>NC_090925.1:379673499-389673499 GCF_040938575.1 Ambystoma mexicanum
GAGAGATTGGTTCTTGTTTGCTGTTAATCCCTCTATGACAGTGGTTCACTGGTGCATCAGTGTTTCTCAGAAAGTACTAGAGATCAATAGCTTGTAATGCAGGCAGATGAGGTGGTGATCATGAGTCAGGCAGGCTGATTGGTTCATAGGAAACAGTAAATAGTCTTATTTACAGTTTACACCCGGAGAGGGGAGACACTCTCCAGGGATCCAATTGTAAAGACAGTAATCATGGTCAATAAGGAATGCTGAAGCTTTGGAACTTTGAGTTGAACCAAGAACTTGCAGTTCATGGTTTTCTATCAACATTATTAAGCATAGAAAGTAAGTAGGTGAAGCCGAGAGTAGTTGTTCCAACTACTCCAAAGGAGCAAAGCACCCTTGCAGGCCTTCTTGGTGCGATGAAGAAACAGGGGTCTGATGGGGCAACAGCAGGGTCAGGGTGCCAAACCTTCCAAGCACATCACTGGTGGTTCCTCAAGTCTACTTTCTTGTTAAGGATACTTAGCTCCCTATGAGGTTCAGTGTGAACCTCAGTAGATCAACCTGGAATGGATGCAAAGCCTCTTCTCTTATCCAAGATTCGATTTGCGCTCAAATCTCAGATAGCCAATGGAAGATCTGCTCTCTTGCATGCATGCCGGACGTGGGCCAATCGTGGCCCATGTTGGTTCCAGTTATTCAGGCCTACCAGACATACTGGCACCAGTCGGTTGGATTGGGACCAGACCGTCCCGACCCTCTTCCTAGGTACTAACACACGTGACATGCAGGAGCCTGCGAAAGTTGTGGTTTTCGCGTGAGGCTGCATGCCCAAATAATGAATACCGGGTCTCTCGACCTGAGGGAAGGAAAAGGGACAAAATGGCCAAATGACTGAACAAAATACTTTGTGGCATGGACATTTTTGGGACTGGCCACAGTCTTGGGCCAAACGCAGTAAACGCGATATGGTCCATAAAAACAAAGTAAAAACACTTTAAAAGTAAACAGCTACCACCCTAGGCACACTTGTACAAATACTAAAAATTCCTGTGATGATGGCTAGGGCCATAAAACAGAAGGTACTTGGCACATAGCTAAAAAGTTACCAAGAAATGGCAACAAAGTCGAAGACTAAGGGAAACATAGTTTCCCAGTACTGACAGCCTGTAGGACATGTACGTTTACCCCTAACAAATTAGCAAAAGCCCAGATGAGCACAGCTAAAGGATGTGCTTCACTGGAAAAAGTCAGGTTAGGTACACCCAAACAAAAGCAACACGTTTGTGGGGTTCATAATTGGAGGGAAAATTGCACCCAACGGAAATCTTTCCTAACACCTGTCCTCTGAACATGGTTCTTCCCTGGCTACAGCACTTGTTAACTCTCGGCTCGACTATTGTAATAGTGTCCTTGCACGTACATCTAAACATAATTTGCTAAGCTTTCAAACAGCCCAAAATGGGGCTGTAAGAGTTTTCTCCAATCATGGCCCATGAGGCCATGCCTCGAATTCAAGGAGAGCGATGCATTGGCTTCCAGTTAGCTAACGCATCGCACATAAAATGCTCACTCTAACATACAAATGTAGGACTGACAAAACTATTAGGTACCTTAAGAACCTGTTGTGTAAGGCAACAACTCTACACATGCTTCACTCTAGTAGGGCCAACAATCTTTTTGTACCAAGACACAATTTGAAGAGTTTTGGTGGCACCTGTTTTCAAGTATTCGCCCCAAATGTATGGAATTCTCTTCCCCCGGATCTAGGGAACCTTCCGAGTCTCTTTAGTTTCAAGTGAGCCCTAAAAACACATCTCTATTTCTATTGATTAGTTAAATGTCTGTTTAACCCACGGCTCTGACCTCCTTTCTCTCTCTGGCCAAGTCTTGTCTTCATGGGCACTGAGGCCTTTGGGTGTGTTGCGCAATACAAAAATTAAATAATAATAAAGAGTGTGGGTATAGCATTATCGAAACTGTCTTATTTATGAGAAACTGAATTTTTGCAATGGGTTTATTGGTGATATGGTGCAATAGGACTGGCTGTAACAGACTATATGGGATGAGTTCATCAAGGAATACAAAATATGGTTCTATGTTGTTTTACTGACAGTAGTTGTTTTAATGGATTTTGTACTGAAAAGAATCAATCAAAAAAACTCATGACATTTGTGATGCTGGAAATGCATCGGAGGGACAGGGCCTCCGTATCCTTGTCCTTGACTGCCTTTTTATCGTGTGTTCTGTCGTGTTTTCCGCGCCGAAGTCCATGTGGGAGTCCTGGCGGTGCAGCTCTCTCTCTTTTGGTTTGGTGAACAGACTCATGGGATACCTTTACGGCACCCATGGGTGGGGGGTACAACCCTGTGCCCCTAGTGTATGTTTTTGGGCACCTGTGGGTGGCCCGCAGAGCAGAGTATGGGCTGGTGGCAGCTCCATGTTGAATTTGTCAGGTGCTCTGAGTATCCTCCATTTTGGGATACCCAGGCCCTGCCATTGGCATCAGTGGATTCCTGATGGAAAACAAGATGGCCCCTGTGGCCTCTTGCTTTCTATTGCCTGTTACCTTGTTTTCCCAAAGTCCCGGGAAGCCCTGACTCTGTCCCTTCCCCCTGACTGGCTGTTGGGTGGAAGTTCCATATATGGTGTTGTTGGGAAGTCCAGTCCAGACTGGCTGGAGCCTTCCCAGTGACTGTATGTTGTGGGTACGCCCTGTGGGTGGGACCTGGGTGAATGGAGTGTGTGACCAATATGCACTTCTTGTTGTGGCTGTCTGGTTTCTGGTATGAGAGACAAAGACTGAGGCAGCCCTGCCCGAAACTGTCCTGAATGCAGTGTGTAGTGTTGAATGTCTGGGTACTTGTCCCAATCCACATTCCTTGTTGTGAGTGTCTGAGAGGGAGGAGGATGGCCTGAATGCACTGTGTGCCTGATTGACTGACTGACTGCATGAATGCCCTTCTGTATGATTGGCTGCTGCGTGTGATCCAGCAGTGTGGATGAGAGACAGGATAGTATATCTAGGGACCTCTCACCACTGGAAATTGTTCAGAAGCTGTGTCTATACTTGAAGAGTAACTGGAACTGCTGATCCTCGACACCCAGCTGGATGAAGAAGACTTGCTGTTGCAATTGCTTCATCCTGATCTGAAAGATGCTGAATTCATCAAGGACTGATCCGAGAGAGGACCTGGTAAGGCGCCCTCTTCCCGTGCTCCGAGGGACCATCGAGCACCGCTAACCTTCGCCGAAGCTCCCTGGAAGTCAGACCCTCAAAAGGCTGTCGACTCGAGACGGGACCGCTGAGGAGAACGAAGCAAAGCACCCTGATTTCGCCGCTGTCGAAGTCTATTGTCGTCGACCAGGGTTCGCAGGTTTGTGTAACCGCTGGAGGCCCGTCGAAATTGTGTTGCCCAGCCGTGGGGACCACTTGACGCCGTGCCGCCGACGACCGGAGCCACCCGCTCATTTGCCTAAGAACATTTGAATCAAAGGACTCCCTTGTCCGCAACGTCGACCGCTTTGTCCCGCCGGAGAAAGTCGAGGACAACCAAGGCGCCGAGGAGAATCCGCCGGTGGGTTTCCCGCCACCTGAAGGCCACAAAGACTTTGATGAATCGACGCCCTTGTTGGGCCACAGTTCTTCTGAAACTCTTTGCGGTCCTGAACAATACATCGCCGAGCTGCCCCGCACACCTCATCCTCGCAGGACGTCGCTGACGAGCACCGCCTGGATCGACGCCGTGGTCTCGGCACCCTCGAACTTCTCATCACCGCCGTCGAAGACAAGTTCACCATCTTCGACGCCTCTCGACGATCCGTGGCTCCTGCTTTAAAGGGAATCACTCAAGAAGGATCCTTCGACGCATCTTCGAAGAACTCTACTCCACCAGGTACATTGGGGGGGTAAAACATTATAGGAGGAAATAAGACTATTGAACAATATATGGACTGGGTTGTGCTATATATCTTTATTCTACAGAACTGTGTCTAGTGGTAGGGGCCAGAAATCTGCCTATTGTTTCAACCATCTTGCGTTCCTTCCTATCTCTATTGCTGGTTTCCTCGTTATTGATCTGTGTGACATTTTAACCGTACAGTTGATGCACTTTAATGAGATTGATAACATTGGTGGTACCACTGTAGAATTGTATATATTTATCATTGTTGATTTCCAAGTACAAAGTGCGTTATTGTGATCGTGTGCATACCTTTGAATATTAATTATATAAAGAGTGTTTTCAGTTATACAGTGTGTGGACATTCCTTTGTGAGGGTTCGGGGACTACACTGTACTTAAGAACCAGCCTGCATCACCTCCTGAGAAGCTAGGCCTTGATTGCTCGTCCATTGCTACCGCTTGAGAATCTTGGCTGGGGTCCTCTGTGCCTCTCCTCTACCGTATAGAGAGCAGAAGTACAGGCACCCCCCACCAGTATCTTCACAACATTTAGAAAATAAATGTTGGGGGTCTCCCATCAAGCCTCCAATTTCCCTATGTTATTAACCCAACCTGACCCCCTCCGCATCCCTTTTAACTCCTCACCCACCCCCATATATATTTCGATGAATTCTTTCAATTGAATTCTTTCAGTTAAAATTCCATCGCACAAACTACTGTTGGCAAAAGGACTTTGTACCCAAAAGATAGGGATGCATGTAGTCTGATTAGGTTAGTATTTACGTCAATTACACAATGCAGCAAGCTAAACTATACAATTATGGAAGGCACACTCAGTGAATCAACCCAGCTTCTTGCAAGATATGCAGTCAGTATTGCTATGAGATAAGTATGCAAGCAGCAGTAAGATGAGCTATACAATTTTGGGAGGCAAACAAAATGATTTGATCTGAATATGTGCTACATATGGAGGCAGCCTAAGAAGAGATTATGGGGCCTCATTACGACCCTGGCGGATGGACCATGGTGCTAATAGCACCATGGTCCATGCCGGTAACTCTCCATGGCGGAATGGGGAATTACCACCCCATTCCGAGGTTGGCGGAGTGGTAATTCCCCCTTCCACCATGGCCCTTCCCCATTCCCATTTTTGCCCCATAGGGCATAATGGGAATGGGGAAGGCGCTAAGTACGGTGCCGCAAATTGCGGCACCGTACTTAGCACCAAGGTCCCTTTGCGGCATGGTTTTCAGATCCGTTGCAACGCAATGTTCAAGCAGTCTCCCTCCGCCAGGCTCAGACCAATCTTCTTTCACTTTAACACAAACTTGCTTTATCCGAAAGCTCTCCGCTGATCCCCCTCGTTCGGGCTCAGACCAACTTTATCTAATTTTCATCAACTTTCTTTACTCTATTAACATCGAAGACTTTCGATTGTGCACAGGATTTTGCTTGACCTGTTGCAGGACCACTTACATTCACAACCCTTTGTTACTCTTTCGCTTTTGCCACCTCTCATTTTGATACCTTACAGAGACCTTCGAATGAGCATGCACGCATTGCTGGACCACTCTGTTTAAGGTATCGTATCTTGGTTTCAAAGTTCAATCACCTATCTGTTGTCCAATTTTACTTGCATTGGTTATCACATGCGCCTCATATACTGTTTGCTTCAGCGTTCACCATACAATGTTGCTGCTTGCAACCTTGGTTTCAACACAGACAAGTCCGATATAGGCCTCCCCAACTAACCGACTGTGTTGATTTCACTGGTGCTACTTTGTTGTAGAAGCCAAGGTAAGAACCACAGCAGCAGGCGATTCATTCTCCCTGCCTTGATTATCGACGTGGAAGAGTCCCGGGTACCTCCGACACACAATGCAGGATTCTTCAGCCTGGTTTCCTGGTCTTACACTTTCTATTCTCGAGGTCTCATGAAAGTAACCCTTCCTTGTCTCGCAATCCCCTTCTGTTTCGACGTCTTTCTCCTTGTGTTAAACTGCCATTTTGGAACTGCTGTCTCCTCATGTGCTTTGCCTCACTCAGAGTGTGCTCTCTGTCTTTTATCTGTAATGGAAGTCAGGTCTGTGTGTGTGATGGTCAGTAATTGCCTGACCCTTCCTGACCATTGTATTGGGACATGTCAGCTATACGGCTCGGGTTTTAGTCCGTTTTGTCTCATAGCGAGCTGTCCATGAGAAAGTGTTTGTGTTGTGAAAGGGGGTGGGGGATTGAGTTCCTAAGTATCCTACCTTGTAGGATGGGGGAAAGGTGTTACAGGGAAGAGGATACCGCATCTCACCATCTGGTGTCCCACTCCTGAAGACCCCTCCCCAGGTGATCCTTCTGCACTGGTCCACCCCCAGAATTGGATCCAAAAGCGATGGCCCTGTCCTGGCCACCTGGATGACAGATCCATGGGAACTAGCGTATGAGACACCTTCATGTTTCTCACAATGCCTACCCCGCTCTTTGTCTTGCTGACAGCTTTAATCTATATGTGGTGTTTTTGGATACTGAGGCTGAGGGACATTGCTCCAATGTTTCTGGTTGAAAGTGTAGTCACGGTTTGGGTTGCTTCTTGATCTGTATTATCTTGCTACAGTAGAAAATGTCTTCATCAATGGACTTGGGTTCTGATCCAGTCGATGACAGAAATTCCTGTTTAGCTAGATATTCATCCAACATCTCGTCGCCCAGCTCCCCATGAAGGCCAGCTGTTCTTGTGAAGAGTGGGATCAAGCAGTAATCTCTACGGCTTTGTTTTGCACTTTTTGAGGAGTCATCTTGTGAGTCTCCACACAGGTGCACCATGCCAGGGAAGCGTATGTCAGGGTGGGTCTGATAATCTCCTTGTAGATGTGGATTTTACTCAGGATAGGCATGGACCTTGTCGTCAGGAGTGGGTACAGTGCTGCCAGTTTTCAAGATGCTTTCTGTTGAGTATTCTCAATGGGGCTCCTCCAGATGAGCTTGCTGTCCATGGTCACTCCTAGTTAGTGGTTGCTGATCTCCCACTACATGGTCTCTTCATTGAGGGTGCTCCTTGATGTGCTTTTTGGTGAACAGGATAGCCGTGGTCTTGCTGGTGCTCAGTGCCACCGGTCAGTCACTGTACCATAATGTCTACAGCTTGTCCAAGGATGGTTGAAGGTTTTTGACCATTTCATTTTCCCTGAAAGACTGTGAGATGACTGCAAAGTCATCTTCATAGAATGTCAGGTATGTTTTGTGGAGATCTATGGGAATGTCTTTATTGAAGCTTTTGAACAGGAACCATCCGAAGTTTGATCCATGAGGAGCACCTCCTCGGATAAGGTGTGTTGTTGAGAGCTCTGCCCGCATGACCACATGGAAGGAGCAATTGTCCAAGTAGCTTGCAATCAAGTTCACCAAATAGTTTGAAAATTCAAGGTTAATCAACAGTCCTTTATGCCACAGCCGATCAAAGGCTTTGGTCATGTCCAAGAAAACAATTGGTGTACTGTTGTGGATGCTGAACCAGTGGCTAGTTTGTCCACCATTGTCAGTAGCTAATGGTCTGTCACGTGCTCTTTATGAAATCCAAATTGTTCATTTAGAAGAAGCTTTCTTTCAAATGCAAATTTGCTGAGGTGGGAGAGTATGACCTTTTCAAAGAGCTTTGATCGTCCAGAAAGCAGGCTGATGAGGCTGTAGTTTGCAGGGCCACTCAGTGGTTTTCACTGCTTTGGGAATAGAATTTCCAGGATTTAGGGAATGCTGAAGTTAAATGCATGCATTGAAGATCTGCAAGGCATTTCATTGCTGCAGTCGGGCGCATCTTGAGGGCCAGGTTGGTTATTCTGTCGCTCCCCGCGGATTTGCCATTTCCCATCTTCTCTTCTAGTCCTTTTACCTCAGAACATGTGCATTTCTCAATTTTCTCAACTCCCATCTCGGCTGGGCATTCCAAGAGGTATTTTTTGACTTCATGTTCTACTTGTTCCATTATCCTGTTGGCTTTGCTTGGTATTAACAAAGCCTCAAGTGTATCCGCTAGCACCTCTGCCTTGTCTTTGTTGCTGTAAACAAGGTGGGTACGGCCCTGAATTAGTGGGCTTGGTTCCTTATTACCGGTCAAGCTCCACACAGAGTTGTCAGATTCTTTCAGGTTGGCTGTTGTGGCCTGCCATTTCTCACCCTTGTGCTTCATGATTTTGCTCTCGTAGAAGCCTTGTGAGCAGGCTATATTTCTGTGGGAGATCAGGTGTGCAGTACGTCTGCCACTGGCATCAAGTTCAGTTCTTCTCAGCAATTGTCTGCTTGATACCTCTCGATAGGTCGTAGATGGTGCAATGTTCCGGTTTATGATTTGCGACACTGAATTCAGTTGCCTCCTGGACCATGGAGGTAAAATTGCCGACAGCTTCTTCAATGTCTCCCCTGGTGCTCAAGGAGTCCGGGATCATGATGTTGCTCAGTTCTGAATTGTAGAGGCTCCTGACTGCCCTACGACAGTTGTACCTCACAGTCTGCTGGTAGATTTCCATCTAATCGCCCACAGTGATCTTTAACAGGTTGTGGTAAGGGGGAGCTTGACCAGAGTTTCTAGTTCTACCAATTGTTAAAGGTTCAGGTTCTTCAGTAGCACAATAGCCAGCACATCTGTGTTTTAGCTGGCTGTGGCTGGGTAGTGTGTGTTGTCTGTAGGACCTTCTACCTCAAAGTCGTTATCCCTGGAGTTTGCCAGTAGCTTTCTTCCCCTGTGTTGGCTTTCCTTGAGTTCCAGCACCCGTGCTTAGCATACAGTTGAGTCGAGCAAAGCATCCAAGTCTCCATTGCTTTAGGAGGGAAGTATGTTGCAATCAATCGAAATGTTTCTGGTCCAGTCTTGACCTACACTACAGTGGCTTTGATGGTCCTAAGTGGTGGCAGCGCTAGCTTATGATGGTGGATTCTCATGCTCACTATCACAGCAGTGCCTGCTCCTCCTCTTCTGGTTCTGATTGGTCAGTCAGTCCGGTACACCATGTGGTTCACCAGCTTTAGCTTTGAGCTTTCTTGCGGATGGGTCTCAGATAGTAGAGCCACACACACGTTCCTAGTTTCCATAAGGTGAAGAGGTTTGTCCATTTTCTTTTGAATAACATTAGCATTCCACATCACGATTGCGCAACTGCTTTTAGATGCTGCCATGTCAGTTGGTTTCGTTCCCTGGAGTAGATTCGGGATGCGCTGTGCCATCGCTGTAACAATGGGGTAAATAGGCATCCCTGCAATAGCATTTGCAGCCTTCACGATGATCTCTTACCTGTTGATGGGACTGGTGGTTCCACATAGGTGCACCGGGTGGCTTGCCAGTAGGGTGTCCACGATCAGTAACCTCAGGACTTGATCGGAGACCTTTGGAAACATGCTTGTATCTACACATGACCACTCCGTAACCAGGTATTCACTCTGCTTTACAAGTTAACAAGTCTTAATGTTGATAGGTTTCTAATCAGAGACCTTTGAAAATGTGCCATTCATTCACGCAGCCACGCCGATACAAAATATCTTTATGCGTAGCATTAAACACTTGTATACGAGGTTTCTGTTTGTCTAGAAACTCACTGGTTGCTTTGATGCGAGTTCCCGCAGCGCAGATCTTCCGGCCTTTGGTTCTTTGCTTCAGGGCTTCACCTCCTGCCCCTCAGGCACACCTGGGGCGACTTCTGGCCCCAGGAGAACAAGCACATCGAGCAATAGAAAAAGGGACAGCCTTCCAGAATGGCTCCCCTTTCACGCTTCTTTCACTTCCACAGAGCCCCAGCTCCTGGGCCACGCCTCCCTGAACCATAAGCGTGATGCACACGGACCGCTCCTCACTGTTCTTGGCCTCTCTGCTGCTGCAAATTCACTGCCACTGCTCCCGTCACCATTCCCTCCCTTATACTCATTTGGTGGGGCTTTCTATACAGCTGTAGCCGTTTAATAGGTTGGCGGTGCAACTTTACAATCAGCCCTGTCTGACCTACATTAAGGGGACATGCCTGACATCTACTGCTCTCAGCAGGCCTCGTCTTCGCCCCACTAGCTAAATGGTCTCAGTACTTTTTGTAGTCATGTAGGAAGAATTCAGGTAAGTTGGCTTGTAATACCCCATAAAGACGGGGGATAATAATAATGTATTTCTTATATAGCGCTAGACACCCGTAGGTCTCAGAGCGCTGAAATAACAAGTCATTATTATCCCACAGACTGGTATTGAATTTATCAGTCTCAGAAGGATGAAAGGCTGAGTTGACCCTGCCGGGATTCAAACTTGCCACAGCAGGTTGTGCACAGATATCCGGGGCAAGGGCTTGACTCACTGTGCTATTTGACCGGCTGGGTTGGTTTTGTCATTATTAGGAAAAGGGGGTACCATGTCTCACTCAAGGGCATCCCACTTCCAGTCCCCACAGACCCTCCACCCAAGTGATCCTCCCTTGCTTGTCCACCCCCAGGGTTGGGATCCAAGCACAAAAGCCTTTCCCCGGCCACCTGCGCAGAAGACCCATTGGCAATAGGAGTGGGAATACCCTCAGGATTCTCACAGATCCTGGCGCTGGGTAGCCCGGTGGTCTCTTCAGTGCCGCTTACAGAGGCTGAGGTGTCCATGTTTGCTGCTCTGCTTTTTGGTTTTAGCAAGATTCGTGCATCTGCGGTAGCTTGCTCCTTGTGGCCATTGCAGATCGCACATGTTACTGGCTTCATCTTTTTTCCGTCACAAAGGCAGTCCTTTGAGGTGTAGTTCTCCCTGCAGCAAGCAAAAACAAAAAGTGTTCCTACCAGGATAACAGATCCCAAATGATTTTAAATATTTTTTTCTTGGTCTGTTTGCTTCAAAATGGCATATATCAAGTATTATGTTTTAGGTATATTCTGCATACATGTTTTTTTTTTACATATCCTTGGCCTTTTAACTTAATCAGAAGGTTTTTAATCTTCAAAGTATAAAAGCAGCATTTGTGTTACATAAGACAAAACATTCAATCACATTGTGTTGTTGAAGTAGCAAGAAAAATGTGATAGTAAAACCATCATTTGTGAAAAGACACACGACAAAGTGACAAACAAATAAGACTAAAGTAACATAGTGCAAAGCAAAGTACAATGCTTTTTAAGGTCAGGACACAACTAAATTGTAAATTAGTCGACGCAGGGATACAGCACTGTGTTTCGGCTGGGTTTATTAAATCGTCTTCTTCAGGAGAGGGAACCCTAATGATAAAGGGAAAGAAATTAAAAGAGAATTTAATTCTATAGTAGGCTGAGACCTAATAGATGAGGTTCACATTTAAAAATAAAGTGCTGGATGTCTCACCCGTTTCCTAGAGGTTCCAAACGACCCAGTAAGTAAAGAAACTGGTGATATGATTGTCAAACCAATGAATCTTGTGAAAAGGGGTATCTCTGTTTTTGATTACTAGGGAGAAAAAATAATATAGTTGCAATAAACTTGGGTAGTTTTGCAAGGGTATGCAAAAGAATTTCTTATAAGTATATACGATGGCTAAATAGGGATGTACAAAACAAATGTTAGTATGGAGAAGATATTTTGCATACCGAGATGGAAAAGAGGTATAGATGTAATGGCCTCTAAACTGTGGGATCGGAAAACTCTTGCCCTGCGGCTTGATATTGGTAGAAGTGCACCACAAAGGATGGTATCTGTAGTTTAAAAAAGATCAGAGAGAAGAAGCATTAGATATTCTTAAATATGGGAGGGAGGTCAAAAAGACCACCCCCTATGTGAAGAAGTATGTTTGTAAAAAAGTGATCAAGAAAAAGGTATAAACACTTACATCACGGTGCTTGCATTAAATGCCAGTATGAGCTTGGAGCCAGAAATAGATACTCAGGTTATATGGAGAATCTCGATTCTGTGAATGTTGGCAAAGCAATGGCCACCACAGAGGCGCTAGGGGCAATATATAAACAACTGAATATTGTCAAACAAATAGCAGAGCACTTACTGTCCAAAGGAACATCAGGAGATGAAACCTTTTCGATGCGAAAGGATTGTGCTTGTAACGGACAGGCCCCCGGCGAATGCGAGATGAAGACACACCTAAAGCAAACGACGCAGAAATTTAGTCGCGTAGCGAAGGCAACAGTCATGTGAGTGTGGTAACGTAGAGACGTAACACATGTAAAATCACGTGATCCATCCTCCCGCTGTGTATACAAAGCAGGTGGCGCTGAGTTGTAATCGTGTTGCCTTAGCAACGGTCACGTGGGCGAGCAAGAACACATGGCTTGGTCCTCTTCTGTTCTTGGTTGCTTCAGTGGTAACAATGCAGTTACAGAGCTTGCTGATCACGGTGAGAATTGTTGGCTGACCTTCAGGGGTTGCCACCAGCCTGGAAACAAACATTGACTATTTGTTCATCTTCTACACTGGAGATGTCAGCTGGATAACGCTCTTGACTGGTAGGCTATATTCTGCAAGGTCCTGTGAATTCTACCCAACATTTGCCGGCAATGCATGGATAACAATTCTTAGTCTTGTCATGGGGAAGGTGAGTATGCCACGTTCTGCTTGAAGAAAAAGTTGGTCATGCTTTGGTAGTCAGCCACAGTGGTAATCCTGGTATGGTCAAGGGGTGGATTGATGGTGAATCCAGATGAGCATGATTCACCAAGGGTGTCCACTAGGTCCATGTGCGTCTTCATCCTTTTGACTATCACTGGTGGGAGCCAGCCTGTCTCATAGGTGCTGGTGTCACCTGTTCTTCAGTGCTGGTTGCTAGGCATCCATCCGTGTCTTGGAGTAATGCAAATCGAGTTTTTGTCGTTATGCCACCGATTTCTACATTCTTTGGGATTTTAACTTTCAGTGGGGGCGCTGGTGTGGAAGATGTGCCTGTTTTCTCACATCCTTGTTTCCGTAGTACAGTAGTGAATTCTATCTCCTTTTCGGCTCCTTTTGCTGCCTGTTCTGCCATCCAGTACTCTTGTTGTTTGTGGTGGGGTTGTCCTGTCGTAGTTGTGCCCTTAGAAGCAGAGGTCTTGCTAGGGGTGGGGGTTGGGGGGTTGATGGGGCTATAGCCTAGGGTCTTTTGATTGTAGCCCTGGATAGAAGCTCATGGCTACAACCAAAAGGCCAGCTAGCCCCGAGTCCCGACATTAGCGCAGCCCCAGATCTTTTCCAGATCTAGCAACACCCCTGCTTAAAACGAGAGCGTTTGCCCTAATAAGTGCATTTGCTGGGTGTGATGGTTGCCATGGCAAGATTGCCTGGTGTTATGGGATTGCCAGGGTGAAGTGACTTTTTGGATGAGCCAAGTAGGAGCTGTTGGCGACAGTGAGCGGGAGCGGCGTGGAGCGGTGCTCCTCTACTTTTTTAAATTAAGCTTTACCATTCCTATACTTTTATTCTAAAAAGAAACCGTTCCGGAATGGTTTCGTTGTAAAATAAAAGTATAGGAAGCAGTTGAAACTTGCACTTTCACTGCACTGAACTGAACGTTCCTTTTAACAGTAGGCACATTTGTTTGGGTGTTTGGATTGTGTGTGGGAGGGAGCGCAGCGATGGAGTTTGTGGTGAGCGGGGGCAGGGCAATAGGGAACATAGCTCCACTACTTCTTTTCGTACAATTCGTTCGCTGGTTGGCGATGGGGTCGCCAGATTCAGTAAAACAGCCCTCTAAAGGGTGCGGGTGGGCCCTAGGCTATGCGGAAGGTGTGTAGTAAGAGAAAACAACCAGCTTGGTAGATGCTCGTGAAATCTTGCAACGTAATTTGCTAATAATCCGGTGGTCAACACCTGAATAATACGTTTTTTGCTATCACCAACTCGAGACTGCTGTTTTTTCTTTTGGAAGATGGAAGGATGACAAGCTGAGTCTCCACCGAGCTATCCTAGAAGCATTAAAGTCTGAAAACTACCTGCTATTGACTGCATTATTTTGTTTGCCAACTTTGGTTTTGTAAAGTTTTGTGAGCCCCACTTTGCGAGGATAGTGTGTTGATGCTGCTTATGGAGGCATCCGCCATAATCAGCACTGCCTCAGGTGCCATGGCTCTCGGGGGAGTGAACTGGAGCCTTCACGAGAGTCCTTTCCTCTAAAGAAGACAGGCCCGCGTCAGACTCTGCCTGCCAAGTGGCTGCGTCATCCCCACAAGCCTTTCGGAGACCATTGGCTGTCAATAAGCCACCCCGTCTCCATAAAATGAGCCAGTGTGTTTAATTGCATAGCGGCTCAACACACAACAGATGGATTGGTAAATAATCGAAGAAAGATGTGATACTCCTTTGTCAGGCATTGAAAGATTTGTCTCTCAGTCAAAACTTTCCCTGGTGCTGCCAACGCCTCCATAAATCACGGTGAGCCCTCTGGCAGCAGTGCGTAATAATAACACGCTGTGAAGAACACACTGTCCGCCTTATTCAACGCTTAGATTTTAAAACGAAACACATTCCGCTTAAGTGTAATCTGCTTTTCCACAACACATAGGCCATTTTTTCACAGGCAGTTCCTCTTCACCAGCCATTTATTTTGTGGAATTTCCCACTTGCTTTGTAGGGTGGTATCCTCAGCCGCCGCCATGCCCTTCATGGATCTAAGTGACACTTAAGAATACAAATAGGACCGTGTGAATATACAGAACCAATAATGACTATTTTCTAACATTACACGAGTTAAAATAACTCACAATGACGACTACAAGAACGAAGAAAAGCGTAAAGTACATCCCAAATTTCTATTTCACCAAATTATGTTTTCTTACTTCCTTGTGTTTTAATGTGTCATGCCGTTAAAAACGGTTACAAAAGCAATTGTTCTTTAAAACAACAAATTCGATAATTCTGTGGAATGCATCCACAACCAATTAGAATGATGATTAATACGTCAAGCAGAGTAAAGCGATTAAGTAGAATAAGTAGAATAAAAGTAGTGGATTAAATAACATGACTCCTGCTTCCCATTGTCTCTTTCTACATTTTAATTAATGTTTGTTTATATTAATTAATTGATTAAAAAACATGAATCCCTGCATAACTTAAACTGTAATAAATTTGCAATGTGTTTTCTTTTTTCAATTTTGCTTGTAACGAAAATGCATGCTTGGAGGTTCTAGAAATGGCAGTTGAGAGAGCAGCAGTTTAGGAGCTCAGCTCCTGCCACCCAGCACTCTTGATAAATATGTATGGCTGAACCTGAGTCCATGGGGGATCCTCCTTCTTCCAGGAGACGCAGAGAATTTGAAGATGGACTAACATCGTCAAATTCTGACGGTGATAAACAAGCAAATAAAAGGGTCAGGGAATAGGTCTTGGCAGCCCCCAAAGCTAGAGCAGAGTGTCAATCCAATGAGGATTACCTAATGGAGATTATGAATGGTCTGGTCCTTTCAATTGGAAAAAGAATGCAGACTGTGATGGAAATGAAAAGGGAGCAAGATTTAGTAAAGCAGAGAACTGACCATCTAGAGGAAAGGATGTCCACTGCTGATGATAACATGGTGGCTCTGGAGGAAAGGGTTGCTTCTCTGACACTACAGTTGGGTTTGGCGAACAGAAAAATAATTGATCAGAAGCATTACAATGGAAGATCCAGCATAAGCATAACTGGGTTTCCGGAAGATGTAGAAAAAGGGACAACTATTGAATGTTTTGCCTCGCCCGCTAGAGTTGCCTCCAGGAAAACCTGTAGAAATTGAACGGGCACATAGAACACTAGCCCCCAAACCACAGTTTGGGCAACTTCCCAGAGCATTCGTAGTGCATTTCCTTATATATCCAGTCAAGGAAATGATCATTAGGATAGCTAGAGAAATTCAGAAAATAATGTGGGGTGATAACTGAAGGATCATGTTTTTTTAATGACTATGGAAAAGCTATAATGAATCAAAGGAAGAAATGCAATAATGCTGAATTTAGGGCAAGAAAAATGAGACGACAATATTATATGCTGTACCCTGCTACATTTAAGCTAGTAGTGGAGGATGAGACACATACCTTCACTGACCATGAAAACCCTGGAAAATCTTTTGCTAAGATAAGACTTAGCGCTAATTCTGTTCACTGAATAACTAAATGCTTGCTGTTTCCAACTACTTGCTCCATGATAGTATGCTGAACAAGGCATTTATTGTGATAAGACACTGTTCTTTATCCTTTAATATGTTCCTAGATGCTTAGATGTCCTTTGGATTATTTTTAATTCTTAAGGGGTTGTTGTGTCTTGACTTTTTGTTTTGCCTTTGAGCTTATGTCTGTCCATGTGGCATATTCAGTGTGCAGATTTACTGTATATTTATGTATGCATGCATTATATATAATTGTGTTTCCTTTAAAATGGTGCGGAAACCTTGATGCAGATCATTTTTTAAAATTGCTGTGAACATTGCAAATACCGCTCCTTATATACTGGAATCTTGCGGATGGAAAGTCTGCACCGACAGGTATTTTATGAACGCGGGGCTAGCAGCAGTTTAATATTGTTTGGGCGACTGTAATATTACTGTATCCGTTCTGAATCTTTTTCTTTACTGTATCCTCTCATGAGTTACTTGGAGGAATTCATAAACCATGCCACGCATTGTTTTATTATAATTACCCTTGTCTGGATTTGTGTGCCACGCTGCATGTAACACATCTGATGGAATATGTATAGATTCTTGTAGGTTATGAGTTATACGCTCGCAGAGTATTGTAATGTATATGAGCTGTTGTCTTCCTTCCCTGTCTATCCTTCTACTTCTGCTGTATCCTTGCTTTTTCTCAATGACGCTAGGTCCATATTAAGTACAGGGGGAGGTTTATTGTATTCTTTTAATGTCACTCCAGTGGAGAGCCCTTATATTAGCAGATGCCATCGAACTTCGAATTCATTTGGGTCAGCTATTACTTGGCTTATCTGGATTGTGACAGGAGTTGTCATGTGCAGCAAATACTTTTGCTACATGCTGGTTAGAGACTCTTGGGCGAAATTTTAGAGGTGTAGTAGTTTCTTGGAGTATAAGTTTGTAAGATCTCTTGCGAGTTGATAGGACTGGTGGTTCCACACTGGGGCACCGGATGGGTTGCCAGTAGGGTGTCCATTATCAGTAACCTCAGGACATCTGCACAGGTTTTTCCACCTGCAATTATTTTCTTCAAGGTCCTTGCTGCGTCTTGATCTACAGTCTAGTGTTTGCTAGCTGGATCACTTGGGTAGGATCTTGGCGCTGGGTAGCCAGTGGTCTCTCCGGTGACGTTTGCGGAGGATGAGGTGTTAATTTTTGCCTCTTTGCTTTTTGGTCTTGGCAAGGTTTGGGCATCCGCGGTAGATCACTGGGTGGGGCCATTGCAGTTTGCACCTGTTACTGGGTCCTTCTTTCTGTCCTTCTTTAGTTAGAGCTTTAATATTATGGGCGATTCTATTTATAACGTTATTTAAAATAGGTTGTGCAGCAGTTCTGGGCTGTGCAAAAATTGTTAAGAGATGTGTCTTACCCATTGCCCTTTGACGCTGATAGTTGTTAGTGAATAATCTGTGAGAGCATGTAACTACAAATGTCTGATTTTTGGGGGGTATGTGTTCAGATAGATGTTCGATAAATGTTTCTATCTGTATAGTAAGGGCTAATAGTTGGGGTGGTAACGATGAGTTGGTACTTAGAATTCGGTATAACATAGTTAGTTAGTGGGAGTGGCGGGTGTTCTCTTGCACCTGTTCTGACATGAAGTATGACCATGAACCTGTTGTATTCTTGATTTATATGTGTATGTTACGGGTGGGTATTAGGACACTGAGTTGTTCTTATATGTATCTGTTTACCCTTCTGTGTCTTCCTCTTGTGCGTTTTACCTTGAGCCATTTTAAATGTGTTTAATATGGAGGCATGTTGATTTGGTGTGTAATAAAAATAAACTAATTTAAATGTTGACACTTATATATTTGTCCTGGAATGTTAAGGGCCTAATTCATCCTGTTAAAAGAAGGAAAACGTTAACACATTTAAATAAAACAAGAGCTGACATTGTTTTTTTTACAGGAAACCCACTTGTTAGAGGATAATCAGGAATATATTTTAAATAAAAAGTATACAGTTGAAGTATCACGCTGTTATCACATGAAATTAATTGGGGTATCTGTACCTTTCCCGCGTAATTCACAAATGGACCTTGATGACTTGCGAACCCCATGGTGAGATATGTTGCAATAGAGATTAATTTGGAGGGAGATCCCCTCATTCTGGTTAATGTCTATGCTCCAAATGTGGACAAGGGTAGTTTCTGCGTTGAGATAGGAAATGTCCCAGGGTCACTGCTTGGAGAGGGGGTTATATTAAGGAGAGACTTTAAACAAGTCCTCCATATAGTTTTGAATAGAGCTCCTGATAGTCTGCATCAAAGGGAAGGGAGGGTGGTTCAGGAATTTAGGGATTGACTATGGATTTGGGATTTATTTGATCCTTGTTAAGTTTTGAATTCCAGTACTAGGCAGTTAAGCTTTATTCCAATTTGCATAATACGTCCTCCCATATTGATTTTATTTTGGTTTCTATGACATTTCTCCCTAATTTACTGGACTCTTCGATTGAGAGTATCACCATTTCCGATCATGAAGATAGATATTAGCTTGTTATTGGTCTGTTCACTCGTTAATGTGAAGAAAGTTGTAGGCTGGAGGTACAACACCACTTTGTTATCTGACACAACAGTGAGAGAGACTATCAGAGAGGAACGTACTTATTACAATAATGAAAATAAATATTCACTGGAAGACATCTTTGTTTTTTGGGAGGCATTGAAAGCCACCTTTAGAGGGAAGATTATACAGCTCTCAAAAAGA
The DNA here is from genome assembly GCF_040938575.1 of Ambystoma mexicanum. Classification (NCBI taxonomy): domain Eukaryota; kingdom Metazoa; phylum Chordata; class Amphibia; order Caudata; family Ambystomatidae; genus Ambystoma; species Ambystoma mexicanum. The sequence goes on from NC_090925.1 coordinate 379,692,157, forward strand.
TTAGAGCATGTGAAGAGGAAGAAAGTATGTTCCTTGAGAGAAGCAGAAAATGAATATTGTTAGAATTCGTCAGACGATCATAGGGAGGGTGTTCTTCAGGCAAGGTAGAAATGTGATTGACAAGATTAACTGAAAAGGCTGAGAGAGGGTTGTTTTATTTTAGGCAATTGTACTGGAAATTTGGTGAGAAGGCAAGATCACTGCTGGCTAGTAGACTTAGGTCATTATGTCCGTAGTCACAGACGATAATATAGTTTTGACAAAAATGAGGCTACTATGGAATCATTTAGAAACTTTCACAAAGATTTGTATAAGGCTGAGGACTCAGGTACTGAAGATGACTTTTGGAATTTATACACAGGATTGACTTACCTGTTTTGCAAGACACTGAAATTGAAACCTTACATGCAAGGCCTACTAAGGAGGAGTTGTTGGGAGGAATAAAGAATACACCAAGGAATAAATGGCCTCAGCCTGATGGGTTGCCAATTGAATTTGACAGCACATTTAGTAACCTGTTGTGCCCCATTCTATTAGATGTTTATTAAGCAATTATAGAATGGGGTTTGTTATTGGAATCCATGCAATTAGCCTTAGTCACACTCATTCCAAAGCCGGCTGAGGCAACACCAGATGTACAAATTATAGACCCATTTCCCTGCTTCACGTCGGTGTTAAGCTTTTGGCAAAAATCTATTCAACCAGACTGGGTTTAATATTGCCTCGAATCATTCATGGCAATCACACTGGTTTCATGCAGGGTCGGTTTATCTATGACAACATGCGTGAGCTTATATATGTCATTCATCTAAATAAAAATTCACAAGACCCATTAAAGGCTGTGAGTGTAAACACAGCGAAATCATTTGATCGTGTTAACTGAACTTATTTAGAGTTTATATTGGGGAAGCTCCACTTTGGCCCTGTTTTTATGTGGTTCTTTCATGCATTATATAGTATGGAAAAAGTGCAGATCTTGGTGAATGGGTCTAAGTCTGCTCTTTTTACCATCCAACGTGGAACACGTCAGGGATGTCCCTTATCCCCTCACTTGTTTCATATATTTATGGAGCCTTTGGCAGCCGCAATTAGGATAAATGAAAACATTCAGGATATTAAGTGTGGCACTTATGTTTCTAAGGTTTTACTGTATGCTGATGACCTGCTTCTGTTTCTTTCTAACCCGGAGTACTCATTCCAGAATGTAATGGAGTTATTTCATCAATTTGGTAAGATATTGAACTTTAACTTGAATGGGACCAATACAGGCATTTTTCCTATCACCCAAATGTGTTACAGAAGTTGTATTCCTGGTAATTAATTCTGCTGGGCTAAAGAGGAATTTGTACACTGTGACGAATCACGAGATGTCGTCACTTCTCCCGGGGTAGAGCCCCTTTCCATGAGGCCAGTGTGGTGAGGCTGCTACCCAATAGTCCCCCTGGGGGCGGTACAGAGCAGGAGGATCTCATGGGGAGGGACTCCCCCTCTGGGTTAGGGACGAAAATCTAAGGTGCACACCTGGCCACACCATCACACCCCCACACCCTAGGACTCCTCTGTCTTCTCCTAACCTCTTCTTGGACTCCAGGTCCATGTACTTCTGTCAGTAAGAAGAGTTCGGTACTGGGACGAAGAAGTACAGAGCTATGAAGAACAACTCATGGCAGAAGCAGTCTAGTCTTACGCAGAGGAATGATCCAAAGTGGAGAATAAGAAGTGAGAAAGGATTTACCTATATGTCAAGCCCTCACTGAAGCAACAGCGTTGGCGAAAGCTACTCAGAACGGGAGATATGTACGGCAGGAGATCGGACGCTGACTGAGGAGAAGGAGTGTCTCTATCGGGTAAAGCAGCAGCAGACCCATGAGGCTAGTGAGATAGTAGCACAACCTCCGGGCAGGGGTGGACTGTGTGGTCGATAACCATTGTGCAGACTGCAGGCAGCCGAGAAACACAGAGCTGGTGCAGTTACCAGGATGCCGCCGGAAGCTGGAGAAGACCCGAGTCAGGCGAGTGCAGACCGCTGGACAGACCAGAGCCCCGCAGGAAGATCCCAGAAGGTACAGGAGAGAGTGAGCTGGCAGGTGGAGGCACGAGCTGATCCTGGCTACTGCGGGACAACGTATGGTTCAGGAGGGGCATGCATAAGTCTCCTAAAGGAATGAATGTGAGGCACAGGTCTGGGACCCCTACTCTGAGCCTGAGCCAAAGAAGATCTGAAAGTGAAACCTGGCAGAAACCGAAAAAGCAATGCGAGTCATCATCCTCGTGGCAATACTTGGCAGGGAAGTGAACCAAGTGGGCCAGTGCAAAGAAGAGCCGAAACCCGAAGGGGACGGTACAAGTGTGAAAGTTGTTGAAAAGGAAGTCCAAGGAAAGGGAACCATTCCCCATTGGGTATAGTGAACTGTGAGCAAGTCATCAGAAGAAGGGATCCATTCTCCTGATTATTTGGAAAACAAGCACAAGCCAGAAAGGCCTGGGGAAGGAAGTAATTCCCCCTGCGTACAGTTGAGGGTTACGTTGACTGTGAAACCAATATACCAGGAGTGATTCTATGGGTAGGGCTACATCTGCAAACAAAGGGCAGAATGGAGTAATTTCCAAAGGATAAAGAAGAGCCACAGTCAAGAGAAGGGAGTCAATCTCTTGACAATTGAGAAAGCTAACCACAGAACCTTCAGCAAGGGGAAGGGAGTCATTCACCCTGGTGTAGTGCGTGAAATAGTGAAAGCCAGATACTAAACCAAGAGGCCAGGGAAAGGCAGCCATTCCCCCTGTCAAATATTGTACTAGTAACATTTGATCCAGGGGAAGGGAGTCATTCCCTCTGGATTGAAGAAACTGTGAACATTCTGATAACAGAGTGTTGTAGGATTGGTTGTCCTTTATTTGTCAAGTACTGGGACCAGGGGAAGGGAGTAATTCCCCCTGGTAAAGAACTTGCAAGTCATTTCACAACGAGCAACTGTGATACCCAGTCCAGGAGAAAGGAGTCATTTTCCAGGACCAAGTACATTGGCACAACCTTTAGCTTAGTTATAGGTGTAAGGGACAGAAGGGAATTTTGACACAGGACGGTGGACTCTTTAAGTTATAAAGACATTCTGACAACCCTGTTAGAATTTGAGTTGACGAAGGGTAACCCCTCTTAGAGACAGGGAAAGAAACGTTTTCTCTTTTTTTTCTTTCCTAATAAAAGTCTATAGCAATCACTATGCCACCTGTTTGTGCGTCTCCTCCTTCTGCACCCTTACAACACCCAGCAATTCCCGTTTCGCGGGACACTGTTCATATGCTGGAGTGCAACATCCGTTTCAAACTCAAGGATATGATGTCTGACTGTAAAAGGTGGTCCAGGATCAACCTTACAATTTGGGGGGAAATTGGTACGATGCTCCCTAAAATTCTATATCTGTTCAGCATGCTGCCCTTGCCTCTCTCATAGACCTTACTACAGGAAATTAGGAAAGTGTTTAGAGACTTTTTATGGGTGAGAGGAGCACACCTAAAAATTCTGATGTCAATATTTTTATGGTCAGTGGAAGAGGGAGGGTTTGGTTTTCGGAATATGAGAAAATACCATACTGCTTTTTCTCTGAGAAACCTGCACCACTGGATCAATGACACAACAGAGAATGCCCCTGGTGGGTGTGTATAGAAAGGAATCGCGGTCACCTATACCACTGCACTGCCTCCTCACAATGAATTAGTGAGGAATGATACCTCAGGGGCAACGCGTTTGTCTTGGAAGCAAGACAACGCAGCACAACACAGGTTTGAATCCCGATCCCTCACTTAGAAACCACTTGTTGGTATTAAGCGCATTATAAAAGAACAATTGTAATTATAATAATTAAAATTGTTGACTCTGACTTAATAAAAGTTCCCCTATATTACGACATGTTGTATCCCAATGGAGATGAGCAAACCGCATTTCTGAGCTATCTTTGGAATCATGTATTTGGAAGAACCTGGCCATTACAATTGAGTATAAGATGTTGCAGCGGAGCTTCTGGCAGCGTGCAGGTATTTGGAAACTGAAACATGTCCTTCAAGAGAGTGAATTGGTAGACTTTGGCTTCTTGAAATATGAATACAAATTGTGTAATAATGAAAGGTCAAAGTTTGCAGTTCCACAGTGTATTTTAACAACCACCTTCTCTCCACTAAATGCAGAGATTTATGACCCCCAGCTTATATATCATGGCCAAGATCTGTCCTCTCTCTGCATATGTAGTTTACAAGCTGCTCTCTAGAACCGCCAAATTGCCCTTGGAACGACTAGAACTGAGAATCTGGGCATCTGCGATGGGAATGGCGATTTCTGATTCCAATTGGTAGATTATATGCAAAGGTATGAAAAGATTCAAGCTGGATCTGAATTTGCGCTATACACAGAAGAGAATAATCCACTGTCTGGACTGGCCACCATGGAGGATGAAAGTATGTAAGCTTTTACAGTCAGATGTTTGTTGGTCCTGTAAGAAAGAAACTGACTCCAAAACTCCTATACTTTGGTCTTGTGGAAAAATCTGTCAGTACTGGGAGGGAGTCCTTTCCCGGATCGAGTTAGTGACCAAGTCTGTGTTGCCGCGTACTACACTATTCTGTGTTTATTTCCAAATGATTTAAAGTTGTCCAGTGGAGCCAAAATCTGGACATACAGAGCCTTATTAATGGCTAAGAAACAGATTATTAAAAAATGGAAATCTTGTGGGAAGCCGCAATTGGAGGATGGCTCCAGAGTATGTTGCTACTGTCGGAAATGGGGAAGGGTGTCATAGGTTAAAGAAATGTTTAATTGTAGACAAGCAATTGATTTGGGATACATTGAACAATGTACATGCTTAGAATCTCTACTATTGATGTCTTACTGCACATGTATAATCTATACTCTGAACGTTTGGCTTATCCCTTTTTCCTATCCATGCCCATCCTTGGCTCGTGTTGTATTATGTCTGTCCTGTTTCCTTGTGAGATGTGTATCCATAGAGTTGTTCGTATTAACGGTTTTACTATGTTAGGCGGGGATGGGATATTCTTGATTTTCATGGCAATTTTGGGATGTTTTGAAATGCTTGCTCTGTTATTGCTTTCACGAGTCATCTCATGGTGGAATGCTCGTTTCCCCCCTTTTGATTTTGTTGTATTATATCCTGTCCATAATATTGTAAATACATTTAAAAAAGAAAATTACAAACAAAATACATAATTATCACTTTTCTTCAATTAAGCTCATGACCCTCCTTTTCAAGGACCACTTTCATCTTGCGCCATAGACAGCCCTGGTCCCACTCTCTGGCAGATCCCACCTCACCCACAATTAAGAAACTAATTTCACATAACGCCACATGCCTTGAACGAACGCAGGAAGCATGTTGGATCTTATAATATTGCAATCCACAAACGGCAGATATGGGAGAACCGTGCTGTAATATTTAAATAATATGGTGTTACATTGCTGCAAAGCAGTTCAGGCTAGACTTCCCCTCTTAGGGTTCAACCAAACCTAATTTGCATATTGTCTTTCCCCTCCTGCAATTGCTCGGCAGGCTGAAGAACAATGGTCTGGTGTGTTGCCTAGAAGGATGCCAGAGGTTAGGATTAATCCTAAACCATCTAGCTATCACCTCCTTTGTTTTATCATAAGAAGAATAGGCTAAAAGTCCGCACTGCTGGCCCGGATCAAGATCTGTTGGCTACACCCAGACCTCTGAACAAGTTTAAGAATGTCCTCTCAGAGTGCTAAGGACCTTAAAGACAGTAAACTGGCACATGCCTCCCCGTCATACTAGGAGGCTGCCACGACATGCCATTGGCTTTATAAATCTTGGGTTTAACTGTGTACAATGCTCTACTGCTTCCAAGCTAGGGTTGAGCTACACAAATACCATGCGCGTATACATATATCCATAAATACATATTTACGCATACGTATTTCATTCACTGTTATCAGAAATATAAGCATTCAAAAGCCCAATAACTCAGGACTAGAACCAAAATATATCATTTACATAAAGGCCCGTGTAGAGGGAGATGCGGGGAACACAGAGGCACCAAAAAGGACTCTGTTCTGAGCTACCAAAGCATGTATGGAGCAGGAACCTGTGTTGCCAATTCAACACGACTTCATTTGTGCCACACTTTTGGATTCAGATACGAATCGCCCATATTCCCTCCAAGCTTTACAGGCTTCAGAGCCAGTCTGCTGAGAAAGTGTAGCGAGCACACGTGCCTCCTTCCTTTGGGATAAACAGTATCACTCTTGTCAGTTGCACCACACCAGGGGGCAGAGGGCATAGCGTGATGTGGTTGTGGCCTGCAGATGTGTGGACTTCAGCAGCTAGAGGTCATCTGCAAACCAAGAAAGCGGATCTACCCATTACGTCTTAACGGGGAGAGTTTGGCATTCCGACAGCGGGTGCTGAATAGGTCTCTATAGCAGTGTGGGCTTTCTAACAGCACCCAGTAACTTGCACTCCCTGAGCCCCTAAGTGATTCTTTGCCTGGACACCAGAAAGCAAAAGATAACTTTTGTTGCAGGATGTCAGTTGTGGTGATCTGTGATCTGTTCCTTGTTGATATGCCTACAGAGCTATGTAGTTAGTGTAGCAGTTCAGGGGCACTATGCGGTTCCCTACAATGGGCGGTCCGACCTGCTGGCCTGCTCTAAAACGTGCAGGTTTCCAGGGGCTAACTCTGATTTACTGTCAAAATCTAGTTACCAAGGCAACGTGCTCTCCAAGCTTAAATCTGCCACTGCTGCTGATGGGAGATATATGGGCCCTGTAGCTTGTCATACACGAAATATAATGCCTGCCATTAGTAAAAACGGGCACAGGACCATTCTCCGTCCAAAGAGAATATCCACGTGCATATTGTAAAGTCAAAACGAAATTGGTGACTCATATGTGTCACTAGGAAATGCCGTTTATTTAAATTTTAAAATACTGGAACAGATGAGCCCTAGTTCCACATTAACTACCCCAATATTGCATTTTTACACATGTCAGCAATATATACATTGCCACTATGCGTCAGACTGATGGCTGAACCAGACCTTCATTATTTTATAATTAACAGAATGTTGAAACAGTGCCAATTAATATGTGTCTCTTTGGAGCCTAAAACATCATGTTTTGACCCAGGAGGAAAGCACACACTTTCTTTACATTTCAACAAAAAGACACACGCAGTAAAAGAAACAAAAAAAATTCCATGCTAATGGGAAGACGTTGCGGAGTCAAACGGTGGATTGCACTGCATATGTGTTAATTAACCTGGTTAATGGAACACATGGCACTGGAAATAGAGAAACATAGCTGACATGAATCTCAAATTGGTGGCCCCATAATTGACAATGGCGAGAGTGTGCTTTCCTTTAGGACACCATTGTTACAGAGGTGATACTTTTAACAACAGGTAACAGCTTGGCACAAACATAAAGAGTGCTTTATCTCATTTTGAAAGACACATAAAACCAGATGGTATTTCGCAACACTTCTTTCAGAGACTCTTGGAAAACCCACAATGTAAATATTCCTAAAGCTTCACACGAATTTCCTATTACCAAGGGAATGAGTGAATCTTACTTTCTAAGACACATGCTTGGAACCTGTTCTTAGAACAATGCATTGAAGCTTGGAAAAACACTAATAAAACGGCAAGGCATGTTTTGAAAGCAGACACTTTAAAAAAAGGATGATTTCCAGGTACACAGCTTCTATCTACGCCACTATTTTAGTTAGAGAAATAAAGGAAGACGTGTTGTATTATCTTACTCTACTTTTGTATTGTGCTGATTCACCAATGTAGAATGTTCAAAGTGCCAAAACCATGTCCAAGAAATATTGTGCCCCGTCCCAGGGTCACCAGAGCATAGTCTGCTGGCAAGGATTAACATGGGCAAGGGTGATGTAGGAGGGAGGGAAAGCTGAAAAGCAGTTTGCAGAAATGGGAAGGGAGTAGGCAAGGCCAAATTGCTTGTATTATTATGGATGTTTGTATATGGACTATCTTTTAGAGCGAGGCAACCCAGAGAATATGTATTAAGTTAATGGACGCACTGGGACTCCACTGTAGTTTTGGAGTATTATAAGGTAGAGATCCATTCATGTTGGATGTGCTGGGGTCTCAAGGGTATGCTCGTGCAGTCCTGCCAAGCAAACCTAGGAGGTCGCCTGATACAAGTGTAGGACGTGTCAGGTGTGAATGTTGTTGGTAACAAAAGGCAAGGGAGTGGGGTGGGCAGAATGCATAACGTAAATATGTAGATGTAAAGTGCACAAGGTTCGGTATAGTACTTCTTGCCACTGTAAGCCCGGCCACCCCATAGCACAGAGAAGCCAGGTGCGAATTCTTTCAGGCTGCAAGCCAACAATTCAAGTACCAGTCTGCCCAAAGGGCATCCCTACAATGCCCCTCAGCTTCAAGCAGCCACAAATGGATTAAAGTGAACTAATGTTGTTTTACATAAAAAAAAGGATATATCACTGTTATGTTGATTTATACCACCCACACCGCTACCACCCGTGGGCAGTCTACAGGCGCTCTGTCAAACTAATATATTTGCTTAAGTCCTCCTGAGGGACACCGTCATATTTTACAGGGTTGTTCTCAAGTGTTTTCTGTGTCCAAGAAGCTGTTACCACCCTTCAGTCTGTCACTGTATGCCTATCACCTAGTGACTTCTTTAAATGTTACTTAAGTTTATCTGATGGTTTTCATAGTACGGTGGGAAGGGGCAACAGCCTCACAGGTGGACATGCATTGTGAAGTATCATTGACATGTTTGCCTAATGTTCTTGTGATTTCACGTTATTTATTGTGCCTGTGATTGCACGTCATGTGTTGCAGAGCCCTCAACTGCAGACAGTTGCGCTTCGGCTGGATAGACCCACTCACTCTCACTGCCTGCTCAACCTTTAGCACTGCGCATCATAGAATACATTTGAGTCCCAATACAAATTCGGCCCACTGTCACATATTCACTAAATCAGAAATCAGTGCTGTGCCAAAACACTTATACATACTATAGCTAATATAAAATCTCTGCCAATAATTGGTAATGTACCTGTAACTATACATTCCGTAGTCACACCCAATGGAATCTTTCTGTTTATTTTCATGTATGTTCAGTCCACGGCCGGCCGAAGGCCAGACGTCCCAAAGCACTTTGCAGCCATAACGATGACAATAAGGCGCTATGCAAAAAAACAAGACATACACCAAAACATTCAAGCATAATTCAGCAACTCCAGCTCTTCCTCATTGTAGACAGTGCCACTAGCAGCACAACAGTGAAACAATCACTGTACCAGGCAGCAGGAAAAGAAAACTGAAGCCTTTTAAAGTAACATCCAGCACCCTTTTTGTTTAAATAAAAAAAGGAAAATACATAGGTGGATGAAAGATAGGTACACTAGTCAGGTCAAAGTAAAGGCGGTTTTACAGGCAGCTTTTTACAACTCTACCCCCAGGTTACACTGTAGCCTAGACTTTTACAATTGGGGGTGAACGTGGGGTAATAGTATTGCCTGTGCTTCTGGGTGTGCTGCCATGATAGGGCAGATCAGAAGCTGAATAGTTAAGGGTGGGTATGGAGAATTTGGCGTGCCTTGCATTTCTGGGAGCTGTACCTTAAGGCACATGGAGCAGGGGCACAGTTAAGGGTGGCTGTGGGGTATCTAGACTGCCAATTGCCACCAGGTGTTATACCATAGGGCGCACAGCTTCAGAGCTGTTAAACAGGAAGGCAGTGAGTTGTGCAGTACAAAAATAAACTCGTAACATAATGTAACACACAAAACACCTTTAACATGCACTCATGTCTGTTCCCTGATTCATACTCCACTTCAGTCCCCTACAGTGCTTTGAGACCGGCTAACACATGGAAACAATATAATAACAGTATATGCCTCTATTCTCTGTTTCAATGAATGCCATTTTACTGCTTCTGTGGCATGTTGAAGTGCCTGGCCTCAGAGCAAATCGACATTTAGAGATCTTCCCATTAGCAGCGTGCATTGACGTCTCAATTGCTCTGCTTTAGGACAAGGCATAGCACATTGGCATGACACACTTCGCCTCTGCTGCAGGCTTGGAGGCAAATGTTGCGTTTGCATTGAGAGTTTAAGTGTGTGTGCAGGAGTGAGGGTAGAGTCCAGGGCCGAGAGGGTGGGGGGATGGGAGTGTTTCAACCTCTCTGCTTTCTGCCTTTCCCACATACACAGAAGACTGCATGCTCCCCCTGACTCTCTGGAAACTTTTCATACATACACTAAAATAGACTTCTCCTTGCTGCCAGGAAATGATTAATCTGCAGCTGGCTTAGTGTTGCTGCAAATACTTTGTGTTTCCAGAGGTTTTAATATAATCCTGCATGTGGTTTTGAATGGGTTTTTTAAGGATTTCACAGCTTATATACTGCCCAAATCCCCACGTATACTGCTGCTGGCAGAGGGCAGAAGTCTATGAGTTAGTTCATTTGTGTTGTGACAGGGTGTAATAAAAGCCTACCTAGTGTTTTTACAGAGATTCCAAGTGTATACGCTCGACAAATTACCATTTCTCTGGCCTCCAAGAGCGTTTCTGGAGCCAGTTCATTCATCTCTCAAGGCCACTCTCTCCACCCTGAGCCTGAAGACTATTCAATGCTGTAGACTCGGGATCTGCGACGTGTGGCTCTCCAGATGCTTTGCACTACGACTCCCATGATTCCACGACATTGACTATGCTGGCTATGCCTGGTTGGAGTTGTAGTCTCAAACATCTGGAGAGCCAAATGTTGCAGGCCCTGCTGTAGAAAGAGCAGCTTATCCAGTAACTTAACCTCTGCAAATGGTCTGGTTCCCCCCCTACCGCCAGCTGTCAGCTGAATTAGATAACTGCAGCTCAGAGAGACCCTGGAAAGGGTGGAAAGGTCATGTATATACCGATTATTCCCAGCAGAGTACTGCAACCCAGAAATACTCGAAGGTTTGCTAGCATGGCACAATGACTGCATTGGGCAGCAGCCTTAGAACTGTATCCTCGATAGATAATCCTAGACGACTGTAATTCATTTGCCAGGAAAGAGCTTGCTTTGAAAAGTCTCATCCTGTTATTTTAGAGAAGATGCAGTTCTGGCAAATGTCATGTTTTGAAAAATAATTGTTTATTCAGTGTGCCATTTCAATTGCAATAACATAACAATCTAGCAAAGTAGAACATCCGACGTCGAAATAAAAGTGCAGATTGCAAACTTAGTACATACCTTTGACAAGAGCCCGCTATCCGCTGGGCTCTTACAAGTAGTAGCCACGCCACATCGTTCATTGCAACATGAACCATTTTTCTTCTCCCCCTAATTCGGAACAGGACAGGGTGGCCTAGGCTATCTATAAGCCTTCGCCGCCAGGCTCATCATCCATGGAGGTTTTCACTGCCAGGTCGCGCCCCAGGTAACACCAGGTGTCCCTGGTTCATCATGGGTGCGGCCTCTGGTTGGCTGTTGGAGCAGCTCTATCCATCCTCTGCAACGCAAGAGCAGCGCAATACATTAACCAAGTAGCATTGGTCGTGGCAGAGGGAGGCCAAGCAAACAAGTTCAGGGACATTCAAGAGCAGCAGTAGTGGCAATGCCACAAGTGCATCAGTAACCTCGGGCCAAAATTCCCCCATGTTTTAGCAGCATCAAGGGGGTCATTACAAGTTGGGCGGTAAGGGATACCGGGCACCGGTAAGGAGACTGGTGCCGGTAATCCTTTACCGCCCAATTCCGAGGTCCCTTAGCGGGACCCGTAAAGGACATGTGGTCTGACTACACGTACTTCACGGGTCCCGCTAAGGGACCAGGGCGCTAATAACGGGCCTGCTATTCGCGAGCCCGTTATTAACGCCCTCCCCATTCCCATTGAGCCCTATGGGGGCTCTATGGGAATGGGGAATGGTTGGTTCAATGGGCACTTACCAGTCCCTCCAGGGTTGGAATGCACCGGTAAGTCCCCATTGAACCAGACCGGTGCTGGACCCGGTATTGGAGGCAGCCATGGCCAAATAGCGCCATGGCTACCTCCAATCTCGGAATGAGGCCCCAAGTCATATGGAAAAAATCAGCTTCAAAATGCTTGCATTTACGGCCGGCCCAGATGCTGCAGGGTCAACTTTTTTCACTTTTAGGGCAGTGTAATATGTTTGATGTATTAGACCATACTGTAGTGCATGGGGCTTATAGTTAGGAGAGATGAGCTTCCTTTGCCAACACATCTTTTCCCGTTGCCCCTCATCTATTACACATCCCCGCGTAGCCCCCCATCTAGCGTTAATCGTTGCATTATCCCTATTGAGAGTGGACATAGCTAGTCCATACAATGAGGAGGTATCTTCCCACATCAGGTATTTCACAAAAGGGCTACTGCTAGGTTCAACCGTGTGCATGGATATCTGACCTGCCCATTCCCCTTTCAAGCGTGCAGAGAGTAGCGTTTTGGTCATAGACGAAGATGTGGGCTCGAGAAATGTATCTAATGTCATCAGCAGTCCATCTATGCCAATGTCTTCGAATCTGACGAAACCCACTGCACTCAGCTGACATTCAATGCACTCATCAGTAAATGGGATCCCCACTGAGTTATCTAAGGAGAGGAATGGTGAAAATGGTGGGAACAGGTTACACTTCGTATGATGCCCATCTAATGATTTCAACACAATCTACTATATTGTGACGACAAGCACCACTGATTGTGGGCATAGCCTCCAGGACATTCGGTGAAGCAATCATCTTTTCCAGCTTTATATGTTGCGGTGTGGGTGGGGGGGGGGGGGAAGAGGGCTGGGGTGGATACCAGTACATTGTGTCATGAAGCATGCAGGCCCCTGCATATATATCTCAAAATGTGGAACACCCAGCCCACCCCTGTGATAGGGTATGATATGATATGATATAATACCCAGAGGTATTAAGCGGTATACCCAGGGTAATGTCAGAATATCCCATTTAATGCGTGGAGTTTTCCCACCCCAAATGAAATTAGTCAATTATGGTCTGAGTGCTCCAAAGAACGAGGTCTTGAGGTGAACAGGAATATTAGCAAATAGGTATAGGAATTTGGGACGAAGTATCATTTTGATGAGGGATAACTGAGCCATAAAGGGTATAAGTAGTTTAGCCCACTTCTCAGTTTTAATACATGTTTCCTTGAATAATGGGTCATAATTTAGGCAGTTGTAAAGCAGGAGTGTGTGCAACAATTATTCCCAGATATCTGAACATATGTGGGGACCACTTTAACCGCTCACAAAACTGCCCATGAAGAGTAGCGATCGTCAACGGCAACAACTCTGATTTGCTCCAGCTGATGTATTACCCTGAGCAGCATCCAAACTCCACTATGTCCTCCACAATCGGGGCGAGATTACATCCCGGATCCTTAACAAAGATAACCACAATTTGATTAATAAGTCAAAGACCCCTATCCGCTAGGTGCGCCCTAAGAATAGCCGCAAGAGGTTCGATGTATAGGGCAAATAATATTGGGGGGAGAGGACAGCCCTGACGTGTACCCCTAGACAATGAGAACCGCTCAGATGTGATCCCATTAGCATATATGCCAGCCGTGGGATTATTATATACCAAAGACAGCAATGACACAAAATTAGAGCCCACACGCATTCTGGTAAGCACCTTCATCATGAACAACCACTCCAAGGAATCAAAAGCCTTTTCGGCATCTAGGAAGTTGGCAACAGTGGAAGCGCAGGGTCATTTAGCGCCATAATACTGAAAAGTTTACTTAGATTGTGCAATGTGGAGCGTCCTCACATAAAGCCTGATTGGTCATTGATGACCATTTCAGTAATATAGGAAGAAGTCTATGGGCCAAAACCGTGGCAAATATGTTCTTATAGATATTTAACGTTGACAGTGGCTGATAGGATATAGATTCATGCAGGTCTTTGTTGGGTTTTGGGAGCACAATTATTCTGGCTTCATTTGTGGTAGAGGGAAGTGCACTAGCCTCTAGCGCCCCACCATTCGTAGTTAACAGTTCCGGTGCCAGTATGTCTAAGAAACCTTTATGAAATCCGGCTGTGAGACCATCTGGCCCGGGGCTTTAGCAGCTTGCAGGACCAAGATCGCTGCTTTCATCTGCTCGACCTGCAGTGGAGCATTCAACTGAGCTCTTTGTTCATCATTTAACCATATTAACCTAGCTCTCTCAAGAGATGTATCTAGTTGCGGCCCAATTCTATGAAGTTTAGATGAGTTTCAGACCAAATAGTATTGAAACAAAATGAGAGTTAATACCTTCTGAATTCGTCCCACGTACCCCAGCGGAGTCCATCATGGTGGAAATATCTGTGGAACCTTTGTCCCACCTAACAAGCCCAGCCAGAAATCGTCCTGGCTTATCAGTTCTGCATAACGCCTAGCCAATGGTCGATGATTACACAGCTTAAATCCTTTACCTGCCAGCTGGCGAAATTCAGCAAGATGTGCCTGGATGTCTAAAAGGACTTTGGGTCGATCAGTAGCGGCATGAGTGTTAGGAAAGATTTCTCTGAATGCAACTCTGGCCCCTCCCCCCAAACTGTTTTGCTTTTTGTTACAGTGTCCTGACCTGACTTTTGCTAGTGGAGCCCAGCTTTCAGTTGCTCTACACTGCTGTTGCTCATCATTTTGGGGAAACCAAAATGTCCTTTGGGCTTTCAGTACTGAGAAACATTGTTTTGGTAAAATTTTATCATTGGCAATGCACATTACTGTACTGAGCAATGAGGTCCTTGTGTTTTCTGGCCCTAGTCATCTCTTAAGGATGTTTAAGTAATTGGACAGAGTGCCTATGAACAGACTGGTGGCAGCAGAAGCTTTGCGTTGTATTTTTACAACTCTTTACCAAGCCATACTGCACTTTTGGCTCATGACTGTGGCTACTGTCTGTCATGGCCGTGCCATGTGGTCTTTTGTCTGTTCCTTTTGCCATTTTGTCCGTTGGCCTTCCCCATGGTCTTCCTGACCTGTGGCTCCCTTATTTGGGCAAGCAATTGCCTGCAAAAGCCACTTCTTTTGCGGGCACCTGCAGGTCACGTGTGTGGGTGACCAGGAAGTGGGTTGGGACTGTCTGGTTCCAATCCACACTACTGGTGCCAGGATGTATGGTGTGCACAAGGGCATCAGAACCACTGTGATCCCCAATTGGACCACTGCTGGTGTGCATGACTGGGGCAGATCTCTTCATTGGCTGACGGGGTGTAAGCACTCAACAGACCTTTAGATATGAGGAGGTGTCCTGAACGCAGACTAGCAGATCAGAAACAGGTCTGAATCGACCTGTAGATGGAACCAAGTATCCAGAAGAGCAGAGCAGATCCAATGACCATCTATAACTGAAGAAGGTTTGCACCCTGAGCCCGCTGTTGACCCAGTAGAGCCCTGCTTTGCGCTTGATCTTAGAAGACCTGTGAAGGGGCTTCAAACCTATGGAGTGGTGGGACCAATCACTCTCGACGCCTCCTGGTTGCCCTGCAAAAGCGCCTGTCCGGAAGTGTCCCTGGGCCATGCAGTGGACTGTCCAGCTCTAACCTTGACCTCTGTGCCAGAGTGTTGCTGTGTCAAGTTTTGACTCAAAAGCTGGGGGAATCCTAAGTTGCATTCTACCACACCGTTTCACCAAACCTCATTGTCCCAGCTGCTTTGGGCCATGAGTGAGAAGGCTGCATCAGATCGGGAGAGTTGGGAGCTCCTGCGTCGCTGAAGGTGGTTTTCCCACGTTCCTTCTTGTGCCCTGAAACCAGCTGCATCAGTGTTTCCTTTGTTCTTCAACCAAATTGAGAGATGCAGCTCCTGTTGCAAACCAGACCCGCATCTACACCCACAGCGCCTGTGCACTTTGAAGCTGAACCAATGCTGGGAATTCAAACCTCTGATGACCCCTTCCAGACCTGCAAAGTTTGGATCAAACCCGAGCTAAGGACGGTGAGTACTCAAACCCCTTACTGGTGGTCCCTTGTTCATCCATATCGTTTTATGCACAGAGGATTCCTTGTGGTCCTCTCTTTGGCTTGGGTGGCCTTGACTTCCTTAAGTCCTCTGAAAGTTGGGAATAGCTTTGTTCATCACAGCAGATCATTGCCTGACTCGTGAAACCTGTTTTTACCCTTCAGAATTCTGTCCCTAACTTTTCCAGTTCCATAAAAAGGTACTTTGTGACTTTTACCCATTACCAAGACCTTTTTTACGCGGCCAACAAACATTGAGCACAAGACTCGATTCATCGTAGGGCGGCTGGACTTTTAAAGTTAGGGTTTTCACTTCTGAAGTTCGTCTATGCGCTGAAAGTTATTTGCCCTTTACTTTGCAAGTGGCAGAGTTCTTAACTTGATCGAAGTGACTCCAGTGACTGTATATTTTGTAAACAGTGTGTTACTTGTGTGGTATTTTGCTATAGCTTTTTATTATTCATTGGTGGTTATTCTTGGGCCTAATAGTATATTTTCATATACTCCTGTTTAATGGTCATTCTTGGTGTTTCACTGTGTGTGCTCATTGAAGATCTATAATCGCCCTCACTCCACTTGAGATTTTACTTTGACTGCTTTCCAAGCTACTTTGAATTGTAATGGTTATCCTACCAGAAGTGTTCCCTGTTTCATTTACAAGGGTGGCCTCCTAAACATCTGTTCATCAGGCCAGAGTTTAGTAATCCATTCTAACAACGAGTACTATAAAGCAATTGCAACTGAGCTTTACATTTTTCGAACTCCCTCTGCACCAGTTTCAATATCCCAAATTCCTTTGTCAGACATACACCTCCGATGAATGCCTTACATGCCCCCCATATCACTAGGTAATCGTCAACCGACTGTCTATTGGTCGATCAAGAAATAATGCCCAATCTCTTTCCTCACTTCTGTTCTAAACACTGTGGCTGCCCACGGGGTCCTTGCCTTAACCCGGACCTCCAAAAAAACCTGTGCATGATCAGACAGAGTCAGAGCCAGGATGTTGCATTTAGTCATACTATTCTGTATAGCAATGGAGCCTAACCACATGTCCAATCTAGAATACAAATTGTGAACCATAGAATAGTATGATTTTTTTGGCCATATATTTGTAAAAGTATGCCAGAGGACCGGGGGTTTGTGCTAATAAAATAACAGTTTAGCAGAGTAGCCAAAGCCCATCAAACCCTCCCTTGGCAATGACGGAGGACTCAGTCATGGGGTAAAGCAGAACTGTCTTTTATTTTCCAAACAGACAGGAATCATACAAGAAACACCCAAATCCCCAGCAATCACAGCCCCTGAGCCTGTGTCATGAGCTTCTATCCAATAATGACACCAGAATCTCTAACCCTTCCCCAAAAACCTAAGAGCCAGCTCTACTGGGTAGCTCGGGTAGTAGCACCTACAGGTATCCCCTATATGAGTTGTCTAACTGGTCCTTCCATGTGAGGTGGGTTTGCCTGAGACATTCTATTAGATTGTTGTAGGGTTGCAGGACTACCATTGGACGTCCTATCAACTACTTAATCTTGCACAGGGAGCGAACCTTCTATCCATCAAAGAGGTTCTGTTAAAAAGAGTGGGGCAAACCTGCAATTTGTATCGGCAGAAGTCGAGGGCCATTAGATCAAACCTGGGAGAAACCCATTTAGAAATGCGTGAACGGGTCAAAAACACTGTGGCCCTGTGGATAACTAACATATTCTTAGAAGAGCCGATGGAGATGACCACCCTAGAACAATTCACTAATTCCTTACCCCCTGTTTTGCAGAAAGCCGTTCCACAGTTAAATCGACCTACACTAGCCACGGCCATTGAGACTGCACAAAACCACTCAGATGCAGCTAAACAATTCCACTAGGCCCATCGTTGGGAGGAACAAAAGGATCAGAAGCTTATCCACCGACCTCAACCTCAGGGAATAGATAAACAAGGGGGGTCGTATAGAAACAAAGAAGGGATGCCATGAGAAAAAGTAGAACTGATCCTATAACCAAAGATGAAAGCAGTAGAGGGGAAATAAAAGGAAGCAGACCACCTCCTCCTGTATGTTTTTCCTGTAGAGAAACAGGACATGTAGCGAGGCACTGTCCAAAGGATCTAAGGGACGAACCTTTGGAAATACTCTGTTTAAAGGGTGAAGAATGGGAAGAACCTGAAGAAGAGCTAGAGACCTTTAGTATTTGTTTATGTCAATCTTCTACTCACTTTACATACAAAAAGGTTTGGGTAATTTGGAGGCAAGTAAGGGCCTTAATTGACTCGGGTAGTAAGCAAAATGCTATACCTGCCGATAGAGTTTCAACAAAGGACCTGCAAAATGCGGCCCTAGTTAGAGTTAGTTGTGTACATGGGGACAATGACGGTACCCCAAAAATACCTGTACACATTAATATCCGGGGCGAATCCTGTGAAATATCGTAGCCATAATTCCTGAGCTCCCTGAAGAAGCTATTCTGGGGCGGGATTTCACTACCTTCTCTACTCTCTTCCAGGAAACTCCACCTCCATTTGGAGATTTTCTACCCCAGAGTTGCTGGCAAGCAGAATACTACTCCCAAAACTCTCCAATATGGGACTGGGAAACCTCTGAGCCTATGAAACCTGAAACAGCCCTTAAAAACCAATTCATAGGCTACTGTAGAGAGACCGGTAAAACCACTACTCCTCTACTGACACCGACCACAGCAAATCAATAGAATATGCAAGAGTTCTTGGACATCTCACGTACCTTTTCTGTCCCAGGTCTTAACAACGTGGAACCTGGACAAAGACCAGGCATATCCACCTCGCATAGGGGAAGGGTATGTGAGAAACATGAAGGTGTCTCACTCACTAGTCCCCAGGGATCTGTCATCCAGGTGGCCAGGACATGGCCATTCTTATTGGATCCAGTTACTGGGGGTGTACCAGTGTGGGAGAATCACCTGGGTGAGGGGTCTCAGGGAGTGGAAGTGGAACACCGAAGAGTGAGACGCGGTACCCCCTTCCTTATGACACCTTTTCCCCATTCTACCAAGTAGGGTATCTAAAAACTGACCTCCCCCTTTCTTGACACAAACACTTCCTCACGGACAGATTACTGTGAAAGACAACTGACTAACACCAGAGCCGTAAACCTGACATGTCCCAACACAAGGGCACAAGGGTCAGGCAGAGTCAGGCAATTGCCCATAACTAAACACACCTGACTTCCCTTTGGCTGCCCCATAGGGATAAAAGGTGGCGCACAAGAGCACACGGAGAACAAGGCCAAACGCATGAGGAAGCAGCTATTCCAGGACAGCAGTTCAAATGGAGGAGAAAGGTGGTGAGACCTGAAATGCCATTTTCAACCCAGATCCACAGAGTCTCTGAGTAGGGAAATGTAAGACGGGGAATCGCAGCTGTCGAATGGTGCAAAGGATGTCAGCAGTACATGTCACCCTCCTGCACTAAAAGCCAGGGTTGCCATCATCGTCCAGAGGTAAGAGACCCCAACAGAGTTCGGCACAGCCGGTGAGTCGGAAAGAAGTGAAAATAGACCAGACTGTTTTGGGCTCAAGGATGCGAAGAGCAACATTGTATGAAGAAAGAAGACTAAAGTACAAAGGTCTTTTGTGAGCAAAATTGGTATCAGCGTTAGAGTGTTCCGGCGCCACTTGGATGCTCATTGGAAGGACTTTGACTGTTGCCCGCTCCTGAACAAATAGAATGTGTTGAACTTGGAAATCGATGTGCTCCTGTAGCGGGTTATGTTGAATCCTGTACATAATTGAAAGTGTTCAGTTGTAGAAATTACAAGTATCAAGAGGCCTTAGGGGAGGCCGTTGTGAGGTGTCAAAGTGGTGTTACGAGGGACCTTCCTTTTTGCTTCTGCTTTCTCTCATCCTCTTCCCTGCTGATCTCCTGGCTGAATCTGAAACTGCACTGGTTATCTGGCTACCCAGGTCCCCTCCCCGCCAGTTGCACACCTGCACTGCCCCCTGGCAACCCTTGCACTCTGGGACTGTTCTGCATTCCTACAGCCCCGACTAGCACTTGACACATGATGGCTGCACTTACCCTTGCACTTGCCACTTGCTGGCCGCACTTTTATTTATTGTCTTTATTTATCTTACTGTTATCCTATGTACTGCACTGTCCCCTCCCCTTTCCTGCCACACTTTTCTCCTTCCCCCCTCCCCTGAACTTGCGCGATCTCAATATCACCTGGCCTAGTAGGCATGTTGTCTCTGTCTTCCCTCCCTGACCTCGTCGCACCTTGAAACACTTGTGTATAGGCGGATTATAAATGTCTTATCATATCATATCAAGCCAAACCCCTTGTACAGTCGAAAGTCTTTGCACGCTGTTGAGGCAAATGTGAACCTGACTAAGGGATGCCAAGAGAAAGCTAAACAAAGTGAACTGTGTAAATGAGGCAAGTGTGAACCTGACTGAGGGATGCCTGCAAATCTTCAGCACCATGATTGGCTGGTGAACCAGCTAGATGCAACCAACCGCCTGTGCCGGCAGGCGAAGCAAGCCCCCACAGAAACCCAACACACAAGTCCTCTACCAGCAGTCTCTGCCGGTCTTAGCCGCGTTGAACGCAAAGTTACACATGCTGCGCAAAATGTTTTGAACTGTGCAAATATGCTTGGACTCGAGGCTACGGCCTGCTTAGACCGCAATATTGAACTATCATGTGTGAAATCAAACTCTGATGTGATCAGTACACCCTATGTCCACTTAATGTGCTACTCTGTGATCACCTTTACCCCCCATAGCACATTCCTCCAATCCGCTTTAGTCAGCATTGAAAACCATGTAGTTACATTGTCTGACATAGTACTGTCTGATACGTGCACCGTTCCTAAAGTGGATACGATCACTAAATGTATACTAACGCTGCTATACAGTGTTCGCTCATTGCCACGTGCTCCCGCTACCAACTACAGTAATGATGCTCCAGTCACAACCTGTACCACCCTCACGCTCCGTTCGCCTGCATTTGCCTCTTAACTGGGAAGCGTGACCATCCACGCTATTAAAGGCAAGGCGTGTGTCCCGCTCAAAAAACCACAAGCCCCACAATCCTCTGCGAGCACGCATGCCCAAGCACTCACTCGTACAACCACAAACATTGCGAAATGCAGTAACTCTGCATCCTCGCTTGCATCCATCTCCATGGAAGCAAACTGCTTGGCAAAGAGCAGGATAGCGCAGCCACAATGCGCTTCCTCCCCTGACCTTTGCAATTACTGGAAACTAATCGCTACCATTCCTCCGATCGGCCTCAATCCTAGGTACACAGCCCCCGCCTGAACACACCTCCTGCACGACACCTCCACTCTCTGAGTCGCTCGTACCTGACTCCTCCAGCCGGGATGCTGAGTTTGATAAACCTCAGACTTGGCTCCCGCTTCTGTTACCTCCCTTCTCATTCCACACCGCAGGAAATCACGGTAAGGAACAACTGCCTGAGAATGCATACCACCACTGGGCCCCAAGCTGCTACCCCGAGTATCTCCTATCTCGCCCAAACTGGCACTGTGCAAACAGTCCTTTAATGCACAGGACCTGCTCTCATCCCTGCAACCAGACTACAAACAAGCACCACATAGTACGCCTCTACCAGGAAGCAGAAGGCTTCCTCCTGGCACAGCCACAGAGCTCCTAGCTCCCCTATGACCACCCAAACCCTAAGTAAAACCATGTATCATCCCAATACTGGGAAGGTACCCACCTTAATGTGCAACAGCCTCCCCACCCTACCTTCATCAAGACTCCAGCAACCACCTCTACCTGCTCTGCTTCTCACAACCAACCATCCCCCCACAGACACATTCTCGGTCACCATGCCCACTTATTCTGAGCCACTACTGACATGCACCCCTATCAACGCTTGCTCGCTTCCTGCCCATGCACTTCAGACCAATGACTTAATCACCAAACATAACCTTGACGCACTAGCCATCTCTTAGACCTGACTTCATGAAGCCTGCGGCCCTGCCTTATCTTTAGCCTAACCCACGGGGTACACCATATTCCAGAATGACAGACCCTCCCCAGGGATGGCAGATTCACCCCGATTGCTAGAGAAACCATTCCCTTTAGACAGGTTAACACTTCCATTGATGTGAATACTGACCTTTTATCACTCAAAGTCTCACCCTACCCCACATGTACTGCCACGATCCACCTAATTTACCGCCTTCCAGGCCATCCTCTAAATTTTGATGCCAACCTACTGCACATTCTCCACGATAACCTAAAATCCTCTTCCAAACTTATCTTGCTAGAAGACCTCAACTTGGGCCTCCACGACCCCAGCAACCCACCTGCTAATTCATTATCTGACGCACTTGACACTCTAGGCTTCACCCAACGTATCACCAACCCCATTGATGGCAAAGGATGGACACTCAACTGGATTGCCGACCACAAAAGCAAAGTCTCTACTAGCACTAACACACCCTGTTCCTGGTCAGACCACCATATCATACATTTCTCCATCCCATAGCCGAAAAAGCCCAAGTCCTTAACCAATCCACTTCCTCCTGCTGTTACACGCAGCTCACAAAAGCTCACTAGAGACCATATCCTGCCCCTGCTTAACACTCCATGCCTCCAGGTGCCTTTCTCCACCAACCCTAAATCGTTAGTGGACACCTACACTTCGACACTTGCAATAGCAGTGAATACACTGGTCCCTCTAGTTCCACATAAATCAAAAACAGTCAGATATTCCAATTCATGGTTTACCCCTGACCTCTTTGAATTACGTTCCTTGAAACGACAAGCCCAGCTAACTTGGCAAAATAATCCCACTTAGACTGCAAAACAGGATTTCACTATAATTTCCAAACCCTACAAATCGGCCATAATCCCAGCCAAATCCTTCAACCCCAAAATCAGCAATGCCAAATCAGATGCAAAAGAGATTTTTATCGTCTATAGAAAACTTAAATCCCCAGGAACACCCTCTTCAACCCTCACTAAAGACGAGACCTGGTGCTCAAGCTTCCAGGCAGCACTCCTAGGCAAATTTCACACCTTGAACTTCTAAATCCTCCCACAACAAGCACAATTTAATTAAAAAAAACACAGCCACTAATAACATGTGATCACCCCCCCCACTCCTGACACCACTTAGTTCCTCTTCAGAGACCTCTCCGAATTAGAAGTCACGAATCTGATTGAAAGTCTGAAAACATCCAAGTGTAAAGGCGATATATGCCCTGCATCCCTCATCATCACAGTCATCATAAATGCCTCCATCACTGAAAGCATTGTTCCAGCCAGCCTCAAGGAAACATGTGACCTCCCTCTCTTGAAAAACACATCCCTAGACCCAGCCATTCCCTCCAACTACAAGCCAATCACCACCATCCCCTTACTCCTAAAAACCTTGGACCGAGCAGCCTACCTACAAGTACAGCACTTCCTGGAGGGTAACCAAATCCTAGGAATGCGTTAGTCTGGTTTCCCCCAGGACACAGACTCCTCGACCTATAAAAACAGCTAAATGAGATTAGGGACCACAGCAATTCCACCCTGCTCCTCCTTTTAGACCTATCTGCTGCATTCAACCTGGTCAACCACCAAATCCTTTATCATCATTTCACCACTCACGATAATTTAATGAGGGTCTTCTCAGAGACTGCTAACTCCACTCACTCGCCAATCTCTAGCAGGGTGCCACAAGAGTTGTGCATCTCCCCAACTCTATACAATATCTTCAAACTTGGTTCCGGAAGCACCTTGAGACCTTCCGCTTTGCTACTGCCTTGGCCCCCCGTCTCCCCTGCTGATTCTACTCTCCCTCGGCACCATGCACCTGGCCACCCTCTTTCCTCCCGGCCCAGGTACCTGCTCCTCTTGCCACCCGCATGCACTGCCTCTGGGCCATCCCTTGTACTGGGGTCTGTATCTGTACCCATAGAGCCCCCCGCCCTTTTTTTTTCTTTCTGCACTTGTCAGACCTACCCAGCCTGCTACCTTAAACCCAGCACTTGCCACTTGCTGGCTGCACTCCCTCTGTTTGTTGCCTTTTTATTTATTAATGTATTATTATTTCAGTTTTCTTTCCTCCTCGCTCCGCACTCTCCTATTGTTCCCCCTTCCATGCACTTCTCCCCCTTCCCCTCTACCATGCACTTGCATGTTCTCAATGACACTGGGCCTAGTAAGATTGTTGTTTTTGTTTCTCCCCTGTTCCCCTTCCCTTACCTTACCTTGTCGTGCTCTAAAACACTTGTGTATGAGAGTGATAGAAATAAAACATCAATAATCAATCAATCACAAGGCATTTATTCAACATACTTGACTCCCTTGGCATAGCATACACCAACTATGCCGATGACACTCAAATCCTGATCCCTCTCTCTGGCAACTAAGCAGATGACTCAGAAACTCTTAACAAGATCTACTCCACAATACAGACCTGGATGGCAACCAACCATCTCTGCCTCAACAGCGATACAACATAAATTCTAATTGTCGGCTCACCAAGCACCCTAAAAACCCTTAACAAGCAATACACTGCCTCCCAAATTGACAATTGTTCTATTCCTGTCTCAATCAATGTAAAAACTCTAGGGATCTACCTAGACGCCTCACTCTCTATGACCAGACAAGTAAGTGCAATTGCCTCCTCAGCAGCCTACGCCACTAAGGTCCTCAATGAAGCCAGACCCTTCCTCTCTAAGAAGAACTGCCTAACAATTGGCCATGCAATCATTGGTTCCAAGATCGAATACTGCAATGTCCTCCTCACTGGCACATCCTCAGGAAACATCCATAGTCTCCAAGTCATATCATACAGAATAATGCCCATAAAGCAGCCCTGAATATCCCAAAAATAGATGATATCTCAAAAGTCAGAAGGGATGCACATTGGCTCCCGATCCAGGAGCGTGTCACATTAAAAACACTGTCCATTGCCCACAAGTGCCTTTCCAACTCAGCACCACCATACCTTTGCCAAAGAATTGCCAAAGCCCACTACATGGATTGACTAAATGTTCTGAAAGTAAAGAAATGCAAAGCCGGATGCTCCAGCTTCCCATACCTTCCTGCTAAACTATGGAATGACATCCCACCCTCCTCGAGGAAGAGAAATTCTACTGAAACTTCTGCAAGGCACTAAAAACTCAACTCTTCACCTAATCCTGAATCCCCCCACTCCTCTACTTGCCAGTAGACACTGCCTCCTGGCTATCTGATATTTTTTATGAGAACTGCCACATGGCTATTGTACCTGTGTTAAAAAGTACAAAGGGGTTTTATTCCACACACAAAGTAATACAATAATATTTAGCAAACTTCAAAGGGGTGTCTGAGAGGAAGGCAAAATCAGAGCAACATATAGGCGGACATATATTCAATTACAGAAATATTTCTTATTAATATCATAGAGATTAAAAATACTGATCTGAATATTCTGTCCATAATTCATGTAGGGCCACTGCAATAAATACAGGGTCACAAAGTGTCTAATGCCAAAACATTCAACAATGTAAAGCTGTTATGCAAGCTATGCCAATAGAAAGGGCAGAGGGACAGGACTCACTCCGCGTGAAGGGGGTTCATGGGAAAGAGGCTATGACTCGCTGTATTTGAATAGTGTGGCAACATTCCAGTTATAAAGAATTTCAGTCAAATATACAATGTATTAAACCAATTTAAGAAGCAACAACACTAGAATATGAAGCATTCAATCTAGAATCAATTGAGGTGCATGAAGTCAGAGTCATCAAAGTGCATTCAATCTAGAAAGCATTCAATCTAGAATCAACTGAAGTGCACGAAGTCAAGAAGCAACAACACTAGACTATAACTAGTTCATTGACCTAAGTACATTGAATCTAAAAATGTAGAATCTTAAGTCAATTAAAGTGCATTAGAGTCATCAAAGTGCATTCAATCTATAAAGCATTCAATCTAGAATCAATTGAGGTGCATGAAGTCAGAGTCATGAAAGTGCATTCAATCTATAAAGCATTCAATCTAGAATCAATTGAGGTGCATGAAGTCAACTACAAGTACTGGGGACATCATGGATGAACACCAACATCTCACCCAAAAGGATCTTTAAAATGGTAGTTTCAACGGTTGGATAAATCGAGTCTACAACGACTGATAAACGTCTTCCTCAGGACAAGGCATTTAAATGAAAACAATGGAAAAAACAGAAATAGACACAAAATAGCACATTCAAGTGGATGTTGGCTGATGCTGAGATTTGCTTGATCTTTAATTGCACCATTCTTCAGTCAGCCATTTTGTGGTTCAAAATACACACGCATTCGGTCAGAAATGAAAAAATAAACAAAAACAATATATAAAAAAAGGGCTCTGAACCGAGCCAACCTCTCAGCACAACCAGACTGAAGTTCAATGAAATGTATAATGTAGGGGAGAACAACATATACCATGGTCTCCACCCAAGTGGTAGAACTCAGATTTCTTCACATGTCAAGCTCAATCGCAAAGACAGACATAAATAAATTGATCTGTGGAGACAAAAAGGACAGAGGAGAACTGGGATGAATACAGTCCCTAGTTCAGAAAAGAGTGAGATAATTCGCCGACATCCAACCAGCGCAGAGCTAGCAGCCCAAAATCCAAGTGTTGATGAAAGCGCAAACCCCAGAGGTGTCGCAATGTATTGCAAAAGTCAACAATCTGCATAGGGAGGCAGGGGCGCAGTAAAATCTTGAAGTATAATATTACACTCCGTGATAGGCAGTGCGATATGGAGAAAATCAATTTGAAAAACTGTGAGGAAACATAAGGTAACACCGTACCAATGTCAATGGATGAAAGACTGGCAGCGGCAACCATTGCAATAGATCAAGTTGAAAATAAAGTTGAAAATAGCTTCTAGTATAGCCAGAGGAACACAGCCCATATGCCTACAGTTTGAAGTTATCAAAAAAGCACAAGTCCTATTACAGAAGGGTCAAGGGGCCCTGATGAATGGCAGGATCTGGCCATCGTAGAAATATTGCAATGCGAAGACGGGGAACTAAAAGACGGCATCTTGTCTTCCGCGCGTTTGTGCATGGGGTTCATGTTGGTGCATCGAGGGACTATATAAAGGACCCAGCAGTAAGTATAGCGGTTCCATTCGGAATCATTAAACAAAATTGACCAAAAGTGCCCCCAAGTTTTAAATTGAACAAAGTGTTTAAACAATAGAATCTACCTAATGAGTTTTCAAGCGCTCGACGGGGTAAGGTCAGGCGGCGAGGATTCAGCCTGGTTGTTTACAAAGGTCCACTGTTTCGACCGAACGTAAGTGTATTTAATACAAACGCGTGATGTGCGGATGTAAGAATAGTGCATGTGTTCTACGGCCGGGAAGCCGTAGTGAAACTCAAGGAAGCTGTCTCCTAGCAACTGAGCATCGTGTAGAGACAAAAGAAGGACGATAATGCCTAATCCAATGTCCGATGCCCAAAAAATCTGTGCCGTGCTGCGGTACGTCACATGTCCGCTGAAGGCGAACAACATAGCTGCAAAATAAACAACGACAGGGCGCTAAGGTCTAAGACAAGAGAAGGGCATGGTCTGATATGAAATATCCTCAAACAATAAAGTATGAAAAATAAAGAATAGAGATATTGCATGTGAAGAATGAGGACTAGCGGATAATATTGTAAAACAATACCAATATAAAGAAAAAGAAGAACATTTAAGAAAAAATCTAATAAAAGAAGGAAAATAAGTAGAAATATGCAGTGAGCGTCCTCCAAAGAGGGGTAACTTCCAAAAAAGGAGAGACTCTCAAAGCAACTTAAGTCATGGCCAACACGTGTTAAAATGACCCATTAAACACATGATAACCACTCTTCTTGGTGGTTAAGGCAAGTGTGGTAACTCTGAGTATTCACCACTGCTCTCGTTAAGATAATCTAGTGGCAGTGGAGTTGGAGTCCACGCCCCCCCTCATGTATTTCCGGTGCCCAGCATTTAAGCTCACCACAGCTATGATTTATTTCAATAAAGTGAGACACTAGAGGTGATGTGATGTTTTTGGTCCTAATTTTGGACTTGTACTCTGTATTTCTAAGTTTTACAGGCCTGAATGTTTTGCCTATATACGACTTCGAACATGGACAAATGATAATGTAAATAACGTTCTTCGAGTCACATGTCGTGTGTTCTTTGAGGGTCCATGATTTCCTGTTGATGGTGACTGAAGTGCATGCAGTAGTACATTTACATTGGCAACAATAACCACATGGAAAATGGCCACTGATCTGTTTGGATCCCCAAAGTCCAGGAATAGTTTTTGAGCCTTGTTTGACTTTCAATCTGTCGGCATTAGAAAGTCAGTTTTTAAGATTTTTGCCTTTTCTAAAGGCGTGGATGGGGTATTCAAGAGTGGGGTTGTTTAATTGCAGCAAAGGCCAATGCTTGCAAATGGCTTTTTTAATGGCATTATGATGTGTGCTGAAAGCCAATGCACATGCCAGACGTGCAATGGTCAAGTAATGTTGATTCCTAGCTCTCTTGCAAGATTGTCTAAGTACATGAGACGGGTATCCTCTGTTGGAAAATATGTTCTGTATAATGTCTGCTTCAGTAAAATAATCTTCCACATTAGTGACAGTGGAAAAACCCAGCTTGTTTCTTGTGCTCTCGTTCCCAGCACCCCTTATCAAAGCACCTGCACATCTCTGGCTCCCCTCTCGGCTCGTCTTTGAGCGAACAATGCGAAAACTATCCTACACAGTGAACTCATCTACTTCACGCCAAAATATTGCAACTGCTGCAGAAATCATGTCTCCCTCCTAACTGAGCTGGTAGCAATGTAGACTTTCATTGTGGTTTGGGAGTGAATGTCCAAAATGGCCACGCACCGGCGCCATGTTGTTTAGCTAATTTTCGCACACGCACTACAATCCTCCAAATTGGCCTCTGTAGGATTGTAATAAATGTTTATGAGCAGGATAGTATAGATCTCTCCTGTTCTACTATCCTCTATTATACTGGCTAAAACCATATATGTTATTGTTTGAACATTCTTAATAGTACATCCTACAGAAACTTTTGCAGCTGTTAGAATACCACCATAAGATTATCCTCGAGGACCTATTTTAGCTTTTTTATCTGCTATCATAAACCCATCAAAGACAGGCTTGAAGCGCAACCAAGTCGCTTGTAACATTATTATGTCAGCATTCAAGAATTCTTCCAACATCTCTCCCCCAAAGAACTATCATGTCTGTGTGTATTCCATGATAATAAGATAAACTTATTAATGTCATTCGCTGAGTTAGTTGGAGGGAATGCTTTTAAGGAGGGATGCAAGTAAGGCCCCACTTGATTGTTCCAATTGGATAGTAACCTGCCTCCCTCCATGTTCATCTTCCATACATTGTACCTGGAATGTATCTGCCATATCATTTGAGGCACTAACTTCATCCCCACCACTACTTTTGATTCTTTCATGATAACAATCATAACCCCTCTTCAAAAACTCAGTTTGACTGTTTAGAACAATATTTTCAACCAGTCGAGAGTGAAAAAGGACCTCACATTTACCAAACATTTTCTGATCACATATTTGTATAGCTCTGATATCTTTTGATGAAATAATTTTCAATCCTGGTATAACGGACAGGAGTGATAAGATGTTTGTCCTGTTTAATGGTATATTTTCCTCAGCTTTAAGAACTGATTCCATTATAATACACAGGGATTCTGTTTTTCCTTTACCTTCCTCTCTCTTACTTTTACAGGAATTACTCTGCGGACATACACCAATAATCGATTCCACAGAGTCACTTTTTAAACCTACTGGTGGAATAGATTCGTCCAGCCTCTTCTTTGAAACGTCACTTAAAGTTCCCACTGCATCTTTATGATGCTGTAACCCATCACATTCTACAATTTCAATTTGTTTTTCCCCTTGATCAACCAACAACTCAATACTCTCTTCCTCCACCTCCTTTAGTGTAGTACAGAACCACCTACTGTGCCTATTTTTTCTTTGTTGTCTTTTTTCACTACAATCTATCCCTAACAGTTTTACTTAATGTTCCTGAACCTTCCTTCATTTCATTAATCTCTATTCATTATTATGTCAATGATGAATTCATCACCAGGAGATCTTCTTTGCTTTTAATTTTCTCTTTCCTTCTTTCTTTATTACCTTCTGAAGGTTTACCGTTAGTCACAATGACTTTAGGCACCATATGAGGTCTTGATGTTTGTGCCGAGATATCATTTACCTTCACTGAGTTCAAGATCCCTCGAAGAAAACTCCTAGAACTCCTATTTCTTTTAGATCCTGGATTCTTCATGTTCTTAGTTTTTTTATTCGCTCTCTTAGCCTTTTCTTTGGGGCAACCTACATCCGCTAGCATGATATTGCTGTTCGTATCCAATGCAATGTCTGCAACTCTGTTACTCTGCACATTTATGCACATGGCCCCATCTTTGTTACTGGGCTCAACCCTATGCTCTTTAGTATTTTCTTGTCGGCTCTTAGATGACAACATTGATCTCAATTCATTCAAATGGTAGTATTATTACACACCTCCATCACCATAGTGTCATAAAGCCGGATAAAGGTCTGTAAAACAATGTTAAGGGCAACTAGCGGGCTATCGACATCACTACTTTTGATTATTATTTAACGAGTTAACTGTTTGGGAGAGTGTTCTAGTTATATTTCCTACATTCGAATATACTTCTGATAAGGTATCATTTAGTATAGATGTATCATCACTGACTGAGCTTGACCTTGAACTGTCAAACCCAGTCGTGACATCAGGTGGAGTACTTCTGACTCCCGTAGTTCCTGTTCTAAACTTACGCATACATCCATAATAGAAATACTAGCCCACCTTTCCGCATCCAGTGAAACTGGACCACACATTTCAAGACATTCATTAACCATTGTCTGATGGCAGTACCATCTATATTGAGCTCTGTAGGTAAGGAAGGCTGCACACTGCGCACAAGAATTCGAGCTTCTCCGCTCTACTTCACCACAGTTATGCACTCCTTGCTTATCTGACTTGGAATCCTTAGTCAGTTATCTGATAGCGCTTTTATTATTTAGTTGGTCTTATTTGCTTATTTTGCTTAGGCAGCAAGGCTACGCATTGCAGATGAAGAAGCAAGCTTTCCATGCACTATTTCGTCTCAGATTGCACTCCTTGCTTCACCCACACAGACAATTTTGCTGCACAGTAATTCGAGCAATAGAAATCCTTCTGCTTGTGAAATTCGGGAAAATTGATATGTTTTCGCTTACAGTTTTAGCATCTGTCATAGTAATCTTCTTTAAGCGCCTCTTCACACAACTGCATTTCGCACACTGCTCACTTCTCCAACTCACTTGCCAACGTGTGCGCTAACACACTGAAACTAGTATTTTAGTATTTGTAACTGGGATAGGTGAGTCACAGGAATCAAACCCGCACAGCAGATTTCTCCAGCCAAAAGTAGTCGCACACAGATAGAGCACATGAGGTAACTGCAGACTGTTCCTTTCTCCAACTCACTTTCCAATGCGCGCGCTCACGCACTGAACCCAATATTTGTAACTCGGATAGGTGAGTCACAGGAATCACACCCGGCACAGCAGATTTATCCAGCCAAAAGTAGACGCACACAGATAGAGCACACGAGGTAACTGCAGACTGTTCGCTTCTCCAACTCATTTGCCAACACATGTGCTAACGCGCTGAAACCAGTATTTGTAACTGGGATAGGTGAGTGACAGGAATCAAACACTGCACAGTAGATTTCTCCAGCCAAATGTAGTCACACACAGATAGAGCACACAAGGTAACTGCAGGCTGTTCACTTCTCCAACTCACTTGCCACCACGTGCGCAAATGCGCTGAAACCAGTATTCGTAACTGGGATAGGAGAGTCACAGGAATCAAATCGCGCACAACAGAATTCTCCAGCCAAAAGTGGTCGCACACAAATAGAGCACATGAGGTAAATGCAGACTTTTCACTTCTCCTACTCACTTGCCAACTGTGACTCTTTAGCCCTTTTCTTAATTCAAGCACAGTAGGTATAGTTCATTCAAGTACCTGAAGCCTGTTCCTGATTGGCAGAGTCACTCCTGAAAATGATTACATTTTGACTCTATTTTTTTATCCTGGATTTCGTAGACAGTAGACAGTAGCCATCTTGAAAAGCAAACTTGAGTGTGTATTACGATCTTAGTCCAAGCTTCTGAGATTTTCAGGTAATGTTTATGGCATATGTGGTTATAAGCACTTCCCATTTCGTGTACTTGAAATGCTTAAGTCAATCCCACAAACCTAATTGGTGTGCTTTATTTCCGTCTGACAAATAACATTGTGCTGTCCAATATATCATTGGTGACAAGTATTATATAAGAAGCCATGGTAGTGGTACAGCCAGTTTAGCCATTTGTGCATCTTTTCTGACGAGTGTACCATGAGAACTAAATAAATTTTAGGGGCTTACATTTTGGCATATTTAGGGACTGGCAATTTTGACAGGTTGAGATTATTTGAGTTTCCAAGGATGACACATTTTGGTTAAGAGTTGAAGCTGGAATTTGAGCCCAGTCTGAAACTTCTGCACTTCGCCACACTGTTTCACAGTTCCTGTCACACACCAAGGTGCAATTATGTGTGAATGTTTCACTTTCAGGAACTAAAATAATAGCCTGGTTTGTATACCTGACTTGAAAAGTACCCAAATCATGTGATAACCCAAAATGACAATGTTTCTAAAAATAACTCTATGCAAGGGGGGGGCGTGGCCTGTGTGCCATGGAGTAGGACGTGCTCTGGTGTGCTGCTCCTGCAAATCCGACGTTGATCTGTGTTAAAGCGCACAAATGGACTTAAATGCAGTAAATACTAAGAGCAGAGGCGTCGGAACGTGTTCCCTATCACTGCAGCGACGGGCGAGTGAATTGGATTAGATGCGGCGGAGAAAATAACATTTTTGTGTTTGCCCGTAACGAACAGGCGCCTCCCAAAATGGTGGAAGGACAAAAACAAAGAGACCTCAAATAAATGGAATCTCTGTGCTGCCGACGGTGACTGTGGAGCGCTCTCTGATCGGAGCACATGAAGGAGCATTGGGCCCCTGCGGCACAAGCTCATGTTACATTTCGGGGTGCGGGGAGTATTTGTATGGTGGACTCCCGGGCAACAACAGTGGGAGCAGGCGGATCGGACCGAGTGCCCGAATAGCTGCGCCACCGGCTCGAATTGTGCGGAAGCTAGCCTGAGCAAGGGCATCGAGCGGGCACGGCGAGAAGAATTCCCTGTGGAGAATAAACAGGGAATTCGCAGTAACGTATGCCCTTGCGGAGCAACGGAGCGTGTCATTTCTGATGAGATGCTTTGCTGTATTCGAGAATCCTAAGTGTGCTGGAGGTCACATGGATGCTTTCCTAAAACGAAAACGAGCGCTGCTCGTACAGACACAATGTATCGAGCAACCGTGAAGATAGCAAAGCGGGAGAGCTGAGCTGGAATGCAGCACACGGCAGAACGGGCAGCTGATGTAAGGAGAAGCCTCTTGCTGGTAGTTTAAGCAGTCGGGTGGTGGAATTGAGCACCCCGTAATAAAAACTATTGAATAACACTATCAACGGAGATGGCTTTACACATATAGGAGCTGGGGGGTGTGTAATCCTGAGCGCTGTGGGTTTCCTGGCATATGGCAGTGTGCTAAAAAGACTGCTGAAGACACACCCAAAAGTGCGCACTGTGCAAAGAGCCCCCCCCCCAAAAAAGAAAAGGAGGGGGGAAAAAAAAAATCCGTGCTCGCAGCAGAAGACAGGATGATTTCTGGGACCAATAAAATAAGCTAATACGTGGGAGAGCACAACCCACTCTAGAAATAACCTGGCCAAACAAGCCTACATGAAAGCTCTCTTGGACAGCTTTTTCGGACCGGTGGCGTAGCACTGGGTTTGCATCAGAACCGAAAGGCACCTAAGACGGGTGGCGAGGCAGGCACATTCAGTATACGCCTGCTACTACATATATAGGCGGCCAGCCCTGAGGAAGTTTGCCGCGAAGCTACAAGGGGGCCGCACATATGGGTGAGAGTGTGGCGACGGAAACACGGCAAAGCAACTTGGTGAGAGGGTGATGCTGTAATTGGGACAGTGTCGCTCACCCCAAAGTGAGGTTGACGGGGGAGTGCAGGCTGATATGTGGGAGAGCGCAGGCCATTGTGGATAATACGGGCCAGCCTGAAATAGCCCTAAGAAACCCTCCTGAGTGAGAATAACTGTATGCACTAGATGACGGTGACCCGGACGCGTTGTACAAAACCCTGATGGTATTTTGCATGGAAGTGGAGTACCTCTGAGCACAAACACGTGTGCAATAAATAATACCAAGGTGCTGCCTGGCACATGTGGTTTGCTGATCGCTGCTGATTGACTAGGGCACGCCACGGGGGAGGCTGGCGGAGCTTTTGAGGTGCTGAAGCCCCCATGCTTGGGTAAGGCCTGGGATATTGGAACGTGGTGTGCGCCCCCCCTCTCTACTTGTGAAGCATAAGAGGTGGGCGGACCCACGACATACAGCCGCTGCGTCATGTCTAATAAGCCCCTAAGTCAAAGAGTGAAGCAACCTACGCTGGACGAGTTTGCCAGAACACCGCCGGACCCGAAAGTGCCAAGCGCAGAGACAAGCTCCCCGCAGATGGCATGGCCACCGCGGGTACAAATCAAGAGGTCCTCGCTGCGATTGCAGACTTGAAAGCAGTCTTGAAAGTGGCCTGGGAGGCCAAGCTCGAACTAGTTGTGTCTGAATTGAAAACAGTGCTGGACCTCAAGGTCGGTGAAGTGCAGGAGGAGGTGAATCTACTCCGGCAGGATGTAAGGTCCCTGTCGGAGCGCACAGAGAGCCTAGAGAAGGAAGGGAGTTCGAATACAGCGGACTGCGCCTCACACAAGACGGAACTGCATGCACTGGTGCAAAGAGTGGGCAACATGGAGAGTAGGGCGGAGGAAGCGGAAGGACGCGCCCGAAGAAATAAAATCCGCATTGTGGGAATACCGGAGGGAACAGAGGGCTACAACCCCACAGAGTTTGTCGAAAACATGTTGTTACAGGAAATAACCGGAGGAGTTCTGTCTCAAGGATTTAGTGTGGAACGAGCGCATAGGGCTCTGACGAGGAGGCCGCCGCCGGGTAATCCGCCTAGGCCAGTTATCGCCAAGATCCTTAAATATTGGGACCGGGAAAGGATTCTGGAACACTTTGGTAAAGGTGGAACAATCAAGCGAGGGGAGGCAAACATAACAGCTTACCCGGACTATACCCTGATAGTGCAACGGAGCCGAATGAACTTCGGGGCTGTTAAGAGGAGATTGAGGGAAGCAGGCCTGAAATACATGCTACTTTACCCGGCGAAATTGATGGTTTTTCATTAAAATAGAACTTTATTTTTTGACACTCCGGAAGATGCTATGGGATGGCTTGACACGTGGGGTTGCCCCCAGGAGCCCGACATCCAGATGGAAGAAGGAGGCGGACGAGATAAGTAAGGAGTAATGGGAGCACAGGAAGATGGTGCGGCTTACGACTATGGGACTTGATTATAGTCATTGATGTGGCCTGCTAGTAGATGGGACCAAAGTAGAATAGATAATGTATTGTGTGCACTGCGACTGCTGCCTTATTAAGGAGCCCCGCTGGGCTAGTCCTCATACCCCCATTTAGTATCAATAGTTAAGTAGCCATTAGGGCGACTTTACCCTACTGAGCTCTGGGTGTTTTAGAGAGGGCTAGATGTGGGGGTGCCTGAGATCCAGAGGTGGAGCTGGGCAACAGTTGGGGAGGGAGTTGTTGGGGAAGGGATGGGTGGGGGCGGGGAGGGAGGAGGGGAGTTTGATGTGTATATAGTTTTGGGGAGTTTGAGTCTAAACACGAGCCTACAAAGAATAGTCTTAGAATTGTATCTGTATTGTGCAGGCAGATGGGATTGGCTGGAAGGGAGGGAGATGGGTACTGATGAGCCATGGGGGATCTTAGAATAGTGACATGGAATGTCAGGGGACTAAATAGTTATCTCAAAAGGAATAAGGTCATGCTGTATTTAAAAAGACAAAAGATAGATATTGCATTGTTACAAGAGACGCACCTGACGCGGGAAAAACTGGAACTGGTGGGGAGAAAATGGAAAGGTACTGTAGTGGGGTCTTCGTATTCGGCCTATGCTAGGGGAGTGCTGGTCTGGGTGGCGCCGCATGTCCCATTCCAGCTAATACAGGAAAAAATGGAAACTGAGGGGCGTTTGGTCATAGTGAAAGGGTTGATAGAGAATAAAGAGGTGTGCATTGTAAACACGTATGCCCCCAATCAAAACACGGCGGAGTACTTCCAGACTATGTGCACTAGCCTGAGCTTGTGCGTGGGTGGTGCAGTGATTTGGGGAGGGGATTTTAATTGTGTGCTAAACCCCGGAGTGGGCAGATCGGATGACAAGATGGTTAGGCCTGCCCCAGCAGCTAGGGCATTGCAGTCGTTGCTAGATGACTTTGAATTGATAGATGTGTGGAGAACTAAGCATCCTAATGAAAGGCAATATTCACATTACTCGGCCCCACAACAGCTGCACACTAGACTTGATTATGTTTTTGCCACACCAGATGTAATGATAGAGATCGTTCACATAGAATATAAAGCGAGGGTCCTGTCAGACCACTCGCCCCAGGTTCTGGGGTGGCAATACTGCCGCCCTAGGGCACGGATTCCGACATGGCGCCTCTGTGTGGAGGCGCTTAAAGACCCGGTTTTTCGAGAAGATATAAGAGACGAGATCATTAGCTATTTTGAGGTGAACACAGGCAGTGTTGACTCGGCAGGGACACTGTGGGAGGCCTTCAAGGTGGTGATGCGAGGTGTGGCTATCGCTAAATCGAAAGGCCTGCAGGATGGGGTCCTGGTCGATTTACAAAGGGTGGAAGTAGAATTAGAAAGAGAACTAAAAGGTGAAAGCATAGATACCTAGCTGGTGCTTAAATTACAGCAACGGTGTACGGAGCACTGGGAAAGGCTTTGCAACCTTAATTACAAAAAGTAAGTTGAGAGACAACATGCGGGTGGAGATAAAACAGGCCGTCTCTTAGCGTGGCTATATAAGAGTGAAACCCCTAGGCCCCCGATTAGGACAATAACCAGTGAAGATGGGGAGGTGGCAGACACCCAAGAGGAAGTCAACTGGAATTTTCGGATTATTATAAAGAACTATATAAGGACAGAGGAGGAGGCAGCCGGGATGAGATGCTGGAAACTCTGCAAGATATAGGATTGCCCAAGATAAGTGCAGAAGAACGAGAGGAACTAGACACACCAATTACTTTGGAGGAGTTGGAGGAGGTTGTTAGGCAGCTACCTACTAGCAAGACCCCGGGAGCAGATGAATTACCCAGCGAATTTTACAAAGCATATGGGGTGGAAGTGCTCCCCCCAATATTGGAAATGCTCAATGAGGCGTTTGAAGTGGGACGATTGCCGGAGTCGCTCAGAGAAGCAATCATAATACCGCTCCCTAAACCAAATAAACCGGGACATAGCTGTGGATCATATAGGCCGCTGTCGATGCTGAACCAGGACAGCAAGATATTAACGGCTGTCCTGGCGAATAGACTGCAGAAAGTAATTAGCAAATTAATACACCCGGACCAAACGGGCTATGTCCCAGACAGGAATATTACTCACAACCATAGGGGACTCCATCGGGTGATTGAATGGGGCTGTGACAATGAAGGAGAAATGGCAATAGTGTCTTTAGACGCAGTAAAAGCTTTCGACTCGGTTAGATGGCCGTGGCTGCTGGCGGCTCTGAGAGAGTATGGAATGGGGCTGGGGTACATCAGGTGGGCGGAGATGCTGTATAGTGCGCCGTTAGCCAGGGTGCAAACAGGAACAGTGATATCTGAAAGATGGCAACTTAGCAGAGGCACTAGACAGGGGTACCCCTGGTCCCCGATGTTGTACATCCTGGCTCTGGAGGCCTTGGCAATATACCTGAGGCAGCAATATAATGAGATAGGTATTGAGGTTGGAGGGGAACGGCACCTTATATCCCTATATGCGGATGATTTGCTACTATACTTGAGATATCCGGAAGAAAATCTTCAGTATATTCTGGAGGTGATGGAGAGGTATGCGGGGTTGTCCGGTATAGCTGTGAACCTTCAAAAATCTAGTATTTTCCCGCTGGGCAGTTACAAGGGAATCCCTGTAGAAAGGTTGCCGGTGTTGCAGGTGCCATGGACTGTGGGCTCCTTCCGCTACCTTGGAATAGATGTGTACCATACGGCGGAAGAAGAACATAGACATAATACCAAGATGGCCGTTGGGAAAATCCGCAAATGTATGAGGTTTTGGGAAAAGTTGCCTTTAGCGATGATGGGGCGGGGAGCGATGCTCAAGATGGTGGTTTTACCTAGGCTCCTACACTTTTTTAGCAATATCCCACATATGATTCCCAAAAGGTTTTTTGTTCAGCTAAATGGTATGTGTAGAGACTTTCTGTGGCATGGTACCCGGAATAGAGTAGCGCTCTGGAAGTTGCAGAACTTTTATGAAAAAGGGGGTGTTAAAATACCTAATTTTGAGGTCTATTATATAGCGAGTCACTTACAGTTTGTGGCCAAATGGCTCTCCGATGAAGCGACCCCTGAATTTGGATTGTTTGGGAGGGACTGTACCCCGTTTTACCTGAAAGAAATTATCTGGTTGCCTGAGTCTGACATAAAGGAGCGCCCGGGGATGTTGAGGCTGGGGTGGAAAATGTGGCCACGAGCATGTATAATGATGGGGGACCCGCTCCCGTGTTCACCGCAGGTACCTCTGGTTGCTCTGGCGGGTGGAGATAAGCAACTGAGGGTGATTATCAGAACCTACTGGGAGTCGGTTGGCTAGTAACATTGGGAGATATATGGCAGGAGGGGACCATCAGGGAGTTTGAAGGACTTTAGGAGGAGGCAGGACTACATGGGGGCCAGTATGTTACGTATCACAGGTTGGTACGGAAGATTCGGATAACGTGGCCCGAGACAGTGTTGGCGGAGGAACCGGACGCCATTATGGGGATGATATATGACATAACTGAAGGGGGGCACGAGATCTCTAGATTGTGTGAGATGGTAATGACTAAGGTTGGAAAGGAATTGACACATTTGAGATTGGAT
The DNA here is from genome assembly GCF_040938575.1 of Ambystoma mexicanum. Taxonomy (NCBI): domain Eukaryota; kingdom Metazoa; phylum Chordata; class Amphibia; order Caudata; family Ambystomatidae; genus Ambystoma; species Ambystoma mexicanum. The sequence continues at coordinate 379,731,296 of NC_090925.1, forward strand.
TGGGAAACAGAGGTGGGAGCCCAAATGGATGATGGGATGTGGGAGCGGGCTCTGGGATACCACAAGAAGGTATCTAGGAATGCCAGATTGCAACAAATACAGCTGTACGTAACGCATAGAGCGTATATGACCCCGCTGAGGATATCTAGATTCAGGAGTGCTGGGAGACAGGCGTGCCCTAAGTGCGATGAAGAGAATGCTGATATGACACACATGTTTTGGTCATGCCCAGTGATTGATTGTTTCTGGAGAGAAGTCGCACAAAAGCTAGCAGAGAAAGGGGTCACGCTCGCTGTAGACACGGCCTGGGCCTGCCTGTTGGGAGGGTTTCCCAGGCCACGAAAATGGAAGCATGTGGGGGAAACTGAAAGACTTGGCGTATGTGCTTGCCAAGCGAAGGATAGCCATGGGATGGAAAAAGCCACGGGTGGAGGTGTGGTGGAGGGAACTACAGAAATGGGCAGAGGCTGAAACGGCGGTATGACAGGAGGCAAGTGGCATGTCTTGGGAGGAAGAAATGGGTACCCTGATGGCGTGGAAATCTCTGATATCTGGACTATTTGGAACAATGTTAGATACAGAAGAATCTGATGAAAATGACGCACGGCTGTGTGTAGCAGATACTGAGTGTGAAGAACAAACAGGCTCGTGAAGGGGGGTGGGAACAGGGAGGCAGGGAACAAAGACTAATTGATGTTACTGTAATGACTGTGGATTACCCTGCGTGTTTGGTTTGTATTGTTGGTTGTATTGGAAAACTAATAAAAATGTATTTAAAAAAAAAAAACTATGCAAATATGTTTTCAAAAAGAGACATATTCTAGCTTCATTTTCTCCATCATCAATGGAAGTATACCAGTGCCACACTACCAACTAATATGAGCATAAAAAATCATAACTGGATTTTTTGGGAAAATTTAGTTTTATTGAAACATTTAGGTTATGACATTGATAAAACAATCATACATCTTCTGCGGTAAATTCAAAAATGCGTACACAACCTTTACCCCCTGTGGTCCCCCCCCCTCCTCCCTCCGTCTCCCCCATCATGGTTTATGGAGCAACTGATATGGTAAGGGTCCAACACAGTAAAATGAAATGTATTACAGATAGTAGGCAGTTCTTATGTAAACGCTTAAAACCTAGGGCCCAAGGCCTCCGGGCCATATCGTCCTCCTCGTGGGGCCCACCCAATCCTTGAGGGTAGCATTCGGTGAGGCCATTCCTCAACTCAAGTGGTGGCTCAAAAATGTTCCTTCAAGCTCAATTTACCCTCCCATATTTGTCAAAGAAAGGGAGCCACAGACCCTCAATGTTGGTCTTGGATTCGTCAATCAAGTGGGTAAAGAACTCCATGTCATGTATGGCGTGCAGTTTAACCATCCAGTCCTTTTCCCCTGGAGGTTGGGAGGCCTTCCATCTCTGAGCCCAACAACACCTGGCCGCCACCAGCATGACCTGCAACATGTGGTCATGTGTCACTTTCGGGCCTCCCTCCACCTCAATACCAAACAAGACCAACCATGGAGATAGGGTTCTATCCACACCGTCAACTTCCTTTATCCAAGATAGGACCTCATTCCAATAGGTTTGTGCCAACCGACATTTCCACCACATGCGTGCATAGTTGCCCCGCTCAGTGTGGCACTTCCAACAATGTGGGTCATACCCCTTCTTCATTCTGGCTATTCTCTACGGTGGGTAGTGCTATCTATGGATTAATTTCAGGGCCTGATGACGATACTGTGGTGCAGCTGTGGAGCGATTGGCCCGTCTACACATCTTGGTCCACCTCCTATCAGTGATGGGTGTACGTAGGTCTTTTCCCGACTGCACCTGGACGGGGGGGGGATCCCTCGGGGTGGACAACAACAAGAGGCTGTAGAGCCTGGATATTACTCCTTTGGTACCCTTGTATGTGATCAGAAGTTTTTTGAAATCCGTTAGGTCCCTCCTAAGGGTGTCTCCCCACTTACTTTCGGTGAGGGCCCCTTTAAGTTGCAAGAATCGGAATGGAGAGAGGTCACCCAGGCCCAGAAGGTCCCTGAAGTCTCTGACGGAGGTGAATGCACCGTCCACCCATAGCTGTCCCGCTCTGCTCAAGCCCGCCTCATACCATTTCTGAAAGCTAGTGGTTCATCGATCCCATCCATCAGTGGAGGAGCCCAGATGCAGCTCAAAGGTGAGGGCCATGTCGTGAGCCATCTAAGGTAACCACCTTCTTTCCATATGGACCACAGTACCCCCAAGACCGGATGGTTCAGGATACTCCTTGGGATGCGTCTCTTGGGGACCCACAGCCATTCATCAAGAGTAACCGGAGAAAAGAGTTTGTTGTCCAAAGCTACCCACTGTTTCTTGGTACCCTGTGCAAAGTGGTCAACTAGAATTCTCAGTTGGGCTGCCTTATAGTACTTGTCTAGGTCTCGGAAGTTAAACCCCCCCCCCTCATCCTTGGGCCTTGTGAGTACGTCATAGGGAATTCTGTGGGACTTCCCCGCCCAAAGATAGCGCAAGAGGGCGCGTCCAATCTCCAGGAGGAATGGCCTTGGTATCTGGGTCAGGAGCATTTGGAACAGGTAAAGAAATTTGGGGAGGATCACCATTTTAATTGAGTTAAGTCGAGCCATCCAGGATAAACCAGATTTTGACCATCTTTCCATATCCCGTTTGATTGCGGACCACAGGGGTGGGTAGTTGGCTGTAAAAAGGTCTGATAAATCAGGTGGTATCTGGATCCCCAGATGACAAAAGCCCTCCTCCCGGTTACAGAACGGAAGATCTGCCACATACTGTCTATCCTCTTCATTGAGGTGCCCTGCCACGAATGAAACCGACTTCCCCAGGTTAACCTTGTAGCCCGCGAGGGCCCCATATTGTTCTAAACTGTTCAAGAGTTCAGGAACTGACTGGGAAGGGTTAGAGAGGTAGAGCAGGACATCATCTGCAAATAGGCTCACCTTGCAGTGCATGTCCCCCATCCCAATGCCTTTAATCTTCTCATTCCCCCTGATCGCTGTGGCCCAGGGTTCCATCACTAGTGCATAGATGAGAGGAGATAGAGGACACCCCTGCCTGGTACCCCTTCCAAGTGGGAACATCGCTGATTCACCGCCGTTGACCACCACCTTTGCTGAGGGGTTGGAGTAAAGGGCGGAGAGCCACCCCCGCCATCCCAGCCCCATCCCCAGAGACGACATGACCCCTCCCATGAAAGACCAGCTCACCCTGTCGAACGCCTTCTCCGCATCCAAGGAGAGGAGAAGAGCGCCCTCCTTTCTGACCTCCCTCGAGCCCAGTATGTGTAAGATTTTGCGCATACTATCTGCGCCCTGTCTATTGAGTATGAAACCCACTTGATCTGGGTACCTCTCCAGACGTGTGGCTAGGATCCTGGTAAATAATTTCGCGTCCACGTTTAAAAGTGAAATGGGTCTATATGATCCACAGTCTGTAGGGTCCTTGCCCGGCTTTGGTGTGACCATAATCAGGGCTTGCAGAAATGTTGGCGGGATGGTCTCTGGGTTCCTAATCTGATTAAAGAGCTTAGTCAATGGCTGTATCAAGACCGCTTGAAATTGTTTTAAGAAGTCAGCGGTGTATCCGTCCCCCACCGGGGCCTTACCTACTTTCAATCGCTTGATAGCCTGCTCCACCTCCTCCTCCGTTATGTGCCCCTCCAGGACCCCCCTCTCTATTTCACTGAGCCAGGGGAGGGGATGATCTTCCAGATATTGCCGGAGCTCGTCTGGGGACCCCTCCTCCTGTTTGGTGTATAGTTTTTGGTAAAACCCAGCAAAGGACTGTATTATTTGCTCAGTTTTGGTTTGGATATTTCCTCCCCCCGCTTTGATACCCTCCACCCGTCTGTCCGCCCTGTTCCCCCTCAGCCTATGCGCGAGAAGGGTCCCAACTCTGTCTCCCTTTTCGTAGTATCTCTGCTTCGTATATCTAATTTTTTTAACCACTTCACCAATTAAGACTGTATGTAGGGCTTGCCTCTTTTCTCTCATTTCCCCCAGGAGGGTCGCCCGATCAATGTCACCCTTAGTGAGCTGTGTCGTCAGGGCTTGCAATTCTCCCGTAGCTCAGATTCAATCAAGGCCCTTTCCCTCTTTCTCCTAGAGCCTTCAGCTATGAGGAGGCCCCTGAAAGTGGCCTTGGCTGCCTCCCAGACCGTGATCATCGGTGTTTCCCCCCTGTCGTTTGTTGTAAAATAGGCTTCGATCTCCTTTTGGAAAAATTCTTTGAATACCTGATCTCTCAGGAGGGTGTCATTACAACGCCATCTATAGGACTTTGTTATTTCCTGTAGTCGCCATTCCATGACCAGTAGATCATGGTCTGACCAAGTTACTGACTCCAACGATTGGTTTGGTGGGGAGAAGAATGTTTACCCCCCGCGTGCTTGGTGACACTTTCGCCAGACGTCAACCCAATAGTATTCCTGCAGGAGATCCCTCAATGCGAGGTTTTCCTTCGTGGGTTCCTTTGGCCCTATGCCCTTCGCCGACCACCAGTCTAGCCGGGGGTCCGCGATGACATTAAATTCTCCGCCAAGAATCATTGCCCCCTCTGCCCATTCGTCCATAACCTGAAGTATATTGTGGATGAACTTGACCTGGCCGCTGTTGGGCGCATATATGGTGGCCAAAGTAATTCGCCTCCCCTGAGAGAACCCCTTTATGCCAAGAAATCTACCCCCAAAACCCCTTTTCGTCTCCACTTCTGTAAAATGCATTGATTTGCCCAAGAGAATGCCCACCCCCTCTTTTTTGGAAGACTTATGTGAGGCCCAGAAATTCCTACCTATTTCCTTGCCCTTAATCGTCGACTCTGCTCCCCTCCTATAGTGTGTTTCCTGCAGGAAGAGGACAAGCAGTTTCTGCTTGCGAAACATATTGCTTGTGAGGGAGTGTTTATTCTGTGAGTTCAGGCCCTTTACGTTGAGCGTACCAACTCGACCTTCAACCATGGTCGTCTTTGCCCATGCCCGTTAAGATGTCTGTGTGGTCCCCCGGGTCCATATCCTCCAGTAGCTCCTTGTCCCATGATGTATCGTTCCCCTTAACCTTTACACACTCCCCTCCCCCCTCCCTCCATGTCCCTTCCCCCTTTCCCATCTGACAAGGCGTTTGTCTCCTTCACCCAACTCGCCCCGGAGTTAGTCGACGAACCACGAGGGTTGCTACCCTGGCCCCGGGAACATCCCTGAAAACCAAACTTGTCCTCCCTTCTTTGTCTCCAGAATGTCCCCTAATATCAGTTACATTCGGGGTCTCCGGGGAGCTTTCCACCCCTCCGGACCCCCCCAGGGCACGTCACTGCGGTTCAACCCCCTCAATTTGAGCCCCTCGCCGGGGCCGCGTATCCTGCTAGCCCAATAGTGTCCCTTAAACTTGGGGGTGAGGCTTGTGGGCCTCAAACCGCAGTGCTCCTTTCGTTTCTCATCCTATGACTTTACACTTTCCCCTCCTCCTGTCATGATGCCTACCTCCAAGGAGCCAGGACCGACCCAGCAACCCCAGAGGCAGGCATCATTTCCCCCAGGGAAGTGCCAGCGGGCCCAAGCTGGGGCCCTTTGGACACAGTCCTGGCGCCTTAGGCGCCAGGCTCATGTTGGACCCCTGTCCTGGCGCCTTAGGCGCCAGGCTCATAAAGCTAGACATGTGTTCAAGTGTTTTAAGGTGCACTTACCTTATGCAGACCATGCTGCTACATCCAGGCCCTCTTGAGGCCTGAATGGAACTACTTTACCTGTGGAAATACTTTCCCCTGGGTGTGGTCGGGGAAGGATACATACCTGATCGGTGGAAGGATACATACCTGGAACTTCTTGCAAAGCTATTTAAACCACGCCCGAACAGCAACTCACGCTTCGCGTTGTTCTGCTCCTCGCAGCTGGACGCTCACCGTGTCAGCTCCTGCATCTGGACTTCAGCCACGCCTGTCAGCATCCTGGGTCACCTGCTAAGAGAGAATTGGAGAGAAAGAAGACCTTACCTGCTAAAGCTGCATCACGGAGACTTCACACCGACGATCCTGAAAGGGAAGACATCATTTTAAAAGCATTTTGCTTCGATCGCTGCAGCGCTGCATTTCACTCACCTTTCCTGGGCACCTCCATCTTCAGCAGCGATCATCCGGATCCGCAGCCACTTCCCAGAGCCTAGAGAGAAAAAGACAAGAACACAAGGTGAGAGAAGGAAGGGAATGGGAAAAGCTCAGTTTCCTTCTAAGTCTTACCTGTTGGGTCATTCCCATTTCATTTCGGGTCCTGCAGCTTCCTGGCATTCCGGACCCCGGCCCCTATGGGGAAAAAAAGACAAAGACATTGAATGAGCGAATGCAAAGACATTACCCGAACGCTCATCCAGAACTTACCTGTCATTTACTGGAACTGCACGTTTCACTTCGGGTCGGCGCCATATCTCCGGCATTCCGAACCCCGGCCCCTAAGGGGAAAAAGACATAAGCGTTAGCGCTTGCTGCAATAAGACAATGAACATTATTATTAAGCTTGAACTTTTGAACTTGCTACAGAACTCTTACAGGGCCTTACCTGAATAGTCAAGCTTCTTTGAACTCCCATCAAACCTCAATCCAGTGAAGTAACTGGGTTTCAACGCGCCCCTGCATCAGAAGCAGGATGGAGAACTCATCCTTCCAGATCCTAAGGTGAGACTTCACGGGGAATCGAGGAAGGGTATCGTGGAGGGTTGGAAGGGAGTGGGAGGCTTGAGCATTATTCCGTCAGTAGGTAATACTCCCTTTTCACGCACAGGGGAATATTCCTGCGAGCCAGTGAGTCCATCTTCAGAGTCCTGCGCTTCACCATTGAAGAAGCATCAGCACTCGAAGCCAGACCTGCGCCTCCGTGGGAATCAGGTGAGCGTGACAGAACGCGAAGCCTACCCACAATTTCCCACCCGGGCGCTATGGAGACTTCCGAGACAGATCAGCTGGCCCAGCTTTTGGGGGAATTACGGGCAGAAGTGCACTCAGCCCGCCAGGAGACTAACGCTCTCAAAAGAGAACTGATCCTATCCAAGGAAAGATCAGATGACCTGGCCAAAAGGTTATTGCAGGCCCAGGCAGGGCACACTCCTTTACCTAATTCCGGAGAAACTTCCACTTCAATGGGTTTGAATAACCCGGTACAAATCAATCTACCTGGACACATGCCTTTGGCCCCGCCTGAACGTTTTGCGGGGGATCCCAAGAAATATGCCGTCTTTATGAACCAATGTCGTTTACACTTTCTATGCAGACCCGGGGACTTCCCTAACGACCAGACCAAGGTAGCCTTTATACTATCTTACCTCAGTGGCAGTGCTGCCGATTGGTCTATTCCATTGGTAAATCAGGATGATCCCATTCTCCAGAATTTTCAGGGTTTCCAGGCCAGCATGGAAAGATTGTTTGCTCGACACTCTCAAGGACAGGCCCTTGATAACGAACTGCTATCCTTACGACAAGGTAATCAGGATCTCCTGTCCTACGTTGCCACCTTTAATAGACTGGTTGTGGAAACTGGATGACCAGAAAACAAAAGGATCACATTGTTTCATCGAGGCCTGCGCGGAGAGTTTAAGGATGTTCTAGCTCAGATAGTAGATCCACCCCAGGTCTGCGCAGACTACATAGACTTGGTGGTTCAACTTGATCACAGACTTCAAAATAGAAAAGCAGATCGGGTCAAGTACGAAACCCGAGTACCGATCAAAACCCACGCTAACTCCAAGAGTACCGACGTATCCGAACCTATGCAAATCGGCGGTGTTAAAGGACCATTAACACAGAAGGAACGAGAGAGAAGGCGGAAAATGCAACTTTGCCTGTATTGCGGGACTTCCGGTCACTTTCTTCGAAATTGTCCGGTTAAACCACCTAAGAAGGTGGTTGGAGCCACTGATAACGATTTATTGACACCTGATTCGGGAAACGACCTAGCCCGACAAGCGTAGGGGTCCACTTGCCGAGCTTGAAAACAAACTCTTTGACCTCGCATTTTGTCATGCCAATGGTGCTCGTGGACCCAAAACAGCCTCAGCTGTTGCATGCTATAAAAGCATACATCGACAGTGGAGCTATTGGAAATTACATAGACCGCAAATTGGCTTCCAGGATTAAGCTCCCTCTCCGCCCGAAAGTAACCCAAGATGGCATTACTACAGTAGATGGAACCGAAATAGCCTCAGGGCCTGTAACGCATTCCACTGTTGAAATGACACTGGTGGGTCAGGATGGACATCGGGAAGCAATCGTGTTTGATGTGATCAAGGCCCCACAATTTCAAGTAATTCTTGGAATTCCTTGGTTAGAAACACATAATCCCAGAATTGACTGGCGAGCAAAGAAGATACATTTTCCTGATTGTGAACCAACTTGTTACCCAAGAAATCCAGTTATGGGTCTAGCCTCAGCAACTTCCACCCCTGTACAGCTACCGTCAGAATACCAAGAATTCCAAGACGTTTTTCAGAAGGTACAGGCTAACACGTTACCTCCCCATCGGTCTTATGATTGCCAAATCGATCTGGTACCCAATGCTCAACTACCTTGTAGTAGGATTTATGCTCTTACGGAACCTGAGAACCTACATTTGCGTCAGTATTTAGATCAGTACCTAGCCAATGGTTTTATTTGCCCGTCCAAGTCTCCTGTCTCCTCAGCTCAGTTCTTTGTGCCGAAAAAAAAGGGCGACCTTAGAACATGCATAGACTATCGCGCCCTAAATCAAATAACGATTAAGAATCGTTATCCTCTGCCCCTGATCCCTGAGCTTATCGACCAGGTGAAAGACGCTTGTGTGTACACCAAGTTAGATCTCCGAGGAGCTTATCACCTGGTGCGTATAAAAGTAGGCGACGAATGGAAAACTGCATTCCGCACCAAATTTGGGCTCTTCGAATATCAGGTGATGCCCTTCGGTTTGTGCAATGCACCTGCCGCCTTTCAGTACTTTATGAATGATGTTCTTCGGGAACTTATCGACGTCTGTGTCATTGTTTATATTGAAGACATCCTGGTGTACTCCTCTTCAGAATCCGATCACAGAAAACATGTTAGGGCAGTTCTTGAGAAATTGTGCCAGCACAGACTATTTGCAAAGCTCGAAAAATGCGTATTTCATACCACAGAAGTGGAGTTTCTCGGATTCATCCTGACACCTCAAGGAGTCCGAATGGACTCGCGAAAGGTGGACGCCATCCTCAAATGGCCATCTCCTAGCTCGGTGAAGGGAGTTCAGAGCATGCTCGGCTTCGCCAATTTCTATCGAAGATTCATCCCGGAATTTTCCCGAACAGTCCAACCCATCACAGCTCTCCTAAAGAAAAACAAACGCTTTGAATGGACTCTTGAGGCCGAACAAGCCTTTCAGGACCTAAAAACCAAATTCACCTCTGCACCTATATTGAAGCACCCGCACCCAGATCTCCCTTACATTGTGGAAACCGACGCATCCAGTTCGGCCATGGGAGCTGTCCTGTCGCAAAGAGACCCAGAAACTAACCAACTACACCCTGTGGCCTTTTGGTCCAGGAAATTTTCTCCCCCTGAAATCAACTACGCAATTACCGACAAAGAGTTACTGGCTATTACATCTGCTTTCAAGGCTTGGCGTCACTACCTTATCGGGGCAAGACACACCATCACCGTAATTACGGACCACAGAAATTTACAGTATTTAAAGACGGCCAAGGCTCAATCTTCACGACAACTCCGATGGGCTCTATTCTTTGCGGAATTTGCGCCCAAAACAAGGGTCAAAAGAAAAGGCCAGCCGGCCTACTTCAACCCTTGGATATTCCACCGGCACCATGGCACACCTTGTCAATGGACTTTATAACTGACCTGCCTCCTTGTGCTGGTTACAACACTATCCTTGTAATTGTGGATCTATTCTCCAAAATGGCCCACTTTATCCATTTAAAAGGTTTGCCTTCAGCTTCCACCTTGGCCAAGGAATTTCTGGAGAATATAGTTCGCATACATGGTTTCCCTTCCATATTAGTCTCGGATCGTGGAAGTCAATTTATCTCCCATTTTTGGAAGAAGTGTTGCCAACTAGCACAAATAGATGTGCGGTTATCCACCAGCCACCACCCCCAGACCGACGGACAAACCGAGAGAAACAGTCAGACTCTCGAGCAATATCTTCGGTGCATGTTACACCAATCGAGTTAAATTGGAAAGACATCCTTTGGATCGCAGAATATGCATACAACAATTCAGTGCATTCTGGAACCGTACAAACTCCTTTTTATACTTTGTATGGTCACCATCCTCGGACCTCTGATCTAGATCCACCTCTGACCCTGGAAATGCCCGCAGTAAATCATCTGCATTCCACAATAACCCGAACCTTCAAAGAAGCTGCAACTCATTTACAGCAAGCCAAGAAAAAGTATAAAGAAAACGCTGATTTGCACCGAAGTAAAACTCCTCCTTACCAAGTAGGAGATCAGGTATGGCTAGCAACGAAACATTTACCCCTCAAGGGCCCGCGAACCTTCAATCCCAGATTCATAGGACCTTATCCCATCAAGGCTATAATCAATGCCGTGGCCTTTAAACTGGATTTACCGTCTAACATGCGTATTCATCCAGTTTTTCATGCATCACTTTTGAAGCCAGTACAACCAGGGACCCGACTGTCCAAGCCTCCAGACCCAGTTCAAATTGAAGGGGAATTAGAATTCGAAGCTAAAGACATTTTAGACTCCAAGGTGTTAAAGTCCAAACTCTTCTATCTTGTTGACTGGAAGGGATATGGACCTCAGGAGAGATCGTGGGAGCCTAGTAACCATGTTCACGCACCTCGATTAATACAAAGGTTCCACCGGAGATTTCCGAACAAGCCAAAACCCCCGGAGGGAACAACCCTGGGAGGGGCCTTGAGGGGGGGGTACTGTCATGATGCCTACCTCCAAGGAGCCAGGTCCGACCCAGCAACCCCAGAGGCAGGCATCATTTCCCCCAGGGAAGTGCCAGCGGGCCCAAGCTGGGGCCCTTTGGACACAGTCCTGGCGCCTTAGGCGCCAGGCTCATGTTGGACCCCTGTCCTGGCGCCTTAGGCGCCAGGCTCATAAAGCTAGACATGTGTTCAAGTGTTTTAAGGTGCACTTACCTGATGCAGACCATGCTACTACATCCAGGCTCTCTTCAGGCCTGAATGGAACTACTTTACCTGTGGAACTACTTTCCCCTGGGTGTGGTCGGGGAAGGATACATACCTGATCGGTGGAAGGATACATACCTGGAACTTCTTCCAAAGCTATTTAAACCACGCCCGATCAGCAACTCACGCTTCGCGTTGTTCTGCTCCTCGCAGCTGGACGCTCACCGTGTCAGCTCCTGCATCTGGACTTCAGCCACGCCTGTCAGCATCCTGGGTCACCTGCTAAGAGAGAATTGGAGAGAAAGAAGACCTTACCTGCTAAAGCTGCATCACAGAGACTTCACACCGACGATCCTGAAAGGGAAGACATCATTTTAAAAGCATTTCGCTTCGATCGCTGCAGCGCTGCATTTCACTCACCTTTCCTGGGCACCTCCATCTTCAGCAGCGATCATCCGGATCTGCAGCCACTTCCCAGAGCCTAGAGAGAAAAAGACAAGAACACAAGGTGAGAGAAGGAAGGGAATAGGAAAAGCTCAGTTTCCTTCTAAGACTTACCTGTTGGGTCATTCCCATTTCATTTCGGGTCCTGCTGCTTCCTGGCATTCCGGACCCCGGCCCCTATGGGGAAAAAAAGACAAAGACATTGAATGAGCGAATGCAAAGACATTACCCGAACGCTCATCCAGAACTTACCTGTCATTTACTGGAACTGCACGTTTCACTTCGGGTCGGCGCCATATCTCCGGCATTCCGAACCCCGGCCCCTAAGGCGAAAAAGACGTAAGCGTTAGCGCTTGCTGCAATAAGACAATGAATTATTAAGCTTGAACTTTTGAACTTGCTACAGAACTCTTACAGCGCCTTACCTGAATAGTCAAGCTTCTTTGAACTCCCATCAAACCTCAATCCAGTGAAGTAACTGGGTTTCAACGCGCCCCTGCATCAGAAGCAGGATGGAGAACTCATCCTTCCAGACCCTAAGGTGAGACTTCATGGGGAATCGAGGAAGGGTATCGTGGAGGGTTGGAAGGGAGTGGGAGGCTTGAGCATTATTCCGTCAGTAGGTAATACTCCCTTTTCATGCACAGGGGAATATTCCTGCGAGCCAGTGAGTCCATCTTCAGAGTCCTGCGCTTCACCATTGAAGAAGCATCAGCACTCGAAGCCAGACCTGCGCCTCCGTGGGAATCAGGTGAGCGTGACACCTCCCCCCTCATCAAACAAAACCATTCGCCAACCGTGGCAACATGTGAAACACCCTCAATTTCAATTTCCCCCACCCCTCTGCGATCACCAGGACCTCAGAGCAATCGCCAGAGCAGCTTTGTTTCAGTGGTGCTTTTCATGATGTTCTGCGTGCACTCATGTGGGCCCCCCCGGTCTGCGGGGGGGTGTTGAGTTTTCCGAAATTTCCGTACACCCTTAACCTTAAGCTTCCCCTGAGCTAGATCAGGTCCCTGTGGGGCACGGGGCACGGCTGTGGTCTCCCCCGACTCCACTTCGATCTTGTGATGTGCTTGGGGCACCCACCAGGTCCTCAGTGGCTCTCAGAATGTCTTCCTCCGTTACAAGTTGGTACCTCTCACCCTGCTACTCGAAAGCTAGGTAGAATGGGTGTCCCCAGCGGTAGCGGACCCCCTTGCCCTGCAGCCATCTGGTGATGGGCCCGCATTTTTTCCTCATCTGAAGTGTAAGTCCTGAAAGATTGTCACTCTTGAGTTCCCATATTGAATGTCCTTCAAGGTCTTTGCCCTTTCCAGGATCTTGGCTTTGTCCCTGTAATAGTGGAACCTCGCAAGTACAGAGCACGGGCCTCTGCTTCCCCCGCCTGCTTGGTGGGTCCTATCTATCAGAACCGTTTTCCCTGAGTCAATTCCAAGGACGATCCGGATGATGTCCTGTACCTTTCCTTCGAGTCCTTCCTGAGTCTCTCCCTCCGCTTCCACCAGGCCGAACATCCGTAGGTTATTTCTCCTCTCGCGGTTTTCCATATCATCGATCCTCAAGCGGAGGTCCTCTTCACAGCGCCGCATCTCCTTAAATCTAGCCTCTGTTTGTGCCTCGAGGAGGTCGGTGGAGACTTGGTTGTTTTCGACCCCCTCGATTTGGTCCTCTAATGTTGAAACCTTTGTGGTGAGGTCAGCCAGTTTAGCCCCCATATCGGACCGCATCCCTCTTATTTCATCCAGAATTGTTTGAATACTGCCCTGGATGGCATGCAAGTCCGGAGTGGTTGGGGTAGGAGATGTGTTAATCTCCATGTCTGGGTGACCTGGCGTAAATTGGTTCTTGGCAAGAGTTTCCTTCCAACTCATGTGGCGCTGTTCACCCTAACCCGTCCTCGGGTATTTTGTGGTTTCTCCCCACTGCCAGGGTCTATTCCCCCCCCTCCGCAGCAGGCCATTTCCCCTAATATATAGCTGAGTCACCTCCACGTATGCCCCTGGTGAGATGGGATCAGCACCTCCCTTAGAACCTTGTTGTGGCCCTGTTGCTATTCACAGTCTCTTTAGTGTTCTAAGGGTCTTCACCGACAGTGTCTTGAGCTCAGATTGGTTCCTTAGAGTTGATTAAGGGCTTCAGTTGAGACTCTGTTATGGATTTCCGAGTGGTCCCCCAGGTGTGGATGCGAGAGGAACTCTGCCTTGATAGGGGCCTTGTTGACCTTTAATTCCCCTGAACCTGCCCCCTGTGGCGAGAGGGGGGCAGCAGCCTCTGATGGTTGCCTGCGGGCTGTTTCTTAAACCCAAGGATGTTCCTGTAGTGGACCCCAGCCGATGGGGGAGGAGATGGGAGTCCCCCCGGGGTCCTCCCAGTCACTGTGGGATGTGTGGGGGGCCCAGCGTGGGACCCGGGGATCCAGGGTGCTCAGGGGCCAATCTGGCGTCCTCCTAGGAGCCTGGGCGGACAGTCCGATGCCCGCAGTTCTAGTGGGCGGTGTGGGGAGCAGAAGAGGGGGGGCCGTGGCCCCCGGGTAGCGCCCCGTGCCGGCCCGAGGTGGTGGCGGGGCCTGGCTGGGGGGGGATCAATGCCTGTTCAGGTGCTGCTGGCGTGGGCCTGGGGCCCCTTCAATGCAATTCCAACGAGTGAAAAGGGGGGGGAAGAGAGCGGGCCAAATGCCTGTCCGCCTCAACCTGGGTCGCTGGGGAGGGAGCCTCACCTGGGGTGGAGTAGAGCCCCACAAGATGTTGCCCCCTAGGCCTCGTCCGAAGTCGCTGCTTCAAAGGGCCCGGGTGCGCTACCGCGTCGGCCCGGGACGGTGCCTCAGAGTCCCCGCCGGAGGCAGGGGAGCGCAAAGGACCGGTGCCACTCCCGTCAGCTGGAGGGCCGTACGGCACCTCTCCACAATGTTCCCCAAAGCGGTGTGTGGCCGGTGGGGCTCTTGGTCGATCCGTGTCGCGTGAACGGCCCCGGCGAAGAGCTGGACTCCTCCCTCCATGAGCCGAAGTGAGGCCCCGCAGCTGGCTCCGTCGCCAGCGAGCAGCCCAGGAGGGGGAGGTGAGGCCTCGTCGCACAAGACGGCGTATCTCGGGCCTGGGGGGGCGGTCTCTGAGCTCCAACGATGGACTGGGGGGCTCCTTACAGGTTCGGACCCCCGAATCTCGTGGTCTGCTGGGGTCTGTCTGACAATTTCGGGATGGCTCTGCTGTTTTCCCAGGCTATGCAGGGAGCTGTGGAATCAGGCTGCCATCTTGCCTGCGCCCCCCGGGTGGCATCCCAACTGGATTTTTTTTTTTTTGCTTCTGTATTTTACAGGTTTAACTACACCCACTACACAGACTTGTGGATTTTTAGTCATGATATGTGGAAGAAAGTGTGATGTATTGGAAAATGAAGCGTGTTTTTTTTTCAAATAAGAAAATCTTAAAAACGAGCTCACAAGAGGCCTCTTTTGTCATTACTCTTCTGTATGAGACTTTCCAATCAAATGGTCCACACGCAAAGAAAGTGCAGCCAATGGGCTAAATAATGCCGCCAAAATGAACGAAGGCACATCTTTTCATAAAAGACAGCAAAGTACTCTACAGTGAGATAATATGATTAGTCCAAGATCACAGTATTGTCACGTGGCAAAACCGGGATGTGAACCTAAACACTTTGGTTCTACAGTCTTGGATATGACTATGCAATCATCTATCCCGACTACTGCTTTATGCGCTTCATCGTTGGGGTCTGCCCAGTTTGTACATCGCTTGTTCGGAGGAACTGACCTCTAGACCTTCACCATACTGATGTTAGGTTTATGTCAATTATTTTAAGTACCCCTATCTGGTGCAGTTAGTTGTTTTGTAGCACAGTAGGTGTTATTATTACTGAGGTATACATGCTCAAGGTTATCAACCTCTGAAAGAGTAAAGGCTGAGTTGGCCTTGCTGGATTTATGAAACGTTATGGCATCCTGCCACTCGTATTTTATACCTTACTCTAATTCATGTAGGTTTTGTATTAGTTTCTTAGATTATTGTGATTAAAGGGCATGTCGCAATCTGTCCGTTCTACCCCTCAGCAGAGGAGACAATACATTTGCTGATTCAATCATGCAAAGACATTTACAGTTCCTATGAAACATTTTCAGCATTTATTAATTAGCTGGTATACTATTTTTCATTCTTCTTTTCATTTTCAATTTACATACAAAGATACAAAAAGTGCAATGTGGTTAACATAAACAAAAACAAAAATGTGTCTCAAATAGACACATATGCAAAACAATAAGTGATCTACAGCGGTTTATAGACATAATTTCGAAATCAAAAATTTCGAAAGTCAAAAAGTCGAAAAAAAAATGTCGAAAAAAATAATGTCGAATTTATTTTTTATGACGTTTTTTTTCGAAATGGGGGGGTTCCCCCCAACCCCTGTTTTTTCTTTTTTTGACATTTTTTTTTCGACATTTTTGATTCGACTTTTTTGACATTCGAAATTTTGTATTCGATATTATGACTGGACACCATCTACAGCACCACCATTATTCATGTAGAGACGGTGTAACACCTAATTTCACATTTATTAGAAAGTAACTCCTAGTCCAATATCAGAGTTACTGTCAAAAGATGTGCTAGATATGTATCTTTTATCTTGACCTCATAATGGTCAACTGCGGGGCAAACGAGTGCCCAATCCTTAGGTCTACGTCAAGGTATTTGTCTCTAGATGTTTTGGAGGACTGTTTAGCACCCTTTGTGCTATGTCCATTGACGTTTCGGGGTAGAGTGGGTGTGCCTTCATCTGGGCCAATGACTGTGTCACCCTAAAGGAGGAACATATAAGGAAATAGAATTAGTGGGATGCTAAAAGCACTGAATGTAGAGTGTCTCTGGAGAGAGGGGGTTGGGTATGGTTTGTTAAAAGGTGAAGTATGAATCACATTTATATAAAAGCAGGGCACCACTAACCTTGTCTGTATCCCTTCAAAGTGCTGTAATCTGACATAGGAACACAGATCTCGGCCACATTGAGCTATCCTTTGAACCAACATGGCACCCAGATTTATCAATATGCATTTCGATTTTGGTTATAGTGCATGATCAATACATTCCACAAAGAAGTGTGAAAATGCTGCATGGGTTGTGCTATAGTGAACACAAAACATGTATGTAATACAGTGAACACAGGAAGCATTGCAAAATTCATTTATCAGAATGAAATATACTTGAGAACAGCAGGACAGCCGACTCGGAGCATCAGCAGCACGCTAATATCATGATGTGTTATTATGCAAGTAAAAAATGGGCACTGACTTCTTTTCAGTAGACAGCCATTTGGGGAAGTGAATTGCATTGGTGATGTGTGGTTTTTAGCTGAAATGGTCTTCTGCTATCACGATGCAGGTAGAAGACTTTTTTAATTGAATTTCCTATGAATGTGTATCTGCGCCTGTGTTTTACTGTGTGCTGTGCACATGCATGTGTCCCTGCCAGTGCTTCACTTTTCCATCCTGCATGCCTTTGTACCTTACCGTATGTATGTGTGAGACTACAGATATGTGCTTACTGAGCAGAGCACACTGCAAAAGTGGGTGTAAACAGCCATGCAACTGGCAATTGCATTGGAAAGGTAACACACATAAAAGTGTATTAGATGCCAAGCAAAAAAGCTTTTTCTGGTGCATTGTAGTTAATATGCCAGTATTCCGGCAGTGTAAGAAGACATTGGGCCTCATTCCGAGTACGGCGCTAACCAATGGCGCTATTAACGCCTTGTTTGACGCCGTACCCGGACCGGCAGCGCCTTGGTGGATGGCGGAATTACCGCCCCATTCCAAGGTTGGCGGGGCGGTAATTCCCCATTCACCAAGGCTCTTCCCCATTCCCAAATGAGCCCCCATAGGGCTCAATGGGAATGGGGAAGATGCAAATAACGGTGACCGTTCATTACGGTCACCGTTATTGGCTTGGAGGCCCTTTTGCGCCCTCGACTTTAACACCTGCTCAAAGCAGGCGTTAAGGGCGAGGGCGCAAAGGGAACTCGGAGTATGGCGGTAAGGGATCACCGCCACCGGTCTCGTTACCGGTGGCCGCTATCCCTTACCGCCATACTCGGAATGAGGCCCATTGTCATGCTGACTGTGCATATATCTGTGCACGCAGAAAATAGAGAAAACGATTACCCCTCTCTCCGCTAATATCAGATTGGTGATGCTTTTACAAAAACATTGATGTTTATACAAATCAACACATAATTACTTCAACTAACCATGCAAGGAAAACAACTTCCCACCATGAGAAAACACACATATGTTAAGAAAAACTCCATTTTATTAATTGTTCACAATAGATAAAAAATTGTAACCTAGATACCATAACTTCATTAGTCACAATTAACAATTACTAAACGTTTCAATTTGAATGTCCACAATAATGGTGACGACAGCAACAAATTACATTGGGGTATGTATCAAATATCTTGTAAAATTCATTTTTATGATAAGACTCCTATTAGTTACAGTCTTACAGATAGTCAACATCTTTCGGACTTGGCATAAATGAGACACTATCTCTAGTGTCCTTTTCTGAATGGTTGTAAGGGCCTTCTTCTGGACAAAATATTTCTTATGATCAGTGGTTTAATCTTGTATACCCCATTTTTTGATGATCATCATTGATTGCACTATAAACAATAACATAAAAACAAATAGGTTACATAATGTGGTGAATTGTGGTAGGTTTACTAACACTTACAAGTCAAATCATATAAGATGTCAATTCCCAGTCTTTTAGCAAGGTGGCTCCCGTCTAGCAAGCTATAGGCTTATTACCCCAAATCATTTTCAAGGAATGACCAAGCAGCACCAATTTATTACCTACATACAATATGAACGTGAGAACGTCTACTTCCACCCCTGTAAATCAGGAATTCACATTTCTTTAAATACGGCACCCATCTATGTTGGTGATGGCTTTTCATTTCTTTCAATACAGTGAACTTTTTCAGAAAAAGGAACTCTTCTTCTATAATGCAAAACATATTTATTATGCTAAGACTTTTTTTCACTGCTATTAATTTATTTGTTGTTGATAGTATTCATATTACTAATATAAATATGTATATTATTAATTTTTTGTTTAAGCGAAATCGCGTTTATTTTAAATGATTTACTCTTACGCGATTATTAACAACATTGGTTGTGTTAATACAGGGGAGAAACGTATATATTTTCACTTATTTTTCATTTTGGTCTGTTCAGATATAGTCAAAAAGGTTGTGTCAACGATACAGGTCGCATCCTGCTTACTTGGCTCAAACCAAGTCCAAGTCATACCCATTATTGTGAGGCCTATGTATTCACAGGTGACTCCTATATTTTTTCTATATCACAGGTGAAGAAACAGAGCACAAGGGGCCCTACACACTCACTTCTTTCAGACCAGCCAGTTTCTTCAAAAGTCCGTGTTAGATTCTTATCAGCAGAGGGAAAAACTCCGAGCTGAAAACACAACAAGAGAATAAAACTGTTATTTACGGGCAGTCTAGTAAAAAAATAATCTATTCCAAAACCAAACATCCAATAATTCCAAAAGGCCTAACGCGGCTCAAAACACACTTACCTTTGAACAGCCAATGGGGCAGGACAACAGAAGCCCTACGGAAACGCTTCTCTTGGAAGAAAACAATCTCCTTGCTAGGATCACAGAGAAAACAAAACAAAAGAGAGCAGCTATTTATGGACGGTCTAGTAGGTACACAGCCTTTTTTTAGAAATGTTGCGTGTCACAAAGCATTTGCTAAATTCGAACGGACCTGAAACGCCACAAACGCACTTACCTGTGAGCTCGACAGAGTGTTGAGATTCCTTTTTCGTACTGCCACTACAGGATCAGCCAGTATACAACTATGAGTGGCTGCCTTTAATTGGGGATAAACGTGCATCACGTGACCAGACGTATTGCTCGTATCACGTGATACTCGCATGTCGCTAATCTTGTTTTTGATGATACAAGTACCCATAACAGTGTTTTTTTCCTCACATTCAATATATACCACAACGCATGTGTTATCAGTATTATAGGGCATATACTAGATCCATAAAGCAGTGGAGTATAAAGTCTCCAAATTTCACGTGTGAGTTACCATGATGTTAGTCTTATGTTCAAGGGTACAAGTACCCGTGAGAGTAATTACTTCAAATTCAATAGATACCAAGATGCATGCGTCTCTATGCTTATTATTTCGAGTATTATGGCATATATACTACATCCAAAAAACAATGAAATGGAAATTTTCCAATTTTCGCTTTTGAGTTACTGTTACGCTCACCTGGTCTCTGCGGGGACGTTGGGCACGTTTGCAGCCCTCCCTGGACTTTGCTCTCCTAGATCAGGCTTCTTCCCCTGCTCCGGTAGTGTGGACTGCGCTGGTTGCTGACACTGCCCTTGAGAGAGTACGAGAGGCCGTGAGAATGCTGTGATTTCCCTCAAACCCTTCTTCCCAGAACAAGATGAGCATGCGTTTACCCATATAGTCTCACCTGTTTATTTATGAGGATGAGCTCTCCGTCCTGCTTTTCAACTGAAGGGGTGCCTTTAATGAACCTAGTTTCTTCACTTGTCCATGTGGCTTATCCACTTCTAAGGTAAGTGTTTCTCAACAATGATTATTGTCCGTATCCTTTTGCAATGTCTTTTTTCCGTGATTATTGTCCGTAACCCTTGTAATGTCTTTCCTTCTCCCCAATAGGTGGTGAAGGGCCCAGCGAAGTCACTGTGTTGGAAGCAAGTCCAAATTGGGGCCAGAGGAGTGTACGATGCCCCAAGTAGAAGATACATTTGGTTCTAAGGTCAAGCACAAAGAATGTTTTTCTCCTGCAGGGATGGCCTGGCGACGTCTTACGAGAGGCAGCTATCCGAAGGTCTGCCGGCGGTTGCTGAATGGATGGATTCGCGAGGATGCTGAACGAGACGGGCTCCCGCGTAGTTTAGACGCCCATAACAGGTGACAATGCGCTCTGACTCCGGTGACTGCTGGAATCAAGTAAGATGCATATCAGGCGATGGTTTTGCTGGAATCAGGTAAGATGCGCGCTGGACATGATGTTGCTGGCATCAGGTAAGCTGCACTTCAAGCAATGGTATTTCTGAAACAGGTAAGAGTGCTTCAGGCGGCGGTGAGCGTTATGCTGCTATAAGCAGACTAACGCGAAGTGCTTGCATGCAGGCAGGGCAGGCTTAAATAGCCCGGTCCCAGCCACGCCCCCTTGGCTCCACCTTGTGGCCCCACCTTGCCACACCCAGAGGATGCTGCACGTGCAGCCCAATGTTTCCTATGACCACGCCCGACCTGGATGCATGTGGGGACCCTGCAGGGGCAGAAAAAACACGTGCACCAGAAATAAAGTGTGCAGAACACTTTTTCTCAAAGGCGCCAGGATCGGGTCCACCTGCACCCTTTACATTATGGAACTAGTGGTCCTCGCCCAGTGGCCATGACAGCACTCCCCCTCAAGGCACCTCTCACGGGGGTTATTCCCCCAGGTCCTGGTTTGGTGGGATAATTATGATGGAATTGTCTGATTAGTCGTGGGGCATGGATGAATTCAACAGGTTCCCATGTGCGGTGTTGAGCTCCATAACCTTCCCAGTCGATCAGGTAGTACAGTCAGGGGCGTTGCTAGGGGGGGGCTAAGGGGGCTATAGCCCCTGATCTTTTGGTTGTAGCCCCAGATAGAATCTCAGGAGCTACAGCCAAAAGACTAGCTAGCCCCCAGTGCCAACAGTTCTGACATCAGCTTAGCCCCGGGTCTTTTCCAGACCTAGCAACTCCCTTTAGTACAGTTTAGGTTGCACTATCTTTGAATCCAGAATGGCTTTGACTTCGTATTCCGGTTCTCCTTCCATGATATCAGGCTCGGGTGGTGCCTTAATACCAGTATCTGGTTTCATTGGTTTCAGGAGAGAAACATGGAATACCAATGGATCCGTATATTGGCTGGTAAATCCAATTTCATGGCAGCAGGGTTAATGATGGCTTTGATGGGATAAGGTCCCAGCTACCTGGGACAGAAGGCTCGGGGTCCTTTAAATGGAATGTTCTTGGATGCCAACCATACCTTATCTCCGACCTGGTAATGCGGGGCCTCTCTTCGAAGTCAGTCTGCAAACTTTTTCAGTTGTTCTTTGGCTCTGGTCAGGTTTTCTGTTGCTTCTTTGAGTGTTCGAGTAATGGTCTTATGCAATGTGGTAATTGCTGGCATTTCCAGTTTGTTAGGTGGATCAAAGGAGGACGTTCAAGGATGTCGACCGTGCATTGTGTATAATGGGGTTTGTCCGGTGGCAGTGTGGATAGAGTTATTGTAGGCAAATTCGGTTAACCAGAGGATACTTTTCCAAGACTCCTCAGTTTATTGCAACATACATTTCAGGTATTGCTCCAGGGTCTGATTGGTCCGTTCAGTTTGACCATCGGTTTGGGGATGGTGACTCGTGGATAGACGAAGGTCAATTTTGGCTATCTTACAGCACCTCCTCCAGAGAGCTGAGACAAATTGTGTTCCGCGATCTGAAAACAATACGGACAGGAAACCGTGTAACTTGACAATTTGTTCCAAAAATACAGCAGCAAGAGCGGAAGCAGTGGGAAGGCCCTTCAATGGAATAAAATGCGCCACCTTGGAGAATAAGTCTACAATGACCAGGATTGTGTTAAACCCGTTGCAAGGAGAAAGATCGGTGATAAAGTCCAAAGACAGCGTATGCCATGGTGCTGGTGGTACAGTAAATGGATGCAGTAACCCTGCGGAACTTAACTTCTGGGATTTGTGTTGCGCGCAGACACTACAAGTCACAATAAATTGGGCAATGTCTTTGCTCCAGGTTGGCCACCAATAGCTCTTTTGAATTTTGGCCCGAGACTTGGCAATCCTTGGATGTCCTTCCAGTAATGATGTGTGGTAGTTTGCCATTATTTGGTTTTGCATTTTCTTGTCCTGAATATATACAGGGTAATTCATGGAATGAATGTGTGCTGAAAACGGGGCGCAAGCGTGAAAATCGCAGCGCACGCGTGCGAAAGCCACGCAAGCACTTGTTTGTCGATTTATGGAAGGCGCTTTGGTGGCTTACCTGTGATCTGCACTGAATCTGAGCATGGCGCACACGTCATTGCGACATCCCGAAGGCTGTGTGTGAGACGGCCAGTGAAGGCGCACACAGACCAGCGCACACACCTAAAAAGGGGGTGGAACATGGGAGATGGGGAACAACACGTGAAAATGTGGGCGTTACGGGGGAAGTACCGCTGCCAAATCCTCGCAACACCCACACACGCGCTAACAACACATATTCATGGAATTGAACACAGGAAACCTGCGCGCCACAAAAGACGTGCTAATCCGGAAACATGTACGCCAGGCGGAAGCTGGAAAGCTGGCGTAAGCGCCCCCGCGCAGCACAAACAACAAACACGCTCATACTGCAACAATGAATGTACCTGTTCCTCGCAGCAGTGGTCATGGGACACCGCAGGAGGAGGAGGATAGCCAGGCCCCGCATTTTTTTACCCAGGACCAGCCTTTTTGCGATGCCTGATGACCAGGTCTATGGCAGGTACAGGTTTCCACCCGATATCATTCTAGACTTGGTCGCTGAGTGGGAGGATGACCTCACATCACCCACCCTGTGCTCCCAAGCACTGAGCCCCTTGGAAAAGGTGCTCAATGTACTGCATTTCTTGGCCACTGGGTCATTTCACGGAAAAGTGCCATAGTTGGGGGCATCTCACAGCCCACGCAGTCACGCTGCATATACCAGGTGTTGGAGATCATGACTGCACGTCCCTCAGTCCGCAGGCACATAAACATGCCCAGAACACTCGCAGAAAGGCAGGCCGTGGTCCAGGACTTTTACAGGGTGGCACACTTCCCCAAAGTGCTAGGTGCCATTGATTGCACCCATGTGGCTCTACGTCCTCCTAAGGCCACTGAGCACATCTATTACAACCGCAAGCACTGGAATTCCATCAACGTGCAGGTTGTATGTGATGTCAAGGGAATCATCACCTCTGTATGTGCCAACTATCTGGGTTCTACCCATGATGGTTTTATATTCAGAATGTCACCCCTAAACCGGAACCTGGAAGCTGGGAGGCATGGTGACGCATGGCTCATTGGTGAGTACAAATGCCTGTGCACATACATGCATGTCACACACAGAGAAATGGCAAAACCCAACTAATGACAACCATTATCACCTCCCCAGGGGACAGTGCCTACCCTCTGAGCACCTGCATGATGACTGCATGATGACTCCAATAAGGAACCCCGCCATACCACCCGAGGTAAGATACAACGCAGCCCATATTGCAACCCAGGGCATAGTGGAGCGCACATTCAGAGTGCTGAAGTCATGTTTCCGCTCCCTTGACCGCTCTGGCGGCCAGCTGCTATATGCGCCCCCAGTAGTGTGCAGGATCATTGTGGCAGCATGTGTCCTGCACAAAGTTGCAACCCGGCGGGGCATGCCGGTGGACATGGTGGTGCCCCCACATCCCCCAACCACATGCACGGCCGCTGCGCATGGGAGGGGAAAGGGCACGTGGCGCGGCAGCCCTTACCCAGCTTATGGCAACATTTTTCACCTAATATCCTACCCCTGTGGAGTGCACACAGGCCTGGCACATACCAGGTAACAATCGATGATGACAAAGGGACAGTCAACTGTCACAAACATACCACCCTGCGATTGTTTCCCTGGAAGTGCTACATTGTGTGTATGCCTAGCTACTTAAACAGAGTCAATGCTGTGTCAGTAAAAGGCACACAATCATGCTGCATAAAGGACTACCCCCTTGCAAAACAGCACACCCAAATACTGGTATGTCACCCAACCCCTCCCAAACCCCATGTCACCCACCCGAGACACCATGGCATAGCATGAACATATACTTAACAGCATGGCAAAACATGAATACAGGACCCAACAGTGGCAACGTCTGACAGTGACCAATCACAATAGTCTAAGTGTGACAACCTGACAAAGCCAGCACATCGGCCCCTCCCATCTTCAGTGTGTTGCTGGTAGGTAAATGTGGCAGGGTACTGCATACAACATGAACTGCATCTGCAATGGAGACAGGCAAGGTAAGACATGAAGAAGCTATACGTAAATATGCATAATGAGCAATATTGAATACAATATACTAATCAACCATGCAGTGGTGAAATCATCACTAATCCCCACTAGGGGTGTATACACAGTTTGGACTACAGATTGGCCACACAATTGATGGAAGCGCAATGCCTCTGTGTAAGTTACTGTCACACGGTGCCACCCTTGCAAGCCCATAGAAAGGGGAAGCAGGAGTGGCATATGTGTCTGGACCCCAAGCCTCAAACACAAACACAAGACAAGCCTGTATGGGCCCAGCTGGAACAGACAGTGGATGCCTATGGGTGCCACACAAAGCAACACACTGTAACATGAATGCACAATAGACAAAAAAGAGGGGGGGGGATTAAAAAAGAAAGAAAAAATCAAAGATGGCCATGGGTAGACCAGGGGGGAGGGAGGACCACCCAGGAGGGAGGAGGTACAGGGTGCACTCTAACACCCACATGTGTGGATGTTGAGAAAGAAAATCCCTCCATGGGCTCATGGCTGATAGTGGGAGAACTGCCGTCACTGTCGTCACCCTCTGGTGCTACATGAGAAGGTGTGTGTCGTATGGGAGGCAGACCACGCAAAGCCCTGGCATGCTTCTCCATGGAAGCAAGCATGCAGGTTTCAAAAGGTTTGGTTCTGCAGGGTGATGGTCCTTAGGTCCCCATGCAGCACGTTACAGGTAGCACAGAGTTCTGCCTGCAAGGCCTCACGTGATGCACGGATCTCCTCATGGGTGGCCTGGAGCTCAGCTGAGATTGTGCCTGTTAGCTGCTCCAGCTGCTGTTCTGACCGTCTACTCCGGGACACCTCAAGTGCACCCAGAGTAGCTCTGAGGGAGGTGTTGTCTTCCCTCAGGGTATCCCTCTTGGCCCGTGCCTCTGTTTAGCCCATCTGTCCCTGTTGGCGGCCAACATGTCCTGCCTGTGTGAGCGGCATGTGGACCGCGTTGCCTGCTGCTGGAGCTCCACCTGCCTTTCGGGGGAGGGGGAGAATGGAAGTGGCCACTCTATCCACGGCCTGAGCCATCATTTCACAAAATGCCCCTTGCTGTTGTGTAATTGCATACATGGAGTTCTCCCACACAGTATTGCTCGGTGGTGCACGGCCACCGCGTTGCCGGACACGACACCTGTCGGCCCCAAGGTGATGTACACTGCTTGCTGTGCTGGAGCTGCCTGAGGCTGCAAGACTGCATTCCTCCTTTGATCTGCTGCCCCAGGAACAGGAGCAAATATTGCATAGTGTGACCTGCATCCGTAACCGCCACAGACGGACATTCCAACACTGAATGGGCCATTGAGGGGTCTACCCCCAGTGCAGGTGTGTTGGGCAAAACAGCATCCCTGCCAGAAACACTCACCTGCGATGGGACATTTGTGTCAATGTCTGAATCAGCACCTGAGCCATAGAGATCGTCGGAGGTGTACCCAGAGACACTCGTGGACAGGATGGTCTGTAGGACCAATGGATTCTCGTGCGGCACCACCCCACATCCTCCACTGGTGCTTGGTTGGGGCTCTGAGTACTCCTGCCCCTGCGCCATTTCCTCCTCCTCCACAGCATCTAGTGCCTCATCACCTGCACAAAATGAAAAGGGAAGTCATAAAGACACGCATGATCAGCATAGCCCACACACATTGGCATCACAATGTACACATCCAATACATTAATCAGACATGTTACACATGACACAAACTCAGCCATGCATGCAGTGGCAATGAAGTGGAAGGGGACCCTGAAAGCAGATACTGATGACTCCAAAATGGAAAAGCAACACATGTACTGCATGGTGCATAGCACCTGCATCACACATAAGCCTGTGAGTGGCATGGACCACCCACAAACATGACACATGCCAGCACACAGATGGCATGTAGCATAGCCATGGCAGAACTGACAAGGACACCCAGATGGGAGTTAATCACTACTGTCCCTCATCCATCTAAAACGCATATCATCAAACAGAACATGCAAAAGAATGGGACAAAACACACAAGTGTCACACGCTGCAACAACACGAGTGTGTTCAAATACAGTGATGGGAGGCACATGGATACATCAATGGTAGGTCACTTGGACATGACACAAGTCAATTGTCATGATGAAGGTTCAAACAGGGCTCAGAAGTGAGCGGTTGCAGTTCATGTGTAGGTGCGCAGCCGTCAATCAGCCTGATTGATGGAATCATTTGTGTGAAAAGATCTGGTAGGTCTCCCACGCCTTGGATCTGGTCCTCTGCGATGAACCCACCAGCGATTGCCTCATGTTCTGTGAGTTCATCCTCCTCTGCTGGTGACCCACTGCCAGTCACCAGAGTAGAGGCGTAATTAGAAGCCAGCTTGTTTTTTGCTCGGCGTTTGAGGTCATTCCAATGCTTTGAGCAATCATCAGCTGTGCGCTTCACAAATCCCAAGGAACTAATGTGGTCCACGATGCACTGCCAATGGGCCCTACGCTGAGCAGCCGTAGTCTTGCACCCTGCCGTCACCAGCATGTCATGGCCATGTTCCGACACGTAGCCCACAAATGCGTCCAGTTCCACATTATTGAAACTCTGCTTCCTTGACGTGCCGGAGGGGCGAGCCATGTCTGGGCACCCAGCCTGTTCCGCAAGAGCACGCTTCTTCCTCTTGAGAGGTGGTGCGGTCCCCGAGTAGCTTACGCCGCTCTGGTCTGTAGGCGCTGAAGCGCAGGTGGACTGGCCACTGGAAGCAGGCAATGGCACGATGACCAAAGGTCTCACTGCAGGCATTGGCTGCTGGGTGCTGTTGCCAGAACCAAGCGGCACAACTGCCTTGGTGTGAGGGGCTGGGACCAACACTGTCCCGGCTGGGTGACTCAGAGCCGAGGTGGAGTGAGCTCCTCACCGTGGCTACCCCGGGCAGCAGATGACATTGCTGCCCCAGATCCACGTGGCCTGGTACAGCAACTGTCTCTGCCACATGTGGTTTGGACTTCGTGACACAGAAGTCGGCCTGTGAGTCATCCCGTGCCTGTTCGGTGACCAATCCAGGCCGGGTTAGCAGGGCCTGAGCTGGGATGGTGTCAGCTGCATCTTCCTGACCCACTAGGGGGGGGGCATAGGTGTCCCTGAATGGTCCTGGACACACTGCCCTCGCCCACCTTTGCCTCCCTTATCACTTGGTCGCCTCCCAAACACGGCACTGATGTACTTGTGTGAATGGGAGGTGCAGAAAACAATTGTCCTGGGCAATTGGAGTGAAGGGGGCATGGTACAAGATGGAATAGGTACCCCTGTGCTCCTGCAAGGCTGTCTGCGACCCCTGGGGAAAAATGACGGGTCACGCAATACTCATGCATCCCAAAAACAAACGTGCATGCAACCCCTCGGTAGCCCACGTGCATGGAATGAAGGACCTGCGGCACCCAGAAACACAAAAAATGCATACACATGGTACACGCAGGCTACAATGACCTCTGAATGGGTACGCGACGCACGGGGGCAACCACAGTGGAAAAATACATGCACTGCTGCCTATTCCATCTCAATGCTGAGGTACAAGTGTACCTTGCAGTCCACGATCATCGAACTTCATCTTCAGTACGTGATCACCTATGGCCTGGGCATGATGTTGCACGGTACGCTCGTCTAAACCACTAGCAAGCAATCACCTACCATTACACCGTAGGCATTCAACAGCGTATTGGCTCTCCAAATATCCTTCTCTCCCGAGACTTGAAGTTGTCTCTCTGTACCTATCATATTGCGGCACGTGCACACGCGACTATACTTGATCTGTATCCCGCATTGTTTAGCACACTGCCTCACAACCGGACTCAGCCTGTGACACTCGCATCACACCACCTTTTGAGGTATTTACGTCCTGTATCTAGCTGTGCCTTATTTTGCATTGTTTGACCCTGATGTGCTGGAGTTTCAAATTTAGCTGTGCCTTATTTTGCAT
Organism: Ambystoma mexicanum; assembly: GCF_040938575.1. NCBI lineage: Eukaryota > Metazoa > Chordata > Amphibia > Caudata > Ambystomatidae > Ambystoma > Ambystoma mexicanum. Next base: position 379,759,945 of record NC_090925.1, read on the forward strand.
TGTTTGACCCTGATGTGCTGGAGTTTCGAATTTAGCTGTGCCTTATTTTGCATTATTTGACCCTGATGTGCTGGAGTTTCGAATTTAGCTGTGCCTTATTTTGCATTGTTTGACCCTGATGTGCTGGAGTTTCGAATTTAGCTGTGCCTTATTCTAGCTGTGCTAGAACCTAGCCATTCTGCATCGATTTACTCTGATGTGCTCAACTCTAGCCTAGGCCCCTAGTGACCGGCCCAGTCCCAATGCTACCCTCTGCACCGGTATTGCCCTACTTTGATGCGCCCTACCACTTATAGGTTCACTGACTACCCTAACGCTGGTAACATGTTACCTCGCCTGCCCCCCTAAGGCCACTATTTGCACTTTTACAAGTACTACCCCTAGTGTGTCCTTCTACTTGGACGCTCTACCTCGCTTCAACCTACTTAATGGCATTCAGTACCTTGCACACCACAGCCATGACTCCCACCTGCAGCCCTGCCCACACACCGTCAACCTTGGCACCTCAGAACCACAACATCTACCTTAATGCTCCAGCCTTGTGGCTTGAACACTTCGCCAAAAAACCCACTCCCAACCAACCTTGCTCTACTGCCCTAAGAAATGTAAGACTAGGCTCTAGACTCTTGGGTAAGAAGGGTCACCCTATGCACTCAAGCCCACTACCAAAAACCCTAATGATCAGTCCGCCCTTACCTACGTCCACCTCACTTGCGCCACATTGCCATCAGCCTAACCTCCCGGATAAAAGCAACAGCAGCTCTATCAAGGCCGCCCTGATCAACGCAAGGTCCCTAGCGGCACACGCCTTAGACATTGCTGACCTGATCAAGACCCAGGAACTTGACTTTATCGCCAACTCAGAGACCTGGCTACACGCTGCATCAGGCCCTGCACTTTCACTGGCAATCCCCATAGACTACTCCATCGCTAGATGTGACCGCACTTCAAGAAGTGGAGGAGCTGCATTTATCTTTAGAAATACGCTAGGACTTAGAACTGTCCCCAGTATCAAGATGGAATCTGCAGAGTTACTGTCTGTCAAACTCCAACTTACTGCCAACCAAACTATCAATATCCATCTAATTTACAGACCACCCGGTCCACCCACATCCTTTGTGGATGACATTTCTACACTAGTACTCGACAAAGCTAAATCCAACTCCCAAACTATTATTCTTGGGGACCTTAATCTAGGCCACCAAGACCCTAATGATTCAGCGGCCCTCGACCTTGCCAACACCCTAACAGAGCTAGGTTTCTCACACCACTTACAGGAACCTACTCACATCAAAGGACGGTCCCTCGACTGGCTCAGTGACACCAACTGCAATATTAGCATTCTCTCTAATACCCCCTGTATCTGGTCTGATCACCACATCATCACATTTAGCATTGACGCAACCTCCCTACCCTCGCCTCCTGTTGCCCCAGCCACGCTCACTAGAAATAAAAAAAACATAACCAGGGAAAAACTACTTCCCCTCATCTTGCCTGCCCTTAACAAAGCTCTTGACACATGCTCGGACCCAAACACCTTAGCTGACACATACAACCAGTCAGTGCTTGCAGCCATCAACTCTATTGCCCCACTTAAATTCAGGAAATCCAAACAGCAAGCTCACCTCAACTTGTGGTTCACTCCCCAACTCAGAGTACTACGTAAAGAGAAACGCACTGCAGAGTCACGTTGGAGAAGCCACCCCTCTGACACTCATAAGGATGGTCTTTTACTAGCCACCCTTAATTATAAAGTAGCCATCCTCCAAGCCAAAAAGGACTCCTACAACAACCGTATTGCCTCAGCCAAGTCGAATACCAAGGCATTATTCAACATTCTTAAGCAACTCGAGACCCCTGCACCCCCCCGACCCGTGAACCAAAGATAGTACCTGGTGCACGAACATACAGACAGCACTCCTAGACAAAATTGCCACCCTCCAAACCAAAATCCGCGACAAACAAAAAGCCCTACAATTGGACCAACCACTGACCTCACTATCTCCCAGTACGCCTCAAGCCAATCCCTCTCATAAACCTTTCTCCTTCTCCCCGCTTACCACCTCTGAAGTAGAAGAAATCATAAATAACCTTAAACCGTCCAACTGTCAAGGTGACCCTTGCCCAGCTCCTATCATCAAGGAAGCATCGCATGACTTAGCCCCGTTCATCACCGCATTCATAAATGCTTCCTTCAAGTCGGGTATAGTCCCAGACAACCTAAAGGATGCATGGGTTATCCCTCTTCTGAAAAAACCCTCCCTTGACCCTAACATCCCAACCAACTTTAGACCCATCACGACTGTCCCTTTCCTGCTCAAGATCTTGGACCGTGCAGCCTACCTGCAGATTCAAGAATACCTTGAATCCAACAATCTCCTGGGGCTAAAACAATCAGGCTTCCGTCCTAAACACGGCACTGAATCAGCCCTGATTGATCTGAAAACTCAGCTGGAGATACTAAAGGATAACGGGAAGTTAGCTCTACTCCTTCTCCTTGACCTTTCGGCAGCCTTCGATTTGGTCAACCACCAGATACTCTGCCAACACCTTAAATCCGCGGCTCACTTCTCCGATTCTGCCAATGCCTGGATCCATTCTTTCCTGAGCAACAGATGCATGAGGGTATTCTCACCCACAGCATCTGCGGACCCCGCCCCTATCCACTGTGGCATTCCCCAAGGCTCTTGTGTGTCCCCTACGTTGTATAACGTATTCACCAAGCCCCTTTTCCATGTGCTCGACTATCTGGGTGTCTCCTACACAAATTACGCGGACGACACCCAGATACTCATTCCTATCACAGGCGATCACACCATAGACACCAAAGCACTGAATGTCTATTTGGTCATCCAGGCCTGGATGGCACAGCATGAACTCTGCCTTAACGATGATAAGACTGAGCTCTTACTACTTGGATCCAGCCATCGCCTCAACAAATTGGATCAAACCTACAAGTCTTTCATCATTGACGGCAACAACATCAAGGTCTCTAAAGATACCAAAACTTTAGGCGTTTACCTTGATTCCACACTCTCATTGAACAGACAAACTAATGCAGTAAGGTCGGCTTCTGTCTATACCTGCAAACTTATCACCGCCTGCAGACCCTTCCTAAACCCTATGAATTGCATCACCCTTGCTAGAACATTGATTATGGCTACAATCGACTACTGTAGCGCCCTCTACCGCGGGACCAGTCAGTCCAACATTAATAAATTGCAAACCATTCAAAATAATGCCATAAAGGTAATCTTAAACATCCTTAGACAATACCACATCTCCGTCAGATCTAACCTACACTGGCTCCCGATAAAACAAAGAATTGCTCTGAAGACACTAGCCTTGACCCACAAATGCCTGAACAATAATGCCCCATCCTACCTCTCCTCCCGCCTCACACCCCACATCTCCGCTCGTCCCATAAGATTTGCACAAACTCACAGCCTTGCCCTGCCCAGATTCAAACCCCAAAAAGTGGGAGGCGTGAGCTTTCCAGTCTTAGCCTCCAAACTTTGGAACACTCTACCCACCCTCATCAGAGCTGAACCGTCATTCCAAACCTTCAAGAACAGCGCCAAAATGTGGCTATTCTCTCACACTCAGTGAGGCGCCTAGCTAAGATCTGCCTGCCTTATGTAATATAATCTATGTATATACTGTATCTGTATTCTCTGTAGTATTGTAATTTTACTGTGCATTTACTGTTTACTGTATCATTCTCTGTAAGATTATGCGCCTGGTTGCCCGTGGGCCTGGTTTTGCGCTTTACAAATAAATAAACAAACAAACAAGCGACTCACCGTCTGCCTCGAAAATGAATGGAAAAAACATGCGCGTGTGATCGTTGGCAACACCCCCGCCAAGACAAGAAGTGAGCTCTGCCGCAATAAACAAGGAGTATGCACTGCAACTGTTGTGATGTAATTGCGTGTCAACCCACAAGAAGTACAAGAATCACACGCTCGCTCTCCACAAAAGCACGTAAAAGAAAATGGCGTCCTACGCAGACCATTAACCCCTGCGCATAGCAACACCTATGCGTGCCATGTCACTTACACTCTTACATGGTAAGGGCCTTTCCTCCAATTACACACACATTTGCTGATTTTTCACTTGCCGAGTCACTCTGCACCAAGCTGGCCACGCGACAACACACGGAAGACCACACTCCTGCCCAGAAGGCCATTTACCTGCCCCCCACAACCCTGAGCAGCCTCCCACAAGCCATCTGCTGCTGCCTGCCTGCTGCCATTGTGCCCTGCTATTTGGTACCTGCACATCAGCCATTGACAGGGGTCCAGTTGCTGTGCCCACCCCTGCTGGAACAGAAGACTCCCGACTGGTCCATCTCTCCACAGCCCAGCCCCAGGACCCAGTTGCCCACCCACATCTACCTCGAGGGTGGCCATGTCGGGTCAAACACCATCTGAGACCACTGGCAACCCCCAGCCAGAGAGGCAGAGGGCTGTCAGCTTCTCAGCCACAGAAGTTGGCATCCTTGTGGAGCAAGTCCTGGGGCATTATGAAGCCCTCTTCAGATGACCGTGCGCTGACAAGGAAAGACGGAAGAGGACCTGGTCGGACATCGTGGTTGCCATCAACGCGGAGGGGGTGGCAACCCGCGACTTAAAATACATCTAGAAGCGCTGGGAGGACTTCATGGTCCAGGACCCTCATGAAGGCCCGGTGCCTCTTGCGTGCAGCGGATGCAGAGGGGCACCAGGTCCAACTTACCATCGACCAGATGAGGGTCCTGGAACGCATCAAACCAGGTCCTAGAGAGGCATACCCGTCTGGAGTCGAGGTTGTGTCTGGGCTATCCCATTCCACACAGTGTGCAGCTTGGACATATGTCTGACATGGTCCATGTATGGATGTGTGTGTGCAGGGAAATGCCGTGCTGCATGTGAGTCCAGTCATGTGTGATGCACATCAATGGTGTATGTTTTCCAATGCATGATGCCCAACTGCATGTGGAGATGCGCACATGTTTGCATTTCTGTGTATGTACTATGCCATGGTTGGGTGTGACACATGGATGCTGGTCCCACCTTCATGTACGTGCACAGTGTACATGTGCATGTGTCTGTTTGGCATGTGTGTGACAGTGCGACGCCATGGATGCATGTGACCCGGACATCTGGGTACCTGATTGGCAGATGTGACATAGTTACCGATGATTGCACTGTGACAGGTGGTGGAGATGTACAGATGCATGTCTGTCTGGTGGCGTGTGTGCATGTGATCGGCACTCCCCATGTTGCTTGTGACGTCATGCCAAACTTTTGATGTTCATGGAGTTACGTGTGTATGGATGCTGATGCCTGCTGCACGATACCAGTTCATTTGTGCATGTGTGTGGGTTCAAATGACATGAGTGTTGGGGAGTGTGATGCCATCTGTGATGTCTGACAGTGACACTCATGTGCAACTGTTATGTGTGTAGCAGACCATTGTAAGATGACCTGATGCCTGTGTTCTTTCTCTCCCTGTCTGCAGCGTCGACTGATAAAGAGGGCGGAGACGGTGCTGTGGTGCCCAGTGGCAGGGATGCCACCGCCAGCCAGAGAGGCAAGGCCCAGCTCCCCTCCCAGGTTATTACACCTTCCGGGAGTGAGGAGTCTGGTGCCACGTCCATGGTCGCAGCTGCCAAGGGGAGGTCCAAGAGGACAAGGTTGGATGTGGACTCCTCAGCAGCAGAAGGGGCAGCTGAGCCCCCACAGGGGCGTACTGAGGAAGACGGCACCGAGTCATCCAGGTTGGTGGGGGATGTGGTTGAGGAGGAGGCCGTATCAGCTCCACGCATGGGGCCTGGAGGGGGTGGTTCCACTGGTGCGAGTGGTGCAGTCCAGGGGCAGGGGCAGGAGGCAGCACAGGTTGCCGCGGAGGTGCCTGTGTGTAATCCTGTCCCTGATCCTGTGACTGCATCATCCTGCACCAGCAGGGATGCCTCTGTCTAGACCTGTACACAGGTAGGGGATGCGTCTACAACAACTGGCCGTCCTCTACCTGTGGACGTGGCAATCCGTGACCATGTGTAGCTCCTAGTGAGTGTGGCGTTGCGCCCACGTGGCATTCGGGATGATGTGCATGGTTCTAGGCAGGACAGTGCACGTCATTTCGAATACCTGCTTGGCCGCCTCGACTTGCTAAAACAGGTCACTGGCGCAGGGTTCCTCCGTGTGCTGGACACTCTTGCGACCCCCTCCTCAACTGCACCCCCTATGCGCCAGTCATCCTCCGTGCCGTCTTCCCGCTCATGTATCACCTGGGCCCCCTGTGGAGCTGCCCCAGAGCCCGCCTCCAGGCTGGTGGAGAGCACATCCCTGCCACAGTCGGGAGTCGGGGGTCCAGCAGGGGTGGTCACACCACCAACTGGATCCCAGCAAATGGAGGATGTGCAGGCATCATCAAGTAGGGCACGTGCACGACGGCGCCGGGGGATTCCATCAGCTCGGAGTCCGTTGTGGTGGCAAAGGAATTTGGCATTGAGGCAGCAGCAGGCTCGGCGTGGCAGGCGTCATCACTCGGAGCCAACAACATCCTGGGGGCAGGCATCGGCCAACGGGCATGAGGACCCAGGACTGCAAGTGTTACACTCACGAAGCGCTGGTCCCTTTGGTCTAGAAGCCGGCTCTGTGGCTCCATTCGGAATGGTACCTTCAAGATGGTGGATCGCAGTACGAACGGTTCTGCTATCACCGTTCCAGTCCTCTCACGTTCGCCAGAGGTACGGTGTACCGCTCACGTGACTCCTTATAGGACATGGAGACTTCCAGCTCTTCGCGTCGCTACTGTTCTAGCGGATGCTCCATGAGTTCACAACTAGGCAATCTCAATCCTCAGCAGAAACCTCTTACCTCTGACCATTACTAACCCCTCTTCTCTTAACTTTCCAGATTCTCTACTCAGCATTCTTTGCGGACACAAATCCCCCGGATTCATCTTGCGTCTCATTCTGAAACGCAACCTTTGAGTTCTCGAGCTACTGTATTCTGGGTAATAATAAAAACTTCCGTCCAAGTCCCTTTCTGAATCTTTCTTCGAGTATTGTAGGATTTGATTCTACGGGCTTACTCACCTTTACTTCCTTCTGACAGACTTGTGTTCCAGTCGCCCTCTCTGTGTCCCGTATTCTCGGCTTCTCTCCTGGTATTTCCAATCCGGCTGGTTAAGAGGTCAGGGGAATTAGTCTCTTTCCTGTTTTCCCCATTTCCCTTTCTGTACTTCTGCTATTCATCACTTCGCTTCTCATTTCTTCTCTCTCCAGAAGCAGTCTTCCGATACTCAACGCCACGATCGAATTGGCGACATCAGTCTGCGAACCACACTCCAATCTTCGGATCCTGCGCTCGACCAGGGTTTTCTTCCCCAGAGGGTTTCCCTGACTGGCGAGTACCTCTCGCTCTGGGTTTTCCTACCGGGTAAGAGGCTGACGCGTTGGTCGGGGAGATTCTTGAGTTCAGCATTTGCTTCCCGTTGAACATATCAGTCTGCTCAGGTAAGACCTCCAAACCTATTTAATCGGGGGTTTCTTAAAGATCCATTGAACCTAGTCTAAGGATCTAGTAATCAGTAACAGTTAAGTAACAGTTAGCGACGCCCAAAATAAGGCTACGGCAGACTGGGATTCAATGGAACAGCAAATGCAACAACTTATTGCCGCCATGCAATCAATGTCCCTAGAGATGCAGGCTCTCAAACAGGATAATGCTCAATTACGACAACAGGTTACTCGTGCCTTCTCAGACTCTCCCCCAGTAAGTTTGAATACAGGCAAGTTTGACGGAGATCCACACAAACTTAAGGAGTTTCTTGATAGCTGCACTGTGCAGTTTACCTTTAAGTCCCGCTTCTTCCACACAGACAAAGATAAGGTTGGCTTTGTGATTTCACATTTGGCCGGACCTGCTTTGGCCTGGGCTTCACCTTTAGTGACCTCTAATAATGTGATCTTGGACTCTTTTTCTGCTTTCACCAACAGTTTGAAATCAATGTTCAGTAGACAAGAGATCTCAGTGTCCACGCAAGAAAGACTGTTAGATCTTAGACAAGGTAACAAAAACCTACTTACCTATATCACTCTCTTCAAACAGCTTTCCTCTGAGTTAGGATGGCCAGACGATGGGTTGCTCACCTTATTCCGACGAGGACTTTCGGACGAACTAAAGGCTAAGGTTCCGCGTCCGGCAAATCTAGCGGATATGATAACACTCATCATGCAAATCGATTACCGCTTACGTGAACGTTCTTCTGAAAAGAAGAAGACTAGAGGCATACGATCCCAACTCGATTATCCCTCCGTAACAAATAAACCTATAGCTTCTGACGAGCCTATGCAAATAGGAACAGTGAGAGGACCCCTATCGGCAGCAGAGAAAGAGAGAAGAAAGAGTTTGGGACTATGCATGTATTGCGGAGCCTCATCTCATAAGTTACGAGATTGTCCTTTAGTTCCTCCCCGACGCACTCCAGCTAAGGGGTCGGGAAACTTCAAAGCCCTACCGCAGGGGGAACAACGGTAGGGGTGCAAGATTCTGATTCCCCAAAGAGAATCCCTGTAAATGTGGACTCAGTGGCAACCACTCAAAATATGGTTACTATTTCTGTTACTCTCGTTTTTCACGCTCAGATGGTACAGAACGTACCTGCTCTGATAGACTGCGGAGCTGCAGGGAATTTCATTGATGATCAATGGGCCAATAAACAAGGAATTAACTGTATACCCAAAGCGATGGTCACTCCTATCCAAGGAGTTGACGGTCATCCACTAAGTTCCGGTCCTATCCGATAACAGACAGAACCTGTTGTCTGTCAAATTGCCTCAGATAAAGAGACCATAACTTTCGATCTAATCAAGGCAGCCCATTTCCCCATTATATTGGGTCTCCCCTGGTTAAGGAGGCATAACCCCTTTATAAATTGGACAGCAGATACTCTCTTCCTCGGCTCGGAATACTGTGTCAGCCATTGTTTAGCCAAGGAATCAGTTGGCATCTACATTCCGACTGAAAACTCGATCCCTTCACCACTATCCTCAATAAACAACTTGGAGATTGTTCCGGAATGCTATTCTAAGTATCAGTCGGTCTTCTCCAATCCCCAGTTCCCTACTGTACCACCTCATAGAAGAGATGACTGTCACATTGAACTTCTTCCTGACAAACCCATCCCGTTTGGGAGAATGTACGTCCTTTCCCAACAAGAAAAGGTAGTCCTTAAAGAATATCTCCAAACCAATTTAAGGAACGGGCTCATTACTGAGTCGGTTTCCCCGGCCGGAGCATCTCTCTTCTTCATCCCAAAGAAGGAGACTAATGAACTTCGACCTTGTATCGACTACAGGGGTCTTAACAAGATCACAGTGGCAGACAAATATCCTATGCCATTAATCCCTGACATCCTGGAGACAGTTCGAGGAGCTTCCTTTTATACTAAGCTGGACCTTTGCGGAGCTTACCATCTCATCCGTATTGCCCCTGGAGACGAATGGAAGACAACATTTCGAACCCCATTTGGGCATTTTGAATATCACGTCATGCCTTTTGGATTGGTGAACGCACCTGCCGTGTTCCAGCGTTTCATGGACCATCTATTCGCAGATATTCTATTCCATTTTGTAATCATCTACTTAGACTACATCTTAGTATACTCCTACTCTCAAGAAGAACACCTGATACATGTAAAAACTGTACTCGAACGACTGCAGTCAAATCAGCTTTACTGTAAAGCATCTAAATGCAAATTTCACCAAAGACAGGTAACCTATCTCGGGTTTGTGATGTCAGCCCAAGGCATTTCCATGGATCCAAAAAAGATCTCCGCGGTGGTTGCATGGCCTATACCTTCTAACGTTAAGGAGATCCAACGTTTTTTAGGTTTTGCTAATTTTTACAGGAAATTCATCCCTAACTTTTCGGATATTATTCTGCCCCTTACTCGGCTGTTAAAGAAGGGAATTCCGTTTGTATGGGATAAATCCAGCGAATTCGCATTTCAGACTCTTAAATCCTTGTTCACTTCTGCATCCTGTTTGATAACCCCCGACCAGAATAAACAGTTTTTTGTGGAAACTGATGCATCTCATCATGCTCTAGGCGCGGTTTTACTTCAACAAACCGACCAAGGAGATGAAAGACCAGTTGCATATCTTTCTAAAACCTTCAGTGCCTCGGAACAAAACTATTCAGTGCTCGAAAAAGAATTACTGGCTATAAAAAGGGCGTTTGAAGAGTGGAGACACTTGTTACTTGGTTCACCCTTTCCTGTAGTGGTACGTACAGATCATCAAAATCTCAGGGTCCTACAGAATGCACATACAACCAACAGTCGACAAGCACGTTGGGCGTATTTCTTCCTTCCATTCCGGATCGAATTCACCATACTTCCAGGAAAACAAAACCAGAGGGCGGATGCTCTCTCTCGTAAGGACGTTCCAGTCTCGCAATTCAGCTCTGAACAATTGTTTCCCAAAGCAAGATTCATCGCTGTCATCACCGACTTCTTAAGTGAATTGAGGACTGCATCGGTCTCTAACCTAGACGCCTGCAAAAAGATAGCCAGTACTTACCATCTTACCCAGAATGATTCTTTTTTCTTTCACAAATCACAAGTTTTTATCCCTACTTCGGAGCTGCAACATGAAGTATTACGAATGTGTCACGACTCTCGGGCTGCTGGGCATCGAGGCGTTCAAGGCACTTTAGACCTAGTGCTAAGATATTTTTGGCGGCCAGAAGTCCACAATGATGTACAGAATTATGTAGCAGCCTGCATCGTTTGTTCCCAATCCAAGAATCCCAGGACCCCACCTTTGGGGCTGCTCACCCGGATGCCGATTCCAGAGAAACCTTGGCAAGTGATCTCTACCGACTTTATAGTAGATCTTCCTCCCTCACACAACAAGACCGCCATGATGGTCACCATAGATTATCTTACGAAGTTGGCACATTTTACTCCCTTGAACAAACTGCCAGGGGCTGGGGAAATGTCTACGATTTTTCTTTCGGAAATCTTCTCCAGACATGGCCTACCGGACACAGTGGTCTCCGATAGGGGCCCTCAATACACCTCCAAGTTTTGGGAAAGGGTTTGCCAAGTCTTGGGAATCAAGCGGGCTTTCAGCTCGGGGTACCACCCACAGACGAACGGACAGACGGAACGCCTTAACCAAACCTTGGAGACCTATCTACGGTGTTTCGTATCAGCAGCCCAAGACAATTGGTTGGACTTGTTGCCCTTAGCCGAATTTGCATACAACAATGCCCTTCATACAGCCCTTCATACTAGCCCTTTCCATTGTACTTATGGATTTCATCCGTCCTTTGTTCCTTCTGTCACTTTATCCCCTTCTAACTGTCCAGGAGTGGATGGCCTCATTTCCGAAATACAAGAAGGGCATAAATTGGCTAAAGTCTCTTTACGAACGGCTCAAGATAGGGACAAACGGACACCTGATAAACATTGCCAAGACATCCCACCATTAAGCCCGGGAGATACTGTTTGGTTGGATTCTCGCTTTCTTCCCCGGCACTTAGTCCCTTCTAAGCTATCCCCTAGGTTCTTCGGTCCCTTCAAGATCCTGTCGATGGTCGGTTCTGCGGCAGTCAAGCTAGATTTGCCCTCGTCATGGTCCCGGATCCATCCTGTTTAGCACCTCTCCCAGATTCGGTTGACAGTACCGGACCGATTTCACCGGTCAGACTGTACCCCTCCTCCTCCTATCTCTACCGATGCTGGCCCAGAATATGAAGTCGCCAGTATCTGTGACTCCCGTTATCGGAGGGGGAAACTACAGTTCTTGGTGGACTGGAAGGGGTCCTCCCCTGCAGAAAGAACTTGGGAGCCAGCCTCAGGAGTTCATGCTCCACGTCTGGTCCGACGTTTCTTTAGGTTACATCCTGGGAAGCCAGGGTCGCCCCCCAGGAGAAGGGGGCATACTGGTACACTCACGAAGCGCTGGTCCCTTTGGTCTAGAAGCCGGCTCTGTGGCTCCATTCGGAATGGTACCTTCAAGATGGTGGATCGCAGTACGAACGGTTCTGCTATCACCGTTCCAGTCCTCTCACGTTCGCCAGAGGTACGGCATACCGCTCAAGTGACTCCTCATCGGACACGGAGACTTCCAGCTCTTCACGTCGCTACTGTTCTAGCGGATGCTCCGTGAATTCGCAACTAGGCAATCTCAATCCTCAGTAGAAACCTCTTACCTCTGACCATTACTAACCCCTCTTCTCTTAACTTTCCAGATTCTCTACTCAGCATTCTTTGCGGACACAAATCCCCCGGATTCATCTTGCGTCTCATTCTGAAACGCCGCCTTTGAGTTCTCGAGCTACTGTATTCTGGGTAATAATAAAAACTCCCATCCAAGTCCCTTTCTGAATCTTTCTTCGAGTATTGTAGGATTTGATTCTACGGGCTTACTCACCTTTACTTCCTTCTGACAGACTTGTGTTCCAGTCGCCCTCTCTGTGTCCCGTATTCTCGGCTTCTCTCCTTGTATTTCCAATCCGGCTGGTTAAGAGGTCAGGGGAATTAGTCTCTTTCCTGTTTTCCCCATTTCCCTTTCTGTACTTCTGCTATTCATCACTTCGTTTCTCATTTCTTCCCTCTCCAGAAGCAGTCTTCCGATACTCAACGCCACGATCGAATTGGCGACATCAGCCTGCGAACCACACTCCAATCTTCGGATCCTGCGCTCGACCAGGGTTTTCTTCCCCAGAGGGTTTCCCTGACTGGCGCGTACCTCTAGCTCTGGGTTTTCCTACCGGGTAAGAGATTCTTGAGTTCAGCATTTGCTTCCCGTTGAACATATCAGTCTGCTCAGGTAAGACCTCCAAACCTATTTAATCGGGGGTTTCTTAAAGATCCATTGAACCTAGTCTAAGGATCTAGTAATCAGTAACAGTTAAGTAACAGCAAGTGTCTTCTGTGTGGTAGCGGTTGTGCCAGCAAATCGATGCAGAGCGGCGGCGGGCAGAGAGGGCATGGCTGACAATGGTCAGGGCAGAGAACTCCATGCACCGGGTGTTGAGGCGGGCTGAGAGCCTCGTGGCAACTCGCAGGGACTTGGAGGAGTCCATGGCAACAACCCTGCGAGCCCTAGATGCCAGGGAACAGGCCGATCACCGGGACATCGACGTGGAGTTCAATGATGCCCTGGCCCCAAACATCAAGAAGTGAGCCGTCGGACTAGCCCACTTCCTTTGTACATAGTTATTTAGGGATAGGTTTCCTTTTGTTTAATTTATGATTTGGAGTCCACAGACTTTGCTCCTCCTTTTTGTATATAGAGTTGTTTTTGATTATATTCTTGATAGGTTTCCTTTGTTTTTGCGATCATGGACCCTTGTGACTTATATTGTGGATAGTCCTGGACAAGTACATACTTTCTTTTTATTTTTATCCCATGGAGTAATGGTTTTTTATAGTTTTCAATTTTGGATTTATTTTAATGGACTTTGGCGATGGAGGACTTTACAGTTTTCTTTTCTTGGATTTTTCTTTTTCCCTGGATTATCTTTTCTTTTTGGGACTACTTTGATAATTTGGTCATTTGCATGTGTGGTTTTGATTTTGTCATTTTGTTAACTTTTTAATACATTTGACGAATCTTCATTATTGGTATGTCTACTCTCATAGGTTTTGGGCATGTGTCACTGTCCATTGCCTCTGTCATGTGTCACCACTGTGTGGCTCTGTTGGACATGTCTTTGGGTGCACGCGTGTGCTTTATTGAAGGTAAAGGCATGGTGCTTTTACTGGGGAGTGGGTACAATGTGTGGTTGTGTGTTTAGACTGGGGTGGTGCGGCGTAGGGTGGGATTTGGGTTGGCATTTCTGACATAGAACTCTATTCTGACAGCACGTTAGGTGGGGGACATGAGTCGGGGCCTGCTGGCAGGTGCCCGTCACTGGTGGGTGGGACGTGAGTCGGGGCCTGCTGGCAGCTGCCCATCACTGGTGGGGGGGACATGAGTCGGGGCCTGCTGTCAGCTGCCCGTCACTGGTGGGGGGGACATGAGTCAGGGCCTGCTGGCAGGTTGCTGTCAATGGGTGTGGGGTGGGGGGACATGAGTCGGGGCCTGCTGGTAGATTGCCGTCAGTGGGTGTGGGGTGGGGGGACATGCGTCGGACCTACTGGCAGGTTGATGTCAATGGGGGTGGGGTGGGGGGACATGAGTCAGGGCCTGCTGGCAGGTTGCTGTCAATGGGTGTGCAGTGGGGGGTCATGATTCAGGGCCTGCTGGCAGGTTGCCGTCAATGGGTGTGGGGTGGGGGGACATGAGTCGGGGCCTGCTGGCAGGTTGTCGTCAATGGGAGTGGGGTGGGGGGACATGAGTCGGGGCCTGCTGGCATCTGCCCGTCACTGGTGGGGGGGAGATGAGTCGGGGCCTGCTGGCAGATTGCCGTCAATGGGGGTGGGGGGACATGAGTTATGGCCTGCTGGCAGGTAGCCGTCAATGGGGGTGGGGTGGAGGGACATGAGTTGGGGCCTGCTGGCAGGTTGCCGTCAATGGGTGTGGGGTGGGGGGACATGAGTCTGGGCCTGCTGGCAGGTTGCCGTCACTGGTGGGGGGGATATGAGTCGGGGCCTGCTGGCAGCTGCCCGTAACTGGTGGGGGGGCATGAGTCGGGGCCTGCTGGCAGGTTGCCGTCAATGGGTGTGGGGTGGGGGGACATGAGTCGGGGCCTGCTGGCAGGTTGCCGTCAATGAGTGTGGGGTCAGGGGACATGAGTTGGGGCCTGCTGGCAGTTTGCCATCAATGGGGGTGGGGTGGGGGGACATGGGTCAGGGCCTGCTGGCAGGTTGCCATCAATGGGGGTGGGGTGGGGGGACATGAGTCGGGGCCTGCTGGTAGGTGCCCGTCACTGGTGGGGGGGACATGAGTTGGGGCTCACAAGTGCATGGTGCAATGTGGGCTGCCTGCGGGGCATGCCCAGGGGTTTAGGCTGCTCCCCTGTGGTGTGGGCTGCCTGCAGGGCATGGTCAGGGGTGTAGGGGGGCCCCTGTGGTATGGGCTGCCTGTGGTGTGGGCTGCCTGCAGGGCATGGTCAGGGGTGTAGGGGGTTCCTTTGATGTGGGCTGCCTGCAGGGCATGTCCAGGGGTGTAGGGTGGTCCCCTGTGGTGTGGACTGCCTGCAGGGCATGGTAAGGGTGGATGGGCTGCCTGCGGGGCATGTCCAGGGGTGTACCGTGGTCCCCTGTGGTGTGGGCTGCCTGCAGGGCATGGTCAGGGGTGTAGGGTCATCCCCAGTGGTGTGAGCTGCCTGCAGGGCATGGTCAGGGGTGTAGGGTGTTCCCCTGTGGTGTGGGCTGCCTGTGGGGCATGGTCAGGCGTGTAGGGTGGTTGCCTGTGGTGTGGGCTGCCTGCAGGGCATGGTAAGGGTGGATGGGCTGCCTGCAGGGCATGCCCAGGGGTGTAGGGTGGTCCCCTGTGGTGTGGGCTGCCTGCGGGGCATGGTTAGGGGTATAGGGTGGTCCCCTGTGGGTAACTACTTTTGTGGATGTTGCGGATGGCCACTGAAGGATAACATCCACCTTGCGGGTGTCCATGTGAACTCCTTGTGGGGTAAGCATGAAGCCCATAAATTCAACTTCCGTGACATGGAAGAAGCATTTTTCCAATTTGGCAAACAGCCGATGCTGACAAAGGTTCCCCTAGAACTGCCCTTACATGGCCCACATGATCCTCCTTGGACGTTGAGTAGATAAGAATGTCATCAATGTAAACGAGTACGCAAACGTGCAATTATTTGTGAAGCACATAGTTCATGAAAAATTGGAATGCGGCTGGTGCATTACATAACCCAAAGAGTTGTTTTTGATTATATTCTTGATAGGTTTCCTTTGTTTTTGGGATCATGGACCCTTGTGACTTATATTGTGGATAGTTCTGGACATGTACATACTTTTTTTTTATTTTTATCCCATGGAGTAATGGTTTTTTATGGTTTTCAATTTTGGATTTATTTTAATGGACTTTGGCGATGGAGGACTTTACAGTTCTCATTTCTTGGATTTTTCTTTTTCCCTGGATTATCTTTTCTTTTTGGGACTACTTTGATAATTTGGTCATTTGCATGTGTGGTTTTGATTCTGTCATTTTGTTAACTTTTTAATACATTTGACGAATCTTCATTACTGGTATGTCTACTCTCATAGGTTTTGGGCATGTGTCACTGTCCATTGCCTCTGTCATGTGTCACCACTGTGTGGCTCTGTTGGACATGTCTTTGGGTGCACGCGTGTGCTTTATTGAAGGTAAAGGCATGGTGCTTTTACTGGGGAGTGGGTACAATGTGTGGTTGTGTGTTTAGACTGGGGTGGTGCGGCGTAGGGTGGGATTTGGGTTGGCATTTCTGACATAGAACTCTATTCTGACAGCACGTTAGGTGGGGGACATGAGTCGGGGCCTGCTGGCAGGTGCCCGTCACTGGTGGGGGGGACATGAGTCAGGGCCTGCTGGCAGGTTGCTGTCAATGGGTGTGGGGTGGGGGGACATGAGTCGGGGCCTGCTGGTAGATTGCCGTCAGTGGGTGTGGGGTGGGGGGACATGCGTCGGACCTACTGGCAGGTTGATGTCAATGGGGGTGGGGTGGGGGGACATGAGTCAGGGCCTGCTGGCAGGTTGCTGTCAATGGGTGTGCAGTGGGGGGTCATGATTCAGGGCCTGCTGGCAGGTTGCCGTCAATGGGTGTGGGGTGGGGGGACATGAGTCGGGGCCTGCTGGCAGGTTGTCGTCAATGGGAGTGGGGTGGGGGGACATGAGTCGGGGCCTGCTGGCATCTGCCCGTCACTGGTGGGGGGGAGATGAGTCGGGGCCTGCTGGCAGATTGCCGTCAATGGGGTGGGGGGACATGAGTTATGGCCTGCTGGCAGGTAGCCGTCAATGGGGGTGGGGTGGAGGGACATGAGTTGGGGCCTGCTGGCAGGTTGCCGTCAATGGGTGTGGGGTGGGGGGACATGAGTCTGGGCCTGCTGGCAGGTTGCCGTCACTGGTGGGGGGGATATGAGTCGGGGCCTGCTGGCAGCTGCCCGTAACTGGTGGGGGGGCATGAGTCGGGGCCTGCTGGCAGGTTGCCGTCAATGGGTGTGGGGTGGGGGGACATGAGTCGGGGCCTGCTGGCAGGTTGCCGTCAATGAGTGTGGGGTCAGGGGACATGAGTTGGGGCCTGCTGGCAGTTTGCCATCAATGGGGGTGGGGTGGGGGGACATGGGTCAGGGCCTGCTGGCAGGTTGCCATCAATGGGGGTGGGGTGGGGGGACATGAGTCGGGGCCTGCTGGTAGGTGCCCGTCACTGGTGGGGGGGACATGAGTTGGGGCTCACAAGTGCATGGTGCAATGTGGGCTGCCTGCGGGGCATGCCCAGGGGTTTAGGCTGCTCCCCTGTGGTGTGGGCTGCCTGCAGGGCATGGTCAGGGGTGTAGGGGGGCCCCTGTGGTATGGGCTGCCTGTGGTGTGGGCTGCCTGCAGGGCATGGTCAGGGGTGTAGGGGGTTCCTTTGATGTGGGCTGCCTGCAGGGCATGTCCAGGGGTGTAGGGTGGTCCCCTGTGGTGTGGACTGCCTGCAGGGCATGGTAAGGGTGGATGGGCTGCCTGCGGGGCATGTCCAGGGGTGTACCGTGGTCCCCTGTGGTGTGGGCTGCCTGCAGGGCATGGTCAGGGGTGTAGGGTCATCCCCAGTGGTGTGAGCTGCCTGCAGGGCATGGTCAGGGGTGTAGGGGGGACCCCTGTGGTATGGGCTGCCTGCGAGGCATGCCTAAGGGTGTAGGGTGTTCCCCTGTGGTGTGGGCTGCCTGTGGGGCATGGTCAGGCGTGTAGGGTGGTTGCCTGTGGTGTGGGCTGCCTGCAGGGCATGGTAAGGGTGGATGGGCTGCCTGCAGGGCATGCCCAGGGGTGTAGGGTGGTCCCCTGTGGTGTGGGCTGCCTGCGGGGCATGGTTAGGGGTATAGGGTGGTCCCCTGTGGGTAACTACTTTTGTGGATGTTGCGGATGGCCACTGAAGGATAACATCCACCTTGCGGGTGTCCATGTGAACTCCTTGTGGGGTAAGCATGAAGCCCATAAATTCAACTTCCGTGACATGGAAGAAGCATTTTTCCAATTTGGCAAACAGCCGATGCTGACAAAGGTTCCCCTAGAACTGCCCTTACATGGCCCACATGATCCTCCTTGGACGTTGAGTAGATAAGAATGTCATCAATGTAAACGAGTACGCAAACGTGCAATTATTTGTGAAGCACATAGTTCATGAAAAATTGGAATGCGGCTGGTGCATTACATAACCCAAAGAGTTGTTTTTGATTATATTCTTGATAGGTTTCCTTTGTTTTTGGGATCATGGACCCTTGTGACTTATATTGTGGATAGTTCTGGACATGTACATACTTTTTTTTTATTTTTATCCCATGGAGTAATGGTTTTTTATGGTTTTCAATTTTGGATTTATTTTAATGGACTTTGGCGATGGAGGACTTTACAGTTCTCATTTCTTGGATTTTTCTTTTTCCCTGGATTATCTTTTCTTTTTGGGACTACTTTGATAATTTGGTCATTTGCATGTGTGGTTTTGATTCTGTCATTTTGTTAACTTTTTAATACATTTGACGAATCTTCATTACTGGTATGTCTACTCTCATAAGTTTTGGGCATGTGTCACTGTCCATTGCCTCTGTCATGTGTCACCACTGTGTGGCTCTGTTGGACATGTCTTTGGGTGCACACGTGTGCTTTATTGAAGGTAAAGGCGTGGTGCTTTTACTGGGGAGTGGGTACAATGTGTGGTTGTGTGTTTGGACTGGGGTGGTGCGGCGTAGGGTGGGATTTGGGTTGGCATTTCTGACATAGAACTCTATTCTGACAGCACGTTAGGTGGGGGACATGAGTCGGGGCCTGCTGGCAGGTGCCCGTCACTGGTTGGTGGGACGTGAGTCGGGGCCTGCTGGCAGGTTGATGTCAATGGGGGTGGGGTGGGGGGACATGAGTCGGCACCTGCTGGCAGGTTGCCGTCAATGTGGGTGGAGTAGGGGGACATGAGTCGGGGGCCTGCTGGCAGCTGCCCATCACTGGTGGGGGGACATGAGTCGGGGCCTGCTGGCAGCTGCCCGTCACTGGTGGGGGGGACATGAGTCAGGGCCTGCTGGCAGGTTGCTGTCAATGGGTGTGGGGTGGGGGGACATGAGTCGGGGCCTGCTGGTAGGTTGCCGTCAGTGGGTGTGGGGTGGGGGGACATGAGTCGGACCTACTGGCAGGTTGCTGTCAATGGGGGTGGGGTGGGGGGACATGAGTCAGGGCCTGCTGGCAGGTTGCTGTCAATGGGTGTGCGGTGGGGGTTCATGAGTCAGGGCCTGCTGGCAGGTTGCCGTCAATGGGTGTGGGGTGGGGGGACATGAGTCGGGGCCTGCTGGCAGGTTGCCGTCAATGGGAGTGGGGTGGGGGGACATGAGTCGGGGCCTGCTGGCATCTGCCCGTCACTGGTGGGGGGGACATGAGTCAGGGCCTGCTGGCAGATTGCCGTCAATGGGGGTGGGGTGGAGGGACATGAGTTATGGCCTGCTGGCAGGTAGCCATCAATGGGGGTGGGGTGGAGGGACATGAGTTGGGGCCTGCTGGCAGGTTGCCGTCAATGGGTGTGGGGTGGGGGGACATTAGTCTGGGCCTGCTGGCAGGTTGCCGTCACTGGTGGGGGGGCCATGAGTTGGGGCCTGCTTGCAGCTGCCCGTCACTGGTGGGGGGTCATGAGTCGGGGCCTGCTGGCAGGTTGCCATCAATGGGTGTGGGGTGGGGAGACATGAGTCGGGCCTGCTGGCAGGTAGCCGTCAATGGGGGTGGGGTGGAGGCACATGAGTTGGGGCCTGCTGGCAGGTTGCCGTCAATGGGTGTGGGTTGGGGGGACATGAGTCGGGGCCTGCTGGCAGGTTGCCGTCAATGGGTGTGGGGTCGGGGGACATGAGTCGGGGCCTGCTGGCAAGTTGCCATCAATGGGTGTGGGGTGGGGGTACATGAGTCAGGGCCTGCTGGCAGGTTGCCATCAATGGGGGTGGGGTGGGGGGACATGAGTCGGGGCCTGCTGGTAGGTGCCCGTCATTGGTGGGGGGACATGAGTTGGGGCTCACAAGTGCATGGTGCAATGTGGGCTGCCTGCGGGGCATGCCCAGGGGTTTAGGCTGCTCCCCTGTGGTGTGGGCTGCCTGCAGGGCATGGTCAGGGGTGTAGGGGGGCCCCTGTGGTATGGGCTGCCTGTGATGTGGGCTGCCTGCGGGGCATGTCCAGGGGTATAGGGTGGTCCCCTGTGGTGTGGACTGCCTGCAGGGCATGGTAAGGGTGGATGGGCTGCCTGCGGGGCATGTCCAGGGGTGTAGGGTGGTCCCCTGTGGTGTGGGCTGCCTGCAGGGCATGGTCAGGGGTGTAGGGTCATCCCCAGTGGTGTGAGCTGCCTGTAGGGCATGGTCAGGGGTGTAGGGGGGGCCCTGTGGTATGGGCTGCCTGCAAGGCATGCCTAAGGGTGTAGGGTGGTCCCCTGTGGTGTGGGCTGCCTGTGGGGCATGGTCAGGCGTGTAGGGTGGTCCCCTGTGGTGTGGGCTGCCTGCAGGGCATGGTAAGGGTGGATGGGCTGCCTGCAGGGCATGCCCAGGGGTGTAGGGTGGTCCCCTGTGGTGTGGGCTGCCTGCGGGGCATGGTTAGGGATATAGGGTGGTCCCCTGTGGGTAACTCCTTTTGTGGATGTTGCAGATGGCCACTGAAGTATAACATCCACCTTGCCGGTGTCCATGTGAAATCCTTGTGGGGTAAGCATGAAGCCCATAAATTCAACTTCCGTGACATGGAAGAAGCATTTTTCCAATTTGGCAAACAGCCGATGCTAACAAAGGTTCTCCAGAACTGCCCTTACATGGCCCACATGATCCTCCTTGGACGTTGAGTAGATAAGAATGTCATCAATGTAAACGAGTACGCAAACGTGCAATTATTTGTGAAGCACATAGTTCATGAAAAATTGGAATGCGGCTGGTGCATTACATAACCCAAAGGGCATGACCTGATACTCGAAAAGTCCTTATTTGGTTGGGAATGCCGTCTTCCACTCGTCACCCTTTTTAACACTCAAAAGGTGGTAGGCTCCTCGTAAGTCCATTTTTGTGTAGATTTGAGCATTCATCAACTCATCTAGCAGCTCTAGGATGAGTGGCTGGGGATATCTGTTTTTTACTGTGATTTGGTTCAGGGCTCTATAATCTATACAAGTTATTAAGTCGCCCTCTTTCTTTGGTACGAAAAAGAGAGCCGAGGAGGCAAGAGACTTAGACGGGCGGATGAATCCGTTAGCTAGGTACTGGTCCCGGTAAGACTTCAGATGCTGGTTATCTTGCTCTGTTAGAGTGTAAATTCTACTGCAGGGGATTTGTGCTCCGGACAACAGATCGATCTGGCAGTCGTAAGGTCTATGTGGCAGAAGGGTGTTTGCTTGCTCCTTTTGGAACACGTCCAGGTAATCCAGATATTCGGAGGGTAGGGAACCAGACAGCCCCATGATAGATTTCCTCTTGAGTTCCTGGCTCTTCACGCTTTTGTGGTAGCAGCGATTGGCGCATTCTTGAGGAAAGGTCAGCACTCGTGTTCGCCAGTCGATCCTGGGGTTATGGGTTTCCAGCCAAGCATTCCTAAAATCATTTGGAACTGAGGAGCTAAAGAGATGTCTTCCCGATGACCATCCTGACACATCAGCATGACTTTGTCGGTATGTTGTGTCACTGGGCCGGAAGACAACTGAGAACCATCCACTGCTGCGATGATTGTAGCTTTTGCTGGAAGGGAAGGCCTATTCGTGTAGCCAGATCCTGATCAATATAATTTCCCACCAATCCACTATCAATGTTGTTGGAGTTTTCCGGGTTTTGTTCTTTCTCTTAGTTGCCGTTATCTGTTGTACCTACTATTCTCTTGGGGGGCTTTACCGGGCATTCCCGGAGGAAATGTCCTGCTCTTCCGCAGTAAAAACAGAGTTGTTGTTGTCTCCTCTTTTCTCTTTCCGCCTTGGAGACAGGAGCCCGCAATCCCCTGATCTGCATAGGCTCGGTTGGTTTGTGGGCTTTGACTAGATTGTCCGGGGGTCGCATATAGACCAACCTCCCTTCAGTTCTTTTGCGATCCATTTTTCGGTCCTGCAACCTGTGGTCCAGCTGTACACTCAGATTTATGTACTCTGCACAGCATTCAGGAGGGTTGACCACTTGGGCTAGAACATCCT
Source organism: Ambystoma mexicanum (assembly GCF_040938575.1). NCBI lineage: Eukaryota > Metazoa > Chordata > Amphibia > Caudata > Ambystomatidae > Ambystoma > Ambystoma mexicanum. The sequence goes on from NC_090925.1 coordinate 379,782,201, forward strand.
TTAGTTCACCACGCAATCCCCGATAAAATAGTGTGGTCCTCTTCTCTTCTGGCCAATTTGTCTGTGCTACGAGAAGATTGAAGGTAGCAATATAAGTCAGCAGATCATGGTTTCCCTGTCTGAGGGACAATAGTTCGTTATCCAGGGCTTGTCCTTGGGTGCGTCTAGCAAACAATTTCTCCAGTTCTCGTTGGACTTCTCCAAAGTATCGGAGAAGAGGATCATCCTGATTTACTAATGGTATCGACCAGTCCACTGCGTTGCCTCCCAATTATAAAAGTTCAAAGGCGACTCTTGCGCCATCGTTAGGAAAGGCCCCAGGACAGCACAAAAAGTGAAGGCGACATTGGTTCATGAATTTGGCATACTTGTTAGGATCATCAGTAAAACGATTGGGCGGGGAACAGAGGCACTGCCCCTGGGAGCACCACTTGAACTGGTGGTGATGGCTGCGGCATAGGAGTCTGTGCAATTCCAGGTAATGGAATCTGCCCGGCCTGTGTCTGAAGCATTTGCCTTGCCACGTCATCAGTTTGTTCTCGGGCTACAATAAGGTCCCTTCTTAAGGCATTGTTTTCTTGTCTGGAGGCATGTACTTCGGCCTGCAGTTCCCCAGCAACTGGGCCAACTAGTCAGTTTCCGAGGTGTCCATAACGCCCAGGCAGAGATACAGAGAGGCTTCGCATTCTGTTACGCTCACCTGGTCTCTGCAGGGGTGTTGGGGCACGGTTGCAGCCCTCCCTGGACTTGGACCCTCCTGGATCAGACTTCTTCCCCTGCTCCGGTAGTGTGGACTGCGCTGGTTGCTGACACTGCCCCAGAGAGAGTACGAGAGGCCGTGAGAATGCTGTGGTCAGATTGTGATTTCCCTCAAACCCTTCTTCCCAGAATTAGATGAGCATGCGTTTACCCATATAGTCTCACCTGTTTATTTATGAGAGTGAGCTCTCCGTCCTGCTTCTCAACTGCAGGGGCGCCTTTAATGAACCTAGTTTCTTCACTGGTCCATGTGCATGGCAGCCCAGACTGGCTGTGGCTGATCCACTTCTAAGGTAAGTGTTTCTCAACAATGATCATTGTCCGTATCCTTTTGCAATGTCTTTTTTCCGTGATTATTGTCCGTAACCCTTGTAATGTCTTTCCTTCCCCCCAATAGGTGGACCCTTGTAATGTCTTTGCTTCTCCCTAATAGGTGGTGAAGGGCCCAGCAGAGTCGCAGTGTTGGAAGCAAGTTCAAATGGGGGCCAGAGGGCCAGAGGAGTGTACGATGTCCCAAGTAGAAGGTAAGTTTGGTTCTATGGTCAAGCGCAAGGAATATGTTGCGCGCGACCTTAGCATAAAGTCTTTATGTTGTTTCTAACCTTGGTTGTCCTTTTCTCCTGTAGGGATGGCCTGGCGACATCTGACGAGAGGCAGCTATCCGAAAGGCCTGTCGGCGGTTGCTGGATGGATGGATTCGCGAGGATGCTGAACGAGACGAGCTCTTGCATAGCTTAGATGCCCGGAACAAGTGAAGATGCGCTCTGACTGTGTTGACTGCTGAAATCAGGTAATATGTGCTTCAGGCAATGGTTTTGCTGGAATCAGGTAAGTTGCGCTTCAGGCGATGGTTTTGCTGGAATCAGGTAAGATGCGCGCTGGAGATGATGTTGCTGGCGTCAGGTAATCTGCGCTTCAAGTGATGGTATTGCTGAAATCAGGTAAGAGCGCTTCAAGCGGCGGTGAGTGTTTGGATGCTATAAGCAGACTAACGCGAAGTGCTTGCATGCGGGCGGGGCTGGCTTAAATAGCCTGGTCCCACCCACGCCCCCTTGGCTCTGCCTTGTGGCCCCACCCTGCCGCACCCAGAGGATTCTGCACTTGCAGCCCAATGTTTTCCTATGGCCACACCCGACCTGGATGCATGTGGGGACCCTGCAGGGGCAGAAAGAACACGTGCACCAGAAATAAAGTGTGCAGAGCACACTTTCTCATGAGGCTGGCACCAAAAGAGCCAGGACTGGGTCCACCTGGACCCTTTATATGATGGAACTAGTGGTCCTTGCCCAGTGGCCATGACAGTTACACTGATGTTTGTTGAACTTCACCACATATTCTGGAGCTATGCAAAGAAGGGTGTAACTTAAACCTCCCAAAATGGGAGGTATTATAGACAAACATGTGTTATGTGTACCGACAACCTTACGGCTGTCGAACAATGTTTAATATTGGCACATTATTTCCATAAAGTACACAAAGAGGTCACAGGACCGAACTTTGTTATAATAGAGTATTCCACTCGATAGATGAATTTAAACCGCGTTGGACAGTATCGAGGTTGTAAATCCAACGTTTACAGCGGGCTAGCATAAGCTCTCTGTGGATTGTATTCTCTGAATAATAAACCCAAAAATATCTGTATATTTGTGTTTATGTAACGCATAATTTGCAACTACTGGTTTTTTCTCCACCTTGTTCTTCAAACATGCCCTGTGCTCGCAGATCCTTTGTTTTATTGGCCGTTTGGTTTTCCCTATATAGAGTAAATTACAAGGGTATTCGCGCCTCGAAACACTTGTGTATAGGCGCGTTACAAATGCCATATCATATCATATATCATATCATAATGTCATAAATGTCGCCTTCATTTCCTTTGTCGCCCTGGGGCATTTCCCAATGACCAAGCTTGGGTAGTTTTCATCCTATCATACTTGAGTGGAAGCGCAGCGGATTGGTCAGTGCCGTTAGTGACCCATTACGATCTGTTGTTACAGGAATACGGGGGGTTCCAGAGAGAGATGGAAAAACTGTTTGCTCACCATACCCATGAACAAGCAGTGGATAACAAACTTTTATCCCTCCGGCAGGGAAACCAAGACTTGTTAACATATATTGCAACCTTCAATAGACTGGTGGCTGAAGCCAGGTGGCCAGAGAACAAAAGAACCACGTTATTCCATCGAGGCTTACGAGGTGAATTAAAGGACGTCTTGGCCCAGGTAGTTGATCTCCCGGAGACTGTACCGAATTCATAAATCTAGTCGTGCAGCTAGATCATCGTTTGCAGGACAGAAAAGCAGACCGGTCCAAAGCAGACTCACGGATAGTTTATGCTCGGCCTAAAGACAATGCACCACGGGGGGGAGACAACGCCGTAGAACCCATGCAGATCGGAGGATTACGACCTCCATTAACAAAACAAGAGCGGGAAAAAAGGAGACAACAGCAACTTTGTTTGTATTGCGGAAAACCAGGACATTTCCTGAAAGACTGCCCAATTAAACCCCTTAGGAGAACAGTTGGGGCCACAGAAAAGGATGAAGGTAAGGAATCGGAAAACTACCAAGCTCGGCAACCGTAGAGGTCAGTTTGTCGAGTGATGAAAAAGAGCCACTGACTTCACACTTTGCGATACCCGTGATCTTAATAAATCATCAACAATCGTCAAAGATGCATGCGGCAGAAGCGTACATCGACAGCGGAGCAGTTGGGAACTATATAGATCAAGAGTTGGCAGCAGAGATGGGGCTCCCTTTGTGTTCTAAATCTACCAGGGACAAGGTGACGACCGTGGATGAGACGGAAATCGTCTCCGGGCCAGTAACCTAGTGCACAGCAGTAGTAACCTTGCTGTGCCAGGATGGGCATCGGGAGTATATTTCATTTGATCTAATAAAGGCACCTCAATTCCTGTTGATACTAGGGATGCCATGGTTGGTTGCTCACAACCCTTTGATAGACTGGCGGGCAAGAAATGTAACCTTCTCCAGCAACGGCTCCATAACCTGCTATTCTCCTGACCCGAAACCCAACTCCTGTGGCTCCAAAGCTTCCAGTATTAAAGCCTCTACCTTGGGAGTAACTAATACTTTGCCAGATGAATATCGTGACTTTCAGGATGTATTCCAAAAAGACCAGGCTAACACGTTGACGCCGCATAGGCCTTATGATTGTCAAATTGACTTTGTTGCTGGGGCACAAATCCCATGCGGCAGGATTTACGCTCTCACCGAGCCAGAAAACCTTCACCTGAAAACCTATTTGGACCAGTACCTCGCAAACGGTTTCATCCGCCCATCTAAGTCTCCAGCAGCCAGTCCTTTGTTCTTCATACCAAAAAAGGAAGGGGACTTGAGGACCTGTATTGATTATCGCGCAATAAACCAGATAACTGTGAAGAACCGCTACCCCTTGCCTCTTATCCCGGAAATGCTAGACCAAGTTAAAGATGCCCAGATCTATACCAAATTAGACCTTCGGGGAGCATACCACCTGGTCCGGGTCAGAAGTGGAGATGAGTGGAAAACCGCTTTCCGTACCAAATATGGCTTGTTCGAATATCAAGTCATTCCCTTTGGCTTGTGTAACGCTCCTGCAGCGTTTCAATATTTCATGAATGATGTCCTGAGAGAACTGATTGACGTTTGCGCCTTAGTATAAATAGATGACATCTTGATCTACTCAGCCTCAAAACAAGATCATATCAGGCATGTTCGTTCAGTCCTCACCAAGCTCCGCCAACATCGTTTGTACGCAAAGCTGGAAAAATGCTTTTTTCACGTCACCGAAGTAGAATTCCTCGGTTTCATCCTTTCGCCGAAAGGCATCAGAATGGACGTGCATAAAGTGGACGCAATTTTAAAATGGCCATCACCAACATCTCTGAAGGGAATACAGAGCATGTTAGGCTTTGCAAACTTTTACCGCTGGTTTATTCCAGACTTCTCTCAGGTGGTGCACCCGATCACTGTATTGATACAAAAAAGCAATAAAAAGTTTGCTTGGACTGAGGAAGCGGAAAAAGCCTTCCAGGAACTAAAACTAAGGTTCACCTCTGCTCCCATCGTGTGGCACCCGCGTCCAGCCCTCCCTTATGTCGTAGAGACCGATGCTTCCAGTATGGCGATGGAAGCGGTCCTGTCACAGAGGGACCCAGAAACCGGCCAGCTGCATCCTGTGGCCTTCTGGTCGAAAAAGTTTTCACCTCCGGAAATAAATTAACCTATCACGGATAAAGAACTCCTAGCCATCAAGTCTGCTTTTAAGGCGTGGCGGCACTATCTTCTGGGAGCTAGACACACCATTACAGTGGTCACTGACCACCGGAACCTGCAATATCTCAAAACCGCCAAAGCCCAGTCTTCACGCCAGTTACGGTGGGCCTCTTCTTCGCCGAATATGACTACGTAATCACCTTTCGAACTGGGGTCAAGAATGGGAAAGCTGAAGCCTTATCTCGAATGGGCATTGATGAAACAGTATATACAACTCCAGAGCCGGTACCCATCATACCTGAAGACAAACTCTTGGGCATCACAACAACCTTATCACAAGCCGAATTACGGGACAAAATTCGTCAGTCAATGAACCTGGATGCTTTCCTTGCATGGCAAACTCAGGGCGAGCAGTATTGCATCAAGGATCAGTTACCTTACTTTGGAGATCGGCTATATGTACCCGAGAAGGAGTTGCAACAGCATATCATTTCAGATTATCATAACTCCCTGATCGAAGGACACCCTGAAATCGCTAAAACGTTAGCCAAGGTAAAGAAGAACTTTTGGTGGCCTACCTGGCATAAGGACATTGTTCAGTATGTTCATCCCTCCAGCTCCATGCCACACTCTTTCCCTCAACTTTATCACAGATCTGCCACCAAGTCAAGGCTTTAACACCATTCTTGTAATCGTGGATTTGTTCTCAAAGATGGCACATTTTATTCCTCTTAAAGGCCTCCCGGACGCATCCACTCTAGCAGGAGTATTTCTGGAAAACATTGTCAAGCTACATGGCTTTCCATCAGTTCTGGTCTCCGATCGAGGCAGCCAATTTATATCCAATTTTTGGAGAAAATGTTGTGCGATGGCTCAGATTGATGTCCGGCTATCCACCAGTCACCACCCCCAGACAGACGGCCAAAGTGAGAGGACCAACCAGACCCTCGAGCAGTATTTGCGGTGCATGCTGCACCATGAATTAAGAGATTGGAAGGATTTACTGTGGATAGCCGAGTACGCATATAACAACTCCGCACATTCTAGCACAGGCCAAACTCCCTTTTACACCTTGTATGGCAGACATCCACGTATGTCAGAACTGGACCTTCCCACCAGCTTGGAAATGCCCGCGGTAAAGACTCTTCATACAACCATCACCCAAGCATTCAGAAAGGCAAAGGAAAATCTTATTCATGCTAAAGAAAAACAAAAGCACTTTGCCGATCAGCATCGGAAAAAGGCTCCAGACTATCAAGTAGGAGACCAGGTTTGGTTAGCCGCCAAATACGTCCCCATCAAAGGGACCCGGACCTTCCAACCTCGATATTTGGGACCCTATACCATCAAGGCAATTATCAACCCAGCCGCTGTCAAGTTAAATCTACCAGCTAATCTACAAATCCATCCAGTATTCCATGTATCCCTCTTAAAACCAGTACAACTCGGTACACAGATCAAAACACCACCTCAACCTATACTAATAGATGGAGAACCAGAATTCAAAGTCAAAGGCATCCTGGACTCTAAGTACTCTAGAGCCAAATTGTACTATCTTGTCGACTGGAAAGGATTTGGGCCTCAAGATAGGTCCTGGGAACCCAGTGAAAACATTCATGCACCACGTCTGATCAAGAAGTTTCATCAAAACTTCCCAACCAAACCTGGACCAGGCAGAAGACACACCTTGGGAGAGGCCTTGGGGGGGGAAGTGCTGTCACGACCCTCAGCCCTGACCCCCACTGGCAAGCCCACAAGCCAGGTGGGATCAGGGCTCGTATCTTTAATAAGGCCAGACTTCCACTTTTCAAGGCCTCTTGGGGCCAGTTCTTGCGCCTTTGGCACCAGGCTCATCAGTTGGGAGAGGCATCTGCTTAAGGGACTATTTTATTAAGGCTTTCAGCCAACATGGAGGCATCCACATAGCTAGGTTCCTAGAACCAAGCCATGCGGTCTAGTGTTTTGGGTGTGGTGGCCTAGGGACTACTTTACCTGGACTACTTTACAGTGGCTATTTAAACCACACCCGAACAAGAACACACGCTTCGCGTTACTTTGCTTCTAGAAATGTGACGCTCACCGCGTTCAGCTTCTCGCAAACCCGACGAATTCCGGACCTGCAGAAAAAACAAAGAAACATTGTTAGCAGCAGAATCTTACCTGCAATCTTCATCCATCTCTGCTCACAGCTCTTGGGCATCTCTGTTGGAGGAATTCGCTGGCCGAATCGAGGGACCAGAGAAAAGGAGAAAGACATTATTAACGGAGGTACTAGAGACATTACAACCATAAATGCGCTTAAGGACTTACCTGGCTGGCTACTTCTCGACCGGCGCTGCTCCTGAAACCCCATCTGGGCTGGGTACTCTCTGCGACCTACAAAAGGGACAAAAACAGGTCAGTGAGAACAAGGCATCGCTGCGCTACGCAAAGCGCCTCCTTACCCCATCATAGCTCTATAGCGCGCCATCACCTCCCAGTGAGAACCAGCACATCCCGTTCTCCGAGTGGACACTCCACGCCCCTAGAGGAGATAAAAGAGACATTAGATCAGACAAAAGGCATGCAAGAAATACGACGCCATTAATTGCAATAAGACCTATCTGAAAGACACTACAAGGGCTGCAGTCAGTGAAGTAACTGGACCGCCAGCACCCACAAAAGCCAACGCGCCCCTGCCCAGAGAGCAGGACGCAGAGCCACCGATTCCGTCAACTAGATGCGAAGGGAACCTGGAGGGGTTGGAAAATAAGGAGGTGGGGGATTGAACTGCTTACCTCGGTCGCCCAGTCCTGACATAGTCTTCATTTTCCATGCAGAATTCCCTCGACACAGAGGCCACAGGGGAACCATCAGGAAGGGCATCAGCGACCAGCTGGCTGGGTGGCGTCCCCGTGGATACCAGGTGAGCGTAACAATATAGCATGGAAAGCTGACCTTCTCCCCTCCAGTTTCCAGCACCACCATTCTGAGGTGAGTGGACATATTAGAGGGGAAATGGGGTGCTTTCCAGCAGCAGAATCTGCTTAAATATATCATTTAGATAGAAACATGTGTACCAGTGGCACTGCAAGCCATTTCTAAAAGACTGACACTTTTCTATTTTAAGAAAGTTCTCTTAAGCTTTCATTAAACTAGAAAAGTGTAGTCTACGAAATGCTATATTTATAAAGGCAAAAGTGAGCAGCAGCCCTTAACGGCACCTCACTGGGACTGTATTTTAACTCCTCTTAGTAACGTGATACAGCAGTGCTTTTCAGAGCAGAATATCCTCCCAGTGACAGCTCTGCATTTTTCATGGTTGCTAAGGCTGGTGTCAAGCAGTATTGCAGGCACATGCTAAATGTGTGGCTTTGATGCCAGACCACCACATTATCACTTTCAAACACTTTCCTGTTCTTGCATGCACCTCAGAATAGGAACCTCAGTTTGGCTTTGCTCATAATGAAAGTAAAAATGTCATGCCGTCATAAGAAAAGGTATTCCTATTAGCTGCTCCAATGTGGACACGTATGTTCACAAAAGAGCACTGATCATATTGGCTTTGCCCATAATGCCATTAAAAAATGCCTTGCCATTATAAGAAATCACGCCCATACTGTCATCACCAATGTAGTCTGGTCTGCCAGATCTATGTGATTATGCCGATAAAACTGCATTTTGTAGCATATATATGTAGAGGGAGACCCATCACAGACCCACTTTCCCTTCACATTTATTATTACCCTTACCCACCCCCCACATATATATGCAGCAAAATGCAGCCCTAAAAAATCAGCATTTTCACCCTCAGTATCTTTTCACCCTTATTTTGGAACAATACAGTAAGACCATGCTCATATTTACTGAACCCATGTAGGCCAATTTGGGCACGTACAAAACTCATTATGTTGACTTTGCCCAAAATGCGAGGAAAAACATTGTTCTGCCACAATAAGGAAACATGCCCATACTGACTGTTCCAATGTAGGCCCGTATGCCCACATAAGGAAACTCATTGTGTTCACTTTGTCCATAATGCAAGTAACAAATTCCATGCCACTGTATGAAAACTTGTCCACACTGTCTGCACAAATGTAGGCCAGCATAGCCACAAACAATTACTCATAATGTAAGATTTGTCTATAATGCAAGTAGAAAATGCAATACAACTGTAAGAAAACATGTCCACACTGGCTGAACCAATTGAGGTCAGTATGGCCACTTTAGAACACTAATCAGGTTTGCATTTCCCATAAGGCCATTATAAAAATGCCAGAACTCTGTAGGAAAGCATGCTCATATAGTCTGCACCAGTGCAGGCCAGTATGCCCATGTAAGAAAACTTATAATGTTAGCTTTATCCTTATAGCCAGTACAATATGCCAGTGCACTGCAAGAAAGCATGGCTATATTGGCTATAACAATGTAGACCAGTATAGGTGATGCAAAAACACTCATCATGTTGGCTTTGCCCATACTGCCAATAACACTACCAATAACAATACCATGTCACTGTCCCTATCTACTATGAGGGGTTGCCGTGCCTCAACAAAAAGACTTAAGACTGTGTGTGGTCAGAAATGTAAGACGGACAACTTTGCAAAGAGTTTTCACTTTAGCCATTTTATTAAATAAAAAGGTTGGCTAAACGCCTCACTATCCCTACCCTGACAAGGGTTTCCCTGCCTAAAATAAACTAAAGGAAACACTGTAACAAAAGGATATCTGTCCCTCACACTTTTACATTCAATAAAGTAATAAGGAAATGCATGACAGTTCAATTCAACAAATATATATAGCATAAGATTGAATTCACAATATAACCAATTTCTCTTATCTTACCTGGGTGAATTCCCCTTCCCCATGTCTGAGAAAGGGTTTGCTCCACAGTTCCAAAAGAAATTAGGAAGTCCTGGTGTGCCACAAAGTTCCAACACAGTTCTTGGGAATTTAAATTTGATAGCAGAAGGTTCTGCAGTCTCAACAATGTACTAGAATAAACAGTATGTTCCAACTCCTCCTGGAGTAAAACCAGGTCTCACATTCGTCTTCTTCAAGTAAGCAACAACAATTGTCTTTGTCAAGGTGATTTGGCACAAACTTTGATTTCAAAAGAAATAGTATGTTCTAACTCCTGCTGGAGTAACAGGTTTAATGAGTTGTCTTTGTTAGAACCACAGTTCAGCACTTTCATCCACTACTAACTGGTTCACAATTATGCCAGGCCTTCTATATCAGCAACTTGCCATATGGTTTACTCACTTGTCCGTTAAATACTCCACAAAAGAATAAAATGTGCTTCGGTGGTAACTTCCAACTTAGAACAATAACAACTTCACAAGGTTTAGTTGACATAAAACTAGAAACTATCTGTGGGAAACAAGGAATCAGATTAGTGCTTTTTAGGACTTCTCTGCAACTTTGCTCCTCTCCCTCGGATGATCTTCTCCAGAAAGGTAGCCTGGTTGCCAGCTTTCATTTCCCTCTACACCAACAACCAACTAGTGACCAGGATATAACCTTCTCTGTTTCTGTCTTGGCTTTGGCAATGTGTGTTTATATCACTTGATCATCTGTATTCCACAACACACAGACAGCAAGTCTTACAACTCTTGGCGTTCTCAATATTCCCCTCTCACCTTAAGCAATGTTTTTTGTATGATATTGCTGAGGGTTTAATTACTCTTGGCTTGGGTTTTGCTTTCAAGCTTTTGTTTGTACTAAATCTTCCCCAAAGGATTTTTGGGCCTTCCTCCAATTGACACGCTTGCTTGCACAGTCACTTTGGTTCAATATGTATAACGTTAGTTGTTTTCGACTAGTTCAGTACTCTACATTTTTGTAACTGCTTCTTTCACTCACACGCGAGTGAAACTGCCAGCTGTGAACATGCGGATAGCGTCAGAGAGCTCCGGAGTCACTTGTAAGCTATGAACTCACTGGGTAAGTCGCTCCATCACGCTCCGCTTGGTGTTCACAGGTCTTCTATCCTTGTGGCTCCTCACGATCAGGCGAACAGCCTCTTCTGGTCCACCTCTGCTCACACCATGCGGAATTGGAGCTTCCTCTACTCCAGAGAGGCTCAGGTGAAACCCAGCTACCTGAAGCCTCTAAAGAGGGCACACTTTCCTCGCTAATTGTGCCTCCCACTGCACAGCCTCTGCACAATGAGCCTTCAATGGGCAAGTGCCCTTTTCTCACACTTCCCGCTGCATGACCTCTACAACAGGCATAACTCGAGGCAAAGACCCTCTCAGGAACCACCACCGCTCTTGGCTGTAAAGTGGTCCAGGCACCTTCTCACACCTTCAGCTTCACTTTTCTGTGCAGACACGGCCTGCACTGCTTTCTCCTGCAATTTGTGCTGTTCACGCTGCTCTTACTGTTCTGCTGCCTGCACCTGAGGGGGCTTTTTAAGCCTCTCAGTATTCCTCAAGTGTAGGTTGTTTACACTAATTGGCTTACCTTTCCAACAGCAATATTCCTCTGAAACCCTCTTCCTCTTCCCAGTACTGAGGGAATTATGGTACTTGAAGTCACTGCCAACAAAGTTAGTTTTCCTAACCTCTTCTACTTTGCAATAAGCCATTAAGAGATTGGGGTTTTGGTGAAAATTGACCAAGGGGATTTCTCCTTCCTCCTGGCTTGCTCCCTTCCCCCCATGTGATCCACCCGCAGAACACCACCCCCAGGGTCGGGATCAGGAAGCGTCTGCCTTTCCCTGGCCACATGAGAAGGGTCCCATGACAAGATTCTGGGGGGAATCACTTCTGATTTATCACATGACTCTGTCAGGATGTCTGTCCAACAAAATAACATCCACCGTCCTGTGTGTTAAGCCTATTTCCGTCCCTTGAACTTTCAATCTAAACCAAAGGAAAAATGGGTGTCTTCTTAATTCCAGAAGGAGACCTCTCCCGTTCTGGATGTTGACACCACACGGCAAAAGAATGTATACACTTCAATTTTCGCTGTTCATCCAACTTAAAGATAACCCAGTCCCCCGTGCTCCTGGAGGAAACCTCTTTCGGGGTTTCTGGCTTTGCTTGTTCTCACAATAATGTTCTTGAATTCTGCCAACTGAAAGATAACCCAGTTTCCTGTTCTCCTCGAGGGAACCTGTTCCTGGGTTCTACTTGCTTTCACATTAACGTTCTTTACCAAATCCTCTAAGGATTTCCTCTCCCCCAGTTCGTAGCACACAAAAACAATGATTTTCTCAATCTCTTTTCAGGTCTGGTTCACTAATCTGCCAGACCTTAAAGTAGACTTTTCCAACAGTGTATCAAGTCTGGTTTACTCGCCTACCAGACTTGATTTCAACAACCTTCAACTTCAGAGTTCCTAGTGTTTTGGGCTTCAGCCCACTGGTTACAATTTTTCTGGTGTTCAGGTGGGTCCTTGACCCTTATGTATTCCACTGGTGGGCTTTGCCCAGTCTCATCTGGGCCCCAGACCCTGTTCCTTTGACACTCTTCCTCTCTCCCATTGTAATACACAACAGTGGGATTGAATAATACTGACATTTCTACCAGCCTTTACTTTTGTTAGACCTAGTGGCTTAAACTCCCCTGCTCCTGAACCTTTTGTTTGGTACCCAACAGCCATCCGTTGCGGGGCTATCAGGGTTAAAGACCAACATACCAAAGTCAATCCCTTCGGCAGAATCAGACTCAAAAGAATCAGACGACTTTGAAACTTTATCTGAGGGAGTTGAGACCTATTTGTTTTCTGATTCAGAAAAAAAACTCAGAAGGAACCCTTACCCCACCAGAGGAAATGGCCAACCTAGCCAATGTCAGAGCCCAGTTGGCGGCCCATTAAATGCAGGCTGAAGCTAGAATCCAAGAAAATGTAACAACACTCGTTGAGTTGCAAGCTAGACCCCTACTACCACAGGGGATACTTCAACCATACCTAGAAGGCAAAGATCTGAGAAATGTTTTCTTTAATTTCAAGGACTAGCCAAACAACTTGGATGGGAAGAGAATCTTAAAAGGTGCTCTTTGGCTCCTCTGTTGAAAGGTGAACTACAAACCGCCTATGAACTACTTAATCTTGCCCAGGGAGCCACCTTTGTATCCATCAAAGAAGGGTTGTTGAAAAGAGTGGGGCAAACTTGCAATTTTATCGGCAGAAATTAAGGGCCATTAGATTAAACCCAGGAGAAACCCCCCCCTAGAGATGGGTGAATGTGTCAAAAACCCTGTTGCCCTTTAGATCAATACCAAATCCCTATCCCTAAAACAAATCCCTAAAAGCTGTCTTATAGTTAAGTCGACCTTCGTTTCCATGGCCATTGAAACTGCACAAAAACCACTCAGATGCAGCCAAACAGTTCCACTCAGCACATTGAGGGGAGGAACAGGAAGATTACAAACCTATCCACCGGCCTTAACCTCAGGGAGTGGACAAACAAGGAGTGCCATACGGAATCTAAGAATGGATACCAAAAGAAAGACTAGAAATCAAAAGCTCTGACCCTAAAAACAAAGACGAAAGCAAAAGGGAGGAACCGAAAGGAAGCAGACCACCCCCCCTATTGTCTGTTTTTCCTGTAGAGAAACTGCCATTTAGCTAGACACTGCCCAAAAAATGTAAAGGGCGAACCTATGGAAATAGGCTGTTTAAAGGGAGAAGAGTGGGAAGAACGGGAAGAAGATATGTGAAGTCAGTTTTCTGCTGACTTCACATATGAAAAGGCTTGGGTGAATGGGAATCAAGTAAAGGCATTCATTAACTCGGGTAGCAAGCAAACCGCTATACGAGCTGACTTGGTCACAACAACCGACCTTGAGAATGCTATCCTAGTTAGAGTTACCTGTGTACACAGGGACAATGAAGTATACCCCAAAATACCCATACACATTAACATCTGGGGCAAGTCCTGTTTAATATCTTCAGTCATCATTCCTGGACTCCCTGAGGAAATTATTCTGGGTCAGGATTTCACTACCTTTTCTACTCTCTTGCAGGAAGCCCCACCTCCCTTTGGAGATTTTTTACCCCAAAATTGCTGGCAGTCAAATTAATACTCCCAAAACTCCCCAATATGGGACTCGGAAAAATCCCAAATCCCAAAATCAAAAATCCCATGAAACCCCTTAAAGATATAGAGAACCTATGAAACCAGAGTCAAACCTTAGAGACCAGTACATGGGTTACTTTAGAGAGACCAATAAAACCACTCCATCTCTACCTACACTGGCAAAAGAAAATCAAAGGAATATGCAAGAGTTCTTGGACATATCTTGTCCCTGTTCTCTCACAGGTCTTAACATCAGAGAACCCGACAAAGAACAGGCATATCCACCTAACATTGGGGATGGGGATGTGAGAAACCTGAAAGTGTCTCACCCGCCAGTCCCCGGGGATCTGTCATCCAGGTGGCCAGGACACGGCCATCGCATTTGCAACCAGTTCCTGGGGATGGACCAGAGTGGGAGGATCACCCAGATGGGGGTCCTCGGGGAGTGGAAGTGGGACACAGGAGGGTGAGACGCAGTATCCCCTTCCCTGTAACACATTTTCCCCATCCTACCAGTTAGCATACCTAGGAACTCACCCCCCCTTTCCTGACACAAACACTTTCTAATGGACAGCTCACTGTGAGAGAAAATGGACTAACACCCGAGCCATATACCTGACATGTCCCAACATAAGGGTCAGGCAGAGTCAGGCAATTACTGATAATTACATACACCTGACTTCCATCACACTTCCCCACATGGATAAAAGACAGAGCACGAAAGCACACTCTGAGGAACGCCAAACACACAAGGAAGCAGCAGTTCCAAGATGGTGTTTTAATACGAGGAGAAAGACTGCAAGACCAGAAAGGGTTGAAGGAGGTAATTGCCCTTGGTCTTTTCGGAGGAAAACCGCTACTTTCACAAGTACTCGAGAATAAGAAACATAAGACTGGGAATTAAAGCTGAAGAAAAGTGCATTGTGTGTCAAAGGTACCTGGGGCTCTCCTGCATCGATAGCCAAGGCGAGGAGGAGCGATTGCTGCTGTTGTACTGTCCTTGACTCCTACAACAAAGCAGCACCAGTAGGACCAAGGTTGCAAACAGCAACATTGTATGTAGAAATCTGCAAACAACAGAGTGTAAGGTGTATGTGATGAGCGACGCAAATATAATTGAGTATCCAAGGAGTGACTGAATTTCGGAAATCAACTTAGATACCATACACAGAGTGGTCCGACACCACAAGGGTGCTCATTCGAAGGTCTCTGTTAGGTAACCACCTGAGAGTGTAAAATTGTGAACTGTGAAATCGAAGTGGTCCTCCAAACCCTATGCACATTCGAAGTCTTCAATTGTTGAGACTTGAATGTCGTGTAGGCAGAAGAGTCCTCTTTCCCCAAATGCCACACAGAGAGAACTTAAGTCACTCCCTGTGCGACCGTTGAGGCCACAGGTGGAGATGGTCAACTCCGGAACCGCGAACCTCTGGGACCCCAATCCGCTGCAAGAAAATACTGATTAAGTACCAAGCAAATGACAGTAAATGACAGTGCCAAAATAACGTGAAAAAGGTCTTACCAGAGGGGTCAGGAGAAAGACAATGAACCTATGAGGTAAGGGTCCAGGACTCACATGGGCAGGTAGACTGTAGTCCCAAATAATGGCGTGAGAACCCCCTGATGACAAGAACGTGGTTTGGTAGCTGTGGAGCTTGAAAGCAAGAAGTTCCAAAGAAAACCAGATGCAAAAAGGGAAATCCGTGTTGCAGTCCAAAGAGCGGTCCTAATTCAAAGCACAGGCAAATCCAGGGAAACAAAGCCAGTAAGGTAATCCAAGCGAAGTCCAAGTAAGCAAACCGAGGTCAAAAATACAAAAGAGTCAAGAATTCCAAAGGAACACGTAGCGCCAAACAGGTTGCAAAGAACAGCTGTGAAGCAGCGAGTACACAGAGAGCCGTGTTTAAATACTTGTGCTTCTGGCATTAATTCCCATCACGTGACGTGCTGCCACATCACGTGATTGGATTTCCGGGTCACGTGAGCACACAGCGCTGGTCACGCGACGTGGAAGCATAGTAGCGTTCCGCTGATAACCTAGGCGCCAAGGAAGCTGCCAATGCAAAAAAGGACGCAACCTGGAGAGCGTTCTGTTGCGGGTGAAGCATGCATGTGCACGCGAGTCATCAGGAGGCCCACGTGAGTGCCGGAGTGTGAAGGGGGAATAAGATGGGACAGAGGGAGCGGGGCGAGCTACAGTGATTCTAGAGTTTTGGGCAAGGGCAGGAGTGGTAGTATTGTCAGGTGTGTGTACAAGGGAGGGTGTGACAGAGCCCCCCCCCCAAAGGCCCACAACCCCGTGGGCAGGAAGGATGATCCCTGTGAAAGGGAGCCACCAAGCGAGGAGCATGGACATCAAAAGCGGGGACCCAGGACCGCTCCTCCGGACCATATCCAGTCCAATCCACCAGGTACTGCAAGCGCCCCCGGTAGATATGGGACTCCAAAATGCTAGAGATCTCATAGATATCCGGGGCCGACAGGGACACCGGGGCAGCAGGGGTGCAAAGACGGGAAGGACCCGGACAAGGCTTGAGGAGGGAGACGTGGAACACAGGGTGAATCCGCCAGGAGCTCAGGAGTACAAGACGGTAAGTAACAGGGTTGATCACCCGAGACACTACATAAGGACCCACAAAACGGGGCAAGAGCTTCCTGCAACCCACCAACCGTAAATGACGAGTAGAGAGCCAGACACGAGAACCCACCGAAAGAACAGGAGCCACCACACGCTTCTTGTCCGCCTGGGATTTCATGGATGCCTGAGCTTCACGGAGGTGTGCCAAGGTGCGGGCGTGAATAACAGACATATCCCTGACACAAGTAGTAGCGGCTGGATTGGAAAAAGCTGCGAGGTCGGGTATAGGCAGAACACGGGGATGCTGGCCATACAGGACATAAAAGGGCGAGAACCCAGTGGAGGCATGAACCGCATTGTTGTAAGCGAATTCAGCGCGACGGAGGGAATGCAACCAGGTAGACTGTTGTTGAAGTATCAGACACTGTAGGTACTGTTCCAAAGTCTGATTGACCCTTTCGGTCTGACCATCTGTCTCTGGATGGTAGGCCGAGGAATACCGGACATCGATACCCAACAGTTTGGTCAAGGACCGCCAGAAGCGTGAGGTGAACTGAGAACCCCTGTCCGACACAAGGACAGAAGGCAGGCCAAATAGGCAAAACACAGAGTCAAAGAACATTCTGGCCATGGTAGGGGCGGAAGGAATACCCTTACAGGGGATGAATCGTGCCATCATGGAAAAGGAGTCCACTACGACCCATATGGTATCAAAACCTTGCACCCGAGGGAGATCTGTAATAAAGTCCATGGACAAGGTATGCCAAGGCTTAGGGGGTACCGGTAGAGGAAGCAACAGACCCAGAGGACGTCCCCTATGGGGCTTACATTGAGTGCATATGGAGCATGTGTTGACATAAGAGTCCACGTCCCTTTTCATGCCCGGCCACCAGCACCAACGCTGCAAGAGAGCTAACGTGCGCTGTTGGCCCGGGTGACCGTTCACAGGGGCGTCATGTGACCACTCAGGGGCCATATTCTGCGTGTCTGCAGTAGGTAAAAACAAGCGATTCAAGACAAAGGGAAGACCATCATGAAATACCGGATTCCATTCTGACAGCTCGTTAGGATGAAGCGATACCCACTTCCTTACTGCATCCAGCAGGGCATTGATGGTGTGCACAGACAGACTACCTTGGTGTTGTCTAATAGCGTGTCAGGGTACACAGGCAGAGAAATCCCCCCAGGAGAACGTGACAAGGCATCGGCCTTCCCATGAGCCGAACCAGAGTGATGACGTATCTGGAAATCGAATGCCGCAAAGAATAGATGCCACCTCACTTGTCTACTATTGAGGCATTTTAAGGAGGCTAGATCCTGCAGATTCTGGTGATCTGTGAAGACCGTGACCTGATGTTTGGCGCCCAAGAGATGATGCCGCCAAACACGGAAAGCATCCATGACCACCAGTAGTTCTTTCTCGGTCATGGTATAATGTGTTTCAGAGATGGTGAATTTGCGAGAGTGGAAAGCGACCGGGTGCAAGCGGCCCGAGGATCGACAAGTCGGTGAAAGAACTGCACCTAAAGCAAAAGAAGAAGCGTCCGCCTCAACTATAAAAGGGAGATCTGGGTCAGGATGCTGAAGAAAAGGGGCCAAAGTGAACACAGTCTTCAATGTTTCGAATGTGTTTTGGTGTGAATCTGTCCAAAAAAAAGGGGTATGAGGACTGGTCAAGGCAGTGAGGGGAGACACAATGGACGAGAAGCCCGAGATGAAACGTCTATAGAAATTTGCGAATCCCAAGAATGATTGTAGTGCCTTTAGATTCGCAGGAACGGGCCAGTCTAGAACACCTTTCACTTCAGAGTGATTAATGGACAAGCCGTCAGGGGTGATGCAGAACCCAAGGAAATCCACACTGCTGACATGAAATTGGCATTTCTCTGGTTTGGTCTACAAAAAGTGTTTCTGTAATCGTGAAAGTACTTCACGGACATGGCGTACCTGTTCATCTGGGGACTGAGAAAATATCAGAATGTCGTCGAGATATGCCACGACGAACACGTCCAAGATATCACTTAGGATGTCATTCATGAACCTCTGGAACGTGGCAGAGGCATTGCCCAGACCGAACGGCATGACTATATATTCGAATAACCCATACCGGGTACAGAAAGCAGTTTTCCATTCATCGCCGGAACGAACGCGGACCAAATTGTAGGCCCCACGCAGATCCAACTTGGTGAAAATGGTAGCATGTGCAAGGTGGTCGAGTAAAGGTGTAATGAGGGGAATGGGATACCGGTTCTTTCTTGTAATAGCATTAAGTCGCCGGTAATCCACACATGGACGTAGCTCACCCTCTTTTTTAGGGACAAAAAATATGGGACTTGCTGCAGGTAAGGTGGACGGGCGTATGTGTCCCATCTTCAGGGCCTTTTGTATATAGTCTTTCAGAGCTAACTCCTCCGACGGTGAGAGGGAATAGATCCATCCTGTGGGTATCATGGCGTCAGGAAGTAGATTGATGGGGCAGTCGTATGGGTGATGTGGTGGTAGGACCTCAGAAGAACCACGATCAAACACATTTGCGAAGTCTTGGTATTCAGAGGGAATGCCTGTGGCCACTAGCCCCACTATGTGTTCTGAGGATGGCTCTTGCGAGTCGGACACGGTTAACTGAGCAATTGCTTGAGCCGGGTTATCACTGCTGGTATCTGTGGGTAGGCAGAAATGTTGGCAAATTTCTGATTCGAAATTAACCAAACGTAGCTTCCAGTCAATGAATGGGTTATGTTCCTGGAGCCAAGGGATTTCCAATATGAGCCCAAACTGGGGCATGGCAATGAGGTCAAAACGTATAGTTTCTTTGTGTGTGGATTGAATTGTCAGTAACATGGGTGCAGTTTGTTGTTTAATCGGGCCAGATACTAGAGAGATACCACCCACTGCCTGTATGGGTTCTGGTCTAGTCTTGGTCAAAAGAGGCAGATTTAGGGAATTAGCCAAAGCAATGTCAATGTAGTCACCCGTTGCCCCTGAATCTATTATAATGGTGACAGGATGTGTGATAGTAGGTGTGGGGTGAAGTGTGGCCTGTACTTGTATAGGCCTAATGCGGCCAAAAGCAGGAATCGAGTTCGGGGTATGGTGAGAAGAGCTCGATCCCGTCCCCGGTTCTAAGATCGAGCTGTCCGAAAACCCTGAGTCTTGGTCTTTGGACGACGTGGGCACTCCTTCACAAAATGACCAACTAAACCACAATAGTAACAGGCATTATCCACCCTCCTACGTTCTCTTTCCAGAGAGGAAATCGGGCTCCTAATTCTCCCTATTTGTATGGGTTCTGATGAGGTGTCAGAAGGAGAATGCGAAGTGGGGCGTGTGACTGAGTGAGCGAACCCAGCTTCTGCTCTCCTTTCGGACCTTCGTGCATCTACCTGGAGGGCGAGGTCAACCAGATCTTGGAATGCTGTTGGTAATGAAGGGACCACGGACAAGGTGTCTTTCATGGGATTACTGAGGCCCCTATAGAATACCATCGCCTTCTTGCTTTCGGGCCAGGATGTTTCAGCGGACAATTGGTTAAAGCGAGTTATATACTCAATAAGGGAACCCTTACCCTGATTCAAATCCAGGAGCTCCAGGTCTCTCGACTGAACTTTATGTCTGGTGTTGAAGACCCTGGACATTTCCGTGACAAGAAGGTCAAAGTCATAGAGGGTGGTGCTATCGCTTTCCAGAAGGGGGTCGGCCCATGCGGCAGCAGTGCCTGCTAGATGAGAAAGGATGAATTCCGCCTTGGTAGTGGGATCCGGAAAAGCAAGGGGTCGACACAAAAAATGCAACTTGCACTGGTTTAGAAAGGTTCGAAATTTTCTGGGATCTCCATGGTACCTTTCAGGAGCCGCTAAAGGAAACGGGGAAGGCAATACAACAGGGACAGGATTTTGGGGCGATGGAGCTGGAGGTGGCGTGGGTTGGGAGACAGAGGGTGTATCCCCAAATTCCGTGTCTGGGGGCAATGGGTGTCTAATACTTTGCATGTGGTCAAGCCGCTGGTGGATGGCGGTATTCGTGGCAGCCATGTCTGCCCGTAGTACTGTGATGGCTTGGACTATAGCGGACATGGGATCTTCAACGTTTCCCTCCATTGCCTAGATGACAATACGGCTTCACAGTCTGTTGAGACTTGAATGTCGTGTAGGCAGAAGAGTCCTCTGTCCCCAAATGCCACACAGAGAGAACTTAAGTCACTCCCTGTGCGACCGTTGAGGCCACAGGTGGAGATGGTCAACTCCGGAACCGCTAACCTCTGGGACCCCAATCCGCTGCAAGAAAATACTGATTAAGTACCAAGCAAATGACAGTAAATGACAGTGCCAAAATAACGTGAAAAAGGTCTTACCAGAGGGGTCAGGAGAAAGGTAATGAACCTATGAGGTAGGGGTCCGGGACTCACGTGGGCAGGTAGACTGTAGTCCCAAATAATGGTGTGAGAACCACCTGATGACAAGAACGTGGTTTGGTAGCTGTGGAGCTTGAAAGCAAGAAGTTCCAAAGAAAACCAGATGTAAAAAGGGAAATCCGTGTTGCAGTTAAAAGAGCAGTCCGAATTCAAAGCACAGGCAAATCCAATGTAACAAAGCCATTAAGGTAATCCAAGCGAAGTCCAAGTAAGCAAACCGAGGTCAAAAATCCAAAAGAGTCAAGAATTCCAAAGGAACACGTAGCGCCAAACAGGTTGCAAAGAACAGCTGTGAAGCAGCGAGTACACGGAGAGCCGTGTTTAAATACTTGCGCTTCTGGCATTACTTCCCGTCACGTGACGTGCTGCCGCATCACGTGATTGGATTTCCGGGTCACGTGAGCACACAGCGCTGGCCACGCGACGCATAAGCATAGTAGCGTTCCGCCGATAACCTAGGCGCCAAGGAAGCTGCCAATGCAAAAAAGGACGCAACCTGGAGAGCGTTCTGTTGCGGGTGAAGCGTGCATGTGCACGCAAGTCATCAGGAGGCCCACGTGAGTGCTGGAGTGTGAAGGGGGAATAAGATGGGACAGAGGGAGCGGGGCGAGCTATAGTGATTCTAGAGTTTTGGGCAAGGGCAGGAGTGGCAGTATTGTCGGGTGTGTGTACAAGGGAGGGTGTGACATTGATAGCTAGTACCAACTGCAATTGGTCTGAGCCCACCTGAGGGAGACTAATGATAAAAAGGGATCTGATCCAGTCTAAGGGGATCTGGGGTGCACCGTGAGCCACCTGAGAAAATATATTCTACAGGCATTGGTGAGGAGGATCTGAACCCAGAAGAGGGGAATCCAAGGTAAAAATTGCGGTACAAAAGGGATCTGAACCCAGCCGAGGCAGTTCCAAGGTGAAGAGTGAATTGTCAATAATGCATAAAGGAGGAGGATATCAATCCCCTCTCCCGAACCACAGTAGCCGAATAGATCGACCCTCACACCGTGGTTGGCACAGGCGCCTGAGTATTAATAATACAGGAAGCCACGTGGCAGCCAATGGAGGGAAGACGGAGTTAGGGAAAAGGGATGGAATGACAAAGGTAAGGAAGGGTGAAAAAACATGCACACATAGAAAAACCTAACTGAGCATAACTCCTGCCTGACAAACCAGCTCCTAACTTGATACCACAGAAATTCTGCTCTACACCCCTGGACCTTTAACATAGCACATAGAACTAGTATAGCGTGACATATTCCATAGACTCACATAACGCAGCACATAGAACATATAGGGTCATGCCTTAAATGCAACAACACACCAATAACCAACTCTTCATACACTTAACGTAATAGTGAGTAAGCATGATGGTACACACTAGGGAATTCCCTGTAATGATTATGACAGAGACACATGGCCCTAAAAGGGCAAGCAGAAGCCGCAAAACACGGAACATAACAGTGCGCATATCGTGGAAATAAGCATTGTGTGTGCAAATTGGCCATTCACGAGCCTCTCCTGTTATCAAAACACCAACATAATGAACCAGTCCTTTTCTTGTTTTAACCAAAAATGCCTGTCAGTAACACCCTGCAGGCATAGTAGGCTTGCATGAGTTATAAATGTTCCTTGAGCAAATGATACGATTTTAGGCCACCTCTCACAACTCTCGAAACATGGGCAACAATGACATGTGCATATGGTAAAGCACACTTAACTGAATGCCCGGACGCCTCCTGAGGCCGTCCGGACCTGAAGTAATGAAGCAAAATGTAGAGTCTGGCCGCCTCTTTTCACCGCCGTGACGCAGGCCTTAGCAGGTTAACATAGAAACACCAAACAATGCGTGGACCACTAAACTGGAAGTCCGGGCGCCTCTTGCGGCTGCCCCGGTCCTGAAGAAAAGACGCAGAGGTTTAGCTCTTCAACCTTCTCTCACCACCGTGACCCGAGTCTCTGCAAACACGGCTCTTGCAAGAGCATGGGGGCGCGTAGACCAATGCCCCCTCCAGCGTTCCTTCCACCTGCCAGCTTCACCGCACCTTCAGTCTGCTGCCTCGCCGCCGCCACCACCCGTGCTCTTCAACATTAATCATCAGCACCAGAGCGCGGGCGGATGGCGGTTAAAAGCATGCCTACCCGATTGCCTGCAGCTGCTTAGTGGCACGCATAGGGAACTACACACTGTCCCTTTGCCTACTGGGAAGTGTAGTTCCCACACTTTACTTATGCTCTACATGCCTCTTTCTGCCCAAACCCTGACTTCTGACAGTACCTACTCTCCCAGGACTCTTCCCAGGCCCTGCTTTTTCAGGATGTCATAAATGAAACAGTCTTACCAGTCGCGGAGGATTCACCGAACTGGCGGGTTCCCAGGAGCAATCTTCCAGTCCATAGCCCGCCCATTGAATCAGATACCACAAACCTTGCCGTCTTCTCCTCGAATCCAACATTTTCTTCACCTCATACTCCGTCTGACCTTCCGTGTGGATAGCTGGGGATGGAATACTGGATGTATCTTTAACGTTTGAGGCAATCGTAGTTTCACAGCTACTTCCGACACACATTTCACAATTTCGTAAGGTCCAATACATTTGGGGGCAAATTTGCGAGATCCAATTAAGGGCAAATTTCGTGTGGACAACCATACTTTATCCCCCACCTTGTAGTGAGGGGCCTTCCTTCTCTTCTTATCCGCATATATCTTATATTGTGCCTTTGCCTGTTCTAAATATTCTCGAGCCTTCTGTCTGATGGTCAGAAGCAATTGTTTCCTTTCCTGGAGCACTAGATGGTTTGTCACCTCAGGTAACTGCTCAGGCAACATTTCCTGTACCTGCCCATACCAAACACTAATTTGGAGCCATACCCAGTGATTCATGCTCTGTATTATTGTACGTGAACTCAGCTAACCATAATGCCTGAACCCATGACTCCATGCCTTCATGTAAATAACAGCACAAGTATTGTTCAAGCGTCTTAATGACTCTTTCAGTCTGTCCATCCATCTGAGAATGATAACTAGTGGACAAGGCACAATTGATTCCTAACATCTGACAGAAGGCACGGCAAAACTTCGATGTAAATTGAGGACCCCTATCAGATACAATACTACGAGGTAATATGTGTAGCCTAACCACGTGTTGCAAAAATAGTTCTGCCAACTTCCCTGCTCCTGAAATTCCTCAACAGGGCACGAAATGAGCTTGTTTAGACAAGTAATCCACCACCACCCATATAGTGTCATACTGGTCATCCGGAGGTAAATCTGTGATAAAGTCCATGGTTATATGAGTCAATACTTTCCCCGCAGTAGGCAATGGTTTAAGTAATCCTGCTTTTTTGGTATGATCAGCTTTACTTCGTACACATGTTTCACATCTTTGCACATATTTATTAACATACTGGCCCTCATTACGACCCTGGCGGAAAGTGACTGACCGGACCGCCACAGCGTAAATAGCGTTTCCACCATTGCACGAAGGAGCAAAGTGCGGCCCATTCCGACCCATCGGGCACGAGCACCACGCCATGGCGGAAGTGCAAAGTCCGCGATGGCGGAAATGACCCCAAAACGGCCCACACCGCCGCCGTACGGCGCCCTAGGTGCAATACCGCCACCCATCTTAGCGGACACCGCAGTGAGCGCCAACCGGAAAGTACGGTGACCGTAAATATACGGAAACGGAAGTAAAAACATGGGCCCGGAACGGGAAACATCCCGCCGTACACCTATAAAACCACAAAATCCACACAACCACTAAAAACACTACCCTGAAACACACCCCAACCCGTCATCCACCCTAGCGAAACCAAGAAAAATGGGAAAAGTAGCGAAGAAAGCGTGCGACCGCAAGCGGCAGGTCCACTTCTCCCGTGAGGAACTCACCGTGCTAACAGAGACCCTCCAGGAGAATGCTGCCGTCGTCTCCTCCACGCAAATGACCAGGACGGCACTTGCGAACAAGAAGGCCATATGGGCTCTGGTGGCACAGCGGGTAAGTGCGGTGGGGACCGCACCCCGCAACCCACAGCAATGCAGAAAGCGATGGGACGACCTGCGGATACGCGTCCGTAGCATACTTTCTGCCAACCGCAACATTGCCACAGCCACCGGGGGAGGTCCTGAATCACCCATCAAGTTGACCCCCTGGGAAGAAATCTGTGCCTCCACCATTGGAATGGAGACCATAGAGGGAGTCGGAGGGATGGAGAAAGGAGTGCAGACATCCGAAGATTCAGGTAGGTGGGCCAAATAAAACAATGCTAAATCCACAATGTCCAATCATGTGAAGTACCATGTGTCCACATAGTGCAACATAAACACATGTCCAGGAGAACGTCCACACACATCGGCCTGATAGCGCACTTTAAAACTCACAATAAATACATAAATAATTAAAAACCCCTAAAACACCCACTACACGTGCAGCAGGCACACCCTAACTGCAGGCTGCCAAACAACTGCACCCTCACTCCACACACAAATGAAAGCACCTCCAAGGCCCCGACCCAAATCACCCTCAGGTACCACCCCAATGCATGTGATACAATGCCATTCCAATTCCCACAGACCCATTAATAACCCTCGCCCTCCTTTACTCCACCACAGGGTCCGATCCAAACGACGAGCATCAGGACACCCCTACCAGCACACCTGCAAAGAGGGCCAAGACCAACGGCCAAAGACCCTCCACCTCAGCTGCACGCATCAAGACACGGCAGCAGCACAAATCAGGTGGCAGCACAGAGGAGGGAACATCAACAGGCACCCCAGCAGCCAGCATGCCCACAACACCACCACCACAGGTCCCCCCAACGGATGCCACAGAAGGCACTGCCTCTGGTGGCAGCAGCACCATAGGTGACACCCCATTGATGGCAGCATGCTCCGACACAGAAGACGGGGATGTCGAAGTCAGATCCATCCATGACCTGTCCCAATCCCCCTGTCTGTCCCATCCCGTACAACATGAGGATACCACGCAGGGGCACCCACAAGACGACGACTGGCCATCCCCCACAAGCCCTGTGGCAAGGCAACATGAGGTCACCAGCCCCTCTGTGACACCCCCGCAAATGGCCATGGCCCAGCAGAGGCAACAGTCCCTCGACCAGTTAATCGTGCAACAGCAGCAACTGGCCACGCTCCTCAAGGACCATGCCGATGAATGTGGGGGCACTAAGGCAGACATAGAAACATCAACTGAGACACTTAGGGCAGAAATGGAGAGGAGTACAGAGACACTAAGGGCACAAATGGAGAGTAGCACCGAGAGCCTGAGAGTCCAAATGGAGAGTAGCACCGAGAGCCTGAGAGTCCAAATGGAGAGAAGCACCGAGAGCCTGAGGGGGGAACTGCATGCGACGTCCAAAGACGTATGTGCCGAACTTGCCGCAGTGCGCCGTGTGCTCACTGAGCTCTCACAAACCCTTAGGGACATGCATGGACGTGAGCAGGCAGAGACATCATCCGTTGCAAGTTCCGTCCAGGGCAGCCCCCAACGTAGATCCGGGAGGAACCTGCGCTCCACAGGCAGGGGTGCCCCTGATACCCGCAGAGGGGGCTTGCAATAGCGACTGCCCACTGACAATGAGCATCTTTGGACACTGGTGTTCGGGGGGGAGGTAGGAGGGTGGAGGGGGTGTTTTGGGCTCACTTGGGTGGCGGGTCGATAGGGTGTTCAACATGATATCACATATGCCATAAACAGTGCACGATCAACCAATGAGATGTGTGGACAATGATCTTTGTGTACTAGGCCATCATAGGCGTACAGTCCATATTGTGCATGTACCAGACACACACAGTGCCACGAGTACCGTGTCCATGTATCAGCCACCAGGCGTGAGTGCTAGAAGCATGCATCAATGAGATGCTGACGAATGTCACGGCCCTCCGGTGCCTCGCAGACTCCTTGAGGTGCTGCCACATCCCCACCCTCATCATGACCATCTTCAGGTGCTTGCAGTTCTGCGTCAGGGGGCATGGGCACATTTCTACGTACGCACATGTTGTGGAGCATGACACATGCCATGACCATCTTTGCAACCTTCTCATGGCGGTACAGGAGTTCCCCGCCAGACCTGCTGAGGCAGCGGAAACGAGTCTTCAGTAGGCCGAATGCCTGTTCAATGACTACACGGGTACGTGAGTGGGCATGGTTGTAGTCCTCCTCATGCTGGTCCCGTGGGTTCCGGACTGGTGTGAGGAGCCATCTCTTCAGTGGATATCCAGCATCACCTGTATGTGGACGATAAACGTATGATGTGGAATGCCATTGCTACGTACGCACACCCCCCGCCCCCCTACCTGCCGGGTCATTGCCGAATCACATACCCCACATTATCATGCATGTAATGAGACTCACCGAGTAGCCAGGATCTGTTCCCTGCGTGTCGCTCCATGTAGCGTGGTATTGTAGAGTTCCTCAAGACCATAGAATCATGGGTTGATCCAGGGAATCGGGCACAACAATGTGTAATGATCCTGTTGGAGTCACACACCATTTGTACATTCAGGGAATGAAATTGTTTTCGGTTGCGGTACTGGGCCTCCATGGCATGTGGGACGACCAATTCCACATGGGTGCAGTCGATGGCACCAATGCAACCCGGTATGCCTGCAAGTGCATGGAATCCCACTTTTGTGTTGGTAATTTCCTGCTCCGAGCGTGGTAGAGAGATGTAGTCGTCTGCGTGCTGCAGGAGGGCATCGAGCACTTGCAATAGTGTCCGTGAGAACAGTGGCTGAGAAATGCCATGCAACTGTCCGACTGTGTGCTGGTAGGTGCCTGTGGCCAGGAAGTGTAGTACAGACACCACCTTCAGTAGGGGTGGGATGGCGGTTGGGCTATCTATCATGCTGACAAGGTCAGCCTGTGTCATGTCCACAATGGCGGTTATGGTGTCCCGGTCCAAACGGTAGAGGGTGTGGATCTGCTCATCAGTGAGGTTGAACGGATGTGCTCGGAGGCGTGGGATTGCGGGCTGCCTGCGTGGTGGTAGTGGCTGTGCTGGCGGCCCTTGCTGGCCCTGCCTTGGCCTCCTCCTCCTCCTGCGTCCCCTCCGTGCGGCCGGTTGTAGTTGGTGTTCGTCTTCTTCTTGGAGTTGGAGTACTTGCAGTGCTATCAGGTCCCCCAGGGCCAACATCGCGAGTCCTGCCGGTAGCATTTCGGAGTGGGTGTGGTTGTGGGAGGAGACTGGGTGTGCAATTTATGTGTCTTCAGGCTGTATGGCCTCCACCTGTGGTGATTCATTCCACCTGTGCAAGCTGCTCTCCCCTTTGGCCGAGCACGTCCCGCACACAACGCTGCAATTCGAGTAATGGCATCTTGCTATAGCAATCATGTATTTGTACCCGATGGCCGTGTAACATTTGTTGATATGTACATTCGGCTATGGTCCCATTGTTTCACATACAATCTTTGCAGTCACGAACAGACTTGTGAAGGGTCAGTGGAACGTAGTACTCGAGTAACGGTGGGCCCTCATGCATCACTGTACCGAGTTGCACCGACGGGCGGGGCGTCCCATTTGTGGGTGAAGGCAGTTGCCATTTTCACACACAGCCGCACTAGATGGATTAATTTGTGATTTCAAACGGCCACAGATGCCTTTTCGACGTGATGTTGCAAATGAGGAATTCGAAGGGCGGCGCTTTCGGTTTTCAGCTAGCGGCGAGGAGATGCCCACAGGTCTGACTGCAAATATAACGTTCTATTGTTCAATGTCCTTGAGACAGGGGCCATGGCGAGGATGCAATGATTGATATGAATAGTTTGGGATGCGCAATAGCGACGTGGGCGATGAGGCCGGACGTTCCCAAATACATGTTACTTCACAACACTGGAATTACGGGCTGGGGCACTGTGGATTTTGCAGGCTGCATAACGCACAGACTCAATGGATATTTCTAATGTTATGTGAGTAAATATTCAGGCGTTTTTATACCGGGATGAGGGAATGATGAATGGATGCATGGGCAGATGATTTGATACAGAGTTTGCCATGTACAGGGCTTCTTGGAATCTATCCGCCTCCCCTGCGCTATGTGATGCAGGGCTGCCATAGTGGGACCATCGTCTATCTGGCCTTGTTGAGCCCTCCCTGTCTCGACGCGCCTTCAGACACTTGTGTCCATGCACGTTAACATTCCCATCTGATGGATTCTGTTTTGACAGACGCATGCACAGGTACACTCGTTTGTGATGGTGTTTACACCTCGATATAGATGGTTATGAGTCGCAAGTGGTTTTGGGGTGGTGATGATCCTTTGGAGTGGGCTAGCATGCATATGGCTGTGGATTTGGTGTGATCATTGAAGTGAGTTGTTCAAATGTAGTTCTGATGGCCATTCTGTTCTTTTTCTTTTCTTTTGGTTGACAGGTATCTCCTCCCCTTTTGCCACTGCCATCTGTATGCCACTCCTGCAGATGGCTTTTACTCCCGACACCTGCTGCTTCGTGTTAATCAGTGGAGCAGCATTACGATCTTATGGGACGATCGCCAATGGGCCACATGCCCTTACGCAGTACTAGTGGCTCGGAGCAACATTTCGGCCTTTCAGCTGGACTAGTGCCTCCCCATTGGGACGGCCCTGCGGTTCTGTGCGCTTCCATGTTGCCTTTTCGTACGTGAATGTGGCTCTGTGTACCATGATGGAACAGGGCGTCACACAAGTAGTAGCTGGTCATTTCTTGCGGATGCAGCCCACAATGGTGAAATGTGTTTTGGAGTTCATGGCCTAATGGCTGTATGGGCTTGGTGATTTTGTTGTGCATTAAATTTCTATTCTGATATGGGCCGTGTAGCGTTCTTCTTTGCGAGTGATGTGGCATATTCCTATTTGGGGAGCGATGTATTGTGAGGAGACCTGCATTGGGTTCCAGCTTCGGAGTTTAGTTGCGTGGTACTGTGCTGGGCGCGTTTGCCTACGAAGCCCAGTGAGGTCAGGGATGGGGGCTGCCAATATGACTGTTTGAATGTTGTCATGCTCAGGGGCGGGGGATTGGGTTTTGTGTGACAGATGCCGGTCAGCCAGGTGGACTGGTGGAATAATGTGATTTTCGGAATATTGCTGGTCACAGGTGCCTGTGTTTGCGTGCGTTTCTTGGGGGGGGACTGTGGTCATGTCCATTGGAATGGCTTCTGTATTCGTGCCATCTGTGCCCTGCAGCTCCCATTGGCCCCTCTTGTGTATCTTTTGTTCGTTGGCATGCATGGGTGACTTGTACATTTCACTGGTTGCATTGTGACTTCATTGCACCTACGGGGAGTTGTACTTTGTGGGCAGGGAGCGGTGTACAGGCACTCAGTGGGGCCGTTTACGGTTGATTCGCGATGCCGTACTTCTCACCATGGCGGAATGGTACTTTCCGCCGTGCTTGATGGCGTTAGGTACATGTCCGCTAGGGTCGGAATTCGCGTACCCTTGCGCCATGGTGGTATTTACGGTTTGGCATGGCGCGCGCGCGCGTACTTGGTGCAGTTAGCGTTGGCGTTCACTACGGTGTCGCTAATGGCTTCGTACTTTGCGGTGACGGGTCATAGTCGCACCGAGCGCTATTCGATGGCGGTATTGCATTTCCGCCATCGTTTTTCGATTTCCGCCAGGGTCGTAATGAGGACCACTGTCTCAAATTGGGCCACCAAAAATATCTTTCTAACATAGTCTGTGTCTTTTTACTGCCTGAATGAGCTGCCATGGGCGAATTATGACACCAATGCATTGCTTTTTTTTGTAGATCAAAGGTGGGCAAATATAACCGTCCATCATAATAGGTAAGCTTATCTCTAAAGGTTTCCAAATGATCATTCACTCCCCATTCCCGATTCTTTTGTTTCTTCATTTCTTGTTTCACTTGATTCAATAACTTGGTCACCACAGCTCCTATCACTTTTTCTGCGGGAATTATGGGCTTTACCTCTGTCAACATATTCTCAAGATTTCGCTGGCGGGATAAGGCATCTGCTTTCCCATTTCTTTTCCCTGGTCTAAATGTCACCAAAAAATTAAACTCATTGAAATATTGTGACCAACGTAATTGCCTGGGACTCAATGTATGGGTTGTCTTGAAGTACTGTAAGTTCTTATGGTCAGTAACAACCAATACTTGGCTGCTTGGCTCCCAATAAATAATGCCTCCATTCCAGAAAGGCTGCCCTAATGGCTAGTAGCTCTTTATCTGTGATTGAATAATTTTTCTCACAGTTAGTGAGTTTTTGGGAATAGTAAGCCACTGGATGCCAAATCCCCTCTTGATCCTTTTGAGATAACACAGCCCCCACCGCCACATTTGACGCATCAGTTTCTACTTGAAACATTTTCTCAGGACCAGGATGTCGTAGTACTGGTGCTGATGTAAACGCCTTCTTCAACTCCTGAAAAGCCGCTTCCACTTCCTGATTCCAACAAAAACTTGTTGCCTTTCTTAGTAATTTCATTATAGGTGCAAGTCTTTGAAAAATTGGTGAAAAACCTTCTATAGAAGTTAGCGAAACCCAAAGAAGACTGAATATCCTTAACACATTGGGGTGTGGGCCAATCAAGAACTGCCTGTACCTTACTTTTGTCCATGATTATTCCTTCCGGAGTCAAGATGAACCCCAAGAACTCCACCTGTATAGCGTGAAAGGCAAATTTTTCTAATTTTACATATAACTGATAATCTTGCAATTTGTTCAACACAGCCCTCACATGGCCCACATGCTGCTCCTCTGAAGTGAAGTAAATCAAAATGTCATCAATATATACAATAACAAAAATGTCCAAAAACTCACTCAATACCTCCTGCATAAAATACTGAAAAGCCACAGGAGCATTACATAAACCAAAAGGCATAACAAAATACTCAAATAATCCAAACTTAGTCCGGAATGCAGTCTTCCACTCATCCCCTTCTTTTACACAAATCAAATGATAGGCTCCTCGTAAATCAAGTTTGGTATACACCACTGCTGTCTTTACCTGATCTAACAGTTCTGAAATTAAAGGCAATGGATATCTATTTTTTACTTTCACCTTGTTCAAAGCACGGTAGTCAATGCATGTCATAAGTGTTCCTTCCTTTTTTGGAACAAAAAACAATGGGGATGAGACTGGTGACGTGGAGTTTCTAATAAACCCCTTTTTTAGCATTTCATCCAAGTACACTCAAAGATGTTGATTTTCTGTTTCTGTCAACGCATATATCCTGCTACAAGGCAATTTGTCCCCTGGTTCTAATTAAATTACGCAATCATATGGTCTGTGGAACGGCAATCTTTCTGCCCCCCCTTTATCAAAAACACTCACAAAATCTTGATATTTATCAGGAACCTTTAATCCCACAGCATCCACAACTTTGGATGCAGATGGCTGGTCCGCCAAAAACAAAGCAGGGCCCAACTCCTACTCCATGTGGCCCATACATTCCTTATCCTCAAAATAAACTCTGTAGTAACCCAATCAATCCTTGGAATATGCTGCGTTAACCAAGGAATGCCTAAAATGAGTACAAACTGGGGTGCCGCTATCAAATCCAGTACAATCTGCTCCACGTGCCCAACCCACACCTCATTCTTATGGGTTGAGTTTGCTGACAAATGGGCCCTGAAATTAAGGGTGAACCATCCACTGACTGCACCCCTTCCAGCTGTGTGTTCTCTCTCAATGGTAACCCCAATCTTTTGGCTAAACTAATATCAATGAAGTTCTCTGCTGCCCCAGGGTTCACCATAGCTGACACCATCTGTTTTGTACACGCAAAAAATAAAGTTACCAAAATGTACAAATGGGAGTTGCCCTTTTGTGTAGTATTTGCTACCCAAGTGGGGAACCTTCCTACCACTGGGCCTGACACCTGAGTTCCCCCTAAACCGGCCCAATATTTTTCCTGACTCCCCTTGCTCCTTTCCCCACCAGCAACCTTCTTTGGTGTGTTTGGAGAAGTCCGGATATAATGCCCTGGTTGCCCACAGTACAGACACAAATTATTAGCTTTTCGCTGCTCCTTTTCAGCTGCCGATAATGGACCTCTGACCCCTCCAATCTGCATTGGTTCTCCTTCACCATTTCTGTTTACCTTTCCTCTATCCAATCTTACAAATGGTACCACCTCAGGTCTTTTCCTGTCTCCCTTGCGCTCATTAATCCGATGGTCCAATCTTAGCGGCAAATCAATCATGGCCGTGCAATTACTGAGCTGGGGCTCTGCCTGCGCCGTTGCATCCTTTAATTCTTCTCTTAAGCCTTGATAAAACAGAACTGTCTGTTTATTTTCTGGCCAATCTGTTTTAATTACCAGTCTATTAAATTGGGTTACATACGAAACCAAATCCCGTGTACCCTGTTTTAATGCCAATAATTCTTTATCTTGTGCTAAAGAAACTTCTCTGCGGTTGAACAATCAACCAAATTCTGCCGAAAAATTGTCCCAGTGATATAAAAATTGGGTCATCTTTCTGCACCAACGGCATGGCCTGAGCTTCCGCATCTCCTGTTAAATATGATATGACAAATGCGGTTCTAGCTTGAATAGTCTCAAACGCTGAAGGTTTGCACAAAAAATGCAACCTACACTGTGTCAAAAACATGACAAACTTCTTGGGATCCCCTGAAAATATTTCCGGTGCCAACAAAGGCACACTACTTGGAGGTTGGACAATTACAGTAGGTGATCTAGTTGCTGCCCTTCCTGTAGAAGACCCTGCTTCCTCCAATGGGGTCCCTTGCACTACTAAGCCCTGCACTTGCGCCTTCAGCGTGCTGGATTCCTGTCTAACATGTACTAATTCCACCTGAATTTCTTGTAATGCTTTTAGCACATCCGCTAACAAGGGAGGGTTCTCCATTTGGCCTGGGTGGTTCAGTAATCCTGAAATCGGGGGCTGATGATTCTGTCAATAATGCATAAAGGAGGAGGATATCAATCCCCTCTGCTGAACCACAGAAGCCAAATAGATCGACCCTCCCACCGTGGCTGGCACAGGCGCCTGAGTATTAATAATACAGGAAGCCATGTGGCAGGGAAAGGGGATGGAATGACAAAGTTAAGGAAGGGTGAAAAAACATGCATACATAGAAAGCCCCCGATTTCAGGATTACTGAGCATAACTCCTACCTGACAAAAAAGCTCCTAACTTGATACCACAGAAATTCTGCTCTACACCCCTGGACCTTTAACATAGCACATAGAACTAGTATAGCGTGACATATTCCATAGACTCAGAAAGCGCAGCACATTGAACATATAGGTTAGTGGTCATGACTTAAATGCAACAACACACCAAAAACCAACTCTTCATACACTTAATGTAATAGTGCGTAAGCATGATGGCACACACTAGGGAATTCCCTGTAATGATTATGACAGAGACACATGGCCATAAAAGGGCAAGCAGAAGCCACAAAACAAGGAACATAACATTGCACATATCGTGGAAATAAGCATTGTGTGTGCAAATGGGCCATTCACAAGCCTCACCTGTTATCAAAACACCTCCATAATGAACCAGTCCTTTTCTTGTTTTAATCAAAAATGCCTGTCAGTAACACCCTGCAGGCATAGCAGGTATGCATGAGTTATAAATGTTCCTTGAGCAAATGATACAATTTTAGGCCACCTCTCACAACTCTCGAAATATGGGCAACAATGACATGTGCATATGGTAAAGCACACTTAACTGAATGCCCGGACGCCTCCTGAGGCCGTCTGGACCTGAAGTAATGAAGCGGAATGTAGAGTCTGGCCACCTCTTTTCACCGCCGTGACCGAGGCATTAGCAGGTTAACATAGAAACACCAAACAATGCGTGAACCACTTACCTGGATGTCCGGGCACCTCTTGCGGTTGCCCCGGACCTGAAGAAAAGATGCAGAGGTTTAGCTCAACCTTCTCTCACCACCACGACCCGAGTCTCTACAAACTTGGCTCTTACAAGAGCCTGGGGCGTGTAGACCAATGCCCCCTCCAGCATTCCTTCCGCCTGCCAGCTTCACCGCACCTTCAGTCTGCTGCTTCGCCGCCGGCACCACCCGTGCTCTCCAACATTAATCATCAGCACCAGAGCGTGGGCGGATGGCGGTTATAAGCACGCCTCCCCGATTGCCTGCAGCTGCTTAGTGGCGTGCATAGGGAACTACACACTGTCCCTTTGCTTACTGGGAAGTGTAGTTCTACACTTTACTTACGCGCTACACGCCTCTTTCTGCCCAAACCCTGACTTCTGACATGAATCACCCTATTGATTGTGGAAAAGAAAGGGATCTGAGTGCAGCTGAGGAGGATCCAGGGTGAAGAGTGAATTGCTCTACTTGAATACTTGCAAAGGAACCTTTCGTTTGTTTGATACATCAGACCCTCTGAATCACGAGACTTTTTACCACTTAACAGACTTGGGCATTGAAGGCCCTGATGTTTGTAATAGAACTGTATCCTTGTGTCGAAGAAGCGCAGTTTGCTATGGTCGAGTGAACCACCTTGTCCAGTGCTGAAAATATGGGGAAGGGAGGCCAACAGCCTCTACATCCTGACCTATCATTTTGTGAACACTTCTTTCTTTTTTATGAACATTGCCCCACACGTTTTGTAAATTAGCAGTAATGATTGGAAATCATTTTTTTAGTATAGGCAATACTATTTTGACAAGACTCCACTAGGACTGTGTTATTATTATTGAATAGTTGTAGCTTGCTCCCATCTCAGATTTAGGTTTGGATAGGTGTTTGTCACACCCTTGTTAAAGTTCAATAAACACCCTTGAACTGTGGTTACTTGTGTCAGTCTTACTTTGATACTATGCCTTCCTTACAGTAGTCTCTCTCTCTCACCCGCTTGTGATCTTTGGGATGTTCTTATTGAATTTATAAAGCTTGTGTCTATTTGATGTCCTTTGTATCTTTACCTAATTCACACACCAATCATATCCAATTAATTCCTACAGAAGACGTGTCACTTACACCACACATAACATTACTCGCAGTAAAACAATAAACAAGGCAGGATGTTACGAGGTATGCAAGACACCGCTGCCATATAGTTGGTGTTCAAGTACCACTTTCAGGACACTTAGACCTCAATGGAGGAAGCCAAAGTGGCGTGTATTATTTTGAAAAGACACCCCTTGAGAGGAACCTGAATGGTGTTCTGGTCTTCCACAACGCACCCCTTGACTAGAGGGAGAGGAACTGGCCTTTCTTTGCGTGCCAAACCTTAGGTGGAAGGAGCCAGATTCGGGTTCCTTTTACCAAAGTACGCCGGAAGCGGATGAGGCTTTCCAGACGTTTTTTTCTACGGCAATCCCGAACAGGAGCAAGCTGCACTAGCGTGCCTTGCCAAGACACCCCAAAGGGGAGTGACCCAGAGTGCTCCACCCTTCTTCTCCATGGCCTGCCTCAACTAGAGGCGGTGGAGTGGCATTCCTTTCTAAGGTGCGCCTGAAGTGGAAGGAGCCTGAATTGCGTTACTTTGCAAGGCACACCACGCGCAGAGGGAGCTAGACTGCCTTTTCCTTATGAGGCAGACCTGAAGTGAAAGGTACCGGGGGTGATGTCTCTTTCCCGGGCAGGCCTGAAGTGGAGGGGGTAGGACTAGCATTGCTTGCCAAAGCACACCAAAGGGGAGTAAACCAGAGTGCTGTCCCCATCTACTCCAAGGCACACCTCAAGTGGAGGGAGCTGGAGTGGCATTCCTTTCCAAGATGCGCCTGCTTTGGAAGGAACATGCATTGCGTTACTTTGCAAGGCACACCACGCGCAGAGGGAGCTAGACTGCCTATTCCTTATGAGGCAGACCTGAAGTGAAAGGTACTGGGAGATGTCTCTTTCCCATGCAGGCCTCAAGTGGAGGGGGTAGGACTAGCATTGCTTGCCAAAGCACGCCAAAGGGGAATGACCCGCATGGCACAACTCAAGTACAGTTATCCGTAATGATTACTATTTCGCAGGCACGCCTCCAAAGGAAGGAGCCTGATTAGCGTTCCTTTGCAAGTCACGCCTTGAGCTGAGGGATCTAGACTGATGTATATTTCGTAGGCAGGCCTCAAGGGAAATCTACGGCTGTGGTTGCCTTTCCAAGGCAGGCCTCAAGTGGAGGAAGCAGGACTAGCAATGCTCGTGAAGGCACGCTAAATCAAGTGAAGTGAGTTGACATCCTGTTGCATTTTCATTGAAGGTACACCTTCAGGGCAGGGTGCAAGAGTGCCATTCCTTTATAAGACATGCACGATTTCAGTGGCTAAGGGTCCCTTTCAAGGAATGATGGGCATTTTCGGAAATCAGTCGATCTCCCAATATTTTTCCTTTGTATGATACAAAAGGAAACAAGGCTGAAAGCAGAGGGCAGGCTGGGAAGGGCATTGGGGACAGTAAACCCGAGTATCCTTCCTCTTTCCTTGTTTTGTACACACCTTACATTTTCGGTACGGTTGTGCCTTCGTGGCAGTGGGAGGAACATATCACCAAAGTGTCGCTCTTGCAATCTGGCCACATCATCGGCCTCTGGAAAGGAGGGAATTTGTACATGAACATTAGCCAGAGATTGAACAATTGCTAATTCAAAATCCAAAAAGGAGAGATTGTTTTCTGGAGTAGCTGCACGGTTCACCACATAAGCATTGTACATTGCCATATGCACAATGTGTGTGGCTGACTTTTTGTACCAGAAATGCGACTTGTGTTCATCGTGGTATGACTCAAGCACTTGGTCATTTTTGTCTACTCCACCCATGTACTTGTTGTACTCCAGAATGCAGTTGGGCTTCAACACTTGCTGAGTCTTCCTGCACAGAGGGACAGCTGAAGTACTTTCATCATGAATACTACTTAGCATGTACACGTCCCTTTTGTCGCAGAATTTCACTGCCAACATTCATCCTGCCGCAATGCCATACATTCTCCCTTGGTCAACTTCTCACACACAAGTTGTCTGAGGAAGCCTTTGCGGTTACTGCGGATTGTACCGCATGCCAGTGTGCCCACATTGAACAATTCCTTGAACAGTGGAATTCCAGTGTAGAAATTGTCTACATACAAATGATGTCTCTTGTGGAGCCATGGTGTGAGAAGATCCCAAACTATCTTCTCACTTGTCCCTAAATGGGCTGGGCAGCCCAGAGGGTTTAGGGTAGAGTCTTTACCGGTGTAGACTCTCATGCTGCATACATACCCAGTGGTAGTTTCACACAACATGTACATTTCAATCCCATATCGTGATCTCTTGCTAGGAATGTATTGCCTGAACACTAGGCGACCTTTGAACAACACCAACGATTCATCAATGGATATGTTCTGGCTAGGAACATACACCTCTGCAAATCGGTGAGTGAAGTGGTCCAGAAATGGCTTCAGTTTGAAGAGCCTATCAAAGTTTGGGTCCGTTCTGGGTAATGCTGCCAAGTTGTCATTGAAGTGCAACATTCGGTGCAGTGCTTGAAAGCAATTTCTGCTCATTGTAGCAAAAAACGGGCAATAAAGTGGTGGTATAGTAGACCAGTATATCGCGACAGACGGCTTGTGTCCAATTCCCATGAGCAGAATGAGACCCCAAAACTGTCTCATTTCAACATCAGTTGTGGGTACTCATGCTTGTGCTCTGGAGTGGGGTTTCAGAGTGGGACCCTTTGACCTCATGAACTGTACAGGGTATAAATTGGTTTGCTGAACCACATCTGCAATGAACCCATCATCAATAAAAAGGTTGAAAAAATGAATAGGCTGAAACCCATCTGTATTCACTGTGCACCCTAATATACCAGTGAAAGGGGGCACAACAGGCTGAGCCATTGCTGGAGGCACCCAGAGCGACTCTTGAGCCATGTCAGGAATTGCCACATTGCGTGGCCGTCTTGCACATCCCCTCCCCCTTACAGGTCTCCTGCGTGTGGAAAGTGTGCGAAAAGGTGGACGCACTCTTCCTTCCTCTTTGTCATCAGATGATGACGATGATGAGTGGGAGGAGGGACTTTCGTCAATGGCCATCTCACTTCCCCAATCACTTCCCTCCTGCCCCTCAGAAGCACTATCTGTTTCAGAATGCATGTCCACCTCTGTGCCTTGCTCTGAGCCAGACTCCATCACTGCAGCTAATGCCTGCGCACCAGACATTGATCGCCGAGAAGCCATGAGTACCTTCGCTATGGAACCCTTCACTCCCCAAAGACCAGATGAAGACTGAAACAATAAGTATGTGTGCTTCTCAAAGTATGGAACGTAGCACAGTAAGTTGTATTCAGTGCCACAAACCTACTCCACACAAGTACACCGAAATTTTCAGACTTTGCTCACAAACTGTAGCAGCCCTCTGCCATATGACGTACTCCATGCATGCTACAATAAACGGAGTACTACTTTGCAAACACTCACGTGAAATGCTAAGGAACAGCTGACTGCTTTCCTACAAGTGGGTAGACAGCTACAACACACCTGCACCTAAAAAAAAGACAACAAAAAATCTATGGACAACGTCCTCTTCCACTAAACTTTACACAAATACAAGCGTGGGGACGAGGATTTCAGCCACACTACCTATTCAGAAACAGCCAACATGCTTTGCACCATGCCCTCCTCCATGGGATGCTGGTGGATGGGAAATCGAGGTGAGAAGCAACCATGAAACGTATTAGTGATTGGGTGAGTTGAAAAGCCATAGGCAATGAAGAAGCAGACAGGGAAGATAACAAAAGTATACGGCAGGCCCTTCAGGCGACTGCTGGCACACTTTTGACAAAAACACCTGCTCATTCACATAGGGGTGTCTGTTGTAAGGGGAAAGGTCACAAGGACGAAATTAATGCAAAGCCAAGCAAATTGATTTAGGCTGATGCAAGCGGTGATGGGTAGCTAGGAAATAAGCAGCACATACATACTGAATGCATTGACATGCCATGAACGCAGACAATTGCTAGGAAGTGGGAGTCTCACTGCCAACAAACTTACTACCATTTCTATTCACATTTCACATATTCCAGTACGTCCATCAGTTACTGGGCACCCCCCGTAGAATAGCGTCTGGGCAAAATCCATTATGTCTCGGATGAACAGCTC
This sequence comes from Ambystoma mexicanum, assembly GCF_040938575.1. Taxonomy (NCBI): domain Eukaryota; kingdom Metazoa; phylum Chordata; class Amphibia; order Caudata; family Ambystomatidae; genus Ambystoma; species Ambystoma mexicanum. Next base: position 379,822,194 of record NC_090925.1, read on the forward strand.
CATGCCTGTTTTGGAAAGGTGCACCCCATCTCTGTGAAACATCACAGCACCTTTGATAATGCCGTGGTGAATGGTCCGTATTCTGTTGTTGCCCTCTGTCAGTCTAGTGAACTCGCCCTTCAGTTTTCACACCGAGCGGTTGATGGCCCTTGTATTCCCTTGAGTTCTCCAATCCATCCTGGGAATCATCTGGGACCAGGCCACCACAGTGTTTGGAAACCTCTGTGCAATCCATTCAAGGTCCGTCATGAGCTGCTCCCGTACCCCCTTCCATCCCACAAACGCAACATAATTTCCTCCCAGGTGAACCACTATAAGGTCGGGGGGGGCCTCTCCTTTTGCTTGGGCATCGATGATGGCTCCTCTGAGCTGGTGAAGGCGCATCCCCCCGACCCCAAACCAATGCACTGCAACGCCATCCCTTCCAGACCCAGATGTAGGTGGCCCTTGGAAAAGTCGTGCACCCCTTTGGATATAAGAGTGGCCGAAAATCCACACAACCCTCATCCTCACTAGGAAATGGAAACAGGAAAACCCCCATGATTATGGCTACACATACAGTTTACCAAATAACACAACGATTGAGTCAACACATGGCTCTTGTAAAAATCCCAGACACATACTTCACCCACTCGGAACGCACCTCTCATTTGAGATAACAGTAGGTCGACACATAATTGCCACAATATTTTCAGGGGAAAGAGGTGAAGAATATAGTATGTCACCTTGTGCCAATAACACAGTTGTGCTGGCACAATTGCAATCAGTGAAGGTTTCTACTCCTGTGGGCCACCAACTGCACTGAACGGTGTTAAGGTGACTTGCACATGCTACACCACTACACTTTGGCAGGGTGACTAGTCTGCCAGAGGATATAAATTTCACAGGAAGTGTGCTATGTACGCTCTTTGAATATAGGTACCCTGACAGAATGTACCACAATTACCACAAATGGATGCACCTTCAGACACTTTCATTGTGAGTGTTTCGGCCACAGCTCCAGGACCACTGGTGAACTTGGGGGTACTCGACTACCAAGGCAGAGAGGCGGCCAAGATCACACACATCAACCACCACCACCCTACATCGCTTCCTGGTCAGCACTACAGCTTTCCCCTCCAGGAAGGGATGGGAACCATGCCAAGGCACCCTGCACCCAATGCTGAATTTGGGGGACAAAATATCCACCTGGGGGACGGACCCCCAAGACCAATCAGATCGCCACACCCCCCAACGTCCTGCCGCTCTAGCTACCCTGCATTACAACGCTTACCCCTGCAAAAGGATGGGGACCCTGGCGGGGCCCACTGGGCCCACTGCTGGAATTGGACCACAGAAATGGTGAACGTTGCAGTAAAATGAATGAGCTCTGTACCAAGTGTGCATAGCATGCTAAGAAAAAATGACCATCTGCATAACTACTGGAAAAAAAATAGAAAATTTGCTGCTACTTATGTCGGCCAAACCTTTCCTTCTGCAAAGCAGCCACCTTCCTCAATGCAAGGCAACCACCACTGGCCCCCGAACCTCCCCACTACCCTTTCCCACCCATATCACTGACAATGCAGCCACAATTTCTTCCACCCCAGTAACCCTCCACCCCCCACATTACCAAGTAATATATGTTGTACTTACATAAGTCAGCGAAAGCTTTTCAGTAGCCGCAACTGCAAAGGAAACATAAAAGAATTACATTCAGTGCTTTGCCTACCAATAACACATCCAAACTGTCTGGCAACTATCTGTACATTTTTCAATTCCTTTGACCAGATACATGGCACTTCTCAGTCATCTACCACCACGGAAGGCTAGACTGCACACGGATTGGAAATGGAAATAAGACCACTGGGCATATGGCATCCCCCAGCAAAAAAAAAACCTCCTGGAAATCTGGCACCAAACCATCAGTGTTTGGAAACCTCTGTGCCATCCATTACAGTTCCTCCATGAGCAGCTCCTGTATCCCTTCCCCTCCCACAGACGCTAAATAATTTCCTCCCAGGTGCACCACTGTAGGGCGGGGGGGGGGGGTTGCATCTCCTTTTGCCTGGACATTGCTGATTGCTCCTCTGAGCTGGTGAAAGCGCTTCCCCCTGACCCCAAACCAATGCACCGGTAGGGCATCCCTTTGAGAGCCAGATGTGGTTGGCCCTCGGGGAAAAAAAGCGTGCAGCCCTTTGCGTGAAAGAGTAGCCAATTATCTAAACAACCGTCATCGTCACTAGGAAATTGAAACAAGTAAACCCCCATGATTATGGCCAGACCTACAGTTTACCAAATAGCAGAATGATTGCATCAACACATGGCTCTTGTAACAATCCCAGACACACACTTCACCCATTCGGACATGCACCTCTCATGTGAAATTACAGTAGGTCAATACATAATTGGCACTTGCATTTCAGGGGAAAGAGGTGAAGAAGACAGTATGTCACCTTGTGCCAATAACACAGTTGTGCAGGCACAATTGTAATCAGTGAAGGTTGTCTGCTCCTGTGGCCCACCGACTGCACTGCACGGTGGTAAGGTGACTTGCACATGCAATAACGTTACACTTTGGCAGGGTGACTAGTCTGACAGAGGATATGAACTGTGCAGCAAGGGTGCTTTGTACCCTCTCTGAATATAGGTACCCTGACATAATGTGTGCCATTCATCACAAAAGGATGCAACTTCGGACACTTTGATTGTGAGAACTTGGGGTGCAGCTCCTGGACCACTAGTGAACTTTGGGCCACTCAACTACCAAGGCAGAGAGGCAGCCAAGGTCACACACATCAACCACCACCATCCTACATCTCTGCCTGGCCAACACTGCAGCTTTCCCCTCCAGGAAGGGATGGGGACCCTGCCGGGGCACCCTGCACCCACTGCTGAATTTGGGGGACACAATATCCATATGGGAGATGGACGCCCAAGGCCAATGACATCACCCCCCCGCCCCCGTCCTGCCCCTCTAGCTACCCTGCGTTACAGCTTTTCCGCCTAGAAAACGATGGGGACCCTTGCAGGGCTCACTGGGACCACTGCTGGAATTGGACCACAGAAATGGTGATCGTTGCAGTAAAAGTAATGATCTCTGTATGAAGTGTGCATAGCATGCAAGAAAGAAATGACCATCTGCATTACTACCAGCAACGTTTTTGAAAAGTTGATGCTACTTATGTCGGCCAATTTTTCCTTCTGCAAAGCAGCCCCCTTCCTCAATGCAAGGCACTCCCCTCACTGTCCCCCGAACCTCCCCACTACCCTTTCCCACCCATACCACTGATACTGCAGCCACAGTTTCTCCCACCACAGTAACCCTCCACCCCCACATTACCAAGTAATATATGTACTACTCACATAAGTCAGCACAAGCTTTTCAGTAGCCACAACTGCAAAGGAAACATAAAAGAATTACATTCAGTGCTTTGCCTACCAATAACACATCCAAACTGTTTGGCAGATATCTGTACATTTTTCAGCTCCTTCCACCACATACATGGCAGTTCTCAGTCATCTACCACCATGGAAGGCTGGACTGCACAATGATAGGAAATTGGAATAGGACCAATGGGCATATGGCAACCCCCAGCACAAAATAAAAAACATTGCACAGATGGCTAAGTGGCAAAGTTCTCTCCCAGGGAAAAAGCACTGTTCAGCTGGACTGGGGGGCATTTTGTGTGCTACCCTGGCAAGTGTGTTACTGGCCACCACGATACCTCCCCAGAGCAGAGGGGCACATTGGTGTGCCAATCTGGCGCCGGGGTGTCCAAACCTTACTGCCCCACCCACTGGGGGGCCTTTCCCACAATTTATGGGGGGGCCCTCTCCCCCCTCACCCCAAATGGGTGGCAGGGGCACCTCATGCAGGCCTCCCTTGGCCTCCTACAAACGGCTGCGTGAGGTACACCCCACCTCCATTTGGGGTGGGGGGAGAGGGCCCCCAGAAATGGTGGGACAGGCCCCCCAGTGGGTGGGGCAGTAAGGTTTGGGCACCCCAGCGGCAGATTGGCACACCAATGTGCCCCTCTGCGCCAAGGCAGGTATAGTAAACAAAGAACACAATTCAAAATGGCAGGCTGCCCTTTAGCGGGGCGGAGGGGCCCTCTACACCGTTGTGGAATTTTCTAACGTGAAGGGGGGTGCACCTCTCCACCCCCACCCCAATTGGAGGTGCGGCCCATCTCATGTAGCCCTCCCCAGGGGCAGATAAGGGGGGGCTGTCCTGCACTCCTCCCTGGGCTCAGGCGTCCGTACCTAGGAGCAGATATCTGTTCCCAGGGAGGGCTGCATGACATGGCACCCACTCCATTGTGGGTGGGGGGGGTCAACGCCCCATCCCATTAGAAAATTCATCGACCCTTTGGGGTGCCCCCCCTAAAAAGCTGTCCACCATTTTCACTTTTTTCCTTTGGTAACCCAACACCACTTGGTGCAGAGAGGCACATTGGTGTGCCAATCAGGTGCCGGGGTGCCCAAACCTTACTGCCCCACCCGCTGGGGGGCCTGTCCCACCATTTTTGGGGGCCCTCTCCCCCCTAACCCCAAATGGGTGGCAGGGGCACCTCATGCAGGCCTCCCTGGACCTCCTACAAACGTCTGTGTGAGGTACACCCCACCTCCATTTGGGGTGGGGGGGGAGGGCCCCCAAAAATGGTGGGAACGGCCCCCCAATACATGGGGCAGTAGGGTTTGGGCACCCTGGGGGCAGATTGGCACACTAATGTGCCCATCTGTGCCAAGCGAAGTTGGGTAAACAAAGAAAATAATACAAAATCGTAGGCTGCTTTTTAGGGGGGGCTGAGGGCCACCCTAAATTGGCAGCGAATGTTATACTGCAACGGGGGTGGCACTCACCCCCCCACCCCAAATGGAGGGCCTCACCTCATGCAACCCTCCCTGGGGGCAGATATCGGCTCCTTGGAAGGGGCATCTGGCCCCAGGGAGGAATGCATGAGGTGTGGCCCCCCTATCTGACGCCAGGGAGGGATGCATGAGGTGGGGCCCTCCATTTGGGGTGGGCGGGAGAGGGCCACCCCCCGTTACAGTAGAACATTTGCCGGCAATGTAGGGTGCCCCTCAGCCCCCCTACAAAGCAGCCTACGATTTTGTATTATTTTCTTTGTTTACCCAACTTCGCTCGGCGCAGATGGCCACATTAGTGTTCCAATCTGCCCCCACGGTTCCCCAACCCTACTGCCCCATCTATTGGGGGGCCTGCCCCACCATTTGTGGTGGCCCTCTCCTCACCCACACCGAACGGAGGGGGGCACATCATGCAGCCCTTCCTAGGAGGCTCAGGGAGGGCTGCATGAGGTGCCCCCACCAGCCATTTGGTGTGGGGGGGAGAGGGCCACCACAAAAGGGGTGGCAGGACCCCGAATAGATGGGGCATTAGGGTTTGGGCACCCTGGGGGCAGATTGGCACACTAATGTGGCCATCTGCGCCAAGCGAACTTGGGTAAACAAAAAAAATAATACAAAATTGTAGGCTGCATTTAAGGGGGGGATAAGGGGCACCCTAAATTGCCAGTGAATGATGTACTGCAACGGGGGGTGGCCCTCACCCCATCCCCACCCTAAATGGAGGGCCCCACCTCATGCAACTTCTCCTTGCGGCTCTGCAGCTCTGGTGTCTCTCTCTCACCTGCAGCTGCCTGCATCACTGTCCTTGGGCGGTCTTCGCTGGGCTTACTTCCAGTGTCTCTGCCACTGATCGGGTCTGCCTCAAACCTGTGGCAGTCCGTGTCCCGGCCTTCAATCTTCGGGTTCCTCGGATTTCAACAAGTGCCTCCTTCCCTGCTCCTCCAGGACTGATTGCTCGACAATCGAGTAAGTCATTCTCCCCTTATTATTATTAGCTTTGCCTTTGGGCAGCTGTGCAGCTTGTGTTGATTCTGCGGTGGACCTTTGCCTCCTTGCTTCATCTTCCTTGTTACAGTGATGTTTTGCCTCAGGCTTGGGTGAGTCTCCTTCTTCCTTGTCTTAGTGCTTTTAAGGATGTCCTCTACTAAAACATAACAAATAGTGGTGTGGGGGGGGGGGCAAAGGGACTTGAGTGTGGTTTAAGGAAGGTGGGGACATAAAAGGGTTGTATGAATACTGTGTTCTCACAGAGCCATTGTCACCATTCCCATGAAGGATTTCCTTTCCCATGAGATCCACCCGCTGGGTACCACCCCCAGGGGGGCTATTGGGTAGCGGCCTCACCTCCCATCACCTCATGGAAAGGTGCCTCGCCCATGTAAGATATGACAATACCCTGGGATTCATCACAGGCTACAAAGCAAATGCCAGCGTGCACATTAGCCCCCCTGACTATGTGGGCACCCATGCACTAAGGACTCTATTACCTGAGTACAGAGGGCTCCCCAAGGGGGCCTCCCCACCATCGACCGTAAGATCCAGCAACCACCTGGAAGAACAAAGAAAGACAAATGAAAAGACATTAGCACAAAGACTTGAGTCGCAAGGACAACCCTTAAAACATATGGAAAACGCCAGTGAAGTAACTGGTGGTCACAAGTCACAATTGCAAGCATGAACATTGGTGTAACAACATGAGCTAGAAGACCAACCCAAGGTAGCCGGTCTACAGTCAGTTCCTAATTACTGGCGGGAGAAGTTGGCTATCATCCTCCTCTGCAATCCATTCCCCAATCTCCAGGTGAAAAACTAAGGGGAAGCAACCGGGTGGGGGGAGCAGAGGGGAAATCATAGGTATTAAGCAGCATACGGATCCAAGTCCTCTCAGCCACAGCATCCGCAGAGATAAACTGCACCAGCACCTGGAAGGAGAACGTTAGGGAAATACTACACACCAAAAGAAAACATTCTATGCACTAGGCTCTTTTGGGTTGTACACTATTCCGTCCCTGGAAGACCTGTTGGAGGAAGTGGTGGGCCTACAGCATTCCCGCTGGCTCCAGAATCTAACGGGAGCGTGACAGAATGCTAAGCTAAGGAATTCAGCCCAGTCTGAGTGCCATGGAGTCTGCTGCCTCACTGATGGACCTGGCCACACTCATACGGGATCTTAGTGCCGAATTACATCCAAGTTGAGCCAGAACTGCAGTGCTCACTCAGCACATGAACATGCTATAGGCACTGATCACACCCCTACCATGACTGCAACCTATGTCATACTTGCCAACCCTACAGATTTAGGCAGTAGGCTACTGCTTTTTAAGCAGTCCTAACGCCTACAGATTTGGGTGACAGATCCTACTGCTTTTCACAGTGGCAGGTAATTTATGTGACTCTAAGGCAGGATGCAGGACAAAGCATTCAACACATTAATTAGTCTGTCTGTACATTGGGCTGGTAGGTGATTACTTTGGGCTCAGACCAATCCACTGACATGAAAGCTACGTGACTCTGTCCTGTACTCTTGCCGGTACAAACTTTAGGTGAACCACCAGTTTAGGCAAGTGGCAGAGCGTAACACCACCACACAGCATCTGCCTATCAGACTGAGGGGCTATTAGTCTCCATGTCATTCAGTATTCAACTTGCACTGCAGGAATACATATGTATTGCCCAGGCTGCTGCTACTGAGCAGTGGCAAACGTTGCCTACCAGCTCTGTGTGATTACCTTCTGTGTAATTGAATTTGGTGTTAACTTACCATTCAGAATTATACATTTTTAACATTTGAACATCTTTCCATGTTGTGCTGTTTGATGGACTGTTTATTTTAGAATGCGTCAATGGTGCCAATAATGTATGTTTTGTATTTTCCTGTGATCTCATTTTTATTCAAATTATTATTTTTAAACTTGAAAAATCCGCACAAAATCTGCAGGGTGCTGGGGTGGGGATACTCTATTCAGGTTCATGCACCTCCTCTGATTTTTTTTTTTTATATATTTTTATTTTATTTTAAGTAAACCAAACAACAATACAACAGAACATAAATAAAACACACCAAACAACAACAAAAATGCAATCCCCAACCCTCCCCCCTATGAGCCTGTGTGGTGTCCGCCATCGGTATCCGCTCCGTGCGGTGGGGCCTCATCGCCCTCAGATCCAGCCGAGGCCGACCCTGTCCCAAACAGCTCGGCTATCAATGACTTCCATGCCGTGAGGGAGCCCGTTTCTTCCTCCTCCCCTGCCATACAGGCATCCCGCCACGCCGCTGTCTCAGCATCTGCCCATTTTTGGAGATCTCGCCACCAGACCTCAACTAGTGGCTTATGACATTCCTTCCACCCCATGGCAATCCTACGTTTGGCAAGCACATAAACCAGATCTTTAAGTTTCTCAACATGTCGGAGCTTACGCGCTCTGGGATACCCCTCCAGCAGACAGGCCCAGGCTGAATCCACTTCGAGTATAATACCCCTTCCCGCCAGCCTCTGCGCCACTTCACCCCAATAACTTGCGATCACTGGGCACGCCCAGAACATGTGTATCATGTCCGCATTCTCTTCGTTACACTTGGGGCACGCCTGGCGCCCAGCATCCCGAAATCTGGATATTCTCAGGGGGGGGTCATATATGCCCTGTGCGTAATATAGAGCTGTATCTGCTTAAACCTGGCGTTTCTCGATACCATTTTGTGGTACCCCAAGGCGCGCTCCCACAACCCATCCGCCATCGGGGCCCCCATCTCTGCTTCCCATTCCAGTCGCAAGTGCCCCAAAGCCTTCCCAACCTTTGTCATAAACATCTCATACAACCTGGAGACCTCATGCCCACCCTCCGATGTGTCATATATTATCTCCAACGTAGCATCCGGTTCATCGGCCAAGGTAGCTTCAGGCCACATACTCCGGATCTCCCGTACCACCCTAAGATATGTTACGTATTGACCTGTGTGCAGCCCCGACACCGCCTCTAGTTCCTCGAACTCCATTAGGGCCCCGTCCTGCCAGATGTCTCCCATGGTGACCAACCCCACTGATTCCCAGTATGTCCGAAGGATTGCTCTTAGCTGCCCGTCTCCCTTCGCCAGTGCGACCAGTGGTAACTGCGGCACACACGGCGAGGGGTCGCCCATCATCCGGCAGGCTCGCCGCCACATGTCCCTACCCAAGGCCAGCATCTTAGGACGTTCCCTCATACAGGCATTGGCCACCCAGATCACCTCCCGCAAATAAAAGGGGGAACAGTCCCTCCCAAGCAGCCTGTGTTCAGGGGTCTCGTCATCCGAGAGCCACCTGGCCACATATTGCAATTGCGCAGCCACATAATAGGCCTCGAAGTTCGGCAGTTTCACGCCACCCTTCTCGTAAAAGTTCTGCAGTTTCCACAATGCAACTCTATTGCGTGTTCCGTGCCATAGGAAATCCCTACATACACTATGTAACCTCACAAAAAACTTCTTAGGTATCATATAAGGGATGTTATTAAAGTAGTGCAAAAGCCTGGGCAGCACCACCATCTTGAGCATAGCTCCCCGGCCCATCATCGCTAAAGGCAATCTTTCCCAGAACCTCATGCACTTCTCAATCTTCCCCACAGCTAATTCGGTATTATGCTTATGTTCCTCCTCGGTCGTGTGATACACGTCAATACCCAGGTACCGGAAGGAGCGCGTTGCCCACGGGATCTGCAGCACCGGCAACCTCTCCACGGGTGTCCCCACATAACCGCCCAGCGGAAATAGTATGGATTTCTGGGGGTTTACTGCTATGCCAGACAGCCAGGCGTACCTCTCCATTACCTCCAAGACATACTGCAAATTCTCTTCCGGGTATTTCAGGTATAGCAGCATATCCTCTGCATACAGGGATATAAGGTGACACTCCCCTCCCACCTCAATACCCACCGGGTCATACTGCTGCCGAAGGTAAATTGCTAAGGGTTCGAGGGCCAATATATACAACATTGGGGACCAAGGACACCCCTGCCTAGTGCCTCTGCCCAACTGCCATCTGTCTGACACCACTGCGCCCGTGCGGACCCTGGCCAGAGGTGCACTATATAACATCTCGGCCCACCTAATGTAGCCTGGTCCCAGTCCAAACCGTCCCAAAGCCGCCAGCAACCACGGCCATCGAACAGAGTCGAACGCTTTAACCGCGTCCAACGCCACTATCGCCATTTCGCTCTCGTCACTACATCCCCCCTCAACCACCCTGTGAAGGCGTCTATGATTGTGAGTGATATTCCTGTTCGGGACATAGCCCGTTTGGTCAGGATGGATCAACTTGCCGATCACCCTCCGCATTCTGGCCGCCAGGACAGCTGTTAGGATCTTGCTGTCTTGGTTCAGCATCGACAAGGGCCGATAGGAGCCGCAACTGTGTCCCGGCTTATTGGGCTTGGGGAGCGGTATTATAATCGCCTCCCAGAGCGATTCAGGCAGCCGCCCCACCTCGAACGCTTCATTAAGCTTCTCCAGCATGGGCGGGAGCACCTCTTCTCCATACGCTTTATAAAATTCACTGGGGAACCCATCCGCCCCTGGGGCCTTGCAAGTGGGTAACTGCCTCACAATCTCTTTCAACTCTTCCAGAGTGATCGGAGCATCCAACTCCTCTCGCTCTTCATCACTTATCCTGGGCAGACCTATGTCTTCGAGTACTTCATCTATCTCCTCCCGGCTCCCCCCCTCACGATCCTCGTATAATGCCTGATAATATTCCGCGAATGCCCCATTTACACCTTCTTGGGTATCCACCTCTTCACCCTTTTCAGTGATCACCGATCGGATCGGGGACCTCGGGGTCTCGCTCTTATAAAGCCAAGCTAGAAGCCTGCCCGTTTTGTCCCCCCCCGCATGTAGTCTCTCAATATACTTTCTGTAGTTTAGATTACAGAGCCTGTCCCAATGTTCCGCACACCTCTGCTGCAGGGTAGAGACCGCCTCCGTATCGATTCCACCCTCCTCCAACTCTCTTTCCAACTCAATCTCGGCCATATGCAGATCGGCCAGGACTCCCCCCATCAACCCCTTGGACTTCGCAATGGCGGCCCCCCGCATTACAACCTTAAAGGCCTCCCATAAAGTACCAGCCGACTTAACACTCCCTGTATTCACCTCAAAGTAAGCAGTTATCTCCTCCCTCATATCCTCTCGGAAGACTGGATCCTTGAGCGCTTCCGCCCTAAGGCGCCATGTTGAAATGCGCGCTCGTGGGGGGTAAAGCTGCCATCGCAAGACCAGGGGCGAGTGGTCCGAGAGGACTCTCGCCCTGTAGTCTATCTGGTCGCACTCCGCGACAACGTCCGGAGTGACGAAGAAGTAATCCAGCCTCGTGTGCAGTTGATGCGGGCCGAATAATGCGAGTATTGCCTCACGCCAGGGTGACTCGCTCTCCAAACATCTACCAGGCCAAAGTCCGCCAGCAACGTCTGCAATACTCTAGCCGCCGGGCTGGGCTTGACTATCTTGTCGACCGACCTATCCTCCCTGGGGTTCAGAACACAATTGAAGTCCCCGCCCCAAATCACCGTACCCCCCATCCCATCGCTAAGTCTCGTGCACAGCGTCCTAAAGTATGTCGCCGTGTCCTGGTTGGGAGCATAAGTGTTTATAATACACACTACTTTGTTCTCCACAAGCCCCCTTACCATGACCAGCCTCCCATCAGACTCCACAACCTCCCCAAGCAGCTTAAACGGGACATGTGGTGCCACCCAAACCAGCACACCTCTAGCATAGGCAGAATATGTAGATCCCACTACTGTCCCCTTCCACTTCCTTCCCACTAGTTCCAATTTTTCCCGTGTCAGATGCGTCTCCTGTAACAAGGCCACATCTATCTTTTGCCTCTTCAGGTACAACATGACCTTGTTTCGCTTTAGGTAGCTGTTAAGCCCTCTAACGTTCCACGTTAGCATCCTAAGGTCCCCCATGGTCTATCAGTAGCTCCCACCTCCCTTCCAGGGATTCCTGCCTCCCCCCCACCTCGCAGACACCCATTCCCAGTTCCACCCCCAGGCTCATATAAAAACTAACACACCCCACACCCCTAACCCAACCAACTGCCCAGCTCCATCCCTGGATCTCAGGCATCCCCGTGTTCGGTTCTCTCTGGAAGCCCAAGCAGAGAACCCGACGGGGTGTCACCCCACTAGCAGTGACTAACCTAAACTCAAACTGGGGTACAAAGAACGGCCCCTGGAGGCTCCTCTCCCTCGCATTCGTATCCGTGCACGCGGACCATATTTCCAACACCTAACGCGTACACGTTCTCACACAAAGTCACAGACTATATTCCAGTCCCAATGTTCATAGCCCAACCGGCCCGCAGTGTCACTTATCTCGTCCCGTTCCAGCAGCCGTCCGAACGTCTGGCTCCTGAGGGCAGTTTTGCGCGTCCAGCCACTCCATGGCATCCTCTGGAGTGGCAAAAAACAGCATCTTGCCCTTAAAGAGAACCTTCAGTTTGGCCGGGTAGAGTAACATGTATTTATACCCAGCCTCCCGCAATCGCCTCTTAACCGCTCCAAAGTTCATGCGACTGCGCTGTACCTGCAGGGTATAATCGGGGTAAGCAGTTATGGTCGCCTCTCCTCGTCGTATAGTGCCCCCCTTGCGAAAGTATTCAAGGATCCTTTCCCGGTCCCGGTAATTGAGGATCTTGGCGATCACAGGCCTGGGCGGATTTCCCGGCGGTGGCCTCCTAGTCAAGGCCCTGTGCGCTCTCTCCACCGCAAACCCCTGCGACAGGGCGCCCCCCGTGATCTCCTGCAGCAACAAGTTTTCAATAAATTCCGTGGGACTTTGGCCCTCAGCCCCCTCCGGCAGGCCCACAATGCGGACGTTGTTTCTCCGGGCGCGTCCTTCCGCCTCCTCTGCCCTACTCTCCAAGTTACCCACACGTTGCACCAAGGCATGGAGATCACGCTTGTGCGCGGCGCAGTCCGCCGCGGTAGGGCCCATCTCCTTCTCCAAGGTCTCCGTGCGCTCTGCCAGGGCTCGCACGTCGTGCCTTAGGAGGTTCACGTCCTCCTGCACCGCCCCAACCTGTAGTTCCTTCGCGGTTTTCAGTTCGGCCACTGCGAGCTGGAGCTTGGTCTCCCACGTCGCTTTCAGGTCCGCGATCGCAGCGAGGACATCTTGGTTCGCACCCCCGACGGCCATTTCCTTGGCCTGAGCCTTCTCCTTGCTCCTGGCTCTGTCTGGGCCGGGCGGCGTCTTGGCGTATTCGTCGAGCGTGGGCTGTTTGCTCTTTGCTCTCAGGAGCTTGTTCGACATGTCTCCCGTCAGAAGGGCCACGCTCAGGTCCAAGGCAGGGAGGCACTGTGCCCACTCACCCCAATTCCGTCTTGGGGATCCTTTGTTCTCCGGCTCACCCGACCATCTTCGCGACTGTTGTTGTCCACCGCTGTCCCAAGGTGGGCCGGGTTGTGCTGCACCCTTCGTAACGCCCCGAGGGCGCACGTGCGTTGTGGAAACCGCCACTGGGGTCCCGATCCCCCACTCCTTTGTCCCCTCGTCAAGCGGCGGCGGCCATTTTCTCGTCCGTCTAGGTCTCGCCTCCAATTCCTCACCCGGCCTCTAATCACACTTCCGCAGTGCGGACCCGGATAAAAATGTATCCACACGTGCAGCCGAACTTCATGTACGCAGTCAGCACCTTCTCAACCGAATCGCATCGGTCCTTTCACGGTTTTCAGTCGGATAATGTACGGATCTGCGGGAGCCCCCGTACAGACGCGTCTTTTCACATGGCTTCCAAGCCACGCCCCATCATGCACCTCCTCTGATACCATTAGCACCACCTGAGCGGCTTACAGGGGGCCCTCACAGGTTTCCAGTGTTCATGAACCAATGTTGCTTGCATTTTATCTGCTGCCCATTGGCCTTCCTCAATGGCAGCACTTAAGTGACGTTTGTTCTTTCGTATATGGGGGCATGCAGGGGACTGTTCAATCCCAATGGTATAGGCAGAGGACCCGATGCTACAGGATTGTAGGGCATTTCAGACAGAATTGGAGAAATTGTTTGCCAGGCAGATACAAGCCCATGCCATCTAGAGATCTGGAGGATGTCCTTGCTCAGATGGTAAATCCACCGGAACACTGCTCTGACAACATAGTCGAGTTAAACCACTGGCTAGAGGAAAGAAAAATTGATCAGGCTTGGTTGCAGCATCAAAGCCTGTACATCAGGTCCAAGGAAGGAAGGAGCATGACCACCAGAATGGAAGCTGCTCATGAACCTATGCAAATTGTGTGGCTCAGAGGGCCCTTCACCAAGGAAGAGAGGGGAAGAGGCTTCTTACAACAGTTATGCTTATATTGTGGAAAACCTGGTTACTTTCTTCTAGAGTGCCCGATGAAACCCAAGGCTGGGTGAAGGACCTTGGGAACAATAGAGAACAAACAGAAGGAACTCTCTGGAATGCCAGAAAACTAGAAAGCACAGAAAGACAAGAGGTCGACTGTCCTGGGCTAACCCCCAAGATCCCATATTTAGCTATCCCAGTGACCCTTGCAGTAACAGATGCCGTCCTGATAGAATGTGATCCATATATTGACTGTGGCACCACTGGACATTATCTGGACATTGCATCTACAACTCACAAACACCACCCAGAAAATGTGTGTGCCGTGGATTGTTATGCACTGACCTGGGGTACAGTTACCACTCACACTGAGATGCTGATGGCGCTGTGTGGAAATGGGCATCAGGAACAAATTCACTTCGATCTAATAGCAGCCCTGCAATTTCAGCTTATATAGCTGACATGGCTGGTGGCATACAACCCACATATAGACTGGATCCGGGGGTGGTGGACTTCTGGTCTTCGTACTGTACGATGCACTGTTTTTTCCCGATGGCCGAGACATTAACACACAGGACTTGGGGATCCCGATCCCAAAATGGATCCTAGCAGAGCCACCTGTGGGACGATTGGGCGAACTGCTAGGGAAATAAAGGGATTTTGAAGATATCTTCCAGAAAGAATAAGCCAATGTTCTTCTGCCTCATAGGCCCTATGACTGTTAAATTAACCTTGTGCAAGACTCTTGCACCCTCAACAAGGTGACCATCAAGATCCTCTAGCCCCTTCCCTAGATCCCATGTTGCTTGACCTGGTAAAGGATGCCCACATCTACACCAAACTTGATCTAAAGGGGCTCCTATCACCGGGTGCGCTTCAAGAAAAGGGATGAGTGGTAGACTGCCTTCGGACCAAATGTGATCTCTTTGGGCATATTAATGTTGCAGTGGAATTTCAGTTCTTCATTAATGACATACTGTTTACTTTTTTTGATGTCTGTGTGGTGGTCTGCATAGATGACATACACATCTACTCACAGTCCATGCAGGAGCACACTAACCATGTGAGGGCGGTCCTGGACCAATTGCGGAAACACCACCTATTTGCTAAGCTGGAAAAATGCTTCCTTCGCATCCAGTGGAATTTCTAGGATTCATCCTGATGCCAAACAGAATCACAATGGATAACTGAAAGGTGGAAGCAATACTCTTGTTTTGTCACCCACCTCTGTGAAAGGAGTCCAGAGTTTCTTCTGCTATGCGAACTTTATAGGCGTTTTACACCCGACTTTTCCAAGGTGGTGCACCCTATCACGGACCACCTCAGGAAGAACACGCAATTCAACTGGACTGGAGAGGTCGAGACCGCCTTTAGGAGATTGAATGACCTGCTCACTTCAGCACTCATCCTGGCACACCCAAAACCAGAGCTGCGATTCATTGTGGAAACAAACGCCTCACACAGAGCGATCATTGCTGTACTATTGCAGTTAGGCTCAGACGAACAATGGCACCCTGTCGGCTTTTGGCCTCAAAAATTGAATACGCCTGAAAAGACTTGTGCCACTATGGACTACATAAAAATTGCTTGGCATCAAGGCGCCTTCAAAAAGTGGCAACACTACCTCCTGGGCACTCCACACACAGTAATGGTGTACACTGATCACCAGAACTTGCAATTCTTGAAATCGGAGCGCAACACTGATTGGCTCTCTTCTTTGCAGACTTTGATTTTCAAATCGCTTATCGACAGGTGCCAAGAATGACAAGGCTGACGCCCTGAGGATGAAGAAGAGGTTAAGAACCCCCCGGAACCTCAACCTATCATTCCAGAGAGTCACTTCATGGGAGTGATAAGCATCTCTCTTTCTCTGTTTCTTGGGGTGGCCGCTACCTCTCCATCCGAGCCTCTAGAATACAGAGTACCCCACGGCTCGGTGCTCGGCACTTTCCTATTCTCACTCTACACCTCCCTCCTTGCCCCTGTCATCTCCTCATTTGGCATCTCTCACCACTTCTATGCTGACGACACGCACCTCTTCCTTTCCTTCTCTTCCTTCTCTCCTGATCTCCACCTTAAACTCCCGTCCTGTCTTACTGCCATTAAAGACTGGATGTCTTCTCGCTTTCTTTCCCTTAACTCTGACAAAACTGAGGTACTTTTCTTCCCCTCTAACTCCCTTCCCCCTCCCTCTCCTCCTTTCATTCACTTTCCTCCCTCTAACCTCACTTTCTCCCCCCATGCTCGCAACTTAGGCATTTACTTCGACTCTTGTCTCACTTTTTCTCATCATATCTCTCTCACCTCTCATGGCTGTCGCTTCCACCTCTATAACATTCGTAAAGTCCACCCCTCTCTTACTTTCCATGCCACTAAACTTTTAATCTCCTCCCTAATCTTCTCTCGCCTCTTCTACTGCTCCTCCTTACTCTTTGGTCTACCCACCTCACATCTCTCCCCCCTCAAATCTATCTACCATTCGGCCATCCGTACTCTCTGTCTCCTCACCTCCCGCGATTCCATCTCTGCCTCCCTATCCTCCCTTGGCTGGCTTCCCTTTCACTCCCCACTTAATTTTCATTTTCTCTGCTTAGTCTTCAAATCTCTCCATAATCTTGTTCCCCCTTATCTCTCTTCCCTTCTCTCTTTCTACACTCCCTCTCACCCTCTTCGGTCTGCTGACCACTTCCTCCTCACAGTTCCACCTTCCCCTTGTGCCTCCTCCTGCTTCCGCTCTTTCCAACTCCTAGCTCCCCTTCACTGGAACTCCTTACCTCTCTCAATCCGCTCTATCCCTACCTTTTCCTCATTCCATTCCTCCCTTAAATCTCTCCTTCTCCATTCCCCGCCATGATTCCCCTCCACCTCCCCCTATCCTTCCCCCACTCCTTTCCCCCCCCAATATCAGCTCCCTCCTCCCAGTTCTACTCCTCTACTCCCTTCCCGTCTGTCTAATTGCTCCACATATTGTTTTGTTGATCTGATTCAAAATTGTATCTTGCTTCTATTGTTACTATTATTTCTGTTATTGTTAAAAGTATCCTGTTGTTAAAATGTGCAGCGCTTTGGCGTAAAGAGCTACATAAACCTAATAAAATACAAATACAAATACCTCTGAGGCCTCTGTCTCTTTCCAGCACCAGGTCAGGGAGGCTCTTTCCCCTGATGTGAAACAATAATGTATGGCCTTGGGTGGTAAACGCCAAATAGTGCAAGGCCTCCCCTACTTTGGAACAGCCCTATATCTACCATCTGCAGAACCAGGTTTCATTTATTATTATTATGGTATTATTTTAGTGCAGACCTTTGAGAAGCAATGGAGCGCTTTACAGAGGTAGTCAACAATACAAATACATAACAAAGCACTTTATTGAGGTATACAGCAGTATAGATGCATAAAAGAGAGCTTTTCAGAGGTAACAACAGAACAGATGTACAGCGGGATAGGATACAGAGCGGCACAGTGGAGGGGTACATCTGTACTGGGTAGCGGGGAAGAGAAGGGGGCGGCGTCTAGCGAGTCAGGTGGGGCGAGGGGCGACGTAATGGCCTAGGTGTTGAGGAGCAGAGACTCCTTCAAGAGTTCAGCCTTGAGTTCTTTTCGGAATTGTAGGGGCATGCGGGTGAGTCAAATGCTGACGGGGAGGAGGTTCCATATTCTTGGGGCGTAGGCAGTGAAGGCTTGTTTTCTGGTCCTTTTTGCAGTGGCGGATTTCAAGTCTGCACGTGTCCTGGCTTCTGGTGGTGTGCTGTCCACTGGATATGCTGAGTTTCTCAGCAAGGTAGATGGGTGACTTGAGGATGACTGCCTTATAGATGGTGCAGCAAGACTTGAAGGTGATTTGTGCATGCAGTGGGAGCCAGTGAAGGTCGATGAGGGGCAGGGTGATGTGGTCGTATCTGTGTAGAGCCTTGGGGCTGTGTGCAGGACACTTCTCAGGGGCACAAGGGAGGACGACAGAAGGCCTTCGAGAAGTGTATTGCCGCCATCAAGGTGGGATGGGACAAGTGCTTGAACGGTGGATCTAAAGCTGTCCAAAAGGAGGAAGGGATTGAATTTCCACAGGAGGGAGACCTGATACCAAGCTGTCTGAGTTTTCTTATCTATGTGTGTCTTGAAGGGGAGGTGTTTGTCGATGTGGAACCCGAGAGACTTGGCACAGGAGGTCTGCTTGGGTGTGAAGCCCTCAGAGTTCATGGTTTATAGCCAGGTCTGTATGTCTGGGTGTTCGGTGTTGTTGGTGAGAAGTAGGAATTTGGTTTGGAGGGGGCCGAGCTTCAAGACGGGATCAGCGAGAGGCAAGTTTTGAGCCTATGGATGTCCTTGATGGAGTCTATCTTTAGGTATAGCTGTGTATCATTGGCCTTCTGGTGGATGTGGATGTTGTGTTTGGCTACGAGGGCTCCAGCAACTCCATGTATTGATTGAAGGTCACTGGGGAGAGAATGGAATCCTGAGGGACTCCTCAGGTGATGGTAGCGTTGGCGATCTAGAAGAATCTACAGACACACCACGACTCATTCCTTGCAGAGCACCCTGGTATCTCAAAAACTATACAAAAGCTGCAGGGTTCTTACTGGTGGCCTATGCTCTGCAGAGACATCAAAAACTATGTAAATATCTGTAGAATATTTGTGCAGCATAAGGTGCCATGACAGAAACCACAAGGACTGCTTCAGTCTCTGCCGGTACCCAAAGCCCCTGCATACCTGGTCCATCGATTTCATAGTGGAACTGCCTAAGAGGAGAGGCTTCAACCCAATAATTGTGGTAGCAGACCATATGACTAAAATGGTGCACTTCCTGTTCCATTAGGGGATACCCACAGCACAAGAACTAGCAGCCGCGTTCATAGAATAAGTGGTCAAACTACACAGATTGCCCACAACCATCCTTTATGACAGAGGAAGACAGTTCCTATGCCACTTCTGGAAGGCATTCTGCTTAGCTGCCCACATAGACTCCAAGGTCTCCTCTAGCTACCATACGCTAAAGATTGCCAAACTGAAAGGAGTAACCAGGCCCTTGAGCAGCATTTACGCTGTATGTCGACCCAAATCGAGTGTGAATGGGCGGACGAATTATGGGCCGCCGAGTTTGCTTCTAACAATACCCCTCATGCCTCCACGGGATTTGCCCCTTTCTACCTTCTGTATTGGTGGGAACCGATGGCATCAGTATGCACACGCGGCATGGACACACCAGTACCATCAGTTCAGGAACACCATGCAAATATCAGACACATGCTGGCCCTCACAAAGCAGAACCTAGTGGCGGCCAAGGCACAATACAAAAGACACACAGATAATAAGCACCAGGAAGCCCCTAACTGGCACACACGTGGCCCAGCATGGGTGTCCACAAGACACTTACACCTAAAAGGACCCTGTATGTTTCTTCAACCATACGTGGGGCCGTACCCAGTGCTAGAAACTGTGGGAAAGTCAGCGGTTAGGGTAGCGTAGATCAGGCAACCTAATATGAGGCCAAACCTATCTTAGATGCAAAACGGGTGAGGGGACCCTACCTGATAGACTGGAAGGGCTATGGGCCAAAGGACCGTTGCTGGTGATCAGCACAGGGTGTTCATGCAGATAGGTTGATTCATCAGTTTTATCAACAGAATCCTCAAAAGCCCCATCCTGGAGGGAGGCATTTGTGGGGGGTTACTGTCAGGCCCATCCCCTTAGGCTTGATGCACCCACATGCACAATGCATTAAGGACCCACATATACGTCAGACTACATGGACATAGTTAATAAAGATCTGGCAACAGAGGAGGGTCAGAGACGACAACACCCAGCATCCCTTGTGAGTTCCGGGGGGCCATGGTGCTTGTAAGGCTATTTAAGCCATGCCCTCCCCAGCACCTGTGCTTAGCATTGCCTACACCTTGCACGCCTTACTGGGTTCTTCAGCGTCCACATCCTCTCCAACCTGCCGAGCCTGGAATGAAGAAAAAAAACAGTATCAGTACCGACTTACCCGTGCTCCCGCCTCCTTGCTCCGAAGCTGAAGACTTTCTCCACACCCAGCCCTCCAGCTGCACCCAGCACAGTCTTCATTCTAACGGGCTCTCACTGCTCCCGACTTGGGACACACTGCATATGGCTACAAAGCAAAAGTCAGCATGTACACTAGCTCTCCTGACTACGTGGGCACACATGCACTAAGGACGCTCTTATCTGAGCACAAGGGGCTCCCCAATGGGGCCACCGCACCATCAGCCACATGATCCAGCAACCACCTGGAAGAACAGAGAAAGACAAAGGAAAATACATTAAACACAAGATTTGATTCGCAAGGACAACCCTTAAAACATGGGGAAATCGCCAGTTAAGTAACTGGTGTGCACAAGTCACAATTGCAAGGGTAACATTGGTGAAACAATATGAGCTAGAAGACCAACCCAAGGTAGCCGGTCTACAGTCTGTTCTACCAGTGCCTAATAACTGGTGGGAGAAGTTGGCTATCATCATCCTATGCAATCCAGTCCCCAATCCCCAGGTAAACACTAAGGGGAAGGAACCAGGGGGAGAGAGAGAGGATAAATCTCAGGTATTGAGCAGCATACGGATCCAAGTCTTCTCGCCCACAGCATCCCGCGAGATAAACTACACCAGCACCTGGAGGGAGAATGGCAGGGAAACCCTACACTCCAAAGAAAAACATTCGAATGGATTTTGTCCTGCCACATATTCCTCCTCTTTGATATATTTTTAAGTCTGCTTGCAGCTTCAGAATTTTTTTCGTAGTATCAGGCACTGTGCAATGTTTAGTCGTGGCACTTGATGACCTCCGTCCTGTCATTGGCCTTTAACGTTGATGCCATTATAAGTAGCTTGCACGGCTACCGTTGTTTCAGTTCTGTTTTTCTGCATGGTCAGCACGCTTCGGACGTTTCTTCGCCTCACCAAATTCTTTCTGTGTTTTGTCTAATAAGTCGAAATATGTCTATACCGAAGACAGGATTTAAGGGGTGCTCCAAGTGCTGGGTTAAAATATTCATTATGGACCCACATCAAATCTGTTTATGGTGTCTGGGTGTGGACCACAGACCATTGCGTTTCCTGTCAGTCCATGACATTCAAGGCTTTGAGGGAGAGGAAAGGGAACCTCGTGGCAGGTAGGCCCCCTTCAAAGTCCCCTTTGGTTACCACTTCAAATAGGAGGTCTTCGGACTGTAGGAGGTCAAAAAACTGTAAGCGCTCGAGGTCTAGATCTCAACACTCGTCCTCCTCCCATAAAAAAGCAAAGAAGCAATGCCATTGATGGCGACTATCTTCAAGTTAGTTAGTTTCCCAAGTAAGTCACCACCACCCGCTGACTGGGAAACATTCTGTGTAAAAATGCTTGAGGTATGTTAGGAGTTGACTCAGAGTGTCCCTCCGAAAGAGCCCAATAAGGCTTCAGAGCTCTCTGTTTTTGATACGACTGGCAGGGTGCCTGTTGACACCACTTCTTGTGCGCCAAAGAGCCCGGGAGGTAAATCTCCATGACATGTGTCAAAGGATGCTTTATCTCGACACAGGCATAAGTTAAAACCTTCCTCCTCGACTCCTGTGAAGGAGCATGTACCTGGGCCTTCGAAGCCTCAGTCGAAGTCTGTAAAGCTGTCAACACCATCAACGCCATTAACGACTTTGACGCCTTTGAAGAATTTGAAGCCGTTGGTCAACGCATCAATTTACTTTACGTCTCTACCAAAAACGGACTCTTTAGGACAATGGGGTCCATTTCAAAAGAGGAGGAATATCAGGACGTCCCTTTTGGCTATGAATAGGGTACCCGAAACGTACCTGAAGAATTAATTTCTGAAGAATCCAGAATGGGAAATATAGTTGATACCCTAAAAGAGACTAGTGGCTTGGACAGAGACAGACTTTGCCACTGCTGATGTTTTAGGGCATGCTAACCCTTCATACAGGTCAGTGATGGGAAAGGTCACCGAGTACGTGGGATAGGGAAAGCCAGTGACAATAATGGAAAAGCAAGATTTGACTCACATCCTCGACAGCGGACCTCAAGGGTACAAGTTTTGCCTTTTCACACCGCCTTAATGACTAGGGTTTTAGAAAAACCTGCTAAAACCAGATACTACACCAGTGATTAAGATTAACAAGAATGTATAAACAAATACAGAGCTGCTTCTATAGACCCCAGGTTTTTAACCAGACACCCAACTCCTGAGATTGTGTTAGTACAGGCAGCAACATCATCCTCATAGGCTGCGGTCTATCCAACTATCCCACTGGATAGAGACGACAAAAGGGTTGATGCCTTGAATAAAAGGGTTTTTAGTGCAGGCGGCATGGCCCTCAAACCCATGAATGCAACTTGTGCCCTGGCCAGGTATACCCACACTTTGTGGGATTGCATTGCTTTGGCGGTTGACCATATCTCTGAAAGCGAGGAGAGGGAAGTTTTCTAAACCTGGTATAAGACGGCAAACATGCCATGTGCCAGCCTCTCCAATCTGGTCTAGACCCTGCAGATTCTGTCAGCAGGGCTGTGGCAGCCAGTACTGCCGCCATGAGATTTGCATGGCTTAGAAAGTCAGGCTTTGCATCTGATGTTCAGGCAGTATCTAAAGCCTCCACAAAATCACTAGGAGCTGCAATTCGATAGCCAAATCAGGCCCAAGAGTCCTCCCATTAATGGAGGGCTCGGCCCTTTCATTTTTACTCCTTGATTACAATGGGAAGGGGCCAACGTATGCATAGGGGTCCAAGAAGAGCTCCCCATGGTTCCAGAGGTTGAGGAGGGAAAGCTTTCTTTTCAGCCTCTGCTTCTTTGCCCTCAGCTTCGGCAACAACACCAAAATCCCTCTGAGTCCTTCATCCATGGGACTCTGGTGGAGTGCAGGCTGACTCAGAATCTGGAGAATTGCCGGGGCATAGCCCACGACCACTGCCTCTGCTTTTTAACATGGCCCCCCAGACTGCACTCCGTGTGGCTCATCCTTGATGTACCCGGATCCCTGTTGGAGAAAGGTGCGATAGAGTTAGTACCTGCGGCAGAGAGGTATGTTACTTTCCCTACTTTATAATCCTCAAAAAGGACGCAGCAGTGCAACCTATCTTGGGGCCTCATTACACGGATGGCGGTAAGGATTTACCGGTACCGGAAAAATACCGGTACCGGTAAATCCTTACTGCCTTACTAACAGGTCCCTTTGCGGGTTGGGGTATTTAACGCCTGCTTTTTGCAGGCGTTAAAAACCAACCCGCAAAGGGACCCAGGGAGCTAATTACGGTAGCGCAATTTGCGGTACCGTAATTAGCGCCTTCCCCATTCCCATTGAGCCCTATGGGGAAAAATGGGAATGGGGAAGGGCAATGGTGGAAGGGGGAATTACCGCCCCGCCAACCTTGGAATGGGGCGGTAATTCCCCTTTTCGCCAAGGCGGTGCCGGTATTTTACCGGCATGAACCATGGCGCTAATAGCGCCATGGTTCTCCGCCATCCGTGTAATGTGGCCCTTGTACTTGAGACGCTTGAACAAGTTCCTCAGGAAGCACAAGTTCAAGATCGTAACCCTTTCGCAGATCCTTTAGACCCTTCGGCTCCAGGATTGGTTGGTGTCATTGGACCTTCAGGATGCTTACTTTCATGTGCCCATTTATCACAAACACAGAAAGTACCTGAGGTTGGCAGTGGCCGGTTCGCATGATTAGTTTTGTGTACTGCCATGCGGGCCCCCCTCTGCCCTGAGGGTTTTCACCAAGCTCCTGGCAGTGGTGGCAGCAATTCTAAGGAGGGAACGGATTCAGATCTAGCCCTACCTGAACGACTGGCTGATCATGGCTTGTTCTCCCGAACAGGCTCTGAATCATCTCAGTTGGATTAGCCATTTCCTCCATGTGCTGGGATGCCCCCTGAATTTCAAGATGTCCCACTTGACACCATCAAAAGAAGCTTCAGTTCATTGGAGTGATGTAATACCACTAGAGTATTTGTCTTTTTCACTCCATCGAGAGCTTCAGGTCTCCACAGTAAAAGGTTATTTGGAAGCATTTTCTATTTTCAAGCATTCGCTTGATGAGGGTTCTTATTTCAAGCCACCCATTGTAATCCAATTCTTGAATCGATTAACAAACATCTTTCCCCCGGTCCCTTTTATTTGACCGGTTTGGGACCTGAACTTAGTGTTAAGACATCTAATGGGGACACCTTTCGAACATTTTCATTCTTGTCCACTCAGAATGCTAACCCTTAAGACTGTCTTTTTGACAGAAATAACATCAACCCGCAGAGTTAGTGAACTGCAAGCTCTTTCCGCTAAGCCACCTTTTATTACCTTTTTTAAAGGCAAGGTGGTGTTGAGGATGTGCCCTTCATTCTTACCTAAGGTGGTATCTGAGTTCCACTTAGCACAGAAAACAGTGTTAACTGCCTTTTATCCACCACCTCCCCCTTCTAAAGAGGAGGGGAGATTGCACAGTTTCGACCCTAGAAGGGCCTTTAGTTTTTACATCTCCAGAATGTCTAAGATCAGGCAGGATGATGAGTTTTTTATAGGTTATTCAGGCCATAAATTGGTGTTAGCTGTCACCAAGCAAACCATTTCACATTGGATAATCCTTTGCATTTCAGGGTCTAAGAACGCATTCCACCCAAGAAGTGGCTACTTCAAAGATGGGTGCTCGTGCAAGACATCTGTAACGTAGCAGCTTGGTCCTCTTTGCATAACTTCAGCAAATACTATTGTCTGGACTCTGTCAGGTTAGGAGGCCAGATTTGGCAAGGCTGTACTCCACAGCATCAATCAACAATAATTCTCTGCGCCCACCTCATTAGAGTGACTGCTTTGGGAGTGTTTCAAAGATGAGGAATAAGTGGGAGGACACAATCCATTCGAAGAACAAATTACTTTCCCCTGGTATTGTTCTTTTTTTTTTTTTTTTTTTTTTTTTTTATTATTATTTGTTTTAGCTGGTAAACCAACTTTTCAAATATTTACACTCATTATCATTTTTGTAGTTACATTTCCATACTTACAACATTAAAAGAAAGTCAATCATTCTTTGTATCTCATTACATATCATTACAGGGCAGCATAGAACAGTAAAATATGTGATATTATGACTACCAAATAGCCTTTTACTTCACATGGGTGCAAGCAATCTTCGTATCAGGAAATATTTGATTAAGAAATTGCACAATTGCAAGCTGTATTGTTAATCTTGGATTAGAAAATAAAAGATTCCATAGCTGTCTGTGACTAGTACCACTCTGGACCGACACTTTGTTTCCAAAGCATTTTGCTCTTATGTTATATAGGGCGGGGCATTCAGTTATAAGATGTTGCAAAGTTTCACATTGTCCTTTGTCATTACAATGCCGACAGAAATTTTGATCTTTTGATATTACTCTCCTTCTATATAGAATCTCGTTAGTTTCATACTGATTTAGTCTGAATCTTAGATATTTCTGACGGCAAGTAGGTGATGGATATTTTAGTAGGTACTCTGATATTACCCCATACCTTTTGACACCAAATGCTTCGGGGTTAAAATCCTTAAGTTTTGAGCAGATTGTCATATTGAATATCCAGTCTGCTTGATGAATTTTATTTTTGGCGCGATCAGGGTTTGTCAATAGAAGCTCGATCGTTACTGAAGCATCAGAAATCGCGTTTAGCGTATGATTTCTCCACTTCACCGACATACCAGTTTTGGAGGTTAATAAATTTTGGGCCAATACATGTAGAAGGCTGCGTTTCCCCATACCATCCAACATTTTCCGGAGAAGAGCGCATTGTTTCCATATTACATGGGTATATAGGGAGATCAGACCCAATTCATGTCGCAATATGGCCAAAGGTGTTCCTGGCGAAAGTGTTAAAACTTTTTTCCAATATCTAGCTTCTATGCTATCCCAAAATTTGCGATTTTGTGGGACCAGGGCCTCAACACCATATAGCAGAATTGGAATTGCTTTGGCCTTATAAAATTGCACAATGTGTTTCACTGTGAATTTCCCATATCTTCTGAGAATGATTTTCGATTGTGAGATCAAGGAGTTTAACTTCACCCTAGTTTCAGTTGTCGTGGTACTTAGGGTTTTTTTATGTTCAATATAAACTCCAAGATATTTATATTTGACGACTTTGGTTAATACACAGTTTTGAAGAGACCACTCAAGGTGATGTTTTTTTGTGAAGTTGTTCTTGCATACTAATATTTGGGATTTAGCTGTGTTAATCACAAGGTTATTTGATGTTGCATATGTACCTAGTTGATTTAACATGTTTTGTAGGCCTATAGGTGTGCAGGATAATAATACCAGATCATCTGCGTATAGAAGATAGGGAACCCTTTGAGAGCCTATACGAGGCGCATCTGTTACACAGTTCATTAGAACAGGGCCTATATCTAGAATATAAAAGTTAAATAGGAAAGAGGCAAGAGCACAACCCTGCTTCACTCCTCTGTGGGTCTGAATGGCAGGTGATAGTCTTCCTCCCAAGTTTAATTTAACTCGCATAGAAGTAGAGGTGTGTAGTAATGCCACTAGATTTGTGAGAGAAATTGGACACCGATGTTGTCTGAGTTTGGTTATTAACATATTTCTGTCAATGTAGTCAAAGGCAGATTTGAAGTCAATGAACCCCAGATATAAGGGGAGTCCACCATCTGCTTGCTCCGATTGAATCATCGAGAGAGCTAAAATGTTCGGTATTGTGCCCATGCCTTTGACAAAACCTGACTGAAATAAGTCTCTTAGACTGTTTTGATCTACCCACTCATTAAGCTCTTTTAGTATTATTCTACAGAATATTTTCGCCGGAGCATCCAATAATGAGATTGGGCGATAACTCGTTGGTAACTGGCGGTCGCCTTTTTTATAGATCGGAACTGTGACGGCTTCCGTCCAAGTTTTGGGTAATTTCTGATACTTATTTATTGTGGCGAATATCTTGTAGAGAATTGAGCTCCAGACTTCAGGATGTTTTTTCATTAGGGCATTAGAAATCCCATCAGGGCCTGCTGCGCGTGAGTTGCTCGACGTCATAATTAGATGTTTAATTTCCTTCTTATCAATGTTCAACCAAAACCTCATCACTTTTTGTTCAATTGGGGTCGAAATCGTGTTTATAGGTAAGGCGTATAGAGATTGAAAATGATCTACCCACTGATGTGCCTCGACTACTGTGGATTGCAGATCTAACTGTTGGGCATTAGTGGTTTGATTTAATATTGCCCACATTTTTGAGATGTTTTTATCAGCCAGAGTCGACAACATAATGGCTCCATCTTTTTGATAGAGATTTGCTCGATGTCCTTTGACCCAGTTGTTATAACTCAAACGTGCTTTTTTAGTTAGATTCAATCTAATGTCGAGAGGAAGTCTTACTAAACTTCTTACCTCGGCACGATAAGCCCTTTTCCTTGTTAGTATAGAATTGTCAAAAACGTGGATGTGGCTCACTTTTTTGGAGTGACCCGCCTTCTGTTGGCTAAATAATTGCATTGTGTTGCTATATGTCAATCCTATGTCTGAGGATTGCCAATTAGTGGAGTTAGTTGAATCGTGTAAAATTTGATTGAAGTGCCATAAGGCGTTCTCTGACCATCAGAGTCGATTCTTACCACCATTTACCACAATGCAGTCGCCACCTATTGGCTCTGGGTTACTAACCTTAATTTTGGCCCTGGTCTGCCAACTAGCACACAACATATTATGGTCACTTAATGTAGACGGGGACACACTAAAGGAGCACATTGCTGACCATAAGGCACAGTTTACATATATATAATCAATTGTAGATGTAGAGTTTCCTCTCTTCCAAGTTGGTGCGGGGGGCATGTCAGTGTTAAATGCACCATTCAGCATTTGCAAATTTCTATGAGTAATCATTGTGTTCCATTGTAGCAGTTTCTCACTCTTATGTGTCCCATTTGTTGCCAAGCAGTTCATATTCAAATCCCCTGCTAAAATGAAATACAGAATCTTATCATCCGCAGATACAATGTCAAATATCAAATTCAGGTCCCTAAAGAAGCACTCCGGAGTGATAGCTACTGGATTCCAATATATATTTAAAATTGCGTAGGTGTCGTCATTGATCACCGCCCTAATAAGGAGCATATGAGTATTCGGCATAGCCCATATCTGTGACAATGTTCCTGGTTCATCCTTTACCGCCACCAGCAGGCCCGCAGTGGGTCTGCCTATAATGGGCTTCCTAGCTGGGTTCAGGTGTGTTTGATATCCAGACCAAAGTATGGGACTTAATAACCAGGTTTCTTGTAGCAAAATTATGTCGAATTTGCTTAGGCCACTCTCATTGTTATTCAGCAAATGTTTGAATCCCCGCGAGTTCCAGCTCACCAAAGTAAGGGGGGATAACTTTGTCGGATTAGATAGCTAATTTGAGTTGCTGATACAGTTACATACACACCTATTCCTGTCATTTGACGCTTGATTTAAATCCTGGCCATTTACAACGTCAGATTTTACCCTTGGCATGAGTTCTGCAATGTTTGACGCAATAGGTTCTGATGTGTCCTCCATTTCTGTATCCAGCTGAAAACCTAGGTCGAACAATGAGTTCTTCGCCTGCCAAACTAGATTACGGATTGCTCTGGATTGAAACCACACTCGAACTGCATTTAAGTTCTGATTTGAGATAAATTCCACCAAGGTTAAATCAGCTGAGTTTATGTCTTCAAGCAGCGGTATGTCTGAGAAGATTGCTAGTATCGCTCTTCTATTCAGGTCATATTGCGTGCATGGTGCTGGTCTGCATTTCACAATCATAGAACACGGTGTCACTCGCGGAGTGACTTTTCCCATTCCCAACATCTCCTGTGTTTTAACAGTTTTTGTAGGGATCACATTGATCGTTTTCTCCTTTGTGTTCACAACCAGGTCCCCCAGTGCATTTTTGATCATCATTAATACCTCTTTTGAAAAGTCTCTAGGTAAGCCCAATGATGGTTGGGAAGTTAAGTCAGAATCGAGTGTAGGAGTGGGGATCCTTGAAGTGTTTGCATTTAAATTTGAGGCGCTGGTCACTGATGTTGCTGCTCCTTGGATCATTGGGACAGACCCTCCAATTTCGATTCCCTTCTGTGCTTGGTTCCCAATTTCCACGGTTTTGTCAACATCATTGTGTAAATTGTGGTGGTTGGTTAATGAAGTTGGATTTGTGAGTGGAGGAATGGAGAGACCTTGCATGTAAGCATCTACTGCTTTCCTAATTTCAGCTCTATGGACCTTTGCATCCTCTCCACTATTCCATCTTTCTTCCATGTTGTCATTTGTATTTCTCGTTCTCACTGTCGGCTCTGCCTCCAAATGCTGTGGGCTCTGTGACTCCCTATGTGAGATTACTTTTACCAGAGCGCCCAATGGTGAGTATGGATGGGCTCTGGCTCGCGAGCTCGCATCTGGACTAATATTTGGTTCACAGTCACTCAGTACAGTAGAGGACTGTCGGGCGCTATTTTTCTTTTTCTTCAAGAAGATTGGCGCAATCTTCACGCTAGACTTTTTCACCACCACATTTTCACCAGTATTCAGTAATACATTTGCTCTCAACTTTTGTTTGCCTTTCAAAAATATGGGGGCCAAAGGAATTGACTTCTTTGGTTTAGATGGTGCATGAGCTATAGCTGGTTTATCCGATAGGTTTTCTGTTTGAGATCCCTTCGTGAGCATATTGCGTTCAGCCATATCTTTAGTGGTGTTCAATAGTCCTTTGTCATGAGCAGATTGAGGAGGATTTATGTAATTATATTTGCTCTGTGAATCCCCCCCCCTTGATGAGCAGATGGGGGGTGTTAGATCGCCAGACTTCTTCTCCTCCTCTGTGGGTGCCAAATGATTGTTTCCAATTCTCTTCACAAAAAGGTTAGTGACCGATTTGTTTTGTTTTGCCTTACTCTGGTTCTTTGTCTTTTTTTGTGAGTTGT
This sequence comes from Ambystoma mexicanum, assembly GCF_040938575.1. Classification (NCBI taxonomy): domain Eukaryota; kingdom Metazoa; phylum Chordata; class Amphibia; order Caudata; family Ambystomatidae; genus Ambystoma; species Ambystoma mexicanum. Next base: position 379,852,292 of record NC_090925.1, read on the forward strand.
CTCTTTTCCGTTGTGCGGATTTTTCTTTGTTTCTTTTGGTCCTTCTTGCTACCCTCTTCCTCGATTTCTTTCTATCTTGATGTGAACTTGCAGGTGCATCTACTTCAGTTGCAACCTCTTGAGTGTTCAGTTGACTGGCGATGTTGGTTTTTAAGGGTTTTTCCATTGAGGTTACTTGAAAAAGGTCCTCATTCATATTTGCCAGTCTCATAAATTCTTCCAATGTGGACGCTGAAAGAGATGAATCGCCATCATTTGTGGGGTCTACCTCCATAGACTCTGTTCCCACGTGTCCCTGTGAATTTCGATTATGCATTTGCAGTTGGTTTAGTAGTTCCTGTGATAAGGATCTATCGACTTCTTTGGATTTATGCATATCTGCAATGGACCTGTGTATTGCAGAGATATCCAAACCTTGTTTGGTGACTTCCAGTTGTATCAGTTGTAATTTTGGCAATACACATGAATTAACGGCGTTGCAGCAGCCTGCTATGGAACCATCCAAAGTGGCTATCTCTTTCGTTAATTCCATCATGGACCCAGATTGAATTTGAACTTCGGATTTCAGGAGTTCAAAAACAGAGACCAAAGAATTCAGCACGTAGCTGAGAGCAGTTAATGTGTTGATATTCGACTCTGTCTTCTCAGCTGCAGTTTCTTCCTGTGTTGCATTTGGGCTGAACGCAGCAGGTGTTTCAGCCAGTTGGAGATCCTGCGCTGGGCTTTCAAGTATTTGGGTGTCTTCAGTGCTTGAGAGATTTAGAGTGCTCAGTCTTGGAGCATTCATGTCCAGCGCAGAATGGCAGTTGTCATAAACATCCTGCTGACAGGCATTCTCTAAGGAGGTTGATAATGTATCATTTGGTTCATGAGTAGTTTCCTTAGGCACTGTTCCAGTGGTCCCAAAATGGTCTTTTATTTTTTTATGAATTTTGTTTGTAGTTATCGTGTATTCTAGCCCTTTTTTCCACTTGTCAGTTAAGGAAGGTTCAGAATCCAAGGTCTCTACACATCTGGTAGGCGTAGAGGCAAGGGGGAAGCATGGATTTGCATGCACAAGCGCTTGGATTTGTGTTTGCGATTCCCCAACCTCTGTCATTTTGTCCGTACTGTTTTCATCAATGGGGCATTTAGCTCCACTTTCCAATTGAGATTTCCTCAATACCAGATCCTCCCTTTCTAGGGGTCCCGTCTCATTCTGAGATGGAGTGCTCCTTAATTTCATGAGGCGGTTTCACAAATAGAGAGCAGAAATGAGAGTAGGTATCAGGAATTTTAAAGGTCAGCCAGTAGGGGGAAATGTAAGGCGCAGAGCAGCGGCGTCTTTTGCGTGTATTAAAACAGAGCCCACGCGTGGACGCAGAACACAGTGAAACTGTGAGATCGCACTTCTGGGGCTGCAATGTTTAGAGACGCCGCTCTATTCCACCCCCGCTTTGTCAATTAAGGCTCAAGCCGCAAAGGAGTCGATCGGCTCAGTTGTTAGAGAGCCGAGCAGACGCCGAGTAGCGCTCCTCCCACTGCCTGCACGGAGAGTAATCACAATACTACAGCCGGCGGCTCAAAGGCTTCTAAGCCCGCAGTCGCCGCTCAGCCCCTCTCCTGCGACCCGCGCTGGGATGGAAAGGAGGTTGTACTCGGGCGGGAATATATCCCGTAATCGTTCTACAAGATGTCACTAACTCCTCATGCACGCCGGCTCTTTCAGATGTTTTAAACGTGTAAAGGGAACACCGACACGTTTCAATTACTCAAGCAATTACAGTGAACACTCGCTGAGTTTGAAAAGACGGACAATGGCAAAATCCACCGGTTCCACTATATTAATTCGTAGATGTCGCGAAAATGTCAATAGGGCAGTCCTAGTGCAAGGCAATGCGGATTTTACCTGGTAATTTGGGTGGGTGGATAGTCCAACGGAGTTCCCCGCCTTGCCTCCGCCGACTGCACGGACTGCAGTGACTGCTTCCACTTACACACCACTTCGGTATTGTTCTTTTGACTGGATGTTCCTCCCACTTATTCCTCATCACCCTTCCAACCTTCCCATCTTACTTGCAGAGAATGTCCATGATTTTACCTCTCTTTCAACGTCTGGTTCACCCATTAAAGACGGCTGATCATCGAGAGGGAAGGAATTAGAACTGAGTCAACGGTCGCCACGCAAGCTACTTGTACTGGCGTCAACATCATGGCTGAGGACAGGACGGAGGCTGTTGAGGGTCATGATTAGATGCTGCACGGCACCCGATACTATGAAACAACTTTCCAAAGCTGCAAGCAGACTTACGAATATATCAAAGAGGTGGAATATGTGGGAGGAACATCCAGTCGAAAGAACATTATCAGGGGTAAGTAATTTGTTCTTCTCTGTACTAGGGCTCTACACTATTTTGACCACGGAAGAGCTGGTGGAGAAGGTGCTGGGCCCACAGCGTTCCCTCTGGCTCTAAAATGTTAGGCAAGCGTGAGAATGGTGTAGGGTTCTGGAGACAGTGTTTTGCAAATCAAACAAGGACAAAGATAAAATGCCATGCAAAGTTCACACAAAGGGATACCAGAAGCTCATCTGGTGCAAGAAAATGGAACACTAGCACAACTGATTAGTAAAAGCCAACAACATGTTGACAGAGATCTTCAATTATTTTTCTCACACCACTCAAGTTCAATAACTAGTGACTCTTAAACTGCTGGAAGACATTGCAATTCTTTCTTCAATAAAATGAAGGGCATCAATGATAACACTTGCTCACTGCAGTGAACCCAACCACCAACCCATTTCAAGAACTTTGCATTTCTGCATCCGTCATCGGTCCTAGCCCACCTCAGTGAATAAACCTTTTTATGGACCTGGCATAGACATTTTCTGCTTAACTTGTGCCTAATTACAATCACATTACATGCAAACCCACCCGGCATGTAGGCAGAGCTTGGGGGTGGTAGATTAGTGGTGGAGAATATAGCGGCTGCAGGTGATGAGATTTTAGACTTTGAGAAACCAGTCCCTCTTCAAATTCTAGGAGGGGCAGAGGGTATGTAGAGGAGAGAAGCCAGAGATCAAGTCATTTTCGTAACGTGGTTGGAAAGCAGTGGATAGATAAGAAGACAAGCAGTAAGATTTTGATCAGAGGTGAGATTGAATAAAGTGGGAGGCCCACGAGGAGACGGTCACAGTATTCAAGGCGATTAAGTACTGGATACGGTTTGAAGGGTTTGCCAGAGTTGTAAATGAGATGGATGAGTGTTTTATGATGTTGTGGAGGTTAATCTTGGCAGTAGTAGAGGTGGTAGTGATCAAGTGATGAAGGTCAAGGTTGCTGTGAAGATGTAGGATGCATGCTTTCTGGAAGTGAAGACTAAGCCAGGTAGAAAGGAGATGAAGAGGAAAGTAGAGGAGTGCATTGGATGTGGAAAGGAAAATCTCTTCCGTCTTGGAGGAGTTCAGCATGAGACAATGAAGCACCATACAGTGTCGAATCACAGTGAGACAGGCTGACATGTTTAATGATAGGTTAGGAGTATAACTATCAAAGGAGATGCTTTGTGCATTGTTCGCAAAGAGGGGGTAGGTGAAACAAAAAGAGGAGATCAGTTGTCCAAAAAAGGAGGTGTTCATGGTGAAGAGCAATGGACCGAGGGCGGAGCCATGTGGGGCACCAACAGGAAGAGAGTTTGGGTCAAAGGTGGATATGTTCCATGAAATGGAGACGACACGGTTGGAGAGGTAGCAGGCAACCCAGATCAAGAGTGGTGTGTCCGATTCCTAGATCAGGAAGGGCATTTAGACGCAATGAGTGATCCACTGCGTTAAATGCAACTGAGTGGTTAAGTTGAAGTGAAATTGAGGATCGTTTGTTGTGGTGTACAGAGGTCAGAAAGTTGGAGACGTGGGTGAGGCCAGTTTCTGTAGAGTGGCAGCTATGGAAACAAGATTTCAGATGGGCGCAGAGGTCATTACTGTCAAGGTAGGTGGATTTTCTTTTAAAGACAATTCAAAAATCATAAGAGTAGTGGGGTAGGAGAGAGACAGACATATAGTTGGTAGGCATAGTCAGGTTCAGATCAGGGCTTCTAGAGGCTCAGTGGGTCCACAAAAGAGGTTGTCTGCCCTGAAGTTAGGTATCTGTTCAGAAGGGAAGTTTTGGGGGAACGGAGTGAAGGCGGGAGGTAGTGGAGATAGGCAGGGGAAAAGGAAACTCATGAAGAAGAGAGAGCTGGTGAGGGAGTATCGGGTTTTGGCAATTGTGGATGAGAATTGGGTAAAATCATTGCCGTAGAGGGAAGCAGAGATTGCACATTAGAGCAAGGAGAGCTTAGCATGGCTTTGGGAATGGATGAGAACTTACAGGTGTGAGAGTGGAAAGAAGAAATTAGATTGGTGAAGAAGGAGGATTTTGTAGAGTTGTCGGTTGTAGTGGAGGAGAGAAGGGCTTTCTTGTAGGCCAGGATAAGAGGGGAGTATGGTCCTTGAGCCTTTTCCAAAGGTGCTGTTGTATTTCTATTTTAAAGAGGCAGATTTACAGAGTCATCCAGATTTGGGGGTGAGGGGTGGAATAAGTGAAGACATGAGAGGTATAGTGTTGATCAAAGGGGTAGCGAAGATAATTGTTCTAGAATCTATTTACACTAACAGCTTGCTATTTGTATGAATTACTCCAGTTTGTCATAGTGAGCTCATGTTACAGCACTCCATGCTACGTGGCATGCCATCTCCTATCTCGATTGATCACCACAATGCTCTTCTTAAGGCTGCAAAGCTTGTTTATGGATCTACTGTGTATTGGACAGCTGCAAAGTATTGTCAGACAATGGTGACCCCTCCCGAACCTCCTCCTCACCTCGACCTTCGAACAAGCTGTCTCTGGGATCTGCCTGCTTCTTTCTTCTGGTCTTCTTGACGTCAGGATCTCTCTTCTCCTTGGATTTCTTGTCATCTGTTGGAGGACACGCAGATTCCAATGGTCAGTGGGTACCAGGAACATATGGGTTGCTCCTTGGAGTAAGTGTTGCCATTCTCCACATGCCTGTTTGATGGCTAAGAGTTCCTTCTCCAGGACAGAGTAATTGCATTCGCTAGAGGTCAATGTCCAAGAGTAGTAAGCCACCGGGTGTTCCGTACCATCATTGGTCTTTTGCAATAGTACTGCACCCAGAGCCCCACCAGATGCATCCATCTCGACAATGAACTGCTACTCTTGATCAGGCTGGACTAGTACCAGAGCTGTGGTAAACAGTGTCTTGAGTAGTTGAAAGGACTCTCTGCCCTTCTGGTCGAACTCAAACTTGATCCCCTTATTAAGTAAGGCTGTGATGGGCAGTACGATGTTCGAGAAGTTCGGGATGAAGCGTCTATAAAGGTTTGCCAATCCTAAGAACCTCTGCACATCCTTGACGTTCTGTGGTTCTCTCCAGTGCAACACAGCCTTTACCTTTGCTGGGTCCATATGTATGCCATCCTTAGACAGGATGTAGACCAGGTAGGAAACTGAGCTAACTTCAAATTGACACTTTTCAGGTTTGACTAGCAACTGATTCTCTTGTAGACGGTGGAGCACTTCTCTCACATGCTCTCGGTGCTCCGATAGGGATGAAGAGAACACCAAAATGTCATCTAAGTACACGACTACTGACAGGTATAGCAGATCCGCAAAGATCTTATCTATAAACCGTTGAAAGATCGCCGGGGCGTTTACCAGCCCAAACGGCATCACTCTATATTCAAATAAACCCAAAGGGGTCCTGAATGCTGTCTTCCATTCATATCCCCTTCTTATCCTCAGGAGATCGTAGGCTCACCTGAGGTCCAGCTTGGTGAAGACTTTAGCCCCTTGTACCGCCTCCAGTATGTCTCGAATAAGGGACATCGGGTACCGGTCTCGAGTTGTTACTCCATTCAGCCTGCGATAATCGATGCACGGCCTGAGTTCTTCTGTGTCCTTCTTAGGAATGAAGAAGAGGGAAGCTCGCCCCAATGATTGAGATTCTTGTATGAGACCGTTCTGCATGTTGATATCCAGGTATTCCCTTAAAGCCTTTCGTTTCGGCAGAGAGAGGGGGTACATATGCCCAAAGGGTACGATGGCATCAGGAACCAGTTCTATGGCACAATCTTCAGACCTGTGAGGAGGTAAGAGCCAGGGAAGCTTGTCTTCAAATACTTCAGAGAAGTCCTGATACTGTAGGGGTACGAAGAGACCGTCTTCTTTGGCTGGGTCTCAGACCTCCCAACTGAGACTTCCATATCAAAAGTTCCCATACAGGTGTTGTGGCAATACTGTGAATTGAAACTCACCCTATTGGAGACCCAATCTATATGAGGGTTATGTCTGCGTAACCATGGGATTTTGAGGATGATCGGGAAATGGGCTGCCCTGATGATGTCGAACACCATTAGTTCTTGATGCTCACCCATTCTGACCTGGAGAGGCGTGGTCTCTCTTACAATTGGTCCAGAGGAAAGAGGGGTTCCATCGACCCCTTCCACAGGGATCGGCTTCTGCTTGACCTGCAGGGGTAATAGCTGTTTCCTTGCCCAATGGACGTCAACAAAATTTCCTGCAACCCTGCAGTCCAACATTGCTAGGGCCTCTATGGGTTCAGCCTCAGATTGTATCAAACGCACCTTGAATACCATAAGTCTGCTATTATCAGTGTCTTCTACTGGTCTGGTGTAGTTGCAAGGATTGCCGCAGTCTCCCCCAAGATCTCCCTTGCATAAGACCGGGGGCTGGGGTTTCCCTTACGCCTAGGGGGTACCTCCGGGCAGTTCCTAAGGAGGTGTTTTGAGGACCCGCAATACATGCAAAGACCTGCATCCCTGCGTCTTTTGCGCTCTTCCGGGGTTAATGGTCTCTGTGTTATCCCAATCTGCATAGGCTCTTCAGCTGATGGAGTCTCTTTACTGGAAGGCAAAGGAAGGTTCGGAAAAGGGTAGGAGCAAAGTTTTCTTCTTTCCTGATGTCGCTCATTCATGCGGTATTCGATTTGTAATGTCATAGTCACAAGCTCTTGAAGGAAAGCGGGTCTGGCTATCCTGGCCAACTCGTCCTTGAGATCTTCATTCAACCCATGTCTAAAGATTGTCTGTTGGGCTGAATCGGGCCATCTTGCATTAGCTGCCAACTTCTGAAATCGGGATACATATGACTGTACATCGGTGGATCCTTGACGCACATCCAGCATTGCTTCAAAGGAAGAATAAAGCACCTCTGGTCTGTCGAACCAGTCTTTGAGAAGACCTATGAAATGATCAAAGTCATTGAGGGCTGGATCTTTCGAAGTTACCAAGGGTGTTGTCCAGGTTAAAGTATTTCCTGTGAGGTTAGATACCATAAACCCCACTCGTGCCCGGGCTGTCTCATAGGTACGTGGTCTAAAGGTGAAATATACGTGGCAAGCTACGAGAAACTCCTTGAGTTGACGTGGATTTCCATCATACTTCCTGAATGCCAGTGCCATAGGGGGAAGGTCTCCGCGGTTCTCCTCCCGGGTCGCAACCTGTTGACGCAGTGCTACGTTTTCAGACTGCAAGGCTTGAACTTCAGCCGTCAAGCTCTGCAATGCCACCACAAGTTCCTGGTACTCTTCCAAGGAGGCCATAGTAGATGCTGGGCATTGTATACTGTCAGACAATGGTGACTGCTCCCGAACCTCCTCCTCACCTTGACCTTCGGACGAGCTGTCTCTGGGATCTGCCTGCTTCTTCCTTCTAGTCTCCTTGACCTCAGGATCTCTCTTCTCCTTGGATTTCTTGTCCTTCTTTTCGTGTAGATAGGGTCTAGCTCCCTCAGAGGCCCCCTTGACCGGTATATGTACCAAATCTTGGAGAACTCTAAGGAGCCAAACCCCTAAATCAGGGAAAAAGCCACAAGGCACCAAAAAACCCTGGGAGATGTTCCTTGATGGTGGTTCAAATAGATTGATGGTTAAGGCTGGTAGATGGTTCAAGTTGTATAAATGTTAATGTTAATGTTAATGTTAAAGGATATTTGTACCGCGCACTATCACCACCGGAGTGGTCCCCTGGCGCTCTGGCGGCTCTGAAAGAAAAAAGAGGGGTTGGGGGAGTTAGTGGGATGAGCTGGAGAAGTGCAAGAGAGCAGTGATGTGCTGTTGGCGGCCTGGGCCCTGAATTCCGTTGGCTGGGCTTGGGTTGTTATACTGTTGGGAGACGTTGTGTTCTGTTGTGGTGGTGTTCAGGTTGATAAGCTTGCAGGACTGTAGGAACAGCATAAAAGTTCTGGCCACTGTAGGTCCCGGAGCTGGAGGGGTACTCAGTGTAAGATACAGAATGGAGACTAACCCTACCCTTGTGAATGTAAAGGAGTAGACTAGCCATCCCAAAAGCAAAAACAGAGGACTGGCTGAAAGGCAGATGCAAACTCAGCCGCACCTAATGGGAAGGAGAAAAGGTAAGTACTGTGAATAGGGTACCGGCAGCCGATGAAAGTATGGTCAGAAAGAGGTTGCCGACACAGAGTGAAGAGGAGTATGGAAAAGAGACACAAGCGCGGTCGTCTGATTGAGGCTGAGTCAGAATACTCGCTGCGACTGCAAATGGGCAGGGACAGAACAAGTCCGGAAACAAAAGAGTGAACGCGAGATACGAGGAAACAGCAAATAGGAAAGATAGTCTTAAAAAAGTTGAAACGCTTCGGTAAAAAAAGCCAAAGAAAGATCAAGGCAAAGGATAATAGCAAGAAAGACTTGCCACAGTGGGGGGGGGGGGGGCACCATTGCAAAGAAGACAGAATCAGACCGCGTAAGGAAGTACGCAGTGAAAACAGCTTGGAAGAGAGAGCAGGTGATAAACCAGTAGGGGTAGGAGCCGAATATGGCATGTGTCATATGCCAGTGACACGTGCCACTGCATGTCACTACTACAAGTGGCAGGTGTCACATGCCATGCCCCAAAAAAGGCTTCACGTGTCATGTTAAGTCTGTCTCTTCGTTTTTCAAATTATAATCCTCCTTTTAAAATATAAAATACAAAGCGCCAATTATAATCCTTCTTTAATAATAAAATTAAGAGGCTCCATTAAGGATTCGAACTCAAGACCTCCTGCTTTCAGGCCTAGCTCCATGAAACACTACGCCGTTACGTTATGGAATGGTCAACTTCTATCTCTAATGTAAACTGTTGATGGTTCAATTATGCTCTTTTTTTAATTAAGTTACATCTTAAAATAAACTGCATGTGCGATTCTGAAAGTTTGTAGGATAGAAACCATTTACTGAAAGTATTTGCATCTTGTGCTTTTCTTGCATAATACTAAATTTAAAAAAGAGATCAATCCAAAACCTATTACTGTGTAATGCTTTAAATGTCAAACATGTATTGTGTACATGTTTTCCAAAACAGTATGGATGCAATATTAAAGTGTGCGTGTTTGTACATTAATTCATGCATTTCACACTTGACTGTATGAACTGTGATAGATACAGTACAACCATATCATACTGATAATATTTATAACTTATATATCAGAGTATATGCACGATCATGAAAACATCATTTACAAATGTTGCTAAATTTTCCGATTTAGGGGCGAATTCATAGAATCCAGCGCAGAAGCAGAGCAAGTGCCGCACGACGAGAAGGAACGTGTGCCACGCGTGCACCAGCTATGGCGCAAACCAGCAATTGCGCGGCACACGTATTCATGGATTTTCCGAGGCATCAGTAGCCGTGGTGCAATGAACACCAAGCAGCACCAGTACGCCCCCAACACACCCCCTTGCGCAGGCAAAAGCCAGTGAAATGCCCAATACGGCACAAGGCCCACGCCATCCGCGAGCCAGCACACAGCCCCCACCCCATCGTGATTGCGTGAAAAATCAGAGCGTAACCCGCTCGCACCAGCCAAATCGCGTGAAAAGGTCTGTGCATAATCCGTCCGGGCCCCAGCCAAATCACGTGCCCCTCTCGCACCAGCCAAATCGCATGGGAAGGCCTGCGCGTACCCCATCCGCACCCCATTGAACTCACATACCCCGCCCGCACCAGCCAAATCACATGGGAAGGGCTGTGCGTACCCCGTCCATGCCCCAGCGAAATCGCGTACCCCACTCGCACCAGCCAAATCACGTGGGAAGGCCCGCGTGCACCCCGTGATACACACACAACTCCCCTGGAAACAGACACCTCCTCACGGGTCAGCCAGACCCCAACAGTGGATCATACCCCGCAGGCAGCCCACACCACATGGCCCCCCATCACCCGTGACCACACCCCCGCAGGCAGCCCACACCACATGGGATCTCCACCATCACCCGTGAACATACCCTGCAGGCAGCCCACACCACATGGCCACCCCATCACCCGTGACCACACCCCGCAGGCAGCCCACACCATATGGGACCCCCACCATCACCCGTGACCATACCCTGCAGGCAGCCCACACCACATGGGACCCCCACCATCACCTTTGAACATACCCCGCAGGCAGTCCACACCACATGGGACCCCCACCATCACCTGTGAACATACATCACAGGCAGCCCACACCACATGGGGCCCCCACCATCACCTGTGAACATACCCCGCAGGGAGCCCACACCACATGGGACACCACCATCACCCGTGAACATTCACCGCAGGCAGCCCACACCACATGGGACCCCCACCATCACCTGTGAACATACCCACAGGCAGCCCACACCACATGGGACCCCCACCATCACCTGTGAACATACCCCACAGGCAGCCCACACCACATGATCACCCGTGACCATACCCCGCACGCAGGCCCCTCCTCATGTCCCCAACCCCCACCAGTGACGGCAACCTGCAGGCAGGCCCCGCCTCATGTCCCCACCCCCCACCAGAGACAGCAACCTGCAGGCAGGCCCGGCCTCATGTCCCCACCCCCCACCAGTGACGGCAACCTGAAGGCAGGCCCCACCACATGTCCCCGGCCCCCACCCTAAAACACATTGGACCAACATACAATCACGCAGCACATGCCAACTAAAATGCCACAACACGCTGCATCCCCCTGGTGCACCTCAAAATACATCCATTGGTCATACTCCCTATGTCATGTGAATCCTAACATCACACATGCATGCATGTGCACACACATGAACAACATTGGTGAACAGCAGAGACACACAAATGAGTCATGGAGGAATGAAACATGCACTAAACCGTTGATACCAGATACCACTTCGATTTCAATGTCATAAAATGATATTAAAAAACATGTATATAAGTCACACACAGTAAAAACAACAAATTAAACATGCATGAACCAAATCAAAAACCAAAAGAAAGTAAAAACCAAAATCAATGTGATGTAAAAAATGAAAGAGTCAAAAATGTGGTCTTTGTCCATTAACGTATGTGCAAATGAAATCACATTTCATGTGAAAACAATTCCTTCATGGTTAAAAAAACTGTTCAAATTAAAATCCAAATCTTTACAAAGATCCAGGGTCCATGGTCCCAAAACATGTAGAAAAATCCTAAAAATACAATACAAAAATAACTATATGCAAGATGCGGAGCAAAGTCCAGGAACTCCAAATAAAAAGGAAAAACAAATGAAACCTACTCCTAAAGAACTGTATAAAAAGGCAGCGGGCTAGTCCATCTCCTCACCATGCTCTCTCATAATCTCAGCCAGGTGAGGTGCGCCTCCTGTGCCCGCTGCCGCTCTGCCCCGATTTGCTGGCCCAAACACTCCAACACGGAAGACATCGGGCCTCATTACAGGTCAGGCGGTCCGGAAATAACGGTGGCGGTAAACCCGCCGCCACCGTTGTTTCCGGACCGCCTGATCCCGACTCCTGCAGGTGGGAGGTGATGTTCCCGCCAGGTCTGACCTGGCGGGTTTAACACCGCCCGCCTGCTGGCGGACGAGGAAACACCGGCAGCATTACGAGATGTTGCCGGTGTTTCCATGATCCCCATTCCCATCGAGTCCCATAGGACTCGATGGGAATGGGGATTAACACCATTCCGCCTCCGTGATTCCCGGAAAACCGGGGTTGTAATGCCCGGTAATTCCGGAAATCACGGAGGCGGAATGGTAATACGAGTCTGGCGGTAACCAGGCAGTTTTACCGCCTCAGTTACCGCCGGACTCGTAATGAGGCCCATCCTTGTCGTAAGGTCCACGTTTGCCTCCTGCCCGATGGCCCATACCTGCCCCTCTGATTATGTACGCCCTGAGTCCTGTTGCATCCTACCCTGAGCCTGCTGCTGCCAAAATGCCTGGTGCCTGCGCCACAAGGACAGCCTCCGGGAGGATGACACCACCCGGGGCCATTGTGCACGTGCCCTGCTACTTGGTGCCTGCACTTCCTCCATTGCCATAGCTCCTGTCGCTGCGGTGACAACCTCTGCTGATCCTCCTTCGACTCCCGACTGTGGCAGGGATGTGATCTCCACCAAACGGGCTGCCGGGGTTGGGACAGGAATACAGGAGGCCCTCGTGGTATCTGGGGCAGAAGACGTCAGGGAGGACGACTGACACACAGAGGAGGAAATGGAGGAGGGGGGGTTACAGCAGTGGCCAGCACACGTACCAGATTTGTGATCAGGAACTGAGCTAGCCAGTTAATGAGGCAACAGACCTCATCTTGATGATGTGCAAGCCCCCGATTGGAAGCCTGCACATCATCACGAATGCTGGCTGTACGCCTCAAAATACCGGCTAGCAACGGTTCCACCCTGTCACAAATTGCTTCATTCGCAGGTAGTGGAAGATCCATTTGCGTGGCTACATCTGCCATATGCAGATTGGTCCGGCCTGAGGCATGCCTGCAGGTGCATACTGGTGCAGTCGCAGTTCCAGGGACAAGATCAGTCACAGGCCCCTCCACGGTGACCTGATCCTGGACTGCACCAGTCACACCTACCTCATCACCCCTGCCGGGCCCCATGTTCTGGGCTGATGTGGCCTCCTCCACCACCACCAACCTGGATGACTCCCCACTGTCTTCCGCATCGGACTGCCCCTGTGTGGGCTCACCTGTCCCTCCCACTGCCGAGGTGCCCACAACCAACTTCACCCTCTTGGGCCTCCCCTCAGCAGCTGCGGCCGTTGTCGTGGACGCGGCACCAGTCTCCTCGCTACCGGAAGATAACGGTACCTGGGAGGAGGACTGGGCCCTGCGTCTGTGCCTGGTGGAGGCATCCCTGCTGCGGTGCTCCACAGCGCCTTCTCCGCCCTCTTCTTCCATCATTGCTGTGTATAGGGAAACATAGAACACAAACATCAGGCTACTGAACATATGTGGGTATGTGGGTTTGTCACAATGCAAATGTACATCAGTGGCACTGTCAAAGGTCACAACCATCATCACCCTCCAATACACACAGGGAAGTGCCATTCACAAACATTCACAAACATGTCTGTCATTCACAACAGACATTCACATCCATGGACAAGGCACTGACACAAAATCATAATTGTGTATTCAGATTACACACATCATGGGACATACACATCTCATTCACACACATCACCTGACAGGCATGAGGCAGGCCATGGAGCTATCACGTCACAGTGCACTCGAGAGCAAATTGGCAGCGGGAGGCAATCACAAATCAAGAACTCAAGTAACATACGTGCGGAGTGTTGGGCAGTCACACATACTCACTACTCAGACACACGCACATGTACACCATGCATGTCCATGATGGTGACATAAGCACCCATGTGTCACACCTCTCGCATGCCCCAGACCAGACACAGGTATGCAAACATGTGCGTGTCATTACATGCCGGTGCGCTTCACACATTGCAACACAGACACCATCGATGTGGGACACGCTTGAATAGACTCACATGCAGCACTGTCAGGGACATGCACACAGACATCTGTACAGGAGGCATGCCAGACATAAGGCCAAGGTGCACACTCCAGCGACACGTCAACATGCACATGCACTATGGTGGACAAGAACACATGAACACTTACCAGTCGACTCCAGACAGAGCACCAACTCCAAGACCTGGGGGTACAGCGCTGGGTAGAAGCGCTCTAGGACCCTCATCACCTCGCTCGATCATCAACTGCATTGAAGATGCGTCGGGCCTTGTTGTGGGTCCTGGACTTGAAGTCTTCCCAGAGCTTGTGGACATGATGGTAGTCACGGGGTGCCACCCCCTCCGTGTTGATGGCACCCACGATGTCCCCCCAGATCTTCTTCCGTGGAAGAGGGCATCATGATGCCCCAGGATTTGCTCCACCAAGAAGCCAACTTCCCTGGGTGAGAAGCTGACAGCCCTCTGCCTCTATGCTGGGGGGTGCCACTTGCCTCAGATGGTTTGGTGTCAGACATGGCAACACGCGAGGCAGGTGTGGGTGGGCAAGGTGGTCCTGGGGCTGGGCTGTGGACCGGAGGTATGGCAGTCAGGAGTCTTCAGGATCAGCAGAGGTGGTCACAACAACAGGATCACTGGCAATGGCTGATGAGCAGGCACCAAACTGCAGGGCATGTGGGCAGCAGGCACACAGAGTGGGCTGGCAGCAGCAGATGGCTCGTCGGAGGCAGCTCGGGAAGTTGGAGGCAGGTAAATGGCCTTGTAGGCAGGAGCGTGGGCTTTCCGTGTTCTTTTGCGTGGCCGGCTGGAAACAGAGTGACTCTGCACATGCGGAAACAGCGTGTTAGCGTGTAATCAGAGGAAAGGCCCTAAGCGCGTAAGTTACGAGACACTCGCTGGACGTTGGGCGTTGCCGTTCAGTATCGGGTTAAAGGTCTGCATAGGACAACAGTGCACTGTATGTGCTTTTCGTGGGGACGGACGCGTGAACTTCATATATTTGTGGGTCCACACACGAATAGTTCACTATTATGGCAGTGCGTACTTCTTGTTTTGGGAGGGGAGTTGCCTACGCGCGTGTCATTTTTTTCATTCTACGAGACAGACAGTGAGTCGTGCATGCATTTCTCCCACTGTGGTTGCCCCTTTGTGTCGCGTACCCCATTTTCGAGTTCATAGTAGCCTACGTGTTCCTCGCGTATGCATTTTTTGTGTTGCTGGGTGACACAGCGTATTGCAGGATGTTCTTTACTCACACGTGGGCCACCGAGCGGTCACTTACACGTTGATTTTTGTTTTTGGAGTGCCTGGGCGTTGCGCGACCCATTCTTTTTTCACCAGGGATCACATAGAGCCTTTCTGGAGCACAGTGGTATGTTTTCCAACACGTACCCTGCCCCCTCACTCCAATTGCCCAGGACAATTGTTGACTGCACCTCCCATTGCGCTAGTCCATCAGTGCCATGACTGGGAGGGCAACAAGTGGGAAGGGAGGCAAAGGTGGGCGACTTGCCAGAGGTGACCAAGGGGGGCGACGTGGCCAGGGCGGCCAAGGTGGGCGACATGGCCAGGTTGGCCAAGGTGGTCCACGTGGGCAAGATGTCCAGGACCATGCAGGGAGAACTATGCCCCCCACCCAACCGGGGCAGGGAGATGCAGCAGTGCCATCTGCTGTCGAGAGCAGCCAGGGTGTGGAAGCTGTAGTGGCAGTTGCGGCTACCACTACCCAGGCTCAGGGTCAGCCAGCCCAGACTTTAGTGGTCCCGGAACAGGGACAGGGTGACTCAATGGCCGATTTCCATGTCCCGAAGGCCAAGACACGTTCGGTGCAAGTTCCAGGCACCGGCACCCGGGGATCTGGAGCAGCGGTGTCATCTGCTGTTCACACCAGCCAGGGTCTGGAAGCTGCAGGGGCAGCTGTAGCAACCAGCACCCTGGCTCAGGGTCACCCAGCCAGGACTGGATTGGTCCCGGCCCAGTGTGACTCAGGGGCCAAGTCCCTTGTCAATAAGGCCAAGACACGTGTGGCGCAGAAGCTGACCTTCTGTAGTTACATTGGTGGCTGATTCCATAGGCCAGTCCACCTGTACTCCAGCCCCTACTGACCAGAGCGGTACAAGCCACTCAGTGTGTGTACCACCTCACAAGAAGCAGAAGCATGCCCCAGCGGTACAGGCTAAGACCCCAGACACGGCACAGGCGTCCCACACGTCGAGAAAGAGGAGTTTCTGTGATGAGGAACTGGACATGCTCATGGACTACATGTTGGAACATGGCTGTGACATGCTGGTGCAGGCAGGGAGCACACATACACCTGCTCAGCGTATGACCCACTGGCAGTGCCTCGCAGACCATATTAGCGCCTTGGGCTATGAGAGGCACACAGCTGGTGATGTTGTGAAGCGTTGGAATGACCTCCGACACCGAGCAAAAGACAAGCTGGCTGCAAAGCTCGCCTCTACTCTGGTGACTGGCAGTGGGTCACCACCAGAGGACGATGAACTCACTGGACATGAGGAGATCACTAGTGATTTCATTGCAGTGGAGCAGATCCAAGGCGTGGGAGACCTGCCAATGTATGAGGGAATGTCCGTTGAGTGGTGATGCGTGTGTGTACAGGCCATGTGTATGTTGCTTGGGTAATGTGTTATGATTGTCTGCCAGTTCAGGCTACATTGTCATGACTGCCATGTGTGACCCATGTGATGTTGGACTGATACGTGCTTGTTGTCATGCAGACTGCATACAAACCATGTGCTGCACACAGAGGCAATCCTCATCACCACACCTGCTCCCTCCTTCCATGACACTCTCTGTCCAGCCTCTCTTGGCCCTATTCTTGCTCAAACCTGTGGTCGCGGATAGCTTGTGATGATCTTCCACTCAACAGTCGCTTTCTATCGTCACATAACCGACGTCTCTGTGAGGTCACCCTGCAAGTTACTCCTCCTCAGAGGCATTCTTCCTTTCATCTCCATCCCCCAGCAGCTCACTGTCTCCAGAGGACTGGTAATTCCTATGGTGGACTACTGCAACGGGCTTTACCAGGATTTCTGTGATTCTACACTCTTCCCTCTGCAACTCTGCCAGTCCTGGACTGTGTGAAAAGTCCTTTTAGGCTTGGTGCAAGGTATCTCTCTAGGACTGTGACGATGGCACAGGCTCACAGTGGCTATGAGTGTTCATTCCTGAACACTGTGCATTCTTAGCAAGTCCCTATGGGTCCTGGGCCAGCAATTCCTTCAACTCCACCTCCAGTATTTACTTCATTATGATGGTCTTAGATCATCCCTTTCTTACTCCCTCAGGGTCAGTTGCTCCTCATGGAAATTAGTGTGTGGTTCACGTCTGTGTTGAGCTGGGGCCTCCCTCTGGTACAGCCTCCCTGCCTGTATGTAACTGGAGGTGTAGCTTCTCCGGGTCTGCAGGCACTTCTGATGCTTCCTCATGTGTTGTGCTTTCTGTCCTCCTCTCCCCTGCTGTAGTCCCAGATGACTGAGAGAATGCACTTGCCCCTGCCCACACTGTCTGCTATGAAACGGTCCTCTAAGCAACCATTTTAACCCATGCACTGCCTCCCAGCACCCCCCGCCCTTAGGGGTGGGGTTTACTGTAGCCCTACAACCCACTACCAACACTTTACACATGATGACGGCACTTACCCTTACACTGCCATTAAGCCACGACATTGACATTACTGGATCTGTGTTTTTATTCATAGTTGAGGCCGTACCCATGTACTGCACTGCACGCACACACTTCTAAACCCTATTATCCCCTTCAACATGCCTATTCACTTGCGTGATGTCAATGTGACCTGGCATTATTGAATCCGTATGCCTGCCCTCACTGTATTACAACACCCTAGCGTTGGTGCCCACTGTGACACGTGTGTGTTTTCTAATAGTGAATTCCATGAAATGTCATCTGACATGCATTGTACATGGCTCATGGTCAGTAGTACACAACTTCCATCTGAGGCTGGTTGACAATTCTGGCATGGCTATGCTACGTGCCATCTGTGTGTTGGCATCAGTCATGTTTGTGGAAGGACTATGCCAGTCACATGCTTGTGTGTGATGCAGGTGCTATGCAGTATATGTGTTATTTTGACCTTTGACACGCATCCATGTCTGCTTTCAGGCTCCGCTTACCTTTCATTGACACTGCGTGCGTGCCTGACTTTGTGTCATGTGTGACATGGCAGGTTCATGTGTTGGCTGACATCATTGTAATACCTATGTGTGCGGCCTATGCTATTAACATTTGTATTCGTGTTTTTTTTTTATTTGTGCAGGTGATGAAGCACTGGATGCAGTGGAGGAGGACGTGGTGTGGTAGCCCATGAGAATCCATTGGTGCTACAGACCATCCTGGCCAGGGGTGTCTCTGAGTACACCTCTGAGGAAGCCTAAGCCTCTGGTGCTCAAATGGACATGAAACCCTAATTTCTGTCTCAGGTGATTGATTCTACTGTGGATGCTGTTCAGAGGTCGTTTGGAGCACACCACGACTGAATTGCGGCCAGTCAGGTATTACTGAGGAAGAGGAAGAGGCCGAGGGTAGCCTGAAGGAAAGCTGTGTGTAATCCGTGTAACACTGAACGTTGGAGGTGAAGGTGGCTATCATACGGGGCAAGAGGGCCACGTAGCCATTGAAAATCTAGGGTGGTAGGTCAGATCCCTGGGGGAAAACGCAAGTAGAGGGAGTGATAGGGGAGAGGAAAGACCCCAATTCCACCTGCGATGGGCTGTCGGAGTGAAAGGAGGTTAGCCATGCCAGGGCCTGATCAATGATGACCAGGTATCACAGAGACGTGCAATGAGTGTGTTGTGGTTCACCGTATCGAAGGCAGAGGAGAGGTCAAGTAGAATGAGAACAGAGGGAGAGTTAGAACCAAGATTTGAGAGAATATCTTCACGGGTGTTCAGAAGAGCAGTTTCCATGCCTCTGGATGGTCTAAAACCAGACTGGTGGTTGTGGAATGAGCCAACAGATTCAGTGCAGAGGGTAAGCTGGGAAATAGCAAACTTCTCCAGGAGTTTGCCCAGGAAAGGAGTGATAGAGAACGGGCTATAGTTTTCCAAGAGAGGGTGCACAAGGGAGTGCTTAAGAGCAGTGGTGGGGAAAACTCCAGTGGCGAAGGAGAGGTTGCAGAGGTCAGCCAAGGCTGGAGCGTGAGAGTCAATGTTTTCCTTGATGATTTTGGAGGGACAGGGGTCCACCTGTTTGGAGGAGGCTTTCATAGACCAGACTTGTCTAGTAACCTCCTCAGGTGTGACAGCTAGACAGAAGGGAGAAGAAAGGGAGGGGTGGAGGTGGCCAAGGGTGGTACAAGAGATGTTGCTATATGAGATGTTGCTACATGAGGTGGTGAGGAAGAGAGGGAGGATAAGATATCCACTGTTTTTGAGGTGGGTGTGCAGCCAGGGCCGAGCAAATTGCCTGGGTGGGTGCAAAGGTGGAGGAGGCTGCGGTAGGGTTGGCTAATTCCTTGCAGACTTTGAAAAGTGTGTCCGTGTTATTGGATACCGCAGAGATGCAGGCTTGTATAAAGACGCTTTTCTGGGAGCAAATGCAGAGTCTATACTGCCTTTGGAGGAGGCGGCGGGCCAGTATGTCAGAGGGTGCGCCGAGGAATCCCATTCCCATTTGGCTGACCTGCTCTTTGGTTTAACGGAAGCTGATTTGGAGTCATACCAAGAGTTGCACTTTTTGGTAGGCTTCAGTCGTACCCTCATGACAGAGGCAAGAATATAAAGAGTATTGGAAACAGAGAGGTTAAAGTTTGAGAGGGCTGTGGCAGGATGGGAGTCAGTCGCAGGAGTGGAAGGAGCATAATAGGTGGAGGCAAAGGCAGCTACTGAGACTCTTTTCATGGGTCAGATGACCTTGTAGACGGGAGGCAGTGCCGGGCTTACCTATGCAAGGGGAGAAGAGAGCTTCAAGTGAGAAGAGAGGAGAAAATGATCAATCCAGGAGAGAGAAGTAGTTAGAGGGATAGATAGCGGAATGTCAGTTGAGAAGAGAGCATCCAAGGTGTGGCCAGCACTGTGCGTTGGGCCAGACGGTAAGATGGAAAGAAAGGGAGAGTCGCAAAGGTTGCATAAAGGTCTTAAGGAATCAGGTGAGTAAAGATGGATGTTGGGATCACCCAGTAGGAGGAGATGAGATGATGAGGAAAGGAGAGAGGAGGCCAGGTCAGTCCATTACGAAAGGAAGAGGGAGGGCTGACCAGGTGGCCGATAGAAGGTGGATAGCAGCAGTGAAGAGCTTGGAGAGTGGGACAGCCTGCAGATCAGGCACTCAAAGGATGAGTAGGCCTGAGTGGGAATGACAGACACAGGGATACACTCAGGGAAGATCAATGCTACTCCCCCATCTGGTCTGTTTGGTCTAGGAAGAGAGAGTATTGTGTAGCCTTCTGGGAGAAGTGTGTCAAAACTTGTGAAAGCGCAATCCTTGAACCAGGTTTCAGTGATGGCAAGAACATGACAATCTAGGAGTTCAAGGAGGTTGCAGATGTCAGAGGAGTGTTTGACAGCTGAGCGAGTGCTTACCATGGCAATGTGGAGCAGATTGCAATCAGTGAAAGATTTACGGGGGGAGCAGGGGACAGTGGCCCCCCCTAAGTGAGGATAGTGCCTGAGGGACAGAGGTAGAAGGGGGCAGAGGAGCCAAGGCCGGTAAGGGAGCCGGGACCATAATGGGTGAGGAGGCAGCCCCAGATACAGTGTTAGTGGGTGACTGGCTCACCCAAGAGGAGAAGGCATACCGGTTGTCAATGTGTGGGGTGGTGGCAAGAAAGCCATGGCGAGGGTAGAAGGGTAGTTAGGAGGTGGCAATGGAGCCAAGGTGGGCACAGCAGGCATGGGAGCCAGGGCAGCTGAAGGAGCTGGTGCAGAAGGCGGAGGGAGGTTGATAAGGTGGGGGAGGAGCCTATGAAAGAGTAGAAGGTTGTTTTGAGGACCCTGGACCATGATGGTACTATTGCAGTAGACATTGATGAAGACCCTGGAGGTGGAGAGGGCCAGAAAGACCTCCCAGCGGGTGCCACCATTGATGGGCGAAGAAGAGAAAGGAGAGAGAAGAGCAATCATATGTAGAGTCCATAGGACGGGTGAGGGAACGACATAGAGTATGTCTGTGAGAGTCTCAATGGCAGAGGCAATGACGTAGGTGCCTGCAATTGGAAGGCCTGGGTTAGACCTCAGTATGTCCTTCTTGAGGTTCTTCCTGACAGACTTAGTAAGGGGTGAAGGATAAGAGATAGAGAAGCAGTTTGAGAAGATAGGAGAGATAGATAGCGCCATAGCAAACTGCAGAGAGTGAGGTACACTTAACCAGGCTGAGGCCACAGAGGTGCAGCGAGAACAGAAGGTAGAGGGGGGAGACAGGGAACAAGACTGGGAGAAAAACAATGGGAGCTGGGTGAGGTAATATGCACAGAAAAACAGTGAACACGCAGAGGAATGGGGGGTAGCGGGTGTAGGGCTGAGGGGAATAACAGCACAGAGGGACAATGGGACTGAGGAAGGGTGAGGGAACCGGTAGAAGACTAGACTGAGTACAGAGGGGTGGACTTGTTAACACATTCTCATAAAAAGCAGGTTATGCACACAGCTTAAAACAAATGTAAACAGGAGCAGGACAATCAAGATGGGCACACAGCTGAAAACAAATTTCTTTTTCTTTGTGTCACACAGCACCTTCAGTGCAGTAGCACAGGGGTGTCTTTCAGACTCCCCAAGGTTTAAACACTTTCTCTTGGACTGACTACTGTCTCCCAGAGCATGTAAAGTTAAATTGACTTTTCTAGTCTCTTTATATTTACTGACCCAGCACACACTATCTTTCTATAGAGTGCTGGAGGGGTTGTCTAGCATCCCCTGAGTCGAAACACTCATGTAACAGCCAAATGTTACCCTTTCCTACTTTAAATGGCTGGTAGCAGTGGTTTAGATTAAACTACCATGATTTTACCCGACGCGAACAACGGTAGCAAAGAATCGGGTCAGCCATGTTTTTCAAGATGGCGCCCAAGACCTATCTGTAAAAACAGACTCCGGTTGACTATAAAGTATAGTGAGCGGGGGGTTGCGGGGGACAGGCCCGCAGCCCCCGTTTTCTTTTTTTAAACGGAAGGCTGCAGGGGTGTCCCCCGCAACCCTCACTCCCTATACCATGAAGTATAGTGAGTGGGGCGATGCAGGGGACACCCCCGCAGCCCCTGTTTTTTTTACAATGCTACCACCAAAGATTCAAACTTTTGGCGTTCGAACCTTTGGTGGTAGCATTTTTAGAACTTTTGGTCATTGCAACCGTTTATTTTTGGTAAAATTGGCCTAGACCAAGCCAACCATTTCCTCTTTGATAGATGCTTCCCGTGCCTCATCAATTTCCTTTCTTCTCCTGCTGTCCCCTCTCTCCCCTCCACGGTTTCCTCGCCTCCCCCTGCTGTCTCCTCCTTGGCTACCTTTCCCTCTCCTCCTTCCTCTTCTGCCCCCCCTCAGGCTGATTCTACACCTGCGCAGGGCATACCTCTGATTTGTACCCCTCCCCGGAAGTATATCAAGGACAGCAATCTTCACCATATTGCCACTCTAAACTCTTGCTCAGCTGTCAAACACTCCTCTGACATCTGCCGCCTCCTGGAGGAACTTGACCTCGATGTCCTCGCTTTCACTGAAACATGGTTCATGGTCAGCTCTGTCACGAGCTTTGACACTCTCCTCCCTGATGGCTACAATATCCTCTCTGCACCCAGATCCAACTGTTCCGGAGGGGGTGTAGCCCTGATCTTCCCTGAGTGGATTCCTGCCTCTGTCATTCCTACGCATGCCTACTCCTCTTTTGAATGCCTTGTCTGCAGGCTCTCTCTCTCTCTCCTGGCCATTCCCTTACCGTGGATACCATCTATCAGCCACCTGGTCAGATCTCCTCCTTCCTCTCTGAGTGGGCGGATCTCTCCTTGTCCCTCCTGGTCTCAACCACTCAACTCCTCCTTCTTGGAGACTTCAACATCCACCTGGAGGCTTCCTGTCCTTCCACTGGAGTCTTTCGCAACCTCTGCGACTCTCTCTCACTCTCTATTCTCCCCTCTGGCTCGACTCACTCTGGATATTCTGATCTCTTCAGTCCTTCCCCTTTTGATCCCTCTCACCACTCCTCTCTCCTGGAGTGATCATTTTCTCCTTTTCTCCCATCTCACCCTCTCTACCCCTCAGGCCAAGCCAACTCCAGCACTGCCACCTACCTTCTCGGTTATCCGACCCATGAAGTGTGTGTCAGTTGAGTCTTTCGCCGCCTCTTTCTCACCCCTCCCTCCCCCCTTGGCTGACTCACACCCTGACAAAGCCCTTTCCATTCTCCACTCTGCCATATCTGATACTCTCAATGTTCTTGCCCCTCTAATAAGGATCCGCTTGAAGCCCAAAGCCAAGTGCAACTCTTGGTATGACACAGACCTCATCACCCTTAAATGCAATTGCAGGGTGGCTGAGAGGAAATGGCATGCTTCCAGTACATCCTCTGACAAACTGGTCTGCCGCCTGCTCCAAAGGAAATACAGGCTCTCTGTCCGCACCATGAAGAAAGACTACATCCAAGACCGCATCTCTGTGGCATCTAACAACTCGGCCGAACTCTTTAAAATCTGCGAGGAGCTGGCCAATCCTGCTGCAGTCTCTACCTCTCCTGTCCCCTCCCAGGCCCTCTGCACGACCCTGGCCTTTCATTTCATCTCTACAACTCTGGACATAATGTCCTCTCTCTCTTCCCCTCCCTCTCTTCCCTCTATGTCCTGCTCTTCCTCGGGTGCTTCTTCAGCCACCCCTCCTCCCTCCTTCTCTGCCTTTCCCCTGTTCTCCTCAGGCGAGGTTTCTAGACAAGCACAATCCATGAAAGTCTCGTCAAAACAGGTTCACCCCTGTTCCTCCAAAACCATCGAGAACCACATTGACACCCTGGCTCCTGCTCTGGCTGACTTCTGCAACCGCTCCTTCACCACTGGAGTCTTCCCCTCCCCCCGAAGTACTGCCTTGTGCACCCTCTTCTTAAGAAACCCTTTGCCGACCCTTCCTGCCCAGCTAACTATCGCCCAATCTCCATCACTCCTTTCCTGGGAAAACTCCTGGAAAAGCTGGCCATCTCCCAGCTTAATCTTCACACTGAATCTTTTGGTTGCCGCCATGACCATCTGTCTGGCTTCAGAGCTGCCAAAATCACGAAAACTGCTGTCCTGAGGATCCGTGAAGATCTGCTCTCCAACCTCGATTCCAACACCCCGTGTCCTCATCTTACTTGATCTTTCTTCTGCGTTTGACACGGTCAACCATTCATTCCTGCTCAACCGTCTCTGTGATAACCTGGGTATCACTGATTGGGCCCTGGCTTGGCTGACCTCTTTCCTCTCCGACCGACCCTCCCAGGTCCAACTCGGGCCCTTCCTCTCGTCTATCTGTATCTCTAACTGTGGTGTTTCCCAGGGGTCTAACCTCTCTCCCTGGCTGTTCAACCAATACCTGGCCTTCTTGTCCACCGCATTGCCACTCTCTGCCCCAACTTTCAGTGCTATACGGATGACACTCAACTCATTTTCAGGCTCCCTTCCGCCGCCTCCTTCTCTCATCTCTGACTGACTGTCTGTCCGCCATCCAGGAGTGGTGTGCGGCATATGATCTCTGCCTTAATGCCCAGATTCTCCTCATCGGCACACCTACTCCCTCCTTTCCTGTCCCTCTCTGACCGGCCTCTCTTGGCCCTCTTCCCCCCTGCTAAAATCCTCAGGGTCATCTTCGACTCCATACTTTCCTTCTCTCCTCACATCTCTGATGTCTCTAAAAGATCACACTACCAGCTGCACCTCCTCAGAGGTATTCTTCCTTTTCTCTCCTTCCCCCAGAAGCTCACTGTCTCCAGAGCACTGGTTCTCTCTAGGCTGGACTATTGCAACAGCCTCTTTCTAAATCTGCCTGCCTCTACTCTCCGCCTTCTGTAACTCATCCAAAACAGGACTGCAAGACTTGTCCTTGGCCTCAAGCCCAGGGATCATATCTCTCCAGGACTGAAACCTCTGCACTAGCTCCCAGTGGTGGCAGGATTAAGTTCAAAACCCTCTGCATTGTTTACAAGGCATTCTGGGGCCTGGGACCTAAATAACTTGAACTCTCTCTTCCTAAATATCTTCCTTCTCAAGGTCTTTGCTCATCCGCCTCCAACTCCCTCAGGGTCAGTCGCTTCTCCAAGCAGCAAGTTGGTGGTAGATCTCTTTCCTCTGCTGGGACCTCCCACTGGAACAGCCTCCCTGCCTCTCTGAAACTTGAGGAGAACCATCTCTGGTTCCGGAAGCACCTCAAGACCTTCCTCTTTGTTTCTGCTTTCTTTCCTCCTATCCCCTCCTGATCTTCTGGCTGATTCTGAAACTGCCCTGGTTACCCGGCTACTCTCTGATCTCGGGCCTGTTCCCCTACCTGCCAGTTAGACACCTGCGCTGTCCCCCTGGCAACCCTTGCACTCAGAGACTGTTTCTGTATCCGTACAGCCCATACTAGCACTTGACACCTGATGTCTGCACTTACACTTGCACTTGCCACCAGCTGGCTGCACTTTTATTGTCTCTATTTATTTCAATGTTATCCAATGTAGTGCACTGCTCCCTCCCCTTTTCCCCCCACACTTTCCCCCTCACCACCCCAGCACTTGCACGATATCAATGTCACCTGGCCTAGTAGGATCGTTGTCTCTGTCTTCCCTCTGTTTCCCCTCCCTTGCCTCGTCGAGCCTTGAAACACTTGTGTATAGGCACGTTATAAATGTCATATCATACATTGTTTGGGTGGATGTGCGGATGAGAGAATGAATCCAGGAAGGGTGCAAGGGTGGATGTGCATGAATGCTGTATGGGTGCACTGGTGAATGTGAGAGTGAATGAATGCTGTATGAATGCTAATGTGTGTTTGCCAGTCAGGGAGATGGCTTCAGATTAGGTGGTGGTGGAGTTCCATTTGTGTAGCGGCAGCCAGGAGGGCATGTTTTCTTACTGCAACAGTTTTGTTACTAGGCATCAAGGGTTAAGCCAACATGACAAGCGTTCTTTTATGGTACTTGCCTATATTGGAGCCACCAGTCTGGACAGAGCTTTGTTACTGTGGCATGGCATTTTTGTACTAGTCATCAAGGGTAAAGTTAAGATGATCAGTGTTCTTATGTGGTGCTGGCCTACATTGATTGAGCCATTATTAATGTATTTTCTTATTGTGTGGTGGCATTTTCTATTTGGTATAAAGCGTAAAGCAAACATGATAGGTTTTATTATGTGGCTAGACTGACCTACATTGGTGAAGCCAGTCTGGGTGTATGTTCATATTGCGGCATGGCATTTATTACTGGGCATCAAGGGTGAAGCAAACATTATAAGTGTTATTACATGGCTAGACTGGCCTACATTGGTGCATTCAGCCTGGATAATTTTTGTTATTGTGGAATGGCATGTTGTACTGGGGAAAGCAAAGAGGCGATGACTGGAAGGCTTAGCATTGATCCTAACCACATAGCTCTGGGCAACCCTCCTGACTATCATTCTTCAGCCAGCCAAGCCATTACAAAACAAGGGGAAAGATCATGTGCACATCGAGCTTGGTCCCACCCCAAAAGGGGCAGGCCAGCCTGAACTATTAGGTGAGAATACTTCCGCAGGAGACAATAAGCAACCCCAGACATGTTTCAGTCTCATTGGGCACTGTCTGTGAGGTGTAGCTTCGGTCATGGGTTCAGGATCTATGTCTGGGCATTGCAGTCCCACTCTGCGTGACTTACACAAATTAAAGGAGGTGATGGCTGGGTGGCTGGAATGTTTAGAATTAATCTTATCTGTGTCATAGCTCTGTGCAACCCTCCTAACCATTGTTCTTTAGCCTGCCAAGCCATTGCAGAAATGGGAAACACCATATGCAAGTCAGGCTTGACCCCACACCAATAGGAGCAGTCCATCCTGAACTGCTTGATCACAATGAGTTTGATCTCACCATGATGTGTTCTTACATGGCTATGTTGGCCTCCATTGGTGCAACCAGTCTGGACAAGTTTTACTGTGTTATGGCATCTTTTACCAGGCATCAAGAGTAAAGCAAACAGGATAAGTGCTATCATGTGGCTAAACTGGCCTGCATTGCTACAGCCACTCTCAGTATATATTCTAACTGCAGCATGTTTTTCTTTACTGGCATCAAGGAAAAGCAAAGATAGTGGGACTCATTCCAAGTGCCAGTAAGGGTAGGTTACTCCCCATTCCATGGAGTCAGACTCCATGGGTGATTAGCTGGTATTACCAGCACTGGTTATACCAGTGCTGGTAATACTGGCCGTTTTTTTAATGGTGGGGTGCCGGTACTACCTCCAGCCCTGAGCTGGGGGTAGTTACGGCCACCCCACCATTAAACTCAGAGTTTACCGGTCCAGAAATGTGCCGGTATGTTAATTATAGTTATAATGAGGTCCAGTAAGTGTTATTATGTGGCTAGACAGGCATACATTAGTGCAGCCAGTCTGGATATGTCTTGTTACTGTGGCATGGTATTTCTTACTGTCATCAAGGGTAAAGACAGCATGATGAGTGTTCTTACATTGCTATATTGGCATACATTGGTGCAGGCAGTCTGGGCATGTTTTCTTACTGTGGCATTGGCATTTTTTACTGGGCATCAAGGACAAAGTAAGCATGATGAGTATTGTTATGTGTCCATTCTGGCTAACACTGGTGCAATCAGTCTGACCATGTTTTCTTACTGTGGCGAGGCACTTGTATTGGCAAAGCCAACAGGAGTATGGTCTTATGTGGGGATACTGGCATTTTTTGGCAGAGCCAGAATGGACATGTTTTTCTTATAGTGTAATTTCTGGCATTGTGCGCAAAGCAAGCATGTGTTTGTTCTTAAATGAGAATACTGGCATATTTTGCTAGCGGCACAGCAAGCATGATTTATTTTTATACATACATGTATCGTGGGGAAAGGAAGCATGAACATGCACTGGAAAATGCCCCTGTGCACTATTGGTGACTTTTTTCACAGAAAGTGTGTTTTAAAGTGCACCACTTTTGCCCATTATTTTTAAGATTTTCTTGGAGGGAGACACGGTTGTGTCTATTTCTCTCGCTATGCTTGGTCACGCAAGCATTTCCATTGAACACATTTATGCCCTTTCATTTAAAAAGTTAACCAGCCACCATCGTTCAATGGCCCTGAACATGTTTACTTTGACTCTGCTGCCACCACCACCTTTGTGTGTGACATCATCTCCTGTAGCCCTACGCCGCATACAGAAGGGCAAGTGGCTTTGCACTCGGTGGGTCTCATCATGAATTGGGCGGTATCCCAGCGGTATTACCACTGGGATACCGCCCAGGCAAATAGTACTACCACCAACCCGTCTGGCGGTATTACTGCCGGATCACGGGTTCGCCGGTAGCGGTAACTTCCCATTTCCCATTGGGACCCAATGGGGCATTTTTGGCGCAATTACTGTGCCCTAATACCGCTGGCGGTAATTGTGCCGAAATCTGTCATTTTCTGCCGTATTTATGCTGCCAGACTCGTGATAGGGCCAGCCCTTAAATGCGGCGGTAATACTGTTACCGCCGCAGTTAAGGTCTTCCTCCCAACTCGTGATGAGGCCCTATGGCGGAGTGTCATTGCAACGTTTCCATGCTGCACGGCCACTGTGGTTTGTGGTTGTAAACTCAGTGCAGGCTATACTGCGTCGGCATAGAAGCAATCACCACGTGTCACTCCTGATACTAGTGCTTCATGAGGATCTGAAATAGGGAGCCAGAAAGTGCGTCTCATGTTGTTCATGGATAATGATTTTTTTAGATCCCTTGCGCTGATGTAAAATGTTCAGCTGTGCCGGGGCTGGCAGGCTAATGCGTCTTATCCACAATATGCGCTACTTAAGGTCTCTGGCGGCCTGGATTGCTATCCTTGGTCTGTTTATGAACTGCTTATTCCATTTTTGGGACCACATATTCGAATCCTCCAGGTCATGGTGATGCATGTTTTTATTAATTTCTTTTAAGACTGCTTAATTTGACGTGGCAGTGGCCTCTTAGACTCTACTGCCTTGCCTCAAGGTGTGCCGCTTAAAGTGTGCCTTTGTCGGGTTCTTGGAGCACAAACTGGAAATTTCAGGTGTGAATGGCGATGTTCCTGGCAGATGGTTCGGTGCTGGAGGGGGAATACTCCACTTAATAACACTCTAGAATGCAGGGAGTGCGTCGTGTCACCTCCTTCTTTCAGTTTTTCCTGCCTGTCTGCTCCCTCCATCTCCACTTTCCTTTAACATCTTGTTGAAACAAAAGTGTTGTTTCGCTTTAGGAATAACCAATTTCTTGTTTAGCTTTTGTATATTTGATAGTTTTCCTGTGTACGAGTGCTTTAAATGGGCCGTCTCTAATAGGCATTCAGTACCTGCACTATTTATTTTTAGCTGTATTGAGGGCAGGGGCATCTCCAAGCTTGAGGAGAGTACCAGTGCTCAATACGCTGCAAGCTGCCTCTATATTTCCAGCCTTCCCAGCTCAGCGTTCCCACTTTTTCCTCTGAAATGGTCGAAGCGCGAGGTTAAAACATACATGGAAGCCCAGTTGCTCCTCCTGAAGTTTAGCTTTGTGTCCTGTGAGAAACCAGAAGGTGTCTCCCTTGCTAGTCCCCAGGGATTTGTTATCCAGGTGGCCAGCACACGGCCATCGCTGTTGGATCCATTTCCTGGGGTAGACCAGTGCGAGTGGATCACCTGAGTGAGCGATCTTCGGGGAAGGGGACAGGGCAGCTGATGGTGAGACGCAGTATACCCTTTCCTTTATGACCTCTTCCGCATCCTACTATACAGGATTTACTGACTTCCCAACTCCCCCACTCCAGGGACGTCATTTCACCAAAATGCCAGGGGTAGCGGAAGTGACATCACATGACCCTTGACTCCTAATGACATCACAGGAAGTGATGTCATTTGAACCCACCCCGAAGTGATATCGGGGGAAGCGATGGAACACGACCTTTCACCCATTGACAAAACAGGAAGAGGCATCACATAGCATTGTACACTACAAAAAATATGGTTACGATATCACTATAATGTGATGTATACATTTCATACAAGAATGTATCGCCATATGTATTGTTAAAATCAGTGCGTATAGGCCCATATTACCAAATTATTGTGAATGCAAGCAGACGTCCATGACCAAATTATAATGATGTCTTATTATATAGCACTTACACTTAAGCGCTTTATATAGAAAAAATATACACCCAATATCACCCAATCTGTGTTGGTACTCATTTATCAACCTCAGAAGGATGAAAGGCTGAGTTGAGGCGTTTAAGAACAGACTAAATCAGTGACTCACCCCCTGAAGTGTGCCTGAAATAAACCCTTAATGAGGATAGCAATTATTGTATAGAATTCCAGAAAGACACATTATTTTGTATTCCTATTCATTCTTATTTAGGGTCAGTGCTAAAAGTGTCAGACTTGTGGCACTCCTGTTCTTATTTTTTTTTTAAGGGGCCTGAAAACGAAAGCCAGTCACTCTAGAAGTAAAGAGCCACATGGTGCTGGCCACAGCCCAGGAGATTGCATTACAAAAAAAAAGTTTTACATTTTTTTTTTAAGAGGTCAGAGGCCGCAAGGGAGACCACAGAGGTCGCAAGGGAGACATCAGAGGTCGCAGTTGCGACCTCCGGTGACCCCGAAATGACGTCCCTGCCCCACCCCCCTTTGTCCCCTCAAAGACGAGGAGGAGAGGGATTGGGAGGATGAAGATTACTGATGAAAAACATGCTCAGAGACAGAAGACAGACCCTTTCTTTTTGACAGCAGGCTGACCCAGTAATGATGCCAGGCAAAGTCAGGCCTCCCTTTCCAACTATGTACACCTGAACCTAATTACCACTCCCAGGAAGTATAAAAGGCAGAGCAGGAGAGCACACTCCAAGCAAGATGGGGATGCTGGAAGGTGCCGTGAAGCAGGAGAAAGACCTAGTGAGCTGCAGAGACCCTGGGAGACCTAGAGGAGGAGAAAACCATCCGAACACTGGCCCTGTTGCTTGACAGGAGGCTGCAGTGTGGAGAGGGAACTGTACCTCCAGCAGGCATGACCAGCGGCAGCCGGGGTTGCCCGGCAGTACCCACAGCAGAACTCTTCCCCTGGGCCAGGTTGGCAAACCCAGGTCTCTAAGGGGCAGGAGATAAGACCCTGACCTCATCTGAACTGCCCCCTTTGGCTATTGCAGCTCCCAAAATCATGGAATGCCATTTTGGGGAGCTGTGAAGTGGGGGCGAAATTATCACAGTGCATTCTGAGACTGGGAGTCCAAAAACGATATATTGGAAAACCGTGCATTTTGAGAGAAGGCTCGATCCCGGCAGAGGGAAGTCTTCTCTGTGAATTGTAAATCTTGAGGAGAGGGGTCTGAAACCAGCGGAAGGAGACCATAGGAGCAAGGCAAAACACACAAGGAAGCACCAGTTCCGAGATGGCCGTTTAACATGAGGAGAAAGGCGGCAAGATCAGAAAGGGTTGCGAGGAGGGATTTGCCTTTGGGCTTTTTAAAGGAAGAAAACCGCTACTTTCACAAGCCCTCGAGAATAAGAAACATAAGACCGGGAATTAAAGCTGGAGAAAGGTGCATTGTATGTCGAAGGTACCCGGGGCTCTCCTGCATCGATAGCCGCCATGCTACTGTCCTTGGCTCCTGCAACAAAGCCGCACCAGTAAAGTCAGCACAGTCAGTGAGTCGGGGAGACTGATAGCAGACCGGTCAGTGTTAAATTGAATCTCCAAGGAGTGATTCAACATTTGAAACCAAGGTAGATGTCATATACAGAGTGGTCCTGCGCCACAATACTGCTCATTCAAAAGTCTCTGTTAGCCATCCGGCTGAGAGTGTAAAATTGTGAACTGTGAAATCAAAGTGGTCCTGCAACGGGTCAAGCTAACCCCTGTGCACATTCAAATGTCTTCGATAGCTAATACGTACTGTAATTGGTCCGAGCCCGGCTGAGGGAAACTAATTGTGTAAAAGGGATCTGAGCCCGGCTGAGGGTGATCCGGGGTGAACCGTTAGTCACCCAACAAAAGATATTCTATAAGCATTGGAGACGGGGATCTGATCCCGGAAGAGGAGAGTTCAAACTAAGGATTGTGGTAGAAAAGGGATGTGAGCCTGGCTGAGGGGGGTCCAGGTTGAAGAGTGCAGTGCCCAACTTGAATGTGTGTAAAGGAACTTTTCATTGTTTTGATACATCAGGCCCTCTAAATCAAGAGACTTTGATAACTTAAGAGACTTCGGCTCAGAAGGCCCTGATGTTGGTCATGGAACTGTGTCCTTGTGTCGAAAAAGCCCACGAGTGTGCTATGCTCGAGTGAAACACCTTGCCCCGTGCTGAAAACCTGGGGAAGGGAGGCCAACAGCCTGAACATCCTGACTTATCATTTTGTGAACACTTATTTCTTTTTCAGGAACATTGCCCCACACTATTTGTAACTTAGCAGTATGGATTGGAAATAGTTTTGTTTAGTATAGGCCCTTTTATTTTGACGAGACTCCACTAGGAGTGCATTATTATTATTTGATGGTCATAGCTTGCACCCCTCTTAGATTTAGGTTTAGATAGGCATTTATCACACCCTTGATAAAGTTCAATAAACAACCTTGAACTGTGGTACTCTTCAAAGCATTTTTATTTGTTTGACTTTTTGTTTAGCGCTGGCCCTACCCAGAGGGTCTCAGAGTACCTTAAATGGTTCAAATATTGAAAAGGTGGAGTTGAAAAAATAAATTACAAAATGTTTTCAGGAAAGAATACAAAGATTAGGATAGACAACTGATAGGTGTGGAGAAGGGCTGGGCTACATGTGGGGAACAGGTTTGTTTTGAGGCTCTTTCTGAAAGTTGTGATGGAGGATGCAGTGCGTAGGTGGAGAGGTAGGGTGTTCCATTCCTTGGGTTCCCAGTGTGAGTTTGCAGGCTGCAATGTGTAGAAGGTGTTGGCTGGTTTGCCTGGTTTTTGGGTGGGTGATGGGTTTGAGTTTGTCATGAAGACAAGATGGTATTTTGAGGTGCATTACAGTAAGGGAGGTTAGAGGTTGATAGCCCAGGCACAGGGTTGCCTAGAGAAGGACTATAGTCCATTAAGAGGTTTAAATGGGGGGTGATCATAAATGTGGGGCAGCATAATGTTGCATGCTGTGTGAAATAAAGTCTCTATCAAATGATTAGCTTGTGTTGCATTTACTTTCACTGAGAATACAGTTTTACAACCCATTTTTGGGAGCAGTCATGGAGGAATAACTTGACTTTCAAAAGCTAACCCTCATTGAGATCTTGTTAGAGCATCAATATATTTTCTGCACCTTCTCTTGGGTAGCTTATAGGTCTGGCGTCAAGGATTTCCAAACTCAAGCACATTCTATTGACAAGAGTCTAGCGATGGTTTGGTTCTTCTTTGAGGGTTTTATCTCCAGATTCCTGGATGATGACTTTCCAAGGGTCCTTGAAGGATGGAAATGTGTCACGATGTTTTAAATTACTTCTGATCAATACAAACTTCCTAATGGAAAATAATTCAAACGTCTTTGAGGGTAACATTTTCTTTGACAGTAAGAACATCATGATTTTGAAGGTGGTGTAATAAGGTCACAGATTTTGAGGTCTTGAACCAATCTCACTGCTATGGTTTGCACTAGCTGTAATAGGGTAGTTAATTTATTAGGGTGGTCCTGAGACAGCGCATTACAATAGTCAATCTGCAAGAGAATTAGGACTTGCATTAATTGGATTTTGTGATGTTCAGTGAAAAAGGCGGACATTCATCTTAAGTAAAGGTAGGTAAAGGTGTATGTTGCAACTAACTGCATTTATACCCCGGGCAAAGGTACCCTGGGACTCAAAAAAGACACCAAGGTTTTTAGCTTTTCTGTGACCTTACAGGGGGTTCCCTAGAGAGTAAAGCCATTTGAACTATAGAGGTGGATTTTTGGGGTTCCAAGTATATGCATGTATGTTTTATCTCTATTCAGACAGAGATTTATTAGACATCCATATCTGGAAAGTTGAAAGGCATTCTATTATTTAGTTATAATCAAACAGAAAGGCCACTTTAACCAGTTCTTAAAGGATATACGTGATTTAACCGTGGCCAAGTTATTCGCGGTGGAATTGACCGTGGTCAATTTTGCTGCGAATACAATTTAGCCGTGGTCAAATCCGGCAAAAACTTGACCCCCGGCACCCAATATCCCCCAACAATCCCCCCCCCTACTTGCCTACTGCTTCGTTGATTCCTTCTCACCCTGCAGAATCAGCTCTGTCCCTCTTAAGCGGTCGGGTCTGGTTTTCTTTTTTTTTTCGCTGTCCCCCACCTCCAGTCCTCAGGTAGCGGGGACAACCCCACCACCCCCCCAAGGCAATTACTATCAAACATGAGGAGCGGGACACACCCCCGCAATCCCTGTTCCCCATGTTCGGTATTGATTACCCAATTTGTTCGGATTTAATTGAACAAATGGTCCTGGCCGAATTCGACCAAATCCACCATGCGTTCAATTAAATTCAAACAAATTGGACAATTCCTTCTTAAAAGGTTTCAAGGCTAGCCACTGCTCCCACTTCACCCTTAATCTCCTCTTTAAAGCTTCCTATGAGCAAAACACATTGAGTCATGGCTACCCAATTTGTGTCTGCAGGCAAATTACTAAGACCTATAATTCACACCAGAACACAAGTAATTCCCTGGTACAAATCACAAAGGGCCTATGCAGCAGACGATTCCATATCAGGTCAATAAAACATATGGCAAAATAATGCCAAGAAAGTTGTATAGTTATTGAAAACCGAATCTGATGCTGATACTGCGAGTATAGTGCATGTCAGTGCTGGCATTGTTAGGGTTCTTATAAAAAAGCCAATGTTTTATTGATCCTAAACAAAATTTCCCAAGCAAAATGTAAATAAATCCAATGAAACATCAAGAAATTCTATGACCCTGTTTAGATACCCAGAAAAGATGGAGAATAGAAACCAGACCCAGGGACATCCATTAAGACTCCAGATGTTTAGCTAAGAAGACATTCAAACTTGGTTTTCTACTTGTGGTCCTCCAAAGTCAGGCTATGAGCCCTAGTGACAACTGCTGCTTCGGGTTTATCCCTAAGTCTTTAAAATGCTGATGGCACAGTGTATTAATCAGAGTGTTGAGTGCGCGCCGTCACGTGAGGCTCTGATCCTTTGTTTTCATACAAGCAGGATACTCGCGTGACGGGGGCGACGGTTGGAAGGGAGCAGGCAGAAGGTGTGGTTGTCCGGCGGGCTCGCCAAATAAAAACTTATATTCGTCATGTTACTCACCGCCTCCTCTTTTCCTACATTGGCAACGAGGAAGGAACAAAGACCGGCGAGCCCACGGCTGGGACAGCAACGCTGCGGCACAGAACACGCGTCCTGCCAGTAGTCATTGGGGACTACCGGTGAGCTCCGGCTCCTCCTGCTCTCCCAGATACGAGGGAGAGAGCACAGTGTGAGGTGCCGCCGGGCTCTGTCTCCGGTTTCCCCTCCCCGACATAGACTCTGCAGAAACGCGCAGGAGCGCAGCTGTGACGCGTCGGCCCCAGTCCTTATCGAGGCGAGGAGGGGCACAGGGATACAAGGGAGGTGTCCAGGCCAGTGAGGATGTGGGCAGGCTTTCTGGTCACTGAGACAGCAGTGTAGATAAGCCCAGGCCAATAAGTAATAGGAAGGGCTTTCTATTCACTGAGACAGCGCAGTGAGCTGCAGTGTGACCACGTTACTCATGCCTCCCTTGGCACATCAGTTATAATAAGGGAAACGTGGAAACAAGCTCAACTGCCCCTCACGAACTATAAAAGAAATAACAAACATCCCTATTTGACTGATTAAGTGCTGGGAAAAGACGGTATTAGTGGAAGGAAAGAAGGATATGAAAATAATGATGTGCTCACGCTCGCACAACGGCCAAGAATAAATTAGACACTTTACCTATGACTCCAATTTGAATTGATGTAGCACTTTTACAGCAAATAAGTTATTGCAGTCATACCATAGTGACTGAAATAGGAGTTTTAAACGAATTGTAAGGATTACAACAGCCTCAAGGATCAAAACGCCTTAGCCATGGCTGCAGCTAGCATGGCTCCACCTCCACCTTTCTTAATGGAACCGGGTGTCCCGCCAATAAGGTGGGATAGGTGGAAGAAACTTTTTGACACTTATTTGGTAGCAATTGGAGGGGATACATTTGCTGCTGCAAGAAAAGAAGCAATTCTTTTACACAATTTAGGTACAGAGGGTCGAAGAGTATACGATGGTCTGCCACAACCTCCACAAGAAGGTCAAGGAGAAGTGGATCAGTATACCCTGGCTGAGAAGAAACTAGAAATTCATTTTGAGGCAAAGAAAAATATAACATTTGAGAGGCATACGTTTTTTCAGAGTATACAAGACCCAAATGAACCTGTGGAGAATTGTGTAGCAGCATTAAGATCTCTAAGTCATACTTGTGAATTTGGTCAATTAACAGATTCGCTAATACAAGACCAATTAGAATGCTGTACTAACAACATTAAAATTCAACAAAGACTACTGACAAAAGATGTGTCTCTACAAGTGGCAGTAGAGACTGCCAGAGGCATGGAGCAGACAAATAAGTACATGTCGACCATGAAAAGTGAGAAGCAAGAAGGGGAAGTGGCAGTCGTGAGAGGAATCGGGAGAATGAATATGAATAAGATGAACAAGTGCTACAACTGTGGCAGCAATCGCCATATTTCCACGAGTGCATTCTGTCCAGCAAGAAACGTTTCATGTTTAAAATGCAAAAAGAGGGGACATTTTACAAGAGTCTGCCGAGATTCGAGTCAAGTGCAATACATTGAGCCTGGAGCAAGAACCTCAGAACAAGAAGAAAGTGGGGGTGCAGTCCAAAGCATACCGCCTAAGCATGTGTTGGAAATAGCAGAAGTCTCCAATAGAGGAAGTGCACCTACCGATGAGTTTATGATAAATGAAAAAGTAATTACACTAAAGGTAGATAGTTGCTCACCTTGGACTCAAGTATCTAAAAGAACATATGAGAACTGTTTACAAGGATCGATCGCTAATCTTGAGCAGCATAGCATAGAACCATATGCGTATGGAAATGTAAAGATTGAGATATTAGGAAAGTTCCAAGCGGCCATCAAGTACAGAGGAAGAAGCTGTGAATCGGAGATATATGTGATGCAAGAAGGATATTCTCTGTTGGGGTGGGGTGAGCAACACAAACTAGGCATTCGAATACAAGCAAATGCGAAGGAGCCAGTCACAGTTGCAGAAGTAAAAGACAAGTGGGAGAATGAATTTCCTATGGTGTTTCAAGAAGAATTGGGGATGCTCAAAGGGTTTGAGCATGAAATACAATTGAAGGTTGGTGCTATACCAAGAGTGCACAAACTGAGAACAATACCTCATGAATTGAGAGAGAAACTAAAGTCGGAAATTGAGACTCTGCTGCAGAAGGGAATCATAGAGCAAAGTGAAAGCTCATAGTGCTTATCTCCCATAGTGGTGGCAATGAAACCAAATGGACAAATAAGGCTTTGTGTGGACATGAGGGATATTAATAGAAACATACTTGTGGACAGACATCCGTTGCCACTAATTGGGGATACGTTATCAACTCTTAAAGGAGCCAAAGTTTTTTTGGTGATAGACCTTTCTCAAGCATACCATCTAATCCCCTTGAGAGAAGACTGCCAGCATTTGACTGCGTTCATAACGCCCTTTGGTACTTTCAAATATTGCAGAATGCCGTTCGGACTTGCTTCTGCAGCTTCGGTGTTTCAGAGAGTGATGGACACTATAATGGAAGGGATAAGGAACATTGTAGTTTTTCAGGAAGATGTGCTTATATACGCAAACAATGTGGTTGAAAATGATGAGGTTTTAGCCAATGTGTTGAGCAGACTGTCTGAAGCTGGTTTGACAGTGAAAAGGGATAAGTGCAAGATTGGGGTTGAGAAGGTGGAATACCTTGGGCACGAAATTGATGAGTGTGGGGTGAGACCAAAGAGATGCTTGGTGGATGTGGTAAAGAGTGCACCAGTGCCATCTAACAAAGATCAAGTAAGATCCTTTTTGGGTCTTGCTGAATATTATCATAAGTTTGTTAAGGATTTTGCGATGGTCTCCACCTCCATGAGAATGATACTGAAAAAGGGTGCCAAGTTTGAATGGACTTCAGAGTGTGGTGCAGCATTTGAAAACATTAAGGAAGCGATTAGTGAAGCTCCTTCGATAGGAAAATTTGACCCAGTATAATGGGACTAGGAACAACCTTAGTGCAATATGACAATGACAATAGGGAAAGGGTAATTGCATTTGCATCAAGGACATTGAAGGGAGCAGAGTCTAAATATTCTGTTATAGAGAGAGAAACATTGGCAATGTTCTGGGCCGTTATGCACTTTAAGTACTTTTTGTGGGGCAGACGTTTTATTGTTAGATCTGACCACAAGCCACTAGTGCAATTATTTGAGAGTGGAAGGTGGGCTTTGGGATCTCCAAGGATAAGCAGGTGGGGTTTGGGCCTACATGCTTACAATTTTAAAGTGAGTTTTCTACCAGGAAAAATAAATCTAGGGGCAGAAAGCCTGTCCAGGTTACCGATTGGAGACACTGAAGTTGAAGTCAGTGAATGTGAAATAGAGGAATCGGTAGTAGCTGAAGTTCTTAGTGCGATCCGTCAGGAGTTGTGGTCCAAAGGAGAAGATTCTGATCAAGAACTTAAGTTAGTTAAGGAGTGGACAGTAAAGGGTTGGCCCCAAAAGAGAACTTTGGAAAGAAAATCTGATGTATGGTGGGAACTCAAGTAGGATTTGAATATTTCTGAGGAAGGATAAACTAAGGAGAGGGAGGTGTGTTGTTCCTCCAGAGTCTGTCAGGTCTAGTCTGTTAGACCTTGCTCATGAGGGTCACCCAGGAGAAAGTGCAATGAAAAGAAAACTTTGTCAGTATTATTGGTGGCCACGGATTGACAAGGCGGCTGAGACGTGGGTGAAAGACTGCATGATATGTCAAGCAAGCGACAAGAGTAAAGTTGTACGTGAGACTCCATTGGTTCCTAATTATGTTCCAATTCAACCTTGGTCCAAGGTTGCGGTAGACATCATGGGGCCTATAAAAGGTTTAGGAGGAGGTTTGAGATTTTTGTTTGTGCTAATTGACTTTCATTCAAAATGGATTGAATGGGAAGCGGTAAAAGAAGTCACGGCTAAAGAATTGATAATGTTTTTAGAGAAGGTATTTCTTAGGGAAGGGGTACCAACAGAACTCGTCTCGGACAACGGAGTTCAATTTGTGTCAGAAGCCATGAAGATGTTTCTTGGTGGTTATGGCATAAGACATATCAAAACGGCGTTGTATCACCCAAGGGCGAATGGTATTGTGGAGAGGGTCTACAGATGGTTGAGAGAAGGGTTGCAATTGGCAATGAGAGGGGGCAACCCTGGAGAGAGGTTTTGAACCTATTGACGTGGAGTTATTTGACTACTCCACATTCTGTAACAGGAGTGTCACCTTTCGTATCCCTGAAGGGGAGGGAACCAGGAATTAAAATGTGTCCGGGTTGGTTAGGGGTAGCTAAAGTAGTTCATGTGGATAGAGCACAAATAATAAGACTCATAAATGCCAGCCAAGAAAAAAATATAGCAAATTTTAATGTCCGTGAAAAAGTGAAGGAACGTGAGTGGAATGTGGGTGAGACAGTGTATGTGAAGAATCCCAGACTGGTGAACAAATGTTTAGAGAGTAAATACTTGGGCCCTAAGAAGATATCTGCAGTCAAGAAGTCTGTGGTAATTCTGGAAGGTGGTGAAGTGTGGTCAAAAGAAAGAATTGCAAAAGTGTATGGAATGGAGGAGCCAATTGAGAGTGCAGAAAAGCAAGTTAAAAAAAAATAGTGAAAATAAAGAGGAGTCGGCTGGGAGTAAATTTGGAAATCCTGGCAGGATGAGGTCCAAACTGGCCTGGATGAGAGACTATATAGCATGAATGTTCAGTTAGTTGTGTTATCAATTAATAGATTACAATTTATACACAGGCTATATAATTTATGTTGTTCAAATTTTATTATGTTATATGTTGTTACTATGTTGCATGGTAATCTGTATTTTAGGGTATGTAATTTATCATTTTAAGGTGTGGTTTTTTTCTCTTTCTAAAGGGGAAGATATGTAGTAATCAGAGTGTTGAGTGCTCGCCGTCACGCGAGACTCTGATCCTTTGTTTTCATACAAGCAGGCTACTCGCGTGACGGGAGCGACGGTTGGAAGGGAGCAGGCAGAAGGTGTGGTTGTCTGGCGGGCTCGCCAATTAAAAACTTATATTCGTCACGTTACTCACCGCCTCCTCTTTTCCTACACACAGCCTTTCAGAGACTTGATGTTCTGGTATCGCCCCCAGTATCGAAAGGGAGACCTTTCCTAAAGCCGCCCTATCTGCCCTAGTTGACATACAGAAAGAGAACAGGCTGCTCACAGGGAAAAGTCTGCATGGGGGGGAGGGGAGCCTTACAAGAATACACAACCCTGGGAAAGTCTTCAGTCAAGAAAGAGATGGAGGCAAAGAGTTCAGGAATCCACCGGAATAGGGATGGCATCACACTTGACGAGCAGAAAATGTGGGATGCTCCTCCATGTCCTCACCGAGAACGCAAAAGGTAAGTGCTGGCATATGACCGAACGAATGTTCTGCTTTTCAACATCATACTGGAAGACTTGGTGTAAGCAGTAGCACATTCGCATGGCCACCCCAGAACAGGAGCAAGACTTCATCTAGGAATATGCAAAAGTCTTCTTTTTGCGTGTAATGTTGCATGACCTAATGCATGAACACAACAGCCCCCTAAAACGTCCTTAGTATATTGGAGCTGTGGCCATTGGCCCTGGCGCCCCTGTGCCACCTGATGATATCTCCCAGCTCAAGTACCACATTGACCTAAATGACCATGGATGCGGATTTGGTTGCTAAGCCCAAAATACCACACTGGCCCTGAAAACCAACACACTCCGCTCGGCCTAACACTGTGTCATGATAGTGCCTTTGTATTTTTATATTTGTGAGCTCATAGGTGTATGCCTGTGTGTATGTACACCTCTGTGCCCCGGTAGGCCTGTGGTTGTGACTGTGCGTGTGTGCACCTATGTGCATCTATGTACCCTTGTGTTTTACTATGTGCCTGTGTGAGTGTGTGTGCACGCGCAAGCATGTGCATATCCCACTGTTCCTGGGTCTGTGTCCATGTTTGTGTGTCAAAGTGCCATATTTGAGTGTGTGCCTGTGTGAATCCCTGTGTATGTGTGTGTGTGTGTCTCTCTCTGTCTATGTGCCTGTATTTGTACCTGTGTGTGTATGCATGTGGGTCTTTAAGCTTGTGTGTGTAAACCATGCTTGCATTACTGAAGTGTTATGGAAATGGCAAAGTGTACTTGCTGGAGCCTTGTGGAAAAAAATAGCATACACATTACTAAGGCATTATACAAATTGTTGATGCATAATTACTGGGACATTGCGTAAATCGGATTTGTGCACTCGTGTTGGGGTACTGTTGGAAATGGACAATGTGTGCATTACTAGTGCAATGAGGACACTCAAAACAAATGATTGCTAGTGAACAGTGTTCAATAGACGTGTGATTATTCTAGCAATGTAGAAACCATTAATACCACGAAATCCGAAATTGGGAAAGATTGTCAATGTTTGCATTACTTCTGCATTGTGAAAACGGACACATTGTGTTTTAAAATATATGTATGTGAAAATGTACAGCGTGTCGGTGTGCTGGAAACTGCCAATGCATGTTTTTTCAAGCATTGTGAAAACTTGCAACAAAAGTATACTACTTACTCATTGTGGAGAGCTGGATCAGCGTGGAAACTGGCAATACGTGTTAATTTGGGCATTGGGGTATCTGGCAA
This sequence comes from Ambystoma mexicanum, assembly GCF_040938575.1. NCBI lineage: Eukaryota > Metazoa > Chordata > Amphibia > Caudata > Ambystomatidae > Ambystoma > Ambystoma mexicanum. The sequence continues at coordinate 379,894,097 of NC_090925.1, forward strand.
TCTGTCTTTATTGGAGCAATGTGAAAAATACAAAACGTTTGCTCTGGAACACTGCAGACATCGAATTGAATTGTCTGTTTATGGGGAAATGTAACACATATCAATATGTCCTGATGGGCAGAATGATGACAGGGAAATTGGGCTGTGCTTTTTGGCACATCACTCAATGATAAAATCCATTCAAGTTTTCAGAATGACCAGCACATATGAAAATATTCCACGGACAACATTCTATGTATTTTTTTATTTTCCATATTAACTGTGTATTTTGGAAAATCTGATAGTATTTTACTTTTTTTTGCTGTTGCCGAGGTCCGCTGAGCTAGGCTGGGTAATAATACGCTAAGAAGCATTCCTCTAAGCAAACAGCCTTTCTCTCGGACGCCCAGATGACCTAATAGGGAAACTTCAAAGAGTTCAAAATGCAGCGGCAAGACTGCGTTTCAGAATGAAGCGATTTGGACATATCACGCCAGCATGACCTATTCTCCACTGGCTACTCATCAAAAAAAGGGTTCATTTCAAAACCTGTGCATCGCCCATTGTTCATACGACAGAGGGGGCCCTTCCCCCTTCAGAAGTAAGTTTCAACACTACACTCGGTCCAGAACACTTAGGTACAGCAATGCTGCGTTAGTACTAGCCCCCAACTTCAACAAGTATGGCTAGGAGTATCCTCTTTTTCAGTTTTGGCATCAAACTGAAACCCCCTACCCAAACCTCTCCTCCTGGAAGTGAACCACCTGGCTTTCAGGAAACAGCTCAAGACTTGACTTTTCAACCAACCACTTTCAAAGAAATAGTAACTGACTAAAAACTGCACCAAGAAACATGGGCTAATTTGCAGCAAGCTCTTTTTTTGAAACCTTTAGCACTACCAATGGTGGCAGACCAATTTGATCCATGGAAACTCTGCTGCGTGACACTGGTCCGCACCTTAATCTCAGTGAAATCTACAACCATGACCCAGGTAGTGATAACACCCTCTCCCTCTCTACCCATCATCCCTCTACTAACTCCTCACTACTAAAATCTTGAATCCTAACATCTCCCTCGCTCCTTCAGGCGACCAACTCTAATGTACGTAACAGATTTAGACCCTATCCATCATCTATCAACAGTCATGCTGTCAATTTATGTACTCCACAATCCAAGACCTGCCCATATGGCTACCTGCCCAGTTAGTACCAACCGCAAACAGCATAGAGAGATTTTCAGATCGGCACACAGGTAACAGGTATTTCTGACCTGCTTCCATCAACATCAAAGGTTTCTGCTTCTGTCTTCCCACTAGCCAACTAACACAGCCTGCTCTCCTTACTTACAGAGCCATGTGCAGTGAGGCCAACCTTATTGGTAGAAGGGCTCCAATAAGACCACTACCATTACATTATGCTTTGACATGGGCCGTGTGAGATGCCTTTGTGTTTACTTGGATTTTCTTGACTTGGGTTATCAAGTACTAACTGCATGGACGAAATTATGCATCAAAAAAAGATGTTTTGGTGTACTGATAATATGGAGTTGTGAGCATTTTTGGTCTCAAGCATATTCTTCCATCTACGTATGTAATAGCATGCATATTCCCCATTGGTAACTATTGCCTCTGAAAAAGTATGTGCACACATTGGCCCTTTCATGCACTGTTGTATTTTTATTTATTTTTTTACATATGCTAAGCCCATATGCGACCAAAAGTGCATTTGTACCAAACTATACACAATTCCTCGTGGAAGTTTGATTTTGCTAGCCTGTCTTTTTAACGTATCCTATTTCTTGTCCAAGATGTTTCACAATGTATAATTCACCTTTAATTCCCCCAAAATAACTTAATGGAGTAACTAACTTGGAACTACCCCCTCTCTCTCGTTTGGACCTAAAGAACATGCTTTATTTTCTGAGAGCCCAGCAAAGGGTGGACTGGCCTAAAGGGAACTCTGGAGATTTCCAGGTAGGCCTCTGCACCCTGGGCCTCTTTTGTGTGGAAACCTATTTTATTTCCAAATGTTCTCATAGGAAAAGGGTTGAGTTTGCTCAAAATGTGTCATATGGAGTCACTTTGAAAACGATTTCCTGGGCCTCTTCTGGTTCCCAGTACACCCCTGGAGTCATTTATTGGGGTACTTTACGTTTTTCAGCACCGGCCTCTCATACTATTGGGAAATTATGCCTCCCGGGTTGCACCCCCTGGCTCGAGACAGCTTAGCTTTGAAAGGAGCACAACACGCCCACATTCTTCCGCTTTGAGAGACAGTCGAGCACAGTAGCTAACGGCTCTCGAGCCCTACGTGCCGCTTCTTAGCAATGGGTGCAGGGCCTCGCTAGCTCAGCTCAACCCAGCCTTTAATGGTGGGGATTTACAAAACATGATATGTAACAGCTATGTAACAGAAGAAAACCGGTACCTTTCGCACGGATGAACTGTCTCGCGCGTGAGGAGAAATGCGCCGGCGGCCTCCTGCCTTCAAAATTTACCTCTGCAGGTGTGGAAACTGCCTGTCAAGTAGATTTTAATTAAGTCGGGTAGACAAGCATTCAGGATGAACCGGAATGCTTCTTTCAAGTTTTTACAAACTTGTAGCCTCCCCGGAAAGTACTCGCGTTGTTTCATTTATCTTCATTTTAATAACTAGATGTGAATATCATGACAAGTAAAACACGTTAAACAAACAACAACGGGGAACACCTTGTAGCAGTAAAAGACATTTCAGTTCGAGTGAATGTTACATACGGAGCCATTAACAGAATTGTCGAATTGTTTGGCCTTACAGGAAAAGACACATTGCCTATGAAGCGATACCTACCCCCTCCCCCGCCCCCGACTCCCAACTCATCATATTTCTATAGGCTGATAGCCCAAGATCAAGACCCGAGCGGATGGTGTGGGTAAATAATGTATGCATAGGCGTCCCTGTGGAGCAATCGCGCGCCCCTCTCACCCCCTCTCCCCAATTGGTGCTCTGCCCCATGAACCCATGAAGGACACTTTTCAGCAGTCTAAGGGCCCAATTGATTGAATCCAGCGCAGAAGCAGCGCAAGCGCCGAGAAGGAGCAGCAGTTGCGCGGCACGCGAATGAATGGATTTCCTGACGTATCAGTAGCGCAATGAACAGCAAGCAGCGTCAGTAACGCCCCCAACACCGCCCCGTGCGCAGTAAAAAGCCAGTGAAATGGCCAATACGGCGCAAGGCCAGTGCCATCCGTGGGCCAGCATACAACCCCCCCATCATAATCGCGTGAAAAATTCGGAGCATTTCCCATCTGCACCCCAGCAAAATCGCGTACACCTGCACCCGCCAGCCAAATCATGTGTAAAGGGCCGCGCGTACCCCCGCAAAATCGCATAACGCTGCTCGCGCCAGCCAAATCGAGTGTAAAGGGCCACGCATACCCCTGCGAAATCACGTACCCTGAACGCACCAGCCAAATCGTGTGGAAAGGGCCTCACATGCTGCCATCAGCCGAGAACACACCCGCAGGCAGCCGACACCACAAGGGACCCCCATCACCCGTGATCATACCCCGCAGGCAGCCAACCCGTGACCACACCCCGCAGGAAGCCCACACCACAAGCGACGCCCCGGTCACCGGGGACCACACCCCGCAAGCAGCCCACACCACAAGGGACCCATCTACCACCTATGACCATACCCCGCAGGCAGCCCACACCACAAGGGATCCCCCCATCACCCATGACCATACCCCGCAGGCAGCCCACACCACAAGGGACCCCCATCACCTGTGACCATACCCGCAGGCAGCCCACCCGTGACCATACCCCGCAGGCAGCCCACACCACAAGGGAACGCCCCATCACCCGTGAGCATACCCCGTAGGCAGCCCACCCATGACCATACCCCACAGGCAGCCCACACCACAAGGGATCCCCCATTACCCGCGACCATACCCCACAGGTAGCCCACACAACAAGGGAACCCCCATCGCCTGTGACCATACCCTGCAGGCAGCCCACCTGTGACCATACCCCGCAGGCAGCCCACACCACAAGGGATCCCCCCATCACCTGTGACCATACCCCGTAGGCAGCCCACCGATGACCATACCCCGCAGGCAGCCCACACCTCAAGGGACCCCCCCCCCATCACCTGTGACCATACCCCGCAGGCAGTACACCCATGACCATACCCCGCAGGCAGCCCACATCACAAGGGATCCCCCCATCACCCATGACCATACCCCGCAGGTAGCCCACCCGTGAAATTCCCCGCAGGGAGCCCACACCACAAGGGATCTCCCCATCACCCGTGACCATAACCCACAGGCAGGCCCCGACTCATGACCCCCCACCAGTGACGGCAACCTGCAGGCAGGCCCCCGACTCATGTCCCCCCACCCCCACCAGTGACAGCAACCTGCAGGCAGGCCCCGACTCATGTCCCCCCACCAGTGACGGCAACCTGCAGGCAGTCCCCGACTCATGTCCCCCCACATCCCACCAGTGATGGCAACTGGCAGGCAGGCCCAACTCGTGTCCCCCCACCAGTGATGGCAACCTGCAGGCAGGCCCCGACTCATGTCCCCCCACCCCTCCAACACATTGGCCCAACATGCAATCATGTAGCACTAAAATGCCACCACACGCTGCCCCCCCCCACAGTGCACCACAACACCCAACCATTGGTTGTACTCCCCAGTACATGCCCCATGGCATGGCAATCACAAATTCACACATGCATGTTTGCACACACATGAACAACATAGCTCAACAGCAGGGACACGTAACTGAGCCAAGGCAGAGTGAGACATGCACCAAACCATTGAGAGTAGACACCTCTTTGATTGCAAGGTATACACATTTATTAACATCCAACCAGTAAACCAGACAACCAGTAAAATCAACATGAATGTAATCCATATGAAAATGAAATGGGAAAAAATAAAGCAATGTGATGAAAAAAATGTAAAACACAAAAAAGTGGTCCATGTCCAATGATACCTGTCAAATTGCAAACAGAAATAATAAAAAAAAACATTTCTCCATGGTGAATGAAAACGTCCCAAAAATGTTTTGGTCCAACTATATACAAAGCTACAGGGTCCATGATCCCAAAACATAAATCCAAATCCGAAAGAAACACATGAAGAAAGAACTATTTACTAGATGCGGAGCAAAGTCCATGAACTCCAAAAAAAAAAAAAGGAAACCTAACCCTAATAAACTATTTACAAAGGCAGCGGGCTAGTCCTACGTCTCACCATTTCCCCCAAGAGATTCAGCCAGGGCATCCTCAAACTCTGCGTCTATTTCCCTGAGGCGGGCCTGTGATCTCCCCTCGAGGTCCCGCAGGGACTCCATCATGCTCCTCCCAAACTCCCTGTGAGACTCCTCGAGGAACTCGGCCTGCCTCTCCACCTGACGCAGAGTGTTCTCCGCCCTGGTGATGGTCAGTCGTGCCCCCTGTGCCCGCTGCTGCTCTGCTCCGGTTTGCTGGCCTATTCGCTGCAACACGGAAGACATCCTTGTGTCAAGGTCCACGTGTCCCTCCTGCCCGATGGCCGATACCTGCCCCCCTGATGTTGAGGGCCCCGAGTCCTGTTGCCTCCCATGTCGAGTCTGCTGCCGCCGAAAAGCCCCATGCCTGCGCCTGTGGGACAGCCTTTGGGATGATGACAACCCCCGGGGCTGTCATGCACGTGCCCTGCTGCTTGGTGCCTGCACTACCTCAATTTCCATTGGTCCTGTTGCTGCGGTGACCACCTCTGCTGATCCTCCTTCGACTCCCGACTGTGGCAGGGATGTGGCCTCTACAAGACTGGCCGGCGTGGTCGGTGCAGGTGCACAGGGGGCCCTGGTGTTATCTGGGCCGGAAGACGGCAGGGAGGAAGACTGGTGCACAGTGGAGGAAGAGGAGGAGAGGGTCACAGCAGTGGACAGCACACGTAAGAAATTTGTGACTATGAGCTGAGCTAGCCAGTTCATGAGGCGACGGACCTCATTGTGATGATGTGCAAGCTCCCAATTGGAAGCCTGCACATCAACAGGAATGGCGCCTGTACACCTCGCAATACCGGCTAGCATCGGCTCAACTGTGTAATGAAATGCTTCATCCACAGGTAGTGGAAGACCCGTTACTGTGGATGCATCCACTACATGCGGACGGGTCCGGCCTGAGGCATTCCCGCAGGTGCATACTGATGCAGTTGCAGAGTCAGGGACAAGGTCAGTCACAGGCCCGTCCACGGTGACCTGCACTGCCTCCAGCTGCTGATCCTGGACTGCACCAGTCACACCATGTACTGGGCTGATGTCGCCTCCTCCTCGTCCACCACCAACCTGGATGACTCCCCACTGTCTTCCGCATCGGATTGCCCCTGTGTGGTCTCACCTGTCCCTCCCACTGCCGGGGAGCCCACGACCGACTTCACCATCATGGGTCTTCCCTCAGCAGCTGTGGCCGTTGTTGCGGGCGCAGCACCAGTCTCCTCGCTCCCGGAAGATGTTGGTACCTGGGAGGATGACTGGGCCCTGCGTCTCCGCCTGGTGGAGGCATCCCTGCTGCGGGGCTCCACAGCACTATCTCCGCCCTCTTCCTCCATCGCCGCTGTGGATAGGGAAACATGCAACACAAACATCAGGCTACTGAACATATGTGTGTCTGTCACAATGCAAATGTACATCAGTGGCACTGTCAAAGGACACAGCTATCATCTCCCTCAAATACACACAGAGAAGTGCCATTCACAAACATTCACAAACATGTCTGTCATTCACAACAGACATCCACACCCATGGTCAAGGCACTGACACAAGATCACAATTGTGGAATAACCTCACACGCATCATGTGACATACACATCTCTTCCACACTCATCACCTGACAGTCACGAGGCAGGCCTTGGAGATATCACGTCACAGTGTACTTGAGTCCAAATTTGCAGTGTGAGGAAATAACCAATCAGGAACTCAAGTAACATACGCGCCGAGTGTTGTGCAGTCAGACACTCACTACTCAGACACACGCACATGTACAACATGCATGCCCATGATGTTGACATAAGCACCCATGTGTCACACCTCTCGCATGCCCCAGTCCAGACACAGGTATGTAAACATGTGCGCACCGTTACATGCTGGTGCACATCATGCATTGCAACACACACACCATTGATGTGGAACAGGCCTGAATGGACTCACATGCAGCACTTTCAGGGACATGCACACAGACATCTGTGCAGGAGACATGGCAGACATAAGGGCAAGGTGCACACTCCAGCCACACCTCAACATGCATGACCCACATCTCATCGTTGGTCAACGGGCCCCAGCGCCTCGCTCGATCATCACCAGCCTTGAGGAGGCGCCGGGCCTTGGACCTGAAGTCTTCCCAGCACTTACGGACATGTCTGTAGTCACGGGGTCCCACCCCCTCAGTGTTGATGGCACCCACGATGTCCGCCCAGATCTTACTCCGTCATTCCTTCCTGACTCGCGGTAGTCCAGGGAAGAGGGCATCATAATGCCCCAGGACTTGCTCCACTAGGATGCCAACTTCTGTGGAAGGGAAGCTGACAGCCCTATTGCCTCAGATGGAGATGGGTCAGACATGACAACACCAGAGGCAGATGTGGGTGGGCAGGTGGTCCTAGGGCTGGGCTGTGGAGCGATGGAATGGCAGTCAGGAGTCTTCAGGATCAGCAGAGGTGGTCACAGTATCGAGATCACTGGCAATGGCGTCAGAGCAGGCACCAAAGTGGGCTGGCAGCAGCAGATGGCTCTAGGAGGCAGCTCGGGGCAGTTGGAGGCAGGTAAATGGCCTTTTGAGCGTGGGTCTTCCGTGTTCTTTCGCGTGGCCAGTTGGAAACAGAGTGACACTGCACGTGCGGAAACAGCACGTTAGCATGTAATCAAAGGAAAGGCCCTAAGCACGTAAGTAACGTGACACGCACTGGACATTGGGCGTTGCCGTTCAGTACGGGTTAAAGCTCTGCGTGGGACAACAGTGCAATGTACATGATTTTCGTGGAGACAGACGCGTGAGATTCATATTTTTGTGGGTTCACACGCAAATTGTTCACTACTGTGGCAGTGCATACTTCTTGTTTTGGCGGTGGAGTTGCCTACGTGCACACGCACGTGTGTTTTTCTTCATTTTTCCAGGCAGACGGTGAGTTGCTCGTGCATTTTTCCCACTGTGGTGGCCCCTGTGTGTTGCGTACCCCATTTTCGAGGTCATAGTACTCTGCGTGTTACACGCATATGCATTTTTTGTGTTTCTGGGTGCCACAGCATACTCCGGTACGGTTTTTCATCTCACATGGGCTACTGAGGTGTCGCCTGCACGTTTGTTTTTGTTTTTGGGGTGCCTGAGCGCTGCGTGACCCATTGTTTTTTTCCCCAGGGGTCACATACAGCCTTGCTGGAGCACAGTGGTACGTTTTCCATCATGTACCCTCCCCCCTTACTCCAATTGCCCAGGACAATTGTTGTCTGCACCTCCCATTGCGCTAGTACATCAGTGGAATGACTGGGAGGGCTAGAAGTGGTAAGGGAGGCAAAGCTGGACGACCTCCCAGAGGTGGCCGCGGTGGGCGAGGTGGCCAGGCTGGCCAGGGTGGCCAAGGTGGACAAGGTGGGTGACGTGGCCAGGGTGGTCCACGAGGGCAGGGTGTCCAGGCCCATGCAGGGATAGCTATGCCCCCCACCCAAACGGGTCAGAGAGATGCAGTTGCTGCTGACATCCCCAGCACCCGTCAGACCCAAAGTGCAGTGCCATCTGCTGTCCCGAGCAGCCAGGGTGTGGAAGCTGCAGGGGCAGCTGTGGCTACAACCACCCAGGCTCAGGTTCAGCCAGCCGGGACTGCAGTGGTCCCGGAACAGGCACAGGGTGACTCAATGGCAGATATCCGTATACGTAAGTCGAAGCCACGTGTGGTGCAAGTTGCTGTCACCAGGACACGTGGCTCTGGAGCAGCAGTGTCATCTGCTGTCCCGAGCAGCCAGGGTGTGGAAGCTGCAGGGGCAGCTGCAGCTACCACCACCCCGGCTCTGGGTCACCCAGCAAGGACTGTATTGAACCCAGACCTTGGCACCAAGGCGGTGCGGCGCAGGGTCCTGGCAACAGCACCTAGATGCCAATACCTGCAGTCCGACCTTCGGGCGTCATGTCATTGCCTGATTCCATTGGCCAGTCCACCTGCACTTCAGCCCCTACTGACCAGAGTGGCACAAGCCACTCAGGGTCTGCACCATCTCACAAGAGGAAGAAGCGTGCTCCAGCGGTACAGGCTGGAACCCCAGACACGGCTCAGGAGTCCAACACGTCAAGAAAGCAGAGTTTCTGTAATTAGGAACTGGACGCGCTTGTGGACTACGTGTTGGTTCACAGCCCCAACATGCGGGTGTGGGCAGGGAGCAAACATACACCTGCTCAGTGTAGGGCCCACTGGCAGTGCCTGGCGGACCGTATCAGTGCCTTGGGATATGAGAGGTGCACAGCAGATGATGTCATTAAGCGTTCGAATGACCTCCGACGCCGAGCCAAAGACTAGCTGGCTGCAAAGTTCACCTCTACCTCCGTGGTAACATCAGCAGTAGCAGTGACTTCCAGTCCTTTTCACGCACCTTTATTATTAATCCGCCAGACTCCTTTTGGTAAGAGACTTACTACTTTTATTGACTTAATCTCATCAATTACTTGTCAACAACTACCAACTCGTGTGCATGAATATATATTAGGCTATCATGACATCAGCAGTTAAAGACTCACGTTCTTATACCATTTACTGTTCGCTTCCTCTTCATTATATGCCAGACTTTTTTAGCTGCGCCGAACTGTGGACCCTTTATTGATCCCAGCTGAGTGCTACAAGACCTCTTCCCCGCGGCTCCTGCACCGGGTTAAGAGACCTGTCGCCAGCAAACCTATAGGCTTACTAGCCTGCACACCCCTGCTCAACACACAGGGTGAGTGTTATGCAGGCTCCCTGTTTTTCTAAATCTTTTACAGCAGTACCTATTCCAAAAAATGTTGTTACTTTGGTAGGAAATACCTTTGATGTGCTGGAACAAGAGTGTATTGACAATGTACACATATCTGCCTTCCCCCGCCCTTTTTTTGTCTCCTGGAACATTTCTAGGTATTTTTTGCCCTGAGGAAGGCTTTCAAACTCATGCCAACAGAGATGGCAAATGTGCCTTTCAGTATGTGCCTAATTACAAAGTCCTAGAGCAGCAACACTGAAAACAACAAAAAAATGTTTGCTTAAAATCGGGCACGTTGGCAGATTACAACACATGATCACACACTGATTATGATACTTTTGTGTATTCATTTGACACAAATATTTGTATTTTATTCCTGTTTGCATTTCCTTTTGTAATGTTTCTGATATTTTATTATTTAATATAATCCTTTTTTGCTTTTCATATTTAAAGAAATGCATGCTCTTTTGTGTTTGAACAATTGATTATCAAGCTTGTTCTAATTCATTTTCCTGAACTTTTTTACTTTTTTCATCAATAAATGATTAACTCTTTGCTCCAGCTATTTTTTGGAATTTTCCTACTACAAGTGTGACTCATGACATGAGCACAGAAACATATTTTTTTGGTAAACAAGTAAAAATCAGACAACAAAAATGTTTTGGTCTAACCACAGTGTGGATCGCTGTCCTATGTTTATTTCATAATTTTGCCCTGAATCCACACTCTACACTCTATGGGCTACCCTACCCTTTTGTAAAACAGTCTACTCTGGTGACTGGCAGTGGGACACCACCAGAGGACGATGAACTCACTGCACATGCGGAGATCGCTGATGATTTCATCACAGTGGAGCAGGTCCAAGGTGTGGGAGACCGGACAAATTATGAGACAATGTCCGGTGAATGGTGATGAGTGTGTGTCCAGGCCAGGTGTATGTCCAGGCCAGGCGTATGTTGCTTGGGTGATGTGTCATGATTGTCTGCCAGTTGAGGCTACATTGACATGACTGCCATGTGTGACCCATGTGATGTTGGACTGATACGTGCTTGTTGTCATGCAGACTGCATACAAACTATGTCCTGCACACAGAGGCAATCTTCATCACCACACCTGCTCCCTCCTTCCATGACAATCTCTGTGCAGCCTCTCTTGGCCCTATTCTTGCTCCAAACTATGGACGCGGATAGCCTGTGATGATCTTCTACTCAACACTCACCTTCTATCGTGAATATACACTCTTCCCTCTGCAACTCTGCCAGACCTGGACTGTGTGGAATGTCCTTTGGCCTTGGTGCAGGGGATCTCACTCGGACTGTGCGGATGGCACAGGCTCACAGTGGCTATGAGTGTTAATTCCTGGACCCTATGCATTCCCAGCATGTCCATATGGGTCCTGGGCAAGCAATTCATTCAACTCCATCTTTAGTATTTGCTTCCTTCTCATGGTATTTGATCATCCCTTTCCTGCTCACTCAGGGTCAGTTGCTCCTCTTGGCCAATAGTTTGGGGTTCTCGTCTGTGTCGAGCAGAAGCATCTCTCTGGTACAGCCTCCCTGCCTCTATGCAACTGCTGTTGTAGCTTCTCTGGATCTGGGGGCACTTCTGACGCTTCCTCATGTGTTGTGCTTACTGTCCTCCTCTCCCCTGCTGTGGTCCCAGATGACTGAAACAATGCAATTGACACCTGCCCACACTGTCTGTTACAACACAGTACTCTGAGCAGTCATTTTGAGCCATGCACTGCCTCCAAGCCATCCCTCGCCCTTGGGGGTGGGGTTTACTGTATCCCTACAACCCACTACCAACACTTTACACAGAATGACTGCACTTGCCATTACACTGGCATCAGTCCACGACATTCACATTACTGCCTCTGTGTTCTCAATGATAGTTGAGGCCGTACACATGCACTGCACTGCACCCACACACTTCTGAACTCTGTTCTCCCCTTCCACATACCTATTCACTTGTGTGATGTCAAAGTGACCTGCCATTGATGAATCCATGTGCCTTCCTTCACTGTATTTCAACACCCTGGCGTTGTTGCAGCCTGTGACACATGTGTGTTTTATCATAGTGATTTCAATGAAATGTCAAATGACATGCATTGTACATGGCTCATGGACAGTAGTATTGAGCTTCCATCTGGGTCTGGTTGACAGTTCGGGCATGGCCATCTGTGTGTTGGCATCTGTCATGTTTGTGGAAAGACTATGCCAGTCACAAGCTTGTGTGTGATGCAGGTGCTATGCACCATGCAGTACATGTCTTATTTTGCCTTTTCACGCGCAACCATGTCTTCTTTCAGGCTCCCCTTCCATTTCATTAACACTGCGTGCCTGAGTTTGTGTCATGTGTGACATGGCTGGTTCATGTGTTGGCTGTCAACATTGTGATACCTATGTGTGTGGCATATGCTGTTAACATGTGTGTTCATGTCTTCTTTAGATTTTCTGCAGGTGATGAGGCACTGGATGCAGTGAAGGAGGACGTGGAGGAGGAGGAGATGGTGGAGGGGGTGATGTATTCAGAGCCCCAAACAGGCACCAGTGGAGGGTGTGGTGGCCCATGAAAATCCATTGGCGCTCCAGACCATCCTGGCCAGGGGTGTCTCTGAGTACACCTCTGAGGAGCCCGATGCCTCTGGTGCGGAATCGGACATTGAACCCTCATTGCTGTCACAGGGGAGTGATTCTGCTGTGGATTCTGGTCTGTCTGACACACCTGCAGGGGGGGTAGACCCTCACAGGGCCAGTCAGTGTTGGTACATCCATCTGTGGTGGTTACGGATGCAGGGTCACGCTCCACACTATTTGCTCCTTTTCCTGGGGCTGCTCAAGAAGGGAGGAATGCAGTCCTGCAGCCACAGGCAGCACCAGCACAGCAAGGGCCAGGTATCCTTGGGGCCGACAGGTGTGGTGTCCGGCAACGCAGTGGCCGTGTGCCACCCGGGAATACTGTGTGGGAGAATTCCATGTATGCCATTGCACAGCAACAGGGGGCATCATGTGAGATGATGACTCAGGGCGTGGAAAGTGTGGCCAATTCCATTCTCACTCCTGAAAGGCAGATGGAGCTCCAGCAGCAGGCAGTGCAGTCCACATGCTGCTCGCACAGGCTGGACATGTTGGCGGCCAACAGGGACCAACGGGCTGAACTGGGGGCTCTGCACACAGCCATAGCTGCACAAGCAGAGGCCCACAGGGATGCCCTGAGGGAAGAGAACACCTCCCTCAGATCTACTCTGGCTGCACTTGAGATAGCCCACAATAGATGGAGCAGCTGACACACAACATCTCTGTTGAACTCTGTGCAACGCGGGAGGTCTTACAGGCAGAACTCCATGCAACACGTGAGGTGCTGCATGGGGACCTCCGTACCATCATTATGTAGAATCAGACCTTTCATGCCTGCATGCTTGCTGCCATTGAGGAGCATACCAGGGCTATGCGTGGTCAGCCTCCCTTATCATGCACACCTTCTAATGTTACACCAGAGGGCACCGACAGCTCTCCCACTATAGGCTAGCCCTGCAGGCCATGAACCCATGGAGGTTTTTTTTATTCTCAACATCCGCGCATGTGGGTGTTGAGGTGCAACCTGCACCTCCTCCCTCCTGGGTTCGCCCCCCCCAGTCCACCATGGGCATTCTTTTGTATTTTTTGTATTTTCTTTGTCTATTGTGCATTCATGTAACAGTGTGTTGCTTTGTGTGGCATCCGAAGGCCTCCACTGTGTGTTCTGGTTGGGCCCATACAGGCTTGTCTCGTGTTTGTGGCTTGGGGTCCAGACACATATGCCACTCCTGCTTCCCCTTTCCATGGGCTTGCAAGGAGGGCAGCGTGTGACAGTGACTTACACAGAGGCAGTGGGCTTCCTCCATTTATGTGGCCAGTCTGAAGTCCAACCTGTGTATACACCCCTAGTGGGGATTCATGATTGTTTGTCCAGTGCATGCATTTTGGTTTGTATATTGGTAAATGGGCATTTTTTAATGTTACATCTTCATGTATTACCTTGCCTTTTTCCATTATTGATACCCTTCATGCTGTATGCGTTACCCTGCCCCCTTTAGCTAGCAGAGACACACTCAAGATGGAAGGGGGCCATGTGGTGGCTTTGTCACATTGAGGCACTTGTGCTATTGTGATTGATCACTATCTGACATTGTCACTGTTGGGTCCTGTGTTTCTGATTTGTTGTGCTGGTAAATGTATGTTCCTGTGTACGGTTTCATGTTGATGTGTCAGAGGGAATTGTTTCTGACATATTTCCACTTGTTAAAGTGCACTTGTCATGTGTTGTGCATTTACTTTGGACTTTTTACATTGCATGCCATGGCCTGGTGTGCTGGCCGGGTGAAATGGATTTTGGGACGGTTTAGGTGACATACCAGTATTTGGATGTGCTGTTTTGCATGGGGTTAGTGGCATACTGCAACGGGATTGTGTTGGTTTAAGTAGCTAGGAATGCACACAATGTAGCACTTCCAAGGACACATTCTCAGGGTGGCAAGGTTGTGACAGTTGATTGTCCCTTTGTCATCATCGATTGTCACCTGGAATGTGCCAGGCCTGTGTGCACTCCGCAGTGGTGGGATTTTAGGTGAAAAATGGTGCCAGAAGCTGGGTACGGGCAGCCTCACCACGTGCCCTTTCTCCTCCCATGTGCACCGGGCGTGCATATGGTTGGGGATGTGGTGGCACCACCATGGCCACCGGTATGCCCCGCCGGGTTGCAACATTGTGCAGGACACATGCTGCCACAATGATCCTGCACACTACTGGTGATGCATATAGTAGCTGTCCACCGGAGTGGTCAAGGGAGCGGAAGCGTGACTTTAGCACTCCGAATGTGCGCTCCACTATGGGCCTGGTTGCAATATGAACTGCATTGTATCTTACCTGGGGTGGTGTGGTGGGGTTCCATATTGGCGTCATCTTGTAGGTGCTTAGAAGGTAGGCACTGTCCCCAGTGGAGGTGATAATGGTTGTCATTAGTTGGGTTTGTCTATTTGTCTGTGTGTGATATGCATGCATGTGCACAGGCATTTGTACTCACCAATGAGCCATGTGTTGCCATGCCTCCCAGCTTCCACGTCCCGGTTTAGGGGTGACATTCTGAATATGAATCTATCATGGGTGGACCCTGGATAGTTGGCATAGACAGAGGTAATGATTCCCTTGGCATCACATACAACCTGCACATTGATGGAATGCCAGTGCTTGCGATTGCGATAGATGTGCTCAGTGGCCCTAGGTGGACGTATGGCCACATGGGTGCAATCAATGGCACCAAGCACTTTGGGGAAGTGTGCCACCCCGTAAAAGTCCTGGACCACGGCCTGTCTTTCTGTGGGTGTTCTGGGCATATATATGTGCCTGCGGACTGAGGGGCGTGCAGTCATGATTGTCAACACTTGGTGTAGGCAGCGTGACTGAGTGGGCTGTGAGATGCCCCCAACTATGGCAGTTGTCCACGAAATGACCCAGTGGGCAAAAAAAACAGTACATTGAGCACCTTTTCCAAGGGTCTCAGTGCTTGGGAGCAAACGGTAGATAATATGAGGTCATCCTCCCACTCAGTGACCAGGTCTAGGATGATATGAGGTGGAAACCTACACCTGCCATAGACCTGGTCATCAGGCATCCCAAAAAGGCTGGTCCCGGGTAAAAAAATGCGGGCCTGGCTATCCTCCGCCTCATCCTGTGGCGTCCCACGATAACCACTACAAGGAATGGTTTGTTGTTTGCGCATACTTTTATGCATTGGTTTTGGTGCGCAGGGACGCTTACGCCAGCTTTCGCCTGGCGTACGTGTTTCCAGGTTTGTGTGTCTTTTGGCCCGCGCTGGTGAGCCCTGTTCTATTCCATGAATACGTGTTGTTAGTGCGCGTGTGGACATTGCGAGGATTTTTTAGGTGTGTGCGCTGGACGTATCGCGCAAGGCGTTCATGGTGTCGCAGTGACGGGTTGGATCCACACGGATTCAATGCAGGTCTCAGGTAAGCCACGCACAATGTGTTCCATGAATACGTAAACGGGCGCTTGCGCGCATTTTGCATGCGTGCGCCCCATTTTCGGCACACATTTATTCCATGAATCACCACGTAAGTGGCTCCTCGATCACGTGTTTACAGCCTCTATTTAGCGTGTCCTTTCATCTGGCTCGAAGCAGACACCCCAGCAATAAAGAAGCGAGGAATATCATTGTGGTGGGGGCCATCTATGCTAAAAGTGGGCTTTCCACGTGCCGGGTAGATTGTGTGCTATAAGCACTGCCACTATTTAACATTAAACAACAAAAAGACATTTCCAAAGTGAAAAACGTTGCTTAACCCTAAATAGCATAGGTATTCTTCAATCTGTTTTTGTGTTTCAGAATTTTGCCCACAAATATCTTGCCATTTTTGTTCCCATTCTTTTTAGTGTTTTATCACAGACTATACTTCTAAAGTTAATAATGACTTGCCAAACTACTCAATCAAAATGAAATGTTTCTATATTAAGAAAATGAACTGTGGATTCATGACTGCCAACTTTTCATTTTCACCTAGGAGGCAGGTAAGGAGTTGGGGAAAAGGGGGCGGTCGTATGGTGATAGTTGCCCCCTCCCGTCCCTCTTGCTGCTCTGGTGTTTGCCGGCAGTTGCCATGGTAACATGGCACTTTCTGCATTTGCGCGTTCTGGGGCATTGTTTTCAATGTGTTGGTGAGCTTCTCTGTCTGCAAAGCCTTTTGTGATGCCCGTGCATGTGTACGTGTGTTTGTGGGGTACATTTTAAGGCCCTAACAGAAATTCCCTTCACCAAAAACTGCATTAAACAAGGCCACACTGACGGCTGTGCTCCTGTCTACTTGGCACATATGTGGCGAGCTTCAAACACTGCCACCCAAAGAATGGCTGCATTTGCCTTATTTTATTTCCATCATAACAAAGTGACCTGCATTCAGAACAGCTATATTTGCTGTTCTGCCATGTGAAGACTGAAAGCTGCGCCCAGCAGTCAAGACAGCATTTCAATGTGTTCTTTCTTTCATTTTAAAGACTCCAAAGTTCTGCGCTCCATTGAAACACAGCTCTCCTCGTGTATGTCATCTGATTGCCTAGAAGTAAGGCAATACATATCCAGAACGGCGTTATCTTACTGATAAAATACTTGAAGAGTAAAGAATTCTGTTTTCACACAAACACAGCTTTTGTTTTCCTTTGAAATCAATCATTGCACTCAAATCACAGCATCTCTCCCATGTCAATTTCAAAGAAATTCTCTACAGTATTCTGTCGTGTCCATTTACTCAGATTACATGCAGAAGCACTACCAAAGATTAATGGGATTGATGGGATTAACAGTCCTCATTTGTAACTAGAAAGAAAAAGAGCCTGCACACGTTTAAAGGTGAATGTCAAATGACAGCTGTTTTGCTCGCACAGAAAGATTATTGTATATGTGGGTCGAGGGGCTGCAAAGCCATGTACATCATGCTCTTCCTCCCACATGACTTCAGTCAGCCTGGCTGAGGCCCAGGAATTCCAGTCAAACCAGTTTGGCAGGAATGCTTGCCTCCCACTGATGCTGCAAGGACATGTGCTGGAACTGACAGTGTGATAATTGCTGCTTCTGCTAGACTGGCAGACAGGACTGCCCAAAAAAGACAAAGGAAGGGAGTGAAGCCCACTGTTGGCCCAGAGGTGTGATTTCCTACAGCACCCCTTTCCCAGAAAGCTCTTTGTTGCAAACCCAGCCTGGCAGAGACAATTTAGCTGTGGGGGTGTGCAGGACCACCCACACACTGACTAATCCAGCCAATTGACTTTAAAAATTGTTGTACATTAAGACATTTTTCCCAGCACCATAAATAAGCAATAATTCGATATTATGCCAGTGTTTCATGGGATTTTTGGACAAGAATAAAGAGACCCAGTGTAACGCTCACCTGATTCCCGCAGAGGCGCCGGTCTTGACTGGGTGAATGCCGTATCTTCAAAGGTGATGTGTAACACACGGTTGGCTCTTTGGGCTGGACCTCTGTGCACTGTATGTCTGACTTGAAGAGTAAGATGTCTGCAGACAGAAAATATGGGATTAATGAACTGGGGTTATTGGGTGCCTCTCTCCTCTTCCCTTTCTCTTCTCCTGTAGAACCCCAAAGGTTAACGCCCTCACCTTAGGTAAGTGAACGCCGAGCTCTCCATCTGCCTCGGGGCAGGGTGCCGTAACCAGTTTCTTCACTGGATAAGGGTGCAGGCCTCTTGACCTCAGAGGACTGCTGTCCGTCGTTAACTGCACGAACGGTAAGTTCTGGGCACTTCAAATGTCTTAAAAGTCTTTTGTAATGATATCTCTTGTTTTGCAGGGTTCCGGCGATGGCGGATGGCGGGCTGATGAGAGTTGAGGATCGAACCCGCGTGAGGAATAGAAGCGCCTGGAAGCACGTAAGTAAGCGCTTGTAGCCTGCTTCACGATGCGCACTAACTGTCCCTTTTATCTTGCAGGTACAAGTTCGGAGCTTTAGAGAAGCTGAAGGGTGCTGGAATACCCACTGGATTCGGCGTGGGAAGGAGTAATGGCACGTGAGTAATAAAGTTGCCCAATGTCTTTAAACGCACCTTCTTTTGTCTTTCAGATGCGGGATGCAGCGCCGAAGACCTCCGGAGCGTGCGAAGAGTAGGTAAGCCTTTGTCTTTCAGATGCCGGAATGCAGCGCGAGGCGTTGGTGACAGCCGATGGACCAGGTAAGAGATGCGCTGCCACTGAAGACCGTAGTGCTAACCTGTTCTTTCTTTGTCTTTACAGGTGCTGCTGAAGACTGGATTCCAGGATGGTAAGCCTTTGTTCCCTTAGGCCCAGGATCAGAAGCAGAAGACACGATGAGCGTTCTGCTGCAGAGAATGCAGAATAACACAAAGCAAGATTCAGCCATCGGGTGTGGTTTAAATAGCCTCCTGTAGTGCTTAGGTGTCTCCTTCCACAGCCACGCCTAGGTAAGAAAAGAGTTCCTGCTTTCCAGAAGAGTTCCAGTGTTCTGAACCTAGGGAGTGGCTCCTGCCCCACCCAACAGGAAAAGTAGTCCCAAACAGAAGAGGATCAGGGGTTCAACTGGCAGGTAAGTAAGCAGCATGGTCTGCTGCAGGTAAGTCCACCCAAGCATTATGAGCCCGGCGCTTCCAGCGCTGGGACTGGGTATCTTTATGAGCCTGGTGCCACTGGCGCCAGGACAGGGTCCAAAAGGTCCCAATTGGGACTGGCTGGCACTCGGAACCGGGGTTATGGGTCTGCTTCCAAGGGAGTCGGGCAAGTCCTGATCTTTTGGAAGCAGAGATCATGACAGCACCCCCCCTCAAGGCCCCTCCCAAACCGGGCTTCTCCGGGGGTTTGGGCTTGTTAGGAAATGTTCGATGAAATCTTTTGATTAGACGAGGCGCGTGGACATATTCTGCAGGTTCCCAGGATCTTTCCTGGGGACCGTAGCCTTTCCAGTCAATCAGGTAAAATAGTTTAGATTTGGAGATCTTGGAATCCAGGATGCTTTTGACTTCAAACTCGAGTTCTCCATCAACTAGAATAGGTTTTGGAGATGTAGTTAGTCGGGTTTGAGGTTGCACGGGTTTTAATAGAGAGACGTGGAAGACCGGATGTATCTTCATGTGAGGGGGCAAGTCCAACTTGACCGCTACTGGATTTACTATGGTAGTGATGGAATAGGGAGCAAGGTATCTTGGGTTGAATGTGTGTGGTCCTTTTAGAGGTAGATATTTGGTGGATAACCAGACTTGATCTCCTACTTGATATTGGGGGGCTTCCTTCCGATGTTGGTCTGCTCCTTTCTTGTATTGTTCTTTAGCCCTTTGAAGGTGAGAAACGGCTTCCTTAAAGGCTTGGGTGATTGTAGAATGCAGGTGGTCTACTGCTGGTGTTCCAAGATCTTGGAGTGGATCCAACTCCGAGGTTCGAGGGTGACTACCGTATAAAAGAAAAAACGGGGTCTTCCCAGTTCCCGAGTGGACAGAGTTATTGTAGGCATATTCGGTTATCCAAAGGATATCTTTCCAAGTTTTTTCAGTTTGTTGTAGCATGCAGCGCAAATACTGTTCCAGAGTTTGATTGGTCCTCTCGGTTTGTCCGTCGGTTTGAGGATGGTGGCTGGTCGAAAGTCTCACATCAATTTGAGCCGACCGACAGCAACTTCGCCAAAAATGAGAAATAAATTGACTACCTCGATCCGAAATTAGAACTGAAGGAAAACCGTGCAGTCGGACGATGTTTTCGAGAAATTCTCGGGCCAGAGTTGCTGCTGTTGTTAAGCCTTTGAGTGGAATGAAATGCGCCATCTTGGAGAATAGGTCCACGATTACTAGGATCGTATTGTATCCGGAGCATGGAGGTAGATCGGTGATGAAGTCCATAGAAAGCGTATGCCAAGGGCGAGGCGGGATGTCAATAGGGCGTAAGAGACCGGCTGGTTTTTCCTTTTGACTCTTGTTTTGGGCGCATACTCCACAGGACATTATAAAGTCTCTGATATCTTTTTTCCAAGACGGCCACCAGAAGTAGCGCTTGATCTTTTCCGAGGTCTTGGTCATACCGGGATGTCCTTCCATTAAAGAATCGTGATAACAAGAGATTACCTTTTTCTGTAAATCTGTGCTGGGCAGGTATAACCGTTCTTGGAAATATAATAGGTTGTCCTTCACCGTAAAGTCCTTTCCCTGCAGATGCCAATTCTGTATGTCTGCTGGAGTTACCAGTAGCCTGGCTTTATCCTTACCTTCCTCTATGGATTGTGTGGCGATTACACCTAGAATTCTTTGTTCGGGAATGATAGGTACAGGTTTAGGATTGATCAAATGTTCTTCCACTCCCATCCGAGAAAGGGCATCAGCTTTACCGTTTTTTGTACCAGGTCGATAGGTAATTATGAAGTCAAACTCGGCAAAGAATAGTGCCCAACGGAGTTGCCTAGAGGATTGAGCTTTTGCGGTTTTCAAATATTGCAGGTTTCGGTGATCTGTAATCACAGTAACGGTGTGTCGGGCCCCCAGAAGATAATGCCGCCAAGCCTTAAAGGCGGACTTGATAGCTAGAAGTTCCTTATCAGTAATAGTGTAATTGATTTCAGGAGGCGAGAATTTGCGGGACCAAAATGCCACGGGATGCAACTGATTGGTTACTGGGTCCTTTTGTGATAGAACTGCCACCATGGCAAGGCTCGAAGCATCAGTTTCAACGATGTAGGGGAGTTCTGGGCGAGGATGTTTTAAGATCGGTGCAGAGATAAATCTAGTCTTCAAATTCTGGAAAGCTTGTTCCGCCTCGGTAGACCATTCAAAACGTTTGTTTTTCTTTAACAAGGCGGTAATGGGCTGGACTATTCGAGAGAAATCGGGGATAAACCTGCGGTAAAAGTTAGCGAAGCCTAACATGCTTTGAACACCTTTTACGGAGGATGGCGATGGCCATTTGAGAATTGCATCGACCTTCTTTGAATCCATACGCACTCCGCTAGGTGATAATATGAATCCCAAGAATTCAACTTCAGTCACGTTGAAAACACATTTTTCCAACTTAGCGAAAAGTTTGTGTTGACGCAATCTCTCGAGGACCATTTTCACGTGTTTCCGATGTTCAGTTTCCGATGAAGAATAAACGAGGATGTCGTCAATGTAAACAACACACACATCTATGAGCTCTCTGAGGACATCGTTCATAAAATATTGAAAGGCGGCCGGGGCATTGCAAAGTCCGAAGGGCATGACCTGATATTCAAATAGCCCATACTTGGTGCGGAAGGCCGTCTTCCATTCATCGCCCTCTTTTACTCGTACCAAGTGGTAGGCTCCTCTAAGATCCAGCTTTGTATATATGCATGCTTTTCTGACTTGGTCCAGGAGTTCAGGGATCAAAGGTAACGGATATCTATTCTTAACGGTGATCTGGTTCAGGGCGCGATAATCTATACAAGTTCTAAGGTCCCCTTCTTTTTTTGGAACGAAGAACAAAGCTGAGGAAGCAGGGGACTTGGAAGGACGAATAAACCCATTCGCTAGGTATTGATCCAGGTATTGTCGGAGGTGAAGATTCTCAGGCTCGGTGAGGGCATAAATTCTACTACAAGGAGGAGGAGATCCAGGTATCAGGTCTATCTGGCAGTCATAAGACCTATGAGGAGGTAGAGAGTTAGCCTGATCCTTCCGGAAAACATCTTGGAATTCTAGGTATTCAGGAGGTAACTGGGGAGCCTCCGAGGAAATTGCTGCCAGTGCAACACCAGGTCGAGGGTGACAAGTAGAGACACATTCTGGAAACTGAACCGTTCTTGCTCGCCAATCGATCTGAGGATTGTGCTTCTCTAACCAAGGAATTCCTAGAATAATCTGGAACTGAGGGGCCTTGATCACATCGAACACGATCTTCTCATGGTGTCCATCTTGACTTACTAGCGTCACTTCTTGGGTGGTATGCGTTACTGGTCCGGAGGCTATCTCCGTACCATCCACCGTAGTAATGACGTCCTTTACAGCCTTTGGACAAAGAGTCAGATTCATCCTCAAAACCATTTCATGATCCACATAATTGCCGATGGCACCGCTGTCGACGTAAGCTTCAATCGCATGTAATCGATCTGGATGTTCAGGGCTAATGAGGACCATAGGTATCACGAAATGCGAGGTCACTGAACTGGTTTTAACGCTCGGCAAGAGGACCTCTATTCTTGTCGGGCAAGGTCGTTTCCCTGCTCAGAGTTTGTGACCCTGGTAACTGCAGCTCCTACTGCCTTCTTGGCTGGTTTCACCGGACAGTCTCGAAGAAAGTGCCCCGAGTTTCCGCAATAGAGGCATAATTGCAGCTGTTTTCTCCTTTCCCGCTCCTTTTGTGTTAGTGGTCCTTTCAGGCCCCCTATTTGCATGGGTTCCCCGGAGTCTACTCCTTTGGTAGGAGTTGGTGGTTTGGAAAATACTTGAGCATCAAACTTGGAACGATCGGCCTTCCTGTTCTGCAGTCTGTGGTCAATTTGAACGACTAAGTCAATATAGTCCGAACAGTCTTGCGGGGGATTCACTACTTGGGCTAACACATCTTTGAGCTCTCCACGTAGACCTCTATAAAACAGCGTAATCCTTTTGTCCACAGGCCATCGAGTTTCCACTATCAGTCTGTTGAAAGACGCAATATAAGCCAAAAGGTCTTGATTACCCTGTCGCAATGAAAGGAGCTCATTGTCCAAGGCCTGCCCCTGTGAATGTCTTGCAAACAGTTTTTCCATACTGAGCTGAAAAGCTTGAAAATCATGGAGTACCGGATCATCTTGATTAACTAGAGGGATCGACCAGTCTGCCGCATTGCCACTAAGGTACGAAAGCACGAAAGCTACCTTAGCTTGATCAGTTGGAAAGGCTGCTGGCCGGCATAAGAAGTGCAACCGGCACTGATTAATAAATACTGCAAACCTCTTTGGGTCACCAGAAAATCGTTCGGGCGGAGCCAGAGGTACATTCCCAGGTAGGTTGATCTGCACTGGGTTCGTAGAGGATGTTGAAGGAAGATTTGCCCCTGATGCGGGTAACGGAGTTTGTCCGGCTTGTGACTGTAGCAATTGTCTAGCGAGATCGTCTGTTCGCTCCTTGGAAATAATCAGTTCCCTTCTTAGAGCATTCGTTTCCTGACGGGCTGCATGCACTTCTGCTCTTAGTTCCCCAAGTAACTGGGCTAGCTGGTCGGTATCCGAGGTTTCCATAGCGCCTGGGTGGGAGTTTTGCGGTAGGCTTTGTGTTCTGTAACGCTCACCTGATTCCCGCAGAGGCGCCGGTCTTGACTGGGTGAATGCCGTATCTTCAAAGGTGATGTGTAACACACGGTTGGCTCTTTGGGCTGGACCTCTGTGCACTGTATGTCTGACTTGAAGAGTAAGATGTCTGCAGATAGAAAATATGGGATTAATGAACTGGGGTTATTGGGTGCCTCTCTCCTCTTCCCTTTCTCTTCTCCTGTAGAACCCCAAAGGTTAACGCCCTCACCTTAGGTAAGTGAACGCCAAGCTCTCCATCTGCCTCGGGGCAGGGTGCCGTAACCAGTTTCTTCACTGGATAAGGGTGCAGGCCTCTTGACCTCAGAGGACTGCTGTCCGTTGTTAACTGCACGAACGGTAAGTTCTGGGCACTTCAAATGTCTTAAAAGTCTTTTGTAATGATATCTCTTGTTTTGCAGGGTTCTGGCGATGGCGGATGGCGGGCTGATGAGAGTTGAGGATCGAACCCGCGTGAGGAATAGAAGCGCCTGGAAGCACGTAAGTAAGCGCTTGTAGCCTGCTTCACGATGCGCACTAACTGTCCCTTTTATCTTGCAGGTACAAGTTCGGAGCTTTAGAGAAGCTGAAGGGTGCTGGAATACCCACTGGATTCGGCGTGGGAAGGAGTAATGGCACGTGAGTAATAAAGTTGCCCAATGTCTTTAAACGCACCTTCTTTTGTCTTTCAGATGCGGGATGCAGCGCCGAAGACCTCCGGAGCGTGCGAAGAGTAGGTAAGCCTTTGTCTTTCAGATGCCGGAATGCAGCGCGAGGCGTTGGTGACAGCCGATGGACCAGGTAAGAGATGCGCTGCCACTGAAGACCGTAGTGCTAACCTGTTCTTTCTTTGTCTTTACAGGTGCTGCTGAAGACTGGATTCCAGGATGGTAAGCCTTTGTTCCCTTAGGCCCAGGATCAGAAGCAGAAGACACGATGAGCGTTCTGCTGCAGAGAATGCAGAATAACACAAAGCAAGATTCATCCATCGGGTGTGGTTTAAATAGCCTCCTGTAGTGCTTAGGTCCCTCCTTCCACAGCCACGCCTAGGTAAGAAAAGAGTTCCTGCTTTCCAGAAGAGTTCCAGTGTTCTGAACCTAGGGAGTGGCTCCTGCCCCACCCAACAGGAAAAGTAGTCCCAAACAGAAGAGGATCAGGGGTTCAACTGGCAGGTAAGTAAGCAGCATGGTCTGCTGCAGGTAAGTCCACCC
Source organism: Ambystoma mexicanum (assembly GCF_040938575.1). Taxonomy (NCBI): domain Eukaryota; kingdom Metazoa; phylum Chordata; class Amphibia; order Caudata; family Ambystomatidae; genus Ambystoma; species Ambystoma mexicanum. The sequence continues at coordinate 379,919,038 of NC_090925.1, forward strand.
AAGCATTATGAGCCCGGCGCTTCCAGCGCTGGGACTGGGCATCTTTATGAGCCTGGTGCCACTGGCGCCAGGACAGGGTCCAAAAGGTCCCAATTGGGACTGGCTGGCACTCGGAACCGGGGTTATGGGTCTGCTTCCAAGGGAGTCGGGCAAGTCCTGATCTTTTGGAAGCAGAGATCATGACACCCAGTGCATGTTTCTGGCACTTGGTGAACTGGAATGGCAGGAAAAACACATTTGGGGTGAATTATAAATAGCACAGACATGAAACTTGGTGAAAAAATGCAAAATAGTAGTGGACATGTGTGTAGCTATTTGCAGAATTTTGTAACGCTTACCTGGACTCCCCCGGAGCGTAATGCCTTCCTTGCCTGTGGACCCGTTGCTGGAGCACCTTTGGGATTTCTTTCCTGCATGACAACAGTGACAACAATAGAACTTCTACAATTCCCTTTTAACATTGTGAGGTGAAACTGTATGCCCCTGGTGATCCCTCCCTTCTCACCTGTGTATTTGTTTTGGGGAGCTCTCCATCCTGAATTCAACAGGGGCGTGTTGAAAATGAAGGAACCTAACGTGGAAGGCTGGGAAGAATGAGAATTCCTTGCTTATGCTATGTCCTTGCTGTTCCAAGGTTTATCTGGGTTAAATATCTGAGATAAGTCTTTATTCTCTTAAGATTCGTAGCAGTCCCTACGCTGGAGAGATCGCTCTTTCTAATACTCTTTCCCCTTTCTGTTGCAGGTTCTTTGAATCCCAAGAGGTTAATGGCTGTGGATGACTGTGGCATACCTCCTATCTGCATTGGCTCCGGTGACTTTCAGTCATTGGACAAGTTCCATAGTCTTTTGAATGAACATAGAGTGGTCTGGTCTCTGATCTGGCCCGATCAGAGCGCCGATCCGGCAATCGGTGGTGCAACTGTATTGTTAGGTCTATGAATTATGCACAACCTGTGGCAGGATTCACCACTTGAGCTAGTATATCTTTAAGTTCTCCTAGTAATCCTTGATGAAAGAGTGTAGTCCTCTTCTCCTCCGGCCAATTGGTTTCTGCCACTAATCGATTAAAGGAGGCTGTATAGGCCAACAATTCTTTGTTTATTTGGTGTAGAGAGAGCAGCTCATTATCCAAGGCCTGTCCCTGAGCTGGATGAGCAAAGATTTTCTCTAACTCTTGTCAAAAACCTGGGTAGTTCCTCAATAGTGGATCATCTCGATTAACTAAAGGTATGGACCAGTCAGCAGCATGCCCACCTAGATACAATAATACAAATGCCACCTTGGACTGATCTGAAGGAGAAAAAAACGGGTCTGCACAGAAAATGTTAATTACATTGGTTCATAAAAACTGCAAAACGCCTGGGATCCCCTGTAAATCTCTCTGGGGCTGCTAGTGGAATATTCCTGGGTAGAACTACCTGTAGTGGAGGACTGGGAGTGGACATTGGACTCTGTGGGACCCCACTAGAAAGTGGTGCTTGGCCCGCTTGGGACTGTAGCAATTGATGACCCAATTCATCAGTACGCTCTCTGTTCACCACCAAATCTCTCCTAAGAGAGTTGGTCTCGGACCTCGCTGCATGGACTTCTGCCCTTAACTCTCCCAGAAGCTGGGATAGATTGTCAATTCCTGTGTCCTCCATTACACTCAGGTGGAGTAGTTTAAGTACTGGCTTTGCGTTCTGTAACACTTACCTGGACTCCTCGGGAGCGTAATGCCTTCCATGCCTGTCGACCCGTTGCTGGAGCACCTTTGGGATTTCTTTCCTGTGTGACAACAATGACAACAATAGAACTTATATAATTCCCTTTTAACGTTGTGAGGTGAAACTGTATGCCCCTGGGGAGCTCTCCATCCTGAATTCAACAGGGGCATGTTGAAAATGAAGGAACTTAACGTGTAAGGCTGGGGAAAATGAGAGTTCCTTGCTTAAGCTATGTCTGTGCTGTTCCAAGATTTTTCTGGGTTAAATATCTGAGATAAGTCTTTAGTCTCTTAAGATTCGTAGAAGTCCCTACGTTGGAGAGATCTCTCTTTCTCATACCTTTTCCCCTTTCTGTTGCAGGTTCTTTGAATCCCAAGAGGTTAATGGCGGCGGATGACTGTGGCATTAACTAGGGATAAGGAACGCTAACTAGCGTGAGTTCATCTCAGCAGAGAGACTGTAGTCTTTTTGCCAAGCGCAGTTGTAATGGAGCCGTGAAAATGTGAAGAAACTTCAGGTAAGTTTACTTATTTAAACTTCTATTTTCTTAGATTCAACTAAGTTCATTGGCTAATCAAATAACTTTTGTCTTCCGGGTAATGTTGAGGCAAATTCCTTCGGACGCTGCAGAGACTACTGAACTACCTCAGGATGAGGCGCTGCGGCTGCAAACGGTGAGCGTTCCCTTTGAAGTGCCGTGGGTGTGAAGGAGCTCCTGACAGGAATTACTCTGGCGATAACTGTGAATTCCTGTTGTTTCACTCTGAAAACTGTCTCTAATCTTTTTTCTTAACAGGGTTCTGTGGAGAGCAGCGCCGGTAGCGTTACCCGCTGTCAGCAGTGAAGACGCAAAGCGAGTGCACACGTGGAGGCAGGGCTTAAGAAGCTCACTCCTCTATAAGCATGGAGCATGCAGCAAGTCTTCTCCTTGGATCTAGCGGCGCCCATGTTTGAAGTATAGAAACCACAGAAGTGCTATGAAAGTCTATGAGTGCATGAACAATGAATGATTCAAGTGCCTTTTCTGCCAGGTTTGACACCATCTTAGACCTACTGACTGAGATTGTGGACCTTGCTTCCCCTGTGTACCTACATGGGGGCTGTGTTGTCTTTCTGGAATCATGACAAATTTGAAATATTATGCTTTTCTTGAAAATGACGAAATTGTGCCAAACAGCAATGCAACATCACACAGAGTTGGCGATCCAACTGTCCAATTCCCTGTGACATATGGAATCTACATATCTGCTTATTATGATGGTCACTAGTATAGATTTGAAGTTTTGCTCCATAACTCATTTTTGTCAAGAAATAGGCTTTGTGAGACAAAGGAAGTCATTAATGCACAAACATAAATTAAGTCATCTCCCCTGAACCAATCAGCCCGGGGGTCGGGGGAGCAGGGAACACCAGTAGCCTGGCCTATCCCAGCAGAGGGGTAACTCCACAGTACTTCCCCTAGATTGTAAAATTCTATGATGTCACATTGGCTATACAAGCGGGAGACAGAGAAACACAGGGGGAAAGCCACTGAAATCCATTCAGGATCCAGGAAAGCAGAGATCCATCCATCCAGGCGGAACCACCCATGCAGATCCAGGCATGCCCAATAATACAGGGAGAAAGGAGAAAAGGCAGCTGACCCCATCTAAGAGAGCCCAGTGACCAGACCTTGCCCAGCCGACCCATCCAGCTGTCCACAGTGACCAGACTTTGCCCAGCTGATCCCATGCAGGAGAGCCCAGCTGTTCCAGTCACTAGATCTCTTGGCCCCGTTCTCCCAATGACCTGATCCATTGGCCCCGCTGTCCAGAGACCTTGCTGGCTGTCCAAATGACCAAACTCAAGCTTACCTTGTAAGTATCACATCACCCAGTACCCAAAACTGCACATCCCGCTCTTTTAACCTTGCATCCTATTCAAATCCCATTAATATCCCATTCAAATCCCAAATTGCCAGCATCATATGTTCACCTTTTCCATGTCTGTTAGTGTATTTCTTATAATTCTTTCAGTTATTTGTGTAACCCCCTAGTATCATTTGAAGTAAATCAATGAATTTCCCATTGAAAATTTACATTCATTATTGTTGCCATTCAAATTCAACAATTTTGTCGAGTGATTTTACTAACTATAGTCATTAAAACATACTCTGAACAGAAATAGGCTTTGTTTAACAAAACCGAATTTGCTAGTGCATTGTGCTTTCTATAAATTCCGATTTGCATTTCCCATAGAAAAACCCACACTATCATCCTCTTAAAGTAATCCCTTTCCCTCAGAATCCTGTCTGTCATGTGCCTGTTTCTGATCCTAAAAAACGATTTTCGATTTTGAGAGTTCAGCCCTTCCCTGTGGCTGCCTGTCCTCACAAGCTCTGTGTAGAAAAGAATTGCCATTCTGCCGTATGTGTTTCTTTTTGCATTCTGTCTTTTTCCCAAATTGGATATTTTACTTGTGTTCACATTGCATTGGTGCCCTGTTCAGTAGTCTGTAAACGTCCTTATCACTTAAGTGCAGCCACACGAATTTCTGTACTAGCTATCCCACTGAAATTGTAAACTGATGTATAATTAACTAGTAAAATCTGTTTATGCCTTTTGCTCCTTAATAAGGTTTTCATTTTCGTTTCTGGCTTCCCATCTTGGGGTGATGGGCGAGATACAAAATTCGATTTTTCCCTCTTCATACTGACTCCTTGCCACTACTTTCCATCCACAAAGAATTTCGTTAGCAGGTGTTTGGGGGAAGTGTTGCAGGGAGAGTGCATAACCTGTGTGCTATCTGTTATTTCTAAGAAAAGTGATTTTGCTTCTGTTTTCTATTAAAGGTTTATGAAGATTATGTTAGCAATTTGAATTAACTGTGTTGCAGGATTGTTGCATTTGTATTGCCACAACAGGGGTGGCTGCTGCCCTATTATTTTATTTTTATTTTTCATTGAACCATAACATTAATAAATATTTCATTGTTACACACCGGCCTGGTTCATAGTCCATTGTGACACAGGGTATTTGTTAAGGTGGGTGTGAGATGGGTTGGAGACCTTCTCAATAAAGAACCCAGGGTTCAAATGCAAATAAAAAGTGTTTTTATTGTGCACCCCATTCATTGTCAGTGGAAGAAGTCCCTGGCTGGAGTGTGCCGTGTCATAAAACCGTTAGATGTTCCACTTCTTCTTCTACTGATGGCTGCTCATAGAAGAGGTCTGGGATCTCTGGATGGAGGTTGCCCAAGTTTGTCACGGTAGCTTTGTTAGGGGAGAGTTGTGGAACTTTTCTGGATAAGGACTCTGTCACTTCTGTCCTACTTCTCGTTGCGCACTTCATGGGCGTTGCAGCAACTGGGTTTCCGCCTCCCTGGTTTGACCGGGTGCTACCAACGGAGCTCCTATTTATGACCTGCATTATTGTTGGGAGACCCAAAGGGTCGGGGGGTAGCAAATGGGTCTACCATCTGCAAGGTGCTACATTCTGGCCACTTGGCAGGCACATGAAAGTCGAGTGCGTAACCTAACAGTGTGCCGGTGCCCTGGTTCTTTTCCAGCCTGTGTCCTTTTCCAGGGAATGGATTGCTTCTGCCTTGGACAATTACAGTTGGCACATTCCTCGCGTGCGTGGTGGGGCGTTCCTCCAGGGCTCCTGATGTGGCCTTTTTCAGGTGCTACAGTCTGGCAGTAGGATTGCGCTCTGCACAGGGCCTAGGACTGCGTGCCTGGCTATGTGGACAGTTACTTCCTCTTCCTTCACGGCTGATGCAGCGCTTTAGGGGATTTGCCCAGTGTGTGGGCCTTGCTAAAAGGCACAGATCCTGCACCGCTCCTCGGAACGGTCAAGTCAGAGCAAGTCTTTCCTTTTGAAACTTGATTATGCTGGTTGTGTACGCGTCTGCAATGCAATGGGGTCCATAGTGCCATTACTCAGTATGTGGTGGTCTGCGGTCTGCCTTTTGGACTTGCTTCACACATTGGTGCCGTGCAGGTCCCTTTTTGCTAGATATCCTCTGCTCAGGAATACTCTGGAGTAGTCGGTATCTGAGCTGTTGGAGCGGCAGGAAGTCTACAGCAGTCACCCCAATCACCAGCAGAGAGACACTCAGGCCCATCAAGAACTCCCCACCGCAAGAACGGAAGACTTAACCATGGGGAAACATTTACTGTCTTTATTATCTAACAAAATGACAGGGATCACACTAGAAAAAACATGAATTCTCCATTGTTCTCTTCTTCTGAGCATGTGTCACCCGGTTTTTATCCAGAGGTGAGGTCACAAAACCAAGTTCCATTCCCGAAACCTATCGGGCATTCACATTCTATCTTCAATTTAGGCAATCTATGTATGTGTCCTATAGAGGTTAATTCTACTATTGGGTAGTCATATCTGGTGGCTCCTCCTGGGACCACCTCTGCATGTTTCAATCTGCACTGTTGCAATGGCACAGGGAGACCATTGGCTCTTGCAATATAATATATCTTCATGTGAAAGGTGACTCTGAAAAGGGCAGAATGGACTGTGAGAAACTTGAGGGGGTTCTCACAAGTAGTCCCCGGGGATCCATTGCTCAGGCGGGGAGGGAAGGACCATCGCTCTTGGATCCCAACCCTGGGAGTGGACCAGCGAGGGAGGATCACCTGGGCAGGGGGGCTTACAGGACTGCAGGGACAGCGTCCAAAGGTGAGATACGGTGTGCCCCAATCACGTGTCGCAATCTTTCCTACCCACCCACTTTGTTCATGAGATATTGTTACTCCAGTCCCACCCTACCCCCTTAATCTCTCCTCACCAAAAGGGAAGACAAAATCTCAGGGTCATCTAGAAGGACCAAGCCCCTCTTTAACTTTTAGCCCTAACCTTGTTTCTCGTTTCTTGAAACTTAGAATAAGTACTGTGAACCCTCCTTTTCCACTCCAGATATTCCCCTCTGTTAAAGAAGGGAACTCACCTCAATTCCCCACCTTAAAGAGCCCTAACTCCTTAAACCTGGTACTGAAAAAAGGAGGAGACAAGTTCAGGCTCCCTCAGTCCATCCGAGTTATTTTCAATCACACACCCTCTCCCCATCCCCAATTCCAACAAATACTGAGACGAGGAAGAGGCAACTAGGATCAGTCAAGATTACCCATAGGAATTACATGGGGAAAGTAAGGAGAAACGACATTAGAGAAAACCACTGTCCCATTAATAGAGTCAGGCAGGGTCAGGCATTTGATAGTAACCATTCACACATGACTCCACTTGACTGGTATTTTCACTATAAAAGGTGTGCTCTGACACAGGTGTAGAAGGAGAGCCAGGAGGAAACCAAGTTGGGAGGAGAGCCAAGCTGCCAGCATTATCCAGGACCAAAGGCCAAAGACCGGAATGCTGAGACACTGAGGAGCTACCATGCAAAAGGGCAGATGCGTGGGAGCCATGTCTCCAAGGAGCCAAGAAGGATCAGTACACGAGAGATGAGAGGCGTGCTGGTGCCCTGCAGAACCTGTTTATGTTAATGCTCATTCACCTAGCCCTGTGACACAGCCCAGGAGTGTCCGACGGGCAGGTGGTGAGACCCAGACCTCGGAACGAAGAGCCGGATTGAAGCAGCGGCACAGAAGTAAACCCAGTGAGTCGGAAAGGTTTATGGAGCCAGGTTGTGAAGAGCGCGATAAAAGATAACACCATAGAACGCGTAAAATCACGTTTGAATGGGCATTCATTTAAGCTGATGGGAAAATCTCAGACAAAGATACAAGTAACAGTGTAAGCGCAAGAGGTGTGTGTGCTGGACTATGAAACAAGATGAATGAAAGAGGGCCAGAAGCCAGTGGAGAAGGTGCAAGAGGCACGAAGGAAAGCACAGTGTAAAAGAGGATAGTCGAATGGGGCTGGAATGCTGTGGCAAAAGGTGCAAGAAGCATGAAAGGAAAGGGCAGTATAGAAAGGGTGCGAGAGACCCGAAAAACAAAGAAACATGCATAACAGTGCGCGAAAGCATGAAAGAAGTGTGCAAGTGGCACTGGCAAGATAAGGAAGAAAGGTCAGTGTTAGTGTGCACGGACAAGGTGAAGGAACATAGGAAATTGGTGCAGGAAACACCTGAAGTTAAAAAGTGCAAAAGCAAGTGAAAGTAACAAAGCAAGAGAGGGCCAAAGGGTCAGAGTGGTTGCGCTGAGGAAAAATAAAAAGCCTAGTGATTTCGAAAGCCTCTGATTCTACCCCACCAGAGGATGATATGCAGGAAAAGATTGCAAACAAAGGGGGGTCTGGGAAACTGGACCCCTTGCTCGCTGTTCTTAGAGAGGCACCAGTTTCACCTCACTGATGATGCCCAACAAGGCTGAAACACGTGTATGGGGTTACTGATGGTACTCTTGTTCAGAGGAGAATTGCCTAGCATTTCGGCGCTGGACTGCTCCTGGGCAGGACAAAGGCTGATATGTGGGGAAATTTCTTCTCTGTGAAAGGGACAGTGAGCTAAAGACTTGGTAGAGTCTCTCCCAGGGGTTATTCACCCAAGAACAGGTCATTGGGCTGTGTTCGTGCTGGTAGAGAGATTCCCAGACCCCCCTTTGTTTGCATAAATTAACTTTGGGTTTCACCCTAAGTTAACAGGGCGATCCAGACGTGGACCCCTTGCTCGCTGTTCTTATAGAGGCACCAGTTTCACCTCACTGATGATGCCCACCAAGGCTGAAACACGTGTATGGGGTTACTGATGGTACTCTTGTTCAGAGGAGAATTGCCTAGCATTTCGGCGCTGGACTGCTCCTGGGCAGGACAAAGGCTGATATGTGTCGAAATTTCTTCTCTGTGAAAGGGACAGTGAGCTAAAGACTTGGTAGAGTCTCTCCCAGGGGTTATTCACCCAAGAACAGGTCATTGGGCTGTGTTCGTGCTGGTAGAGAGATTCCCAGACCCCCCTTTGTTTGCATAAATTAATTTTGGGTTTCACCCTAAGTTAACAGGGCGATCCAGACGTGGACCCCTTGCTCGCTGTTCTTAGAGAGGCACCAGTTTCACCTCACTGATGATGCCCAACAAGGCTGAAACACGTGTATGGGGTTACTGATTGTACTCTTGTTCAGAGGAGAATTGCCTAGTATTTCGGCGCTGGACTGCTCCTGGGCAGGACAAAGGCTGATATGTGGGGAAATTTCTTCTCTGTGAAAGGGACAGTGAGCTAAAGACTTGGTAGAGTCTCTCCCAGGGGTTATTCACCCAAGAACAGGTCATTGGGCTGTGTTTGTGCTGGTAGAGAGATTCCCAGACCCCCCTTTGTTTGCATAAATTAACTTTGGGTTTCACCCTAAGTTAACAGGGCGATCCAGACGTGGACCCCTTGCTCGCTGTTCTTAGAGAGGCACCAGTTTCACCTCACTGATGATGCCCAACAAGGCTGAAACACGTGTATGGGGTTACTGATGGTACTCTTGTTCAGAGGAGAATTGCCTAGCATTTCGGCGCTGGACTGCTCCTGGGCAGGACAAAGGCTGATATGTGGGGAAATTTCTTCTCTGTGAAAGGGACAGTGAGCTAAAGACTTGGTAGAGTCTCTCCCAGGGGTTATTCACCCAAGAACAGGTCATTGGGCTGTGTTCGTGCTGGTAGAGAGATTCCCAGACCCCCCTTTGTTTGCATAAATTAACTTTGGGTTTCACCCTAAATTAACAGGGCGATCCAGACGTGGACCCCTTGCTCGCTGTTCTTAGAGAGGCACCAGTTTCACCTCACTGATGATGCCCAACAAGGCTGAAACACGTGTATGGGGTTACTGATGGTACTCTTGTTCAGGGGAGAATTGCCTAGCATTTCGGCGCTGGACTGCTCCTGGGCAGGACAAAGGCTGATATGTGGGGAAATTTCTTCTCTGTGAAAGGGACAGTGAGCTAAAGACTTGGTAGAGTCTCTCCCAGGGGTTATTCACCCAAGAACAGGTCATTGGGCTGTGTTCGTGCTGGTAGAGAGATTCCCAGACCCCCCTTTGTTTGCATAAATTAACTTTGGGTTTCACCCTAAGTTAACAAGGCGATCCAGACGTGGACCCCTTGCTCGCTGTTCTTAGAGAGGCACCAGTTTCACCTCACTGATGATGCCCAACAAGGCTGAAACACGTGTATGGGGTTACTGATGGTACTCTTGTTCAGAGGAGAATTGCGTAGCATTTCGGCGCTGGACTGCTCCTGGGCAGGACAAAGGCTGATATGTGGGGAAATGTCTTCTCTGTCAAAGGGACAGTGAGCTAAAGACTTGGTAGAGTTTCTCCCAGGGGTTATTCACCCAAGAACAGGTCATTGGGCTGTGTTCGTGCTGGTAGAGAGATTCCCAGACCCCCCTTTGTTTGCATAAATTAACTTTGGGTTTCACCCTAAGTTAACAGGGCGATCCAGACGTGGACCCCTTGCTCGCTGTTCTTAGAGAGGCACCAGTTTCACCTCACTGATGATGCCCAACAAGGCTGAAACACGTGTATGGGGTTACTGATGGTACTCTTGTTCACAGGAGAATTGCCTAGCATTTCGGCGCTGGACTGCCCCTGGGCAGGACAAAGGCTGATATGTGGGGAAATTTGTTCTCTGTGAAAGGGACAGTGAGCTAAAGACTTGGTAGAGTCTCTCCCAGGGGTTATTCACCCAAGAACAGGTCTTTGGGCTGTGTTCGTGCTGGTAGAGAGATTCCCAGACCCCCCTTTGTTTGCATAAATTAACTTTGGGTTTCACCCTAAGTTAACAGGGCGATCCAGACGTGGACCCCTTGCTCGCTGTTCTTAGAGAGGCACCAGTTTCACCTCACTGATGATGCCCAACAAGGCTGAAACACGTGTATGGGGTTACTGATGGTACTCTTGTTCAGAGGAGAATTGCCTAGCATTTCGGCGCTGGACTGCTCCTGGGCAGGACAAAGGCTGATATGTGGGGAAATTTCTTCTCTGTGAAAGGGACAGTGAGCTAAAGACTTGGTAGAGTCTCTCCCAGGGGTTATTCACCCAAGAACAGGTCATTGGGCTGTGTTCGTGCTGGTAGAGAGATTCCCAGACCCCCCTTTGTTTGCAGGAAAAGATTGTACAGGAAAAAAGGCACATCTTGACTAGCTGCTTGTGTTGAAAGAGGCCAGAACTTGGGGAAGGGAAACCTGAGAGGCCCACTGAGGAAACCAGTGGCGGCTGGTGAATTGGCTGGTGAATTTTTTAACTGGAGGGGCATACATTTTTGTCCCTTATATGCCAGAGTGACCATGCCTAGACTCAAGGCGGAGGTCAGGGGTTCAACCCCTGAGAATGTTTTTAAAATAAGGGGTGAAAATGGGGCATTTTAGAGCACAATATTTAGAAAAATTGGGTAAAAAGCCAAACAGTTTGCAATTGGGTTTTGTAGGGTAATTCATGATGAACAAAATCCAATTGATGCAAATCACCAACAGTGCACAGGAGCATTTCTCCAACACATTTTCATGATGCCTTTTCCCACAATATGTGCCAGTATAAAACATTTTCACACTGGCTGTGCCCATACATTTCCATGCTGACTGCACCATAATACCCTATTATTCCCAAATAAGAACATACTCATGCTTGCTTTTTGCATAATGCCAGTAATGATACTATAAGAGAATATGTCAATGTTTGTTCTGCCAATATATGGCAGTAACCCCACGTAAGAACATACTCCAGTTGGTTTTACCATTAAAAATGCATGCCAAAGTATGAAAACATGTCCAAACTGGCTAAAATGTCAGTCAAGCTACATAATAACACTTATCATGCTTGCTTTATCAAAGATGCCTAATACAAAATATCATACCACAATAAGAAATGACTAGACTGGCTGCATTGAAATGCCAGTCTAGCTACATAATACCACTTATGCTTGTTTTACCAAAGATGCCTAATACAGAATGTCATGCCACACTATGAATAATAACACTGATCCTGCTTGCTTTATCAAAGATGCCCAATACAAAATGTTGTACCTCAACAAGAAATGGCTATATGGTTGTATAAAAAATTCCAGTCTTGCTTTGTAATAAGACTTATCATGCTTGCCTTACCAAAGATGCCCAATACAAAATGTCATACCACAATAAGAAATGACTAGACTGCCTGCATTGGAATGCCAGTCTAGCTACATATAACACTTATGCTTGTTTTTACCAACGGTGCCTAATACAAAATATCATGCTACAGTAAGAATAATTCCACTGATCCTGCTTGCTTTTATCACAGATGCTCAATACAAAATGTCATGCCTCAGTGTCAGGGTTCTGTTTGATTCCTCTTTATCATGTCATAAACCAGGTACACACATGAGGAAACATTCCCGCTCCCCCAGTAGATTCACCAGTATACATATGAATTCGGGATTCAAGCTAAACCCTCGGAACCCTTGTTCGTCCAGGAGTATGCGTTCCTTCAGAGAACGCTATGGGTTGCCCTGGAAACGCTGGCTCCCATTGCATACACATATGCATTCTAGTTTACGGCGGCGCGTTGTGCGTGCAGTCAGCTGATTTGTAATTTAAACCCCGCCCACGCTGTATGGCGCTGCTTCTGAATTTGTAATTCTAAGCTACGGATATTGTTACCTTTTTGTCCTGGTCTTCGATCCCCTGGTCTGTTCTTTGACTTCCCTGCCTTGTCTCCTGTCATTGCTTAATTGATTATCTGTTGTCGCCTCGGAACGCTTACGGACTTCACCCGCTTAAGCCCTTCACAGTTTGCCTGCCTGCTGCCAAACCAGAACGTTCACTGTACTGCACCCGCTTAAGCCCTTCACAGTTTGCCTGTCTGCTGCCAAACCGGAACGCTCACTGGACTGCACTCGCTTAAGCCCTTCACAGTTTGCCTGCCTGCTGCCAAACCGGAACGTTCACTGGACTGCACTCGCTTAAGCCCTTCACATCTTGCCTGCCTGCTGCCAAACCGGAACGTTTACTGGACTGCACCCGCTTAAGCCTTCACGTCTTGCCTGCCTGCTATCAAACCGGAACGTTTACTGGACTGCAACCGCTTAAGCCCCTCTCGTCTTGCCTACCTGTTGCCAAACCGGAACATCTACGGAACTGCCTCTCATCAACTAGCTGCACCTCGTTTTGTCTCTGGTGAACTTGGAACGCTGTTTGGACTGCTTACCTCTGCTGGATTATCCGGTATCCGGAAATCTCCAAATCATCCGTCACGTCTTCCCTTCTTCTCCGGACTGAGGACTCTCAAGAACTTAAGGGACATTAGCGCAACGGCGCTAGGATGAAAAACTTGTTTAGGCGTCCTCGTGCCGGGCGGAATAGGAAACAAGACTTTGTGTTCCGAGGACTACAACTCAATTACAACGATCTCCTCTTCAGAATTCTTCCAGAACACTCAACACCTTTCCATTGGTAAGCACACTACTGCCTGATTCTGCCCTTTCACTACCTTGTACTAATAGTAATAGCTACCTCTCTTGTTTCAGGATACTCACCAATCTAGCTTGAAACTTATCAGTCCCATGCTCCATTCTTACTTGTGAGTAACAAATCATAATCTTGCCTAGTTATTTTCTTGCTTTGAGCTATATATATTAATACTTCGTTACTTTCTCTTGCAGCCAGCTGTATGGGTACCAGGGTGTACCAAATATTTTCGGGCAATACTCACCTCAATCTGTCCTTTTGTACTCTTAAGGGGTATATTGTCAGCAAGACTCAATTGCTTCACGATGTGTCAAGCCACCACTTCTGGATTTAGTCCTTGCGCCCTAACACTCAGTAAGAAATGGCTAGACTGGTTTCATACAAAATGCTATTTTTGCTTCATAATAACACTTACCATGCTTGCCTTATCAAAGATGCCCACTACAAAGTGTCATATCACAATAAGAAATGACTAGACTGGCTGCAATGACATGACAGTCTACCTACATATTAACACTTATCATGCTTGCTTTATCAAAGATGCCCAATACAAAATTTCATGCCACATAAAAAAAAATACCATTTACCATGCTTGCATTATCAAAGCTGCCCAATATAAAATGTCATACCACAATCAGAAATGGCTGGACTGGCTGAATTAAAATGCAAGTCTAGCTACATAATAACACTGGTCATGCTTCCTTTATCTTTATCAACCATGCACAGTAAAAAATGTCATGCCTGTTCCATGGTGTGCCAGCGCCTTGCAGTCAAAGATAATCACATTAATGATGAATGTGATTATGTGTGATTGTGAGGCGCTGGGGGGACAAGGGGGCAGATGTGTGTCAGGAGCTGAGGTCCCAGGGTAAAGTCATGGCATTTTTTATTGGGCATAGTTGCCAAGGAAAAACTGCCATGCCTGCCCCCTGAGGGCCTCAAAGGTACACAGTAATTGTGTGCATGCGAGGCCCTGGGGGGCCCAGTAATTATATTTTTTTACTTAGCATCTCATTGCCCTCCAGCACCTCACATGCACACATAATCAATTGTGTGTACATGCAAGGTGCTGGGGGGGCTTAGGGGTCAGGCTTTACATTGCATTTGAGGTGCTAGGAATCCCAGCAGACTAGTCTGGCATTCTCTACTAGGCAGACCCAGTAAAAAATTCCATACCTGTCCCCTGGGTCCTGAGCTCTCACACAGGCACTGCGGTTCAGGGGTGGGGATGGTATTTTTTATTGGACAGCTATAATAGATGTCCAGTAAGAAAATACCATGCCTGTCCCCAGGGCCCCACAGCGCCAAACACACACACACACACGCACACACACACACACACACACACACACCCCTCCTACCCCACTCGCCAAGATCATCTTGGACCAGCACAAACACGCACACTTGCACAACATACACACAGCAAACACTCGCTGTCTCATTCACAGGAGCACCCATCATGCACTCACTCACTCATAACACATACCTACATCCATACACATATTTAAATAATAAATAAATGAACATACAAACACACACATTTACACAACAAACACACAGTAAACACTCTGTTTCATTCACACGAACCGCCATTATGCACACAACACAAGCATACACGCATCCATACACATATTTAAATAAATAAATCAACATACAAACGCACACATTTAGACAACATACACACTGCAAACACTCTGTCTCATTAACAGGAACACCCATCACGCACTCACTCATAACACAAGCATACACGCACACATACACATATTTAAATAATAAATGAACATACAAAAACACACATTTACACAACATGCTTACAGCAATCATGCTCTCATGCACACCATCATCCATCATAATCCATTCATTCACCTAACAAAATAAGCATGCACGTATCCATACACATAATTTAAATAAAAAAAACAGAACATAAACAAACTTACCTTCTGCGGTGGGTCTTACCTCACCAGCGATCAGGCCCCTGCTAGCATGCACAGGAATCAGGAAGCTTCCTGGTTTCTGCTCATGCGTAGATGGGTGTCACATCCCTGGAGTATCACACAACTCCTTGCTAGCCACGGAAGCCAAATGCAGTTGACCCCTTCCACCTTGGTTGGCACAGGCTCCTGATTTTAGTACATACAGGCACCACAAGGCAGCCAATGGAGGAAAGAGGGTTAGGGAGAGGTTGTGGATAGGAAGGGGGTGTTTAGGGTCACCGGAAAAAGGTATTGCAAAGAAAAACCAGAACAAAACTTGCACATATCCTGCCTAGCACTCCTACTCCTGGTCAGTCAGATTCTTTCTTATTTAGAGTACTGACTTGACTACCTGACGTTCCCCTAAGAGCAACAAACATAAGCACATATAGCATGAATGAAATGAACCATGGTACTGTGACTAAACATACATATAAACTGATACATGGATCCTGTACAGCTAAATTAGTAATGCCTCCAGATTGTGCCTTGCTCCTTCCTCTGAGGCACCTACACACAAATAGACAAGCCTTTGACTAAAAACATAATACATGGTATGAAACATGAAGAATGCACAATGAGCCGCCACACACAACATAGCGTTACTTCATGTATGCTTAATTCACTGTTTACCCACACACTCTGAGCCTTTTGAGCATTCAAAGGCCTCGGCAGTCCGCCGGACATTCGTTTGTGTTAATTGCATCACATAACCGGGTGCGGTTTAAATAACCCAAGAAAAGCTGCTGCCGGGTAAAGGTCATATACGTTCTCACAATGATGCAGCTCGTTTTCAATCAAAGAAGAAACACACTTGTATCATGATTCATACTGTTAGGCACGTAACTGACGCCTGGGGGAAGAGTGCCAGCTCCTCCTCAGGCAGTGAACACTCCAGCGTTGATCAGTCCCCTGCCGTGCTTCAGCTCCTTCCCCGCGTGAACGGGGAGCTACTTGAAAAGGCAGCGTTTCACCGCCAGACCCAGGTGGTAGTAAAATCCAAGTCTGACGTGAGTCCTGCGTGAGAGGGATTCCCCACACTCTCCTCCATACACCTGCGTCCTCCGGTCCATGCAGTGCCACGCCAACAATCACCAACAGGCAGCACGGGCCGAGGACGTTCTTAAATAGCGATTGACTGCACCTGCCTCATTCCAAATCAACTGCCACCCCAAAGCATCATGGGGATTGTAGTCTCTTCCCTGTTTTGGCACAAAACGCACTTTTAGCACAGCTTTTCCATGCCTTCAGTCCCTTTTCCTTACAATGGGTCTGAGCATGGGTGACGAGATGCCCCACTCCAGACTGCTCTGTCTGTATATGCAAGGTGGCACAGGAGCACCTCCTTGCACATACAGACATGCAGTTCCCCAGCCAGCATTTCCAATGAGCCAAACGAGGCTGGGGAAGCAAACACCCCCAGACTTGCATGGCTCATTGAGCTTGCACAGCTAGGGAACTTTAACTGTTAAAGCTAAATGGTGTTTCCCTTTGACAGTTAAGAGCACTCCTTCAGCTGAAAAAAACAGCTGAGGGAGTGCTCGTATTTCACTGGGATGGCTCCTGCATAATGGTTGAGAGGGGGCCAAGACCCGGGTGGTGAAACCCCCTCGCCCATTATGGATGAGCTGCCCCTGGAAGAAACTGACTTTGTGTTTTTGTGTTTTGAAAGCTGGAAGAGGCCTGAACTTGGGGAATGGAACCCTGAGTGGCCTATTGAAGACACTGACTTTGGGTTTTGCATTTACAGCTGAAAGTAAACCAGTTGAAGCATGGGGAAGGGAACCCCAAGGAACTCAAAGACATTCGAGGTGTTTGAATTTACCATAAGGGCCCTCTGGAGAAGTTCGTACAAACAGCCCTGGTGAGTGAACCCCTCTTTGTGACATTGATCCAACTGCACCTGGTGAGAAGACCACCTGAAGCCAGCTTTGGTTTCGCTATTTTTATTGAACCATTATTTTTCTTTTTCAAGAAACTCCCTATCACATTTTATTACAGCGTGAGGGCACGCATAGACTTAGACACAGACAGACTTTTATTTTGGACTACTAGACGATGACAGCCATTGGAAACATCAGTTAAGGGAACAATCCTTTTAGAGTTCGGGCCAGTCAGGCATTCCACCATCCCTTGGACCTTAGTAAAAAAAGGTTTTAAAACAAATACTTTTGAGTCTGTGTCTCTCATGATACCATGCCTGTCTCACAGGATCCTACCAGTCCTGGCACCCTGGACAGTTACCAGGCTGGGTGTACCTTCTCAAGGCAATGAGAATGAACATGGAGGGGCTATGTGTTCCCTAATGTTGCCATCTCTGATCACCTAACCCTGGGAGAGTGCATTCAGTTGGCAGTTTGTGAGCAACACTTGTGTCTTTCCACCTCTGATTTGGTGGGAACAGCTTCTCCCTGTTTACCTTGATTGAATGGACATTGTCTTGCTCTCCTGGGATCACGTGTGTTGAGACCACGAGAGCTCTCTTGCCTGTAATTGCGAGGATTTTAGCCTGAATGTCTTGCTTATCGTCTTGGTAACCAGGAACTGTCCCGTCTCTACTTGACAATGGCTGGGCAAATTGTTTCTGCTTGCCTCTGGCTGCAGTGATCATGCCAGCACTTCCATGTACTCAACGCTTATCTCCCCTTTCTCAATCAATTCAGGGGGCCTATAGCTTCCATATTTGTCATTATGGCTTTCCATGCTAGTGGCAGTCAAGCATGTGCAAGCTATGTATATATGTATGCTTTGGCGTCTTGCGGTTCAGCTTTGTTGAAGATTACTTCTCAAGACCACGGGCAGGAGCCCGCCTCACAGGAGCTGCCGGAGCAGCCCCCCCCTTCTTGAACTGCGTGCTGCTGGAGCAGGCACCGTTGCTGCAGGAGCCGCGACCATCCCGCAACTGAGACCCCACCTTCAGAGCCTATCATCCGGCCACTGATCGCTCGTCCCAGTCACCTATACCAAGACCCACCCTCCCATAGGGCTGCAGTGAGCATGCACGTTTAGCCGTGTCTCTGTGGCTTCCTGCTTACCTTGGCTTAAAATGGCCACCGAGGCCTCTGTCCTCTTTTGTTTACATATGGTTGCTTAGCAACCTCAATAGCCCTGGCTCTATAGGCCGGGAGGTTTTCTGGCAGGCGTTAGCCAGCCCCCCTCGCTCAAGGCTCCCTGAGCATAAGGCCCAGTCTGTCTGGGTTGACCTCGCCACTTTTCAAGACCACGGGCAGGAGCCCGACTCACAGGAGCTGCCGGAGCAACTCCCGCCCATGCTGGAACGCGTGCTGCTGGAGCAGGCACTGCGTGCTGCAGGAGCAGCGACCAACCTGCGACGGAGATCCCGCCTTCAGAGCCTATAATCCGGCCATTGATCCCTTGTCCCAGCCACCTACTCCAAGACCCACCCTGCCCAGGGCCACGATGAGCCTGCACGTTGAGCCTTGTCTCTGTGGCTTCCTGCTTACCTTGGCTTAAAATGGCCACCGAGACCTCTGTACTCTTTTGTTTACATGCGGTTGCTTAGCAACCTCAATAGCCCTGCCTCTATAGGCCAGGAGGTTTTCCGGGAGGCGTTAGCCGGCCCCCCTAGCTCAAGGCCCCCTGAACATAAGGCCCAGCCTGTCTGAACCTGTCTGGGCCAATACGGCCATAGGACACGCTACGCTGCGCAGACGTCCCATTCCTACATGTCCATGCTATCATCACTGTGTATCCACTAACATCTCCTTCAGCGCAACCTGCCTATGGTACGTTACCCATGTGACGCCTACTGTTGACACCCTCCCACACTGTTATTACCCTGCAGTAAGCGTACTTTATATGAAACGACGCACACAAACACTTTCTTAACTTCGATCCACTCTATGTCTCCGGGTATAATCTGTGTTGCTGTACATTCTAATTTATAGCCCTAGCAATGCGCCACGCCAGTACATCACCTTACCTACATGAACTGAGCCACCACTCCCAACTCTAACCTCAAATAAATGCTGTTACCCATTACTGCAGGCTTGTAATGCAATTAAACTATAATCCACATGTGCAACTGTGACATCCCCTCTGGACTAATGGATCCAACTGCTGTGCGCGCAGACTATGCACTGAGCTGACACCGGTACGTTAGCAACCCACTGAATATTGTATCGAGCGGTTTCCTTACCTGTTGCTACCTACAGTGTACCTTGCCTTTGTCTGTCTGCCTACAGTGTTTTCTAGCAGCGCACTGAATATTGTATCAAGCTGTTTCCTTACCTGTTGCTACCTACAGTGTACATTGCCTTTGTCTGCCTACAGTGTTTTCTAGCAGCCCACTGAATATTGTATCAAGCTGTTTCCTTACCTGTTGCTACCTACAGTGTACCTTGCCTTTGTCTGCCTACAGTGTTTTCTAGCAGCCCACTGAATATTGTATCGAGCTGTTTCCTTACCTGTTCCTACCTACAGTGTACCTTACCTTTGTCTGCCTACAGTGTTTTCTAGCAGCCTAGTGAATATTGTATTGAGCTGTTTCCTTACCTGTTGCTACCCACAGTGTACAGTATCTTTTGCTGCCCACAGATTGCTGCCCAAAGTTTACCGACGGTATAACCCAGCCTACGATGCCGTCCAGCCCACTATGGTACTGAGTGATCTATTTGCTTAGCCCTCTGTGATTTTCAGTGCCCTGTGCCTCACTTCTAGCCCTTTGTGTTATTGTGTTATTGAGTGAGCCATACTGTAACACTCAACCCACTGTGAATAAGTCTCACATCTAGCCCATTGTGTCACTGTGCCACTGAGTGATCCATATTGTAATGCTCAACCCTCTGTGATCCTTAGCTTCCTTGAATTGTTAACCATTGGAATGCCCACTATGACCCCCTTGCAATCTTTATCTATGACTTATCTATGACTTATACTTATATGATGCTTTCAACAATGTATGCTATATATTTTCTCACTTCCAGTCCATGGTGTCATTGTGTTATTGAGTGATCTATACTGTAACGTTCAGCGCACTGTGAATGCGTCTCACACCTAGCCCACTGTGTTATTATGCTACTGAGTGATGCATACTGCAATGCTCAACCCACTGTGATCCTTAGCTTCCTTTGAGTCGTTAACCACTGGAACATCCAAGGTGAACCCCTTGTACTCATTATCTGTGACCTATACCTGTGGCCTTTGAGTCGTTATCCACTGGAATGCCCAAGGTGACCCCCTTGTACTCATTATCTGTGACCTATACTAGCTCGCTTTGATGTTTTCAATAATGTTGCCATCTCAACTACCCTCAGTCTTATACTCCAGTTCAGTCTATATGCCATTCTCCTACCAGGTGACTTAGCCAACCAACCTAAGTCCCAACACTCGCTCTCCAAAACGCCAAACCTAACACCCAGAATCCCTGCCACTATGCCTATTCCTGCAAACATTGTAAACTGGATTAAGCCTACCATGTTTCTGCCACCTTTAATCCCCCCGGACAGGATCAAGCGCACCGTATTCTTGCAATCTTTGAAACCTCTGGCCTTCAGAGCCACTCTACTTCCTAGAGCTCCTATCACCCCCAATAACCTTAACAACCCTCACATTAACCTACTACGCGACATGCCTAGTATACTGAACTACACCCAGTCACCTCAGAATATCACCGCCAGACCAATACCAAACTCCCCATGCCCTACAGCAAACAGGAACGCGAGACTTGGAGCTAGGTTAGGCAAGGCATATACCATATCACTTGGCCTACCCTCTACTAATAGCCAACCACAGGGGCACATTAAAACTCTACCTAAAATCGACAAAGTCCGTACGAAAACCAGCTTGACAGTCTCCACACCTGACATCAATGGCCAAAGCAACAGTACTACCTCCATCAATGGTGCATTGATCAATGCTAGATCCCTGGTAGCATATGCAGCAGAAATGCTGATCTAATTATTGATAAAAAAATGGATTTCCTAGCAATAACGGAGACCTGGCTACATGCAGCTACATACCCCTCACTCCTTATTGCCACTCTGGACAACTATACAGTCCTAAAATCCGACAGAGAATCATCCAGAGGCGTTGGAATAGCCTTTATCGCCAAATCTACCTTGGGTCTCAGAATAGTCTCACATTCTCCTACCAAGTCATGCAAATTAATGACAGTTAAACTTCCTCTCACCAACTTGCGTACCACCTGATGCACCTGATTTATTGTCACCCCCTGGACCTATCGGTTCCTTCGAGGAAGAGATCATCACGCTTATTTCCACTAATACCAAACCATCATCACAAATCTTAATACTAGACGACTTCAACCTTGGTCTTAATGACCCTAAGGACCAACCTGCCATGACCCTGGTGAATTCTCTGACTGAGCTAGGCCTCACACAAAGAGCTCTCCACCCTGCACTTGAAAAAGGATGGACCCTTGACAGGGTTGCTGACCGTAATTGTGAAACTACCATAACCACTGTTGAACCATACCCTTTGACCGACCACTCCCTACTTACCTCTACTATCCAGGACTGCAAACTTCCAAATAAACAAAACCTCATTGCTCCACCCACCCCAACCAGAAACAAAAGGAATATCACAGTGGACAACCTCAAGCCTTTTCTCCAACCTCTACTCAATCCCTCACCGGCCTCCTCCCATCCGGCAGAACTAGTGGAACTTTTCAATAATACTATCACACATAAAAGCAAACCTAAAGCACATTTGAACACCTGGTTCACACCCAACTCAAAGCCTTACGAAATGAAAAGAGGAAATGGGAATTTACTTGGAAAAACAATCCCACCTCAGCCAACAAAGACAGCCTTCTCAAAATCACGGCAAATTACAAAACAGAAATTCTCTCGGCTAAACATAACTCCTACATCTATAGGATTGACAAAGCCAGTTTGAGTACCAGAGAACTCTTTACCATATTAAGAGAACTGGAAATCCCCCCCACCACAGATAACTGTATCAAGAACAAAACCTGGTTCACCAAGATCCAAGATGCACTAGCTAACAAGATCGCCCTTCTCCAAAACAAGATAGCTGCTAAAAAAGTAACCTCCCAACTCAAGTAAACAACCCAAAATCTGGTCCTAACCTTCCTAAACCACCTCAATGATTCAAATTCCCCCAAGTATCCACCCTTGAAGTGGAAAACATACATCATAGCTTCACTTAAATCCTCTAACTGCCAAGGAGATTCTTGCCCAGCATCAACCATTAAAGAAGCTGCTAGTGAACTAGGCCCTTTTATCACCACGCTTATCAACGCATCCTTCCGCACTTGTACCGTCCCCACCAATCTGAAAAACTCATGGGTACTCCTGCTCCTAA
This sequence comes from Ambystoma mexicanum, assembly GCF_040938575.1. Classification (NCBI taxonomy): domain Eukaryota; kingdom Metazoa; phylum Chordata; class Amphibia; order Caudata; family Ambystomatidae; genus Ambystoma; species Ambystoma mexicanum. Next base: position 379,941,393 of record NC_090925.1, read on the forward strand.
AGAAACCCTCTCTAGACCCGAGTATCCCCACTAATCTTATCAGGCTCTGGACTGGCTGACCTCTTTCCTCTCTGATCGACCCTCCCAGGTCCTTCCTATCATCTGTCTTCCTCTCCACCTGTGGTGTTCCCCAGGGGTCTAACCTCTCGCCCTGGCTTTTCAACCAATACCTGGCAACTCTCGCCCGCTGTATTGCCATTTTCTGCTCAAACCTCCAGTGCTACGCAGATGACACTCAACTCATTTTCAGGCTGCCCTCGGCCACCTCCTCCACCTCTCTCTTCACTGTTTGTCTAACTGCAATCCAAGATTGGTGTCCCGCCAACGATTGTTGTCTTAATGCAAGCAAGACAGAGATCGTCCTCATTGGCACACCATCACCTTCCTTTCCTCTCACTCTCTGGCCAGCCTCCCTTGGCCCTTCTCCTATCCCCACCTGCGAGGCCAAGGTCCTTGGTGTCACCTTTGATTCCACACTCTCCTTCTCTGCCCACATCGATGATGTATCAAAAAAGTCAAACCTCCTACTGCACCTCCTCAGAGGTATTCTTCCTTTCCTCTCATTCCCCCAGAAGCTCACTGTCTCCCAAGCTCTGGTTCTCTCTAAGCTGGACTATTGCAACAGCCTCTTTCTTAATCTACCTGCCTCTACTCTCCGCCCTTTACAACTTATCCAGAACAGGACTGCGAGACTTGTCCTTGGCCTCAAGCCCTGGGATCGTATCTCTCCAGCTCTGAAATCTCTCCATTGGCTCCCTGTGGATGCAAGGATTAAATTCAAAACCCTCTGCATTGTCCACAAGGCTTTCTGGGGCCTGGGTCCAACATACCTTCAGCTATCCCTCCGCAAATACCTCCCATCTCGAGCACTCCGCTCCTCTACCTCTACCTCCCTCAGGGTCAGTCGTTTCTCAAAGAAACAAGCTGGGGGTAGATCTCTGTCTTCGGCTGGGGCCTCCCTCTGGAACAGCCTCCCTGCCACTCTAAAACTTGAGGAGAACCATCTCCGGTTCCGGAAGCACCTCAAAACCTTCCTCTTTGCTTCTGCCTTCTCCTCCCCTCTCCCCTGTTGATTCTGCTCTCCCTCGGCACCATGCACCTGGCCACCCTCTGTCCTCTGGGCCCAGGTACCTGCTCATCTTGCCACCCTCACACACTGCCTCTGGGCCACCCCCTGCACTGGGGTCTGTATCTGTACCCATACAGCCCTCCCCTTTTCTTCCTGCTATTTCAGACCTGGAAGGCCTGCTGCCATAAACCCAGCACTTGCCACTTGCTGGCTGCACTCCCATTGGTTGTTGCCTTTTTATTTATTATTTTATTATTATTTTTGTTTTTTTTCCTTCTCGCTCCGCACTCTCCTTCTGTTCCCTCTTCCATGCACTTCTCCCCCTTCTCCCTCTACCCTGCACGTGCACGTTCTCAATGTCACTGGGTCTAGTAAGATCGTTGTTTTTGTTCTCCCCTGTTCCCTTTCCCTGCCTGGTCGCGCTCTGAAACACTTGTGTATGAGCGCGATAGAAATAAATTATCAATCAATAACTCAACTTTAGACCCATCACTACTGTCCCCTTCCTGTTAAAGTTCCTCGATAAAGCAGCCTACATCTAGATTCAATCTTACTTAGAGAACAACAACTTACTAGGACTCCGACAATCTGGCTTCAGACCCCAACACGGCACAGAAACAGCCCTGATTGACCTGAAGATCCAGATTGACGACCTGAAAGACAAAGGTAAATCTGCCCTTTTGCTTCTGCTGGACCTGTCAGCCGCTTTGACTTGGTTGATCATAAGGTGCTCTGCAAATATCTATCATCAGCAGCCCATTTCTTAGCAGAAGCAATCTTTCTTAAACAACAGATCGATGAAAGTTTTTTCATCCTCAGCAGCTGCTGATCCTATCCCCATAACTTGTGGAGTCCCGCAAGGATCATGTGTTTCGCCTACTATGTATAATGTGTTCACCAAACCATTGTTTGATGACTTAGACCACCTTGGTGTCACCTACAATAACTATGCAGATGACACCCAGATGCTTGTACCGCTGACAGGCGACTATGAGAAGGATCTAGCCTTGGTCAACAAAAACAATCTCATCATTCAGGCCTGGATGGCCACACATGGTCTGTGTCTGAATGATGAGAAGACTGAGCTGCTACTCTTAGTCCCCCCTCCAATCAGAAGAAACTGAGCAATCAATATCTCTCTTTCATCATTAATGGCAATGACATCAAGGTGGCTAGAGAGGTAAAAACCTTGGGTTTCTAGTTTGACTCCTCCCTGAGCTTGCGTAAACAAGTTAGTGCGACGGTGTCGGTGACAGCTTACACTTGTAAGTTGATCCACACCTCTAAACCCTTTCTCTCCACAGAAAGTTGCATTACATTGGCTAGAGCTCTTATTTTGTCAAAACTCGACTACTGTAATGCACTATACCTTGGTGCCAGAAAATGTTTTTTTAATAAAATCCAGATTCTCCAGAACAACACACTCAGAACAGCTCTAGACATCACCAGAAGACAACACATGTCTTTGTTTAGACATGACAACAATTAGTTATCCATTAAGGATAGAATACAACTCAAAACAGCCTCCCTGACCTACAAATGTCTCACTAATTCAGCCCCCCACTACCTTACTGAAAAATGTACAAAGTGCAGCTCTTCACGACCCACAAGGCCTACCAACTCCGGATGCCTAAGAGTCCCCATGTTCAAATTGAAAAAAGCAGGTGGCAGTAGCTTTCCTGTCTTGGTGGCCCAACTTTGGAATTCCCTACCCACCACTTTAAGAGCAGACCAATCCTTTTACAACTTCAGGAAAAACACCAAACTTTGGCTCACCTCCAACAACGCTATTGCCATCTCTGTATCCATGTTTATTAGCCTTGTACATTCAATGTAAGCCTTATTATATTTATAACGGTATCTATTCATACTGTTACTATGTATTATACTGTATTGTGTTATAACTTGTAATCCTTTGTACTGTAACTAAGAAAATGAATATTCTTGTAACGCGCCCAGATACCTTAGGGTGAGGCGCGCTTTATAATTAAATAAACAAACAAACAAGCAAACAATGTGAATATATATAGAAAGATATGTATGTGTGTCTGCCATCTACCAGCATGAGTCATAAGCATGTGTTTCATGTCTATATGCAATAAACTAATGCATGTTCGTGTAACTTCTTGAATGGATGTACTTCATGTCTAAGTGCAGCTATGTTGTGATGTCAGTGATGATGTCATTGATTTCTTTATTTGTAGTCAGTCGACTTGTTTGAATGATGGCATCTCCATCTCCTCCAGAATATCGATTGGGTATGGCCTGAATGGTTACCTGCGAGAGTAAAGTTTCTCACATTTTTGCAATACATCGATGATGGCGGTGAAGGGCCTGAGAGTGAGGTACATCTATAGTGTCTTTGTCTTCGGGTTGAGAGTCATATGGGGGTCATGAGGGCCATGCATGGACCTCCGTCTTCAATTCCCCCTCTGATTGATGTGTCGACCACACTACCTACACAACTCTCTCTGTTCACGTGCAACTTTAAGAGCCAAACCTTTGTTATCCCTCCGAGACGTCCATGGTGCTTCGCATGGTCATCCAAACTCCATGTCAGATAACTGCGTCAGTTGCGATTTCAGTGTATTCCGTAGCTTTGTCTCTTCATCTTCTTCATCTCTAACTCTATCAATACTTTCATCCCTATGGTCTTTTCAGTGGTGTTTTTGCATTGCGTGATGACTATTCTAATGACACAAAAGGTGAACAACAATAGTAACAGGACTGCCGCCAGTACTTTCAATCCATTGGCTGCCTTCCATGTTGGTATCCATGAGAAGATATACAACGGCCAGCCTTCATCCTTTCCTACAGTGTTATTTTCTGCTCCATCTTAGCATGTAGCTCTGAAAGCCGGGTAATGGCCTCTGTCAGGGTCCCATTGTCTTCATGGGCAGGAATGAACGTACAGCACGAAGACCAGATCTTGGTGCACACGCCTCCCTCCATGGCTGTGAGAAGGTCTAGAACATATCTGTTCTGGAGAACTATTAACCTTAATGCTCGCAGCTCTTCCTTGATGGCATTGATTAAATATGCAACTAAGACATATTCTGGTAACATCGCCTTGATGCCCCCGGGCTGTGTGAGCGCTTTAAAAATGCAAAAGAAATAAATAATATAAATAAACTGTGCGAGTGAGCATAATCCTTCCCAGTTAGGTGGCAGCTGCAGGTATGCCCTCGACCTGCAGGCCAGTAGTGGTCCATAAGCACTGCGGTTCCCACCTTCATGCCTGGTATCTCCAAGAGCTGCTTACATTCCTTATTCTCTCCAACCTTTACTCGACCATCATTCTGGAAACATAAAGAAGCACCCTCCAGTGGTATAATGGGCATGGACCCTGCTTTATTTTCCACCCATGCAAGCAGTTTCACACTTCCCATTCCTTGAGGCAATTGTCATTTTCCTTTTGCACTACTTCCACTAGAACTGTTAGGAGCATATGTGCTTTGCTCCCAACCAGACTTTCCTTCCACCCATCTGTTGTGTACACTTTTCCATACAATGGCATCTGTGGTCGTTCCCACCATCCTGGCATTCCTCCTATCTCCCTTGCTCCTGTCTTGGGGCACTGTAACTACTTTTGTGTCACTGCCTTTCGTTTTCCCTTTTGCCGACCTACATTGACATATTCTCTTTTCTTGTCTGTACTCCAGCAACTGTCCATCATTTCTTGAGTCTTGGTGTAACTATCTTCATACGGGAAGGTCTTTCTGGACATCCACCTTAGTGTGGCTTGTCTCCCTTGTAATCGTGCTCTTGTGGAGAAGAGTGATAAATACATGAGGCATTGTGCTATGACCTTTGGAATGTCAGTTGCTACGAATGCTATGGATGCACTCATGGCATAGGGGATGAAAGAACAGATGTAAAAGCTCTCTTTGGTGGTTTCTTTCCCTAGCTTGGCGATGTGTTTATACCACATGTTCTTCGAAATACGGGCTAAATCAGTTAGATGGGAATTTACCTGACTGAAGTCTATGGGCCTCGTCACGAGTTGGGCGTTACCCAAAAATCTACTGGCGCTATTACAGCCGGTGCTAACTGCGCCAAAAACATTAAGTGCAATTATAGCCATATCACAAGTGCATGTGCTGTGGTATTATCACCTGAAACCAGTGCTAATACAGCCGAAAAATACCTCCAGTCTTCAGCTGGAGGTAAATGAACCCAGGTGCCTGAAATTAAGCCACAGGTGCACACAATGCACACCATAGGGATACATAAGACACACCCAGGCCACAGACACTGTTTCCAACAGCATCCTGCAATTATTTGTTGCAAGCTGGGACAGGCAGCTGCTCATGCTGCACCTGGACCTTGAGATGCAGGCCAACCAGGCCAGGGCACATGTAGTCCAGGGGGGTGCAGAGGAGGAGGAGGAGGAGGAAGAGGAGACCAGGCCAAGCAAGGTGAGCATGCATCCCCTGAGTACCGCCACAACAGGGAGACCATCACTGAGCTGCTGGCCACAATCCAGTAAGACATTGGGAGCAGGATCAATAGCCTTACAGCTGTGCACCCACTGGTGAAGCTGGTGTCAGTCCTGCAGTTCCTGGGTACAGGCACCTTCCAGCCCACTGTGGCCATGATCCACGGCATGGCACAGCCCACATTCTGTGTAGTCCTGGCCCAGGTGCTGGATGCCCTCCTCCGCCATGTCACCCAACATATTGCACTGCCCACCACCCAGGCCCAGGCTAACGACATGAAGTCAAGTTTCTATGCCACTGCACAACTGCCTAATGTCATAGCAGCCATTGACTGCACTCATGTTGCATTGGTTGTGCCCCAGGCCTGCGAGGCCATATACATGAACCGCAAGCACTACCTCCCCATCAACGCGCAGGTGACTAACGGGCCTGACTTAATCATCACCCACTGCTACCTAGGTTCCACCCATGCCTCCATGGTCCTATGCAACAGCACACTTCCAGGATACATGGAGAGGCACAGAGAACAACGGACAGGGATAGTGTTTGAGTACAATGGCTGCCACAAAAGTACAGTGAATCACCAGACCAAAAAAGGCAACACTGAAACAAAGCATTGCATGACAAGTGGATGCACTGGCAGCACCTGCACCAATGACAGGGGGCATCCAAGGGAGCATGCACACGTCGAACACACCTGGACACACACACTGATGTACACACCGCTGCCATCACGACACATCATACTGTATGTACCAGAATTCATCAGGAAGGCAGCACTGTGCATATCCACACAGCAGCACCCAACAGCATGTCCACCCATACCCCAGCCATGTGCACATGTGCAGTCACCTGGAACAAGCCACATAATACCCACCAGATTGTCACACAATGCATGTACAGGCAAGGGCATGCATGTCATCATTCACAAATGCTGCACAGACACCACACATACACATTGCATGGATGGGACGCACACATGCATACACATGGCCCACAATGCCATGATACATTGTGGCAGCAGACCCAAGTATGAGACAACTAACTGATGTCTGTATGCCACCCCATGCAGGTGACTCTGGATATCCGCAGCTACCGTGGCTGATGACCCCTGTGCATGACTCATCTACAACCATGCCCACAGCCAGACACGTGTATGCATTGAGCGCACCTTTGGACTCCACAAGGCACTATTCTGTTGCCTAAATCGCACCGTGGAGCCCTAAAGTATGCCCCTGACAAAGTTGGGAAAATTGTTCTGGTGTGTGCAATGCTACACAACATTTGTCTGAGGAGGAATGTGCCACTACCCCTGACCCAGACAGGCCACACCCAGAGGAAGACACAGAGGAACAGTATGAGGCAGGAGCCAGAGAAGACACTCACAGGGATGACATGAGGGAAGTGTAAAGAACTCATGGTGGCAACAGTAAAGACAGACACAAGTGATCACAGTTCAAGGGTGTTTATTGAACTTTATAATGGGTGAGAAAAACGCCTGAACTAAGATGGGAGCAAGCTACGAACATCAAATAGTAATAAGGCAGTCCTAGTAGCATCTTGTCAAATAAAAAGGGCCTATACTTAAAAAAAAACTATTGCCAATCCTTACCACTAAGTTCCAAAAAAGACTGTGGGATAACGTTTACCAGAAAAGAAAGAAGTGTTCACAAAATGATAAGTCAGGATAGTAGGGCTGGGTCTCCCTTTCCCACATTTCAAGCACGGGACAAGGCGGAACCTCTGGGGACAGCACACTCCTATGCCTCTAAAGCACAAGGCTCACAGTTCCAGTTCCACAATATCAGAATTTTCAAGGGTCAAGACTCTTCCTGCAAAAGTCTCTTGGATTGGAAGGCCTGATACATCAAAATAACAAACAAACAAAAGTTCCTTTGGTAATCTTGTACCTTTGGGTGATTGTTTTTCGTCCCTAGGATCTCCCTCTGCTGGGTTTGGATCCTCCTTGCAAAGTGGGCCTCCCTCTGCCGTGTTCACTACAGCCTTCTTTAACACAGTTCATGTAATTTCAATACAGTTTGTGATTTGTTTATTTTTGTCTGAAAGCACGGTTGCCCTCTCTTAGCTTTCTTTCGGCATCCCTCTGTCAGGGTTCACACTTGCCTTATTTCACAGTTCACAATTTTCTTTTGGCATCCCTCCGTCAGGTTCACATGTGCCTTATTTTACAATTCCCAATCTTCTCAGAAAGCGGGGTTCCCTTCCCCTAGCTTTCTCTCAACCATGAGTCAGAGACTTTCAATTGTACAAAGGATTTGATGTGACCTTTGTATGAGCTCTATGAGCTATCATGTTGACCTCTCCTAGAGCCTTCTGGTACTTGCAGTTTTCAACACGCAAGGGACCAGCAGGAGTCCTTCGACTGGGCACTCCTACGGCACCTGACCACTCTGCAGCTTGCCCTTCTCTGGGCTTTCATAAAGGGTTGTATACACACAAGCTCTTTGTTTCAGGTCCTTGCATTCATCAAATGTTTTCACTTGCATCCTTGGGCACAACACACTTTGGCTTGCTAACAGCTTCTCTGACTCACCGGCTGTGTTGAACCCTCTGTCTAGTCTTGCTTCTGGAGTCAAGGACGGTACCACCGTAGCCAGCATGCATCCCCGCCTGTGCTAGCAATACGGGAGGACCCTGTGTACCGTCAAGATTTGCTTTGCAACTCGGCAGCTGTAATTCACGGTCTTATGATTTCCCTTTCCGGGGCTTCCTGACTCAGAGTTGAAAAGGGCAAGGGTGTTTCCCCCTTCGTCGTCCTTCTAGGTCTCGTTGCTTTTCTTCTCCGTTTGAACTGCCGGTTTGGTGTAGCTGTCTCCTCATGCATTAGGCCTTGCTCGAAGTGTGTTTTCATGCTCCACCTTTTATCCCTCTTTGGAAGGTAACGGGCTGTCAGATGTGCATGGGTGTTGTCCATTTCCTGTCTCTGCCTGACCCATCATGTTGGGACATGTCAGATAAACGGATCTGGTGTTAGTCCGTTGTCTGTTACGGTGTAAGAAAGTGTTTGTGTAGGAAAAGGGGCCATGGGGTAGAGCTTCTAAATATCCTACAGGGTTCGATGGGGAAAAGGTGTTACAGGGAATGGGGTACAGTGCCTCCGAAGACCCCTCGCCCAGGTGATCCTCCTCCACTGGTCCACCGCAGGAACTGGTTCCAATAGAGATGGCTGTGTCCTGGCCACCTGGACGACAGATCGATGGGGACTAGCGGGTGAGACACCTTCAAGCTTCTCACATACCCTTCCTCCATGCAATGTAGCCACGTCTGCTTCATAGGGGAACAGGGACTGAAAATCTACATTCCGCTGGTCTTTACCTTTCCGGTGTTCCAGTGTGAAGCAGTAAGGCTGCAGGTCTAGAAACCATTGCATGACACGTGGGTGTGAGTCTTTGTGTTGGCTAATCCAAACTAAGGGAGAATGGTCAGTGACTAATGTAAACTTTCTACCTAAGAGGTAGTATCTCAGATCGATAATGGCCCGGGCCTCTAATTCCAGCATAGATTATTTTTTTTTACATGGGAAGAGCTTGTGACTTGTGAACAAGATGGGATTTTCTAATTAGTCACAGACTTGAGATAGGACGGCTCCTAATTCGGTAAGGTAGGCGTCTGTAATATAAAGGGCCTCATTACACGGTACCATACCGGTACCACCATGGAGGAAAGGGGAATTACCACCCCATTCCAAGGTTGGCAGGGCGGTAATTCCCCCTTTCTCCATGGCCCTTCCCCATTCCCATTTTTGCCGCATAGGGCATTATGGGAATGGGGAAGGAGCTAATTACGATACCGCAAATTGCGGTACCATAATTAGCACCAAGGTCCCTTTGCGGGTCCCAACCTTAACGGCTGGTCTACACCAGCCGTTAAGGTCGGGTCCCGCAAAGGGACCTCATAGTAAGGCGGTAGGGGTTAACGGTCACCAGTACCCTTAGCGGTGACTGTTAACCCTTACCGCCTTCCGTGTAATGAGGCCCAAAGTCTTTGGAGAAGTCTACTACCTTTAGGATTAGGTTCCGGCACATAGATTGCTTCAAGGTATTATAGCATATGTCATCCTCTTCTGACCAATGAAGTGTCGGGGGTTCGGCGTTCTTAAGTTTATTTGTCAACCTAGCTGTTTTGTCCCAAAAAATGTGGGATACATCTTCGGTAATATCCTATTAACCATAAAAAGGCGCTAAGATCCCTTTTAGTCTTGGGTGTAGGTGTATCTAGGACGGCTCTCACTTTCTCATGTTGGGGCTGTATGTTCCCGTTCCCTACAAAAAAACAAGATATTTTGCGGTGGACTGTACCAACCTGCATTTAGATGGATTAGCAGTTAGGCCGGTCTGTCTGAGGACTTTCATAACATTATCAATGTGGAAAAGGTGGTCTTCCCAGGTTTTACTGTAAATTACAATATCGTCAATATAAGCTCCACAGAAATCAGAATACGGATGTAAGATTAGGCGTTGGAAAGTGGCTGGTGCGCTGTGTAGGCCAAAAGGGAGGAATTTGAATTGAAACAGTCCTAAGGGAGTTGAAAACGCTGTCTTTTCTTTATCTGGCCCATACACTGGTACCAGGATGTCTGGTGTGTTGGGATGACTGGGACCACCGTGGTCTGTGATTGGTCCATGTCTTAAATGGTTGAAAGTGAGCAGATCTCCCATTGGTTTCTCTTCGTTTTGGCGCAAAGGAGAATTTGGATAAGAGAAGGTACTCTAGACCTATTCCAGGTCGATCTTCTGAGTTCACACCGAACTTAGTACAGGAGCCAAGTATCCTGAACTGAAGAAACAGATCCGTTGAACCGCTGGTGACCCGCTGGAAGGTTTGGCACCCTGACCCCACTGTTCTCCCATCGGAGCCCCTGTTTCTTCTCAATCACAGAAGGCCGGGAAGGGCCGCTTCGATCCGTTGGAGTAGTGGGACTAACCATTCTTGGTACCTCCTGCTTAACCTGCAAACGAGCACCTTCGGAAGTGTTCCTGGACCGCCTAGTGAACTGACCAGCTCGTACGGGACCTTTGCTTTGGAATCGCCACCATCTCGCATTTCAACCTGAGACTTTGGGAACCCTAAGCCCTTGGTAGAAGGCACTCTCCCGCCGAGTTTTGCACACCTAGCATTCCTAGGTCTGGAATTAGGAGAGACCGCCTGAACCCGAACCTATGCGGTACGTGTGTTGCCCTGCTGTGGTGACGAGCTTCGTGGGTGCATTGCTGCTGTGCCCACCTGTGTCCTAAAATGAGCTTCAGTGGAACTGGCCCGATTCCTTCCCCAGAAGCAGAGAAATCGCCACTGTCCCGCCATAGACTGAGGTCCTGGAACACAGCCCCTGAAAGCCGGAGAGACACGCAAGTGCTGGACTGGAACCTGCAAGCGAACTGGACATGACTGGCGAAATTTGGTCTGGACTGCGTCGTGGCTCAGTGAGTACCTGCAAAACTTACCGGTGGCCCCTGGCGTATCCATAGACTTTGACGCACGAGTGTCCCCCAAGGGCCACTCACCTTTGTAAAGATAGTCTGAGCTACCATCCTATTCCTTGTTCCTGGAAATAGCTCTAGGCCCTTGTGGAGACCCTCTTTCGAATAGTGGAACTCTATTCTTCATTGCCTTAACCCCCTTCCTGAGACATTACAGCCCCTTAAAGAGACCTGTTCTTGTACTTAAAATCACGAGTGGGTGCTGCCGCGCTGATCACATATTTGAGCACACGACTCCATACGTCATAGGAATTGGACTGCATATTAGTTAGGGTTGAGACTCTTGAAGAATTGCCTAAAGTTTATTTGCACTATTTGATCTTCATCTGTTATAGGTTGTGAATCTTTACTTGTTTAATATTACTTTAGGCCAATAGTTAATGTATATATGTTCCCTAGTATAAGGTTGTGTTAGTATTGTTAATGTTGCTGTGGTTTCATCTTGTGTTTGATTTAAAAGACCTTTAATATATCTGTATGTATTTTTGATATGTACACCTGACTAAGAGTAATTTGTGGTGTTGTTTATTGTGTGTGCTCATTGTGAACTTTCGATCATCCTCACCCCTCCTGAGACTTAGTCTTGACTGCTATCAATGCTAGCTTGATTGGTCTGGCTTGGTCAGAAGGTTACCCTGTTCCAAGAAACTAGGCTGGCCTTCTGAACCTCTGCCCACCAGGTCAGAGTTCAGAAATCCATTTGAACAAATTGGTGTACAGCGGTGGGATAGGATCGAAGGTACCCAGTGTTGTGCACTGGTAAAGGTACCCAGATTACACTTACCCAGGACACATAATGACCTTAGTAGAAACTTAACTGTAAAGCTAATGACCTATCTTAGAACATGGAAGCAATAACTAACATAACTTTGAATGCTTCTAAATCAGAGACACTGAGAATGTCTGCAATCCAAGAACGGTGCTCCCCCAATAATCTCTGCCTGAATACCAGCAAGACGAAGATCCTCCTTTTCGGCACACCTACACCTCTCTTTACCTGCACTCTCTGACCAGCCTCCGTTGGCCCTCTTCCTGCTCCCACCTGCGTGGCTTAGATCCTCAGGGTTATTTTCAATTCCTCTCTCTCCTTCTCTCCTCACATCTCTGATATCTCTAAGAAGACAAACTATCAACTTCACCTCCTCAGAGGTATTCTTCCTTTTCTCTCCTTCCCCCAGAAGCTCACTTTCTCAAGAGCTCTGGTCCTCTCAAGAGTATGGCCTGAATGGTTACCTGCGAGAGTAAAGTTTCTCACATTTTTGCAATACATCGATGATGGCGGTGAAGGGCCTGAGAGTGAGGTACATCTATAGTGTCTTTGTCTTCGGGTTGAGAGTCATATGGGGGTCATGAGGGCCATGCATGGACCTCCGTCTTCAATTCCCCCTCTGATTGATGTGTCGACCACACTACCTACACAACTCTCTCTGTTCACGTGCAACTTTAAGAGCCAAACCTTTGTTATCCCTCCGAGACGTCCATGGTGCTTCGCATGGTCATCCAAACTCCATGTCAGATAACTGCGTCAGTTGCGATTTCAGTGTATTCCGTAGCTTTGTCTCTTCATCTTCTTCATCTCTAACTCTATCAATACTTTCATCCCTATGGTCTTTTCAGTGGTGTTTTTGCATTGCGTGATGACTATTCTAATGACACAAAAGGTGAACAACAATAGTAACAGGACTGCCGCCAGTACTTTCAATCCATTGGCTGCCTTCCATGTTGGTATCCATGAGAAGATATACAACGGCCAGCCTTCATCCTTTCCTACAGTGTTATTTTCTGCTCCATCTTAGCATGTAGCTCTGAAAGCCGGGTAATGGCCTCTGTCAGGGTCCCATTGTCTTCATAGTGGGCAGGAATGAACGTACAGCACGAAGACCAGATCTTGGTGCATACGCCTCCCTCCATGGCTGTGAGAAGGTCTAGAACATATCTGTTCTGGAGAACTATTAACCTTAATGCTCGCAGCTCTTCCTTGATGGCATTGATTAAATATGCAACTAAGACATATTCTGGTAACATCGCCTTGATGCCCCCGGGCTGTGTGAGCGCTTTAAAAATGCAAAAGAAATAAATAATATAAATAAACTGTGCGAGTGAGCATAATCCTTCCCAGTTAGGTGGCAGCTGCAGGTATGCCCTCGACCTGCAGGCCAGTAGTGATCCATAAGCACTGCGGTTCCCACCTTCATGCCTGGTATCTCCAAGAGCTGCTTACATTCCTTATTCTCTCCAACCTTTACTCGACCATCATTCTGGAAACATAAAGAAGCACCCTCCAGTGGTATAATGGGCATGGACCCTGCTTTATTTTCCACCCATGCAAGCAGTTTCACACTTCCCATTCCTTGAGGCAATTGTCATTTTCCTTTTGCACTACTTCCACTAGAACTGTTAGGAGCATATGTGCTTTGCTCCCAACCAGACTTTCCTTCCACCCATCTGTTGTGTACACTTTTCCATACAATGGCATCTGTGGTCGTTCCCACCATCCTGGCATTCCTCCTATCTCCCTTGCTCCTGTCTTGGGGCACTGTAACTACTTTTGTGTCACTGCCTTTCGTTTTCCCTTTTGCCGACCTACATTGACATATTCTCTTTTCTTGTCTGTACTCCAGCAACTGTCCATCATTTCTTGAGTCTTGGTGTAACTATCTTCATACGGGAAGGTCTTTCTGGACATCCACCTTAGTGTGGCTTGTCTCCCTTGTAATCGTGCTCTTGTGGAGAAGAGTGATAAATACATGAGGCATTGTGCTATGACCTTTGGAATGTCAGTTGCTACGAATGCTATGGATGCACTCATGGCATAGGGGATGAAAGAACAGATGTAAAAGCTCTCTTTGGTGGTTTCTTTCCCTAGCTTGGCGATGTGTTTATACCACATGTTCTTCGAAATACGGGCTAAATCAGTTAGATGGGAATTTATCTGACTGAAGTCTATGGGCCTCGTCACGAGTTGGGCGTTACCCAAAAATCTACTGGCGCTATTACAGCCGGTGCTAACTGCGCCAAAAACATTAAGTGCAATTATAGCCATATCACAAGTGCATGTGCTGTGGTATTATCACCTGAAACCAGTGCTAATACAGCCGAAAAATACCTCCAGTCTTCAGCTGGAGGTAAATGAACCCAGGTGCCTGAAATTAAGCCACAGGTGCACACAATGCACACCATAGGGATACATAAGACACACCCAGGCCACAGACACTGTTTCCAACAGCATCCTGCAATTATTTGTTGCAAGCTGGGACAGGCAGCTGCTCATGCTGCACCTGGACCTTGAGATGCAGGCCAACCAGGCCAGGGCACATGTAGTCCAGGGGGGTGCAGAGGAGGAGGAGGAGGAGGAAGAGGAGACCAGGCCAAGCAAGGTGAGCATGCATCCCCTGAGTACCGCCACAACAGGGAGACCATCACTGAGCTGCTGGCCACAATCCAGTAAGACATTGGGAGCAGGATCAATAGCCTTACAGCTGTGCACCCACTGGTGAAGCTGGTGTCAGTCCTGCAGTTCCTGGGTACAGGCACCTTCCAGCACACTGTGGCCATGATCCACGGCATGGCACAGCCCACATTCTGTGTAGTCCTGGCCCAGGTGCTGGATGCCCTCCTCCGCCATGTCACCCAACATATTGCACTGCCCACCACCCAGGCCCAGGCTAACGACATGAAGTCAAGTTTCTATGCCACTGCACAACTGCCTAATGTCATAGCAGCCATTGACTGCACTCATGTTGCATTGGTTGTGCCCCAGGCCTGCGAGGCCATATACATGAACCGCAAGCACTACCTCCCCATCAACGCGCAGGTGACTAACGGGCCTGACTTAATCATCACCCACTGCTACCTAGGTTCCACCCATGCCTCCATGGTCCTATGCAACAGCACACTTCCAGGATACATGGAGAGGCACAGAGAACAACGGACAGGGATAGTGTTTGAGTACAATGGCTGCCACAAAAGCACAGTGAATCACCAGACCAAAAAAGGCAACACTGAAACAAAGCATTGCATGACAAGTGGATGCACTGGCAGCACCTGCACCAATGACAGGGGGCATCCAAGGGAGCATGCACACGTCGAACACACCTGGACACACACACTGATGTACACACCGCTGCCATCACGACACATCATACTGTATGTACCAGAATTCATCAGGAAGGCAGCACTGTGCATATCCACACAGCAGCACCCAACAGCATGTCCACCCATACCCCAGCCATGTGCACATGTGCAGTCACCTGGAACAAGCCACATAATACCCACCAGATTGTCACACAATGCATGTACAGGCAAGGGCATGCATGTCATCATTCACAAATGCTGCACAGACACCACACATACACATTGCATGGATGGGACGCACACATGCATACACATGGCCCACAATGCCATGATACATTGTGGCAGCAGACCCAAGTATGAGACAACTAACTGATGTCTGTATGCCACCCCATGCAGGTGACTCTGGATATCCGCAGCTACCGTGGCTGATGACCCCTGTGCATGACTCATCTACAACCATGCCCACAGCCAGACACGTGTATGCATTGAGCGCACCTTTGGACTCCACAAGGCACTATTCTGTTGCCTAAATCGCACCGTGGAGCCCTAAAGTATGCCCCTGACAAAGTTGGGAAAATTGTTCTGGTGTGTGCAATGCTACACAACATTTGTCTGAGGAGGAATGTGCCACTACCCCTGACCCAGACAGGCCACACCCAGAGGAAGACACAGAGGAACAGTATGAGGCAGGAGCCAGAGAAGACACTCACAGGGATGACATGAGGGAAGTGTAAAGAACTCATGGTGGCAACAGTAAAGACAGACACAAGTGATCACAGTTCAAGGGTGTTTATTGAACTTTATAATGGGTGAGAAAAACGCCTGAACTAAGATGGGAGCAAGCTACGAACATCAAATAGTAATAAGGCAGTCCTAGTAGCATCTTGTCAAATAAAAAGGGCCTATACTTAAAAAAAAACTATTGCCAATCCTTACCAATAAGTTCCAAAAAAGACTGTGGGATAACGTTTACCAGAAAAGAAAGAAGTGTTCACAAAATGATAAGTCAGGATAGTAGGGCTGGGTCTCCCTTTCCCACATTTCAAGCACGGGACAAGGCGGAACCTCTGAGCACAGCACACTCCTATGTCTCTAAAGCACAAGGCTCACAGTTCCAGTTCCACAATATCAGAATTTTCAAGGGTCAAGACTCTTCCTGCAAAAGTCTCTTGGATTGGAAGGCCTGATACATCAAAATAACAAACAAACAAAAGTTCCTTTGGTAATCTTGTACCTTTGGGTGATTGTTTTTCGTCCCTAGGATCTCCCTCTGCTGGGTTTGGATCCTCCTTGCAAAGTGGGCCTCCCTCTGCCGTGTTCACTACAGCCTTCTTTAACACAGTTCATGTAATTTCAATACAGTTTGTGATTTGTTTATTTTTGTCTGAAAGCACGGTTGCCCTCTCTTAGCTTTCTTTCGGCATCCCTCTGTCAGGGTTCACACTTGCCTTATTTCACAGTTCATAATTATCTTTTGGCATCCCTCCGTCAGGTTCACATGTGCCTTATTTTACAATTCCCAATCTTCTCAGAAAGCGGGGTTCCCTTCCCCTAGCTTTCTCTCAACCATGAGTCAGAGACTTTCAATTGTACAAAGGATTTGATGTGACCTTTGTATGAGCTCTATGAGCTATCATGTTGACCTCTCCTAGAGCCTTCTGGTACTTGCAGTTTTCAACACGCAAGGGACCAGCAGGAGTCCTTCGACTGGGCACTCCTACGGCACCTGACCACTCTGCAGCTTGCCCTTCTCTGGGCTTTCATAAAGGGTTGTATACACACAAGCTCTTTGTTTCAGGTCCTTGCATTCATCAAATGTTGTCACTTGCATCCTTGGGCACAACACACTTTGGCTTGCTAACAGCTTCTCTGACTCACCGGCTGTGTTGAACCCTCTGTCTAGTCTTGCTTCTGGAGTCAAGGACGGTACCACCGTAGCCAGCATGCATCGCCGCCTGTGCTAGCAATACGGGAGGACCCTGTGTACCGTCAAGATTTGCTTTGCAACTCGGCAGCTGTAATTCACGGTCTTATGATTTCCCTTTCCGGGGCTTCCTGACTCAGAGTTGAAAAGGGCAAGGGTGTTTCCCCCTTCGTCGTCCTTCTAGGTCTCGTTGCTTTTCTTCTCCGTTTGAACTGCCGGTTTGGTGTAGCTGTCTCCTCATTCATTAGGCCTTGCTCGAAGTGTGTTTTCATGCTCCACCTTTTATCCCTCTTTGGAAGGTAACGGGCTGTCAGATGTGCATGGGTGTTGTCCATTTCCTGTCTCTGCCTGACCCATCGTGTTGGGACATGTCAGATAAACGGATCTGGTGTTAGTCCGTTGTCTGTTACGGTGTAAGAAAGTGTTTGTGTAGGAAAAGGGGCCATGGGGTAGAGCTTCTAAATATCCTACAGGGTTCGATGGGGAAAAGGTGTTACAGGGAATGGGGTACAGTGCCTCCGAAGACCCCTCGCCCAGGTGATCCTCCTCCACTGGTCCACCGCAGGAACTGGTTCCAATAGAGATGGCTGTGTCCTGGCCACCTGGACGACAGATCGATGGGGACTAGCGGGTGAGACACCTTCAAGCTTCTCACATACCCTTCCTCCATGCAATGTAGCCACGTCTGCTTCATAGGGGAACAGGGACTGAAAATCTACATTCCGCTGGTCTTTACCTTTCCGGTGTTCCAGTGTGAAGCAGTAAGGCTGCAGGTCTAGAAACCATTGCATGACACGTGGGTGTGAGTCTTTGTGTTGGCTAATCCAAACTAAGGGAGAATGGTCAGTGACTAATGTAAACTTTCTACCTAAGAGGTAGTATCTCAGATCAATAATGGCCCGGGCCTCTAATTCCAGCATAGATTATTTTTTTTTACATGGGAAGAGCTTGTGACTTGTGAACAAGATGGGATTTTCTAATTAGTCACAGACTTGAGATAGGACGGCTCCTAATTCGGTAAGGTAGGCGTCTGTAATATAAAGGGCCTGGGGGGCGTGGCTAACCGCCATGTGAAGAGGACGTTCGCTCCTTGCGCTCCGCTTGATGCGACCATCATAAGCTGCTTTTAACTACTTTTTTCGGGGGCCCCGAACCCCACGAACCGCCTCATCGAAGGCCGACATCCTGCTGCACCTGCGGGTCGATTCCTGTGGCCCTGGAAGACCGGCCTCGCCTTATAGACCGTGCGACACGATCCCGCGGACCGGGGCCAAGATGGCGGCTCCCGAGCCCTGCAAGACGCGGCGGCCCGCACTCTAAGCCGCTCGCGCCGTAACACTCAGCTGAGGGCCGAAGACACACGAACGCCCAGCTGGACTGACGAGGGGGTCCTGTGGGGCACCCGTGAAGCTTGGAGCGCGAACGACGGAAGGTGCTAACGGGACCACCAGCCTGGAACGTCCCGGACGAGGGCGCTGCCAGCCACAGAACCGGGAGCCAGGGTCTCGGAGGCCCTTCGAGGTGAGCGGGGGGGACCAACGCAACCGACACATACAGGCGTGCCCGGCCTGGTAACCCGAAGAAGCGGCCCCGGCGCACACTATCCGTCCCCCCTGAGCCTACGGAGCTGCCCACAGCATACAGCGACCCGCCGTCACGGCCCACCCGATACGGCTTCCTCGGCCACTCCATCGCGGCTCACCCCGGCCACCTCGGTAACAGTGAAGCCCGGAGGCTCAGTCGACATGTCTACCAAAGGAGCAAGGGCTAAGCAACGTCAGACCACCATCGACACGTTCACGGCGGCGGGGCCCACAGCGCCAGAGAACATGAGCGAGACTCTTGCTGCAGACCTACCCGACCCCTTGGGGCCATCAACGGAACCTAGTAACACACAGATCCTTGAAGCTATCAAACTTTCCCAGGCAGCCGTGGAGCATAAAATAGACGCTGTCGCCATAGACTTGAACCTCCTGCGCCAAGACGTCCGATCCCTGGCCGGCAGAACAGAGGTGCTGGAGGCCCAGGTCCGCGAGAACACTGAAGCTAAGACAGTGCTCCTCAAAGATGTCGATGTACTTCAACAAAAAGTTAAAAACCTGGAAGACAGGGCCGAGGAGGCAGAGGGGCGCGCACGCCGCAACAACATTCGCCTCCTGGGGCTCCCGGAGGGCATCAAGGGATCGGACCCCACGAACTTCGTAGAGAATCTCCTTATACAGGAGATTGGAGCAGAAAAACTCTCTCAGGGCTTTGTAATCGAAAGGGCTCACCGATCCCTCACATCGAAACCCCCTCCTGGCAGCCCACCCAGACCCGTGATCGCAAAAGTACTTAACTACAGAGACCGGGAAACCATCCTCACCTTCTCGCGGTCAGGCGGCCAGATCTGCAGGGGTTCAGCCAAGATATCCATCTACCCTGACTATACCTTTCAGGTTCAAATGAAGAGGGCACAGTTCATACACACCAAAGCTAGACTGAAGGCTGCAGGCCTACGCTACATGCTCCTCTACCCTTCCAGATTGAAGGTGATACGAAACAACAGAACTCACCTCTTCGATACCCCGGCAGAGGCCCGAGACTGGATGGACAGGGAGCAGATCCCAGATGTCGAAGTCAGGAAACGACAACCCCGCTGAGCCCCGTCTCCCAAGGCCCCGGTGCCTTTCGGAGGCCCCCACCATGGAACGGCCACTTACGCCGCAGCTGACCGGATTTCATAACACGAGGCGCCCGGACGAAAACTCTCCTACCCCTGGAAGTTCTTTCTTGTTAAGGGTACTCATTACCCGCCCGTAGGGCACCATGCGACCGTCCTTCGGTCTAAAGGAGCGGAAACGGGTCTGTCATAGTGAGGAGCTCCTCACTCGACCTGGTTTATGTTGGGGAAGTTCACAGTTACGGGGGGGTGGGACAGGGGAAGTTGGCACAGTTGTTAAGTGCCCGAATCAGGGACAACCAAGACCACCAACATCCATTTCAGTCAGCACGGACGAGGCACCTACCCTCCGCTGGATAGGCTGGCAGCCACTGAAGCAGAAGTTCAGGGGTGCAAGTAACCCGGCTGAGACCCGCATGCACGAATCTCCAGGAAACCACACGATCCCCACGATCCTCCTGCCACTGGTGGTGCTCCCGGGGGCGTTGGACATAGCCACCAGAATCCCAAATCTCACATGGCCGATCCGTTGAAAATCCTGACGTGGAACGTCAGAGGCATGAACAGCTTTGTGAAACAACGGCGCATACTCTCCTATATTAAAAGAAGCAAAACCAAAATAGCCCTGCTACAAGAAACACACCTTACGTCGGACAAACTGAAAGCATTGGCCAAGGCCTGGCGTGGTACCCTGATAGGTTCCTCCTACTCCTCCTACGCCAGGGGTGTCCTGATCTGGGTGGACCCCTCTGTCCCCTTCCGGTTGGTCGGCTCCAAAGCAGACAATGAGGGCAGGATGGCAATTGCATGTGGCACCATTGAAGGGAGAGAGGTTTGTCTAGTCAGCACTTATGCACCCAACCATGATGCAACCACCTTCTTCCACTCCCTGTATCCACGCCTCGGCCCTTACAGGGACCAAACCATGATATGGGGGGGCGACCATAATTGCACCTTAGACCCCCTGAAAGACAGGTCGGACGATAAGCATACACGCCCTTCCCCGCCTGCCAAAATTCTGTCAAGGTTGATACAGCAGTTACAACTCCGAGACTTGTGGAGAGAACAGCACCCAGATGCACGTGTGTTCTCCTTTTACTCCCCTCCTCACGCAGTCCACACTAGGATAGACTACCTTTTCGTGAGCCTAGAACAACAGGCGACGTTCGGCGGTGCTCAGTACCAGCCCAGAGTACTGTCCGATCATTCCCCACTTGTAGCCACCTGGGAGATCTACCCGCCTAGACCCCCTGTCCCCACCTGGAGACTTAGGGCTGAAGCTCTCCTAGACATAGCCCTCCGCGAACACATTGCTGATAGGACCGAAGACTACTGGGAAAGGAACCTCAACAGTGTTAAACACATAGGCACCGCCTGGGAGGCATACAAAGTGGTCCTTAGAGGGGAGATGATTGCAACCATGGGCGGAGCACTGAGGTCGATTACTTCCTCCCTAGAACAAGCAGAGAGTGAGTTGGGGGAGCTCGAAGGCAGACTAGACCCATCCCCAGAACATATACAGAAGGTGATTGACCTCAAACAAACCTGTCTCACGCACTGGGAGTCCCTGGGCAGGCTGAGCTATGCCAAACACACCGAACGTACCCACGCTCTAGGTGACAAACCTGGTAAACTCCTAGCTTGGCTGTACAAGAGAGAAGCCCCCAGAGCACCCATTTGCCAAGTACTCAAACCAGATGGCTCCCTAGTGCACACCCAGACTGAAATTAATTCGGTGTTCTCTGACTTTTACAGCAATTTATACGCCGAACCCCCACCCGTGGACGTCTCCGACATAGAGGACATCCTGGACGACATAGATCTCCCCAGGCTAGAGCCCCATATGACGGACGCCTTGGACGAACCCATCACCCCTGATGAGGTCAAGGTAATCATTAGGTCACTCCCGACCGGTAAGTCCCCAGGCACTGATGGCCTCCCGGGGGAATTTTATAAATTGTACGAAGAGACCTTGGCCCCACTGTTGGCACAGGTGTTCAACGAAGCCTACGAGCAGGGTGCCCTCCCCGACTCCATGAGGGAGGCGGTGATTGTCCCCCTCCTGAAACCTGGGAAAGACGGATCGCACTGCGGCTCATATAGACCCCTCTCCATGTTAAATGTCGATTGCAAGATCCTAACCTCCCTGCTAGCTAGTAGACTGCGAAGGGTAATTCCCCACCTGATCCACCAGGACCAAACGGGTTACGTGCCCGGTCGCTCCATAACAGAGAACCTGCGTAGGTTGCACCATATTATGTACAGCACGGAGCAGAGGCCTCAGAAATACGCGGTGGCGTCACTAGACGCCACCAAGGCCTTTGATTCAGTGCGTTGGGAATGGCTTTATGCCACTATGGCTAAAATGGGGATAGGACCTGCCTTTCTGAAATGGACCCGGCTAGTCTACACCAACCCCACCGCTAGGGTGCGCACGAATAGGACCTTCTCAAACAAATGGGCGTTACATAGAGGCACTCGCCAGAGCTGCCCACTCTCCCCGATGCTATACATCATCGCCACCGAACCCGTAGCCACGTACCTTAGGCAGGAATACGGAGATGGGGGTATTGTAATCGACGGAGTGACCCACCTCGTCTCTATGTATGCGGACGATACGCTATTGTTCTTACATAACCCCGAACACCTCCTGCCCTACATCTTAGAAACACTGGACGGATTCAGTAGATACACGGGTATCCGTATTAACAAAGATAAGTCCTGCCTCTACCCTCTTGCCGCCCTATATAAAGATGGCCCTGGATCCCTCCCCTCCCTAGACCTAGAATGGCAAGCGACCTCCTTTAGATACCTGGGAATCACCATACACCGGGACCCATTCACGGAGCATACACTTAATACGGTGAAAGCCAGAGACACTCTAGAAAAATCTATGGAATTCTGGGGTAAGCTTCCGCTCTCGATGGCCGGTAGGGCCGGTCTACTCAAAATGGTTGCTCTCCCCCGCCTACTATATAACTTTACAAACGTTCCCTACAATATCCCCCCCTCCTTCTTTAAAAACATAAACAAACTATGTAGACGGTTCCTTTGGCAGGAGGGCAAACACAGGGTGGCGCTGGACACACTCCAAAGACCTTACGAGAGGGGAGGAGTTAAGGTCCCCAATTTTGAATTGTACTACCTGGCGAGCCAGCTAAGGCATGTGATGCGATGGATGGCCGATGAGACCTCCTCGGACACTAGGCTCCTCCAACCTGCATTACCCAACCTCCTCCTGAGGGACCTACTGTGGGCACAGGGCAGATTCACACAGCCCCTTCCATACTTAATTAGACTTGGAATAAAGACCTGGAACAGAGCGTGCAAAACTGTGGGGCCAGCTGATCCTTTTTCACCACAAATCCCTATAGCAGCAATTATGGCTCATCAGCCATGGGGCTTTCACGAATCACGCACCCAATGGGAACCTTACGGAGTGGCCACCCTGGGAGATTTAATGCGGGATGAAGAGATCATGCCCTTTCCTGATCTTGCTGAAACTACGGGATTACCCGCTGGCCAATTTTTGCTCCATGGGGCAGTGACACACGCCATTAGGGTCAGATGGCCGGAGGCTACCACCCCCATGACGGAAAATACGGTCATAGAAACACTATTGAACACAGCCGAGGGCGGCCATGAAACCTCGCGATTGTATGAAACCCTGCTCCAGGGCACGACTAACACCGAGCTTAAATGTAGAGCAAAATGGGAAATCGAATTTGGCTTAGACTTCACGGATGCCGAATGGGAGAAAATAACCCACTACCATAAAAAAGTCTCCAGGAATGCCCGATTGCAGCTCATTCAACTGTACATCACTAACAGAGCCTACCTAACACCAGAGGCTATATCTAATTTCAGGGGAGCCGAGGTCCAGCTATGCCCCAAATGTAGGGAGCCAAAGGCGGGTATGACGCATATGTTCTGGGGCTGCCCGGAGATACGCCACTTCTGGACACAGGTTCAGGGGAGGGTGGCGGACGCAGACATCGAGCTTGAGGTGAACTGCCCCGCAGTATGCATCCTGGGCAGATGCAAACGCAACCACAAAAACAAACCTCTGAACAAGCTCAAAGACTTGATCTACATAACTGCGAAGAGGCGCATAGCCATGGGATGGAAGAGCCCTAGGGCCCCGCATGAGGCATTGTGGTGGGGGGACCTGACTAAATGGATAACGGCGGAGACTGGCGCGTGGGAAACGGCAATCCTTGAACAAAGGCTAGACTCCAGCGGAGAACTACAACGCTGGGTGGCCTTGACTGAGCCACTTCTGCATCCTAATAACTCTGACGATGCCTCGGATGGATCGGACTTCCCTAGCCATCAATCTGGCCTATCGTAATGGGACAATAATGTTTACTTGGTCTTGAGTTGGGGGGGTGGGGGTGGGAGGGTTACGTTACTTTCTGATTATTCGTCTGATATTCAAGTGATGTATACTTGTTTTTGTTAATCTGTTAAAACCAATAAATACATTTAAAAAAAAAAAAAATAAAAAAAATAAAGGGCCTCATTACACGGTACCATACCGGTACCACCATGGAGGAAAGGGGAATTACCACCCCATTCCAAGGTTGGCAGGGCGGTAATTCCCCCTTTCTCCATGGCCCTTCCCCATTCCCATTTTTGCCGCATAGGGCATTATGGGAATGGGGAAGGAGCTAATTACGATACCGCAAATTGCGGTACCATAATTAGCACCAAGGTCCCTTTGCGGGTCCCAACCTTAACGGCTGGTCTACACCAGCCGTTAAGGTCGGGTCCTGCAAAGGGACCTCATAGTAAGGCGGTAGGGGTTAACGGTCACCAGTACCCTTAGCGGTGACTGTTAACCCTTACCGCCTTCCGTGTAATGAGGCCCAAAGTCTTTGGAGAAGTCTACTACCTTTAGGATTAGGTTCCGGCACATAGATTGCTTCAAGGTATTATAGCATATGTCATCCTCTTCTGACCAATGAAGTGTCGGGGGTTCGGCGTTCTTAAGTTTATTTGTCAACCTAGCTGTTTTGTCCCAAAAAATTTGGGATACATCTTCGGTAATATCCTATTAACCATAAAAAGGCGCTAAGATCCCTTTTAGTCTTGGGTGTAGGTGTATCTAGGACGGCTCTCACTTTCTCATGTTGGGGCTGTATGTTCCCGTTCCCTACAAAAAAACAAGATATTTTGCGGTGGACTGTACCAACCTGCATTTAGATGGATTAGCAGTTAGGCCGGTCTGTCTGAGGACTTTCATAACATTATCAATGTGGAAAAGGTGGTCTTCCCAGGTTTTACTGTAAATTACAATATCGTCAATATAAGCTCCACAGAAATCAGAATACGGATGTAAGATTAGGCGTTGGAAAGTGGCTGGTGCGCTGTGTAGGCCAAAAGGGAGGAATTTGAATTGAAACAGTCCTAAGGGAGTTGAAAACGCTGTCTTTTCTTTATCTGGCCCATACACTGGTACCAGGATGTCTGGTGTGTTGGGATGACTGGGACCACCGTGGTCTGTGATTGGTCCATGTCTTAAATGGTTGAAAGTGAGCAGATCTCCCATTGGTTTCTCTTCGTTTTGGCGCAAAGGAGAATTTGGATAAGAGAAGGTACTCTAGACCTATTCCAGGTCGATCTTCTGAGTTCACACCGAACTTAGTACAGGAGCCAAGTATCCTGAACTGAAGAAACAGATCCGTTGAACCGCTGGTGACCCGCTGGAAGGTTTGGCACCCTGACCCCACTGTTCTCCCATCGGAGCCCCTGTTTCTTCTCAATCACAGAAGGCCGGGAAGGGCCGCTTCGATCCGTTGGAGTAGTGGGACTAACCATTCTTGGTACCTCCTGCTTAACCTGCAAACGAGCACCTTCGGAAGTGTTCCTGGACCGCCTAGTGAACTGACCAGCTCGTACGGGACCTTTGCTTTGGAATCGCCACCATCTCGCATTTCAACCTGAGACTTTGGGAACCCTAAGCCCTTGGTAGAAGGCACTCTCCCGCCGAGTTTTGCACACCTAGCATTCCTAGGTCTGGAATTAGGAGAGACCGCCTGAACCCGAACCTATGCGGTACGTGTGTTGCCCTGCTGTGGTGACGAGCTTCGTGGGTGCATTGCTGCTGTGCCCACCTGTGTCCTAAAATGAGCTTCAGTGGAACTGGCCCGATTCCTTCCCCAGAAGCAGAGAAATCGCCACTGTCCCGCCATAGACTGAGGTCCTGGAACACAGCCCCTGAAAGCCGGAGAGACACGCAAGTGCTGGACTGGAACCTGCAAGCGAACTGGACATGACTGGCGAAATTTGGTCTGGACTGCGTCGTGGCTCAGTGAGTACCTGCAAAACTTACCGGTGGCCCCTGGCGTATCCATAGACTTTGACGCACGAGTGTCCCCCAAGGGCCACTCACCTTTGTAAAGATAGTCTGAGCTACCATCCTATTCCTTGTTCCTGGAAATAGCTCTAGGCCCTTGTGGAGACCCTCTTTCGAATAGTGGAACTCTATTCTTCATTGCCTTAACCCCCTTCCTGAGACATTACAGCCCCTTAAAGAGACCTGTTCTTGTACTTAAAATCACGAGTGGGTGCTGCCGCGCTGATCACATATTTGAGCACACGGCTCCATACGTCATAGGAATTGGACTGCATATTAGTTAGGGTTGAGACTCTTGAAGAATTGCCTAAAGTTTATTTGCACTATTTGATCTTCATCTGTTATAGGTTGTGAATCTTTACTTGTTAATGTTGCTGTGGTTTCATCTTGTGTTTGATTTAAAAGACCTTTAATATATCTATATGTATTTTTGATATGTACACCTGACTAAGAGTAATTTGTGGTGTTGTTTATTGTGTGTGCTCTTTGTGAACTTTCGATCATCCTCACCCCTCCTGAGACTTAGTCTTGACTGCTATCAATGCTAGCTTGATTGGTCTGGCTTGTTCAGAAGGTTACCCTGTTCCAAGAAACTAGGCTGGCCTTCTGAACCTCTGCCCACCAGGTCAGAGTTCAGAAATCCATTTGAACAAATTGGTGTACAGCGGTGGGATAGGATCGAAGGTACCCAGTGTTGTGCACTGGTAAAGGTACCCAGATTACACTTACCCAGGACACATAATGACCTTAGTAGAAACTTAACTGTAAAGCTAATGACCTATCTTAGAACATGGAAGCAATAACTAACATAACTTTGAATGCTTCTAAATCAGAGACACTGAGAATGTCTGCAATCCAAGAACGGTGCTCCCCCAATAATCTCTGCCTGAATACCAGCAAGACGAAGATCCTCCTTTTCGGCACACCTACACCTCTCTTTACCTGCATTCTCTGACCAGCCTCCGTTGGCCCTCTTCCTGCTCCCACCTGCGTGGCTTAGATCCTCAGGGTTATTTTCAATTCCTCTCTCTCCTTCTCTCCTCACATCTCTGATATCTCTAAGAAGACAAACTATCAACTTCACCTCCTCAGAGGTATTCTTCCTTTTCTCTCCTTCCCCCAGAAGCTCACTTTCTCAAGAGCTCTGGTCCTCTCAAGACTTGACTACTGTAACAGCCTCTTTTTAAATCTGCCTGCCTCTACTCTCCGTCCTCTCCAACTCATCCAGAACAGGACTGCAAGACTTGTCCTTAGCCTTAAACCCAGGGATCGCATCTCTCCAGCACTGAAATCTCTCCATTGGCTCCCTGTGGCTGCAAGGATCAAATTAAAGAACATTTGCATTGTCCACAAGGCCTTCTGTGGCTTGGGACCAAAATATATCCAGCTTTCTCTTCTGAAGTATCTTCCTCGAGCTCTTTGCTCTTCTACCTCCAACTCCTTGAGGGTCAATTGATTTTCCAGGCAAAGAGCTGGAGGCAGATCCCTCTCCTCAGTCATCACCTCTCTCTGGAACAGCCTCCCCGCCTCTTTGAAACCTGAGCAGGACCATCTCCGGTTCTGGAAGCTGCTCAAGACTTTCCTCTTTGCATCTGCCTTCTCGCTACCTCTTCCCTGCTGATCTCCTGTCTGTCACTGCACTGGTTACCTGGATACCCTCTGAACCTCGGGCCCAGGTACCTACCCCCCCAGTTGCACACCTACACTGCCTCATAGCAACCCTGCACTTGGGGCTGTATCTGTAACCCTACATTCCCCTTACTTGCACTTCCCAATCACCTGCACTTAACCCTTGCACTGCCTCCTGCTGGCCGTACATCCTTTTTCTTGCTTGTTTTTGAGCTTTTGTTGATTCCTCTGATGAAGTGAGAGATGACTCTCCTCGATGGAAGAAAACTAAAAGGTCTAGGTCACGGAGTGGCTCTCACCACTCCTCGTCGTTGACAAGAAAATCGAAGAAAAGGCATCATAAATCACCTAGTTCGTCTTCCTCGTCCCACTCATCTCCAGAGAGGAGTATATCTTGCCCTACTAAGGCCTCGACTGTGGCTGAATAGGAATCATTCACGCAGGAAATAATAAAATCTTTCGAGAAACAAACTCCTTCGAAGCAAACTACGCCATGCTCATACCGCGACTTCTGAAGCCGGTAAGGAAAGGGCTAGAGCAAAATCTCATGCGCCCTCGAGCCCAGGACGAAGGCCAGATTTTCATCGAGAACCATCAAGGGCTGAAGTCGATGAAAAATCCAGGAAGACTCTGGCGTGCTATCGAAGTCTGTCAAAGACAAAGTACACAGACATTTCAACGTCAAAACCATCAACCTCATCAGCATCGAAGACACCAACTTCATTGACGCCATTTATGCCAAAACTAAGTTTGGCAACGACTCCATTGGCATCTGGCTCGATTACCATTGAAGCCATTGATGCCTCCACCAGACATTCAAAAAACCTTCAAACCATTGCCAAGAAAGGATTTTTTTTAAATCTCTCACGTCGATTTATGAAGATTATGAGCCTTCAGACGACAATAATACTCTTTTTGGGTTACAATATGGCACACCTAATGTTCCTGAAAGTTTTATATCGGAGGAGTCTAGGATGCAGGACCTGTGTGATAATTTACAATCAGCCAGTGGGGTGGACACCTCTCCACAATTGGAATTTGGCAAGCCTGACTCGGCAGATCAAGCAGATGCCTGTTACAGGCAATTCATGACCAAAGTTATTGTTTTTCTGGGATGGAGCAGGCCTGCCCTCCCATTCGAACAGGATGACCTCACAGATATTCTGGACAAAGGACCTCAAACAGATCCAGTCCTACCATCTCACGTTGCTCTCCAAAAAAAGAGTAAGTGCAAACTGGGAAGCACCAGAATCAAGTCCAGCAATCAATACAAATTTGATAAAAAAATACAGACCGTCAAATAGTGACCCCAACTATTTGTCTAAAAATCCTATCCCAGAAGGCCTAGTGGTGCAAGCAGCAACCTCTACCTCTAAACAAGCTGCTTATCCCACCATTCCACCAGATCAGGATGATAAGCGTATAGATGCCAGGTCGAAGAACATCTTTTCTGTTGGGAGCATGGCTCTCGAGCCTGCTAACTCTACATGTGCCCTTGCAAAATGTACCTTCACTCTATGGGATTTTGTATCCATGGCCATTGAACATGATACCAAAGGGGAAGAAAGAGAGGGCTTCCTGGTCCTTGTAAAAGATGGGAAAGAGGCCATGTGTAAGTCTCTACAGTCAGGTTTGGATTCTGCTGACAGTATCGCAGTCTTTTGAGTACCTAGAACTCAAACCAAAAATTATATTTAATCTAGCTGTTAAAAACTGTTGGACCTATTTGAGACAAAAATGCTGAAAGATCTTAAAACAGTCGAATATTTTGACGTGAAACAGTAAAATATCAGGCAACACCAACATAAATGATTGCAACAACTTGCAGAAGATCCAACACTAGTAATCAATCCTGCAGACAAAGGACTCTCGAATGAAATTATGGATATGGAGAAATACACAACAAGCTATATGAATTTGCTAAGTGACACTGCCACCTATCTCCTTTTAGATAATGATCCTACTGAATTAATAAGACCCATTATCACAGAAGTGCTTGAAAAAGCACTAGGTGAAGAATGGATTACATCCAAAACCAAAGATTTTCTCACAAATCAATATCCTAAAATGCCCATTTTCTGTGGATTACCAAAGATTCATAAATGTCTAAGTAATCCACCTTTGAGACCAATTGTCACTGCTACAATAAGATATTTGACCCTTTAGAAAAATACCTTGACAAAGTTCTCCAACCGATTGTGCAGAAAAACCCCACATATTTGAGGGATACTACTCACTTTTTGAACTTAATATCATCATTAACCAACATAGAATCACATTGGACATTGTTAGCCTAAATGTACAAAGCGTGTACACCTCTATTCCCCATGATGAAGGGTTAGAAGATTTAGAATGGATCTTACTACAGGACGACTCAGTACAAGCTAACAAAATATTCATCCTTGAATTGACAAAAATCATACTATTTAACAGTTTTTTCTGATTAACAAACAGCACTACCTGCACACCTCAGGCACATTGATGGGTGCTGCAGTGACTGCGGCCAATGCAAACTTATTCATGTATTCTTTCGAAACCAAATATATCCTGGAGTGTGAAGAATGGGCTAACAACCTACTAATTTGGAGGAGATGCATTGACAATATTTTTGGCATCTGGAATGGTACACCAACAGATCTCCAAAACATTTTGACATATTCAAACTCTTGTACTCTGAGAATTCAATTTACCTTAGAAACAGACACTCCTATACATTTTTTAGATGCAGAAATCACTGTCAGAAACAACATATTTGCTACGACAGTGTACCGCAAACCCCTGAAGGACAATCTCCCATTAAGTAAATTTATGAGAATCAAACGTATAGTTTCAGACACTACTACACACAAAGCAGTTGTCAGGGCGATGATTAAAAGATTTAAGGACATAGGTTATCCTGAAGAGATACTTGATGAAGCTAAAGTAAAAAATTACAATCTAAATAGAGAGGTCTTGTTATAACCAAAGACAAAGAAATGTGAACCACTTTTGATTCACACGGTGAAATATTCCAGACAAAGTGCACAAATCAACAGAATTCTTTTTTTAAAATATAATTTTTATTGGCATTTTTAGGTTATTACAACAAACATATCGTTTCAATTTGATTCCATTCCCATAAAGAACGTTCAGTCAATAACCCTTGCCCCCCCCCCACCCCCCATCGCCAATGAACAGGTATCGATTTCAAACTTGTCTTGCAGGGTCGCATTGTGCATTTTTAAGTTCGGACTGTCGAATAGTCTGGTGCACACATAGTCTAGAGCTCAACTTAGTGGCGCCCATGAGTGAGTGCGTGCCTTGTACAATTGGTACCTATAAAGTCCCCAAACTCCTCCTGACCTGGAACCTGGACAAGTCAGCGGATCAAGGGCTCACCCCTCAGGTCGGCCATTCGTATTTTTCAAAGAAGGGGAGCCAGAATTCCTCAATGTTATATCTGGATTCATCCAGGACATGGGTTAGGAACTCCATGTCGTATATCGCCCAAACCTTTACAACCCATTCCTTCTCCTCGGGCATGTGCAGGTTCTTCCATTTCTGGGCCAAGCAGCACCTGGCCGCCACAAGCATGACCTGTAGCATGTGGCCC
The DNA here is from genome assembly GCF_040938575.1 of Ambystoma mexicanum. NCBI lineage: Eukaryota > Metazoa > Chordata > Amphibia > Caudata > Ambystomatidae > Ambystoma > Ambystoma mexicanum. The sequence goes on from NC_090925.1 coordinate 379,972,638, forward strand.
TGGGTGTCCTCCTGGTCATCTCCCACCTCGATGCCAAAGAGTAGCAACCAGGGGCACAGGGGTCTAGTGACTCCATCCACCCCCCTGATCCAGGACAAGACCTTTCCTCAATATGACTGCACCCTTGGACAAGACCACCACATGTGCATGTAGTCCCCTTTTTCCTTTCGACATTTCCAACAGTGAGGGTCGTAGCCCAGGCTCATTCTGGCTATCAACTGTGGAGGGTAGTGCCATCTGTGTAAAACCTTTAGAGCTTGGTGTCTGTACTGGGGGGAGGTCGTTGAGCGGTGGGCCCGGATGCACATTTTAGTCCACCTCTTGTCATCTATTGCCATGCCCAGGTCTTTTTCCATTGTGTCTGTGCTGGCGGGGGATCCCTTGGTATCGAGAGCAAGAGGAGCTTGTACAAACGGGATATGACCCCCTTGGAACCTTGAATGGAGAGGATCATTTTCTCGAAGTCCGTGAGGTCCCTCCTGAGGGTGTCCCCCATGAGGGTTCGGAGAGAACTCCCTTCAGTTGAAGGTAGCGGAAAGGTGATAGCTTGCCCAGCCCTAGGGCTTCCTCAAGATCTAGAAGGGGCATGAAGGACCCTCCCACCCACAAGTGGCAGGCCCTAACGAGACCCGCCTCGTATCACCTCTGATAGGCTGCAGGCTCTGCCACTTTGACCAGGAACGGTGGCACCCAAATGCAACACAACAGAGAGGGCCAGGTTTTGAGCCATCTGTAGTAGCTCCCTTCCTTCCAGACGGACCATAGAACGCCCAGTACCGGGTGGTCCAGAACCCGCATGGGGATACATGCTCTCGGGACCCATAACCACTCGTCGTGCGTGACTGGGGCGAGTAGCCTATAATCCAGTGCCACCCATTGCTTTTCTGACCCAGGGTTGAAGTGGCCAACCAGAATCCTCAACTGGGAAGCTCTGTTGTATGTGTCAAAATCTGGGTATCCCACCCCTCCGTCTTCCTTGGGCCTCGTTAGGACATCGTAGGAGATCCTATGTTTCTTTCCCACCCAGAGGAACCTGATCAAGGTTCGTTTCATTGAATGTAGGAACGTGGTAGGCACCTGAGTGGGGAGCATCTGGAAGAGGAACAGACATTTGGGAAGTACCACCATTTTGATCAGGTTGAGTCGTGCCATCCATGAGAACCCCGAGACCGCCCACCTCTCTACATCTCTCTTGACCTCTGTCCACAAAGGGGTGAAGTTGCTCGGGTAGAGGTCAGTTGGGTTAGGTGTGATTTGGATTCCCAGGTGTCGGAACCCCTCTCTCTGCAACTGGAAGGGGAGACCCTCCACGTACTCCTTCTCGGTTTCCGGCAGTCGACCCCCTATGAAAGCCACCGATTTGCCTAGGTTAACCTTGTACCCCGAAAGGTCCCCATAGCGCTCCAATGCCCGCAATACATGAGGGATCATCTGTGACGGTTTAGTGACATAGAGGAGAGCGTAATCGGCGAACAAGCTGATCTTGCAGTGGGAGCTGCCCATCTGAACTCCAGTGATAGCCTCATTGTTGCGTACCGAGATCGCCCAGGGTTCCATGACGAGGGCGTATATCAGGGGGGATAGTGGACAGCCCTGTCTCGTTCCTCGGCCCAAGGGGAAGGCCTCTGATTACATCCCATTGACGTCCACCCCGGCTGTGGGGGCGGAGTATAGTGCCGCCATCCATCCCAGCCACCTCTGGCCCATCCCTATTGCCGAGAGAACCTCCCCCATGAAAGCCCAACTCACCCTATCGAAGGCCTTTTCTGCGTCCAGGGACAGCAGCAGGACCCCCTCGTCCCGTGTTTCCCTTGAATGTAGCACATGGAGGGTTTTGCGCATGCTGTCCGAGGATTGTCTATTTAGTATGAAGCCCGTCTGATCTGGGTGAACCAGGCGGGGCAGACATTTCTCCAGGCGAGTGGCCAGGATCCTGGCAAAGATTTTAGCATCAAGGTAGAAGAGGGAGATTGGTCTATAGGAGCCGCACTCTGTCAGATCTTTTCCTGGCTTGGGGATTACTGTGATGAGGGCCTGTAGAAATGTGGGGGGGATTGTCTGTTTGTTTCGGATTTGGTTGAACAGTTTGGCCAAGGGCTCCATCAATATGGGCTGGAATTGTTTGTAGAAATCAGCCGTGTACCCATCTCCCCCCGGGGCCTTCCCTGCTTTAAGTCTCTTGATGGCTGCCTCCACCTCCTCCACCGCTATGTCCCCCTCAAGATCTTGCAATTCAGCCTCCGTTAAGCGGGGTAGCTAGTATTCCTCCAGGTATGCCTGGATCTCCCCCAACGATTCCCCCCCCTTGTTTTGCGTACAGGTCCCTATAAAAGTTTGCAAAGGAGCCCACTATCTCTGCCTTTTTATTGAGGACCTTACCCTCCCCATCTTTAATAGGTCCGACCCTCCTCTCCAGTCTACAACCCCTGGCTCTACGTGCCAGTAATGTCCCCACCCTGTCTCCCTTTTCGTAGTACCTTTGTCGCGTGTATCTCAGTTTCTTGACCACCTCCCCTATGAGGACCGTGTGTAGGGCCTGGCGCTTCTCTCGCATTTCCGATAGGAGGGACTCCATGTCAGCCCCCACATGGGTAAGCCAGCCCCACAGGTTCTTAAGTTCTGTCCGTATCCTGGCCTCAATGAGCCCTCTTTCCCGCTTGCGCTTGGAACCCTCAGCTATGAGGAGACCACGAAAGGTGGCCTTCGCCGCCTCCCACACTGTCACCATATCTGTCTCCCCATTGTCATTCGTCTCAAAGTACGCCACCATTTTGCCTCTCAGGAAGTCCCTAAAGACCGGATCCCTCAGAAGCGTGCCGTTGCACCGCCAACGGGCTGATCTGGGGGGCAGGGGGAGCGACCAGTCCGCCACAAGAAGCTCATGGTCGGACCACGTTATTGCCTCAACCCTTGTGGCTGTAGCTACCCCACTCCCCTCTTTAGAAGTTAAAAGGAAGTCGATTCTGGTGTAGGTGTGGTGTGGGGGGGGAGAAGAATGTGTATCCCCCGGGTTCCGGGTGTGCCACTCGCCAGACGTCCTCCCAGTAATGTTCCCTCAGAAGGATCTGCATCATTAGGTTATCTTTAGTTGTCCCTTTCGGTTCAGCCGCTCTTGCCGTCCACCAGTCTAGCCTGGGGTCTATTATAAGATTGAAGTCGCCCCCCAGTATCATGGCCCATTCAGCCCATTCGTCCATTACCCCCAGGATTTGGGTCAAAAACCCTATCTGACCTGAGTTGGGAGCATAGAGGGTGGCCAGGGTTATGCGCACCCCTTCATAGGTACCCTTAATCCCCAGGAACCTCCCCCCAAAGCCTCTTTTGGTTTCAATGTTAGCGAGGTGTAATGTTTTGCTCAAGAGAATCCCCACCCCTTCCTTCTTCGAACTTCTGTGGGAGGCCCAGAAATTGGCTCCAATTTCCCTCCCCCTGATGGGTGATTCCCTGCCCTGTCTGTAGTGGGTTTCTTGGAGGAACAGCACCATTAGTTGTTGTTTGCGGAACATGTTACTGGTCAATGACCTCTTGTTTTGAGAGTTGAGGCCCTTGACATTGAGTGTGCCTATCTTGCCTTCAACCATTTTCGTCTAGGGAGTCCATCTCTATCCGCACCGTAATGCAATGCTTATGTGCGGCCTGCTGTAAAGTAGAAGGTTCTTGTTTGATCTGGCTAATCCCCCACAACCCTGTAGACCCCTCTAGGTGATACCGTTTTGGCCTTTATGGTGGTCATTCTCCCCCTCCTCCCCTGTCCCTTTCCCCCACCCCCGTCCCCTCCATCGTGAGGCGTTCGGTCAACGAACCACCAAGGACTCGACCCCAGCCCTGGGTAGTGTAAACGCGTGGATAACCCATGCCCTTCTTTTCAGAGTGTACGTGTATGAACCTTTAAACAAATATGTGGGGCGTGACCTTGCATTCGAAGTCCCCCACCTCCCCCTGTGTCCTCAGGCACGGACCCCTTGTGCATGTTCGTCGAGCAAGTCAATAAACATTGTGAAAGAACAATAACCAGACCCAAAACCCCACAGGCCCAACTTGGCGCCAACGTGGCACTCCTCCATGTGACCCCGGGTCTCCGGCCCTACAGAGCCATCGGCGTAACACCCAGTGGCCTCAGTCACTGGGAAATCTCATGCTCATGTGATGAAGTGATGTTGCTGTCACTTCAGATGATCCTCAGAGGCCGATGATGAGTGCCTGGTTTTTTGGAACTTGCAAGCCCCCTTGACCCTGGTCTTGCCACTGGGTTGCCCCAGTCTGTCGGGGCCCCGTGGGGGTTCCGGTCTCTCCCCCTGGTCCACCGGATGGGCCGGCACGGTCGCCCACCAGATCACCAGTGGCCCGCTGAATGTCCTCTTCCGTCACCAGGTGGTGTCTTTCCCCCGACCACTCGAATGCCAAGTAGAAGGGGTGCCCCCAGTGATACCTGAACCCCTTACCCTGCAACCATCTGGTAAGGGCACCGCATTTGTTTCACATTCCGAGGGTGAGGGCTGAGAGGTCCTGGTAGATTGCCACCTTAGAGTCTCCACATTGGATATCACCAAAGTGCCTCGCTTTCTCCAGGATCCTGGCTTTGTCCTTGTAGTAATGCAGTCGAGCCAGCACCGACCTCGGGCCCCTGCCTCCTTTACCAGCGCGGTGCACCCTGTCGAGCTTAATCTTGGTGTCGGCCTCCGCCCCCATGACGATTCTTATGATATCGTGAACCTTGCCTTCCAGTCCCTGTGGGCTCTCCCCTTCCGATTCCACTATGCCAAAAATACGCAAATTGTTCCTCCTTTCCCTGTTTTCCATGTCATCCACCTTGAACCGTAATTTTTCCTCCCGACGGTGTACCTCTTGAAACCTGGCCTCCATTTGCATCTCCAGGATCGCCGTAGAGAGCTGGTTGTTCTCGACTCCCTCCACGCGGTCCTCCAGAGTGGTGACTTTAGTGGTAAGGTCAGCCAGCTTAGCTCCCATGTCAGTCCAAATCCCACGAATCTCCTCCAAGATCATCTGGATATTATTTTGGATGGCTCCCAGGTCTGGGGCGGCACTTATGGGCACCCGGCAGCCATTTTGTCCCCTCCGGCCGCAAATTGGTACTTGGAAAGGTCCTCTTTCCAACTCATGGGGTGCTAGTTGTGGCAGAGTGTGAAAACTGTCCACCGTGGGGCCCACAGCCGCGGTGGGACTCGTGTAGGAGGAGAAACCAGAGCTATCCATGGTGGGGAGGTGCCTTCGGAATTACTATCTATGGATGTGCCGGCCAAGTAAATCTAGGGCTTCAGCGCCAGTGGGAGAGCGGGTTTATCCCCCCCCCATGATTAGGGAAACCACTAGATGGCTGGTCGTGGTCGGTGGGGAGCGGGTGTCTTCTGTGGCGGGGTATGGGGGGGCCCTTTAATCAAGCGGTGCTGGTGGGGGCCAGTTCAAATAGTCCTGGCCCAAGGGCCTCTCACCTGGAAAGTACCGTCTCCAATGCCCCCCAGTCGGATGTAGTATGAGCGCGCTCCCGCGACCGCCCAGACTGGGGAGCTCTGATGTGAAGGTAGGCTGGTCCGTCCAACTCCGCCTGTGGATAAGTGGTGTGTCGGGGTGCTTCGATTCTCGCTGGGGCGGTGAGGGTCCGTGTTCAGCTCCTCAGGCGTCTCCATTCAGTGTCGGTCATGTCCTCGCGTCGGCCCCGCACCGCTTCGCCGTGCCTGGGAGCGGTGAGCCAGAGGCCCCGGGGCAAGGGAGGACCGCTCTGATGAATTCCGACGGGGGGGTCCCCCGGGCTGCCAGGCACTCCTCAGCGCGGCTCGGGCGCTAGCACCTGGTGGGCAGAACCTACAGGGTCCTCTGCCCTTAGCTTCTCCTCACTCCAGGTGGATACATCCCCCGCAGGCGGCCGCAGTGTTTCCCCGCTCCTGCTCTCTGCTGCGGGCTTGGCGTGCGTTGGCGTGCACCGCCTGCATGTTGCTCAGGACCGCGGTGACTCCAGGCGGCCGAACTCGGCCGTGGGTGTCGTAGAGATTCCTGGTTTGAACCCCCTGGGGGGGCAAGGGTTCACACAGCCTTTTTGTAAGGGGCTTGCGAGGGATGGGCTCCTTCTTCCTGCTCGACTCCGCAAGTTTCCCGGGGCTGGGTGCGGAGCTATCGGCTCAGGCGGCCATCTTGCCTGCACCCCCTGGTGGCCTCCCAAATCAACAGAATTCTGAAGACAAATTGGCAAGTTACCAGATTAGACCAAAAGCTAACCAAATTATTCCTCAAAGCACAGATATATCCTTTCTCTATTTCTCTATTTCTGTGATAAAAGAAGAGAACATGTTAGTGTTTGTATTGTATAAAGACTTATTACATTGCATAATGGACATTGTAGCTTTTTTTACCCTCATATTTACTTTACAAACCAGTGTACTGTGCACTTTGCTCAGTTTCTGTGTTTGTTTTTGAAATCATTGGGTCTGGGGGAAAAAAATCCTTGGAGGATTAAAGAAAAACCTTTCTTTGCTATGCTAGAAACTATTTGTTTGTTTCCTTTGAGTGTTCACTTGTTGTTTCTGATTAATGTTATGTATGCTGGCTTGTTGCAGATTTTTTAAAACAGTTAGATACCTGTTGGCGTATTCTAACTGTGCATTTTTTGTTACGAATCTGTGGTATTCATTTATCTGTGTTGTTGTTATACAATCTTGGGCAATTAGATACCTGTTGGCGTATTCTAACAGTTTATACTCTCTTACTTGAATTTTTGTTAATATTGAAGTACACATTAGTTATTAAATTTTGGCTTTAAGAAGATTAAATACGTGTTTGTAAGATTTGCTGGTAATCTCTGCTTTAAAGTAATGCTACTATCTTTACATTCCAACCATCCACATTTCTTTTTAATATTGTTCTGACTTGATGGTCGTGTAGATAAATAATACCTCCGTCCCCAAGTCCCGCTCGAGTAAGAGTAAAACACTACTCGAGCAATCTTTGAGGCCACAGGTGTAAAGTGTCATCAGCCTGGAACCGGGAACGCCGGAAGAACCCCCTGACCACTGTAAAGCAATGAAGGGTTATGTTTAAGCAATGATAATTGACAACAATGGTAAGGACAGTAGTGACAATGTAACAGCGGCTTACCTATAGTGGGCAAGTGGGAAGTTGTAGGCGTAGGCAGGTAGTATGCTGACAGCAGCAGCAGGCTGAGGTGTTCTGATGACACTCTGGGAGACACCTGAGTTAGGTATGGAAAAAGAACGTAATCCGTGATCAATCCAAAACACAATCCGAGGTCAGGAGCCAAAATACAGAAGTGTAGACAGGGAAATCCAAGTACCAAGTCCAGTATCCAAGCCAGTGGTCAAAATGTCCAGATGATCAGAGAGCACGCCAAAATCCAGGTAGGGAAATCCAAAGACAGTCCAAGCAAAGGTTCCGTGATCAAGGTAGTACGTAAATAACAAGAGTAATCCAAACACCAAGCAGTTCTCCGTGAAGAAGCTGTGAAGCAATGTTTCCGCGTTTGCTCGCCCTTTTTCAATGCGAGCATGGTCATGTGACGCGGTCACGCGACCGCAGCTACGTGTCACGTGGAACGCAACGCAGACAGGGATTGGTGTTGCGGGCGTCTTTCGGGCATGTGACGCGTGGGTTTCCCTACGCCCTTGTTTCACCGCGGAGCGTGAAGGAGTCGCCATGGCAACCGCCAGCGTGGAAAGGGGCGTAAAGACACTGATCCACCAGCCGGGAAACCTCTGCGGCTGTGCCGCTGCTGCTGTCGCTGCCGTTGGGAGTGCATGTGGGAACTGGGAACAGTAGCAGGTGAGCGATTGGACATGACAGAGGACATAACAGAGCCCCTCCCCAAAGGCCCACGACCCCGTGGGCATGAAGGATGGTCACGGTGAAAGCGGGCCAGCAATCGAGGGGCGTGGACATCCCAGGAGGGAACCCATGAGCGGTCCTCAGGACCGTAGCCCACCCAGTCCACCAGGTATTGCAGGCCACCCCTGAAAACACGGGAACCCAGTATGGCGCGTACCTCAAACACATCAGGAGAGGAGACAGATACAGGAGCGGGAGGAGCAACCAGTCGGGTAGGGCCTAAACAAGGTTTGACCAATGAAGTATGGAAGACAGGGTGGATCCGCCAGGAGGAGGGAACCGCCAGGTGTAGGGCCACCGGGTTCAGGATCTCAGAAACCCGATAAGGACCCACAAAACGAGGGAGCAACTTGCGACAACCAGGGATATGCAAATGGCGAGAGGAAAGCCAAACCCGATTCCCCACCCGATAGCTAGGGGCATCCACCCTTTTTCTGTCGGCCGCTGCTTCCATGGATGCCTGTGCCTCGCACATATGGACTAGCGTCTGGGCATGGATTGAAACCAGATCACGGGCACAAGCCGTGGCCGCAGGGGTGTCGGAGGAAGAAAAATCCGGAAAGGGAAGGGTACGGGGATGTTGACCATAGAGGGCAAAGAAGGGAGAAAAACCAGTGGAGGAGTGTAGTGTGTTATTGTATGCAAATTCAGCAAGATGCAACAGATTGAGCCAGGTGTCTTGGAATTGGAGGGACAGAGAGCAGAGATACTGTTCTAATGCCGGGTTAACCCTTTCTGTCTGTCCATCGCTCTCTGGGTGGTAGACGGAGCAAAATCGAGCATCGATGCCGAGTAGTTTGGTGAGGGCCCGCCAGAATGGGGACGTGAATTGCGTACCACGATCGGATACTAAGACATAGGGTAACCCAAAAAGGCAAAACATGGACTTGAAGAATAGCTTGGCCAACATTGGACCGAGGGTATCCCTTTACATGGTATAAATCGTGCCACCTTCGTATAGGAGTCAACCACCACCCAGATGGTGTCATAACCCTGAGTACGAGGTAGGTCGGTGATCAGATCCATTGAGACAGTATGCCATGGTCTTGGGGGAATGGGAAGAGGTTGAAGTAGACCTAGAGGGCGACCTCTACGTGATTTACCCTGGGCACAAACAGAACAGGTGTTGACATAGTTCTCAACATCGCGTTTCATGGTTGGCCACCAGCACCAACGTTTGAGGAGATCTAGGGTACGTTGTTGTCCAGGATGACCATTAATGGCAGCATCATGGGACCAGTCTAGTGCCTGATTTCGTGTCTCAGTCGTGGGTAAGTAGAGCTTCCCTTGTACGAAAGGTAGCCCATCTTGCATAACCGGATCCCTGTCTGTTACTGAGTGCGGATATTGAGAGGCCCATTGGCGTATGGTGGACAACATGGAACACGATGGTGTACAGGTGCAAACAACATGCCCCTTTCCTAGTAGGGTATCAGGAAAAGACGGGAGAGCCTCCCCCCCAGGGGAGCGAGACAGGGTGTCTGCCTTCCCGTGAACCACTCCAGGTCTATGCTTAATCACAAAATCAAATGCAGCAAAGAAAAGATGCCATAGCACTTGACGACTGTTCGTGCATTTGAGGGAGGCACGATCTTGTAGGTTTTTGTGATCTGAGAACACCACAGTTTGATGTTTAGCGCCCAGAAGGTGGTGCCTCCAGATCTATAAAGCATCTTTGATGGCTAAAAGCTCCTTCTCTGTGACTGTATAGTGCAGTTCGGTTGACGTGAACTTCCGTGAATGGTATGCCACGGGGTGTAGTCCGCCTGTAGTAGGACAAGGTTGTGAGAGTACAGCACCCAATGCGTACGAAGAAGCATCCACTTCCAAGACAAAAGGGAGCTCTGGATCAGGATGTTGAAGCACTGGTGCTGTAGTGAACATTGCCTTAAGGGAATCGAAAGCCGTTTGTTGTTCTGTGGACCAGGAATAAGGGACTAGAGGACTAGTCAGGGCAGTGAGAGGAGCAACAATAGAAGAGAAACCAGCAATGAATTGGCGGTAAAAATTGGCGAACCCCAAAAATGTTTGCAATTGTTTCAAGTACGCTGGAACTGGCCAATCGCTGATTGCTCGGACTTTGGATTTATTCATGGACCGACCCCCAGGTGATATGTGAAACCCCAAAAACTCAACCTGACTGGTGTGGAAAAGACATTTTTCAGGTTTGGCAAACAACACGTTTTTTTGGAGTTGGGACAGCACTTCCCTGACATGTATAATATGTTCTTCCAGAGAAGAAGAAAAGATTAATATGTCGTCTAAGTAGACCACTGCGTAGACGTTCAAGATGTCACTGAAAATGTCATCCATGAAACGTGGCTGGGCGTTGCAGAGGCCAAATGGCATCACTGTATATTCAAACAATCCCTGTCGGGAGCAAAATGCCGTTTTCCACTCATCCCCACTACGCATGCGAATCAGGTTATACGCCCCCCAAAGGTCCAGTTTAGTGTAGCATGAGTGAAGTTTATCTAGCAGTGTAGAGATGAGAGGGATGGGATAACGTTTTTTTACAGTCATGGAGTTCAACCGCCTGTAGTCCACACAAGGATGGAGATCCCCCTCCTTCTTCGGGACGAAGAAGATCGGGCTCGCTGCTGGCGAAGTCGAAGGGCGGGTGTGGCCCAAGCGTAAAGCCTGCTGAATGTATTCCTGTAGGGCTTGTTCTTCTGCCTGTGTTAAAGAGTAAATCCTGCCTTTTGGAACCGGAGCCTCGGGGACCAGATCAATGGGGCAGTCGTATGGTCTATCTGGAGGAAGGCCTTCCGCGGAACCCTTGTCGAACACAGCTTGAAAGTCATGGTACATAGAGGGCATTCCTGCCATGACCGCTCCTACCACATGCGGGCCCAAAATCACAGAATCATCCTCATGGACCAAAGAAGCTACTGCCCCGAGAGCATTCGCCGGGTTGGAGGTCGAAGGGGACTCTATTAGACAATAGTGTTGGCATATCTCAGACTCGAAGAAAACTTGGCCTGTGCCCCAGTTGATTAAAGGGTTGTGCTTCTTTAACCATGGGATGCCTAGGATGATCCCAAACTGAGGAGTAGCAATGAGATCAAAAGACAGAGTTTCCTTGTGGATTTCTTGGATTACAACCTCCAGCGGGGCTGTTTGTTGCATAATCGGACCTGGAGCGAGAGACGTCCCATCAACCGCCTGAACCGGCTCTGGATGTCTTTTGGATATCAATGGTAGATTTAGCGAGTTGGCTAGTGCGATGTCTATGAAGCATCCTGTAGCCCCTGAATCAATCTCTATGTGCACTGGATGCGTGTTGCCTGTGGTAGGATTCAATGAAGCCTGGACCGTCACGGGTCGGACAGGACCAAAGGCAAGGTCAGAGGGGTTTTGTGAAGGACTCGCCCCAACCCCTGATCTCAAGGGCGAGTCTTCTGAAAACCCGGAGTCTTATTTTTTGGTTGGCAGGGACACTCCTTAACGAAATGACCGTTGAGACCGCAGTAGAAACAGGCATTGTCTGTTCTCCTACGTTCTCGTTCAGCCCAGGTAATGGAACTGCGTATCCCACCTATCTGCATGGGTTCACAAGTAGGATCAGATGTGGGTGCTGGTGGAAGGTGTGACAGACCTGTTTCCTCCCTGCGTTCGGTCCGTCTCGCGTCCAACTGTAATACCAAGTCAACCAGGTCAGCATAGACTGATGGGAGAGACGGTACAACCGACAATGCATCTATCATGGTGTTACACAGACCCCGATAAAACTCTACTGCCTTTTTGTTTTCGGGCCAGGAGGTTTCAGCGGAGAGCTGGTTAAACCGAGTGATGTATTCTATGAGCGACTGTCTGCCCTGGGTGAGGTCCAACAATTCCATATCCCGAGACTGCGCCTTGTACCTAGTATCGAAAACCTTGGCCATTTCACTGACTAATAGATAGAAATCGTAAAGGGCAGAGTGACCACTCTCTAACAGTGGGTTAGCCCAAGTGGCTGCCACACCTGATAAGTGGGAAAGCAAAAATGCAGCCTTAGTTACTGAGTAAGGGAATGCCTGAGGTTGGCACAAAAAATGGAGTTTACATTGGTTTAGAAAAGTGCGATACTTTCTAGGGTCTCCCTGATATCTTTCGGGGGCTGCAAGAGGAAATGGTGTTGGAATAACCACAGGGACAGCTGATGTAGAGGGTGGCGTGGCAGGAGTCGGGTTCTGTGACGGGGAAGGATCCCCAAATTCAGAATCCGCAGGCAGAGGGTGACGGAAGCTTTGCAGGGTGTCAAGGCGGTGATGTATAGCAGTTGTGGTGGCGGCCATGTCAGTCCTGAGTGCAGTGGTGGCGGCGGCCATGTTAGTCCTGAGTGTTGTGACTGCTTGCATTAGAGCAGTCACAGGGTCCCCGGCTGAGGTATCCATTATCTGGACGACCAAAAGGCTTCACAGTCTGTTCTGACTTGATGGTCGTGTAGATAAATAATACCTCCATCCCCAAGTACCGCTCGAGTAAGAGTAAAACACTACTCGAGCAATCTTTGAGGCCACAGGTGTAGAGTGTCATCAGCCTGGAACCGGGAATGCCGGAAGAACCCCCTGACCACTGTAAAGCAATGAAGGGTTATGTTTAAGCAATGATAATTAACAACAATGGTAAGGACAGTAGTGACAATGTAACAGCGGCTTACCTATAGTGGGCAAGTGGGAAGTTGTAGGCATAGGCAGGTAGTATGCTGACAGCAGCAGCAGGCTGAGGTGTTCTGATGACACTCTGGGAGACACCTGAGTTAGGTATGGAACAAGAACGTAATCCGTAATCAATCCAAAACACAATCCGAGGTCAGGAGCCAAAAGACAGAAGTGTAGACAGGGAAATCCAAGTACCAAGTCCAGTATCCAAGCCAGTGGTCAAAAGGTCCAGATGATCAGAGAGCACGCCAAAATCCAGGTAGGGAAATCCAAAGACAGTCCAAGCAAACGTTCCGTGATCAAGGTAGTACGTAAATAACAAGAGTAATCCAAACGCCAAGCAGTTCTCCGTGAAGAAGCTGTGAAGCAATGTTTCTGCGTTTGCTCGCCCTTTTTCAATACGAGCATGGTCATGTGACGCGGTCACGCGACCGCCGCTACGTGTCACGTGGAATGCAACGCAGACAGGGATTGGTGTTGCGAGCGTCTTCCGGGCATGTGACACGTGGGTTTCCCTACTCCCTTGTTTCACTGCGGAGCGTGAAGGAGTCGCCATGGCAACCGCTAGCGTGGAAAGGGGCGTAAAGACACTGATCCACCAGCCGGGAAACCTCTGCGGCTGTTCTGCTGCTGCTGTCGCTGACGTTGGGAGTGCATGTGGGAACTGGGAACAGTAGCAGGTGAGTGATTAGACATGACAGAGGACATGACAAATATATGCAGTGTAGTGACCTGCATTGGTTGTGGCTCCTGCGTGGTAGATTATACCTATTGTTGTGAAGGTTTTCTTACCAAGTGACACTTGACCGTGTGTGAATCCAGTCAGCTTGCAGTTTTTTTTGGTACCATCTGCATTGTAACGTAGAAGCATTACTATTACGTATTTACTATGGCCCTCATTCCGAGTTTGGAGGTAATCATAGCGCTATTTGCGCCATGACTACCTCCAATACCGGTACCGAGTCCGCACTGGTTCAATGGGGACTTACCGGTCTATTATGACTTTTGCGGGACCGGTAAGTCCCTAATGAAAAAGCCATTCCCAATTCCCATTTCAGCCCCCATAGGGCTCAATGGGAAGGGGGAAGGCGCTAATAACGGTACCGGAAATTGCGGTACCGTTATTAGCTCTGAAATCCCTTAACGGGCCCCGCCCATAACGCCTGGTAAAACCAGGCGTTAAGGAAGGGACCCGCTAAGGGACCTCGGAATAGAGCGCAAAGGGATTACCGGCACCAATGTCCTTAACGGTGCCCGGTATCCCTTTGCGCCCAACTCGTAATTGCCTATGTGTTTGTATCAGTAAGGTGGAGCGATTATCTGAATTGCAGATAGTACATAATCTGCCATGGTTTGCATTCTGTAGAAGTTGCTGAAATGGAATGGATTCACAATTGGGTATGCATACATACACAAATCGCTCATTTGAGATTTGTTCCTGTGTCACATTGTTTCATGTATGTTTCCACATGTATGAAATCTTCCAGATTTCATTTATAGGTATGTTTTTCTTTTCAAGTTCTTGTAGTAAGTACATTAGAAATTCTTGTGGATCTTCTTGTGAGTTTATAGTGAATCTCACCATTCCAGCACAGTAGTCCAATTCTTGTCTTATTCCGTGAACACTATACGTGTTATCAGGATTGTTTGTTGCGTTTCTATGGAAGACTACCATTTGCAAACACAATTGGTCTGTAGTGTGTAAGTAAATGTTGTTAACAAATGGTGGCAATTGAAATAGAATATTCATTGCTACATTTGCGTAGTAACTTACACCAGTTTCATTTGAACATTTGAATGGTCCAGATAGTTCTGTCTCCGAGTGTTTTTTTCAGAGTTTCTGTTCCTTCTTTGAAGAAGTACCTGATTTACTTTCCCTAATAGGTTCTTCTTTGCTTGTGATAATTGATGAAGTATTATCTTCTTTTGTTTTCTTTGAAGGATTTGCAGTCAGATTCTGTTGCATTTCTGTTTGAATTAGTTTTCTTTTACAACGTTTTCCTTTTTCTGGAACAGGCTATGATTTCAGATGGGGATGTACAGTGATCGCAGTCTATTGTATTCTAAAATGCAAGTAACATCAGCGTTCACTTTACTTGCATCAAAGTTGATTAGAAATAGACCGTCAAGTGTACGTAAGCGTGATAGTGCTACGTAGCTCATGCCTTCTTCAAAGACTGTGTTTCCTATATCTATCAATGCTTTGTCTAGGGTAAGACCTTGGGATTTATAAATGGTGACTGCATATGCAAGAGTTAGAGAAAATTCTTCTCTACGTACATACATGTCTTTGAAGAGAAGGAATCGAGCTGTTGAGCGCCCTATACTCTTTACTTCTGAAAGTTTGTCAAAGCGAATATTGACAAACTGAATGTTGTTGTCACGTGGGTATGTTTGAAAGCCAACAACTGTACCCAGTGCCCCATTAACTAGCCCTTGCTCCACGTCAAGGTTACGTTTAAGCATTACTCAATTTAAGGATAATTTTAATATTTTTTCCAACCCAGCTGTGTTGGAGATTGAATTTTCTAAGGTATTTAGTCTTGTTGTGGCTTGTTGACACATGGGTAGTGTCATACCATGTACGTCCAGTTTGTCTGTGGAACAAATTTCAATTATTGGTTTCATTTCTTTTTTTAACATTGTTTCATTCAATTTGAAACAGCCTGCAAGAGTTGGCATTAAGGCCATAAAATTGACATTTTTGTGCGCTAACTGTTCCATAATATCAGTAGCACATGCGTTATCACCATAAAGTGCATGAATGTGTCGGTTTTTCAATATTGCTTGTGCTTCTTGAGATAGTACACCAATTCTAATACTTTTTAAAATGTTGGCGTAAGTGAGGTCTGCAGATTGACGCATGTTTTCTGTTAATTCTCTGTATTAGAAATGTTGCAGAAGGTTGACATTTCCTATGCTGCCAACAGTTTTACGGCAGAGTTTGTGTCCTAAGGTTTTAAAAATAAGTTCCCCTTTCACTGGTGTCAATTGTAGAAGATCTCTGAAAACGATAACGTGTTTCCCTGCAAAGAGTTCTTCGTAGTTTGTTTTAAGTACTTCTTGCAATCTGAGGTGGATCAAAGCTAACATTAGGTTGGAGACCATGCTCACTTCATCTATTAGTAGCATTTTCATTTGTTTTAATACTCTGCAAAGTTCCATTGCAGCTTCTGCAGAAAGTTTTTAATAGTCTAATTTGTTTTGGTGTTCTACTGGAAGGAGTAGTAATCGGTGTAAAGTGACACTCCCTGTGTTGTAGGCAGCTAAACCTGTGGGGGCAGTTACAACAGCTGACAGTTTGTTGTTTGTCAATTGTTGAAGGAACTTGCTGATGATTTTGATTAAGAATGTTTTCCCTGAACCAGCTTCACCACTGATGTACAGTAGTATAGGTTTATAATTTTGGCAGGTACATTCTTTATTTTCGTGTTGTACACCATATGCAATTTCTTTTGTTACATCTTCAAAAATGGTGTGCTGATCCTTGTTAAGTTTTGATTGTAGTACAGTTAAGTCTTCTATATTTTCATCATAGTGACACATGGTGTTTTCCACTTCTGTCATAGCTAATTCTGCCTCATTTGCTATTAGTGGCTGTCCTAGTGGTTATTTACTTCCTGTTACAGAAGGTTGACTACTGTCGGAAGTGTCCTTATCTAGTTGGGCCTGGAGTTCTTCTTCGTGTTGCTGTTCATTGTGCAACATTGTTTTGTACTGCGTAAAGTTCACATCAGTGATAGCACTTGCATTTGCTTCGAAAGCGTCTTCATAGCAGTCATAGTTATCTAGTATCTCTTCCCCTTTTCTCCATGGTTTAAAACGTTGTAGCAGGGACATGTAATGTAGTTCTTTCTGTTGAGGAGTTTTTAATTACAATTTCACATGATTAATTAAGCTTTGTTTGGTAATTTTCACTAAGCTGCCTTCACAATCTGTCACTCTATATCTACCTTTGTTTTCATCGGGTTTTATATTATTTTTGTATGCAAAGTTTTGGGCTATGTGGTATAGACACATGATTTCCAAAGTGGTACTCCTGTTCGGGTAGTATGTGTATAGTAAATTGTTTTTTAAAATGTCTTGGCTGTTGGGATCATTTTTGGCAATTGTTTCTATGTCCTCAAATGATTTGAGAACTCTTTTTCTAGATTTAGCAGGACCAAGACTTAGCCATACTATATTGTCAGATTTTCCATACAAAGCAGTACCGGTTAAACGATCTGCAGCTTCCTAGGCGCCACATTCTCTATGGGAGAGCATTTTTATGCTTAGGCTGTACAATTTTTGAGATAGTGTTTTGTCTGATGATAGGTCATTCCAGAGGTCTTGAAGCTCTGTTTTTTCTGCTTTTGTTAAGTAGGCTGTACCATATCGTGCAACTGCAGTGGAATTGTCTGCAATCTACTGCACATCTATGTTTGCATTCCATAAGAGGGCAATGATTGCATTGTAATCATTGATATATTTTGATTGTTCTGTTCTTTTTATGTAATATGTGTTCTTAGGTGATTTACCTTTAACACTATGTCGAACTGAAGACATGAAGTTGTTCACTTCACCGGTTTCTTTAACTGGTCTAGGGAAACCAAAGCGGCATTTGGTGTAGTATTTACCTTTGCTTTTGTATTTGTGATGACAATATTTGCCACATTTGTGTTTTTGAAATTGTACAATCTGTCCATGAAGGTCACTATGTGTCCTTTGTGAAGGGATTTCACAAGTGACATATTTTTGGATGAACTGCAAAACAGTGGCATCACTGTCCTCACCAAATTTAGGTGCAGCTTTGATCCACAAAAGCATGTGGATATGTGGTGCTCCTCTGGCTTGGTATTCTTTTCTCCAAAAGAAGTGTTGCACTTCTCCGACGGGAGGAACAGTTTTATTACAAATAAAGTGTAGCATAGCAATGAAACGATGGTGGAAATATCTTGAAACATTAACAGGATCTAGAGAGCAAAGTTATCCAGTTGTTAGTATATCTATGTTGGTTTTGTTGTTGTTTGATCTGCGTAGGAAATCATGTAAATCTTCCCATACATATTATGCAGAACTTAATGTAACAAACCAAGTGGGTGGTCCAAGGTTTCTGATCATACAACGTACATCTCCGTGCTGTCGGAACCAGTATTCTTTTGTACCATGCATGTTTGCAAACAGATTTGTTATACTTGATTGTAAAACGTCATCTTTTTCTTGCACTTTTTGTATTAATTGCGTAGCTGACATATTTTGAAAGTGGGTTCCAGATTTCAATATGTGTGCAACTCCGTAACATAGGGTTGCTAGTTCACTTTCAAAGAGTAGGTGGAATATGTATTCCACATTTTGTCTAAATCTGGGATCTTCAGAATACATTCGTAATGAGCGGTATTCTGATGCTGTTATCTGAATGGATCTATCATCGTATCTTCCTCCTTTGCCAGTAGGAAATAGCAGTGGAAAAGCACGTGCTTCTATACTTTTTTCCCATATGCTCATTGGTGACCCTTTGGTTTGTCGCATTTGGTAAGTTTCTAGTGCATCATCAATGCTCTCATTAGAGTGCATCGGATGAATTGTGTAATGGTCCAAAAGAGTGGATACTGCAGCAGGATCCAGAAGTTCAAATTGACCAGTTTCTGATGACTCTTGAATTATTTCAGTTGTTTCCCTTAAGCTTTCTTCAATATTTATTTCTTTGTAGTATTCATTATTGTCTTTCAGATATTTCAAGGCTTGTCTAACTTTATGTAAGTCCACGAGTTGTTGCCACATTTTTTTGTCTTTTGTTGGTACACCATTCACTAAGACAATTAAAGAATGCTCTATTGGACGTTGCACTCCTAAAGTGTGCACATTTTCTGTCAGATCTAATGGCAAATAAACTACTTTGCCACAAATGTCTTTCACCAATTCAGAGGGAGGTAATTTTGCTGTTTTTGGTTGAAGGCGTATTATTGCTTGAAATGTGTGAACTGTTTGAATTATGATGCTCTTATACAAATTGAGTTGTTCCTGGGGTTTCGGTAGTGGGAATAATTCCAAATTATTTGTGATAACACGTGAAGGAGTTTGGTTGTTGTCCAGTTTTGTAGTGCAGTAACTGCAACATATTAGGTGTTCACTTATTTGGTATTTGTTTTCTGCTAAACGGTAGAGAGCTAATGCAAACCATTTGGAATCTTCATTGTCTTCTATTTTGTATGTTACGTCTATAGTTTTTGTGTTCCTTTTGTAAAACGTTCTGCGGCAACACACACACGCATGGTTTGGTACTTCAGCCGATGTACTTTACATTTTAGTATTTCTTTTTTGTATGTATGTAATAGATGGTTGTTATGTGCAGAATTGTTGCTAGTCTGTTCTAAAACTATTGCTTTTTGTAAGTGACTTTCACTTCCAAAATATTTTCTCTGGATACAGTTGATTTCTTCTTGTAGGTATGTGGGTGTACCATGAAGAAGAGTTTTATTTAAATTGGCTAATTCTAAAGCTGGACGTTTAGCATAGTACAGTTTATACACTAGCAGGGTAATTGATGGAATACATGTGCGCCGAAAAGGGGAGTGCAAGCGTGAAAATCGCAGCGCACCCATGCAAAAGCCACACACGCAGCCGTTCATCGATTCATGGAATGTGCTGCGCTTGTAAAACCTGGGATGTGCGCCAAATCCGTGGGTGGCGCACGCGGGCGCACACGCCACTAAACGGCGTGCGCGACGTGCATAGGGAAAGCACACATCGTGTAGCGCACACAAGAAAAGTGGGTGGAACATGGGGCGTAACACACGGAATGGGGAACAACGCGTGAAAATGTGGGCGTTACGGGGGAAGTACTGGAAGTAAATGCTCGTAACGCCCACACGCGCGCTAACAACACGTATTCATGGAATCGAACAGGGCAAACCTGTGTGCCAAAAAAGACGCGCTAATCCGGAAACACATACACCAGCAGGAAGCAGGAGTAAGCAGCCCTGCGCAGCATAAAAGTGCGCACAAACAACAAACAAGCTCATATGCTATGATGAATATACCGTTCCTTGCAGCAGTGGTCGTGGGACACCGCAGAAGGAGGAGGATAGCCAGGCCCTGCATTTTTTTACCCAGGACCAGCCTTTTTGGGATGCCTGATGACCAGGTCTATGGGAGGTACAGGTTTCCACCACTAAGAAACCTAGAACTGGTCAGGGAGTGGGAGGATGACCTCATCACCCACCCTGTGCTCCCAAGCACTGAGCCCCTTGGAAAAGGTGCTCAATGTACTGCACTTCTTGGCTACTGGGTCATTTCAGCAGACAAGTGCCATAGTTGGGGGTGTCTCACAGGCCACGCAGACACGCTGCCTACACCAGGTGTTGGCCATCATGACTGCACGCCCCTCAGTCCGCAGTCACATATGCATGCCCATAACACCTGCAGAAAGGCAGGCTGTCGTCCAGGACTTTTACGGGGTGGCACACTTCCCCAAAGTGCTAGGTGCCATTGATTGCACCCATGTGGCTCTACGTCCTCCCAGGGCCACTGAGCACACCTATCGAAACCGCAAGCACTGGCATTCCATCAATGTGCAGGTTGTATGTGATGCCAAGGGAATCATCACCTCAGTATATGCCAACTATCCGGGGTCCAGCCATGATAGTTTCATATTCAGAATGTCACCTCTAAACCGGGACCTGGAAGCTGGGTGGCATGGCGACACATGGCTAATTGGTAAGTATAAATGCCTCTGCACATGCATGCATGTCAGACACTGAGAAATGTGAAAACCCCACTAATGACAACCATTATCACCTCCTAAGGGGACAGCGCCTACCCTCTGGGCACCTACATCATGATGCCAATTCGGAACCCCACCACACCACCCGAGGTAAGATACAACACAGCCCATGTTGCAACCCGGGGCATAGTGGAGCGCATATTCGGAGTGCTCAAGTCACGCTTTTGCTCCCTTGACCGCTCTGGTGGGCAGCTGCTATATGCGCCCGCAATAGTGTGCAGGATCATAGTGGCAGCATGTGTCCTGTGCAACGTTGCAACCCGGCGGGGCATGCCGGTGGACATGGTGGTGCCCCCACATCCCCAACCACATGCACGGCCACTGCGCATGGGAGAGGAAAGGCCATGTGGTGAGGCAGCCCGTACCCAGCTTGTGGCAAATTACTTCACCAAAAAATCCCACCCCTGCGGAGTGCACACAGGCCTGGCAAATACCAGCTGATAATCAATGATGATGACAAAAGGGACAGTCAAGTGTCACAACCATACCACCCTGAGATTGTTCACCTGGAATTGCTACATTGTGTGCATCCCTAGCTACTTAAAGATACCCAATGCTGTGTCAGTAAAAGGCACACGTTCATGCAGCATGAAGGACTACCCCCTTGCAAAATACTAAATCCAAATAGTGGCATGTCACCCAACCCCTCCCCATCTCAGCTACCCAACACACCATGGCATGGCATGCAATGTGAAAGCAACCAAATGTATGCACAACACATGACACAAGTGTCGCAAAGTGCAGTGTCCCAAATGGAAATAGGCCAGAGACAATTTCCTCTCAGTAATGAAAAAGAAAACACACATGAAGAAATACTTACCAGCAAGACAAAACATCAGTACAGGATCCAACAGTGGCAACATATGACAGTAAAAAATTAAAGTAGTGCAAGTGTCACAACCTGATTAAGGCAGCACATCCACCCCTTTCAACTGCAGAGTGTTGCTGGTAGGCAAATGTACAGTGTACTGCATACAACATGAACTGCATCTGCAAAGGAGACGGGCTTGTTAAGACATGAAGAAGCTACATGTATATAAGGAAAAATTCCTGGATGTAAAACCATATATAAATCCACCATGCAGTGGAGAAATGAACAACAATCCCCACTAGGGATGTATACACAGTTTGGACTACAGACTGCCCACACAATTTATGGGAGCCAAATGTCTCTGTGTAAGTTACTGTCACTTGGTCACACCGTTTGTGAGCCCATGGAAAGGGGAAGCAGGAGGGGTGTGTGTGTCAGGAACCCAAGTTTCTAACCCAAAGACAGGACAAGCCTGCATGTGCCCAGCTGGAATATACAGTGGATGCCTACGGGAGCCACACAAAGCAACACACTGTAACATTATTTCACAATCTGAAAGAAAATGGTTATGAACAAAAATGTAAATGCAAATGAAGTATAGAAAAAGCAAAAGTAAATGTAAAGTAAAACAAACAAATAAAAATAACAAAGTAAAAATCAGAAGCATAACCAAATAAAAATAAATGGATAAAAATGAAAATAAAAAATAGAAATAAGAAGAAGAAGAAATAAAGACAACAAATGAATTGAATACTATTTTCATTTAGCAAATCGGAATGAAATGTGAAAAAACCAAAAAAAAAAATAAATGGCCATGAGTGGACCAGGAGGGTGGGGGGAAAGGCCACCCAGGAGGGACGAGGTACAGGGTGCACCCCAACACCCACATGCGTGGATGTTGAGAAAAAAAAACCTCCATGGGCTCATGGCCTGCACGGCTACCCTACAGTGGGAGAACTGCCGTCGCTGTCATCACCCTCTGGTGCTACATCAGAAGGTGGGCATGATATGGGAGGCAGACCACGCAAAGCCCTGGCATGCTCCTCCATGGCAGCAAGCATGCAGGTCTGAAAGGTTTGGTTCTGCAGGATGATGGTACGAAGATCCCCATGCAGCACCTCACGGTAGCACACATTTCTGCCTGCATGGCCTCGCGTGATGCCCGGATCTCCTGACGGGTTGCCTGGAGCTCAGCTGAGAGTGTGCATGTCAGCTGCTCCAGCTGCTGTTCTGACCTTGTACTCCGGGACACCTCAAGTTCACACAGTATCTCGGAGGGACCTGTGTTCTAACCTTAGGGCATCCCTGTGGGCCTGTGACTCTGCAGATATGGCTGTGCGCAGAGTCTCCAGTCCAGCCCGTCGGTCCCTGTTGGACGCCAACATGTCCTCCCTGTGTGAATGGCAAATTGACTCTGTTGCCTGCTGCTGGAGCTCCACCTTCCTTTCAGGGGGGAGAATGGAAGTGGCCACCCTATCCACAGCCTGAGCCATCATCTCACACAATGCCACCTGTTGTGCTGTTATGGTGTACATGGAGTTCTCCCACACAGTATTGCCTGGTGGCGCACGGCCACCACGTTGGCGGGCACCACACCTGTTTGGGGCAAGGTGATGTGCACCTTGCTGTGCTGGCACTGCCTGAGGCTGCAGGACTGCATTCATCCTTTGATATGCTGGCCCAGGAACAGGAGCAAATATTGTGGAGTGTGACCCTGCATCCGTAACCGCCACAGGCAGACTTTCCAACACTGATTGCCCCATAGAGGGGTCTACCCCAGTGCAGGTGGGTTGGACAGAACAGCATCCCTGCCAGAAACACTCACCTGCGATGGGACATATGTCTCAATGTCCGATTCAGCACCTGATTCATAGAGGTCTCCGGAGGTGTACCCAGAGACACCCGCGGACAGTATGGTCTTAGGAGTAATAGGTTTTCACCCACCCCACGTCCTCCACTGGTGCCCGGTTGTGGCTGTGAGTACTCCTGCCTCTGCGCCATCTCCTACTCCTCAACAGCATCAAGGGCCTCATCACCTGCAAAAACATAAAAGAAAAGTAATTAAATCAGGCATGAGCACCATAGCCCACACACCTAGGCATGACGAGGCAGACATCCAGTACATAAATGACACATGTCACACATGACAATAACTTTGGCATGCATGCACTGGCAATGAGATGGAACAGGAGGCAAAAAGCAGACACTGAGGACTCCAAGATGGAAAAGCAACACATGTGCTGCATGCTGGATAGCACTGGCATCACACATCAGCCTGTGAGTGGCATGGACAATCCACATACATGACACATGCCAGCACACAGATGGCACATAGCATAGCCATGGCAGATTTGACAAGGACACCCAGATGGTAGCAAATCAGTACTGTCACCCATCCATGTGAGATAGACATCATGAAATTGAACATGCAAAATAGTGTGACAAAACACGCATGTGCCACACGCTGCAACAAAGCCGGTGTTTACTGATGCAGTGATGGCAGGCACATGGATACATCAATGGTTGGTCACTTCGACAAGACAGAAGACAACTGTCATGTTGAACATTCAAACAGGGCCCCAAAGTGAATGTGTGCAGGCCATGTGTAGGTGCACATTACTCAATCAGCCTGATTGATGAAATCATTCCCATAATAAGGTAACAAATGTGGGCCATTGTAGGGTGTAATCTATGTCTGAAGTATGTCACATCTGGGGCAGAACGGCACAAAAATATGTGGTAAAAATGCTAAGGATTTCATCAATCAGACAGAATGAACAGGAAAACAGTATGAACAATGTTGTGGCAAGATGGCAGTTGAAGGGCAAGTGCAGTAATCAGGTGCCAATTGTATACTGCGGTCAGAAGGGATACTTGAAAACCCAAACCCAAGCTGGGGTATGGTTTGGAGGCACCACATGGGTGACCCATAGCAGTCATTACTACACAGCCTCACCTGGCACCCAATCAGAACACATCACCCAAGCAACATACACATGGTTTGCACACACATGCATGGCCACTCACCGGACATTGCCTCAAGATCTGGTAGGTCTCCCACACCTTGGATCTGATCCTCTGTGATGAAGCCTCCAGCAATAGATTCATGTTCTGTGAGTACTTCCTGCTCTGGTGGAGATCCACTGCCACTCACCAGAGTAGAGGCATGATTGGAAGCCATCTTGTTCTTTGCTCTGCGTTTAAGGTCATTCCACCGCTTAGAGCAATCATCAGCTGTGCGCCTCACAAATCCAAGGGAACTAATGTGGTCCGCGATGCACTGCCAGTGGGCCCTACGTTGAGCAGTCGTAGTCTTGCACCCTGCAGTCACCAGCATTTCGCGGCCATGGGACGACACGTAGCCCACAAGTGCGTCTAGTTCTGCATCATTGAAACCACGCTTCCTTGATGTGCCGGAGGGGGGAGCTGTGTCTGGGGTCCCAGCCTGTACGGGAAGAGCACTCTTCTTCCTCTTGGAAGGTGGTGCGGACCCTGAGTGGCTTACGCCACTCTGGTTGGTAGGGGCTGAAGCGCAGGTGGACTGGGCACTGGAAGTAGCCAAAGGCACGATGACCAAAGGTCTCACTGCAGGCATTGGCTGCTGGGTAATGTTGACAGGACCAACCTCGGTGTGATGGACTTGGACCAACACTGTCCCGGCTGGGAGACTCGGAGCTGGGGTGGATTGAGCTGCAGCTGCCCCTGCAGCCTCCTCACCCTGGCTACTTTGGGCAGCAGATGACATTACTGCCCCAGATCCACGGGGCCTGGTGACAGCAACCTTCACCGCCACACGTGGCTTTGACTTGGTGATATGGACCTCGGCCTGGGAGTCAACCTGTGCCGGTTTGGTTGACATTATGAGCGGGGTTAACAAGGCCTGAGATGGGATGGTGTCAGCTACATCTCCCTGACCCATTGGGGGGGTGGGGTATAGGTGTCCCTGATTGGTCCTCCACACAATGGCCTCTTGGGCCACCCTGCACATCCTGGTCACGTCCCCTACCGCGCCCACCTCTTGGAGGTCGGCCACCTTTGCCTCCCTTCCCGCTTGGTCGCCTCCCAACCATTGCACTGATGTTCTTGTGCGAATGGGAGGTGCAGTAAACAATTGTCCTGGGCAATTGGGGTGAAAGGGGTAGGGTACTAGCTGGAATACGTACCGTAGTGCTCTAGCAAGGCTGTCTGTGACCCCTGGGGGAAGAAGACGGGTCATGCAACGCTCTGTTAAGCTCACCTGGCTCCCAGAGAGGCGTCGATCTGGACTGGACTGCTGCGGTCTCCACCAATGTGACATGTAGGTTCGAGATGACGGACTGGACTGGCCCACCTAGCTTCGTTCGCTTGGCCCATAGGAATATTCTTCTGCAAGTGGAGAAAGGGAATTAACCACCCATGGAGTTGAGCGCAAATCCCCCCCACCCCGCTGTTCTCCCCACTGATCACCTTGGATGTTCCCTCTTATAGTCTCACCTGATGATTTGAAAAGATGAGCTCTCCATCCTGCATTGAGCGCAGGGGCGCGTAGATAACCAGTTGCTTCACTGGCTCGAAGGAATTGGTGAGTTCCAGGACAATATTGACTCTGATATTCCCGGCAAGACGCCGTAAGTTTGTAGTTCGTAAGAGTTCAAATGCCTGACTTTTAATCTTGTCCGATTCCTTGCAGGTTGCAGCTTGACCCTACTGAAGAGTTCCTCGTGGCAACCGGTAATGTTCTGGTAAGGATTTGTATTATCCAACACAGTTCGATAAAATAATGTCCATATGTAACTTGTTGCTTTCTCCCTTATTCAGGCGCTGAGAGAAAGTATGAAGTCTCGGGGAATAATGGCTCCGGCGGTAAAATTAGGTAAGTCTTTTGTGGTGAGGAGGGTTCCCCTTGTTAGTCCCTTGTTTCACCTTGCTGCCCTTTTGTTTCCCCTTAGGGGCCGGGGTTCGGCTAGGATGCAGTGGAAGCTGCGCCAACCCGTGAAGAAGAATAGTACCGCCGGTGGTAAAATCAGGTAAGTCTATGGGGGGTATTCCTCTGTGTATTCCCTTGGCTCACCTTGCTGTTCTTGTCTTCTCCTTAGGTGCCGGAGTGCGGCGGTAACATGCAGGAGGATGCAGTGAAATGTGAAGATGCTGCGAAGGCCGGTGAGTTCAGCGCGGCGCTGCAGCAGGCGAGGCGACGCGCATAACATAACTTCTTTCTTCCAGCTCAAAGGCGCGATGGATCGGGAATTCAGGTAAGGATCAAAGGTATTGCTCTTGTTCTAACCTTTTCTCCTTCTTTCTCCCTTTTTCTAGGAGCTCCGAACTCGAGGCGGGCGTGGTAGAAGACTGGATGCAGACTTGCAGGCACGGTGAGCGTTACGCTGCTGGATGCAGAATAACACAAAGCATGTGCTGCTCTTCCGGCATGGTTTAAATAGCCTTCAAAGAAGTCCCAGGTAAGTATTCCTCCCCAGCCCCACCCGAGTAAAAAAATAGTCCCTAGGTAAAATAGTCCCTTCCAAGCCTTGTTTGGCTTGGAGCTCTTGCAGCATGGTCTGCATCAGGTAAGTTTGCAGCATGGTCTGCATCAGGTAAGTTTTAATCTATGAGCCTGGTGCCTATGGCGCCAGGACTGACTCTCTATATGAGCCTGGTGCCATAGGCGCCATGACTGCACCCAAATAGCCCCTAGCGGGGGTTGTTGGGTTTGCTTGGGGTAACTTGATGCCTGCTTCTGGGGTTGCTGGACTTGGTCTGGTTCCCCGGGGGTAGGCATCATGACACGCTCAGGCACCCGGAAAACAAAATTTAACGTGCACGCGACCCCTGGTAGCCCACATGCATGGAATAGAGAACCTGCACTATGCTGTGGCACCCAGAAACACAATAATAAGCGTACGCGTGGTACACGCAGGCTACAATGACCTCTGAATGGGTACGTGACACACGGGGCAACCACAGTTGATAAATACGTGCCCGACTCACCATCTGCCTGGAAAAAGAACGTGAAAAAGACACGTGTGTGCATGTTGGCAACCCCCCCGGCAAAAGAATAATTGAACGCCGTCTGAGTATACAAGGAGTACGAACTGGAACCGTTGTGAAGTACTCACGTGTGAACCGACAAGAAGTACAAGAATCACCCGCTTGCTCTCCACAAAAAGCACGTAAAAGAAAATGGCGTCCTACGTGTACATTTTAACCCAGCCCACACGCGCAACTTCACTTATGCGCATATGCGCTAAGGGCCTTTCCTCTAATTACACGCAGTGACACCCGGACATGCAGATTTTGCACGTGTATAATCAACATGCACCCGTGTTGAGGGAAACGCCCTTATGCGTTACGTCACAGATGCGCTTACGCGCTAAGGGCCTTTCCTCGAATTACACGCTGACGTGCGTGCAGTTTTTTCATGTGCCAAATCACTCCGTATCCAGCTGGCCACGCAACAACACATGGAAGACCACGCTCCTGCCCAGAAGGCCATTTTCCTGCCCCCCAGAGCCCTGAGCCCGTGCCCACCTGCTATCTGCTGCTGTCTGCCTGCCTGCTGGCCACGTGCCCTGCTATTTGGTGCCTGCACGTCAGCCATCTGCAGGGGTCCAGTTGCTGTGACCACCCCTGCTGGAACAGAAGACTTCGAACTGGTATTCCATCGCTCCACAGCCCAGACCCAGCACCCAGTTGCCCACCCACACCTGCCTCGGGGGTTGTCATGCCAGGGGAAACACCATCAGAGACCACTAGCAACCCCCAGCCAGAGAGGCAGAGGGCTACCAGCTTCAGTGCCACAGAAGTTGGTATCCTGGTGGATCAAGTCCTGGGGCATTATGAAGCCCTCTTTGGAAGTTTATGCACCGACAATGAAGGATGGAAGAGGATCTGGACGGACATCGTGGCTGCCATCAACGAGGAGGGGGTGGGCAGCCCGCGACATGCAACACGTCCGGAAGCGCTGGGTGGACTTCAGGTCCAGGACCCTCAGCAAGGCCCGGCGCTTCTTGAAGGGAAAGCATGCAGAGGGGTGCCGGATCCGCCTTAGCAACATCCAGATGAGGGTCCGAAAATGCATAAACCCAGCGCTCCACCGCCAGATGCTTCAGAGGCAGATCCGTCCGGAGTCGAGCGGTAAGTGACCATGCCTACTGATTGGACACTATGCATGTCGAGGTGTGGCATGAGTGTGCAGGTTGGACATATGTCTTGGAAGGCCCATGTATGGATGTGTATGTACAGGGACATGAGCCTGCCGCATGTGAGTCCAGTCATGTGTGAGGCATATCAATGGTGTATGTGTTCAAATGCCTGGTGCCCAAATGCATGTGTCGATACACACATGTTTTGAATTATGTGGATGTACTGTGGCATGGTTGTGGTGTGACACATGGATGCTGGTTCCACCTTCATGTATGTGCACAATGTACATGTGCATGTGTGTGTATTTGACATGTGTGCCACTGTGATACACCATGGATGCATGTGACACCGACATGTAGGAGGCTGATTGGCAGATGTGACATGGATGCCGATGATTTAACTGCGACAGGTGGTGGAGATGTGCAGATGCATGTATGTCTGGTGGTGTGTGTGCATTTGTTTGGCACTCCCCGTGTTGCATGTGACATCAGGCTAACCTTCGGATGCTCATGCTGTTGTATGTGTATGGATGGTGCTGCCTGCTGCAACATTCCTGTTAATTTGCACATGTGTGTGGGTTGAAATTATGTGTGTGTTGGGGAGTGTGATGCCATGTATAAAGTTTGAGACTGCCACTCATCTGCAACTGTCATGTGTGTATCAGACCATTGTACAGTGCCCTGATGGCTGTGTTCTGGCTCTCCCTGTCTGCAGCGTCAACCGATGAAGAGGGCGGAGGTGGTGCTGTGGAGCACAGCGGCAGGGATCCCACCGCCAGCCGGAGACGCAAGGCCCAGCTCCCCTCCCATGTTGTCATCTCGTCGGGGAGTGAGGAGTCTGGTGCCGCGTCCGTGTCCGCAGCTGTCGAGGGTAGGTCCAAGAGGCAGAGATCGGAGGTGGACTTCTCGGCATCAGAAGGGGCAGATGAGACCCCACAGGGTCCGATGGAGGAAGATGGCACGGAGTCATCCAGGTTGGTGGTGGGTTTGGTTGAGGAGGAGGCCGTGGAAGGCCCACACATGGGGTCTGGTGCTAGTGGTGCAGTCCAGGGGCAGGGACAGGAGGCAGCACAGGCCGCCGCAGAGGTGCCTGTGTTTAATCCTGTCCCTGATCCTGTGACTGCATCATCCCACACCAGCAGGGATGCCTTCGTCCAGACCCGTTCGCAGGGAGGGGATGCGCAAACAACAACTGGCCTTCCTCTCCCTGTGGACGTGGCAATCCGGGACCGTGTTGAGCCTGTCCTGGCTGAGGTGGTGTTGCGTCAACGGGGTATCCGGGATGACGTGCAGGGTTTTCGTGACGACTCTGCACGTTATTTGGGATTCCTCATTGGCCGCGTCGACCTACTAGGACGGGTCACCAGTGCTGGGTTCCTCCGTCTGCTGGACTTTGTACCGACCCCCTCCTCAACTGAACCCCCTATGCGCCAGGCATCCTCTGTGCCATCTTCCGGCCCAAGTATCACATGGGTACCCTGTGGAGCTGCCTCTGACCCAGCGGCCAGGCTGGTGGAGGACACATCCATGCCACAGTCGGGAGTCGGAGGTCCAGCAGGGTTGGCCACCCCAACAACTGGACCCCAGCAGGAGGAGGACTTGCAGGCATCAACAGGCAGGGCACATGCACGGCAGCAGCAGGCTCAAGCTCTGGGCCATCAACATCAGAAGGGCAGGCATCGGCCGGAGAGCAGGAGAACCCTGGATTGGGAGTGTCTTCCTTGTGGCAGAGGTTGGGCCAGCAAATAGATGCGGAGGGGCGGCGGGCGGAAGAGGCGCGGCTCACTAAGGTCAGGGCGGAGAACTCCATGCACCGGGCGCTGAGGCGGGCTGAGTGCCTCGAGGAAATTTGTAGGGAGTTGGAGGTGGACATGGCGTTATCCCTGCGAGACCTCGGGGCCAGGGAAAAGGCCCGCCTCCAGGACGTTGAACAGGAGTTCGATGATGCCCTGGCCCGGGAAATCAACAAGTGAGCTGTAGGACTTGCCCGCCACCATTGTATATAGTTAATTAGTGTTAGGTTTCCTTTATATTTTCATTTTATTTGGGGCGCATGGATTATGCCCCACCTTTTTGTATATAGTTGTTTATTAGGTAGGGTTTTTTGTAGGTTTCATTTGGATTGTTGGGCTCATGGACCCTGGATTTGGAAATTGTATATAGTTGAACACTTGATTGGACTTCATTTTTTTCATTTTTTACCATGGAGCAATGGATTTATTTTTTCATTTGGATTTTGTTTGATGGACGAACCCTTTGGAGACATTTTCATTTGGATTTATTTTGATGCAGCATTCATATATTTTATTTCATTTATTTTGGACATGCAGCCTTTTGTTTATTATTTCTATTATTATGTGATTTTCTTTCATTCCCTTGGTTTTATTTTGAATACATTTTGGTTTCATACTTCATTTGTGTGGTTTTCTCTCATTGGTTTCATGCATGTCACAATGTGGGTTTTCTCATTCACTTGCACCCATTGTGTGTGTGTGACGGACATGTATTGACTTGCATACTTGCCATTTGAGATGTATCATGTAACGGGGATTTCAATGTGGGGTGGATGGAATACTTGGTTGGGTGTTTGGACTGAGGTAGCGTGGGGTGGGATTTGGGTGGCCATAAGGGACACGTGTGTGGATCATGATGACGTGTTGGGGGGGCATGAGTCGGGGCCTGATGGAAGGTGCCCGTCAATGCTGGGTGGGTGGGGGATGCAGGGGGACATGAGTCAGGGCCTGCTGGCAGGTGCCTCTCAATGCTGGGTGGGTGGGGGTGCAGGGGGGCATGAGTGGGGGCCTTCTGGCAGGTGCCTGTCAATGCTGGGTGGGTGGGGGTGCAGGGGGACATGAGTCGGGGCCTGCTGGCAGGTGCCTGTCTATGCTGTGTGGGTGGGGGTGCAGGGGGAAATTGTCACGCTCACCTGGTATCCAAAGGGACGCCACCCAGCCGGGTTACTCGCTGGTATGCTTCTCAGCTTTGCCCTGATGTGGTCTGCGGGGAAGGTTCTGCCTGAAAATACAGGAGGTCTGTGTTCAAGACTGACCAACTGGGGTAAGTATCCTCCCTCCACCCCCGTATGATTTCAGTCCCTCTGGTGCCCTCTCCTCACCTTGTGGTAGAATTAGGCGTGCTCTCCGTCCTGCCTTCTTTGCAGGGGCGCGTTGTCTTTCATGGGCGAGTGCAGTCCAGTTACTTTACTGACGCTGGCCCGTTTGATATTGTTCAGGTAGGTATTATTGCTGTTCTTTAGTTTTGTTGTTATCCTGCATGCCTTTCTTTGTTTAAAATGTCTCTTTTTTCTCCCTTAGGTATGCGGAGCTTCAGCGCGGCAAAGTCTTGCCTTTGCTAACCTGTGTTTTTCTTCCTTGTAGGTCGCAGTGTTCTTCAGCGCGAGTGGAATGTCCGGAGTGGTGCCAGCCGAGAGGCGACCAGCCAGGTAAGCCTTTTGAGCAGTTCGTAATTTGTAAATGTCTCTACTGCTTTCTTTAATGTTGCCTCTATCTTCCTCTTTCAGGTCGTTCTGTCCGGGAGGCGTGCAGATTCAAGGAAGCTGTTCTCAGTAGCTGCGAGTGTTTAAAGATGAAGTCTGCAGGTAAAATGCTGCTGCTAAAGATGTTCCTTTTGTCTCCTTGCAGATTCTGCTTCTCCGAGGTTCGAGGGAATAGCTGGACACGGTGAGCGTCACGCTGCAAGCTGCAAAGTAACACGAAGCGTGTTGTCTTGCTCGGGTGTGGTTTAAATAGCCCCAACAAAATAGTCCAGGTAAAGTAGTCCCTAGGCTAGCACACCCAAAACACTAGACCGCATAGCTTGGTTCTCAGGAACCAAGCTATGTGGATGCCTCCATGTGGGCTGACAATACAATAAAGTAGTTCCCAAGCACATTGTTTTTCATGGTGTATGAGTCTGGCGCCATAGGCGCCAGCACTGGCCCCATGAGGGCTTTTGAAGAGGATGCCAGGCTCTAGAGGCCCGAGTCCTGAATCCACCAGGCCAATGGGTTTGCCAGAGGGGGTTTTGGGTGAGGGTCGTGACAGAAATGAGTCGGGACATGCTGGCAGGTGCCCGTCAACGCTGGATGGGTAGGGGTGCAGGGGGGCATGAGTCAGGTATTGCTGGCAGGTGCCCGTCAATGCTGGGTGGGTGGGTTGCAGGGGGACATGAGTCGGGGCCTGTTGGCAGGTGCCCGTCAATGCTGGGTGGGTGGGGGTGCATCGGGACATGAGTCTGGGCCTGCTGCCAGGTGCCCATCACTGTGGGTGGGTGGATGGGTGGGGGACATGAGTCGGGGCTCACAAGTGTGCTCACAAGTGCATGGTGCCATGTGGGCTGACTGCAAGGTATGGTGAGGGTTGTATGGTAGTCCCCTGTGGTGTGGGCCGCCTACAAGGCATGGGGAGGGGGAAACCGCACACCCGGGAGGGCACACAATGCCAAATCGCGTGTAAAACTCCCCACCCACCCCTCACAATACACGTACCCCTCTCGTGCTAGCGAAATCACGTGTAAAACTCCACGCGCACCCCTCAGAATACACATACCCCGCTTGCACAGGGCCTATCGCGTGTGAAACTCCCCGCATACCCCACAAATGCACGTACCCCACTCGCACAGGGCCTATCGCGTGTGAATCTCCCTGCGTACCCCACAAATACACATACCCCGCTCGCACAGGGCTTATCGAGTGTGAAACTCTCTGCGTACCACACAAATACACGTATCCCACTCGCACACGGCCTATCGCGTGTGAAACTTCCGCCGCACCCCCAAGATACACGTACCCTGCTTGCACAAGCCCTATCGCGTGTGAAACTTCCTGCGCACCCCCCAAATACACATACCCGACTCACACAAGCCCTGTCACGTGTGAAACTTCCAACGTACCCCCAAGATACACGTACCCCACTCACACAAGGCCTATCGCGTGTGAAACTCCCTGTGTAGCCCCCAAATACACATACCCCGCTCTTGACCAAGGCCTATCGCGTGTGAAACTCCCAGCGCACCCCCAAAATACACGCAGGCACCCCATCCACCCTGGCCAGGCCCAACAGTCAGCCCACTCACCCTCCCCTTGCCCCGCAGGCAGCCCACCCACCCTGGGCATGCCCCGCAGGCAGCCCACGCCACAGAGGGGTGCTTTTTCTATGCAATTTACCTGGCGCAAGCAGGGTACGCGTATTCCAAGGGGTGCGCAAGTACATTTTCACGCTTTTGGGTGCCGTGAGCGGGGTGCACGTAGTATTTTCATGCGATTACAGTGTACCGGCCCTGTAAACTGGTGCAGGGTTGGCGCTGCATTGGGGATTTCAATGCCTTTTCCTTGCGCAAGGGGCGTTCTTGGGGGCGTAACTGGCGCTGCGGGATGTTCTCTGCGCCAGCGCTCAAAATGGCTTGGGTATGTCATGAATACGCGGTGTGCCAGAATGCTGTTTAGCGCACACAGCTGGGTCACACTGGCGCACGCTCCCTCTCTGCGCTGCTCGCGTGCGCTGCCTCTGCGCTGAAATCTATGAATTACTCCCTAGATTTCTTACATTTGAATGATGTGTTGATATACTTTTGATATCATGGAAGGTGCTTTTGCAAATAGGTCCTGAAATGCAGGCTAATGAATGTCATTGTAGTCCTGTGTATTTGCACACTGGACAGGTATCCATATTTTGCAGCACTTTCATTTTGATTTTGTCTTTACCTTTCACATACTGATTGAGGAACTGACGTAAAGATTTGAAAGATTCGTTAGGAATGTTACACATTGACGTGCACAGCCATTTATATACTGGACGGTCTGGTTCAGTCGAATGGAGGGGTAATTCAGGGGATACTTTTGTAAGCAGTGTTTCTTGTTCCATGATGGTATTATTGATTTTTTCATACCCTCGTCCACTGCTATGGATGGCAATTGTGTTTGCTTGATTTTGTTTGTATGCTTCTTCATTAAAATATGGTTCTGTGGTCGTTGTGTGACTCCATTTACCTCCACAAATAAGTTATTTTTGTTGACATTCCATTTATTGAGAAGTTCCTTTTGTAGTTTAGTACTTCGTTTTTTTAGGGGTTTCATCCTATTTAACACTAAAATAAATAACTTCCTTTTGAGAAGGATTGCACTGTCTATGAGAGCTTGTAGGATTAATTTTCTACGGTAGGTTTTAAGGGTTGAGGATGATTTCGCTCCTCTTATTAGTATGGGTTGTTGCTATTATATCAGGATTTATAGGAGCATTGTTAGCAGTACTGGTAGCCGAATTCTTGTAAAGCATTTTCTGTTTCGTGCCACATTTTGATAGAGGAGCCAAAGTTTCTGTAGTTGAAGTTTCCTTTGTTTCCCTTAATGACTGTATTAGCTGTTTTATTTCAACGCTCAGTACAAACTCTGCTAGAGATGGATGCTTACTTTGGACACTTTTATTTTCATTTGCTCTATTTCTACGTTCCTTTCTACAGACTTGGTTTTTGGTAGGCATTCTTTGGGGTCTGCACGGTTTGGTCTGTTTTACAATGTATGTGTGCTGTGTGCATGGGTGTATGAGTTTGATGGGAAAGCTGTTTGTGGTGGTGTCTGAATGTGCATTGGGCAGTTACAATGAGTTGGGAAGTTGGGAAGGCTATTTTTCTGTTTCTATATTATTACACTGTGCTTCAGATGAGAGTAGAAAGTGAGATACTGGTGAGGAGAAGCATTAATAGTAAACGTAATGGTATAAAATGGTATAAAATGGTATAAAATTAAAACAGCTATACTAACATTCTAAGGCTTCTGTATGTTATTTGTGTTCCAAAAACACAGGGATTTGTGTGCCATTCTGCCTGTTGTTCTTTGTTTAAAAAATGGGGATTTGTGGGTAGAATGGTTCAGAAATCAATGTTTTTTTTGGTGCGGAAATTACATAAATAACGCACACAGTCTCTTTGAGGAACAGTAAGAATATAAAGGTAGTAAGGTACTTACTTTTTTTTGTAGAATGACCAGGTTTCTTCGGATATGTTGTTTGCAGTGTAGATGCTGTTGATTTGCAGGAGAGTAGTCTTCGCTGCAATTGTACAAGGAAGAAGTTAGTAACTTTGTGTGTTTAAAGCAGTGATGTTAATGTACACATTAATTTTGCCTTTTTCGTCTGAGTATTCTCGTTTAATATCTGAACACAGTGTATGTGCGCATTTCATTTCACTATGTGCAGCATTTATATGTTATTTGTAGTATGTTAGTTGAACCTGCTTTCGCAAATGAGTACAATTTTCAGTTCATGAAATTCCCTTGTTGTGTTGTCCATAGCAGAGAGGTTTGGAAGTGATAGGTCATTATAGTAGATGGGAAAAATTTGAATACTTTCATATTATAAGTAGGAATGCGAAAAATCGGGAGTACCTCAGAGGGAGATGTCACCTCAGCAATCGGGAACGTTTATTTTTCTCATACGATCGCATTTGAAGTAGCATTAATTTAGGCAGAAACAGTAAAAAAATGTGACATTTGCTAATGGACAATCGAGTTTCACGCTTAAATCGGGAGGGTTTGTACGTATGTATAGGTTATGCGGGAGACAGTAAGAAGTAGTGCGATTTCCCAATGAAAAAACGGAAGTCT
Source organism: Ambystoma mexicanum (assembly GCF_040938575.1). Lineage (NCBI taxonomy): Eukaryota > Metazoa > Chordata > Amphibia > Caudata > Ambystomatidae > Ambystoma > Ambystoma mexicanum. The sequence goes on from NC_090925.1 coordinate 380,008,423, forward strand.
TGCACTTAAAGCGGGAGCGTTGGTATGTATTGGCTATGCAGATGTAGTGGCATTAACTTGTTTAAATGGAATCATAAGAGTTGTACATGTTCTCTGAATAAAATATGCATACCTTTACTTTGTACTCATGCATGTGCGTATGCATGGAGCTGTAAGTAGAAATCTGCGACACTTGCAGAGTAGTTTTTGAAGTAGACGCTTTGCTATGATATGCGACTTGTATTCAGAGTTATCAATAGTACATTTGAAGTGTGGAACTCTGATGACGGAGTTAGATGTAGAGGTCTTGGATGTGATTGGTGGATGGTTGTGTGACTGCTTAGCTGTGTCCAATGAGGGAATGGATTTGCGAGTGATGTGGAAAGGGTAGAAGGACTGGCTAAGAGTTACTTGCCGCACGGACACCGCGCTTGTCCGTGGGTAGGGCGTGCCACATACGGGGTTCTACAGCAAATCTAGCATGAAAAGGGGACTGTAGGCATCAGCCAATCAGATGATGACATTGTTGATTTGTGTCGAAAGAGAGTGTGTGTAGTGAAGATGGCAGAGGAGGAGACAGTCAGGGTGTTGGTGCTCGGAGATATTTTTGTCCATGGTTTACGGCACTATTCCGAAAGTAGGCATGTGGCAAACAATTTTGATGTCAGAGGAGTGGAGGTGGTGTGGAGCGCTGCGACTGATTGCAATGTAGCAGTAATTCTCCAAGTTTGCAGAGATATGAGTAGGATGACCAGTCCCCATGTGGTAGTTTTGCACAATGGTGCTTGCCATTTGGGCTAAGTGAGTTCACCTACTTTGTTGGAAGATTTGGAACAGTTGGTGCAAGCAGTCATTAACATCTTTCCAACTGCTATAGTAATTTTTTCTGGCTTACTCCCTAGAGCAAAATGGGACAACAGTTCTGTTTTTTGTCCTGATCTAAGTATTGGGAGGTGTACCATCAATCGCAGCATTCGTGCTTTCATGTTACGAGCTGTTATGTTTTTCTGCAGCCACAAGAACATTGTTTCCAGTAATGCAGCTTATTTTGAAGCAGATGGTGTTTCTTTATCTTTTTTGGGAAATGCCATGTTCTTTTGGAATGTAAGGCTTCCTTTGGACAAGGTTCTGTGATGATTGTAGGAGTAAAGTAAGAAGAAAGAAAATCAAAAAATACAAAATAACAGGTGTCTGTCAGGCATCTGCAAAAAAACAAAAAAAACGGCTCTTTTCAGAGCCCACCTTAAAGGGGAAAAGGGGAATACTATTTAAATGTACAGTTGTCACGCTCAGGTCCTCTACGTGTCCGCGGACATGGCGGTAGTCTGCAGGCAGCGCGTATTACCATTCTGGGGTGGAGACACATGCAAATGAGAATGAGCGAAGGTAGGGATTGGTCAGTGAAGTTCAGTGGGTGTGTTGTGAACGGAGAGATTTAGTAAGAACGTCTTTTTCCTGAGAGGAGACCAGACATCTATGGCTCTGTGTGCTTGAAAACAAATTATCTGGATTTTGGGAGACTCATGGATACATTGGTTGAAGGTGCATGCAGAATGTTGCGGTATATCTGCAGATCTTGGATTTTCTCATGTGGAAGTGTACTGGCATGCAGTTCGTGGAATTAAGTGGCTGGACTTGGTACCTCTCTGGGCTACTTTACATACAGAGCGTCATCCTGATATAATTATCATTAATTGTGGAGGAAACAGTTTAGGGCATGTCTCTGGAATTTGCAATGAAGGAAGGACTTGCGAAGGTCATGGACATGTTTCCAAATTGCCAAGTAATATATTCCCGTATTGCACAAAGACAAATGTGGCTGCATTCTTCTTCATTTGGTCCACAAATGGAGAAAGCGAGGCGCAATGTCAATAAGGCTGTTTGTGCCTTTCTAAGAGATGTTGGCATGTCCTCTTTTCATAATGAAAACATTTTGTTTCGCAGCATATTCATTTTTTCGCAGAGATGGAGTCCATCTCACATATGTTGGCAATCAGATTTTTCTTCGAAATGTACAAAATGCACTGCAACCTTTTTTGGATTCATAGTCACCTATTTTGCATTACATTTTTTCAAATCCACAGTTTTTCAAACACACACAACACCACCAAAAGGCTCTTTTCAGAGCCACCACTTACTCCAAGCGAAAAGAGTATTGGTTTTGCTACGCTTGCACCCTCCATTTTTGTGCGTCCAACGACTGTCCGCAGACTTTTCGAAAAATGCGCGGGGGCCTACAGGGTCACATGATAGTTCCATTGTTAAACCGAGAAAGGCGGCTCTGAAAAGAGCCTTTTTTAAAATTTTTGTTGTTTTATATTTTTTTGATTTTTTACACACGACACACTAGGAGAGGAGGGTGAAGGAGGGTAAGGAAGGGACACCAACCACGGGGATAAGAAAGGGCAGGTGGAGAGAGAAAGATGTAGGGTGGCCCTTACTTAGGTACGTAGCAGTTCTTCTGGTGCTCCGTGATCGTAGTCTTGAAAGCACTTCGAAGACTCTTCCCCCCTGCAGAGTACTGCATCGCAGTACATACACAACATTGTGACCCTCGAAAGTTAAGGGTCAACAGTATCAGGGATGCGCTCTCCCACAGGAGTGTCTCTTGTGGTGAGAGGATCGGACACGGAGGATGCTGCGGAGGAACTCAACCTACTATGTTCATCACATGGTACCACCTTGCGAATGTCTGTACTGTGGAACAAAATTAGGTGTTGCTTCATGGTTGTCGTACCAAAGCTGTACGCACCAGGTCTACCGCGGGTTACACATGACCTGGTTCGCACGTGCGTTTGGTACGTTTCCAAAAACAGTAAACAACCGCCACACTCACGACTCCCGGCGAGTGCTGGTAGTACGGAGTTCCTCCACCTCATTCTCTTCATCCTCTTCTTCCTTGCTCTCTACATCCTCACGCTTATTTCCCTCTGCAGGCCCTTGGGGAGGTCGTGGCGGTGGAGGGTTTGGGGGTGGTGCTGAGGCTGAGAAAGCAACAGCAGCCATGGATGCCATTAGGCTTGGTCAGATAATCTTTGCTACAGCAGTAAGGGCAGCAAAACTCAATCTGCTATAGCCAGAAGTACAATGAATATGAGCTCGGGGGTGTGGCCTTTTATAGAGGTGGAGGGGTGCGCCTCGTGATCATATCGATCACTCAAAAGCATTGAAAAAGTTCTAAACAATATGTAGAAAGCTAGGGCCATTTTATGGGACATGTGAAATGGTGATTTTGTATTGTAAAATAATTTGTAATGTCTACATAAGATCTTTTGAAATGTTGCGGAAGCGGACAAAGTGCGCAAATTAGGATACACGCTCAGCATGGGTGCAGTCACATGATGACGGTGTGAACACATCCGCGAAGGAAATGAGTGCCTGCAGGACACCAAATGCAGAGTAACGGTCATGCACATGCGCGTGGGTGTTCTACGGACAGTGTTCGGGTCCTGAAACTAATTAAAAGTGCGACACAAGTGAGACGGACAGTTGCAGACAGGCGCGCTGTTCTCAAGACTTACAGGTATTGTGCGCATGTGCGTAGATGTTCTGCTGACTGTACGGCCAGGTACAGTGTCCTTAGGTCACCTCCATTTTGTTTGACTATGGACATGCTGGCCACCGCGCCTGTTCTACAGACAGTTGCTTTTTGGCATCGGACGGTACGGACAGGTATAGTGTCCTTAGGACACTCCCATTTTGTTCATTTTTACATCCCGGACACCTGGTGTGTTCTAAGAACAGTTTCATATTGGTTGTAAACAGTACAGAGAGGTATAATGTCCTTAGGACGCCCCCCATACTGTTGATTTACGGACATCTTGGACAGCTGGTGTGTTCCAGCAACAGTTCCATCTTGGTTGTGAATGGTACGGGTAGGTGTATTGTCCTTAGAATATCCATATTTAATTGATTACGGACAGGCAGAACAGGCGCGCTGTCTGCGGATATTTTAGCTCTTTTAAAAAATAAATTAGATCCAAACTACTCCACTAAAAGTAACGTAACATTTTTTTTGTTAAACGCATAAACATCAATCAAGAGACAGAGAGGGGGAAGCAGACACTGAAACAAATATAGGGGATTTAGGGTTTTGCACAGGCTGCTTGTGAGGGGATGAAGGGATGGAAGTTTTGTCAAAACGTTTATGTTGTTCTTGAGGCTTTGGGGATAGTTCACTAGGAAATGGAGAAGGGGGACAGGTACAGGTGGGACAGTGATATCTGACTTTTTCCTTTCACGAATTCCTCCACAAATTGCTTTAGCTCATTAAAATTCTCCTTTAGCATGTCCACTTTGCCTTCTATTCATTTCAGGGTGTCTTCCACTGTGTCGTTTGGTGGACTGTTTTTGTTCTTTAACTGTTCTATTAAAAATACATGTGAACACATCCGCGAAGGAAATGAGTGCCTGCAGGACACCAAATGCAGAGTAACGGTCATGCACATGCGCGTGGGTGTTCTACGGACAGTGTTCGGGTCCTGAAACTAATTAAAAGTGCGACACAAGTGAGACGGACAGTTGCAGACAGGCGCGCTGTTCTCAAGACTTACAGGTATTGTGCGCATGTGCGTAGATGTTCTGCTGACTGTACGGCCAGGTACAGTGTCCTTAGGTCACCTCCATTTTGTTTGACTATGGACATGCTGGCCACCGCGCCTGTTCTACAGACAGTTGCTTTTTGGCATCGGACGGTACGGACAGGTATAGTGTCCTTAGGACACTCCCATTTTGTTCATTTTTACATCCCGGACACCTGGTGTGTTCTAAGAACAGTTTCATATTGGTTGTAAACAGTACAGAGAGGTATAATGTCCTTAGGACGCCCCCCATACTGTTGATTTACGGACATCTTGGACAGCTGGTGTGTTCCAGCAACAGTTCCATCTTGGTTGTGAATGGTACGGGTAGGTGTATTGTCCTTAGAATATCCATATTTAATTGATTACGGACAGGCAGAACAGGCGCGCTGTCTGCGGATATTTTAGCTCTTTTAAAAAATAAATTAGATCCAAACTACTCCACTAAAAGTAACGTAACATTTTTTTTGTTAAACGCATAAACATCAATCAAGAGACAGAGAGGGGGAAGCAGACACTGAAACAAATATAGGGGATTTAGGGTTTTGCACAGGCTGCTTGTGAGGGGATGAAGGGATGGAAGTTTTGTCAAAACGTTTATGTTGTTCTTGAGGCTTTGGGGATAGTTCACTAGGAAATGGAGAAGGGGGACAGGTACAGGTGGGACAGTGATATCTGACTTTTTCCTTTCACGAATTCCTCCACAAATTGCTTTAGCTCATTAAAATTCTCCTTTAGCATGTCCACTTTGCCTTCTATTCATTTCAGGGTGTCTTCCACTGTGTCGTTTGGTGGACTGTTTTTGTTCTTTAACTGTTCTATTAAAAATACATATATATATATATATATATATATATATATATATATATATATATATATATATATATGTTAAATGCCCATAACATACTGACTATTAATTTGCTCATGCAGAGAAGTGTGTACCGTTATTATCGCTTTCTTCCGACATTTCGCCATGCGGAAAATTCTCCTACATCCACTCCAAAGTACTGCACATTTCTGTATCAAAACAACCGAAAATACATTATTTGTTCAGCGGCTCATACAAAAAGTATACACACACATAAGAAAAATGAAGTTCACTTACTCCTTTCTTGTAATTTGTCTTTGTTGTCTTATGTTAGTCTACTCTTGCTCCTAGCTGAACAGTTTCTGTGAGGTAATTACGTTGGAGGCATATCTTTTTTTGTTACGGTATAATCCATTTTATTCTACATGGTAATTAACTGAATGGGTAATGTGTGAGACGTGTAGGTTCGAATGGTTACTTATTACTACTTAAAATGTGTTTAAGTGCTCCTTTTTAAACTTGTGCATTTTTCATATGGCATAATAGAACAATTTCAGATACCCCCTGACTGTTTGGGTAGTGTTGATCTCGTCCGCGCCCGTCCGCAGACAGGCGCTCAGTCTGTGCCCTTAAAATATCATTAGCGAGGGGGTTCAGTATGTTCTATGTTACATGTATATAAATTAAGGGAATTATAGTACATATCTCCCAAATTCACATGCTGAAAGTATATTCAATAAAAGAACTTTGTTAAAGGGATGTTATGATTAAGTTGCCCTACTAAAAAACTATGAAATTCACTAAAAAAACTTTGTTAAAAGGACATTATGGTTAAGTTGCCCTAATAAAAACCTGTGAAATTCACTAAACAAAACTTTATAAATGGAACATTATGGTTCGAAGTTAAAAAAACTGAAATTCACCAGTTATGGTAGGCTAAGCAACCATAACTCCCCCCACCACTGTGCACTGCTAACACTAACACCCAGGACATCAAAGATGACATCACAAATGTCATTGATGACATCACTGATGACATCACATGTGCATTTAGTTTTCATGCACAGCTTCCACAAGGGATTGTCATTATAATGTTGTCAGAAAGGTATCAGAGATCATTGAAGAACTATCATGCTAAATTGTTCATTAAGCAATGCATTGCTGTAAATACCATTGCATTACTAACTTCTTTCAGTACATGAACGAACTCATGATGAAACGTAGGCATTGTCTGCAGCATGCGCCATAGAGGTCCAATATTCAAAATCTTCCCATATTGGATAGTAAAATGATGAATGCTTTATTTCAAAATGTTGCATATGTGAAACATAAGTACCTAACAATACTTTACTTACTGCATAATTGTACTACTACACACAAAACATAAGAGACCACAATGCATAGAAATCAAAGCATATGCAGGGAAAGTAAAGTAAGCAAAAAAACTGCAGTATTACTAGAAAGTGTTCATAACCTAATTAACTTCATGCACAGAGACGATTCTTGTATTTCAGGATTCCTTCTTCTCCTATGTATATGTATCATATAATGTGACTGTACCCTAAGGAGAGTAGTCTAACAACATATGAGCATATGAGAAGGGTAAGGTCTTCACATATAGTACTTTTCACTTTTTTAATTCGTGCCTGACAATGAAGAAAGCCACCTGGCCTAGATATGTCAGTGAACAAAAAAAGAGGGAGCCAGACATGTGATGTCATCATTGATGTCATCAATGACATTTGTGATGTCATCTTTGATGTCCTGGGTGTTAGTGTTAGCAGTGCACAGTGGTGGGGGGAGTTATGGCTGCTTAGCCTACCATGGCGAATTTCAGGGGTTTTTTGGTTTTTGCTTCGAACCATAATGTCCCATTTATAAAGTTTTTTTAGTGAATTTCACATGTTTTTAATAGTGCAACTTAACCATAACGCCCCTTTAACAAAGTTTTTTTTAGTTTTTAGTGAATATATATATATATATATATATATATATATATATATATATATATATATATATATATATTCACTAACAAAAATTATTGTTAAAGGGATGTTATGGTTAAATTGCGCTACTAAAAACATTTCCCCTTTATTGACAAAACTAGCCTAAAGCAACATTATGGTTAAAGCGCCCTACTAGCCTGGCTTGTACAGCTACGGCACCACCTCCATGCGGCGGTACCTGAAAGCGAACCAGCAGACAGCTGTTCGGAGGGTTGTCCCCTTCCAAGGAGGTGGTAGGTTATTTTCCTCTACAGCATCCTCTGCATCTGCTCCTGACACCTCTAGGGACACTCCAGTGGGCCATCGTGTCCCCTAAGCAGCCTTGGAGGACATACGCACTGCAACAGACCTGCACCTTTCAAAGGTCACTGTATTGTGCATATTCTGCGATGCGGTACTGTGTAGGGGGGAACATTTTCTAAGTGCTTTTGAGGCTTAAGACTGGGAGTATTACAAAGAGTGCCCCCTTCCCAAGTGCGGTGCAGCCCACATCTTCTACTTTCCATGTACGATTTCTTACCCCTGTGATTGGTGCACTTTGTCAAATCTCACTTCCATTGCTGGCTTTTGTGGGGTGTCTTATAACAACAGGAAACATGGAACAGAACCAGAAGGGGGGAAGCAGGGCAACAAAAAGGCTCTTATCAGAGCCACCTTTCACTGTTGAAAAATAGAAGTTGAAACAAAGCATGCAGGCGGTGGCACAGCCTAGGAACGCTGCGTACAGAGATGGCAACAATGGGTGGTGGGACTCCGGCTAAAGCATTGTACACATTTGCAAAACAAAGTGGTGGCTCTGAAAGAGGCTTTTTGTGCTGTTTGTGTTTGCAACATTGGAAGTGGTGGAAAACCACAGGGAAAATGCTTGCTAGACTTGCAGGAAGTGCTGCTTATTTTGGATATTACGCAGAAACAGCTCATTGCCAGCATCAGTCAGATGAACTCCATTTGAACGAAAAATGTTGGTACTATGAAACAAAAGGTTTTCATTGTGGAAGGAGAACACGCCAACGTCACACAAAAAAGCACAAACAGCCTTGTTCACATTGTGCCATGCTTTCTCCATTTGATTCCCATACGAGGAAGAACGAAGCCACATCTGTCTCTGGGCAATGCGATAAAAAGATTATGTGTGAATTTGGAAACAGTTCCATGAGTTGCCGAAATGTCTCCTTCATTGGAAACTGCAGTGAAATGCTGCTAACATGCCCTAAACTGTTCCCTCCACAACGAACAATAATAATGTCTGGATGAGCAAGCGTAACCAAACTGGCACAAAGAGGACCCACATGGAGCCACTTCATCCCACGTATTCCGTACCAGTGTACATTGACATTATGGAACCCAAGGTGTGCAGCCAGTGCACAGTGTTCTGCGTAAACGTATACCCAATGTATCCAGGAGTCACTCAAAAGTCATGTAATCCACCTACTGAACGTTACAACCATACCCGTAGCCATCTCGACGCCTATTTGCAAACACGCGTTCTGGCACAATCTGTTGCTACGCACAACACCCAGGAAATTATATTGGCCAATCCAAACTCCTGCACAGTCCCATTTCCATTGCAGCCACCCTGAAAAGACCCGGATGGAGCATGTGCGCACCTCCAAATGGTGCGGCTTTCATCCTGTGTAGGGGGCTGCACAAACACATTTTAAGCATCATAGAAAATGGGTGTCTTGGTGGAATTTGTGAAAAGTGTTTTTTTATAATTTTGCTAAAGTGACTTGTAAAGAAACACCTTTTTGTGGGCTACTTGTAACGGATTGCTCTCTGCTTTTCCTCCTTACATTACTACACAAGTGTCTGCAGTGTACATTGTACATAGTGCAACAGATGACTAATTTCAATAGGGGGAAAAATATCAACGTCACTGACAAACATCACACTAGAAGCACTGAAGTTTTCATGGGCACAGAAGAACATCCTAGCATGGAACAGAAAAGCATACATACACCGGAGTCGATAATCCGTAGTCCCATTTCCATGACAAACACATTAAGAAGGACAGCATGTAGCACGTGTGCTTTGGCCAACTACCGCGAGGTCCACGTCCCAGGAAAGCAGGCCAGTCATTCTTCCATTTCCAGTACTCTTTTACCAGCACTCCCTGATGGGTTACTGTTAAATGATTACATACGCATCCACCAATTACATCCAAGAATTGCGCATGTAATGATATTGCATCTATTGAACAGTCCATACCAACCGTTAACCACGCAGAGGTCAAATGTCCTGTAAATGAAACGCACCTGGACGGGAAAGTACAATAAAACGATCTACGAGTTCTGCACCTACATACATTGGCCTCGCTACCCACCACCATGCCTAGTAGGTATTTTTATTTGTTGTACAGTACAGTGGCAACGGTGTTATAAGCTCGTAGCAACAGGGTGCCTAGCAGTGAATCTCCATAACGTAGTCAAAATTTGTACTGTTATTTCTCCCATCACCTACCATTAAATGTCTCCTTAAGTGGTGGTGGCAAAGTTGCCATTTGCCATAACAGGCATTTGTATATGGAAACAGTTACTCTGTTCTTTTGTTCCATCAATTTAACAATGCTTTTCCCGATTAACACACGTCCTATCAAATTTGTAAAAATCACACACAAAATGATCAGACAGCCTTTCCCACCAAACTAAGCCAAGTGCATACATTGCAAGCATAACAACAGTTTCCTGCCACATGTCATAGATAACAAAAGTAGTTAGGCAATAAAAAAATGTATGTGTGGATTTACAACAGGAACATTCATAAATATGCATACGGAAATTAAAGCCCAAAAGCAATGCCTGCACTCATATAGCAAGCATACATATGCAGCGAAGTACATGGAAATGAACACACAAAAACATCATTCTGCTCCTTTTCATCACCCTTCCACAATGTGAAGTACTGCATTTTGAAAGTAAATAGGCCTACACTAATAGACACACGTGTTTCATAACAAATCATACAATAAACTCCTGAATAATCCACCCACCCCCTTGACAAACATGCTTATGCTCCCAAGTGCCCATTCATATTGTAAGCCTTCCATTTATCCACACACACTTCGGATTACACGCTGTCGGTCGCGCGCACCACACGGACTCGGAAACGTTGTTTCCGCCGTCACGGAAAACCCCACGGAAATGGAAATAACGCAGCCACAAGTGGCGCAAAACCCGTTTCCACCTCCGCCGCCACGGACACGGAACCGGAAATACCATGATCGCCAAAACAGGAAACAGAGAGGCGGCCATCATATAAAAGCACAATCCATTGCCATCCAGAGCCAGCACAATCCTAACTCTGAGAAGCCAAAAGGGACCACCAGCATGTCTGCCAGGATTCCTGCTCAGAGGCAGCGCAAACAGCGCTTCAGCGAGGCGGAGCTAACCGTCTTGGTGGAGCACATTGTGGACAATGCGGAGATGCTGTTCAGCGCCGACCAACGGCGTGCCACACAGCAGCGGAGGAAGGAGGTGTGGGCCGAAGCTGCACGCAAGTGCACCGCTGTGGGCATGGCAGTGAGGAGCGTGAAGGACTGCCACAAACAGTGGGACGACCTGAGGCTGAGGGTACGCAACCTCATTTCCACGCACCGCCAACGCAGCAGTGGGACAGGCGGAGGACCCCCTTCCCCACTGAGGCTGCAAGCATGGGAGGAGCGTTGCAGCAGCGTCCTCCACCTAGAGGGAATCCATGGGATCCGGGAGGCTGAGGCAGGAGTGAGCCCACCTGCAGATGCCGGTAAGTGCCCAAACATGAATGCCACATGTAAATATGCAGTTGTGAGTACTGGGCCAAAGGACCCATTAACAACCCCCCCCCCCCCAGGCAGTACATGTGTGGGCCAAAGGACCCATTAACAACCCCCCCCCCGGCAGTGCATGTGTGGGCCAAAGGACCCATTAACAACCCCCCCCCCAGGCAGTGCATGTGTGGGCCAAAGGACCCATTAACAACCCCCCCTTGGCAGTGCATGTGTGGGCCAAAGGACCCATTAACAACCCCCACCCCCCAGGCAGTGCATGTGTGGCCCAAAGGACCCATTAACAACCCCCCCCAGGCAGTGCATGTGTGGGCCAAAAGACCCATTAACAACCCCCCCCGGCAGTGCATGTGTGGGCCAAAGGACCCATCATGATCCGCATGGCAACCAATATCACAGAATGCATACACCAGCAATCAGATGCATGTGACTAACACTATTCAATGTACAATCTTAATGACGCATGTGATGCACCCATCTGCCACCACAACAACACTAATTGCATGCCCTTTGTGTCCCCACAGCCGTTTCAAGTGACAGTGATACTGCACAACAGGCCAGCCAATCTGCACCGGCAAGTACACAAGCCACCGCCACCACACAGGAGGATGCTGCCGGCAGTTCTGCACCTCTGGCCACATTACCAGCCACTACAGATGTGCCGCCCACCACCACCACCGACGTCCCCACCGTCTCCACACTGCCTGAGTCTAGACAGGTGCCACAGGGACCTATCATGGCCACCCAACACAACACCGAAGGCAGCAGCACTGCAGAGGGGGCGCCCTGCAGTGATAACAGTGCCCTGCAAGAGCACTCGGAAACGGGGCCACAGTGGGAGATGCCCGCATTTGAAGACCTGGGCTCCTTCCATGAGCTGGGGTTCAGTCCCACATCACTGGGGAGTCCCATGAGGTCGCCCACCCCATCCATGGCCGAACTGAATGCCCGCATGCAGCGGATGGAGGACCAGCAGGCTACCCTCACCCAGCTGGTGGAGAGGCAGCTAGAGGAATCCAGGCTGCAGAGGGAGAGCTACAGCGCCTCAGTGCGTCGCCTGTCGAGGTCCATCGGACGCTTTGCGAGCACTATAGTAACCCTTGCACACCATGTGCGGGAGGGCAACGACCACACCTCCAGGCTTGTAGAGGCCATGTTGGTTGGCCAACAGGCAAATCTGGCACGGATGCCCTCAATCCCAGATTCTGCGCAATCAAACACAACCACCCCATCCAGCTCCACTACTGCCAGTCCAAGGAGGCGCTCAAGTAGGCTAACGGGTCCCTCGGGCAAGGTTGCACAGGCACAGAAGCGCACACGGAAGTGATGGCATGTGTGTGGGGCAGTGCAGGACACATGTGGACTACAAGGGTGTGAGAGGGGTGGGCACGTTTGGGTGGTGGGGTAGGTAGTTTTGGGGGTTTGAACAATGGGTCCTGGGTGGGGGTGGGCACGTTTGGGTGGTGGGTGGCCCCGGGTGTACAGCTTCCCTAACCAATGCACCTCCTTCCCTGTTGTTATTACATCAATACATCACCATTTCCAATCAAGACATACATGTGTGGACATTGATCATTTATTTTGCAGTGCAACTATTGATTCATTATCGACACCATGTTCGTGCATTTCTGTGAATGTGCTGTGACTCAAAAGTAAATGCGAATCAGGGCATCCCCTGCTCTCTGGCCATCATGTGGACCCCCAGGGGGAGGTGGTGCCATCCCATCCCCATCTCCATCCCCATCTCCATCCCCATCCCCATCACCATCCCCATCCCCATCCCCATCCCCATCCCCATCTTCCTCATCTCCGTCTGGTGGCATTGGGATGTTCCTGCGCAGCCATATATTGTGCAGCATGGCACATACGAGCGTGATTTTACCCGTCTTCACTGGGCTGTACAGCAGTGATCTGCCAGATCTGCTCAGACAGCGGAAACGGGCCTTCAGCAGTCCAAATGTCCTCTCAATCATTCCACGTGTGCGGATATGTGCCCTATTGTATGCCTCTTCATGCCTGTTCCTTGGTCTCCGTACAGGTGTCATCATCCATGGCGTGAGTGCATATCCCGCATCACCTACATGGGATGTAGATGGGGGAACATGTCAGTGTTTGTGGCATCATGTCCTCATCTGCTGCTGTGCATTCTTGTGTCATCATTCATTCATGCATATGTACCATGCAGTGTATGGAGGTATGTTTTGGGCATCACGATGTATGTCGCTAACTGGATATGGGCCTACACATTAACTTGCATGTTTACTGTGCCCTGCGGCTGACATTTGTTTGTGTGCATGTCACGGTGCAGTGCTGTCCACACATGGCAGAGTGACTTCACTGTACGGAAGTAGTAAATACACGTCGTCTCATTTACACGCCTCTCGTGCCTTTTGAGGCAGTGTTTCCATTGAGGGTGGGTTTCTGCAGTGGCACAAGGTTCATGGGACAGTGACGGGATTGGCTGTGCCAGCGTGTGCACGGGCACATTGTGGTGCCCTGTCATGTCTTCCTTCATGATGTTTGGCATCCGCTGTGTATTTGGTAGATGGAAGGGGGGTGATGCATATGCGGTCACAGCGGCACACTCACAATGCTCATTGGGCTGGACAGCCACACACCACTTTGACAGGGTTGTAGCATCATCAGCTGTACTCACCCAATAGCCATGTGCTTTGTCCGGCATAGCGTTCCATGTACCGTGTACATAGTGCAACAGATGACTAATTTCAATAGGGGGAAAAATATCAACGTCACTGACAAACATCACACTAGAAGCACTGAAGTTTTCATGGGCACAGAAGAACATCCTAGCATGGAACAGAAAAGCATACATACACCGGAATCGATAATCCGTAGTCCCATTTCCATGACAAGCACATTAAGAAGGACAGCATGTAGCACGTGTGCTTTGGCCAACTACCGCGAGGTCCACGTCCCAGGAAAGCAGGCCAGTCATTCTTCCATATCCAGTTCTCTTTTACCAGCACTCCCTGATGGGTTACTGTTAAATGATTACATACGCATCCACCAATTACATCCAAGAATTGCGCATGTAATGATATTGCATCTATTGAACAGTCCATACCAACCGTTAACCACGCAGAGGTCAAATGTCCTGTAAATGAAACGCACCTGGACGGGAAAGTACAATAAAACGATCTACGAGTTCTGCACCTACATACATTGGCCTCGCTACCCACCACCATGCCTAGTAGGTATTTTTATTTGTTGTACAGTACAGTGGCAACGGTGTTATAAGTTCGTAGCAACAGGGTGCCTAGCAGTGAATCTCCATAACGTAGTCAAAATTTGTACTGTTATTTCTCCCATCACCTACCATTAAATGTCTCCTTAAGTGGTGGTGGCAAAGTTGCCATTTGCCATAACAGGCATTTGTATATGGAAACAGTTACTCTGTTCTTTTGTTCCATCAATTTAACAATGCTTTTCCCGATTAACGCACGTCCTATCAAATTTGTAAAAATCACACACAAAATGATCAGACAGCCTTTCCTACCAAACTAAGCCAAGTGCATACATTGCAAGCATAACAACAGTTTCCTGCCACATGTCATAGATAACAAAAGTAGTTAGGCAATAAAAAAATGTATGTGTGGATTTACAACAGGAACATTCATAAATATGCATACGGAAATTAAAGTCCAAAAGCAATGCCTGCACTCATATAGCAAGCATACATATGCAGTGAAGTACATGGAAATGAACACACAAAAACATTCTGCTTTGCACTCTGTACATCATTCTGCTCCTTTTCATCACCCTTCCACAATGTGAAGTACTGCATTTTGAAAGTAAATAGGCCTACACTAATAGACACACGTGTTTCATAACAAATCATACAATAAACTCCCGAATAATCCACCCACCCCCTTGACAAACATGCTTATGCTCCCAAGTGCCCATTCATATTGTAAGCCTTCCATTTATCCACACACACTTCCTCTTCCTGCCAAGACATCCCCCTGTAGTTTTGAAGAATGTATTGCACAAATGTAAGCACTATGCCATTAGCTAACATATTTTGTTAGCATCTTCTTATACAGGTGCAGTACCCACCTCTCTCCGGAAAGCCACTCGAGTGTACACTTCAAAATACAGCCTGAAATATACCTACTCTCAGCAAGCAACAAAGTAAGTACAATACCATCATACTCTTGTATGTCTCACTAGAAGAGTACACTATTGTTGTATTGTAGCATATGGGTGTGCGGCCATCCATCAATGGATACTTCAGTGTTACTGATTACACCTCTACTAATCCCCACATAGTAAGATACTGGGCCTCATTACAACCTGCCAGTCCGGGACCGTGCAGAATCCGTGACAGCGCTAAAAACGTTTCCGTGTCCACAAGGTTGCGGAGAAACCGTCGGATTACACGCTGTCGGTCGCGCGCACCACACGGACTCGGAAACGTTGTTTCCGCCGTCACGGAAAACCCCACGGAAATGGAAATAACGCAGCCACAAGTGGCGCAAAACCCGTTTCCGCCTCTGCCGCCACGGACACGGAACCGGAAATACCATGATCGCCAAAACAGGAAACAGAGAGGCGGCCATCATATAAAAGCACAATCCATTGCCATCCAGAGCCAGCACAATCCTAACTCTGAGAAGCCAAAAGGGACCACCAGCATGTCTGCCAGGATTCCTGCTCAGAGGCAGCGCAAACAGCGCTTCAGCGAGGCGGAGCTAACCGTCTTGGTGGAGCACATTGTGGACAATGCAGAGATGCTGTTCAGCGCCGACCAACGGCGTGCCACACAGCAGCGGAGGAAGGAGGTGTGGGCCGAAGCTGCACGCAAGTGCACCGCTGTGGGCGTGGCAGTGAGGAGCGTGAAGGACTGCCACAAACGGTGGGACGACCTGAGGCTGAGGGTACGCAACCTCATTTCCACGCACCGCCAACGCAGCAGTGGGACAGGCGGAGGACCCCCTTCCCCACTGAGGCTGCAAGCATGGGAGGAGCGTTGCAGCAGCGTCCTCCACCTAGAGGGAATCCATGGGATCCGGGAGGCTGAGGCAGGAGTGAGCCCACCTGCAGATGCCGGTAAGTGCCCAAACATGAATGCCACATGTAAATATGCAGTTGTGAGTACTGGGCCAAAGGACCCATTAACAACCCCCCCCATGCAGTGCATGTGTGGGCCAAAGGACCCATTAACAACCCCCCCCCCCGGCAGTGCATGTGTGGGCCAAAGGACCCATTAACAACCCCCCCCCCAGGCAGTGCATGTGTGGGCCAAAGGACCCATTAACAACCCCCCCCGGCAGTTCATGTGTGGGCCAAAGGACCCATTAACAACCCCCACCCCCCAGGCAGTGCATGTGTGGCCCAAAGGACCCATTAACAACCCCCCCCCAGGCAGTGCATGTGTGGGCCAAAAGACCCATTAACAACCCCCCCGGCAGTGCATGTGTGGGCCAAAGGACCCATCATGATCCGCATGGCAACCAATATCACAGAATGCATACACCAGCAATCAGATGCATGTGACTAACACTATTCAATGTACAATCTTAATGACGCATGTGATGCACCCATCTGCCACCACAACAACACTAATTGCATGCCCTTTGTGTCCCCACAGCCGTTTCAAGTGACAGTGATACTGCACAACAGGCCAGCCAATCTGCACCGGCAAGTACACAAGCCACCGCCACCACACAGGAGGATGCTGCCGGCAGTTCTGCACCTCTGGCCACATTACCAGCCACTACAGATGTGCCGCCCACCACCACCACCGACGTCCCCACCGTCTCCACACTGCCTGAGTCTAGACAGGTGCCACGGGGACCTATCATGGCCACCCAACACAACACCGAAGGCAGCAGCACTGCAGAGGGGGCGCCCTGCAGTGATAACAGTGCCCTGCAAGAGCACTCGGAAACGGGGCCACAGTGGGAGATGCCCGCATTTGAAGACCTGGGCTCCTTCCATGAGCTGGGGTTCAGTCCCACATCACTGGGGAGTCCCATGAGGTTGCCCACCCCATCCATGGCCGAACTGAATGCCCGCATGCAGCGGATGGAGGACCAGCAGGCTACCCTCACCCAGCTGGTGGAGAGGCAGCTAGAGGAATCCAGGCTGCAGAGGGAGAGCTACAGCGCCTCAGTGCGTCGCCTGTCGAGGTCCATCGGACGCTTTGCGAGCACTATAGTAACCCTTGCACACCATGTGCGGGAGGGCAACGACCACACCTCCAGGCTTGTAGAGGCCATGTTGGTTGGCCAACAGGCAAATCTGGCACGGATGCCCTCAATCCCAGATTCTGCGCAATCAAACACAACCACCCCATCCAGCTCCACTACTGCCAGTCCAAGGAGGCGCTCGAGTAGGCTAACGGGTCCCTCGGGCAAGGTTGCACAGGCACAGAAGCGCACACGGAAGTGATGGCATGAGTGTGGGGCAGTGCAGGACACATGTGGACTACAAGGGTGTGAGAGGGGTGGGCACGTTTGGGTGGTGGGGTAGGTAGTTTTGGGGGTTTGAACAATGGGTCCTGGGTGGGGGTGGGCACGTTTGGGTGGTGGGTGGCCCCGGGTGTACAGCTTCCCTAACCAATGCACCTCCTTCCCTGTTGTTATTACATCAATACATCACCATTTCCAATCAAGACATACATGTGTGGACATTGATCATTTATTTTGCAGTGCAACTATTGATTCATTATCGACACCATGTTCGTGCATTTCTGTGAATGTGCTGTGACTCAAAAGTAAATGCGAATCAGGGCATCCCCTGCTCTCTGGCCATCATGTGGACCCCCAGGGGGAGGTGGTGCCATCCCATCCCCATCTCCATCCCCATCTCCATCCCCATCCCCATCACCATCCCCATCCCCATCTTCCTCATCTCCGTCTGGTGGCATTGGGATGTTCCTGCGCAGGCATATATTTTGCAGCATGGCACATACGAGCGTGATTTTACCCGTCTTCACTGGGCTGTACAGCAGTGATCTGCCAGATCTGCTCAGACAGCGGAAACGGGCCTTCAGCAGTCCAAATGTCCTCTCAATCATTCCACGTGTGCGGATATGTGCCCTATTGTATGCCTCTTCATGCCTGTTCCTTGGTCTCCGTACAGGTGTCATCATCCATGGCGTGAGTGCATATCCCGCATCACCTACATGGGATGTAGATGGGGGAACATGTCAGTGTTTGTGGCATCATGTCCTCATCTGCTGCTGTGCATTCTTGTGTCATCATTCATTCATGCATATGTACCATGCAGTGTATGGAGGTATGTTTTGGGCATCACGATGTATGTCGCTAACTGGATATGGGCCTACACATTAACTTGCATGTTACTGTGCCCTGCGGCTGACATTTGTTTGTGTGCATGTCACGGTGCAGTGCTGTCCACACATGGCAGAGTGACTTCACTGTACGGAAGTAGTAAATACACGTCGTCTCATTTACACGCCTCTCGTGCCTTTTGAGGCAGTGTTTCCATTGAGGGTGGGTGTCTGCAGTGGCACAAGGTTCATGGGACAGTGACGGGATTGGCTGTGCCAGCGTGTGCACGGGCACATTGTGGTGCCCTGTCATGTCTTCCTTCATGATGTTTGGCATCCGCTGTGTATTTGGTAGATGGAAGGGGGGTGATGCATGTGCGGTCACAGCGGCACACTCACAATGCTCATTGGGCTGGACACCCACACACCACTTTGACAGGGTTGTAGCATCATCAGCTGTACTCACCCAATAGCCATGTGCTTTGTCCGGCATAGCGTTCCATGTACCGTGGCAACGTGGAATTCCGCAGTACCATTGAGTCATGTGATGATCCTGGGAAACGTGCGCAGCATTGTGTAATCAGTTGCATGGCATCACAAACCATCTGGACATTCAAAGAGTGATACTGTTTCCTATTGCGGAACACCGCCTCAATTGCACGTGGTACTGTCAGCTCAACGTGGGTGCAGTCAACTGCGCCTATGCAATTTGGCATGCCTGCTATGGCATGGAAGGCCAACTTGGTGGCAATGACCTCGGGGAGGGTGCGGGGTAGGGCTATTTGTTCTGACAGATGGCGCAACAGGGCATCCAGTACCTGTACCAGGATTTTTGAGAAACAGGGTTGTGATATGCCGTGCAGCTCACCAACCGTGTGTTGATAGGTGCCAGTGCCAAGGAAATCCAGTACTGAGACAACCTTCAGGACGGGGGGTTGATGGCGGTGGAGGTGTCAATTTGGCTGCTGATGTTGTCCTCAATCATGACGGTGATGTGCAGGATTGTTGCACGGTCCAGCCGGTATAGTGTGTGGATCTGTCCTGGGGTGAGGTTCCAGGGTGAGGCCCTGATGCGTGGTATTGGTGGCTGGCGGCGGGGTCGGGCTGGCTGGGCAATGGGGTTTGCCATAGCTGCAGGGTTGGCTGGTTGCCGCCTGCGCCTCCTCCGCCTACGCCTCCTCCTCTGCGTCATTACTGCCACCATGTGCAGTGCTGCCTGTTGGTTGAGTAGGCCCAGTCCCAGTGCTACTAGACCTGCTGCCTGCATGGTTCTATGTTGTGTTGGGCTGGGTGTGGCCCTTTTGTGGGCTCCCAGTGGCCTGCTAGGTCCTGCTGGGCTGATTTGGTGCACCTGTGCCCTGATTCAGTTCAGCAGGCAGTGTATAACGCCATGTTCGCGGTGGCGGCGGTTCCGCCACCGTGATCACGGTATTTACGCCATTTTTTCCCGGTATTTCCGTGTCCGCGCTAGTTGTGATGCTCACGGTGTTTCGTGTTGACGGTAACAGAGGTGTTTCCGTGCAGACGGACTTAACGGGACCCCTATTTCCGCGGTGGCGGTTGAGGGTGGTGCTATTACCGAGGTCGCGGGTCATGATTGGGCGGACATGGAAACGGTGCCGGTATGGTTTTACCGGCAGTGTTAATTCCGGACCGGAGTACTTGTAATGAGGCCCAACTGTCTCCAACCGAAAGTTAGACACCACTGCACAGTGACACACTTCCAGTTAAATGCCTACTTTCCTATTGACCCACTCATGCACATTGCACACATATACATTTCAAATGTTGCACACCCACACTTCCCTTTCTTCGCCAACAGCTACTACACAATGCCTACCAAACTGCAACTCCATAGAAAGCAATGCAGAAAGAGAGCCACGCAACCTAAAAACACAGAAAGTAGCCATCTACTGCAAGCTGAAAGTGAACAGAAAGTTGAAGGAGAAGAGGTAAATCAGTCATTAAGAAAAAACGCATGCATCTACCAGTAAAGACAGTGTAGGTGATCTGTCAAAATGTGAGAATGAAAAGAAAACCACTAAGTACAGTGCAACGCACACTACTGCTAAGAGAACACATACAAATGGTAATGTAACCACAAGCAAGCATTCTAAAAAAGTTATTTTACAAAAAAATGTCCACCACAGAATCCTTCATAACCTTATAAATAGAGGTCAGAAATCACGCTCAACCCTCCAAACCTACTGCAGAAAATTAATAATAAAAGCTCTTGTAGACAGTGCAATGAGCGTGAAATGGAAATTGTTTATAGTAATTCTTAACCGAATGAAACCACTAACAAGATTAATTGGTAAATTGCAAGCACTACTTTGAAACAAACTCAATGTCCGCATAGATACCTTTGGCCACATCTGTACAGGTGAGTGGAGTCACACCACCAACACAGTGCCATACTTTAATAAGGAATCATACAAACAAGAACAAATAAACCAAATTGCCTTACATCGAAGTGGACGAGTGTATGAAAAGATACACAATACCATAATGGAAGAGGAAACACTGCTTTCAGAAATATCCCCATCAAACGTATATGTTACTCTTCATTCCACCAAAGCAACAAGCCTCACCTATAAATGGCCTTGCACATCAATATGTAACGTTCGCCAATGCTTAATCAAATCTTTGCAGCAATTCCTCAATCAGTATGTGAAAGGCAACGATAAAAGAAAAAGAAAAATACTACAAACACTCCTTTCCAGTGCGCAACTACACTCAAATACGAGGACATTCCTTAGCCTGTATTTCTGGACCTGCTTGCAAAAGCATCTTTTACTGTATCAAAATGTTAGCAACCCACCATTCAACAGTCAGAAATCTAGTTTACAAACTGTACTATGCAAAAAGTCCAGCTTTATCACTCCAACATTTAAATGGTATTCTCCTACACGGTACAGCCAAACAAGTGCTCGATGAAATAGAGCACATCCAGAGGAAATATTGTGGAACTGAAGAGCACTTACAAACTCCAGATTTTCAGACAACAGTACTGACAAAAGTGCAGCTATCAACTCTTTATATCACACATACAGAAAAGAAATACAAAAGTTCAAAAGCACATCTGCTGAAATGCCAAACCAACTATGTGTGTGTTGTCATAGAAATTTCTATAGAAGGAGCACCAAAACTATAGATATAATGCAGAAAATCGAAGGCAATGAGGAATCCCAATGGTTTCAATTAGCTCTCTAACTTATAGCTGAAATCAAATACGAAATTACGAACACCTCCATACTGTGCACATACTGCACTGCAAAACTTGACAATAATCAAAGACCTTCACAGGCAATTAGTAATAATTTGGAACTATTTCCACTGCCAAACGCACTGCAGCAGCTTAATTTGTATGAGACCATTATAATCCAAACAGTGCACCCATTTCAAGCAATAATACGACTTCAACCGAAAACTACAAAATTGCCTCCCACCGAATTACTGAAAGGCATTTGTGGTAAAGCCGGTCCCATAGCACAGCGAGTAGAGCGCTCGCTTTGACATCTGTGCAGAGCTTGCTGACACAGGTTCGAATCTGGGCAGGGCCAAACTCAGCCTTTCATCCTTCCGAGGTCGATAAATGAGCACCACACACTGTGGGTAATAAGCAGCGCTCAGATACCTGATGGTTCGTAGCGCTATATAAATGCTAAAGTATTAAATTACTTACCATTAGAAAATGTAGCCACTCTATGAGTGCAAAGGCCAATACATGAATCTTTGATTATCCTGGTAAATGCTGTACCTGCAGACGACAAAAAGAATTGGCAACAACTAGTGGACTTAACTAGTGGACTTAACCAAATGCAATACCTTAAAGAAGACAATGAATACCACAAGGAAATAAATGTTCAAGAAAACCTGAGAGAAACAACCAAAATAATTCAGGACTCCTCAACAACTGTCCAATTTGAACCTCTAGATCCTAGTGCAGCCTCCAATATTTTAGACCACTATACAATTCACCCAATGCACTCCCAAGACACCATAGACGATGCACTAGAAACATATCAAATGCGGCAAGCCAAAGTTGCGCCAATCAGTATATGGGAAAAAAGTGTGAAAGCACAAGCCTTTTCTCGAATCTTCCCTCCTGGAAAAGGTGGAAGATATGATGAAAAAGGGACACAATTAACAGTATCAGAATGCTGCTGTTTATGAATGTATTCTGAAGACCCTAGATTTAGACAGAACGTGGAGTACATATTCCACCTGCTCTTTGATAGTGAACCTGCAACACTATGTTATGGAGTTGCCCACACATTAAAAACAGATCCCCATTTTCAAAACATGTCTGCTTCACTGCTACTTCAAAAAGTGCAAGAGAAGGACAAAGTTTTACAGTCAAGTATTACAAATCTTTTGGCAAACATGAGTGGTATGAAAGAGTACTGGTTCCGACGGCATGCAGATGTACAGTGTATGCTACGCAACCTTGGGCCAACCACATGGTTTGTCACTTTAAGTTCTGCAAAGTATGCATGGGAAGACTTGCAAGCTTTCCTACGCATAGCAAACAAAAACAAAACAGGTGCAGACATGAAAACACCAGGAGATCATTGCTCTCTCAATCCAGTAAATGTTTCACTCTACTTTCATCATTGCTGCCTTGCCATGCGGCACTTCATTTGCAATAAAGCACTTCCTCCCCTCGGAGAAGTGGAACACTTCTTTTGGAGAAAAGAATATCAAGCCAGAGGAGCACCACACATCCACATGATTTTGTGGATTAAAAATGCTCCTAAATTTGGTGAGGAGAGTGATGAAATTGCGAAATCCCTTCGAAAAGTACACATAATGACCTACGAGCACACATTTTGCAATTCCAAAGACACAAGTGTGGCAAGTATTGGAGACACAAACATAAGAACAGAGGCAAATACTACACCAAATGGCGCTTTGGTTTCCCTAGACCAGTTTCAACAAAAGGCCAAGTAAACAGCTTCATGTCTTCGGTTCGACACAGTGTGAAAGGAAAATCTCCTAAGAACAGATACTGCATAAAAAGGAGAGAAGCATCAAGGTACATCAATGATTACAATGCAATTATTGCCCTCCCTTGGAATGCCAATGTTGATGTACAGTACACTGCAGACAATTCCACTGCAGTTGCACGATATGTCACTGCCTACTTAACCAAAGCAGAGGAAACAGAGCTCAAAGACCTGTGGGATGACATATAACTTCTGACAAAACACTGGCACAGAAATTGTGCAGCTTTCGCATTAAAATTCTGTCCCATACAGCTGGTCTCAGACTTTGTAGCCGAGGGGCATTCAGCAGATACGTTTAAATGGACCATCCTAGAAAATGTCAAACCACCCATACGAGGTGGCAATTTTCATGACATCCTGTTCAGGTTAGAACAGAAGTGGATTTTCAATATGGATACTTGCCACAAAGGTCTTAATGAATGCATTCAGTGGCAAGAATCGATTCTATCTGGGAGTCCATTTACATGAAAACACTATCCCCTTTTTATCATCCCATACATGAATTCACTTTCACCGGAATAGTGATAGTAGCTACATGTTCTTTCCCAACAGACTTCCTAGTACACCAGACAAATCTTTTTTCCAGCTTGGCACCATGAGCCTTACTGTGTTGCTGCATGAGATGTGGGCCCACTCATTCCCCTATTTTAAGCTACCATTTTTCACAGCAGCGGCTCTGCACATCTTTGTACATCTTGTGAGCCGCCCCTTTGATCGTACGGATCCGTGCCACCGACTGATTGGCTCCAATTACCCCTTTACCAGTTATTCATTGCCTTGCATCTTTGGGACCAACTCTATTTGGTTCTGCTCCATCTTTTCAGGCACTGCCTATTATATTCACACTGATTTATATTTACGCACCTGTGTGAAAACCAATTGGCTCATTTCTCTTCATTATTCCCCTTATCACATACTCAGCTTTGTATGTTTTTTTTTCCATTTCTGATTATACGTGGAGGCTCGCTCCTGGTGTTTGCCCTTGCCCATCCCTCCCACCGATGCCCTTCTCCCAATACGTCACTTTGCCGGCACCTTTGGCAGTGCTCGGACGCTATTGGCAGCATTCAGCATGACGCGATTTTGATCCGTCGCAATTGTTTACTGCAGATAGCTCCGCCCCCTGCATCACGTAACCAGGAAGCCCCCTTCCCTTGGTCAACGCGTTCGCAGTGGAAACTCCCAAGCTTTTTCGCCTCCAACCGATGGCTTCATCCATGATCCCTTCCACTCTCCAACAGGTAAGCCTCATTTGTATGAGCATACACATGCGCTATTATGCGCGTACTCCGTGTTGCCACGGAACAATATCTGTTCAGTGTTGGCAAACCTTTAAAATGTTGACCATCAGCTCGCTCTGGGCTTCATTTGTGTTTTACTGCAGAACAAGATAAACAGCAAGCCTTATCTCTTGCCTCAGTGTTCAATTGTCCGACTCTGCACACCACAGTGATACAGGTGGGCCTTTTCACAGACTTCAAAGACAACATGCATCACTAATAAGGCTTGGAGTGCATGCCAGCCAGCAAGTCCACTTTCTTCTCCCACTCCTGCACCTCCCTTAACCCCCCCACTCACCGCCCCTTGGAATGTTAGAACTTGAGCACTGCCACACAATTAGTGGCCATGCATAATTGTTATGCCCTTCCCATTGATTTATTTCATATAAAAACTTTGTGTCCCCTTTCTCATATGATTGACACACTTGGCTGCTGCATTTTGAGAGAGCAATGGGTTTATTCACACCCTGCTTCCTCGTATCAGGTTTTGTCTCTTCTGCAGCAGAAGGAGCAGCCAGTCCATCATTTGCCCTCGCATCCGGGCATGGTTAGAAGACAGACTCATTGCGCAATAGACTAAATGGTCCTGAAGAAGACGGTCTGAATCCCCCTATCCCATCGAAACCGGTCGACTCTATTGGTCATGGGTGGTCCCATGACCATCGCAAGATATCCCCAACAATGAGAGGTTATATCCCACAACAAATGTAACACTAGTCCATCACTCACATCCTGTGAGCCTTTTATAGCGTTCTCCAAAAACGGACATATATAAAAAATCTGTTGCCCTTTTTTAGATGTTTACTCCATCCACTACTCCAGCATGGGGTTAAATTAAATCTCATTAGGGTGAATAAAATACGGATAGAAAATCACATGGTTATTTAAATGATCATGCAAACAATTTAGCTGTGTTTGACAGTGATCCAATAACCAGTCCTGTCTCACCGGGAAACACAGGAATTGTGTGGTGTTTTGCTGTTTGCTCTATTTGTGAAAACATTTTATCTTTAAAAAAGAATCAATGCAGGTTGGGGTACCCACATATTTGGTTAAACGAGGGACAGTTTTTCTCCTATCCTATCCCTATTAGATAGGCATTGCACCACACGCTGCCCAGGGACAGGCACCCATGTTTAGAGACAGGGTGTTCTTCCAACAGGGTTAGATAGCAACATGTTGTTTTTCACACCTGCATTTATCCAAGCCACTGGTTTGTGATATGTGCTTGTAATAGTGTTTCTCATAAGAACCGTTTGTATTGTGATACAACATTGTTGATGTAACTGCTATGGAATGAAAGGATTTCTATTCTTGTTATTTCTGAATTACCCTGATGTTTCACCTTGGAGAAATGTTAACATTATGTGTAAACTGTAGAGTTATGTTAAAGCGTAACATTGACGTAGAACAAGGTTTAGTTAATGGAGCACTTGGTACCGTTGTTGGCTTCCCACAGGACAACCGCATTCAGTTTGTAAACATCAAGTTTGACAAACTTTCATAAGTCAAAAATATAGGACGTACAACAGCACGATTCCTTCTTTGCAAAGACATGTATGTACGCAGAGAACAGTTTTCTGTCAACTATTCATAAATTGCAAGGTCTAATCTTAGATCAAGCATTGATTGGTATTGGCAGCACAGTCTTTAAGGAAGGAATGAGTTAGGTAGCACTGTCACGGCTACGTACACTGAAAGGACTGTATCTAGTGAATTTTGATGCAACTGCAGTCAGTGCAGACATTCCTTGCATCATAGAGTACAATAGACTATGTGCACTGTACACAACCCATCTGAAAATGTACCCTATTCCTCAGAAACCGAAAGGTTTCAAAAGAAGGCTCATTCAATCAGAAGTTGTAAATGATTTGGCAACAGTACCATCAAAAGAATGGAAAGCAACTCATACTACATCAACTACCAAAAGCACATACAAAAGGAGTCAAAAAGACAAACCATACCCAACTCCACCCACCCACAAAAGAAATGCCTCTGCAAAGAAACCACATACCCTTCTATCAAAGTGCTCAGACACAGAACTACCTGGCCCATTCAAATTTTCCAATACAACAGGTGTTAATTGCTATGCAAATGTAACAATGAATGTTCTATTCCAAATGCCAGCAATTGTGGAAAATTTTTATTTAAATGGCGCAGACCAGTTGTGTTTGTAAATGCTTGTCCTTCACAGAAATGCAGTAAGTAATCCTGACACCATTTACAGTGTCTCAGGAATAAGGCAAGAATTGGACTACAGTACTGGAATGGTGAAATTCACTTTAAACCAACAAGAAGATCCACAGGAATGTTTAATGTACTTACTACAATTACTGGAAAGGAAAAACATACTCATGTGGAAACATACATGCACTCTGTGCAACCATGTCATTCAGGAACAAGTCCCTAACGAATGCTTCATGTATGTATCTATACCTAACTGTGACTGTGACTCCATTCCATTTCAGCATCTGGTGCAAAATGCAAACCATAGCATGTTGTTTACGCCATGCAATTCTGATAATCGTTCGACGCTACATATTCACTCACATAGTCAATATGTAATATTAATGCTCCTAAGATACAATGCCGATGGGACCAAAAGCAACTGCAAAGTTACTGCCTTAACACACGGACAGGTATCACTTGGCAAGAAAACCTTCACAACAGTACCCATAATCTGCCACAGAGGTGACTCACCCAATGGAGGCCACTATACTGCATACATTAGAAAGCAATGGTCATGGTGGGAATGCAATAGTACTTCCATCAGTCCAAAACAGAGATTATCTTCAAATCTTGCAAATGCCTACTTAATATTCTTGAAGCCAAACTGTACTAATTGATGTACAAACCTACTATACCTTACTCCCCAGCACCAACCAGAACCTTCGTCAGTGGACAAAAAATGTTTTTCCTTCCACACTGTCGACCTAAAGGAACTTAGCGTACTGCAAGCATTGACAAAATGAAGTAAAGTGTGTGTTGGACATTTCTATCACCAATGAACCCAATGAATACACTCTAACAAACAATACATGTACACAAATCACAGTAGCAGTATTTTCCACAGGATACGTGTAAAGGAAAGTATTAAGTATGAGTGTTCAAAACTATGCTCAGTAACCTCTGAAACCACCACGTATGCAAATCAGTGACCAGCTCTCCAAGAATAGTCATCCAACTCCAATACACAGGGACCTATCATCACGTAATTCCATAATGGTACGCTACCACTTCAGAATGTACACAGATGTCCAAGTAGCAACAGAAATGCACAACCTTCTAAACATACCCTTTACAAATGGGACACTGTAAACAGTTAGAATACACCACCTGATATCTAACTGCAACCAGAATACAACAATGTTATTTGCAGCATTCAAACAACCCAACTCAACCTTCAACAACTACTGTGCTACAAACATTTTGTATAACACTTGCAAATTGTGACCAGTTACAGTACTCCAACAGGTACGTAACTACCGTCATAATTCTTCACTAGCACAGTACAATGCCACAATACTTGAAAACCAGCAGCAGCAACCAAACACATAAAGAAACAGTGGTACAAAAAGGAAGCAGGTAAACATTTACAAAATACCACCTGCTATACAACGGCACCCATCCTACTAATATGTATGATTGTAAACCCTTACATTTCCTCCTACTTCAAGAGTATGCCTTAAAAAGTTCTGTAACCACTCCAGACATGACTATCATTCTTGTGCACCATAGTAGCAAAGAAATGTTGACGTTTTTTTAAAATCCAGCATGGATTTCTTTTTACCACATACCCAATGATTATGCAAAGAAACACAGGAACTGTGCTCATTGCACAGTACATTGGTTCAAAGCATAGTACTTAGGAAGTACTAATTATGAAGGTCCACAAAGTAAAAAATGTATGCTATTTAGTGGACTGCAAAATAACAAAATATCAGCTCTAACATGTTTTGTTCTCTTTCGTCACAGATAATGCAGCAACCAGGACCACAACATTTCCCACTCGATACACAAAACACAGTACAGTCCCTCCTCAATCCAAACAGTAAGTCTGCAACGATTGCTATCATAATTCTCTAGAGTGCAAAGTGTGCTCCTATTTCTGCTATACACATAGCAATGTCACCATTTGCAATGCACACCTATATTACACTACACAGCTTGTGCCTACACCCTACACGCTTCAATACACCCTGTACAGTGTAGGGCCTCCAGCCATGCACTCAGCATTCTACACCCTGCCCACAATTGCCGCTGCACTGTACAACTATGCATACAAACATCTATCCACGTACCACTAACCCCACACATAACACAGCCACCTACCCCTTAGCCACTGCAGTTGACATTGGCTACCATTTCTTACACACAATGCATAACCTATTTCCTATATACACTGTTCACCTAAGCCTATAATAAGTGGACACACTGAATGCACAACACTATAGTAAGCTACCCGACTATCTGCACAATCACAACAATACAACTTGATGAATGCATCGACACATCTTACGTAACTGTCGTAACTGCTGCAACATTTGGCTCCTTGCTTTCCACTGGCACCGTGTAGGCCATTAGGTCATTTTCATTGTTATGTACACCATTTAAAAAAAAAAGGTATCCAACACATAGTTCGGTGCAGCGCATGAGTCATAGCTCGGCAGCAATATTGCTACCACTGCGTTACTGCTTAAGTTTTCAAATGCCTGTTTCCCTTTCTTATTGTATAAAGGAAACACCATTTCAATACCATAACCCCCTTATGATGACCATACACACTAACTCCTTTTCTTTGCTGAACGGCAGCCCCAAACAGGTTCATGCTGCATGACACCAAACTGCATACGATAGGCCACCCATCAACGTATTCAGAGGCAATGAACACACAGTATGCCATCGTCCACCGTTGCCTCATAAGACACTGCACATATAACTGGTCCTTATGCACTGTAATGTATGTTGTCATCTGTGCATTCACAGCACTATGTGAACGGCACCATAATATCTACTTGTACGTCGTACTACCTTCACCGTAATGACACTGCCAACATTCATAAATGCATGCTACAATCGAAACACGTTGCCGGCTGATTCCTTTTTTTCCCCAGCATCATCTCCAGAAAGCGAAACCCAACGTACCTTTCCTTGAACAGGACACACGCTCGTTGTAAAACAGCCTTGAGGGGAAAGCATGGTTAGCTCCACGGTCAGACATTGTATGGAAGCATACCAAAAAAGGATACATAGCTTACACTGCAGTTGCTCTGCCCATGTGCCCCAAAGGTAGTCTGCAACAATCCCATTTGCCGTACACTGCCATTTCTCACCCACCCATTACAAGCATGGAATGTGCCAAAGTTATGCAAGTAAAACTTTACATCACATGTGTATTACGAATAAAAAGTATTAAGCTGCTCAACTGCATGCATATTTATAAATTTACTCTACCGCACACTTTCTCTCTGTACATTGTACGGAGCTTTGCGACGGTAGTAAGGACGCGCCGTTACAGTGCCACGTGTCCACCATTCCCCGTAAATTGCAACTGTGATTGTACTTCCTTTTGCTGGCATTCTTTCCCCACCCCCTCCAAATGCAGATATAAAGGGCAAGACGAAAAGGGAAGGCAAGTCGTGCACTGAAAAACCACACCTTCTGCTCACTCGTGCAGTGCTACATTCACTGTTTTGCCCTTTCTATGTCCTTTCACACAACTAGTTCTACGCACCCTCGGTGTACTGAACGTTATAACAGCCACAGGTGCATGCATCGGTCAACCGGCACACAAACGTCGACAGCTCACATTTCATTTACGCACTTCTTAGCAAAGCAGCTCCTCCATTCTCCAGCAATCCAAGTTGGCCCCATGAGAGTTCTTGTTTTGTTACTTTCTTTGCAGACAGACAGACACATTGTGCCATGGGTTGAACAACACTCGCTACCACTGTCATGTTTTGTAAAAAGGAAACACATCAAAAGAGCGTCTGGTGGCAACGCTTCCAACGTTGCTTCTGTGGAGCTGTACAATCACAGTATCACCTACAAAACATAGAGCAAGGCAGTGGGGTAACATATGACGCTACTCACTAACACACAGTACATGGTCCATGAGGCAGCCCTGCTATCACAACATCCTTCCCACAAAGTCTTGTCGTGTACGCTGCTCCTAATACTGGCTACTTAAATCTACTCTTATTCCTCTTTCTTCTCAGATATCTTGCACCTTACTGCGTGTGCCACTCCTTCCACAATCCAAAAGACGGGTGGTGGACCAAGCATTGGAAGATTACCATCAGCTATTTCTTTTCCAGCGTTATTATCTGGGCTGACCAATATGGGCCGGTGTGTCCATTTGCAGTTCTGGCAATACGAACCAACCTGCAAACCTTTATGCTGTAAGGCATCCCAGAGGCACCTGCTGCTACCTTGTCTACCTTTCAAAGAAAATGTGTTGTTCCCACAGCCCACCAAGTACTGCTTTTCCTACTTTGCTTGACGAGAACAGAAGTACAGAAGTGCACAGATGGCAATGGTCACTGAATTTTGCTTGCAAAATAAAAGAGAGGTGAATGCAGTCAACTTGCACGTTGTTGATAACATTCTGTAGCAAAATAAAGAGCACTTCCAACAATTCACTGTGGTGTTACTAAACTATGGGAATGTTCTGGAACCGTATGCTGTGTGCGCATGTCTGCTTTTGCTTTTGTTTATGTTGTTCCTTTCCGGAGCTAGGTGCTCACATGACAGAGTGTGCTACGCTTGGCATGAACATAAAGAAAATACCTAGAGTGCACGGCGTGAGGAGTGACTGTCCATAAGTAAAGTCAGTGACTGCTGCGATGGTGTATGCCACACACACACATATAGGTAATGGAAGCGGTGCACACATTACAATTTCACACAGTAGAAGTGCCAACCTCGTTCGTTGGCCATCTCAACAAGTACGCAAAACAAAGCTAACAGTCCGATGGCCTGCCGTCCTGATTTGGATGCAATTAACGGCGTTGATAATGTTGTCGGTTGCAAATGTATGTGGGTTGGTCTGTACATTATCCATACTTTACATGTGTAATGCTTATTAACTCATGTCATGTTGCAATATCTTCCTTCACTCTCAAAGCACAGAGCATTATGAGAGGCACACCATATGAAAAATAAATGGTGGCATCTCAGTCCCTGAATGGCAACAAGGCCAATAACTCACACCATATACACGTGCAGGAACTTCACGCCACCTCTACTGGTGTACCAACTGCAAAATGTCCTCAACAACCATTCTGTAATAGTGAGCACCCACAGGATACATACATATATCGAAGACTGTATGCTGGAGTTACATATCAGTATAAGAACAGACCCCAAGAAGGCAACATTCTGAAACCTACTTCCAACCAGTGGCCAGCCTGCTAGGTCCAAGGGCCCCAGCCGTGCACACAAGCCAGTAGGGGTTTTGCAGGCACAACACAACATATCACACTGACTGGTTATATCCTCATATTGTCTGCAATGCACTCCCCATCCCCAATGGAGTATGCCTGCACTCGCCAAAAAAGGATAGTCGCATCTACAGCTGCCCGCCAATGAAGTATATGTGAGTACCTGCATAAAAAGTCCATATTGCAAAACTGTGATGGTGGCCAAGCCCTAGGCTCCTGGGTACATGCGGAGGATTAAGGCCTCCACCCATGCACCCGAGAGCCTACTCTTTCAACACACCCACTGCACACAAGCCAGTAGGGGTTTTGTAGGCACAACACAACATAGCACACCGACTGGAAATATCCGCATATTGTCTGCAATGCACTCCCCATCCCCAATGCAGTCTGCCTGCACTCACCAAAAAAGGATTGACGCCTTTACAGCTGCCCGCCAATGAAGTATATGTGAGTACCTACGTCAAAAGTCCATATCGCAAAATTGTGATGGTAAAAAATTCCTTCCATGTGTCAATGTCTGCCTGCCCTCCCTGAAGCAAGGCTGTGGCAAGCCCTTGGCTCCTGGGTACATGTGGCGGCCTACGGTCTCCACCCAGGCACCCAAAAGCCTAGGCCTTGCCCACAACCAATCCAAGGCAATGGAGGCATGAATGGGACCATGGTGCCCCACACCATACTTCACAAATGTACCACAGTCCCCGACACCCATACTCACCGCCACAACACAATGGTAACCCACAACGGCAACATGGCTACCAGCATCCCTAGCCAACAGCGGGATGTCAGAAGGTATGGATATAATAACTTCTGCAAATGAGCAAAGGCAAAGGGAATGCACTCTTTGTACATATGTGTGCAGTTCACACACCATTATCACAGGGGTCCCATACATGCCTACATTGCGTTGCGGATGTTGTGCCGAAGACCTACACTCTTGGGTACATGCAGAGGTCTACGGCCTCCACCCATGCCCCCAAAGGCCTAGTCATAGTATACACCCGCTGCAAGGCAATAGAGGCATGCATGGTAACATGTGGCCACAGAGCTTTCCTAACTACAGATACGTATGGGTACACTAACTGACCCAAACAAGGCAACATTCTCACACCTACTTCCAACCAGTGCCCACACTGTTAGGGCTAAGGCCCAAATCCTCATATTATCTCTAATGCACTCACCATCCCCAATGCAGTCTGCCTGCACTGACCAAAATATGATGGTCCCCTGTGCACCTAACCGCCAATGCAGTATATGTCAGTAGCCGCGTGAATGGGCCATACCGCAAAAATGTGCTGGTAGAAAATCCTTCCATTACTGTTGTAATGGCCTTCCTTGAAGCAAGGGTGTGAGCAAGCCCTAGCTTCCAGGGTACATGCGGAGGCCTACGGCCTCTGCCGATGTACCCAAAACCCTAGTCCTTGCACATCCACTAGAAGGCAATAGTGAGTACACTAACAGACCCACACATGACAACTTCCTCACACCTACTACCATATGCGTACATTAACGGACCCACACATGACAACTTCCTCACACATACTTCCAACCATTGCCTGCACTGTTAGGTGCAAGGCCCCTAACCATGCACACAAGCCAGTAGCGACTTTGCTGGCACAACACAACATAGTACACCAACTGGAAATATCCTCATAGTACATCCAATGCACTCCGCATCCCCACTGCAGCCTGCCTGCACTGACCAAAATATGATTGTCGCCTGTGCAGATACCGCCAATAAAGTATATGCGAGTAGCTGCGTGCATGGAAGCATTGCATTGCGGGGGTGGTGCCCAAGCCCTAGGCTCTTGGGTACAAATCCACTCAAAAGTCTACGCCTTACCCACAACCACTACAAGGCAAAGCAGCCAAGCATGGGAACATTTTGACACAAACCCACTGCCATAAAACAATGCAAACGCACAAAGTCAACATAACCACCGGCAGCCCTAGGTTACAGCACAGCACACGGTCAATTTCTTAGCTTCGCCCTCTTTCACCCACCCGGGCCTGCAAACCATGTTTGGCAACCCCTTCTGGTGCGGCATTATCCTCCGATACACCATGGCAGCGTTTCCCAAAAACTTTGCACAGCGGACCCAGATATCACTAATTTTTTGGGACGTACTTTTCAGTTCTTTGCAACAAAAGCACTGGCCCGATTTCCACCAAACACACAAAAGCACGTTTTCTGACCCAAGCCCCCGCTCCTGCCGCAAGTTTTGTGAAATTCTGTCCAGCCGTTCGGGCTCTAGCTGTGCGCAAAGATTTTGCCCATTCAGTCCATGGAAAAAGAAAATGTGGGGGAACCCCCCCTATACCTTTGCCCCCCCTGCACGAAACCTCACCCAACTTGGTGATTTTTAAAAAAAAGTTTGGTAAGGATTCCTTCAGGGGGAGTGAAGTTATAAGTCTCCGAAAAAGTGCTCTTCCTATGAGTTTTGCAACTTAATCATAACTACACGGGCACTACCGCGGGTCGTGTCATATGAAATGTGGCAGATGCCACCATTACTGATATCTTCTTATTTTTACTGACTATTTAGAGATTGAATATATAAGGAAGAAAAATTAATGTAAAGAAGAAATTGCTCCTGAAAGAGGGCTTTGCCCGAAACGCATAGAGCTCACAAATTTTGATGTTGTTTTGTAAATTAAAATTGGTTGTGAACACCACAGAAAGAGTTTTCTTCAGAATCATATGACTACAAAAACTGTAATATTGAAGCAACAGAAGAATTACATGGAAATTTAATATACAATTTACTAGTATAAATGTAATTACCATCTGACTATTTTTCAGCTGAGAAGGTGTGCAGGGGACGGGAGTGTCCACCACTTAAGGACTCTATTTTTTTTTTTTTTTACATTTAAGTTTTATTGGTTTTTAAACATGTGAATAAAAAGAACAATTACAACTTTTTGGTATCATTGTCGTGTTACATCAAGATAACTTTGGAATCATAAAGAAGCATGTGTATGTCGTTGCTTATGATACCGTACAGATTATGTTATTAAATCCACTTCCCTCTCCCCTCCCCCCAAGACAGGTGAAATATTTTGCAGAGTTTGTTGACAGGGATGCTTTTTCCAACATATTCGTGGGACCAATTAGTTATTTGCATGACCAAGTTTGTAGGTTGCAGCAGGCCCATTGCGGTATGGGTTGGTGAGTGTTGAGTGGTCTATTATTGAGTTTGTGAGCTCGGAGGCTTGGAATTATTGGAGCAGCTCTGGCTTGGGTTTCAGACGTATAGTGCGGCAAAGTCACACCAAAGTTCTTTGTGTCGAGCAGCTTTGTCGTTGAGGGTTGCTGTAATTTTCTCCATTGTGTATATGTTTGTGGCGATTCCGATCATTCTTTTTTTGCCGGAAGGTGTGGGAATTTCCTTTTGTTCTGATTAGTTTGTCCTTGTCTTCCTATAGGCCAAATAGAGTCAGGAGGGGCAATGCCTTTCTTTCAATGCCGTCTATCTGTTTAATCCATCCCAGGACCTCACTCCAGTAGATGCGTACTTTAGGACAGTCACACCACATGTGCCAATAGTTGGCATTGCTTCCACATTCTCTCCAGCATTTTGGGTTGTTGGTCTGGAGGATGACTTAGGGGGGATGGCCATGTTGTTACCCCTTCTATTTGTTTTGCTTCTTTCCATATGTCCCATATCGTTCCCAGGATTGGGTGGTTGCACAGTTTTCGTGTGAGCTTCAATCTAGGGACCCATAGCCATTCTGAGAGAGTTACTGGGGTCAAGATATCGTTGTTCAATTGGACTCATTGTGGGTCCTTCCTGTCTCTCAGATGGGGAATAAGCACTCTCAGCTGGACCGCTTGGTAGTACCATTTGATGTCAGGAAGGCCCACACCACCTTGCTCTTTGGGGAGGATGAGGGTTTCGTAGGCTATTCTGGGTGTTTTCCCTGCCCATAGGAATCGTAGTATCGCCCTTTTTACTTGTTTGAAGAAATCCTCAGGGATCCTCACAGGAAGCACCTGGAATGGATAGAGGAAGCGTGGGAGGCTGACCATCTTGATGGCATTGAGTCGTCCCATCCACGAAATCGTGAGGGGTCGCCATTTCGCAAGGTCTGTGTGGAATGCGGTGAAGAGTTGTGGGAAGTTAGCTTTGTATATGTCGATGCCTAAGTATGGGAGCGTTCGGCCTCCGATAGTGAGGTTTAGTTGAGAAAATTCCAAGACTTGTTGTGTGGTGGGTTCACATAACGGGAAGAGGATGGATTTGGTTCTGTTGATTTTGAATCCTGATAGTGCGCGGTATTCCTCAATAAGTTGTATGGCGCGGGGTATAGATGTCAAGGGGTTTTGAACATAGAGCAGGACGTCATCTGAGTATAGGGCCAGTTTGTATTCCCTTCCCTGAACGTGTAAGCCTTGTACTAATTTGTCGGCTCTGAGTGTTTGGGCTAGGGGTTCTATGGTTAATGGAAATAGTACTGGCGAGAGGGGGCATCCCTGCCTTGTACCTCTTCCCAATGAAAACCATTGTGAATTTTGCGAGTTCACCATTACGGATGCTTGGGGTGAGGTGTATATTGCTTTAATTCCTCGCCGAAGTATGGGGCCAAAGCCGATCTTCTTTAGCGCGGCCTCTAGGAAGTGCCATTCGACTCTATCGAACGCCTTTTCCACATCGATTGAGAATAGTGCAGGGGTGTTTGGCATTGTTTTAGCTTCGTGTATCAGGTGGAGGGTTTTACGAGTGGAGTCTGCACCCTGTCTTCCCAAGATGAACCCCACCTGGTCTGGATGGATTACGGAGGGCATGTGTGTTTCTAGTCTGGCAGTGAGGACTCGTGTGTATATTTTGGAATCAATATTAAGGAGGGAGATGGGGCGGTAGGATGCAGACTGCTTGGGGTCTTTGCCGTCTTTATGGATCACTGAGATTAGTGCTTCAGAGAAGGATTTGGGTGCCGATCCGGTCTGGAGAATATGATTAAAGAGCTCGACCATGAATGGAAAGAGGGGGTCTAAGAAGGTTTTGTAGAACCCTGCAGTGTAGCCATCGTTCCCCGGGGCTTTCCCTCTCAGGAGTCTTTTGATTGCGTCCTCTATTTCTTTAGGGGTGATGGGAGATTCGAGAGTATCAACTACTTCTTGGGTGAGTCTTGGCATGGTAATCTTATCCATATATTCATTCATTACCCGCACAACTGGTGTGGTTTCAGAGGTGTACAATTTTTCATAAAAGTCGGCAAAAGGCTCTGGGACGTTGGTGGGGTCATTTGCATGGGGATCGTTTACGTTTTCTATGGATGACACCCATCTTTCTGCTCTTTGCCCTCGTTGCTTTCCCGGCCTCCCATACTGTGTTTTTTGTCACCTCTCCTGAATTATTTCGGTCGGAGTATTCGCCAATTTCTTTCCCCAATTGTTCGTGGAATACAGGGTCTTTACAGAGTGTTTTGTTACAGCGCCATTTTGAGTTTTTGTGAGGAAGCGCCATTGGACTAAGGGTGACCATTACCATGTCATGGTCCGGCCATGATATTGGGGTGATCTGTGATGTGGTCATCGCATCGATTAGGCCACGGGTGAGGTATACATAATCAATCCTGGTGTATGTAGCGTGTGGAGTCGAATAGAATGTGAATCCTGTTTGGTGGGGGTTCATGCAGCACCATGCGTCTTGCAGTGTGTAGGTGTTCATCATTTCAATTACTACGGGGCGGTCAGCCTCGGGTGGTTCATTCACTCGTGGGTTACCAGCTCGTCTGTGGAGTCCAGAGTTTGCCCACATGTTGAAGTCACCTCCGAGGATTACTTCTCCTTCCACTTCGAGCATCACTTTGGGGACGATGTGTTGTAGGAATCTCGACTGACCCGTGTTGGGGGCATAAACAGATGCAAGTGTTATGATGGTGTTCTGTATTTTAGCTACTCGTACAATTGCACTACCACCTACGTTGGTCCAGGTTTTCAAGACTTCAAGTTTGAGCCCTTTGTTGACCAGGATGGCGACACCTGCCTTCCGGAGTGGGCTGGAGCTCCAGTACTCAAGACGGTGTCTGGCGTACAGAACTATGCGTTCTTCTCCCTTTATGTATCTCGTTTCCTGTAAGAACAGTATGTCGAGAT
Source organism: Ambystoma mexicanum (assembly GCF_040938575.1). Classification (NCBI taxonomy): domain Eukaryota; kingdom Metazoa; phylum Chordata; class Amphibia; order Caudata; family Ambystomatidae; genus Ambystoma; species Ambystoma mexicanum. The sequence continues at coordinate 380,046,645 of NC_090925.1, forward strand.
TGGCCCTTTTGAATTCCCTGGAGACTAATGACCTCTTGGTAGGAGAATTTAGTCCCTTTACGTTTAGAGTACCAACTCTGATTGATCTGGGTCTACCAGCTGCTGAGTTGCTTATGTTAGCCATGTCTGTGATCTTCGTGACTGTTTGGTGGATCCCTTGTTTTATCTCCGTTTGCCAACGACTCGTGTTTGTGCAGTACTTTATATTTGTCTGTCTTGTACTTCATTTTTTTCCACCCTACAACCCCCCTGCCCCCATTAGCTTCCTGTGGCGTCCAAATGTTTAGAGACATCTTGGTTCTGTCTATTTCGGACCAACAGTGGAGAGCTAACCCCGCTAGGTCCGCAAGTTGCTCTTTTCTCCTCTTGATGAGCACTCTCTGTTCCCCCTTTCCCTTATTGTCCTGGCTGTAGTGTGTGCCACTGCCAGTGATGTATCCTTGTCGTTCTCATTCTCCCCCTTTTCTATGTGTTATAGGTGCATGATGTTTAAAGCAAAAGTTCTTACTTCTTTTTCAGTTGTCGGCTTCTCGTCTCTGTTTTCAGAGTCATTCAGTCAAGGCCGATCGTTGTTTGGATTACGAGTTTTGCTGCACCTCGGTTCTCCGTGAGTGTAGACTTGGGTTTTATTGCTCCAAGTCAGAGGGAACATTAATTCTTCTGAATTTCCATGCACCAGGGATTTTTTTGCGCCTTGGTCCTTTGATTTTCCAAGCGGCCTCTTTGTTTTTTCCGTCGTCTGGGGCTGATCCTTCTTCCTGACCTCCGACTATGTCTGATATACATCCCGCAATATCTTTTTACGTTTTGAGTTGGATCGGGGAGCCATCCCATTCGAATGTCAGCGCAAAGGGGCATCCCCATCGATATCTCATTGCCTTGTCTTTCAAGAATTTGGTTAGCGGGAGGCATTTCCTTCTCATTGCAAGTGTGAAGGAGGAGAGGTCCTGGTAGATTGTTATGTTAGCACCTTCCAGGGGGATGTGGGTGCCTCTTCTGACCTTGTCCAGGATACGGGCCTTGTCTGCGTAGTTATGCAATCTGGCGAGTATCGACCTCGGTCCGCCTGCCGTTCTGCCTGCGCAGTGAATGCGGTCAAGTTTTGGTTCATCTACTGATTCATTGCTGAAGAGCGCCTTTATTACTGCGGGCAGTGTTTTCTTGAGGTCCATGTCTGTTTCTCCCTCCCTTTCAGGAACACCGAAAATGCGTATGTTGTTGCGTCGCTCTCGGTTTTCGAGGTCATCCATTTCCATTCGGAATTCTTCCTCTCTTGATTCTATTTCAGCAATTCTGCTGTCCATCTGCGTTTCCAGTGGTTATGTTCTACTTCCTCCAATCGCTCTTCCATTTTGTCTATTCTATGCGTCATTTTTTCTATTTTTCCAGAAATGTCTGCCCTCATGCTCTTGATTTCGGATAGTAGGTCCGTCATGTCAGCTTTAGTAGCTGCTGCCTCTGGTCCCGAGGTTGCCATGTCCGTGGAGTGGGCAGAGACGTTCTGTATTTGTCGTGGGGATGAATTTGAAGGGTGCAAGTTGTTCACGTACGTTCATGTGCACCTCGTTTTTTGTGCACTCTTTTAGCTCTGGCGGGGAGTTCCCAGTTTCCTGTGCGTGCGTTTTGCGGTTGGTTGCTTGATGGTTCTTGACCGAAGTGGCGGTTGGAGTACGCCAGACGCGTCATGCACCGGGTGACTTGAGAATGATTCCAGCTCTGCACGGGGCAGGTAGCGCCTTTTATGTGGGGACCCAACGTGCGCTTATGTCAGTCAGTTTTGGTGCTGATCGTGATCCAGGCTGTTGGGCTGGGGTGAGGAAAGTATGTTGTGGTGGGGGAAGTTGGGTATTGCTCACCCTACGCTCAGGTTTCACTTGGTGAGAACTTTGCGCTTCTGGCTGGGGTTCGTGAGTCAGGGTTCTGATCCCCACGCTGATCTCTTGTGCGGGGCATGTGCCGGCTGGTGGGGGTACTCCAGGGGCAAAGTTGAATCCTATAGGGCGTTTTGTCTCAGTGGGTTCAGTCTCTGTGGATCTTATCTTGCTGAAGGCCATGCGGTGTACCTCTGCGCAGGTCTGTCTAAGAGTCTGTCTGTCACAATGTTCATGTGCAGGTGGGTGCACTTTGGGTGTTCTCTGTTTCAGGTTCAGGAGCTTGGGATCCACCAGCACTTCTAGTCTTGTGTCCTTCTAGGGGGGCCAGGGCGCTCCTTTTATGATGCCGTTCTCGGTGGTTCTGGGGTACTGCTGTCAGCTCGGGAGTGGGGTAGGTCACTTACTTTTGTGTCCGGGCCACCACCGCCGTGTGCTGGAGTCGTTGGGTGGCATCCAAACACACTGGTCTTCCCACAGACCTGGGGGGCTCTGTAAGCTCTCAGGGCTTGCCGAGTGTGCTAGTGATGCGGGTTAATTTCCGGTACTATCCTGCGCTGGTGGGTCTCTTGCTGCCGTTCTTTGGGCCTTCTAGGGACGCTCTGGAGGCTCTGGGGGCTTTCCGCGTGTGGACCTAGCGCTGATTAGTTCTGCCACTGTATTACGCCTCTTGCCGCCATTATTTGGTGGTTAGGTGGGCATTCTGGAGGCTCTGGAGGTTCGCTGTGTCCAGTAGTGGGGCAGAGAATCACACGCCGAGGGGTCTCTTACCACCATTTTGGTGGTTGTGTGGGCCGCCTCTGCTGGCGATTCGTAGCTGCATGTTGGGAGGGCACGGGTTGACTCCGCAGGTGTGATTCTCTGTGCTTCAATGCAGCGCTGAGACTCCCGTGCCTCTGCTGGGCTGGGGTGGTAGTTTGCTTGTCGCTTCTTTAGCTCCTTCTTTGGGGTGCCCAGGGGTGAATGGAGAGCTTGTGTTAGTTCATGTTAGCCGTGCCAATCCATTACTCCGTGGTCCAGTGGTTGAGAGGGCCCCTGTCGCAGTTACTAGGGCCGAGATTCCGCGGGACTTGGGGATGCTGGTTCTCAGCTGTTTCGCACCCGATTTTTGTCGGGTTTTTACTCTGTGGGTGCGGGGGGTCTTCATGCAGCAGTATGTCAGTTCACAGGATCCGGGGGGGTCCCAAAGTGGGGGCTCATTCTACTTTTGCGGACTGCTTGAGGAGAGCTCACACAGAGGGAGACATCATCCGTGCTCCCCCGGGTGGCCAGTTTTCCTGTAAGGACTCTATTTTTTGCACGTTACTGCAACAGCTTGTAGTGCCAGAGCCGTGTTTTTCCCCCACGCACCCATACTCATATGGAAAATCTCCTATTTAAATTTCCTTCAAAGTGTTTTACTAACATAATAGTTACAAACTGGTGTGCAGGGCATAATCACTCTTAGACAGTAACAGCAGAGCCATGGCGGCAAGCACTGTGATGCACAGGTTTGCGTAGTTAAGGCTTTGTATTCTCCAAATTTCCTAATCCCCAAAAACGACAGAGAACAGAGACCCATCTTGGACTTGAGATACTTGAACAAGTTCCTCTGGAAGGACAAGTTCAAGATGGTCACACTTTCTCAAATCCTTTAAGCCCTCCAACCCCAAGACTGGATGATGTAATTTTCATGTGCCAATGCATCACAAGCACAGTAAGTATCTGAGGTTGTTCGCTGTTGGCGGTTCTCATTATCAGTTTTGAGTTCTGCCATTCGTGTATTCACCAAACTGATGGCGCTGGTGGCAGCCAGTCTCTGGAGAGGGGGGATTCATGTCTACCCCTAGCTGGACAATTGGCTGATCATGACACGTTCTCCCGAACGAGTCCTGTATCATCTCAGTGTAACCTGCCACTCTCTCCACAAACTGGGCTTCTCCCTCAATTACAAAAGTTCATCAGGGCTGTACTGGATACATCTTTGGGAAAAACCTTGACACCCGCAGTGAGGGCTCAATACATTGTGCAGATGGTCACCAAGTTTCAGAGTGCCCAGCGTCTCCCGGGTTTCGACTTCTTGAGGTTGTCGGCCTCTTGGCATTCGGCATTTTCCTGGTGCCAATCAATTCTCAGGCAACATGTCAGACCTACTTCAGGTTCCAAACGGGTTGCACAGGATCTTCTGTGGTGGGCCTGCGAGGACAACATTCTGAAGGGAGAACCTTTTTGGCAACCATTTCTGGAGATAACAGTAGTTACGGACACCTCACTCACGGGATGGGGAGCCCACGCCAACGATCTGACAATCAGCGGTCGTTGGTCTCCATCGGAGTCCAAACTACACATCAATCTTTTGGAGCTGAGAGCAATCAGACTTGCGCTTAAGGCTTTTCTACCCTCTATACGGGGGAAAGAATGTCCTGATAATGACAGCCAACATAGTGGCCATGTACTACCTCAACCAGAGAGAAGGCATAGGTTCACTACCACTGTGAAGAGAGGCAATGCAGCTCTGGGTGTTAGCAATACAAGAAAGAATCTCCCTTCCAGCAGTTCACCTAGCCAGATAGGAGAAAACGGCGGCAAACGCTAGGAGCAGGCAGAGCACAGTCTCCCATGAGTGGGAACTAGCTCAGAAAGTCCTTCCATAGATCTTCACCCTTTGGGGAACCCCTCAAGTGGAACTGTTCATGACCAGTGTGAACCAGAAGTGCAAACTATTCTAATCCATGGAATTTCCCCCAAGAGGAGCTCTAGGGGATACATTTGTTGTGGACTGGGAGTTTCCACTCCGGTACGCGTTTCCTCCAGTCCTCGTTATTCCTCACATGATCAGGAGGTTGAGAACATTTGGGAAATTCATGATCCTTATTGCTACATGAGAGGAACATCCAGTCGAAAGGTTTTTACCAGGGGTATGTAACTTGTTCTTCTCTACATGAAAAGATGATAGGAGGAGAGGGTCTGATTCACTTAGTTTCTTCTCTTTGCTTTCCTCTCTACCCTTTGGGTCAGTTCTTTTAACTTCCATTCTTTCTTTCGGTATCAATTCCTTGGATTTATAGGATACTCCCCTCTATGTAGTACATGGAGTTGGGAGCAGTGAGGAAGTTTGTGATCTTTCTGCTCCTCAATTCGATGTAACGAGTGGAACTGTGTGACTGCATCCGAGTGGTTTTGGACAGTCTCAATAGCCATGATTAGGGTGGGTCAATTCAGCTGTAGTACTAACTTTTCCAAAAAGGGTAGTAAAGAATTGGTGAATTGCTCGAGAGTAATCATTTCTATCAATTCTCCATTTGTTTTGTTATTAATCCAGAGGGTGACTGTGTTTTTAATTTGTTCTCCTAATTCAAGGGGGCTTTCCACAGGATTGAGTCTAATGGCCCTTAATGTTTGTTGATAGAAGTTACAGGTTTGCCCTACCCTTTTTAGAAGCCCCTCTTTTGTGGATATAAAGGTAGACCCCTAGGCAATGTTAAGTAGCTGATAGGTGGTCTGTAGCTCACCTTTCAGCAGAGGCCCTAAATAGCATTTTTTTAGATTGTCTTCCTATCCTAATTGCTTGGCTAATCACTCGAAATTCAAAAAGAAATTCCCTAGGTCTTTGCCTTCTTGGTATGGTTGTAGTATCACTTGAGGTAGTAGGGGTCTTGCCTGTAACTCAACTAATTTTGTTAAATTCTCTTGCAACCAAGCTTCGTCTTGAATATGATGGGTGGCCAGCTGGGCCATGATGGCTGTCAGGTCGGCCATGTCTTCCGGCGGGGTAAGGGTTCCTTCTGTAGTATTTTCTGAATCAGAAAAACAACAGGTCTCGGCTCCCTCTGATAGGGTTTTGAAGTCGGCTGATTCCTCTGAGTGTGATTCCAACAGAGGGGAAGAGCTGGATAGGTTTATTGCTAAACCTGATCGACCAGGAATCAAAGCTGATTTGGTATCACAAATGAAAGATTTGGAAAGAGGTGGATTCAGAGCGCTAGCCCTAATGAAGATGTGGGTTGGTGGTATTTTTAAGATTATTTGATCCCATTGTTGGATCTAATAGTGGGAAAGTGGAAGGGTATCTAATAATAGCCGAGTTTTGGAAAATAAATCTTGTTGACCAGTTGGGACATGGAGCTGGGAAAACAAATCCTCTTTAAGAGGGGCTACACAATCAGAATCAAGGAGTTCAACAATTCTATTTTACCCTTCTGGTGGTACAACGATTATTAGTATGGATTCTCAATTTTTGTCAATTGAATCATATCCCATTTCTGACACCACATGTAAGGAAGTCATGGTATCAAACAGTGAAGACAGACACAAGTGATTACAGTTCAAGGGTGCTTAAATCTAAAGATGGGAGCAAGTTACGACCATCAAATAATAATAAAGCAGTCCTAGTAGTGTATGGTCAAAGTAAAAGTGCCTATACTAATAAACCTATTGCCAATCCTTACTTCTAAATGCAAATGGTGTGGGAAACAATGTTATTCAAAAGAAAAGTGTTCAAGAAATTATATGTCAGGATAGTTGAGCCGTTAGCTTCCCTTTCCTAAGTTTTCAGCACGGGACAAGATGGCATAGTCGAGCTTAGCACATACTCTGACTTTTCTAGCACAATGATGCAGTTCAAAATCTCAGTATCAGGACCTTCTGTGCCAAAGTCTCTTTGCCATTCAAAGTCTCTTATTTCAGAGTGCCTTATGCGACAAACATTCAAAGTTCCTTTCTCCTCAGGATTCTTGTATGCACAACTTCTCTGGTGATTCACCCTGGGTCCCCCTCCGACAGGCTCAGACCCACTTTAACACAAAACCTTCAATTGGTCTCCCTCCGCCATGCTCGGACCACATTTTTCTCATTTTCCATTCTTTCTTTACTATATCAAAATCAAAGACTTTTGACTGTGAGCTTGTTTAGGTTGACCTGTCACAGGACCACTTTGATTCACAATTCTTTGTTCTCTTTTAATATAAACCTTTAACATTCACTTCTGCCACTTCTCAGCTGGATACCTTACAGCGACCTTAGATTGAGCACCCACATGGTATCATATCAAAGTCTCTTCAAAGTTCAAACACTCATTAGCAGTTCAACTTTTACTTGCATCTTTTATCACATGCGTTTTAACAATGTTAATTTCAGCGCTCACCATACAATATTGTCGCTTGCGACCATGGCTTCAACACAGACCAGTCTTGTATCGGTCCCCTCAACTCACCTGCTGTGTTGATTTCATTGCTTTGTTCTTGGAGCCAAGGACGGTCCACAGTGGCTGCTGCTCCTCCCCGCCTTGTTTAGTGACGCAGGAGGGCACAGGGTATCTCCGACACACAATACAGGATTCTTCAGCCTGGTTCCCTGGTCTTACACTTTCTAATCTCAAGGGCTCATGAAAGTAATGGTCTCTTGTTGGAAAGGTCAATGAAATTTCCCTCCTTGCAACACCCTCCTGTTTTGCCGTCTTTCTTCTCTCGCTCAGCTGCTGTTTCGAAACTGCTGTTTTTGCATGTACTTTGCCTCGATCAGAATGTGCTTTCATGCTCTGCCTTTTGTCTGTGTGGGGAAGTTTAATGGAAGTCATGTGTGAGTGATTGTCAGTAATTGCCTGGCCTCGCCTGACCATGGTATTGGGACATATCATGTATATGGCTCGGGTGTTAGTCTGTTTTCTCCCAGAGCGGGATGTCCATGTGAAAGTGTTCATGTAGGAAAGGGTGGGATTAGAGTTCCTACATATGCTATCTGATAGTATAGGGTAAAGGTGTTACAGGTAAGGGGATACTGCGTCTTGCCATGCAGTGTCCCACTCTGACTCCCTGAAGACCCCTCACCCAGGAGATGCTCTCACACTGGTCCACCCCCAGGAAATGGATCCAAAATCAATGGCTGTGTCCTGGCCACCTGGATGACAGATCTCCGGGGACTAGTAGGTAAGACACCTTCTGATTTCTCACAAATGTCACTTCCTAGTCCCTGCGCATTTCTAATGCCATTATGATAGACACTAATTATGTTGGTTGCGCTGAAAAATGTGTCAGCAATCTCACACTTGCTATTACTTCGGCTGTCCCGTCCGTCTTTATTCTCACCACTGCCATACCCATATATCTTTCTCTCGTATGGTCTTTCATTGAAGACCCATCAAAATAAAGCACTTCACCCCCTCAAGTGGCTTCTCCCACATTTTGGAAAGGTCGTCATACTGTTCCATGTACGTAGTACAGTTGTGTACTTGCGCCTAGAAACACTTGTGTGCAGGTGCATTATAAATGGCTCATATCAAATGCATAGTCTCCCTCCTCCACTGGTTCAGTTCGAAATGTCACCGGGTTTACAGTTCTCTACCTCACCACCGCTATTGCCAGATTCAAGCTAATTACCTTGTATCCAGAAGCTCTCTGTGTGGTTAGTGTACTCTTGGTTCTTTCGAGGATTGCAAAGCGTGGTGCTGCACCCCATTATAATACTTGCTGACTTTTCTACCACGAATGCAGCAGCAACCAGAACTTATTTCCATGGATAATGTCCTCTCATTACCGGGTCTAAACGTCCACTGTAATAGGCCAGTGGCTTGTGCCATATAGTGGTCTTCTGTGTGAGTACTGCAGTCATCACTACTCCATTGGAGTGTGAGAACAAATGGAATTTGTCATGTTAGTCTGGGATCCCTAACACTGGAGCAGTGCATATTGCTTTCTTCAGCTCCTCAAATGCTTCAGTCATTTTGTGTGTCCATAGCAGCTTGCCGTCCCCTCTCTGTGCCTCCCCGAGTCTGCTTAACAAGGGTCTCATATATGTGCTATAGTCAAACACCCAGGCTCTGCAAAAATTGCAGAGGCCCAAGAACTGCTGCATTTCTATCACTGTCTTTGGCATCAGCGTTCTGCAGAACGCCTCTGCCCTTTCTGGAGTCACTTTTCACCCTTCATGCGATATCCATTGCTCGAAATATAGCACTTCCTTCTAGCAATTTTTCAATTTGGCCTTGTCCACCTTGTAACCCTTCTCTGCCAATACTGTCAACAGGTAAACTGAGTAATTTTGACACGGTTCCTCTGACTAGCTACAAATCAAAATGTCGTCCACATACTGTATGACAGTGCTCCCTATCTGTATGTTGCAGAGTTCCATCTGGAGGACCCTATTGAAGATATAAGGTGACTTGCAGTACCCCCATGGTAATCATGGTGTATTTCCACTTTCGGTTTCTATATAGAAACGTGGTCATGTCCTGTAACTCTTCATGGAATGGTATACAGAAGAAGATGTTCTTCAAGTCTAATACCGTGAAGTGACTAGCTTCCATCGGGATGATATACAGAACTGTTGCTGGATTAGGAACTAACAGGAATTTTGCTTCAACGATTTGGTTCAAGGGACACAAATACTGAATAAAATGGCACAACCCCCCGGGTTGCCTTTTTTTACAGGGTACACCGTGTTGTTACAATGGGATTATGAGTGTACCAGAATGCCTTGCTTCACTAGTGCAGCGATCGTCTCATAAATACCTTTGTCTGCTTCCTTTGATAACGGATACTGCCTCTCCCTTGGTAAAATAGCCCCTGGTTTAAGTTTTATCCTGACTGCCCATATCCTTTTTAGCAGACTCACGTCACAGAGACCACTGGTCCAAAAGACGCTGGGTACTCGCCCCAAGTTTTCCTCGAGAAATGGTGGTGGTACTTTTTGCAACACGGCCATTCTCTGTGGCACTGTAATGTATTTTCACCCAGGATGTAATGCTTATGTCAAACACCACCTCGTTGTCTGATTGATTGTCTTGAAATAGTTCCTCATCTGTCATGTCAGTCAAACCGTATCCCTCCACCACTGCAATCACTGTTCTCCATGATCGTCCTGTATCGTCAGTCCCATGCAATACTATTTTCTCGTCTCTCACTATGACTGCCTCAAATTCTACTTGTATCACATTTCCTTCCTGCTCATCTAGGGGAATCTCTGGTCTAAATAAGAACTTGTTGGGTATATGTAGCAGCCTGCCCTGTATCCCTTGGAGACACGCTATCAACATTTCCACTCCATATTGAAACAACTAAGTGTCTGCTGGCACTCTCCCTCTGTACTGTCTGCATGCAATATGCTTGAATGAGTGTCCTTGCATTCATGTAATGAATTCCTGGTGTCGAGCACGCTATCCCTGGTCTTTGAATTAAATGGTTATGTTAAGTTAGCTCATCATGCCTCTACCCATTATGTTCACCGGTTTCTGTCGGGAATATAACAGTGGCATGGTCAGGTTGTGTTCCACAGAAAATGTGGAAGTTTGTCAGTAAAAGGAACCAAGTTCGTAGCCCCAGGGAATCCCTGTGCATTCATGGCAATGCCTAAAATTGTGTATCTTCCTTCCCTAAAGCAGGACTGGGTCACCCCCGTATCCACGAGAAAAGAAAAAGTTGTGTCACCTATTGTCACCCCTGTACGTGTTTCCTCAGCCAGATTGGGTGTAACGGATAGGACTGAACACATCAGGCCTGTCTGTCTGTGGGCTGTCCTATTGTGGGTATAATGACATTCCCGTTCCTGTGAATGGATTGCCCCCTACAACAGTCACCCGGTAGTTTTGTACGGGCATCGGCATCGCAGTGTCTGCATGTGCTGTGGTTATGACACTCTGCTGTGCTCTTGCCTGCTGCACTGGTTGTGATGGCTACATGTGTCCCTGCATCTGCGGTGCATGTGTCATGGGTTGATATGGCTGCATTTGCATGTCCTGTGTGTGCATCTGTCACAGAGTGTATGTATGTGCTTGAGTGTGATCCTTGGCATAATAGTCAGTCTGCTCTGTCTGATAGGTGGGTTGGTGCTGCATGCCCCCATTCTGGTGCATTCCACCGCTGTTCCTACACACTCAAGATATGTGGACCATTTTCCCACACAGCCAACATAGTACCGGACCCCTATCAGTCTTTGCTGTCTCCCATGAAGCCCCTCTCTGCCCTTTTTCATTTGATATCCAAATCCTCTTTTCTGAGATACCCCTCCTCATCCCCATGGCCACGGATTCATATCCCCTTGCCCTCCAAAGCCTCCCCATGCTATTTGCGCTCTATTCTGTGTATGCTGAGTAACTACTCCTTCCTTACTCGTTAGCATTGCCCCTTCAATTGTGTACTTGGATCATTTCTTCTGTACTAACTTTGCGTCTTCCTATTTTCTCCCCTCACGATTCTTTCTCACGTTCCATTGCATTAGCCTACAATAGTGCACTATGGTTTGCTGAATTTCTGACCATGGCTTAGCCTCTATCCCCACTAGCTTCTTAAGTTATTTTTTGCATCTGCTCACACATCCCTTTACATAATATGTGGTAAAATAACTCAGCTGTTTTGTCCCATGGCTCTCTAGTCTCGAGGTGCCATTGCTCTTGAATTTCTTTAGTATATTGAAGTGGGTCTTCATCCTCACACATTTTGTGCTATAATCATGCTTATATCTGAAGTGTCTGGGTATTGCACCATTAGAGCTTGCCATATGGCTGCTCTGCAGTTATCGAACAGCATTGTATGCCGTGTTCTGTGAGCTTTTCCATACGTCATCTGCTACCTCCCCAAGAATGGCTGAGAGTAAACTCTTCATGCCACCCACCGCCAATGTCTTCCCTGCTGTCAGTTTTTTGAGTTTATTACTCAATTTCCCAGCCTCAGCAGTCAATGAAAGTAGCTTGCATCTTAAATTGGGAGGGCCCTGAGCCACTGCGCATATGGAGTAATATTGTCCGCACTACTTGATCCAGCCCTAGTACGCAGCAGTTGCCCTTGAATGTCCTCCTCTCCTCTTTCATGTTTTCTTCGCCTGCCCATATTGTGTCTCTATCAGGGCTTGCGTCCATGGAGCAGCGAGAGGGTCTTCCCTCTTCATCATCCTCATTCCCCTGTGTATCCTTGTCTGACACAATGATCCTTATACTACTGTCACTGTCCCCTTCTCTCTCATACGCGAAGCTAAGCCTCCTTAACATTCAGTCTTCCTGCTGCTTTCCCTTGGCTTGATCTGTAATCCTGTGCTCCCCCCTCACCGAGGACCCAGTAGCACTCCTATCTGCCCATCGGGCAATTGTGCTCTTTCTCCTACTATTGTAGAATTCCCCTAACCTTCATCATATCCCTTCCCCATCCTCATCATCTGAACGTGCCAAATCCGTCTTAATCTCCACTGCCCTTAAAGAGAGTCTCTCTCTCTCTCTGCCCTCGTCTCTGTCCCACTCACATCTCCGCTCCTCTTCTTCCCTGCATTAGCATTCTTTAATGAGATGCTCGACTTCTAACCTCCTTTTCTCTTTCTTTATTTGCTATTGCTTTTCACGCTCTTCTTCCGCTCTCCTCTTTGCTATGTCCTCTAGCTCTCTCTTGTCTCTTTCTTCTCTTTCTCATGCTTCTGCAAGCTCTCACTCTTTTCGCAACCTTTTGCTTCCCTCTTCTCTTCCCTTTCCTTTCTATGTACTTCCTCCATTATCTCTGCCCATTCTTTAGCTTCCTACTCCGTGTCTTTACTACTCAGTAGTTCCTTCCCCAAGTGCCCTTTCTCACCTGTGGCATTCCTGTCCAGTTTGAGCAATATCTGTCTGCCTACCCATTCATTCAGAACTATGAATTATTGGCCCTCACTAAGCCCTGTCTTCCTCAAGTCATTCTCCTTTAGCTTCACTTGCAATTCTCTGCGCTCCTTACATTCACTGCTATATTGCATGTCTTTACCCACTTGCTTTGCGCCACTAAATGCATCTTTGCCACTACATGCTGGAGGTGCCAAAGTGAGATTTGTGTATCTCGCCGCTGCCTTTAACTCCTTCACGGGGTAAAATCCTTTGCTTTCTGCTGCTGCATGCATGTCCACGGTTACAAATTAGAAACTCACCTCCTGTGATCTAAAATAGCTTCTCCCGCTAACACCAATAGACAGGTAAACCATACATAATCATCCATGAACCAGGCTAAAGTGCCTAACTCACAGGGAAACCATGTGTTTTTTCATGCCCAAGCAAAGCTGACTGTTTAAGCTGACCCACCCAAACTGACCACCTAAAGAATGTGTAATCCTTAAACAGAACAAAAACCGCAACACAAAACATCAAGCAGAACATTTCCTTCCCCCCCACATTTGTCATATAGCTGAGTCTATATTTTCACACCATAGTTCGCTGAAGCCCCTCTGACACTGACTCTCCCACAACCTGCCACTCTGTCATCCGGTCTGCTAGGCGTCCCCACAGGAAGCAGGCAGGAATTTCCTCCAAAGGCAGCTCCTGTCGACCTCTTCTTTTTTCCCACACATGGTTTTAGGTGGTGGTTTCCGCGGGTCGCTGTGCAGCCCCTCGGTCATGCGGTGGGATGAGGCGACTTGCTGCCGAAAGGTCTTAGCAATCATCCTCTGCTACCAGTTGTTGGTGTGGCAGGGGCTCTATAACAGTCACCCTAATTACCAGCACAAAGACACTTGGGCCCAACTAAAACTCTCTGCTGCAAGGATGGAAGTCTCAGCCATGGGCCAACGTTTACTGTCTTTATAATCAAACAAAACAACATGGATTGCAATAGAAAAACATGCATTCTCATGGGTTCTCATCTTCTGAGCGCATGTCACCTGGTTTTATCCAGGTGTGACGTGACCAAACCAAATTCCGTCCCTGAAATATATCGGGCATTCACATTGGTCAGTTTTGAAGATCTATGTATGTGTCCTATAGGGGTCAATGCTACTATTGGGTAGCCATATCTGGTAGCTCTGCCTGGGACCACCTCTGCATGTTTCAATCTACAATGTTGCAGGGTCACAGGGAGACCATTGGTTCTTGCAGTATAATATATCTTCACGTGAAAGGTGACTTTGGATTAGGCAGCATGGATCCTCCCAGCCCTGCGACACTGGACGATTACCAGGCTGGGTGTACTTTCTCAAGGCAATCGGAATGAACATGGAGGGGCTGTGTGTTCCCTAATGTTGCCATTTCTGATCACCTAAGCCTGGGAGAGTGCATTCAGTTGACACTTCATGAGCAACACCTGTGTCTTTCCACCTCTGATCATTCAGTTGACACTTCATGAGCAACACTTGTGTCTTTCCACCTCTGATTTGGTGTGAACAGCTTCTCTCCATCTACCTTAATTGAATGGGCATTGTCTTGGTCTGCTGGGTCACCTGTGTTGAGACCACGAAATGGAGCTTACTTGCCTGTAATTATGAGGATTCTAGCCTGAATTTCTTGCAGGTGTCTTATCGTCTTGGTAACCAGGAATTTTCCCATCTCTACTTGTCCTTTGCTGGGTGCATTGTTTCTGCTTGCCTCTGGCTGCAGTGAGCATGCCTGCCCTTCCATGTACTTAAAGCATGTTTCCCCTTCCTCATGGATTTCAGTGGGCCCATAGCTTCCATATTTGTCCTTATGGCTTTCCATGTTAGTGGCAGTCAAGCATGTGAAAGCTAAGTATATGTATGCTTTGACAGAGGTCTTCTGCGCTGCCAGGCATTCCGGTATCCGTGGGCCGGGTCGGTGCTGTAGCTGTACTGAGACTGCCACATGTGGCATGCCAGCCAGCCTGGTCCCAGGTAGGCTTGGGGTTAGGGGACCTGTTCCTTTGTGCTGCTGCTTACACCAGGGGGGTGATTCAGTCTGATCCTGGATTTGGAAATCCTGCCTGCTACATTGTGCCATGTTACTTCTTGATGGAATGCCTGCAGAGGGTGGTTCCCTTGCTTCAAGTAGGGGATTTCATAGCAGCCTTGGACTTCCAGAATGGCTTTTTTTGTGTCTCTTTATGATTCGATCTTTGCTGCTTTCTGTGTTTTCTGGACAGGGGTCCCGTTTCCAGTTCACAGTGCTGCCCTTTGGCCTGCCGGTTGCCCCTGGTGTCTTTGCACAGTTTATGGGACCGGTGATGGGAATTTTGCATTTACAAGTTATTGCTGTTTTTACTTCCCTGGGCAATTGGTTGCTCACAGCTTCATCCGAGGGGCTGTTAACCATCCATGTTCATCTACCTTGCTGGATCCTGGAGGTCCTGGGGTTCCTCATTACCTGGGGTGGCTCCCACATGACCTTGCCCCTATATCTCTGGTTTCTCGCTGGCCATTTGTGGACTCTGCAGGGGTGGGTCCTTCTTCCCAGGGCAAGAGCAGACAACCTGCTAGAGTCCCTCTGGGTTCTCGTGTCTGTGGGAGCCTTCCTCGGAACACTGGGGATTCTGGCATCATGCATCTTTCTGGTGCCCTGGGCTCACCTCCTTCTGTGGCCATTGTTGTGCCATACGCACCTGCCCTGAGAGGAGGGGGTACTCTGGGATGTTGAGTCCTGGATTATGGTGACCTCACTGTTGTGAAGGACGTTGCAGAGGTGGCTGTACCTGGGCACCCTGCTGGCTGAAGTTTCCCGCTTTGCATCCCTGGCCCTGGCAGGTCTGGCTGAGGGGGGAAGCAGGGGCTGTTATGGGGACTCATTCCTACCTGATGGAGTGGTCAGTTGCCTAGGATGCTGGATATTGCAACTTGTGGGTTCTGGTGGCACACTTTCGGGCCCTCTGTGTTTTTCTGCCTGCCTAGCGTGGGTATGGATGTGATTTGCCACTGCTGTTTCCTATCTCGACATGCAGGGTACATATTGGTGTCCTAGACAGTGTTGGCATGGACCCTGGGCTGCTGGGCAGGTAGGAACCTCCTGGCTCCGGAGGCGCTGCACATCCCCAGGCTTCTCTGTGGTCGTCAGATTGAGCAGGATACTCCCCTCGCAGGAGCGGATACTGCAGGAGAGTGGTTTTCCGCTCCATCTGCAAGCATGTTTGGCCTCCCTGACTGGATATGTTGTTTCCTCCCCTTGCACAGGATGTCCCCTTGGCCAGTGGGTCTTTTAAGTTAATTTCCCCTGCTGCCTTTCTTCCCATAAGGGTTCTTGGCAGTTGGGAGTCTTATGGACAGTGGTTCTTCGGGTAGCCCCGTTTTGGAAGTAGAGGTGTTGGTCTCCTCTCCTCTTGGTTATGGTGGTCTCCCTGAGTTGTCTTTTGCTGTGGTCTCCTGTCCCTGTTTCTCTCGCTCCAGGGTTGGTCCACTCCTGGGGGGCTGCCAGTAGCCCGAGGACGGATCCGGAAGGGGAGGTCTCTCCCGATCTGTGGTTGGCTCAGTCCAGAGGGTTGTGGGGGCGCCCATCTTAGCTTGTATTCTGGACGCTGGGGAGAGTTCTGGCCTATTGCCTGCCGAATGTATTGCTCCACAGATTCTGCCCTTCTCCTGGCCTTCTCCTGTTTAGGCAGGTAGTTTTGTTGTGGGACTGGCGGTCTCTGCCTTACGGGCCTAGAGACATTAAAGCCTTCTGATGGCAGACAGTGTTAGGGAGAATTCTCATGTATGGCTAATTCCCCTCACCTAGTGAGTCCCCCAGCAGCTTTGCTGGACTTCTGGAGTTTATTTCTTTCACTTGGTAAGAGTGTGATCTTTTCCCCCACTCTTACCCGTGTTTTGCCATGTGTCTTTTACCTGTTTTTATGATTGTGGACTCTGGAGTACACCACTTCAGTAGCCCCCTTCTTTTGTGTGTTACACAGCACCTTCAGTGCAGTGACACAGGGTTGTCTTTTAGACTTCCCCCCGACTCCATTTCTGGGGCTGACTACAGTCCCCCAGAAAAGGGTAAAGTTGCCATTAACTTTACTTAGTCATTTAACCACAGATCCAGTACAACCCATCTTACATGGATTACTGGAAAGGGTTAATTTTTAGCCCTTGTTATCTGTACCCCCTAGAGCATTGTTTCGCTCTTTTAACATTTAAACTTGGCTGGTGGCAGTGGTATCTACCCTAACCTTTCTACCGCGATTATACTGTATAAACGTGGTATTGTTTTAGGCTATTATATTAGCCTCGAACTTAAACCCGCTTGACCGAATGCTTTTTCTTTTGGCTCCGGTTGGGTTTATTCGCCATTTTTTTTGCTAAAGTCCTTCTTGTGTTTTACTTTGTGCGGCAAACCAGGTTTTCCTCCTTTGTTCACTGTCTTTTGGCAGGCTTCTGCCCAGAAGCCCTCCTCTAGGCACCTGGGTGTCTAGGTGGGCTGAATGTGAGGGAAGGGTGTAGTCACCCCCTGCACAGGGTATCCTAGAAAACCCAAGTCGCACTTTGCCATGATTGGCTGAGGTGGTTGTCCGGGCCGAACAACCCCCCTGCTGTGTGATTGACAGCCAGGCTGTGTGAATGGGGGATTTCCGCATAAAACGCAGGTCTCTTGGTCTAGAAGTCAGAGAGTCGCCACTGGAACTACAAGGAACCGAAGAGAAGAGGAGAAGAAGTCCACTGCTGCAACTATCCTGTCCAGGTGAAGCCCTGCTGCAGTCCTGAGCTATCTTCCCTTCGACGACCAGAGAAGATCCAGTCTGGAGTCTTCTTCCCTTGAGCTTGGTGGGGATAATCAGCTCATCTTCTACAGCCAGAGGATCCTCTTCGTGGTCGAAATCGCTGCACACTGCTGTAGTGGTCCGGATAGCCATCTGAAGTGCCTCTCCTGTTTTTAAGGAGCGCACCTTTTATTCATCGTCGCTGCTGCCGGCTTCAACCCTGTGGTGCAGACCCCTCCAGACGTCCTCCTTCAGATTGAAGCTCCAGGAACCGAGGGTCTGCAGAAAACTCCCAGGAACAACTGCTGTGGCACCAGCTTCTTCCTTGAATAAGGTACTGTGTTCTGCTCGAGGAATTTGGGTGAATCCCTTTTCTTCGTCTCCAAGCCTTGCCCTTGTCTTCCCTCCTTCTTATAACTTTTGCTTCCTCTGTTGACAATATCTAAGTACTCCTGGCTCCGCCGAATCGTGAACTATCTGACTGTGTGATCCTCGACAACAGGAACCCGGTTCCACTTGACACTGGCTCCGGCCTATTGACTTTTGAATTTCTGTCTAAGAGTGTTCTCTCATTCTGTCTGCCTTGACAAAAGTATTGCCTATGATTTTTGCCCCCAACTCTCTCTGGGTATCTCAGGTGCTAAGTGTGTTTTTGCCCCGGTAACATTTCTTGCCACGGATACGCGTTTCTTTAGTAAGACCAAACTGTCATTAGTGTCAAAAAGTGATTGCAAGTGTATTCCCGGTAACATCTTTTGTTTCATAACACCGGTCCGCTAAAACACAGGGTACTTACCTTGAAGTATACTGTACAAAGTGAATTGGTTAGTTGTAGTATATTTTACATGTGGTTTTCGAATTAATAGAAGTGTCGTGTTTATAACAACTGGTTTAAAAATAAATGTACTTATATTTTTTACCTGAAACCTTGAGTCAGTGATGGCTTGAGTCACAGTAATTGTGGTCCCTTTGTGTAATCTCTGCTACTCCTCATATATTCTTGAGATAAGCCTGGCTGCTCCGCTACTGCTACCACTTTAACATAGTAGTACAGGCGTGTACCAAAGGTAAAACTTGTATTTTCACCTGTAGTCTTAATTGTGTGTATTGGTCCCTAAGGGCAATGCACAGGATTCTGCCTAACAGACGGGATGGGGAAAGCTGTATTTGCTCTTCTTTCCAGGTTGCAGGCCAATTCTCCCTGTCACCGTTTGTGCCGCCCACTGGGTTGCCCCCTCGAGCCTCCAGTTTGTTTCGTGGGCTCTCCAGCCAGTCTTTTTTGTGCCCTTTCAGGTGGTTCCCCTACTGTTTTTTGCTTCAATGTGCCTTTTTTGGCTGGTAGGGGAGGGGCTAGGGACATGTATGTCTTGTCCTGTAGGCTCTTTCTCTGGCTGTTCTGGTGGATGCCTTGTTTCTTCACCGGCACCGGTTACGCCACCGCAGGGCACTGGAAACAAGATAGGATTCCACCTTGTCGGCCGCACGCATCCCCTATGATATGATATGATATGATATGGCATTTATAACGTGCTTATACACAAGTGTTTCAAATTGCGATGAGGCAAGGGAGGGGGAACAAAGGGAAGACAGACAACGATCCTACTAGGCCAGGTGTCATTCAGATCGCGCAAGTGCATGGGAAGGGCGAAAAGGAAAAGTGCGTGGGGGAAGGGAGAGGGAAAGTGCAGTACAAGGGATAGTAGAATAAATAAGATAAATAAAACCGGCCAGCTGGTGGCAAGTGTAAGGTAAGTGCAGACATAAGTGCTGGTCGAGGGACTGTAGGGATACAGAAAGCCCCAGGTGTAGGGGTTGCCAGGGAGGCAGTGCAGTTGGGCAACTGGCAGGCCTGGGCCCGAGATCAGAAAGGGTGGCCAGGTAACCAGTGCAGTTTCTGTCAGGAATTCAACAGGGGAGAGGGGGAGAGAAAGCAGAAGCAAAGAAGAAGGATTTGAGGTGCTTCTGGAACCGGAGATGATTCTCCTCAAGTTTCAGGGAGGCAGGAAGTCTGTTCCAGAGGGAGGCCCCTGCCGCAGAGAGAGATCTGTCACCAACTCGTTGGTTGGAGAAACGACTGACCCTGAGGCAGTTGGAGGCGGATAAGCGAAGAGCTTGAGAAGGAACATATTTAGGAAGAGAGAGTTGAAGGTATTGCAGCCACAGGCCCCAGTAGGCCTTGTGGACAATGCAGAAGGTTTTGAACTTAATCCTCGCAGCGACTGGGAGCCAGTGCAGAGATTTCAGTCCTGGAGAGATACGATCCCTGGGCTTGATCCAGGGACAAGTCTCACAGTCCTGTTCTGGATAAGTTGCAGAGGGCGGAGATTAGAGGCAAGCAGATTTAGATATAGGCTGTTAGAATAGTCCAGCCTAGAGAGAACCAGGGCTCTGGAGACAGTGAGCTTCTGGGGGAAGGAGAGGAAAGGAAGAATACCTCTGAGGAGGTGCAGCTGGTAGTGTGACTTCTTAGAGACATCAGAGATGTGAGCAGAGAAGGAGAGTGTGGAGTCGAAGATGACCCCGAAGTTTTTAACCTTGCAGGTGGGAGCGGGAAGAGGGCCAAGAGAGACCGGCCAGAGAGCTGCAGGGAAGGAGGGAGTGGGTGTGCAGATGACTAGAATCTCAGTCTTACTAGCATTAAGGCAGAGGTCATTGGCGGCACAGCACTCCTGAATGGCAGACAGACAGTCAGAGTTGAGGGAAGGAGAGGAGGAGGCCGAGGGTAGCCTGAAAATGAGCTGGGTATCATCTGCATAGCACTGAAAGTTGGGGCAGAGAGCGGCGATGCGGTGGGCAAGGAGTGCCAGGTATTGGTTGAACAGTCAGGGAGAGAAGATCGATCCCTGGGGACACCACAGGTAGAGAAAAAGATATCGGAGGGGAAGGACACAAGTTGGACCTGGGAGGGTCAGTCAGAGAGGAAAGATGTCAGCCACGCCATAGCCTGACCAGTGATACCCAGGTTATCATGGAGACGGTTGAGCAGGATGGCATGGTTGACAGTGTCAAAGGCAGAAGAGAGATCAAGCAAGATGAGAACACATGGGGTGTTAGAGTCAAGGTTGGAGAGCAGGTCTTCACCGATGTTCTGGAGAGCAGTTTCCGTGCTTCTGGCAGCTCTGAAGCCAGACTGATGGTAATTAAGACAACCAACAGATTCAGTGTGGAGATTGAGCTGGGAGATGGCCAGTTTCTCCAGGAGCTCGCCGAGGAAGGGAGTGATGGAGATTGGGCGATAGTTAGCTGGGCAGGATGGGTCGGCAGAGGGTTTCTTAAGAAGAGGGTGCACAAGGGAGTGCTTCAGAGGGGATGGAAAGACTCCAGTGGCGAAAGAGTGATTGCAGAAATCAGCCAGGGCAGGAGCCAGGGAGTCGATGTGGTCCTTGATAATTTTGGAGGAACAGGGGTGAACCTGTTTCGACAAGACTTTCATAGATCGGACTTGTCTAGAAACCTTGGTGGCAGAGAAAAGGGGAAAGGCAGAGAAGGAGAGAGGGGCGGTGGCTGCTGAAGGGCCAGAGGAAGAGCAGGGAATAGAGGGAGGGAGGCGATAGGAGGAGAGTGAGGACAGGATGTCCTGAGTCTTTTAAATGAAGTGAGAAGCGAGTGCCGTGCAGAGGGCCTGGGAAGGGATAGGGGAGGTAGAGACTGTGGCAGGACTGGCCAGTTCCTTGCAGATTTTAAAGAGTTCAGCCGAGTTGTTTTATGCCGCAGAGACACAGGCTTGGATATGGGCTATCCTCTTGGTTAGGACAGAGAGCGGTATTGCCTTTGGAGCAGGTGGCAGGCCAGTTTGTCAGAGGATGTTCACGAAGCACGCCATTTCCTCTCGGCCTCCCTGCACTTGCGTTTTAGGGTGATGAGGTCCGAGTCGTACCATGAGTTGCACTTGGCTTTGGGCTTTGGGCTTCAGGCGGATTATCATGACAGGGGCAAGGATATCAAGAGTATCAGATATAGCAGAGTGGAGCCTGGAGAGGGCTGTGTCAGGGTGAGAGTCAGCCATAGGGGGAGGAGGAGGTGAGAAGGTGGCGGCGAAAGCCTCAACTGACACGCGCTTCATGGGTCGGATGACCGAGAAGGTGGGTGGAAGCGCTGGGGGTGGCTTGGCCTGGCCTGGGGGGTAGGGAGGGTGAGATGGGAGGAGAGGAGAAAGTGATCACTCCAGGAGAGAGGAGTGGAGAGAGGGATAGAGAGGGGAAGGTCTGAGGAGATCAGAACATCCAGAGTGTGCCTTGCAGAGTGAGTTGGGCCAGAGGGGAGATAGTGAGTGAGAGAGAGGACAAGAGGCATCCAGGTGGATGTTGAAGTTTCCAAGAAGGAGGAGTTGAGTGGTTGAGGCCAGGAGTGAGGAGGAGAGGTCTGCCCACTCAGAGAGGAAGGAGGAGATCTGACCAGGTGGTCGATAGATAGTAGCCACAGTAAGGGAATGGCTAGGGGAGAGAGAGAGCCTGCAGACGAGGCATTCAAAGGAGGAGTAGGCCTGCATGGGAGTGACAGAGGCAGGAATCCACTTGGGGAAGTTCAGAGCTACACCCCCTCCAGAGTGGTTGGGCCTAGGCATGGAGAGGATCTTGTAGCTGTTAGGTAGGAGCATGTCAAAGCTGGTGACAGAGCTGGCCGTGAACTATGACTCGGTGAGACCTAGGACATCGAGGTCAAGTTCTTCCAGGAGGCGGCAGATATCAGAGGAGTGTTTGACAGCAGAGCAAGAGTTTAGAGTGGCAATATGGAGAAGGTTGCCGTCCTTGAAGGACTTCCGGGGTGGGGTACAGATCAGAGGTACGCCCTTTGGAGGTGTAGAGGGAGCCCGAGAGGGTGCAAAGAGGGAAGGTGAAGGCAAGGTAGCCAAGGAGGAGGCAGAAGAGGGAGGCTAGGTAGCCACAGAAAGGGGGGAGGGGACAGCAGGAGAAGAAAGGAAATTAATCAGGCGCAGGAAGCGTCTATCAAAGAGGTGAAGGTTGGCCTGAGGGCCTTGGACCAAGACAGTCCCATTCAAGTAAACATCAATGATGACCTTAGAGGAATGGAAGGATGCCAGAAGGGCGTCCCAACAGGTGCCACCATCAATGGGAGAAGAGGAGAAAGGAGAGAGCACAGAGACCATATGAAGGGTCCATTGTTCTGGTGAGAGTTTCCTTGGAGGACGCACTGGTGTAGATGTCGGCGATAGGGAGGCTTGGGTTGGAGACCAGGATGTCCTTTTTAAACTTCTTCCTACCTGATTTAGTGAGGAGAGCAGGATAGTTAATAGAGAAGCAGTTAGAAACGATAGGAGAGACGGAGAGCACCATAGAGTAGGTGGGAGAGGAGAGAGGTGGAAGTGGGAGGGGGAGGTACTAGAGAAGGACACTAAAGTAGGAAGGCAAGACAGCGGAGGCATGCAAGTTGTGCGATAGGACAAGATGACGACAATCAGGATTAACGGAGCTTACAGAATGCACATTTAAGACAGGAGAGAAAACCACCTAAATTTGAGAATCCTGAATAGAGGGAGAAAGGCCTAGGTTTCACAATGCAATTTTAAATACTGAGACAGTGCATATTATAACAGGAGAAAAACACACCTAAATTTGAGAATCCTGAAAAGAGGGAGAAAGGCATAGACAGTGCATATTATAACAGGAGAAAAACACACCTAAATTTGAGAATCCTGAATAGAGGGAGAAAGGCCTAGGTTTCACAATGCAGTTTTAAATACCGAGACAGTGCAAATTTTAAATATTGAAGTGATGCAATTTTAAATAGATAGGAAAAAATGCATAAACCTTCTTACGTTTGTGAGTTTGCTAGGTGGAGGGGGGTGGCAGGGAGACCTACATCATTGACCAGGGTGATGACTGGCAACTGGCGTCCTCTGCGGGCACCTGTAGACACAGCCTGGAGCTGCCTAAAAGGAGCCGCCCTTATCCTGGGGGCCCTTCGCTGCAGGGGCTGCCGGGCAGAGGGCTACCCAGGGACGATAGTAAAGATCTGAGAAAGAACCAATCAGGGGAGGATTGGGAGGCAGGAGGAGGGAGGGGGAGGGAATTTCACACGGAAGGGGTCGGGGAACAACAGCAACCAACGCAGACCTGGGTGGGCCTCAGAAATGGAAAGGTGCAAGCACAGGGCCCAGGAGGGCCAGGGGAGCACGCTACTGACCTGGGTCGCCACAGGTGAAAGTGGGGACGACGCCAGCAGTGCCGGAAGGCACATACAACACACTGCAGGCATTCAACCAATCAGGGGACAGTCGGAAGGGGGGAGGAGGGTTGGGGAGGGAATATCACACGGAAGGGGTCGGGGAACAACGGCAAGCAACGCTGCCCTTGGGGGGGCTTCAGAAATGGAAAGGTGCAAGCACAGGGCCCAGGAGGGTCAGGGGAGCACGCTACTGACCTGGGTCGCCACGGGTGAAAGTGGGGACAACGCCAGCAGTGTCGGAAGGCACACACAACACACAGCAAGCAATCAACTAATCAGGGGAGGGTTGGGAGGCGAGAGGAGGGAGGGGGAGGGAATTTCACACAGAAGGGGTCGGGGAACAACAGCAACCAACGCAGCCCTGGGGTGGCCTCAGAAATGGAAAGGTGCAAGCACAGGGCCCAGAAGGGTCAGGGGAGCATGCTACTGACCTGGGTCGCCAGAGGTGAAAGTAATCTGTGGTACCGGTGCCACCACCATCACGGTAACACCGGGGGAGATAGATGTATCACCACCAATGTTGGTGGTGCATCTGCCTCCGCCACGTGCATGGTAGATGTAGCGGCACTGCGGACACAGAGCTGTAAACTCCGGAACCGGAAATAACATTATCGCCGGAAACGAAAAGAGCCCAGCGGCCATTACAAAAATCAAAATCCACTGCAATCTCCCTGTGCCTGAAGCCATCCACCCCTTCTGAGTACCAAAACCTATCTAGGGACATGTCAGCCGGGATTCCCCAAACCCCCCAGTGCAAGCCATGCTTTAGTCAGGCTGAGCTGAACATACTGGTAGACCACATTGTTGATAATACCGGAGAGCTTTTCTCAGTGGACCAGCGCTGCAGCACGCAGCTCCAGAGGAATGCAAACTGGGCGGAAGCTTCCCGGAATGTGACTGCTGTTGGAGTGACACCATGCAGTGATAAAGACTGCCTTAAGTGGTGGGATGACCTGCGCCTGAGGGTGTGCAACCTTCTTGCTGCACACCGTAGGCACTGCACAGCTACAGGTGGCAGACCACCCACACCCATCAAGCTGCTGCCCAGGTAGGAGAAGTGCAGAAGTGGGATGCATTTGGAGGCTATTGAGGGAGTCGGTAAAGTGAAGGCAGGAGCTGGGACATCTGCTGAGGCTGGTGAGTACAGAAACTGACCAATTATCAAGCTCACATCTGCCCACCATGCCCGCCCCCCCCCCCCCCCGTACCACCACTGCACAGAAATGGCGATAGCACTGGCCACATCACCCCAACAAGACCCAGCACTCCCATGGCCCCCCACACCTACTGAATGTTGCGCAAAGCATGTCACATGCCCTGCCTCCCATGCATACCCCATACCCAACCACATGACAAGGCACCACACATGAGTGTGTGTGTGTACTGAAACAAGGGTGCCTGTAAGTTCACCGGCACACATGTCACAGGACGGCTGAGTTGCCATGGAAGCACCGGTATTGTCAGCAACGTTGCTGCTGCTTCCATCTACCCACTCCCATAGATTCCTATGGGCCTCCATGGGAATGTATATCAAGATAACTTCTGCTGTTTGACTTCCCGGCCCCTAGACTTGTAATAGGTCAGTGGCACCGGGAAGTCAGGCACTGGTAATTGTTATTGGGTACCGGCTGCAACCCACCGGTAGCACTGGCCGGGTTAACACCGGATCCATAAAGAAGCCAGTGTCACTTGCACGGACAACCATAAACAACTGCATGGACAACATGGGTATGGCATTGACTACACACCCAGACCCCCAATAATAAGCACCTGAAAACACTGATGAACAACTCATAGTCAGTCTCTACTGACAAATGAAAAAGATTGAATCCACAACGCAGGCACTGTGCATCCTGGCCACGAGTACTGCATGTGTGTCTGCCGTGCTGCCACTGCCACCACAGCACAACACTGATAGGCCCTCTCCTGCACGTACACATGGGCACCCACCTGCCGTCACCTGCATGTACACATGGGCACCCACCCACCCAATGGGGAGTGCATGTCTCATACATGACCCTGCCAGCACTACCACGAAAACCCCACACACATCCTGGACATGCAACCAGGCCACACATCGACTCCAGGCACGCACCCTCCGAACAACCCCTGCAACACATCCCAACTACCTGCACACAGGCAGATCGACATGCCACTACCCACAGCCACACGTGGGCGTTCATGTCAGCAGTCCCAGCACAGCTGTGTTTCATATGCCGCCTGCACAGTGCATGCAGCTGTGGCCACACAACACATGTATGACTTAGACATACCACACATCACTGCATGCCCCCACAATGTAATTGTGCACGATCACCATGTTGCATGTAACTGTACAATTGTTAGCCAGGCAGGTCTCTGGCATCATGCCTTTCATTCACCCACAGGAACATCATCTGACACGGACGACGACCAACCTGAGCCATCGAGGGCCAGCGGACGTACAAGGGGCATGTCACAACGTCCGTCAATGTCCTGCACCAGCACATCTGGCATTGTGCAAGTGACAAATGCCACCATGCACCAGGCAGCCCCTGCGGATACACCAGCTGCCCCTGTCACCCAGGCAGCCCCTGTGGTGGTCACCCCAGCTGCCCCTGTGACCCAGACAGACCCGGCTGATACACCAGCTGCACCTGTGACCAAGGCAGCCCCTCTGACAGTTACCCCAGCTTCCCCTGTGACCCAGGCAGCCCCAGCAAAAGCACTAGCTGCCCCTGTGACCCAGGTAGCCCCTCTGCCACTGACCCCCCCACTGCGACGGACGACCTGGCAGTATCCGCAGTGCCAGAGGCACACACAAGTGGAATGCTATGGGGATTTGCACCACCCCTACCCCAGCTGGAGAGGGTTGCCTTAACACCGGCGATGACACTGATCACACCCCGGATATGCTAGGCACATTCAACCCCATGAGCTTAACAAGTCCACAGCGTTCACCCTACCCCTCTGTACGTGAGATGAATGCACATCTCAGATGCATGGAGGAGCATCAGGACTCCCTCACTGCCCTGGAGCAGCAGCGCTTGGAAGAGTAATGTCTCATGAGGGAAAGTAACCAGGCAATTGGACGGCATGTTGCCCATGCTATTGGGCGGTCAGCTTGTGGCACCGTACTTTTGGCTAGGAGGGTCCGTGAGGGCAATAGCATACAGTCCACTATTTCTGAGACAATGGCACTGGCTCTCCAGACATGCATGTACCGAATCTGCAGCGAAAACACATGGTTGGCCTCCACCAGCTCTGCACCTGCCAGCTCCCAGGCAGCCAGCCCTAGGAGGAGATCCATGCACCTGTCTGGCTCCTCACACAAGCACACATATGCCGCCAATCATGGCCGCAAGTAGGGTGGAAGCATGGACACTTGCTCCATGTGTGACTAGTTGGGGAGTGGGAGGCAGGAGGAAAAGTTGGGGAGTGGGGAGGGAAAGTTGGGGAGGGGGTTCATAGCTGGGAGAGATAGTTGGGTAGTGTTACGCTCACCTGGCTCCCACAGGGACGTCGATCTGAACTGGACAGCTGAACTGGACGCGCCACATTGGTGGAGACCAATGTGGCGCGTAGTGCCGAGATGACGGACTGAACTGGCCCACCTAGCTTTGTTTGCTTGGCCCGTAGGAATATTCTTCTGCAAATGGAGAAAGGGAATTAACCACCCGTGGAGTTGAGCGTAAACCCCCCACCCCTTCTGTTCTCCCCACTGATCACCTTTGATGTCCCCTCTTATAGTCTCAACTGATGGTTTGGAAAGATGAGCTCTCCATCCTGCATTGAGCGCAGGGGCGCGTAGATAACCAGTTGCTTCACTGGTTCAAAGGAATTGGTGAGTTCCAGAACATGAGATTTCTGGCAAGACGCCGTAAGTAAGTAGTTCGTAAGAGTTCCAATGTCTGACTTTCACTCTTGTCCGATTCCTTGCAGGTTGCTGCTTGACCCTAGCAAAGAGTTCCTCGTGACAACCGGTAATATTCAGGTAAGGGTTTGTATTATCCAACACAGTTCGATAAAATAGTGTCAATATGTAACCTGTTGCTTTCTCCCTTATTCAGGCGCTGAGAGAAAGTATGAAGTCTCGGGGAATAATGCCTCCGGCGGTAAAATTAGGTAAGTCTTTTGTGGTGAGGAGGTTTCCCCTTTGTCGCTTTGTTTCACCTTGCTGTCCTTTTGTTCCACTTAGGGGCCGGGGTACGCAAGGATGCGGTGGAGGCTGCGCCGACCCATGAAGAGGAATAGTACCCCCGGTGGTAAAATCAGGTAAGTCTATGGGGGGTAACTAATATTGCCTCTGTTTATTCCCTTGGCTCATCTTGCTGTTCTTGTGTTCCCCTTAGGTGCTGGAGTGCGGCGGGAACATGCAGAAGGATGCGGTGGATAATAAAGATGTTGCGAAGGCCGGTGAGTTCAGCGCGGCGCTGCAGCTGGCGAGGCGACGCGCATAAAATAACTTCTTTCTTTCAGCTCGAAGGTGCAGTGGATCGGGAATTCAGGTAAGGATCAAAGGTATTGCTCTTGTTCTAACCTTTTCTCCTTCTTTCTCACTTTTTCTAGGAGCTCCAGGCTCGAGGCGGGCATGGCAGAAGACTGGATGCTGACTGCAGGCACGGTGAGCGTTACACTGCTGGATGCAGAATAACGCGAAGCGTGTGCTGCTCTTCGGGCGTGGTTTAAATAGCCTCCAAAGTTGTCCCAGGTAAGTATTCCTCCCCGACCCCACCCAAGTAGAAAATAGTCCCAAGGTAAAGTAGTCCCTTTCAAGCCTCCTTTGGCTTGGCGCTCTTGCAGCATGGTCTGCACCAGGTAAGTTTTATTCTATGAGCCTGGCGCCTATGGCACCAGGACTGACTCTCCATATGAGCCTGGCACCATAGACGCCAGGACTGCACCCAAATGGCCCTAGCAGGGGTTGTTGGGCTTGCTTGTAATAACTTGATGCCTGCTTCCGGGGCTGCTGGACTTGATCTCGATTCCCAGGGGTAGGCATCATGACAGCACTGCCCCCCAAGGCCCCTCCTAAAGTCGTTCTTCCCCATGGTTTTGGTTTGTCTGGGAAAGTTCAGTGGAATTTGTTCACCAATCTGGGTGCATAAACGTGGTCACTAGGTTCCCATGATCTTTCCTGTGGTCCGTAACCTCTGCAGTCGATTAAATAAAAAAGCTTTGACTTCACCAACTTGGAGTGCAGGATGTTCTTGACCGTCTATAAGGATGGGGTCTGGTGGCTTGGTTAGTCTTGTCCCTGGTTATACTGGTTTCAAAAGTGACACATGAAAAACGGGGTGAATTTGCAGGTAAGTCCAACTTGATGGCCACTGGGTTGATAATGGCCTTAATAGAGTAAGGTCCCAAATATCTGGGGTTAAAGGTCCGTGTTCCCTTTAGAGGTATGTGTTTTGTGGCCAACCATACTTGGTCCCCTATCTGGTATTGTGGAGTATCGCTTCTATGCCGATCAGCATTTTTCTTGTATTTTTCTTTTGCTAGTTTTCAATGTGCAGTTGCTTCCTTAAAGGCTTGTGTAATCGTAGCGTGCAGATGGTCCACTGCGGGCATTTCTAAGTGTTGGGGTGAGTCAAGGTCTGAGGTTCGAGGATGGTGCCCATATAAGGTATAAAAGGGGCTTTGTCCAGTTCCAGAATGTACTGAATTATTGTATGCATATTCGGCGATCCGAAGAATGTCTTTCCAATTACTCTCAGTCTGATGTAACATACAACGCAGGTATTGTTCAAGAGTCTGGTTGGTCCTCTCCGTTTGACCATCGGTTTGGGAGTGGTGACTGGTCGATAACCTCACATCGATTTGCGCCAATTGACAACATTTCCTCCAAAAATGTGAAATGAATTGACTGCCCCGGTCAGAGACCAATACGGACGGAAATCCATGTATGCAAACAATGTTTTCGAGGAACTCCTTAGCCAGGATTGAAGCTGACTGTAATCCCTTTAAAGGAATAAAGTGGGCCATCTTGGAAAAAAGATCTACAATAACTAGAATGGTGGTAAATCCATTGCATGGAGGTAGATCCATAATAAAGTCTAACGATAAGGTGTGCCATGGTGTAGGCGGGGTTGTATACGAATTGATCGTTTTACAACTGCTCGAATGACAATTGACCTTTTCACAATTGACCGAATTGTGAAGGTCAATTGTACCATATATGTGGGGGGAAACCCCCCACAACCCCACACCCAACGCAAAACCCCCCAAAACCCATATATATATATATATATTCGGTCAATTGTGAAAAGGTCAATTGTGACCCTTTAAATTCGGTCAATTGTTCATTCGAACAATTGTAAACGACCAATTTGGGTAATACCGTAGGCGGAATGTCTAAAGGTTGTAAGAGTCCAGCTGGTTTTTTCTTCTGACTTTTGTTTTGGGCGCAAATGCCACCAGAATTGTTTCTTAATTTCAGCTTCAGTCTTTGCGATACCTGGGTGCCCTTCCATTAGGGTGTCATGATAATGTGAAATAACTAGCTCTTGTAGTTCCTTGTGTGGCAGAAATAGCCGACCTTGGTAATAAGGGAGGTTATTGATGACAGAGTAGTCCGGGCCTTTCTTTACCCAGTCCTGCAGGGCTGTGGAATCAAAGAGTTGCTGGATTTTCACCTGAATGTCCTCTAGTGTCTGTAGAGTAGTCATGCCAAGAATCCTTTGTTCGGAAATTATAGGTACTGGTTCTGGGTTCACTTCTGCCTCTCCCATCCCTATTCGGGATAAGGCGTCTGCTTTTCGTTCTTGCAACCTGGTCGGTAGGTTATCACGAAATCAAACTCGGCAAAGAATAATGCCCATCGGAGCTGGCGTGACGATTGGGCCTTGGCTGTCTTTAAATACTGCAGGTTCCAGTGATCGGTGATCACAGTAATGGTATGCCTGGCACTGAGAAGATAGTGCCGCCAAGCCTTGAAGGCGGATTTAATGGCTAATAACTCCTTGTCGGTACCAGCATAGTTTAACTCGGGTGCCGAGAACTTTCTGGACCAAAATGCTACTAGGTGAAGTTGGCCAGTTCCAGGGTCCTTTTGGGACAGGACAGCTCCCATGGCTAAACTGGATGCATCAGTTTCCACTATGTATGGAAGTTCAGGGCGTGGGTGCTTTAGTACGGGTGCAGACGTGAATTTCGCTTTCAGCTCTTGGAAGGCATTTTCAGCTTCTTCAGTCCACATAAAGCGTTTATTTTTTCGCAAGAGTGCTGTGATGGGTTGTACAACATGTGAGAAATCCGGGATGAATCTGCGGTAGAAATTGGCAAAGCCGAGCATGCTTTGTACTCCTTTAACTGAACTCGGTGATGGCCACTTAAGAATTGCGTCCACCTTTCGTGAGTCCATTCGGACTCCTTTTGGACTCAGGATAAACACAAGGAATTCAACTTCCGTGGCATGAAAAACGCATTTTTCCAGTTTTGCATATAGTTTGTGCTGGCGCAATTTCTCAAGGACTGCTCGGGCGTGCTTCAAATGGTCAGATTTTGAAGAGGAGTACACTAGGATATCATCGATATATACGACAACACAAACGTCAATGAGTTCACGAAGGACATCGTTCAAAAAGTATTGGAAGGCTGCTGGTGCATTGCACAACCGAAGGGCATCACCTGGTATTCGAATAACCCGTACTTAGTGCGAAAAGCAGTTTTACATTTGTCGCCCTCTTTCACACGTACCAGATGGTATGCCCCCCGGAGATCCAATTTAGTGTATATGCAAGCGTCCTTTACTTGGTCTAGTAGTTTGGGAGTGGTGACTGGTCGATAACCTCACATCGATTTGCGCCAATTGACAACATTTCCTCCAAAAATGTGAAATGAATTGACTGCCCCGGTCAGAGACCAATACGGACGGAAATCCATGTATGCAAACAATGTTTTCGAGGAACTCCTTAGCCAGGATTGAAGCTGACTGTAATCCCTTTAAAGGAATAAAGTGGGCCATCTTGGAAAAAAGATCTACAATAACTAGAATGGTGGTAAATCCATTGCATGGAGGTAGATCCATAATAAAGTCTAACGATAAGGTGTGCCATGGTGTAGGCGGGGTTGTATACGAATTGATCGTTTTACAACTGCTCGAATGACAATTGACCTTTTCACAATTGACCGAATTGTGAAGGTCAATTGTACCATATATGTGGGGGGAAACCCCCCACAACCCCACACCCAACGCAAAACCCCCCAAAACCCATATATATATATATATATATATATATATATATATATATATATATATTCGGTCAATTGTGAAAAGGTCAATTGTGACCCTTTAAATTCGGTCAATTGTTCATTCGAACAATTGTAAACGACCAATTTGGGTAATACCGTAGGCGGAATGTCTAAAGGTTGTAAGAGTCCAGCTGGTTTTTTCTTCTGACTTTTGTTTTGGGCGCAAATGCCACCAGAATTGTTTCTTAATTTCAGCTTCAGTCTTTGCGATACCTGGGTGCCCTTCCATTAGGGTGTCATGATAATGTGAAATAACTAGCTCTTGTAGTTCCTTGTGTGGCAGAAATAGCCGACCTTGGTAATAAGGGAGGTTATTGATGACAGAGTAGTCCGGGCCTTTCTTTACCCAGTCCTGCAGGGCTGTGGAATCAAAGAGTTGCTGGATTTTCACCTGAATGTCCTCTAGTGTCTGTAGAGTAGTCATGCCAAGAATCCTTTGTTCGGAAATTATAGGTACTGGTTCTGGGTTCACTTCTGCCTCTCCCATCCCTATTCGGGATAAGGCGTCTGCTTTTCGTTCTTGCAACCTGGTCGGTAGGTTATCACGAAATCAAACTCGGCAAAGAATAATGCCCATCGGAGCTGGCGTGACGATTGGGCCTTGGCTGTCTTTAAATACTGCAGGTTCCAGTGATCGGTGATCACAGTAATGGTATGCCTGGCACTGAGAAGATAGTGCCGCCAAGCCTTGAAGGCGGATTTAATGGCTAATAACTCCTTGTCGGTACCAGCATAGTTTAACTCGGGTGCCGAGAACTTTCTGGACCAAAATGCTACTAGGTGAAGTTGGCCAGTTCCAGGGTCCTTTTGGGACAGGACAGCTCCCATGGCTAAACTGGATGCATCAGTTTCCACTATGTATGGAAGTTCAGGGCGTGGGTGCTTTAGTACGGGTGCAGACGTGAATTTCGCTTTCAGCTCTTGGAAGGCATTTTCAGCTTCTTCAGTCCACATAAAGCGTTTATTTTTTCGCAAGAGTGCTGTGATGGGTTGTACAACATGTGAGAAATCCGGGATGAATCTGCGGTAGAAATTGGCAAAGCCGAGCATGCTTTGTACTCCTTTAACTGAACTCGGTGATGGCCACTTAAGAATTGCGTCCACCTTTCGTGAGTCCATTCGGACTCCTTTTGGACTCAGGATAAACACAAGGAATTCAACTTCCGTGGCATGAAAAACGCATTTTTCCAGTTTTGCATATAGTTTGTGCTGGCGCAATTTCTCAAGGACTGCTCGGGCGTGCTTCAAATGGTCAGATTTTGAAGAGGAGTACACTAGGATATCATCGATATATACGACAACACAAACGTCAATGAGTTCACGAAGGACATCGTTCAAAAAGTATTGGAAGGCTGCTGGTGCATTGCACAACCGAAGGGCATCACCTGGTATTCGAATAACCCGTACTTAGTGCGAAAAGCAGTTTTACATTTGTCGCCCTCTTTCACACGTACCAGATGGTATGCCCCCCGGAGATCCAATTTAGTGTATATGCAAGCGTCCTTTACTTGGTCTAGTAGTTCGGGGATCAGAGGCAACGGGTATCGGTTCTTAACAGTGATCTGGTTCAATGCGCGGTAGTCTATGCACGTTCTGAGGTCACCTTCCTTTTTGGGCACGAAGAACAAAGCTGAAGATGCAGGGGACTTGGATGGGCGAGTGAAGCTATTAGCAAGGTACTGGTCTAGGTATTGCCGTAGGTGAAGGTTCTCAGGTTCCGTAAGGGCATAGATCCTGCTACAAGGGGGTTGTGCACCGGGTATGAGATCGATTTGACAATCGTATGATCTGTGAGGTGGTAAGGTGTTTGCCTGTTCTTTTTGGAAGACATCCTGGCATTCATGATATTCTGGAGGTAGTTGCACGACTGATGTAGTTACTGTGGCCAGGCGTGCGTTCAGGTTTTATTTTTTGGGTAACAGGTTTGTGCACAATCTGGGAAGGTTATTCTCTTCTCTCGCCAATCAATACAAGGATTATGTGTTTCCAACCAAGGTACCCCCAGTATTATTTGGAACTGTGGGGCTTTGATTAGATCAAACACAATAGTCTCTCGATGCTCATCCTGACCCAATAGTGTCATCTCTGGGTGGAATGAGTTACAGGCCCGGAGGCAATTTCAGTTGCATCGACTGTGGTGATGACATCTGAGGTGGTTTTTCGACAGAGAGGTAGATTCATCCTCGAAGCCAATTCGTAGTCCACATAGTTTCCTATGGCCCCGCTATCAATGTATGCCCTTACTGCGTGCATACGCAATGGCTGCCTTGGATCTACGAGGACCATTGGTATGATGAAATGCGGGGTATGAGTATCCTTCTTCAAGCTCGGCAAGCGGACATCTACGCTTGTCGGGCGTGGTCGTTTCCCGAGTCTGACTCCCTATGGCTTTTATCAGCAGCTCCTACCACCTTCTTGGGTGGTTTTACAGGGCAATCCAGTAGAAAATGCCCAAAAGTTCCACAATATAGACACAATTGCATTTGTCGTCTCCTATCTCTTTCCTTCTGGGTTAAGGGTCCTTTAACCCCTCCGATTTGCATGGGTTCTGAAGCATCTGCTCCTTTGGGGTTAGTGTGGGTTTTGACCAACACCCGATTGTCAAACTTGGCTCGATCAGCCTTTCTGTTCTGAAGTCTGTGATCTAACTGGACCACTAAGTCTATATATTCAGCGTAGTCTTGAGGTGGGTTCACAACTTGAGCCAAGACATCCTTGAGTTCTCCTCGAAGCCTTCGATGAAATAACGTGATTCGTTTTACCTCGGGCCATCCAGTTTCCACTATCAACCTATTAAAGGTTGCGATGTAGGATAAAAGGTCCTGGTTACCCTGTCGTAGGGACAAAAGTTCATTATCCAGGGCCTGTCCTTGGGAGTGCCGGGCAAATAGTCTTTCCATGCCCATTTGAAAGCCCTGAAAATCCCGAAGAATTGGGTCATCCTGAGTAACTAGTGGAATTGACCAATCAGCTGCACTGCCGCTGAGATATGACAATACAAAGGCTACCTTAGCTTATTGTTTGGGAAGGCTCCAGGTCTGCATAAAAAGTGCAAGCGGCATTGGTTCATAAACACGGCAAACATTTTGGGGTCCCCGGCAAACTGTTCGGGCGGAGCTAATGGAATACTTCCTGGTAGGTTTATTTGCACAGGGTTACTCGATGACACAGGAGCTGGATTTTCCCCGGGTCCTGGTAGGGGTGCTTGTCCAGCCTGGCTTTGCAGTAGTTGCATAGCAAGGTCATCAGTTCGCTCCTTTGACAAAATCAGTTCTCTCCTAAGAGCATTGGTTTCTTGACGGGCGGAATGCACTTCAGCCCTCAGTTCCCCCAGTAATTGGGCCAATTGGTCAGTTTCTGAGGTATCCATAACGCCTGGGTGGGAATTTGTCAGTAGGCTTCACGTTCTGTTATGCTCACCTGGCTCCCACAGGGACGTCGATCTGAACTGGACAGCTGGGGTCTCCACCAATGTGACGCGTAATGCCGAGATGACGGACTAGACTGGCCCACCTAGCTTCGTTTGCTTGACCCGTAGGAATATTCTTCTGCAAATGGAGAAAGGGAATTAACCACCCGTGGAGTTGAGCGTAAACCCCCCACCCCCACTGTTCTCCCCACTGATCACCTTTGCTGTCCCCTTTTATAGTCTCAACTGATGGTTTGGAAAGATGAGCTCTCCATCCTTCATTGAGCGCAGGGGCGCGTAGATAACCAGTTGCTTCACTGGTTCGAAGGAATTGGTGAGTTCCAGAACATGAGATTTCCGGCAAGACGCCGTAAGTATGTAGTTCGTAAGAGTTCCTATGTCTGACTTTCACGCTTGTCCGATTCCTTGCAGGTTGCTGCTTGACCCTAGCGAAGAGTTCCTCGTGGTAACCGGTAATATTCAGGTAAGGGTTTGCATTATCCAACACAGTTCGATAAAATAGTGTCAATATGTAACCTGTTGCTTTCTCCCTTATTCAGGCGCTGAGAGAAAATATGAAGTCTCTGGGAATAATGCCTCCGGCCGTAAAATTAGGTAAGTATTTTTTGGCGAGGAGGTTTCCCCTTGTTTGTCCCTTTGTTTCACCTTGCTGTCCTTTTGTTCCCCTTAGGGGCCGGGGTACGGCGAGGATGCGGTGGAGGCTGCGCCGACCCGTGAAGAGGAATAGTACCCCCGGTGGTAAAATCAGGTAAGTCTATCGGGGGTAACTAATATTGCCTCTGTTTATTCCCTTGGCTCACCTTGCTGTTCTTGTGTTCCCCTTAGGTGCCGGAGTGCGGCGGGAACATGCAGAAGGATGCGGTGGATAATGAAGATGTTGCGAAGGCCGGTGAGTTCAGAGCGGCGCTGCAGCCGGCGAGGCGACGCGCAAATTAACTTCTTTCTTCCAGCTCGAAGGTGCGGTGGATCAGGAATTCAGGTAAGGATCAAAGGTATTGCTCTTGTTCTAAGCTTTTCTCCTTCTTTCTCCCTTTTTTTAGGAGTTCCAGACTGGAGGCGGGCGTGGCAGAAGACTAGATGCTGACTGCAGGAACGGTGAGCGTTACGCTGCTGGATGCAGAATAACGTGAAGCGTGTGCTGCTCTTCGGGCGTGGTTTAAATAGCCTCCTAAGTAGTCCCAGGTAAGTATTCCTCCCCGACCCCACCCGAGTAGAAAATAGTCCCAAGGTAAAGTAGTCCCTTTCAAGCCTCCTTTGGCTTGGAGCTCTTGCAGCATGGTCTGCATCAGGTAAGTTTTATTCTATGAGCCTGGCGCCTATGGTGCCAGGACTGACTCTCCATATGAGCCTGGCGCCATAGACACCAGGACTGCACCCAAATGGCCCCTAGCAGGGGTTGTTGGGCTTGCTTGTAATAACTTGATGCCTGTTTCCAGGGCTGCTGGACTTGATCTGGATTCCCGGGGTAGGCATCATGACAGGTAGTGGGACGGTGAGGGTGAATTGGGGAGGGGGCTTCAGAGTTGAGAGAGCTAGTTGGGAGTGGGAGGGTAAGTTGGGGATGGGTAGGGGGTTCATAGTTGGGAGAGATAATTGGGGAGCAGGAGGGGGAGGGTAAGTTGGGGAGGGGGATAGGGAGGGTAGGTTGGGGTGGGTATTGATGGTGCACCTGTTTTTCAAATATCTAATGAACAATACACCTGGTTCTGCATATCAATCACGACTAGACATTCTGTTTCTGCATGAGTATTAAGTCTTTAATAGAAGTGCTCAAAAATATGTGACACCAGTTGTTCACCATGTGCTTGTGAGGAATATTCAAAAGAAGTTGTGTATCAGTGCATCCCGTGCATGTTGCCCATCCATGGCCTCCCGCTGGGGTAGCACTGGCATCCCGTCATCGTCGTCATCCCCATCCTCCTCCTCAGCAGGGTCCATGTCTGGGGGCAGTGCAATGTTGCGTCAAATACACATATTGTGCAACATTGCACAGGCCAGGACAATCTTGCCAAATTCGATGGGGCTATACATAAGTGCACCCCCGTATCTGCTGAGGCAGCGGAACCTTGCATTGAGTAGTCCAAATGTCCGTTCTATAGTGCCCTGTGTACGGATAAGTGCATGGCTATAGGCCTCTACATGCATGTTCCGTCTAATGGGTGTCATCAGCCATGACGTGATGGGGTATCCGGCATCACCTGCCTGGGAGTGACAGAATGGGGATTGAATCATTGTGGTGTCAATTTCATGTCAGCGATGTGTCCATATACACATTTCCCACATTTCATCAACACAAGACGTAGCACATGCCACAGAAGACCCTAGTGATTGTTGCAATGTCACAGGTAATGCCATAACCATATTCAAATGTTTGGTCACTCATTTGATCTGAGACTGTTTGACATGCTCACTGTCTGCAGTCACACTATGATTTGGCCTTCAATGCTTCTACATGTCTTTTTGCGTGTATGGAAACAAGGGTGCGTGGCTACCTACTATGATCCTTGTATCTTTGGAGGCCTGACACTGCTGTGCACAGCTGGCCCGGCAGGCAGTGTGCTCAGGAGAGCACCAGCTACTTTCTCAACAGTGACAATCCTCCCATGTACATATCCCTGTTGCGTACTGTGGCACTCCATGGTTGGGGGGCCTTGCAGTTTACCGGGACCTGGCTTCTTGTGCCACAGAAACCTGTAATGGCCCTGTGGCACCGGTATGCTACTCAACATCTTCTGAGTGCTCATATGTCATTTTGAGGTGGGTGTATGCCCTTTAATGAGCACTTGGTGCTTGCTGACCAGTTGGGTAGGCATGTGTACTGAATACCTGCTCTGGGGTTCAATGATGATGGTGTGTAGGTTTGAATTCATTTGATTTGTCTGTGAAGCAGGTGGTGGGGGATGCGCACAGTCTTTTAGCAGGCACATTTGTAGGTTGTCTGATGCATTCTGTTACATGTGGTAGTTATGTGTTGCTTAATTTGACTTATAATTGATAGGTATTGGGTGTGATCCATATGCCCGTTTGGTACATGAGTTCCATGCCTTTTGAATAACGGATGCAATGTATTTGTGTTAGGTTGCATTTGCCACATGCTCTGCTGTCTGTTCTTCTACCCCCATGCTCTGCTGTCTGTTCTTCTACCCCCCTTCCCAGAGGTCATGCATTCGTCATTCGACATTCTACTCACCCAACAGCCAAATGCACTCTGGTGAGTGCCTATCCCCCCCCCCCACTACACAGAGGTCATGCATTGGTCCTTCTACTCACCCAACAGCCATGATCACTCTGGTGAGTGCGTTTTAACTCCCCCCCCC
Organism: Ambystoma mexicanum; assembly: GCF_040938575.1. Taxonomy (NCBI): domain Eukaryota; kingdom Metazoa; phylum Chordata; class Amphibia; order Caudata; family Ambystomatidae; genus Ambystoma; species Ambystoma mexicanum. The sequence goes on from NC_090925.1 coordinate 380,084,992, forward strand.
ACTACACAGAGGTCATGGTTTGGTCTTTCTACTCAACCAACAGCCATGTGCGCTCTATGATGCGAAGTGCCATGTACCCTGGCAACGTGGAATTCCGCAAGACCATTGAGTCGTGTGTGGTTTCTGGAAACTGTGCGCAGCAATGGGTGATCAGGTGTTATGCAACACAGACCATCTGCACATTGAGGGAGTGGAGTTGTTTGTGATTTCTATACACTGCTTCAATTGCATGTCTGGCCACCAACTCCACATTGGTTCAATCTAATGCACCGATGCAATTGGGCATGCCTGCTAGGGCATGGAAGGCCACTTTGGTGGCAGTAATCTGGGCAGGGGTTCGGGGTAGGACGATGTGGTCTGCCACATGGTGCAGCAGTGCATCCAGTACCTGGAACAAGACCCTGGAAAAACAGGGTTGTGATAGCCCATGTAGCTCACCCACTGTGTTTTGGTATGTGCCTGTTACAAGGAAGTGCAGTACCGACACTACCTTCAGCAAGGGGGGGTTTGCAGTCTGAATATTTATCAGGCTGCTGATGTCGTCATGAATGAGGGTGACTATTGATGTTATGGTCTCCCTGTCAAGCCGGTACAAGGTGTGGATTTGGCTTGGGGTCAGGTCCCAGGGTCGAGGCCCTGATGTAGGGAATTGGTGGCTGCCTGCAGGGTGCTATCTGCTGGACACCCCCTCTGCCTCTCAGCTGCTTCATCCTTAAACCCTTTTTGCAGGTTCCCCAGCCAAATTGATGCTACAGGCACTGCCAGCATGGTTGTGTTGGGAGGTGGGTTGGGTGTGGGTGTGGTCCTTTTGTACATTCCCAGTGGTCAATGGTATGCAGCTGGGCTAATTATGTACACCTGTGGCCTGTTTGCCAGCATGGTTGAGTTGGGATGGGTGTTTGGTGTCTGTGTGGTCCTTTTGTGCATTCACAGTGGTCAATGGTGTGCAGCTGTGCTGGTTTCCGACAACTGGGGCCTGTTGCTGCTCACCTGGCACTGTTTAACAACTGGTCCACGGTGCCGGTATTACAGGCGCGGTGGTCACGGTGCCACCAGCATTTTTATGGCAGTGTTTCCGTGTAGGCGGGACTCTGACTGTGCCAGTACCACTGCCGTGCCAGTAATTCAGGCACATCCGGCGACTATTTCTGCAGTTTACGCTCACAGTGCTACTGGGTGCGTTAGCACCGTGGGTGTCACTTTGAGGTGACAATGTTTCCGCACTTGCTACTCTGAATGTGCCTGTCTGGAAAACGGTGCTGGTTCGTTGCTACCGGCACCGCTCTTTCCAGACTGGCATTTTTTTTCCATGTAGCTGACTCACCTACACCCACGTGTAGAAGGGATGTGACCAAGCAGTTTGGGCTGGGCTGCCCTTTTGTTTGGGAACCAAGCCTGATTTTCAAATGGTCTTTCCCCTTTCCGAAATGGCTTGGCAGGCCTATGCACAGTGGTCTGGGAGGCTGCCCAGAGCTAAGCAAGAGGTAAGGATTAATTCTAAACCTTCTAGCAGCCACCTCACTCCTGTCATTCTTCATAACCTTCGAAGCCATACCCAGGACATTCTCTTGATCTGATCCTTCTATCCTCCACACTCAACTCTTCTGCTCTCTCCATCAACCCTTCTTCCACCAACACTCATTATTTCACCTCACTTTCTCTGGTTCCCCTCAATGTTACCTCTCTCCTTCTTCTATCACTAAATGGAAATTCAAACCTGTTACCATTGGTCCATAGCTGGACCACTTCAACCTTCTCTCCAACCCATCTCTGCTTTGCGTTCCCTCTCCATCTATCATGCCTCTGCAGGTGCAATAATGTGCTTCCTAACTATTTTAACAAACACTCTCCTACTTGATCCTTCACCCTCTTGCACCCTTGCACTCACCCATGGATCTCTCCCACCATCAAAAAGCTGAAGACTAACGTGCATCTTCACATTCACCGGTGGTGCAAGGATTTCTCTCTTACGTCTCACAGTTCCTCAAAGATGCTCTCTTTGCCCTCAAAACTGCTCTGGACACTGCTAAATCTTCATAGTATACAGGCTGATATCCTCTCTACACTGACAGCCCTGTGAACCTTTCATGACCCTCCATTCCATGATTTCTCTCCTGGTTGCCTCTTCCCTTCAAAGATCACACTAATATGTGACACTGTATTCACCTACTTGCCACTCCCCCTCCTACAATCTCTTCTCTTGTCTTACTATCGCAATTCATTCCTCTCTCCCCCATTGAGCCATGCCCATTCTCTGCTCAACAAACCCATTGTGTGCTGCCATTGACTCCTTGACAGCATACATAATGAAAGGCCTTGCTCCTATCAGCTCTTACTTTCTATCCTCCTTCTTCAGTGTCTACTTCTCTGCGGGCATCTTCCCGACCTTCTACAGCATAGCCACTGACCAAGAAACATATTTCTGACCCCCTCCCGCCCCAAAGGCTTGAAACCTCTGAGCCCTCTTTCAGAATGACATAAGACTCCAATAATTCATCATGGCAACTGCTACTGCAGCTAGGATCAACCGCCTCAATTTAAAGAAAAAACACTATTGCCTCACCTTTCACTCTACAAAAACCCTCATCTCATCCCTTGTCCACAGTCATTCCAACTACTGTTAAACCCTACTGCTTGGTCTTTCCCTCTTATCTTTCTCTCCCATCACCAAGGTTCTCATCTTCACTACATGTAGCCTATACATCCGACCAAGCTCCAAAGCCTCACCTCTGCACACTCGATGCTCTCATGCACAACCTCTCTCTCTCTTTTATCTATTTGACAACTCTTTTACAAATCTACCCATGCTGTGACCCCTTCAGCCAACTGCATTTCTCTCTAATCCTCCAGCAAACTCTGAAATCCTGCCCTCTCCTGAACTTCCATGTCCCCACCCCCTCCTCCTCCCTGTTCCTTTTCCCACTTCCCCTCCTTCTCTCTACTTGCCCGCTCCACTTGAATATCCTCCCTCCCAGCAACAAACCCAGCTCATCAATACAACTGGTTATCAGTCAAGACAAACATTAAGTTCCATTTATGAACTACAGAAGATGCGTCTCTCATTCCACACTAGACCCATCCAACTGACCCTAGCCTAACCTCCAGGGAAACATCCTACAAGCATACAAGGATTGTAAGTATGTATAATGTTCCTCTGTAGTGGCCGTAGGCTCCTTTTGGGGTTCCCATCTATGTGTGTCGCTTCTCAATGTCCCTGGGCAATGCCCCTCCATGCTTCCCATCCATCAAATGGTCCACTCACATTCATACATCCCCACCCTATTGTAAATGCACCCTACACAGGCACGGCCTCTGGGATCTGTATTGCTTCCAATCAGAGGTCTGTTGACTGTGATCAAACTAACATCCTCGCTATTCAGTAAATACAATACACATGTTTGCATTGATTGATGCGTGGCAATAGGCTAAATGAGTTCCCTTGAAATTAAGAAGTCTGTCTTGGGGCCACATTGCCTTTTTAAAGACGTATGTTCAGAATCATTATCCAAGCGACTGGCGCGAAGAAGTATTTGCTCCTTTGACTTCAGCACATCCCCAGTGCAATACGGTTAACATTGGTGGGCAAAAGGCCACATTAAAATGACAACACATGGGGTGCTCCTATACACATTGCAGCTTTATGCAACTGAAAGAAGTGCCTAAGCACACCCAGCATAATCTAAGACATGCCCATTGTACACGTGTATGCCCCATTTTGACAAACTAGCCTCTCACCCAAGTGAAAACAATTACAATCCCTTTTTTACTCTTTCTCTGTCTGTTGCTCTCTCTCTCTCTCCCTTATTCCAGCCCTCCCCCTCTCAACCATGCTCCAGCTCCCTCAATCCAGCCGCTCCCCTCACCTACATGCTACAGCCCTCTGTCAAATATTGCAAAGTTCTACAATATGCCGACTTGGGCCATATTACAGAACCCTTTCTAATGAAGAAACACACTTCCTGCTACAGTGATTTCCAGCCCTCTTTCCAGGGGCGTTGCTAGGGGGGGGGGCTAAAGGGGCTGTAGCCCCTGATCTTTTGGTTGTAGCCCCGGATAGAATCTCAGGAGCTACAGCCAAAAGACTAGCTAGCCCCCAGTCCCAACAGTTCTGACATCAGCTTAGCCCCGGGTCTTTTCCAGACCTAGCAACTCCCCTGCCTCTTTCATTTCTCCAGCTAATCACCCTTTCTTTTATGAACATTGCGTGTCAGAAAGTTCTCCACCAACCTCTGTGTTTAGCCATTCTCCTTCCACAATCGCTAGCCTCCAGATTATTTGCAAATGATATCCACTTCGCTGGTTGTCCAGCTTCTCAACTGTTTTGACTATTATGAACTCTGACTCAAAGTCTAAGAGGAAAAAATTGTTAGCATTAGTAATAAACATGAAAGAATTGTATGAAAAGCCTACTGCCCACAAGCTGTAATGTCACTTGGAATGTTAGTCGTGAAAGTGACCTTTGCAACCTCATTGATCCTCATGGTCATGCCTTCAGAAGGATGGCAAGCATATTCGACGCTATCAGGATTTACACCTGCAGTATGAAGATGAACTACTGTTCCTTGTGGCAGTGACCTATGTTGCAGTATATGTTGCTTCTACTGTGAGGGTAAGGAGTGAATGTGTGATCAGATGACTTGTGCAGCACACACAAATTGCCGCTTGGCGCTGATGGTCACTGTGGCTAGAGGAAAGCCCAATCCTAGCGTGCAAAGCGCAAGGTTTTAAGGGGCGCCTTAAATATAATGATGGTTTGCTTCCAACCTGATGCTCTTGGGGAGGGTATTCGACTGCCATATGGCAAAGCAGTGATCACCCAAGTAGGGAAAGCCAAACCACCTGCGAAGGCGGACCTTATTGTCCTGGGGAGAGTCGGTGAACGAGCAAGCTCAGGGTGTCCCTCAGAGACCCCAGGCCACATTTCTGCATAGGGCAGAGGACTGTTTAAAGAATTATATTTTGGACATCCAGCCAGTGAAAGACTCCTGCAATTCTCTGTGGTGTGGTCCGTTATCCAAGGACGCTGGCTTTCTGAGCTTCCTGCAAATTAGTTATAGAGGTCATAGGAAGGCCTGCATATAGGTCGCTGCAATAGCTCAGGCAGGAATTCACAAGAGCCCCCACAATGGTGGGTCAGTCTTCTAAAGGGAGGAATGGTAGAATATGTTTAAGAAGCTTGATTTGAAGAAGCATGTCTTCCTGACGTTGTTAATCTGAGGGGCCATGGACATATGTGCGTCCATCGGGACTCCCAGATTGCCTGCTGGGACAAGGCCAGTATGTGACCTTGCCAGGAGGTGACTGGGAACCCTCTAAGCCTGGGGTTGGAGGCGGAGGGAGACATCTAGAACCATTCCTAACCATGAGAACGGTGGCATTTGAAAGAGACCCGTTTTCTGCTCCATCCTCCGTTGTCGCCAGCTTGATTTTAAGCAGCACATTCTCCTTTAAATTTAAATACTTTGGGGCGTCGCTCTACCTCTGAATTCCTGTCCTTGGGTACTGCCCATCAGCCCCTTTCTCTGCCTTAATGGGAGCAATTACCTGCACATGTGGCACTTCGGCTCTTTTCTTTGCAAGTTCCTCTCATTTAATATTTTATGATTCTCCTTTCCCATGGCCCCTGCCACCCCTTGCCCCACAAATAGGGAGACCAGATTTTCAAAACGAAAAACCGGGACGTTCAACAACATAAAAGAGGGACTACCCCATCACAGCCCACCAATTACTGACCATCCCCCCAAAACACCCCCACAACCACCTCCTAATCATATTTCCAGCACTTCTCATTTCAATAAAGTGTATATGATCTCATTTGTGCAGTTTTGTCTGTGAATCTTGGCATGTTAATTCAAAACAAGCGTTTTCTCTCATTGATGTTACATGGCTTGCTGCACAATCATTTCCTAGCCAGTCTCCCTGCCACAGTCAGTAAGTGTTGTGACTTGTACCTGCAAGGTTGGGGGTTCGAACCTATCATCCAACTTCAAATTCCGAAAGTGTAGTGAAAAATAAAATAATTAGTTTCGTTTACCGTAGCTACCCAACCATGCTTCTAAACAGAAAAAACTCCCGGGACAGAGGGTAATTTCCGCAGACTGTCCCTGGAAAACCGGGACCCCACCCACCCACAACGCACGTATGTTTATGCCGGGGTCTATTGGTGCTGCACAAGCTACTTCTCAGCCTTAAACAGACTCTATCTGGAGTGCCCGGGGGCTGATCACTGTTGGGACACCTGTGCAGTGTGAGGGCTTTAAAAAAAATAGATTGCATAGATAGAGGGTGTCCCCTCAGGTCATTGTGACTGACTTGGCCAGACAGAAGGCTAAGGCACCCAAGGTGAGTACCAGTAATTTTCTAGTCCTCCCCTGGGAGTTCCTTATCTGGAAGGGGTCACAAAGAACCTTTAGTCGGTTCCACTCGCCATATTGCTGATTCCATAAAAGCCCAGAGGGCTACCCCACGTGGTGAGACCTCAAAGCCTACCTAGGTTCACCTTCAGACCCCAGGAGATAGTACCGGGAAGACTCACAAGGGTTTCATGAAACCTGCACCCTAGAGCATGGTACTGGATAGCTATTTCCTGTGCTCCTGTCAGAAAATGCTCAGACAAAATGTTAGCCATGCGCCATACCTTGTGGTTGGGCCTTTCCACATCTGGTTCATCACCACCTGAGATGACGTCAGGGACTACACCCTATGCCTTTGAGACATGATTTTATCACAAGGATAGAGTGGTCCTCACAGTAAATACTGTGGAGTATGGGATGCTCACAAACCTCAACATTGTTGAGATATATGGGCCAGCCTCTCTGTGTGCCAGCCACTTTCACATCGATCACCTCAGTAGCCTCTTCCTCACAAACACAGGACCCCAAACAAGACAGTGGCTTCAACCATTTTATAGGGCTCATGAGGACCCAACAAATGGACTGGCATCCTTACGAATTTTATAGGACAAGCCATGTTTGACTCCCGACCCCCTTCATGCCTTTAGGGCCTCTACATCCTTCTCCTAACCTTCCTTTGTCAGCTCCCTCAAGGTCTTTCTGCAGGTTCTGGTGGATGCATTTGTCTATGGTCCCTCCGAAGAGCCCGGTCTAGGGGTGTTGCTAGATCTGGAAAAGATCCGGGGCTATACTAATTTTGGGACTGTTGGGACTGAGGGCTACCTAGTCTTTTTGGTTGTAATGCCTGAGCTTCTATCCGGGGTAACAACCAAAAGATCTGGGGCTATAGCCCCCTTAGCCCCCCCCCCCCCAGCAACGCCTCTAGCCCCGTCATTCCAGCTAAGCCTTCTGGGATATCTGAAAATCCTCCTTCAGGTACAACACAACAAGAGCTGGTTCATGTTGTCAGGGATCCTCGGGATAAAGAGCAAGATGAAACCTTTCCAACATCAGCCTGGTCTTTCCATGATCGAATGTCTGGCCTCTGCTACATTTTTGGGCATCCTGCCTCCCAAGAGGTCTAATCGGAGAATGGCCGTCTGATGGAGGTTCTTGCTCCACAGACAACTGGGCTGTTAGTCATTCCTCTGCAGAAGGATGTGCTGGCAGTGGCCTCTAAGAACTTGCATGAACTACACTCATGCCAGCCCCAACATTAAATTGATACCAGGTAACACCAGCACTTCTCTGACAGTTCATCTTTATCATCTGATCCTCAGCCTGACCGCCCCATGGTTGTGGCTGCCTCTACGTATGCCAAATGTTTGGTAACAGTTTCTTCATTGCCTATGCTTATGAATAAAGATGTAAAGATTTAATTTATTTATTTATTTCTTAATAGGTTCATAGAAAACAAAGGCTTTACATATATCACCATCACATCATACATTTCATACAATTTTACAACTAAAATCACTTTGACATAGTATTAATCAGACCAGGGTGTCAGATGTCAAGTCTCTAAGAATAGATCAAATAAGCTAATAAAAATTAATCAAGTGAAAGGTAAAATTCATATCATTGCCACATAAAAGACTTTTCCATATCACATCCATATTTTCTGTGTTACTAGCATTGTTATATCTTTTCAAATATTTGTTTCTCAGCTGGTTAAGACTCTCACAGTGGCACATGAGATGTTCCGCAGTTTCAATAGTCACCGTTCCACACAATCTACATAATCTCATCTGTCTCACAATCCCATATTTAGCGCCCAGGATTTCCATTGAATCACACCGGTTAAATTTAAAAAGTAATTTTAGAGCCCCATGGTTATAAGGTCTACACTAACCCAGTGCTGCATGTAAAACAGGCTAATACTGCACACTGTTAGTGGCTGAAAATCAGTGTTTATGAAGTGAAACTTCAGATTTACTTCCTGACCGCCAGACATGCAAATTGCTTTCAAGTCAGGCTTGGGGAAGCCAGGCAAGTAGAGCAATATCTACGTTATTCACTGAGCCACAGCATTGACACAGCCAGTCCTGGAATTTGTGCGAGCATGGACATGAGGCATGCCGTCTGGATGCGCGGCACATTACTTACTACAAATGTGCAAGATTGAAGCTTCGATCTGCCCTTTGATGGTACCAACCTGTGTCACTCGTCAACTGACCAAGAACTCAGTAGGAAGAAGGCCAAGCTCTACAATCACTACATCATTTGCTGTACTAATGAAACCAGCCAGCAAGCTCTTTTCCGAGCGTCAAGGTAGACAGGATTTGAGGTCCGGAAAATGTGTGGGATTCAGGGGTTTGCAAGAGTAGCTAGTCAGAGAACCTGATAGATCTCTGAGATCCCATCATCACAAGACAAGCAGGCCCCCTGTCAAGGGTTTTTGAGTGCCTGCTCCTCCACTACCACCTCTGGTTCCAAGAGACAATGAGATCAGGGACCAAGTTCATGACCCACCAGTCATCTGCAGGCTGGTTTTCTATTTAAAGGCATGGTTTTGTCATTTCTTTCAATCCGTGCATCCTTTCAGTGGTTTTGGTGAACTTTCAGATCTCTCTTCCATCAGCGTCCACTTCTTCTCATACTTCTCTGAAAATTGGGTGCCCATCTTCGTCTGGTGGTATTAAATCTTCTCAAAAGAATGGTCGAATCAGAACCATTCCCAGAGAAAGTGCTGCGCTTCTATTCCCACATCCATTCAGTCCCCCAAAAGAACCAGGCAGGCCAGCAGATAGTGCTAGGCTTTTCTTCTTTCAATTTCTTTCTCTCTCTAGAATATCTAGAGTTGTGTGAAAGGGCTGTGCAGCACAGCATCTTTGTCAGAGCGGTCCATTTCTGGGGCAAACTCAATACTGAGGTGTACAGATTTAGCAGGCTGAATGCTTGGAACCACAAATGATAACTCAATCTGGGATGGTTCAGGACATCTTTGTGACCACAGTTAACTGCAAGTGCCTCAGTTTTGCCTCTTGGATAGGGCTGGGGAAGGGGTCCCTCGGATATGGATAATATAGTGAATGGAGAGACAATGGGCCCGATTCATGCAAAGTGTGCCTTGACCCCGCAAAACAACTCTGCACCGCCGTATGTGCAAAGTTTCTAATGCGCGGTCTGCGTATTCTTGGAATTCAAATAGCAAATCAACAGGAACCCAATCCGCAAAGCAGAGCTGAGCAAGAACCACCCACAACACCCCCCCCCGCAAACCAAAACCACATTAATAGACCAACCATTCTGCAAACCTCTGCCCACCACTGACCCAACATCCATCACCCCAGAAACACTGCGCAAGGTCCCCTGTAAGTAACGCTGCACCCCTGCCAATCTGTGCAAAGTCCCATGTAAGTAACGGCTGCATGCCTGCAATCCTGCGTGAGGTCCCCTGTAAGTAACAGCTGCATCCCTGCCAATCTGTATGAGGCCCCCCGTAAGTAACGGCTGCACCCCTACGAATCTGCACAAGGTCCCTGGTAAATAACAGCTGCACACCTGTTAATCTGTGCGAGGTCCCACGTAAGTAACAGCTGCACCCCTGCAAATCTGCATGAGGTCCCCCGTAAGTAACGGCTGCACCCCTGCTAAGCTGCGTGAGTTATGATATGATATGATTTGATATGGCATTTATAACGCACCTATACACAAGTGTTTCAGTAAGTAACGGCTGCACTCCTGCCAATCTGCATGAGGTCCCATGTAAGTAACAGCTGCACCCCTGTGATTCTGTGAACCGTCCACCCTACTACCAATGCACCCAAACCTCTGCCATATACCCCTACTGCACAGCAGCGTCCTCAAGCCCAGACACCACCCCCCCTCACCTCTGACACCACCCCTAGGCAACCCCTCAGGTCCTCACATTACCCACCAGTCCCCCTTCACCTCTGACACTACCCCTAGGCAGCCCTGACACTACTCACCAGCCACCCTTACCACTGACACCACCTCCAGGCAGCTCTGACACCACCCCAGCAGCCCCTCAGAGCCTGACACCACCCACTAGCCTCCCTTACCTCCAACACCACCACCAGAATTCCAGATTCAGCTACAAGTGGCAGAGTTCTGGTCTCAAGAGACAGACAGTAGGCCTCATTCTGAGTCTGGAGGCACAAATCTGGTGTTACTTTGATGGCGGTCCTACCGGTTGGGTCAACACGGGGTGCCAGAAACAAGGTTGGATTACGCCTTGTCAACCGTGCGCATCCCTTATCTGCAGAACCAGTGCCACAACCATCACGGTAACTCTGGTGGAGATGGATGTACTGCCACCAATGTTGGTGGTGCATCCGCTTCCACCGCGTGCATGCCAGACGTAGCAGCTCCATGTTCACGGCGCACGAATACCTGAACCGGAAATAACGTGATCGCCAGAACCGGAAAGAGCCCGGCGGCCGTCACAAAAATCACAATCCACTGCAATCTCCCTGTGCCTGAAACCATCCAACCTTGCTGCCTGCCAGAACACATCCAGGGACATGTCCTCCAGGATTCACCAAACCCACCAGCGAAAGCCACGCTTCGGTGAGGCCGAGCTGAACTGTCATGACCCCTGTGAGGGGGCATAAGTTGTGCCACAAGCAGGCTCCCACCAGAACCCTGAGGGCCTTAAAACCACTGCAAATGGGCTCCTGGAGCCAGTCCTGGTGCCTTAGGCACCAGGCTCATATGTAGGAAGGAAGGGCTGTTCAAACTAGGTCCCATTTATGTACATGGGCCTTTAAATCCTACATGGAAGCACCCACACAGTCTAGTTCTAAGAACCAAGCCATGCGGTCTAGTGTTTTGGGTGTGGCAGGCCTGGAACTACTTTTCCTGGTACTACTTTACCTGGGCTATATAAACCACACCCTGACTGCAGAACATGCTTCGTGTTATTCTGCAACCTGGTCTTCAGCATCTTCCTGTAATCCTGCAAGAACAAGAACAAGATTATTCTGTTTTACCTGAGAAAACACCATCCAGCACTCAGCATCTCAACTGGGCTGCAATCTGTGGAAACCGAGAGAAGAAGAAACATCACTCACCTGTGAGTATTAACTTAAGGACTTCCGGAGAACCGCTACCACAGCTGCTGTACGAACATTGCGATCTGCAATAACGAGAAAGGGAAAAAACAATATTAGAATGCGCGCTTCCAAAACATCGAATACCACAGTCTTACCTGAATTCCATCGCACTACGCCACGCTTCCATCCGGAGCACCACAGCAACATCTGCAGAGGAAAAGAGACATATTCAGCACCACAGCGGCCTGTGAGGAGAACAAGAAGAAAACACAGGTTAGCTTCAAAAGACAATAAAGGCGCTGCGCTTCGCGCTCTCTCTTACCTAGAAACGTGCCTCTCCATCCGGCACGCCAGCATCAAGACCTTCACACCCGAAAAGAAGGAGATTAAGACATTAACGAATTCCCACCATAAACAGAACAAAGACTTACAATTAACAAATCTACCTGCCTACCAGCAGATTCGGGGTCACAGCAGGCCTGGGCCCAAGGAAGGCGTACTGCACCAGTGAAGCAACTCGGGCAGCTCACCAACAAACGTCAAGCGTCCCTGCACAAGAAATGCATGACGGATAGCTCACCCTACAAATAACTAAGATTCATTATTCAGCACTGGGCAACTACGCATCCAGGGTTCCAGATCTCAGAGCCTTCCAGACGCCCCCGGGGATATCAGGTGAGCGTAACATGAACATGCTGGTCGACCACATAGTCTGCAAAGTTGGAGAGCTATTCTCAGTAGACCAGTGCCGCAGCATGCAGCTCCGGCGGAAGGTAATCTGGGAGGAAGAAGCCTGGAAGGTGCCCATGTGGGGGTGACAGCATGCAGTGTAAAAGACTGCCACAAGTGGTGGGATGACCTCCGGCTCAGGGTGTGCAACCTTCTGGCTGTACACCGCCGCCACTTATTAGCTACAGGTGGCGGACCACCCTCACCCATCAAGCTGCTGCCCTGGGAGGAGAAGTGCAGCAGTGTGCCTCATTTGGAGGGTATAGAGGTAGTCGGTGCAGCAGAGGTGGTAGCTGGGACACCTGTCGAGGTTATTGAGTAGACAAACTGCACAAATATAAAGCTTACACATGCACATCCTGCCCCTGTTCCATCAATGCACATGAATGTCCATAGCACTGGCCACATCACCCCGACCAGACCAAGCACTCCCATGCCCCCTCACCTTGTAGATTTAGTGCTAAGCAAGTCACATGCCCTGCAATGTGTGTGAACCGAAACAAAGGTGCCTGTAATTAGACCGGCACACATGTGACAGGACCAGCAAACACATGATGATGCCCCATGTGATGCTGGAAATGCATCGGAGGGACAGGGCCTCCGTATCCTTGTCCTTTACTGTTTTATATCGTGTGGTCTGTCATTTTTTCTTCGCAGGAGTTCATGTGGGACTCCTGGCAGTGCAGCTCTCTCTCTTTTGGTTTGGTGAACAGACCCGTGGGATACCCTTATGGCACCCATGGATAGGGGTACAACTCTGTGCCCCTAGTGTATGTTTTTGGGCACCTGTGTGTGACCCACAGAGCAGGGTACGGGCTGGTGGCCGTTCCGTGCTGCAATGACTGGTGCCCTGAGCGTCCTCCATTTTGGGATGCCCAGGCCCTGTCATTGGGAATTGGTAGATTCCGGATGGAGACAAAATGGCCCCCATGGCCTCTTGCCTTCCATCACCTGTTACCTTGATCTTCCCGAAGTCCCGGAAAGCCCTGCCTCTGTCCCTTCCCCCTGACTGGCTGTTGGTTGGAATTTCCGTATATGGTAGTGTGGGGAAGTGCCGACCAGACTGGCTGGAGCCTTCTCAACGACCGTATGTTGTGGGTACGCCTGTGGGTGGGACCTGGGTGAATGGAGTGTATGACGAATATACATTCTATTTTGTGGCTGTCTAGTATCTGGTGTTTGACACAATGGTTGAGACTGCCCTGCCCGAAACCGGTATGAATGCAGCTTGGAGTGTTGAATGGCTCGGTACTTGTCCCAATACACATAACTTGTTGTGAGTGTCTGGAGAGAATTGAATGGCCTGAATACCTTGTGTGCCTGATTGGCTGCCTGCCTGCATGAATTCCTGTAGTCGTTATTGGATGCTTGAGTGTGACCCAGCGGAATGAATGGGAGATCAACAGTATATCTGGGGACCTCTCACTGCTAGGAATCGTGTTCAAAAGCTGAAGTCCACTATGACGAGTAACTGGAGTAACTGAAGCTTGATCCTGAAGCCCTGCTGGACGAGAAGAATTGCTGTTACTCTCCTTCAAATCTGAAAGCTGCTGTGCTTCAAGAACTGACCCAGAGAGGACCTGGTAAGGCGCCCTCTTCCCGAGCTACGAGGGACCATCGTGCACAGCTGATCTTTGCCTAAGCTCCCTGGTAGACAGACCTTTGACAGGCTGCCGACCCGATACGGGGACTGCTGTGGAACTCCAAGGAGAAGCGCCCGGACTGTTGTCCGCCACTGTCGACGACCGCCGTCGCGACTGGAGTCGCCGTGCGCCCGTTGCCTAAGAACTTCATTGATCCAAGACGCTCTCGTCCGCATCGTTGCCGCTGTATCCTGCTGGAGAAGGCCTGACTGTTGATGCGCCGAGGAGCATCCACCGGTGGGTTTCCCGCCACCCAAAGACCACAGAGACGCCGACGACTCGACGCCCTTGCTGGGCCACAGTTCTTCAACTCTTTGCGGTCCAGAGCTATCGACAACGAGGTGCCCCGCACGCCTCTTCCTGGCAGGATGTTTACGCTTCCCTGTCAACGAGCACCACTAGGAAGGACGCAACCACTTCACCATCGTAGCTCGACCTGTTCTCCATTGGACGTTCGACGACCCGTGACTCCTGCCTGAAAGGGAGGACACTCAAGAAGGGTTGTCGATTTCCCCGACGAGGAACGCTACAACGCCAGGTACTTTGGGGTTGCAGAACTATTGGAAAGTCTAGTGTGAACAATATATGGACTGGGCTTGTATATTTATTCTACAGGTTGCCCAGGTGGGGGGATCTCAACACAGAACTGTGTCTACGTAGCAGGACCAGTATTCTGCCTATTGCTCAACCATCTTGATTTCCTTCCTCTCTCTACTGCTGGTTTCCTCTTTCTTTTGATCTGTGTGTCATTCTGACCGTATGCACTTTAATAAGATCTGATAACGTTAGTGGTACCACTTTAGAAACTGTATATATTTACCATTGCTGATTGTCGGAGTACAAAGTGAGTTATCGCGATATTGTATATACCTTTGAATAATAATTATATAAAGACTGTGTTGTAACCGATACAGTGTGTGGACATTCCTTTGTGGGTGCTTGGGGACTACACTGTACTCAAGAACCAGCTCGCATCACCTCCTGAGAAGCTAGGCCTTGATTGCTCGACTACGTTACCATAATAGAGAATCTTGGCAGGGGTCTTTGTGCCTCCCCTCTACCATATAGAGAGCGGAAGTGCAGACTCCCCCTCTGGTCTTTACAGCTGGCGGCAACGGTGGGATGCTTATGGTTTTAAGACTCTGTGTATAACCGTGCCACTTACAAAGGATATCTGCACTTTATTAAATTGAGGTTTAGTCGTGTACAAGATAACTGCATTACAAGCAATGGAATCTATTGCGAATGGTAAATTGACTCGGATGAGTCTAGAGGCTCTCTAGAGTGCTTGTGAAGCCAGGGAATTAGACTTTGTGGATAACTCTAGGGCTGAGCTGATAGCTGCCCTGGTGGACTACCAGATCGATTGTGAAACTCTTGAAGGGGGGATGCAACCAATGAGGACTCTACCCCGGGGTTTGTCGCCGAAACTGATTCTGAGAATACCAACATTCCTGCTGTCTCTGTTCTGAACCCCAGCAATTCTTTAGAGCTTGAGTTATTGAGGATAAAGTTAGCCTTTGAATATCGCAAGTTGGAACTAGATGCTGAGCTTAAGAAAGAGGAGTTGGCACAGCAAGTGGAGCTCAAGAACCGGGATCTTAAGCTAAAAGATAGGGATCTTGAACTCAAAGATAAGGACCTTGAACTCAAGAACCGGGGCACTGAATGTCAGCGAATCCAGCTTGAGAAAGCTCGAGTGGAGACTTCAGAGAAACCAGTTGAGAGTGTCAGGTCCCCAGCAACCAAGTTTATGAAAGATTTGGTTGGTTTCTATGCGGAGGGTTCTGATATCCTCCAATGGATTGAAGCGTTTGAAATGGCTTGTGCAATTCACGATGTTGATAAGAGAGATTGGCTAAGTGTTTGTTGAGCAGAGTGCCTCAAACTGGATATGACTGTATTCTGAAACTGCGTGTGGAAGCAAGGGGTCAGTATGAGTGCATGAAGTCTGCCTTAATCACCAAGTTTGGCAAAACGCCTACCCAATATCTTAAACAGTTTAGGGATTTTAAGAAACGAGAGAATGCGTCTTGGGTTGACTGGGTGAGTGCTGCGCACATGAACATGATGGGGTGGATTGATGGTTTCAAAGTGAAAACGTTTGTTGAATTGTCTCACCTCTTGTTTTTTGAGCATTTTTCGGAAGCCGGTTCACCAGAGCTGTGTCAGTATGTTGCTGACCAGAAAATGTTGGACCCCTTTAAGCTGGCTAGGTTGGCTGACAAGTGGGTCTCCCACCCGGTGTTCCCTAAGGAATCCAGTGGGAAGGACAAGGACAAAGAAAAGGGGGCCTCTCAGGAAGCTGAGGAGACCCAAAAGCAGTCACACCAAAACCAAAACCTTCCTCTCCGAAGACCCAAAAACCTAGTGGGGATAAGTCTGTTGTGGGTGGGAGTAAGAGTATTGGTCTGCCTGCTGCAAAGCAGGGTCCTGTGGTTCCAGTACTGTACCCCGCACGCCCGGTACATGTTGGGATTGTGGGGCTCTGGATCACCGAAGGGGTGACCCCAAGTGTAAGGGTAAGGCACTTGGAGTCCAGGCAGTCAGCCTGACCTATCCCTACTCTGTACCTGAGGTAGAGGCCACCGTCCTCCCCTCCTCTACTGGGATCACCTTCGGTGCTCCCCTAGAGATTTCCTTAGTGTCCATTGGGGCCTGGGACCAGTACGCAGAAGTACTGGCGACTATCCCGCAAAACACTTGTAGGTTTTTGAGAAATGTCCTCTTGAATGGCCAGCCTTCTACTGGTTTGAGAGACACTGGGGCAAGCATGACAGTGGTGGACAGGACCCTGCTTAAGCCAGAGGACTATGTAGGTGCTCCTCTGAGAACCACCAGGTTAGCTGGTGGGCCTCCCAAATTATCGCCTCTAGCCTTAGTCAACATTACAATTGGAGACAAGACAGCAAAGCTTCCAGTCCTGGTTCAGGACAGCGTGCCTGCGAACATTTTGTTGGGAAACGATTTGGTCGAATTGGGGATGATCACAGATGGTCTACCCATGGCTGCTGTGGCAGTCACCCGATCGCAGGTCACACAGGTTCCGGCTGCGAGCCCGGTACCCTTGCCGACGGGGAAACCCAAGGCACGAAAGAAACGGAGGAGTAAGAAGGCCGCCCCTGTGGAGGGAGCTCCTGCTCTTCCCGCTGTTTCGACAGCATCCATTGGGATCCATGCTCCAGATGGGCTGGGTCCAGTGGTAAATCCCGTCTCAACTCCTGTGGGAGACGAGCCAGAAGACCTTCCTGTGGGAGAGGCTCTTAACCCGGAGGATCATCCCAAACTTCAATGCTTGTTGGCTGAAGGGGGACCCTCCCAGGCAGACTTCTGTAAGGGACAGAGAGAGTGCCACTCTGTCGAGGGTCTGAGGACACAGACCCTGTCCCAGGAACAAGGAGAAGTGCCTAGGACATTTCGGATTTATTGGGAGGGTGAGCTCCTTGTTAGTGAGCCCACTAAGCCTGAACCTGGTGCCCTCAAGAGGTTGGTGGTACCCCAGGTTCACAGGCCCTTCCTGCTGCAGTTGGCGCATGAGGTGCCCTTGGCTGGTCATCTTGGTACCAAGAAGACTAAGCAGAGGCTCTCTGGCCCCCGATGGGAGTAGAAGTGGAGTCCCATTGCAGGACCTGCCCAACTTGTCAGTTGTCTGGCAAGACTGGAGGCGGAGTCATCGCCCCACTGCAACCGTTGCCAGTGGTTGGCACACCGTTTGAGAGGGTGGGCATCGACATCGTCGGTCCCCTTGACCCTCCCATGTCGGGTGGACATCGGTTCTTCCTAGTCTTGGTAGATCATGCCACCAGGTACCCTGACGCTATACCCCTTCTGACAGTTACGGCCAAGGTGGTTGCCAGGGCTCTCCTGGGCATTTTCATCCCTGTTGGATTCCCTAAGGAGGTTGTCTCTGATAGAGGATCCAACTTCATGTCGAGTTACATGAAAACCATGTGGAAAGTGTGCGGGGTAAGCTATAAGTTCTCCACCTCTTACCACCCCCAGACCAATGGTCTGGTTGAGAGATTTAATAAAACTCTCAAAGGCATGCTAGGTGCTTTGGAAGAGCCCCTCAGGAAGAAGTGGGATCTTCTCCTGCCATGCCTGCTGTTTGCTTACCGAGAGGTACCTCAAGAGGGTGTTGGTTTCAGCCCCTTTGAGTTACTCTTGGGCACCCCGTGAGGGGGCCCCTCGCCTTGATCCGAGAAGGTTGGGAGGCCACCCCTCCAGGTCCCGCCAAGCAAGTGGGGGACTATGTGTTAGGCCTCAGACGGAGGATGACACAGATGATGGGTCAAGCAACAGCGAACCTTAAGGCCAGCCAGGAATTGAATAAGTACTGGCATGACCTTAAAGCATTGCAAGTGGATTGGACTCCGGGAGAGGAGGTCCTCGTGATGGAGCCTACCAAGTCTCGGGCTTTGGCAGATAAGTGGCATGGACCCTTCAGGATAATCTCCAAGATAGACGAGGTCAATTATCTGGTTGACATGGGAGCCTCTGGGGTAGCCCCTCAGATATTCCATTTTAACAGGCTCAAGCCTTTCCACAGGTGGGCCAAAGTCTCATGTCTCTTGCTAGCTTCAGGGCAAGAAGAGGATGAGAGTGAGCCCCTTCCTGATTTGCTGCATAGCAACCCTCAGGATGGCTCAGTGGAGGGAGTACATCTCTCTCCCGATCTGAGGACAGAGCAGCAGAAGGCCTGCAGGACTTTGCTCTGGCAGTACGCCTCTCTGTTCTCACTGACACCAGGCCTTACACCGTGGTGTAAGCACGAGATTGACACTGGTGACAGTGTGCCTGTCAAAAGCAGGTGCTACCGTATGTCAGATACCATCAAGAACCACATCCAGGCTGAGGTCGCCAAGATGTTGGATCTGGGTGTTATTGAACCCTCAACCAGTCCCTGGTCCGGTCCCATGGTCCTTGTCCCCAAGGCAAGTTCCCAGGCAGGTACCAAGGATTGGAGGTTCTGTGTGGACTACCGAGGAGTCAATGCCGTCACCAAAACTGACGCGCACCCTTTGCCCCGGGCTAAGTCACGATAATGCAGATGGCCTTTCCAGAAGGTATGTTGACCGTCTGGGTGAGGGTGTCTATCCGTGGGAGATTAGGCACCCTCCATCTCAGTTTGCGGGGGGAGACTGTGATGCTGGAAATGCATCGGAGGGACAGGGCCTGCGTATCCTTGTCCTTTACTGCTTTTTATCGTGTGGTCTGTCATGTTTTCCGCGCAGGAGTTCATGTGGGACTCCTGGCAGTGCAGCTCTCTCTCTTTTGGTTTGGTGAACAGACCCGTGGGATACCCTTATGGCACCCATGGTTAGGGGTACAACCCTGTGCCCCTAGTGTATGTTTTTGGGCACCTGTGTGTGACCCACAGAGCAGGGTACGGGCTGGTGGCAGCTGCGTGTTGAAATGACTGGTGCCCTGAGTGTCCTCCATTTTGGGATGTCCAGGCCCTGTCATTGGGAATCTGTAGATTCCCGATGGAGACAAGATGGCCCCCATGGCCTCTTGCCTTCCATCACCTGTTACCTTGATCTTCCCGAAGTCCTCGGAAGCCCTGCCTTTGTCCCTTCCCCCTGACTCGCTGTTGGGTGGACGCTCCATATATGGTAGTGTGGGTAAGTGCCGACCAGACTGGCTGGAGCCTTCTCAACGACCGTATGTTGTGGGTATGCATGTGGGTGGGACCTGGGTGAATGGAGTGTATGACGAATATACATTCTATGTTGTGGCTGTCTAGTATCTGGTGTTTGACACAATGGTTGAGACAGCCCTGCCCGAAACCGGTATGAATGCAGCTTGGAGTGTTGAATGGCTCGGTACTTGTCCCAATACACATAACTTGTTGTGAGTGTCTGGAGAGAAGTGAATGGCCTGAATATCTCGTGTGTCTGATTGGCTGCCTGCCTGCATGGATGCCCGTAGTTGTGATTGGATGCTTGAGTGTGACCCAGCGGAATGAATGGGAGATCAACAGTATATCTGGGGACCTCTCACTGCTAGGAATCATGTTCAGAAGCTGAAGTCCACTACGACGAGTAACTGGAGTAACTGAAGCTTGATCCTGAAGCCCTGCTGGACGAGAAGAATTGCTGTTGCTCTCCTTCGTAATCTGAAAGCTGCTGTGCTTCAAGAACTGACCCAGAGAGGACCTGGTAAGGCGCCCTCTTCCCGAGCTACGAGGGACCATCGTGCACAGCTGATCTTTGCCTAAGCTCCCTGGTAGACAGACCTTCGACAGGCTGCCTGTTACAAAGTTGCCGGTCGTGCAGATATGAATACCTCCGTCCCCAAGTACCACACAGGCAATTATATGAACACTGCCTGTGCAATTCTTGAGGCCACAGGTGTGGTAGTTCGTTGAGTCTGGAGTCAGGAACTGCCGGAAGGACCCTTTGAACGCTGTAAGGCAAGGAGGGATTAGTACAGGGCGCAAAGCAATTTTACAGGGTATCTAAGAATAGAAACTAAACGTTCTTACCTATGTGTACTGTATGTGTACTGTGGGCCCACCCGGAAAGGAAGGAGAGTGATTGGACCCGAGCTCGGGTTCGGATAGGTTTCCACAACCTCTGGTATGATGATGGTAAGCACTGGGGTTGAAGTGCTCGATCAGGCGAACGCCTAGTGAGAGGCCATAGGCTCAGGTTCCAAAGAATCGTGGTTCGTGGAGAAAATCCGTTAATCAGGCCGTGGTCGAGTAAACCAAGAGTTCCAGAGCTAATCAAGGCAAGTTCAGGGTTAAGAGAAAGCAATCCTTTAGGCAGACCGTTGTCGAGTGACCAAAAGTTCCGATGGAGTTCAAGGCAAGTTCAGGGCGTGGAGAAAGCAATCCGTTAGGCAGACCGTTGTCGAGTGACCAAAAGTTCCTGGTAAATTCGAAGTGTAGCAATGTCCAAGAGAAAGATCAGCTGTGAAGCACCGTTTCGGTGTTTCTGAATGCATTTAAACCATTGGGGAAAATCATGTGATGCTCAACAAGGAAACGTTGAGGCGTGGGGGTCGTCACGTGATACCGATTGCGTTTGGTCTCCTCACGTGACGATCAGGTCCACCTGAGCAACAGTGATTGCGGCCAAATGGGAACCTCCAATTACATTGCCAACGGAGAGAAGGGCGATAGACACCAAGTGTGCCATGGACCCCCCTGACATGACGAGTGCAATGGTGCCGCCTTGTCTGCCTGCCCGGAGGTAAGCATCAGGGGCTACGTAATGTGGGTGTGTGGAAACATGAGTCTGTGGGAAACATAGGAGTTCGTAAGGTAGAGGACGTGGAAGATGTAACAGAGTCCCCCCTCAAAGGCCCACGACCTGTGGGCAGGAGGGATGGTCCTTATGGAAGCGCGCAACAAGAAGCGGGGCCTGGACGTCCCGTGATGGAACCCAAGAGCGCTCCTCCGGACCATAGACCAACCAGTCCACGAGGTATTGGAGCCGACCTCTGTGCAGACTGGAACCCAAAATGGCACTGACCTCAAAGACATCGGGTGTGGAGACTGAAACAGGAGCAGGTGGAGTATGGACCCGGGTAGGGGCAAGGTATGGTTTAAGGAGGGAAGTATGAAAAACCCGGGTGTATACGACAAGCAGATGGAATAGCAAGGCGCAAGGCTACAGGGTTCAGGACTTTAGCAATTCTGTAGGGGTCGACAAAGCGGGGCAGAAGTTTGCAACAGCCCGGGATGTGTAAATGGCGAGTTGACAACCAAAGCCGGTCCCCTACATGATACACAGGTGCTACTGCTCGTTTCATGTCCGCTTTCTTCTTCATAGCAGTCTGTGCCTCACGGAGATGGATCATGGTTTGAGCATGAACCTCAGTTAGATCGCGGGCACAAGCAGTAGCAGCAGGGGTGGCAGAAGGAAAGTCCGGAAGTGGAAGGGTGCATGGGTGTTGGCCATACATGGAATAGAAAGGAGGGAAGCCGGTGGCCGAGTGCCATGCATTATTGTAGGCAAATTCAGCGAGATGGAGCAGATCGAACCAGGAGTCTTGATACTGAAGGGTCAGGCAGCGCAAAAACTGTTCTAGAGCTTGATTCACCCTTTCCGTCTGTTCATCACTTTCCGGGTGATAGGCCGAGGAGAAGCGGGCATCAATACCCAGGAGCTCGGTCAGAGAACGCCAAAAACAGGACGTGAATTGTGCTCCACGGTCTGATATGATGACTTGTGGGAGGCCGAAAAGACAAAAGACAAACCTAAAAAACAAACGGGCCAAGGTCGGGGCTGATGGCACGCCAGTGCAGGGAATGAAATGGGCCATTTTAGTATAAGAATCAACGATGACCCAGATGGTATCATACCCCTGTCTGCGGGGTAAGTCTGTGATAAGGTCCATAGAGACCGTGTGCCATGTTTTGGGGGGAACGGGTAGAGGTTGGAGCAAACCCAAAGGACGTCCCCTGCGTGTTTTACATTGGGCACAGATCGCACAGGTGTTTACATAGTTCGCTACATCCCTTCTCATTGACGGCCACCAACACCAACGTCGTAATAACTCCAAGGTACGTTGTTGCCCTGGATGTCCGTTGATGGCAGCATCATGAGACCAGGCAAGTGCCTGATTGCGTACATCGCTAGTGGGGAGGAATAATTTTCCTTGAATGAATGGCAGTCCCTCCTGAAGTGTAATGTCCCATTCAGTGAGTATGTGCGGGTGTTGGCAGGTCCAATCTTTAATCGTGGTAAGCACGGTTGGGGTCGGTGTACATAGGCAGATGACATGGCCCCTTCCCAATAATGTGTCCGGAAATGTGGAAAGCGATACTCCCCCAGGAGAACGTGAAAGTGCATCCGCTTTACCATGAGCGAGAGCTGGCCTATGCTTTACCACAAAATCGAATGCGGCGAAGAATAAATGCCAACGCACTTGCCTACTGTTCACACATTTCAGAGAGGCAAGATCCTGCAGGTTTTTATGATCTGTGTACACCACCGTTTGATGCTGACGCGTTTGGTCTCCTCACGTGATGGTCAGGTCCACCTGAGCAACGGTGATTGCGGCCAAATGGGAACCTCCAATTACATTGCCAACGGAGAGAAGGGCGATAGACACCAAGTCTGCCATGGACCCCCCTGGCATGACGAGTGCAATGGTGCCGCCTTGTCTGCGCGGCCGGAGATAAGCATCGGGGGCTACGTAATGTGGGTGTGTGGAAACGTGAGTGTGTGGGAAACATAGGAGTTCGTAAGGTAGAGGACGTGGAAGATGTTACACTGCCGACCCGATACGGGGACTGCTGCGGAACTCCAAGGAGAAGCGCCCGGACTGTTGTCCACCACTGTCGACGACCGCCGTCACCGATTGGAGCCGCCGTGCTCCCGTGGCTTAAGAACTTAATTGATCCAAGGACGCTCTCGTCCGCATCATCGCCGCTGTATCCTGCTGGAGAAGGCCTGACCGACGACGCGCCGATGAGCATCTACCGGTGGGTTTCCCACCACCCAAAGACCACAGAGACGCCGACGACTCAATGCCCTTGCTGGGCCACAGTTCTTCAACTCTTTGTGGTCCAGAACTATCGACACCAAGGTGCCCCACATGCCTCTTCCTGGCAGGACGTTTACGCTTCCCCGTCAGCAAGCACCGCTAGGAACGACGCAGCCACTTCACCGTCGTAGATCGACCTGTTCTCCATCAGACGTTCGACGACCCGTGACTCCTACATGATAGGGAGGACACTCAAGAAGGGTTGTCGATTTCCCCGACGAGGAACGCTACAACGCCAGGTACTTTGGGGTTGCAGAACTATTGGAAAGTCTAGTGTGAACAATATATGGACTGGGCTTGTATCTTTATTCTACAGGTTTCCCAGGTGGGGGGATCTCAACACAGAACTGTGTCTAGGTAGCAGGACCAGTATTCTGCCTATTGCTCAACCATCTTGCTTTCCTTCCTCTCTCTACTGCTGGTTTCCTCTTTATTTTGATCTGTGTGTCATTCTGACCGTATGCACTTTAATAAGATCTGATAACGTTAGTGGTACCACTTTAGAAACTGTATATATTTACCATTGCTGATTGTCGGAGTACAAAGTGAGTTATCGTGATTTTGTATATACCTTTGAACATTAATTATATAAAGACTGTGTTGTAACCGATACAGTGTGTGGACATTCCTTTGTGGGTGCTTGGGGAATACACTGTACTTAAGAACCAGCTCGCATCACCTCCTGAGAAGCTAGGCCTTGATTGCTCGGCTACGTTACCATAATAGAGAATCTTGGCAGGGGTCTCTGTGCCTCCCATCTACCATATAGAGAGCAGAAGTGCAGACCCCCCTCTGGTCTTTACACCCCATTACATTTTCTTCCAGGGCTGCAGCTCCCAACAGGCCTGTCCGTGGTGGGTGTTGTGGTCCTGGCATGCTGAGTTGTATTGTATTGTATTGTTTATTTATTTATAGAGTGCACCTGGCCGTTAAGCAACTGGGCGCTTGCAGAAAATAAAATCTTGAGTTACAGGTACATAAATAAGTTACATTTCTTATGTTACAGGATCATATATCAAACATTTCTTATGTTACAATGTCAGATGACTTACATGTGAGATATGTTACAGTTTAAAATATTTTATAATAAATGTACAGAGTATTTAGTGCAGTTGAGGCATTTAGCAGTCGTTGGTGTTAAGCCAGAGTTTGACGTTAGCTTTGAACACATGGAAGGAAGGGGTGGCTCTGAGTGCATCTGGGATGGAGTTCCAGAGATGAGCTGCTAGAACTGGGAAGCTGGACCCACCAGTTCTTTTCAGTTTACGGTTGGGGATTTTGATGCTGTTTGAGAGGGCCTTTATGATGGGTCGTTCAGAGGTGTGCTTTGTGAATTCTTCTGTGAGGTATGCAGGTGCTTTGTTGTTCAGACAATTGTGTGTAATGTTCAGAGTTTTAAATTTGATACAGTCATTGATGGCCAGCCAGTTGATGGCTCTTCTATGGACAGATATGTGTTGCCCTTTGGGAATTCCTAGGGCTGTTCTAAGGGCATTGTTCTGCAAGGTTTGGAGTTTGTTGATGTTATGTTGACAGGTGCCTAGGTACAGTGCATTGCAGTAGTCTAATTTGGAGAGGATGAGGGCTCGCGCTATGGTGGTACAGCTATCTGTGGATAGATATGGTTTGCAGGCGTGGATAAGTTTGCAGGTGTAACTGGTTGCTGAGGCTGTAGCATTTACTTGCTTGTCGAGGGTGAGAGCTGAGTCTAAGTGGAATCCTAAGGTTTTAATTTCCTTGGCTACCTTGATTTTGATGCCATTAATCGTGATGGAATTGTACAGATGGGGTAATTTGTTCAGTTTACTGGTAGACCCGATGATTAAGAGCTCGGTCTTGTCGTCGTTAAGACATAGGCTGTGTGTGGCCATCCAGGTTTGGATGATTTGGTAGATTTTATTTATGAGGCTGGTGTCCTTTTCATAGTCACCCTGGATTGGGATAAGAATCTGGGTATCATCGGCGTAGTTGGTTTATGAGACCCCTAGTTTGTCCAATATATCAAGGAGAGGCTTTGTAAAAATATTGTCCAAAGTGGGGCAAACACATGACCCTTGAGGGACTCCACAGGTGATGGGTACTGGATCCGCTGCTGATGAAGGTGAGAAGACTCTTATGGTTCTCTCGTCCAGGAATGAATTTATCCACGCCGTGGCTTTTGTGGAGAAGTTGGCGCCGATTTGAGGTGATTACAGAGTACCTTGTGATCTACCAGGTCGAAGGCAGCTGATAGGTCTAGGAGTAGGAGTTGCCATGTAAACACCACCACCGTCAACAACGTTGCCACTGCACCTGCCTACCCACTCCCATGGGTCAATATGGGACTCAATGGGAATGTGTATCAAGAACATCCTGCTGCCTGACTTCCTTGCCCCTGGACTTGGAATAGGCCAGTGGCACTGTGAAGTCAGCATATCTACATTGTTAATGGCTCCGGCAGCAAGCCGCCGGTAGCACTGGTATGGTTAACACCGGATACATAATGAGGCAGAGTGTCACCTGCACACTGCAGCACACACACCCATGCAGTAGGACCCATACACAGCTGCATGTACAGCATGGCTATGGTGTAGGCCACTGTAATACATATGCTCAATAGGAGCTAAAACAATTTGGTGCCGGTGCGCAGCCATCTCCGAGATTCATCTCCCATCACCGTAGTGAGAGCCTACGTCTTTTTAGGGGCTCAGCAGAATAAACGTGCATCCCGGCAGTGAAGGCAAAGCAAGGTCACATAAATATTGTCGCTGACTGGACTACTGTGGGGAATAGTTATTGTATTGTCCGCTGAAGGGCGAGACTGAGAGGGAGTCGGAGCGCACTGCAGGTGCAGTGATAAGGGGTCCTGGGAGAGCGCGAGAAGAGGGAAGCTGGGTTTTTCCATTTCTGGCTGGTTTTTTTCTGCTCTTTGCCCCTTTCCACTTGTGAACTGCTCTTCGGCCGAGGGCAGTCATAACCGAGAAGGGCAGGGTCGGGCCCCATAAAGAGAAGAGGTTATTGCTCAGAAAACACAGTTAGATTCTGGACCCTCGGTGGATGCAGTTCTGCTGAGAGGGAGGACGCTCCGCTCCAGACCCCGTTATTCAGTGTGATCTCTTTGCCTACCTGCTCTGGTACTAAGCAGTAAGATGAAGGTGTCTTCTGCTACACTGCTAACAGTGATGGACTCTTTTCCTATATCTTTATATAACTGTCAAGATATGTCTTTTTATGTTTGGATTATTCATATATATATATATAAGGTGTGAATAAAAGGCCTACACCGAGCCGTTCATATGTTTCACCCTACCTAATGATCTAAGTGTGATATTTTGCCTGTCTGCGTCCCATTGCTCGTTTTGCCCGGGGCCCGGGGAGTATTAAGTCTAAGGGAACTCCCCACATGGCCAAGCAAACGCAAAACAGCCATACACCCTGGCCCCCCCAACCTGCACATCAGAACACTGATGTGCAACTCATAGCCAGACTCAACTGACAATAGAAGAAAACATAATCCACAACGCTGACACTGTGCATCCTGTTCATGAGTACTGCATGTGTGTCTGCCGTGCTGCCACTGCCAGCACAGCACAACACTGGTACGCCCTCACCTGCACGTACACATGGGCACCCAACAATTGGTGAGTGCATGTCCCTTACATGACCCTGACAGCCCTACCATGAAAACCCCACACACATCCTGGCCATGCAACCAGGTCACACATCGACTCCAGGCACGCACCCCGTCCCCCAACAACCCCTGCAGCACATCCCAAATACCTGCATACCAGCAGACCCACATGGCACTACCCACAGCCCAATGTGGGTGTACATGTCAGCATACCCAGCACAGCTGTGTCACAAGAGCCATCTGCACAGTGCCTTCAGCTGAGTGTACGCAACACATGCATGAGTTAGACATACAATGCAGCAGTGCATGCCCCCACAATGTAATATTGCACAATGACCATATGTTGCATGTAAATGTACAATTGGTAGCCAGGCCTGTTCCCTAACATCATGCCTTTCATTCACCCACAGGAACATCATCTGACATGGACGGAGGCCAACCCTAGACATCAAGGGCTAGCAGACGTGCAAGGGGCACATCACAACGTCCATAAACCTCCCATGCAAGCACATCTGGCATCGTGGGAGTGACAACTGCCACTGTACACCAGGAAGAGCCTGCAGATCCTTAGCTACCGCCTTTGACCGAGGCAGCCCCTCTGCTTGCTCCATCAGTTGCCCCTAACACCCATACAGCCCCTCTGCTTGCTCCACCAGCTGCCCCTGACACCCAGGCAGCCCCTCTGCTTGCTCCACCAGTTGCACCGGACAACCAGGCCGCCCCAATTGGAATTCCACATAGACGTGCATCACCCCCACCCCAGCAGCACGTCTCATATGCCCCAGACAGCAGTGATGGGGATGGAACTGTCGAGGCAGACCTTAACACTGGTGAGGACACAGACCGGACTCCGGATGTTTTGGGCACATTCAGCCCCATGAGCCCGAGAAGTCCCCAGCGCTCCCCCTACCCCTCACTATGGGAGATGAATGAGTGCCTCCAATGCATGGAGGAGCGACAGGACACACTAACCACCATGGTGCAGCAGCACTTAGAAGAAAAGTCCCATCTGATGAGGGAGAGCAATCAGGCAATCAGACGGCGGGTTGCCCGTGCTTTTGGGTGGTCAGCTTGTGTCAGCGTCCTTTTGTCTAGGCGGGATCATGAGGGCAATAGTGTACAGTCAAATATTGCAGAGACAATGGCACTGGTCCTCCAGACATACATATCCGACTCTCGTGTGAAAACAAGATGGTGCCCTCCACCAGCTCCACGCCTGCAATCTCCCAGCCAGCCCCAGGGGGAGATCCATGCGCCTAGATGGCTCCTTTCAGAAGAACTCTCATGCCACCAAGGCCAAAAGTAGTGCGGAAACATGGACACCTGTTCCACATGTGACTAGTTGGGGAGTGGGAGGTGGCAGAGCATGTTTGGGAGTGAGAAGGGGGTCCATAGTTGGGATAGATAGTTGGGGTGTGCAAGGGTACATTTGGGAGTCAGAGGGGGGTCCATAGTTGTGATAGATAGTTGGGGCATGGGAGGTGGGCGGGCACGTTTGGAAGTGGGAGTGGGGTCCATAGTTGGGATTGATAGTTAGGGCATGGGAGGTGGGAGGGTATGTTTGGGCGGGTATTGCTGTTGCACCTGTTTTTGATTGTCTTAATAATAATACACTGGGTTGTGCAAATCAATCATGACTGGACATTCTTTTTCTGCGTGAGTATACATTATTTAATAGAAGTGTTTGAAATTACGTGCCAGAAATTGTGTACCATGTGCTTGTGAGGATTGTTAAAAAAATATTGTGTATCAGTGCACCCTGTACATGTTGACCATCCATGGTATCCTGCCGAGGTCGCACTGCCATCCCGTCATCATCGTCATCCTCCTCCTCTGCAGGGTCCATGTCCGGGGACAGTGCAATGTTGCATGGAATACACATATTGTGCAACATGGCACATGCCAGGACAATCTTGCCAACCTTGATGGGGCTATACATTAGTTCCCCGCCGGATCTGCTGAGGCAGCAGAACTTTGCCTTGAGCAGTCCAAACGTCCGTTCTATGGTGCCCCATGTACGGATATGTGCCCGTTTGTAGGCCTCCTCATGCATGTTCCATGGGCGTCTAACAGGTGTCATCAGGTATGGCGTGAGGGGGTATCCGGCATCACTTGCATGGGAGTGACAGAATGGTGATTTAATGTTTGTGGTGTCAATCTCATGTAAGTGATGTGAGCATGTACACATTTCCAAGATTTAATTAACACACAATGTTGCACATGCCACAGATGACCCTATTGATGTATTCAATGTTACATGTAATGCCAATAGCATTTTCAAATGCTAGGTCACTGATTCGATCTGAGACTGTTTGGCCTGCTCACTGTCTGCAGTCATGATATGTCCTGCAATGCTACTATATGTCTTTTTTCTTTGTATGGAAACAAAGGTGTGTGTCTGCCTACTAGTAGCCTCATGTCTTGTATGGTGCTTACAATCTGCCTTCCGCACCTGCAGCGCCCAAGAGGTCGGACACTGCTCTGGGGAGTGGGCCCAGTAGGCAGTGTGCTCAGGGGAGCACCAGCTACATTTTCACCGATGACAATACTCCCACGTACATATCGCCATTGCGTACTGTGGCACTCCATGGTTAGGGGGACTTTCAGTTTACCGGCACCTGGATTCCTGTGACAAAGTAACCTCTAATGGGCCTCAGGTATCGGTAAACCAGGTGCATGCAAGGTGTAAAGGAATGTCTATCCCCTCCCCCTCAAACTGAATGTAGTGGAGATAGACCCACTCACCCTCAAACCGAACGTAGATAACTTGGAGGGATGATCAATGATTCTAAATATTGTAGAAATTAGAATTATAGTGCTTCACAGGAAAGCGCTTTAAAAAGACGAGCCATTTTTATAAGGCTAGAATGTCTTGAATGATAGAAGGCTTGTTAAGTAGTACATGCTAAGTATATTTGACTAAAAATCTAGACTTGAATCAGACCAGGTATAAAAATATGACCGGAAATTGGGTGATCCACCATTTTATGATAAGTCAGGCGATTCCTACTATGGAGGATTGCTGTGAGTCATGATGACACCAGTGGAGATCTTTTTTTATAAAGAGTTCATGTAGGGGACAAAAGGTGGGGGGAATGAGTGGTTAAAACCGGTCTAGACCAAGTTTGAGTGGCAGATAGGTTGGCCAATCACAAGTACGAAAAAGGAACAGCACATTGATCATGCCATATAATGCCATATAAGCCAGCAAATCACAGATAGGAAATGGGTTGCACCTGTGACCAAACCATTTCTTCACCTTTTTAGATGTGTATATAAGGATGGGTGAGTCTAGATTTTAGCAGAGTACACAGATGTTCCTGATGATGTGTCCTGTGCATTGCCTGTTGGAAGAAATAAAACTTGCTGACTTCTTGAAACCAGCTGAGTGTCTTGCTTGCTCCAGAGTCTCTTCTTCAGTAGAGAAATGCAAAGGCCCAGAGAGTGGGGGTGGTGGGTCCCTCATGAACAAAGGTGTCTGGTATCCGGCACAACCCCAGCAGGGGATAGCTGAAGCTTCACGCAGACCTACAGATGTGGGCCATGTGCGTGCTGGCTTTGATGTCTTTCACTTATTGAGGCACTATCCCACTGCATTGTTCTTTCATGTTGTGTGTTTTGCCTGCTTCAACATGCTACTCAACATCTTCGGAGTGCTCATAGGTCATATTGAGGTGGTTGTATACCCTGAAATGAGCACTTGGTGGTTGCTGACCACTTGTGTAGGCATGTGCACTGGATACTTGTTGTGTGGTTCAATGATGATGGTATGTAGGTTTGCATGATTTTGACTTGTCTGTGAAGCAGGTAGTGGGGGATATGCACAGTCTTTTAGCAGGCACATGTGTGGATTGTCTGATGCATTCAGGTAGGTAAATGTGGTAGTTTAGTGTTGCCTCATTTGGCTTATCATTGGTAGGTATCGAATGTGATCCATATGCCCGTTTGGTACATGCGTTCCAAGAATTTTGAATAAGGGATGCAATGTATTAGTGTTAGGTTACATTGGTCATTCTACTCACCCCAAAGCAAGGTGCACTCTTGTGGGTGCATATTTACCACCCCTCCCCACTACACAGAGGTCATGCATTGGTCATTCTACTCGCCCAACAGCCAGGTGCGCTCTCCAATTGGGCCTTGCCATGTACCCTGCCAACGTGGAGTTCCGCAAGACCATTGAGTCGTGTGTGGATCCCGGAAACCGTGCACAGCAATGGGTGATGAGGTGTTCAGCATCACAGACCATCTGCACGTTGAGTGAGTGGAATGGTTTGCTGTTTCTATACACTGCCTCAATGGCATGTCTGGTCACCAACTCCACATGGGTGCAATCTAAAGCACAAAGGCAATTGGGCATGCCTGCAAGGGCATAGAAGGCCACTTTGGTGGCATTAACCTGGGCAGGGGTTCGGGGTAGGGCGATGTGGTCTGCCACATGGCGCAGCAGTGCATTCAATACCTGGAACAAGACCCTGGAAAAACAAGGTTGTGACAGCCCGTGCAGCTCACCCACGGTGTGATGGTATGTGCCGGTTGCAAGGAAGTGCAGTACTGACACTACCTTCGGCAAGGGGGGGATTGCAGTCCATATGTTTATCATGCTGCTGATGTCGTCATTGATGAGGGTGACTATTGATATTATGGTCTCCCTGTCCAGCCGGTACAAGGTGTGGAATTAGCTTGTGGTCAGGTTCCAGGGCGAGGCCCTGATGCAGGGTATTAGTGGCTGCCTGCGGGGTGCTACTTGCTGGACATTGATGTTAGGCATGACCAACTGGTTCCTCATTCGCCTGATGCACCTATGCCACCTCCTTTGCCTCTCAGCTGCTTCATCCTCAATACCTCCTTGCAGGTTCCCCAGCCCAATTGCTGCTACAGCGACTGCCAGCATAGTTGTGTTGAGAGGTGGGTTGGGTGTGGGTGTGCTCCTTTTGTACATTCCCAGTGGTCTATGGTGTGCAGCTGTGCTGGTTTGGTACACCTGGGGCCTGTTGCTGCTCACCTGGCACTGTTTAACGCCTGGTCCGCAGTGTCAGTTTTACAGATGCGGCGGTCACAGTGCCACTGCCATTTTTATGGCATTCTGGTAATTCAGGGGCGTCCGGCGACTCTTTCCGCTGTTTATGGTCACAGTGCTACGGGGTGCGGTAGCACCGTAAGGCGTCACTTTGCAGTGACGGTGTTTCCACACTTGTGAATCTGAATGTGTCAGTTCGGAAAACGATGCTCGTATGGTGCTACAGGCACCACTATTTCCAGACCAGCATACTTGTAATGAGGCCCAGTTTGACAGGACCATTCAGACAAGCATCCATCAGGACCTACTATGGAGGCTGGAGGCCCAGAAACCACTAGTGATGGTCCCTAAAGGATCCTCCCTACACAGCAGTGATCATAACAGATTTTTCCCTAGAAGGCAGTGGGGCTACTCTCGAAGAAAACTCCACCCATGTCTTTTGGTCTGGGAATGATCTCAGCCATCACAAAAACCTTCTGGGACTCAAAGTGATTCTCAATGTGCTTGAATCCTTTCTGCCTCGGATTCAGTGCAGGGTGGTTCAGATCTGGATTGGCAGCACTACCTCCATGTTCTATGTGAACAAGCAGCGGGATGGGACAAAGTCTATAGAGTCTGCCAAGTGACCATAGAGTTATGTGAAAGGGCTGTGCTGTTCAGCATCTTTGTCAGAACGGTCCATTTCTAGGGCAAACTCAACACCGAGGTGGACAGATTGAGCAGGCTGAATGCATGGAACCACAAATGATAACTCAATCTGAGATGGTTCAGGACATCTTTGTGACCACAGTTAACTGCAAATGCCTCAAGTTTGCCTCTTGGATTGGGCTGGTGAAGGGGACCCTCGGATATGATTATAGTGTGAATGGAGAGACAATGGGCCTGATTCATGTAAAAGTGCGCATTGACCCTGCAAAGTCTGCGCACCGAAAACAACTCTGCACGGCCCTATGTGCAAAGTTTCTAATGCGCAGTCCGCGTATTCATGGAATCCAAATTGCAAATCAACCCAATCTGCAAACAAAGCCAAGCTGGGCAAGGACTGCCCACAACACTGTCCCCCAGCAAACCAAAACCACATTAATAGACCAACCATTCCGCAAACCTCTGCGTCCACCACTGACCCATCATCCAGCACCCCAGTGACACTGCGAAAGGTCCCCCGAAAGTAACAGCTGCATCCCTGCCAATCTGCACACAGTCCCATGTAACTAACGGCTGCATGCCTGCAATCCTGCGTGAGGTCCCCTGTAAGTAACAGCTGCATCCCTGCCAATCAGCATGAGGTCCCACGTAAGTAAGGGCTGCACCCCTACGAATCTGCACAAGGTCCCTGGTAAGTAACGGCTGCACCCCTGCTAATCTGTGCGAGGTCTCACATAAGTAACAGCTGCACCCCTGCAAATCTGCATAAGTTCCACTGTAAGTAACAGCGGCATTCCTGCCAATCTGCACGAGGTCCCACATAAGTAACAGCTGCACCCCTGCAAATCTGCATAAGTTCCACTGTAAGTAACAGCGGCATTCCTGCCAATCTGCACGAGGTCCCATGTAAGTAACAGCTGCACCTCTCGGATTCTGCAAACCGTCCACCCTACTCCCAATGCACCCAATCATCTGCCACATACCCCTACTGCACATCAGCCCCCATAAACCCAGATACCACCCACCACCCACCAGCCCCCCTCACCTGTGACACCATGGACCCCAGGACCTGTGGGGTTGCCTGGAGGTGTGACACCACCTCCAGGCAACCCCACAGGTCCTGACATCACCCACCAGCCCCCCTCATTTACGACACTACCCCCAGACAACCCTGACACCCCACACAAGCCACCCTCACCTCTGACAACACCCTCAGGCAGCACTGACACCACCCACCAGCCCCCCTCACCTCCAACAGCAGCCCAGGCATCCCCTCAGGCCCTGGGACCACCCACCAGCCTCCCTTACATCCAACAACACCCCCAGGCAGCCCTGACACCACCCATCAGGCCCCTCACCTTGGACACTACACCCAGGCATCCCCTCGGGCCCTGTCACCATCCACCAGCCTCTCTCACCTCCAACACCACCCCCAGGCAGCCCCTCAGGTCCTGACACCACCCAACAGCCCCCTCACCTCTGACATCAACCCAGTCAGCACTGACACAACCGACCAGCCGCCCTCACTCCTGCCACTACCCCCAGGCAGCCCTGACACCACCTACCAGCCCCCCTCACCTCCAACAGCACCGCCAGGCAGCCATGACACCACCCATCAGCCCCCTTCGCCTCTAACAACACCCCAGGCAGCCCCACAGGTCCTGGCACCACCCACCAAGCCCCTTCACCTCTGACACTACCCCCAGGCAAGCCCTGAAACCACCCATCAGCCCCCCTCACCTCCAACACCACCCCTAGGTATCCCCCAGGTCCTGACAGAACCCACCAGCCCCACTCAGCTCCAACACCACCTGAAGGCAGCCCTGACAAAACCCACCAGCCC
Source organism: Ambystoma mexicanum (assembly GCF_040938575.1). Classification (NCBI taxonomy): domain Eukaryota; kingdom Metazoa; phylum Chordata; class Amphibia; order Caudata; family Ambystomatidae; genus Ambystoma; species Ambystoma mexicanum. The sequence continues at coordinate 380,119,390 of NC_090925.1, forward strand.
CATTCACCTTCAGCACTATTCAAGCCTGGATCTGCCACATAACACCCCTACCAGTCCAATGTTGACCAACAACTTACCGGAACTCCACTGGCCTGCCATCAACATGAAGCAAACCGGCCACATATCCACCCCTACACTGAACAACTGGGGGCACTGATGCAGAATCCATGTCCGTAGCACATCGCAGGACTTACTAGAACATCACAACCAGTTGCAGAGCAACAGGACAGCAGAATATAGCACCAGCTACACTGTGAATGCATCATGTACATGCAACATAGTAAAGCAATGTAATGCAATGTGACGTATCATTGTGCCCATGTGCCATTGCAAAGTCCTCAAAGTGCTGTAGGTGAATGACCTAGGAGGACACAAGTCCAAGACATCACTGATAGGACAGAGTCACATGTAATGTGCGTGCATAGTAGCATGTAAAAATCAATGAATGAACAGAGTCAGGTAGGAAAGCATAGCAGTCAAGCCCCTGAAACAAACACAAGTTGAACATGAATGTGTTTGGGTGATGTGAAGGATGTCTGAGAGTGTGTGAGTCAGAGAGATGGATGATGTGTACAGCCAGACTTAAAAAACTCATGTGTGAAGATGAAGCATTTGAGTGGCTGGTGTGCAGCATGGCACGAGAGCATCCACTGTTTGGTAGCTGATGTGCATAGGTGGGTGGACATGCATCGGGAGGGACACACCTACTGATTAACAACTGCACAAGTGATGAGCGTATCCCACACATCCACAGTGAGGCCCCCAACTCTCCTGACAGTCACAGAACAAATGCATACTGAAACCAAAGTAAACCAAATGCAGCACATGAACAAGAGACACCAACAACTGTGTGATTAAGAAACTCAAATCTGTATAAAAAATATTTACACTATGAACAACTACTACGTGGAAGGAGAAATGTGCAAGGGCAAAAATGAACAAAAGTCAAAAAAGAAAATCCACAGTCAGCGGGCTCAATAGTCTCATCACGTCCTCCCGGGCAGAGTCGCATTCCTTGTCCTCCACTTGGAGGAGGGGCATTGTTCTCTCCTGGAGGGCTTGCAGGCCACCCAACATCATCCTCTCCTTCTCGTCTGCATCCCTCCTCCATGATGGCAGCCCACCTCACAGTCCTACTCCCCACCACCTCTGCCCTGACCCTAGCAACCCTTGCCATCCTAACCCGCTGCCTCTCCGCCATCAGCTGCCCTCAGAAAACCATTCTGATGCACACCATTTGTCGGAGTCTCCTCTGTTCCTCCTGCCAGGTGACTGAACTGTCCCACCTGTCTTGCCTCCTCGATGTTGTATGGCCCTGCGAGGATTGCCTCTGGGCACTCCTTATCTGCTGCTGCCTGGTTGATCATACACTGCTCAGGTACTCCCGCTGTCTGGATGTTACATGTTGGGGGAGTACACTGCCAGCACTGTCCTCAGGTGCCAGCAGTCCCACTGATGCCTGGTCCTGTGTTGGTGCCTGGGCAGGCACAATGACCACCCCTTCTGTAGTAGCTGGGACTTTCACTGGAGGCAGCACCGTGCTTTCCACCAGATTGGGAGTTGAGGGTGGGATTGGCGTAGAGGGGGCCTTGATATTACCTTGCAAGGCACGCTCTCTGGAGGACAACTGGGGCACAGAGGAGTCATTGGAGGAGGGGGCAAGTGAATGTGCCGGAGCACAGAGACCAGCCGAGAGTAGAGCATGTGTCAGCTGGCTCAGATAGAGTCCAATGGAATTGGGATGCTGTGACAGCTCCTAACAAGTAGCTGTCACAGCATCACAAATTGTGCCCGTCCGCCTTGTCACACCAGCCAGCAGGGCGCGCACCAACTCAGGGCTGGTCTCTTCAGGGAAAAGGGGAGGGCTTGGTTTGGATGGAGGCATCCATGATGGTGGGCAGGGCTGCAGCAGATGGACCAGGGAAAGAAGGTTGTGCAGATACCTCCACAGTGCACTGCACATCCTTGCATCCCTGGCCTAGGGGTGCAGCCTGAACACCCTCCTGGATGTCCCCACAAGACCCTTTGTGCTGGCCTTCACTTGCCTCCTCCACTAACCTCTCAATCTCCCTGGATGACTCCAGAGAGCCTTCCTCCCTGGATGGCCCCTCTGTTACTGCACCCTGGACTACAGCCACTGAGGAGTCCCCCACCATAACAACCTCCTGCGACTACGCCTGATGTCACATGCGCTCCCCCAGCCAACTCTCCCTCGGATGAGGTGGTCTCAATGTTGGCTGACTGGGGTATGTGCTTCGGTCTGGTGGTCCAGTCCCTGCCTTTCTGCTCGACATCGATGCCTCCACCCTATTCACGTGCTGCAGCAACTGTGGAAAATGGAACAAAAGACATTGACTTCAGTTATTGTCGTAAATACATGAGTGACATACACATCATCAACATCACACACACACACACACACACACGTGCCCATGCAAACTGCAGGCCAACTGCTGCATGAGTGTAGTGTGGAGGATGAATCACAGACAAATCACACAAAACATGCAACACCTCCATACTAATGACCAACCCACACAAGGATGACATGCAGCCAGCGGCATGGGAACTGCACCAGGGCACGTGCCCACACAAACACAGGCACCAACATGCATATGTGACAGCATGACCTGCAAGCAACAAGTACTGCCACACATATCTGCAAATCTATTGCTCATGTTGTGTGGCACAGCACACACATATTGCATGTACACGTGTGTCTCAAATGCGGTGGAATGAGACGTCATATCCCTGTCCTGCAGATGTCAATGCAACAACTTGACATTCAGGCACATGTGTCACCCTTGGCACATTCAACTGCATGGATGCACTTATTTGTATTTATGTATTTATTTATTTATTTGTATGGCGCACACAAACCCTGAGGTGTCAGGGTGCTGGAGAGAACCAGGAGAGAACCAGTTATATGTAGCCCGGAGGCGAGTGGGCAGGCATAGTAGGATACATACTGGTTACTTTACAAAATGTGATCATGATACATAGTAAGCAAGCATGTTAAGATACATAGTGGTTACATTACAAACATACTTCCTATTACATCAGATACATAAAAAAAGTTGCACAGAAGTTAGATGTTGAGTGTGTTAGTTAAACAGCCAGGTTTTAGGATTCCTCTGCTCTTAATGGACATGGTAGGGAGTTCCATTGCTTCGCAGCAATGACTGGGAAACTAGTCCTGCCTGAATGTTTCGAATTAGATTCTTTGTGGGATGGGGAGTCAGTGTACTGATCTACAGGCAGCTGATATGTGTTTGGATCTGGGAATGTTCACGGCAGCTTGTAGGGCATTGTTTTGGATGGTCTGGAGTTTTTGTATGTTATGGGCTGAGGTGCCCATCAAAAGACCAAAGAACATTGTAGTAGTCGCGCCAGGCACCCACGTTTGCGCAGGCAATACTTAGGCAACTGCCTGTAAAGAGGAAGGGTCTTGCAGCATTTAGGAGTTTAGTTGAGTAGGCTGCTTTGGAGGATATAGCGCTAGCTTGGTGGGTTATGGAGAGTGTAGTGCCAGGGTAAACCACAAGGGTTTTTACAGCTGGTGAGACTGGGATCATTGTGCCATCGATGTAGAAGGCTGAGTACTCGGGTTCAAGTTTTTTCAGCACAGCTTGGGGCGCCACAATAAGCAATTATGTCTTCTCCTCATTGAGGCAAAGGCCATGGGTCACCATCCATTTTGGATGGTGGCGTAAGTTGAGCTCAGTGTGGTGGCATTATCTGTGTCCCTCACATGCCCACAACATAGCATGCCCTCATCTGTACTGTAACTGCACTTGGTCCATGATCTCACACAGCATGTGGCCGAGTCCAACAAGTCACTGATGAATAAACTGCCATTACCCATGCATATGCCAGTATACATTCTCTGATGCCACACAAGCCCAGCATTGGCATGAGGCAGCAGGCTGCTGTGTCTCATACCACAAACAAGCTGCAAACAGAATGTGGCATCTGTAAACATGCATGCCACACATACACTGTACTACATCGCTCCACAGGGGTACTCACCAGCAGCTTCCAGGTGACTTCTCCAAACACAGACCTGGGCATGAAGGTCCGGATAGAACCTCTCAAGGACACTGAAGCTCTACCTGTGTGAACCGGTGGTAGCCTCCATGATGGGTTCCTTGGTGAGGACTGCCACCACCCTGGAATGGCAACGGGACTTGAGGTCATCCCAATGGTTCTGGACTGTGCTCTTGATGCGGTCTGCCACGATTCTGCATTGATTGCAGTCATGAGGTCATCCCAGATCTTCAGCTTTGCATCGTTGCCCAGCTGCATTGCTAGGTTAAAGAGGGCATCATAGGCCCCCCGGACCCGATCTGTCAGGATGCCAACTTCAGGGCAGGTAAGGTTGGCAGCCCGCTGCCTTGACGTGGGGTTGCTGCACTCTTCCAAGGATGTCGATGGACCTGACAGGGCACCCTCGAGGCAGGTATGGTTTAGCAGCATCCTGGGTAGGTGGTGTGGAGCTGTGGCGGTGTTGGCAGAGAGAGGTGAAAGTCCCAAGTACAGAAGAGGTGGTCACAGGCCCAACACAGGAGTACAGGCAAAAGTAGGACAGCTGGCCCTCCAAGACAGTGTTGGTTGCAAGCAGGCACTCACACTCAAACAGGCAGCATCAGATAAGGAGTGAGTAAGGCAAAGCAGGCCAGAGGAGGCAAAATCAGTAGTTTGCAGGCAGGAGGAACTGTGGTGTGCGTCACTCATCTGTGGCAGTCGATAACAGAGTAAAAGCGTTTAATGCATAAGTTGCGTTGCATGTGTGGGACGCAATCCACCTGACAGTGGGTCGCAGACCAGACCAACACTGTAGGTGTTGAGATGCACACTGCTTAACAGGTTCAGAAGCGGTCGAATGATCTCACATGTAGGACCAAGCACAAGCTCTGTGTCAACCTGTCCTCTGCACTGGCCACTGAAGGGGGACCACCAGAGGAGGAGCAGCTGACACTGCATGAAGAAGCCACAAGTCAATTCATCACCCTTGAGCAGGTGCAAGGCATGGGAGGCCTGGAGAACTATGAGGACATATCTGGTGAGTGGCATTTCTTGTGCATAGTATGCTTCACCAATCTTGTATGACCCACCATATATGTGCAGTGGTACATCTGGCTGCAGTTGAAAAACATCCTTGGCGAATGCATGTTTGCTAACGTTTAGACTCATGTCACATGGCCTTCATTCTGAAAGTATCCTGTGTGGTGGATATGTGTGGCACAAATTCGTGTGACAGTACACATCACTGTCTGCTGGCATACCCAGCAGTGACAGTACATGCATGCAGGGTATCAATGACAAGAACATGTGAAAATGTCCAGACCCCATGACGTACCCCCCTGACAGGCACACATCACCTACAGGGTACCCCTCTGTGCCATGGCCAATAAATGACACACCTACATGTACTGTTGTTTGCTACATTCTTGCGGCCTGTCACTTTGCATTACTCAACAGGTATATGCAATCATTTGATGCTGAGTTGCATGTTCAAATTGTCACCTGCTTCCATGGGATGCCTTGTCATGATGCATATCAGAGCTGTCTGTCATAACACCCTGTGGTGTGACCAGACTGACAGTGCATCAGTGCCCACAGACCACTACCACGAGTAGCATGCGTGAAGTTGATGCAATTACACTTGTATGGTGTAAGGGGTTACACTATACTCTACATGGTGAACAATAGCTCATAGTGGGTGATCATGAAGAGGTTGCCATTCTGGCAATCTGAATATGATATTATATGTCCATAGCCAGACCATGTGAACACTAATAGGCATTGTTAATGCCAATGAGTGTGCCTGTCTGCATGCCATTTCATGTATGTGCATGGTAGTTGTTCAAACATGTTTATCCACTTCAAATTAGAAGCACCTGTCTGTCATGAAAGGTCTGAATTTGATCATCACTTGATACATGAAAGACACATGCCTTGTCACTCGCTTCATTGTGCTGTACACTCGCACAGACATTGGCTTGTCTGTGTACTTGAGACATGCATACTTGTCCACACTTGCGTAATCTGCTTGATGAGGAAAGACATACCAACAAACCTCTAACACAAAAAGGAGTTGGCGTGCCCTATTGGGGAGAAAAAATAATAAACAGCAGCAGGGCACCAAGAGTACTACATAACATAACAAGGTACTGCTGCAGAAAAAGAAAAATGCACTCAACACCAAGCCTAGTGTGCTGAATTAGCAGAGTACTTTTCAATAACTGGGGTTCTCTTGTATCAAATCTCACCCCTAATGTTGACCATATTAATGCATGGTTAGTGTAAAAGATAACCACATATACCACAACATTTTCAGTGTATAAATAATACTATTTTAATGCTATAAAAATTGCAAACAAAGATTACAATATGTTCAGTAGCAAATTTGAACCAAAACCAAATCGTAAACATGTGAAAAGGGGAATGAAACAATTATTTGCATCATTCATCAATCATATGGTTACACATAACCAAAGTGAATAGGTAGAGAAAAGAGAATAATGATAAATGAAAGGGTGAGAATGCGGGATCCCAGTGCTCAAAAAGAGGGGAGAGGGAAAGGGGAAAATGTCCTCTAGTTAGAAAAAGAGGAAGAGAAATAAATGAAACAATTTTATAGTAGCAGTTACATATATACACATTGTGGAAGAATCTAAACAATTCAAATGGAGGTTGTAAATCCCTCAATTCCTTGATGTCTGCTACTAGATATTTATGTACAATTAATTCTAAACGAGTCCTAGAGTTGTTTAGTTGTTTTAAAACATTTTTTTACAGGACTCTTATGGGAAACCCCCACTGGGTTTGCCTACGCATGTTGGGGGAACAAAAAGCATAGGTAGAGATACCAGATTGGACAAAAAACAATTTTTAGTCGTCTGCTGCCAGAATGTTTGATCCGTTCCAAACAAGGGAACAGATGTCCAAATGTACAAAGACGGAAAATCTGGAAACCAATCCCCCTTATCTTTTCGCGCGTTTTGGTGGTTATATGTTACCACCTTCATCGGGGCAAAATCATAATATCCTATTGGGAGAGGAAGAAAACACAGAAAGGAAAAAAAAACTAAGTTTACAACTGGAAATATTGGGCTTCAGTGGTCACAATGCAGGCTTGAGTATACATCTGTGATTACAACACAAGCTTGCTTTAAAAAATTTTTTTAAAAAATTATCCATTCCTCAACTAGGGGGTTTAAATTGAACAGTCTCCAAAAGTGTGGGACTGAAAAACTAGCGTGCTGGTCCGCGCCAACTCGATGTCCCCACACCGGTGCTGCCAAAGGTACACCCGGCAAGTCTGAGTCAATGAGGCATGAAAATACAGATGCTACGTTTCGGCATGTGTGCTCAGAATCTGTAGGGAAATGAGTTGCAAAAAAACTTCCATTCAATTATTTATGCAAACTCACAGGAGTAAACATATTCCATTTAGTGCTGTACTAAACCACTAAGGTGGATAGATGAATAATCAACCCACCGGGATTGCTTCAAAGGGAGAACCAAATAAACGAAAAATGGCTGCTTTGTGAAGCACGGAGGAAGAAATCCCAAAGTCACGAGAATCAGTTATTAACACTGAGGAATTAAATAGAAACGAAGAGCGGATTAGTCTCCGTACATGTTTTAAAAAAGGAGCTACATCTTAATGCAGCATAAAGTGTGAAAAGGACCTCACAGTTCTGCTGGGAGCATGATGTATAGTGCTTACCTTTTTGTAACGGTAGTTGAGTCATCCTTCCACGAGAGCAGAGAGAAATGCCTACGGCTGCAAGCTAGGCTAGCTGGGGCTAGTTGCTAGGTAATGGAGAAGCCACGGAGCGTCACGTACCACGTGACCCGGAAGTGTGGGATTTTCGGCATGGGAAAATAACCCAATCAGAGTCCTAGGTAGGGCGTCGGGAACAGTGGGTGGTGTCCCCTGAGCCGCCCCTAAGTGGTCTTCCATGGGAGGGTATGTACATGGACATCCCTCTGAGTCAGAGGCGGCTGCGGGGAAATTGAGAGGAGCATCACAATGTATGGGTATTGTATAGCTAATCCTATGTGTAAGCATATTACATCATTTGTTGGGTATATAGCCCCTGGAACGAAAAATGCGGTCCAAAAAAAAGGGGGAGGTTGAGTAGGAGGACGCGCAATTAGAGTGGTTTTTGTTTTTCCTGTTTAATAAATCAAGACCGGACTCCAAAGTGAGAGTCATATTTAAAGGCGACTCCTGCTGATTTGGAGCACAAAACCGGGTGTGTGCTTGTGCATGGGTCTAGCAACAAAGTGCTACCCCTGTGCAATCAGCAGTAGCTGTGACAGGTCGTAAGCACCACAATCGAGTGTGTTTTTGCACATAGGTCTGTGGACCAGGAGCTGCACGGATTCCATAACGAAAGAAAACTGCTGTAGCTGATGCCGGACCAGGCGAGCAAAATATTGAGTGGTATGGGCCAATTATATATATGAGTGAATCTATAGATGGACTGTCTGGGTGGCGCCCGCCTCATAGGTCGGGAACCCTCTGGTTTGCTAGCTGAGGATCAAACAGCAAACCACTGTTTGGTCAGAAACTTCTGAGGGTGTACACCCAACCGACAGTACCTGAGGTTAAAATACCAACAGGAAAGTTTTGACTTGTTAGAACAGACATAATCAGTGTGGTGTCTAGAGTGGTACAAATTGTTCATTTAAGCCATTGTCACAGCTGTCCAGCCTATGAATCTATCTGCTTTCTAAATTCAAAAGGCGCTGTTGTGTAGCAGAACCCATAGGCAGTTTCTCGAGGACCCACCATAGTAGGTCCTCTGGTGTGTGCTTTAGGTTGAGATAGTGCTGGACCAAAGGTGAGGTTTCCTTCATACAACGGATTCTGGATCTATGTTCAGAAATCCGAGTATTGATACTCCACATAGTCTGACCAACGTACCGTAGGCCACAGGGACATTTGATACAGTATACTACTTGTGTTGATTTGCAGTTTGAGAAATGCCTGAAGGTCCAGATTTTGCTCCCAAAAGTGAAGCTTAACATCTTCTTGGTATATTTGCAAGCTACACATGAGCCACAAGGGGTGGTGCCCTATTAGAGGTCTCAAATTCCAAGTACCACCCCGGGTTGTTTTTTCAGTGAAAGAGGAGTGAACCAAGAGGTCTCTGATGTTACGTGATCTTTTAAAGCAAAGCAAGGTTCTCTTTCTTCCGGTAGGTTAAGTTTGGCAAAAGGCCAATATTTACGAATGATCTTTTTAATGTCAAATGTGTGCGGACCATTTGTGAGTACACACGTCAGTCTCATATCTTGGTCTGCATTTTGCTGATTAGCTTGTGGTGTCAAAATAGACTCATGGCACGTGAACCTTGCTCGTTTTTTAGATGTGGTTACTAATTTCTTTGGGTAGCCTCTGTACCTTAAACGTTCACTTAGATCAGGCGCATTTTTGTAGAAGTCCATCAGTTGTGTGCAGTTTCTACGTAAACATAGAAACTGACCGTATGGCACATTTTCTTTCAAGTGCTGTGGGTGGTTACTGGAAAAATGCAGCAGTGTATTACGATCCGTTGGTTTCCTGTACATATTACAACTTAGTTTCCCATCCCAATTGCTAATTTTTAAATCAAGGAAGTGTATAGCTTGCCTGTCACTTTCCATGGTGAATTGAATGTCTGAATAACGCATATTTAACTATGCGAAGAAATTTCCAAGTTCTTCCTGATCGCCATCCCATATGAATATGATGTCGTCGATAAATCAACGCCACCTGATGATGTTTCGTTGCCAGGGTTTGGTCTCATTAGAGATATATTTTTTCTCGTAGGCTGCCATATATAGAATAGCCAAGCTAAGGGCAAACGTAGCGCCCATAGCGGTGCCCTTAGTTTGTAAGTAAAATTGGTCACTGAAGGTTAAAACATTTTTGCACAATGCTATCGTCAAAAGTTCAATGATGAAAGCTGGAGGAACTCGTGACTGTAGATTTGTTGCCGTTAAAAAATCATAAATGCAATCAATGGCGGCATTTTGTGGAATACACGTATAGAGCGCTTTGATGTCCATTGTTACCAAAATTTGAGTGTCTGAATTAATTCTAGATTTTCGAAGGTCTGTATGGTATGTGTCGTATCTCTGAGATAAGAGTCTGTATTTCCAATCATAGGTTTTAGAGATTAATCAATGAATTTACAAAGGGGTTCTAGCAGGGAACCACACCGAGATACAATTGGGCGACCCGGTGGATTGATCGCGTCTTTATGCATTTTTGGTAATGCATAGAGGCATGGGGTGCGTTCCTCTGATGTAGTCAGATAGGTGGACTACTTCTCCCTAATCCACCCTCTTTCTAAGGCAAAATTGACTATCTCAGAGATTTCGGTCTTTAATTCCTTAGTTGGATTTTTTCGCAGGGGGCGATAACTTTCTCTGTCACTCAACAAAGTCATGACCATGTTCTTATATTGTTCAGATGTCATGATGACAATGCCCCCGCCTTTATCTGCCGGTTTTATTACAATGTTATTGTTGCTTGCTAGTTGGGTAAGGGACTCTCTCTCAAGTTTTGAGCAGTTATGTCTGATTTGTGTTTTGTTGTTATTATATCCTTGGGCTAATTTTTTGTATTCCTTAGGAATACATTTCTCAAATGTAATCAAGTCACTCGGCACCTGATTCTCTGTTGGGCAAAAGGTGGATTTGGGATGTAAACCTGTGTCTGCCTCCTGTTCCAGTGGTTCTCTCTCCTGGAAGAAGGTTCGAAGTCGCACAGTATGCAAGAAACATCTGATCTCTATCTCGGTTTGGTACCAATCTGTACATGTAGTGGGTACAAAGGTCAAACCTTTGCTTAAAATCGAGGTTTGGGCTTGTGTTAAATCTATATTTGCAAGCTTAAAAATCGGGAGGTGTTCATCGGGATTAGTTACTGGTGTTATCGCCGGCGGCGTCCTGTTCGGCACTGATAGCCGTAGGGTGGCATTTGCCATGGTGGTTGGCCCCACCCATCTCCTTGGCCACCTCTGCCTAAAAAAGGGGGAAAGGATGGGGGTATTAAGGGTTGTCCAAACTGGTTGTATACACCAGGCTGGTGATTTTGACCTGAGCTTCTCCCCGATGAGCTGCTGCTTGAGCCTGAAAAGGATACCCACTTTTTCCTACCTCCCGTCCGTTGATTGGACTGTGTACCTGGTTTGTTAATGGAGTTGATATAATCTTCCGAAGTGTAGGGGTACACCACTTGCTGTAGAGATTGTGAGGACCATGAGGTCCCTATTGCATTTTGTTGCTATATAACTGAAGTTTGTAGTGTATTCCTTATCAGTAAGGAATAGCAGTGGTTCGTTTCTCACAATGAGTCCAGCTGGTATAATACTCGCTCTTAGGTATTCACAAAGAAAATGACCATGGAGCTCAGTGCGAAATACTTTCTTTTTAAGTTTTAGTAAGTCCTCGCTTGTATTAGTCTGGCCGCTGCCTATGTTTTGGCCAGATTGGTCAAAAATAGAGGAGCCTCGGGTTATTTCTAGAATTTGTTCTTCTGTGTAGCTTAGAGTTGCGCTCTCTGCCATAGTGTCAAAAGGCAGTCCGGCAATAGGTCACGGTGGGTAGCAGCCAGCTCGCAGTTTGTGGTGTTTGTATAAAGCACCAAATGTATAGCAGAACCAATCTTATTGATCTATCAGACAAATGTCTAAAAAAGAAGAAGAAGTTGCAACAGGTAAAACAGGTAAAAGATTCGAAAAAGAATGCCTGTTGCTGGGCTCCCCTTAAAGCAACTCAAACAACCCTGGTTGTCCAGCAAACCTCTAACACAAAAAGGAGTTGGCGTGCCCTATTGGGGAGAAAGAATAATAAACAGCAGCAGGGCACCAAGAGTACTACATAACATAACAAGGTACTGCTGCAGAAAAAGAAAAATGCACTCAACACCAAGCCTAGTGTGCTGAATTAGCAGAGTACTTTTCAATAACTGGGGTTCTCTTGTATCAAATCTCACCCCTAATTTTGACCATATTAATGCATGGTTAGTGTAAAAGATAACCACATATACCACAACATTTTCAGTGTATAAATAATACTATTTTAATGCTATAAAAGTTGCAAACAAAGATTACAATATGTTCAGTAGCAAATTTGAACCAAAACCAACTCGTAAACATGTGAAAAGGGGAATGAAACAATTATTTGCATCATTCATCAATCATATGGTTACACATAACCAAAGTGAATAGGTAGAGAAAAGAGAATAATGATAAATGAAAGGGTGAGAATGCGGGATCCCAGTGCTCAAAAAGAGGGGAGAGGGAAAGGGGAAAATGTCCTCTAGTTAGAAAAAGAGGAAGAGAAATAAATGAAACAATTTTATAGTAGCAGTTACATATATACACATTGTGGAAGAATCTAAACAATTCAAATGGAGGTTGTAAATCCCTCAATTCCTTGATGTCTGCTACTAGATATTTATGTACAATTAATTCTAAACGAGTCCTAGAGTTGTATAGTTGTTTTAAAACATTTTTTTACAGGACTCTTATGGGAAACCCCCACTGGGTTTGCCTACGCATGTTGGGGGAACAAAAAGCATAGGTAGAGATACCAGATTGGACAAAAACAATGTTTAGTCGTCTGCTGCCAGAATGTTTGATCCGTTCCAAACAAGGGAACAGATGTCCAAATGTACAAAGACGGAAAATCTGGAAACCAATCCCCCTTATCTTTTCGCGCGTTTTGGTGGTTATATGTTACCACCTTCATCGGGGCAAAATCATGATATCCTATTGGGAGAGAAAGAAAACACAGAAAGGAAAAAAAAACTAAGTTTACAACTGAAAATATTGGGCTTCAGTGGTCACAATGCAGGCTTGAGTATACATCTGTGATTACAACACAAGCTTGCTTTAAAATTTAAAAAAACATGAAAGGTTCTGCCTAGATCACACATGTGTATCAAAAGGCCCCCATGGGGAGGAGAAAATAAAATTATCCATTCCTCACCTAGAGGGGTTAAATTGAACAGTCTCCAAAAGTGTGGGACTGAAAAACTAGCGTGCTGGTCCGCGCCAACTCAATATCCCCACACCGGTGCTGCCAAAGGTACACCCGGCAAGTCTGAGTCAATGAGGCATGAAAATACAGATGCTACAGTTCGGCATGTGTGCTCAGAATCTGTAGAGAAATGAGTTGCAAAAAAAACTTCCATTAAGTTATTTATGCAAAATCACAGGAGTAAACATATTCACTTTAGTGCTGTACTAAACCACTAAGGTGGAAAGATGAATAATCAACCTACCGGGATTGCTTCAAAGGGAGAACCAAATAAACAAAAAATGGCTGCTTTGTGAAGCGCGGAGGAAGAAATCCCAAAGTCACGTGAATCCAGTTATTAACACTGAGGAATTAATTAGAAATGGAAAGCGGATTAGTCTCCGTACATGTATTAAAAAAGGAGCTACATCTTAATGCAGCATAAAGTGTGAAAAGGACCTCACAGTTCTGCTGGCAGCATGTTGTATAGTGCTTACCTTTTTGTAACTGTAGTTGAGTCATCCTTCCACGAGAGCAGAGAGAAATGCCTACGGCTGCAAGCTAGGCTAGCCGGGGCTAGTTGCTAGGTAATGGAGAAGCCACGGAGCGTCACGTACCACGTGACCCGGAAGTGTCGAATTTTCAGCACGGGAAAATAACCCAATCAGAGTCCTAGGTAAGGCGTCGGGAACAGTGGGTGGTGTCCCCGGAGCCGCGCCTAAGTGGTCTACCATAGGAGGGTATGCACATGGAGGTCCCTCTGAGTCAGAGACGGCTGCGGGGAAATCGAGAGGAGCATTACAATGTATGGGTATTGTATAGCTAATCCTATGTGTAAGCATATTACATCATTTGTTGGGTATATAGCCCCTGGAACGAAAAATGCGGTCCACAAAAAAGGGGGAGGTTGAGTAGGAGGACGCGCAATTAGAGTGGTTTTTGTTTTTCCTGTTTAATAAATCAAGACACGGACATACCAGCTACATCGCCCACTCAGATGTGGCATGATGGCTCTGTTGCTCCTTGTGTCATGTGAGATGTAGTTAAGGAGATGCAGGTTCTCCGTCCAAGCATGCATTGTCATGAACCATGACCCATCATCCTGGGATGACGTTCATAGACAGAGACTTGTTCACAAACAATGACACCTATCCCTGAGGCATTACTGTAGGGAAGGATCCCACATGCTACTCCTGGACCTTGTATGACCTTCATAAGTATGTTCGACAGGGGAGAGTGCTTGAGAGCTGCGCCATGATGGCCGCTCCTATGTGACTCCCGAGAAACCGTGTGGGGTGCTGGAACCGTTGGACTGATTTATGCTGTTCCTATTATGTATAAACGGTGGGCATTGCAGCGGTTTATGGTTTGGCCCGCAGAAGAGCGAGCAGAGAGGTGCCAGCGTAGGCCATGGTGGGAGCCCCCTCTGGGCTAAAATAATGATTCGGGGTGGAGGGTGCCGTGCCCCCCTCGTCTGTAGCCAGGCTGTGGCAGGGCTGCAGCATTGATTCTCGAAAAGTGCTTTCTATGGTGCAGACGCCGGAAGAACCTGGGTGCCTGCCGAGCCGGTATGTGGAGTTACAACAGGAGCTGCTTGTGAGGCGAAATCCGAGAGGACACTGGAGGACGACTGCCAGAGGGTTGCATGCAGAGCAGGAAACAGTGGAAACGGTTTGCAGCCTCAGTATCTTTCACCATTGGAGTTTTGTGGCATCTGCGGTTGGTTTCTCCGCCCTGCTGTATAGGTTAGTGGCCCGGACCGTTGAGTGACCAGCTGGGAGCTGATTCAGCCTGGGGACCCGTGTGAAGGGCTGTGAAGTAAAGCTGAATACCAGGCACAGCCCCTAGGGCATCACCTCAAAGGCTGAATCTGGCAGTGGGCATCTCTGGAATTTTCCGTGCCTGCTAAGATATCCTGGGCATTGAGTTGACTATGACAGAGGCTTCCTGCCTTGCGGGGGAGGATCAGGTGAATAACTGATAAAAATCCACACAAAATTAAGCCGGTACCGAGATGGTGAAAAGACAGGCACAACGCACATAGTGCTTTGATGACCATTTCTGGGCGGAGGGCGGATCTCGAGGGGTATGACTCCTGTGGTGGGGCGGGCCTGGGAGGCCATCAGAGAGTTCTGAATAAGAGGCCCATAGGCTATTAGATTCGGCATGCTTACGGCAACCTTCCAGAAGCTGGTTAGTCAGTGCTGGGCAGTGGAAGACGCCAAGGCGGTGGGCATAAATATCTGGTTTATGATCTACAGGTGGTGTTAGCCCTCCCCCTTGGGTGACCTTTGCCAAGAACAGTCATTGCTGAGGTGGTGGGGCTGAGCAATGCTTTGACCTTGTTAACCTTTCCCTCCATTTGTGGTTACACAGCTGCTGAAATCAGCATGGGGAAGCATGCCAAGACACAGTCAAAGCTCCTGTACGGCACCCCCTCACAGGCAAAGAACGCAGCGCAAGGTGCTCAGGAAGCAGAGGATATGACTGACCGCAGAATGGAGCTCCCGCCGGACATAGGGACATAAAATGCATCCTTGCCCAGTTGCACACTGGTAACAGATCTTTGGACAACAAAATGGACACTCTCACCTGCAAGGTTGATCAAATGCAGGCCCAGCTCACCAGGCATGCCGATAGGCTAGATGAAGCGGAACAATGCTTTCCAAAGTGGAGGATGAGTCCTACGTGACATCTAGGGAAGTGGTTCAGCTCAGAAAGGCTTTTGTGATTGAAAGGGACCATTGAATCCCGGGGGTCATCCCCCGGTCCCAGGTGCGTCTCCCAGGCCCATCATCGCCAGGCACCTTAACTAATGAGACCAGTTTGACGCACTGTGGTGATGCAGTGAACTGGGCTCCCTGAGGCTACCAAGGCTATCAGATACGGCTTTTCCCTGATTTTTAAAACAAGGTACATGCATCACAGAAGAACATTACTGAAGTTAAAAAAAGGCTGAAGGCAAAGGGATTAAAATAGGCCATGCTGTTGCTGGCTCGCCTACGAGTTGAGCACAATGGAAAAGCCCTTTTCTTCCAATCACCTGAGGATTTGAGTGACTTTCTGGACACTGGTAGCACATTGCAAATCCCACGATCCCAGGATGCCCCTGAATACATTTCTGCCTGGGAAGAAGGTTGAAGAGTTCTTAATGTGCTACATTTACACAGTAACTTGTTCTTGGTTCAAGGCTCTGACAGTGTCATGGTAGAAGGCTTTCTCATGAGAATGTAGATGAGATGACGGGACAGGTGAAGAAAATTCCACTGGTCCTCACAAATGTTTCAACGAATTGGCACTATGATGTGGGAATTGGGGGTTGGATTGTGACATCACAAGGGAGAACCAGGCATGGTGGTAAGGTCTGCGGGACCCAATCCTAGAAAGTAATGTATGCCCTTCTATTGGGGTTTGATATGCAATCACCAATCAACTTCTTGTGGGAAGACGTTTTATGTTGCAAAGTGACTGATGTTCATTAGTTTAGACGATTATAAAAGCTTTTGATTTAGCGGTGTATCTTGGACAGCGCCTTTTCATGCAGTTCTGTTTGAATATTGCTTTCCCAGCAGCGTCTGGGGCCCAGAATAAAACTGTGTTACTGCATGCCTGGTGTACACTCCTTTTTTAATACTTTTGTAAGCAACCCCCAGAACAGGGTCATCATGAACGGTGATAGCAGGTAGGCACAGTCGCCTGACAATTTGTACATTTTTGTTATTGGCATTTATTGTCATGGTCTGTTGCTCAGAATGTCACGTGCGTGCATGTGCGTGACAGTTAATACTCACAGATGAGCCAAGTGTTGCCACATAATCCAGATGCCAGGGCCCGGTGGAGTGGTAGGTGGCAGTAGATGTAGCTATCATGTATGCTGCCAGGGAAATTGGCATACACTTCTATGATCAGTTGGCATCACAGACTACCTGCATGTTGATGATGTCAGTCGGGGGCCGGTGCGCAACATGTGTGCGGTCAATTGCACCTAGTACACGTGGAAAGTGTGCTACTCCGCCGTTCCTCCAGTGTTATGGGCATATACATGTGCCTGCGCACACACGCACGTGCTGTTATGCAGGGCAGTACCTGGTGGAGACAGCAGGATTGTGTGGCCTGCGATATCCCCCCAAATATGTCTGTGCTGTGCTGGAAAGAGCCAGAGGCCAAGCAATGTAGTACAGGCAGCACTTTTTCAATCGGGGTAAGGGCCTGGTAGCAGATTGTGGGTGATGCTAGACCTTGTTTCCACTCTCTGACAAGGTCTAGGATTACATGGGGGTGGGGGGGGCGGTACCTAGCATACACCTCGCCATCAGGCATCCTGAACAGTGTGGTGCATTGTGCGAAGATCCTGGCCCTGGGCATCCTCCTCCTCCTTCTGTGTCCATGCTATTGCGGGGTTCATTATAGCTGTCCGACGTTAGTTTGGTGTGCACTGCATGCTTTATATGCATTGGATCCTTTGTGCATTCACCTTTACGCCTGCTATCATGTGGAGGTTGGATCACACGGTTTGTGTGTGATTTTTCCGACGGAAGGTTACGTGTTGAGATCCATGAATTCGGTTGGGCTTGCGGTGGACTGGGCGTGCGATTGCTTAACGTGAACTGTCCACAAAGGAAAATGAACACAGTATGCACACCCAAGTGTAACAAAGAGATTCTTATGATGTTAGTCGGGATTTCGTGAGGTGCAGAGGAGAAAAACACTACCTTGACACTAGGTAGTGGTGCATAACAAGAAGAAGAAAAGTGTCCACGGGCTGTGGAACACTCGCGTCCCCTGCACACTCAGGTTATTGCCAATGACAATCAGTAATTTACGTGAACTGTCCCTCAACATGCCCACATTTTCCCTTGTTCTTCCTCATTCTGCATGTTCCGCCCCCTATTTGGGTCTCTGTGTAGACCAGGCCCACACTCTCCGAGGAGTCTTGGCCAAGGCGCTTGACCGCTCGCAGAGATGTGCCAGGCCTACACGAAGTCCCTGCAAATTCCAGAAAAGTCCTGCAGAGTCGATTCTATGAATCGACTAAGGGGTTTTTGCGTGCAGAATGGTATGCAAAGTCCTGATTCTCCCTGCAAATAATTCCATGAATCAGGCCCAATATCTTCCATGCATTTTCCTCTGCTCGCCTTCTTCTGCAAGTGATAATCAATCTAAGATCTTCCAGCTGGTGCACTATGATCTTCAAAGCCCCCTACTGGCCAACAAGGTTATGGTTGTCGAAACTACTCAGTCGTTCTTTGCATGGTCCAATAATTTTCCATTCAGCTCAGGGTACCTTCTATTCCAGGTCTGCATATGCCGTGCTCAGATAGCTTGTTGTCCATAGTGTGTGGATGCTGTATTTCTTGTTGTGACATGCCCTACTTTTTGCTGCATGACAGCAATGTGATACAAATGTTTACTGTAGACACGTTGCACATGACTCCACATGTCTTTTTCTGTCCATGTGCAGGTGAGGAGGCACCGGATGCAGAGGAGGAGGAAGAGGATGAAGAAGAATCGGTGGAGGACATTGCGTGGCAGGCCGTGAGAACCCACTGGTGCTACACAACATCCTGAGCTGTGCTGCAGACACTTCTGACTCTTTGGACTCAAGTAGCTCTGATGCTGAACCAGATGTGCAGTCCTCAATGCTGGCAGAGGTGAATGCACCAATGGGTGGAGCAGTTGGGACCCGTGAGTCTACAAGGGGTCAGGTGCCTTCATAAGTCCAGTCAGTGGTGGTTACGGCTGCAAGGCCACACTCCCATGTATTGGTTTCTGGCCCTGGGACAGATGTCCAAGGGAGTGTTGCAGCTCTTCAGCCACGACAGGGGCATCACAGCAAGGGCCATTTGCCCTTGGTTCAGACAGGTGTGGATCCCGCACACGTGGGGGACGTGTGCAGACTGGGCAAAGTGGGAGCAGCAGATGTTGCGTTCCGCACACCAACAGGGTGCTGCCTCTGAGAGTTTGGCTGAGGCATGGTTCGGGTGGCCACTTCCATGATTCCCCCAGCTACAAGGGTGGAGCAACAGCTACAGGTCATGCAGTCCACATGCCGCTTCCACAGGCTGCCCATGGAGGCCAACATCAGGGGCCGACAGGCAGATCTGCAGAGTCTGCAGGCATCCCTGCCTGCAGAGGGTCACACACACAGGGAAGTCCTACGGCGTGAGTTGTTGGCCCACGGAGCTGGAGGCAGCCAGCAGAACACTGTTCTTCCAGGAGATGTTATCATTGAGGCAGACAACCTCGGAGGAACTCTGTACAACCCGTGAATTTGTGCATAGTGACCTACAAGCCCTCGGTCTGCTGGCAAATTCATCAGTGTCACAAATGGTGGCTGCCACCGAGGACCAGGCCAGGGCACTGCGTGGGGAGCCTCCAGCACCACTTCTACCTTCAGATTCAGCGCAGAATGGGGGTGCCAGACGTGCCTCACGGTCCACTGTAGTGTGCAGTCCGTGAGCCCATGGAGGGGTATTTGTTTACATTTTTCTGACGTCCACCCTGCCCCTCCCCCTTCCTGGGTGGACACCCCTGGCCATAATGGACATTTTTGATTTTTTTTGTCAATTTTTTAATACTTTTGTTGATCCCCGGGCCGAATGTTGGTATGTTTTTTTGAGTTGCCCTTTCCAGGTTTGATTTTTTTTATTTTGATTTTTTTTACCTTCAGTTGTGCATTTGACCTCTCAAGGCCATGATGTTTGCAGTGGTGGACATGCAGGCATGCATAGTGAGGTCAACCTGCATGTTTGCATGGGGGTGCACTGGATGGCATGTACAGGTATCTATGGGTTCAGTGTTTCCCCGCACATGTGTGCTGTGTGAATGGTACTTCATTATGCCTGTTGTAATGTCTTCTCCCATGTTGTTTCAGTAATCTGTGATGTGGCAGTGACTGCTGTCCCGGGGGAGACACCCTGCACCCTTTGACATCCATGCTACCCATGCCCTCCACCAGGCACTGGCCCACCTGTCACTAATTTGGAGACGTAGTTCCTGATGAAGGTGATGCGGGATTCACACCATGCCGGTGCAGTCAGCGGGTAAGCATGAGCACTATCTTTCATGTTGAGCATGCGTCATTGGTCCCCATGTTTGCTGCATGTGTAACTTTACTTATATGTGCTTTGCATGCTACCATGCCAGGTTGGTTATTTAAGTGGTACTCATGTCACTGTTATCTCCCTCGGTCAACTGATCTATGCCTGCACCTACTGTGGTATAGTGCATGTCATTGGCCATTTCCAATCCAGCCAGTGTACTCCTTGATATGTTTTTAACTTGGCATTCCCTCTCACTGTCACTCTCTCTCCCTCTCTCTGTTGTGGTACGCTGCACTCATGGAGAGATCACAATCTATTTCCTGTCCCCCTCTTGCACCCTGTGGTGCTTTTGCAGTGGGTGCTCTCTGCATATTTTCAGGATCCATTCATGTGTTGTCATGGATGTCCATGTTCTTCAGTTGTTGCTATGCATGTCATTGCATTTAGGGGCTGCGTCTCCCGATGGGTTGCATCATATGCAAGGCAGATGGGTACCCTGTGCAGGTAAGTGAAGGGCATTTGGAGACGCGTGTTGGTGTTTGGCTGGGAGTCTTGCACTGTGTGTGATCACTTTGGATTGACTTGTCTTGTGGGGCACCAGTACTATTTCATGGGTGCATGTTCCACATGGTGTGGTTCTGCTGATAGGTCTGGGCATGGTGGGGCCACTGGTTTCATATTCAAAATTGTGGGAGTTCCAACTGTGTGGGCCTTTCTTGGGTGGTTGGGAGTGGTTGTCAGGGCCGGCTGTTTGTGGCCTGTGACAGGTATTGATGGTTGTGCTGGTGTGTGTCTCATTGCATGTTGACCATGTGTACCGAGTGACACTTTACATCCCTTCCATTGTTTGTGGGGAAATGGTTTGACAGCACATTTGGCCTCTCTTGCTTAGGGTTCCCCAATTATGGTGTGCAACCCTAGTTACAAGCCACAACAATGGAACCATTGAGGCACGTTTTTGGGGTGCTATGTTGTGTACCAGCACATAACATTTTGCAATGTTGGTGTTTTCACATGCATGTCCCGTGCATGTTGCACCATGGTGTTTGCAGCTTCAAGTTGACCACAGCTGGGTGCATGGCACTGCTGCATTCAATTGAATCCACAATTGGATCATTTGTATGCTGTCACATTGAAGTCTGCATTAACCTTGCACTTTTAGTTTGCATCCTACGTTTAGCATGCATTTATCCTTGCTTGCTTGCTTGCTTGCAGTACCACATTGCTTTGTCCTGTCTGCTTAGGTCTTCCATGGCAGTTGCCTCGGTGGCCAGCCTTCCAGTCTGATATCGGCCTCTGTAAATTGCTGCATCAAGTATGATCCTCCCTGGAGTGCAAGAAGTGCGTAGTTGTGTACTTGCATTCTTGTGCTTTGCATCATGGGCTCTCATGACTGTGTTCAGTGCACTGTCCAAACACCATGCAGGTGATGGCATGCCTTGTAATGTCATTGGTAGTCTAACAGGGGTGTCCCTGCTTTTTTGGGGGGCTCAATTATCTACATATGTGATGTCTTCTCATTTTCATGCAGCATGTTGACTGATGCGTGCTTTGGGTATGTGCCATCATCTTGTGAATGGGAATATGTGACATGCACATTTGCTGCACGTCATTCAGTGGGATAGGCAGTGTGGGGGTTGTTGTTTGTCAGTGTGTGTGTTTTGTGTGTTTGATTTGTATGCTGTGTGTAGGTGTTGCTGCATGTGTGCTGGGACACATGTTGACGGTTGTCTTGTTAGTTGTTGTTTGCATGTGTTGTATATCACTGAGGAGGGCCCGTGGGTCTTGGTTTTTGGGTGCATGGATGTATTAGCTCTACTCTGTTTCATTTTGTTCATTGTCTGCAGATCCTTCCGTCAGGGAATGATGGCTATTTCATGGGATGAAATTTGACTGTCGACTGCATGCCAAGAGGACAGGTAAAATGTGCATTTATCTTGATTGTTATGGAATGGCTACTTTAGTTGCTGCATGTCTTCATGTGTCAATTCTGGTGTGTCGCCCTCTTTGTCACAATTGTAAATTAACGCTTGTTCATTTTTTTATTGGGATGGGGTTTATTGTGGTTATGTTTCCAGATTGAGTAGCAAGTGGATCCATACTCCCCTGCTTTTCGACACCCCACAATAGGGACATGTTTGGGCGCATCATGCACATTCTAGGACATGCGTGCAGCTATATGATGTTGTGCTTGTTGTTTGTTGTGTCCATGGTAATTTTTGAGGCCATGTATGGCTTGCAGCTCAGATTGTGATTCAACATAAAATCAAGTTAGGATGTAAGCGTAGCTAGTCGATATTCCCATTTGCTTGAGTCAAATATGCGTCACCCTTAGTCAGGGGACATCAGGAAGTGTGGTTGACCGGTTTCAATGACTTTTCCTCTCGTGCGTCATCTTCTTCAGGACCAATTTCTTTGTTTATTTAAGACCAAATCTGTGCCCCCCTCAGATATTGTACAGCTTTCTCTGTGAGGCAAAGATAGAAAAAGTCAGAGGTGACTTTTCCCGTTTTAGGCTGAGTTCAATCAGTTAATACTTCTAATGTTTTGGCTGTTTTCAGTATTTTCTTAGTCACTATCCAATCAATGTGCGTCACACTAGTGACAGTGAGAACAGGGTACTCCCCCTCCCCTCTTGATTCAAGCATATATCAATTTTCAAACAATTGTCTTAAAACAGACAGTCTTACCTGTTTTGCCTATCATTCGGGCAATTCTGGTGTGCATCGGACTGTGAGTCTAAGCAGGATGTTCGCCGAGTGGGCGCTCCTGCATGGGTTCTTTTCACCTGCAAAAACACCATACAGAGGTGTA
Organism: Ambystoma mexicanum; assembly: GCF_040938575.1. Classification (NCBI taxonomy): domain Eukaryota; kingdom Metazoa; phylum Chordata; class Amphibia; order Caudata; family Ambystomatidae; genus Ambystoma; species Ambystoma mexicanum. The sequence goes on from NC_090925.1 coordinate 380,142,273, forward strand.
TTGCACTCATTGCCTCTATTAACTGTTTTGAATTTTATGGTAAACACACACATCTTTTTTATATGACAAGCAGCTGCAGAGAGTTTGCTCGCTAATGCATTCAGTTTACCTGGCTGATGTTCAGTTGCCACGCTCGCAATCTGCCAGCCTAGGTCAGTGGATTTTCTCTAGAAAGTCTGGTAGAGTGTTGGCACTTCTGTTTCTTTCCGGGGTGATTCTGTGAAGAGAAACACCTGCATGTTGAAAAACGGGGTGCACTTCCAAGGGCACTTTCTCAGGGTTGTTTTTTTGGCACAATGGATTGGCCCATTGTCATCATTGAATGATGACATCTGGGATTTGGCGGGATCGTGTGCAGTTACATAGATCTGGTCATCAGGCATCCCAAAAAGGTTGATTCTTGGGTGAAAGATCCGGGGCCTGGCCATCCTCCTCCTCCTGCGGTCATCAGGGGATAGACCTATACCTGACATAGACCTGGTCATCAGGCATCCCAAAAAGTCTGATCCTTGGGTGAAAGATCCAGGCCCTGGCCATCCTCCTCCTCCTGCTGTGTTCCTGGATGATTGTTGCAACAAATGGTGTATTCATCGTGGCTTTATCCATGCGTTTGTTGATCATGTAAGCTTTCATGCATTTGTGTGTGCCTTGACATTTATGCCTGCTATCGTGTGCCGTAGGTTTTTCTGGATTTGCACATGCTTTTTAGCGACGCAGCATTACCTGTCCATGAATACGTTTGTTTTGCTTGCTTATGGGTGTTGCGATTGTTTGACAGTGGAACGTCCCTCGTAACGCCCACATTTTTGCTTGTTCTTCCTCATTCCATGGGTTCTGCCCCCTTTTTAGGTGGCTGCGCAGGATCGGCCGGCCCTTCTCTTGGAGTCTCGCGCAAGGGGCTTGTTGGGTCGCAGTGACGTGGTGGACCAGCGCGGATTCCTCGCAAGTATGCCCTGCACATTGTGTTGCATGAATCAACGAATGGGGACTTGCGCGCGATTTCGGGTGCAAGTCCTATTTTTTCTGTGCAGATTATTCCATGAATCGGGCCCTATGTGTTTCCAATGTAACTGTTAATACTGCCACTTCTGCCTGTGAGAGTGCCCTCAGCGTTGCAACGTTGTTAAAGATTCCATGTTTAACTTCATGTTTGCGTTACTGAGAACCATCCTTCTTCCCACCGCCGGTGAATGACCATTGTCTGGTGCGGCTGCACCAGCTGGTTGAGGACTGCAAAATCGAGCTCTCGGGTCTGCAATTTATGAGAATTAATCCTGTTTTTCTACAGATGGCTCCTTGTCATTTCAGCTTCGGAATGTGCTGCTTGTCTTTGACCTTGGCTGCGAGCCCTAGTCTGCAGTTCTGTGCAGCCTACTTCTGCTTTCCCTTGTTTCTCGTTGAGGCCTGTGGTTTCATGTAACTTCACTACTGTCAGGCTATGTTTTCCTTATATATCTATACCATGCTATGTTTCCTATAGGTTAGTCATCTTTTGGTCCTTCCAGGCTCCTTTATTTGATCCTGTAGTTCTATAGGGTTAGCTGCGATGAGCGTCTGCAAGCTTGTTCTACATATCTTAATTTGCCTTGCTTTCAGTGTTTCTGCCCTTGGCCAATGAGTAAGATAATAAAAGCTTTTGACAGTATGTATATCTATCTGTCCTCTATCTACAGAACTGTGTTAGTGTGCTCTTCGTGTGAGCACGTGTGTGTTTGTGTAACTTCGTGCATGGCTGCGAGTTTACTTTGTGTCACTAATGACATCAGCATAATAGTTTCTCTGCATTAGTCAACGTCATCCATTGAGACATTTGGGTCCATGACCAGTGTGGAGGCCCCTGTGTCCAAAAACACATTCACTGGATGAGGTTTGAATGGTTGTCTAAGATGGTTTCTGTCCGCATATGTAGATGTCACTGTCCCTCCTGGGGGTTGTCCGAATAGTGAGTGGCTTTGCTCGTTCTTAATGCTTCAGGCTGTCATGTTCCTAGGGGCGAGGAGGGCTCTTCCAGGAACCCTCTCTCCAGATGACTTAGTTTACAAATGTTTGAGAGATGTACACCCCTATGGTTTGCTACTGAGCTGCTTAACGTTAGGGACTTTGCATCCCAGTGCTGGCGGACCCAGTGGTTGCTGGATGACCAACCTAATCAGTGGGGCCTGAGCTGCGCAGTGATTTGGGACTGAGTGGTATAACTGGTGGGGGCAAAACTGTCCAAAGGCTCTGGATGAAGTAGTAATTTCATTGGGAAATGAGAGGCCAATATTTGGGGGCTTGTGGACTGTCCCAGATATTGAGCACTAACAATGGTTAAGAACCAAGTTGCCCAGTGGTTGAAGCTTGAGTGACCTTTTTGATGGGAGCTTAGTGGCCATTGGATATAAAAGGAATCTAACAATGATTTACTGCTTAGTGACCTAATGATGTGTGACTAAGGAGCTGAATGGTTCAGGGCTGATTAGCGTCATGACTTAAGACTCAGCTCTCCAACCGTTAGAGTGATGCAACAGTTGGGTCCTGAGCAACAAAATATTTCAGGACTTAATCTGTTCAATGCTTGTGGACAGAACAGCCTGATGTTAGAATTTGGGCAGCACAATAGCAATATATGGACTTGAGAGGCAGGCCAAAATGAGGAAGGCTGTGTGGGAGACGAAGGCAGAGCCACAGTTTAGGGCCAGGGAATTAACAGGACTTTGAGGGTGTGTTGTGTTGGCAGATGGACTGAATACCCTGGCAATAACAGGCAGGCTACACCGAATAGTGGGAACTCCAACAATTGCAACACAGTCTTTGCAAAACAGATTTATTGTAGGCAGAGAAGTAGACTTATTGCTAGCAGAGTATGTTCAGCACGCTGCACATGGATGGTCTGTACTGGGCTGCGGGCACAGGGCGGGGCACTGATGGCAGGCGTACTAGCTAGGAACACCCACTTGCATGGGACCTGGGAGCCTGGGGAGTACTTTTGGATGCGGGGAGGGGGCAAGGGACCCCCATGAGGGAAGGTAAGAGTTGGAGTGGGAAAGGTTTGAGTGAGGAGGCTGCTGAGAAGGAGGAGAGAGAGCAGGAGAGACTGGGGAGAGGGGAGAGAGAGAAGAAAGAATGGTCAGCTGAGAGGCATACTGTAGGAAAATTAGAGCAAGATGGAGGAGAGGGAGAAGAAAAAGGCGAATAATGGAGAAAGGAACACAGGGACATGGTACCTGCTGAAAGGGCATCCTAAGCTTTTCTGCCCCCACCCGTTCACACACCACTGCCAGCAGCCAAAAAGAGAGACCCCAGGTCCTCCCTCCAACCGCTTATAAGGCTGTTGCTCCCCTACTCCATAGCCCGCCCCACACCCACCCACAGGATGAACACAACAGGTGAAACTTGTTGCAGGGGACAAAGGGAAGGGAAATTATAAGGTATAGGACAAGTGCCACTTTAGAGCCCGCCCACACCCACCCCCACCCCCATGAACAGGGGGAACTTGTTTCTGTGCTGTTCCCAAGGCTTGTGGTCAGGAAGGGGGGTGAAACTTACAGAGTATGTGCAGGTGGGAACAAGGGCAGGCCAGATTGGTAGAATTCTGTTACTGGGGAGGGGAGGTGGTTCTCAGGAAGAAATTTAAAGGACCAGTGCTAGCCTGTAGATTAGACTTGCTGTAAATGCTGCTAGCTGCTGGCTTGGAACAGGTTTAACAACAGGGGAACTGGTTTCTGGAGGGAGTGGAGTCCTGAGGTAGGAGCATGGCTGGAGTTGCACCACCTCCCCACACATACCACACAGTGCAGGGGACACAGAGAGGACTAAACACAATAGCAGGAACTCAACCCTGGTCCACATAGAAAGGCAGGGTCTCCCACACCCTAAAGACGCAATATCTGCTATCCATACAGTGCAAGAATACAGGACAAATGGTGGGCAATGTCCAGTGTGCCAGAAAACAAGCAAGTATAGAGATAACGTAAAGGACAACACACAGTGAGTAGGCAATGTTGGAACTAAGTACATTGAATGCAATAACCAAACACAGGACAAAGTGCACCCACAGGAGAACATGCAAGCACTTGGCAGAAATAAACCACGAGAATAAACAGCACAGAAACTGTAGTCATGGGCGAGTGGGTACATTTATAGGCAGGGAAAAAACTGATATACAGTGCAAGATGTAAAATACATTTGGGAAACAAAATGCAGAAAGCCCACAGTAAACAACAAATGACATATGTGAAATACAGGTAATGGCTATCAGGGGTCAACACATGAAGACTGTCATTTCCACAAATTGATGACAAAATTGCCCATTGGTTGGGGACAGAGCAGCCTAATGGTTAAGGACTGAGTGACACAATGGTTGAGAACTGAGCATCACAGTTATCAATAACTGAACCACTCAGCAATGAAGACTTTGAAGCTCAATGATTGGGGACTAAGGATCCCGATTGTTGGAGACACCACAGAGCCCAGTGACTGTAAACAGAGCACCCCACTGATTAGGAACTGAAGCCCCAATAGTTGGATAGTGTTCAGTCAGGTAGTTAGGGCTGGCTTAGCTGCTCAGACAATGAGGATTGAGTGGCACAATGATGGGCACTAAGCAATCAGTGTTTGGGAACTGAATGATCCAATGTTTGGAGACAGAGTGACTCACTGGTTGGAGAGTGAGCAGCCAATTTTCAGGGACTTATCAGCAAATGTATAGAGGCTGATCAGCTTGATTTGGTCCACTACGTACTTCAGGTTTTGGGCCCAATGTTTGGTACAGAGCTGTCCAGTCCAGTGGCCAGTGACTGAATGGATAAATGCTTAGAAACTGATGGATCCGATCATTAAAGAATTTGTAAATCATGGTTGTAGAATGAGCAGCGCAGTTCCTGTGGGATGAAGTTGCCTGACAGTTGGGGATGGAGCAGCCCAATACTTAGGGAATGCACAGCCTAATGAATGGAGTCTATTTAGTCCATTGGCTGGGGACTGATGGCAACAATGTTTGGGGACTGTGAGGTCCAGTGTTTCAGGGCTGGACTGCCTCATGGTTAGGTAATGAGCCACACAATCTCTAGGGACTGAGCTGCTCAACAGTTAATGTTTGTTTCAGTGGTCGAAGTGTACGAAAAGAAGTAGTGGAACCATGTTCCCTGCATGTCTGCCCCCGCTCGCCAGAAACCCCATAGCTGCGCCCCCTCCCACACACAATCCAAACCCCCAAACCTACACACCTGCTATTTTAGGGAATGTTCAGTGCAGTGCACTGCAGTGCAAGCTTCAACTTCTTCATACACTTTTATTTTAAAACTAAACCATTCCAGAACGGTTTCTTTTTAAAATAAAAGTATAGGAACAGTGAAATTTAAAAATAAAAAGTATAGGAGCACCGCTCCCAACCGCTCCCGCCCACTTCGACCTCTGGTTTGTTTAATGACAAATGGTGCAGGACTGAGTGGATCAATGACTGGAAACAAGTGGCCTAATTGTTTGAAATTGTGAGGCTCAATGTTGAGGAACGGTACAATTAGCTGTTTGTGAAATGAGCAGTCACATTGCTTTATGGCATGGCCATTGTCACAAGTTCATCCTGCTCCCCATGATTCCAGTGCTCATCTAGCTCCCTCACACCGTCTCAGGCATTCCAGGCACTCAGACACATATAATACACAGGCCCAGAAGTGTGAACAAAAAGTGCTGTAATGTTAACACACACACCAGTGCTTGGGAGGGCTACATTCGGTTCTGTCCCTCCCAGGCCTGGCTCATACTTATGTACAATGCAGAAGCTACATATTATTCTCCTCCCATTTACAGTACGTATGATAACATTTCCCGAACAGGGAGAGAGAAAGCACAATTTGTAACAGCATAATATCTTTGCATGGCAGGCTGAAGCAGCCTTGGGACTTGAGCCAATAGCATCAGAACTGTGTACTTTCTGAGGGAGGACTGTTCTCATGCCCATCTCCAGGGCCTACAGCATTCCTCAGATGAGCTGCTGTGCTCAGGGGACATCACCTGGCACGGATGTTCAGATGTTAGGCCAGTCTCCAGACATGTCTTTAGGCCGATGAATCTCAAAAAAACCAAAAGAGAGTGCAGAATCAGAAATGTAACATGTAACAGCCATGGCACTGTTTTCCAGAACTTCAATGCTTATGAACTAAACAGCAGAGTAGTAAACAACTCAACTTCTCTATGGTTGTGGACTGAGTGACCCAAGGTCCAGGACTGAGCATCATTTTGGAGTGTATTTCAGGTGGTAACCTGTATTGAAATGAGTACTGTATTGTCTCCACTGTGCACACAGACCACCCTCAACTTCAAATGAAGGCCAAGGACCCATTGGTTATAAGCCCTCTAAAGCCAACTGCAAGACAGGGAAAACACTCAGTGGAATCTAGTTCAGAGAGTGTGCTTTATAAGCATTCCTGACATAATGAAAGAATTTTTGTGCAGTTCCATTCAAATGTTTGACCACTTTAGAAGCTCGGCTAACAATACTAATTCCACAGGAGGACTTTTGTCTTCCACAGGCCTCTGTGCAAGTGAAGGCTGGTTCTATAGGTATGTTTGATAGGACAGAAGCCAGAGGTGTGGTTCAGGGGAGGAAGCGCCTACCTAGGCGGGTACTCCTGACCTGACATTTTATAGTATCTATGTGGGGTGGGGGGTGGTCGAGAGGATAGGGGTGTCCTCTTCTTCAGTCTTGGTCTAGACTGGGTGAAGTTAGCACTAGTTTACGTTTTAGACAGGTGCCATCCAAGCTTGATGGTAATACTTGAGGTGGTGTCTCCATTCCAGTGAAAACCTCTCATTTGTTTTTTCCCATTTTCTGCTCCTTCTTTGCTTTTAGGTAGGTCGGAATTGATGTATTATTATTGGGTCTTTCAGTGTGTGAGATCCACAGATGATCAGTATGGGTCACTCGATCAAACTACTGAGCATTGAGATTGGCTCTAGAAGAATAGATGCCCTGAATCTTGTTAGCTGCACGGGTCCACCCGGTAAGGCTATCTAAATCTACACTATCTTTTCACCTGAGATGATGAGAAATGTGCATGGGTTCATGTCTTGAAACATAGATGGTATCAAGGGACAAGCAAGGGCAAAAAAGTCATGGCTGGGCAGAGCTGGTGCTGACAAAGTCATTCTATAGTAGAGGCACTTTTCCTAGATCTACCCTGAACATTTAATGGGCTGCATACTAAATAGGAAATATTCTGAGGCATTTTTCTAGCTATTACCATACTAAAACCGACGGGTCTGCATATTAATTCATAAACATCTAGAATATTAGGTCGACAACCCGTTGGAGGCTGTGGAGGGCCGATATGTTTTGAGTAGGCTTAATGTAAATGAAACCCAGCTTATCTTGAATTCTTTACTAGCCCAAACCTTCATAATATTTTGGGAAAATAAGAAGAGTACAGAAATGGTTTGGACTAGTTAATTATGATCTGTGGGTGACTTCAATCTAGTTATGAACCCTGCTCTTGATAAATCCATTGGTGGTTCTGGGCCTGAGAACAGGAGGGGTGGAAAGGTCCTAAGGTAGCCAGTGGATGCGTGGTGGCACATACGTTTAACTGGGGAAAATCTCCTCCAACTGCTCTAGGTCACACTTGGATAAGTGGGGAATTAAGCAGTGTAATAATGGAGTTAAACATCTCGGAGTTCATATGGCAAAGAACCCCCATAGAGTGATGACGCAGGACTTGAAAAAAGCTTGTTTTGGAGCTAGAGAAAGATTTTAATTGATGGGATAGGCTACATATCTACATCCGGGGGAAGTTTAATTCTGAAGAATCTGCAGGCTTCCAAAAATGTTCTCTATGTTCCAGATTCTCCAGGTTAGGGTTAAACTTACAAGATACAACGCCCTTGATAAATTACTTAAATCCTTTCATAGGGAGAGGGTCAGAGGCTACGTATACCCTGGAATGTATACGTAGATGCCCCCCCTACCTCTCAGAAAGAATTTCCCTCAGCACCTCAAACAGACCCACCAGAGCACACCGCGCCAACCTGATGTATGTTCCTACGTTCAAAAGAACTAGAGCAGGGGGGTCCAGCTTCCAACACCTCGCACCCAAAAATTGGAATGCTCTGCCTACCTCACTTAGGAATGAAAAATCATACACAACCTTTAAAAAAAACTAAAAACCCTCCTATTCCGTTAAAAGTCACGGAATAAATTTGCACAGTTATGCTTGCGCTGTAACCATAGCAAGCTCTACCACTGCTATCTACTGGTACATCTTATGTTATGTTCACTCTCAAGTCTGCTGTAACAGCGCCACGATGTCTCAGGGCAGTTCTGCATGCTTTATAAATGCAAATAAATAATAAATAAATGTCATGACCAGGGACATTGAAAGAGGTGGATTTGGGTTACCCAACTGGTACAATATCCTCAGGCCTTCACACGGCATCCAGCCCTTTAACTTTTAAAATTGGACATGGAGAGAGGTTCAGCCTGGTTAGGCTTAGATAGGCAAGCCATGAGAAAACCAGTTATTTATCAATGGCTAGCATGAGGACTTCGACCGCTTCATAGAAAAAGTACCTGCGACACTCAAGCATACCCCGATTATTCGTAAAGATTCCCTGCTGTCTAGTGGGTATAACCTATATAGCACGACAAAGCCTCGTTGTGGGGTGCAGATGGACATACATATAGTGTGGAGGATGTTTGGAGTGTTCATTTGCTTTTTTCTTTTGATATTTTGACAGAGGTAGGATAAAATTCCTTTGCCTGTGGGATAGAGAGACAGGGCAACAGTATTGGAGAATTTGATAAGAGGTTGGGTTGAAATGCAATCACACGCTGTCAGGACAAAACCAAGAGTTAAAGGATAGTTCCGGGACTTTTTTTTTATTGTCCCTACGGTTCGGCCATGTGTTTTTAAGCATAACTCGGTAGATCGTAGAAAACTTTCCTATGGACCTTACCCGACTTTTCGTCCATTAACGCACTCGAAATCAGCCGCCATTTTCTGATAATCCTATCATTTCCCCCCATCGTCCTGGCTCACCTGCGTTTGCGGCACTAAATCAAATCCCCCGCCCCTGAAACAGACTTTATCAAAACATTCATATTCCCCGCCTCTATCCGTGACGTGACTGTGCTGCGTAGGCAAACGCGCCCAGGCGTCTTCTACGCGACTCCACACAGAACCCGGAAACCAACACAGATTAGCTCACAACACAGCGCGCCACAATTCGCAATATGAAACTGTACTTTTAAATCAAACCGCAAGATTGTAAATTTGGTAAAGTACATTTATTTGACATCAAATGTTTAGAGAATATTCAGCGATTTGCATTTTTATTTGCTCAGGTTCCAAAAAGTTCGTTTTGAGGCACGCGATGTTCCTTTGCTGTACACAGGGTCTTAGATCATCTCACAATACAGCGCCACAATTCGGAATATGAAACTGTGGTTTAAAAGCAAACGGCAAGATTGTACATTTGGCAAAGTACATTTATTGGACATCAAATGTTTAGAGAATATTCAGCGATTTTCATTTTTATTTGCTCTCGATCCAAAATAGTTCGTCTTGAGGCAAGCGATGTTCGTGTGCAGTAAACAGGGTGTTGGTTAACGGTAAAATAAGCTCTTCGGTCGCACTGATAATCGCATGGCTGTTCCAACAACGAGGCACTAGGCCACCACAACGGTCTGTATGTTGCATCTAGCCGTTAGTACCGCGTAAGGGCATACTTGTACTTGGCGATCGTCCCATAAAATGGTCAGGGTGGTAACGTTGTTCACGCGGAGAAGCAACTGGCGGTTAAAAAAGCCGTCCGCCGGTGTCTGGTACTCGTGACACATGCAGTAATGCGTGATGTACCTGTTTGAAAAACATAAACAATGAAATTAGTCTCACCATCAGATCTTTATTAAAATTATTCATTTTATATATTCGGTCAGGAAATTATTTCATAGCTAGGACAGTGCAACTGGGTTTTAAACGTCAAGGGGGGGCTGTAGGATACTGAGACAGTCCATCAGTGCAGGGGTTGACAGGGAGTGCAGGTGGAGAGTGGAAGGGCCCAGGACCGAGATCGCAGACAGTGGACCAGTTGTAGCAGGGGAGAGGGAGAGAGAAAGCAGAAGCAAAGGTTTTGAGGTGCTTCCGTAAAAGTAGACGGTTCTCCCCAAGATAGTGCGCGGTACAAAACAATATGCCACATAGAACGAACAAGTACAACTTAACCCGTCTTTAAAGCTACTGTATAGTAATTAAATTGCGGTATAAACTCATCTAAAGAGTTACTTACATTATATTTGCATTTTCCATTGTGTCTGTGCGTAGGGCAGCCCCGAAATACCACTCCTTCTATGCCGACGTTATTTCTTCTAATGAACGAACATGAAATGGCTTTCGTTTCTGAAATTATATTCATTATCGTTTCTTACGTGGTCCCGGCCTGTCAAGGTCAAAATACAATAGAACCTTATACTGAGTCGTGGGCCATTCTGGCACCCGAGAAAAAATCAAAGCAGCTGACCTTCACTTTGAACGAGCACACATACCTAGTTAGCTACATTCAGTGTAAGGCATTCTCACAGGACTTGAAATTTACACTCCATCTTTGCATTTTGTCTGCGTGCTTTGCAGCCCCACAGAACCATAAATACGGAGACATTCTATATTTTTTGAAAAATGATTTATATTACTGTTTGGTTTAATTTAATGCGCAAATGAACAAGGTTGGATAGATACACATATTCAATGGGCCTGCGACATGAGGAGACTCGAGAGAACAGACAATCAAATTACAATCATTTAAACCGTGATGTGTATTTCTCAATGAGTTCTTCTTTAGGTGGACATGGAACAGAGGCAATGTTGGGTGGCAATGCAGTTGTCCCCTGCACAGGTTCGTTCACAACTCCATTTATGTGCCTATCTAGGACGTCAACAATAAGTTTCTCAATAAACTCATATTGCATATCCTCAAACACTGGTTTGATCACCCATTGTTTACTTCTTTTAGTGAAGGCCTTATTGTAGCGAAGCGTCCCTAAAGTTCCGGTCGTCCTACTTTGTTGACGGCCAACATTATGGTTATGTGCCAAGACCGCTAAAAGAGTCCGATTTATCATGCCCTCCATGCCAAAATGCAATCGTTTTGGCCTGTACTTTAGGCACATATTGTGAAACACCTCCAAATCTCCTGTGTGGCAGAATTCCGTGAGTCCCCTCAAAGCTTTTGTTATAGTTTTATCAAATACAATCTTTTCAATGGCTTTGTGAGTGGGTGATGAAGGAATCAACCACTTCTTCTTCCGTGCCTCCTCTGTGGACAAATGGCCATGTTCACAATTGTGGAAATGTTGGTTCGTGTTCCATCGGTGAACGTTCGTACAGTGTGGCATTACTGACCGCCATTTTTCCAGTAGAATTTCCAACGACCCTCCACATGTTTTTGAGCTCCACCAAAGATGGTTGCTGATTGACTTGGACCACTGTGAAATACCTTGCAATTCTTTTTTTTTACCTGCAGCCGACAATTTTTTATTGATTGATTTTGCAAGATGCCAAACGTCAAATTGGTGATTTATATTTTTGTACTGTTCTCTCATTGTCTTGGCAATTGAAACGTGTCTGTCCGTGGCTATCAGGTCGATCACCATTCCCCGCGATTGTAGTTCTTGCAATGATGCTACAAAGCCAACTTTCTCCATGGCCACTGAGGATGTACTTTGTGACACCTGCACGACCACCGAACTCACAATTTTCTTACTTTCCATGTCCTGAAAGTGGTAGGTGCAGTACTTGGCTGAAAATCCTGGGCTGTCGCACTGTCCATCACCGGCTAGCCTGAACCGTTTGCCCGCGAATGTACTATCAATAGACATTTTTTCCATTCTCCAAGCTTCGCTAATGGCTGGAAATAGATAATCGGTTTGGTATTTGTAGAACTGAGTTTTCGCAATGAAATGGATTCCCACAAACTGAAAGAAAGACTCTAATTTTTTAAAACTTGAACCACTAAAAAGTGCAGCCGCTGCACAAAGTAGATTGCCTGCTGGCAGTTGTCCCAGCATAGGTTGTGCAGACCATGAGAAAGGATGATATTTTGTACAGGTGGCATGTATTTTAAGGTTAGTGCCTCGAATTGCACGAGTCACATTAATGAATGGCTCCCCACATACTTCCCCACCAACCGAATGCCCACATTTCATCCGAATAATAATATCAATCAAACAACTATCGAATACAATGAATTTGGCCTCTTTCCTTATACTGTCACTCTGCATCCCAGCTGGTTCGGCCTGTAACATTGAGGACATGTCACTCACATGAAAGGTAGAATCTCTGATATCGTCTTCCGCTATGTTCAGTGATATTGATGGTGTTTCATTGTCGTCCACTTCATTCTCTTCCATTGCAACATCTGTTCCTTCTCCGGAGATGGGTGAATAAAACAATTTCTTCAACTTTCTCGCGGTCTTAGTTTTTGCGGGTGTGGATTCTGTGAATTGATCTCCGACTGCATCCGAACTACCAGGAGGACATTCACTATCAATGGCTGGTGGTGGTATAGCTCCGTTGTCAATCACTTCATATTCTTCCCATTGGCACGATGCATCTCCAGTCTCAAGTCCCTGCCAAAAGGTTTGACAAGCAACATCTCTCGTTCGCTTCACTGTCTGTGTAGATCTAGTTCGTACACCCACTCGCAACTAGAGGACAGATTGGAAAAGGGATGTTCAGTTTAAACACAACTTACAGTATTGAACTATTAACAGTGAAAAACAACATAATATAGTGACCAGGACACTAACCTTCTTTTGCTTTCTTTTCTTTGAAACTTTCTTGCCTCGAACTTCAACATCAGGACGCTGTTGCTCCGACTCGTGTGTGCATGTCTCCACTTCCTCTTGCGCTGCAACGACTATATTTTCATGATAAGCACATCCATCACGCACTGACGCTCCATCGACTCCCTGAAACATAGAACTTTCATTAGTATGTATAATAATATCGAAAACACAAAATGTACTTGGGGACCAATACCCACGTACATCTCAATAGCAAAACACGAATGAACGCTTTGTGTAGAACATTCAAACGACAATTATTCACGTATTGTTGATCTAGTTAGATGGAACTGTCAAGATCCATACCTCGGGCTCCTCATAGACTTCCATTGATGATATTATTGAAGATGATGCTTCAGTGACTCCCTGAAACACAGTAATTGCATTAGTATGGTTTTCTATTTTGATAAAAAGAACAGAAACTTTGTGCAGGCGTGAACGGCTCATCTAAATAGACCTGCACAAATGATCAGTTGTCTAAAATAAATAATGGATATGTAAATATGATTCGATTTGCTCGATCGTTGGAAGTGTCACCACCCAGAGATCTGCATCAACTACTAGGGGTGATGTTCTTGTAGAAGAAGCTCCGTCATCTCCCTGAAACATAGTACTTGCGTTAATAAAGAAGGAAGTATAGCGGATGTAATCACGTCATATGATTTCGCTTGATTGAACTGTCAGTATCCATACCTCGAAATGCATAAGAACATCAAGGGACGATGTAACTGCGGTGCACACTTCTGCAAGCTGTTGCGCCGACCCGTAACTGCACGCTCCCCCTTCTTCTTGGACTAATGCTCCATCGACTCCCTGAAACATAGGACTTTCATTAGTAATGAACACAATATTGAAAAAAGAAGACACATAGGAGGGCGACGACAGAAGGACATATCAATGGCTAAAAACGAAAGAAACATTGTGTGTAACAATCACGCTACAAGAATGCAAGATCTGATGATCTCCATCGATGGAACTGTCCTGAAACGTACCTCGAGCATCTGAGTGACATCAACGGTAGTCGTCAATACATTGGACTCCTCAGCATCTCCCTGAAAGACAGTACTTGAATTATTTTGGATAACAATAATTATAACTGAAAACAAAGACTAGAGGACGAGTACAAGGGTGTACCATTAGGTAAAATAATTACACGATAAATTAAAACTATTGATTTACATGCCTAAAACAAGTCAGTGGCAGAATAGCCAAGTAAGATTACCCGATAGGCGCTTGAAGTGGCTGATGACTGCAATAACGACACGAATGGAGAATCTTCCGCCTTCATATTGAGTGATACATAAATGGGGAAATTATTGTTAGCTAATGCTACACACTACCGCAAGGCCGAGAGATAAATACGTAAACTTGACTCACCAGTGGAGGGATGTGGACGAATAGAGTGGGAATAGCGGTTGAGAGCAATTTTCGCCTCGCTCGCGGTGTGTCCTTCTTTCTTAGCAATGATGTGGAGTACATGTCTGAGGTAAAGTGCCTGCTGCAGATGCGGTATCGATCACCCCTCTTGTCCGCAAAGACTTCTAGGACTCTACTTTCAAGCTCAGAGGGTGGATATCCGCAATATCGGACCCATTCTCTTATCTGATCTATTGTCTTAGGGAAAACATGCATTATAGTACCTTCAGATTTATTATGGGTCTTCAAAGGGCAACCGCCAATGGAACAGGCAGGCATTGTGGAAAGTTCTGAAAAGTAAAGATCAACAATTCTCTATGAATATCAATGTGTTAAAAAATTAAATGACACATAAAAGGTTCAATGCAAGGTATGTTTTGGTTCTTGGAACTATACACGTTATTCACATGCGGATAAGTATTTGAATAACTTTAAAAAAATAGAAAAATAATTTGACTAAACTCAGAACATGTGACTAGTTCCTTGCATGTACTGTCTTGAACGAAAAGAAATTGGACGCAAAATGAGTATGGTACATGGCCTTACCTTGACGAGCAAACAGTTAGATGCAGGGATCAGAGTAGTTTCTTGTCGTAGAACAGGGAGCAGTTCACAGGTTGCAAACTGACGAGTTTCCTCGAAGTGGTCACGGAAGTTCACAGAGACGAAGAGCAGATAACCAGCACCTTCACGGGTTGACTAGCAAAGCGCAAAGAAGTTCTCATTAGAAATATGAAGTGGGTTATAAAGAATTCGAAACAGGGGTGTGTTTGTGAATGAATGACGTGTATATGCCGTGGCATTATGCGGTTTGCAGGGGGCCGTCCAGCGTGAGGGGGGATGCTTGGCAGGAGACACGGGGTCTGAAGGTATACATGGGAACAACAACCCATGCTCTATAGACCACTTTGAAGTGTACATGGTCTTTGGCACCTCTTGGCCTTTATCGCTCCCTGACAGCTCCACTTGGCAGCACAAGTACCCCGGTGCGAACTGCCTTTGATAGGGCGGGGGGTGGATTGGGGCGGTGGTCGTGCAGACAAGACACAGGAAGACTCGTGAATGGAGACACACTTATGTGGATTGCAGGGGGCCGTCCAGCGTGAGGGGGGATGCTTGGCAGGAGACACGGGGTCTGGCGGTAGACATGGGAACAACAACCCATGCTCTATAGACCACTTTGAAGTGTACATGGTCTTTGGCACCTCTTGGCCTTTATCGCTCCCTGACAGCTCCACTTGGCAGCACAAGTACCCCGGTGCGAACTGCCTTTGATAGGGCGGGGGGTGGATTGGGGCGGTGGTCGTGCAGACAAGACTCGTTTGCCGCAGGGCCTCACCAAGGAGAGGCCATCTAACTGCATGTAAGAGGCAGGCTGCAGGATCTAGTGCATGGAAGGCAGGGGGGTGAGTTTATAAATACCTCACCCTCCCAGGAGAATATATGGGTGCAGTTCACCCTGGAGACCCTGGATGCCTAGGCAGTTAGTCAGCAGCAGGCTGGCCTGTGGTGGCAAGGCGGCACGGGCCAGAGGGGGTCATCTCTGTACCCGGTGCCCAAAAGGATTATTTATTATGATCAACCATATTGATTATTTACCTATAACCATGTTTTGTATCAATAAAATCCAACGGCCTTCCTTTTATTGCCAACGCTTGAACAAAGTGGTGTGGTAAGTATTTTTGGGGTCGGAGGCAAGGCCGGGAGGCTTGATGCCAACCCGCAAAATAACATATGTATGTCTGCTGCATATGGGTTCAACGGTTATGTGGATTGAAGGTGGGCGGCCAGCGTGAGGGAGGATGCTGGCCGGAGACATGTGGTGTGACAAGACAAGGCACAGGAAGACTATTCAATGGAGACACACTAGATTCATTTAAAAAATCAAAACAACCATTGTTAAAATATATGTTGGGTTTTATTTTAGATCTTAATTTCAATTGAACATAAATAATAAACATTACACATTGTAAAGTTGCGGTTGCAGCACATCCAGGGAAAATCCGCGGTATTGTCCACTGTCGCTGGGGAAATGTTGTCTAATGGCAAGTACCGCACAGGCAGGTATTACTCTCCGAACGCGGTGTCCGAGCCTCCCGTGAAGCCACCAAGTGAAGCAACGATAGGCCACCAACCTGTACCACCTGTGAAAATGAAAGATGCAAACTGTATTAAAATGACAACTTTCTTATCACTGTCGATTCAGGTAAAAAATGTCATTCTGCTTTGAAAAAAATTCTATCTAGAAAATGCACAACATGGAACCAATTTACATGCATTCGAATGATGAGACGACCATGAAATAGTAGTGGCATCACTGACATCACAACCAGAGTATACTTACTCGTTACTCGGATTACGCGGACGAACAGTGCCGCAAAGTTCGTGCATAAGCACCATCATCATCCTCAACACGGTCCGTGAGAGGCAGGCTTCCCTGAACTCTGGCAGCTCGGTGATGCATTGCGGACTTGGCTCGCCTTCCGAAATGTAGGCCAGGCATCCCGAGTTTTCTCGGCAGCAGCAGTTCTCCTCCTCAGTTGGCATTAGCTCGCACCGATTGCACGTGCACCAGGTGGAGACGCCGTCCATGCGACATGGTCCAGGCTCTTCATCCGTTGACTGGTCCTCCCAACTGCCGTCCGAATCCCCATCGTTTTCGCGTGCTTGCCTTTCCAGTAGTTCTTCCTCGGTGTACTCGGGCTCGTACATATACGGCATTATTGTAGCCATTGTGTGGTAAAGAAAGTAAAATAATTTACAGAGATGGTACAGGTGTTCACAAGGCCGAGAAGCGGCGAAGGTAGCTGACCAGAGCACAGAAACGAGTCACAGAATACTCAAAGTAACACAGAGAGAGTAATGGAATCGAAAATCTGCTGCTGTGTGTTGTGAAACGGTGTGTTTATACTTATTGAGGAAAGAGGCGTCCTGCCATTTCCATGGCGACACGTCATTAGCTGAGGCGCAGCGATTGTTGACACGAAACGTGCTTTGGCGTTGGGAAATGGGCGGTACGCGTCTGCTGATGTCAGGCTCAGGGGCGGGGGATTTGATTTAGTGCCGCAAAAGCAGGTGAGCCAGGGCGATGGGGGGAAATGATAGGATTATCAGAAAATGGCGGCTGATTTCGAGTGCGTTAATGGACGAAAAGTCGGGTAAGGTCCATAGGAAAGTTTTCTACGATCTACCGAGTTATGCTTAAAAACACATGGCCGAACCGTAGGGACAATAAAAAAAAAGTCCCGGAACTATCCTTTAATTTCCTGCTGAAGCAGTTTGGCCTGTGGCCTGCAAGTCTGTGGTATTGTCACACTAATTCCAAGTGCTACTGAGGACGATGGTGATTTGGAGAAGATTTAGAGGCCATGGTCTGAAGATCGAAACTGAGTGGTATTGAATGAAGAATGGGGAGAATCCTTATCAGTACGTACTTATGAAAGAGTGGACTTTTCCCTCGAATGACCCATCAGAAGCTAGACCACACACTGTACTGTTTGTTTGTTTGGGCATTTTATATAGCAGTACGAACCCTCGGGTATCTGAGCGCTGCTTATTTCCCACAGTGTGTGGTGCTCATTTATCCACCTCGGAAGTATGAGAGGCTGAGTTCGGCAATGCCAGGATTCAAACCTGTGTCAGCAGGCTCTGCACGGATGTCTACTCCTCTACTCGCTGTGCTATCTGACCGGCTTGGTGTCCAGCCTGTCTGCAAGCTTCAGGCTCGCTTGACTCGGATAATTGCTGGTGTTGTATTGGAATGGAGCGTGCCTTGGCGACATGTTTTGGCATTGTCTGGTAGAGTTCTGGCACGACGGCCTTGATAGGGTGGAGCTAGTTCTCGGTTGACAGGTTGAGGGCTTGCTTAGAGTGAATGCACTACAGCTAATGAATGTCATGGGCATTGCTTGCGGCTAATAAGCACATTCTATGTCAAAACGGAGGCGAGCATTAAGCTTTCATCTTCTTTATTCTCTACTCTCCAGCAGTTTCAACAAATATAACTTTGCAAACTTTCAATTACATTTTTTTTTTTTTTTTAAACAAACTTCAAACTTCAAATCCCATCAATCCTGTAGTCCCCTAGTCTCTGGCCATGTGACCTAGTCCTTCCTGTTCCTGTGTCCTTCCTCTTCTTTTCCTGCTCTCCACAAGATAAGTACCTCTTTATCTTAGCTCCGTAATATTCGCTTGACAAAACGTGTTTTATGCCATTAACATAATTGGAATTGTACACCATGGACAATAATAGAATAAACATGTATAGTAGAGCGCGCAAGCGTTAGTGTATTAGTGTTTAAAAGGGATTCGGAGGCCCCGTGTCGTAATGCACGACACCTCAGGAGCCTGCCGTACCTCCTAGCAGAGCGCAAGTTCACAGCCCCAGCCCTTGGAAGGGCGGAGCTCTACGCAGGCGGGGGACTTCCCGCGAGCCGAGCTGAAACGGCCACGTGCAGCGAATGCGCCAATAGTGAACGCTTCCTACGCGGGGGCGTGGCTTCAGACAGCGGAGACGCTCGAGTATAGAGTATTACCAGGCAAATAAGAAAGATATATCCTGCAAACATACATACTGTATAAGGAAGGTGCAGCCTCGAGCAAAGTGAATCTGTGGATGTGCCACTACTCCTAGCCAGGTATTGATTCAGGCACCGGCCAGCACAATGTCGAACTTCGAGTGGAGCGAAGAGGAGCAGGAGGCAGTCTACCAAGAAGACCTAGCCTATAGCTTCAAAGAAGTGCTGGGAGATTCACTGACAGAGGCAGTGGCCCAAGGAGTGTGGCCTTTACAAGAAAGGCTAGATACCATAGAACTATTCCTGAGCCAAAAGGAAGAACGCACCAAGCAGGAAGAAAGCGTGTCCACAAGGGCAACGTTTAACGACCCTAAGGGGTGTAACAGGGCCCGGAAGAGCAAAGACTCTTCTGACCCCCCGGGCCAACCGACAGGGGTGAGTACAGGAGCCCCAGAGGCGACGGACGCGTTCCAAAGACTAAAGGAAGCGTTCATGAAAGATTCCCAGGTGCCGAGCCTCCGGACCCCCTACCCAGGGGATGACAATATGGGTTGTACAGAAGAGGAACCCCCAGAAGGCTTCCCAGACGAGGAACCGCCGATATCCCCCACATCCACCCAAGCGGATGCAGATAATGAAGGGGATGAGGGGAGCCAACCTCAGCCTAAGAAAACGAAAACTCCACCACCTAGAAGAGGACGAAACAGCGGACATGTTCCAACCGGAAGAAATCAGAAATCCGAGATCCTCGGAGTGGGTGCCATCACCGAGAGTGGCGAAATACATGACGCAGAGATTGAGGAAAACTCTCGAAAAAGAGGTCAGACAAAGACTGAGGGCTGAATGTCCAACACCAGACCAGCCGGGCAAAGTCGCGGAAGCCCCGGAATTGGACCCTAAAATGTTGTCGTTCGTCTCCAAATCGAACAGAGACCCGAGGAACGGCATAGACCGCTCCTGGAGAAGTTGCCAGGAAAAACTCGACCTGGCAGGTCCGCTGGCTAAAATAATGGACCTAGCCGAACGAGCCAGAGATACAGGCGAGGAGGTAGACCCAGGAGTGCTAGCGAACTGGGCCCAACGGGCCGTATGCATACTAGGAAACGCGAACTGCGCAATTTCATCAGAGAGCAGGAGAGGCCTCCTTTTGAAAATCGACCGGAAACTAGGAGATCTGTCCTCATACGAAGCCGGCGAGGCAGCACAGGGCCTATTGTTCGGAGGGACTTTTGGTAAGGAGATGGGGAGGTTCGTAGGGACCTACACCTCCCTGTAGAAAGCACAGGCTTCGATGAAGAAAATGTTCCCAGGGAGAGTTTTTGGTGGGACCGGTCGCTACAGAGGTCGCTCGACTGGTCGATACCAAACATCCAGAAGGCCTCAGTACAACAGAAACCAATACTGGGAATCCAGGCAGCCTGATACCTTCTTTCCCCCAAGAGGTCGCTTCCCTAGCGGATGACGAAGCAGAGGACAGGGAAGAGGACAAAACTTCCCCACAGGTGAGAAGCTTCACATATCCACCAGTAGGGGGGAGGACAGCTATATTCTGGGAAAACTGGCACTCGCTTTCCAGCAACGCTTGGGTCCTTCAAACAGTGAAAGGCATGTGTATAGAATTCACAGAAACCCCCGTTCAGGAACAAGTGCCACGCCCCGTAGTCACTACGCTAGCCGAGAAAGAGCTGCTAGACTCGGAATTGCGAAGCCTAGCAGAGAAACGGGCGATCGAACCATGCATAGCGCCGCCAAGATTTGTGAGCAACATGTTCCTGGTTCACTGAAAAGACAAAGTGAGACCAGTGATAAATCTAAGGCACATGAACAGCTGGGTGGCCTACAACCACTTCAAAATGGAAGGAATCCACCAGCTCAGGGATACGCTCAGACAGAACGACTGGCTGGCGAGGATAGACTTGAAAAACGCCTATCTTACGATTCCTGTACAGAGGGATTTCCGTCCATTCCTAGCATTCGACTGGGACGGGCAATTATGGCAGTTCGCAACGATGCCTTTCGGGCTCTCCTCGGCACCGTGGGCATTCACGAAAGTGATGAAGCCGGTAGCCGCAGCGATCAGAGGGAAAGGAATTCGCATGATTATATATTTAGACGACATCCTACTGATGGCCGACGGCAAAGAGACTCTAGTCTAGCAGACCGACTGGGTAGTACACCTTTTAACTTCGTTAGGTTTCCTAGTGAACTGGGAGAAGTCAGAGATGGCTCCGGTGAGGAGGATAGAATTCCTGGGGTTTATTATAAACACCAAGTCGGCGACACTGGAACTCCCAAACAAAAAGATCAGAGACATAAAGAGAGAAATAAGAGCATGTCTCAGCAAAACGAGCATATCACTCCGCACTATAGAGAGAGTAGTAGGCTTATTAGCGGCATCGATACAAGCAATCTTCCCAGGGCCATTACACTACCGAGCCCTTCAGAGGCTGAAGATATGGCATCTTCAGCAAGGCCTACGCTACCACCAACTGGTACTCTTAGATCAAGAGTCCAGGACAGAGTTGGAATGGTGGTTAGCGAACATGGAGGCCTGGAATGGCAGAGCCATCTTCGGCGACCGCCCGGACCTGATATTAGAATCAGATGCCAGCAGAGCAGGCTGGGGAGCCCAGTGCGGGGATCTCCAGACAGGAGGGAGATGGAGCGCATCGGAACTCCAATTACACATAAACTGTCTAGAGCTACTAGCCGGATCCTTTGCGATCAGGGCATTTACGAAAGGGAAAGTGAACTCCTGTATCCTGCTGAAAATGGACAACATTTCGGCAGTCAAATACATCAACCATTTAGGAGGGACAAGGTCCAAATTGCTGGCGGAAATAGCCAAGGATTTCTGGCATTGCTGCCTAGAATCAGGGATCTCGGTGGTAGCCGAATACTTACCAGGTTCGTTGAATGTAGTAGTGGACTGGAACTCCAGACATCTCTCAGACTCCAGCGACTGGATGCTGGACCGGACGATTTTTCAGAATCTGGAAAAGATCTGGGGCCCAGTATACACAGACCTGTTTGCATCCAGGCTGAACACTCAGAAAGAGAGGTTCTTCAGTTGGAGATTGGACCCAGCGGCAGCCGGAGTGGACGCTTTCCTACAAGATTGGAGGGAGCACACTCTTTATGCTTTTCCCCCATTCATAATGATGAACCGAGTACTAGCAAAGGTACTCAGAGAGACAGTGGATCTGATAGTGGTAGCTCCGATCTGGAAATCCCAAGTATGGTTCCCAACACTCATGGAACTATTGGTAGATTACCTGAGAATATTGCCCCAAGTAGAGGATAGCAGTAGACGCTGGCATCTCCCGGGCATTTCGTCACAAGCTGCAAGTCTCATCGCAGAGTCATGGGCTCCATCAACTCGAAGGAGCTACGACGCAGCTTGGAACAAGTGGTCGACATGGTGCAGAAGGAGAAATATTCACCCCGTTTCTGCCCCTCTAGTTGAGATCTTGAATTTCCTGGCGGAACTCCTCCAGTACGGCAAAGTATACGGAACAATAGGGGTTTACAGATCTGCGATATCTGCAGGTCACCTACCCGTGGAAGGAGTACCGGTGGGAGAGAACGTAGCAGTAATTCGGTTACTAAGAGGAATAAGATTCAGGAAACCACCGCAGCCGAAATATGAATCTTTATGGGACGTAGCAATAGTATTGAAACTATTTGCGGACTGGTCCGACAACAAGTATCTGTCCCTAGGACAACTATCCGAAAAACTAGCCATGCTACTATGCTTGGTGTCATGCAGGAGAGTAGCTGACGTGAGAGTTTTAGAAGTGAATAGGAGAACGTACGGGCCGGAAGGCGTGACGTTCAGCTTAGCCAGAAGAACTAAAACGGATTCTAGTACTATCAAAACCCATACATGCAGGAGCACCCGAAATGGTGCTAGCGGCATGCATAAAGGAATACGAAAATAAGACAGCCGAACTAAGACCGGCAGGGACGACTCAATTATTAATTGTGCGCAGAAAGCCACACAGAGGAGTAGCAACAGCCACCATAGCGCGGTGGGTCAGAAACATTATGAGTTTAGCAGGCGTGGACATGACAAGATTCGGGGCACACTCAGTAACAGGAGCGATGGCCTCAAAAGCACTAGGACTAGGCGCAACATTACAAGAAATCATGAAAGCCGCAGACTGGGCTAGTGATACGACATTCAGAACGTTTTACTAACAACCTATTGATGCAATGGCAGGAGTAGTAGCAAGAAGCTTTGAACAAGCTTAATGCTCGCCTCCGTCTTGACATAGAATGAAGATTCCCCCTGCTAATAGCGCAGGGAGCTCTTGATTCTATTAAAGACAAGGAGGCCAGCATTAAATTCCCATCCCGAATACACAATGAATGCAATGATGAAATACATGTTGTGAAGTACTGCTGATAATTAACATGGCCATTTCTCCCAGAATAGGGTGTGTATTCCCGCCCTAACGTATATCAGTCTGTTTCTTATCGACTTTAGGGGATGAGCTAAAGAACAGCTGAAAGTCTGATTCAGAGCAGGTCGCCTAGAACAGCTTTAAAAGCTCGTATGGGAGAGATGATATGATATATGATATGATATGGCATTTGTAACGCGCCTATACACAAGTGTTTCAAGGCGCGACGAGGCAGGGAGGGGGGAACAAGGGGAAGACAGACAACGATCCTACTAGACCAGGTGTCATTCAGACCGCGCAAGTGCAGGGGTAGGGGGAAGGGAAAAAGTGCAAGGGGAAGGGGGGGGAGTGCAGTACAAATAAGTAGAATAGAAATAAAATAATAAATAAATAGGGCCAGCTGGTGGCAAGTGCAAGGTAAGTGCAGACAAGTGCTGGGGGGGGGGGCTGTAGGGATACAGAGACAGTCCCGCAGTGCAGGGGTTGCCAAGGAGGCAGTGCAAGTGAAGAGTGACTGGGCCCAGGACCGAGGTCGGTGAGAGTGGCCCAGTTGCAAAATCAGTGCAGTTTAGGTGAAGAATTTAGCAGGGGAGAGGGAGAGAGAAAGCAGAAGTGAAGAGGAAGGTTTTGAGGTGCTTCCAGAACCGGAGATGGTTCTCCTCAAGTTTCAGGGAGGCAGGAAGGCTGTTCCAGAGGGAGGCCCCTGCCGCGGAGAGAGATCTACCCCCAGCTCGTTGCTTCGAGAAGCGGCTGACCTGAGGGAGTTGGAGACGGATGAGCGTAGGGCTCGGGAAGGAAGATATTTAGGAAGAGAGAGTTGAAGGTATTTAGGCCCCAGGCCCCAGAAGGCCTTGTGGACAATGCAGAGGGTTTTGAACTTAATCCTCGCAGCCACTGGGAGCCAGTGTAGAGATTTCAGTCCTGGAGAGATACGGTCCCTGGGCTTGAGGCCAAGGACAAGTCTCACAGTTCTGTTCTGGATGAGTTGCAGAGGGCGGAGAGTGGAGGCAGGCAGATTAAGATAGAGGCTGTTACAGTAGTCCAGCTTCGAGAGAACCAGGGCTCGGGAGACAGTGAGCTTCTGGGGGAAGGAGAGGAAGGGAAGAATACCTCTGAGGAGGTGCAGCTGGTAATGTGACTTCTTAGAGACGTCAGATATATGAGGAGAGAAGGAGAGTGTGGAGTCGAAGATGACCCCGAGGTTTTTTGCCTTGCAGGTAGGAGCAGGAAGAGGGCCAAGAGAGGCCGGCCAGAGAGCTGCAGGGAAGGAGGGAGTGGGTGTGCCGATGAGTAGGATCTCAGTCTTACTAGCATTAAGGCAGAGGTCATTGGCAGCACACCATTCCTGGATAGCAGACAGACAGTCAGAGATGAGGGAGGGAGAGGAGGAGGCCGAGGGTAGCCTGAAAATGAGCTGGGTATCGTCCGCATAGCACTGAAACTTGGGGCAGAGGGCGGCGATGCGGTGGGCAAGGAGTGCCAGATACTGGTTGAACAGCCAGGGAGAGAGATTAGATCCCTGGGGAACGCCACAGGTGGAGAAAAAGATGTCAGAGAGGAAGGACCCAAGTTGGACCTGGGAGGGTCGATTGGAAAGGAAAGAGGTCAGCCACGCCAGAGCCTGACCAGTGATACCCAGGTTATCACGGAGACGGTTGAGCAGGATGCCATGGTTGACAGTGTCAAAGGCAGAAGAGAGATCGAGCAGAATGAGAACACACGGAGTGTTGGAGTCGAGGTTCAAGAGCAGGTCCTCACGGATGTTCAGGAGAGCAGTTTCCGTGCTTCTGGCCGCTCTGAAGCCAGATTGATGGTCATGGAGACTATCAACAGCTTCAGCATGGAGGTTAAGCTGGGAGATGGCCAGTTTCTCCAGGAGCTTGCCCAGGAAGGGAGTGATGGAGATTGGGCGATAGTTAGCCGGACAGGAGGGGTCGGCAGAGGGTTTCTTAAGGAGAGGGTGCACAAGGGAGTGCTTGAGGGGGGATGGGAAGACTCCAGAGGCGAAGAAGTGGTTGCAAAAGTCAGCCAGGGCAGGAGCCAGGGAGTCGATGTTGTCCTTGATAGTTTTGGAGGAACAGGGGTGAATCTGTTTAGACGAGACTTTCATAGATCGGACTTGTCTGGAAACTGGTACACAGCAGGAAGTTCAGCACAAGTTCATCAGATGAGTGCGCAGTTAAAGAGAAAGGACATGTTCAAGCAGTCAAAGAAGAGGAAGGACACAGGAACAGGAAGGACTAGGTCACATGGCCAGAGACTAGGGGACTACAGGATTGATGGGATTTGAAGTTTGAAGTTTGTTTAAAAAAAAAAAAAAAATTCAATTGAAAGTTTGCAAAGTTATATTTGTTGAAACTGCTGGAGAGTAGAGAATAAAGAAGATGAAAGCTTAATGCTCGCCTCCTTGTCTTTAATAGAATCAAGAGCTCCCTGCGCTATTAGCAGGGGGAATCTTCATTCTTAACGTGTGGAAGGCGAGGAAAAATGCCAAAGTCAAGGATAAGCATTGTCTGTCTGGATTTGAAAACAAGATGTTCGATAAGTTAGGGAACAAGCGCCAACATGGTGAAATCTGGGGCAAGGTTTTAGCACTGCGAGGGATCAGGCTCACTAATCTTTCAGGTATGTCTAGTAGTTTGGGTCATGTGTCTGTAGCGTTGGTGCTTTTTCTGCCGTACCTTCCCCCTTGTGTCCTTCTTTTTATGCTTACTCTAATAAGGGCCTTACTTTTTTTATATGGCGATTTGGAGTGCTGGGTCTGACGGTGACCTTTCTATACACTGAACCATAATGTGAGACTTGTGGACCTGGTTGTGCTATTAGTTATGGTTGCTGTCCACTGTGAATGTACCAATTGAAAATGTTTTAGTATAAAATGTGAGTGTTCAAGGTCGCTGCCATGTGTGCTGTGCGCCAGTGTGGAAGCCATGCACAAAGCAAGCTTGGTAAATGGAGTGCTGAGTACAATGCTGACAGGTGTGAACCACCCTAACATTTTTGCGGTTTTGGAAATCTGCTCCTCTCATAGGTTCGGCACTAGGCACCAGGGCCTCTTTCCTGCGGGCTAGAGCGTCCTGCAGCGCAAGGCCATCAAAGGCCCCTTTTCACTTTTACTCAGAGCGCTCACAGAGCTTTGATGCGCCTCTGAGCCTTATCCCACCAGCAGATACAAGTATTCAGCACACATCATTTACGACCGAGCAATAGGCATGGTCCAAAGTGAAAGTCAAGTGTGAAAGGCAGAAAACTGGGAAGCTGAAGAAGACAGGGCACCAGATATACACGTTGCCTATACTAGCATAGATGTGGCTGTACGAATGCAAACTCTCAAGTTATAAGGTAGCTAAGGGGCAAAGTGATTCACAAATGTCACTGAGAATTGCAAGCCTCGAGTTTCAGCTGCTCGTAACACTACAAACCATCGCAGGGCTGTTACAAGGATTTTATTCACCCTAGGTCAATTTTGCCAACCATTAACGCCCCCCATTACCAACCCTGTGTCCTGGTCATAACATCCCCTCGTGCCAAATTTGTCTTCACCTCTTCACGTGCAAGTACTGCCCACCACGTTCATAAACATCTGTTTCATCATCATGTTTTGGACCATTTTTTCATAAAAAGGTCAAATGTAATCAGTCTCTTACACCAGTGGCGTAACACAAAATTTAGAGGACCTGCTGCGAGCCATGCTGAGGGGGGGGGCCCGCTCCGCCACAAATCATGGGTCGCACCACTCTCTGGGCCGGCCTAGATTACCACATTTGCGCTATACACACAAGCGTGCTGCTTCAGGGGTACGCCCACACTGTACTAGGAGAAGCATATATATTTGTGTTTAAATGCTTTATACAGCACACTTTATGAGAAAAATTGGCTAAACAGCCAGAGCGTTTGCAATTGTTTTGTAAGGTAACACCAATCCTAAAATCCAATACATGCAAGTCACCAGCAGTGCACAGGAACATTAATGCTTTAATTAATGTAATGCTTTGCTATTAAAAATGCCATGCCGCAATGAAAACATGTCCAACTGGCTGCACATTATAGAGCAGTCTAGACACATCATAACATATTAGAGTAAACCATGCCAGGCCACATTTAGACATACCTAGACTGATTGCGCCAAAAAAGGCAGTCAAAGCAATAACACTTATCATGGATGTTTTATTACAGATGCCCAGAAATATATACAATGCCACAGTAAGAAACTGCTAGACTGGCAGCACCAAATGCCAGTCTAGCAAGGTAGTAACACTTAGCAGAACTGCTTTATTAGAGATGCCCAGTTAACAAAAAGTCAAGCCAAACTAAGAAATGACTAGACTGGATGCACCAAAATGCCTCTCTAGCCACTAATACCACATATCATACCTGCTTATCCTGGAGATGGATTCCCATTATGATTTATCACACAATCCCTGACCCTCACACACCCCCTCTCCAACCAACCTCCTTCCCCAACCCGCAAAATCAGCACATCGGCCCAGAATTACCACCACGTCCCTCTTCCTTGCCCCAGTGCTGAGGTATGAGGCACCTTGCCTAATAGGTAAGTACTGGGACGAGGAAGAGTGGGGCTGGGAGTAATGAAGATTACATGTAATGAGCCAGGCATTACCTCCATGTCCCGCTATCGCATCCCAGTATTTGTGCATGAGGCAAAGTGGCTCATATACAAGTACTAGGGCGAGGAAAACCAGGTATACGAGTGATGAAGATTATAAATAAGTAATCATGGCATCAAACACAAGCAGTGGCACAACATCATTGATCTGACTGTGCTTCAGTCCTCTCCCCCAACCCCTGAAATTTTGGGCTGTGTTGACTTGACCTAGCTGACCTACAAAGCCGTTGCCAGACAGAACAGGAAATAGATATTAAACGGTGGCTGTGTTTCGTTGTTAACAAAGGCCCAGCAATTACTAACTTAAAGCATTTCACTGTTCGTTTTTAGGCAGTTGAAATCGTGATGTAGGTTTAGAACTTGCATGCCAGGGGAGTGATTGGAAGGGTAGAGAGGGGACAGGAGACCATCATTCTCGCAGCAGTCCATAAGTGGATTCTTTCAGACTTAAAGGAGATTGGTAACTGCTTGTAACATTGAAGCTGCACTAGAATAGTCTCATTAGAATCCTTAAAGAAGTTAGATGCCCCACACAAATAAGTTTGCCCCTCCCCCACCGCTCTTGAAGTTAACGTCTCTCCCAACATTTGAAGGGTTAGAAGCGTTCTGAAATGTAGGTTTTGTTGAACCCCTGAACACAAGCACACACACCATTCACCATACACATACACGCACACCCAGCCAGCCATACCTTTAAGTGTTTACCCTTTCACCATGCAGGCACCCACACGTACATTTAAGTGTGCACCCTGTCACCATACAGGCACATCCAGGCAGCCATCCATACTTTTAAGTGTGCACCTTTTCCCCATTCACTCACATACGCACACCCACCCACCCATACATTTGAGTGTGCACACTTTCACCATACACTCACAGAGGCATACCCAGGCCGCATCATGCACTCATTCATTAATGTGTATTACATTATATACATACATATGCACGCACACACATTTAAAGAAAATATATTTTCTTACCTTTAATCTGTTGGTCCAGGGAACAAGACCTTCAGCGCCCGTCAGCAGCCGGGAATGCTTGTGCCCATCATCTGCAGAGGATATGGAGGCCTCTGAGTCATGGGGTGGAGGGGAGCCCCGTCACTTCCAAAAGAAATGGTTTCTTTTTAAAGTCACTCTGACTTCATAAATAAATTATTTCTGTTAAAGGACCAAACTGGAACAGAAATAATGGGCCTCATTCCGAACTGGGCGGTAAGGGATACCGGGCACCGGTAAGGAGACCGGTGCTGGTAATCCCTTACCGCCCAATTCCAAGGTTCCTTGGCAGGGACCGTAAAGGACGTGTGGTCTGACCACACATTGTTACGGGACCCGTTACGGGACCTTGGAGCTAATAACGGGCCCGCAATTAGCGGGCCCATTATTAGTGCCTTCCCCCTTCCCGTTGAGCCCTATGAGGGCTCAAATGGGAATGGGGAATGGCATTTGGAATGGGGACTTACCGTGTTCGCCCAGGGCGGAATGTCCCGGTAAGTCCCCTCTACACCACACCGGACCTGGACACGATTTTGGAGGCAGCCATGGCGCTAATAGCGCCATGGCTACCTCCAAAGTCGTAATGAGGCCCACAGTGTTTTCTGTCACGTCTAAAAAGAGAACATGTTCAATCTCAACCATTCTTCTAATAATATTTAAACAATGGGCCTCATTACGAGTATGGAGGTAGCCATGGTGCTATTAGCGCCATGGCTGCCTCCATACCGGGTTTCATCAATGGGGAATAACCGGGTCATTCCAACATTGGAGGACCCGGTAATTCCTCCTTGAAGGAACCATTCCCCATTCCCATTTGAGCCCTCATAGGGCTCAATGGGAATGGGGAGGGAGCTAATAACGGGCATGTTATTAGCCCCCTGTTACCTTCGCGGGACCCGGAAAGGACGTCTGGTTTTACCAGACGTCTGTTCCGGGTCCCGCAAAGGGAACCTCGTAATAGGCGCTCCCATAATGAAGGGTGCCAGTCCCGTACCGGCACCCTTCATTTCGGGACCGGCAGGGTCGTAATGAAGCCCAATATGTTGGTCTAAAAACACAAATATAATTCTTAAGTGATTCAGAATAAGGGCCTCATTACGACTTTGGAGGCAGCCATGGCGCTATTAGCGCCATGGCTGCCTCCAAAACGTGTCCGGGTCCGATGTGGTGGAGTGGGGGTTTACCGGGACATTCTGCCCATGGCAGACCCGATAAGTCCCCATTACAAATGCCATTCCCCATTCCCATTTGAGCACCCATAGGGCTCAATGGGAATGGGGAAGACGCTAATTACGACCCTGCTAATTGCAGGCCCGTAATTAGCGCCCTGGTCCCCTAACGGGACCCGTAAGGGACGTGTGGTCCGACCACACGTCCCTTGCAGTTACCGCTAAGGGACCTCGGAATTGAGCAGTAAGGGATTACCGGCGCCGGCCGGTCTCTTTACCGGTGCCCGGTATCCCTTACCGCTCACCTTGGAATGAGGCCCTAAGTGTCCTCTGTGCCTTTTCCAAAGAGAGCACTGAAGTCCAAGGTTCACAGTTCTTCAAGTTGCATTTTCAATAGAGTGAAACATGTAGGATTACATCATCTGAATGATTATGTATTTCAATCAAATCCCCACATCTGAAATATGTTTTTCTTGGACAAGAAAGAGCATGACAGACCCCCATACCCAAGAGTGAAACATGTGTGCATCCCCTACACATCATGTACGGGCGCATCCGACACTTGGTAGTGGCAGCTGACAATTATTGTGGCTTTACAGTTAGAAAATGCATTCTAACAGGATACGAAACTTTAAAGATTAAATCAAATTTGTATGATGTGTTGTGTACGTGGTACACGAAGCGCGCATGCGCGGCCCAGCGGGCCGGCGCATGCGCGCTAGTTAATAAAGGCGGTGCCCGGGCAGTTCGCGCCGGAGCACCGGAACGAGCAGACGTCTCCGGCGTGTGTTCTTGCGCGCCGCCACCGCGCGCTGGTGTCCCGACCCAGGGAGGCCCGCACACCACCTCAGGGCTCTCCCAGGGCACAACACTGGCGACGAGGAGGTACGGACTGCTTCCGTGCCCCGACAACCTCAGAGAGACGGAAAGCCTTCCGTATTACGGACCCGCGGAGCGCCGGCGGCCATCTTGTTTTCACTCGCTCCCCCTTCACACGAGGCGGCAGTGGTTGCGGCCCGAAAGGGTACTCGTGCGCCACTCGCCAGCTGTGTTTGAAGGACACAGACAATTTTTGGAAAAGCCCACAGTCCTGCAGGCGCAGGGCTGTGGCAATTAAGAAGAAAGAAGTGGGTTTTACACCCCAACACTACCACGAGACCAGGACAAGCCGCCCTTCTCTCCAGACAGACAACTGTGAGTACTTGACGCAGAAATGGGTGAAGAGGCCGACGATGAGGGTGCCGCTGCCCCAATCCCCCGCAGATCTCGCAACTCCCTAGCCCCCATGCCGGAATTCGATACTACTGGCCCCCCTTCCAAGCTGGGCCCAAAGTGGCTATTGTGGGTCAAGAGACTAGATATGTTCTTCAGGGCATCTGGGGTGGACGATGATGACACCAAAGTTGCGACTATGATCTACTCGGCAGGCGCAGAAGTCCACAAGGTCTACGACTCCCTCGTCATCCCCGTGGTCACGTACGACGCAGTCAAGCAGGCGCTCAAAGACCATTTTCTCCCCATGGCTAACGTGGATTTTGATAGATTTGTCATGGGCGCTGAAAGACAACTGGACGACGAGCCCCTAGACAAATTTTGCGCCCGTCTGAGACACCTGGCGACCTCCTGCAGATGGGTCAATGAGGAAGAAATGGTCCGCAACCAATTACTGCAGGGGTGCAGCTCCGGAAAACTTCGAAGGCAGGTACTGAGAGAACCTGGCCTGACCCTCCAGCAAATTCTGGACCTGGGTAGAGCACATGAGCTGGCGGAAGCCAGAGGTGCGAAAATGGACGCTGCCACGTGACCGAAGAATGACGAGGATGCATTCGCTGTGGGACGTTAGATTCCGCTTTCTAAAGGAACATTAACTCCTAGGATTACAGTACATTTGTGTAAAACTTTTTTAGTTCTGCATTAATGTTTAGGCATGTTTTGAGAATAAGTTATGATTTGTACTGCATTAGATACAAAAAGAAATCAAAACGGGTCAACATATGGTTCGCACTATTGTGCAAAGTACAGCCACAATGCCTGCTTCGGCACTTGTGGAAAAGGACACACAATCCTAACACAATAAAAGAAGCCTGACATAGGAAAAAATGTTAGAACATTTTAATTCCAAAGAGTAATTCATCTGAGTACTACACATTTTAGAGGAATCCAGAGCTTCTGCTACGTCTCCACTCCACCATTTGGGGCCAGCAGACAGAGAACTGCCCTAAATTCACCTCCAGCTCTAGTGGTGGCGCGGCGTTGGCAGTAATCATGTTGCCAAGTGGAATGTCTTCAAGCTGTGCTTCGGGTGGCAGCATGCCACCTGCTCAGGCCGGTGAAGGCAGTCACACCCCCATCCCCTCCAGATCTCAGAGATGCAAAGGCAATTCCCTCCACTCACTTGCGAATGCACAGCCGAGCGAAGGCTATTTCTTGGCCACCTCTCATGCCTGGAACCAAGGGGGCGGGGGGCACCGCCGCCCCGAGCTAGCCGTGGCAGTTCTAAAGGTAGCAGCCACTAACACCCTCTGCCCTTTCACTGGCTAAGCAGCCATTTCTGCTGCTCGGTTCAGTGAAGACAGAATGGATTCGGCAGAGGTATTGCAAGCAAAGTCAGAAGCAGGAGGGGTTTGGGGAGGTGCTGGTGTAGAGACACCAGTGGTGGTAGAAGGAAACATTAGTCTCTATCAGAAAACCCTTAAATAGGCATTAAAGGGGCCCACATTCGGTCAGAAAACAGGCTCACACAGGGACTTGTGTGTGTGTTAGTGTGGGGCGGGGCAGATTTATGGTCATTATTCCTGATCCTGCCTGATGGAATGGAATTTTTCAAACCCTGCCTAATATTTTTATTTCTGATATTGCCTAATCTGCTCATTGCTTCTAATCCTGCCTGTGTGTTACAGATTGTGTGTGTAAAATACTGCGTAGCGGGGCCGCCGCACCACCTGTTTTTTTTTTTTTTACATTTCAAAGAGGAGAAAAAAATAGTTTCTTTTTGAAGTCACTCTGCCTTCATAAAGAAACTAGTTACAGAAATAATGGGCTTCATTCTGAGTTGGGCGGTAAAGGTTAACGGTCACCGGTAAGGAGACCGGGGCCGTTAAACCCTTACCACCCAATTCCGAGGTCCCTTAGCGGGACCCACAAAGGACGTGTGGTCTGACCACACGTTCTTTACGGGACCCGTTAAGGGACCTTGGAGTTAATAACGGGCCCGCAATTAGCGGGCCCGTTATTAGTGCCTTCCCCCTTCCCATTGAGCCCTATGGGGGATCAAATGGGAATGGGGAATGGCATTTGGAATGGGGACTTACCGGGTCCGCCTAGGTCGGAATGTCCCAGTAAGTCCCCATTCCACCAGACTGGACCCGGACCCAGTTTTGCAGGCAGCCATGGCGCTAATAGCTAATAGCGCCGTGGCTACCTCCAAACTCGGAATGAGGCCCTGTGTACAGTATTGAGATTCTGCCACTTTGCAGAATGGGAACTTCCGGTGACCTGAAACCGAAATGATTTGTGCGTAGCACCTATTACTTTACCATCTACAACAGTTGCTTCAAGATAAATAGAACGTTTTTGTGCTATTGGATTTCTACAGACTTTTCACAAAAGAAAAGTCAAAGAAAATAATGAGACAAAACATTGGTTTGAATATTTAATAAAATCAGAAAAGACAACACATACAGCCTGATTCATGGAATTACCTGCGCGTAAAACCAGATTTGCGCGCCATTCTGCCCAAAAATCCATGTTTGAGGTATGGGGATTTTCAGGCAGAATGGCACGCAAATCTGCGTTCGACGTGCAAATAATTCCATGAATCAGGGGCATAAACATTTACACAAAAAGGTCTGGGAGCCCCTCTACCGAGAATGAACATGGCCAAATAACCTGTTCTATGTGAGGCTGCCCACTTGAGAGGGTTTACAGCCACGTTTTAGCTCACTGTACCTTTCACAGAGAAAAAATATCCCTTTGCATTTCATTCTGGTCCCACCCACTTCGATAGTCCAGCACCGAAATGCTAGGCAATTCTCTGAATAAGACTAGCAACAAGAGTACCAACAGCAAACCCATTTAAATTGTTTTCCGACCAATCTTGCTCGGTTAAATTGCAAGATGTATGGCTTTGATGAATTAATGGTCAGACCAATAACTAGACAATACTCCCATACCGTTTTAAGGCTTCTCTGCAACCCAAGCTGACTACAGTCCATTAAAATAAAGTCATCTGTATATGAGGCCTATGAGTATCTATCGCGCTGACTTTAGGTGGAACCTTTTTTATGCCATTTACAACCAGGTCAAAATTGGGCAGATATAGATTGTCCTGGGCCTACAAACACTGCCTTCATGTGTGGAAGCCACCTGGAGCACTGTGATTGGCTCCCGCGGGGTGGACATTTGACTGTCTGGGAGTTTGTTTTCAATAACTTTTCTTTTTCTTGGCGACTTCCTCCTTTGACAGAAGAGCCTGTGCACCATCTGAATGTCCTGCCTGTAAAACGAATCTCTGTGGCCCTTCAACACCCAGGACTCTGCCTACAAGTGTGGAAGCCATCTGTAGCACTGTGATTGGCTTCCAGATGAATATGTGATACACTGCTTCCCTTATTCAGTCTCGTCTGGGCGTCTGAAGCCAAGGGCCAAAAGCTGCAATTGTCTGCTGCCTGTTCGGGTAGGGAAGGGCCTATGGCCAAAACCCCTGCTCAAGCCAGGACTTTGCCGACCTCACCCTTTACCTGACTTCTGCTTCCACGCATAGTGATCTTTCCACCCACTGACCATCTTTTGATGCCAGAGCTTCTGTTACCTCACAGGACCAATGAACATTGCTGTTTTGGGCCGATTACCTGTCTTTTGGTTAGCTTTAGCCACATTCTACTCCATCTCAGAATTTAAACCTGCTTCTCTACGGCCAACCATCCAGCTCTCCCATCTCTGCTGAACCCCCTACCATCTCTCTCTCTCTTGGACTGCACCCTTTCTTCATTGTCTTCACTTATCTATTCATTCTACCGTTCATCCTGAATCTTGACTTCATTCCATTCCTCTTTCTACTCACTCTTCTCCTTACCTTCTCTCATAGCTTTCAGTCTCAAGTTGGTGTAACGTCTGCATCACTCTCTGGCCTCCCCATCTTCCTCCTCCCCCCCTGCACATGCACCACTCAAATAAGACACTCCCTGCTCCCAGGACCTCCACCTCATCTATCCCCTCACCTAACGCACAAAACCTACTCCCCCCACCTCTTTTCACTCTTTCACTTGGCCTCTGGAAGGCACAACCCCCTGCGACATATCTCCCCTACATCACCAACCACTTCAACTCTTATCACCATCAATGTTCACTTCTTGCTGTCACAGAAACTGCACTCCCCACATTACTCTGCTACACCTGTAGCTATCCACACTGACTCTGCAACCTTCTCCTACTCTCCCAAATCTGTTGGGAATGGTGGCAGTATGGGGTTCCTTATCAATAAGGCCTTCAACACTTGCTACTATAACCCCATCTAACATCAACTCTTCCTCTTTTCAATATGCCAATATTCAACCCCTCTCACTGATCTGGCTCTCTATCGACCCCTGGCTCTCTCAACTCCTTCTTCCCTGATCTGACTTCTCATTGAGTCAATTCCTATCGACATCTCCATTGCCATGCTGAGGGACTTTAACCTCCCCAAGCCCTCTGCAGCCACCTGCCTTGAACTGAACTCCCTCCTATCAGACCACTCTCTCTATTCCCTCCACGACCATCCTACCCACTCTGGTGGGAACTATCTTTACCTTGTATTTCTCTCTAAATAAATCTCCTCCTCTGACCTCTCCATTGAACCCTCTGACCACTCCATTGTTCACTTTAACATTTTTGTCCCTCTACCTTATATCCCCTCTTCAATGAGGAAGATGAAATTCAGGTAGGACTCTCTTGCTGCTTACCTTGATGATGTGATGATCTCTCGCCTATTTCTTTCCCCTATTAATGCCTCTTCCATTGATGCTGCTTTCTATGACTTTCACTTTACACTTATGACTCCATTTGACCAATACTATCCTGCTCGCACAGTCACACACTCCTATTCCCAGCCTTGGAACACCTCTGAAATTCACACCTTCAAAACTAACATGCTCACGTGGCATAGAAAGCCGGCGCAAATTACGGACACGTACCCTACCCTTAGTCTACAAAAAATCTCTTGCTGTCCTAACCTCTGCAATTGACTCTGTCAAATCCTCCTCCCCCACAAACCTAATATAGTCCCTCCATAGTCACCCCCCGCTAACTTTCATCTCCCTTCCAATCTTTGCTCACAACTCCAAAGCCTTTCCCCCTCACCTCCTCCTTTTCTGCTAACATTTCTCACTACTTTTCATCTATAATCTCCAGAATTCAGGACACCCTCACCGCCCCCTCTCTCTCCCTCCCAACCATCCTTCTTTCAACCACCTCTCCCCCTTATGTTTTCCACTCTCGACTACTTCTCCCCTAGCTAACCTATTGCATCCTTCACAGTGCCAACCCAACTTGTGCTGCTATCAACCCTTTTGCTCCCCAAATTGTCAAAGACTTAGGGGGTCATTACAAGTGCAGCGGTAAGGGTTAAACGGCGCCGGTAAGGATGACCATGCCGTTAACCCCTTACTGCTGCATTATGAGGTGCCTTAGCGGGAGCCGCTAAAGGACCAGGGGGCTAATAACGAGCCCGTTATTAACGGGCCTGTTATTAACGGGCCCGTTATTAGCTCCCTCCCCATTCCCATTGAGCCCTATGGGGGCTCGAATGGGAATGGGGATGGGTATTTTGAATGGGGACTTACTGGGTCCTCCAAGGTTGGAATGACCCGGTAAGTCCTCATTCAAGGAACCCGGACCCAGACATGAGTTTGGAGGCAGCCATGGCGCTAATAGCACCATGGCTACCTCCAAACTCGTAATGACCCCCTTAGTCTCAATCACTTGCCTTTATCTCTCTGAGCTCTTCAACCTCTCCCTGTCTGGTGGACTCTTCCCTGCCTCCTTCAAATCCGCAACTGTCTTACCCCTAACGAAGAAGCCCTCTACTGACCCAAAAGTCCCAGCAAACAATCATCCATTTTCTCTCCTTCCTCATTATTGAAAAGTTCTTGAGCAGGCGGTGTTTGAGTGGATCATTAAGTGAATTAAGGATAATGGGCTTGGTGATCCAATTCAATCTGGCTTCCACAGTAAACACCCCACTGAGACTGTACTTGTTTATATCTCCAACTTTCTCTCTAATGCTTACCACCACAAACTATCTTCTATATTCATCCTTTTGGACCTTTCTGCCACTTTCAACATTGTCAACCACTCCTCTGTCCTCACTCTCTAGAACCTTGGGTTTTGCAAATGTGATCTTGCCTGGATCACCTGGAAGGTTGATACTTTAAAATCTCTTGGAACTCGCAAACCTTGGACCCAATCCCTCACTCTGGCAGAGTCCCACAAGGAACAATCCTAGCACCTCTGCTCTATACCTCTACTATAGGGAGACTTAGGGCCTCATTACACGGACGGCCGTAAGGAAATAACGTTACCGGTAAGTGAATACCGGTAACGCTAAATTTACTATCCAATTACGACCCAGACTTGCCTCTATTAGCGCCATCGTTAAGTACGGTGGCACTAATAGCGGCAAGTCCGTGGGTGCGCGACCCCCAGGTCGGAAATAGCGGCATGTCGATAATAGCATCCCATCAGAAGGTAGGCGGACATGGTAATAGCGGCATGGTAAATACCCCAAAACACCCTACCGCCATGGCGCTAATACCGGCATCGCGAACCACCCGTTAAGAGACCTGAGCAGTCCACCTGCCACAGGTGGACACATCCAGCACAGGTGTAGGGGATGGAGACTGTGGCAGCACAAAAGGGCACACCACACCCCTTCCCACACCCCTTCCCACACAAAAATGCTTCCAATACTGCCTGCATTACATGGGCTGGAGAATGTGATTGTAGTGCGGCACCATCAACAACACGAAGCACAGAGGAGACGCAGGAGGAGTAGGAGTAGGAGTAGGGCAAGACAGGCGCAGCAAGCACCAGCAGGGCACCCAGAAATACCACAGAACCAGCAGGAAGAGGACAAGAAAATTGTACATAGCCGTGCCTGCGCTGTGATGGAGCAGGCATCCGGCCTCTACAACACACAGCACCGGTCCCTAAGCGTGCTGGGTGAAGCCCTCCTGTACGGCCATGACAAAGTGCCGAAGAAAACCATGGCATGTGTGTTGCGGGACTAAAATTACATCAGGCGGAATGTGACTATGCCACCTGACATGCAAGCACAAGATAAGGATGATGTGGATGGTGATGAGGATGGCTCAAGGTATGACTGTAATGGATAAAGATGGGTATTACTGCCCTGATGCATGTGGTCAGTCCCACAAAGAACCACCTCCCCAATACAGTACACACACACAATGATGAATACCAAGCCAGTGTAAACTTTCAAACAGTGTATTGTGAACCAAAGACAACAATAAGTGCAGGGCCCCAACTGTGAAAACACCCTTACCCCCCTCCCCCCACAACACTCCCAAAATCACCCTTACCCCCCTCCCCACACAACACTCCCAAAATCACCCTTACCCCCCTCCCCCCACAACACTCCCAAAATCACCCTTACTCCCCTCCCCCCACAACACCCCCATGTGAGCCTCATGGCGTGAATGTGTCCTTCTCCACATGTGGCACCCAGTCCTTGCTGGCCCTAATTGCCAGTGCCTGCTCCGTCATCTGGTGGTTGTGAAGTGGTGCGCCGCAGGTTGCGCAGAGACCGGCGTAGGGGGCTAGTTTGCCGTGAACTCCCAGAGGAGGTGGGGCCCCGTTCATCCTGGGTTGTGAGTGGGCATCGGCGCTCAATTGCGTCTGCTATGCGGTTCATGGCCTGCCTGAGTTGGGCCATTTCATTGCAGATTCTGTTGGTGCATGCCTCCATGCCCTCCCTCGTCTGCTGTGCAAATGTACTGATGCCCTCCCTCAGGCGGCCTGTCTCAGCCACATGCTGCCCTACTAGCCCAGTCATCTCGGTCTGCCTCTGAAAGATGGATGAGAGGTCATGTCGCATGGTGGGTGCTGGTGGGATGGCTGATGCGCCTGGATCCATGGCACTTGTATCAGGTGAGAATACCTGGGGGCTCCATGGCCCTTCAAGGGTGGGGGTTGGTGATTCTCCTTGGCTACCCGGACCTGATGACAACCTCGGCCTTGCCAGTAAGGGACGTGTTGGTCTGGGGCTCTGGCTTAGATCCTCAATGCCAGGTGCTTCCTCCTCATCCGAAAGTGGGGCAGTGGCTGCTGCCTCACCCGTTGAGCTGGTGGCAGCAGAGTGCATTCCCTCAATGCTGCCTGCACTTGCTGGGAGACACACTCCCGTGGGTGCCGCGACGGCAGCAGGCATGGCCTGTGGCTGCGTGCAACTGGTGCTCCTGCTGCCTTTGTCCCTGTGGTCATGGTCACTCCTCCTGGCTGCCCTTGAGGATGTGGTGGTGTCCCCTGTGGCATTCCTCCTGGGTTTTTTGCTGGTTGTGGGAGCAGGTGTAGAAGTGCGTGCCTCCTCAGTTTCTGTGTGTGATCCTGTACGGGCGAGAAATGGGGAAAATCATCATTTATGGGTCGACCTGCCTTATGCTGAATGAATACGTCATGCCGTTCTATGCATTTAGGGCTCTTTAGTGTGGATGCAGGTAATGGGGATGTTGGGTGGGTCATGCATGAATGGCTCTGTGTTGAACGGGTATGTGGTGATGCATGCATGTTTGTTTGTGGCTGGATCCACGCCATTCATATGGACGCATGATTGGGGGGACCATCACACTTCACTGTGCATTGTTTGATGCATACACTCACCTCCATCAGACGAAATGGCCACGCCATGCTCCATTTGTCCAACTCCCTCGATGGATTCCACTCCGATTGTCGATGCACAGGTCTCCTCCCACTCACTGAGCTTAATCGGCGATTCGCTGCCTCCTCCTGTGCCCGTAACCTCCTGTCTCCTAGCCATTCCCTTACTGTGGCTACCATCCATCGGCCACCTGGTCAGATCTCCTCCTTCCTCTTGAATGGGCGGACCTCTCCTCTTCCCTCCTGATCTCGACCACTCAACTCCTCCTTCTTGGAGACTTTAGCATCCACCTGGATACTTCCTGTCCTTCCTCTGGACTCTTTCGCAAACTCTGCAACTCTCTCTCACTCTCTATTCTCCTCCATGGTCTGACTCACTCTGCAGGCACACTCTGGATGCTCTGATCTCTTCAGACCTTCCCCTTTCTATCCCTCCCACCACTCCTCTTTCCTGGAGTGATCACTTTCTCCTTTCCTCCCAGCTCACTTTCTCTACCCCTCAGGCCAAGCCAACTCCAGCACTGCCACCCATCTTCTCGGTTATCAGACCCATGAAGCGTGTGCCAGTTGGGGCTTTCAACGCCACTTTCTCTCCCCTCTCCCCCTTTGGCTGACTCACATCCTGACACAGCCCTTTCCATGCTTCACTCTGCTATATCTGATACTCTCAATGCTCTTGCCCCTGTCATGAGGATCCGCATGAAGCCCAAAGCCAAGTGCAACTCCTGGTACAACTCAGACCTCGTCACCCTCAAACGCAAGTGCAGGGTGGCTGAGAGGAAATGGCGTGCCTCTGCTACCTCCTCTGACAAACTGGCCTGGAGCCTGCTCCAAAGGCAATACCGGCTCTCTGTCCGAAACCAAGAAGCGAGCTCTGGCTTCTCATTTCATCTCTAAAACTCAGGACATCCTGTCCTCTCTCTCTCCCTCTCCCCCTCTTCCCTCTACTCCCTGGTCTTCCTCTGGCCCATCTTCGTCCACCTCTCCTCCCTCCTTCTCTGCCTTTCCCCTGTTCTCCCCAGACAAGGTTTCTAGACAAGTCTGATCTATGAAAGTCTCATCAAGAGAGGTTCTTCCCTGTTCCTCCAAAACTATCAAGGACCAGATTGACTCCCTGGCTCCTGCTCTGGCCGACTTCCACAACCACTCCTTCACCACTGAAGTCTTCTCATCCCCCCTGAAGCACTCCCTTGTGCACCCTTTTCTTAAGAAACCTTCTGCTGACCCTTCATGCCCAGCTAACTATCACCCAATCTCCATCACTCCTTTTCTGGGCAAACTCCTGGAAAAGCTGGCCATCTCCCAGCTTAATCTTCATACTGAATCTGTTGATTGTCTTCATGACCACCAGTCTGGCTTCAGAGCTGCCAGAAGCATGGAAACTGCTCTCCAACCTTGATTCCAACACCCGCTGTGTCCTCATCTTACTTGATCTCTCTTCTGCCTTTGACACTGTCAACCATAATATCCTGCTTGACCGTCTCCGTGATAACCTGGGTATCACCGGTCAGGCCCTGGCATGGCTGGCTTCTTTCCTCTCTGATCGACCCTCCCAGGTCCAACTTCGGTACTTTCTCTCCTCTATCTCTATCTCTGTCTGTGGTGTTCCCTAGGGTTCTAACCTCTCTCCCTGGCTCTTCAACCAATACCTGGCACTTCTTGCATACTCCATTGCCGCTCTCTGCCTCAACTTTCAGTGCTATGCGGATGACACTCAGCTCATTTTCAGGCTACTTTCAGCCATATCTTCTCCTTCTCTCATCTCTGACTGTCTGCTATCCAGGAGTGGTGTGCCACCAATGATCTCTGCCTTAATGCCAGTAAGACCGAGATTCTCCTCATTCCTCACCGGCACATCCGCTCCCTCCTTCCTTGTCACCGTCTGGCTGCCACATGGGAGGCTAAAAACCTTGGGGTCATCTTCGACTCCACACGCTCCTTCTCTCCTCACATCTCTGACGTCTCTAAGAAGTCACACTACCAACTGCACCTTCTCAGAGGTATTCTTCCTTTCCTCTCTTTCCCCCAGAAGTTCAC
The DNA here is from genome assembly GCF_040938575.1 of Ambystoma mexicanum. NCBI lineage: Eukaryota > Metazoa > Chordata > Amphibia > Caudata > Ambystomatidae > Ambystoma > Ambystoma mexicanum. The sequence continues at coordinate 380,184,127 of NC_090925.1, forward strand.
TGTCTCCAGATCTCTGGTTCTCTCTAGGCTGGACTATTGCAACAACCTCTTTCTTAATCGGCCTGCTTCTATTCTCCACCCTCTGCAACTCATTCAGAACGGTACTGCAGGACTTGTACTTGGCCTCAAGCCCAGGGATCGTATCTCTTCAGGGCTGAAACCTGTGCACTGGCTCTCAGTGCCTGCGAGGATTAAGTTCAAAACCCTCTGCATTGTCCACAAGGCCTTCTGGGGCCTCAATATCTTCAACTTTCTCTTCCTAAAAATCTTCCTTCCTGGGCTCTTCGCACACCCGCCTCCAACTCCCTAAGGGTCAGTCGGTTTTCCATGGAAAGAGTTGATGCCTCTGGAACAGCGTCCCTGCCTCCCTGAAACTTGAGAAGAACCACCTCTGGTTCCAGAAGCACCTCAAAACCTTAAAATCTTCCTCTTTGCTTCTGCCTTCTCTCCTCCTCTCCCCCGCTGAACTCCTGGCTGAAACTGAAACTGCACTGGTTTGCCTGGCCACCCTCTGTTCTCGTGCCCAGGTCCCCTCCCCCACCAGTTGCACACCTGCACTGCCTCCCTGGCAACCCCCACACTTGGGGACTGTTTTTCTGTATCCCTACAGTCCCCTACCGGCACTTGACACCTGATGTTTGCACTTACCCTTGCACTTGCCACCAGCTGGCCGCACTCTTTTCTTATTACTTATTACTCTGTTTATCCCATGCACTGCACTGCCCGTCCCCCCTACCCTCTCCCCTAAGCAGTTTTCCCGTTTTCCCTTCCCCTGCTCTTGCGCAATCTGAATGACACCTGGCCTAGTAAGATCGTTGTCTCTGTCTTCCCTCCGTTCCCCCGCCCTTGCCTTGGTGCACCCTGAAACACTTGTGTATAGGCACATTATAAATGCCATATCATATCATATATCATATCATAGTAACCAGGGTTGACTGATGTCACCCGAGTAGTTAAAAGGGGTAGAATCCCTCTTCAAAAAGACGGTCTTTTTGAAGAGTGATTCCACCCCTTTTATATTCGCGGGACACGCCATTGGAGGCGGTAATTTATGCCACTAATGATTGGAACAGATAACCCTACTATATTTGACAGGCTGAGATACAGTATCTTGTATCCATCCATTTAACACAAGCTGTGCAAGTCACGTGAAGCATCACTTACAATCAGCAACTGATCAATTTGCCTGTTCGCGCTAACTACTCACGTGACTTCAGTCACCCCTGGTTACTATACCAAGCTCCTAAGAACAAAGGCCTTGAGGACGACCGGTGTGGTTGAAACACGTGTCGGCTGATCGCAGTAAGAATACATTATATTTTGTTTGTACTTATTTTCTAAGGCGGAATTTGAATATCTCATTTCACATTTTTGATAACTTAAATGTGGCAGTGCGCAAGTCACCATTTCCCAATCCAAGTGGATTATATTACTAAATCTAGGCCTTGGTTTAGGTGGGCTTTGTAGAAGTTTGAACGCTGCCTGCCATTGTTCGTTATTTCTCCAAGGTGGTCAATTTAGCGCACAGGTACACTTGTCGAACCCTTCACCCATCATTTTGCTTGCACTTAATAATGTAACTTTGTTTATTTAAATAGTACTCTTTAGTTTGAAGCACTTGCCTTCTTAGGTTAATGCTATTTTTATAAGTCACCACTTTGTTATACCCTTATAAACTGGCTATTGTACAGGCACCCTTTGTAGGAAAGCCTCCACCAACTGTAAATGTGTTATTGTGATCCATTTCTATTCAAAATAAACAGCCATGTTCTTCAAATAAATACAAATACAATACAAATAGATTGAACAATCAGAGGGACAGATTACTCCCCTCTTTCAGCCTTTTTGATGTCGGAATAGGTGGTGTAAGGTTACCCTGGATGTTCAATCGGACCTGTGCACTAGTTTTAGAAAACTTCAAGATGAGCATCTTAAGTCTGCCTGGGGGAATGCCCCAGGAGCCAAATTAGGGCCATAGTCTTGTTCGATCCACATTATTTATTGCTGCACTAAGATCTAATGAAGTAATGCCTCATGCTCCAAGATATTTAATAATAAGCCTTTGACTGAGATATTGATATCTGGTTGAAATCCTGCCTGATAGGTAGGCAGGATATGTCGAGGTCCCATATCCAGAGCAGAAGACTAGAACAACAGTGTTTAAGTTAAGGTGTGAGGGTCCCAAACTAATAGTATCTACAAGAGTTCCACACCAGCTTCCCTCCCTCACGACCAGAAGGTATAACAATTCTCATACCAAATATCGAACAGGGGAAAGGAGTTTTAACTACACCTTATGACAAAGTCAGGTACATATTTGAATTGTTATTTTGTACAAAAACATATACGTCATAAAAAACAGTAAAATACATTCAATAATGTGTACCAATGACAAGTAAATTGACAAAACACATCTTTCATCAAAAACCCCTGTCTAGAATTTTCTGGGGTGATGGTGAGGTTAGTATTGGGTAGTCCAGGGGTATGTTATTTTCAGCCCCTAAGCTACTTCCAGAAAAAAGGATAAGATTTAATCCTTTTATGTGTCAACACTTATTAGTGTTTCTAGGTCCACTTAAGGACGCAGCCAGTGGTCGAAGTGAGCGGGAGCGGTTGGGAGCGGTGCTCCTCTACTTTTTTTAATGAAGTTTTACTGTTCCTATACTTTTATTTGAAAAAGAAACTGATCCGGAAAAGTTTCGTTTTAAAATAAAAGTGTAGGAAGCATTTGAAACTTGCACTTTCAGTGCACTACACTGAATGTTCCCTTAAACAGCAGGTGCATGTGTTTGAGCGTTTGTATTGTGTGTGGGAGGGAGCGTGGTGATGGGGTTTGTGGGGAGTGGGTGCAGGCCAGCAGGGAACATAGTTCCACTACATCTTTTTGTACACTTCGACCACTGGACGCAGCGTGTTCAGATAGATTTCAATCACGCGGCTTAGTGGACCCGTCTTCAGAACGTTTTCTTTTCTTGTACACTCATTCATGTAACAAACAATGTTGCATCACATCCGTCTTTTATTGAAGCAAAGCAACTGTAAAACAACAAATGAAATATTGGTTACTAAAAACGAAATAGAAATACATGGCAATCCCTTTATAATACGTGGTAGGTCTGTTACTAACCTTTCATTTCTTGAGTGGAATGTTGGGAACCTTTTCTAAGCGCAATTTCTGCGTAGTGGGCCGATGAGTGAGTTTAGTTATAGCTCTTCAACACAGCAAAAAGAAAACATATATTTTTGGGTATGTTGTTCATATTATTTTGAACATCTTTTCATTGTTTTCGTTATGATAATATCGTTTTCTTACCTTATTGCGCTCATGTCTTTGGGGGCTTTTCAATCTGTACTTTGGAGATAACTCCGTATTGCCCTGCCCCATCATGTTCTTTATGATCTCCTGTTTAAATATAACAAAGAATCGGAGCAATTGTTTTAAAGATAGAATTTCAGGGTCAAAGATTTTTTTGTTCATTATTTGCTGTTTTAAGTTGATTACGCAATCTTTTAACTTTTTAGCAGGGTATTGGTCCGCCTGGATTTGTTGTCAATCAGCAGTTGGCTGCCTCGTTAATGATCTTTTTCGTCTCTCAGAAGCGTTGCGTTGCTTGCATATAAGTGCTACTCCACGCGGCTCGTATTTCTGTAGATGGACCATAATTACGGTTTTAGCATTGGCCACTGTTTTTGTTAGAAAGCAATATTTAGTATATCTGAATTAATATAACTTACTTGTTAATCACGACAAACCCCTGTGTTTCCCATGTTTTATCTTTTCAAAAGAGGAGACGATTGCGCAGTCATGTGATCTACGTCTTTATACTACGCATGATGGCATCCTACTTCTTTTAACAGTCTGCAATCTTTGTGTACTCATATGGTTGAAGTTAAATGTACAACCAAAGTAAAGGAATGTTTTACCAGCTGACAATGTTATTTCATTATATTCCTGTTGACTTTGATATTTTCTGGATGCTGGCATTTCTTTATTACCATACCTTTAACCAAGCTTGTACAATCATGTGATATGTGTTTTATTTTACCCAGTCGTAACAACTAGAGCGTTGCTTTATTGATCCGCCATCTTAGGTGTATTGATATGATGAACTAAGTCACTAATTGGAATTATTGTTTGGTAATGTCAACAAACAAGGATGTTGTCTTGCTGCTTTCTATTTCAGCTACTTGACAATTTTAAGTGAAAGGTGTAATCGTCAAAGGTGTTTACATGGTGCTTATATTCCCCAATGGGTCCCTTACTGTATTTATAATTGCCGGGATTAGATTTTTAATGGTTTTACTGCGTCCCATTATTTTGCAAAGGGTTCAATGGATAAATAATCCCCACTTAATTGCAATGTTGAGGTCGTCTTTTACAGAGTTTAATTGGTAAATCCACTTTTGTTCTAACTTGCGTAGTTTCAAGTCTCGATCACCCCCACGGGGAAGTGCTGGAACGGTTTCAATTATAAACCAGTAGATAGCTTCCTGGTTATGAGGTGCTTCTTTGTAGTGTGCCACCAGTGGTTTATCTATTGTGGCGTTTTTTACGCACGACTGGTGCTCACAAATTCTTTGTCGCACCTGTCTTTTGTTCTTGCCAATGTATAACAGGCCACAAGGGCATTTTATACCATAGATTGCCCACTTTGTGTTGCAGTTCGTAAATGATTTAAGGCACCATTTTCTGCCTTTCAGATCTATGTCCTTAATATTGCCCGTAAATCGGCAAACAGAGCAGTTGTCTTTTCTGATCAGACATAACCCTATAATTCCAGCTTTTTACTGCTTCCCAAAAAAGACCGGTGCGACAAAGAATTTGTGAGCACCGGTCGTGCGTAAAAAACGCCACAATAGATAAACCACTGGTGGCACACTACAAAGAAGCTCATCATAACCAGGAAGATATCTACTGGTTTATAATTGAAACCGTTCCAGCACATCCCCATGGGGGTGATCGAGACTTGAAACTACACAAGTTAGAACAACAGTGGATTTACCAATTAAACTTTGTAAAAGATGTCCTCAACATTGCGATTAAGTGGGGTTAATTTATCCATTGAACCCTTTACAAAATAATGGGATGCAGTAAACCATTAAAAATCTAATCCCGGCAATTATAAATACAGTAAGGGAATATTGGGGAATATAAGCGCGATGTAAATACCTTTGACGATTACACCTTTTCCTTAAAATTGTCATGTAGCTGAAATAGAACGCAGCAAGACAACATCCTTGTTTGTTGACATTACCAAACAATAATTCATTAGTGACTTAGTTCATCATATCAGTACACCTAAAATGGCGGATCAGTAAAGCAACGCTCTAGTTGTTACGACTGGATAAAATAAAAAACATATCACATGATTGTACAAGCTTCGTTAAAGGTATGCTACAAAAGAAATGCCGGCATCCTAAAAATATCAAAGGCAACAGGAAAATAATGAAATAACATTGGGCCTCATTACACGGTAGGCGGTAAGGGTTTACCGGTACGGTATTTTACCGGTACCGGTAAATCCTTACCGCCTTACTACGAGGTCCCTTTGCGGGTTGGGGAATTTAACGCCTGCTCTTTGCAGGCGTTAAAAACCAACCCGCAAAGGGACCAGTGGAGCTAATTACAGTACCGCGATTTGCGGTACCGTAATTAGCGCCTTCCCCATTCCCATAGAGCCCTATGGGGCAAAAATGGGAATGGGGAAGGGCAATGGTGGAAGGGGGAATTACCGCCCCGCCAACCTTGGAATGGGGCGGTAATTCCCCTTTCCACCAAGGCGGTGCCGGTATTTTACCGGCATGAACCATGGCGCTAATAGCGCCATGGTTCACCGCCTACCGTGTAATGAGGCCCATTGTCAGCTGGTAAAACATTATTTTACTTTGGTTGTACATGTAACTTCAACCATATGAGTACACCAAAGATGGCGGACCGTTAAAAGAAGTATGATGCCATCACGCGTAGTATAAAAATGTAGATCACATGACCGTGCAATCGTCTCCTCTTTTGAAAAGATAAAATGTAGGAAACGCGGGGGTTTGCCGTGATTAACAAGTAAGTTATATTAATTTGGATATACTAAATATTGCTTTCTAACAAAAACAGTTGCCAATGCTAAACCATCATTATGGTCCATCTACAGAAATACGAGCCGCGTGGAGTAGCACTTATATGCAAGTAACGCAACGCTTCTGGGAGAGGAAAAAAGATTATTAACGAGGCAGCAAACTGCCGATTGACAACAAATCGAGGCGGACACAGCCCTCATCTTTTCACCCCTGCTAAAAAGGTAAAAAGATTGCGTAATGAACTTAAAAACAGCAAATAATGAACAAAAAATCTTTGACCCCGAAATTCTATCTTTAAAACAATTGCTCCGATTCTTTGTTATATTTACACAGGAAATCATAAAGAACATGATGGGGCAGGGCAATATGGAGTTATGTCCAAAGTACAGATTGAAAAGTCCCCGAAGACACGAGCGCAATAAATTAAGAAAACAATATTATCGTAACAAAAACAATGAAAAGATGTTCAAAATAGTATGAACAACATACCAAAAATATATTTTTTCTTTTTGGTGTGTTGCAGAGCATGTAACTAAACTCACTCATCGACCAACTACGCAGAAACTGCACTTAGAAAGGGTTCCCCACATTCCACTCAAGAAATGAAAGGTTAGTAACAGACCTACCACGTAATAGACAGGGATTGCCATATATTTTCATTTCATTTTTAGTAACCAATGTTTCATTTGTTTTTTTACAGTTGCTTTGCTTCAATAAAAGACAGATGTGATGCAACATTGTATGTTACATGAATGAGTGTACAAGAAAAGAAAACGTTCTGAAGACGGGTCCACTAAGCCGCGTGATTGAAATCTATCTGAACACGCTGCGTCCTTAAGTGGACCTAGAAACACTAATAAGTGTTGACACGTAAAAGGATTACATCTAATCCTTTGTGCTGGAAGTAGCTTAGGGGCAGAAAATAACATACCCCCTGCACTATCCAATACTAACCTCACCATCACCCCAGAAAATACTAGACAGAGGTTTTTGATGAAAGATGTGTTTTTTCAATTTACTTTTCATTCGTACACATAATTTAATGTATTTTACAGTTTTTTTTATGAAATATATGTTTTTGTACAAAATAACAATTCAAATATGTACCTGACTTTGTCATAAGGTGTAGTTAAAACTCCTTTCCCCTGTTCGAAATATGGTATGAGAATTGTTATACCTTCTGGTTGTGAGGGAGGGAAGCTGGTGTGGAACTCTTGTAGATACTATTAGTTCTTGGCCCTCATCCACCAAGCCCCCAAAAAAAGAGGACCATCAAGCTCGTGTGTAGCATTTATGGTCCCAAACTAGAAAATGCATGGGAATCCAAGTATTTAACCACATTTGTTTTTTTTTACACAATTTCAGATGAAACAACATATATACATTACTTTCAGTTACCATCTTTACACACACATAATTTACTTATTAAAAGAAGCTAAACTACCCCCCAACCTAATTAAGTCACAGCAATTAACATCCAAACTAAGCAGGGAATGTTATAAAGGACAAAAAACAAAAATGCCAGAACAAGAGAAAGAAAACAGGAAAAACAAAGGAAAAGTCAATCTTATGTGATAACATTACATTTTTGAAGAACTTGTATCACTTTTATCGTGAGCGCTGTCTCATTGCCAGTAATCAATCTGTCTCAAAACATATCTGCCAAAATACCATCCTCTCTATCCACATATCTTTTTTTTAAATATTTTGTGTTTCCAAAATTTTCAACATTGAACACATAAACAGTAACAAAACAAAATGTATTAATCACAATAATAATCATCAAACTATATACATATACACCCACCCCACCCCCTACGGATTCACAACATATTCAATAAACAAGCCTAATATAATAAAAGAAATTTACCCCAGATCTTGTTAAATAAAGCATTTTTCTTCTCCCTCCGATACAACACTCTTTCCATTTCTGCTAGTATATGCATCTCTGCAATCCACATCTCAATTGTAACAAGAGCAGACGTCTTCCAATGTCTCAAAATCAGTTTCTTCCCCACCATTGCACCCCGAAAGATCCTTTTTCTCTGAGATGTAGTCAAATCTTCAAGCATATCATCACTACCTAACACAATGGTCTTGAAATCCATGTGAACCTTTTCATCAAGAATCTTTTCACAGATTTGGTTGAATTCAAACCAAAGGCCCCTCACACTTGAACAATCCCACAACATATGCTCAAAGGTGCCAACGTCATGTACACATGCCCAACATTCAGAGCTGTCACTCATTCCCCTTTTCATCAGTCTCTCAGGCATCCAATGTGTTCTATTTATAGGGCCTCATTACAAATCAGGCGGTCCGGAAATAACCGTGGCGGTAAACCCGCCGCGACCGTTGTTTCCGGAACGCCTGATCCCGACTCCTGCAGGCGGGAGGTGATGTTCCTGCCAGGTCTGACCTGGCGGGTTTAACACCGCCCGCCTGCAGGCGGACGAGGAAACACCGGCAGCATCACGAGATGCTGCCGGTGTTTCCATGATCCCCATTCCATGGGAATGGGGATTAACACCATTCCGCTTCCGTGATTCCCCGGAAACCGGGGTTGTAATGCCCCGGTAATTCCAAGAATCAGGGAGGCGGAATGGTAATACGAGTCCAGCGGTAACCAGGCGGTTTTACCGCCTCGGTTAACGCCGGACTCGTAATGAGGCCCATAATCTTAATTTGACAGGATCTTTCAGCAAGCCCTAAAGAACACAACTTCACATTCTCACAAATACGTGACCAATGATCTCTTGTAATATCTTCCCCAATACTCTGGTTCCAATCCAGTCTCAAAGCATCATTTGCCCTATAATTTGACACAATCAATCTATAAACATAGCTGACTAGGCCACAACCACTCACTCCTGGCTTGCACCCAAGCATATCAACATTGATTCTTTCTTCCATATTCACTTCACCCACCGCCTTCCTGATCTTCCGATAGTCTGCCAGACAAAAAGTAAGAATATCAAACTTCATCCATATCTCTCCAGCTGTCATCCAAATTACACCATTGAAAAGGTCTCCAATCAACTGCACCCCAGCTAGGAACCATTCATGCCAGAACAAAACTTCCCCTCATGTTTAACACTTGGATTCAACCAAATTGAAGCACTTGGATCTCTCAATGCATTGAAACCCAAACATTCATTTAAAACCAAACAAGAATTCCGTAAACTCCTAGTCAATGGATCCTCCACCTTTGTTCTGTATGGTTTAGTTGTCAGCAGAGCCCTGGGCGATAATGGGCCTACATGGCTAGACTCTGCACATAACCAGTCCTCTTGCTCCGTTTTAAGGAAGGCAAATAGAGTTTGTGCCATAAAAGCCAAATGGTATGCTTTGAAATATGGGACTCCCAGACCACCCTTAGAAAAAGGCAACTGTAATTTACTAATCTTCAGACGCAGTGGTTTATGATCCCACAAGAAATCTTGCATGAGTCTATCCAATTCACGCCAATATTTTTTTTCAATATCTAATGGGAGCATACTCAGTACAAAGTTTATCCTAGGAGTCAACAACAATTTTAAAGCATTCACCTTCCCCCAAAGGGAAAGGTGCAACAAGTATCATCTCTCTAAATCCAATTTGAAAGTAGTGCACCCCATATTCATATTTTCTCTCACAAAATCAATAACATTAGGCAAAATCCATACCCCCAAATATAATAATTTTTCAGCACACCACTTGAAGCCTAGTGTCATGCTCCCTCCTGTCATGCACCACACATCTAAGTACCCCATAGCGCTCCCAGGCCATGCTTCTCCCTCCTCTACTACTCACATAGGGCGGGGGTCACATGAGCGGCCGGTTCCACATTTCCCTTTGGAACGGTTCACCGATTCAAGGCACGGCGGGCGTCGCCCGCAGTCCCGATTGCACCCTTTCTTACATTGGCAGTTGCCCTGGTGCATTGGGGTAGGCATTCGCAAACGATCGCATCCGTATCACGTGACAGTTGGTTCCCGGTCACGTGGTACGAATTCCTGTTCACGTGATAATGCTGCGGGTCACGTGACAAGGAAGCAATCTGTATTTAACCAGTTACTCGCCCTATGCTCCTTGCTTCACAGCTGTTTCCTTGGAACCCTGTACGGCGATTACTATTTGATCTTGCTTCATGGACCTCGACCTCGGAATTGCTACATGGACGCCTTTCGGATTTTCCCTTCTGTTCTGACACTTTTGCTCCTGCTTTACAGACCTTGATCTAGGAATTGCATCACAGACTCCTTTGGATTAACCCTGCTGATTTGGCGTTCTGAATCCGCTCTCCAAGTGTCAAATACGGACTTCAGGATTGTTTCACGGACCTCCTTGTTTCCTCCAACGTCATCTACAGGTGTCCCGGTCGATGTTTGCTACACACCGCAGTGAGCTCTCCCAACTCACCCTTGCCTCCATCTGGGGTGCTGCTCACGTGTCCCCACGACTCACTCCCTAAGCCCAGTGTGGTTAGCAGCAACATCACTGCCCTTGCTAGGTAAGCCAATCACAACCCTTCATGTATATTGTATCAGTTACTGTGATTGTTTGGTGCTAATCAGGCATTTTGCTTTACAGTGGCTTTGGGGTTTCCAGTGTTCCGTGGTTCCGGGCTTCCTGCATCTCCCATTGCACAGAGAGTGGTGTTACTATCTCCCTGTGTGGTACTTGTGGACGGAGGTCTCTCTAATCTTCACGACAATCAAGTCTTGACACCTAGCCGCGTAATGAACTGTTTGTCACACATCGGTACCAAAGGTAGAACCTTCGATTTTGCCCAATTGATTTTGTATCCAGAGCATTGGTGAAATGTTCATAAGCACGGGCACTGACTAACCAAGTTTCTTGAGAACCAATAACAAGTCATCCGCGTATAACCACATTTTTTGTTGTAAGCCCCAACAATTAATGCCTTGCAAACCTTCTTCGGTTCTCAGTGTTATAGCCAATGGTTCAATACCGAGTACAAACAATAAAGGAGATAGCGGGCAACCTTGTCTCGTGCAACGTTCCAATTCAAAAGGTTTTGACCTCTGTCCACTAGTTTTAACATCAGCCGTGGGCTTGGTATATAGCAGTCTAATCCAAGAACAAAACTGGATCCCGAAACCCATCTTTTCCAGTGCCTTAAACATAAATTGCCAGTTTACTCTATCAAATGCTTTTTCGGCATCCAATGAGAGGACTGCCGAGTCTTCTGACAACTCTGATGCCTTTGTAATGGTGCACAGTAGTTTCTTCATGTTACTGGACGTCATTCCACCTTTAACAAAACCAGACTGATTCTGATCTATCAGCTTCGGTAGAAGATTTTCCAGCCTTAATGCCAGAATCTTGGCCAGGATCTTATTGTCCACATTGATTAAACTAATCGGTCTGTAACTGGATGCCAATGTTTCATCTTTGTCTTTCTTTAGAAATACTGAAATCGTTGCATGTCTAGTCGTTTCTGGAAGCAATCCTCTAGCCTTAGAGGTCTTATACATATCCGTTAACAGTACTAATGCTGACTTAGGCAACCACCTATAGAACTCAACTGGCAGCCCATCCGAGCCTGGAGTCCTACCAACATTCTATTTTGATATTGTAAATTTGACTTCTTCTATCGTTATAGTTTCTTCCAGCAATTTAGATTCTTCCTCTGCAATTTCTGGGACTTGAATTTTCTCCAGAAAGTCTCCATTAGCCGCCTCAATATGGGTTTCATTTTGATACAAATTTTCATAAAACTTCCTCAACACTTCATTTATCCCCATCGGTGTGAATGTAATCTCACCCCCAGAGTCTCTAACTGATGTAATTGAGTGCTCTGACTCTCTCTTCCTCAATCTAAAAGCTAGCCAGTGATCACATTTCTCACCTTGCTCAAAATAAGTGCACTTTTGCTGGAAATACCTTTTGTCTACTCGATCCGATATTAACGTCTTCAACTCTTTTTTCAATTTGTTTATTTCGGGGAGCAATTCCACTTTCGCGGGATCCACCATCAGTTCACATGACGTACCTTTAATTTTTAATTCTAGTTCTTTTTGTGTTGTGTTCAATTTTTTTTCAATCCACTCGCCAGACTTATAAAGTGAATTTAAAGGCTTCCCAAAAAATGTCAGATCCAACTTCTCCATTGCAGTTCTCTTCCACAAAATAATCTATTTCAGATGAAAGTTTGTCCATCTCATCTGCATTGTCCAATAAGATGGTGTTTAGTCTCCATGTATTTTGTCTATGCACAGTGAAATTCCACTTCAAATCCATTGTCACATGAGAGTGGTCAGTTAGCACAATATTTCCTATACTGCTTGTTTTATAGTTTAGCAACATATCTCCTGCCATCAACACCATGTCGATTCTGGAATTTGTAGCATGTGCTCCACAATAAAAACTGTATTCTCTCAATAAAGGATTTTCAATTCTCCAACTGTCTTTCAGATTATGCTCCTCCATCAAATCCTTCAATGCCCGTGACTGCATGTCTATCCTTCTGCAATGTCTAGTATTACTCCTATCCAAGGCAGAGTCAATGACTGTGTTGAAGTCTCCACCCAAGATTATGTTACTTGACTTTAGATCTTGGATTGTTTGAGCCACCTTCCTGAAAAAAGTACTGTCATCCGATGACGGTGCATAAATATTACAGAAAGTAATATCTTCGCCCTGAATACTTGTTAAAATAGCGACCATTCTACCTTCTTTGTTGCATTTTTCTTTGATAACCTTGATCGGGGCATGCTTCCTAATCAAAATAACCACACCTCTAGACCTTGATTCAAAAGATGATCCATATGCTCTCCCAACTCAACCTTTTTTCAGACCATCCAAGTCTGCTTTAAATAGGTGTGTCTCCTGAAGAAAATAAATATCTCCTTTTAAGTCATTCAAATAAGACACTACTTTCCGTTTTCCCTGTACATTGTTCAAACCTTTCACATTCCATGAGATAACTCATACATGATCACCCATTTTCCAATCCAATTTGTCTACCCCCACCCACTCCAAAAAAGACCTATTCAACAGACCCTGATTTGTGTTTGTGACCGCAACCGTAAACCCTAACCCACCCCCTTTGAAACAGATGCAAAACACCAAGAACAGCGTATAAGAAAAAAATCCAAAACACTTTCCAGGTAGTCTAACGCCCTGGACTCCTCTCCTAAATAACTTGAACTCCTCAATAAGTCTCCTATAACCAAAAAGGAATCCACAAAATAATGTTTTGAAAACATGTCATCTAAATCCAAAACCCTATATCTACCACAACTACACCTCAGCAAGCCCAGTACAGTTTTTCTTGGTCCACCGTCATATTCCAAACCATATACACTCTAAAACTATCACCATCACAAGACTTGCTAATCTTCCAATTGTTCACATCCAAAACCTAAACTGTAAACTAGCACATAAAAAGTAATTGATCATAAGATATGCACACACCTATCTCAACCCCCCGCCCCCAACCAACCATCACTAATTGGTAAATATTACAAGAAAAAAACACTACCTATTGATATTCTAAGCTGCCCAAATTCTGCATGGTAAGCATCCAGTCTATTGCCCCAATACTACCCCATGCTCAACATCTAAAACCAACAAGACATCACAGGACTCGTGTTCTCAACCTGTAAACAGCATACAATTTTCTGATCTTAGACCCCAATAAATACGTAACTCTCACATATTCTGGGATTGAAAGCAACAAATGCCACGATAATCAAAATAGTGCTTCAAAACTATAAAACTACATTACCTAACCTAGCCATATTCTCCTTATTTAGTGGAATGATAAAATACCCCTTTCCAATGAAAGGTAATCAGGACCCTTGTTGACTTTGAAAGATTGAAATACTACTAGCCCTACATGTCTTCCGCTGATTAGAAGCTTCAACATTCCGACTCTACTTACTCTTGGACGACAAGGGTTTCATTTTCCAAACTGTTGGCCAACGCTATACCAACCAATAGTATCCAATAAATATTGCAGAAATCAAACCACCAGTTTGAACCCAATAGTTCAGTGAGACCACCCACCCATTTGGAACAACCAGAATACGGGGAACTACCAGGAAATAGTGTCAAACAACGCCCTATATCATGATAGTCACACCCCATATATATGAACACCAGCAAACATACATTAAGTCACTGCACTGTAACCAGTGGCTAATCATGGGTCACTAATATCAAATCACTTGCAACCAAAAACATAGTTAAAAGAGTCTGCCCCCAACCAATGGCCTTACATTTGAAACTACTGCAGCTGCGGTGTTATTGGCAAGGCTGCCTCATGTGACTATAGATTCCCATATGCCACAACAGTCAGCTATTAGCGCCATGGTTGCCGACGGTACCGTATCGAGTCCGCCATGGTGAATGGCGGAATTACCGCCACATTTCAAGGTGTGTGGGGGCGGTAATTCCCCATTCACCATGGCACTTCCCCCATAGGGCTCAATGGGAATGGGGAAGGCGGTACTGTAATTGCCTCCAAGGTCCCTTTGCGGGCCCGTTCCTTAACGGCTGGTAAAACCAGCCGTTGAGGTCGGGTCTCGCAAAGGGACCTCGTAGTAAGGCGGTAAGGGTTTACCGGTACCGGTACCCTTACCGGTAACGGTAAACCCTTACCGCATTCCGTGTAATGAGGCCCAGTGAGATAAAACTTCAGTAGGAATTCAGATAAACATGGGGCAATGTGCAGATAAAATCAACACCTGCATGCACGAACATTTAGGCTTCCATACCAGTCGCTAATGTGTATAGAGAAAATCAGGGAAAGTAGACCAGCTGTAAATTATTGAAATTAGATTACTCAGAGGATCTAATTTAATATCCTACTGCCTAGTATGCAAGATCTTCGGCCTTAAGCTATATCACTGACTAAGCGAGTGTGGCCTATGAACTATCAATGGTCACCATGTGAAAAACATCCCTGGAAATGTATATTCACAAAATATAAAGTAGATCAACATTGGAAGACCTGTGCGTCTCATTGCGGCTCAGGAAAACCATGAGTGAGATTAAAATAAGGACGGCCTTAATGACGGAGCACTATACCCTGCCGTTAAAGATGAGATGGGGTAGGTCAAGACACCATGGAGGTAACTACTTTCCTGATGCCCAGACCCATGGCAGCAGGAAGTACAAAAAGCGGTACAAATCAACATAACTAAACAACATGAACTGTAGACATCCTCATGCGCATTGAATTATCCAAAAGCGGAACCGTTGTATCAACAAACCACCAGCGTGAGGAATGTCTCTCTAGAGAATTTCATGCAATTCCCGTACTTCTCTGCTGACAATTCGAGTCGGGGTGAGCTGATGTGCCATTCAGATGTAAAAAAGTCGGCTCGATCTCATTCCTATTTTGTGTATTTGCCAAACTCTGCATTTGCACTATGAGAAACATATGGGTGCTGTTTATAAAGAAAAAGTCTGACATGAGACCAGGGCAAGGGTGAAATTAGAATGTCGACAACGTGCACATGTCGCCGACATTAAAACACTGAAAACAAAGAGGCGGTAGAGAAATGTTGCACGCCCACACTGTGTCATGCACGGACCAGAATGTACAGCTTGGTACTGCGCTGCCTTGCATGGGGGTCCAAATGATTTGTGGACACAACCCTTATTTTGCTGCATGGACATTGAAGAGGAGAGCCTCAAGAGAAAGTGGGCCTCATTACGAGACCGGCGGCAACCAGCCGGTTTTTCCGGCTCGGTTACCGCCGGACTCGTATTACCATTCCGCCTCTGTGACTCCCGGAATTACCAGGGCATTACGACCCTGGTGTCCCGGGAATTCCGGAGGCGGAACTCGGTAAATCCCCATTCCCATTGAGTCCCATAGGATTCCCATTGAGTCCTGTAGGACTCAATGGGAATGGGGAAGTGGAAACACCGGCACCATCTTGTGATGGTGCCGGTGTTTCCATGTCCGCCTGCAGGCGGGTGGTGTTAAACCTGCGAGGTCAGACCTGGCGGTAACGGCACCTCCCACCTGCAGGAGTCGAGATCGGGCGGTCCGGAATTAACAGTGGCGGCGGGTTTACCGCCACTGTTATTTCCGGACCGCCCGACCCGTAATGAGGCCCAGTGTCTTCAGGTTGGCTGGTAAAAATATAAGTACGTCAGGAGTCGCCAAGGAAGCATGCGGATAGCACTGGGACACTTGGGGCAGCAGAGTCCACCAGTGAAGCATGAAGATAGTTTATATTTGCCCCATTGTCACCTGGGGGGGTACTGGAGATACAAAATGTAGCAGTTCATTCCACCGAAACAACTCCGTACCGATCCAACAGCTTCCGTATTGACAACCAGTCTTCGAAACACATTACGCGTCACCACTCTCTGAAGCATTTCCTGTCTCCAGGTCAGCTGACTGATCACATGACACTCAGCGGTAGAGGTCCTTTCTTCTAATCCTCTCCCGATAATACGCTGAAGCCCGGAACAAGACGGCGAGATCGTATTCTTTCAAAATCAGAGCGTTTAACTGAAATTCCATTCAGCGCCATTTTCAACACCTTAAATCTCAATGTTAATTTTTTAAATGTTCAAAATATCCAAATTATAAGCATACCTTCTGGTGTAGTTGTAGTAGCATACGTGGAAGATGACATCCATAGGGCACATTAGTTATTCATCAACCCTGACTGGTTTTCCAGAGCTTTTAACCATTTAAGAGCCCCATTAGGATCAGTGGTGATTTTCTCCCCTTCAGGAAACACCAATGTAAGCCAGTTGGCCCTATTAAGAAGGCTTTTACCCCCAAAGATCTTGCCAGTTCTTTTGGCTCCCTAAAAGATTTTCTGATCTCCAGTACCTCCTTTGGGTAATCCGGGTATATAAAAATCCTTTGTTTTTTATAATATACCATTTCCATATTTCTTGCTGCTCTTAGGACTTTATCCGGGTGCACATAAAGGAGATCAGGATCTGTCTAGCTTTAAGACCCACCTTCCTGCCAATTCTGAATGTATTATCATTGTCCATCAATGTTATCTGTTCACACTTCATGGAGCCTTTTAAAACATTCAGCACTTTTTGGGCCAAGTTCTCCTTTTCTTCTTCCTCCAAACCAACAATCCGTATGTTTCTACACCTGATTTTCAAATCCAGCTCCATTGTTTTAGCTTTCCCTTTATTGAAGTCATCTTTCAGGTTCTTGTAGGCTCTGAAGCTCCCCGAAATTTCTGACGACATGGACGCATTACCATTTTCTAAAACTTAAACTCGGCTATCAATTTGAGCCACCTTCATTGTCAAGCCTTCCATTGAAGATTTAACATCAACCACCGCTTGAGCCACTTTTTCCAAGTCTTGTGCTACCTTTAGAAGTAGGGAGTAGATATCTTGTGGACTTGGTATCTCTGCCATGTCAGTAGTTGATTTGTTTTTTTTGGGCACAGGGTTATCTGCAGTTTCAATTTTCTTTTTGGAGTTCATAATCTTCAGTTATCTATATATATAGGAGAGGGCCAGGAGCTACTGGTTTATGCTGCTGCCTCTACTGCCTGCATTCTGGAATCCCTCGGGAATCCAAGTATTATAGCTGAAAACCAGCCAAATGATGGACTTGTTTTATACAAAATTCTGTAAGATCACTACTAATGTCTGGTTGTCAAGTAATGTATTGTATCAAAAACAGATGCCAAGGAAGATACATTAGCCCTTGATATCTGAAAACATTAGATCCCTTAAAAGAATATGCACCTGTTCCATTAGGCTCCAGTTTATGGAAAGTAGACCATTAAATTGTTATTTTGTCAAGTTAAATAATTTCTTAATCAATTGATGTTTGACCACCGATAATGATTAGGCCACACATATACAATTTGGCTTTAACATCTGCATATTTACAGCAGAAGCCTATTTAAAATGTACATTCTGGATGACCCATTTGAAATGCATTTTCTGCTGTTTCTTTTTACTTGTTTGGCCCATGGAAAAAGTTAATACAGATCTATCTGAATTCAGCCTGATCTGGCAAATTAAACACATGCAATAATATATTAAAATGCCTACTGCTTGCATATTTTCCATATATTAACACCATCATTGTCCTTGAAGAGACAAAAGTAATAATCACATATTTGAATGCTTCCTATCTTGACAAATATGAATGTAATTTTCCCGTTATCAAATATATTTACTTGAGGAATTAAATAAAAAATGAATATTGCTCAGTACCTGTTCTCACTCCTGGGTGGATCTCATTTGCAGCTGACACATAAATCCTATGGCACACCAAGTTAAAGGGACCAATGGAATCAAGGAGGAGGACACTTGTCGCTGTCAAGACAGTGAGAAAAACCAATCACAGGTCACATCAAATCCAAAATGTAGTGTCAAATGATATTACATGGGTGGGAAGTTGGCCTGATAAAAGTAATGTTCTAATGGAGGTACAAAGAATTGGATCCATGCCCTATTTCTGCCCACACATACATTTTGGATAAAGGAATGTATATCAAGATTTGTAGAAGGGAAAAAGCTGGTCCTAGAAAGGATTCTCTAATAGGGCCGGAAAGTGTTGGGGGACACCGTCTTACTTGGATCCAGAGGGGCTTAGGAGAACTAGATGACCTGGTGGCCCTCATAGATATCCCAAAGGCTGATTCCTGTCCTTGAGATTTATTTTGACTAACAAAATATAACTGAATTTCTCACCCGTTGTATTTCAATATACATCCTTTGCAATAGAACTCTGAGGAAAGGGGTGGTGGGGATGTTTGGTAATTACTCTCTCCTTATAAAGTAAAATAATTAATGTTCGGAGTTTGTTCCATCAAGCAGAAGGGGTCCCTTTTGTCACACCTTTTCACAGATTTTGCCATTGAATAAAAACTCCCTCATGTTCTGTAGCAACACAAGTCAATCCAATTTTTATGAAGTAGCATATTTCGTAAGGCTACTAAATAGGGTGGGAAGACTGGTGGGACATTCTATTTGAGAAGCCTGCCATTCAGATATTCTC
The DNA here is from genome assembly GCF_040938575.1 of Ambystoma mexicanum. NCBI lineage: Eukaryota > Metazoa > Chordata > Amphibia > Caudata > Ambystomatidae > Ambystoma > Ambystoma mexicanum. Next base: position 380,203,163 of record NC_090925.1, read on the forward strand.
TTCCCTTTTAAGTAAGAAAACATCACCATTTGAAAGTTACCTTTCACTTTATTCACATTTTCAAAATCCAAACCCTTTCAAATTGTTCTGTCCACGTGTTCTGTGTTCTGTCCACGTATCTGTTCGTTCCTACCAGATAAACGGAAACTATTTGAATTCCATTTTATTGTTTTATTCCAACACAATTAATTACTGATAGAATTTCACCTGTTTTCTCATGTTGTTTGAATTTCGTACGGCCTCTCATTTTGACACAACAAAGCTGTTCATTATCTTTATAAATTAATTATATCTTGAATGTTAATGCGTCATAAGTGAACTGCATGGTAAAATACCTGAGCTAATTTTCTAGAATGGCCATTTGCTTATATGTTATGGATGTTTCCGTGAATATTAACAAAAATATGAATGAGAGAAAGTGGACAGGCCACAGTGCATTCATTAGCATTGTGAGGTAGGGAACCATCTATTTTTCACCAATGTATTATTTTTCAGAAAATGAAAATATTATATGCAAAGTAGCCTATTTCTTGTCACACGGTGTTGTAGTGGGGGGTATGGTAACGTGCCATTCCTTAGTTATAAAAGAACTACTATAAAATACATTAAATATCAAATGGAACATCTCTTACAGTATTGGGGCCTGAGCTGGATTACAGAAGGTACATGTCACTGATGTCAGTAAATGAATGTATTGTCCAACAAAGATTGCGCCCAAAATCAAAGGTATATGTGAAGTTGCAATGCTATTGGTCTATTCCACCTGGAGGGCCATCACTTATACCCCTATTTGGACAACTGGCTAGTGAGGGCCAGCTCGCCCGAGGGGCAGTGCACTCCTGCCAATGACTGGCAGATGTTCTTTACCAGCTGAGGTTCTCCCTTACCCGGCAGAAGTCGCAGCTGACTCCCACCTAGAACCTGGTGTTCCTTGCAGTGTGCTGGGACAGGGCACTTTCTGGCCAATTAAACCATCTTGGAATGGTGGTTACAGAACCTTCTGGGTCTGATGGCGTTTTGCGTGCTCACAGTTCGGCAGACCCGCCTCAAAATGAGACGACTCCAGCACGACCTGGTGGCCGAATGGGACCAGGAAACGGGTTAGCAGTCGGACAGAATTCCTATTCCCATATCCCTCCTCCCGGATCGTTACTGGTGGCTGTAGGACTGCAATGTTGCAGTGGAAGCCCCCATCACTCTGCCGGAGCCCAACTTTGTGGTAACAACGGATTCCGCCCTCTCTGGGTGGGGGGCGACTCTGGAGGGGTGCTCAATTCATGGCGCATGGTCCAGGATGGAGGCCCTCCTGTATATATATATTTTTTTTTTTATTTGTTTTTGGTTTATGAGAAAACCTTTACAAAGAAAGAATATTAAAAGTTCCAATTTCATACAAAAAGCAGTTGTTTCCTGCGAATTTAAGAGTACAGAAAGCGAAGGAGTAAAGTGACAAAATAAAATAACAAGGCAAAATACAGGCTCAGAAACCAGGGATTTGACTAGACATACTGATCCCCTTGACTGGAGAGTTCAAGAACATGGCTAGTCTGTTGATAGTTCCTTAAGATAGTAAGCTTCTCCAAAATGTTTACTATCTCAGCAGTTAGCATGACTTCTTGGCCAGAGATCAGTCTATCCCAAAATGCGTCCTGAACTAGGCTCTCCTCTCTAGTTACAAATCTCCCCAGTGATGATACCCTGATCGCCCATGTGCCTTCGCACTCCAGCAGCAGGTGTTTGAGGGATTGTAAATTCGGAGAGGCACAGATCTTGCAAAAGCTTATTGCCTTCTCACCCTGGTTTCTTTGGTCCAGTATTTCACCCGTGTGGGCTATATTCAGTCTGAGTCTGAGGAAATTGTTTCTGATTCTTTGGTCCGGGAATTTTTCCAGGTAGCGCGGGATGGTGCCGAGCTTTCTGTCCGCTGTCAGGAATAGGTTTGGGGGGTTAAGCCTTCTGATTCCCTCGATCGTTTTAATCCAGTCCTCCGTTTCTAATATTTATTTGACTTTCTTAGGATTTTGTGTGAGAGTTTCTGTTGTTAATTCCAGCCTATGTAAAATGCAGGCAATCTTTTCTTCCAAGCCGAGGAGTTTTTTTGATTTTGACTTTTTTAGATGTTGATTTACGTCGAAGAAAAGGGTGGATACATTGGCTGTAATTATGTTACGATAGAGGGACAGTAGCTTCCACTCTGCGCGGCAATTCAGAGAGGTCAGACCCAACTCAAATCTCAGACTAGCGAGATGAGTGCACGATGGGAGATGAAGAGAAGATTTCCACAAAGAGCCCTCAACTTTGCTCCAATCATAGTTCCACAAAAGAGGCTTTGCCTCAAGGCCGTAGAGAAGGACCGGGACAACTTTGCCTATGTAGAACTTCTTGAGCGGAATTATAGAAAATGTGCAGAATCTTCCATTCAGATTTTTCATTTGTGCAATAATTTTTGATTTCTTCCCCAGAATGGAGTGTATCACCTTGTTTGAGGTAGGGTGGGCAAGAATTTCATATCCCATGTATGTTAGCTCGTCCACCCGTGGGATTGCTTTGCTGTCCAAAACCCAGTTTCTTGAGGTCACCCTTTTTTTTGCATGTTTAAAAATGAGGACCTTAGATTTAGATGGATTAATTATGAGACCGTTCAGTTTGGCATACTCGTTAAGTTTGGATAGGAGTTGTTGTAACCCTATCGCTGAACCATCCAGTAGCACCAAGTCATCTGCGTAGGCTAACCAATGGAGTTTTCTTCCATTAATTCTCGGGCAGATTAATGATGCAGATGCTAGGAAGTCTCCAATGCCTGAAAGAAACAAATTAAAGAATAATGGTGCACCCAAGCAACCTTGTCGTACTCCCTTCAGGACTTTGATTGTTTCAGATAGATTGCCTGGTTCGTCCAATCTCACTCTGATGGTAATGTTCTTGTGGAGTTCTATAAGCATTGCAAGAAGGGGTGCTGGAATCCCCCAATTATTTAGTTTCTGCCAGAGGAGGGATCAAGGTCGAACGCTTTTGATAAGTCGACCCACGCCCCGTATAGTGGAGAACCTTCTTTCTCATTTGAGCTTTCGCTCAACAGGTTCAGGATTAGTCCATTAAGACTGGTAGAAAGGCCTTTCTTGAAACCTGTATGCTGAGGGGGAAGGATGTGTCTAGAGTCTACCCATAGAGTAAGTTCTTTCAGTATTAGTCTCATAAAGATTTTGCTGTCTATGTCCAAAAGGGCGATGGGTCGATAACACGCTGGGTTTTGCCTGTCACCCCCCTTAAAAAATTGAATAATAAGTGCGCTCTTCCATGATGTGGGAAGACTTTATTCTTTAGAATTTCTTGAAATAAATGGAAGAGTAATTTTGCCCACAACTTTGGTCGGTTTTTAAGCACCTGATAAGTGAGGCCATTCGGACCTGCTGCCTTAGAGACAGAGGAGGATGTAATAAGGTCCTCACTTTCTTCCTCAGAGAATGTCAGCGACCAGGTTACGTTTGGGTGAGGATGATCTCTGAGTTCAGTTGCTTCAAAGTTTTTGGACAAATATTCCACCCACTTGCTCGGGGACTAAATTGCAGAGTGAGCTGTTTTGGCCGGTTTCCAGTTGGTTTAATGCCGCCCAAAAGTTCCTGCAATTATTTGCATTGAGGAGGAAAAGCATTCTCTCCCCGTCTTCTTGACGTTTTTGATGCTTGTGGTTCTTTGACCAATTCCGATACGTTTGTTTAGCCTTTTTGAGCTTTTGTATACAGCTGGGCTGGTCTTCTGTTTTATTTTGTCTTATATGGCGTAATGTTTGGCGCAGTATTCTCTTCTTGTTGAATGTTTCCTCATCGAAATTATGAAGGTGCATCTGCTTCCCTGCAGTCTTTCCTTCACTTGGCTGGCAGGTGGACCACACAAATTTCCCAAATTTTTCTGGGTGCATTTCATTTGCCCATATAACAGGAGGAACTGCCTCCAGAAGTTTGTTTAACTTATTTCCCCCATTTCTGTATTTAACCACTTTCAATCTACCTTTGTGACCCTCCAATTCCTGTGTGATATATGGGTTGGGGGCTCTCTGAATTTTGGGGAAGAGGAGTTCCAGCCTGGCGTGGTCACTCCCCCCTTCCCAATCCAGAGTAAGACTGGGACAACGTAGGGTAAGAGATGATGAAATGAAGATGTAGTCTAAGGTTGATTGCAGAGCCCCTTGATGCCAGGTTGGACCAGCCACTTCCACAGACCTACTTTTTTCATTCATCATGTCCAGGTCCCATGACTGGACAAAATCCCACCATTGCTTCCCTTTCCGTATAGTACTTTGTTTAGTTTGGCCGAACCTCACATTCCCTGAATTAATACAGTCAGTATTCAGGTCCCCTGCAATGATGATCTGTGCTCCCTCATATTTGCTCTTAGCCGTTGACAGTAGGAGGTGCAGGGATTCTATGAAGTCTTGGAGTTTTATGATATGATATGATATGATATGATAAGGCATTTGTAACGCGCCTATGCACAAGTGTTTCAAGGCGCGACGAGGCAGGGAGGGGGGAACAAGGGGAAGACAGACAACGATCCTACTAGGCCAGGTGTCATTCAGATCGCGCAAGTGCAGGGGGAGGGGGAGGGGAGAGGTGCATGGGGAAGGGGAGGGGGGAAGTGCAGTACAAGGTAAGTAGAATAAATAAATAAAAGGGCCAGCTGGTGGCAAGTGCAAGGTAAGTGCAGAACAAGTGCTGGGAAGGGAGGGCTGTAGGGATACAGAGACAGTCCCGCAGTGCAGGGGTTGCCAGGGAGGCAGTGCAAGTGGAGAGTGGCTGGGCCCAGGACCGAGGTCGGTGAGAGTGGCCCAGTTGCAGATTCAGTGCAGTTTCAGAGAAGAATTAGCAGGGGAGAGGGAGAGAGAAAGCAGAAGCAAAGAGGAAGGTTTTGAGGTGCTTCCGGAACCGGAGATGGTTCTCCTCAAGTTTCAGGGGGGCAGGAAGGCTGTTCCAGAGGGAGGCCCCTGCTGCGGAGAGAGATCTACCCCCAGCTCGTTGCTTCGAGAAGCGGCTGACCCTGAGGGAGTTGGAGACGGATGAGCGAAGGGCTCGGGAAGGAAGATATTTAGGAAGAGAGAGTTGAAGGTATTTAGGCCCCAGGCCCCAGAAGGCCTTGTGGACAATGCAGAGGGTTTTGAACTTTATCCTCGCAGCCACTGGGAGCCAGTGTAGAGATTTCAGTCCTGGAGAGATGCGGTCCCTGGGCTTGAGGCCAAGGACAAGTCTCGCAGTTCTGTTCTGGATGAGTTGCAGAGGGCGGAGTGTGGAGGCAAGCAGATTAAGATAGAGGCTGTTACAGTAGTCCAGTTTTGAGAGAACCAGGGCTCGGGAGACAGCGAGCTTCTGGGGGAAGGAGAGGAAGGGAAGAATACCTCTGAGGAGGTGCAGCTGGTAGTGTGACATCTTAGAGACGTCAGATATATGAGGAGAGAAGGAGAGTGTGGAGTCGAAGATAACCCCGAGGTTTTTTGCCTTGCAGGTAGGAGCAGGAAGAGGGCCAAGAGAGGCCGGCCAGAGAGCTGCAGGGAAGGAGGGAGTGGGTGTGCCGATGAGCAGAATCTCAGTCTTACTGGCATTAAGGCAGAGGTCATTGGCGGCACACCATTACTGGATAGCAGACAGACAGTCAGAGATGAGGGAGGAAGAGGAGGAGGCCGAGGGTAGCCTGAAAATGAGCTGGGTATCGTCCGCATAGCACTGAAAGTTGGGGCAGAGAGTGGCGATGCGGTGGGCAAGGAGTGCCAGATACTGGTTGAACAGCCAGGGGGAGAGATTAGATCCCTGGGGGACACCACAGGTGGAGAAAAAGATGTCAGAGAGGAAGGACCCGAGTTGGACCTGGGAGGGTCGATTGGAGAGGAAAGAGGTCAGCCACGCCAGAGCCTGACCAGTGATACCCAGGTTATCACAGAGACGGTTGAGCAGGATGGCATGGTTGACAGTGTCAAAGGCAGAAGAGAGTTCGAGCAGAATGAGAACACACGGAGTGTTGGAGTCGAGGTTCAAAAGCAGGTCCTCACGGATGTTCAGGAGAGCAGTTTCTGTGCTTCCGGCAGCTCTGAAGCCAGATTGATGGTCATGAAGACTGCCAACAGATTCAGCATGGAGGTTAAGCTGGCAGATGGCCAGTTTCTCCAGGAGCTTGCCCAGGAAGGGAGTGATGGAGATTGGGCGATAGTTAGCCGGCCAGGAGGGGTCAGAAGAGGGTTTCTTAAGAAGAGGGTACACAAGGGAGTGCTTAAGGGGGGATGGGAAAACTCCAGAGGCGAAGGAGTGGTTGCAAAAGTCAGCCAGGGCAGGGGCCAGGGAGTCAATGTGGTCCTTGATAGTTTTGGAGGAACAGGGGTGAACCTGTTTAGACGAGACTTTCATAGATCGGACTTGTCTGGAAACCTCGTCAGCAGAAAAAAGGGGAAAGGCAGAGAAGGAGGGAGGAGGGGTGGCTGCAGAAGGGCCCGAGGAAGAGCTGGACAGAGAGGGAGGGAGGTGGTAGGAGGAGAGTGAGGATAGGATGTCCTGAGTTTTGGAGATGAAGTGAGAGGCCAGTGCAGTGCAGAGGGCCTGGGAGGGGACAGGAGAGGTAGAGACTGCAGCAGGGTTGGCAAGCTCCTTGCAGATTTTAAAGAGTTCGGCCGAGTTGTTAGATGCCGCAGAGATGCGGGCTTGGATAAGGGCTCTCTTCTTGGTGAGAACGGAGAGACGGTATTGCCTTTGGAGCAGGCGGCAGGCCAGTTTGTCAGAGGATGAACATGAAGCACGCCATTTCCTCTCTGCCACCCTGCACTTGCGTTTTAGGGTGACGAGATCCGAGTCATACCAGGAGTTACATTTGGCTTTGGGCTTCAGGCGGATTCTCATGACAGGGGCAAGGATATCAAGAGTATCAGATATAGCAGAGTGGAGCATGGAGAGGGCTGTGTCAGGGTGGGAGTCAGCCGAGGGGGGAGGTGGGGGTGAGAAGGTGGCTGCGAAAGCCTCAACTGACACGCGCTTCATGGGTCGGATGACCGAGAAGGTGGGTGGCAGTGGTGAGGGTGGCTTTGCCTGTGGGGTAGGGAGGGTGAGGTGGGAGGATAGGAGAAAGTGATCACTCCAGGAGAGAGGAGTGGAGAGAGGGACGGAGAGGGGAAGGTCAGAAGAGATCAGAGCATCAAGAGTGTGCCCTGCAGAATGAGTAGGCCCAGAGGGGAGAATAGAGAGTGAGAGAGAGTCGCAGAGGTCACGAAAAAGTCCCGTGGGGGGACAGGAGGCATCCAAGTAGATGTTGAAGTCACCAAGAAAGAGGAGTTGAGTGGTAGAGGACAGGAGTGAGGAGGAGAGGTCAGCCCACTCAGAGAGGAAGGAGGAGATTTGACCAGGTGGCCGATAGACAGTAGCCAGGGTAAGGGAATGGCTAGGAGAGAGAGAGAGACGGCAGACAAGGCATTCAAAAGAGGAGTAGGTCTGCGTAGGAGTGACAGAGGCAGGAATCCACTCAGGGAAGATAAGGGCCACACCCCCACCAGCACGGTTGGGCCTGGGCACGGAGAGGATCTTGTAACCGTCAGGTATGAGTGTGTCAAGGCTGGTGACAGAACTGGCCGTGAACCATGTCTCAGTGAGACCTAGGACGTCAAGGTCCAGTTCCTCAAGAAGGTGACAGATATCAGAAGAATGCTTGATTGCAGAGCGAGAGTTAAGAGTGGCAATGTGGAGAAGGTTACCATCCTTGAAGGACTTCCGGGGAGGGGTACAGATCAGAGGTACGCCCTGCGGAGGTGTAGAAGAGGGAGGTGAAGAAGTAGCACGAGAGGGGGCAGGGAGGGAGGGTAGAGGCAAGGAAGCCGAGGACAGAGGAGGGGGGACAGCAGGAGAGGAAAGGAAGTTGATGAGGCGTGGGAAGCGTCTATCAAAGAGATGAAGGTTGGCCTGAGGGCCTTGGACCAAGCTCGGTCCCATTAGTGTAGACATTAATGATGGCCTTAGAGGAGTGGAAGGAGGCCAAGAGGACATCCCAGCGGGTGCCACCATTAATGGGAGAAGAGGAGAAAGGAGAGAGCACAGAGACCATATGAAGGGTCCATAGGACAGGCGAAGGTACGAAAAAGAGGATGTCAGTGAGTTTCCTTGGAGCAGGCACTAGTGTAGGTGTCAGCGATAGGGAGGCCTGGGTTGGAGCCCAGGATGTCCTTTTTAAACTTTTTCCTACCAGATTTAGTGAGGAGAGAAGGATAGTCAATAGAGAAGCAGTTAGAGAAGATAGGCGAGATAGAGAGCACCATGGAGTAGGAGGGAGTGGGGAGGGGGAGACAGACGATACGAGAGCACACAGACCACACAGGCAGGAAGTAAGCGGCAAGGCCAAGTTTACCACATTTCAGAACGGTGAGTGCGTATTAGGTACAGAGGTCACCTAAGTGTGAGAATCCTGCGAGGGGAGAAAAACCCTAGTTACCGCAACTGTGGGACATAGTGAGGTGAAGACACCATGTGAATGAAGTGACCAGGAATAGAAGTTTTGACCTAGCAGGGTTCCAGTAGACATTAACCAGGATTAGGGTAAGCCGAGAATCCTTCGGTCCTATCTCTGCTTTGCAGGCTTGAATGCCCACCATGTTGTTGCATAGTGGAACGATTTCTTTGACAGTAGAATTTTTGGTTGCTATTAAGAGGCCTCCTGCTGGTCTCCCTTTCAGTTTTTGTGCGGCCTTAAGATTTTGTATTGTGAAGCCTTCTATTTTAATGGGGTTAACCAGCCATGTTTCCTGAAACAGCATGATGTCATTCTTTTGTAAAAGATTATTTTTTAGCTGCTTTTTCCTCAGGAAACTCGGCCCTCTGGTGTTCCAGGAAATTAATCCGAGACCCCTTTGTCTAAAGACTGTTCTGCTCCTCGCCTAGTTTCAGAAAGATTTGTGTGACAATTTCTGGGATTTTTGCTAACAGGTTCTCATTTAATTTGGGCCGAGGTGAAACTTTGCTTTGGGGCTCTCTTGTCGCTCTGGTGGTGCCCATAGAGGAGGATGTGTCCTCCACTCCTGTCTGTTTAGGACCTGAGCGATTTCCATACCTTCCTTCCTCCTCTGATTCAAATACCCGAAGACCTTCTTTAGCTAGATCGTGTTTGTTAGTGATGAGGGCCTGTTGCGCCTTTCTAGAAGTGAGGGCTATTTCCACAAAGAATTTATCTTCTCTGATCGGAAATGAAAGGTACTCAATGTCTTCTGAGGCAAAGAGAAACAAATTGTAGTTCTTTTTAATCTCTGAAAGTAGAACTGATCTGCTCAGTGATTTTTCCTTATTTTGTTTTTCTAATCTCAGCCACACTTTTGGAATGGTAAAATTAGGCTTCACAGTTTCTTCTTTTCTTATGGGGGAGCAGTACTGTTTTCTTTCCAGTTTCTCTCTGTTGTCATCCTGAGGAGGAATTGCAAGATTTATGAATTTCCCTAATCCATTCCGACAATCAACTTCAATAATTGTGGCTCTTGGTGGAGATGCTTCTTGGGCAGCTGTTAAGGGAGCAGCACTAGTGAGAGCAGAGGTGAAGCCTGTTTTCCCCATCGGTTTTAAGAAAATTGGCGCTAATTTTATAGCAACTTGTTTTCCCTCCAATTTACCCACATTTGTTTTTCCCCTATTCAATTTTTGTTTCAAAAATATTGGGGCAATTTTGATGTTTGTATGGGATGATTTTTGTTATTAAGGGCTGCAGATGGAGATGTTATAGGGTCCGTTTGCATACCAAAGTTTGAAGTTTGAATTTTGCTAACACTGGGACCTTCCTTGCAATTTGGGCCTGCCTTTTTCTTCCCTTTTTCCCCCGGTGCGCATTTATTGGCTTGTGAAGTAAGCACATTTGTGGTCTGAGAGGGATTGGAAAGAGGCAGAGCAGCTGTACTGGTTTCCGCTGTCTTTTCACCAGACGGAGTGGTCAGATTTTTCAGAAATGTGTTCTTTCCTTTTTTTTTAGGAACATTATTTCTCTGGTTCTTTAATTTCTTCGTATTTTTGTCATGTAAAGTAAAGGGAGTGGTTTCTTTGGACCTGCCCCCTTTTTTCCTTTTTTGCCACTTTTTGCTTTTGGTTTTCAAAGGTTCTTCTGGGCTCTGGCTCCCACTGCTGGTCAGTTGATCTTGTGTATTATCTCCGTCAGTTTTTTGGGCGCTATCGCCAGTGTCTTCAATGATGTCAATGTCGACATTTGCCAGTCTTCGAAATTCTTCCAGAATGGAGTCTGAAAGCGGGGTGTCGTCAAAGCAATCTTTTTCACCCTCCCCTGTTGGAATCTCATTCTGGTTTTGGGAGTTTTTTATTTCCGAAGGGAGCTTCTTTAAGAGTTCTTGAGTTGTGACACTGCTTTTTGCTCCCTCTTTCAGTAGATTATGGATTTGGGCAATGTCTAACCCTTGTTTGACACCCTCAATTTGGGTTTCTTTCAGAATTGGAATCAAAATTGCATTCATGATGTTGTTAGTGGCAACCAGTGCTGATTCATTCTTCGAGATTTCATGTGACATCTCCAAGAGGAGACCCGCTTGTGTCTGTACCTCAGTTTTAAGAAGGTCAAATACCGAGACCAAGGAATTTAGAACAAAGCTCAAAGCTGCCAGGGGACTTTCTCCTGGTGGAGGGGATCTTTCGGGAAAGATTGCTGTTGGATCTTCCAATTCGTCTTGGTTGATTGGCGAGCTCGCCCTATTATCTTGATTGGTATTTACGGGCGTTTGATTATTTTCTTCACTCTCTATTGATGGAGTATTTTCCGAATTCGTATTATCGTGGGAGGGTGGCTGCCAGATGGAATCAATAATGTCGACCAGGTCGTTGGCACTCTTGTTTCTTTTTCTGCAGAAGTGGTCATTAATTCTGCTCTGAATCTTTTGTATCGTCAGGGTATACTCCAGCCCTCGTTTCCAACCTTTCTGGATATGGAGGTTTGGGAACGACCCCTCAGGGGTTTGCTGACTCTCTGTATTACTGAGAGTGTAGTTCGTAGCACATACCGGCTGAGCTATAGCAGGGTCAAGAGTGGTAGATGCCCCCTGCCCAGCCTCGCTCCCAGCCTCCAGATATGACCCATCCTGTCCAGCCATATCTTCCTCAAGAGGTGAACTCCGTAATCTCATTATGGGCCTTAAACGAAGACAGATGCTTATACCAATTAATGGAGTAGCCTTTGAATTTGTTTACCTTTTTGGTGTGGCCCCAGTGCGCCAAACAGTCGCTTAACAGTCCCTGGGCTTTACTCCTACCGGGCTTAACGCCGCAAGGGTGGTAGCCTTCCTCCTTTGAAGCGGCCCGTAGTCACGTGACCGGGTCACGTGTCCCTCTCGCTCCGCCTCCTCCAGGAAGCGCGATGTAGCGACGCCGGCAAGAGCCCAATGATGCTCGCAGTGCCAGGCACACAGAAGTCAGCCTCTGCACAGAAAGAGTTCACCTTGCAGAGCACGTAGCCCTCCTGTATATCAATCTGCTCAAGCTCAGGGCAGTGGGCTTGGCTCTCAGGGCCCTTCTACCGCTCATCAGGGGCAGGGCGCTTCTGGAAACGACCACCAATTCCACAACAATGTTCTACTTGAACAAGCACAGTGGCTCTCGTTGCCACCTCCTGCATATGGAGGTGGTGTCAATTTGTGAATGGGCCCTGTCGAAGGGGATATCGATCTCCTTGTTCCATCTCCTGGGGGACAACAATGCGTAAGCGGATCAACTCAGCCACCTGGGGTTCAACACCTATGAATGGGGGTTACACATCAACTATTTGTTGCCCCTGTTCCAGAGATGGTGTTTTACGGACATCATACAGGAGGCCAAAAGGCCATCTAAGCGATTTCAGTACAAGAGCAAGTGGACTAGGTTCTGCCACTGGGCTCAGGACAAAGGGCTGGACCCCCTCACTTGCTTCCTAGATGATGTTCTGGCTTTTCCCACACATCTGGCTCGTTCTGGCGTTCAGGTCAATACCTGCTGCACTCATTTGGTAGCCATTGGGGCCTACAAGAAGTCCACAGAGCACATTTTTTCAGCAGCCAATCCAGTGGTTAAGGAACACCTCAAGGGGTTATCCAGGACCTTTCCTCCGATCCATAGGCCGCACCCGGTGTGGGACCTCAACGTGGTCCTTGCAGCTTTTCAGCGCATGCTCTTCGAGCCTATGGCCTCAGTGGAAATCAGATTGGTGACACTCAAGTCAGTGCTGTTGGTGGTGCTCACTTCGCCATGCAGGGTGAGGGAGCTGCAGACTCTGTCGTCTTACGAGCCCATCACCACTTTTCATATCGACAAGGTCATCTTGCGCACTCATCCAAACATCTTGCCCAAGTTGTTCGCTCCATTCCATTTGAATCAGGACGTTTGCCTGCCGTGTTCTTTCTGAAACCCCAGTCGGAGGCTGAAAGGGCTTTCCTTGTGTTACAACTGCCAGTATGTTCAGTCTGAATTATACCAACACACCGAATACTTCAAAGGATTAACACTAACCTGGTTGAAACTGGTTGGTCTGGAAGCAGCAATAGTAGCAGGCAAGAATTGCCCTGAGGCCCTTGCTCCTCCCTCCACCAGAAACACAGAACCAGTGGGGAAGAGGCACAAACCCAAGGGAAACCCTCTGGGGAATAAAACCCTGGGTGGCGATGATGACCCGTGCTTCGGATGGAAACCTCTAGCGTGTGAGAGCTTGGCGAGTATGCAGCTGGAAGTCTCCTGAAGAAAGAAAGGACAGGTGAGTATCGGAATATGGTAAGTCCAAGAAAATAGAGGGAAGGAAGTACGGATGCTTACTGAAGGTTCACAGATGAGTTTGAATGCTCTCAGAGAGAAGAGTCTTTTCGAGGGAAAATGGCGTGTGTAGGAGCAGCTCTGAATCCTCCTGGATCTTCTAAGAGATAAGAAGGGGTGAATAAAGGAAACAAGGAAACCAGACAAAGAAGTCTCAAAACCAAGAGGGAAGGAAACTCACTGCTGCTAGCAATGCGGGGATTCCTCTATTTACTGAATGGATTTTAACGGTGAGCGGAACGGGAAGCAAATGCAAACCCGGAAGTGAAGATGGACTCAGAAGCGTTCCTGAAAGCAAGCACGGGAGGGAAATTCTAAAGTGAAAGTTAAAGAGAATAGGTTAGTTCAGATCACAATCAGTTACTCAGAGGAAAGAAAGGAACCTAGGCTACGAACTTACGGAGCGTCATCCGAAGTAGCGACGCATCGCAAGGACCGTCTCCGAACCTTAAATATGATCATGTGACTCGTCGCCGACTTCTGTTGGAAGCGTGGCGACATCATGTGACTTGTAGCAAACGTCCCTTGAGAACGTGAAACAACTAGACTGCAGATACTTGAATACTCCGACTCTCCTACTCTTAATAATACATCAGGACGAATCGATCCACATATTCGCCTTTTATGTAACCATGTGCAACGTCGGAAAGGTGTAACACCTTGGTCCTGAAGAGAGCGCTCAAGTTCTGTCTCTCCTGGACAAAACCCTTCAGGAAGTCTGAGGCTTTGTTCATCACCTTTGGGGGCTCGTCTCCAGGCACACAGGCTTCCAAAGCTTCTATTACCCGTTGGATGGTCCAGGCCATTTTGGAGGCGTATACGTCCATGGCCAATTCTGGTTCCCGCATGGAACCCTGCCCTTGCTGTCAGCGCAAAGGATACGCCAGTCACGTTTCAGAGACGGGATTCTTGGGATGTCATTAGTAGGGTGGCTACTTGCGCCACTCCCTCTGCATTCTGTAATCACTTTTCCCTTGATACCAGCTGCAGGCGGGATACAGAGTTCGGTCAGGTGGTTCTGATGAACCTTATCGCTTCTTCTTAAGTACCAGGCAGGTTGTCACAGCTCCACCCAATGGTCTTGTTCTCTGGAATCACCCACAAGGATGGAGGAAAGGGGACGGAACATATGAGTAATTAAAGTTACTCATTGTAGTGATTAGAGTACTCATGGGGCCTCATCATTAGTTGGGTAGAGCTGTAAAATGCATCAGTAATCCTATTATTGGCGCATTTACTGCACCGCCCAATCTCGAGTTGAGCGGAAAGTGAGAGTTATTTTTGCTGGAGGTAAAAATCTCCCCTTTTTGATGGTTTTCAGGGGTTATTAGTATGGCGGTGATTGCACCAGCACTAATATCACCAAGAAACCCTCATTGGGTTCAATGGACCGAATGGGAGTGGGGATTTACCTCCCCACCGCAACTGGGGATCTGGCGCAAATTGCCCAGGATCGGGTTGCAGTAACACTAATAGCATAGGGTGTTATCCCGGTGCAATTAGCGCCAGGATACCGTCCAACTCAGGATGAGGCCCATAGCCCTTAGTCCCCTTTCCTCCATACGTTCCACCCACCTTCCCCTGCTTGTATGGCCGGGTCTGAAATATTCAGCATAGTCAGGTATTAAAGCGGCTGATGTGTTAAAACGGGACTGTGGTGAGGTGCTGGAGGGTGGGGTCTCACGGGCGTTCCCACGACCGGGGGCGCGCCCCCACATGCTGTACTAAATTTAAAGGGGAAGCTCAATTTTACGCTGCCAAAGTTTCCGGCACCGTCCGCATGTTGGAGGACGCCCACAAGGATGGAGGAAAGGGGACTAAGGACTATGAGTACTCTAGTCACTACAGTAACTTACATTTTTATTGAGTGGGAAAGTCCCATTCCAAGTGTAGGCACCAGGGGTGATGATGAGGGCTGGTTTCTATTGGTCACAGGGCTCATTGGAGGGGAACAGATGATACTAGCCTCCGTCTATGGTTCAAACGTGGGGCAGGATGAGTTTTTTCTGGCCACGCTGATCAATTTGCCTCTGCCACCGGGCCGATCATCCTGGGCATTGACTTCAATCTTCCCCTGGATACTAATTGGGACATTTTCACCACTAATTGGGACGTCTCTAAAGGACATTACTGGTGGGGCTGAGCGACCTTCAGGGGATCTTCTCAGGCAGCTGGCCGACTCAGACTTTATCGATTTGTAATGCCATGTGCACCTTGCTACCAAAGACTACACGTTTTTCTCGCTCTCAAACCGAGAGCGTGGAGATAGGCACTATAGACTTCCTGGACCATGCCCTGGTGATTATGTCCCTTACTTTGGTGTCATGATGCCTACCCCCGGGGAACCAGACCAGGTCCAGCAACCCCGGAAGCAGGCATCAAGTTATTTTGAGCAAGCCCAAAAACCCCTGCTAGGAGCTGTTTGGGTGCCGTCCTGGCGCCTGTGGCGCAAGGCTCATTTGGAGAGTCAGTCCTGGCGCCATAGGCGCCAGGCTCATAGAGCAGAACTTACCTGATGCAGACCATGCTGCAAGCTTACCTGATGCAGACCATGCTGCAGAGCTCCAAGCCAAATGAGGCTTGGAAGGGACTATTTTACCTACGGACTATTTTTTACTCGGGTGGGGCTGGGGAGGAATACTTACCTTGGACTACTTTGGGGGCTATTTAAACCACGCCCGAAGAGCAGCACACGCTTCGCGTTATTCTGCATCCAGCAGCGTAACGCTCACCGTGTCCGCAAGCCTGCATCCAGTCTTCTGCCACGCCCGCCTCGAGTCTGCAGCTCCTAGAAAAAGGGAGGAACAGAAGGAGAAAAGGTTAGAATAAGAGCAAAACCTTCGATCCGTACCTGAATTCCGGATCCACCGCGCCTTCGAGCTGGAAGAAAGAAGCATTTTACGCACGCCGCCTCGCCTGCTGCAGCACCGCGCTGAACTCACCGGCCTACGCAGCATCCTCACGATCCACCGCATCCTTCTGCACGTTCCCGCCGCACTCTGGCACCTAAGGGGAACAGAAGAATAGCAAAGGTGAGCCAAGGGAATAAACAGAGGCAATAGTAACTACCCCCATAGACTTACCTGATTAACGCCGGGGGTACTATTCCTCTTCACGGGTCGGCGCAGTCTCCATTTCATCCTCGCCATACCCCGGCCCCTAAGGGGAACAAAAGGACAACAAGGTGAGACAAAGGAACAAACAAGGGGAACTCTTCTCACCGCAATAGACTTACCTAATTTTACCGCCGGAGGCATTATTCCCCGAACTTCATATTTTCTCTCCACACCTGAATAAGGGAGCAAGCAACAGGTTACTTTCTGGCCTTATTTTATTGAACTGTGTAGGATAAGCCAAATCCTTACCTGAACTTCGTCAGCTACCACGAGGAACTCTTTGCTGGGGTCAAGCTGCAAACTGCAAGGAATCGTACAAGAGTGAAAGTCAGACATGTGAACTCTTACGAACTACATACTTTTCGGAGTCAATATTGTTCTCGAACTCACCAATTCCTTCGAGCCAGTGAAGCAACTGGTTATCAACGCGCCCATGCGCTCAATGCAGGATGGAGAGCTCATCTTTTCAAACCATCAGGTGAGACTATAAGAGGGGACATCAAAGGTGATCTGTGGGGAGAACAGCAGGGCTGGGAGGATTTACGCTCAACTCCAAGGGTGGTTAATTCCCTTTCTCCATTTGCAGAAGAATAATCCTACGGGTCAAGCAAACAAAGCTAGGCGGGCCAGTCCAGTCCGTCATCTCGGCACTACGCGTCACATTGGTGTAGACCGCAGCTGTCCAGTTCAGATCGACGCCTCTGTGGGTGCCAAGTGAGCGTAACATCTGGCCCCAACTACATCCAGACCTAGGCAGTGGAAGCTTAATCAATCTCTCCTGAATGTTCCAGTATTATGTGGGGAGGTTGAAGAGGCCATTAGTGAGTTAGTTTTTGTTAACAAGCAGGGCGTGCAGGTCTAGGATAGTATCAGATAGGATGAGTTCAAGGCCTAGATGCGGGGGGATATTGGTATCTAAGGCGATGGTCCTCAACAAGTCAAGAAAGGAGCAGACCCAGCTCCTATCTGGGGAAGTCAAGACAAAGGAGGAGGAATATAAAGCTACAGGGTCCTGGAAACCATTTATAGAGCTTCAAGCAGCAAAGATACAGGTAAATACCCTCGATGCTTCCAAGCCGGAATTTGCCCCGGCGTGCATGAAGCAGAAGTATTATGATGAAGAGAATAAGGCTTGGAAGATATTTGCTTGGAAGCTCAGGCAGAGGGTCAATCAGGGGAGGATATAGTCGGGATATGGCCGTGGGAGGTAGTATGTTGCATGCCGACCTTGACATGGTAGGTGAATCTGACAGGTTCTAAGGACTCTTTATACAACAGAATGTTCTACGCTTGCTAAGATATCAGACATCCTTGACTCTTGTCCCATGTCTCCGCTCCTGGTGGAACTTCAACAACCTCTCAATCAGGAAATTTCAAAAGAGGAGATTCTGAAGGCTATTTCCTCTCTGAAGGTAGGCAAAGCTCCGGGCCTGGATGGCTTCACAGACTCCTTTACAAGCGCTTCTCGGTAGCCTCCTGACGTAGCTGCATTTGCTGTTTAATGGGATGTTTTTGATGGGGAGATCATCGAGCTCCATGGGTGAGGTGAACATTTCCCTGATTCCAAAGGAGGGTAGGTACCGCGAATGTTGTGCCTCATTTCGTCCCAATGCAGACATCAACATTTTTGCCAAAATTCTAGCATCCAGGCTGGACAAGGTTCTCTCGTACTTGGTTGGAGAGGAACAGTCAGGCTTTGTGAGGGGTAGACAAGGCGCTGACAATGTCTGTCAGGAAGATAATAGTGCTCACTGATGTTGCATGGAGGTCGCACTCTGAGGAGCCACATTTGGGGTTGGATGCGGAGAACACATTTGTGTGTGTCGAATTTCCCTTTCTCAGGGAGGTGCTTACGAGGCTCCATGTAGGGGAATATTTTGTAAGGTGGTATTCTCATTCTACTGTGCACTTGTTGCAAAGGTGGTGGCGAATGGGATGCTGTTTGTGTGCTTTTCCTTCTCTTTTAGGTCGTGGCAGGGTTGCCCCCTCTCGCCTTTACTCTTTGCCTTACTGGTAGAGCCTTTGGCAGCGAGCATCACATCGGCGGAGGGGATAAGGAGCATTCCATATGGGGGTGTGACACAAAATAGCTCCCTTCCCTGATGATGTTATTTTGACACTGTTAGAGGCCGAAACATCCATGCCCTACCTCCTCTGGATTCTGAAGGACTTCTATGAAGCCTCAGGGTTTAGAGTGAACTTAGACAAGAGCGACATGCTTAACATTAGCTGAAGTCAAGGAACGCCTGTAGGGGTCGACCCCATTCTGATGGGCATCAGGCTCAATAAAGTACCTCAGCATTCACCTTACGGCGAACAGTACGAGGCTGTACCAGGCAAACTACCTGTGGCTATTTGCGTCTATCAGAGCGGACTTGAGGTGTGGAGGGCGTGGGCAACACCTTGGTTCTGTAGGATTGCCTCAGTCAAGATGAACATACTACCTCGGCTATAATATACCTTTCAGGTGCTGCTGGTGGCGTTCCCCAGCGGGTACTTGGGAGACTGCAGCGAGACATTTTGTCATTTGTGTGCGTTGGAGGTTTGGTTAGGATAGCTAGAGCAACCCTATATAGATCTAAGGATAAGGGTGGGCTGGCTCTACTGAACTTGAAGCACTAGTATCGGGTGGCACAATTGAGAGCATTGCATGAGTGGGTCAATCCGAGTACCACTAAAGGGTAGCGCAGGCTGTAGGAGGAGATAGTGGGGAAGCCACTTCAGTACATGCCCTGGATCTCAAAGGCAGGAAAAAATCTTACATGTATGAGCTTCCATCTATGAAGATGACTATCCTGGTGTGGGATAGGGCACTCTTAAGGTGAGGTCTCTCATTGTTCCCTTTCCCGCTCACTCCTATTCACTTTAACTCTGACTTCCAACTGGCCTATGATGGCGTGATGTTCTCAAAATGGAGAGAAGGAGGGTGTGAATTCTTAGCACATCTTTTTGACAAGGGCCAAATTCGATCGTTTGAGGCCACCTTTGAGGTGGGGGAGCAGGAACGGTACAAATATTGGCAACAGAGGCATTGTGCAACTCAGCCATATAACAAATTAGCGGCCACCAGAGGACTTACAGAATTTGAAAGGGTGACATGCTCGTCTAGCGACTTGAAGGGCTGGTATCCAGGTTGTATGGAGGTCTAGGCGCCGCAATGAGTGCTAGGTCACCAACGTATGTCCAGGCCTGGCACAAAGAACTGGAAGTTGACCTGCCAGCGGAGGGCTGGTGGGAAGCCTGGAGGGGCTTAAAGAGGGCCACCCAGAGTGTGTAATATGCAGAAAGGGGAAATACATTCATAGCACAGGACTACCTTATCCCAGATAGATGCAAGGTGAGGATGCAGGGGTGGGAGATGTTGTTGTCAGGTGTTGGAGGGACTGGTGTGGTGAAGGAATGCACTTATACATATGGTGGCGGTGTCCCAAGCTTGTACGTTACTGGTCTGAGCTATTGTATACTGTTAACCTCATTACTGGGGAGACCCACCCAATGGATCCTATTTTATGTCTCCTGAGAATGATGCTGGACAAGGGCATGCACGTGCGTCACGATAACCTGTCTATTCTTCACACTATCCTCCTAGCAGCTGAAGCCACTATAGGAGCCAGTTGGAGACACACATAACAGGGACTTCACCTTCCCTGCACAGTTGATGCCTCTTGGCCTCCTCGGCTGCTCCTAGATGGGGTTGACCCCCCCTTTTTCTCACCAACCCTGTGCCCATGGTAAGTGTACCCAATGGTAGCTACACAATTCAGAGTGACTCATTGTACCTTTTGGTTATCATGATTGCTGAACTGCTGGCATTACTTTATGTTTACGTTTGTTTATATCTACAGGACAGACTAGTTCCTGATGAAGCATATTGTGGCTTTGATTTGTGTTGAAATGTTAATTTTTTTTCGCGTTTTTTTTTATTGGTTTATTACAAACCATTAATAAACAATTTTTAAAACAGGAATTAACCACATCCTTTTAGAAAAAACATTATTTATAAAATACAATAATGAAAACTAAATACAGAGGGGAACACCAGAGAACCAAGTCCACAAATAACATCAGGGACATACCTTCCCATATTTTAAAGACAATATCGGACACATAACTCTAACACAAGTGCTTCCTTTCTGCTTAGTACTCCCGAGTACCCCAAACTCCCACCAGCTTCTACAATCCAGTTAATAATCCCAAAGGATAAAACCTTTACCCTCCTATTAGACTAGGTTAAGTTACAGATCATTTCTTCTTCCAGACCATAGTCATTGTCCTTTATCATCCATCAATCCCTCAATAAATGTAACCACAGCAAACATTAAAGATAGGTGGTTACCCTGTAAGAATCTATGCCACCATTCTTCTCTAGACAGAGTAGTGGCCATTGCTATTTTGTCCCCCAAAATTTGGGTGTGATGATCAGTTAAACCTATACACAAGGTTAGCAGGTGTTTCAATGCCTCAGTTTCATTAGGAAGCTTGCAAAATCACCACCACTTTTCCGGTGGACTCAATTGCTTCTGAGCAGCTAAGACCTCTCTAGTTGAATATAGGTTTAAATGCACTCTTAAAAAGTTAGCCCTGATCACTGGACAGGGGAACTTTCCAAGGTATTTAGGTATCTCCCTTAATAATTTGCATTCAAACACATACTCTTTCATCAAAGCCAACCTATTTCACTTAGATTGAGTAAATATCCAATCCTGTCTACTCAGTTTTCTTTTTACAGAGACAGGGTTGGATATAAAGGCGTCCACAGAGAAATACAGATCGAACAAGATATTTATGCACTTCATCTTCCATAGTTTTAGATGATCCGAGCCCTGAAACAAGGGGTTTTCACCCAAGAATACTCAATTGCGGTGCTGTAAGGGAGAGTAGGCTTTTACAGAATAAAGATAACGTTTTCCACAGACAAACAGAGTATAGAGGCGGCAGGCCTAGTAAAAATCTTATACAGGCCCACAGCACACATCTTGGAAGACGCAAAATTTGCTTCTAAAATGCCCATTCTATCGTCTCCCATATTCACCAAGTCAAATTTAAGGTTGATTCGGAGCCATACGATAAGATAGGGACCACCTTTTGAGTGTAGAAGGTGATTAGGGGGAGCAGAGAACATTTCCCGAACCTCTTATGCAGAATCATACCTTGAGAGCTAAGGTTTTTAGTCTTCAGCCTTAACAACTGCGCTGTAATTGATTTCGATCCGGCACACACCCAAGTCAACGCCTAGCATGAAATGCACAACTGAAATCCTTATTTATTTTTGTCTAAAAGTTATTTTATTCTGGGACGATGTACCACTCATATCACGCCCCTCTCCTGGACCCCAACCCCCCCGGTCACACTGAACCAGGAATCAGGCTGGTTTGCAAAGTTAAAATATTTATTTATGTATTCACAATTTAATCACACTATGTTTTAAATGGTACACAATAATCACCAATAGGTGATGTAACACAGAATAATCACTTTAATACACAAGGAGTAATAGTGAGTAAACCAATTAGCAGAGAAATAATACTTTTGTGTGTGTGTGTTCAGATCAAATAGCACTGTGGTTAAAGGTTCCCTCTGCACACCCCTCAACCCCCCAACAGGCAATGTAAAGAGATAGGAGGAGAGAGCAGGTATTCAGGAATGGCGGAATTCACACAAAATATCAATTCCACTTCCCCCCAGCAATCACAAGAGAAAAACGGAATTGACTATCAAGCTGTCAGAATGGCTTTTAAAGTTATTCTTGAGAATGGACTGGGCAAAAACACTAAATATGATATAAATTGCTAAAATTGCATACATTCTTATGGGAGTCACTTTGGATGGTTGCACACAAACACAAGCAATGATTCAATACCAAGAAACAATTTGGAATCCTAAAATTCAAGTCAGGAGCAATCAAAAGCTGTTTACACGTGCCAGAATTTCCCAAAAATGAAATTCGTGGCAAACTTTTCACTGCACGATAATCGCGATAACGGGACAACCGTAAGGATTTGGGATGGGTTTAGATGCGATTTAAAGCTGTGGATGTTAGATACAAGCAGAAGTTGAAATGTTGTTTCTAGCACGAAAACAGAGGAAGTTTTGGACATTTTAGTGGAGGTCGCTTTTTTCCAGATAGGCGCAAGGATGGAAAACAGGAATGCACTTTTAAAATGACAAAAAGGATTTCTTACACTAGAGGATGACTATGAACAAAATGAATACCACAGAAGAACACAGCCACTTGATCAGAATGACTGCCTGCAGTGGTCCCGCCTTCTTCAGATGAGAAAAGATCAGCGCAAAGATAGTTTTAACAATACTAGCACAGGAGGAAGATAGAAGGGATTGGATGGAGAGTTCAGACAATTCAAAAGTACTCCTAACAATGCAGGTTCGGAAGACAAGATAGGATGGGTTTAAGATAGGGATTAACTAGACAAGGTACATATGCTAGTGACACAGTTCTATCTATAGATACTCACTAGATATGTTTTTAAACGGAACCGTCAGGATTCTGGTCCGTCAAAATTCTGGTTAGGGAAGGGAATCTGGTTCTAGGACAGACAGCTGGGCACATCAGATTGGATCTGCAAGGCGCTCTGGTCACAGCACGGCACATGACTGGATCTGCAATACACTCTGGTCACAGCACGGCACAGGACTGGATCAAATTTGCCCTTTTTGTTTCTGATGAAAATTATTTTAGCAGGCAAGCAGTACAGCGTAGCCCGGCTGTAGTATGATGCTTCCCCTTAGGTTTATGGGGTTGGTTCTGGTTCTGGAAAGTGAATCTTAGCTGAAAGTGGTTCAGCTATACAATGGGTTCTGCTTTGCCAAATTTCTGGAGTCTGGAGCAAGGAAGATGGAAAGTTCTGCAGAAGAGTGCTCTGCCAGCATTCGGATAGTGGGTGAATCTGTCTGTGTTTAGCTGTCCTCTGCTGTCCATATTTATGCTATGATAAAGGGTGTGTGTGTGCTGGTTTATCCTAAGCTCGCCCCTTTGACAGGGATTGGTTCAGAGTCTCCTTTCTACCTTGATAGGAGGAGAGAAACAGGGTGTCACCTTCATGGTGTGGGTTTATGAGGCTTAGAGTCTACCCCTAGCCTCCTGAACACAAAATCTACTTTTGACACAATACATATTTACACATGTGCAACCTCTATAACAACCACATATACAGATTACATATTTTGTACAGCAGCTACTCCTCCAAACCCCGTAGCTGTGGGATCTTGTGTCTGCTTTTCACAGAATTTTGCCCTTTTCATCCGGAACACAATGTCCAATTTATCAGCAAATTTCTACAAATGTGCGCATATAACATGGGCATACGTGTCTAAAGTTTCATACTTCTAGCAGAAATACATTTGGTGTAAAATCACATTTTCTGCTGTTTCCTTCCAAAATATGTCACATGATTTTGCCGCCTCTTGAAATGTGCAGCCAAAATTTAGATTTACAGTTCTGTTATTTTTGTGTTTTTGACAATTTTAAGTGGCAAGTTATATGTATTTAAACAAAATGTTCTTTGTGAATGTTCAGCCACAGATGGCTGTTTGGGTCCGCCTCTTTCTCTCCCTTCAGTCCAGAAGCACCTCCTCCCTGTTGGCTCTTGGCAGAGTCCATTTACGACGGTCCTCACACCTAGCCTTTCCTGTTTTGCAGCTGTTCATTGTTTAATTCCCCACTGCAGACCAGGTTCTTCCCCAACCCTATAATTATCGCTTTGGTGTGATTTCCTGCTGGAGGGAGCTGGAGGGGGGGGGCTTGCCTCTGTGAGGAAAGCTGTTATTCCGGTTTGGTAGCTTTTAGCCAGCTTATTTTAACTGTTAATTCTGTTGCATTTTCCCTTAACATACAACAAGCTTGTAGGATCAAATCACAGCTAAATACTTCTTCAAGATTTTAAACCATGGAATCAAAACAATTACAAGATGGGTTACTCTCAATAACAGGCCTCTTAGATTGCAAACATTTGATTTTAGTTTATACATATTTAAAGTTTAATCCTCTCGGCCCCTGACAGCTGTCATTCAGGCGGCCGAGGGTACTGCACCCAGATTTTGCCAGATCCACGGACAAGCCACTTTTGCTGTGGAAATCTCTTGATGCTTTCAGCTTTTCAGGACATTGTGTGTTCACAATGATTTCTTATACTAAGTGAATTGTAGCACCCAGCAAGAATTTTGGATGTTTGAGGGTGTTTTGTACCGACATTCTGCAGTTTCAGCAACAAAGAAAAAGGATTTAAAGCAAGATTTTGGGGTTTCCTTTAGCAAAGCACTGCTTTTCCTTCTGTACTCCATCTTCACATGTTGTGGAGCCCAGTGACCTGTTTCAGGAGTGAGATCTCTGTTCCACCACTGACAACATGCATGGCAGATTGGGCAGCCATCTTTTT
This sequence comes from Ambystoma mexicanum, assembly GCF_040938575.1. Classification (NCBI taxonomy): domain Eukaryota; kingdom Metazoa; phylum Chordata; class Amphibia; order Caudata; family Ambystomatidae; genus Ambystoma; species Ambystoma mexicanum. The sequence continues at coordinate 380,227,448 of NC_090925.1, forward strand.
GTGCTTTGCAAAGCGCGATTTTCAGATGTTTTGGCGCGCACAAGGGTTTTGCGGCCATTTTGATGTTTCTGGCACCCTCAGAACACAGTGATGCTTCTTGGCAGAGCAGAAGTGGGTTAAGACATCCCACGGAGCCCCCCCTCATGACTTGAGTTTGACCGCCCGTCAAGGGGAAGTCGGGAGATTGGGATGTTCTTTCTTTCTTTTTGGTCCACGTGGAGAAAGTCAGCTGCTTCTCCCATCAGTGCCGGATTGACATGCTCTCCTCGCCGGTTCTGGATGGGAGTATGGAGCGATACTCCGGGCTCCTTGGTCAGGTGGTCCTCCTTGGTACTTATGAATTCTTGGTTCCAGTGCTATGAGACAGAACAGAGCATGGTTATGGAAATGTCCCCACTACTATTCATGTAGTGGGGCAGATGCATACATTTGACATACAATTTACAATATTTCCCGCCTGGATTTACTAATGGTTTTAACAGTTGGATTCTTCTAGGTATCCAGAATGTCGCCCTCTGGGTTTCCGGTTGGCTCCTCTATTTGCCGCAAAGTGTACCTGGGATGGCAACTCTTTAGCTGGTTTATGTGGACCCACATGTCTTCCCCTATCTGCCATACTGCCCTTAGGGATGCAGATTTTTTAGGCGACTGGTGAGATTCTGTCTACAATTTCAAAAGGACCCCGCCAACTAGGGAGGAATTTGCACTGTTTGGCTTTGTTCCGTTGGAAATTGTACAAGTAGAACCTGTCTCCTACTTGGTATTCTTTTTTAGTTGTCTTAAGGTCATAGTGGGTCTTCATACTGTCTGCAGCTCTTTCTAGATTCGGCTGAGCTTAGGCAAAAGCATGTTTAAGGTGTTTTCTCAGATTCTCAACATACTCATGAGTTGTGGAGGCATTTATCAAGGACTGCTCTTGGGTTCTGTAGAGCAGATGCTGGTGTAGCACCATCCTTCGTCCAGTCATCAGCTCAAACTGAGACATTTTTGTTGCAGAAGAAGGGGTAGATCTGATGGCCATCAGGACAAGAGGTAATCATATGTCCCAACTTGGCCCAGAATCTGCCACAAACATTTTGAATATGCTCACAATTGTCTTGTTGTATCTTTCAACTGCACCACTAGAGGCTTGCCGGTAGGCAATGTGTAGTTTCCTTTTGACCCCAAATATCTCCCACATCTTTGTCATTACTTCTCTAGTAAAGTGGCTATCTCGGCCTGACTCAATCCTTTGGGGTAGGCCAAAACGCGAGAAGATGTGATTGATCATCAAGGCAGCTGCTGTTTCTGCCTTGCAATTTGGGGCCGGGACACATTCCACCCATTTAGTGAACAAGCATGTTACGGTCAACATGTACTTGTTCCCCCTAGAGGAGCGAATCACAGGACTGATAAAATCGACTTGTAAATCTGACCAATGCAGTGCCATCCCCCTCTTTTGGAGGGGAGCATGGTGTGTGAGTGATGTTGGCTGGAATTGTGCACACACAAGACACCACTTCAAGTATTGGTCGAGGTCCTTCCGCATGTGTGGCCAGTATGCAACCTCTCACAAGATTTCTAGTGTCGTATGAAACCCCCGATGACCGACTGTGGCCGCATCATGGGCGTGACTTAGCATCAGGCTTCGGAATGAGGTGGGGACCACCCAATGGTCATGGCCAGCTATGGATCTCCTCACCAACAAACTGTCTTGTATTCGGAACATTTTTGGACATTTCATCAACACTCTGAGGTCCTCTTTCCCAATGTAATCAGTATCCGTCAGGGGAAAGTTCTCAGGGTACTCAATGTGTTGATAAAACTTACCAATTATTGGATCCCCTTTTTGAGCTGTAATCAAATCAGCATCTGGGGTCTCCTTACTCCATTGTGCAGTTGAGAGTTCATTGTGAGCATTTGTCTGGGACCTAGTGATAGCAGTGACCTGGATTTCCCCCAACAGGGACTCGATCACAAGTAGATCCCCTTGGATGGCTCCAGTTTTGGCCAGCTGATCAGCTAGGTCATTTCCAGTTTTGTCTGGTCCCTCCACTTTAGAATGACCCTTGATCTTTTTCCAGTAGATGGTCATCCCATTCGAGGTGACCAGATCAACAATATTTTGTATTAATTTTCCATGTTTCAATGGTTTATTATTAGCACATAGCATGACTCTGGTTTTCCAGTTAACCAGGTGCGCCACAAACCCGTTCTGTACATAATCTGAGTCTGTGATTATGAGCAGTTCGTGGAGTTGGTGTTGGACAGCAGTGAGGATGGCTTGATGCACAGCCATCAACTCTGCCACTTGACTACTTCGGGGACCGATCTTATACCCAGCAGAGGGTTCTGGGGCATCATTCACCCATGCATTCCCTACGCCGGACACAAGTTCCTTTTCCCTGTTGTTGTCAACATATTAGGAGCACCCATCCACAAAGACAGTGGGCATTCCCTCACACTGGTCTTCTTCATAGACTTTGTGTGGGGAATTAAGGTATGCCTCCATGTTGTCCTTGATTTTAAGACTTTCGTCCTCGAGACAGTTTTCTCTGGCACAATCATGCAAGTCAGCCAAAACTTGCGCAAGGGGACTCTTCTTGTTTTGGCCATATCTGACCTCCACAGGAATGCCTTGCATTGACAGAATACAGGAAGTAATTTGGGAATTACTCACATTTCTGGCCCGGATCCTGTCACTTTGAAGATATTGCAAAGGTTGGTGTGGAGTCTCCACTATGATGTGTTCCCCCTGGATAACGGGCAGTAATTCTTCAATGCCCACACCGTTGACAGGAGTGCCTTCTCACAATCATTGAATTTTTCCTCCACAGAGGATAAAATCTTACTCACATAGGAGATTACTTTATTGACCTTGTCATGCTTTTGATATAATACTGCAGTCAAGCATGTATTTGAGAACCCTGTCTCCAAGAAGAACTCCTTGTTTTTGACAGGGTAAGCTAGGCAAGGCGCTTGTGAGAGGCTTCTTTTCAGTTGTCTTACTGCCTCGGCTTGTTCTGGACCCCACTCCCACTTGACCCCCCTTCAACAGATGGGTCAGAGGTCTTGTGATCGCTGCGTAATCCTCAATGAACTTTCTGCTGTAATTAGTTAGTCCAAGGAGGCTCCTTAGTTCCCGCAGAGTTGTGGGGTCTTTTATTTTCTGGAGGGCTTCTACTTTCTTTTCCTGGGGACAGAGACCCTGAGGAGTTATCTCATGCCCCAAGAAATTGACATGGGTCCTGCACCCCTGTGCCTTTTGAAAGGAGAGTTTTGCTCTGGCAGCCCTCAACTGTGTCAGGACATAACGGATCTCCGCTATGTGTTCCTCCACAGTTGAGCTTTTGACTAGAACATCGTCTATATAGGCCAGGTTACCCCTTTCACCCAGGTCGGGCATGGCCTTATGTAGAAAGATATTAAATTCATTGCCAGAGTTGATGTATCCGAAGGGAGTCCGGGTCCATGTGTACTGCTGCCCCCCGAAGGAAAAGGCCATCTTGTATTGGTCCTCCCTACTGACAGGTACAGTCCAGTACTCATTGGTCAGGTCAATTGCAGTGAATACCTGTGACCCTTGGATCTGGGCCAGCCCTTGGTCAATGTAGGTAATCGGCCATCGAGAAGTATGGACCCGTTTGTTGAGCTCCCTTAGGTCAGCACCGAGTCTCCACTGGCCGTTTGGTTTCAAAATCCCCAGCACCGGATTATTGAAGGTGCTGTGGACTGGACGAATTATCCCACGGGACTCAAGGTTCTTAATTATTTCAGTAAGGGACTCCATAGATGCGAGAGGCAAGTGATATTGCTTCACAAACACTGGAGTCATGCCAGGGTCCGTGGGATTTGTTGTTGTGTGGATGTCGGTGCGACCACAGTCATATGAGTCCACCACAAAGAGATCTTGATAATCTAAGAAACCTTGTTTCAATTTTTGCTTTTGCTCCAGAGTCTCACAGGCATCAGCTAGGTTAACTCTCCAACCATCTGCCTGAAGCCTGGAAAGACTTCCGGTTTGGCTACCTCAGCGGCCTCCTCCAGCTATGTGGAGAAGTCCCTGGTCAAAGTGCTGATTTGGACTGATGGCTTCAGGTGGGGAAGGCAGTCCTCGTGGACTTGAAATATCACCTCATCCCTCCTGAAGTCACAGTTCACATCTTCCTTACCATAAGGGCAGGAAGAGTACACCAGGAAATTCCCCCCATTCCGGGTGAAGATCCTGTCTGGTGTTGCATCATCGTCGCTATCACTGTCAAAACAGTCCTTGGGGATTGGTCCTAACAGTTCATTACCTAAATCTATGGAAAAATGTCAGTCATCAACCGCCATTCCAATAATGGTGCCTGCGCCCAGAGTGATACTCTTTAGGTTGCTGTTATCCACCTCTATTGGAATGGTGTCGTGTTCTATGTTGACTAGTGGTGTTGGGTTTACCCCCAACCCTTACTGTTGGAAATGAGCATTAAGATGGACATGGGCGTCAGGATTTTTTAGTTTCTGTCCTCTTTTAATTTTTACTTCCAGTGAGAATTGTGGGGTCTGTTCTGGGATGGTGACTTCCTCTCCAATCTGAATTTCAACTGCATATGGCAGCAGTTGAGCTGACCAAAATGCTTTCTCTGGGTCATCAAAGTCCATGGGATTACCCGCTAATCGGGACCAAGCTTTGAAGTTTATTAGGTCCAAACTAATGACAAAGCGATTGAGAATGTCACTGCCTAAATAAAATGCAGCAGGGACATCTCGCACGACCTAACAATTATGGATTATGCTCTTGTTGCCTATGGAAATTTTTAGCATACAACTGCTAGGCAGGAGATGTTTGGAATTGGGTGTTTCCAGGTCCATTTCCCATTTGTCTAACAGTTTAAATGTGGGAATGGCTGGATCTTTTGTGAGTTTGCGGAACATGGCCTCGCTGATGAAGCTCTTACCATTGTTCACACATACTCGGGCGAGAACAGAGTCCTTCCCCTCATTTAACTGAATAGGGATGAACAACTGTTCTCCAATTTTCTGAATGTCAGCCAAGCTTTGAGCTGATTTCTCATCTTTTTGGACTATAGGAATGGGATTTTCTGATTGTGAATTTGTATAGAATTTCAGAGTGTTTCCTTCCAGTGTGGAATGCCACCTTAGACTGGAAGGAAGGTTGATTTTCAGAAATGGAGAGGACCCCCCATCACCAGTTTGTTGTCCTACTGCAATTACTGTCACGTCTGGGATTTGATTATTCTGGAAGTGAAATTCAATGTGGTCATGTTTCTGTTCAACCATATGGGCTGTGCCATTTAAACTAACATGGTTGACACTCTGTTTCAATTTTATTGGTCAGTCAGTCTGGGTCCAGAGGACCTTGTTTATACAATCAATGAGGGGTGACAATCTACACAGGATGTCATTCCCTAGTAAACAAGGTGTGCCCACTGGAGTGACAACTATCACCGGGTGCTTCACCTTTGTCGCCCAATTTTAATGTCTAAATCCACAGTCCCTTCGATGGGAATTTCCTTCCCGTCGAAGTTCTGAAGTTGCCCAGGAAGAGCGGTGAGAGGAATTTGGTATTTCTCCCCCCTTCCCGAATTCAGTTGATCAAAGGCCCTTTTTGACAGAAGGGTAGCTTGGGATCCAGTGTCCACCAGTGCCAAAATTGTACATTGCCCCTGTATTTGGACCGGGGCATAAAATCTTCCCTCCTTTTCCTCAAGAGGGCAAAGATAATGCACATTTCTGGCCAACTGATGGGTTAACTTCCTTGCTTTGGATACCGACAGAGAGGTGATTTGGGCTGGGTTTTGTTTGGGATCTTGGGAACCTGTAAGAAAAAGGTGACAGTTAGATATGGGGGAAGTTTTTGGTTCCCCTGGTTCTGATTCTGGGCTGCCCCCCCCCCCCCTTTTGGAGGCAGTTACCAGGATGGGTTTGAACCAGGGGATTTTCATGCTGGTCATTCTGGGGTTTGATGATGGGCGGTTCTAACTCGGTCCCCTCATCTACCCAGTCTGGATTTGGATCTTTTGGGACCCATTTTTCTTTGGGAGGCGTTCCCCCATCCCTGAAGGAGAAGATCCTTTTCCCAGAATTCTCTAAGGACCCCTCTCCTTCAAACTGGAAGATGTGCACCTCCTCCACAAAATGGGCCTTTTTTTAGGCACTTTATTTCTCCTAGCCCCCAGCCGCCGCTGTTGCTTGCATTGCAGACTTTCGGGGGCAGGAGATTTTGGTCCGGTTCCTGGGCTTCCGGGGGATTTTCACAAGTGGGGAAGGAAGCTTCCTCCCAGGCTTTACACCCTCTTCCCCGTGTGCCCCCTCCCTGGGAACCGGTGGGTTGTCAGGGTTCTTCCCCCGTCATTGTTCTGGAGCACCAGACCCTGGATTGGAGGAGTTCTGAGCCGCCATGCTCATCTGAGGGTTCTGTTGAGCCCTCAGCATGCGACCCAGATCCTGTGCCATGTTCTGGACCTGGCGCTCTAGTAGGGACACCAGCTCTGGCTGGCACGGGGTCCTCAGATCTACCCTGGGTTGATCCCGGGAACGGTAACTATCCCTTCTCGCATAATATCCCTGGTTAGGAAAGTTTGGGTACCCCTCCACCCTTGGCCTCCCCTCTCCCAGATTGGGCTGTCTGGGATCAGGAAAGTGGGGAAAGAAAGAAGGGTTGTTTTGGGGGTTGAAGTTTGGCAGGTAGCGGGGAAAGAAATTTGGTCTGGCATTTGGGGGATTGCTGCCCTCCTGGGGAAAGTGAGGAGGGAAGTTTCCTGGGTTGCCTGCTGTCTGGTTGGATCCCCCACACCCCTTGGGCTGGAGGAGTCCACACGTAGTCCAAGATGGCTCTATTTCCCTTGTAGTGTGGGCTGATGTAATCAGGGGAGTTAGGGGTCCCATTTGTGGGGTTACCTCCCTGGCTCCCCGTTTTGGATTGGCCCGAGGGCCTTCTGAGTTTGGGGTTGGTCGGATTCTGCGTGGGAAGGTTTTTAGGCCCTCCCATCTCCAGATCTAAAATGGGGGTAACCTTCACCTCCGCCACCTTAGCAGCAGCAGGGGTGTTGGTTGGTTTGGGGCTTTTGGTAGTATTTTTACTTTCCAACGGCTTCTGCACCTCATAGATGCGCTTTGCTTGTTCAATGACCCAGTCTAGTGATCTTTTCCCATGAAAGTCCCTTACTAGCTGGATCATGATGTACTTAGGTAGAGCATGAAAGAAGTTGCTCACAAATTCCTTACTGTCAGTGCGCACCCTTCTAGTGGTCCGCGCAAAGGCGCATTTTCATTCCTGAACACATTCACACCAGCCGGTCAGAGCGCTCGCTTTGACATCCGTGCAGAGCTTGCCAACGCAGGTTCGAATCCCGGCAGGGCCAAACTCAGCCTTTCATCCTTCCGACGTCGATAAATGAGCACCACACACCGTGGGAAATAATAAGCAGCGCTCAGAAACCTGAGGGTTTGTAGCGCTATATAAATGCAAAATTATTATTATTATTAATATTATTATTATTATTATTCTTGTGGACCCTGGTCTTCCCCACATTGTAAGTTGTAGGCTGCCTTGCAAGCCTCTTGAGGGTTCCTATGATTGGAAAAAATGTTTCAGGATGGCCGCCCTATAGGTGGACCATCTGAAATGGTTCTGATCCTCCAGCCCAAAGAAGCTGGAGTACTCAGGAGAAAATGTCCACTTTACATACTGAATACAGCTTTGTCTGTCTTTCAGATGGAAAGTCTCTATCATCTGCTGAAATAATTCAAGGTGCTCCCAAACTGAATATTTGGCATTTTTGTGGTAGGGCGTGATGACGCTCCTAATAGCTTTTATTTGTTTCAGGGGATCCTTGAGTAAAGCCCTCTTAACTTTGTTAGCCTTTTTAGTTCTTGTCACCCTGGTCCACTCATCCTCTGACTCAGAGGCACTGTTACCAGAGGTGGCTGTCTGGTCCGCTAGACTCTGCTGGATTCTGCGAGCTTGGGAATGGCTGGCAGAATGTGGGGGCCTAGTTCCTTGGGTCCTGTGGTGCTCAGAAGAGTCTTCTGACTCTTCCTTGCTCCCTGGATTGGTTGAGTGCCCCCCCACTGTCCTAGTTGGGAAGAGGTTTTTTAGTGTGCTCTTAGTGGGCCTAGTCTCATTGAATTCCCCACCAAATTTTACCGCCTGATCTCCTGGTAAGTTATATTTCTGAGGATCCCTTTCTCTGATTCTGGAGTCTCCCTGATCAGAGAAGATGGCCCTAGCACTTGGGAACCTGTACATAGATGCCCGCCCATCCATTTCTGGGAGGCGCTGACCTATTAGCCCCATATTCTCCATTGGGTTGAAGTCTACCATCCCGTGGCCCTTAGTTCATGTGAGCCAGTGGACATGGGGGTGGCAGAGTCCATGGAATTGAAAGGATTAAAGTCTCTGGTGTCAGGGTTCCTGAGGTTATGCTCAAGGGCTTCCCTCTCCCATCTGACCACATCTCTCTCAGCCCCTACTCCCTGATGACATGCAAGAATCTGACCCTTTTGTTCTTCTATTAAGGCCTTACCGGTCTCTATTAGTTGTTCCTGCATGGTTATCTATCTATGCAGCCTGTCATTTTTCTCACAGAGAGCCTCATTGTCTCTCTGTGCTTCCTGCCTGCTTTGGGAGTATTGGGCCAATTTATGCTGCAGGAGACTCACCTCTTGAGTTCTGTCCTTACAGGCCTGGTCATTCTTTGCCAGAGCATCTTCCACCCTCCTGGCGTGCTCTAACAGCTTTCATAGTCCATTTTGAGTTCACCCAGTCCCTGAAGGGCCAGGTGATTTTCTTCCACCTTGGTTTGTAAATGGCTGACTTCCTGGCCTAAGGCGTCCCTTTCCTGAATTAGAGTGCCCCTCTGTGCAGCCAGGTCATCCCTCTGTTTTTTTAATGCACCAGCTTTCTGGCGCTCTTCATCGAACTCTGTTTGGGATTCAAGGTCTTTAAGAATTAATTTATTATTTTCTTCTTTTAACTGGTCTATCTGGTCTTGTAAGACGACCATCTGTTCTGCGCAAACCCTATTAAACATTAATTGTTGCACCAGTTTTTGTTGGCTCTGTTTTAAAGAGTCCAACCTTTCTTGACACTCTTTTTTCAGTGTCAGTAATTTGGTGTCTTGCTCTACCCTCTCTTGCTGCAGGAGATCCAGATCTTCTTTTACTTTTGTCAGGTGCTGTCTGGTTTCCCTCTCTGATTCTTGGCTCTTGTGTAGCCTTTGCTCTTCAGAGTCCAGATCAGTTTGGTTCTTCTCTAGGGACTCTACTTGCCTTTTTGCCAGGTCTAGGTTTTCTTCATATTTTTCCTGTATTACTCCAATGTGTAGGTACAGGTATGCCGCTATTTTGGCAATTTTACATTGCTCTTCTTTAACCCTTGGGGCCATATACAGTTCACTAAGTGTGTGGTGTAATGGACCCTGGTCCTGCCATGTATCTAATTCTGTGGTAGTGGCTTGTTGTTTGATTTCCTGCAGCCAAACATTCTCATCCTGCTCAGTCCATTCACCCCTGACAAACATTTTGTGCAGTAGGTGTTCTTTTGCCATATTAATTTCCATTGCGGTCGTCATTCCGGAAATATTAATTTCCTTCTGACTTATCTCCGGGTTACTTTTACCTCTGCAAAACAGGCCCAACTCCTTTGAGTTTTTCTTTTGAAGGGTGTTTTTACAGTGTATCACAGTATGGTAGCCCAACAAGGTGTATGTACCCTGTCAGTTAGCACGCTGTGTTAGACTGTCATGAGTGGTATGTCTAATTCAGGATCCCGGACGAGCCCCCAAGCTGTAAGGGATTTCAATCCGACACACACCCAAGTCAACGCCTAGCATGTAATGCACAACTGAAATCCTTATTTATTTTTGTCTAAAAGTTCTTTTATTCTGAACGATGTACCACTCATATCACGCCCCTCTCCTGGAACCCCCCTGGTCACACTGAACCAGGAATCAGGCTGGTTTGCAAAGTTAAAATATTTATTTATGTATTCACAATTTAATCACACTATGTTTTAATTGGTACACAATAATCACCAATGGGGTGATGTAACACAGAATAATCCCTTTATTGCACAAGGAGTAATAGTGAGCAAACCAATTAGCACAGAAATAATACTTTTGTGTATGTGTTCAGATCAAATAGCAATGTGGTTAAAGGTTCCCCCTGCACACTCCTCAACCCCCCAATAGGCAATGTAGGAGATAGGAGGACAGAGCAGGTATTCAGGAATGGCAGAATTCACACAAAATATCAATCCCACTTTCCCCCAGCAATCACAAGAGAAAACGGAATTGACTATCAAGCTGTTAGAATGGCTTTTAAAGTTATCCTTGAGAATGGACTGGGCAAAAACACTAAATATGGTATAAATTCCTAAAATTGCATTAACTCTTATGGGAGCCGCTTTGGATGGTTGCACACAAACACAAGCAATGATTCAATACCAAGAAACAATTTGGAATCCTAAAATTCAAGTCGGGAGCAATCAAAAGCTGTTTTACACATGTCAGAATATCCCAAAAAACGAAATTCGCGGCAAACTTTTCACTGTGCGATAATTGCGATAATGGGATGACTGTTGTTTCTAGCACAAAAACTGAGGAAGTTATGGATGTTTTAGTGGAGGTCGCTTTTTTCGAGATTGGAGCAAGGATGGAAAATAGGAATGCACTTTTAAAATGACAGAAAGGATTTCTTACACTAGTGGATGACTATGAACAAAACGAATACCACACAAGAACACAGCCACTTCAGATGAGAAAAGATCAGTGCAAAGGTAGTTTTAACAATACTAGCACAGGAGGAAGATAGGAGGGATTGGATAGAGAGTTCAGACAATTCAAAAGTACTCCTAACAATGCAGGTTCTGAAGACAAGATAGGATGGGTTTAAGATAGGGATTAACTAGACCAGGTACATATGCTAGTGAGACAGTTCTATTTATAGATACTCACTAGATATGTTTTTAAACGGAACCGTCAGGATTCTGGTCCGTCAAAATTCTGGTCAGGGAAGGGAATCCGGTTCTGGGACAGACAGCTGGGCACATCAGATTGGATCTGCAAGGCGCTCTGGTCACAGCACGGCACAGGACTGGATCAAATTTGCCCTTTTTGGTTCTGATAAAAATTATTTTAGCAGGCAAGCAGTACAGCGCAGCCCGGCTGCAGTATGATGCTTCCCCTTAGGTTTATAGGGTTGGTTCTGGTTCTGGAAAGTGAGGCCTATCTGAAAGTGGTTCAGCTATGCAATGGGTTCTGCTTTGCCAAGTTTCTGGAGTCTGGAGCAAGGAATATGGAAAGTTCTCCAGCAGGGTGCTCCGCCAGCATTTGGATAGTGGGTGAATCTGTCTGTGTTAAGCTGCCCTCTGCTGTCTCTATTTATGCTATGATAAAGGGTGTGTGTGTGCTGGTTTATCCTAAGCTCGCCTCTTTGACAGGGATTGGTTCAGAGTCTCCTCTCTACCTTGATAGGAGGAGAGAAACAGGGTGTCACCTTTATGGTGTGGGTTTATGAGGCTTAGAGTCCACCCCTTGCCTCTTGAACACAAAATCTACTTTTGACACAATACATATTTGCACATGTGCAACCTCTATAACAACCACATATACAGATTACATATTTTGTACAGCAGCTACTCCTCCCAACCCCGTAGCTGTGGGATCTTGTGTCTGCTTTTCACAGAATTTTGCCCTTTTCATCCTGAACACAATGTCCAATTTATCAGCAAATTTCTACAAGTGTGCGCGTATAACATGGGCATAAGTGTCTAAAGTTTCATACTTCTAGCAGAAATACATTTGATGTAAAATCACATTTTCTGCCATTTCCTTCCAAAAAATGTCACACGATTTTGCCGCCTCTTGAAATGTGCAGCCAAAATTTTGATTTACAGTTCTGTTATTTTTGTGTTTTTTACAATTTTAAGTGGCAAGTTATATGTATTTAAACAAAATGTTCTTTGTGAATGTTCAGCCACAGATGGCTGTTTGGGTCCGCCTCTTTTTCTCTCCCTTCAGTCCAGAAGCATCTCCTCTCTGTTGGCTCTTGGCAGAGTCCATTTATGACGGTCCTCACACCTAGCTTTTCCTGCTTTGCCGCTGTTCATTGTTTTCTTCCCCACTGCAGACCAGGTTCTTCCCCAACCCTATAATTATCGCTTTGGTGTGATTTCCAGCTGGAGGGAGCTGGAGGCCTTGCCTCTGTGAGAAAAGCTGTTATTCCGGTTTGGTAGTTTTTAGCCAGCTTATTTTAACTGTTAATTCTGTTGAATTTTCCCTTAACATACAACAAACTTGTGGGATCAAATCACAGCTAAATATTCTTCAAGATTTTAAACCATGGAATCAAAACAATTACAAGATGGGTTACTCTCAATAGCAGGCCTCTTAGATTGCAAACATTTGATTTTAGTTTATACATGTTTAAAGTTTAATCCTGCAGACCCCTGACAGCTGTCATTCAGGCAGCCGAGGGTACTGCGCCCAGATTTTGACAGATCCACAGACAAGCCACTTTTGCTGTGGAAATCCCTTGATGCTTTCAGCTTTTCAGGACATTGTATGTTCACAATGATTTCTTATACTAAGTGAATTGTAGCACCCAGCAAGAATTCTGGATGTTTGAGGGTGTTTTATACCGACATTCTGCAGTTTCAGCAACAAAGAAAAAGGATTTAAAGCAAGATTTTGGGGTTTCCTTTAGCAAAGCACTGCTTTTCCTTCTGTACTCCATCTTCACATGTTGTGGAGCCCAGTGACCTGTTTCAGGAGTGAGATCTCTGTTCCACCACTGACAACATGCATGGCAGATTGGGCAGCCATCTTTTTGTGCTTTGCAAAGCGCGATTTTCAGATGTTTTGGCGCGCACAAGGGTTTCGCGGCCATTTTGATGTTTCTGGCACCATCAGAACACAGTGATGCCGCATGGCAGAGGAGAAGTGGGTTAAGACATCCCACAGCATCCACAGACTTTCCGCTATGCTTTGATTAATGCAAAATCCCAAGTAAGTGATAGAACCAACACATTCCAAAGGATTGCAGTTCAGATACCATTTATAAGCTCTTACTTGGTTCCCCCGAGCCTTCCATTGAAGATCAACATTTTTTTTTTTTTTTTACATTGGGCCACGTTATGACACCAGCATTTTTTCTCGGCGCCCGGCAATGGGGACTTACCGGGGCATTACAGCACTGCCGGTCTCGGTAATTCCCCATTGCCGGGGGCTGGGAAAAATTACTCCCCAGTCCCATTGGACTCAAAGGGAATGGGGAGGACGGATGCACCAGCACTGTGTGCAACAGTGCCGGTGCATCCATCATGGTCTGCGAGCGGGTTCCGTTCCGCCCGCCAGGTCAGACCGGGCGGGCGGAAAGGCACCCGCTCGCAGAACTCAGAGTGTGCCGGTCCGGGAACAACGATGCCGGTAGCTTGCCGGCACCGTTGTTACCGGACCGGCATGACTCTTAGTTTGTTTAGGGTCATATAGGAATATAGGGCATCCAAATGCCTTTGTAGTCCAATTGGTGTTCTATCAATCAAGAGGAGGTCGTCCGCGTAAATATTCCGCAGAATCGGCGTCCCATTGATTTTTGGTGCAAATCCACCTACTCCCTTTTGATGTTCACCCAAGTTAAAGACATACAGGTTAAAGAAGATTGGAGCAAGGGCACACCCCTGCGTCAACCCCCTATCAACCCTAATAGCCTCCAACAGAAGGCCCTGTTGATTCAGGCGAACCTGGAGGGTTGTGTCCTGATACAGTGCCTCCATTGGTTCCCCCAAATCATCCGGGCAACCCCACTCCCTCAGTTTGGCCCACAATCGTAAGCGATCGACACTGTGAAAAGCTGGCTCCAGGTCAATTGAGGCAACATATAGTTTAGTCTTCCCCTCAATGGCCTGGAGCTTTAATAGATTTTACAGGAATACGTTCAGGCTAGTTCCTATGCCTTTTACAAATCCTGATTGCCTAGGATCTTGATGGCCAGAATCTCTAGCCCATTTTGTCAGGCGACTTAGCAGCAGAGTAGCAAAAATTTTCACCAGACTGTCCAACAATGCTATCGGGCGGTACCTTAATCCTTTTTTGAAGATTGGAACAAACACCGCTGTGTTGCAACTAGGAGGAACCTTATTTTTCTCTCAAGATTTGAGCAAAGAGAAGATATGCCAATTCAGACCATTCCTCCGCTGCTAATTTCAAAGCATAATTGGACAGCCCATTTGGACCAGGGGCCCTGTGTTAAGTCCTTGGATGACATCAATTACTTCTTGTTTATTCAGATTCCAGGACGAATGGACATCCTTTCTAGGCCGCTGTGCCTGCAGATCATCAGGCTTGGAGGAAAAAAGTAACCCAAAATGGGAAACCAATTGATGCTCGTCCACCATTTGTGTTTGCACCGCACTCTGGGAAGTTCCAATTTTATTTATCCATTCCTAGGTAAGAAACATATTGAAATTAAAGAGAAGGCAGGAACACACATTTGTTAGGAAAAGGGTGTGTTGGACCAGTCATTACAGAAACTGTACATGACTCCTACTCAGAAACAATGAAGACACTTTATTAATCTTTTAGCTGATCCCTTATTTCACCTCAATTTGGTGGAAAACAGAGTAGCTGAAAGGGAAACTGATCTGAATACATACGAAGAGATGTATAAAAGATATCAGCAATATTAACACATAATCAACAAGTCAGTGATCAGTGAGAAAAAGAAGTACAAATGCATAGATTCTGGATAGAAATCAGACATCATTTAAAGGCAACACAATCTTGTTGAGGCAATACAAGATGAACTGAAAGGGTGCAAGAAAACCAAGCAGTGCAACAGTAGTCTTTGAGTATTAAGGATGCTAGTAGTCAGTGTTTACAGACACATGACAATAAAAAAAAAGCTTGCACAGCTTGATAGTAATGGTTTTTAAATGACAATGTGACTCTAAAATTCAAAGAAATCCAAAAACAGCTGTAAAATCCAACAATAAGGAGGTCAATTTGTAAGTTGATTTTAATTCAACACAACACATTTCTGTGTAATACTAGTGGATCTGGTATGCCTAGTCCCAGCCAAAACATTAGGGGTGTGCCACATATGGCCTTAAGAACACCAGACTCAGAAGGTGGCTCAAGGGTGTTTATTTTCAAGATGTAGTAAAAATCACTGGCTTTATTCTGATCGGGATGCGGGGAGGGTTTTCTAATGGGCTTCCCTCTCTCATCTTCCGGGGGCTTCCCACCACCCTAATCCCAGCATCCCTAATCCCATAGATTGTCCAGTTAGCCATTGTTAACACCTACTGTCTATTAATGGCTTTTGATGATGGCCTAAAGGTAAAAGCCTTATCCATCTAGCTCCCCTTTTCTAGGAGTTCCTTGACCTAACACTCCCCAGGTTTCCTAACTGGAAATTATGCTTTCTTGGACTGATAACTGGCACACTTGTGCATTGTTGTCTCATCCTTTCCCTGATTGCACTTCTCCTTCCCTACTGAGGGATAAGACCCCCTGCTCATTGTTGCATGGTGAAATGAAAGTCTGATATTCAGGTAAGTGAAGTGAACTTCTTTACTAAGTTCCAGTGACAAGGTATATACATCAGGTAGGTCCAAGGGTAAGTAAGTAGGAAGGTGAACAGAAGACATCCTCTGGCCCCCACTCTCACAGGCTGCTTCACTCCAACTAACATTCATGGACCTTACAGGGGCACTCACGCCACAAAATTGCACACACATAACATTTCATCAGGCATTGCCTTAGGCAAGCATTTATGCAGGACTAAGGCAGGGAACACAAGACACAACACATCACCCTCCTCAACGGAAACCAAGATAAAGGTACGGAAAGAAGTGCAATGGAAAATACACGGGGTAATGTGACCAAAGTATGAAACCAACAACGCTCTGACCACCTCCACTCCAAACTCCAATTGAAATCCCACTCACTCCATTCCGAAGAACAAGGAGACATGCTCCCACCTAATTCTTCCCTTCAATGACCTACAATGAAGCCAAACCCATCCAAAACACTAAAGGTATGTTGCAGGCCTAACAACAGACACTCAACCAAAGGAACCAGCCCTTACTCTCAACACACCACCATGACACACAATCTTAAAACAGCACCCTCATTCATCCTGCTGCCAACAACTAAGGTACACTGAAACACAGCACACCCTTCATCTTCTAGTATACTGACCACCGCTCAAAATGCACAGATCACAGGCACCAACAACCGTGCACTGCAGGTGGAGAGGACTACCCTCTAAGGTACCGGGGTCCAACTCCCCAAGGCACGGGTAGGTAACCCCCTGGAGTCCGGTATCCAACACTCCAATGTCAGTGGCACGGGTGGCAGGACACCCGTATAAAATGTGTGCCGGTTTCCAAATCCCCTAACATTGGCACAGGTGGCAAAACACACCTATAAAACGTGTGCCAGGTTCCAAACCCCCCAAAACCTGTGTCACGGGTGGCAAAACACCCCTATAAAACATGTGCCAGGTTCCAAACCCCAAAACCTGTGGGACGGGTGGCAAAACACCCCTCTAAAACGTGTGCCCGGTTCCAAACCCACAAAAATTGTTACAAGGAAAAAACTTTCACCATTCTCCCAATGCACATCACCCTCAACCACACACAAGGTGATCAACTCCAATCCAAATCTTGAAACTCTAAACATTTTGTGAAAAAGTCCATAAAGTATACGTTGATCCTGTGGAAGAAACATTAGTGCAAGATATATCACTGTTATGTTATGTTACTTTGCATTTATATAGCGCCTTATGTACCATTGGTATGGTCTGAAGGCGCTGGTAGGTTGAACGCCCTTGGGAACCGAAGTTCAAGTCAGTAGAGAGAGTAGAGAGAGTCAAAGGGGCGTGTGAGCACCGGATATGTGTGCAGCTGGTGTGGCATTCGTGAAATAGCTGCTTCTTAGCGGTAGGTGTGGTGGTTGAGAGGACAATAGTATGTGTTTGTTCTGGCAGGATTTATCCAGACCGATTGTGGCTGCGTTGTGCCTGAGGAGAACGCCTGGCTGGGGGGGGGGGTGTAACCAGCAGTGTTTAGTTAGAGTGATGGGGGGTTTGAGGCAGATGTTGGTATGAAAACAGCTATACCGAATGGTGTCATAGTATCGCTGTGTTCTATTTGAGTGGTGGTGTAAAGAAGAGAGTAAGCGTGGAGATGTGAATATGGTGGTTAACTGTAGGTGCTTGAGATTGCGCCCACTCCAAGAGTTCCATGAACTTCATCCGTATAGTGGGAAATGGGGAGAAACAAAATTAAACACAGTAGCGGGTCAGGGGAGGGTTGGCCTACCACACGGCCACTGGTGCCAGGAAGTGCCGAGAGGCTCCAAGGAGGTCGAAAATGCACTGCAATCACTGTGTGTGCTGCGAGCACGCTGGAAACTGGGCCAGCAATGGGGGTCTCAGCCCTGTGCAGGTGGAAATACATGGCCAACGGGCCAATTGGAGGTGCTGTGCGGGATGGGAGGAGGGAGAAGGGGGGCCACTGTTAAAAATTGCATTGCTGTCATGTCACACAACAAAACAATGAAAACTAATTTCAACAGAGGCCACGTTAAATGTTCACTAAACTCCCATTCCAGAATAATTTTGCCACATAGCCAATTCAGAGACATCCTTGACAACTTCTCAAGAACAGGCCTCACATGACCACTATCCTGACCCAAGCATGAACAAGCATGGGCAAAAAATTCCAAAAAGCAACTGCTGCCGCTGAAAACACCATATTGCTGGAGTGCAAATTTGCAATAATGCCCCCGACGTGGAAGCCAAAGCGGAAAGCATCAAAACAAATAAAACCAATGTCAATTACTTCACGCGCTTGCAGTGTTGTGCGGATGAGTGCATAACACTTCGGCCACAGTACCTGGAGAGTGGTAAAGTAACAAGCCACCAAACCTTCAGATGCCGCAAACAAAAATATTTTCCTTTTTCTGCCTCACAGATGCTGCTCCGTCCGCATGTTTCTTTATCTCCCTTCCTTTTCCTTAACGGATGTTGCGATAGAGAACCGCCACCTGCACGTCTTCGGGTTCTTTCTTCTAGACATTAGCAGAGCATTGGAAGTGGAAAACAACGGACGCTGCTGACGTTGGAGAAGAAGGCTTCAAACACACGCTGGCCTTTTCCAACACCCTGAGGATTCTGAGAGACGTCATAATTCCCTGCAGCAATTCACAAGGAGTGGAGCTCCTGCTCCGTAGCAATGCTGCTCTCCAAGCAAACCAGCAAACTGCCAAGAAGCAAAAGGTAAATCCTGCAACTGCAACCGTCCCACGCCGCAGCATGCAAACTCCCCCATGCGGCTGCAGAGATGTGTGCTCTGCCGTTGTGCAATCCTAACTTCTTTGCTCTCCCTCGTCTGCCCATAGGCATAGCACTGGCACAGATCATTATTTCCAACAGCTAAACGCCATATCACATAAATCTTACAGATGGTTGAAAAGATACCAGGACACTGTAGGTAAGATCAAGCTTTAATCTACGGAGCTCCCCGGAGCCCCAACACAGCGCTAACTCTTTCAAACTCCTCCAACCGTCTCCCGTTGGTCACGCGGCTCTCCCAGCATACAATCCAGAGAGTGCGCGAGACCAGCTCGAGAGCAACATTCCAACCATAAGCTCTACACATCTTTCCCCTTATGCAGAAAATAACTAAGAAGAACTAAGAATAAGAAAACCTAAATTATTTCTATTACATTTCTCACTTAACCAAAACAATCCTAAAATAGAGATATGCTATGCAGACAAAATTAAATCTTAAATTTTGAACATTAAATTTTGACTTGCTTTTCATTTGAATGTTAAGTTTCAGTTTCATAATCTCTCATCCACACAGGCTTTGACCTATGCCTATGTGAACCTTCTTCATTCACTCTTACACCTGTATCCTTCTTTTCCACATCCACCATTCCTCCTTTCACTTCCTCATCAACAACTCTTTCCTTCACCTCATCTTCCTCTTTCATATTCTTGTCCACACTCATTCTTCTTCCCTTCAATTTCTCCTCCAATGTATCCTCTTTCTCATTTCCCGCTCTTGCCAACCTTCCTTTTGACCAAACTTCCCCTCCCTCCAAGACAACAACATTGCTTTTAACCGCACTTATCTTTTTTGGTCCTAGGAACTTACTTTCCACACATTTGTTCACCAACCTGGGATTTTTAACATACACCATCTCCCCGACCTTCCACTCCTGTTCTTTCACCCTCATCCTGTCATCAAACAGTTCCTTGTTTCTTTCCTGATTCAATTTAATTAGTCTCATTATGTGATCACGATCCACACTGACCATCTTGGCCATACCTAGCCATCCTGGACAAAGCCTTGTACCAGGTTCCCTGCCTTTCATCGACACAAATGGAGATACACCAGTTACAGAGTGTGGTGTAGTGACATAACTCCATGTTAACATCCTCAACACTTCCCTACATGGTTGTCCCGACTTCATAGCCAATTGTAGGCCCCCTTTTATATACCTGTTCATTCTTTCAACCAGACCATTCGCCTTGGGATTATACAGTGCAGTCCTTCTGTGTTTTATGCTGTAGCCCGCAAGAAATCTCCTCATTGCCATGGACACAAATTGTACTCCATTATCAGACACAATTTCCTCAGGAACACCCTCCTTAAGGAAGACCTTTTCCAAGAAACCAATCAACTCCTTAGTCGTTACTTCTTTCACCGCTTCCCATTCGAACCATTTAGAATGAAAGTCTACTACCACCAATAGAAATTTAAGTCCTTCTCCCAGGCCGGTCACAGGGCCCATAATGTCCACTGCCAACTTGTTCCAAGGTTGATCTGGTATCACATTAGGTATTAATGGGGCCTCTCTTACCACTCTGCATTTGACACTTGTTTGACAATTCCAGCAATCTTTAACATACCTTTCAGCACTTTTGTCAATTCCCGGCCACCAATAGTTCTGCCTCAACTTCCTTTTCATGGCAGCTTCCCCTGGATGTCCCTAATGTGCCAATCTCACCAAAACCGACCTAATTGGCTGAGGGGGAACCAAACACCTACCCCTCCTCAATCTGCCTTCACACAAATTCAATTCATCTCTGATCTCCCACCATGTATTGAATTTATTATCCAAATCTTTTTTAGCTGGCCACCCTTTCACTGTCCAACCCTTTACAAGTTTGAGGTCCTCATTAGAATCTTCTTCTAGTGTCCACTCTTCTCTACTAACAGCACACTGTATTTCCGCCACCACTGACTCCTCTTCTACTTCTCTTTCTTCTACCCCGTTACCTTCCATTGGCAGCCTGGACAGGCAGTCCGCCACCACATTTTTCTTTCCCGGCAAGTAGCTCACATCAAAGTTAAAATTTTGAAGTCCTAAACCCCACCTGCTTATTCTTGGAGAACCCAAAGCCCACCTTCCACTTTCAAAGAGCTGCACCATGGGTTTGTGGTCTGACCTGACCACGAATCTTCTCCCCCACAAGAAATACTTAAAATGATTTACAGACCAGAACATGGCTAATGTTTCCCTTTCGATGACAGAATATTTACATTCTGCACCTCTTAGCGTCCTAGACGCAAATGCAATAACTCTCTCTGTATTGTCCTTGTCATACTGCACCAACTTTGCCCCCAACCCCAACATGCTCGCATCAACCACCAACACACTTCTATCCTTAGAATCAAATCTTCCTATGGATGGTGCTGCACTCACCGCTTGTTTAATGCACTCAAAAGCCACATCACATTCTGTTGACCATTCAAATCTCACACCCTTCTTGAGTAACATTCTAAGAGGAGTTGACACTTTGGCAAAATCCTTCACAAATCTGTGATAATATTCAGCCAACCCTAAAAATGATTTGACTTGTTCCTTATCCTTTGGTACCGGTGCATCCTTCAATGCTTCCACTAAATTCCTCTTCGGTCTCACTCCTTGCTCATCAATTTCATGTCCCAGATACTCCACTCTGCTCACTGCAATCTTACATTTGCTCCTTTTCACCGTTAGCCCTGCCTCACCCAATCTGTTCAACACCTGTTTCAACACTTCATCATGTTCCTTAGTGGAACTAGCATATATCAGAACATCATCTTGGAACACAATAATGTTTTTTACTCCATCCAGTACTGTCTCCATCACCCTTTGGAATACAGCCGCCGCCGAGGCGAGTCCAAATGGCATCCTGCAATACTTAAATGTTCCAAATATTGTAATAAATGCTGTCAAATGTTGACACTCTTCCTTCAATGGAATCTGATGGTACGCCTGAGAAAGGTCAATGACTGAAAATACTTTGGCGTTGTTTAGTACAGATAATTTATCACCAATTATCGGCAGGGGATGTCTATCAACCAGGATGCTTCTGTTCAGATCCCTCAGGTCTACACAAAGTCTAATGTCTCCACTCGCCTTTGCAGCCACCACCACCGGCGACAACCATTCTGAGCTTTCACTCTTTTCTATTATTCCCCTTTGAAGCAATGACTCTACCTCCACCTTCAGTTTCTCGCTCAATTCATGAGGTACTGGCCTCACCTTATGCACTTTTGGCCTTGTGCCTGTCTTCAGCTGAATTTGGTGCTCAAATCCTTTCAACATTCCCAATTCATCTTTGAATACCATGGGATACTCCTTCTCCCACTTGTCCTTCAATTCGGCCACATCAATAGGTCTCTCTGCATTCGCTTGGATTCTGATCCCTAATTTCCATTCTTCACCCCACCCCAGGAGTGATGACCCTTCTTGTGTCACATATATTTCCGATTCACAGCTTCTTCCTTTATATTTTATGGAGGCCTGGAACATCCCTACCACATCAATTTTCACGTTTCCATATGCATAAGGCTCAATGTTGTGTTCTTTCAACATTTTCACGTCTCCCTGCATGCAACTCAGAAATGTTGCCTTTGACATTAAAGTCCACGGTGAACAACTGTCCACCTTCATGGTCACTACTCTCCCGTTGATCATGAATACGTCTCTGGGTGCACCTTCTTTACTTGACACCTCAGAAATCTCTAGCACATGCTTTGTCCGGCTGCACAGTTCCATTTCTTGATCCTCTACTTGTTCTGGTACCCTTCCTCCTGTTTCAATGTTCTGCACCACACCTGATTCCCGACACACCCTCGCGAAATGGCCCTTCTTCTTGCATTTCAAACACAAGATATTCCTGGCGGGACAAAACATACTTGTGGAAATGTGGCGGTTGCTCCCGCACTTGTAACATCTTATTTCTTTGTTCGGGACGCTCTTACGGAAACCCTTCACTGCAGCCACTTCTCCTTCTCGCTTGTCTCCCTTCATAGTAGACATATATTTATGGGTTTGTTCCATACTCCTTGCTGTATCAATGGCTGATTCAAGTGATGCATCCTTTGATAATAGTCTTTCCTGTATTTTCACATTATTCGTGCATCTGACCAATTGGTCTCTTATAAGGGAGTCTGTGAGCAGCCCAAATTCACATGTATGGCTCAATGACCTTAGTGCCGCAATAAAGTTCTCCACTGGTTCCTGTGGATCTTGTACCCTTTGGAAGAACTCATGCCTCTCAAACGTTAGGTTTTTCTTAGCCTCAAAATGGATCTCCAATTTTCTTTCCGTCATTGAATATGGTCGATTTCCCCTTGGCCTTGCTGCACGAGATCAGGCAATCCATCATAAACACTTCTGCCCTCAGTTCCTAAGTTATGGAGTAGGATTGCTTCTTTTCTCGCCGATGCAAACTTATCACCCCCTATTGCAATCAAGTAAGTATCAAACAACTTTTTCCACCTGTTCCATCTTATTGGCGGAGTACCGGGTTCTGACAGGAATGGGGGTGGTGGTGACATACTCGCTGCAGCCATATTTGTGTAGTATAAGCCAATTTATTCAACACTATGCTCTTTATGCACAGTTGCACACTAGGTGTATTTACTTATTACACCTAATTTATTCTTATCAGTCTTCTTATAATCTCTGCCAGTATTCCTCTTATTCTGGCTCTATGGCTCCTCCCTTTACACTGTCCAAATCTTCAAAAGTGCTCCCCGTAGGTTTAACAGTCATTTACTTAACAATAACCTTTATACAGGTTCTCTCCTTAGGGTGGCACTTCACCCTTTCTAAATAATTTATTAGGGATCCTGTAGATGGCACTGTTTTCCTCTTGAATGTGCCTTCCCTTATGGTTGTTCTCACTTTTTCAATAAATTCCTCTAGGATCCTCTAGATGGCACTGTGTTTGTATGTGCCTCCTCCCCCTCTTGTTGTGCTCAATCCTTATCCCCAGTCCCCTCTCCGACTTCGTTCTTCCTCCTCACCTCTATGTCTTCAGGGGTCTGGGGTGTGCACCACCAAACTGGCTTCTCTTGGTGAGGTGGGGAGAGTGAAGAGCTCCTGCTCCACACTCCTCCTCCGCCGCAGAGACCGTCTCCCTGCAGCTCCGAAACTCTGCTGCTGAGACAGTCCCCCTGCGGCCGCCGCGGAGACCGTCTCCCTGCAGCTCCGAAACTCTGCTGCTGAGACAGTCCCCCTGCGGCCCCCACACCTCTCTTCCTGCTACTCGACCTTCTGCAGCCGTTGGGGTCGGCACCCTGGATGTCCCGACACTATGCTCTGTGTCACAGGGACACCCCGCTGGCTCCGTGGCGAGCTCCGTTCCTCGTCGCCATATGAAAAGATACCAGGACACTGTAGGTAAGATCAAGCTTTAATCTACGGAGCTCCCCGGAGCCCCAACACAGCGCCAACTCTTTCAAACTCCTCCAACCGTATCCCATTGGTCACGCGGCTCTCCCAGCATACAATCCAGAGAGTGCGCGAGACCAGCTCGAGAGCAACATTCCAACCATAAGCTCTACAATGGTCTCCCTGACCATCAATCTTACGGATTGCCCCAGTTCCCTCCAGTGGCCAAACATTTTACGGATGGCACCACTGGCCTCCAACGGCCATAAATCTCACGGATTGCACCACTGGCCTCAGTGGCCATAAATGATACAGATGGCCCTACTGGGAATGCAGATCAGTGACCAAAATGTATAAAGGTGGCCCACTGGAAACTGCCCAAAAACAAATTTCTCTCAACACTCAAGGTGTACTTTAGTCACTCTAGTCACTCCCAGGCTGTTCTCCCAGCCCTCTTCAGTGGCCAGATTCCTCATGGTGGCCCTACTGATGCTTCAACTTTTACAGTGGCCAATATGTGCAAAGGTGGCCCAACTGATGCTCCAAACTGCCACTTACTGTCAATTCCCACCCCCAGCTGCCCCCTTCCTGCCTTGCAACTACTGTTGGGCCATGGGACAGTGGTCAGCTCACCTCTGGTGTGCAGGGGGCTGGTGGATATTCCCTCCTTGGTCTTAATGACTTCCTTCCTTCCTTTTAGGCACTGCTCACTCTGGAGAGCAGCAGGTTCCTGGCCCTTCCCTCAAGCCAGCTCGTTGCCAGTGTTGCGGGGTGAAATGAAAGTCTGATACTCAGGTAAGTGAAGTGAACTTCTTTACTAAGTTCCAGTGACAAGGTATATACACGCTGTCCAGTTAAAGCATCGAATGAAAAAGGATCGAATGCAAAAGGATCGACACAATAGGGCCAAAAACAAAAGGATCAATTTTTTTTTAAATTATATCTTTTTTTTGGTTTTCGAATAGGTAAAAAACAGGGATTGGGGGGACCCCCCCCCCCCCCCAAAAAAAGGGAAAAAAAAACATTTGATCCTTTTGTTTTCCGTACTTTTGAGTTGATCCTTTGACCATTCGACCCTTTTTTTTTTATCCTTTAACCTATAACCATATACATCAGGTAGCTCCAAGGGTAAGTAAGTAGGAAGGTACACAGGAGAAATCCACCGGCCTCCACTCTCACAGGCTGCTTCACTTCAATCTCATTTATGGAGCTTACAGGGGCACTCACACCACAACATTCCACAGGCATAACATTCCATCAGAAATTCTCTTAGGCAAGCATTAATGCAGAACCAAGGCAGGGAACACAAGACACAACACTCATCCTGCCAGGGATATGGTGCCCTGCTCACCCTCCAGGGATATAGAGCCCTGCTCACCCTTCTCCCCAGGGATATAGTGCCCTGCACACACCCAAGAAATATGGTGACCTGATCACCCTCTGGAGATATGGTGCCATGCTTATCCTTCTCTACTTACACGACTTGCCCCTCTCCCTTCTCTTCCTTCTCTCTCACCTTCCAGTCTTCTTCCTCTCCTCTCTCGCTCATTTTGTCCCTCCAATGTTCACACTCTATCTCTCCTCACCCCTCTCAACTTTCTCCTTAATCCTCACCTTTCTCCACACCCCTTTCTTCACCTCTTTGCTACACACAATACCCTAGGTATGCCTCTATTCCCTAATCATAAAACAATCTCTCTGCCCAGCTCTTCCAACTATCTCCACCCCTTTCTGCTTCACTCCACCTTCACTACTTCTTCCACTACTGCCTTGCACTCATTCCCCACCCTCCTAGCATACACTCTCTCTATAACTTTCACTCTCTTTCTAATGCCCCTCTACATGTCTCCCATCACTCTCTCTTTCATTCTTTCTCTCTGACTCACTCGACCTTTTACACCCCCACTTCTTCACACTTCATTCCCTACAAATATTCCCACTGTCTCTCTGATAATTAATACCTCACCATTTCTAATTCTCTCTGTCTCCTCCAGGCTTTGCTCCACTGTCCTTCTTCTGCCTTGTCTCTCTGTCCACCTCCTGTACACCCAACGACATCCACACAACCTACACTCACCACTAAATTCCATCCCCTTTTATAGTGCTCTTTACTGTGTACGGACTCACCCTTCTCTGTTAGCTGCAGTGCTCCCATGTTTTTTCTCCAGGGGAAGAAGTGCAAGACTTTAAAAAACCCTCTACACCCACCCTCTTTTCAGTCTCTTTTTGCAGTGTCGCAGTTAGGTGCTCAGGCTGCTCATTTTCCCTGTGGTTTTCTTCCTTTGCTGGTGAGCTTTGCTGCCAATTGAGTTTGGGGAGGATTTCTGTGTATCCTCTACTCCTCTGCAGCCTCTCCTCACTCTCAATAAATTTTCTGTTGCCCCACCTTTTTCCTGGGGCGCTTCTGGGGTTGGTAGATTGGGTATTAGGTGTGGCATTTCTACTGGGCAACAATAACATGAATCCATTCCTGTTTAGTTCTTGATTGCCACTGTTCCATTCTGGGTTCTCTTGATGGTGCCCAGGTGCACTTTGGAAGTTGTATTCCTGGAACAGATTAAAGCGAACTCTGTCCAGAAAAGTTATTGGGAGACATCATGTGCTAGAGGGCGGTACCCACATGAACACTCACTGCACCAAAGGGGTTTTAAGGATTGGGGTCCACCCAACTCTCTCACTGCGATTCTGGGACAGGGATGGTTGTGACTTACTGCTTCCTAGGCCTCCTGCTCCAAAGCCGGGAGAGGTCCCTGTAACTTCTCACAGGGTCTTGACCCTTACACTGTAACACATGCCAGATATATAATTTCCCCTTTCCAAACATACCCATAGAGACAAGACGTGCTGAGTTCAGATACAGAGGAATAACTAGATCGTTAGGTGCAGGGTAGGGTGGTTGCCAACTTAGTAAGTCAGGAGAGGACATGAGAGGAACTGAGAGTAGTCACAAGCACCAAATCAGTCAAGAAATGTTTAAAAATGAGCTGAGGGGACATGAGTTGCAAGGCCTCGTTGAACAAAGAAACTATTTGGCCCATTTGGCTAACCTTGAGGAACAAGAAATGAAACCCAGAAAGAGCCCCTTCCTATACTACGACCCCTGAGGGAAACCCATAAACCTTAGGTAGTCGGAGAAACACTGATGTTGAACAGAAACATCATATTATCCAACACCCCAGATAGGGTTCTGGGTCCACAAACAAGAACAATAGGGAAGAGAGAGAGAACCCATTATACAGTACACATAAAAACGCCTTCTTAAAGTCATTATGGCAAGCAGAGTAGGTATGAAATCAGGGAAGGAGGGTGGGGGGAGGGGCTCAACTAGTGACTCTTACTTTGATGAGGGAAATTGGACCCGCAAGAGAGGAAATAGAAAATGGAAACAGCAATCACATTTTGTGAATGATCCAATCAAAGAAATCAAGGACACAATAATCTAAAGAGTCCTCATCACAAAAATGCATAATAGAATTGTGCGGACTAATAATGGCACTATTTGGAATTAAACATGACCAAAAGTAATGTTTTTCTCCATAGTTTTCTAGTTTCTTTGCTGGACAGAAGATCAAAATCACCATAGATAGTCCAGTTACAAAGCAGACCTTTTAAAATATATTTCCACCCATAGAATCCCTCAAATAGACCACAAGGCAGCCTATACTTTAATGTGTGCTGAAAATGAATCTCCCAGGGAGTTTCCAAAAGACCTCAAGCATGAATTTTCCCATGAAACAACTTTTTTCACATGCCCTTCCAAAATATGTAGTGACACTTTTATTCTGAGAATTTCATGACTCTAGATCGTTGCAATGGATTATCTCTCAGGCTACAAGAATGTATGGAGTACGGAGCCCAAGAGCGCTGAAAAACAAAGAAACAAATCCAAACAGACAGCTGCACCAGCCGCCATTAAAGGATAGTTCCGGGACTTTTTTTTTATTGTCCCTACGGTTCGGCCATGTGTTTTTAAGCATAACTCGGTAGATCGTAGAAAACTTTCCTATGGACCTTACCCGACTTTTCGTCCATTAACGCACTCGAAATCAGCCGCCATTTTCTGATAATCCTATCATTTCCCCCCATCGACCTGGCTCACCTGCTTTTGCGGCACTAAATCAAATCCCCCGCCCCTGAGCCTGACATCAGCAGACGCGTACCGCCCATTTCCCAACGCCAAAGCACGTTTCGTGTCAACAATCGCTGCGCCTCAGCTAATGAAGTGTCGCCATGGAAATGGCAGGACGCCTCTTTCCTCAATAAGTATAAACACACCATTTCACAACACACAGCAGCAGATTTTCGATTCCATTACTCTCTCTGTGTTACTTTGAGTATTCTGTGACTCGTTTCTGTACTCTGGTCAGCTACATTCGCCGCTTCTAGGCCTTGTGAACACCTGTACCATCTCTGTAAATTATTTTACTTTCTTTACCACACAATGGCTACAATAATGCCGTATATGTACGAGCCCGAGTACACCGAGGAAGAACTACTGGAAAGGCAAGCACGCGAAAACGATGGGGATTCGGACGGCAGTTGGGAGGACCAGTCAACGGATGAAGAGCCTGGACCATGTCGCATGGACGGCGTCTCCACCTGGTGCACGTGCAATCGGTGCGAGCTAATGCCAACTGAGGAGGAGAACTGCTGCTGCCGTGAAAATTCCGGGTGCTTGGCCTACATTTCGGAAGGCGAGCCAAGTCCGCAATGCATCACCGAGCTGCCAGAGTTCAGGGAAGCCTGCCTCTCACGGACCGTGTTGAGGATGATGATGGTGCTTATGCACGAACTTCGCGGCACTGTTCGTCCGCGTAATCCGAGTAACGAGTAAGTATACTCTGGTTGTGATGTCAGTGATGCCACTACTATTTCATGGTCGTCTCCCACATATAAAATTACATCTACATATCATTCGAATGCATGTAAATTGGTTCCATATTGTGCATTTTCTAGATAGAATTTTTTTCAAAGCAGAATGACATTTTTTACCTGAATCGACAGTGATAAGAAAGTTTTGTCATTTTAATACAGTTTGCATCTTTCATTTTCACAGGTGGTACAGGCTGGTGGCCTATCGTTGCTTCACTTGGTGGCTTCACGGGAGGCTCGGACACCGCGTTCGGAGAGTAATACCTGCCTGTGCGGTACTTGCCATTAGACAACATTTCCCCAGCGACAGTGGACAATACCGCGGATTTTCCCTGGATGTGCTGCAACCGGAACTTTACAATGTGTAATGTTTATTATTTATGTTCAATTGAAATTAAGATCTAAAATAAAACCCAACATATATTTTAACAATGGTTGTTTTGATTTTTTAAATGAATCTAGTGTGTCTCCATTGAATAGTCTTCCTGTGCCTTGTCTTGTCACACCACATGTCTCCGGCCAGCATCCTCCCTCACGCTGGCCGCCCACCTTCAATCCACATAACCGTTGAACCCATATGCAGCAGACATACATATGTTATTTTGCGGGTTGGCATCAAGCCTCCCGGCCTTGCCTCCTCCCCCAAAAATACTTACCACACCACTTTGTTCAAGCGTTGGCAATAAAAGGCCGTTGGATTTTATTGATACAAAACATGGTTATAGGTAAATAATCAATATGGTTGATCATAATAAATCATCCTTTTGGGCACCGGGTACAGAGATGACCCCCTCTGGCCCGTGCCGCCTTGCCACCACAGGCCAGCCTGCTGCTGACTAACTGCCTAGGCATCCAGGGTCTCCAGGGTGAACTGCACCCAAATATTCTCCTGGGAGGGTGAGGTATTTATAAACTCACCCCCTGCCTTCCATGTACTAGATCCTGCAGCCTGCCTCTTACATGCAGTTAGATGGCCTCTCCTTGGTGAGGCCCTGCGGCAAACGAGTCTTGTCTGCACGACCACCGCCCTAATCCACCCCCCCGCCCTATCAAAGGCAGTTCGCACCGGGGTACTTGTGCTGCCAAGTGGAGCTGTCAGGGAGCGATAAAGGCCAAGAGGTGCCAAAAACCATGTACACTTCAAAGTGGTCTATAGAGCATGAGTTGTTGTTCCCATGTCTACCTCCAGACCCCGTGTCTCCTGCCAAGCATCCCCCCTCACGCTGAACGGCCCCCTGCAATCCACATAAGTGTGTCTCCATTCACGAGTCTTCCTGTGTCTTGTCTGCACGACCACCGCCCCAATCCACCCCCCGCCCTATCAAAGGCAGTTCGCACCGGGGTACTTGTGCTGCCAAGTGGAGCTGTCAGGGAGCGATAAAGGCCAAGAGGTGCCAAAGACCATGTACACTTCAAAGTGGTCTATAGAGCATGGGTTGTTGTTCCCATGTCTACCTCCAGACCCCGTGTCTCCTGCCAAGCATCCCCCCTCACGCTGGACGGCCCCCTGCAATCCACATAAGTGTGTCTCCATTCACGAGTCTTCCTGTGTCTTGTCTGCACGACCACCGCCCCAATCCACCCCCCGCCCTATCAAAGGCAGTTCGCACCGGGGTACTTGTGCTGCCAAGTGGAGCTGTCAGGGAGCGATAAAGGCCAAGAGGTGCCAAAGACCATGTACACTTCAAAGTGGTCTATAGAGCATGGGTTGTTGTTCCCATGTCTACCTCCAGACCCCGTGTCTCCTGCCAAGCATCCCCCCTCACGCTGGACGGCCCCCTGCAAACCGCATAATGCCACGACATATGCACATCATTCATTCACAAACACACCCCTGTTTCGAATTCTTTATAACCCACTTCATATTTCTAATGAGAACTTCTTTGCGCTTTGCTAGTCAACCCGTGAAGGTGCTGGTTATCTGCTCTTTGTCTCTGTGAACTTCCGTGACCACTTCGAGGAAACTCGTCAGTTTGCAACCTGTGAACTGCTCCCTGTTCTACGACAAGAAACTACTCTGATCCCTGAATCTAACTGTTTGTTCGTCAAGGTAAGGCCATGTACCATAATCATTTTGCGTCCAATTTCTTTTCGTTCAAGACAGTACATGCAAGGAACTAGTCACATGTTCTGAGTTTAGTCAAATTATTTTTCTATTTTTTTAAAGTTATTCAAATACTTATCCGCATGTGAATAACGTGTATAGTTCCAAGAACCAAAACGAACCTTGCATTGAACCTTTTATGTGTCATTTAATTTTTTAACACATTGGTATTCATAGAGAATTGTTGATCTTTACTTTTCAGAACTTTCCACAATGCCTGCCTGTTCCATTGGCGGTTGCCCTTCGAAGACCCATAATAAATCTGAAGGTACTATAATGCATGTTTTCCCTAAGACAATAGATCAGATAAGAGAATGGGTCCGATATTGCGGATATCCACCGTCTGAGCTTGAAAGTAGAGTCCTAGAAGTCTTTGCGGACAAGAGGGGTGATCGATACCGCATCTGCAGCAGGCACTTTAGCTCAGACATGTACTCCACATCATTGCTAATAAAGAAGAACACACCGCGAGCAAGGCGAAAATTGCTCTCAACCGCTATTCCCACTCTATTCGTCCACATCCCTCCACTGGTGAGTCAAGTTTACGTATTTATCTCTCGGCCTTGCGGTAGTGTGTAGCATTAGCTAACAATAATTTCCCCATTTATGTATCCACTCAATATGAAGGCGGAAGATTCTCCATCCGTGTCGTTATTGCAGTCATCAGCC
Organism: Ambystoma mexicanum; assembly: GCF_040938575.1. Lineage (NCBI taxonomy): Eukaryota > Metazoa > Chordata > Amphibia > Caudata > Ambystomatidae > Ambystoma > Ambystoma mexicanum. Next base: position 380,258,765 of record NC_090925.1, read on the forward strand.
ACTTCAAGCGCCTATCGGGTAATCTTACTTGGCTATTCTGCCACTGACTTGTTTTAGGCATGTAAATCAATAGTTTTAATTTATCGTGTAATTATTTTACCTAATGGTACACCCTTGTACTCGTCCTCTAGTCTTTGTTTTCAGTTATAATTATTGTTATCCAAAATAATGCGAAGTACTGTCTTTCAGGGAGATGCTGAGGAGTCCAACGCATTGACGACAACCGTTGATGTCACTTAGATGCTCGAGGTACGTTTCCGGACAGTTCCATCGATGGAGATCATCAGATCTTGCATTCTTGTAGCGTGATTGTTACACACAATGTTTCTTTCGTTTTTAGCCATTGATATGTCCTTCTGTCGTCGCCCTCCTATGTGTCTTCTTTTTTCAATATTGTGTTCATTACTAATGAAAGTCCTATGTTTCAGGGAGTCGATGGAGCATTAGTCCAAGAAGAAGGGGGAGCATGCAGTTACGGGTCGGCGCAACAGCTTGCAGAAGTGTGCACCGCAGTTACATCGTCCCTTGATGTTCTTATGCATTTCGAGGTATGGATACTGACAGTTCGATCAAGCGAGATCATATGACGTGATTACATCCGCTATACTTCCTTCTTTATTAACGCAAGTACTATGTTTCAGGGAGATGACGGAGCTTCTTCTACAAGAACATCACCACTAGTAGTTGATGCAGATTTCTGGGTGGTGACACTTCCAACGATCGAGCAAATCGAATCATATTTAGATATCCATTATTTATTTTAGACAACTGATCATTTGTGCAGGTCTATTTAGATGAGCCGTTGACGCCTGCACAAAGTGTATGTTCTTTTTAACAAAATAGAAAACCATACTAATGCAATTACTGTGTTTCAGGGAGTTACTGAAGCATCATCTTCAATAATATCATCAATGGAAGTCTATGAGGAGCCCGAGGTATGGATCTTGACAGTTCCATCTAACTAGATCAACAATGCGTGAATAATTGTCGTTTGAATGTTCTACACAAAGCGTTCATTCGTGTTTTGCTATTGAGATGTACGTGGGTATTGGTCCCCAAGTACATTTTGTGTTTTCAATATTATTACACATACTAATGAAAGTTCTATGTTTCAGGGAGTCGATGGAGCGTCAGTGCGTGATGGATGTGCTTATCATGAAAATATAGTCGTTGCAGCGCAAGAGGAAGTGGAGACATGCACACACGAGTCGGAACAACAGCGTCCCGATGTTGAAGTTCGAGGCAAGAAAGTTTCAAAGAAAAGAAAGCAAAAGAAGGTTAGTGTCCTGGTCACTATATTATGTTGTTTTTCACTGTTAATAGTTCAATACTGTAAGTTGTGTTTAAACTGAACATCCCTTTTCCAATCTGTCCTCTAGTTGCGAGTGGGTGTACGAACTAGATCTACACAGACAGTGAAGCGAACGAGAGATGTTGCTTGTCAAACCTTTTGGCAGGGACTTGAGACTGGAGATGCATCGTGCCAATGGGAAGAATATGAAGTGATTGACAACGGAGCTATACCACATCCAGCCATCGATAGTGAATGTCCTCCTGGTAGTTCGGATGCAGTCGGAGATCAATTCACAGAATCCACACCCGCAAAAACTAAGACCGCGAGAAAGTTGAAGAAATTGTTTTATTCACCCATCGCCGGAGAAGGAACAGATGTTGCAATGGAAGAGAATGAAGTGGACGACAATGAAACACCATCAATATCACTGAACATAGCGGAAGACGATATTAGAGATTCTACCTTTCATGTGAGTGACATGTCCTCAACGTTACAGGCCGAACCAGCTGGGATGCAGAGTGACAGTATAAGGAAAGAGGCCAAATTCATTGTATTCGATAGTTGTTTGATTGATATTATTATTCGGATGAAATGTGGGCATTCGGTTGGTGGGGAAGTATGTGGGGAGCCATTGATTAATTTGACTCGTGCAATTCGAGGCACTAACCTTAAAATACATGCCACCTGTACAAAATATCATCCTTTCTCATGGTCTGCACAACCCATGCTGGGGCAACTGCCAGCAGGCAATCTACTTTGTGCAGCGGCTGCACTTTTTAGTGGTTCAAGTTTTAAAAAGTTAGAGTCTTTCTTTCAGTTTGTGGGAATCCATTTCATTGCGAAAACTCAGTTCTACAAATACCAAACCGATTATCTATTTCCAGCCATTAGCGAAGCTTGGAGAATGGAAAAAATGTCTATTGATAGTACATTCGCGGGCAAACGGTTCAGGCTAGCCGGAGATGGACAGTGCGACAGCCCAGGATTTTCAGCCAAGTACTGCACCTACCACTTTCAGGACATGGAAAGTAAGAAAATTGTGAGTTCGGTGGTCGTGCAGGTGTCACAAAGCACATCCTCAGTGGCCATGGAGAAAGTTGGCTTTGTAGCATCATTGCAAGAACTACAATCGCGGGGAATGGTGATCGACCTGATAGCCACGGACAGACACGTTTCAATTGCCAAGACAATGAGAGAAGAGTACAAAAATATAAATCACCAATTCGACGTTTGGCATCTTGCAAAAACAATCAATAAAAAAATGTCGGCTGCAGGTAAAAAAAAAGATATGCAAGGTATTTCACAGTGGTCCAAGTCAATCAGCAACCATCTTTGGTGGAGCTCAAAAACATGTGGAGGGTCGTTGGAAATTCTACTGGAAAAATGGCGGTCAGTAATGCTACACTGTAGCAACGTTCACCGCTGGACCACAAACCAACATTTCCACAATTGTGAACATGGCCATTTGTCCACAGAGGAGGCACGGAAGAAGAAGTGGTTGATTCCTTCATCACCCACTCACAAAACCATTGAAAAGATTGTATTTGATAAAACTATAACAAGAGATTTGAGGGGACTCACGGAATTCTGCCACACAGGAGATTTGGAGGTGTTCCACAATATGTGCCTAAAGTACAGGCCAAAACGATTGCATTTTGGCATGGAGGGCATGATAAATCGGACTCTTCTAGCGGTCTTGGCACATAACCATAATGTTGGCCGTCAACAAAGTAGGACGACCGGAACTTTAGGGACGCTTCGCTACAATAAGGCCTTCACTAAAAGAAGTAAACAATGGGTGATCAAACCAGTGTTTGAGGATATGCAATATGAGTTTATTGAGAGACTTATTGTTGATGTCCTAGATAGGCACATACATGGAGTTGTGAACGAACCTGTGCAGGGGACAACTGCATTGCCACCCAACATTGCCTCTGTTCCATGTCCACCTAAAGCAGAGCTCATTGAGAAATACACATCACGGTTTAAATGATTGTAATTTGATTGTCTGTTCTCTCGAGTCTCCTCATGTTGCAGGCCCATTGAATATGTGTATCTATGTAATGTGTAAATAAAAGTGATTGCTCAGTGTACATGCAATGTGTCTCTCCACCCTTGCCCCTCCCTTCACCGTGCAGTAGTCCGAACCACCCGGGTGTCACCTGTGACTTTGCTCTCGAGTCTCCTCAAGTCGCAGGCCCATTGAATATGTGTAGCTATGTATTGTGTAAATAAAAGTGATTGCTCAGTGTACATGCAATGTGTCTATCCAACCTTGTTCATTTGCGCATTAAATTAAACCAAACAGTAATATAAATCATTTTTCAAAAAATATAGAATGTCTCCGTATTTATGGTTCTCTGGGGCTGCAAAGCACGCAGACAAAATGCAAAGATGGAGTGTAAATTTCAAGTCCTGTGAGATGGCCTTACACTGAATGTAGCTAACTAGGAATGTGTGCTCGTTCAAAGTGAAGGTCAGCTGCTTTGATTTTTTGCTCGGGTGCCGGAATGGCCCACGACTCAGTATAAGGTTCTATTGTTATTTGACCTTGACAGGCCGGGACCATCCCGAAAGACTTCTTTTTGGGGGTGTGGTGCAATAACGTAAGAAACGATAATGAATAAAATTTCAGAAACGATAGCCATTTAATGTTCGTTCATTAGAAGAAATAACGTCGGCATAGAAGGAGTGGTATTTCGGGGCTGCCCTACGCACAGACACAATGGAAAATGCAAATATAATGTAAGTAACTCTTTAGATGAGTTTATACCGCAATTTAATTACTATACAGTAGCTTTAAAGACGGGTTAAGTTGTACTTGTTCGTTCTATGTGGCATATTGTTTTGTACCGCGCACTATCTTGAGGAGAACCATCTCCTTTTACGGAAGCACCTCAAAACCTTCCTCTTTGCTTCTGCTTTCTCTCTCCCTCTCCCCTGCTACAACTGGTCCACTGTCTGCGACCTCGGTCCTGGGCCCTTCCACTCTCCACCTGCACTGCCTCCCTGTCAACCCCTGCACTGGGGGACTGTCTCAGTATCCTACAGCCCCCCCTTCCCAGCACTTGTTCTGCACTTACCTTGCACTCGCCACCAGCTGGCCCTATGTATTTATTATTTTATGCTACTTACCTTGTACTCCACTTCCCCCCTCCCCTTCCCCTTGCACTTTTACCTTCCCCCTACCCCTGCACTTGCGCGATCTGAATGACACCTGGCCCAGTAGGATCGTTGTCTGTCTTCTGCTTGTTCCCCCCCCCTCCCTGCCTCGCCACGCCTTGAAACACTTGTGTATAGGCGCGTTGCAAATGCCATATTATATCATATCAGTGACGAAGTGGTCCACTGGCGCTCAGGCGGCTCTGAAAAAGGCGGAGGAGAGGGGGTGGGTTACTGGAAATGACGTATAATACCCAGTTGCACTGTCCTAGCTATGAAATAATTTCCCGACCTAATATATAAAATGAATAATTTTAATAAAGATCTGATGGTGAGACTAATTTCATTTTTTATGTTTTTAAAACAGGTACATCCTTCATTATTGTATGTGTCACGAGTACCAGACACCGGCGGATGGCTTTTTCAACCGCCAGTTGCTTCTCCGCGTGAACAACGTTACCACCCTGACCATTTTATGGGACGATCGCCAAGTACAAGTATGCCCTTACGCGGTACTAACGGCTAGATGCAACATACAGACCGTTGTGGTGGCCTAGTGCCTCGTTGTTGGAACAGCCATGCGATTATCAGTGCGACCGAAGAGCTTATTTTATCGTAAACCAACACCCTGTGTACTGCACACGAACATCGCTTGCCTCAAGACGAACTATTTTGGATCGAGAGCAAAGAAAAATGCAAATCGCTGAATATTCTCTAAACATTTGATGTCCAATAAATGTACTTTGCCAAATGTACAATCTTGCCGTTTGCTTTTAAACCACAGTTTCATATTCCGAATTGTGGCGCTGTATTGTGAGATGATCTAAGACCCTGTGTACAGCAAATGAACATCGCGTGCCTCAAAACAAACTTTTTGGAACGTGAGCAAATAAAAATGAAAATCGCTGAATATTCTCAAAACATTTGATGTCAAATAAATGTACTTTACCAAATTTACAATCTTGCGGTTTGATTTAAAAGTACAGTTTCATATTCCCAATTGTGGCGCGCTGTGTTGTGAGCTGATCTGTGTTGATTTCCGGGTTCTGTGTGGAGTCGCGTAGAAGACGCCTGGGCGCGTTTGCCTACGCAGCACAGTCACGTCACGGATAGAGGCGGGGAATATGAATGTTTTGATAAAGTCTGTTTCAGGGGCGGGGGATTTGATTTAGTGCCGCAAAAGCAGGTGAGCCAGGTCGATGGGGGGAAATGATAGGATTATCAGAAAATGGCTGCTGATTTCGAGTGCGTTAATGGACGAAAAGTCGGGTAAGGTCCATAGGAAAGTTTTCTACGATCTACCGAGTTATGCTTAAAAACACATGGCCGAACCGTAGGGACAATAAAAAAAAAGTCCCGGAACTATCCTTTAAGGTAGCAGAGGTGAAGAGTACCAATCTGTTGGACCTACAGGAAGGAGACCAAAGAACTACCCCACTGCCGTTAAAGACAGTAACAGGCAAAGAAGACCCTCAGCTCAAAGTCAACTGAATAATCCTCCACCTGGCATGGAAAATACTGATCCAGTGAAATTGGGTCCTTAAATTAGTCCCGGGATTTACTTTCTATGGATATCCTGGGCTATAGAGATATTACCCTACCAGAGAAAGATAATCTGAACACACGGTCAGGTTCCCAGGGGAATCAAAACCAACATTTCTCTTGTGAAAGAAACCCACCACCTCCTCCCAGAACCAACTATCAAGATAACCTTACCCCTCCGCCACCTAGTTCCTGGATTATAGGCCCCAGTACGAGGGTGAGTGGCGACCAAGCAATACATACAACAACAGTTATCATAATTACCAGAATTACTCCTATAGAACAAACAGTTGTAATCTGATGGAGGAACAGAGGTATTAGCAAAATCCACGCTGCAATCAAGAGTGCATGGATAAGATTTCTCAAGTGGAGCGACAAATAAAACAGTTGATAGACAGCATAGGTCAAATTATGAGATTCCAACAGGGGATCCTTAGTATGATCAGTGCGTTAGGGTAGACAACGACAAGAGAAAAACATCCAAATAAATATAGACAAGAAGAAGAGAAAAAGGGGGTAAGGTAGAAAAGATAGGACAAGCCCTAGAGGAAGCTTCTTTTATGGCTTGGGAAAACACTTCTGAGGTTGGTAAAAAATGGGTGGGGTCCACTAGTGACACCTCTTCATTCATGGAATTAAAATAAAAGCAAATTAAGTTCAGTGAGGAGAAAAATGTGATAATCACTTTTGAGAAAGGCGAACACAGTTGAGGCAGAACCAGGAGTTTTCTCTTTCGGTGTTGGATGGAACAGAGGAGCAAGCTTAAAAATAGTGATGAATAACTTAAAAAATAACAAGATTAACCAAGAAGCCCATTGACACAAGACTGAAAAAGAGAGGGGAGACCAAATAAACGAGGCTATCCCTTCATCTCCAGGTGATTCTCTAGTCTGCACTCCAAGTGAATCCGTAACCTAGAACGAAAGGAGAGTGGAGAGCTCCCTGTACCATTTGTGAATTTGAAAGTTATTTTTATTCCTGCCCAGTCCTTTACCAACCCACCTGAAATCAATCTTCAGGAAGATGGGCACATAATGGCGGCCTAAGATCAAGTTCATGTATCCACAGACCTAAAAAGATAGAGTTTGGACTATCCACAAATGTGCACTTTCTCTGTAAATTGAAAGTGAAAGATGAGGGGTTTTTCACACCTATCCAAGTCCAGGAGCCGTGCGACTTATTGCTTCTTGTAGATACAGGATCTCAGGTGACCTTAATATTTCAAGAAGTACTCAACACTTTAAACCAAGTAATGGAGGAGAATCATTGCATTATCCACAACTCCTCCTCCACGGGAGAGCTACATAATTTCTGTTGAATTTCTGAAAAGCATGTTTCAGTAGCTAAGGTTACTGTATTGGAGATACATTGATTCAAATATCCAGTGATAGTGGAGGCTCCTGAGGGCACATCTGTCTTACTGTGGAATGATTTACTTCAAAGGTTTATGCCACAGATGGATTGTGTGAACCAGGTCCTCTGGACCCAAGCCCGCTACCCGATCAAATATTTAAAAAGTGCCAATTGCGTCAGTTTAAATGGTACTTGTCGCAACAGACCTTTTTGCAAATTAATTTCTGAAATACTCAAGTGCCTGACATCACCATATCTGTGAAGGAACCGGATGATATTGAAGGGACTTCCATGGAAACTTTAAAAATAATTCTTCCACCAAAATATGAGTGTTTCTCCACTTTGTATGTCAATACACTGATACATTGAAATTCTATCCACAGCAAATCTGTAGCTTGATTCTGTCAACCAGTGGATAACTCAAAAGATAAAATAAGCAGACTAGCTGTAATACAAAGTAAAGGAGAGCTTGTATAATTTTCCATTCAAATTAATGGAGACAAGGATTTTTATCAAGAAAAGTTTAATCAGGGAAAAACTGTTTAGACAAAGATCAGAAGATGGCCACATTTATTTGGCTAGATAAATGGAAATCAGGTCTGTATACTTCTAAGACCTGATTACTAGCAGGTGTATGCTGAAGATTGCAGTTGGAAGCAAAATGAGGGTAGTGAGAGATGTTATTTCTGATTAATAGATCGATAGTTACATACTACATTGATTTGCAATTGATTTGGAATTCATCAGTAACAAAGTCTGGCCCAGAATCGGGGGAAATCCAATGGATTTCAGTGATCTTGAGAAAACAATTTGGTCTGCTAAATTGCTTCCTTCAGTTGCTAACGTCCTAGTAAAAGAAGAAGTTAATATTCCTCGAAATACACAACAAAAAAGGACAAAATGTGTTTAACGAAGAAGCTTTTATTAGTCTAATTAATACTCCTAACCAAGAAGCATTTGCTTTACATCCAACTTCAGTAGTAGATTTCAAAGATGATTCCATTAAAATATTGTTTGAAAATGTTGATCCTCAAAGTGTCTCAAAACATCATTTTTGGAAGAGCAGTTGATTCCCAAAAAATGACAATGGGCCTCATTCCGAGTTTGGAGGTAACCATGGCGCTATTTGAGCCATGGCTGCCTCCAAAACCGGTTCCGACTCCGACCTTGTTCAATGGGAACTTACCGGTCTAGTCCGACCTTTGCGGGACCGGTAAGTCCCCACTGAAAAAGGCAATCTGCATTCCCATTTGAACCCCCATAGGGCTCAATGGGAATGGGGAGGGAGCTAATAACGGTACCGCAATTTGCGGTACCGTTATTAGCTCTGAAGTCCCTTAACGGGCCCCGTCCATAACGCCTGGTAAAACCAGGCGTTAAGGAAGCGACCCGCTAAGGGACCTCGGAATAGGGCGCAAAGGGATTACCGGCACCAATGTCCTTAACACAGCCCGGTATCCCTTTGCGCCCACCTCGTAATGAGGCGCATTGTATCTAATACATCCAGTCATTGGTCAAATACCTGAAAATGTTTATAACAATATTGACAGTATCCAATCTATGATTCTCTAAACTTGACAAGAAGGGAATTTCAAGGTGTGCTCCCTGTGCCCTTATGGGGTGGAGGAAGTAACTCGTGACACGTTGGAAAACAAAACAGTGTTCTGAGTAACCAGTAATTACCTAGATACAAAGGAATCATGTGTCCAAGGAGACACCATAAATCAAGATCTCTCCCAAGAAACGTGAGGATTCTGCCAGCGGGAACACAAATCTTCACTTTCCGCTAGTCTGGCTCCAGGGCTGGCGGACTTCCCCACACAGGCCGCCATCTTCACCTGGGCTACGAAGCCAGGCATCTCAGGGATATATAGGTCCCCGGGCATACCGCACTGCCCTCCAGCTGTCCTGCCTGCTTGCCTGCTCTGCCGACATTTCCCCAGGATGGGGTGCATCTGCACCTAGAACAAATCACACAAGTGGCCCAAGGCTTGATTCTTCTCCAGCTTGCCTGGTCTGGCCCCCGGAAGGCCGTCTTGGTCTCAGGCCAATGCCGCCCAGACCTAGGGCCACCCCGTGCATGTGACTGGAGATCGTGGCTCATTCTTCACCTGGGCTGGTGTCCTGTGTGGCCCAGGACTTTCACATTTCCTTGGCTCCACATGGTCTGGCCCCCAGGTGGGCTGACAGCTCCAAAGGCTATGCAGGAGCCTGGGCTGTTCCTGGCATGCAGCCTGGCCTCTGTAAGATCTCTTAAGACCCGGGGGGTGGAGGGGAATAAAAGTTCATGGCCCCAAGGGAGCACATAAACTGCCTCTCCTTTCTTCTCCTTTCCCGAACCATATGTTCAATTGGTTCACTTCCAACGGGCCTGCTAGAATATTCCCAACAGTGATTCCATTCTTCCTGGCTGGTGAATCCTGCCCATTGCCATCAGTTCTGAAGGTACCAGGTGCCCCCTGCAGTGAGGAAACCTTAGCAAAGTCAGGCAAGTCATTAAATTGCACAAAGTAAAATCACATACATTTTTAGTAAAGGACCTTTTTAAAACCCTTCACTGTGTCTGTGTTTATGTTATCTATCATATCCTCCCTACTCCCCTTACCACCCATTACTCAATCCTGTAAGTAAGCCCCCTACCTGAGCAGACCCCATTTGGGCCGGGGTGTGCGCCTGACCTTGGACAAAGAGCAATCTTGCCCTATGTGGATGACGTATTAATAAACAATTAAATTGTCAAAGAACACTTTTTGGGGATCCGCTACATGCTGACACAATTAAAGAAGGTGGATGCTAAATTATGAATCCAGAAAGCACAAAGATGCAGAACCAAGTAAGCTTTCTAGGTCCTGAACTCACAGCCGCGGTCCTTAACCCTCAGAAAAAGATTGCTGAAGATATACTGAAGTTGAAGAAGGCCACACAGCTCCATGAATTATGAAGTCTTGCAGGATTAACCAACTATAGTCATACATCCATAGAGAATTATCCAGAGAGCACTAAGCCCTTATTCCATCTGTTGAAGAAAGGAGTGGAGTGGGAGTGAGGTGATTCACAAAAATAGAGATGTTGAAACAATTGAAGAGTACTCTCTTCCAAGCTCTGTGCTTTTCTTATCCCATGAAAAATAAGGCGTTTTTTCCTAGAGATAGGATTTTATGACACCTATTTGAGTGCAGTCTTATGTCAAAAGCATGACCAGGTTAATAAGGTAATTTCATATGCAAGTATGTCGTCTGGCGTGATAAACTTTAATGAATGTGAAGAAAAAAACACACCTGGCAATAGTATGGGCATTGAAGAGCTACCGTCTGTTGATTCATGGAACACATATTATAGGGGAGACCTCCTGTAGGCCTATTCAATACTTGCAGAGTGACTGGATACGGTCTGGGAATTCCTTTAAGTCAAGGATGACCACCTGGATTCTTTCATTGAGGGAATACCCTGTAGAGATCAGATGTGGCAAAAGGATTAGCGGACGCGCATGAGTGTATCGAGGATTATTGTCTAGAAAATGAAGGTTTAAAAACTGAGAATAGGGAGGTATATATATCTTCTCTTCACAAGGTGCATGAAGAAAACACCTTCTAGGGAATATCCATAGTTTACATGGATGGAGATTTTTGCCATATCACTGTACCATTATTTGCCTATTTATGACATTTTTGAAAGTTCCCAGACCTAAATTGCAAGGTGGAGTTTTCCTGTTAAATGCTTTCTCAACGGATTGAGTCCTAATGGGGTAGTCACTTTACCAGTGAAGTAATGGCTAAGAATTGGGAAATTCTAGGAGTAAAATGAAAACTATACATGGCTTACTGCTTAGCATCTAGCGGGGGTGTAGAGCCATATAACAAGACAATTGTAGGAATTCTACAGAAGTATGCACTGGATTCTGAACTTAGTAGGAATTATGATTGCCACTGGTTCCGATGGATCTGAGATCTACTTTATGTTCCCACCCGAATATTCCAGTTTGAGCCCATGACTGGTAGAAAAATGGTATTTGCTCAGCCGTTGGTATACTGAACACAAGAGCAGATGTTAACTAATCCCACGATATTCCTTAATATGTAAAAAAATCTCTGAAAACACTTGAAACATGCATTTGCCTGTGCCCAACAAAACTTAGATGTGTCTTCAGCAGCCATTATGAAGGCATGCTATGACCGCACATCTACTCCCCTTGGATCCTCTATGCAGGTGGCCAGGGAAAGGCCATCGCTTTTGGATCCCAACCCTGGGGGTAGACAAGCAACGGAGGATCAACTGGGCTGAGGGTCCTTGGAGATTGGAGGTGGGATGCACTTAGGTGAGACACAGTATTCAGCATTCTCCTTTCAGGGTGGAACCCCTAACCAGAGGTGGTTATGGGATATTGTTCCCCATGTCCCCTTGTCCCTGCGAAGAACAGGAGCTATTATCAACCTAGACATACTAGAAAGAGGAGGAGAAGGATTGGGAATGTGGTACCTTTTGACATGACGCAGTATCCCCCTAATCCTAGTGACAACCAATTTAACCCTCCCCTGACCTTTATGGGTTACTGTAGATCAGTTCCCCTTTTGTCCCATCTTGGGGTGCCTGACAGTGTTGAGACGAGGAAGAAACAACTGAGAGTAATGAACACTCTACCCTCTCCCCAGTCTGGTACTGAGACGAGGAAGAAGCAACTGAGAGTAATGAACACCACTTACGCTCACCACTTTAGTACTGGGACACAGAAGTTGACTAAAGAGACACACCAGTATACTGAACACCCGTGTCCCACTAATAGGTTCAGGCAAAGTCAGGCAACTGAAGCCATGTATGCCCACCTGCAACCTATCAGAGCCTCAGGAGAGTGTAAAAAGAGCAGTAACAGGAACGAAGGCGAGTGAGTTGGGAGAGCAGCTGAGATGCTAGAGTTGCCCAGGACCAGCCAGGGGAGAACAGGACTCTGAGACGCCAAGAGTCTGCAGAGTGAGGCAGCGAGAAGAAGCATGGTGAGGGAGCTGTGTCTCCAGGGAGCGTGGTTCCAGGGTGCCGGGGAAGTCCAGAGAAGGGAGTTGGGAGGTGTGACGATCACTTTTGAAGTAATTAGGAAGAAATGCGTGTTCCCCTGGGCTAAAAAGGGAGCCCAGGAGTGTTTGAGGGGCCGCTGGGAGGAAAAAGACATTTCAACAGAATCCAGCTGAAAGCCAAGAACAAAACCTGTGCGTTTCAGATCATGGAAAACCCTGTACATGAAAGGCACGAGTGAATACAATGTAGCAAAATAATTGCATGTTTGGAAATACACGTTTACAATCTCTGAACAATGCCAAAGAATGAATAATGGTGAAATGGGAAGTTAATGAATACTAAGTAACAGAGTGGTCGCGTATCAAGAGCTACATTCTCGAAAGCCTCTGCATGAAGAAAGAAAGCCTTTTATAAAAAGGCTAGCTACGCGAGAGATGAAATGTGAGCAAAATACCCAAGTAACATTAAGGATGAAAATGAGCAAACCGCTAATATTGAATACCAAGCTGAATGAATATAAGTAAATTGCTTAAATTGACTACTGAACTAAATGAAATAGCAAACTGCTAATATTGAATATTGAACTAAATGAAAGAGTAAGACTGCTAACCTTGAATACTGAATTGTTTATTGAAAATTGAACTACACAAAGAGAACTTAACATTCTCGGTTGCGTGACCTGTAATGGGTGGATCGTGTGATCCAACAACTGCGCCATGTCCAGAGAACCCCTATATGCTAACAAAGAAACCTGCTATTGTATCCAAAGGAAAACTGCCATTGGTGCATATGAGACTTGGGGAAGGGAACCCTGAGCTGTAAAGAATTGTTGAAACTCAGTTTAAAGATAAAGCTTCAAGATATTCCTTTTTGTAACATCTTTTGATATTGAACTTGAGGAAGGGCATCCTGACATTTACAAATGTGTTGAACTTTATGACTTTAAATCCAAAAGAAGGTAACCTGAACATTGTGCTAAACTTGTTGACATTTGGGGAAAAGAAGCTGTAGAGTAAGCCTGAGCTGGAAATAGCTCAGAACTTTACTTTTAGAACATTATTTAGTTTATGCTTGACATAGCTATACATTGTTTTGTCTTAGTTGTGAGGGCAAGCATAGGTTTTGGACACAGGCAGACTTTCTGCTGAACTTACTGACACAGACTATACTTAGTTTCTTTAGGTAGGAACTTTCCACCTTAGCATAGGGCGCGTTAGGCTTCACATCACCCTGACATTTTCATTGATAAAAGCATATTGTACATATTGAATCTGTTGTCTGTGACTTCTTCAATGATGCTAACCTCACAGTAGGTAGGTGAAGGAGTCCACTTTAAACAGAACCAGTTTAATGAGATACAGTGTTTGCCATTGTGCAAATGAGCATTTTAAATCATAGACAAGATATCTTCTGTTGCCTACAGAATAGAAATACTGGAAGGGGCCAGACAGAAGAGTTCTGGGTGCTGTGCGGGTCTAGGAGTAAGAGACAGACACAAGGGTAGCATGTTGATTGGCAAAGACTTTTATTATAAAGTAAAATGGGGGGGTTGGAGGAAAACCTAACTGCTTGAAAATGTCCAAGGTAAAGTTCACTGTTCTGTGTCCAAAACCTACCCTGTCCCTCTCAAGCTAAACTAAGTATAATGTGCAAAGGGAAAGTGTCTCTTGACTGCCGACCTGCAGCCCAATTTTGTCAGCCAAACACAAAAGTTCCAAAAGGTGTAGAAAATCAAGCAAAAGTTCCACAGGACTCAAGTGTTGTCTTCCTTTCCCCAGAGTCTTTCAGGCACATGAAAACCAAGCAAAAGTTCCACAAAGACCCAGGGGCCTGGGTCTCTTTCTCGGGGTCCTTTTCACTATAAAACTGTCTTGTGTGGAGGGGACTCCTGTTCCTTCTTTAGCACCCCTTCCTTGCTTTACTCTCCTGCCAAGGAGGGTACCCGCTCTTCCCTTTCATTCACTGCCTCGGTTTACTCCCCTGCCAAGGTCTTAGGATGTTCTTTTAATATACAAGCTTTGTATTTAGGTGTTGGGGTATTTGACCCCCTTTTGGGCCTAAGACCCCCTTCATTTGATTAATTTTCCAGCTCTAGTCTTCTCCTGACCACAACCTTGGTTCACTCCTCTGCCAAGGTCTGTGATACTTTCTTGCATCCACAAAGCTTATGTTTCCTTTTGTGATGCCCAGGGTTTTGTTTCCCAAGTATGGGTCCCAGGCCCCCTTCAGATATGTGTTCTACAGTTCTCTTTCTATTTAGCCCACAGCCTTGGTTTACTCTCCTGTCAAGTTATGTGGCTGTTGGAGCTTAAATAGGCAAAGTTCCTATCGTCTGTAATTCACTGTTTGCTTTTCCAAATTCGGTCCCAGATCCCCTACACGTGGCTCTCATGTCTCTTGCCACTCACCACTTGCTCCCTCTGTTCCTCCCCAACCTTGGGTCAGCCACCCTGTTTCCTGTAGGGTTAGGGCCATCCCTCTCTGGTTGCTCGTGGGTCTCTAAGGGCTTTTTGCGGCTTCCTGGGCTTTCCGGTATCTTCGCCGGACCTCTCTGTGCTTCTTCAACTGCTCGGCGTCCATCTCCGAGCACTCTCATGGCTCAGCTCTTCAGCAGGCGGCTTGCCTCTGTTTCAGTCTGCTTCCTGGTTGGCGAGCCTTCTCAGAGTGCAGTTCACCATGGGATGCTGTCACTTGCGTTGGTGACCATCATCCCTTGCGCCCTCTTCCTTGTCCCAGTAGTTGTCAACTGGGATGTACTGCCAGAACAGATGAGAGTCTTGGGCAATGTAGTGATGGATGGGTTTAAATGGAAGGTGGGAGGGGGAAAGGGTAATGTGTTTTCTCAAGCTGGTCAATCCTCACCATGGGGTTCTCCCTCCCCATGAGATCCTCCCGCTGAGCACCACCCCCAGGGGGAATATCAGGTAGCGGCCTCACCTCCCTGGCTTCATGGAAAGAGGCTCCCATCCAAAGTAGTGACAACCTCTTGGGATTCGTCACAGTACATGTTAAGGTACATATAAACCAGCTGAAGAGCTGTCACCCCAGATCAACTTTTAGAAAGATAGAAGAATCATCTGAAACCGTAGAAAGACCAGAAGAAACAGTAAACTGGAATCTGTGTTAAGTAAGGATGTCTAGGATGTGTATTGTATCATGAAAATTGGATTGTTAAAAATAACTGAATAAAGAAGTAAAATGTAGTATAGAAAACCTATCCTCTGTATCCTTGCACTATGCTAGACCAGCCTTTCTACCCCTCTCTCATGCTATGAATAGTCATGTTTTTCAGCCTGGAGATGCAACATTGGAGAGGGTGCATGGATGATTCATCCCCAAAAGGAAAACCCAGAGATACCAGCGCGAAAACAAAGCCGAAAACTTAGAAGACACTCCAATTCAAGAAAAAGTTACAATTGACACTTTGGGGATATGAGCAACCTTTGTTTCCTAATGCACATAGTGCTGAAACATGAAACTTTCCAGCGTCCAAGTTATCTGTGATTTTTCCCAAAGACATAAAAGTAAGCCCACATCCCTTCATCAAACTAGATTCTAGGACAAATCAGAGATCTTGGGGAACTTCCTCTGTCCCTGTGAGTTTACCTAAGTGATGTGGAATAATGTAGAGGGATATTGGGAGGATGTCAATTAAATAAAACAAAATAATTCAGATGTAATCCTACATGTTTGATGCTGTTGCAGGTGCAACCTGTACAACTGTGAACTTTGAACTTCGGTGCTCTGTAAGGAAATGGCAAACAGAACTCTCATACTAAATCATGCCAGAATTCTATTTGTTTTTTAAAGGACAAGATACTACATTAGAAGTTGTGAGAGAAAACACCTTATGTACCACTGAGATCCTGTGAATTTATAATCTTTGATAGTCAGCTGAATAACCTGTATGTTCTGTGCACAACAACCATTAATCTATCTTGTAAAACATAGCCTGGATGATAAACAGAACTGTGTATGTGTAATTCGTATCACTTCTGTTTATTTCTGATTTATTCAGTCCATAAAACATTTTCTATAAAATCAATGCTTTAAACAAGGACAATATGATGAATAGATAAAATGAGGAGGAAATACTGACGTACATATAACATGACACAAAAAACAATCCTCTTAGTTCAAATATTTCTTAAGGAATGAATGCCGTGATGATCTGCGTTTCCAAACAGTTTGCAGATAGCATGAATTCTTTTATTTTTTATTATATGTTTATTGGTTTTCATAAACAATCCAAACAATACATGAGTGATTCGAGAACCAGAAAAAGAACCATAGATTTTGTAAATACAGAACATATACCCATATCGGGAAGTACATGATACTATTGGTCATCCGAAAGATACATGCCTAATTTTGTCAACAAGTATTGCACATACGGCCCCAAATATCGGATGGATGGGCATGTTGCGCATGAATGCAGTAGCCATGTCCTGACAGTATGCAACATCTTCAAGCCAGGCAGCCACCCTAATCCCCAGCCCCTTCCACCAAACTAGCGCCACGCTTCTATGTGCCAGCATCAGGAGGATCCCAACCAGCCTGCATGCATGATTCGGGGTATCTGGTCATTGCATCGAATGCAATAGCATTGAATGCCAAACCAGAGAAAAAAAGGAGGGGTTGGGGGGCGGGCCCATAAAAAAAATGAAAAAAATGCATTAAATGCTTTTTCTTTCAATGCTTTTTTCCCCCTGGTATGGCATTCGATGCTATTGCATTCGATGCAATGACTATAAACCATGATTTGGAATCTTCTGAGTGAAACCCAGCAATGCCAATATTGTATCCATTACAACCTGTTCTTTTATAATAAGAGACAGAACATTGAACCCCTCTCTCCAGAATTCAGATATGGGGGGGGGGGGGCAGGGCCGGGGGGGGGCAGGCCCATGCCAATTGAGCAAAATCAGCATAGCTTCTTTGGCATCGCCCACATTCGTGTGATGTCTCCGGATAGTATTTATGTAGTTTGGCTGGGGTGTAATATGTTTGGTGCATAAAACTGAAATGAATCAGCTTACATCTTTTATTTAACGATACCCTTTTGGTTTGACAGATTACATAGGACCAATCATCTTCTGGAATTCCAAGGCCTAAACATGTCTCCCACCGTCTCTGTGCTGAATCCCCCTCCTGAGGAACCTTCCGCATGAGCTGCCCATATATCCGAGCCCTACACCCTGGGCCTCAATGACCTCCTGCAACAGTGTAAATGCAGGAAGCTGATAGTGGAATGAGAATAATCAGGCCTGCTTACATTCCTGATCTGTAAATACATGAACAGATCTAGAAGGGTGCTACCTCCTTTCTCTTTAAAGGCATCTAGTGTTAAAAAGGATCCATTACGGAAAGAGGTCCCTGAATGTATGTAGGCGAAGTTTGGACATGAGACTGACATATACTGTGAGGGGCTAGGGGTAAGAGATGGACACAAAGGTGGCATGTTGATTGGTAAAAACATGTATAATAAAGTAAAATGGGAGAGTTGGAGAAAAACCTACCTAGCCCTATTTCTAAGAGGGGCTTCCCTGCCTCAACAAAACTAGCTAATGAAACTGTGTCAGAATGTCCAAAGTAAAGTTTGCTGTCCTGTGTCCAAAACCTACTCTGTCCCTCACAAGCTAAAGTAAATATAATGTGCAAAGAGAGAATGGGGATCATTACAAGCATGCTGGTCCAGATACAACGGTGCCGGTAAGCTTACCGGCACCATTGTTTCCGGATCGGCATACTACAGGTCTGCCTGCCGGAGCCGCCATACACGACAGATCTGACCCTGCCGGGCACAGCGGCCACGGCAGGCAGACCATCACAGAAGCACTGGTACTGTTAACTATGGTGCCGGTGCTTCCGTGGGCCCCATTTATTTTGTAATGTTTTTATTGGCATTTAACATTTACAGTTATATTACGGACCACTACAATCCTGGTTTGTATCAATCCTGAATTGCATACCACTTATGCCATATTAGTTATGAATAAGATTGAACAGTGAACGGAACAAACAAGAGGAAAAAAGGGAAAAGAAACAAAAGAAGTAAAAGTGATAACAGTGACTGTATCTTGGTCTCCGAGTTATTGTGGACTTTGCTTGTGGAGGTGAACCCCAGTCTCTATTCCGTTGGGCTCTGAATGGTCTTTGAGGTACGCGGAGGGGGGGTGGCTTGTGCAGGATGGATGCGACAGTGCACAAATTTGGCCATTGTGACATTTGTGGGTGGTTGATTCAGGGAGGTTTATAGGTCGTCGAGAAGATCATGTCTCTCAGAAGGGTCTTCCAGGCCTCAAGTGTGGAGCTCGAGTCTTCTCCGCCCCGATTGCTTCCCTCCTCCCATGCTCCAGTTTCTGCTATCGTCCATCTTTCCATCTCCCTGATCCAAGGTTCGTACCTGGGGCCTGCTGGGGATTTCCAGGCCATTGCGATCGTTCTTTTTATCAGCACACATGCTATGTCCATTAGTTTCATCAAGTGCTTGATCTTGCTTAGCCTCGGGTAGGTGCCTAAGAGGCACTCTTTCGGTGTCCATTCATATATCTCCAGGCCAGCTTTCCTGCACGTCTGTTCAGCAGCGAACCATAGTTTCTGAGATTTAGGGCAGGTCCAAAACATGTGGATCATGTCAGCGTGGTCAGAGGGGCACCATGGGCACATCGGGCTGACTCTGTCATTGAAGGTGGATATTCTGTGTGGGGACATGTAAGTCCTATATAAGACATTGAGCTGTATTAACCTGAACCTGGCGTTCCTGGATATCTCCTTCGGGTATGCTAGGGCTCTAGACCATTCTCCCTCCGTGATTTCGGTCCTCAGGTCAGATTCCCATTTCTCTTTCAAGCGTGTACTTCTTGGGTTCGATCTGTCGTTTATTTGGGTATATAGTCTTGATGTTGGTTTCCAACCGTCGCTGACTCCGTGCATCTCTTGGATCAGGGCGTGTGTTTCGGGTTCCTCAGGCCACACATTCCATTTCTTCTTGGCGATAAATTTAACCTTTTGGTACCATAGGTAGTGGCACGGGGCGAGCCCATCGTTTCCCTGTAGTGATTCAAAGTCTCTGAATTGCCCTTCGTCGAACATGTCTCCCCACGTGTAGACACCACAGTTCTCCCATCTTCTCATTATTGATAGGTCATCGGGGGCTACACATACGTCAGCAAGAATGGGAATCTCGGGTGAGTATAGGTGCTTCAAACCCAGCATAGATCTAGTCTTTTTCCACACCTGTCGACCCACCTGCACTATTATGGGCGGGTCAGGGGGCCCTATTTTGTTGTTCCATATTAGCTCTTTAGGATGCAGGGGTGAGGTCAGCTGGCAGAGAAGGTTCGTCTCAGCCGAGGGCTCATCGCTCAGCCATTTGGCGACATGTGTTAGTTGTGCCGCCAGATAATATCCCTGGAAATCGGGTAGTTGGATTCCTCCAGCGGAGTAGGGAAGTGTGAGGATGTTCAGTGTAATCCTGTGCCTGGTTCGTCCCCAAAGAAAGTCTCGGATCAGGGATTCTAGCTTCCTGAAGAAGGATGGAGGAATGTAGTATATTATGTTGATGAAGTAATAAAGGAATCTAGGTAAAATTATCATTTTAGATATTGCAGCTCTGCCCATCATTGATAGCGGTAGTTTTGACCAAAATTTGATGGAGTTCCGTACCCCCGATAATGCGGCTTCAGTGTTGCATTCGTGAGTGGAGATTGGTGTGTGCTTTATGGTGATGCCTAGATAGCGGAAGGACTCAGATTGCCACTGAATCCCAATCTCAGGTAGCTCTTCTGTGCTCTTTCTCCTAAGGCCAGCCAAAGGGAAGGCGGATGATTTCTGTCGACTGAACTTTATGCCTGAGTATCTCGAAAAATTATCTAAGATGTCTAGGGCTATCGGGGCATTCATCTGGGGGTCTCGAAGGTATAGAAGAACATCGTCTGCGTACAAGGAAATTATGTTGTCCGTACCGCCAATACTTATGCCCGCATCGAACAGCTGTTTCCTGAAATAAATTGCCACTGGTTCCAGGCCTAGTATATATAGCATTGGCGAGAGCGGGCATCCTTGTCTGGTTCCCCTCTGAATAGCCCAGGCTCCCGACACCAAGCCCCCTGTCTTGACTCTTGCCACTGGGTTACTGTAAAGAACCTTGACCCATCGGATGAAGTATTCGCCCAGTCCAAACTCTCTCAGGGTTTCGATTAGCCACTCCCAGTAGATCGAGTCGAAAGCCTTGATGGCATCGAGCGAGAGAACTGCCAGGTCTTCTTTGCATTCCTCTGTCTGTGCCATTATGTGCTGAAGCCTTCTCAAATTGGCTGTAGTGTTGCGTCCAGGGACAAAACCACACTGGTCCACATGTACCAGGGAACCTATAACCTTTGAGAGCCTCTTAGCGAGTATAGTCGTAAGAATTTTGCTATCATAATTTAGGAGCGCAAGTGGGCGATATGAGTCACATTTTTCAGGTGGTTTTCCTGGCTTGAGCATCGGCACTATGAGGGTCTCTCTCATGGTGCCTGGTAGCGTGCCTGTCTCGAATGCCTCCGCGTAGACTTCGTGTAGTATGGGAGAGAGAATCTTTTCGTATGTCTTGTAGAACTCGGGGGTAAGGCCATCGGTTCCAGGGGTCTTGCTTGTGGAGAGGGACCTAATCGCGTCGGTGATGTCTTCGATCGTGATGACCTCTCCCAGCATATTTCTTTGCTCAGGGGCCAGTTTAGGTAGGTCTACTTCTTCGAGGGTGTCTCTTATGTCTGACTCGGGTATAAGGTCGCTGTGAGCATATAATTCCGCATAGAAGTCAGTGAAGACCTTATTTATTGCTTGTTGTGTTTTGTGGATTGTGCCGTTACCGTCTCTGATCTCTGTAAGGGCCTGCTTCGGATGTTCCTTCCGGCACAACCAGGCTAGTATCCTGCCTGGTTTATCCGCCTCTTTATGAGCTTTCATGGTGCGGGTAGAGAAGTCAAACTTCGAGAGCCTTTCCCATGCTGTTCTGCATTCCTCCCTAATTTCTCTCAGCTTGCTCTCTGTCTCAATTGTGGGGGGGGAATTGCTTTCGAGGTGCTTGATCTTTTCCTCCTCGGCCTCCAGTTCCCTCCTCAATTGTTTCCTGATTCCACCCGCCTCAGCAATCACCTCTCCCCTCGTCACCACCTTCATTGCCTCCCAGAGAGTACTCCATTTTACTACTGATCCCTTATTGATCTCTATATACTCCTCTAGTTTCTCGGCCAGGTGGTCCTTAAATGCAGGGTCAGATAGTGTCTCCACTGGCATACGCCACGTTGGGATAGGAGGTAGGGGGGGTCGCAGGCAGAATTGCACTAATAGTGGGGAGTGATCTGAGATTGATCTGCCCAGGTACTCTGCGGACTCGACCTGAGGGGTCAGTTCGTCGTTTATGAAGAGGTAGTCTATCCTGGTGTGCAGGTTATGGGGGGCCGAGTAGAATGAATATGATCTGTCTGTGGGGTGAAGGTCTCGCCAGGTGTCCACCAAGTGCAGGTCTTCAATTGTTCTGTGGAGGGCCAGAGCAGGGAGATTATTGTTTGAGCGTGGTGTGGTGGATCTATCCAATTCCACATTAATGACGCAGTTGAAGTCGCCTCCCCACAGGAGGCTATGGTCTCTGTGGAGCACGAGTTTAGCGCACAGCTTCTTGAGGAAAGAGGGTATTCCATGCTGGGGGAAGTACGAGTTTACTATGCATATACGGGTGCCCTCCAGCATGCCCCACAGCAGCAAGTACCTGCCTTCGATATCCTGCTCCACCCCCAGCTGTTGAAATGGTGTGTCTGGGCTCACCCACGTATACACACCTCTTGCATACTTCGAGTATGATGATCCGTAGCCTTGGCCCCCCCAGTAGTTTGGTAACTTATTTGCAGAGTCGGCCGAGAGGTGTGTTTCTTGTAGGAGTGCGATTGATACCTTCTTCCTCTTTAGATAAGAGTGTATTCGATTTCTCCGAAGGTAGGACCCCAACCCCCTGACGTTCCATGTGATTACTCTAAGTTTTGGTGCCATTGTTTGGTTGTGTTAATTGTTGAGGAGGGGTTTACGACCTCTTTGGGATTTTTCCGCTTGTTATTGTGAGCCATGGTCTGTCCAAGATGAGTGGAGTGATTAGCTCCTGTGGTGAGTTTTGGGTTCGGTTCCATTTGGGCGGATGCTCTCGGAGTAAGGACAGTCAGAACGATGATAACTTGTGTGAAACAGTTAAAACTTGTGCACCCAGCGACTGACACAACGGTGGAGTGCTCAGGTGCTCCCACGCTGCCTGTCCCAATCCGGGTGTCTGGCGCGGGTAGATGTGTGCTGGCAACTGGCCTGCACTGGTCTTTCGTGGGGTTGAGGTCTTCGTCCATGCGTGGGAGAACGGGCGAGCCCCGCAGTCTTTTAGCAACTCACATAGTAGTTTTGCTTCTTGAGATTAGAGTTCCTTGCCCTCTCAGGCTACTGTAGAAGGGTACAAGCATCTGTGTCGGGGCGTGCGGCCCTCATCTTTGGGTACCTTCGCTAAGTTTCCCGTGTGGGGATTCCACAGGGGTATCAGCCAGGTTATTGTGCTCCATCCACATGTTAGCCGCAGCTGGAGTCTCGAGAAATATTGATTTTCCTTTGTAGATTACCTTCAACCTGGAGGGATATAGGAGCATATATTTTAGGTCCAGTTTCCTCAGCCTGGCCTTAACTGGGACAAAGGAGTTCCTCGCTCTCTGGACCGCCTGGGTATAATCGGGGTATATCGTGATTCTCGAGTTGCCTCGTATTATCTCTCCTCCCTCCCTTGAAAACTTCAGGATCACCTCCCGGTCTCGGAAATTGAGGACCTTCGCTATGATGGGGCGAGGGTAGGAGCCTGGGGGTGGTTTCTTCTGGAGCGATCTGTGTGCTCTCTCTATGGAGAAGCCCTGCGAGAGGTTCTCCGCTCCGATCTCTTGTTGGATTAAGGATTCCACGAAGGTCGTCGGGTCAGCAGTCTCTGTCCCCTCCGGTATGCCCAGTATCCTAATGTTGCTGCGTCTAGCGCGACCCTCCGCTTCCTCGGACCTCGCCTCCAGCAGGGTCACCTTATGTTTAAGTTCTGCTAGTTCTGATTTCATGGCTGCCGATTCAGTCGCCATATCCTCTTGATGGGACTCCACAACGGTGACACGTTCAGCTAGGTTGCGAGCGTCTTGCCTTATCAGCTGGATGTCAGCTTTTACTTCCCCTATCTTCGTGTCTATAAATGATTTTAGGGCCTCAATCGCCCCTAGCAGCTGGTCATGTCTGGTGTCCGGGCTATCTCGTGTTGCTGAGTCATCTGTTGAGGTCTGGGCGGTGGGGTGAGATTTCGCCGTGACAAAAGGATCTAGGGTGGCATTTTTGGTTTTGTTTCTTGCTGCCGCCATGATGGGCTGTTTCAGTTCTGGTTGGGAGCGCAAGGGGATTCCCGTCGGGGCAGGCGGCCTCTCTCTTTCTGGTTTGATTTCGGCGGGACGTAGAGGTTCGGGGATATTAGGCCCCGTGTGGGTCGGGATCTGGGCGCACCGCGGGTGTGAGCGCCCTGCCTTTAGTAGGACAGGAGAGGACAAGAGAGGTCCGGGTCCTACAGGGAGATAGCGTTGCCTAATGAGGTTAGCCAGGGAGAGTGCAGGAGTCGGGGGTTCGGTGGGAGCCGCCTGGGGTGGGCAGGCAAGGTCCCACAACCCCGTGAGAAAGTCGCCAGGCCCGGACCGCTGGGAACGGCCCAACCCGGGAAGGCCTCACCTGTGAGCGTTGTGATCGTAGTTTGAGTGGGTCTGGAGCCAGCCTCCGATCCAGTTCGAGGAGTGTAGGTCTGCGCTGGTGGGGGGGTCCGCTCCCCGGAGAATAGGCGGTCCGCCCCGAAACGCCCCGAGTCAGGAATGCAGTGGGTGGTCCGGAAAGTCCAGTAGTTCCGACTCGGTGACCCCCCTCCACAGTCACGCTCCAGCTTTGTTGGCGGTGTGTCGATGGATCGATGGGGTCTTGTAGTGGTCCTCACCCCGGGACGGTAGGGGGGAATGGTAGAGGCGCCTGGAGGGCTGGGATCTGGCCCCCACAGGGTGTGCGCTCCCTGTCCCGCTCCGGGGTCGCTCCGAGATCGTCAGATCATCATGGCCGCCATCTTGGAAGTCTCTTATGGGAGAGAGGGGGAGCCCAACCGGAGCGTCTCAGCGGGCCCCGGCTCTCCGTTTTTTGTCAGGGCAAGAAGTCGGGTGCAGCCAATCGCCTGATTTACGGCTGCACCAAAGGCTGGGCGCCGCAGAGGAGCCGCAACGCTCGAAACGGGAAGCGATCTCGCGCCTTGGCCAGATCCCGTGCACCTCTCTCAGGGGGCAGGGGGAGGCCGGGGCGAAGCGTCGGAGAAGCTCCCTGACCTCCGATTTCTGTCGGAACAAGTCGTAGGGTGCAGCTAATCGCCTGATGTACAGCTGCACCGAAGGATGGGCTGATTTGTTGGGTTTTCGGTACCCAGAACAGGATCGGACTGCGCGGCTCGGCCGGAGCTCACAGGAACCGCGTCCTCACACCATGGACATCAGGCCACGCCCCCTCCGTGGGCCCCATGGGACTCTATGGGAATGGGGACTTACAATTTACCGGCGCCTGACTTTCCGGTCTGCCGGGGTTGTAATCCCCTGGTTTTACCGGGAAGTCAGGTGCTGGTAAATATTTACGGGTCTGGTGGCAACCTCACCGGTATCATCGGCACATTGACTGCCGGACCCGTAATGAGGCCCAATGTCTCTTGACTGCCGACCTGCAGCCTGATCTGGTTAGCCAAACACACAAGTTCCAAAATGTGCAGAAAATCAAACAAACATTTCCACAAGACTCAAGGGAGTTTTCTCCCTTTCCCCAGAGTCCTTCCAGCATGTGAAAACAGGTAAAGATTTCACAAAGACCCAAGGGTTTTATTTCCATTCTTCAGGGTCTTTCCACTATCTCTGTGCTTCTAACAATCCTCCTTGTATGGAGGGAATCCCTGTCCCTTCCTCAGCACCCCTTCCTTGGTTTACTCTCCTGCCAAGGAGGGTATTTGCTCTTCTCATTCACCCACAGCTTTGGTTTACTCTCCTGCCAAAGTCGTTGGGTGTCCCTTAAATGTGCAAGCTTCGTATTTATGGTGTGTATCTTTTGTGGGTCCCAGACCCCTTTCGCTTGATTATTCTTCCAGTTCTCTTCTTCTTCCATCCACAACCCTGGTTCACTCTCCTGCCAAGGTAATACTCTGCCTTGTATGGAGAGGAACCCACCCCTCCTTAGCACCGCTTTCTTGGTTTACTGATTTTGATTGATTTTGATGTAGGCATTTGTATGGCGCATACCCCGAGGGGACCAGGCATTGACTGCATCTAGGAGCTGATCTAAATACTGGTTCAGTGTATGACCTCACCACACTGTCTCATATGTCTGTCTGGTCATTTACGACAATGTATAGGAAAAGATGTGTATTTTTTTCAATTTAGTTTTTATTGAACATTTTTCATAAAACACATAGAACAGATAGCAATACCAATCAGTGAATCTAACATTGTCTAAGATAATCCAACCCCTCCATCCCTTTCCCACCCCCCGCATGAAGACTACCGAGCCCAACCGATCGTTTGGGAGTAAACACAAACAAAGATTTGGGATCATATTTTGGGATTAGCCTGACAAGGTGGGTTCAACCAGTACAAAAAGAGAAGGTGGTGGAGAGCATATTTTGAACAAACCAAGGGATGGGGCCTTACGATAGGAGAATAATTGAAGTCTCAATGCACCACAGTCCTCGTGCAGGACCACCATTGTCCAGTCCAGTAAGAATGATTCCATTGTGTCATGGGTCATTGCTGATAGTTTCTCGAATGTAAAGATAGCCCACAGTTTAGTAAGCCACTCTGACTTGGACGGTACCAGATTACTTTTCCATTTCTGGGCTAAGGCAAGTCTCCCATCCCTCAACATGGTTTGGACCACATTAGGGAATTAACTCGAATTCGATTCGGGGGAGGGGATACCAAGGAGAAGTTCGAGGGGATGCAAGTCGAGGGAGATGCCCACTATGTCCTTGATCCAACTCAAGAGCTCAGACCAATAAATCTGGACAGATGCACATTCCCACCACAAGTGATAACAAGTTCCCCGTAGCCACACTCCCTAGGGCAAGAAGGAGACACCCAGAAAACATTTTAGACAACCTAGCCGGGGAGAGATACCATGCATGAAGAACCTTGAAATTGTGTTCCATAGTCAAGGTATACAGAGAACCCCGAAAAGAGAACCCTGTAGAGTTTAGCCCAGGTCGACTCTTCCAACACCATCCCCAGCCTTTCTTCCCAGAAATGCTTGAATCCCTGTCTGCATTTTAGCTGCGCCGTGATCAGGACCCCATACCTCCTAGACAGTGCCCCTTTCCTCAAAGAGGATTCTACAATTACTTTCTCAAGGGACTTAAGGGGGCGAGCAAGGTCCTCGTTCCATTGGGGGGTGGTTAAGATACCTTTAACACAAATATATTCAAAGATTGACATCAGGTTTTCCCCCATAGCTTCTGCTAGTTTATCATATTCGATAAAGGCGTCCCGCGGTTACAGGCCCATGTCCGACCACCTTTGCGTATCATGCAAGCCCTTTCTACCCAAGTCTAGGGGGGACCCCATATGGAGGACAAAGGGGAGGGCCATGAGGACAGGGTCACATTCTCTTTGTCGCGTTTCCATAGAGCCTATAAGTCTGATAATGTCGGGTGGCTTTTTACGCGGCCTGGAAAGTCTTTCTTCGGGGCCCATAGGAGGTCTCTTACTTTCCTGGGGTGCATGTGGGTATCCTCTATGTACGTCCAATAGGTGCGCATCTCATCCCTCATATGTTCCAACATTACCTTAAGCTGGGCTGCCTTGTGATACAGACGCAAATCTGGAAGACCAAAACCCCCAAGGGACCTCGGGAGAGTCAGTGTCGTGTGTTTAACCCTCGGTTTCTTACCATTTCAAATAAATTGTTGGACCAGGGTGTGTAAGGTCCTAAAATATGCATCTGGGATAATGGTCGGGAGGGACGTGAAGAGATAGAGGAGACAGAGAAGGATGTTCATTTTAATAGATACCATACGATCAAAGCATGACAGGGTCAGGGGGACGCATCGTAAGAGGTCTGCTTTTATCCTAGAGAGGCTAGGGGCAAAGTTCGGTTTAAATAGAGTTCGCAGGTCCCTCAGTAGGCAGATTCCAAGGTAAGGAGAGGCTTTGCGCTCAATTTGCATACCCCGTACTGTTTCCCTCCACTCAATGCCACCGTCGCCCTCCCCCATTGGCATTATACATGATTTCGATGGGTTTATCTTCAGCCTGGAGAAGATACCAAAAGTGTCCAGGAGGATCGGGAGAGCAAGAGTTTAAAATCGAGATCCCCACACCAAATCTGCGTAACCCCTGGTGCTGTCTTATAGCTTTGGCGAGAGGCTCCATTGCGAGGGTATATAGGAGGGGAGAGGAGAGATAGGACAGCCCTGCCGGGTCCCCCTTGAGAAGAGGAGCGGGTCAGAAACCGTACCGTTAACAGCCACTCTGGTGTAGGGGCCATTGTACAGAGAAGCAATCCACCCACGGAATCTTTCGCCCAGGCCCATCTTTTGCAAGACCTTGCCCACATATGACCATTCGACCCGGTCAAAGGCCTTTTCTGAATCCAATGAGAGGAGGTAGGCTTCTATGTTCTTACTTCAGGATTCATGCATAAGGTCCAAGGTCTTCCTAATATTGTCTGGCCCTTGTCTGCCCGGGATGAATCCGACTTGGTCCCCATGAACCAGAGACAGGAGGTGTTGGGCCAGCCTGTTAGAGAGCAGCTTTGCCAAGATCTTCACGTCTGTATTAAGTAAAGAGATAGGGCGGTAGGATTAGCATTGCGTTGGGTCTTTCCCCTCTTTTGGGATCACCACTATGAGGGCCGATAACATGGATTGGGGGAGGGTTCCCGAGTCTAGGGCAGCGTTGAACAACTTAGCTAGGAAAGGAGCGAGAGTGGAACGGAAGGTCTTATAAAAGAGAACTGTGAAGCCATCGTCGCCTCTGGTGGTACCCTCTTTCATAGTGCCGATAGTGTCCACTACCTCCTGGGGTGTAATGGGGTTTTCAAGGGGGCTCGCTTTTTTGGGGGGAGGCAAGGGATTGGGAGGGATTCCAACAACTTCTCAGCTTCCGACCCGTCTCTGCTATCCCAGAGTCGGCTAGACATTTATCCCCCCCAGGTAGTTGCAATGAATCAACTCTTCTGCTGTTTCTGAGTTCCCGCAACCTCCAGGCGAGGATCCTATCAGCCTTCTCCCCCTTCTACATATGTATTTGTTTTAGAAAGGCCAATTTCCTCTCGATTTGTTCGACCATGAGGGCAGCCAGTTTTGCCTTAAGGCGCTGGAGTTCCGCCCATTTACCCTGGAACATCTGGGACCTGAGCTTGCCCCCCAGATGTATAGCCTCTATTTTATCTCTAAGAAGCTTCTCTTCCCTATCCCTTTCCCGCTTCGCCCCATAGCAATGAGAACCCCCCTAATTGTGTCTTTGAAGGCGTCCCAGACTCCGGCCTTGCCCACCTCACCATTGTCATTGATTGCAAAGTATTCTTTAATGGCTGCGAGCAGGAGCTGAGACAGCTCTTTGTCTCTCAACAAGAGGTCATTACACGACCACCTTCAACCCTCACGAGATTTCAGAGGCAACCCTATTTGGACCTTAACTAGGTTGTGATCCGACCACATGACTATTTCTACACAGAAACCAGATATTCTCTCTCAAAGTGAGTTGTCGACTAGCACATAATCGATTCTGGAGAACGTGAAATGAGGGTTAGAAAAGAATGTAAATAAAGGGTCACATCCCTGCCTTGTCGAGTGGGAGTCCGAGATTACCAGTTCATCATTAGTATTTTGAAAGGAGGCAGCCATTCCCTGCTGCATTTGCATGTCAGTATAAGGGTGCTCAGTTTCCTGTCGTGCTCGGGATGGAGAACCATATTAAAATCCCCACCCACAAGGAGGACCCACTCCGTGAATGCCATAATCTTTGTTTTCACCCCCTCCCAGAAATGGTCTTGAGATTCATTCAGGCTGTAGATTGATACCACTGTAACCTTGGTGCCCCTGATTTCACCTTTGACCATTACAAATCGACCTTCTGGGGCTTTACACAGGGCCTTTGGAACAAAGTGAGCCTTGGGAGACACAACTATTGCCACTGCCCTTTTTTTAGTCGGGCACGATGCATGGAAGACTTCCTGTATAGATTTGTCCCCGAGAGACATTTTCTTACCCCTTGCCCAATGAGTTTCTTGAATAAATAAAAAGTGAAGTTTCAGCCTATTAAATTCTTTCACCACTAGCGATCTCTTATGCAGGGAATTTCATCCCCGAGCATTTAGAGAACCCAACGTCAGTTGTTGGTTTGCGTTAGCCATCAGTGGGACACAATTTTCTCAAAAACCCTGTAGGGGTGCAACTGTGCCCCAAGCCCCCTTCCTGTCTCGGTATACTCAGATCCCTCTCAGAAAAAGCGATCCCCAAAGGAACCGAGTCCCCACTCAGTAGTCTCAAGGAATAGTAACCAATAAACATCTAGAACCAAACCCCCAACAAACTCCCCTTCCCCCCGAGCACCTGGAAAGCCTGCGACATGGAAGATGCCGTCTGACCAGGCCATCAGCGCCTACCTCCACCGGGTTGATAAGCAAAATAAACACCAATTCTTTGAGCCCCCTTCTCCCAGTGCTCAAACCAAAACATCATATGTCAGCACCCTATCCCCCTCCCCCAGCAGAAGCCACTGAATAGGGTGTACATACTAGCCACCCGGGCCATCCCGGATCAAGGGACCAGGGTCAGCCTCTGACCTTCCGAGGCACTTGAAGAGAGCCAAATCTCTCTGCTTGTTGTTCTGATGCGATGTGAGATAGGATTGTGTTCACTCATTAGCAGGCCAGGGGGAGGCTGGAGCCACCCTCCTGCATTTTCTATTGCCACGGACCCGGCACCTTTCAACAAATCTGTTGGTTTTCCAGGGTTCCGCTGAGTCTTTTCCCCTACCTTCTTGGTCCCCCAGGAGTTCACGGGTCACCCTTTGTATGTCATCCTCTGTTGAACAACCAAGCAGTATTTGTAACCATCATACTCAAAGGAGAGGGAGAATAGGTGGCCCCATATATGTCTCACACCTTTAGGTTGAAGCAATTTTGTCAGGGGGCAACACAGTTGTCGCCGTGCCAGGGTGAGAGCCGAGAGATCTTGGTAGATTGTGACTTTCGCATCCTGCCAATGGATCGGACCCTTCTTCCATGTCAGCTCCAGAATCTTACTCTTTTCCGAATAATAGTGAAATCTCACAAGAATCGAGCTGGGGCCCCTGGTGGTGTCCCCCTCCCTGTGTGCCTTGTCGATAGTTGGTTGCTATTGCTAATCACTGCCTTGACGATCATAACAATATCCGCCTGGGTTTCACCTTCATGTTCCAGCCTCCCATAAACCTGAGGTTGCTACGGCACTCTTTGTTCTCTGTCATCCAGTTTTAGAGTGCATTTCTCCTCCTTCCTTTCCAGTTCAGACGAGTGCATGTCTATTTGGGTCTCCAGAAGGTTGACTGAGGTCTGGTTTGCTTCAAGGGCTTGGACTCGGTCATCCATGGAGTCCACCTTTTTATCTAGGGAATCCAGTCTTTTGCTAATGTCTGCCCTGAAAACACGGATTTCCTCCAGAAGGGATGCCATGCCCTTATTCATCGACTGGGCGTCCATAACTTCTGGCTGCACGTTGGCGGGCATGCCGACTGCTTCCAGTGCTGGGGTCGGGGAGTGACAAAACTTTTGTAATGATTGGGTCCAGTCCATTGGCTTATATTTTAGGAGATGGTCCGTTCAGAGTAGTTAGGGCTCCCACCCGGAAGGGGCAATGCGGGGGCCCTTACAGGGAGTCAGGACAAAGTGCAGCGAACTTCAAGGGGGGCCCACCAGCAGACAGACACCCTGGATGACCTCAGAAGCCCAGGAGAGGCGTTTGACGACAGAGTTCCTGGGATATGTTTGTTATTTGTGTAAGGAGAGGCCAGTGGAACGTCCAGAAATGTCACCTGCTATGCCGACTTGACAAAGGAATCACCGACTTGGTTCTGAGGGTTATTTGGGGCGGAATTGGAACAGAGTGAGAGTCAGGATCCAGAGCTCTCTTGGGTTATATAAAATTGATGACCATCTGGCCTCGGGTGCCGGGTCCGTAGAAGCACCGTCAGTGTTAATCCTGAGAGGTTTTGTGTAAGTCTTGCAAGCGCAGGGATGGTGCAAGGCGGGGGCTAGGAGCCTCTAGGGGGAGGGCTCACTTCCCAGTGGAAGGTGGCAGGAGCTCAGGCTCGGAGGAATCTCACCCCCCCAGGCACCAAGGGAGCGTTTCACTTAGGTGGTTGGTAAATTCTTGGCTGGTGAGCTCCAACATTGTCTTCTGGCGGGGAGGCAGGGCTCATAGGATGGAGAAATGGGGGGTCCTGCATCAGCACACGACCCTGGCTAAGGACATGATGGCCCTGCACCCCCGGGAGGAAGTGCAAGGCTTGTAGGGTTCTCCGCTCCTGCTACACGAGAGATCCAGACACTGGGCTCAACTGGGTTTACTCCACCCCTTCCCTCACCCACAGCAGTCATACAAGCACCTTCACGTATTATGGGGGTCTCCGTGCCCACCCGAGGCCCCTTGTGCAGAGGATCCTTAATTGAAGACCAGGAGTTGGGGGCTAAGACACAGGCGGGCTGCAGCAGTGTTCGGCGTGGGACCCCTCTCAGCAACCCTCCAAGAAGACTGGCAAGTGCTGCATAGAGTCCGCTGGTTACCAGGTAATGCACTTGCGAGAGGCTCTAAGGCAGGTGAATGGGAATTCCGGAATCCGCCAGGAGGGTCGCCGTATGTCTCTCCGGAAGACATATGGGCAAACCGGAGCCGGGCCGCGGGGGCACCTTCATTGATATTCCCACTGTGTCCCCCAAGACTCCCTCTCTCACTAGGGAGAGGGAGGGCGACAAGGCTGCAGGTGGTTAGGGCTGGCTGGGGATCCACCGGTGCCAATCAATCCAGCGGAGATCGGGGCAGGCCAAAAGCACACAATGCACACGCCAGGGGACTTAATTCCTTCGAAGCTGCAGGTCGGGAACGATGATCCGTGGGCTCCGTTGTCCAGCTCACATGGTCCCCCCCGTGTCGCCGGTCCTCAGCAGGGGACGATGCTCAGGCTCCAGTGGGAAGCAGAGGGGGACGCAGAAAGACGGGTGGTCAACCGCCCCCAACAACAGATGGGCACCTTCTCGAGGCGTTGAACAGCAGGACCTCTAAGGGACAAGGCAGGAGCGGCATTACTCCTGTGGTCAGCTGTATGAAAATCTGGGTGTTGGGAGTTGCTGCTTCCCTCGGCTCCTGCACACTGGGCACAGCACGGTATCCACTGGGGCGTCCCCGGCTTAAAGGGCGATGAGCCCGGGTCTCTTCGAAGGCAGGTCACAGCACTCAATGCGCAGCCCTCTCATACGCCTCCAGCCCTAGAAGATCGTCCTGGTGGTGGTGCGTGGCACGGGATCTCCACCCCCACTGCGAGGGATCAAATCACGGCTTCCAAAGCACCCAGAAAGTCTGGAATTTCTCCTTACGGTGCTCTATCACTTTAGGGTGCCCCTAGGGGGGGTTGGGTGCTCACTCCTGGGTGGCTAGGGGGAGGGCTCCTTCCAGCCCGTGTGGAGGAGAGAGCTTGAGATGCGTCAGACCATCTCTACACCCCCTGGTGGCTCCCAAGATGTGTTTTTAACTGTTTCCTGAACGGTCAGTGAGTTGATCGTTCCAATGGAAGAGAGTTCCAGGCCCAGGGGACAAATGAGGAAACCCGCCTATCACACCAAGTGGTTGTTTTTGTCAGTGGGCCTTGCAGAAGGTATTGGTTCTTAGAGCGAAGGTGTCATTGAGGACAGTACACCTGGATGTTTGCAGTCAGGCAGGCTGGTGCCAGCCCATGAATGCATTTGGAGATCAAACAGAGTACTTTAAACAGACTTCAATGCTCAACTAGAAGCCAATGGGGATATATGTCTTTTTGGGTAATGAAAAAATCAACCTGACAGCAGAGTTTTGGGCAAACTGTAGTCTTTTGATTTCAAATGTTTGAGCCCCCATAAGAAGAGTGTTACAGTAATCTAACCTGGCATTGGTGAGTACGCCGATTACCATTGGACGATCCTTCTCAGCGATGAGTGGAACGACAGCTTTTATCAGTCTCAATTTATAATATACGGATTTGACTGTCTGACTAATCTGGGAGTTACAATCCGTATTCGACTGCCAGATAAAGCTGAGGTTCCTCACTGTATCTGAACATTTGGTAGGGACGCCAAACAGTGAGGAGCAGGGAGTGCACTGGACAGTATTTCTTACCCATCTCTTGGGACCAAGTACAATAACCTCAGTCTTTGAGGGATTTAACTGGAATTTATTGGCCAACATCCAATCTTTGATTTTATTGGGACATGCCAAGACTCAATTTATTGCTTCCCAAGGTTGCTTGAGTCTTAGGTAGATATGTGCATCATCAGCATATGAGTGATACAACAGACCGAACTCAGAAGATTTTCAACAAAGTGCAGATGTAGATATTGAACAACCGCGGTGATAGCGGGGACCCCTGAGGTACTACACATTCCATGGGGATGGCATTGGATAAATGGGCCCACAAATTTTCAACTGTTGGGTACTCTCCTAGCAAGGAGGTTACTCGCTTTTCTCATTCACCCACAGCCTTGGTTTACTCTCCTGCAAAGGTCTTTGGTGTTGTGAGGGGTTGCAAATGAGAGGCAGACACAAAGAAGTATCAAGCTCAACATTAGCTATTTTATTAACAGAAAGGGGCTTAGATAAAGTCCTAACTTTCCCTATCCTAGCAGGAGTGCCCCTTCCTATGAAACTAAAGCTAAAGCAAGATGACCTTGTGTCCAAACTCAATCTGACCCTCACACTAATACATACAAACAAAATGTGCAAGGTACATGTTTCCAAGTTCAATTTACTAGAAAAGTGTAATACCTCAAACATATAACTTCAACCAAAAACACTTACATGTATCAATGGGTTCACTCCCTTTCCCTGGAATATTTCTGGCAAACTATCCACAATGTTCTGTGTCAAAGTCAGTCTCTTAAAGGCATTACTAATGTTTCTTTTACCTAATACTCTCCTCAAGGTGTCCTTCCATGAGACTGATTTGGAGAGAGGAAGTCTCTCCTAGCCTCCCTGAACGGCAAAACAAAGTATATTTTCCACAGTGTTGTTTTGAATAAGGTAACGGCAAGTCTTTACTACTTTTCAGAATAGATAAACAAATGTCTTTTCCACAACAGAGATGTATGCATTGGCAAAAGGCAAGTCTTTTCAAAGGTTCTAGTTGACAAAATGTTCCAAGGAAACATGAACTTAATATGACAGAGTTTCTTTTCAACATACCAATTCAAAGTGAGTTTCCCGGTGTACTTTCCTGACAAGAAACTCATCAAGCGAGAACTCTTGATATCCTGTTTACTCTCCTGCCAGCAATATCCCCCTTTAGGCTCAGTTAGATCCCCTGGTGCACTCTCCTACCAGGTTTCCTTGTCCAAAACGTTTTCACTACCTGATACCTCTACCAGGCTCCTCTCCACATTAACTTTCTCCTTACGTATCACACAACTGTGCTTCTTCACTAGCACCCCTTTGTTGACTTAAACTGTTACTTGTACCAACTTCCTGCAAACCGACATCCAATGTCTGAGGGCTTATTCAAGCTTTGGCTTTCAACCTCTCTTTTAATCACTCTTAATTCTTGGAAATACTTGTTCCGGATTCCTCACAACTGACCTCTTAGTAAAGAGAATTGTACAGATTGTGTTTCTTTGTTTCCCTTACAATCTCTTTTGACTCTTGGCAATGCTGGTTCCAGGTTTCTCCCAACTGATATATTAAGTCCGGAGAATTGCACCATTTTTGCCCTGGTTGTTCTTTTGGCAATTTCTCTTGGCTTTGGTCATGCTGGTCCCAGGATTCTTCCAACTGACCTCTCATGTCAGAAGAATTGCACCACATTTGCCTTTTCCATTTAGTTCTATTAGGTCTGTATTCAAAAGCCTCACCTCCTGGCCACATGGAAAGGGCTCCCCCACCCAACCTTTCCCTTGTGGTTTAATTATTTTTGGTGGTCTCTTACTGACAGAATAACGCTGGCTGTTCCAGTCCCAGAGGGGTCCACTCAGTGAATGCTCTTCTTCTTCCCATGTTTATAAGGGAGGATACCCTGTATTGGGCCTATTGATCTCATTTATTACTTCACCGAACTCTGGGAAATCAGTTCCAATTATGGTTTGTTCTGGAAGACCAGGAATAACTGCTGGGTCTATCCAAGCCCTCCTCCCTCTGATATTAATAACTGCGGGTTTTTATGATAAATCTGTTGGTCACCATGAACACAGGTAACTGTAACGGGTGTACTTTGGTTAAGATGGTTTACTTCAATTAAGTTGCTTCTTATTGCGGTTTGTTTGCTTCCTGAATTTACTGTGGGCGATCCCTGGACTTCGCGAACCATTACGGGTTCATGATTCTTAAATGGTACTGTTTTACAGCCATAACTACTGATAGTCTCAATGTCAGCTTCTGTCAAATGTTTTATCTCATGCCATTCTTCACCTGTCATCTAGGTTACGTTCATGGGCTCTTCTTTCCAGTCCTCGAGGCACTGTCGGGCCATGTATCCATTTTCCCCACAAGAAAAACAAACAGTATGAAGGTGTTTTGGTGTTTTAACTTCTGGTTTCACAGGCAGCTTATCTTGTGTTATTGGGGTTTTTCTTTCCTCTCTCCCAGAGTCTTGAACTCCTATTTTATTTGGTTTGGAGAATCCCTTGTTAGTCCTTTCTCTACCTAAGTTCTTTATTATCTCAGGGGGTGGGAGTTAGGAAGTGCTCCAGGCCCCGTTTTCATTTCCTCCATTCCCTCTTCTATTTTATGCAGAAGCCTTAGTTGTTTACTGGCTTTGGCATGATTCTGAGCCCCTTCTACTGCCTGCACCATAGACGGTTTACTCATCTGCAGGATGGGCCTTTGGAGAGAAAAGGGTAGACTATTAGTTGTTCCAAGGTCAGCGTTACTAACACTTGTGGGAGAAAGATTCTTCTTCCCTAGTCAGAGGGACAAGGTATTCTGGATTCTAGTGCCCAGCTCTGCAGGAGTCTCTCCTGGGTTTAGTCTAATCTCCCGGAGCTTGCCCCACCACTCCAATTAGTAGATTCTGCTTAATCCTGTAATAAGGGGTTGTCTCTAAGGGGTTAAAAGTTTAATATGACGTCTGCAGATCTCCTTTTGTAAATGGGACCAAATAGCGGGTATTTAACTAATCTCTCCCGTGGAGTTGTTGGTCCAACCGCTCAAAGTTCAGGAAAAATGTACCCAAAACCTCCCCCTCCCAATAGGGCTGTAGAACCTCATGGGGTAGTATGGGTCTCTGCTGTGCTGTCACAAGGCTATCAATAGTATCTTGGTGATGTGCTTCTGCAGGATGAGACACAAGGCATGCCAGCAGAACTTCCAAGGTACTCATCTCAGAGAACAAGGGGTTGTGCCTTTCTATGTCCGAAACACGTTCTAATGGGGTTGGACTTTCTCCTATCTGAGATCCAGGAGGCCGATGAATGAATGATTCAAAGAGGAAAACCTCCTACTCATACCGCTATATTCCTTCCATAGTCTCCAAAGGGGTGTCAGGTTGCATTGGGGAATGTACCTCCACTTCTCCAGTCGTTTCCACAGAAGCTGTCCCAGGACCAGTAGGGGGTTTATGTTTTATCTTGGATTTTGCCAAACTTGGGATTATACCCACACTCCCTATTGGTGGAAGGTCTTTCAAGGCTGTTACTACCAATCTTAGTTTATGATTTTGTCCAAATGCATAATCAGATAACCGAGCGGTATCAACTAGGGGTCTTCCTTTATGGAGAAGCTTTTGTTGAAATATCGTGATTTTCCACTTTGTAAGAATTGCTTGTTTGATGGAAGAGATTGGCTTTGTTGGGGAAACCTTCAGGTGTACCTCTTGCCCTTCGGTATTCCTAAGGATGATCAACATACGGAAAGGGAGGACATTTTATTTTCTTGGAGGTTCTACAATGTCGGGGTCCACGAGCATGTATCAACCAGGTCAGAATCCCATCACTGACACCATATGTGAGAGTCTAGGAGTAAGAGAAGGGCACAAAGGCGGCATGTTCATTGGTAAAAACCTTTATTATAAAGTAAAATGGGGGAGTTGGAGGAAAACCTACCTAGCCCTATCTATAAGAGGGGTTTCACTGCCTCAGCAGAGCTAGCTAATGAAACTGTCTGTCAGTTTGTCCAAAGTAAAGTTCTAAAGTTCGCCATCCTGTGTCCAAAACCCACTTTGTCCCTCACAAGCTAAACTAAGTATGCTATGCAAAGCGAGACTGTCTCTTGACTGCCAACCTGCAGCCTGATCTTGTCAGCTAAACACAAAAGCTCCAAAAGGTGAAGAAAATCAAACAAAAGTTCCACAAGACTCAAGGAGGGTTTCTCCCTTTCCCCACAGTCTTTTCAGCATATGAAAACAAGTACAAGTTCCACAAACACCTCAGCAGGTCAAATAGATGTGCTTGTTCCCTACTTCATCAGGCTGATCTTCTTGACCCTGTGTTCCATACCGGATTTGCGGGCCCCAGAGGTGCCCATGTAACCAGGAACCACCACACACACCTTGACCTTAAGCAGTGGTTTTATCTCTTAGTTTCAAGTCTCATATTACACCCGGAGCTTAGCAGGGAACAACATAAAGTATTTGACATGTTTATCTCTGAGTGCCCTCTGTATGTTCTTCTGGATAACTGTCCTGCTGCTGAAAAATCTGGAGAAATGTGTATCTGGTCGCCATCATAAGTCAATTCACCCTTCATTCTGGACATCCGGAGAATTGCATCCTGATCCCGATAGTTGAGGATCATTGCGATGATGGGCCATGGCAGAGCTCCGGAATAGGTCTAGACACTGAGATCCTATGTGCGTGCTCTACGAAGAACATGGGTGAGAGATAATTCGGATCAAATACCGTCTTATGCAATTTATCTACAAACTCTTCCATTGTACCATTCATCTGTGATTCTCTCATCCCAACAAGGCATACATTTTTCCACCCGGGTGCACCCCTCCAGGTCTTAATTGTTCATGACCACTGCTCTCAACCTCTCTTCAAAGGATTTAAGTTCGGAAGACGTAGTCGCAGACGCCTCCTCCAAATCAGAGATGCGGTTTTCCGTTTCATCGAGTCTGGCACCCTGTTTATCCAGCCGCATTTGGAGCAGGTCAACATTATTCATGAGAGCCTCCATTTTAATATCCAGTTTGCCTATGGCAGCCCTGAGTTGCATTAGGAGCTCTTTAACACCATCAGTGCATCCAGCCTCGAGCTCCATTATTGTCCCCTCACCCTCCTGTAAGGGGGGGGACATCTAGATGCGCCCTAGATCTTTTAGGTGTTGTGCCACTCTCGAAGGAGCATTTGCACTGGTGTTTAACTCCTTTCCCCATGCCCGTTGTAGTCTCAGGCAACAGCTACCTTTTCTCAGCGAGACACACCTATATAATTAATTAAACCAGCAGGCCTTCAACTGTGTCATGGGGGCCCAGGCCTCTGATTGCGACAGGAGTTTGGCTCACCAATGTAAATTCTGAGATACAATGGTCTGGGGGGTTGCCCAGTGCAATTGCCATGTATTCATAACCTTCCAGCCATTAACCTTCAGATTTTAATGAAATGTTTGGTCCACCCGCCCGACCGTCAAACAAATGAACAGATATACCACCTCAGCTCGACGAACGCCTGAAATTCTTGAGAATCAAAAGGCAGGTAACTGTGGCCTTCGTTAGCAATCAAGAGGAAGATGTAGAGAACATCTGGATACCCCACAATGAGGACCTTTTGAAACTCAATGACAGAGGGCCTCATCATGAGTTGGATGGAATCCCGGCGGTAATTGCACCGGGATACCACCAATGTAATTAGCATTACTGCAACTCGGTCTGGCGCAATTTGCCAGATCCCGAGTTGCAGTGGCTCTGTTAGTCCCCAATTGTTATGAGTCCATAGGACTCTATGGGGTCTTTCAGCGCTATTACTGCCAGTGGTAATAGCGCCGATAGTAATAGCACTGGAAATCGGTGGAACGCTGGAGATTTACCTCAGCTCAGAGCTGCAGGTGAATCTCCAGCTTTCCGCCTAAACTCTGGATTGGGCAGAGCGGTAATGAAGCAGTAAAAGTGGTACTGCCACATTTTTGCTGCTCCGCCTCAACCCCTGATGTGACACAGAGTGTCTAGTAGCGTGATCAGGCTTGTAATTTCATTGTAATTAAAGATGGTAGATCTTCATTGCAGCATTAGTTGAAGAAGCACAAGCAGCTTTCCAGGATACCTTATAAATGTGAGTTAACTATTGTAGATGGACTGCATTGTCTTTAGGAGAGTCACTAAAATACTATCCCCATCAGTAATATATGTTGTTGATATAAAGACTTGCCTTCTTTCAAGCTTAACAAAGACAGTACTTCTCAGCCTATTATCCCTAACTTTGGATAAGCCTAATTAAATAAGTACTGTATAGTGAGGTGCTTATGCATATCTTCACAACTCCTCCATACTCAATTCTCCTCCTACTCCGTCTTTTATCTCCCACATCTTCTCTCTCACCATCTCTTCTCCCTTCCTACTCCATCTGGTATTCTCTCTCCCTCTCGTGGTCTCTTCCTCTCTCTCTCCCGCTTCCCTCCTCTCCTCTCTCTTTCTCTCCCCTCTCACCTGTCTCCTCTTCTGTCCCTCCCATCATTAGACACTCGTCTTCTTCTCCACTACTTCCCTCCCCCACCTACTACTGTCTTCTACCGCCAACCTTCCACTCTGCAACTCCTTCACCATTCTGTTCCCTCAATCTCTGTTTCTCTCCACAATCTTCTTACCCCTATACACTCTCAGCCCACCCCGTAAATAATCTCTAAAAAAACAAATGGTTGGCCACTGTTATTGATCAGGCCTGTTACATCTCTCTACGGACGCTGGTTGTGGTGGCGCCGTGGCTGCATTCATTTTGCTGCTACTATTGGGGATTTCAACATGGCCACCAGCTCGCGCCGTCCTTCTTTGCCACTTGCATCCTCTCCAGTCCTTTCAGGTGTCCCGCCCACCATGGGTCATGTGAAACTTCTTATACCGGCAGTTCCTGGTTACACTTACATCGCTACTCCCTTAGAAGACGCTCCGTAAGTGTGTGGTCCAGGGATTTGTGATTTGAAACATTTTATTCTTCCTGTATTACTTAATTTCTCTTATCTTAAGATCCTCTTCTTCTGCGTGTTCGTCCACGGCAGCTTTACGAAGCATTCACCAAAGTGGCAGCTCTTCCCCGCAAGCAGTTCTGGATGTGAGCCCGGGCTTCAGTCTCTATCAGAGGGGGAATCCTTTCCTTGTTAATCGCATACTCTAATCCTGTGTCTCCTTTCAGAGCCCGTACTCGGGGAACTATTCATCGGCGCTCCAATTCCACGCCTCCAGCACGGTAGCCACTAGTCAAGTCTGCGACTCTCCCGCAGGAAGTTGGATGTAGAGGGCAGGTTTAGCCTTTAGATTAGGGACCCCTCTCATTCTTTCTTTGGGTTCCAGGGATCCATCCTGATACGTGAGCAAGACGTGTCGTCATTTCTTCCTGAGTAGACTTCTGCCCGGGAAATTCTTACGCTAACAACAGGTGCTGGTTCCATTCCCTCTCTAGTCCTTATATTTCTCTTTCCAACTTTTGTCGATACTTACTGTTTGTGCCTTCTTTCTGTAGACCAGGTTCTCTGCTGGCCCATTGAGACTTCAGAACCAGGCTAGAAGACATCATCCCCTATGCTCTTAATTCCCGACCAGGGTTTTCTTCCCCAGAATTCTTCCCTGGGTAGTTTACTTCCCTCCAGTTCCTGTCACATTTCAGGCAGAGGGAGGTAAGGCAACCAGGGGGATTTTTCCTGTCATCAAGGACAATCTGCATTCAAGGTTAGTGGTCACTGCTGGGTATCTTTGCTATACGTGTTACAAGGCCACACATATGAAACTTACATTTAACATGTGCAAATGTACTGAAGAAATCAATTTTAAATATGCAGCCAAAGTTGGCCATTGGAAACACATTTTCTGCTGTATCTTTTTATTAGGTTGATCCCTCTGATAAATCGAATACAGATTTGAATTCAGATTTATCAGTCAAATAAAACACATATAAACAGGTCTAAGAGCCCCTCTACTGAGAACAAACACGGCCAAATAAACTGTTCTCTGGGAAGCTGCCCAGTCGAGAGGGTCTACAACCACGTTTTAGCTCACTCTACCTTTCACAGAGGCGATATATCCATTTGTATATCAATCTGGACCCCCACAATAATAACCATTTATTTGGCGGGCAGTGCAGCACCCGCGAATGGGCAATTACCTGGTCTGCCGACCTCGGCATGACCCGGTAATTGCCCATTCGCTTGGAGCCGGTAAAAACACGGGTCCCGCGGCAGCCATGCCTTTGTTACAGGCACGGCTACCGCCAAACCCGTAATGAGGCCCATTGTTTATAAGGTTGGTGGGTTAGGTGTGTACTCAAAAAGTGTACCAGAAAGTTTCTTTGCACAAAGAAGTGCAGAAGACTAAGGTGGAAGTGAGCAATGCAAGGAGCAGGCAGCCTGGGTGTATGCATCAAATGTATGTATTTCTTTGGAGTTAGTAACATGTAAGGTGTGCTGCATGTGATCAATATTTTGTGACACGTGTGCAGTAAGGGGGGGTAGTGTGGAAACCAAACAACAACTTTGCAGTGTACATGGTAAGTGGCAGGGATCCCACTGTTGTGCATGCATTGTGTATATGATATAATATGATGTGCGATTGTATGGTACGGTATTCGTAATGCGCCTACACAAACGTGTAGCAAAGCACAAAGAGGCAAAGGAAGTGAACCAGAGGGGAGACAGAGACAATGAACCTACTAGGCCAGGTGTGACTTTGATCGTCCAAGTACATGGGTTGAGGGGAAGGTACAGTACATGGGAAGAAGAACAAATGACAACAAATAAAAATATAGGCCAGTTGTGCCAAGTGTACGGATAAGTGCACACACGAGGTGGTGGATCAGTGCTGGACTGGCCCACCGGGACACCGGGACTTCCCCCGGTGGGCCTCGGGGCATAGGGCCTCTTTTCTTGCTTCGGGTCTTCAGCGGAAGCATACATAAATCATTAAGTTGCACGAACACGCAGGCCAGCCTTGGTGGGTCTCTATCACCCTGGCTGCTGCATTTCTCTTTTCTCCCTGGGGCCAATGACAGGGAAGTCAATCAGGGGTCGCCAGAGGTCGAAGCTGATTGGCTGGCGACCTCTGTCAATCCCTTGCGACCTCTGAGGGGGCGTGGCCACAGCTATCAAGCACGGTGCCGCGTGTGCCTCTTTTTCCAGGACTGGCTGGGAAAGGATTTTGTGTTGCAGCGGTTGAAGGAAGTCAAGTTCCTGTTGCGGCAGTGGAAGTGCGAGGCTAAGAGGGAGGCAAGGTGAGTTGAATCCAGCTTGTTGTGTTGCATTGATTGCAGTGAGCATGCTGTGAGGCCGTTGCATGCGGATGGTGGTTGAGTGTGTGGAGCTCACAATGGGCACATACAAAGGTGTAGCTCGTTGTTGCATTGCGTATGCAATCAGCATGGAAGGCCCAGGTGGTGGGTGTAGGGGGCCGTAGGCCGGCAGGAGCGCAGGCGAGATTGTATGGGTCGGTTGGTTGTTTTCTCCGACGTGTGCGAGGCTGCGTTGCAGCAAGGTAAACTGGGCCTGCGGTGGCGCAGTGGGGGCAGGGGGGCGTTGGAGTATTTCCAGGTATGTGCAAGTTCAGTGGGTGACACACTGCACCATATTAGGCCACTACATGACCTGTGAGCAGCACGTTCCGACGGTATACTCCTTACAAAATGATGTGTAGCTGTTGTAGTTATCCCAACAAAAAGAAAACCCTGCCTTTTCGTCCGGTTAACACAGCATTGACGAATTTCGCTAATATAGTAATGGTCACCTCCCAGGATGGTGAATAGTGGGCATCCGTGAAAAGGAAACTTGGATGGCGTGAGATTAAATTAGAATCCTCCCGTGCCCATATGCAAGCCATTAATAGTCTATGGCAACACGTTGTTTTGCATTGCAACTCTTTATTTAAAACCTCAAAGCCGGCGGGGCATTTACACAAAGACGGCACAGACTATGGGGAGTTTGGGGCTCCCATGTTGTTTCAAGGCAAGAGCTTCATGCCTCTGCTCTAAAGTGAAAAAGGTTGTTTCCTCCAGAGGTTCTAAGCGCTGTCGGTCTGACAATATTGCCTCTTTAGAACGCCCATACATTACTAATTCCCATGCTGGTTTATTTATCTGTTGCTCATTCTGAGTAGTTATAGGGTTAGGTGGCAGAATGTCCTCATCAGCATATACCAAAATGTCCTGTAGAAGACGTTCCATTGAGGAACTAGCATTAAAGCCAGTCTGCGCAGGTATTGATCTAACACCTGGAATAGACTTTTGTACGGTAGGATGATGCACCGATGGACATGTAAGTACCGAAATGTTTGGGTCACTGGGCCACGGGGGAAGGTGAAGCCGGAACTGCTGTCTGTTTAGTCTTCTGTTTTGTTTGGCAGCGGTTGTGGGGTGGGGGGTGGGGGCTGCCAGGCAGGTGGTCTGGGGTGCAGTGGTGTGTACTTGTTTGGGGGTTTACATGGAAGGTGCAAGTGGGGGGTGTAGGGAACATGAATTGATTGGGTTTTGTGTGCAAGTGCGGGAGCAGGCCTTCATTTGTCCGTTGGCTGCCGTTCTGTGTTGCATGCAGTTGGATGTGACAGACCCACACTGTCTCGCTCTATTGTTTGGAGGGAGTCCCATAGTGGCCCCTCCGTTGTCAGTCATTCATAAATCAAACTGAGTAGTAAAAATGGTGGGAATATAAGGGTACATGTGGTATCCCCCACCTAGCTCCATATGGCGCCCTCCTCTTGCTGTCTTCCCCTGTTGTGGTGAAAATGGCAGTTAGCGGTGAGATGTTTCCTACCTGGCTCCAGGGACCCCCCCCCCCACACACCTCGGGCATGTGATAAACCCTTAAAGCTTACTTTCCCAGGTATTATTAGTTAGCGCTGTATGAAATGTCATAATACAGTGGTACCGTAAACATATTTTTCTTAGTGTACTGAGGGATGACACGTGGGGGTGGGGTCAAATGACATCACTTCCTGTGATGGCACTCATGGGGCGTGGAGTGTGATGTCACTTCCGCTACCCCTGGCATTTTGATGAA
The DNA here is from genome assembly GCF_040938575.1 of Ambystoma mexicanum. Lineage (NCBI taxonomy): Eukaryota > Metazoa > Chordata > Amphibia > Caudata > Ambystomatidae > Ambystoma > Ambystoma mexicanum. The sequence goes on from NC_090925.1 coordinate 380,303,559, forward strand.
ATGACGTCCCTGGCCAATGGGCCGGATTGCGCCTGCGCTTCCGTGAGGGGCACAGCCTGGAGAACCGCATGTGCCCTGCAGCCCTACTGTCTAATGTGCTTACATCACATGATGCACACATTGCACAGGTTCAGCGCAGCCCATGCAACCTCAATGCTGCTGACGTGTGCTCTGATGATGAGGCGTGCAGGGCAGTGTGCTCAGGCCGCGGCCCACTGGTGCTGCCATTTCTTCACTGATTTCAGGTGCCAATCGATTACTACTAAATATATGGTTGTATTTTTTGGGCTATGATTTACATTTGGAGGCTCAGCTGTGTATGAAGTGAATGTTTGCTACTGCTTTTGAAGTCTCAAGCAACTCCAAGAAAGTCTCAGCTGAGAGCCATATCTAGAACCTGTCCTGTGTGTTAACCGCAGAGCTACCTAACTAGCAATGTTAACGCTTGCAGGCTTTTAGGCGGTGCGTTTGTGGCCATTGTACTCAGCCCCGAAGGATAAGGAAGCTACTGTGCCCGGAATGTCCCAGAGAAGGGTATTCGTGTGAAGGACGCACTAGCAATACAATGCAAATGCAGTCTTGATAAGACAAGCAGGACCTCTGTAATTAAAAAGCAATCGTTTATTTGCAGTCATGAGGCAACGTATAATTAGGAACTCTGGCTGCATTCTTTACTTGGAAAGTCTATACATTCCAGCCCTGCTGACATGAATATACCACCTCCTTCCGACAGGAGAGCCAGACGCATCACTGGGTCTGCAGATATGGGGATTATGGCGAAAAAGAAAAATTACTGTGCGTGCAATTGACAGCGCCTAGAATGGGAAATGTAATCTTCAGTGCCACAAAACCCACAAAATAAGTACCCCTGAGCAAACACTACCAGGTCGGCTGTTTGTTTCCTGTAACTGGGCTTGGTAACTTTGCATTTTTCTTGTTCATTTATTTGCTGTTTATTATAGCGCACACTGTGGTAAAGTACTACTTTAAGTCGCCACATGGCATGGAGGGACAAGGAAAAACTGGGTGCAAAATAGGGTAACCATTCCCAGTGATTTGATGTCTTAACACCCCTTACATGAGTTGAATAGCATCCAGCGCCATCACCACCACATATAACTATATTTACTGACACCCCCCTTCTACGTACCTCTGCATATACACTGAGCACCCGCTGGCTCTACTCATTCTGTCCCCCTGTCTGTGTTGTCAGCTCTTGCCTTGTGGAGACACAGCCTGAGCCTGGCGAGGCTAAGGGATCAGGACCTCCTGAGGTGACAGGAGAAGAACAGTTAACAGTTTGCTGAAAGACATGTGTCGGGACCCTGGTTCAGCGTGCGACTTATTAGCTTATGGAGCCCGTCCTTTCTGGCCAGGCGATAATTAGGCAGGTCAAAGCAGAATGTCACACTGCAGTGGTAGTTCCCTCCATGTACAGTCCGCCATGTTTATCAAAAGGTACCATACCACGCGGGACAATATGCATTCTATAGAGCAGTCACTATTGTACAGCGACTTCCTCTCTTACCATCAGTAAATCCGTGCATACCCAAATGGTGCCATTTGTTCCTAAATCTGCCATGTAGTAAATACTCCAAATACCCTTGCTACATTTTCAATAGTTTCATCAAGACCGCTGTATAACGGCCAAGTATCGACTCCAGTGCAGTGTTGCACTCCTGTGCTCCAGCAAGGCCCCTATTCTCCTGCGCTGCCTGCTCGCATATCCGACAGGCCTGTAAAGTCAGAGCAGCTGGCCCACTTCTTCCGTCATGGAAGTAATTCCTCTACCTAGTTGATCCTCCACCGGCTCTTCCCACTGCAGTGGTGGCCTGTCCGTTTGGGGCTCTCATCACTGCGCATAGACCTGTGCCTTTCTGACAAATTTAGCCCCGTTCACCCAAAAGTGTGTGCCGGTGGAGGATGTGCTGGAGAGGCTGCAGTGGAGGAGTGGGATGGGAGAGGGTGTCAGGACATGGACATCACCACCTTTACCAGCAACTAGGCCTGTAGTAGGAACTCCTTCCCGTCTGTGCAGTCAATGGCCACAATTCTCACCACTATTAGTGTGCTCATACGGGTGTTTATGCAGGCGTATAAGAGGGTTCTCTTCCCGAGTGGATCTTTTCTTTGTGGTCATTCAAACCGCGGTACATAGTTTTAGTGACCTGAATCCAGTGTATCTGTTCTTTATTAATGTCAGCATATTTTGTCTGGGGAGATTCATCCTTCCTGTGACCGTCAATCTCAAATCGACGTCTTTGTTTGTTGTGTATGAAATGTACTGATTCTGATCCACTTCGAATTTGGGATCTAGGTTCCACAATTCGGAGTTCTAAATTTACGGGATGTGGGACACAGTCAGAAATCAAATTACGTGGGCAGCACATGAAAAAGATCATGTTTTCAGGATTACAATTTTAAAACATGTTTCTCAACTATTGTTCCTTTTCACGTGCACCTGCCGGTTTGTTGCCTGCCTTTTACTTCTGCAAATTTCCTTACCAAGTACCATTACTTACATGCAAAGTCTAAATGACCAAACAACTTTGAGTGGCTGTGCTTAGCAACCGCACTATAAGTGCCAGTGTGTCTCTCAGTAACCTGCAACCTATCAATCCAGCTATAGAACCAGGAGAAAGTCAACCTCTTTGCCGTTCCTTCTGTTCCCCTTGGTACCAGCGGGGCCCACAACTCCCCTATCAAATGCACAAACTTCTCCAAAATATTCAACTCCCCTATCCTACTGACTAGATCTACAAACAAGAAGTTATCAAAATAATGCTATATTGACTGCACCTAAACTGGAAGAAACACTGTAAGAAAGGCCTAAAACACTTGAATAGCATGCACAACACTGTTGACCACAAATATCATTCTACTGAAACTGCATTTCCAGAAATCAGAAATCCTCAGAGCTCTGAGAAATCTGCCCCTTACTTTCTTTTGCCTTATGTACGTTTGAAGCCCTCATTGGTGCAGGTGAGTTTAGGGCATCACGGGGGTCTGGTGTACTCGGTCCTTCTTTCTAGGCTAGGTTGTGGGGTGTAACACTTCATATTTTGGGAACAGGGTTAACTTCAGAGAATACGTGTGGGGTGGGGCGGGGGAGCGTGCGTGGGGGCATTTAACTTTTTTACACAATCTAATGAGGCTGTTCTGGTGCAGCTTCAAAGTTGTGGTCTGAAACCAGACTCTTAAGGACTGCTTTAAGAATGAGCTGGTTGCCTCCCCGCCCACCCTTTCAATCATTCCCCTGTCAATGTTCCATTGGCAGCAGCCAGTGAATTGGCTTAAAGGGTAGTGAGATGTGGTTGAATTCTAGGAAGGCGAGGGATTGACAGGCAGTCTGATTTTCTAATCACTGCATTTCTTACTTTCCTTCATTCAGTGGTAAATGTATCTTTGGAAGTAGGCATTGAAAATTCACTGATGTTGCCCCCAATTTTGAATGATTATTCCAAGAATGCAATTATCGTGCCTTTATAACAGTACATGCACATGCAGTGAATGAATGTGCTTTAGGGCGGGAGTTATGGGTTGCAGGGCAGATGCATGGGATGAAGGAGGGTGGCAGGCAGGGGAAGAAGTAAAGCCAGGAGGGAAACAAAGAAGTGCGAGTATTGGAGGGCAACTGAAGTGAACCTGGGCAAGATTGAAGGTATTCAGACTGATATTGCACTCGTGGTTTGTCCCTTTCTCATTGAAGATAATCTTTGTTTGATCATTAACTTATTTAAAACATAGCTTTCTACCCCATATATGTTTAAAACTTGCTTTAAATGCACTCATTTTGACTAACTTTATTCAACATTTTCTTATGGGGCCACTTTGAAAAAAATGTCCAGGGCCACTTTTGGTTCCCAGTCCAGCCCTGAGTGTACATCATGCACTTAGCTGGGGAGATGAGCAAAAACAGCGGATGCAAAGATAAAGACTTTGAGGTGCTTCTGGAACCAGCGATGGTTCCCCTCAAGTGTCAAGGAGGAAGGGAGCATGTTGCAGAGGGACGGCCCAGGCAAAAAAGCACATCTACCAACAGCAGTTTTTTTTGTAGAAGGGCGTGACCCTGAGGGAGTTGGAGACAGATGAGGAAAGTGCTTGCACAGGCACATATATAGGGAGTTAGATTTGAAGGTACTGTGGTCCCAGGGGCCAGAAGGCCTTATGCATAATGTATAGTCTTCTTCTTTTACTGCAGCCACTGGGACATATTGGCGACATTTTAGTGCAGGACAGATACCATCCCAAGTCGAGCACTCCTCTTATGGATGAGTTGCAGAGGGCAGAGAGTTCAAGGGGGTACATTTAAAAAGAGCCTGCTGTAATAGTGCAGCCTACCCAAAAGTACAGCTATGCAGACAATGATCTTTTGGAAAGTTGTTTTCACTGGGTACAACACAATTAATGCTGCTATTGATGCTGGTACACTTTATGTAGGAGGTGGGTTAGTGGGGAAAACAGTTTGTACCATTGTGGGAAGCAAAGCAAGGAATTCCTGTGTCGATATTACACTGTCTGATATGGGTCAATGAGAATGTTGCAAGGACATATCAACAATGTGCCACTTCATGGTATGGGAAGGGGAAAAAACAGTATGCTTCTAAAGACCGTTATCACAAAAATTGGATCAGTAGAACGGGATGACACTGGTTAGGTTTAATACATATTACATTTTATTCAATTAGTTCATCACAAGAAAAATTCATTCTAGTATCATAAAATCTCATAAAAATCAATCAATTCATACCCTCATTCGTAACCACATACAAAACTCATTCAAACCAATGAATATAAAACACCCTAGTGTTCCCTACAATAGGTATTCAGAATATCATTACATCAGATATTTTCTATTATCATATTCAACAGTGACCCAGTTCATAGTATCAGGTGTCATTATATAACTGATATCAAATTCAACCAGATATCTCTTGCAGAAAAACGTCGACACGTGTTTCGGTCAGAGACCTTCTTTAGGACGTCGGGCTTGGAGCGAATACTCCGCCCTGTTCTTAGCGTATATGGTCCAGTAATCAATCTAAAAAACAATAATAAAAACCAGAATGTCATCCCTATTTCTTAAAAGAGTTGACAAATAATGTCACATTGTGTCAGAAATTAATAAACACAAAAGCCCTACTCACCCCCAAGATACAATTCTCAGGATTGTGAGTGGGACAGCGGGAATTAATCCTCCACTGGCATCAGTATGTATATTGAGCCTGTGGAACCAACAAAAAAAAAAAACTCAGTATATTCCACAGAACCAAGCACGAAATGTGCATGCCTGTAACCCTATATAGTACACAATTCAAATAATAAAAGAAAAACACTTACAAGCACCCAAGTGCCAAAGGAAGCTCCTTCCGGGACCTGCGTGATGTAATGGCAGGATAATGGCAGGATGTACACTAGTGTATAATAATCACTAGACCCTCTGTGAAACTGCAAATGAAACACATAATAGCAGTCCGTCAGTGGAAAATACCCACTTCCTATAGCATAAAATACCCATAATGATGTTGTCCTCTATACTAAGAATGCATGCTAAGAATGCAGCGGCAAGTAAAAACCATCATTAACATACCGTACGATATCTACACTATGGATATATCGATGATACTCACCACGTGATACCTACGGATCATGCTCCCACTCAACTGGCCAATACTACTAGTGAAGTAGACCCCAGAGCCCTGAGGCAAGCTCTCAGTGAAATGGGCCCCACAAAAATAAATACACACATAAACAACTAGGCCCGCTGCAACACGACCGCCTCTATGTTGGATGTATCGCCCCTTGGTGCGATCGTGATATACCAAATCCCTCATGTCGCTGCTCACTAAACGGGCCGTCATCACCTCGGCCTCGAGCATTCTGGTAGACAACACCGTCCTCTCAGTCACGATACAGACGGAACCGGCATCCTCTTAATTCACACGGCGCCGAACTCGAACGTAGCAACAAACTTCATGCTAACTAGACATAGTCAAAGGACTATCTTTTATTCTAGATTGGGAACACAAACAAGGGACTAATTCCTCCAGGGATTACGTCGCCCAGCCGGGCGCGGGTACGAAATGTACTCTGAATACTTAAGTTCCAACTTGCCCTAAGCCGCAGGAGCACGATGACACGCGTCAGAGCAGTGACATAGCCAAGTGCCATATTGTAATGTGCCATATTGTTACACTGTTACAAGAAAATGTAAAAAAATGAAAAAAATGAAGAAAAGTGAGAGAGAGGTGGAAAAGAGTTAAAAAGGTAAAAAAACTAAAAAAAACTAAAAAAACACACTAAAAAAACTAACGGAGGACCCGTGTTATGGGTCAAACAAGTAGAGCCTATTTTACTTTACAGCCTGATTTTAGGGACTGGGTACTCAACAAAGATCAGAAAAAATTACAACAAACAGATTGCAAAAATATATATGGTCAGAAAGGACCCATGCAGCGATTCTCTAAATACCTATCGATGGACTCACATACACATGTGTCACCAATGGAATTACTATTTTTTCAGACGTTGTACGCAGTTCGAAAATATGTGTATATATCTGTATAGATCACATTTTGAACATAAAGACCGTAATGGCTGCTCAGTGGCATATACCGTGCGCAGAGGTACACAGTAATACACAGTAATACACATAGTGCAGAAACATTTTTGGTACCTTAAATTTGTGGTAGTGGATGAATGTGGATGCACACATTTTGAAATCTATTACCGAAATTTCTACTGGACGTGCTGGAAAGTGACAGTACAGTAGCAGGCTGATTTTCTAACGATACCTATGAAGTGTTGTGCAGCACAGCCAGTGTTAGATGGTAATGTCTTGGATGGCATTGGTGGAATCGTTTGTGCCCATTTACCCATACCCAATCATGTGGTGCTGGACAAAAGGTAGTGGAAAGGGAAGAAGGACTGGTACTGGTTTCCTGGGGTGCAGCCCTCACAGTACTTTGGCAACCGCATTTGTGAGAATGTGCGCTTTTTACGTTGTTGTCCAATGAACATGGAAGTTTCGTAATTGTCCAATCAGGTACTGTGGGTGTGGTTCACTGGAAGGGGCGTTCACACTTCTGACATTATTCTCTGTGTAGTGAGGTTGGTTGACATGGCGAAACCTATTGGGTTGCCTATAGGTGAGGCCTTTCTATTAAATCTACACAAATATGGAAAGAAACTTTGATGGGAATTTCGGGTTGGATGGAGTGGTCCATTGTGGAACGGTGTCTACGAGTGCAGTTTCGTCGACATGGATGCACTTTGCAAAGACCTGGCAAGTTTCGGTAGAGGCGACGTGATCGTCATTCATTACGGCAGCATGCACATGGGTTACATGTCTTGTTTAGGCTTATTCCATCGGCTAAAGAGGTTGCTAAAGTTAGTGAAGAGGCGTTTTCCCACTGCGAAGGTGCTGTTCTCATTTATAACACCATGAAGAGTGTATGACACTGATCATGGATGTTGTTCCGAGCCAGACGCAGGAAGGTGTCTCATCAACAGAAGCATGAATACTTTTTTGTCCGCTGCTGGGATGGTCTTCTGCAACAATTACCTCATTAGTTGTGGAAATGCGGAATTTTTCCAACCAGATGGCATTTCTTTGTTGCCCATTGGTAATGCTGTTTTGTTTTCCCTGCTACACGATGCACGGAAGAGTTTACTGTAACAATGTCGCACAAGAAAACAGAAAATAAAATAAAATGGAAAAGAAGTTCTTCCTTCCTTTATAATACGAAAACTAACAAAGCTCTTTTAAGAGCCGCCCCTTACAACAAACTTCCCCTACCCTGGTTGCACGTTATGCCCCCACGCTTGCACGCAGCACGAAAGCCACATCTGGACATTTTCAGGATGGCACTGATGGAAATGGGACTATGGAGCCACAGGGATTGCGCAATAACATATCTGGGCGTGCTGTGTACGCAGAGGACTATTGTACAGAACTGATTCTGTTACATGCAGACCTCTTCAATGTCATTGGTGGAAGCGTGTGGAACTTTTTAACAGTACACAATGACGGTGTGCTACAAAGAAGAAACTGGAAATGCAAGAAGAAATGTTTGTGCTTCATTTGGAGAAGGCCATTGCCATACTTGGGTACACGCACATGCGTATTGTCCCTTTTTCTGGAAGTTACCAATGACAGTGCAACAATGGGGACTATCGCTGCTGCGGGTGTGGGTGCCACCAAGGCCCGTTAATAATTTTCGCCACTAGTGTGCGTACCTAGGGACAGTGACATGGCTGGTACTAGTTACAGATGCACTGTGCGTGAGCAGATGTGGTGCACCATTACTTGCAAAGCAAACCTATGTGCCGCACTCCGTTGCTCAGAAAAGGCGCAAACATATTACACAGCACTTCTAAGGTGTGCCTTTTGGGCGGATTGTTGTGGAGATTTTTCCACCCAGAAAGCAGCCGTACATTGTTCGGAAACATGCATGCATGTTCAATGGGACATAGCAATGTGTTTGTAAGCCTGCCCTTTCCAAAAAATACTGCGTACATTGCTCAACCCTATGCTTTGCCGCTGTCAGAGAGTCTGGCTCCTGTTCCCGAAATGAGGGCCCACACGCACCGTCAGTGAGGTTGCCTGATCACGTTGGCACTGGTGTCGTAACACAGTTTGGAAGGCAGATCCGGCGACTATGGAAATGGGACTGCACAGGCACATGGATTGCGAAACTCTGTTTATGGCTGCGGTTTGTACGCAGAGGGCGGTTGTAAACAACTAATACCGTCACGTGGAGAGCTCTTCAATGTTATTGGTGGAAGCGTGTGCAACTTTTTAAGAGTATGCAATGTCGCTCTGCTGCAAAGAAGACACTGCAAAGGAAAGAAGTAATGTTTCAGCTTCATCCGGCAAGGCCGTTGCCAGCCTTGGGTACATGCATGTGCGTATACTCCCTTTTTCTGCAAGCTACCGATGACATTGGGACAATGGGGAATGCCACTGTTGCGGGTGTGGGTGACAGGAATGGACGGTTATAATTTTCTCCACTACTGTGCGTATTCTTCTAGAGTGAAATGGTTGGTGGTAGTTGCAGACGCACTGTGGGACACCCCTTTTAGCCATTCCACCATTGCGAAAAGTGAAATACACTCAATTTCTTCTAAAAATGGTTTCAAGAGACACTCTTTTACCCCAGCCTACCCAGGCCTGTCACATGCATTTGTGACATATTACTGAAGAATATTCAGAGGCCCCCCGCAGTGTTTGTGTACCGTGTGCGGTCTGACTGATTGTATAGAAAAGTGAGGGATATCTTATGAAAGTCGCTAATGCACTTTGGACAGACCCCCACCAGTGTATGTGTCTCTTGTGAGGTCTGAGTGACTGTGTAGGAAAGTCAGTGATCTCTTATTTGAGCCTTTATGCACCTTTTACAAACCCCCACTACTGTTTCTGTTCCTTGTGAAATAACATTGCCTGTGTAGGAAACTGAGTGATATATTATATTTTATTTATTTTTGATTTATTTATTACGATTTGTAAAGCGCACTAGCAGCCCAAGGGCATCGAGGCGCTGTTGCATCACATTGTCTTAGTTACATGAACTTGTCTAAGTTACATTGGGATACTTGGCTCTTGGTTGCAGTGATATAATTTCATAAAGTCCCTATACACAATCTAATCATTTAACCAATCGGAACACACAAGAACACAATCAATGTACAAAAGAAAAGCAAATTTAAAGCATAAACTTTCCTAACAAAGAAACTCCTGCTCACTGCCACCAAGGAAAGAAGTATCTGCTTCTTTCTGTCCATCAAAGAAACATTGGATTATGAAACCCATTCCATTCAACCAGTACAAAAAGCATTGATAAATTGTGTGGTGAAATTGTAAAACAAACTGCCAAATCATAAGTAGGGTAAATGAACATAACAGTACTTTGCACCTCCTGAAGATCCACACTTTCTGGTAAAACATGTGCAGAGGACTTTTTCTTGAATAACTAAGGATTGTGTTCTGGAATTATTTTGATGTAGATGTGTTATAATGTCTATTTACAGATTGTCCCAAAATTAACATATCCGTGCTTCTTTGGCAGTAGTTGGTATGGGAGTCAAATGTAGCTCCTGCTAACTGTTGGTGGTTAGGTAGGCAGGCACTTCTCTGCTACAAGTAGCATGTCCATTGCTCCCAACTCCCCTGATTTTGGAACCGTGTATTGTATGTTTGCTTATATTTTGGCCCCATTTTTCTGATGCTTATGTATTTCAATGTAACATTCCTGTTTGTAACACCAAGTACGCTTGTTTTTTGTTAAAAGGTGTAGGCTTTGTTAGGCCTCTGGAAAACAAAATCTGTTTGATGGCAAGGTACTCTGTGCTATTTAAAAAGTTACTGCATTTACCTACTGCGTATACTATTATCACTTTCTTTACTTGCTCGTCTTTACTCACTGACATGTTGTTTGTTTCACAAAGACCTATTATAATGGTTCATTTGTACAGAAGTAGTACATGTGTCTTGATCTCATACATTGTTCACTAGGTTTTATTGAGTTCTAAAAATCAAAAGTGACTGCTGAATTACATTGTTGTTATAGATATGTTTCAAGAGGAAAGTGTGTTCTGCTAAGGAAAAAACTTGTGACACTATGTACACGTCACTCATTTGGTCCTTCTCTTTATCATGATGGGTTAGAGGATATCGGATGGAGCCCACCAGGCACTCTGCTCCTGTGATATCATGAAGGCCATATAAGCCAACTCTGGTCCTTTCTTGTGATGTCATAAGGTGAAAGTTAATGTGAAATAATTTCCTGTGATGTTATTATGTACTGTCATTTCATTGCGTGAAGTTGATGTGGCATCATTTCCCGTTATGTCATCAATATGGTAGGTAGCATTGTTGAAATGTTAACATCCGTACACATTTTTAGGCACAGAATGTTGGCATCTATGACTTTGGACAACTGTCCACTGGACGCATTTTGGGCGCACTGCGTTGTGTACATGTGCCTGGGTGTACTATGCACACTGTTGCCAATTTTGTACACACTAATAGTGCACAACACATGCGCCGACGATTTTGGGAAGATGCTGGCTACTTATAGGGTGCACCAGATGGGATGCTTATTTGCATACCTATCTGTAGGACGTGGTGCATCCCCCGACCACATTAACGTTCCTTCGCATATGATGCAGAGTGCTGATGTTACCAGGACCCTGAGGCACATATACACACATGCAATTGCAGTACACACAAACGTCCGTTCCCACATGCATTGCCAGGTGGTGGACAACATGCAGCCATGTTGTAGGACACTTATCTTTTGCTTAATTGCTTAGCCACCCTATCATTATTAATGTTCACTTTTGCATATTCCTACAACCCATTAGGGAAGGGAAGGGCTAGCACAAATCCATACTTACTTTGGGAAAATGCGGTTTTGTAGAACTTGGTTGTTAGGGAAGGAAGAGATTGCTGTGTCACCGTCACGTCTCCCATTATACGATTTTTGAGGGGATGGCGGCCTGTAACATGGGGAAGGAGGTGTGCCACAGCCATTTCATTTTGTCTAAAAGATTTGTTTGTACGCAACTTATGTTAAGGGTTTATATTATAATACCTTAATAAACCAGCTACTATCTATGTATGAACAACAGATTTGTCAAGTACTAACCTCACAGATTGCACTAAGTGCTTATATGAAACTAACTTAGAGTGCTAAACTTATGAAGGCAAACTATTGTTCTTAACTATTTTTTATATTGTTTCAAGAATACAATATGTGATATGAAAAAATTGGTGAACCCCTCCTTTCTATTTTAAGTGTTTTGAGATAGAGTAAGCGTCATACATGTTGGCCTCTAAATGAGTGGATTGAGAAAGGGGTAGTTGATTTGATCTGTTCACTTTTGAGTTACGCAATTTATAAGGGGGCAAAATTGTTCCCCATTTTTTTTACTTTGCCTTCCAGCCTCTCCTTTTTGCTATTTGCACAGTTTCTTTCCTTTGCTAAGCGCAAATGGTGTTGTGTAAGGATTGCAGCTTCTACATGTACATGGAGGAATATATAGTACATAATGTATGCTTCCCACTACAGTGCGTACCAATGAGTTTACTGTAGAAAATCATTGTGTTATGAGGGACATTTCTTTCCTGCAACTCAAAGGTGCTTGGCATTGCCGCATTACAAAAGGACACGTTACACATATGTCCTATTGCATACTGCATAACAATAAAGAAGGAAACCCAGTAGACACTATATTAGCACCTGCTATTAGTGTCTGTTCTATCTATTCTGGGAAGAATAAAGTATTGTATATAGGGAAAATAGAACTTAAAAAGACAGGTCAGTGAGTAAATATTTTCACAAAATAGTTTAATAGTACAAAAACATTCATAAAACCAAATTAGAATTTTCTAACGTCTCACCCTCCACCGGCTAGACCTCAATGAGGAGCATAGAAACAAGGCAGAAGATGATAAATCATTTTTTACAATCATTAATACATTGACAAATGATGTCCCTGTGGTCACTCTGTTCTTTTACAGAGATAGATGATCTCTCGACATGTTTCAGTTCACAATGTGTTTTGTACGGAACTTTCATCAGGAGAAAATAGTGTGCATCAAATTCATGTTCTGCATCCCTCATGAGTGAAGATAAAACCAACAATCCACGATCTGTCCAAGTTTAAAAGAAAAAGAGAGGAACCGTAAGCTATAATTGCTAAAGTCAGTCTCTAACCGTTCAACAATGAACTTAGAACCAAAAACCCTAAGATAAACCAATTACCTCTGGGGGGTTCTTGTGGAGGCGTGCAATCCTTCAATTGAAATTGCGGTATGGGGCCAAAATTGCCCCACTTAATGGCTGCAAAAAATAAGCAAATGTCCACTTAACCAAACACAGCACGAGCGAGTGGCTCAGTCTTGACAAACATCACATGGTCACTTAGGAATTAAATGCACACGGGGTTACTTAATGGTGTATAAGTACCCCTCAAGCACACTGGTAAACAAAGCCAAGATATTTAAAGCCCATCTAGAAAGACACAATGTGTCCCATACTGCACCACCATATAGTTCTAGTGTACTAGAAACAGAGTTATATTGAATTCAAGAGTAGCGTTAATCCGGTGGAGTAAGCATGAATAGAAAAACTATTACCTGTGGCGGTAACTATAGATGGCCTGTCAGGTAAATGTAGGGAGGTCGCTGTTGTAAACTTCAAAAATCAGGCCCTCAGAAGGTAGCAGGTACTCCTACAAAAATGTAATAAAAGGAAGTTATCCAGTATTTTAACCCAGTAATTAGGTCTGGAATCCCACGCGGGACCATCTTGAAGTAGTCGGGCTTACCCCTACAGTATGTCTAGCTTACTGCATGGGAGGATAATAATGAAAGCGGTAGGGAGCATCACCCTCTTACCTTCAGTCTGCTTGTAAATGTAGGCTTTCTTTCACCCCTGTCTCGTCTCTTCGCTGCCCCGTGTCTAATGTGCACCGCGTCTGCGGTTGCAACAACTTCGTAAATAGAGGGCGGGTCACCCGCATAGCGTTCGTGTTGCTGTGGTAACCCTTAGTCCTTTTTCGATGTTGCTCTACAGCGCTCCAGCCATGGGCGCCTGTCTCTAAGTGCCATCTTGGAGTGGAGTGGTGATCTCCATCCTACTGCCAGGTCAGTCAATAAACCCGGAGCATCTCTCATCTTTTTTGTGCAACTACCTACCTAGAGTCACTGTCAAACCTCTACAATCGTCCAGTCGCTCCACTAGATGGTGGTGGAGTGTTAACCCCCGGCATTTACACATGTTTACAATACTTAAAGTAAAATGCATTTATAAGATTATTCATTTGCATTGTCTCATGGAATAACGTTGACAGCGTGATCTTTGGATTTAACAATAGTTAACAACTCAGTGGATTTCTTATGTAGGACAAATTTCCAGTGTCACATTCCTGGGATAATAGCGACGCCCTATTCCCCACATTCCATTATTTCGGGTAGCAATTGTATAAAGCATTTGGAAAATCATTATTCAGTTCTACAAATTCACAGTCTATATTCCGTTTTCATTAGTCATGCCTGAAAACATATTCATATCCCGATGTACACATGTATCATATTGGGTAACAGTGGTTACGGATGGGCACAGATTTGTGGGCAGGTATTATATGTTAATCAAACTGTGAACCAAGACTGGGCAATTGGATAGTCGTTATATTGGTTATTCTCTGTTGTTCTCAATTAACCCAGATAATGGGGCCATCATGTATATTGCTAGAAAAAGCACTTTATAAGGGGCGCTAAGAGCGGAAATGATGACGTATCACCATAGAAAGCTGTTGTTACCGCAACCTAATCAAATTCTTATCTTGTTCCATTCTACAGACTCATTCAGCCCTTGTTGGTCACTTCTCATTCTGAAAATCATTTCTTGTTCTAATTTGAACAGTTTGGAGTCTCTATTGGTACTCGGACCCCCTTTGACTGTCTGCAGGATTGTCCATATGAAATCTTCGTGGCCATGTTTCATAGCGGTGAAATGTTGGACCATCGGTGCATTTTCTGTTCTGTTCTTCAAACAGCTTCTATGCTCTATTATTCTAGTTTTTACTTTTCTAGTTGTTTTCCCTACATAGGGCAGGCCACATTTACATCTAATTAGGTAAACCACGTGGTCCGTGTTGCAGTTCGTCATGGTTTTTTGTTTCCATGCTTTTCCAGTACCTATATCTACCTCAGTTGTCTTTGTGGTAAGCTTACAAATTCCACATGCGCCACACGGATAGTGGCCCACAATGGGGTTCATACCCCATAAGGCCATTATACTAGGTTGTTCAATCCAGTCTGGTTTCAGTCTGCTGTGGCTCACTCTGTTGCCAATCGAGGTGCTCTTTTTGAAGGCAAAAATGGGTTGTGGCATCAGTGTTTCCTTTGTTTCAAAAATTCTCCAATTTTTCTGTATAATAGTTTTTATTCTCATGCTGAGGTTGGAGAAAGTATTCACACATACCACTAATCCTGTTCTTTTACTGGTTTTTCTTCCAACAGGGCTTCCCGGTTGTTGTTGAACGCCCGCTTTGCTGCTTTCTTCACCAGTTTATTTGGGTAACCTCGTTCTCGTAACTTTTTGGTAAGGACTTCTGCCTCTTTTTGATATGTTTCATTACTAGAGCTGTTTCTTTTGAGGCGCAAAAATTGCCCGAAGGGGAGATTATCTCTAAGATGTTTGACGTGGTGACTGGAATATTGTAGGAGAGAATTCTGGTCTGTGGCCTTATGGAATGGTCTCACTTTCAGCACTCCTTGGTGGTGGAAGATAGTAAGGTCAAAAAAGTTTGTGGTGTGTTGATCCAGGGTCATGGTGAATTGTAAGTGTCTGTTCAGACTATTCACCCAATTGAAAAAGGCCTGCACCGTTTCTAAATCCCCCGTCCAGATGACCAAAATATCGTCAATGTAGCGTGTCCACTTGGTAATGTGCTGTATAAAAGGGTTTGTTACACTGTGAATGTAGGTTTTTTCAAAAAATTCCACATAAACATTTGCCAGGCTGGGTGCCATAGTTGCCCCCATCACAGTGCCCTCTATTTGTTTGTAAAATTTCCTGTTGAACTCAAAATAGTTCTTAGTCAAGGCTACTTCGATACACCACATTAGGAACGATGTAGGTACAGGATCTGTATCTTCTCTATTGAGTAGAATCTCTTCAATCGTTTCAAGGGTGGCTTGTTGTGGGATATTGGTGTAGAGGAAAATGACATCCAGTCCTAATAAAACAGATGTAGTTGGATTGAAAGCCATGTTCTCAAAATGGTTAATTGCGTCTCTAGAGTCTTTTAAGTAGGACTGCATGTTCTTTACGTAGCCCTTAAGGTAGTGATCGTCAAATTTCGACAGTGGTTCAAGGACCGAGTTAATGCCTGCCACGATAGGTCCTCCTGGGGGGTCCACCAGGGTCTTGTGGATTTTTGGAAGACAGTAGAAGGAGGGCACGGTGGGCTTAGTATTAATCAGGAAGTCTGCTTCCTGTTTGGATATCCATCCGCGTTCTTCAGCTTTGGACACTTTGTTAGCAATTTGTTGCTGTAGGTATTTAGTGCCGGTGAAGGGTTAGACGTTAGAAAATTCTAATTTGGTTTTATTAATGTTTTTGTACTATTAAACTATTTTGTGAAAATATTTACTCACTGACCTGTCCTTTTAAGTTCTATTGCATACTGCAACACCTGTGCAATCATTAGAGGCTGTTCTGCTTCATTACTACATTGTACCAAAGTTTTGCTCTATGCTCCTGCCAGTCGTTACTCTGCCCCTTACTTCTTTGTTCCCATGTACAGTAGCAGTGCGATATGTTTGATGAAGGGAGACATTAATTCTGTTGTTGATGCATTCCCTTATGGTGTCTTCCCAATGTCTTTCTCCTGTTTGATTTGTACATACACAATTTCTACACCTACTCCATTTTCTCTTGCCATTTTTAGCCATGGTGCTGTTTTCATATATTTTTTGCGTTTGGTAAATGTCACCACTATGTAAGAGAGCAGGGGCCTCACTGAGCAGGTTGGATGCCACCCAATGTGTGCAATTCATGTAGTTTCATTATGTTGGAGAGTTCTTCTTTACAAACTAAGCATATCCTGCTAAAAACCAATGAAATTCACTGGCAAAAAACATTGTTAAAGGAACGTTATGGTTAAGTTGCATTAGCAAAAACCTATGCAATTCAATGGACAAACGTTTTTACAGGGATGTTATGGTAAAACCGGAAATAAAAACGAAATTTGCAAGTTATGGTAAGCTAGGCAACCATAACTCGCACCACCACTCTGCACTGCTAAGACTAACACCCCTAACATCAAAGATGATGTCACAAATGTCGTTGATCACATCACACGTCATTGGTTGTGGTGGCTCTTAAAAGAACCTTTGTTTTTTTTTTGTATTTTTTTGTATTTTTTTATTTTTTTTAAAGGTGCTTCCCTAGAAAAAAATGTTTTGGGGTTTTCATACGTGAATGTGTGTTTTCAACTTCAGCTCACATTCTTACAGTAGGGTCTTTAGTGCAGTCTGTAGATTGTGCATGAACATTTAATTGCCACTGGCCGACAAAGGCATGCCATTTCCCTTGAAAAGGTGTATATATCGGGAACCAATGTTCTCATTCTCACAGGAGAACATCCCAGGAGCACTCCATAAGTCACACATGCTCCTGTTGATGAGACCCCTTCAGACCTCTGGCTGAAGACAGGAAGCATTGGAATAATGCTACGCGATTCTCGGCAGTATACATGAGAAAAGCTCCTTGGTAGTTGGAAAAATGCGCTGCATTGCTTTCATTAAAATCTTCAGTTGACTTAACACATGGGAACAAGGCATGTAACCCAAAAAGCCTCCAAAATGCAGAATGCAACATGTACAGTTGACGAAGAGGCCGCGCGTTGACATTCAAGAAGCAGTCCGCCGAAAACAGCACTATTCCATACCACTCCACAAAACGTCTTCTCCCTCCAAACCTAAATTGCTAGACAAGTCTTCTTGGAGGGCATACACACACAAATCTTCCACAAAGTAATCACCCACAACGAAAACTGTGCGTCTTGCCATGTTTGCCAGCTGCAGTACACAAAGTTCTGGAAAAGTGAATGCCTCCCTTTCCTGTGACGCACACCCAGAGCACCTGATTGGCCATAGTGCCATTTCCATTGGCCAACATGGTGAGAAGGGCAAAATGTGGCACGTGCCTTTCTCCAATCACTGCGAGGGAGGCGCCCCGGCAAAGCAGGAGGACTCTTTCTCCCTATTGGTGCTCTTTTCTATTACGTACACCCTGCCCACCTGATTGGCCAAAGGGCATAGTCCCATTTCTATTGGCCAGCATGCTCACAAACGCAGAATGTGGCACGTGCCTTTCTCCAAGTACCGCCAGGGCCGGACACCAGTAAAGCCAGAGGGGACCTTCTTCCTAGTGGTGCACTTTCCTCTGACGCACACCCTGAGCAGCACATGATAGGGCAATCGCTACAGTCCCATTTCCATAGGCCAGCATGGTGAAGAGCGTCGAATGTGGCACGTGCAGGTCCCCAAGTACGTTAAGGGCCGGTCCCCAGTGCAGCAGGAGTCCCCCTTCCTATTGCAGCACATCCTAAGCAACTCATTGGACAATACCCACAGTTTCATTTTCGTAGCCGCCACCCACAAAATCTCTGCATGTGTCTTTTGTGCTGCGTGCAGTCGTGGGGTAGTAACTTGCAACCAGGGCAGGGGAAGTTCGTAGTAAGGGGCGCCTCGTATAAGAGCAGTTTTTATCTTTTTTGTGTAGATCCTTCTACAAAAAACCTTTTTTGTTTGTTTTTAATAGCTTTTGTGTTTTCTTCTACGTACAATAGTTCAGTAAACTCTTCACTGCATCCGGTAGATGAGCAAACAAAACTGCATTGCCAATGGAGGACAACAAAATTCCATTTTGTTGGAAAATCTCTGCATTTCCACACATAATGAGGTCATTGTTGCAGAAGAACATTCCACAAGCAGACAAAAAAGTGTACATGCTTCTGTTGATGAGGCACCTTCCTTTGTCTGGCTCAGAACATCCATGAGCAGTAGGCCATACTCTTCGCGGTATTATAATGAGAAAAGCACCTTGGCGGTGGGGAAAAAGCATCCTCACGACATCCAGCAACCTCCTCAGTCTATGGAACAAATGTAAGCAAGGCAAGTAACCCATATGCATGCCGCCATAATGAATTACGATAACATATACTACTGGAAATGTGGCGAGGTGTTTGCAAAGTGCATGCATATCGACGAAATGGCACTCATACACAACGTTCCACAATGCGTCCACTCCTTGCAAACCAAAATTGCCATCAACGTTTGTTTGCAGGGCATAGTTTTGCAGATCTATTACAAAGGGATCACATACAGTCAACACAATAAGTTTTGCTATGTCCCCCACCCTCAGTACACAGAGCATAATGTCCAACCGTTTCATCTCCCCTTCCTGTTAACCACACCCACACTACTTGATTGGCTAATCCCCACACTGCCATGGCAATTGGGCAAGGTGGTGTAAAGGGCAGATTTTGGCACATGCGCCTCCCAAAGTAGCACAGGGCCGCACCCCTGTAAAACTGGAACAGCCCTTCTTCTTCTCTGCAGCTCTACTTCATTGGGTAAATAGGCACACACACATCCACGAATTGCATTAAAGCTGCCATCATGGAATACTGTCACTGCTATGTAAAACAAACGAAGTGTACCGTTACAAATTTACAGTACAAATGTCGTGCCATTCCAAAGCACATCCACTACAAAGTTCAAGGAAAATATGCACGATTTCTCCATCTGCATACATCCACATAGCCATCCAGGATGTGGCACGAAAGTACCGCGTAATACACTACCTTTTCATGAAAGTGAAGGGGTGGTGGGATGGGTGTTAAACAATATGAAACTGGGCAGGGGATTCAGTCTTCCAGCATAGATGTATGAAGGGTTTTTTTTGTTAGGTGTGTGCAAGCAATTTTGTTTGTATTTTCTCTTTATATGCGTTTCTGTTTGTCTCTGCTCACATTTTTACAACATTTGGGTCAATGCTTCTTGCACAGTGTAAAAGAAAACGGCATTGCCAATGGTGCTCAAATAAACACCATTTCTACGGAACTACTGCAGATTTTGCGACCTCATGATCTCATAGTGGGTGGAGAACATGCCAGCACTCTGCATAAACGGATGCATAAATCTGTTTATAAAACACCTTCCGACCGATGGCTCGGGATAAATTACACTGTCATGGACCCACACTGCTCTTGGTGTTATGCATGGGGAAAAAGACCTTGGCAGTAGGAAAAATATGCATCACTGTGGTCAGCAACCTCTTCAGGAGACGGATTAAGCGTCCACATGACATGTAACCCAAATGTACACTTCCATAGTGCACCACGACACAGTCCACTTTCGTGACAGACGCCACATATCTGCAAAGGTGAACCATCCAGCCGAAACTGCAGTCACCCTGACAGGCCCAGAAAGTGTCCCCTCCTTCCAACCTGAAATGACCAACAACGCCTCTTTGCACGCAACACCTGTGCAGATGGCACACAAAGGTATCACCAACGATAAGCACTGTACGTCTCTCTATCTCCACCACCCTCACGACACAGTGTTGGGATGAAATGGTAACACCCCTTCCTATGAACCACGCCCTAAACTCCTACCTGCCTATTTCCCACAATTCCATTTCCATCTTGCTCATAATGGGAGGATGTGCATGTGCGCTTTCCTATGTACAGTGAGGGCCACGGCCCAGTAAAGCTCTGACAACACTTCTTCCCTTTGCACCCTCACTTTTTGCAGCACTCCCCCATTGGGTGAAGTCACATTTCAAAACATGCATGCACCAATCACATACAAAACCCCTGCATTGCACACTGTCATTTCTATACACCACTCCATATTTACCGTTAAACTCTCTCAGTACACGTGTCATTTCATTGCAAAGCCCCTGCACCAGAAACTTCTGCTAAAGAATGCACGTTTGCAACATCCACAAAGATCCTAACAAACACCCAGCACACCTTTGGCTTTGCACACAACATTGCAACCCTTTCCACACCCACCACAACACTATATATCCAAGCAAGGAACCATGTGGGCACCTAACATTAAGCACAAATGTTACATGCGTAGCAGCACTTCTACCCAACTCCCCCACACCATAAAACACCCATTCACCCATTCACCAAAACGTATCACACTTAGCAGAAGTCACAAACATAGCGCAGTCTGCACCACCCATACGCACTGCCATTCACAAGCTATTGTGCTACTGCCAACCTATGCACAGCAGCTTCACAACATTGGGCCTACTTCAATAAATCTGCACACAGCAGAGTAACCAACCACATATAAGCTGCCCTTCACCCATATCCACTTCCATACTCACATTATGTAGCACTGCACCCTGTGGCCACACTACACAACTGCTCACTACAGCATCTCCTGCCACACACCAAATACTGTGGCATGTTCCAACTATCAGCACAACCATAGAATGCACAATGCACACTTTGCAACTCACTTGTGATGCTGTAGCATGTGGACAATGTGCTCCACATGCATTCTCCAAGGATCACCACCCTGTCCCTTATACACTGCCAAACCTGCATTACTCCAGTGGGTCTGCTCCTTGTACACATTCCCCCCACCGTAATTCAAACATACGTGTCAGCATATTACCAAATACCACTATGCACATATGCACCATGGGCACCAGCACTCCTAACCAACCTCCACACTGCAATGGACATGCACACTGTTACATGCAACAGTTACCATAGTGTATAAACATTGCAATATCTCTGGCACCCCTACGCCCTTTCATTAAGATACTATTGTCTTACCCACTTCCACTCAGAAAGGATTGTTTGACTGCCAACTTAACCACAACATGTTTACAACATTGCCCATACTGCAAGCATTGAGCACACAGCACACTATTCAAGCACATATAAGCTGCCCTTCAACCATACCCTGTAAAATACTGACAGTATACAAGCATTGCACTCAGTGCCCACACAGCGTGACTTTTCACTTCAGCATCTCCAACCACAGTGCACCGCTATGGAGCTCTGCAGTAACAAATTGCAACAGTTACCATAATGTACAAACAAGACACTCTCTCCTGCATCCCTGTGCACTTTCAATCACATACTATGGGCGTACCCACTACCAGTCACAAAGTGTTGTGCCACTGCCAACCTACCCACAATCTGTTTTCAACAGTGGCCTATAACGGCTTAAATGTGCTCCACACCCATTCCTTACATTTCACCACCCTCTTACTGATGCACCTTGAAAAAAGCTTTACTGCCGTGCATGTCCTCAAGGCCTAGGCTCTTGAATGCACAGCCTTTCGGCCATGCATCCAATATTTTAGACCTTCAACAAACTCACTTCAAACGTAGTGCCACCATGCATGTCTCCATATCAGCAAGTAGGACAATCCACGTAGACACCACTGCCACCAACACACCTACCCAACCTGTACACCGTCATAGAGGTACGCAGCAACAAATTGCAACAGTTAACTTTATGGCAATGTGGGCAGCTAACATTCTGCACAAACGTCCCATACGTAGGCAGCCCCACTTCACCCCAACTCCCCCACACCTTAAAACACCTAGTCACGACAACAGGTCATACTTACCAGAATGCACAAACATACCACATCCTCCACCACCTCTACCCACAGCCATGCACAAAGTATTATTTCACTAACCACAACATTTTCACAACATTCGGCCTACTTCAAAAAATCTGCAGACAGCATAGGGCTTCAACACACGTACAGCAACATCATGCCACCATGCATGTCACCATTTCACCAACTACGACCTTCCACATACACACCACTGCAACGAGCTGTCCTACCCAACCTGCACACCACCATGTAGGTATGAAGAAACAAATTGCAACAGGTAACGCAATGTAGAAAGAAAACACTCCCTCCTGCACCCCTATGCACTTTCATTCACATACTATGGACGTACCCAACCCATTCACAAATTACTGTGTCACTGCCAACCTACCCACATTCAGTTTGCAGCACTAACGCTACTGCAACCAATCTGCACACACCTCACTATGCAAGTACCACCCTGTGCCGGATGCAGAGTCACACATGCCTTCCTGTGGTGTCTATGTTGCAGCCCTATGCTCCTCAGTGCATGCACTACATCCTACGGGCTTCAGCCATGCACCCAATAGTCTAATCCTTCCACAGACCCACCACACCTTCATTCACCCATGCATGCCTCCATGTGCCCAACTACCTCATTCCATCCACAGCGCACCAACACCCGCGCTCCCATCCAACCTATGTCATGTGCAAATCACTCCCCATCTGCAAATGACCTACCACCACTCACCACGAAAAGAGTTTGCCACAAACAGATTGCAACAGAAGGAAAGGGGCCGTTATGACAGCTGCCTTCAATCACCACAGAAAATACTAGCCTACAAGACCCTTGCGCCGCCACACGGACCTGCTATACACCATGGCGGCTTTCCCAGAAAATGTTGACGCACACCGCTCTTCCCTCCAGTTACATTTGTGATGTGATCTCTGATGTCATGGGTGTTAGTCTTAGCAGAGCACAGTGGTTGCGCGAGTTATGGTTGCTTAACTTACCATAACTGTTGAATTTCTGGGGGTTTTCGGTTTTACGTGTACCCATAATACGGATACGTTGTTGGTGGTGCAAAGGAAGTATAATGTCCCTTTAACAAAAATTTTGCACTGAATATGTTTTTCGTAGGGCACTGAACCATAACGTGCCTTTAACAATGTTTTTTCACTGAATTTAATAGGTTTTTACCAGGATACCCTTAGTTTATATAGAGGTAGCATACAGCATACCAAATGGAGGTCTGCATGCCAATGGGCACATTAACCGCGGACTGTGCGTCTGTTAGCGGATAGCGGCTAGCATTCAAACTGCTGAAAAAGGCAGGGGTTCTCTTACATAGTGGTACCATTCAACAAAGACAAGGAAGATATACAAAGAGCAACATGTATATGCATTGCAAGGAAAAATGGAGTAGGTCTGCAAACTCTGTACTTGTGAAACAAACAGAGCAAAGGCATAGGATATACACCATACTGGAATGCACCAATAAGGCAATTAACGTCTGCGTCGAAAAACAGAACGTCACTACAAGGCGGTAAGTGCACTGAAGTTTCGCCTATAATTGCACAGCAGTGTACAGTAGTGTAAAAACATGATGTTTTTTTTGTATGCAGCAATGCCAAGCACCCTAGAATGGCTGGAAGAGAATTTTCCTGCATGACGAAATGAGTAAGAATAGTAACACCATTGGTACGCAGCACAGTCTAAAAAGTAAAACAGTTAATATGTATTGCTGTACACCTAACAGATATTTTTATCTTTAACAGGACATACTGGAAATGAAAGAAATGCATCACAAGCAGCACCTCTTGCACAACAGCATATGGCCACAGGAAAAGTAACCCAGACAGCCTGGACGTCAAAATGGAAAAACTGCTAAACAACGTAGCCACCTTAAAAGATGTTGTACAAGGACATATTATTGGTAACATGAAATACCACCTTCACATGTTTCCCCTTCCCCATTTCCCAGCCCATCATCCCTGTGAGCAGAGACGTTACAATGAGACCTCAATCCTTGGCTCCCCTCATGATAAACTTGTAGAAATCCCAAATTCCCCTGTGTATGTATCCATTTGTGCTACCCCTTCTATTTCCTCATAGTGTCTATGTATCTTAGAAAATAAAGGTGTACATGTAAAGTGTTGGTGCGTGTGTGAGTGGCTTTTCCTTTTGTGCTAAAATTGCATGGTGAGTCTGTGGCGCACAATACTGTCCGAGGTGGCTGAAGGTAAGCAAAATGTAGGTTTCCTAGGGAGACTGCACCTCCACAGCGTATGTGCAATCGCAATGCAGGTATCCGTAGGACTCCAGTGCTGGTTGCATGTCCGCATCTTCTAATGCACTTTTGATTAGTTGTGGGAGCGCACGTCTATCGGTTCCATAGCTATGTGTATCCTCTGTGTCCTGGTAACACGGCCCCTGTTGCCAACCCTACCGATTCATGCGGTAGGCTACCACATTTCAAGCAGTCCTGCCGCCTATGTATTTTGCTGTCCAAACCTACCGATTTATGGCTGCAGCAGGCCTCACTGCCTGACTCAGAGTGGGAGCAAGGAACAGCATCCTCCAGTGAACGGTGGGCATGTTAAATGGCCCATTAATTTGATTGATGTGCTGCTTGCCCTTGCATAATCCGTGAAACAGACACACCGTCTCTGCACTGAGCACCATGAGGTAAAGTGTCAAGTTCTCGCCTGCGGTTTGTAGAGTTGGAGAAAGGATTTCACTGCAAGTGTGCGGTCTGTAGTCAGTCAGGAAAAGGGTATCGCTGTTGCTGCTTGGTTACTCCCATACAACTTAATCTAAGGACAACTAAGTAAACAGGAGACTCTTCGTATCGCAAAGGATATCAGTGGTGGTTTCAAAGGCACTTTGGCCATGTGGGGCTGCCTGAATAATTGTCGTCTTGCTCCACATAATAAGCTGTGTTTCTCCTTGTTGAAAGCATTCTTGTATGTCAGAGTTTACTCAACTCCATGAATATTGGTGTTACGGCTAATGCTGTATCATCAAGTAACCATACTCCATGCAACGACACCTCAAAGTGAAACACAAGGCAGCAGTGCACAGGGTACTGCCCTTCCAACAATGCAGTAGGTTACTTTCCTCTACAGCATTCTCTGCATCTGCTTTTGCCAACACCAGGCACACTCCTGTAGGGCAGTAGAGCCTTAAAGCATCCTTGCAGACCATATGCTGCGAAGCAGACCCTTACCTGTCAAAGCTCATTGTATTGTGCATGTACTGCGACGCGGTACTCTGCAGGGGCGAGCAACTTCAAAGTGCTTGGGAAGGTTTTGTCGGGGAGCATGACAATGACTGCTGCCTACTTAAGTGAGGGCCACCCAACATCTTCCTCTCTCTGCACTTCCCTATCTTATCCCTGTGGTTGATGCCCCTTTCATACCCTCCCTTCCCTTCCTTTCCTTCTGTGTCGTGTGTTGCAAGACCAAGAAAGAAACAAAGCAACGAAAAAAGTAAAAAAGTTAAAAAAGGCTCCTTTCAGAGGTCAAAAATGGAATTGCCAATGAAAGGATGCAGGCCGCCGCGCAGCCTATAGGCTCTACTGATTGCGCGGCAAATAATGGGAGGCGTGGCTCTGTGAAAAACATTGTAGTCGGGTCAGATAGAAAGAACTTGCTATCAAAAGAGGCTTTTTTCATGTTTGTTTGCATTTCGAAGGGTTGAAGTGTGCAGCACCCACTAGAAAAATGCTTGCTGTACTTCCAAAGAGGGCAGCAATGCCTTTTGGATAGGTTGCAAAAAAACCTGATTGCCAGGATCAGTAAGATGAACGCCATTTGTGGGAAAAATCTTTGTGCTATGAAACGTTATATTTCCATTGTGGAAGTATAACATGGCCACATGTCGGAAAAAGGAACAAACAGTCTTCCAGACAATGTGCCTGCTTTCTCCATTTGCGGACCAAATCAAGAAGAACACATCCACATCTGTGTTTGCGTAATGCGACAAAAAAGTATGCAGCAGGTCGGAAACATACGCATGACCTGCACAAGTGCCTCCTTCATCACAAACTGCAGAGAAATTCTGGTAACATGTCCTAAACTTTTCTCTCCACAATGAAGAATAATAATGTCTGAATGATCGCGTGTCACTGAAGTGTCACAAAGAGGAACCAAAATCAGCCACTTCATTGCACGTACTCCATACCAG
This sequence comes from Ambystoma mexicanum, assembly GCF_040938575.1. Classification (NCBI taxonomy): domain Eukaryota; kingdom Metazoa; phylum Chordata; class Amphibia; order Caudata; family Ambystomatidae; genus Ambystoma; species Ambystoma mexicanum. The sequence continues at coordinate 380,329,905 of NC_090925.1, forward strand.
TGCACATCCACATAATAGAATCCAAAATGAGCAGCCACTGCACAGTGTTTTGCATTCACTTTCAACCAATGTATCTAGGACTCTCCCAAACTCCATACACTCTGCCTCCTGCAACACACAGCAATAAGCATAGGCTTCTACATTCCTTTTTACAAATATACCTTCTACCACAGTCTCTGCGTACACACCAGACCCAGAAACCTTACTGAGAAATCTCTTAGCCTCTGCAGTCCCATTTCCATGGCCACCATCCTCAAAAGCCCTGTATGTGGCACGTGTAATCCTGGAACTACCGCAGTGTCTGCAGACTTATCGTGCTGTGTGCGGTGGGAGTGAGGGAATACATTTTAAACAGGGTAGGGGATTTCATCCTTAATGGTGGCTCTGAAAAGAGCCTTCTATTTTGTAGGTGCTTGTAAACACACACTTTTATTCAGTTTTTAATAGGGCTTTTTGTTTTCTTATCCTCCTCCTCATATTCTTACAATAACGTCTTCAACGTAGCCTGTAGATTGTAAAACAAAATACCATTTCGAATGGTGGACAAAGAAATGCCATTTCAATTGAAAAGGTACACATTTCGACAATCAATGATGTCATTTTCACAGGCGAACATCCCAGGAGCGGACAAAAAACCACACATGCTTCTGTTGATAAGACACCTTCCGAACTCTGGCTGGGAACAAAGTATATTGGGATCGGCCCATAATCTTCTTGGTGGTATGGATGAGAAAACCACCTTGGCAGTGGGAAAAATCAGCTTCACTGCTTTCATCATCTTCTTTAGTTGATGGAAAAAACGTGAGCAAGCCAAGTAACCCAAATGCAGGGCTCCATAATGCACCACGACAACATGAACAGTAGCGAAAGTGGCCTCTTCTCTACAAAGTGCAAGCACAATGCCGAAACTGCACACATCAACACTGCACCACAAAGCCTCCACACCTTCCAAATCGCAATTGCCATCTAAATCTCTTTCCAGGGCATACTTGTGCAGATCTATCACAAAGGCATCACCCACGATCAACACTGTTCGTCTCTCCATCTCTGTCAGCCTCACTAAACAGAGTAATGAACAAAAATATTACCGCCCTTTCCTGTGATGCACACTCTCAGCACCTGGTTGGATAATCCCCACAGTCCCATTCCCATGCACAGCATGCTGAGAAATGCAGGAAGCGGCACATGCGCTTTGCCAACAACCACAAGAGCCATGCCCAAGTAAAGCAGGAACAGTCCTTCTTCCATTTCCACTATTATTTTTCCAGCACTCCCTCATTGCATACTGTCAATAGTCAAACATGCATCCACCAATCACATTCAAGATCTCTGCATCTTACACTATCAGTTCTGTACAACACTCCATATATGCCGTTAAACATTCAGAGTGCAAGTCTTGTGTGATTCGCAAGCACCTCCAGTGGAAAGTTCTGTGAAACTATCCAAGATTTCTGCATCCAGATACATCCACATCGGTACCCATGACCACAAAGTACAGGTATAAATATTTTGTCAACAGTATTTGTACAACTCTGTTATAAGTGCCTCAGAGCAGGGTATCTGCCATTGAACCTCCATAACGTACTCAAAAAGCATACTGTCATTTCTCCCATCACCTACCATCAAGTGCCACTTCAATGGTATGTGCTTTGAACGTTTTCATTTACCCATATCAGCCATTGTAATATCCAAACAGGAACTCTCTTCTTTCCTTCCAACAATGCTACACATTTTTTGCCGCAATAACTTATCTCCTACAAAATTCGTAAAATTATTGCACAAAAGCAGCACTAAATGTATCCTACTAAACTAAACCAAGTACATACATTGCATGCATAAAAAACAGGGTGCCTGTCACTTACCTTGCACACTTCACAGAATGTAACATTAGTTAGAAAGGCAAAGAAATCTATGAGTGCATTGACAACAGTACCAATCATAACTGCATACATAAATCCAAGAAGTGTAATCATTGCTGTACTCATGTAAGAAGTATATATGTGCAGAAAAATTAATGGAAATTCACACACTAACACATTTTCCTTTCCAAGCTGTAGACCTTTCCCAACCTTTTTCTCACTCTTCCACAACTAGGACTAATCCATTTGCAAAGTAAATACTGCAACTCCAATGCACACACTTTCTAAACGGCACGTTACAAATACAATGAACCACGTACTTCCATACCAACAATGCTGTTGCTCTCAAATCCCCAATCATATACAAAGCCATCCAATTAAAGACACACACTAGGTCTTCCTGCCAACACATGCCCCTACCCTTTTATGTAATTCATTCTCCAAATTCAGTCAGTATGCCATTAACAACAAATTGTCTTACAGTCTTCTTTAACAGTTGCAGTAACCACCTCTGTCCTAAAAGGCAGTGGCGTGTCAACTTAAAAATGCAACCCAGAGGAAGCCTACTCTCGACAGCTAACAAAGTAACTGCAATGGTATCGTGGAGCTGCACCTCTTACTAAGACAGTGCAGTGTTCTTGTATATTAAGGTACACAATTGCATCAACCCACTGGTATTTGCTTCATGCTTACTAAGTGCACCTCAGCAGTGGCTCACTTTGTGTTATCATGTCGCCGGCATAATAGTAACTCTCAAATAGCAATATAGCGTACCCACTGTACACTAACACACACACAATCACACACCTCTATCTGTATTCCTACTCTCATATTCATCCATTCATGCACAGATGCACACATATACATCACAAAATGTGCAGACCTGCACTTTCCTTTTTTTCTCCAGCAGCTGCTACAGAATGCCTTGCAAAAAGGAACTCTGTAGAAAACAACGCAGGAATAGCCCAGCTCTACCTGAAAGCATAGAAAGTCGCCATGCACCCCTGGCAGATTTTGTACAGAAATTTGAAAGACAACAGCTAATACAGGCACAAAGGAAAACAAAAGCACCTACCAGTAAGGAGAATGTAATGCCTCTATCAAAATGTAGAAATGAAAATAAAGGTAGTGGAAGGTACTGAAAAGAGTGCAACTGTCACTACTGGTAATGGAGTATGTGCAAATGCTAATGACACCACAAGGAAGCATTCCCAAAAAGTATTTTTACAAAAAAAATTCCACCAGAGTCCTTCAAAACCTTATAAGTAGAGGATAGAAATCACATTCAACCCCAAAATTCTTTCAATTAAATTTAATGAACCCACTAACAAAATTACTCTGTAAACAACCACCACTACTTAGAAGAAAATGCAATCTTGGCATAGATACCTTCACAATATCAATACAGGTCAGTGGATGCACACCACCAGCACAGAGGCATACTTCAATAAGAAATCATACAAACAAGAGCAAAGAAACCAAATTCCCATACATAGCACTGTACGAGGGCATGAGAAAGTACACAATAGCATAATGGAAGAAGAAACACTGCTTTCAGAAATATACCCAGCAAACTTAGATGCCACTGTCTATGGTACTGAACCAATGTGACACATCTACAAATCGCCTTGCACATCAATTTGTAACGGTCGCCACAACTCTATGAAGTCGTTGCAGCAGTTCTTCAAGCACCATGTAAAAGTCAGCAACAACGGAAAAAGTAAAATGCTACAAACTGTGAACTCCTGTCCAGTGCGCAAATTTACAGGAGAACGAGGACATTTGTTAGCTTCCATTTCTGGACCTGCTTGCAAAAGCACCTTCCACCATGTCCAAATGTTAGCAACACACCAATGTACTGTAAGAAATCTCGTTCACAAAGTGTAGAAAGCAAAAGGTACTCGGACACAAAACTGCCTGGTCCATTCAAATTTTCCTACACAAGTGGTTTAAATTAGTATACAAATGTAGCAAGCAATGGTGTATTGCAAATGGCACTAATTATTTAAAACATCTATTGAAACGGCTCACACCAGTTGTACTTAGAAATAGTACGCCTGCACAGAAATGCTGCACACAATCCTGGAAACAGTTGCAGCGGCTCGGGAATTAGGGAGGAATTAGACTACTGTGCTTGAACCGTGAATGCAGGTTAAATACACAAGTAAATCCACAGGAAGTGGTAATGTACTTACTGCAGGTATTGGAAAGCAAAAACATACTCATAAATGACATTTTTCAGATTTCCTACATGTGGAAACATACATGCACTCTCTGCAATCATGTAATTCAGGAAGACGTCCCTAACAAACGCTTTCTCTATGTATGTATACCTAACTGTGATTCCATTCCATTTCAGCAGGTGGTACAAAATGCAAACCATAGTATATTGTGTAGGCCTTCCAATTCTGATAATCGTTCCACCTTACATATACAATCCCATAGGCAATACATAATATGAATGCTTTCAACGTAAAATGAATATGGGAAAAAAAAGTTACTGCAAACTTACTATCTTCACACATGGACAGGTGTCATTTGGCAACAAAACGTTCACACCAATAGTTATAGTTATAATGTACCAAACAGGCGACAGAAACAGTTAAGGTCACTATGCTTCATACATTAGAAAGCATGTACAATCTTTCAAGAAGTTGTAAAGGAATTTGTTTCCTTTCATGAAGGAGACGGCCCAAAAATCTCCTTCCCCAAAGGCACTAAAGTGCGTAAAATGGCCCTGGCACCCACATATGCACAGTCATTGCACACAGAGTCTGACAACATACACCGTTGATTTGTAACTCACTGCACATATAAATAGTAGATAGGGGCCGTAAATGTACATGTATATATTTTGTTAGCTGTACATTCATGGCACCATGTATAAGGTACCAACATCTGTCCATATACATAAAATGAAGTTCTACGTATGTTGAGTACTTAGCATCGGAAATGCGCGATGAAATGGTAACACGTTGCTGCCTAATTTTGTTTTTGCATAGCTCTCAACTCACCCGCTTTTGGCAGGTGTAACCCGCCTTGAAAGCAGATGAATCACCCGCCAAGCCCCTCATACGCCCATTCACTTCTATGGGCCACTCACCCGCCAAACAGAAAATCGGGTGTTTTCTCCCGCCTTGGTGACAAAAAAGGTTGGGAGCTATGTTTTTGTAGCCACATGGTGGCCGGAAATGAAAACCTGTCATACCTCTCTATCAACAGGGGAAAAGCTCATTGTAAAATAGGCTTCAGTGGTACGCATGATTTGTGCCAAATGTAGAGGTTCTATGCAATTCAAAAAGAAAATCCTTATACCAGTATCACAGTGTTGGCCTGCATGGCTGCATAACTTTGTGGTGGGTGTAGCCAAGGCTTACCGTCTTTGGTGCATGGCTTACAGCCTACGGCCTTTGGCCATGCACCCAAGAGCCTAGGCCTTGGCCACACCCACTGCAATTTTATGTAGCCATGCATGTGAACATGTGGCCAGGTACCAGAACCCACAAACGTAACACAGCCACCGGCACCCCAACCGAACCTCAGCAGCATAATACATGCATGCATACAAACATGTACCCAGTTACCAGAGCCCACAAACATACTGCAGCCTCCGGCACCCCTATCCACTTCCGTTCACATACTATTTTACTGCTTCTAACTAAAGCACAAAATCTTCAGAGCATTGCCCCTGCACCCAAAACTGTGTTAAGTACTGACAACCAATACATCATAATACAGGACAGTTCTCAGTCATCTGGCCAATGGGCACAACCCAAACCCATAAACCATACACTGGAACCGTATCCACTTCTTTGCACACAGTAGTGCAACACTTTGCCCAGTGGACACTCTGCAATACTATTGACTCCATCACCTCCAGGCATAGATGGAAAACTATAGGACGTGCTAACAATCACCACACCCATGCAACCAACAATGTGTACACTGCGCACAAACTACACACACAAGTCTACTGTGTGAAACCTACTTGCAACCAGTAGGCGGACTCTTCAGTCCAGGGCCTCCAGCCATGCACAAAAGGCACTAGGGGCTTGGCACACACAACACAGCATAGTGCACTGACCGCAAATATCCTCATATCATTTGCAATCCGCTCGCCATCCCCAATGGAGTCTGCCTGCACTCACCACAGAAGGTAGTCGTGGAGGAACTCCAGAGTCAAGTATATGTGAGTAGCTGCGTACATTGTCCATATTGTAAGTGTGTGATTCTAAAGAAATCCTTTCATGTCGCAATATCTTACTGCACTCGCAAAGCAAAGGGTGTGATCAGGGGCAAACCATTGCAAATGCAAATGGTGACATGTCTTTCCATAATTGCCAACACGGGCAATGAAGTACAGCATATGGAAGTGCATGCATTTCAGCTCACCTCTGGTGCTCTAAGAAGTCTACAATGTCCTCCACAACCAATGTGTAAAGGTAACTACCCTACGAGAGATACATATTGAAAAGGGTGTGCGATGAAGCAACATATGGTTATACTAACTTACCCAAATGAATGAAGGAAAAGAAAATGCACTCTGTATACATATTTGTGCAATGCACATGCCAGTATCACACTGTTCCCATGCATGGCTGCATTGCGGTGTGGTGGCTGTGGCCAAGGCCTAGCCTCTTGGGTGCATGCAGAGGCCTACGGCCTCCGACCATGCACCCAAGAGGCCAGGCTTGCCACAACCACCGCAACGCAATGTCGCCATGCATGGCAACATGTGCCCATTTACCCCAACCCACAAATGTAACACAGCCACCGGCACCCCTACCCAACCCCACAACACAATGGGAATATCTTCATATCATCTGCAATGCACTCCCCATCCCAAATGGAGTCTCCCTGCAGTCACCACAGAAGTTCCTCGCCTCAGGAACTACCCGCGAATTGCTGCAGTACTCGTGGACACCACTCGCACACCACCTTCTTCTTCCGCCTAAATAGAAATAATATCATATAACCCGCTTTTTACTCGCTCACCCTTTCCATCCCCTCTTCCACATACCAGATACTGCAAACCATGTTCTTCTGTCCCTTTTGGCGTCGCACTACCCTCTGATACAACACAACGAAGTTTCCCAAAATTGTGACGCACATTACGCTTCCCTCCAGCCAACCACCGGACGCGTCAAATGTTCGCCGACATCACGCCACACTCCAGGCCAATGAGACTTTTGAACGCGGAGCGAACAGGGAAATGGGACTGCGGAGCAGAGTCAGATATCACAATTTTTTTGAGACTTACATTTCAGTTGTTTCTAAAACAAGCACTAGGCGGATTTTCACCAAAATTAAAAAAGCATGCTTTCAGAACCAAACCGCCGCTCCTGCCGCAAATTTTGGTGAAAATCCGTCCCGCGGTTGGTTTATTGTTGAAAATGTTTTACCAGGCTGTAACTTTGCGATTGTTATCTGACCCCAAAGATCTATAGATATATACATATGACTGCTATTGTATACTTTCTTGAAAATATGAGTATGAATTAAAATATATTATATTCCAGAAGAATTATAATTTAATATTCACAAACTGTTGTTCTTTAGGTCTACCAAAGCAAAATATCGGTCATGAAAAAGCCAAAGAAAGCCCACGTAAACAAGGGGTGTGACCAGCCCTACAGATAAGGGGTGTAGCGGCCACTTTTACTCTTTAAAAATAGGCAAATACTCCCCAAAAATAAAAATAGGGAGTAAAAATACTCCCAATAAAAAATGGAAAACAAATCTTGTGCCCCTGCTTTCATCCACACAGCTCCATGGATATGTTTGGACCAGTAAAGAGCATAGTACCACAGGCAGAAACTACTGTTATAACTGCCTGATCAGAAGACGTAAATCTGTACATGAATAACTAGGTGCTAAGAAATATGTATTACAAAAGAAAATTCAATTTCCTAGTTATTTTTCCCCACTTATGAAATACTCTCATTGGGAATTCGAATTACATTTTTACACCCGAAAAATCATTTTACTCACAAGTTGAAAAAATATGAAGGAAAATACTCCCGCTTTCAAATCTTAGCTGGAGCAGTGGGTGTGACCCCCTGCCTCGGAACCCACCATACCCATTTCCTTGTCAAGTAGTTCCACCAACTTCACCTGGACAAAATACCTCCATGTTTAAAGGTAGACTGGGCCAATTGTTGTGATGTTGGGACTTAAGGAGGCAAGGAAGGTTAATCTAGACTAGAGGGAAGCGCGTCTCCAAGAGCGCCATTATTCATGGGAGATCTTGCGTCAGTCTGGAATGCACTAGAAGGGCCTGGACGCATCTGCGATTTTATCCCTGTTAGGCAATATACCGGTACCAGATGTGCTGCTGAAGGCACTATGATTAACCTACAGGTAGAGAATGATTGACCTGTAACAAGTGGTATTTTGATGAAAGTACTCGCAGTCCCATAACAGAGAAACACGCACACTGTGCTCCATTGCCGAATGCATCAGGAGGCTTTGAGTAATGGTAAAAAAGATGCGCCAGGTTTGTTTAATTTAGGCCCTGCCTATTGCCTGCTCCATTCGGGCCAGGTGCCTGGAATGAAGAGTGATGGACAGTAATGGCGCACAGTTTCTGCATTGCTTGCCCTTGCAGGCTGTAATTAAGATGATGATTTTGGCATGCAGTGTGGAATTCGAGGCTTTTATTTTTGCGGGGTGAAAGGGCATGAAGTCTTTGCCAGTGGTCGAAGTGTACAAAAAGAAGTAGTGGAACTATGTTCCCTACTGGCCTGCACCGCTCCCCACAAACTCCATAGCCACACCCCCTCCCATGCACAATACAAACCCCAAAACCCATGCACTTGTTGTTTAAGGGCACGTCCAGTGCAGTGCACTGAAAGTGCAAGTTGCAACTTCTTCCTACACTTTTATTTTACAACGAAACCGTTCCGGAACGGTTGATTTTTCAAATAAAAGTATAGGAACGGTACAACCTATTTAAAAGAAGTGTAGGAGCACCGCTCCCGACCGCTCTGTTGTGTCCTCTTTTGATTACCATTGTTATTATTGTTGCATGGGAGCTAAGTCCCATTTCTATTGTTGCACCCTGGCAGCAGGAAGAGGCGTGGTTACCTTTTGGGCGGCAGTATGGTGCCGATCATTAAAGATAGTAGATGCACAGTTCCAGTCTCCCGAGTCTCATTTATCCGACTCATTTCTATGTCGTTATTGATTCCTGCATTGATCCGAGCATAGTCAGATCTCAACAATGGCGACGAGGATCCATTGAACGGGGGCCGACATTCTCTACAAACACGAGAAGCGTGAAGACCGCCTCCAGAACCCACCACCCGCTCAGTCCAAGACGCAGTCATTTCGCACGCGGAGCCGCCACGGAGGTCATCTCACATGCTCTCGCCACGCTACAGGCTTGCAGCGCCAGCACCGCCACGGAGGAAAGTGACAGTTGCCATACTAATTTTCACACGTGAACGCTGCATCCCACATTACGAGCTCGCCACGCCACAGGCTTGCAGCACTAACACGGCCACGGGAAAGCAATTGACGGCACACTTCGTGTGTGTGGCACAAGTTGAAAAGAACGCTCGACAACAGCAATCAAAGAAAACATGCCTTGCCTCGCATCACCACGACACTCCTACACGTGTCTGCAAGCAGCATTGAAGACAATCAAGCAGAGAATCACTGAATTTTCATCAACCACCATGTCGGAAAGCAACACTGACAGTGTGCTTCAAAGCCTCCAGGCCAGCTCCACCCCCAGGCCTACCAGTAACAGAGAAGAAGGCAATTCAGAATCAATTCAGCTACAAGCAGTGCCACATTTCGACATGACGGACACAAGCAGCCTAGCTCCCAGATGGGCCAGATGGCTGAAAGAACTTCAGATTTACATTTATGCCTCGGGGGTGAGAGAGGAGCGACGCCTACAAGGAATTCTACTACAGTCACTAGGGCCCACGGTACGTGATATTATATTTGAAAGGCCTGACACAAACACAGATTCATTCCAAGGCATAATTGACTCATTAAATACATACTTTGCACCACTGTGGAACGTTGATTATGAGAGACATATTTTTCACACAACTACACAAGACAAAAATGAAAGCATGGATAACTTTGTAATGAGATTAAGGAAAAGAGCCAAATATTGTGACTTTGATATCTACTCCACGGATGAGGCCTTCAAATCCCAGGCCATTGCAGGGTGTGGATCCCCTGATTTTTGCAAGAAATTATTGCAAAAAAGTAGAACCTTAGAGGAAATCCTTCAAATAGCAAGAGTTGACTCAGCATTAGCATTACAGACTGAATCACTGGGCAATATCACAATCATGCAGAACGCCAATGCTGCAACCGTGTGCCCCATTCACACTCCCAGTGACACGTCGGAACAAAGAAAATGCTACAGATGTGGTTTCAGATTTCCTCACGTAGGACCATGCCCCGCAATAGGACACCACTGCGACAAATGTGGGGGAGAGAATCATTTTCAGTCCGTCTGCAAAAACGTAAAATTCTTCCAGAGCAACGATGTTAGCAGAGAGTCCTGGAGACAAGATGGCTGAAACTCAAGGCGGGAAAGTCCACGAAGACACACGAGTCAGTTCACCGCGCCCAGCAGAAGGCGCTCGCCCAGCCCATCTCGTGAGCACGCCTCCTCAACTAGGTGGCAGGAAGAGAAGAGAGAAACGTCCAGTCACTGCAGAAGCAGACATGATTCCCAGCACCGAAAACCAAGACAAAGAATTTGATACTTAGATGAATCACCACAAGAAAGAAGGGCTGCTCGATCGTCATCATCCCGTGTAGATCGAAAACGAGCATATGTACATGCCATTGGCAATAGCACAGCAGAGGAATATAGCCCCACACTGCTGCTCCAGTTAAATGGACAAAACTTAGAGTTTTTAATTGATACAGGGGCCACTGTCAATGTCATAAGTGACGTAGTATACAAGTCCCTTGAAGTGAAGAAAGAGCTGCAACAGGGCGACACATTGATATATCCTTATGACTCCAACAAACCGTTTGACTGTAAGGGCATGTTCGCTGCAACGTGTCGATACAAAGACCAGCATCAGAAGGTGATAATCTATGTCATCAAGGGAGAAGTACCAGGGGGAAGCATATTAAGCTTCCAAACAGCCATACAAATGGGTTTAATCAGCATCATGTACCGGATCATGTCCGCCTACACCTCCAGCTCAAAAGACATGATCCAAAAAATGTTTCCATCCCTCTTCAAAGGTTCGGGGCGCTTAAAAGACCGACAAATCAAATTACACATCAACACAAAAATACCGCCGACGGCCCAACACTACCGGGGCATCCCGCTCAACATACAGCGGCATGTTGAGGATGAAATACATTCACTGCTACAACAAGACATTATAGAGCCTGCATTAGGACCAACACCATGGGTCTCCCCAATTGTGCCAGTACCCAAAAGTGACAGCAAATCAAGCATACGCATTTGCGTTGACATGCATGCCCCAAACATGGCCATTGAAAGGGAAGGACATGTAGCACCACGCATGACTGATATGATACATTTGCTACATGGAGCCACTATATTCTCAAAGCTTGACCTGAATAAAGGCTATCATCAGCTTGAACTTCACCACTCATCATGATACATCACCACATTTTCAACACATCTGGGCCTGTTCAGATATAAGAGACTGAGTTTTGGGGTATCCCCTGCAGCCGAAATCTTCCAGAACGAAATTCACCAGATAATCAAACACATCCCGAACTATTTAAATTATAACGATGATATTCTCATATTTGGCACCTCCCAAGAAAGCCATGATGATACCCTGAGACGAGTCTGCATGGCGCTTGAAAACGCACACCTCACACTCAACCCCGAAAAGTGCGAAATCAGTAAAACCACGCTAAAATTCTTTGGACACACATTTTCAAACAAAGGCATGCAACCTGATCCCAAAAAGGTAAATGCCCTGGTGGACGTGCCCACTCCCACCTCTACATCAGCAGTGCGCTCTTTCCTAGGGATGGCCAGCTACTGCACCCGATACATCCAAGATTTTGCATCGGTGAGTACCCCACTACGACTCCTCACAGGAAAAGACCAAGACTACGAGTGGACAACAGAATGTGAAGAGGCATTTCAAGAGATCAAACGCTGCATCGCATCAGCTTCGTGCATCGCATACTACGATCCCACGTATGACACAGAGCTCACGGTGGATGCTAGCCCTGTAGGGCGCGGAGCCATCCTGGCTCAATCCCGACCAGGATCACTGATAAACTCACTAAAACACATAGTGGCACATGCGAGCCGAAGCCTATCACCAACAGAGTGTGCATACTCCCAACCTGAAAAAGAAAGTCTGGCGTGTGAGCATTACCATCTTTTCCTATACGGACGCCCGTTCACCATTGTCACGGACCACCAGGCACTCACCACAATTTACAATTCACCATCATTCATCGCCCAGGCAAGGACAGCAACCCAGTGGATTTTCTGTCCAGATACCTGCTGCCCGCACAAGAGGAGCGTCAGTCCGTAAAAGCAAATCAATACATAACTACCTCATCGACAATACACTCCCAAAATCCATCTCCATTGCTCAACTAAGGGAAGCCACGAAAGAAGACAGACTATTACTAACAGTACAAGAGTGCCTTAAATCAGGCCGGTGGCACCCAAGGATTCACAACAAGTCGAGTCTATCGGAAAACAAGACGAAGCGCAACTGCATATTTTCAAATTGGTGCAACACACCTTGTCCACGTCTCCAGAGGGATTACTCCTCAAAGACAGGATCGTCATTCCCCCCAAACTACAGGACCACATACTGGACATAGCCCACGCTGGACACTGCGGAGTGGTGTCCACAAAAAGACAGCTCAGGACAAAAGTCTGGTTCCCAAGGATGGACGAGAAAGTAGAACAACTCTTGGGCAAATGCATTGCAAGTCAAGCTGTGGCCCCGAGAACATTCCCAGCACCCCTAAAACCATCTGAAATGCCACTACAAGTATGGGACGAGGTGGCAGTTGACATGCTTGGACCACTGGCAAACGGAAAATATGCACTAGTGATTATTGATGAAATGTCACGGTTCCTGAAGTCCACCTCATCCACTCCACTAGTGCGCAAGCCGTAATACCCGCATTGGACAAGACGTTTGCTGACTACGGGATCCCCTCAACAGTCAAATCGGTTAATGGACCACCGTTCAGCGGTCATGACTTTGCAATGTTCGCAGAACATCTGAGTTTCCAGCACATAAAAATCACACCGCTGTGGCCACAAGCCAACGGAATGGCTGAAAAATGTATGAGCAGCCTCAAACGAACACTGCAAGTCTGCTCCATCACCAATGGGTCATTCATGCAAGCCATCTGCACGCTACTTAGAGAATACCGCAACACCCCACACAGTGCCACAGGGGAATGTCCCTCAGCCCTAATGTTTGACCGTGTTATATGAAAGAGACTCCCACACAACCCGCATGCTCGCCTGCCTGGATCCCTCATTGAGGATGCCCGGACCAAAGGCAAAGCGAGCAAAGATAAAATGAAGACATACTCTGACCATAGGAGACATGCAAACCATGCCAGATTGAAGTGGGTGATAAGGTACTTGTTCGGCAGACCCAAAGGGCCAAGAACACTCCAGCCTTCAAGCCCGACCCCATGACAATGACTCATACAAATGGTTCCATGATAACCACGGCTAATCAGCACAGAACCATCATGAGAAATTCGTTATTCTTCAAAATATTTGAAGGAAACTCAGAACTAGGAAACTCAACCGTGACAGCCACATATGAGTCCTCAGACGTAGACTCTAAATACCAAGAGGAAGACCGTGACGCTGATGATAGCGACAGTAGCACTCCTTTTGACCTGACCATCAGAACAAGGCGGTGCCCATCAAAGAGAAGCATACGCAAGCCCGCCAGGTGGATAGGAGAAATTAACTGAAGTCCAGCTCTCTGTTTAAGTAGGGGGGGAGATGTTGTCTCCTCTTTTGGTTACCATTGTTATTATTGTTGCATGGGAGCTAAGTCCCATTTCTGTTGTTGCACCCTGGCAGCAGGAAGAGGCGTGGTTACCGCCTCGGGCAGCAGTTTGGCGCCGATCATTAAAGATAGTAGATGCACAGTTCCAGTCTCCCGAGTCTCATTTATCCGACTCATTTATGTGTCGTTATTGATTCCTGCATTGATCCGAGCATAGTCGGATCTCAACACGCTCCCACCCACTGCGACCACTGGTCTTTGCACTGGTAAAGTGCATGGCGTGTGAATGAAATGACATTGTTGGTGACAACCACCACAAACATGTGAGTTGAGAGGTTATGGACTCGTGGTTGGTGGTTGCCTTGCCTGTTAGCTGGGAGTCCGTCCTGCTTGTTGCATCTACGGCTGTGCTGGTAGAGTGAGGCGTGTAGCTATTTCTATAGGGTACAGTGGCATCTCAGGAGTCAAATTTAGGGGGCACAGAGGGGGCCACAGACAAAAGTAGGGGCCCATCTCTAAAAGAACAATGTGTTCAAAGTGGCTATGGGGACGTAGAGGCGTAGGCAGGGTAGGGCGTGAGGGGCAAGGCCCACCCAAAATCTGTAAATGCCCACTCAGCATCACTGTGTGGGCATTTACAGATATTTTTGTCAGTGCAGTGGGCCCAACTACATTAGCTTCAGACCCCATTTGCTAGACAATCCTGGCTACACCTCTGGGGATGTAAATTCGTGCGTTTATACAGCAAGCAATTCTGTTGGAAACACACACACAAATGTAATACTTCTGACGTCAGCACATCAACTGTAAGCAGAATGCCATGAATCATAGGTCAGTAGAAAGGACACTAGTTTTAATAATGAGCCAGGAGACCATGCAGTGTACATCATTGGGTTTGGAAGTGCCAGAATATAAAAAATCTGAATTAATTGAAAGGTGTTAGCACCAAATGCCACGTTACTTCAAAGTACACCAGGGCTCTCAGGGCCAGTAATACCTGAAAGTGGGTGCTACAGTGTAGTTGGGATGATGGGATGCGAATCCAGGAGGTCTGCTGTACACAGAAAGATTTGTATTATTTATACACCAAATCCACACAACATTGTTAACTCGGGGCACTGACGCCAGGCCCAATATAAAATATTGGTTTTTCAGTTCAGTCCAAAACGCAAGCCCATTGACTCAATGAATTCACTCATTTACCCTTGCCTCACCTCACCTCCCCAACCCCAACTGTGTTTTTGTGAAATTGGTCGTAAATTATGCTTTTTAAGCATATAACCTGCTAAAAACCATAATTTGCCACCAATTTTGCCAAATACCCAAAGTTCGAATTGCCAGGAGCTGGGAGATCTTTAGCTCCTGGTTATAGTCAAGGGGAGCTCAGTTAGCTTGAAATCACCAACGACCTACTTAAGGGACATTTAAATCATATTGGATAACATCTATTAATAAAAAAGGTAGTTTGCATCTTACACACAAGTTACATTTGCTGCGCTCTATGGACTGGCTCCTGGTTCCCTAAACATAGCTCCGGCCTAACGGCTAATACCCGATATCCAGGAGCTGCTTTTTTCTCCCGCTCACCAAATCTTAATTTCAATGACTGTATAATATCTAAGCCTCCAATTGAGGGAGCGTAAGGGTGAATGATGCAGACAGGTCTGTAATCGACCTGTATTGAGTTTGGTATTTCATAATGAACCATGGTATACAATCTTTTTACTAAAAACAAAAACACATGTGGCAAATATGCTGCAGGCCAAGATGGAAAAGAGTGAATACTCCAGGACTGAGATGATACCTTCATAAGGCAAGTTATTTTTAGCTGCAATCTTTCAACACAATGCAAGTCTTTTTCTAAGGTGGATAAAATGTTCAGCGAGTGGTTATTTAGATCAATCATAATGTGAATACCTATGCATGATCAAATGGTTTCCAAAAGTGCTTTGCCAAGAAGCACAATGCCCCCTTCTTTCTACACAGCTACAAATCATGCAGAAACACTCTACACCTCAGGCAAGGAGCTATTTATTGTTGGCTACAGAATAAAACAAGCCCAATAAGTATTTTAATTCATTTTTTAGCAAAGATAGGTCTCACATCCTGCCTTCACCCCGACCCCAAAAGCACAAGCCCCATCTCTGACATCCCCCATCACGTCCAGACCCAAGCCCTATACACACCACCCAAGTGTGAGCCCCATATCTGGCAACCTGCCTCCACAGCACCAAAGACCAGGCCCCATACGTGGAATCCTGCTCCCCATAACTGGAGTGTGAGCCCATAACTGGCATCTTGTCTCCCCCCTGCCAGGCCTCATAGCTGGCATTTATTTAATTGAATGTAGCACAAAATAGCTCAAGAGCAACCAAGCGCTTAACAATAGGAGGGTGTCAGAATTGGGCTTGGCATTTTATATAATCCATCCTGCCACCCACCACCAAAGTCCAGGCCCCATGCCCTGCATTTATTTCATTGTATTGCATATAGCAAAGACCTAGCTCAAGGGCAGCTGAGGACTTTACAACCGGAGGGTGTTAGAATTGGCCATGCGTTTTATACAATCCTGCTCCAGCACCAGATCCGAGGTCTCATACCTGGCACCCTGTCTTCCCACCGGCAGAGACCAGGCCCCATACCTGCCCCCTTGCCTCCTACCAGCCAGAGCGCAAGCCCCATACCTAGCACCCTGCCTCCTCACCACGCAGAGCGTAAGCACCATGCCTAGCAACTTGCCTCCCTACTAGCAGAGCACAGGCTCCATATCTGGCTCCCTACCTACCCATCAGCAAAGGGCAGGCCTTACCTAGTTTCTGTCCCCATCCTCAAAATCAGAAACCGCCCTACCATCCTGCATCCTCCCTTCACCCCCTCTGCCCCTCAAACAAGCCACTTACCATACTGACTCCTCGAGGTGGTACTGTGTGGTGTGGGTGCCTGGAACCTTGAACCAGAGGCAGAGACTCGCGATTGGAGCAGATATTGCTGCTGGTCTGTGCACTGTGGCAGCAGCAGCCCTGTGTGGTCATGGAGTGGTCCATTGCACCTAATGGAGCACAGTGGTCGAAGTATAAACAATGTTCCCTCTGCCTTGCCAGCTTTCTGCGCCCCCTACTCACCATCACTCCCAATTCAAACTCCGTACCTGGATCCTTCCTTTCCTCCACTCCACTATCAGGACTGACAAAACACAATGAAATGAAATGCATTTAACTGACCAGCATAAATCTCCCCTGCATCATTCAGCTTTATGCAGCCTACTGTCCTCCGGGAACCCCAACCGGCCCATAGAGTCGGGGTTTGCCCAGAAGCATTTTAAGACAAGATAGCAGCACCCTTGAGATGGATGGGGGTGCAGATTAATAC
This sequence comes from Ambystoma mexicanum, assembly GCF_040938575.1. NCBI lineage: Eukaryota > Metazoa > Chordata > Amphibia > Caudata > Ambystomatidae > Ambystoma > Ambystoma mexicanum. The sequence continues at coordinate 380,347,111 of NC_090925.1, forward strand.
TCCAACACCAAATCAATAATGACAACTCGACGGTTTGGCAAAGGGAGTCAGTTTAATGACAAGTACAAAAAACAGGGAGTTTCATGAATATCAGCAGATGCGTGATCTTCTCTCTCTCTTCACAACTCCAACGAAAATTCATACAAAACATAACATTTATACTGAAAACTCATCATCATTGACGTTTAACGCTTAAAAATTGGCATGCACTTCTTTTTGGTTCAGGAAAGGTAACTTTAATATAGGTACTATATCTGTATATTGTAACAGAGTAAGGGGATTGGGTAAACACTGTCAGGGGGCATCTAAGCCCCTCCTTCAAAATGGCTACTGTAGATGTCACTAAAAGTAGGACATCCTATTGGTTCTACTAACTATAGGACCCTAGATTACTTGGTCCATTGTGATTGGGTTGGCACCAACCCCACTCATACTTTTCCACTTTGCTTAGCAGCACGCAGAATGGTCGGCCAGGTACGTGGTGTCCCTTAGCCCCCCGGCCTTCCTACAATTATTGTTACAATCAATCATCACTTTAGTGGCCATATGTCTATTATTTCACTGTGGCTGGCCTCGAAACTGCATCTCCTGTCTGGAAAATTTCTGATATCTTCGCCTGGCCTGCTGCCATGCATAGGTGTGAAGGTCTCACTTCTCCTTGCTCGGCTGGTCACGTGATTCAGACCCCGTGAATTTGCCTCTTCTTCATGTATTTGATTTTCGTTTCACCCACCACCTGCCTCCGGTTTCTTATCTTGGCCTTTCTGAAACAGGATATTCTGTTCTTAGCTTCAATTAATTGTAGCTACTGTTAGTCTATTCTACTGATACGACCTTGGCTTTTTCTGGCACGAGTTGCCTCTGCTGAGTTGCGTTTCTGCCGCTTTTTCTCGATTTTGCTAAATATGAAGCTCTCCTTGTGTGGCCTTTAGTAACCTTTGGTTAATTCTGCTTCTTGTGCAAAGTGGATGTATACTTATACAACGTGCTTCCTTTGAGGTAGATATGTATAGGTGGTGCTTGCCACACTATCTTTCCACTAAGCATCGCAAGCCGCATTCTTTTCTTAGCTTTCTTGCAGTTCCAAGCATATGTACATGCGTAAACTGGTCAAATATCTTCATCATGCTCATGGCTTAAGCTTCTTACATTTGACATCGTCCTTTCACTTTAGGTTCATGATATCCCTAGCCCATGGCGTTTTTGTCTCTTTATGTCATTCTCTGGTCGTCATATCTTCTGTGTATGAGTCAGTCTGGGTTCTCGTGACGTCACCTTTCGTCTTCCATTAAGACCTTTTTGGTTTCTTCAGGGACTGTACTTAGACGATCTTCGTTTCATTTCGTTTGTTGATATGATTTTCTCAATGGGTACCTTACTGTCCATGATTTCCTTGGTATTGGTACTTCAATAGGCATTGTTCTTCTGATGGGTACTGGACAGAGCCCAATGCGGCTCTCTGCTGGTTTATTTGCTCATCATACATCACATATTTTGGCGTGAACGTTCCTGGTATTTCAAAATGGACGGTTGGAGTGCGGGCTGCATTTAGGACCTCTTCTACACTCCTCTTCAATCAACCACCATTTGCACCTCGTAAAGTCCATGCCCATTACATTAGCAACACACACACCACCCATTTCCTACAAATACCACTGTGCCTACAGCCATTCACATACATGCCAACATTTGTCAACACCTGGGAGGTAGATTCTGCTACATAATTGAATTCTCCCATTTGTATTGCAATCGAGTATGAATAATTTCAGTCGGGCGAAAGTAAAAACAGCAACATTTGTTATTAAAAAATCACGAGTCTTCCATCCACATTGCGAGGGTTTGCATGTCTGCATTCATATGCGGATCACTGCGGAGCTGGGGTTTTTGACTTCTTCGGATGCTCAAGCCAGTGTAACACCTCACAGTGCTATCTCGCAGGTGATGGATAGGTATTGTTTTATTTCAATAGACTGCTTGGGAATTGGGATATAAAACCAGTGCGGAAAGGGAAAAAAATGTACTGTGGGAACTCACCCCCCACCCTCAAACGCAGGCGAGGGGTTAGTATGTGAGGAGGCCGATTTCCAGTGGTGTGGGCGGGACTGAGGGTCGTAGATAGGTGCTGAATAATGTGGGTGCCCTGAATATAGGATGCTGGCTGCTTTGCATAAAAATTAAAAAACATTTGGGGAACATAAGAATGACCACCCATTTATCAGTTTGTAATAGTAATCCAAACAAGCATCCCTTCTTAAAATGCAATGAATACTTGGTATGGTGCTCACTTTATCTGTCAGAATAGTCACCATGACAGTAAAATGTGTGCAAAGTATGAGACATATATACAACTTTGGACCTTCTGAATCTTTGAGTTTGGGCTGTCTGGGTGAGCAAATGAACTTTATGTGGCTGTTTGTGAATGTTGCATATGGTGCTGGCATGTAGAGTCCAGATTCACCATAGGTTTCAAATGCACAGCAGATTTCCAACCCGCAGATTTGTGCAACAGAAAACGTCCTCAACTTTTTGTGCTTCGGGTATACATGCAATGGGCTCGTACAAAGAGAGTTTTGCAGGAGCGCAGCTCTGTCTTGTTCTGGCCCATTTCCTCTTCTATGTAAAACCCATTCCCAACTTGGGTTTTATATACCAATTCCCAGTAATCTTTGTTTTATTTCAATAGACTGTTTGGGAATTGGGATATAAAACCCATTCCCATTCCGATTTGCAAGAAGTATATTGAGATAAAACGACACCAATCCAGCAGTTGAAAGACAGCACAGTGCAATGTTACACTGGTTTAGCATCAGCAGTGCACAGGTTCGAATCCCCAGTAGGGAGAAGTTTAAAAAATCACATTAAAAATAACTTAGACTGCAGTCTTGATTAGTTGTACCCTTTTAGTTTCCATCATTCAGCGTTAAAGGGGGTGGCACAGAATTCCATAAGGGAGGCCATTGAAAGACCCCTCCCCCTACACCGCCCTACCCTAGCAACGCCACTGATGAGGTGTCTAGGCCCAGAAGTGGAGAGAGCAGGGAGGCTTGCCTCAACTATGGAAATTGTTGCAAAGTGCAGCTGATGGTTTAAGCAAAAGGACACGTAAGATAAGCGTCTGCCCTGAGCCCGTGGTTGGTGATACAAAGAGAGCGGGTGGGGGTGGCGTTGGTGAGTGTTTACTAGTGAGGTGCCCCGTAGGAAGTGCAGTGTGACTGTTAGGGCCTGTTTGCATTCTGCTTCGTGTTGAGGAGAGTAGGTACGCACTGTGATGGGTGACCCTCCTGCGTGTATTGCCCCTTTAAGTGGATGTGTCCCTCCCACGTGTATTGCCCCTTTAAGATGGCCCTGACTGTGTCATGGCCCAAGCTAATAAAAGGAGCCCCTGCAGGCACGTGAGACAGAACGGCTGTAGACTCCGTGGAAGGTTAGTCTGAGTCCGTGTCTCATTGATGATGTAGGCTGCAGGCCTACATGTGGGAGGTACAGGCCTGCAGGCCCTGTTGCCATGGGACCCTCGTGCCAGGACGGTGGCCGAGGTCCGCATGGTCAGGACCCTGGCAGGCTGTGCCCCCACCCCGATGGCGCTGATGTCCCCTAGTGCCACGGGGCCTGCCGGATGGACATGGCAGGCCCCAAACTCCCACAGGCGCTGGGCCTGTTTGGTGCTGTGAGGAAGCAGCACCCCGGGGGCGCCTGCCGGATGGACATGGCAGGCGACCCCCAACAATGGCGACGAGGGCTGGAGCCCATAGCGGCGTCGGCCGCCTGAGGTATGGAGGAGCTGGGGTGGCCCAGGGCCCCGGATGCATGGGCCCGGGCCGCCAGGTGCCCCGGTTCGCAGTGCGGTGCGGTACAATGAGAGGTGGCCCCGGGAGGAGGAGCTGCTGCCTCCACCCCGTGTGGAGGGGAATGTGCGGCGGTGGCCGCGTGAGCTGCCCCACCTCATTGTCCCGAGGAAAGAAGAGGCGGCGCGAGCCGTGAAGGTGTCAGCTGGAAGGGGGCCGCCGTACAGCTGAGGCGGCCCCGAACCGCGAGCGGCGTCGGCCGCATTCCGAGGATGGTCTGCCCTCCCATGAAGGGGGGGGGATGCTGTCTCCCCGAAAGTATCTGCGGCGGTAGCCGCGACTTGGGGGCGCTGCCCCTCCCCCACCCGCAATCCGCAAGGAAAGGGAGAAATGCCCGCAGCTTCGGCCGCCACAATGAAGAGGGCGGCGTCGGCCGCATCAAGATCCCTGGCCGCGGCAGGGAGGGGCTGCCCCCGCACGAAGCGGCGGCATCCGCCGCGTACAAAACAGCTGACGCGGCACCCCATCCCCCATGGGAGGCGGGCCCAACATCAACCGAGAAGGAGAAAAAAAAGGGAGTGGATGCCTGCTGGAAGACAGCGGGCTCAGTGGTACAGTGGGTCCTCCCCGGCCACGGCCCTCGGCAACGAGGGTGCTCGTGCGGCCAGGGGAGGAGCCAGCCTGCAGCCCCTGTGGCATCCGCCACGAAGAAGTGAAGGAGTGAGAGTGACACTCCCCTCCCTGGCGGCATCCGCTGCACACCGAGGAGTTATGCTACCCCGGTCCCCGGATGGAGAAGAGGGAGCGGGCCATCCCCGCGCCCTACTGGCGGTCCTGTTCCCCTGGCCGCGGTCCTCGGAAAAGAGGGCGCTCGTGTGGCCGGAGTGGGGATCCGCCTGGAGGCCCCGCAGTGCGTGTGGGGCCCAACGAGCAGCTCCCTGCAGCACCCGCTGCATGCATGGAGGAGGCCGGCAGGTCGGCCATGGCGAACAAGAAGACTGGAGGGGGTGGACTCGCCGTGGGAAGGGGCGTGAGACGGCCTGCACCAGCGTGCCTCTCCATGTTGTGGAGGCAGGAGGCAACCTGCCTAACGTGGCAAACCCCGCCGAATGAAAAAGAACACCTGGATTACACCTCGGGTGTGCGCCTCCTGCTCAAGCACCTCCACCAGAGCAGAGGGAAAGACTTGCCCCTCCCATACCGCAATCTGGGGCTATCTGCTGGAAAGGAGGGAGGTGCTCCAGTAGCAAAAGTTGTTCCAACAGGAACCCTCATCATGCCCCGGCGGCGTTCCAGGAACCCTCATCGTGCCCCGGCGGCGTTCCACAAGCGAAACGAGGAGAAGCTGTGATGGTCCCGCCCCCTGAGCTGCAAAAAAACGAAACGGCTGATGCCGCAACCAAGCGAGCAGTGGAGGTGCCCTGAAACAGAGGGGGCAGAGGGGCCCTGTCTGCGATCCTACCTGGCCGCGGCCCTCTGCAATGAGGGTGCTCGTGCGACCAGGAAGGGAGTGGACCTGCACACCTACACGGTGTCCACCGCAACAGAGATGGAATGAGAGCGGCCATGTGAAATCCCGGGCCGCTGGGCGGTGTGAGTGATGCAGGCTCCAGACTGAGGCAAAGGATAGAGGCCCCACGTTTGCTCTCGCCATGGGTGCTGGTGGCCCCCCTTATGTGATCCTGGGCTACCGGCGGTAAAGACTGCGTGCTCCTGTCATCAGAGCAGACAGGAAGTGAAATGAGGCCCAGCCTGATCCCGGGCCCTGCAGCGGTGTCATGAAGAAGGTGACCCGATTCGAAGTGCTACTGCCGTGCTCTGGTAGGAGCGAAGTGAACACCGGCAGCCGCCCCAGCACAATCCTGGGCCCGGCGGGGAAAGCCAGGGAGGTAGCCAGCCTGCAAACCCTGGCGGCATTGCCGGGGCTGCGAAGAGGGAGCTGGCCGAAACCCTGCAGCATCCGCTGTTTGGAATGGAAACGTCTCGGGGTTTCGTTTGCAGCCCGGACCAACCTGAGGAGCAGAGAAGATAAAAGGCAGTCCTATGCTAACGGAGTGTGGCACGGACCCAACACCAACTGTGGCCTCCCCGTGGCCAATGTGGGACTTCCACCCTCATGCTCTTTGGAATTTACAGCCACCCTGCCTATCCCACAGGTGGCCTCGACATCTAGCCACCAAGGTTCCTGGACTGCCGGCCACTGGTGTCGCCCTCCCTGCCATACCATCGTTAGACCAGGCCAACGTGGGTTTGGGGGCGGTACCTCCGGCCCTCTCCCCGAGTTCGGGCAACAACTAGTGTCTGACCGAACCAACACCATGAAGTCGTGCAGCGGGGAGGGCATGGGTTGCAGCTCATCAGGAGTGCTTGTCGCCCTCTGGCACGCCGGGAGGAAGGGGACACTCTGGCCTGAGGGAGCACTGCGGGCAAGGGGGGGTACGTGATATCCTGTCACCTCTTGTTCTGACCTACAGCACCGTCCCGCAACACCTCCTATCAACAACTTCAGGAGCAGCATGGACGCCCCGCGACCGGCGTTTCACTACCCTGCTCTGAACAACAGGGGACTAGGCCGATGTGGCCCCTGGGAACCGCCAGGTGCGGCTTTGCCGGCTGTGCTCTATACCCTCAAGGGACTTGGATCTGGGGGAAGTGACTCATGCACGCGTTGCCCACAACATCAAGGACCTATGCCGATGTGGGCCCTGGCACCACCTGCCAGGTGCGGTCTTGCCGGCCGTGAATTATGCCATCAATGGACCTGGACTCTGGAAGTGACTCCTGGACCGACGCTGATGAAGAGCGAACTGGTCTGTGGTCCTGCAATTGCGCAAGGAGGACTCAGTAATCTTGTGTGCTTTGATGTTGTGAACCTGCATAGTAACTACATGTTTCAAGTGCTCGCAGGAAAGAACTATGATGTGAAGCTGTGGTCCCGCAGTTGCAGGGTGTGCATGTGGTGCCAGCCGCCAATCATGGTATTGTTCCGGCATTTGCTGTTCCGAACCCCAGGTTAATAAAGGGTTTTGTAAACTGGGAGAACTGCCGCCATTTTTCCGGCAGCTCACTGAGCTCGACTGTCACCCATTGAGTGTGTGTAGAATTGGTTAGTAGTTTGTCGTTCTGTAACAGGGGGATGCATGTATGCCTCAGCAACGTTTGTTTATTGTTATGAAAAAGGAGGAGTGTGATGGGTGACCCTCCTGCGTGTATTGCCCCTTTAAGGGGATGTGTCCCTCCCACGTGTATTGCCCCTTTAAGATGGGCCATGACTGTGTCATGGCCCAAGCTAATAAAAGGAGCCCCTGCAGGCACGTGAGACAGAACGGCTGTAGACTCTGTGGAAGGTTGGTCTGAGTCCGTGTCTCATTGATGATGTAGGCCGCAGGCCTACATGTGGGAGGTACAGGCCTGCAGGCCCTGTTGCCATGGGACCCTCGTGCCAGGACGGTGGCCGAGGTCCGCATGGTCAGGACCCTGGCAGGCTATGCCCCCACCCCGATGGCGCTGATGTCCCCTAGTGTCACGGGGCCTGCCGGATGGACATGGCAGGCCCCAAACTCCCACAGGCGCTGGGCCTGTTTGGTGCTGTGAGGAAGCAGCACCCCGGGGGCGCCTGCCGGATGGACATGGCAGGCGACCCCCAACATGCACTTGCAGCGGAACACATACTGCAATTGTTTACCAGACAAAGGGCTCCCACGAGCAGCACTACCCAGCGTTCCGGTTCATAAAAGTAGACGACAAACACAATTATGGTACTCTTTGAGGCTGTGATGTGTAGTGCACTGTGTGGCAAGCATATGTTCTGGCAATTACACTGAAGGAACTTTTAAGGGAGAGAACACTGAATACTCACAGAAACAGCACTCGCTAATCAGCTGGCTAGGAACACAGGCGTTATAAGCCAGTGGAAGCCTTTGCTCTATGCAGGTTACTTGTTGCCGTCTCTTTGGCCACCTGCCCCCATTTGCTAGCTCCCTCAAAAACCCTTGGACCCTCAGACCACTTACCATCAATGCTCTCGACTTCCTACTATCTCAATGAACCAATTGCACCACCATCTCCGGCCATGATGGAGGCTGCTGCACCACCCACACTGAGGCACCTCCCACCACTGCTGGGGAGTCAGGGGACCAACACACCCTTCCAAGTGTCGAAGACATGCAGGCATGGGCCTAGCCCACTGCACCCCCTGCCACTGTGCAACCAGTGTCTGCCACCACTGCAGCTTCCGCTGTGAGGCAGTTTTCCACAGATTCCTCCCCAGTGCCCAACATATCTCGCCATGCCCCCCGTTTTGACCACCCTGAGGACACGGATTCCCATGGACATGATGATGGGGAGCAAGCAGACCAGGCATCCTGCAGTGAGGGAATGCGCCCCATTCAACTCCTGGGCCACTGCAGGACCCCAAATTGAATGCCATATGGCAGCACCTCACCCGAATTAAGAAATGGCATGAGGCAATGCATCTTATCGCCCAGGAGCAGTTAGGGCATTCTCAGGCGAAGCACAATGCGGTTCAGGGTGCCTCCAGGCATTTCCCTTGACTATCTGTGCCAGCGTGTAGCCAAGTGAAATGCCAGTAACACACTCATCAGTCAGAGGGTGAGGGAGCTGGCAGAGGAAATGTAGGCCTCACATGAGACCATGGACAGGGCCATCAACATAGCAGTGCAGCACCTCTGGTACAGTGTAACTGCTAGGTCTGTGTCCGCCACCCCTACTGAGGGATCAGTGGCCAGCACACTGCCAAAGCCCTCCCAGTGCTACACAGGTGGGGCCCCCATGCCCACACTAAAAGGGGACAAGAGGCAGAGATAGTGGACTCTTAAGTGGGAGAGACAGGAGACCACGGGGGTATGGGGAGTGTGATGTTGGGGAGTGGGATGGCATTGGGGATGTAAGTGTGGGGAGGGTGATGGTATTGAGGATAAGTGTGTGGGGGATTTTGTTGGGGATGTGGATTTTTACATATTGATTAAATCACTGTTGAGTTCAGTCAATGTTTGCTGTGTTTGTTCAATGTTAGTGATGTATGTGGATTCTGTAAAAGATCACAGTAGTGTGAGAGGTGCATATGTGTGGAATCAGAAATAGTTGTCCATGAGGTCCAAGCGAACAATGCGTCCTTCTCTCACCTCCCCACGTATGCCCTGAGGTGTCCTTTTGTCACCTACACGTCTTCATCATCAGAGGGGGACTCATCCTCATCTGTAGGCATTTGAATGTTCTGTCATATTCCCATATTGTGCAGCATTTTACATATCATTATGATTTTTCCAACCTTTACAGGGCTGTACATGAGTGCATCACATGTTCGGTGGATCTTGAATGTTGCCTTTAGCAGTCTGAATGTGCTCTCAATCAGGGATGTCATTTGTGGGATGACCCTAAAGCAACCCCTGCTGACTCTCCGGTGAGCCCTGGCATTGAGTCTGTGACCCCAAACAAGTTTGAAAAATAAATAGACTTTAAAAAGAAAAAGAAAAAACGAAATAGAAGCTCCATGTCTGACTGCCTGGTCTGCGAGCGGCAGTGCCACTAAGTCTGGAGTGTTCTTGGCTCGAGCTCATGTTTGCTAGGCAACCATGAGCTCATAGGAAGTCTGTGCCACAGCAGAGGAGGAGAGAGTTCTGCTGCAGCTGCACAGTGAGCAATTGAGGATGCAAGGACTGCACGGGCTGAGACACTGCTGTGACTGGGACTGCTGTGTTCTGCTGCAGAGATCCTGACCTCTGGGGAAAGCTAGGAGATCAACCTCCCCAATGTCTCTTTTAATTTACCCATGTCATTTAACAATCACAGACAGGATCTCCAATTGGGATGTCAGTATGATCTGATTGCCGAACTCGGAGTATGACGGAGCGCACCAGGTGGTCTAAACCGAGCAAGGCATGTGGCAGGGTAGGAATAATCATGCCCGAACATGTACGTTTTTAGGAGATATGTCAAACAACAGGCAGCACTTTACGGAACCCCTAAAGAGGAAATTGTAAACGTGTACCATAAAATGCTAGGGAACAGAGGAACAGAACGGGGTTTAAATAAAATCTGTCTAGGCTATTCAATGTATGTGTCATTAACTCCCCCACTGAGAGCCTGGCAGCCTGACGTATGTTACTAAAACAAGAAGCTGTCATGGCCTGTTGCCAAAAGTAGGTCGAAGGAGTAAAAAATCACAAAGGTTACATCGCCAGCTGTAAATGCAGTGTTTTCCCTCCACTGGTGCATCATGTGTGGGCATTGCTTATTTTGATCAGGCTGAAGGAAGCTACAACACCGGTAAGTGATTAGGTTACTTTATTATATGGATCCCCGAAGACTGCACCGCAGCCAGAGAGGACCTGAAACAAACTGGCTCATGTGGAATGTTGATCTCTGAAAGCAGATCAACATTCCACACGCGCCCTCATATGGAATACATTACAACATATCCTCTTTCCTTACATAACCAATTGGAAAACAACATTGCCAAAAATAAACATTCAGCTGTAAACATGAAATGAATGCACAACTCATAACTTGAACAAAACATTGAACTTCACCATTAAACTCAAGGTGCTCTACAGTACAACTAAGCAGAACATGCAACATAACATGCTATGATGGAAATGCTGGATTCTAGAAGGCATTAATACACATAATCCCTAAGTTTTGCACGAGGACCACAACGTCTGGCCGGACGCCCTTGATCGATTTCTACTTGATCTTCTCTTGGCATGTCCTGATGCTCTACATCCTGCCCTTCCACCAGATCATGCACACAACTACCTTCTTCTCTGCCCCCACTAGCCTGAGACCCTACAGGGTCAAAATCCAACACATCAGTGCCCTCACTTTCCATGGCACTACTACTACTATCCCCCAGAATCACCACCTGTCTCTTGCTCCAGACGGAGCCATCCTCCAACTGCACATGACCCCTACCACTTTTTGTCACCTTTTTGGCAGGCATAAAGACACTGGCACCTTTCTGAACAAACCTGGGATTTTTTATACAAACCGTATCACCCGCCACAACTTTCAACTCCTTCCTACACTTCTGGGATGACCTCACAGTTTCTTGGCGTGCCAAAACATTGCGATGTATATCCTCCAAATCTAACACACAGACAGACCCCCACCACCCAATGCCAACGACCTCAGAGTAGTACCCGGCTTTCTTGCCCTCATGAGTTCAAATGGCGACCTCACTGTGGTAACTGAAGGGGTTCTGCGATAAGCCGCCAAATATTCTGTCACCACTTCCTGCCAATCAAGTCCATTTGCCAAAGCCAACTGTATGGCACCCTTAAAGGCCATTGGCACACAGATTATACAAGGCCGTGCGATGATGCACTATTGCGCATTGTGCCAGGAATTCCATCATAGCCTTAGAGGTGAACTGTACACCATTGTCTGTGACCAAACTAGCCGGTATCCCCTCCCTGTCAAACACTTTCTTCAAGAAGGAAATAACACAACCCGTGGTCACTCTTTCAAATGCTGCCACCTCAATCCACCTGGATGTGTAATCCACAAGAACCAATAGGAACCTACACTCCGGCTGCAAGCATTCAAAAGGGCCCATGATATCCAGGGCCAACTTGGACCAAACCTCTTTTGGGATATCAACCAAATGCACAGGCTGGGGATGCACCACCTTTTTCTTGTCACTAATGGCACACGCCTGGCATTCTTTCACTGCCGCCTCCACATCCCGGTCCATGGAAGGCCACCAGTACTCCTCCTGCAATAGCCTCTTGGTCAAAGAAGGACCCAAATGTCCCACATGAGCCAAATCCACAATCTTCCCCGTAAGACTGACCGGCGGTACTAGCTTGACCCCTCTGGACACACCCCAAGGACCATCAGCTAACTCATGTAACACCTGCGTATAACCCTTTCCTTCAGGTCTATTCTTTACAGCCTCCCAACCCTTGTTGAGACCTTCTCGAATCCACTTCAATTCAACATCAGCTTCACTTTCTCTGTCCCACACTAACTTATCAACAGCAGGGGTGATACAAGCAATCTGACATCCTTGCAACTACTCATCCTTCCCTTCCTCACCCTCAACAGCATCGTGGCTTTCTGAGATAGGTAACCGTGATAAACAGTCAGCTACCACATTCTGTTTCCCCGGAACATACTGTATAGTGAAATTATAATCTTGTAGCTCAACAGACCACCTAGCTATCCTTGGGGACACAGCCACTACACCTCGAGTGAAAAACACCTGGACCAAAGGCTTATGGTCGGTCCTGACTACGTATGGAACACCCCACAGGAATGTCCTAAAGTGCTTTGATGCCCAAACCACAGCCAAAGCCTCTCTTTCAATCACAGAATATCTACTTTCCACTTCCCTCAACGTGCTAGAGGCAAAAGCTACTGGTTTACGCTCCCCTTCACTCCATTGTTCCAATACTGCCCCCAGCCCTGGCTCGCTGGCATCCACAGTGAGTATTGTTTTATGTTTCGGATCAAAAGACCTCAGACATGGAGCGTTTTCTACATCACTCTTCACTACATTGAATTCCTCATCACACAAATCAGACCACACAAATCTGGCAGATTTCTTCATCAAAGCCCTCATGGCCACCGTCTTCTCAGCATAATTAGGTATGAATTTAACATAATACTCTGCAAGACCTAAAAATGCTCTCAACTGATCCTTGTTACTAGGGACCGGAGTGTCTTTCATCACCTGAACCAATTCAACCTTTGGACTGACACCCTCCGCACTAAGAGTATGGCCCAGATACGTTTTGTCCACTCCCACCTGACACTTAGACAACTTCACAGTAGGACCTCTTTCTTTCAACACCTTCATGAGCTTCCGAACCATGACATCATGCTCCTCCCTACATCCACCCCACACTAAGATGTCATCTTGAAAATAACACACTGCCGGCAAACCCCCAAACCTTTCTTGCATCAAACGTTGTAACACAGCTAATGCTGATGCAAGACCAAAGGGCAAGCGACAAAAGCGATACGCCCCAAACCGAGTCACAAATGAGGTAAGAGGCCTGGACTCAACGTGTAGATCAATCTGATGGTATGCCGTAGACAGGTCAAATGTAGAAAAACACGTTGCCTTACCCATGGTCAACAACAGTTCACTATTGTTCGTCAATGGGTGCCGATCCACCCAAATACTAGAATTCAATTCCCGGAGGTCCACACACATTCTGATGTTCTCAACCACCTTCTTGACAAGGACCACCGGAAACAACCACTCTGAACATTCAATGGGCTCAATGATTCCCACCTCCTCCAATTTGCATAATTCTCTTTTCAAACCCTCCCTCGCTGACACAGGCACCCTTCTCACTTTGTGCACCTTGGGTACAATACCTTTCTTTAAAACAATGCGATGGCAAAATCCTTTGAGCTTCCCCAAAGTATCAGAAAATACCTCTGGAAAATCTGCCATGAGTGAAACTGAAGTCAATTCATTACCATTCTCATCCACCTCCAGGATGCTGAGCACCGGAACTTCCTTCCCCGGATGTATCTCCATCCCCAAAGCCACTTGCTCATCCCAACCCAGGATACTCGTACCCTTGTGTGCCACATACAACTTTCCGGCATCCTGCCGACCCTTAAATGCAAAATTGGACCAGCCATAACCTAAAACCTCAATGGGATTTTGCCCATATGCACTGGGATTGATATCAGACGCATGCAAAGCTGATATCTCCCTCCCCAACTTTCCCACATAAACCTCCAGAGCCACCAGGGTGTATGGTGACCCCGAATCAACCAACATATCCAAGGGGTGATCATTCACCAACACAGATACCCATGGACCCCTGCAAGCCCTTCCTTCCACATGCAAAATTACACCCTGCTCGGGTTTACCCGCTGACACCACCTCTTGCACTAAAGCGCATTCTTCAGATGCCACATTGGCCACACTATTAAACTTGCACATGCGAGCATAATAACCGGTGCGCTTGCACTTCCTACATTCCACATTTCCAGCAGGGCATACTTTAGAGTCAGAGGAATGGCTAGACCATCCACAGTTTTTGCACATTTCCTTCCCCCTTGGTTGACACTTTTCTCAGCCATCTTTCTGTTGCGGGGTACAACAGCATGAACTCCATCCCTGGAAGACTCTCTGTCTGTAACTATTTGTACACTTGTTCTGGATGCCTCAATCACTCTGGCAATCTCTAAGACTTTATCCAAAGGTGGATCACTTTCTATCCACAATCTTTCCCTGATTTTCTGGTTGCTTGTCTTCATCATTATTTGATCCCTAATGTATTCCTCCAAGTTACCAGAAAATCTACATGTAGCCATCAAAGCCCTCAATGCTGTTACATAGGCATCAATACACTCTTCCAATCCTTGCGCCCTAGAAAAAAACTTGTATCATTCCAGTACGACATTAATTCTCTTTCCAAAGCGAACCTCTAGTTTCTTTAGTGCAGTCTCATAAGCACTCACAATCCTTTCCCCCTCACCGCCCCCTGGAACTGTCACATCCTCGCCAGGCAAATGACAAAATACTCTCAATCCTTCAGTAGCAATGCATTTCAACAATTCAGCTTCCTTCTCATCATCATTGAACTTGGCACCAGTAGCCACCCTCAAGTACACCTTAAATGCATCCACCCATTGATCCCACGGGGCAGTAGGCTCCTGAGGGGTTGGCAGAAATGCCGTCAGAAGCCTGACCACTGTATGTAACATGTCTGGACACCAATCACCGCGAACAGCAATCACCCAATGTACCTCACTGTTCGCCGCTCCGTGTCTTGGAGTGGATCAAATCTACCCACTCACCCGGCAATCCGTAACGATGCTTTTATTAACAGCACCTCAGGACAAACCAGAGTCCAAACCAAATCTCCTGCTGCAGAGAGGAATCAGAACGCCCAACACGCTCTATCCCAAACAGGAGAGCACAAGCCTTCAAGCACCCGTCAGGGCAATTCCGCCCCCACCAGAGCGTGAGCGAATGTAAAACCTTGTTTTATCCCTCTCCAGTAATTCCTGTGTGAGGCCCACCAGCGTTGCGAAGTTGGCATTGGCTCCACCCACCACGCCGAGTGAGCCAATGGGACGGCCCGAAATGCCGGTTCAGCCGCTTCCCAGGCTATCACAGCCTCGCCACTCTTCCTCCGGAAACACAGGACGAACAACGCTGGGGAACAGCTTACTCCTCCAAGCCCAGTCTCCGCCAAGCTTCCAAGCTGAGGATGACCACGGGCTGCGGGAACGGCAGGCGTACACCACTATGTGCGCCGGCTCACCACTCCCCAAGGCAATCGCCTTTCCATGGACACGGGGATCACCGTGAACACAGCCCCGGTCACAGCACACTGCCCAGTGCTGTGTTTCTGTCGCTGCACTGCATGCTGGGGCACTCACTGCTGCAGGCCTGGCAGACTGCCATGGCCCGTCGCTCCTCCTGGAGCACACACTGCACAAACCCGGCAGATGCTGCGGTCCCTCTCTGCACCTGGGGCAGGCCGCTGCACACGTTGCCCCGACCCTCTCAGAGCGGGCCTGGCACCTCAGGTATCTCCCGGTCTACTCCGCGGCTACGCTGAGCTGGAGTCGTACGAAGTCGGTGCTCGCACACGTGGATGCGGGGGTCCAAAACTATTCCTCGTCGCCAGTGAACGAAGCTACAACACCGGTAAGTGATTAGGTTACTTTATTATATGGACCCCCGAAGCCGGCACCGCCACCAGAGAGGACCTGAAACAAACTGGCTCATGTGGAATGTTGATCTCTGAAAGCGGATCAACATTCCACACGCGCACTCATATGGAATACATTACAACACAGGCCTCCGAAATGCGCTATTTCCTGAAAGCTCAGATACAAAAATCAAAATAAAGGCCTGAAATGAAAAAATACAGGCTACTGTGAAATGTTGTCTGATATATTTTCAGGCCCTTGAATGGTGCAGCATTTTCAGATCATGGACCCCTTCAGACTTCGTTCTTGAATTCCCAATCCATATCCTGTGTGAAGGCATCATTAAGCAAGACACAGACTACAGATTCACTTCTCTAAAATAGAGCTTTTATTTTCTCAAATGTCAGGATGGAGTAAAGCCTAACTTTCCCAGGTGGGATTTCCCTACCTTAAGAAACTAATGATAGTCTGTGCTGTAAAGTTCAACTTAAACGTCTGTCTGTGTCCAAAACCTATGCTTGCCCTCACAACTAAATCTATACAATGTGTAGGGATGTCAGGAACCAAAGAAACAATGTTCAAAGTAAAGTTCTCAGCTTCTTCCAGCTCCTGGTATGTTTTCAGCTTCTTCTTCCTTAAACTCAAAACAGTTCCCCAAGTTCAACAAAGTTCCAAACCAACTTGGGGTTCCTTCCCCAAATTCAACAAAGTTCCAAACAACATCAGGGTTCCCTTCCCCTAGTGCAACTCAATTCACAGTTAATTCCACTTTGTTAGCTTTCAGTACAAATGGTATTATTTTAGGCTTCCCCACCATTAGCATGGCTCTTCTTTCTCGTCTTTCTCTTTTAGTCACTTCCAGACTGATGAAACAAACGAAAACAACTTCAATTTCCTTGTTTTCCTTGGCTCACTCCAAGTAGGAGTTACTCGGTCTCGTTGTAGTTGTCGGACCACGTGGTCCACCCATCACAGGTCACGCAACCGATAACCATTGGCACTTTATAATGTTCACTGATTCTCATTGGACTACTTTGCCACCATATGTTTCCTTTCTGCACTTGTTAAATTAGTTGATTTGCACTGTTGTTTCTTCCTGGCAATCTCTTGCCTCTGCCAACACATGCCTTTAACACACTTCACTTTGCTGTGTTTACTCTTTGTTATCACTTTGCTTTTACATTACTCAATAGTGCTTCTTATTTGCCTTTCACGTGCTTCACCAATTCTCATTACTGGTTTTCACATGGCTTTTCACTTTCACATTGTTCATAAATGCTTTTTCCTTAATTTCACTCTGTTCCTAAATACACATCACTTTCTCTCCATTCGTGCAGTATTTTCATTTCACTTGTGCATAACCTTTTCTTAGTTCGGTATTCAATACTTGGTAATTCTCTTGACACTTAATAATGCCCCTCAGGTCTCCAGACCCCTAATTTATATTGATTTATTTTTTTGGCCCTTTCTATGGCCCAGATTAAGTCCTCAATGGGATTTTGCCCAGATTAAGTCCTCATAGCACCCAGGTTCGAGTGCTCTCTCTCTGTCACTCACCGGTATATGGCAGCTCCTCCGGGTGCTTGCATGGTCCTCTTTTGCTTTTGCTCGCACCCCTCTCTCACATCGGGAGCACCGTTGAGCCGCGCTTGCCTCTTCTTGACGTTTGTGCTGCCTCCTGCAGTGAAGTATAAGCTTCTTTGTCCCCCAGCTGCAGCTGGGGGACACACGTTTCGGATCTCTGCAGGGCTCTGAACTCTCTTGTGGCTCTTTTCAACTTGGGGTCCATCCCCTCTCATGCAGCTGCCTGCGTCCTTTTCACTGGCTTCTCCGCTCAAGTCTGCTCCACGGTGCCCTGGTTTCCCAGGCCGTTCCCTCCTCTCATGTGGGTTACTCCCTTTTATATGTACCTGTAGCCCCTTGTCATTTGCCGACTACAATTAGCTCTATTATTGGGACATGCCTGACTTTCAGAATAGTATTCTAAAGTTCTCTTCCTCGTCCCAGGACCAACGTGGTGTGCATAGGTGGAAGTTTGCATTCATCCTAGTCGCCTCTTTCTCATCTCAGTCTTAAAGGGACGTTAATGGGATATATGTGGAATGTGTATACGAGGGGAAGAGTGGTAATAACCTATGAAGGTTGGCGGAGGGTAGGACATATTTTGACAAGGGAAAGGGGGATACCATGCCTCACCTAGAGACACCTATCCTTCACTCCTCAAGGACCCTCCACACCGGTGATCCTCCCTCGCATATCCACCCCCAGGGTCAGGATCCAAAGGGGAGCAGATGGGAGGATGCCCTTAGGTTCCTCACACCTGCCTGACTGCTGTTAAGTATTTCAATCAGGCGGTAGACCCTGGTCTCAGCCTAGTGTGCAGCGCAGAACTGAAATGCTTAGTTATTTCAGGGTTGATTTAATTTTACTTTTACAGACAGGCCTGGTCTTGAAGTATTTGTTTTAGGAGGCATTTGTACAGTGCAGCACAGTATTCCAACCCAGCAGGTTAGTCTGCTGTGCTAGACTGTCATGGGTGGTAACCAACTCAAAATCTCGGCACGAGCCCCCAAATCTGTTAAGTATTTCAATCAGGCGATATACCCTGGTCTCAGCCTAGTAAGCAGCTCACAACTGAAATGCTTATTTTGTTATATATACAGGTTCAATATTTGATAGATACACCACTTATATCACACACCTTTTTCAAACACCCCGGGTCACGATGGACCAGGAACCAGGCTTGTTGGTAAAGGTAATATTTATTTATTTATTTAAAATTCAAATCAATCATATACTTTTTAATATGGTGCGGCAATCACCAATGGGGTGACAATAACAAATAGGAATGTGAACAATGCACTTAAATTAATCCTTTGGCAACACAGATAGAAAACACCAGAGAATACAGATACTTTTGAACTTTTAGAAAGATAGCACTCAAGTTATGATTTCCCCCTGCAATATTCCTCATACCACAAATAATCAAATCTGAATGGATATATAGAAGCAGCAGGCAATCAGGGATAATGCATAAGAAACAAAATTTGAATCCCCCTTCCCTCCCCAAACAAGAGAGAAAAACGGATTTGAAACCGTTGCAATGTTAAAATGACACTCGGAAATGGCTGTATAAAATAATGAATGTGTGCAAAAATCCTTAAATAAGTACAATTCTTTACTGGAGCAACATTGGAAAGATACAAGCAATCATAAGCAATTGATTGAGCAAAATCATACAATTCGAAATTAAATGGAAGGTTTAAAACTATTTATAATCGAAATAACACGTGTAAAACTTTGCAAAAATGTTAATTCCCACCTGAAATTAACCAGGCGGTTTTTGATAAAAACAGGTGAAGTTCACTGATTTGTAGTGTGGTGTTTTAGTAGGGGGATAGCTGGGCATTTTAGGTGCAATCAGGAAGTGAAATGAAGTCTCTAACTATTAAACTGCGGGAGATATGCAAGATAGTATGAGGTGCGTTTTTGGAAAAACAGGGCTGTGAAAAAGGAAAGAAACTCAGTGTGAACAAGAACAGTTTTACTCTATACTAGAGCATTCAGGCTAGAATACCAAAGAGGGACACAGTAAGCTCCAGGGTTGATTCATGAGTTTAACCCTAGCTCCCCAGCGCCCACCCTGGCGGAATCAGTCTGATAACTCGAAATAGGATAGATAGTTTAGGATTTACAAGACAAGATAAAAATGACTAAAGAAATGGCGTTTAGCAAGATAAATCAATGACAGGGTATCCATAAGTATTCTGACAATGTTACAAGTTATTAAGGTAAGGATAGGATGGTTTAGAGATTGGGATAGGACAAGGCAAGATATACTATGGTTTTCTATGGTTCCTATTGATACTTACACTCCACTTTAGTTTTTGGGTTTTGAACCGTCAAGGGTCCTGGTCACCACATGGATCTGGTCTAACAAAGGAGAGCTGGGCAAACTCAGCGGGACAGATCAGCTGGACAATTCTGGTCACTGGACTGCACTGGACTGGCACTTCTGGTTACTGGATACTACAGATCAGCGGGATGGCAGGTTTGCAGCAGGCATGTATTTAGTGGCAGCAGGCTAGGCTGGTATCAGGATGCTTCCCTTGGGTATTGGGATTTTTTTAGAATGTGAGGTTTCAGATGCAGGCCTTGCTGGGAATGAGGTCAGCAATGTATAGCCTTGGCTTTGCAATGAAAATCTGGAATCAAGATCAAACAGGATGAAGGAAACAGGTACCGGATGCCACACAGAGAGTCAGGAATGAGTGGGCCTCATTACGAGTGCAGTGGTAGGGGGTTAACGGCACCGGTAAGGATGCCGGTGCCGTTAACCCACTACCGCCGCATTCCGAGGTCCCTTTGCGGGTCCCACTAGGGCCGGCTGGTTTTAACAGCCGCCCTTAGCGGGACCCATTAAGGGACTAGGGAGCTAATAACGGGCCCGCTATTTGCGGGCTCGTTATTAGCTCCTTCCCCATTCCCATTGAGCCCTATGGGGGCTCGAACGGGAATGGGGAATGGTTTTCAGAATGGGGACTTACCGGGTCCTCCAAGGTTGGAATGACCTGGTAAATCCCCATTCCGACTACACAGACCCGGACATGGATTTGGAGGCAGCCATGGTGCTAATAGCACCATGGCTGCCTCCAAACTCATAATAAGGCCCAGTGTCTTGAGTGCTAGTCAGGGGCCCTTATTTATAAAGCCAGATGACATCATTACTGTATATGACAGGGGCAGGATTCACTACCCACGCCCCTAACAATAGGAATGGGCAAGGGCATAGTCTCCGCCTTGCTAACAATTGGTTGGATATCAGAAAAGTGATGTCATGTTTCTGAGGTGGCTTTTACAGTACCTAGACACTCCTACATTTACTTTACTGAAAATCTAATTTTGCCACAAACAGATATTTATGCAGTTGCTCCCTCTTAGTAAATCAGATATACAGGTTACATATTTTGTGCTGCACAGATCAGTCCAATCCTCAAGGCTGTGGGACCTCGCTTCACCTTTCTGATACATTTTGGTGATTTTAAACATGAAAGATTTGGCCTAAAATTCCACAATTTTATACACAAATGTGAATTAGTCCCCAGGGATACATGTAAAAAACATTATGTTTGCAACATGAATACTTTCCCTGTAATCTGTCATATTTTATAACTTCTGTTCCCCATACGGTAATGAGTTCTACCAAGTTTTAACAGAAAGAACATAAAATTAGATTTAAAACTACAAACTTTTCACATTTTTACTAATTCTTGCTGCAGAGTTAAAAGTCTTTAAAGTTTGCTTATAAAATAGCCTTTGAAACCAAAAGGAAGTCCATTGTCACTTGATCATTTTTTTTCTTTCCTCCAACTGACACCAACTGTCACTTCCTCCAAGGCTAAGTGGGATCTCCAGTCTTAATGGAAGGTTTTAGTGCCCGTTCAAACTTGTCCCAGACTGGAGCACAGACGAATGTCTGATGAGCATGTGAACTTCCTTTGTCCTGGCCCATTCAAAGTTTTTGAAGCTGGCAATTAGTGCTTTCCTGTGCTGGAAGTTTATGGTGTGCCTGCAATTCTAAAGGAAGTTACAGGGCTAACAACTGGCAGAACAGGTTTTTTAGAGCCTTCCAACTCAGCCCAGTTGATTTAAAAGTCTTTATTTCCTGATTTCTGAGTCTTGATTTAACAAACCTGTGGAATAAAAATAGCCTATGTGTATATTATCCCCAGCCACATAATCCTTTTACATTGCTAAGTAAGCAGGCTTTCATTAACGATTTACCTTTAAATAGGCCATTTTTTCTTCAGCCATCAAAATCCATTTTACCACATGTGTTAAAAACTGCTAACATTTCTTTCATTCTTTTCGATTTGGCAGCCCCATCTGCCTTTGCAATACTGGCTTGCAGCCAAAGTCATTTTCCTGGAAGCATGAGTTTTATCTGGACTATGATACATGAAACTGACCAGGTTCCGATAGTTGATGTTCTTTTGAAGACAGCTAATATTTGATACATTGTGGAGATATACGTGTGCTTTCCCATGTGAGTAAAAGCAGAGTCTTTGGTAAATTTTTCAAAGTTACTTTTAGACAGGGGCTGTCATTCAGGAATTAGCCTGGTTCTGCTGTGGCATAATGGATGATCCTGGGCATTGCAGGGCCCTTTTTATCACAGTGGTTTCATAAGGACTGGATGAGTTTAGCATGAAGCAGCACTTTTAAAGGTTGAAAAAGGTGTCATTTTCAAGGGAATTGTGGGGGTTTTCAGCAAGGCAATGCTGCCTATTTCACTTAATGCCATGTTAAATGTTGTAGAGCACACTGGTACACTCCTGTGGCGTGTACTCTGTTCCACCCTGCCTGAAATGTGTGTGGCACGGTGGTGCAGCCATTATTTTGGTAGTTGTAAAAATGCAATTTTGAGTTCCTGGCGCACACAGGAGCCAGCGCAGCCATATTGCTATTTCTTGCGCTAATGCAGCATAGTATGTGGTAGAGCACAGCTGAGTGGGTCAATATATCCCACACTGCACAACATATAAAACGTGAATGCTTTATACAGTCTACACATAGGTGTTCGGGAGATTTAGGGTACAAAAAATCAAAAACTCTGTAGAACGGACCCATGAATGCTCATAGTTTCAAAACGTAAGCTGAATCCAATTTTGGCACTCCGGAGCTGAATTCGACCAAGGTTTTCAGAATATCCACGTAAGAAACGTTTACACACAGTGAATATAAACGGTAATCATTTACATAGGCAGTGTTTTTCTTGAACAGTTGGCATGATTGACATCCCGGGGTAAAGCATTACACCTTTATTCGGTCAGTTTATATGTTTGGTTTTCAGCTTCCATGGCCAGATTGGTGCCAGGTGCCAGCTGTATTTTTCACATGGCCTCCCAAGTTTCCATTTTACTTTAAAGAGTTCACTAAGAATCCATAATTGCTGCCCACTGTTGCTGAGGCCTGCCCTACTCACGGCATTTTGAATTCATTCTACAAGACACAGGGGATACCTTTTGCTGCTGCACCAGCAATAACAGGCCCCTGCTCCTTCTAATAGCCCTGCAACAGGATCTCACTGCAATGCCCCAGGGGCGTGTTGTGAACACATCAGGGTTAACTCGAGGCAATAGCAAATACTGTCTCCATGTAAAGAAAGCAAATTGGAATGGACATCCGGTTAGCAGACCAGGCCATTGGAATGATTCCAACCGTTGCATGGGGGGCCTTCCAACAAAAGGGGATTCTCCACTTGCTGCCACAATTCTCCCCTCTGATGCTTAAAGTCCATGGGAGGGCTAGGGCTATCTCCTGCTGTGGGAAGTTCTGTGCAGACAGGCAGATATGAAAGATGCGTTTATGTCCAGCAACAAGGGTGCGATCTTGGTGTGGTGAAGGCTGATATGGGGCCAACCCGTGGCCTAATGTAACCGATGTGCACGCCTGCAGTTCTAGTGTGGGTGCTTTACCTTTCAGGCTACTTGGACACGGCACCTGCTTTTCAAGAAAAGTCAATGTACTCCTTAAATCTGGGGAACGCAAAATGTAGAGGGAAGATCTAAAAGCTGCGACCATGTTCTACATACACCTGCAGCTTGCAACTGCCAGCCAGCCCCCTACGCATTAAAAAACTGAAAGACTGATGATGGTCCCTCATTTACCTAAATCCTGCTGCCTCTGGTGTGTCACCCACATTAAAGATGCCTTGGGCAAATGGTGTTACAATTATGATATGCTATGATAGGTTATTTATAACGTGCTTACTAGCCAGAGGTTTCTAACCCCGGACCGGAGATCGAAACTGTGTTGCTCCGTGTCGTCTTGCTCCCAAGGCGAGCACGTTGCCCGAGCTATCCTATACATGTGGCGAATGACTGAGTTGGCTCTGTCGAGATTTTCAAATCGGTGACTCCCAGGCCGTACACAGATCTCTGCAGGGCGTGCATCAACTCAATGAGCTACCTGCTGGATGAAAGGTCGTGCGTGCGCCTCTCTTTCATAGCATGCTGAGGCAAGGACACTGGCGACTTTCCATGTTGCACACGAATCTTGGCATGGAAGAACGCTAGGAGAGGGCGCTAGAGAGCCACCCAGATGGCCGCTTCCTGAGAGAGCTCCGTGGGGCTCTAATGAATCCTGTAACATCGATGCTCCTGTGATGGTTGGAATGACCCATCCTACAGCTGTGCACATTCACGGAGCTTCACTGATCATTTTGAGATAAATCTCGACCCAGATGCCTGCCCACAGCCCGAGATAATCACTCCCGGACCTGAGGCCTGCTGGCTGTTGGATTGAGTGGTCGCGGCCCCTGCGTGTGTGCAGAGCAGCGGAGGCAGACACTTGGCGGGAGTCTTGGCGGCGGGACCAGGAGCAGCGCCGTGCAAGCAGGGTGGACGTGTGCATACTTGCACATGTGAGACGAGGTGGTCTCCGTCCCCCACGGTGACCCGTCGCAAGGGCAGAGGAGCGACGAGTCGGGGTGCCGGAGTCCCGGGACTGCCCAGGTAGGAGCAGACTGCAGCACGGGCTGACTCTGCGCGGCCGCTGGGTGGGCCCGCCCTGGGTGGGCCCGCCCTGTCCCGCCGCCGGACGTGCATAATCCGCACGGCCCCCGCCAACGGCTGACCGCGCTGTGGCGCAGACCTGGTGTGCAGCGCGGGGGAGCAATCCACACTCAAGGCCGCTTCCTAGAAACCTGAGGCACGACAGGCGTCCCGGTGAGGCCTCCCACGGCGCCCATCCGCTCAGCTACAGGCACGAAGAGGCCTGGTTCAGTTAACCGGATATCTGAAAGCTAGTAAATCCCGGTGGCATTGATCCTGGGAACAAGAAGCTGCAGCCGACCCGAGGTGGCTGGGCCTAGACGCTCTGATGACCCATGGGCACGCATCCCCCCGCTGACTGCACCGTGTGCCGCTGCCCTTCGGCGCAGCTGGTATAGAAGGCCTGTGGCAAATACTCGCATACAAACTCCTCCAAAACAGCCACATTTACAGTAGTGCGGCTGTGTAAGCAGCAGTGTGCCGTGCAGGCCCCACGCTCGGTGCACAGACTCTCCGCATCAAGCACCAAAGGCATCGTGCTAACATCCGGGAAAGTATGCGGTACGGCTGCCGGCTGGGGCTACCAGGCACGTCATAAACCAAGACAGTCGCAACTGAGCCGGACACTCTCCCCAAGCTATCATGGGGAAAGTAGATAAGAACCAGAAGAAACTGACTTTCGAAGCCAGCTCACAGGCCAAGCCCACGACCAGCAGCAGACCCAACTCTCCGCCACCCGACACGATGTCAACCGAGGACCAGGCCCCGCATCTGGATATAAGGGAGATTCTGATGGACCTGAAAGCTGGTATCAGCGGCCTGGGATGCAAATTGGACACCCTATCGACGAAGGTAGACCAGCTTCAGCACAGGCTAGACAAACAAGCCGATCGACTTGACAATGTCGAACAACGCGTGTCTGACCTGGACGATGGATCAGCGGCACTGACATCCCATGTCTCTGCGCTCGAAACCCAGATGATGGTAGTGTGCGCCAAAAATGAGGATTTGGAGGGCCGCTCCCGCAGGAACAACATCAGGATCGTAGGGGTGAGGGAGCGACAAATCCCAGGTAAAATGGAAGACTTTGTGGAACAGATCTGCATATCTCTCTTCGGTAGAGAAACACTGTCTCAGCTATTTGTGGTAGAAAGAGCGCACAGAATCCCGAACACTAGACCGGCGCCCGGCGCGCACCCTAGACCAATCATTGCAAGACTTTTAAACTACAAGGATCGCGACGCCATGCTCAGGGCAGCCAGAGATAAGGGGAAACTTCAATACGATGGCGACTCCATTCAAATCTTCCCAGATTTCTCACAGGCGGTGCAAACGCAAAGGAGATCCTTTACAGCAGTCAAGCGACGCCTACAGGACAATAAGATCCTTTATTCCATGCTATATCCAGCGAAACTGCGCATCCAACATGAGGGGAAGGCCCAATTCTTCAATACCCCCGAAGAAGCCAATGACTACCTGGACCGGACTGGCTGCAGACATGGCGGGAACAATCCGAGACCCCGTCGGGAAGAGCGAGCAAGAAGAGACCCTCCGTAATCTATAATCCCAGTAATGGGCGGTTGTGACCAGCACGCCTCCTTCTTCCATGCTCAATGTACATCACAGGAACAAAACTATGTCGCTATAGGAAGCCCGGTACCCTCTTGGCAGGCTACTAGTGCCCCTAGCGCGGCTATGCTTGCAACTCTGTTCTATATGGGGGGATTACTGTGGGCCAGTTGGGGGTTGCCCACACAAGGGAGGGACTCGGGCCAGACACAGCCGCTTTACTCACCCCGCTCTCATTCCGCAACGTTGATGATATATAACTTCTATAACCCGGAAGCCAAGCCCACTAGTCACTTCAATACTTCAAGGCACATTATCACTTTCACGTCCTGACAGGCGAGAATCCACCCGGCCTTCGGAATGCCAGTCATAACATTTAGAATAGCCACCTGGAACATCCGTGGCGGCAACCAGCCGGCAAAGAACAGGAAAATCCTTCAATGTCTCCGTAGGCATAACGTTAACATCGCCATTCTCCAGGAAACCCATCTCCTGCCGGCATCGGAATCACAGTGGGCCAAGTCCTGAGGTTGTCCCAGGTACTTTTCATCGTACTCGTCCTTTGCCAGAGAGGTCGCCATTCTGATTGATAGGAGAACAAACTTCAGTCTCATTGAATCGGTGAAGGACACTGAAGGTAGGGGCCTGCTGGTGAGGGGAATAATTGCAGGGAAAGAAGTGGTGATTGTAAATTCCTACGCTCCCAACACTGATGGACCTGACAATTTAAACTGGGTGATGTCCCAACTAGGGAGGTCCAACGCAGGAACAATCATATGGGGTGCTGACCTCAACACACCGATGGACCCTACTCTAGACAAATCCCATAACACTACTGGGAATCGGTCCAAAGCCAGTAGTCAAGTTCGCGAGATATGTCAAGCGTTTGACCTGTCTGACACATGGCGGCATCACAACCGAGATGCGAAAGACTTCACATTCTACTCGCCCGTTCACAACACCAGCTCCAGGATAGATTACATCATGGCCTCCACCCATTGTCCGTTTGCCTGGGGAACGAGCCGAATCCTACCACGCACGCTATCCGACCACTCAATGGTCACACTTGACGCCTCCATGGTGGGCGCAACAGTCCCCGGATTGAACTGGAGATTCAAGCTGGGTGCGCTTTCGGACACTGTCTTCGCCGAAGAACTGCGTGAGGAAATAACATCCTTCATTGAGAGAAATCAAGGCTCAGTCAAGGCGACCAGCATCATCTGGGAAACGCTAAAGTGCTTTGTGCGCGGAATATGTTGGGGTAAGGAAAACGGTCTACTGAAGCTGATCCGCAGTGAACTCTCTGACAGTGAAACCCGTCTGAAAGATCTAGAAATGAAGAGTATCTCAGCTCCAAGCCCACAAATCCAGGCGAACTGAAGGAGGAGCTTCAGAGGTTCAGGGAAACAGCCGAAAGAGAGCTAAAATTCCTAGGGCGGAAACACCAGATCCGACAATATGGAGAGGGTCAGAAGCCAGGGGCCCTGCTCACCCGATTACTATCGGTGGACAAAGCCCCAACCCGGGTGGAATGTGTTAAAGACGCACAAGGGCAGCGTGTCTATGCAGAAGTGGACATCGCCAAGGCATTTCGGGACTTCTACCAGGACCTGTACAGCTCTAGAGGCAATTCGGACTCTGAATCTCTGCAAGAATACCTAGACGACACTGAGCTGTACTGGGTGGAAGCAGACCTACGAGAACCTCTTAATGCTCTGATAACGACAGAAGAAATACTGGAAGCAATAAAATCCCTCCCGAGCTCCAAGGCACCAGGTCCAGATGGACTTACAGGAGAGTTTTACAAGGCCTACGCAACTTCCCTTGCCCCTCTCTTGCTACGCGTATATGAAGAATCCATTGAAAGCGGATGCCTTCCCCCAACACTACGGGAAGCCAATATCATTCTTTTACATAAAGCCGGCAGACCCGCTGACGATTGTGCATCCTATAGACCAATTTCTTTGATCAACCTGAACAATAAAATCCTGGCCAAAATTCTTGCATCCAGGCTCCTCCCCCTTATGCCAGCACTAGTGATTGGAGACCAAGCCGGATTTATCCCTGGGCGCAGCACCACCTATGGCATCAGGTGTCTGTTTGGCGTCATGGAGGCCCTGGACCCATCGCAACAGGCAATTGCTGTGCTTCTTGACGCTGAGAAGGCATTTGACTCTGTGGAATGGCCATTCATGCTAGCAACGCGTTGACAAATGGATTTTGGCAACTTCTTTATTAAATTGGTGTCATTATTGTATAACAGCCCCCGATCCTATATTACACTAGGGAACACTAGATCCACATGCATTTCACTTGAACGCGGAACGAGGCAGGGATGCCCACTTTCAGCTTTGATCTTTGCTCTCATTATGGAACCCCTGGCTTCCAGACTCCGCGAATTCCAAATACACAGAGGCCTCAAATTAGGCCCCCACAAATTGATTGTCTCCCTCTATGCTGACGATGTTATATTATTTGTCAACAATCCCCAGGAGAACCTTAACCCAGTTATGCGGGAGGTATTAAGATTTGGGCAAATGTCGGGATTGAAAATCAATCACTCTAAATCTGTGATATTCCCCCTTGACTCCTCACACGGTGCAATTTGCTGATGACCATGGCTTTAAATGGGATAACTCAGGGGTACGCTACTTAGGTATATTTATGTCACGTAACCATCACAAGATATATAAAGACAACTATGTCTCCACGCTCACCTCCATCCAGGAACGGGTGCACAGGTGGAAAACGCTCCCACTAACGCTGTGGGTCAGGACCTCTCTTACGAAGATGGTCATACTCCCCAAGCTTCTGTACTTGTTTACCAACATCCCGTTATTCCTCCCCAAATCCTTCCTCCTGAAAGTCAAGGCTGCAGTCCTGGAACTGCTATGGGCCGGTAAACTGGCGCGCGTGGCTTACGACACCCTAGTTCTGCCGACGTCAAAAGGAGGCCTTGCGCTCCCAGACATTGAGAAGTACTATTGGACATCTAAGGCACAGTTTCTAAGCCACTGGTACACGATCCACTTCGTGCGTCCACACATGCAGGTGGAACGTGCTCTGGCCTCTCCCGACTTGCTCAGTGCCGTTATCATTAGTCAAATCTCAGTTCCGTATAACACTCTAAATACAGTCCTCTCTACGTACGGAGTCTGGAAGAAAATGGCTGCTAAGTATGGAGTGACCGTGAGATACTCCCCTTTGCTACCGATCAGGTTCATCCCGGGTGTTCTGCTCACGAATGAAAAAGTATTTTTAATATGAGCCGACAAGCTTAACATTCACTCCTTCAGTGATGTCTTCCCAGGAGGCACCTTCCTAACGCCTCAGATGGCTAAAGAAAGGGGTGGAAGCACCTCACTAGATATCTTTCTTTATTTCAGACTGCGCTATACCCTGCAAAAAATACTGCCCTCTTTTCCCGAACAACCCCCTACATGGGATCTGCTGCACAAAACCATCCAGGCCGCGGGAGAGGGGATGCTGGTCTCGGCACTTTACAGGTCCCTGGTGGCAGACACCGGGTCACCCAATGCCAGAACTCAACAAAGATGGGATTCGGGCCTCCAGATGTCGATAGATGCTGGGGACTGGTCCTACATTCTATATCAAACCCAAAAAGTCGCGGTGAATACACGATACAAACTAATAGACTTTAATAACGTGCACCAAACGTATTACACCCCTACCAGGAAACACCGACATCACCCTGAAGTATCGGCCCAATGTGAACGTTGTACAGCGGCGCATGCCGACTTTTTCCACCTGGCATGGGACTGCCCCGGAATCCAGCGGTTCTGGGTCTCAGTCCTGCAGATCGTCGCCGATATTATTGGGGAACAAGTAGTTCCGCTACCGTTGGCGGCCCTCCTCGGCCTCACAAAATACTTACGTCCCGCATCCTGCAGACTAGCAGCTCTCCTCCTGGTGCTGGCCCGTAGGCGGATCGCTATGGCCTGGAGCCGGGGCCTTTACCCAAAATTGAAGATTGGAAAAAAGACATTACCTATTGTCAGGATGTAGAGAGCGAATTTATAAGAACTCTACCACTGCATGTTCGACCCCCCGACATCTGGGGGCCGTATATTACATATCTGCTAAACAGCGCAGCTCCTTCCGCTACTGAGAGCTCCTGACTCCGAAATAGACCTGTGAGATTGAAAGACGCTATAGATTTGTGCCTTAATGGTGATGGACAATTAACCAGGAAAGTCCTGATGCTTGTTGTTGTGGACATGAGTGGGGTGGGGCGGCTCCGCGGTTGAACACGTGAGCGGGAAATGTTATGTTTTCTTTTCGCCTTATTCTATTCCTTTCCTTTCCCTACCCTTTCTTCATTTCGTCCCTCTTCTCCTCTCTGTTTCGCCGTGTTATGTTAACGCACCCTGATGGTGTGCTTGTGTTTTTTGTTGTTCTGAAAATTTCAAAAATAAAGTTTAAATTTTTTTTTAAAAAAATGGAAGAACGCTAGAAAATATCACCGTGACCTAAGCGCCTGCCGCCATCATCAGAGGGCTGCTACGGCCTGTGATGTGGTTAAGAGTAAATAATGGCCCTCATCCCTGAAGCTGGCCCTTTCCTGCAGCCCTGTCTAGGAGAGCAATATGGCAAAGGTTTATTACAGAACCCCTCGTCAATCACAACACAGAAGCACAGTGGCCCTTCAGGGGATAGCCCACCGTGCATGCGGTGGGGTGATTCGTGCAGATTAAATATGTGGGTTCATGACGGGATAAATGATTTACTGAGGCTGTTTAAAAGGGAGTTCATAGGTCTTTGGGATCTGCAACTGGCAAGCAGCCAATATGGAAGATTTGTGGTCCTGGAGCACAGGACCGGGTGTTGATGGCAATTTAAAATACATTTTTTGCAAAACTCTTCGCGCTCCGAGCAGAAAGCCTTAAGAGAGCAAACAGTATTTCATTAATGTGACAAAAATTTGGCTGCAAACAAAATAAGAGCGGGAGCTCTTTCTAAAAAGAAAGAGACCCTTTTTTATTTCTATGACGGCTAAGGCGCGGGAAACGATAGTGAGCCAGTTCAGGAGCATACGAGCTAACGGCTTTTTTGACCCCGATTCTGTTATTAGAAAAGTAAAGGCGACAGCGCAATAAACGGACAGTGCACTGGCTCAAGAGAGCATACAGGCCAGTCACACACTTGTCATGCGCCTGTCCTTAAAGACCACCGTTTCCTATCAGGTGTTTTATTGTCATAGGGGCAATTAGTCAATAAAACACCTGATAAGAAACACTCAGTGGTCTCTAAATTCATTATCTTTAAGGACAGGTGCATGACAAAGGGGTGACCTGTATGCTATTTAGAATTAGGGGTCTGAGGATACCCTAATCCATCCCCTCAAGCAACAGCTCGAGAGTTGTATTTACCCACAGAAAGCAATCTATAAATAAGTGACAGGCGCAGTGAGCCATAATCTCCTGAAGTGTCTTATTGTGTATAGTAGACAAGGTTTCATGGATCACCACTAGCTGGCAGTGGCACTCCTGTTTCACACTTCGGTGTCAGCGACCACGACATCTTGTCATCCATCACTTGCCAACAGTGCACCCGATCTCCAGGAGCAATGGATGTGCACAGACGGATTAGAAAGCAGTAGGAAAAATAATTTGATGTACAAGGCAGCTTGTTCTGGAGGGACGTCATTTTATTTAAGGTGAGAAAAGGCGACTGAGTCAATAATTGAGTAGCAGCCCTCAGAATAATAGATACCCAGGGAGGCACCATGGGAGCCTCCGAACACCACGCCCGAGCCTGAATCTTTTTAATCTTCCACTTATAAACACAGAAGAAGATCAGCACCTTATGCTAGTAGTTGAGAATTGAAGGCACCCAGTGATTTACACGCTGTTAGTGTGAATCATTCAGAGAAATGAGAAGTAATTTCGTGGAGCTGCTATTTACATTTAAAAATAAAAACCCTGTAGCTACTGTGGCCTGCAACACATCTTCTAACAAGTCCCCTCTGTCTCCCATCTGACAAAAAGAAATGTGGGTACTTACCAAATAAGCAAAACAGAAAGGTGATGGCTGCAATGTTTCAAATCATTCATAATCACTGGCACAGTTCTGGGCAACCGTCCAGACCATCGTTTTTCTGGTTGGACTTGTGTTGGTCATTTGCTGTTTCCAATCTGTGGCCAGACACTTGGCAGGCACTGGATGTCTGCTCTTTGGAGTTTTTGGCCTCTTCGAGATGCTCTGTCTGTTTACAGTTTAGCCTGAGTGATATACAATAATCCAGGTTGTTGTGTTATGGAATTCTGCTTACATTGACAGTAAATTGGTAATGTGGGGCTATAACACACTGATATTAACGCTACATATGGTGAACCATTCTTGTATGAAATCTATATCATAGTACACTGATATCGTAACCATATTTTTCTTAGTGTACTGAGGAGCAATGCTATGTGATGCAACTTCCTAATTGGGTGTCAGGCAGTGTCCATGGGGACGGTCGGACACGTGGTATGGCTGGCTCCGCAGCACGTCCCCTGCACCTTTGCGGTGCCTGTCTCCTTCCCTGCTGTGGCCTTGCATCCAGCTGTAGCTCAATGAATAGTAGCAGGTTGTGGATACCATAGTTCACATCCGGTTGTGGCAGCATGTCGCTTGGATGTGTGTTTGGGTCAGTTGTGGCCTTATGTACTCCTCCTGTGTGGATTGGGTGCACGTGCGACTTGATTTCCATCACCTGTATGCATTTACCTCCACTTTGTTACGTGCAGGACACTGAATTGTATTTTTGTCTGAATTACCTTTCCAGTGGTAATGCGGCTGTATTTTCACTTGTAATACAGTTGAAATCCCATTTTTGTTTCTGGCACTAATTCCGCCAACAGAATTAGCCCCCACGCTAATTCCAGCAGATCGCAGCAGTAATTCCGCCACTGGTAATTCCCCGGTGCTAACTTTGGCAGCAGATTTAGTACCAATTTTCTGGAAAGCATAATTCAGCTGAGTGAAAATTACAGCCACTTTATCGACTTAATGCCCAACTTGTAATGATGCCTTTTGGTGAACAGTGATTTATTCATGGTAGGGCCTGGTGTGTGGGTTATACTGTTTGGGCTGGGTGTACCACAACAATCATCTTAGGAACAGCCCAGGAAGCTCTTTCTTTGACCCCCTGAGAAAGTTTGTCACCTTCAGCCAGGAACAACAACACTGCCAGAAAAGTCCCCTGCGAACCAGTGCTTCAAGCATAGGCCTGTATATATATAAAGGCCACCTCACACCAGGGTGCAGATTACTGGAGATGTTTTGTTGTAGGCAGATAGAGGAAGGGGTAAAAATTAGCATAGGCCAGAGGAGCTCTTCAGTGCACAGAGGGGTCTCCCCATCTTCGATTTTGCTAGGACTCCCACGTTTCCTGTTACCTCCCCACTTTGTGCAGACAAGGCACCCTGGGTATAGCATGAGCCGGCAAAGGGCAATGATTACAGCGGAGTGAAGTTGAGTGTTGTCTGTGTTACTGCGCAACTTCTCTGTTCCTTGGCAGTCCTGCAGTCTTTCTACTACTTCTATTGAAATTGAATTTAAAATCACTCACCACGCGCCGAGTGAAGCATAGTGAAGTCGAGTGTTGGCTTTGTTACTGTGTGGCTTCTCTGTTCCTTGGCAGTCCTGCAGTCTTTCTACTACTTCTATTGATATGAACTTTAAAATCAGTCAACACTTGTGGAGCGAAGCAGAGTGATATTGGTATTGTGGAAAGACGGCTTCTCTGCTGGAAGTGAGATACACATTCTATGGAAGCGGTGAGCGGCAAACTTTGATTCATCCCTATGCCACAAACGCGACAACAGGCTAAAAATCAGGTGAGCAGTCCTGTGCCAAAGCTTACTAACTCTATGAATCCCCCAACTCTCCCTTCATCAGCGAGAGTCTCTGTCTCCACGTGTAATTCCGGGGGCTTAGGGATGTGAAAACATGGATACAAAACTCGCAAGGGGGTATGGAATGCCAGGGACTGACCAAAGTCTTGAAGGGAAAAATGATGGGTAACTCAGCCAAAGCCACTGATCCAACTCTCAATTTGGGAAGGCCCACAGTTTTGAGAAAAGAAGTTAAAGATACGATAATCCCTCTGGAGGCTACTCTGGACCTGACAGATGCTGAAATCGTTCAAACCAAATCTACCCTTGACTTTACATTTTCTAACTGCCGAAACTCGGACAAAGTAAGTCCGCCCCCACTCCCAGAGGTGACTCCACTACTCGACCATAAATAGCGACTTCAAATGGGCAATTTGACCCTGCATGGCCTACTACCCTACCGTTGTTAAGGGGCGAAGAGGCCCGGAGCGCTGATCGAGACCTGGAGTTGCAGTTACATCCAGTGGCTGCCCCACCTGTCCAATCCCCAGCCGCTGTTTTTGACTGTGACCCCGGTCTAACTGTCCAGGCATGCTTGGCTGCACAAACAGCATGCTTTGACCACCCCAAAAAGAACAAGGATTTTCCAGCCCATGTTCCTCCACCATTGTCCCCGACAGAGAGAAACTGTTTGCTTACATCCTGGTCCAGCAGCATCTCATTTCTTTTTCATTAGACACAGAGGATAGACGATTCCATGTGCACGTTCAAGGGCTTCCTTCCTCGCCTATGTCCTTGAATGATTCCTTTTTCTCACCGAAACCTCAACAGGGTCAGCCCGCTGAGTCCAAAAGATCTGCTTTTTCTTCACATTGTCAGATGATGTCTGCAGTAACTTTTTCATTGGCCCCCTTCCTAAAATTGGACGAGACAGAAAACGAAACCGTAAAAGAACAGGCTACCCTATTGGCCCTAATTCACTCCAAGGTCATTTATGCTGAATCATTCATAACATCACTTCAAACACGCGCGGACCAGGAACTTGAATGTGCAAGTATGATCAGAAGTCAATTACAACCAGACCTTGAGGTGGAAAGATCTGACAAGAAATGTTTACTTAATTCAGTGCTTGAGGTTTTGCATCTAAAAGCCCTGATGCCTAACAGGAACCAGGGGGTTCCCCCGGCTTCTTGCCTGAATTCACCTATGTGTGGACTGGAGAGTCTGTAGAGAATCCCATCCCTCCCTCCAGGGTGTATGAAGTCACACCTAAAGATAAGCCAAATGTTCTTGCTAGATCAACGGTATTAGGAAAAACAACAACTCCCTAACCTAATGAGTCGACAATCCAAACCCAACTACTACTCCTACAAGCAGCTATACTTCCAATGAAAGAAGTCCAGGGGCGATTGAGATACTTTCCTCCCCGTTGGCTGCCAATAATCTCTCAACTATACCTGGCCTGCCGATAGCTCAACCTTTCTTGATCTTTCAAAGAAAAAAGAAGAGGAAACCGAGAAAAGCTAGCCCTAAAAACGATCATGGAGAAAATATCTAAAAATCTGCCCATGCCTAAAGATCGGGTCACCAATAAGGCCTGCTCATTTATAAGGAATCTTCCTCTTCCATGTGATATTGCACATCCTGACGTTCAAGAAAAGACAACGACCCGGTCAAGCAAGTCTTTGCCTCCTCACCATTAAAAAATTGTATCAAGAATGCACATGACAGTGACCGGATTGACGTGAACGACTCTATTGAAAGCATTGACTCAATTTATTTACCTATTCAGTTGAAGATGTGGATTGGACATCGGACATTCAAGCCATCCACTCTAATTCCTCTGACCACGTTTCCTCCTTGGCAAGGCCGCAAGTTCCTATAAACGCAAGGTCTAACACAGCTATTGGAGTCCAGAAGGAAAGACCAAATACAGTTTTGGACCTGCCTACTGGACATCCTTATCCTGTAACACAAACTTCGCCTGGCCCCTTCTTGATACTCGAGGAAAAAAGATGCATGATTTCTCAAAAATCCAGCTCTTCTGCCACCTCTAATAGAGTGATAGCAAAAACCGCAGACCTGCATCCGAATTTAAGCAACCATCTCCATCAACTTGAAACTAGACGAGTTTCCCAGTCCTACACGGCACAAATGAAGACACCTGGTGAAGAGGGGAAGTGGGGACTGACCATTGGAGCCCACACTGTCAGTCTTAAACGAGTACTACCAGCCAATGTTGATCTCATTTTGAATGGTGCCAACGTCCTCCGCTTATTACACAACATTCCATTGCTGCGGTTCCTATGCTCAGAAGACATTTTGATTGTAGACTTCCCTATGGAGCAAGTCACTGACAAAGTGACCCTCCATCTTAGATCTAAGGGGACTAGATTGTCACTAGATCGCTGCCACCATCCGCACTTAGGCGCCAGCATCTTCGTGAACACTGGTGATTACTACAGTGAGGTTAACTGTCTCTGCCCCATTAACTGCACGTGAGCCCCCTGCTACAGTGCACACTGTGCTTCTGCCTTATCCTGTCGGCACCCGACTTAAAGTACATTACGACGAAATCAGCCGCAGGCACGTTGTCCTCCAGGTTCCATGTAATAATGACGACCATTTTTCGGCGATATTTTTGCATGGCGATATTTTTGTGGCGACATTATTGCATGTAACATGCGGGGGACACCCGCGCACCCCCTAAATGTTTGTTTTTTTAAAACATTTTTTTTTTGCCCCTGTCGCCATATATATGGTCACCCAAATAATATCGCCACGACATTTTCCCGGCGACATTATTTACGGCGACCATATATGTGGTGATATTCTTACCTGATACCGTCCTCCACCCTACAAACTTGACATTAGTTGCCATGACACTAACCAAGGTATGATTAATACATCATAGTACCACTCTGGGCATCACTACCGCCATATGTGGGTAGATAACTTCCTAACTGGTCATCAAGCAACGTTAGTTTATATTGCACTCCTTTCTACCTCGATATGCTCATCATGCCATGCTATTTTTCGACTGTACTGTTATTTCTACATTTAAAGTCTGCCACTGAATTGCCTTTATCCAAACTCTAGATTTAAGGCCGCTGTTGCCTTGACAGTATTTGTTGGTGAGCCTGTAACTTTCAAATCTGCCTATTGCTGCATTTTACCTAGCCTTACCTATTTAGCTTGTGTTACACTACCAGTAAAATTCAAATTTGTCTATTGTTGTATTTTACCTAGCCTTGCCTACTTAGCTTGTGTTACACTGCCAGCAAAATCGAATCTGCCCACTGCAGCATTTTACTCAGCCCTGCCTATCTTGCCTGTGCCACATTGCCTTAGCAATCTCGAATCTGCCTTGGCCGTTTCCACAGTTCCCAGACTGTGTGCCCGGTTGTACTTACAGTGCTTAAGTTGCACCTCCCAGAGTGACTTTCTTGCCTCTAAGTGTCGTGTATTCCTAGTCACATTAATCACTATCGCATGTGTGCCATAGCTTCTATTCTAATGCCATCATTGCGCTAACCTTGACCTTAATCTTGACCTGTTAGCCGTGGCAACACATTACTGCCAGCACTATGCCTATGCCTTCTCACTGCACTGACATCAGTGTGCTTCATGCTATGCCTTGCCTAATGTTGTTGACCGTATCATACTAGTCACTTCCTAGTTCCACCTACTAATCTGCTCCACTTAGCGGTAACTGAAGCCCCTATCTCTGATACTACACTATCTTTGATACTGGAATTGGAAGCATGTTAAACTTAGCAATACTGCTCTGTACTATGGCTGTTGCCATGCATGTGGACTCTAGAAGCCAAGATTACATTGGTCAGTCACTAGTACCTATCCTAGACTCTAGCCTGCTAAACCCTACAAATATTGCGCAATCTAATCTATCCATACACTACAGGGCACCGGAGACAATATCTTACGCCTCTCTACCATGAGCCACGTCCAGTAGAAATGACAGACTCTGCGCTAGACTAGCCAAATTATATGAACCTTTGAGAAGAGCCCTTCCGGCCACTAACCTCAAAACTAACTATAAACTCAACCTTAGACCTAGCCACTTAAAGTTGTCTCCCCACTGTCCATCTTGAACACAAATACCCTTCAGCTCAATAACCATAAGCCTAAAGTTTGTAACAACTCTGACAAACCTATCCGAGTCAACAAAGCAGCTGAGGCCCCCTCCCTCAAAGGAGCGCTTCTCAACGTAAGATCACTAGTCGCACATGCTAGCGATATTGCCGACTTAATAACTGAAGGGAACTTGGATTTCCTCGCAATTACGGAAACATGGCGCCATAATGCAGCAGGACCTGCTCTTATGCTAGCTATCCCTGATGGCTATACCATAGTCAGACAAGACCAAGATAATGCCCGAGGTTGCGGCATTGCGATTATCTCTAAATCTGCTCTTGGCCTTAAACTAGCCCCTACCCATCTATCACAATCATGTGAAGTTCTCACTGCCAAAATTCAGATAAATAACTCGCAATCCCTTACTATGCACCTAATATATAGACCACATGTCCCTCTTGGTACCTTTGAGGAAGATTTGCATAATATAATTATGAATAACCTTAAACCTACCTCGCAACTACTCCTATTAGGAGACTTTAACCTAGGTTTTAATGACCAAATGGATAAAAACGCAACTGATATAGCCAACACTATCAACACATTAGGCCTCACCCAAAAAGTCAATAAACCTACCCATCTTAAAGCGAGAAAATTGGACTGGATAGTGGACTTTAACTGTTCAGTTACTATTTCATCAATTTTGCCATTATCGTGGACAGACCACTTTCTGGTCTCCTTCCACCTATCCACTATACGACCCACTCCACTGGCTCAACCATTAGTACCACCATGCTCAACTAGAAATTAAAAAAGCATCACTGTAGAGAAAGTTATCCCTGCCATTTTGCCCACACTCAACACACTACCAAAAAATCTTGATCCTAGCATCCTAGTTCAGGAATTTAACAACATTATGCTCACCACACTGGATAAAATTGCCCCTGTCAAACTTAGACCTAGCAAACCAATAGCCCATTTAAACAAATGGTTCACTCCACAACTTAAAGACCTTCCCAATTTAAGGAATAAAAGTGAAACTAATTGGAGACTTTGCCCCTCTAGTGAGAACAAAGCTAAATTAACCTCACTTTCCTCACACTACAAGAAGGAAATTTGCCAGGCAAAACGTAATTCCTACGACGAGCGTATTGCTAACCCTAACTCGAGCATGAAAGAACTCTTTTCTATACTCAAAGAACTAGAGTCCCCAATTTCTATACCTGATGTCTGTACTAAGGACAAAACCTGGTGTACAGACATCCAACATGCCTTAGCTAATAAAATTAATACACTCCAGAATAAAATTCAACAAAAAAAAGAAGTACTGAACTTACAGCACTCGCCCAACACCCTCTTGCCCAACGATTCACCATTGGCACACAATACTACCTTCCATTTTTCTAAAATGTCTATCCTGGAGGTAGAAAAAATTATCCTATCACTGAAGCCCTCGAACTGCAAAGGCGATATTTGCCCAGCACAATTAATAAAAGATGCTGCCAGAGAACTCTCCCCATCCATAACTAAACTGATAAATGCCTCATTTGCCACAGGTACCATACCTTCTAACCTCAAACTATCTTGGGTTCTACCCCTCCTCAAGAAACAGACACTAGATCCTCTTATTCCCACCAACTACCGGCCCATCACCACGGTCCCATTTCTACTAAAAATATTGAATAAAGCCGCATACATCCAGATACAAAAACACCTGGAACTGCACAAACTTTTAGGTAATAGACAATCTGGTTTCCGTCCACTACACGGAACAGAGACAGCCTTAATTGACCTAAAGTCCCAAATAGACGAGCATAGAGACAAAGGAAGGACAGTACTCCTGCTCCTACTTGATCTTTCTGCCGCATTTGATTTGGTCAATCACAAGGTCTTATGCCGGCACCTTGACTCTGCAGCCCACTTCTCCACGGGTGCCATCAAATGGATTGAGTCCTTCCTGAGTGAGAGAACCATGAGAGTCTTCTCCCCCTCAGCAGCTGCCGACCCAATACCCATCCTATGTGGTGTTCCCCAAGGGTCTTGCGTCTCGCCTACCCTCTACAATATCTTCACTAAGCCACTGTTCGACGATCTGGACCAGCTGGGTATCACCTACACTAACTATGCAGATGATACTCAGATTCTCCTCCCACTTTCTGGGGATTACAGTACGGACATGGGTTTAGTGAACAAAGTTTACCTTATCATCCAAGCATGGATGGCCACTCATGGCCTGTGTTTGAACGATGATAAGACTGAACTTATAATTCTGGGTTCGCTGGCTAATATTAAAAAACTAGGCCAAGAATTGAATTCTCCTAATTTAATATTGACGGGAACACCATCAAAGTCTCCAAGGAAGTAAAAAACCCTTGGATTCTACCTGGAATCTACACTGTCCTTCGATAAACAGGTCAAATCCCTCACCTCTGCCACGGCTTACACCTGCAAGTTACTTAGAGCTGGTAAGCCGTTCCTCTCTGACAATAGTTGCCTGATCCTGGCTAGAGCTCTAATACTCTCTAGAATTGACTGTTGTAATGCCCTATACAGTGGTGCCAATAAATCTACCATCCAAACGCTCAAAACATAAAGAAGAAAACTTACATCTCTTCCCTGAGACGCCAACATAAATGGTTATCCACATCCGACAAAATACAACTAAAAACGCTTTCCTAGTCCTACAAAGCCCTTAATAACGCAGCCCCCAATTACCTTATAGATAAACTCCAGAGAAGAACCTCTCGCAGACCCACCAGAACTGGGAATGCTAACTGTCTGACTATACCCAAATATAAGCTCACCACTATTGGGGGCAATAGCTTTACTGTAAATGCAGCTAAATTCTGGAACTCACTGCCGCAGGAGCTGAGAGCAGACCAACCTTACCTACATTTCAGGAAAAACGTAATAAAACACATCATTGCTACTGACCCTTAGTCTCCCATTACCCACTGGGGACCTGTCCACTTCCAAAGAGACTTGGTCATCCTGTATTAATAGTGTAATACTGCGCTAACTCTGAAGACCTTGCGATCTACTTGGGAGCCTAAGTGCTTTACGAAGGGCCCCACTTTTGCACGTATATCTTTTTGTACAGTGCCTATTGTTTATTTATGTAACTACATTGGCTACTGTTTGTCTTCGCCCTATTTTGTACATTGTATATATCCTGTAATCATGCAAAACTGTATATTTTGCAACCTTGTAAATACTGTATCCTGTGTATATTCGTAACTTTTGTAAGCTTTGCATTTCTATATTGTTGCGCCCTTTTACTCACGAGTCTGGTGCGCCTAACAAATGAATAAACAAATAAACAAACTTTTAGAGGTTGCACATATTCTGTTGCCGATTGGGTTTGAATGTACAGCTGCCCTTTTCAAACCAGTTTCTGAGCAACAGAAAACATAGATAGAGGATGTTCTAAAATTCTCTCAGAGCAATAGAACAAAACTAAGGCAAGCTTGTGATTTAAATCCCAATCCGGAAGTGAACTCGAATGATTTGAGAGTTACCATAGAACAGTCCTTGCAACCAGATCGGTCTGTGGGCTCCTCAAACAGGTCAAGACTACAGGCCATAGACACAAATGGACCAGTTTCCTCGTTCAACACAAGACTGATATATGGTCCTTTGAAAATCACACTATATAACATAGCTCCTCCTAACGTTCTGCTAATCCTGGATGAATCGACATACAGAGAAAATCTGCATGTAGTGACAATACATGAAAAGTCACAGATTGCACCCAAAGTTACCAATGAACAACTAGGTCCTATTTGGAGTCTAGCCTTTTGGAACTCCTGGAGATTCTCTCACTTACCGGCAGATGTCAACTTGTTCTCAGAAGACCTGGACATTATCTGTCTCCACTCATGAGCCCACTCTGGATGGATGTACAAACCTCCTTAACCCTGCTTATAAAGGCTTGAGGGGTCAGCCAGCATCTGGACTGTTGATACTCATAAGAAACGAGAAGGGGCTTTCAGCAGGTCTAACTAGTAATCCTAGTCCCTATGTACAAGTGTCTGGTATTAACTTATTCCATCAGGATGGCGAATCACAGTGAGGATTCATCCTCAACATATATTGGAACCCGAAGGGGACATCTACCCAAGCCTTCATTCATCTTGTGAGAGAAACTATTGATGATGCCATCCACCAACATAACCCACACTTCATAATTGTGCGATGAGATTTGAACTGCTGCTGTGTCAAAAACAGGACTGGAAACTTATTACAATAAAACAAGACAAGTTCTAACCATGATGGAAGATCGGCGGCATGCCTTGAAACGATGACCTCATACAATCTTCATATCCTAAATGGACAGAGAGTCGAAGATTGTCCCCCTACATATACCTGGTTCAATGGCAAAACAACTAGTATTCTGGATTATTTCTTTGTTTCCAGTGGTCTATTACCTCAAATTGCCTGATTCAAAATCATTCCCAAGCCCTCGAGTGATCACTCGCTATTGCAACTTCTATGATGGAGAGAACCCCTTGATACACCATCCAAATATAGGCCTTATTGACATTGAATCCTCCTATGGAGCCAATCGTATATGATCGAAACAGAGAGACCTCAAAGATCTGTCTCAGAATCTATCTGCACAACTTTCCCAGAATGGCGAGGTGAACTATATTCCTCCACCATTAGAGTTCAAGATTTCTCCTCCAAAAGACCTTGCTAACCCGACCACACACCACAAACATGTTTTTGATAAAGAACTTGGTCAAGCTAAGATACGTATGCATCGAGATTTAAGACGGTTTGGCAATTCAACAGATCCGGACTGCGCCAAACTAAAGAAAAAATGTAAGCAAAAATAGAAGTACTGGCTAAAGTGCCATAAAGTGGCTATTCTACAACAGGATGCTGAGCATATGCTGAAAGTGCTAGCTAAAAGTACTCAAGATCCATCTGGCAAATGGTCAATGAGACAGGGGCTTCTTGCTCCTATTCTTTGACCAATGCAGTGTCTGAACAGACCTGGTCGAACTTCTATGGTCAACTCTTCGGACTTA
This sequence comes from Ambystoma mexicanum, assembly GCF_040938575.1. NCBI lineage: Eukaryota > Metazoa > Chordata > Amphibia > Caudata > Ambystomatidae > Ambystoma > Ambystoma mexicanum. The sequence continues at coordinate 380,389,641 of NC_090925.1, forward strand.
AACAACTAATAAAATCCACCCTCATTTCCAAGTCTAGTACCGATTGAAAATTCTTTCTTGACCTGGATGACATCCTACTTCTTATCAAGAAATCCAACCAGTCTGGAGCCTCGGGTCCAGATGGGATCTCGAACTCTATGATTAAGGCCTATACTGAGGTATGGGCTCCTCTCGTCCTTGACTTATTGAATCGACTAATGAAAGTATGTGAAATTTGACCTTCCTGGAAATCCACAATAATTGTTCCTAGCTTCAAGCAAGGCAACAGATCTGACCCCGCAAATTACTGCTAATTGCTCTACTCGACTCTTTGGGGAAGCTATTCAGGGCTTTCGTCCTAAAGCAACTTAAAACTTGGATCGTGCAGACAGGAAAAGAAAATTCCAGATAAACAGGCTTCATCACAGGAGTTGGGACTGATTATAATTTATTTCTTCTAAATCTACTGAAAGGCACGGCTTTTAATGACAATACCAAGATGTACTTAGCGTTTGTTGATTTTCGTAAGGCTTTTGATAGCATTGACCGCCACCTGTTATGTTCCAAAATGGAGGCTTGGAACTTCTCTGGTTATCTGCTGCAAGCACTTAAATCTCTACACGAATCTACCATGGTGCAAATCCGACTGAATGCCCAGGGCCATCTGACCAAATCGATCAACATATTTAGCGGCTTGAAGCAAGGATGTCCATTGGTGCCGACGCTATTCAATCTGTTTCTCTCAGACATGGAGAACCACTTGACTGCAACAAGATCCTTTCCCCCCAAGATTGGTGACCAATTTTTGTCAAGATTGCTCTTCAATGATGACCTAGTCTTGATCGACAAAATACCGATTGGTCTTCAGAGAAGTCTTGAGGCACTTAATGATTATGGCCCTCATTACAAGTTTGCCGGTCTGGAAACAACAGTGCCGGTAGGTTTACCGGCATGTTGTTTCCAGACCGGCAAACTATGAGTCTGCGGGTGGGTGCCGTTCTGCACTCGAGGGTCAGACCAGGCATGTGGAACGGCACCCGCCTGCAGACTTTCACGGAAGCACAAGCACCGTTATTTACGGTGCCGGTGCTTCACTGGTCCCCATTCCCACGGAGTTCTATGGGACTCCATAGGAATTGGGATCAACATTTTACCGGCACCTGACTTACGGACCGCCGGGACTGTAATGCAAGATTCAGGCAAGTCAGGTGGCTGTAAATCATTACGGGTCCAGCGGCTACCTGCCGGTTTTACAGCACGGTTTCCGCCGGACCCGTAATAAGGGCCTATATGTCTGACAACAGGCAGAACGTGAATACATTTAAAACAAGCATTATGATCATGGCCCCGAAGCGCTCACGCAGAGTTTCGGCTTTTAAATGGTTTTTGAACGACATCCCTTTGAGTAAAACAAGTGAGGTGATCTACTTGGGGGCATTGGTTAATAACTGCAGGAGTGATCTACCACGCCAAATATTATTGAAAGCAAAAATGAGAATCTTAGTTAGTCAAGCGAGACTGACACAAAAAAGTTTGGAAAATTCTCTCTAACCCCACTATTGCCTTCTATAATCAGAAATTGACCCCCATATTGACATATGGCGCAGAAGGCTTTCTTTGTACTCCATGGGAGATATGGTCGACATTGGAGGGATCGTTCTGGAGGCAAGTATTAAGATTACCCATTCTTACCTCTACGGCAATTATTAGATTTGAGCTGGGCCTGATTTCTCTCCAGGCTCGAACTGTGTGGAAAACCTTGGCTCCATTTCGGAAGTGTGTGCTACTTAAACCTGGCAAATCATTTCAGATGTTGAATGATGCCCTCAAAATGACAAGGTATTCTTTATTGACCCAAAGGAAAGAAAGCTGTAACCTGTATCTGGAATTCTTATCTTCCACACAAGAAGGTCTGGTTGACAACCCGAATAAGATAAAGCAGAACATTCGGCACATGGATTGGATCAAGACCCGATCAGAGATTCTTTTTTTCTATAGACAAAAGGTTTATTATAAACTTAAAGTCTTGAATAATAAAAATAATTTTAAAAAAAGACGGCAGCCTGGAATGGTCCCTTAAAAGCAGGCTAGCTCTGGACTAATCTATGGTAAGACGTTGCCTTTATAAGGGAGGCAACACGTCTTAGTTGATTCATCTTTGGACTACTGAAGAAGAAGGGTTGGTCTGGAACCTCCAAATTCCTGTGCGAGAGAAGAGAAGACAGGGGACTTCCAAAAAAGAGGCAAGCTCTTGTCCCCTTCCATTCAGGGGCATATTTGGGGGGAAACTGCTGTGTGGACCAAGGCCTTACCTGATGCCTGAACAGTGGAATGTGATCCCACTCAGTTCCTGCAGGTGCTCTCTGGTTACCTTCCTTGGTGAAAGGTTCACCTGCATACCCAGGACAAGGCCTTCTTGCAACCCAGAAGTCAAATAACTTCTCTGGGCCCCGGTTCGTGCCTCTAACCGCTTGTAAGATACACCAATCCGACATCACCTAGCTGACACAAGTTGTTTCGTGCCACGTGCATTTGCTGCTTGGACTGCACTGCAAGCTGGATGCACTCAACCAGCTTGTTGGGCCAACACTGAATCACTACGTTGGTAAGCTCCTACATGCCTGGCTCAATGCTGTTAATCCCCAGAACAAGAACTAAAGGTATTTGAAGTGGTCCTATCCTCTTGGCCTGCCTTAAAGCAACCCAGTGTCTAGCAAGACCCCACTCTCTAGCTTTTAAAAGACTCTTCGTTGAACTCGAACATTCTTCCCTGTGGGCCCGCTTTCTTCAAACTCAGAGTGCCCTTTTACACCAAAGTCTTCATTCTCTGCGGCTCATTTTCAATAAATGAGTAATTTGACGTCGGAGAAATGTTACATTTACGCATTAATGTAAAGGGCACATTTGCACTCCGCAATACAAAGTGTGTAAACACTGTCTGACATGCTGGCATGCCAGGCAGCGTTTACATTTTGCTTCTGAGCGCCGCTTGCCATGCTCGCATGGTAGACGGCACTCAAAAATGAAATGTAACCCTCGGGGAGGGTTTCATTTTTACTGGGAACACTGCTTACCATACGTGCATGGTCATCAGTGAAACCCTCCATGATATTTGAGCATGTCGGGGAGGGTTTCATTGTAATTTGACTTGCTCCCTACCATGCTTCCTTGGCAGGGAGTGTGTACAATGGATCCCTGTGGGATTTGCCTCCTTCATGCTTGCATAAACCTGGCGGACCTCTTAGGGATCTCCAGAATCTGCGTCGGTATGAAAATCCATGCCGGCATAGATGCAGGGGCATTTGTATGGCAGAGAGAAAGGGAGCGGCGGAAACACAAGTTGCGTCATGCCCTTCCTCTCCACCGTACAAATGCTTGAAAATGAGCCGTGGCGTGAATGGAACGCGTCAAAGCCTTACTCAACACTTTGACGCCTTCCATTCACGTTACGGTTCAATTGAAAATTAGCGTGTCTGTGTTTTCCTTTACAGAGATGAGATATTAGTGGTTTTATTAGTTATGTGCATTTTTAATTTATTTAAATATTTGTATTTGTATAGCTCCTTCAATGAACAGTTTTTTTATTTGGATACCGCAGTACTATTGCTGTTCTGCATGCTTCTGTGCTAGTTTACATCAATTCTAAAGAGTATAGCTTGCCTTTGGTCTGCGCTACCCTGAGGCGAAAGAGGTGAACCGTCATCTGCGCCCTGTTTTACCTTTATCAGTGGGATCACTGCTGGTTTCGTAGAAGTGTGGGCCTAGGGCTGAGTAGGCGCTTTAGTCACTACTAATCAGTATACCCTAGTAGAGCAGTTGTCACTTTGTGACACTTTATATACTGCTCAACACTCGCAGGAACGATATGGTATCTGCTGCTGTATGTAACATCACTTCTAATTTAAGTCGGCATGCTGTGTAATGTTCATTAGTGTGAAGCACCAACTATGGCTGAAGGCTATTCACTTAGTAGCCTGCCCACTTTTATTGAGTGTAGCACTTGTTGATTTTTTGTAGCACATATTAATAAATCAGTGTGTAGGACAGGACACACAACCAAACTTTTCAGACTGTCTATTGTCCATTGGTCTATACTACATAATACATAGCAAAGGCCATACACTGCATTGCACATTCTTTTGTATTGAATGCAGCACTTTAAGGTTGTGTGCAGTATGCAGTCATGCACAGTGCACTGCATATATGCGCACAGTTACACACGTTCTCAGGCAATCAGACACATATGCTCTAACACATGTCATGAAAACAGACTCATACACAAACACACATAAACACACACACACATGTTCACTATTGAGTTATTGTCCCCGCATAACCCACCCACTGCTTGAGTGCACCCCCTAAAAGTTAAACATACACACTCACGCGCTTACTGACATTCATACACTGTTACGTATGTCCACATGCCGACACATGCACAATCATACTCATACACACACACTGGCACACTACCTTACTCGCCACATAATCAAATACACAAACGTGTATACGCACAGATATACATAAATTCATACATTCACTCTGACACACACACACACACACACACTAGCCTAGTTAGCCCATAGCCAGCATATATACAATAAACACTGATGCATGGAAAGTAAAAGCAGGCAACGGTCTATTTCTAATCACTTTATAAATGGCAGCCTCCTCTCAGGTTGTAACTTGTACCATATATTGGACAAGAATCATTTATGTCTAGCATACATAATTACAAAGTATTTTCTTACACTTTGACAATGAATATGGCATTTACAGTGCACACAGAACCAGGGCAATCTGCTGACGCAATTTGACACATTTCCTGGTCAGCTGCGCACAGTGCACACTGTAGAAGTGCTGGATCCTGCCATGCAAAGGCATTGGATCTAAAAATATATTATTTTCTGACCTTGAGGAACTTTTTGGAGATATCATAGGCTTGTACCTGCGCAATCTAATTTGTTTAATTTTATAGTTTTTTATTCTTTATTTGTTCTTTGTCGCATGAGTGTAGGTCACTACGGAGACAGTAAGTCCCTCTACTCTGTCAGTAGACTGTAAGACAAATTGCGAATGTGCCTGCACTTATTTGCGCCAAGATAGATTGTTATCGGATATCCTTTTGCTAATGAATAAAAGTTCCAAATCCGTGGTATTCAATAGAGTCTTTTATTTTGGGTTTTCAGCCCCTCTTGGATGACACGTGTTTCGGCGTATAAACAGCGCCTTTTTCAAATCCGGTCTGATTTGATTCATCAAGAAAAAGAAAACATAAAAAACAACATTTTGAAACACATATATGGACTCCATATTAATTTCCAAAGAATAAATGTGACCTCATTTGTGTTTTAACCACATACCCTGTCTTGCATCTAAAAAAATATTGCACCTCGGGCGTTATCGTGAACCAGATTATGAATGTGTGCCACTACGTGGGAGCAGTAGGTGGAGGGATGGGGAATAGGATGGGAGGAGAAGTGATGGTCTAATCCTAATGATTACATCTGCATCTAATTTTTGTGCTGCTTATAGTTATTTCCACTATTACTTTGGTGAGATTGCCACCACTGTGTTTACCAAGTGGTTACATATGTCGGATCTTACCCCTTTATAGCGTTGAGGTTCAAAAGATAATGTTCTTGTCTTAGCGATTAACCTAAAATCCTGGGCTCAATCCCTCCTAAACAAAAAGCATACATACATATATTGGTGTATGGCTTGCAATATCACTCTCTGAGTTGACATACAGATTTCCTGTAATCATGACTGTAAAGCTTAATTAAGTATGCTTGTCACTCTCTAAAAAGAAATAGTGATTTCCTATAATCATGGCCGTGAAACTTAATTAAATAATCAGTGAAAAGTGTGCAAACCCATTCTGCACATCATGGCAGTCATTGCGTATCAATTTGTCACGGTACTAGCCTGGGTACCTGATTAAAAATTGCCGAGTTATTTTAATGCCAAAATCAGCAATACGAGTAGTCCTAACTTGCTGAGTGTGTTGTCTTTAAGAAAAAGTTCCATCCGTTACAACGTGTCTTTCTGTTTACAATCTTAAAAATAGCTCATTTTTCCATTCCTGTGTTTCCCGGTGTGGTATTGATATCACAGAACAATATAAAGCATGCGCCTAACTTAAAATGGGCTTCCCTCCTGGTTCAAGAGCTTACCTGAAAATTCTATTACTCGTGCTTCAAGCGACCTCCCTCTCGGGGCTTGTTGTGTGTTACTATATCCCCAGTATACCTAAGTCCATCATCACTTTCGGTTTGGTCGAAAACGTGGCGGCCATATTTGGGGATGGCTTACCATGTTCCCCTATATATTGGGTTACCATTGCCCCTTCCATACCGCAGTTTAAAGCCGGTTAGTTTTCATTCCTGAAATCTTTTAGTCCATGCTCACAAATTAAATTATTACGGGCCAATGTTTACCAATGTGAGTGATCGTTGAGCAAGAATAAATATATTGCTGAAACTGTGTCATTAATCATGTGTCTTAAATTCGAGTGAAATGAGTGAGTCGGAGTGTTTGTCACTATTGAAACCAAGGTATGAAGGATTATGGTTATGGTAGTTATTTTTCCAAAAATGTATTCTACACATGATCATGTTGCAGGCTCCAAATACGTATTTAACTTGTATCTGCGTAGATAAGGAAATTATGTTATCTCTCTCCCCCTGATGAGCTGTAATTATCAGTGAAAATGTACATCCAGCACATATATATTTCAAAACATGGTAAAAGTACAAGGTGAGATAGATTTCTTAAAAGTTAGAAATTACAAATTATACGTTTCTCATTTCAATTCGCATATCCTGGTCTGATCTCATTATGATAACAAATGAGCTATATCTATCTTGGGGAGTGAATCTCTTTAAAAGGATTATGGTTAGTGTAGTTTTTTGCAACACATTGCTCTACATATGTTAGTGTTGGGGGTTCATATCTCTGATGATTGGTACTTGTCTGTAAAAGAATAGTAAAACAAGAACATATACATTTCAGATCATGGTAAAGGTACATTGTGAAACAGATGCCTTTCTATCATAAGAAGTGAACCATTTCATTATCCGAGTTCAGACCCTTTTCCACAGTTTTAAAATGATAGATAAGTCTGGCTTCGCAGACGTAATTCCTGGTCACCTCCACGTTTGCCGATTTTGATCTTTTTTAAGCCCACAAATCTGATATCCTTTTTATTTTGTAGCTCATGTTGATTTTGCCAATGGTGTGACAGTGGAAGATTCTTGTCTTCACTTCCAATTGCAGAGATGTGCTCTCTAATTCTTGTTCTTAACTCACAAATCATACTTCCAATATATACTCGGTTACAAACACATATTATGGCATAGATAACATATTTAGATCTGCAGTTTATCTGTTCTTTAATCCGAGTTTTTATCCCGTTTTTGTTTTTGAACGCATCAGTGTTTGATACTGCGTAATTGCACATAGTGCAAAAACCACACTTTCTAAACCCTGGAGTTGGTTGGTGTAGCCAAGTTGTTGTTCTTGTCTCCTCTTTTTCTGGCAGTAGTGATGGGCTTAGAATCATTTTCAAAGTTTTAGCTTTTCTGTACACTATCGTCGGATGATCTTGGATACATTTACCCACATGAGGATCTAGCTTCAATAGATAGCAATTTCTTTTGAGTACTTTCTTGATCTCCTTGTTGTTTGCGCAGTAAGTAGTGATAAATTGGATTGTCTTATCTGGTTGTGTCTCCTTGATCTTTTGTATCAATGTTGATTGCCTAGTCATATTTTGAGCTTTGTTTCTTGCAGTTTTAATTGCTTTTTGAGGGTACCCTCTGACTGAAAATCGATTGAACAGCAAATTGCATTCTTTCTCAAATTATGATAAGTCTGCGCAGTTTCATTTTGCATGGATAAATTCCCCTTTCGGGATGTTTTGGATAACTGGTTGGTGGTGGCAACTTGTGGCAAAAAGTGTAGAATTTACTTCTGTTTTCTTCCTATACGTTTTCGTATGTAGCCCATTAGCGGATACGAAAATGGTTAGATAAGAGAAATTAATTTCTAGGTGGCTGCTTTGTCCGGTAAATTCCAGACCATATTGGTTTTCATATTGGTTTTGATTGACTTGATGTAGAAAAGATTTAAGTTCATCTGATGTTCCATTCCATATGATTAATACATCATCTATGTATCTTACCCATTTTTATTATCTTGTTTTTGTATGCTGGTAAATGAATAACTCTTCAAACATCCCCATTACTATGTTTTCTTTTTCTTGATGAATCAAATCAGCCTGGATTTGAAAAAGGCGCTGTTTATATGCCGAAACACGTGTCATCCAAGAGGGGCTGAAAACCCAAAATAAAAAACTCTATTGAATACCACGGATTTGGAACTTGTATTCATTAGCAAAAGGATGTACGATAACAATCTATCTTGATGCAAATAAGTGCAGGCACATTCGCAATTTGTCTAAAAATATATTAAATGAGAACAACAGTGACCATCTCTGACTGATTAGTGTATGACAATTCAGCTGTGGAAAACAAGCGGTAAACCAAATGCGACATTTCGTAAAAAACATTGTCAGAAAAAATGACCATGGTCCCTTAAAACAGCAGACGGAGCATGTTGTGAATACAAAGGCTGTGCTACAGTGCCACATATGTGCACTCCTGTCCATTTAAACCCATTAGCAATGCAGGTTGGAATAAAATATGAAAATCACAGCTTTCAGTAAACAATTCAGTCCTGTATTATTCTACAACATATTTTTTCAAGCACTCTGGAGCCTGCCTCCATTCTCTTCGAGGAGACCTTGACTGTGTATCCTTTGGGATGTGCACCTCACTGTCTGTTCACACGTACTAGGATCTTCTCTCTACATATTAGGAAGACCATGTTTTATTATATCCTCCGGGACGTCATCTTTGGCAGTTGACCCTAGAATATAGATTACTCCATCCTAATTGTCATCTCTTGAGGGTCTATTATTTTAAACCAGCTACAGTTGCAAGTGACTCTGGAGCTTCAGCCATGACCATCAACCTATTTGTTTTGGTATCTGTAGAAATGATCGAATTTAAAATAACGAATGGAGAAATGACTACATTCTTTTACCGATTTCTTTCGAAGTGTGGGGTCTGGTAAGGGGAATAGTTAAGGTAGGGGGGTTTCCCCCCGCATTATTAGCCCCCCAAAAAGTCACTCATTTCTCCATTCGATAATTTCATGGTAATCCTTTGTTTTCGTATCCCGCCATGGGATTGCTTCAAAAGGGAGGTTGCATGTGTCCTGCCTTCTCCCCACATTTCCATTGTCATGACGGATCTCGGTCGTGTCACATGACCAAACTCGGTTGTGTCACATGTTCTGATAATGTTGATGAAACTTTCCTGTTCCACAATGACTCCACCGGGGACACTCCGACAGCTGTGTGTGGTGCTGTACTATAGACCTTCAGGAAAGACATTAATGCTTGCTGGATAGGTTCATTCCTTTCATTTGCCATTTGGCACAGGGCCAGCAAGGTTGGATTTTCTTATGGGTTATGCCATATCCCTTGAGAAAGTCACCACACTTGGCGCTCTGAAATAGTAGACCATTGTCAGTTCGGTTTTCCACAACCAAATCAGTTCTGGTTTTGGTTATGGATGATTTGGCCGGATTAACTGACCTGGGTGGAGGAGGTGTGCTGATACTATTTGATTTGTCGGCCGCCTTTGATTCCATTGATCATACTATCCTCCTTCATAGGTTGTCATTGGCCGGCATTTCTGGTGGACTGCTGAATTGGTTTAAGTCTTTTCTGGCGGACCGTGTGCAGACACTTTCCCTTGGTCCTTTTATGTCATCTTCTCGTGCACTTTCCTGCGGTGTTCCTCTGGGTCTTCTCTTTTACTTATTCTCTTTAACAGAGCCAAAATTGTCTCAAATTGAATAGCGAAATAAACAAGGTTTTAATCGTGGTGCCACTAGCTACTGCCTCTATCTGGAGATCTGACTATCGGCCTGCATCTTTAGGCCCCTTTCCCTAGCCTATGTCAAAAGTGAAACATGTGGGTGTTCATATCTTGTATAACCTCTCTATGGAGGCACAGGTTAGAACAGTTTGTCAACAAGGCCACTACAACTCAAAGTTCTGCGAAAAGTACTTCCATTTCTTCCTGTGTCTTTGCAGGCTCCTGTTGTGGCCTCGCTATTTTGAGCACTCTTTACTACTGCAATGCTTTATATCTAGCTCAGTCGGCTTTTCTCTTGGATCGATTACGGTCGCACAGGCTGTCCTTGGCCTTGCCTCTCGTGATCACATTACGATGGGAAGGTGCAGCTACCACTGGCTTCCAGTGGCTCAATGAATTGAGTTCAAGGCCTTGTGCCTAGTTCATCGCACCATAAATGGTTATGGTCCGGAATATCTGCAGAAGAAATTCCGCCGATATGTGCCGACACGTCCTTTCCGCTCCTCCAAGGATTTGCGTATATCTGTCCCTAGGTTCTGCTGAGCCAGGCTAGGTGGAAAAGCATTTTATGTCACAGCTGCACTTCTATCTAATGGGTTCCCCCCAAAACTTCCTGATATCACTATTCATTTGGGTTTCCGACATCAACATAAAACCATTTTATTTCAGTAACAGCGACCGTTTATGCTTCCTACTAATTCTCCATAGTGCCATGTTGCCTTTGGGTGTAAGTCACGCTCTATAAATCTGCCTAACATAACATAACATTACATTGTCACACCTCACCAATTGCGGGGGTCCGTGTATATGGAAAATGTCCTCTAACACAGGCCTCACCACCTTGGCATTTGTTGAATGCATGTATTTCTCCTCAGGGTATCTTGAGTACTCATCTAGGACTTCAAGGAAGTGTTAAGAGGCCAAAACTGTCCCAGAGTCAATGCTGAGTACCTGCCATAGGGTCATGCTCCTTTGGGGGTACTCCATTTTTGGAGGAGCAGGTGTCACTGCCATTACTTGGCTTTAGGTGCAGTTGGCCAAGAAGGAGTCTACTATGTTGTCACAATCGACAAACCAGATCCTTTCCCTGCGCCTGGCTGTTGTTTTGCAGGGACTTTGGTGGCTTGTGAGTGCTAACTGTACCACCTTTAGTACTAGTTCTGGTGGGACTACCAGTCTCGAATCCCACAGGAGTATTGCATCTGGGGTGGTCAACAATTCTGTTCTCACTCTACAGAGGAAATGGAGAAATGCTTGTGCGTCAGCCTTCCAGTGTGTGTGCCCCTAGGAACGATTCCATTATCCTTACCTTATTTGTTGTATGATGACTTGCATGCCTTTGTGGTGATTTGTGGAGTCCACTAAGTCTTCCAGGGACATGGTTTTCGGTATGTAGTCCCGCATTATCAAGTGGACCTATTGTTCAGCATCTCGGTCTACAGCTTCGGTGGACATCTTTACACTATCTAGATCTCTGAATAGATAGTGAGCCAGATTGTCAGCGTCGGCATGGAAGGAGAGTGTGACTCCATAGTCTTGGATCTGTAATAACCATCTCTCAAGTCAAATGGGTGGTCGTGGTGCAGATATCTGCATGATTGGTAGGAGCGGTTTAATGTCTGTGAACACTATAATGGGATGATCAAATATGTACAGGTGATAGTGCTTGCACCCCTAGAGAACTGCAAATGCTTTTCTCTCTATTTGGTAGTAGTGACGTTAAGTGGGTGGAAGGGTCTTGCTTGAGTAAGCCACAAGTCCTCTTACACAATCCTGATCAACTTGAAGTAGGACCATGGCCTGTGGGACTGGCATCCACTACAAACTCTGACTGCCTGTTGGAGTCAAAGAAACCCATGGCTTTGTCTTCTATGATGGCCTGTTTCATACTTTTTAAATGCCTTTTCTTCTGATTCACCAGCGCTCCATGCACAATCCTTTTTGGTGAGGGCATGTAATGGTTCCATGAGGGTGGCAAGATTTGGAATGAATTTCCTACAATAGTTCACCATGCCGAAAAAGCGTCTCACCTCCGAGGGTGATAATGGGGCGGTGCTGCTTCCATGTCTTGACTTTGTGAGGGCCACTGATATTCCTGAGTCCTGAGATATGAATCCAAAGAATTCGACCTTGCATTGCATACATTCGCCCTTTGGGTGATTGAGCATCAACCCATATTGTTATAGCCTCTGGAGCACTGCTGAGAGTCTTGGAAGACGTTCCCTCTCTGACTTGGAAAATATCGGCACACTCTCACTCACGCTTAAGATCTGGGAAGTCCCACCAGCACTCCTCAGGTGGTATGTTGGAATACTTCTGCTGCTGACGATTAGTTTGCTGCATATCCATACAAATATGAACTTCATTTGGTTGCTTCGGTTTCTGGGCAACCATGATGGGGGACTCCTTACTTTTTCGATGATACTCACCTCTTCTACTTTCTTGAGTTCCCTTTCTTCATGATGTTTCACGTGAAACAGGATCAGGCAGTCGCACAATGCGACGGGCTACACCATGGGGTCAATATTAAGTGGCACTGCCTGACCAATCAGTAGCAGCATGAACAAGGGCTTAAATGCCTTCCTGATGGACACTCACGGCAAAATGGACTAGGCCCAGCTCTTCCACAGTTTCATAGCTGAGCAGCGTTTCCCTTGCTTCACTTGCTTCAGAAATGACGTAGAGCAGAATCTGCAACCTCCAGCTCTCAGATGTTTTGGACTACAAAAATCCCATGACTTCTCACCATTGAATATGCTGGCTGGGGTTGATGGGACTTGTAGTCTAAAACATCTGGAGAGCAACGGTTACAGACCCCTAACATAGAATGTGGCTGGCACAGGCAAATAGTCATGGGCGCCCCATCCAGAGGGAGGGAAAAGTCGAATCTTCGGAGGAGTCAGCTTCTGTGTTCGGTTGAGTAGCTGAAACTGGGCAGTCAGCATCACATTAGCTGTGCCCCCGGGTCGTTGAGTGCCGGCAGAACTGTAACAGCCCAGCTTGGCTGTTAGCATTTGCAGTTGAGCCTTGGCATGCTGCTGAAACACAGGGACATCTTCTATGTCATCTTCTATGGTGGTTGTGGCAAGAGGACTTTGCTCCTCTGTGGTAGTTGCGGCCACCTTGAGGGCCCTGCTCTGTTGGCTTGAGGTCTACTCTGTGGGGCATGATCCGGGTACATAGCTCTGCACACCTTTACGAAGTGGTTTGGTTTGCCACTCCTTTCGCAAAGTTGACCTACAGCTGGGCATGTTGTTTTAATGTGAGGCAGCGATCCTCCACATGCATGGCACCTGTTGCTGGTTTGGCCAGTGGATGGTGACGGCTGTGCCTTTGGTCGGTTGCCTCCTCTGACTTGTCTCATTGCTGAGTGAGCTCTGACCACATGTGCCTCTCCCACCGGCGCTGCTTTCATGGCTTCTTCCCTGTGAGTGGCACTCGCAGTGGCTAGTTCATGTGCACAACCTATTTCAAAAATCCTGTGTAGTGATATAGTGATAATGAGGCATTATTTATATAGTGCCCACGCCTAAGTGCTTTACAGTGAGAGATATGTCGGGCTGTCGCAGAATTTGACATCACGACTGATTGGAGAAACAATTCTGTATGACCTGTGCCTGAATTTCGTCTTCATCATCGATGAGGGTGCACGATATGGGTAGATGGCGTAGCCAGGTATGAAACGCGTCAAGTGACTCTGACTTCTGGAGGGAGCCAGGTGGCGGCGCACAAGCACCCTATTATAGGGTCACTGTGCCCAGGCTGCTTGGGCAGGCTTTTTGTGTGGGGTACCATGAGCACTCTGTGTAGGAGTGATGGACCTACCTTTGCGCCAGCAGCAGAGCAAATTCTCCTGCCTCCCCCCACCTTTGTCACCAGTTGGTTTAGGCTCTCGCTCGGCTTGGCCTATACTGGGCAGCAGGACACAGTGGAGATACGTACAGACCTCATATAAGGTAAGTGTGCAACTGCCCACCCCGGAAGGGACAGGTATCTTTATTGGTAATGTGACGAGGGACGTCTGTGATGCGGGGTGTCCCACGTCATAACAGCATGCAGGAGTATAATTAATGTGATTAGGGGAATGGTAAACCTACGGATCTTGGCTGAGGTGTGGCTTAAGAGCTCAGCAGTCCACTGTCTGCTTCCATTGTTCACATGTTTCTTTTTAAGGTAAATTGCCCTTGTTGCCCTGTGAATTTCGAAGTCGTCTAATAGTTATTTACAGAACCTGACTATGTGCAGGGGGCTTCGTCAAAAGGCAAAATACTAATTTAGATGTGTGTGTACACGTGTCAGATGCCTGTTTATTTAATTAAGTGTGACATGACACAGCACGTCACGTCTTTTTAACCCATGTGACTTTTTCGTTAATACGTCTGAGTAAAAATTACGCTTATTCATACATGCTCGCATTTAATGAAAACAGAAGCCTTCAATTAGTAGCAACATCCCTGGACCCGAGACTATTTGAGATGTCCAGAGTCATGTCCCACAGGCCACACCTGAAAGCAGGGGAACCGATTTATGAATTTCCAGGGGGGGTGCCCAAATGTAGGACGTATGTGTACATAGGGTGTTCCTGTCCTCTCTGATTCCGTACTGCAATCACTTTTGAGCAGTTTGTGATTTACACCTTCCAAAGGGACCCATGCGTTAGTGATAAATCCTAATCATGAGGTGAAGAAACAACCATTAACTATGACTGGTTTATGGTAGCCTCTTTATTATTTTGGTGGCTAATCTTTAAAAGTTTTTTTCTTAAAAAAGAAAGGATCAAATGTTCAGATAAAACAAAACAGCACAGAGAAACACCATGATTTTAACTTGACATAGCTAGGTCAAAAACAGGTCAACAGCTGTGTGTATATGGGCAAAGAACAAGATGAACAATGCAGAACGAGTGCAATTCTTCTCAGGTCTGTACAAACAGTATGCAATGATTCTTTGTAATTGTTATAATCGAACTAGAGGTGTACACAATATTACTTCATAGAGGTTACAATCTCATAGTTACAATGCTGTATAGTATTGTATTCAGTTCCTATTTTTTTCTTTTCAATACATTCAAACAGACCGGTAAGCACAAAGTCCTTGTAGGACGTGACATCACTGGCAGTTATATGACCGCATTTGCATGTAGTTGCCAACTTGGTGCAAGGGGGTGGGGCGCAGAACAGTGGAAACATTGGCTAGCGTGTACTGCATATACTAAAGTCAAGTAAGAAGGAGGTTTCAGCCTTCCAGTTGCATTCGAGTAGGCCATCACTGCCTCTACTCCACCCCTCTATAATCATCCAGGTTGTAGTAGCCCTCAAAAGGCAGAGCAACACAACTAGGATGGGAGAACGAAATGCCAGCCCATCCTGTGAGTGTGTCAAACCTCAGAGCAAAAACTGTGCGTGTGCATCCTACCGTGGAGCACAATCTCACTGATTTGGTGCAAATCTTGCAAGTGGGAGCATGGGAATCCCCTGCGTGTGTGTGTGGGCTGCAGACCCCGGATCACATGCTCACTTCTTCAGTGTGAAACTCTGGCCAAGGCTCTTTGGGCTAGCATTCAGGATGGGTCTCACATCTATAAACAGTGAGATATATTGAGTGGGCACCTCACTCCTTGGAGCATAGTATCACCTGTTGCTGGTAATCTCACAACTGAACGTGCAGTTTCACTCTTGGTCATCTCAGTGACCCCATGTATATTAATGGAGTCAGTCTCCCATCTGCGAAGACAATTGTATATTCTGATATTTTACAGGCACAAGCCTTCTATTTCTTGCCCCATGATGGCTTCCAACATCGTGAGTTTATGGACATCAGGCAGCTCGGGACATGCCTGTTGCCAATTGAATGTAGCCAGATCTACTATTTAGACAATGGGAGAGTGCCATGAATCCACATTCGTGTTGAAGAAGTACTCAACATACAGAACACAATGGTATAGTGTTGCAGTCCTGCTGAGAAATGACAATTCAGTCTGTTTAAACATAAAGCAGAGTGGCTGAGAAGTAGACGCACTGTGCAATTAAAAATAAAGCAGCTGTGGTGTTTGGATGTGCTGCTTTGGTGGCACCAAGAGTATGCAATTCCCTGCGGGGTAGTGTTGGTCATTTCCTATTGAAGTATAGCAGCCCTATTGAGAAGTGCTATTGAAAGTGAAGCTGTCCAGTAGGCTGGATCAGTACTGCCCCATAAAAGGTGTAGAAGCCTCTGTGAGAAGTGGCAGTACTTTGCCAATGGTGAGAAGTGTAGTATTTTCACATGAACTATGCTTAAACACTTTGGGTTATTGAATAGTGCTGCTACATTCTGATTAATTCCATCCCTTTAAATATATTAGCTCTTGTATAACCATGACAGTGTTGAGTTATTCTGATGATGATGAAGATGATATCAGACTTGCTCAATAGTTCTGGTTCTGTATCATGAACCCTTTAAATGCCAGCGACGAGCCGGCTCGTCGGTAAAAACCGCTCCAGGTTGCCACCGACGAGCCGGCTCGTCGGTGGCACTTAAGGGGTTAATGAGGGGGGAAATGTTGGCCGGTTTGGGCGGTGAATACCGCGATTTAAAAAAAAAAACCATTGGCACTGGGGGGAACCTCAATGGCACTTAAGAGGTTAAATGTACTTCAGATCTTCAGGAGGATAGCTCAGGGGCAACATGCTCGCCTTGGAAGCAAGACGACACGGAGCAACACAGGTTCGATCCCTCGGTCTGCGCAACACAGGTTCGATCCCTCGGTTCGCGCAACACAGTTTCGATCCCTCAGTCCGTGCTTAGAAACCTCTGGGTATTACACGCATTATAATTAACCAATACAAATAAATAAATCGGCTGAGAAGCCTTGTAAGAGTGTAGCAGCTCAACTGAGAAGTGCTGATGTTGTCCCGTAAAAGTATAGCAGCCCCACTAAGATGAACTAGCATTGCCTCAACAAAAGCATAGTATTACTGCTGAGAAGATTCAACAATTATAGAAGCCCTGTTGGGAAACAGCCGTACTACCCCATCAAGACTATAGCGAGCTAACTGAGGAGTACCAGCATTTCCCCCATTTCAAATATGGCTAGCTCTACTGGAAAGTGCTGGCTCATATAGATTACACAGCCCTGCTAAGAGGTGCTGTTACTGTCTCTATAGAAGCCCAATAGCTCTGCACCATTGAGTTACTGCAGCCCTGCAAGTACTGTCCCATTGAATGGTATTACACTGAACAAGGATAACAGTATGGCAAGGTCCATACTGGGTTCTATGTGATAATTCTGCATTTTGAAGAATAAATACAAAAAAGACCAATTTATTTCGGGAGATTTGTGTGGTCTTCAAAATGCTGAATTATCCAGCCCTCCACCCCCTCCAACCCCCCCAAGAAAGTGATCCCACCTAACCCACATCTCCCCGCTCTCCTATGCTGTTTCCTTCTTTAGAATTCAGGGGAGTTCCCTCCCGCAACGCCTCCGTTCCCCGCCCATAGCATTCACCATCACCACCTACACACTCAGAGATATGCAGTCTCATTTGCCCTCTCCCTGCTCCCTCCCTCCGCAGATGAAATGCAAGAGGGGTGCACAGATGTAGAGGTACACACAACCTAAAACGAAAATGATTTTTATAAATTGAGGGACAGAGGCTCTTGCTTTGCATCTGTCCCTCAATTTATCAATTTATAAAAGTCGTTTTGGGTTAGGTGTACCTCTACATCTCTTCTAAAGAGGGGTGCACAGATGTACAAATACACCCAACCCAAAACGATTTTTAGAAATGGAGGCACAGATGCAACCTCTTGCTTCGCATCTGTGCCTTAATTTCTAAAAATCGTTTTGGGTTGGGTGTACCTCTATATCCGTGCACCCGGGTGCACAGATGTAGAGGTACACTCAACCCAAAACGATTTTTAGAAATTGAGGGACAGATGCAAAGCAAGAGCCTCTTGCTTTGCATCTGTCCCTCAATTCTAAACATTGTTTTTTTACCCGGATTTTACCCGGGCCGCCAGAAAGAGACACAGTATGGATGGAACAAAGGGCCATCCATACTGCGTCTCTTCTCTCTGGTGGGGGGGCTCAGCCCCGACTTCATTCTGTCAGCGGGTGCCCGGGCCCCTGAGCAGCCGTGTACTTGGCACCCCTGCCTGAAAGCACCATTCCACTGGCGGGTCCTCCCCCCGGAACCCGCACAAAGCGGGGGTGGTGGGAGAAGCTGCTGCCACATGTCCTGGGTGGGAATTATTTATTTTTTAAGTCATAGGGCTCCGCCAGTGGAATGGTGCTTTCAGTTGCTTCCTGCGGGACATGACAGCTCCACCCAAAATCTGTAAACGGCCCCTCAGCAGCGCTGTGTCTGCATCTTCAAGCCCCACTTGTTAGACAATCCTGGCTAGGCTTCTGGCTTCGTCCACTCCATGCTTCCATGTCGCCATGGAGTGGGGGGGCATCGGATTTCAAATTAATTTGTTTCTTTTTGAAGTCACTCTGCTTCATGAAGAAATTATTTCTATGTAAAGAAATGATTTCCGCACGCAAATCATTTCTTTATGAACAGAGTAACTTCAAAAAGAAACTATTTCTTTTTAAAGTTCGAGGGTGAGGCAGGCAGGCCTTGCTGGAGAGGAGCAAATAACAGAAGGTGCTGGGCTCGGGATCTGTAGAAGGCTGTTCTGTTTCCAGTTGTGCTTACTCTCAGCCTCTGCAAAACCCTGCACAGACCAACACTGGAGGGTATTCCAAGGTAATGGTGGATTGTTCTGTCTGCTCTTAAGGATTGTGCTAGACGCTTGGCAGGGGTGTGGTTTCCTGGGGGTTTACGTTTCAATCAGAACTCTGCCAGCCTTCCCTAGAAACTGGTAAGGTGGTAGGCCTTTCAGACGGAGAGGCTATGTACTATCTGCTTATGTTAAAACTGTGTAGGATAGAATCTGTGGTGGGTGCTCTCTGGCCCTCTAAAGTGTATGATAGGTATACGTGTTCTCTCCTGCAGTGTCACCAACACATAGAGGCTCTACCCAAAGTTCCAAAAAGATGTAGGTTAATCAGTATTGGATTGGCGAGTCGTGCAGGGCCAGCAAGGTAGCTATAGTTCAATGCAAGTTTGAATATTGTCATCTGCTGGTTCCGTTATCGCTTGAATTCATCCATTGAGTGCTCAGTTTTATGAAAAAACGTGATTTATTCAGAATCTGGTGGTGAATGACTGCTTGCAGCCAGCACGTGTTTCGACCATAGGTCGTCCTCAAGCCTGCCATTCCAAACATGCATGTTATATAGATTACATCATCAAATATAACCGTGTTACAATTGGGAGTGGGTATTTTGGTACAGAGCTGTATTTTGTGGGTAGGAAATGTGCTACACTTTGATGAAAGCAATTGGTTCGTCGAAGAGGAGGATAAATAAATCATTAAATAGTTGCAAGGAGTTTGGGAATGAGGCATAGTCTATTGCATTTGAGGGCGGGCTTTGTCGCTGCACCTAGACATTGAAAGTGGGAGGATATTTATTGTACTTAGATCATATGTGAGATTAAATACTGCTCCTGGCACCTAGTTGGAATCCAGGTGGTGAACAATGTTGAATGTATAGCTAACTCCTTTATTCCTCTCACACTCCGCACATTTGGAACTTAGCCGAAAGCAGAGTCTCCCTCCCGCACACATCTGCTTTCACATGAAACTCAAACACTTTTGCACAACACCCCTATCATAAGAATGCAGCTACCTTTCACGATCAAAAATTTAAACTGTAGCTTCACACGTAACCGTCTATCCTCTCACAGAACCTCCCACTTCACTCCTAATTTACCTGCTTCCACCCATCTGCATGCCATTTAGATATTGATGACTAGCAGGGTCTTGGCCATCCCCTCATAACTTTAATGTCTGAAATGCACACACGCGTAATAGCACCTCCCAATTTCCCATACTTTAGACTTTGGTCCCTCCGAGAACTTTCAACCAACAGCGTGTTGAAACCATAATTATGGTGAAAGGAGCTATACAAATGTCGAAATGAATGAATGAATACAAAGGAAATCCAACTTTATGGTGGCAGCCAACTTTTTTTCAGTTTTGAATTTCATTTTTCTTTGCAAAGTGGAATGGGCCTAAAAGAACAATTTCTCACTGTGCATTCAATGTATAAATGAGAAACACAGGGCAGGCACTTATCAACACTGGTGTTCCAGTTTTTTAAGGGAAAGTGCACCCCCTTTGCATTACCAGTCCTTTTGTCTTCACAGACTTTATCCTGACTGAAGTTGGACTATTTTCGGGAATTAGTAGGGGTTTCTTTTGATTTACCTTTTAAGATGCAACTTCAGATTTTGGGAGAACCCGCCAGGGACTAAGGCAGGCATCATACTGACAGCAAACCCTCAGTTCAGGGGGCCGTTTTGGAATCAATCACCAAGTGCTGGCTGGCCATCCTTCTGCCATCCTCCTCTAAATGGAAAGATCTCATGGACTGGTCTCTCATCTGTTAAGAGTCTGTTCCTGTGCTCTGCAATCACCAGTTAGTTCCCCTCCTGTCTCTTTCTTGCTCAATAATGCATAATCCAGACTTCTCTCTTTCTATCCTATGTGCTTCCCTTTATATTTCCCTGTAATCCCACCCTTGGTCTGTCGCAGAGGAATGGTTTGCTTTCCACATGACCAAATGCATGGGGGTTGAGGGGGGGATTTACTAGTTTCATTTGCATGCTCTAAGTTCTGACTCTTCAATACTAATTAGTCAAATGTTGCATGATGGAATTCTGATAATATTTGAGAATTGTATGTGTTTTTGCCATTTTTGTGGTATTACCAAGGGGACAACATATAATTCTGTTTCAAGGTTCACATTCCAAACAGGTTTCATTGCTGGGATAGGTACTTCAATTAATCTGCTGACATTAACCTCAAATATTTCTCATAATGAATCAAAGAAGCAACCACTATATGTGGTGTTCATTGATCTTCGAGCTGCCTTTGATTTCGGTCTCCAGGCAACTGCTAGTCGGGAAGTTGATCATGCATGGATGTCCAGCACATCTAGTCTCATTAATTAGTGAGTTACATGTGGAAAATGCCATCCAGGTGAGATTAACCCTTGACGGTAAATTGTCTAAACTGATCTATACATTTAGAGGATTAAGGCAGGGGTGCACCTTGGCCTCTGCTTTGTTTAATTTTTTTATTTCAGATATTGGAACAGCTTTTCAACATATTATCACTGATTCACCAAAATTAGCCAATAAAACAGTTATATATCTATCTTACGCAGATGACTTGGTGCTTCTCTCAAAAACACCTAAGGGCCTCCAAAATTTGTTGGACGTTCTTGCTTTTTATGTGCAGGATAACCAACTTACCATAAATTTGACGGAAACTAAAGTTATGACGTTCAACATTTCAAAAAGCTCAAAAAGAAGGGTTTATTATGGTCTCTTAATGGCACAAGTCTATAATGCGTTTCTTGTTATACCTATCTCGGTATGGTAATTACAAACCAAGCGAAGGCACAAGTCTATGAGGAAATTTTAGAGACGAAATTGATAATTGCAATTTCCCAAGCTAGGCTAATTCAAGGGAAATATGCACAATTTTCTACGGCTCCTGTTATTTCTTACTACTCACAAAATGTTTCACCAATTCTCTTGTATGCAGCTGAAACCCAAATAATGCTGTTAGAGAACACTTGGACTAAATTGGAAAGTAAGTACTGGTGAAGTGTTTTATTTCTGCCAAACTGTGTCCCTATAGACATTCATTATGTTTGGCAGATAATTGCTTTATTCTGAAAATGTATTTTGGCAATTCAGTCGCCTATGGTGATTGGTATTCTGTCCAGCTACATCTTTTCTTCTAAAGACGTGTTTATCTCCATGTGGCGTGGTACAGCTATACAAGCTTTAGCAAATTCTGAGGTTTCATTGAAGGGTATGATACAAAACCCTATGAGGGTGAAAACAAAATTATTTCAGATTGATTGGATTGCTACCAGGAACACATGTGAGTTGTATAGAGATTTTAATGAAAATCCCTTTCAGTTGAAAATACATTCCAATCCTGAGAGTCATATAAGCAGATATCCAGCAATCTCTCATAGGGGTGATTTTATGAGAGTTTGCTTTAATCTATGGTTAACCAGGGATGTGTTAGCTAAACGAAAACCTATTCAACAAGCTGAGAACATCTGTAGATATTGTAAACAACCATCCCAAAGAGAAACATTGAAACATATATTAGTTGAGTGTGAAGCTTTAATGAATAGCAGACTTAAATACTTGAAGCCTCCTTTGCAAGAGTATCGGAATCTGACCTGTGACACTATGTGGCAAATGATTCACTCAAGCTTTTTAATTAAATTGAGAATTGCAACAATTGGGTTCTTGCAGGAATTGAGATTGAGTGAAGCTTAGATTGAGCTGAAACTGAATTAATTTTATTGACTTTTCTGTCTGTGATTACTGTTATATTTGGTGTGTGGATTAACGATGAGTTAGTAAATTGAAGCTTAATTTTAGTTGGCGTAGTATATATATGTTACCTAGGAAGTTTTAACTTAGTTGATGTATTAATTTTGATTATCATGTAATGAATTGATTTTTTCTTTTTCCGTTTTTATAAAAAATGTATTGTAAATTTGACATTGTTCAGCTAAAGCAATAACAAGAATAAATAAATAAATAGAGTGTCTAAATGAGGGGTCAATTGGATTTTGCTTTGTGATGCACCACTAAATTTCGTTTTTGCACCTTTTCAGTGATATTCATGTTCATGTAAATCATTGGGATTTCTTTGGTGTGCACTTGTAGCAGCTCCAAGCAAGAAGGCAGAAATAATACATCACCTGCATATTCATTCTCCCGATTTTGACTATTCACAGTAAATGGTCTTAGTTGTACCTATCTTCAATGACCTTTAAACTTTACTAATCTAAGGAAGTTGGTTAATGTCATGCATCTGCGTGCCTGTGACCTGATCTGTTAACCTGTGAAGACTCATGCACCTTTTATGAGTTCATGTGAAATAGATTCTCTGAAGGCCTATAAGTGATATTATTCTATCACCCAAACGCCTTCCTGGCGGCATGACATGCTGCACAGTGCTCTATAAATGAATAACATGTCTTATGTTTTTTCATTTTAATCTTTGGATAATTACAAATCAGATTTTTTGTTGTATATAATAATAATAATATTATGGTAATTACAGCACCTTTCATTATGTTTCTTCTGTTATTTACGAAATAGCAAGCACATGCTACTGACTTCCATAGGATGGGTTATGATATATCATCTGTAAAACTACCAATAATTCTCAAGGAAAGGGGTAATACATTGCCAACTATTAAAGTACCCCTGTTCTCTACTATTAAAAGCTTGGTTACAAATGCCCTGCACATGGCAACCTCGAGGTTGACAGCAAATGGGTCGAGTTCGAGGAATATATACTTGCGAATCCAAGCACTAGACCCTTGTGTATGAAAATGATTATATGGAACACCAGGGGGTACTGTCATTTTTGTAGTAAAAAGGTTTCTATAAATATATTGATGGACGCTGATGTATTTTTCATTCAGGAAAGGTCGCTGTTGGAGCCATTTTTTATGGATGGTTACAATATATTTAACAATCTTGCAGAACGAGGAGAAAGGGGTCGCCCATTTGGTGGCATGTTGATTGGGGTGAACCAAAGCTACCAACCCAGACAGGTGGTATTAACTACTAATAACAAAAACAAGATGGCAGTTGTGGTGACATTTCCTAATGCACTAATGTATAAGAGTTTGTTGATAGTAAACATTTACGATCCTCCGGGTGGGGCCCACACAAAATGCATGCAAGAGACTATTATGACTATTTTGTTAGAATGGGCGGAAGGTGGAAACGGTGGATGGATAATACTTGGAGGAGATCCTAATACCTGTTGTGTTGTAGCGACACTTCAACGATGGAAGAAACTGCCCATAGTCTATTCATATTTTCAGTGAGAGCTGTGACAATGTACAGGGTCATAGATGGGTTCATTTCTTACAGGATTGTGACTTGTTTATGCTTAATGGGATAACCAAAGGAGACCACCCGGGGAAACACACGTGGCAAAGTGGGATTGGGAAAGTAACTTTCGACTATATTTTTGTGGGACACAAGTTAACAAAATTGTTAAGAGAAATGAAAGTTGGGAATCCTTTATATAGTGATCACTCCCCCATCGAGTTAACAGTAGAAATAGATACTAACAAAGATAAAGAACAATACACCGGTGAAGTAGAAATAAATGGCTGTGGGAACCAAATATATTGATTAAAAACAAATAACATCCTGCCAATGAGACTCTGTGCGGTACATCTTCATAATGATGAATGGGTGACACTATGTGCCATTACGGCTGAGGAGATGGAGTGTTCATTAAAGATACAACATCTCAGGTAGCTGCAGGAGGTAGGGTTCCCTATGTCAGGGAAGGTAAGACCCAATAAAACCATTATGACAAACAGATAAGAGGTGCCAAACGTCACTTAAGAAAGCAGTTGCATAGAGTTAGAAGATCCAAATTAGGGGCTGTGTAAATGGGTATAGAGTGTAGGAAGCTGAAATGTAGGCATCAGAATTGGATGACGCAAAGGAGGAAACCATTATTGGTTATGGAATGGCAGAGTATGGGTGGAATTTTGAGTAGTGGTAATATGACTAGGATGTGTTCGTTAGTGAGACAGCACAGAAATAGCCAGAAAGAGATATTGATCAATTCTTTAAGTGAGGGGGACTGGTGTAAGTATATCAGTTCCTCTCTGATCACTAACACTGTGAATGAGACTATTACAGGGGTAAATCTGTGTAATAGAAATACCCACATAGGTATGGAAATACATTGCAACTTAATATTGACAATGATTAACACACTCAAAAAATCAAAGGCCACAGGTCCCAATGATTTGTCAAACATAGTATTGACGAATGATAGTGAGGTTTGGGCAGATATATTAATGCCCCTGTTCCAAAAGGTATGTAAGGAGGGCCTTATCCCAACCACATGGAAAGAAGCCATATTACTACCAATATTCAAAAAGAATTTGCGATTCATCCTAATAACTACAGGCTTCTTTCTTTGTTGGACGTCACAGGGAAGCTATTTGTTTCTATGATAGTACAGGAACTTAATAGTTAGTTGGAGGAAAAGAAAATATTTAGCCCCTTACAGACGGGCTTCCGTAAAGGATATTCCACCTCCCAAAAGACAAAGCCCCTTTATTCATGGCTTAAATTAATTTCCAAGCTGCCTTTGACACAGTAAATAGGGCCATTTTGTGGCAGAAAATGTAAAAGTTGGGTGTTCTTCCTGCTTTGCTGAATATGATGGTCCAGCTGTACGAAGGCAATAGTGTGCGAATTTGCTTGAGTAACTGGGGGGCATGCACGCCT
Organism: Ambystoma mexicanum; assembly: GCF_040938575.1. Taxonomy (NCBI): domain Eukaryota; kingdom Metazoa; phylum Chordata; class Amphibia; order Caudata; family Ambystomatidae; genus Ambystoma; species Ambystoma mexicanum. The sequence continues at coordinate 380,414,971 of NC_090925.1, forward strand.
AGCATACCCACAAACACCGGACTGAAGCACTAAAGGTGCGTCCTTTCCCCTTCGCTATTTAACCTATATCTATTGGACCTATCAGATAGCTTGACAATGGTAAGAAACTGTCCTCCCAAAATAGGTGACTGCCACCTGGTGTAGCTGTCTTATGCTGACGATATGGTGTTGGTAGATCATACACCATCCGGTATACAAAGGTCTATACACGCTCTGTGTGAGTATGGAAATGAAAATGCTCTTCATGTAAATGTGAAATTGAGGACGTGTAGGATTAACACATTGTTTGGCATTCTTGAACAAACTAATTCCTACGCTATTTAGGCTTACCTATAACATTGAATATGGGAATGGAGGAGGTTATTGTACACAAGAAGAAGGAAGCAGTTCCATTTGGTTGCCTTATCAGCAAACTGACAAACTTGACTGCTGGTTTTAGCATGAAAGGCTTATTACTTATGTATAAACAGATCATCTGCCCAACAGAGATATATGGGTTGGAAACAATTGGGGCAGTCATTAAGAAATGGGAATGGCTTTATGTACTGGAGGGCAGGTTGTCAAAATGGGCATTGGAGTTGCCTGAAAGAGTCCCTATGGACGCCATAAATTTTGAACTAGGCCTGACCATCTTGATAGGGCAGGTCAGATATAAGAGGGCTATCTTGTATATCAAAGTTATGAAATCCATAGCCTGCCCATGACTTGATGTTTGTGGTAGTGCAATGGGATCTAACATCTTGAAAATGTTTCTTTTCAAGAATGAAAAGTTGTTTGACAAGGTTGGGTGGTTCCCTGATTGGTCAGAGAACGAAACACCATTACAATGTGAATTTTAAAAAAAACTATTGGTACATGATTGGCACTTGAATTAGGAACACTTGGGGAAACTGAAGCACTACTTACCCTTTTGGAACTTAAGCCATCGATATTTGTAAATGCAGGATTATTTGACTCTGTTCCCCGCACCAGAACTGAGATTATTTGGGCTGTTACTCTGATTGGGTAGACTCCTGACCATGGCTGCAAAAGGTCCAGAGTTACAAATTCCGGAGGTTGGTCGCACATGTAAAATCTGTGGGCTAATAAGTCAGTTGGAGACAAACCAACATATACTGACCTCCTGTATAAAACATGGAGACGTGTACATGTTGCTTCGAACAAGATTTGTATACAATGTTGATGCTATAAAATCAGATGAATTTTGGAATTACTGTCTGAATACTAAGAATTTGAGTGTCAAGACTGCTTTGTATAGTGTGGAAAAGGGCTGAATCTATTTTAAATGAGATGAAATAAGGGATAACCTATGAACTTGTTGCTGGTACTGTAATGGGTTAAGGTCAATAATTATTGTAAGAATTGGGGTATTGAATTGTTTCTTTTTTTATTGTTTATGGTTTATTTAAAATCAAACCTTTTACAAAAGAAAATAATATCTCCATTTCACAACACGCACATAAGATAAACCTTCAGAATCCAACATGAGCAAAAATTCATCAGTCAAAGCAGACTGCAGTCATTAAAAATCTACAATTCATACATCCTTAAAAATCCTTTAAAATATATTCAATACATTTAATTCCTGCTAAAACCAAACTTGATTTTTCCGCAACTAAAAATATGTCCCACCATTCCAAGGCCGACAGAGCGCTTGCATGCTTCACATGTGCTTCCAGATAACAGGATCTTGCTTTCACCAAAGTGTCATGTCGCGCTGACATTCCCTGTGGAGCCGCTGGAAGCTGACGTGACTGTTCCATCACGTTTCCCTGGTTGTTCGCCACAGCGGTCTAGTTTTTCCAAGATGGCTGCCGCGATTGTTCATACTGCATCAGAGCCGTGGTTCCCTGCGTTAGAACCCTCCTGCTCTGGCTTCAGGTGAGATTGTCAATCTGGAAAAGTGAATACCCTTCATTTGAATGTCAGACGTAACTTGATGGCCGAAGGCCAACCGCCTTATGCACAGAATTATAGAAATACAGACTGCTATGCTTGACCAACAAGCGGCCATTTTAAACTTAGCAAGAATCGCCATTTTGCTTGTTAACCATTGCTCATTGCTTTCTGTCTAAACTGCTTTGCAGCTTGCAGTTCTTGTGAATTCTGCTTACTCTGCTCAACTGTTAACATCATTGTCTGAATATGAAAGGGCAAGGTCGCGGGACTGAGGAGTTCGTTGAAACTCCTCATGAGTAGCCCAGAAAGGAATGCCCACGCTCCCTCTGTAGCCTTGAGGGAGAGCTGCAGGGCATTTAATCATTTCACAGCTGCCAGCCAGTCTCGTACTGTGGTAGAATATGTTAGAATAAAGCAGCTAGAGGCTTGAATTATGCTCTTCTTATGGCCCCCCTTCGCAAAACCCTTTAGAGCGTGTCGGCTCCCAGGACACGAATAGTACCTCATAGATAGCAAAGCTTGGAATGTGGCTCTTCCCCCGTGTGCAGCTTGCTGCCAAGAACAGAACCACTGTGTTCTGTTCAACAACTAAAAGATGCCTCCGCACTTTTTAATTGCACATTGTTACTAGAATAGACATCGAAATTGTCATAATTGTCATACCCGTCGGAAATGTCCATCGTCATCCCGAGTTCAAAGAAACTTAATAAAGGGGGGGTGTTGAACATAACATAGCTGATTGTATGATATGCATTTTGTATACATGTAACTAATGTACGTAATTCGCTCTCTTGTGTCCCTCGAGGTCTAGGAAACTCACGTCGCGGGGCGTGAGACCAGAATTGGCCAATTGGGACTATTTTGCTTGCAATAAACCCTAGCATTGGGAATTCGAACCTCGTGTCTGGTGCATCTTTTCGTGTATGGTTATTGCCTTGTTTCCATATCGCGAGGGACCCCTAGAGGTCCCTTTCAAGATGGCACCCGAACAGGGACCCTCCCCCACTTGGCCCATCGTATACGTTGTAACGGAGTAAAGGCGGAAGAACGGCGAGGACGGGACGATCGAGCCGGGATCAAGAGGTGTACGGGGCGCCCTGTAGAAGTGAGGAGAGATTCCTTCTGCAGATCTGCACACATCTGATCCCTGATCGACGTACCGGGCCAGAGGGCAAAGGAGGCGAGGGTCCCGAAGCGAGGCAGAGGCCAGAGAAGCGCAGACACGACATTGGGAGAGGTTGCGGCAGGGCAGGTGACTTGTTTTATCAGGTGAGTCATTCCCCGATTCAAACAAAAACCTGATTTTTGGTAGAGTGTTGATTTTGCAAATTCAAACGTCCAGGTAAAGGTTAGCTAACCAAAGGGGAAGGTTCAAAACATGCCTGGAGTACTGTCCACTTTAGCGGGGCTTTTCCGCTGCGGTAGACAGTCCTTGGAATATAGCCAAAGTGCACCGCCTGGGGGAACGCCGACTTATGACATGTATGCAAAATATGGAGTGGGTGCGATAATATTTTGTGAAATTTGGCATAGGCAAACTAGAAAGCAACAGGACCATCAGTGGCCGATTAATGGTAGCTTTGAGATTGCGAGGATAGATAACCTAGAAAGGGTGTTGATAAGGAAAAAAGCGCGACCCGCAGCTTTTGAGACTGTCAAAGATTGGAAGAGGGAAGCAATGCTCTGACTTAGGAGTAGAGGGAAGCATGCGCGTAGGCACAAATCAAAACTTGAGGTAGCAGAAGAAAAGGAGGAGGAGGAGTGGACGGCAAGTCTAAGATGGGAAGGGAGACGTGACCAAATGAACATAAAAGGAATATATCCGCAGCGGGAACTACACACAGCAGACGAATTAATGGAATGTTTGCTAACTAATACGGGTCGAGGCCCAAAACCAGAATCAAAACCAAACACGCCAGTACTGACTGCGCAGGCCCAACCAGTAGCTCTCATACCCCCTCCCAAAGCCCAAGCACTTCCCCTCACGCAAGCATTAACCCAAGCCCCACCCACAGCTCGAGCCCTCCCACAAGCGCAGACCGCAGACACACAATTTCCCAGCACCCAGGAAGGCCCTTCACAGATGCCACCTGTGTCACTTGTCCCATCCCCACCTCCCACTCCAGAGACAGATTCAGCACCATACGCCCCTCCTGAAGTTGAAATTGAGACCGGGGAGGCGACAGGCGGGGCTGAAGCAACAGGATTTGGACAGGTAACTCGAAGCGCGATCAGCAAAGAAAGAAAGATTGAATTACAGCAAGAGGCAGAAATGTACATAGAAGGAAATGATGGGATGGCAGCATTGGCCTCATTGTATGGGTACCGAAGAAGCAACGAGAGACAGGTAGTGTTGGAATGCATGGGGGAAATTTTGGTGGGAGAATGGAAAAAGATACTTGGGAATTTACCGCCACAACGATTGTTAGAATTGAATAAGTTAGCACGCAGTGAGCAAAGAGATGAGGATGTAAGAAAACATGTATACAAACTCATTGAACTGAAAAATGAAATGGAAGATAGATATGCTGAAATGTTTGCTACACCTGAATATAGTCAGGAGTGTATTAAGAAAGGTAGGAAGGAGGCGTTGAGGTTGATATGCAAAAATCATGGGCGAGAGTTTTTTCAGGTGGTGCAAAGCATTTGCCGGTACCAGGACAAATAGGTGATAAACAAAGATTGCAGGCATGGGTGGGGGAAACAATGCGATGGATGTCGAACAAAAGAACGTCAGTGAAGGAAGTAAGTGAGATATGTAATGGGTACCCATTGGAGATGAGAAAAGAAGCGATGCAAACGATAGTAGGAGTGTTACTGCAGCAGGTCATTGGATACAATAGAGGTAGAGGAAATGCACAAGGCAGTAGAAATTTGAATAATATGCACGGGGTGTCATTGGGAGTAAATCAATGTGCGTACTGTAAGGAGGAAGGACACTGGCGAGCGCAATGCCCGCACCTACAGAATAGAGGTGGGTTTGGCCAGAGAAGGCCTCATAGAGGACATCAGGGTCAAATGGCCCAAGCAGAAATAGCATGCAGCAGCAGTAGGGATATACCAAGGAGGTACTCAAAACCAATCCTATGGTCAAAACCAAGCTCAACAGAACCAGGCATTGAACCAAAGTGTTTCGAACCAAAATCAGGGCGGGCAGGGCCAACAGAGAAATGATCAGAGTGGAGGACACCGAGGGGGAAATGGGAATATTTTTGATACACAGCCAAACACGTATTATAGCAGCAGCGGTGACTACACGTCGGACGATGTGTTCTTTTCGCAATAGGACAGCCCACGGCAGGGGTCGGAACCAGTGTCTATTCCCATGAATCAGAGAGGACCCTATGTAGAAATGAGAGTCGGGAATAAGGAGCACCGTTTCCTTGTAGATACAGGGGCGCAGAAGTGTTCGATAGACCACCACTTGGTTCCGGAGATCCCACTGTCGGGGCAAAAGAATGTTTCTGTAGGGTTCGCAGGTACACCAGTAATTAACCCCATGTCCGAAGCTATCCCAATTACAATAGGACCATTTACGGAACAGTGTCCATTTTTTCTGACAGAAAATTGTGAGGAGAACTTGCTAGAATTAAATTTGTTGAGAAAATTGGTGGCAGTTGTACATTGTACGGCAGATGGGGTGTTCCTCACGATGTGGCCTCACGATGCACCGGTGATGGAATTTATGTCAAAAGCGTTACCAGAAGAGCTAAGTAGAGTACCAACCTGTCTGTGGGCAATGCATGATAACGATGTAGGATGCTTGAAAATAGAGCCAGCAAAAATAACTTTGAAAGAAGGTGTTACATTACCACGAATTCCCCAGTATAAAATTTCTGTTGAAGGTGAGAAGGGATTAAAGAGTATTGTTACTGACCTGGTGAGATTGGGGGTGGTTGAAGAAATTGCAGGCAGCACGTGCAACAGCCCGATTCTTCCAGTTTACAAGAAAGGAGGCAATGAAGTACCATATCGTTTCATAATTGATCTGCGCGCATTGAACAAAGTGGTAGACCCACAATTCCCTTTGGTCCCAGATGTCACAACAATACTGACAATGATACCGGCCACAGCAGAATACTTTAGTGTAGTTGATTTGAAGAACGCGTTCTTTAGCATTCCAGTGGATAAAAGCAGTAGATACCTGTTCGCGTTCACTCTAGGAGGTCGATCATTCACATTCACACGCATTCCACAAGGATACACAGAAAGCCCGAGCATTTACAGCAGAGCGCTAAAAGAGCAGCTAGACATGCTAGAATTACCCGAAGGTTGCGTACTCTTGCAGTACATAGATGACTTATTACTAGCTGCTGACACAAAAGAGATCTGCAAAGAAAGTACTGTATTACTATTGACACACCTAGCGACCCATAGTCACAAGGGAAGTTTGAAGAAATTCCAGTATAATCAAAAGGAGGTGTCTTATTTGGGTTACCTACTTTCGAAAGAAGGGAGAAGATTAACACCAGAATGCATAGAAAGTATTTATGGTATACCTATTACAAAAACTCAAAAAGGAGTGAGAGCTGTAATAGGCATGGCCTCTTATTGTCGGCAGTGGATCAGTAATTTTGCCTTGATTGTGAAGTCGATGATAAAGTTAACTAAAAAGGATGCAGTGATGCCTTTACAGTGGGATGAGGAATGTCAGAAAGCGTTTGAGCAATTGAAATCTGCATTGTGTGCTGTGCCAGTTTTAGGCACTCCTAACTATAAAAAGATATTTAGACTATTTGTGAGCGAGAGTGAAGGATGTGCATTTGTGGTTTTGACACAGGAACAAGGTGGAAGAAATAGGCCGTGCGGCTATTATTCTTCCGTGCTGGACCCTGTAGCGCGCGCACTACCACGATGTTTGCGATCCGTCGCAGCGGCTGCTGCGTCAGTGAAATAAACCAAAGGAATGGTATTGGGGCACACTTTAATTCTGATGGTGCCACATGCTATAGACGTTCTATTAAATAGAACACAGACGCAACACCTCACCTCTGCTAGACTAACAAGATATGAGCTCATCTTGTTTGCACCCCACATCCAAATTATGAGGTGTAGCGCATTGAATCCTGAAGAATGAATGCCACTGCCCATAGCAGAAATTGGTGACAACGAATCACCACCCCATGATTGTTTAATGGTCACTGAAGAAGAAACAAAGGGAAGAATTGACTTGAGCGACATCCCACAGAAAGAGCCAGATGGGGAGTTGTTTTGTGACGGCTCTTGTTTTAAATTACCTGATGGCACATCAACGGCCGCATATGCAATTACTACCCTAGAGAGTGTTGTAGAGAGCAGAAGAATCCCCTACAATTCGGCACAAGCCGCAGAAATTATAGCACTGACCCGAGCCTGTGAACTCTCTGAAAATCTGAACGTGAATATTTATACTGACAGCCAGTACGCCTTTGGCGTGGTTCATAACTTTGGCCGACTCTTGGCTGAGAGGGGTTTCTTGACATCACATGGGGCCAGGATTCAGCATGGGCCTTTGATTGTGCGATTGTTGTCTGCACTCACGTTTCCAAAGCGCCTAGCTATAGTGAAATGCGAGGCGCATAAAAAAGTAACATGCAAAGTGGGAGAGGGAAACGCGTTTGCAGACAGGATTGCAAAACAAACAGCCACAGATTTGGGAAATAAAATGATGACAGTACAGACTGAGGAAGTACCTTGTATGATAGAGAATGGAGTTGCCACAGTCAAGGAAATGCAGGCTGAGGCCACGACCGAAGAGATTCAGGGGTGGGCTGAGGGCTCTGCTGAGTTAGATTTGGAAGGATGTTGGGTGGACAAAGAGACCAAGAACTGGATGTTGCCAAATTGTTACGTAACCGCAATGGTTACAATGGCGCATAGCCCTACCCACATTTGCGCGAAGAAGATGGTACAGCATTTATCCACAGTATGGAAAAATGAGCACATAAATAGGAATGCAGAAAGGCTAGTGCAGAATTGTATTACGTGCCTGCAACACAATGTAGGGAAGGGAACCGTGACTCCGGTAGGTAGTTTTGTCCCACCCTCCATGCCATTTGAGGTGATCCATTTTGATTTCATAGAAATGGAAAGGTGCCGGAACTACAAATATGTGTTAGTGGTGATTTGTGCATTTAGCAAGTTGGTGGAGGCATATCCTTTAAAAGACTGCACTGCCATGTCAACGGCAAAAGTAATGTTGAAAGAGTATTTCTCCCGGTTCGGGTTGCCCCGTGTCCTGTGGTCAGACAACGGCCAACACTTTGTGGGCGCGGTGGTGCTACAGATCTGTGAAGGTCTACAGATAGAGAAACGATTCCACAGTTCCAGGCATCCCAGTTCTGCCGGGCTTGTTGAGAGACATAACGGTATCTTAAAGTCAAAGATAGCTCAAACCTGTGCTGGGAGCAAGTTGAGTTGGGTGGATGCATTACCCCTAGCGCTATTGTGCATGCGCACGTCTGTGCAGGCTAAAACTGGGCTCTCCCCCTATGAAATTATAATGGGGAGACCGGCAAATGTATGGTGCGCACCGCAGCCCAAAGATTGTGTGAGGTCGAGCATCCTATGTTAAGCACATTCTGTGGCCTTTTAATGCAGAAGTTGCGTTTAATTCATCAGCAGGTGCAGGAGGCATTACCAGTGCGATACACCGGACCGGGGCACTCGCTGGAGCCTGGAAACTGGGTCCTGATAAAGAACTTTGAGCGGAAGACAGCATTAGCACCCAGGTGGCGCAGCCCCTACCAAGTACTTTTGGCGATGCAAACGGCCATTCGAATGGACGGAAGGCATGGATCCATGCGATACATGCCAAAAGATTCCCAGGACTGCTGACAACTTCCGATGACCAGAGAAAGGAGACGGTCTCGGAAACGAAAGAAACTGTTTGCCACAGCATCAGCCGGAGCGAGAAGTGAAACTTGAAACAAGGTCCAAGCGAGAAGTGAAACTCGAAACAGAGCCTGAGGAGGCTGCCAGTAAGGGGAAAGGGCGAAAAGTGCCCCAACGTTGCTCAGCAGAAGCAACATCACTGCCGAGCGACACAAACCCTGTGAAGTGGGAGAATGGAACAAAAGGCTCCCACCAATCCCCTCACACCCCTGGCCTAGAGGATCACAGCCCAGGCCCCCGCCACGAGAGGAGTTTGCCCATCTACCAGACGACCAAATACCCTGGTACAGGAACATACGGATGTGCCAACCCGCCTGCCCACCAGCCTGCCCTGCCCATGCCGACACCTGTGGCATGGATGGACGCGACTGAACCATCCAACACTAAATCAACACGTCGTTAGAGATGCCATGACGACCTAGCCAACGGTCAGCACACCCGTGCAAACATGCACACTGGACACTCCCACACCAATCCACACGAAGAACATATTCAGTGTTATGACGTAGGTGACGGACACACCCACTGACACGCATCTTTATTATTTTTCACATAGGCTTTTTTCAAATGCAGAAACGCAAGACGCACAATGAACTCATCTAAAATGCTTGCTCACGCTTCTCCTAAACCCATGCATTACAAAGAGAAATATAACGAAGACATGATACTGGGGATAAAGCAATATGATACCATAACCTAAAGCGCTGTGTATCAAACGGTTTCACCTATGCGCCAGGCCCAAGTAGGCCGCAAACAAGAGCTTCCATGAACATTGAATGAGCAAGAGTACAGTTGCTGACCCTGCAGAATGAGCCCGGCGAGAGCAGACAGTCAAGGGCACAATGTTGCAAACTCGCATGCCGCAAGCCGACGCCAAGGTCACACCTGCAAATTAAGCCAGGCACACAGTGGAAAATGTAATATTAATTGTGCAGAATTCTGCCTCAACCACGGTCTCACCTCACGTGACCAAGCCGAACCTGACAGGGTGCCAGGCCCAGAAGGAGGGAGGCGCCTGGATCCCACGTTTCAAGACACAGGCAGATACAATTAAGTGACTCAATGGACATCTGCGGCGGTGGGAGTAGTCTGCCTTCCAGCATATGAATAAATCCTCACATTGTCTGCACATACCCATAGTGATACATTGTTGCAAATGACAGGTGCACCGCGAGCTGGGAACAGCGATGGTCCCAGACTGGGGGGCTCGCGAGTGGACCAATTAGAACATGGGGCTCTTATCACTGACGCCATTAACATTGACCAATCCTCAGGGGTCTTCATGTAACAATTTTCATGTATCAAATTGAAGGGACAACCCAAGTATACCACCTGACTAACCCTCGACCACTAATAACGCTCTCTATACGTATGCTATACTAACCCTACCACTCGAGGAACCAATCCAGAGTGGCGATAGGTTTCTTACTAACTTTCCCAGGTGACGCAAGTAGCGCGTCATACTAAGGTAAAAGGGCCTGCGAGCCCCATGATTAGAGAGAGAGTGTCAGGACGGAAGCCAGACGAGGGGAGGTGGCGAGCCGCTTGGAGGGGTGCACGCAGTCGAGCGGCCCCGCATCAAGAGAACTTGGTGAGTATGCCACGCACAACAAGCAATGTGAAATTGTGAGGGAGGGGGGAGGAATTGAATACGGGAGGCGGGAGGTGTTACACAGGTGCGCGGCGAAGGTTTGATAAATTAGTGTTGACGGTCCGATGAATGGTAGCTGGACAAGTGCGAGAGCAGTCCGCTACGTTACGGAAGAGAAGGGGGCGGAGCACGAAAACATCACGTGCGGCCGCTCGTAGACACTGTTTGGCCTAGGTCGTGACCACGTGTAAGGGTGTGTGTGTGTGTGCGGTTTCCTACGATTTGGTAATTATTGATCAATGAGTAGATGAGGATCCCTATTGATCGAGCAGGAAACTGGATAGATAGATGACGTTTCCCTCTAGGCGGTAGCTAGCTGGTTGCCTAATACGGAAGATAATTGGCTGGTTAAGCCCTCCTGTCGAGGGGCGTATCACACGCGAGGCGACGCAGCGTGCGCAGTCCGATTATATTGTTGATTACCTTGTTCCAGGCGTGACAGGAAGACAGCTATGGGGTTAACGGGGGTAGATTGCAAGCGTATTTTGAACTTTTAAAAACATATGAAGAATTTACCGGTAGTTTGAAGAGGTCGGTGACGTCACCAGTAGGGCTTTTCATAGGATAATCTCGAACACAAGGCATCTTTCTTTCTGAGAGTGGTGGGGAAGAGAATTATGGTAAGGGAGTGGAAACAGAGGTAAACAGTAACGAGTTGATCGTGGGGAAGGTGAAAAGGGGGACGTGGCTGCGCACGGAGAACGCCGGCCACGGCAAGTGAAGAAAGGGGAGGAGGAGTAAGAGAAAGTGGGACGACTGTATAAGAACGTCACAAGGGGCACGCAGCCGTAGGGGGCTACGTGCGCCTCGGCCGCAGAGGGCCGTAAAGGTGTTCGGTAAAGGAAGAAAAGAAAAGAATATACAAATGCAAATGCTATATTTTACTAATTTTCCTTAGCGGACTATCGCAAGTCCCCAAACTTACGGGGCCAGGTAAAGATCTAAGGCTGTATAGTGTAAACTGTTAGTAAGATAACCGCTACCAAATAGGGGAAGGAGAACAAGTGAAGCGCTACTATGTCATACGGGGCAGGATCGGGAGGGTGGGGGAACACCCTCACTACCCTGCTACAGCAAATATGTAAAACACTGTCACCCCATAGGGAGAAACTGATCAAGTATAGCATAGAATGGACACAGGGGACGGACAACAAAATGACGACACCATGGCCGCCTAATGGCAGTTTCGATCCATATACCCAACATTCACTATTAAACCTCCTGCATAACACATACAAGGGGAAGAAGTTGATGCACCACGTGGAGGTGTTTAACTTATGGAGGATGTTCCAAGGGTCCCGACCAGGACCAAACGGAATGTTTATTATGGGGGAACCAACGGAAGAAGAGAAGATTAAGGAGGAAGGAGAGCATGGGGAAAAAGAGAGTGAAGATAAACAGAACACGGGGAACGGAGAAGAGGGAGGAGAAAAGAGTAACAACATAAACGAAAAGGAAGTAAAAAAGGAACAGAGCGACGATATACCCCTAGCGAAGGTAGTGAAAAAGGAGGAAGGGGGGTTATATCCTCTAACAGAACTACGAGACATGGTTCAATTAAGGGCGGCTGAGGGGTACTCGAACCCGGCATACAGCCCGCCACCATATACAGCCACAGGTAGCCACACTGGAAGGGAGCAGAGTAGCAGGACGGGATCAGCTCGCACAAAAATGCCCGCAGGGGAAGGGGGAATTGGCGAAGAGCAGATCGCAGGAATAGGACAGGATGAGTGGGTAACTGCGCAGGTATTATTAAAATTACGAGGTTCATTAAAAGAAGAAGAGGAGGAGGTAGTAAGGAAAATGGACGAAGACAACATCAGGAAGAGTGAAAGGAAAGGGGAAGAGGGGAAAAGAAAGGGGGAGGAGTTGTTACGACAGAAGGAAGACATTTTGGAAGAACGATTAGCAGAATGAAGGGATGAGCAGAATACACTGATCAAGCAGCTCGAGAGAGAGGAAAGAGAGAGAGCACGGGGAAGGAAAGAAAGCAAGAATGAGTTGGACAAAATGAGGGAACAAACTGAGGAGAAAAAGAGAGAAGCAGAAAGGGTGAAGGCAGTAGCAGAAAGGGTATCCAGAGCAGCACTGCGTGACAAGAAAAGGGAGGAAGAAGAGAAAGAAAAGGAAATGGAAATATGGAGAAGGAGATTACTATCAGAAAACACAAGGAAATATGAAGAAGGGAGGATGATAGAGGGTATATTAGAGCGGGAAAGAGCGAGATGGGAAAGGAAGAAAGAAGAAGAAAGGATAATGGAAAAGATGAGTATTGAAGTAATGGAGGAATTGAAAAAGAAAATAGAGGAAATTGGTAGAGAAATAGCGGAAAAAAATTAAGGGGAAAGAGAAGAAAGGAGAGGGGGAAGTGAAGTAAGGAGGCATGTATACAGAGACACAGAAGTAGCAACAACATCAGCACAAAGGGGAGCAATTGGCAAGGAAGACAAGGGAGGAACGGACCTAATAGACTTAAAATCAGTAACGATTAGGGGGAAAAAGACAGACTGGGGGCTGCCATTAATGGAGGACTTTTGCAGTGAGGAAGGAGAAGGAATAGAGAAGGAAGGGAGAGACAGTGAAAGGGAAAGCCTAGATAAATTATACATCACCCGGAAAATTGGAGAATCACCATGGATCTGCAGGAGAAAGGAAGAACTGGAGGGAAGTGAGGAGGAAGAGCAAGGAATAGCGGAAAGGCAGACACGTGCAGCCACACCGTCACCATCCCGTCCCACATGCTCCACTACCTCACGCTCATTACGTGCAACATGCCCATCTAAACTCGCGCCCTTCCCACACGAACCGACACCCTACGCAGGCAGGCTTAGAGACCTCCCTGGACACAGGCAGGGAGAACGAATACACACGCCCACATTAAATGATAAAAGAAAGGGAAGAGATGGAGGAGAAACAGTTACGAGCAGGGGAAATATGGACCCCATTGACTATGTAGAAGACAGGGAAGATGAGGAGGGGTGTACGGATTCGATTGTGTGGGACCCAAAGGGCCAACCAGGACACAACCTAATGCCACTTCTGGAGAGGGCAGGGGTTAAACCACAATACGTCCCCTGGAAGCATGCAGACAAGGAAAATATAAAGTGCAGGCTCCCATCATTAAGTGGAGGTGCGGGAAAATGGATATATGAAATGGAAAAACACACTGCAGGACAGAAATTGGCAGTGGGGGATGTAAAGGGCCTTTTAATATCAATATTAGGGGATGCAGAAGATGACATCTGGAAGAGAGCAGGCTTCCCCGGAGTCACAATAACAAACACATCACACGATGGGGCACCATTCGCAAACTGCAGACATGCATTATGGCAGGCACTGAGGGTACAGTACCCAGACACATCAGACATAGGAGCAATTACCTCACGCAAGATGCGTGAGAACGAACATCCTGTTGATTATATCCAGGAAATTCAAGAGAAGTGGCGCATGGAAACTAGAGAACAATGGGACAAGACACCAGCAATATTCTATCATATACTAGTGCAAGGGCTCCGAGAAGCAGTTCAGAAACAACTGAAGAAAGTGGTGGCGATGGAAGAAAAAGCTTGGCCAGAAATACAACTGACAATAGTGCATCATTGTAGGACATGGCAAGAAAAAATGAAACAAAAAGAAGAGGATAGAAAAACGGAAGAGGCTAAATTAGTACAGAAAAAACTTACTAAATACACGATGGAAGGTGCACTAATAACTACACCTGCAACAATGACTCAAAGCCCCACACAAGTAGTGGCTGCACAAGATCCCTCCCAAATACAATCATCACAGACTGTAACACAACAGCTGCCGCCACTCCAACCATACACGACCAACATGGGAGGAGGATACTCAACGCCAGGAGCTGGGTATTATAATACAACAGGGGAAGGGGAGGAATGATGAGGGGGAGAGGATACGGATATAACACACAACAGCAGGGGGGAGGACTTAGAGATTTCTACCCCACCAGGCAACCAGTATACCAGGACAACCCAGGAAGCTTTCCATGGCAGAACAGGGAACCACCGGTGTGTTGGATTTGTGGATTAGTAGGGCACATGTCACGCACGTGTAGAGTGAGACCAGGCACACCATCATGGAGTGAACAGGGACAACAAGGGCCCACACAGGAACAGCAGGGCATCCAGCAACAGCAGACATTGCAACAGGGAAATGGGCAGCAACAACTAGTAACACAACAACAGCCACAGACATATTCACTGCCACAACAACAGGTAGCGATAACACAACAACCCTAAGTACAGCAAGTACAGCAACCTGCCCAAATCCAAGACCATAACATAACCTCTACCAATACACAACTACAGCAAACACAGCTGGGAAGTGTGATGGTCCTGGGACACAACCCTTACACAGGAAATGGTCAATCATTATACCCTCAATAGGACAGCCCACAGACGGCCTTGGTGTGTCCCATCCTGTCGGTAACACCTAATAGTGCGGAGGAACCACGCATAGAGGTAACGATAGGTGACAAAAAATTATCATTCCTTGTTGACACCGGGGCGACCCGGTCTTGCATAAGGGAAGGTAAATTTAAGATATCAGGTGAAGCCATTAACACCCAAGGATTCTCTGGGGTTAGGGGGTTGGTTCCCTTTACTGATAACATTCCCTTATCAATAGGGGATTATGACATGTCAGTGCCACTTTTGTATTATAGGGCCTCACCAGTAAATATATTGGGGAGAGACATAATGAGCAGGTTGAATATGACGATCTCCTTTACGGAGGACGGCATAATTTGCTCCACTCCAGGAATTAACATGCTCACTGCACGACAAATTATGCAAGCATACTGTGGACAGACAGTGATTAGGGCTGAGCCAGTAGATGGTGAACTGTTCCAGTACGGGACAGACATGGCATTTGCATGGATGCCAGGAATAGAAGGAAAGATCTGGAGGAGGCCAGCAGCCTATTTGTTTAGACCAGAAACACCAGCCAATGAACCAGAAGGAAAGGTGATTTCAGTGAACATAGAGAACATTATAGCAACTGCTGATTACATTGCAGTACATGCCCAAGACAGAGAAGGAAGAGCATGGAGGGCAGTGATAGCACTAGCAGAGGGATGTAGACTCACCCAGGTTTCAGATGAGGAGCTCTTCTCAGAAGAAAAGGAAGAAGGTGAAATGGTGTTTATGATGAGTGTAGAAATATGGCTAAGAGTGACGTACAAACAAGTGGCACAGAAAATTGCAATGGCGCTTGAAGCACCCACATCCACCCCAGTTCCCTTCTTTGAGGAGGATATGGCAAAGGTACCAACATCATTATGGACTACTAGTCCCTATGACGTGGGGTGCATAAAAAGTATAGGTGCAATACTCCCCAGAGTGAAGCAGTACCCACTATCAAAAGAGGCAGATGAGGGCATATATGAAACAATAACGGCCCTTATAAATAATGGCATACTGGTACCATCAGAATCACCATGTAACACAGCTGTATACCCAGTGCGCAAGGCTAAAGGGGGGTCTTAGCGCTTCATACAGGACCTCAGGCCCTTGAACAACATAGTGGAAGCAGAATACCCCGTAGCAGCAAACCCGGCCACAATATTGTGCGGCATTCCAGCAGAGGCATCACGATTTACAGTGATAGACCTCAAAAATGCCTTTTTCTCAATACCCCTGCACCCAGACTCACAAGATCTGACAAGCTTCACGTACAGAAACAAACACAAAGTGGAAACACACCAGATTGCCACAAGGGTACTGCGAGTCACCCTCAATCTTCAACAGAGTAATACAGATGGACTTGGGTAACATTGAAGTGGAAAGCACAGTGTTGCAGTATGTTGATGACATAATAATTTGCAGCACAAACGAAAGAAGATGCAGAGAGGACTCATTGAAGATGCTGACAATATTGGCTGAAAAGGGTTACAAGGTAGACAAGGAAAAGGTACAGTACTGTCAGGAACAGGTACTTTACATTGGTCAGATCATATCCCAATACGGAAGAAAGATTGCACCACAAAGAGCACAGGCCATTTCAAAAACGCCGCTGCCACAAACAGTGAGGGAACTGCAGCAGTTCCTGGGACTGTGCAACTACTGTAGAGCATGGGTATTTGATTACAGCTCATACATAGGACCCCTAATTGAGGCATTAAGAGAAGCTAACAAAGGGGAGAAAAAGTTGGGGTGGACAATGGAAATGAAAGAGGCTTTTGATGAACTGAAAGATGCAATATCAACTGCTCCGGTACTGGCCACCCCAGATTATGAACGACATTTTTTTATATTTTCACATTGCGACTCAGCAGTAATGAAAGCAATATTGGCTCAAAAAACAAGCATGGGCTACAAACCAGTTGCGTTTTACAGTGGTCACTTGGATCCTGTGATGTTAGGACATTTCCCTTGCGAACAAGGTTCGCCGCAGCTGCCTTTGCGCTAGAGAAAGCATCAGCAATAACAATGGGGTGCCCAACCACACTATTTGTGGAACATGCACTATTTGCAATATTGAACAAGCCTAAGTCCACACTAACCACGCAGAGGGCGTCAGGTTATGAGATCATCTTATCTAGACCAGAACTATCAATTGTTAGATGCAGCACGGTTAACCCTGCAAGGTTTATAGCAGAAGTAATTGAGGAAGGAGACTATGCACACGATTGTACGCAGACTACCAAAATGTACTCATGTACTAGAAAGGTTGAAGAGAACGCACTAGATGGAGGTGAGCTCTTGTTCATTGATGGGTCATCAACAATAGACCAAAGTGATGGGATAAGGAGAACTGGGGCAGCAGTGGTAAAAATGACAGATGAACTGGTGTGTGTGGCGATGAAATGCGTACAATTACCACAGCATTACTCTGCTCAAGCAGCTGAATTGGTTGCACTGATCTTGGCGTTGAAGGAAAGCTTTGACAAACGAGTGACTATATATTCTGACAGCGCATATGTCACGTCTACTGTCCACTCAGGGTTGTCCAAATGGAGGAGAAGAGGGTTTAGGAGAGCTGACGGCACCCCAGTGCAACATGCTCTCTGGTTAGCTGAACTAATTGAAGTAATAAATGACCCCCAAGAATTAGCTTTGGTCAAATGTACCGCACACACTAATGGAGAAGATCATATCTCAAAAGGGAATGCAGCAGCAGACGCACATGCGAAGTATGCTGCATATTTTGGTGAGATATGGAACCCCCCAGAGTCATAGAGAGGGAGAGGGAGGGGAATAGCTAAGGAGATGTTGATAAGAGAAGGGTACACCCATCTCCCAGCCACACGGATAATGGAGCTACAAGCGGCTGCACCAATGGCAGAAAAAGAAATATGGGTAAAAAGAGGATGTACAATGTCACCAACTGACGCACTATGGCGCCAGGGTAACACTGGAAAGATGGTAATGCCATTGGCACTATTGAACACCGCCCTGAGCCAACTCCACCACCCAGCCCACACAGGCAAGGAAGTTATTGCAGCACGAATTAGGGAAGATTGGTTCTGTCCCGAGTTAAATTCCCATGTGACAAATTTTATCAGCAATTGTCTCACATGTCAGCAGTTCACGGCCGGTCACACGCTGAAGGTGATAAAAGGTACTATACCCCGGCCAGAGGGACCCTTCCTGCACATCCATATTGACTATGTTGATATGATCAACGTATGTCAAGGAAATAGGTATATGATTGTAGTAGTATGCCCATTCTCCAGGTGGATTGAGGCAGGACCATGCTCACACCCAGATGCATTCAGAGCAGCTTAATTTCTAGTGAGGGAGGTTTTCCCCAGGTGGGGAGTGTGCGAGGTACTGCGGTCAGATAATGGCCCGCATTTCGCTAATGAAATGTTCCAGCACATCACATCCTTACTGAACATCAAGCATAAATTTGCATGTGCATATCACCCGCAGGCCAACGGTGTATGCAAACGCCTGAATGGCCTACTGAAGGAGGCAATTGCAAAGATACAGCAAACAACAAAGAAGAGTTGGTTGTATTGCCTCCCGCTAGCCCTATTTGAGCTAAGGAATAGACCAGGCTCTGATCACCACCTCACCCCTCACGAGGTGGTGACCGGACGTCAAATGCGCCTTCCTCTAAAGCCAACATCAAGAGCATTCACAGATTATGAAAATACAGCAACTGTTCTTGGTGATGAAATGTACCAATATGTGTCTTCCTTGATTACTAGTGTAGTGTTTGTGTATCAACAGCTCGAGCGCACGCGGGGCGGGTCTAAGAGTGATCAACAAGAAGACGCGGATAAAGAATTGGAAAAGGGAAAACTGTGCAAAATTGCTAAAGGTGACCACGTACTACTCCGCAATTTCAACAGAAAGTTGAACAGCCCGCACTTCACTGGCCCCCACCTGGTAGAGGAAGTATCAACGAGAGCAGTAAAGCTACAGAACAAACGTGCTTGGAATCACCTACACGACGTAAAGATCTGCAAACTCCAGACCCGCCCTAGTGTCACCGACAGGGCCATTGGAAGAACAGCAACGGCGTCGCCAACGGAGGAAGAGACTTCTACCACAGCCAATGACCTAAGTGTCTCCCTACCATACCACCCCCCAGATTCCCCAGAGACAACTACTGAAATAGAGAAGGGCAATTCCCATACCGCCCACCCCATGGTCACACGATCAAAGAGTAAAGAGACTTCCGCCAGTTGAGCTCTAAACCCTCTGCCTATCGACGTCCTACCCACTGCAGTAATCACTGGACTGAAGGACATTATCTTGCACATCTACACATGTAAACACTTGAATGTTCTCCTTTTTCTTTCTCGCACATGCAGGTACCGCGTATTATTGTACTGCTAAGAAAACAGATAACTAACAAAGTTCACTGCCCAGGAGTAGATGCTACCCTCAGACGATAACTACCCTGAAGAGCTATCACACCAATTTGTCTATCACATAAAAAGGCCAAAGTACCTGAAAAGAAGGAGGGTACGTGTCTACTACACAGCATTTCTCCTGGCCATAGAACAATCAATGCCCCATCTTCACCAATACTTGCCTGTCCTAAGAGATAGATCGCTTAGATTGGCGTGGGAACAGCTCTTCGCCTGGGCAGTGAACGACTCCTTGATAGGGAGAGCTTGAAAACAACAACTAACACTAATAACAAGCATATTGAGAATTTTCAGGCGGGCAACTTTAACGTCGCAAGAATTAGCTGCCGGACTGCAGCAAGGTAAGAGCAATATGCCGGTGAGACTAGCCTCTGTAATAAAGATGTTAGGGATTTTGATGATCACCGGGTTCTTGGCTGCCTCTGTATGGCAGAACAGTTATGCTATCAATATTTTGGCTGTACCCAAACCTAATATACCCCCACCCACGGCTGCAACAGGTGTTACGTCAGGTGGTACTAGCAAAATTCCACAGAAGGGAAATAGAGTTAAACGCAGCACATACTCAGATAATAAAGGTATTGACAACTACATACAAGATTCAGCACACGTCTCGAACAACATGTGGTACCAACACATGACTCAAATAGGTAAGCAGACAACAGAAGACAGCTGCTACGTCTGCTCATTGATCCCATACGCCATGAGCGCTTCTCGAACTTTCATTGCCACGGAAATAGATGAAAAGACAACACGATGTATAATATACTTGGCACTGTTCCAAACGAAAGGGAGAGTTCAAGGGAACACGGTGCACCTGGTATGGAAAACGAGAGACACATATCCATACGAAAACAATTTCCTCAAGATTTATTTGAGTTACCACAAGACCAGTTTGCATGCTGAAGCATTCAGATACATAACAAGTGGCCCTGAAAAAGGAGAGACAAAGAAAGTAACACTACAATACCTATCATGTGATTGGTACGCCACTGAAGTTCCTGGTAAACAAGGATGTTGGGAAAGACCACTGATAACAATAACAGGGAAGGTGTACCTGGACAACAAATGGGACATAGGAGTGGTTGGCAGCAACATGGTAACGAGAGAGGATACTACAACTATTGCTGAACACAACAACAGATGTTGGACGACTTGGGTCAAGTACGTACCCATGCTAACGTGGATAGAGAAGGATGAAGACCCAATAACAATACTGCCGCTGTCTGCACCTAAGGTATGCTACCAACATAGAGGAGAAGTGGACGTGGGATACAACACCAACTGTGCAAGCGTGACGGAGTTACCTGAGGGGGGAGCGGGAACAGCAGTATTAATGGACCATTACTGGGCCTGCGGAGACAAGGCATACCACACACTGCTCCCTCTGTGGAATGGTATATGCACAATGGTACACGTTAATGTACCATCACTAGTGGTGCCCCAGAAACATGTGAATGTGGCGAACTTCCCTAAAATGGATGAAGGAAACAAGAGGAAGAAGAGATCTGTACAATCCCAGAAGGGGCCAGAGAACCAAAACAACGGCAACGACACTGTCCTGAATAGAAAGAAAAGACAAGGAGAACCTCTGACAGGAAATTACCTATTGGGAAGGTCGGAAACAGCACTCACTTCAATCCCACCAGAACACAGACTATTCAGCAGAGCAGCAATGTTCTTCTCCTCAATAATACATCCGGGACTACAGGCTTAGGCAAACGCAAAATGGCTCCAGATAACTCGATGGGAATTAATGATGACAATTAATTCTACAGTAAATGGATTCAACGCAATAAAAGAGGAACTGCGAGCAGTGAGGATGGTAGCACTACAGAACAGATATGTACTGGACCTCCTCACAGCAATGGAAGGAGGAGTTTGCGCAAAGATAGGACAATCATGCTGCACATTCATTCCTGATAACGATGCTGACAATGGTACACTGACAGAAGCAGTATCACAACTGGCCCAGATGCACTCCAAAATGATGGATGAAAGTAAAGGTGTGAAAAAGGATGACAGCTGGTTTTCGCTATTATGGTCATGGATGCCATCTTGGCTGTCGGACGGACTGAAGATTATAGTTGGATGTATTATTTTGGCTGGAGCTGCACTGATCATAATAAGATTTTGGAAGGCCCGGAAGGCACGCACCACAGACGAAATGAACGAAATGGTTGGTATGCACCCCTTGATGCCAGCAGATGACGGCCAACACACCGGCACAATAATAAAAGAGAGAGAGAAATTGCGTAACCAGATCATCACCAACCACCTGGACCCACCATCTGTGAAGCTCGAAAACCCAAGAAACCCAAGGAGCTACATAGGGAAATGGGTATACTGCACACCTGGAGGAACCTGTGTATATATGTATTGGTCATTTGAAGACCATGTCAACCACTATGGACATTTGGGTGGAGTAACTAAAATATGAAGAGTGAGAGGAGATAAGGAAAAGGATATGTTTGTGGTCGACAAGTCGACCAGAGGGGGAACTGAAGTGGGAGAATGGAACAAAAGGCTCCCACCAATCCCCTCGTACCCCTGGCCTAGAGGATCACGGCCCAGGCACCCGCCACGAGAGGAGTTTGCCCATCTACCAGACGACCAAATACCCTGGTACAGGAACATACGGATGTGCCCACCCGCCTGCCCACCAGCCTGCCCTGCCCATGCCGACACCTGCGGCATGGATGGACTCGACTGAACCATCCAACACTAAATCAACACGTCGTTAGAGATGCCATGACGACCTAGCCAACGGTCAGCACACCCGTGCAAACATGCACATTGGACACTCCCACACCAATCCACACGAAGAACATATTCAGTGTTATGACATAGGTGACGGACACACCCACTGACGCGCATCTTTATTATTTTTCACATAGGATTTTTTCAAATGCAGAAACGCAAGACGCACAATGAACTCATCTAAAATGCTTGCTCACGCTTCTCCTAAACCCATGCATTACAATGAGAAATATAACGAAGACATGATACTGGGGATAAAGCAATATGATACCATAACCTAAAGCGCTGTGTATCGAACGGTTCCACCTGTGCGCCAGGCCCAAGTAGGCCGCAAGCAAGAGCTTCCATGAACATTGAATGAGCAAGAGTACAGTTGCTGACCCTGCAGAATGAGCCCGGCGAGAGCAGACAGTCAAGGGCACAATGTTGCAAACTCGCATGCCGCAAGCCACCGCCAAGGTCACACCTGCAAATTAAGCCAGGCACACAGTGGAAAATGCAATATTAATTGTGCAGAATTCTGCCTCAACCACGGTCTCACCTCACGTGACCAAGCCGAACATGACAGGGTGCCAGGCCCAGGAGGAGGGAGGCGCCTGGATCCCACGTTTCAAGACACAGGCAGATGCAATTAAGCGACTCAATGGACATCTGCGGCGGTGGGAGTAGTCTGCCTTCCAGCATATGAATAAATCCTCACATTGTCTGCACATACCCATAGTGATACATTGTTGCAAATGACAGGTGCACCGCGAGCTGGGAACAGCGATGGTCCCAGACTGGGGGGCTCGCGAGTGGACCAATCAGAACATGGGGCTCTTATCACTGACGCCATTAACATTGACCAATCCTCAGGGGTCTTCATGTAACAATTTTCATGTATCAAATTGAAGGGACAACCCAATTATACCACCTGACTAACCCTCGACCACTAATAACGCTCTCTATACGTATGCTATACTAACCCTACCACTCGAGGAACCAATCCAGAGTGGCGGTAGGTTTTTTACTAACTTTCCCAGGTGACGCAAGTAGCGCGTCATACTAAGGAAAAAGGGTCTGCGAGCCCCACGATTAGAGAGAGAATGTCAGGACGGACGCGTACGATTCTTGACCCATCCCTGCCGTTTTGATTAATAAACAGCAGAATCACCTTGCTTCTTGCGTGTGTCTCATACTCATTTTGTGGGATATACGGGAGGAGTTGGGGCCTCCCTGCCCGGAGGTCCGCGGACAGCACAGCCGACCCCGGGAGAATTTTCCCCCCGACACCTGCATTGCAAACACGAGCAGAAACAACGCGTGTACCCCTTTGGCGCCCACCAGTTTCTGCAAACGCACCAAAGCCAAAGAAAGAAACTACATCATTGCCACGGCGCTCATCGCTACTGATCATTGTGCCGCAGGCTGACACTGAGCCTGATATTGGAAGTGCAACAGCACTATTCACGGATCATACAATACCAGGAGTGAAACGGTATAATTTGCGGCCTCGACAGGCAAAGTAATCCACAGATCTTTGGTGCTTTTCTTTTGCCTTTGGTTCCACTCTCGGACAGAGTAGGAGCCAGGGGCGTAGAGGAGAGAAGTGTGAGAGTTGTGCAAGTCGGACAATTCAAGACTCACGGCTCCTCGGTGCGCTTATAAAAGTACATGTGTCAGGAGCCAGAGCAGGACAAGCTGGACACACATAAGTACTGAGGCTGATAGAGTACATGTGTCCTAAGCCAGAGCGGGACAAGCTGGATGCACATAGTACTCTATCAATAAAGAACTGTTCAGAAATCGTCTGAATAGTGGAAGAAAGAACAACTAATCTTGCTCGGAGTGGATAAGTGATCTAGGCTGTGAAAGGGCTGGCAGAATTGAACTGTGACATTTTCGTTGAACTTTTCTGGCATCAAGAACGAGAGACATTTGCGACAAACTTTGCCAGCAAGAAGAAGGACGATGAAGAACAAATCAAGACCGGTTTTAGCCTCCTCCTGCACCCCTGCTGAAAAGATGATAGTTTTAGAGACTGTAACTTTAGGGAGAAAGCATGGTAAAAGGAATAAGGTACTGATTTGGACATTAGTCCTGTGTTTCTTAAGTATGGTAGTACCAACAATAACAGCTATTACACTATGGTTCCTGGAGTCCGCGCACCCATTAGAAACTCTTTTGCCAAAAGCAGCTACTGAAAGCCCGGTTCATGTAATCACTGGTACTTTGACCCCAATTGAAGAAAGACATAGAGAAGGATATGGCAACAATACATTGTTGCTCATCATGAACATTATCCATGCAGTTTTAAAGAAAAAAGATTGCTGGGTTTTTGCCCATTTACCACAGCACGGTGGGAAAGGGATAGGCTGGTATGTACAACCGTTACCATTGGTTTATTCATGTGAAGTATCGTTGAGTGCAATGTTCTTTGGGAAATGGAACAAGAGTAATACGGTTCAGCTAGATGAGACCAATATGAATGAATTTGAGGAAGTGATCATGAGACCTGTGGGTTGTTCCATATTCCACAAAGCTCGCGTGTTTTTACCAGATCCCATGAGGAAGAATACACGAAAGCCAACAAGACTAGATAGATGAAATAGGCAGAATAGACCAACCCCGCCAGCAGAGGAAACATCAGTAATGACATTTCGAATGAGGGATGAATGGAATAAAGATGCTGTGCCCCCTGCCTATACAATGGATCACAGCCCCGAAACTGCTCCCCTAAGTTTACAGAAAAAAGGTTCCTATAAAGTA
The DNA here is from genome assembly GCF_040938575.1 of Ambystoma mexicanum. Lineage (NCBI taxonomy): Eukaryota > Metazoa > Chordata > Amphibia > Caudata > Ambystomatidae > Ambystoma > Ambystoma mexicanum. The sequence goes on from NC_090925.1 coordinate 380,439,747, forward strand.
GGAATGTTTAGCAACTGCCTGAACACGGTGGTTTTAAAGCACAAAATAGAACCCGTGTACGTGGGGGACCCTGTTTACTTTATATGTGGGGAAAAAGCATAACCATGGTTACCTAGGAACTGAGGAGGTACATGCTACTTAGGTCTACTGTTTCCAGGAGTGTTCCTCTTGGAAACAGCAGAAGTAGCCAGACGAACAAAAGGTAGAACTCAAAGGAGTAGCGAGGATGGAATGATAGCAATAGATATAGACAAATCATTTATACCATTCTTGTCCCAAATAGAACATTCCTACAATATAAGAAAACTGTCTAGAATATTAAAAAATACAATAGATTCAACAACAGATATTTTATTGATTATGAAGTTAGAAGAGAAAGGAATAAGACTAATGGCACTACAAAACAGGATGGCTCTCGATATAATATTAGTTGATCGTGGAGGAGTTTGCAAACGCGTAAAAACTGCATGCTGTGTGTATATAGATGATTACTCCCCTAAGATATTTAAAGCAATCCGGAAATTACATGTCCTAAGTTCCACACTCTCTACTGAATAAGGGGCTTGGGGGATAGGATCCTGGTTTTGGGGACTATTGCGGTCCTGGGGATGGAAGTTAATTTCGATACTAATGGTGGTACTTGGTATATTCATAACCTGTTGCTGTTGCATACAATGCTTACCAATAGTTTGCACTGAAATAACTGATGGATGTACTAAGGGATGTATGCACATGGTGTCGAGAGGAAAACAAACGCATGGCCGAAATAACAGAGACACTGATGAAACAAAAACAGTAAAACAATTCATGGCTATAGACATTAATGATGAAGATGATGCTCATGATAGCATGAAAGGTTCAGACATAGATACCCCAGACGTATCCTCATCGGAAGAGGATGCAATGAATGAATAAGACGTTTGGCATACGGCCAAAAGGAGGGTTTGACAATCTGGAAAAGTGAATACCCTTCATTTGAATGACAGACGTAACTTGATGGCCGAAGGCCAACCGTCTTATGCACAGAATTATAGAAATACAGACTGCTATGCTTGACCAACAAGCGGCCATTTTAAACGTAGCAAGAATCGCCATTTTGCTTGTTAACCATTGCTCATTGCTTTCTGTCTAAACTGCTTTGCAGCTTGCAATTCTTGCGAATTCTGCTTACTCTGCCCAACTGTTAACATTGTTGTCTGAATATGAAAGGGCAAGGTCACGGGACTGAGGAGTTCGTTGAAACTCCTCATGAGTAGCCTAGAAAGGAATGCCCACGCTCCCTCTCTGTAGCCTTGAGGGAGAGCTGCATTTAATCATTTCACAGCTGCCAGCCAGTCTCGTGCTGTGGTAGAATATGTTAGTATAAAGCAGCTAAAGGCTTGAATTATGCTCTTCTTACGGCCCCCCTTCGCAAAACCCTTTAGAGCGTGTCGGCTGCCAGGGCACGAATAGTACCTCATAGATAGCAAAGCTTGGAATGTGGCTCTTCCCCTGTGTGCAGCTTGCTTCCAAGAACAGAACCACCGTGTTCTGTTCAACAACTAAAAGATGCCTCCGCACTTTCTAATTGCACATTGTTACTAGAATAGACATCGAAAGTGTCATAATTGTCATACCCGTCAGAAATGTCCATCATCATCCCGAGTTCAAAGAAACTTAATAAAGGGGGGGTGTTGAACATGACATAGCTGATTGTATGATATGCATTTTGTATATATGTAACTAATGTACGTAATTCGCTCTCTTGCGTCCCTCGAGGTCTAGTAAACTCACGTTGAGGGGTGTGAGACCAGAATTGGCCAATTGGGACTATTTTGCTTGCAATAAACCCTAGCATTGGGAATTTGAACCTCGTGTCTGGCGCATCTTTTCGTGTATGGTTATTGCCTTGTTTCCATATCGCGAGGGACCCCTAGGGGCCCCTTTCAAGACGCTTGTTTCTTTCCCTAATTAACCTGCTTGTTCCTACCATCTATGCCATTTTGTATCCTGCTTTGTGCTGTCCTCCTTCATAAAAACCTGATCCTTACTCTGTCCTCCTCTTTCATCTACGGTCCTTGCTGCCTGTTACTACTTCAAACACGCTATCAGCTATCTGGAGTTTTGGCTGTCATTGAAACCTTCACCTCCATTGGAATTCCACATGATCTTCCAACTGAGGTTATTTTTGTGACATCAAGGCTTTTTCCCCATATTGGGCTTTCTCCCAGGATAGCACCCCTGCTACATTGTTTGTTTCAATCAACCAAGCACGGTGGCCTCCGACGGAGAGAGACCCTATCTCTTCTCTGGAAGAAAGACTGAAGAAAGCAAGGAAGAAGAAGAACGAACAGGGAACGCCTTCTGTATCTTCAGGTGAGGAACCTGATAAACCTGATATTTGTGACACAAAGCTCGAAAGGTCACCACCAAATGGAATAGAGATTCATCACTCCCACTATCCCCACAATATCTACACATTGCATCAGACTTCAATATCTGCCTCGTAGCTAGTTGGACCTCTCTTGTTGCGCGAATATTAAGGAGACATTGCATAAATAGCTCACGGTACTGAGCTGATGGAAACCGTTGCAGATATGTAGGGACTTGATTTAAAACTCTTTTTACTCGAATGGATGATAACATCAGCTTATTATTTGGTCTTTGGCAGATTACCGGCCAGCATTTCTAAAGGAATGTCACAGGACTTGAGGTGGGCCTCACATTTCCCTTTCCAGATTCCGTCCAAGGAAGCCAATTCGTTGTGTATCAATATGTCAAAAGGGAGCAAATTATCTGAGACACTACATTTTCTAAATAGGGAGATGGTTTTCCACATTGCAATTGACACCATTGATTGCAGCCCTAGTTTGAATCGGATAGCAGCTACTGGAAGTGAGTTAGGAAGTCTTAACACTCTTCAACCAAAGTACCCCTCCAAGAGCCCCCACACCTTCCAGGATAGATTCAACATGGATTCTGCTCCATAAGTTAGAATTTGCACCACGTTTTGCTTATGAAAAGCTAATGAGGGCAATGTGAGCTGATGACATGAGAAGGACTTTGGATATTTTTACATTTACTCGCAGGCATTTCATTTCAAGATGCGACATGAAATCATTTAATCTGCGCTGTGGTCAATGAAAACTAAGTCATCAGCATACAGGATCCACGGGAGACCTGTTGCATTAATCTTGGGTGGAAAAGTCCTAACCGCCCGATGGGACTCTCCCAAGTCAGAGATATAAAGATTAAATAACATAGGTGCTAAGAAGCAGCCTTACATCAGTCTCTGGAATGTGTAGATTTCCTTCGGGAGGGCACCATTGCCGTTAATCTCACTTGTAGGGAGGTATCCGTGTACAGGGCCCTGATTCCCGCCACCAGATCTGGAGGACAGTCCCAGCTCATCAGTTTTGCCCAAAGCCTCTCCCTGCTCATCCTATCGAATGCTTGTTCAAGATCCATAAAGCCCAAATATATGTTTGCTTTGGACTTAATGGATCATGACTTCAGAAGGTTGAGGAGAAACATATTTAAAGAGTTACGCACTCCCCTCACAAAACTCGTCTGACGAGGATCGAGATGAACTGCACGCACTGCCCAAGCATTCAGGTCTCTTAACAAGATAGACGCAAACAATTTACCCAAGCAGTCCAAGAGTGCGAATGGACGATAGTTTTTAGGAGCGCCACAATCGCGTTTCTTGAAAATCGGCACTATTACAGCCTCCTTCCAGAAAGCGGGAATCTGCTTAGTCTCTAGAACCTGCTCAAAGATCTTAACCCTGAAATCTGCCTATAAATCAGCATTTTATTTTAAAATATGATTCATCAGGCCATCCGTTGCCCTAGATGAGCTATGTTTCCAATCTCTTCTCTATCAGAATAAATGGACCATTTTTCCCCCTGTGTCATTACTATTATACAGGCCTGTTGCCCCCCCGGGATCAAATAATTTGGAGTAGAACTATATACGGATAATTGGCTGATGGCAAGAGCTGGCTGGAAACGTCCCACATTGTTCAGCAATCCCCAGAGATGTCTGGTATTGTTTTTACATACCACCCATAGCATGTGCTCCGCATCATGTTGCATTCTCACAGATTTTGATGCCAAGAGTTAGTTCCGGTATTTTTGTATCCTCTTTTTAATTTGTGTCTCAGTTCAATGGCATTTAATAACCTTAATTTCCTAATATCGGATCTTAAAGATTTCTTAGCCATCATCACTTCACAGTAATAATTGTATAGGGGAATGTAATTATGTCTGCCACGAGGGCCCTGTTCTTTCCTATAATCCCTAAGAATCCAACCATATTCGATTACGTTCGGATTATCCAATACAAATTGCTTAAACCGAGCTACCATCAGGGGAACTTCCGATGGTTTGATTCTTAGTCTATTTCTACCGCATGTCTCTTCGACTGGGTTTGCCAATGGCATTTAACTGCCGTCGTATTACTACCCAGCTCATTGCTATCAAATTGTGATCACTCACCGGCATCTTCAAAACCCCAAACATCCTTATTGCAGTAGCAACATTAGCGGAGACAAAGCAGTAGTCCACGCACGCCTGCTGAACCACCCTAGACCATGTCCAAGCCCCCGGGATGTCTCCCTTTGTTTGACCCTTCAGCATTGATAAATCACGGCCCCTGGACTCATTCAACTACAGCAGCACCCTTTTATCCATCAACGATTCATTCAACGCTTTACCCTGTGTATCTAAATAGTGCAGATTAAAGTCTCCACATGCAATAATGTGAGGATTCCTCACTGATAGTAGGGCTTCATCCAGTAGTGACACAATGCAATCCAAAAAGGCCTGATCAGCGCGCATGTTCGTGCTCCAATACAGGTTTATAAGAACTATGGACAACTTCCGCTTATCCTCCAAGTTCTGTTGTTCCATCCTCACTATCTGGACATAGGGGTTTGGTTGGGAAACTTCTTTAACAGTTAGGTCACTGTCTATTTTAACCAATGTCATTAGGCCCAAATACAGCCTCCCAAACCATTCCATAAAAGCCTTGTTTAAGAATACATTGTAGCCTTCACAGATAGGTTTAGGTCGAAGCCAGGTTTCTTGCAGGCAGATAATGTCAAACTGACCCAAGCCCAGATTTTCATTCGAGAAGAGTTCCACACAGCCTCTAGATCTCAAAGATCCCACTAAGAGGACCTTGTTATCAACTTTTGTCTGGCTCTAACGCTGGCGAGGTCCCGCCAAGGTGACTGCAAGCCACAACCAGCTTTGAGATTTTTCCACATCCAACAGAGGCTCTTGTCCTCTCATTTGGTTTTTGGTGTTTGCTGATGCGTTGCCAATCGTGACTGTGAATGTTTGGTAGTTGCAAGTTGTACATCCGGAATTTTAGCTTCTCAAGCATTGGAGTATTTTTATTCTTAGGATTACCAACGTTCGGAGTCGGGTTCTCCCAACCAATGGAGGTCACATTATTGTCTGTATAATCACTCAACTCAACGCCTAGAGTGAGCAGGTGATCGCTCATTTCCAATACAATAGATTTTATTAGAGCTGAGCTCAGATGTGAGATTAGCCAGTCCATTTGCTTCTCATTAACAAACTGAACTATGTGGACATCCTCTGAGATGATATATCTTGATTTAGAGATGTAATTGAGCAATTTCATCATGTTCTGGTGGTTCAAGATTAAATTGTCGTCTGCTTGTAGCAGCCTTTCTAGGCAGTCTCGGTTTTCCTCCCTCAGATTGTTAAATCGAGGTCAATCCAACTAAAATGTTGGTTTAGCACCCTGAAGCTGCCTCTGGGAGCACTTTGCTGGTTTAGACGAGGAGGAATCCCCATGCAATTGTGCAAAACTTGGCCCTGCTGCCAGGCGTTCCCTCTTTTCCTCTAGAGTCATGAAGGGATGTTAGATTGAATAATAGTTTGCCCTTTGTCCCTTCAACTGATCCTTCAATGAGGAACGGGAAGGGGCTCCAATTATTAACTGGGATACTGGCCAATCTATTTCCACAAATTCCGATCGTCTCAAATTTCTCCAATCATCGGCTTCCTCGTCCGTAGCAATTGTTTCGATGAGATTGCTCAAACAGGAGTCAGAAACCAATTCCAATTCGTCATTTTCAGACAAACTCGTGGAGCTGTTAATTGGTGGCGCTATTTGGCTTACTTGAGTGTCATTCAATTCTTTGGCCTCCACTTGAGTGCCTTTCCTTATGAGTTATCTATATATATATATGTACACATACATATTTTGTGCCCGTGGTGCTGGCCCCCGATTTTAATTTCCCCTCTCTGTTGTTTGTATGTTTTGAAGAATAGAAAAGACCTTCACACCACCAGGTACTGGTAAATCCACTCCTTAGGGGCAAAGGGGGCTTTGGCCAGAGGTTGTTCAATTGAATTATCTGGCAGCTGATTAGCTGGATTGCAAATCTCCTCAGGGGATGTGCCATGTGTGGTTTCAGTTACCACAGCCCTGCCTCTCCCCTTTCACCATTCTTCATTCGAGGTTGTATCACCTCTGGGATCCTGATGCAATTACCATAATCCTCGGGTGTGAGTGATCTAGGCCGCACGGTTCCTCCCAGCCGGGGTCTTGTCGGCTGCAAAGCTTTGTATTGGCTTCTCATCCATTTACAGTCCTCCAGCAGGGCTGCCATCAGTGTGGACTTATCAATTTCTTCTCTTCTGGCTAGGTCGCAGAGTCTATTTTGCCAGTTCACTGAAGTTTCTGCTTCTTTATCTAATTGATCTGGGACCTTAGTCACAAAGACTTCTAGAAAAATCATTTTGTAATGGGCCAATGCTATTAAAGTGGCCTGATCTTTAAGTGTGTTATTGAGCGTTTCATGTAGCTTTGAAAAAGAGGCCAAAGATATGATGAGTGCCACCACTAGGGTATTTTGCAGCTGGGAAACTGCCATTACGGAAAGGCCAACCTCCATATTCCTATCCTCCGCTCGGAACACTGAGTCACCTCTTAGACTTCCAGTAGAGGTCGAGGATACACCATCAGGTGACTCAGGTTCATCTTCGTACGGGGTAAGGGAATTTATTTGCGACTCCATTCGGGAGCGTTGCTGAGTGCAATTCCCAGATCCACTCCCTCCATGGTATTCTGAGACTGTACCCAGTGTATTGATGTCACATTGATCGAGAGAGTGGACCACTTTATTTGCTTGATTGATTGCACTGCTTGAACTTGAACAGGTCTGTTCTCCAAGTCTCCCTTTTCGGCTGGCCAAGCTTAGACTTTTCTGTTTCTCAATTTTAGATGTTAAATCGTGAATATCCTTTGACAAGCAAGCAACCAGCACAGAGGATTTAATTTCTTCCGGCCCAGGGGCTTCCTGACCATACTCTACCCACAAGAGCCTTGAAGAGAGGGGAAGTGTAACGAGGGGGAGGGCAGGAACTGTCTTTCCAGGGATGCACATTCATCCATGTTAGAATGACAAGTAATGGGACAATCCAATTCACTAATCTCACCATTGTTTTGTTGAAGCTCCATATGAGTAGTCAGTGAAGGTAGTTTTCCATTTATTCCCATACATGCATTGTGAAAATGTTGCGTTGGACTTTCTGCCTCTTGTGGACACAAAATACTGGTTACAAGCATCTGGGCCGGAGGGTTTAGTGAATTCACCAATAGTAAAGATTTGTTCACAACACCCGTCACACCGGGCCTAGCAGCAACCCCCCTTGCGGCAGCGTGAAGTTCCATATCAGCGCTTAACGCAGAAGACAAGGGTAAAGTTAGAGGAGCGAATTCAGAGCGCACAGTGTCAGTTTGAGAAGACTCGAACCCTGCTATATTGCTCTTCCGACCCGTAGTCAAAATAAGTACATTGTCACGCATAGGAGGAGCTTGCGTGACCTGTATCCGACACACAATGCATCAATAAATAAATAAATAATCCTGGTCCATGTATCCTTACAACAGTCAAGACTTTACTGTATCAAAGCATACACTTGATCCCATTGAAAGAATGTTAAAGTGATTGTTTATTGGGTTCAGGTGTCTCCTTGTCATTGCCCTTTTGGCTTAGGTTTCTTCCAAACCCCCTTCAGGATCTTGTGTTCTTTGTTGATTGTATATACTGCATCCTATGCCATATTCATGGTCTCTTGGTGTGCCCAGTCCTCATTATCTGCAGCCTAAGTGGGACTGGGACATAAAATTGTCTTTGGCACCAGTGGAAAAGTGGCCCACCGTTGCAAATGGCATTTCATTCCTTGTGTGACGGACTGTTTGACTTTGGGTAGGAGTTCCTTAATGGTGTAGTTTGGAAATGGCACGCAGGGTGCAGTGGGAGTGGTGCACGGGGTGCGGTGGGAGTGGTGCGCGGGGTGCAGCGGGAGTGGAGCGCGGGGTGCGGTGGGAGCGGCACATGGGATGGTGTGCGCAGGGGGGGCGCATTCTTAGTGTTTCGCCCTGGGCACCAAATGCACTAGAAATTGCCATGGCTGCGGCCACAGCATGCAGCAGTGCCTGTGGTAGAATACACGTGTAACACGTTCAGGCATGAACAGGCACATTCATTCAGCAACATGAACAGGCACATTCATTTTTATAATGTTAGGAAACAAACGTGTTACACGTGTATTCTAGCACTGGCACTGTGGACTGCTGGTGCAGCGCCCCCTAGAGCCTGACTGACGTCAGGCAGCCGCCTGGGCTGCCTGATGCAAAGACCGGCCCTGTGTCCTGCATCCGTTTTGTAGCGCAGTGCTGTAATATCAACAATGAGGTGCTGGAGAAGGCCCCTTGACTCACTAATCTATGCGCTCAACAAGGACCCGGCCTGGGCCACAGCTGCAGGCACTTAGGAAGGAAATCCGAAATCCGTGCCTGATGCTGCAGTAAAATGGCGGCGATTAGGCAGGGGAAGCGCGCGAGCACCTCTCCTCTTGGGGTGTGTTTACAGCAGTGACACCTGCAGAGCCTCAGTTAGTCAGCCGTATTTTATTGCTGTCGTAAAGGTCTTCCTATTTCCATACTGACACCATGCCAATAATGCTTAAACCCACATCAAATAAACTAAAGGAGCAAACCTCAGCTACATAATGTTTGCTATAATACCTGCAAAGATGTGGTTGTCTGAGCCTTCTGGTTGCGCAGCTTGACCCCTCGTTTCAAAGTGCTAGGTAGCAGGTGAGAGACAGAATTGAAGTGCCACTTAAACCACCGTAACTAACAATGCAAGCAATGTCAATGCCAACAGTTTCGGCTTTAGTTTAGGCATGGGAGAGGCATTTGCCAGGCACTGCTGTAGTGGTACGATGGTAGCAGCTGTAAAAGGGTGCCAGAACCGGGCATATAACAGCCGTGCCTGGCCAAAACCTACCCTTGAACGCCACCTAATAGCCAAAACTAACCAACGGGTCTTATCATCACAGGTACTCCTTCCATGAGTGCAACGTACTTGGCCTTCCTTTATTCTTTCGCTTTTAATTCCAACAGCATCCCAGAAGGGAATGGCGTTGCTTTCAGTGGTTTCATCAGCAAACCTTTGAAACACTATTTGTAGTTCTTTTGTTGGTAAGTGGACCGCGTATGGAGCAGTGATTGCCCCGCTCCTAAACATACAAGGGAAATCTTCAGCCAACAGTTCATCAGCCTTCAAAGGACAGCTGTTTGTGGGCGTACCCTTATTATTGGCCCTCCCACCCCCGCTACGGCCTTGCTTATCAGGTTCCAACTCCAGAGTTTGCACCAGCAGAAACAAGCATTGGCTACGCCAATGGGGTTTGGCTGTCATTTGTCAGGTGCAGCTGCAAATGTCCAAATAAACTGCAAGTCTGGACTACAGAACAGCAATAAACTGTAGACTATTAAAATGCTAGCAGTCATTAAAGTAGTTAATACACAGTAGCTGCACACCTGCACATAAAAAAGTGGAGCAAAACAAACATTGGTGATTCAAAGCTCATGCAAGCCTCTTTTCATTGCAGAGACAATCAAAGAGGTGTGCACAGAAGATCCACCTGTCAGCAAACTACACTGCAGAACACAAACAAAAGGAGGCAATAGCAGCACATTTCTAAGGTGGATGTGTATTGTTAAGGATTTCAATGACTAATCCCCCACACTAACGTGAGATGGGGGTTTAGATTCTATTAAAGACAAGGAGGCGATTATTATGCATTACAATCTTTACTCTGAAACCACAGCAGCAAAGAAAAAACTTTTACAAACAAAAAAGTTTCAACAACAGAACTAGATAACGTTCAATGTCAATGCATGGGGAACTCCCCAAACCATCATGGAGGATAGGTCATACCCTGCAGGGGATCAATGAGCAGGGACCCTCCTTTATATATGTCCATTACTCTAACGCCAACCCCTCTTTCTGCAGCTGACTTGCACCAGACGCCCAATGGAACGGTTGAACTGCGTAGCGCAGAGAAAAAGGATCCAGCGAAACCGGAGATCTCAACCTTTCCGCAGCCTGAAGCAATGAAGAAGTTCTTCTGGATAGGACTTCTCACCCGAAATCACGCACTCCAGAACTTGTAACTGCGATCCACACTCCTGAGCAGAACCTCAACTCGTACCTGTAAGAACAACAAGCAAGAAGGGTGGGTGGTTGGGAAGAACAACAAACCAAAGAATGTTCTCACTTGAACCACCTGTGTACATGCGTATCACAATTGTCATATCATATCATATCATATCCAGGGTGGGTGGGAGGGATAATAATCGCCTCCTTGTCTTTAATAGAATCTAAACCCCCATCTCACGTTAGTGTGGGGGATTAGTCGTTCTATGACAAGACAGGAGGCTCATATTATGCAAGTTCAAAGCCCTTGCATCTCATTAGTAAGTACAAAATGATCCAATATAATAGATAATATAATAAAATTAAAGGAAAGGTAACATTTTTTAAATGCTTTCATTAAATCAATCTGTTGACCAATCAGAGAATTGCCCAAGACTAGGTTGCCCGAAAAGCTGTCTTATAAGGCAAAGTCAAATCCACTGCAAGAAAAACAGGAATGTGCCAAATCCAGCGTTCCTTACAGGCCACCAAAACCAACTGGTTAAAAGAGGGGAAAACATTGAACAAAGTTTTCCTATACTAATAGGTTAGGACAAAACCATCTGAAATAAACACCTATGTTGTTCAATCAAATATTCAAAACACTTAAATTCGTACCATTTTTGGGGACCTAGAAAGCAAACCAATGAAAACAAACACCTAGCTCTCCTGGAGATAAAGAAAAGTACCCCATAGGGGTGAAAGTCTTATAGGTTCCATCCCATGCATTAAAGAAAGATATCGCATTAGAAACAGGGCATGTCACAGAACTACACCGGGGAACCAAGAGGGAAAGACAAATCTTCAAAAGGGTAAAATGGGAGTAAAAAATCATTTTTATAAATTTTGTAATAGGACAATCCATCCTGAGCGGAGCTGAAAAGCAATAGAATTAATCTACAATTGTCTTCAGACATATGTGTATACTAAGGAGGGAAGTCTTCTGGAGGCAGAAGCAGAATGGAAGAGAGGGCCCCACCTGAGAAGCTAAACCCGTCAAACCGCCAACACGGAGACCCTCAGACCTCCCGAACTCTTGAAGAAGGACTCTGCTACCATGACAAAAGGCAGATATTATAAACCTGATCCTTAAGAGGCCAAACTTGGCAAGAAGAAAAAATGTATCCGACATCCAATCACTACCATTATAGTGATATCTAAACTCCTTTGTAGGTATGCCCGGTGCTTGAACCTTGATCCCTCCTCCCTGGTGATAAATCCCCTAGCGGATCAAAAGTAACCGAAGGAGGACACCAAATTTCCAAAATCTTAGCAAGACTCTAAACTGCAAAGAACTGATCACTAAATGGTTAAACTGAAGGTGTACACCAGAAGAGGTCCAACCTATATTTCAGCCAATTTGCAGATCTTTGAAGCTCACAGCACCCTGAGCTGGCACCTTACTGCAAACAAACTCTTGTGAAAACCCCAAAGGTCCACCTGCCATGCAGGTGACTATGATAATCAAGTCATCAACCAAATATATATCCCAGCACTCTGGTAATCGTAGCGGCAGACACCGTCTGAAAGTTAATGTATAGACTCTGGAACGCATCGTGATAGAGGGTCATAACGTGGATGGGGGATAGTATCACTCCCAGACCCCTCTATCCCACCAAGGGATATTGAGCCTTCCCAAAAGAGGAGAAACCTCCCCCACTTATCCAAAGGAAAAACCTTGCAATCCAGAAAGAAAACTACCCTGAGGACCACATTAAAGCCCCGCTTTACACCGTTAAGAGAAATAAATACCCACTAGCGCCTCTAACCAATCCCCTGACTGGACAGACTCCAGTTAACTTATTGAAATACCAGAGATTAGCACAAAGGAAAGTAACAGACGGGAGGGAAATGCTCAGTGCGAGTCTGCACTGGTCACCCGCCAGAACTCCTGTAAAAAGGAAAAAACTGAAACCATTGGATACTCCCAGAGGTGTAATATTATGATGCAATCTCCCCCAAGGATGGCAGGAAAACTGAAACCATTGGATACTCCCAGAGGCGTAATATTATGATGCAATCTCCCCCAAGGATGGCAGGAAGGGGAATGAGGGGGAAAGAACTCTGGATAATTATCAATGCCCTGTAAATGCAAGGTTGAGAAGAAATCTGGGACCACTGTCCCCTCAAACCCTGAGGTCTGAGTCACTGTATTCATGTGAGGCTGACTGGCCACTAAGGGAATCAGGGGAAGGAAAAACTAAGCACATTGTCCATAGCAAAACAGTACTTATACAGTACTACGAACCCTCAGGTATATGAGTGGTGCTTAACACTACTACGAGCGTTGTGTGGTGTGAGGTGTTCACTTATCGATCTCAGCTGGATAAAAGACTGATGTAGACCTTTCCAAAATTAGGAACCTGTATCAGAACGGTCAGCACGGATATGAAAACAGCACTCTAAAGAGGTTAAGCAACGCTCATGAGGGTACAGAAGCCTGCGTGTACTCCTCGAGCAGAGGAGAAGTTGCAACACACTGTTAGACGGTTAGCTGAACCATAGGCCAAGCTTTGGGAGGAAAAACATGAGGCAGGCGCCAGCAAGTTATTATTTGGCAACTCGTCTAACTGATACCATCAAGTATTTCCAAACACTCCATCCAAGTAAAACATGGTTGCTCAACTTGTCATGTAAAAAACTGAACGGTTACCCTCGAGCTGACCCTGTCTCCACCAGAAACCAAAAGAATAAGGAATGTCCAATGGGACAAAAGTAGGGGAGAACAAACGTCCCCACTAAAGAGAGCCTTAAGCCCTACAGACCTCAATAGAGGCATAACGCATCATCTTTATTCTTCCTCATGTTGAGAGAAAATACTGTAGCTTAATCAGCACTGGCATTGGGTGGAGCAATTGAGGTCGGGAATCAAAACCTAAGGAAAGGACTGAGTTGTCCTGAAACTAACTAAGGTAAAGGGTGACAGAATTTTTAACTAAAAGATGAATGATAACACCAGAGAGATGGTTAGAGAGGAAGGTACAACCCCATATGGGTCTTATATAAGCTGATACTCACTGAGCTTTCTGGGCCACTGACAATTCTGAAAAAAACGCAAATGTGTTCCAGTCAACACTTAAACATATTGTTTATCAAAGCGTACACTGAGCAAGTGCACCTCAACTGCTCACCCCAGCAGGGTGAGGCAACCAATAGTACACGAGGGAGCACCTCGCAGTAGGAACAAGGCGAAGCCTGAAACCGAGCAGGTTACTGCACGCCTACAAGACCAAACAATGGCGTCAGCCATATGCAGCACCTAAACAAAGCTGCCGACCTTAAGGAAGGAATACACTGAGCAAGTGCACCTCCAACTGCTCGCCCGAGCAGGGCGTGATAATCAGCAGTACACGAGGGGGTAACCTCGCATTAGAACTCAGGCAGAGCCTGAAACCGTGCAGGTTATGGTGCATGCCAGTTAAGGTAATTACCCAAGTTGCCCACTTTAAGGGAGGAAACACTGAGCAAGTGTACCTCAACTGCTCACCCTAGCAGGGTGTGGACACAGCCGTATACAAGGGGACCCCTCGCAGAAACCCCAGGCAACCTTGCCACCGAGCAGGTGACTGCACCTTTCCAGGGAAGATAACCCAAACAAAAGAAAACTGTCAAGTTGAAGGTAGGATACACTGAGCAAGTGCACCTCCAACTGCTCGCCCGAGCAGGGTGTGATAATCAGCAGTACACGAGGGGGTAACCTCGCAATAGAATCAGGCTGAACCTGAAACCGAACTTATGGCACCTACAGTGAAGGCAAAGCACATAACTTAAGAAATAAGTAAATGAATAAATAAACAAAGAAAAGAAAATAAAACTGCAGACTGGCAGTGCATCGGGCTCTTGCGCTGGATGGTCAGACTTTGACCTAACAAACCCACAGTCTATCAGTAAACATTCTTTCTTTCCAGCACTAAAGGTAAGGAAATGTGTTGTGTCACCAGGGATACGAAATTACAAACATTTAACAAAACCACATTTTTACTATTAAAATGTTTGTGCTATAATCTTTCTGAAGAAGTCATGAACCAACCAAATGCCCATTAGAAAATCCCTGCTCAACTGAGCAAAAAAGGTGACAATCAAATACCTCCATTGTAAAATACAATTATTTAAAATATAACAATTAAAATATACAAATAAACATGCGCTGGTCGGCCGCGAACCCGGGTCTTCCTGCATGGGAGACCTGCAGCTCTATATTTGAGCTAACTTGGCCCAGTACTGAAACAGAGGCTTTTGTTACAAACATAAGCCACAGGGGCAGGCCGAACCCAAAGCCTGCAGCACCTGGAATCCCCAGGTGACCATAAATCTGTCAAGGGGCACGAATTCAAACAGGCGAAATGAAGAGGGAACAGTGTAAACAACACTGCTCTCGCGCACGCCGGGAGCGAGTTGATTAATGCACTAGAAACACCTGAGTTTACAAGCGCGAGAAATTTTTAAAGAAGAAATAAATTAGAGAGCTCCCTCGAACTCACAACCTCATGGACTGTAGTCCGAAATTCAACCATTGCACCACTGCTTCAGCTGAAACAGGAAGTATGAGCATAATACATATTTTCTTTTTGAAAGACACCAAAATGAAACCAACGGCCGCACGCGGCTATCCAGATACATTGTATCAAATACACAAATTCCTTTATAATAAAAGGTAATTAACACATATTTACCATATAAATAATATATGTCATATTCAAACTAATAAAGCCTACTACTGACAAACAATGTAAGACACAACTGAAAGGGGTGACTTAGCTCTGTGGTGTCAGCAGCAAAGAAAGAGAGGTTGGCGTTAGAGTAATGGACATATATAAAGGAGGGTCCCTGCTCATTGGTCCCCTGCGGGGTATGACCTATCCTCCATGATGGTTTGGGGAGTTCCCCATGCATTGACATTGAACTTTATCTAGTTCTGTTGTTGAAACTTTTTTGTTTGTAAAAGTTTTTTCTTTGCTGCTGTGGTTTCAGAGTAAAGATTGTAATGCATAATATGAGCCTCCTGTCTTGTCATAGAATCAGGCGACACACACCTTGGTCTCTGCCTAGTATGCAGCGCACGGCTGAAATGCTTATCTCTTTATATTATATAGATGCAATATTGAGATGGTACACCACTCCTGCGCAAATGCAGCTTGGTTATGTGGGGAAATACTGTTGAGTGGGTCAATATATCCCACAGTATTCATACACATATGGGGTCTAATACTACAAGTAACAAGGTTTTGGCTCTTCTATGTGTTGTTAAAGTGATACTATTTGGCCAGAACCAAAACACAACGTGTATGCACAAGCAGGGCGGATCCAAGGATTGCCCACTTCACCCAATACCTGGGCACCTCCTGCCTTAAATGGCTCCTTGTACCAGTCCAGTGAATGAAGTGGCCACATGATGTGCTCGCCTGCTGTTAGAGCCCAGTGCTCTGCAGAATGTGCAAGCTCCAGCCTCCTCTGGGCTAGCTGTGCAAGCTTGGAACTCTCCAGAGCAGATTTCCGGGACAGTCCTAAAAATGAAAATGGTACACTTCAGAACTTAGTTTTCAAAACGGAGTAAAAATCCACAGGTTTTACCTGCAGGTCAGATAGGTATCCTGGTCATGCAACTTGCCAAAATGTAAAACAATAATAACACGTTTTCATGTAGTGCTTCATGCTGTATTCCTCCGGTTTCTAAGCACTGCACTAATATCATCAAATGTAAGAGTATTCCGTTTACTGAACCCAGGACGATGATGGGCTGAATTGGCTCAGCTGGCATTTGGAATCTGTGAGGTTCACTCACATTTCTTCCGCTGAATGCAACTTTGCCGAATTCTTTTTGGCGATTTTAGCACTTTATTGGGCAAAAAAAACATTGGCAAAGTAGCAAAGTTGCACTCGGGAAACATGAGAGGTTCCGGGATTGGCACTGTTGGCTGCAAACTGCACACAGATCTTCCTGGTTCCCCTTTAGCCTCCATCCTTAAGTTTCTCACAGGAGGATTCTCCATCATATTGCATAGCGGAGAATACACTCTGCATGATAGAGATTTCTGTGTAACTTGTTATTTTTCTATCACAGACCTTAGACAGCAGAGCTGCTCCTCTGTTACAACACACAAAGGTTCCTCGCTTAAATGACACTGACCTTACAGACCACGGTTATATAGGCTTCAGACTACAGAGTTATCTATTGAGATAATATTGCACAACATATATAAATAGAGATCATAAAATAATCTCCATATCAGGCCTTCCAAACCTAGGAAACCAGGCCTTAACACCAGCAGCAATTTCCATAAATCCCCATCAATTATTACTCTGATACCAGTGACATACTTTGCAAATGCCCTTGTTAATAGTCAGTTCTTTGTTCCAAATGACCAGTTTATATTTCTTGTAAGTATGCTAATTCTTTCACACTTTTTTCATTTTCCAAAAATACACCCTTTGACTCCAAACATCAGCTTTTCATTTTAGTAAATAAAGTACTTCCCCCACAAAACATCCTATCATTTTCATTAAGTAATTTCACTTGCTATGCCCACGTGAACAGATGCTACCTCGCATCCCCCGTAAAACGCATGGTGCCCCCCCCTACTGTTATACATGCCAAGGAAAGCCACCTGTACACAAGCTCTCCTTGCATCACTATCATATGTTGAGGAAAACATAAGGGGTTCATGCTCATGTGTCAGGAAAATAAACTTATGCCCATGTCCAGTCCTGCATGCCTTTTATGCCCATGTCCAGTCCTGCATTCCTCTGGACAGCTATCATATGCCAGAAACGCCTTGATAAGCCCGTGGTCAGCCTTGCATTCCTATATACATTGACCACATGCCAACAATATCTTTACAAGCCTTGGATCAGCCTGGCAGGGACACCTTCCTATTCCTAAACTCAGCCATGTGGCATTTGGTAATTTGACACCGGCACTATACCCGAGGAGCAGCTTCACAGGCCTGCATCCCCATAGTCCACCATCATAAGCCAGGAACACTTTCATAAGCACCGAATGCCCAACTAGAGCCCAAATGCCAAAGACCTACCACTGTACGCTAGAAATGGTCTCATATACCCAGGAAACGGCACCAAATGCGGGTGTTGCCACTATATGTTCAAGCGCCCACTCCGCATGCCAGCTGCCTCCTCCACCAATACAAGCAAAGTGCTGCCATCATATGCCAAGCTTCACCCCACTCCTCCACCACCACCGTTTTCCGGGCACTATATGCTCAGCTAATCTTCTACGAAAGCATGTGGCAAGTAGTGTCATCTAGGTTTCCCACTACCAGCGGGCACAGCTAGTGGCAACCTGGCAAACAGAACATGGGAGGCATTGACATGATATGCCAAATCATGCCACTTCCACATCCGGGGGTGGACTGTCCTACAGTGGTCTCTGGAGATTTCCCGGTGGGGCCCTGCACCCTGGGCATCTTCTGTGTGGGTACCCTAATTTTCTGCTCCCCTGACTCTCTTGCCTAAGTATCCTTTGATGTAAAGAGTTTCTTTTAAAGTTACTAGCCTTTTATTGCTCACGCTTCATAAATGTTTATGTAAGACATTTTGTATGTGTAACGTATTTTTAAACTATGTATATGGGGGCAAATGTGCCTTAAAATTCACTATTTGGACCTATTTTTCGTAAATGATCTTGTGGGTAACACAACCCCTCCTGCCCCCAAATCCCAAACAACCACAAAAAAACCTACTTACAGCTGTTGGTCTTTGTCACAGGTGTCATGGGGCCAATTTGAAAAAACATTTCCAGGGCCACTTTTGGTTCCCAGTCCACCATCGCTCGCCCAGGCATGAAAGAGCATTAAAATAAAGGCTGGCTTGTGTCACCCTTCCCAATGATTTCGGTTATTATTACAGAAGAGTGTATTGCAATGTACAGTTCTGTTTCCATGAAAGGACAGAGTCAAAAGTCATCCGTTTTCAATTTTTCCTTTGCAGTTTCTATGCCAAATGCGGGGAGAAGTCCTCTGCTTCTTCTGTTTCACAAGATGGACTCCGCGCAGACCCCTCTTTGCAGTGGAGTAACTTTGTTGAAAATGTTGGTGGGGGCATGACATCTGAAGAAAAGGTGCCCCAGCCAAATGAATGGGGACAAACTAGTGTGCCATGAAAGTTGGGGGGCCAAATACCCCCGCCTCCCCTAAAATTACGCCCTTGCCTCTTTGGCTCATTCCGGCTCCTTCCCCCTTCCCTCCTTGTTCACTGCACTATGGGATGGCTAGTGCCTGGACTCCTCATGGCAGGTCAGCACCTGCTGGGTCACTCTGCGCACGTTTCCTCAAGGCCTGCGTTTTCACCAGCTCTGCATTCTTCGTATTTCCTCTTCACTGGTGTACGCGTTAGTGAAGTGTTTGACTCTTCGTGCACTTAATGGGGCTTCTCGTAATTCGGGAATGCTTTTTTTGTGAATAAATCATGTCAGTATTTTAAAAAAAGGTCATAGCAAACAACAGCAAAGTTATGGTGGGTTGAAAAAGGCTTGACAACAATCTCTTTGACCTCACTTTAGCCAAGCCACACATGCCACAGTATCAGCCTGTAAACATCCCTGGAAGTCCATCTCCAGTTCAGAACCACATGAGCAGGGCAACAACCCGTCGACCCAACACCCCATCCCATGGCCTACCGAAATGGGAAACATACCAGATCCTTTCAAAGTGGTTAAACACCTCTGAATAGTAATGGACAACGACTTAACACTTGAACCACAAGGGAACGCAGTAATAGAGAGTGCTTCTTCCACCTATACACAATAAAGCGGTTCCTAACTTTCCTTACATTTCCACATAGAACACTCGCCATCATCTCCCTCGTCATGCCAAGAATAGATGATGACAACAGCATCCATCTTGGAATGCCTAAATACCTCACCAAAAACTACAATGACTACAGAATGCTGCAACAAGACTACTCCTCAGGCTCAATAAGAGAGAATACATCACACCAGCACTGAGAACCCTACATTGGCTACCAGCCAAAAAAAAGAACCATCTACAAAACACTCTGCATAGCCCACAGGGCAATCCATGGCCAAGGAGCAAAATTCATACAGGAAAAATCTCCATCTACAAATCAAACTGAAAACTAAGGTCCAGCAATGACATTCGCCTCGAACCGAAACTATACTCAAAGAAGAAATTAGGTGGATCACCTTTCTCCTGCATGCCAGCAATACTCTGTATTTCACTCCTGAAGGAAATACGAACAATAGAAGATCAACTAAAATTCAGGAAACTGCTTAAATCATGGCTCTTTAGCTCACTGAGCCAAAGAGGTAAAACAGCTAAAATGAAATGACAACACAAGTGAAACACCCAAAACAACGAAACCTTAGGATCTGAAACCTAGATACCCAACGAAGAAATAAAGCAAATAATCGCAAACCACCATATAAGAATATGATCCCTGCCAGATCAACTTAACCAGCGCAGAGAAAGGCACAAACAACATCCATCACTAACTATATGAAAAAAGTCCAATATCCTGCTTATTCACACTCAAACATGAAATAAAACACACATATACCTCTACTGCAGCAGGCACATAAAACCACCACAAACTGTACACATTGTGCAACAGCAACACCCAACTGGACCCAACACACTACAGAAAACTAAAGCTCTTACAAACAAACCATCCCACATACACTTAGCACCACCCAACCCCTATTAACCACACACACACAAACCCAGCACACATTGATCGGTTTTTCCAAACTGAAGCTGCCAGCAGCACATCAAAGCTCTCTAGCGCTCTTCCTCTCGATCCCATTAACCAACTGACCCCGCCCCAGACTCGGGCCCGCCTTCCTTTTCAGATCCGCCAGAACACCTGGAGAGCATGAAAATTGCAGCGTTGCGTGGTATAAATCACAATAACATAACATTGTGGATAGAAAAATTAGCCCAAAAGAAAATTGTCTTTGTCTTACAGGCCTGTGCTATTTTATACATAGCTGAACAAACCCACAACAGACATTTCTCAAGGAAGAAGCATATGGATCATCGGTACAATATAGTCCAACAGACCTCTACTTCTTAAAGTTTTTTCTGGGGTGACTGCTGTCATTAATTTGACAATGTGCACCCATCGCTGTCAACTACGTGGGTTTAAACAATCTTGAGAAAAAAAAACTTTCACCTGAATTGTGAAAGTAGATTAAGGGGGTCATTACAAGGTGGGCGGTAAGGGATACCGGGCACCGGTAAGGAGACTGGTGCTGGTAATCCCTTACCGCCCTATTCCAAGGTCCCTTGGCAGGGACTGTAAGGAACGTGTGGTCTGACCACACGTCCCTTACGGGTCCCGCTAAGGGACCAGGGCGCTAATAACGGGCTTGCAAGTCGCGAGCCCGTTATTAGCACCCTCCCCATTCCCATTGAGCCCTATGGGGGCTCAAATGGGAATGGGGAATGGCATGTTCAATGGGGATTTTCCGGTCTCGCCAGGGTCGGACTACACCGGTAAATCCCCATTGAACTACACCGGTGCCAGACCCGTTATTGGTGGCAGTCATGGCGCAAATAGCACCATGACTACCACCAGTCTCGGAATGAGGCCCTAAGTCATTTAAGCCACGTCACACATGCCACAACACCACTCAGTAACCATCACTGGAAGCTCACCTCCAGTTGAGAGCCACATGAGCAAGGCACTGTTGATATGCAAAGTAGCCCAAATGCAGGCCCTTTTCTGCAGAAAATTGACTTTACCCACACATGGCTTAAAAACCAGTGACCGTGATCATACCAGACAGGATTAGAAAAACAAACCTGTAAATCTGCATGAGCCATAAAGACCACACCAGAAAGAATATAACAATAATATCAATGTGCATAGGAGGCAGGAATAGACAGAATTAATACACAAGGCAAGATTAAAACATATTTCATATTATGTAGGATTAGAAACAAAGACAAATTCAATCTGAATTCATGCACATAAACACACACGGAGAACTCCATACAAACTTAACAGCTTCTCGCATAGACTCACTCCCACACCAACTCACCCACACAGTCATGGACCCAAAAAGGCCAGCATCTATCATGACCCACTCTCACACAATACATCTCAAACACAGACTGATCACACATTTAGACCATTAACCAAACCGACAGGCTTACCTCCCTACAACCCACCTGGCATTCAACAAAATCGTAGACCCCACCACGCTGACCCTTTTAAACAAACAGACCAAAGCATACTCACAGACCAACATAGAGACACACCCACAGACTATATACCGTGGTTTCATCGACTTAAATTACAAAGTGGTAAGTTACTTTGTGGTAGATTTCATTACGAGGGGAATAGATATAGATAGAGTGATAGAGGGTTGCAGGGAAGGAAATGGAATGGTGGGGATCTGTAGGGGAGTTGGAGAGGGCGTATAAGGGGCACCACTAAAATAAAAAATGAAAAATAAAAAACACAATGAAAACTACCACAAAGTAGCTTACCACTTTGTAATTTAAGCCAATGAAATCATGTAAAACCCACTTAGCCATCCCTGCCCATACAATTGCATGCCAACATGGGGGCAGCAGTGCCCACCAATGCCACTCTTAAAAATCTATTTCCCTTTTGAATTACTTATGGGAGTCTGAGCAGCTCCACTTTTTCCACCCATAAATACCCGTCTTTCAATGTTTTCAAGTAGAGCGGAGTGTGTGTGCATTTGTCCGTTTCTGTGAACGGGGTGATGTGGTTGCGTGTATTTGTGACTGTGTAACAAACAGGTGGAGGAATGTACCTGTATTCATGTGACTTTGTATCTATTTATCTGAATCTTGGTTGATTTGTGTGTGTTGATTTGCATGTGTCTCTTTTGTTGGTCACATAAAATAAGTGTGTTCTGGATTAGATAATGACAAACTAACACAGTGGGTTATTCAGAGTTGGGTGGTAACTAAAATCATACGTATTTTTCATTTACTGACAAATTTATTGTCCAACCAATTCAGGTTTTGATCAAATACCATCAGTGGTATTCTATAGGAATTCTGGTGGTATTTAGGCAGACTTTCTGTAGAGTTAAAAAATCCAAACTTGCAGCAATTTTTTAGAAACATCTTTACTAAAAAGGTGTGACGTGCACATGCTTCCCTTGAATAGAGTGAACAAGTTCTTTCACAAATCAACCACATTAAAGGGATGGAAAGGGGTGAATCTCTTTGGGCCCACCTCTCACCACCTTATCTATTTAATGCATAGGGTCAGAATTAACCTTTTTGTACGTAGAAAATGTGTAGTAGCTCCACTACTATAATCAATTTCTCCATTCACATTGATGGTGACAACGGTTGAAAGAAATGTTTAAATAACGTTTTACGTTACCACAAGCGGAGGTTGTATTTCTGAAATAGCTCTGGAGGTAAACTTTGAATAGGGCAGATTTTCAGAAATACCACTGGTGGAGGTGACAATTTCCTCCAGAAGTATTTCACTTAAAAAAATCACCCACAGTTCAATGACCCCCTCTTGGTTTGTAGTCTTTTAATAATTAATAATTAAATGTTGCATCTTTCTGTGTGTGTTGTTCAAATGTGTCCAGAAGTAAGTTACACACACAATCCAAAAGCGGTTTCAATAACCACTCTATAGTAACATCCCTCGGTGCTATTCCGGTTGCAATTAAACTCCTTTTGTGATTAACTCACAAGTGATCAAGAAAATCACTAGTGATCAAGAATGTTTACTTGGCAAGTAGGAGTCATGATGAGCTGCTGTGGATTGCAATAGACTAATGGCGTATAATGCGCAGTGGTGCTAACATTACAATCCCAGGTCCAGAATCTGTCATTTAAATGTGTACATTGTTTCTGGGTGGTACGAACATGCCCCTTCTGCCCTAGACTCATCTCCCTCCCTCACTCATTGTGGAGGCCAATGTGTGGGGGCCACACAGGCAAAATGCATTACATTGCTGAAATCCATATAAGTGCCTTGCCCCATCTACAAAGAAGCAGAGCTGGCCTTGCAGCACAAAGTTCCTTTTTGTCAGGAAGTATTCTGAAGGATTTTGTCTTTTTCAATTATTTTATGTTCCATTTTACAGCTCTGGCTCAGTGAGCAGCAACTGAGCCAGCCTGAGCGGCAATTGCCCCCATTGCACCCTTCCCAGTACACCCCTGCTCCCAACCAGACCCCAAACTCAATTTCTCACTCTCCAGTTCTTCTTGCAGTCTCCAGTCCTTCATTCTTTCTCGGTATATCTTTGCCACTGCCCCCTTCCTCTTTCCACCAATCTCTTGTACCTCGGGAATTTTGCAAACATTCTCCCAGTCTATCACACTCTACCGCCCATCCTCTCTCCCAATCGGCTGCTCACTTCTGCTTACTCCCAGTTACTCCCTCTTGCCCCCACCATTGACTCCCCTGCACAGTCTCTTTCTCTTCCCTCCCAGTCTCTCTCTCTATTTTCCCCAGTTGGTCCCTCTAAGGCCTGACGCTCCCTCTCTGCTGCCTGGCACCGCACTGCTTCTCTGCTTTCTAGCTTGTCACTCCCTCTCTGCTCTCTACCCTGGCACTTCCCATCTCCCTCTCAGTATGACTTTATTATGTTTTTAAATCGCAATTTTGTATTTTATTTTCAAAACAGCCTTTTTCCCAGGTGTTTTAAAATAGCCTTTTTATATATTTTTCCAAAAATGACATATTTTGTATTTTTTGTTTTGAGGCGATTAGGCAAATGCTGTAAGCAGAGGGGCTTGCTTAATATCATTACTATTCGCTCTTAAGTGAACTTGAGGCAGTACAGCAGAGGAAAAATTGTTGGATACGGCCTTAGGTCTGTTCCGTTTGGTTGCTGGTTGAGATGAGCGTTGACACGCTAGTTGCGTTTTGTGGTTCTTTCCTCTAAGATGATGGTTGCAGCGTGCAGAGAGGGCCTGAGCACAGAGCCAGATTGTAGATTGGGGATCAAGGTGCCCAAGTGCTGGAGGCTGCAGCTGCAGTTCGGCAGTCCCACAGTCTTACAGTCATCCTGCAGCCCCTGTCGTGTATGTGAGAGACCAAGTTTGTTGCCCCAGTTGCAGGGTACAAGCAGTGGTAAGCCATGGCAGCAGAGGAGTTGGTGTCCCAGACACCGAGTTGCAGAGGAAGATTTTTGTTGGCGATACACAGAAGCAGCACAGACAGGTTGATGGGTAGGTTAGAGGGTGTGAGCTCTTCCCTGTTCCACCCTGCTCCTGTTCCCTATCCCCCTGGGTACCCTCTGCTCAACTGTTGTCCAGCATTTAGCAGCTGGTGGGGATTTTGATAAGAGGGCACAGGATTTTGGTTCCACGAGTCTCCATGAGGCTTAAGTAGAATCAATAGTATCTGGTGTGCTGTGGAGGCAGAATAGCAGACGAGTGGTGTTCAGAGCTGCTAATCCTTTCCCTGGTGGTTCAGTGTTCATCAATTAACACGTTTTGGCTGAAGCTTAAAAGCCAACCCACACGCGACAAGTGCTGTCTGCGGGCGGCAGTGAGGTGGGGAGGTAAGTAGACCAACTGAAGAGCCTGATAGCATTTAAAGTGTTTGTCGTGGTGTCTCTGTGATAGACTATCTTGCCGAGGGGCAGCAACCTCGATGGAATCCGGCTATCTTGTAAGAAGCAAACAAATCATGCCGTTGGAGCAACATTTAGTGTGCCGGTAAATGTTGAAGGTGGGAGGACATATCTAGCAGTTGCAATGACTAATGTCCCTTCGCTCCCATGTGCTATTCTCAATACACAGTATGAGGGTCGACCCTTAATAAATGAGGGACAGTGGTCACTATTAAACACTAATGATGTTTCGAATGTGGCAGACCCTATAGTGCAAATACAAGCTAATATGGCGACTAATCGGGCGGAGGATGAGACCTTGAGGCACAGGTTGAGGAGTGACACGCTGAAAGAGGTGGCTAACATAGCTTCTACCGCAACTCCCTCTGTGAGAGATCAGTTAAAAAAGTCTTCTGCTGAGATTCGGACATTGGAGAGGAAAATTACATCTTTCTTCATGAAGTGAATACTGTGACAAATAAGACTGATGTGCAAAGAGGGGAGATTGTAAGCACCAAATGATTGGAAGAGTTATAGCCTATGGAGGACATGGAACACAGAGAGTATAGAATTCCTAATGTACAAATTGCATCTACACCTAGACCCCAAGCACCATAAACGGGCAATGTTCTTACCCTAGCCTCTGGCCCGCCTAATTATCCTTGCGTAGCTTTGCCAGTGCTATGAGGGATTCAGACTAAAAGAGGAGAGGCCTCCAAAGATAAGGAGAAAGAGACAGCCAAACCTGCTATATCTGGTATACCAAATAGTCCAGCGGCTAGGATAGATATTGGGACCCTTGTCATTGGGGTGGCGGTGACTGAGGCAGCGGCTTTGGGTGGGGAAATTGAGCAAACTAACTTAGCTGCAACATCGATACTGGTAACAAGCTGCATCAGTATGCTTACATCAACGTTTGAGGGGAAAGGGGAGGTGCAATCCTGATAGCTACTGGAACCCTAACCTGGAGAGCCCAGTCAGGACTTCTAGTTCCTCAGATTCCTCGGCAGCCGGGATGAGCATTCACCAATAAGGTGAACCTATGAAAGGAGACAAGGGAGAACTGTGAAATCCAGGGCTGATCCTTTGGGTAATGGAAATGCACTTGCCAGTATGACAATAGTACTGACACGTTTTCTAAAACTATGTGAAGCCTTACATGACTCAAGGAAAGATCAAGCAACATTGCTGGCAATGCTGCACTAGCACATTATCCACATTGAGGGATTTATTATGGTGCCTAAAGCAGACTATCTGACAATGTTGGAAGAACTAGGGAAGACAATAACCACCATGTCAAAAGTATGTGCACAGCGAACTCAGCAAACTCTGGGCCTTGATAAAGCAACTCAGTGAGGGAAGGGGAGAATTTTAATAAGCAGTCAGTACCAAATTGTGCTCATGGAATTAGACCAATGTCTCAAATTGCGACAGGGGATCGTGCTATTCCTAATATAATAGTAGGATGTGCAGCAGGTACAGTTGATTTAGAGGGCCAAACCCCTATAATAAGGTACGTGGAAGAAGTGTTGGTTGTGGACCCTGTGTTTGAGGTGGGGGATGAGGTAGCCGTGACAGAAGATTTGGCAGAGCTTAGTGGATCCGCAAATATACAGTCATATGAACAATCATTGAAAGAATATCCTATGTTTGGTCATAAGAAAAAGCAAGGCAAAAGATGGTGGTGAAAACAAATCTAAAATATGAAATGACAGAAGTAGCCAAAAATTACTCCAGAACATTTCTACTTAATGTAGAGCTACCTGTCGCACCAAGTAAATTAAAAATAAAAGGGAAAAATGAAAAGTCTACGTTTGAACAGAAAAGAGATTTACTGAGAGAAAATTAGGAAGAAAAGGAGGAAATTAAGGACCCATTTCTTAATGTATCGGTCTACACAGCTAGTGACAGCGGAGAGGATATAATTTCTGACCAAGTAAAAAATAATCAACAGGAGAACTGCTATCAAGAAAATTCCGACACAGTGGAAGTCTGATTGATTCTTAGATACAATTTACCAACAGCAAGCAAGAATGAGTGTAGTTCTTAGAATTTCTTAACCCTGGCCCAAAAAAGATGAATTGCGGATGCTAGGCACATGACTCTAGGGAGAAAAATGTACATCTAAAAGGAAATCTGGATGAATGCAATTCCCCAGAATCTATAACTCTGGGTCAAAAGAGGAAAATTGTGTATGCTGGGCATGGAGATTCAAAAGAGAAAACCTATAATCCATTGACTAGCAGGAGAATACAAGAACATACACCAAGAAGAGACTTGGGTCAATGCTTATTGCTAGAGAGGCTGATTGGTGCAGGTGATGAACTTATACTTAATAGAAGTAATGCTTTAAACCTTTTCCATCACATCCCAAAAATGTGAGCCATGTTTACGAGAGATCTAAAACTGATTGAGTTTGTAAATGAGACACAACTCGATAGAGTCGTTTTGCGTTTTGAATTACACTTGGTTAAACAAATGTTGCTAGAGGCCACGCCCTGTCTTCTACCTTTTGATTGTCGATTTAATTGAAGGGAAAGTTGATAAAGACTTTCTCTATCATTTATATTTGGAAGCTGAGGAGGTTAAGGGAAATACACAAATGTTAAAAATGTGTTTTATAGGCAAGAACACTATCTTGATGGGGAACAGGAACGAATGGAGGATAACACATGAATACAAACTGCCCTACGATATAAAGAAAATCCTATAAGAGTGGTGTATGACAGAGAGGGGGGAATAGAAAGAAGGGTCAGCCGACGTGTGTATCCGAGAAGCCCAAAGAAGTATCATGGTCATGGATAGTGGGCGCGTTAGTGGGGAAAAGAAGTTAACTGGAACATATCCAATCTGGGAGGTTGATTATAGGTTCTTGGAACGCGTGAGCCTATACTCACCCATTTTAACAGGGAGATTTAGGGTTTGATGATTTGACCTATTGTGTTAACAAGGGACGCAGCTTTGTTTGCACCCAACTTTGGATCATTTCTCCAAAATGTTCTATCAGCCGGCCAGCGTTGCAAAAATAAAAATGGTTCAATTCATTCTGCTGGTTCTGAGCTGTTTCTTTCCTGTTCACATTTTACATTTATGTCTTTCTTTCCTTTCCAGTATTCTCTGTATTGCAAACCTTTTCAGATTGTAACTACATTTCCCACTGTGGAATTTAATGTAGGTTTTCAGGCCATTTCATTTCTGTATAATTGAATATCTTGCTGCCCAATCCACGCGTCTATAGGATTCAGACATTTTATGAAAGCCTTTTGTTTGATTCAGATCAGGTCCGATTTGGGAGGTTTAATTTACACTAGTACCTATAACTCATTTTATTGTTTGTGTTGGGATGCACGTACAGCTCCCATACAAGGCCAAATGATTCAGGCTAAGAAAAATCGCACGAGAATGGGAAGGTGCGTGGCTGTAAGGGGGTGGGGGATGCTGTTGGGAGCAACACATTTATTTCTAAAGTAGTTATAGAAGCTAAGGTAGGCCAGATATAGGGCATGGGTGATATTGTGTAGCAGTGGTGAAATATAATGTGTAACATTGAGGATGTAGGCACAGGGGTTGGGTGCAGGAAACACTGAAGCTTCGCCACATCGGAAGTGAGGCCTAGCATTTTGTTTCCTCTGTTGGAGGTATAGGAGCGTGGCATAATGAAGAGTTTTAATCATTTTCCCTGTTTCCAAGCCCCAGGAGTAAAGCTGAGAAAAGCAGCATTGTCTAATTGTATCAATTGTCCCATTTGAACTGCCAGACGGCTAGAAAATAGAGTACATAAATCCAGAATTAGAATTGGACCGATTAATGTGGCCCTCGAGAGAGAGCAAGGAGGTGTACCACAGGTGGTAAACTGATACGGAGATAATGAAGAGCAGCACATCCTGTGATTTGTGATACAAAGAGCAAGAGGTGATGCCAACAAATCTAGCCCAGAGCTGGGGAGGCATGTGTTGGGGCACCTGTGTGTCTGATATCAAGAAGATGGCACTATTATTTTAAAGGGCCAATTTGACCTCAGACTTGTCCACTGAGCTCAGGCTAACAACCATGTGCACACCATGTGACTGGGCAGATGGGGCGGGTAAAGTTTCAGGTAACTCGCCAATCCAGTAGCTGGGAACCAAGGTGACAGAATAGGGAAAGCACATGTTAGAGGGAAGGGGCAGATTATGATTTGGCCCATCAGTGAAGGGACTACAGGGGACTGGTACTATGTATATAGGTGGTATCCAATGAGGGGAGTGGATTAACACTATTTGCTTTGATTTAAAAGAGAGTTCCGTACCAGTACGGTTCTATGGGACCTTCTGATAACATTTTCCTTTTTCTATACAAAAGAAATCTTATTTTCCTTGCAAAGTGGTGCACTAGAGGAATGTTTTTATTGTTTGGTTATCTGGAGGTCTTGTCAACAGGGCTGCAAAGCTTCAGGAGGTGGAAAGTACAGCTACTACTGTCAACATTGCTCAATGTAACGCCAGATGACTCCATGTCACCAATGCACCTCCTCCCTGGTGCTGGACCTTTATTTGATCCAAGGTTTAGATAACCCTTTTTTTTAGATTTGTTTTGGATCAGTTTTTATATTTAAATGACAGAAGCATCAGGTATTATTTCCTATGTTGTAGGCATATTCCTTGAAATTCTGAGGTTGGTTACCAATTCATGCTTATTACCTTACTGGATTCTCTTCCATATCTTGACCAAGGCACGACGTATGCTTGTTATTGACTACTTGTGATACGAGGCCATACCACGATTTTGAAATGTAATATTATATCTCCATTCAGATCCTGTGTATGATTGTTTTAACCTATATATGATTGTTGAATTTTTCACTAAGCCACAGTAATTTTTTTAAATAATTTCTTAAAACAATGTCATTTTTTTATGTTCAATAGATTATCAAAATGTTGCTCCTGAAGAAGGGATTTACCCCGAAGCGCGATGAGCTGAATAATCCCCTGATTCATTAAGATCAACATAGAGAAATGTATGGAGAAGCCTGAGACTCGTCTGAATTCCTCCAACTGGGCCATAGCTCTGGGCATTGTATTTTTTGGGTCTCCCATGAAGAGCATGATGTCATCCGCGTATAGGGCTATTTTATGGGTTTCCTGACCTATTGTAACTCCCTTGATGCTGACGTTGTAACGCTCACCGTAGAGGCGCCGGTCTTGACTGGGCGTATACCGTATCTTCAAAGGTGATGTGTAACACACGGCTGGCTCTTTGGGCTGGACCTCTGTGCACTGTATGTCTGACTCGAAGGGTAAGATGTCTGCAGATAGAAAATATGGGATTAAGGAACTGGGTTATTGAATGTCTCTCTCTTCTTCCCTTTCTCTTCTCCTGTAGAACCCCAAAGGTTAACGCTCTCACCTTAGGTAAGTGAACGGCGTGCTCTCATCTGCCTCGGGGCAGGGTGCTGTAACCAGTTTCTTCACTGGATAAGGGGAGCAGGCCTCTTGACTTCAGAGGACTGCTGTCTGTCGTTTACTGCACGAACGGTAAGTTTCGAGTAATTCTAATGTCTTTAAAGTCTTTAGTAATGATGTTTCTTGTTTTGCAGGGTTCCGGCGATGGCGGATGACGGGCTGAAGTGAGTTGAAGATGGAGCCCGTGTGATGAATAGAAGCGCCTGGAAGCACGTAAGTAAGCGCTTGTTGCCTGCTTCACGATGCGCTCTAACTGTCTTTTTATTTTGCAGGTACAAGTTCGGAGCGGCTGCAGGGTGCCGGAATACCCACTGGGTTAGATGTGGAAAGGAGTAATGGCACGTGAGTATTAAAGTTCCCCAATGTCTTTAAACGCACCTTGTTTTGTCTTTCAGATGCGGGATGCAGCGCCGAAGGCGTTGGTGACAGACGATGGACCAGGTAAGTGAAGAGCTGTCACTGAAGACCGTAATGCTAACCTGTTCTTTCTTGTCTTTATAGGTGTTGCTGAAGACTGGATTCAGGATGGTAAGCCTTTTTCCTTAGGCCCAGGATCAGATGCAGAAGACACGATGAGCGTTCTGCTGCAGAGGATGCAGAATAACGCAAAGCAAGATTCATCCATCGTGTGTGGTTTAAATAGCCTCCTGTAGTGCTTAGGTGTCTCCTTCCACAGCCACGCCTAGGTAAGAAAAGAGTTCCTGCTTTCCAGAAGAGTTCCAGTGTTCTGAATCTAGGGAGTGGCTCCTGCCCCACCCAACAGGAAAAGTAGTTCCAAACAGAAGAGGATCAGAGGCTCAACTGGCAGGCAAGTAAGCAGCATGGTCTGCTGCAGGTAAGTCCACCCAAGCATTATGAGCCCGGCGCTTCCAGCGCTGGGACTGGGCATATTTATGAGCCTGGTGCCACTGGCGCCAGGACTGGGTCCAAAAGTTCCCAATTGGGACTGGTTGGCACTCGGAACCTGGGTTATGGATCTGCTTCCAAGGGAGTTGGGAAAACCCTGACCTTTTGGAAGCAGAGATCATGACAGTACCCCCCCTCAAGGCCCCTCCCAAACCGGGCTTCTCCGGGGGTTTTGGCTTGTCAGGAAATGTTCGGTGAAATCTTTTGATTAGGCGAGGAGCGTGGACATATTCAGCAGGTTCCCAGGATCTCTCTTGGGGGCCGTAGCCTTTCCAGTCAATTAGGTAAAATAGTTTAGATTTGGAGATCTTGGAGTCCAGAATGCTTTTGACTTCAAACTCGAGTTCTCCATCAACTAGGATAGGTTTTGGAGATTTAGTTAGACGGGTTTGAGGTTGCACAGGTTTTAATAGAGAGACGTGGAAGACCGGATGTATCTTCATGTGCGGGGGCAAGTCCAACTTGACCGCTACTGGGTTTACTATGGTAGTGATGGAATAGGGACCAAGGTATCTTGGGTTGAATGTGCGTGGCCCTTTTAGAGGTAGATATTTGGTGGATAACCAGACTTGATCCCCTACTTGATATTGAGGGGCTTCCTTCCGATGTTGATCTGCTCCTTTCTTGTATTGTTCTTTAGCCCTTTGAAGGTGAGAAACAGCTTCCTTAAAGGCTTGGGTGATTGTAGAATGCAGGTAGTCTACTGCTGGTGTTTCAAGATCTTGGAGGGGATCCAACTCCGAGGTTCGAGGGTGACTGCCGTACAAAAGAAAAAACGGGGTTTTCCCAGTTCCCGAATGGACAGAGTTATTGTAGGCATATTCGGCTATCCAAAGGATGTCTTTCCAAGTTTTTTCAGTTTGTTGCAGCATGCAGCGTAAATACTGTTCCAGAGTTTGATTGGTCCTCTCGGTTTGTCCGTTGGTCTGAGGGTGGTGACTGGTCGATAGTCTCACATCAATTTGAGCCGAGCGACAGCAACTTCGCCAAAAATGAGAAATAAATTGACTACCTCGATCCGAAATTAGAACCGAAGGAAAACCGTGCAGTCGGACGATGTTTTCGAGAAATTCTCGAGCCAGAGTTGCTGCTCTTGGCAAGCCTTTGAGCGGAATGAAATGCGCCATCTTGGAGAATAAGTCCACGATTACTAGAATCGTATTGTATCCGGAGCATGGAGGTAGATCGGTGATGAAGTCCATAGAAAGCGTATGCCAAGGGCGAGGTGGGATGTCACGAAGGCCATACTAAGGCCTGTTGGGTGCCCCAGAGACCCCACTCCGACGCACTCGCCAAGGGAAGAGGGCAGGAGCCCTCTCCCCCTCCCAGAAGTGGCATCCATATCCACAGCCGCAGCATACAGAGGCCTGCCTGACCCTGTCTCACCACCCTGCCTGACCCTGATATGCCGGGCGCAACGCGGCATGAAAAAGAGGCTCAGCCTCGATAAGCAGCATTAAGGCGAATTCTGCATCCGCCGGCAGGCGGACGCCGGCGGCCACACGAAGGCCATACTAAGGCCTGTTGGGTGCCCCAGAGACCCCACTCTGACGCACTCGCCAAGGGAAGAGGGCAGGAGCCCTCTCCCCCTCCCAGAAGCGGCATCCATATCCACAGCCGCAGCATACAGGGGCCTGCCTGACCCTGTCTCACCACCCTGCCTGACCCTGATATGCCGGGCGCAACGCGGCATGAAAACGAGGCTCAGCCTCGATAAGCAGCATTAAGGCGAATTCTGCATCCGCCGGCCGGCGGACGCCGGCGGCCACACGAAGGCCATACTAAGGCCTGTTGGGTGCCTGTTTGGAGCCGTAGGAGCCAGGGGCCAGGACCTCTGCCCTTTCCACTCCAGGTTCTTCACAATTAGAAGGTAATGCCAATTCAAATTAGTTTTTATGGACTGCAGATATATACGAACTTTGGGATTAGATTATGAAGTTGTCCCCTGAAGCTGCCTCTTACATTGCTTGCTTACATTACACAAATAGACCACAACTGATTGTGTTCTGCCCTGATTTATGTTGCGCCTTTAGTCTCTGTGCCTTATGGTCGCAAATAGACCACAACTGATTGTGTTCTGCCCTGATTTATGTTGCGCCTTTAGTCTCTGTGCCTTATGGTCGCAAATAGACCACAACTGATTGTGTTCTGCCCTGATTTATGTTGCGCCTTTAGTCTCTGTGCCTTATGGTCGCAAATAGACCACAACTGATTGTGTTCTGCCCTGATTTATGTTGCGCCTTTAGTCTCTGTGCCTTATGGTCGCAAATAGACCACAACTGATTGTGTTCTGCCCTGATTTATGTTGCGCCTTTAGTCTCTGTGCCTTATGGTCGCAAATAGACCACAACTGATTGTGTTCTGCCCTGATTTATGTTGCGCCTTTAGTCTCTGTGCCTTATGGTCGCAAATAGACCACAACTGATTGTGTTCTGCCCTGATTTATGTTGCGCCTTTAGTCTTTGGCCCTTGCCTCTCACTGCCAATCTGATCTTAGGTGGCCCCTGTCTATGTACATGGTTGTTGTGCCACCCAGCTCTCATCGTTCACCTTGGTAACCAGGACGTTCATCATGCACATCAGTGTACTCCTCCCATTACTGTACACACTATCCCTTCGACTTGCCCAAGCTCTCCAGCTACCTACAGTAACAACCTCCACACTCTGGATTAAAATGGACCAGCCTTCCACCAGCACGTCATCCCCACGACCTCTCGCATCACCTAGAATAAGCCCGGCAGCACCCACTGTAGGCCATACCAACCAATACCTCAACAACCCTGCTTTATGGCTGGATCACTTTGCTAGGAAACCTACACCTAACCAACCCTGCCCCCTTTCTCTTAGAAATAAGAGACTAGGCACCAGATTCCGCCTACGCCTACGCCACACCCGCCACACCACCAGGAAACAAACCCCCCTCTCTCCTGGATCTCTGTCAATTGCCACCACATGCAAACCCACCACCACCGAGGTTAAACTGCCCATGTTCAAAGGTGCCCTCATTAATGCCAGATCCCTCACTGCACACGCACTTGACATAGCTGACCTCATCACCACGTCCGACCTTGACTTCTTAGCTATCTCCGAAACATGGCTTCATGCCGCATCTGGCCCCTTACTAGCGTTAGCCCTACCGCCAAACTACGGCATCACACGATGTGACCGCTCCACCGCCTCTTCCAAAGGCGGCGGTGTGGCCTTCATCCATAAAAATTCTCTTGACCTAAGAGTGTTACCTGATTCCAAACTCACATCAGCCGAATTGCTGTCTGTTAAACTAGCACTCACACCTAACCAAACAGCCACCATGCACCTAATCTATAGACCCCCAGGACCCGCACCAACCTTTGTCAGTGAAATCTCCACTCTCCTCCTCAACAATACAAAGATCAATTCGCAAACAATCATCCTAGGCGACCTTAACTTAGGTCTTGGTGACTCAAAAGATCCTGTGGCCTCTGACCTGGAGATCGCACTATCTGACCTCGGCCTTACCTTATACATCCAAGAGCCTACCCATATTAAAGGTAGAACACTTGACTGGGTAGCTGGCTCCAATTGCAATATCAAGGTCCTTAACAATACCCCCTGTCTATGGTCTGACCATCACATTATAACTTTCAACATTGAAGCCACACCACGAATCCCCTCACCATTAGCCCCAGCTCTCCCAACTCGAAGCAAAAAAGATATAACCAAGGAGAAACTCCTCCCATTGTTACTCCCGTCCCTTAACACAGCCACCAACTCTTACTCTGATCCAACCTCACTAGCACACACCTACAACCAAACAATGCGAACTGCCATTGACTGTATAGCACCTCTCAAACTTAGAAAGGCTAAACCTCAAGCTTATCTTAACTCATGGTTCACACCGCAGTTAAGATTGCTCCGCAAAGCCAAACGCTGTGCCGAAAATCGATGGAAAAGCCACCCCTCAGACAAGCATAAAGACAGTTTCCTTCTAGCCTCACTCTCCTACAAAGATGCCATCATCACGGCTAAAAAGGAATCTTTCAACAACCGCATTATTCAAGCCGACTCGAACACCAAGGAACTCTTTAAAATCCTAAGAGAGCTTGAAACTCCAGTCGCCCCCCCTGTCACATGCGTGAAAGATAGTAAATGGTGTGCCAACATCCAAGCAGCCTTACTAAATAAAATCTCCACACTACAAGACAAAATCAAAGATAAACAGGACAGCCTGAAGCGCGACAACCACGTTCATTCCCTCACTAAGGCCCCCTTGCCAGACTCTACCAATATCACACCATTCGCATTCTCTCCACTTACCGTGGCAGAGGTAGAAAATATAATTCTTAGAATTAAGCCAACTAACTGCCAAGGTGACCCGTGCCCAGCCCCTACTATCAAGGACTCAGCGCATGAGTTGGCCCCATTCATCACGGCCTTCATCAACTCCTCCTTTCAAACAGGTATTGTCCCAGACAATCTGAAGGACGCTTGGGTTATCCCACTGCTTAAAAAACCTTCCCTAGACCCTAACATTCCCACTAACTTCCGACCTATCACCACTGTACCATTTCTGCTCAAGATCCTAGACCGTGCCGCATACTTTCAGATCCAAAATTACTTGGAAACTAATAACTTGCTAGGTCTACGACAATCTGGTTTCCGCCCCAGACACGGGACAGAGACCGCATTATTAGACCTTAAAACTCAAATCGAGGTCCTAAAGGATCAAGGCAAACTAGCATTGCTACTACTTCTCGACCTTTCAGCCGCATTCGATCTGGTCAACCATCAGATCCTGTGCGAGCACCTCCATTCAGCTGCCAACTTCTCTTCCTCAGCTGCGGCTTGGATCAAATCTTTCCTGAGCAACAGATCCATGAGAGTCTTTGCCCCATCCGCAGCCGCGGACCCTTCCCCGATTCACTGCGGCGTTCCTCAGGGATCTTGTGTGTCACCTACACTTTACAACATTTTCACGAAACCACTCTTTGATGTGCTTGACTATCTGGGTGTCTCCTATACCAACTATGCGGACGACACCCAGATACTCATCCCCATCACTGGTGATTATCTAGGTGACACCAAGGCCCTTAACAACGTCTACTTGGTCATCCAAGCCTGGATGGCCCAACATCAGTTGTGCTTGAATGATGACAAGACGGAGCTCCTGATCTTGGGCACTGCACAACGCCTGAGCAGACTAGAGCCGTCCTATCAGTCATTCAACATAGATGGTAATATCATTCGTGTCTCAAAAGATACCAAAACGCTAGGTTTCTACCTTGATGCCACACTCTCATTAACCCGACAAACTAATGCTGTCAGATCTGCGTCTGCATACACATGCAAACTTATCGCAGCTTGCAGACCATTCCTCACTACGTCTAACAGCGTTACGCTAGCGAGAACCCTCATTATGGCTAAAATTGATTATTGCAGTGCTCTTTATCTTGGCACCAGCCAAGAGAACCTGAACAGACTTCAAACGACACAAAACAACGCCATTCGTGCTGCTTTAAACATTCCCCGACACCACCACATCACAGAAACCAGAAGTAAGTTAAATTGGCTACCTGTCAAACAGAGAATCTCACTCAAAACACTCGCCCTTACGCACAAATGCCTAGCCAACAAAGCCCCGATCTACCTTGGTAGTCGACTATCGCGCCACTCTACCTCACGACCTCTAAGAACAGCCCAATCCCACTGTCTAGCGATCCCCAGATATAAATTGCAAAAAGCAGGGGGCTCAAGTTTCCCCGTCTTAGCTTCCAAGTTATGGAACTCCCTCCCTGTTTCAATTAGAGCGGAAGACTCTTTCAATACCTTCAAAGCCAATACTAGATCTTGGCTTTTCAACCAGCTTTAAGGCCGGCTTCGCGCCTCTTCCCGACCTACCCTGACTTGCCGACCGCTACTATCACCTATCGGCACTGAAACTACTGTACATATGTATATAATATCCTCTTGCAAATGTATATAATGATTCTTTGTTAGACTTGCATATCGGAACCCATGTGTAATGATTCTCTGTTATACCTGCATATCTGTAACCTTGTACAAATTGCGCCCTGATGCCTCCGGGCCTGTTGGTTCGCGCATTATAAATAAATAAATACAAATACAATAGGGCGTAAGAGGCCTGCTGTTCTTTCCTTTTGACTCTTGTTTTGGGGGCATACTCCACAGGACATTATAAAGTCTCTGATATCTTTTTTCCAAGACGGCCACCAGAAGTAGCGCTTGATCTTTTCTGAGGTCTTGGCCATACCGGGATGTCCTTCCATTAAAGAATCGTGATAACAAGAGATTACTTTTTCTGTAAATCTGTGCTGGGTAGGTATAATCGTTCTTGGAAATACAATAAGTTGTCCTTTACTGCAAAGTCCTTTCCCTGCAGATGCCAATTCTGTATGTCTGCTGGAGTTACAAGTTGCCTGGCTTTATCCTTAACTTCCTCTATGGATTCTGTGGCGATTACACCCAGAATTCTTTGTTCGGGAATGATTGGTACAGGTTTAGGGTTGATCAAGTGTTCTTCCACTCCCATCCGAGAAAGGGCATCAGCTTTACCGTTCTTTGTACCAGGTCGATAGGTAATTATGAAGTCAAACTCGGCAAAGAATAATGCCCAACGGAGTTGTCTAGAGGATTGGCCTTTTGCGGTTTTCAAATATTGCAGGTTTCGGTGATCCGTGATCACAGTAATGGTGTGTCGGGCCCCCAGCAGATAATGCCGCCAAGCCTTAAAGGCAGACTTGATAGCCAGAAGTTCCTTGTCAGTAATCGTGTAATTGATTTCAGGAGGCGAGAATTTGCGGGACCAAAATGCCACAGGATGCAACTGTTTGGTTACCGGGTCCTTTTGTGATAGAACTGCCCCCATGGCAAGGCTTGAAGCATCAGTTTCCACGATGAAGGGGAGTTCGGGGCGAGGGTGTTTTAAGATTGGTGCAGAGATAAATTTAGTCTTCAAATCCTGGAAAGCTTGTTCCGCCTCGGTAGACCATTCAAAACGTTTGTTTTTCTTTAACAAGGCAGTGATGGGCTGGACTATTCGAGAGAATTCGGGGATAAACCTGCGGTAAAAGTTAGCGAAGCCTAACATGCTTTGCACACCTTTTACGGAGGATGGTGATGGCCATTTGAGAACTGCATCGACCTTCTTTGAATCCCAAGAATTCAACTTCAGTCACGTTGAAAACACATTTTTCCAACTTAGCGAAAAGTTTGTGTTGACGCAATCTTTCGAGGACCATTTTCACGTGTTTCCGATGTTCAGATTCCGATGAAGAATAAACGAGGATGTCGTCAATGTAAACAACAACACACACATCTATGAGCTCTCTGAGGACATCGTTCATAAAATATTGAAAGGCGGCCGGGGCATTACAAAGTCCGAAGGGCATGACCTGATATTCAAATAGCCCTTACTTGGTGCGGAAGGCCGTCTTCCATTCATCGCCCTCTTTTACTCGTACCAAGTGGTAAGCTCCTCTAAGATCCAGCTTTGTATATATGCATGCTTTTCTGACTTGGTCCAGGAGTTCAGGGATCAAAGGTAACGGATATCTATTCTTAACGGTGATCTGGTTCAGGGAGCGATAATCTATACAAGTTCTAAGGTCTCCTTCCTTTTTTGGAACGAAGAACAAAGCTGAGGAAGCAGGGGACTTGGAAGGCCGAATAAACCCATTTGCCAGGTATTGATTCAGGTATTGTCGAAGGTGAAGGTTCTCAGGCTCGGTGAGGGCATGAATTCTACTACAAGGAGGAGTAGATCCAGGTATCAGGTCTATCTGGCAGTCATAAGACCTATGAGGAGGTAGAGAGTTAGCCTGATCCTTCCGGAAAACATCTTGGTATTCTAGGTATTCGGGAGGTAACTGGGGAGTCTCTGAAGAAATTGCTGCCAGTGCAACACCAGGTGGAGGGTGACAAGTAGAGACACATTCTGGAAACTGGACCGTTCTTGCTCGCCAATCGATCAGAGGATTGTGTTTCTCTAACCAAGGTATTCCTAGAAGAATCTGAAACTGAGGGGCCTTGATCACATCGAACACGATCTTCTCATGGTGTCCATCTTGACTTACTAGCGTCACCTCTTGAGTGGCATGCGTTACTGGCCCGGAGGCTATCTCCGTACCATCCACCGTAGTAATGACGTCCTTTACAGCCTTGGGACAAAGAGTTAGATTCATCCTCAAAACCACTTCATGATCCACATAATTGCCGATGGCACCGCTGTCGACGTAAGCTTCAATTGCATGTAATCGATCCGGATTATCAGGGCTAATGAGGACCATAGGTATCACGAAATGCGAGGTCCCGGAACTGGTTTTCACGCTCGGCAAGAGGACCTCTATTCTTGTCGGGCGAGGTCGTTTCCCTGCTCAGAGTTTGTAACTTTGGTAACTGCAGCTCCTACGGCCTTCTTGGCAGGTTTCACCGGACAGTCTCGAAGAAAGTGCCCTGAGTTTCCGCAATAGAGGCATAATTGCAACTGTTTTCTCCTTTCCCGCTCCTTTTGTGTTAGAGGACCTTTCAGACCCCCTATTTGCATGGGTTCCCCGGAGTCTACTCCTTTGGAAGGAGTTGGCGGTTTGGAAAATACTCGAGCATCAAACTTGGAACGATCGGCCTTCCTGTTCTGCAGTCTGTGATCTATTTGAACGACTAAGTCTATATAGTCCGAACAATCTTATGGGGGATTCACTACTTGGGCTAACACATCTTTGAGCTCTCCACGTAGACCTCTATAAAATAGCGTAATCCTTTTGTCCTCAGGCCATTGAGTTTCCACTATCAGTCTGTTGAAAGACGCAATGTAAGCCAAAAAGTCTTGATTACCTTGTCGCAACGAAAGAAGCTCATTGTCCAAGGCCTGCCCCTGTGAATGTCTTGCAAACAGTTTTTCCATACTGAGCTGAAAAGCTTGAAAATCATGGAGGACCGGATCATCTTGATTTACTAGAGGGATCGACCAGTCTGCCGCATTGCCACTAAGGTACGAAAGCACGAAAGCTACTTTAGCTTGATCAGTTGGAAAGGCTGCTGGCCGGCATAAGAAATGCAACCGGCACTGATTGATAAATACTGCAAACCTCTTTGGGTCACCAGAAAATCGTTCGGGCGGAGCCAGAGGTACATTCCCAGGTAGGTTGATCTGCACTGGATTCATTGAGGATGTAGAAGGAAGATTTCCCCCAGATGCGGGTAACGGGGTCTGTCCGGCTTGTGACTGTAGCAATTGTCTAGCGAAATCATCTGTTCGCTCCTTGGAAATAATCAGTTCCCTTCTTAGAGCGTTCGTTTCCTGACGGGCTGCATGCACTTCTGCCCTTAGTTCCCCAAGTAACTGGGCTAGCTGGTCGGTATCCGAGGTTTCCATAGCGCCTGGACGGGAGTTTTGTGGTAGGCTTTGCATTCTGTAACGCTCACCTGATTCCCGTAGAGGCGCCGGTCTTGACTGGGCGTATACCGTATCTTCAAAGGTGATGTGTAACACACGGCTGGCTCTTTGGGCTGGACCTCTGTGCACTGTATGTCTGACTCGAAGGGTAAGATGTCTGCAGATAGAAAATATGGGATTAAGGAACTGGGTTATTGAATGTCTCTCTCTTCTTCCCTTTCTCTTCTCCTGTAGAACCCCAAAGGTTAACGCTCTCACCTTAGGTAAGTGAACGCCGTGCTCTCCATCTGCCTCGGGGCAGGGTGCTGTAACCAGTTTCTTCACTGGATAAGGGGAGCAGGCCTCTTGAATTCAGAGGACTGCTGTCCGTCGTTTACTGCACGAACGGTAAGTTTCGAGTAATTCTAATGTCTTTAAAGTCTTTAGTAATGATGTTTCTTGTTTTGCAGGGTTCCGGCGATGGCGGATGACGGGCTGAAGTGAGTTGAAGATGGAGCCCGTGTGATGAATAGAAGCGCCTGGAAGCACGTAAGTAAGCGCTTGTTGCCTGCTTCACGATGCGCTCTAACTGTCTTTTTATTTTGCAGGTACAAGTTCGGAGCTGCTGCAGGGTGCCGGAATACCCACTGGGTTAGATGTGGAAAGGAGTAATGGCACGTGAGTATTAAAGTTCCCCAATGTCTTTAAACGCACCTTGTTTTGTCTTTCAGATGCGGGATGCAGCGCCGAAGGCGTTGGTGACAGACGATGGACCAGGTAAGTGAAGAGCTGTCACTGAAGACCGTAATGCTAACCTGTTCTTTCTTGTCTTTATAGGTGTTGCTGAAGACTGGATTCAGGATGGTAAGCCTTTTTCCTTAGGCCCAGGATCAGATGCAGAAGACACGATGAGCGTTCTGCTGCAGAGGATGCAGAATAACGCAAAGCAAGATTCATCCATCGGGTGTGGTTTAAATAGCCTCCTGTAGTGCTTAGGTGTCTCCTTCCACAGCCACGCCTAGGTAAGAAAAGAGCTCCTGCTTTCCAGAAGAGTTCCAGTGTTCTGAATCTAGGGAGTGGCTCCTGCCCCACCCAACAGGAAAAGTAGTTCCAAACAGAAGAGGATCAGAGGCTCAACTGGCAGGCAAGTAAGCAGCATGGTCTGCTGCAGGTAAGTCCACCCAAGCATTATGAGCCCGGCGCTTCCAGCGCTGGGACTGGGCATATTTATGAGCCTGGTGCCACTGCGCCAGGACTGGGTCCAAAAGGTCCCAATTGGGACTGGTTGGCACTCGGAACCTGGGTTATGGATCTGCTTCCAAGGGAGTTGGGAAAACCCTGACCTTTTGGAAGCAGAGATCATGACAGACGTCCTGGCTGATCTGCATAGCACATGGTTCCATTGCCATTGCGAAAATTAGAGGGGAGAGAGGGCAGCCCTGACGTGTGCCCCTTCCGATCTCCACAAATTCTGTGCTCTGACCATTGATCCTGAAACTTGTTGATGATGCTGGTAGTTGGCGAACACCATTTTCGTAAATTCTGGACCGCAACCAAACCGCTCCAAAATCAAGCTCAGATAGCCCCAGTCCATGCTGTCGAAGGGCCAACTGGCATCCAGGGCTGCCACAGCAAATGATTGTTGTGTACGTCGCCCAGCGTCAAAGACGTCTACTGCCCTCCTGAAACCTATTCATGTTAGAAGCTGTAGTCCTCGCTCAATTAAATTGAAAACATTGGACTAACACCTAATAACAATTCCTGTAAAAGGAAAATCCAAGACTGGAAAATGGATGGTGCCAAGTTATCTGGTAATCCTAAATATAAAACAATACAGCAAATCTCTTCAGTTATGTTAGTCGGTTGCATTTTCCTAAAGAAAAGGGCCATGAAATGTATTGCAAATGTAACATATTGTGGCTATATATCGAATCATTATCGTAAAATCGAGAACAATCAAAGATGCCACGCATACCACTGAACAGAAAGATTCAATCCCGACTTTACATTTTAAATAAGACCCGATGATATGTTAATACACAAGCAGATAAGTGATCTACTCCAGTTATACTCCGGAACTTAGAAAATGAGGAAAGATTAATATCTTTTTCCAGAAAGGTTACTGTGACTTGGTAAATATGCAACATCATTTTCTTGACATGAAGATTTTGCGGAAAGATATATTATCCAGCTCTTTCAATCCCACGAACAACGCGTGCCAAATAGTAGCTGGCCGAGATGATGAACTTGTGAAACCATTAAATAGCCCCAACGCTGTAATATCAACTCAGGGGAAGAATGGAGATTATCCCAATTGGTTAAGAACACTTGAGGGAAGACGTTTACTGCCTCACCTTGGTGTCAATGTACTCGCATTAGGAACATCCAGAAGCGGGTGAAGGTTCACAAAATCTGCTGCTACTCCAAATGCCCTGGAGAAATAGAAACTCCTAAGCACTTTTTAGCATTTTGCCTTAAAAATATTAACCTGAGATGCAAAACAATTCTCCAATTCTTAGAGACATTAGTGTAGGTCAGTGATTGTATACTCTATGTTAATTTCAGACAACCATTAGTTGGGCACTCCAAGTTTTTCAGAGAGGAGTTGTAGCTGTGAGAGTAAAGTTTGGCTAATGGCTATCATTATTTGTATTGTTTAATAGTTAACCCTTGTGAGTCTGTTCTTTCTCTTTCTGATTGCATTGCGATTTTATGGTAAGCTTTGTGGAATTCCATAATCGTTCCTGAAGATTTTACTGCTGCTTTACACAAAGTCACCTTAATGACAAACTAGAGTCATTTTATCTTAGGAAGATAATGTCACGGTCAAAGGTTATTGTAATGATGTATGTGGCGATGACCCTGTATGTGAATTTTGAGATTGAGTGGTAATGATAAATAAATGATAACCCTATTTTCACTAGAAAAGCTTAACTTTTAGTGAATAATTTTACAAGCTTATGTTATTATGAAATACAGTTTGACATTATCCATATTACATGCTCTACCATTTTGGACCAGTGCCATGTAGGAACACTGAACCTACTGCATTCACTCTTGTTTCCAACTAATGAATTCCACAGCACAGTAAAGGAATAGCTCCTGGATGCCCCCCCCTCCCCCAGTGTGGGCCAGTACCACGTAGGAACACTCTTCATTCTGCCTTCACCCTTGATGCCCAGTAAAAAACTGTTATTCCACAGTAAAGAAATATGTATAGACTGGCCCACTTATGTGAGCCACTACCATGTAGGAACACTCACCATGATACCTTCACCCTTGATGTCCAGTAAAAATTGCAATGCCACAGTAACAAAGTATGCT
The DNA here is from genome assembly GCF_040938575.1 of Ambystoma mexicanum. Classification (NCBI taxonomy): domain Eukaryota; kingdom Metazoa; phylum Chordata; class Amphibia; order Caudata; family Ambystomatidae; genus Ambystoma; species Ambystoma mexicanum. The sequence continues at coordinate 380,483,843 of NC_090925.1, forward strand.
CATACTGGCCCACCAACTGGCCCACCATTGAGCAATGGCAATGGAACCATTGAACATGCTTACATCTTAATATTTCCATTTCCTTGCTCTGATGCCCTGCTCTACAGCTGCAGAAACTCCTCCAATTATAAAGGTGTGAGTTCCATAATTGGCTTAATCTCATTCAATGCACTATCTCGAAAACGGCTGAATCGATAAACTATTAATGGAATGTCATGTTCATTAACCATTAGCACCTGGGGCAAGGGAACCAACCAATCAGGTTGCTCGAATCGCGAGCTAAAGTCCATGATCTCAGCCCGCATTCCGAGCAGCCTCATGGATGCTTCCCCACCACTGTTCCTTCCCACCGCAAAACCCTGTGCACTTGCCTACCACCATGGAAATGGAAGAGGGGCTCCCAGCCTTCTAGCTCCACGACGGCCATCTTAAGTAAGTATTTTGGTTCAATCAATGGGATGCCACGAGACGTCCCGTTCATTCAAACAAAATACATTGCTGTTAGCATCCCGGGTTTACAGATTTAAAACCTGGGGCGCTAATAACAATAAGCACTATTTGTTGGGGCTTCAACAACTGGTTAAGGCACCGGTCCCGAGCGTTAAGTGGAAACTTGAGAACCCGGGTCATTACCACCCGGTGAAGCCAGCAGTTTGGGTGCTTATTGCTATATTAGCACCCTGGAAAAGGGTGCTGGCCAATCAGGAAGCTCGAAAAAGCTCCTGCCCAGCACCCCTTTGCGTTCACTGCTCCTCCTTCCCTTTCCTGCTCCCCCTCACCTCTTAGCAGCCAATATAAATGTTCTGTCTACCCAGACAAGTTCACCACATTGATTATCGGGTTCATCCTGGACAGGGATTGTCTGTATTCTTTTATCAACGTTATCTTTTGACTCATCAGCACTTCACTCTTCATCTCTCTAGTGGACAGGATCAGCCTTTTTGGCCAATTTGGGCCAGTTTGATGAGTTTCACTCTGCGGCCAGAGGTTTTTACCACTGTTGCTAAATAAATATTCTTTAAAATGCACAATTTGCCTCACACTTTATCAAAAAACTCCACGTTGGTTACTATTCAAAGAGTGTCACAAAAGGAATGAATAGCGATTTGTAACTGCGAGCCACTCTTTCATTGATGCCTGAGACCATGTAATAGCCCAGTCCCACCCGGCTAGTGGACCCTAATTTGTAGCCTTGAAAAAGACCCCTTTTGGGTCAAAATACGTGTTGGCTGTAGTTGGTTGGCTGCGAGCTAACATGAAATCCTAATCTTACAGGAATACATGCATAAGTGATTACATTGCCAGGATTATGTTATGGCTCCTTTCCATCCTTTATTGATGCTTGTAGGGGGATAATATACTCTCTACGTTCATATTTGGACATTCAGCTCTCTTCTAAAGATTACAGAATCACGTTCTCAAGGTGTACACAAGTGTGTCACAGCCCAATCGTCATGTAGACCCCAGAACATTTGCGCCTGAATGAAAAACCACCAATGGGAGCCTTTGTTTGCCGGAGAGGAAAGGGGCGGCAAAAACGCAAATTGCATTTCCCCCGCCATACAAATGAATGAAAAGGGGGTGCACTGCAAATGTAAGACGTAAAAGCCGTATGCAAGGCTCTGGCGCCTTTCATTTGCACTACGCCTGGCGGGAAACGAGCCGCTAACTTTTTGGGTCAGCCTTTTTCTGTATCAATATTACTGCTTCCCTCGAGGGAGGAGGAGTTCTGTTTCGTCCTCGGATCTCAATGCATAGATAGGGCTGGGCAGTGGGCAGAGTGGCACGACGGCCAATTCCCAGGTCACTGTGCCCTTTTTGTTGTGCTCCTCTGTTTGGTAGCCTTGTTTCCTTACCCAGAGTCCTCTTTGCCTCACATTTCAGCTTTTCTCTGGAAGCCACTCAATGTGACCTGCTAAGAGAGCCACGGCTCTGCCTCCTTTCTCTTTACCCCTTCTTTGGGCATTCTTTTTGCTGTTTTGACCCATGTCACCCAGGGTGCTGATGCTCTGGGTAAAAACTGCATACATGCAATTCTTCATGGGTACAATTACCTGGCCATCCATCATCCTCTTGTGCCCTTCCTTTTCCTACCCAGTGTAGACTTGCCCCCTCCTTTGCCTCTGTTCTATGATATCTTCCCTCAAAGCCTCTTTACAAGCTGTTCTCCTCTTCCCATTGTCTTTGTTTTTCTTGTGTTTCTTCTCTAACCTCAACCTCTCTTGCCTCTCTCCTCCTCGTTACCTGCGTCCCCCAGTCACCCCCCTCTCCCTCCTATCCCATAGGTCCCTAGCTCCCATCTTCTCTTCTTCTTCCACTTCTATCTCTTTTCCTTTTCCCTTAGCTGTGCGCACTAGCTGCCCTTCGCTTTCTTCTGAATTGCTTTGTCTAATCTCGCTTTCCCTCGCCCACTCCCCCTCTCTCTCGAGCGTTAAACCTCTCCCCCAGTACCCTCCTCCACTCAGCTTGTACTCAGGCCCATACTGTTCTCCTGCAGGGAACGTAGCTGGAAAGTGAACACGACTCAATACTGCACAGACGCACGGCTTTGTAATTTAGCTGCCGGCTCTAAACACTTCTTTGTAATACTGCAAACTTCCCAAGTTAAACCCGTCGGTTTTCCCCAACCGAAAGTCTCGTGCATACACAAGGACGCGTAGCGGCTGTACAAGTGCTGGCTAGTGCCAAGCACATACCTTCTGATCTCTGTGCTTTCTCTCTTTGCCTTCACTGCAATCCCTTGCATAGTATCCTTATCTCCAGCGGGCCCAAATCACTCACCATCTCGCACTGTAATTCACCCCGCTTCTACCCTGTCACTGGTACCGCAACCTATGCCCCCACACCAGCCTTAACTTTCACAATTCATCCATTCTCTGCTCTTTGAGGGCTGTTGTCACCTCTGCATAATCGTTTCCCTCATTTAATGAAAGCTCTGCATAATCGTTGCAGTAATCTATGGAAAATACCCCCCACCCCCCGAGCCCCCCACCCCACCGTCTTGTCTTGGCAAACTTGTCGACCACATTTTTCTTCTTGCGTTCCCTTGCTATGTGCCCTCTAGTTTTTAAGCCTTAATCAAATATACCCTTTCTCATCTGTAATCATGAAGACGTGATTGTGGCTGCCTCGCCGTTCCACCATAAACCCCACCCCACCCTCCTAGGGTAGTATTACAGAGAAAGCGCCGTGAGTGCAGTGCAGCAATGCTCTCAGGCTATGTGCTGGTGCTTTAGACAACTATTACATTAAATAAAATGAAAGGGACACTCAGGAAACCAATATTTGTACATACAGTGATTGCAACCAGTGGCGTCGCCAGGAATTACATTTGGGAGGGACACAGAGGGGGCCACAGAGAAAAGTAGGGGGGGGGGCACAGACAAAAGTAGGGGGGCCGCCTATAAAAGGGCAATGTGTGACGTCAGAAGCACTCCTGCAGAGAATCTTTTGTGCACACCAACTACCACACCCCTTTTGTGCACCTCCCCTCCCATCAGAATGTAGGCACTAAACCAGTAAGTCACTAATGACCCATAATTAGCGTTTTCGTGCGCTACATTCTGATGGGAGGGGCTGCTCTTGGCTGCAGGGTGACTTAACGGGATAGTCCAGTAAAAAATGTTATTTTAAAAATAGATAGGCAACATTAAAAAAATAATACTAGCACTGTTTTTTTAAAAACTTCCTATGTAAAATTTTGAGCTATTGAAGCTCAAAATTCGCAAAAGCAAGCACATGGGCGCATCCATTTTGTGAAATGGATGCCCGCCTGTGCTGGCTTTTGCTTTAGCGGCACTAATGAAGGAAAAGCCAGCCAGCTGTAGTAAACAAAAGCTACCGCTGGGTGGCTTTTCCTTCATTGGTGCTGTACGCGGAGGACGGGGACTGGAGACCAGAGCAGGAAAGCTGCAGCTGAATCTCGGTAAGTGCTATTTATTTAAAAAAAAAAAAATAAGCACTAGCTGAGGTTTTTTTTCTAGGTTTTCCGGGCTGGAGGAGCCCGGAAAACTTAGAAATAAAACCGCAGCTTTAAAAACGTTGTATTTATGTTTGCGGTCGCTTTTGAAGCGACCGCAAACATAAATACAACGTTGTGTTTGAAAACGCTGCGGTTTTTCTTTCCAAGTTTCTCAGGCTCCTCCGGTTCGGAGGAGCCTGAGAAACTCGGAAAGAAAAACCGCAGCGTTTTCAAACACAACCGTGTTGTGTTTCTGCCTGCCTTGCCTTTCACTTTGGGTCTGAGACCCAAAGGGCTCCTCCAGCCTGGAAAACTTAGAAAAAAAACCTCAGCTAGTGCTTATTTTTTAAAAAAAAATAAATAGCACTTACCAAGATTCAGCTGCAGCTTTCCTGCTCTGGTCTCCGGTCCCCGTCCTCCGCATACAGCGCACCCCATGTTAACGGTTTTGCATACTCTGGGCAATTCACCAAACTTTGAGCATTTAGAATATTGTAGGTTTTTAGCCAGGCACAGAGTGGTTGGCAATATGTTTTTGCTGCTGCACCTAAGTGTCTACCTGACACACGGTTGACATACCTGTCTCGAGGCAGGGACAGAAAATGGTCGACATGTCATTTTGCATTTATTTGACCTCTAGCACAGACTTCCTTTTTAATTTTATATCAGTTATTCATATAGGCTTATGCCCAAGCGCTGTACACAGAACATATTTACATATATCATTATCAGCCCAACCGACGTTGGTACTCATTTAGCAACATTGGACAAATGAAATTCTGAGTTGTCCTTGCCGGGATTCAAACCTGTGACTTGTTATGGATTTTCTGGCTTATGATTTTATAGCAAATAACTCAATGGTGGAGAATCAAGGGCCTGGTGCATGTGACTCAGACATTGAGGGGTGTGGGCCAGGAGGAGTCCTGTTTAACAACTTCTGTTCTCAACGGATGCCATTTCCATTATCAATAATGTTGGCATCAGTTGAGATCAGCAACACATAAGGTTAAGATTAATTTGAAGGGACGGATGGATTATTAATCAACAGCTGCATTAGCAGACGCTTTTTACTGAGACTGGCATGGAGTCCATGTGCAGTCACCCTGGGAGACTTATTATGTGAAATGCTCAGTTAGGCATATAAATGTCTAACTCGTATTTGTTAATTTGTGTGAGACAAGGGTATCTACCACTAGCCAAACCTTTGAAAAAGGTGGTCTTTATTTTTACCAGTATGAAATTAGCCTCAAATCCATTCTATTCAGTTTGTGATTTTCGGGATGGCGCCTCCATGATCTATGTGCACCTTTTAAAATTGACTCCTGCAGTACTTCTATCAACATCACACCGCTGAAATGTGTACTTGGGCAGTGAACACTGTTTTTTCCTCTGCCATGCTGCATTAGGCATCCACCACGTGCCTTTTCTGACTCCTACCTCCACATGGTACCTTATGTGATGTGTGGTGATCATATAAGCTTAGACACCTAATGCTGCTAGTCTGCATCCATCTTCCTCGTGCGCTCGTCCTACACAGTCCATTCTTAAACTCTTGCTTCTTGAGGCTTCTATCTCTCCCTAGTACTCTACATGCCACTAGCCACCCAGCTCCCACATACCACTCCTCGCAAGTCTCTCATTTTCCCACTGAAAATAATAAACGTAGTAAACTATTTCTGTTGCATTTTTCTCCATGCAATATGTATGTGCTATTTCTGTGACCTGTACATTCCACGTGTTTCTAACTTTGAGCAACTGAAGCAATGGCGACTCTGTGAGGCAGACAGCCATAAGAGGTAGGACAAATGTTGCATTAATTAAGTGGTAAACAAGTACATTTTTAGCTTAGTTTCTCACCTTTCAAATAATGCCTAAAATCCCACCTTAATAAGAGGATGAACGCATATGAACGCCAGTAACAGCATGACAAAATGATATTTTTCCATCCTTACTGGATATCTATATAATCAATTTCTTTATGCATACAAGCTTGTATTTGAGAATAGCTGGTACTATGTTGTATCATACTTGATAGTACCAGCTATTCTCAAATACTAGCTGCTGTAAAATACATCATCACACTTGCACACGTAAGAACAATGTACCACCATTAGAATGTAAAACCCAATGCCTTTTATGTTATATTTCTGTGGGTTTGGACAGCAAATTGCACATTTTGGAAGCCATTTTTCAAAGAATTTCTAGAAGGGGGAGAACCCCCCCGCTCCTCCCTTGGTGTGGGATGGGTGTGCTCGACCCTAATTCGCCCCCAGGAATTTACACCCCACCACCTTTCAAAGTCACCAGCAGCCACTGCCTCCTGCGTGTGCTACAAACTCCTCCGAAACCTCCATGACACTCTGTTCCAACCGCCGACATGGGCAGTGTGATGCTGGAAATGCATCGGAGGGACAGGGCCTCCGTATCCTTGTCCTTTACTGCTTTTTATTGTGTGTGCTGTCGTGTTTTCCGCGCAGGAGTTCATGTGGGACTCCTGGCGGTGCAGCTCTCTTTCTTTTGGTTTGGTGAACGGAGCCGTGGGATACCCTTATGGCACCCATGGGTGGGGGTACAACCCTGTGCCCCTAGTGTATGTTTTTGGGCACCTGTAGGGGGCCCACAGAGCAGGGTATGGGCTGGTGGCAGCTCCGTGCTGAATTTGACAGGCGCGCGGAGTATCCTCCATTTTGGGATACCCCGGCCCTGCCATTGGGATCAGTTGATCCCTGATGGAAAACAAGATGGCCCCGGTGGCCTCTTGCTTTCTATTACCGATTACCTTGTTTTCCCAAAGTCCTGGGAAGCCCTGATTCTGTCCCTTCCCCCTGACTGCTGTTGGATGGAAGTGCCATATATGGTGTTGTTGTGAAAGCCCAATCAGACTAGCTGGAGCCTTCCAGGTGATGTATGTTGTGGGTACCTCCTGTGGGTGGGACCTGGGTGAATAGAGTGTGTGACGAACATGCATTCTGTGTTGTGGGTGTCTAGTATCTGGTGGTTGACACAATGACTGAGACAACCCTGCCCGAAACCGGTATGAATGCAGCTTGGAGTGTTGAATGGCTCGGTACTTGTCCCAATACACATAACTTGTTGTGAGTGTCTGGAGAGAAGTGAATGGCCTGAATACCTCGTGTGCCTGATTGACTGCCTGTCTGCATGAATGCCCGTAGTCGTGATTGGATGCTTGAGTGTGACCCAGCGGAATGAATGGGAGATCCACAGTATATCTGGGGACCTCTCACTGCTAGGAATCGTGTTCAGAAGCTGAAGTCTCCACTACGACGAGTAACTGGATTAACTGACGCTTGACCTTGAAGCCCTGCTGGATGAGAAGAATTGCTGTTGCTCTCCTTCACAATCTGAAAGCTGTTGTGCCTCCAAGGACTGACCCAGAGAGGACCTGGTAAGGCGCCCTCTTCCCGAGCTACGAGGGACCATCGTGCACAGCTGATCTTTGCCAACGCTCCCTGGTAGACAGACATTCGACAGGCTGCTGACCCGATACGGGGACTGCTGCGGAACTCCAAGGAGAAGCACTCGGACTGTTGTCCGCCACTGTCGACGACCGCCGTCGCCGACCGGAGCCGCTGTGCTCCCGTTTGCCTAAGAACTTTCATTGATCATCAGACGCTCCCGTCTGCATCGTCATGCGCTTGTCTCCCACTGGAGAAGGCCCGACCGTCGACGCGCCGAGGAGTATCCACCGGTGGGTTCCCTGCCACCTACAGACCGCAGCGATGCCGACGACTCGATGCCCTTGCTGGGCCACAGTTCTTCATCATCTCTTTGCGGTCCAGAACTAGTGTCACCGAGGTGCCCCGCACGCCTCTTCCTTGCAGGACGCCAACGCTCTGTCGTCGACGAGCACCGCTAGGAACGAAGCTGCCACTTCCCTGCCATAGTTCATCCTGTTCACCGTCGGACGTTCGACGACCCGTGACTCCTGCCTTAAAGGGAGGGCACTCAAGAAGGGCCGTCGATTCCCCGACACCGAACGCCGAGTTCCCCGACACCTCTCGACGATCCGTGGCTCCCGCCTGAAAGGGAGGCACTCAAGAAGGATCGGTCGGTGCATCGTCGGAGAACTCTACTCCACCAGGTACATTGGGGGGGTAAAACCTTAATAGGAAGAAGTAAGACTATCGGACAATATATGGACTGGGCTTGTGCTATATATATTTATTTACAGGTTGCCCAGGTGGGGGGATCTCCACACAGAACTGTGCCTAGTGGTAGGGGTCAGCATTCTGCCTATTGTTTCAACCATCTTACGTTCCTGCTATCTCTATTGCTGGTTTACTCGTTATTGATCTGTGTGACATTTTAACCGTACAGTTGATGCACTTTAATGAGATTTGATAACATTAGTGGTACCACTCTAGACGTGTATATATTTATCATTATTGACTTCCAAGTACAAAGTGCGTTATTGTGATCGTGTACATACCTTTGAATATTAATTATATAAAGACTGTGTTTTCAGTAATACAGTGTGTGGACATTCCTTTGTGGGGGTTCGGGGACTACACTGTACTTAAGAACCAGCCCGCATCACCTCCTGAGAAGCTAGGCCTTGATTGCTCGTCCATTGCTACCAAATAGAGAATCTTGGCTGGGGTCCGCTGTGCCTCTCCTCTACCATATAGAGAGCGGAAGTACAGACACCCCCCACCAGTCCTTTACAGGCAGCGAATAGACCCCTCTAAGCCCCTTATCTCAATAAAACACAGTTATGCCTGTGCCCTCAATTGTGTCCAAGCAAACCGATCACTCTCCCCACATTCCCTGTCCCAATAACCATTCGCTGGCCGCAATTCCACGTCTATGGCAACTCACCTCTCCTTCAAGCCCCCATCTGCAAAAGAAAATAGTTATGAGTCTCTCTTCGTCATTGACAACTCCACCCCCTTGTTCCTGCCCTCGATCCCAATCTGCCCCAATTCCAGGAAATCTCTAATTATATTCCCTGACTTCCCTTATCCCAACGCCGTCCTCCCCTGTTCCCCCTCTTTTCTGCTAGTCCCCCTCCAACTACCTTCCCAATGCCTTGCGCCAACCTCCTTGAGGCAACCTCCCCCCCTCTGCTCACTCCCCCCTTCCTCCAAACCCTCCTCCTGAACCCCTGATACATGTGCTGCCCGCACTGCTGAGCCAAACTTAACTCCTAAAACACCACCCTTCTTTTATCCCCATCTGCCTCTCCCAAGACAACCCATTCTCACCTAACCAACTCCTTACTCCCATTCAGGAAACACCTCCAGGCCCTTCCCTGCCTGGCACACCTATAATTTGCTCATTTAACCCCTTTCATCTAGCCAATGTATCTACCCCCACTTAAACCTCCTGTCTCCGTTATCCTATCACCCTCCTGTTCACACTTGCCCCCCACCCTCCATCCTTACTACCATTGCACAATGTTACCCACCCTGCACCAGGGGCCCATGTGCACCCCGTCCATGCAGGCCCATCTCCTCCTTTCTCCTCTTCGCCACTACACCAGGGGCCAAACTTGTGCCCCTGTCCATGCAGTCCACTCCACATCCTTGCTCTTCCAGCACCTTGCATCCATTACACCATGTTTCCCCACTGCACCAGGGGCGCTCCCGCACCCTCGTCCATGCAGTCACCTCTCCTCATTCCCCCCACTGCACCAAGGGCCAAACTAGCCAAGTTCCTCCAGTGCTGTGCATACTAAATTCCCACCCTAGCGCGTGCCCTGTCTCCTGCCCATCCTGCGAAATGGGGCTACTACCGTACGCTCAAAATTGCGATATCCACTAAACCTCTGTGAGTCTCTCTGTATTGACTTTGTGCCGCTATAACCCTCTCAAGTCCCCCAAAGCTTGCTCACCTTGTCGTGCGGCAAGCGTGAGGGCTTCGCCACCGTCTTCCATGCCCTCCCAATGACGGCCAACACCCGCTATCCGTTTTTCAGAGCAATAGACACTTCCATAGAGGATAAAAGCCGACATCCAATTCTCGATCGTCACCGGCACCTTTCAACGCGAGGCCAACTCCCTCTCCTCCTCCTTAGAACCCTCTTTGGCTCTGACCTCACTATGTAATAGCTTGAACACGTCCACAAACTCCCCTGCCCATATCTCATCCTTTGTTGAATTCATCAAGTGCGCTCCCAATGGTTTTGTAATGCCCATGTATGGCAACTTCTTATCCTTTCCCTTACCCTATGCATCCTTCTCCTTTGGAAACTTTACCTCGGGTGCCCCGGGCTCAATCACCCGGTCTGTCTGCACCTCCACCGAAGAAACCTTCTCCACCTCCAAGGTCCCCATAGCCTGCAAGCCAAACTCCCTCCTCGCCTCTTGCACCTCTGACACTTCCCTTCTTGCCCCAACCTCATGTCCCCCCTATGCCATGCTGCTGACCATTCCCCTTCCCACTCACCTCTTTCTGCCCTGCTGTCGCCCGACTGCAGCCTGATCTCAACTCCAGCGCTCCTCATCTCCTTCCTCACTGGGCTCCTGCTGACGGGACAAAACATGTTAACACTCTCACCCAACCAGTCTCCCCCTGCCCTCTTGCACCCCAGCCCCTTTGCTCCTGGTTTTCACCTTCCCACCTTAAACCCCTTCTCACCCTATCTATCCTCCCTGCCACCCTGTACCCCTAATCCTTCTACTGCCCCACATGCTCCTCCACCCGTTCCTCATCCCCAATGCAATACTATGGCTGTTGCGAGCCCATGCTCGTGCCGTGTAGCTCCTCTTCCATTGAACCCGGGGTGTCCACCCTGCTGTTTCGACGCCGTCTTCTCGGCGGAGCTGTGGAAACCCCTGTCTGCTCCTCTCTTCTCGGGCGAGGGGTCCTCACCTCCACAGTTTGGTCCTCCGCGCTAGGGGCCGTGCTGTGCCCTCTAGACTGCTCCCGAAAATCCTGAAGAGGGGCCGTTCTTAAGCCCTCTCCTGTCTGCTCCTCTGGAACCATGGGGGCCGTATCCTGCCCTCCACCTGACAATCTCCTAGCCGGGGAGGCTGTTCCGCACCTCTCCCTCTCCTCACTACTCTCTGGCGATGGTTCCCTCCTTCTACCCCTCACACTCTTCTGCAGGTATTTACCCCTATACCCTTTCGTACTGCTGTCCCCTTCTGCGCCCGGCACTCCTGTCTTCATCACCTGCCTGTCCTGCACCTTTCTCCAACCTTCCATCACCTACTTCTTCCACTGAGTCATTATCCCCCAAACCCCTTCTTGACCCCTTTCCCACTTCACCTGCCCCCTTGGATGCTCTCCTGGGAATCTCCCTCCTGCTCTTCCTGCCCCCCATCTCCCAGACCTCTCCTCTACCAGCCGCAGGGCTCCATGCGACTACTGTGGCAAGCGCCCCATCTGCCGCAGCTCTCCATTGCGGCCTCCCCCCAGCAACCACTTTTTCACCCGTAGCCTTCCCCATCGCCCCCTCAAGCTGTGCCTTGGTTGCCCTGCTGATAATTGCCAGGGCTTCCCTCAATGCCTGGGCATCTATCAATCCCTTCTTCTTTGCCCCTTGGCCCACCATCCTGCTGCAGCAGCACAGCTACACACTTGTGCGCCGCCCTGCTGGACCCAAATTAAAGGCTGGCCCCCGAGCCACTAACTCCGCACACGTCCTGCTTGCCAGGTGGAGGAGCTTCTTATCTGAAGCACACGTGTTCCCCCAGCCGCAAGACAAAACCTAAAATTACACTAAAAAATGTAACCCCTCCTGCTTAGCTCTAAATTATCAGCTGGCTCTTATTGTCACTAACTCCTATATTCTGACTCTACCCGTCTTTATCATAATTTTATATACATTTTTGTTTTTGTTTTTTATATATCTGATACCCCCACCCCAGGTGGTAAAACTAAAATAATGCCCAGTGAAACGGGAAAACCTCAAACCCACAGGCGGGCTGACAAATTTCCCTTTGAACACTGCTGGCCAACACGTGACTGCAGCAGCTTGCTGCACTGCCCTCTATCGAAGCGCAAACGGCAGCGCGCACCTTCCCCCAATGGCGTACTAGCTCCCAGCTCAGCCCCATACGCCGCCGAGGAACAACAAAGCCCACATTGGCTTGCCGCACGCCGGCGTGTGACAAGCCCTCTACGGCCGACACACCCCCTATAGGAGCCGCAAAGTCACTGTGCTCCCAGCGGTCACAGAGCCGTGCAGCCCACCCCAACCCACTTACGCCCAGGCGATGCCCAACAAGGTGGGCAGCAGAGCCCCACACCCGCTCCCAATACCAGGAGGATACCCAAAAGGGGGATGAACAGCTGAATGGAAGCGGCGGCCCGAAACCCAGACGCCGCAAAGAGTGCCAGGGGAAACGCATTGGCACTCCCCCCAGATAAAACCCATAGAAAATCAAACGGCTAGGGAGCTGCACCTCAACCACCCACGGTAAGAAAAAAGGTGTTTCTTATTTACGGTACATCTGAAATCTTTTTTTTTTTAAACCTATCACTACAACTGCCCACCCGCCCTGAAACCTCGCTACTACAAAGCCCTACCTCACCTCCACTACCACTGCCACTATGGGCCCCACGCAGGTGAGGCTCGGCAGCAGGCGACCTAGACAAACGCTCGTCCTAAACCGTCGCCTGCTCTCGAACCTTCCCTGCCCCCTTAATTAACCCCGCCGGCGCTCTATGCGCAGGTCAGCTCGCTGGCCTGTGCAGTGCCCAAAACAACCCCGGGGAAAACACTTTGCACCCCCCCCCCCCATCCCCCGGATCCCTCTTCCGTCTTACAATTGGCCCGTATACGACCAGCGCATCCCACTGTCCTGGTGGTCTAGTAATATTGTGCGGTGGGGTGAAGGTGCTTTGTGAAGCGTCGTATTCATGCTGCTGAAATTAATAATAATGTCTGTCTTAGGTCAAATGGACTGAAAGCTTCTCGCTGCTTGAACCGTAGCCCCTATTGCACCGAGACCTCAGGCGTTCTAGTGTACAATGTGCTTTGATTGTTCAGAGCGAGTTGGGGTGCAAAGGTCAAAGCAGGAATGTACTGGGTCCAAATAAGTAGAATGGGCCCCTCCAGGTGCGAATGGTACAGTAAGTGCTGCATTAATGAGCGGTGAGGCCTGAAAGTGTCAAAGCAAGTTCATTGGTTTGAAAAAAGATCCCCGTCTGCGCAAATGGATCCCTTCCGGGTAGCTTGTTGCGCAATGTTTGCCACAAGGAGGCTAAAAGCCCACGCTGGAATTAAGTGCGCATCAAAAGATAGATCATATCATCCTGTTCCTACCACACACCACAGAGCACTGGGGCGTAGCGGCGTCCGGGACCTTAAGCCCCACTTGCCATTGGGCTGGCTGCTCGTGGGCCAGCACAGGACCTCACAGATCAGGCAGTGAGAAGGGCGGGGCCCCATGCTTGGAGCCTTCCGTGATGGAGACGTGGCAGGGGAAAGACAAGTGGAATCTGAGTCTTGGGACTATGATTTATGGGGTCGTGAACAGGAAGGAGATTTACATCCTTAAGGTCTCAGGATCTCGCAGCCAGGGATTGCGCTGTTCCTCTTCTTGGCTCATGAACAGAGAAATCATTGTCTTGCAACTGCAGCCAAAAGGGGAGGGGCTGACATGATGCTCCGTTCTGTATTCAATAAAAACATTCTCCACAGACTTCATAACAGCAGAGGTCCTTATATCAAGGTAAAGCCACGAGGAGGGAGACATACGCCCTCTGGAGCAGGATACCCGAGATAGGGGGGACTGGCCAGCCATAGAGCTTCCCTGGGAAACAACCCACTTACACAATGGACATTTCAACACCATACAACGACAGCCATTGTCAAAGCCAATAGTTTAGACATTTAAGTAGGAAAACACCACTGCACCAGTCTTAGACCACCTAGGCTTGTCTGAAAAAAGGCATACCATGTCCGCACGCGGGGATTCCAGACCATAGCCTGCGAAGGCGGGAACAGGGGAAGTGGTAGCGGGGAAGAGCATACCAAAGAAAGCAAGAATAGGGTAAGAAAAGCGAAAGAGGTGGGGGGTAGTGATTGTGTTAGCCTGGATGCATGAAACTCCAATAAGCATGGAACATGAACCGATAGTGTGGAAAGTGAGAAGAAAGCCCCGAGGGCTATGTGGAGTAGGGGACGTCTATTTCAGCGCAGTTTAATATACACTATTCTGAATTGTAGTGTGCGGCTGCCCGATTGATTTGAAAAGTGTTCAAGGACCACTTGAAGCCTGGAAGCTAATGTCTGCAAAGGCACTTACTGTTCTCACCAAAACAAATGCCAGTACGCAGAGGCGTAGCCAGGATTGTATAATAAGAGGGGACTGAATTTAGTTGGGCCCACCGCAGTGACATTAACATCTGTAAATGCCCACATAGTGCTGCTGAGTAGGAATTTACAGATTGTGGGTGGGCCTTGCCCGCTCAGGCCGTACCCTGTCTATGCCTCTGTCAGTACGGTAATACTGGAACTACAAAGCAGACGGACAACAGTGACCTGGTCCAGGATGACCCGTACAACTTGTGAATCAGAGCAGAAACATGGGTGAAGACGGGAGAAAGGAGGTTACAGGCAGCTGCACAAGCTTTGACCCCTCTAGTAGTATGAAACGGTTCATGCCACCAAATTCTGTGGGTATTGTGGTGGGTGCCGCTGCAATATGAATAGGGAACACCTAAAATAGTGAAGGCACGCCCCTGAACACTCACACCAGAACAAATACAACCCGCTAGGGAAAAAAAGGTCCAAGTCAATCTTGTAAGGATAACATGTTTTAATCTCAAACACAGATGAGAGCAACAGCAAATAACTCTGCTGCTATGAACGTTCTGCCGAAAAAGCGTAACAGCACCCCTAACACAAGGCTACTTCATCATTATACTGTGCACCTGGCAGGCTTTAAGACTGACATAAAGGAGATTGTGGGGCTCTCTGACCTCCACACACACATTTCACTCCTTCCCTTTCGCGCCATCTGGCTCCCAGGTCTTCATTCTAGTTTTGAACTATAATGTATGCTTCCCAGCACCTCGCAATACAAATCACATGATTGTACCGCACAGATGTGCAATGTACGTCCTCTTGGAACATTCTGGGACTTGTTACTTTGGGGTTGGTGGCAAAGGGCACCTGGTGCCATGGAATTCAGGGATCTAAAGGTTTACTCATTTATATGAGCTATAACCTGTGCTCACCTGGGGATGGGCCAGGTCATGCTTTGGCCAGTGTGAGATAACATGTACACCAGGCACTGGTCTATAATCGCGACCTTGTAGGGAACATTCTTTTTGGGTAGAAAAACATTGTTGCAACACTGTTAGAACAATGAATGAGCTTTATGGCGGTTGGGGGTGTGGGTTGTCCTCATGGGAGCTCGGGCATGGCTGGGGATTTCCCTCATCTCGCAATTGGGGCCTAGTGCGTGAAATGCTGTATTCCTGCGCAGATCTTGCCTCCAAACTATGGTTACTAACATCTGCACAGAATGCACTAACATCTATACAAAATGGCAGTCTTGCTTGTGTCTTGGGCTATACTATCTGAGTTGATTATATTGGCTGCGGCCCTACCACCGCCTCCCCCCCCCGGCTCCCTGGTCCATCATAGTGCTTCAAATGCTGCTCGCCTTACACTAAACTGCTTAGGGGGATCCAGTGCCATCTTAACCACTTTTGGGGCCCTGGGCACAGACATCTTTGGGGCCTCCCTCCACCAAACCAAAGGAATTAAGTGATCAAGAAGATCTGGTCGCACTCCTGACCCCCTCGTTGCAATCACAACGTATAGGTTGATATGCTGCCTTGCAGCATTCAAAATAGGCATGTTTACTCCCTTTAAGTCCCCTTGCCCTCTTAATTCTTGCTCTTATCAGAATGATAAACAAATAGCACTTGAAGGTCAACATTAGCAGTCTACGAAGAGGTTACTTCTGTTCTAGTATAGATACAGGATACTTTTTATCAATAGCATCCGGAAAGGTATGCAGCCTGTATTATTAATCCAGGACTGTGTGTAAAAGGTACGTGTAACCCAGAATAGACAGAAAACTCACATTAGCTGCCTCACAGAGTGCAAATGGGCTCAAGCATGAATAGAGGAGACCAATAGAAAGGAAGGAACAAGTTACTTACCTGTAACTGTTGTTCTCCAGCATGGGTCTGGCATGGATTCACATGCTCATGAATGTTCCCAGTTGTCAGGCTGGGAATCCTCGGTAAAGAAAAATTCAGTTTCAGTTTCGTTTCTGAACTGTCTTTCTACTAATAACCAATCACTGGTCCATGGGTCATACTGCCCCCAGCCAATGACTGCCCTGTACCTAAGCCCCTCCTCTGGCAGCCATCTTCAGATTTGGTAGCATGTAAAGTGGCAGTAGGACCAAGAGAAGAGCCGCAGAGGGGTTGGAGGGAGGGTTCGCATGTGAACCCTCTTCATTCTTGCTCTAATCAGAATGATAAACAAATAGCACTTGAAGGTGGACATTAGCAGTCTACGAAGAGGTTACTTCTGTTCTAGTATAGATACAGGATACTTTTTATTAATAGCATCCGGAAAGGTATGCAGCCGGTATTATTAATCCAGGACTCTGTGTAAAAGGTACGTGTAACCCAGAATAGACAGAAAACTCACATTAGCTGCCTCACAGAGTGCAAATGGGCTCAAGCATGAATAGAGGAGACCAATTGAAAGGAAGGAACAAGTTAGTTACCTGTAACTGTTGTTCTCCGGCATGGGTCTGGCATGGATTCACATGCTCATGAATGTTCCCAGTTGTCAGGCTGGGAATCCTCGGTAAAGAAAAATTCAGTTTCAGTTTCGTTTCTGAACTGTCTTTCTACTAATAACCAATCACTGGTCCATGGGTCATACTGCCCCCAGCCAATGACTGCCCTGTACCTAAGCCCCTCCTCTGGCAGCCATCTTCAGATTTGGTAGCATGTAAAGTGGCAGTAGGACCAAGAGAAGAGCCGCAGAGGGGTTGGAGGGAGGGTTCGCATGTGAATGCATGCCAGACACATGCTGGAGACCAACAGTTACAGGTAAGTAACTTGTTCCTTCTCCAGCATGGGGTCTGGCATGGATTCACATGCTCATGAATACAAGAATGCATAGCAGTACACACATGCACAACCACAGGAGTTGGCAAGGATCAACATTAAGCATTTCAACAACTCAACATTAAGCATCTCTTACCTCCTCACCAGGCTCACCTTCAAGCAAACAGGTTGCGCAGCACTGCCTAGCCGACTCTGGACTCCTCCCTGGAATCCCGGTCGACGCAGTAGAATCTTGTGAAGGTGTGTGTTGACCTCCACGTAGCTGCCCTGCAGATGTCCAGCAGGGGCACACCAGACAGGAACGCCGTAGTAGCAGCGATCGCTCTGGTTGAATGGGCTCTCAGACGGCCGGGCAACGGTCGGTTTGCCAACCGGTGACAGGGCATGATGCAGCCGGAGAGCCAGCTGGGCCTTCGAAAGGGCCTTCCCTTGGTTCATAGGGCCAAAGTTCACAAAACAGCTGTGATGTCTTCCGAAAACTCTTCGTGCTGTTCACTTCAACTTCAGCGCTCTAGCCACATCGAGCGAGTGCAAAGTCCTCTCAGACGGCGACAGGAAGAAAACAGGTAACACCAAGTGTTTGTTGAGTTGTAAGTTCGACGACACTTTGGGCATGAAGGAGGGGTGCGCCCTCAACACTACCCTCCTCTCGTGGAATGTCAGATATGGAGGTTTACAGGAGGGGGCCTGGATCTCCCCACTCGTCGTGCGGAGGTGATGTCACAAGAAACGCTGTCTTCCATGACAGGAACTTCAATGTGCCGAATGCAGCGGCTCAAATGGCGGACCCATGGGCCTGGTCAGCACCATGTTGAGCTCCCACGCCGGGGCTGGAGCCTTCACTGACAGGAACGAGCATAACAGTCCTTTTATGAACTCCTTCACCAGGCGATGAGACCACAGCAACGACCGCCCCGGAGTTCTGGTGTAGCGGGAGATCGCCACCAGATGGATTTTGATGGAGGCATGAGCCAGCCCTGCCTTGGCCAGTGACAGCAAGTACAGCAGCACTTGAGGGGCCGTAATCCGCAGAGGGTTGATCCTCTGTGCACGGCACCAGACAGAGCACCTCCTCCATTTATGTCCATAGCACTTAAGAGTCGAGGACACCCTGACATTTGCAAGCACCTCCTTGCACTCCGCCGGGATATCGTACCCTCCGAACTCTAGTGCTGCAGGAGACAGGCCTGCAGGTTCAGCGATGCTGGCTCGTGATGTAGGATGGCGCCTCCTTCCCTGGCAAGAAGATCTGCGTCCGTCGGCAGTTTGACTGGGGGGGACACTGACATGTCCAGAAGGTCCGGGAACCAAATCTGCCTCGGTCATGCGGGTGTGACGAAGATCATCCTGCACCATGACCGTCTGAGTTGACTGATGAGTCGCAGTAGCAACGGCAACGGTCGGAATACAAACAGGAACAGGCCGTCCTAGGGGAATGAGAATGCATCGCCCATGCTCCCCAGTTGCGGAAACCTGCTGGCGAACCTCCGGCACTTGGTGTTGGTCGCCGTCGTGAATAGATCGATCTAGGGATTGCCCCATTGTTGGAATAGGAGATCCACCTGATCCTGCCAAAGCGCCCACTTGTGGCAAGAGCACCGCTCCTTGCTGAGTGAGTCGGAGATGGTGTTCTTTATTCCTGCCAGATGGAAAGGTACCAGCAACATCCCTTGGGCAACAGCCCAGTGCAACAGATCCTGCGCTTGGTTGGTTAGGGCTGGGGATCTGGTGCCCCCCCTGTTTCCAGATGTAGAACATCGTGGTGGTGTTGTCGGTGAAGACCCTTACCACTTTCCCCTGAAGGACGGAAGGAAAGACCTGAGGGCCCAGACATGGCCCGGAGCTCCAGGACGTTGAGGTGTAGGGACCTCTCCTCCGAAGGCCTCTTGCATGTAGATCTCTGTTGTGCGCTCCCCATCCCTCCAGGGAGGCGTCCGTCGTCACCGTTTCCTGATGCACTGGGGTCTGGAAGTCCATGCCCGCCGCGAGAGGCGTGCTGGTGCCTCTCCACTGGATCACTTGATGGAAAGTCTTGTTGAGGGAGAACTTGTCTTCGAAGCTGCCCGCCGCTTGCATCCAACAGGCGTCGAGGAACTCCTGCAGTGGCTGCATCCACAACCTGCACAGACGCACGAGGTAGATGCATGATGACATCATGCCGAGCAGTGACTTGATGGTCCTCACCCTGGCCACTTCCATGGTCAACAGCCGTTGTACCTTGATCAGGATGGCCTTCGTCCTCTACTCCGCCGGTGAAGCCAACCGTGCCACTGTGTCAAGTCTGGCTCCCAGGAACAGGGTGTCCTGTGGCGGTACCAAGTGGGACTTCGCAAAGTTGATCAAGAATCCCAGATCCGTGAGCAGGCGGACGGTCTTCGCTGTGTGATCGACGGCGAGTTCTCTTGACTTTGCTCGGATGAGCCAATCGTCCTGGTAGGCGTATACGTGGATGCCCTGCAGGCGCAGCCACGCCACCACCGGTGCCAGGCACTTGGTGACGACCCTTGGTGCCAACTTCAACCCGAAGGGCAGGGCCTTGAACTGGTAGTGCCATCCTTGGACCACGAATCGTAGAAACTTTCGATGCCCTTTGTCATGATCACTGCCTCCAAGGAGTCAGGAACAGCCCAACATCCTTGGAAGCAGGCCCCTAACCGTTATCTTAGGCACCAGCCGGTCCCCACTGGGACCTTTTGGACCCTGTCCTGGCGCCGGTGGCACCAGGCTCATCAAAGTCATCGGTCCCGGCACTGGAAGCGCCGGGCTCATATTATGTATGAAGATGCTTGGGTGGACTTACCTGCAGCAGACCATGCTGCTTACTTACCAGCCACTTAGAAGTCCTCTGTGAACAGGAACTACTTTCTTACCTGGGTGGGGCAAGCTCCACTCCCTGGATACAGCACTGGAACTCTTCTGGAACTGGAACTCTTTTCTTACCTAGGCGGGGCCGTGGAGGAAGACGCCTCATCACTCCAAGGCTATTTAAACCGCACCCGATAGATGAAACGTGCTTCGCGTTATTCTGCATCTGCAGCAGAACGCTCACTGAGTCTGTTCCAGCCTTTCTTCTTTCGATCCTGAACCTGCAAGAATTATACTTACCATTCCTGTATCCAGTCAACAACAGCACCTGCAAAGACAAGAAACAACAGGTTAGCAAGGCAACCTTTACACGCAGTGCTTACTCACCTGATCCATCGGCTGCAGCCATTTCTTCACGCTGCGCCTCCGCCTGTGAAGACAAAAGCATTGTTATTACTTACCGGCACTCCGCGAATTCCGGATTTCTTCACGCTGCATCGCCGCCTGTGAAAACAAAAGAAGAGACATTAGACAGGTATTTACTTACGCCCATCGCGCTCGTCACAATAGAACGCCTGCAAATACTCTGGCGTCTCTTCAGCACAAACTAAGCAGCAAGGGAAAAAGACAGTTTGAGCGCTTGCATTTACTTATTCATTTCCAGGCGCTTACTCCATCTTCCATCTCCAGAGTCCTGCAAGACAAAAAGGGAAAAGCATTATACAGTGTCCTGTTCAAAATTAACGTGCCACGCACCTAAAGACTATAAAGACTAAAAAGGTGTCCGGAAACTCACCGCTCGTGCAGTTAACGACGGTAACGATCCTCTGAGTTCAAGAGGCCTATGTTTCACCAGTGAAGGAACAGTCAACGGCACCCTGCACCAGACGCAGATGGAGAGTCCAGCATTCATCTATCTAAGGTGAGCACGTTGACCTGGGGGCTCTACGGAGAAGCTAGGAAGAGAGGGAGAGAGAGAGGGACATTCAACAACCCAGACCCTTAACCCCCATATTCTTTCACCTGCAGAAACCTCACCCTTCGAGTCCGACACACAGTGAGAAGAGGTTCGACCCCAGAAGCCAATCGAGTCCTGCACATCACTTTTCGAGTCGCAGACACCTTCCTGCCAAGACCAGCGCCTCCGTGGGAATCAGGTGAGCGTTACATCTTTGTGTATGGGGGATGTGGAAGTAGGCATCCTCCAAGTCCAGCGACGACAGGAAGTCGCCCTCCTTCAGTTGTCTCAGCACGTGCTGAAGGGTGACCATACAGAACTTCTGGAACTTGGTGCGTTCACCTCATCGGGATCCCCCCGTAGGCCTCAAACTTCTTGTCTAGGATAGCTTTGACGCCAGCCAGCTCATCCTCGGAGGTTGTATCTGTGTCTGTTTGGGCTACCGTGCCCCCCCTCTTTCTTGTCCCGGGGTTTCACAGGGGTCTTCTCGATAGGTTGGAAAGATGGGGTGGCAGGGAAACTCTAGGCCCGGAAGTCGTCTCCACTGGGATAGCCTTCACAGGCTTCTCTAGGGCCGCCACGCCTCCTTCAATCAAGGCCTTTGCCGGGTGAATCTCAGCCTTAACAACCTTGGGCGCGTATGAGGCCTTCACCTTAGGGGAAGGGTCACCACCTCGCCCCCACCCCCCCCTTGGCTTTCTCCATCGGGATCGACCGGGGCCTCTCCCGAAGCTTACCCGGGTTCTCTGACTTCCTTTTCCCTGAGCCAGAGCGTTGGCTCGTGAATGATGGCATCGGTGACATCGCACCCTGCCTGGCAGCCGAGGACCCCGAACCAATGGCGCTCCCGGTGCCCACTGACTCGCAGTGCTTTGCCTTTTGTTGGGCCCCTGCTGTTGGAGCGACCTCAAAGGTCTTAGAAGACCGCTCAGACTTCTTTTTCTCACCTGCTGCTGGGCTCTTCACCTCCAGCCAGTCAGCGAGTCGTTTACGACGGTCTTTCATGGTCCGGACGGACATGTTCTTGCAGAACGCACAGTCTTTCTCCACGTGCGACTTGTCGGCGTGTAGGCAGTAGAGGCACCGGGAGTGCTCGTCCTCCTTAAAGACGTTCTGCAGTCCACATCCTGGGCAGTTCCTAAAGAGTTTGGAGACAGTAGGCGTCAAATCTCCTTTGTCCTGGTTCATGTCCGAATCGGGGTAGGCTCAAAGGTCTTCCGGAATCCTCCAAGAAGTGTAATTCAATGAAAATCTGCGTAGAAAATTACGAAACGGGTCCCCGTTGATCAGAAGAAGAATCGGTGGAGCTTGAGGCTCGAATTGATCGAAAAAATAAGAGTAAACTCTTTGAAAAAACGCAATACGCAGTAAATGCTTGAGAGCTACAGCACGAGGACCTCCAATACTTGAACGTGCAGTAAAAATCTGAAGCTGGCTTGCAGAGGAGGGGCTTGGGTAGAGGGCAGTCATTGGCTGGGGGCAGTATGACCCAGAGACCAGTGATTGGTTATTTGTAGAAAGACAGTTCAGAAACGAAACTGAAACTGATTTTTTCTTTACTGAGGATTCCCAGCCTGACGACGGGGCATATTCATCAGCATGTGAATCCATGCCAGACCCCATGCTGGAGAAGGAGAAAGCTACATATACCATAGCATGAATAGTGGATGCAGATTAAAAGCTATCAGGAATGTGTCTGTATCCAGACAAACTGAGATAGAAAGTGGGATATGGTTTTCAACTAGTGTTGCCATTAGAAATTAAAGGAATACATGCCTGTGGTGTGCAATTTATCAATGCTCACTATTGTAGTGGAAGCAACACCATAGCCAGTGAATCCACGAATGAGGCTTTTGTGAAGATCATACCCTGAGAAGGATATCCCTCTGAAGGGCTGACAATTTTGAAAGGATGAGGGACGGGCAATTCTGAGAGGTTAGGCAATACAAGATTAAATGAGAAGCCCAGGATCCCACATTGGTTAAGGGGTGGATGTGTGCCATCTCTGTAATTTCTGCATTTGAACACTTTATTTTCCAGTTCTTATAATAAAGTAAAACAGTCTCATTTTATAAAACAGCACCAAACATGACCATTTAAAAAATAAAATATTATTGAAGGGTGTTACGCAAAATGGAAATTATTCTAGATTAATTCTCTCCATCATCAAGGGAAGTATATAGGTGCCAGCATACCAATCAATGCTATTTAAAACATTTAATCTGGTGTTTTCTTTCGTATTTTAAAGCTTTAAATACTTCCAAAACAATGGCTTGTGACATTGCCATTTATAAACGTGCATAAAACCCTTTGGCCTTTACAAAAAAACGTTTTTTGGGTCAAAGCTGGCAACATCTGGTCCGCTTTCTTCTGTCTACCACCCCTTCCAGTCAAATGGGCTACATAAGAAGAAAGATCAAGTAATGGGCTAAACAATGCCACTGCATGCACAATGGCAAACCTCACAGAAGACAGCACAGTAATGTAAGAGCTATTAGATGATTTGTCCAGGATCACTGTATCGTCTGCTGACAAAGCACTTAAAGAACAGCTAACTCAACGTGGATATCCATCCAGAATTGTCAACCAAACCTACAAAAGAGCAAGGAACATCCCCCGGGCAGTCACTCTCGAACAACAAATTAAAATAGAATAGAGCACTGCGTTTACGGTTGTATTTAGCTACTCGCCCCTTCTCAATATAATTAAGAAAGAAATTAAGAAGTTGTAGCCCATTCTCAACACTGGCAAATTCTCCCTACGGACACTGCGGTTTGCCTTGAAAAGGAGGCGGAATGTCAGCGATACTTTGGTGAGGACCTTACCTGTAGGTGATCACATTTTTCACCTGACCCAATCCACCCTATGGAATACTAACCCACCCACTGGCCAGTTCCCTTGTGGCCAATGCTCCATGTGCGCCCAGACCACAAGAAGTACCACTAAAGACATTGGATGGCACACCCCATGGGTGCAAAAACAGGTCACAAACTTGCAACACCAGAGGTGTAGTATACATGATCACCTGCCCCTGCCATTTGAAATATATAGGCATGATCATATGAGAAGTCAGGAAGCGCATGATTCAACATCGTTCATGCATCAGAACAGGCAAATTGTCTGCACCAATTGTCCCACATTTCTTGGCTGAGGGGCACACTGATGATCACTTTAAATGGACCATACTTGAGAAAATCAAGTCCCCCATACGTGGAGGCCATTTCCACGATATTCTGTTCAGGCAAGAGCAGATGTAGATTTTTCACTTAAATACATGCCAACAAGGACTAAGTGAATCCATTCAGTGGCAAGAACTGATAGTGCTCACATGCGAATCGACTTCCTTGTCTATAGATATCCCTCTCTGGACATATCCACTTCTCTAGAGACTCTTGAACGATCCTTCATCACTCCAACAGGACCATTAGATGTCAACATATGCAACTTCCACACTCCATCACCAACCGGGTCTCAGTGTACCCATAGTTGCCTTTACAGTCCAGGCCATTTTTACGCTTCAGATTCCCCCCGAGATGGTATTGCTACACTAGGGAGACATACCTACTCCCACATTGAAGACATAGGTAGGTCCACCACCAAGATGCAAATGTATGCATGCATTTCCAGCAAGTCCAAGCTGGTCCCATGCCCCATGCAGATCCCTTCATATGCATACCACACACCCCTCTTTATGCTTCAGGTATTAGGATGTACTGCATCCTGTTCCTCCGTTTGATTCCAAGATACATTTCTGTGTTCAACCACGCTCTGGTAGTCTTATGCCCCTCACAAGCACGCAAGGATTCCATCCTGTGCATTAGAGTGGCCAGCCCTGCTATTCTCTTCACTTACGAATGGCTGCCTTATTTTACGTGTACTGGCCGAGCTCCGACCCGCTGATCACACCTACCGCCCCGCCTTCCCGTGACGTATGCGGAAAAGACATGAGTTTATGATCGCGCCCGCTGGGTTAACTACTCTTCCTACCGGCGGACGGAGCAGACAGCGCCTTTTTCCGACAAAATCTTGTTGCGGAACACGCAGATTAGGTTAGCATATGTAAACCCAACAAGGCTTTCCCATATTTCATGCGATAATTCGGCATCATGCAGTGGTTCACCGCGTTCCTCCTAATCCTCCGGTCTGTATTTCCTTCTCCTCCAGAGTAACGGACTGCGTATCGAGCATACATCTGCATATATATATGCCATATGTGTAATAGATTCAATCATTCCTCTGTCTAAAATGTGACCTAACAGTTGTTTAAAAACCAGTCTTGATTAAACCATGGGTTTATTAATACCCAGGTTTTCGTCTTTGTTTCTTGTCTCCTTACATGGGGTGGAGCAGCTTGCCCATGATGACTTTTCTGAGGCACGCAAGACTGATACATCACAGAGCACAGTAATGGTCCTGAAGAAGATGCTTAAATTCATATAAAGCATTGAAACCGGGCGACCACTTTGGTCATGGGTGTTCCCATGGCCATTTAGATATCCCTAACAACAAAAGGGGATACGACCAAACAGAGATAACATCAAAAACTCACACGACGTGAGCCTTTTAAAGTGTCCCAGTGATATGGGTACTATTTTATATACTAATTCATCAAACACAACCATTTGCATGTGGCATATATGACGCCCAAGGGTGAATAAAACACGTATGGAAATCCCATGGCCAAACAATGCTCATTAGCTGTTTCAACCATATCTAATAATTAGTCTTGTTGTCCGAAATAGCCAATTGGTTGTGTTTTTTTAGGTTTCTCTGTTGCAAATAAATCTTATTGAATTTTGACATACCCATACAATTGGTAGTTATGAGGGACAGCTTCTTCGTCATCTATCCCTGTTAGATGTGCTCTGCACCATTCGCCATTTGGGGGTAGGCACTCCCGTTAGGGCTAGGGTGTTCTCCCTCCAGGGACAGATAGCACATTGTTTTCCCAATTGTTCTGTTCGCTATTTCACAGTTAAATTCGCATTAATTTGTTTCTCCCCAAGAATGTTGTGACATATGACTGTTGATTAACAGTTAGGCAAGGTAGTTGTTTTCCCAGAATATCTCTGTATTTACCCTGTTGTTATTTTCTCGTCTGCTGACAAAGCCAGGATACAAGCATGAACGCTTTTGCTCCACAATCTTGAATTTGGATACTTATTGACCCCTTGTACTAACAGTTTATGCTCATCATTGGAGGTGATCGTGTAGGTTTTACAACACCCTATCAGAACAAACCAATGTCTACACCTTCACAATGCAGAAGATATGTAAGTTTTTACAGCAACCCTCTCTGGTGCAGGTACATTTCTAATAATGGCACCTGTTGTGCTATAAAACCAGGTACATATGCAGGCAGGTTTATAAACTTCAAACATAGGAAAGGCTCACCCAGCTTTGCTGGAATGTGCTATTCTAATCTTGCATATGAACACAAATCTGTACAATGAGTGCTTAACATACTGAGCTAACTTCTTAACGATTGTGGCATTCAGTTTATCAATATGCATTTCAAATTCAGCAAATTGCACATGATCAACATAATTCCCACAGGAAGGAACAAATGCTACGGAGTTGTGCCATTAAGAACACACAGAGTATGTATACCACAGTGAACACAGAAGGCATTACAAGATGAATTGATCAAGGCAGAATGTACTTGTCAAAACAGACAGGCAATGGGGTTAGAACCTCAGTGTTAGGGAGAATTTTAATTTCTGTGCTAATTCCCTTCAACTTTAGAGATCCCCAGCTCATGTGCTTGACTTCAGGACTTTATTTTTGATCTGGACTCTGTGTTTCCTTGGGTTTGGGAGTCTGACAAACTCCATACGCATCACATTTGTATTGTGACACAGCACCTTCAGTGCAGTGTCACTGAGTAGTCCTCTAGGTTTTATGGACATGGTGCTGCCTGTGTTGCATTACTGTCACCACAGGTTACAACATGCTTGTATAGACTTCATGCAATACTAAAGCCACCTTGCAGCACAGAGGGTGAAGCTTTGGGGACAGAGTTTATGAGGCAGCAGGCCAATAATGCAGGCACTGGTTCACTGAAAGTTCTGAATTAGAGTCCCGAGAGGCCACGATTGGCCAATTCTATAGGAGGAACAAGTGGGTGAGGCTGAAGGCACTTCCATGGTAGTGTGGCCTTCAGTATGCAGGTTCCCTGCAGAGAAACCCACCGCAAGGCTTCCGCTGAGTGGTCAGCTAGCCCTTCCAGCAAACCTATAGCGATTCCTGGAGTGTTGTGGAGATTGGGAGCACAGGTGGAGGAGATGCTGCAGGAGAAGAGGGGGCAATGTCACCAAAGAACAAGTCAGATAGGAGAAGACGGTAGAAGAGGAAGGGAGAGCTGAAATGAATGCAGCGCAAGGGAAATAGTGCAGCCACGGCCAGGGAGGTGGAGCTAGGTCTAGATGCTGAAGGGGTTAGCAGGCTCCAGAAGAGGGAGAGGGTACATCTTTTAAAGGAGGATAGGTGCACTGCAGCCATGGGCACAAGGAGCAGCAAGGAGGTACAGTAGGGCAATAATTACGTCCATGTACTCCCGTCTGTTGCAAATATTGCCTCAATAGCCCAATAGTAGTAGATTATGGTCAGGTACTCCCATTTCATGCCAGGGACTGCCAACATATAGTACTTGCCATTGACATTTGTAATCATGGGTGGTGCAGGTGATTGATATGCCAGTAAGTACAATACTTTGCATCTCAGTGAGTCAGCTCTCCTACTTTACATTTTTCCCCTGTCCTCAATACAGATGAAAGAAAAAGAACTGCACATCTTCAATCTGTCCACGGTGTGACACTACTTGCATTATCTAATGTCCTGTAGTAGAGGCACGCAATGCCATCTCCAAGACAGCCCTCTTGGTCCATAGTGATGTACCATGCTGTGTTTAAGCTTGTATATGTCTGTACACACAGCACAACCAGAGCATTGGTAGTGTGGAGGTTTAACACGTGGTGGGCCAGATGCAGTGTGACATACTTGGATGAATTCTGCATTCAAAAATCTGACCACACGATTCATTTACTATATCTTTGCTGAATTATTACAAGAACATTTCAACTAATCTGTACAAGCTGGTTTAGCACAGAGTGCAGTTCTCTGAAAATACGTGTTCAGGGTCTATGTGTATAGAGGTTTGAGCAGTCAACTTGCTTATTTCATAAGACATGGATGGGCTGCTTGGATCTGACTGGCTCTTGCTCATTGGCACGGATTGAATTTCCGGCAAAAGCATTACATCTTTCCATCGATTACATGCGCTGGGAAGGTTTTCATGGGGACAACTGAACTAAGGGAAGCAGAGAGTTTCTCGCAACATGCACTCTTGCAGAGGCATCTGTACTGAGATAGGCTGACTGCTTTATGGCACAGATATGCCTCATTATAAGTTTGGCGGTGCAGGAAAAGTGGCGGTAAAAGTGGTGGTCATTCCGTACTGCCACTTTTCCCGCCCAGCCAAACTACAGTTCTGCCGGTGGGGATTTACAGATTTACCACCAGCCCAGAGCTGGAGGTAAATTAGGCCCACTCGCAAAAAACAGCCGATATTAGGCACCAATAGCGGGAGGCCCATCTGCCGGTATCCCGCCGGAATTCTTGGCGGGAAACCGGCAAGCTTATAATGAGGCCCATAGTCTTCTAAAAGCATTTTTATTGTGAGAGCGGCAGTGCATTTTTTGGGGGGATAGCCCAATGTGGTTAACTGCACTAATAGATGCAGAGTGCTTTCTGGAACCTGTAGTCCATGATGAGAGCTCTTCTGTGGCAGAGTGCAGTCTGGGATACATAGCCCACTATGTGATCCTCCATACAGTACAAATAATGAATTGACACTGGTGACAGCGTGCCTGTCAAAAGCAGGAGCTACCGTATGCCAGATACTGTTAAGAACCACATCCAGGCTGAGGTCGCCAAGATGTTAGATCTGGGTGTTATTGAACCCTCAACCAGTCCCTGGTCCAGTCCTGTGGTCCTTGTCCCTAAGGCAAGTTCCCAAGCAGGTACCAAGGATAGGAGGTTCTGTGTGGACTACCGAGGAGTCAATGCCGTCACCAAGACTGACGCGCACCCATTGCCCAGGGCTGATGAGCTCGTGGACACCATAGGTGCTGCCAAATTTGTGAGCACCTTTGACCTCACCTGAGGCTATTGGCAAATAGCTCTGATGGACCATCCCAAGGAAAAGACGGCGTTCTCAACACCAGAGGGACTCTACCAGTTTAGTGTCATGCCTTTTGGGTTGAAGAATGCCCCTGCCACCTTCCTTGTCAACTATGCGCTCAGTGGGCTGGAAGCCTTTTGTGTGGCTTATTTAGACGACATTGCCGTCTACAGTTCCACTTGGGAAGAGCATTTGACACATCTGGGTACGGTGTTGCAGGCCTTGAAAAGGGCTAACCTCACTATCAAGGCCACCAAGTGCCAGATAGCTCAGGGGAAAGTCACATATCTTGGTCATGAGGTAGGAGGGGGTCAAATCCAACCTCTCCCCAGTAAGGTACAGGATGTACAGGACTGGGAGACTACCACTACTCAAACCGAGGTGAGAGCATTTTTGGGCCTCACTGGGTATTATTGCAATTTCATGGCGGACTATGGAACCATAGCTGCACCCCTGACAGCTCTGACCTCACCCAAACAACCTAGGAAGGTTAATTGGACTGAAGACTGTCAGAGGGCTTTTGATGGCTTGAAAGAAAGTCTGTGTAGGGCACCTGTGTTGTGTGCGCCTGACTACAGCCGACCCTTTATCGTCCAGACGGATACCTGTGACACCGGAATTGGAGCTGTCTTGTCCCAGTTAGATGACAAAGGGAGGGAACATCCTATCATCTTCATCAGCAGACAACTCAAGGGTAGAGAACGTAGGTGGGCTACTGTCGAGAAGGAATGTTTCAGTATAGTTTGGAGCCTTATGCGTTTTAGGCCCTACCTTACGGGGTCTACCTTCAAGGTTCAAACAGATCATAAGCCCCTGAAGTGGCTTATGCAGATGAAGGGTGAAAACCCAAAACTGCTCAGGTGGTCCATTAGCCCGCAAGGGCTAGACTTCACCATAGAGCTCAGACCAGGGAAGAGTCACAATAATGCAGATGGCCTTTCCAGAAGGTATGTTGACCGCCTGGATGAGGGTGTCTATCCCGTGGGAGATTAGGCACCCTCCACCTCAGTCTGAGGGGGGCGACTGTGATGCTGGAAATGTATCGGAGGGTCAGGGCCTCTGTATCCTTGTCCTTTACTGCCTTTTTATCGTGTGTTCTGTCGTGTTTTCCGCGCAGGGGTTCATGTAGTACTCCTGGCGGTGCAGCTCTCTCTCTTTTGGTTTGGTGAACAGACCCATGGGATACCCTGACGGCACCCATGGGTGGGGGTACAACCCTGTGCCCCTAGTGTATGTGTTTGGGCCACAACACAAGAGTAACAGGGGATACCAGGAATATCTGAATACTGTGACCTGGCCTGGATAGAGCATAGAAAAGATTAACATTTAAGGTCAGAGTACTGTTGTGTTTATGTGATGAGTCCCAGTGCAATACACCTGTCTACATAATCATCATAGCTGCACAATACAAGAAACATCTATGAAAAAACGTGTCTTTCAAAAAACCAAATCCTGAGATGAAACAATTTGAATTCAACCCATTAGACACTCAATCACAATTCAATATTTTTTATTAACACGTATAGAACAAATCCTTGTAAAAAACTGGTCTCATAATTATAAAAACATACATCAATGTAAGTATCAATAAATTCGTTAACCAATCCATCACATTCATAATTGGACTGATAAGATACATCATTCCCATCTAAAACCACAACAAACCACACTTCAACCATACTACATTCATACTCAAACAATTCATCAAATCACTCAATTATAACAAATATTTCATCAATAAAAACAAACATACTAAAACACAACTATTCAATTTCTAGGCCATTATTAATATGAACCGTGAGTTTAACACAGCTAAGCCAGTCTCTAGTTTATATGGTCTGATCTGACTGAAGCTGATATCAATTAAAACTGTTTACAAATAACAGTACACTCCCCAACCCGACATGTTTCTTTCTGTACAAATCTTGGTTAACAGAAATTCTTCAAGGGTACTATGGTCGAGCAAGGTCGAGTGGAATGCAGATGGAAAAAGAGAATGTGTATACTACACCAGCAGGGCTCACAATCGATCTTCTGTAACTTTGTTGATTAATGCCACTGGTGTATACCAACCCCGGTGGTACACAATCACCGGAGAGCAAAAAATGCCCGACACTTAATTAAGTAGAGGAGCCCAATCTCGTAGACTCTGTATATGTGTCACGGCAACCTCTAGCCCACCTTAATCACAAAGGTCTGTCACTATCTGGCATATGCACATGTAATGACAGCATTCTAGCAGGTATCTCCCCGTGAGACATCAACAGAAACGTCATCTGTGTCAGTCGTAACTGTAATGTTTAACATTACTTAGTGACTCCCGAGCGTGCAACGTTGGTAGCCGTAAAAGTCAAATGAGCCGGCACGTCCCGTGTTTTTGGGCACCTGTGGGTGGCCCGCAGAGCAGGCTATGGCCTGGTGTCAGCTCCATGCTGAATTTGACAGGTGCGCTGAGTATCCTCCATTTTGGGATACCCAGGCCCTGCCACTGGAATCAGTTGATTCCTGATTGAAAAAAAGATGCCCCATGTGGCCTCTTGCTTTCTATTGCCAGTTAACTTGTTTTCCCAAAGTCCTGGGAAGCCCTGACTCTGTCCCTTCCCCCTGTCTGGCTGTTGGGTGGAAGTTCCATATATGGTGTTGTTGTGAAGTCCAGTCCAGACTGGCTGGAGCCTTCCCAGTGACTTTATGTTGTGGGTACACCCTGTGGGTGGAACCTGGGTGAATAGAGTGTGTGACCGATATGCACTTCTTGTTGTGGCTGTCTGGTTTTTGGTATGAGAGACAAAGACTGAGACAGCCCTGCCCGAAACTGGCCTGAATGCAGTGTGTAGTGTTGAATGGCTGGGTACTTGTCCCAATCCACATTCCTTGTTGTGAGTGTCTGAGCGGGAGGAGGATGGCCTGAATGCACTGGGTGCCTGATTGGCTGACTGACTGCATGAATGCCCTTCTGTATGATTGGCTGCTGAGAGTGACCCAGCAGTGTGGATGAGAGACAAGATAGTATATCTGGGGACCTCTCACCGCTGGAAATTGTTCAGAAGCTGTGTCTACACTTGAAGAGTAACTGGAACTGCTGATCCTCGATGCCCAGCTGGAAGAAGAAGACTTGCTGTTGCATTTGCTTCGACCTGATCTGAAAGCTGCCGAATTTGTCGAAGACTAATCCGAGAGAGGACCTGGTAAGGCGCCCTCTTCCCGTGCTCCGAGGGACCATCGAGCACCGCTAACCTTCGCCGAAGCTCCCTGGAAGTCAGACCCTCGAAAGGCTGCCGACCCGAGACGGGACTGCCGAGGAGAACGAAGCAAAGCACCCGGACTTCGCTGCTGTCGAGGTCTATTGCCATCGACCAGGGTTCGCAGAGTTGTGTAACCGCTGGAGGTCCGTCGAAGTTGTGTTGCCCAGCCGTGGGGACCACTTGACTCCGTGCCGCCGTCGACCGGAGCCGCCCGCTCCTTTGCCTAAGAACATTTGAATCCAAGGACTCCCTTGTCCGCAACCTTCGACCGCTTTGTCCCGCCGCAGAAAGTCAAGGATGACCAACGCGCTGAGGAGAATCCGCCGGTGGGTTTCCCACCACCTGAAGGCCACAAAGACTTCGACGACTCGATGCCCTTGTTGGGCCACAGTTCTTCTGAAACACTTTGTGATCCTGAACAATCAATCGCCGAGGTGCCCCGCACACCTCATCCTCGCAGGACATCACTGACGAGCACCGCCTGGATCGACGTTGCGGTATTGGCCACCGTCGACGACAAGTTCACCATCTTTGACGCCTCTCGACGATCCGTGGCTCCTGCTTTAAAGGGAGTCACTCAAGAAGGATCCTTCGACGCGTCTTCAAAGAACTCTACTCCACCAGATACATTGGGGTGGGTAAAACCTTGATAGGAGGAAATAAGACTAGTGAACAATATATGGACTGGGTGGGGGGATCTCCACAAAGAACGGTGTCTATCGGTAGGGGCCAGTATTCTGCCTACTGTTTCAACCCTCTTGCTTTCCCTCCTATCTCTATTGCTGTTTTTCTCGTTATCTGTGGGACATTTTAACCGTACAGTTGATGCACTTTAATGAGATTTATTAACATTGGTGGTACCACTTTAGAATTGTATATAATTATCATTGTTGATTTCCGAGTACAAAGTGCGTTATTGTGATTGTGTACATACCTTTGAATATTAATTATATAAAGACTGTGTTTTCAGTAATACAGTGTGTGGACATTCCTTTGTGGGGGTTCGGGGACTACACTGTACTTAAGAACCAGCCCACATCTCCTCCTGAGAAGCTAGGCCTTGATTGTTCGTCCATTGCTACCCTATAGAGAATCTTGGCTGGGGTCCGCTGTGCCTCTCCTCTACCATATAGAGAGCGGAAGTACAGACACCCCCCACCGGTATATTTACACTCCTCCCTTTATATAAATACATTAATCATTTTAAAAAGGAACAAAAACACAATAATGCTTATTATGTTGCTGGACTTGCCTACATTGGGGCATCCAGTATGGAAATGTATTTTTACTGAGCATGGCATTTGTATACTGGGCATCAAATGTAAAGCAAACATGATAAGTTTTACTATGTGGCTAGACTGCCCTACTTTGGTGCAGGCAGTCTAGCTTTATTTCTTTACTGTGGTATGACATTTCTACTGGGTATACTTGTTAAAGCAAACATGATAAGGGTTATTATGTGGCTAGACTGGCCAACACTGGGCATCCAGTCTAGACATGTTTTCCTACTGTGTCATGACATTTGTTAGTGGACATCAAAGGTAAGGAAAACATCAGTGCTACATTTGTGCAGCCAGTCTGAACATGTTTTCACATTGCAGCATGGCATTTTTGCTGGCAAAGATAACAGGAGTATGTTCTTCCCTTGGAATACTGGCATATATTGAAAGAGCCAGCACATACATATTTTCTTATAATATCATTACTGGCATTATGTGAAAATCAAAGAGGAGTATGTTCTTGTATGGGAATATTGGCAGCCAGCCTGAAACTATTTTTTATACTGGAATTTATTTCAGGGAATGGCATCATGAAAATGCCTTGGAAAATACTCCTGTGCACTGTTGATTACTTGCATCCATTGGATTAATTTGTGAGTTGCCCTACAAACTGATCGCAAACTGTGTGGCTTTTTACCCAATTGTTAACAGAAAGTCTGCTTTAAAACAGCACCATTTTAACCCATTATTTAAAACAATAGCATTGGGGAGAACCCCCAAAAATCTCTTGGTTAGATTGGACTCCCTTGCTATGCTCAGTTGCTCCCACATATTTGTGGGAAACATTTATACCCTGTAAGCGACTCCAATCCAGCAATCCCACTAAGTCAATGCCTAGTCTGGAATGCCCAATGGAAGCCCTTATTTATATATTTGTATGTCAAGTTCTTAAATCTGGATGATGAACCCTTATATAACGCCCCTCTCTTTGAATCCCGTTGACCTCACTGAGCCAAGAAGTAGGTTGTTTTGCAAATTAAAAGCTTTATTGGAAAAATTAAACAATATATATATCACACTTTAATGAATAAATTAACACTTGATAGCACGCTTATGAATATGACAGTGATCAACAGTGGATAATATTACAGTAGCACAATTCTTTAATTACTTAGGAATTGATATAGAAAGGATAAGGTAGCAGAGAATACTTGGTATGGTTTCAATGAAAAGCAATGATGGAAAGAATGCAGCACAGAAATAAACTGATATGGTTTCAACAATAGATAAAATGATCACTTTTTCCCCTGTGACAATTCACTCACCCCCTTATGTAATATAAAGAAATGGAAAGAAGAGCACACAGTTTTCAGGGATACAATCAAATGCAGTTCAAATTCCAGACCCCCCAGCACGATTAGATTAGATTTTAATTCCCTATAGGAGATTCAGGGTAGGTGACAGCTACTTTGAATTAGTTCAGGTCAGCACTAGCAATGATTCATGAATGATTTATCAGAGTGAAAACGAATTTCAGCAGTGGAAAGCAAGAAGCAGCTATTTTTGCAAGTGGTGAAATTGAGCCAACTTGCATTCCGCGCACTTTTTCCGAGTGCGTAAAGCGCAATTACAGAACAACTACGGACGTTTTTGTGGAGGCAGATTTTCAGAAATAAAGTCAAGATTTCAGAATGACAGATGACACTTTTACAGCTTTGAAATCACAGAATGGACACACGATTTCTATGCAGTTCTGGACAGGTTGAAATGGTTTGAATAAGATTACTTTAAACTAAGAGATGGGCTCTGGACAGTACTAGATACTCACTCCTAGTTTTGGAAGGGAATGGACCTCTTCACAGATCTGGTCAGGTTTGGCCTGCGGTTCTCTCACCACGGGACGTCTCTGGCACTGGGTCTGCTCACAGCGGGGCCTCTGGTCTGCTATCGGCACTGCACAGCGGTCTGGTCTGGGTCTGGATACACCTCTGCTTTCTGGGTCTGGATACAGCTCTGCTTTCCGGGTCTGGATATGGTTCTAGCCAGAATCAAACAGCTCGCCCAGCTGTTGAATAGTTTGGTCAGGTTGCTGAATTCTGAGGCCTGCTGAGAAGAGTTAATTTTATGGGTTAGGCCCCTGCTTAAGGTTCTAGAGCTGGGTTCTAAGTTCTGGTCTCTGGATATTGTCTGGGTTTGAAGTCGTCAGGCAAAGTGCTATGCAGAAATTGATTGAAGAGTGGAAAATGAGTGTCCCTCTCTGGGTCTCAGTGGCTCTTGTTATGTCTTTTGAAAGTGGGTGGGAAGGCTGACTTTCTATGCCCAACCCTCTGAGGATGCTGATAGGTTAGAGGATTTTCTGTCCTCTGACTGGAGAACAGAGTTGTGAGTCAGAATGAGTCATCAGGTATCATCTTTATGGCTCAAAGAAAGGACACTCCCCTTTGTGTCCGTACAGCATATCTTCTTTTTCATAAAACACATAATTACAATATACAACACTTGTTAATATTACCTAAATTGCATGACAGATTGCTTAAGGTACAGTTCGGTTCAAGTCACATGTTTCTACGAGCTTGGGTTCAGAAATGACAACATTTTGCACTTTTGATGGGTTTTGCCATATTGGTTTTTCACGAAATCTTAGACGGAGGTACACCCCCTCTCTGCGCATATTACTGGAAGTTCTTAGGTTTCTAGCATAAACACAGTGGTGACAATATTAATAATTATGGGGTTTGGCCTCAGAATACCCCACAACGTCCAGCTTAGTCTCAAATTATGGGTGCATTTTTCATATTAAGAATCCCCAAATTTTACATTTCTGTCAGTTTGATACAATATTTTATAAGCAATTTAATAAAACATACATTTGCTTCCACTGCAGTACACCCATTGGTTTGTCCCTGCCCCTAGAAACTTGGCATGACTCAGAGGTCAAAAGTCTTGCCTTCCCTCAGAGCAGTGTTGACAGTTCACACTGAAAATCAGCATACCCTATTCAGCTGAAGGAATCCTAGTCCTGTTTTTTCTGCTAGCAGGGCATCAGTCCAGGGTGCCACTCTCCATCTGATTAACAGAACCATGAGATTTCCTGCCTTGTTGCTGAGAAGACGAGGTGTTAAGACTTCCCGGGGACAGCCAGCCTTTGAAGTCTCAGCTAACTCCAGGTACAGTTTAGCTTCAGAAATACAGGTCTCCTGTTGGAATTGAGATCACCAGCGCTGGTCAGTGGCAAGCACCGGTATTGCACCCATTTTTAACAGCTGCCTTACCAGTAAGCAATCCTCAAATATACTTTGTTCAAATATGGATGAACTTCTGTGGACCTCAGATTCATGTAGATTCTTGCGGGAGAATGATGTTGACCCCCCCAACAAGGAGGTGGGACCTTTTTAGTTGTTCTGTGAGCCATGATTTTAGCAATTTCTGACATCAATTAAAACGGATTTTGACCAGCACTATATTCCTTTGTCTGCTTTTGCTCTATGGGCAGCCAAAGGATGGGGCTGGCAATGGTCTCCTGTATTAACACTGACAGAGGCAAAAGTGGATGGTGGCCTATCTGTCAGGTTTTCGCTGTGCACTTTCTGGTTTTTTCTGGCCAGCAGCATGCCTTCCGGTGGCCATTATGATGTTTCCGCTGCCAGTAATGCACAATGATGTAGCAGGGCTTGGATGCGGGGTGAAACATCCCACAACCCCTCCAATTAAAAAAGATCACCAGCCACCACTGGTGGCAAAGATAAATCCCACACCTCATGGGGCTGCTTGCTACCAGGCGAGTTTTGCAACCTCTGCTCAACCAATGCCTTACAAACCTATAATTACAGTATGCTGTACCTGGTCTGCTGCCGCATGCTCAACTGAGGTGGCAACTGATGACATGAGGACGAGATCAGCAATGATTAATTTATGTTGAAAAATAGCATCTCAAAGTAATAATAATAGTAATAATAATAGAAATAGAGAGAATTGGTGGGGTTGATATTTGATGGAGCATGTATGTGCAGACACAAGGAGTTCTATTGAATGACACAGGAACACCTAGTTAACAAATGACTCCTGGTCTTCTGTCTATTTTTTTATAGTACTTAATTAGTTGCAGTGATCCAAGGATGTAAATCTCATAATACATTTTGGGCTGACTGCACAAAACACCCAGACTTGCTTGTAGTGGAAAAGGTTGCTTTAATGTGACAGGCCAAAGCTCACAAATCAACGCTAACCTGGCCCCTGGCCTTACAGACTAACACATCTGTTTTTAACAACTTGCCAAACAAATTAATAATTAAACATTTCAATTCCCCCAACAATTAAATAAATAAGTCAATTTAAATTCCTCCCTACCTATCCCTTGCTCGCTACCGTCTCCTTACCATCTTCTCCAGCCTTCCTTCCCGCTTTCTCCCTTCTTCTCCCTGGGGCCATGCCCCTCCTTCTTCAATACCTGTTCCCCCTCTTTGCACCCCCAGGGTAGTCCGTTTGTGCAAACAGCACCACCCCCATCCTTTCCTGCGCTATTTCCCGATTGTGCTTCCCTCCTCCCTCATCCAAAGGGGCCATGCCCCCAGCACCAGAAAAACCCTCCCCTGAGATGTTCTTTCTGCCCCACCCGACCTAACTTACCACTACTTCAAATTTGTATTCAGTCTTGGACCGCCTTAATTCACTAACTATTCCCATGAACCGATAGATGCCCTCCCTCCTTTTGAAACGAAAATCCTCACACAGCTGTATCCCTGAGCACTAACACTTGTGCCCCCCACCGCCCCACACATCCCTACTACCCATTAAACTTCCTCCTAGGTATGCCCTCTGCCCCTTCAAATACCATCCCCCTGCAACCCTCCTCAGTGACAACTTGTCCAACCACATTACCTTGAACTCCATTCCCGAAAATCAGCTAGGTCCCTAGTTATTTCTATGGCAAAGCCACTCCTCTTTAATTTACTAAGCCATACCTCCTGCGTGTGCTATAACTGCTTCCACAACCCCCTGAAACTGCCTTCCCACCGCCAACATGGGCAGCACATAGACACCTCTAAGTCCCTTATCTCAATAAAACACAGCTACGACTCTGTCCTCAGTTGTGTCCAAACAATCCGATCTCTCTCCCCACATTCCCTGCCCCAGTAACCATTCGCTGGCCGCAATTCCGTGTCTCCTTCAAGCCCCCATTGACAAAAGAAAATAGTTATGAGTCTCTCTTTGCCATTGCCAACCCCCCCTTGTTCCTGCCCTCATTCCCAATCTGCCTCTCAATTCCAGGATATCTCTACTTGAATCCCCTGAACTTCCCTTTTCCCAGCGCCCCCCTCTTGGTCCCCCCCTTTTCTGCTAGTGCCACTCCACTACTTTCCCAATGCCTTGCACCAACCTCCCTCAGGCAACATTCCCCTCCTCTGCTCACTCCCCCACTACCTCCAAACCCTCCTCCTGACCCCCTCATACATGTGCTGCCAGCACTGCCGACCCGAATTTAGCTCCTAAAAGACCACCCTTCTTTTACCCCATCTGTCTCCCCCAAGACAACCCTTCCTAACCTGATCAACTCCTTATTCCCACTA
Organism: Ambystoma mexicanum; assembly: GCF_040938575.1. Classification (NCBI taxonomy): domain Eukaryota; kingdom Metazoa; phylum Chordata; class Amphibia; order Caudata; family Ambystomatidae; genus Ambystoma; species Ambystoma mexicanum. Next base: position 380,522,795 of record NC_090925.1, read on the forward strand.
CACAATACACCTCCCGGCCCTTCCCTTCCTGGCCCACCTTTAATTCGCCTCTTTAACCCCCTACTTCTAGCCATTGCATCTACCCTCACTTAGACCTCCTGCCTCGGCTATCCAATTACCTTCCTGTTCACACTTGCCCCCCACCCTCCATCACCTTACTACCATTGCACCATGCTACTCACCCTGCACCAGGGGCCCACGTGCACCCCCGTCCATGCAGGCCCCTCTACACATTTCTCCTCTCCGCCATTGTACTAGGGGCAAAACCTGCACTACCGTCCATGCAGTCCAATCCACCTAAACTGCCCCTCCAGCACCATGCGTCCATCCCACAATGTTCCCCAACTGCACCAGGGGCCCTCGTGCACCCCCGTCCATGCAGTCACCTCTCCACACTTCCCCCCACTGCACCAGGGGTCCTCATGCACCCCCGTCCATGCAGTCCTCTCATCACTTCCTGCCCACATGCGAACTGGGGCTACTACCGTACCCTCGAAATTGCGATATCCACTTAACCTATGTGAGTTTCCCCATATTTATCCTGTGCCGCTATCACCCTCTCCAGTCCCCCCCCAATCCTGCTAACCTTGTCGTGCGGCAAGCATGAGGGCCCTGCCACAATCTTCCACACCCTCCCTATAACGGCCACACCCACTTTTGGGTTTCTGGTTATAGCCCCCAACCCTAGTTTAACGTCTGCCTCCTCACCCTCCCCCTACTCCTCTTTTCTCTGCTCCCTTGGAGTCACCCCTCTAATGCCCCCCCCTTTACCTAGCCCCCACTGTCAATGACCTTGTTCCACCCACCACACCAAAATGTGTCAGAAATACCTAACCTTTAGGCAAAGCTTTGTCCACCTAACTTTGGCCCGTCAACTACCTCCACCTCACCCCCAACCTTTAATAACTTTCTTAAAAACCCCCACAAACCTTTCCCCCACTTTTGCACCCTCCCACCTTATCCGATAACTGACGACTTCCTCCAGAAACCCCCACTTTAGCTGGCATACGGTCCTTCCCGCCACCTCCTTGATCCGCCCCTCTGCCTTTCCCTCTGTCCTCTGCCTGAAAACAATGCGTAATCGGATGACGACCCGTGTGTCTGCTGCATTTGTTTTTAAATGTGCACATCGTCCTCATGCAGCCTTCTTTATTGAAAGCCCAACAAGCTGCAGATTGCTGACCTCTGCCTTCTCCCCCCACCCCTTCAGGAGCGGGGTGACCAAGAAAGGGCCAGTAAGGCACGGGTAAGCCACTTGCCGTGTGTACCGTTGGAGCTGGCCTCGTCGGTGCCATCCACTGCAACCAGAGATCCATGTCGATCTCCCACAGACTGCCTGGCTATCCTCCGCCAACCTTGGTCTGCACTCCTCGTCATAGCGCACCCACGCAAAACCCCCAAAACCCGTGAATGCCTTTTTAATCACGTCCATATACTTCAACAGTGCTACACACCTCTCTGGGAATTTCTCGCAATAGACACTCTCATAGAAGATAAAAGCCGACATCCAATTTTCAATCGTCACCAGCACCTTTGGCCACAAGGCCAACTCCCTCTCCTCCTCCTTAGAAACCTCCTTGGCTCTGACCTCCCTATGTAATAGCTTGAACACGTCCACAAATTCAATTCCCCAGCCCATATCTTATTCTTTGTTGAGGTCATCAAGTGCACTCCCAATGGTTTCGTAATGCCCATGTATGGCAACTTCTTTCCTTTCCCTTTCCCTCTGCATCCTTCTCCTTTGGTACATGTACCTCGTGTGCCCCGGGCTCAATCGACCCCCTGCCGCCCCAACACCTCTTGATTGGTTTGGGCTCCCTTGCTACACTCCATCACACTGGCATATTTGGGGGACATATTTACACCCCTCCAATTTAGCACACAATTTTATCAACACCAGTGCTATAAAGCATGGTAATAAGTAGTATAGAATAAAAACTATATTGGTTATATTTTCTTTCCATGGCCTGTACACACCACCTTTGTATGATGCTTCAAATAAAAGTATTGAAAAGAGAACATTAAATTAATTCCCCCGGTGACAAAGCAATGTTGATAGTGGGTATTGAAGTCTTTTGTGGCAGTACTTCTGAAAGCAGAGGTGTTTTGTGGTGGCGTGTGGAGTCATGTAGTCATTAATGTGGGCAGATCACTCGTCAGCCACATCTGTACATCTCTTTTTCACCTGCAGGACAGCCAGTTCTGTTAGGTTATTGCTGCTGGGCGTGCAGGGATGATTTTGTTCTCACACTATTGATAACATGTTGAAGCCTAGGGCCAAATCCGTTTTTCTTCTGGCTTGTTAATAACGCGTACTACAGAACTGAAAGCACAAATAGCAATAAAGACAAGAAGTACACCTCAAAATGCCCATTTGTTCCCCCACATACTTACCATAAATGTCTGAGGGGTGGGCATAAATTCACCACGTGCCCCGCCCGGCTACCCCACACAAACAATCTGGCCCCCGGTAGATAGCTTGTAAGGTACGTTTGGCCCTCTGGCAAAAATAGTTGTGCACCCCTGACCTAGGGAAATAGGGGGCTTGGGTGGGGGCCCCTCACCCTAAATTAAAAAAAGAAATGATTATTTTAGGGTCATTTTTCGTTATTCCTGTTTACGTTGTAATCAAATGGAACCTTTAACAGTAGTGGTGTTGTGTGATTTTTTAGGTTTAATTTGAAGTGTGATTCACTTTGTATTTTAGAAATACCACAACATCGATTGAAATGAACACAACAAGGCCATTGCAAAGGTGTGGAAGTAATCTTTATTGTGATATGCACAACTAAGCTTTCATATAAGGCACAGTGCAATAATAGAGGATGGCTTCTCCTCTAAGGACCGTTGTTCAAAGTCTGTCCCTGCACTCCTGTGGTATCTGCCATCTTGACGTGTAGCAAAGAGTCATAAACAGTCTTGGGGGTTTGAGCCCTCACATTTCTTTTTCGTTTCTTGAGCCTTTAGTGTTAGGGTGTTAGGGTGTTTTTTGTCTGCTTGTTGTCCCCGCTTACCTGACACCACCGCTGCTGTGGGCGTGCACCAGCCAATTGTGCCGTGAATATCAGACACTCAGGATGCCACTTGGGATTGCTCTAGGTCTGTGGCTGCTGGACGTAGACACCTAGTCCATTTTAGGAGAGGTTTGGATGTTCTGCTCATCCACCAATTCAGTGAGCTACTTACCAGACAGAACCTCAACTCACTCTCATGCCACCTTCCTTTCTCTGGGTCCAGTCTTTCTTACTTCCTCTTCCTGCCTTTTCGCCCTGACGATATGCAACGGTCTCATCATATATCCTGCTCTTGTTCCTTCTAGCCTCTTGCTCTGCTTCACCCCCTCCTCTTCCCTCTTGAGTTCCCTTCAACTCTCCCCAGCTGTCTCCTTTCTAACTATTCTCTCCTCCTCTCCAAATCAGGTCTTCTCCAATCATCCGCTCGCCTTCATCTTTTCCTTAGCTGGTACTACTTCACTCTTCCCACTGCTTCATTAAATTGGTATTTTCTCCTCTTTAGTGGGTTCTCCCGTGACACCACCCTTCGCTTTCCTGACCCTGTTCCTTCTTCCACCTTACTTTTGATTTTTCTTCTTCTCTCTGCCTTTCTTCTGATGTTCCTCCTCTCGTCCACAGTTTCCCCCCTTTTCTCCTTAGCAATCCTCATTCCCTCCTAATAAAACTTGATTTTTGTCCCACTACTCCTCCTTCATTGCCAGGAACTCTACATCCCAACAACTTGTTTTAGATGCTAATGGTTTAATCCTGACTTGGTGTCCTCCTCTGGGCCACCCTCCTCTGCTGAACTGTGAATGTCTAGGCACTGAGTCTGGTGATTAGTGCATCTTAAATAGGTTCATATTTTCTGCAGTTTACAGTAACTTCCCTTGTGGTACGCACAGACGTGCACAGATCCCATATATGGGCTATCCACCATCTTCTTTCCATTTTCGACAGCTTTGGAGCAGGTGTTAGTGTATCTAGATCATCTGGCCTAACCCTGCCCACCTGGTGCCTTCCTGCTTGCCGCTCTTTTCCCTACTTAAGGAGCCCTCCAGCTTCTTGTCCTTTGCAGCTGGGGAGCAGGTGTAAGTGGATCTAGGTCAACCGGCCTAAGCCCCGCCCACCTGGTGCCTTCCCCGGTTGCCACTCTTTTTCACCACTTAGCAACCCCCTCCCACCTGGTGCCTTCCTGCGCGCCGCTCTTTTGCATTCTTACGGAGCCCTCCAGCCTCTTTTCCTTTGCAGAGGGGGAGCAGGAGTAAGTGGATCTAGGTCACCTGGCCTAAGCACCACCCACCTTCTTAGCCCTGCCTCTTCTTTCCTGCTCTTAACTCTAAGATCAAGGGCGTCTCTTGCCCGGGCGTTCATAGTGAAGGGCAGTCAAAGAAAAGGGCAATTCCTGTTTGGACCTGTTCGAACAAGGGGGATCCAGGGTCCGACCCCCTGCTAAGACAGCTGGTAAGCATGCATAAACATGTGTCTACACCGTCTGTCCCCACAGGCCATCCCCACCCTTTCTGGTCCCCCTTGTTGTTCCCTTGTACCCCCCCCCCCTTCCTGCACACAGGAGTCTGTCCTGATACATTCGGGTTTCACCATCACCGTCTTGTGGCCAATGCTGGATTTTACTTTTATGGACTTCATTGATTCACGGTGCGTCACGCTTTCTCAACTCTCCTTCTGGAATTCCTTTGCATCTTGTACTCATGGTCGCCCTGAATCATGCTGTTCCCATCTTCATCTTGTATCCAGGCTTGCAACATTATGTGTTACTACTGACTTCTGCAGTTGTATTCGCTCTTGCTTCTCCACTCTTTTTGACTGCTAACTCTCTGTTCTCTCCTCCCCTCCCCTCTCCCTCTTCCTATCTCCTCTCCTCCTCACCTCCCCTTACTTTCTTCTACGCACTTACTCTATCAGAATTGTCCCTGGACCTAGTATGATAGCAACCTCATCTGTCGCTCCCCCATCCCCGTACTGTCCCCCCTCCCCCTCCAGCACTATCTGAAACGTTGTCAGGCCTAGTACGATAGTCGCTTGTTTTTTTCCTCACCTCCCTTCTGCACCCCTCTCCCTCACCTTTTGTTTTCCTCCAGCTCTACCAGAAATGTCGTCAGGCCTAGTACGGTAGTCGCCTGTTTCCCTTTCCTTCCCACTCTTCCTTCCCTTCCTTATCTATGTCTTAGCTCTTGCACTATCTGAAAAGTCGCCAGGCCGAGAACGATAGTTAATTTCACATCCTTACTGTTCATGGCCTGTAAGAATGTCGTAGTATTTTCCCTTGTTCCCTCCCCGTTCCTTGAAGCGCTTTGAAACACGTTGTGTATAGGTGCTATATAAATAAACTATCATATCATATCATATAATATCAATAGTTCTACTTCACAACACTCACTTTAAATATAAGGAAATTAACATCAGGAATGCTGCAAATTTAAAGTTAGAGTTGTAAAGTAGTCGTGTGCTGTGAGATAAGTTTTCATGTGTATTGGCAGAGAATGTACGTTTTTGAATGTTTAATTGACAATCACTGTTTATGGTAATGGTGGTATTTCCCCTGTTTATGGACTATAACTTTTATACGTAGTAATCTTAACTTTAAAAAAATGTTTTTTTCACTGATTCACACACATATATATTATACGAATATAATATATATGCATACACATCTATATATCAATATGCATAAACAGTGTTGCTAAAAAAACACAAGATGATACTATAGTTAGGCTAACAAGGCCATTTATTTGCGAGCTTTTGTAATCTTCAGATTACTTCATCAGGCATGGGAAGAATGAGGCCCTTGCACTAGCAAATAGCTCAAGGATTCACCTCAGGAATGTCATATCTCTACATGTCTGTTTCTGATTTATTTCCTTCACTAAACGTCTTACCCTTCAGAACTTCCCCCACACATTCCAGTCACAAAGATTTAAGTGGGCAGAGGAGGGTTCACGTGTGCATCCAGCAATGTTGTGTATCTGGTTATATGTAGGAAATGTCCCCTTGGGGTCTACTATGTTGGAGAAACTAGCCAGCAACTACATCTCAGCAACAAATCATACAAAACTCCGTTACAAAACTAAGAAATCATTGTCAATAAACATGTTTTTTAAATATTAAGGTTACTTACTATGTGACAAGGTCAGGATCAGGTCCCTGCCGGGGGGCTGGGTGAGAGGGCCCCAGCCTCTGAGACTCCCTCATGTGGCCTCCCAGCACTTTTTCTAACCATTGCATTTCTTATTATTATTTAGAACATCGACTCCTAGGGAGTATGTGGGAAAAGCTAAGAAAACACAGACAGGAGTCAAGAGAATGGTGTCAAGAGCAGCCCAGGAAATAACTGAGAATTTCCCTGCTAAACAGAATGGAAACACCCAGCATCCAAACTGTCAACCCCGGACGGATCCTAGGTGAATGGTGGAGCAACAAAAAAAGAACTGGGAATGAGAATAGACTGTAGGGGTACAGGATAGACACAGAGACCCTCCCCAAACCAAATTGGCAACAAAACTCACCCGCACCTGAGGAAAGCTACACGAAGAACGCACAGACCGAGCCCCTGGCTTCTATCACGTCTTCAGAGGCTGCAAAAAGAAAATGTGCTGGAAAAGGGAGAGGGGCTTACAGGGGGTTTTAAAAGCCTCTCACATGTATAACCCAGCCCCTAGGGAAAAAACAGGTTCAGATTGGTTCATAGAATCAGGACAGCCCTACAGCCAATGGAAGAGGGGGAGGTGAAACAGAATCAGCAGGACTGCAGTGTGTGTTGCAGGGATGAGGTCAGGAGATGTGGTGGTAGACCGCAAGCTCAGGCAGAGGACAGTGGAAGGAGTGCTGAGGTGTTGGTGTGGTGGCCGAATTGGAGCGGAGCTCAGGTGATGTATTAGTGAGGGAGAATGATACCAGTTTTTGATAGTGAAGCAGTGAATGAGAGAGCATTTCTGAGAGTGGGGGGGGGCAGTAGGGAAAGAAGAGTGGAAGACATAAGTAAGGGAGTGAGGGTGGTAGATATAGTGAGAGGGAGTGGGTGTTAGACGAGAGTAAATATAGTAGAGAGGGGTTTGAGTAGAGGCGATGGGTGTAGTGAGAGATGAGAAGAGTGGTGTAGTGAGAGGTGAGGAGAGTGGTGTAGTGAGAGGAGAGGGGTGTAGTGACAGGTAAAGAGAGGGGTGCAGTGAAAGAAAAGGGGTCGGGGACAAGGGAGAGGAAAGAAGAGGAACATTGGAGGGACAGGAGAGAGGTACATAAGGCAAGGAGAGAGAGGATGAAAGAGAGTAGGAGGAGAGGGAACATTGGAGTAGTGCAGGAGAACGAAGGAAAAGGAGCAGTAGCATTAAGGGAAAAGAGAGAGAGGGCAGCAGGTTAGTAGTAGAAAGCGGTAGGGTGTACGCAGGAAGCACAAACAAACCATCGTTCATTTTTTCATTTTGTATTATTTCATGTGTTATAGTTGAAAAGTGTACACATTTCATATAAAAGACCACATTATAAAAATACTCACTTAAAACACATAAAACAGATACATCAAACACATAACCATTACAAACAAGATGGATAAAATTCCTAAGAAGGTAAAAGAATGTAAAATACCTAATCTACTGTACCGTAGATCATTATTTCAATCAAGACCATATTGACAATTAAAAGTACACTAACAATCTTAAGAGGAATGACAGATACGTACACCAACGTTGCCCAGATGGCAACCATTAAAATGAGGATTCGGATTTTACGGGTTTGGGTAACCATCAGCCAGACTCTATAAAGTTCCAGGTGCAGGCTATTACTACTAGTGTTGAAACAATACCTCCAAAAGGACAAACCTTTAATAGAATCTAAATTATGGGTAAACTCCCCGAGGTACCGTATGTAAAGTAAACCCAATTCTGGGCATTCAGTTAGCACATGTTTGACTGTTTCCATGCACCCCGTGTTATTACACATATGACAGATCCTATTTTCTCTCAGTATGTTCTGAGCTGGTCCAGTTACGGCTGACACAGGAAGTCGATGTATACTAAACAGCAAAATGAACCTATGTAGATTTATCGAACGGCAAAGTCTCAAGCAGAACTGTGTCTTCCCAAAGGTGTAGAGCATCACGGGAACATGTGTGTAAAATCTTATTTTTGCCAAATGGATAAAGTTACTAATCCAGTCTGTCTGCGCCACCCTCTGCTCAAATACTTTTTTCAACTCAGGGAAGCCCAGATCCCAAACAGGACAGCAGTCAATCGCTTCAAACAGTGTTCAATTTCACATAAGCAGTGGCCCTCTTGGAGCTCATTTCCTGCTCCAGTAGGCTTAATAGAGGACAACAAGGATCCATCAGGGCTTTAATATATAGGACATGTATTTTCAAAACCCTTGCCTCCATCGCACTAACACCAAATTCCAGTCAAAGTACCTCGATGGGGAAACATGATGGCAAGCCAAGGATTTTTTTCCAAAACCAGCCCAACTTCCCAACCCACGACAGATCCATAATTGACCCAATTTTAAGCCCGTACGTGATCTCAAAATGGACACCCAGTTACTGGTAGCACTCTACATATTCGACCTTTATCCCCCTAATTAATAAATTAAGTCTCATTACTTTCCCACGTTTAAAAATAACTATCTGTGTTTTCTTTCTGTTAACAGTTAGTGGATTTTCATCAGTGTAGTGTAGAGGAGCAGCTGCATGCCTCTGCTGGAAATCCCGCCCCCCTACCTCTTATATGTTGGATGCCTGAGATCGTTTCGTGTCTGACACCAGCATTTGTGCCAGTACCGCAGTGTATATTCGAAAGAAGATACCCATTGAGACAACCATATTGAATGTATCCCTGAAGAGACGACAATCTGAGCGAGGAACTCCCTGAAGGAATATAAAGAGAGCAAGGAAAAAAGCCTGTGATGTCATAAACGAGTAGGAACAACGTCTGAGAATGCTTGTTAAAGATGATGAATGGATCCTACAGAAACTAATGGTGAAGTAAAGAATCGAGTGAACTCTTTAAAGATTACATGTGTACACAATGTTGCAGAGATAACCGATCAATAATAGTACAGATGCTGAAACGCAAGGTAGACTCAGTCATCATAGAAGCTGGCCATACGTAGTTAATAGAATGCAGGTGAAGCCACCATTGTATAAAAGCTAGAGATCGATGTCATGAATTTAGTAGGCAAAGACCCATGAAGTGAAAAGGAGAGAATTGTGTTGGAGCAAAAATAAGCTGAATCTTGGAGCTGCATGGCAAGGTTGTCTGGGTTAGAGTCAAGATTGAAGCAGCCAAGGTCAGCTATCTATTCTGGAAAGGATTAAACGTGAAAAGGATGAATCATCCCTTTTTAAGGTGCAAAGAAAGAACACCAGGAGTGCCAAGTTTATTGATTTAGAGTATTTAAAACCTGCAAAATGGACCAAATTGTGGTCTCCGGTCACGTGAGCCAAGGATGAAAATAAAGTTCGAACTTGAAGTCCTAGGACACGATAGTGTGAGCTCGCACTCCCATGTAGTCTGAAGACAAGGATACTTTTGCAAGGCCAAGTTCAAAGACAATCTTCATGGCAGAAGGCTTGTGTGATGAGAGATGCTGGGCTAATTGGGTGGGAAGGTAGTGCCATGCCCCATCTCCCTGCACATCGTCTGGTCGTATGTGCTGCTAAGTGAACCGAATGTTCCAGACGTCCCAACCAATTGTAGTGGTCCATATAACGAAGGACCTTATAGTTTGAAGACCGATAAGATAAGAAACAGTGTATCTAATGGTTTTGAAGATGGCATGTTTTAGAGGTAGGCATATGTTGGCCACCTGACAGCAGGCAAACATTCATAATCCTAGTTCCTATAGAAAATGTACTTAGATGGTCCCCTTAAGCCAATCCCAGTAGGTTTTCTATTATTTGACACTTAGTATGAAGTTATCTCTGACATATTTTTGGAATAGAAATGTGTTTTTGTGAAAGGATTGCTGAGAGAAATTGAGCATAAATCCTTTGATGTTCGTTGTAACTCCCTGTTTTTCATAATAGTTAATAAAACAGTATCTTTGCCATCTTCCTGTGTTGGTTCCGTTCTTTGGACTCAGAGTTAATCTGTGAACCCATCTATTGCATGCACGTTCCTAAAGGGCCCTAAACTCACGTGGTAGCAGTGCAGATGGTTTGAAAAGATCGGATGATCATGCATCCTCTGCCATTGGCTGGAAGATCGCATGGTTTCCTGTGGAGAGCAGCCGATAGAAATAAACTTGCAAGAAGAACCAAGACGGTGGGCAGGTCCCTCTTTGATGAAATCCCTGCCCGGTTTCCACTGGTGCTCTGCGGATGGAAGGCGAAGTGGTAGGATTGGTGGAAGAGTCAATACCGAAGGCCTCGAGTTGATTAATGAATGGTGAGTAAGACTAAGGGGAAGGGCAAATAAGCATATGGGATTGTGATAATTTTTTTAGTAACGGGAAATATTGTGAAGAGAAGAGGTAGCGTCTAGAAATCCCAACTCAATGGAGTTAGAAGGATACATCTCAAATCCAAGCAGGAGTTGAGTGAAATATAAAACACGTAATCAGGATTACATAAGGTGATGTCTCAAACCCTGTATAGGGTATAAAAAAGTAAAGGCGAGAGAAAAGAAGTGATCCCATTGTTTATAATGTGTAATGTTTTGACTCGCCTTTGTTGTTGTTGTTTGTTGAGTAAACTATCGAGGAGCCGTAGAAATTGTGGAAAAAAGTTGAGGAGCAACAGTGAACGATTGGCACCAATCAAGAGAAAAGATACGCCAATCAAGAGAATAGACAGGCCATTGAACCAAGAGTATTGAGCAGCGATTGATGGTGCTTGCTGATATTTGTTGTTTTAAAACATTGAGAAGTGGTGATTTGAGCCAAGGTATAAGGTTTATTTAACAATCTGGTAAGTATCGACAGTCGATTGAGACTTGTCATTATGGGGGATACTCCTCTTATGCACCTATGCAAGACAATGCCAAAGCATATGCCCAAGCTCAAACAGTATAGTGCGGAATGCGTAAATGGGCACAGCAGATAAAGTGTTCATGCCATGGCCACAAGGGGGAGTATTGTGAAAAGTGGCATTGCAACTCATGACCACATACATGCACGATGCGTACACAGGGAAGAAATTAGAGAAAAGATTAGCAATTTTACAGCTCTGGAAGATGTATCAAGAGGAAAGAGAAGACCTGCCACTTGAGGAGTGGATTCTTAATCAGCAGAAAGGGGAACGTGTTGAGCCCTCAGCTCCCCTTACCATGTCTGAGGCAAAAAGTGGTGCTAGGGAAGAGATAGGCGTGTATCCTTTAAAATATCTGATTGCAGCGATGGGGTACTCCGATATATGAACCCTGCGCTTACAGTAGTGACGATAGTCTGGAGGAGAATAAGAGACAGGAAGTGTCATAACTCACAAACAAGGATGGTCAATGTGCTGATGTTGTCGGCATCTAGTGCATTCCGTCCTATACCCAGCAACATGGTGCCACAAGCAGGATGTGCCAGTCTAGGCTTCCTCGCCAGTTCAGCTGGTGTGGCTCCGCCCACGACTCCGGAGAGGATTCAAATGGCATCTCTGCCCACACATCATCATGTTGCTACTCTTCCGGTAGCCACGTTCCATAAGTATGCAAATCTCTAGGCTCTTTTCCATATTCTAATAACAGATTTCTAATACTTGCCTTTTTCTCTTCCCTGTCTGCTTAGCCTCTGGTCCCGCCCCATGGCTTCCCGCATCCCGTACGCCTCGCAGCGTCTCTCTCAGCTTCCCAGAAAGTCTCCCACAATTTAAGTCTGTGGATCCCGTTCTCGAATCTCATATCCTCCGGCTCACACCGTGGCCTGCCCGAGACCTACGATCGCAAGGTCACATTCTTCCGGTGGTGGAGTATACATGCCCCGCGTTCTGATGTTATAGCAGTGGTAGGGAACTTACCTGATATTACATCTTACACTGTCCTGTTTTCCTTCAGTACTAAACATTCTCTTCTCCTTGTCAGCCAACTCCTGGGTTCACTTGCTCCTTCCCATGTCCACTGAAGAATGGAGTTCACATACATTCCACAGTCCGAGCGTCAACCCGGCACTAACGGGTAATTAGACAACCCATTTAACCCAGGTTCCTTCTCTCATGCTTGAACTAATCAGTGCCCATCTCATTCCAGGTTAACAGTTCATATTCACACGACGACTCTTCAGGAAAAGGACCTCCCACGCTGACCTATCAGTGGTTCCTGCTTCCAGAACAGGGTTTTCGTCCCATAGAGGGTTTCCCATTAATCCCCGCTCCTCAAAAAGAAATAAACCATTGTATTTTAGAGAAGTGAATCTTTTGTCTGTGTCTTACTTCATGTTGCGTTTACACACCATATAGGATAGTAAAGTTCCCTGGGTGAACATCTAACTACTGCCTTAGATGTGCAGATAATAAATCAAAACACATGAATCGTGATTAGGGAGGCTGGATAACCAATAGACTTGCACACTACTTATCACAAAATATAAATTTATTTTGTACAACAAATATTCATAAGCACTTTAAATATACCATATCTTTGGCGCCAAAGGCCTAGAACGCCGTTCAGGAAGCTGCATCTTTTCCAGTCTGAAGGGAAACAGGTAAAGAAAGAAAAACGAGCAGGTTATCTGTGTATGTGGGTTTGTATGTATGCATGCATCCGAGGAGGTGTCTACGTGAGTGCACATATATGTGTGTATGCAAGGGGAGTGTCTGTAAATGCATGTATTAATCAATGCAGAGTGAATGGTGCGCATGGGTGCAAGTGTGCATGAGTGAGAAAGCAGTGTGAATGTCCAGGGTGCTCAAGTGCGCGTGTGACTGGTAGGGAATGTGTTTGTGTGTTCATATGGTAGGGTGGGACTCAGGTGTCATTGGAGCATTCACTTTTTTGACATGAGCATTTCATGCTTTACTTGCATTTTTGGGCAAAGTAAAGCCACCTTGATGACTAGTATAATGGGGAGGAGGAGTTGGAGTCAGAGTGGGGGTTATTACAACGGGGCTGGTAGGCTCGATCCTTTCGTAATGTGGCATAGAATTGTGTCCTTGCAAAAAGAGCAAAGCCAACATGACGAGTGGTGTTACGGAGGGAGTGGAGGGCATGATTTAATACTGTGGCACGACATTTTTTACTGGTATCAGGTTCAAAGACCACATTTTGAGTGCTCTTACATGGGGTATGGCATTTGTGCACCAGTCAAGGCAATGTTTTCTTAGAGTGGCTTGGCAGCTTTTACTTGTGTTAGGAGCCAAATATAACCTAAAGTGTTCTTATATGGGGATGAGGGGAAATTTGTGTAGCCGGAAAGTACATACTTACTGTGGCATGGCTTCTTTTTACTTGCATTAATTCAAAGCCAACAGGAGTGTGATCTTATATGGAAATACTGGCATATATTGGCAGAGCCAGCATAAACATGTTTTGTTATAGTATCATTACTTGCGGCATGGGCAAAGCAAATGTGAGTATGTCCTTAGAATGGACATTTATGGGCATCAGCATGAAAATGTTTTTTACACTGTCAGAGTATTGTCATATAGTTGGCAAAGGCATAGAAAAATGTGTTGGAAAATGCTCCCGTGCATTGTTAGTGACTTGGCAGAGTAGCGAAGAGTGGCAGTCTTGGCAGCTACTCTTTTCCTTGGATGGCAGGCAGTGGAGTCATTTGCCTGTCTCTATTGTGCCCGGAGGCAGACCTTCAGTGGACTTTGTTCAAAACCACTTGCTACCTGCGGAGTGAATCAGCTACTCTTTTCCTTTGCTGGCAGGCAATGAAGTTTTTTGCCTGTCTCTATTGTGCCTGTAGGCGGACCTTTAGTGGACTTTGTTCAAACCACTTGCTACCCGCAGAGCGGTGCAGACTAGCGAAGAGTAGCAGTCTTGGCAGTCTAAGCGGGCCGTTCGGGCTGACTAGAGGACTAGAGGACACCTCTTTAACGTCCCTCTGAACCCCTCTGAACTCCAAGCAGTGGCCTGCCCGCACCCCCTGCTCTCTGACTGCGGTCCGATAATAGACTTGCCAAGAGAAACTCACTGCGGATTGAGCCGAAGAACGCTAAGAGTTGAGGATGGAAAAGCAGTAAAGCAAAGTTGAGGATGATAAAATCAGGGGGTCAGGGGTCGCAACTTCTGAACGCTGTCTCTGCTGAGTGCTATGCTACCTGTCCCCTACACCTTGCTTCTCCGAGGCAGACCGTCAGCATTAGACACACTGCTCCTTTTCTTTGGAGCTACTTGCTGGTTACTTTGATTGGTCCACCGGTACATACATAAACATACAGAAGGGCTGTAGACTGCAAGCAGTTTATGCGTCTGAGCCGGACCCCTCCACAAGGAGAGACACTCTACGGGGCAGACACTGGGCAACGCTGAGAAACCACTGGTTGGGCTCCAAATCAACTTATTAAACTATTGAAGGGTCACTTACAGCAAGCCCGTTATTTTAAGAAAGAAATAACACCAAAGCATTACTGCTAATCAAACCTCTCCATAAATCTCTCACCACGATGGAATCCTAGTGGAGCCAAGCAGGAGTGAGAATGAAAGATGGAAAGGGCCCAAGGACCGGTGCCAGACAAAACAATCAGAGGATCAACCAGCGAATGAATTAACAGCCATGCAGACCATGAGGTCAACCCAGGTGAACATTGATTCAGAAACATTCTTGGACCCTACAACGAGCAATACTATCCATCCTGACAATCTAACCACCCCCACTGACTCAGTAACAATGGAGAACACAAAGGGACAGATACAACCAGGGGATAGAGAGGACATGAAGGACGTGGAGAATGTCAAGTACAGTGAACACCTAGAGAACGTAGAGAACGAAGAGAATGTAGAGAATGCAGGAAACATGGAAATGACAGAAATGATGGGGGGCTCACTAAGTGATGCACCTATAGCACTGGCAGCTAACGAGGTACAATCAATATATAATAAATCTCTATTGGAAACCACAAAGTGCGACAAGGGAGAGAAAGAGGGCGGCAAACTGCCACAGGATCAAAGAGATCAAAGAGTTCCGGGGGAAACTAAAAACTGCCTGTCAGGAGATGCAGCAATGGATTCAGTGAAGCTAGTACAGTTAACACATGAAGTGGGGAGCGATACTAGAACAGAAGATTTGGCTGCCCAAGTTTCTCCAACTAGACAAGACCAGCACACCCCACGAACAAAAGAACACAATCCCTTTACTGACCAATGGGCTAAAATAGATGGAAACCTAGAGAAGGAGAATATAGTGGACTACCCTGGCAGACATTTATCCCGGCATATGAACCAGGGAAACCATGGAAAGCGAGTAGCTTGGTTAGTCAAAGACATTGCGGAAATCGAGCTACTGATAGGCAATAAAAGAATAAGAAGCAAAGTGTTCCTAACAAGTTACGCAACTCAATCAAGCCTACTGTTGGAGACGGGAATGACCACGCAATTAAAAAGGAGTGATGACACAATCACGCATGACGCTTGTCAGTCGGTAACGTTGTCAAGTCGGCAACAGATGTCATATATAGAGAAGAGAGCAATCGTGAATGAAGAAGCCTCATACTCTCCAAGAGGGGCTACGAGGGCGATGCCACTAAGGATAACCTCAACAAATAGATCATCTTCAGGAAGCTCATCCAGCTCACAAACCAAACAAAGCCCCCTCAGCCCCCTTGAACAAGACAAAGCACCAGGTGATTACCATACAACAAGCAAAAGATCCACCATAACTAGAATGATACAAGAGGAACTTCTGCCAGACCTGATGGGACAGCTCCAGAATACTGTCATGGCTTTGCGTACAGTAGCTTTAGCACCATTCACCAAATTATATGAAGCTCTGAATGAGTCCTTGCGATACCAATCAACAGGACCGAAAATGTCCTTGGGGAGTGGGTGCTGGTTTCTGGCCATGCCTGAGCCGGTTTGGAAAAATAAAAAATGAAAAAAAAAAAAAAATGTCTTCAATTTTTCTTTTTTCAACAAGCCTTTCATTTTTCTTAGGTTGATAAATGAGTACCAACACAGGTTGGGTGATATTGCATGCATATTTGTTCTATAAAAAAGAGCTTAAGCATGAGTGCGATACAATAACATATTATCATTTGGCCTTGGACGTCTGCTTTTATTCACAGTAATTTAACAATATGGATCTATACACAGATATTAATGATACATATGGTGATCCATTCTTGTGTGAAATGTATATCACATTAGTGAAATCATAACCATATTTTTCGTACTTAGGAACAATGCTATTTGATGCCACTTCCTGTTTTGTCAAGGGGTCAAAGGTGTGTTTCATCGCTTACCGGGATGTCACTTTGGGGTGGGGTCAAATTACATCACTTCCGGTGATGTCATCAGAGGTCAAGGGTCGTGAAGCGAGGGGTGGGCCACTTTTTTTGGGTGCACGGGCCTATTTCTTGTCCCAGTCCGACCTTGCCAATCAACACTGTTGGCAATGGTCCAATCAAAACAAATTGTTTTGGAATCATTTGCAAGCACAGTACATGTAAGATTTGACAAAGATGCCGCAAAATCGGCACAGTGACAAGCCCGACTGAGTGACCGTGCCAGAGGGGAAGACTCTGAAATAAATATAATGATGGCAGGAGTATTAGATATGATGAAATGGACGTGAAGGTCAAACAAATTGAGTGAAACAGCAGAAATACAAATAAGGGATATCATCAACGTTGGACATGAAGAGTCCTTGCAAATAACCACAGGGAACCCAAACGAATCCCATGAAAGACCATTCAAGAGAAGAGATTAAGAACAAGCAGCCAAGTGACCCAGTAAATGAGTATTTGGCGTGAGAAAAAGGAATCTGGAGGTGGTGGTTCGTGGCCCGATCCCTGTGACTGTGGGTGTGTTCCTGCAGCGGTCTGACTTGCACTGTCAGTACAACAATGCGTTGAAACTGCATTGTTGTACTGACAGTGTGAGTCAGACTGCTGCAGCACTACACACTGACAGGAACACACGCGCAGTCATGGGGATCCGGTCGTGAACCACCACATCCGGAAAGTGTCTTACCACGAGTAGAGAAGTGGAATGCATCATAAACACTGTCCAGATGGATTCACATCACATCTGGGCTCAAGGTTGAATGTGGTAACAACTTGAAATTGAAGCATGACCGAAAAAAATTGAGATTATGACAGGTAGTGTGTGAGTTCAACTCTCATATGGTGAGGACCATGATTCATGAATTGTCATTTTAAAATTGTAGCCGATTTGTTTTGTACATTGGAATAAAATGAATTTTAAATTACGTAGTTAATTCTGACAATTGCTTATATATTAGCAATGTGTTTGGGTTACTTGGATATTAGTTTAAAGATTAATTAGTAGCAATTGATTATTGTGTATTTATTGTTTGTTATTTGTTAGTATTTTATGATGTAAAAAATGTTTAATTACTGTTTTATTATTTTGGATTTCAGTTTTGATATTATGTTTCTTCATTGTGAAAAGTTATTATGAACTAAAACACAATAAAATAAAATTACAAATTAAAAAAAGAATGTGGTCACACCACCATATCTGATAGACAAGGCGATCTCACCAGACACACACAAACGGCAGGTCCTGATGAGGATGACTAGAACCAGCATGTCATTGAAACCAGTCGAGCGCCTGGAAGCACGATATCCCTGAAGGAAACACAGGATACACGATACAGGATTTAATTGACCAATCTGTAACAGAGAACACAGTATCTCCTTATTTTAATTGGTTTCCCTTGCCAACCTCTATTGGGTGTCAAAAAAAGAAAAAACATTTAGAAATGGGGTACCTAGCCTATATGAAACAGTAGGTTCCTTGACACACACCCCTTTGTTCATAATCATTTAACTGTTACATTCCTTTATTTCTTGAATCATTGGAATGTATCTTATATTTTTATCGTTGTGTTGAACCACGCATTACCACCTGGTCTGCACACCATGCACACACTCCTTGGAAGGTGAATAAAATAAGTACACTAAGGAAATACTTCCTCCATTGAAATGTACATGGAGGCAAGGCAGATTTGGTTCAACTTTTTTATCTGTTGAGAAATGCTGAGTCAATGCTGAACAACCATACACTACAGTCAGCATTGTTAACATCAGGAGTTCCTGAAAAAGATTGGATAACGCACTTTACTGAATTATATGCAAAAAGGGAGTGCAAATCTACCCTCAGAGGAAGACTGGAAAATAATAATGACAAAGGATGATATCACAGAAAAAATAGGACGCCTAAGTAGCTCAACAAAAGCAGCGGGCCCTGATGGCATTTCTAATGACACACTTAAAGCCAACCCAACTATTTGAACAAATAATGGTAACAAAAGAAGTTCCACCCTCATGGAAAAAAACACTAAAAGTCCCGATCCACAAAAAAGGGACTAGAACTGACCCTGGCAACTATAGGCCCATCGCACTACTAGACGCAGTGGGGAAAGTCTTCGCCTCAATACTTTTAGTTCGATTAATGGACTGGGCAAAAAGAAATTACAGGATTTGTCAAGGGGGTGGAAACAGAACTAAATCTATTCCTACTAAACCTATGCAAAAATGAATCAATGAGAACTAAAACTAAAGTTTATGCAGCATTTATCGATCTAAAACAGGCCTTCGATAGCATAACAGAGAGCTTTTATGGCAAAAACAAATTGATTGGAAATGCCCCGAAGACTTGGTAAGCCCAATGCGTGCTCTTTATCAAAATACTTCAATCCAAGTAAGACTATCTCAACGGGGATCATTAACAAAGAGCATATAAACATTTCATGGACTAAAACAAGGATATCCGATGTCCCCGGCCCTGTACAATTTGTTTACAGTGGATATAAGCAAGAACCAGAGAGATCAACGCTTCCCCCCCCCCGCCCGAAGATCTTGGACCAGCAGATACGATGGGTCAACCATGCAGATGACCTAGTCATACTAAACCGTATACCAATTGGCCTACAAAGGACACTAGCAGCACTGTAACTATACATGAAAGATAACTTGCTCCAAATAAACACAGGAAAGACACAAATTGGGAGCTTTGGATGGTCTGCGAGGAACAGAAGGAGGGAAAACAGATTTAAATGGTATGCCGAGAACAGCTGCCTGGAACAGATCCCATCAGTAAAATACTTGGGGATCCTGGTAAATGGAAGTATCAGGGAGCATGAATGGCATAGAGAGCTGAGAGCCAAAGTAAAAAGTTTAGCAACACAAGCCAGCTGTCTCCACAGGAAATACGGGAAGTTCACGCTGATATCACTTATCATCTACTACAAGCAGAAAGGGACTCCTATTCTAACATATGGAGCAGAATGCATTTTATTGTTGAAACGGGAGATCCGGAATATACTAGAGGCAATGCTTTGGCAGAAAGTATTATGCCTATCACCAACCTTCCCAGTCTACCTCCTTAGATATGAGCTGGCGCTCCAATCACTCTTATCACGGGTACCATGGAAGGCCTTGAGCCTCTACTGCAAATGTACTCTAAAGGAAACACCCTTACCGTTTAAAACATTTGAGAAAATACAGGAAAGAGCAAACTGTGAAAAGAGTGTTTTGAGAGAATGGTCTGCTAAATGCATAACGAGGCTGAAAGAAAACAACCAGAATGGAGCAAAAAGGAAAATCTGCATGAAAGACTGGATAGACACGCAAGAGAAAAAAGCAAACTACAAAATGGCTCTGGATCTCAGGCATGAAAGATGAGCGATTAAACAGCTAGCTGCTTATTCGAGGAAATTCTGATGTCCAAAAGTGAGAGACTTATTAATGAGACTTCGATTAAACACATTGGGGGTCATTACGAGTTGGGCGGTAAGGGTTAACGGTCACCGGTAATGATGCTGGTGCCGGTAAACCCTTACCACCCTATTCCGAGGTCCCTTAGTGGGTCCCAGCAGGAACAGCTGGTCTGACCAGCCGTTCTCTGGTGGTCCCATTAAGGGACCTTGGAGATAATAACGGGCCTGCAATTTGCGGGCCCGTTAATAGCGCCTTCCCCATTCCCATTGAGCCCTATGGGGGCTCAAATGGGAATGGGGAATGGTCAACTGAATGGGGACTTACCGGGTCCGCATAGGTCGGAATGTCCCGGTAAATCCCCATTCAGCCAGACCGGACCCGGACCCGAATCTCCAAACTCGTAATGACCCCCATTGCCAATGAGAGAAATCATGGCAACAAGGAAATAAATCAACCAGGAATAAGCATATTGTAGATTTTGTGATAACAAAATAAGATCGAATCAAGAAGACATCTGATATAGGAATGCCCCTCCTTAGACACAATAAGAGTTAAATATGAAGAAGCCAACAGCACCAGTTTGGCGACATTACCAGAGCAAGAATGGTGGAATATTCTTCTGATAGGAGAACATAACTCCCTGATATTCACAATGACGAAGTTCCTCTAGGAAATCTTAATATTAGACTGGTAGGGAATGAGAAGACGGAAACCCCAGCAGAACCTATTTGTAAACACGGGAAGGATACATGTTAGCGATCCCTACAAGCTTGAAAGAGAGGTCTACAAAGGAGTTGTATCCAGTAAGTGGCTGTACATTATTTAGACTTCTTACTCAACTAGTGAAGGGGGAGAAAAAGGGAACCTTTGATTTGGAGAAAAAAAAAAGAAACTGAAGGAAGGCGACAATGACCTTCCGGAACTGAACACTGTTTTTAGACATAATGATTTTTACGATGGCATGTATAAATTAATGAAACTGGAAACAATTAATTTATGAAAGGTTTGTAACATTAAAAAAAAAGTGACTTGGCATCTAATACAGTTTTTTTAACATCTTACTCTACAAAACTGATTGTAAACTGTGTGGATCTTTACCTAATTTGTCACAGAAATTGTACTGTAAAATTCACCTTTTCATTCCATTTCATTATTTATAAAATGTTCCTGGATGAGAAACCCCACAAAATAGCCTTTATGGGTTTGGGGCCTCGCGCTTTGCTTGGTCGCTTCTGCGCATTCATCTGGGAGCTGAACAAACCCCCTTACCTCTGGAGGATCCCCTTAAACTTGGTCCAACCACATTAGCATCAGGCCCCACTCACTAGACAATCCTGTTTATGGCCTAGAGAGGTGATACTTTTAAGGTCTCCTGAGTAAAAATAAAATATAGTAGCGAGAAACAAGCATTTGTTTATATACACCATTACAGATACCACAATATACGAACTAGGCGCCAACCCGAGAGCAACTAAGTTTGCAAAATGGGCATACTTTGGTGGGTGTTATCAATAGCACACTTTGGTGTGGTTTATGGTGACATATGCCTGCTGGCTTTCTCTTGCCTTATGCAACTCACCCCCAGAATTTGAGTGTCTCTTCCTTCCTTTCGGTGTCAGCCATCATGCACCCACATGCGCTCTGTTGGGTGCTCCCTTCCTCCAGACACCCAGAGGAAATTCCGATTCAAGAGCCAACGGACACCCCAGGGTTTAGACGCAAGTAAACATGAGGACATTGACCAATAGTAGAATGTTCAGGTTGGATGGTTGATGAAATAAATGATGATGTGTGCTTGATCTGAATGAGCCTGCACAGCTGAAAACCAGACCTTCAGACAGAACACAATCAGACAGTGAATGCAGGTTATGCATAAGAACAGATTATTTTCCCCATTTAGGAATGAAACATTAAGAGAGAGAAGTCATTTTGAATTAACAGGGGTAGCTGTGAGGAGAATAACAACCTGTTATCAAAGCAATTCCTTGACCTGATGAAGGACGTTTTGCATAGTTGAGGAGGACTCCTGGGATGGACGGATCTCCTGGTCATCGGCCGAAACACAATGTTTCGACATGTTTTTAATATGAACATCCTGTGTGTGAGGGATATTTCTTAACCTGTGGGGACAACCTCTGACCCACCTACATCGAACTTGTTAGGGTGTAATTCTTAGCCACCTAAAAGAAAGAAAAAATTGGGTAAACAAGATTGTTCATATAATGAATTGATCATTCAAAAAGTAGTGGTCTAGTGTGGCTAGGTTCCCCAGGAAAAATTAAATATATGATACTAGATTGGAAGCTTTAAAGTTAATAATTTGCATATGAATAGTAACCCCCTTGCACTTTATGCACATTTTTGCACTTTTTTGCACCTTTGTATGCAGGCATAGTGAAATGTGTTAGGTCTGTTGAATGGATAGGAATATTGAGAAATTATTTTTAACTTCTATATAAATAAAATGTATATTTTCTAGAGGATCATAGCATGAGTATTATTTGATGGTGAAGACAAGGTTCATCAATGACATACATGTGTTATTTCCTGGGACTAAGAATAGTTGAAAAAGAGGGAGGGGTAGGCCACTCTGTTCAGAGTTGCTATTCTCTTAAATTTCACTCAAGCAACAGACCACTGTTAATAGCACCTTTCCCGCTAATGTACAACATCTGTTCAAGGAGTTCCCCAATTACCGTATCTTCACTTATCAATGGAAACACGTTGTTTCCTCAATACATAATAATACAACACATTCAGGAATGGCCCCTATTGGCTTCAGTTGCTATTTTATTTAATACCACTTGTCCCTTATTTGTTTCTGCCGAGCATGAAGTGGCCTATGTTAAAATAATGTGCTGTACCCATGGCCATTAAAGTGTTGAGGAGTGCAGAAGAGTGTCATGAAGTACACTCTGTGGCAATAGTGTGCGTATTTGCCCGTGAGAACCTTGCTCAGGGTTTGATTCATTCAGACTGCTCGTATCTACAGACTGGTGTGCTACATTGTTTCTTGCAGTAACAGTTTTAAAAACTATCCAGCGCACATCAGTACGCGTGTCGAGGAGTGGAGAAGAGGGTCTTGCAGTCTCGCAGAGAGCTGGATCGGGAGACGAGCAGAAAGCAACAGCGAGTTTCATCCGCTCTGAGAATGTATGATTTTCCTCTGCATATTGTAAATATGAAGCATACAAAGACCCACAAATATGGCCTATGCAGTAACTCAGCATGCTTAGGCAAGCGCCTACAGGGCCCCCTAGCCAATAGTAGACGCTCCAACGAAATACCGAAATCCAAAAAGTACAAACCTGATTGTATGTTAATATTAATGTTAAAGGATATTCGTACTGCGCACTATGACCACCAAAGTGGTCCCCTGGCGCTCTGGCAGATCTGAAAAGGAGAGGGGGTGAGTCAGTGGGGATGAGCAGGAAAAGTGCAAGAGAGCAGGGATGTGCTGTTGGCAGCTTCAGTTCAGTTAACACTGGTTAACACAATAAGAAATCACTGTGTTTTTTGGCACTGCACCGATGGCTACTATTGATGGTGGGCTAGCTGGGAAAATTGTTTCATCACCACACAATAAGGAACTGTGCATGGAACCTGGCCTTAACCTGTCACCTACAACAGACAACAATCATGCTTTGCTTAATCTGTGTTTGGGACCACAACGAGACTCGATGGGTCCCACCGACATTGTAGCCAACACACTTGAGCGATGTGACAATATCATCGGGACTAATTTATCTGCTACTCCGGACCTTGGACATTTGACATCCTACACTGAATCTTCTGATAGTGGCAGCAAAGAGGACTATAGCCCTCAATCCTCAGAGTCTTCATTTGAAGAGGAAGTAACAGCTACTCCCCCTCTAAACGCGGAGGCCTCAACCATCCATGCCCTCTGTTCAAATATTGTAACTGAACAACAGGGGATAAAGAGAATTTTAGCTAGGGTGGTCGATGTATCCTAGATAGTTATGTTGTGTCAAACGGGCCACAACATAATTTAATTGACTTGAAACAGCAGGTGGTAGCAGATCAGAGTCTGCACAGCCATAATGACCCACTCAACTCACTACCCAAAACATCTGCACAATTGCACAGCCTCGTGGGATGGCGATACTGATTTATTGTAAATGGGAACTGATCGCAAGTGGGACTGTAAGGAAATTGATATCCCCAGTACCCCATTTATTGCCTTAAGTGAGGACGTTACCCACACCAATCCTGATCCCACGCTTCTCTCTTCACCCATCCGGAAACAAAGACGCCATGGGTGCAATTTTTTTTTTAAACGGCAAGAGAGGCTTAATGTAATACATACAACTTCCAACAATGCTGTGATGCTGTGGAGTGCACCTGTAAATGTATTAACAACGTCTGTCTACCACCTAGGAAAACCACAGTGATATGGGTACTGGAAGAGGGAACTGGGAGACAGATACAGCTCCACCGTCCCATGGAAGGATGGCTGCAAACTGGATTCAAAGTGCCATCCATCACGGGCCCACGGCATGCTCCTACTCTGCTGTACCCCACATCTTTTGTTCCAGAAGATGGTCAAGCATTCTAGAAACAACGAGATTCCACAGAGCCTAGGAAACAGCCATGCAATGTTTTTTTTTTATCTGGCACTAAGTGGCCTGATGAAACTATTCCTCCGGTCAATTCCCGGGGTGAAATTATCCTGCCCCCCTCTATTGCACACTCTTCCCCTCAGGTTCAAGTTCAATCTTGGGCTTGGCCCCAGCTGCCAAAGGAGGATTTGCTGCTGAAAAAGGACACATTACCACTCGGGAAATGGGCTACATCAGAAGAACTGAATCCGACAGTTTTAAGCCTATTTATGAGCCGCAGTTTCATCTTGGACCTTTCTCGTACGATACGTCGATTGAAAACTATTGGTTCAGGTGGCATTATTCATGTGGAATTGCAGGAAATGGACAGTGCCACGAACTGGGCCTTAATGGAATTTATATCACCAGTGGTGGTGGTGCTGTTGAGCTCATGTTGTTTAGAATGAAAAGCAATGGGTTACCAGCTAACAGTGTGCCGCAAATCTACGATTAACATCGGGCCTAGAGAAGACCCTCAGTCTACCTATATGCTAAATAAAGGGTTTCCTGCATTAAATAACTCACGACAGAAAGAGTCAGCCTGTTCTGTCAAGCAAGTGGAAAAACCCACGGCTAGCCGTGAGGTGGATCAATGGATACCGGAGACAGATGGAGTTAACAGTAATTGACATCCTGATATAAGTCACACTCTGAATTGGCTCTCGTGCAATAGACAAGGCCACAGATCCTTCTTAAGTCATACATTGGGCATCTCATTAATCATGGTCAGTGATATCTTCTTATTACAAGAAGCCTGGCTAACCAATGCCTTTAACATTGATGGACACAGCATCCTAGGTCGGCCCGCAACTCAATTGCAGAGGGGCCACCCCATGGGTGGTCTGGCCATTGGTGCTAAGGCATTATTTAATCTTGAGGCTTATTCGATGGATTTCTTGTCCCCCTATGTTTAATCGGCATCACTTGGTGACCCTCAGTGTCAGGATCATAGGGTACTAATTATTCATCTATATGATCCACTGGGAGGTTTTGCTACGAAATGTATCCAGAGGATCATTGAGAGGACCCTGATCTACTGGTATGACCAACATCCTGCCAACATGGTTCTCATTGCAGGAGATTTTAATGTTCATGATCTCCATCTTAACATACTTACAGACGAGGTAAATAAAAAAAGGGCCTGATGGTTTGCCCTGAGTGCAAGGGGCAGAGGTGATCGAGGGTGAGGAGAGTTTTTTGACACTCATGATCTAAGTTGCTTAAAAAACAAAGACCAGGGTAATGTTCCCCCTTTGGTCCACCTGGGCCAATGGGAAAGCTAAGACGTGCATTGATTATGTCCACGCTGATACTAGAATGGGGAATCAATGAAGTCCTATTAACACCCAACATACCACACTTAGTGACCACGCTGTTCTCTCTTGGTCGCAGACCCTGGCCCAGCCCTGCAAATTAGATCATATCAATTTAGACATAAGGGTAAATGGCATGGGCAATCGCATGTTATGGTCATATGTCACGGTCAGGAAAATCAGCCAGCTAATTTGCTCTGACCAAACCCAATAAGAGAGCTGATTGTCCCTCATTAATTGCGATATTGAAACCATGATGTTGAATTTGGCTGAGCGGCCACACCTCAATCAGTCGCAACAATTCAACAAATCTAACAAAGATCATCGGGCTATATTTGATACATTGATACATCGCAAAAAGCAATCCTATCGTAGAGCTAGAGCGTGCATCAGTCGGGTCTCATTATCTGTCCCGAATGGATAGAGCCATGCAGTTGGCTGCTCTGACCACCCTATATAAGGACTGGCTATGACAACATAAGTGCTCATTTAATAGTTCCAACTAGACGCTCCATTTCAGCTTACTGAAGGGTAATGACAACAAGAAATGTTGGGCAAATTATAGAACATTCCTGGCAGGTGTAGCCTCACATAATGCAGTATCAGAGTCAAAATGGGCTGAATGTATCACTGAATTGTATTTTGACTCTAACTATGTGGAATTAGAAGCCCTTTGGAGAGGTGGAAGAGGACACCATGGGCTATGACCTCAAAGACATCTTGCCTATTATTAAGAAATTTAAGGCATCCCGGGTACCTGGCCCGGATGCGATTGCCAATGTGGCCATCAAGCCAAAACTGAATTCTGGGCAAACATTCTTCAGGTATTGTCACAACGCATCGAGAGCAGTGGTAACGTTCCAGATAGATGGAGGAAATCCATCCTAGTCTCCGTATTTAATGATAATGATGTTTTATTTATATAGCGCCTTAATCCCAAGCACTTTACAGAGCACATATTTGCATACAATATCACCCAACCGAAATTGGTACTCATTTATCAACCTCGGAAGGATGAAAGGCTGAGTTGGCCTTGCCGGGATTCGAACCTGCAACCTGCAGATCACGCTCAGATCGCAGCAGCAATCGCTAAACCCCCTCCGATTTGGAAGTGGGAGCATTTTACTCCCTATTTTTTAAAGTAGGGAGTAAAAAAGATTTTGTGGAATAAAAATGTAAATCCAATTCCCAATGAAAGTATTTTATAAGCGAGTAAAAATATGTATTTAACTGAAAAACAGGAAAATAAATTAATATTGATTTCTTTGCACCTACTTATACATGCACATGAAACGATACAGGTTTACTTCTTCCAATTGGGCCGTTAAAAAAGCTGTTTCTTCCTGTGTTGCTGCATGTACTACTGGTCCAGAAATATGCATGGAGCTGTGAGGTTGAAAGCAGGGGTGGAAGATTCCACATATCTTTTCCCTATTTTTGTATTTTTTGGGTGTAAAAGTGGATGATACACCCCTTATCTGTAGGGCTGCCTCCAAGAACAGATTACTAGCAATGCTTGACTCAAGCCCCAAAATATTTTCTTCAATCTTCCTAAGCAAATCTGAGTAAGTAGCCTGAGGAAAACGGCTTGTTGAAGCAATTCAAACTGGCTTCAGGAAAGCACATAGCACTTTTTACAAAATCTGCACCATACATGACATTAGGGCAGAGGCCTTGAGACAATCTAGTAGAAGACTCTATGGTTTTTCATAGATTACTCCAAGTCGTTTGACCATGTATCTCAGCCTTTGCTATGGAGTAAGCTCATGCGCTGGGGAATTGACCCATTATTGTTGCATCTTTTTAGAGACATGTATAAAGACACATCAAGGGCAATCCGACTGGATCAGGACGGTGTCCTCATGCAGTCCATCGCCACAAACCGGGGACTCAAACACAGGTGCGTACTCGCACCCCTGTAATTCAACGTATATGCCCCTGACATGGACAAGGCCATTAGTGTCGTCTGTAATGTTTCCTCAAGCATCGGCGGAGAGGCTGCTGCGTGGCTGGCTTATGCTGAGGACACTCTGCTTCTAGATTTCACACCCATAGGCCCCCACTGCTCAATAGATGCCCTCCCTAGTTTTGCAAAAACCAACTACGTGAAAATCAATAACACCAAGACGGAAATCATGGTCATAGGGGGCAGACCTTTTAAAAAATCATCTTTCATATGGAAACTAGACAACCTTAAATTAGAAGTGATTAGGAGCTATGTTTACTTAGGATTTCCAATCAAATCTTACCGTGCCACTACTTTCTAAGGCAAATTTATCAAACAATAAGTTGCCAGGAAGGGAGGGTGCAATGTGGAGGGCATGCTTGCCATATATCATACCAGTATTATCCCATGGACTGGAGGTGCTCTCCACAAATTATGTATTTTGGCTGGAAGAAATTGAAGGTAAAATTCTGCGATCACTGCTGGGCTTATCTAGCACAGTATCAGTCGAGGCACTGAGAACAGAACTTGGGCTGCCATCGCTTGGGTCTTTTTGGCTCCTGCAACGGTGCAATCTGCTCGGTCTGATTCAAATAGGCCAATGGGAATGATGGCCGCCCAATCATCCAGGGAAAACCCCAATGGATTTATACAGGAGCTACCGACATTAGTTCTATCCCATTTGACTGAGGTTGGCCTATCCCATGACGAGGCATTTGAATTGCCGAGTATTGACTGTGTAATAAAAAACAAGAACAGAGTGTAGGGTAAAGGACTTCCAGGAAGTCCTGTGTCAAGTCTCGCGGGAGTTCCCGCGAGATTACGAGCGGGTCTTCCTGCAAATTACATGACGAGTGCGGCAAGCCAGGGGAAGGAAGGCTGCCCAACTTTCTCCCTGCAACAACCATACCAGAGGCCCACTCTGTCACCTTAAATGCAGGAGACGCCAGCAGGACATTTATCATTGTAAATAGTTACTGCACTGTACTATGAGAGTGCACTTTTGAGGAGAAGTCAGAGTTAGTCATTGACCAGACCACAACTTAATTGATGACGAGGGTCCAATCAACCCAACCTCACCCCGATGCAAGGAGCAAAGCCACTGCCACTGTTTCTGCAAATCCCAGACAAGCCAGACATTCCATGGCTCCAATGGGAGCCTTTGTTTCAAACTTACCCATTAGCTATGGGGCGAATGGGCTATCGGGCTGCACGCAAAAAGGCCATGTTACTGAATGCGCTGTGCGTGGAAGGACAAAGAACTTTTTGAAGGCCTGAACCCAGAAGCCTCGATAGGAGAAGGCGATGATGCTTACCAAGAAGCAAAAAGGAGAATAGCCAAGAGATTGTCTTGTAAAGAAAATGTCTGTCGTACTACACAGGATCAGATTCTATGACAGAAAGCAAGAACCAGTGGAACCCATGGACGATTATGTGGTCAAGCTGAGAGAATTGGCGGCATTGTGCACTTTTGGAGCAACAGCAGAGGAAAGGAACTGCGACATGCTCATAGTGCACACTAACAACAGAAAGGTACAAGATATATTTATTCTTGAGAAGGAAATAGTGTTAGACAAAGCAATTCAAATTGCAAGGGCGGTGGAAGAGATGTCCTGTAGGCGCAAGGAGGGGGAAATAACTGTGCAATCACCAGAAGTACTGTGGGTACAATCCAGAGGCAGAAGAAACAGAGGGGAACGCGAGGACAGAGATGACACAGAAGCAAAACATGAACTGTTGAAGTGCCACAGATGCACCAGTATCAGCCACCTAGTCAACAGAAGAGAATGCCGGGCAAGGAATAAAGAATTTTCGAAATGCAGAAGGTATGAACATTTTGCGTCAGTGTGCACGTGTAAAGGGAGGAAGACTGTGGCGGCAATCCAGAGTGAAGAGGGCAGAGATGAGGACTAATCAGATGAAGAAGCATGCACCACAGTTCTCATGGTGAACAGCTGCACGATTCTCAGGGAAAAGCCTGATTGTACCATTAAAGTCGATGGTCATGAAACAAGAGTAATGGCGGACTCAGGCTCAGACTTCACCATACTACCATTGAACTTGTACAAAAGCATGGTGAGGAAAGAAAGAGTAGAAGGGTACAAAACAAACATTAGTCCCACGGTTTATGGAGGTGCCAGTTTGAAGCTCCTAGGATACACCAGGGCGACAGTTGAATTCAAAGGCAGAGCCACCACAACCAAGGTGTATTTTGCAGAAAACAGACCACCAGTATTAGGTTGGGATGACCAGGCCAAATTGCAAATTAGGCTCGACCCCAGTGTGGAAGGACAAGTGCTGTCCATAAACAAAAATGGAGCGTCAATCATTAAAGAAGGATTCCCGGAATTATTTTCAGACATGCCTGGCCGCATCAAGAACTATGTGCACAAGATAAAATTGAAACAGGGAGCGGTACCAGTCAAGCACAGGGTGATACCGGTGCCAGCGACGGCGAGAGCCGCACTACAAGAAAGGCTCAACAAGATGCTATCGGAAGGAACCATAGAGACAGTGGAATCATCAGAATGGCTGAGCCCCGTAGTTCTCATAAAGAAACAGAACACCGGCGACTTGCATATCTGCATTGACTTAAGTAGCCTAAATCTGGAGGTAATGGCAGACAGTTACCCCTTACAGAACATAAATGAAATGATTTTGCTGATGAAGGAGCCAAAGGTCTTTTTGAAACTAGACATGAGAGACGCCTACCACCAGATCACCTTGCATCGGGTGTCCAAACCCCTCACTGCGTTCATAACCCCATTTGGAGCGTATCAATTCACCAGAATGCTTTTTGGGTTATCCTCGGCGGCCTCTGCGTTCCAGCGCATGATGGACTCTGTTTTGAAAAACATTGGAAATGTCTCATGCTTTCAAGATGACATATCAATCTACGCAGAGAATAAGGAGACACATGATACAGCTTTCCGCAAAGTGTTAGTAAAACTCCAAGAAGCAGGATTGCAGCTACGCTATAACAAATGTGTACTGCAGGCAGATGAAGTAGAATATCTGGTATCGTAACAAAATGTCGCCCTCATTTGTGCGCCGCCACAGTCAATGCGACTTTGTAAGTGCACAAAATGAGGGCGACATTTACTGCGCCCAAGCAGAGCGGGAGTTGTGGGGGTGTCCCCTGCTCTACATGGGCACAGCAACATGTGTCGGGGGCTGCGGGGGTGTCCTCCACTTATCATTTTGGAAAGCGAGGGACACGTAAGAAAAAAAAAAGAAGAAAAAAAAGAAAAACACCCTGTAGCGTCAGCTCTAACCCACGTACATTTCTGCTGGTTCCCGACCACAAACCCCTAGTGCACCTACTGAGCCCGGGAGGGACTCACATAGCGACACCTCGCCTTGCGCGCATCGCAGCTAAGCTGCAAGAATAGACATATGAAATACAGCACATTGCAGGGTGGAACAATGCCTATGGGGACTGTATGTCCGGACTCCCACTGCGCAAAGACACAGAAACCAGTTTTCTACAAGACAAATGTGTCGTCGCATCACTCACTGACTTGAGGAGTCAGGAATTCCTTGAAATGAGCGAAGGGCGTTTGAAAGAAGAAGCAGCCAAGGATGCCACCACAACTAAAATTACAGAATGGGTCAGGAAAGGGTGGCCCGATGAGAGGTCCATTCCAGAGGGGTTGCGTCCCCATGGAAAATGGCAGATGAAATCTTCAAAAGCGGGGGATGCTCATGAGAGGCGGCCAAGTAATCTCACCCATAGCAATGAGAAGAACCATTATATGCACGGCTCACGTCGGTCATCTTGAAAAGAACATGACAAAAAGGAGAGTGAGGAAAGCATATTGGTGGCCAGGAATGGACTTAAAAATAAGGACCATGACAGAGAGGTGTCATGAGTGCGTGAATAGCGACAAGCGACTTAAAGTAAGACAAGAGCCACTACACCCCACGGAAGTGCCAGAAGGAGTGTTGCAAACATTGGGCATGGACATCATAGGCCTGCTACAACTTATGGAACATGAACACAAGTATGGCATAGTGTTAGTGGACTATTTATCCAACTGGATAGAAGTAGACTTTGCCCCTAACATAACCACAGCCACAGTGGTTCAGTTCCTCAAGAACATTTTTCAGAGAGAAGGATTGCCCAGAGAACTGGTCACTGACAACTGAGTTCAACTCGTATCTGGAAAAATGAATGAAGAAGAACAATATCAAGCAAATCAAAGCAGCCTTATATCACCCACAAGCAAATGGGTTGGTGGAACGCACCAACAGGTTCATTAAGGGTGCCTTGCAGTTAGCCACAGCAGCAAGACTCGACCCGCTCAGCACAGTCAAGGAAGCAATAGCTGCTCATCGCCTTACCCCCAACGGGGTCACATGCATATCGAAGTTTCATCTTCTCAGACGACGCAGGACAGCCTCCACCTTGGTCCCGCCATGGTTGGCAAGTGTGAGAGAGGATGAGGTGGTGTACATGGAAGAATTGGTGTGGCGAGTTAAGATGAGCAAAGAAAACATGAGGAGATATAGTGATGAAAGGAGAAAGCCACAACAAAGCATAGTTTAAGAAGGAGATTCGATAAAGATTAAAATGTTACATAGAGATCCCCTGGCTGGGTCCAAGATCAGCAGACCATTGAGAGGGTTGCAGAGAGGGACAAACCATGTATGCACCCAAGATGGGAAGCGATGGTACTTGGAGAGGGTGATGCTATACGCAAAGAAGAACCATTCAGCCCTGCAACACAAGAGCAGAGAAGTCAAGAGGAGAGCTTGACCAAAGAGAACCCGATCACGAGAGAACAATCTGGACATTAAGAGGAGGAAGACATAGGGACACCATCCCAAGTGGAAGCCAGTCCCAAGAGGAGTGCAGTGAGACAAGAGAGAACCAGTGAAAGGGGTGCAACACCGCAAGAAGAGAATGCAGAGAGCAGTCAACCACAGAGAGAAAGAAGAAGACCAGGAAGGTACACAAACTACATGATGGAGTAAGACAAACTTTGTCCAACAAAAGGAGGTATGTAGAGTAAAGGACTTCCAGGAAGTCCCGTGCCAAGTCTAGCAGGAGTTCCCGCTGGATTACGAGCGGGCCTTCCCACAAATTACATGACGAGCGTGGCAAGTCTGGGGAAGGAAGGCTGCCCAACGCTGTCCCCTGCAACCTCCATACCAGAGGCCCACTCCCTCACCTTAAATGCAGGAGAAGACAGCAGGACATTTATTATTGTAAATAGTTACTGCACTGTACTATGAGAGGAGGAGGAGAAATCAGAGTTGCATGTGCTGCATAAATAAAAGAGCACTACTTCAACCTCCTGCCTGTGTGTAGTCATTGACCAGACCACAAAACAGACGGCCTCATTACAAGTTTGCTATAGCCTTGCCGGTAAAACTGTCAGGCTGCCGCCAAACTTGCAATTTTTTCTGGCACCCGCAAATGGGCAATTACCCGGTCATTACGGCTCTGCCAGACCCGGTAATTGCCCATTTGCGGGCGCCGGAAAAAAGGTGCTCCCCATTCCCATTTGGCCCCATAGAGCTGAATGGGAATTGGGAGGTCGGATGCACCAGCACCGTTTATAATAAATATATATGCGGTGCCCGCAGGTGCCTGGCGGGCAGAAAGGCACCCGCAAGCACAACCCGTAGTTTGCCGGTCTGGGAATTACGGTACCAGCATGCTTACTGGTACCGTAGTTCCCGGACCGGCAAACTTATAATGAGGCCCAGAGATTGGGATAGAGATTACAATTTGATCACGCCGTATGGGAAGAAAAGATTCAATGAATATTGTGAGCAAGGATTCCATCTGAACAAGCCATGTACCTACTTGACAAAAATGTGCTCGGCCGACCTGAGGAGATTTTGTTTTTATATTTACGTCTTAAACTTCTTCAACCGCTTGAGCCCACGAAAGTGTCACACAATGAGCCTTTGTTCCTCTATTGAAACCAGACGACATGTTTTAACTTCTTGTCCGCGTCTTAGGTCTTTATAAATAACAGGCTACCTGGGATTTGTAAAACTGGAAGAACGTATTGGCACAGATCAACTTTGTGCTGCTATATACGCGGCTGAATCGCTAGTTCTCTCTGCAGCTGCCTTTTACATCTGGAAAGAGGCCTTTACACTTTTCTCGCAGGGTCAACCAAGGATAGCAATATGCATCTATGCAACTGTTCTTATGTGGATCTCTGATTATATCGTTATTAGTGTAAATGGTGAAATATGATTTTATTTCTTGTATTTGGGAAATGCATTTATACAATTGAGAATGTGTTGTTCTGTATAATGATTCTTTTATTTCTGGGTTTTAATACAACTGTTTGTATGTGCTAAAGGTTTATTTGTTAACCAAAAGCACAATAAAAAAAAGAATATAGTATGTGTTACTGATAAATACTTTTGCCAAAGCGCCTTACATGGAACGTTTTTACATACAATTATTAATCAGCCAAAATTGGTACTCATTAACGATACTGGAACGATGAAAAGCTGAGTTGGACTTGATAGGATTCGCCTCTGCAACCTGCAGACCATACCCAGTTCTGACCTGTGAGCACTTAACCCAATAAGCTATCCTACCGACTATGGGCCTCATTACGACCCAGGTGGAGGACCATGGTGCTAATAGCACCATGGTCCATGCCAGTAACTTACCAACTCCACCATGGAGAAAGGGGGAATTACCACCCCATTACAAGGTTGGCGGGGCGGTAATTCCCCCTTCCTCCATGGCCCTTCCCCATTCCCATTTTTGCCCCATAGGGCTCAATGGGAATGGGGAAGGAGCTAATTATGGTACCGCAAATTGCGGTACCGTAATTAGCACCAAGGTCCCTTTGCGGGTCCCTACTTTAACGGCTGGTAAAACCAGCCATTAAGGTCGGGTCCTGCAAAGGGACCTCGTAATTAGGCGCTAATAGGTTAACGGCGCTGCAGCCTTTTACGGCGCCGTTAACCCATTAGCGCCTGGGTCGTAATGAGGCCCTATGACTGTTATTTCCACCAGGCACCCGCCCCCATCTATAGTTGATTATACCTAAAGAAGTCGATCCTGACCTACCTGCAGTCTGTGTTCTGTTCCACGACCTGACATCATGGGGACGAGCCTTGAGGGATGTCTACCTGCTCTGGACAGCCGCATGAAAATGGATGTAGTGTAATGTCCTCAACAGGCCTCCATCCTTGAAGAGCATCTGGTGGCCGACCAATCAATATGTAAGAGCAAGCACCAGGGGTGTACGACTGGGAACCAAAAGAGGCCCTGGAAATAATGTTCAAAGTGACCCCATATTACACTTTTTCAGCAAGCCCACCCCTTTTTCTAGGAGAACATTTAGAAATCAAATAGGCCCATGTTGCAGAGGTCTACTGGGAAATCTCAAGAGTTCCCTATAGGCCAGCCCACCTTGGCAAGCATGTGCCACCTGACTTCTGCATATCACAATGCGGCTGACATAAAGAGTGGCGTTAACTTTTGCAGCGATACTGTGGACGCGAAGACGCTTTACGAGTACATGTGTGGGCCCTTTATTTATTTATTTATTTATTTATTATCTTTATTGGTAGCGCCCAGGACCCGGTGGTATCACAGCGCTAGATCTAGATCTTAACCCCTGGCATTCCTGGATGAATCGTATTTGATTTGACAAAGATCTGATCTAATTGAATTGGCATTGATTGATGTTTGTCAACGTTCTGAAGTTTCATTTATTTTAAGTATGAGTTATTTGAATGATGTTTTAATCGCTCTTTTGATGCTGGCATGAATGATGTGTATGGCATTATGAATTGTATAACAAACTATATATGTAGGTTTGCTCTAAACCCCAATATTAAAATGTTAATGATAATAATAATATAATTCTAATTCTGCAGAGAATACAGGGCGCAGGAAGTGATTTAGAAAGAACAGGCAGACGTCGCACAAACTGAAGCGAGCGTGCTGGAACCAGACAAGTCGCGCTTCTAACTGTTCATCTTTTCTACAGTGAGTCCTGCTGCTCTAAGATGGCGTCCGCGGCAGATGCGTATGCACTTCATAAACAGAGCCTGGGAATCACGCGTGCTGCACGCCGTCCCCTTTCATCTTCCAGTAGATTGCCAGGCCAGCATAGCAATGTGATGAGAAGGGCAAGCGCTTTTTATGTCCTTTTTTTATGTACGGGAAGAAACAGTGCAGGAGCAGGCTGCTCTATATTTTTCTGAAATTAAATATGGCGCCTGCTTGCATTATATGTCTACTCTGGGAGCCAGTGGACACAGGCCTTTTGTAGCTGTTCAAGCTCAGCGAGTTAATTGCTTTTTGCTGCGCTCTGCGTTTGAGCAGGAAGGTTTCATGTCGGCAGAACCAGCTCTGGCTTTCATCCTTTCGCAGGAAACTGAAAACCTCGTTCCTTGCTAAATAACTAGCAAATTTCAGGAAGCCATGTAAATATACTGCCTTGCTATTGTATATATTTCCTCTGTAATTTATGTATTGATTGTAACTACGGTTTCCTTTGCAACTAAGATGTCTGTAACAAGCGCCACGATGCTTCTGGGCTGATGTGCGCTCAACAAATTTGAATAAAATAAATAAATAAAATAAAATACCGTGACAACTATTAAATGGGGTATTAGTAACCTCTGTTATTTACAATGCCATGAAACAGCAACAACTGGTTACCAAATGCTACATGTATATCTCTTCTCTTCTCTCTTCTCTTCTCCCCCTTGTCCATGGAAACACATTAATAAAGGACTATTTTTGTGGCACCCCACGAAGGGACACGGCTAGCCTGCACTCCGAGTCGTGATAATGTCACGAGGTCCCAGCAACCAAAGCATCTGCCACAAACTTGAAATGAAGTAACTTCCAAGTTTATTTCATTAAAAAATAAAACCATCTATGACAGACAACAGAGGCAGGACACCATAAGAGCAGTCCTGCATCGAAGCGTTTCGCGCTCTGCATTGCGCTTGTTCACATATAAAAATAAAAAAAGAATACCAAAAATAATGCATCACATGGATGTTTGCACCAGTGCCAGACCAACATCTAGGAAAGGTTCTGCCCACTGCATACTTGCTCGCCCCTCTGGGAAGAGCTGGGAGCCTGGAAATGAATGGCAGATGGCGGGTTCCTTCTCTACCAATTCTGCTGGTCTCTGGCCTTCGCCTGCCTCCCCTGACCCTGCATTGTTTTTACCTCCTGGGAACACGCTCCCTGCATTCATTATCATTCTAAGGACATTTATTTTCCGTACATGCACCATTTCTCTATTATGTAGTTAAGAACCTGAGTGGGAAGGCCTTAGACAATCCATATGAACATGAGTTTTCCACACGCCCATTCGGGAGAGCTGTCACCAATGGTAGCCATAGGGTAGCCCAGACACAGACCAGCTGTGACGAAATACGTAGAAGGCCTGGGATACTTTACTAGACATGTCAATGTTACCCAAAGAGAGCACCCACTGGCTGTCTCATCTGCTCCAGCTCAGACCCCAAACTCACACTCAGCGTATTCTCTGAGCTGTCACTCGTTCCCTCATGCGTCCACATTCTACCTGCACTCATGATTGGCCAGCAGGAGAGCAGGGAGTTCATCAATGCGCCCCCTGGGGAGCTAGTCAGCCCCCAAATAGCGGGGCTCTCCGTCCCTAAAATGAAACAGCAGAGCCTTGTCCACACAACCTCTACTGCGAGATACATGGATTCATTCCACTATTAAGGCAGGTACCTCCAGAAGAGCTTGGACCTCAAGCCATTGAATAATGCTCCCTCTGAAGGCTGAACAGCAAGTACATACCTACCCGGTCTCCTGGAGCCCTCTCTCTGGGCCCCGAAGGCAGGAGCTGCAGAGGAAAAGGGACTGTCCAAAGACTTGCTCCGCAGAGCACAGGTTTCGGAAAACTACCCAAGCACCTGCCTATGGAGACGGAAAGCAGGGTGACCAGGGTATGCAGGGTAAAACCGTCCCATGGGAAGAGTGCTTCCAATTCATTGGTGTTACTCCAAGCTCCCCAAATCACGCAACTGCAAATAAGGCCCACCTTGCCTTCTCTGTTCCTTCTAGGACGCCTACTCCCCTCCCATAATGTGATCGCCAGTTCTAGAAAATCAGTTTGAACAAATATGGCGGCCCTCCTACTGTTCATTTTGCCCAGGAAAGGCCATGTCTCTGTGATATGCCCAGATGTTCCACTGTAGTCCTTCTCTCCTAAAGGGTCCCTAACCGGTCACAATGTTTACTTCCAACCGACAGTACAATGAATGGGACGTGTTCCGAATACTGGGAACCCATAAGCCTAGAGACCACCGAGACATCTTCTACTTGCCTGGGAAGATATCGTTCAGATGCCAGAGGCCTCCATTAACTCGTACCCAGAAACTGGTTCCACCACCATAATTCCACAAACTGTCACGGGAAACTGCTAGGGTTCCCTGCTCCACATCGCTTTTTTATCTATTTTCTAAGTTGACATTCTAAGTTTTGCAGATTCTCACTATTTTAAGTGAATCTCCATCATTTCTCCCACATATGAGTACCAAATAAGAGCCAATCCAATGGATTCAAAACAGCGGTCTTTCCCAAACCCGGTGCAATGTCCTTTGCTCCTCTCGTAGAGTGGAGAGGGTGTCTTGCTCACTTTATGAAGAGATGTACCCGGGCTTGAAGTCCTGTGGCGATCACTGGAGGACCAGCTCTCTGATTCAGTGTGTCGCCTTTCCAGACAAGTTTAACATGTGGCTATCAAGCCGCCATGGCCGCCATGTGTGGGTTTCCATGGCTCCTTGCCTTGGCCTGTAGTGCTGTACGGAGTTCCCTTATTCTATGCACAGCTGGCTGGGACTCATTGTGAGTTCCCCACCCGGTTAGCACTCCATTGCCACCCCGCTTTATCACACTATCCGTGGTGCCTCTGTGTAGGCTATCAAGCTGCCATGGCCGCCATGTGTGGGTTTCCATGGCTCCTTGCCTTGGTCTGTAGTGCTGTACGGAGTTCTCTTATTCTATGCACAGCTGGCTGGGACTCATTGTGAGTCCCGCCCATTTAGTGCTCCCTCGCCACCCCGCTTAATCTCGCCATCCGTGGTGCCTCTGTGTAGGCTATCAAGCCGCCATGGCGGCCATGATTGGGTTTCCATGGCTCCTTGCCTTGGCCTGTAGTGCTGCACGGAGTTCTCTTATTCTATGGACAGCTGGCTGGGACTCATTGTGAGTCCCCCCCATTTAGTGCTCCCTCGCCACCCCGCTTAATCCCGCCATCCGTGGTGCCTCTGTGTAGGCTATCAAGCCGCCATGGCGGCCATGATTGGGTTTCCATGGCTCCTTGCCTTGGCCTGTAGTGCTGCACACAGTTCTCTTATTCTATACACAGTTGGCTGGGACTCATTGTGAGTCCTCCCGCCCATTAGTGCTCCCTCGCCACCCCGCTTAATCCCGCCACCCGTCTGTCATTTCCCTATTCCTTCTCTTTCGCTGACATACATGCAGGTGCTGATGACAGCTATGTAACTCTCAACACTCTGCTAGAATGTATATTTATACTCTATGTAGTCAAAATGTAGGTTGACTCATTTACTAAGCAAATCCTTTGCAGCTGGACGCATTGCGTAGTTACATACAACTTTATTGATTGGGAGCAAATGTGCGTCTATTATCGTCATTACGCAATATTCCCAATTAAAAGTCCATAACCTCTCACGCAGCCTTAATAGGTTCCAAAATGATGTTGCCTTCCTTAAACAAATGCATGTTTCTGGACCAGTAGGGTGTACGTGGATTGGATTTGAGTTTGGAGAATGCATTTAATGGCTCTGATTGTCCCAAATGCAACATACTCAAGACTCACAAAGGCAATAACAAACATATGCTGCATGATATGATATGTTATTTATAACGCCCTTAATACCCAGAGGTTTCTAAGCACGGACCCAGGGATCGAACCTCTGTGTCGTCTTGTTTCCAAGGCGAGCACGTTGCCCCTGAGCTATCCTCCCGAGACGAGGGAGGATGCATGCCACAAGCACGATACTGTGCCCAACGTGCAGCCAATAAGATGCGTTCCAGCTCAGATTGCTCTGGGCAATACAAAGGTGTAGCGGCATCAAAATGGGGCGCTGCCATTGGCCCACCACACTGTTAACAAGTTCCATTTTCAGGGCACATCTTCCCGAAAGATGCAATTTGTTAACATTACTCATTTAAATAAAGCTGCAGGACAGAAATCTGGAGGTCCGGTCAGGCTTATAGATGCTTCAAAAATGGCTAATGGGTCGTGTAGGTTTTGAAGTGATTGGATGACCATGTGTGCAGTTCTAGGAAGGAAACAAACAAAAGCATTCTGGGAGTTGAAGTCTGACTCTTGTCTCACTATGAATGAACCAACTAGTTGGAAGAACCAGCTTTGGAAAAGTAGCGTGTGGGCTGTACAGATGGTGATTGCTGACTTGGTGACACGGGGCCATGTGCCCACCATGGCCACTAGCCAGAGGAATGAGAGAGCAGTCTGTGCCTGTGCACTTTCCCGTAGAGGGGTCCATGGCACCCTGTGAGGCTGGGCAGTGCCCTCTCTCGAAACGAGCATGCCATCTGTGTCCTGGTGTTGGTCAGAGTGGTGTTCTTGAAAGGTTTTAAGCCATGGTCTGCCTTCCTATAAAAATGCTGCACGCCAAAAGGGGGAGGGGGGCCTTGCCACATAATTGGTTCAGGTGGAAAAACAGATACGTTTCAGAAGACGGTGTAGGAAGTGGAACGAGCTGTGGAATCTTCTAGCAATGTGCACACGAAGTACGTCAACCTCACTACACCGCCACGAACACGTCGAGATCTGTCACAAGACTAGGAACAGGCCATCAAGGTGAAGGCTGGTGCGCTAGCATCTGGAGGTTTCTCCATGAGGGGCCATTTGCAGTTAATGGTAAATAATATGATCAGCAAATAGTGTAACAGGTCTATGGAGGTGAGATGGTGGTGAGTAGGATGACCTGACTTCCTCCGAAGGGGGTGGCTTTTTAAGGGGGCAGGGGGAAGACTATGCTTTGATAGCGACTCCATCATGGTCTAAGGGAATGGGGCGCTGTTTGGAGGTTGATCCTATTAACCTCCTGCACTTAGCACCTTGTCTTGCACTTGCATGGTAGGATTCTCACAAGGCCAATAAAACCGTGTTTTCTACTTTCTTCCAATAAATAAATAAACAACTACTGAGGTCTTTGGCTTGTTTGGAGGGTGGTGCACTCGGTCGTTCTTTAGATATTTGATTGAATAAAATGCTGTGCTTCCAATAGACAGACATTACACAAGCAGTGCCATTTCTGAATGCTTTACTGCAGTGAAATAGTGAAAATGCAGTTGCAAGCCTGTTTATGGAGGAGTTTGATAGCAATATTGCATTGGAATGGTAGAGCATGCCAATGATTGCATAGGAATCATAAACAGTAGAAAACATACAATATGTACACAAATATAGTATATTTACAATATAGATATAGAAGTAGAGAGAGGGCTGAACTTTGATGGCTGGTTCAGTAGTTATTCAGGGGCAGGGAGAAGAAGTGATGCCCATCTACGTCTCGGGGGACCATTGCGACTTGCAGCATTCAACCCCATCACTGAGGAGTTACACTGGAGCACAGGAGTCTCAGTGCAAGAGGTCAAGGAGTGTAAAGGAGCAAGAGCAGGGGGCAGCACAAGATGGCAGGACAGCGGTGAGGTTCAGGAGTGTTGGCAGGAGACAGAGTCCACTAGAGAGGGAGGGACTGGCCGATAAAGAGGAAAAGGAATTAGAAGAATTCTGAAATCCTGCACCAGGAGACATACCCCTTTTTCTGAAATTAAACAGAGATTGAATATGGCTCCAGTTATGTGGGGCTTTGTGTCACTGACCTTAAAACAGGAAAGGGCCACCCTGGTTACCTAAGCTCTTAAAGGTATTCAAAGGTGCGGGATAGTTACCTGGGGTATATCCAGTACAGGTGGCACGTGCTAAGTTATATGTCAGCCCTTTATTAACTCATTCTGATTCACATATGGCACACACATAATACACTCAGACCTCCGCCATTAAAGTATCATAACTTTTATATGATCGCTGCTCCTTGCATGGAATACCAAGAAGTCAAGGAATAAATATGCAGTGGCAGTACACCAAGCTATGTACTAAAGATACAAATCACAGCGGTAAACACAATCCCAGTAACAAATTCAGGAAAGCGATATGTGCTATAGTAACATTATATGCGTGCTGAGCAAATACACCCAGCACGGCTATAACAAAAGCAATCACTGCTGAGGATCTGGGAGACTAAAGGATTATCCCTCATATCAACTTGGGCTTTTTGTAGGCTGGTGGGACACTACTCTCAATCCGTG
Organism: Ambystoma mexicanum; assembly: GCF_040938575.1. Classification (NCBI taxonomy): domain Eukaryota; kingdom Metazoa; phylum Chordata; class Amphibia; order Caudata; family Ambystomatidae; genus Ambystoma; species Ambystoma mexicanum. Next base: position 380,564,795 of record NC_090925.1, read on the forward strand.
ATAATCTTCACTGTCTGACAAAACTGAGGTGAGGAACTGCTGGGGAAACACATAGGATCCGGAGACAAACATCAGCTTGAAACTGATGGCAGCATTACTCCCAGTTACACCCTGGGGTCTGTGGATATCAGATCCTCCTAGTCACACCACAGACCAGAGCACCACCAATACGGCTCTCAACATGCGACTACCTATAACTCTCAGGCCTTTTAAAAAGCCCATGAATGGCGCTCTATTAAGATCCTCCTGTGGAAGTCACCATAAGAGTGTGGTAGGGGCCCTCCAAAACCAGTAACGAAGGGAACACCAAAGTAATTGAAGAAGGAGCATACACCATGCAAGAAGTAACGCAATTTATTAAGGCCCAAAATACAGCTGGGAAAGCAGAGTTCAAACAGACCGGTGGAACCGCACTGAGTGAAATAGCTGTCGGCGTAACCTCTTGCGGGCAGACTTTTTATAAGAATGCAACAAAATTAGCATATAAGTAATTGCAATATTTGTTAACTCATCCTACAAATCTGATTGTGGGACTACGTCAGTCTCCTATATTAGAGCATACATTACATTATGATGATTGGCCCATGCCATCCTTACCCCACTCCCCATTACCTCCTCCCTGACATCACATTCCTTCCCACACAGCCCCACAATGACATGCCAACACCATTACGTGATAGTGCTGACGAGTGGAACTTTATACGCCTGCCTCTGATCAGCTACCACAAACACGCAAAACAACCGGAACCTGACACAGGGAAGACATTGACATGGCGTAAAGAGACCTTGGCCGTGTGGCCAGCGGTGCGGGCTGCACACCCTTATACCACTATTAAGTGGTATAGTTCAAGTAAATGTATTGCAAGATTAATTTCTTTCTCAAAAGTTTTAATTAATGAATTTCCATTTGCAAAATACGCCAATCTTTAAATCAAATTGTTGCGGCAGAACTAATCACATGTATGGCCTATGCATTTCGGGTCGAAACCCTTCCTTAGGGCCTGTGATTAGACGTATTCATACAATCATTGGTCACAAAAGTCATTCCATAATCAACACCGAACGAAAATACCATCAGCAACGGATTATTAATAAAATCGCCATATCATATAGCAAGAAAAACATTTATCACATTAACATATTCAAAGGCTATGTTATCAAAATCATGCAGGTCAAAAAACAATTGCAGCCGTACATTACCCAATTGCCATTCGAGTAGTATGTATATCGCAAATCACATGGATGCGGAAGGAGATCACACATGAACAAATAAAAAAATCAATAAAAAATAACAAAGAATAGAAACGGAACAGAAAATAACACAAGAAAACGAAAGGAAAGACAAATCAGTGTATTAGAGATCATGTTAACAAACGTCTCTGCAGTTTCATAATGCCTCTAATAAATATACTGAGACAGTGTCACTAACCTTCAATTAGCGTGAATGCTGAAACTGACTTGTCCGTTCACCAGCGGTCCAACCCACGGGATAAATACGCGATTGGCTGAGGTCTCTATAGAGAGATCAACCGCGTGTATGTAAGCAGACATGTATCATCATAAAAGAAGTTAAACTCATGCGTGTCATGATAAGTGCAAACTTACAAGAAAATACACTCGCAGTACTCTGCCGGTGCCGAACGCTTTCGCGCTTGTGCACAACAGTGTCCCTATAAAAGTGGTGTAGCAGCTGCCGGTCCCCTAGGCAAACCGTTGCTTGGTACATGGCAGCCATTTTGGAACAGGTAAACTAGATGGGCCTCATTCCGAGTTCGGAGGTAACCATGCCGCTATTTGCGGCATTTCTGCCTCCGAACTCGTCCAAACTCCGGCCTGGTGAATGGAGTAATTACCGGTCCATTCCGAGGTTGGAAGGACCGGTAATCCCCCATTCACAAGGGCAATTCCCCATTCCCATTTGAGCCCCCATAGGGCTCAATGGGAAGGGGGAAGGCGGCAATAACGGTACCGTAAATTACGGTATCGTTAATGACCCCGGAGTCCCTTTGCGGGTCCCGTCCTTAATGCCTGTTAAAAGCAGGCGTTAAGGAAGGACAGGCAAAGGGAACTCGTAGTAGGGCGGTAAGGGTTTAACGGCACCGTTCTCCTTACTGGTGACCGTTAACCCTTACCGCCCTACTCGGAATTAGGCCCATGGAGCTAGTTAGGCAGCCATATTGGAATGGTACGAAGGTAAATAGAGTCACCTAGGTTTTAAAAACTCGTTTTAGACTATAAAATAAGCACAATGCTGTGCCAATACATTTAACCATTCGAAAACCATGTGTGATTACTGCTAGGTATGTTGAAACATCAGGAGTCTACGGAATCAAATGTCTATAGGACACATGATTACCACTCAGTGTAGGTTGTTCAAAAATAAATGCAAAGAAGCTAGACAAGGGCAAATGGAAAATAAGTCAGAAAAAAAGTAAGCAAAAAAACCTAGATACCAAAACGGCTATGATACGTATCAAAATATGTATATATATAGAAAAAACAATACACAAATACACTAAATTACATAAAACAGAAAAAACAATAAACCTTGGAGACCAGACGTACATTTCACAACAAAAAATGGTCTCATAAAAAATTAAATACTCGTGCATCCGAGCTTCACAATGTCACGTGAACAAACCGTCAGAAAACCGGTTAAGCGATTCATAAAAAACAACTCAAATCCAGCTCCTCGTTCATCCCTTCTGGAGCAATGGACCCCATTCTTTCTATCCACTGTGCCTCTTTTTGGACTCTCAGTTTCTTCATGTTGCTGCTTTGACCCTTGATTGGTATAACCTCCAAAACTGCAAATTTGAGCTGGGCGACTGTGTGTCCATTGTCATGAAAATGTCTCTAACTGATGATGTTCTGTTATTGAGTCTGATACAAGATTTATGTTCATTGATGCAAACGCGTACTTTGCGTGTGGTTTCTCCCACATAGTACTGGGTACAAGGACACTTAATGGCATCTATTTTTTTTGTAAAGTATTTTATTGGTTTTTTCAAGAAAGTGAGAAACATTACAAACTTACAAGTGTGGTAATAAAGAAACGATACAACAAAAAAAGTAACGTGAGGACAACCAAAACAACAGCAGTCTACATGTAGCGTTAATTATGAGATGTTTGGTGGCAAGTAAAAATTATAGTTCCGATGTTACAGGAAGCGAGGGGAACAGATTCGGGTAATTCCTTCTCTGTATCAGTATGAAAAATCGGGTGTTGTAGGACGCTACAGTCCCTCAGGGAGGCTTATAGTCTGCCTTGAAGCGCATGTCACTCAGGAGGGCTTTCCAGGAGTCCAGGGTTCCACTTGTGGCTTCTCCGCTGGTTGTGATCCCGTTTTGCCAGGCCCTGGTTTCAGCAATCGTCCATCTTGCCAGTTCGCTCAGCCACCGAGCATGGCTGGGGCCCGCTGGAGTCTTCCAGGCCATCGCTATTGTTCTCTTGACCAAAATGCATGAGATGTCCATTAGTTTCACCAAATGTTTAAATTTGCCCGGTCTAGGATATATACCTAGTAGGCACTCTCCGGGCGTCCAGTCGTATCTTACCATGCCAGCTTCTGCGCAGGATTGTTTGGCTTTGAACCAGAGTGATTTCACTTTGATGCAGGACCAGAACATGTGGATCATGTCTGCCTTGTCATTTCCGCACCATGGGCACGTCGGGGGTATTTTCGGGTTGAATGAGGCAATCCTGTGGGGAGTCATATATGTCCGGTAAAGGACATTCAGCTGTATTTGTCCGAATCTGGAATTCCGGGACACTTTCTTGGGGTAGATCAGTGCTCTCTCCCATTCCTTGTCAGTAAGTGGTGATTCAAGATCTGCCTCCCATTTCGCCTTCAGTGCCTGACCTTTGGGGTTAGGCTTGTCTATGAGTCTGTTGTAAAGTCTGGAAACTGGTCTCCATCCATCTGAGAGGTCGTGCATTTCCTGTAGCAGTGGGTCTGGGGTGGGCTCTTCCGGCCAGCTGTTCCACTGCTTCTTAGCGATCTGTTTGATCCTGTGGTACCAGAGGAACTGGCCCTTGGATAGTCCTTCAATGTTCTGTAACGACTCGAAGTCCCTGAATTCCCCGTCAGTGAACATGTCTCCCCATGTATATATGCCTGCTTCCTCCCATCTCCTGGGAGTGGGAAGTTCCGCCTCCGACTTGCACACATCCACCATTATGGGGTTATCCGGTGAGTACGGATGTTTCACTTGCCTTATGTGACAGGCCCTGGCCCATATCTGCCTGCCCAGCTTGACAATCAGCGGAGTTTCGGGAGGTAGCCGAGGGGGAAACCATAGAGTTTCTTTGGGGATTAAGTTTGTGGAAGACTGCCTGAGTAGTTCCAGTTCGGCCGATGTGTCATCAGACAGCCACTTCGTAATGTGACTGAGCTGGGCCGCCAAGTAGTAAAGGTGAAGGTCTGGGAGTTTTATTCCGCCTTCCTTATGTGGGAGAGACAGCGTGGCCAGTGTGAGCTTGTGTCTGCGCGGACCCCACAAGAAGTCCTTGATGATGGCCTCTAGTGTCTTGAAGAAAGGCGGGCGAACGTAGTGGCAAATATTGGCAAAGAAGTACAGGAATCGAGGAAGGATTATCATTTTGGCAATCGCCGCTCTACCCACCATTGACAGTGGTAGTTTGGACCAAAATTTGATTGAACGCCGAAGGCCGGTGACTGCTGCTATAGTGTTATGTTCGTGTGTGAGTAGCGGGGTGTGACCCACATTGATTCCCAGGTACCGGAACTTGTCAGGTTGCCACTGTATTCCGATAGGCGGGAGGTTGTCTACTGCAATGCCCCTCAGGCTAGCTAGGGGGAATGCAGTTGATTTGAGTCTGCTGAATCGTATCCCTGAGTACTTTGCATAATTGTCGAGAACTTCTAGCGTTGTGGGTGCGTTGAGCTCAGGGTTCCTCAAGTAGAGAAGTACATCATCCGCGTATAATGAAATTATGTTGTAAACGTTGCCCACCTTAATGCCTGCATCAAAAAACTGTTGGCGAAAGTATATGGCTATTGGTTCTAGGCCCAATATATACAGCATGGGCGAGAGTGGGCACCCCTGTCTCGTGCCCCTTTGTATTGCCCAGGATCCCGAGACAATTCTGCCTGTTTTAACCCTTGCCATTGGCGAATTATAAAGTACCTGGATCCATCTGATGAAGCCCGCACCAAAGCCGAAGCCCCTCAAAACCTCCACAAGCCACTCCCAATAGATAGAGTCGAAGGCCTTGATGGCATCAAGTGACAGTATCGCCAGGTCCTCCTCTCGGTCGTGGGTTTCGGCCATGATGTGTTGTAGTCTCCTGAGGTTGGCCGTGGTGTTGCGTCCTGGGACGAATCCATTTTGATCTTCGTGAATTATGGATCCTACCACTCTGGCGAGTCTGTTGGCTAATATAGAAGTGAGGATCTTGCTGTCGTAATTCAGCATGGCCAAAGGTCGATAAGAATCGCAATCGGTGGGTGACTTGTGCGGCTTGAGCATTGGAATAATTATGGTCTCTTTCATGGTGTTGGGCAGGATGCCCACTTAATGGCATCTATAACATTCTCTGACAGACATGTCGCATGATATTTCAACTTAATCTGCTCTCTTGTTCAAGAATGGGATATAAATGGTCCTTTAATTATATTGTTGCAGTTTACACAACTCATGCACGGATATGTGCCCGGATGTTTATCAGGTATTCTCTGCTTGTCCCTTCTTTTGTTGTGCGTGTCGACTAGCAGGTTCCTTAAGTTATTGCATTTTTGATAAAGAAACACAGGGGGGTTAGCAAACAGTTCCTTGGTTCTATTATCATTCTGTAACACACTCCATCTTTTAAGAATGCTGTCTTTGATTTGCCGACTCTGTGTGGAGAACTTAGTGACGAAGACCAAATCAGGACTCTTCTGTTTTTGTTTTGTGAGTAACAATTGTGTACGGTCACGCATGCCTGTCTTTTCTCTTGCTATTTGAAGGTCTTCCTCCGGATAACCTCTTTCCTTTAGTTTCTATGCAATTTATTTAATTCAATGTCGCATTCTACTGGATCACTTACGATTCTTTTAATATGCAACATTTGTCCAAGAGGCAAATTCCGTAGGATGCTGGGTGGATGAAAACTCATCCTGTGAAGCAGATTGTTTCTGTCTGTAGGTTTAGTATACACTGTCATGGAAATCTTCAAGTCTGTAATGATGATCTGTACATCCAGATAATGCACATTCGGGTTGCCTACTTCCATAGTGAACTACAGGCGGCTGTCAATGTTGTTCAAAAAGACCAGAAAGTTATCAAGTTTGTCACGGCTACCTGACCATACTCCAAAAACGTCATCAATATAACGTGTCCACTTCTTAAGTTGATCCCTCCATTGTGGATTGCTGGTAATGTAAGTGGTTTCGAAATCGAACATGAAGCTGTTAGCATACACTGGTGCCATGGTGGCTCCCATGGCCGTGCCAGAGAATTGGTTATAATATGTGCCATTATATTCGAAACATGAATGTGTTGAGATAAAGCCTAACAGTAACATTAAGAACTCTTTGTTCGCTCCTATAGATTCTGTTTGTAACAAGAGTTTTCCCACCGCCCTTTGTCCTAGGTCGTGTGGAATATTAGTGTAAAGACTAGTCACATCTATAGTAAATAGAATATCATTGGGTGTTAGTGTAATCTGATCCAAGATTTGAAGGAAATAGGTAGATGTTTGCTGTATCAAGGGCTGGAGAAAGTAATCTATGTATGTCCCTAAAGGTTGTAGAATGCTACCTGTGGCCGCTACAATGGGTCTTCCTGGGGGATTATTGAGCCGCTTATGTATTTTAGGTAGAGTATACAAGTGTGGCATTTTAGGAAGAGGTGTCCATAAGTAGGTTTTGCTCTTATAACTAATCCATTCATTTTCGACTGCTGTATCAAGTAACTTTTCAAGATCATCCTTAATATTCTTGGTGGGGTCATGCGTCAATACTCGATACGTAGTTTGATCCGACAATTGTCTAAGACATTCTTGATGGTATTGCTCAGTGTTTTGTATCACGAGTGCTCCCCCCTTATCTGCAGGTCTAATGGTTATCGTTTCATCTGAGAAAAGGGTTTTCATGAGAGATAATTCTCTTCTACTTAAGTTGTGTCTTCTAGGTTGGTGAAACTGAATTTATTTGATGTCATTAAGCACCATGTTGTGTAAAATATCGATTGATGGTACATTTATTGGTAGACAAAATGTACTTCTGGATTTTAATTTCACATTCTTTGTTTCTGATGGTGTTTCCATCTTGCTCTTACTTGTTTCAGCAAAAAAGGTCTTTAATTTCAATTTACGGACCAGTTTGTACAGTTCTACTTTGGTGTTAAATGTGTTGCTGCTGTAGGTTGGAACAAATTTAAGACCTTTCTCTAGTGTCATCACCTCTTTAGTTGACAAAGATCTTGAGGATAAATTAACTACTAACTTCGATTCATTTGTAACCTCGTTTTCATTCCTTGCTCTTTTCTTCTTTCCTCTCCTAGTCCTCTTCCTCTTGACCCTAAAAACCTTTCCTTTGTGTATTTCCAGGTTGTTTAGGTCTTGCGTCCATCCCTGATGTGCTTGCTGTAGCATTATCTGCTGTGTGCTCTTCTGTGGTTTCAGTTATATCCGATTCCAAGCTGCTCTTATCGGTTCAATTCGTTAGATCGTGATTGGTTAAGGTATTTGTCTGCCCAAGTATACACTTTGTTATTTAAATAGTCATAAGTGCCCCGCTTGAATTTTCATATTTTTCTGGCTTCCAAATCCTGTTTATTACTTTCTAGCTTAATATTAATGTCCGTCAATATCTCAGCAAAGGATTCTGCATCAGTCAAATCTGTTATATCCTTAGACAAAGATTCTATCTCTTTCTCAAGTTGTTCAATATTGCTAGAAAGTTCTTTAATTGTAAGCAATATCAAGAGGGTAATTCATAGAAATTCGCACAAAAGTGGCGCACGCGACTGGCGCACAGCATGCCCGTGCGAATGTCTGCGCCAGCCGCGTGTGCTAAAATCGATTTCCGCGCACAGCGCATTCATGGATTTTCGCATCCAAAACCAGCCGTGGCGCAGCGACCCTGCAGCAGTGCCAGTTACGCCCCCAAGAACGCCCTCGCGCAAGGAAAAGCCTTCAAAATCCCCAAATAATCGCAAAGGGCTGCGCTAACCTTGGACCAGTTCACCGGGCTGGCAAACAGCAAACGCCAAGCGGCGAACGTGTATTTCAGTGGTTCGCGGGAAGTTCCACACGCGATTGTCCTGTGTACGTGTGCATCAGGGGTGCGCGGGAAGTTCCACACCAAAATCAGCAGGGTACGTGTATTACAGGGGTGCGCGGGAAGTTCCACACGCGATTACAGCAGGGTACGTGTATTTCAGGGGTGCGCGGGAAGTTCCACACGCGATTGGCCCCGTGCGAGCAGGGTACGTGTATTCCAGGGGTGCGCGGGAAGTTCCACACGCGATTTCATCAGGGTACGTGTATTTCAAGGGTGCGCGGGAAGTTCCACACGCGATTGGCCCAGTGCGAGCAGGGTACATGTATTTCAGGGGTGCGCGGGAAGTTCCACACGCGATTGGCCCCGTGCAAGCAGGGTACGTGTATTTCAGGGGTGCGCGGGAAGTTCCACACGCGATTTCATCAGGGTACGTGTATTTCAGAGGTGCGCGGGAAGTTCCACACGCGATTGGCCCAGTGCGAGCAGGGTACGTGTATTCCATGGGTGCGCGGGAAGTTCCACACGCGATTTCAGCAGGGTACGTGTATTGCAGGGGTGCGCGGGAAGTTCCACACGCGATTTCAGCAGGGTACGTGTATTTCAGGGGTGCGCGGGAAGTTCCACACGCGATTGGCCCAGTGCGAGCAGGGTACGTGTATTCCATGGGTGCGCGGGAAGTTCCACACGCGATTTCAACAGGGTACGTGTATTTCAGGGGTGCGCGGGAAGTTCCACACGCGATTTCAGCAGGGTATGTGAATTTCAGGGGTTCTGGGGAGTACTACACGTGAATTGGCCGTGTGGGTCCTCCCAGGTGTACACTCCACATCCTCCACGGCCCCTGCAGGCAGCCCACACCACGGGGGACTACCCTGCACCCCTGCTCATGTCCCGCAGGCAGCCCATCCACCATGGGCATGCCCCCCAGCCAACCCACATGTCACCTTGCACTACTGATCAACAATGCATGTCTCCCACCACCCCCACCCCCCAGCAGTGCAGGGCCAGCCTCCACCAGGCCCCCACCCATGTCTACCACCACCCCCACCCCCCAGCCACCATGGGCATCCCCCACCAGGCCCCCACTCATGTCTCCCACCACCCCCACCCCCCCAGCAGTGTGGGGCACCCTCCACCAGGCCCCCACTCATGTCCAACTCATGTCTCCCACCACCCCCACCCCCCAGCAGTGCAGGGGCACCCTCCACCAGGCCCCCACCCATGTCTCCCAGCACCCCCACCCACCAGCAGTGCAGGGGCAGCACCACCAGGCCCCCACTCATGTCCAACTCATGTCTCCCACCACCCCCACCCCCCAGCAGTGCAGGGGCACCCTCCACCAGGCCCCCACCCATGTCTCCCAGCACCCCCACCCCCCAGCAGTGCAGGGGCAGCACCACCAGGCCCCCACTCATGTCCAACTCATGTCTCCCACCACCCCCACCCCCCAGCAGTGCAGGGGCACCCTCCACCAGGCCCCCACCCATGTCTCCCAGCACCCCCACCCCCCAGCAGTGCAGGGGCAGCCCCCACCAGGCCCCCACTCATGTCTCCCACCCACCCCCACCCCCCAGCCACCATGGGCAGCCCCCACCAGGCCCCCACTCATGTCTCCCACCACCCCCATCCCCCAGCCACCATGGGCAGCCCCCACCAGGCCCCCACTCATGTCTCCCACCCACCCCCACCCCCCAGCCACCATGGGCAGCCCCCACCAGGCCCCCACTCATGTCTCCCACCACCCCCATCCCCCAGCCACCATGGGCAGCCCCCACCAGGCCCCCACTCATGTCTCCCACCCACCCCCACCCCCCAGCCACCAGGGGAAGCCCCCACCAGGCCCCCACTCATGTCTCCCACCCACCCCCACCCCCCAGCCACCATGGGCACCCTCCACCAGGCCCCCACTCATGTCTACCACCACCCCCACCCCCCAGCATCCAGGGGCACCCTCCACCAGGCCCCCCCTCATGTCTCCCACCACCCCATCCCCCAGCCACCATGGGCACCCTCCACCAGGCCCCCACTCATGTCTCCCACCCACCCCCACCCCCCAGCATCCAGGGGAACCCTCCACCAGGCCCCCACTCATGTCCAACTCATGTCTCCCACCACCCCCACCCCCCAGCAGTGCAGGGGCACCCTCCACCAGGCCCCCACCCATGTCTCCCAGCACCCCCACCCCCCAGCAGTGCAGGGGCAGCACCACCAGGCCCCCACTCATGTCCAACTCATGTCTCCCACCACCCCCACCCCCCAGCAGTGCAGGGGCACCCTCCACCAGGCCCCCACCCATGTCTCCCAGCACCCCCACCCCCCAGCAGTGCAGGGGCAGCACCACCAGGCCCCCACTCATGTCTCCCACCCACCCCCACCCCCCAGCCACCATGGGCAGCCCCCACCAGGCCCCCACTCATGTCTCCCACCACCCCCATCCCCCAGCCACCATGGGCAGCCCCCACCAGGCCCCCACTCATGTCTCCCACCCACCCCCACCCCCCAGCCACCATGGGCAGCCCCCACCAGGCCCCCACTCATGTCTCCCACCACCCCCATCCCCCAGCCACCATGGGCAGCCCCCACCAGGCCCCCACTCATGTCTCCCACCCACCCCCACCCCCCAGCCACCATGGGAAGCCCCCACCAGGCCCCCACTCATGTCTCCCACCCACCCCCACCCCCCAGCCACCATGGGCACCCTCCACCAGGCCCCCACTCATGTCTACCACCACCCCCACCCCCCAGCATCCAGGGGCACCCTCCACCAGGCCCCCCCTCATGTCTCCCACCACCCCATCCCCCAGCCACCATGGGCACCCTCCACCAGGCCCCCACTCATGTCTCCCACCCACCCCCACCCCCCAGCATCCAGGGGAACCCTCCACCAGGCCCCCACTCATGTCCAACTCATGTCTCCCACCACCCCCACCCCCCAGCAGTGCAGGGGCACCCTCCACCAGGCCCCCACCCATGTCTCCCAGCACCCCCACCCCCCAGCAGTGCAGGGGCAGCACCACCAGGCCCCCACTCATGTCCAACTCATGTCTCCCACCACCCCCACCCCCCAGCAGTGCAGGGGCACCCTCCACCAGGCCCCCACCCATGTCTCCCAGCACCCCCACCCCCCAGCAGTGCAGGGGCAGCACCACCAGGCCCCCACTCATGTCCAACTCATGTCTCCCACCACCCCCACCCCCCAGCAGTGCAGGGGCACCCTCCACCAGGCCCCCACCCATGTCTCCCAGCACCCCCACCCCCCAGCAGTGCAGGGGCAGCACCACCAGGCCCCCACTCATGTCCAACTCATGTCTCCCACCACCCCCACCCCCAGCAGTGCAGGGGCACCCTCCACCAGGCCCCCACCCATGTCTCCCAGCACCCCCACCCCCCAGCAGTGCAGGGGCAGCCCCCACCAGGCCTCCACTCATGTCTCCCACCCACCCCCACCCCCCAGCCACCATGGGCAGCCCCCACCAGGCCCCCACTCATGTCTCCCACCACCCCCATCCCCCAGCCACCATGGGCAGCCCCTACCAGGCCCCCACTCATGTCTCCCACCCACCCCCACCCCCCAGCCACCATGGGCACCCTCCACCAGGCCCCCACTCATGTCTACCACCACCCCCACCCCCCACCATCCAGGGGCACCCTCCACCAGGCCCCCCCTCATGTCTCCCACCACCCCCATCCCCCAGCCACCATGGGCACCCTCCACCAGGCCCCCACTCATGTCTCCCAGACACCCCCACCCCCAGCCACCATGGGCACCCTCCACCAGGCCTCCACTCATGTCCCCTATCACCCCCACCCCCCAGCATCCAGGGGCACCCTCCACCAGGCCCCCACTCATGTCTCCCACCACCCCCACCCCCCAGCAGTGTGGGGCACCCTCCACCAGGCCCCCACTCATGTCTCCCACCACCCCCACCTCCCAGCAGTGTGGGGCACCCTCCACCAGGCCCCCACCCATGTCTCCCACCACCCCCACCCCCCATCAGTGTGGGGCACCCTCCACCAGGCCCCCACCCATGTCTCCCACCACCCCCACCCCCCAGCACCCATGGGCATCCCCCACCAGGCCCCCACTCATGTCTCCCACCACCCCCACCCCCCAGCCACCAGGGGCAGCCTCCACCAGGCCCCCACTCATGTCTACCACCACCTCCATCCCACAGCAGTCAGGGGCACCCTCCACCAGGCCCCCCTTCATGTCTCCCACCACCCCCATCCCCCAGCCACCATGGGCACCCTCCACCAGGCCCCCACTCATGTCTCCCACCCACCCCCACCCCCCAGCATCCAGGGGCACCCTCCACCAGGCCCCCACTCATGGCCCCTATCACCCCCACCCCCCAGCATCCAGGGGCACCCTCCACCAGGCCCCCACTCATGTCCAACTCATGTCTCCCACCACCCCCACCCCCCAGCAGTGCAGGGGCACCCTCCACCAGGCCCCCACCCATGTCTCCCAGCACCCCCAACCCCCAGCAGTGCAGGGGCAGCACCACCAGGCCCCCACTCATGTCCAACTCATGTCTCCCACCACCCCCACCCCCAGCAGTGCAGGGGCACCCTCCACCAGGCCCCCACCCATGTCTCCCAGCACCCCCACCCCCCAGCAGTGCAGGGGCAGCCCCCACCAGGCCCCCACTCATGTCTCCCACCCACCCCCACCCCCCAGCCACCATGGGCAGCCCCCACCAGGCCCCCACTCATGTCTCCCACCACCCCCATCCCCCAGCCACCATGGGCAGCCCCCACCAGGCCCCCACTCATGTCTCCCACCCACCCCCACCCCCCGGCCACCATGGGCAGCCCCCACCAGGCCCCCACTCATGTCTCTCACCACCCCCATCCCCCAGCCACCATGGGCAGCCCCCACCAGGCCCCCACTCATGTCTCCCACCCACCCCCCAGCCACCATGGGCAGCCCCCACCAGGCCCCCACTCATGTCTCCCACCCACCCCCACCCCCCAGCCACCATGGGCACCCTCCACCAGGCCCCCACTCATGTCTACCACCACCCCCACCCCCCAGCATCCAGGGGCACCCTCCACCAGGCCCCCCCTCATGTCTCCCACCACCCCATCCCCCAGCCACCATGGGCACCCTCCACCAGGCCCCCACTCATGTCTCCCACCCACCCCCACCCCCCAGCATCCAGGGGAACCCTCCACCAGGCCCCCACTCATGTCCAACTCATGTCTCCCACCACCCCCACCCCCCAGCAGTGCAGGGGCACCCTCCACCAGGCCCCCACCCATGTCTCCCAGCACCCCCACCCCCCAGCAATGCAGGGGCAGCACCACCAGGCCCCCACTCATGTCCAACTCATGTCTCCCACCACCCCCACCCCCCAGCAGTGCAGGGGCACCCTCCACCAGGCCCCCACCCATGTCTCCCAGCACCCCCAACCCCCAGCAGTGCAGGGGCAGCACCACCAGGCCCCCACTCATGTCCAACTCATGTCTCCCACCACCCCCACCCCCCAGCAGTGCAGGGGCACCCTCCACCAGGCCCCCACCCATGTCTCCCAGCACCCCCACCCCCCAGCAGTGCAGGGGCAGCCCCCACCAGGCCCCCACTCATGTCTCCCACCCACCCCCACCCCCCAGCCACCATGGGCAGCCCCCACCAGGCCCCCACTCATGTCTCCCACCACCCCCATCCCCCAGCCACCATGGGCAGCCCCCACCAGGCCCCCACTCATGTCTCCCACCCACCCCCACCCCCCAGCCACCATGGGCAGCCCCCACCAGGCCCCCACTCATGTCTCCCACCACCCCCATCCCCCAGCCACCATGGGCAGCCCCCACCAGGCCCCCACTCATGTCTCCCACCCACCCCCACCCCCCAGCCACCATGGGCAGCCCCCACCAGGCCCCCACTCATGTCTCCCACCCACCCCCACCCCCCAGCCACCATGGGCACCCTCCACCAGGCCCCCACTCATGTCTACCACCACCCCCACCCCCCAGCATCCAGGGGCACCCTCCACCAGGCCCCCCCTCATGTCTCCCACCACCCCATCCCCCAGCCACCATGGGCACCCTCCACCAGGCCCCCACTCATGTCTCCCACCCACCCCCACCCCCCAGCATCCAGGGGAACCCTCCACCAGGCCCCCACTCATGTCCAACTCATGTCTCCCACCACCCCCACCCCCCAGCAGTGCAGGGGCACCCTCCACCAGGCCCCCACCCATGTCTCCCAGGACCCCCACCCCCCAGCAGTGCAGAGGCAGCACCACCAGGCCCCCACTCATGTCCAACTCATGTCTCCCACCACCCCCACCCCCCAGCAGTGCAGGGGCACCCTCCACCAGGCCCCCACCCATGTCTCCCAGCACCCCCACCCCCCAGCAGTGCAGGGGCAGCACCACCAGGCCCCCACTCATGTCCAACTCATGTCTCCCACCACCCCCACCCCCCAGCAGTGCAGGGGCACCCTCCACCAGGCCCCCACCCATGTCTCCCAGCACCCCCACCCCCCAGCAGTGCAGGGGCAGCACCACCAGGCCCCCACTCATGTCCAACTCATGTCTCCCACCACCCCCACCCCCCAGCAGTGCAGGGGCACCCTCCACCAGGCCCCCACCCATGTCTCCCAGCACCCCCACCCCCCAGCAGTGCAGGGGCAGCCCCCACCAGGCCTCCACTCATGTCTCCCACCACCCCCATCCCCCAGCCACCATGGGCACCCTACACCAGGCCCCCACTCATGGCCCCTATCACCCCCACCCCCCAGCATCCAGGGGCACCCTCCACCAGGCCCCCACTCATGTCTCCCACCACCCCCACCCCCCAGCAGTCAAGGGGGACCCTCCACCAGGCCCCCACTCATGTCTCCCACCACCCCCACCCCCCAGCAGTGTGGGGCACCCTCCACCAGGCCCCCACCCATGTCTCCCACCACCCCCACCCCCCAGCCACCATGGGCATCCCCCACCAGGCCCCCACTCATGTCTCCCACCACCCCCACCCCCCCAGCAGTGTGGGGCACCTTCCACCAGGCCCCCACTCATGTCCAACTCATGTCTCCCACCACCCCACCCCCCCAGCAGTGTGGGGCACCCTCCACCAGGCCCCCACTCATGTCCAACTCATGTCTCCCACCACCCCCACCCCCCAGCAGTGTGGGGCACCCTCCACCAGGCCCCCACCCATGTCTCCCACCACCCCCACCCCCCAGCAGTGTGGGGCACCCTCCACCAGGCCCCCACCTATGTCTCCCACCACCCCCACCCCCCAGCCACCATGGGCAGCCCCCACCAGGCCCCCACTCATGTCTCCCACCACCCCCATCCCCCAGCCACCATGGGCAGCCCCCACCAGGCCCCCACTCATGTCTCCCACCCACCCCCACCCCCCAGCCACCATGGGCAGCCCCCACCAGGCCCCCACTCATGTCTCCCACCACCCCCATCCCCCAGCCACCATCGGCAGCCCCCACCAGGCCCCCACTCATGTCTCCCACCCACCCCCACCCCCCAGCCACCATGGGCAGCCCCCACCAGGCCCCCACTCATGTCTACCACCACCCCCACCCCCCAGCATCCAGGGGCACCCTCCACCAGGTCCTCACAATCCCCAATCATGTGCGTTATGGTCAGCCTCCACAGCCAAAAAGCCCTACCAAGTAACCCATTCACCCACATGGAAATGGAAATTACATGTTACACCCCCAATGTTCATAAAGCTAATGAACCCATGTCCGTCACACACAATGGTTGCAATTGAATGGGAAAACACCCAACATGACATGCATGAAACCAATGAGATGATACCACACAGTGAAGTATGAAAACAAAATTGTATTAAAAAAAAAAGAATGCAAAAGAAATGAAACAATCTACAATGGCAATGAAAAAAAGATAAGCTGCATGTCCGTTTAAAAAAATAAAAACACCAAATCCTAATCCAAAAAAATGTTGTCCAAAGTCAAATGAAAAATAAAATCAATCCAATGAAGAACTATGTACAAAACATCCAAGGGTCCATGAGCCCAACTGAACAAAGGAAACCTACAAAAAACCCTAACTAAAATGCAACTATATACAAAAAGTGGAGCAGTGTCCGTCGACTCCAAATCATAAGAACAAACAAAGGAAACCTAAAACTAAAGAACTATATACAAAGGCGGCGGGCAAGTCCAGCGGCTCACTCCGTGGTGTTCCGGGCCAGGGCATCATCGAACTCCTGTTCGATGTCCCGGAGGCGGTCCTGTTCCATGGCCCGAGGGTCCGCAGGGACGACGCCGTGTCCTCCTCCAACCCCCTGCGGATTGCCTCGAGGCACTCGGCCCGCCTCAGGGCCCTCCGCATGGAGTTCTCCGCCCTGACCATTTTGAGCCGCGCCTCTTCCGCCCGCCTCCGCTCCGCACCTATCTGCTGGCCCAACCGCTGCCACACAGAAGACACACCCCGTCCTGGGTCAACCTGCCCTCCGGCCGATGCCTGCCCCTCCGATGTTGAAGGCCCCGAGCCTTCATGGCTCCCACCACGTTGCTGCTGCTGCTGTGCCTCTGCCCGTGCACTGCCTCCTGCTGCCTGCACATCCTCCGCCGGCTAGGGTGCAGTTGTTGATGTGGCCACCCCTGCTGGACGTCCGACTCCCGACTGTGGCAGGGATGCCTCCTCCACCAGCCTGGCCGCACCGTCACAGGCAGCTCCACAGGGCACCCAGGTGACTGATGGGTGGGAAGATGGCACAGAGGACGACTGGCGCGTAGGGGGTCCAGTTGAGGAGGGGGTCGGAGCAAGCCCCATCAGACGGAGGAATCCGGCCTGGGTGACCTGTCCCAGCAGGCTGACGTGGTCAACGAGCCATTCGAGATGACGTGCAGTCTCTCCATGAAAAGACTGCAGGTCACCTCGCATGGCCCGTTGACGCAACGCCACACCAGCCAGGACAGGCTCAACCCGGACCTGGATAGCCACGTCCGCAGGCAGAGGAAGGCCAGTTGCCGTCAGCTCATCCCCTGCCTGAAAACGGGTCTGGACGTAGGCATCCCTGCTGGTGCAAGATGATGCAGGGACAGGATCGGGGACAGGATTGCACACAGGCACCTCCGCGGCGGCCTGTGCTGCCTCCTGTCCCTGGTCCTGCACTGCACCACTAGCACCAGTGGGATCCCCACCTCCAGACCCCGTCTCTGGTGCTTGCACGGCCTCCTCCTCCACCAAACCCCCCACCAACCTGGATGACTCTGTGCCATCTTCCCCTGTTGGGCCCTGTGGGGTCCCAGCTGCCCCTTCTGCTGCCGAGGAGTCCAACTCCAACCTCCGCCTCTTGGACTCCCCCCGGCAGCTGCGGCCTGGGACGCGGCACCGGACTCCTCACTCCCCGAGGAGATGACAACACGGGAGGGGAGCCGGGCCTTGCGTCTCCGGCTGGCGGTGGGATCCCCGCCGCTGTGCTCCACAGCACCTTCTCCGCCCTCTTCATCAGTTGACGCTGCAGACAGGGAGAAACAAAACACAGGCATCAGGGCACTGTACAATGGACACATACACACATGACAGTTGCACATGAGTGGCATTGGCAAACCTCAGACATGTCATCACAATCCCCAACACACATGTCATTACAACTCGCACACATGAGCCATACCACAGCCATATCGCAACTGCCACCACCATCCCTACACATACAACAGCATGAGCAGCCAAAGGTGAGCCAGACATCACATGCAACACAGGAAGTGCACCACACATGTACACACACCACCACACTTGCATGCATGTGTACACCTCTGCCAAGTGTCGCACTGTTCAGACGGGCATCCATGTCACATCTGCCAATCAGGCTTCCACATACCGCTGTCACATGCATCCATGTTGCATCACTGTTGCACCCTTGTCAAATACACACACATGCACATGTACACAGTGCTGATACATGCAGCCGAAAACAACATACATGCGTGACATCATGGACATGTCTACTTACATACACATTCATCCAAACATGTGTGCACACACAACTGCATTTGGCATGCAAGCCTACACACACAAGCACCATCCATGTCTCACACATTACAGCCCTCGCATGTGTCAGCCCCACGGCCCTGTACACCCCCACCCATACTCGACCCCATACAAACAGATGTGCAACCTGCACACTACCGAATAATCACCACACGCACTGCTCACAATCAGGATGCATGTACACTCACCGCTCGACTCCAGACGGGTCTGCTTCTCTAGGACCTGGACGTGGAGCGCTGGGGATATGCGTTCCAGGACCCTCATCTGTTCTTCGGACAAGTGGCCCCGGCGCCCCTTGGCATCCGCTGCCTTCAAGAGGCGCCGGGCCTTGTTCAGGGTCCTGGACCTGAAGTCCTCCCAGCGCTTCCTGACATGTTGTAAGTCGCGGACTGCCACCCCCTCCGCGTTGATGGCAGTCACGATGTCAGTCCAGATCCGAGTCCGTCCTTCCTTGTCGGCGCGGGAACTTCCGAAGAGGGCATCATACTGCCCCAGGATTTGCTCCACCAGGACACCAACTTCGGTGGCACTGAAGCTGGTGTCCCTCTGCCTCTCTGGCCGGGGATTGTCAGTGGTCCCAGATGGTGTTTGCCCCGACATGACAACCCCAGAGGCAGGAGTGGGTGGGCAACTGGGTCCTGGGGCTGGGCTGTGGAGCGATGGAATCCCAGTCGGGAGTCTTCGGTTCCAGCAGGGGTGGTCACAGCAACAGCACCCCTGGCTGATGTGCAGGCAGCAAATGGCAGTGCACGTGGGCAGCAGGCAGTCAGGCAGCAGCAGATGGCAGGTGGGAGCGTGCTCGGGGCTCTGGGGGGCAGTAGTTCGGCCTTCTGGGCAGGAGCGTGGTCTTCCGTGTGCTTACGCGTGGCCAGCTTGATACGGAGTGATTTGGCACGTGAAAAATCTGCACGTCAGCGTGTAATTCGAGGAAAGGCCCTTAGCGCGTAAGCGCGTCTGCACGCATACGCATTTTCATTGGACAGAAGGCCACTCAAGCGCAAGCGCCCCTGTGACGTGACGCGTACAGATGTGCATGGGCATTTCAGCGCACGTGAAAAACTGCACGTCCGCGTGTAATACGAGGAAAGGGCCTATGCGCGTAAGCGCGTGTGGAAACTGCACGTCCGCGTGTAATACGTGGAAAGGGCCCATGCGCGTAAGCGCGTGTGAAAACTGCACGTCTGCGTGTAATACGTGGAAAGGGCCCATGCGCGTAAGCGCGTGTGGAAACTGCACGTCCGCGTGTAATACGTGGAAAGGGCCCATGCGCGTCTGTACGCGTCACGTCACAGGGGCGCTTGCGCTTGAGTGGCCTTCTGTCCAATGAAAATGCTATCCTACTCTCGGCTCAGGCTTGGCCTTACCTTACCTTGCTTTCTCTGGCAGTGGAACTAACGGGTACGGGAGACGTTGGACTGTCGGGACTCGGGATAGAAACCCTACACCACTGGCTCGGCTGGCTGCTGGTCCTACCAATGTGCCTTTTTGGCTTTTGCTGAAATTCGATTGAGGCAGCTGCTGAGCTTACATCGTAGACTTGCGTGTCTGAATCGAGGACTGAACCTGCGCATGCGAATAGCAGGCAGCAGCACACTAGGGCAATTGCGAATTGCCCATGAGCCTCCCGACCCGCACAATGCACAAGCGCAAGGCGAGCCAACGGCAGATAGCACACTGCACAAGGTTGTCACACTCAGGCTGCTGACCTGACTCAGGCAGGCTGACCTGAATTATGGATAGGTCATAATCACATGGATCCTTCCACCAAGAAAAAGAGACCCTATGTCCTGAGCCCTACCGGTAAAAGTCCCAGTGTCCCAGTGGGCCAGTCCAGGCCTGTAAGTATCCTCCTAATTTCAGGGCATTTTTACGAACTTGCAGAAAAACACTTATATTAGTACTATGCCCAACAAGAGCAGGATAGTCTCTGAGTATGTATACAAAGACAACGAGAAGTAGTCTATGGGCATCTGCTTCTGATAGGACCATGAGCTGAACCAAAGATACACTCACTGCGGAAAGAATCAGAAAACTGCTCGCTTTTCCAGTCGTCGAACTCGAATTCCAGATTTGGCATATTTATCACATCAACACTTTCTAAAGTCCAATTCAAAGATTCCTGTGACTTGAGAACTTTGCTTAGCACTCTTACTATAATATCTATAAAGAGTGCCCGGGGTGAGTCACAGTCCAAATGCACACTTGCATTTATTTAATCAGAAATCTAAGTGTCCTTCTTCCTCATCCTCGATCGAGTCTGCACATGGTGAACTTCTTCTTCTTGTTTTGCTTCCGAATCAATGGTTGGGGGTGCATTGGTCTCACCAGCATGAAATTTCACATCGCCCAAATGTATCCATGCACATCTCTTTTGGACTTTTACTGCTGAGGGAGTGATGTCCTCAAAAATATAGGGTCCACTAAAACGGGGCTCATGAGACCTTCGTGTGAAGTTGCGCACTAGGGCTGAATCTCCCAAAAAATGTAGGTACAGGAAATAATTCTTGAAGCCTGGTTGCTGAAAGGCCTTCAGCAACCAGGTCCTGAGACCGACACCCCTTGCGCTTGAGTTGATCTGAAATGACAGAGATACCAGTGGTCAAACATGGCAAATACACACGTAATTAATTTCCTAACATTTCTGCAGTCTTCTGGGCATCACTTCTGCTCCTCGATGGAGAAGACAAAGGTGTTCTCATTCATGCGGTCACTTGCAGGTGATAGGTAGATGAATACTAAGCAATAGGTTAATCTGTTCAAACATTTCATCAACAAAATGGGGCCATTGTCGGATCTCCGAGCCTCACATACTCTCCATCTAGGAAAGACTTCTCAGACTAAAAACGTTGCTGCGCAAGTGGCATCAGGGTGTGTACACAGACCTGCTTCAATCCACATAGAAAAGGGACACACCACCACTATCATATATCTTTATCCACTACATACTTGCAGCATATCTACATAGTCAATATGTAAATGCTGAAAAGGACCGTTCAGTCAAGGAATCATTCCTCTGATTGTTCACAGTGTGTGTCCAGCTGTAAACATTTGACTTACGATGCAATTAACTACATAAAATGCAACGTGTACTAACAGGTTTGGTACAAACCAGTGCTCCGCAATAGCTGCTACAAGGCTTTTCCTAGTTACATGTGCAGGGTAGTACAGCTGTTCAAGCGCTACCCTTAACAAGGCTACAGGCATCACTGGCTTACCAGACTGTCCTGTCACCACAATGCTTCATTCAGAGGGGGATAAAGAACACCCCCTTTGTTTCCATAATTCTTGCTCTTCCTGTGGTGCACTGCCTTGAACTTCCATCAATTGTGTTCTTGAAAAATGATTAAACCCTTCATTTACAATCATAATTGTGACTACTTTCTCTTTTACAACTGAAGTATCAAAACTTGAAATATCTGGTGAATATGCAACCTTTTAGGCCTCTTGGCCTGCAGCTTTGTTCCTGCGAGAGATAAAGTCAGTTCGCTTAGTACGTGCTTCGCATTTAACTATTGCGATGGCTACTGGGAGTTGTAGTGGCTTAATAAGCCTGCCCAATAACACTGCGTGTTGCACTGGAGTGCTGTCCGCTCAGAGGTAGCCCATCCTTTTCCAATGTGCTAACCCTGTGTGCACAGTTGACTTTACATAGGCAGAGTCACTGTACACTGTTACTTCCTGCCCTGCATGTTTTCCGAGCGCAACAATAAGTGGCACAAATTCTGCTGCTTTCACCGAAAAGTGAGACGGTAGTCTTGCACTTGCTACAACCTCAAATTCACCATTGGCTCTGTGTCTTACCACAGCTGAACCGGAATGTCTTTCCCCATTAGTTTCATCAATTTCTGAAGACCCGTTAATAAAGAGAACCTCTCTCCCTGCTAACGCATTTTCCTTTACGGGCGGGATATCATCGTAGAACTCCTCGTAATTAGCGCAATCATGCACATGCTCAACCTCTTCCACAGGCTCAGCTACAAACATGGCAGGGTTTCCTATTTTACACCTGACTATTTTGATTTTTGGATTCAATATAACTAACTCATATGCGGAAGCCCCCTGAGATGGCAATGTACCCTTATGTTTCTTCAAAACGGCAAACAAAGCAAGCTCAACAATGTCACAGAACACCCCATCACAATACTAGTAGACTTCTCTATTGCAAACGCAGCTGCTGCCAACGGTTGTTGGCAAGGAAAGTGCCCTCTCATAACTGGATCTAGAATCCCACTGTAATATGCCAGGGGTTTGCACCCCAATGTAGTCCTCTGTGTTAGTACCGCTCTCATAACTGTCCCATTCGTATGTGAAAACAAAAAGAATTCCTCATCATAGTTGGGAATTCCTAAAACTGGAGCTGTACAAATTGCTTTCTTCAATTCTTCAAACCCTCCCTCCATTTCTTCAGCCCATTCTATTATTTCCTTGTTCACTTGGGCTTTTTTCAGAGCCTGCAAAAGGGGTCTTGTATATGAACTATAATCAAATACCCATTCTCTATCATAGTTACATAATCCCCAAAACTGCTGCATTTGTTTTCTCGTGTGTGATTTTGCTGATTTCATAACTGCCTCACATTTTTCAGGTGTAGCTTTCTTCCCTTCATGTGAGATTAACTGAACTATATATAATACCTCTTCATGACAATATTGCAATTTCTCCTTGTCCACTTTATATCCCTTGTCTGCTAGAGTAGTCATTAAAAGAATTGAATCTTACCTGCACTCATCTTCTGTTGTGCTACTAACTAAAATGTCATCTGCGTGCTGCAGCACAACACTTTGCAAATCAATATTGCTTATTTCCAACTGCAGGACCCTATTAAAGATCGATGGAGACTCACAGTACCCTTGGGACAAACAAGTGCTCTTCAGCTTAGTTTGATGAAACATAAATGACATAAGGTCTTGGGAGTCCTTATGGAATGGGATTGAGAAAAACACATTTTTCAGGTCAATCACTGTGAAATATCATGCCTCTGCTGGGATATTACATAGTATCGTCGCCCGATTCGGAACTAAAGGAAACTCTGCCTCTACGATCTGGTTAATCAGTCTCATATCTTGAATAAATCTCCACGACCCTCCCTTTGATGTCATCACAGGGTACACTGTGGTATTACACAGTGACTCTGATGTCACTAAAATGCCTTGCTCCATCAGGGCTGATATAGTCTTGAAAATACCCTCATCCGCCTCTCAAGACATTGGGTACTGCCTTTTTGAGGTAAAATTGCTCCTGGCTTCAGCCTAATCTTAACCTCCCATATCCCCTTCAACAGGCCTACCTCATAGAGGCCTGTAGTGCATAAAGAGTTTGGCACTTTTCCAAATCCTGATAAAAATATGCTGGGCGCTGCCGCACTATCATCATTCGCTGTGGGATTTCCATTTTTTCGATTCTGATCCAATATGTAATACTCATCTCGAATATTACTTCATCATCTGTTGGATCATCTCTAAACATATCTTCGTCAGTGACGTCAGTCAATCTATACCCTTCCCCTATAGCAATCACTGTTCTCCATGGCCTGCCCTCGTCATCTGTTCCTTCAAGCATGGCCAATTCCTCTCGCACTATGGCTGTATTTAACTCTAGAGGAATAGTCTGCTCCCCCTCTTCATCCATAGATAACTGTGGCCTGAACAAAAACTCATGAGGTATTCTCATAATCTTTCCCACGTTCATGTAATGTATCTCAGGAGCAGAACGCACTATGACTTCATCAGTGAAAGAAATTGTCATATTTAGCTTTGTCATTAAATCTCAGCCTAGAATATTAACCGGTGTCTGCCTTGAATACAGTAATGGAACAGACATGTCACACTCTCCTATGGCGACTGGTAATTCATCAGTAAAAGGAACTCCACTTGTAGCTCCAGAGAAAACGTGTACATTCATGGCATTTCCCGACATTGGGTATTTGCCCTCTCGTATACATGAATGACTAGCCCAAGTGTCTACAAAAAAGAAAAAGATTTGCCTCCTATCGTCACATCAACTCTTGGTTCCTCTTGGGGATCTGGTGTAAATGATAGTACTGAACACATCAAGTCGTCCTGTGAGCTGTCCTATTGTGGGTACATACTTATGCCTGTACCTGTAAAAGGACTTCCTCCCACTACAGTGACACCCCCTACTCTAGGTGTCAATAACTTTCCCGTGTTTGCATTCTGCTGTATCTGGATGGGTGTGTGCTGTGACTGCACTTGCAGCTGATTCAATGGTGCTTGCTGTGGTTGCAATGCCTGTTGCATTTGCGGCGCTTGTGCTTGCTTGATACACTATCTGATTTTGGGCAAACCCATGCCTAGTTTGTGAGCTATATGCTGGAGGATAAGCTGTCCCCCCTCTTGAGAATTGTCCATTCTGTACATACCCTTGGCTTCCACAGGTTTGTGCAATGTGCCCTGTCACCCCTCACGTCCAACATACAAGAGGAGCTCTTCTGACTAGCCCCCCCTTGATTAAATCCTCTTTGCACATTTTGATTATCATTCTGCATATTCTGAAACCTGCCTCGGTTATTTTGAAAACCACCCCTTCCTCTGTAGCCCATTCCTCTGCCTCGCGGTATAATCCATTCCCGCCTTGATCAATTTGGTGTTGATTATTCGCCTATGATGCACCCACTGCAGCATTCCCAAACCTTCGCCATTTGTTAATACCGCCCCTTCTATGGCGTACTTTGACAATTTCCTCTGAACTAACTTGGCTTCCTCAAGTTTTCTAGCATCTTACTTCTTCTTATTTTTCTATTGTAACAGCTGGGAGTGATGCGCTAAAGTAAACTGTATCTCTGCCCATGGCTTCGCTTGCATTCCCACTAACTTCTTGAGTTGTTTCTGCACCTGTTCTGGCAATCGCTGACACAATATGTGATAAAATAATGCCACTGATTTCCCCCACGGCCCCTTCATTTCAAGAGTCCTGAATACTTTGAATGTAAGCAAGTGGATCTTCATCATCTTTCATCTTACGTGCCATTATTGCACCCATATCTGAGGTATCAGGGTACTGTACCCTGAGTGCTCTCCAGATATCTGCTCTACAATTAAATGGCGTTCATTGCGCGCAGTGTTCTGTGCCGTGACACTTGAGTAACCTGCTCTCGTCCAAATGTCATCAGACCTTTCCCCAAGAATGGCTGCTAGGAGACCCTTAATATCCCCTATTGCCAGAGTATTTCCTCCTGTCATATTTTCTAGCTCATAAATCCATTTCCCCATACCCACCATTAAACTGGAAGTTTGCATCTTAAGTTATCCTTATCCATCTGTGTACAGGGGATATACTGTGGTCTGGCCCCTCTTTTTTCCAATAAATGGAATTGTGTTAACTCAAATCAGCAAACGGCTCCCATTGTCTGCTTATCCATAGTGGGGACAATGGTTCCTGATAGGCTGCTTCCTGGGAATTACCTCAGTCTGCTCACATATGGTGGTGCCTCTCCTTTCTTATGCAATCGTCCTTTAGGGTGCTCTGGATATGCTATAGGATCTGACGTCCTATCTTTAGGCTGCTCTAAATCAGACCATCTTGCTTCCTTGTCTGTCTGCAGGCATCCCTTGGGACCGCATGCACTTTCTTCCTCCTCCCCACGGAAAATTTCTCTCTCTTCGTCTGAGATATCTAGTCCCCAACTAGAATGGCTTTCGTCCCCCTCACCCTTGTTTACAGTGAGCCTGTCTAAGGACAAGGCTCTATGCTCGAGACTAAAGGGGTCTCTTTCTTCGTATCATGATTGGACGGCCATGGATTAATCTCCCTTCGCCTTGCTTCCCAATCTGCTGCTTTCTCTTAAGTCTTGATAGGCTTTATCGATTCTCTCCCCGATGCTCCCTATATCAAAATTCTCCTCTAGGGTTATACTAGATGGTCCTACCGTTGCTCCCTACGATGGGAGGAACTTCTCTATATGGTCCCATAGTACTACTGGACTCGGTTCCATTAACTCTTTCTAAATGCGATCAATGTCACGTTCCATTTGCCTTCTTTTTTGCTCCATTTCTTCATCCAATTCTCTTTGCCTTCTCACTTCCGTCTAACCCTTTCCTCTTCTTGTCTTTTCTCTTCCCTTCTTTCATTCTCTCTGCGCACTTCTTCTTCCTTTTTCTTTGCATTCTTTTATCCCTTAATTTCTGTGCTTCCTCCTCTTCTCTCTTCTTTTCTTGCCTATATCGTTCTTCGATTACTCTCTGCCTGTTGTCATACTTCCTTTGCTCCTCTGCCCTTTCTTCCTTTCTCTGCTGTTATTCTTGATACATCTGTTCTCGTTTCTGTCTATTCTTTCTTTTATGCTCAACTTATTTCAGTCTTTTTTCTTGTTCCCTGTCTTTTCTATCCTGTTAGTGTTGACCTTCCCTTTGCCTAACGTCCTCGATACTTTTACCATCGAGCTTGAGCAATATCTGTCCACCCACCCATCCATTTGTTCTGTATGAGCGTTAGTTTAGTTTGAGGTAGGCCATCGACATCCAGGACTGGATGATGGCTAGGTAAACGCAGAGACGAATGATGTCCTGCATGCTACTTACTCTCATGTGAACCTGAGTATCGTCCGCATATTGGAAGAATGCTATATTGGGATCTTTGAGGAGAGTGCCCAAAGTCTCCATGTAGAGGTTAAAAGGGATTGGTGAGAGGATGGTGCCTTGGGGGAGACCTGGAGTTGATGAGAACGCAAGAAGTTAATTTCGGCAGAGACCGAATGCCTCAAGGGCTGCAATAGAAACACAACAGCAAGGAAGTATCCATAGGCTGCAAATCTAGTCAGACGGAGTTGCAAGTGCATAAAAATACAGGTCAAAGGGCAAACAAGTATCCATGTGGTAAGAACAGATCCAGAGCGAGGCGCGTGTATGGCATATTTTACACCAATCAAATCACGTTACAGTTAAATACAGGTACAGTTACTCAATGTAGTTTTTTAAAGACCAAATCGTGTCATACAGACAAATACGTATGTGTATGAATAGACACTATACAGTGCAGTGTACCTACTAGACCATACATTATTATATACAGCTGTATAGACAAGCCAAATACAATTACGAAATCAATGCATCACATCATTCTTAACAGTTGTAAGTTAAAATACAACAGTTCTCATTCTTTTCAGTAATAGGGGTCATTCAGACACAGATCGTAACTATACGGTATTGTATAAACAACATAAACTATTGGCTCAATCATAGCTTAACCTCCATGCTGAAGCTGTTGATAGTCTCCTTGACCATCAATCTGGCTTCAGAGCGCCCAGAAGCACGGAAACTGCTCTCCTGAACATCCGTGAGGACCTGCTCTTGAATCTCGACTCCAACACTCCGTGTGTTCTCATTCTGCTCGATCTCTCTTCTGCCTTTGACACTGTCAACCATGCCATCCTGCTCAACCGTCTCCGTGATAACCTGGGTATCGCTGGTCAGGCTCTGGCGTGGCTGACCTCTTTCCTTTCCAATCGACCCTCCCAGGTCCAACTTGGGTCCTTCCTCTCTGACATCTTTTTATCCACCTGTGGCGTTCCCCAGGGATCTAATCTCTCTCCCTGGCTGTTCAACCAGTATCTGGCACTCCTTGCCCACCGCATCACCGCCCTCTGCCCCAACTTTCAGTGCTATACGGACGATACCCAGCTCATTTTCAGGCTACCCTCGGCCTTCTCCTCTCCCTCCCTCATCTCTGACTGTCTGTCTGCTATCCAGGAATGGTGTGCTGCCAATGACCTCTGCCTTAATGCTAGTAAGACTGAGATCCTACTCATCGGCACACCCACTCCCTCCTTCCCTGCAGCTCTCTGGCCGGCTTCTCTTGGCCCTCTTCCTGCTCCTACCTGCAAGGCAAACAACCTTGGGGTCATCTTCGACTCCACACTCTCATTCTCTCCTCATATATCTGACGTCTCTAAGAAGTCACATTACCAGCTGCACCTCCTCAGAAGTATTCTTCCCTTCCTCTCCTTCCCCCAGAAGCTCACTGTCTCCCGAGCCCTGGTTCACTCGAAGCTGGACTACTGTAACAGCCTCTATCTTAATCTGCCTGCCTCCACTCTCCGCCCTCTGCAACTCATCCAGAACAGAACTGCGAGACTTGTCCTTGGCCTCAAGCCCAGGGACCGTATCTCTCCAGGACTGAAATCTCTACACTGGCTCCCAGTGGCTGCAGGGATTAAGTTCAAAACCCCCTGCATTGTCCACAAGGCCTTCTGGGGCCTGGGGCCTAAATACCTTCAACTCTCTCTTCCTAAATATCTTCCTTCCCGAGCCCTACGCTCATCCGTCTCCAACTCCCTCAGGGTCAGCCGCTTCTCGAAGCAACGAGCTGGGGGTAGATCTCTCTCCGCGGCAGGGGCCTCCCTCTGGAACAGCCTTCCTGCCTCCCTGAAACTTGAGGAGAACCATCTCCGGTTCCGGAAGCACCTCAAAACCTTCCTCTTCACTTCTGCTTTCTCTCTCCCTCTCCCCTGCTAAATTCTTCACCTAAACTGCACTGATTCTGCAACTGGGCCACTCTCACCGACCTCGGTCCTGGGCCCAGTCACTCTTCACTTGCACTGCCTCCCTGGCAACCCCTGCACTGCGGGACTGTCTCTGTATCCCTACAGCCCCCCCCCCCAGCACTTGTCTGCACTTACCTTGCACTTGCCACCAGCTGGCCCTCTTTATTTATTATTTTATTTCTATTCTACTTATTTGTACTGCACTCTCCCCCTCCCCCTTCCCCTTGCACTTTTTCCCTTCCCCCTACCCCTGCACTTGCGCGGTCTGAATGACACCTGGCCTAGTAGGATCGTTGTCTGTCTTCCCCTTGTTCCCCCCTCCCTGCCTCGTCGCGCCTTGAAACACTTGTGTATAGGCGCGTTACAAATGCCATATCATATCATATCATATCATAGAGTAATGTTGATGGTCACAGTCGTATGTT
Source organism: Ambystoma mexicanum (assembly GCF_040938575.1). Lineage (NCBI taxonomy): Eukaryota > Metazoa > Chordata > Amphibia > Caudata > Ambystomatidae > Ambystoma > Ambystoma mexicanum. Next base: position 380,593,938 of record NC_090925.1, read on the forward strand.
GTTAGATGATAGAGGTATTTAGATGACTAACTGCTCATTTAGATCCTTTATGTTTGTGCGTCCTATGAATCCAACGGGATTCCTTTTGCAGAAGTAACTGCTACACATTGTTTGAGGACTTCACATTATATACCACCCACTATTTAATATCATCAGGTGAGTGTCTAAAAGTACAAGATTTTGTACCAAGTGTGCTGAGACTACCGTGCATCTAATGCAGGATTTGTGTTCTGACATTCTAATATTTACAGATCTTGCAGTTTGTCATATATATCTTAAATGGGATGGGCATTCAATACAATAGACTTGTTTTGCCTTACAGTTGGTAAAATCCAGTAGTTTCCATTGCTTGTCACCCATCATAAAGTAAAGTTGAATCTACACACAGAGCATTGGCCACATGGATGGTGGCATACTAGGGGACGTATGCTCCATAGCGTACTTCTAGGGATCTGTTTGGCAAAAGCTAAATGCACCAATTTGTCCTGTAAATTATATGCTTGTTTAAGCTCAAACATTGGGACAGCGTTGTTAGGCATTTTTAAATTCACAATGGGTGAAACATTTTTAATGATACTTCTGACTCTAGATGTCATTGGGGAATGAGTATTGACGCACGCCATTAAATTGCCAGTTCTTTTCTTCTCTTGTTTCTCCAATAGGCATTCTCTCAGAGTATATCTGGCTCTTTTTGTTGATTTCTTTAGATGATTTTTAGGGTAACCTCTATTGGGCAGTCTCTCATCCAGGATCTCTGCCTGTTATTTGAACTCTTTACGGTCAGAACAATTATGTCTAATTCTGAGATACTGTCTGAAAGGTTGTCCTTTAGGCTCCTCGGGTGAAAGCTTGTGTAGTGTAATGCTTTATTTATTTCATTCGGTTTGTGAAATAGAGAGCACATTAGAGTGTCATTCTTGATTTTCAAATTCAAATCTAAGAAATTCATGCTTGGGCTGCTCCCTTCAAGAGAGAACTTGATATTAGGGTTACACCCATTAAGCCAGCCATGGAAATCATAGAGACTTGGTATCTCCATGCCAGATTAAAAGGACACCATTAATGTAACTCTTCCATTTGGAAATGTGCTGTATGAAAGGATTCTGCTCTGAGATGATGTATCATTCTTCAAAAGAGGCCATGTTGAGGACTGCAAGGCTTGGAGCAAAGGTGGCTCCCATTGCAGTCCCTGTAGTCTGACAATAGAATCGCCCATTGAACTGGAAAACATTTTTTTGTAGTGCAATGGTGGCCAATTCCGCGCAGAATTAGACAGCAATCCTGCTATCAATGAGATTGGAGATTGGATGCTATGTATTCTCACACACATTCAATTGCATCCTTCTGAAGGATGCTTGTATATAACAATTGAATGTCCATAGTCACAAGCAAATCTCCACGAGGGGTTTGCCGCATACCCTCAAAAATGGCAATTACAGATGTCGTATCCTGTAAATGGGATCAGTTTTATTTGCTAAATGGGTTTTAGGAAGAATTTTAAGAATTTACAGATGGGTTCAAGCACAGACCACATCCCGAGAAAATCAGTCTACCTGGTGGGTTGTCTTTATTTTTATGGACTTTAGGAACAGCATAAAGGTTTGGAATGTTTTCACTCGAGAGATTCAGAAAATCAAATTGCTTTTTTGTAAGCCAATCTCTCTGCAAGGCAAACATAGTGGTTTCTTCAGTTATCCTCTGTATATCCTCAGATGGATCTTTTTGATCACACCATAGTTCTGCTTTTCATTGAGAAGGGTCATGACGATGTTTTCGTATTGAACAGAGGTCATGACCACTATTCCTCCTCCTTTGTCAGCTCCTTTAACAACCACATCTCGATTGTTACTCAATGATTTTAATGCACTTCTCTTGACATTAGATAGATTATTTCTTATTGAGCTTTTGCAAGCCTATAGATGGCCGAAATCTCGCAGTACATATTTTTCAAATGTAATTAGCTGCCTACTGAGCTGATGTTCAAGTGAATTGAAAGTAGATTTTGGACAGACACCTGTGTCATCAATGGGAACAGGTTCCTTAATCTCATAAAAGAAAGTTATAGTCTGACCTGACGTAGGAATTGCCTGATTTCAGTTGCAATTTAATGCCAATGAGGCGGAGATGTAGGGACAAAAGAAAAGTCTTTCATCAGTGGTGAAATTTGCTCTGGAGATAGTTCTATATGGGATATATTAAAGACTAAGGTGTTCAGGGTAGACTGACCACCATTAGTTGTTGAGCACTTTAAGGTGGAAAGATTGCTTTGAGTGTTAATTCTGACGTACATTGTTAAGAGAGACATTGTGATTTTTCTTTGATCAAAGATAGTATGATGTGTTATAGATCTTTTGGTCAATCCATTTTATATATGGACATATCGATACTCATCTATAGTGCCTTCTGCACAATCACTGAGAGATTTGGGAGAATTACTTGGCATTATCAAGGCACAAATTTTAAGCGCCTCTGCAAAGCCTTTTTATAAAATGTAGTGGGTCCTGTTGCAGGTTCCGCTTGAATTTTCACATACCACCCAATAAATGTGCAAAGGCAGACAGCACGACATGATTGAAAACACTGGGAGTTTGCTTGCAGTCGACAGACTCCAGGCACACTTCTGTGTGTGTTTGCCAACACTGTTTCTAAAGTTCTCTTTACTGGATTGTGGGGATTTGAAGTGGGAGTGAAAGCAGGTGATTCTATGTAAAGGTGGAATGGACAAGAATAGAATTGCAGCACTAATAAAATGGCAATGTTCTACAAGACAGGTACTGCAGTACCCAACCCTTTAGTATTTGAGTGCCCAATGTGTGTGTCTGCTGTGTGCATGTGTGTTCCTCTATCGAGGCTCTCATGCATTCTTATTGAGTCACTTTCATGTGGAATGTGTGTTTTGCAGAGCAATGCTAGCCTGGGGTCTTGTTTTGCTTTTGAAGCAACCAACTGGAATGGGTGTTGCATGGTGCTCCACAGTCCCTGTGCTGTTGTTAACTTAGCAGGTATGGTTTGTAGTTTTTCATGTGTTCTCCTGCAGAACAATTTGTAGATTGTGTGGCGTTTTATTTTTTCTAGGGATTGTGCTAGAATTCTCCATTACACCTCCCTATGCTTTGGACACTTTGGGGAGGGCATTTGACCTCCTCGACACTGAGGATTTGTACATTTGCACCCCTCCACATTGAAGATTTGCTAACCCGCAATGGGCTCACCAGTTGGAGTGAAGTCTATTGTCTGGTATTGAAGGGAAGCAACAGCGGGGATGTGATCAGGGGTGGACTGGCCAATAGGGAACTCTGGAGATATCCCGCTAGGCTCGGCTTCTGCACCATGGTTTTGTGTGGCATTTCCAAATGTTCACACAGGAAAAGGGTTGAGATTGCTGAAAAAGTGTAATATGGGGCCACTTTGAAAGCTGTGGTTTTTTCAAATGTGTGCAGCTGCACCTCTCCACTAGTTTCCCAGGGGGTGTGCTGCACACTGGGATTCGCAAATGCGGGCCACTTTTTTCTTTGTTCGTGGGTCACTTTTGTTTTGTTGCCCGGGCTTGTTTGTTGCCCCAGTCCGGTCCTGGTCACAGGCACCGACATGAAGCAACATGAAAATCATGCACATGGAGGCACTGACCAGGAAAGGCAGTAATCCTGTCATTACCTTCTCCAACGTATGCATCAGTTACCATACATGCCCAGGCTCTGGGATTGACTCCCTGAGCTAGCCATCGTGAGTGGCTGGCCAGAGTACAGCGTGCCACACCTGGACCTGATTGGGAGCGCCTGGAGGAGGGCTGGTAGACTGGGGTTTGATCAGAGATTTGGCTGCCAGTAGGAGCAAGTGGGCTTGGATGAATTCCTTGGCTGTTGCCATTAGGAACTGGGGATTATGGCCACAGCTAAACTGGGAGACACGGAAAGTGCTGGAAAGACCGCTGTCCGTGGGGTCGTCTCCAAAAGAGGCCAGAGACGGGAACAAGTAAACAAGGCGCAGCCTGCAAAGGCCGCAGCTGCCGCCAGGGTTATATTGCCTAGATTAAGGGACAGGATTTATCAGATCTCAATAATGAAAAATGCAGCTCCAGAAAAATAATCACTCTTCTCGGGTGGATGAAATGCAAAACATCAAAACAAAGCGGGATTTCATTGAAGCCAGATATAAGCAAATGCAGATGTGAAGCTTTGAGTAAAGCTGTCTTTCCATGAAGCAGGCTGTTAAATTATCTGGACAGCGTGGAGTGAGCACTTAACAAAAAAAAGAAAAAAAAATGGAGAAATTATATAAGACGGGCGCCACAAACTGGCTGGTCTCTTAGCGCTTAAACATAACCTACACATATGAAGGCTGCGTAGGCACTCTCAGGCACGCACATAAATCACAGACTCGGGCTGGCACAAAGCCCACTGAGCTACCTGCACTACTCACCGCACCAGCTGTGGTGTATGCAGTAGCATGTAGGTCTTGATAATCTCATATTAGGCTCTAAGTAACTCGAAAATGGCACTTCCAAATCACCGCTAATCACGGAACCATTTTGTATTCCAAGATGGCAGACAGCAAAGTGAGCTCAGAGCTCCGGTGTCGTGTTGATTCATCCCCAACAGTATTTTTGAAATACATTTTTGGGATGAAATTATTTCGAAAAAACCCATCGAAATATATGGGCGGAGGGGTAAGGAGTTGCAAAGGGGGGGCTTAGGAGTTGGGTAGGGTTCATTATATAGGGAATGCGGGGTTTGGGGGAACCCCATATAAAAAAAGTCTATGAGTTTTTACGAAATCACATGCATCGGGGACGCGACAAAGGCTCTGAGAAAGTCACTGTATGCTATTTATCATTTACTACGCATGATTAGACCAAAACATTCAAATCAGACACTAGTTTGTATCCCTGATTTCTGATCATGTTGATTGTGACACAAGGGCCCAATCCGTTGCCAAAACAATACCAAAGCTAACCGAGGAAGATTAAGATTAATTGGAGCTCATTGAGTTGGAACTTGCCCACCTTGGGCAGAGTCCCGCTTCCGGCTCACTTTCCCTCTTGGTCCCTTTAGATTGGAGCACACCCCCGCTCTCTCTCTCTGCTCTGTGCCTTCCTATCCCTTGCTCCGCTCTGGTCTTAGCGATCATCTGCTTGCTTCTTCATATTGTCTCTACATGTCCTTTCACACCTCATGTTGTACTGTTTTGTGAACAATTCTGTCAGCTAAATAAAATAAAATACAAATGCCAGTCATGTACTGAAGTAAAACTGTTTCTGTTAAGGCATTAGGAAGATAACTCTAAACGAGGAATACATACTCCTGAATGATAACCCTGAAGGAGGGTTGCATACTCCTGAATGATAACTCTAAAGGAGGGTTGCATACTCCTGAATGATAACTCTAAAGGAGGGTTGCATACTCCTGAATGATAACTGTGTAGGAGGGTTGCATACTCCTGAATGATAACTCTAAAGGAGGGTTGCATACTCCTGAATGATAACTCTAAAGGAGGGTTGCATACTCCTGAATTATAACTCTAAAGGAGGGTTGCATATTTCAGAATGATAACTCTAAAGGAGGATTGCATACTCCTGAATTATAACTCTAAAGGAGGGTTGCATACTCCAGAATGATAACTCTAAAGGAGGGTTGCATACTCCTGAATGATAACTCTAAAGGAGGGTTGCATACTCCTGAATGATAACTCTAAATGAGGATTGCATACTCCAGAATTATAACTCTAAAGGAGGGTTGCATACTCCAGAATGAAAACTCTAAAGGAGGGTTGCATACTCCTGAATGATAACTCTAAAGGAGGGTTGCATACTCCTGAATGATAACTGTGTAGGAGGGTTGCATACTCCTGAATGATAACTCTGAAGGAGGGTTGCATACTCCTGAATGATAACACTAAAGGAGGGTTGCATACTCCTGAATTATAACTCTAAAGGAGGGTTGCATACTCCAGAATGAAAACTCTAAAGGAGGGTTGCATACTCCTGAATGATAACTCTAAAGAAGGGTTGCATACTCCTGAATGATAACTGTGTAGGAGGGTTGCATACTCCTGAATGATAACTCTGAAGGAGGGTTGCATACTCCTGAATGATAACACTAAAGGAGGGTTGCATACTCCTGAATTATAACTCTAAAGGAGGGTTGCATACTCCAGAATGATAACTCTAAAGGAGGGTTGCATACTCCTGAATTATAACTCTAAAGGAGGGTTGCATACTCCAGAATGATAACTCTAAATGAGAGTTGCATACTCCTGAATGATAACTCTAAAGGAGGGTTGCATACTCCTGAATGATAACTCTAAAGGAGGGTTGCATACTCCAGAATGATAACTCTAAATGAGGATTGCATACTCCAGAATTATAACTCTAAAGGAGGGTTGCATACTCCAGAATGAAAACTCTAAAGGAGGGTTGCATACTCCAGAATGATAACTCTAAAGGAGGGTTGCATACTCCAGAATGATAACTCTAAAGGAGGGTTGCATACTCCTGAATGCTGCATTGTATTGTAATTTAGGATGCATTTTCCTTCAACACCTCTAATTTTATTCTTATTTTGAAGCTTCTTTTGAATGTATGTGATATGAATGAGATAATGAAATGTGTATTTTTGTTAGGAAGTAATACATTACGTTATGTTAGATTGATTAAATACAAACATCTCTGCTACTTTTGATAACATACATTGTGCACAGGTGTTTATTCCTCATTTGATTGACATTGATAGAGATTATGAACACAATCCTTTGGATTCAATGGAGCAAGTCAGCAACTAAACTATCTGAAACCTGCCACACAGAAGCAAGACCTTAGAAAATGTCACAGCGTCAAGAAATCCCTAGAAGAAGTGTGTTGCATAAAAGTGCTCTCACTCGCTCACTCACCCACTCATTCACTAATCAACTGTCTGTTTGCTGGCTGACGGACGGGTTTCATACCTGCGTAAAAGATATGCATTGGCTTTATAGTATATTTCCAACCAGCTGCTGTTATTCTAATGAATTATGATACATGTGACCATCAGCTCTATGTTTGGAGCCACAAAAGTTGAAAGGGCTGGGGATGGTCTTTGATGATCACCTGTCTTTGCCCCCTAAAGGCTAATTTGGGGTTCAAGATGAGACATTGGGCCTCATTATGAGTCCGCTGACCCGGACTTAACGTCACCGCTAAAACCATACCGGCGCCGGTTCCGCGACTGTGCAATCATGACCCACGGACCCGGAAACACCACCACCACAAACCGCCGCCGCATAGATAAGGGATCCGTAAAGAGCGACGGCGGTGAAACCACCCACTTACCGCCATAACGAGTACCACCGACATGGAAACACCGCCAAAAAAATGGTGGAAAAACCGTGGCCACGGAGGCGGTAATGGCGCTGCCGCGAACATGACGTTAAACAGTACAAGGTGGGGCAAATCAGGCCACAGGTGCCCCAAATGAGGCCAGCCGGACCCAGCAGCTCACTGGGAGGCTACAAAAGGGACACACCCACACCAGGCCAACTCCAGACACAACAATGCAGGCAGCAGCAGCATTGGGCCTGGGACTTTTGAACCTACAGGCAGCAGTGCACATAGTGGCAGCAATGTTGCAGAGGTGGATGAGGCGGAGGCGGAGGAGGCGCAGGCGTCAGTTAGCAAACCCTGCACCCATGCCAAACCCAAATGTGCAGCCGGCACGGCCCTGCAGGCAGCCTGCAATACCCCGCATCAGGGCCTCACCGTGGAACTTGACCCCAGGACAGATCCACACATTATACCGGCTGGACCGGCCAACAATCATGTACATACCGCTATGATTGAGGATGACATTAGCAGCCACATTGCCATTTCGACTGCAATTCCCCCCCTCCTGAAGGTGGTGTCAGTACTGCATTTCCTAGGCACAGGAACCTATCAGCACACAGTTGGTGAGCTGCATGGGCTCTCACAACCCTGTTTCTCTAATATATTGGGACAGGTACTGGACACTCTGCTGCACCATGTGTCCGAACACATTGCCCTACCCCGTACACTTGCAGAGGTCATTGCAACCAAGTTGGCATTCCATGCCATTGCAGCCATGCCAAATTGCATAGGTGCATTAGCCCGCACCGACATAGAGCTGACAGTACCACGTGCAATGGAGATGGTGTACCACAACAGGAAACAGTACCACTCAATGTACAGATGGTATGTGATGCCGGACTGCTGATTACACATTTTTCTGTGCACGTTTTCCGGACTCAACACATGACTCAATGGTTCTGCGGAATTCAACATTGCCACGCTATATGGAACGCTACGTTGGACAAAGCACATGGCTTTTGGGTGAGTACTTCTGCCAATGCACATGTCCTATGGAAGTGTGTTGAATGTCTAGGCCAATGACCCGTGTAAGAAGGCTGCCACAACTGCACATGCATCAACCCCTTGCACATGTAATGGGCGGTCAGCATAACCCACACATCTAAAATATAGACATGACAGGTTGCCACTGTACAACACCTGCCTAAGGAGACATACGACCAATGCTACCAACAGGCCAAACAGGTGGATCCTCTCAATGCAGCCATCCACACCTAGGTCCACTTCCCCCCAATGCACATGTTGTCTGCTCATGTGACATCCTGCAAAAGCATAATCATCACAGGCCATGGATTTAGTCCCCTATGTGTGCCTGGCATTGCACAGTGCATTAGTCACCAACCACTATCGCGTTTAAGGTCCACTTCATATGCACAACAAGTAATAGTGCCATGTCCAAATGACACCAGCTATAACAAACACCGCTGGATGGTAATCACCTGCCCTTCAGACCATGGCAAGGCCCTTATGGATGAATGTATGATGACACAGTATTGCATTGCATCAGATCGTGAGATGAACCACAAACACTGACATGTCCCACACATTTACTTCACATGTAGGTGATGCTGGATATGTACTCACGCCATGGCTGATGACACCTGTGAGGAGGCCAAGGAACAGGCACGAGGAGGCGTACAACAGGGCACACATCCGCACACCTGGCATGATAGAGAGGACGTTTGGCCTACTGAAGGCCAGGTTCCACTGCTTGAGCACATCTGGAGGATCACTGCTGTACAACCAGTTAAGACGGGTAAAATTGTGCTTGTGTGTGCCATGCTGTATAATCTGTGCTTGCGCAGGAACATTCCACTTCCCCCAGATGCAGAAGATGAAGATGGGGATGGCGATGGCGATGGGGAAGGGGTTGGGGATGGGGATGGAGTGGCACCACAACCTCCCAGGGGTGCCCAAGATGGCCAACAAGCACGGGATGCACTCATTCGCATTTACTTTTGAGAGACTGCACATTGATATCAAAGCATGGATATGATGATGCCAATGATTAAATGATGTTTTTCTGCGAATTAAATAACAGATGTCCACTCATTAATGCAGTATTGAAAGGTTTTGTACTATCATTTCAACAGGGTAGAAGGTGCATTGGGTCTAGGGAAGCTGTACAGGCATGCCCACCCACCACCCAAACCACCCAAACGTTCCAACCCCCAAACAGGACCCTATCAACTAACCCCCTAATGACTAACCCCCACCACCCACGCCACCCAAACGTTCCCATCCATCCAAAAACCATGGTGTCCACAAATGCCATGTTCACTGGCATCCCCACATGGCACTATTTGCGGGGATGCTTGTGTACAGGTGTGTCCTTGCTCGTGGATCCAGTCAAGCGACTGGAACACCTCCGTGGGCTGCCAGTGGCAGAGGGGTGGTGCTGGCTCAGGTGATCGTTGGTGTGATGATGGGCAAGCGTCCTTGAAAGGCCGCTGGGCTACCAACATGGACTCAGCAATGCTTGACTGCACGCTGTTCCCTTCCCTGACATGGCGTGCCAGGGTGAGAATTGTGGCTGCAAATCTGCCAATGGACCTGGTGAGCCGACGGACCGACGTGGCATTGGTCTCCCGCTGCAGCCTGGCCTCCTCACGCTGCAGCCTGGCTTCCTCACGCTGCAGCCTGGCCTCCTCACGCTGCTGCATGGCCTCCTCACGCTGGAGCCTGGCCTCTTCCAGCTGTCTTTCCACCAGCTGCGTCAGGGTGGCCTGCTGTTGTTCAATGTGCTGCAATCTTGCACATAGCTCGCCCAGGGATGGTGTTGGGGAGCGCATGGGGCTGTGCATTTCTTGAGGGCTGAACTGTAACCCATGGATGGGTGACACGCCATCCATGTTTTCTCCATCATCCTGTTGCACTTGCTCGGCCTGCATGGCCGGACCACTCCCATCACTTGATGCTGCCTCCTCAGCTGTGCAGATGGGTTGTGATTCATCATCCGGGGCATGGGTGGCTGGCTGCATGTGGGTAGTGTCTTCTGCTGGTGTGCCTTGTTCTGCCGGTGTTCCTGATGTTGCTGGTGTGCCTGGTTCTGCTGGTGCCTGTGTGCCAGAGCAGCTTTCATCATCGTCCTGGACTTGAGTGCTGCGGTGTTGCCTGCAGGTGGCCGCTGCGTCGCATCTTGTCCATCGTCGCTGTCACTTGTCACAACTATGGGGATACAGAGGACATGTGTTTAATTGTGTGGTTGTACGTTATGTGTCCATCACATTCATCAGACTTCGCAATCCATATCCAATTGCATTACGACACTTCTGACTATTTATGCACACAGGTGTGTGTCTGTGCTTCCTGTCAGGCACGCACAGTATGAATGTTGAGGGGTCGTACCTTGGGGATGTGTCACTCATCATTTGGCCAGTCAGTGGGTCCATTGGGTTACTGCAGCCCTGTTGGGGGGGGCATTGGAAGTGGGTCCATTGGGTCACTGCAGCCCTGTTGGGGGGGGGCATTGGAAGTGGGTCCATTGGGTCACTGCAGCCCTGTTGGGGGGGCATTGGAAGTGGGTCCATTGGGTCACTCCCATTCGCACGTATGGCTTTGTACTCTGTGCACTTACCAGCATCTGCAAGTGGGCTCACTCCTGCCTCTGCCTCTCCTATGCCGTGGATGCCTTCCAGGTGCATTACACTGCTGCAGCGCTCCTCCCACGATTGCAGCTTCATAGGGGATGCAGGGCCTCCACCAGTTCCAGTGCTGTGTTGGCGGTGTGCTGTGATGAGGTTGCGCACCCGGAGCCTGAGGTCATCCCACCTCTTGTGGCACTCCTTCACTGAATGTGTGGTCATGCCAACCGCTATGCACTTGCGTGCTGCCTCCGCCCACACCTCCTTGCACCTTTGCTGAGTGGCACGCCGCTGATCTGCACTGAAAAGCATTTCAGCATGCTCAACAATGTGCTCCACCAGTACTGTGAGCTCAGCCTCACTGAAGCGCTGCTTTCTCTGCCTGTGTGCTGGTATCCTGGATGACATGATGGTGTTGGATGGTTTGTCAGTCTCAGGGAGGTGATCTGACCTGTGGTGTCTCAGGATGGCAGTGGATTGTGCTTTATATAATGGCCGCCTCTCTGTTTCCGGTCTTTTTTCTGCGGTCATGGTATTTCCGCTTCCGGTGTTTCCGTGTCGGCGGTGGCAGACACGGTTGTAGCACTGTTTAATGTGCCGCTAGTTCTGCTCGCGTGGGTGTTTGCGTGACGGCGGTGACTCCGTTTCCACCTCGGTGTGTTGCGCGCGACCCACATGCCGTAATCGGCCCATCTTTCCGCAACGTTGTGGAAGCGGAAGCGAGGTCACCGTCGACACGGAATCACCGCTTTCCAGCGCAGAGGACTCGTAATGAGGCTCATTGTCCATTGGACCAGTTAGGTAACAAACAGCCACTTCTCCGGATGAAGCACTGCATGGAACTCACACAATCCATAATATTCCCAAAACTTGATTAATGCAAGTCGGTAAATTGGCATACACGAGTAGAAAGCCTAAAATCTGCAATGAGTACAAAATCCAGCTACACTGCTTTGTGTCAGTTCAAAAGGACACAAGCATATTGACCCGGCAAAGACATACTCACAGCAGCTTCTGGTGGGACATAGGGTAAAAGGGTTCTGTGTGCAATGACCTTTTTTTGTAAAGGCCTCAAGAGAAAAAGACCGATTTACCTTGACCGACTTTCTTTTGAACAGAAAACCGTCATTATAAAGGTATTTTTCTCCTGAGACCTTTAAAATACCGTTCTTCCCTTTTTTCTTCCAAACGACCTTGGGGACCTGGGGCCGGTTTTTCACCCAGCCACCCCTGGGCTGTTTTGTTTTAGGTGTTTGTGTGTTCTGGTGTTTGTTTCTGGGCTGGCTGCTTGCGGGCCGCGCGGCCCGAGCAGCTTGCCAGCAGCGTTGATGTGGCAGCATCAAAGCAAGGTAACAACACATTGTTACCTTGCATTGATGATTTTTTTATATGATGCATCATTCTTATGATGCATCATAGGAGGGGACGCCAGGGCCATGGCAGGGTGCCCGTGCGGATGGTACTCACTGGGCCAACCTGTGCACTGCCTCAGACAGTGTGTGTGGCCTCCCTCTCACATTGAACCCAGCCTCAGCCTCAGGCCTGGGCATCCGGCGGCGACGGCACGTGGCTCAGGAGGGCACAGCACCAGTTCGGCCGTGCTCCAGGCTGTGCAAGCATGGTCTGCAGTGAGATAGTGCACAGTGGTGAGAATTGTAACACCTATCCTGCTGGGCTGGGCTCTGGGCAGCAGGCTGCAGCCTGCAGGGCTGGGCCAGTGGGCACGCGGGCACGGCACACAACAATAAGCAAAACTCTCGTTCCCGTCAACTTTTTGGGTGGCAGCCAGCAAATTGTCGCACCTGACTTGCAAATTTGTAAACAACTTAGTGCCTGGGGCAGGGGGCCGCCGGGGAACGGGCCAAGCCATTTGCCAATGAAAATGCTGGAGGACACTCACACAGACTGAAACACAGACTCCACGCCGCCAGAGGAGGTGTCCATTACGACGAGACGTGAGGACTCAGAGTCTCTCTGGAGAGGATATTTGGCCTGGCCTGGCAGCATTTGGGTGCACAGTAGACACAGTCAGTCAGCCGTACACGGTGGCAGCAGGCAGCAGCACCTTGTAGGTAAGAATGGCACCTTTATTGTAAAAATGATGCCCACCCCTCATAACTGTTCTGTTCAGAATACGGAGTGGTTGGTGGGTCCCAGAACTGCTTAGCCCGTTGCTGTTTGATTTGGTGGTTTTCCCTGTTCCCTAATGTGGGTCCTTTTCACTACTTCATCATTTGCTTTCTCTCCTTCAATGCTTCCCCTCCCTTCCCTTACACTTTCTTCCTCTCTTCCTTATGCTCCACTTTTTGTCTTCCTCTGTCCCTGTACTAGCTTCCTTCACTTATGTCACCTAATTCCTTACACCCTCTTCTGTTAATGCCTCTGCTCCATTCCTGCACTTTTCATGCTCGTGCACTTTACACCTTAGTTACCACCAGGCACCTCAGTGCTGTGGAATTGTCGAGATATTGGCACTCACCACACTACCTGAGTTGTTGACATTGGCAGGTGCACTGGCCACAGAAGTATGAAGGGTAGGACAGGTGGGGTTATGGTAGAGCCTGAGAGAGGTGGGGGCCAGATAAGAAAAGGGACCCTGAATGCCAGACGGGCCCAGACGGGCCCAGATCGGGACAGAGGCGCATCAGGGGAGACTACGCAAGCCCAGCGCCTCAATTCAGGATAGAGATGCCAACTAACCAACTCCACTAACAACTTCCCCTTCTGCATACACCTCTCAAACTCCAAACCAAACACAACCAAAAACCTACAGCACAACAAACCACGCAAACTTCACCACATTGCAACAACAAAACAAAAAAAATCACATAGACTCGCACAACAGTACACGACGACTACCGGCCGTAAACACCCCTGGCCTGGCCAACGGACCCACCGGGCTGAGGCCGCAAACAGCACATCAATGCTCTCTTGCACTTTTCCTGCTTCCTCCCACTAACTCAACCTCCCCTCCTCTTTCAGAGCCGCCAGAACACCAGGGGACCACTACGGTGGTAATAGTGCGTGGTACAAATGTCCTTTAACATTGTCATTAACATTTTTTTTTAAATATTTTTATTTTTATTTTGAAGTCAAACAAACACATTACAACTGTTTCAAAATATAGAAAGCATCATTAGACCAACACATTTTCATTAGAACTCCCCAACTCCCTCCCCCCCCTTAAACTAGAGCCGGTTCTCACATGTCATTTACAGGAGCATCATCGGGTAGCACAGTACTTAGGCAGTCATCATCCGGGTCCTCTGTTCCGTTGTTACCCTGATGAGAGTTTGCCATAGAGGCCACCAATTGCCACCAGGCCAGCAAGGGCCCTACTTCCTCCTCGCCCCGCCTAGTGACCGCTTCAAACCAGACTACAGATTCACCTTCCGCCCACCTCAAGAGGTCCGCCCACCATAGCTCCACCCTAGGTCTGTGGGCCGCCTTCCAGCCCATGGCAATCCTGCGCTTGGCCAAAACACAAGCCAGGTCCTTCATCTTGCTTATGTGTTTTGAATGTCGGGGTCTAGGAAAAAGCCCAAGCATGCATGACCAGGCCGATTCCACATCCAGCACCACCCCCCCATCAACCAGTTTCGTCTTAACCTTGTCCCAAAATCTATGCACTTCCGGGCAAGCCCAAAACATGTGTAGTAGCCCCGCATTCACCTCCCCACACCTGGGGCATTGCTGCGTAGCTGGTCCCCCAAACTTTGCAATCTTCCCGGGAGTTAAATAAGCCCTATGGGTAACGTACAATTGAAGCTGTTGGAATCTTGCGTTCCGGGACACCTTTTTATGGTACCTCTGGGCCCATTCCCATTGCCCGTCTGTCATGGGTCTTCCCACCTCTTCCTCCCAATCTTGTCTCAATTGAAGCAACTCCTTCCCTGCCCTTACTCGCAGGAGCTCGTATATCCTCAATATTTCGTGCCCGCCCTCCGATACATCATACATAGTTTCCAGGGAGGCGTCAGGGTCTTCCGCTAGCACTGTCTCGGGCCATCTTTCTCTAGTCTTTTTTACAAGCCTAGTGTAGGTTATATATTGGCCACCATGTACCCCCGTCTCTTCCTGCAACCTCTGAAAGTCCAATGCCTCCCCTTCCTGCCATATGTCCCAGAGGGTGGCCAGGCCTACCTGTTACCAGTATCTATGGACCGATTCAAGTAGTTGAGAGTCGCTCCCGCACAGCGCCGCCAAAGGGCCTGCTGGGAGTACAGCTCCAAATCCTCCATGTCCTGTGCCAGATCTCCCAGCCCAGCCTCAGTAGCCGCCCCCTGCCCACCAGTTTGTCTCTGCGCAACCACACCACTTCCATCAGAAAGTATGGGGCTGAGTCTCCACGCAGAAGCCTAGCTTCCGCCGAGTCTTCAGCCGAAAGCCATCTGGCCACATACTGCAGCTGCCCCGCCAGGTAATAGAGTTCAAAATTAGGCAGGCCTATCCCCCCTTGTCACATGGGTTCTGGAGCTTCCACAGAGCAACCCTATTCCTAGAGCTGCCCCACACGTAACCACTACACACGCTGTGAAGTTTCGCGAATAGGCTCCCAGGTATCAAAAACGGGACATTCATGAAAAAGTGCAAGAGTCTAGGCAGGACCACCATCTTGAGCAAGGCCGCCCTCCCCATCATGGTCAGGGGCAATCTAGACCAAAATACCATACTGTTCTTGATTCCCTCTATCGCTTTTTCCGTGTTATGCTTGTGTTCTGCCTCGACCCTGTGGTAAATATGTATTCCCAAATACCTAAATGTCACGGGCTGCCATGGTATTGGCAGGACAGGCAGCCTCTGTACCGGGACATTCCTGTATCTGCCCAAAGGAAACAGACTAGACTTGCTAGGGTTCACCGATATGCCCGAAAGGGCGGCGTACCTTTCTATTACCTCCAACACATACTGCAGGTTTTCTTCTGGATAACGCAAATAGAGGAGCATATCATCCGCATATAGTGATATCAGGTGCCCTCCGCTGACAGTGCTTATGCCCACCTCCCCATATTGTTGTCGCAGGCATATTGCCAGCGGCTCTAATGCCAGTATATATAGCATGTGTGACCAGGGGCATCCCTGTCTGGTCCCCCTGCAAAGTTGCCAGGTAACTGAGACTGTGGACCCTGTTTTGACTCTCTCCATCGGGGTGCTATAAAAGAACTGGACCCATCTGAGGTATCCAGGTCCCATTCCGTACCCCTTCAGGACCGCTTTTAGCCAGGGCCATCGTACCGAGTCGAAGGCCTTGACCGCGTCTAACGACACTATGGCCAACTCGCCCGTGTCCTCCTCAGTTTGGTCAATGATATGGTGTAGCCTCCTGTGGTTATCAGTGATGTTCCTGCCTGGAACATATCCCATCTGATCTGGGTGTATCAGTTTCCCAGTCACCTTCTTCAATCTATTAGCCAGCACTGCCGTAAGTATTTTGCTTTCCTAGTTAAGCATGGACAACGGTCTGTAAGACCCGCACTCCACGGCCGGCTTGCCCGGTTTCAAGAGTGGGATGATCACAGCCTCACGGAGGGACAATGGGAGTTCCCCCTGCTTATAGGCCTCGTTGAAAGTGGCAAGCAGTGGCTGAAGCAGCTCTTGCTTGTATGTTTTGTAGAACTCACTAGGCAGCCCGAACCAGGCGCCTTGCAAGTGGGCAAATTCTGAATCACCACCTCCAGCTCATCCAAGGTGACGGGTGCGTGTAACTCCGCACGTTCTAGCTCATCCAGGGTGGGCAGTTCTATGTCCTCCAATGTGTCCAGTATGTCTTGACACATATCCTCCCCCGTGTCCTCATACAAGTGTCTGTCAAACTTAAGGAACTCCTCATTTACCTCTTCCTGGGTGTTGCAGATGCAACCTCTCTCATCCTTAATCTCATTGATCACCGAGCGGGGGGTCTCGCTTTTATACAGCCAGGCTAGCAATCTGCCCCGCTTGTCGCCCCCTCCATGTATCCTCTCCGTATATTCCTGTAATTGAGTCTGCATAGCCTATCCCAGAGTATGCTGCAGGACAACTGTAGCTCCTTTACTTTGGTTCTGTTATCATGAGCAGTGCTCTCGCAACGTGTAAGATCCTCTAGCTCCCTTTCCGCTTCTTGGAGTTCCCTTTCGATACCCCCCTGTAGCCCCTTAGCTTTGGAAATGGCTACCCCGCGCACCACCACCTTAAACGCTTCCCACAGTGTGCCCACAGAGCCTACGCTTCCCGTATTTATATCAAAGTATTCTTCGATGGCATCCCTCAGGCCCTCCCGAAACCCCTCATCCTGCAGAGCCTTGGTCCTGAGTCTCCATGTAGGGATCCGCAGTCTTGGGGGCTGGTGTCTCCAGTCTACCACCAAGGGCGAGTGGTCAGATAGTACTCAGGCCTTGTATTCCGCTCCCTCTATGTCTCTCACCAACTCGGCTGTTAGAAACATGTAGTCTAACCTTGTGTGCAAATCATGTGGCGCTGCGAAGTGTGAATACTGCCTATCCGTAGGATGCAGCCTTCTCCACGTATCCTCTAGGCCTAGGTCTTTCAGTAAGGTACCCAGCGCTTTGGCCGCCGGTGCCGTTTTCCCTACCCTGTCCTTGGACCTGTCCATTCTGGGATTCACGGTACAGTTAAAGTCCCCCCCACACTACCGTACCCCCTGCCAGGGGGCCAAGTTTACTGTAGAGGGTCCTAAAGTAAGCCGCTGTGTCGTTATTGGGGGCGTACAAATTTATAATATGCACCTCCCTGTTTTCCAGGAGACCCGTTACCACCACCATTCTACCCTCCGGGTCCACCGTGGAGTTAAGCACCCGAAACGGCACATGAGGCGCCACCCAAGTAATGACCCCTCTAGCGTACGCCGAGTACGCTGCCCCAACAACATTGCCCTTCCATTTTCTCCTGACCACCTCCAGCCTTTCCCTAGTAAGGTGGGTCTCCTGCAGCAGGGCTATGTCTACACGCATCCTCTTTAAGTACAGCATCACTTTATCACGTTTCAGGTAGCTGTTAAGGCCCCGTACATTCCAGGTCACAATTCTGAGGTTACCCGATGCCATCTGGTCGGACTATCCCCATCCCATCCCTTCCCATAATGCTCCCCGTGCTAGTTCGTTTCCTGGCTCTCTCCCTTCTATTCACAAACAATACCCCCGTCCTCCCACCCCAACTTCACACCACTGCACACAACTCCCCCCTACCCTGTCCCCGCCAACCCCCAACAATAGCCCAGCTCCATCCCTGGATCTCAGGCCTACCCACATCTGGACCTGTCTCGTATCC
The DNA here is from genome assembly GCF_040938575.1 of Ambystoma mexicanum. NCBI lineage: Eukaryota > Metazoa > Chordata > Amphibia > Caudata > Ambystomatidae > Ambystoma > Ambystoma mexicanum. The sequence continues at coordinate 380,612,142 of NC_090925.1, forward strand.
GAGGACAAGGACCCCACGGGGCGTCACCTATCTAACAGTGACTTAACTAAGTGTACTACTATTGGGTTCAGAGGGTGCTTCCTAGGAGCTCCCGATCATCTATTTAGGAGAAGTGCATTCAACGGGACCTGCCGGCAGATAACATGACTTCCTCCCCACAAGCACAATATCGTACTATATTCCAGTCCCAATGTCATAGCTATGGTCTCACTGGTGCCTCAGCAACATGCTACTTATCTCCAACCGCTTCTGTCTGGGCACCCGGTTCCTGAGGTCGACCCTGCATATCCAGCCACTCCATCGCTTCGGTCGGTGTCTCAAAGAAGAGGGATCTATTCTTATAAAACACCTTTAACCTAGCGCGGTAGTGCAACATGTAGCGATGGCCTGCTTCTCTAAGCCTCCTTTTCACCGTTCCAAAGTTCATTCGACTCCGTTGTACAAGCAGCGTATAGTCCGGATACGCCGTTATTTTCGCTGACCCCCTTTCTATCGTGCCTCCTTTCCGGAAAAATTCGAGGATCTTTTCGCGGTCACGATAGTTCAAGATCTTCGTGATCAACGGCCGCGGGGGAGCTCCTGGGGCCGGACTCCTGGTCAGGGCCCTATGCGCCCTTTCAACCGCGAACCCCTGGGTCAGCTCCCTGCCTGTAATCTCCTGCAAGAGCATGGTTTCAATGTATTCCGTGGGGTTCGATCCTTCCATTCCCTCCGGAACACCCACTATGCAAATGTTGTTGCGCCTGGCGCGCCCCTCTGCCTGCTCTGCTCTGTCGTCCAGATTGCCCACTCGTTGCACGAGGGCATGAAGCTCCTTAGCATGTGCATCGCACGCCTCCGTGGTCGGGGCCAACTCCTTCTCCAGTTCCCCAGTGCGCTCTGCGATTGTTCGTACGTCCTGCCGCAACAGGTTCACCTCTTCTTGGACCGCTCCGATCTTAAGGTCTAGGCCCTCCTGCAGCTCTTTCATGGCCAGGCCCAACTTCGTTTCCCAAGCCACCTTCAAGTCGGCAATTGCTGCCAGCACCTCCTGGATAGTACCCGGTGGGTCCGTCGCCGCCACAGGGGCCTCTTTGCTCTTGCCCCCTTCCGCGCCCGGGGGCACCCTAACCTAGGCCTCCATCGTGGGCTGCTTGATCCGGGGTCGCACCACCTTGGAGGACATCCTGCTGCGTCGGTTAGGCACACACGCCCAGCTGTGTTTCCGGCGCTGCGCTCGGGTTCGCTCTGCTGGCACGCCACAATCCAGGGCCTCCTCAGTGGGGGCCCGCACTTATGTTCTTGCCATCAGCCAGAGACGCATGCAACGCGTCCCTCTGGTTGGGCTCGCCCCCGCTCCGGCCGGCTCTGTCTTCCTCAGCTCCACTGACCATATATGGCCCTTTGTCCACGAGCGGCCATCTTGGGTGCCGCCCTACCACTGCGCGACCGCCACCTTCTTCGAAGTCTAGTTCTGTGGATATGCAGTCTCGCTGGTGGGGAGGGCACTCACCATGTGCCCCCCACTTTCATGCCCCCTTGGATGCACCGTGGGCTCGAAAGTCCGCCGAAAATGATCACTTCTTCCCAGGATCAAAATCGGATCATCGGGAGCTCCTCCAAGGAGCGTCCTCTCACGTAGCCATCAAGCCACGCCCCCCAACATTGTCATTAACATTAACTTCCCAGCTTCCGTTCCTTTGTCCTTGTCTGCTTCTCTCTTCCCTCTGAATCTTCCTTTGTTGTGTCCACAACAGTAGATCCCTCTTCACTTTCTTCCACCTCCCATCCACAGGTACCCCTGATGTGGTCCTCTACTACACAGGGGTGTTCTGAGTGGTCTGGCACCAGAACCTTCCACACAGGGCTGATGTTTTGTTATCCTGTACCATCTAGTATGGTCTGTCGTTGAGTCATACCAGAGAGGTCTGCATGCTCCTATTATGTCATGGAATGGGCCTGTTAGCAAACTGACCCAACTTGTAAGTAACAAAACTGAACCTGAAGTAGGCTTGATGGGGGAGGGAGATATGTAGAAACAACAAGGAAACTGGGATGCACCGCTTAAATGTGCAAGGCTACCAGGCATCACTTTAGGTGGCCACCATCTTGGCGGGAAGTGGCACACTCTTTTTAGGGGGGGGCCCTTCCCCTGATTAATTTGAATGTGTAAAGTTTAATAATAATAGGCTTTTTGCTGCCTCTTTTAAACCTACGCCAAGTTGTAGTGACTTTCTACAAGTCTAATTATTTGTGTCCAAGCTTCTGCATGTGTATGCTTGGGGTCTGGTTGGGCACTGAGGGTGTAGAACACGGAGCTGTGTGGCCTTCCCTACTCACCCAGCACAGTCTGAGCACACCTCTGTACTTACTGGTGGAGAGCTGGTCTTGTGAATGGATCCAAATGTTCGGTTTAGTAGCTTGCCGTCTTGTGTGCACGAGGCTTGGGCCTGTTTATAGGCTCTCCTTGCTATCTTGCAGGGGAGCCTGGCCTGTGAGAGAGCCCAATTGTGCAATTGTTGGTGTGGTGTACAGTGTTTTGGGCCTTTACATTGATAAAACCGGCAAGGCTACCTCCAAACTGGCAAGAAAATCTGGCACCCGCGAATGGGCAATTACGGGGTTATTTCGGCCCCGCCGGCCACGGTAATTGCCCTTTCATGGGTGCCGGAGCCGGTAGATCCCCATCCCCATATGTGCCCCATAGGGCTCAATGGGAATGGGGATGCCTGTGGCACTGGCACGGTTCATTACTGTGCCGGTGCTACAGGCTTGCTGTGCTCGCGGGTGCCTTTCATCCCACCAGGTCAGACCTGGTGGAATGAAAGCCATCCACAAGCACAACTCGGAGTTTGCCGGTCCGGATATCCGCACCGGCAACCTTGTAATGAGGCCCATTGTTGCTCTGACGTGCGCGTGCTCCAGGCATTGCACTTGATAAAGAGAAAATGAGAAAGTGCCCTTATTAAGGGCACGGCTACCACCAAACTCGTAATGAGGCCCATTGTTGCCTGTTTCCTGGATTTCCTCACGGGTCATTGGGCCTCATCAGAAGGTTGGCGCTAAAAATCTTGCTGAACCGGCATGGCAGTAATAACATGTCCGGCTTGGCACCAACCCGCACATAGCAGACGATCAAGAGTGCGCGGGCGCGCGCATCCCTGCATGCCGGTTACAGCCGTACCGGCATGCCGGTAACGACCCCCAAACCCCCACACAGCGGCATCGACCAATACGCACAGAACGGCTCCGCCCTCGGCAACCCCTAAATACCATTACCGTTATTAACATAGTGCAAATAACGAGTGCGTCAATACCAGACCCGGAAGTAACGTCATTGCGCCGGAACGGGAAATGCCATGGCGGCCATCTTTAAAAACACAATCCATTGCCATCCTCCACCTACAGGACCCTCTACACCCCAACTCCCAGGCCACCACTGACAACATGTCGAAGACCACCCGGAGAGGCACGGCCCGCCTGCGCAAACCACTTTTTACAGACAATGAGCTGAACATGTTGGCCGACACCCTTGTGGCAAATGCAGAAGTGGTGTTCTGCAACGACCTCAGGCGTCCAGCCCAGCTCAGGAAAAAGGCCATCTGGGAAGAAGTTGCCCAGAAAATAAGTGCAGTTGGCACCACTGCACGCACAGTGCGTGATTGCAAAAAACGTTGGGACGAACTCAGGCTGAGAGTCTGGCACATATTGTCAGCTAATCGGAGCCAGGGGCTGGCAACAGGAGGAGGACCACACTCCCCACTGAAATTGGCCAGATGGGAGGAGACCTGCAGCTCCATCATAGACGTGGAGTCCATCGAAGGAGTCGGGGAAGCAGAGTTTGGCGTGCCAACATCGGCAGATGAAGGTGAGTGTCCCTACTGAAACAGTAAAAATAATCATAATCACCCTCCCCCAATTGTGGCTGCTACACCAGCCAACAAATGGGCCATCATGCACACCTACACATATCCATGTACGCATTCTGGGTCTACCACCATCCCATCCCAATGCATGTTGCGGTCATACATGAATACACCCACAAGACACATTTCATGGGCATGTGCCACCCAGGACGACCCTCCCAAAACACATCAATGTGCAACTGCACCCAACAATGTGTACATGTGGACATGACTACGCTATCAGAATCCACTCTTCAACATTGCATGTACACAGTCCCCTACAAATGCACGAATGCAACTGATCAGATGGCGCCACATGTCCAATGACTAATGCTTGCACAATGCAAGCCGAACAATCACTGATATCCTGCCACTCTCTGTCCCCCACAGGTACGGATGCTGACAGTGATGAAGCGCAAGGGAGTGCACAATGCACAACACCAGCCAAAATGCCTAGGAGGCAATCTGATGGCACAGGTCCATCAACCTCAAGTGGACCAAGGATGGGCCATGCGGGAAGCGGGCCAAGAACCGGTGCAAAAAAAGCACCACAGACAAGTACACAGGAAGAGCTGACACCTGCACTTGCATCCGTGGTCACACCATCCACACTGGCTGAGGACATAGCAGGCATGGAGGATGGCACACATTCTGCTGCTGCCAGCACAATTGGGGAGATGGCTGCATCGACTGATCATAGTGTTGATGAGGTAGCTGGGCTGGACAATGAGGGCGATGCAGGACTTGTCCACTCAGAGCCTGTAGTGTACACACCAAGCCCGCAGGCCACCCCACAGGACACACCTCAGTGGGACACATCCGACCAGGGCAGCCATGGACAGTGGTCTCCGGCCATGAACAGCCCCATCATCCATGCTGTGCCACCACATCACCCACCAACCACAACCCACACTGCCATACGGGACCTTGAGGGACGTCTCTCCAGGATGGAGGCCCGGCAGGAGGTGATACAAGGCTATGTGCAGCAGTACCTTGCTGAAGGGGAGACAACACGCCGTATTATCCAGGACAGCACCGCGTCCGTTATCCAGGCCATTAACTCAAATGCATAGCAAGTGCGTGATGGCTTCAATGCCTTGGCTCAGATCCTCACCAGGATTGCTGACCGCATGGATCAACGGCAAACCCGGCCCCTTGGATCACAACCATCCGGGTCATCCGCATCATCCACGCCATCGGGCTCGAGGCAGACCAGCCCTGTGCGCATGTCCCTGTGGAGTTCGCGCCGCACAGAGATCCAACCCCCAACTCCCAAGGGGGCTCAACAGTAGCAGGGCCACCCTGCATAATCCCTTTGGGCATACATGCAGACACATGTCGTGCCATAGTTGACTTTGGGTGTTAGGGGGTGGGTCGAGGGGTGGTGGTGGGTGTAGTGTGTATTACTGGGGTGTTTGGGGGAATGGGAGTAGGTTGGGGGTGGGTGGAGGGGTGGTGGGGGCGTGCATTGTTGTATCATGTTGTACTTAATTCCTCACGAATACACCAGTTGTGTAACAAACATCACATGAGTGGACATTGCTGATTTATTGCATGCCAATGTATTGCTTCATGGTGATTCGCGCACATGTGCCCACACACCTAGTGCCCACAGTTCACAACACATGGCACCCTCTGCATCAAAGTACATCAGAATGATTAGTCTATGACCATTTGGCGCACTGCGTGACCCTCACGAGTTTCACGTCCTGGCCTATGTCCTACTTCTACTCCTTCCTCTCCTTCTACTTCACCAGGTGGTGGCAGCTCCACGTCAGGTGGCAGGGGTATGTTCCGCCAGAAGCACATGTTATGTAGATTTACACATGCCGTGATGATCTTGCCCACCTTCTCAGGCCCGTATATAAGTGCCCCTCCCGACCTGCTGATGCAGCAAAACCGTGCCTTCAAAAGGCCAAACGTCTGCTCAATGACCACACGTGTACGTGTATGTGCACGATTGAAGTCCTCCTCGTGCCCGTTCTGCGGGCCCCTGACAGGGGTGAGTAGCCACGGCTTCAGGGGATATCCAGCATCACCTACATGGGAGCAGAAGGAGGTATGTGTGAGGATGAGGCTCAGTTGACAGGTGTGCTCAGCCTGTACATCATTCAAGGTCATATGCACTATCTCGTCATTGGCAGCCACATCCACATGACTGTCAGCCCTGTACAGTGCATGCCAATCCATAGAGGGAGCCTTGTGTGACATACACGACCTAGGGTCCTAGGATTTTAAAGCACCAGTGAATGTATGTCTTGGCTAGGGGCATTTTGCATACATATGTGAGGGCTGTGTGTCTGCGGATGACTTAAGAAACTACCATTCCCTTCAATCCATCTGCCCCCATGGCCCAGAGGGCATTCCCCTAGCATATGCATGTACCTCCCACCCAATCCATCTGCCCCCATGGCCCAAAGGGCATTCCCCTAGCATATGCATGTACCGCCCCCCCAATCCATCTGCCCCCATGGCCCAGAGAGCATTCCCCTAGCATATGCATGTACCTCCCCCCCAATCCATCTGCCTTCATGGCCCAGAGGGCAGACTCACCCAACAGCCAGCCACTTCGTACAACGTCTCCTTCCATGTAGCGGGGTAGTGAGGAGTTCCGCAGCACCATGGCATCATGCGTGGATCCTGGGTTTCTGTCACAGCAGTGTGTTATTATCTGGCTGGCGTCACACACCATCTGCACATTGATGGAATGGTATAGCTTCCGATTGCGGTAGACCACCTCCACGGCATGTAGGACTACCAACTCTACATGGGTACAGTCGAGGGCACCAATTACATTGGGCATGCCTGACAGTGCATGGAATGCTATTTTGGTGGCATTTGCCTCCTGTGGTGTCCTTGGTAAGGATATGTAGGCATTTGCGTGCTTCAGTAGTGCATCCAGCACTTGGTTTAACACAACAGAGAAGCATGATTGGGACATGCCATGCATTTGGCCCACTGTGTGTTGATAAGTGCCTGTGGCCAGGAAGTGGAGCACAGATGCCACCTTCAGCAAAGGGGGGTAAGGCTGTGCGGATGTTGATCAGGCTGACCAGGTCGTCCTGTATTAATTCCACTATGTTGGTGATGGTATCTCTGTCCAGGCGGTACAAGGTGTGGATCTGTGCTGGGGTTAAGACAAATGGATTGGACCTTATACGTTGGATTGTTGGCTGTCTGCGGGGAGCGACTGCCTGCACTGGTGGTATTTGCTGGGCATGTCTCACCCTCCTTCTCCTCCGGCGTCTCCTCTGTGTTTCCTGTTGTACTGCCTGCTCAAGGAGTAGCAGTGCAGGCATGTCCTCCAGGCCCAGAATGGCAAGTACAAGTGGTAGCATTTTGTCTTGGAGGGGGTGTGGTGTGTGGGTGTGCTCCTTTTGTGCTGACCCTGAATCCATTGCCTCCACCTGTGTTGATTGAGTGCACCTGTGGCACTTGGTTACACAGCAGTTTGCTGTTTACGGGTGGTCCGCAATGCCGGTATTGCCGGCATCATGGTGGCCCTTCTTACAGGCATCTCGATGCCGGTATGTACTTGTACGTGTGACTCGTGGTCTCCCCTTCTTTGCGGCATGCCGGTATTAAGGCCTCCCCATATGCGTGCGTGCCCGCGTGCCGGTACGGTGGTGCACGGCCACAGTGGGTCCTTGGCGATGCTGGTAGCAACGGCATCTAGGGTCATGATACACCGGGCCGGTAATGGATGCCGGTATTGCCTTACCGGTGCCGTTCTTACCGGAGCGCCAACCTTGTGATGAGGCCCATTGTGTCGGAGAATACTGCGAGGACAGAAGCATCGTTCTGCTGTACTGTTCACTATATATACATGTGTGTGCCTTTTCCTTCATTCCACCTCCTCCGTTGGTTCATGGGAGGTTGTCTGCTGCCAATACGTCAACAAAACCCTAGTGAATCAATCTGCCAACATTATTTTTTCATTATGATTTACAACTGTTACTACTTTTGTTTATTATGGGGATACATGTGGGTGTTTGGGGCACTGTGCAAGCACACCCCACAATATTTTATTTTAATTTTATTTTTGAGGTGCAACCTAAGGCAAATGAACTCTATCTAGGAAACAAACCTGCAAATTAATCAACCAGTTTATTAATATTTGCTAGAAAAAATAAGTCACAAGTGAACTTTTGTTGAAACAAATCACAAATTAATGTTTGCGGGAAATACACTCTGAAAAATATTTTTTTCCTTAAATCTAATATACAAGGTTCAAGTTTTCAGTCGACTCCATTAAAAAACAAAGGCCCGCATGGCGGTCTAGGAAGTACGGTACCGGTAAGCATGTGGGTACCGTACTTCCATGACCGCCATACTATGGGCTCTGCTCGTGGGAACTGTTTCACCCACCAGGTTTTTCCTAGCGGGTGTAACGGCACACGAGAGCAGAGCACGTCGGATGCACTGGCACATTCAGAGTTATGCCGGTGCATCCGACGTCCCCATCCCCATTCAGCCCTATGGGGCAGAATGGGGATGGGGAGGCCCTTGATTCCGGCACGCGAAAATGGGCAATTGCTGGGTCCGCTAAGCTCGGCATGACCCGGTTCTTGCCCATTCACGGGTGCCGGAAAAAATGCAATTCCGGCGGCAGCCGTGCCCTTAAAAGGGCACGGCTACTGCCAAAGCTGTAATGAGGCCCAATTTCCTTTGACAGGGAGGACTGATCCCGATTCTAGCAAGCGGAAAGGAAATGTATTTTCCTCAGGGATGAATGGCACATGCCAAGGATTATAAATGCTCTGTGCCGTTTTGAATGGCACGGCTACCGCCAGAGTTTTAATGAGGGCCAAAGTCAATTTTGCTCCGGAATTTCTCAGCAAACTAGATACTGTGCTCTAACTCAGACACTTTGTATTCACCGGCCAGTGTGTCTGTATCGCCCTCACTCACGAGTTTCAGGAAACACATGCCAGGAGAGCACCTGGCACCATTACTGAAAACAAATTAGTCCTAATCTTAGACACAGTACTGAGGACTAAGTCAGTGAAAGCAATGCATTTATTCTTGCTCTTAAAACATCTGCAAATTATTATTTACTGAAAAACAAACCACAAATAGGTTTTCTTTCCGAAAAAGGCAAACTCTAGTTTATGTGGTTTCCTTCTTTGAGGCATTTGCAGCAAGCAAACTAATTTGCAAAACATATGTGTAAATATTATACAGTGAAACAGAAATGGTATTTGCGAAGCATTTCTAGGAAATTGTTATGCTCATTTGGCCTGCCTCAGAAAGGCCATAGAGGCTCGCTGCAGTTTGTTTTCTTTTTCATTTGTGCAGTGCTTATAAGTAGCAATTGATATTCATGTTTTATAGTTTGATTATTATTAGTATTATTATTATTGTGTTTATTATTATTATATTTTTACAGTAGGAACCTAGCTCAGGAGCAACGGAACGCTGTACTGGTCATAGAGCAAAACACTTGTAATGAAAATTTAACAACTCATCAAGTAAACATTGGTATTAATAATAATAATAATAATAATAATAATTTTGCATTTATATAGCGCTACGGACCCTTGGTTGTCTGAGCGCTGCTTATTATTACCCACGGTGTGTGGTGCTCACAATACTGTAAGAACGGGTCAGTGCAGCTTTCGATTAAAGCATAGTAGTCTTTATTGAAGTTCAGCAGGTTAACAGACCCACAGCACTTGCTTCATCTCAGCTGGGCAGTAACAACTGATCCTGGAACCTTATTCAAGAGTAAACATTCCTTTAAACATATAACAACAGGAATCAGCATTCCATGTGGAATCCCCTTACATCACCATGCCCTCACCACCAGGATTCCACATGGAGCTTAGTCCACAGCAATAATAACTATATACATAAGCTCATATAAAACACATCTCCCTCTCTTATTTCACACCACTTCGCCTTACAACAACCCTATTCTTATTCCCTACTTGTCCTCCACATACTCTTACCGCACCCTTCATCACAGCAACCACACGCACAGGATCAGAATATAACATATTACCCTTCCTTTTTTATCATACCTTTCCTGATCCTCACCCAATATCTGCACTCCACTCTGAGTTCCTCACATCCCCCTTTCTGTTTTCCATCAACACACACATCTCATTTTTCTCCCTCGCACTTCTCTTTTACTCCTTCACCACGAAATCCGATTCTCCCCCCTTCCCAACCATGGAGGATTCACCACCGAATAACCCCTTCGCCCCATCATGAGTTCCAAAGGCGAAACACCTGTGGAGGAATATGGAGCCATCTTCAGTGCAAATACCCTCTCTTGGACAACCACTCTTTTATCCAACCTGCAGGCACTCGCCATCCTGATACCCTCCATAATACAACTATTCATCCTTCCAACAGTTCAGCTGCCTTCAGGATGGAATAAAGCAGCCTTCTTGTGTTTTACTCCACAAGTTTGTATATATTCTTTAAACCATTCACTGGTAAATTGTAAAGCATTATCCGTCAGAATGCTGTCAGGAAAGCCCTCTCATCCAAAAATGTCTCTTAGAAATTCAACTACATTTTCTCCACTTGTCTCTCTCACTATTTTGTATTCACACCACCTAGAAAATAAATCAACCACAACAATCAGATATTTACCATGGCCAAAACCCAACTCAACAGGTCCCAAAATACCATGGCTAAATCGTACCCGACCTTTTGTGGAACGTCATTCACGATCATCGGTTGTTCTCTTGCCATCAATCCTTTTCCACTTTGTCACAACTTGCACAATCCTTTAATTTTCTTTCAATATCTCTGTCGAAGCCCGGCCACCAATAATCACTCCTCAACCTGGCCTTGGTCTTACTAATACCTACATGCCCCTCGTGGGCTGCATCAATAATCCTAGCCCAAAGCAACTCAGGGACAACTGCTCGCTCCCAACGAAAAACGACTCCATCGCGAACTTCCCAGAACACCCTTTCCCATTGCGAAATATCCCCTTTCCTGGGCCATTCCTCCTCAATATACAACTTTACTTTAGACAGGGCTTCATCATTATTTACAGTCCTCACCCATTCTTCTTTGCCTATCACACCCTCCTGGGTTGCCAAAACCATTTCTATGTCATCCATCTCACACATTTCCTTTTGCCTCTTACATAGTTAAGATAAACGGTGGGCAGTCATAATTTCGAAAAAAAAATGTCGACAGACAAAAATGTCGACAAAACAATGTCGAAAAAAAAAAATGTTGACTTTCGTTTTTTTTTAATTATATATTTATTTTAGGGGTTCGGGAGTTAAGAAAAAGGGAAAAATTTAAAAAAAAATTAAAAAAGGGAGGTTGGGGGGGAACCCCCCATTTCGAAAAAAAATGCATTGAAAAAAAAAGTCGACATTTTTTTTTCGACATTTTTTTTTCGACATTTTGACTTTCGACATTTTTTTAGTCGAAATTATCACTATGAACCAAGATAAACAGTCACCCAGAACATTCTCTTTTCCCGGAATAACCACCATTTCGAATTTGTGACATTGCAGGTGCATAAACCATCCCACAACGCGCCTTGAGACTTTGTCGAGCCCTTTACTTTCAAAAATTGATTTTAAATGTTTGTGGTCCATCTTAATTACAAAATCAGTGCTCCAGACAACATTTTTAAACTTTTCCACCACCCAGAAACAGCTCAAAGCCTCTTTTTCCAACCCAGAGTATCTCAACTCTGCACCCTTCAATCCTCTTGGAACCATGAGTTATTATTTCCTCTTCTCCTTCGTAATTTATCTCAAACAAAACAGCTCCTATCCCTATATCGTTGGCATCTACTGAAATTATATTTTTCCTGCCCGTATCAAATTTCCTTAATGGAGCTGCCATATTAATCTCTTCTTTAATATGTTAAAATTCCTCTCTACACTTTTCACTCCACACAAAGCCTTTCCTTTTCTAAGTAACATTCTCATCTCTGCAACTCTTTCAGAGTAATTCTTGATAAATCTTTGATAAAATTCCAACATACCAAAGAAGGAACATAACTCCACTCTAGAATTTGGTTCGGACACATCTCGTATTGCCCTAACCATGGCGTTTTCCGTTTTTATACATTGGGCTTATATTTCATGGCCTAGATACTCAACTTTGTCTAAGTGAAAAACACACTTTTCCTCCCTTTGGGTTATTCCTCTCGACCCCAACATTCTTATCACTCTGTCGAACCTTTTGTCATGCTCACATACATTCTCTCCAAATATTAATATGTCATCCTGAAAACAGAATACTCCTTTGATACCATAAAACAATGTATCCATGATCTTTTGAAAGATGGAGGAAGCGGATACAAGCCCAACTGGCATTCTACGGTACTTTAAAACTCCTTCATGGGTAATAAATGCTGTTAGTTTCCTATAGCTTTCTTCTCACTCCACTTGGTGGTACGCTGAGGCCATATAGAGTTTTGAAAATACCTCCCTTGGCCTATTAATGATAAGATCTCCCCCATATTAGCTAAGGGGTGGCGATCCACATGCATGCATCTGTTGAGTTCACACAAATCAACACATCAATGTATCTCCCCAGATGGCTTCTTAAAATCAACCATAGGTGACGTCTATTCAACTCCTCCCGCTCTTTCAATGATACCCGAATGTAACAGTATTAACAATTCCTTTTTCACATTTTCTCTCAGGTCCAGCGGCACTGGACGCAATTTAGCTTTAACAGGGGGACATGCCCTTTCAAGGATGATCTGGTGCCGCATTCCTTTTACTCTTCCGACACCTTTTTTACACACTTCCTTATGTATATCTCCCCTTGAGGCACCAATCTGCATTACTTGATCTTCTCTATTTGGATCCAAACTGACCATCAATTTCTTCTGATCCTGCAACCCAGTAGTGTCATCCCCTTCGTGGTTATGTACATTTTCCCTTGTGCTTCTCTGCCTTTGAGCCCAAATTCAGCCTCAGAATACCCTAACAACTCTATTCTATTTTGTTTGTACTCTTTGGGGGGAGATATCAGGAATTAACAAGTTCCTCACATCACCATTCATCTCATTCTCAAATACAGCTCTTGACATTAATGATATTTCTGAACCCGAATGTGCCATCATTTGGACACTGTTTCCATTTGCACATACATCAGCATAAGGATGCTCACATTCATCGCTGTTTGCCTCTTGAAGAATTTTCACAGTAATGTTTTCAACATTGTAGTTTTCGTCATCCTCTGATGCTTCATGATACTCCAAATTGTTAACTACCAATACCATTTTGAAATTGTTCTGATAATTTTTACAGCAATTGGCAAAATGCCCTTGCCTCTTGCCCTTTGCACAAAAAACTTTCCTTTCTGGGCATGTCATAGATGCCGCAAAATGGGTGTTACTTGCGCATCTAAAACACAGCCTCTCGTCCCTTGTTTCACTTTTCCACTTGTTTACTCTGGAGTCGACCCTTTCTTTCACAAAAGGTTTTTCTTTTCCTTTCCTTTTCTTCTTGCTATCGGTTACGTTCAACAATCCAGACTTATTTGCACTATGCTTCTTTTCCGCAATTTTCACAACGCAGACAAGGGAATGTTCAACTCTCTTTGCAATCTCAAGAACTTCTTCTAGCGATGTGTCATCTTAAGCCATAGCTCCTCCCTAATTTTATTAGTATGGCAGTGTATCATGAACTGGTCTCTGATGTGCTCATCAAAGGTTTCCTTGAACATGCACGATTGGGCCAAATGTCTCAGAGCTGTAACAAATTCTTGCACGCTCTCTCCTTGCTCCTGGACGTGTATGCCAAAATGATATCTTTCAAGAATTGTACTGGTCTTTGGGATAAAGTGGATGTCTAATTTCCTTAGTGCACTGTCTAGCTCTGAAATGCCATCCTCTCCTCCTTCCTCAGGGGGTTATGGTAATGTGTCAAAAATACGCTGCCCCTCATACCCCAGAAAATGCATCAACAGGGCAACTTTCCTATCCATGGCATAGGAATTCCCACAGGCAGCCCTAATATAGTGATTGAAACCTTTCTTCCATTGGGCCCATCTCACCTTGCCATAAAAACTGGAGGCCCTGGCAATCCTATTAATGCCATGCTGAAATCGGGGGATTTTGAACCCTATGTGGCTCTGCTTGCAGATTACTGTTACTGTTTTGTCCTCTGCAAATTACACTTGCACTAAGGATTTTTGCTTTGAACAGCTTTAGAGTGTGGAGATGTCTTTTGCAAAATTACATTTGCACTCTGAGTAAACTTGTTTGATCTGCCCAACAGTTCACTGGAATTCTAGACAATGGCCCTCATTCCAACCCAGGTGGTAAGTTCCCTACTTTACCACCATGGTGTAAACTACGTTTACACCATGGTGGATGGCGGATTTACCGCCCCATTCCAAGGTGAGTGGGGCGGTAAATCCCCAATCCCCATTTACCCTTCCCCATTCCCATTTTTGTCCCATAGGGCATAATGGGAGTGGGGAAGGCACTAATTACGGCACCGTAAATTACGGTGCCGTAATTAGCGCCAAGGACGCTTAGCGCCTTGGTACTTAACGCCTGCTAAAAGCAGGTGTTAAGGTGGAAATCAGGCGTTAAGGGTTAACGGTGCCGACGGCGCCGTTAAACCCTTAACGCCTGGGTTGGAATGAGGGCCAATGTGTCTTCTGTTTTGTAAACGCTGTGCTCTCTCAAGCAGGCTAAGGCAGTAATACGTCCTCTCCGGCGTTGCTCCCAACCCGGTATCTCAGCAACAACTGCAAATCTTTTCACAGGCCAATACAATGAGGAGCACATGTGCTCGGTGACTCTCTCTCCTGAGAGAAAGTCACACACGTCCAGTCCCTTCCCTTCCTGGAAAGGTGACGCGCAGATCAGACAATGCGCGTGCGTGCCCTCAAGTCTTTCGTTACTAGTGCAGCAAAACAGGATCCCCGGTCAATGTATACTGCTGAAAACGCAATGAGCGGGGGCTGCGCAGCGACCAGTCCATGCACATCGCAGGTAAGGCCTGCGAAATCACTTTAAATGTCCCACACTGTTGCCATACCTTGTTTTTCCTGCTTCTACACCTCGGTGGGAGGGGAGAGGCTCTTACTGCTTCCAAACTGGTTCCTTTTGCGCGTAGCTGCCTTCTGCTATGGGCTGCTCGATGGGACCTGTCATAGGCCCTTGCTGGGCCGCTGCCACACTTATTGGAGTGGCTAACAGTTGCTTTTCTGTCCGGGTCTGTGCTTCTTGTTAATCCCATCCTCATCGCCACTGTAAGAACAGGTCAACACTGCTTGGGATTAAAGCATAGTAGTCTTTATTGAAGTTCAGCAGGTAAACAGACCCCCAGAACTTGCTTCATCTGACCTGGCCAGTAACAACTGAACCTGGAACCTTATTCAAGCATAAACGTTCTTTTGAACATATAACAGGAACCAGCATTCCATGTTGAATCACCGTACATCACCATGCCCTCACCACCAGGATTCCACATGGAGCTTAGTCCACAGCAATAATAACGATATACTTAATCTCATATATAAAAAATACAATATAAGGATGGGGTGAGTACAATTGCATAATTGGTTATTTAGAATGTGCTTAGTACTGAAGAGGTTTCTAAGCACAGACCCGAGATTCAAACCTGTGTTGCTCTGCGTCATCTTGCTTCCAAGACGAGTGTGTTGCCACTGACCTATACAACTCGTGCACAATATAGCCGTGATCTAGGTTACACCAACATGTTTCTCAGTTCTTTCCTAATTTGAAGGAACGTTAGAGCAGTCTGGATTGCTAAATGAATGATCTTCAGAGGACCGGGGGCTAGTCTCCCTACTAGACGACCGTGTGCCACCTGATGTTTTTAGTTTGGCCATCAGGTGGGCTATTGTACCACAGTGGTTGCATGTAGGTAAGGTGCTCAGTTTTGTACCAGATCCTATCCAGGGTGAGAAGCAAGTGTAAGTTGCGGTAGTGTAATCAGATGTTCAAAGAGCTGGTGATGAGGCAAGCTGCAGTGTGATGTGTCACTTTGAGAGGGGACAGGTGAGCAGCCAGCAGTTCGGCGAGGAGGGCCTTAACACTTTCAGTATGCAAGATCACTAGGGCCTGCACTACCTTTCAAAGGTCTTGGGGTCGGAGCAAGGGCTTGATCTTGCAGAGTAGAGAGATCTAGTACCAAGCCGTTTGAGGTTTTTTCGAGTTGTCGTTGGGAGAATAGATTACTATCGACAATTAAACTAGGGATTTAATGGAGGGGGTGATTTGAGGTTACACCCAATCCAAGAACATTTCGTACACCTGCTTTTAAGTGGGTTCCTGATCGGAGGGGTGTCCCAGGAGTATGAATTTGTTCTTGGTAGGACTAAGCTTTAAGTAAGCTCTTGTCATCCACGGTTGGATGGTTTCAAGGCTTGAGCAAAGGTGAGCAATATCTTGTGGGCCGTTGTCCTGTGAGTTCTGTGAGTATAGCTGTGTTTCAAAAGGCCTTGAAAATGCTGCACATTTGCAATGTCTTATAATACATTTCAGTGGTGATGCATCTGTGCGCATTCCCCATGCATACTAGGAGCTGGTAGCAGGGCAGAGTTTGACTCTAATTTGGTACAAGTGGGGTGTGTTGTTTATTTGTAGTAAATTGAGACATGCCAAGTGAGACCAGTGCACCAGTGCTAATCTCTTGGTGTATCTAGTTGTGTAAAGTTATGTTTACTAAGCCGCTGCTTGGGCTTAGTAAACATAACTTTATGTAAAGTGAAGTGTTAAGAAGTGAGAACAAGAGATGCCATTCATGTGTGATAATATTAGATCACTGTCACTTGCTATATGGAGTCTAGAAATCTGGTAAATCAACCAACTAAATTTATAATCATTTTCAATTGTGACTATTACTACTTTTGTTGATTGTGGAGAATGCACAGTGATGCTGGAGTGCACTTGGCAGCCGCACGCCCCATTGTTTTATTTTTGTTTTATTTTTGGTGTTCAGGATAAGAGCAAATGAGAGATGTCAGCAGAGCAGAGCATGGCTGACTGATAGTGAGTGGATTGTGTTTAACAGATGCTAGTGAAGAGAGGCTGATGAAAGGTGTCCATCATTGTGTCGGCCCTTTCCTCATTTTGATGTTACAGGCATGAACGGTGCACCTCGCTCGTGGCATCTACCCCCTCACCACCACTGTATCGCTGATGCGAGAGACGCTACACCCTGGGGCAGCCCTACAGACCCTACACTGATGACATTACTAAGGCAATAAACGTACAGGCGATGGAACAACTGAATGAGCTGTGATCAGGAAAGAAACCAATGACGTCCTGGCGGATGCCAACACACGTAGGTAGATTAGACATGAAGCACATATACATCCAAACACAAAGCTACATGAACACTAGGTCAAATTACATTTAGACACGAAGAACATGCTTGCATCCACTAGGTTAGAAAACACATACTCTCTTTTCTATTCTGGAACGCAAAACGCACAAGAATACACATAAAGCTTGCTTAATGCAGAATGCAATGAGACTGAGTGGTCATGTAAACCAAGATAGAGGACGCAGCCACATTAGGTGAATGAAAGACACTGAGAAGCTTTAAAACTGCAGAGAGACCGTGTCTTACTGAGCCTGCAAAAGGGCAAAACCTGAACAGCCAAGGTAGCAAGTGCACAGTTTGCCAAGGTTATCAGGGAAAGACCGGTTTCAACCAGCATTTTAAAAGTACAGACAATTAACAGGTCCCAGACGATGGACATAATTCTCTCAGGAGAAGCAAAGAAGCAAATGTTGCTGGAAGGTCAGATTCCCACCATCTCAGACCTGACATCGAGAGGAAAGGAGCTTGAACAAGTCTCTAGAGGCCAGGAAGGTAATGACAGACATATCAAAAAGAATAAAATCCTCATAAATTACTGAGCACAATAATTTGAGATGTGTTCCTCACACACGTGGCTTGCAGCTGGCAAATAATGCATATTCATTAGAGTCAGACATGGGTAGACAGAGACCTTCATTCCCATCCATCGCTTTGGGATGAATAATACAATATAGCATAAAGTTGATGCTAAATGTCATGGCTTGCGGCCTAGGGCCGCCCAAAATGGCCACTCGCTCATGTTGTTGTTGCATTGCTAGGCAGCGCGCTTAGCTTTGTACAGCTACATTTCCACCGGCACGGTGGAAGCGGCCCACTCCTGTCAAGGCCCACGCAGGTGAAAGCCCTGTTTGCACACGGGCCCCTCCATACCACCTGGACCGTCGAGAGGGCAGGAACCCTCCTACCCTCCCCAGCACCTGGACTCCAGAGACGCCAGCTACAGGCGGCTGGAGTGGCGGATCCATCTGATCCAACACGTGCACACCGTGCACCAGCCCATTAGAAGGTGAGCACTACTCTTGGTGTCCAAAGCTGCACCTAAAATCCGACGGCAGCGCGGGAAGCCTGCTTTTCGAATCTCTGATCCACATATGATTCTTCACGGTGGCATTGACCCAAAATGGCTGCTCGCTCATGTTGTTGGTGCGTTGCTAGGCAATGCGCGTAGCTTTGTACAGCTACATTTCCGCCGGCAAGGTGGAAGCTGGCCCACTCCTGTTAAGGCCCACGCAGGTGAAGGCCCTGTTTACGCCTGTTCGCATCCTGAAGCATGGCGCTGGCCCTAACATTTGCATCGCAATCCCACTAGGTAAGCCAAACTTTCAACTCCATAATCACTGACTGACCAAGTGTCCTAGACTTTATCCCACAATCAACAGAAGCTCACGAAGCACGTGCCTAAGTCTTATCAGCTCTTCCTTTTGAAAAAAACAACTCTCGATGCAACAGTGGCCACCCATTACTGGCCTAAAATCACAGTACCGTTCTTGCTTAAGATAATCGATAAAATTGATTATAATCAAATTCAAGCCGATCGTGAACAGATCTACTCCTTGGAGATAGACAATATGGTTTCAGGCCGAACCACAGTACAGAAATGGCTCTTCTGGATCTGAAAATCCATATTGACAACATCAGGGACTCAGGCAAACTCTGCATACTATTACTATTAGATCTGTCTGCAGCTTTTGACCTGGTGGACAATGACAAACTCTGTGATACGCTAGCTAAGGACTTCTGCTTCTCCAAAAACGCCACCTTGTGGGTGAAATCCTTTCTAGCTGAACACACATCCAGAGTAAGCATCAGCAAAGAAGCAGCTGACCCCATACCAGTCCCCATCGGGGTTCCCTTAGGGTCCTGCCTATCACCCATTTTATATAATGCTTACACAAAGCTCCTCTTCTCAGCGTTGGATGCTATGGGTGGCATCTATACTAACTTTGCAGATGACACCCAGATACTCATCCCCATCTCTTGGAACTATGAAACCACAAGCATCAATAGGATCTATTTAATAATCCAAAACTGGATGGCCTTGAATAGTCTCTGCCTTAACAATGAGAAAACCGAAATTCTCATTGTGGGCTCCCAAAACAAAATCAGCGCACTTCATTCGGACTACTC
The DNA here is from genome assembly GCF_040938575.1 of Ambystoma mexicanum. NCBI lineage: Eukaryota > Metazoa > Chordata > Amphibia > Caudata > Ambystomatidae > Ambystoma > Ambystoma mexicanum. Next base: position 380,631,460 of record NC_090925.1, read on the forward strand.
AGCTATCAACATTGATGGCTCCATGATCCCTGTATCGAAACAGGTCAAAACCTTAGGAGTTTATTTGGATGCTACTCTTACTATGACTAGACAAATTAGTGCCCTATCTTCTGCCACATCCTATACCTCTAAACTGATTGCATTGAGTCGACAGTTCCTCTCACTCTCAAATTGCATCACACTAGCAAGAGCATTCATTCTATCTAAGTTGGACTACTGTAAAGTACTCCTAGTAGGCACCTCCAGTATCAACTTAGGGAAACTCCAGCTAATGCAAAATAAAGCGTCAAGAGCAGCTTTGGGAATCAAAAAATCAGACCATATCTCCAACGTCAGAAGGGAGACACACTAGTTACCCATTAAAGCCAGAATTATATTTAAGGCTCTTTACAATACCCACAAATGTCTATCCAGCAATGCTCCCATTTACCTCAATAACTGTATCTGCAAAAAATAATCTATGTGTTTGCTTAGATCTTACACAAAACCGCTCCTTGCTGTCCCTCGGTTCAAACGGTCCAGAGCAGGAGGGAGTAGTTTCCCAGTTATGGTCCTTAAACTTTGGAATGAGCTCCCCATTTACATTAAAAGTGAAGACTCTTTCCACCACTTCAAAAAACTCCTAAAAACTTGGCTCTTTAACCAATACTAGCGCACATCCCTTCCAACTCTACTTTTAGCCGCCCTGGTCCATTTCAAGGCCCCCAAAGTGGAGTTGAATCCCAGAAAGTGTCAAATATTGCAAGTATTCATGTTCTGTATATTCCTGTGTTAATCATTGTACCCGTTGTTGCTTGATGTAATGTAACTCAAGTAGTAACCATAAGATATCAGTAACAACGCTGTGATACCCCAGGGCCTGGGCATTTAACAAATGTAATAAATAAAATAAATAAAAATATGGTATCAGAGAATTGTAACCTTATTGGGACATGCAGCACCTTGGGGCCGTTCTCATCACCTTCAATTGTTGCTCATGCGCTGGTAACCGTCCAGGATGCCAAGGCTTAGAAAGCCATTCCCAACCAATCCTTATTCTCCTCTAACCCTCACCTCAACAGTGTTGCAGCCACCACTCATTGAGCACCCCAATGACATGTTCCCCCATGTATGTTTTTGTAGGAGTTCCCAGGCGGAGCTATTAGATATGGCTGGCGCAATTAGACTACCAACCCCATATAGCTATACCTAGCCAAACTATTCACCCAATCCCATTCCAGCTTAGTTTTGCATGTTGTATCTTTTACTTGTGACATCATATTTGCTAACAACCCAGAGGCAACCTAGACCAAACTGAGAGAGAGAATTGGAAACCGCTGTGATATCCATTGTTGTCCCTGTTTTATCTGGATTTATGGACTAAAACAGTATTTTTGCCACATTATGGGACTCTTCTGTTTTGTGGACGTGGGATTCCTGCTGGCCCCTCCGCTGCATGTCCATAAGGGGGTTTCCTCCACATCACAACACTAGGAAGAAGAAGCAGTGTTGTTCTTTTGTTACTTGTTAGAATTATTTATTGTATTATAATGAGAGCATGGTTTAACACTATATAGCTGAACAGATTACAGCGAAGTTGTCGGGCAGCTTGAACCAAAGCTGTCTGGTTTGTAATGCCCCAAAGGAAGTCTTGCTTCCTCTGTTCTTCATTTGCACAGCATATGTCACAGCCTGCCAGCACTTCTTACTCCCGATATTAAAATCCTTTGAACTTCAGGCAATGTAAACCAGCTCTATATTTTTGCTAAAGACAGAGAGTCCCGCTTTAGTATGGTCATTGTTGGGATAGCTATGACCCGAGAATCAGGGGCAGATTGTTAAAATGATTGAATGATACATCAAGGGACTAAACGTGGTTGCATAACTTTCAATGCTGGGGAACCCATCAGCGATATATAATATGAGTACAGGCAGGTTGTTTACAGAATGAAAAAAACATGATGTGCCCGTTATTCTCAAGCTAATGTTTTAATTACAATTTGCACAAACTTCCACGTATAGTACAATAAACATGAATAACTATTCTAGACGATACAATAAACCACCCCACAATATAGACATACAAATTGAAGTTGGTTATTTGACAACAAAATAAAATAATTCTTTGAATAACATTTCAGAAAAAACAATTAACTTTGTTTTCTCTGAATTCATTTACAAGTGCTGGCATCAGAGAAAAATGTGGTTCTCCGATTCTTGGACTAATTAAAATCTAACTATCTTTGACAAACAACTAGCTCCTAGTTGTCAGAGGACTGCTTATGCTGCTACACTATTGCACTGGGAAAGAAAGCTCTACAAAAGAGGGTCTGCTGTGTGAAGCGCGGAGCAACAGTGTGGCGTATAATGATATATGTCATTTATATAGCGCCTTTATCCAAAGTGCTTTACAGAGCACAGATTTACATACAATATCACCCAACCAAAATTGGTATCATTTATCGACCTTGGAAGGATAAAAGGCTGAGTTGGCCTTGCCGGGATTCAAACCTACGACCAGCACATCACGCTCAGATCACTGCAGCAAGTGCTCAACCAGCTGAGCTATCATACTGGCGAGTACGGCTTGCAGTGGTTTGCAAATGAACTATCATATAAGATCACAAACACTTTACCAACACTTCCTCAATCAGCGGTAAGAATTCACATTTCTGCTAAATATTTTGGCAAATAAATCTGCTTACAATCTGCGAAGCGCAAAAGGCACAGAACTATTACACTGCTACATAACACGCAGAGCACTCAGGAAATGACTGAAACTATTAATACACCCTGTTCTATTGAATCCAGTAAAGCAGAGGCTCAGGGAAATACAAGTAAAATAGCAGATTATTAGCCTCTGACTACAGTTATAAGCGAGGCAAAACCATCTGATTCGACTGCCTATATAAGTAAAGCTCAGAACTCTGAAGTTATCAAAGATAACAATTCCCTGGTTGACCTCTGCTACAGCCTGCGCAAACATATGGTAGCACCAAGTGATTTTAACTTAGAGGTCTCCCCAATCTATGTATCCCCTTGATTTCTGACAACATGGTTAGTAACTTAACACCTACTCCAGTTGTTACCAGTGATTTAACTACACATTTACTTCAACCAGTGTTGAATGATTTACTGGAAATTTGTATTAATATTGTTAATGAATTAGCAATGAATAAAGAGATACTAATACGATTTGACAACAATGATAACCATAACCATCTCTTAAGAAAAGACAAAAAAGACAAATCTTTGACTGAAGTAATGGATATGGTAAATGGTGGATGGCCAAACACAGGTGCTTCTCTGCCTCTAGTCAGAGTTGAAGAAATACTACAGCAGGTTCTTCTGAGGGGCTAAATATTGAGAAAGAAAGAAATAAGCCCCAAGGAAAAAACAAAAGAAAGGGCAAGAAGAAAAACATCTTTAAAGAAAAACAACTACATTTGCAAAGTCAAGTCTAAGATTATGCGAACTGAAGGCGCCTCTGACCATGAGGTCCTCGAGATGGAATCCAGTGGTCACATGGTGCAGACTATTCCGCATTCAAAGATCAAATGAAAAAAGCCACACATAAATGATACTACACAGTGGCACTTAGAAAATTAGCTAATCGATGGAGTCAACATGATCAAAGAGTGTGGAGAACATACAAATGGTAAATCAACAGAAACTGACCAAATGCCCAATGAGAACTCAATTATTATATCTGTCATTATAACAAACCATGAAGAAAGTTCCAACAATTCTGAATTAGACAATAATGATGATGTGGTACTTCCAGAATCGTTGATATTGTTTATCTCTCCTCGTAACCATAGCCTAGAAAATGAAGGCTACTATACCATCCTCCGGGGTTCACACAGAAGTAGCTGAATATTGTATTATGAATTAAGCTCCTCTTTTTTTTTTACTCTAACCTACTTTCCATGAAGGAAGCAAATCATCTATCAAGAGATCACATTTATTACAAATGCTAGCTGCCATTCCCCAATTGCGAGTAATAATTACTGCAGATATTGATTGGGTAGAACTTGTGACAGTCAATGACAAGTGTACACCCGTGTTTACTGTTACTAAAGGGTAATATCTAAAATAATTTTTGAGTATAGTCTAGATCTTTTGAGTTACCAGATAAGTGTCCATAGGAAAATAGTAAAAACAACAAAAACAGTTGATAGATTTGTAGAGGAGCAGGTAGACGCTTTCTCACTAGTTCCCGCCCCCTCACCACCATCATACTGGAATGGTCAGAGAAGAACAATAAATGGCTCCCCCTGTGTCGTTCCAATATCACATCAAGAATACAAGAGACTTTATGCACTCAGACAACCATACAGAGTGTACCCTCACATTGAGCCAGTGGAAGGATGCCACATGGAAGGATGTCACCATGCACCTATGGACATGATGGAACGTTAAGTGAAATCTGACGAAGGCAAAGCGATGTCATAAGGAACATATATGAACCTATGTTGAAACAATATGAAAATACTTCAGAGTAACTGAAGCACAAAGAGAAACATGTAACCAAAGCTAAATTAATCATGACTACAAAGAAGATGAGGTTACTTACTGATCAATAACTGTAAATACGAGTTTACTGTGATTTTATTGCTGAAACAACAGTCATGTACAATTACAAAGTGCAATAAATATTGCAAGAAAAAATATTGACATGCCTTATACATTGCCAAGTGTAAAACTACCGTTTTTTCTGGAGGACCCTCCTAAATTCTCTCCATACCTCTCCTACTCCTAAACTCTCCTTGTCTCCTTCCCCTTCATCCCAATTTTAACCTAAATCTATTTTGTTTTTTAACACCCCTATCATTACACTTTCTTGCCTTCATTTCGATTTTTTTTTCTGCTGGTCGGTATTTTTTATTCACTCTATTAATTCTAGCAATATTTTTTAATCTTTGTAAATTCAGTCATTATTTCCTGCAATATTATCACTGGGTACCTAAATACGCAGTAAGACAAGGTTGAAAGAAAACATATAGAAGCTTGCTACAAAGGTAAACATAACGTGGCTAGGATGGCCACGATAGGAAAATGGACGCCGATTCATGTCTGATACAACTAAGCTACCTCAGAAACAATCTAAGGCTGTCAAATCAGGAGACATGGAAGAATATTTCCGTGTGCAGAATTGACGATGAGGCCAGGTTGACCCAGAAAAAGGATGCTATTTTAAGGAATAAGCACATAGCAAAAGGGGAGTTACATGGATAAGCTCTGAATATGGGACATTCCTCATAGATCAAGAAGACAGAAACATCTGCAATTAAAAGTGCACAAAGTTCATATGAGATAAAGTAAGCATGTCTCTAGAGGTGAAGGGGAGTAAGTGCATCCAGCATAAATAAATCAAGTAGAACCAGGACGAGTCATTAAAGCTTCAGACTAAGATAATGGTGTTCTCACACTCCCTTGAATGTTCCAGGCCAGTGAGCAGTCAACAAGGTCAATTACAAAAGGAGGACTCTGGCTTATGGCCTACCGATGAGAGGTGATGGACAAATTGGGACAATGGGAAGAAGTCTGACGGGAATCAAACACTAAAGTTTTGTTTCGCTTACGTGCTGCTAATAGAGTCGAAAGTCCATAGTTGGAATAGTATACCAACTAGTCAGTGGGGTTTGAGGGACAACTTAGCATACAATGTTGCATTGACCAATCCACTGACAGTTCATCCCTTATAATCAGTGGTGTACGTTTTTAGAGGTACTTCAAGGCATGCCCTACAGATAAGGTGTAGCCAATGATGCATTAATCCTTATATGTTCTATAAGTAGATATGATCCCTTAACCAATCCTACCCCTCAATAGGCTTTGTATTTTTGCCACGTAGAATGATGTCATAGATGACGTATACTGGGATATAAATATCTCTGAGTAATCAGCTGCTTCATGAGTGTACATGCATCAGTCTGATGTCTGTCAGGTCTCCCTACTTTGAATAAAGTAGTGTTTTGCCATATTCTTTGAGTCTATCCAGTTATTTAGTCGTTGATCTTCATTTGTTATTCCATTTAGCACAATAGACACTTCCAGGCACTAGAGCACAGCTCTTTTGATCCTTTGACTGTTGTCTGTAATAATGGACAAATAACTGTAACCAGGGAAAAAGATTTTTCTCAAAATACCCCTACTTGGGAAATGAAACAGGACTGGAATTGTCTTCCAGGAACCCTACAGCCACAATTAAAAAAAACAACGATGACCTAGTCCATATTGTAACCTGGAACACTAGAGGACATGGACACATTAATAATAGCTTTAGAAATATTACCAAATTTTACAATTGCTATTTGTTTTTAATCCAGGAAAGCTGGCTAATTGCTCAGCTAAAAATAGATGAAGTAATTTTATTGTACAGGAATCCATTGGGTGACCCAAAAGGGGATTATTAATGGGAATTATGAAGCAAAACACAATAAAAGAAATGTTAAATTTCTCCCCCCCAATTCAAATTTTCTAATGGGTGAATTGGAACTATAGATTAACTTTGGCTATCAGAAGCAGTTGGTAATAAATATCTGTGATCCTCCAGGTGAAAAAGAAACATATACTATTATGTATTGTTTAAGAGATCTGTTTAACAAAATGAGTTTATCTAATAGAGAGAAAATTGTCATTATTGGAAGAGATTTTAATGCTAATTGCTGTGCCTTGGAAAATGTGATTTGTCACAATGACAACATGCCTTATGGTAAATTGGAACAATCTATTGGTAACACACAGGATAAGAAATCGTTAACATTTATGGCAGAACTAGGAATGATAATGATTAATGGTTGTGTAAAGGTCAACATCCTAGGGCAATATACTTGGATATATTGGATATTTTGTATCTGTAGACAGTGTTGTTATTGAAGGTAATGAATTTTGTGACCACAGCTTTTTGATTTGTGACTAAGTATAGGTAAAAGAGATGAGATTAGTATAATCTTAGGATCAACGAATATTGATAGTAAAGGCCTCAGAATTGCTTGGTCTTAATCCAGTCTTAACTGAATAGAAAAACATATACACAAATTAGAAGCTGAATTGAATGAAATTCTGAAGGACACTCCAAATAAGACAATAGATTGGATGAAAAATATTATAAATAGATTCGGTATCCAAGGATGTAGAATCAATTCCCAGTCAATCTTATCAAAAAGTATGATCTAAAAGTTGTAGATAAACGTCAACTTTTTAGATATAATATAAGGAAAGCAAGATTAAATAAATATTAAGTTAACTCTTGACGAAAAGACCAAACCCATCAGGAATTTAAAAACTGAGTATAACAACTTGGTCAAGAACCATAATCATGGCATGCTGACTACTAGGAGCTAGAGCCATGAAAAAATACTGGCATTTATATAATAAATGCAAAGGGATTCGTAAATCATCCCAAATTAATACTATAAGTGCTACTGCTTGCGGAAGCTCTATTAGAAAAACACAAAGAAAAACACAAAGAATGAGTGTGCTAAAACTAATATAAAGTATACAATGATTATGAATATAGAGGAAGAGGATGTATACAATATGATTCTGAAACTTAAACCGTTTAGAGCACCAAGCCCAGACGGACTTGCAAATATTATACTAAAGAAGACTCCTAATTACTGGGTTTCTATCCGAAAGAGTATTTCTGAACTTGTAATTGCTTCTGGAACTATTCCAGCTTTGTGGTGGGAATCGTTGGTAATTACTAACTATAAAAAGGGGGACGTGAATGATCCAAGAAATATTTGGCTATTAGCCATGATTGACTCTATCAGCAAGGCATTTGCAAGGTTATTACTACGCGAATTGACAGAATAGGCCAAAAAAAAAGAACAAGGTATCATTAACACTTTCCAAACTGGTTTTAGAATGGGCTCTGCAACTGTCCGTAACTTGCCAACTCTAAACATGCTGAAAAATTCCGTAGCATTAAAATCTAATGCCTCAATTTATTTGGTCTACATTGATTTTGTAGCGGCCTTCGACAGAGTCAACCGGGATTTACTGTCGACTAAGTTGATTAAATGGGGCATTGATTGTGATCTCTTGATGAGAGTAATACAAGCACTGTATACAAATAGCATGATAAGAATACGATTCAACGTTTCAGGAACCTTTAATTCTAAATTCAGCACTACATGCAGGCTAAAGCAGCAGTGTGTATTAGCACCTCTGCTTTTTAACCTGCATCTAGCAGACTTAAAGGATAGTTCCGGGACTTTTTTTTTATTGTTCCTACGGTTCGGCCATGTGTTTTTAAGCATAAATCGGTAGATCGTAGAAAACTTTCCTATGGACCTTACCCGACTTTTCGTCCATTAACGCACTCGAAATCAGCCGCCATTTTGTGATAATCCTATCATTTCCCCCCATCGACCTGGTTCACCTGCGTTTGCGGCACTAAATCATATCCCCCGCCCCTGAAACAGACTTTATCAAAACATTCATATTCCCCGCCTCTATCCGTGACGTGACTGTGCTGCGTAGGCAAACGCGCCCAGGCGTCTTCTACGCGACTCCACACAGAACCCGGAAACCAACACAGATCAGCTCACAACACAGCGCACCACAATTCGGAATATGAAACTGTACTTTTAAATCAAACCGCAAGATTGTAAATTTGGTAAAGTACATTTATTTGACATCAAATGTTTAGAGAATATTCAGCGATTTGCATTTTTCTTTGCTCTCGATCCAAAATAGTTCGTCTTGAGGCAAGCGATGTTCGTGTGCAGTACACAGGGTGTTGGTTTACGATAAAATAAGCTCTTCGGTCGCACTGATAATCGCATGGCTGTTCCAACAACGAGGCACTAGGCCACCACAACGGTATGTATGTTGCATCTAGCCATTAGTACCGCGTAAGGGCATACTTGTACTTGGCGATCGTCCCATAAAATGGTCAGGGTGGTAACGTTGTTCACGCGGAGAAGCAACTGGTTTTGTGAAAGCCATCCGCCGGTGTCTGGTACTCGTGACACATACAATAATGAAGGATGTACCTGTTTTAAAAACATAAAAAATGAAATTAGTCTCACCATCAGATCTTTATTAAAATTATTCATTTTATATATTAGGTCGGGAAATTATTTCATAGCTAGGACAGTGCAACTGGGTATTATACGTCATTTCCAGTAACCCACCCCCTCTCCTCGGCCTTTTTCAGAGCCGCCTGAGCGCCAGTGGACCACTTCGTCACTGATATGATATAATATGGCATTTGCAACGCGCCTATACACAAGTGTTTCAAGGCGTGGCGAGGCAGGGAAGGGGGGAACAAGGAGAAGACAGACAACGATCCTACTAGGCCAGGTGTCATTCAGATCGCGCAAGTGCAGGGGTAGGTAAAAGTGCAAGGGGAAGGGGAGGGGGGAAGTGGAGTACAAGGTAAGTAGCATAAAATAATAAATACATAGGGCCAGCTGGTGGCGAGTGCAAGGTAAGTGCAGAACAAGTGCTGGGAAGGGGGGGCTGTAGGATACTGAGACAGTCCCCCAGTGCAGGGGTTGACAGGGAGGCAGTGCAGGTGGAGAGTGGAAGGGCCCAGGACCGAGGTCGCAGACAGTGGACCAGTTGTAGCAGGGGAGAGGGAGAGAGAAAGCAGAAGCAAAGAGGAAGGTTTTGAGGTGCTTCCGTAAAAGGAGATGGTTCTCCTCAAGATAGTGCGCGGTACAAAACAATATGCCACATAGAACGAACAAGTACAACTTAACCCGTCTTTAAAGCTACTGTATAGTAATTAAATTGCGGTATAAACTCATCTAAAGAGTTACTTACATTATATTTGCATTTTCCATTGTGCCTGTGCGTAGGGCAGCCCTGAAATACCACTCCTTCTATGCCGATGTTATTTCTTCTAATGAACGAACATTAAATGGCTTTCGTTTCTGAAATTATATTAATTATCGTTTACGTTATTGCACCACACCCCCAAAAAGAAGTCTTTCGGGATGGTCCCGGCCTGTCAAGGTCAAATAACAATAGAACCTTATACTGAGTCGTGGGCCATTCCGGCACCCAAGCAAAAAATCAAAGCAGCTGACCTTCACTTTGAACGAGCACACATTCCTAGTTAGCTACATTCAGTGTAAGGCCATCTCACAGGACTTGAAATTTACACTCCATCTTTGCATTTTGTCTGCGTGCATTTGCAGCCCCAGAGAACCATAAATACGGAGACATTCTATATTTTTTGAAAAATGATTTATATTACTGTTTGGTTTAATTTAATGCGCAAATGAACAAGGTTGGATAGACACATTGCATGTACACTGAGCAATCACTTTTATTTACACAATACATAGCTACACATATTCAATGGGCCTGCAACATGAGGAGACTCCAGAGCAAAGTCACAGGTGACACCCGGGTGGTTCGCACAACTGCACGGTGAAGGGAGGGGCAACGGTGGAGAGACACATTGCATGTACACTGAGCAATCACTTTTATTTACACAATACATAGCTACACATATTCAATGGGCCTGTGACATGAGGAGACTCCAGAGCAAAGTCACAGGTGACACCCAGGTGGTTCGCACAACTGCACGGTGAAGGGAGGGGCAACGGTGGAGAGACACATTGCATGTACACTGAGCAATCACTTTTATTTACACATTACATAGATACACATATTCAATGGGCCTGCAACATGAGGAGACTCGAGAGAACAGACAATCAAATTACAATCATTTAAACCGTGATGTGTATTTCTCAATGAGCTCTGCTTTAGGTGGACATGGAACAGAGGCAATGTTGGGTGGCAATGCAGTTGTCCCCTGCACAGGTTCGTTCACAACTCCATGTATGTGCCTATCTAGGACATCAACAATAAGTCTCTCAAGAAACTCATATTGCATATCCTGAAACACTGGTTTGATCACCCATTGTTTACGTCTTTTAGTGAAGGCCTTATTGTAGCGAAGCGTCCCTAAAGTTCCGGTCGTCCTACTTTGTTGACGGCCAACATTATGGTTATGTGCCAAGACCGCTAGAAGAGTCCGATTTATCATGCCTTCCATGCCAAAATGCAATCGTTTTGGCCTGTACTTTAGGCACATATTGTGGAACACCTCCAAATCTCCTGTGTGGCAGAATTCCGTGAGTCCCCTCAAATCTCTTGTTATAGTTTTATCAAATACAATCTTTTCAATGGCTTTGTGAGTGGGTGATGAAGGAATCAACCACTTCTTCTTCCGTGCCTCCTCTGTGGACAAATGGCCATGTTCACAATTGTGGAAATGTTGGTTTGTGGTCCAGCGGTGAACGTTGCTACAGTGTAGCATTACTGACCGCCATTTTTCCAGTAGAATTTCCAACGACCCTCCACATGTTTTTGAGCTCCACAAAAGATGGTTGCTGATTGACTTGGACCACTGTGAAATACCTTGCATATCTTTTTTTTTACCTGCAGCCGACATTTTTTTATTGATTGTTTTTGCAAGATGCCAAATGTCAAATTGGTGATTTATATTTTTGTACTCTTCTCTCATTGTCTTGGCAATTGAAACGTGTCTGTCCGTGGCTATCAGGTCGATCACCATTCCCCGCGATTGTAGTTCTTGCAATGATGCTACAAAGCCAACTTTCTCCATGGCCACTGAGGATGTACTTTGTGACACCTGCACGACCACCGAACTGACAATTTTCTTACTTTCCATGTCCTGAAAGTGGTAGGTGCAGTACTTGGCGGAAAATCCTGGGCTGTCGCACTGTCCATCACCGGCTAGCCTGAACCGTTTGCCCGCGAATGTACTATCAATAGACATTTTTTCCATTCTCCAAGCTTCGGTAATGGCTGGAAATAGATAATCGATTTGGTATTTGTAGAACTGAGTTTTCGCAATGAAATGGATTCCCACAAACTGAAAGAAATACTCTAACTTTTTAAAACTTGAACCACTAAAAAGTGCGGCCGCTGCACAAAGTAGATTGCCTGCTGGCAGTTGCCCCAGCATGGGTTGTGCAGACCATGAGAAAGGATGATATTTTGTACAGGTGGCATGTATTTTAAGGTTAGTGCCTCGAATTGCACGAGTCACATTAATCAATGGCTCCCCACATACTTCCCCACCAACCGAATTCCCACATTTCATCCTAATAATAATATCAATCAAACAACTATCGAATACAATGAATTTGGCCTCTTTCCTTATACTGTCACTCTGCATCCCAGCTGGTTCGGCCTGTAACATTGAGGACATGTCACTCACATGAAAGGTAGAATCTCTGATATCGTCTTCCGCTATGTTCAGTGATATTGATGGTGTTTCATTGTCGTCCACTTCATTATCTTCCATTGCAACATCTGTTCCTTCTCCGGCGATGGGTGAATAAAACAATTTCTTCAACTTTCTCGCGGTCTTAGTTTTTGCGGGTGTGGATTCTGTGAATTGATCTCCGACTGCATCCGAACTACCAGGAGGACATTCACTATCAATGGCTGGTGGTGGTATAGCTCCGTTGTCAATCACTTCATATTCTTCCCATTGGCACGATGCATCTCCAGTCTCAAGTCCCTGCCAAAAGGTTTGACAAGCAACATCTCTCGTTCGCTTCACTGTCTGTGTAGATCTAGTTCGTACACACACTCGCAACTAGAGGACAGATTGGAAAAGGGATGTTCAGTTTAAACACAACTTACAGTATTGAACTATTAACAGTGAAAAACAACATAATATAGTGACCAGGACACTAACCTTCTTTTGCTTTCCTTTCTTTGAAACTTTCTTGTCTCGAACTTCAACATCAGGACGCTGTTGCTCCGACTCGTGTGTGCATGTCTCCACTTCCTCTTGCGCTGCAACGACTATATTTTCATGATAAGCACATCCATCACGCACTGACACTCCATCGACTCCCTGAAACATAGAACTTTCATTAGTATGTATAATAATATTGAAAACACAAAATGTACTTGGGGGACCAATACCCACGTACATCTCAATAGCAAAACACGAATGAACGCATTGTGTAGAACATTCAAACGACAATTATTCACGCATTGTTGATCTAGTTAGATGGAACTGTCAAGATCCATACCTCGGGCTCCGCATAGACTTCCATTGATGATATTATTGAAGATGACGCTTCAGCAACTCCCTGAAACACAGTAATTGCATTAGTATGGTTTTCTATTTTGTTAAAAAGAACATAAACTTTGTGCAGGCGTCAATGGCTCATCTAAATAGACCTGCACAACTGATCAGTTGTCTAAAATAAGTAATGGATATCTAAATATGATTCGATTTGCTCGATCGTTGGAAGTGTCACCACCCAGAGATCTGCATCAACTACTAGGGGTGATGTTCTTGTAGAACATTGCGCCGACCTGTAACTGCATGCTCCCCCTTCTTCTTGGACTAATGCTCCATCGACTCCCTGAAACATAGGACTTTCATTAGTAATGAACACAATATTGAAAAAAGAAGACACATAGGAGGGCGACGACAGAAGGACATATCAATGGCTAAAAACGAAAGAAACATTGTGTGTAACAATCACGCTACAAGAATGCAAGATCTGATGATCTCCATCGATGGAACTGTCCGGAAACGTACCTCGAGCATCTGAGTGACATCAACGGTTGTCGTCAATGCGTTGGACTCCTCAGCATCTCCCTGAAAGACAGTACTTGCATTATTTTGGATAACAATTATTATAACTGAAAACAAAGACTACAGGACGAGTACTAGGGTGTACCATTAGGTAAAATAATTACACGATAAATTAAAACTATTGATTTACATGCCTAAAACAAGTCAGTGGCAGAATAGCTAAGTAAGATTACCCGATAGGCGCTTGAAGTGGCTGATGACTGCAATAATGACACGGATGGAGAATCTTCCGCCTTCATATTGAGTGGATACATAAATGGGGAAATTATTGTTAGCTAATGCTACACACTACCGCAAGGCCGAGAGCTAAATCCGTAAACTTGACTCACCAGTGGAGGGATGTGGACGAATAGAGTGGGAATAGCGGTTGAGAGCAATTTTCGCTTCGCTCGCGGTGTGTTCTTCTTTATTAGCAATGATGTGGAGTACATGTCTGAGCTAAAGTGCCTGCTGCAGATGCGGTATCGATCACCCCTCTTGTCCGCAAAGACTTCTAGGACTCTACTTTCAAGCTCAGACGGTGGATATCCGGAATATCGGACCCATTCTCTTATCTGATCCATTGTCTTAGGGAAAACATGCATTATAGTACCTTCAGATTTTTTATGGGTCTTCGAAGGGCAACCGCCAATGGAACAGGCAGGCATTGTGGAAAGTTCTGAAAAGTAAAGATCAACAATTCTCTATGAATACCAATGTGTTAAAAAATTAAATGACACATAAAAGGTTCAATGCAAGGTTCGTTTTGGTTCTTGGAACTATACACGTTATTCACATGCGGATAAGTATTTGAATAACTTTAAAAAAATAGAAAAATAATTTGACTAAACTCAGAACATGTGACTAGTTCCTTGCATGTACTGTCTTGAACGAAAAGAAAACATGGATGCAATTTGATGACTACTAGCAAATAGATATAAATTAAAAAATTGGACGCAAAATGATTATGGTACATGGCCTTACCTTGACGAACAAACAGTTAGAAGCAGGGATCAGAGTAGTTTCTTGTCGTAGAACAGGGAGCAGTTCACAGGTTGCAAACTGACGAGTTTGCTCGAAGTGGTCACGGAAGTTCACAGAGACGAAGAGCAGATAACCAGCACCTTCACGGGTTGACTAGCAAAGCGCAAAGAAGTTCTCATTAGAAATATGAAGTGGGTTATAAAGAATTCGAAACAGGGGTGTGTTTGTGAATGAATGACGTGAATATGTCGTGGCATTATGCGGTTTGCAGGGGGGCGTCCAGCGTGAGGGGGGATGCTTGGCAGGAGACACGGGGTCTGGAGGTAGACATGGGAACAACAACCCATGCTCTATAGACCACTTTTAAGTGAACATGGTCTTTGGCACCTCTTGGCCTTTATCGCTCCCTGACAGCTCCACTTGCCAGCGCAAGTACCCCGGTGCGAACTGCCTTTGATAGGGCGGGGGGGTGGATTGGGGCGGTGGTCGTGCAGACAAGACACAGGAAGACTCGTGAATGGAGACACACTTATGTGGATTGCTGGGGGGCGTCCAGCGTGAGGGGGGATGCTTGGCAGGAGACACGGGGTCTGGAGGTAGACATGGGAACAACAACCCATGCTCTATAGACCACTTTGAAGTGTACATGGTCTTTGGCACCTCTTGGCCTTTATCGCTCCCTGACAGCTCCACTTGCCAGCGCAAGTACCCCGGTGCGAACTGCCTTTGATAGGGCGGGGGGTGGATTGGGGCGGTGGTCGTACAGACAAGACTCGTTTGCCGCAGGGCCTCACCAAGGAGAGGCCATCTAACTGCATGTAAGAGGCAGGCTGCAGGATCTAGTACATGGAAGGCAGGGGGGTGAGTTTATAAGTACCTCACCCTCCCAGGAGAATATATGGGTGCAGTTCACCCTGGAGACCCTGGATGCCTAGGCAGTTAGTCAGCAGCAGGCTGGCCTGTGGTGGCAAGGCGGCACGGGCCAGAGGGGGGTCATCTCTGTACCCGGTGCCCAAAAGGATGATTTATTATGATCAACCATATTGATTATTTACCTATAACCATGTTTTGTATCAATAAAATCCAACGGCCTTTTATTGCCAACGCTTGAACAAAGTGGTGTGGTAAGTATTTTTGGGGGAGGAGGCAAGGCCGGGAGGCTTGATGCCAACCCGCAAAATAACATATGTATGTCTGCTGCATATGGGTTCAACGGTTATGTGGATTGAAGGTGGGCGGCCAGCGTGAGGGAGGATGCTGGCCGGAGACATGTGGTGTGACAAGACAAGGCACAGGAAGACTATTCAATGGAGACACACTAGATTCATTTAAAAAATCAAAACAACCATTGTTAAAATATATGTTGGGTTTTATTTTAGATATTAATTTCAATTGAACATAAATAATAAACATTACACATTGTAAAGTTCCGGTTGCAGCACATGCAGGGAAAATCCGCGGTATTGTACACTGTTGCTGGGGAAATGTTGTCTAATGGCAAGTACCGCACAGGCAGGTATTACTCTCCGAACGCGGTGTCTGAGCCTCCCGTGAAGCCACCAAGTGAAGCAACGATAGGCCACCAGCCTGTACCACCGGTGAAAAAGAAAGATGCAAACGGTATTAAAATGACAAAAATTTCTTATCAATGTCGATGAAGGTAAAAAATGTCATTCTGCTTTGAAAAAAATTCTATCTAGAAAATGCACAATATGAAACCAATTTACATGCGTTCGAATGATATGTAGATGTAATTTTATATGTGGGAGACGACCATGAAATACTAGTGGCATCACTGACATCACGACCAGAGTATACTTACTCGTTACTCGGATTACGCGGACGAACAGTGCCGCGAAGTTCGTGCATAAGCACCATCATCATCCTCAACACGGTCCGTGAGAGGCAGGCTTCCCTGAACTCTGGCAGCTCGGTGATGCATTGCGGACTTGGCTCGCCTTCCGAAATGTAGGCCAAGCACCTGGAATTTTCACGGCAGCAGCAGTTCTCCTCCTCAGTTGGCATTAGCTCGCACCGATTGCACGTGCACCAGGTGGAGACGCCGTCCATGCGACATGGTCCAGGCTCTTCATCCGTTGACTGGTCCTCCCAACTGCCGTCCGAATCCCCATCGTTTTCGCGTGCTTGCCTTTCCAGTAGTTCCTCCTCGGTGTACTCGGGCTCGTACATATACGGCATTATTGTAGCCATTGTGTGGTAAAGAAAGTAAAATAATTTACAGAGATGGTACAGGTGTTCACAAGGCCTAGAAGCGGCGAAGGTAGCTGACCAGAGCACAGAAACGAGTCACAGAATACTCAAAGTAACACAGAGAGAGTAATGGAATCGAAAATCTGCTGCTGTGTGTTGTGAAACGGTGTGTTTATACTTATTGAGGAAAGAGGCGTCCTGCCATTTCCATGGCGACACTTCATTAGCTGAGGCGCAGCGATTGTTGACACGAAACGTGCTTTGGCGTTGGGAAATGGGCGGTACGCGTCTGCTGATGTCAGGCTCAGGGGCGGGGGATTTGATTTAGTGCCGCAAACGCAGGTGAGCCAGGTCGATGGGGGGAAATGATAGGATTATCACAAAATGGCGGCTGATTTCGAGTGTGTTAATGGACGAAAAGTCGGGTAAGGTCCATAGGAAAGTTTTCTACGATCTACCGATTTATGCTTAAAAACACATGGCCGAACCGTAGGAACAATAAAAAAAAAGTCCCGGAACTATCCTTTAACAGATGCATTGGGTAAAGCCCCCAACTTTCCTCCTAAACTGGACTCTTGGCATGTAACAAGGATGGCTTATGCGGATGACGTTGTTATATGCGAATAAACCAGCTTAGGACTTAAAAGAGTATTAACTCCAGGTGAACAATACTGCTCTGAAAATAATCTAAAGATTAACACAACTAAAATTAAAATCATGTATTTTGCTGAGCCCAATAGAAATTATACTGTTTGTCACCTGTGTAATAAAGAGATTGAAATCGTAAATTAATTCAAGTACCTAAGGCTGATACTGAGTAATTCAAGAAACAATGACACTCTAACTAACTGCAAAACAGCAAGAGCCTTAGCATTGATGAGATCTAAGCATTAACATTTATTTTCAAGGCTGGCTTTTATAGCTTAAAAGGGCTACTGTTGTTGTATTATTCTTGTGTTGTGTCTTTTATATCCCATGGCTTAGAAACTCTAATATGCCCCAACATTTTGTACATAACAGAGACGTGATTGCCACAGAAGAGTTCTGGAGAATGTATTTAAAGAACTCTCAAGTACCACTCACTTTAGCTTTGATTAATGTATGTTTAAGAGTAGAAGGTTTACTAAATAATATTGGAAATATTGAATGAACTTGACTTCGGATGACTTACTGCTGCTATGAAAAAACCTTTTTATTCATGTTTAATATTTAACAAAGGTTACCTTTTCAACACAATAATTGTATTGTCATGTTATCTTATGATAGTATATAAATGTATTAGAATTCTAATTAGTAACATTTTATTATTTATAGTGTGAATGAAAAGTTGTATATTTCCAGACATTTTATTATTTATAGTGTGAAAAGTTGTATGTTTCCACTATGGCACACTTTAATAAAAAATTAAATAAATAAAAACGGGTTCCTCGCTTGCACTTACATAATAACGTATTTTCATCTAGTGCTACAAACCCACAGGTTTCTAAACGCTGCAATAACAGTTGTTATTGTTACCCCACTGCGCAGTACTCAATTTATCGACCTCAGAAGGATGAAAGGCTGAGTTGGCCCTGCCGGGATGCCTGGTGTCAGAACAAGCGCTCAACTGCCTGTGCCATCTGACCGGCTGTTACCCAAAATATGTTGAACACTATCTTGGTGGTGTTGAAATGGTTTCATGTGTTTGTTTTATTTGAAAGCTTGAGTCCAAGGGTTCTGTTTATTTTTGGATGTGGGGACAGCAATTTATAACTCGCTGAACACCCGAGCTCCATGTTTTATTTAAGAAAGAGATTTCAATTACTTTAGTGGCTATGCGAGTCACCAAACAAAGGTTGTGTTACTCCAAATTTCAAAATGAGATATCTAAAGCATTGAGAGATCCCGAATTGCAGGAAATATGCTCCAATACAATGATGCTACCTAGGGTTTCAATTTCCTATTTTAAATAAAATAACACATATTCCATGTGCTATGTTCTCCATTTTGGTGACACAGCTGGTAAACAGGGTACCCTAAAATACTTTCAATTACTTTCTGGGATTTAATCAATTCTTGGGGCATTTGTCTAAATACTATGTGAACATTGTACTCACATTTTGGTTTGTCGTTCAAAGGCCCAAGACAGTAGAGATATCAATCAGCTTCAGGCAGTACTGCCTGGTACACTCTTCTTTCCAGCCTGTCCACCTGCTTCTAAAATATCCGCAGACCAACACTGGGCCTGAAGCTCACAAGCAGGTGCCACCCAAATGAAGAAGAATACGTGGCATAATGCCATTCAGCACACCAGCCTTCATGGTGCCCCAGAAAGACACAGAAGTGAATGGATGCCCCGAACTGGATGCTCAGCGGAGGGAGAAGAAGGCGCTGAAGCTGAGCAGGGTGAAGAAGAGGAAATTACCTGCAAAACAAACGAACCCAGAAGGAGCTGAAACACCCTGAGGGGGTGACCAAGCTGTGCGAAAGCAGGACACCCACCAGTGAGGTGGGGATTTGAGTTTGTGGTCCAGGCTGGGTGGCAAGACCAGAGGGGGGACTGTTGAGGGGGTCACAAACCTCCTGCAGCATACCCCCAAGATGACGGATGCCACCCACTATAGCAGCCCCACAGACCATACCCGAATGACATCACCAAAGTAATAATGAAAAGGCGACATGGCTCCGATCACCCACATAGACATTAGGAAGGTGAAAAACAATACACATGAACTGCTTGCTGACACCAAAAAAGCAATTAACAGCAAAATGGAAACCACAGCTGCATTGAAAAAAATTGGGAAAGCTCAAAGGCCTGATGAACTGACTTTCGTTAGCAATGTATATATATGAACAAAAAGGAAGGGTGATATGATACGATAGTTTATTTACATAGCGCCTATACACAATGTGTTTCAAAGCGCTTCAAGGAAAGGGAGGGAACAAGGGAAAAAACTATTACATTCTTACAGGCCATGAACAGTAAGGATGTGAAATTAACTATCGTACTCGGCCTGACATTTCAGATGGTACAAGAGCTCAGACATAGATAAGGAAGGGAGAGGGAGAGTGGGAAGGAAATTGAAACAGACAGGCGACTACCGTACTAGGCCTAACGACATTTCTGGTAGAGCCGGAAAAAAAACAAGAGGTGAGGGAGAGGGGTGCAGAAAGGTAGGGGAGGAACAAAACAAGCGACTATCATATTAGGCCTGATGACATTTCAGATAGTGCTGGAGGGTGGGTGGGGAGGAAAAAACCAGTAAGGGGAGGGAGGAGGAGACAGACGAGGTTGCTATCATACTAGGTCCAGGGACAATTCTGATAGTGTAAGTGCATGGGTGCTACTCTGGGTCCCAGCAGCAGTAAGCTCAAACAGTCCAAAGATGTTCTCCTCCTAGCGCGCTTTCATGCCGGAGCAATCTTCAGGGAGGCTGATTGGATTCAGGTGTTCAGGGTTGACTCCCTCTTGTAGGTACCCTATTGAGGGCTGACATTCAAAATTGGGAGACAGTTGGATCCTGGCTGGCTCTACACTACAGATACCAGAATTCCTTGCTGCTACAGACTCATACTTCCCAGAGGCATTCAACCCTGAACACCTGAAACTAATCAGCCTCCCTGATGATTGCTGAGGCATGAAAGCGCACTGGGGGAGAAGATTTTTGGACTGTTGAGCAGACTGCAACTAGGACCCAGAGTTGCACCACTCTTTTTGCTTGCACCTGTAACTGGAGACCTGGGCTCCAGAGGGGCTGCACCTGGGCTGCACTGCCTAACTTTGGAGTGCCACACTGTTGATAACTCCCCCCCATACTTACTTACACCTTAATTCTGATTGTTTCTTATGTAGATTTATTTTTTATACTTGTTAGCTTTTAAAATGTATTGAGCTTAGGATCGTTTTTGCAGAATTTTAGAATGTTATTAAATATCCTTTGCATTGTTGATATAGTGTTATATTAGCTCTTTAATGCTGATTTAAGGGATAAACGTGTTTTAGTTGACTATTACTTTGTAACACACTTACTTGCTGATACGTGCCAATTAGCCCTCTGAACTACATTTCCTTGCATTATTGTAGTTCAGTGCACATTTTAAGGACACGTCATGCACGCCAGCGCCGGCGAGTCCAGCCCCGTTTGTACCAAGTATTTAAACAGAGTTGACCACCATGTTTCATACTTGCTTACACCTTGGTTCTGATAGTTTCTTATGTAGATTTATTTTTTATACTTGTTAGCTTTTAAAAGGTATTGAGTTTAGGAACGTTTTTGCCAAATTTTAGAATTGTATAAAATATTCTTTCAATAATATTGCTTCATTGCTATAGTATTTGAGTAGCTCTTTGAGGTTGATTTAAGGGATAAACATGTTTTAGTTTGCTGTTACTTTGTAACACACTTACTTGGGCCAATGTGCCGATTAGCCCTCTCAACTACATTTACCTGCATTTTTGTAATTCAGTGCATGTTTTAAGGACACGTCAGGCACGTCAGCACCTCCCTATTGAGGGCTGACATTGAAAATTGGGGGAGAGTTGGCTTTTGGCTGGCTCTACATCACAGATACCAGAATTCCTTGCTGCTACAGGCTGGTACTTCCCAGTGGCTTTCAACCCTGAACACCTGAAACCAATCAACCTCCCTGATGATTGCTGATGCATGAAAGTACACTAGGAGGAGAAGGTCTTTGGACTGTTGAGCAGATTGCAGCAGGGACCCAGAGTTGCGCCCCTACGACCCCTCTTTTTGCTTGCACTTGTGACTGGAGACTAGGGCTCCAGAGGGGCTGCCCCCGAGCTACACATGCCTGACTTTGGAGTGCCACACTGTTGGCAACTCCCTCCCACCTCCCTATTGAAGGCTGACAATGAAAATTCGGGGAGAGTTGGATGCAGGCTTGCTCTGCACTACAGATAAAGGTATTCCTTGCTGCTACAGACTGGTACTTCCCAGAGGCATTCAACCCTGAAAACTTGAAACCAATCGGCCTCACTAATGATTGCTGAGGCATTAGGAGGAGAAGATATTTGGACTGTTGAGCAGATTGCAGCTGGGACCCAGAGTTGCACCCCTACAACTGCTATTTTTGCTTGCATCTGTAACTAGAAACTGGGGCTCAGAGGGGCTGCACTGGGGCTACACTGCCCGACTTTGGAGTGCCACACTGTTCATAACTCACCCTGCCTTCCTATTGGGGGCTGACATTGAAAATTGAGAGAGAGTAGATCCTGGATGGCTCTACACTACAGATACCAGAAACCGTGTTAGCCAAGGGTTGAATAGAATGTTGATCCAGAAGCAAACAAAGATTTGATACCTTGATTAGGCTAACAAAGTCATTTATTTTGCATATTTGCGAGCTTTAGTGGAATGTCTCCACGTCCTCAGGCACAGGTGAAATTAAGCATTTGAAATAAATCACAGCATTACAGCATACATGGACCCTCCTGCAGAACCCCTGTTATCTGTGCCTGTCTGTACCTGAATTGTAGTTTTGCTCAGAAAGGCATGTGGATATTGAACTCACCCACACATTCAAATCTTCAAGGTCTAAATGGTACTCTGTGTTAAGTAGGGCAGGGGTCAGTGAAAGTGAAGAGCAGGGAAAAGAAATGAAAAAAATCAGCCCACCCTGTTAGTGTGCTCTCAGGAAGGCAGAAAGGGTTGGTTAGGCATCAGTCATTGTATGTGCAGTCCAGTTGAAGCTTGGTATGTCAGGCCAGTCCCTTTACAAGATGAGCGATAGCACAATCATCTACATATCAGGCTTGTGCCTCTAGACGTCTGGCGAGGGTATATACAGCCAGTTTATGTGATCCATGGAGCCCAGTGTGGTAACTTTGTGTCAAATACCATATCGGGATTGCGTTACAACTGACAAGTTACTGGGTAGCTTTTGGCAGATGGGGCTGGGTGGGAGGCTAGAAACAATCCATTGCATTAGAGAGGCTGATGAGTCTGGTGCAGTGCCAGTTGAATGTCTGTGAATGGCTTTAGAAAAAATGATGGAAAGTGTCAAGTCTGGATGTTGTGATCCCTGTATCTCTATGAGTGGAAAAAGTGAAAGTCTGTTAGTTGGAATAGTGACTCATGAAACCGCGATGTCTGTTCAAGCACCCTGCCATTGTATTGAAAATCTGAATACATTTGAACTAATAGGTCTTTCTGGTTTTGTCAGTCCTGAAATTACCCCGTAGTACAGCAATCTTGAGATCATTAAGGGTATGATTAGCTCCTAAAGAATGCTCACCGACTGGACTCTCGTTGCTAGTACATCGCTTCAAACTTTGGTGATGGAGGCCATGCATTTATGTGGAGGTTGACTAGTTTCCCCAACATAGTAGCCACGTCCGGGACATTTCAGGCACATAATCAAGAAAACAATATTGCTGAATGCACATGTAAACTGTACCTTCATTGTGTCTGAAATGTTGATATATGGGCAGGTTAGGCATCTTTTGTTTCTGCAAGGTACAGTTCCATAATCTGCGCTAATTGTGTGTAGTTTGCTTCTGACCATCATTCCCTCCAGATTGGTTGGTTGTCTGAAAGCAAGGACGGGCATCTCTGGAAAAACATCTCTCAGACGTTCATCTTGTTGTAGGATACGTTGGAGTTCGTCAGTAATCTTGCAGAGGGCTTCGAGCTGTGGATTGTATGTGACTAGCAGTGGTACCTTGGTTTGTATCTCTTTCGCTTTGCATTCTAAGGGGTTGCTCCGGGGGATCCGTGCTGGCCTGTGGATCTGGCTGTCTACAATTCTGCGGTTGCATCCATGGTTTATGAAGTCTGATCTCAAACCTTTTATGTTTTTATCCCGGTCCCTTGTTTCTGAGCATATTCGATTGTATCTTAATGCTTGGCTGAATATTGTAGCATGTTTTGTGTGCACTGGGTGGAAGCTGTTACTGTTCAGGTAGATGGCATGGTCAGTTGGTTTGGGATATACTGTGGTGTGTAGCTGCCCATCTTTTATTGTTATGGTGGTATCGCGGAAAGGTAATTTTTCAGCAGAGTAGGAAAGTTTGAGGATGCATGTTTAGCGGAATTCATTAAATCTTCTGCAGAAGTTTCGGAGGTCCAGTTCACAAGGAGATCAGATTAGGAGGATGTCATCAATTCCATGAATACATTTGCAAACTGCGGCGCCATCCGAGTGCCCATGGCCGCCCCCCATCATTTGGAGATAAGCATCAGTACCAAACGTGAAATAGTTGTGGGTCAGGATGAATTCTGTGCACTTGCCTATAGTGTGAGCAAGTGAGTTTTGATAAGCAAGAGCATTCTTACATGTCTCAGTGCCATTGATGTGGGGAATGTTTGTGCAGAGTGAGTCCACATCCATGGTTGCCAGTAATGTGCCCCCTGTGAGGGGCCTATATCATCCGGTTTGTTGAGTAAATCATTGGTTCCTGCATGATGCCATGTGTCACTCTTATCAGCGGCTTCATGATGTTCTCGACCCAGCCATTCATATATACATTCAGATTTGTGAGAATTTTCTGAATCTGAAGATGTCCTTTATTTTTCTGTCACTGCATGCGCAACCTAGTTATTAACATATGTGAATGTATGCATAATTCATGCATTTTAATATATTGTTTGTATATGCACATGACTCATGTTTTCCCCTGAATTCAGATCTGTATCTGTTTTTTTATTCATATCAAGGGTTGAAAAGTTAGAGACGAATATGGATTTCTCACGGTGAGTTCAAATGCATCCCTTGTATTACACATTTTAAAGCTAGCATTGTGTCAATCTACCTGAATTGATTGATATCTGTGTGTGGGTTAAATCAATACCATTGGACTATCTGCTCTCTTTCGACAAAGGACAAAGGTTACTTTAATGGACAAGATGAGTAATCTTCCTAGAACCTATTGCTTTGGTTAGGTGTTGATGTCCATCTGCCCTGCGCCTCGTCTGCACCTAAAATTGTACTTACTGATCCACTAGACACTGTACTTGTTGAGCTCTGATTAGCTTACAATTACCAACCCATAGATTTCGGGTAAATGCCCACCATAAAGCTCAGATTTAGTGTATTTTTTGTAATTTTGGAATCCGCTATGTTTGTCTTCAAGTAAACACAGATGTGCAATTGGCCTTTTTAATGCCTTGGTCAAAGGGATGGGTAATGGATATGGGAATTGGTGGTTTCCAATTAGCAGACCGCTGCATAAACATACATTTTCAAGTGAACCAAAGTTCACAGCTTAGGTTCACAGAATGTAAAAGCTACATGAAAAATACTTTGGCCCATGTAACAGAAATATACGAGTTACATCGTTTTTACTCATAATGACAGCCTGACAATGTGTGTGTACTGTTCATAAGTATACTAGATATCTTATGTGATTGTAATAACTTCCTGTGTATGGGTTATTTATAGAATACTATAATTCAAGTTGATTCATTTGCATGTTCCCTTTCCCATGATAGCATAAATGCAGAGCCTCCTTTGCATTTCCTAATTTTATTTTCAATAAAGCCTACTCTACTCTACTTATTTGTTCTTGTTATATTTAACATTAATTACATGCAATTTCAGTGCAAAGGCATTCTGAGGTTGAATTATCTAATGGTGAGCATTACATTTAATCAAATAAAACATAACTCCTCCCATGAATTATCGGTGCCACCATTCTTGATCTATGTTATGCGTAAGGTCTTTTTATACCACATTCAGAGGTGGACAATGACAAATACTGCCATTTAATCCTAAAACATGTTGTTCACCATGAGCAGTGAGGTCTCAGCTTTGAAAAGGGGCATGCATCTAGAGCCCTTCCATCTACCTCAATTTATACAGTGAGCAATGCCAGCTTTACCAACACCACATAGCGAGGACAGCAAGAAAAGGTAGTGAGGTCTCCTGTTAGTAGTGAGGCCCGTTCTCTTACTCCTGCGAGTCGATCGTTGTTTTTACAAAGAGTGGCATAACCGCCAACATCTTTTGCTAAAAAAACAACCAAACCCAATTTGGAAGTGTTTCATCATGTTTGGAGTCACGGCCACTGCAAAACCAACTAGAGTAGTACGAAGGATAAGTAGGACAGCAGACCGGATACTCCCTGAGTACTTGACTGACAATATACTTGAGCTCTCCTGCAGCTTGTCCATCACCTCAGAAGGTGTCCAGTGCAGCTCAGTCAATAATAAGCAATAGAAGTACTAATCTGTTCAATGGCAATATTGAAACGCTGGCAATGCTTCATGCGAACAAACATCCACTCCCTTAAATGTGCATGGCTCCAGATTAAGAGAAAAAGTCTCAGGACTTGGACTTGTTTGAGCTGGCGGGTACACAACTCTGCCCATGTCCACAGTACCTACAGGGCATGGTCTTTAGTCGAGCACCTTTGGGTATTGTACAGACAATGACCCAGGCATAATATCCATCCTCAGAGTACCCAGAGCCATAGGGCATGCCCCAGACACAGTATCCTGCCCTCAAAAGACACAAAGCATGACCTGCAACCGGTTGCCAGTCATTTGGTCGAAATCAATTGGTCGACTGGACAACTGGTCGAATCAATTTGGTCGAAAACCAAATGGTCGAATTTTTTTTTTTTTTTTTTTTTACCCCTTTTTTTTTTTTTTTGGGGGGGGTCCCCCCCCCAACCCCCTTTTTTTTCTTTCTTTTTTTTTTTTTAACACGAAAACCCACAAAACACATATATAAATAAAAAAAAAAAAATTCGACCATTTGGTTTTCGACCAAATGACGTCGACCAAATTGCAGTCGACCAGTTTGTAGTCGACCAAATGACTGGACACCCCTGCAACCATCTCCCATTGGTTGTAAATACCTGAACTACAATACCTCAAGCCGTGGTAAGGTCACAGGACATGATCTGTGACCATGTCCTGTACCTCACCCTGAACATGACCTCAACCTCTATTAGCAGCACAATTCTACTACACACAATGGCCTAATCACGATTGCATAATATCTTGATGATATCACTGATGATGCCATGTGTAATGCCATCAGCAATGTCATTTGTTATGTCATCTGGAATGTCATATGGGGCATGGCAGGGGCAAAGGTTAATTATGCTTATGCTGGTACCCATAGCTGGTGAATTACAGTTGTGTTTAGTTTTTTTGTCAAAACCAGAATGTTCCTTCAATTGAAATTTGTTATGGGAATTTTGTATGGATTTTATTTTAATGTTGGTTACTATATAGTCATGAGGAAGAGACACAACCTCCCTTAACCAAGGATGTTGCAGTGCTTATTTTCTTTAAATGTTATACTTTAAACCGTTACATTGCATGCTAAATATATGGCAATGCCCAGAGGGCAGGGAGTGAGCAGTGCACTTTCTTCAATGTCCCTGGCTGCAATGGCCACAGAACGTGGTTCCAAACTACAGCAGATGCAGGCCATGACCTGAGCCCATATACTAAGGTGCAGTGACTCTAGCTAAAGTGCTACATCTGGTATGTGAGGTGGTATATATATGACCATACAATGAGTGTGAGGCTACAGTCAGCCCACAATGGCCATATCAGTCTGTTCTGGGACATGCAGTCAATACCATTCATCCATGTTAGTGTTGCTTGATGCACCAATGATTATCTTAACTTCATCTGTAGAATATTAATTTAATATATTTGTGAGGTCACTGGAGTCAGCGAAAGTTCATGCAACATCGCTTCTGCAGATGACTCTGAGGATGTCACTTCCTGTGGGATTAGTGGGTGAATGCCAATATTTTTACAGCTGCTGGTATTCTGGTGAATTGAAGTACCTCCTTGTGACTTTCCCTCCGCCGGTTTACTGGGAAGTTTGTAGAATGGGTACAGATTTGATCTCATAGTCAGTAAATGTCAAGCATGGAAGCCTCTGAACCGGAAAATATAAAAGAGGCATGGTTTACTCCTTTGCTGAAGAAAGAAAATCTTGACCCTGGAGAGACCAGTAATTATCGACCCATCACCAATGTTCCATTTATCTTGAATATTCTTGATAAAATAGCATGCATGCAATATCAAACGTTAATCGAAGGTCAGTGCATCCTTGCAGCCCAGCAATCTGGGTTTCGACCTAATCAGAGGACACAGGTGGCTTTATTAGATCTAAAGTCCCATATCACTGGTATCATAGAAGAGGGCAATGCGGCACAGCTCCTGCTTCTGGGTATTTCTGCCGCCTTTGATTTGGTGGACCACTGTCTTTTGGCAGATAGACTATCCCCCATTGGTAGATGCACTCCTTCTGCCACACTATGGTTGAAATATGTTCTTGGTCCAAGAAGCATGAATGTTGTAAAGGGAACTGCGCATTCTAGCAGGACTGCTCTTAATTGTGGAGTCCCTCAGGGGTCATGTCTATGGCCCTTGCTATTTAACATTTACTCAAGACACCTATGCACTCTTTTGTCCACTCTCGGAGTGTACTTCGCAAACTATGCTGACAACACCCAAATTGTAGCAAGGGTGTCTGGAATATACACTGTTGATTCCGAGCAGATAAATGGTATCTTCTTGGTAATACAAAAATGAATGGCACTGAATTCTCTGGCCTTGAATAATTCTAAAACCAAGCTTCTTTTTCTAGGCACTCAACACAAGCTGAAAAAGCTTGATTCTATTTATGAGAATTTTGCAATAGCTCAACATACTATTCCTGTCTCTAAATCAGGGAAGACCTTGGGAGTTTATCTTGACCCCCAGTTATTCTTCAACCGGCAGGTGAGTCACCTAAAATCCACATGTTATTATTGCACACAGTTATTAGGGCAGATTTGTCCCTTTCTAACTGATGTGAATCGAGCACTGATTGCAGCTGCTATCCTACATTTTAAACTGGATCATTGTAACAGTTTACGGGACCTCAAAGACAAATATTAAAAAACTCCAGATAATTCAGCATGGCGTTGTACGCGCCATCTGTGGCCTAAAGCATCAGGCACATGTCACTGAAGCTCGCAGGAGTTTACATTGGCTCCCAATTCGGCAGAGGCTACAATATAAGGGCTTGGTTACAGAATATGTGTCTTCACTATGAGGCTCCGTCCTATCTAGTATCCAGAATAACAAAGAATCCTATCAGGCGCACCCTAC
The DNA here is from genome assembly GCF_040938575.1 of Ambystoma mexicanum. Lineage (NCBI taxonomy): Eukaryota > Metazoa > Chordata > Amphibia > Caudata > Ambystomatidae > Ambystoma > Ambystoma mexicanum. The sequence continues at coordinate 380,660,296 of NC_090925.1, forward strand.
TTTCCAATAACACTAACCGATAGAGCCAACCACGTACTCGTCTGAAGAAAATTGGGGAAGCCAGTTTTGACTACTGGGCCCCTGCTCTGTGGAATCGTCTTCCTAAATATCTTGTTGACAGTAAATCATCCACTCTTTTGAAAAAACATTTGAAGATTTTCCTCTTTGATGAATATGTTAAATGACAACATTCTTTTTTATGGTTCATCTTTCTGCATTATTAGGTTCTCCCCGCTGCATTGTCTTTCTATGTTTTTCTTTGTGAGCGCCCTGAGGCCTATGGGTTAGTGGCACTATAGAAGAGAGCAGATAGATAAATAGAAGTGTCACACCAGCCATGTGCATATCTAAAAAGGTTCTCCTTGTGATGTGGTTTTAGGGTTGAATTATTGGGGGAAAGGATGACAAGCAGAAGGGAGTGCTATGTTATGGGGGGCATTTATGAAACGCAAAGCAAAATGCATCTCATGTGCTATTCTCGTGGGTTGTCAATCAGTAAAGATTTACTTGTAGACACAAGAGGCTCTCCATCGCTTTCTAAACACAAGATGGTTCTTTTCATTTTGTAGATTGGTTGGCAATGAGCGCAAAATCCTGGAGACAGCAACCACAAAACATTGTCCACCTATCTTCTTTCTTCCCTATGCCGGGACCACCAGATATGTTCTGTGCGGGGTTGGTAACTTTCCTACAAGATGGTAGATACAGGCCTTATTTGTCAGCATAGTGGGCTTTACACAGGGTCGGACTGAGGCATAAAATTGTCTCGGGCACCAATGAAAAGGTGGCCCAGAGTTGCAAATGAAAATTCATTAATTTTGTGACAGACTGAGTAGTACCCAAGGGGGAGGTTTTTTATCAAATGTGATGCAAATTGTGAATTTTAAAGAATACGTATTCAGTAACACTGGTCAAACTGTTCTATGTGATAATTTTGCTTTTTGTAGGTCGCCCAACAAAAATACTTTTTTTCGGTCAATTTTGGGGCTGGCCCACAAAAAGCGAAAACCCACATTGCCTCTAAAAAGGTCTTTTGACCTAAAACCGTCAAACCTACTAGCTGCATGGTGAAGTAACTTATAATCAGGCCCACATGGCCAGCAAAAAGTGTGCCACTTTGACCAAAAAAACTGCCCTACAGTAGCATTTTGCATTTTTGGTTTGGGCATTGCCCTGTTACCCTAAAGGCCAGTCCGAGCCTGCATGACACTGGAAAGGGCCCTACGAACAAGGTACCTGGGCATAAATATACTCAACCAGGCACTGAAAGCCAATGCAAAGAGGCCAGTGAAAGGCAGGGGGGGGAAGGGTCACACGATCAAATGTACACAGCTGCTGCACAAGCTTGCTCACTGCATTCTGGGCCCATTGCAGATGCAAGATAAGCTTAGCTCTGGGATCTAGTTGAATGCCATCTCCAGAAGCCAGATGGAGAGCGACAAAGATATCCGAGGACTGAATACAAACTTTATACATCATACAAAACAGAATTCATCATTATTACATTCAAAAATAAGACTGTGCTTCTTTTATCAGCAGTACATGGATAAAACCTTTTTTCCATAACAGAAATTTAATTTTTCTTTTGGTATCAACGTTCTTTGCGCTGCGACCAGTCCCTTATTGGTGTCTCCAGTGTCGCGTGTGTATGGAAGAAATCAGAGGAACCTATTCCCCACCTCCGTTGTCAGTAAACAAGATTTTTCACTTCCACACAAGAAATGCTCCACAAGTTTTGATTTAATCAATTATTTTGCTTCATATAAAAAGTTTCTTATAACTACCGAAGGAGAGCCCTACTAGATGACACGTGTTTCAGCATGTCATGTGCCTTTTTCAAATCCAAGCATATAATTTCTCACACATCTAATATACGTTTCACGTACAACATACATCCACACACATGTATTACAGTATAGATAGACGGACATTGAGGAGGGTGGAGGAGAGGATAGATAAGGTTCACAAAAATGAGAAGAAAAGATTCCAAAAAGAAGAAGATGAAAGATAGTAAATAATAATTCGTTACAGCACAATATCCTAATCTAAACAAAACATCAAGTTCAATTCCTGACTTGTGACCTTCGTATAACCAAGTAAACCCTACATATGTCTTTGTTATACAGTTCTTACCATAAATAAATAATAAATCCATGTCTTTGACTATTATTGACCGTGTTTTTCATATTCACTATTGCTGCCACAATATATATATAAATTGTTAGAAAACATTTCTTTTCATATGACCAGAACCATTTTGGTGCAACCATAGTTTACTGCATTCTCTTTGTAATTTCCCATTTGTGATATTCTAAGAGTACACATGTTAATTATATCTTACCTTCTTTCACAATATTAAAGCTCGTACACCTTCCCGGGTTTCAATCCCACCTGTAACACATGATTTGGTATCATGTCATATGTTCCACAACGCGCAGCCTTTCTGCCACCTAAGTTTATAATTACTACTAATCAATTACATCCCTATATGTATCTAAAAGTTAATGGTCTCGGCCACCCTGCTTCATTAAAGCGTGTTGCCTCAAAGTACGGCAGTCGCAGCTGTGCAAATATATCGTGCTGGGTCTGTGTGTCCTTGCTTAATGGCACGTTGGGCCTTCCTTTCAGTGCTCAGTTGCATGTTGTATACTTTGCCATCCTTTCAGTGCTCAGTTAGATGTTATATACTTCATTCCAAATATCTTTTAAATCTCCTCTTTTATGTAAAGTGGCTGTTTTTACTTAGGACCCAAATAACGCCGCTGATCACTACCAGTTTATCTGCTGTCAGAAGCCTGCTCCCATCCTGTACGTTCTGCATTGTTTTAAATACCATATTGTGACCGTCTTATCTGAATAGTCTCATCTTGCGAGGTGTCTCCTGCTCTTTCTGCCTCCCATCCCATGGTCAGGGCTCACCTCTAAATTCTGCAATTTGTCTCTGTGCGTCGGCTTCCTGAGTTCCAGTGGCCACGTAGGTTGCCATATCTAATGTTTACACTGGTTGCCATGGTTCCCGATTTAGTCCTTCTTCCTTGTCGGCATCTGAGCATTTCGCATACCATATTTTGGGCTTGAAATCTCTTGTTTCAACTCTCCGCCTGGTCTTCAGTCCCAACCTGGTCTCATTGTGGTGAAACCGGGTGGAGGATAAGGCTCTGTATTTGCTAATATTTAATTCTAATGGCATTTTAAAGTCTTTTACCACTTAGTACGCTCTTCCATTGAATTATGATGCTATTTAAAAGATTTTTCACATTGACCGCTTCACATCCATATTACGTTATAAATGATCTCGTTCTATAGTTAATTTGATCCATTCCATGAACAGACATGTTTGTGCTTCCCTAACGTTGGCACACAAGTGTCAAAACCGTATTAGGAGCTTAAGTTTGTCTATCTCAGCCATCTCCATAACTTCCATTGCAATCTGATCTCTCTAGTATAAGGCCCCGTGGGAAAAACATTTATTTAATTATGCTAACACTTAATCTGTTTTCTCACACAGTACGCAATTCCATTAAATTGGATTAACCTATAAGTCGTTTTCCCACAGTTAAATTACGATCATTTTGCAATTCAATTTAGTTCTGTATATATATAAAATTAGTACACAATAAACCCTTACGTCTTTGTGCTTTTCTCAACCTTGCACCACAATGTTGCTTCATGGTAATTGTACCGGCTTTGCAATGTTTGACCCGTCATAGACATGGTAAAAAGGCTTAAAGTTTGAGCTTGTCTCTCACTTATCTCAGCCATATAGTAATCACAAACCGTAGGAATGTGCAAGTCACGTCGCTCCTTGTCCCTATATTGCCACCTATTATTTCTCCCCCAGTCTCTCACTTTTCATTCCGTTCATATTCTTAATCATACATCCATACCTACTCATTACACACATGTTCATGCTTTTTATTGATTATAGCTGTTTTTCCCAACTTTTCTCATTTGGTCATCAACATTCTTTCCACATTGGACATATCAATATTTAGTTCCATCTAGTCAAGTATGAACTATTATAAGAAGTGCACCATCTCATTGTCTTTATTCAGTCCAAATTATATTGTTCTAAATTTACAAATCAGCCGTACTTCTGCTTGTCTCAGCAATGCTTCTCTGTTACCTCCTCTTCTTCCAAATGTTACCCTCTGCAATCCTATAAATCTTGTCTTGTTTTTTTGTCCATTTGGTGAGTCCAGTGCCAATGGTGTGCCAGTGGAAGAGTTGCATATTGGCTCCTAATTGTTGATAAATGCTCATGTATTCTTGTCCTCATCTCCCTTATGGTGCTTCCTATGCATATACGTTTACATCTACAAATTATGGCATAGACAATGTATTTCGAACTGCAATTAATGTTTTTGCATTTTCATTCCTCTTGCGTCTTGAAATATCTTTGTACTCACGTGTGCATACTTGCATAGTGTGCATGTTCCGCACTTCCTGAATCCTGACACTTCTGATCCCAGCCAGGTTTCGCTTGTTTTATTCAATATTTCTGGGAGTAACGATGGGGTCAGGTTCATTTTCAGGGTTCTGGACTTTCTGTAGATTATTCTTGGATAATCTTCCTCGAACTCCGATAGATGTGTATCGAGTTTCAAAAGATGCCATTTCTTTCTCAAAATTCTTCTCATATCATACTTATTTGTGCAAAATGTTGTTACGAACCTCACTTTTTTCATCATGTCCTTGTTGTACTTGTCTTTCTTAGGAATAAGTGTTTGGTCTCTCATAATTTTTGTTGCTTTTTCACATGCTGCTCTAATACATTCGATCGGATATCCCCTTTGTCAGAATCTTGTGTGTAATAAATCACATTGCTTTGAAAATACAGTGGGGTCTTTACAATTTCCTCGTGCTCTGATTAACTCCCCTGTGGGTATATTGCGTTTTACTGGTTGGTGATGGAAACTGGTTGTATATAGAGTCAAATTGACCTCTGTTTCATTACTGTATGTTTGGGTTTGCAGATGTTCTCCTACTACCTACATTGTTAAATCTAAGAAATGTATACTGGTCCAACTGGATTTCCCAGTATATTCAATCCCAAATTCATTTAGATTCATCCTTTTCATGAAGGCGTCAAGGTCTTGTGAGGTTCCAATCCAGATTAGGAGCAGTACGTCTATATACCTGGCCCTTAGTATCACTTTTTCAGAAAACGCCTTATATTTGTGTGCTTGTTGATCTTCAAAAATTCCCATGAAGAGATTTGCTAATGCAGAGGCATATTTAGTGCCCATGGCCACTCCCATTTTTTGTCAATGGTATCCATTGTCAAAAATAAAGATATTTTATTGTAGGGTTGCCATAAGCATTTCCTTCAAATTATAACGTAATGGTAGTGTGAAGCAGACTCTTCTCTAAATACATATTCAATGGTTTTCACTGTTAAATCATGCTTGATCAATGTGTACAGTGCACGCACATCCCAGGTGGCCAAGAGGTACATGGGTTGCCAGTTAATCTGTTCAATAATTCTAATTGTGTCAGTTGTGTCCTTGATATATTGACTTCAATTTGTGCACCTTAGGACGTAGGATATTGTTAATGTGTTGAAAGATTTTCTCGGTGGCCCATCCTATACCACTGAGTGTCGTTCTCCCTTCTGGGATATCTTCAAAAATGCTATGCACCTTTGGAAGGAAATATATAGTTGGCAAGATCGGGCGTCTCACATGTAAATATGCTTTCTCATCATCAGTTATTAGACCCTTTCTATACCAGCTTGTAATCAGTTCTTCCAGTTTTTTAACTATTTCGTTCTTTGGATAGCTACACAGTTCCTCATAGCAGAATGGTGTTTCCAGATGATGTTTTTCCATTGTGATATAGTCTCTTCTGTTCATGACAATGATGTTCCCACCCTTGTTGGCCTCTTTGATGACAATCTCCCTATCTTGTTTGAGGTCCTTGAGCACTTGTTGTTCTTTCTCCGTTAGGTTGTTCTTAGCACTTACTTTCTTCCTATTCTTCATACGTTGTTCGATAAAGTTATTGATATCACTTGTTACTGCCTTGTAGAAGGTATCTATGATGTTCTCAGGTGATAGTTGTGGTGTGAACTTTGATTTTGGTTTCAACTCCTCCTGCGTCAGGCACACCAGTGATATTTGTAATTTCTGTCATGTGTTATGTATCCCAAAGGCCTCTGGCTCCTTTAGAGACCTCAGTATATGAATATTCTCCATGTCCTCAATAGTTAGTGTACTTTTCTCCATACATGCTTGAGTCTCCTGATGTCTAGTTATCTGTGTAGCAAAGAATTTTTTTAACTTTAGTTTGCAAACAAATTCAAACAAGTCTATTTGTATTTCAATGTTGTCAAATGTGCAAGTTGGTGCAAAAGATAAGCCTTTGTTCAGTAGCGTAATTTCATCTGTGCTTAAGCATCTGTCTGATAGATTTATATCCAGGTTGTTTATTTCTTCCTCCCGGTCGCATCTCGTGCTCCTGCTCTTGTCAGTCTCCTGTAGTCTTCTAATGCTCCTGGGTTTCCGACATCTACCACTCCCCCTCCTTCCTCTCCTCCTTGTATATGTTGACCTTTGTCCGTATTGGTAGGTAACTGAAAACGGACTTGCTTGTAGTTCATGTTCCTGAAATCCCGAACGTTCCTTACTTTTTTCTTCTTCTGCTGATGGCTCTTTATCGTTGTCCGATTCCAAGTCTGAACTCCCTGACGATGTGTTAGGGGTGCATCCTTTCGAAAATGTTTTGTTGTATTGATTAAATTTCTCTTGAAATGTATATAACCTATCCTCCTGATAATACCGTTCATCTCTGAAATATTTTCTTAGTTTACTTAGTCTGATCTCTTCCTGGTTCATTTTTAAATTGTTATTTTCTTTTGTCACTTCTAATGCCTTTGTTTCCGATATTTTCTTCTTAATTATTTCAATTTTTTCTGTTGCTCGCTTATGCTCCCTCGTCGCATGCTCTACTAATAACTCTAGCATATTTTTTGAGCTGGTATTAAGGTTATGTTCCCATTGTTCTGCTAAGTCTTTGTCCTTGTCCTTGGAAAAATCTGTGGAAAATCAATATTCACAAACCTCTCTGTATTTGTTTGTTGGTCAGATAGTTCTTAGACGGTCTGATAGCACAGAGAGTAGAGCGCTTGCTTTGACATCTGTGAAGAACCTGCTGATGCAGGTTCAAATCCCAGCAGGGCCCAACTCAGCCTTTCATCCTTTTGAGGTTGATAAATGAGCACCACACACTGTGGGTCATAATAAGCAGCGCTCAGATGCCTTAGGGCTAGCAGCGCTATATAAATGCTAAATTATTATTAAGTGAGGTCATCTCCCAATATTTCTCTATTTCCCTTTGTGAAACCCTTTCCAGTTTGATAATTTTGAATCTCACGTCTTCACGTTTGGGGGTCACATTAGTGAATCCATGCAACATGCTGCCTCTCGGGGAGAACAAGTTTGTGGTGTCTTCCTCTCTATTTAGTAGGTACCCAGCCATGTTTTTTGGTATCAACTTTCTTGGCCATGCGACCAGTCCCTTATTGGTGTCTCCAGTGTCGCATGTGTATGCAAGAAATCGGAGGAACCTATTCCCCACATTCGTTTTCAGTAAACTAGATTTTTCACTTCCACACAAGAACTGCGCCACAAGTTTTGATTTGATAAATTCTTTTGCTTTAATTAAAAAGTTTCTCATAACTCCCGAACGAGAGCCCTATTAGATGACAGGTGTTTCGGCACATCATGTGCCTTTCTCAAATCAGGGCATGTAATTTCTCACACATCTAATATACATTTCACATACAACAACATAAATCTGCACACATGTATAACAGTATAGATAGACAGACATTGAGGAGGGGTGGAGGAGAGGATAGATAGGGTTCACAAAAATGAGAAGAAAAGATTCCAAAAATAAAAAGATGAAAAATAGTAAATAATAATTCATTACAGCACAATATCGTAATCTAAACAAAAAATCAAGTTCAATTCCGGACTTGTTACCTTCATATAACCAAGTAGACCGTACACATGTCTTTGTAATACAGTTCTTACCATAAATAAATAATAAATCCATGTCTTTGTCTATTACTGACCGTGTTTTTCATATTCACTATTGCTACCATTATACACAATATATATAAATGGTTAGCAAACATTTATTTTCTTATGACCGGAACCATGTTGGTGCAACCACAGTTTACTGCATTCTCTTTGTAATTTCCCATTTGTGATATTCTAAGAGTACAAATGTCAATTATATCTTACCATTAGTCTTATTCTTTCCTACTTTCACAATGTTAAAGCTCGTACAACTTCCCGGGTTTCAATCTCACCTGTGAACTAAGGTTCCTACTCAGCCCTTTTAGATAGGTTGGCAAAGCATTAGAGATAAATGGAGGATGTAGAGTTTACTCGGACATCAATAATACTCAGGTAGTTGGCAAAGATACTGTTTTAATCACAATTATCTAAAAGAGGGAGTACAACGGACATCAACAGACATCCCTCATGATCTCTCTCGAGACTTCACAAAGCAATTCATGAACAATTACATTCTTATAGTAATACGTAGGAGATGTTCAACCTACGTATTACTAACGTCATCCTACATGAAAAACTATAAAATCCTAATGGTGAGTGTGGTAGGTTCTACAAGGATCATCTAGGTATATGATCCATACTCGTCAGGGCAGTGGAATTATGTGATAGGTCTCTTAACATCAGGTGGGGCAACTCTGCCCTTCCCTAAAATGTGTCACTAAGAACGTCACTAAATATACAACGTCCAATTGGTTACATAACTATAGGACCCTTGATCATGCAGTCCTCTATCATTGGTTACTTTCCAACCTCCGTCAGTGCCCTCTCAACCTATGTTGGCATTACGCAGGCTAAACATCCAGGTGCAGAAGAGCTAGTCTTAACCATAGCTTCCCACCAATGAACATATCCACCAATCATCACCTCAGTGGTCCACTATAAATTAGGTCATTTTAACTCAGCCTTGAACATGTTCTTTGCTCTGGGAAATTCAGGGGAGTGAAGGCACGCTCTGCCCTCATCCGTAGGTGTGACCGTCATGCTCGTCCAACTTCTTCTCCCCACGTGACTCAAGACATCTGCTCGTGTTTCTTTGCCTGTATACACATATAAAATAGCTTGATCTCTCCCTTATGATTGCAGCATAACTTTCATCATCTTGATCTCAAGATGTCTTCAGGCTTCATACTTTCTTGATGCCTTATAGACCTGTCTGCATTCTCTTAGTTTCTGCATCTCTTTTCTATTCATCAGCATTACTTTTTTATGACGTCACTGGTGATGATGACATCATCATTCTTCTTCATCATTCATTTTCTCTGCTTCTTCAGGAATTTCATTCAGACGACCATCATATTGTCTCGTATGCAGGTGTGGTTTCCTCAATGGGTACCTTGCCTTCCAGATTTTCCTAGGTGTCGGTACCTTTACTGGAACTGCACATGTTTCCCACTCTGGGACCCAACATACAGGTGCTGCGGGCGAGATGGTTGAGGTGGGGGTACTTAGCTCCTTCTCTACACTCCCCCCTCTGGGTGATTAATCGACCACTCTCCCCTCAGTCTTCAGAACTAGACATCCTTTCCGGAAGAACTGTTTCTTTGGGACCAATATTTTTATGACTCCCTTCAGGTATCCAGCCGATTTCACATACTCATCCTTGTTCCAATTCATGAGCACCCACTATCCATTTGGACTGCAATAGATCCATCTTCCCACATACATCTTATGGTTCTTTGGGTACAGGAATTTCGTTCCCTCAGGTGCATGGATACTAGCCTTCACAAAGTCTCTGATTTCTTCATCTGTCAAATCTTTGGCTTTCCATCCTGCTTCAAAATCAATCATGGTTTTCATCCCTATGGCTTTCGTTGCTGTCTTCTTGCATTGTGTGATTATTATCTTGATCACACAGAATTCTAACAACACCGACACGATCAGGGCTCCAAGGAACTTCAACATGTCTGCCATCCATTGTGAAACCCAAGAGAACAGTGCTCCAAACAAGCTGTCATCAGCAATGTCTTCTACTTTGTCTGTCATCTGGACGTGTAGCTTTGTCAGCATCTCTATGGCCTCAGTCAAGGTGCCATTCTCGTCATTGTGAGAAGGTATGACTGTGCAACATGATTCTCTGATTTTTGCACAAACACCTCCATTCATAGCTGTGATCATGTCCAAAGACATATCTGTTGTAGAGAGTCATCAGTCTTATGGCTCTCAGCTCTTCCCTGATAGCATTGAATACCTTTATTGTAGTGTTGATTGCCTGCAACAGTTCCCATCTGGTTATATGTAACCATGTAGTATTTGCTCAAACCTGGATTCTCGGCATGAAGATCAACGTGAATACTGACAAAGTCTGGCTGAACAGTCTGTGTTCATACGGGATGGAGTCAAAGGTCTCTATTGACTTGGCAGAAAAATAGTTCTCCCTCTTTATTCGTTTTATCAGCTCCCCAGATCTCCTCTTCCTCAGGTGAGCATCTGCTTTCGGGAAATTGTCAATGTTCAAATCACTTTTAGGAATCACCAACGCTGGAACATGAACATTCACCAAAGTGCATATTCCTCCCCAATCTTTAGGCAATTTCATATATGCTCTGGATCCACAAGCCCAATAGTGATCCATTATCACTGCTGTTCCAATTTTAATTCCTGGGACATCAAAGATTCGCCCACAATTCTTATTTTCTCAGACTTTTCTTGTGCCATTATTTCTGAAGCACAGCTTTGAACTTTCCAAAGGCACTATCTGCAAGGGTCCTCCTTTATCTTCAATCCAGGTCAGTAGTTTAGTAAGTCTTGGCCACAAAGGTTTGCATTCATTCTGCACTATGTCAGTGGTTGGTTGATAACAACGAATGACCACCCAGGCTCTGCAGATCACCATTCCTTCTTCCGATCCATCTAGAGACAATTCTGATCCCAAAATCTGCATCTGGCCTCTGTTCTTCCATCTACGAGATTCTTCGCAGATTTCCCTGAAACCTCGAGTTTTCTCTTTGTTTCTCATCTGATTTCTGCTCCTTTCACTCCATATTTTCCATATCTGATCACAATGTTCTTTGTCTGTGCTTTATCTCTTGTCTTTGAGTCTTGCACATACTCATCTTCACCTGGATCTGTCCATTCTGTAGCCCATTTGAGATAGGCATCTTGGCCCATGAACTGACTTCTTGTTCTGCAGAGTGCTACATGCGATAGCCAATGTGCTGTCTGGACATCTATTTCGATAGCTATGAAAATCTTAGACTTCCCCATGCTATAAGGCAGGAGTGCACATACAAAGCATTCCTCCTTTGATCTTCTTCCCACTTCTTTCATATGCTGGTACCAAAGACTATTCCACAAATGTGATGTGCTGTCCAGATAATCGTTTAACTCAGGATCATTTTCTCTAGCATGTCTTCAGGGCCTCATTTTTCTTTTATTAGCCTCTGTAACCATGTCATTGAGTGTGTCAGCATAGGTTATTCTCATTGGATCAATCATAGAAACATTCATCAGTGGACTAAATGTATTCACATATGCAACCTGGGTAGGAGCAAGTTCCAGGGACCTTATCCTATCCTGATGCTTTTTTCTAGCAGCAGCATGAGAGGGCCATATAGAGTCTCTTATAATCTCCATACGTGACCTCTCTTCAACAGGTAACTCAGGTTTATCTATCACAGAGATAGGTGCTTTTGAATGTACCTTTTTTGTAGGGAAGATAACCTTGGGTCTCGGCTGCCTAGTAGTTGCCACATGTGTACCCTTCTCTTGCATAGGAGGATACACAGGAATGTTTACATCATGTGTCTCTACAAAAACTGCAGTACGTATTGTGAGTGAAAGCAATACCACTATGAATATTATGCAAACATAGATGATAGATGATACCTTACACCATGAACTTTGTGCACAGCGTGGACGTCTCTTATGGTCAGCCATGATGAAGTTGCTATTGGTACTACCCAAGTTATTTTTTAATGGAAGGAAAAAAACATCATACATCATACAGTAATCGGGTATTATTTTAATTTTCTCAATAAGTTCTTCAAACAGCGGGCTGATCTCAGAACGATTAACAGGGTTCCTGATGTATAGAAAAGAATCGTCCTTTCTCCAGACAAAATGTGGATGCCTGTCCAAAAAGAAATAGAAGACTACAGAAAGTAGGCTCTGGATCTCCTCCTCAGAAAGTCTAGTTCAGTATGTTTTTGGTTCACGTCAGTTGTCTAGGATCGGTTCAATAACATACACCAGTTCCCAGTTGATGCCTCAAATCTGTTTTAGACCAGATGGCATGAATAATTCTCTTTCAGCATGAAACACAAGTTCCTCAATTGGTGAACTTCTTTGATTTCTTTTCTCCACCAATTTCTCAATCAGTCCTCAGGGTTTTCTCACTACTCATTTACTTGATGTATAATGTCTCTCAATATTCGAAAGGTCCTGACATCTCTTTGTCTCCCTACAAGATGTGGACATTCTTCAACCAAATAATAAAAAACAAGGCTAACCAGTCTATGTGCATTATCTGGTGACAGGGGCATCTGTGTTTTCCCCACTGTATTCAGAAAGTTGAAGGATTTGTTTAGTGATAACTATAAGCAATCTTCTCACAACTGGGCTATTCTTAGGATCTTGCAGGAAAATATGAATGCTAGAAGTACTCCCCACAATCGCAGGCTATCAGCACAATACGAAGTCAGGAAATGCAAGAATGACCTGTGAAACGTTGTCATTGGGCACCACCATAGGTACCTCCAAAGAGAAAGTCAGTAAGAAAGGAATCATGATACTGCTCTCTTTTCCAATTGTCAAACAAGAATTCCAAATCTGGCATGCTCTTCTGTTTACTCAAGGCTTAAGTATGCCTCAGTTCAATGTGAACAAGCTCTTGTAGCTCCGGAATCAATCATTTTCTTTCACCCATTTTCAGTGACTTAAAGGAGTGTGTTTGAAACAAGCCACAATTCAAATGAACTCTTTGTCTTTACTCAACAGCTTCTGCATCCTTCTCCCTTGTCATAGATCTAGTCTACATGTGCTGTGGTTCTTCCCCGATGCTTTCTCCGATGCTTGCTTCTGATGCTTGCTTCCGATACTTGCTTCCTGTAGGGTGTGGGTGCTGTGGATTCTCCAGCCTGGATCTTTTCATTAATCAAAGAATGTCTACCCATGTCTCCCTTACAGCGTGACTGCAGACGGTATTATGTCCTTCACTTTAAAGGGACTATGGGAACAATCGTGCCACGTTTTTTGACAAAGTTTGTGAGTCTTATGATCTGATTTCTGGGAAGAAATTTGGAAACACAAAGCTCCGCATCTCAGGTTGTTGAAACATCTTCTGCGTTCTGCTCTGCCTCACACCCTTGTTGCTTGAATGGAACTGAAATGACAGAGATACTTGAAGCAATATAGATAAAAAGACCCACGTAGCTCCTTTCCTAGCAATTGTACCTTTTGCTGTGCATGACTTCTAATTCTATGTGGAGGTGTGTGAAATATCCTCATTCGCCTCCTTGTCACTTTCATGTACAACAAGATCATCTTCTTAAATCCATCCTACAGCATGTAAAGCCAGTGACGGGCTATGCAATCATCCTTTCTTCAGGACCCGTTCACTTTCTCTATTCTCCCCTTTAAACAAGCTATTAAGTATTCTTGTAGACCCCATTAGTCTGTGGATAATCTGTCTACAAACCTTGTGCCTTTTGTTTAAGCAACAATCTGATATGTCCACAGACTTTTTTCTTGACACAACATAAGGTTAAGCTATGATCCCTTCTTAATTCTCATATTCTTCATCTAGGGAACACTGTCGTGCTACAATTTCTTTACTATAGTATCTTAATTCACCCTTAAAAAAGGAAAAGGATATGTCCTTATGATTATATATCCGAATCTGTATACAAGTGCTACGAGGGATCATCAAGTCTCGGTAGGACTCCTTAATTGTGCATAAAGTGTGCCCATTAATCATCTTTTTACTCACAAATCATTTTACTATTCAAAATGTGACATATTCTACTATATGCAAAACCAAACCACTTCTTCATACTCGTTGCGGTAAGGTTTTTCCTAATAACGTGCACAGGGTAGTGTAGCTATTCCAATGCCACCCTTCATAAGGTTACAGGCATTACTCATTTACCACTTCTGTTTTATCACTACAATATCTTAGAGGGGTTTAAAGAACACCCTCTCTGCGTCCACAAGTCTTTCTTATCTTGAGTAGCTTCTCTTTAAACTCTTATTTGTTAAAGTCTAAACTTATTTATCACAATACTTTAAACATAATCATCATCATCATATTTCCATCCACCGTTAAACATTTACAACTAACAGATACACCTCAATCACATACAACACTTTTCTATTTTATTTTCTTACTTATTTTAATTTACATAAAAAGACACACGTAGCTCCTTTTCTAGCAATTCTACCTTTTACTGGGCATCACTTCTAAATCTATATGGAGGTGTGAGAAACATCCTCATTCGCCTCCTTGTCACTCTCGTGTACAACAAGATAATCTTCTTAAATCTATTGATTTTCCTAAAGCATGTAAAGCCAGTGACAGGCCATGCAATCATCCTTTCTTCAGGACCTGTTCACTTTCTCTAGTCTCCCCTTTAAACAAGCTAATAGGTCCCCTTTAAACAAGCTATTAAGTCGCAGGGTATGCGCGTAGTATGAAGTTAAGAAATGCAAGAATGACCTGTGAAACATTGTCATTGGCCACCACCATAGGCACCTCCAAAGAGAAAGTCAGAAAGAAAGGAATCAGGATACTGCTCTCTTTTTCAATTGTCAAACAAGAATTCTAAATCTGGATTACTCGTCTTTTTACTGAAGGCTTAAGTGTGCCTCAGTTCAATGTGAACAATTGTAGCTCCAGAATCAATCATTCTCTTTCACCCCTTTTCAGTGACTTAAAGGAGTGTCTTTGAAACAAGCCACAGTTAAAATGAACCCTCTGTCTTTACTCGACAGCTTCTGCGTCCATCTTTCTCGCCATAGATCTAGTCTGCACGTGCTGTGGTTCTTCCCCGATGCTTTTCTCCGATGCTTGCTTCTGGTGCTTGCTTCTAATACTTGCTTCCGGTAGGGTGTGGCTGCTGTGGATTCTCCAGCCTGGATCTTTTCATTTATCAAAGATTGTCTACGCACGTCTGCCTTACACCATGACTGCAGACAGTATAATGTCCTTCACTTTAAAGGGGCTACTGGAGCAATCGTGCCACCTTTTTTGACAAAGATTGTGAGTCTTATGATCTGATTTCCAGGAAGAAATTTGGAAACACAAAGCTCTGTATCTCGGGTTGTTGTAACATCGCCTTCTGTGTTCTTCTCTGCCCCACACCCTTGTTGCATGAGTGGAACTGAAATGACAGAGATACTTGAGGTAATATACATAAAAAGACTCACGTAGCTCCTTTGTTAGCAATTTTACCTTTTGCTGGCCATCACTTCTAATTCTATATGGAGGTGTGAAAAATGTCCTCATTCGCTTCCTTGTCACGTTCATGTACAACAAGATAATCTTCTTAAATCTATCAATTTTCCTAAAGCATGTAAAGCCAGTGACAGGCCATGCAATCATCCTTTCTTCAGGACCTGTTCACTTTCTCTATTCTCCCCTTTAAACAAGCTATTAAGTCTTCTTTTAGACCTAATTAGTCTGCGGATAATCTGTCTATAAACCTTGTGCCTTTTCTTTGAGCAACAATCTCATATGTCCACAGAGTTTTTTCTTGACACAAAATAAGGTTAAGCAATGATCCCTTCTTAGTTCTCATATTCTCCATCTAGGGAACACTTTCGTGCCACAATTTCTTTACTATAGTATCTTAATTCATCCTTAAAAAAGGAAAAGGATATGTCCTTATTATTATATATCCGAATTTGTATACAAGTGCTACAAGGGATCATCAAGTCTCGGTAGAACTCCTTAATCGTGCAAAAAGTGTGCCCAATAATCATCTTTTTACTCACAAATCATTTTACTATACAAAATGTGACGTATTATACTATATGCAAAACCAAACCACTTCTTCATACTCATTGCGGTAAGGTTTTTCATAGAGTTACAGGCATCAATCATTTACCACTACTGTTTTGTTGCTACAATATCTTAGAAGGGTTTAAAGAACACCCTCTGTGCCTCCACAAGTTTTTCTTATCTTGAGGCGCTTCCCTTTAAACTCTTATTCGTTAAAGTCTGAACATATTTATCACAATACTTTAAACATAACCATCATCATCATACTTCCATCCATCTTTAAACATTTACAACTAACAGATACACCTCAATCACATACAACACTTTTCTATTTTCTTTTCTTCCGCATTTTAATTTCCATGTGAAATAAAATGTCCCTGTTTAACATTCGCTGCATATTTTACAACCGGAATGGCTACTGGGAGTCATAGTGCTCCTAGCTGTCTGTTAAATAAGACTGCGTGCCGTACTAGAGAGCCACCCTCTTCGAGGTGGCCCTTCCCAACGGGCTATCCTTGCGTGCACCGTTGACATCACAAAAGGCGGAGTCATCATACACCATTGCTTCCTGGTCTGCATAATTCTTGAGCGTGACAATCAGCACCACTGATTCTGCAGCCTGTGCCAAAAAGTGAGGCGATAGTCATACACTTGTTTTAACTTCAAAACTCTTCATTTCCCTTTGTGCTGTACCACAGTGGATCCTCTATATCCTTACTCATTGCTCAATTCTAAAAGCTCTTCAATTATAAGCAGTTCCTCGATTATCAGTGCATTTCCCTTCACCCTTGGGAGATTGTCATAGAACTCGTCATAGTTCAAATAATCATGCGCATGGTCACCCTCTGCCAGTGGTTTCAATACAAACATGGCATGGTTCGTTACTCTATACCCGAACCTTACAATAGCTAAATTCAATGGGATTATCCCATAGCCGAAGCTTTCTGAGTTGCCAACATTCATTAAGGCTCTTGCTTTATGGTAAATAATACCTGTTTGTCAATTAACATCATAAAACAAAACATCCTATTTGCTATATTATCAGCCTTCTTTAATAACAAAGGCAACAGTTGTCAACGCCTGTTGATACTAAACATAACCCATACTGCTGAATCTTTTTCTTTAAAATATCCAAAAATAACACTCCCCTTTACAATAAACCTTTTTAGTTCTACCAATGCTCCTCATGTGGTCATCCTTTTGACATATGCCATAATACATTAATACTCATTTAACCAATACATTCTTAATATAAACATTCAGTGCCTTTATTCACCTTTATTCGCCAAAAATAAAAATCATCAACTTGATTCTGTCAATTAATCTTACCCCAATATGTGAACCTACATCTATTTAAAATACAACAAAATGACCCATACATATCTCTTCTTTATTCATTGGCATGTTAAACCCGTGTTTTATGCTTTTTTATTTTCACAAGTGGCTACTACATCTAAAGTTTTTACTACATTCTCAGTGGTTGTCTGCTGCACCTTCTGATTCTGAATAACTTAATTTTGTTCTATCGCTAACATGCAGGCAAGTTTCTCCAATCCCTTTTTCTTAAAAGCTGGCAATTCTATACGAATCCTGAATCTCTTCATGTACTAAAGAAGTATTTTATTATACTGCATGTCCACCCTTCAATCTAAAGTCTTTTTATTTCCCCTCTCTCCATACTTAGAATATTTTCTATGTTTCCATAATCACTCTGGAAGTTCCTACCTCGAAAGTCTTATTTCTTTAACAACAAGACTGTAAAAAAATCCCAAAGCTCACATTTGTCACCTATCGCTTTCTGCACATGATAGGGACAATAGTCCTGCATTGCCTTCTACCTGACAATGGCCTTAACCTGCTCACATACAATGGCACGTCCCCCCTCTGACCATAGGACTGCCTATTATAAGGTTGATTTAGCCGCGTTACCAAGGTTGACACCCAAGATAGAGTGAGGTCTAAATCGACCGTTTTAACTTTTTTACTCCTTTAAAGTTTTCTATAAGGCCACATATATTTTCATAGCTCATCATAAATGTGTTCTCTCTTCCCTTTTTGCCATATTCAATTTCCATTATGTACAACACTTTCATCATTTCTATTCAGAGTCAGTCTATTTTAAAAGACAACTCCTTGGGTCTTACACTGCGTGAGGCTTTCCTCATGTAGAGTAACTGAGTACTGTTGACTCGATCATTTTTTTACCCTTCCCTGCGGGATTTCCTTCTGTTTTGTATCATGATAGACTACTATCATTTTTGTTCAATGCTTTTCGAGTCTGCCTCATCCTCCAAATCTATTCTAAATAGATCTACTATCAACTCATGTGTTGAGAAGAACTTTTTCCAAACCTTCTCTTTCGTCACTGCTGGATTGTAACGTTTTTCATTACTTCTTTTTCCAGACAATCAATGCCATGTACTCTCGTGTTCTAACCCATCAGTTATTGCTTCTTCCCTTGTTGTGTCTCTCCTTGTACCTTGGGACTTTTTAAAGATTACATCTCTCTCAATATATTTAGCCGGACGCCCGTCGCTGCTTTGCACAGGAAACTCATGTGCCAAGGTGCTATATCCTCTTACTGCTGTGAGCTCCCATAACGGGTACAGCCCTTCACCTGTGTCATTTATCGCTGTCTGCTCCAGATGCAGTGGGCAGAGCTAAAGGCTCCTCACCCCCCTCTTGTGCATACATTTAACTGTTTGATCGCTAAGAGGTGACTCATCTTTCTCCTCCTGATCTATATTTTAAAGAGCGCTAGCTCAGTAGCCTCTCGTCTAACTTTTTTCTTGCACAAGCATCATGCAAATATGTCGTCATGCACTGCGGAACTGCCTTTAATAGCGATCCCTCTTGCAGCTGTGATACGCATTGTTCGTCTTTGATTCTTTCACTTTATACCTTACTATCTTCTCTAAGCTTAGGTGTGTGTGCTTTCAGCAAATGTATAAGCGGAGTAATATCCTCCAATTTTGACACGTCACTCTTTGACTGTCTATACTCACTGTTTACTCTTTGCAAAATTCAACATTACTTATTCAATGAAAAACAACATAATGTGAGCGTGCACCATCGTTGCAGGCTCTAAACCCTTTGTTTACCACATTTTGTTACTTTAATCTACTAAAAACATCATTAACATAATTCATTTTCAAATACACAATTAGTTCCTCGGACTCTCGCGTTTTCCTCTTTACATTTATCATCATTATACACTATTACGTCATCTTTACACAATCACGTTATGTTATGATATGTTATGTTATATAAACTTATAAAGCCCAGCATATGCCAAAAGGCATCTTGGCGCTGGAGGGTAACAAGAGTGAGGCATATGAAATTAGAATAAAAGAGTCTTTAAGGCGCGCCTGAAATCCAGGTGGTTAGTAGTAGCACGAAGAACCAAAGGAAGTTGGTTCCATGCCTTAGCCACTGTCACCGAAAAGATGTGACCTTCAATTCAGGCACGTTTAAAGCAAGGAACCAGAAGTAGTAGCGCAGTCTGTGAACGCAAGGAGCGAGCAGGGACATAGTGAACGAATTTCTCCTGCAGATACTCCGCTCCCACCTTATAAAAGGCACGGTGAACCAGGCACATGGATTTAAATAGGATCCGTAGTTCGATAGGGAGCCAGTGCAGTTGTTTCAGGAGTGGGGCCATATGAGAGCACGCTGGCGGACGCAATATTGCTCGAACTGCTGCATTTTGTAGCATTTGGATATGATTTAGTAGGTAATGTGGTTGTCCGCAGTACAGTGAGTTACAATAATCCACTGTACTAAGAACCAACGCGCCAACCACCGGGGCATGAAGATGACCAGGGAAGAAGGGAAGAACCTTCCTCAGAGTCTGCAGTTTGAAGTGGCCGGCTTTGCAAACTGCACCCACCTGCTCAGTCATCGCCAGTGCAGATGAAGACTTTACCCCCAAATTTCTTAACATGGGAGAAGGTAAGGGGAAACGGGGCAAGAGAGGTGGCCGAGAAGTCTGGGGTCTGGTAGTTGAGGGGGCTGTTTGTCCCAACCACCAGGACCTCTGTTTTACTGCCATTGAGTTTTAGAGAGTTAGTTGCCATCCAGGCACACAAGTCTTCAAGGCAGTTCCTGAGCCGTGCCGCAGTATCAGGACGAGTGAGATCCAGACGTACCAAGATCTGTGTGTCGTCTGCATATGAGTAGAACCGAAAACCTGAGATAGGATAAGAAGAAGAAGAGGACGGATGTAGATATTAAAAAGAATAGGAGATAGAGCAGACCCCTGCGGCACTCCACAAAACAGTATGACAGACTCCGAATAGAAAGGAGGCAGGAAAACAGATTGAGACCGGTCGGTCAAGAAATCTGCGAACCAGCTCAGCACCTGGCCCTCCAGGCCAGCGCCCGACAAATGGGATATCAGCGTAGAACGATCAACCGTGTCGAACACGGCTCAGAGGTCAAGTAAGAGCAAGGCTACCACACCGCCCTGATTGACTAGGCGGGTAAGGTCATTGAATACGGAGTTGAGAACTGATTTGGTGCCTCTCCCAGGGTGGAATCCCGACTGGAATGTGTCAAAGTAGCCTGAGGATTCCATAAAAGATGACAAGAGGGGATAGACCAACGCCTGAACAGTTTTCATCAGAGATGGATGAAGGGAGGTGGATCGAAAGTTAGCCAGGACAGCCGGGTCCAAAGATGTCCAAATCACATAAAACAAATGGACAGACAAACTGACATACTCGGCCAGCCACGTGTGTTCTGTCTTCTCTTCATAAGACTACCTCTCACCCCTAAAATACGCCATATGGAATGTGAACAGACCTCCTTAAGTTTGTCTTTAATCAAACTCGTTTCCTACAGCTTCCTCTATGGGATTTTAGGTTCTGTTCCTTCTGTTTCACTCTTTAAAGCGCCGGCACTGGGTACACTTTTATCGCGGCTCCTCCTCACAATACTCATTAAATTGCTTGGCTCCTCCTCAAGCTAATTCTCACTTATTTTTAATGCTCATTGTTTCTTAAATTACATTATCAACATCCCTACCTCCCTCCATTACATATTTTCCCCTTATCATTCTCTTTCACCACTGCCCATTCATTCTTTTGTAACCTGTCTCAATCTTTACTCACCATCCGTGTTTTTCGACTTCTGACCCTCAGCTGCCTCTTCCAAACTTCCGTCTGATCAGCTTCCTGTAGACGCTGGGAGGGGTTTTCATGGAAACCGGGGAACCCATCTTACCCTAGCTTGTACAAGTCTGACCTTACTTTAAAAAAACGCTATCTATAGGGAGCTTCACATCCTTCCAGCCAAAAAGCAGAGGTTGTGTGATATTTCCGGGACCTCAAAAGCTTACTTATCTTGATGGGTATATCTAACCATCAATCTCTGCTATCACATGAACAAAGGTTCCTACTCAGCCCTTTAAGATAGGTCAGCAATCCATTAGAGATAGATGGAGGATGTAGAGTTTACTCAGGCATCAATAATAGACACAACTCAGGTAGTTGGCAAAAGTTATTGTTTTAATCGCAATTATCTAAAACAAGGAGTACAAATGACATCAACAGACATCCCTCATGATCTCTTTCGAGACTTCTCAAAGCAATTTATATAAAATTACATTCTTATAGTAAGAAGTCGCCATAGGTGATGTTCAACCTACGCATTACTTACGTCATCCTACGCAGCAAACTACCAAAACCTAATGGTGAGTATGATAGGTTCTACAAGGATCATCTAGGGATATGATCCATACTCATCTAGGACGGTGGAATTATGTGATAGGTCTCTTAACACCAGGTGAGTCACCTGAGCCCTTCCCTAAAATGTGTCACTAAGAACGTCACTAAATATGCAACGTCTAATTGGTTACACAACTATAGGACCCTTGATCATTCAGTCCTCTATCATTGGTTACTTTGCAACCTCCGTCAGTGCCCTCTCAACCTATGTTGGCAGTACACAGGCTGAACATCCAGGTGCAGATGAGCTAGTCTTAACCATAGCTTCCCACCAATTAACATGTCCATCCATCATCACCTCAGTGGTCCACTGTCAATTAGGTCGTTTGAACTTGGTCTTTAACATGTTTTTTTCTCCAGGAAATTCAGGGGAGTGAAGGCACGCTCTGCCCTCATGCATAGGTGTGACCATCATGCTCATCCAACTTCTTCTCCCCACATGACTCAAGACCACGAAATCGAGCTTTTTAGTGTATTAAAATACTATTCTTTAATAGACCTCTGACGTCTTCTTGTTTTTATCCATGCCTTCTGAACAGAAGCTTCGTTCTTTCTCATGATTTGTATCCAATGTCAGCTCACCCCAGTCTGATATGGCATTGGCTTCTTGGCTCATCCAATTTCGCCTTTCTGAGTTTCACTCCTGTAGTTCACTTGTTTTCTGACTGCGCCATGCATGGAAAATGGAAAAAACAACTTACTTCCCTTCTCTTGCTCAGTACTGCCATTGTTCGTAGTCGGAGCATCTATCCTTTACTGACTTCAACCATAACGTCCCTTTAACAAAGTTTTTTCATTGGATTTCGTAGGTTTTTAGTAGTGCAACTTAACAATAATGACTTTCACTTTATATACATATCATATGGAACTGACTGAATCTCTTCTACTGTACTTGATGTCCGTGAACTCATTTAATGTTCGCGGACATGTTCGAAGAACAGTACCACTACCTAAAAAACTCTGGGGGGGTATGTTTGATTGTTATATCATAACATAGGAACATTTAACAAATTCAAAAAAAAGCACACAAACACATTATATGTACTAATACATAAGAAATGTAACCCATATATACAACACACTAACCATTCATTTAAATGCACTATGTTCTAAAATGGAATATACCACAAGAAAATAAATTGGCTTCCAACATAATTACCTCACAAACACAACAGAACTGAGAACAAGAGCAGAGCCACTGAGTACATAGGACATATCTTACCTGAAATAGTAAGTGTACTTAATTTTATTCATATATTTATAAACTTTCTGTATTAGATAAAAAAATATTTTATCTTTTTTTTTTCTCTCACAGAAATGTCTAGTACTCTGGAATGGCTAGAGGAACATTTCCCACATGAAGAAATGTCACAAGATAGTGAAACTAATGGTAAACACTTTATAATATAAACCATTTAATTATTATTATTTTGTATACATTTAACATATATATATATTTTTTGTACAGAGCATAACAAAATAGAAACTACCTCTGAAGAAGCTGTTATGGAAAACACGCTTGACAGCATAAAAGAAAAAATGGATTTATTGTTGACCAATTTTAATAATTTGAAAACTTTTGTTGAAGATCATTTTAAAACAAAAATGTCATACCATTGCCCCACATGTACTTGTCCCCCTCACCATATCCCAGTCAATTATCCCCAAACCCTCTCCATAACCCAAAACGTTTTGATGAGACTTCCATCGCTTCTTCACCTAATAACAATCATGATGAAACCCCTAATTCTCCTGTTTTTGTTTCTGTTTCTGCCTCACCTTCTCTGTCATAAATTATTAATATATGTTAAATAAAGTTTAATTTTTATATTGTGTTGTAAATAGTTTCGTTTTTTTAAAAAAAAAACAGTGTAGGTGTCCGCGGACAGTGCAGGTGTTCTAAAATGTTCGTAAATAAACGAAAATGGAGGTGTCCTGAAGAACACTATCCCTGTTTGTACTGTTCGCTAGCAAGATGAAACTATTCTAAGAACACAGGGGGTGTCCTGAAATGCTTGTAAAAAATAAAAAATAAAGTGTCCTAAAGAACACTATATCTGTCGTAGTGTTCGCTAGCAAGTTCAAACTGTTCTAAGAACACACGCGGTGTCCTGAATTGTTCGTAATTAAACGAAAATGGAGGTGTCTTAAAGAACACTATACCTGTCCGTACTGTTCGCTAGCAACTTGAAAATGTTCTAAGAACACAATTGGTGTCCTGAAATGTTCGTACATAAACGAAATTGAACGTGTCCTGAAGAACAGTATATCTGTCCTTACTGTTCGCTAGCAAATTGAAACTGTTCTAAGAACACACGCAGTGTCCTAAAATGTTCGATTCACGTGTGACGCAATTTTAATTAGTTCAGGACCCGAACAGTGTCCGTAGAACATCAACGCGCATGCGCTAGCCAATCTCCGTGCATTTGGTGTCCTGCGGACATGCGCTTCCTTCGCGGACTTGTTCGCGAACGGATCATATGACCGCGCCCACGCTGATCGCGTGTTCTGAATGCGGACACTGTTCGGGTCCCCGAACAAATTAAAAGTACATTTTCAATTAATCCATAATATTTTTCAATAAAATCTCACCAAGGCACAAGTCCCACATAGTAATCCTGAGTTTCTACATACCTTTTGAAACTTTTCAAACTTTTTTTTGTGTTCGATCTGTCCGCGGACAGCGCGCATGTCTGCGAACCGCGTACAAGCACCCCTATAAAAGACCACGCCCTAGAGCTTATTCTCATTGTGTTTCTGGCTATTCTTCAGAGCACAGCTATTTCTCCAGCAACTTGCTGATTACACCATCGAGATGGCATCCCTGGCTGCAGAACTGCCACCTGGTGCTGCACCTGCTTCAGCACCCCCACCACCCCCTCCACCACCACCACCTCCCCAAGGGCCTGAAGAGGGGAACAGGAGTGAGGATGCGGAGGAGGAAGAAGAGGATGATGAGAATGAGGTAGAGGAAAACCCTACTACCCGCACTAGGCGTGAGTCTTGGGTGTGGCGGTTATTTACCATTCATGGTAATGTTCCTAAGGCTCGTGCGAACCGTGTTACCTGCAATGAGTGCAAAATGATACTCAGTCGTGGGAAGCACGGTAAGTACAGCTTTGGGACCACTACTATGAAGCGACACCTGAGGTCATTTCACTCTGGGGCTATTCGCAGGGTTGTACCTTGTGAAGAACGTAGCAGGTTGATTTCCTCTACTTCATCCTCTGTTTTTGATCCTGTCACCACAAGGACCACCTCTGTGGGACAGCGTCTTCCTCAAGCTGCCTCACAGGCCATACAGAATGCTGATGACCCTTACCTTTCGAGGGTCACAGTTGTATGTATGTACTGTGACACAGTACTCTGCAGGGGGGAGTGACTTCGTAGTGCTTTTGAGACTATCGTCTCAGAGCAGGAGAAGATCTGCTCACTACCCAAATAAAACCCACTCTACATCTTCCTCTCTCAGCTCGCCCTTTCCTATCCCTGTGGTTGGTGTCCCCCCTTTACCTTCCTTTCCCCTCCTCTCCTAGTGTGTCGTGTATAAAAAACCCAAAAAAACTACAAAATATCAAAAATCAAAAAAAAAAACTAAGGCTCTTTTCAGAGCCGCCTTTCACAGTTAAAAAAAAAAGTGAAAATAAATGAAGCAGGGCCCTTTGTATTTTTTAGAAGTCCACAGACAGTTCGCGAACATTTAAAAAATTGGATTGCTACCCCATCACAAACATTGCAATTTTCTCTGGGAAGAAGTGGTGGCTCTGAAAAGAACCTTTGGGTGGTGTTTGTAAGTCAAAAATTATAAATGCTTAATACCTACTTCAAAATGGTTGTTGTAATTCCAAAAAAGGTCGCAATGCATTTTGTACATTTCTCAGAAAAATCTGATTGCCAGGATAAGTAAGATGGACTCCATCTCTGCGAAAAATGTATGTACTACGAAACATAATATTTTCATTGTGAAAAGAGGACATGTCAAAATCTCTTAGAAAGGCACAAACAGCCTTATTAACATTGCGCCTTGCTTTTTCCATTTGTGGACCAAATGAAGAAGAACAAAGCCACATTTGTCTCTGCGCAATCCGTGAAAATATCGCTTGAGAATTAGGAAACATGTCCATAACCTTCCCAAGTCCTTCTTTCATAGCAAATTGCAAATAAATTCCAGTCACATGTCCTAAACTGTTCCCTCCACAATTAATTACAATTATGTCTGGATGTTGCTCTGTCTCCAAAGTAGCACAGAGAGGTAGCAAGTCCAACCACTTCATTCCACGTACTCCATGCCAGTGTACTTCCACATGTGGGAATCCAAGATCTACAGCTACTCCACAGCTTTCTGCATGCACCTTCAACCAATGTATCCACGAATCTCCCAAAATCCAAACAATCTGTTTTCTGAAACACACAGCCATAGCTATCTTTTGTTCTCTCACCAAAAAGAGTATCTGAGAAACTCTCTCCTGGCACAACCCACCCACTAAACTTTCCTGACCAATCCCTTTCAGTGCTTATTCTCATTTGCATGACTTCTGAACCCAAAAATCCCCGGATGTAACTCCCGATGTCCGCGAACTACCGCCATGTCTGCGGACATATCGTAACATGAACAGCCATTCTACCATTTCCACTTCACTCTCTCTGCCATTCCCTCATTGGATGTAGCTAAAATATCACATGACCATGCACCAATCACATTCAAGACCTCTACATCTAACTGCATCATCATAGATCAGCACTGCAAATGTAGTGTGAATCTCTCTGAGTACAAGTGTCATATCATTGGCAAGCACCATCTACCAGAAATACTGTACAAGTCTCCAAGATTTCTACTTGCAGCTCCATGCATATCAATATGCATGAACACAAACTTCAGGTATCCATATTTTCTGTACAGTAGATGAACACATTTTCAAACAGACTTTTAGCTTGTGTAATCTGTAAAATGAATTTACTGTATTTTTTTCAATATCCTAAAATCAACTATCACTTATAAACCTTTATACTATTTACTTTCTTTATACACACACACTCAAATCATGTTAAACTAACATTTTTTAAATGAAATATATAGACTATATATATTCAAACAAAATTGCATGGAAGCACAATCTATGTTTAAATCTTTAAAAAAATACTTATACAATTTCATATTTTTTTGTTTTTATTTATTTATTTACTTAATTACTTTAATTTAGACATGACATTGAGGCGCTATTACCTAGAACAGCTTACTTACAGAAATAGTGGTATTCACTGGTATATTATAAATTTCACAAGACATAGTAAAGATATTTTCTTTTGCTACAGTTAGTCATTCAATACAATTTGTTCATTAAGAACATATCATATGTACTGAACTGATGCAATGTATCTTATGTAAATAAATTAGTTTAATGGTTTTAAAGAGGCACTGAGGATTTCAATTAAAAAAATCAATATCTAAATTAAAAACCGCGCTATATACAAACAAAGTTACTAATTTGAAGCTTTTACAATTGCAGTGACCAGTCCACTGAAAAGAAGCAGCCGAATTCGAAGAACAAAGAACTAAGAAGTTACCTGTTAATTTAAGAAAAAAAGTAAGTAGAATATCACCATAATATTTGTATTATTAATCAAACATACTATAACATTAATACAATCTCTTTTGGTGCCTAAAAAGTAGATATTGTGTACCATTTTGTCCAAAAATCTCCATGTCTTAAACAGCGATTTACAGCCAGAATGGCCCACAAATTCCTATTTTTGGACACACAAACTACCCAACTGAACCGCTACAATGTTCATATTATAGAACAAACAACTGTTTTAATTGTATACATTAGATTTACTATTTGTACTTTTCCACACCACTAGCTTACTTTTTTTTTTGTCATCTGAACCCCAGTTTAGTAATACATATATTCAAGAATACCTATCCCTACTAGTTGTAGTTCCCAATGCACAATCACACACCATTACATACATCTTTATCATCTTAATCAAACACTCATGCACACAGAAAACATACATTCCAGAACACCCCAACCCATATCTTCTTTATTTTTTTCAACAGACCCTAAAGAATGCCTACCAAAAGTCAAGTCCGTAGAAAGCAACGCAAAAGTAGAGCAAATGAAAATAAAAGTGTCCAACATAAGCATCCATCTCTAGCAGAATTTGTAAAAAAAAGTTGAAACTAAACAGCTAATACAGTCATTTAGTGAAACACAAGAAGTTTCAAGTACAAAAACTTTGCCTCCTCTATCAAAATGTAAAACAAACCAAAAGACAATTAACAGAAAATCAGCTATCACTACAGATAAAACTACTTCTTCAAATTTTAATATAGTGCAAAGTAAGCATACCAAGAAAAGTATTTTAGCCAAAATGTACCGTCACAAAGTCCTTCAAAATCTTATAAAAACAGGAGAGAAATCAGGTTCAATGCTTAAAACCTATCGTAGGAAATTACTCTTAGAAGCGTTGATGGACAGTGCAATTCTTCTGAAAAGAAAGTTATTTATTTTACTGTTAATCAAAATGAAACCACTAACAAAACTAATAACTAAATTACAAAAAACACTTCTCAATAAGCGAAATGTCAACAGAAAGAACTTCTTAAGTATCTGCAGAGGTGAATGGAATCACACTACGAGCACAGAACCATATTTTAATGAAGAAGCGTACAAACAAAAGCAAACAAATACAATTGCCATACATAGCAGTGGTCGAGGTTATGAAAAAGTGAATAATACCATAATGGAACAAGAAGTACTCCTTACATAAATATGCCCTGAAAACTTAGTGTTACCCCTCCATTCAACTGAATCAGAACGTGTAGTGTACAAATAGCCATGCAGGTCAATGTGTAACATTCCCAAACAATGTTTCAAATCTTTACGCCAATTCCTCAATAAATATGTAAAAAGCAAAGACAAAATCAAAATTAAATTACTGCAAAATTTGGATACCTGTCCAGTGCGCAAGTACACAGGACTACAAGGACATTCATTGGCCTGCATTACAGGACCTACTTGTAAAACCACTTTCCATGATCTCAAAAGGATATCAACACATCATTCAACTATAAGAAATCTAGTCTATAAACTGTACTATGCTAAAAGTCCTGCTTTAGCACTAGCAAAATTAAATAACTTCCTTCTACATGGTACAGCAAAAGACCTACTTGAAGAAATTCACTATATCCAGAAAAAATATTTTGGAAGTGAAAGCCATTTACAGAATGAAATAGCTTTAAACCAATTAAGCAACAATTCTACACATGGCAACTTTTTGCTAAACACATACAAAAAAGAAATACTAAAATTTAAAAGTACATCAGCTGAAGTACCAAACCATGTATGTGTATGTTGCTGTAGAACTTTTTATAAAGGTAACACAAAAACTGTAGACCTATCATACAAAATAGAAGACAATGAAGATTCTAAATGGTTTGAATTAGCTCTCTACCTTGTAGCAGAAAACAAATACAAAATAACTGAGCCCTTAATACTTTGCAGTTACTGCACTAAAAAACTTGACAACAACCAAACTCCTTCACGTGCTATCACAAATAATTTGGAATTATACCCAGTACCAAAACCCCTACAACAACTTAATTTATATGAGAGCATCATAATTCAAACAGTACACCAATTTCAAGCAATAATACGCCTTCAACCAAAAACAGCAAAATTACCTCCTTCTGAATTGGTAAAAGTCATTCGTGGAAAAGTAGTTTATTTACCATTAGATCTAAAAGAAAATGTGCATACTCTAGGAGTGCAACGTCCAATGCAGCAATCTTTAATTATCTTAATAAATGGAGTACCTACAAAAGACAGAAAAATATGGCAACAGCTGGTAGATTTATATAAAGTTAGACAAGCCTTCCAATATCTTAAAGAGAATAATGAATATTACAAAGAAATTAATATTGAATAAAACTTGAAAGATACAACTGAAATAATTCAAGAAACACAAGAAGCTGGTCAATTTGAGCTACTAGATCCTGCTACAATATCAAATACTTTAGACCATTATACAATTCATCCTTTGCACTGTAATGACACCGTAGAAGATGCAATGGAAACTTACCAAATGCGTCAAACAAAAGGATCGCCAATCAGCATATGGGAAAAAAGTATAGAAGCACGTGCTTTTCCTCTACTCTTTCCTACTTGCAAAGGAGGAAGGTATGATGATAGACCTATTCAAATATCAGCTTCAGAATGCCGCTCATTACGGATGTATTCTGAAGATCCCAGATTTAGACAAAATGTGGAATACATATTCCACCTACTCTTTGAAAGTGAACTAGCAACTTTATGTTACGGAGTTGCACACATATTAAAATCAGGATCACACTTTCAAAATAAGACAGCTACACAATTATTAGAAAAAGTGCAACAAAAGGATGAGGTTTTACAATCAAATATTACAAATCTATCAGCAAATATGCGTGGTACTAAAGAGTACTGGTTGCTTGGCCCACCCACTTGGTTTGTTACATTAAGTTGTGCAGAATATGCATGGGAAGATTTACATGATTTCCTATGCATATCAAATAAAAACAAAACAAACATAGATATACTAACACCTGGAGAACTTTGTTCTTTGGATCCTGTTAATGTTTCAAGATATTTTCACCATCGCTTCATTGATATGCTACATTTTATTTGTAATAAAACTGTTCCTCCCCTTGGAGAAGTGCAACACTTCTTTTGGAGAAAAGACTACCAAGCCAGAGGAGCACCACATATCCACATGCTTTTATGGATTAAAGATGCTCCTAAATTTGGTCAAGACAGTGATGCCACTGTTTTACAGTTTATTGAAAAATATGTCACTTGTGAAATTCCATCAGAAGCCACAAATAGTGATCTTCATGCACACATTTTACAATTTCAAAGACACAAATGTGGAAAATATTGTCGTCGCAAATACAAAAACAAAGGGAAATACTACACCAAATGCTGATTTGGTTTCCTTAGACCAGTTACAAATGCAGGTCAAGTGAACAACCTCATGTCTTCAGTTAGACATAGTGTTAAAGGTAAGTCACCTAAAAATACATATTACATAAAAAGAAAAGAAGAAGAAAAATATATCAATGATTATAATGCAATCATTGCCCACTTATGGAATGCAAACATAGATGTGCAGTACATTGCAGACAATTCTACTGCAGTTGCACGATATGTCACAGCATACTTAACTAAAGCAGAAAAGACAGAGCTCCAAGACCTCTGGAATGACCTGTCATCAGATAAAACAGTATCTCAGAAATTATACAGCTTGGGCATAAAAATGCTCACCCATAAAGAATGGGGATCATATGAAGCAGCTGATCGTTTAACTGGTACTGCATTGTATGGTAAATCTGAAAATATAGTATGGCTAAGTCTTGGTCCAGCTAGATCTAGAAAAAGAGTTCTAAAATCATATGAAGATATAGAAACAATAGCCAAACATGATCCCAACAGCCAAGACATTTTAGAAAAACAATTTATTGGACACATACTACCCAAACAGAAGTAATACTTTGGAAAACATGTGTCTATACCACATAGCCCAAAACTACACATACAAAAATAATATGAAACCTGATGAAAAAAAAGGTAAATATAGAGTAACAAACTGTGAAGGCAGCTTAGTTAAACTCACTAAACCAAATTTAATTAATCATATCAAATTGTCATTAAAGACTCCTCAACATAAAGAAGTATATTACATGTCCCTGCTACAACTCTTCAAACCATGGAGAAAAGAAGAACAATTACTAGATAACTATGACTCATATGATGATGCTTTCAAAGCAAATGAAAGCACTATAACTGATGTAAACTTTACACAGTATAAAACAATGTTGCACAATGAACAGCAACACGAAGAAGAACTCCAAGCCCAACTAGATAAGGACACTCCTGACAGTAGTCAACCTTCTGTAACAGGAAGCCAAGAACCACTGGGAGAACCACTAATAATAAATGAGGCAGAATTAGCTATGAGAGAAGTAGAAAACACCATGTGTCAGTATGAAGATAAGGAAGACTTAACTATACTACAATCAAAACTAAACTATGAGCAAAGTAGCATTTTTCAAGAATTAACAAAACAAATTGCACATGGTGTAAAACATGAAAATAAAGAATGTTCCTGCCATAATTATAAACCTATACTACTGTACGTCAGTGGTGAAGCTGGTTCTGGCAAAACATTCCTAATCAAAATCATTAGTAAGTTCCTTCAAAAATTGACAAACAACAAACTGTCAGCTGTTGTCACTTCCCCCACAGGTTTAGCTGCCTACAACATAGGTGGTGTTACATTACACCGATTACTACTATTACCAGTAGAACACCAGAACAAATTAGACTATTACAAACTTTCTGCAGGAGCTGCAATGGAATTACGCAGAGTATTGAAACAAATGAAAATGCTACTAATAGATGAAGTGAGCATGGTCTCCAACCTGATGTTAGCTTTGATTCACCTCAGATTACAAGAAGTACTCAAAACATACTATGAAGAGCTCTTTGCAGGAAAACACATTATTGTTTTTGGAGATCTGCTTCAATTAACACCAGTAAAAGGTGAGCCTATTTTTAAAACATTAGGACACAAACTCTGCCGTAAAACTGTTGGCAGCATTGGAAATGTCAACCTTTGGCAACATTTTCAATACAGAGAATTAACAGAAAAAATGCGGCAATCTGCAGATCTCACTTATGCCAACATTTTAAAAAGTATCAGAGTTGGTATACTTTCTAAAGAAGCAGAAGGAATATTGAAAACCCGGCACATTAATGCACTTTATGGCGATAATGCATGTGCTACAGATGTTATGGAACAATTAGCCCACAAAAATGCCAATTGTATGGCCTTAATGCCAACTCTTGCAAGCTGTTTCAAATTCAATGAAATCATGCTAAGTAAAGAAATGCAACCAATCATGGAAATTAGCGCCACAGACAAACTAGATGTACATGGTATGACACTACCCATGTGTGACCAAGCCACAACAAGACTAAATAGTTTAGAAAACTCAAACTCAAACACAGCAGGCTTAGAACAGATATTAAAATTATCCTTAAATTGCACAGTAATGCTTAAACGTAACCTTGACGTGGACCAAGGACTAGTTAATGGAGCACTGGGTACAGTTGTTGGCTTTCAAACATACCCACGCGACAACAAAATTCAGTTTGTCAATATACTCTTTGACAAACTTTCAGAAGTAAAATGGATAGGACGCTCAACAGCTAGATTCCTTCTCTTCAAAGATATGTATGTACGCAGAGAACAATTTTCTCTAACTCTTGCATACGCAGTCACGATTCATAAATCACAAGGTCTTACCCTAGACAAAGCAATGATAGATATTGGTAACACAGTCTTTAAAGAAGGCATGAGCTATGTAGCACTATCACGCTTACGTACACTTGGCGGTCTATTTCGAATCAACTTTGATGCAAGTAAAATAAACGCTGATATTCCTTGCATTTTAGAATACAATAGACTTCGCTCACTATACACCCCCCACCTAAACACATATTCTGTTCCACAAAAAGTAAAACGTTATAAAAGAAAAATAAATCAAACAGAAATGCAACAGGATGTCATTGCAAATCCTCCAAAGAGAGTAAAAGAAACTAATACTTCATCAAGTACCACAAGCAAAAAAGAATCAATTAGGGAAAGTAAACCAAGTACTTCTTTAAAGAAGGAAGACAAACTCCAAAAAAAGCAGTTAGATACAGAACTACCTGGACCATTTAAATTCTCAAATATAGTTGGTGTAAGTTGCTACGCAAATGTAGCAATGAATATTCTATTTCAATTACCACCAATTGTTGACAACATTTACTTACACAGTACAGACCCATTTTGTTTGCAAATGTTAGTACTTCACAGAAATGCAGCAAACAATCCTGACAACACGTATAGTGTTTTTTTGAATAAGACAACAATTGGACTACTGTGCTGGAATGGTGAAATTCACTATAAATTCACAGGAAGATCCACAAGAATTTCTAATGTACTTACTACAAGTTCTGGAAAACAAAAACATACCTATAAATGAAATCTTTCAGATTTCATACATGTGGAAACATACATGCACTCTCTGCAACAATGTGACCCAAGAAGAAATCCCCAATGAACGCTTCATATATATATCAATACCAAATTGTGAATCCATTCCATTTCAGCAACTTGTACAAAATGCAAACCATGGTAGATTATGCTCTACCTGCAATTCAGATAATCGCTCCACGTTAGTAATACAAACACATAGTAAATACATAATACTAATGCTTGTACGTTACAATGCAGATAGTACCAAAAACAACTGCAAGCTGACTGGATTCACACATGGTCAAATATCACTTGGTAAGAAAACCTTCACAACAATAGGTATAATCTACCACGCAGGAGCCACAACCAATTCAGGGCACTACACTGCATATATAAAAAAGAAATGTGGATGGTTTGAATGTAATGATAGTACCATTACTCTAAAGCAGAGATTACGAGGAAATCTTACAAACGCTTATTTGATGTTCTTAAAACCAAAATTTGATAACTAAACTGTATTTAAACCCTAAGTAAACTTGTGTTAAAAAAATATAAACTGTTAGAATACTCCAAAAGCTATCTGACTGCTCAAAGATTCTACAACAACTAATCAGATAAATGAATACCACTAAATTAGACCAGAAAATACACAGTTAGAATACGCCAATTGGTATCTAACTGTCCCAAAATTTAACAATATCCAAATAGATAAATCAATACCAATAAAATATATAAAAAAATAGACAGTTAGAATACGCCAATGGGTATCTAACTGCTCCAAAATTTTATAATATCAAAACAAATAAATAATATGTTACTGCTCCAAAAAAAAGCATTAGCCAGAAACAACAAGTCAACACTGAAAACAAACAAACAAATAAACTGTAGCATAACAGAAAAAGGTTTTTTTTAATCCAACATGGATTTTTTTTCTCCCACAGACCCAATGATTTTAGCAACAAATACAGAAACTGAGCAAATTGCACAGTACTCTGATTTGTAATCTACTAAATATGAGGGTCCAAAAAAAAAAAAAGTATATTGATTATACAATGTAATAAGTCATTACAAAATAGTAATACTAACATGCTATTTTCTTTTATCACAGAAATTAACAAGAAAAACATGGACTCCCGTTACTAGACCAAACAGTAAGTATACAATAATAAGGAGAACCATAGCAGCATATCACATCCATAGTATCTAATACCTTTGTTCCTTATACATTTGTTTTTCACCCAAAGTTATAAGAAAATATGAATGTGATATGCTGCGGTGGTTTTTGCCAGGGCATAGAGTCTTGGGTTCATGGCCAAATGGCCATGCACCCAAGACTCTATGCCCTGGCAACAACCACCGCAGCATATCACATCCATAGAGTCAAACATTTCAACTATGGTCTATGGAAACTTTTAATGTCCGCGGACATTATGAGTGTTCTTAGAACTCTTTCAACTTGCCAGCGAACAATACGGACAGCGTTTTCAGGACGCCCCCTACGAACATTTCAGAACAACGCAATAGTTCTTAGAACACTTTCAACTTGACAACGAACAATACGGACAGTGTCCTCAGGACACCCCCATTTTGTTTATTTGCGAACATTTCAGGACACTGCGAGTGTTCTTAGAACACATTCAACTTGCCAGCGAACAATACGGACTACGCCTTCAGGACACCCCCTACGAACATTTCAGGACACCGCGAGTGTTCTTAGAAACATCTTCAGAACACCCCCATTTTGTTTATTTGCGAACATTTCAGGACACTGCGAGTGTTCTTAGAACACATTCAACTTGACAACGAACAATACGGACAGTGTCCTCAGGACACCCCCATTTTGTTTATTTGCGAACATTTCAGGACACTGCGAGTGTTCTTAGAACACATTCAACTTGCCAGCGAACAATACGGACTACGCCTTCAGGACACCCCCTACGAACATTCCAGGACATCGCGAGTGCTCTTAGAAATGTCTTCAGAACACCAACATTTTGTTTATTTGCGAACATTTCAGGACACCGCGAGTGTTCTTAGAACACATTCAACTTGACAACGAACAATACGGACAGTGTCCTCAGAACACCCCATTTCGTTTATTTGCGAACATTTCAGGACACCATGAGTGTTCTAAGAACACATTCAACTTGACAGAGAACAATACGGACAGCGTCCTCAGGACACCCCCATTTTGTTAACTTGCGAACATTTCAGGACACTGCGAGTGTTCTTAGAACAGTTTCAATTTGCTTGCGAACAAAACGGACACATATTGAGTCCTCAGAACACCCCCCATTCAGTTTATTTAGAACATTTCAGAACACCCGTGATGTCCGCAGACAAATCGAACACAAAAAGAACGTCTGACACATAAAAAACACAACTTTCATCCTATCTCATACACTCCCACCCTCCCCAAACACTCCTACACACCAACACACTCTACTAAATACACATTTTGAACAAGGTTTCACCGCGCTGTCCGCAGACGACCGCAAATCCAAGATGGCGGGCGCTACCGAAAATCTGACGCGCTTCACGCTCCATGCCGTCCAATCAGCGAACACGTTGCATGTCCGCGAACATCACGCAAGCCGATTGGCCAATCAGGACACTGTCCGCGGAGCGAACAAGGAAGTCCGTCCGCGGACCGAACACAGATATCCTTAATTTTTTTTACCTACTTTTTGGTCATTTAAAAAAAAACTACTGGACGGATTTTCACCAAATTTGCAAAAGCACGCTTTCGGGACTAAGCCGCTGCTCCTGGTCCAAATTTGGCGAAAATCCGTCCAGCAGTTTGGGCTGTAGACGCAAGCAAAAAATTTTTCACATTCAGTCTATGGGAAAAAAAAAGTTTTGGGACCCCCCCTATAACTTTGCCCCCCCTGGACGAATCCTCACCAAACTTTGCAAAAAAATTCAGAGTGACCCAAATACTTTGCAAAGTTTGGTGAGCATCCGTCCAGGGAGAGCGAAGTTATAAGCCGCCCAAAAAGTGCTCTTCCTATGGAAACACCAACTTAACCATAACTACATGGCCACTACTATATATGTTCATGTTGCCTCATGCCGCAATCTATTCACTATAAAGCTAGCCTTTTAAGAATACTTCATCTGCTTCTTTGCTTCTTTGCGTGTATACATGTATAAAATAGCTTGATCTCTCTCTTATGACTGCAGCATAAGTTTCATCATCTTGATCCCAAGATGTCTTCAGGCTTGATACTTTCTTGATGCCTTATAGACCTGTGTGCATTCTCTTAGTTTCTGCAACTCTTCTCTATTCGTCAGCATTACTTTGTTATGATGTCACTGGTGACGATGACATCACCATTCTTCTCCATCATTCATTTTCTCTGCTTCTTCAGGGATTTCATTCAGATGAGCATCATATTGTCTCATATGCAGGTATGGTTTCCTCAATGGGAACCTTGCCTCCCAGATTTTCCTAGGTATCGGTACCTTTACTGGAACTGCACGTTTCCCACTCTGGGACCCAATATACATGTGCTGCGGGTGAGATGGTTCAGGTGGGGGTACTTAGCTCCTTCTCTGCACCTGTAACACATCATTTGGTATCATGTCATACATTCTACAACGTGCAGCAATTATGCCATTCTGCCACCTACATTTACAATTACTACTAACCCTATACGTATCTAAAAGTGAATGGTTTCGGTCACCCTGCTTCATTAAAGCCTGCTGCCTCAAAGTACTGCAGTCACATCTGTGCAAATATATCGTGCTGGGGCGGTGTGTACTTACTTAATGGCATGTTGGGCCATCCTTTCAGTGCTCAGCTGCATTTTATATACTTTGCCATCCTTTCAGTGATCAGTTAGATGTTATATACTTCATTCCAAATATCTTTTAAATCTCCTGTTTTATGTAAAGTGGCTCTTTTTACTTACTTAGGACCCAAATAACGCTGCTGCTAACTACAAATTTATCTGGTGTCAGAACCCTGTTTGCTTCCTATACATTCTGCATTGTTTTAAATACCATATTGTGGCCATCACATCTGAATAGTTTCATCTTGCAAGGTGTCTCCTGCTCTTTGTTGGGCTGCGTGTTGTCTCCCCTTATTCCACACTGCCTCTTTCCTAATCCCATAGTTTATTGGCATATCAAGGGTTAACCCCAGGTATTTTGCTGTTTGAGGAACCTGAAGCGAAACGCCCCCATTTGCCATTTAAACTTAGTTGGGTTTTTCTTTTTCCCTTTGTAGCACAAGATGTTAGACTTTGCAGGGTTCGCCACAAGGCTGTTTGCCTTTACGTAGTCTTCAAGCCTATTAAGAAGTCTCTGCAAGCCCAGGGGGGGTTTATCCAGTAGCAACACATCATCTGCATATGCCACCCAAGAACACTGTTCTCCCTCCAACCTCAGGGGCGCAAATAACATTTCTTCCAGCGCTTCTCCCAGATCTGATAGATACAGGTTAAAGAGGCAGGCGGCCAGCACACACCCCTGCCTCAAACCATGAGCTGTGCCTATTGTTTCCCCCCTGACGATCAGCCTCTCCCTGACCGAGGTGTTATTATGGATCAGGATGTCCAGGATGTGTTTTGGAAGACCCCACTTTAGAGGTTTAGCCACAGTCTTTTCCTGTTTACTGTGTCGAATGCTAGGCTCAAGTAGACGCTTGCCACGTACAACGGGTCCGTCCCCTTTGTGCTCGCCTGATCAATCAGAGATTGGATGAACAGCTCATTTGTGTCTGTGCCAACTGACTTCCTGACCCCTGTCTGGAATTTAGATATTCTGTCAGTATTCAATATACAATCCTCAATACCTCGCAGGACCCATTTGGCAAACACTTTGCTATCTACGTCCATGAGGGCAATTGGACGATAGTTTGTTGGGTCCAGGCAATTCCCCTTCTTATAAATGGGCACAAAGATGGAGGTATTCCATGAAACTGGAAGCGTCTACAGTACTCTGGAACAAGGTGTGTAAAATAGCCACCCATAAGTTCAGTTGCTGTTTCATTACCACATTGCAGCCCATTTGGTCTGGGGGCACACAAATTTGACAAAAGCAAAATATGGGGGCGGGAGTGCACTGCCGTGTGATTAGAAATTCGAAAGTTAGTAGGTTTTTTTTAGGAATCCAGATTTGGATTTAGAGGTATTTTAATGTTACTTCAGGTGCAGGCAGGCTATTGTCACAAGACCACTTGGGACATAACATAAGACCAGAAACAGAACTGCGTATTGCTAAGCAGTAAGCCCAGATGCACTCCTTGAGAACCTAAGTTCTATAACTCATTGACCATGATGGTAACGTGGATTTACTGAGTAATATCAGACTAAATATTGATGTATATCACATTATAAACATCCTTCAATTAAATGGTACTTCTTCCACCCATGTAAAAGCAGTTACTTCAACTAAAGCTTTAGAACAGATAGACCAGGAATATCGAAAATAACATTTGTAACAATCGTAAGTGATAAGGTTCGTTTTAATTAACCTATCATCTTTTTTTCTTTCTTTCAAAATGAAATATCCAAACAAGGATGTATCGACAAACAATAAGTTATATACATTTGTTCCACATATCATGAACCTTCATTTAGTCATGAAATCATTACTGTGCGTCGTAAAAAACGACCAAAACAAACTAAATCAAGTATAACAGTTAGAAACAACTTTTCATCTGTGTAGCAATCCCCATCAGGGGAAGTGTGTGGGGGCTCTTATACATAGACAGCTCCCTCCAGGGAAGCCCTTTTGTGGATGTTGCAAAAATAACCAACGCGTTTCGGATCCTACAGATCCATCTTCAGGGTGGGGCTTCACTGTTCTTGTATTCATGGAGGACAGTAGTGGTTTATAATTCTTTTAAATCTTCCTCTGTGGGGAGTTTAGAAATAACAAGTGTTTTAATCTATTTGTCTAAAACAGTCGATTCTCAAAGCTAAATTATCTGAATAAGAATTTTAAATGTCACTGACCTCTCCCGGAAGATTGATGTGGTCCGGGGTCAGGACCTAGTTAAAGGAAAGTACAACGGTAACTAAAAGCTAACCCTCTCATTTGAGTATTTTAATCTACCAAGGTTGAAAGGTTCTTAGTTAACATATTCCATTTACTCACCGAGTCTTCAGAATGTAACTCTCAGGAGACTGAGAAGCGGCAGGAAGCGTCACCAGAAACCCTTAAAGTCAAATTATGTGTCAATTAAAACTTAAGTTTAAATACCTCCTGGTAAAGCAGTATGATGGCTAGAGGCCAGTATGGAGTCCCTAAGTGGGACGATGCTAAATGAGCCAGATGATATGATGAAGCGCTGGGTCTCTGTGGATATATTCATGTCCCATTCCCATTTGTGATTACAAGTGAAGGAAAGGCTTTTCCAGGTGTTTACACCAGGATTCTTCAGGCACTGGATGAATCATCTCCAAAGGATGTCTGTCGTGGGTTTGATTCACGAGAGGCCAAACATTTCTACTCGAGTTCATCCAGGCCACCACCATCATTTGTACCCCCTCTCTTTGTATTAACAGCTGCCTGTAGGCAATTGACCCGTTTTTGTAGCGTTGTATTGCTTTTTGTATTAGGATAATTTTTTCAGATTCTGATACAGTTGCTGCCTTTAGAGTTCTGATGTCTCTATGCATCTGTGCTTTCCTTTGGTGATCCTCCATCACATATGTGTTGGGCCAGTGTGATCTTCGAGTCCTATTTTGAACTCCACAAGAGTTCACCCCCTGTACCACAAACAATGGGAAACTCGCCACTGAGAGTGACTTGAGCTTGTCCCATTACGGTGTGGATATCCAAAAATCTTGTGTATATTTACTGATCATGTCAACAGTCCTTTGGATTCCAACCAACTTGGTTTGTCTTAAGGTTTGGGACAAGATTTCAACAAAACAGTTTTCCTGAGCGACTTAGTCGCCAAGGCATGGCGAAGAACCAGAATTTCATGGTCGCTATGTTGATTACTCATCACAATAAAGGATTCAAGCTCGTTGAGCAAACTATCTAACACAGCCATGTAATTGATCCAGGACAGTGAGTTATTTCTATGCCAATTGGGTTTCGGGAAAATGTTGCCTAGAAACTGACCGTTTACAAACTGCATGCCCTAACTCTTCAAAAACTCCGTCCACTTCAAGCGTTGTTGGGTTTGTCGCATTTCGTAGTCATTTAAGGGGCCCAGTGAGGCAATTCTGTGTTGAAAAGGTGAGAGGCAATGGGAATTAAAATCTTCAGACCCCTCAAATTCTATTTTGTAGGCTTTCGATAATGCCGTTCAAAGCCCCCAAATAAGTACTCAGTTCAGTGTGGGTCTGGTGCCAGTATATTCTGACCACCAACATATGTTTTTGGACAGGATTGGTCTCAAACTCTAGACCCACAGCTAACACTCCCCTGATGTCCTGCGCAAAACTGTTTCCCTTCAAACCAATGCCTTCCTTGATTGCTATACATAGGCCTCCCGATGGTCTGCCCCCGTTCATTCTTGTAGCTCCCTGGTTAAGGATATGGTGACCATCCCACAACCGTCCCTCCACTGTGCAGGTCTCCTGTAGGTATATTATAGAATATTTGTCTAGGGTTTCCAGTAGTTCACAATCTTGTGTCAGTTTTCCAAAGTCTTTTCAAACGAAAAGAACTTAAGAACAAATGAAATCTTAGTTTCAAATGTCAGGCCCATATCCATAATGATTCCAAGCCTGCAGACGCTTGGGTCTGGGTAGCTAAATGCCGTCAGATATCACAGCGAGTTGAACGCTTGCCCCTAATATCTGTGTGCAGCCTGCTGTGGCAGGTGTGAATCCGGGCAGGCTCAACTCTGCCTTTCATCCTTCCGAGGTCGATAAATTGAGTACCACTCTGTGGGATAATGATGTCATCTGTTATTTCAGCGCTCTTAGTCCCAAGGGTGTGGAGCGCTATATAAGATATATGTATTCAGTAAAAAGAACTTTGTTAAAGGGACATTATGGTTAAGTTGCTCTACTAAAAACCTATAAAATTCAGTGAAAAAAACTTTTTTAAAGGGACGTTATGGTTCCAAGTAAAACTGAAAAAACCCTGAAATTCGCCAGTTATGGTAAGCTAAGCAACCATAACTCACGCCACCACCGTGCACTGCTAAGATTAACACCCAGGACATCAAAGATGACATCACAAAAGTCATTGATGACATCACTGATGACATCACATGTCTGGCTCACTCTTTTTTCCTTTACTGACATATGTAGGCCAGTAACAGTCAGGAACTAAAAATTCAAAAAGTACTATATTTGTAGACTTATACTTTGAATATGTTCTTACAGTAATTCACTTGGGGTTCACTCACAGCATATGAAACATATACATAGGGGAAAACACAGGCTTGGAAGACAGCAATGCTTTCTATGTATGAAGATGATCAGTAAGGTTATCAACACTTTTTTATAGTTCTGCTGTTTTTTTATTACTGTACTTTCCCTGGATATGCTCATATTTGTATACATTGTACTCACACTACTTTCCTTAGGGTCCAGTCACATTATGTGATAGTTATACATAGGGTTTACTTCATTTTCCCTGTACTCCTTCCGTACTTCCGTAAAATCTCTCCTTCTCCATCCCCCACCCTGAGACCTTCTCTCATTACTATCACCTTTCCCTCACATCTCCCCTAAGCACCTCACCCTAATCCTCCTTTTTCCCTTACCCTCCTTGCTTCTTCACCCTAATGCCCTTTCTTTTCCCTCCTCCTTTCCCATCCTCACCCCCTCCTTTCCTCCTACCCTCACAGATTAATTGCTCTACATACTGTTGTATTGATTTGATTCATGTTTTGTAAATTGCTTCTACTGTTAAAAAATGTTTTATGTGCCTTGTTGTTATAATGTACAGCGCTTTGGATTAATGTGCTATATAAACACAATAAATACAATACAAATACAATATTTGTATGTGTTGTTGCGTGTTTGTGTTTTGTTTGCAATAATGCAATTATGTAGCAAAAGGGTTTTATTAGGTACTTATTAAATGTTTATGGTATGCAGAAATCTAATAAGAAAGCATTTATAATTTTAGTATTTAACATAGCAAGATTATTAATATTGCACCTCCATCATGTCTGCTGCACATATGTCTATGTATTTACATATGTATTTGAAAAGATGTTGACCTGCAAATTGTGCTATCTCCCAAGTTTTAGTCTGCACTATTCAGTTTATTATCAATTCTTAATAAATCAAATCATAAGTCCATATATTGATGAAATTTATTAGCACTCTTGATCAGCCGACACGTGTTTCGACATATGCGTCGTCTTCAAGGCTGGTAATATTGGAAGCATTAACAGATATTCATAAAGATTACACATTGATATGGTAAATTGTAATGTTTCGATTTAACACGGAGTGCATCAAAAGAATAAAACACATCATTGCTGTTCATAACATATAGTTAAGATAAAATTCACATACCAAATTCGTAGAAGTCAATGCGATTTGTCAGTGGAGAGTGGCATGAGAGAACATAAGGACAGTACATTAATACAACTGCTTATGAGCAATGCTAAGTATTCATTCAAGAGTTTTTTGTGCGGGCAGTACCTCAAAGTGACACCTGTAACTTCACCATAGTGCTCGAAAGGTACTCAGTGTTTGTATTAACAGTCATGGGATAGTGATCCCGTGTTGGTATTGCAATTTCAGTGATTAGTGACATGTATCAATTATTGATAGAAAACTAGATTAGACACCAATTGTCACAATACTTGGTTCTCACCTATTTTCTTCCGGGTCTATCTCAGTAATATCCTGTTATGTACTACATTAGATTTGGCCACCCATAGATTGTTCGTGTCCCTTGAGAAATTTCTGTACATTGAATCCCTGTAATGAATAGTGCACAGTTCAAATACTAATTAGTATTGATTTAATATATTGGTATATACTCTGTACTCCGTAATTAAAGATTTGGAACAATTTTGCTCACCCTTTAAAAAATATAACTGGGCCTGGCTCTTAAAATCACAGATTGAGCGTGGTCCTTACAATAGGTTTCCCTTTTGCCACGATATATGCAGTTCCTATTATGTAAATTAAGAGACATGCCGTTTAAGAGTGCACGTTTTAACATTTTTCGCTTCTAAGCTAAAAGATTTACTTGTAGAGTCACTTACCTGGTCATGGGCTAAATCCCTGGCTCGCGGAAATATGCGTGCATCAAAGGGGGAACATCCGTTCGATACAGTATTATATACTGTTAGCACTGTGAAGGAGCGATGCGTAAGAACGCGTAGCTGCGCATGCGCAGCCATATAACACTACTTCTATGCGCATGGT
Organism: Ambystoma mexicanum; assembly: GCF_040938575.1. Lineage (NCBI taxonomy): Eukaryota > Metazoa > Chordata > Amphibia > Caudata > Ambystomatidae > Ambystoma > Ambystoma mexicanum. Next base: position 380,704,415 of record NC_090925.1, read on the forward strand.
ATTGTTTATCTGAATAGTGTTATATTCCCACGCATGCGTTCCTGGTATGAGTATTAGTGTTTAATGATCGACTCACGCACACTACTGCCTATAATGATATCGGATGAAATTAATACAGTTCGAACAATCTTGAAACTGCGGGAATGCTCATTTCTATATTAATAGAATTGACATTTCTATATTTCTATATTAATCTTGAAATTGCGGGAGTGCTCTGTATAATAAGATTTTTAAAAGAAATAATATTGATCATATATGTTGTCATAAATCATCATACAGCAACTGGTTCTAACGTACCTTAATTGTTTCATAATATAAAGAACAGCTAATTCTAAGTTGTCTGATTTGCTCAGTATTGTGATCAGAACCAGTATGTTATCTTTATGTGATGTCATTGAGTTTGCTGCCCGAACCGAATCAGTGCATGTTACATTAACTGCCGCCAATAAGTTGAGTAACACCATAATATATTAACACATCTTCATGCTGATTATAACCATCTATCATCCACTTCCAGAACATATGAGAATCATTGTTACATTTTTATAACCAAATATTCTGCTACATATTCATCTATTCAATTTCAAGGTACTTCAGAAGTCCACATGTCTTGCGTCTTCTAAAGTATAACTAGTCCTCATACTAGCATAACACATTATTGGCTATTTTCATTATTTGACAGAATGCTCTTACTATGAGTGCTGTTCACAGAAACACATGCATTTCATGGTCACTATTTAGACCAATATGTGTACATCGATAAAGACGAATACATTTAGCCTCCATTTGTCTGAGTTTTAGAGTGATGTCTCCCCCTCTTTTACCCAGTTTGACTTTCTTGAGTCCGATAAAACGAATGCCATCTCTGTTATCTTTTTGATGTTTGGTCTGCCAGTGTGTGACCAGGGACACTCTTAGATCCTGACTGGCAAGACTGGCCAGTTTACATATGTACCTTAGTATACTGGAAACAACTTCATATTAGAATGCTGTTCGGATGAATGCATTGCTTAATGCACTACGTACCTCATGATTATTCCAATGATCCTTGACACATTTTGCATGAACATTACAATAGGAATCCCATGTACAGACTTTTCATGAAAAGTAAATGCACATGTGATGTCATCAGTGATGTCATCAATGACATTTGTGATGTCATCTTTGATGTCCTGGGTGTTAGTATTAGCAGTGCTGTGGTAGCGTGAGTTATGGTTGCTTAGCTTACCATAACAGGTGAATTTCAGGGGGTTTTCGATTTTACTTGGAACCATAACCTCCCTTTAACAAAGTTTTTTTTTCACTGAATTGCATAGGTTTTTAGTAGAGCAACTTAACCATAATGTCCCTTTAACAATGTTTTTTTACTGAATTTCATAGGTGTTTAGTAGAGCAACTTAACCATAACGTGCCTTTAACATAGTTGTTTTACTGATATAAATATACATAATATAAATTTGATAAATGTTTACTGGGATTCCCTTAGTTTATATACATATAACACGGAAGATACTGAACCCACTGCCCCACACTAGGAATGTTGATGTCCGCGGACTGTGCGCATGTCCGTGGGCGGATGCGGTCAACATCCACACTATCCAAAATTCAGGTGGGTATCTTACATTGTTGTATCATGCAATAAAAACACTGAATATGTTAAAAAAGCAGCACATACATACATTACATTCAATAATAAATAAGAAGTGGAAACTGTATCTGTAAAACACCAACCGTCCAATTAAATAGCATATGCAACATAATGGAATATACCAAAACAAAATAAATATGCCTCCAACAGAATTACCTCACAGAAAATGCACAGCAAAAATCAACAGGACACCTACGCAGCAGTAACAACAAAGTTTAGGAAGAAACTAGTGAGTACACTACATTTTTTGTATATATGTATAAACTTTCTGTATTAGATACACTAAAACTAATATTTTTATTTTACACAGAAATGTCCAGTACTTTGGAATGGTTGGAAGAACATTTTTCTCGGGATGAAATGGTAGACACTACACTTCTCTATATAAGCCAATTAGTAACCATTACTTTATGTGTACTTAACAATTTTTTTTTAACAGACTATGCAGACATTACAAATAATATACCAAGAGAGACATTAGAAAATCCTCTGCAGCGAATGGAGCTAAAAATTGATCTGTTAATGAAAAATGTAATTCTTTTAAAAAACTTTGTGGAGGACCATATAAAAGAAAAAATGTAATATCACTGTCCCACATGTACGTGTTCACCCTCTCCATGTTCCAGCCACAATCCCCAAACCCTCCCCAGCAAGAAAAACCTTTTGATGAGACGAATGCAAATGGTGGAAAGATAAAACTACCCTGAGCAGATCCACCTTGGCCCGGCACCATCACCACTACAAACCCGAAATCCGGAAAGCAAAAAAAGCCCATTACAACTCTTGAATCCTCAACTGTGGAAACCCCAGCAATGAACTCCACAAAATCGTCTCGGAATTCACCAAACCATCATATACCACCACCCAATCAACCCCTTCTTGGTCACTCTGCGACTCATTCTCTCTCCACTACACCACTGCTCTCGAAAGAACAAACTCTCTAATAAACAAACTGGCCCTCTTGCACCCACAACACAATCCACCTACCCTACCTGCCAACCCACCATCTGCAACTGCAACCCACCCGACTTTTGACTCGTTCGCACCAATATCAACTGACCAATTTCTCAAACTTCTCTCAGCCCGGAAACCATCTGGCTCCCTGCTAGACCCCTGCCCAGCCTCAACCCTCAAAGAAATATTTGCATCTACCTGCGCAGGAGAATACGCAGGAACCATCATAAACGACTCCCTCTCCCTGGGAATTTTTCCTGACGTGTTCAAAACTGCTCATGTCAAGCCCCTTTTAAAAAAACCTTCCCTCGACCCTCCCAACCCCAAAAACTACCGGCCCATCTCAAACACCACATTCCTTGGTAAACTCATTGATCGAACCGCTTACTCCCAACTAAATGCCTTTGTCGAAGCCAACAATCTCCTAGACCCCGCTCAATCAGGTTTCAGACCCCCACACGGAAACAAACCACCCTGATCTCAATCTGGGATGACCATAAAAACACTGCAGACTCTGCGGGATGCGCTGCACTAATCCTTCTTAACCTATCCGCCTCCTTTGACACAATCAACCACTCAATCCTCCTCGACCGCCTCCACTCCCTAGAAATCCATGGAAACGCTCTCAAGTGGATAACATCCTTCCTCAACAATAGGAACCAAATAACCCTCCTCTCCTCCTTTGCGACCGCCGCCCGAGCAGTCAATACCGGAGTTCCACAAGGAGCGTGCCTATCAGCCCTCCTGTTTAACCTCTATATGTCCAATATCCTGTGCTACAACTACACCGACGACACCCAACTAATCCTAAAACTCCTTAACTCAAAACCCAGCTGCCAGCCCGACCTCGTTGCCTGCCTCCTTGACATTGATCACTGGATGACCACAAACCACCTGCGTTTAAACCCCACCAAAACTGAAATCATGGTGTGTGGCAACACCGAACTTCTTCCGCACCCTCTACCCTGGCCATCATCCATGGGCAATCCCCTGACAACCTCAACCTCAGTAAAAACCTTGGATGCACTCTCGACTGTAACCTAACCCTCTGGCACCAAGTCAACAACGTCTCTAAGTTTTGCCACTACCACCTCAAAATTCTTAGGCGCATTTTTCCATACCTCTCCTGGATAGAACGGACAGAGTGGATGGTTCGGACGGAATGGATGTAACGGACGGAGTGGATGGAACAGGTGGAATGGATAGAACAGATGGACTAGTTGGAACTGATATAGTGGATGGAACGGATGAGTAGAGAGAACAGACGGAGTAGAAGGAACAAACAGAGTGGATGGTAGGGATGGAACAGTTAGAACGGATGAGTGGACTGAACGGATGAGACGAACGAGCAGATTGAACGGATGGAAAGGATGAGTAGTTTTAACAAATGGAACAGATGGAACGAATCGAGTGAATGCAATGGATGCAGTGGAGGAAATGGATACAGTAGACAGAACAGATGGAGTTGATGAAACAGATGGAGTGGATGGAACAGATGGAATGGAAGGAACAAGTAGAGTGGATGGAACAGATAGAGAAGATGGAACAGGTAGAGTGGATGGAACAGATGGAGTGGATGGAACAGATGGAGCGGATGGAACAGATGGAGCGGATGGAACAGATGGAGCGCATGGAACAGATGGAATGGATGGAACCGATGGAGTGGATGGAACAGATGGAATGGATGGAACAGATGGAGTGGATCGAACAGTTGGAATGGATGGAACAGATAGAGCAGATGGAACAAATAGAGCGGATGGAGTGGATGGAACAGATGAAGTGGATGGAACAGATAGAGCAGATGGAACAAACAGGGGGCGGATGGAACAGATGGAGTGGATGGAACAGATTGGGTGGTTGGAACAGATGGAGTGGATGGAACAGATGGAATAGATGGAACATATGGAGTGGATGGAACAGATAGAGCGGATTGAGCGGATGGAACTGATGGAGTGGGTGGAACACATGGAGCGGATCGAATGAATAGATAGGATGGAACGGATGGAACACATTAAATGGATGGGAAGGATAAATGGGCCTACGTAATGGATGGAGTAGGTCATGTGGATGTAGGGTTGAGTGGATAGAATGGATGGAAGGACTAGTAGATTAAATGGATGAAACAGACGAAATAGATGAACAGACGAAGTAGAATGAACGGACAGAGTAAATAAAACGGATAGAATAGATGGTACAGATGGAATGCTCAACCTCAAGCGCCTTACTGATAACCACCATATCACACTACCATGCTTACTCTCTCCTACACACCACCACTCAACTAGAACACAGCAATACTATTACACATTCAGTATAGCTGTTCTCATACTAACACCCGCCACATACTCCTCATCATCCTAATTAAACTCAGCTAGCTGAGCACACACCGCTAGCTTAAGCGTCTCCTCAGGTCTAACACAGCCAGAAACCAGTCTGGGTGTCAACCCTCCAGAATGAACACATATACCTGACCTCCCAACCACCACACCCACCTCTAAGAAGCAGCTATCATGCAACTGCCACACCGGCTGCACACATACCCGGTGCACCCACGCACCTTATGACTCTCTCCCTCTCTCTACTGACTTGAACTACGGTTCCCGAGGGTGTTCAACCTACCAGCGCTTTGAGATCATACCATTGATACATAAGGTGCTATATAAATGCCAAGTAACATAACATAACATAACATGTCCACACCACTAATTCCCCTGTATTTGTTTCAGTTTCTGCTTCCCCCTCTCTTTTGTAATTTTTATACTTTTATACAATAATAAAATATTAAGCATGTTGTTAGTATATTCCTCTGTGCCTTGTTTTTTTTAAAAAGGCAGATAGGGTGTCCGCGGACAGCGTGGGTGTCCGGGATGTCCGCAATTAACCAAAATAGGAGTATCCTAAGGACAAACAAGATGTCCGCCTGTCCGCAATTAACTAAAATGGGGGTGTCCTAAGAACACTATAGCTGTTTGCACTGTCCGTAGTCAAAATGGGGGTGTCTGCTGAACACTAAAGCTGTCCGCATGTCCGCAACTATGCAAATTAAGGTAGCCTGAGAACATTCCCCCATTCGCACTGTCTGCAACCAGAATGAATATGTCTGTAGAACAAGTAGCATGTCCGCCTGTCTGCAAATGTGTGACGTACTTTTAATGCACATCAGACTCTTGGGTCCTATGAACATTGCGCCTGTCGGTAACTGTCCGCCATACGTGTGTCGCACTTTTAATTAGCTAGGGACTGGAATACTGTCCGTAGAACACTCGCACGCATGCGCACAACTGACCCCGAGCATTTGGTGTCCTACGGACAGCCGTCCCATTCGCGAATGTTTCCGCTATGTCATCATGTGACCGCACACACACTGAGCATGGGTCCTTGTTCGCGAGCACTGTCCGGGTCCCCGAACATTTAAAAAGTTCTTTTATGAGCAATCCAAGGTATTTTACAGTAAAACTTCATCGTTGCACATGTCACAGACAATGTTCCTGGCGATCTAGATACTTTTTGGAACTTTTGTAAGCCCTTTTTTGCCATTTGAAGTGTTGGCGGACAGCGCGGGTGTCCGTGAAGTGCGCCCCAGCACCCCTATAAAAGGCCACACCCCATTATGCTTCTGGCTACCTGACAGAGCATTGCTCCTGACCTGCATTCACTGCATTGCTGGTGACTTCTGCCTGCTGTCCTCCAGATGGCAACCATGGCTGCTTCGGCTTCATCACCACCTCCACCCCCTCTATCACCACCAACTCCCCAAGGGCCTGCAGAGGGGAACAGGTGTGAGGATGCAGAGGAGAGTGATGAAGCGGATGAAGAGGATGAGGTAGTGGAAGTCGCTACTACTAGCACTCATCGTGAGTTTTGGGTGTGGAGGTTATTTGCCACTCTTGAGGGAGCACCAAAAGCATGTGCCAACAAGGTGCGCTGCACTCAGTGCCAGAAGGTGCTGAGTCGTGGCAAACCTGGTTTGTATAGCTATGGTACTACATCAATGAAGCAACACCTAAAGTCATTCCATGGTGGGGCTATTCGTAAGGTTGTACCTTACGATAAATGTAGTAGGTTGAGTTCCCCTGCAGCATCTGCCGTTTCCGCTCCTGCCACCACAACAGACACTCCTGTGGGGCAGCGCACCCCTCCAGCTGTCTCGCAGGCCATACGTGATGCTGTTGACCCTTACCTTTCAAGGGTCACAGTATTGTGCATGTACTGCGATGCAGTACTCTGCAGAGGGAGAACCTTCGAAGTGCTTTCCAGGCTGTGGTCAAGGAGCAAGCTGTGGTCTAGGAGCATGAAAAGAACTGCCTAGTACCTGAATAAGGCCCACCCTACATCTTCCTCTCCCCACCTTCCCTTTCTTATCTATGTGGTTGATGTCCCTTCCTTACCCTCGTTTCCTCTCGTTTCCTTGTGTGTCGTGTTTAACAAACAAAAAAATAAAATAAAACAAAAAACAAACAAAAAAAGGCTCTTTTCAGAGCCGCCTTTCACAGTCTAAAAATAGAAGTGGCAAATAAATAGTGCAGGACCCTTTGCATTTTTTTTAGAAGTCCGCAGACAGTCCGCGGATATCTAAAATTTTGGGGTGCTGCCCTATCAGAACCATTGCACTTTTCTCTGGGAGGAGGTGTTGGCTCTGAAAAGAGCCTTTTTGTGATTTTTTCTGTGTTTCAAAAACTTCAAATGGTCAACACCTATTGCAAAATGGATTGCTATGATTCCAAAAAGGGTTGCAATGCTTTTTGTATATTTCGCAGAAAAATCTGATTGCCAGCATAAGTAATATGTACTCCATCTCTGCGAAAAATGTGTCTGCTATGAAATATAATATTTTCATTGTGAAGAGAGGACATGCCAACATCTCTCGAAAAGGCACAAACAGCCTTGTTGACATTGTGCCTCGCTTTCTCCATTTGTGGACCAAATGAAGAAGAACGCAGCCACATTTGTCTCTGCGCAATACAAGAAAAAATTACTCAGGAGTTTGGAAACATGTCCATAACTTTCCCAAGTCCTTCTTTCATTGCAAATTACAAAGAGATTCCAGGCACATGTTCTAAACTGTTCCCTCCAGAATGAATAATGATAATGTCTCGATGACACTGTGTCACCAAAGTAGCACAAAGAGGTACCAAATCTAGCCACTTCATTCCACGCACTCCATGCCAGTGCACTTCCACATGAGGGAATCCAAGATGTGCAACCACTCCACAGCGATCTGCATGCACCTCCAACCAATTTATCCACGAATCTCCCAAAATCCAGACAATCTGCTTTCTGAAACACACAGCCATAGCTATCTGCTTTCCTCACAGGAAAAATACTTTCTGACAAAGTCTCTGCTCACACATCACACCCAGTAAACCCGATTGACCAATCCCTTCCTCTACTAAGTCTCATTTACATGCCTCTCAACCTCAAAAACCCTGTATGTAATACACGCTGTCCGTGAACAACCGCAGTGTCTGCAGACAAATCGAAAAATCTGAGAGTGGGGAATGAAAATGTAAACAGTGTGCCCCATTTCCCCTTTAAGGTTGGCTCTGAAAAGAGGCTTTTTTGGGGGGTTTTCTAAGATGCTTCAGAAACACCTTTTATTTTGTATTTTTTTTTGGGGGGGGGTTCTTATTTTCCTCCAAAAATCTTCACATTAGCTTCTCCAAAACAATCCTTATGTTCCAAAACAGCATGGCATTTCCCATAAAGGATAAAGACATGCCATCTTCTTTAAAATAATCAACATTACCAGAGTCAATGTTGTCATTGTTGCAAAAGAACATGCCAGCTCTAAGCATAAAAGCAAACATACCTCAGTTAATTAAACACCTAGCAATATTTTGCTGAGGACAAAAAACAGAACTATTGTACGATATTGCCCTGGGTACCACACCAGAAAAAATTAACTTGGCATTTGGAAGTAGTTTCATTACTGCCTGAACCAAGTTTTCTACATCTTTCAACAAAGTAGGGGCACTGACATAGCCCAAATGCAAAGCACCACAGTGCAGAACAACCACATCTGGACTGTTAACCTTGCCCATATCTTCAAAAACTTGTGTAATTGCCTGCAAATTGAAACCAGGCACAGTGCTCCACACCACATCCACTCCTTTTACATCAAAATTGTTTGCCACATTCCTACATTTAGCATACTGCTCCAAACTATCAACAAACATATCTCCAAGCACCAACACCCTGACTTTCTCCACCTCTGCCATCTTCACTACACACAGCCTCTCTCAATACAAACCAGAACTCAACACCTGATTGGCTGATCCCTACAGTCCTATTTCCATGCGAGATATGTTGAGAAGCCCCGTACGTGGCACGCCATGTCCGCGGACAGCCGCGGTGTCCCGGAGCGTGTAACAATGGGGCAGTCCTTCTACCCTTTCCACTTAACTCTCTGCACCATTTCCTCATTGGCTACAGTAGTCACACAACCATCCACAAATCACATCCAAGAACTCAACATCTAACTCCATCATGACAGTTCAGCACTTTAGATGTACTTTTGATCACTCTGAGTACAATTGAGCTGTGACTGCAAAGTAGCTACAGTAACAACTACTGTAAAATTCTCCAAGATTTCTACTTGCAGATACATGCACATTCATATGCATGAACACAAACTACAGGTATGAATATTTTCTGCACAGTACATGTAAAGCTCTTGTATAAATGCAAATAAACAGAGTAACTGCCACTTACCCTGTATAACCTGTAAAACCAACTTACTGTCATTTCTCCCATCTGCTATGATCAAGTGTCACTAGCAAACCTGTATGCTCTCTGAATTTTTGTTTACACACACAGCTATCTAAAAAAGTGTCATTTCATATTAAAAGAAGTGTATTATAAAATGACACGCAGCCAGGATAAGTACATGCATCTTTATTCATGCACAAAGATAGACATTATCATTTGAAAGGCTCCCAGCTGAAACAACACCACTGCCTCTACATCAAATCCTTCTGCTTTATTTCCCACACCTTCACAAATGCATACATTGCATGCTTTTCTGTACAGTTACTGCCATTTACCTTGCAAAAATAGCAAAAAAAGCATACGATTATTTCTTCTATCTCCTAACATCCAATAACACAGCCTTAAGAAGCCACGTGCGCTCTGTGTGCTTACTATTGTACTCATTTGTAAAGCACGTTCAACTAACAGATTCTAAGTAAAATATACAGGATGCACATAGTCAAAGGAAAGTGAATGTATATACTATGCTCGGTTATCAGAAAGCACTACTACTGCAAAAAGAAAGAAATCAATGTCTACATTAACAACAGTGCTATTAACACACATATTTACTAACTTCTTTCTTTTACAATTGCAGCAAAGACCACTCTCCTGAAACGCAGAAGTGTCTGAAGTAAGAACAAGAACTGTTACTAAAACACATTAGAATTCTAGTATTGTAGAACAAACAATTGTATTAACCCTGTAACATTAGATTCAGTATTAGTGGTTCCCCTCACCAGCTGCATACTTTGTATTGTCATCTGAACCCCAGTATAGTAACACACAAATACAAGAATAGCCTTCCCAACCTGATGTAACTGCCCATTGCACAATCACACACCTCCACATACATCCTTACCTTCATACTCAGACACTAATGTACAAAGCATACATACACTGCACAACAGCCCAACCCACACTTTCTTTTCTCCAACAGACCTCAAAGAATGCCTACGAAAAAGCAACTCTGTAGAAAGTCATGCAAAAGTAAACAAAAAGTAAACAAAATCAAAATAAAACTCTTCAAAATAAGCATCCACCTCTAGCAGAATTTGTACAAAAAGTTCAAACAAAACAGCTAATACAGTCATTAAGCGAAACAAAACAAGCTTGCAATACAGAAACTTTGCCTCCTTTCAAAATGTAAAATGAAACAGAAAGTGATTAACAAGACTTCAGCTACAACTACTGCTAACACTGGACCTATAAATCTTGATGTAGTGGCAAGTAGGCATACCTAAAAAATTATTTTCCAAAAAATGTTCTGCCACAGTCCTTCAGAATCTTATAAAAACAGGAGAGAAATCATGCACAACCCTTAAAACCTACCAAAGAAAATGTATCCTAGAAGCTCTCATAGACAATGCAATCCTTCTCAAAAGGAAGTTATTTATTTTAGTTTTAAACAGAATGAAACCACTAACAAAACTAAGTACTAAACTACAAAAAAGACTTCTCAATAAACAGAATATCAACAAAAATAGCTTCTCAAACATCTGTGGAGGTGAATGGAGTGACACCACAAGCACAGAACCATATTTCAATGAAGAAGCGTACAAACAAAAGCAAACAAACCCAAATGCCATACATAGCAGTGGACAAGGGTATGAAAAACTTAATAATACCATTATGGAACAAGAAACGCTGCTCACAAAAATATCCGCAGAAAACTCAATATCAACTCTCCATTCCACTGAACCAATATGTCCAGTCTACAAATGGCCATGCACATCAATGTGTAACATTGCCAAAAACCTTTCAAATCTTTACACCAGTTCCGCAATCAGTATGTGAAAGGCAAATACTTATATCGAGCATCATAATTCAAACAGTGTACCCAATTCAAGCAATAATACGCTTCAACCAAAAACAGCAAAATTACCTCCCTCTGAATTAGTGAAAGGCATTTGTGGCAAAGTAGTTTATTTACCATTAGATCTCAAAGAAAATGTACACACTCTGGGTGTGCAACGTCCAATACATCAATCTTTAATTGTCTTAGTAAATGGTGTACCTACAAAAGACAAAAGAAATTGGCAACAACTCGTGGACTTACATAAAGTTAGACAAGACCAGCAATATCTAAAAGACAACAATGAATACTACAAACAAATTAGTATTGAAGAAAACCTGAGGGAAAACATTGAAATAATTCAAGAGTCATCAGAAACTGGTCAATTTCAACTTCTAGATCCTGATACAGAATCCAATATTTGAGACCATTATACAATTCATCCATTACACTCTAAAGACACTATAGATGATGCACTGGAAACGTACCAAATGTGACAAGCCAAAGGATCTCCAATCAGTATATTGGAAAAAAGTATAGAAGCACGTGTCTTTCCTCTACTCTTTCCAACTGAAAAAGGAGGAAGGTACAATGATAGACCCAAAGAAATAACAGAATCAGAATACCGCTCTTTACGAATGTATTCCGACGACCCCAGATTCAGACAAAACGTGGAATACATATTCCACCTTCTCTTTGGAAGTGAACTAGCAAATCTATGCTACGGAGTTGCACACACATTAAAATCAGGTACTCATTTTCAAAATATATCAGCTACACAATTACTACAAAAAGTGCAAGAAAAAGATGAGGTTTTACAGTCAAGTATTACAAATCTTTTAGCAAACATGTGTGGTACAAAAGAATACTGGTTCCGATGTCACAGAGATGTACACTGTATGATAAGAAACCTTGGGCCACCCACTTGTTTTGTTACATTAAGTTGTGCAGAATATGCATGGGAAGATTTACAGGATTTCCTACGCATAGCAAACAAAAACAAAACAAACATAGATATAGAAACACCAGGAGAACTCTGCTCTCTAGATCCTGTAAATGTATCAAGATATTTCCATCATCGCTTCATTTCTATGCTACACTTTATTTGTAATAAAACTGTTGCTCCCCTCCGAGAAGTGCAACACTTCTTTTGGAGAAAAGAATACAAGCCAGAGGAGCACCACACATCCACATGCTTTTATGGATTAAAGATGCTTCTAAATTTGGTCAGGACAGTGATGCCACTGTTTTGCAGTTTATCCAAAAATATGTCACTTGTCAAATCCCTTCACAAACAACACAGTGACCTTCATGCACACATTTTACAATTTCAAAGACACAAATGTGGGAAATATTGTCGGCGTAAATATAAAAACTAAGGAAAATACTACACTGAATGCCGCTTTGGTTTCCCTAGACCAGTTACAACAACAGGTCAAGTAAACAACTTCATGTCTTCAATTAGACATAGTGTCAATGGCAAATCACCTAAGAACACATATTACATAAAAATAACAGAAGATTCAAAATATCTCAATGATTACAATGCAATCATTGCCCTCCTATGGAATGCAAACATATATGTTCAGTACATTGCAGACAATTCAACTGCAGTTGCACAATATGTCACAGCCTACTTAACCATATCAGGGAAAACAGAGCTTCAAGACCTCTGGGATGACATATCATCTGACAAAACACTGTCACATACATTGTACAGCTCAGGCATAAAAATGCTCTCTCATTGAGAATGTGGCTGCTATGAAGCTGCAGAGCATTTAACCGGTAATGCCTTGTTTGGAAAATCTGAAAATATAGTATGGCTAAGTCTTGGTCCTGCTAAATCTAGAACAAGAGTTCTCAAATCATATAAGGACATAGAAACAATAGCCAAAAATGAGCCCAACAGCCAAGACATTTTGTAAAACAATTTACTGGACACATACTACCCAAACAGGAGTACCATCTTGGAAACCATGTGTCTATACCACGTAGCCCAAAAGTTCACATAGAAAAATATATTAAACCAGATGAAAAGAAAGGTAGATACAGAGTGGAAAATTGTGATGGCAGTTTAGTGAAACTTACCAAACACAGCTTAATTAATCATATCAAATTGTCATTAAAAACTCCTCAACAAAAAGAACTGTATTACATGTCCCTGCTACAACTTTTTAAACCATGGAGAAAAGAAGAAGATTTATTACATACCTATGACTCCTATGAAGGCGCTTTCAGAGCAAATGAAAGTACTATAACAGACGTAAACTTTACACAGTACAAAACAATGTTGCACAATGAACAGCAACATGAAGAACTACTCCAGGCCCAAATAGATGTGGACACTCGCGACAGTAGTCAACCTTCTGTAACAGGAAGCCAATAACCACTTGTACAGCCACTAATAGCAAATGATGCAGAATTAGCCATGACAGAAGTAGAAAACACCATATGTCAGTATGAACAATCTACAGAAGACTTTGCTGTACTGAAATCACAACTGAACAATGAGCAGCGTAGCATTTTTCAAGAGTAACAAAACAAATTGAACATGGTGTGCAACATGAAAATAAAAACTGTACTTGCCCAGACTACAAACCTATACTGTTATACATCAGTGGTCAAGCTGGTTCAGGCAAAACATTCTTAATCAAAATCATCAGCAAGTTCCTCCAACAATTGACAAACAACAAACTGTCAGCTGTTGTAACTGCCCCACAGGTTTAGCTGCCTACAACATAGGCGGTGTCACTTTACACCGATTACTACTCCTTCCAGCAGAACACCAACACAAATTAGACTATTACAAACTTTCTACAGAATCTGCAATGGAACTAAGCAGAGTTTTCAAACAAATGAAAATGCTACTAATAGATGAGATGAGCATGGTCTCCAACCTAATGTTGGCTTTGATTCACCTCAGATTACAAGAGGTCCTCAAAACAGACTACGAAGAGCTCTTTGGAGGAAAACACATTATTGTTTTTTTCCGGAAATCTTCTTCAATTAACACCAGTGAAAGATGAACCTATTTTTAAAACCTTAGGGCACAAACTGTGCTGTAAAACTCTTGGCAGCGTAGGAAATGTCAACCTTTGGCAAATTTCCAATACAGAGTATTAACTGAAAACATGTGCCAGTCTACAGACAGCACATACGCCAACATTTTAAAAAGTATTAGAGTTTGTGTGCTATCTCAAGAAGCACAATCAATATTAAAAACCAGGCACATCCATGCACTCTATGGCCATAACTCATGTGCTACTGATGTCATGGAACAATTAGCACACAAAAATGAAAACTGTATGTCCTTGATGCCAACTATTACAAGCTGTGCACAATTCAATGCAACAATGTTGAAAAAAGAAATGCAACCAATAATTGAAATTTGCTCCACAGAAAAACTGGATGTACATGTTATAACACTACCCATGTGTAAACAAGCCACAACAAGACTCAATACCTTAGAAAACTCTATCTCCAACACAGCTGGTTTGGAGAAAACATTCAAATTTTCTTTAAACTGTAGAGTAATGCTTAAACGTAACCTTGACGTGAAGCAAGGACTAGTTAATGGAGCACTTGGTACAGTTGTTGGCTTTCAAACATACCCACATGACAACAAAATTCAGTTTGTCAATATTCTCTTTGACAAACTATCAGAAGTTAAAAGGATAGGACGCTCACAGGCCACTTCCTTCTTTTCAAAGACATGTATGTACGCAGATAACAATTTTCTCTAACTCTAGCATATGCAGTCACCATTCATAAATCACAAGGTCTTACCCTAGATAAAGCATTGATAGATATTGGTAGCACAGTCTTTAAAGAAGGCATGAGCTATGTAGCACTATCACGCTTATGTACACTTGACGGACTATTTCTAATCAACTTTGATGCAAGTAAAGTAAATGCGGATATTCCTTGCATTCTAGAATACAATAGACTGCGTTCACTCTACAACCCCCATCTAAAAACTTATCCTGTTCCGCAAAAAGCAAAACACTGTAAACGAAAACTACTTCAGACTGAAACCATACAGGATCTCACTGCAATTCCTCCAAAGAAAGAAAGTAAAAGAAGCTAATACTTCATCAAGTACCACAACCAAAGAAGAATCTACTGCTAAAAGTAACTCACCTACCTCTTCAAAGAAGCAACGCACTCTCCGATCAAATGACTTTCAACACAGAACTGTCAGGTCCATTCAAATTTTCAAATACAACTGGTGTAAATTGCTACACAAATGTAGCAATAAATATTCTATTCCAATTACCACCAATTATTGACAACATTTACTTACACGGTACAGACCAATTGTGTTTGCAAATCTTAGTCCTTCCTAGAAATGCAATCATCAATCCTGACAACACTTACAGTGTTTCTGGAATAAGGCAAGAATTGGACTACTGTGCTGGAATGGTCAAATTCACTATAAACTCACAAGAAGATCCACA
Organism: Ambystoma mexicanum; assembly: GCF_040938575.1. Taxonomy (NCBI): domain Eukaryota; kingdom Metazoa; phylum Chordata; class Amphibia; order Caudata; family Ambystomatidae; genus Ambystoma; species Ambystoma mexicanum. The sequence goes on from NC_090925.1 coordinate 380,720,016, forward strand.
AGAATGTCTAATGTACTTACTACAAGTACTAGAAAACAAAAACATACCTATAAATGAAATCTTCTAGATTTCATACATGTGGAAATATACATGCACTCTTTGAAGCCATGTAGTACAAGAAGAAGTTCCTAATGAACGCTTCATATATGTATCCATACCTAACTGTGAATCCATTCCATTTCAGCAACTTGTACAAAATGCAAACCATGGCAGAGTATGTGCTACCTGCAATTCAGATAATCACTCCACCTTTCAAATTCAGATACATAGTAAATACGTAACAGTAATGCTTTTATGTTACAATGCAGATGATACCAAAAACAACTGCAAGCTGACTGGCTTCACACATGGTCACGTATCACTTGGTAAGAAAACCTTCAAAACAATAGGAATAATCTACCATGCAGGAGCCGCAACCAATGCAGGTCACTACACTGCATATATAAAAAGGAAATGTAGATGGTTTGAATGTAACAATACTACCATTACTCTAAAACAGAGATTACTAGCAAATCTTATTAACGCTTACTTAATATTCTAAAACCAAAATGTAATAGCTAATCTGTGCATAAACATTAACAAAACTTCAACTTCAAAATCATGAACAGTTAGAATACGCCAACAGGTATCTAACTGCCCCAAGATTCTGCAACAAGCAAACAGATAAATAAATACCACTAAAATCAAACAAGAAATATACAGTTAGAATACGCCAACAGGTATCTAACTGCCCCAAAAATCTACCAGTAAAGTGGAAAAAGAAATAAACAACTATAATACACCAACTACTATCTAATTGCAACAATACTACCACCACTTCCAAATTAAAACCATACACCTATTCAATTCCTCCTACTGAAAACAATGAAAGAAAAATATTGTACCACAACACAGAAAGGTTTTTTTTTAATCCAGCATGGATTTTCTTTCCCACAGACCCAATGATTTAATAAACAAACACAGGAACTGAGCAAATTACACAGTACACTGGTTTGAACTGTAGTACTTCTAAAGTACTAACAATGAGGGTCAAATAAATACAGAAATGTCCATTATGCAATGTAATAACTCATTATGAACTACCTACACTAACATATGATATTTTCTTTTATCACAGAGATTGAAAAATAATGTCTGCTCCAACTACCCATGTCAGGAAAAAACAGCATACAACCAAAAAAAATTCAAACAGTAAGTATATAATAAATTGACTCAAAAACACCACAGCATAACACACCCATTCAAGCAAACATCTAACCATAGACCACAATCCAAAATGTTTACTTTTATGGGTATCTAATGCTGCAGTGCTTCTTATCAAACCCTACAATCTTAACTGCATGGCCTGGCCAAAACTTTACATACAGCCTCAACAAATGAAACAGTACACAAACTGTTGAAAACATATATCCCCTATAAGCAGCCCACATACCACAGTCAAAATGTTTGGTAGCATGGGTGTGTTATACTGCAGTGGTTATAGGGGATATTAATTACAATCAATACTCTACTAACAACCCAAAACCAACATCATACTAAAGTAAAAAAGCCAGTAGTGTGCCCAGTATTAAGTATGTCCACGGACATTCGCTGTAACCGCAGACACCACGAACACATCAAGGGCTCCTGCCACCTAACAAATACAGCATTTGACCCATCTATTACTCCCCCACCTTCCCCAAGCACTCCTACACACCAACGCACTCCCCAAAATTGGATTTCTGCTCAGTTCAACGCTGCACTGTCCGCGGATCTAATACGCGAGCGCATCAAAACAATGTTACGCACATCACGCTTCACCCCAGCCAATCAACGAACACGTCGTATGTCCGCGGACACGACGCAAGCTGATTAACCAATCAGTGTCCTGTCTGCGGAGCGAACAGGTAAGTGTGTCCGCAGAGCGGACATAGATATCACTAATTGTTTTAGACCTACATTTTGCTCGTTTTAAAAAGAACTACTGGATGGATTTTCACAGGGCCATCTTAAGCACTTTTGGGGCCCTGTGCACGGATATCTTTGGGGCCCCTCTCCACCAAACCAAAGGAATTTAAGGGATCAAGAATATTGGTTGTGCCCGCCCCTCACCCGTGGGGCTCACAACCTAAAGGTTGATATGCTGTCTCGCAGCATAATCAGCACGTTTACTCCCTTTAAGTCCCCTTACCCTCTTCATTCTTGCACTAATCAGAACGATACACATGTAGCATCTGAAGACCAACATTAACAGTCTACAAAGAGGTTACTGTTCTAGCACATACAGGATCATTTTTATCAGTAGCATCCAGGAAGGTCTACAGCCTGTAGTATTAATGCAGGGCCGTATGTAAAAGGTACATGTAACCCATAATAGACGGAGAACTCACATTAGCTGCCTCACAGAATGCAAAAGTGATCATTCATGGATAGAGGAGACCAATTGGAAGGAAAAGACAGCTACACATACCGTAGCACAGACAGTGGATTCAGATTAGAAGCTACCATGAAGGTGCTTTATCCAGACATACTGAGATTAGAAGTGGGATATGGTTTTCAAATAGTGTTACCATTAGATATCAAAGGAACAAATGCCTGTGATGTGTGATATAAATATGCTCACTATTAAAGTGGAAGCAACCCTATAGCCAGTGAAACAATGAATAAGTAATTTATGAAGATCATACCATGAGAAGGAAATCACTCTGATGGGCTGAAAAATTTTGAAAGGTTTAGGGAGTGGCAATATTGAGAGGTTAGGCAATACAAGATTAAATGAGATGCCCAGGATCACATTGGATAAGGGGTGAAGGTGGGATTTGTGCCAACTCTGCAATTTCTGTATTTGAACACTTTCTTTTCCAGTTCTTACCATGAACTAAAACAATCTAATTTTGTAAAAACGGACTTGGAAAGTACACACATCACATTACCAAACATGACCATTTTTAAACAAAATATTATAGAAGAGTGTTATGCAAAATGGGAATGGTTATAGCTTCATTCTCTCCATCATCAAGGGAACTACATAAGTACCAGCATACCAATCGATGTGATTTAACAAATTTAATCTGGGTTTGTCTTTTGTATTTTAAAAGCTTTCAATAATTCCAAAACAATGGCTTGTGACATTTTCATTTATAAACGTGCATAAAACCTTTGACTTTTACCAAAAAGCAAACCGTTTTTTGTGTCAAACAAACAGACCTTAAAATAAGCTTGACTGAGGCCTGCAACATCTGGTCCGCTCTCTTCTGTCTACCAACCCTTCCACCCAAATGGCCTACATAAGAAGAAAGATCAAGTAATGGGCTAAATGATACCAGCAGCATGCAATAAGGCAAACCTCACAGAAGACAGCACAGTAATGTAAGATGTATTAGATGATTTGACCAAGATCACTGTATCGACTTCTGGCAAATCCAGGATACAAGCATGAATGCTTTTGTTCCATAGTCTTGAATTTGGATGCTTATTTATTTCAAAATCTTTTTATTGGCATTTTAAGATATACATTACATCAGTGACAATTTTCCTTCCAACTGATTATCTCTGCCACTCTGCAATTATGATACATACTCGATTATTTTCTGGAAGGAAACATCCCTCAGGACAACATAACAACATTAACTAAACATAAACTGTCTTCATGTTCAACGATTATGGAGTCTGTGGCACCTTATATCAAGTTGGTGGCCTGTCCATGTCCCTGTAGGTGGGAGACAGGTGGGGTTGGCATTCTTTCCCTTTGAGACTCGTCACCCCCTTCTTTTTGTTGTGAGCTATGCATTTCTTGCAGCTGAGCGCTGTTCATCACATTTCTAGGCCTCATGGGGGCATGTCGCCGGATGGTAGGAACATGTCTCTCACCACAGCTTTCCATGCCTCAAATTTAGCGTTGTTGTCCCCATCGTCCCCCACAGTCCCCGATCCCCAGGCTTCTGTCTCTGCAGCCGTCCATCGCTCCATTTCCCTTTTCCACCTCATGTATTGGGGGCCTCTTTTGGACTTCCATGACATTGCCACCTCCCTTTTTGCTAGTATGCATGCCATGTCCATCACCCGGACAATATGTTTTATTTTGCTTAACCTGGGGTATGTGCCCAGCAGACATTCCTTCATTGTCCATTCATATCGGGTTACTCCGCCCTTCTCACATGCTTGTTTAACGTTGGCCCAGAGTCTGCCCGCTTTTGCACACTCCCAAAACATGTGTATTAGGCCTGCTTCATCACTAGTGCACCATGGGCAGCGTGCCTCTGCCTGCCGTTTGAAGCTTGCTACCCTTTTTGGGGTCATGTACGTCCTGTATAGCACGTTTGCTTGGATTAGCCTGAACCTGGCGTTTCTGGACACCGACTTTGGGAATTTCAGTGCTCTCTCCCATTCGTTGTCAGATAACCCCTCACCGATGTCCGTCTCCCATTTGGTCCTTAACGTGGCTCCGCGGGGGTTAGGTCTGTCGTTTAGCTGCGCATAGATCCTCGACACTGGCCTCCACCCGTCGCTCAGGTTGTACATTTCTGTCACTAGGGGGGTCATTGCTGGTTCCTCTGGCCAACCATCCCATCAATCCTTAGCCTCGTGTCTGAGTTTCTGATACCATAAGAACTGACCCGTTGGTATATCCTCCCTCTCGTGCAGCGATTCCAGATCCCTAAATTCTCCCTCCTCGTACATGTCTCCCCAGGCATATATACCCCATCCCTCCCATTGCCTAAGTATGTTAACCACAGCTGGAGTCGTTCTCATGCTCGCCATTATTGGCAGATCAGGGGAGTAGGGGTTCTTTAGATGTGTGATGGTCTTGACTCTTTCCCATACCAGTCTACCCAGTTTGGCCAGTAAGGGAGCTCCTCCGGCACGGCCCGGGGGCGCCCATATTATCTCCTTGAGATACATGGGTTTGACACGCTCACTCAGTAGGCCAGTTTCATTAGTGACCTCATCTGATAGCCATTTAGTGACGTGGCTGAGTTGGGCCGCCAAGTAGTACCTTTCAAAATCCGGGAGTTGTATGCCCCCCTTATCGTAGGGGAGGGTTAAAACATTCAATGTGAGTTTATGGCGTGTTTTTCCCCATATGAAGTCTCTGACCTGAGCTTCTAGCTTTCGGAAGAAAGGTCTCCTGATGTAGTGGCAGATGGTTTGGAAGAAGTATAGGTAACGTGGCAATATAATCATTTTTGCTATCGAAGCCCTTCCCATCATCGAGAGTGGTAACCTTGACCAAAATTTCATTGAGTTGTGAAGCCCTTGAGATACCGGCTGTGTATTCTGCTCGTGTGTGAGTTCAGGCGTGTGTCGGATCTTGACCCCCAAGTATTTAAACATGTCCTGCTGCCATCTTATCCCAACCTGCGGTAGACTGTCCATTTCTACCCCCCTCAGGCCTGCCAGTGGGAACATACAGGATTTTTGTCTGCTAAAGTGTATCCCCGAGTACCGTGCAAAGTTATCCAGTACTTCCAGAATTGTAGGGGCGTTATTTTTTGGGTCTGTTAGGTAAATTAGGACATCATCCGCATATAACGAGATGACGTGAAACCCCCCACCTACTCTTATTCCAGCATCCCAGAATTGTTTCCTTATATAGATAGCGATTGGCTCCAACCCCAGTATATAGAGCATGGGGGAGAGGGGACAGCCCTGTCTGGTGCCTCTTTGTATATCCCAGGCTTCCGATACCCACTTGCCCGTTTTCACTCTAGCTGTGGGATTGTTATATAATATCTTGACCCAGCGCACAAATCCCTCCCCGAATCCGAACTCCCTTAGCACCTCTATCAACCACTCCCAGTAGATGGAGTCGAATGCCTTTATGGCGTCCAATGACATCACTGCCATCTGTTCCTGGCCTTCCGCTGTGTGTGCTAAGATGTGCTGTAGCCGTCGTAAATTGGCAGTTGTGTTGCGGCCAGGCACAAAGCCATTCTGGTCCTCGTGAACCAGACAGCCTATCACTTTGGACAATTTGTTGGCCAGGATGGTGGTCAGTATCTTACTGTCATAATTCAGCATTGCTATTGGCCTATAAGAGTCGCAATCTTTGGTTGGTTTTTGTGGTTTGGGTATTGGGACTATGAGAGTCTCCCTCATGGTCTTGGGTAAGGTTACTGTCTCGTAAGCTTCTTGAAATACCTCGTGTAGTAATGGGACCAGTGTTGTCTCGTATGTTTTGTAGAACTCCGGGGGGAGCCCGTCTGTCCCCGGGGTCTTGCATGTGGACAGGGCTCTAATTGCTACTGAAATGTCCTCTGGAGTGAGGGCCTCTTCCAGTGAGTCGCGCTGTTGATCGTTCAGTTTAGGGAGTCCTATCTCTTCTAGGGTGTCTTCTATGTCTGTCAGCGGGACTTGGGTGCCATGCGCGTATAGTGTGGAGTAAAAGTCCGCAAATGTGGTGTTGATCGAATGCTGGGTTGTTCTCCTTAGACCTGTCTTGTCTTTTATCGCGGTCACTGGGTGTTGTGGGTGTTCTCGCCTGCAAAGCCAGGCCAGTAACCTGCCTGGCTTGTCGCCTTGTATGTGTGCCCTGGTAGTGCGTGCTGTGTAGTCGAACTTTGCTAGCCGTCCCCATGCCTGCTGACAGTTTGCCCGTGCCTCCTGCAAATGTTCCTCCTCCTCCCTAGTGCCAGAGCTGTTAGTTTCTCCCAGCCTTATTTCTTCCTCCCTTTCCTCCAGCTCCCTCCTCAGCATTTTCCTGACACCCGCTGTCCCGGCTATAACCTCTCCCCTCATTACCACCTTTAGGGCCTCCCATACCGTGCTCCAGCGCTTCACGCTACCACTGTTGTTGGTGACATATTCTACCAGTTTGTCTCCCAGCTCCTCCTTAAATATTGGGCTGAATTTGGATGCTTATTCACCTCTTGGACTAACAGTTTGTGCCATCATTGTGCCCGTGGTCACAGCGTGAGTGAATGCATCCCTCCCCCTGGTCACAGCGTGAGTGAATGCCCCCGCCCCCTCCCCTTGGTCGCCAATGCGAGTCTATGCCCTTCCCCTCCCCTTGGTCGCCAGTGTGAATGAATGCCCCCCACCCCCTCCGCTGCCCCCGTACGTTTCAATCTCCCCCTGCTGCCCCCTGTATGTCTTACCCCCCCCACCCTACCCCTCCTCTCCCCCCTTCATGTCCCCACTCTCCACCCCCCCGCCTGCCCATGTTTGTCTCCACCCCCTTCACCTACCCCCTAGTTGTTCCTTCCTCCCTTCTCCTCCCACCCCAGTAAGTATATGTAGTTGCCTGCCATTCCATGAGATTTGCTGTAGGCGAGTGCCTGTTGATTTAAACCTATGTAATAGTATGCACCATATAAGGGACTGGCCCCATGCTATTCTATGTATGGAACCAACCACGCACCTATCTGTAGCTTTTCTCCTATGTATCTGTGCCGGTCACCATGCTCTTGCCCTTTGAACGTCATCACGCATTCATGAAATGCTGCCGCCATTCAACCCTTAGGTAGCACTAATGTATGCATACTGTTCTTGACACTGCAACTGTTTGTAGCTGCCGCCATGCAACATGTGGCTGGCACCATGCTATTGCCCACCGAAGCTGACCTTGCAACTTTATGTAGCTGCCGCCATGTAAGATGTGGCTGGCACCATATACTTACCCACCAATCTATGTAATCTCTGTTATGCTCTTACTGTAATTGTCTGAAGCTATCATCTATGTATGTATGCCTTCTAACTGCACTTATTTAACTAAGCAAGCATTCTTAACAGTGCCACGATGCCCGAGGGCAGTGGACGCTTTACAAATTCAAATAAATAAAAATCATTGAAGGCGATTGCCTGGGTTTTACAACACCCCACCTGAACAAACCAATTTCTAGACCTTCACCATACGTATGAAATGTTATTTTTTTGTAGCACCCCATTCTGGTACAGGTACATTGCTGATAATAGCAGATGTTGTTCTTCAAAACCAAGTACATATGCAGGCAGGTTTATAAACTTCAGACATAGGAAAGGCTCAGCCAGCCTTTCTGGAATGTGATATTCTAATTTTGCATATGAACAAATATCTCTAGTGTTAGGGAGAATTCTCAGAAATGTGCTAATTTCCCTTACCTTTTGAGACCCCAAGCAACTATGCTGGATTTCTAGGACTTTAATGTTCACCTGGAAAGAGTGTGAGCCTTTTTTTCCCACTCTTTCATGTACTTTGATGTGTGTTTTACTTGTGTGTTCTTTGGATATGGAGTTTTAGACAACTCCATAGGCATCATCGTTTTCTTGTGTGTCACACAGCACCCTCAGTGCAGTGGCACAGGGATGTCTTTTAGACTTCCCAAGGTTTAAATACCTTCTCTGGGACTGACTACTGTCTCCCAGTGAATGTAAAGTTAAATTGGCTTTGCTAGTCTTTTTAAATTGCTAGACTCAGCACACACTGCCTTACAGCAGAGTGCTGGAGGGAATACCTAGTGTTCCCTATGCCTAGAAAACTCATGTAGCCCTCAAAATCTACCCTTTCCTCTCAGAATGGCTAATGGCAGTGGTATTACCATGAATTCCCCAACTGCAACCCGTTTAAACGCTCCAGTAGCTGAAATCCACCGGAGCCATGTTTTTCAAGATGGCGTCTGAGCCCCCTCTGAAAAAACAAGTTCCAATCGACCATTTCTTTTTGGAAAGGTCCTTCTAGTGTTTGTCTCTGCGCGCAAAACCAGGTTTGGTCCCTTTGTTCATTGGCCTTTGGCGGGCTTCAGTGCTGAAGCCCTCCTCTGGCGCCTGAGTGTCTGGGGTGGACAGGATGTGAGGGAGGTGCCCGAAACTCCCTGTGCTTAGTCTCCTAGGAGACCTGAATGCACTCTGGCATGATTGGCTGGCTGACTGTCCGGCAAGGACAGCCACCCTGCTGGGTGAGTGACAGCTAGGCTGGAATGAACGGGAGAACACTGTTTAAAAGCAGGTCTCTGGGACTTGGAAGGCAGAGTCGACCATTGGAACAAAAGAACCGAAGACGAGTTTAAGGAAGACGACTGTTGCAACTCCAGGACCATTGGTTTCCCTGATGAAGCCCGGCTGCAGGTCCGAATTGCCTGAAACTCCCTCGACAGAGAAGCCCTTCAAGGACGACTAGTTCCCTTGAGCTGGTGGGAACAACCAACTCACAAGCCACCTGGAAACCATCTCCATATTGGTCGACTTTTCATCAGAGTGCTGTTGAAAAACGGATAGCCAGTGAGAAGGATACCAGATTGTGGACTTTAAGGCACGCACACCTTAAACTGATGTTTTGCCCAGCTTGTGGCCTCTTCCCTGTGCGGTGCAGGAACCTCCCGACAGCCTCCCTCTTGTCCCCACGACGGAGGCTCAGGAACTGCGAGATCTGCAAGTTCGGAACTGCTACGAACAACTGCCTCAGCTACGGCTTTTCTTCATCCATAAGGTACTGTGCAAATGCGGTAGAGAAATCCTCTTTGCCGCAGTGAAAGTTTGTGAAACTTTCCCAACTTTGGAGTCTTGTTCGCTCCTAAACCGACCTATAACTCTTTTTCATGCAAACTACTTCCAAGAACATTGGCAAAGACTTAACCGTTTACTACCAGAACTGTGCTATCCTCTCCAAGACACTGAACCATTGACTTTGGCCCAGGCCTATTTAATTGAATTGCCTCTTGTAGTGAACTGAAACTATTTGCCCTGTCTATGAAAGTAACTGTTTTTTGATTCTTATAACCTTTGTCTTTCTACCCCTTTTGAAAGTTACTGAAGTGCCATTTTGCTCCGACTTCAGGGGAGCCTAACGTGTTCAGCAACTTATTGGTTTAGTATTGTAGTGTATTGGTGTGTGATATTTAGCTGCTTCTTACTAGTGGAATGTTTTCTAACTAAATGTGTAAATAAATGTATATTATTTTACCAAGGAACCTTGAGTAAGTGTTTGAACTACTGTGATTGCAAGTCCTTTGTGTAACATCTTGTACTGCTCACATCCCTCTTGAGATACGTCTGGCTGCTCAGCCACTGCTACCACATAAACTGTGTAGTACAGGCGAGCACCAAAGGTGAGATTGTGCTTACACCTGTAGTCTTAATTGTGTGTAGTGTTCCCAAAGGGTGCTGCATATAATTCTGCCTAACATCTGCAATGGGTGCTTCACACACTGAGCTAACTTCTGAACCATTGTAGCACTCAATTTATCAATGTGCATTTCACCGTTGCCTATTGCACATGATCAACATCATTCCCACAGGAAGGAAAGAATGCTACAGAGTTGTGCCGTAAGGAACACACCAACTTTGTATACCACAGTGAACACAGAAACCAATACATGATGAATTTGATCAAGGCAGAATGTACTTGTCAAAACAGAAATGCAATGGGTTTAGACCCTCAGCAGCACCCCATAAAATATCCTGATGTGTGGTATTTAGGACTGGTGAACAATGGAATCTTACTTCTTCAGATCAGGCAGCTTTCTGGGGCCCCCCTCCAAGAAGCGGGCCCTGGGCAAGTGCCCCTTTTGCCCTCCCATAAAAACATCTCTGGATTTTCACCAAATTTACAAAAGCACACTTTCGGGAACAAGCCACCGCTCCTGCCGCAAATTTGGTGAAAATCCATCCAGCGGTTTGGGCTGTATGCGCGACAGAAATGTTTTCTCCATTCAGTCTATGGGACAAAAATAATTTTGGGACCCCTCCTATAACTTTGCCACCCCTGGACCAAACCTCACCAAACTTTGCTAAAAAATTTGTCCAGGGAGAGCCAAGTTATAAGCCACTCAAAAAGTGCTCTGCCTATGGGTTCAGCAACTTATCCATAACTATATGGCCGCTAGCACAGGCCATGAAATGTAAGAAATAGATATAGATATAAATGCTGAAACACTCAGGCCAGAATACAGAATTGCATGGGCCCGCAAGTATATTGACAGCCAGCACTTCAGTTTTACCTGGTTAGCCTGGACACAGCTTTCTGAGTTCCAGTTGTTGATTGAAGGGAGAGCTGTTTTAGTATGATCAGTGGTCAGCCACCTTTGGCTCTCCAGATGTTTGACTTCAACTCCAATTGCCCATAGCCAGCAGAGTCACTAGTGATGGTTTATGGGAGTCATAGTCCAACACATCAGAAGAGCCACAGGTTGCAGACCCCTGGCCAAAATCAAGTAAAGCCCCTGCAAGAGTGTCGTCCACATAGCTCGTGAAATAAAAACCACTGGACCAAATAAATGTAACTAGCCGTGGAATGCACAAATTCAAAAGGACTGGTGATTACGTACATGATATGATAGGTTATTTATAACATGCTTAATACCCAGAGGTTTCTAAGCGCAGACCCGTGGATCGAACCTGTGTTGCTCCGTGTTGTCTTGCTTTCAAGGTGAGCACGTTGCCGCTGAGCTATCCTCCCGAGACATATATATCACAGCCAAGTTTTGAAACAGGTGGGAAAAAGAGGCCACCCTCACAAGGTAGAGACAGTGGTGAGGGATCATGGGACTCATAGTCCACAACATCCAGAGAGCCACAGGCTGCAGATCCTCTAGCACAGATTAAGTGAAGTCTACATTCCCTGTAAATTTCTCACCTAAAATGTCTATGCGTTCTTCCACATAGTTCGAAAAATAAAAACCACTGGAATTCATCAGTTTAGGTAGCAGCTGCATCCATTAATCACAGAGGAGTGGAGAACAAGTAGATCTGTATGGCGCACCGCACAGTTCATGCGGCACAGCGCACCACAGGGACCTTGGAACAGACATGAGAAGGGACTGAAACAGATTCTACCCTACCAGAAGGGCAGGATTCTATCCAATGATATTTCTATCCATGCCATCAAAGTAACCGAGCCTTTCAGGAGGGGAGGGAGTGTGTGGTAACTGGTGTTCAACGCCATGGATGCATCCAATAACAACAGGGATCTGGCACAGTCACACTCAAGCGCTTCCTAAAGCTGGTCCAACAGGGCCAGGTCGATCCTCGAACCAGATCAAAAGACCATTTGCGCTGGATCCACTAACAATGGAATGTCATTAAAGCATGACCTGTTCCAACTGTGGATGTGTGCGCAAGGTAAGCGAGCTTTACTTATGCGCCCATCAAAGGCAATTCGCAATGGTCTAAGGATTGTTTAATTTGGAAAGCACCACATTGCAGTCTGATTGCAGCTTGGTTGAGGATTTGGGAGAGGTAATTAAACTACGAGTCGGATGCGGTAGCATTCGTCTGCATTCGTTTCATGAGCCGACAAGCTGATTCTTGGAAGCCCGGCCCTGTGACAAACTCCAAAAGGAGGCGATGGCGCAGTGGCCAGGACGCAGCGCCTGTGGTCACCTGGACACGGCCCGCTGACGTGCCACCAGTGCCCCTCACCTCCTCAGGGCTCAGAGAGGGAGGCCGAGCCCGCCTCATCCTTCGGTCCGGGGACTGAGCGAGCAGGGGCTGGCGATAGATGTCCCGCAGCTGCTGCGCTTGTGGCCTGCGCCGCAGACGTTCAGTTCCCACGGCCGAGCCAAGCGCCGCCGTCACATAGTTCACATTTTCCTTTCAAGCTAAATGCGTTCCTTAGAACACGGCGTGCCCCAACCCGACTGTTCTAGGAAGGGGTAGCGGGGCTGCACAGCAGGGCTGAGCCTTCATAACATCCAATGACAGAGGCAGCAGTGACACTGGGTTTGGGTGGAAGCACGTGGAATGAATGAACATGGCCTCCTCGATCGTTGTTATGTATCTGTTACTGGAGGGCCCACCCCTACCTACCATGTAAAGAGCATCCACCGGCCCAGGCAGAGCTTTCATTAGCATGGTGTGTACGTCAAAGTAGAACACATTGCGTTGCCTTTTTCCATTCCCCTCGTCAGGTATCGGAACGATGCACCTGTGTGTGTCTGTATATAGGAACGCATGTATGCATATACCTCTGACTGTATTTATGCGTGTATGTAATGATGAATAGTTACAATGTATACATGCAAATATGCATGTGTGTGTGAATATTTGTATCTGGACCGATGCTTGTACGCATATACGTACGTAGGTGTCCATTTATGAATGACGTAATGTATGCATGCATCCTTATATGTCTGAAGGTATGCATTTAGGGAAGGATGTATGCAATATGCATGCATGTGCGTATGGGGCAGTGTATGCATACATGCACAGCTTAATGTGCCAAGGGACATACTGGTGTGTCTAAGTAAGTGTGTACATATGTATGTATTTAGGCCTGTATGCTACGTAATGGTGGTTGTAGTTATGTAGCAATGTGTGACTATACTTAGTTATTTGTTTTGTATTAAGTGTTCTTGGTTAAAAAAAAAAAACCTTTGCACTATTCACAACACGTAGTTATGTATGTAAACACGGAGTTGTGTATGTACACTTGTTCTGGGCTTTTATTCAGCGCACTACTATAACTAATGCACTGCTTGAGGGCGCTTATTAGGAAAGTACCCACTCTCTCTTAAACCCACACTCACTAGTTGGAACTTGGCTAGGCCCAGCAGAAGCTTCACTTACCGAAAGTGGGGAATGCTGTGGGTACTCGGGGGTTAAACACTCTGCGTGCAGTGGTCGTGCTCCATGGAACGGGTTGGTCAGAGCTTTAAGTGGGATGAAAAGGTGGAGGGCCCTTAAAGCAGCATGAAAGAATCTGTTTTCTAGGACATGGCCCATTAAGCAGAAATATTAGAATTCTTGAGGCCTTAGTATGCCACTATTCTAGAGCAAGCGGCTTCCTGTCCGTATTGTGGGTGCGGGCAGCTGTGAGTGAGGGAACGTAGCAATCTCTGCAGCAGGTGCATTGTCCACTGAGCTGTCTTCCCAGGATTCAAAACTGCGGCTCGCAGGACACCAAAAGATCTCTGCAGCAGGTGCATAAGCCTACATAGATCTCTCGGCAGAGTGCAGACCGTGGGCCTGGAGATCAGGTGTAAAATGCAGGTCTAGTGTTGGGTGGGGGCAGGACCGGGGACTGGGAAAGGAAATGACGTTGCGGGAGAAGTCAGTTAGGGTGTGCAGTGAACGAATAAAGAGGTGTTTAGTGATACTCCTCGAGTCTGGATCTTTCTTTGTGTGACGCATTGCGGGACCCGGGAGGTTCCCTGTGTCGAGGGGAAGCCGACATTGGCGATGTAGCGGGAAAGCCCACGCAGTCAATGTTTCGGGTGGCCTGTGTCGGGCTACTACATGGATGGTGGGCACCGCTGGTATGGTGGGCACCGCTGGTGCGGTGGTGACAGTAAACTTGCTGCACCTCAATGGAAATGGCAGGCTGCTAGTGGCCGCAGGAAGCAGCTTCAGTGAATTGGCTCAGTGGGGGATTCAGACCTGCCTGGCTCATCATGACTGCAGGTGAGGCCCCAGGCTGGCGGCAGCATTCAAGCCCTTTGCCGCATGGCGGTGCTTGTAGAGGCGGCCGCCATTGTCGGAGGAAGACAGTAGCTGGTGACAAAGGCCGATCACAGGAGTACGAGGCCACATGGAATCTGGGTGTCCCAAAGCCTTCTAGAAACTGTGTCTGCTGCTACGATATCCATTGCTTTTGATGTAGAGCACCCATTTGACTGAACTGCAAAACACAGCCTTTCCCACCCGCCGACATGTCTGACCCTGATTCCAGCAATTGTCCCTGTCATGCCCCCAGTACAGGTGCAACAGCGTCCAGGAGTTCTGGACTGCAGCTACCAAGGGTATTCGATGTCACAGACACCAGCAACTTGAGACCCCGGTGGGTTAGGGATATTGACCTACGTGCGGGTGCCATGGGGCCCATGGAAAACAGACAACAATGCCTGCTGAAACTGGCAGTAGGTCCTGCTACTAGACATTATTGATGAACTGCCTGCTGATTCCCTAGATACAATTCAAGGACTGAAGGCCGCTCTCGACACTTACTTTACACCACACACAAATGTAGAGTATGAGAGCCATGTCTTGCACACCACCAACAGCAAAAAGGGGAGACAATGGACGCATTTGTAATGAGACTGAAGATTAAGCTCAAACATTGTGACTTTAATAACTACTCAAACACTGAGGCTGTACGCTCTTAGATAACTGCGAGATGCGAATTGCAAAATTTCAGGAGGAAGCTATTGCAAAAACCCAGGACACTGGAAGAGATCATAATGCGGATTAGAGCAGAGTTAGCTGTGGAATCACAGGTGGAAGCCATGGTAAATCTGAAAAGCTCCACTACACACCCGGAGATGGTGCAGAAGTTGGTGGGGGTGTTAGCCAAGATCCAAGGGGAGCCATTTTGTTATGAATGTGGGTACAAATTTCACCAGGAAGGCACATGTCAGGTCCTGGGGCAACAGTGCTCGGCATGTGTAGGTGAAAATCACTTTAAATCAGTTTGCAGAATGTCCAGAAACTTGGTGAAAGGGGACAATGAAGGCGGCACCGCAACCAGACCCAAGGAATGTGCAACAATCACCGCCTCAGCGGCGTCGCTAGTCGCAGCCCAGGTCCATGGGAAATACAGAGATGGGGGACGATGGGAGCATGACTCAGGAGAAGACAAGAAATCAAAGGATTGCAGATGCTGTCGCATCACGACATCAAGGCCAGTAAGAAGGTCAAGACATCATGTTAGGTACCTGGTTGAACAGTCACCGTCAGAAACAGAATTCATCTCCTTGGAAGGAGAGCAATGGAACAAAGGGTATCTCTTTGCCTTGTGTAACAACCAGACCATGGAACATAGTCCTACACTGCTCATGCACCTAAATGTGCGGCAGGTGGAATCCTTGGTAGACACCAGTGCCACAGTGAACGTCATCAGTGAACAAACGTACAAGTCCCTTCCACAAACACCCAGATTTCACACGTCGGAGGTGGATATCTACCCGTATGGGTCAAAGTGCCCGCTAACATGCATAGTTCAATTTGAGGTGAGGTACCAAAACCAGACACAAGAGAGGAAAATTCCAGTGCACGTGATGTTGATGGCAATTGAGCGTGGGTGCATGTTGAGTTTTAAAACTGCCATCATTATGGGTCTCATACATGTGCTATAGAGATTGATGGACAACAAATACAAAGACACGGTGGACAAGATAGACCAACTCTTCCTGACGCTATCCAAAGGAGTTAAAGAATAAGCAGATCAAGATCCACACTGATGAAGGCACAATATTACTGAGGCATCAATATACAAGGGCAGGCAGAAGAAGAGCTCCACAAACTCATGTAGCAGGATATTATAGAGACAGCAGTGGGACACACTCCATGATGGGTGTCACCCATCATGCCAGTGCCGAAGAAAGGCTCAGATGGCATCTGGCTGTACATGAACACGAGGTGACCAAATGAAGCCATCAAGAGAGAATGTCTTATAACCTCCCCGAATCACTGACATGATACATCTACTGAAGGGCGCCAAGGTCTTTTCTAAGCTGTATCACAACAAAGGACTATCACCAGCTGTTCCTGAGCCCACAGAGCCACTACATCACAACATTCATAACACACCTTGGCCTACATAGGTACAAACGATTAAGCTTTGGTGTATCTATCAGACATATTCCAGGCAGCGATACATAATGTGATAAAGCACATTCCCAATTGCATCAACTATAGTTATGTCATTTTATTGTTTGGTATGAATGCAGAGAAACTCGATGACACACTCTCGAGGGTATGCATACCATTGGAGGCAGCCAACCTCACCTTGAACAGGGAAAAGTGTGAATTCAGAAAGGGCACCCTACCATTTTTGGGCACCTTTTCTCCAAAAAGGGAATGACACCAGATCCTGAGAAGGTGGCAGCACTCAATGAAGCGTCCCCTCTGACGAATGCCTCAGACCTTCGATCATTATTAGGACTAGCAAGTTATTGCACGAAGTACATAAAAGACTTTGCCACCATTAGTTCACCATTGAGGGTGCTCACAAAGCAGTAGGTGCCATTTCACTGGTCGACAGCATGCCAGACGGTATTCAGAGCCCATCGTGATCGCATTGCAGAGGCTGAAAATATGGCGTATTTTGATGTTGCGAGGGATACGGAACTAACTGACCGTGCACGCAAGTCCAGTGGGTCTTTGTGCCATCTTGGCGCAAAAGGCGGAAGACAATTAACAAAATAGACACATTATCTGATATGCCAGTAGAAGCCTTCGAAGACGGAACAAGCATACTCACAGGCTGAGAAAGAGAGTTTGGTCATCATCTGGGCCTGTGAACATTTTCATTTGTTTTTGTATGGGAAGCCCTTTATAATCGTCACTGATCACCAGGTCTGATTATATCTCTACGGCAATCCACAAGCGAAAATGACACCCGCACAGCTCGGTGGGGCCTGTTGCTACAGGACATGTAATCAACATCATTCACCGGCCTGTGAAAGAAGAAAATCCGGCCAACTTTCTGTCACGTCACCTGAGGAAAGCTGACTCATTGAGCCCTCAGTGGCTGATAGATAGATTAGATACATTGTACAGAGAGCAATACCACAAGGGGTGAATCCGGTGAACCTCGTTCTGGAGGCGGAAAAAGATGTGGCCATAAAATTGTCATTGAGGGGCTCCTATCCAGAAGGTGGAAGTGAGCAAAGGAGAGAAGTCACCTTGAGTCAGAGGAGGAGCAGCGGAATGTGGACAGTCCCCTACTGGTGAAGGACGAATTGACTGTGTCAGATGAGACACTTCTACTCCAAGGGAACACGTTGGTGGTGCCCACATCCCTGAAGAGGCAGGTGGTAGAGCTGGCGAATTAAGGGCACCTAGGGATTGCTACTTTCACAGTGGGTTTTATTTACGGCTGCCTTACACTATCGGCACAGCTCATCTGCCGTCTACATACCGCACTGTTGCCGTGGTTACCACATCCACTTTGCAATGGTCTCGGCAGAACTTCTTACTTACTTACTGCATATTCCCGGAAAGCCATTTACTCGTGTACTACGACACATAGAAGAAGCCACTTGTCTTCCTCGCTCTGGGTGCCTCCTTAAACACCCTTCATCTGGATGCTGGTAAGCTGTTCCATGCGAGTGGAGGTTTGACTGCTGACTGCTCAATTAAATCACCAGCCGCCTCTGCAGTGCCGCGTCTTGAACTTTGCCAGTTTTTGCTATGTCACCCCGAGTGGGACGGGTATGCCCAGACGTGGGTCCCGTGCCTGCTGGGCCTAGAGACCCAAGCTACTCCTCACTGATGAGCCCCAACAAGGGCGAAACATGTTTGGGGATGCTTGTGGTCTCGTGCAGAAGGGATGTGGCCTAGCAGTTCGGGCTGGACTACCCCTTTTAGGGGTGGGGCCAAGCCTGATTTGCATATGGTCTTTCCCTTCTGTAATGGCTTGGCAGGCGAAGAACGGTGGTCTGGAGGGTTGCCCAGAGCATTGCCAGTGGTTAAGATTAAGTCTAAACCTTCCAGCCATCACCTCTTTGTTTTTGCTATGTCACCCCGAGTGGGACGGGTATGCCCAGACGTGGGTCCCGTGCCTGCTGGGCCTAGAGACCCAAGCTACTCCTCACTGATGAGCCCCAACAAGGGCGAAACATGTTTGGGGATGCTTGTGGTCTCGTGCAGAAGGGATGTGGCCTAGCAGTTCGGGCTGGACTACCCCTTTTAGGGGTGGGGCCAAGCCTGATTTGCATATGGTCTTTCCCTTCTGTAATGGCTTGGCAGGCGAAGAACGGTGGTCTGGAGGGTTGCCCAGAGCATTGCCAGTGGTTAAGATTAAGTCTAAACCTTCCAGCCATCACCTCTTTGTTTTTGCTATGTCACCCCGAGTGGGACGGGTATGCCCAGACGTGGGTCCCGTGCCTGCTGGGCCTAGAGACCCAAGCTACTCCTCACTGATGAGCCCCAACAAGGGCGAAACATGTTTGGGGATGCTTGTGGTCTCGTGCAGAAGGGATGTGGCCTAGCAGTTAGGGCTGGACTACCCCTTTTAGGGGTGGGGCCAAGCCTGATTTGCATATGGTCTTTCCCTTCTGTAATGGCTTGGCAGGTGAAGAACGGTGGTCTGGAGGGTTGCCCAGAGCATTGCCAGTGGTTAAGATTAAGTCTAAACCTTCCAGCCATCACCTCTTTGTTTTTGCTATGTCACCCCGAGTGGGACGGGTATGCCCAGACGTGGGTCCCGTGCCTGCTGGGCCTAGAGACCCAAGCTACTCCTCACTGATGAGCCCCAACAAGGGCGAAACATGTTTGGGGATGCTTGTGGTCTCGTGCAGAAGGGATGTGGCCTAGCAGTTCGGGCTGGACTACCCCTTTTAGGGGTGGGGCCAAGCCTGATTTGCATATGGTCTTTCCCTTCTGTAATGGCTTGGCAGGCGAAGAACGGTGGTCTGGAGGGTTGCCCAGAGCATTGCCAGTGGTTAAGATTAAGTCTAAACCTTCCAGCCATCACCTCTTTGTTTTTGCTATGTCACCCCGAGTGGGACGGGTATGCCCAGACGTGGGTCCCGTGCCTGCTGGGCCTAGAGACCCAAGCTACTCCTCACTGATGAGCCCCAACAAGGGCGAAACATGTTTGGGGATGCTTGTGGTCTCGTGCAGAAGGGATGTGGCCTAGCAGTTTGGGCTGGACTACCCCTTTTAGGGGTGGGGCCAAGCCTGATTTGCATATGGTCTTTCCCTTCTGTAATGGCTTGGCAGCCGAAGAACAGTGGTCTGGAGGGTTGCCCAGAGCATTGCCAGTGGTTAAGATTAAGTCTAAACCTTCCAGCCATCACCTCTTTGTTTTTGCTATGTCACCCCGAGTGGGACGGGTATGCCCAGACGTGGGTCCCGTGCCTGCTGGGCCTAGAGACCCAAGCTACTCCTCACTGATGAGCCCCAACAAGGGCGAAACATGTTTGGGGATGCTTGTGGTCTCGTGCAGAAGGGATGTGGCCTAGCAGTTCGGGCTGGACTACCCCTTTTAGGGGTGGGGCCAAGCCTGATTTGCATATGGTCTTTCCCTTCTGTAATGGCTTGGCAGGCGAAGAACGGTGGTCTGGAGGGTTGCCCAGAGCATTGCCAGTGGTTAAGATTAAGTCTAAACCTTCCAGCCATCACCTCTTTGTTTTTGCTATGTCACCCCGAGTGGGACGGGTATGCCCAGACGTGGGTCCCGTGCCTGCTGGGCCTAGAGACCCAAGCTACTCCTCACTGATGAGCCCCAACAAGGGCGAAACATGTTTGGGGATGCTTGTGGTCTCGTGCAGAAGGGATGTGGCCTAGCAGTTCGGGCTGGACTACCCCTTTTAGGGGTGGGGCCAAGCCTGATTTGCATATGGTCTTTCCCTTCTGTAATGGCTTGGCAGGCGAAGAACGGTGGTCTGGAGGGTTGCCCAGAGCATTGCCAGTGGTTAAGATTAAGTCTAAACCTTCCAGCCATCACCTCTTTGTTTTTGCTATGTCACCCCGAGTGGGACGGGTATGCCCAGACGTGGGTCCCGTGCCTGCTGGGCCTAGAGACCCAAGCTACTCCTCACTGATGAGCCCCAACAAGGGCGAAACATGTTTGGGGATGCTTGTGGTCTCGTGCAGAAGGGATGTGGCCTAGCAGTTCGG
Organism: Ambystoma mexicanum; assembly: GCF_040938575.1. Taxonomy (NCBI): domain Eukaryota; kingdom Metazoa; phylum Chordata; class Amphibia; order Caudata; family Ambystomatidae; genus Ambystoma; species Ambystoma mexicanum. The sequence continues at coordinate 380,740,470 of NC_090925.1, forward strand.
GCTGGACTACCCCTTTTAGGGGTGGGGCCAAGCCTGATTTGCATATGGTCTTTCCCTTCTGTAATGGCTTGGCAGGCGAAGAACGGTGGTCTGGAGGGTTGCCCAGAGCATTGCCAGTGGTTAAGATTAAGTCTAAACCTTCCAGCCATCACCTCTTTGTTTTTGCTATGTCACCCCGAGTGGGACGGGTATGCCCAGACGTGGGTCCCGTGCCTGCTGGGCCTAGAGACCCAAGCTACTCCTCACTGATGAGCCCCAACAAGGGCGAAACATGTTTGGGGATGCTTGTGGTCTCGTGCAGAAGGGATGTGGCCTAGCAGTTCGGGCTGGACTACCCCTTTTAGGGGTGGGGCCAAGCCTGATTTGCATATGGTCTTTCCCTTCTGTAATGGCTTGGCAGGCGAAGAACGGTGGTCTGGAGGGTTGCCCAGAGCATTGCCAGTGGTTAAGATTAAGTCTAAACCTTCCAGCCATCACCTCTTTGTTTTTGCTTGAACTTTGCCAGTCACCTGCAGTCATCGTTTCTAACTACAGCCTCTACTTTGTCGTCTTAAGTGGCTTTTTCTTCACATTTCTGCCTGTGCCACATTCCCTATGCCTTATATACTAGCTACATTTGCTATTTCTTTTGATTTTGCTATTTGTTGATTGTGAAGTTCTTACTCTAAGATAACCTTTAGCGGTAGGTACCACACTTACCCCAATACTTCTCTTGTGTATGACTTGCAAAGTCATTATTTTTCGTAGGTCTACACAGCATACTGTGTTCCTGTGTAAATCGCTGATACTTGCCACTACTTTACTGGCACACTTCCAGGTAACGCAGTGTTCCCTTTTATTTATACGTAGGGTTTCCTGTTTTAGGGGTTTATTTTATTTTCGTTCCGGGGGTGTTTTTCCAGTGTTTGCTAAATATTTCAGAATCTGTGTTTGCTGGGTGCCGGAATATCAAGGCATCCTATAGCAGAATATTGCAAAAGCAACTCAGCAGGTTAAGTGATTGCAGCTGAGATGTTATATGTTTCTACCTTTCTGTAAATTATATGGCTTTTTTCCTATTCCTACATGTGCTGTAAAATGTGTTGTTTTGACTGGTGATGAGCACAGCTCTCTTGCTTCACTGTGTGTGGAAACTTTCATCCCGATAGTGAAAATCAAAAGCTGGCATACATGAATATACACACAGTAAGTGAACATATCTTAAAGTGAAATGTACAAATGTAGTTCAATTGACCTTCCGCTTGGAAGAAAATGTGCAAGACAAAAGAGCATTGGACTTTAAAAAATGTAATGAACACCAGAAAAATAACATGAGAGAGCAAATGTTCCGGTAAATATGCTGGCAAAGTATAAAAGGTGCTCACCTTTTAAACCCAGCAATCTTTAGTGAAATATGCCCTGGAAAGCAAAATCCCAATACAAGACAAGTGCTTGTTTTCTTGGGGGTAAAGGTCTGCTCTGGGAGCATGACAGCCTTGCTAAAATTCTGGTAGCCAAATACTTGAGCAAAATTGCCAACCTCAAAAAAGAACAATGGGTTTCATCCGCCCTCTGAAATAATCTAAGGTAGAACTATGTTAGGGAAAATGTGTACAATTTTGGCATTATTCCCCCCATCTTGACTGGGAGACTACAAATACCAGAATTCAATTCAGCACAAGGCCTTTGGGTTTTGAAAGGCTTATAACAAAATTTAATGTGTGAAAAGGTTACCTGCTTGTGTTTGACAAATGCCAGGTTTATCTATGATGTGATGAAAATATTACATTCAACCAAAAATAAACACTTTTTGGTGCTAAATATAAACATCTGAACATAATGTAGTTTGTTATTTATGAGCCTCTTCTCCAAAACAACGGTCCCTTAAATGAGCCATCATTTATAAATCGCTCCCAAATTTAAAACTCTCCTTTAAGAAAGAAAGTGCTAAGCAGCAATTAAGGGGCCTGCAGCTTCTGGTGGACCACTGGGTGCGGGTGCCCAAGAGAGCCGCCGGAGGTTGGGAGGTGACCCTGACACAGTGGCCTCAAGTGAGCCTCATATATGGAACCCTCACACTGCTTTCCTTTTGAAGCCGACAAGCAGCTGACACGTTTCAGCTCTCCTCCAGACAGATACACATACACAGAGAGGCTGTGGCCACAAACAGAGACACTGAAACAAAATAGCTCTGACCACATACGAAGAAACCTTTTTTTTATTACAAAGAAAACGATGTAACATTGACTGTGCAGTGTTTTTTTTTTAGTAAGGTCAGGAACAGGAGGGGAAGCAACGGGAGAAAGTAAACAAGCATACATTAGGGGGTGGGAGTAGGGCCCTTTTCCTATTGTCTGCCAAACCTCTCCATCCTCCCATTCACCCCAAACTTCCTCCCATCCCTGCTCACACCAAGGCACCACTGGGATAGGGGAAACAGTGTTTTTCGGTTTAAATCTGGGAGACATTTATTTCTTCCGGGGGTGTTTTTCCGGTGTTTATCGGATTTCACTGAAAACAGGAAAGCCTATTTATAAGCTATGTTGGGGAATTTGCAGGCTTGGAAATCATACTCTACCTTAGCATTTAGTGGTAAATTCATGCCTAGTTTACTTCTCTTGTGTGTCACCTACAAAATTATTATTTATAGTAGGCCTGCACCACATACTGTGTTCATTTTATTACAATAACAGCTGATATTTTCCACTGTTTCCCCGACACACTTGCAGGTAGCACAGTGTTTCTTGTATTTATATGCCACTTTAGGGCATTTGCAGGCGTAGGCATCACTCCTGCACCCACACCATGACCAACTTACCTCCTCACTTTCTCCAGATACCTGGTGAGCTGGTGGTTCCATGAGAGACATGGAAGGATGACTTAATTGAATATTTAACTGCCATTCATGGCCCTAACATTAACATGGAGAGGATCATATCTCTACTAATGAATTTCTTGGGTTATGAGGGTAGAAGGATCTTGAAAAGTCTGCATGATTTGACTCCATCCCCCATTCAGCTGGTGAAAGGGTTGACCTACCTACTGCATATGATGTGAAACTCAAAAGATTAGACAAACATTATGAAAAGGAAGTCAGTATTGTTATGCAACAATATTACTTTAGTACAATGGAGGATGCAAAGGATGAGTCAATTGAATCGTTAATTACAGCTCTTAGGGAGCTTGCCAACTCTTGTAACTTTGGCCCATCCTATGATGATCGTCTTTGCAACCAGTTTATGTTAAAAGTCAAGGAAACAAAAATACAAGAAGAGATTTGGGAAAGGGGTGACTGTAGCATTGAGGATGCACTGTAAATTGCTAAAAGAGTTGTGCATATGTTGGCATGTGTCAAGGAATTAGAACTCAAAGAACCCAAAGACACTGTTAGTGTATTATACTCTCAAACACCCAAAAAACTAAAAAAAGAAACATCTGTTCAGGAATGAAGAAAGGTAGGATAAGACTGAACAAAAGATGTCTGGTGCCAGGCCCTTTACTTCTTCGTCCACCAGAAAATGTTTCAGATGCGAGAGCCACTCTCACTTGGCCAATAATCCCAAATATCCTGCACACAAAGCTAGTGTGAAAAATGTGGGAAGAAAAGTATTTTCACCAAGTGCTGTCAAAATATGTCTCAGAAAGTTGTATAAGAGATTCATGAGTGCACTGAACATGAATGTTCAGAAGATGTTATCTCTGATGATGAATCCTCTGGTATTAGCTGGTCTGTATGTGAGGTACACCCTCTAGGAAAAATGATGAAAAACCTCACTCGTTAGTACTCATTAATGGTAAACCAGTAGAAATGCTCATAGACTCAGGTTCGGATTACACCATCATTAACAGGGACACCTGGCAAACCATATTCTCCAACATTAGCCTCAAGCCATCTCATGTGAAGGCAAGTGCATATGGTGGTTCTAGAATAAACATGCTGGGGTGGGTTTTGGGGACACTAGAATGCAAAAAAACAAATTACAAAAAACAAAGTTTATGTCTCTGACAAAGGAGGGTGTATTTTAAAAAAAAAAATTATTGTGATATAACCGCATTTGTGTTTTTTACACATACTTCTTAAAAATTGCTCAAAGTCCATTGCAATATATTAATACAAATTCATAAAATTTTCACATAAAAAATAGATAAAAGAAAAGTAAAATAATTGAACAACAACAGTCGAGAATAGAATAAACATACAAACGCATCTCCTATCGACTACAACAATTGTATTACCAGTATTTTTGTGGAATGAAACCTGTATATTGCAGTACCCTTATTACATTTAGTGTCAATTTAGTTTTGTGGCCGGCAATCATTCTTTCCCAAAAGGCACTTGATGACAACCGGTCGAGTGACCCAACTGAATTACCCAGGTATTTAACCCTTGTATCCCAGGTGCCTTTGCAGAATCTCAATAAATGCTCAAGCGTTTGTTTACTTGAGTCTGAGCATTCCGTGCATAGACTCCTAGTCGCTTCTGTGAGTCCCCATTTGGTCAATACTGTACCCGTCTTGATCAAATTCAGGCGTACTCGCAAGAAATTCTGCCTTTCTTTCACATCTGGGAACTTCGTCAGATACCTAGGAACAAAACCCTGCTTTTTCCCATACTTAAAGAAGGATATGGGGATGGAAGAAGACCTCACCATATCTGATGTGGTGATCCAATCTCTTATTGTCAGGGCTTTCTTGACCTTCAATGGGTTTGTGATCAATGTGTTTTTATCTTGTTCACAATAGATCAATAGATTTTCTGCCACCTGTCTAAGTTCTCTCAGAGTTAGTGAGGTATCTAAATTCAAGTTGTCTAGAAGATCTTCGTACAGTGTATGTACGAAGATCTTCCTACAATTTTAGGCATTGGCACCAAAATTGACCTATATAAGGAAATTAATTTCCACTCCGCTGCGATCTTAAGAGATTTAACACCTAATTCATATCTGATAGTAGCCGCCTGAAGGCCTCTAGGCAAACCTAGTACCTGCTTCCAGATGTAACTCTCAAGTTTTTGCCAATCTATTGACCATAGCAAAGGTTTTGCCTCGATTCCGTATAGTAGCACAGGAATAATTTTTGCCACGTAAAACTTAATTGATTGAAAATGTACCATACAAGTTCAAGATCTTCCTCATTTGTGCTATTAGTTGTGTACATTTGGTCAATAGTTCTCCATACAAAGGAGGGTGTCTGTTGGGATTGTATCAACAGCGTGACATGGGTTTAACTATCAACCCCAAAGTTCCTGGTTGTGTTTCCATCATCACCTCAGCACCCAAAACAATATTCCTGACATATTCAGAGAAAAACTGTGCTGCCTAAAAGGAAAATGCCACAAAATTAAGTTGATGAAGGGGTCCATTCCTGTAGCTGCCAAAATGAGGTGTGTTCCACTTACCTTTAGAAAAGAAGTAACCAAAGAAATTGATAGGTTGATAAATGATATCATAGAACCAATAGAAGCTTCTGAATGGTGCTCCACAGTGGTGGTGGTCAAGAAACCGAATGGAAGTGCTCACCTCTGTTGTGTGGATTTAAGGGCTTTGAAGAAATGTGTTGTGGTTGATCGCTTTCCCCTCCCAAATACTGGAGAAATGGTCTGCTGCATGGATGTTGCTAAAGTCTTCTTCACACTTGATCTAGCTTCAGCATACCACCAGACCAGATTCCATTCAGACTCCCGGGATCTCACCACCTTCATTACACAAGATGGATCTTTCAGATCAAAAGGATGCCTTTTGGATTAGTATCTGCTGCTGCTTTTTTCAGAGAATGATTAAAGAAGTTGGTGACATTCCTGGGGTTTTCTATTATCAGGATGACATACTGATAAGTGGTTCCTCTACCAAAGACCATGATGCATTTTGGGACTAACACTTTAAAAGTCAAAATGCTGCTTTAGGACTTTGTAAAATTGATTATTTGGGTTGTTGCTTATAAGCTAAAGGTATATCTCCAAGGGAAGGATTCCTTTTCTGCATACTACAGACTGCACCACACAAGGATAAACAAAAAGTGCCTTTCAAATTCAAAAGAAGACAGTTTCCTATAAGTTTAGTCTTTTCAATGACCATTTATAAGTCACAGGGATCTACGCCCCCTTCCTGGAAGCCATCTTTGGTAATTCCGATATAATTACGGACCCATATTGACCTTTTTAGATATACTAGAATGGCGTATGTTATGCGGGAACAGCTAGTATATCTTTATTGTTTTTGTTGAGATCTGCAGATAAATAGGTAAACAACAAACAGCAGCAAGAAACGTAGCGCCCCAGAAATTTTACTAAATGGGATTTCAATCAGAACCAAAATATCCCAGGAGGACACATTTAGAGAGTAGGGAAGGTGCTATCCATCCGTCACAGGTCCCTTATACTAAGTATGGTGTTACCATGAGGTACGCCATTGAGAGGAGGCTTTTATTGGTATATTTTAAGCTATTTCCACCCACATGATCTCAAATTGATCTTCTTTTCCTCTAACCTTTAATGAGACCTGTTCAAGTGACACCTACCTGGACATTTCCTACAGCCAATTCTCAATTTGAAGATTCCTCTTCCCACTACTTAAGAACCAGTTTCTTTCCAAACATTTGTGCTTTCTTTACCCACAACCTCTCATGCCCTTCAATTTGGGGGATTAAAGCTAGCACGTTCAATGGGATTGACAGGGCATTGAGGTGTACCTCCCAGGCCGTTATCACCCAGACACATTCATGCATATTATTTCTTAGAGATTGCCCTCAAAGGCAATACACGTGCAAGTGGGTCAGGAACTTCAGCCTGGCAACTCTTCCAGCACTGGTCCACTGAGCAAAGACTTAGTCTATTCCTTTTTTGGGGCTACCAGGAGAATCGGAAGCAGATACTCTGTTGTTGGTTTTTGATGTTGATATTGATATTTTATTTCTATCACGCTCGTACACAAGTGTTTCAGAGCGCAAGTTTCTACTCTTCAGGCCAATGTACACCCTTGGGACAGTCGATACCAACATATCCAATGGTCACTACAAATGTCCTGAACAAGCACATCCTTCCAACTCTTAGGGCATTTGCCAAAGGGAGTCATTATCCTGTTCATTAGAATTCTGTTCAAATGGGTAGTCTTGAAGTTGTTTGCATTACCGAACACCAAAGTTTGCTTCAGCTGTTTCTTTGATCTGGTGTTTTCCCCCAGGCTGAATCACATGTCTACCAACTCCTCTTGAGCCGTAAGAAGTCCCAGATTGTGGAATTTGGAAGGGAATGCCGTTCTTTCGGTTTCCTGAATGGGAAAAAGGATTCAGTGAGGTGATTTGTTCATGTCTGATAATTGTGTTCTGTGCAGAAGAACAAGGGGTGGGTGCTGGTCATCCTTTCATTACATTGAATCATTTCAATTCGCAAAGCTCTTTTGTGACTTGTCTTGCCGTACATACATTGTTGGGCCAGTGCATGCAGTTTTGGTATCTTGGGAATGTTTGGGAAACGTTTGCAAGCTGACATCATACTGAACTTGTAATGATAACACTTGATATGAGGAAGGCCAAAGGTACCCTTTCTCTCTGGTGTGCAAAACTTATTTTGTAATAAGAAATCCTTTTTGACCTGCCAAAATAGTTTATTGAAGACCTTCTCAATTTGAATGTAGAAGCAGCACAAGGTGGGCTCAGTCATCAATAGGTGGAGTAGGGGCAATATTGACACTAGTAAGCAGGAGTAATTTTTACCCATCTCTATACTCACCCTACACTAGGGCAGAGTCAGGATGAACATTTAAGATGGCAGTACCCCCACATCCCCCCACCCCTCCTAGAATGCATCATTACTTGGAAGGTGGCTAGTAGCCCCTCAAGGTGCCTCTGAAATGAGACAATGCAGGCGAAGTATGGGCACGTGGTGTAGAAAGAAGCAGCAGGTGCAATAGGCATGAGCACGCATCTTTCCAGGCCTGTATCCACTATGCAAGGCCGAATGAGGTATTTAATAAGATGCTCATCGACAACGCCATGGAATGCCTTAAAATGACTCTGATTTTAGCATGGCTTACCTGCTGCAGATTATCGTGTAGCATTGCAATTATGGCTTCTGTCTCTTGCTGCAAATCCTAATTCATTGCAGGATTTTGTTTTCCCTGGCAATGTCATCATAGTGCAATAATAGTGTCTTACACTCTCCTATTAACTGCCACTCCCTTATAATCTGGCACTTATTTTAGGGATGATATCAGAGGCTCACTGGAGATATTGAACCGAAGAGTTCAAAAGGGACAACCTTGCTTTGACCACATCTGGATAAGGAAGGGATCCGATTGATGGCCAATCACAGTTACTTGTGCATGTGTGCCTTTGCATAGAAATAACAGGGAGGTGCAGAACACGGACGGGGACCACATGCTATTTATAACTACGTTCATGAAGCTCCAGCTCACATTGTCAAATGCCTTATTAGCCTCTATCTTGAGGGCAACTGCAGGAAGGCTGTATCTGGTGGCGACTTCCAGTATACCGTTTCAGGCTCTGATGTTGATGTGAACATGCCTGGACTTGACAAACTCAATTGGACCTTGTGAATCAGGTTCATGGAGAACATTTCAAACCTCCTTTTCCAGAATTCTGTCACAATATTCATGTTAACATCGATCAGTGTGTTCAGGCGGTAGGATAGCCTGCCCATGTGAGTAGGTCTTTATCTGGCTTGGACCTTACTGAGACCTTCGTTTTCTTCAATTCGCTACTCATCTAATTGTTTCTCAGGGAACATAAAGCAATTTCAGAAGAATGGGAGTCAGCCATTCTTTGAAGCGCTGATGAAAGTCCCCAGAGAAGCCGTCCAACTGGCAATGCGTTGTGGCCTGTGAGATACTGTCCTCACTAAGTTCCATGAGGAGGCGGAGGGTTTTGGAATCCTTCATCCTTGGCAGCAATATTCGTTTCAGAAAGCAGTCAATCTCTGAGTCTTCCGGAACCACATGGAAACCCTGATAGCATTCTCTAGAGGGGTTCCCAAGATCCCTGTCTCTTGACATCTACATACCCACCGAGTCCTTTATGGCGTGGATTGTCATCGATGCTTGCTCTTATAGGAGTTTGCAGCATTTCTCACTGATGATTCCCTATTGCTGTCCGGTCTGCAAAAAGCCCCCACCTTCCATTTCATACTTTATATTTTCCATCTTCCCTGGCTAGAATTTTTCACTCAGATTTATTTTTAAGTCACATACTTTCTTCTTTTTCTTGAAGGAAGCGGAGGAGATTAGGTGACCCAACCATGTCCAACATCTCACCAGTAGCTCCTTTACAAACACCAACCTTGTCTGACTGAGAGCCTGGGTTATATATCCTTGTAGGGTCTGCACCTCTATGGGAAAATTGGTGAGGGATCGCGGCTGGTACTGGTTAATGAGTTCACCTGGGCTCTTTAACTGACAGGAGAGGCAGTGCAAGTCTTTCAATGGCTGATATGCCATCTTGGTGTTCATATCTGTGATTGCTGAGCTCTGCTGGGCTGGCAGGCGCCCCGGTGTGCTGCTTCCATGAGGCCAGTGTTTAAAAAGGTTAGCAAGTGCAGGGTGTTCATATTTTAATCTTTACCACCTGCTTGGCAGCAGCTCCACTGGTGGAGAGAACTGGCGGACTGACTGTGGCATCTGTAGCCTCCAGTGAACTAGGAAAACAAAAGATACAAATGAATAGGTCCAAGGATGCTAGGCTCAGAACAACACCTTCACATGTATTATCAAACTCTGCATTGCTAAGGAAGGAATCACTCTTCAATAGTATGTTGTAGAGATAAATCTCATTTTTTTATATTAAAGTTGTGTGCAAAAAGACATAAATCCAACATTTAGAGAAATTAAGACATCAAAATGGTTTGCTAAAGCAGAACAATCAGACAAAAAAAAGTATGTTGTAGAGATAAATCTCATTTTTTTATATTAAAGTTGTGTGAAAAAAGACATAAATCCAACATTTAGAGAAATTAAGACATCAAAATGGTTTGCTAAAACAGAACAATCAGACAAAAAAATATTTACAACACACAGTGCCAAAAAAACATTTTTTGGGACAATCTCCAAATTGTGTGTGTGTAACAAACCCGACTCCTATTAGGATTTGCCAAGAAATTCACATATTGCAGTGTACATATTCAAGTCAACATTTGTGGAAAACACATAGAACAATGGGGGGTACACAAAATTATTTTTCTTGCGTAAACAGCATTAATGTGCTGTAGTTTTTGGGGGAGTAGTGCGTCTACACCAGGTGTTTCAGCCGTTTCTAGGTGGGCTAGGTGTGCCTCATTTTAACACGGCCTTCATCAGGACAGAGTTCTGTGTAGATTGACGTCTGTGCTATGGGTTAATAGATTTCACAGGCGCTAAATTTGAGATCTGCTAGCCGCATGGGCTGGTCTCTCTATGGTCCTCTCGCTTGAGGTCGAAAAATGTTGATCCAGGGTGGTTTCAGTGGGAAACAGACACGGCTTGCACAGCTGTGAGGGTTGCAGCATGGGCAGCCTGTCTGCCAAAAAAGTACGAGCTGGAGCTCCTCAGGCTGCTGTGCCACAGTTGAGACTGCAGGGGCCTGACTGCAAAGCGTTGGTAAGGAAGGAAGCGGAGGAGATTAGGTGACCCAACCATGTCCAACATCTCACCAGTAGCTCCTTTACAAACACCAACCTTGTCTGACTGAGAGCCTGGGTTATATATCCTTGTAACCCATCCGCCTGGGCCAGCCTCCCTTTGAGGGTCTGCACCTCTGAGGGAAAATTGGTGAGGGATTGCGGCTGGTACTGGTTAATGAGTTCACCTGGGCTCTTTAACTGACAGGAGAGGCAGTGCAAGTCTTTCAATGGCTGATCTGCCATCTTGGTGTTCATATCTGTGATTGCTGAGCTCTGCTGGGCTGGCTGGCGCCCTGGTGTGCTGCTTCCATGAGACCAGTTTTTAAAAAGGTTAGCAAGTGCAGGGTGTTCATATTTTAATCTTTACCACTTGCTTGGCAGCAGCTCCACTGGTGGAGAGAACTGGCGGACTGACTGTGGCATCTGAAGCCTCCAGTGAACTGACTTTAGTTGCTGTATACCTTCCAAAGTCACAGACACTTTCTGAGCCAGAAGAACCAAGAACTATGACTGGTAATATATATTTCTGATATTTCGTCATGTTGTTTTCTGCAATTCTTGAGATTGAAAGCACAAAGCATTACTTTTTAGATTTGCAAAAAAAACATATTAATATATATATTTTTGTATCCCTACCATCCCTCAAAAAAGATATGCTTCACTGTTTATTGTTCGTCCTGGTTGCCCTTCTGCTGCTCCGGGACATTTCAGCTGTGCAGAAAGATTATGAATTATTGGCTTAGCAAGTATTAAATGGTACAACATAAAAATAACGGAAGAATGACAGCAATATTGACAATGGCCCTCCGTTATCATGAAACATTCTGGAGGTGCTTGCATGGATTATTGAGGCCATTGTGAGAAAACTAGCCTGTTATTACTTGCAATGATTGGTGACACCTATTTGCATCAAATGATTACGCTCGTCCTATTGAGGCAACCTACAGTCCAACTTCTTTTTTTTGTTTGTTTAAAACCGTCCCCCAATGATCAATGAACAGACACATGCAGACACTAAAGATAAAGTGATTTTTATTAGGAAAAGTGAGTGGACAGAGTGTGAGAAAAATTATAAGGGGGTGTGAAATAACGTATGCACCGAAATGCCACTGTCCAAAGTAAATGTCAAAAGCTTGTTGCATGGATGTCTCCTGGATTGCCAGGCTGTAGTATTTTAGGGTGCCCACAGCCCGCTTCTCACCAGAACTGCCTCACATTACAAAATATCCCAGTGCTAAGGGGACATGCACTGTGCTTCTGCTCTTCTGGCGGTCTCTTCGTCTGGTCAGGTAAGCCCAGGTCTGAGCGAGAGGCAAGCTGGGTAGAGGGGAGAAGCGAGATCTAGCCAACCTGTTTTTCTTTTGTAACCATGCCCTTCGCAATTACGTCAGGCACCTTAACCTCTTTATTTTTGCTCCTCTGGGCCCCTCCCATCCTTCCTTTCCTTCTTCACGCCTTTGAGCCCTGACTCCCTACTCTGGTATCTTCTCCTTCTGACCTCCTCCTGATGTGTGGCCACCAACTCCTCAACTTGCCACCTCCAACTCCAATTTTACCCACTGAAAAGTGTTCTGCCCACCCCTGTATATATGGTGCACTGCCCCCTCCCCCACCTCCCTATGCCCGCAGGAGAAAGTGCACTACCTACCCAAGAGTCTGGAGCCCGGTTACCTTGGTCAGTTTTCCTGATGCAAATGTCTGTGGTCTGAACACCACACCTTGCCTATCACACAACCTTCTTCCGGCTCCATACAATCCAAACCTTCCTCCCACTCCTGATACTAAAGCTCCTTTTCCTGAGTTGTTTCCCCTCCATCCTTCTCCTCCTCTGCTTGGACTACTTCCTCTTCACTTTCTACAATCCCCTCTGTTGTTACAAAATCTGAAACTCTCCCTCCACCAACCTCCTCCAATAAACCTTCTTTCCCAATTTTATCTCCCACCACCTCCTCTGATCTTACTACCATCACCTTTACCCCCTTCTTTCTTTTTTTTTTTCTTTTTTTTATTGAAACTTCAGCTCAACTTGCCTTGAATGCGAACAGACAGGACACCAAACTTTTGTTACAACATATCAATTCATAATAGTCCAAATTCCAATTCAAACAGTAAAAAAACCTGAGGAAGCACAAAGGCCTCCTTTGTAATGGTTACAACAGGTTTTCCTTAAAAAAAATTCATTATGAGGCGGAAATCTCATTTAACTGTAATGAGTCTATAAAGTCCACGACAGCACAGCTCAGTTTGACACTTTGTCCTGCAGAAGCATAGGTCTACCAATTTTGATTGTTCGATTCAACAGGGAGGAATCCCCCTAGGTGGCGCACCCGACGTGCAGTTATCGCAGGGCATCCAGCGAGTAGATTTTCAGTTGTTTCGATTTCATGATTACAGAATCAGCAGAGATTGTCACTCAATTCATTGATATGATGAAGCAATTGCATCTCTTTAGTCTTCAATGCATTCAGACGTAGTCTCAAGAATTGTTCGCGATGATGTCATGATGGGCAATTTGTTAAATATCGACACTGAATATTTAATTTGTGAGCTACGATTCCTGATTTCAGGATCGTTGGCATCGTTTGTCACAGGTCATAATTCTGGATCCAACACCAGGACTCAAACTTCTTTTTTGCATGTTGGGGTAGTAATATCAGGTCAGCTAGATTTAAGTCAGCATTTGTTAGAGTTGCTTCCAACAGCTGTCGCCATTCCAAGAGACCTGACCTCCCATGTCCTGGTCTGGCTGCAAATATTTGATATGCCGGGGTCAGAGAATTCAAGCTCATCTTGCGCATCGCCATCAAGGATTTCCACATGACGCATGTATGCAAGGAATTTAATGATAGCTCATAACATAATGAAGTCATCGAGATGTAAGAGGGTAACCTCAATACCCGAAACCAGAATAAGCCTTCCAGCTTCTGCCAAAACTGATCGTCTATGTTCCACCCAGTTTCAGACCCGAAAGTAATTGCAGGGACTACTTTTTGGACATAGAAAATTAGAACCAGAGGAAGGGTAAATTTCCCATAGGTCTTATTTATCTTTGACCCTTGAAAACTGAATTGAGTCATTCGGTTTACAAGGTCCAGCTTCCAGTGATGTTCGTTTAGTGACGTGTTAAACATTATGCCGAGATATCTAATGGAGTTAACCAGACTTAGTGGTGTACCGCCGATTTTCCACCTAAAAGCTTTTTGTTTTTTGGTTCCACCTGCCCTGATGGTCATTATCTTGGTCTTTTCAGTGTTTAGTACCAAGTCATTCATACTCAGGTACTCTTGTAGTTTGGTTAAAAGTCGTCGTAGGCCAATCTGCGTTGCGTCCATTAGGACAAGATCATCGGCATAGATTATGCATCGAATTTCATTGTTATTTTACCCCCTTCTTCCCGCTTGGGAGTGTCTCTCTTCTAATCCACTTTTCCATCTTATCTGCACAGCTCCACTCTTCACCCACCTCCTTGTTATTGCTCCAAACTCCTTCCTCCTGTCCAGCGAATGCTGTTCTTCCCTCACTTCAACATCCACAAACTGAGCTATGTGGTTTGTCTTTTTCTTCTGTCCTGGCTCCTTCTCTAGGATCGCTTCCAGACTGATGGTTTAAACTTGTACCTTTTGGTGAAGGATAGTCTGGGATTGTTTGGGTTCACTCTCCTCAGGTGACTCTTCTATTGGCGTGGCTAGTGAATCAGAGGATGTAAGAGTCGCGACAGCCATTTTGATCTCTCTGGGCTTCCCAGCCTCACACTGCCTGCTTGCTGTTTTCAGTCACCTTCCACTGTGAGCCTAACCATTACACGTCGCTGATATTGATACCTTTGGTGTTTCCCTCCTCGTCCTAATGCTTCCTTGTTATGTTGTGTGGTCAGGGGCCTGTTTGCTCCTTTAGAGAGAGGGAGGCTTTAAAATATTTTTTTATCCTCCGTTTTTAAAAAGGCGAATGGGCAACCTTTCTCTATTATGGGCTAAAGTTGTGGGGTCTCCTGATCCATCCGTCCTAATGGTTCAACATCACCTCAGTAGGCTGGCCAACTCTCCCTCACAATTATTTTGTCCCTCTGACAGGGATTGCGGTTTCTTAGTCCCAAGAGAGTGTGAAAATGCAGTTGATGTGTTGAGATATAGAGATAATATGGTCAAATCTCTTTCTCTACTATATCATTGTGCAAGTGAATTCAGTTTGCTTTGAGGCTACAAGCCGGACTTTGGAACAAATAGTCTACAATAGACATAGATGAAGGGCCAGCAATTCTTCAAGTAGCACATCTTGGGATTGACTTTAGTGTCAAGATTTCAAAAATTCAAAAATACAAGATATTATTTTTGAAAGAGTCTTGGTAGCAGCAAAGGGGTTGGTGAAACATAGGGTTCACTCTCTGTAACAATCTTTGGGAGGGACAATCTAGTGAAATTGGCGGTACTAGCAAAATGTCGTTATATATTTAGGGCAAACCCTTTCCATTTTACATGAACTGAGTTAAAGCATTTTAACTCCATAATTTCCTCATTTATCTGGAATAAGAAAGTTACAAGACCAAGGCTCATGAATCTCCAAACGGAATGAGAAATGGGGGAATCTATCTCTACCCACTTTTAAGTTATGTAACTGGGCAGCTCAGATCAATTGGCAGAAGGGCCAGCTTTATGGCCAGAGAGAAATGCCAGCAACAACCTCAATCTTACAAAACTGTGGGTGGATACTGGTAGATACCAAATGTGGTGAACCTGTAAATATACGCGAAGAAGGGGGGGCGGGTGGAATTTGCAAAAACTGGAACTAACTTCGTTCTCAGGAATGCCTTCACTTGCTGCATTATCAGCTTCTGCAAACAATTCCATTTTTCAAATTGTTCAATTTTAAGACATCACGATTTACGTAGTTCTTTTGAACAAATAAGGAGCAGGTTAAGTACCTCTACATATGCAATTTTCGGAGTAGGGTACATATTGGCCCGCACGCTCAGCTACTTATACTTAAATCTGGTGAAAAGACATGCTGGAAAAGAGCTACACGAAGCTTTTTAAATTGCTTTTTGTGTATAGCTCAGATAACATGAAGAAAGATGGTGGCAGATGGGAGGGGCTGTTCTCAGACGTTCGATGTTGATTTTAATACCATATGCAATAGTTTCCAGTAGTATGCAAAATCCGGCATGTCTAATCAACATATATTGCACTACCGTGAGCTTATACAACTATTATGGCACACTGGGCCTCCTAGATAGCTTGTATCCCAAGGTTAGACGGCCATTAGTACCGAGAAACATGCGTTTCACATGCAGGAAGCTTCAAATAGTCTGGAATCATGTACACATTAGGCTCTTAGAACAATTTGATGCCAAAATGTTGCTAGGATTTAAAATGTGATTTTAGATTTACAGACTGGAGTGTAGAAGGCAGTATAATGTTACGTTCAAAGGCAGTCTATGAACAGAGCAGAGAAGAAGCAGCAGAGCTAATATATACAAAGCATGTAGCTTTTGAACATATGTCAAACCCCAATGCTGTTTAAGGGTGTTATAATTGCCAGGTTGAGAGTGGCAAGATGTTGGAAGGATACATTGCCCCCATGAGGTGTTAGCCATCTCTTCTTATAGGTTGGAGAAAATGAGAGGTTGGAAAGCACTTGAACCTGGCTAGAAGGAGGCAGGATTATTTTGCGCAGCACACCTGCATCTGAGTTTGGGGGACATGGTCGAAGAAGCAAAAGAGAATGGGCGGGTTTACGGCCATGTGGACACCTGTAGCCAGCGCTGGAGCAGTAGGAGATAGCACTTAGCTTGAGCCAGACTGTCCTCTGCGTCAGGGACGTCATTTCACCAAAATGCCAGGGGTAGCGGTAGTGACATCACATGACCCTTGACCTCTGATGACATCACAGGAAGTGATGCCATTTGACCCCCACCCCAAAGTGACATCATTGGAAGCGATGGAACGTGACCATTTACCCCTTGACAAAACAGGAAGTAGCATCACATAGCATTGTTCTAAGTACACTATGAAAAATATGCTTACAATATTACTGTAATGTGATAGACATTTCATGCCAGAATGGATCACCATATGTATCGGCAGATAACAACATGCTATAACTGCAACTTGTGAAAAGCAAAATACATAGTCCGAAATGGATGCTTATTCTACTCTAAATGCTTTTTGGAGGATTTTGTCTGCATTGTGAATTTGAGGTGTTTAACAACAGACTAAATCAGTGCCTCGCCCCCTAAAGTCTGCCTGAAATTAACCTTTAATGAGTCTTGCAATTATTGCATGAAATTCCAGAAAGACAAATAGCTCCAATTGCCACATGGCATTGGCCACAGCCCAGGAGCTTCAATTTGTAAAAAAAAAAAAAAAAAAATACAAAAATTCTCTTTAGGGGTAGCAAGGGACACCACAGGGGTAGCAAGGAAGACCTCAGGGGTTGCAAGTGCGACCCCTGGAGACACCTAAATGATGTCCCTGCTCCGCCTATGCAATGGCTCTGACCTGGTAATGGTACTCGTAGAGGTAAGGAAAGTGAACACTGCCCTAAGAAACACCCTGGACAGCATAGGGGTGGCCTGGACTTGAGGCAGCAGCTGGTAAATGAGATTGCTCGCAGACCATGCTGAGAGGTGCCTCAGAGACGTTGAGGACTGGATGGATACCATGGATATGAAAGTGAAATCATTTGCGGAGGACCTGCGGCACGCCATGGCCAGGCTATGGGAAGGACCCGAATCAAATCGAGGATCACAAAAGTCAACATTCCTGAAAAACCTGATAAGGGAGCTGCTGCCTGAGGCCTTGCCTTCGAAAAAAGTGTGCATGGTGGAACGGGCTTATCTCCCGCTGGGAGGAATGCCATAATGCATTTTAGTATGCATCATTAAGTGCTAGGATTGAGGATGGATCCTTCCAGCAGCACATGAAAAAGACAACTTACAGTATACTCAGAAATGGGGCTCATGTTCCGGTTCCCTATAAATTACTTGCAGGTGACCGGTTACTTTTGCACTTAGGTGCACACAGGTCCCCTCCATGAAATTATCATTATTTGCACTTTATAGTGTAAAAAGGAGGCATAAAGTAGAGGTGAAATCATCTTCACGCCTTCCTTTTTCACTCCACAGTGCAAGTTGAGTAAAGACTGCTTGCGATTTACGCCTGGCACGCAGCATTTACAATTGAAACACTGCCTGCCATTTACGCATGATTTGCAGCATTTACAGTGGATACACTGCCTGCCATTTACGCATGACACGCAGCATTTACAGTGGATACACTGCCTGCCATATACGCATGACTTGCAGCATTTACAGTGGATACACTGCCTGCCATTGACGCATGGCAAGCAGCATTTATAATTTACGCATGGCACGCAGCATTTACAATGAATACACAGCCTGCCATTTACGCATGGCACGCAGCATTAACAATGGATACACTGCCTGCCATTTATGTATAGCACACAGCATTTACAATGGATTGCTATGGAATCAGCCTGATTTGTGCTATTGTTAAATGCAGGCAGATTCTATAGGAATCCACCACATTTATGCCAGCATGAAAACGTTATGCATGTGCAAACGCTGGCACATTTATATTGCAGAGGGGAAGAGAGTGAAAGAATCATAAATTACGATCCGTGCCCTTTCTCCACCATACAAATACATTACATTAATGGGTAACACACATGAATGTGTAAAATGTTAACGAGACCAACCACAGTAACATAACTGACACATAGTTGTTGAAGTGATGATTGATTGTAACCTTAATTGGAGGAAGGCTGGGTAACTGAAGATATAGTACCTATATTAAAGTTACCTTTTCCTAACCAATAGAATTGCATATCAACTTGTGAGTGTTATACCTCAATTATGACGAGTTTTCAGTATAAATTCTATAACTTTTATGAAGCTCATTGGATTTGAAGCGAGAAGGACGATCGCATCAGTGCTGATTTCCATGACTCCCCGTTTTTTGTACTTGTCCTTAAACGGACTCCCTTTGCCAAACCATTGAGTTGTCCTTATTGATTGGTGTTGGATTATTAAATCTGCACCCCCATTCATCTCAAGGGTGCAGCTATCTTGTCTTAAAGTACCTTTGGAGCAAACCTCAGCTCTATGGGCCGGCCGGGGGTCTCCGGAGTACAAGATCAACGACTTTTCATGAAATGAAATTACATGTTACTTTGTCCAGTTTTGGAATGGTGAACCTTATCATATTTGACGGTATTACCCACCTCCTTTCATTCATTCCATTCTGAATCCTGCCTTTCTTCCAAGGACGAAAAACAATCAAACCTTTTGTGGAGTGCCTATGCTAAGTTTGCTTTTGGTGAAGAAAAGCCACAAATCAAAAACATAATGTGCAGGATGCGTGGGTGTGCACAGCTCACAAGCAAAAATCAAACGCGGTGACCTTCACTCCCATGAGAGCGATTAGCCCTGCAGACCAACGTGGCATTTGAATTATTTTTGAAAAACAAGCAAATTGTTTGTTTTTAGAAAATATTTCGAAAATATTTAGAAAACCAATGTCACGTGATCATGAATACTTTTTTACTCTTTGAAATGTATAGTGATTTACTTATTTTATGAAAACAGTTCCAGTTAGTGTTCTCCCCACTGTCACATCTGCGTGCACCCTGTTTTCGAGGAGGAATGTGCACTGCTGATGATAACGTGAGACAGTCATAAATACAAGTGCCCTTCCATCTCCACTGAACTTCCTGCGCACTAACAAATGTTGGAGTAGAGGCGGTACATCCCGCCCCCCTGAACCATTCTTGTATCAGTAAAATTACATCTAAGCTAAGGTGGGAGACAACTCCACCCCTCCTGTACCTATTTGCATCACCCATGTTTCATATAAGTGTATTAACGCTGTGCTAATGTGTATGCTTCGAACCTCATTTTGTTTACTTTCAAATGCCTTATTTTTCGAGGCGCTCTGCCCCACTGCTCACTCTCCTAGCACCGCGCACAGCCAGCCCCCACCACCTCTGTCAGCTCAGCCAATCTCCTGTTCTCATGGCAATGCAGCTATTCATTTTTGCAAGTAGCGAGTCTCGAGCCCTGTCAAAATGTGCTTGTACGAGAAAGTCAGATCAAGCCCTGCTCCAACCTTAGTACACAATCCGTCTCTGCTGACTGACTCATGCCATCTCCAACCCCTTCCTGCCAGTTTGCGGTCCCCTGAATCCATGACCCCTGTTCCCTTTGAACGCATCAGGTCCCCAGACTCTACCCCCACACCACCTCAAATTCACCTCCCATATACCTAATCAGGAGTGGTCATATATTTTGGTAACACTAACACCTATCCTCAATGTGTTTGAAATTGTAAGACTCCAGTGGCCGCAAATCAAAGATCAGCCCTTCTGATAAGGCATCCGATAGCAATGACCCCTAACACAGGCACTTACACAGTAAGTCAATTCTGTTTCAAAGTGCCCATGAGGCAACAGGGATGAAACATGCTATTGAAAACAATTAATACAGTGGAGATAAAAGTTGAACCTACTACGCCCTGTGAGTATGCAGAACGTGCAAGTGCAGCAAGGAGAGGGGAAGTGGGGTAAGTGCTGGAATGTCCGTGCTCGTGGGTGAGCAGTAGATGAAGTACATAATATGGTAAGTGCTAGCGTCCTGGAGCCGCATTGGGTGGGTGCTGAGGCAAGTGTTGAGAGGTAGGCAGAGGCTGGAGTGATTGGATATGGGAGGCCAGGTCCCCGAGGGATACATAAAGGCCCTGGCTACCAATCACAGTGACTGTGAGATTAGCAGAGGAGGGAGGAAGGGAAGAGGACAGTCTTGAGGCGCTTATGGAATTTGAGTAAGTCCTGCTCAAGACAAAGAGGAAGGGGGAGGTTGTCCCATAAGAGGGATCCAGCTGAAGAAAGTTATTGGCCTCTGGACCTCTGTTTAGCTAAGCGCTTTACACACAGAGAGTTGGTGCCGGAGGACCAAGGAGGTCTAGAGGGAGAGTATTTAGTAAGAGAAAGTTGCAGATAGTATGGTCTCAGGCCTCAGACAGCCTTGTGGATGATACAGAGGGATTTGAATGTAATCTGTGCCCCAACCGGGAGCCAGTGAAGAGTTTTTAGGGCAGGAGAGATGCAGTCCCGGAGCTCAAGACCAAGAATAAGTCTTGCTGCCTTATTTTGGATTAGCTGGAGGGGTTGTAAAGTGGAAGAAGGAAGATTCAGGAGAAGGCTATTGCAGTAATCAAGCCTAGAGAGAACCAGGACTTGGGTAACACTGCACTTCTGGGGGAAAGTGAGAAAAGGGAGAATTCCTTTGAGAAGGAAGAGTTGAAAGTGGGACTTCTTGGCAATGTCAGGAGTGTGACGTAGTAAGGAGAGAGAGGAGTCAAAGATGACTCCAAGGTTTCTGGCTTCATAAGAAGGAACAGGGGGAGAACCCATATAACAAGGCTAGAGTGAGGAGAAAAAAGAGTAAGGGGGGTCTCAATGGGAATGATCTCAGTCTTTCTGGCATTTAGGCAGAGATCGTTGAAGGTACACCAAGATTGGATGGCAGATAGGCAGACAGGGATGATGGAAGATGCAAGAGGGTCATCAGGAAGTTTGGAAAAGAGTTGTGTGTCATTTGTGTAGCACTGGAAGTTGGCGGAGAAGGAGGAACTAAGGAGTGCTAGCTGAGCAAGATACATGTTGAAGAGCCAGGGAGAGAGGTTTGATCCCTGGGGGACACCACAGGTGGAGAAGGAAGTAGGTGAGAAGAAGGTGCCCAAAATGACTTGGGACGAATGGTCAGGAAGGAGGTAAGCCAATCCAGTACCTGTGCGAGATACCAAGGGTATCATGGAGCCATTTTATGAGGATGGAATGGTTAACCATATCAAAGGCAGAGGAGAGATCAAGTAGGATGAGGACAGCTGGAGAGTTAGCATCCAGAGAAGCGAGCAGTTCTTCACAGGTGTCCAGAAGAGCGGTTTCTATGCCTATGGATGCTTGGAATCCTGACTGATGGACGTGGAACCCACCAACAAGTTCAGTGTGTGAGGTAAGTTGTGGAAAGGCCAGCTTCTCCAGCAGTTTCCCAAGGAAGGGGTTGATAGAAATAGTGCATTATTTGGCTGTACAGGTAGGGACTGCTGAAGGTTGTTTCATGAGGGGGCACACAAAGGAGTGCTTGAGGGAGGATGGGAAAGATCCAGTGGCAAAAGAGTGGCTTCAGAGATCAGCGAGTACAGCGTAAAAGAGAGCCAATGTTGTCCTTGGTGGTTCTGGAGGAGCAAAGGGAAACCTGTTTGGAAGAGACGTTTATGCAGCAGACAACTCTGGTGACTTCTTCAGGTGTGACGGGGTGAAGGAAGAGAGAGAGGAAGGAGGAGGGTGAGAAGCTGAAGGAGGTAAGGGAGTGAGGGAGGGGTTGGGCGGGAGGGTAGCAAGGGTGCTCAGGATGTCAAGAGTTTTAGTGGTGAATTGTGTGGCCAGTGCATTGCAGAGGGCCTGGGACGGAAGAGGGGAGGAGGAGACTGCGGAAGGATTGGCTAGTTCCCTGCAGATTTCAAAGAGTTGAGCCATGTCTCCAGTGCCTGGATGTGGGCCCTTTTCTTGGCATGGATGGAGAGTCTGTATTGCCTTTGTATCAGGCGGCAATCCAGTTTGTCAGAGGGTGAGCCTGAGTGACATATATATGCCACTTCTGGGATCAGATCAGATGCTTCATAACCGATCACTAGATTCCCCCAAAGTGTGATTATTGGCCCTGTTTGAGAACGGGTCCAGGGCTCAGAAAAACTGTTGGGTATGGCATCTGCTGTGGCGTGGTCCCTGATCACAAAGGCCTGGGGAAAACAAAGAGCACCAAGTGTTCAAGAAGGGCTGAATTGCTTGTGTAACTGTGAGAAACGTGAAACCCAATATGCTTTGACACTACCGAGTAGGAGTAGGTCGTGTGACTACTGTGCTCCCTTCAGGGCTTATACGATGAGGGCAAATGGTGACCCTGTGGATAGAGATGAGTAATACATTGTGACGTGCCCTTGCGGCAGTGTGCCAACCTTTTTTGTGTTGTTATGCTTGGTTGTATATTTTTCTGTTTTTGAATGATTTGTTAAATGTGAGGAGGGGGGGTCAGTGGATGAGGGGTACACAATATGCAGAAGTACTGAGGGGGATTGTGATCCGAAAGGGATACAGGACGATCATGACGGGATGGACAATTATTACCAAAGATGTTGGGGGTTTCTTGTTGTTTCATTGATCTGGTGTTTGTTATGTTATGCACATTAAATAAATATATAAAGAATGTTTTAAAAAACTGAAGGATGTAAGGGATTAAGATAACAAAAACATTTTAATTGTTTCTGAAAGGTTAACAGAGTTCAATTTAAACAAGCAGATAGACAGTTTGCACTTGTGAATTCTTTTCCAAAGATCTTGTAGTTGACAGTTTTTAACTTAAGTAGATCGCAGATGTCAACTTACAACCTTGGAATAGTTAGTGACAAACTGGATATCAATGTTGATGCTTCACATACTTAATATTATTGGAGAGCAGTCATTAATGTGAGTGCTTTTGGAATTTCGCTTTAATTCATGCAATCGTTTGAGAGGTTTTCATTTTACATGTTGTCTAACGGCTTAAAGGTGGTCATTAATGATGTTTATGCACGTTGCTTTCTAGCGTAGCCAAATCTACATCTTTGGTAAAAATGTTAATTTGTTTGGTATTTTAAAGTAATATGTGCACTTGTGCATTTAAAAGTTGATTACTTTGTCATGTAGGTTAGATTTTTTATCCAGTCTAGGAATTGTGCACAAACTATATTTTTCTAGGAATGTGCTTACTGTTTTGGAACAAAATTGAGATGCACCCGCAATTAAAAAAAAACATATGCGTATGAGGTGCTCAACGAGCTTGATATTCTTTTCTGCAGAAGCAATATTTTACTTTGCCTAATGGTGGATAGTTAGAGTTTAAATGGCAAGGATACAATGATGCAAATGTCTTTAAACATTTCCAGGATCAAGAGCACAAATTGCATTTGGAGTTAAAGAGTTGATGTTATGAAGGTGGGCATTTGCTTCTCTTAAAAAGTCACTACGTTCTTCCCATGCATAGTTATCAAAACTTAGAATTACAAACCACATGGTTGATCCAAGGTTACATAACATACAATTTAATTTGGATAAATGCCTATACCAGTATTGTATTGTTCCTCGCATATTGCTAAAATGTTTGTAATAGTTCTTCTAAAAGTTGATCTTTTGCGTTGCTTCAACTTTTTAAATTAGTATAGATGTTGTCATGTTATTTATTTATTTATTTATTTGTTTGTTTATTTATTTTGACATTTGTTAAGCATGCTTCGCCCGGAGGCATCTAGGCGCTGGTTACAGAAGGGTGGTGGTTGCAATAGTTATCTTAGGGTGCATTCAGGTTACATCAGATGAAATCGTTAAACATCAATAAGTACATAGGTTACAGTTAACAATTACATACAGAGGTTGAATATTACCGATACAGTTAGAGAGCCTGATGTGGATCACATGAATAACATGTTTGGTGTGTGTGACGAGAGGAGGGGTCAAGAGCAGGTATTACTCTTGACTGATTGAAAAGCCATGTTTTGAGCTCTTTCCGGAAGGACCATAGGGATGGATCTGATCTCAGTGCTGTAGGCATGGAGTTCCAGACTTTAGCTGCGATCAATGGGAAGCTACAATCTCCTGCTTTTTGGCATTTGAAGCAGGAGATGTCCAGCCGGAAAGAGTAGGCTGCTCAGGTGGGTCTGATAGACTGAGCTTTGGAGAATTGGCTAGAAATATATCTAGGGGCACTTTTAGACAGACATTTGTGACTAAGGGATATCATTTTAAATGATATGTGCTCTCAGACCGGGAGCCAGTGGATTTTGCGCCTAACTTCAGAGATGTGATCCTTTCTAGGGATGTCAAGTGCTGCTCTGAGTGCGTTATTCTGAATGATTTGTAGTTTTTAATGTTCCTGGTGTTGGAGCCTGCAAAGAGAGCATTGCAGTAGTCAATCCTCGACAGAATCAGCGCTCTAGCGAGGGTGACGCAGTTGTCCTTTGTCAGGAAGGGCCTGCTCGCAGTGATCAATTTGGCTCTGTAGGCTGCTGCCAATGCAATGGCATTGACTTGTCTGGTCAGGCATAGTGATGAGTCAAGGTACACACCTAATTTGTTTTCCGCTTTGGACGTGGTGATAATGTTGCCGTCAATAATGAACGATTTGTAATCGTTGGAGAGGTTATTAATCTGAGAGTGTTTCCCAATGAGGAATATCTTGGCTTTATCGTCATTCAGGCAGAGATCATTATGCGCCATCCATGCCTGAATGGTTAGGTATATTTCATTTAGAGCGTTGGAATCTAAGTTGTGATTGCCCGTAATGGGCAGGAGAATTTGGGAATCATCCGGTGACTCCCAATTTGTCTAGTAGGTCCGAATAATGGTTTGGTAAAGACATTGCAGAGGGTGGGGGAGATGCAGGAACCTTGGGGGACTCCGCAGGTGACTAGGGCAGGGAGCGTAGCCACTGTAGTTGAGAATACCCCCATGGTGCAGTTGGATAAGAATGATTCAATTCATTTTGTGGTGTTGTCAGAAAAATGGGTATCTACAGCTAGGTGTTTGCACAGTATTTTATGGTTAACTAAGTCAAAGGCTGCTGAGAGGTCCAGTAGAAGGAGTGCAGCCATATTGCCTTGTCTTTTATGTCGTCCATTCGGATTTTTAGGTCCAAAAGGGCGGTTTCAGTACCATGGCTGGGGCAGAAGCCCGATTGTCTGAGGCCAAGGAGGTTATGTGGTTCCAGGAATTTTTGAATTTGCACGTAAACTATCCTATCCAGTAGTCTGAGAAGGAAGGGTACCGTGGTGATTGGTTGGTAGTTCGTTGGGATGTTTGGGGCTAGTGTTGGTTTTTTGAGGAGAGGGGGAACCCAAGCCTCTTTGAGATTTTCTGGTACATCGTTTGAGGAGAACGAATGATTGATTAAGGTTGTGATGAATGGGGCTAGTTCTATGGCAGACTTTTTTATGAGCGAGGCTGGGCAGATGTCACCTTGAGGGTTTGGAGGGTTTTAGGCCGTGGATGGTTTTGATGGTGTCTGAGATGGTAACAGGGGTGAATTCGAATCTGGGCAGAGAAATGGGCAGAGTAGATTGCTATCAAAGGTATGGATAGGCGATGCTATCTTAGTTTTTTTGGTGTTCATTTCAGTATAGAAATGTTGCCAAGAAGAGCCTTTTGAATGTTATAGCACCAGGGGATTCCAACTCACGTAGAATCGAAAAGAGTTCTCTACTTCCAGATTTAGCTTGCCCAATTCTTAGGTTGTAGGAATTACCTTGTGCTTGGAGGATGGCTAGTTTATATTTGGGGCTGCTTGTTAGCGTGGGAGTTTCTTTTTTTGCCAGGTGTTTTCTGCTGTTCTTTTTTTAGGCATAAAGCTTTAAGACTACAGGTATACCAGGAGTTTTGGTGGGGGTGGGTTTAGGCTTGCGCCTGCCCAATGGGTCAATTTTGTTGATAGGACCAAGGAGGGTCTGGTTGTATAGCGTGACCATATCCATCGGGTTGAGCTGGGTGGGTGGGTCTGAGGTTAATGCTGAGATGTAGAGGAGTATGTTATCCGGGATGATGTCTGGGTGTGTTGAGTAAGGTTGTGCTGTAGGGGGATGTTGTTGATGGCAAAAAGTATGAGATTGTGGTCCGACCAAGGGCATTGGATGTTGGCTGCAATGGTAGTAATGCAGTTGCAGTCTGCCCGCCAGTCGAGGGTGCAACCTTTTTCATGTGTTGGGTTGACTATTCGCTGGTGAAAGCATTGTGATTCCAATGTGCTTTCAATAACTAGCGCCTGGGCATCTGCAGGGTTGTTAAGCCTGAGATTGAAATCTTCCATGATGATAATCTTAGCTGATGGCTTGGTATTGGTGGAAAGGAGTTGTGCAATGTCCTTCAAACGTTGCAGAGGTCCTGGCATGCTATATGAGGTGTATGGTTATGGTGGAATTAGGTGAAGGTGAGATCTTGAGTGACAATAATTTGCTTGAGTGGATTTCAGTATTAGGTATTGTTCTAAACAGGAGGTTGTTTTTGGTGATGAGAGCTATTCCACCTCCTTTTGAGGACACTCTATCTTTCCTAAGAATGGTATATCCCTACGGTGTGGCGAGGGAGAGGTCTGGGCCAGCTGCTGGGTGTAGCCAGGTTTCCGTTATTGCTGGGAAGAAGAGGTTGTTAGTGGATTTGGTGTCAGTGATGTCAAGAGCATGGGCTAGGAAGGATCTGGCATTGATAAGGGCTACTATCAGCTGTGTAGTCTTGGGTGTCGAGATGGTTGGGGTGGTGGGCTTGCTGGATTTGTCCTTTGGAGGTGATTTTTTAGGCGCAGTCAGATAATTGGCCGGTAGGTTGCCTGTCGAAAGTTTGGTTTTCCTGGTATTAGTGGTTGGCATTCTAAGGGTCTTTTTGTGGTCAAGTCCATTAGGTGGAGGTCGTATTCTCTGACAGGAGGATTTCCCTGAAGGAGTTGTAGGGGTTGTGGTTTTGGGGTTAGGGCTCTCAATCCTTCTTGTGATGGAGGGAGTGGAGGTAGGTGTGTGGTGATGGGCATGGGTGAGGCGGGAGGCAAGGCGTGAGTTTCTTTTTTCAGTTGAGCTGGGGTTTCTAAGGAGTGACACTGGTTGTGTCATAGGCCGTCAAGTAGTGCTGTACTGAGGCTGTGCCCTAGCGGGGGTGGAAGGGTATGCAAGTTGTTACGTGTTTGTTCCTATGCTTTAGGGAGCAGGGTGTTTTGATCTGGAGTAAGGTCTGATGTATGATAACGATGGCCTCTATTAAGCATATGAACAGCTCTGTAACATAAGGTGGATTAATAAATAAAACATATATTCAGGATTAAGTCTAAATCGATGGTCAGTTCAATGCATGCGGCTTGTCCTATATTCAGAGGGACATATTAGTATGGGTCTATCATCTGATCCTCCACACTCTTTGTGGGAAAGAATTGAGCAGAGCACCCTTCTTCTCAGTACTCATCCCATACACTTTCAGGGTAATTCATAGAATTTCGCAGAAAAGTGTCGCAAGCGGCTGGCGCAGAGTGTCCGCGTGCGATTGTCTGCGCCAGGCACGTGCGCTAAAATCGATTTCCGCGCACAGCGTATTCATGGATTTCAGGCTCCCAAACCAGCCGTGGCGCAGAGTATCGCAGCGACCCTGCAGCAGCGCCAGTAACGCCCCCAAGAACGCCCTCGCGCAAGGAAAAGCCATCAAAATCGCTAAATCATCGCAAAGGGCAGCGCTAACCCTGGACCAGTCCACAGGGCTGCCAAACAAGGAACGCAAAGCGGGTAACGTGCATATCAGGGGTACGCGTGAAGTTTTACACGCGATTAGCCAGGGCACGTGTATCACAGGGGTACGCAGGAATTATCACACGCGATTTGGCTGGGTGGGTCCTCACAGGTGTTCCCTGTACACCCTCCACGGCCCCTGCAGGCAGCCCACAAAACAGGGGACTACCCTGCACACCTGCTCATGTCCCCCTGCACCCCCACCCCCCAGCAGTGCAGGGGCAGCCTCCACCAGGCCCCCACTCATGTCCCCTATCACCCCCACCCCCAGCAGTGCTGGGGCAGCCTCCACCAGGCCCCCACTCATGTCACCCACCACCCCCACCCCCCAGGCACCAGGGTCACCCTCCACCAGGCCCCCACTCATGTCTCCCACCACCCCCACACCCCAGCAGTGCAGGGGCAGCCTCCACCAGGCCCCCACTCATGTCTCCCACCACCCCCACCCCCCTGCCACCATGGGCAGCCCCCACCAGGCCCCCACTCATGTCTCCCACCACCCCCACCCCCCAGCAGTGCAGGGTCACCCTCCACCAGGCCCCCACTCATGTCTCCCACCACCCCCACCCCCCAGCCACCAGGGTCACCCTCCACCAGGCCCCCACTCATGTCTCCCACCACCCCCACCCCCCAGCCACCAGGGGCACCCTCCACCAGGCCCCCACTCATGTCTCCCACCACCCCCACCCCCCAGCAGTGCAGGGGCAGCCTCCACCAGGCCCCCACTCATGTCACCCACCACCCCCACCCCCCAGCCACCATGGGCAGCCCCCACCAGGCCCCCACTCATGTCTCCCACCACCCCCACCCCCCAGCAGTGCAGGGTCACCCTCCACCAGGCCCCCACTCATGTCTCCCACCACCCCCACCCCCCAGCCACCAGGGTCACCCTCCACCAGGCCCCCACTCATGTCTCCCACCACCCCCACCCCCAGCCACCAGGGTCACCCTCCACCAGGCCCCCACTCATGTCTCCCACCACCCCCACCCCCCAGCAGTGCAGGGGCAGCCTCCACCAGGCCCCCACTCATGTCACCCACCACCCCCACCCCCCAGCCACCAGGGTCACCCTCCACCAGGCCCCCACTCATGTCTCCCACCACCCCCACACCCCAGCAGTGCAGGGGCAGCCTCCACCAGGCCCCCACTCATGTCTCCCACCACCCCCACCCCCCAGCAGTGCAGGGTCACCCTCCACCAGGCCCCCACTCATGTCTCCCACCACCCCCACCCCCCAGCCACCAGGGTCACCCTCCACCAGGCCCCCACTCATGTCTCCCACCACCCCCACACCCCAGCAGTGCAGGGTCAACCTCCACCAGGCCCCCACTCATGTCTCCCACCACCCCCACCCCCCAGCCACCAGGGTCACCCTCCACCAGGCCCCCACTCATGTCTCCCACCACCCCCACACCCCAGCCACCAGGGTCACCCTCCACCAGGCCCCCACTCATGTCTCCCACCACCCCCACACCCCAGCAGTGCAGGGGCAGCCTCCGCCAGGCCCCCACTCATGTCCCCCTGCACCCCCACACCCCAGCAGTGCAGGGGCAGCCTCCACCAGGCCCCCACTCATGTCTCCCACCACCCCCACACCCCAGCAGTGCAGGGGCAGCCTCCACTAGGCCCCCACTCATGTCTCCCACCACCCCCACACCCCAGCAGTGCAGGGGCAGCCTCCACCAGGCCCCCACTCATGTCTCCCACCACCCCCACACCCCAGCAGTGCAGGGGCAGCCTCCACCAGGCCCCCACTCATGTCTCCCACCACCCCCACACCCCAGCAGTGCAGGGGCAGCCTCCACCAGGCCCCCACTCATGTCTCCCACCAACCCCACCCCCCAGCAGTGCAGGGGCAGCCTCCACCAGGGCCCCACTCATGTCACCCACCACCCCCACCCCCCAGCCACCAGGGTCACCCTCCACCAGGCCCCCACTCATGTCCCCCACCACCCCCACACCCCAGCAGTGCAGGGGCAGCCTCCACCAGGCCCCCACTCATGTCTCCCACCACCCCCACCCCCCAGCAGTGCAGGGGCAGCCTCCACCAGGCCCCCACTCATGTCACCCACCACCCCCACCCCCCAGCCACCAGGGTCACCCTCCACCAGGCCCCCACTCATGTCTCCCACCACCCCCACACCCCAGCAGTGCAGGGGCAGCCTCCACCAGGCCCCCACTCATGTCTCCCACCACCCCCACCCCCCAGCAGTGCAGGGTCACCCTCCACCAGGCCCCCACTCATGTCTCCCACCACCCCCACACCCCAGCAGTGCAGGGTCAACCTCCACCAGGCCCCCACTCATGTCTCCCACCACCCCCACCCCCCAGCCACCAGGGTCACCCTCCACCAGGCCCCCACTCATGTCTCCCACCACCCCCACACCCCAGCCACCAGGGTCACCCTCCACCAGGCCCCCACTCATGTCTCCCACCACCCCCACACCCCAGCAGTGCAGGGGCAGCCTCCGCCAGGCCCCCACTCATGTCCCCCTGCACCCCCACACCCCAGCAGTGCAGGGGCAGCCTCCACCAGGCCCCCACTCATGTCTCCCACCACCCCCACACCCCAGCAGTGCAGGGGCAGCCTCCACTAGGCCCCCACTCATGTCTCCCACCACCCCCACACCCCAGCAGTGCAGGGGCAGCCTCCACCAGGCCCCCACTCATGTCTCCCACCACCCCCACACCCCAGCAGTGCAGGGGCAGCCTCCACCAGGCCCCCACTCATGTCTCCCACCACCCCCACACCCCAGCAGTGCAGGGGCAGCCTCCACCAGGCCCCCACTCATGTCTCCCACCACCCCCACCCCCCAGCAGTGCAGGGGCAGCCTCCACCAGGCCCCCACTCATGTCACCCACCACCCCCACCCCCCAGCCACCAGGGTCACCCTCCACCAGGCCCCCACTCATGTCCCCCACCACCCCCACACCCCAGCAGTGCAGGTGCAGCCTCCACCAGGGCCCCAATCATGTCTCCCACCACCCCCACCCCCCAGCAGTGCAGGGGCACCCTCCACCAGGCCCCCACTCATGTCTCCCACCACCCCCACCCCCCAGCAGTGCAGGGTCAACCTCCACCAGGCCCCCACTCATGTCCCCCTGCACCCCCACCCCCCAGCAGTGCAGGGGCAGCCTCCACCAGGCCCCCACTCATGTCTCCCACCACCCCCACACCCCAGCAGTGCAGGGGCAGCCTCCACCAGGCCCCCACTCATGTCTCCCACCACCCCCACCCCCCTGCCACCATGTGCAGCCCCCACCAGGTCCTCACAATCCCCAATCATGTGCGTAATGGTCAGCCTCCACAGCCAAAAAGCCTACCAAGTAACCCATTCACCCACATGGAAATGGAAATCACATGTTACACCCCCAATGTTCATGAAGCAAATGAACCCATGTCCGTCACACACATATTTTCCAATTGAATGGGAAAACACACAACATGACATGCATGAAACCAATGAGATGAAACCACACAGTGAACAATGGAAAAAAAAATGTATTTGAAAAAAATACGAATGCTAAAGAAAGAAAACTAACTACAATGTAAATGTGAAAAAAGAAGCTGCATGTCCGCATAAAAACACAAAACTAGAAAATCTAATCCAAAAAATTTTGTCCAAAGTGAAATGTCAAAACTCTCCGTGCAACAAAGAACTATGTACAAAAATAACAAGGGTCCATCATCACAACTGAACTAAGGAAACCTCCTAAAAAACCTACCTAAATATCAACTATATACAAAAAGTGGAGCAGTGTCCGTTGACTCCAAATCATAAGAAAAAACAAAGGAAACCTAAAACTAAAGAACTATATACAAAGGCGGCGGGCAAGTCCAGCGGCTCACTCTGTGGTGTTCCGGGCCAGGGCATCATCGAACTCCTGTTCGATGTCCCGGAGGCGGTCCAGTTCCATGGCCCCGAGGGTCCGCAGGGACGACGCCGTGTCCTCCTCCAACCCCCTGCGGATTGCCTCGAGGCACTCGGCCCGCCTCAGGGCCCTCCGCATGGAGTTCTCCGCCCTGACCATTGTGAGCTGCGCCTCTTCCGCCCGCCGCCGCTCCGCACCTATGGCGTGGCCCAACCGCTGCCACACGGAAGACACTCTCTGTCCTGGGTCCTCCTGCCCTCCGGCCGATGCCTGCCCCTCCGATGTCGAAGGCCCCGAGCCTTCATGGCTCCCACCATGTTGCTGCTGCTGCTCTGCCTCTGCCCGTGCACTGCCTCCTGCTGCCTGCACATCCTCCGCCGGCTGGGGTGCAGTTGTTGATGTGGCCACCCCTGCTGGACGTCCGACTCCCGACTGTGGCAGGGATGCCTCCTCCACCAGCCTGGCCGCACTGTCAGAGGCAGCTCCACAGGGCACCCAGGTAACTGATGGGTGGGAAGATGGCACAGAGGACGACTGGCGCGTAGGGGGTCCAGTTGAGGAGGGGGTCGGAACAAGCCCCATCAGACGGAGGAATCCGGTCTGGGTGACCTGTCCCAGCAGGCTGACGTGGTCAACGAGCCATTCGAGATGACGTGAAGTCTCTCCATGAAAAGACTGCAGGTCACCTCGCATGGCCCGTTGACCCAACGCCACACCAGCCAGGACAGGCTCAACCCGGACCTGGATAGCCACGTCCGCAGGCAGAGGAAGTCCAGTTGACGTCAGCTCATCCCCTGCCTGGAAACGGGTCTGGACGTAGGCATCCCTGCTGGTGCAAGATGATGCAGGGACAGGATCGGGGACAGGATTGCACACAGGCACCTCCGCGGCCGCCTGTGCTGCCTCCTGTCCCTGGTCCTGGACTGCACCACTAGCACCAGTGGGATCCCCACCTCCAGACCCCGTCTCTGGTGCTTGCACGGCCTCCTCCTCCACCAGACCCCCCACCAACCTGGATGACTCCGTGCCATCTTCCCCTGTTGGGCCCTGTGGGGTCCCAGCTGCCCCTTCTGCTGCCGAGGAGTCCAACTCCAACCTCCGCCTCTTGGACCTCCCCCCGGCAGCTGCGGCCTGGGACGCGGCACCGGACTCCTCACTCCCCGACGAGATGACAACACGGGAGGGGAGCCGGGCCTTGCGTCTCCGGCTGGCGGTCGGATCCCCGCCGCTGTGCTCCACAGCACCTTCTCCGCCCTCTTCATCAGTTGACGCTGCAGACAGGGAGAAACAAAACACAGGCATCAGGGCACTTTACAATGGACACATACACGCATGACAGTTGCACATGAGTGGCATTGGCAAACCTCAGACATGTCATCACAATCCCCAACACACATGTCATTGCAACTGGCACACATGAGCCATACCACAGCCATATCGCAACTGCCACCACCATCCCTACACATACAACAGCATCAGCAGCCAAAGGGGAGCCATACATCACATGCAACACAGGAAGTGCACCACACATGTACACACACCACCACACTTGCATGCATGTCTACACCTCTGCCAAGTGTCGCACTGTTCAGACGGGCATCCATGTCACATCTGCCAATCAGGCTTCCACATACCGCTGTCACATGCATCCATGTAGCATCACTGTTGCACCTTTGACAAATACACACACATGCACATGTACACAGTGCTCATACATGCAGCCGAAAACAACATACATGCCTGACATCACGGACATGTCTACTTACATACACATTCATCCAAACATGTGTGCACGCACAACTGCATTTGCCATGCAAGCCCACACACACAAGCACCATCCATGTCTCACACATTACAGCCCTCGCATGTGTCAGCTTCACGGCCCTGTACACCCCCACCCATACTCCACCCCATACAAACAGATGTGCAACCGGCACAATGGGGAATGATCACCACACGCCCTGCTCACAACCAGGATGCATGTACACTCACCGCTCGACTCCAGACGGCTCTGCTTCTCTAGGACCTGGACGTGGAGCGCTGGGGATATGCGTTCCAGGACCCCCATCTGTTCTTCCGACAAGTGGCCCCGGCGCCCCTTGGCATCCGCTGCCTTCAAGAGGCGCCGGGCCTTGTTCAGGGTCCTGGACCTGAAGTCCTCCCAGCGCTTCCTGACATGTTGTAAGTCCCGGACTGCCACCCCCTCCGCGTTGATGGCAGTCACGATGTCAGTCCAGATCCGAGTCCGTCCTTCCTTGTCGGCGCGGGAACTTCCAAAGAGGGCATCATACTGCCCCAGGACTTGCTCCACCAGGACACCAACTTCGGTGGCACTGAAGCTGGTGCCCCTCTGCCTCTCTGGCCGGGGGTTGTCAGTGGTCACAGATGGTGTTAGCCCCGACATGACAACCCCAGAGGCAGGAGTGGGTGGGCAACTGGGTCCTGGGGCTGGGCTGTGGAGCGATGGAATTCCAGTCGGGAGTCTTCTGTTCCAGCAGGGGTGGTCACAGCAACAGCACCCCTGGCTGATGTGCAGGCAGCAAATGGCAGTGCACGTGGGCAGCAGGCAGTCAGGCAGCAGCAGATAGCAGGTGGGAGCGTGCTCGGGGCTCTGGGGGGCAGTAATTCGGCCTTCTGGGCAGGAGCGTGGTCTCCCGTGTGCTCACGCATGGCCAGCTTGGTACGGAGTGAATTGGCACGTGAAAATCCTGCACGTCAGCGTGAAAACCGAGGAAAGGCCCTTAGCGCGTAAGCGCGTCAGCACGCATACGCGATTCCATTGGACCAAAGGCCCTTAGCGCGTAAGCGCGTCTGTGACGTGAGCCGCACGGGTGTTTCCCACACAGCACGTGATGACAGAGCACACGTGGAAAGACTGAACGTCAGAGTCCCATCGCGTGTAATTGGACAAAAGTGCGTGTACACGCGATTGGCCTATGTACGTGTATATGAGGTGTGCGCGGACACTTACACACGCAAGTACATCAGCGCACCTGTATCCCGGTGTACGGCCATTTCCACCAATCACACGCAATGAGACTCTGACGTGCAGTCTTTCCACGTGTGCTCTGTCATCACGTGCTGTGTGGGAAACACCCGTGCAGGTCACGTCACAGACGCGCTTACGCGCTGAGGGCCTTTGGTCCAATGGAATCGCGTATGCGTGCTGACGCGCTTACGCGCTAAGGGCCTTTCCTCGGTTTTCACGCTGACGTGCAGGATTTTCACGTGCCAATTCACTCCGTACCAAGCTGGCCACGCGTGAGCACACGGAAGACCACGCTCCTGCCCAGAAGGCCGAATTACTGCCCCCCAGAGCCCCGAGCACGCTCCCACCTGCTATCTGCTGCTGCCTGACTGCCTGCTGCCCACGTGCACTGCCATTTGCTGCCTGCACATCAGCCAGGGGTGCTGTTGCTGTGACCACCCCTGCTGGAACAGAAGACTCCCGACTGGAATTCCATCGCTCCACAGCCCAGCCCCAGGACCCAGTTGCCCACCCACTCCTGCCTCTGGGGTTGTCATGTCGGGGCTAACACCATCTGTGACCACTGACAACCCCCGGCCAGAGAGGCAGAGGGGCACCAGCTTCAGTGCCACCGAAGTTGGTGTCCTGGTGGAGCAAGTCCTGGGGCAGTATGATGCCCTCTTTGGAAGTTCCCGCGCCGACAAGGAAGGACGGACTCGGATCTGGACTGACATCGTGACTGCCATCAACGCGGAGGGGGTGGCAGACCGGGACTTACAACATGTCAGGAAGCGCTGGGAGGACTTCAGGTCCAGGACCCTGAACAAGGCCCGGCGCCTCTTGAAGGCAGCGGATGCCAAGGGGCGCCGGGGCCACTTGTCAGAAGAACAGATGGGGGTCCTGGAACGCATATCCCCAGCGCTCCACGTCCAGGTCCTAGAGAAGCAGAGCCGTCTGGAGTCGAGCGGTGAGTGTACATGCATCCGGGTTGTGAGCAGGGCGTGTGGTGATCATTCCCCATTGTGCCGGTTGCACATCTGTTTGTATGGGGTGGAGTATGGGTGGGGGTGTACAGGGCCGTGGGGCTGACACATGCGAGGGCTGTAATGTGTGAGACATGGATGGTGCTTGTGTGTGTGGGCTTGCATGGCAAATGCAGTTGTGCGTGCACACATGTTTGGATGAATGTGTATGTAAGTAGACATGTCCGTGATGTCAGGCATGTATGTTGTTTTCGGCTGCATGTATGAGCACTGTGTACATGTGCATGTGTGTGTATATGTCAAGGGTGCAACAGTGATGCTACATGGATGCATGTGACAGCGGTATGTGGAAGCCTGATTGGCAGATGTGACATGGATGCCCGTCTGAACAGTGCAACACTTGGCAGAGGTGTAGACATGCATGCAAGTGTGGTGGTGTGTGTACATGTGTGGTGCACTTCCTGTGTTGCATGTGATGTCTGGCTCCCCTTTGGCTGCTGATGCTGTTGTATGTGTAGGGATGGTGGTGGCAGTTGCAAAATGGCTGTGGTATGGCTCATGTGTGCCAGTTGCAATGACATGTGTGTTGGGGATTGTGATGACATGTCTGAGGTTTGCCAATGCCACTCATGTGCAACTGCCATGCGTGTATGTGTCCATTGTACAGTGCCCTGATGCCTGTGTTTTGTTTCTCCCTGTCTGCAGCGTCAACTGATGAAGAGGGCGGAGAAGGTGCTGTGGAGCACAGCGGCGGGGATCCGACCGCCAGCCGGAGACGCAAGGCCCGGCTCCCCTCCCGTGTTGTCATCTCGTCGGGGAGTGAGGAGTCCGGTGCCGCGTCCCAGGCCGCAGCTGCCGGGGGGAGGTCCAAGAGGCGGAGGTTGCAGTTGGACTCCTCGGCAGCAGAAGGGGCAGCTGGGACCCCACAGGGCCCAACAGGGGAAGATGGCACAGAGTCATCCAGGTTGGTGGGGGGTTTGGTGGAGGAGGGGGCCGCGCAAGCACCAGAGACAGGGTCTGGAGGTGGGGATCCCACTGGTGCTAGTGGTGCAGTCCAGGACCAGGGACAGGAGGCAGCACAGGCGGCCGCGGAGGTGCCTGTGTGCAATCCTGTCCCCGATCCTGTCCCTGCATCATCTTGCACCAGCAGGGATGCCTACGTCCAGACCCGTTTTCAGGCAGGGGATGAGCTGATGTCAACTGGCCTTCCTCTGCCTGCGGACGTGGCCATCCAGGTCCGGGTTGAGCCTGTCCTGGCTGGTGTGGCGTTGCGTCAACGGGCCATGCGAGGTGACCTGCAGTCTTTTCATGGAGAGACTGCACGTCATCTCGAATGGCTCGTTGACCACGTCAGCCTGCTGGGACAGGTCACCCAGGCCGGATTCCGCTGTCTGATGGGGCTTGCTCCGACCCCCTCCTCAACTGGACCCCCTACGCGCCAGTCGTCCTCTGTGCCATCTTCCCACCCATCAGTCACCTGGGTGCCCTGTGGAGCTGCCTCTGACAGTGCGGCCAGGCTGGTGGAGGAGGCATCCCTGCCACAGTCGGGAGTCGGAGGTCCAGCAGGGGTGGCCACATCAACAGGTGCACCCCAGCCGGCGGAGGATGTGCAGGCAGCAGGAGGCAGTGCACGGGCAGAGGAAGAGCAGCAGCAGCAGCAAGATGGTGGGAGACATGAAGGCTCGGGGCTTTCAACATCGGAGGGGCAGGCATCGGCCGGAGGGCAGGGGGACCCAGGACAGAGAGTGTCTTCCGTGTGGCAGCGGTTGGGCCACGCCATAGGTGCGGAGCGGCGGCGGGCGGAAGAGGCGCGGCTCACAATGGTCAGGGCTGAGAACTCCATGCGGAGGGCCCTGAGGTGGGCCGAGTGCCTCGAGGCAATCCGCAGGGGGTTGGAGGAGGACACAGCGTCGTCCCTGCGGACCCTCGGGGCCATGGAACTGGACCGCCTCCGGGACATCGAACAGGAGTTCGATGATGCCCTGGCCCGGAACACCACAGAGTGAGCCGCTGGACTTGCCCGCCGCCTTTGTATATAGTTCTTTAGTTTTAGGTTTCCTTTGTTTTTTCTTATGATTTGGAGTCAACGGACACTGCTCCACTTTTTGTATATAGTTGATATTTAGGTAGGTTTTTTAGGAGGTTTCCTTAGTTCAGTTGTGATGATGGACCCTTGTTATTTTTGTACATAGTTCTTTGTTGCACGGAGAGTTTTGACATTTCACTTTGGACAAAATTTTTTGGATTAGATTTTCTAGTTTTGTGTTTTTATGCGGACATGCAGCTTCTTTTTTCACATTTACATTGTAGTTAGTTTTCTTTCTTT
Organism: Ambystoma mexicanum; assembly: GCF_040938575.1. Taxonomy (NCBI): domain Eukaryota; kingdom Metazoa; phylum Chordata; class Amphibia; order Caudata; family Ambystomatidae; genus Ambystoma; species Ambystoma mexicanum. Next base: position 380,778,565 of record NC_090925.1, read on the forward strand.
GGCATTCGTATTTTTTTCAATACATTTTTTTTTCCATTGTTCACTGTGTGGTTTCATCTCATTGGTTTCATGCATGTCATGTTGTGTGTTTTCCCATTCAATTGGAAAATATGTGTGTGACGGACATGGGTTCATTTGCTTCATGTACATTGGGGGTGTAACATGTGATTTCCATTTCCATGTGGGTGAATGGGTTACTTGGTAGGGCTTTTTGGCTGTGGAGGCTGACCATTACGCACATGATTGGGGATTGTGAGGACCTGGTGGGGGCTGCACATGGTGGCAGGGGGGTGGGGGTGGTGGGAGACATGAGTGGGGGCCTGGTGGAGGCTGCCCCTGCACTGCCGGGGGGTGCGGGTGCAGGGGGACATGAGTGGGGGCCTGGTGGAGGGTGACCCTGGTGGCTGGGGGGTGGGGGTGGTGGGAGACATGAGTGGGGGCCTGGTGGAGGCTGCCCCTGCACTGCTGGGGTGTGGGGGTGGTGGGAGACATGAGTGGGGGCCTGGTGGAGGGTGACCCTGCACTGCTGGGGTGTGGGGGTGGTGGGAGACATGAGTGGGGGCCTGGTGGAGGGTGACCCTGCACTGCTGGGGTGTGGGGGTGGTGGGAGACATGAGTGGGGGCCTGGTGGAGGCTGCCCCTGCACTGCTGGGGTGTGGGGGTGGTGGGTGAGATGGGTGGGGGCCTGGTGGAGGCTGCCCCTGGTGGCTGGGGGGTGGGGGTGGTGGGTGACATGAGTGGGGGCCTGGTGGAGGGTGCCCCTGGTGGCTGGGGTGTGGGGGTGGTGGGAGACATGAGTGGGGGCCTGGTGGAGGCTGCCCCTGCACTGCTGGGGTGTGGGGGTGGTGGGAGACATGAGTGGGGGCCTGGTGGAGGGTGACCCTGGTGGCTGGGGGGTGGGGGTGGTGGGAGACATGAGTGGGGGCCTGGTGGAGGGTGACCCTGCACTGCTGGGGTGTGGGGGTGGTGGGTGACATGGGTGGGGGCCTGCTGGCAGGTGCCCCACAGTGCTGGGGGGTGGGGGTGGTGGGGGACATGAGTTGGACATGGGTGGGGGCCTGCTGGCAGGTGCCCCACAGTGCTGGGGGGTGGGGGTGCAAGGGGACATGAGTTGGTGTTCATTAGTTCAAGGACACGTGCCTTTGCTGGGGGGCATGCCCATGGTGGGTGGGCTGCCTGCGGGACATGACCAGGGATGCATGGTAGTCCCCTGTGGTGTGGGCTGCCTGCAGGGGCCGTGGAGGGTGTACAGGGTACACCTGGGAGGACCCACACTGTCAAATCACATGTGGAACTTCCCGCGCACCCCTGAAATACACGCGCCCAGGCTATTCGCGTGTGGGACTTCCCGCGCACCCCTGAAATACACGCGCCCAGGCTATTCGCGTGTGGGACTTCCCGCGCACCCCTGAAATACACGCGCCCAGGCTATTCGCGTGTGCAACTTCCCGCGCACCCCTGAAATACACGCGCCCAGGCTATTCGCGTGTGGAACTTCCCGCGCACCCCTGAAATACACGCGCCCAGCCTATTCGCGTGTGGAACTTCCCGCGCACCCCTGAAATACACGCGCCCAGGCTATTCGCGTGTGGAACTTCCCGCGCACCCCTGAAATACACGCGCCCAGGCTATTCGCGTGTGGAACTTCCCGCGCACCCCTGAAATACACGCGCCCAGGCTATTCGCGTGTGGAACTTCCCGCGCACCCCTGAAATACACGCGCCCAGGCTATTCGCGTGTGGAACTTCCCGCGCACCCCTGAAATACACGCGCCCAGGCTATTCGCGTGTGGAACTTCCCGCGCACCCCTGAAATACACGCGCCCAGGCTATTCGCGTGTGGAACTTCCCGCGCACCCCTGAAATACACGCGCCCAGGCTATTCGCGTGTGGAACTTCCCGCGCACCCCTGAAATACACGCGTCCCCAGGCTATTCGCGTGTGGAACTTCCCGCGCACCCCTGAAATACACGCGCCCAGGCTATTCGCGTGTGGAACTTCCCGCGCACCCCTGAAATACACGCGCCCAGGCTATTCGCGTGTGGAACTTCCCGCGCACCCCTGAAATACACGCGCCCAGGCTATTCGCGTGTGGAACTTCCCGCGCACCCCTGAAATACACGCGCCCAGGCTATTCGCGTGTGGAACTTCCCGCGCACCCCTGAAATACACGCGCGCCCAGGCTATTCGCGTGTGGAACTTCACGCGCACCCCTGAAATACACGCGCCCAGGCTATTCGCGTGTGGAACTTCCCGCGCACCCCTGAAATACACGCGCGCCCAGGCTATTCGCGTGTGGAACTTCACGCGCACCCCTGAAATACACGCGCCCAGGCTATTCGCGTGTGGAACTTCCCGCGCACCCCTGAAATACACGCGCCCAGGCTATTCGCGTGTGGAACTTCCCGCGCACCCCTGAAATACACGCGCCCAGGCTATTCGCGTGTGGAACTTCACGCGCACCCCTGGAATACACATAGCCCGCTCCCCCAGGCCCGATCGCGTGAGGAACTTCACGCGAACCCCTGTAATACACGTAGCCTGCTACCCCAGGCCCGATCGCGTGAGGAACTTCACGCGAACCCCTGTAATACACGTAGCCCGCTCCCCCAGGCCCGATCGCGTGTGAAACTTCACGCGAACCCCTGAAATACACGTAGCACGCTCCCCCAGGCCCGATCGCGTGAGGAACTTCACGCGAACCCCTGTAATACACGTAGCCCGCTCCCCCAGACCCGATCGCGTGTGAAACTTCACGCAAACCCCTGAAATACACGTAGCCCGCTCCCCCAGGCCCGATCGCGTGAATAACTTCACGCGAACCCCTGTGATGCACGTACCCTGCTGAAATCGCGTGTTAGACTTCCCGCGCACCCCGGTATACACGCACATGTATTTTTTGTCAGCGGGTGTCCGTGTTTGTGGGTACCCCTTTGCACGTCATTTTTCCTGGAGGGCCACAGTATGGGACATTCATCATGGCAGTATATAGGTGCTATTTGTTGGCGCACCTTTTGGCGCACATTTCTTACAGCCGCAGAGACGCTACCGCCTGCTTTCTTGTGGCGGTCGTGTTTGTGCCTGTGCGCTGGTTTGAGCGTGCGCTTTTTTGCCCTATTCTATTCCATGAATACGTGTTGTAGGCGAGCGTGTGGGCGTTCCGCGCACTTGTGCCCTGTACTTCCCCCGTGACGCCCACGTTTTGACAAGTTGTTCCCCATTCCGAGTGTTACGCCCGTGTTCCGCCTACTTTTGTTGCGTGCGCCGCGCTATGTGCGAATTTCGCTGTGCCCTGTGCGATTTTCGCTGTGACCTGGCGCACGCTGTTAGATGGCCTGTGCGCCAACGTGCGCCGCACACTTTTTTATCGCACATCCGCTGGTTTTCTCGCGCACGGCCTTCCATGAATCGACGTGCGCTGCTTTTCGTGCGATTTTCGCAATTGCACTGCGATTTTCGCTATTCCACTGCGATTCGCACGTTTTTGCCCACTTGCGCCGCGCTAATTATTCAATGAATCGGCCTCTCTGTAACATGCCCATTGCTCGATTCATTTAAAACAATTCTATGGAATCACCTTGAACCTCTTCAAAATCTAAAGGATGTATTTTATATTCTTCATACAAGTTTTTCTACTTTCTATTTCAACCTTTTGAAACTGTCCTTCTCTTTCATTCATATTTTGAAGGTTTAAATTCATATGTTGTTCAATATTCACATTTTGGTGATAATTCCTTTATTGTTAGCGTTTAACCATGTGAAACATTGCCAGAATGTATGGAAATCAGCGAGTCATTTCCATATTTCTTTTACTTGTTGGTGGTACACCACTAAGTAATACTAAGAGTGCGTTTTTAATGACATGAGTAATGCCTAAAGCATGTACATTATCATGTATACTTAAAGCTAAGTATGCTACTTTGCCATGTAAAACTTTTGTTAATTAATGTGCTGCTCTTTTTCATGACTTTGTAACAGTACAATTATTTTCAAAGGACGTATTCGTCAGGTAATTACATTTTCATATACAATAAAATCTTGTAATATCTTTGGAATTGTTTGAGGTTTCATATTATTTGCAATTGAATGCAAATAATTTAAATGTTTACAACAATACAAACACATTTTTAGATTGTGTTTTCATGGAATTTTATCTTCAAAAAATAAATACATTATGAGTCAATGCCATATTTTATTGATCATGTTGTTTGTTTTTCACCTACATTAATAACTTTAACAGAAATATTATTGCATGTGCATTCTGCACCACACACATACAAGTGAAGGGTACCGGTTAATTTCAAAGCTAATGTTTGTAATAGTTTGTTGTGTTTTGAAAGTGTTTCCATAGTGCATGTACCTCCAAAGGTGTCGACTTCATTTGTGTTATCAGAACGTTATTTGCCAAAGTGTCAGTCTTTTATATCCTTGCAAAAGTCTAAAACGTTTTGCAAACTTTGTGGTTGCATCGCTTCTTTTAACTGTAAAAGCAACTAGGCTGGTTTTTAGCAGTGTACATTTTCCACACTAAATTTCTAAGAGCAGAATTATTAGCAGCTGGCATTTAAATGTGATGAAAAGTGCTATTGCTGTGATTTCCAGAAGAACAGGAAATGTCAATTCCATGTAGCCCAGTATATTGTCTCATGTAACCACAGTCGTTATTGCAAAATGTGTATGTTGTCTCTCTTTTTACGGTTGCACATTTTTTTAAGGGGAATGAACATGTGATTGCCATGTTATACACGTTTGTGTACATGCCCATTGTTTTTGAAATGTAAATATTACATGTTGATTTGGGACTTGTTTTTTCAGGTGTACTGTTTAAACTCGAATTATGTCATGGATTTGTCTGTTCATATACATTCAAAGGCAACACCTTCTGTCTGTTTATATACATTCAAAGGCAATATTATTGCTAACTGAGTATGTTTATTCTCCAAAGTAATGTTCTGATGAATAAGTATGAATTCAATTCCCATACATATTTTCTTTACATTTTAGAAGAGTGTAATGTAAAAACATTCTTATTCAAATAACTTCTTTTGAATAAAAAAATCTTTGGCAATTACATTTTTAATGTGATTTGTTTAAATGTCAAATTCCTGCTGGGAACCTAGGGTCAAACCATCCAATTTATATAGTTAGAAATGCTTTAAATGAGGCACTTCTAAGTTAAGATAGCTAAGTTAAGATAGCCATCTTCAATTCAATAGAAGCATGTATAGATTGTGCAATATGGGGTTAAAATATGATTGCGGTGAAGTCTAGTGTTGTCAACATCAACCTTGTGAGCTAGCTTAAGGTAGATTAAAATCAGCATAGCAATGGAAAATACTAATGTTATGCTGCATATAATATTGTGTAAAGGATGGACGTAAATGTGAAAAATAAAAGGGGACAGTGGTAAACTTTTGGGTACCCCACAAGTTAGATGAGATTTAGTGATAACCAAATCATTGTCTGAGATTCAGAAGTATCTGTAAGTGAAAGAAATGAAGGAAACAAGCACCTCACAGCCCTGAACAACCTGAACACAATAATTCCAGTATAATTGGTGGTCCGGGGTGTTAAAGGTGGCAGAGAGGTCCAATATTTCAATTGCTTGATGATATAACACACAAGTGGAGGAGGCGAAATAGAAAAGATGATACTTCCACTGATGTTATTTCTAGCCACCAAGGAGAAACACACAATTGGTTCAAATACTCATCTCCTATGATCTACAAGCGGAATAGATCACTGGCTCAGACTCAAAGCCTGAACGACCGAGATCATGGTCCTCGGACAGTCAGCAGCGGCCCAGGCAATGTGGACTACCAACTATTGGCCCTCTTCACTTGACCCTTTGCCTGTGTTGGTCGTTAAAAACTTGGGTATTAAGATTGTGTTCTCACTCTCGGCACACCCGAAGTCACAGCCAGGTGTAGCTCAGGTCACATTAAAATGATGATCTTTAGGAAAATCAGTCAGTTTATTCCAGTGAATTTGCGCAGTCTTGTTGTCTGGACTACTATCTCAGGGACCCTAGACCACTGCAATTCAACACTGCTTTCCCAGCCTAAATTCCTGAACTGTGGCCTTCAAGTACTGCAGAATGCTGCAGCACGATTGGCCACTGGCCGTCCCAAATTCACCTATGTATCTCTGGTGCTTCGGAGCCTCCAATGGCTTCCAGTGGAGGAGAGACTTAAGTTCAAATCCTTGTGTATCATCCATTAAGTGTATTATGGGGAAGGCATGGTTCAAAATTAAGATTGGATAAGCAGGAGTTACAAGCAGCTCCTGGGTATCCAGCATTTTCCAGTGATGAGGAGCTACCCCAGGGGAACAAGGAGCTAGTACATAGTGTTCCACAAATTTAAGTTACACAGAATATGCAAACCTATAATTCTGTCCATTATTTAAAACCCCCTATGCATTGAATAATGAACAGTTGTTTATTTATTTATTCTACCAAATGCACAGCGAAAAATTCACATAGGTTGGCCAGGGTAGTCATAAATAGCTCCTGGTGCCTGTTGGTATCAATCAAACCAGGCTCTTATAGGCTACAAGCAAGAGCTAAATAGTCCCCAGCTCCCCTCAATTTAGAACCCTGGGAAGGTGCTCTTTATTATTGCAATAAATTTGCTAACTATTTCCCCTCTAGGAACTTACGCTCAGCTAATTTATTATTGCTGACGGCCCCCCAATTTTCTAGAGTCACTATCGGGGGAGAGCCTTCTCAGTGGCCACATCCCAGTTGTTGAACTCACCTCCTTTCTCACTACTGGCGATCATGGGTCATCTCGCCTTTAGAAAGGCCTTAAAAACCTTCTTATTCAATAATAGCTCTGTTTTTTTTTGTTTAAATCTACCTTGACTGTTTACCCCTGGGGAGAGCGGGTTCCCTAGGGCCAAGATACCATTGGGTCATAGCTGAGCTACATAAATTATGAAATTAAATCACTTAGCCCCATATGTTGTTCCCCGGCCAGTCACCAAGATGGTAATCAGATGTATGTATTAAACGTATCCGGTCTTAAAAAAGAGAACACTCTGGGTAGTGAAACCAGCAAGCAAAAATGTGGCAGAAGAAGAGGATGACCGGATATGGTTTGCTGAAGAAATTATAACACCAAACCTTTTTCTACCCTCAACGGGTATGTAGACCCAGATTCCACCGCAATTGCTGAACGAGTCCAAGAGAGTAAAAGAGTGGAATCTTGGACTCAAACAGACCTGCAAGATTTGACATTATGCAGAAATCAGAGTGGGAACAAAGTAAATAATAATGATGGCTCTAATTGTTTCATTTGTGAAAAGTCTATAATTCAGCACACTAAAAAGCTAGAAAAGTTAAGACTTAGGCATATCGTTATCTGGAATAGAGGATTTCTTTAAGTCTTTATTCACTCTGAAGGAACAAGAACTGTGTAAACTGGCTGAAGCATGCTGAGTGGAAATGTCGATTTCTCAGCGTAACATGAACCATTGAACTGAAGTGGTTTTTGTAACCAATCAACAAAAAAGCAGAAGGCCCAGGAAATACCTAGTAGATCTCTTCCCCATCTGAATAGTTGCAATGATCATGCGAGACGTGAACATAAACAAAGGTCTGGATATCTTACTCAGGAGCCCAGGATAACATACATGAGGACAAACCAACGATTAAGTTACAGCCAAATTGTAAGCACTGATAACATCTCTGTAATTGGACATTTAATAGGCCATTATATATGACAAAAGGGGCCTTTGAAAGTAGGGATTCTCTGACCAACAAGGTAACTCATTGGATATGATACGTGAAGGGATGCTGTGCTATAATAAAAGATAATATTATCTATGTAACTTCGAAAGAAGATCCATGTGACAAGTCTTATCATATCATTGAAATCTATTTAAATGATCAAGAACTCGACAAAGGGCTACTCGCAAAAGACTTATCGTGCCCTTCCATCTGCAGTGTGTAAGATTGTTTTACGCAAGTCATTACCCAAACCGATTCCAATGGGTCCACACCAGGAAAAAATAAAGAATCCTAACAGTAGAACTGGCCAAAACCAGAGAAAATCTTAACAGTCTACTGCTTTGAGACCTAAATCAAAAGAAGCCTAATATCCAAGACTCCCTCAGGTAGATAAAAATGATCCCTGGAGGAATTAACAGGGCCATTAATTCTCTCCTGGAACATTGCAGGTCTTCAGAAGAACATAGAGGACCCTGATAGGATAGACTTTTTTAAGGACTTTGATGTGGTATGTTTTAAGGAGACATGGGAAAGAAGTTTAATGCCATGTTCAGGTCACCATGCCTATAATATCCAGCAACAAAAAGCTCACATGGCTGCCCAAGTGGAGGCCTGGCAATGTGGTGTAGTGAAAGGATGAGATATTAAATCTCTACACCACAAATAGATAACCCCCCATATTTTGTGTCTGTATCTCAAGTAGAAAGATAATGTTCACATCACTATATGCAATGGTTATTTCCGACCACACAAAGGCAGAATCAACTTGAATCCCCAGGAAGAGCTAAAGAATGTTATTGTATTGCAGTCATATACAAGCTCAATAAAGAAGCCTAACGTGAATTTAGTTATGGGAGAATTAAACCTCCAATTTGACCCTTTATCGACATTGGACAGGGCAAGAGAGGAGGTAGATTTGTTATGAAACATCCCAGAGGTATGCATGGATAGTCCCGCTCGTAGATCCCCAGATGCCCTATATGTGTCTCGATTGTTAATTGAGTTAGGTTAAAGAGCAGGAAATGACCGCATGTTCTGGGATATATTATCTCATGCTAACCTTTAAAAGAAGGGCATCAATGACAAAAATTGATCATATACTAATTGATTGTGCAAGCAGATCCATGTTTAATGACTTCAGGTTATCAGCAGAGTAGGAAGTTACTACAAGCCCATATCGCTCACACCCAAACCCTAAAAGGGACATTTTTTTATCTGTGAACTCTATTAACATTATTAAACCGTCCTCTCCAAAAGATAGGTCTAGATTTAAATGACCTAATCTGGATCTAAAAAAGAAATTACCCATCATTTATTCAGATCTGGTACAAGTTTTTGATTATTTCCAGGAAAATACAGAGATGTAAAATGTGACATAAAATGAACTTTAAAAAAAAAAATCTTTTCAACAATAGTCCTGCATATTAGAACAACACCCTGAATAATGTACCACCCCATTAATCTAGTAACAACTGGTACAAGGTAGAGTGTAAGGCAGCCAAAGGTTCACTGACGAGTGCAGTTAAAGCCAATGACTCAGGGAGCCTTAATAGAGTCCCCCAACTAAGAAGAGAACATACATTTCTGTTAATAGAAAATAAATGCATAAAAACCAATAATCTATTAGCAGGATTAAGTCAATCTGTAAGAAACTTTCAAAGACTTTTTGGCTAATTATTAATAAAAATAAATGCTGATTACAGTCAAACATAAAATGCACAAACTATAAAAAAGGAACTCTGGTTGAACATTTTAGGAAACTCTATAAGAGCAAAAATGTAAGGGGAGATTCCACGCTTAGTTTATCTAGATCTGTTGAGCCCAAAGTAAGGTGCGGTAAAAGCCCAAAATGGTTCTTTCATAACTTTTACGGAATTGGAAATTGCAAGGGCTCTAAAAACTGTAAAGAAAAACAAAGCACCAGTTAACAATCTGGAACCTGGAGATTTTTCACAAACGCCCACTGAAATGGATCACTTTGGTTAGTGTATTATTTCCTATGATTAATGATATAGGAATGCCCCTGAAAATCTAGCATAGTGCAGAGATCATGCCACTATTTAAAGGGGACAGGGATCTACCACCAAATTTCTTGAATTAACTGCACAGCTAAAATTTACGACAAAATAATGTTATCCCATTTAGGAAATTGGGTGTTAGAGAAAAGAATATTTGCAGACCTTCTAGGTGGTTTTAGGAAAAAATAAAAGTACCATCAATCACTGTTTTCTTGTGAAGGCCATTGTGCATCAATGTTGTATCCAGAAAAAATGTATGATTATATTTGGTGTTTATAGTGAGACTCTATGGCAGGTTTTAGAGCTCCAGATGTTCCCCATTTCCCTACTAGCAGTTGTAAAGTTTTTGTACAAAAATACTCAGTTATGGGTGAGGTGTGGGCAGCGTGGACAATGTACAGGTTATTTTAAGGTTGGCAACGGGGTAAGATGAGGATGCGTTCATGGGTATTTCTTATTTCTTTTATATATTGATTTTGTAGCTACGGCAATACCAAATTTTACCTGTGATGCACCGAAAACTGGAGGAAGAAAAATTGGAATACTATTATGCAGATACCACTGGTGTTAATAAATATCCAAAACTCAAATGGGTATAAAGATACAGTTAAAGGCTTTGGAAGCTTAATGTTATGAATAGTCATTAGAAGTCAATATGAAAAAAACTGTCACCATGGTTTGGCATAAAACACAATAATCAGGGCATTGTTTGGGTACAAGAACACTAAACTTCCACAAGTAGAGTATTTTGACTGCTAGGTCTCAGATTTGCAACAAATGGGTAATGCATTAACCAGGCTGAAAGTAAGAAATGCATTTTTAAACAATAAACTAGCAGTTTTTTGTCATTTATTAAAAGTTTTGGAGATAAAGCAATTATAGAAGCCTTGGAAGTATATAAAGTGCAAACATCAACAACCATTTATGTGGCAGAGCTATGGGTTCAGACAAATACAAAGGAATTGGAGTTAGCAGAATAATGTCTCTTAAAATAATTGCTCGGTGTGTCTAAAAGTACTCAAACTATTTCTCTTTATTTGGAAGCAGGTATATATAATGTATCACTGCAAATACATTTTTTATAGGTGCAGATCAACATTGTCCATGAGTTAAGAGTGGAGTCAAAGTGGTACCCGACACTGATGTATGCACATTATGCATGCTAGCTAGTGAAACAATGGCTCATTTTGTGTTGCATTGCCATTGCTCTACAGCTGTAAGAAAGCCACCGCTTAGGCGGTTGTGACCTTAGGGGCCTTTAGGAACGTGCATATGTAATGGATGAGATCATACAGAATAATTCTGGATCCAAATTACCAAACCAACTCAGGAAGATGGCAAAGTACAGTTTTATTAACAGTTATCTAAAACAGGGAGTTTACAATGAACATCAATCGACGTACGCTCAGTCTCTCAGCAATCTTTTTCGCAAAACATAGAGTTTATATCAAAAATACGTCATAATAAGTGGCAATAATGAAAAACCTATCAAGGGTCAGGTTAGGCTAAGGGGAACTTCTAAATATAGTTTTCTATAGAGACTAGGATTGTGATTGGATGTCCATTATCAGGTGGATAACATATGTCTACCTCTAAAACATGTATTCAGAAACATTAGATACACAGTTTCTCATTGGTCTTCATATTATAAGGTCCTTCGTTATATTGACTAATACAATTGGTTGGCACACTTGTGCCATTTCTCGAACATTTGTTTCACTTACCAGCACGTAATCCCAGGTCCAGGTGCAAGGAGATGGCGTATGACGCTACCCAACCACCCAATTAGCCCAGCATCTCTCATTACCAATGCCTTCTGCCATGAAGATTGTCTTTGAACTTGGCCTTGCAAAGTATCCTTGTCTTTTGGAATACATGGGAGTGAGAGCACTCAATACCGTGTTCTGGGACTCCAAGTTCGAACTCTATTTTCATCCTTGGCACAGGTGACAGGAGACCACAATTTGGCCACTTTTTTCAGGTTTTAAATGCTCTAAATGAATTAAACTTGGCACTCTTGGTGTTCTTTCTTTGCACCTTAATAAGGGATGATTCATCCTTCACAATTTCCAGAATAGATAGCAGACCTTGGCTGCTTCAGTCTTGACTCCAGGCCAGACAACCTTCTTCTTGCAGCTCCACAATTCTGCTTAAACTTGCTGAGACACAGCTTTCCCCTTTCCTCTTTATGGGTCGTGGCTTACTAAATTCATGATACCGATGTCCAGCTTCTATATAATGGCGCCTTCGCCTGCGTTCTATTCACTACGTATAGCCAGCTTCTATGGTAACTTGTTCAACCTTGCGTTTCAGTATATTTATTGAATGGTTCATTTTCTGGAGCACTTTGTGTATGTGTAATCTTCTTTTTTGTATTTAGAAGTTCACTTGATTATTTACTTCATCATTAATTTCTTTTGGACCTATTCATCCTCTTCAGTCAGTATCCCAGGACGTTGTGTTTAGTTTTTGTGACGTCGTTAACTTCTTTTCTTTGTTCCTTCTCATATTCCTTCAGGGAGTTCCTCCGTTAGGTTGTCATAACTTTGGGGATACATTCGGTAGGTTTGTCTCAACAGGCATCTTCTCTGGAACACACGTTGCAGTATCGGCACAATGGCTGTTGTCAAACATGGCACGGTCTCATGTCTCCAACATATGGGAGGAAGGGGGGCAAGGATTCCTGCAGAGGTATGCAGCTGCTACTCTACATTCCCCTCTCTGGTTGAGTTCTCGACCACCTCCTTGAGTGTTTCTACATCTTGGTATTTTCTTTTGAAGAACTGTTTCTTGGGTGTCCATATCTTCATCATCCCCCCCCCCCAGGGTGCGTGCTGATTTGACATGTTCATATACACTCCAAGTCATGTATTTACATTGTCCATTCGGGGTACATTAGACCCATCATCCCACGTACTTCTTATGATTCATTGGATACAGAAACGTCATTCCCTCGGGTGCTACTATGTTAGCCTTTATGTATTCTCTGACATCGTCATCAGTCAGCTCCTTGGCGTTTGGTTCATCTTTGGAATGAATCATGATCTTCATTCCTACTACCTTTTTTGCTGGTTTCTTGCATTGGGCAATCACCATCCTGACTATACAGAATCAAAACATTACTAGCACCAGTAATACTCCAAGAACCTTGAATAGATTCGCCAACCACTGAGGGATCCATGAGAACAAGTAGGTAAACCAACTGTCATCTTCAATGTCATCTGTCTCGTCTTCAATCCTGGCATGCAGGTCTGTCAACATCGATGTGTCCTCTGTCAAGGTGCCATTCTGGCCATCGTGAGAAGTTATAGTGCAACATGATGGCCCAATTTTGGCGGAAACTCCTCCTTACATCGCTGTGATCATATCTAGGACATACATATTCTGGTGGGTTGTTAATCGTATGGCCCTCAGCTCTTCTTTAATGGCATTGAATGCTTTCATGGTAGAGTTGATTGTCTGTAGAACCTCCCATCTGGTGATTTGCAACCATTTGGCATTTGCCACTGTTTGAATTCCAGGCATAAATATAGCTGTCATTAACATAGCAGTCTTGCTGAAAAACTTGTGCTCTTCAGGAATGGTTTCATACGCTGTTATTGATTTGGCTGAGAAATAATTTTCTCTTTTCATCCATTGGAGTTCAAGTGATCTTCTTTTTCTTAAATGGTCATCCACTTTTGGAAATTCACCAATGTTTAGATTGCTCTGAGGAATCACTAATGCTGGGACATGGATGAGCACCTGGGAATGCACTCCGCCCCAATCCTTGGGCAACTTCATATAGGCTCTATATCGATCCATAAGGACAGCAGACCATTCTCTCATTCCAGGAACATCAATTGTGGTTTTGCATCCTTTATTATATCCCACGTGGTTCTTTCCATGGCTTCGGAAACATATTGTCGCATTAACCAATGGGATTACAACTACTGGGCCTGATTCGTCTTCTACCCATGTCTGTAACTTTGAGTGCTTGGCCCATGACTTTAAACATCCATCATCCACTCTCTGCACTTCTTGTACCTATTTCGTTTTCACCAAATGAGTTGCACAGGACATCATTCTTTCTTCCAATCCCTTCTTGGTATGCTTTCGTCCATAGATCAATAGTTGTGTTTCTTCCCAACATCCAGGCAATCCTGCTATTTCTGCCACATCAGGACAATTCATTCTCTTAATTCTCTCAATGATCACCTCATCCTGTCCTGCACCAGGATACACAAGCATTTTGTATTTCCATTGAGGTTCCTTTGCCATTCGTATGGTCTTGATATAGTTATCCTGGTATGGAAACGAGCAACTTGATATCAATTGCAAGGTTGCCCAGCTTCGTCGGATCTGTCTTTGAGTATTACCTGCTGCAAGATGACTGAGGCATTTTGCGTCATATGCTGATACCTCCTTCAAAATGAAAGTCCCTACTGTATTCATTGCATACGGGATGAGAGAGCAGACATAGCAACTCTCATGATGCTCTTTCCCCCACCTTTTGTGTTGAACCCACATGTTATTCCCAAGGTGAGCTGAATTATCTAGATAGGTATTTAACCCTTCATAATCTTTCTCTGCATCTCTTTTATGTCTCCTAACATACCCATAGAGATCAAGGAAATTGTCATCATTCATACTCATAGTCATGAGAATCATGGGAGCTCCTTCTTTGTGTAACCGTAAAGATAATAGAGACTGTGAAAAATAAGGAACAAAAAGATACAGAGAACAATCATTCAAATACATATTATGCATAGAAATCTGGACAACCATTTTTCATGCATCCCACTGCTTGCTGGACTCCTGATCTCTCTATAATCATATCATCGTCTTCATTAATCATTTTTAATACAATCATCGAGTTTCTTTTACATTTGTAACTGTACATTTTGTTCAATTATAGCAATGAGGAGTCTTCTTATCACTGGACCATTTTTAGGATCCTGTAAAAAAGTGAGAATATTAAGGTCTCTTCTAACAAGAGCAGGGTAAGATTGAAGTATGAACACAAAGACAGCAACCACAAGACGGTGAATGTCACTATTGGCAGGTATCATATATTATTATCACCTAAAACAGATATTCCCCACAAAATTAATCTGGATATTGATCTGTCTTCCGGTTTCTGATCAAGAACTGATGTTTAGGCATAATTCGAATGCATTATTCACTGCTTCACTATATTTCTAAAAGTTAATTCCAAACTCTGGAATTTCTCTGCAAGTCCTTGCACTCCCTGCCAAAATATATAAGGAGTGCCTATTGAATTCCAGTCCAAATAAAGTGTGTGTTAATAGTTTGGTGGTTTATCAGTCTTCTTAGTCATCAATTCTTCTTGGTTTAATTCTGGATCAGTGACGGTGGGAGGGAGGGTCTCGTCTTTATAAATCTTCACGTTCAGATACAACCACATCGTCTTCCTGAAATCTTAACAGCAGAAGGGGAAACTTCCTCAACAGAGAATGGGCCATTAAATGGAAGCGCATGCCACTTCCAGTTGGAATTTTGAATCAGAATCAAGTTCCCAACATATAACTTAGGTGGTGGTAATAGTTGACATGGATTGGCCACCAAATTATTTTCTTCGATGTTCCTAGACCTTCCCTCCGATGCGTGACTTTATCTGAAATGAAGAAATACTCGTAGTCATACATGTCAAATAATCGTGCATTTCATCACCTAGAGTTTTAGCTACACTCTGGGCACCAGTCCTGATCCTAGAGGAAGGTGTGAGGGTATTCTCATTTGGCGCCCTGTTACTAGTTTGTGCAGGGTGAGGTGGTGGGCCGAACCTGGCTGATTCTGATATAAAGCCAGGGGTAGGCAATACAGGCATCGCCTTTTCAAAGTCAATTTAATCTTGCCGATCCTCTCTTTGAGGAGGCTGTTGAATCTCTCACATATCCTGTTCGCGTGTATTACGCTCACCTGACTGCCACGGAGGCGCAGGCCTGGTTTGGAGTGCTGTTGCCTCTTCTATGGTGAAGCGCAGGACTCGGAAGATGGACAGGACCTTCAAATCTGGCTTGTCTGACTCGCAGAAATATCCTTCTGTGTGTGAAAAGGGAGTATTAACAATCTGCGGGATAATGTGTAAGCCTCCCACTCCCTTCTCACCCTCCACGAAACCCTTCTGCGATTCCCCGTGAAGTCTCACCTTAGGGTCTGAAAGGACGAGGTCTCCATCCTGCTTCTGATGCAGGGGCGCGTTGTAATCCAGTTACTTCACTGGATCATGGATTGTAGAGAGTTCAAGTTTGCTTGACCTTCCCGGTAAAGTACTGTGAGCATTCTGTTTATAAGTATGAGCCCGAAATAATAATTGTCCGTTGTCTCTATTTCAGGTGCAGAACAAAGATTCCGAGATGAGCAATGGAACCGACGAAGGAAACTCAGGTGAGTTGTTTGATGAGAGGTTCCTTTAGTGTCCTTGCATTAATGCACTAATGCTTGTGTCTTTTTTCCCCATAGGGGCCGGGGTTCGGAAATGCCGGAGATATGGCACCGATCCGAAGTGAAAGGTGTAGTTCCAGTAGATATCAGGTAAGTCTTTAATGAGCGTTCAGGTAATGTCTTAGCATTCGCTCACTAACGCTGATGTCTCTTTTTCCCCTTAGGGGCCGGGGTCCGGAAATGCCAGGATGCGGCACTGACCCGAAATGAAGTGGGAATGACCCAACAGGTAAGTCTTATGATGGCAAATTAAGGTTTTCTTATTCTCTTCCCTAGCTCACCTTTGTTCTTGTCTTTTTCTCCCTAGGCGCTGAAATGTGGTTGCGGATCCAGATGGTCTCTGATGAACATGGAGGCGCCTAGAAAAGGTGAGTGGAATGCGGCGCTGCAGCGATCGATGCAATGTGCTTTTAAAATGAATGTCTTCCTTTTCAGGATCGTCGGCGAAATGTCTCCGGAATGTGGATTTAGCAGATAAGGACTCTTCTTTCTCCTATTCTCTTCTCTTCTCCCTTTGCAGGTGTTCCAGGATGCTGGCGGACGTGGCAGAAGTCAGGATGCAGGAGCAGACACGGTGAGCGTCCAGCTGCTAGATGCAGAACGCGAAGCGTGAGTTGCTGCTTGGGCGTGGCTTAAATAGCCTTCAAAGTAGTTCCAGGTATGTATCCTTCCTCTCAGGTATGTATTCTTCCTCCGGCCACACCCGTGTGGTTAAGTAGTCCCCAAAGAGAAAGTAGTCCCATTCAGGCCTCTAGATGGCCCGGATGTTGCAGCATGGTCTGCATCAGGTAAGTTTACACCAAGCACCTTTAAACACAAAGTCATCTTTTATGAGCCTGGCGCCTATTGCGCCAGGACTGTTGTCCAATATGAGCCTGGTGCCAAAGGCGCCAGGACTGAGTCCAAAGGGCCCCTACTTGGGGCTGCTGAGACTTCCCTCGGGGACATGATGTCTGCCTCTGGGGTAGCTGGGCCTGGTCTGGCTCCTTGGAGGTAGGCATCATGACAGTGTGTGGGTGATACGCAGAAGAGAATTTGTGCTTTATACTTAATAAAAGTCATTGAAAAATGTGTCCCATTATCGGATCTTAGTACTTCTCTGTGATACCCGTGCTTGATAATCAACAGTACTATCAGTTCATGCGAGTCTTGTAGCAATAGAAAAGCACTGACCTGGTCCTGAGGCAGCAGGTTTGCAGCAGTGAGACTTCACCTGGTCACTCTTCCCCTCTCTGTGGCAGAGTCAGTGAAGGGGAGAACTCCCAGGGAAACCCTTTGGGGGAAAAAATTCCCTCTTGTGGAGGTGGACACTCATCTTTGGTTGTGTAGTGCAGACGATGTCCTTGATGTGCCTCATAGGATTGGAGCCCCAGGAAGCCCTTTGAACCGAAAGCCAGATATTAGAGAATGGTATTAAGATAGTGTGTCAAAACTTTAGGAGGATGATAATAGTACCTGATGCTTGGTAGTCTTTATCTGAGGGATGAGAACTGGCTCAGCACTCTGTCCATGATGGTTTGTATCTCAAGTTCCCGAAATATGTGCATAAACGGTGGTCAGGAAAGAAAAGAGTACAATACGAAAAGGAAGGACTAGAATGGTGGAAGAGGAGAAAGGTACCCGTGCAGTATCGTGAGTCACAGATGCCAGCTACCGCGAACTACGGCCCAGAAAAGGGATCCACCGGAGGGGGTTGAGTTGGTCTTGTGTGCTGAAAGCGACTTAGGACGTGTGCCTTCAGTTGGGACACATGGAGCACTGGATGTATCGTAGCCCATGAGGGTGGTAGCTGGAGGTCAAAGGCAGCCGGGCCCCTCAAACCCATGTCCAGGAAATGACTGAAGTATTTAGGAGAGAGCTTGGAGGAACCAAATGACGGGGGAGAAACCATGAAGCCAAACAAACCTTGTCACCCACCTTGATCGTAGGTGCTGATGTCCTATGTTTGTCAGTATAGAGTTTGATCCAATCCTGAGCTGCTTGTAAAGCAGCCCGAGCAGTCTTATGGCCTTGCTGGATTTGAGCGACCAGTCCATCTATGTCTAGGAAGGCAGTGGTGGCTGGAAGTAAGGTAGGGAAAGTAGCTGGATGGAAACCGTAGGTACAGTGGAACAGACTGGCTTTACTAGATGTATATATTGTGTTGTTGTATGCAAACTCTGCCAGGGGGAGCAATTCCTTCCAATTATCTTGGCCAGTGGATATGTAGCACCGAAGGTACCCCTTGAGAGTCTGATTCACTCGCTATGTTTCTGTTACACTCACCTGGTATACACAGGGACGTCACCCAGCCGGGTTACCCGCTGGTATGCTTCTCAGCTTTGCCCAGATGTGGTCTGCGGGGAAGGTTCTGGTGGTAGAATTAGGCATGCTCTCCGTCCTGCCTTCTCTGCAGGGGCGTGTTGTCTTTCATGGGCGTGTGCGCTCCATTTACTTCACTGACGCCGGCCCGTTTGATATTGTTCAGGTAGGTCTTATTGCTGTTCTTTAGTTTTGTTGCCATCCTGCATGCCTTTCTTTGTTTAGAATGTCTCTTTTTCCTCCCTTAGGAATGCAGAGCTTCAGCGCGGCGAACTGGCTTGGTTGAGCCCCGCTGGTAAATGATGGTGCCTTAAGAGCGCTATGATGCGGTAAGTAAGCGCTATGCACAGCGCTGCAAAGTCTTGCCTTTGCTAACCTGTGTTTTCCTTCCTTGTAGGTCGCCGTGTTCTTCAGCGCGAGTAGAATGTCCGGAATGGTGCCAGCCATGAGGCGACCAGCCAGCTAAGCCTTTTGAGCAGTTCGTAATTGACAAATGTCTCTACTGCTTTCTTTAATGTTGCCTCGATCTTCCTCTTTCAGGTCGTACTGTCCGGGAGGCGTGCTGATTCAAGGAAGCTGTTCTCAGAAGCTGCGAGCGGTTAAAGATGAAGACTGCAAGTAAGATGCTGCTTCTAATAATGTTCCTTTTGTCTCCTTGTAGGTTCTGCTTCTCCGAGGTTTGAGTGAATAGCTGGACACAGTGACCGTCACGCTGCAAGCTGCAAAGTAACGCGAAGCGTGTTGTCTTCCTCGGGTGTGGTTTAAATAACCAGACCGCATAGCTTGGTTCTTGGGAACCAAGCTATGTGGATGCCTCCATGTTGGCTGGCAACACAATAAGTAGTTTCCAAGCACATGTTTCTCATGGTGTATGAGCCAGGCGCCATAGGCGCCAGGTGTGGCCCCAAGAGGGTTTTGAAAAAGGATGCCTGGCTCTAGAGGACCGAGTCCTGACTCCACCTGGCCAATGGGTTTGCCAGAGGGGGTTTTGGGCGACATCGTGACAGCACTCCCCCCTAAGGCCCCTCCCAAGGTGTTCCTTCTGTCTGGCCCAGGTTTGGTTGGGAAGTTCCGATGGAATTTCCTGATTAGACGTGGTGCGTGGATATTCTCACTGGGCTCCCAGGATCTATCTTGTGGTCCAAATCCTTTCCAATCGACGAGATAATATAGTTTGGTCCTAGAATATTTAGAGTCCAAGATATCTTTGACTTCGAATTCTGGTTCTCTGTCAACAAGTATGGGCTTAGGTGGTGTCCCAATTTGTGTGCCGGGTTGCATTGGTTTCAGGAGGGACACATGAAATACCGGGTGGATTTGTAGATTAGGTGGTAAATCCAGTTTCACGGCTACTGGGTTGCTAATTGCCTTAATGGTATAGGGTCCTAAGAATCTGGGATGAAATGTCCGGGTTCCCTTGATGGGTATGAATTTAGCGGCTAACCAAACTTTGTCTCCTACTTGATAATCAGGGGCCTTTTTCCAGTGTTGGTCGGCGACCCTCTTTTGTTTTTCTTTGGCATGAATAAGGTGTTCCTTTGCCCTTTTGAAAGCTTGGGTAATGGTTGTGTGCAGAGTCTTTACCACTGGCATTTCTAAGCTGGCTGGAAGGTCTAGTTCAGAGGTACGTGGATGTCTGCCATAAGGGGTATAGAAGGGCATTTGTCCCGTGCTTGAATGCAAAGAATTGTTATATGCATATTCGGCTATCCATAGTAGGTCTTTCCAATTCCTTTGTTCGTGGTGCAGCATGCACCGTAAATATTGCTCGAGTGTCTGATTGGTTCTCTCGGTTTGGCCGTCCGTTTGAGGATGGTGACTGGTAGATAGCCGAACGTCAATCTGTGCCATTGCACAACATTTTTTACAGAAGTTTGAAACAAACTGGCTGCCTCGATCAGCGACCAGAACTGAAGGGAAGCCATGTAGCTTAACCACACCCTCCAGGAACACTTTTGCTAAAGTGGCTGCGTCTGGGAGGCCTTTGAGAGGAATAAAATGGGCCATCTTCGAGAATAAGTCCACAATTACAAGGATGGTGTTGAACCCTTGGCTTGGAGGTAGATCAGTGGTGAAGTCAAGGGAAAGAGTCTGCCATGGAACTGGAGGAATGTCCAATGGTTGTAGGAGACTAGATGGTTTTTGTTTCTGTGATTTATTTTGTGCGCAGACACCGCAGGACTGAATATACTGAATGATGTCCTTACGCCAGGTAGGCCACCAAAAGTTCTCTTTCACCTTAGCCAGGGTTTTGGCGATCCCAGGATGCCCTTCAATCAGTGAATCGTGATAGTTTGAAATAATATGCTGTTGTAATTCCTTCTTGGGTACATATAGGCGATCCCTAAAAAAGGGTAGATAGTCCTTGATGGTATATTGTTCTTCTTGAGATTGCCATGCGAGGAAGGCATCAGGATTCATTGTCTGTTGGATTTCTTTTCTAGTTCTGCTTGTATTAAGGCTGTTGTGATACCCAAGTGTTTGTCTTCAGGTATAATTGGTACTGGGTCTGGAGTTGTATATACCATTTCATTTATGCCCATGCGAGAAAAGGCATCCGCCTTTCCGTTCCTGACTCCTGGTCAAAATGTGATTACATAATCATATTCGGTGAAGAAAAGGGCCCACCGTAATTGGCGCGAGGACTGGGCCTTGGCTGTTTTGAGATATTGCAGGTTTGGTGGTCTGTGATGACTGTAATGGTGTGTCTGGCCCCCAGAAGGTAGTGCCTCCAGGCTTTAAAGGCGGATTTGATAGCCAGGAGTTCCTTGTCCGTGATGGCATAATTAATCTCTGGAGGTGAGAACTTTTTCGACCAAAATGCCACAGGATGCAGCTGGCCGGTTTCCGGGTCTCTCTGTGAAAGGACAGCCCCCATTGCGAGACTGGACGCATCAGTTTCAACAACATAAGGGAGCTCTGGACGAGGATGTCGCAGGATTGGAGCAGAGGTAAACCTTTGTTTAAGTTTCTGAAAGGCTTCTTCTGCTTCTTCGGTCCAAGCAAACTTTTTATTGTTTTTTTGTAATAGTAATGTGATTGGGTGCACAACCTGAGAGAAGTCTGGAATGAAACGGCGGTAGAAGTTTGCAAAGCCCAGCATGCTTTGTACCCCTTTCAGAGAAGTCAGTGAAGGCCATTTCAGAATGGCATCTACCTTGTGCACATCCATTCTGATGCCTCCTGGAGTAAGGATAAAACCAAGAAACTCTACTTCGGCGACGTGAAAAATGCATTTTTCAAGCTTTGCAAACAAGCGATGTTGACGGAGCTTGGTGAGGACTGAACGAACGTGCTTGACATGGTCTTGTTTCGAGGCCAAGTATACTAGGATGTCATCTATGTACACTAAGGCGCAAACATCAATTAACTCCCTTAAGATGTCATTCATGAAATATTGGAATGCCGCAGGAGCGTTGCATAACCCGAAGGGCATGACTTGATATTCAAACAAGCCGTACTTAGTACAGAAGGCGGTTTTCCATTCATCTCCTTTTCTGAGTCAGACCAGGTGGTACGCTCCTCGAAGGTCCAATTTGGTATAAATCTGGGCATCTTTAACTTGGTCTAGCATCTCAGGGATAAGTGGCAAGGGGTAGCGGTTCTTCACGGTGATCTGGTTCAATGCGCGGTAGTCAATACAGGTTCTCAAGTCTCCTTCCTTTTTCGTTACGAAGAACAAAGGACTGGCTGCGGGGGACTTCGAAGGATGGATAAATGCGTTTGCAAGGTACTGGTTTAAAGAGGATTTCAAATGAAGGTTTTCCGGTTCTGTGAGAGCGTAGATCCTGCCGCAAGGGATTTGTGCACCAGGAACAAGGTCGATCTGACAGTCATAGGGCCTGTGCGGCGGCAATGTATTGGCTTGATCCTTTCGAAAAACATCCTGGAAATCATGGTATTCACTTGGCAAGGTATTAGTTGCTCCCAGGGTTGATACTGTCGCTCCGGGAGTCATGGGGATACAGACGTTGGGTTTCTCCTCTTGGTAATAGCAGGCAGGGGAGCAATCACTAGGGAAGGCAATTTTCGTGCCCACCAGTCTATCAAAGGGTTGTGAGCAACCAACCATGGCATCCCTAGTATTAGCCTGAACTGAGGTGCCCTGATGAGATCAAATGAAATAGACTCCCGATGTCCGTCCTGGCACAGCAAGGTTACCCTGGCTACCCTGGCTGTGCACTGGGTTACTGGTCCGGAAGCGATTTCTGTCCCATCCACGGTGGTTACCTTGTCCATAGTTGGCTTAGAACATAAAGGAAGCCCCATCTCTGCTGCCAGTGCTTGATCAATATAATTTCCAACTGCTCCGCTATCGATGTATGCTTCAACGGCATGCATTCTTGATGACTGTTGGTGATTAATTAAGATCACTGGTATTGCAAAGTGCGAGGTCAGCAACTCTTTCTTCTCACTCGACAAACTGACCTCTACGTTTGTCGAGCTTGGTAGTTTTCCGATTCCTTAGCTTCATCCTTCTCTGTGGCCCTGACTATTCTTCTTGGGGTTTTACTGGACAGTCCTTTAGGAAATGTCCTGGTTTCCCTCAATACAAACAAAATTGTTGTCTTCTTTTGTCCCGCTCTTGTTTTGTTAATGAAGGCCGTATCCCTCCAATCTGCATGGGTTCTACAGCATTTTCTGGTACACAGGGTGTGTTTTCCCTTGGTCGAACATACACGGTCCGAGGGTCCGTCTTAGACCGGTCTGCTTTTCGGTCCTGCAACCGGTGGTCTAACTGCACGACCAGATTTATGAATTCGGCACAGTCTCTGGGTAGATCAACCACCTGGGCTAAGACGTCCTTTAATTTGCCTCATAAGCCTCGATGGAATAACGTGGTTCTTTTGTTTTCCGGCCACCTAGCTTTTCGCCAACCAGTCTGTTGAAGGTAGCAATGTACGTTAACAAGTCCTGATTCCCCTGTCGGAGGGACAAGAGTTAATTGTCTACTGCTTGTTCCTGGGTATGACGAGCAAAAGGTTTTTCCATTTCTCTCTGGAACCCCCCAAAGTCATGTAATAGAGGATCGTCATGGGTTACCAACGGTTCCGACCAATCTGCTGCGCCACCACTCAGGTATGATAAGACAAAAGCTACCCGAGATTGGTCATTTGGAAATGCTCCAGGCCTACAAAGAAAATGAAGGTGACACTGATTGATGAATGCAGCATACTTCCGTGGGTCGCCTGAGAACTTTTCTGGTGGTGCCAAGGGAACCTGTCCAGGTAACGTGATCTGTACCGGAGTGGATGATATGGCAGGATTTTACATCGTTGGATTGCTTCCTGGTAGAGGTGTCTGTCCTGCCTCTGATTGCAAGTATTGCCTGCTAATCTCTTCAGTGCGTTCTTTGGTCACTATTAGGTATCTCCAGAGGGCATTAGTCTCTTGTCGGGTAGAATGAACCTCAGCATGAAGCTCTCCTAGTATTTGGGCCAATTGGTCCATTTCTGATGTCTCCATGGCACCCAGGTGGATTTGTTATGGTAGGCTTCACATTCTGTTACGCTCACCTGCTATCAACAGGGACGCCACCCAGCCGGGTTACTCGCTGGTATGCTTCTCAGCTTTGCCCATATGTGGTCTGCGGGGAAGGTTAGGTGGTAGAATTAGGCGTGCTCTCCGTCCTGCCTTCTTTGCAGGGGCGCCTTGTCTTTCATGGGCGTGTGCGGTCCAGTTACTTCACGGATGCCGGCCCATTTTATATTGTTCAGGTATATTGCTGTTCTTTAGTTTTGTTGCTATCCTGCATGCCTTTCTTTGTTTATAATGTCTCTTTTTCAACCCTTAGGAATGCAGAGCTTCAGCGCGGCGAACTGGCTTGGTTGAGCCTCGCTGGTAAATGATGGTGCCTTAAGAGCGCTATGATGCGGTAAGTAAGCGCTATGCTCAGCGCTGCAAAGTCTTGCCTTTGCTAACCTGTGTTTTCCTTCCTTGTAGGTTGCAGTGTTCTTCAGCACGAGTAGAATGTCCGGAATGGTGCCAGTCGTGAGGCGACCAGCCAGGTAAGCCTTTTGAGCAGTTCGTAATTTACAAATCTCTCTACTACTTTCTTAAATTTGCCTCTATCTTCCTCTTTCAGGTTGGACTGTCCGGGAGGCGTGCTGATTCAAGGAAGCTGTTCTCAGAAGCTGCGAGCGGTTAAAGATGAAGACTGCTGGTAAGATGCTGCTGCTAATGATGTTCCTTTTGTCTCCTTGCAGGTTCTGCTTCTCTGAGGTTCGAGGGAATAGCTGGACACGGTGAGCATCACGCTGCAAGCTGCAAAGTAACGCAAAGCGTGTTGTCTTGCTCGGGTGTGGTTTAAATAGCGCCAACAAAATAGTCCAGGAAAAGTAGTCCCTAGGCTACCACACCCAAAAACCTAGACTGCATAGCTTGGTTCTTGGGAACCAAGCTAGGTGGATGCCTCCATGTTGGCTGGCAACACAATAAGTAGTTTCCAAGCTCATGTTTCTCATGGTATATGAGCCTGGTGCCATAGGCGCCGGAGTGGCCCCAAGAGGGTTTTGAAAAAGGATGCCTGGCTCTAGAGGCCCGAGTCTTGACTCCACCTGGCCAATGGGTTTGCCAGAGGGGGTTTTGGGCGAGGGTCGTGACAGTTTGTCCGTTAGTCTGCGGATGATAACCAGAGCTCAGAGCCCATTTAATTCCCAAGATGGAACAGATCTTTTTTCAGCAGCGTAAGGTATACTGTGAACCACAATTGGAAACAATAACCTCTGGAAGTTCATGAAGGGAAAATATCCTCTCGATAAAGATACAAGTCATCCCAGAGGCTGTGGAAATTCCTGATAATGGCAAAAAATCTGTAGATATCCTTTGCCATGATCGATCTTGCAAGGGCATTTTAACCAGGCTACCCAAGGGAGGGCGGCGGGGGACTTTGGACTGTAGACATACAGTACATGCAGAGACATACTCCTTAGCATCGGATTCTAATGTTGGCCACCAGAAATGACTCTGTAAATAATCCGTAGTATTGGATACTCCTCGGTGACCAGCTGATACCGAATAATGACAGAGTCTGAGGGTCTCTCTACGAAGCAAGATAGAAAGAAGGTAAGTAAACACTGGAACCAAAAAAGTAGCAACCATGTACCATGGTAAGGTTGTTTCTAGAAATCACAAGGGAGTCCATAGTGTGGAGATGCTTGGAATGAACCACAATCTGATGCAAAAAATCAGTTATGACATGAACAAAAATGGCCTTCGGGAAGATGGGTTTGAATCAGAACAAGGAAGATCTGGCTGGGTCCTTTCTGGAAAGAGCATCTGCTCGTAGATCGACACGTCCTAGAATAAACTTGAAGGTGATCTGATAAGGTGAAAAGAAGTGAGCCGATCATGCTTGTCTGCTTTTGCGAGTCTGAGCACATTGAAGGGTTTGCAGATTATGATGATCTGTCCTGACCTCGATAGGGTGTTTAGCACCCAACAACAGATGTCTCCATTATTCAAAAGAACATTTGATTGCTAACAACTCCTTTTATACTACGAAGTAATTGATTTCAGATGATGTCAGGGTCTTAGATAAGTATATCACAGGTCGTTCCTCCCCTTGGTCGTCCACTTGTAGAAGTACTGCTCCTATGGCATGATGGGAAGCATCGGATTCCAGTATGAATCCCTAAGGTCAGGAAAGATCAATACTGGTGCTGAGGAAAAGCAAATTTTGAGGTCGTCAAAAGCTTGCTGGGTCTCTGGAGACCAATAAAAAGGTACATTCTTTTTGAGAAGGGAGGTCAAGGGGCGGAACCAAGCAGAGAAAGCCAGGAGGTAGCACCTATAAAAATTGGCAAAACCAAGAAAACTTTGGATGTCCTTGACATTAGCTGGAGACGGGCATTCTGTGATCGCAGACACCTTCCTGGGATCCATGAAAATGCCCCCTGCAGATAGAATGTACTCTAAATAAGACACCTTGCTTTGGTGTAACTCGCACTTTTCCAGTTTGTACAGGAAGTTGTTTTGGTGTAGCCACCTTAAGACCTCCCGAACATGATCTTCATGTTCCAAATGAGAATTAGAGAACACTAGAATGTCATTGAGGTAAACAATGACGAAGTGCAGAAGGATGTCTGAAAGGAGATGGTCTATAAAATGCTGGAATATGGCTGGAGCGTTAGATAATCCAAAAGGCATCACGCTATACTCGTAATGCCCGAATGGTGTCCGGAAGGCTGTCTTCCATGCCTCCCCTCTTTTAATTCTGATAAGGTGATAGGCACCTCTTAAGTCTAACTTGGTATAGATTACTGCCCCTCGCACAGCTTCTAGAATGTCCAGGATAAGCGGCTTGGGGTAGCGGTCTGGTTTTGGGATTTTGTTTAAACCACGAAAGTCTATGCAAGGTCTCAACTCCTGAGTGTCTTTTTTGAGAATATAAAATAGAGATGCCCCAGCAGGAGAGGTGGACTCAGTGATCAACCCATTCTTGAGGTTGTTCTGCAGATATTCTTTAAGAACTTCCTTTTCACGGGCTGACAAAATGTACATTCTCCCAAAGGGTAAGAGCTGTTTCGGTAATAGATTGATCTCACAGTCATCTTGCTGATGAGGGGGAAGTTCAGTGTATTCAGCCTTGGTAAAAACTTTTTGGAACTGGTGATAAGGCTTGGGGAGCTCAAGGACTTGGTTAAGAATGGTAGGATGGACATGTGCGGTGCTAGTGTCTGAGGGAATGTGCAGGCCTATAGCCCATTGAGAAAGACAATGATTGTTGCAAAATTCTGATCCTAAGAAAAAGGACCCCGCTGTCCAATTTATAAAGGGGTTGTGCTTACTTAACCAGGGTAACCCCAGGATCACAGGATAGTGAGCGGTCTTTATGAGGTCAAAGGCAATCTGTTCCTTATGAGAAGAGATGACTATCTGCAGGGTTCTATTTGCTTGATGATGGGCCCTGAGGTGAGAGGGCTCCCGTCTACACTCTTGACTGGGATGGAAACAGACTTGGTGACTCGGGGTATACCGTGTCTAGTTGCCCAAGTAGCATCAATAAAATTGCCCGCTGCCCCACAATCTACTGATGCGGGCATATCAAGTACTTGAAAAGTATTACACGTAACACCCAATCGGAGAACCACAATGGGAGATTCCTGGGAGTCCATGCATTGAAAGGTGAGATGAGATTTTTGGCGGAACCTTTACTCTCTTTCTGAACCGTGGTTCCCTTTACGGCAGGACGTAAGCGTGTCCCTGTCTTCTTGGGAGTGCTATGGGGCATTCACTTACAGGATGGTCTTTAGACCTGCAGTGCATGCACAACCCGAGTGTTCTACACCGTGCATGCTTCTAAAAATTGACGAAACTTGTGGGGGTTCCCATCAAACCAGCCTCCTGGGAGAGGGCCTGGAGGGATCTCAGAACTCTGTGGAGAACGGATCATCTGTTGTCTCAATTGGGCATTCTCTTGTTTAAGGGTCTGGACTTCTGCGGTTAAAGATTGCACCAATGGAACGAGCTGCTGCACCTGGTCCATGTTGGGTGCTCTCTCTTTCCTGGCGCGTTGCTAACTGTGATACCCCGGCTTGATAATCAACAGTACTATCAGTTCATGCGAGTGTGGTCCAGGGGCAGCAGGTTTGCAGCAGTGAGAATTCACCTGGTCACTCTCCCCCTCTCTGTGGCAGAGTCAGTGAAGGGGAGAACTCCCAGGGAAACACTGTGGGGGAAAGAAAACCGGTTGTGGAGCTGGATACTTGTCTCTGGTTGTGTAGTGCAGACGATGTCCTTGATGTGCCTCGTAGGAATGGAGCCCCAACAATACCTGTCAACCAAAAGCCAGATATTAGATATAAACAGTGCAATGTGTTCCAACAAAGTAGGAATGAACTACTCTTCTGAAATATTGGCAGCAAGACTTTCTCTAGTTACATGCACAGGGTAATGCAGCTGTTCAACAAAGTTACTGGCATCACTGGCTTTCCAGTGCTTTCCTGTCACCATAAAGCTTCCATGGGGGATAAAGAACACCCCCTTCGCTTCAATATTTCTTGCTCTTCCTGTGGCGCGCTTCCCTGAATCTCTATTAATTGGGTTATAGGCAGCATATTAAACCTCTCCTGTACTAACATGTTCATAGTCGAATGTTCTTTAATATCCTCAGTATCAAAGACTAGACATTTCTGGAGAATATCCAACCCTTTTATTTATTTATTTATTTATTTATTTATTTATTTATTTATATGATATTTATAAAGCGTACAAAGGCTGTGTATCGAGGCGCTGGAGGCTTTTGGCTTCTACATCTGCGGCTTTTGGCTTCTACATCTGCGGCTTCATTCCCGTAAGAGATATTATTCCCATTCCGCCTGATTACGAGGTCCCCTCGCGGGACCCGGGAAGGACGCCTGGTAAAACCAGGCATCGTTACCGGGTCCCGCGAGGGGACCAGGGAGCTAACAACGGGCCGGTCATAATCGGCCCGTTGTTAGCTCCCTCTCCCATTTGAGCCCTATGGGGGCTCAAATGGGAATGGGGAAGGTCCGGGCCCGGGTTCCCTGAGGGAGGAATTACCAGGCCCTCCGAACTCAGAATGGCCCGGTAATTCCTCATTCAGGGATCCCAGACCCAGTTTTGGAGACAGCCATGCCGCCAATAGCGGCATGGCTACCGCCAAACCCGTAATGAGGGCCATAGTGTGTTAGTTTAGTATG
Organism: Ambystoma mexicanum; assembly: GCF_040938575.1. Classification (NCBI taxonomy): domain Eukaryota; kingdom Metazoa; phylum Chordata; class Amphibia; order Caudata; family Ambystomatidae; genus Ambystoma; species Ambystoma mexicanum. The sequence continues at coordinate 380,807,726 of NC_090925.1, forward strand.
TGCTGACTGCTATGGCTACTGGGAGTTGTAGTGCTTTAATAAGCCTATCCAATAAGGATGCATGCTGCACTGGAGAGCCGTCTGTGTGGAGATAGCCCCTCCTTTTCCCAAATTGACAACCCTGTGTGTACCGTTGACAACACATAGGCGGAGTCACTGTACACTGTCACTTCCTGTACTTCATGTTTTTCAAGCGCGACAATAAACGCTACTAATTCTGCTGCTTGCGCTGAAAAGTGAGACGATAGTCTTACACTCGCCACCACCTCGAATTCTCCATTTAATCTGTGTCTTACTACTGCGGCGACTGAATGCCTTTCCTCACTAGTCTGATACATTTTTTAAACAACCATCAATAAAAAGAATTTCCCCTCCCGCCAAAGCATTCTTTTTCACACGGGGCCTATTATCATAAAATTCAACATAATTGGCACAGTCATTCCCATGATCACCTTCCTCTACTGGCTCAGCTACGAATGTGGCTGGGTACACTATTGCACATCTCACAATTTGAATTGTTGGGTTAGAAATCATTACCTCATAAACTGAAGCTTTTTTGGGATGTCAATGTGCCCTTGGGTTTCTCTAGAATGACAAATAGAGCATACCCTATGCTAATGGTCATAGAGCAGCCCATGACAATACTTGTGGACTTCTCAATTGCAAACGCAGCAGCTGCCAAAGATTGTACGCACAGGAAGTGTCCTCTCATAACTGGATCTAAAATCCCACTATAATATGCCAAAGGTTTATACCCCATTGTGGTCCTTTCTGTAAGCACTGCTGTCATTACTGACCCATTTGTGTGTGAAAAAAAATCAAATCCCTTGGTATAACTGGGAATCCCTAAAGCTGGGGCTGTACAAATTGCTCTTTTCAACTCCTCAAATCCATGCTCCATTTCTTCTGTCCATTCTAGTTTTGTTTTACCAACTTGTGCTTTCTTTAATGCTTGCAGAAGTGGCTTTGTGTACGTGTTGTAATCAAACAGCCAGGGTCTAAAGTAATTGCAGAAACCCAGAAACGGTTGCATCTCTCTCACTGTGTTCGGTTTTGGTGTTTTCATGATTGCCTCAGCTCTCCCAAGTGTCACTCTCTTTCCTTCATGCAAAATTAACTGACCTATGTACAACACCTCTTCCTGGCAATACTGTAATTTCTCCCTGTCCCCTTTAAATCCTTTATCCAACTAATGACTATTTTAGCAGACAGAGTCCTGTCTACACTCATCCTCTGTCTTACTGCAAATTAATAGGTCATCTATGTACTGTATCAACGCACTTTTGAGATCGATATTGCCTAGATCCATCTGTAGGACTCTGATAAAGATTGATGGGACTCACAGTATCCTTGAGGCAAACGATTATGATTTAGTCTCTTTTGTCTAAACGCAAAGAAAGTCAAGTTATGTGAGTCTTTGTGCCATAGGATTGAGAAAAATGCATTTTTCAAATTGATCACCATAAAATACTGGGCTTCTACTGGGATACTGCACAATATTGTCACAGGATTAGGAACTAAAGGAAACTCAGTTGGGGTCATTACAAGTTTGCCGGTCTGGGAACTACGGTACCGGTAAGCTTGCCAGTACCATAGTTCCCGGACCGGCAAACTACGAGTTCTGCTTGCGGGTGCCATTACGACCGCCAGGTCTGTCCTGACGGCCGTACCGGCACCCATGAGGAGAGCATGTCGGTTGCACCGGCACTATTGGGCTCAATGGGAATGGGGAGTAATGCATTCCGCCGCCCGCGGATGTGCAATTACCAGGTCTGGCTGGGCCGTAATGACCCGGTAATTGCCCATTTGCGGGTTTACCAGCAAGGCTACCACCGAACTTGTAATGAGGCCCAGTGTCTACAATCTGGTTAAGAGGTCTCGAATCCTGGATGAATCTCCACAACCCACTTTTAGATTTTTTTATCGGGTACACTGCGGTATTGCGCGATGACTCTGATGGCACCAGAATCCCCTGATTCATCAATGCTGAAATAGTGTGAAATATACCTTCATCAGCTTCTCGAGACACGGGTACTGTTTTGCTTGGGGTAAAATTCCTCCTGGCTTAAGTTTTATTTTAACCTCCCCTATCCCCTTATATAAACCTACATCATAGGGGCTTGTGGTCCATAGGGCACTATGCACCTTTTCAAGATTCTCCTGAAAAATGCTGGTTGTTTCTTCATTAGCCCCATTCTTTGTTGAACTTTCCTTTTTTCTATCATTATCCAGTATGTAATGCTCATGAAGCACACCAATTTGTCATTGCTTCAGAATTCCCTGAACATATCATCATCGGTTATGTCAGTCAGTCTGTATCCCTCCTCAAGAGTGATCACTGTTCTACATAGTCTACCGGTCAATCAATGTGGATACTTCCTTAGTTTAATGTTATCAGTCGTATAACACTCACTTGCTCTCCGACATTTCTTACTGACCCTCCAGTGGTGGCTATCCTTAGATTACACTGATGGGTGAGGGGATAGTAAAAGAGACTAGCCCTATCACTAGGCTCCTACAGTCACCAATACCAATGCTTTTGACTAAAAAACACTTCTAGGAGTGTTATCTGCTATTGTAAGTGAAATTAGCTTACTTAATTCTCTTTCCCTTCAAGCAACTAAAATCAAGTGCTATTACATACAACACAAAACATTGGTAGGTCAAGAATATTCTTATTATTTGACCATACCAAACATTGTCATAGGATAATGTGCTTTAAATGTGTTCTACAACAGGACAAGAAGGGAAAAATGTATCTACTTGCAAGGAACTCTATGACCTGCTAAATGGTCATTCACTTCAGGGAGGAGGGTCACAACTGGCCTACCGGTTTCAGTGGTGAGGTTAGTTAACCACTTTTTCCAGGGCCACAGCACTGGATTTAGGTGCTGTCAAACAACATAAGAGAGGATTGTTCATTTCTTATCAGAGGCAAGGCACCGCACATGTTAAGTTTCATCATTAAATCTCTTCCCAAAATATTAACTGGTGTCTGTTGATAACAAAGGAACAGACATATCACATTCTCCTATGGAGACAGGTAATTTATAAGTAAAATAAACTAAATTCGTAGCTCCAGAGAACCCTTGACCATTCATGGCAATATCTGACATTGGAGTTTCCCTCTCGTGTACATGAACGAGTTGCTCCAGTGTCTACAAGAAAAGAGAAAGATTTGCCTCCTATCATCTCATCGACTCTTGGTTCCTCTTGGGGGTCTGGTGTCACAGATAGTACTGAACACATCAAGTCACCCTGTGAGCTGTCCTATTGTGGGAACAGGTTCATCCCTGTGAAAGGATTTCCCCCTACCACAGTGACACCTCCTATTCTAGGCGTCAAAACTTGTCTCGTGTTCACATACTGCTGTGACTGCATAGGGGCTTGTTGCGACTGCCCTTGTGGTGGATGCATTTGTGCTTGTCCCTGTTGTGGAACCTGCTGTACTTGTGGTGCTTCCGCCTGATAAGATGTGTGATCTTGGGCAAAGCCCTCTGTGATCTGTGTGCTGTATGGTGGAGGATAAGCTGTCCCCCTCTATAAAATGGGCCATTTTGTACACTCGTTCGGCTCTCGCATAACCGCGCAATATGTACTGTCATTCCACATTTCCAACATACTGGGGGAGCCCTTCTGCCATTCCCTCCTTGATTATATCCTCCCTGAGCACTCTGGTTCTCGTTCTGTGTGTTGTTAAACCCACCTTGGTTATTCTGAAATCCACCTCCTCTTTCCCTATAGCCCATACCTCTGCCTTGTGGGGTAAACCCATGCCCACCTTGGTCTATCGGGCGCAAAATATTTGCCTGCGATGTACCCATTGCTTTCTGCATTCCCATTCCTTCTCTGCTTGTCAATGCCGCCCCTTCTATGGCAAATTTTGACAGCTTTTCGAAAAAATTGTGGCTTCCTTAATTTGTCTGTTTTCATCTTTCCTTTTGTTCTTCTCTTTTAATAACCGGCAACGGTGTACTATTGAGAACTGGATCTCAGCCCATGGCTTCTTTTCTATCCCCACTTGTTTTTTCATCTGTCTCTGCACTTTTTCTGGCAACCTTTAATATAAAATATGGTAAAACAATGTCACTGTCTTTTCCCACGGCTCGCGAGTTTCAAGTAGCCATTTCTACTGAATATCCTGAATATAAGTAATAGGGTCTTCATCTTCTTTCTTTTTACATGTCATAATTGCACCCATATCCAATGTGTCAGGATATAATACCCTGAGAGCCCCCAAACATCTGCCCTACAATTATTGAATGGTGCTACATCATGCCCTGTGTTTTGTGAAGTCACATGTGAATCTCCCGCTCTCCTTCATATGTCATCAGCCCTCTCTCCAAGAATGGCTGCCAGGAGACCTTTTATGTACCCTATGACCAGCGTATTTCCTCCTGTCATTTTCTCTAATTCCTATAGCCATTTCCCAGCCCCTAAAGTTAAACTACGGAGATTACATTTTAGGTTATCCTTGTCCATCTGTGGCCATGGAATGTATTGCTGTCTTGCTCCCCACTTCTCTATCAAGGGGAACTGTGTGAAATCCATCCCATAGTCGAATCCCACTATTAGTCTATCCATGACAGGGATAATCGTCCCTGTGTGTCTTCTTGCCGGTAATGACCTTAACCTGCTTGCATATGGTGGAGACTCTCCTTTCTCACTATGTGATCATCCGCGGGGACGCTCAGGATATGCTATAAGATCTGGTGTTCCTTCTTTAGGATGTTCCAAATCTGATCATCTCACTTCCTTATCCATTTGCAGGCAGGGGCACACATGCTCTCTCCTTCTGCCCTACGACCAAACTCTCTTTCCTCGTCCGACATGTCTAGGACCCAACTAGTATGACTATCATCCTCCTCTTCTTTGTCTAGGTTCAATCTGCTCAAAGGCAATGCTCCACTTTGGTCAATGAACAGGTTTCCTTCCTCACTTTGTGATTGAAATATTGGGGATCGATCATCGTTCCCTCGAGCTCCATACTGGCTATCTCGTCTTAGTTGCTGATAGACCTTATTGATCCTTTCTCCAATACTTTCTGCATCATCTCTTTCTTCTTCTAGTACTACTCTAGATGCTGCTGATGTTGCTTCCTTTATCAGGAGAATCTCTTCCACTCTATCCCATCGTATTTCTGGGCTCGGCCTCATTTGTTCTTTGCGAATAAGACTGGCATCAAAACCTTGCTGTCTCCTTTTTCTCTCTATTTCTTCATCTACTCCCCTATGTTTTCTCGCATCTCTTCTAACTCTTTCTTCCTTCTGCCTTCGTTCTTTCCTCCTTACTCCTTCCTTTGTTACCTCTTCTTCCCTTCATCTCTGTAATCATTTGTCTCTTAATCTTTATGCTTCTTCCTCCTCTTTCTTTCCTTTCTGTCCCTGTCTTCTATCGCTCTTTGACTATTGTCATACTTTCTTTGTTCCTCTGCCAGTTTATTGTTTTTCTCCTGTTCCTCCTGATAAATCTGTTCTCGTTGATCCCTGCTTTTCCTTCTTTGCTCATTTTCATTTAATCTGCTCTCTTGTTCCTTATCCTTCCTCTCTTGTTCATCCTTATCTTCTCTTTGTCTAACTTCCTCAATGCTTTTTCCATCTATCTTAAGTAATATCTGTCCTCCCATCCATTCATTTTGTACAAGTGCTACCTTGTCATCCTTTTCTTTTTCTCCTTTTCATCTTGATTAATCTGTCTATATCTGTCGACAAATTCAACCATTTGCTTCTTTCTTCCTGGTCTCGTATGAATTTACAAATATCTTCCTTTCTTTTATTTTCTTCCGGACTATCGTCACTACTATAAGCGGGGAATGAGGGGAGTTTATATATCAGATTACTATACCTTGTCGCTGCTCTTAATTCCTTTAAAGGATACACTCCTATCTCTTCCGTAGCAACACTCTTTGCTTCAGGCAAGGTAAGCGGAGCTGAGGGCTCGATGCCTTTCCACTTATGCTTATTAAGCATCCAATTCTCAGGAGACAGGTCTTCTCTTTCTTCTTGGTACATCTTCCAAAGTTCTAAAATTGCTAATCTTTTCTCTAATTTCTTCTCTGTGTATTCAGCTGCAGGTATGTGGTCATGTGTTGCAATACCACTTTTGACAATGATCCCCCTTGCGGCCATGGCATGAACATTTTATCTGCTGTGCCCTTTACCCATCCTCCAATGTACTGTTTGAGCTTTGGCACGTGTTTTGGGAGTGGCTTGCATAGATGCATGAGAGGAGTGTCCTCCATAATGACAAGTCTCAATTAACTGTCAATACTTACCAGATCATAAAATAAACCTTTTACCTTGACTTAAATCACCACCTAATGTTTTAAAACTACAGATGAGAGCAAGTACCATCAATCACTACTCAATCCTCTTATTTCAATAACCTATCTATTCTTTTGATTGGAACCAATTGTTTTGCTACACTTTATCTTTAATCACTGTTATTTCTCAACTCTTCACAATTCTATTGCCCCTCGATACTTTATTCAACAAACAACATTTAGACTAGTCACACATTAACATTATAAAACACTGTGAACACCTTCCCACTTATTTATTTCTCATTTATAAATACAGGGTACTTCTTCTCTCGCCTCTACCCGGTACAGGGTTTGAGATATCACCTTACACAGTACTGACCTGTGCAGTTTTTATCTATTTCTACTCCCGTGGGAGTTTGGAATGTGTCCTTCTAATTCCTTCTAATTCCCTTGAATTAGGACTCCTAGGTGGTATCTCTTATATTCAAAATATTTTATTTTTAATTATTTTTTTATTTTTATTATTGTTTTAGTTGAATTTAATCAACCTTTCAATATTCTTACAAATATTCATTCATGCATTTACATTTAAAAAGGAAAAGCATAAAATAAAAAAACAAAAAGAACTCTATATACATAAAATTACAAACTACAATAGCAAAATCAATAAAAATAGAGTAAATTCATATACAGATGATTCTCGTAATATCAGAACTCAGACGAACAACGTGATTTCAAATGGCAATTCTTCACAATGTCATATATGTAAAAAGAAAACAAGTTAATTCCCAAAACTATTTCTCATCAAAATATACTCACACTCTAAGCATCTAACATCCTACATACCTCTAGTTCGATACTATTCAGGAAATTGATAATGGTCACCTGAATTGGCAAATGTTCAATAAAAAACAAGCTGGTTTCCAAAACAATCTCTCCTCAAAATATGCTCACACACAAGTCTCTAACATTCTTTATGGCACTAATTGGAGACTATTCAGGAAATTGATAGTGGCCATCTGAATAAGTAAGTGTTCACCACTCATGATGATTGCCCAGCAGGCATTATACTCCAGATTACCTAGATATTTACAGTGTCTAGCATAGTGTATGTGTCTTAAATTACATAATGAAGGACACTCAGTAATCAGATGTTCCAAGGTTTCTGGAGCTTTTGTGTTGGTACAGAATCGACAGAAATTCTCTTGTGGGGTTAACAAATGGTGTTTTAAAAGGGTGGCTTTCGTCGGTCATAAGTTAAATTGCATGCGTAGTATAGACAGTCTATATTTTGGTGTTGGTATTCTGATTAAATACGATCGCAATCTGCGCATTCTTTTTGGTGCAAATCTGTTGGAGTAATCATCCTTGTAACCCATGCATAGTTCACACGTATGTATCCAATCCATATTATATAGTTTCTCTTTGGCTTTTTTCAGGATTAGTAATGAGTAACTCAATTGTGATGTCACAAGATGCTAGAATTTGTCACACGTTGTTTACCCAATTGACCATAAAACGGTGTGCAGTCGAAAACATGTAGGCAGAAATAATGTTAACATTGGTAAAAATCAGACATTTCCTAAATAAAGAGCAACGTCTCCAGTTATATAAGGCATGCAGAGATAGGCCCAATTCATATCTAATCCAAACCTGAGGGACACAGGCCAGAATTAGCAAAACTTGCCTCCAAAATTTGGCCTCCCATTTGTCAAATTGAAACCCAGAATTAATAGGAAAAGTCTACACGCAATACAGTATCGCCAGCGCCACTTTCTGGTTCCAGTAAAACCATGCTGGTTTAAGGGAACATTTCCCAAACTTCAACAGGATTATTTTTGATTGGCATATTGCTGTGTCTATCTTCCTTTCTACACAATGTATCTGACTTTTCGCATTTATGGAACCCTCGAAACAGATACAATTTGAAGCTGTGTCTGTTGACCGTCCATGCAAAGGACTTCAGGCCTACCCTTGTTGGAGCATATAAGCATATAAGACAATTTGAGTTTTCTCAGTATTCAGCCTCAGTTCATTTTGTTGAATGTAGCCTTGAAAATCTGTTAGTAGTTTTTGAAGACCCACTTGGGTTTTAGAAATGAATTAAAACAAGGTCATCTGCATATAGCAGGGCCTTCATGGGTTCATTCATTAGTTTCGGACAGTCAGATGGAACCTTTCAAAATACATATCTAACATCATGTATAAAGTAATTATACACGGATGATGCCAATAAACATCCCTGTTATCTTCACAATATTACCTGTTATTTAAGATTATCACAATCCCATCCCCTTATATTGCCATTCCTCTTAGTCTACTTACCATTCGTTAATTGACTCAAGGCCTGCGATATCGACTCCTCCTTCAATCCGACCACTTCGCCTTCCGTCCTCAGAGTGCCCGTGGAAACCGAGCAGGGATTTCTTCAAAGGGGGATCATCCCACCGTCTTGGTTCTTCTTGCAAGTTCATTTCTATTTGGCCGCTCTCCACAGGAAACTCTGCGATCTTCCAGCTAATGGCGGAGGATGCTGATTGTCTGAAACTCTGGAGCTGCACTAGTTTGGATCTTTAAACCATGCACACTTCTACCACGTGAGTTTAGGGCCATTTAGGAACATGCATATGTAATGTATGGGATCATAAAGAATAAGTCCAAATAACCGAACCAACTCAGGAAGATGGCAAAGTACTGTTTTATTAACAATTATCTAAAACTGGGAGTTTACATCGAACATCAACAGACGTATGCTCAGTCTCTCAGCGATTGTTTTACAAAACATAGACTTTATACCAAAAATACTTCAGAGGTGACAAAACAATTACGCAACAACAAAAAAACAAAGAAAACCACAAACTATTCCTGTAACAGCGCCTCGATGCCCGAGGGCTGTGTGAGCGCTTTAAAAATGTAAATATAAATAAAAAATTCTACGTGGCAATAATGAAAAATCTATGAAGGGTCGAGATTGGCTAAGGGGAACTTCCAAGTATAGTTTTCTATAGGGACTAGGATTGTGATTGGCTGTCCACTATCAGGTGGACAACATATGCCTACCTTTAAAACATGTCATATTAAGAAATATTAGATACACAGTTTCTCATTGGTCTTCAAACTATAAGGTTTTTGGTTATATGGACTAATACAATTGGTTGGCACGCTTGTGCCAGGTCTGGAACATTCAGTTCACTTAGCAGCACATAAGCCCAGACCCAGGTGCAAGGAGATGGGGCATGACGCTACCCCACCACCCAATTAGCCCAGCATCTCTCATCGCCCATGAAGATTTTCTTTGAACTGGGTGTGGCAAAGTATCCTTGTCTTTTGGAATACATGGGAGTGAGAGCACTCACTATAGTGTTCTGGGACTCCAAGTTCGAACTCTATTTTCATCCTTGGCTCATGTGACAGGAGACCACAATTTGGTCCATTATGCAGGTTTTAAATGCTGTAAATGAATTAAACTTGGCACTCTTGGCATTCTTTCTTTGCACCTTCATAAGGGATAATTCATCCTTCTCACAAGCACTAATTTCCAGAATAGATAGCTGACCTTGTCTGCTTCAGTCTTGACTCCAGGCCTGACAGCCTCGTCTTGCATCTCCACAATTCTGCTTATTCTTGCTGCAACACAGTTTTCCCTTCTCTCTTCATCGGCCCTGGCTTAATAAATTCATGATACCGATGTCCAGCTTCTATATAATGGCGTCTTTGCCAGCGTTCTATTCACTGCATATAGCCAGCTTCTATGATGACTTGGTGTACCTTGCGTTTCAGCATATGTACATTCATTGAACTGTAAAAACATAAATGCAACTATGCCGTCTGATTATGTATTGGCCTAAGCACATTCCTATCACTTTCACATCATGAAACAATGTCGCAACATGTGAACCTGAAACCATTGCTTGAGAAGCCATTTTGTGTAAGGAGGCCATTATTAGTTTTTGTTCTGCTCTCTGCTCATCGCATATATATATATTCTGGTTTTCAGCTTGAGCACAGTAACCGACCGTTGCTTGAACTTTGAGTTGCTTAAATAGCTTGGAATGCCAGGCTGCCACATGAATTGTTTTGTCTTATAATGAGAGAACCTTGAAGCTGTACATAAGCACAAGTTATCAGCAAGCCCAGGTGCCGTCTTGTCTAGTTAAGCCATTATAGCAGGCAGCTAGAAAGAATTATACATGGCTGTATGTGCTCTTCCACAGGAGTTGTTATTCATTTCTGCTTCAGAACTGTCTGACGTTAGCACAGAAAGATAACATTAGCTGGTAAAGCAAGGAATTCCACTTTGTTATAGGGAACATGGTATGTCTTTCTCCGACCAGATGCACCTGGTTCTCAGTAAATTTTCTCGGCCCTGGCGGCAAGAATGTATGATGTCTTATTGTAATGAATTACGTAGTAACCCCTTGAACCCTAGCCTGATGATGTCTGAACAAAGGGGGCTGGGCAATACCTTCTAATGCTGTGAAGTTTGCTATATATGTGTGTGTTGTACTGATGTTCTCTCTCTCTCACCTCACGGTGTCCGCCTTACACATCGTGGAGTGCTGAGATCCATTTGATCAAATGCTGTCATTTAATAAATATATTTGACTTTGAATCCTCGTGACTCTCGTGTCATTAGTATATGGTTGGATACCTTAATTCCGGTCTTTGATCTGTCAAGATGGTGCCTGAATAGGGACCCCCCACTGATGCCCCGTCACGGAGACGAGCGAGGACGAGGTGACCGGACCGAGATCGGTGTGTGTCTTCGGGGCACCCCTATGCAAAGTGAGAAGTGATTCTTTCGCAGATCAGCGCACAGCCCTTCTCTGGCCGGCGGACCGTGTTTTGAGAGCACGGTGGCGAGGGTCCTGGAATCGAGGCAGTTTGAGCCAGGACACGCCAGACACGACGAATGTGTCTTTCAGGGTGATTGTTGAAATCAGGTGAGTCGTGCCCTGATACCCAATATCCCTGATATTTGTTGTTGAGAGTTGCCTTGCAAGAGCAAACACCCAGGTAAAGGGGGTACGGGTTGTAAGTATGCCTGGGAAATTGACATCCTGCTTTGCCCGATTTTTGCATTGCGAAAGTCAGTCTTTGGAATAAGGCCAAACGGCACCACCCGAAGGGTCGACGGCATATGAAATGTACGTGAAATATGGACTAGGAGCAATAGTTTTTAATACGATTTGGCACAGACAAACTAGGGATGCACCCGAACGTCAATGGCCGGATTGCGGCAGTTTCGAGCTAGCCGGCATAGCACACTTAGGAAATGTATTGTTACGCAAGAAGGCTAGGCCCGCTGCATTTGACACTATCAGGGACTGGAGGAAGGAAGTGACACAGCGCTTGCGAAGTAGAGAAAAGCATGCACGCAAACACAAGACTAATGCTGAGAAAGCATTAGAGCATGACCAACAGAGACAAGAAGATCAAATTAGGGGTTTAGACAGGGCATTCCAGTTAGAGATACAGAAGATATATCCCTCTCAGGATATGCATGCGTCAGACGAATTGATAAACAAGATAATGAATGAGCAAAGGTGTGACCCAATTGATGATTCCACTGCATCTCCGCCCTATGTACCGCCTCTGGCTGCTCCTCCGCTTGCGCCCGATCCTGTATTGGCACCTGTGGCAACTGTTGCGATTGCTACTTCCTCTTTCCCATCTGCGCCGCCGGTGTCATTTCCCCCGCAGCCTAGCGAGGCGGATTTGCATGTTGATTCTCGCCCGAGTGGTTCTGCTCCACTGTCGGAAGTTTATAATGATTACAGAGAAACCCGAAGTACATTTAGCAAAGAAAGGAGGATTCAATTGCACCAGTGGGCCGAGACATATGTTGAAGGGGGCTATATAGGTGCCACTTCATCTGCTTTGTCCGATCATGGGGATTTTACAGACCAAAAGCTACTGATTGAAAGAATGGCTTCATATTTGGTTGAGATCTGGGGAGATTTAACAGATGAAGTTGCACCGCAAGATTTGCGTGACCATGTGGTCCTTGCCTGGACTTGTAGTAATAGTGCGAAGATGCAAGAATATTTCAGTAGAATATTTGTGTTCAAGAGACAACTTGACCTTTTGCAAACATTACTTGTAGACAAGCATGAAACGCAAACATTGTATGTCTAGAAGCAGTATTTCCCTCCTTCGAAACCAGTTAGTGAAGAGATTCATATTTGTGTGAGAGATGTCCTTAGGTGGATTTCAGATGCCACTATTCCCTCAATAGAAATTCATGTTACATTTTGTCAATACACAGCTGCAATGCAAAGAAAAGTGTTGCAGGTGATGGTCGGGTATTTACAGGACGATTGTATGAAACTAAACGCATGTTGGCCAGCTGATTTAATGCTGATTTATAAAAGAGCTTTTTCACCAGAAACTGCATTGACTGCATTGTCTCTTGATCTGGCCCTGTTGTTGAAAAGACGTTTGGGCCTTCCCATGATTGACCTGCTCACTATGCAGTTACCTATGAGAGAGGTTCCGCCAACATTTGTTCCCAAGGTAGAGGTCCCAGCCGTTGATGGAGGTACTACATGCACGATTGAAGCACATTACATTTCCCAGTTTGTCCATGTCCCATTTTCTCGGCAAGAAGTAAATACACGTATTCCAGATATTGGAAAGAATCCTTCTAGATTCTATAAGGAAATTGAATCTGTATTACATTCATCAGTGTTTACATTGGGTGATATTGATTTGTTATTTCCTGTGATTCTGCCTGCTGACATATGGAACCAGATTAGGTGCCTGGATAACGGGCCAGGATTAGGCAACACATGGGCTAACATGACACTAGCAGATAGGGATAGGAAGGCCGGTGAGCGACCCCCGCAGATTATCTTAACATTGCCTATGAACATTGTCACTAAATTGAAAACGATTGTCCCAGAGAAAAGGATTGTTTGGGACAAACTCACTGCTTGCATGCAAAACAAGTCGGAAGGTGCTACAGAATATTTTAATATGTTTGAGGAGGTGTTTTCAGATTTTAGTGATCAAGATCTGAGTACGGAACCAGGTAAAAGATTGTATGTCGACAAGTTTGTGCGAGGTTTGTTGCCCGAAATACAGACACTGATTATGACGTCTGAAAGTGCATGGCAAGCAAAGTCGCAATCTGAGGTTTTACACGTGGCTTAGTATTATGAGAAAAGAGTGAATGCAGAGAAGGATAAGGTGGAGAAAAAGAAAGGGGAATCGAAAACAAGGGTTTTGCTTCAGCAAGTTGCAAGGGGAGCTAGAGGTGGTAACACACAGTTTAGAGGACAATACGCACCACAGGGCCAGGCCCAGTTAGGTCCCCCATCCATTAACCAATGTGTATACTGTAGACAAGAAGACCACTGGCGCGCACAAAGCCCACTTCTCCAGCAGAGATCGAATGGTACCCTATCTAGACGATCGAGGTGACGTCCAGGTCTAGGGGGCCCTGGGAGGAATAATTATGCGAATAATTCACAATCACAGCTGCAGACACAACCCCAAGAAGGCCAAGGGAACCAGCAGCAGAATACAGGTGGCAGGACATATTCGATAACCCCTCCAATGCATATTACACTGAAGACTTTACATCTGATGATGTACTTTTCCCATAGGACAGCCCAAAACAGGGTCTCGAACCAGTACCTATTCCCATTGACCAAAAAGAGCCCTACGTAGAGATGAGGATTGGGAATGGGGAGCATGTATTTTTAGTAGACACTGGTGCGCAGAAATGCTCAATCGACCATCAGCAGGTTCCAGATATACCACTGTCAGGGCAAAGCAATGTTTCCGTAGGGTTCTCAGGAACTCCAGTGATTTGGCCAGTTTCGAAGCCGGTGCCAATTACATTAGGTCCCTTCACTGAGCAGTGTCCATTTCTACTGAGTAAAAATTGTCGCGAAAATTTGTTGGGGTTGAACTTATTGAAGAAATTGAATGCTGTGATTTATTGTTCTCCGGATGGAGTATATTTCACAATTTCACCACAACAAAATCCTGTTTCGCAATTTGTATCCATGCCATTACCAACTGAATTGAGCACAGTCCCAGCATGTCTATGGGCTGTGAATGATAATGATGTTGGTATTTTGTAAGTTGTACCTGTCCACATTACCATGAAACCAGGGGTTACCTTGCTGCGTATACCACAGTATAACATTTTGGTCGAGGGTGAACAGGCCTTGAAAAGCATTGTCTCCGATTTGGTACATAGAGGCGTAATTGAAGAGATTGCAGGGAGTGTGTGTAATAGTCCGATTCTTCCAGTATACAAGAAAGGGGGAAGTTTTATTATTGATTTGCGTGCGATTAACAAAATTGTTGCACCTCAATTCCTGATTGTCCCTGATGACACTACAATTCTGACTATGATTCCAGCTACCGCTACGCACTTTAGTGTTGTAGATTTGAAAAATGCTTTCTTTAGCATTCCAGTGCATACCAATAGCAGATATCTATTTGCGTTCACATTAGGTGGGCGCTCTTTCACGTTTACAGAAGTACCACAAGGCTATACAGAAAGTCTGAGCATCTACAGCAGGGCCCTGAAAGAACAGTTGGACACTTTAGAACGACCCTCCACATGCACATTATTACAGTACATTGATGACTTGCTGATAGCCGCAGATTCAGAGGATGCTTGCAAGGAGGGCACTGTATTGTTATTGACACACTTAGCAGAACACGGCCATAAAGCATCACTTAAGAAATTCCAGTATTGTCGCCGGGAGGTGGCCTATCTGGGTTACCTCCTGTTGAAAGAGGGCAGACGCTTGATGCCGGAACAAATTTGGAGTATATCTGATATGTCTGTCCTAAATACGCAGAAAGAGGTCAAAGCTTCCATTGGCATGGTCTCATATTGTAGACAGTGGATCCCATATTTTTCTTTGATGATTAAGCCTATGTTGGCATTGAAAAGAAGGATATTCCTTCGCCCTTGCCATGGAACATGGACTGCCAGGCTCAAAGCTGCATTATGTTCAGCTCCAGTATTGGGCACACCAAATTATGAAAAATGTTTTGTTCTGTACGTGCATGAAAGGGATGGTTGCGCTTTGGCTGTGTTGACACCGAACCATGGGGGGAAGAATAGACCGTGCGGTTATTTCTCCTCCACACTGGATCCTGTAGCATGCGCTTTGCCGTGTTGCTTGAGAACTGCTGCCGCTGCGTCAGTAAAGCAAAGTGAGGGGATGGTTTTGGGTCACTAATTATCCGTCATGGTACCTCACTCAGTAGACATTTCGTTTGAATAGAACGCAGACACAACATCTCACGTCGGCTCGACTAACAGGGTATGAGCTGATTCTCTATTCTCCACATATCAAAATTAAGAGATGTTGTGCTTTGAATCCGGCTGAATTGCTACCTTCTCCACAGGAGACAGAAAACTGTGACATTGTATCACATGATTGCCTTTTTGTAACTGGACAAGATACTAAGGGAAGGGTTGACCTCACTGACACACCCTTGAGCGAACCAGATGTAGAGCTATTTTGTGATAGCTCCTGTTTCAAATTGCCAGACGACACATCCATTGCTGTCTATGCAATCAACACCTTGACTACTATTGTAGAGTGTAAACGAATCACACATAACTCAGCCAAAGCCACAGAAATAATCGCCTTGACTAGAGCCTGTGAAATATCTGAAGGTCTTAGTGTAAACATATTTACCAATGGCCAATACGCATTCGGGGTAGTTCATAACTTTGGACGTCTGTGGGCTAAGAGGAGTTTCTTGACATCACACTCCCAACTAAACTAGCAATAATGAAATGTGCCGCACACCAAAAAGTGACGAACGACGTGGGAAAAGGAAATGCTTTTGCCAACAGAATTGCTAAGCAAACTGCAAATGACATACACTCCAAAATGTACATTTTAGATTCAGCAAAATGGGTCACTGACTCTTGTGTGATGGAGGAAGGGATTGGTAGAATAAAGGAAATTCGGACAGAGGCTACTCCCGAAGAAATCAAACAATGGTCAAAGGGTCCCGCAGGTTTAGACAATGAGGGTTGTTGGGTTGATCATGCAAAACAAAGATGGATGTTACCCAATGTATATGTTACCACCATAGGCACATGGTCCAACACATATATGTGTGAAAGAAATCTGTCAACTTTTAGACCCTGTCTGGCATAATGAGAACATCCCAAACGTTGCTGAGCGTCTTATCCAAAACTCTATGGAATGTCTGCAACATAACACTGGAAAGGGAACACTGACACCAAAGGGTAGTTTCGGTCCTCCCTCCATGCCATTTGAAGTAATACACTTTGACTTCATTGAGATGGAGTGTTGCCAGAACTACAAATATGTCCTGGTGGTAATCTGTGCTTTTAGTAAATGGGTTGAGGCCTACCCACTGAAAGAGTGTACAGCTATGTGTACAGCCAAATCTATATTGAAAGAGTACTTCCCCGGGTTTGGACTGCCAAGAGTAATTTCATCCGACAATGGCCCGCATTTTGTTGCAGCAGTAATACTGCAAATATGTGCAGGCCTGCAAACTGATATGATATGATATGGCATTTATAACACGCCTATACACAAGTGTTTCAAGGCGCGAAAGACGTGAAAACTGACAAACGTTTCCACTCAGTGAAGCATGCTCAGAGTGCTGGACTTGTGGAACCTCACAACGGAATTAAAAATAAATATGATAGCAAAGATATGTGCCCAGAGCAAATTGAAATGTCCAGATGCGTTGCCCTTAGTCTTACTCTCAATGTGGACAACCGCACAGTCAAGAACAGGGCTCTTCCGGAATGAAATCGTCATGGGGAGGCCAGCGAATGTGTGGAATGTACCTAGACCTAGGAAACTGAGCGAGATACAATATCCTCTGTTAGCTGATTACAGTTGTCAGTTGACCCAAAATTTGCATTTGATTCGTCATCAGGTACGAGAGGCTCTTCCAGCCAAATACGAAGGGCCGAGTCATCGTCTGGCCAGGGGACTGGATCCTCATGAAAAACTTTGATCGAAGAAACTGCCTTGAACCTTGGTGGAAGGGCGAAAGCACTGGATCCATGCCACGCATGTTAAGTATATCCCAGTGCCTCTGCCCTACAACAAGTGGGACGACAAAGATGTCGATGAATTAATCTCCCAGAATGCATCAGCACAGATCATCACACAGAATGCCAAGCCTGAGTTGAATCTACTTCCTGAGCCTGAAGGGCCTGGGCAGCTTGCAGCACCATCTTTACTGCCTTTCCCATTTCTAGCATCATCTTCTGCCAGCACTGTCTCCAAGTCTGCACCTGCACCCGGGGACAGCAGCGTTTTATTTCCTGACCACTCTCTGCTTGGTGCAACCAGGTACAATCTGCGACCACGTGACAAGAGAAGCGCTACAAATTTGCAGTAGCCTTTACCTTCAGCCCTGTTACTTGAAGGGCCATGGGAGGGGTTAGGGAAAGGGAGCGTAGGAAGCCAAGATGAGGCACTGACACGTGCTTTCCTGGTGTTTTCATGAGGGAGCGGTCTTTGGTCCTTGTAGGGACAAGCAAAGTCATTGTTCCAACACCTCTGTGCTTTTTCTACGTTAATTTTGGATCAACGGATTGGAGGACGTTTGTGTTACGCCAGCCCCCCATTAGTCCTCTGCTCGAGAGAGGGCAGGGGTTGGCAAGGACAGACAAGCTGCCTACAGACAAGAATAGCTGTGCAATCAGGTGCTGCCTACGGATAAACTGAAAAAGCTCAACAGCAAGGCTTTATAACAGACGCTGAGAAACTTTTAGAGAACTATGCCTGTGTTTGGGTCCGCTCGTACTGGCAATGCTGATGACCAGTTTGATGAGGTTAGACATATACAGATGAAACGATGGTCCTTGAAGGCCAAATGTGTATCGATCTCAATATTCACATGTATTGCAATATGTTTGATAATCTTGGTATTTAGAGCACTTACATCCGCTTGATGCTATGTTACCGACTATGAGCACTACTACAATGGTTACCCCACATGTCCTTTCTCATACTCTCCATCCTCGGGATGTTAAACATAGAGGAGGTTATGACAACAACACCATCTTGCTGATAATGAATGCTACACATGCCATCCTGAACAAAACCCACTGCTGGGTATGTTCACATCTGCCACAGAACGGGGAAAGGGGGCTGGGTTGGTAAATACATCCTCGCCCTCTGACTACTGCCTGTTATGCCTCTGTTAGGGCGCTATTTTTTGGAAGATGGAATGATAGTACTACAGGGAACTTCGATGGTACTAACGTTAATGATTTTGAGAGACTTGTATTGACACCATTGGGTTGTTAGATATGTGCAGATAAAAGCAAACCAAATATTGCATCCACCAGACCTGTCGATAGGCTTTCCAGACCCTATCAATCTATGATCACTTTCAAGATGGCTCCCGTGGGCAACAGGGATGCCATATCACCCTCCTACACAATCAACCACAGCCCACAATCTGTTCCGTTTTGTATGTGAAAAAATGGTACTCGCCAAATGGGTACATTTGATAGGTGCGAAAAATACTGCTCTCTTAGGGCATAAGGACAGACCATTGTACATAGGGTGTCCCGTTAATTTTGTATGTGGGATGAGGCATACCCATGGTTACCCAGGGATGGGGGAGGTACCTGCTATTTGGGGATACTCTTGCCAGGAGTATGTCTTGCAACAACTTCCAAAATTTCCAAACCACGCCCCAGGCGACAGGTAGATGGTGAAACAACCTGGGAGATTTTTGGGGATGTGGCAAAATCTTTTGTACCCTTCTGGGGACAGGTAATCAACTCATACAACATTAGAAGATTAGCTAGAATCTTGGAGAAAACAATTAACGAAACAACAGACATAAGGTATAATATGACATTGGAGCAAAAAGCAATCCGATTGGTGGCCCTTCAAAACAGGATGGTGCTTGACGTCATCCTGGCAGAACGTGTAGGTGTATGCAAATTAGTGGGATCTGCATGCTGTGTTTTCATACCTGACTCCTCCCCCACGATATTCAAAGCAATAAAAAGATTGCATCTACTAAGTACAGAAATTCATGTCCCCAAGGGAGATTGGAACATTGGTGGCTTGTTCTGGGACATGTTAAGATCCTGGGGGTGGAAGATATTCTCATTCCTGGCCATAATACCCAGTATCGTACTATTCTGTTGTTGCTACGTGCAGTGTCTACCCACCATTTGCACCATGATATGGGGTAGCTGTTCGCAGGCTGTCATAAAAATCTCTCATTGAAAAGCCATTTTGTGTAAGAAGACCATTTTGACTTTTTGTTGTGAGCTCTGCTCATCGCATATATATATTCTGGTTTTCAGCTTGAGCACAGTAACTGACCACTGCTTGAACTGTGAGTTGCTTACATAGCTTGGAATGCCAGGCTGCCACATGAATTGTTTTGTCTTATAATGTCTTATAATCCTGTCACTAATCCTGCATTGTACCTGTCTCCCATACTGTAATGTAATCTACGTAATCTATGTAATCTATGTAATCTATGCACGTACCAACTATGTAACACTGTAACTAAGCTTTGAGTATTCTTGTACCACTGCGCCCAGCTGCCCTTGGGCTTGGTGCGCACTATCAAATAAATAAACAAACAAACAAACAGCGTCTCCTGCCACAACTGTCCTTGCATGTCCTTTACGGCTTTTTGTGCCAGAACCAGGCTTAAATGCACGCCCACAGCCTCTCCGGTTCGTGATGCTGCAGAGAAAGAGAAGAGACTGCCTGTAGTTTTCTCCTGCATTTTAGTTACTGCTTCCTCTCTCAGAGGTATCTCTTTGCTTCAGCTGTTGAAAGAAAGTCAAAAGAGCTTTACACAGGAGTGGCGTGGATGTAAATTGTCTTGGCACTGGCGGCAAGGATGTATGATGTCTTATTGTAATGGATTACGCAATAACTCCTTGAACCTTAGCCTGATGATGTCTGAACAAAGGGGGCCAGGCAATACTTTCTAATGCTGTGACGTTTGCTATATATGTGTGTGTTGTACTGATGCTCACTCTCTCTCACCTCACAGTGTCCGCCTTACACATCATGGGGCGCTGAGATCCATTTGATCAAATGCTGTCATTGAATAAATATATTTGACTTTGAATCCTTGTGACTGGCATGTCATTAGTATATGGTTGGATACCTTAATTCCAGTCTTTGATCCGTCAGAACGGTTAATTTTCTGCAGCACTTTGTGCACGTGTAATCTTCTTATTCGTATTGAAAAGTTCACTCGATTCTTTACTTCGTCACTAATTTCTTTAGGATCTATACATCCTCTTCTGTCAGTAAATTGAGACATTGTGTATACTTCTTGTGATATCACCAGCTTCTTTTCTTTGCTCCTTCTCATATTCCTTCTGGCAATTCCTCCCTTAGGTTGTCATCACTTCGGGTATACATTCGGTAGGGTTGTCTCAATGGGTACCATCTCTCAAACATGTTGCAGTATCGGCACAATGGGTGGTGTCAAACACGGCATGATCTCATGTCTCCAACATATAGGAGGAAGGGTTGCAGGGTTTTCAGCAGAGGTATGCAGCTGCTCCTCTACATTTGACTATCATAATAATATCTCAGGTACATTGGAAGCACTAGCTTTTTTCAAAACATCACATGACCATGATGTGACAAAAGCAACAGCATAAATATTTCTTGCAGATTGGTATTTTCACATGAAACACAAAACTATCTATATTTTTAGTGATGGTTTCCCTTATCCAGTGTGCCAACTAAAACGTTGTGAATTGTTGAGTAATAGATTTGTCCGCAATAATCACTAATGATCCAATCTATTGTGTCAATCTTTATGTTTAATTGTTACAGTTACACTTAAATGACTTTCATTTCTCTCTCTCTACACGTGTTTCCACATGGTTAATTACCATGGTTCATCAGGAGAGAATCTGACAAAAAAGAAAACATATTACATAAAAAATATAATCAAACTTAAAGTTTTTCAAATATTGTCACACCATTGCAAAATAAATGCCTCTATTAACCATGAGCACTCATTTAGGTCTAATAAACATTAATTTGGGTCTACTATTGTAGTTGCTCACAAATTTTACCAATACAAACTTTGTTACTCACCCTGAAGCTTTAATCAGATTTCCTCTCGTCAAAACAAGATAGGTTTTCTGTTTTCCTATTTATTTTTGCTGGTTGAGTAATAGGTATTTTGTTTACCTTAAAGAGAAAATTAATTCATTGGTCTCTCAAGATTTGAGAGTTCAATGCTGAAGCTACTCCTAAAGAGCTGAAAGTCTAAGCACAGGGGTCATTATTTTATATCTATATTGGTACCAGTTTCCACCACTCTGCTGTCTTTATTGGGGATAAATTAAAAGTTAACTAAGTTAATCTAGTGCCTATTCTTAAGCTAATGCTCACTGAGTGAGTCCTAAGGCACACTGATTGAGAGAAGGCAAGTTGGAAAACACAGGTTATATCCAACAATCTTACCTTATGCTTTCCTGGAGGATTCGATTGTCCTTACAACGCCTGATCCGCGCTGTGTTTGGACTCCTTCTGAGTCACTTTATATATTCACGTGAGATAATACATCATCGCATATGCGTACGCGGTGACGTCATCGCACTTTTACGTCCCACGGCCATTTTATGCGCCGCTATGCTACTGTCTACAAGGAATTGTCCTGTTTCTTTCTCTGAATACTCTAAATGTTATTTAGACATCTGCATTGTGACTGAATTTTTATTTAGTGAATCGATATTTAGTGTTATATGATGTTAGTAAAAGATCGATATTAGATTCTTAATTTCTAATTTTTATTTATTTGATTGAATTTTTTTTATTTTGTTAATTGGGAGAGACTAACAGAATTGATTATAATTCATTTTTTTAAAAACCATATTTATTTGTTCAATCTCAGAATGTGGTCTGTGAGTCTATTCAACACTATGATACTCAACCAATTTCTATTTTTGCCTGATGTTGCATGAATGTAAATGCGATGGAGTCTATTCAACTCTGTGTTATTCACTCCTATACCTTGATCTAAAGATCAGGTTTCCATTAATATTTGTGGCCAGGTATCATATGGACCTTTGTAACATAAGCGTTATTAAGAAAAAACATATAATCTACATTACACAATATTCATAACCAGTGGGACATCTCATGATCTGAATTCAATCCTGTGATACAAGTGTCCAAAAGACAAATCCATTTCGCCTCTTTTCTTCTTAGGAGAAGCTCCCATTTTCCTCCTCTAGCTGGGACTCTCACTTTCTCTAGTCCCAAAAATGTGATTAGGTCAATTTCTGTATCATGATGTTCTGTGCAAAAGTGGATTAGGAGAGGGTACCTGAGGTCATTGTTTTTAATTGCTCGCATATGTTCTAATAGTCTTATTTTGCGGGCCCTGATTGTGCTTCCGATTTATAGTTTCTGACAAACGCATCTGATGCCATAAATCACAAATTTGCTGTTGCAATTAATGAATTGTGCTATTTTCTTCTTTTTCCCATTTGGTAGAACTTGATTGTCCATTCCATTCAGTATCTGAGGGCAAACTTTACAGCTGCCACACCTATACATCCCGATTGGTGGTGGAACATTTAGATAACTGCTTAGGTCTTTAGGTGGCTTAGGTTTCAGGAAGCTGTGGCTTATCTGCTGTTTTATGGTTGGGGCTTTACGGAAGCTGATAGTAGGATTTTCGTTCAGTTTCTTCATAATGGTTTCCTCCATCTTCAAAATGTTCCAGTGCTTTTTGAGTATTCCTTTAGTGATATATGCATCACTACTGTACGTCGTGATGAAATTAACTCTAGTCATTATGTTGATCTGTTTTGGTTTATTCATGACCAAATAGCTTCTTGGAATTTGCTCTGCTTTTTCTACTGCTTTGTTCAATATTCTCTTCTGGTAGCTCTTAGATTTAATTTTTCCTTTACCTTTTTGACATGATATTGATATGTTTCACTTGTGCTACGGTTCCTCTTAACTCTGAGAATTTCCCCATACGGGTTGTAATTGATTATGTGGTGTGGATGGTTACTGCATGCATGTAAAAGACTGTTAACTGCTGTTGATTTGATGTGTAGATCAGTAAGGATTTTATCTCCAGAGTTATATATTTCAAGGTCCAAGAATGTCACCTTTTCCTTGCTTTCTTTCATTGTGAATTTGATCTTATAACTGTTATCGTTTTGGTATTTCACATATTCCAGAAGGTCTTCTCTTTCTCCATTCAAAGTCATTTGAACATCATCGATAAACCGTCCCCAGTAAATTACATTGTTGTCTTCATCGAACCTCTTGCAAACAAAACTATGTATGAATGATGTACAATGACAGTTGTGGCAGGACACGCCACTCCTGTGTAAAGCTCTTTTGACTTTCTTTCAACAGCTGAAGCAAAGAGATACCTCTGAGAGAGGAAGCAGTACCTAAAATGCAGGAGAAAACTACGGGCAGTCTCTTCTCTATCTCTGCAGCATCACGGAACCAGAGAGGCTGTGGGCGTGCATTTAAGCCTGGTTCTGGCACAAAAAGCCGTAAAGGACATGCAGGGACAGTTGTGGCAGGAGACGCTGTTTGTTTGTTTGTTTATTTATTTGATAGTGCACACCAAGCCCAAGGCAGCTGGGCGCAGTGGTACAAGAATACTCAAAGCTTAGTTACAGTGTCACATAGTTAGTACGTACATAGATTACATAGATTACGTAGATTACATTACAGTATGGGAGACAGGTACAATGCAGGATTAGTGACAGCCATTCTTAAGGATAGCGTATACTACAGAAAATGAAGTGAAACACCAGATGGGTGGCCTATAGTTGCACTTGGGGGAGCAGGAAAGTGTGTCATAAGAGTTTGAGTTGTGCAAGTCAGGAAAGAGAGATGTTATAGGTCATTCGAGCGAAGCCATTTGAGGGCTTTAATTCTGAAACTGGTGTACGGGAGAGGGCATCTAAGGTCAGTAGGGAGTGAGTTCCATGCTTGTGCAGCTTTGACTGGTTCCTCCCGCGGTAGCGCGTTTAAATCTGGGAGTATCAAGCAGGAAAGTATTGGCAGATCTCAGTGGTCTGGTGGCGGTTTTCCTAGTGATTTGTTTCCGAAAGGTAGGGAGGTACTAGCGTGTTAAGACATTTGGAGGTGAGGGATATAGTTTTAAGGAGGATTTTGTCTTTAATTTTAGCCAGTGGGCCTCTTTCCTATATTTAGAGATATGCTCTCTATGCTGCTCCTGTGAGAAGCTGCTTTTTACTTTGTTTTAACTGCTGAAGTGATGCGATACCTGTGAGGGAGAAAGCAATAACTAAACTGCAGGAGAAAACTACAGACAGACTCTTCTCTATCTCGGCAGCAACATGGAACCGGCAAGAATGTGCGTGCTATTAAGCCCGGTTTCAGTGCAAAGCGCCGTAAATGACGTGCAAGGACTGTTGTGGCAGTTGCGGTGAATTAGGAGAGTTTTCACTTGCATGAAGTCATACAGTGGTGAGTGGCAAGCCTGAGGTATCATATTGGTGTGACTCTTAGTATTCCTATGCATGAACAATTCTCATAGGGCATCGAAATGTACATCAGTGACACGATTTTTACTGTCTTGCCTCATCGTTGGACAATATTATTGTTCTATGTTCTTCTTCTGCTGGCAGTCTGGTTACATTGGTAACTTGATATTATGATGGCAGAAAACCTGCATATTCCGAAAAAACCTATTTATTATCTACGCAGTGGGACAAAGGGAGGAGGCGGCTTGATTGTCTCCCAGTTAGATGCCTCAGCTGCAATGAATTTGGCTATCGAAACACTGTTGCCAATGTCTCCGGTAGAAGTTGAACCAGCTTGTATTATTTTAAACATAAGACCATGTAAAACCATGTGAAAAGGCCGGGAAAAGAGATGCAAATAGTGCTCGCATTGAGATGGCCCATAAGCCCAAAAAGCAGATTCCAAATTCTATCGCCAATTATACAAATGAATAGGACGGCAGATACACAAGTACCATTAACATCAGGAATATTCATCAGTTAGTCTGGGGACATGGTAACATGCGTCTCTCAGCGGCCCGCAGTCTCAGACTGGGAGTTGTTGGCAGTCTCAGATGTTTTGGAGGAAGAATCAGGGGGGTAAGACTTTTATTTAAATACCAACCTGTTCTTCTCAGAAGCAGCTGACTCAGACTCAGACTCTGAGTCTTCTAACACCTCTAATGCGTCCACTCCTGCACCTTGCAAACAGAATTGTTTGTCCTATATGATCAAACACATTGATCGATCGAGAGTGGGAGTACAAGAACCAATTTTGAACAAACAACTTAATCAAGTTTTGTGCACCATGTTGTCATTGGTAGAAAATCTACAACATGATATTGAAAAAAATGTGTCCCTACTCCATCATATATGGGCCAAACTTAATATTCTAATCGTGAACCCTGCAAGAACTGACTGCTAAATCGGGTCCTATTGTCATCAACCCCTCCTCAGAAGTCTCTGGCATTGACAGTAACAAAGTCATAGGCGCTTCAATGAGTGGTCAGCCTAGGGAGATATATGGGTCACGTATTGTCAATGAATCACAGGGTGACAAAGAGGGAGATAATAAAATTGGCCGGATGAGGCCAGTAAATAAGTACCAAACTTGCCCCCCAAAAGTGCCTGTGAAAAACAACAGGGAAGCAGCTGAAAAAGACAAAAAATATCAAGCTACTGAAAACCTTCAACGCAAGCACAAGTTAATTTTTCAACTCCCTGACTATACTGGCGAAAGACAGCACAATCAATGAAAAGATTTCTGAAAGTCATTTGAGTAGGTCTGCGACCCTAGGGGACAGAGTTCAAGAAATGTCCCATGTTGATGCCAGCACAGAGAGTAATGGGGAAGGGAATTCTAAGAACATCTCGTAGGGGGACAAAAAAGATTCAGCAGCTCAAACTCTTCAATGTTGGAATAAACAGACTCATTGTAATTGTATGGATTCACAAGTGGGGTTCTATGGAAATAAAGAGGGAGGGGAGACTGGACTGCGGGAGGTTTCCATGGTGAGGGTGAATCAGGGTTCTGTGAAAATGGTGCAATGGGGTGCACAGTTGACCTCCTTGCCTAGTAGGGATGATCAGAGAGCAAACGGTTTCTTGATAAATCTAAAAGTGTACGTTCATAGAAGCGAGGAGGAATCTATGCCATCAGGGAACTTTCAATTGCACAGGGTGGGGTTAAAGCAATTTGATCGCCCTTCTGACAAAAAAAAAGCAACGCACGCAGACAGCATCCTGTCTATTGGGGGGAGCCTGGGATCCAGACTTGTGGGAACAGGAAAAGAATTCCATGGGTGGGGCTACCCTAAGGTAAAAAGGCTGTTAACGGATTCCAAACAAACATCTACAAGTCACAAAAGAAACACTAAGAGTGACTGGAACCTTAAGGTAGCATGTTTACTGCCTGTGAATGGATCCATCTTAATGAATCGCTTAGGTATAGTCTCCCTCTTGGGGGATGTTCTATCATTAAGAGCCCTCTCTACAAAGGATTTAGAACGAGTTAACTATTTTTACCCTACCAGAATAGATGTTTCTATTGTGACCTGTTGCTCTAAAACAGTTTTTGACCTCATTCCTAGAGATCGTCGCCCCTTATGCCAACATGGATACATGATTTCACCCATGGATAATAGTGTTGTATGTGGCATGGGGGGCAAGCGAGATAATATAGGAGATTTTAGAAACATCTGAGTTCAAGATGCTCTTGGGGAGGGAATGTAATAATCAGGACAATATGCTGGCTGAGAGAGTGGGTGCTAGACAGGAAAATGTGGCTGAGGATTGGACATGGGTGGCCCGCATTCTTAATGGGTAGCGTTCTTGCCCCGTCTCTTGTGGTCAGACTTCTCTGAGAGTCCTTTCATGGAACAGCTGTGGGAACCTTTATCTTTTTACTAATGTAGTACTGGGAAAGTTTCAGAGAGAGTACCCAATTATTTTCATTCATGAAAGTTGGCTCACGGACGTACCAGTCGTAGATCGTGATGCTATGCTATATCAGTTAGCCGAGAAGGGGGTGAGGGAAAACCCATCGGGTGGGTTGATCACTTTAATTAACACCTCTTTCACATTGAGTTGCCCAACAAATCCAGGTGGGAAAAGGGATTCTAGCTGTTCAGGCTTCGATTGGTGTGAATGGAGTAAGAACTAAAATGTTGTTGTTGAACATTAATTGGCACCATCTAGTTTGTAGTCTTGATGATAATTTCAAAAATATTGACCACATTCATTTCGGGTTGGGTCTCAGAAATAGAAGAATATATAATTATTCTGGGTGGGGACCTAAATTCGAACTGCTTGGGGCTAGATAATAGGGGCTAAAATGTGTTGGTCAGAAATAACATTACTAAAAGTAAGCATGGAGTTAAGTGGGAAAAATCCTTTGAGGCCCTTGGTCTTCACAGATTAAGCGGAACAATCAGTGGAGATATACTTAGCCAGCCAACATGGTCAAGAGGGCTAAGTCACTCCACACTGGATTATATGTATGTGAACAATCTCATGTACTCCAGTTGTAAATCTTTCAGGGTGCTACTATGGAATTCAATTAAGAGAGACACAGTGGAATCAGGGCTAAGGGTAACCGGGTCATCTGGAATACGCATACAGTTTCCATGCTGAATAAAAAGTGGCAGTAGTAATGACGTCAACCTCTTTAGACTGGAAGATTAATACTTTCAATACAAACAGCAATGAACATGTTTTAGATGATATTCTTAAGGGAGTAGAGATGAAGCCCAAATTGTCCATATTAATCATTACCATCATTTTGATGAGAGGGTGAAAGAACAAAAGAGACTGCTGGGGGAAAGATATGGGCAATAAGCAATACTCTTGGGGAGGACCAACCCACTAGATGTGCAGTAATTAGGTTGACAGGACAAGCAATTGAAGTCGCATGCATTGCGTCTACCTATTGAAAATTGATGCCGAAGTTATGTTGGGCAAACTTTGTAAAACTAATACCATATCATCTTGGCATCTTATTAATAATCTGGGTTGGCACCACACGTATATGCAACTGAACCCATTTGGGGAAGACCAATGGATTGGTCACTTTGAATCAACCTTTGGTTATATGCATGAGGCGACATACAATTATGGGCTGTTTGACAGTGAAGATGAAGAGTGGCAGCCGGATGTCAGCGAGGAGACAATTCTGGCTGTTATCCAGAAGATTAGCAGCTCAAGGGCCCCTTGGCCTAATATATTGGACAATATAGTCTTTAAAGACGATCCCACTGTTTGGTCGTCAATTCTCACAATACATTTCAAGTAGATTGTGGACTCTAGGAGTGTGCCTGTTTCCTGGCACACTGTTTTTCTTATCCCTATATTACAGAAGTGGAATTGTAACGACTCAAACAATTACAGGCCTATTTCCATCCTAATTTTGACAGAAAGATCTTTGCGGCCCTGCTGTTATGGCGTCTGGAGGCCTGGGCTTATGTGGCTCTCCTACGCGGATAACTTTCTACTGTTTGATTTGACTCTATTGGGGTTACAAAGACTAATTAATGCCTTCGGCGTCTATGCACAGGGAAATTCACTGTTGTTTAATACTGACAAAATGAAAGAGATCCAGCTCATCACCAAGAAGAAATATAAATCTTCGACCTGGTGATGTGGTACCCAAAAGTTGGAGACGGTTTATCACTTGATTTATTTTGGTTTCCCAATATTCAATGGGCTTCATTACAAGGTTGGCAGTAACCCACCAGTGCTACCAGCGGTTTGCCACAGACCTTGTAATACTGTTCCCACCGCCTGATATCCTGGTGCCACTGGGACATTACAAGTTGCTGCGGCCCGGGATGTTAGGCAGCGGGAACTGTAAGTCCCCATTCACATGGAGTTCCATAGGACTCCACAGGAATGGGGACACGGAAGCACTTGCACCAGTGCTTCTGTGAGAAACATGCCTGCAGGGGCCGGTACTCCCGGCAGGTCAGACCTGCTGGGAGATCAGGCCTTTGTAGGCATTCTCATAGTCTGGTGGTCTGGAAAGGGTGTGGTACATTGCTACCAGCACCCTTATTTCCAGACCACCAGGCTTAGAATGAGGCCCAAATATGTCTAATAAAGCTGATATTAGAGAGCACCTTTTAAATCAATCCTCCATTCTGGCACACCAGATCCATAAGGTGGATGGTAAATTTGCCAAATTCTCCATCCTACCAGCCCTAAACTTTTAGCAGGGCAAGATTGTACCCAAATTAATCTACATTATAGATCTCAGTGATACATCAATTTTAAATGTGCTGCCGGTACTCGAAGGACATATCTGGCGAAGAGTTCTTAAACTTCCAAAGTCATTTTCCTATTGCTGTGATTAGATTTGAATTGGGGATTTGATCTTTAAAGCGTCAGGGATTACGGATTTTTTTGTATTTACTGCACACATTTATGATTGCATTGAAGGATACTCTCTATTGGGAACTGCTTGCGTTGAAGGTTTTCAGTAGCTTGATAGAGCGAATCAGAGTGCTATTTGTTAGGTGAAGGCTCTTAGCATATTTTGGGATGTGGTGCTATCCGAAATTGGGTCCAGTAGAGGAGAGTTACTTTTTAGACCAGACTGTACTAAAAAGTGTCTGGGTATATGGGACGGGATCTAAAACACCCATAAAAAAGCATAGTTACTGCTCTTTGTCTCATCTTGGAGGACTACATAGGCAGTTGGATATTCTGGCTGCTTTTTTTTATCTATTTACCCTTGTCGGTTGGTAAGGAGTGATTTTTTGAGATTCCGATGGAACTTATTAGCAACAAAAGAAATCCTCCTATGGTACACGAATGTGTAGATTTTGCAAAAATGAAAATAGGTTAGAAACTACTGAACATTTGGTACTTTAATGTCCGGTGCTTCAACCCAGTTAACTAAAATGTTTTAAAAACATGTTTCATAGTCTGTAGTGGGTTGACATAGAGTACTTGTGGGATCGATGCTTGGGAAGAGCTGTAACCTGAGACATGATTGCAGTGGTAGGATTCATAATAGCAATGAATTTAACTGATTGGGTGTGCAAATAGCAATCGATAGAATTTCCGGTTGATGAAATTGTTTTCACGTATTTATTTATTTATTTATTTATTTATTTATTTATTTATTTGTGTATAGTTCCAAAAGAACTTGTACAAAGTGTCACAAATTTAGACAGTACATAACTTTACACAAGATATTTACATAACTTTACACAAGTATCTAAATATTTCATAATATTACATGGCAAATCTACAATAAATATCTAGCAAATTTAATAACACATTTATAAACAGAGATAAAAACCAATTAGCTTAAAATCAATTAGCTTAAAATCACCCTAATTTAGGGGCATCTCATGAGCTCACAAGTAACCACCCTGTATCAGAGTGCTACTAGATAATATGCAGACTCTTAACTATAATAATCCACAAACGGTACAGTGCAATATGAATTATCAGAATGTGTAATCTTTTATAAACTTGTAGCGATACACCATAGGGCCTAAAATATTCATGTTTTCAGAACTCAGTGTTGCACATTCTGTCAATAGATGTTTTGCCATCTCTAGTATACCGGGTATACTGGGTTTTTTACATAGTCAGCAACATATATCTTTGAGAGGAATCCCCAGCCGAGCCCCCATCATCACATGTGTCGTTTGTTGATTTGTGCGCATTCTCAAGCAAAGGCTCTGAACCGACAAGTTCTGCATTGCCTCAAGTATTTCTGGATATTTATGTACCACTCTAGCTACTAGTGCATAACTACTGAGCGTAGACAGGTGGATATAATTACTGACCAAATCCCAATGTTTTACTCTATGTTTGAAAATCTGTTTCAAAGTGAAGTAATTAGTCCCTCTAGAAAAATCAGGGCACCATCCAATATCCTTATATAGTCAATCTGCCAACACTTCAAACTAGTATGTGCCCCTCCTAGTCACTGGTGTTACCCCTATGGCCAATAATGCAAGCAATTTACATTTCTGGTGCATGTTAGTTTTCAGG
This sequence comes from Ambystoma mexicanum, assembly GCF_040938575.1. Taxonomy (NCBI): domain Eukaryota; kingdom Metazoa; phylum Chordata; class Amphibia; order Caudata; family Ambystomatidae; genus Ambystoma; species Ambystoma mexicanum. The sequence continues at coordinate 380,838,991 of NC_090925.1, forward strand.
TGTAGTAAACCTCTTCCAATCAACAGTTCACCTCTGAGCGATACCAGCCCCAGTTCTAATCTCAAATATTCCATAGGGGTTGATTCACTCAGCTTTAACATTTGTTTCCAAAATGCCCCCTCAATGTGGCTTAGCCATTTCAGGTCTTGCATCGCCAATGCCTCCAGCCCATATAGGACCATCGGGATGAAACATTGTTTATAAAGAATAATTATTCCTTCTAGTGAAAACCCGGCTTTATTTTTAGCAAAGTTGTATATTAACTGTGTCATACGAAGTTCCTTAGTCTTCTTAATTGCCACTTTATGCACATAGGTCCTTCTACTGCTCATTTCCAATCCCAGGTAGGGATATGATGCTACATAATCAACCTTTCCTAGGGTAGTGTGGAAATCCAGTAGTTTTACTTTTTTTGATGAGATGGCCAGGGTCCTGGTTTTGCCCAAATGTATGTGCATCTCATTGATTCCTGCATAATCAATCAATGATTGGAACATGCCCTTGGCTCCCATGTAGGTATAATTAATAATACGTAAATCATCAGCATACATCATGCAAGCAACGCTACCACCACCAATTTTAGGGTAGGCGCCACAATTCATAGACATACGGGTCGGGTGGCCCACTGTGAATAGGTTATACAGCAGTGGGGAAAGTGTGCACCCCTGCTTCACTCCACAGCGTATAAGGATTGGCCCAGATAGCCCTCCTTCATCATTCATACAGTTCCGAGCCTGGGTATCCATATTAAACCCTTTCAATGCATTAATGATCCACTTTGGACAGCCGTAGCCAAGCAATTTATGCCACAGCAGATTCCTGTTGACCCCGTCAAATGCAGCTTTGAAGTCGACAAATATCAGGTATAATGTACATCATCCAGAGACACAGGGCCCTTTTATTAATGAGTCCAATATTCTTAGATTATGGCTAGTACTATACACGGGTCGAAACCCTGTCTGGTGGGCGTGCAGGATATTAAACTCAACAGCCCAAGCCTGGAGCTCCCACAATAGGAGGGTAAAAAAAATCTTCCCTGTTACATCAAACAAGGGGAGGAGCCTATAGTTCTCAGGCCGAAGTCCATCTCCATTTGTGTACACTGGAAGAAGAATGAATTGCTGCCAAGACACCGGTATTTGCTGTGTGAGGAAGAATTTGGCAAATAAAATTCGTGGTATATGCGCCCATATAGCAGGATTCTGTTTGAGCACTGCATTAGCCAATCCATTGGGACCCGGCGCCCTGGAATTTGTTTCTTTATTAATAATCTGGTAGATATCATTTTTGGCAAAATTCAACGGTTTACTTGTGATCTTAAATGTTAAATGTTAAATGTTTTAATCAAATATCAATAAAAAACATAAAAATAAAACTCTCTGTATAAGTCAACTTGAATTTGTATCTGACTTTTTATGAAGTTCTTCTTATCCTCATATGTAATGTAGTTTTATACATTAACCTTTTTTTAATGTGTGGATGTATTGCCTTTATGGATTTTATATTTCTGAAAAAAGATTTTTTTGATCATGATAATTACCAAACGTGTTTCTGAATGGTCGTCCCTAGTCAAAAGAAGGTTTTCGCGGAAGTCTATTAAGAACTGTTCCGTCCCATGATGGGATTGAAAACCTGGTACTTTTCAATAAACTGCTAGATTAACATATAGGGGCCACTTTCTCCAAACCTATAGAAATAAAATGGGTCATTAGCTGTAGGGCGATAATTTGTCAGGTCATTGGGGTCCAGGGCTGAATTCTCCAAATGTGACCTTGAATGGTCTGGTACTCTGGCTTGAGAGAATGATCCATTAAAGAAATCAGTAAAAAATGTAATAGTTCCTTGCTGCAGCCTTTAACAATGGCTGTAAGGGACGGGACAGGGCAAGACCTCACATTCATAGAGCTGACAATCAGTTTAAGTTTGTCAATAGTTACAGAGGGAAATTTACAGTCAGGCACAAACAGAGAAGTTGTCTAGAAACGTCTCTGTAGACAGTACTCCCAAAGGTCTGCTGATTGTTTACCATGTTTGGGCCCTATTTTAAACCAAATCTGAATATACAGGTGGTAGAGAATGTTCTACTATAACACTTTCAAGCGTTTCTTCAATGACACATGGCCTCTATCGTTCAAAATTCAGTTAATTACAATGCCACAAAAACACAATGGGCCTCATCACGAGTTTGCCGGTCCGGATACAACGGTACCGGTAAGCTTGCCGGTACCGTTGTATCCGGACCGGCAAACTCTGAGTTGTTCTCGCGGGTGCCTTTCATTCCGCCAGGGGTCGGAATACCTCGGTAATTGCCCATTCGCGAGTGCTGGATTTTCTTGCCGGTATGGAGGTAGCCTTGCCGGTAAAACCAGCTAGTCTACCTCCAACCTGGTATTGAGGCCCAATGGATTGAATGTTTATCATTGAAAACAAAATTACTGTGCTTTTCCAGAACAATATTCATGGCAAAGACAGGCTTTCGTGTCAATAGTACTTTGGGAATGTTACACAAGAGGTTTGACACACAGTCGGATAAGTGGCATGAAGACAGAGGAAGGTGTATACTGCCCGGAAACAGACTTTTAAGTTCACGGTATATCTTTGTTACCACTGCAGTTCACATGTAAAGTACACAATTCAATTTTTCCTTTCAGATTTGTGATGTTAAGCAATGCAGTCTTGTATAGCACAATTCAAGAGTTTTTGGAAGCCTATTTTCTCTTGAACTTGCATCCCATTCAGAGAGAATACTAAAACACTCAGGCAGCTCAGCTTTGAGCAAAGAGCCCAGGCCTAATTCTCATAAATGAAAGTTTGTTGGTAAATAAAATAAAACAAAGTTTTATTTGCATCAAGGGATTCATTTATCATTAGTGTTTCCTGGTTGTCAGACAATTGTATATAATGTGCATATTCATGCAGTGAGGTACCCCATGATCTAGCACCACCACCACAACAATCCCATCCCAAACCTATGTGACAAGAACCAGACTCGATAGCTATAGTCTGTTTTTATTGAATATAGTAAATCAAAGGCACAAGTGGTCCCCTAACTTGCACAGGAAGTCATACGCTGAAGCGTTTCTACAGAAAGGAACATTTACTTGCCTGCATTTTCTCACTAATGAACAATGCAGACAAACATCCATTTATATAAATAAAATCTATGTATATATTCTGGACAACACTATACTTTCAACTTTTGGCTGTGTAAGGGTGCAAATGTAGGAGACTGACAAACGGGTTATATGTTGTTGGTTATAGACTTTCATTTAAAACCAAAAGAAAAGGAAAGCCCTAACTACCCCTGCAAGAGGGTTTTCCGTGCATCAAATAATCTAAGGATTCTGTCAGGAGGTCCAGTCAAAAGTAAATTGTCCACCGTTGTGTCAGCAACCGACCTATTCCCTTCCCTTACATTCTAAATCAACTAAAGTAAATGAATAATCTTCTTGAATCAGAAGGATGTCTCTCTCTCCATGGACGATTCCCCCACCTCAGTTATAAGGAAAATTAAATGTTCTTCGTCAAGGGCACAGCATCAAAACAAAGTCTCAAAAGGTTCCTTAGACTGACTCTCCACCAAGGTACAAACAAATTAAAGTCTCTTATCTTCACAAAACTCCTAGCAGGAATGTTTCCCTTCACCAAGTCTTTCTCTGGTTTCTTAGAATGCCAAGAGATGACTTTCTTCTCTTGGCTGTCACAGAATGGTCATAAAACACCAGGGGGTTAACTCCCTTCCCCTGGTCTCAGATTTCTTATAGTGCCAAGAGAAGGAACCCCTTCTCTTGGCTGTTGCAGAGTGTTCGCAAAACACCAGGGGGCATAACTACCTTCCCCTGCTCTCAGGCTTTGTTTCACCACCAACCTGGTTTTTCACTTGGCCAGGTATTACTCAATGCTCCCAAACCTGTGTCAAGGTAAATGCTTCCTTTCCCTTATTTTGTTCTTGGGATCGCAGACAGCTTGACTTCCTTCGCTGTCAGGCACTGTGACTATTAAGATTGATGAGGATACTTCAATGGGTGCGACTCGCGTGCACAATCCACCTGCCTCTCCCGTCAGGTACTATTATTATGAGGATCAACAAAGATGCTATCGGTGAGGGTACCAGACTTGTAGATACAGTACCCCTGCCAGGTATTGTGACTGTGATGATTAACTTGGAGGCCTTGATTGCTTTTATGGGTGTGCGTCCCAAACTCACACTTTCTTCTTTCCTCGCTCACTCCAGCTGGTTTACTTGCCTGCCAGGTACTGAGACTATGATGATTAACTTGGATGCTTTCACAACTTCTTAAACTGTTAGGGTTGATGTCCCGGACCTGTAACTCTTGTTTCCCTTCAGGTTCCCAATGTCTACACTAGAGTGCAAAACATATGACTCGCAGGCCAGATGGAGCCCTTCACATCATGATTTCCAGGCCAGAGTTCAAGATTAAGGTGCAGCCCTTACTTGATCATTTTATCTCTAAATGTTAGAGAGCAAACACAGCAACAGAGAAATAAGAGGCTGACATCTTCACGCTTGTTTATTTATATACATCTAAGTCAAGAGAACAGAATCACCAAACCAAGTGAAACAAAAATAGGTAGGTATTTCTTCATTTGTACTATGAAAAATAAATTGGGCCTTGCATTTTGCACAAAAAGTGAATGGCAAAAGGTTGCAAGCATGAATTACGTAAATTGGGAACTTCTTTAGCTTCAGTCAATTTTTTTTAGAAGAGACTTAAAATCTTCTAAAGCATACAATTCTTAAGTTTTAAAGGCACATCTGACACTCAAATAAAGTGTTATTTCCTCAGATGATAGCACTTCGTTTTTTGATATTATAGTTGAGATACAGCATGACAGTTGGCATTGGATAAGTGAAACTGCAATGTCATTTATTTCTTTAAAATGTCTACCAAAATAAAACACAATGGGCCTCATTACGAGTTTGCCGGTCCGGTAACAACGGTACCGGTAAGCTTGCTGGTACCATTGTTACGGATCGGCTAACTACGAGGTCTGCTTGCGGGTGCCTCATCGCAAGCCAGGCCTGACCTGGCGGGCAGAACGGCACCCATGAGCAGACCATGTCTGATGCACCAGCACCATTGATGAATGGTGCCGGTGCATCTGGCCTCCCCATTTTACCGGCAAGACTACCGCTGAACTTGTAATAAGGCTCAATATGGGCCTCATTATGACCCTGGCGGTAGCCGTGCTGGCAAAAACGGCACGTTGCCGCCGGAGTAATTTTTTTTCCAGCACCTGGCAATAGGGACTTACTGGGGAATTACAGCCCCTGAGATCCCAGTAATTCCCCATTGCCGGGCACCCAAAATATTACTACCCATTCCCATTCGACCCCATTGGACTCAATGGGAATGGGGAGGACGGATGCACCGGCACTGTGTGCAACAGTGCCGCTGCATCCGTCAAGGTCTGTGAGTGGGTGCCATTCCGCCCACCAGGTCAGATGTGGTGGGCGGAAATGCACCCACTCGCAGAACTCGGAGTATGCCGGTCTGGTATCAATGGTGCCAGTAGCTTACTGGCACCGTTGTTACCAGATCGGCATACTCATAATGAGGCCCATTCACAGTTAGTCAAACCATACATCTCAGGCTTGGAGTTATTTTGTCAGCATCCTTGTTTTGTTTACCACAGGCCTCAATTCCTTTCCTCTAACCAACATTGTTTTCATTATGTTCCATTGAAATATTGCAGGATTTTCTCAGAAAATTGGGAAATCGAACAATAAAGTCAATTAGTACATTTCAGAATTCACCTTCTTGCTCAAATAATTTTGACATGTTTCTGGGGCAAAAGGTCTGCAGTTTCCCTTAGACAGTCCGGCCCACCAGGGAAGGCTTGCAAAGTACATCCAGCCCTCCAGCAAAGCCAATTGTGCACCCCTGTTGTACACCATTGCCTTGGACCCCTTTCACCTTCCCTCGCACTCGTGTACCTGCCTCTATGGTCCGCAGTGCTCTCTGGGCTTCAGTGATGCTTCTGGCCTGCCTCAGTGTTTTCTCACCGGTCAGCATTTCCCTGTTGCTTGCAGCAGCTCTTCCAGTGATCATGCTTCCTGCTCTGCATGCTCGCCATCCCAACGAGGCACCAGGAGCTGCTTCTTCCTCCTTCATGGAGCAGCCCTTCCAAACCAGACACGCCTTGTGGTGGCATGCTCCCTTCATGGCATCCTGGTCTGCCTTCTCTCCAGTGCTTCCTTCTCTTGACTCCTGGTTCCTCCAGGGAGGGCTCGACATTAGTCTGAGTCCTTCCTCAGTTCTCATACACTGATCAAGTACATATTGACTAGACTGCTCACTTTGGTTCCGCAGTGTACTCCTTGGTACGCCGTGCCTATTCCTCGTCTCAGTACCAAATGGGTCACCCTATCAGGAATTGATAGAGCCCTTCTCCATCTTGGTATTGTTAAAGGGGACTCTATTTGGAAAGTCCTTGCTCTTCCTTTTCCCAGTACTTCCTAAAACTGGAAGTATAAGAGAAACACATGGAAACAGTGGGAATGGTACTTGTATGGGTTGGTGAGGATGGTGGGCTAGGGTGTGGTGTGCATGTGCAAAATGAGCTAAAAAAGAACATGGCGCCAATACGTGGCCATTTTGGACATTGACTTCCATTACCGCAATGGAAGTTTACAGTTTCGTGGGCTCAGTAAGTAGACGTCCATTTCTGCAGGGGAGGCAAGGTCAAATAATGCTGTCAGCTGAACTAACAGTGGAGAATAGTCGCTGGGCCTCATTACGACCCTGGCGCTAAGTGGTTAACGGCGCCGTAAAAGGTTGCGGCGCCGTTAACCACTTAGAGCCTTACTACGAGGTCCCTTTGCGGGACCCGACCTTAACAGCTGGTCTACACCAGCCGTTAAAGTAGGGACCCGCAAAGGGACCTTGGTGCTAAGTACGGTACCGCAATTTGCGGTACCGTACTTAGCGCCTTCCCCAGTCCCATTGAGCCCTATGGGGCGAAAATGGGAATGGGGAAGGGCCATGGTTCAATGGGGAATTACCGCCCCGCCAACCTTGGAATGGGATGGTAATTCCCCATTGAACCATGGCGGACCCGTTACAACACTGGCACCAACCATGGTGCTAATAGCGCCATGGTTTAGCGCCGGTATTGTAATGAGGGCCGTTGTATTGTCCGCTGGTACCCTTGCTAGTCTGACAAGGTGGTCGTACAGACTCCCGCAAGCAGAACATGATGGTAGCAACGGTACCGTTATAAACGGTTCCGCTGCTACCATCCTGCCCATTCGCATTGAGCTCTATGAAGGGAATGGGAACGTACCGGCTCCAGCACCTGCGCAAGGGGAATTACTGCGTCCACCGAGGTCGGCATGGCCCAGAGATTCCCTTTCGCAGGTGCAGGAGCCGGATGCGAGTTTGGGGGTAGCCTTGCCGGTAAAACTGGCAAGGCTACCTCCAACCTCGTAATGAGGCCCTATATGTTTTGTGTGTATGTATAAAGAGTGAATAAAGGGCCTGTATCGAGCCATTTTTTATTCATATAATTAGTGGTGTAAGTGTGATTATTTTGCTTATCTAAGTCCAATAACTTGTTTTGTTAGGGTATGGGGGTGGGGGGGGGGGTAATTCTGAGGTCCCTACACATGGCCAAGAAAAAGCAAGACATAGGCTAAGGTGGGTTGTGGGGAAATTATGTTCTCCCATGTCTTCACTAATCCCATTGGGGGCTTCCCTCCCCATGAGAGCTACCACCACCAGGGGGACTATCGAGTAGAGGCTTCACCTCCCTGGCCTCATGGGAAAGGGCCCCCCCTAGGGGAGAAGTGACGATATCCAAGGATTTGCCACAGCTGCTTGCCAGCTTCAGTATAATTTCTTATTTTACTCAACAAGAGACGATTTAATACATTTGATTTACTTGAACGTCAATGTTAACTGTTGGCTTCATATCTAAATTTCAAACTAACAATAAACTGGATTTTCTCTCACATGCTTGACAAGTATTAGCACCAGACAAAATTTACATTGTATACATCACATTCAGTTACAACTTTCTCCTTTATATGGTATTCTCCAACATATATATATATATATATATATATGGTGCTGTTGGGTTCTGGTTTAGGCATGTATGTAAAATGGTTTAAAAAAGGTAGCGGGCGCCCCTCTCTCGCAAGAACAGACATGATAACCTGTTCAGTGGTTATTAACCACTTGAGAGTTCGCAGCCACTGCTTTTACCCACTGTGCCTTTCACAGATGGGAAATATCCATTTGCATATCAGTCTTTGTCCTGCCCAGGGGCAGTCCAGCACCGAAATACAATGGCAATTCCAATCTGAACGAGAGTACCACCAGCAACCCCATACACGTGTTTCACCCTTGTTGGGGATCATCAGTGAGGTGAAGCTGATGCCTCTCTAAGCACAGTGAGAGGGAGACCACGTCTGGTTGCCCCCAGGAGACCTAGGGTTACCAATCCCAGGTTCCTTAAAAAATAGTTTAACAAAGGTAGCGGGCGCCCCTCTCTCGCAAGAACAGACATGATAACCTCACTGATGATCCCCAACAAGGGTGAAACACGTGTATGGGGTTGCTGGTGGTACTCTCGTTCAGATTGGAATTGCCATTGTATTTCGGTGCTGGACTGCCCCTGGGCAGGACAAAGACTGATATGCAAATGGATATTTCCCATCTGTGAAAGGCACAGTGAGTAAAAGCAGTGGCTGCGAACTCTCAAGTGGTTAATAACCACCGAACAGGTTATCATGTCTGTTCTTGCGAGAGAGGGGCGCCCGCTACCTTTGTTAAACTATTTGTTAAGGAACCTGGGATTGGTAACCCTAGGTCTCCTGGGGGCAACCAGACGTGGTCTCCCTCTCACTGTGCTTAGAGAGGCATCAGCTTCACCTCACTGATGATCCCCAACAAGGGTGAAACACGTGTATGGGGTTGCTGGTGGTACTCTCGTTCAGATTGGAATTGCCATTGTATTTCGGTGCTGGACTGCCCCTGGGCAGGACAAAGACTGATATGCAAATGGATATTTCCCATCTGTGAAAGGCACAGTGAGTAAAAGCAGTGGCTGCGAACTCTCAAGTGGTTAATAACCACCGAACAGGTTATCATGTCTGTTCTTGCGAGAGAGGGGCGCCCGCTACCTTTGTTAAACTATTTGTTAAGGAACCTGGGATTGGTAACCCTAGGTCTCCTGGGGGCAACCAGACGTGGTCTCCCTCTCACTGTGCTTAGAGAGGCATCAGCTTCACCTCACTGATGATCCCCAACAAGGGTGAAACACGTGTATGGGGTTGCTGGTGGTACTCTCGTTCAGATTGGAATTGCCATTGTATTTCGGTGCTGGACTGCCCCTGGGCAGGACAAAGACTGATATGCAAATGGATATTTCCCATCTGTGAAAGGCACAGTGAGTAAAAGCAGTGGCTGCGAACTCTCAAGTGGTTAATAACCACCGAACAGGTTATCATGTCTGTTCTTGCGAGAGAGGGGCGCCCGCTACCTTTGTTAAACTATTTGTTAAGGAACCTGGGATTGGTAACCCTAGGTCTCCTGGGGGCAACCAGACGTGGTCTCCCTCTCACTGTGCTTAGAGAGGCATCAGCTTCACCTCACTGATGATCCCCAACAAGGGTGAAACACGTGTATGGGGTTGCTGGTGGTACTCTCGTTCAGATTGGAATTGCCATTGTATTTCGGTGCTGGACTGCCCCTGGGCAGGACAAAGACTGATATGCAAATGGATATTTCCCATCTGTGAAAGGCACAGTGAGTAAAAGCAGTGGCTGCGAACTCTCAAGTGGTTAATAACCACCGAACAGGTTATCATGTCTGTTCTTGCGAGAGAGGGGCGCCCGCTACCTTTGTTAAACTATTTGTTAAGGAACCTGGGATTGGTAACCCTAGGTCTCCTGGGGGCAACCAGACGTGGTCTCCCTCTCACTGTGCTTAGAGAGGCATCAGCTTCACCTCACTGATGATCCCCAACAAGGGTGAAACACGTGTATGGGGTTGCTGGTGGTACTCTCGTTCAGATTGGAATTGCCATTGTATTTCGGTGCTGGACTGCCCCTGGGCAGGACAAAGACTGATATGCAAATGGATATTTCCCATCTGTGAAAGGCACAGTGAGTAAAAGCAGTGGCTGCGAACTCTCAAGTGGTTAATAACCACCGAAAAGGTTATCATGTCTGTTCTTGCGAGAGAGGGGCGCCCGCTACCTTTGTTAAACTATTTGTTAAGGAACCTGGGATTGGTAACCCTAGGTCTCCTGGGGGCAACCAGACGTGGTCTCCCTCTCACTGTGCTTAGAGAGGCATCAGCTTCACCTCACTGATGATCCCCAACAAGGGTGAAACACGTGTATGGGGTTGCTGGTGGTACTCTCGTTCAGATTGGAATTGCCATTGTATTTCGGTGCTGGACTGCCCCTGGGCAGGACAAAGACTGATATGCAAATGGATATTTCCCATCTGTGAAAGGCACAGTGAGTAAAAGCAGTGGCTGCGAACTCTCAAGTGGTTAATAACCACCGAACAGGTTATCATGTCTGTTCTTGCGAGAGAGGGGCGCCCGCTACCTTTGTTAAACTATTTGTTAAGGAACCTGGGATTGGTAACCCTAGGTCTCCTGGGGGCAACCAGACGTGGTCTCCCTCTCACTGTGCTTAGAGAGGCATCAGCTTCACCTCACTGATGATCCCCAACAAGGGTGAAACACGTGTATGGGGTTGCTGGTGGTACTCTCGTTCAGATTGGAATTGCCATTGTATTTCGGTGCTGGACTGCCCCTGGGCAGGACAAAGACTGATATGCAAATGGATATTTCCCATCTGTGAAAGGCACAGTGAGTAAAAGCAGTGGCTGCGAACTCTCAAGTGGTTAATAACCACCGAACAGGTTATCATGTCTGTTCTTGCGAGAGAGGGGCGCCCGCTACCTTTGTTAAACTATTTGTTAAGGAACCTGGGATTGGTAACCCTAGGTCTCCTGGGGGCAACCAGACGTGGTCTCCCTCTCACTGTGCTTAGAGAGGCATCAGCTTCACCTCACTGATGATCCCCAACAAGGGTGAAACACGTGTATGGGGTTGCTGGTGGTACTCTCGTTCAGATTGGAATTGCCATTGTATTTCGGTGCTGGACTGCCCCTGGGCAGGACAAAGACTGATATGCAAATGGATATTTCCCATCTGTGAAAGGCACAGTGAGTAAAAGCAGTGGCTGCGAACTCTCAAGTGGTTAATAACCACCGAACAGGTTATCATGTCTGTTCTTGCGAGAGAGGGGCGCCCGCTACCTTTGTTAAACTATTTGTTAAGGAACCTGGGATTGGTAACCCTAGGTCTCCTGGGGGCAACCAGACGTGGTCTCCCTCTCACTGTGCTTAGAGAGGCATCAGCTTCACCTCACTGATGATCCCCAACAAGGGTGAAACACGTGTATGGGGTTGCTGGTGGTACTCTCGTTCAGATTGGAATTGCCATTGTATTTCGGTGCTGGACTGCCCCTGGGCAGGACAAAGACTGATATGCAAATGGATATTTCCCATCTGTGAAAGGCACAGTGAGTAAAAGCAGTGGCTGCGAACTCTCAAGTGGTTAATAACCACCGAACAGGTTATCATGTCTGTTCTTGCGAGAGAGGGGCGCCCGCTACCTTTGTTAAACTATTTGTTAAGGAACCTGGGATTGGTAACCCTAGGTCTCCTGGGGGCAACCAGACGTGGTCTCCCTCTCACTGTGCTTAGAGAGGCATCAGCTTCACCTCACTGATGATCCCCAACAAGGGTGAAACACGTGTATGGGGTTGCTGGTGGTACTCTCGTTCAGATTGGAATTGCCATTGTATTTCGGTGCTGGACTGCCCCTGGGCAGGACAAAGACTGATATGCAAATGGATATTTCCCATCTGTGAAAGGCACAGTGAGTAAAAGCAGTGGCTGCGAACTCTCAAGTGGTTAATAACCACCGAACAGGTTATCATGTCTGTTCTTGCGAGAGAGGGGCGCCCGCTACCTTTGTTAAACTATTTGTTAAGGAACCTGGGATTGGTAACCCTAGGTCTCCTGGGGGCAACCAGACGTGGTCTCCCTCTCACTGTGCTTAGAGAGGCATCAGCTTCACCTCACTGATGATCCCCAACAAGGGTGAAACACGTGTATGGGGTTGCTGGTGGTACTCTCGTTCAGATTGGAATTGCCATTGTATTTCGGTGCTGGACTGCCCCTGGGCAGGACAAAGACTGATATGCAAATGGATATTTCCCATCTGTGAAAGGCACAGTGAGTAAAAGCAGTGGCTGCGAACTCTCAAGTGGTTAATAACCACCGAACAGGTTATCATGTCTGTTCTTGCGAGAGAGGGGCGCCCGCTACCTTTGTTAAAATAAAATGTATGTAAAATGCAAACAGCCTCATCACGAGTTTAGTGGTAACCCTTAAATGTGGCGGTAACGCTATTACCACTGCATTTAAGGGCCCAGCAAATCATGGGTTTGGCTGCATTTACCCCCAGCTCTGAGCACACTACATGACAATTAAGAAAACCTATGGGAGATTGTGGTTGGTCAACGGGGAACATCTACATATACATGGACCTGATTGGGTCGCTAAAATCAGGTGGACGATTAAGCCCATCCCAAGTGCAAGTCATCTTCCCTGTCAGTTTAATACTCGACATACTATTGGCTTCTCAAACTATAGGGGGCTCCTTAATACGTGGCCCCTTGTGATCGGTTGGCACGCGTGTACCCTCCTTGAATATGCCACTTGCTAGCAGCACGCAAGCCGGTACCCCAGGTGCTGGGGTTTGGCCTAGTCATGCCTCTGCACCCAATTAGCCCAACATCCATCATCACTCCTGTGGGCATCCATTCAATTAACTCCTTTGAACTTGGCCTTGCAGAGGCCCACTATGCCTGAGAATAAAAGGGAGTGTGGCATGGCCTTATCTTCTGGTCTTGGTGTAGCACGCTCCAATGTCTATTTTCATCTGACCATGTGACTGGAGACCACTGTTTTGAGCTCTTCAATGTATTTAATATTCTTAAATGAAGACATGTTGGCACCCTTATCGACATCCGTTCCACCTCAAACAGGAGCTTAGCTTGCTTCTCACGTTATTGTATCTTTTTGAGTACATGGCAAGACTCTCGGCGGCCCCAACTCTTGACACTGGGCCAGGCAAGCCTTTCTCGAATCTTCCTACGCTTCCAGCTATCCTATTCTGCTGCGCCACACTTCCAATCACTGGGTGCAAGTTTGCTAAAGTGCATCGTGGAACATCCAGATTCTATACATTCCTATACATATACATTGGCGCATCGCCGCAATCTATTCACTACGTAGCCAGCCTCATGATTACTTTGTCTACTTGCGTTACTGTGTCTGTACAATTGTAAAATGGTTTAGCATTTTCTTCAATGCTGCTACACACGTGTAATCTTCATTTCGCTCCCGAAATGTTGCTCACTTCACTACTTGCTCATCAGCTTCTATAAAATCTATATGCTTACTTCATTTGCATCTCTTCTGGGTGAGTCACCTCTACGTCACATGACATCACCAGTCTTTTCTTTCATTCGTTTTCACACTTCTTCTGGAATTTCCTTCAGAACATTGTAATTTCTCTGTGGATACATATTGGGTTTTCGTAATGGATACCTTGTTTCAAGGACCTTTCACGATATAGGTACAGTTATTGGCTTTGCGCATGTCGCAATTTCCAGTTGCCAACATATAGGCAGAATAGTGCAGAACTTCCGGTAAAGGGCCTTGGCTCCTCCTCTGCAAAACTGTCCCAAGGAGATTATGAGGAAAGTGATTTGCAACACTGGCCCTCATTACGACCCTGGCGGAAATCGAAAAACGATGGCGGAAATGCAATACAGCCATCGAATAGCGCTCGGTGCGATTATGACCCGTCACCGTAAAGTACGATGCCATTAGCGACACCGTAGTGAACGCCAACGCTAACTGCACCAAGTACGCGCACGCGCGCCATGCAAAACCGTAATTACCACCATGGCGCAACGGTACGCGAATTCTGACCCTAGCGGACATTTACCTAACGCCATCAAGCATGGCGGAAAGTACCATTCCGCCATGGTGAGAATTACGGCATCGCGAACCAACCGTAAATGGCCCTACTGAGTGCCTGTACAACACTCCCTGCCCACATTGCACAACTCCTCGTAGGTGCAATGAAGTCACACAATGCAACCAGTGAAATGTACAAGTCACCCATGCATGCCAACGAACAAATGAATGTAGGGGCTCCAAGTGCCTTGTGAGTGGCCATCCATATTTGGCATGTCACCATTGCCGTACTGATGCAGCACAGGCATGTGAAGGTTCAAGTACAGCAATATGAACTGAAATATGAGACAAAACAACAACAGGCCCCCATCGCTTGACACCAGTGTAAGGCAACATTCAAAGCAGTATCCTGAGGGAGACTGCACCAGCCCTGTACTCTTGCCAGTAAACAAACCAACCATCAGCATACGCATGTACCACACAAGTTGGCAGAGTGACTGAGCAGCCAGGCACATCTCAAGAGGGGCCAATGGGAGCTGCAGGGCACAGATGGCACGAATACAGAAGCTATTCCAATGGACATGACCTCAGTCTCCCTCCAAGAAACGCACGCAAACACAGGCACCTGTGACCAGCCATATTCTGATAATCACATCATTCCACCAATCCACCTGGCTGACCGGCATCTGTTACACAAAAGCTAATCCCCCGCCCCTGAGCATGACAACATCAAAACAGTCATAATGGCAGCCCCTATCCCTGACCTCACTGGGCTTCGTAGGCAAACGCGGCCAGTACAGTACCACGCAACTATACTCAGAAGCCGGAACCCAATGCAGATCTTCTCACAATACATCGCTCCACAAATAGGAATATGCTACATTACCTGCAAAGAATAACGCTACACGGTCAATATCATAATAAAAATTTAATGCACAACAAAATCACCAAGCCCATACAGCTATTAGGTCATGAACTCCAAAATATATTTCATTATTGTGGGCTGCATCCGCAATAAATGACCAGCTTCTTCTTGTGTGACGCCCTGTTCCTTCATGGTACACAGGGGCTACATTCACGTTCAAAAAGGCAACATGGAAGCGCCTAGAACCGCAGGGCCGTCCCATTAGGTAGGCACTAGTCCAGCTGAAAGGTTGATATGTTGCTCCTAGCCACTAGTACTGCGTAAGGGCATGTGGCCCATTGGCGATCGTCCCATAAGATCGTAATGGTGCTCCACTGATTAACTCGAAGCAGCAGGTGTCGGGAGTAAAAGCCATCTGCAGGAGTGGCATACAGATGGCAGCGGCAAAAGGGGAGGAGATACCTGTCACCCAAATGAAATGAAAAAGAATAGTATGGGCATCAGAACCTCATTTGAATTACTCACTTCAATGATCACAGTAAATCTACAGCCATATGCATGCTAGGCCACTCAAAAGGATTATTCCCACCCAAAAATCACTTGCGAATCATAACTATATTAATCGAGGTGAAAACACTATTACAAACGAGTCTTCGTGTGCATGCGTCTGTTAAAACAGAATCCATTAGATGGGATTAGTAACGTGCATAGACACAAGTGTTTGAAGGCGCGTCGAGACAGGGAGGGTTCAACAAGGGCAGATAGACGATGGTCCCACTATGGCAGCTCTGCATCACATAGCGCAGGGGAAGTGGATAGATTCCAAAAAGCCATGTACATGGCAAACTTTCAATTAAATCATCTGTCCATGCATCCATACATCATTCCCTCATCCCGGTATGAAAACGCCTGATTATTTACTCACATAACATGTGAAATTTCCATTGAGTCTGTGCGTAATGCAGTCTGCAAAATCCACTGTGCTCCAGCCCGGAATTCCAGTGTTGTGAAGTAACATGTATTTGGGAACGTCCTGCCTTATCGTCCACTACGCTATTGCGCATCCCATACTATTCATATCAATCATTGCATTCTCGCCATGGCCCCTGTCCGAAGGACATTAAACAATAGAACGTTATATTTGCAGTCAGACCTGTGGGCGTCTCCTCGCCGCTAGCTGAAAACCGAAAGCGCTGTCCTTCGAATTCCTCATTTGCAACATCACGTCGAAAAGGCATCTGTGACCGCTTGAAATCACAAATTCATCCATGTAGTGCGGCAGTGTGTGAAAATGGCAACTGGCTTCACTCACAAATGGGACGCCCCGCCCGTCGGTGGACCTCGGTACAGTGCTGCATGTGGGTCCATCGTTAATCGAGTACTACATTCCACTGACCCTTCACAAGTTTGTTCGCGACTGCAAAGATAGTATGTGAAACAATGGGACCATAGCAGAATGAACATATAAACCAATATTTCACTGCCATCGGGATTAAATACATGATTGTAATAGCAAGATGCCATGCGTCAAATTGCAGCGTTGTGTGCGGGACGTGCTCGCCCAAAGGGGATTGCAGCTTGCACAGGTGGAATGAATCACCACAGGTGGAGGCTATACAGCCTGAAAACACATAAATTGCACACCCAACCCCCTCCCACAACCACACCCACTCCAAAATGCTACCGGCAGGACTAGCGATGTTGGCCCTGGGGGACCTGATAGCACTGCAAGTACTCCAACTTCAAGAAGAAGACGAACACCAACTACTACAACAACCGGCCGCACAGAGGAGACGCAGGAGGAGGAGGAGGGCAAGGCAGGGCCAGCAAGGCCCACCAGCACAGCCACTACCACCACGCAGGCAGCCCGCAATCCCACGCCTCCGAGCTCATCCGTTCAACCTCACTGATGAGCAGATCCACACCCTCTACCGTTTGGACCGGGACACCATAACCGCCATTGTGGACATGACACACGCTGACCTTGTCAGCATGATAGATACCCCAACCGCCATCCCACCCCTACTGAAGGTGGTGTCTGTACTCCACTTCCTGGCCACAGGCACCTACCAGCACACAGTCGGACAGTTGCATGGCATTTCACAGCCACTGTTGTCACGGACACTATTGCAAGTGCTCGATGCCCTCCTGAAGCACGCAGACGACTACATCTCTTTACCACGCTCGGAGCATGAGATTACAAACACAAAAGTGGGATTCCATGCACTTGCCGGCATACCGGGTTGCATTGGTGCCATCGACTGCACCCATGTGGAATTGGTTGTCCCACATGCCATGGAGGTCCAGTACCGCAACCGGAAACAATATCATTCTCTTAATGTACAAATGGTGTGTGACTCCAACAGGATCATTACACATTGTTGTGCCCGATTTCCTGGATCAACCCATGATTCTATGGTCTTGAGGAACTCTACAATACCACGCTACATGGAGCGACACGCAGGGAACAGATCCTGGCTACTCGGTGAGTCTCATTTCATGAATGATAATGTGGGGTATGTGATGCGGCAATGACCTGGCAGGAAGGGGGGGGTGCGTACGTAGCAATGTCATTCCACAAACATCCTTTATTGTCCACATACAGGTGATGCCGGGTATCCACTGAAGAGATGGCTCCTTACACCACTCCGGAACCCACAGAACCAGCATGAGGAGGACTACAACCATGCCCACTCACGTACCCGTGTAGTCATAGAACAGGCATTCGGCCTACTGAAGGCTCGTTTCCGCTGCCTCAGCAGGTCTGGCGGGGCACTCCTGTACCGCCATGAGAAGGTTGCAAAGATGGTCATGGCATGTGTCATGCTACACAACATGTGCGTACGTAGAAATGTGCCCATGCCCCCTGACGCAGAACTGCAAGCACCTGAAGATGGTCATGATGAGGGTGGGGATGTGGCAGCACCTCAAGGAGTCTGCGAGGCACAGGAGGCCCATGAAATTCGTCAGAATATCATAGATTCATGCTTCTAGCACTCACGCCTGGTGGCTGATACATGGACACGGGACTTGTGGCACTGTGTGTGTCTGGGACATGCACAATATGGACTGTACGCCTATAAAGGCCTCGTACACAAAGATCAATGTCCACACATCTCATTGGATGATTGTGAAATGTTTATAGCATATGTGAAATTATGTTACACACCCCATCGACCCGCCACCCAAGAAAGCCCAACACACCCCCTCCACCCTCCTACCTCCCCCCCCGAACACCAGTGTCCAAAGATGCTCATTGTCAGTGGGCAGACGCTATTGCAAGCCCCCTCTCCGGGTATCAGGGGCACCCCTGCCTGTGGAGCGCAAGTTCCTCCCAGATCTACGTTGGGGGCTGCCCTGGACGGAACTTGCAACGGATGATGTCTCTGCCTGCTCACGTCCATGCATGTCCCTAAGGGTTTGTGATAGCTCAGTGAGCACACGGCGCACAGCAGCAAGTTCAGCACATACGGCTTTGGACGTTGCATGCAGTTCCCCCCTCAGGCTCTCGGTGCTTCTCTCCATTTGTACCCTCAGGCTCTCGGTGCTTCTCTCCATTTGTGCCCTTAGTGTCTCTGTACTTCTCTCCATTTCTGCCCTAAGTGTCTCAGTAGATGTTTCTATGGCTGCCTTAGTACCCCCACATTCATCAGCATGCTCCTTGAGGAGCGTGGCCAGTTGCTGCTGTTGCACGATCACCTGGTCGAGGGACTGTTGCCTCTGCTGGGCCATGCCCATTTGCGGTGGTGTCACAGAGGGGCTGATCACCTCATGTTGCCTTGCCACAGGGCTTGTGGGGGATGGCCAGTCATCGTCTTGTGGGTGCCCCTGCGTGGTATCCTCATGGTGTACGGGATGAAACAAACAGGGGGATTGAGACAGGTCATGGATGGATCCTACATCGACAGCACCGTTTTCTGTGTCGGAGCATGCTGCCATTAATGCAGTGTCACCTATGGTGCTGCGCCACCAGAAGCAGTGCCTTCTGTGGCATCCATTGGGGGGACCTGTGGTGCTGCTGTTGTGGGCATGCTGGCTGCTGGGGTGCCTATTGAAGTCCCCTCCTGTGTGCTGCCACTTGATTTGTGCTGCTGCCGTGTCTTGATCCGTGCAGCTGAGGTGGAGGGTCTTTGCCCGTTGGTCTTGGCCCTCTTTGCAGGTGTGCTGGTAGGGGTGTCCTGAAGCTCGTCGTTTGAATCGGACCCTGTGGTGAAGTAAAGGAGGGCGAGCGTTATTTATGGGTCTGTGGAAATTGGAATGGCAATGTATCACATGCATTGGGGTGGTACCTGAGGGTGATTTGGGTCAGGGCCTTGGAGGTGGTTTCATTTTTGTGTGGATTGAGGATGCAGTTGTTTTGCAGCCTGCAGTCAGGGTGTGCATGCTGCACGTGTAGAGGGTGTTTGTAGGATTTTTAATTATTTATGTATTTAATGTGACTTTTAAAGTGCGCTATCAGGCCAATGTATGTGGACGTTCTCCTGGACACATGGTACTTCACATGATTGGACATTGTGGATTTAGCATTGTTTTATTTGGCCCACCTACCTGATTCTTCGGATGTCTGCACTCCTTTCTCCATCCCTCCGACTCCCTCTATACTCTCCATTCCAATGGTGGAGGCACAGATTTCTTCCCAGGGGGTCAACTTGATGGGTGATTCCGATCCTCCCCCGGTAGCTGTGGCAATGTTACGGTTGGCTGATAGTATAATCCGTACGCGTATCCGCAAGTCGTCCCATCGCTTTCTGCATTGCTGTGGGTTGCGGGGTGCGGTCCCCACCGCACTTACCCGCTGTGCCACCAGGGCCCATGTGGCCTTCTTGTTCGCAAGTGCCGTCCTGGTCATTTGCGTCGAGAAGACGACGGCAGCATTCTCCTGGAGGGTCTCTGTGAGCACGGTGAGTTCCTCATGGGAGAAGTGGACCTGCCGCTTGCGGTCGCACGCTTTTTTCGCAACTTTTCCCATTTTGATTGTTTGCACTAGGGTGGCTAACGGGTTGGGATGTGTCTCAGGGTAGGATTTTTAATGGTTGTGTTGGGATTCTGCTTTTATAGGTGTACGGCGTGCTGTTTCCCGTTCCGGCCCCATGTTTTTGCTTCTGTTTCCGTATATTTACGGTCACCGTATTTTGCGATTACCGCTCATTACGGTGACCGCTATGATGGGTGGCGGAATTGCACCTAGGGCGCCGTACGACGGCGGTGAGGGGCGTTTTGGGGACATTTCCGCCATCGCGGACTTTGCACTTCCACCATGTCGTAGTGCTCGTGCCCGATGGGTCAGAATTAGCCGCACTTTACTCCGTCGTGCAATGGCGGAAACGCTATTTACGCTATGGCGGTCAGGTCAGTTACTTTCCGCCAGGGTCGTAATGAGGGCCACTGTCTTCTGGAAAATATAGTCACAGTCAGCAGTACCAAAAAGTATAGAAGACAGTGGGCCTCATTACAAGAGTTGCGGTAAGGCAACAACGGCGCTGGTAGTGCTACCAGCGCTGTTGTTACCTCGCCACAACATTACGAGGTTGCTCGCAGGTGCTGCTCTGGACACCTGGTCAGACCAGACGTCCAGAGCGGCACCCGCAAGCAGATCAGGATGGTAGCAGCGGTACCGTTTTTAACGGTACCGCTGCTACCATCCTCCCCATTCCCATTGATCCCTATAAATGGGAATGGGGAAGTACCGGGCCCGGGCCCCGCGAACGGGAATTACCGGGCCCGCAAAGGTCAGAATGGCCCGGTAATTCCCATTTTTCAGGACCCGGACCCGAGTTTGGGAGTAGCCATGCCGGTAAAAACGGCATGGCTACCTCCAAACTCGTAATGAGGCCCAGTGGGCCTTATTATGAGTGTTTCTGGACTGGCACACTATGGGTTTGCCTTGCCGGAGCCGCTGTGCCCGACAGGTCTGACCCTGCCAGGCACATCGGCCACGGGAGGCAAAGCCGTCAGAGAAGCACCGGAACCGTTAACAACGGTGCCGGTGCTTCCATGGTCCCCATTCCCATAGAGTCCTATGGGAATGGTGACTCATAATTTGCTGGCACCTGACTTCCCAAACCGCCGGGGTTGTAATCCCCTGGTGTTACCGGGAAGTCATGGTCCAGCGGCAAACTGTCGGTAGCACCAGCACGGTTACCGCCGGATGCATAATGAGGCCCATTGTAAGTGAATGAAAGCTTTGATACTGCATCCTGGTAAATGTAGCCCAAGTGCCAAAAAGTCCCTCTCCCATTGCGAGAGAAAGAGAGCTCTGAAACTGCATTCTAGAAACCGCAGAGAAAATATTAAAGCATTCTGAAAATACAGAGATTCTGCAGCCAAGACATTGCATTCTGGGAAATGGAGTGAATGTCGCAAAAGAATCATCAAGAGCTTTCAATACCAATTGAGGAAACTTCCCAAATCCAACTCCCAGAGAGTCTTTATGCCGAGAAATAATAATATCTAACGCTACAAACCGGTAGATATCTAGCCACTGAAATAACAGTTGATATTATTATCCCACTGCGTGGTACTCAATTTATCGATCTCGCAAGAATGAAAGGCGGAGTTGGCCCTGCTGGGACTCAAACCTGTATCAGCAGGCTGCACGGATGTCAGAACAAGCGCTCAACTCGCGGTGCTATCTGGCCGGCTCAATGGAGTGAATTTGCACCATAGTAGCCCCAAGAGACTTTTTTGAAAGCAAACTGATGATATTATGAAAGAACCGTAATTTTGAGGACCTGTAAATAGAATTGTTGCTGTTGTTCATGAGCTTCTTCAGCTGCTTCCCGCATGTACCATGTTGGTGGTCCCACGACAGTAGCAAAAAAAGTCGCTGTTCATTAGAAACAGGTGAACGTTAAGACAGAGGGATGTCCTAGGGCTTGCCCTAACGTGCCCCGACACAACAAGGTTCCTTCCCATCCCCACAAGTATGCAGACACGTTACCAACCTCCGGCTGAGCCATCTGTTCCATTTTACATTCATACAATGGAATCCACCAGGAAAAAAACACGCTTTTTTATCAGAGCCGAAACTATGAAAAGCCTCGTTCATCCTTACCGGACAGTGTGTGAACATCCAGAAATTGGACGCTGGTGCGTGCTCGGAAGGTAGCGCAGAACACCCTGGAGTTCAAAGGGAAAGGGATGGAACGCGGGAAGGAACTGGTGCCGCACAAAAGCATCTGCGCCACTTCCGCTCTGATGATTCCTCCAGCTTCCAGAGAGAAGATTGCAGGCCAGATGGAATCAGATCAGACACAGCAAAACGCGACTCGTCCATCGTCTAACCACATTTTCATATCAGAATATCAGAAAATGGATCTGGCGTATCCAGAGAGGTTTTAGCAGTACACCTAGCAGCGATTATAGCATCTAGAACAGATGGGTTTGTACGAGACCACAACACTACGGGTGGGAGGGTGGCATGAAGTAAACACAGCATAAATAAACTAATAAACGGGTCACGTGGTGTAGTAAATCTTGTTGGCATTGTGTGTGGTTTTAAAGTCTCCTTTGACTCATCAGTGACATTGTCTCTTGTTCTTCCCAGAGGTCGGTTAGTGTCTGCTAGGTGTAGCAAAGAGAAGTCCATGTAAAATGTATAGGACCACACTGGTTATTAATAACGTGTAAAAAGAAAGCCTGTCCTTGTCAGATGTGTTTATATTTGACCTATATTAAAGCAGTATTGTCCATGTAAAGTCAAGCAGGGCCTCTTATGTATTGATGGCGATGCTGCTTGTAATGCTAGCAGATAGCACAAAACTATGTCATGCCATTATATATATAGACTTATCCTTGGCCTCAAGCCTAGGGACCATATCTCTCTAGCCCTAAAATCTCTCCACTGGCTCCCAGTTCCTGCAAGGATCAGGTTCAGGACCCTCTGCATCATCCACAAGGCTTTCTAGGGCCTGGTACCACCCTATCTCCAACTTCCCCTCCCGAAATACCTCCCTGCTAGAACTCTCTGCTCCCCTAATTCCAACTCTCTTCTTATTAAATGCTTCTCTAAGAAGAGAGTAGGGGGCAGGTCTCTCTCTTCGGCTGGCGCTTCTCTCTGGAAGAGCCTCCCTGCCCCCCTCAGACTTGAGCGGACTCCTTAAGTTCCAGAAACTTCTCAAACCCTGCTCTTCTCTGCCTTTTTCTCTCTTTCCCTTCCATGCTAATCACCCTACTGCCACCGAGACTGGCGGCCTGGTCCTTCATGAATCTCAGTTTCCAGGCCCTATCCCGAGTCAACGCCAGCACTCCCCCAGTACTGTCGCTGTGGGGCCCCTGCCTGGCGGTTGCGCATCCTGCTTGGGATTCCCCTGTCCTAGGACTTAGCCAGTGGCCTCCTCCCTGGCTCCCCTTGCACTTCCTTACTGCATTCCCACTGCCACTTATCTGTATCTTGCTCCCCCCGCCCTCTCCCTTGACTAACTCCAGGACTTCTCTTCACTGCACTTGCACGTCCAAATGTCACAAGGCCTAGTAGGACCACAATTGTATATTTGCTGTTTTTGCCACTGTTATTTACTCCCTTGTTGCTTCCCCATTTGTCTTGTTACGCCTGTAAACACAATTCTGTTGTATAGGCGCCTAACATATGCCCAATTAATAAATATACATGGTCTGTGGTAGCAAGGTTGTAGTCATGGTTAAGTTCCACTCCGCATGGGAAGAGCACTTCTTTTAGCGGCTTTTAAGTTTAGCACTGTTAAGTGACTCTGCATAAAACATTCCCCAAAAATATTAACCCAACTCTTGAATTTTTGGGAAAATGTTTGTGCAATTTCATCAAGGAAAGGGAAAGTTAAGGGGGCATCCCAAACCTTTTCAAATCCCAATTGACTTACATTGAAAAACATGTCTGTTGTACCTACATACTGTATCCCTGGGTGGATGTTCACAAAAATTGCAAAGGGATTGACTGTCTAGTTCAGAAAGCGCGCCTTTGCAAATTTGGTGTTAATTCATCCAGTATTATTTGACAAATAGTATGCTAAGAAGATGTTAGTGATATGTCAGTCCAGACCACAGAATGTTCCAGATCAACAGGGTAATTCATAGAAATTCGCACAAAAGTGTCTCACGCGGCTGGCGCACAGCGTGCCCGTGCGAATGTCTGCGCCAGCCGCGTGCGATAAAATCAATTTCCGCGCACAGCGTATTCATGGATTCTCGCCTCCAAAAGCAGACGTGGCGCAGAGTGGCGCAGAGACCCTGCAGCAGCGCCAGTTATGCCCCCAAGAACGCCCTCGCGCAAGGAAAAGCCATCAAGATCGCAAAACCATCGCAAAGGGCTGCGCCAACCCTGTACCAGTTTACCGGACTGGGGTGCGCGAGAAGTATTACACACGAATGGCCTGGGCACGTGTATTCCAGAGGTGCACGAGAAGTTCCACACGCGATCGGGCCTGGGGGAGCGTGTGCGTGTATTTCAGGGGTGCGCGAGAAGTTCCACACGCGATTGGCCTGGGCGCGTGTATTTCAGAGGTGCGCGAGAAGTTCCACACACGATCGGGCCTGGGGGAGCGTGTGTGTGTATTTCAGGGGTGCGCGAGAAGTTCTACACGCGATTGGCCTGGGCGTGTGTATTTCAGAGGTGCGCGAGAAGTTCCACACGCGATTGGCCTGGGCGCGTCTATTCCAAAGGTGCGCGAGAAGTTTCACACACGATTGGCCAGTGCGCGTGTATTTCAGGGGTGCGCGAGAAGTTCCACACGCGATCGGGCCTGGGGGAGCGTGTGTGTGTATTTCAGAGGTGCGCGAGAAGTCCCACACGCGATTGGCCTGGGTGCGTGTATTTCAGAGGTGCGCGAGACGTTCCACACGCGATCGGGCCTGGGGGAGCGTGTGCGTGTATTTCAAGGGTGCGCGAGAAGTTCCACACGCGATTGGCCTGGGCGCATGTATTTCAGAGGTGCGCGAGAAGTTCCACACGCGATCGGGCCTGGGGGAGCGTGTGCGTGTCTTTCAGGGGTGCGCGAGAAGTTCCACACGCGATTGGCCTGGGCGCGTGTATTTCAGAGGTGCGCAAGAAGTTCCACACGCGATCGGGCCTGGGGGAGGGTGTGCGTGTATTTCAGAGGTGCGCGAGAAGTTCCACACGCGATTGGCCTGGGCGCGTGTATTTCAGAGGTGCGCGAGAATTTTCACACGCGATTTCAGCAGGGTACGTGTATTTCAGGGGTGCGCGAGAAGTTCCACACGCGATTGGCCTGGGCGCGTGTATTTCAGAGGTGCGCAAGAATTTTCACACGCGATTTCAGCAGGGTACGTGTATTTCAGGGGTGCCAGGGAGTCCTACATGTGATTTGGCAGTGTGGGTCCTCCCAGGTGTCCCCTGTACACCCTCCACAGCCCCTGCAGGCAGCCCACACCACAGGGAACTACCCTGCATCCCTGGTCATGTCCCGCAGGCAGCCCACCCAACATGGGCATGCCCCCCAGCAAAGGCACATGTCTCCTTGCACTACTGATCACCAACTCATGTCCCCTTGCACCCCCACCCCCAGCATTGCGGGGAACCTGCCAGCAGGCCCCCACTCATGTCCCACTCATGTCCCCTTGCACCCCCACCCCCAGCATTGCGGGGCACCTGACAGCAGGCCCCCACTCATGTCCCACTCATGTCCCCCTGCACCCCCACCCCCCAGCATTGCGGGGCACCTGCCAGCAGGCCCCCACTCATGTCCCACTCATGTCCCCCTGCACCCCCACCCCCCAGCATTGCGGGGCACCTGCCAGCAGGACCCCACACATGTCCCCCAGCCAACATGTCATCACAATCTAGATCCCTGGCCCTTATGGTCAGCCTCCAAATGCCAAACACCCACCCAAGTATTGCATCCACCCACTTAGAAATGGCAATGACATGATAGAACCCCAATAGCAAGTTTGGAAATGAACACATGGCCCTCACATACACCCAATGGGTGTCAGTGAATCTCAAAACCCATATCATGATATGCATGATACCAATGAGATGATACTACACATTGAAGTTTGATGAAAAAAATGTATTAAAAACAGCATAAATGGAATTAAAAATAAACAAATGACAATGGGAATCAAAAACCAAAAGCAGCATGTCCGTAAAATAATGAAAAATGACAAATCATAATCCAAAGGAAAGGTGTCCAAAGTCACAGTTCAAGAAAGTAAATCCAAGGTAAAAACAAAACCGAAAACCATTGCTCCATGGGTAAATCCAAAAAAAAAAAAATCCAAGTCAACTATATACAGATAAACAAACCAGGGTCCATGATCCCAACTGAAGAAATGAAACCTACATAAAAATACTACTTAATAAAATAAAACTATATACAAAAATGTGGCCCATTGTCCAAAAGGTCGAAAATAAATAAAAAAGCAAAGGAAACCTAACACTAACTACATAACTATTTACAAGGGCAGCGGGCTAGTCTGACGGCTCACTGGTTGTTGTCATGGGCCAGGGCATCATCGAACTCCTGTTCAATGGCTTGGAGGCGGGCATGTTCCCTGGCCCCCGAGGTCTCGCAGGGATAATGCAGTGTCCAGCTCCAACTCCCTGCGAAGATCCTCGAGGCACTCAGCCCGCCTCAGCGCCCTCCTCCGCCCTGACCATTGTGAGCCGTTCCTCCTCTGCCCGCTGCCGCTCCGCACCTATCTGCTGGCCCAACCGCTCCCACACGGAAGCCACTCTCATTCCAGGGTTCTCCTGCCCTCCGGCCGATGCCTGCACCCCTGATGTTGATGGCCCCGAGCCATGATGCCTCCCACGTCGAGCCTGCGCTGCCTCCGACGCAACTGCCTGTGCCAGCACGACGGCATCCAGACGCCGTCGTGCCCATGCCCTGCCCGATGATGCCGTCACATCCTCCATCTGCTGGGGTCCAGTTGCTGGTGTGTCCACCCCTGCTGGACCTCCGACTCCCGACTGTGGCAGGGATGGGATCCCCACCGAGGTGGCTGCATTGGTCGGGGCAGGTCCACAGGGGGCCCTGGTGGCATCTGGGCTGGAAGACGACATGGAGTACGACTGGTGCATAGCCTCCACAGAGGAGGAGAGGGTCGCCAGAGTGCCCGACACATGTACGAGACCCCCGACCATGACCGCTCCCAACTGGGCCACATTGCCACGGTGCTCTTCGTGATGAAGTGCGTGCTCCCCCCGGGAAGCACGGACCTCATCACGAATTACAGCCGTGCGCAACGCAACACCAATCAGGACCTTCTCCATACGGCCAGGGGTCCCCTCGTCCGCAGGTGGAGGGGAGTCAGATGACATGGACATCCCCCCTACCTGCGGACGGGCCTTGGATGGGGCATCCATGCTGGTGCATGGTGGTGCAGTCACAGCGTCAGGGACAGTGACATGCACAGGCAGCTCCACGGCGACCTGTGCTGCCTCCTGCCCCTGCCCCTGGACTGCACCACTTGCACTAGCAGGGATGCCCCCACCAGGCCCCATGTGCGGCTCAGTAGCGGCCTCCTCCTCCTCTGTGGAAACCACAAACCTGGATGGCTCCTGTCATGATCTCTGCTTCCAAAAGGTCAGGGTTTTCCCAACTCCCTTGGAAGCAGATCCATAACCCAGGTTCCGAGTGCCAACCAGTCCCAATTGGGACCTTTTGGACCCAGTCCTGGCGCCAGTGGCACCAGGCTCATAAATATGCCCAGTCCCAGCGCTGGAAGCGCCGGGCTCATAATGCTTGGGTGGACTTACCTTCAGCAGACCATGCTGCTTACTTGCCTGCCAGTTGAGCCTCTGATCCTCTTCTGTTTGGAACTACTTTTCCTTTTGGGTGGGGCTGGAGCCACTCCCTAGATTCAGAACACTGGAACTCTTCTGGAAGGCAGGAACTCTTTTCTTACTTAGGCGTGGCTGTGGAAGGAGACACCTAAGCACTACAGGAGGCTATTTAAACCACACCCGGTGGATGAATCTTGCTTTGCGTTATTCTGCAACCTCTGCAGCAGAACGCTCATCGTGTCTTCTGCATCCGGTCCTGGGCCTAAGGAAAAAGGCTTACCATCCTGAATCCAGTCTTCAGCAACACCTATAAAGACAAGAAAGAACAGGTTAGCATTCCGGCATCTGAAAGGCAAAGGCTTACCATCCTGAATCCAGTCTTCAGCAACACCTATAAAGACAAGAAAGAACAGGTTAGCATTCCGGCATCTGAAAGGCAAAGGCTTACCTACTCTTCGCACGCTCCGGAGGCCTTCGGCGCTGCATCCCGCATCTGAAAGACAAAACAAGGTGCGTTTAAAGACATTGGGGAACTTTAATACTCACGTGCCATTACTCCTTTCCACATCTAATCCAGTGGGTATTCCGGCACCCTGCAGCCGCTCCGAACTCGTACCTGCAAAATAAAAAGACAGTTAGAGCGCATAGTGAAGCAGGCAACAAGCGCTTACTTACGTGCTTCCAGGCGCTTCTATTCATCACACGGGCTCCATCTTCAACTCACTTCAGCCCGTCATCCGCCATCGCCGGAACCCTGCAAAACAAGAGACATCATTACTAAAGACTTTAAAGACATTTGAATGACTCGAAACTTACCGTTCGTGCAGTAAACGACGGACAGCAGTCCTCTGAAGTCAAGAGGCCTGCGCTACCTATCCAGTGAAGAAACTGGTTACAGCACCCTGCCCCGAGGCAGATGGAGAGCTCGGCATTCACTTACCTAAGGTGAGAGCGTTAACCTTTGGGGGTCTACAGGAGAGGAGAAGAGGAAAGAGATAGGGACACCCCAATAACCCCAGTTCATTAACCCCATATTTTCTATCTGCAGACATCTTACTCTACACGTCAGGCATACAGTGCACAGAGGTCCAGCCCAAAGAGCCAACCGGGTGCTACACATCACCTTTGAAGATACGGTAGTCGCCCAGTCAAGACCGGCGCCTCTGCGAGAATCAGGTGAGCGTTACAGAACGCAAAGCCTACCGCAAAACTCTCGCCCAGGCGCTATGGAAACCTCGGATACTGACCCCCTAGCCCGGTTACTTGGGGAACTAAGGGCAGAAGTGCATGCAGCTCGTCAGGAAACGAATGCTCTAAGAAGGGAACTAATTATTTCCAAGGAGAGAACAGACAATCTTGCTAGACAAGTGCTACAGTCACAAGCCGGACAGACCCCGTTACCCGCATCAGGGGCAAATCTTCCTTCAACATCCTCTATGAATCCAGTGCAGATCAACCTACCTGGGAATGTACCTCTGGCTCCGCCCGAACGATTTTCTGGTGACCCAAAGAGGTTTGCAGTATTTATCAATCAGTGCCGGTTGCACTTCTTATGCCGGCCAGCAGCCTTTCCAACTGATCAAGCAAAAGTAGCTTTTGTACTTTCGTACCTTAGTGGCAATGCGGCAGACTGGTCGATCCCTCTAGTTAATCAAGATGATCCGGTTCTCCATGATTTTCAAGCCTTTCAGCTTAGTATGGAAAAACTGTTCGCAAGACATTCACAGGGGCATGCCTTGGACAATGAGCTTCTTTCGTTGCGACAGGGTAATCAAGACCTTTTGGCTTATATTGCATCTTTCAATAGACTAATAGTGGAAACTCAATGGCCTGAGGACAAAAGGATTACGCTGTTTTATAGAGGTCTACGTGGAGAGCTCAAAGACGTTTTAGCCCAAGTAGTGAATCCCCCACAAGACTGTTCGGATTATATAGACTTGGTCGTTCAAATAGATCACAGGCTGCAGAACAGGAAGGCCGATCGTTCCAAGTTTGATGCTCGAGTATTTTTCCAAACCGCCAACTCCTTCCAAAGGAGTAGACTCCGGGGAACCCATGCAAATAGGGGGTCTGAAAGGTCCTCTAACACAAAGGGAGCAGGAAAGGAGGAAACAGTTGCAATTATGCCTATATTGCGGAAACTCAGGGCACTTTCTTCGAGACTGTCCGGTGAAACCTGCCAAGAAGGCAGTAGGAGCTGCAGTTACCAAAGTTACAAACTCTGAGCAGGGAAACGACCTCGCCCGACAAGAATAGAGGTCCTCTTGCCGAGCGTGAAAACCAGTTCCGTGACCTCGCATTTCGTGATACCTATGGTCCTCATTAGCCCTGATAATCCGGATCGATTACATGCAATTGAAGCTTACGTCGACAGCGGTGCCATCGGCAATTATGTGGATCATGAAATGGTTTTGAGGATGAATCTAACTCTTTGTCCCAAGGCTGTAAAGGACGTCATTACTACGGTGGATGGTACGGAGATAGCCTCCGGGCCAGTAACGCATACCACTCAAGAGGTGACGCTAGTAAGTCAAGATGGACACCATGAGAAGATCGTGTTCGATGTGATCAAGGCCCCTCAGTTTCAGATTATTCTAGGAATACCTGGTTAGAGAAACACAATCCTCTGATCGATTGGCGAGCAAGAACGGTCCAGTTTCCAGAATGTGTCTCTACTTGTCACCCTCCACCTGGTGTTGCACTGGCCGCAATTTCTTCAGAGACTCCCCAGTTACCTCCCGAATACCTAGAATACCAAGATGTTTTCCGGAAGGATCAGGCTAACTCTCTACCTCCTCATAGGTCTTATGACTGCCAGATAGACCTGATACCTGGATCTACTCCTCCTTGTAGTAGAATTTATGCCCTCACCGAGCCTGAGAACCTTCACCTTCGACAATACCTGGATCAATACCTGGCAAATGGGTTTATTCGTCCTTCCAAGTCCCCTGCTTCTTCAGCTTTGTTCTTCGTTCCAAAAAAGGAAGGAGACCTTAGAACTTGTATCGATTATCGCTCCCTGAACCAGATCACCGTTAAGAATAGATATCCGTTACCTTTGATCCCTGAACTCCTGGACCAAGTCAGAAAAGCATGCATTTATACAAAGCTGGATCTTAGAGGAGCTTACCACTTGGTACGAGTAAAAGAGGGCGATGAATGGAAGACGGCCTTCCGCACCAAGTATGGGCTATTTGAATATCAGGTCATGCCCTTTGGACTTTGCAATGCCCCGGCCGCCTTTCAATATTTTATGAACGATGTCCTCAGAGAGCTCATAGATGTATGTGTTGTTGTTTACATTGACGACATCCTCGTTTATTCTTCATCGGAATCTGAACATCGGAAACACGTGAAAATGGTCCTCGAAAGATTGCGTCAACACAAACTTTTCGCTAAGTTGGAAAAATGTGTTTTCAACGTGACTGAAGTTGAATTCTTGGGATTCATATTATCACCTGGCGGAGTGCGTATGGATTCAAAGAAGGTCGATGCAGTTCTCAAATGGCCATCACCATCCTCCGTAAAAGGTGTGCAAAGCATGTTAGGCTTCGCTAACTTTTACCGCAGGTTTATCCCCGAATTCTCTCGAATAGTCCAGCCCATCACTGCCTTGTTAAAGAAAAACAAACGTTTTGAATGGTCTACCGAGGCGGAACAAGCTTTCCAGGATTTGAAGACTAAATTTATCTCTGCACCAATCTTAAAACACCCTCGCCCCGAACTCCCCTACATCGTGGAAACTGATGCTTCAAGCCTTGCCATGGGGGCAGTTCTATCACAAAAGGACCCGGTAACCAATCAGTTGCATCCCGTGGCATTTTGGTCCCGCAAATTCTCGCCTCCTGAAATCAATTACACGATTACTGACAAGGAACTTCTGGCTATCAAGTCTGCCTTTAAGACTTGGCGGCATTATCTGCTGGGGGCCCGACACACCGTTACTGTGATTACAGATCACCGAAACCTGCAATATTTGAAGACCGCAAAAGCCCAATCCTCTAGACAACTCCGTTGGGCATTATTCTTTGCCGAGTTTGACTTCATAATTACCTATCGACCTGGTACAAAGAACGGTAAAGCCGATGCCCTTTCTCGGATGGGAGTGGAAGAACACTTGGTCAACCCTAAACCTGTACCAATCATTCCCGAACAAAGAATTCTGGGTGTAATCGCCACAGAATCCATAGAGGAAGTTAAGGATAAAGCCAGGCAACTTGTAACTCCAGCAGACATACAGAATTGGCATCTGCAGGGAAAGGACTTTGCAGTAAAGGACAACTTATTGTATTTCCAAGAACGATTATACCTACCCAGCACAGATTTACAGAAAAAAGTAATCTCTTGTTATCACGACTCTTTAATGGAAGGTCATCCCGGTATAGCCAAGACCTCAGAAAAGATCAAGCGCTACTTCTGGTGGCCGTCTTGGAAAAAAGATATCAGAGACTTTATAATGTCCTGTGGAGTATGCGCCCAAAACAAGAGTCAAAAGGAAAGACCAGCAGGCCTCTTACGCCCTATTGACATCCCACCTCGCCCTTGGCATACGCTTTCTATGGACTTCATCACCGATCTACCTCCATGCTCCGGATACAATACGATTCTAGTAATCGTGGACTTATTCTCCAAGATGGCGCATTTCATTCCGCTCAAAGGCTTGCCAACAGCAGCAACTCTGGCCCGAGAATTTCTCGAAAACATCGTCCGACTGCACGGTTTTCCTTCGGTTCTAATTTCGGATCGAGGTAGTCAATTTATTTCTCATTTTTGGCGAAGTTGCTGTCGGTCGGCTCAAATTGATGTGAGACTATCAACCAGTCACCACCCTCAGACCGATGGACAAACCGAGAGGACCAATCAAACTCTGGAACAGTATTTACGCTGCATGCTGCAACAAACTGAAAAAACTTGGAAAGATATCCTTTGGATAGCCGAGTATGCCTACAATAACTCTGTCCATTCGGGAACTGGGAAAACCCCGTTTTTTCTTTTGTACGGCAGTCACCCTCGAACCTCGGAGTTGGATCCCCTCCAAGATCTTGAAACACCAGCAGTAGACTACCTGCATTCTACAATCACCCAAGCCTTTAAGGAAGCTGTTTCTCACCTTCAAAGGGCTAAAGAACAATACAAGAAAGGAGCAGATCAACATCGGAAGGAAGCCCCTCACTATCAAGTAGGGGATCAAGTCTGGTTATCCACCAAATATCTATCTCTAAAAGGGCCACGCACATTCAACCCAAGATACCTTGGTCCCTATTCCATCACTACCATAGTAAACCCAGTAGCGGTCAAGTTGGACTTGCCCCCGCACATGAAGATACATCCGGTCTTCCACGTCTCTCTATTAAAACCCGTGCAACCTCAAACCCGACTAACCAAATCTCCAAAACCTATCCTAGTGGATGGAGAACTCGAGTTTGAAGTCAAAAGCATTCTGGACTCCAAGATCTCCAAATCTAAACTATTCTACCTAATTGACTGGAAAGGCTACGGCCCCCAAGAGAGATCCTGGGAACCTGCTGAATATGTCCACGCTCCTCGCCTAATCAAAAGATTTCACCGAACATTTCCTGACAAGCCAAAACCCCCGGAGAAGCCCGGTTTGGGAGGGGCCTTGAGGGGGGGGGGGTACTGTCATGATCTCTGCTTCCAAAAGGTCAGGGTTTTCCCAACTCCCTTGGAAGCAGATCCATAACCCAGGTTCCGAGTGCCAACCAGTCCCAATTGGGACCTTTTGGACCCAGTCCTGGCGCCAGTGGCACCAGGCTCATAAATATGCCCAGTCCCAGCGCTGGAAGCGCCGGGCTCATAATGCTTGGGTGGACTTACCTTCAGCAGACCATGCTGCTTACTTGCCTGCCAGTTGAGCCTCTGATCCTCTTCTGTTTGGAACTACTTTTCCTGTTGGGTGGGGCTGGAGCCAATCCCTAGATTCAGAACACTGGAACTCTTCTGGAAGGCAGGAACTCTTTTCTTACTTAGGCGTGGCTGTGGAAGGAGACACCTAAGCACTACAGGAGGCTATTTAAACCACACCCGGTGGATGAATCTTGCTTTGCGTTATTCTGCAACCTCTGCAGCAGAACGCTCATCGTGTCTTCTGCATCCGGTCCTGGGCCTAAGGAAAAAGGCTTACCATCCTGAATCCAGTCTTCAGCAACACCTATAAAGACAAGAAAGAACAGGTTAGCATTCCGGCATCTGAAAGGCAAAGGCTTACCATCCTGAATCCAGTCTTCAGCAACACCTATAAAGACAAGAAAGAACAGGTTAGCATTCCGGCATCTGAAAGGCAAAGGCTTACCTACTCTTCGCACGCTCCGGAGGCCTTCGGCGCTGCATCCCGCATCTGAAAGACAAAACAAGGTGCGTTTAAAGACATTGGGGAACTTTAATACTCACGTGCCATTACTCCTTTCCACATCTAATCCAGTGGGTATTCCGGCACCCTGCAGCCGCTCCGAACTCGTACCTGCAAAATAAAAAGACAGTTAGAGCGCATAGTGAAGCAGGCAACAAGCGCTTACTTACGTGCTTCCAGGCGCTTCTATTCATCACACGGGCTCCATCTTCAACTCACTTCAGCCCGTCATCCGCCATCGCCGGAACCCTGCAAAACAAGAGACATCATTACTAAAGACTTTAAAGACATTTGAATGACTCGAAACTTACCGTTCGTGCAGTAAACGACGGACAGCAGTCCTCTGAAGTCAAGAGGCCTGCGCTACCTATCCAGTGAAGAAACTGGTTACAGCACCCTGCCCCGAGGCAGATGGAGAGCTCGGCATTCACTTACCTAAGGTGAGAGCGTTAACCTTTGGGGGTCTACAGGAGAGGAGAAGAGGAAAGAGATAGGGACACCCCAATAACCCCAGTTCATTAACCCCATATTTTCTATCTGCAAACATCTTACTCTACACGTCAGGCATACAGTGCACAGAGGTCCAGCCCAAAGAGCCAACCGGGTGCTACACATCACCTTTGAAGATACGGTAGTCGCCCAGTCAAGACCGGCGCCTCTGCGAGAATCAGGTGAGCGTTACAGCTCCACACCGTTTTCCGCCGTTGCAAGCCCCTGTGGGGGCTCACCAACCCCTTCCGCTGCAGCCGTGGGGGCATCCCCGCCGCTTAGCTCCACAGCGCCGTCTCCGCCCTCTTGTTCACTTTGCGCTGTGTAGAGGGAGACATAGAACACAAGCATCAGGGTACTGTACAATGGTCCCCTAGACAGGAAGCAACAGCAGATGAGTGGCACTGTCAAAGATCACTTCCATCATGTCCCTCCACAACACATGGGTCAGTGCAGGCAAACCACATGCCGTAACAGGCATGGCGCATGCTATGGACATAAGCAAACATGTCCAAGGGAGTCTTGAAGCATACAATGTTGATTTTGGACTCACATGCATCATGGGTCATGCCTATCACATGTACACACTTCAACGTACTTTCATCCATCCGGACTCGTACACCCCATACACAGTGGATGCAAGGATAACTAGGCTGCATCAGTGATTCTCAACATTGTCACAGACATGTGTCATGCATCCATGGCATTCACAAGTCACAGACACGCAGGCCAGAAACACAGACATGGACACCATACATGTACATGGCATCAGCACACATCCCTCACCCCCACCCATGTCCAGGAACAGAGACTGGCATGCTCTCATGTGTCCATTCCGCATAGGGCTCCCCATGTTGCATTTAAACACATACACCAACCGTGTGCTTCACACATTACTGGTCTCACATGCATGACCATATGTCCCTGCACACACACACGTGTTCATGGCCTATGTCACACATACAGGCAAGTATCAGACAACCAGCACACTGCAACATGCCCTGTCTCACACAGCAATGCTTGGCCACTTACCGCTCGACTCCAGACGAGTCTGCCTCTCAAGGATCTGGGCATGGAGCGCTGGGCGTACGCGTTCCAGGACCCTCAGCTGGATGGTACTCATGCTGCCCTGGCCCCCATCCACGAGGCGCCGGGCCTTTATGAGGGTCCTGGACCTGAAGTCCTCCCAGCGCTTCTTGACTTGCTTGATGTTGCGGGTTGCCACCCCCTCCGCGTTGATGGCAACGACAAAGTCGTCCCAGATCCTGTCCCGTCCTTCCTTGTCGGCGCGTGGTGATCCGAAGAGGGCATCATAATGCCCCAGGACAAGCTCCACCAGGACACCAACTTCCTTCTGACTGAAGCTGGTGGCCCTCTGCCCCTCTGGCTGGGGGTCGCCAGTGGTCTAGGATGATGTTTGCCCCGACATGGCGACCCCCGAGGCAGGCGTGGGTGGGCAACTGGGTCCTGGGGCTGGGCTGTGGAGCGATGGTATCCCAGTCGGGAGTGTTCTGTTCCAGCAGGGGTGGACACAGCAACTGGACCCCTGCAGATGGCTGATGTGCAGGCACCAAATGGCAGGGCACGGTGGCAGCAGGCAGGCAGGCAGCAGCAGATGGCTCGTGGGAGGCTGCTCAGGGCTCTGGGGGGCAGTAATTCGGCCTTTCGAGGAAAGGCCCTTAGCGCGTAAGCGTGTCAGCACGCATACGCGATTCCATTGGACCAAAGGCCCTTAGCGCGTATGCGTGTCTGTGACGTATCGCACACGAGCGTTGCTTTTCGTGTGGTGCGGTGCGTGCGTGTGTTTGGGGTTCACACGCTATCACTTCACAGCGGGTGGGTGTTGGCTACGCGTTCTTCTACATGCAAGGCAGACGGTGAGTGGTACCCTGCTCCCCCAGGCCCGATCGCGTGTAAAACCACCCGCGAGCCCCTGAAATACACGTACCCTGCTCCCCCAGGCCCGATCGCGTGTAAAACCACCCGCGAGCCCCTGAAATACACATACCCCGCTCCCCCAGGCCCGATCGCGTGAAAAACACCTGCGAGCCCCTGAAATACACACGCCCAGGCCAATTGCGTGTGAAACTTCTTGCGCACCTCTGAAATACACGCGCCCAGGCCAATCGCGTGTGAAACTTCTTGCGCACCCCTGAAATACACGCACACGCTCCCCCAGGCCCGATCGCGTGTGGAACTTCTCGCCCACCTCTGAAATACACACACACGCTCCCCCACGCCCGATCGCGTGTGGAACTTCTCGCGCACCCCTGAAATACATGCACACTCTCCCCCAGGCCCAATCGCGTGTGAAACTTCTCGCGCACCTCTGAAATACACGCGCCCAGGCCAATCGCGTGTGGAACTTCTCGCGCACCCCTGAAATACACGCGCATTTGGTATATACTCATGGGGCAGAAGAGCAAAGCCTTGAATTAATAATGGACTCTGGCTACTACAAACCACAGTTAGCGGCAATGTTTCCCTCTAATTATTTGTCTCTAAGTGCGAAAATGGTTGCCTTTCGTGCACACATTATTTTTCATGTGCGCAACTGACAATTTAAGCAACTTTGTGAGCATGCCTAGTAAACGAGCTATCATCTCTGAAGAGAGTTTGGAAGGGAATTTCCCTTTCCCAAACATTGCAATTCTTTACAAATTATTATAAAAGGTGCATTTTACAGCAGTTTTTCTAATGATATAGGCTAAAGAAATAGGTATGCTAGATGAGATTATAAAGAGAGCTCATCAACCAGCCCAAGACTTCACGTTTGACCAATAGGTTTAGTTGTGGTTATTTATTTGTCAACACTGCTCGAACAGAGAAAGTGTTTCATGCCATTGGAAAAAAACACTCATCATTTGTATTAGAAAAACACAAATGTCACTGATGTGGCTGGTAACAAATTCAAACAGGATACAATCGTTCCAGGTGGAATAATGGTAACTAAAAGGAATGGGTCAAAAAAATGCTGGGAGAACATGTCTCTCATAAATTGTATAAAGATAATAAGTGCATCAGAATAACTTCAGGACACAATATGATATGAGTTCCTGGGCCTCGGCTTTACCATCCACATTATATTGTCCTGTGAGTTGTCACAACACTTACTCAACCTCAGCCTTACAGATAAGAGGCATAGGCACCACCAATTTTACTGCCTAAAACCAGGAAAATGTGCCCAACAAAAATGGGAAACAATAACCATATAGGAAACTACCCCATGTTTCTATCCACAAATCTCCATTGATATTTATGAATCAGTGACTAGCAGAGCAGTGGCATAGGAAGAGACTCTAATAATATTACTGCCAGATCTCAAGTGGAATTTAAAGGGCAACAAACATCTTTTAATTTGCTTAAAGTATCCCTATTGGCAAAGCTAATGACTTTTCTACTCTCAAAAATCATTTGATTCCAAGTAGGGTGTGAAATCTTATTAGAGCACTGCTTGTAACCCTAACATAGGAAGTGAAATGACAGGGCACATAATACAACTTACACCCTTCCTCATCACAGCCTAGACAAAGTTCAACAAGAGCGTTAATGAGGTTTCTTATGAAGCCCTGTTAAACAAAATCACATATGTTTGTTACTAGCAGCAATATTTGGAGGTACAAAAGATTGAATTCCTTCTTCTGTAACTAGGGACCCCTCTTCTGCAATTCACTACTATGAGTTTTACAAGATGCATGGGGATAATAGGGGCACTAAACACAGAACACATGATTATATTGAAAACTCCTCAGCTGCGGAGTGCAGAAAGTAACAGAAGGTGCAGTTTCCTAAACTGTTACTCTTGATTCCTCTCCTTTAGACTACAATCAACACATTTCCTTCACGGTACTGTTTGCCAAAGTTGCTGATTAGTCCTTCACCCCCACGTAGTGTCCTCCTCTGCCCTTCCCTCCCACCCTTCCTGGGCCCTGTGCTTGCTTACAATACTAATTGACAGGGTTCTGTAAAACATGGGAGATTGCAGCAGCAAAACTCCCACTAAAATATTTACATACACACCATATTTTGCAAGCAAAATATATTAAAAGCATCACCATGACATTATGAGCAGTTTACGAAAATTTCATGAATCTGCATGTAAACAATTATTTTGCACTGCATACAAGATGGTTTGCAACATAACCCACCCTAATATTAATGGGTAGGACTATACAAGTGCTCATTGAAACCGTTTAGTAGAGCAAAAAGTGACCATATATTTGTTAAGGTCTATGCGCAATGGCACTTTGAAAACATGGAATGGATGCACTTTTTGTGAGAAGCAGTCTAGTTGTCTGAATATATGCTGCTTGTGCCATAATATGCACAAGTAATGGCAGGTATAGACCATACCCATTTTCCCTTGCATGCCAAGTAAATGGTATTCCAATGCTTTTTTCCACTTATAGAGTAATATTACACGCAGAGCATGAAATTTGTCTACTCAAAATCCTTAGAGGGCAAATGAATATTTGATTTTTTATAATGCATGAACTTGCAAAGGTACTGCTTCAAAGCAATTGTGTGGCATATGTACAAAGAGTAGGAAGCATGGCATTAGGTTGCACATCCTAATAACCTACTTACTGACAGTCAGTATCCAATATTTGAGCTGACAGTTGGGTTACATAGTATGGGTGATGCTTTTGCTAAGGCACCATGAGTAACAAACATTCTGATGCTTGAATATTATTCATATTACAGCAAACATAAAGCAAGTGGATTTATGTACACCTCTGGTAGCCTTTAGCAAAGCCAAGGTAGACAGAGGCAAGGTTGTCCAGTAAAATCTAAATGCGGCCTGGGGCACAAGCTACAGTCATAAGGCATAAGTGTGGTAGAATCAAGTATAGGGTTAATGGGTTGGAAAGGAAGGTTATTTGATTAAGGTGTGCAGACATATTCTAGTTACATCTTCTGTTTATGGAGCCACTTTTTCAAATTCGTTTTAACCTCTTCAAGGTGTATTCTGCTTTTAGGCTTTTACTGGCACACTTGCAAAGTATCTATCTAGTTGTTATAATTCAGCTTTATTAAGCGAGAAACTAAATGTCAGATCTCTGCTGTGGCTTGTGCCTTTTTCATTTTTGAGATGGTGGGAATTGTCTGTGTGTGCTGCTAAAACTCATCTGAGCAACACTCAAAACAA
Organism: Ambystoma mexicanum; assembly: GCF_040938575.1. Classification (NCBI taxonomy): domain Eukaryota; kingdom Metazoa; phylum Chordata; class Amphibia; order Caudata; family Ambystomatidae; genus Ambystoma; species Ambystoma mexicanum. Next base: position 380,878,623 of record NC_090925.1, read on the forward strand.
AGCTGGGCAAGCGCATATGGGCACTGCTTAGAGAGAACATTGGTTTGAGCTTCTAGGAACTTATTTAGTACCCGCAGGTCTAAAATGGGCTTTCAACCCCCCCGATTCCTTTCTTACCAGGAAGTATCTGGAGAAGACACTTATCCTTTGCTGTGCGGCTGGAACTTTCTCCACTGCTCCCTTGGCTAGCAGTGCTTGGACCTCCTCTTGCAGCAGAGGCTGGAGCTTTTCTTCTGAACTCGAGCGTATGGTCCTGCTGGATGAGGGAGAGCACCTGTTTGTCTGTGGTGATGTGTCTCCATTCTTGGGTGAATTGTGATAACCTTCCTCCCACTGGGGTGCTGAAGTGGGAGGACGGGGCCCCAGATGGGTCAGGATGGGTTTGAGGACTGGCCCCTGGATTGTGAGGAGCCACAATGGCATTGATTTTCCCTGTAGGGCTGGGTCTTGCCCCTGTACGGGTCTAGCTGCAGAGTATGAACGGGTCTTGTAGGACTACGATTTATATGTGGGATGGTAGTCCTGTGATGTCCTGCTGAAAGTAGATTTTTCAGTCTGAAAGGACTGCAAATTTTGCTGTAGGATGCACAAGGAGTGGGCAGTGTCAGTGTCTGTTTTAATGGACTGAAATGTCCCATCAACTTTTTTGCCAAACAGATCTATGCCATTAAATGGCATATGCACCACCTTCAATTGTACTTCTGGCCGGAGGTGTGTTGCTTTTAGCCACCCTGTCTCCGCAAAACAGAACCATTCCCTAGTTGGTGAAATCCGGTGTCCGCAATGTCAACAGAGACCCAGATGGAGTGGTGTGACACAGCTTTGCCTTTGTGGAAGATTCCCAGTGCTTCTTGACTTTGGGGGGAAATTCAAGAATAGGTATTAGCTTGAACCCTAATTTGTGGTTATATCTAGCGAGGATGGCCATGGCATTCGCCGTGTTGATGGTAGTGGTGGCATTGGTGATCACCAGTTTCCCGATAGCATCTAGGCATTTATATTCTTTATCAAGTGGGAGTGAGCATGATGAGGACGGGTTGGAGGAATGCTTGCGGGCTGCTGCGGAAGCGACAGAATCAGTTGTAGGTTATGTCTGTAGGCAGGTGCCGAGTCTGGGGCCTGCCGAGTCTGGGTCCCTGTACTTTCTGTCGAACCTGTGCTTAACTCATGCCTCCACCACGCACTGCTCATACCTACACAGAATACATTACAGATGATATTACAGATGCCATCATTGTTGACATTACTGATGACATCACATATGACATCCACAAATACATCATATGTACATAGTAACACTTTAAAAAAGAATGCCACATGTATGTAATACATTCATCGCACAATGGCTCATGCTCTAGTTATCATATTCATTTCACCCTTACCACATTTTACCTGAATGTACATCAGTTTTTCATTTAAAAATGCACTAAGTAAACTCTCTACATCCAGACACAAGCGTAGTGCCTGATGCATATTTAGCCCTTAACTTTAGGCTCAAACTTACACAGAGTTCTGATAGGACTATAAGTATAATTGTACTGCTGACTCTACCACATAAGCCATGCTCTCCTTCTTTGCTCCATGCTGGAACTATTGGCTTAGGGTACTGTATTGTAAGATTGCTATTTTCAGAACTTCAGTAGGCAGTTTATCTGTGGTACATGGCCTTTCTGACAGAATCTTAACAGATTGGGCATGTCATATGTGATGGAAACAATGATGCTATTTGTGGTGTCTTAATGATGCCATGTGCTTGAGTATGTAAAATAGACGTGCTCAGCAAGGAGCTTGTGAGGCTGATCAAAGTCGCCAGACGTGGGTGCCTCCTGTGAGGGGTCAGAAATGTGAGGCAGACAACTCTTAGATGTGTCAAATATGTATTTTTATTAAATCATAAGTCTCAGTAAACTCCTCACTTTCCCTATCCTGGTGAGGATTTCTCTGCTTATCACAAACTAAAGGAAACACTTTAACAAAGGATATCTGACATATTGCATTTCTAATATATTCACAGTCTTTCTTTATAACCTGGGTGAACTCTCCTTCCCCAGGTTGAAAGTTAGATTCAGTTCTAATGTTCAACAAAAAGAAACAAGGAAATCTGGGTTTGCAACAATGTTCGAACACAGTCCTTGGCTCCTTCACTTTGTCAAAAGAAATTTCTGTTAAACCAATGTTCACCCAAAAGAACAATTGTTCTTCTTCTTTGTATAATGATTTCCACTTCATCAAATAGCACCAATGATATTGTTAGTCAAGATGCTTTGCCACACCTTATGAATGACGTAAAAACCATAACTTCTTGTCAGATTCAAAGAACACAGCTTATTATAAGATTCAAAGAAACACAACTTCTTGTTAGCTTCAGAGAAACACAATTAGAGAAACACAACTTCTTGTTGGCTTTTCTGAGCTCTCTGTTAGCACCACAAATCATAGTTAACATCTTTGTCAGGATGACTTCACAGCACTTCTGCTTCCACTTGGTTGACTCTCATACGACGTTAACTTCTACAAGGATTTACCATGGGGGTCTACTCACCTGCCCGATAGTGTTCAGTGCTTCAGAATTTTTAAATGTAATGACAAACAAATGTTTTACCACAACTTCAGCAGTTTGCAACTTTTGACTGTTAACAACTTTTTAGAAACAATAAGATTCACTTAAGTGCCTCTCAATACTTCCAGGAATGCAAGGCACTCTTCTTCTGAACATTCACCTTCCAGAAGGGCAGCCTCTTTGCCACTCTTATCTTTCTGCAACACCAACAACCAAAATATCTCTAAGGATTCCTCCTTTTGGCTTTGGCAAAGTGAGTTTTTATACCAGCTTTTAGGGAACAATAACAATCAACAGGCCTCACCCTTGTGCAACCTTGCATTCACCACTTCTCTTCCTGCCAACTAGAGCAGCTTAATTGGATGCCCTGCTGTTAGTCTCGTTTGACTTTAGACAATGCTTATACAACTCTTCAGGCTTCGGCAATACTTGCACCCCTCTTGGCTTTGGACAATGCTCGCACCACTCTTGGCTTTGGGCAATGCTTGCACCACTCTTGGCTTTCGGCAATACTTGTACCACTCTTGGCTTTCGACAATGCTTGCACCACTCTTGGCTTTCGGCAAGGCTTGTTCCCTGGAACTCCCAATTATCAAAGTTCATTCACTTAAATTGAGTGCTATATTATTCTCAAATGCTTTACAATTGACCCTTTGGTTAACCTTCACCTCAGAATCACTTTTCAGCACATGCGACCAGTCTTTCATCTGTTTTCTTCAATTTAAGTATTCAACTAATGTGAATCAAAGAGTTTTACTTGTATGTGAGTGTTATTAAGCCGTTTACTCACATGCTAGTGTTAATTTTGTGGCATTCCATTGTCTGATAATTACCCGTCGGGTTGATAATGCTTTCACTCCCACGCAAGTGATTCTCCTTGGCTACAGTTGCCTGCCTTTGTTCGCGCAAGGGATAAGAACGCGTGGGTACACTTACCGGCTTCTGTCTTGCTCCCTTCATGTGCTGCAGGACTTCAACTGCTTCTGTCTTCCTCTGAACAGCCACCCTTCCTCAGTAAAGGTGTCTTCATTCCTGCAACACAGTCACAGAGCTAGTCTTGCTCCTGAGACCCTCGGCTGCTCACCAACTTTCAGCCACCGTCTCCGGCATGCTTCCTGCTGCGCAATCTCTGCAATAAGGTTAATCTGGGGAAAAGCAGTCTTGCTTCACGCTTGCCGCTGCACAAACTCTGCACTTCAGACTCAGTGGGGAAAGGACCCTCTCACGACCGGCAGCTGAAATCTGCTTCACAACGGTCCCGGCGCCCTCTCTTTCCACCAACTTCTGTTTGGATTGCCAACACTGTGCTCTCCTTCTGCTGCTACTACCACTGCTACTACTGCAGCTTTACCTCCATCAAATTGCCTGCACCTGAGGGGGCTTTTTAATCCTCTCTGCCTCTCTCAGGTGTGGGTCATTTGCCTTAACAAGCTAACCACTCTTGCAACATTGCTCTTGAACCCTCTTCCTCGGCCCAGTACTTAGGGAACTTTTGGGACTTGAAGTCAACCAACAACAGAATTAGGCTTTTTGGTCAGCTTTCAATTTTTAAATGCAGATTTACTTCTCTTAAATGTTTTGAAGAAAAGATGACAAGAGATCATTTGGAAAGGGGAAGGTCGTTTGTTTAAGCCATTATGTAAAGGCTTCCTTTCAGTGCACCTCTGGGAGTTAGGTTGGTTTCTAACTTTATAAGTCTCAGACGGTCTATCCTTTCTTAGGGTGTTTAGGGATTCCACATTAACTTTACCCACATTAGAGGCTCAAAAGCCTGATTCAGATACATCATAACGACAAGAAGCCATTACATGTCCTGGTACCTGAAAAAAGTTCTTCACTTTTAAAAACAAATACCATGTCTCATCCCACAAGATCTCCTTACCACCCTGGGCCTTTTCTCCTCCCAAGTGATCCTACCACAGAACACCACCCCAAGGAAAACTGAACAAAACAAGGCAGGGAGATCCTGTCTAAGGGGCACAGCGGCACACCAAACACCTCCAGTGAAATAGTGATCCAAATTATAGCTTTAATGGTGAAAGAAAAATCACCCACAACTACGACATTTCACCCTACAGGGACTTTGTCAGAATTGCAAATAAACGTGGAATGGCAGTACATATACTAGTAGAGTATTTTTTCTTTTTCCATATGATCATGCCATGTGTGCAAATAGTGTGAAGAGGAACGCCATCTTGGAAGGTGCACTGTTGAAACATGCCAGAGCATGACAGATTTGCCATCTATACACCCATACATCTAAACAAGACAATAGGTGTAGCGTCCTCTGTCTATGCTTATGAATCACTGTGAGAGGACCTGTCCTCTTGTTATGTTGAGCGTGGAAGCGCACGCTGGTAGGCTGGGATACCTCCAATGTTAGTTCATTAACTGCTGTAATTAAAGGAGATAATATAAGCATTTTGCCTCCATGTCTTCATTGATTCCTGGCCTCTTATCTTTGTGTGAATTACAACAATGGCGATGAAGTCATAGGGCCTCATTACGACCCTTGTGCTGACGGAATGAAGGGGGCCGGTACGGGACCGGCCCCCTTCATTCCATCAGGGCTGATTACGAGGTTCCCTTTGTGGGACCCGGATCAGACGTTTGGTAAAGAGGGGAAGAGGAAGGTATCAACAGGCACTTGTAATGTGCCTGTTGTTACCTCCCTCCCCATTCCCATTTGAGCCCTATGGGGGCTCAAATGGGAATGGGGAATGGTTCCTGCAAGGAGGACTTACCGGGTCCTCCTATGTCGGAATGGCCCGGTAAGTCCCCATTGCAGGAACCCGGTAATGGAGCCCGGTTTGGAGGCAGCCAGTAATGAGGCCCATAGACTCTGCGTGTGCAGCGGAGCGCTACATGGATCAACCGCCCTGATGCCCGTGATTTTATGACACCCTGCAGTGCAGTGCATGCTTGCTCTCCCAAGAGGCTATCAGCCTGCTGAGGTGTGAGGAGTGGATTCGGCCCACATTGGACAGCCTGAGAACACGTGTGCCCCCTGGCTCCAGTGTGCACAGCTTCAAGTGAGATCCGCCCGCATCCTCACCCCTGCAGCTGTGGATTTTCACTCCTGGATATTTAACTTGCTGCGCATACCGCAGTGCGGCTACAGCCTGCCCTGCAACAACTGCCCCAGACTGAACTACAAGAGGGCAAGTGCCCCTCAGTGATCCCATATTTTTGTCTCAATAAGCCATTATCATGGCAGAAGATGAGGCTGTTCGTAGCTCATCCACACAGACTTCCCCCCCATCCCTGCACTGCATGACAGAGATGTCAGGGGGTCATGAGTCCCTGCAACTACAGGCGGTCCTGCCTTTTGACATCACAGACAGAAGCAGTTTGGCGCCCAGGTGGGACAGATGGCTCCAAGAACTGCACGTATACATTGATGCAACGGAGGTGAGAGAGGCAAGCCGCCTCAGAGGAAATCTAATGCACTCGCTAGACCCGGTAGTGCGTGACATCATCTTTGAAATGCCAGAAAATAACACCACCATGTTTCAGGGCACCATTGACTCTCTGAACAACTATTTTGCGCCACTACAAAACGTGGATTATGAACGGCACATTTGTCACACTTCCAAGCAAGAAAAAGGTGAAATGCTAAACAATTGTGTCATGGGACTCTGCAAAAGGGTAAAATATTGTGATTTTGGACACTACTCAATGGAAGAGGCACTCAAATCACAAACAATTGCTGGCTATGAATGAGCTGAATTTCGCAAAAAGTTATTGCAGAGAACTAGATCTCTTGAGGAAATATTACAACTAGCCAGGGTAGACATGGCGCTTTCCATGCAGATTTAATCCCTGGGAAACATCAAAATAATGCAGACATCATCCACTGCGCCTCTATGCCAGGTCCAAGTGTCTGAGAGGGAACAGTGGAAAGATCAGAAGAAGTTCTACAGGTGTGGTTACAATTTCCCCCATGTTGGCCCATGCCCTGCAGTTGGTCACAATTGTGATAAATGCGAAGGAGAGAATCATTTTCAGTTGGTATGCAAGAATGTAAAATACTTCCAAAGGCCCACCAACTATAGCAAACAAAGTATGAGGAGAGACAGCTCTCGCTCCAGACAGACAAGATCTCTCGCGAGCAGAAGTCAACGGTCAACCAGCAGAATGAGGGAATCCCCACATCGATCCAGGCATCAGCGAGATAGAAAAGAGGGCTCTCAATGACAGAGCTCGCCTACGGATGCAAAGAGAAGATCAGCAAGGCACAAGTTGTGATCATAGATTCCTTACGAAGATGCCATAATGCCTCTGACTCCTCGTCATTCAGTGGCGATCGCAAGCGACGTTACGTACATGAGATAGGCAACAAAACCGCAAAAGAATACAGCACTACATTATTATTACAATTGAACGGCAGCCCCCAGGAATTCCTGATTGTCACAGCAGCAACCGCGAATGTGGTAAATGAAGAAACATATGAAGGTCTCAAATGTAAGAGAGTTGAAACCAGCTGACATTCACATATATCCATATGGTACAAACACGCTTCTAAAATGTAAAGGCATGTTCCAAGCCACGTGCACATACAAGGGCCAAACAGAAAAAATGATGATATATGTAGTCAAAGGCGAGGTGCCAGGTGGCAGCATCCTCAGTTTCATGTCTGCCATACAAATAGGACTAGTACACATCATGTAGCAAATCATGACAACCTACACCACTAGCCCAAAAGACATGATTATCAAAATGTTTACAAACATTTTCAAAGGATTAGGCAGACTCAAAGGAAAACAAATCAAATTACACATCAATCCTGACGTCAAACCCGTCGCACAACACTATAGAGGAATTCTGCTAATCATCCAAAAGCAAGTAGAGGACGACATACAATCACTCCTAAATCAAGACATTATAGAACATGCCAATGGGCCCACACCCTGGATGTCAGTCATTGTGCCAGTCCTGAAGAAGGAGAATGGGAAAACCATTCACATCTGCATAGACATGTGGGCACCTAAAACGGCCATTGAGAGAGATAGGCACGTGTCCCCAAGAATGACTGTCATGATGCACCTGCTGCATGGAGCAAAAGCCTTTTCAAAATTAGACCTCAACCAGGGTTACCATCAGCTAGAATTACACCTGGACCACTGCTATATAACCACGTTCTCCACACACCTAGGTATTTTGCCACAAGCGACTCAGCTTTGGGGTGTTCGCCACCATGGAAATCTTCCAACACAAAATACATCAGATAATCAAGCATATCCCACAATATCTCAATTACAGCAATGACATTCTAGTGTTTGGAGCGACTCAAGAAGCACATGACGATGCACTGCTTCGGGTATGCATGGCATTAGAAGAAGCCAACCTGATTCTAAATGTTAACAAGTGCAAACTGAGCAAGACAACGCTAAAGTTCTTTGGACATATTTTCTCACACAAAGGACTACAACCAGATCCCAATGAAGTTCAAGCACGTATTGAGGCGCACACACCCCGAACAACATCAGCAGTTTAGTAATTCTTAGGCATGGCCAGTTACTGTACACGGTACATACAGTACTTCGTGTCCGTCAGCACACCACTATGGCATCTCAAAGGAAAAGGACAAGATTTCATATGGTCAAACGAGTGTGAGGATGTTTTCCAAGAAATCAAACGACGGATCGCATTGGCCTTATGCATGCACGATTGGGATCTTGAAACAGAGCTAACTGTAGATACAAGCCCAGTTGGCTTGGGAGCGATCCTTGCCAAATTCAAACCTGGCTCTCTCTCATCGACATCATGTTTCATTGTAGCCTACGCAAGATGCAGTCTCTCTCCTGAGGATTGTGCGTACTCCCAGTCTGAAAAAGAAAGACTTGCATTGGTCTGGGCATGTGAGCACTACCATGTGTTCCTTTACGGGCAAAAATTCATGATCATCACAGACCATCAGGCCCTCACAACCTTCTATGGGAAATCAAAAGTCAAAATGCCTCTCTTCATTGCAGGATGGGGACTTCACCTGCAAGAATATTCTTTTACGTTATTGCATTCTCCTGGGAAAGACAACAATTCAGTAGATTTCATAGTGAGATATCCCCTTTACGCAGAAGAGGAATTGCAGTCCCGCAAGACAGACCAATATATCAATTACATTGCCAGCAAAGCACTACCCAAGTCCCTCAGCATTCCTGAAATCCTTGACAGCATGCACCAGGACAGGATCCTCACGACTGTCAAAAAGAGAGTATCCTCTGGGAGGTGGCATGAATCGAAACAGGAAGAGAAAGTCATCTCTGATATGAAAAGGAAACTACTTCAAACATTTAATCTTCTCAAACACACATTATCTCTATCTCCACAAGGCCTGCTGCTAAAAGAGGATTGAATTCCAGAGACACTACAAGACAGGGTGATCAATATGGCACACACTGGACGTTGAGGAATTGTGTCCACCAAAAGACAACAGCGGACAAAGGTGTGGTTCCCCCAGATGGATGGAAAAGTTAAGAAGATCCTTGGAAACTGCACAACATGCATAGCTGTTGCACCGCGCACATTTCCAGAACCCCTCAAAATGACAATGATGGCACCTCAAGTGTGGACCAAAGTAGCAGTCGATATGTTTGAGCCCCCGTCCAATAAGTACATCCTCGTCATTATGGATGAAATGTCCAGATTTCAAGACATACACTTAATACTTTCCACAGCAGCGCACGCTGTCATCCCTGCACTGGACAAGACATTTGCAGATTACGACATCCCAAGCATCGTAAAGTCTGACAATGGGTCACATAGATGGCCACGCCAGCATCACTTTTAGGAAAGCATCATCCATATGTTCCATCATTGCTCCCAGTCTCTTTGAATCGAACAAAGTAAAATCAGGGACTATTTGGCTTACTGACAAACAAGTGGGCTTCAGCAAATGCCTTACGTATAAGGCATGTCAGTATGGTATGAACGTAAAACAATACAAGAACCCACGCACTCGATACATTGTCAAAATACAATCCTGACTCACAAGCACCAGTAAATATGGAGTCTATGTACTCTCCTCCAACTTTAATTTACGGTACTTATGGAGTGCTAAACATGAGGCCAGAATGAGGGCCCTACAACATATCAGGGCCATTAAGACCCCCCCCACGTTTGCGTTTGCAAGCTTTATTGTAGGCTAGATCAATTACATGTTTCGATATTGTCTGTCATGAAATCTCCTCGCTATTATTCGTGAATGTTCAAACAATGTAGTATCCTTGGAGCAATGGTGTCTGGCCATCAAAAATTCCCAAAATGGAATGCTCCATTTGAGGCGATTGGGGTGAGAGCAAGACTGAGTTGGTACTGGTGGCTTTACGGTTCCAGCTCACTTTCCATGCCTTTATCTTTGCTCTTGACCTTGGTATCTAAATAAACAATCTCCTGATAGCTTTGTTGGTCAGTAAATTGCAAATTTGTATTTTTTTATTAAGGATACAAATGTACTCTTGCAAGTCCTTGATAGTGCACTCACATATAATGAATAAGTTATCTATCTATCTAAACAACATGGCCCCCTTAGCTGTATTTTCTCGAAGGTGCACGGAGTGTAGTACTTCCTCCCACTTCCCCCTAAACAGATTGCCATATGTTGAAGCAAAAGATGTTCCCACATTGTTGGTGATAGTACTGTCCATAAACAAGAAACATATTGGGCCTCATCACGAGTTGGGCGGTAATGCCGGCGCTAATAGCCCTACCGCCAAACCCCCCTGCACTAATAGCGCGGGATCACGGGTTTGGAGGAACGGGTATTGCCCATCCCCCACTGAGCCCATTCGGGAATTCCCCATTCCCCATTGGGGTCAAAGGGGAATTTTCGTGCTCTTACTGCCGGCAGATTTCCCGCCGGCGGTAATAGCGTGAAGTTTCGGCGGATTACCCCCCACCGCAGAGCTGGGGGAAATCTGCCAAACACGTGATTTGGCGGACCCCTAAATGCGGCGGTAATAGCACTACCGCCACATTTAAGGGTTACCACCAAACTCATGATGAGGCCCAAAACGTCAACATTTACACTATCATGGTAAAATGTTCCCTATAGTTCAGCGATCTCATAGATAAGTAATGATTGGCTGCTAGTATGCCTTGTTCATGTGATGAATCAAGGAAGTTAGTCCCTTCTCCCCAAGGGGGAAACCCCCCTGGGGCTAGGGAGGTGAGCCTGCTCTGCAACAGCCTCCCTAGGGATTGAGGCAAGTGGGGCCTCACCGGGAGAGACCCCCACTTTGGGGACAAGGACTCCCATTTCTGTGAGGAACTTCGTGATGCCCTCCATCTGATGGCCTATGAGGAACTATCTAATACACCAAGTCATTACAAGTTCGGGGACGAAGACAAGTGAATGTATGCCATTATCAAAGAGAAAGAGAAGCTGTCCCATTCTACCACATTCTCCAATGGACTGTGTTGAGTATGTTAAAGAGAGATGACGAATGTGAGAGAGGGGGAGAAAGGCAGGGACAGATAGGAGAAGCCCTCTGTACAGAGAGTACCGGAAGTAGGCAGAGTGGACGTGGCCAGTGAAGCCTGCGAAGTTCAGAACTGCTTCGAGCCCGAAAAACAGAGAGCTGAGACAGCTGGACCAGAGAGTTCTGTGGTGACTTGACCATGAAGCACTTCTGGTGGGCAGGCTCCCCTCTCAATGATGCTGACACCACCTCAGAAAGGAAGCACCGTAACAAACCAATTACCCACAGTGGTATTGAGAGGCCAAACAGGAGACAGAGACGCACATGAAGTGTACATTGCGGAAAGAGAACTGAGAAGCAAACCAAAGGAAAGAAAAGGCACCAGAGACGTTCCCCTACAATACTGAAGGTAACGCAGAGAAAGGAAATACCAGGAAGCCAAAAGGGACTTTGGTATAGAAGTAACACAACTCGTCCCAGTACAAATGACAAAGTGTCAAAAACAAGATGATAAAGTTGAACTGTATTAATGTGTTAACGAGAAATAAAGAAAGCATCAAGAGTGAAAGGAATACGGTGTTGATACCTTGGGAAAAGGGGAAAATCACCCAAATTCCAAGAGACAGAGAGTGGAACACAATAAAGAGAGACACTTGGGAAACTAAAGACCAGAAAGGTCCCTGAGATAAACTTTCTAGAAGAAAGACCACTTTGGCAAAAGAGGAATCATAGGCATTTGGACAACAAAAACCCCAGAGAAAAGGGCATGATACAAGTACATTCAGAATCCGACAATAACAGAGCAAGGAAAACCCCTAATAACGAGGAGGAAAGATGTAACTATTCCCATAAGGGAGTTGAAGGAACTAATGCAGAGAATGAAATATTGATCAGATCTCTGGAAAGATGAGAACATAGGTGCAGAAGCACAACTACCAGGGGAAGCGAGTCATTCTCCTGACTTTAGTTGATTAAAATAGTGGTAGGGTCAGTTAGGTTAGCTTTGGACAGCAGAGTTATTCGTTCGGACATTTATTCAGTACTGACAAGCACCTTATTCAGTAAAGGAGGCAGGGAACACACCATAGTGATCGGGAAAGATAGGCCTTCTTTTTATTCTTTAATAAACGCATGGCAAACATTTCCTCAGAGAATCCATGTCCTCCTTTTGACTCGCCACAGACACTGCATCTAGTGTAACCAATCGATACGGACTGACCCATGGAATATACCATCTATTTTACTGAGAACATCTGTCATGTCCCTTACATAAGATGGCAAAGGGTTCACAAACAGGAGGAAGAACTCATCAACAAAACTTTGCGCCACGTGGTTTATTCATTTTTTTTAGACATTCAGGGAATAAAGTAGATGATAGGGGTTATGGGAAATTCCTATGCCAGATTTTGTGTATCTTCCCATTGAAGCAACCCCACATCATACCATTTTTGGCACATATGATCATATTTAACCTTGCATCCGGGATGGGGATAGGCATTACAAGCCAAACTTCAGATAGCATTTGTTGTCTCTAAACTGCCAATTGGCTTCTGCTATGTAATCCTCAGTATTCAAGACAGCTATGTTACCACCGTTATCAGAAAGTTTGATAACAATTGTGTTGTCACTTTGCAAGTTTTGCAGTGCTTGCCATTGATTATGCTTGAGGTTGAAAATGTAAACTCCCTTACTAATTTCTTTCAAAGACATCTTTTTTAAGGTATTCTATTACTCGATCTTCAAAAAGGTCAATATTGGGGCAATTGAACATGACAGGAATACATTTGGATTTACGTTTTAAATTGCTATCTCCTGGAACCATAGTGTATATTCCTAATCTTGCAGATACATCTATGTTCCATTCATCTGTCATGTCTCTGCTCTCATTATGAATTACACCCTCATTGCTTTCCTTTCCTAAAGCACATAATGCTAGTATCTCTCAGATGGCTAAACTGGAGGTCTTGACCGGGATATCGTGATCCTTCTTACTACTAGGGTCTTGATTCTCAAAACATTTTTCTAATTTGATCTTTCTGATAAAGCTGTATGAATCAATACACGCGTGCTCATAATTAAATTTGCTCCGGGATAGCATGTTAATCCCTTCGCCAAAAACTCCTGTTCAGCCATAGTAAATACTCTGTTGGAGAGATAGATCACTTGTAAATTGTTCAATTTTTCAATTGCACTCCCCCGGCCTCCAAAGTGCATCTGACGGCCAAGTGATATATGCTCTTTTCAACTGTCCATGTCCTCTTTCTATTCCCCTGATATGTTTTTCCCATCTTGATGTAATAGTCGCAACTCTGCTAAAAAAAAGAAATGTGAATGAAGAGGGGTATTTTCACTCTCACTGTTGGATGTTTCAGTAGATGTGCTTGCACTGTCATCTTTATCCGATTCTGATTCCTGCACCTCAGTGGTTTGCGGCCTGTTTGGCGTATAGTGTTGACTCTTTTGGCAAAGGTGTAAATCCTACCTGATTCATAATCCCCTTTGACCCTCAGGAAATTACGTTGTTTTCTGTCTTTAATTTCTTTTTTTTCTTTTTTAACATTACTTTCCATTTGGACCTTAAGTTCCTTCTCTTCTCTTTCTTCTGTTCCGGCTTATACAATGTCTTCCAAGTCTTTTCTCACATGAAGATAGTAACACTTTAAACAGGTACGTAGAATGTATGCAATAAATTAATTGCACAACGGCTCATGCTCTATTCATCATTTTCATTTCACCCTTACTACATGTTACCTTAGTGTACATCACTTTTTATGCAATCATGCACTAAGTAAACTCTCTACGTCCAGACACACGCATAGCACCTGATGCATATTTAGTCCATAACTTTAGCTCAAACTTACACAGAGGTCTGATAGGACTATAAGTATAATTGTATGCTCTCCTTCTGTGCTGCATGCTGGAACTATTGGCTTAGGGTACTGTATTTTAAGAATGCTACTTTCTAAACAAAACTTCAGTAGGCAGTTTATCTGTGACACGTGGCCTTTCTGACACAATCTTAACAGACTGGGCATGTCATATGTGATGACAACAATGATGCTATTTGTGGTGTCATCTGTGATGCCATGTTCTTGAGTGTTAGCAGTGCAAGGTGGGGCCGTGAGTTATGGTTGTGTGTTTTACTATAACTGCAGAATGTTAATAATTTTTATTTTATGCACTGTAACTACATGAGGATGGAAGGGATAAAAGGAAAAAATATATTTTTTTATGTTGCTATATTCACGACCTAGAAGGACTCTTGACTGGTGAATAATTTGGTATGTTGTGTCCATAGTTTCACTGTGGTTACTGGGTTTTTCTTCAATTATGTTACCACTGATGCATTTTACACAAGTGGATCTCTGATGTACAATCATTTAGTCAGATAATGCAGCTGGAAAGGTAATTGTCATCTAGAATATATTATATCCATATATTTGAGGTAAGGACTTTACAGCAGTAGTCCTGGCCATGCCATCGGCATCATTTACATTAGTGGTGTGCAAATGATTTGATATTCATCAAACGTGGTCACTTTTATGACCTTGCTTATTTTTTACATTGCTCAGGTTGCCATATTGGACTTGCACTTGCACTTTCCTTCCCTTTTAAACATGATTAGGTCAAGTATCAAAAATATTTTTTTATAATTAATCTTTGGAAATTATGACTGCGTAACATTTCCTTGGTACTTGAATTGTAGTTCCTATGTCTATTTTGATATTGCAATTGGGTTGGATTTTTAACCATACCATATGTGTTTTTATCTTTGCAATTTTGCACAAGACATATGTTCTAGTCCATCAAAGTAATCAGATGTCATGTATGCCAATTTATGCTGCTATTTTGCGTATCTGCCCAATGCTAAACCGGAGGCCAGGTTGAAAATCTATCTACAATGACACAACCCGAGTTGGCCCTTTTCTTTTAATCTACATGCATATAATGACATTACACTTCCTCTGAATTGATTGATTTATATAAGCTGTTGTCTGTATTTATACAAGACACAATCTGACTTAAGTCAATGTACTAGGCTTTTAACTAAAATGTTAATTCAGCTTGGATTTGTTTTTTAATGGTAACATATGGTGGAAATTACGGTACATTACGGCTGTATGGCAGGCAATAGCTTGACCTTCCGTTCCAAGATGGCCACTGTTGAATCACTTTGTAATTGCACCTTCATTCTATAATTGACATAGAAGATGGACTACATACCTTTTAACCATGTCTTTGTTCTTTGTTGTGTTACGTGATCAAGCGCTCAGTTGAGCGTGAAACGCGTTGTAAGCGGGCCGTGCCCACAGGCGTCCTGCCTCTGTTTGTGTATGCTGTTTCCCCAGCCTTTTGTTCTGTGCATTTTGCACAGCTAAGAATTTATTAAATATTTATCTCTTTTTCTACCTACCTTGTGTGAGCTGCGCTTTTCCTTTTTTTGGAAACTCTGTTGGAACTTTTCCAAACTTTGTTGGGTGCACGGAGAGTGCGGTCCCTCCCCTCTCCTCTCTTTCTTTACATATATATATATATATATATATATATATATATATATATATATATATATATATATATATATATATATATATATATAGCTAAGAATGTTTGTGCATTCTCCAACCCCTATGCACAATGTACTACTACCTAACGCTTTACCCATAAGCACACAGCTCATGTCAGCATGGCTCCCAGCCATCACCTACATGGGTCATAAAGACCTGCAAAAACCTAGCCAGAGAGGGCAGGAGAGTATAGGAGATGCAATGCCCATTGAGGTTAAGCGTGCACCAGCAGGACCAGCATAACATGGGAGTTGCAGTGCACATAGCGCACAGCACAATGTATGGGGAAGAGAGCACTTTAGCCCTCAAGTACAAACGAGTGGAGGAGACATCAAAAGAACAGAACACCCGTGGAGGATAAGAGCATGCAGACAAGCTACATCAGGGTATGATATTGCTGTAGATATATATCTATAAAGGGACAGAGGGAGGGAAAGAGAGGGAGAGATGTATTGACAAAACATTAATTAAGACAAAGTTAAGATAATCCAATTCATCACAAAATGTTTAGTGGGTGTGGGAGGACAACCTTAACTCAATCATTGCATAGATGTCACCCATGATGTCAATGTTGATCACATTGTTGATTTCAACTGGGATCTCATGTATGTGCTCAAGGGTTGAGCAATGGGGGATGCCAATTTAAGACTGTCATCACTTTCCATACCCGCTGAATTTCATTGGTTTTGTTGCAATGAATTTCATCATCTTAACTTTGTCTTAACTGATCTTTTTTCAATTTATTTGAAGTGTTTTGTTATGCTATAGTAGAACGTATCCAGGGGCAAGTGGCCATGTCCTTCCGCTCTGGCAACTGTCCACACGACAACAATTTGCATAAACTATTCTGGCCACTGACTAATGCCCTTGGCCATGACACATAGCTCCCTCCCTAGTGAATAACAAGGTCCCACCGCCATGGCCTTTGGGCATGGTCAGTGGCCCCAGCCTCCATCTCCCTCACTAGTAAATAACCAGACCCCACCGGCCATGGTCTTTGGCCACGTTGCAACAATTAAGATAACAGCCTGTGGGCCACTGGCCTTGGCCTACGGCTGTACCCAATAATTCACTCCCAAATAAAAATCAGATCCCTCCGCCCATGGCGTTTGGCCATGCCCACGGCCGAATGTCCACATTGCAAAAATGAGGCCGATAGATTATGGGCCACTGGCTGATGCCCCCCTTTTTTGATATGATATGGCATTTATAACACGCTTATACACGTGTTTCAAGGCGTGAGAGTTTTTGTCTGCTCTTCTTTCCTTCCTGTGATGATTACCATCGGAAATGTCCTACAGAAACATAACCGCAATCAGCGTTGCACTGCCTTGCAATCCGGCTGTAATGAAAAGGGCAAATTCTTTCCCATCTCCAAAGTCACTCTTCATGGTGACGCTTCCTCCTCTTTATGGCCCCTCTTTCCCCTATTGCATTAATCCCTCTTAACCCATTTCTATTATCCTCGTTCCCTGCTGTTTCCAGTGATGTACTTGTTTTCCTTGGATTCCCATTGGTAAGAAGAAAAAGCAATCTGACTCAGAATGGGCTCTCCAACATTCCCCAAAGTTTAAAACAAACAAGTTCGTCCTCCTGCACGCTCCCCACCCATACATTGATGTTAACCTACCCCCCTTTTGCCCCAAATATAATGTTTAGCACTTTTCTTTTTCGTGTTCGTGTTGGACGGCTGCCAGATTCACTCGCATTGAGCAAGGAAAGAAAAGCAGATTATTTTTTCTGAAAAGTCTCACTGCTGCAATGTACCATGGGAGATATATAAACGTTTTTTAGGACCGTGGATTCCCCTGCTCCATCAATTTATGTTTTTAATTACGGGACGGATTAACACGAAAAAGAAGTATCTGCAAAGCTTTGTGCTCAACTTGTTTCTTATTTGGTGCAAATCCAGCCGGTGGTTTTCACAGTGCATGTGTTTAATGGAAGCACCTGTTTAACTATGAAAAAAGGAATGGAGGAAGGGCGAAAACATCTTTTTTTGTTTGCTTAATAACTTTTGAACCATTTAGCAGACTTTCCCCAAACTATGTAGGTGCCCTTGGCAGACATTTGCTTTGCACTGTACTCACACCCAGGAGTCCCCTAGACAATGCACAGAATTGCTTCATTTCATACAATATAGTGCCTCCAATCCAGGTGTCGCTGTGAAAAGGCAGTAACTTCCGCTCACGGCGAGGCATCCCTAAGGCAACTCATTGAATTGCATGTTTATGCACGACTAATTTTCATTCCTATTTTCATATCTAGGAGTCCCGTGAAGGGACATCACAACATTTTATGCTCCATGTTGCTCACACCTGGCAGTAACTGGAAAAAAACACGATTCAAAGTCATGTTATTTCCCAATTTGGAGTCCCATATGGCTCTACAGGTTTGGATAATTACTGCATGTAGTAAATATGGCATATGGTAATTACCACATAGGGCAATGATTTTGTGTTGAGGTATATACCTCCACATAAAAACAATGGAAATAGTGTTTCGAGAACAAAACTCAAAGTGTGCCTGTGACAAAATGAATGCAGATCTACATGAGTAAAGGGATGAGATGTGACTAAATCGCAGGCTCAGCCCCACACTACTGCTAGACCAACAGTGATCCCTATTCCATAGGTCAACAAGGCACAACAAAATAGTATACCTCCTTCACCTCTTTTGGTAACGTGGGCTGAAGGAAGGCTTTACTCTTGGATGGGGTGTGAGCTAGCAATGTCATGACACAAACAGCATTAGTACAAGGAATCCAAATAAAAGAATGTCCAATCAAATTTCTAGAACATTACACTGTTTAATAAAACCAAAAATGTACCAACTAATTAAAAACTCTTAAGACCCACCCCTGTTGGAGACAAAACACAGAATGCAGACTTTATAGTGAAAGGGTGCTGGGGATCTTGTAGACGGGGCAAGACAGGTAATATCTGAGCAACAATGTCATTATAAAGAGGATAAGGGGGCTTCAAAGCCACTAGGGTCCCTTAAGGGGGGCAGGAAGACATGTTTTTTACTTTCAGCACCTTTAGTTATTGACTTGCTGTGTTCAATGGTTCAAAGCAGGATTTTCGGCACTCTTGGCACCAGTCTTGGCTGAGTCAGCGAGCAGCATGGATGGGCTTCAACAGCAAGGGGCGGTTCAACCACGGCAACCGCTTGAGGGTCGAAGATGCTGGAATGGCAGTCACTGTCGGGTTGGTGGCACTGGAAGTCTCGGTGTGGAGAAGCAGGGAATTGCCTTCGGAGTAGAGCAGTATCGACTGGCTCAACACAGCATCGTGATGCTGCAGCAGCGATGGCTTGGAGTGTGACAAAGCTTGGAACCAAGCATGCGCTGTCGAGTTGGGAATGCTAGAACACTAAGTGAGTCTCAGAGCTTCATTGGAGGAGGTGAGTCCCTCATTCTGCCCTTCTGAACCAGGAAGGCTTGTAAAGGCCACTTGCAGGGTTCTGACACTTCCAGTGAGCACGTCCTGGGCACCAGTGTCTCACTTGCAGTAGGCCTTGTTCAGCCAGTTGGTCACCTCCAATGTTCCCTGCGGATGATTAGGGAAAATAACACAACTGATTGGTGTGTTCCCTTTTAGCCTTCTATAAGGGCTCAAATCTGGGCTATTGTGACAGACGTCCTTTGCCATGTAATGTCATACCCAAAGTGCTCCGTTTGCAGGAAGTGGGGAGGGGACGGGATGTTTGGTCTGCCCCAGCAAGATCCAAGATTGTTCATTCCATCTGGGGTCTAAAGCCCTCTCGTGGGGTGCTCTAACTCTGCCCTCTTCCTTTGTCTGCCTAATGTAATAGAAAAGCAGTAATCTGCACCACAATGAGTATTTTGGCAAGCATTTCCCTGCCAACCGCATAGGGAGATTTCCTGCACTATAGATCTGTTGGCACCCTTTCTCAGAGGAACAAATGAAAAGCTTTCTGGCCTCCACCTAGATGGTACCTGGGTATTCCTTCCCTCCAACTCTCTTCCTCCTCCCTCTCCTCCCCCATTCATTCACTTTCCTCCCTCTAATCTCCCTGTCTCTCTCCAAGCTCGTAATTTAGGCGTTCTCTTTGACTCCTCTCTCTCCTTCTCCCAACATATTTCCCTCACTTCTCGCACCTGTCGCTACCACCTTTTCAATATTCGCAAAATCCGTCCCTCTCTCACTTTCCATACTACCAAACTCTTAATCTCCTCCCTCATCGACTCCCTCCTCTTCTACTGCTCTTCCCTACTCTTTGAACTACCTACTTCTCATCTTGCCCCTCTTAAATCCATCTACCACTCTGCTGTTCGTACCCTCTGTCTCCTTACCTCCCGTGACTCTGTCTCTATTTCTCTCTCTTACCTTGGCTAGCTTCCATTTCACTGCCAACTTAAATTTCACTTTCTCTGCCATGTCTTCAAATCTCTCCATGGTCTCGCTCCCGGATCTCTCCTCCCTTCTCTCTTTCTACTCTCCCTCCGATTCCCTTCGGTCCGCTGACCATTTCCTTCTCACTGTACCTCCGTCCCCCGTGTCTCATCCCGCTTCCGCTCCTTCCAACTCCTAGCACCTCTGCACTGGAACTCCCTTCCTCTTGCTATCCGTTCTACCCCCACCTTCACCTCATTTCGCACTTCCCTTAAATCTCTCCTCCATTCTCCTCCTTGAAATCCCTGGCCCCTTCTGCTTCCCCTCCCTCCTTATTCTTTCCCCTTGACTATCTCCCCCCTCTCCTGCCTCCCCTCTCTCACCCTTCCCCTTCCCTCCTCCTACTAATCTCCACCCCTGCCACCCTACCCAGTCCCGCCCCCTTTTCTCCCTATCCCCTTCAGTTAATTGCTCTTCTCACTGTTTTGTTGATTGATTCATATTGTAATTGCTTCCACCGTTATATTGTTCATGTTTTATGTATTAAGTTGTTCCTCTGTACAGCGCTTTGGTGTAAGGCGCTTTATAAATCAATAAATACAAATACAAATACAAAATATAACTTCTAATTGCGTGTTGCTGTATAACTGTATAATCTCAAGAGCCTCCCTGTCAAGCCAGCTGGGGCTTATGCTTAGAAATGTATGTGCCACCAGGCTGTCAAGAGACACACTTATGACTTGGGAAAGGGAGGCCTTTTGTTACAAAGGCAACTCCTCCCCTCCGCCTGTTTGGAACTTTGGAGTGCACTCAGGACTGCATGCCCGACCTCTGAACTGTCGTGATGCCACTGTCAGGCAGTTGCAGCCCCAGCAAACTCACATGGGTACTCAATACTTTCACTGGCATGGAGCATAAATGAGCGTGAAGGCTGATTCGCTGCCTCACCTCCAGCAACAGAACACCCCCATTGCTTGTATATAAAATCCACAAAATGGAGACTTTCTCGCACTCAGACAGCCATTTTGTCTCATTGCCGGAGTGGCAAAACATCCGGTATTCCAAAACTCCCAAACTCATATTCAAGCCAAGGCCCACATATTTTCTAGCACTCCTGTGACACTGCGGGTGGGCAATTCCCCACCACTGCTGACACCCCCAATAGCAGCTCCTCACAGTGTCAACATATTTGCGGTTACAACTGCTGCCCATTGTGGTTGATGGATTCACTGACCATCACCACTTCATAATTAAAGTGAGTCTGCAAAAAAAAAGTGCCAGGGCTGAGCCATGGTAGACAGCCCCACACATTAAGCACTGAATTCAGGCCCTGAACACAGAGAGACAGGAGAAAAATGTAGGGAATACAAAATTGGAAAAATATTTCAAAACGTGTCTTTTATCTTGGAAACAAAACTCTATCCGCCGCCAGTAGAGAAAGGTTAAGTAAGGGGCTATGTGCAAGCTGACGGGACAATGAAAAAGGGTCAAGGCGGGTTAGGAAAACTCTGCAAAGGTGGATGCGAGCAACGAGAGGACACGCGAGGACGACCAAGCAATGAGGAGGTGGTGAGAAATAGAAAGAGGCCTGCCTCATTCATTCAAGAAGCAACCGAAAACAAGCCAGAAATACCCGAATTATGCGTAGACCCTGCAAGAGGCACAGATGAGCGGGCTGGGAGCATAGAAAGAACGGCGCAATGAATTGGAAAATACCACAGTTGCGGTATATTCGTGCAGTGCAGCTCAAAAGTCATTACATTCCGGCAAAGTGAATTAAAGGAATCAGACAAAATGGTGACACGTTAATATAGGACACACAGAGCTGAGGAACGAAACTCCAGTTGAAATCCTGAAATGGAGTAAAATGGAGACGCCCTGGAGCGGGACACGGCAAAGGATAGGCACAGCAACACCATTTGGGGGGAAACTTCAAGCAAGTATGGGGGCAAAACCTTTATCATAATTTCCCAGGCTTCCATCTATAATGAGCTTCTCCAAAAACCAATGAACGAAAGGAGACTTGCTGCATCAAAAAGCACTTCTCTCCTTTTTGAGCAAAAAGCAGTTTCGCGAAAACAGACCTTGTTTTGCATGATATATTGTGCCAACTCTTCCTCAATAAAAACACTATGTGCTTGTGGTTTCCGTAGACTAAAGCAGAACAGGCGTAACAAGTCTCGGTCAATTTTTTCTCTTACTAACATGCGATTGGATCCACTTTTGCACTATTATAATTTCAACTTAACGTGCTCAGTGTTTCCTGTGGGAGCATGTTCTCACGGCTGCTGGCTTCAGCTCCAACTGTCAAGCAGCGCTGCTATCAACACGTGTCTGCTCATGGTTGGTTGGTAGTGTCACGTTGCCATTGGTAACATTGACTCTGCGCATGTGTATCGCGGGATTCACGTCCCGTTGCTTAGGTTTTGGAAATGTAATTGGAACAAATTACTGTTGCTCCCAGTGTCAGAAAGGATTGCGGTATGTGGCAAATGTGCCCCACATGGTCCAATGTGGTGGCAATGCCTCCTGGGCCCAAGATGTTTGAAAATATGGATGTGCGGATGTTGGCAGACGTGCGACTCGTCCCATGTGTGGCGCTCCATACTGCTGGTAATTCATGTCTGTGTGTTTAGTTTCTGTTTGTATCCAGGTCTTGCTGTCACTTGGGTGAATAGAGACTGAATGTTGTAATGGTTTTATTTTTGCCCACCCAGAGTGCATTTCGTTTTAATAACCAAGATAGGCATAGCTGATCTGTGTAGTCAGATTGTTCTGATAAGGGAGTGCCAACATAATGAATCACTTGGTTTGCAATGATCTATGCCTTACTCATGGCATAGCATTGCCCACAATTAGATGTGGTAGTGTGGGCTTGCATTCATACCCTCTTTCTTTGTGTACCACTTTTATGTGAGACCACCTCACGGGCCACTGAACTAGGTAGTAATCATAAGTGTTTTGGATTCAGTGCAAAGAGTAAGGAAGGCGTGCCCTCTGATAGTCAGAATGGATATTCCAGCATGTCTCAAAAGTCATGAGAAAGATAGTTCCTTATTTAATCCTGTCAGATTTGTGCTCAATTTGAGGATATACCAGGACCCCTTGTGTAGGAGTGCCCTGATGCTGTTGGCAGAGTTTCTCACTATATCTATAATCCACCAGACCATTTCATCAGGAGTCTGCTGGAGGCTTACATAGTGTGATACCAGTGATGCTGTCTGTGTCTTGCATCCAATGCGGGGCGGTGCTCCCCTATTCTTTTGTGTACTGGTCTTGATGTTTGGCCGATATATTTCATCCTGCAAGGGCAATGTATACAGTAAACTGCATTGGGTGTTTTGAAGTTGGTGAATTGTTTTAAAGTCCATGGTCTGCCTTCCACTGCAAAGGTGTTGATTTTCCGTGTGAATCTGCGCACTCTGCAAGTCTGCACGGGGGATGTTCCATGATCTGTCTCAGGTTCCATAATGAGGTTTTAGCAGGCTGCTTCTGGAATCAGGCATATGTAAGATGTTCCTTAAGGTGTTTAGACCTTTTTAATGCCATTCTGGGAAGCGGTTCATCTGGTAGAACTAATTTTACCAACTGCCAGAATTTTTATCTGGGGGGTATTTTGCACGTGTCATTTTTTGGTGAACCTGTTGTACAGATCTTTCCTTGGGTGTCGAGAGTACTTCATGTGGACGAAACCTTGCTCTCTTACTTGACTGGCTCAGTAGTTCTTTAGGGTAGCCTCTGGATTTTAATCTGTCAGTCAGGTTCCCTGCATGCAGCTGGTAGTCACTGAAAAAATTGGCCATATGCGAGATTTTGTTTGAGGGTAAACGGATGATAACTTCCCTACTGCAACAATGTGTTTCTTTCCTTGGGATTCTTGAACAGTGTGCATTTAAGCTTTCCATTGTCATTGCCAATACAGAAGTCCAAGAAATTGAAAACTAACCCTACGTATACGATGATCATTGCTAATAGGTCACATACAAGAGGCAAGAAGCACCAAGCCCATCACAAGTGAAAAACAGGACACATGTACAGAGCAAGGTTGCTACTACAGTGATTTGGTCACAGAAACAGATGCTCTGGGTCATTGACCTTTTCAGTCTTTCTAGTTTTTAAGGATTTTATCAACACATTAAGTTTGTACACATATGTTGTTGCTTTCCAGGGTCCCCACACAAGACAGGGTCCTGGGGAAGGTGGCGTAATCATAACTCCAGCGAAACCTCAATCCACTGATAGAGAAACAAAATTAGCTGCGTCGAAAGTGTCCACACAAGTCGTAGACATAGTTGCAAATGAATGTTTTTATGGGCAATTAATGGGATTCACTACACAAGGTGAAGTTGGCTGTGCAAACAGCATTTTTGGCTTACTGCACAAAAACCCAGACTCATTTAAAAGTGGAAAAGGTCGCTTTAATGTGACAGGCCAAAGCTTACAATTAAACGTTTACCTGGCTCCATGGCCTTACAAACTAAACACATATTTTAAACAACCAATTAAATAATTAAACATTCTCATTTTTACCCAACAATTAAATAATTAAATAAAGCCATTTCCTCCCTAACTATCCCTTGGACCCTACTGTCTCCTTGCCCCTTTTCCAGGCGTCCCGCTTTCTCCCCGGGGCCATGCCCCTCCAGGCTCAATATCTGTTCCCCCGTGGTGGCCCGCTTGTGCAAACAGCGCCACCCCATCCTTTCCCGTGTCATTCCCCCATTGTGCTTCCCTCCCCCCACATTAAAAGGGGCCATGCCCCCGGAGCCCAGGACCACTTCAATACCCCTCAGACTCCCCTCTACACCAATCTCCCCCTTCAGTCTGACCTGCCACATCAGCAACAAAATTGTACCTTACAACTTCACTGATGCCCCAACCTGTCACACAAAACTACCCTATAATAGCTCCTTAACAGACCAAAAAACCCCATAAGACCTTGACATGGGACGTAAAAAACCCCACAGAAACCAAGTACAATGGTCCCCCATCCCCCTTTCATAAAACCAGACACCAGACCTAACCCAACATGAAGGGGGTGGGAGGGCGGGACAATCACCAAGTCAAACTGTCGCCTGCCTTCCGAACCTTCCCTGGCCCCTTAAATTCCCCAGGGAGGCGCTCTGCCCCCCACGGCCACTCGCTGGCCGTGTGCAGCGCCAAAAACCTTCCCGGGGGGAAACGCTTTGCTTTGCGTTCCCCCCAGGGCCCCCCTTTTGGCTTACTGCACAAACACCCAGACTCATTTAAAAGTGGAAAAGGTCGCTTTAATGTGACAGGCCAAAGCTTTCAATTAAACGCTTACCTGGCTCCATGGCCTTACAAACTAAAGACATATTTTAAACAACCAATTAAATAATTAAACATTCTCATTTTTACCCAACAATTAAATAATTAAATAAAGCCATTTCCTCCCTAACTATCCCTTGGACCCTACCGTCTCCTTCCCCCTTTTCCAGGCGTCCCGCTTTCTCCCCGGGGCCATGCCCCTCCAGGCTCAATACCTGTTCTCCCATGGTGGCCCGCTTGTGCAAACAGCGCCACCCCATCCTTTCCCGTGTCATTCCCCCATTGTGCTTCCCTCCCCCCACATCAAAAGGGGCCATGCCCCCGGAGCCCAGGACCACTTCAATACCCCTCAGACTCCCCTCTACACCAATCTCCCCCTTCAGTCTGACCTGCCACATCAGCAACAAAATTGTACCTTACAACTTCACTGATGCCCCAACCTGTCACACAAAACTACCCTATAATAGCTCCTTAACAGACCAAAAAACCCCATAAGACCTTGACATGGGACGTAAAAAACCCCACAGAAACCAAGTACAATGGTCCCCCATCCCCCTTTCATAAAACCAGACACCAGACCTAACCCAACATGAAGGGGGTGGGAGGGCGGGACAATCACCAAGTCAAACTGTCGCCTGCCTTCCGAACCTTCCCTGGCCCCTTAAATTCCCCAGGGAGGCGCTCTGCCCCCCACGGCCACTCGCTGGCCGTGTGCAGCGCCAAAAACCTCCCCGGGGGGAAACGCTTTGCTTTGCGTTCCCCCCAGCGCCCCCCTTTTGGCTTACTGCACAAACACCCAGACTCATTTAAAAGTGGAAAAGGTCGCTTTAATGTGACAGGCCAAAGCTTACAATTAAACGCTTACCTGGCTCCATGGCCTTACAAACTAAAGACATATTTTAAACAACCAATTAAATAATTAAACATTCTCATTTTTACCCAACAATTAAATAATTAAATAAAGCCATTTCCTCCCTAACTATCCCTTGGACCCTACCGTCTCCTTCCCCCTTTTCCAGGCGTCCCGCTTTCTCCCCGGGGCCATGCCCCTCCAGGCTCAATACCTGTTTTCCCATGGTGGCCCGCTTGTGCAAACAGCGCCACCCCATCCTTTCCCGTGTCATTCCCCCATTGTGCTTCCCTCCCCCCACATCAAAAGGGGCCATGCCCCCGGCACCAGAAAAACCCTCCCCCGAGGTGTTCTTTCTGCCCCACCCCTCCCCCCCATCAATTTCCTCCCTCCAACTCCTCAACCAATCTCCCAGCCAAGAACTCAAGTCCCGCCAGATAATGATTGTTCCCCAAACCGGAAAGTTTACCCATCCTCTCTAAATCTCATCAATCCTTTCTCAACCATCTCTGTACGTTCCAAAACCTGTACTGACACCGATGTACAAAATTCTACCATCTCTCTGTTTATCCCCTTCCTTGCCCGCTCTATTGGACCTTCATTCCTCGCTCCCCTCCCAACTCTCTGTGGCAAACCCTTAGTCCCCCCTACCGTTGCTTGAGGCCACACTTGTCGGACCCATAACAAAAAAACCTTTTTATTTTCTTGAAAAAAGCCACGCCCGTATCCCTTACCAGATCATTTTCCCCACCAAAACTAACCCCCCGCCCCCCAACTGGAGGCCCATAGTTTTCCCTCAACCCAGCCAGCATAGGAAGCAACTGATCCCAGCCCAGCCCCCCAGACCCGGACCATCTTACCACAACATCTTTATAGTTGCACCCCAGTTGCCTGCCAACAACCCTTTCCTCATCTTCTTTCCCCGCCCACTTAACCCTAAAATGTCCCAAAAACCACGTTTTTGATATCTGACCGTACCTCCTGGCAGCATCTGAAAAAGAAATTACAAAATCACTTGCAAATCAACAACATCCTAATAAATGCAACACTCCTGCTACCTACTGATTTTTTTTTTTTACGACATTCTGTTTGACCCGGTCCCTGGCATACCCTTTGTATCTCCCTTACTCCCAGCGTCCCAACCTATTCACCTACTCCTCTGAATAGTCCAGCCTGCTACCTTCAGATGCTGCACCCCTCCTAAGTGAATGAGTTCCAACCTCCTAATCCTTCCAACACCACTAGTAACACCTTCCTCAGTACCCTATCCTTACTGGCCATCTCCTTAACCCTCTCCGGAAATACCCAAGGTCCTCTCCTACCTGTCCCCCAATATTCCGCCCCTTTCACCTAACCTTTAAACAATACACCTAAACCCACTAGGCCCCCCCCTTTTTCCCCTAAACTATTACCCTCCTACTCACCCTTGCCCCCCCACCTTCCTTCACCTTATTAATTTGGCCCTGCGTTGCCCCACCTGCACCGGGGGCCCACGTGCACCCCCGTCCATGCAGGCCCTTTACTTTATTACTCCTCTCGCCACTGCACCAGGGGCCAAACCTGCACCCCCTTCCATGCAGTCCCTTCCATATCACAATCTTCAAGCTCCTTGCGTCCATTACCACCTGTTTCCCACCTGCACCAGGGGCCCTAGTGCACCCCCGTCCATGCAGGCCCCTTTTCTGCCTTACTCCTCTCCACCGCTGCACCAGGGGCCAACCTGCGCCCCCGTCCATGCAGACCATTCCACATAAATTCCTCTTCCGGCACCTTGCTTTGTTGCTCCACTTTTTTCCCCCAGCTGCACCAGGGGCCCTAGTGCACCCCTGTCCATGCAGACCCATCCCCTCACTTCCCCCTGCTACACCAGAGGTGCTCCCGCACCTTCGTCTATGCAGCCTGAAGCTTACTCACCCTGTCGTGCGGCAAGCGTGAGGGCTTCGCCACCGTCAACCATGCCCTCCAACCGACGGCCACCACCCCTTAACAATTTCCACAGTTACACCCCCCTGCGGCCCTCCCCTACCTACAATTCTTCCTCCTCACCTCTCTCCTACCCCCTTTAAATCACCCCCAAAACCTTTCATCAAACCTTGTGCCTCCCCTCCTTTTAAGATAAACTGAGCCCGACCCACCAGCACACCCCAATTTACCTGGCATGCGGTCCTTCCCTCCCACCTCCTTGCCCCGCTCCCCGCCCTGACCCACTGTCCCCTGCCTGAAAACAATCCGTAACCGGATGCCGACCCGCACACCTGCTGTCGAGGGCTGTCCTCCGCCTCCGCCCCCCGCCCCTCATGGGCGGGGCGACCAAGAAAGGGCCGGTAAGGCAGAGACAGCCAACTTGCTGTGTGCAATGTCGGGGCAGGCCTCGTTGGAGCCATCCAATGCAGCCAAAGATCCATGTCTATCTCCACCCAGACCGCCTGACTGTCCTCCGCCATTCTCACTCTGAATTCCTCATCATAGCGTACCCAGGCAAAACCCCCAAAACTTGTGAACGCCCTCCTGATTACGTCCATATATTTAAGCAGGGCCACGCAACGCTCTAGGAATTTTTCACAATATACACTGGCATAAATGATAAATGCCGATGTCCAATTCTCAATAGTAACCGGTACTCTTGGGCGCGCAGCCAGTTCCCTCTCCTCTTCTTTAAACCCCTCCTTAGCTCACACTTCCCTATGGAGCAGTTTAAAAACGTCTACAAATTCCCCCGCCTGAATCTTCTCCCTGGTCACTGCCATCAAGTGCGCCCCCAACGGTTTTGTTATCCCCATGTATGGCAGTTTTTTCTCCTTGCCTTTCACTTCAACCTCCTTTTCTTTTCCCCCTTGCACCTCGAGCCCCAATGGCTCCACCACCTTGTCCGTTTGAATCTCCACTGGGCAAATGCTCTTCTCAACCCCCAAGGCTCCAATGGCCTGTACACCAGCTTCCTTCCTTACCCCTTGCAGTCCAGACCCTTCATTTCCCGTCCCCCTTCTTGTGACCCCTCTCTGCCATGCAGAAGACCATTCCCTTTCCCGCTCACCTCTTTCCACACCGGCCGTCTGCGGTCTGGCGTCCACACCAATGCTCCTCATCCCTTTTCTTAGAGGGCTCCTACTGCGGGGACAAAACATGTCAGCAGACTCACCCAACCAACAGTTCCCCCGACCTCTTGCCCAAGCACTCTGCACCTGCCTTTCCCGATCCCACCTCAAATTTCTTCTCTCCTCCCCCCTTTCCCTTACAGCCATGTAACCTTCTACCTCCCCCTGCCCCACATAATCCTCCAATCCAACTTCATCATCCCTCAAATACCATTGTGGACGCGAGCTCATGCCCGGGTTGAGTTGATCTTCTTCATGCGAGCCCGGGGCGTCCGCCCCGCCACTCCTTTGACGTCTTCTCGGCCGGGCCGCAGAAACCCCTGCCTGGTCCTCTTCTCTCGGGCGAGGCGTGCCGTCCTCCACCCTGGAATCCTCAGTGCTAGGGGCCGTGCTGCACCCTCTAGGCTCTCCTTGTGCTGACCGAGGAGGGGCCGTTCTAAAACCCTCCACCTGAACAGCGGGGGCTGCGCAGTGCCCTCCACCCTCACTCGTCCTACCCGAGGGGGCCATTCCGCACCCCCTTCTAACATCCTCAATTGACACTTTCCTCGAGAATGTGTTCTGAATATCTTCGAGGCATGCGCAGGTAGAAAACCTAGGGTAATACAGAAAAACTAGATAACCGTTACAGCATGTGGTAAATTACCAGTACCTGGAAAAAAAACATGATTCAAAGTCATGTTATTTCCCAATTTGGAGTCCCATAGGGCTCTACAGGTTTGGATAATTACTGCATGTAGTAAATATGGCATATGGTAATTACCACATAGGGCAATGATTTTGTGTTGAGGTATGTACCTCCACATAAAAACAATGGAAATAGTGTTTCGATACCAAAACTCAAAGTGTGCCTGTGACAAAATGAATGCAGATCTACATGAGTAAAGGGATGAGATGTGACTAAATCGCATGCTCAGCCCCACACTACTGCTAGACCAACAGTGATCCCTATTCCATAGGTCAACAAGGCACAACAAAATAGTATACCTCCTTCACCTCTTTTGGTAATGTGGGCTGAGGGAAGGCTTTACTCTTGGACCGGTTGTGAGCTAGCACTGTCGTGACACAAACAGCATTAGTACAAGGAATCAAAATAAAAGAATGTTCAATCAAATTTCTAGAACAATACACTGTTTAATAAAACCAAACATGCACCAACTAATTAAAAACTCTTAAAACCCACCCTGTTGGAGACAACACACAGAATGCAGACTTTATAGTGAAAGGGTGCTGGGGATCTTGTAGACGGGGCAAGACAGGTAATATCTCAGCAACAATGTCATTATAAAGAAGATAAGGGGGCTTCAAATCCACTAAGGTCCCTTTGGGGGGGCAGGAACACATTTTATTTTACTTTCAGCACCTTTAGTTATTGACTTCCTGTGTTCAACGGTTCAAAGCAGGATTTTCGGCACTCTTGGCGCCAGTCTTGGGCTGAGTCAGCGAGCGGCATGGATGGGCTTCAACAGCAAGGGGCGGTTCAACCACGGCAACCGCTTGAGGGTCGAAGATGCTGGAATGGCAGTCACTTTCGGGTTGGTGGCACTGGAAGTCTCGGGTGTGGAGAAGCAGGGAATTGGCTTCAGAGTAGAGCAGTATCGAATGGCTCAACACAGCATCGTGATGCTGCAGCAGTGATGGCTTGGAGTGTGACAAAGCTTGGAACGAGGCATGCGCTGTCGAGTTGGGAATGCTAGAACACTAGGTGAGTCTCAGAGCTTCATTGGAAGAGGTGAGTCCCTCATTCTGCCCTTCTGAACCAAGAAGGCTTGTAGAGGCCAATTGCAGGGTTCTGACACTTCCAGTGAGCACGTCCTGGGCACCAGTGTTTCACTTGCAGTAGGCCTTGTTCAGCCAGTTGGTCACCTCCAATGTTCCCTGCGGATGATTGGGGAAAATAACACAACTGATTGGTTGGTTCCCTTTTAGCCTTCTATAAGGGCTCAAATCTGGGCTATTGTGACAGACGTCCTTTGCCATCTGATGTCATACCCAAAGTGCTCCGTTTGCAGAAAGTGGGGAGGGGACAGGATGTTTGGTCTGCCCCAGCAAGATCTAAGATTGTTAATTCCATCTGGGGTCTAAAGCCCTCTTGTGGGGTGCTCTAACTCTGCCCTCTTCCTTTGTCTGCCTAATGTAATAGAAAAGCAGTAATCTGCACCACAGTGAGTATTTTGGCGAGCATTTCTTTGAAACACAGTTCCCTGCCAACCGCATAGGGAGATTTCCTGTACTAGAGATCTGTTGGCACCCTTTCTCAGAGGATCAAATGAAAAGCTTTCTGGCCTCCACCTAGATGGTACCTGGGTATTCCTTCCCTCCAACTCTCTTCCCCCTCCTTCTCCTCCCCGATTCATTCACTTTCCTCCCTCTAATCTCCCTGTCTCTCTCCAAGCTCGTAATTTAGGCGTTCTCTTTGACTCCTCTCTCTCCTTCTCCCAACATATTTCCCTCACTTCTCGCACCTGTCGCTACCACCTCTTCAATATTCGCAAAATCCGTCCCTCTCTCACTTTCCATACTACCAAACTCTTAATCTCCTCCCTCATCTTCTCCCTCCTCTTCTACTGCTCTTCCCTACTATTTGGACTACATACTTCTCATCTTGCCCCTCTTAAATCCATCTACCACTCTGCTGTTCGTACCCTCTGTTTCCTTACCTCCCGTGACTCTGTCTCTATTTCTCTCTCTTACCTTTGCTGGTTTCCATTTCACTCCCAACTTAAATTTCACTTTCTCTGCCATGTCTTCAAATCTCTCCATGGTCTCGCTCCCCCTTATCTCTCCTCCCTTCTCTCTTTCTACTCCCCCTCCTGTTCCCTTCGGTCCGCTGACCATGTCCTTCTCACTGTACCTACAGCCCCCTGTGCCTCCTCCTGCTTCCGCTCCTTCCAACTCCTAGCACCTCTGCACTGGAACTCCCTTCCTCTTGCTATCCGTTCTACCCCCACCTTCACCTCATTCCGCACTTCCCTTAAATCTCTCCTCCATTCTCCTCCTTGAAACCCCCGCCCCCTTCTGCTTCCCCTCCCTCCTTATTCTTTCCCCTTGACCATCTCCCCCTATCTCCTGCCTCCCTGCTCTCACCCTTCCCTTACCCCCTATCCAGTCCCGCCCCCCTTTTCTCCCTATCCCCTTCAGTTAATTGCTCTTCTCACTGTTTTGTTGATTGATTCATTTTGTAATTGCTTCCACCGTTACTGTTTATGTTTATGTATTAAGTTGTTCAACTGTACAGCGCTTTGGTGTAAGGTGCTTTATAAATCAATAAATACAAATATAAATACAAAATATAACTTCTAATTGCTTGTTGCTGTATGACTGTATAATCTCAAGAGCCTCCCTGTCAAGCCAGCAGGGGCTTATGCTTAGAAATGTATGTGCCACCAGGCTGTCAAGAGACAAAGGTATGACTCGGGAAAGGGAGGCCTTTAGTTACAAAGGCAACTCCTCCCCTCCGCCTGTTTGGAACTTTGGAGTGCACTCAGGACTGCATGCCCGACCTCTGAACTGTCGTGATGCCACTGTCACGCAGTTGCAGCCCCAGCAAACTCACATGGGTACTCAATACTTTCACTGGCATGGAGCATAAATGAGCGTGAAGGCTGATTCACTGCCTCACCTCCAGCAACAGAACACCCCCATTACTTGTATATAAAATCCACAAAATGGAGACTTTCTCGCACTCAGACAGCCATTTTGTCTCATTGCCGGAGTGGCAAAACATCCGGTATTCCAAAACTCCCAAACTCATATTCAAGCCAAGGGCCACATATTTTCTAGCACTCCTGTGAAACTGCAGGTGGGCAGTTCCCCACCACTGCTGACACCCCCAATAGCAGCTCCTCACAGTGTCAACATATTTGCCGTTACAACTGCTGCCCATTGTGGTTGATGGATACACTGACCATCACCACTTCATAATTAAAGTGAGTCTGCAAAAAAAAGTGCCAGGGCTGAGCCATGGTAGACAGCCCCACAAATTAAGCACTGAATTCAGGCCCTGAACACTGAGTGACAGGAGAAAAATGTAGGGAATACAAAATTGGAAAAATATTTCAAAACGTGTCTTTTATCTTGGAAACAAAACTCTATCCGCCGCCAGTAGAGAAAGGTTAAGTAAGGGGCTATGTGCAAGCTGACGGGACAATGAAAAAGGGTCAAGGCGGGTTAGGAAAACTCTGCAAAGGTGGATGCGAGCAACGAGAGGACACGCGAGGACGACCAAGCAATGAGGAGGTGGTGAGAAATAGAAAGAGGCCTGCCTCATTCATTCAAGAAGCAACCGAAAACAAGCCAGAAATACCCGAATTATGCGTAGACCCTGCAAGAGGCACAGATGAGCGGGCTGGGAGCATAGAAAGAACGGCGCAATGAATTGGGAAATACCACAGTTGCGGTATATTCGTGCAGTGCAGCTCAAAAGTCATTACATTCCGGCAAAGTGAATTAAAGGAATCAGGCAAAATGGTGACACGTTAATATAGGACACACAGAGCTGAGGAACGAAACTCCAGTTGAAATCCTGAAATGGAGTAAAATGGAGACGCTCTGGAGCGGGATACGACGAAGGATAGGCACAGCAACACCATTTGGGGGAAACTTCAAGCAAGTGTGGGGGCAAAACCTTCATCATAATTTCCGAGGCTTCCATCTATAATGAGCTTCTCCAAAAACCAATGAACGAAAGAAGAGCTGCTGCTTCAAAAAGCACTTCTCTCCTTTTTGAGCAAAAAGCAGTATCGCGAAAACAGACCTTGTTTTGCATGATATTTTGTGCCAACTCTTCCTCAATAAAAACACTATGTGCTTGTGGTTTCCGTAGACTAAAGCAGAACAGGCGTAACAAGTCTCGGTCAATTTTTTCTCTTACTAACATGCGATTGGATCCACTTTTGCACTATTATAATTTCAACTTAACGTGCTCAGTGTTTCCTGTGGGAGCATGTTCTCACGGCTGCTGGCTTCAGCTCCAACTGTCAAGCAGCGCTGCTATCAACACGTGTCTGCTCATGGTTGGTTGGTAGTGTCACGTTGCCATTGGTAACATTGACTCTGCGCATGTGTATCGCGGGATTCACGTCCCGTTGCTTAGGTTTTGGAAATGTAATTGGAACAAATTACTGTTGCTCCCAGTGTCAGAAAGGATTGCGGTATGTGGCAAATGTGCCCCACATGGTCCAATGTGGTGGCAATGCCTCCTGGGCCCAAGATGTTTGAAAATATGGATGTGCGGATGTTGGCAGACGTGCGACTCGTCCCATGTGTGGCGCTCCATACTGCTGGTAATTCATGTCTGTGTGTTTAGTTTCTGTTTGTATCCAGGTCTTGCTGTCACTTGGGTGAATAGAGACTGAATGTTGTAATGGTTTTATTTTTGCCCACCCAGAGTGCATTTCGTTTTAATAACCAAGATAGGCATAGCTGATCTGTGTAGTCAGATTGTTCTGATAAGGGAGTGCCAACATAATGAATCACTTGGTTTGCAATGATCTATGCCTTACTCATGGCATAGCATTGCCCACAATTAGATGTGGTAGTGTGGGCTTGCATTCATACCCTCTTTCTTTGTGTACCACTTTTATGTGAGACCACCTCACGGGCCACTGAACTAGGTAGTAATCATAAGTGTTTTGGATTCAGTGCAAAGAGTAAGGAAGGCGTGCCCTCTGATAGTCAGAATGGATATTCCAGCATGTCTCAAAAGTCATGAGAAAGATAGTTCCTTATTTAATCCTGTCAGATTTGTGCTCAATTTGAGGATATACCAGGACCCCTTGTGTAGGAGTGCCCTGATGCTGTTGGCAGAGTTTCTCACTATATCTATAATCCACCAGACCATTTCATCAGGAGTCTGCTGGAGGCTTACATAGTGTGATACCAGTGATGCTGTCTGTGTCTTGCATCCAATGCGGGGCGGTGCTCCCCTATTCTTTTGTGTACTGGTCTTGATGTTTGGCCGATATATTTCATCCTGCAAGGGCAATGTATACAGTAAACTGCATTGGGTGTTTTGAAGTTGGTGAATTGTTTTAAAGTCCATGGTCTGCCTTCCACTGCAAAGGTGTTGATTTTCCGTGTGAATCTGCGCACTCTGCAAGTCTGCACGGGGGATGTTCCATGATCTGTCTCAGGTTCCATAATGAGGTTTTAGCAGGCTGCTTCTGGAATCAGGCATATGTAAGATGTTCCTTAAGGTGTTTAGACCTTTTTAATGCCATTCTGGGAAGCGGTTCATCTGGTAGAACTAATTTTACCAACTGCCAGAATTTTTATCTGGGGGGTATTTTGCACGTGTCATTTTTTGGTGAACCTGTTGTACAGATCTTTCCTTGGGTGTCGAGAGTACTTCATGTGGACGAAACCTTGCTCTCTTACTTGACTGGCTCAGTAGTTCTTTAGGGTAGCCTCTGGATTTTAATCTGTCGGTCAGGTTCCCTGCATGCAGCTGGTAGTCACTGAAAAAATTGGCCATATGCGAGATTTTGTTTGAGGGTAAACGGATGATAACTTCCCTACTGCAACAATGTGTTTCTTTCCTTGGGATTCTTGAACAGTGTGCATTTAAGCTTTCCATTGTCATTGCCAATACAGAAGTCCAAGAAATTGAAAACTAACCCTACGTATACGATGATCATTGCTAATAGGTCACATACAAGAGGCAAGAAGCACCAAGCCCATCACAAGTGAAAAACAGGACACATGTACAGAGCAAGGTTGCTACTACAGTGATTTGGTCACAGAAACAGATGCTCTGGGTCATTGACCTTTTCAGTCTTTCTAGTTTTTAAGGATTTTATCAACACATTAAGTTTGTACACATATGTTGTTGCTTTCCAGGGTCCCCACACAAGACAGGGTCCTGGGGAAGGTGGCGTAATCATAACTCCAGCGAAACCTCAATCCACTGATAGAGAAACAAAATTAGCTGCGTCGAAAGTGTCCACACAAGTCGTAGACATAGTTGCAAATGAATGTTTTTATGGGCAATTAATGGGATTCACTACACAAGGTGAAGTTGGCTGTGCAAACAGCATTTTTGGCTTACTGCACAAAAACCCAGACTCATTTAAAAGTGGAAAAGGTCGCTTTAATGTGACAGGCCAAAGCTTACAATTAAACGTTTACCTGGCTCCATGGCCTTACAAACTAAACACATATTTTAAACAACCAATTAAATAATTAAACATTCTCATTTTTACCCAACAATTAAATAATTAAATAAAGCCATTTCCTCCCTAACTATCCCTTGGACCCTACTGTCTCCTTGCCCCTTTTCCAGGCGTCCCGCTTTCTCCCCGGGGCCATGCCCCTCCAGGCTCAATATCTGTTCCCCCGTGGTGGCCCGCTTGTGCAAACAGCGCCACCCCATCCTTTCCCGTGTCATTCCCCCATTGTGCTTCCCTCCCCCCACATTAAAAGGGGCCATGCCCCCGGAGCCCAGGACCACTTCAATACCCCTCAGACTCCCCTCTACACCAATCTCCCCCTTCAGTCTGACCTGCCACATCAGCAACAAAATTGTACCTTACAACTTCACTGATGCCCCAACCTGTCACACAAAACTACCCTATAATAGCTCCTTAACAGACCAAAAAACCCCATAAGACCTTGACATGGGACGTAAAAAACCCCACAGAAACCAAGTACAATGGTCCCCCATCCCCCTTTCATAAAACCAGACACCAGACCTAACCCAACATGAAGGGGGTGGGAGGGCGGGACAATCACCAAGTCAAACTGTCGCCTGCCTTCCGAACCTTCCCTGGCCCCTTAAATTCCCCAGGGAGGCGCTCTGCCCCCCACGGCCACTCGCTGGCCGTGTGCAGCGCCAAAAACCTTCCCGGGGGGAAACGCTTTGCTTTGCGTTCCCCCCAGGGCCCCCCTTTTGGCTTACTGCACA
Source organism: Ambystoma mexicanum (assembly GCF_040938575.1). Classification (NCBI taxonomy): domain Eukaryota; kingdom Metazoa; phylum Chordata; class Amphibia; order Caudata; family Ambystomatidae; genus Ambystoma; species Ambystoma mexicanum. The sequence continues at coordinate 380,915,663 of NC_090925.1, forward strand.
AACACCCAGACTCATTTAAAAGTGGAAAAGGTCGCTTTAATGTGACAGGCCAAAGCTTTCAATTAAACGCTTACCTGGCTCCATGGCCTTACAAACTAAAGACATATTTTAAACAACCAATTAAATAATTAAACATTCTCATTTTTACCCAACAATTAAATAATTAAATAAAGCCATTTCCTCCCTAACTATCCCTTGGACCCTACCGTCTCCTTCCCCCTTTTCCAGGCGTCCCGCTTTCTCCCCGGGGCCATGCCCCTCCAGGCTCAATACCTGTTCTCCCATGGTGGCCCGCTTGTGCAAACAGCGCCACCCCATCCTTTCCCGTGTCATTCCCCCATTGTGCTTCCCTCCCCCCACATCAAAAGGGGCCATGCCCCCGGAGCCCAGGACCACTTCAATACCCCTCAGACTCCCCTCTACACCAATCTCCCCCTTCAGTCTGACCTGCCACATCAGCAACAAAATTGTACCTTACAACTTCACTGATGCCCCAACCTGTCACACAAAACTACCCTATAATAGCTCCTTAACAGACCAAAAAACCCCATAAGACCTTGACATGGGACGTAAAAAACCCCACAGAAACCAAGTACAATGGTCCCCCATCCCCCTTTCATAAAACCAGACACCAGACCTAACCCAACATGAAGGGGGTGGGAGGGCGGGACAATCACCAAGTCAAACTGTCGCCTGCCTTCCGAACCTTCCCTGGCCCCTTAAATTCCCCAGGGAGGCGCTCTGCCCCCCACGGCCACTCGCTGGCCGTGTGCAGCGCCAAAAACCTCCCCGGGGGGAAACGCTTTGCTTTGCGTTCCCCCCAGCGCCCCCCTTTTGGCTTACTGCACAAACACCCAGACTCATTTAAAAGTGGAAAAGGTCGCTTTAATGTGACAGGCCAAAGCTTACAATTAAACGCTTACCTGGCTCCATGGCCTTACAAACTAAAGACATATTTTAAACAACCAATTAAATAATTAAACATTCTCATTTTTACCCAACAATTAAATAATTAAATAAAGCCATTTCCTCCCTAACTATCCCTTGGACCCTACCGTCTCCTTCCCCCTTTTCCAGGCGTCCCGCTTTCTCCCCGGGGCCATGCCCCTCCAGGCTCAATACCTGTTTTCCCATGGTGGCCCGCTTGTGCAAACAGCGCCACCCCATCCTTTCCCGTGTCATTCCCCCATTGTGCTTCCCTCCCCCCACATCAAAAGGGGCCATGCCCCCGGCACCAGAAAAACCCTCCCCCGAGGTGTTCTTTCTGCCCCACCCCTCCCCCCCATCAATTTCCTCCCTCCAACTCCTCAACCAATCTCCCAGCCAAGAACTCAAGTCCCGCCAGATAATGATTGTTCCCCAAACCGGAAAGTTTACCCATCCTCTCTAAATCTCATCAATCCTTTCTCAACCATCTCTGTACGTTCCAAAACCTGTACTGACACCGATGTACAAAATTCTACCATCTCTCTGTTTATCCCCTTCCTTGCCCGCTCTATTGGACCTTCATTCCTCGCTCCCCTCCCAACTCTCTGTGGCAAACCCTTAGTCCCCCCTACCGTTGCTTGAGGCCACACTTGTCGGACCCATAACAAAAAAACCTTTTTATTTTCTTGAAAAAAGCCACGCCCGTATCCCTTACCAGATCATTTTCCCCACCAAAACTAACCCCCCGCCCCCCAACTGGAGGCCCATAGTTTTCCCTCAACCCAGCCAGCATAGGAAGCAACTGATCCCAGCCCAGCCCCCCAGACCCGGACCATCTTACCACAACATCTTTATAGTTGCACCCCAGTTGCCTGCCAACAACCCTTTCCTCATCTTCTTTCCCCGCCCACTTAACCCTAAAATGTCCCAAAAACCACGTTTTTGATATCTGACCGTACCTCCTGGCAGCATCTGAAAAAGAAATTACAAAATCACTTGCAAATCAACAACATCCTAATAAATGCAACACTCCTGCTACCTACTGATTTTTTTTTTTTACGACATTCTGTTTGACCCGGTCCCTGGCATACCCTTTGTATCTCCCTTACTCCCAGCGTCCCAACCTATTCACCTACTCCTCTGAATAGTCCAGCCTGCTACCTTCAGATGCTGCACCCCTCCTAAGTGAATGAGTTCCAACCTCCTAATCCTTCCAACACCACTAGTAACACCTTCCTCAGTACCCTATCCTTACTGGCCATCTCCTTAACCCTCTCCGGAAATACCCAAGGTCCTCTCCTACCTGTCCCCCAATATTCCGCCCCTTTCACCTAACCTTTAAACAATACACCTAAACCCACTAGGCCCCCCCCTTTTTCCCCTAAACTATTACCCTCCTACTCACCCTTGCCCCCCCACCTTCCTTCACCTTATTAATTTGGCCCTGCGTTGCCCCACCTGCACCGGGGGCCCACGTGCACCCCCGTCCATGCAGGCCCTTTACTTTATTACTCCTCTCGCCACTGCACCAGGGGCCAAACCTGCACCCCCTTCCATGCAGTCCCTTCCATATCACAATCTTCAAGCTCCTTGCGTCCATTACCACCTGTTTCCCACCTGCACCAGGGGCCCTAGTGCACCCCCGTCCATGCAGGCCCCTTTTCTGCCTTACTCCTCTCCACCGCTGCACCAGGGGCCAACCTGCGCCCCCGTCCATGCAGACCATTCCACATAAATTCCTCTTCCGGCACCTTGCTTCGTTGCTCCACTTTTTTCCCCCAGCTGCACCAGGGGCCCTAGTGCACCCCTGTCCATGCAGACCCATCCCCTCACTTCCCCCTGCTACACCAGAGGTGCTCCCGCACCTTCGTCTATGCAGCCTGAAGCTTACTCACCCTGTCGTGCGGCAAGCGTGAGGGCTTCGCCACCGTCAACCATGCCCTCCAACCGACGGCCACCACCCCTTAACAATTTCCACAGTTACACCCCCCTGCGGCCCTCCCCTACCTACAATTCTTCCTCCTCACCTCTCTCCTACCCCCTTTAAATCACCCCCAAAACCTTTCATCAAACCTTGTGCCTCCCCTCCTTTTAAGATAAACTGAGCCCGACCCACCAGCACATCCCAATTTACCTGGCATGCGGTCCTTCCCTCCCACCTCCTTGCCCCGCTCCCCGCCCTGACCCACTGTCCCCTGCCTGAAAACAATCCGTAACCGGATGCCGACCCGCACACCTGCTGTCGAGGGCTGTCCTCCGCCTCCGCCCCCCGCCCCTCATGGGCGGGGCGACCAAGAAAGGGCCGGTAAGGCAGAGACAGCCAACTTGCTGTGTGCAATGTCGGGGCAGGCCTCGTTGGAGCCATCCAATGCAGCCAAAGATCCATGTCTATCTCCACCCAGACCGCCTGACTGTCCTCCGCCATTCTCACTCTGAATTCCTCATCATAGCGTACCCAGGCAAAACCCCCAAAACTTGTGAACGCCCTCCTGATTACGTCCATATATTTAAGCAGGGCCACGCAACGCTCTAGGAATTTTTCACAATATACACTGGCATAAATGATAAATGCCGATGTCCAATTCTCAATAGTAACCGGTACTCTTGGGCGCGCAGCCAGTTCCCTCTCCTCTTCTTTAGACCCCTCCTTAGCTCACACTTCCCTATGGAGCAGTTTAAAAACGTCTACAAATTCCCCCGCCTGAATCTTCTCCCTGGTCACTGCCATCAAGTGCGCCCCCAACGGTTTTGTTATCCCCATGTATGGCAGTTTTTTCTCCTTGCCTTTCACTTCAACCTCCTTTTCTTTTCCCCCTTGCACCTCGAGCCCCAATGGCTCCACCACCTTGTCCGTTTGAATCTCCACTGAGCAAATGCTCTTCTCAACCCCCAAGGCTCCAATGGCCTGTACACCAGCTTCCTTCCTTACCCCTTGCAGTCCAGACCCTTCATTTCCCGTCCCCCTTCTTGTGACCCCTCTCTGCCATGCAGAAGACCATTCCCTTTCCCGCTCACCTCTTTCCACACCGGCCGTCTGCGGTCTGGCGTCCACACCAATGCTCCTCATCCCTTTTCTTAGAGGGCTCCTACTGCGGGGACAAAACATGTCAGCAGACTCACCCAACCAACAGTTCCCCCGACCTCTTGCCCAAGCACTCTGCACCTGCCTTTCCCGATCCCACCTCAAATGTCTTCTCTCCTCCCCCCTTTCCCTTACAGCCATGTAACCTTCTACCTCCCCCTGCCCCACATAATCCTCCAATCCAACTTCATCATCCCTCAAATACCATTGTGGACGCGAGCTCATGCCCGGGTTGAGTTGATCTTCTTCATGCGAGCCCGGGGCGTCCGCCCCGCCACTCCTTTGACGTCTTCTCGGCCGGGCCGCAGAAACCCCTGCCTGGTCCTCTTCTCTCGGGCGAGGCGTGCCGTCCTCCACCCTGGAATCCTCAGTGCTAGGGGCCGTGCTGCACCCTCTAGGCTCTCCTTGTGCTGACCGAGGAGGGGCCGTTCTAAAACCCTCCACCTGAACAGCGGGGGCTGCGCAGTGCCCTCCACCCTCACTCGTCCTACCCGAGGGGGCCATTCCGCACCCCCTTCTAACATCCTCAATTGACACTTTCCTCGAGAATGTGTTCTGAATATCTTCGAGGCATGCGCAGGTAGAAAACCTAGGGTAATACAGAAAAACTAGATAACCGTTACAGCATGTGGTAAATTACCAGTACCTGGAAAAAAAACATGATTCAAAGTCATGTTATTTCCCAATTTGGAGTCCCATAGGGCTCTACAGGTTTGGATAATTACTGCATGTAGTAAATATGGCATATGGTAATTACCACATAGGGCAATGATTTTGTGTTGAGGTATGTACCTCCACATAAAAACAATGGAAATAGTGTTTCGATACCAAAACTCAAAGTGTGCCTGTGACAAAATGAATGCAGATCTACATGAGTAAAGGGATGAGATGTGACTAAATCGCATGCTCAGCCCCACACTACTGCTAGACCAACAGTGATCCCTATTCCATAGGTCAACAAGGCACAACAAAATAGTATACCTCCTTCACCTCTTTTGGTAATGTGGGCTGAGGGAAGGCTTTACTCTTGGACCGGTTGTGAGCTAGCACTGTCGTGACACAAACAGCATTAGTACAAGGAATCAAAATAAAAGAATGTTCAATCAAATTTCTAGAACAATACACTGTTTAATAAAACCAAACATGCACCAACTAATTAAAAACTCTTAAAACCCACCCTGTTGGAGACAACACACAGAATGCAGACTTTATAGTGAAAGGGTGCTGGGGATCTTGTAGACGGGGCAAGACAGGTAATATCTCAGCAACAATGTCATTATAAAGAAGATAAGGGGGCTTCAAATCCACTAAGGTCCCTTTGGGGGGCAGGAACACATTTTATTTTACTTTCAGCACCTTTAGTTATTGACTTCCTGTGTTCAATGGTTCAAAGCAGGATTTTCGGCACTCTTGGCGCCAGTCTTGGGCTGAGTCAGCGAGCGGCATGGATGGGCTTCAACAGCAAGATGCAGTTCAACCCCGGCAACCGTTTGAGGGTCGAAGATGCTGGAATGGCAGTCACTGTCGGGTTGGTGGCACTGGAAGTCTCGGTGTGGAGAAGCAGGGAATTGGCTTCAGAGTAGAGCAGTATCGAATGGCTCAACACAGCATCGTGATGCTGCAGCAGCGATGGCTTGGAGTGTGACAAAGCTTGGAACGAGGCATGCGCTGTCGAGTTGGGAATGCTAGAACACTAGGTGAGTCTCAGAGCTTCATTGGAAGAGGTGAGTCCCTCATTCTGCCCTTCTGAACCAAGAAGGCTTGTAGAGGCCAATTGCAGGGTTCTGACACTTCCAGTGAGCACGTCCTGGGCACCAGTGTTTCACTTGCAGTAGGCCTTGTTCAGCCAGTTGGTCACCTCCAATGTTCCCTGCGGATGATTGGGGAAAATAACACAACTGATTGGTTGGTTCCCTTTTAGCCTTCTATAAGGGCTCAAATCTGGGCTATTGTGACAGACGTCCTTTGCCATCTGATGTCATACCCAAAGTGCTCCGTTTGCAGAAAGTGGGGAGGGGACAGGATGTTTGGTCTGCCCCAGCAAGATCTAAGATTGTTAATTCCATCTGGGGTCTAAAGCCCTCTTGTGGGGTGCTCTGACTCTGCCCTCTTCCTTTGTCTGCCTAATGTAATAGAAAAGCAGTAATCTGCACCACAGTGAGTATTTTGGCGAGCATTTCTTTGAAACACAGTTCCCTGCCAACCGCATAGGGAGATTTCCTGTACTAGAGATCTGTTGGCACCCTTTCTCAGAGGATCAAATGAAAAGCTTTCTGGCCTCCACCTAGATGGTACCTGGGTATTCCTTCCCTCCAACTCTCTTCCCCCTCCTTCTCCTCCCCGATTCATTCACTTTCCTCCCTCTAATCTCCCTATCTCTCTCCAAGCTCGTAATTTAGGCATTCTCTTTGACTCCTCTCTCTCCTTCTCCCAACATATTTCCCTCACTTCTCGCACCTGTCGCTACCACCTCTTCAATATTCGCAAAATCCGTCCCTCTCTCACTTTCCATACTACCAAACTCTTAATCTCCTCCCTCATCTTCTCCCTCCTCTTCTACTGCTCTTCCCTACTATTTGGACTACATACTTCTCATCTTGCCCCTCTTAAATCCATCTACCACTCTGCTGTTCGTACCCTCTGTTTCCTTACCTCCCGTGACTCTGTCTCTATTTCTCTCTCTTACCTTTGCTGGTTTCCATTTCACTCCCAACTTAAATTTCACTTTCTCTGCCATGTCTTCAAATCTCTCCATGGTCTCGCTCCCCCTTATCTCTCCTCCCTTCTCTCTTTCTACTCCCCCTCCTGTTCCCTTCGGTCCGCTGACCATGTCCTTCTCACTGTACCTACAGCCCCCTGTGCCTCCTCCTGCTTCCGCTCCTTCCAACTCCTAGCACCTCTGCACTGGAACTCCCTTCCTCTTGCTATCCGTTCTACCCCCACCTTCACCTCATTCCGCACTTCCCTTAAATCTCTCCTCCATTCTCCTCCTTGAAACCCCCGCCCCCTTCTGCTTCCCCTCCCTCCTTATTCTTTCCCCTTGACCATCTCCCCCTATCTCCTGCCTCCCTGCTCTCACCCTTCCCTTACCCCCTATCCAGTCCCGCCCCCCTTTTCTCCCTATCCCCTTCAGTTAATTGCTCTTCTCACTGTTTTGTTGATTGATTCATTTTGTAATTGCTTCCACCGTTACTGTTTATGTTTATGTATTAAGTTGTTCAACTGTACAGCGCTTTGGTGTAAGGTGCTTTATAAATCAATAAATACAAATATAAATACAAAATATAACTTCTAATTGCTTGTTGCTGTATGACTGTATAATCTCAAGAGCCTCCCTGTCAAGCCAGCAGGGGCTTATGCTTAGAAATGTATGTGCCACCAGGCTGTCAAGAGACAAAGGTATGACTCGGGAAAGGGAGGCCTTTAGTTACAAAGGCAACTCCTCCCCTCCGCCTGTTTGGAACTTTGGAGTGCACTCAGGACTGCATGCCCGACCTCTGAACTGTCGTGATGCCACTGTCACGCAGTTGCAGCCCCAGCAAACTCACATGGGTACTCAATACTTTCACTGGCATGGAGCATAAATGAGCGTGAAGGCTGATTCACTGCCTCACCTCCAGCAACAGAACACCCCCATTACTTGTATATAAAATCCACAAAATGGAGACTTTCTCGCACTCAGACAGCCATTTTGTCTCATTGCCGGAGTGGCAAAACATCCGGTATTCCAAAACTCCCAAACTCATATTCAAGCCAAGGGCCACATATTTTCTAGCACTCCTGTGAAACTGCAGGTGGGCAGTTCCCCACCACTGCTGACACCCCCAATAGCAGCTCCTCACAGTGTCAACATATTTGCCGTTACAACTGCTGCCCATTGTGGTTGATGGATACACTGACCATCACCACTTCATAATTAAAGTGAGTCTGCAAAAAAAAGTGCCAGGGCTGAGCCATGGTAGACAGCCCCACAAATTAAGCACTGAATTCAAGTGCTGCCCATTGTGGTTGATGGATACACTGACCATCACCACTTCATAATTAAAGTGAGTCTGCAAAAAAAAGTGCCAGGGCTGAGCCATGGTAGACAGCCCCACAAATTAAGCACTGAATTCAGGCCCTGAACACAGAGAGACAGGAGAAAAATGTAGGGAATACAAAATTGGAAAAATATTTCAAAACGTGTCTTTTATCTTGGAAACAAAACTCTATCCGCCGCCAGTAGAGAAAGGTTAAGTAAGGGGCTATGTGCAAGCTGACGGGACAATGAAAAAGGGTCAAGGCGGGTTAGGAAAACTCTGCAAAGGTGGAAGGCGAGCAACGAGAGGACACGCGAGGACGACCAAGCAATGAGGAGGTGGTGAGAAATAGAAAGAGGCCTGCCTCATTCATTCAAGAAGCAACCGAAAACAAGCCAGAAATACCCGAATTATGCGTAGACCCTGCAAGAGGCACAGATGAGCGGGCTGGGAGCATAGAAAGAACGGCGCAATGAATTGGAAAATACCACAGTTGCGGTATATTCGTGCAGTGCAGCTCAAAAGTCATTACATTCCGGCAAAGTGAATTAAAGGAATCAGACAAAATGGTGACACGTTAATATAGGACACACAGAGCTGAGGAACGAAACTCCAGTTGAAATCCTGAAATGGAGTAAAATGGAGACGCCCTGGAGTGGGACACGGCAAAGGATAGGCACAGCAACACCATTTGGGGGAAACTTCAAGCAAGTGTGGGGGCAAAACCTTCATCATAATTTCCCAGGCTTCCATCTATAATGACCTTCTCCAAAAACCAATGAACGAAAGGAGAGTTGCTGCATCAAAAAGCACTTCTCTCCTTTTTGAGCAAAAAGCAGTTTCGCGAAAACAGACCTTGTTTTGCATGATATATTGTGCCAACTCTTCCTCAATAAAAACACTATGTGCTTGTGGTTTCCCTAGACTAAAGCAGAACAGGCGTAACAAGTCACGGTCAATTTTTTCTTTTACTAACATGCGATTGGATCCACTTTTGCACTATTATAATTTCGTTGATCCAGAAATAGAAACAATATGTATTTTAGTGGTTTTCAATGCTTTACAATTGTTTCCCGATGAGGACGGTTTATATGTTCCCTTTGCTTATCTGAATAGACCAACTAGGGCAAAGTGTTTGCAGGGGCAGGGTCGGCTCTCTGGGCTAATATCCAGAGAATAAATAAACTGGACTAAATTCTAGGACTGGCCTTTGATTATATATTCATACTAGACCTACATTCAGTGGAGATTGCTGATAAGTAGGAGAACAAAACTATACTTGCTCTCCATTTTGTTTCGGGAGATGTAATGACTTGGAGCCATGTTGAAGAGGTCAAATACATTTTACTTTCAAAGTTTGTAAACAGTAAAAATGAAGGCATTGTAATTGAAAAAAGTAAAAGTAAGTACAGGTGCTATTTAAAAGAGAAAATTCTGTGCAAATGTACCATTTATTTTGAAAATGTGTTTTGTATTCTTATTGCTTTAGCTCTACCAGTTGAAGTCCCTGGAATCAAGCACGAGTTCGATTAATAACTCCTCAACTTGCTCAAACTGATTTCCATCTATGAAGATATGTTTTCAAAATTGTCCTGAGCACTCTGTGTGCATTGTGTTTTGCCTGCTATTTGTCCCCCCGCCCCGGGCTCTGGGCGTCGAGAAGTGGAGTGCATGAGGAGAGTGCCGTTGCTGCCGGATTGTCCTGAGTACTCTGTGTGCATTGTGTTTTGCCTGCTATTTATCCCCCCAGCCCCCGGCACAGAGCGCAGAAAAGCAGAGTGCCCGAGGAGAGTGCTGTTGCTGCCGGATTGTCCTGAGCACTCTGTGTGAATTGTGTTTTGCCTGCTATTTATCCCACCTCCCAGCACAGAGCGCCAAGAAGTGGAGTACCTAAGGAGAGTGTCTTTGCTTCCGAATTGTCCTGAGCACTCTGTGTGAATTGTGTTTTGCCTGCTATTTATCCCACCTCCCAGCACAGAGCGCTGAGAAGCTGAGTGCCTGAGGAGAGTGCTGTTGCTGCCGGATTGTTCTGAGCACTCTGTGTGCATTGTATTGTTGCTTGCTATTTAATCCATCCCTCCAGTGCGGAGCGCAAAGAAGCGGAGTGCCTGAGGAGAGTGCTGTTGCTGCCGGATTGTCCTCAGCACTCTGTGTGCATTGTGTTTTGCCTGCTATTAATCCCCACCCCGGCACAGAGCGCAGAGAAGAAGAGTGCCTGAGGAGAGTGCTGTTGCTGCCGTATTGTCCTGTGTGAATTGTGTTTTGCATGCTATTTATCCCCCCCCCCACACCCGGCGCTGAGCGCTTAGTGCAGAGAAGCAAGGTGCCTGCGGAGAATGCTGTTGCTACCGGATTGTCCTGAGCACTCTGTGTCCATTGTGTTTTGCCTGCTATTTATCCTACCTCCCAGCACAGAGCACCAAGAAGTGGAATACCTAAGGAGAATGCTGTTGCTGCCATATTGCCCTGAGCACTCTGTGTGTATTGTGTTTTGCCTGTTATTTATCCCACCCCCGACGCGGAGCGCCGAGAAGCGGAGTGCCTGAGTAGAGTGCCGTTTTGCTACCGGATTGTCCCGAGCACTCAGTGTGCATTGTGTTTTGCCTGTTAATTATCCCAGCGCTGCGGCACAGAGCGCCGAGAAGCGCAATGCCTGAGGAAAGTTCCGGTGCTGCCGTTGAAGGTGGTGGAGCGGTGAGCGACATGCCGGGAGGCCTTCCTGCGGTTACTCTGCTTTTTGACCCTCTGTAGCTCCTGCAGACGTTTATTCTGTAGCAGCAACGTTTTGTTTTTCTCTCCCATCAATTCACCTATACCGAGCCGGAGGGGAGCCCATTTTACTGTGGATTTTTCAGGCGGCTCCTTTCGAGTACTTTGTATCACGAATATAATGAAGCCAGGCTCTCAGATGTTACATGATTAATGTGGCTAGTGACTAACGGCCGAAGACGCAGGTGGGGAAGCTTCCTAATGTTTTGCAGGCTCAGAAGTAGATTCACCAGACGCTCGTGATTAGTGCTGAATTAGTACTGGAATTTTGTTAATGCCATTTTGACTCTGCAGGATTTTTATTGCTGCATTTCTAAGAGCCCTTGATCTTACGTGAGGTAGTAATTGCTCTTGCACAGTGCTACAACTCCTTGTAGCACACATTACAGAGTCTGCGTGGCATTACCCTTTGATAAGTGATCTGTGAGTTAAGCACCTGACAACCAGTAACTAATGGATTTGTGAACTCTGACCTGGTGGGCAGAGGTTCAGGAGGACAGCCTAGTTTCTTGGAACAGGGTAACCTTCTGGACAAGCCAGACCAATCAAGGTAGCATTGGTGGCGGTCAAGCCTAGGGGCCTCATTACACTGTAGGCGGTAAGGGTTTACCGGTACCGGTAAGGGCACCGGTACCGGTAAACCCTTACAGCCTTACAACAAGGTCCCTTTGCGGGACCCGACCTTAACGGCTGGTGTAGACCAGCCGTTAAAGTTGGGACCCGCAAAGGGACCTTGTTGCTAATTACAGTACCGCAATTTGCGGTACCGTAATTAGCTCCATCCCCATTCCCATTGAGCCCTATGGGGCAAAAATGGGAATGGGGAAGGGCCATGGAGAAAGGGGGAATTACCGCCCCGCCAACCTTGGAATGGGGTGGTAATTCCCCTTTTCTCCATGGTGGTACCGGTATGGTACCGGCGACAACCATGGTGCTAACAGCACCATGGTTTACCGCATTCCATGTAATGAGGCCCTAGGTCTCCGGAGGGGTGAGGGTGATCGAAAGGTCACAATGAGCACACACAGTAAACAACACCATACATTATTCTCAGTCAGGTGTATATATCAAAAATATGTATGCATTTATTATAGGCCTTTTAACTCAAACACAAAGTAAACCTCAGCAATAGTAACAAACAGTGCTTTAAGTGGGCCGGGGCCTGCCAGGGCTGGGCCCCGGCAGTCTCCAGAAAGTGCGGCTGAGCCGGTCCCACACAACATTGGCAGGACGCATTATCCCACTGCAGCTGCGACAGGAGATGCGCCGTCATTATGTCAGGCAAGCTGACAGAAGTGCCAGCCAGCCACAGCGACGCTGAGGCTGGCAGCACTTCTGTCAGTCAGTGTAACTTCCTCTGATGACACTGCCAGCAGGGGCCTGCTGGGAGTCCCGTGCCCCTGCTGGCAGACTCATAGGGCCTCATTACACGGAAGGCGGTGAGCCATGGCGCTATTAGCGCCATGGCTCATGCCGGTAAAATACCGGCACCGCCTTGGTGGAAAGGGGATTTACCGCCCCATTCCAAGGTTGGAGGGGCGGTAAATCCCCCTTCCGCCATTGCCCTTCCCCATTCCCATTTCTGCCCCATAGGGCTCTATGGGAATGGGGAAGGCGCTAATTACGGCACCGCAATTTTGCGGTGCCGTAATTAGCTCCGAGGTCCCTTAGCGGGTTGGTTTTTAACGCCTGCAAAAAGCAGGCGTTAAAGTACCAACCCGCTAAGGGACCTCGTAGTAAGGCGGTAATGGTTAACGGCCACCGTTACCATTAACGGTGGCCGTTAACCATTACCGCCTTCCGTGTAATGAGGCCCATAGTTTGGCAAAGTACAGAGTGATTAATGCTGCCAACATTCATGGCACAGAGGTTCTAGCAAGTTCAATAGTTCAACCCTCGATTATATCTCTGTGGATAATTTCTAGTTTAACTGTTGTAATCAGTGCTTTAAGTGGGGTAAGAAATTGAGGGGGGGCCCTCATTTGGGGGCGTGGCATCCGCTGTGGGCGTGGCCTAAAAGTGCACAAATCATAGTAGGGTGCGCAAACAAATATATAAATGTAGTAGAGCATTTATATATTTGTATGCGTACTAGTATGGTTTGTGTATTTTTCAAGCCTTCTTTTATAAACATTGCAATGTTACATATTTCTATGTTTATAAAAGGTGGCTTGAAAGTGTACAAACCATAGTAAGTTGCGCACACTTGTGTGCTTACCTTACTACGGTTTGTGTACTTTTCAAGCCACCTTTTATAAACATAGACATTTGTAACATATTTCTGTGTTCATAAAAGATGACTTGAAACGTACAAGCCATCTTTTATAAAGCGTTGAGGACGGACAAAACCCAAGGTGGTTTTGTCCGTCGACAAAGCTTTATAAAAGATGCCTTGAATTGTGTACGTTTCAAGCCGTCTGTTATCAACGTAGAAATATTTCTACGTTTATAAAAGATGCCTTGAAACGTACACATTTCAAGGCATCTTTTATAAAGATTTGCCAAAGGAGACAGGCACCTCGGGCTCAGTGATCGCTGCTCTGAGCAGAGATCACAGAGCCCAAGGCGTCTTTCACCCTCTGGGAACCCGCGGGCTCCGTGATTTAATCTACATATTAAATCATGGAGCCTGCGGGTTCACAGAGGGTCAGTGACCTGGCGATGGCCAACAAAGGAACTGTAACTTCCCTGATGACCCCTCAGATGGGGGGTCATCACGGAAGTTACAGTGACTGACAGAAGTGCCAGCCAGCCTCAGCGACGCTGTGGCTGGCTGGCACTTCTGTCCACTTGCCTAACGTTACACTGGCGGGCGCATCTCCCGTCGCGGCTGCGGCCGTGGCGGGATAATGCGTCCTGCCATGGCGTGGTGGGACCGGGGGCCCCGGCAGGGCCCCGGCTCAGCCCCACTTTTTGGAGACTGGCGGGGCCCGGCCCCGGCAGGCCCCGGCCCACTTAAAGCACTGGTTGTAATGATCTGCAAGTCGTGGAAAACATTTGGAGCGATCATTCAATTAAATTATGAAGGTTAATTTTAAACTATTTCTGAACACCCAAACCAAAGGTGGCCCAACGTATCTGAGAACAAATAGAGGTGGAAACTGCATTCGTTGGACAGCTAATACGGGTGCTTAATGCAGATTTTTACATGGTTATGAAAAGTACCGACCTGGAATGGAAAATGGGGGTGTTTCATGTTGATCATTTTGAATCTTTTATGATTAAATTGATAGACAAAGCCTTATGTAATCCTAGAGTTAGGCCCAAAGGAGAGGGAAACACTTCCATCAAAGCTGGCTACCGAAGAGCCTCTTATGAGGAAATGTGTCTGTGATATTAAATACTCAAACAACCAAAAAGACATAACATTATAAATAAGGACGTTGGAGCATTTTGGGCTCTAGTGAATGCGCAAGACGAAGGTGCTGATGTAGTCCAGTTAAATGTGGTCTCTGAGCATCACTGGGTCCAATTCTTTACAGACCTGTATGCCATTACTAGCAGTGGTAAGGCCCTTCCTGTTGACCCAGGAGGTTAGCGCCCAGAGACCCGGTGGTCGTTGCATATTGAAACTAATATGGTTTTGGAAATGATCAAAGCCTGTAAATGATCAAGAGCTGCGGCCATAATAGGTTAACAATTAATACTCTGAAAGATGACCTAAAATGTGGGCTAATGCACTAACTATGCTATATAGGGGGGCGTGGCTACGAGAGCCATGTAGGAGGACGCGTTCTGGAGGAGCTCCCGAGATCCTACAACGATCCGGGCAAATATGTGCGGTACGACGGACCACTGACCACCGACGATACACATGCTGGTGTGTGAAGGTGTTGGCCACGCACTGTGAACTTCTGGAAGGCACAGGATTAACGACGACAGAGATCGGTGACGATGAGTTAAGAGACGCCGGGAACAAAGGGCGACTCAAAATGGCCGACCAGGGTCCGGGACAGGAATAGAAGCGAGCTGCACGGTGACCCAGCTGTGAAGGTGCACTGTACGCACACTTGCCACTCGAGCAGCTTGTTGATTCCCTGAGTCATGTCGAGCAGGCCAGTGTGACCGAAGGTGAAACAGCCCACCTTAGACGACTTCACTAGGACGTCCCCGAGCCAGGACACCACCAAAAGCAAGGATGCGCTGGCCGCGAGCAGCGCGACGCCTTCGTGCACCAACCAAGAAATCCTGGGGGCGATTGCGGATCTGAGGGCGGCCTGGGAATCAAAGCTGGAACTGGCCGTCACTGAACTAAAAACGGCGCTGGACCTCAAGTTTGGAGAGGTCCAAGAGGACGTTAATTTGCTACGACAGGATGTCAGGGCCCTGGCGGAGCGCACAGAGTCCCTCGAAAAAGAAGTTGGCCCGAATACTGCGGATTGTGCCACCCATAAGGCCGACCTGCACGCCCTGATACAAAGGGTGGGCAACCTGGAGAGCAGAGCGGAGGAGGCAGAGGGATGAGCCCGTCGCAACAACATCCGCATCGTGGGCCTACCGGAGGGGATGGAGGGCCGTGACCCTACGGATTTCATCGAATCCATGTTCTTACAGGAGATACCTGGAGGGGCCCCATCTCAAGGATTTGCAGTAGAAAGGGCACATAGAGCCCTAACGAGGAGGCCGCCTCCGGGGAACCCGCCTAGGCCTATGATCGCCAAAATTCTCAACTATCGCGACCGGGAGAGGATACTGGAATACTTCCGTAAAGGAGGGACGATCACGAGAGGAGCGGCAAACATCACGGCTTACCCAGATTATACCTTGACTGTACAGCGTGAATTTTGGGTCTGTAAAGCGGAGACTGAGAGAAGCGGGCCACAAATATATGTTACTTTATCCTGCAAAATTGAAGGTCATTCATGCACATAAAACTTTGTTTTTTGAGACCCCGGAGGATGCCATGGGATGGCTCGATGCACAAGGATGCCCCCAGGAATCAGAAGTTCGGCCTAGAAAGGGCTTGGAAGAGGTACGGGAGGCGTAAAATGGCGTCGCAAGATGGCGTGGTTCGTGGGACTTGAATATAGTCGGTGCGACACCTTCGGTAAAGAAGGTCAGATGATTGCACTATTTGTCAAGGACAATGTGATTAATGTTTATTTGACCGGGAGTCTTACAGGGCGATACTCTTTACCCCACGATAGTTTTAGTTGGGTGGCCACTAGGGTGACCTCACCCTACTGGGCTCCGTGCACCGACCGGTGCTTGCGGAGCTAGATGTGGGGGTGCCTGAGCTCTGAGGCTGGAGCTGGGCAGCAGTTGGGGTGTGTGATGTTGGGAAAGGTACGGGGGGGAGGGGAGGGAAGTAGGGGTTTTGTTGTGTATATAGTTAAAGGGGGTTTGAGCTTATATGAGGAGCTAATGGACCGGGACGCCATCTGTGTCACGTGGGCAGTTGGGAATCGCTACATGGGAGGCAGGAAGATACGTACTTGCCATGGGAGACCTTAAGATTGTCACCTGGAATGTCAGGGGACTTAATAGCTATTTAAAAAGGAACAAAGTCATGTTGTACCTCAAAAGACAGAGGATTGACATCGCACTGCTGAAAGAAACACACCTGACCCGACACAAGTTGGAACTGGTGGGGAAAAAGTGGAGTGGCACGGTGGTGGGCTCCCCGTACTCTGCCTATGCCAGGGGAGTGCTAATCTGGGTGGCACCGCACGTTCCGCTCAGAATTACACGGGAGGTGGTGGACACGGAGGGCAGGCTGGTCATGCTCAGAGCCCTGGTAGAGAACAGAGAGGTTTGCATTATTGACACATATGCTCCCAACCAGAATGCTGCTGCATACTTCAGAACCCTATGCACTCGTCTGGGCACGTGTGTGGGGGGAGCGATTATTTGGGGAGGGGACTTTAACTGTGTTCTCGACCCAAGGGCGGACAGGTCCGACGGTAAGATTGATCGGCCCACCCCGGCGGCCAGAGTATTACAGACATTGCTGGGCGACTTTGGGCTGGCGGATGTTTGGAGACTGAAACACCCTAATGCCTCGCAGTATTCTCACTACTCTGCCCCACAGCACTTACACACGAGATTGGATTACTTCTTTGCCACGTCAGAGGTGGTGATAGCGACCACTCAAATTGAATATAGAGCGAGGGTCCTGTCGGACCACTCGCCCTTGGTGTTGACCTGGCAGTATGGTCGCCCTCGAGCGCGGATACCTACATGGCGCCTCCGTGCGGAGGCGCTTAGGGACTCGGTCTTCAGGGAGGACATCAGGGAAGCGATCAAGCGGTACTTTGAGGTAAACACGGGCAGTGTAGATTCGGCTGGTACACTTTGGGAGGCCTTCAAGGTTGTGTTGCGGGGTGATGCCATTTCCAAGTCAAGGGGCCTGCAGGGTGGGGTCCTGACAGAGCTAGAGAAGGCGGAGAGACAACTGGAGCGCGAATGCAGCAGGGCAGGAGGGGACGCAGATTTAGTACTCGAGCTGCAGCAGCGGTGTTCGGAGCTTTGGGAGAGGCTCTGTAACCTTAACTACAGAAAATATGTTGAGAGGCAGCATGCGGGTGGAGACAAAACTGGCCGCCTACTGGCATGGCTATATAAGAGAGAAACCCCCAGGCCCCCGATCAGGATGATAGCTAGAGAGGACGGGGAGGAGGTAGACACCCAAGAAGGAGTTAATGAAGCCTTCTTTGATTATTATAGAGCACTGTATGAGGACAAAGGGGGAGGAAATCAGGCAGAGATCAGAAACACATTGGAAGACATAGAACTACCCAGGATTAGTGATGAAGAGAGGCAGGAGCTGGACGCACCTATTACACTGGATGAACTAGAGGAGGTAGTGAAACGATTGCCCACCTGCAAGACCTCGGGCACAGACGGACTCCCGAGTGAGTTTTATAAAGTGTATAGGGCAGAGATACTCCCTCCTATGCTAGAGATGTTCAACGAATCCTTCGAGAAGGGTCGGTTACCGGAAACGTTCAGAGAAGCGCTAATAGTGCCGCTCCCCAAGCCTAACAAACCGAGACAATGCTGTGGCTCGTATAGGCCGCTGTCAATGCTGAACCAGGACAGCAAGATCCTGACGGCGGTCCTGGCCAATAGGCTACGAAGGGTCATCATTAAACTGATACACCCGGATCAGACAGGCTATGTCCCCAATAGAAATATAACTCATAATCACAGGCGACTCCACCGGGTGATTGAAGAGGGGAACAGAAGTGATGAAGAGATGGTGGTAGTGTCCCTAGATGCAGTTAAGGCATTTGATTCAGTGAGGTGGCCGTGGTTGCTGGCGGCCCTGGAGGGGTACGGGTTTGGGCCTGGCTATGTGGGGTGGGCGAAACTGCTGTACAGCGAACCACTGGCCAGGGTGCGCACGGGATCAGTGATATCTAAGAGGTGGCGACTCAGTAGAGGCACCAGACAGGGATGCCCCTGGTCTCCGATGTTATACATATTGGCCCTAGAGCCCCTAGCGGTGTACCTCAGACAACAATATGACTTGGTTGGCATCGAGGTGGGAGGAGAGAACCATTTAATATCCCTATATGCTGATGATCTGTCATTGTACCTGAAGTATCCGGAGGAAAACCTCCAGTACATTTTAGAGGTCATGGAAAAGTATGCAGAACTGTCCGGCATAGCGGTTAATCCCGGTAAATCGAGCATGTTTCCACTGGGGAGCTACGCAGGAGTCCCTCCGGAACGATTGCCGGTATTGTCCGTGCCCTGGGCAGCTGAGTCTTTCCGCTACCTCGGAATTGATGTATATCATACTGTGAAGGAAGAACACTTGCACAATACCGAGGTGGCTGTGAAGAAAATCCGCACGACTATGCAGTTTTGGGAGAAACTGCCGCTGGCAATGATGGGGTGGGGGGCGATGCTCAAAATGGTGGTCCTGCCTAGGCTATTGCACTTTTTCAGTAACATACCATACCTGATACCCAGGAAGTTCTTTGTCAAACTTGACAGTGTATGCAGGGACTTCCTGTGGCACGGCATCCGCAACAGGGTGGCCCTATGGAAACTGCAAAATTTCCACGATAGGGGAGGCATCAAGCTGCCGAACTTTGAGGCCTATTATGTGGCCAGCCAATTGCAATACGTGACTAAATGGCTCTCTGATGAGGAAACTCCTGAGAAAAAAAAAAAGAAACTATGCTATATAGGAGTATAATAGTACTGGGGAAATGTCCAATTTGCTGACAGACAGCATATGTTATTCCTTTTTAGGAATGGGGTGTAAGGACTGGGCTGACTTCTGTAATCAATGCCGATAGTAAGGTCTTTGCATCCCTGCAGCTCCAACGTTTGGAGGAGTGGGCTGTTTCTGGAAATAGGCTAAGCAAATTACGGACAGTGTCCGCAAGGGCAACTCTACCAACATAAATGGGATTATTTTAAGAGCAATTCAGGAAACGGCGTGGGCTGGGCCTTCTAGAGCCACCTATGTGGCATCAATAGGCCTCTCTGCAGCATTTGACAGAGTGGATCAGAGAAGACTCTGGTTGAAGTTAGAAATGTGGGGTCTGCCACTTGATCTATTGAACCTCATTAGGGGTGTATATGATGATTCAGGTACAATGGTACGCCTGAATAAGGAAGGTGATATGTCCAGTAGAATGGAAATACAGGGGTGCATTTTGGCCCTGTGCCTCTTTAAGTTATATGTATCAGACATTGATGAACGTCTAATGACGTCTGTATTTCTTCCCACCAAAGTGGACAAGTTACAAATCGCTTGGATCGCCTCTGCAGACATTTTCCTGCTTTTTGACATCTGTATGGTTGGTCTGCAGAGGCAGTTGTCGTCAGTACATGCAAATGACAAGGGTCTAGTAATGAATCTGTTGAAAACCAGAATTCTTTCACTCTCGAGGGGCAAGAAACATAATACTTTAACTTGGTCCTTTGAGAATACTGCAATTAGAAGTTCTACTAGCATTATTTATTTGGGCTTTTATATTTCGGCTCAGCCTGACACGCCCTCACTCAGAAAACTTCCGCTCTCACAAACTAACTGATGCAAATAGACCAAAATGTTTTCCATTTTTCGATAATTCCAGCCATAAAATGTTATGAACGGAAGGTGGCCACTTAACTACCTAACGGCTTGGAATTGTATGCAGTTGTGTCAACACAATGGTTGGCTTTGTTGCGAGTTTCGATATGGAGGCGTGTTCTTAAAGTTCCCAATGCCGTTCCTTTAGCAGCCATTAGATTTGAACTAGGTTTACTGTCATTGGAGATTGGTGTGCAATGGAAATTGCTGACATTGTTTCCACTGCAGGATTTGCTGTATGCGGAAATTATATTATGCATGGAATGTAATGGTACATTGTGAGGTGCGACAAATTTTGTGGTTCATGTGAGTTTTTTTATTTATTTTATTTCAAAAAAGGTAGCAGGCGCCCTCTTCAGAAAGAACATGGCAAGATAACCTGTTCTGTGATGAGAGTTTGCAGCACACGCTTTTTGTTCCCTGTACCTTTCTCAGATGGGAAATAACATTTGCATATCAGTCTTTCTCCTGCTCACATGGGCAATTCCTCTCTGATCAAGAGTACCAACAGCAACCTCATACACGTGTTTCAGCCTTGTTGGGCCTCATCAGTGAGGTGAAGCTGTGCCTCTCTGAGCACAGTGAGCAGGGAATCCATGTCTGGTTGCCCCAAGGTAACTCAGGGTGACCAACCCCAAGTTCCTTGCAAATATTTTTTTAAAAAGGTAGCAGGCGCTCCTCTCCAGAAAGAACATGGCATGATAACATGTTCTGAGCTGAGAGTTTGCAGCACATGCTTTTTGCTCACTGTACCTTTCACAGATGGGAAATAACCATTTGCATATCAGTCTTTGTCCCGCCAACATGGGCAGTCCAGCACCGAAATGCTACGGCAATTCCTCTCTCAACAAGAGTACCAACAGCAACCTCATAAACGTGTTTCAGATGAGGCCCAAAAAGGCTGAAACACATGTATGGGGTTGCTGTTGGTACAACAGGTAATGCAAATGGTCAAAGAATGGTGGCATAAAACATGTGCGCCAACCCCATCTTGAAGGGTGCAACAAACAGGTAATGCAAATGGTAAGAGATGACCCCGGTGGTGTTATCGGAACTGGATAAACGTGTGCGGGTGTCCTTGGGTCCGGTTACCTCACAGGTGCAAAGTTTGAGGGTTAAGGACAATATTAGTTTGTTTTCAGCAACAACAAAAAACTATGTAAATCTACCAAGGTGTACTTCAGCTTCCTCAATATTAAAACAGTGCGGACAAAAAGAGAACCTATCTGGCCCCTACACTTATGAATGCCCAATCAAGAGTGGATTTTTAGGGCCGGTGGATCCTGCCATATGTAGCGATGAAAACGCACAAAGCAGTTCACCCCCTTTTGAGTTCAAAGCTCAAGTTCCTGCATTTGAACTTAATCTATCACCCATTTCGGACAATCATGATCTTCAACATTTCCCTGTGAACACGCGCATATTGGATCTCTTAGATAAAGGGAATGAAGTTACTCACCTAGAGATGAGGGCGATTAAAATGTCTATCGCGGAAATCTTCTCTACAATTAATTGATTCGAAGGTTATATGATGGCCAGAGAAACTTGCAGGAGTAGCAAATACGATCTAGGCTCACATAATATAATCTTTAGTGAAGCACAAACACAATCCACCCAAACTTTAACTAGAAATCAATCTACTTAGTTCCATTCTGATATGTAAGCATCAGTAGTTCACCCCTTAGATGAAGAGCAAAGTTTGAGGAATGCTCCCATAACCAGGGAGCAATTGCCATCTGATTCTCCTTCGGGATCCTTGAGCCCGTTAGGGGCAATTCTAGGTAGCATTAAAGAAATATCACAAGATATTAATCTCTTGAAAGCAAAAATTCTTCAAGAGAATTTTGAAACAGGTGGAAAGAAAATAGCGAATCAGATAAAGTCTCTGTATAATGAGGAGGCCACAGGGTCCTCCCCCCTGGAGGTACAGGACTTAAATCATAGTCCGTTGGCTTTGACAGATATTATTGATAAAGAAAATATGGGCGCGGAGATAGAAGCTTCTTTAAATCAGCTGTCCTTCTATCTCTCTCGACGTAACAGAAAATTACAACTGAGAGCAGATAAACGAAGAGAAAATAGAAAAAAAACTTAGTTTCAGAAAAAAACAAAGAACATGCCTCAAACCAAGCATGATTGAGCCTGATACTATCATCCAAACTGGGTCTTGACTAGGATGATCTAATCCACAATCAGGTCAGTGTAAAAAAAATCTCTTTTCGATAGAAATTGGATACTCACAATAGATTGAATGCATGCCTATCACTCAATGATGCATTTGGCTCATGAGCATAAAATGAGAGGCTCAATTGCTTTGTATTTAATTCAGTTTATGAACCATTTTTACAGAACTTCGTTTCTAAGATTTTGCTGGAATCTTAGGTTGACTAATGAAATCCTGCTAAGGTGAGATAAAACCAACACAGATGCTGCAATGTACAGATTCTGCAAAAATAAGGAGGAGGTGGAAACTGTTAAACATCTATTATTAAACTGTATTGCTTTGAAGGGGCAGAGGTCATCCTATATGGACAAAATGCTGCGCACAATACAATGAGAGGATGAAAATGTATGGAGATGATGTTTGGGCAGGAAGAACATTAAGGATAGCCTAGCTGTAGCAGTTTTTTTGAAAAGTTTAGACTTGACTATTTGACTCCTTATTTATTGATCTGCTTTCTATCTGTTTTTAAGCTGAAGAGTACTTTTGATTAATATTTTAATTGTCAGGTAATTAGTAATTAATGTGGTGTTTTATTGGTTTTAAGTGCAGGAATTTGTAGGATAACTATTTTTAATATGTGTGTTCTTTTTTCCCCCTATGTTTCGTTTGATATAACTGTGTATTTTTCAAAAATGTTTTATCTTCTTGCTTTTAGTAAAGATTAAACATATACAATTAAAAAAAAAGAATGTGCTCTGAGCAAAGTAACAAGAATGGATTGATCTGACATTGTGTCATTGTTAGGGGCATACACGGACACACACACACACACACACACACACACACACACACACACACACACACACACACACACACACACACACACACACACACACACACACACACACACACACACACACACACACACACACACACACACACACACACACACACACACACACACACACACACACACACACACACACACACACACACACACACACACACACACACACACACACACACACACACACACACACACACACACACACACACACACACACACACACACACACACACACACACACACACACACACACACACACACACACACACACACACACACACACACACACACACACACACACACACACACACACACACACACACACACACTTGAGCTTACCACCCAGGCCTCTGAAGTGAAGGGCAGATGAAGAAATGGCAGTTCCACTTATGACCTGGAAAGGGCCTAAATCCCTGCTTCAAGTATTTTAGGAAAGTCTCACCCCTTCCCATCCCCATCCTCCCCCACACAGGCAAACACTGAGTCTGTTTGCTGCTCCCATGCACTTTCAACTTCCAAAGACCCTCATCCACATGCCTCTGATCACTACCCACACGCCACCTCCAAAACACCCATGCAACCTTATCATTGTTTGGTGTGCCGTCAATGATCTCTGCCTTGATGCCAGTAAGACTGAGATTCTCCTCATTGGCACACCTGCTCCCTCCTTTCCTGTCACTCTCTGGCCAGCCTCTCTTGGCCCTCCTCTTGCTCCCACCTGTGAGGCTAAAAACCTCAGGGTCATCTTCGACTCCAGACTTTCCATCTCTCCTCCTATCTCTGATGCCTCTAAGAAGTCACACAACCAGCTGCACCTCCTCAGAGGTATTCCTCCCTTCCTCTAATTCCCCCAGAAGATCACTGTCTCCACAGCTCTGGTTTTCTCTAGGCTGAACTACTGAAACAGCCTCTTTCTAAATCTGCCTGCCTCTACTCTCCGCCCTCTGCAACTCATCCAACTCAGGACTGCGAGATTTGTCCTTGACCTCAAGCCCAGGGATTGTATCTCTCCAAGACTGAAATCTCAGAACTGGCTCCCAGTGGCGGTGAGGATTGAGTTCAAAACCCTCTGTATTGTCCACAAGGCCTTCTGGGACCTGCGACCTCAATACCTTCAACTCTCTCTTCCTAAATATCTTCCTACTCGAGCTCTTTGCTCAGCTGCCTCCAACTGCCTCAGGGTTAATCACTTCTCCAAGCAGCGAGTTGGTGGTAAATCTCTTTCTTCTGCTGGGGCCTCCCTCTGGAACAGCCTCCCTGCCTCTCTGAAACTTGAGGAGAACCATCTCTGGTTCCGGAAGCACCTCAAGACCTTACTCTTTGCGTCTGCTTTCTCTCCCCCTCTCCCCTGATGATCTCCTGGCTGAATCTGAAATTGCATTGGTTGCCTGGCTACCTCTGATCTCGGGCCCAGGTGCCCTCCCTGCCTGTTGCACACCTGCACTGCCCCCCTGGCAACCCTTGTACTCTGAGACTGTTTCTGTATCCATACAGCCCCTACTAGCACTTGATACCTGTTGTCTGCACTTACCCTCGCACTTGCCACCAGCTGGCTGCACTTTTATTTAGTGTGTTATTACTTACTGTTATCCTATGTACTGCACTACCCCCTCCCCTCCCCCCCTGCACTTTCCCCTTCCCCCGTCCCCTGCACTTGCGTGATCTCACTGTCACCTGGCCTAGTAGGATTGTTGTCTCTTTCTTCCCTCTGTTTCCCCTCCCTTGCCTGGTTGCTCCTTGAAACACTTGTGTATAGGCGCGTTATAAATGCCATATCATATCATATCATATCATATCATATCAGAGCTTATTCCACAGTACTACATGAAGCAGACATAGCTGATCTCATTCCCCACTCACAACCCAGATACACTCTTTATCACAGAGATATGGTCCGCTCCAACCTCCACACACTTCTTGGATGTCCTTATACCCACATGTTCCAGGACCCAACACCAAGACCGCAAAGTGAAGATAGGCTAAGGGCTTGCTATTTTCCACAAGACCTTGAGGACATTTTCTGTCCAGGAGCACACCACACGAGTATCTGTGAAATCCACTCTTGCTCTTCCTGCTCAACCCAGCTCAGAAAGCTACCTTCCACCTGATCTACCCCCCACCCTAAACCAGCAAGGCCTTTCTCGATGAAATCACAGACCTAATCACAGAAGTTTCCATCAACAACACAACTAACATCTTCTTCAGATACTTAACGTGCCTGGGATTCAAGCCACCAAGAAAACTAGAGAGGCTCTACTTGAACTGCTCACCACAATGTGCATTACACAACTTGTCACAAAACCAACCCACAACAAAGGCAATACACTGAACATATTATTCACCACCTCTCCAGCTATTTTATGTACATGCACTAGGCAGATCAAGCCGCCACACCCATCCTGCTATACCACACATCTCCACCTCATCAGGGCCAGCCTAAATCGACCAAGATACCCTACCGCTCTTTCATGTATTTCCCCAGGCGCACGCTGGATGGAAACCTCCTTACCTTGGCCTCCACGTGTCACCTTTTGGAGAAAATCAATTCCCAGTTCAGTGCATTTAACCACACTCTAACAGAGACCACCAACTTCCTTGAACCACTAAAACTTTGACTCAACAGACATAAGCACCCCATAGCTTGGTACAAAAAGCAACTGGAAACTTAAAGATAGAGATTACAAGGCCAAGATCTTGGAAGTCAAAAGAAGCTTCTGCAACAATGAAATATATCTCGCCGGGGACCATACAAAGGTGCCTTCTGACTCTTTATGTCCTGGGAAAAACCTCTAGCCACCAGTCCCACCATTAAACCAACTAATGACGATTGTAATTGAGTCAAGAAAGCTGACAAATGCAAAAGGCCCAAAATAAGATCAGGGCAGAATTTATGACGCAGCCTTTCCCCCTTTCAGCCGCCACACTGAACTGTATTAAGACAATGAATAAAGAGGTCTTTGTTAGGGCTCAATGCTCGGACCAAGACACCCTAACACAGTCGGAGCCACACACTGGATTCAGGTTCAAGGACGCATCCATTGCAGAGATACATGATGTCCTTAAAACCATGAATCCCACGAATTGCCCTGGAGAACTGTTTCCATCCAAAAATATATTAGAGCAAAGGAACCTATTTGTCCCATTCCTCTGTAGGTATGTAAACTCTTCGTTTCGAACCAGCCTTATCCCACTATTAAGAGTGTTGCGGTTACCCCGCTGCTAAAAAAGGTTGGATTAGAACCTAATGATGCGGCCAATCTCAGGCCCATCACAAAAACACTATTCTATCTTAAGTTAATAGACAAGGTTGCCACTGTACAGCTTCAATCCTATGTTTTGGGAGCTGGTATCCTGCACAAGAAACAGTCCAGCTTTCGGAGCTATCATGGCACCGAAAGAGCACTGCTTGACTTGCAGATTCACATGCTCTCTAAATTGGAACATAGCAAGTCAGGGCTGCTGATGTTGTTGGACCTATCGGCAGCCTTTGACTTGCAAGATAATGGAATCCTTCTGGACCGGATGTCCACCTAAGGGGGCCTCTCCACAGAGGCAATAAGCTGGCTCAAATCATTTCTCGAGGGCCGTCGCTCATGACTCCACTGGCGCGACAGTGCGTCTGAAGTGGAAACTTGTGGTGTGCCACAGGGGACCTGTCTTTCCCCCATGTTGTTTAACATTTACATTCTCCCACTTTGCAAAGACCTGGAGTTGCTAGACTTATTTTTCTGCAATTATGACAATGACATTCAGCTCATCTTGGAAATCAGTGGGGACCATGAGAAGGACCAATTGATGCTGGACTGGAGTGTATCAGACCACTAAGAGTTGGGTGTCACCTAACTGGCTTTGCCTGAGCGCGACAAAGACTGAACCTATGCTGTTTGGTCCCCGGCAAGCCAGAGATAGTCTGCTCCATGTGTATGGCAGCTTCAAAATTGATGCCAGCCAGATTATGGTAGTGCATAAGGTAAAAACCCTAGGCACTTATCTGGAAGACAGCCTGGGCAGTGATGCCCATGTGGTAGCCATCACAAAAAGCACCAACTACCATCTTAAGGTGCTACGATAAGTTGGCCCACTAGTTTCCATAGAAAATCATGTTAAATTATTCAGAGCGGTAATACTCCCCCGCATAGATTATTGCAATGCCTTGCTGGGAGGTGCAACTAGGACAGACATTCAAGGACTACAAAAGATCCAAAATGCTGCCATCCGCATCATTTTCCAGATGAAACGCTCAAACCAACATCAGCAGCATGAAAGAAACTACATTGGTTGCCGGTCAAGGCGCGGATCCAGTTTAAACTGTTGTCCATCTGCATATTTGGAAACGCCCCAGCCTACTTGAAAGACAGAGTGAACGTCCACCAACCCACAAGAAACTTGCGGTCCTCCGGGGCTTATCTGCTGGAGCTATACCGCGTTAAGCGAGCCGGTGGATATGGCTGTGCCTTTCATGTGCAGGGAGCACGGGCCTGGAATGCCCTACCTGCATACCTAGGCAAAACAGAAAATCACTTGGCTTTCAGAAAGCAGTTGAAAACCGCCCTATTTCAGTACAATGAATAACTTCCCTCACCACCCTCCTCTAGCCTCTCATCCTGCTTCTTTGGCACCTGGATGCCCTTGGGCACAAATGCAGTAACATAACATAACATAACAACTCATTGTCATCAAGCATGCCATGCACAGAAAATTAATGTTCCAGAGAAAATCACAACAAATAGAAGACCTCATGACCTCATCGGCCAGAAAACCCACTGATCAGCATGTAGGACATTCATCACCACAGCCAAAGAAACCTACTACACAACAACCATCATGGAAGCTGCCAACAAGATTAGAGTGATATTCCAAGTCATGTAGCACTGTATCAATCCACTGCCGGATCCTGCAATGACACAATCCACTGACAAATGCATATTCTTCCCAGACAAGACACACAAGATCAGGCAGCGCATTGACATCATCTCCAAACACGCCACAGACACCCCACTCATCCCAGCCTGCAACACATCAAGATTTACTTAATTCAGGACAAATATTATAGAAGACCTGACAAACACTCTCAAAGCCCTCAAACCAACTACAAAGATGTTGTTCTCCCCCTTCATTGTAAAGTTCATCAAAGATGAAGCACTCACACAGCTTCTCAGTGTCATCACCACAACCTTCACACAAGGCACCTTCCCAGAGTCACTGAAAAGGTCACCATTCCTCTACCTGCTGAAGAAATCCACACTCCACCTGGATGACCTGGATAACTATCGCACCATCATGCATCTACCCATCTTCGGCAAATTGATTAAGAAGACAGTTGCCATTCATCATTCATTGAACAATGGAACACTCAGCACAATCTCCTGCAGCGCTATAGATCTGGTTTCTGACCACTATGCCACGCAGAGACTGCCACCAAGCAAGTTATTGATGATGCACTACACATCCTCGACAAAGGGGACCCCTGCTTACTTTTGCTCCTCAACTGCTGTGCTGCTGTTGGGATCCGTAGGAGACCCCCTGTAAGTGCCTGTGGGAGAAGACAGGAATGGAAGCTCCCGTGGAGACTGGGGCCAGTCTGCACCTGGGACTTCAATCCCCAACATCCCTTGTGGCACAATGCAGGCTTGCAGGCACCAATGGCCAACTCTTTTGGTGCCACAATGACAGCCTGGAAATAAACTGGGTGATTGCAGAGTAGCCAGCACTTCTCCGCTGGGCTTCCTAGCTGGCATGCCGCTTTGCTTGTTGCTTCTTTCTATGTCCCGTTTCTGTATAACTCTTGATTAATTGGATCTGCTCTGTGTTCGCCCATTGTTTGGCGGCGCCACTTGTTTTTTGCAGTGCTTTGTACCCTGGTTTCCTCTCCAGTTTGGACTCTATGATTTGGCTTTGGACTGTCTTTTGGATCTTCCTTGTTGGTAGCATTAGATTACCCTGGTTATCTGTGCATAAACCTGTGGCAGGATTAGGTTTTGGACTACCCCTAGAATTCCTGGTTTGTTGTCTGCCTACTCTTCCTGGCATTCTCTTGTGAAAGGGCTCCTGGGTCTCACCTGTGCTGCCTTGGTCCACTCTGTCTTTCCGTAGTGTTTACCATCTGCATCAGATAAGGAGATGGGAAAATGGGAGGTGGTTCGACACCTTCTTATTGACCCTGAATTTGTTTTCTTTCTTTCCAGCTCGGAGTTACACCTGGTGGTGAAGCTCTGTCTTTTCGCCCAATCCCACCTGTGGTGTGTATTTGCTATTACCCTACGACGCCGTTGGGAGGACAGTCTTAACCCCTTGAGGGTCTTTGTCTCTCCTCAAAGTCTGAATATCAAGCACCTGCCTGAAGCTCAACCCTACAAAGAACAAATGTCTTGGGAAATCCCACCAAGAATGCTCAAATTCAAAAATGGCTTATTGAAGTGAAGCTCGAAACATTCATGCCTCAACTCTGTCCTTTCTTTCAAAACACATGCATCACCATGTAAACCCAAGGCTACATGGTACCAGCTTGCACTCCTCCATAACAAGCTTCCAGTCCTATAAGGAATTTCAGATCAGCTGTCCAAACTGTGGCCATTTCTAGCTGGAAGAAGTCAATGCCCCATTAGCAGGGGGTCCTAGATGCCAACCGGGCCACTTTCAATGCGGTCCAGAATGCTGCAGCATGCCTCATCAAAGGGCTAAACCATATTGGCCACATCACCCCCATCCTCAAGAAGATGCACTGGGAATGCTTTTGGTCTTGTACAGAAGGCATGTAACCAAGCAGTTTGGGCAGGACTACCCCTTTTGGGGTGGGTCCAAGCCTGGTTTGAATTTGGTCTTTCCCCTTTTGTAATGGTTTGGCAGGTGAAGAACGATGGTCTGGAGAGTTGCCCAGAACAATGACAGAGGTTAAGATTAATTCTAAACCGCAAAAGCCATCACCCCTTTTGTTTTGCCACAGACACCCCGAGTGGAACGGGTATTCCCAGACTTGGGTCCTATGCCTGCTGGGCCTAGAGACCCTAGCTACTCCTCATTGATGAGGCTCAGTGAGTCTGAAACATATTTGTGGATGCGTGTGGTCTTGTGACCAAACTGTTCAGGCTGAACTGCCCCTTTGGGGGAGGAACAAAGTCTGATTTGCATATGGTCTTACCCCTTATGTAATGGCTTAGCAGGTGAAGAACGAGGGTCTGGAGGGTGGCCAAGAGCAATGCCAGAGGTTCAGATTAATTCTAAACCTTCCAGCCATCACTCCTTTTCTTTTGCATGGTGGAATGCTTACCTGCTTGGCTCTTGCGAAGGTGCCGTGGAGATCCTCTGATGAAGGTCCCCAACACTCCAACTCCGGCAATAGATGGCACTCTAAGGTGCTCTGACATGATCGGGGTGGAAGGCATGGGTTGTATGTGTGAAGGCTGCACACTCTGTCGATGCCTTTTGTTGTGGACACATTGTCCCTGAAAAAAAAATGGGAGCTGCAAACGATCTGGCCGGTGTCCCCCCACCCCAACCCCCGTGTGTTTCTCTACTGAACCCTGGGCCTGTTCGTAATACTTTGGTGCGAGGTGAAGGTGGCCCGGAGGCTGCTTGACTCAATTCCGTCACTGAGCCAATAACCCAGTCCAGCTGCAGTCGGCTTCTTCAGGCCTTCTCTGTTGTGTGTAGTCAATTTTGCAATGTCCCAAAGTGCGTCGTCCTGTAGGCTGGCTTCTTTCTAGTGTTCAGCGTGTTCCTTATCAGCTGCTAGATGACTCACTGCTTCTCATGAACAGTGCCTTGTCATTCCTGTGCAGTAGCATAGGTAGTACTATGTGCCTGGCATGTCAGCTCAATCCAATACTCCACATGTCCCTCCTTGCACCCTTGGTCAGCTGGTCTAGGGAAGTAATGCTTTACATCCACTGTATATTTCTGGACAGAAATACTACTGTGTGAGAGAGACACCCTTTTACACTCATTTATGTTACCTTCTTTTCAAATTAGATAGATGTTTCATTATATCATATATTTAACGATGATTTGACATTCATTTTAATAAAATAACCTGATAAGCTCTGCCAACGGACTGTCCTACAGAACATAAAGAACTTTCAGACCCAGCTGCACCTTTTCAGAAACGTGGACCTCTGAAGGGTACTGCTACTCTCCTGCCTGTGAATCTTGGGGTGCATTGGTGCTGGTCCAATGTGAAACTTCGTTTTAACTCCCACACTCCCTTCTCTCCATGGTACCCCCTGCAAACACTTTCTGAACCAAATTGGCATGAATGAAGGAACTGTGTTTCAAATTCCACGAAGCCAACGTTGCCCACTGGCCCAATACCAGGAGGATCACGGTTATCCAGGTCTCACTTTTTAGTCAGCAGCACTTTGCAGTCTGGGACTTGTAGTTTCTCTTAGTATTTGAGGTCGACATGCAAGCTCTGTCTTCATGGCGTGTGTAACACAGATCCTTCCTCCATGCCAACTTTCAGGGAGTTCAGTTGGGAGGTGCTATGCCAGGAATTGTGGGGGGCGGAAATGAGGGAAGTCGGAAAGTAGTTGATCAAGATCCATGCATGATGTCCTGTGACTCAATTACTAACTCTGTGAAGAGCGCTTTGTTTTTTACAAAGTTGCCCTGTCAAGTATGTGACTGACTTAAAATAATAGCAGCGGTTTGGGAATAATGCATTGAGCGCCTTCCTTTCTTGGAACCGATAGCAAAGCATGTGCTAGAGGGCCAAACAATACAGACCGTTCTGGGGGCTTGGGTGACTTCCAAGCCTGAGAGCCAATAGCTGGAAAGATTACTGGTTTATGCAAAAAGGAAATCCAGTGTATTAGAGAAGGATCCCTAAGCTGCCTTTATTGAATTGTCATTACAATAACTTCCACTATTAAAACAGTTATGCATTCCAAATAAAGATTTTTAAGTTCTGAACTATGTATGCGGCTAGGGAAACGACACACATTTTTATCAAGTTGAGTTTCGTTAATAGGTACAAACATGCACTTTCCAGGCTGTATAAGTATCATACATACCTAGACATATACATTATGAAATCCATTTTATGTAACATTGATTTAAAATTTGCACTGCAATGTAAACTGATTCCAGCCGCCAAATCTATGTCATTTTCACAGCAGAGTGCAAAAGTGCAGGGTAAAAGGTGGCGTGACAAAATGTGTTAGCTGCCTTTTGCCCTGCACTTTTGCTCTCTGCAGAGTAAAGTGAGCAAATGGAGCCTGGCATGCTTGAATGCCAGGCAGCGCTTACTTTTAATTGTGAGCGCTGGTGTCATTTCAGTTGTGAAAACTGCTTACCATAAGTTACCATGTACGTATGCTAAGCAGCATTCACAAATACAATGAATACAATGAAACCCTGCCCAACATGCAAGCAACACACGGTAGGGAATTACACAGATATATCGAAGGGACAAAATGAAATGAAAAACATCACTGAAATGAAAAATATTCTACAAAACGCATAAGGCGATCAACCCCTCTAGATACAAACAAATCTCCCAACATAAATCACATGCAAATCAATCATACAGCACGCTCTTAAAAAAACAAAGAAATTAATGGGACAAACACATTTTAGAAAAAGGTAATGGGAATATCAACATGGAGGTTGAATATATGGAGAAACCCTAACTATGAACACAAACTAACATTCAAACCAACATTGTCGAAACCTGAACAGACCCTCAGAAATTACAAGTAAAAATGTGATATACACACATAGATAAAGGTACAGTATTGGGAAAGAATTCTGTGTGAGGGAAAAATAGTATGAGCTTTTTTTAGGCTGCACATCAAATGAGGGCCTAAAGGCAGTAGCCTGATCTATCTTCCTAACTCCAGGATTTTTCTAAGTAATCCCTTCTCTGATGATGTTCATGAGGTGCCTTCTATCCTTCACTCTCTATCTCTCTCTTGCAATCTACATGTGCAAGTTCTGCAGGAGTATGTTGAGGTGCCAGCTGAAGGGACTGCAACTGAATCTGTGTCAGAAGGAGCAGATGTCTTTGAGGGGGTTTGTATTTGCAGCTCTCAGCAGTAGGCCAGGGATGGCAGAGCCATGCCCAATTACCCGTGTTAGAGGATCAGGGTGTTTCTCATCCTAGCACACCAACTGCACCCCCCATCCACTCCTGTGGCTTATGATTTCATTTCTATGATGGCAATGGTTGCAGTGATGATTCTGAAGGGCATGTTGATGATCAGGACATTGACTACACTCCCCTTTTTGTGAGTGAACACATAGGTTTTTACCTTTGCAAACCCTTTAACTGAGTACCACCCTAGCAGTTGCCCAGAGGTAGAAAGGAGGATCAGCCACAACCTGAAAAGGCACCTACTACCACCCCAAGCCCTTCACAGGTTCAGAGTGCAGCAATAGCACTACCATATCCCCACTCCCTCTACTCTACACAGTCTACACAGAATGATACCTACTGTGAATCCAAAGTGCATAGCTATGGTGTGAAATGTCTCTGTATATATAGTGTCAAGAGCAGCATCTCCAACATATTACTCAGCACAACCCCCCAAGTCCAACGAACACTCTGGCACAGCCCCGCGTGTTGAAGCCAGAACTTGGAGGTGTGTCGGCCCCATAGAAAATTAGTGTGTCTGCCACATCCATCAGCAGCACGCACACAGTAACAGTAGGGGAACAATGTGTATACACCAGCCCAGCCTCAGCGAGTCAGAAATATAATTGTAATCATTCACAAGTACAGCTGCTCAATGCTACATTGCCAATAATGCTGGTGAGAAAGGTCTTGGGAAAGATGGGAAAGTCCACTTCACTATGGATATGTTGACAAGCAGGCAAAGACTGATTGCATGTCTGTGACAGTATATTGGTTCACCTTCCCCACTAGCACGGAGCAAAGCATGTCAACTCAGCAGCCACATGCTGTCAACCAATAATCCTCTTTGTGTATGCAATATTTTCATGATGGGAGCGGCACAGGACCAGACATCTGTGATAAATTAAAGCATGTGGTGGCCAGGTGGCTAACTCCCAGGCAACTAGCACTGGGCTTTCTGGCAGCAGACAATTGGGCTTCATCACGAGTTGGATGGTATCTTGGCGGTAAATGCACCGGTATGCCGCCCAATGCTAGTAGCATTAATGCAACTTTGTCCAGCGCAGTTTGCGCCACATCCTAAGTTTATCGCTATAGGACTCCATGGGGGTTTTCGGTGCTATTACTACTGGCAGTAATAGCACCGAAAATGGGCAGAAAGGGGAGGTTTTTACATCCAGCAAGAAACTGGAGGTAAACCTCTCACTTTCTGCCCAAACCAGGATTGCACAGAGTGGAACTGCAGCGGTAATAGCATTACCGCTGCATTTTTACCACTCGCCCCAAGCCCTGATGAGCCCCAATGGCTCCAATGTCATTGCTGCACTAAGGCTTGGGAAAACAATTAAGGTGCCATACTATGCATATGTTTGCCACCTTGTGATGACATGCTTTGTCAACGATTGCTCTCTTCTCTGTGATATGCATGCTGTGGAACAAAAGATCTGCTCTCATGTCAACTGGTCATAGTGTCATACGGTGCCAAAAAGCTTTTATTGTGTCACAAGTGCAGCACAAAATCCCACACCGCCAGTTACACATTTCTGTTCCAACCCACTAGAATTCAACATTGTATATACAGGAATATTAATTTTGCGACTGGATAGGATTGTGAATGCTAGCATTGCCACACCTAATTAGAATTGTGAACATTGGCTTGTGCCGAGACGGGATTGTGAATGTTAGCAATGCCACACTGAGTTAAAATTGTAAACATTAGCCTGCGCAAGACCCGGACAGTATGGTTAATGTTAGCAAAGCCACACCTAAGTAGAACTGTGAACATTAACCAGCGTCGCATCTAGATATGATTGTAAATGTTAGCAATGCCACACTTGGTTAGAACTGGGAACATTAGCACACGCCAGACGCAGACAAGACTGTGAATGTTAGCAGTGCCGCACTTTGTTAGAATTGAGAACATGAGCATGCACCAGACAGGAATGCAAATGTTAGCAACGGCATACCTAATTAGAACTGTGAACATTAGTCTGTGTCACATCTACATAGGATTGTGATTGGTAGCAATGCCACACTTAGTTAGAACTGTGAACATTACCCTGTGTCGCAACTGGATAGGATTGTGAATGTTAACATTGCCACACTTAATTATAATTGTGATTATTAGCCTGCACCAAACCTGACAGGATTGTGATTGTTAGCATTGCCGCACTTAGAACTGTAAACATTGGCCTGCAACAGAGCAAGGCAGGATTGTGAATTTTAGCAGTGCCACACTTAACTACACTCCCATCCCATAACACTCTCTACTCTACACCATCACACAATTGGAATGCAGCTATACTGCTGATAAATTCAGCCTAGCTGCTCACATACGAACATTACCCCATGAAACACCTCATCACTCTAATAAAACACAGCTATCCCATGACATTTCCGGCCTAGCTGCTCACATAAGCGTCCTACAAGCCTAATGCAGCCAGAACCCAGCCTAGGTGTCCATCCACCAGACTGCACACATTCAACTGATGTCTTCAACATCACACCTAAACGCTAAGATCTGGCAATTACATCAGCTGCACACATAACCAGTGCAGCCACGCACCCTACGACACCTCTCTCTCTACTGACCTGGACTGCGGTCCCCAAGGGCTTTCAACCTACCAGCACTTTGAGATCATACCAATGATATATAGAGCGCTATATAAATGCCAAATAACAAATATGCAGTGTAAGCAATGCTATGAGTGACTATGCGTACAATCACTGTTGAGCATTGGATAGTGCCTTTTACAGCCCATATCAGTGACAGCTCATGTGCTGTTTGCTACAGCCCTTTGAGGAAGCCACAGAGCATTTGAGCAAAAGCTCTGTATCACTTAGTGGGGCACTTCTATGAATCTACTTGCTTAAAATGAGCCCACCCAGAAGAGCAGTGGAACATAATAACACAGGCATGACAGATTTTGCACAACTGGCAATTATTCCGAATGACCCATGCATGAAAGAACATTTTAATTATCCTTTGGTGTCATTCATTGACCACTCTTTTCAGGTTAAAGTAGCCACTTTCCAGACTGTGGGAAGAAGGGCGAAACACACAGAATGTGTAATGTGCAATACTGCACTCAAGAGGCATTTGCAAGATCACTTGCTTGCATAGGAAGGTAAACAACAGCAACAACTGAACATCCCCAACAGCCAGTAAGAAGTCTTTGAATTAGTATGTATCTCCTGCCGCACAGCCTGAATTTGTATGGCTCTTCTGTCCTGCAGGGGGCCAGTGCACAAATTAATTTCTTTTACAGAGCTACTGTCTTACTGGGATGAGGGCACACACTCAGTGTGTATGTCTCTCTTTTAACACATTGGTGGGGGTGCAGCCTTCATTTGTACGTCTTCCGTGTGTCAGAGGGGTAAGGACACAGTCTGATTTTTTTACCTCTCTCCTGATCGGCTGGGGTAAATATTTATGTCGCTCCTGTCTTGCAGGAATGAGGACACACCCTCAATTTGTATGCCATTCCTGTCCCACAGGGGTTGGGGCACATCCATCATTTGTACATCTACCCTGTCTATCAAGGGAGAGGAAGCAAGATTAATATGTATGTTTCTACTGCCCTGCAGGGGTGAAGGCACACACTCAGTTTTATCATCTCGCCTGTCCTGCAGAGGCAATGGCACAACCTGAAGTTTTACTTTTCTGTTGTCCTGCAGCGGTAGGGCACTCACTCAATTTTTAGATCTTTCCTGTTTTGCACGGTTGAAGGCACAGGTTGAGTTTGTGTTTCTCTCCTGTCTTGCATGGTTGACGGCACACTCCATTTGTACACCTTTCTTATCCGGCAGGGTTGGGGCCACGTAATCAATGTTTACATGTCTCCTGTCTTGCAGGGATGAGGCCACATACTAAATACTAAATATGTACATCTCTCCTGACCTGCTGTCACGAGGGCATTCTTAATTGTTACATCTTTCCAGTCTCGCAGAGGTGAGGAGACATACTCAATTTGTACATCTCTCCTGTCTCGCAGG
Source organism: Ambystoma mexicanum (assembly GCF_040938575.1). Classification (NCBI taxonomy): domain Eukaryota; kingdom Metazoa; phylum Chordata; class Amphibia; order Caudata; family Ambystomatidae; genus Ambystoma; species Ambystoma mexicanum. The sequence continues at coordinate 380,952,570 of NC_090925.1, forward strand.
GATGAGGAAACACACTCAATTTTTATGTCTCTTCTATCTCACAGAGGTGGGGCACAGACTGAATTTTTATGTCCCTCCTGTCTGGCAGGGTTGAGGGCACAGCCAAGTTTTTTTATGTGTGTTCTGACCTGCAGGGATAAGGGCACAGCCTCAATGTTTAGGTCTTCCATGTCTTGCCAGGGTTGGGACACTGTCTGAATTTGTCAACTCTCCTGTCTTTCAGGGGCGAGATCACAGACTGAATTTTTACATCCCTTCTGTCCTACAGGAGTGAGGGAATCCACTCAATTTTTACATATCTCCTGTCTAGCAGGAGCGGGAGCACAGCATGAATTCTTACGTCTCTCCTGTCTCAGAGGGGTGAGAGCACAGCATGACATCTGACATCTCTCCTATCCTGCAGTTGCGAGGGCACACCATCAATTTTTACACCTTCCCTGTCTTGCAGGGATGAGGGTACACACTGAATTTGTACACCTTTCATGCCTTGCAGAGTTGGGGCACAGCCTGAAGTTTTACTTGTCGGGATACATGACCCTGAATAGAGTGGAGTGGCTTGGTAAACCACTCTCAATTCTGAGCTGAGTACCTTCATTGTAAAGCATCATCACCAAATCTGAGAAATGCATACTACACCATTGCCACAGCCTCTCACGCATCCTGGATTACTAGCCTTTGTTGTGATTGGAAAGTCAGCTATCCCTATTTACAGGATCTTTCCATAGACAGTAGAATAGTGCACTGCCTATCGCAAAGAGGCTAGAGAGACTAATGTCTCACTGAATGCCATTGTGACAGAATGACAATCTGGTGAGGGCAGGTAGCCGGAACATTTTTGATTTTTAGTAAATAAATTATAAGAGTTATTCTGTCTCTGAAAGGGAGGTCTGCTAATCTGACCCTTCTTTCATAACTGCTCCATGCCAAAATAATAGTGCAAACATGTGCTTTTTCTGAGAATACGAATACCCTCAGAACCAGCCCTGCAGTGTCACAGGGCAGGTTTAAAGGTCACCTAAGCATTCCGGAAAGCTTCTGGAACACAAATGACAGCAGGCAGATGTTTTGCAGCTCTTATTCAAAACCTACAAATCGTGTACTTTAGTCAGACTGGTGGCATTGTAAACCTTAAATATAGGCAATGCCTCTTTTTGGCATGTGGACAATTGTACAACCACATAAGTCTGCTATTATACTAATGTCAGCTCTGTGAGCAGGACCCAGCTGTGAGAAGGCTGACCTGTATTAGCCTTTTGGTCCGGTTGTCTCCACAACCATGATAACATGATAAATCGAAAGAGAGAGCAGATGTGAGGCAAATATTGGCCCTTGCACCAATAGTGGTCTGGTTCAAATGTGGGGGTGGTTCGGTCTGCAATCTGACCAGGAGCATGAAAGAAATTTAACTGAATGGCACAATCTGGAAAATGAAGGGTTGGTCGAATTGCAAAAGTAAATGGTTAATCTATGGCATCAAGTGCCCATGCAACTTGGTCTATCTGGGGAAGCCAAAAAGGAAAGTGATGCAGAGGATCTGCGAACACCGGTCAAGACCTACATTCCCCAGCCCTGGGCATGCCTGCAGAGCTACTATCCCCAGTCCCAAGCATGCCTGACCTTCAGTATTCATCAACACCCATCTGCCTACCATGGGAAATCCAATGCCTGATGCAGGGGCACGCGGCACCATAGAGGCCACTGGGCCCAGAACCAATGGGAATGACCCCCAGAATGAGGAGCCTGTATTTAGTCCATCAGACCCCTGCAACCCATCACCAATGCCACTGCCAGGACTCACATCTGTGATATTAAGGGCCGCCTCACCCAGACGGAGGAGTGGCAGGAAGGCTTGCATGCCCTTGTAAGCCGCTACCTCACTTAAGCTGAGCTCACCAGGCAGACAATGCAGGACCACACCTGCAACACTTCACGCATGCTAGGCCGGGCGACTGAGGCCGTTTACCAACTGGCCCGAAGAGAGGGGGAGGGGAACGAGGTCATGTCCTCGATGGCTGAATCCATCTATTTGCTGGTCACTGCTATAGCCGAACAACGACATATCATCACGCCACCGGTGGTTTCTGCTAGTGCTACTCCAAGCACATCAACCCAGGGGAGCCCTGTACGGCACTCACAGAGACTTACTCATTTGCAGGGGCCTGAACCACATGCACCTAAAATGGGCCGCAAATAGGCCTTGGACACCAGTACGTGGCTGGAAGTAGTTGTTGGGGAAGGGATGCTGGGGTAATGGTGGAGGCAACAGTGGACTTGGGGGTGGGGTTTGTGGGGTGGGTGGGATTAGATCTGGGTTACTGGGAGTGGGTGTGTTGGGGCATTGTTTGTGGGGACGTTGGGGTTTTGGGTGTTTGTTCATTCACAAGGGGATAGATGTGCATGTTGAAACAATGTTATACTGTACATAGTTCAGCAGATATCAATACACTGGTGTTGCAAAGAAACATTTGTCTGGACATTCTTTCTTGCCTGTGTAGGTATTTTATGATGCACAGTGCCCGTCACCCAGTGTGACCCATGCCCATTCCCATGTCTACATGATTACATCAAAAATAATTTGCAACCAATGCTTGTCGTGTGGCCGTTCTATCATGGCCATGGTGTTGCTGAGGGATTCTATCATCATCATCATCATTATCATCATTACCCTCCGCTGGCATCATGTCCATGTCCGGGGGCAGAGGTACATTATGACGGATGCACATGTTGTGCAACATTGCACAAACCATCACAATTCGGCCCACCCTCTCTGGACCATAGATAAGGACACCCCCAGAACTGCTAAGGCAGCGGAACCGGCTGATCAGCAGTCCAAATGTCTGTTTGATAGTCACGCAAGTCCGTGCATGGGAGCAATTGTAGGCCTCTTCATGTCTGTTGCGTGGACGCCTCATTGGGGTCAACAGCCAGCCCATCAGGGGATACCCGGCATCACCTGCATGTGAGCAAGAGAAAGGGTACCTGTGATGATTTGGTTCATTTGATATTGTCACAGGCTGCACAATGTTGACCGCAATGATGGACAGAGACAATTGATGATATGACAATACATGCAGATTCTCATCATCTGTCACCCACAAGATGTACGTAGGTCTGATATTTTGTTGGGTTGGTTGCTGCAGTCGCTGACACATGGCACATGGAATGGGCACCTGCACAGGCACAATTAATGTCAGACTGACACCGTGGCCTCACCTTCAAGGTAACAGTTGACAATGTGAGAGGAGTGTGCATTCTCAGAGTGGAATCACACATATGCAGTGTCTCATCGTAGGGATACAGGGCTTGCAACCTCATACATGACACTTGATCAGGTAACTATGGACATGTACATCGAAACCTACACCCATGTGACTGTGGCAGATATCCATGGGCAGTGTGTGCAACAGGATTTGGGGGTGGTGGTGGTGACACGTCTGGGTGTTCAAAAGCATGGGTGGATGGTGCTACATCAAATGTGTCACCCACCTCACAGCCGTATCAGGGGGTTCAGGGGAATGGTGTGTTACTGTCTTGCTGGAATCACTCCATTGGCCATGTGGGTATCCCTTAACGTACCTGGACTGGCATGCAGAACAGCACCATACGAGTGGGCTGATAGCAGCTCCTGATATTATGTATGTGACTGATGGTACTCTTCCAGGCAGTGCATCCTGACTCGTGCAGTATTGTCTACACTTCCCCTTACATGGATGGACGGTACAAGGTGGTGTGTCATGGTGAATGTGGTACGGACTTGCTGCTGTGCATGGTACATGTGCCGCTGTGAGCTGCAGGTCTGTTACTCACCGTGGACACGGCTGTGCGAACATTGCAGGTCAGCATGCATCGGCTGTGCTGCAGGTTCACCGTTTTCACGGATGTCACGCTTCATGGGACGTGACTGTGTGTCTTCCTCAGTTGCTACATGTGTGTGTTCATGGTGTGTATGTTGGGAAGGCTGCGGTAGGTTGGTCCACTTCCACTTTGGACTGAGCGTTCCTTTGGCCTACCCACTCCCTCTGCACTTCTTTCCCTTCCTGGTTGTGTCTATGTGTTTCGGCAGGGTTCACGTTGCATTCATTCATGCAGTGTGCACTTGTGGTCCAAGATGAAGCAATGTACCAACACACTACATGGCCCACCCTGCAGGCAGGTTCCCAGTGCTGGCAACAAAGCCCCCACCCAATCATTACCCCACATGGCCCACCCAGCAGGCAGGTTCCCAGTGCTGGCAACAAAGCCCCCCCAATCATTACCCCACATGGCCCACCCAGCAGGCAGGTTCCCAGTGCTGGCAACAAAGCCCCTCCTCATTACCCCCCATGGCCCACCCAGCAGGCAGGTTCCCAGTGTTGGCAACAAAACCCCCCTCCAATCATTACCCCACATGGCACACCCAGCAGGCAGGTTCCCAGTGCTGACAACACAGCCCACCCCCCAATCATCAACGCGTATGTCCCTGTGGTCAGACTCACCCAACAGCCATGTATGAGGTCCGGCATGTCGATCCATGTAGTGTGGCAGCGTGGAGTTCCGCAGGACCATTGCGTCGTGTGTGGAGCCTGGGTTTCTTGCACAGCAGTGTATTATTATTTGGCTGGCATCACACACCATCTGTACATTCAGCGAATGGTACTGCTTTCTGTTGCGGTACACCCCCTCCACAGCATGCCACACCACCAGCTCAACACGTGTGCAGTCTATCCGTACCAATGACGTTGGGCATGCCTGCTATTGCATGGAATCCAACTTTGGTTGCATTGACCTCCGCTGCAGACTGTGGCATGCTTATGTGGTCACGTACATGTTTGAGGAGTGCTTCGAGTACCTGGGTGAGCACACGGGAGAAGCAGTGTTGTGATATCCCGTGCAGTTGGCCCACTGTGTGCTGATAGGTTCCTGTTGCCAGGAAGTGGAGCACACACACTACCTTCAGCAGGGGGGATGGCTGTCTGGATGTTGATGACGCTCACAAGGTCATTGTGTATGAAGTCCACTAGTGTGGTGATGGTGTCTTTGTCTAGGCGGTACAGGGTGTGAAACTGTGCAGGGTTAGGTTGAATGGGCTGGCCTGTTGCCGGGGATTAGTGGCAGCCTGCGGAGGACAATGGCCTCCACATTGGGTATGTGCTGTCCCCTTCTCACCCTCCTTCTCCTCCTGTGCATTCGCTGCATGGCCTGGCTCACTGCCTCCTCATAGAGTAGCTACTCATGCACGTTCACCTGCTCCAACAGAGCTAGTGCTCGTGGTAGCATTTTTGCTTTGGGAGGGGTGTGGTGTGTGGGTGTGCTGCCTTTTTGCTGTGCCTGGATTAAAATGTTCTCCACCTGTGTTGATTGTGGCCACCTGTGGCAGGTTTATGCACACCAGGTTCCTGTTAACGCCAGTTCCGCGATGCCAGTGTTATTACCAGTATGTGCATGCCTGTATTTACATGTCCATGCACCTCTGAATTTGCACTTGTCTGCGGCATGCCAGTGTCACTGCCTAGCATGGCTGGCATGTGTCAGAGCTGATACCGGTAAGGGGGATGTCGGTCACGTGGGGTCCATACCGGTGCCGGTGGCACCGCCTTCATGGGCCGTAATGCTCCGGTCTGGAAAACGATACCGGTATTACCGTACCGGCATCGATTTTACTGAACTGGCAGGCTTGTAATGAGGCCCAATGTGTGTGAATTGTCGATGCCCAGTTTGAAATGTGAAAACTGGGAGTGATTATACATTTTGCCTCACTTACTAATCCTCACTGAAAAGGTTGTTGTTTTTCATTATATATGGTGTAAGAATGTTTGTGATATAGTCCTTTGGACCAGAGTATGTATGTTTGTATCATTTATTTCAATATTAAAACATCCTTATTTCTGTAAAGCTTGGTCTGTAATGAGCTGTGGCAAGGGGAGGCGGGTTGTATTTATGACTCGATAGGAGTGTCCTTTTTTCACTTTTCTTTAGTACTCCCATACAGGCGTTAAGTGTGTTTACTGTCTCCACTACTGTCATATGACACAATGGCCAAGAAGCTGCCTTTTGATCCTCCTGGAGGAAGGGCAAGGCAACACCTTCCTCCCAGGGTGCAGTTGCACTTTCCAGGAGATCTCCAGCCAGAGCGACATAAAGCCACACTCACACCAGGGTGCTGATCACTGGAATCCCTTTGTAATAGGAAGACATGGGAAGGGGGTGGAGTTAGCTTACCCTGAGGAGAGAGGGAGGCTGAGTGAGAAGTTCCGCCATCATGGATTCTGCTTGAGATATCTACAACTTTCTGTCCCTCCAATTTCCTGCAGGACAAGGCGCTCTGGGTATGATGCCAGAAAGCAAAGGACACTTGTTACAACGCCCTAGATTGGGCCCCTATGCAGAAGGCTTGCTTTGGACCAGTGTCATATTATATTTTTCCTTTATAAGGAGGGGAACCTGCCTTCTTCATCTTTGGTCTCTCAAGACAACCGATCCCAAAGTCCTCTGTGAGGGAGGTGAAGACAGACGGCATCCAAGGCAAAGGCCCATAACCATCCTCGAGGAACAATGGGGGTGAACTGCTGTGGGCCAAGTCCTCTCCACTGGCTGTGGCACTAAAATCAGGATCCTGCGCTGGAGGTGAAGGATCTCCTGTGGGTGCCATCCAAATTCCTGGAGTGGAAGCATAGAATGAAGGACTCACCTTGTCTTGGAGACCCTGGAGTGGGCCTCTAAGCAACTCAGAAGTCCAGATGCAACTTAGAGCCTTTTTCATCACCTGAAGACATCAGCAAGCTGGCTATGCCTTACCGGAAGCACTTTCAGCTGTCACCGGACCTAAAGTGCTGGTTTTGGTACCCTAAACAACTTCGAGCTACTTGCTGTACTTGTACAAGGCATCTGTTATGATGCCTACCCCCGGAGCATCAGGCCAGGCCCAGCACCCCTGGGAGCAGGCATCACGCCCCCGGGTAAAAGCCCAGCGGCCCTTTATAGGGGCTCTTTGGACTCTGTCCTGGCGCCGTTGGTGCCAGGCTCATGTTGGACATCAGTCCTGGCGCCATAGGCGCCAGGCTCATAAGGGGAAGTGTTTGGTGCACTTACCTGAAGCAGACCATGCTGCACACTCACCTGATGCAGACCATGCTGCATGAAGAACCAAGCCAAATGAGGCTTAGGAGGGACTATTTTTCTGAAGGAACTATTTTGTTACTTGGGTGGGGCTGTGGAAGAATACTCACCTGGAACTTCTTCCAAGGCTATTTAAGCCACCCCCGGACAGCCACACGTGCTTCGCATTGTTCTGCATCCCAGCAGCTGAACGCTCAACGTGTCTGCTCCTGCACCTGGACTCCAGCCACGCCCGCCTCGAACCTGGAACACCTGTAAGGGAATAAGAGAAGAGAAAGGTGAAAACCAAGAACTTATTCAACCTTCTTACCTGCATCCGGAATCTTCACGCCAGCATTCCTGAAGGAAGACTTCCATTTAAAAGCACTGCGTTGCTCGCTGCAGCGCCGCGCTTCACTCACCTGTTCCCGAGACGCCGCCCGGCTCCATCGCGGCTCTCAGTGCCGGTCGCCACATCTCTGCACTGCACCTAAGGGAGAGAAGAAGAGACAAAAGGTGAGCAAGGGAACACAAGAGGAAAGCCGAATTTTCAGCCATATTACTTACCGGCTATTCTTGGTGAACCATTCCACATCTCGGGTCGGCGCCGCATCTCTGGCAGGTACCGCACCCCGGCCCCTATGGGGAAAGGACAAAAGACATTACTGGGGAATTATAAAGACATTTAGAGGGGTCGCCCTCATCACTAACTCACCTGATTTTACCACCAGCAATTTAACCCCTCAACGCATCGCCTTTGTTCTGCACCTGAATTAAAGTACAGAAAAAACAACATAAAAGGAGGCTCACACTTGAACTTTTGCATCTTCATACTTACGGCGTATCGCTCAGAAAAGTCAAGTGGATTTGCCAGCGCCATTCTGAAAACCAGTGAAGTAACTGGACGAACGCGCGCCCCTGCACCAGAAGCAGGATGGAGAGTTCATCCTTCCAAACCATAAGGTGTGCTTAAACCGGGGGTTTTGGAGGAAGTCAGAGAAGAACGAAGGGGGAAAGGGGGGGAGCAAGCACATTATTCAGCAGACAGTTAATCCCCTTTCTCATCTGCAGAAGGATATTCCTACGGGCCAGACAAGCAAGATTTGGGGGTCCTGTTCAATCGGTGGTCCGAATTCTGCGCATCACGCTTGAAGAGGCCACAGCAACCCAGACCAGACCAGCGCCTCCGTGGGAACCAGGTGAGCGTTACAGCATCCACTTGCCAACTCTACCCATTGAAGCGGACTGGCTCATTTCGACCTGATTGCTTGCTCAAAAACATGGTACCAACTGATTTGAGCATCAGCTCAACCTGCTTGAAGCCATCAAACGGCCCCATCTTTCAAGCTGGCTCGACCCAGCAGAGCCTTCTCCTTGCTGCCGACTCAACCACCTCCCGAACCACTGAAAGCCATAATCTTGACCGTCTTGAATGCAGACTCGACCGAACAGGAACCTGCTCCTTCAAACCAACCTGGTACCGACCAGCAGCCGGATTGCATTTATTCTATCATCTTGACATCAGCTTGACCACAGCAGAAGTGCTTAGAAGCCCAGTTTAAGGACCAAAGACAAAACCTAAAGGTACTGTGAAGGGGTCCTATACACCTGGTCCACTTTATGGATGATAATGATTTTTAAACCCCTCTTGTTTCCCTTTTTCAACAAAAATATATCTTTGAACATTGGCAACTGCATAACTCCTTGCCTGACCACACCTGCTTGTCAACCCCTTAGTGCCTTTATTAATCAAGGTCTACATTCTCCTTGCTTCTTTCACATGAGTTAATTGTAATGTTTTCATGAATTTGTTTGCATTATATTGTTTGATTAAAAGTTTCTATTTCTAGAGCCTTTTTTGTACATTCTTTTATTTTGGAACCATTGCACTAAAGCTGTGTTTGGCTTGTTACTGTTATCAGCTCACAACCCTCCTGAAGAATATAGCCTACCCTTGTCCTTAATTAGCAAAAGTGACAAAGGAGGTATGCCTGTCGTGCTTTGTCCGTTTCACCTTTATGATTGGGATCACTGCTGGTTCAGTAGTAGTGTAGGGAAGAGTGGGCAGTTTAGCCACCACTCATCCCTGTGTCCTTGCAGAGCAGTAGTCATTTTGTCCCAGTTATATGTTTTCAATCGTATGCAAAATAATTTCATCCTGAATCCTGCCGGACGCCTGCTTTTCAAATTTCTACCCTCAATGAATGTTTATTCTTCAACACCCAAAATATGTCACCAAACTAAATTGAACAATGTTTAACAGCTAAATTCTTTAGGTATTTATTTTTTGGTTTTTCATTTTTATCTTTTGTAATTTTTTAAAAATATTTTATAAGGGAGAGAAGAAGAAAATGAAAACAACATGAATCACCCCCCCAGAAGCAAAAAAATAATTATTTACCAAGTGGTCTTGTGCCATGACATCAGAAGCAAAATTCTGAACATTTTTAAATGTAAATGTTCTTGGAGTGGTGCTTCTCAGAATGATGCTGCTCATTGACCATGATCAGCTCATGCATCAATTCTCCCAGGCTGAAGCAGTGTTTGCACACTCGGAGCAATGCCCTGATGTGCCGGGCAACGGTACCAATGGCACTGTCCTCCAGGACATTGACCCTGTTTCCCACATTCCTGGGATGGCCTTTTGTGGGTAGGTACCAAGTTGTCACTGCAAGAAAGAAGGACCCGCTCACTGCTAGGATAACTATGCGCTTCTGTCAGCTGCATCACAGTATCTTTGTGCCCTCCTGGGTTGTCCCTGCTGCAGTCATATCATCATCACTGGTATGGTATTGGGATGGATGGAACTGGGAGTACACATCCCGGTTCCAGTGCTGGAGGTCGTTCAGGAGGGCTGTCGCTCAGTGAATGGGTAGCAGAGATCTGCCCCTCTTAATGGTCTTTGACTATGGGCGCAAGGTGCTCTGCACAGATTCAGCCTCTAATGCTGAAACCCAGCGGGCACCATAAGTAATCACAGGCCCTAGAAATCGATCGTGAAGGGAGATCTTTCTTGCTGCTCTGCCTGTACTTTTGGAGGAACTCTTGGGTCTTCCTTAATCCCTCGCTGTGCATTGTGCCTCCTCATGTGCCCTGCAGAACTGGCGTCTTCTTCCCCCGGCAGTACTCGCTCTCCTTCTCCTAACTCCTGCAGTATTGCCTCTCCTCCTGACCCCTGTGGTATTAGCTATACCACTAGCTCCTTCCACGCCTCTTTGTCAGTATGACCACTGTTACCACCATCACTGCATCAACACCAGAAGCATCCTCATCACCACCACTACCACCACCTACTTCTGCAGCAGCTATAGCTGATATAGGAGGCAGGTTGTCTATAAACCTCACCCGAGACTGTTCCTGCACTGTGCCTACCCATCTTGTCATTCCAAGTAGGTGTATAAGAGATCCATGTTCACTGGATCCAGATTGCTGTTTGTTTGTTTGTTTGTTTGTTTGTTTGTTTGTTTATGTGTATGGCGCACCAAACCCATGGGTATCTGGGCGCATAGGTTACAAGTATACTTTAAGCTTAAGGTTTACAGAAAAATGTACAACATAGTATATACACAAGGTACAATTGGATGGCTATAGGATTACAAAGGCAAATAGAGCAAAAACATTGGATTCAAATCCAGTGGACTGCACAATACACATCGGATAGTGGTGATGCATAGAAGAAAGAGGTATATTACATAGAGCAGTGGTATGTCAAAGACGCACAGGATAACAGTGAATAAGCAGGAGTAAGAGGATAACAGAGGTCATATGTTAGCACACGAGCACAAAGATTAATTTATTTGTTTTAAGCCAATTTAGTGTATTGCTCCTGAAACTGTGGAAGGATTGATCCACTCTTAAGGAATACAGGAGTGTGTTCCAGGTCTGTGCTGCCATAACCGGGAAGCTACTTCCTCCAGCTTTTTTTTGTTTGAATCTGGGGACGACCAAACAGAAGGAGTTAGCTGTTCTTGAATGGCGGAGTGCAGATTTTCTGACTATTCGTTCGCCAGGTAGGGTGGTGCAGCATTGTTAAGGCATGTGTGAGTTAGGGAGGCTGTTTTGAGCAGGATTCTGTCATTGATAGCCATTTGTTTTGTCTCCTCAACTGTGAGATGTGCTCTCTATTTGGAATGCTTAATGCAGTTCTGAGCGCATTGCTCTGTAAGATTTGGATTTTATTAACAATGTACTTATTCGCACCTAAGTACAGAGCATTACAATAATCCAACTTATAGAGGATAAGGGCGTTTTCTAGAATGATGCAGCTTTCTTTAGATACGAAAAGCCGGCCCTGATTAACTTGCAAGTGTAGGCAGTTGCCGACGCCATAATTTTAACTTGTTTACTTAGGGTTAAAGCAGAATCTAGGTAAAAGCCTAGGGTTTTACCTCCTTTACAACTTTGATAGTGTTCCCATCAATGTTGCACGCGGCATATTATAGGGTCAGAGTTCACTGATAAGCACTGTTGATGGTGCCACCTCCGTGCACCCTTTTATTCAATCCCCATGGCCAGGAAATATTATTTTCTATACGAGTGAGGTGTACTTTGCAACTACCTGCAAGTCCACTCATAGACACCAGGGTACAGAGAACGCTTTCTTGGGAGGATGCTGCAAGAGCATCACTGGTTTTGCATGAACACTCTTTACTCTCAATGCTCCTTCGCTTGTTATGTTATGTTACTTTGCAGTTATATAGCGCCTTATGTACCATTTGTATGGTCTGAAGGCGCTGGTAGGTTGAACGCCCTTGGGAACCGGAGTTCAAGTCAGTAGAGAGAGTCAAAGGTGCGTGTGAGCACCGGATATGTGTGCAGCTGGTGTGGCATTCGTGTAATAGCTGCTTCTTAGCGGTAGGTGTGGTGGTTGAGAGATCAAGAGTATGTGTTTGTTCTGGCAGGATTTATCCAGACCGGTGTGGCTGCGTTAGGCCTGAGGAGAACGCCTGGCTGGAGGGGGGTGTAACCAGCAGTGTTTAGTTAGAGTGATAGGTAGTATGAGGCAGATGTTGGTATGAGAACAGCTATACTGAATGGTGTCATAGTATCGCTGGGTTCTAGTTGAATGGTGGTGTAAAGAGAGTAAGCGTGGTGATGTGATATGATGGGTTTCATGCTCTTTCAAATGTTCCATGCACTCCAAACCTTTCCATGCAAGTCGCGCAGCTCCATGCACTCCAGTCCACTGCATGCACTCCAGTCCACTCCATCCACTCCAGTCCACTTCATGCACTCCAGTCCACTCCATGCACTGCAGTCCACTCCATGAACTCCACGCTTGTGCAAGTCTTGGGAGCATTCTAAAATGGTGGACTGCCATTATGGAGCAGCAGTCCAGAAAAGGAAAGAAACCCATGTTCCAACTTGGAAATTCATGTGTAGTAAAATGTATATTAAAAATCAACCGATCCTGCCGAGTACAACAAATTGCCTAGAGGTGCAAACCTTTAGTGATAGCCCCACTCAGCCACCCAGGAGTAGGGGATAGAGGCATATATAAGGAAGTCGAAAAAGAGCAGTGATGTGGCAGTCTGGAGAGGAAGGAGTGGATTTTGCATCAGCTGCAAAAAGGAGAGTCTCGTTGGGTAGAGGAGGTTGGAGGGGGCAGAAGGATTAGTGAAGAAGGAGGATAGGGTAAGGCCTGAGTAGGTGTTGGTGAAAAAAGGAGTAGAGTGGGAGACGAAGGTAGTAGAACCTAAGACAGGTGTGGTGATGAAAAGAGTCGAAGCAAGAGAAGGCGCTAGAATAGAGCCAAGTCTGCGAATGAAGGGAAGAGGCAGTTTCCCAAGACATGCGCTTACAAAGAGGCAGTTAGGAGAGGGGACTGTGGGGGATGGGAGATTGGTCAGAAGTGTAGGACTCTAGGGGAAGATGGTCTGCCAAGGACTAGGCCCCAGGGCCTATAACCTCCAACCCAGCCTCCCCATCATAGACCAGCTAAATAAACGTTAATTAAACTGTTGTGGTGTTAGGCCTCACAATCTTCAAACTATCATCCACTGTTGGGCGCACGCTCCAGTTTGGGAGCAGGACTCACTGACCGGTGGTTCCTGTAGCCTGGCTGAGAAGTGAATCAGAGTCTTGTGAGAATGACAATTCTCTGTTACCCGGTCGGTACCAAAGAGTCCAGAGATCCTAAGTGGCGCCATGGAGAGACTAAGAGAGGAATTGAAAGGTCCCTCGTGTGATGTTTTTCTCAAGAGATTTTGGTTTATAGGTCATCATTAAGCCCACCTGAGAAGAAGTACCTGTCAAGGAATGCCTTTGATTTTGTTTTTCCTTCTTCGCCTTGTCCCGGATCAATTCTGACAGACTTAAGCAACACCCAATGAAGTTAAAGGAGTGGGAACCCCCTTCGTTTGAGGTCAAAAGGACGCAAGGAAGAAGCTCTACCAAATACATGCCAAAGATCCAGCACCTTATTTAGGTTGTGTTTTTTAAGATCTACCCTTTTCATTGTGCCTGCCTGCTTCATTTGATGCTCAATGGAAATTTGAAGAAAGAAAAAACACCTCCTGTACAGCATTGTTTTTTGGCATGAAGATGTTACTGAAACTGCACTAAATGTGGCTCGAGTGTTCCTACCTGACGAGACAGGTTGCTTGTCAAATCTGGTAACCTTTCATGGATGAGGTCAAAGGTTACAGAGGAAAAGGTGTTCTTTTATTTTTCTACCTAAAGAGGCATAGGCAACAGAGTTGCAGTTACAACTCTATAACAAGTATGTTGATAAAATAAATGCAGAGTAACCAACACATGTTATCTGAAAATAAATATCTAAAAGCATAAGAAGAGAAAACATACAAAAAAGAAAACAATACAGATAGAAACCACTAATCATTTTCTAAATAATGTACTACTCAGCTGAACACTTCAAAGGTAAAACTCTCAAAATGGCAAGCTTATACTTTGTTGTAGAGCTTTTCTCTGTCCTAAAGGCTATAGTCTCAAACACCACCTTTTGAACCAGTTGGCATTCCACTAGGAAGGTTATCAGCTGTACGTCTGACTTGCTTCTGACTTTCTTCGAGTTATCCAGGAGAAAGTCAGAGTTACTCAGATTAACTTCTTGTGCGAACCTAATCGCCCTCTCCAGGTGCAGGTGAAGGGTAAGTCACACAGACTCATTGTAACTTCCGCCCTATAGTCTTAAATCCAATGTTCGACTTTAGCTGGATAACCAACACCCAGTCCTGAAAAATGAATATCTTATGCCCAGGTCTACAACTCTGTCAGTCTTAGCCAGCATTGTTAATGGTGGGGGATCATCGAAGTCATAGTGCAAAGTTTCTGGAGAGTCAAAGGGTGCAGACCCCTTCCCTACACCAAACTGCTTGACATAAATTGTTCTCCCAGCATGTCGAACGCTTTCATTCTGATATGCGTGCAGCCCTCTGAGGGACTTTAGAGCTTGTTTTGATAGGCCTTTTGATGACCAATCAAAGTTTCTGCAGATTGTCAGTCCATGATACATACTTCCACTTGTAGTCCAAGACACATGACTAAAATCAGTACTTTCACTTAAACAGGCAAGACATGTTTCTTTTTTTAAAAGCCAGTTCCCAAAAATATGTTCCAGCAGTAGTGAGACTTTCGCCTGTGAAAAGTTATAAATTGCACCAGCGTAATTATGTTTATTTACAAAAACGCCTTACTCTAGATTCACATAAAAACAAATGCATGTCGACCAGGGAAATGTGTAGAATAATGTTACGCACACTTGTGCATACCCTTATGATTTAACGTGAAATCACGTGACTGTACGTACATCTTGACGTTTTAGGGGAAGTGATGTATGTGAGCTGTTCAAGGAAATTAAAATGCTTGTAACATTGATGCTACAAGGGGCATGAGAATGGATATATGGTGTACAATTACTTTGTGTTTAGAGCTAAAATGTTTTAAAGATGTTTTGTAAAATTGTATTTTTGCCTACTATGGAGTAAGGTTATGCCATGTTGGACTGCCAATATTGGGCATGAATGAGTGCGCCATGTTTGTGGCCACGAGATCTGGCACTTCCTTGAAGTAATTTACCAGGGTGCAACTGATGCTGAAAATTGAATCTTAGACTATCCACACTAGCATGGCATCTCCAACCAACAACCAGCATGGCATAAAGCACCTGGATGTGCCTCAATAGCAACAAGACCGAGTTAATGGTTTTTGGATTTACCCAGGCCTGCACTAAACTGACTTCTGACTACAAGGCATTTCAAATCAAGGAATCTTGCATTGAAGTAGTCGGTAAAGTGAAAACACTTGGCATGACGCTGGAAGCCAATCTCAATGCAGATGCTCAAGCCATGCATGTCAGCAAAAATTGTAATTACTACATTCGTCTTCTCAAAACAATGAGACCCCTTCTCAATGAAAAAAATTGCGCCACCATTGCTAGAGCTACCATTCTTTCACGATTGGACTATGGCAATGCGCTCCTTGCTGGTGCCAGCAAGCAAAGCTTACATAAGTACCAACTGATTCAAAATCAGGCGATAAGAAACATCAAACTAAAATCAAGGAGAGATCACATCAGCGTAGCCAGACGCGACCTACATTGGTTAAAAATGGAAGACTGTGTACAATTCAAGTCCTTGTGCCTAACCCATAAATGCCTCTATGGAAAAGCACCTGCCTACCTTAAGACCAAACTTACACCCTACAACCCTACCAGAACATTGAGATCTGAAGCCAAGGGATTGATAACAACTCCTAAATTAAAAAAAGAACTAGGTCTAGGAAGAGCTTTCCCCACTCGTGCGGCAGCACTCTGGAACAAACTTCCTACTAGCCTTAGACTGGAATCAAATCTATTCTCCTTCCGTAAAAAACTGAAAACCTTGCTTTTTAAGTAATTCGAGATATATCTTTACGACCTCTGATGGATAACCCCTATATGTAATGAATCATCCTGTATACTGTTTGTCCCCACTATTTGTCCACGTCTCCATGGAAGCACCTCGATGCTTGCGAACAGTTCGGCGCTCTACAAATAAACAAATAAAATAAATAAAAATAAAATAAATAAAGCATGAACGTGGGGGGCCGGAGGGTGGGGGGGGGTTACTAGCTCTGTTATGTATTATGGCCAGAACATTTGCAATCGACCATACCTTCTTTATATTGGTAAACAGCTGTGGGACTCAGTGAACCTCTGATATACTCACACATCTCCCAAGAGTTCTAAAATGGTGCTGGGAATAATGGCGCTCTGGTCGTGTTGAGGAGTGTCCATCGGCGGCTGTGTTTCTCTTTGTAATAAACTCCAGCCACGTAGTTGAGGTACAGAACTCCCTGTTGGTGGTTGTGCTCATCAACCCATTGTGTCCAGTGCTCCTCCTGCTCTATTTGTCCACCCAGGAGGCTATGGTTGTTTTTTTGTTGTTGTTTTGCTGTCTGTTTATCTTTCTATATGTAGAATCGTATCATACTTGCAGGGATGTAGTTTGCAGAGGGGTGTCTAGTTTGGTACCCCCTCCTGTCCCAGGATTGCAGGCTAGCCAGTTTATCCCCGATCAGTTGGGTCCCTCGGTGTGGCAACGTGTGGGTAGGCTCAGCTGTCAGTCATGTGGCATGCTATTACTTTTTCAGAATGTCATGCCATTTGACTGAGGGTGAAACATCACCCAATATGCATTGTATTATTGTAGCCTAGTTGGTGCCACAGGACACGCTGGGTTGCCAGTGCCACTTAAGCCGCTGCCCCCCTATTAGAGTCAGGTACCCAATTTTCTTTCAAGTGAATAGCACTCGCTCTGTGGCCTTGCTGGCACCGCCAGATTATACTGGCATTACAAGGGTCCCTGTAATGTGAGGCTGCCGAGAGGACAATCATTTTCCCCCAGCTTTGTGCCATGCCACCAGCGGCGTGGAGGAGTGGGTGCGGGGTGTCCGTATGCAACTCGCTAGTTGTGGGCACCTGAGTAGCAGACATGGCATCTGTGAACCCATGTTAAAGTGTCTTGCTGAGTACCTTTGTCTGCCAAGTGATACCCCCAAAGCAGACATTATTGGGAAATGCCTGCGCAGCCAAGGTCATCTTCAGTGACCTTTCCACTTGTTAGACTCCTGGTATTTCTGGAAAGTGCTAATTGTCACTGTGGGATCTCCATTTCAAAACCTAATTCCTACCTCACGCTGGGGTTGATTAGGTTACCCGCGAAAAGCAAGAGTAAAGAATTGCAAAGCTTCACGCAGCCTTCTGCCTGTTTTAAAATAAAAAACACATATTTTATTTTGTTTCAAACATTGACAAAATCAAGTGATTTTATTTTGATGATACCACACTGAGCAGTTTACAGAAATCTCATGTTGCACCATTCTATGTGTGGATAGCATAGTCTAGTCTAAATACTAATGCCACACTGCACACCGCAGTTTCTAGAGAAATTGAGAGAGTTATTTAAGTATTACTTAACAGTCGTTTCAGGTGCATGGGAGAAATAAGCAATCCGGACACAAGGGCCCTCATTACAGTTTTGGTGGTATCCCACCGGTAAATCTGGCAGGATGCCAGCAAAACGGTAATACCGTTTCCGCCACTCGGAAGGTTGTGTCATGCCGGTGCGGTAAAAGTGCTGGTGCTGGAATTAACAGCAATTTTACCTGCACTTTCACTGCACCAGGAAAACTGTAATGACCCCCATAAACTGCCAAACAATGAACAGACAACAGGATCAAAATGATAGGGTGGTAGGCACACTCTCGACCCCTGACCTCGATCAAGGGCCACAATTGCCAAACATTTATCTCAATGTAATTTGCAATATTAATTAAGAGATGGCCAATAGATTCGTTGGTCAAAAGAATTTCAATGCTTGATCACGTCTTCCAGTGAGTATTTTATTCATGAAAGCATTCAGCTCATAACGTTTCGGGGCTTTTGTCCCTTCTACAGGAGCAAATTAAATTCAATTTCTGAAATTAACAAAGATGGAGAGCCATCAATATTCAAACTCATGATGAATAAGTTTTATATGTACATTTTTATATATCCATGAGGATAATAGAATTGGTCAATTACTTGGAACCAATTAAGGCGCCTTTACAACCCAACTTCAGTGTCTGGTAGTGGAAAGTTAGACAGGGTCCACAAGCTGTCCAACATTGGACTGATGTTCTGCAAATAAGTAGAATGTAATGAGTCAGTGGAATAAGATCAATAACAAAGTGGTTTCCTCCCTTACATAGTAGAAATAAATTATAGGTCCTAAAAGTATGTTCAGATGTGGTTATAAACTACTTTAAAGAAATATAGAATTAACCAACTTAAAGATGTCCATCATGATCATAATAAACCGTGAATTTATGAAAAGCAAACGTGAAATAAATTCTCTGGGTGTACCTGCCTTACTCGGTATAGCGGTAAATACCATGGCAGGAAAAGTCCTTGAATTAAAATTCTGTGGTCTATAAATAAATAGACATCAAAAGCTAACATCAATCTAATGTTACTATAAATTATCTTAAATTATGCAAAAGGAGTAGTTAAATCTCCCAATTTCCATAGGACAATGACATGGATTTTATCTGCATGAGCAGAAATTATTAAACCACTCAGCCAAGAACGCCACCAGGTAGTTTTTCGACTGCCAAATCTTGATTTGAGAATAAGTATTCGGGAAATGAACATCAAGAACTAGCGTCAATCTAATATCACCGTCAGTTATTTGCAGTGATGTGAAGGCGTAAATAAATCTCCCAAGTTCCATGGTGTAATTGTAAAGATTACCTGTACAAACAGAACTGAATAATCCTCTCTGACAAGAACGCCACCATGTAGTGTTTATTTATAAACGTGACAGCAAAATGGCTGCCTTTTAATGATATGTATGGCGTGACAACGTAATGACGTCATTAAGTGCCGCGCAATATTCACCATCTTTAATTCTGGGATGTAATGAATGTTCGAGAACATAAACAAATGGATACATTCGTATTAGCATTACATTTGGTGTTCAGGTTAATAGATCAAGCCTGTGCCCATTAGTTGGTAAAGACAAGACGCCATACTAATATAACGGATGGCCAAATAAAGGTATACATTTATTCCATTGTAATTACTCCAAGTGGATTCAGAGTAATGAACTTGTATCATGCTGTCAATGTCTATATAATCTCTATGTCAATGTTTTCAAAAAGGCATCTTTAAAATCACATAGGTTGGGCTAACCACTTTTGTAGATCAATAAGTTGGGCTAACCACTTTTGTAGATCAATATTGGTATGATACAATTGCATAGTTTGTGGAACATTGTCAATGCATTGTTCGTGAAGTATTAATTGACAGCGACTAAAACCATCAGCAATACAGAAAAATGAATGAAGAAATTAGTTATGAAAACATTTTGATGAATCAACTAAAGTCAATGAAATGCCCAATCCTTAAAAAAATTAAGGAAACGTATTCATTGGCACGATGTATAACATATATGGACATTGTTGAGTAGTGATACAATCAAATACATCTTGTCGAAGACTTGTCGAATAGTCCAATTAGATAGACAGGAGATCCTCCATTCTAACATTGGCTAAGTGATAAATGGAACAACAATATATTTGATATCTCCTATTAGACAATATAGGCAATACGTGATCCTTTTTGACAGTCCTAAAGATAAGGGGTGTTTCGGTCACTTTACTCCCTAAAAATGGGCAAATACTCCCAAAAAATCAAAATAGGGAGTAGGAATACTCCCAAAACAAATAGGAAACAGACATATTGAACCATATGCCCCTATTTTCACCCACAAAGCTCGATGGATATGTTTGGGCTAGTAGTTCACGTAGTACCACAGGCAGAAACTACTATTATAAATGCCCGATCAGAAGAAGCAAACATGTATCTTTTAACGTGCATAAACACCCGGTGCAAAGAAATATGTTTTAGTCGCTTATAAATAACTCCCAATAGGAATTGGACTTACATTTTTAGTCCCTAAAACATAGTTTACACAGTGGTAAATTTAACCTTCTGGAGATAGTGAATTATGACCAAAGATAACAATAGATAGAACTACGGAAAAGGTCCAAGATGGCACTCCTCATTCATTTATTCCTCATGGGGTACAATGCATCTATGAGAGAGCGAGAGAGAGAGAGAGAGAGAAAGGGAAGAAAGAGAGAGAAAGAGACAGAGAGAGAGAGAGAGAGAGAGAGAGAATGTTTTGCCTTGTAATGCCTAAATGCCTATTATAAAGAAAAAACAGAGATACTGATTGTTAGTACTTCTAGTGGCTATGCCAAGGTATTTGAGCATTACCCTGAATTGACCTTACGAGGGGTTCAATATTAAACCTCCACGCGCTGTCAAGATTCTTGGTTTCTATCCACAACTATTGCTCCTCAGGTATCTTATGTTTTACGATTAACTCATTTTCAATTGATGTTACTCAAAAAGCTAAGACATTTATTGTCAGTACATCATTGTGCTATTGTTCCCAGAGCTATTGTGAGCACTAGATTGTGTGTTTGTTTGTTTATTTATAGGGCGCCAGAAAACCCTTGGGTAGCTGGGCGCACAGAATAACAAGAATGCTTAGAACTTGGTTACAGGTTGCATATTACAGGTTGTAGCTAACATAAATTGTATACAGTAATTACATTATGTACATTCTATACATGTAAGGGTGGAAAGGTAACAAATTATGTACAGTAAATACATTATGTACATTTTACATGTAAGAGTGGAGGGGTACGTGTGTGATCAGATCACAATGCTCAGGGTCACCGGTTTCAGAGGTCATTGTGTTGTAGCCGGGTGCCGGTACGGTGCCTGAAGCTGTTGTAGGGCTGGTCCCTTCTTAGTTCAACTGGTAGGGCGTTCCAGTACTGGGCTGCTTTCACAGGGAAGCTATTACCTCCTGTTTTTTTTAGTCGGAATCTGGGGGTTTGGAGGCAGAAGGAGTTGGCTGTTCTGGTTGGTCGTGCAGTGGTTTTTCTTATTATTCTATCCCTAAGGTATAGGGGGGCTGCATTGTTCAGACATTTGAATGTTAGTGTGACAATTTTTAAGGTGATCCTATCGCTAATTTTTATCCAGTTGTATTTTCTCTGCACATTCGAGATGTGCTCTCTAGCTGGGAGGTTCAGGGCCGTTCTGAGCACGTTGTTTTGTAGGGTTTGATGTTTATTGATGATGTATTTATTTGTGCCTGCATAAAGTGCATTGCAGTAATCCAGTTTTGAGAGGATTAGTGCATTGGCTAGGATAATGCAGCTAGCTGGTGAGAGGAAGGGTCTGCATGCTTTAATAAGTTTACCGGTATAGGCTGTGGATGAGGCCAGGGAGTTCACTTGTTTCCTTAGGGACAAAGTGGAGTCCAAATAGAAACCGAGGGTTTTCACCTCTTTGGCGATGGCGATTATATTGCCATCGATATTGAAGGAGCTGTAGTTGGAATCAAGTTTTTTTAGGTTGTTGGGTGAGCCTAGAATGAGGATCTCTGTTTTTTCGTCATTCAGGCAGAGGCCATGGGTTGCCATCCATGCCTGAATGAGGGTGTAAATTGTGTTTACTAAAGCTGTATCCGTAGTGAAATTGCCCGAAAGGGGAATGAGGATCTGGATGTCGTCTGCATAATTTGTGTAGGTGACACCCAGTCTGTCCAATTTGTCGAATAGAGGTTTAGTAAAGATATTATGCATCGTTGGCAAGACACAAGAGCCCTGTGGGACTCCACATGTTGTCTGGATAGGGTCTGCAGAGTCTAAGGTGGAGAAGACTTGCATGCTTCTGTTGTCGAGAAAGGATTGGATCCAGGCTATGGCTTCATTTGAGAAGTGGGCAGCTGACGCTAGGTGTTTGCAGAATACTGCATGGTCCACTAGGTCAAAAGCCGCCAATAGATCAAGGAGGAGTAGCATAGCTGTGTTTCCTTTATCGTTGAGCTCGTCAATTTGGGCTTTGAGATCCATAAGGGCGGTCTCAGTGCCATGTTGCGGTCTGAAGCCCGATTGACGAGTGCCGAGGAGTTGGTTGGTCTCCAGATATTTTTGGATTTGGAGATAGGCCACTCTGTCAATTATCTTCAGGAGGAAAGGGACAGTAGTGATGGGCCTATAGTTGGTGGGGATATAGGTGTCTAAGCTTTGTTTTTTAAGCAGGGGGAGAACCCAGGACTCTTTTAAGGTACTTGGGATGGTGCTAGATGAGAAGGAGGCATTGATGAGTTTAGTGATGAAGGGGGCAAGGTCTCTGGCGGCATCCTTGATTATCTGGGCCGGGCAGCAATAGCCTTTACAATTGGATGGTTTTAGTGAGGCAATGATTTTTTAAGTTTCATGAGTGGAAACCTTAGAGAATTTGAATGGTGTTAGGCGAGGTTTGAGCGTGGGCGTGGGCGTGCTGGGAATTAAACTAAAAGGGAGGGAGGCTTTTTTTTATAGCAATTTATGATTGTAGTGTTTTTACTTTATTTGCGAGGGCATTTTGGATATTGGTACACCATTGCTTGTCTTTGGGTACGTTATCAGGTGGTGATATGGGGGATTCGAGTTCTCACAAGATTGCGAATAGTTCCTTTGTATTGCAGCATGCTTTGGAAATTCGGTCGTTATAGTCTTATTTTTTAGCTTGGATGATTGCTTTCTTATAATTCGTAGCGCACAGTTTGAGTTTAAGTTTATTTTCAGCTGTAGGGGAGTGTTGCCATACAGTTTCAAGCTTCCTTTTTTCCAGTCTCAGTTCTCTTAGATGGGGGGTGAACCAAGCATTAAGCTGGGAGTGTTGTTTACTTTTACAGTTTTTCAGTGGGGCAATGGTGTCCATGGCTATGGCCATGCTGTCGTTGTATATTTTAACCATGTGTCTGGGTCAGAATCAAATGGCAAAGCATTGATGGTTGGGAGGAGCAGGGGTATGATATTGTCTGGTGTGATGTTTTTTCTGGATCTAGTAGGGACAGTAGGAACAGATGGTGCCATTGTTTTTTCAATTCTGGGCATCTTGTTAAGTGTTAAGTAGAAATTGATGAGGAAGTGGTCAGTCCAAGGCTGGGGTGCAATTTTCGTGATATTAGTAGGGCAGTTGGAAGTGGCTACCCAGTCTAGTATTCTCCCTTTGTCGTGGGTGGGGGTGAGGACTTTTTGAGTGAGGCCATGCCCTTCAAGCATGGTAGCGATGGCTTGCGCTTGTTTGTCATTTGGGTCATTAAGACCTAGGTTAAGGTCGCCAAGGATCATTGTCTGGGATGACTTTTTTGTGTTGCCCGCTAAGAGGCTGGATAATTCCTCTTCGAAAAGGCCTAAGGGTCCTGGTGGCCTGTAAATGAGATAAATCGTTAGGGTTTGGCATGGGGATATCGGTAATTTAGCGGCTAGGTGTTCACAGGATTTTAAGGTGGGCAGTGTTGTTAACCTTACATTCAGGTGGATTTGGCAATGATGGCTAAGCCACCACCTCTGGCGTTCGGGCGGTCTAGTCTTAGTAGTTGGTACTCTTTGCGTATTGCTAGGGAGAGGGCTGGACCTGCTGTGTCATGTAGTCAGGTTTACATTGATTATACAATTGTAATACCCTTTTTGCAGGAACCACTGAATTGTCCATCCATTCTTTGCAGCTGATACAAAACATTGCAGCTCCAATAGCTATGAACCTTCCTAAACAGGCTTATATTTCAGCAGTTATTAAAGCACTTCATTGGCTTGCCATGAAATCTAGCTAGCATGTCTTTTAAGTTGTTTACCATTGCTCAGAAAGCTTTAAATTGTAGAACCCCCATTTATCTTACGAAACATGTAAAATGGTGTAGATCCAGTCGCCCATTAAGGTCCTCCTACAAATAGTCTATGTTTCCCGCGTGTGCGTATATGGGAGGTCAAGCATAGTTCATGTTGTCAAACTTTGGAACAGGTCACCACTTGATTTGCGTATTATTGAAGACCTTCTAACTTTTCGTAAATGTATGAAAACTATTCTTTGTTAAGTACTCTTTCATGGGCAGGGCAGCTTGTACCCCGCCCCCGCCAGACATTTGATCCAAGCGCACTTAGATACTGTAAAGTTCTAGTGCCTCCACTCACTCTGTCCTATAAATTAGGGGAATTACAATTATTACTGCCTTCCCCTGACTAACTGACTCTCCTCTAAGATCCCCAACCACCTTACACTACACACACACAAACTCCCACAGACGGCCAACACAGGTCTAGCCATTAGCGAAGGAACAGCAACCGAGCCGTGACTAAGCTCTCCTCTTCAGCCCTGTCGCATGCTGCTTTATCAGCAGCTAACAGGCCCAAAGCTCTGTAGTCTATTAAATCTTGGGCTATTCCCTATGGATAACAAACTCCCAAGTTTCTTCCGCCAAACCCAGAGAAAGAAGATTGGTACTCCAGGACCAGGTACTTCTGATCTGCACCCATCAACACCACAGGTTTTGCACGGTCCCCACTAATGAACCCCACCCCCCCTTTTTAGTTTGGGCTATTAGGTGCCACTTTAGCAACGTATATAAGCCAAAACTATTGCATTAGACTACAGATTGGGGGAAATGACATATGAGGAGGGACACAAAGCTTGTAGGTGTGTTGTTTGGTTATTTTCCCACCCATGTTGCGCCTAGAAACACTTGTACAGGCGCGTTATAAATGACATATTATGTCGTATCAATGACTTCCCATGGCCATTCCTACTCAGTTCATACCCCTTCCCGCCCAAAACACCTTCTCATGGGAACTCTTTCAGCACGCTTTAATGTTAACTACGCGGGAGGGTCTTGGAGAGTCCCATTCCGAATTCTGTGTAGGAGTATGAAAGGATGGGGTCATGTCTATTATATCTATTATATTAGAACAATATTGTCCCATGAATATTCAAAGGGCACCCCTTTAAATCTGGTATCACACGCATATGTGTGGGTCCCTCTTAGAGGGAAAGAACTAACCCAAACGTCCCTCTTCTAGCCATCCTTCCCTTCTCCATCCTTGCTTTTTTGTCCTGCGGGTGGTGCCGCTGCTGATCGTATATATCAAATATGCCAACTACTACTTCTTGCCTGGTGGGCACCCTCACTCGAAAGAGAGAAAAGTCTGAGCTAGAAATAGAAAGAGTACCTACTTGTGTCTAACACGGGTGGGTGCTGGAAACAGGAAACACGGGTTCTATTTCCAGCATCAGCAGCCTACTCATGATGTAAACTCTAGCATGAGGGGAAGCTTCTACTGGAAACAGGTCAAATATGTTATGCGTTTTGCAGGGTGAAAGGGCCTGGTTTCGCTACAGAAAGAAAAGGTATTCCTTTCCAGTTCTAGCTTGAGCGGGATCTCAGGTCTGGAATAAAGTATAAAAGCAAGATCCACTGGGGGTCGGCAGCCTGCCCCCCTCTGCAGGGCTCTTGCCTACTCTGAAACCATGAACTTTTTCAGCTAGAAATGCCTGAAAAGGTTTTAAAGTTACAGGGTTCTCGAACCACGTGAAATTTGAGTGTTTTGAATTTCCCTCAAACTGGTTCAAAGAGGAATCATTATGAGTGGGATCCCTCAAAAGTAGAGCGTTATCATAGAAGATGTGCACGCGCAGCAATAGACTCAGGATATAGTTATTATTCCATTTAAAAGGATTTAAACATGATGGAAACACGACCATCATCCCCTGCACCCGCGACTCCGGCAGCCTGCGCCCCACCCAACATTACAGAGTAAGTTAGGCCCCTGCATACTTGCTCACGTGCTTTAGTGCTTCAATGCCCTAAGATGGAAGTGCGCTGAGTGCTCATAGGTCGCAGTAGAGGCAGATGCGCGCAGGTCTGCCCGCTTGCTTCCGCCTGACTGTTTCTAGCATTGCAGCCGTGCGCATGAGCGGACTGCCGACAGCTTCCGGCGGCCCAGGTCTAGCCTCACGAGGACTCTCGTCTCTCTGCTACAAGTAAAAAAGCTTGTCTGATAAGGAAGCTCGCTGTTGGCAAATCTGATGGGGGTTTCATGAGACACCTTGAGGACAATGCCATGATACACAAAGTGGGATATTACGTGCTGACACATACCATTGCAGACGTGTTCACAAGATGAGTGCCCCAACACTCAGTGCTTTAAGGGGCGGCTGGTAAAAATTGGAGCTGGGGCACACTTGCATTATTACCTTTAATGCGTCCAGCCCCTCCTTTTAAACAAAAGAAGGGGCTGGGCGCACCAAAAGGTGTGACACCAGTGTGCCCCAGCTCGCATGCAGCAGGCAGCCCTTTCATTCTAGGAGCCTCCTTTAACCACAGACTCCTTGAATGAAAGGTGTGCCTGCTGCTGGTGTCTCTGTACTTAAAACAGCAGGAGGGCTGGAGGGCCCAGTCTCTCCTTTTGTTTCGAGTAACTAGGTGCCACTCAGCATCATGCTGGGTGTTGACTAGTTACTCGAAACAAAAGGAGAGCTGGGCAGTCCAGCCCACTCCTTTTTCGAGTACATAGACACCAGGCAGCCCGCACTGCACGGTTACGCCTGCTGCTTGCAGGTGTCAGTACTTTGGTTTAGAAAAAAGAAAAGGATCACTTTTCTTTTTTCTAAACTGAAGTGCTGACACCTGCAGGCAGCTTGTATAACCGTGTAACCTCTACACGGGCTGCCTGAAGTGTCGGCTCACTGGGGCTAGTCGGTGGAGGGCCCCGGCAGGGCCCCAGCTCGGGAGCCCTTTCTGGAGACTGCCGGGGCCCAGCCCCGGCTGGCCCCGCCCACTTAAAGCCCTGCCAACACATCATATGTGGAGCAGGCTCTGCGGACAGCAATTCTGGCCAAGTGCCCCGGAATGGGGCTCGGGTGGCGCTCACGAGCACATGGGAATAATCATGGGGGGCAAAGCAGGGGAACAGTTCCAACATGCAAGGATGCATCAGGCAGCCCTTGCAGCAAGAAGAGAAGCAGCCTGGCCCCTCCCCTGACAGATCACCAACCAAGGTAACAGGTCAGCCGGCTCTGGGCTCCACAGGTTATTACCTATCTCCCCATCCTCCAGCTATAGATAAGAGCTGGTGGGTTGTGGCAGCTCGTGCGCAGGAACATACGTGGCTCAAATGGTGGAGGTGCCACGAGGCATGGTGCATAAAGTAGCACTCATTTCCCGCCTGCTGAGGTTGTGGGATAGTTCACGCTTGACACACACTGTACTGTGGAAGTCTTCATAACATGTGTGTGGCAGCCTGTGGGAATTAGTAGACTATGTGGAAGGGGGTATCCATGTAAATTCCCGCTCTCAGGCCTAGGCTACTGTACAGGGGCGCCTGAGGGACAGGAAGGGTTCTGTGTGCCAGTGTGCAGAGACCTATGCAGGCATGTGTTGGTATGTGCGGACAGAACGAAGGAGCTTTTCACAGTGTTGGCTCATGGAGGGGGCGGCAGTAGCGAAGGCAGATTTTTGAGTGGGGCTGGTAATAGGGTGCCAGCGGGAGGCGAGGGCGGCACTGTCCACCAGGAGGGAGCCAGGGGGTACGGCTGCCCCCCTTGCACCTCTCCCCCTCTAACCCCCACGGGATCCGCCACTGGGGGGCAGGCGGGGTGCTGTAGTCGTTTCGGACCGCCCTTCATCTTCCAGGTACATGTGGTAGTCGAAAACTCCTCCACCTGCTCCCAAATAACCACTGACGGAAGCTGACCTCAAAGCATTACAGAGAAGATATAACCAAGTAAACAGAAAGTGTCATGACAATAAAAAACTCCTTCCCTTGCAGAAAAGCACAGGATCAAATTCTAAAGAATGTGTTCCCACCCTTCTGGTGTAAGCTCCCATGGCAGTTGCACAGGCTGGCCCCCACTGTTTCCACCCCAGGAATGCCAGGTCTAGTCATACCCTTACAGTGAAAGCGTTGCATGTGAAATACTGATACAGGTTACCTGGGGTGTGGGGCTCATCTATTGCACACATGCAATCCCTCCCAGTCAGCCAATCAGCAGTGGCACCTTGGCCATAAGGGGAATGGGTCTGGGGTCCACCTCAAATGATCAAGGAGGATCCAGAAGCCAGAGCATTCCCAGTCACAGAGGCTCTCATCTTAGGCCATTTGTGAGAGAGGGAGCTCAGCGGCTTGAGGCAGCAACTCTCTGTGCCCACCATCACAAGGCCCCGTAGGCACAGGGTGACACTGACGAACTGTGGTTCTTAGGAGACTTTGGGGGGTAGTTGATTCAGAGCCCAGATAGGCACACAATACTATATAGAGTTGCTCTGGATCTCAGATGCTCCACATCCTCCCAGGCCTTCTAGGAGGGAGGGTGGAGGCTGTTTCTGGTCAATAAGCCTGTAATGGAACTAGAGCCAGGGGGTAAGAGGCACTGGGCTGCCAAGAGGAAAATACACAGGCTTGAAAAATGTGTGTACATGCGTTTGAGTTTATGTGGGTGTATTTCTGAGCATGTGTGTGCCAGTCCGTGTGCACGTGTGTGTGTGCACATGTGTGTGTGTTTTGTGAATGTGTGCACATGTGTGTGTGAATGTGTGCACATGTGTGTGAGTTTTGGTGTGTGTCTGCAAAGTTAGGTTGGTTTGGCATGGGGTGTTGGGTTCGGAGGCAAATACAATGGAGCAGTTTTGGGGCAACAAGAGTAACATGGGGCAGAGCTGGGATAGTGAGTGTCATGAAGTAGAACTGGGAAAAATAAAGCACCATGTGGCAGCATATAGGCAATGAGAGAAAATGGGGCGGAACAAGGGCATTGAGAGTGACATTGGGGCACAATTGGGGCAGGGAGCGTGGCATTGTGTGGAACTGGGTTAGTGAGAGCACAATGGGGCAGAACCAAGGCAGGGAAAGTGGCGTTGAGGCAGTACTGGGATACTTTAAACAAAATGGGGCGGTACAGTGTGAGATTGAGGAAGACCTGGGATAGTTAGAGGGACATTGGAGAATAACTGGCGCAGTGAGTGTAGCATTAAATAGACCTGGGGCAGTGAGTGTGGCAATGGGGTGGGCATAGGGCAGTGAGGTTTACATGGGGTGGAACTGGGGTGATAAGTGACATTATGGCAGACCTGGGGCACTCAGTGTGAAATGGGGCAGAACTGGGGAGCAAGAGTGGCAAAAATGGAGACATTGGGAATTTATGAGGAAGGGCTAGGGAAATGAGGGTGACATTTTGAGTTTTTTTTTATTGTTTTTTTAGTGTGCATAAGTACAAACATGTAATTTCACTGTACTATTGGGGAGAACTGTAGCAATGAGACTAAATGTGGAAGCGCTCTGCCACCGGAAGTGACATTTGGACAGAACTGAGAAAGTGAGTGTGACATTGGGGCAGAACTGGTGCAATGAGAGCAAAATATGGTATACTATGTGAGATTGTGGTAGATCTTGGGCAGAGGGATCACTCTTTGAGGGTATAAATGAGACAGTGACATGGACATGTGGCAGAACTGGGGCAATGAGAGGGCCATTGTGGTATAACGTGAGCAGAAAAAGCGACATGGGGCAGAACGGAGCCACTGAGAGTGGTATTGGAGACAGAACAGGATCAGCGAGAGTGCTATGGGGCAGAACCAGGGCAATGCGGGGGATACTTTGGGAGAACTGTGTCAATGAGGTAAAGTGTGGCAAAACTGTGGCAGCGAAAGTGACACCAAGACAGAACAGGGACAAAGAGTGAGATTGGGCATTACTACACAATCTAAGAGCGAAATGTGACTGTATTTGGGCAGTAAGATTTACGTTGGAGCAGAACTAGGGCAGCGAAAGTGACATGAGGCAAAACTGGGGGTGTCAGAGTGCCATGGTGTCAAACAGGAGCAGTATCACAGCATTGGTAAAGAATTGGGACAATGAGACTGGCATTGGGGCACTGCAGCTGTGAGTGTGACATTGAAACTGAACTGACATTGAAAGTGACATGGGACACAGCAGCGGCTGTAGGGTGTCATTGGGTCAGAACTGGGACAGTCAGATTTACAGTAGCGGTGTAGTGTGGCAATGAGCATCTAATGTGGCAGTGCTGAGACAGTGAGGGTGATGCTGGAGCAAAACCACAATAATGAAATAAACGTGGGGGAAAATGGGGCAGTGAGAGTGGCGTTTTCACAGAAATAAGGCAGTGTACGTGATATTGGGACAGACCAGAGTAAGAAAGATGACATGGGATAGAACTGGGCCAGTGAGTGTGACGTTGGGGCAGAACAATGACAGTGAACGCCACACTGGGAAATAACTGAATAAGTACAGTCGCATGAGACAGAACTGGAGCACTGAGAGTGATAGAGATACAGGCGCAGTGAGAGTGACATTGGGGCAGATCTGCAGCAGCAAGAGTAACCTAAGGCTGAACTGGGGTGGAGAAAATGACATTGGGGCAGGACTGGGCCATGAGTAAAAGTGACATGGGCCGAAATAGAGCAATAATATTAACAATATGAGTGTATCTATGAAGTGAGAGTGAGTGACACGGGGAAGACTGGGGGTGTGGAGGTTCAATGGGGTACCATTGTGTTAATGAGACCAAAACAGGGAAAACTGGGGAAGAACTGGGGAAGTGAGAGTGACATTGGAACATAACAGGGGCAGTAGGAGAGGCATTGGAGCAGAACTGGGACACCGAGAGTAGCACTGAGGCAGCACAGGGGCAGTGAGAGTGGTATGGGGTAGACCTATTACACTGACAACAGAATGTGACAGAACGGGGCAGTGAGAGTGGCATGATGCAGAACTGGGACTGTGAGAGTAGCATGAGTGTGGAATTGTGACAATGAAAGTGCAATGGGCCTATGATGAGCAAGTGAGAGTGACATTGGGGCAGGGCTGGAGCAATGAAAGCGACATGGAGGAGACCTGGGGTATTTAGGGCAAAATGTGGCTTACAGGGTCCTCATGGGAATATTTAACCAGCGCTATTGCAGTCAGAGTGGCCATGCAGCAGAAATGGAACAATGGAAGTAAAGTGGGGGAGTCCTATGTCAGTGATAGTGGCAAAGGGGAGGACCCAGGGCAGCAGGAGTGGTCTTGAGGCAGTGTGAGAGATATTATGGTAGAGGCATGGGGCAGAACTGGGACTATAAATGGGGCCCTGGAGATGAACTGTGGCAGCGAGCTTGGAATTGAAGCCAAACTGGGGCAGTGAGCCTGACACTGGGGCCTAATTGGGGCAGTGAGTGTGACATGGGGCACACCTTGGGTAGTGGGGATGCGGGTGTCACTGAGACAAAATTGTTGCAACAAAAGAAGTGAAATTGGGACAGTGTTTATACAATTAGAGTGACAATGGGGCAGAGATAAGGCAATGAGAGCAAATAGGGAAAGTACCTGGCAACAGGAGAAGCATTGAAACAGGCCTGGGCAAGTGAGACTGGCACAGGGCAGACCTGAGGTAGTGTGGGTGTAATTAGGGTATAACTATGACAATGGGACTACAACTAGTTAAACCAGGGGGATTGGAGTGCTGTTGTGATATAACTGGGGCAGTGTGAGTGACAATGGGTCAGAACTTAGATAAAGGAAAGTGATGTGGGGCAGTTAGAGTGGTAGTGAGGCAGAAATGGTACATTGGGTATGATGTTGTGGTGGTACTGTGGTAAATTGATTGACATGGGGTGAACTAGAACAGTGGGGGGGACATAGAACACATCTGGGCCAATTAGGGTGACATTGCTGCACAACTGGGGGCGATGTAAGTCAAAGTGAGTAGAAGTGGAGAAAAGAAAGCAAAACTGTGTGTAGTGGAAAGTGATGGTGACATTTGGACAGAACTGTGCCAGTCAAATTGCCAATAGGACTGAACCTGCCCAGTAGGAGTAGAAAGGGGAGAACTATGACAGAGAGTAACACTGGGGCAGACTTGGGGCAGTGAGAGTAACACTGGGAAGAACTCGGACATTGTGTGATAGATACTGAGACAGACAGGGTTTAGATGACACTAGTATATTGTCCCGAATTTGAACTTTTAAAGTTATGTGGAGACAGGACGTCTGCCATGGAACCCAAGCATAATTACTTTGGGGGTGTCCACAAACATCTATTTGCGAGACCCTTCGGAACCAGAGATACGGACTGATGGGTGTACGTCCCATGATGGATATTAGGCAAACCACTGCAACAATAGCAGAACATGTCTACTACTTGGAGCGAGAACTGGTGGCAAGCCCCCCCTGTGTGGCGGGAAGAATATCGCTCTGAGGAAGGCTGGGTCAAACAAATGAAGGGACCCCATAGCGAAACTCGAGGTGGCCCTTTCAATTCTACGTTCACCTGATTTGAATAAAACATGATTCATTCACGGCCTAATTAGCAGAAAATATCAGCTGCTAGGCTTTGCAAAAATCTGCAAGTACATGTGTTGAAATTTAAAATTGGCATTTGGATAATCGTTGTGGTCTTCTTTTCCATTTTGAATCTTGAATGTGTGCTTAGTTGTATGCATGATAGAGAATCGGGAGTCATACCAACCATAGATTGAGTGATTGATAGGTTATTTATAATGCACCTATACACAGGTTTTTCAAGGCACAACCAGGCAGGGAGGGGGAAACAGGGCAGAACAAGAAAAGCAATGTTGTTATCCCTAGTATCGTTTAGATCATGCAAGTGGGCAGACCAGTGGTCGAAGTGGGTGGGAGCGGTTGGGAGCCGT
This sequence comes from Ambystoma mexicanum, assembly GCF_040938575.1. Lineage (NCBI taxonomy): Eukaryota > Metazoa > Chordata > Amphibia > Caudata > Ambystomatidae > Ambystoma > Ambystoma mexicanum. Next base: position 380,985,172 of record NC_090925.1, read on the forward strand.
GCTCCTCTGCTTTTTTAAATAAAATTTAGCTGTTTTTATACTTTTATTTGAAAAAGAAACCGTTACGGAATGGTTTCATTTTAAAATAAATATGTAGGAAGAAGTTGAAACTTGCACTTTCAGTGCACTGCACCGAACGTTCCCATGAACAGTTTATATTGTGCGTGGGGGGGTGAGGGGTGGTGATGGGGGTTGTAGGGAGTGGGCACAGGCCATGAGGGAACATAGTTCCACTACCTCTTTTCGTAAACTCCGACCACTGGCGCAGACACGAAGTGCAGGGAAGAGGAAGGAGAAGTGCATCCAGTGGAACAGTGCCCTGGGTTAAGTGCAGGAAGGCAGAGCCTCCAAGGGGAGCAAGTGGAGGAAGTATAGGGAAGGCCAGGTGGCAGTGCAGGAGGGCTTGAAGGCAGGTGCTAGGGACTGGGCACGGGGGCCATGTGTCCTATATGACTCAGAGGAGCACCAGGCAGCCAGTCAACGTAACTGCAGGAGGAAGGGAAGGATAGCAGAGGGAAGGCAGAGAGAAAAGGGGGTGGGGAAAGTTTAGCAGGGTAGAGGCAGAGAGAAGGGAGGGGAGAAAAGTAAAGTCTTGAGGAGCTTCCATGAAGAATTCACTTTTAGCTTTTTGCAAATAATTCTTCTTTAATCATGCCCGAAGAGTCTTGTATTCTGATTCAGACATTCATTGTGATTTGCAGGCACGTGTTTCGACCTTCCAGGTCATTTTCAAGGCTCATCAGTGTAAGCAATTACAGTTTACAAGCATGAATCACCCATGGGTGTGTTGTGCCAATGGTGTGCCATGCTAGGTTGTTTGCATGGTTGAAAAGGGGGTTAGGGGCAGCTAGAGATAGTGCATGTGTGTTGCAGAGGATGTGAGAATGACAAACAATACAAACCAAACAACAAGGAGGGAGGAAGAAGGGAGTGGCGAGAGCAATGATTAGAATTATGTGTGGGTAACAACCCAGATGTTTGAGAGAGCAACAGGCTGAGAGGGCTTACCCATAAGGATGTGATAAGCTCCTGGAGCTTCTCTGATGAGGTTGGGGATGCCCCAGTATAAAATGCTGGTGGGTCATCCATAGACAGGCTGGAAGTGTGGCCTGTAAAGAAGGAGCATAGGAAGGAGGTAGGAAAAAGGTAACAGTGGAGTCCCACTTGTAGATTACCGGGAGCAACACAAGGCACAAGGCCATGTTAAGAGATCGTGATAGTGAATAGCATAATCTCAGCAGTATGGGGAGTAATTGCTGAATAATGAACATGACAGGCCTCTATTATAAGAACCTGTGCTCCGTGCGGACTCGCGGGAGGTGCCCGTGAATGATCGAGATGCAAGTACGGCATGCTATGGGCTGGACATTCCGTCTGATGTGTGAGCCGCATGATGGAGAGTGCAATAACTGGGGTGGCACAAGAGCGTGCTTCAGCGAAATAAAGGACCATTGGAGTGACCGACTTAGTGACTGGTCACAAGGCATGGCGAGTCTGTCGCAAGGCATAGTGGCAAAGTAAAGACCCGCAGCCAACGGGTACAAGGTGACGTGACAATCCTAAGTGAGCTGAGTGAACCCATGCCCGGTTCGGCAGACCCGGGCAAAGGGTAATATGTAACCCAGTATTGGATATGTCAGTTAGACGTGCCATAGTGCCGTGACCAATGTCGGGTGATTAAGGGCGGTGAGATAAGTGTGTGCCTGCATCTATAAATACACACGTGCACTCCGACCAGCGTAATAACTTGGAACAGGGAATTGTGAGAACCCCTATTATTTGGTGCGTTTAGTTCAACTTTATACCAGTTTGCCCAAAAGCAGGGAAAACTAAATTAACATTAATATAATATAAACCTTAGTCTTGAAAGCCGTGCAACTACAAGGGAAGTTGCTTAAGTTTAACGGTGGACCACTAATTCGACTGCAAAGCCGACCCTCCTTACCTGTTAACAACGTCAGTGTAGACCTCGGTTACTCGCACTGGATACAGTGTCAGCGGCCATCTTCAAACTACATTTAAATAATCCCTAGGCTATCATCATGGATGACGCGGTTGGCTGTAGGGCCTGAGCGGTCAAGGCCCACCCAAAATGTGTAAATGCCCCCTCAGCAGCGCTGTGTGGGTATTTACAGAAGTTAATGTCAATGTGGTGGGCCCAACTTCATTAGCTACAAGTAGCACTTGCTAAACAATCCTGGCTACGCCTCTGCTAGCTACGGACCGGTGAATAAAATGATCTGCGGCTGAAAGAGTGAAATGTGAAGTGGCTACCCTGATGTGAGATCAGACAGGGTGAACGGGACGATTGTGCACAACTGAATCCATCGGTCCAGATCCATTAGCGCTGATTACATGATTGCAAAAATTTGGACACAAGCATGAGGCCACCAGAGAGAATGAGAGCCTCCAGTGGCTGGTAAGGGTCTTGATCCTGAGTAGTGCTAGTACTGCAATACACATGCACTATCTCTAGCTGCCCCTAACCCCCTTTTCAACCATGCAAAAAATCTAGCATGGCACACCATTGGCACAACACACCCATGGGTGATTCATGCTTGTAAACTGTAATTGCTTACACTGATGAGCCTTGAAAATGACCTGGAAGGTCGAAACACGTGTCGGCTTCGAGCATGATTAAAGAAGAATTATTTGCATACAGCTAAAAGTTAATTTTTTATGTGTTTAGCACATATATGGTGGCCTCACACCAAAATCTCCAATCAGGGATCGCGGGGCACTTTCCCTAGAAGACCAGTTCCAGACACAGCAGAACACACAGTATTTCAACCAACAAGCACGGTGGTACTACATTGTCATTGCTCCCAATCTCTAGTTGTATCTATGGATGGTTATATGCTGTGTAATTTGCATTGCAAACATGGTTAGTTGTCACCAATAGGGGTAAAAACATTTGCACTTTATGATACATACTTTTGTACATGGTAGCCAGGTTTTTTTGCATTGCCACTTTTTCATGAACCTTAGGAGGTTTAAATGTATGTATTTGCATATGTCTGTTTTTGTCTCCAAATATGTCCTATAATAAATAATGATTAATTCTATAACTGAATGGTTTTCAATAGCTTGGCATTCAATTTATATAAGTGTGGGTAGGGTCAATTTTGTGTTGTTATTGTTTAGCAGAGTGACAAGAGGCAGAATTGGGAATCTGAGAGTGGCAGCGGAGAGCAAGTGGGATTGGGGCTGATCTGAGGAAGTGGGATTGAAATTGGGGCAGCACTAGGGCTGTGAGAGTGACAGGAGCCAGATTTGGGGCAAAGGGACTGACCTTGGGCAATGGGAGTGAATGTGGGACAGGACCTGGGCAGTGTGAGTAACCCAAGGAGGACTTGGGCAAGTCTTTGCTTTGTTGGGGCGGAACTGTGGCAATCAGGCTAAATCTGTGCAAACATGGAATGTGAGAGACATCGTACATATCTGGGGCAGTGGGAGTGGCATGAGTGTAGAAGTGGTACATTGAGAGTTGCACGGGGTAGAGTGCCAGTGAGAAGAGCATTGGACAGAAAGGGGGCAGTGAGAGCAACAATGGGACTGTACTGAGACTGTGAGGGTTACATGGGGAAGAACTGTGTCAATGAGGATGATTTGGGGGTTTTATATGTCCATTGAAACTGACATGAGACATAGCTAGGACAATTTGCGGTGGTTTTGGGGGACAATTCAGGTAGTTAGAATGACATTGAGGTGAAACCAGGGTAATTAGAGTTAAATGGCATGGCATTGAGGCGGTGAGAGTGGCATTAGGGTAGAACTGGGGCAATAAAAGTGACATAAAGCAGAACTGAGGAAAAGAAAGCAAAATGATGGGGCATATCAGGGAAGTGAGAGTGACATTTGAACACAACTCGGGCAGTCAGAGTGACATTTGTGCAGAATTGGGAGACTGAGGGTGCTATTGGGGCAGACGTGTTAAAGAGAGAGACATGGGTCAAAACAGGGACATTGAGAAAGGCACTGGTGCAGAATGGGGCATTGAGCGTCCCCTGAGGCTGAACTGGGGGCAGGAATCATGGCATTTAGTCCAAACTGAGCCAATAAGAGTGACACTGGGGCAAAACAGTAGCAATTGGGTTGACATGAGGCAGGATGTGGCCAATGAGAAGGAGGCATTGAGATTGTCATGGCCACACCGTGGGCAGTCGGAAGCATCACTGTGGCAGAACTGTGGGCATGAGAGCAAAGTATGGCTGACTGGGCCAGTGAGAGTGACATTGGGACAGTGTGCAGTGAGAGAGAAAGTGGGGCAAACCTAAGGCAATGAGAGAAAGTGGGAGTAGTTCAACATATAACTGGGCAGTGAGAGTTACAGAGGACATACCTGGGTAAGGAGTGCGACAATGCAGCAGAAGGGTGGCAATGAGAGTCACGAGGCAGAACTAGGACAACGAGAGTCATATTGGGGCAGCATTAAGGCAGTTAGAGTGGCATAGGCAGAACTGGGGAAGAAAACGTGGTGGGGGATAGAACTGGGCAGTAGGAGTGACAGTGGGCAAAACCAGTGAGCAATTGGGCCTGGTATCTAAAGTACTGGAATTTGTATATATTCCTTTGCATAACTGCTAGTAAAGAGTATGGCCTTTTGCAAAACATAATTTCAACTAAATATTTAGCTGCAAAATGAACTATTTTGACCAATTAAAAACTATCCACCTCCCCTTGCCCCGAAACTGCCTGCATCCCTACATATTAACAATGAATCCGATTAATCTGTTGCCAACAAGCCCTCCTCAGGAAGCATGCGAGCGTTGCCTTATTCACAAATGCCGTCCATTTCAACTTAGTGGGGTGTGGCGGAAAGCTTTAATCAGAGCCGTGTGGGCGGGGTTGAGGGGTGGAGCTCCAGCCAGGTCGAGCAGCTCCCATCTCCTCAAGGAACTGAATCAAGAGCCGCTTAGGGCCAAAGCAGGGGGGCTGAGTTCTGGCCATTTGCCTAAAAGCAAAGAACATTTTGTGACCAGAAGAATGACGCCAGAATTGTATATTTGAAATATGTTTGTGATAGTGATTCAAGCATGAAACTCTTCTGAGCAAGTGTAATGGCTGGCCTGGGGTTCTGTGCGCGTGCCTATGCAGCGCTTAAATAACCAGCCGACACGGAGCGGTTCTCGAGAACGTCCTCTTTATTCTTAAACCTCTTTGTAACTGCCCAATCCCCGCCCACCCGCGTCACTTCCCGTCCCGCCTCCCGCCTGCCCACAACTACAACATGATATGATATGACATTAATAACGCGCCTATACACAGGTGTTTCAAGGTATGATGAGGCAAGGGAGGGGGAACAGAAGGAAGACAGACAACGATCTTACTAGGCCAGGTGTCATTCAGATCACGCAAATGCAAGGGAAGGGGGGAAAGAAAAGTGTGTGGGGGGTGTGGTACATGTGATAATAATCATAATAACATCAAATAAATAAAGAACGGCCAGCAGGTGGCAAGTGCAGGGTGAGTGCAGACATAAGTGCTCGTTAGGGGACTGTAGGGATACAGAAAACAGTCCGCAGGTGCAGGGGTTGCCAGGAAGGCAGCGCAAGCGTGCAGCTTGCAGAGCTTGGGCCCGAGAACAGATGGGTGGACAGGTAACCCGTGCAGTCTTAGTGTCAGCCAGGACTTCACCAGAGGATAGGGGGAGAAAAAGCGGAAGGTTTTTAGGTGCTTCTGTCAGTCTAGAAAAATGGATACCTCTCATGATTGATGGCAAACGTATTTTGGTGGCAGAAGGCCCACCGTCTCGTGCACGAAACAATAGAAATACAGGTTTCCGAGTTTACCAATGAACGACTATTTTGATGTAACAAGGATCGCCATTTTGTTTTCTAACAATTGCTCATTGCTTTCTGTTCAAATTGCTTCGCAGCACATTTTCTGCTTACACTGCTCGACTGTTAAACATTGTTGTCTGAACGTAAAAGGACAAGGCCGCAGGGCCGCGAGGCTAACGAGAGTTTGTTGAAACACAACGTAGGCAGCTCCCTCCCGAATGTAGCCTTGAAGCAGAGCCGCAGGGCATTTAATCATTTCAAAGCTGCCAGCCAGTCTCGTTATATGGTAGAATATGTTAGAATAAAGTAGCTAAAGGCTTGAATTATGCTCTTCTTACGGCCCCCCTTTTCCGAGCCCTGTAGAGCGTGTCGGCTCCCAGGACACGAATAGCACCTCATAGATAGCAAGGTCTGGAATGTGACTCTTCCCCCGTATGTAGCTTGCTTCCAAGAACAGAAGCACTGTGTTCTGTTCAACAAAGAAAAGATGTCTCCGCACTTGCAAAGTTGCATATTGTTACTAGAATAGACATTTGAAGGTGTCATATTCGTCGAAAGTGTCCATCATCAAACCATGTTCAAAGAAACCCAATAAAGGGGGGTGTTAAACATGTCACAGTTGATTGTATGATATGCATTTTGTATATATGTAACTGATGTACGTAATTCGCTCTCTTGCGTCCCTCGAGGTCTAGAGATACATGTCGCGGGGCGTGAGACCGAGTTGGCCAACTGAGACTATTTGCTTTGCAATAAACCCTAGCTTTGGGAATACAACCTCGTGCCTGGCGTATCTATCTTGTGTGGTGACTTGCCTTGTTTCCATAGACGTGAGGGACCTCTAGGGGCCCCTTTCAAGATGGCGCCCGAATAGGGACCCTCCCCCACATGTTCCATCGTGTACGTTATAATTGAGTAAAGGCGGAGAATGACGAGGACGGGACGATAGAGCCGGGATCAAGAGGTGTTCGGGGCGCCCTGTAGAAGTGATGAGAGATTCCTTTGTAGATCTGCACACATCTGATCCCTGATCGACGTATCTGGCTAGAGAACAAGGAGGCGAGGGTCCCGAAACGAGGCAGAAGCCAAGAAACGCCAACACACCATTGGTTGCGTCAGTATACAGACGAATTGTGTCCTGGAGGACAAATTGATTTATCAGGTGAGTCATTCCCCGATTCAAAGGAATCCTGATATTGGTTGAGAGTTGACTTTGCAAAATCAAACACCCTAGGTAAGGTTGATTAACCAGGGGGAAGGTTGAAACATGCCTGGGGTATTGTCCACCCTAGCGGGGTTTTTCCGCTGTGATAGACAATCTTTGGAAGATGGCCAAATTGCACCACCTGGGGGAATGCTGGCGTATGAGATGTATGTGAAGTATGGTGTGGGAGCAATAATATTCTTTGAGACTTGGCATAGGCAAACCAGAAAGCAACAAGACCATCAGTGGCCGATAAATGGTAGTTTTGAGATAGCGAGAATAGATAATTTGGAAAGAGTGTTGATAAGAAAGAAAGCGCGTCCCGCAGCATTTGATATTGTTAAGGACTGGAGAAGGGAAGCAATGCTCCGATTTAGAAGTAGAGCGAAGCATGCGCACAGGCATAAATCAAAAGGTGAGGTAGCGGAAGAAAAGGACGAGGAGGAGTGGACTGAGAGTCTAAGAAGGTCAGGTAGACGTGACCAGTTAAATATAGAAAAAATATACCCACAACGAGAATTGAACATAGCAGATGAAGTGATGGAAAACATATCGATCCATACAAAACAAGGCCCAAGATCAGAAGCGAGGCCAAACACGTCAGTAACTATTGCTCAAACCCCTCCCGTAGCTCAAACTCTCCCTCCCGCAGCTCAAGCCCTCCCACAGCCACAGACCGCGCACGTAACACTTCCTATTAGCCAACCAGGCCCACAGCAGACACTCCCCGTTCCCATTGTCCCATCCGCACCTCCCGCCTTAGATACAGACTCGGTACCGTCCGTCCCTCCAGGGGTTGGAGTTGAAACCACGGGGGCGAGAGGTGGGACTGAACAAAGTGGATGCACGAGGGTAACTCGCAGTGTGATCAGCAAAGAAAGGAAGGTGGAATTGCAGCAACAGGCAGAAATGTATATAGACGGGAATGATGGGACGGCAGCTTTGGCTTCGATGTATGACTTCCGAGGAAGCAACGAAAGACAGGTAGTGTTGGAATGCATGGGTGAATATTTGGTGGAGAGATGGAAACAGTTAATTGGGAAAGTACCACCGCAGCGATTGTTAGACTTAAATGCATTAGCATGTTGTAGACAAAGAGATGAAGAAGTGAGGGAGCATGTGTATGGACTTTTTGAACTTAAAGATGAATTGGATAATGAATATGCTGAAATGTTTACTGCACCTGGGTACAGGGGTAAGGATATCGGGAGAGATAGGAGGGAAGTGCTAGGGCCACACAATCAACAGCAACAGTTACCATCGCCGGGGCGAAAGGCGATGGTGGACAAATTATTGTTATTAAAACAGGTGGGGGAAGACTTGAAAGAATGCATTTTGAAAACAAGGGTGTTACTGCAGCAAGTAACAGGACATAATAGAGGAAGAGGGAACGCACAGGGGAGGAATAATTTGAATATGCATGGGGGGCCATTAGTACCAAATCAGTGTGCATACTGTAAGGAGAAAGGACACTGGCGAGCGCAATGTCCACATTTACAGAATAGAAATGTATCTGGTCAGAGAAGACAGCACAGAGGGCACCAAGGAGCGTTTGGACCAAATAGGAATAGTATGCAGCAGCACCACAATAATGAAGGTAATCAAAACCAAGCCCAAAACCAAAGTGCTCCTAACCAGAGTCAGGGTCAGCAAAACCAACAGTATGGGAATCAGAGTGGGGGAAATAGAGGAAAGAATGGGAACATTTTCAATACGCAGCCAAATACGTATTAGAGTAATAGTAGTGACTACACATCGGACGATGTGTTATTTCCCCAATAGGACAGCCCAGGGCAGGGGTCGGAACCAGTGTCTATTCCTGTGAATCAGAGAGGACCCTACATAGACATGGGAGTCGGGAATAAAGGGCACTGCTTCCTTATAGATACAGGAGCGCAAAAGTGTTCAATAGACCATCACTTGGTTCCGGATATACCACTGTCAGGGCAAAAGAATGTTTCCGTAGGGTTTGCAGGTACACCAGTCATAAACCCGGTGTCCCAACCAGTCCCAGTTAGTATAGGACCATTGACTGAAGATTATCCTTTTCTTTTAACAGACAATTGTGGGGAGAACTTGTTGGGATTGAACTTGTTGAAAAAGCTAGGTGTGATTATACATTGTACGTCAGATGGGGTGTTTCTAACGATTTGGCCACAAGATGCCCCTGTGTCAGAATTTATGTCAGAAACCTTGCCTGGGGAGTTAAGAGAAGTGCCAACCTGTATATGGGCGATGCATGACAACGATGTAGGATGCTTGAAGATAGAGCCAGTGAGGATCATTTTGAAAGAAGGAGTTACATTGCCAAGAATTCCCCAGTATAAAATTTCGGCTAACGGAGAGAAAGGATTGAAAAGTATTGTTTCAGATTTGGTGAAATTAGGGGTAATTGAAGAAATTACAGGCAGTACATGTAACAGCCCGATTCTTCCAGTGTTTGAAGTACCATATAGTTTCATAATTGATTTGCGCGCGCTAAACAAAGTAGCAGATCCACAATTTCCTTTGATCCCAGACGTCACTACAATATTGACAATGATACCTGCCTCAGCAGAATACTTTAGCGTAATTGATCTAAAAAATGCTTTCTTTAGCATACCGGTGGACAAGGCAGTAGATATTTGTTCGCGTTCACATTAGGGGGACGATCATTTACATTCACGCGCATTCCACAAGGTTATACGGAAAGTCTGAGTATTTACAGTAGAGCGTTAAAAGAGCAGCTAGACATGCTAGAATTACCAGTGGGGTGTGTACTATTGCAATATATAGATGATCTGTTGATCGCTGCTGATACAGAAGAGATTTGTAAAAAGAGCACCGTATTACTACTGACACACCTAGCGGCACATGGCCATAAAGCTAGTTTGAAGAAGTTTCAATATAATCGAAAGGAGGTAGCTTATTTGGGCTACCTACTTTCGAAAGAGGGAGAAGGCTAACGCCAGAACGCATACAAAGTATTTCTTGTATGCCTATTCCAAAGACACAGAAAGGAGTCAGAGCCATAATAGGCATGGCTTCTTATTGCCGGCAGTGGATCGGTAATTTTGCATTAATTGTGAAGCCAATGGTGCTATTAACTAAGAAGGATGCGGTGATGCCTTTGCAATGGAATGAAGAATGTCAGAGAGCGTTTGATCAATTGAAAACTGCATTATGTTCTGCTCCAGTTTTCGGCACGCCGAATTATGAATACGTTTTTAGATTATTTGTATGCGAGAATGAAGGATGTGCATTAGCTGTTTTGACACAGGAACAAGGTGGAAGAAATAGGCCGTGCGGCTATTTTTCTTCTGTGCTGGACCCTGTAGTGCGCGCATTACCACGATGTTTGCGATCTGTCACGGCGGCTGCTGCATCGGTGAAACAAACGGAAGTGATGGTATTGGGGCATACTTTAATTCTAAATGGTGCCACATGCCATAGATGTCCTATTAAATAGGACACAGACGCATCACCTCACCTCCGCTAGACTCACAAGATACGAGATTATCTTGTTCGCACCCCATATCCAAATTATGAGGTGTAGTGCTTTAAATCCTGCAGAATTAATGCCGCTGCCCATAAAAGAAATTGGTGACAACAAATCACCACCCCATGATTGCTTAATGGTCACTGAGGAAGAAACGAAGGGGAGAGTTGATTTAAGTGACATCCTACAAAAGGAGCCAGATGGAGAGTTATTTTGTGACGGCTCTTGTTTTAAACTACCTGATGGTACGACAACTGCCGCTTATGCTATCACTACCCTAGAGAGCGTTGTAGAAAGCAAAAGAATTCCCTACAACTCGGCACAAGCCGCAGAAATAATAGCATTGACCAGAGCCTGTGAGATTTCTGAAAATTTGAACGTGAATATCTATACTGATAGTCAGTATGCTTTTGGGGTGGTTCAAAACTTTGTCCGACTCTGGGCTGAGAGGGGTTTCTTGACATCGCATGGGGCCAGAATTCAACATGGCCCTTTGATTGTACGATTGCTGTCTGCACTCTCGTTTCCAAAGCGCCTAGCAATAGTGAAATGCGAGGCACATAAGAATGTAACATGCAAAGTACGAGAGGGAAACGCATTTGCAGACAGAATTGCGAAACAAACTGGCACTGATTTGAATAATAAAATGATGACAGTCCAGACTGAGGAAGTACCCTGTATGATAGAAGATGGAATTGCCACTGTGAAAGATATGCAGGCCGAAGCCACGGCCGATGAGATACAAGGGTGGGCAGAGGGCTCTGCTGAGTTAGATTTAGAGGGTTGTTGGGTGGACAAGGGTACTAAAAACTGGATGTTACCAAATTCTTATGTGATTGCAATGGTCACAATGGCTCACAGCCCTACTCACATCTGTGCAATAAAAATATCTACGGTATGGCAGAATGTAAACATAAAGAAGAATGCAGAGAGGTTGGTGCAGAACTGTATCACGTGTTTACAACACAATGTAGGAAAGGGAACAGTGACTCCAATAAGCAGTTTTGGCCCGCCCTCTATGCCTTTTGAGGTAATCCATTTTGATTTCATAGAGATGGAGAGGTGCCAAAACTTGAAATATGTCTTAGTGGTGATCTGTGCATTCAGCAAGTGGGTGGAGGCATATCCCTTAAAAGACTGCACAGCAATGAGTACGGCAAAAGTAATGCTTAAAGAATACTTTTCCCGTTTTGGCTTGCCCCGTGTCATATGGTCAGATAATGGTCCACATTTTGTGGGCGCAGTGGTGTTACAGATATGTGCAGGTCTTCAGATTGATAAGAGATTTCATAGTTCGAGGCATCCGAGTTCAGCCGGTCTCGTTGAGAGGCACAACGGAATTCTCAAGTCAAAAATTAGCAAAATATGTTCAGGGAGCAAGTTCAGTTGGTGGATGCATTACCGATAGCGCGATTGTGCATGTGTACGTCTGTACAGGCTAGAACTGGGCTCTCCCCGTATGAGATTGTGATGGGGAGGCCGGAGAATGTTTGGTGCGCGCCTCAGCCAAGGCGACTGAGTGAAGTGGAACATCCTGTACTTAGCACTTATTGTGGCCTTTTAACGCAGAAATTGCGTTTGATTCATCAGCAGGTGCAGGAGGCTCTACCCGTAAGATATACTGGTCTGGGCACCCGCTGGAGCCAGGCGACTGGGTGCTGCTAAAGAACTTAGAGAGAAAATCGTTGTTAGCACCCAGGTGGCGCGGCCCCTATCAAGTGCTTCTGGCAATGCAGACGGCAATACGGGTGGATGGGAGGAAGTCGTGGATCCATGCCACCCATGCCAAAAAGATCCCATCTCCACTGAAAGACTTGCCCAATCTGGACGACCAGAAAGAGACAGCGGTCCCAGAAACGAAAGAAACTGCTGCCAGTCCACCACTGATAAATCTGTCCGAGCGGAAAGTGAAACTCGAAACAAAGCCTGAAAAGATTGCCAAAAAGGGGGAAGGGCAAAGAGTGTCCCAACGCTGCCCACCAGAACCTACATCACTGTTGGCCGATACGAAATCTGGATTGCAAATAACGTCAGATACTAAACGTGTACCCCTTTGGCACCCACCAGCACTTGCCATTGCGCCAGAGCCAAAGACCGAATCCGCATCACTGTCGCGGCGCACACCAGCATATGCCATTGCGGCACAGGCTGACGCTGAGCCTGGATCTGGAAGTATACCAGCACTGTTCATGGATCACACAATACCAGGAATGAGGCGATATGATTTGCGGCCTCAAAAGACAGAGTGATCCACAGTTCTTTGGTGTTTATGCTAACCTCTGGTTCCGCTCATGGACGGAGAAGGAACTAGAGGTGTAGAGGAGAGAAGCGTGAGAATTGTGCAAATCGGACAATTCAAGACTCGCGGCTCCTCAGTGTGATCATAAAAAGTACATGTGTCCTGAACCAGAGCGGACAAGCTGGGCGCACATGGTACTAAGGCAATAGAGAACTGTTCAGAAGTCCTTTGAGCAGTATTAGAGAGGATAAGTGATCTTGCCTAAGAACGAATAAGTAAATCAGGTTGCAAAGGGCTGACAGACTACATTGTTGACAATTCCTTTGAACTTATTGACATCCGGACAAGTGCGACGCAGAAAGATATCCACGACGAACTTCATCAGGAAGAAGAAGGACGGTGAGAAAAATGTCGGGACCGGTTTTAGCCTCCTCCTGCACCACAGCTGAAAATGAGTTAGTTATAAAGACTGTAAATTTAGGGAAAACGCATGGTAAAAAAAATTGTATGCTGGCTTTGACGATAATAATGTGCTTCACGAGTGTGGTAGCACCAATAACGACAGCGTTGGTGTTATGGTATGTGGAATCTATACAGCCATTGGGAATGTTTTTACCAATAGTTAATATATCCACTACTGAAAGCCCGGTTCAGGTGATTACTTATACCTTGTCCCCAATGGAGGAGAGACACAGAGAAGGGTATGGGAACAATACGCTGTTACTTATCATGAATATGACGCATGCAATTCTAAAGAAAAATAATTGTTGGATATGCGTCCATTTACCGTAGCATGCGGGGAAAGGAATAGGGTGGTATGTACAACCATTACCATTGAGTTCTGCATGCAGTGCATCTTTAAGTGCAATGTTCTATGGAAAGTGGAATAAGAGTAGTACGGGTCAATTAGACAGAACAAACATGAATGAGTTTGAGGAAATAATTATGAAGCCTGTTGGTTGTTCCATATTCCATAAAGCACAAGTGATGACCCCAGAACCTATGCCAAGAAGTATGTGAAAAATAACATGACAAAATAGACAAGATAGATTGTCCCCACCAGTTAAAACATCTGTGATGACGTTTCGTGTAAGAACAGACGGGAACAAGGATGCAATTCCCCCTTCTTACACTGTGAATTACAACCCGAGAACTGTCCCTTTTTGTCTAAAAAAGAAAGGCTCCTATTTAGTAGGAACATTTACTGGATGCATGAATACAGCGGTATTAAAATGGGAAATAGAACCAGTATATGTGGGAGATCCAGTCTATTTTATATGTAGAGAGAAAGAATATCCGTGTTTGCCCAGAAACTGGGGAGGTACATGTTACCTAGGTCTACTGTTCTCGGGAGTGTTCCTCTTAGAAACAGCAGACATGGCCAGGCTATCCAGATCTAGAACCAAAAGAAGTAGCAAAGGTGTTTTGATAGCGACGGACGTAGCAAAATCATTCGTTCCATTCTTGTCCCAGATAGTGAACTCCTACAACATAAGACAGCTGTCCATAATACTAAAAGATACCATAAACACAACGACAGATATACTATTTAACATGACGTTGGAAGAAAAAGGAAAAAGGTTAATGACGCTGCAAAATAGAATGGCTCTCGATGTAATCCTGGTTGATCGGGAATTAGCAAGATTGTGGGATCAGCGTGCTGTGTATTCGTAGATGACTATTCCCCTACGATTTTTGAAGCAATAAAGAAAATGCATGTCCTAAGCTCCGAACTCCCTACTGGAGAAGGGGGCTGGGGAATAGAGTCCTGGTTTTGGGGGATACTGCGTTCTTGGGGATGGAAGTTGATCTCGATATTAGTAGTGGTGTTTGGAATATTCATAACATGCTGTTGTTGCATACACTGTTTGCACTGAGGTAACTGAGGGATGTACTAAGGGATGTATGCATATGATGACAAAAAGAAAACAAATTTATGGCCGGGATGACAGAGACACAAATGAAATAAAAACAGTGAAAGAATTAATGGCTATAGATATTAATGAAGATGATGATGCTTATAATAGCATGCAAAATTCAGACATAAGTGCTTCAGACTTAACGTCATCAGAGGAGGATACAATAAATGAACGAGATGTTTGGCATACGGTCAAAGGAGGGTTTGTCAGTCTAGAAAAATGGATACCTCTCATGATTGACAGCAAATGCATTTTGGTGGCCGAAAGGCCAACCGTCTCATGCACGAAACGATAGAAATACAGGTTTCCGAGTTTACCAATGAACGGCCATTTTGATGTAACAAGGATCGCCATTTTGTTTTCAAACAATTGCTCATTGCTTTCTGTTCAAATTGCTTCGCAGCACATTTTCTGCCTACACTGCTCGACTGTTAAACATTGTTGTCTGAACGTAAAAGGACAAGGCCGCAGGGCCGCGAGGCTAATGAGAGTTCGTTGAAACACAACGTAGGCAGCTCCGGGGAGGAATGCCCGGCTCCCTCCCGAATGTAGCCTTGAAGCAGAGCCGCAGGGCATTTAATCATTTCACAGCTGCCAGCCAGTCTCGTTATATGGTAGAATATGTTAGAATAAAGCAGCTAAAGGCTTGAATTATGCTCTTCTTACGGCCCCCCTTTTCCAAGCCCTGTAGAGCGTGTCGGCTCCCAGGACACAAATAGCACCTCATAGATAGCAAGGTCTGGAATGTGACTCTTCCCCCGTATGTAGCTTGCTTCCAAGAATAGAAGCACTGTGTTCTGTTCAACAAAGAAAAGATGTCTCCGCACTTGCAAAGTTGCATATTGTTACTAGAATAGACATTTGAAGGTGTCATATTCATCGAAAGTGTCCATCATCAAACCGAGTTCAAAGAAACCGAATAAAGGGGGGTGTTGTGTCACAGCTGATTGTATGATATGCATTTTGTATATATGTAACTGATGTACGTAATTCGCTCTCTTGCGTCCCTCGAGTTCTAGAGATACATGTCGCGGGGCGTGAGACCGAGTTGGCCAACTGAGACTATTTGCTTTGCAATAAACCCTAGCTTTGGGAATACAACCTCGTGTCTGGCGTATCTATCGTGTGCAGTGACTTGCCTTGTTTCCCCTTTCACTTCTGGAACCGAAGATGGTTCTCCTCAAGTTTCAGGGAGGCGGGGAGGCTGTTCCAGAGAGACGCCCCAGCTGAAGAGAGAGATCTACCACCAACTCGTTGCTTGGAGAAGCGACTGACCCTGAGGGAGTTGGAGGTGGATGAGCGTCGAGCTCGAGAGAGAAGATATTTAGGAAGAGAGTGTTGAAGGTATTGAGGCCCAAGGCCCCAGAAGGCCTTGTGGACGATGAAGAGGGTTTTGAACTTAATCCTCGCAGCCACTGGGAGCCAGTGCAGAGATTTCAGTCCTGGATAGATACGATCCCTCGGCTTGAGGCCAAGGACAAGTCTTGCAGTCCTGTTCTGGATGAGTTGAAGAGGGCGTAGAGTAGAAGCAGGCAGGTTTAGAAAGAGGCTGTTGCAATAGTCCAACCTGGAGAGAACCAGAGCTCTGAAGACAGTGAGCTTCTGGGGGAAGGAGAGGGAAGGAAGAACACCTCTAAGGAGGTGCAGCTGGTAGTGTGACTCCTTAGAGACATCAGAGATGTGAGGGGAGAGAGAGACTATGGAGTCGAAGATGACCCCCAGGTTCTTAGCCTTGCATGTGGGAGCAGGAAAAGGGCCAAGAGAAGCCGGCCAGAGAGCTACAGGAAAGGAGGGAGTGGGAGTGCCGATGAGGAGAATCTCAATCTTACTTGCATTAAGGCAGAGGTCATTGGCAGCACACCACTCCTGGATAGCAGACAGACAGTCAGAGATGAGAGATGGGGAAGAGGTGGCCGAAGGTAGCCTGAAAATGAGCTGAGTGTCATCCAGGCAACACTGAAAGTTGGGGCAGAGAGCGGCAATGCGGTGGGCAAGGAGTGACATGCCCCTCAAATTTAACCAGTCATCCAACAGGGGTAACACTGCACAGGCACATTGTTCTCTAGGCCATTTATTCTATGAGGCGGCAAGGTTTATTCCGAGCTCGCTGAGGTCGAGAGCTGAATTGTGTGGGCGAGTCAGGTCTTCCACCCAAGTCCTCCTGGTCTGACACTTCAGAGTTCTTGTGGTCTCCTTGAAATGGATCATCAGAGGCCTAATCAAGGGGTATCTCCACTCTTCCACTGAGACGTCTTGAGTCCGAAAGGGAAACCATTTTGAAGTGTGATGAGTTGTGCATAGTCTGGCCTCGGTCTCCTTGAGCTGTGATCATAGAGTCTTTCTTGTCTGTTATGACGAGGGGTTCCTCATGGAAAACTGCTGTGTGCTTGTGGGTCTGGGGTTGCTTTACCGCGACCACATCACCTACTTCCAACTGGGAGTCCTGAGCTCTCTGTCTCCCATCAGCATATTCCTTCACGTGTTCTTTTGTGGCCCAATCTCGTTCCCTCACTTCACTGTCCACTGAAGCTCGATCTTCTTGAAGACTTGGTTCGGGTAGCTGAGTCCTTATGTCTCTCCCGAACATGATCTCTGCTGGAGTTTTCCCAGTGGTCCTGTGCGGGGTGCAGCGATAGTCCCTTAGGAGTTGGTGAAGTACCTGTCCGTAGGGTTGCCTTGTGAGTCACGCCACTTGTAGAGTCCTCTTGAGGTTGGCCATGAACCTCTCAATCATGACATTGGCCTGGGGCCATAGGGGAGTGACCTTATGGCGATGGAATCCCATGTACTCGAAGAATCTGGAGAAGCTATGCCCATTGAACGGAGACCCATTGTCCATCTTCACTTTCAGAGGGACTCCATAGGCCGTGAAAATGCGGTCTAGCACCGGAATGACATGGTGGGCGGACGTGGATGAGATGACCTGAGCCTCAGGATATCTCGAGTATTCATCCATGACAGCTAAAACATATCTCCCTCCTTCGATAGGCCTAAAGAAGTCTGCAGCTACTCCCTCCCATATGACACCAGGGAGTTCAGACATTTTTAAAGGCTCAGGATGCTGATTGGGAGTGAGAAGACAGCAGGTGGAGCACTGCTCCAAAAGGTCCTCTACCATGGAATCCAACTGTGGAAACCAGACTTTCTGGTGCAAAATGCGCTTCGTGGAGACCACGCCCATATGCCCCTCATGAGCCAGCTCAACCACCTTCCTTTTCAACGAGGAGGGGACCACTACCTTGTGACCTTTTAGCAGGAGGTTGTGTTCCGAGAGGGCTAGCTCCTCTTTTACCTACAGAAGTCTGTCTACTTCTTGACGTACCTCCTCTGAAGCGAGAGGGCCATGTTCTTTGGCCCTCCTCCAATGGCTCGACCTGATTCCTTCACACACGATTTGGCAGGCCTGGTTTGCTTCTGTTTCTTGAGCCAACCGCGATGGTTCAATGCCCTCAGGCATGGTTTGTTGGATCAAGTATCGTAGGTAGCAGTCTGCCACTGATGGGTCTGGTGTGCATTCTTCCCGGGGATGTCGTGATAAGAAATCTGCCCGGTTTCCTCTTTGCCTGGTCTATGTATGATTTAAAAAGCATAGTCCTGCAGCCTTAGCCCCCATCTCGTGATGCGGGGTGGCATTTTAGCTTGCTGGTTGCCGTACAGAAATAGGAGTGCCTGATAATTGGTCACAACTCGGAATAGCTTGCCGTATAAGAAAAGGTGAAAGTGTTCACACGCCCACACCACTGCAAGACGTTCTTTCTCCGCCTGCGAGTAGGCTTGTTCGGTGGTGGAGAGGCTCCTGCTGGCATATGCGATAATGTGTGTTTGTGTCGGGTCCCTTTCATCGATCTGAGCTAGAATGGCGCATAGCCCTACTGGACTGGTGTCCACCGTGAGCTTGGTCTTCCGGTCTGAATCATAGTATGCCATATTTTCTGCTCTTGCCACTCTTTCACAGATGGTTTCAAAAGCCTGCTGGCACCCTTCTGACCAACTGAATTCTGTGTTTTGTTTGGTGAGAGGTCGGAGAGGTTCACTAACGGTGGAAAAGTCTTTTATGTATCTTTTACAGTAGCTCCCGAGTCCCAAGAAGGACCTGGGTCCCGGGACATTTGTGGGTGGCGGTGGGGGTTTCATTGAGCGCTGCTACTTTCTCTGGATCAGGCGTCATACCATTTTCAGAAAACACATGGCTGAAGAAACGTAGGGTGTTCTTCCGCAATTCGCACTTCGCTTGGTTGAGAGTTAGGTTGGCAGCCTCCAGGGCCGAACATACTTTAGCCAGTGTTTCGTCATGCTTTCCTATGTCAGTTCCAAATACCAATATGTCATCACTATAGTTCAGACAGTTTGGGATGTGCTTGATTATGTTATGAACTTCGGCCTGAAAGATTTCAGCCGCCGACAAGACCCCAAAGCGCAACCTCTTGTACCGGAACAACCCTAAATGTGTGACGAAAGTCGTGATGTTACAACTTTCAGGGCTGAGGAACAGCTGGTGGTAGCGCTTCTTCAGGTCCAGTTTTGAAAAGACTTTAGCCCTATTTAACAAATGTATCATATCGGTGATACGTGGAGCCATATGCCTTTCCTGCTGGATTGCCTGGTTGGGTCATCTCATGTCCACGCACAACATTATTGCGTCAGAATCTTTTTTCGTCACCGGAACAATGGGCGAGACCCATGTGGTGGGTCCCGTAGCAGTTTCTATGATGACCTGTTCTAGCAGCTTGTGCAATTCGTCCGCCACCTTTTTCTGGATGTTTACGAGTATGCCCCTGTAGTGTTGTGCTATGGGTGCACTGATTCATCGACGTGCAGTTTTATTAGTCTATTTCAAAGCTTGCCAATGCCTTTGAATAATTTGGGGTATAAGTTCTTTGTCATGTGCACTGGGTCTATGTACTTTTGTACCATTATCTTGTACAGCACATGTATGAGACCCATGTCGATGGCTGTCTTGAAACTAAGTACGCACCCACTCTCTTTGCCCGAATTTGTATTTGTATTTGTACTTTCATTTCATGTCCTGTATAACCGCAGGAGCCCTCAAATTGTCCGAGGGAATTGAGAGGTGTGGTGGCTCCATAGGTGTATATTTCCACAGTGGCTGGGCCCAATTTTGGGTGTAGTGGCAGTTCTCTGAAAACCTCTTCACTGATCACGTTCACTGTTGCTCCAGTGTCAATGAGAAATTCAGTGGGCCTTTCATTTAACTTCATAATTAGAGTAGGACTGTGTTCGGTGGCCACTGCATTGCCTAGAGCATACACGTATGCTTTCTTTCGATGTTCACTTCCTGATGAACTGGCTTCAGATTCTGACAGAGACTGTTTCACTAGATATTGCACGTGGCGTTGGGACCTTCTCTCTGGTCTGACTCGGGTCACGTATCTTCTTCTTTCCTACTTTCTGTTCGGTTTCTCTCGTCCCCCAATTCCCGATCTTTGGGGTCAGGGTCCGGCGGTCTCACTGAGGGATGTGACGTTGTCCCCGCTGGTTGAGATGTCGAGGGCAGAGATCTAGGCTTGTACCTGGGTGGTGTGTCCTTGCCTATCTCTCATCTCTCTCTTCCTTTGTCTCTGTTGAGTCGACAGACTGCTTTGAAGTGTCCCTCTTCACTGCATGTGGCGCATCGTTGGCCGCTAGCGTGGAATGATCCTTCATAGGGGTACTCAAAACCACATTTGAAGCAATATGGCTCCTCCTGTCTTCTCTCATATTGTAATCGATGTATTGTCTCTCCTGTTGCTGTTGCGTTGACCTGTGAGTCTACTGCTCTTTCTGCCCTCACCAGCGTGAGGATTTCATCCAGGGTGCAGGCTTTCTGTAGCAACTTCCTCCTGAATGTCTGGGACTCACATTACGCTATGATCTGCAAACGCAGGGCCTCTGTGTTGGAATAGTTTGCAAGTCACAATGTTTCATTTTAATTCTTAATCTCATAACATATGCATTCATCGTCTCACCTTTGGCTTGTTTAGTGCTGTGAAAGAGTTGACGTTTATAGTCCACATTGGTGTGTGGAATAAAATATGCTGAGAGCGCTGTCTTTAGGTCTTGTAGTGAATCAATAGATGTGGGAGGTGTTTCATCAATAATGTCTCGTGGCCAGTCCCACTGCAAGCTTAAGCAAGCATTCCTGTCTACCTTCATCAATGGGCCCTTTGGCCCCCATGTATAGTTCAAAGTCCCCCATCCATCGGGACCATCGCGGCACCATGTTACTGGTGTATGCGACCTCAAAAGCGCCTGGCATCTGGCAGTCAGGGAGTCCGGCAGTCTATATGGCATAGCTCTCAACTCACCCGCTTTTGGCGGGTGTCACCCGCCAAAGCATCTACACACCCGCCCAACAGCCAGCTCATCTGTTTCACCCGCCTTGGCAAAGGTGGGAGCTACGATTCATATTTTTGCCGGGACCCGATTTCGAGATCCCGAAATAGGGTCCCGGCGCGACTCTTCCTGCGCGAATGGAGGCGTGAAAAGCAAGTGTCATGCTTTTCACGCCCCCATTTCCTCCCCCTTCCCCTCCCTGGCGCTCTCCTCCAATGAGAGGATTGTGCCTGGGAGCATTCCTCCCCACCCCCCTCCCGTAAAAGGTCAGCGACATAGAAGTAGGACTGCCGTTTCATGTTTTTACGGCAGTCCTACTTTTATGTTTATGGCCTTTCTGGGTTTTCACCCGCCTTGGTATCAAAAAAGGTTGAGAGGTATGCTACATGGAGTCTGTTCCTGTGGCACTACTGGCCCCCAATCCTGTACATCCTGGGCCGGCTCCCCATCCTGGGCAGACATGTTCATCCTGGTGTTTACTGCTCTATGTCCTGTGGTTCCACACGCCCGAAGCACAGTGGTACTGAGGGGTTTCTAAGGCCCTTCCCTGGGGTTATCCTGTCAATGGCAGTCTCTTGGCATGAGCATCATTGATTTTCCTCCTTCCCCACTCACTGCGAGTCCTGCGTCGTCACCATTGCAGCTCGGGCTGTGATTTCGCTCGTCCAAGCATTCCTCAGTGGCCGGGGACCTGTGTTAGCACGTGCAGCCCGGGACCTGCATTCCATGCAGTTCACACTTTCCATGCGATGCGGCCGTTTCTCCCGACACCCGCACTGCTCCGTGTTATTCTGGGAAAGCGCACTGGGCGCCCCCCCTATCGCCAGTGTGATGGCCGGCCTGGGGTGCTGTGCACGCGCCTACGCAGCGCTTAAATAACCAGCCGACACGGAGCGGTTCTCGAGAACGTCCTCTTTATTCTTAAACTTCTTAATAACTGCCCAATCCCTGCCCACCTGCATGACTTCCCGTCCCGCCTCCCGCTTGCCCACAACTAGAACGTCAACATGACAGCAGGTAATGCAAACTGGACTCTCTTTTCATTTAATTTGTCACATTACTACTAACAGAAATATGTTTGCAAACTAGCAGACATGTATACTCATTTGGCGGGTGGCTCTTTGAGCCGCTGGCTGCTTTGGGCAGACCTCCTCGTCAGGTGTGTCAGAGAGATTTCTCACTCAGGAGCAGGTTTTGGAGAGGGGGGGCGCGCTGGTCTGTGTCCTCCACACAAAGGGCACCTGGCAAGACATTTTCTTGATCACCACCACCCCGCTTCTACATTATTTTGCTTTACCTCGTTGTAATTTACTTCAATAACATCACTTTAAAATGCTGTTTGACTTTTTTTTAATGGGGGTCACCATACCGTCCTTTCCCGCAACTACCACTCCCACTCCCAAATCCCCACCCTCCCTATACCTAAAAAAGCATATATAAAATTACTTCCTCTCGAAGTAATGTCGAGGTCAAATTACTGCGAATTTACTTTGACAAAACAACTGTATCCGCCACACGAGAGGCAAGCAAGGACCCATTCCCTGGCTCCTTCACAGATATCAAACGGGTCCACTTCCAGCAAGGCACAGCCTCTACTACCGCACCTGGGAATAGTGAGATGAAAACAAAGGACTGACCCAACGCTGGTCTTAAAACATTGGCTGGTGGAGAACTATAAACTGAGTCAGAAATTATTCGGGTCCATCATTTTACAAAACATTGCTCGGCGGGCGATTCCTCTTTAATGTTTGATATTTTGACTGGTGCAGCGTGTTTTAATAGTACACTATTATAGCATGTAGTATATTTTCCTTAATGCTCTAAGTCCCTTTCTCCACCCTCATTTAAAACAAGCATTGGCAATGCCAACGGTTTGGGCGTTTCTGTACACTTGGGAAATGCACTTGATTAATACTTTTACACAAGCCAGAGCTGTTGGCTTTGCCAATGCTTGTTTTTAACAGGACTTTAGTGAAGGACACACACAAATCGAGTAGCTGAAGGCAGACCTGGTTAAGACATTTGTATTACAGTAGCAGCTTTACAGCTGCAGTTAAGTAATTAACTCTGAGAAGACTGCTTTGAAAAAACACTGTCAGGAACTTTGAATACAAAGATTGATGGTCAAACAGATCTCAGGAGGAGGTGTTTTGGGTGTGGAGGGGCAGAAACTGGGTGGGAAGGGTAATAGAAATTAGCATGTCCATGGGCAGACAATGGGTGGGCAAATAGACAAACGACACCTACAAACTTTCTGTCCCAACTCATATGCCATTGCTCCATATCTATACCCTAATGCAGGTGGCACTAGTGCCACCTAATAGTCAAAACTAAAAATGTATCATCTTTTCTTCCATTTGTACATTACGTTTCACCTTTCCTGGCTATTTGGGGTGAGGGTTGGGAGTGCGCAGCAGAGGCATAAACCCACTGAACCACTCCCCTGCGGCGCTTTGTCTATAAACGCATGCCCACAGTCAGGGCGTTAACTGAAGGTGAGGATATGGCCATTTCCACACTTTGAGCTTTTTGGTTGTTTGAGTGCCGTCATTCTAACTTAGGTGTCATTTGTTGACAGTAATGAAGTAGGGAAGGATGTGCGGGGGAGTGGTGAGGGCGTGGGCGCTGAGTGCCAGACAACCTGGGATGGAACTGTGAAGTTCATTTATAATATGGCATTCTACATTCAACATGTTTCTGCTATGGACGCGACTCACTTCAATAGCTGATGTACTGTCAGTGGGCTGGAATGCCATAGCCCCCGGCAGGCCCCTTTCACTGCAAAGAGACAGCGTGTGCACCCTTCTTGTTTATCCAGTGTTCATGCCATAAACTGATAGACAGATTAAAATCAGGACCAGAAAGCTAAGTGCACTAGGGAAGCAATGCACTCTGGGAACATTCTCTTTGCATATGATACTTTCCTCGCTTTTAAGATTGATTCGCCTTATTTTTTAATTGTAGTTGGTTTTGATAGGGCATGTATTTATACAGTGCAATGGCAGCGTCTGCACGCGCTCCTGGCACTAGAACCCAACAGGCAGGCATTAATAAGAGACAGGCATCGACCATTACACTGGTGTTGCTGACAGGCACTCGCAGCATACACTCAGAAAGGCACAAGCGGCATATAGCGTTGCGCGTGTTCACCTGACCCCAGGGACACGCGGCGGCGCATCAACTTGCTCACCTGACCGTTAATGTAAGCGTGCAAAGCGTGCTGTTGGGAGGCGTGGGGGTGTTGGGGGGCCCCACGCTGTCACACGTTTATGCGCTCCGCATTCACACAAGGAGACACGCCGGAGATGTGTTGCCATTCAGGTCCCCGGCCCGAACTGACGGCGGGCCGTATTTATTTTCTACAGCGCATACGCGAGCCTCGTTCCTGCTCGCACATGCGCACACTGGCGTATTACTACGCAATATCCCTCCTTTTTCCCCCAAACATTAAACATGAACAAACATTAAAACTAACAGTGCTCTATTACAACTTTAACTGTTAATGCGGCACTGATTACGAGGCAGGGTCCATAATAAAGTCTTGGAACCTCTGCGGCGGCTTGCGCCCCGCTCGGCTCGGGTACCTGCGTGCTTCAGCTTGAGGCACATCGTGTGTCCCTTGAGTCTCTGGCGGTTCATTGTGTCTCAGTGGTGATCCTGCGTCCTGCTCTGGGTCTTGGGAAACGGTCTCCTCTGAGCTCGCAGCTCCGATGCGCTTGAAGAATGAGACATTCCTGGTGACTGTTCCTCGTGCATTGGCGGCGGTGACCATAGATCCTTTGACATGTGTCACTCCCAGTGGCTGCGTTTCATATGGTAGCAACAACTTTCCTTCCGGTCTCCTGTTTCGCACAAGCACGGTGTCTCCCACGGCAATCTCCTTCTCTGGGAGTCCCCTCCAGGTGGTCTCTCTCTCATTCTGAGTGGCTCTCTCCGCTTGTACCTGTTCGTCATCAATTTCTCCTGGATCTCGACCTTCAATTTCCGGTAGCAACCCCCTTGGCACCCGCTTGAAGAGCGCCTCCGCCGGAGCGACCCCGGTGGACCGATGCAGGGTCGAGCGGTACTCTCGGAGAAAGTCAAATAGGTTGCGTCGGAGATCTTCACCTCCATTCATTGATATGTGGAACACTTTGTTGAGCGTTCGCATAAAACGCTCTACTTCGCCATTTGCTCTTGGCCAGAGGGGGGTGACTTTTCAATGTTTTATCCCTCTTTCCTCACAATAGCGCGCAAATTGTTGCCCTTGGAAGGGGGCACCATTGTCTGAGCATATCTCTAGGGGAAACCCATGTGTGGCGAACATCTTCTCTAAAGCCATGATGGTGTGGTCACTGGCATTGGACTCAACCAGCTCCACTTCTGGATAGTGTGACCACTGGTCTGTCACCACCAGAAAGTATATCCCACGGCCTGTGGACCCGAAGTCGGCATGTACCGTCCCCCATGGCTGATCACTTCTTACCATGGTCTGGATCGGCGGGCCCCTCTCCACCGGACTTGCAGCTTGGCAGGGAACACAGTTTTTTACAAACTCCTCCACTCTGCTGTCCAACTCTGGGAACCAGACTTTCAATCTCAGACGGGCTTTCATCTTGGCCATCCCCTGGTGGCCATTATGGGCGAGATGTAAGACCTTGTCAACCAATGTTCTTGGAATCACAATCTGGTGACCCCTCAGCAGGAGGCCGTCCTCAGCTACAGTCAACTCAGGACGCGCTTTCCAGAGAGCTTGTAGGTCTTTTTGAGCCCCCAGGTTCCTCCGGGAGTTCTCTTGAAGGACCTCACGCCACTCACCACTCGCTATCGCATGTCTGATCTTTATGAATGTCTCATCCATGTTGGATTCCCCCGCGATTACCTGGCGGGCCAGGGCGACGGGCAGTGCCGATTTGACAGCCAGGTGTACAGCCTCCACGCAGTCTGCCACCTCTGAAGAGTCTCTGGGCCTCCCAGTACCCGGGTGGCGGGACAGATAGTCCGCAGGGTTAAGTGTTCCTGGCCGATACAGTAGTTTGACACCGTACTCCATTAGTGAAAGCATCCATCTTTCTATGCGAGGTGGTGGTTTGGACGAGGTCCCCGATAAAATCGGGATGAGTGGTTTGTGGTCCGTCACTACGACGACTGGTTTCCCCAGAATGTAAATCCGGAAGTGCTTGCACCCCCATAGTATGGCCAAGGCTTCTCGCTCAATCTGGGAGTATCACCTCTCTGTCTCTGTGAGGGCCTTGCTTGCATAGGCAATGGGTCTCATGGTCCCTTGATTGTCCGCCTGCATGAGGACCGCTCCCAGGCCTACTGGGCTGGCATCGACCACAATTTCTGACTCACGGTCCGGGTTAAAATATGCCATGGTGTCCTGTCCTGATAGGGCGTTCTTGATGTTGTCGAATGCCCTCTGCTCTTTTCCGCTCCAGGTCCATGCAACATCGTTCCTGGTGAGCGCTCTTAAGGGTTCCGATACCGAAGCTAGGTCGCGGATGAAGCGACCACAATAATTTACCATCCCCAGGAAACTTCTGATTTCCGCTGGAGACGTCGGTGGGGCGGCTTCTCGGATGTCTTTCACTTTTTCTGGATCGGGGGAGATACCCCCAGCATGGAAAACAAATCCAAAAACTTCCAATCTGTCCTTCAGGAACTCACACTTTTCTTTGTATAGTGTTAGACCGAGAGCGCACAGCCTTTCAAGAGTGTTCTCTAGGCGCTTTAAATGTTCAGCCTCTGATCTGGCAAAGACTAAGATGTCGTCCGACATGTTGATCACCCCCTTGAGTCCTGACAGGGCCCCTCTGATGGCATTTTGGAAGACCTCTGCCGCGGATGAGACCCCAAAACTGAGCCTTTTGTATTGAGATAACCCCTCATGAGTCGTAAAGGTCGTAATGTATCTTGACTCAGGGTGTAGCTCTAACTGGTGATATCCAGATCTCAAGTCCAGTTTCGAGAACACTTTGGCTCCCTGGAGTTCCCCAACAATATCATCCAAGGTGGGCGTGATGTGGCGTTCCCTCTTGATTGCCACATTGGGTAGCCTCATGTCCACGCAGATACGTACGGCGCCTGGCTGTTTAGGCTTTGGGGCCACTACAATTGGAGAGACCCACAGGGTGGGGCCTTCCACCCTTTCAATGATGTCTTGGTCAACCAAGGACTGCAACTCTTTCTCCACCTGTGCTCTCAGATGGAACGGGATGCGGCAGTGTTTGAGCGCTGTCGGTCTCACCGACCCGTCTATGTGAAGACGTATCGGATCAGCTTTTAGTTTTCCTATTCCTCTAAAGATGGTCTCGAACCGTTGTAGTAGACTCTCCAGGTCAGCGCAGTAGACCGCAAATGAGAAGTGCACGAGGCTTAGCGCTTGAGCTGCGGCGTAACTTAGAAGGGAGTGCGGGCTCACGCTTGTGACAAAGAATCTTGCTTTAATTTTGTTCTGTCCATGAGTCACTGGGGCTACGAACACACCTTGGATGGGGAGAGGCGTGTGTCCTCCAAAAGCGTATATGCGTGCCGTGGACTCTGCCAATCCTGGTGGACCAGGCAGTGCATTGTAGTGTTCAGTCACTAGCACGCAGACGGATGCTCCAGTGTCTATTAGGACTGGCGTGGGTGTTTCCCCAATGTTTACTGTGCACGTGGGCTGTCGTCTTTTCCCTGGGCCCTTGGCGATGCTGGAAATAAAGAAGATTTCGTCTTCCTCTTCTTCCGCAATGTTTAAGTCTTGCATGCCTTGTTCGACGGACGACACTCCCCTTATTCTCCGAGTGTTACCTCTGCCAACCCTCTCAGGTCCTCTCGATGCCGCAACTGGTGTCGTTGCTCTGCACACCCTAGCATAATGTCCCGGTGTGCCATACCGGCCACAGACTCTTGATTTGGCGGGACACTCGCCCACGTGAGGCAGGTCATACCCGCAGTACTGGCATGATGGAGCATTGCTACTCACTGTGGGGTTGTCTCCACTTCTTGGCACCCATCTTGCCTTCCCTGTTGCAGAGCGTCCGACTGCGAAAGCCTCTTCCTCCTTTTTCACATGCATGGCCGCGTCCATTTTCGCCCCCCTGGCATCGGCCAGTTCGTATGCTCTCCCCGTGTCCAGGATTTGTTGCAGGGTCAGTCCAGGTTCTCTCAAGACCTGTCTCTGCAGTTTCCCGGAGCTACACCCTTGCAACAACTGGTTTCGAACCATCTCCTCTTCGTTTCCCCATCTACAGGAGCTTGCTAGATGACGGAGTCGCGCACAAAACTTGCCCAGTGACTCGTCTTCACGCTGCTTCTCCATGCACATGACAAACCTGTCAAAGTCCACGTTTTCCATGGGAAGAATATAGTCCCTGAGCGCTTGTTTCACTGCGTCATATGTGGCAACTGAGATGTTCAGAGAGTCGTAAATCTTGTGGACCTCCACTCCTGCCGAGTACACCATGATGGCGATCTTCTCTGCATCATCCATGACTCCCGAGGCCATGAAGAACATTTCTAGCCTTTTTACCCACAGGAGCCATTTTGGTCCCAACTTGGATGGAAGGCCCGTGGTGTCAAATTCGGGCATGGGAGCTAGTGTACTGTTCATCCTGCGTGGGATAGGGGCAATGGCATCTTCTAGTTCATCTTCCTCCCCCATCCTGGCGTATGGTACTCAGAGGAGACAGCTGGACACCTTATGCAGCGGGTGATCTGGTCTGCTGGGTTCACTTGTGATGTGGTGCTTTCTCCCTGCACCCCTTCTCTTCTTACTTCATGTGCCACATCCCTGCAGCTGCAAGGGCTGTGGGTGTTCCAAAAATTGATGTTAGGCTATGCAAAGTGCAGGTGGCGCACGAACACCCTCACGGGTCGCTACCACTGCACTTCACGTGCGACCTAAAATGGCCGCCGGCCACACGCGTAAGTCTGTGTCGACACGGAGCAATGTTTGCATCCTCGAACGCTGTCGGAGCGGAGGACTGCTCCCGCGCCATCCTCGTTGCCAGTGTTGGGAGGCGTGGGGGCGTTGGGGGGCCCCACGCTGTCACACGTTCATGCGCTCCGCATTCACACAAGGAGACACACCGGAGACGTGTTGCCATTCAGGTCCCCGGCGCGAACTGCCGGCGGGCCGTATTTATTTTCTACAGCGCATGCGCGAGCCTCGTTCCCGCTCGCACATGCGCACACTGGCGTGTTACTATGCAACACGTGCCAATAAATCAGTTGATGCCTGTTACCATTCCCATGTGGCCGTGTCCTCATTCCGTTGTGCGCAGGTGCGTGCACCCTGATCCCCAGTTGGGACTGACACTGGCGATGAGGTACGGACCCCAGCTGCCGCTCGCACACCTCACTGGTGTCCCTAGCACGTCGGTCCGTTCACACGGCTGCCGTGTCTCTCGCCGGCACGGGGGTGAGGCAACTACTGAGGGGGGCAGGGCCTCAGAGAAAGGCTGTCGGCTCGCTCGACGGGTTCTCACGAGGCAGTGTGTTACACGTGCCAAGCAGCTCCCTTCTCCGGCTACCAACTGGTTAACGTACTCCCACAGCAGCACATTCGGGAGCAGGAGGACGTGCCAACGGAAGCGAATACAGCCCCGCTGATTGAGGGATATCCAGACTCCAGGCAGAACAAGGTACTGCAGTAATAAAAAAACTAAAAAGAAAACCTGGAATCAAGGAGCACTTAACTGCCTATGGGAAGGCCCAGTCACTGAAATTGCCCGGTAGGCCTAGACTACGGCATCAATAAGAGATTTTTACGACCATACTCCAGCCTTCTACAGTACCAAGGGATATACCCAGTGAAAGGAGACAGCTCATCACATTACCCCAAGGTTGCCTGCAGCATGTCTAACACAGCACAAGGACAAGACCCTGCACCAGCGCTGATGCCTTAAGGGAGGGATGCATTCCATCTACCACCCCCGCTTCCCTTCGACACCTCTGACACCACCAGCGTAGGGCCGAGATGGAACAGGTGGATGAAGAAATGTGATGCATATCTAGATGCCGTCGGTCCGCAGGACGACAAGTGCATCATAGGACGGCTCACTGTCATGGCTGGCCTGGAATTAAGGGATATCATCTTTGAATTACCAGAAGACATCAAATATAAATACCAGGACCTCAAACAAATACTGAATGAGCACTTTGCAATACATAGGAACGTGGACTACGAGAGGCACGTGTTCCATACCACACCGCAACGTCCCGGTGAGAGCATGGACAAGTTCATCACGCTCCTCAAATCCAGAGTAAAACATTGTGAATTTCATCTCTACAGAGGCCATCAAGTCGTAAGTCATAGCAGGATGAGAGTCACTGCCACTAAAAAGGAAGCTACTGCAAGACCCACACTCGCTAGCAGAAATGCGTGTGCTACCAAGGGCAACATCAGCGCTAGACATACAAATATTCACTCTAAGCAAAACCCACATCTCTTCTGCACCCAGCATCAGTGAAGAAGCAGTGAAGAAGCTTGTGGGACATTAGCAATCATCACAAGATATGCAAGCAAAGAAAAGACAATGTTTCCGTTGCAGATATGACATGATGGGTCGTGTCCAGCCATCAGCCCAGTATGCTTGGCTTGTGGGGGAGAAGACCATTTTCGAGTGATGTGCAGGAACCCCAAGGCCTCCAAACTGAGTCCTTCTGATCAAAAACAACACTGATGCATGTCCTCTCCCTGCCAACAAAAGGAAGAGAGACCCAGATTCTTGGAGAGAAGATACCACAAAGAGAGGTGTCACACTTGATCAAAGAACTCTCCATCACCAGAGGTCCATCGCAAAGGAAGGAGGCGAATTCACCACTTACGCATGAACATGCCATCCACGAATGAGTCAGAATCCCAGTCCAGCACCAAACGGAGAAAGAGAGGGTATCTGTATGCCCTTGGCAACCCTACTGACTCGGAACTCAGTGCCACACTACCGCTCACTATCCAGGGAAAAGACTTTTACAACCCAGGTGTTAAGGGTTTAACGGCGCCGTCGGCGCCGTTAACCCTTAACGCCTGATTACCATTTTACGGTAATTTAAAACGCTAACCCGCCTTGGTGCTAATTACGGCACCGTAATTTACGGTGCCGTAATTAGCGCCTTCCCCACTCCCATTATGCCCTATGGGGCAAAAATGGGAATGGGGAAGGGGCCATTGGTGAATGGGGAATTACCGCCCCACTCACCTTGGAATGGGGCGGTAATTCCGCCATCCACCATGGCGGAATTGCAACCTTAGCGGCATGGACCATGGTGCTAATAGCACCATGGTCCTCCGCCAAGGTTGTAATGAGGCACCTTGACTTCTTTGTTGATTGAGGAGCCACGACCAATGCAATGCCCAAGAGTGAATACCTCAAACTCACTAAGAGTACCAAATTTAAGAAAGCATGCGTTGCCATATATGCATGTGGAGCGAAGGAACCTCTTCCATGCCCTGGGACCTTCATAACCCTGTTCAGAAACAAATTAAGCAGGACCGCATACTCATACATGTCCTTGCCACAGAAGTCACCAGTGGATGCATACTAAGTTTTAAGTCAGCTGCACAGATGGGACTCATTCACATACTTTATCAAGTGTTGGAGAACAAGTACATATCGGCCGCGGCTAGGGTAGTGGCAAAATTCCCCAGACTCTTCAGAGGGGTCGGAAAACTATAGGGACGAAAGATAGACTACACATAGACAAGATGGTGAAACCCATAGCACAACACTTCCGAGGCATCCCATTTAAAATCCAACATCTGTTGGAAAAGGAACTCCTCGCCCTTGTTGAAGTCGACATAATAGAACCAACGTTGGCCCAAACCCATGGGTTTCCCCGTCGGTGTCAGGGCCAAAAAAGGGTCCAGAAGGACAGAAAAGGTTGTGGGAACATGCGCGCGCCCAATCAAGCCATACTCAGAGAACATCACCAGTCCCACACATCACGGACATGATGCGCCTACTCAGTGGAACTACGACCTTCTCCCGTTTGGATCTAAATAAAGGTTATCACCAAATAGAACTCTGTGACGAATTGCAGTATATCACAACCTTCACCACCCACCACCTGGGATTATTCCGCTATAAACACCAGAAATATTCCAGGAAGAAATCTGCAAGATCATCTGTCATATACCACACTGTAATAACTACAATGATGATATCCTAATCTTCGGTCCATCCCAGGAGGCCCAAGACGCAACACTGATTAAAGTTTGCTCAGCCCTCAACGATGCAAACCTAACTCTCAATAAGGACAAGTGCGCCTTCAACAAGACCAGGCTTACATTTTTTGGACACATCTTTTCAGAAAAAGGCATCCAGCCTGTTCCGGACAAGATCTGAGCACTGATGGAAGCCTCTCGCCCGACGAACATTGCACAGGTGAGGTAGTTCCTAGGACTGTCAAGTTAGTGCACCCACTATCTGCCTGACTTTGCCTCCAAAAGCGCCCCTTTGTATTCCCTGACTAAACATGACCAATTATTTGTATGGGGTCTGACACAGCAGAAGGCCTTCGAGAAAATCCAGAGAGATAGTGCTGCAGCTGTCTGTATTTCCTACTTCGACCACAACATGCACACAGAAGTGACAGTGGATGCGAGCCTTGTGGGACTCAGAGCCATTCTCGTCCAACACTCAGGCAGCGAACATGCACAAAGACGGATAGTATCATATGCCAGCAAGAGCCTCACTGAGGCAGAGCAATGTTACTCGCAGGCTGAAAAGGAGGCCCTGCTGGTTGTCTGGGCTTGTGAACATTTTCATTTGTTTGTGTATGGCAAGCCTTTCACCATCATCACTGACCACCAGGTCCTTGTCACCATCTATGGAAAACCGACCGCCCAGATGTTGTCCAGGATAGCAAGATGGGGACTCCGTCTGCCAGAGTACAAGTTCGTTATCATTCAAAAGCCTGGAAAAGACAAGAATCCTGCAGATTTCCTGTCCCGCCATCCACTTGAGGGACCTCACATGTCAAAGGACGGATACATCAACTACATCATCCATCACGCAGTGCCTCAAGTCCTCGACATGGCAGAACTTACAAAGAGCACCACACAAAATGCAACATTGGCCCTCGCAACCTTGTGCATCCTGAACGGATGATGGAACTCGGCGGAGGCGTCAATAAGGAACAACCAGTCACTCGATGGATCACTCCTCAAAGTACTTGCAAGATCAAAAGATGAACTGTCGCTGTCTCCCTCCTCACTAATACTCAAAGAGGACCGGATCATACTACCAACATCCCTCCACCAACGGGTGATCGACATCGCACATGAAAACCACAGGGACATTGTGTCTACTAAACGTATTCTCAGGAGGAAAGTATGGTTCCTGAACATGGACAAAATCACCTAATCAACATTGAAGTCATGTCATATATGCCTAAGTCTGTAGTCCTCATCGCTCCCGGATCCGTTGCACATCACACTGCTCCAGGAGGGTGTGAGGGAAGAGGTTGCAATTGACTTTTATGGTCCACTGAGATCTGGTGAATATGTAGTAGTAGTACTTGATGAGCATTCAAGATACCTGGAAACAGATATAGTGCCATTCACAGCTGCTGCAGCCGCGATCCCCGTCCTAGATTAGATACTCTTCACATACGGTGTCCCCAAGGTGGACAATGGATCCCCGTTCACTGGAAAATACTTCCATAATGTTGCCAACTACATGGGATTTCACCACAGGAAGGTTATGCCACTGTGGTCCCAGGTGAACGGGGCAGTGGAGCGATTCATGGCTAATGTCAAGAGGGCCATCAGAATAGCAAACATCACCCACATGCCCATCGAGCAATCACTGTACCAGCTCCTGTGAGACTACCGGAACACACCCCACAACTCCACAGGATTTTGCCCAGCGGAGCTAATGTTTGGCCGACCCGTGTGCCCACAGCTAACCCAGGAGACCCAGCAGGAGGAGTGGAGCCCACAGGAGCAGGAAGTGAGGAGCAGGGATGACAAGGCTAAAAAGAGGATGAAGGAATACGCTGATCACAAAAACCGGGCTAGACAAGCAAACTTAAAGGTTGTTGATCATGTCCTGGTGTGGCAGACTCAGACACACAAGGACACGCCACCATTTTACCCCCTGCCACTGACCATTACAGACATGAAGGAATCCATGGTCACCGCTGAGAGAGCCGGTTGGACAGTGACGAGAAACAGCTAATTCTTCAGGAAGACACATCACGGCACACCCCAGGTTGAACAGTTCTGAAGAGAAGACAAAATAAATGCATGTGAGAGAAGTATCTGGATACTCGGGTGATGAAGTGGAATCGAATACAGAGGGACAAGCATTCCCCGAAGGAAGACGAGGAGAGGAAGAGGCACAACCCTGAGCTGCGAAAAGACCTTGCTGCGCCATTCGAAAGCCGAGACGATGGATCAAAGAAATGGGCTAGGACAATGTTATTTTGGGGGGAGGTGTAGTGTTGCGTATGGTCACCTGACCCCAGGAACAGGCGGCGGCGCATCAGCTTAGTCACATGACAAATGTTAATGCAAGCCTGCAAAGCTCGCCAATAAATCAGTTGATGCCTGTTACCATTCCAGTGTGGCCGTGTCCTCATTCTGCTGTGCGCAGGTGCTCACTCCCTGATCCCTAGTTGAGATCTGACACAACATACATACAATTGCAAAAGACAGAAACAATAGACCCTCAAAAGAGACAATGGCCACAACAGGCAGGCCCACGGAAGAAATTGACTTCTGGGCACTAAAAACAGAAATACATTAGCAACAAGTCCACCCACAATGGTCAAGCACTCGCAACATAGTCATCTGATGCGGCTAGCTCACTAAAACACACCAGACACACTGCCACACTTGCAACCGAGCACAGAGCCATGGAAACCAGATACTTACTGTTACATATGCAATGCCACTGTCACACATTCAAACACAATCAATGCTTTCCGTGCAAATACAGGACCTAGACTGCAACCCAGTATACATCTGAAACAACAGAACAGGCCACATGCATCAACATTACACATTTACCCAACAAAGTACCAAAAGACATGTGACAATGCGTCGAATTCAAAGGGCATTAATTGAAAACAGAATGAATAAGCCAAGCCGAACCACATCTCTGATGCCAATCAGATTGTATGGTGAGGGTCACATCATATCTAAGTGAAGAGAAAACACCAGATGCTGCACTTTAGCAATATAACGCCCTACTGTGTGTTACATTCACAGGAGCTTCCCGTGAGGGATGGGAGCTCCGCAGCCTAATGGAAGACCCCAGGGCCCGGCGGGAACAAAAGACACATCAGCCCACCTTGGTGTTTAGCTCAGGACTTCCTGGAAGTTCCTGCCCGCAGCTCTTTATTCTCGTGCCACGTCCCACTGTGCGCGGTGACATGGTGTGTACATAGTGTGGCGCTGCCCCTTTAAGGGCATGCGTACGCGGCGGATTGATGTTTCACTCCGCCGCGTTACAGGCCGCGTCAGTGCGACCAGGGAGCTCGAACCCAACACAGCGAGTGCGTGTATGTCTGTGAACAGGTGGAGTGCTCACAGGATCTCCGACAGGGGCCGTAGAGTGCCAACAGTGGCGACGACGAACGGATCTGCATTCCTGGACGCAGCAGTGGAAGCAGAGGTGTTATTCTCAATTTTCATGAGATCTGCACCGTCCGAAATGCAGCGGAGAAGGATGCAGACCATGTGGCTGGTGGCCATTTTATAATACGGGCCTAGACGGACCACAGCTCGATTTTGGACCCACAGTGAGCCATCCAGGCCCAATATTTGGAAATTATTGTGGCATATAGCCATGATTTGCACATGATGTGCTTTCCGTTGTGAATTTGTGACGTTTTCACCAATTTTTGTCGAGTATTGGGTGTGGAGCCAGGGGTTGCCAGCTATCCTTTTGTGTGTTCCCTGGGCCCCCCCTGCTCAATTTTTGAGGCCTTTGGCCTGGACTTTGTCTGCAACATCTGCCTTCCAGTGGCCTATGGAACCGTGTCTGCTGTGGGGGACTACAACCTTGAATGCCTGCTGAAGTGCTGGTGATTGTTGGAGGACACTCACTAGACTGCCTGTGGAAGAACTTTGGCCTGCCAGTGTTTGTTTGTTTTGAAGAAGGGGTCAAGTCCACGCTGCAGAGTGAGGTGGTGCGAGTTGCGGCCCCATTCAATCCACCTGGGGTGGCTGTGCGCTCGTCACCATGAATATTGACCAAGCTGCAGGCCAGCCGCCCCCTGCAGTGGCAGTCCAACAAGCCCCACCAGCAGCAACAGCCATCCCCAGCACTACCACCAAGACCGTTGATGAGGCCACCAGGTGCCCTGCAGCCAGTGCCTGAATTTGATATTTCAGGTGCACCTTCCAGTCTGGGGCCCAGGTGGAAAATGTAGAGATGTACTTGAGGGCCACCATGGAAACCAACTATCACAGCAAGGTGGCAACCCTGTTAGACTCTGCTGGGTCTGCAGTGCATGAAGTGTTTCTGTCCCTCCAACCTCAGGAAGGCTCGTATGCTGTGCTGAGGCCCTCCACAACTATTGTTTGCCTTTGGCAAATGCAGATTATAAAAGTTTTCTCATGGGTGCGGCTCACCAGAAGGACGATGAGACGTTGGACACATTCTATGGGAGTCTTCGCAGGCTCGCAGTGCCCTGTGCATGGGACAATCCTGATACCATGATTAGGAACCAACTGATTCAAGGGAGTGCATCTGCAAAGCTGCGCCGACAGATCTTGAGAGAAACTGGCATTACACTCCCCCGCATTTTAGAACTAGGGAGGTGTCATGAGGTGTCTGAGCTAAGTGTGTCCTGCATGGAGGCTGGAGTGCATCCCAACAAGGTGGAGGATGTTTGTGCTGTGGGCAGAGGATCCAGACGCCCGGCTGGCGGGCAGTGTGACAGAGGGTCGGGGCCGGTCAACTCGTGCATGAAGTGCCGATATGACCTCTCGCACCCTGCAAAGTGTCCAACTGCGGCAAAGTCATGTGGCCATCGCGGGGCTGCTGACCACTATGCCTGCATGTGCAAGGCCCCAAGTCCGCTGGTTGTCCCAAGGGATCCCGTCCGTGCGGGGTTCTTCCGACACCAGCGCCCACCAAATGTGGCCCAGGTTGACCAAGGGGATGGAGGCACTGGTCCCAACAGCGATGAAGAGGAGGATGAAGAAGAAAATGTGTTCTATGTATCGAGTGTGGGTGTCTTGCGCTCAAATTCCAGGCGGCAACCCCTATACCATGTGCAGGTCAACAAATCGCCTGTTCCGGTGCATGTGGACACTGGCGCCTCTGTCAACATCATGGCCAGAGTACATTATGATGCCATGGTGTCTCTGCCCTTCCTCTCCAAGCCTAAGGCTCGTATCTTCACCTTTGGTGGGGAACAACCAATCCCGCTTTATGGTGCTTTTGTTGCAGACATGAAGCATGGAGGGGAGAAGATTTGTGCAAGGTTTTATGCTACTCCTGTGAGCAGCAACACTCTGCTCAGCTGCGCGACGGCGGAGGCCCTGGGCATTGTAACCTTTGCATACTTGGTGTATGTGGAGGACATCCAGATGCTGCTGAACAAACATTCAGCTCTGTTTGAAGGCATTGGGCGGATGTCTGGCGACCCAGTCAGGCTGCATATTGATGAATCTATCCAACATGTGGCACTGAAACATCGGCGGGTGCCATTCCACCAGAGGGACTTGGTGGATCAGGAGTTGGACAATCTGGTCGGACATGACATAATTGAGACGGTGGAGGGCCCCACTCCTTGGGTCTCCCCTATCGTGACTGCACGAAAGCCAAAGCAGCCTGACTCGGTCAGGATATGTGTGGACATGCGTCTCCCCAATAAAGCGATCAAGCGGGAAAGACACCGGACGCCCATTATTGATGACATTATCACCGAGCTACAGGGTGCACGCGTATTCTCTAAACTCGACCTGCGAGCCGGGTACCATCAGGTAGTGCTCCACCCAGACTCCAGATACATCACCACTTTTACCACCCACTGGGGGCTGTACAGGTACAAGAGGCTCAGCTTTGGGTTGTCATCGGCTGCTGAGGTTATCCAAAACATCATCAGGGGAGCCCTCGCAGACCTTCAGGGTGTGCTCATCATCAGTGATGATATTCTGGTGTTTGCCAAGTCAGAGACATAGCATCTATCCAGGCTAGCAAAGACATTTCAGCGCCTCCGATCTCTGGGTCTCACCCTGCATCGCTATAAGTGTCATTTCCTCAAGACAGCTATTGAGTTCTTCGGGTTCGTCTTTAAGGAAGGCAGAGTGTCGCCCAATCCACAGAGGGTGAGAGACATCCAGGAGGCCTGACCGCCTGAAAATTTATCTGAAGTGCAGAGCGTCCTGGGCATGGTCACCTACTGTGGCCGGTTCATCAGGAACTTGGCCTTGCGGTCTGAGCCGCTGAGGGCCCTCACAAAAAAAGACATCACCTGACAGTGGGGGCTGTTGGAACAAGCAGCATTTGATGACATCAAGGATGCTCTCACCACCGAAGACACCATGGCCTTCTATGATCAGGCCCTACAGACGGAGATTGTGGTAGAGGCAAGCCCCTATGGTATGGGGGCTGTGGATAGAACGCTGGATGCTGGCGCTCCTTGAGTACGGCGTGTCGCTGGTGTATCGGCCAGGCAGCAACAATGGTGCAGACTATCTCTCCAGGCATCACAGAGGTGGAGGAGACGAAGCAGACGAATATATGCGGCTGGTGGTCGAGGCAGCGACGCCTAACTCTGTGCCTGTAGAAGAAATAGAGCGGGTCTCAGCAGATGCCGAATGCTTCATCATTCTAAAGACTGCCATGGAGCAGGGCACCTGGAGAATTGTGATGGACTTGCTGACCCGAAGAACACAAGAGGCCAAGGTAACAGCTGTGGAGGGTGCGTGAGGAGCTGGCGTTCTCGGAGGCTGGCCTTCTACTTTGAGTGGACCGCATAGTGGTGCCACAGGCAAAAGTGCAGCAGATCATCAAGCTGGCACACCAAGGGCACCAGGATGCGCCAAAGACAAAGGCCTGCCTCCGTCAAAAGGTCTGGTTTCCGGAGCTGGAGAGGAGAGTGGAAGAGTTTGTGGCATCATGTGTGTGGTGCCAGGCGGCTTCACCTGCTCTGAGGGAACCGATCATAGAAACCATGCCCAGAGGGATGAGACCATGGGAGGTAGTCTACGCCGACTTCGGCTCCACGACCAGGGGCACACATTTCCTGGTGGTGGTGGTCGAGGGGTCCCGGTACCCAGAGGTGGAATTTGTGGAGTCCCTCGCGTTTGAAAAGGTGGTGGTGGCGCTGGAGAAGGTCTTTGCTACCCACGGATTGCCCAAAGTGTTGTGCTCGGACCATGCAGCACCCTTTAAGGGTGAGAGTTTTGCAGACCTGATGAGGGGATGTGGTGTACACCACAGGAAGGTCACCCGTTTGTGGCCCAGAGCAAATGGAGAGGTGGAGCGTATGGTGAGTATGCTAAACAAAGTGTTCCGCATTGCTTACGTCTTTCTGCGAGTTGACCGGCCCACCCCACACACTTCCAAGGGCATGGCCCCTGCAAAGGCATGTTTCAGCGCTGCCCAAGGGACTTTCTGCCGGAACTGGGAGAGCGTGAACCCACCGTCATTAACAATGAGCAGGTGGAAGGGGAGAGAAGAGTACGGACAGATCTGGCCCCGGGGATGAGGTACTGGTGAGAAACCGGCACCCGCAAGGAAAGCTCTCTCTCACGTATGAGCCGGTGCCGTTGGATGGGGTGGCAGTAAAGGGGTCGATGGTCACGGCATCGAATGGAACAGCCTCTGTCACTCGCAACGCCAGCTTCTTTAAAAAACTGGGCGAGTCCAGGGCAGAGGCCAAGGCCGAAACGGACATGGCGGAGGTGCCCAATGAAGGCAGTGACCCTTCTCTTTTGCCGGATCCGTGACCCGTGAGGGGCTGGGGAAGGAACTCTGACCCAAGAGAGTGGCAGGAGGTACCCCCTGAGGACAGGGTGAGGGAAACCTGCCCATCTTACTGACTATGTGATGGACAAGATAAACTGTTGTTATGAACCGGATGCCGCGGGAGCCAACGTTCACCTGGGAACCAGGGTGGATGTCATTAAAGGGGTCTCCGGCGACATGTTGGTGCAGTGTGCTGTTATGTGTGATAGTTAGTGCTTCCTTTTCATGTGTTTCGTTGTTATGAAAAAGGAGGCTGCGTGCGGTATAAATAAAAGGGGTGTACCCGGCCACGTCTGTGTGACCGGGGAGCCCTAACCCAACAAAGCGAGTGCGTGTATGTCTGTGAACAGGTGGGGGGCTCATGGGATCTCCGGCAGGGGCCGGAAAGTGCCAACACCTAACACTGTACTCTCGCCAAGACATTACAAATATCGATTCCGCAGATGGTGCAATGAGCATCCTCTTTGCTTCACAGAACATGAACATACATGGCCACCCCATGTGGTTCGTCTGAACTCACTCAGACACATGTGTTCATCCAGCAGAGTGTGAGCAGTAGAGCGACCTGAGCCTTTTGAGGCTCGAGGGGTGGTGCGCTGTATCAGGGGCTCTAGCCCGACCTTCCTTTCAGGCCAAGGCCTTCCCAGCAGAAGCAGTGGCCAGCCCACCAGTGCCACCATGCTGCCAATCTGTTTTTGCCTCAAAATGATTTGTGGGAAAATATTAAAAACATATAGATGAAGGGACATTGCCGGACATGGACGTGAAACATATACTGGAGCGCCAGCTGCCTGGCTTACTGTCCCACCCTTCTGCCTCTCAAATAACGAATTAATTGACTGGGCAGGGCAAGGGATGAATAGATCTGTGGCTTTTGCACTTTACACATCAGTTTTCTCTAAGGCTGATTACTTCTTGTTTGGGGTGCGTGTGGCATGGAATGGCCTGGAGAGGAGCAGTGAGCTGAATGGTGCGCAAACTAGTGATGTTGGAGCGTTGTTTTTGCACAAGCTGTTAGCCAGATAGGCGTGCTGCTGTCAGGGCCATCTTAAGCACTTTTGGGGCCCTGGGCACGGACATCTTTGGGGCCCCCCTCCACCAAACCAAAGGAATGAAGGGATCAAGAATATTGGTTGCGCCTGCCCCTCACCCGTCGGGCTCACAACCTATAGGTTGATATGCTGTCTCGCAGCATAATCAGCACGTTTACTCCCTTTAAGTCCCCTTACCCTCTTCATTCTTGCACTAATCAGAACGATACACATGTAGCATCTGAAGACCAACATTAACCGTCTACGAAGAGGTTACTGTTCTAGCACATACAGGATCATTTTTATCAGTAGCATCCAGGAAGGTATACAGCCTGTAGTATTAATGCAGGGCCGTATGTAAAAGGTACATGTAACCCATAATAGACAGAGAACTCACATTAGCTGCCTCACAGAATGCAAAAGTGATCATTCATGGATAGAGGAGACCAATTGGAAGGAAAAGACAGCTACACATACCGTAGCACAGATAGTGGATTCAGATTAGAAGCTACCATGAAGGTGCTTTATCCAGACAGACTGAGATTAGAAGTGGGATATGGTTTTCAAATAGTGTTACCATTAGATATCAAAGGAACAAATGCCTGTGATGTGCGATATAAATATGCTCACTATTAAAGTGGAAGCAACCCTATAGCCAGTGAAACAATGAATAAGTAATTTATGAAGATCATACCATCAGAAGGAAATCACTCTGAAGGGCTGACAATTTTGAAAGGTTTGGGAGTGGCAATATTGAGAGGTGAGGCAATACAAGATTAAATGAGATCACCAGGATCACATTGGATAAGGGGTGAAGCTGGGATTTGTGCCAACTCTGCAATTTCTGTATTTGAAGACTTTCTTTTCCAGTTCTTACCATGAACTAAAACAATCTAATTTAATAAAAACGGACTTGGAAAGTACACAAATCACATTACCAAACATGACCATTTTTAAACAAAATATTATAGAAGGGTGTTATGCAAAATGGGAATGGTTATAGCTTAATTCTCTCCATCATCAAGGGAAGTATATAAGTACCAGCATACCAATCGATGCGATTTAACAAATTTAATCTGGGTTTGTCTTTTGTATTTTAAAAGCTTTCAATAATTCCAAAACAATGGCTTGTGACATTTTCATTTATAAACGTGCATAAAACCTTTGACTTTTACCAAAAAGCAAACCGTTTATTGTGTCAAACAAACAGACCTTAAAATATGCTTGACTGAGGCCTGCAACATCTCGTCCGCTCTCTTCTGTCTACCAACCCTTCCACCCAAATGGCCTACATAAGACGAAAGATCAAGTAATGAGCTAAACGATACCAGCAGCATGCAATAAGGCAAACCTCACAGAAGACAGCACAGTAATGTAAGATGTATTAGATGATTTGACCAGGATCACTGTATCGACTTCTGGCAAATCCAGGATACAAGCATGGATGCTTTCGTTCTATAGTATTGAATTTGGATGCTTATTCACCTCTTGGACTAACAGTTTGTGCCATCATTGGAGGCGATTGCCTGGGTTTTACAACACCCCACCTGAACAAACCAATTTCTAGACCTTTACCATACGGATGAAATGTTATTTTTTTGTAGCA
Source organism: Ambystoma mexicanum (assembly GCF_040938575.1). NCBI lineage: Eukaryota > Metazoa > Chordata > Amphibia > Caudata > Ambystomatidae > Ambystoma > Ambystoma mexicanum. The sequence continues at coordinate 381,027,664 of NC_090925.1, forward strand.
ACCCCAATCTGGTGCAGGTACATTGCTGATAATAGCAGATGTTGTTCTTCAAAACCAAGTACATATGCAGGCAGGTCTATAAACTTCAGACATGGGAAAGTCTCAGCCAACCTTGCTGTAATGTGATATTCTAATTTTGCATATGAACAAATATCTCTAGTGTTATGGAGAATTCTCAGAAATGTGCTAATTTTCCTTACCTTTTGAGACCTCCAGCAACTATGCTGGATTTCTAGAACTTTAATTTTCACCTGGAAAGAGTGTGAGCCTTTTTTTCCCACTCTTTCATGTACTTTGATGTGTGTTTTACTTTTGTGTTCTTTGGACATGGAGTTTTAGACAACTCCATAGGCATCATCTTTTTCTTGTGTGTCACACAGCACCCTCAGTGCAGTGGCACAGGGATGTCTTTTAGACTTCCCAAGGTTTAAATACCTTCTCTGGGACTGACTACTTTCTCCCAGTGGATGTAAAGTTAAATTGCCTTTGCTAGTCTTTTTAAATTGCTGGACCCAGCACACACTGCCTTACAGCAGAGTGCTGGAGGGAATACCTAGTGTTCCCTATGCCTAGAAAACTCATGTAGCCCTCAAAAGCTACCCTTTCCTCTCAGAATGGCTAGTGGCAGTGGTATTGCCATGAATTCCCCAACTGCAACACATTTAAACGCTCCAGTAGCTGAAATCCACCTGAGCCATGTTTTTCAAGATGGCGTCTGAGCCCCCTCTGGAAAAACAGGTTCTGATCGACTTTTTTCACCATTTCTTTTTGGAAAGGTCCTTCTAGTGTTTGTCTCTGTGCGCCAAACCAGGTTTGGTCCCTTTGTTCGTTGGCCTTTGGCAGGCTTCAGTGCTGAAGCCCTCCTCTGGCGCCTGAGTGTCTGGGGTGGACAGGATGTGAGGGAGGTGCCCGAAACTCCCTCTGCTTAGTCTCCTAGGAGACCTGAATGCACTCTGGCGTGATTGGCTGGCTGACTGTCCGGCAAGGACAGCCACCCTGCTGGGTGAGTGACAGCTATGCTGGAATGAACAGGAGAAAACTGTTTAAAAGCAGGTCTCTGGGACTTGGAAGGCAGAGTCGACCATTGGAACGAAAGAACCGAAGACGAGCTGAAGGAAGACGATTGTTGCAACTCCTGGACCATTGGTTTCCCCGAAGAAGCCCTGCTGCAGGTCCGAATTGCCTGAAACTCCCTCGACAGAGAAGCCCTTCAAGGACGACTTCTTCCCTTGAGCTGGTGGGAATAACCAACTTGCATGCCACCTGGAAACCATCTCCATACTGGTCGACTTTTCATCAGAGTGCTGTTGAAAACCAGATAGCCAGTGAGTAGAATACCAGATTGTGGACTTTAAGGCACGCACACCTTAAACCGATGTTTTGCCCAGCTTGTGGCCTCTTTCGTGTGCGGTGCAGGAACCTCCCGACAGCCTCCCTCTTGTCCCCACGACTGAGGCTCAGGAACAGCGAGATCTGCAGGAACTGCTACGAACAACTGCCTCAGCTACGGCTTTTCTTCATCCATAAGGTACTGTGCAAATGCTGTAGAGAAATCCTTTTGCCGCAGTGAAAGTTTGTGAAACTTTCCCGAAGTCTTGTTCGCTCCTAAACTGACCTATAACTCTTTTTCGTGCAAACTACTTCCAAGAACATTGGCAAAGACTTAACCGTTTACTACCAGAACTGTGCTATCCTATCCAAGACACTGACCATTGACTTTGGCCCAGTCCTATTTAATTGAATTGCCTCTTATAGTGAACTGAAACTATTTGCCCTGTCTATGAAAGTAACTGTGTTTTGATTCTTATAACCTTTGTCTTTCTAACCCTTTTGAAAGTTACTGAAGTGCCATTTTGCTCCGACTTCAGGGGAGCCTAACGTGTTCAGCAACTTATTGGTTTAGTATTGTAGTGTATTGGTGTGTGATATTTAGCTGCTTCTTACTAGTGGAATGTTTTCTAACTAAATCTGTAAATAAATGTATATTATTTTACCAAGAAACCTTGAGTAAGTGTTTGAACTGCTGTGATTGCAAGTCCTTTGTGTGACATCTTGTACTGCTCACATCCCTCTTGAGATAGGTCTGGCTGCTCAGCCACTGCTACCACATAACTGTGTAGTACAGGCTTGTACCAAAGGTGAGATTGTGCTTACACCTGTAGTCTTAATTGTGTGTAGTGTTCCCAAAGGGTACTGTATATAATTCTGCCTAACATCTGCAATAGGTGCTTCACACACTGAGCTAACTTCTGAACCATTGTAGCACTCAATTTATCAATATGCATTTCACCGTTGCCTATTGCACATGATCAACATCATTCCCACAGGAAGGAAAGAATGCTACAGAGTTGTGCCGTAAGGAACACACCAACTTTGTATACCACAGTGAACACAGAAACCAATACATGATGAATTTGATCAAGGCAGAATGTACTTGTCAAAACAGAAATGCAATGGGTTTAGACCCTCAGCAGCACCCCATAAAATATTCTGACGTATGGTATTTAGGACTGGTGAACAATGGAATCTTACTTCTTCAGATCAGGCAGCTTGTGGTGCCCCCCTCCAAGAAGGGGGCCTTGGGCAAGTGCCCCTTTTGCCCTCCCATAAAAACGTCTCTGGCTGCTGTACTGTCCATTCAAACCATTCCACTCCCCCACCTAACCCCATTCCCAGCACCCATCCCCCAGTAGCGGAGGCAGATTCTGGTGCAGGTGGGGGAATAATAGGGCACCAGCAGGTGGGTGGGGGCGCACGGGGCACCAGGGTGAGTCAGAGAGGGCTGTCACCACCCCACTCTGCCACTGCCAGCCCTAATCCTAGAGCACAATTCCTGCTTCCCTCCAGCAGGCTTGTCTGTGCCACCACCCGAACACGGGTGCTGGTACCTCTGCAGCCCCACACTCGTTTTCATCTACTTACTCCATCACCAGATCCACTACCCTACAGTGGTGTCCTCCTACCCCCACCTGCTCTCACAGTGCCACTGTGAGTTCTCCACCTCTGCGCCACAATCCAGCAATCCAAACTCCCACTCATAGGCCCCTGCAGCCTGTCCCAGCGTTCCCATCTGGTGCCGATCAAGGTTTTCATCACCATGCCCACTTCCCCGGCCCCTACATGGTGCCCTGTCACCCACTTTCACATAACCTTTGCGGTTTTCCCCACACGCTACCATGCAACGATCAGACCGCTTGCACAAAGGCCCAGCAGCCCAACCCACGCACCATCACCCACCCTGTCTGCTTCCTCATCCCTTCTTTCGATCCCCCACCTCATGCCCAGCTCGACCATCCAGTGGCGATGCCCCCTCCCCTCACCCACTGGCGTGTACTCACACTATTTGGAAGCAATCCCAAAAAACAAATAGAGGTTGTGCATTTTTGACAGGTTTGCAAGGCAGCAGACCATTGTATTCTTACCAATTTGCTGGTGTATTCATTGCAGGGGAGGGTTATATACACTAAAGTGATGCCATGTATGCTGCATGCCTCCCTTCATGAAGCAGTGAAATGCAGGCTCTTTCACTCTGTTGACCTGTCTGTCTGGTACCTAACCATTGGATCGCAGCTAACTGGCCTCATTTTCAGACCGGACATTTTTCCACATTTCATGGTAGCAGATGGGGGCGGGGCGAGGGGCATCGGGTGGTGAAATAGGGGGAAAGGGTTTGGGGCTGAAGGAGGTAGTGTAGGGGGATGCTGAAACGGAGGATAAAGGAAGCTGCCCCCCCCACTGAAATGCCATAGTAAAATGGAGTGAAAAGTCAGAGGCAGCCAGATGGGGTAGATCGCTCATTGCTTTTATTTTGACTGGTTATGAGTGACTTTAGTAAGAATCCTGACCTGTTACCTAAATTGAAAATGTTTTGAAAATGTATTAAGCGCCTTGTGGTTGTTTAGTTTAAGGTATGGCACTACATCTCCACCCCTTTTTCATTTCCTCAGCTGTAAGGGGACACAGGACTAAATCAGAAATTGGACATCCAATTAACAAGCGCTGGACCCACTGACCTCTCTGTCCTAGAGGGATCTGGACTGCTCGAGCCTCCTGTATCTCTCTTTTGATCACAGCAGTAAAAGGGAACAGGCGTTGCAGGGACACAGCGATTTGGCAGCAAGGTAAGTAGCTGGGTGATGGTGTGGGTGGGGGTGGGGGCAGGGGCCAAGTCGGAAATGTTCGGCGGAGAAAAGACCAAAGGTTATTTCGGAATAATAATCTTCGGTCTTTTCTCCCTCAAACATTTCCATCTCAGGCTTTCAACCCCGATCCTTTGATGGTTGGTCTCTTGATCAGGCTTCTTCTCAAACCCCCACAACTCTATCTCTTTCACTGAATATCCACCTTTTCCTCTCCCCACTAGCTCGTCTCCTCATGATGTTAACTTTCTCCTCCTCCAATCTCCTCCCTTTTCCTTTGATGATCTGCTTCATCCACTCCCCAAAAGCTCTTCTCCTTCTCATGGCACCTCTCTCTTCACCCACCCTCTTCCAGATTCTTCCGCCAGCCTCTATCTCTCTCCTCCTTCTCTTCTGCCAGGACTCCTCTCCTTTATCACTCCTCGTCAAACTCCTTCCTCCAACTCCGACTCAAACTCCACTCACGTCCAGACTGAACTTGGTGCTTTTTAGATTAAGGTCTCTCCTCTCTGTAGGTGGTGATTAGCGATATGGAGTACCCCTGTGTAGTGAAGGTTGTGCTCTTTTGTGATTAGTAACCATGCGGCTTGGAAGGTGGGTTCGCTCTAGATAACATGAAGGCCTGCTAACATCTTGTACTCTATAAGGCCCATGGAGAATCTCCTTCCCCCGCAAGACCGGCTGTCAATGCCCTTGTTCGTCTAGGTCTCTCCGCTCTCCTAGCCTGTGAATCAGGAGTTAGGAAATCTTCAGGTAAGCACGAGAAGCTGTCTGCCTCCTTAAAACTTCCTTCATCATGGGGAATTTGCAAGCTTGTAATTCCTACATTGACGGAAGAAAGCGGCTGGTTTATTTCTTTGCTTTCTTGCGTGTTTTCCGTAAACTTCTTTCTCATCTTCAAGTTATAATCGCGGTGCGTCCACCGGATGTTGAAGTGTGAGTCACAATGCGAAATGCTCCCTTTGGCATCAATGTGGAAGGAGACAATGTAGTTCTCTGTGACTTTGAAATGCTGTAACATTGTTCCTTAAAGAGAGAGGCCTCCTTTCTTATGCTTGATGTTTGGGTCATTCTAGGGTACTTGAATGTCTCTCTGAATATGTTGACCTTATGAGAGGGTGTCTCTCTTAGGGTCATCGATATCCCCCTCTCGGTGTGGCATAATTGGAAGGGGTTGGTGGGTGGGACTTCTCACTTTGTGGTCCTGCATATTGGTAGGAGGAATAGTGGGGGGAGCATCCCTGTGCAATCTCCCTGCCCCAGAGCAGGGGCTCAGTGAGGGTGATCTGGGGATCCCCCATATGTCTCCTCCTAGGCCAGCATCAACTATCTCGCGGTGACACCTGGACCGTTAACCATCCCACTGTGGGTTTCCAGGGCTAGTCAGGAGACACGTTTATTGACTAGCACATGAACAAGGATGTGCTTCACTTGTACAATGGCAGTCTTTAGAATTAGTCTAATTTCTACCAGCACATGAGTAATAATTTGCATTTGTCCCAGTTGGAACGTGGTGTACTGTATCATCCAAAGCTTCAGTGATGAGCCAGCAATAGATATGTTTCTACTGTGCATTCAGTCTTTCTGTTGCATGAACAGTTTTCTGATGGGCACATACACGATGTGCTGCTGGAAATGCGCTCCGGTTTAGTTGGAGACCTGGCATCTGAAGTGTGTATTTCATGTTCCTCCCTACGGAACTATCTATAAACCCGATGGATTGTTATGTCATTTTTTTGAAAACTGTGCTTTAAAACTTGCCGTTTCCACTCATTCGTTTAACCATTTGCTTGAGGGGAGAAACCACAGAAACCGCTTTGAGGGGGGTTCATGTTTGCTCGCTTGGCTCAGACCGATTCGGGAAAAATAAGTATGCGCCACCATTTTCATAATTCATCCTCTCTGTATTAATACCCCGGCCCTGCAATGCTGTGGGCTGCTTGGAATGCGTGTTTAGCAGAGCTCTGATTTTCGTGCAGACCCGAGCCTGGATTGTGGGGTGCGCTAAGCCTTGTGTCTAGTAAGTACTATGTGTGCAATAGTCAGTCTAGTTTGTATTGCGTAGTGTTTGCCGTCCATTTGTGTGTGTTTACTAGAGCCGAGGGAGCCATGGAATTCATGCGTAAGGCACAGGCATAGCCAAGCAAGAGCGTCTAGCCTGGCGTAAAGAGCAGACCAGGGGCCGAGGGAAGAGAGCAGCCGCCGCCATCTTGGACTAAATCACGTGAGGGAAATCACTTCAGTGGTGCGAAAGAGATGTCAAAGAAGAACATGCAAAAGCGCTTCCAATCAAAAACGGCTTCCCTTTCTTCACATTTATCTTTCGCTATATTACATGCATGTATTCCTATATAGATTACATTTGATTGCTAAACCCAAGCTGCTTTTCAGAGACAATCGGTAGAGTTTCCTTCCATCATTGCCCTCATGTCACATATGCACTGGATTCAAGCGTGCCAGTCTTGCTTGATGGTTCTCACTTGGAACAGACTTTGCAGTACAAAAGAGGAATGTTAAAGCCAGTTGAGAGGAAAATGTAGGTACATTGGACCCCCGCCATGAAAAGACGTCAGTGTAAGAAGCTCCGTTGTCATCGGAAATGTATGCTTCTCAGTCAGGCATGCTTTGCTCTATGTGTTTTGTTGCTTGCTCAGCATTCTCTTTCTCGTCGGTAATTAGCAGCTAGCCAGGAATCTGAGGTATTTTTGATTCGCTTGTGGTGTCTCATAAGCTGAATTTCCCCTGCCAGATATTGTATCACCTATAAACTGGCTAATCCAGGTTCTTGACTTGTAAATCAGCTGAGTGGTGCTTCAAAGCCATAGGTTTTGGATTTAGGGTACAAAATAGTTGCCATCCCTAAAACATTGTGGTGTTCAATATTTTGAAATTGAACGGGTGTAAAATCTTTTACAGTTCTGCAAAGCAACCTCATAACATAGCCATGGCTCTTCTGAGTTCTTCCTTGTAGGGCTTGTGCGAAATTGACTTCTCATGGATTCACAGCCTACTTGTCATGTTCTGGTTGTGTGACATCACTGTTCATTTGCTAGACAATAAACGTGACAAAGTCACTTTCCTAACCCTGGAGACCCACAGTAGGGTAGCTCATGGGCCAGGTGTCTCCCCAAGCTAGGGAATACTGGACCCAGAGGAGGTATATGTGGGATCCCCAGGTCCCGCTTAATGGGGCCCCTACTCTAGAGCAGGGACTGGTCTCAGGAGTGCTCACCTCCTACTACACCTACCAATAAGCAGGACCACAAAGGAAGTCGTTGGCAGAGTCCCGGATACCTTGCACTGTTTTAGAAAAAAATGAATATCCACTTGATTGTGTGAAATCCAATTGTTTTTTTGATTGGGGTAAAGAAGACATGCAGTCTTTTGTGGTCAGCGGACAGGTGTTTCGACCTCTATGGTCCTTTTCAAGGCTATTATTTTTGGTTGATGCCCATTAAGTGTCCTGGGCCCAGTTGCCTCAACAGAGAGCTGCAATACGCACCAACAGAACTAACCAACCAGCCTAACCAGGATGCTAAACCAGCCCACACATGCACAGGGTGGACTAACTCCATACCATGGCCTATACAGGAAATGAACAGGCCAGGACCCTTCTTTACCCAAAATTGGGTTTCACACAAACAATCGAGTGCATATTCATCTTTTCTAAAACAAGCGCAAAATATCCAGGACTCTGCCTGCTACTCGTTACTAAAGGAGGTGAGGGCACCACGTCCACCAATCCGTGACCTTGCTGCTACCTAACCAACTCATCCTATCTAAGTGCCCACCTCTTTCCACGTACCACAAAGGAAGTAGTCACAGGGGCCCACATACACTTGAACTGAGGGCCCTCGTCCCCATCCTCCATTAAGCCCCAGGCATCCATGAACACTTCATTCATCCAGACAGAAGGCAAACAGAAAATCAGATGCCTGGGATGTTTTCACAGGCTTTATTGGCTGGAATAACAAGACACACTCAAATATATTTTTTCCTTAACCTTCTTTTATACTCTTTTTGGATGATGCAACATTTTCTATGATGCATGAAACTGATAAGCTTATTTTAGCCTTGGCTGGACACAACTAAGACAGTGTTCAACCCCTGCCAAGAACATCTTCATCGCATCAATGTCTACGCCTTATCTGATTGTCGAGGTCCTGCCAAGTTAGTTAGTGCCTTATACTGTTGGAGAAATAGATATACTGTATTATATGGTGCCAAAATAATACAGATGGTTTCTCAGAATGATCTGCATGACACATGTTGTGCCCTTTTCAATAAGAACATAGATACATGCATCTAAAACTTCCCTTATCTGGCTTCATCATAATCTTGTCTGCTTTCCCTACCAAATTCCAATTTTAACCTAACAAACCTAATTAGCTCACTACGAGATACTGCCAAAGACTGTCTCCAATGTATCAGCCTCTGTTGCTTGTCTGAAAGCTCTTGGCATCATTCATAGCCTCTCACACCTGGCTGAGTTATCCATTTTGAAATATATTTTTGTCTGACATTGTATTTATTCTTAAGGGAGCTATTATTTATTTATTTAAATAAGCATTTCTCACTGTGTATCCTTTATTCATAATACATCCTTATACACTTATGATATGTGTGTGATATTTAAAACACACTTAATTTCCTGAGTCATCCTACCCAAATATGTGCAGTGCCATGTGCACTTTTTACCTTTAAATAAAGGCAATCTAATCTTGATTCCATCAATGATGGAACTATTTGATCTGCCTGTCATGCTATCTATATTAAGTTGAGGGGGAAGGGGTTGACACCCCCTATACATTTCCCCCCTCTGGTAGATATTAGACCAGTGTTCACTATTCAACCACTACACCCAGTTTCCACCCTCACCATATGCAGTGCACCTATGCATCCCTACCTCAATCACCCCCTCAATTCAATGCTGTATCTCAACATGGGAGGTATCATAAAAGACACTTCTAAAGAATCAATAGTGTCTTCAACCATATTGTATTCTCCTAATCTAAGATATATATATATATATATATATATATATATATATCTTTTCTGTCAAAAGATTATGGCATATGTTTTGCCCTCCTTTAATCCTTGTATGTATGTATCCCAAAACGGTAACTTTGTTTGCTCCCATCTGGTTCCCACCCCTGTTACCCAATTAAAAAGTTAAAATAACATGCACAGCAACTGATTTCAGCCACTACGCGAATCGGGAGAGATCATTAGACATTTTCTCATTCCTTGAGGGAACCTACCAGCTCATGTGCAACATTTTATTCATGTATATACATTTTCTTCTTCCTCCCACCCCACAACACTTCCTTGGTCCCTGCCCTCTCCCCATGCACCTTCAGTTTTGTCTTCATATTATTCATGTTCCATCTGCACAGCTTCCACACAATTTTTTATTCTCCTTATTCCAAGTTCAAGGACTTTCTCAATTTAGTCCATATTTTATTTGTATTTGTCCTTTGGGCTGCTTTGCAGTAAGTTCAAGGGTCCCTTAAATCATAGACCAGTCTTTTAGGATCCACTGTTTTGTTACCACAGAGGACTTGAGCACTCAATCTTCATATTCAAATAAAATAGTCAGTGGGGGGGCATAAGATTTTTTCAGGGAACACACGGATGGAGGAGTTTTATAAAGAGAGATTTCAGTTTTATTTGCAACTGGGCATCTGGCTGGGTCCCTCAAAAACCCTTTTCATGACAACGTGGGTTTCTCTCCCTGCTTGCAGGATCGGTTGCCTTTAATCACATGGAGTGCATGTGCTGCCCGTCCATCTGTAATATAAAAAGTGGGTGAGTTTCTTGAAGAATAAGTACATTTTTATAATCAGTACATCCTCCTCAAACCTAAACCGTATGGGGACCATATCCATTTCTTTAAGGCACTCCTGCCGCCTACTAAAAACAATCGCTACTGAATTTCCTCTTTTCCTAAGATAATAGAATGGCTGCTTTTTTCTCCCTTTCATGCATACCTTAGTGTTATCTATGCTTATTTATACTGGCTGATACCTGTGTGTGTCTAAGACATGAGACCATAAAGCACATACATAATTGTTTCTATTATGCTTGCCCCATATTTTCATGGGCTCACACTTAATTTTTTCTTTCCTTATAGTGTGCTTATTTTTCCAAGTGAAACATTTTCTCTGTGGTTGTGTCATACTTCACACCACCAGAGTTACACTGTCCCCTTCCTTATGATAAAAGAAATAAAAAAACAGACAACATAACAAATTCAACATGTTCTTTGAAAAAAAAAGGATGTTGTCTTCTTCAGCCGCTCCCCTTCTTTCTTCTTGGCATATCAATAGCTAATATGGTTTCTTGCTCCCTGTAGAAACCAAAATAGAGGCAAAGTCATGATAAGCTGGCAAAGCAATCAGTTTTTCCTTAAAATAGGCCTTATTATTCAATTTTTTTTCTTCAATATGATGTTGCTGGAGTCATCTCTTTGTGTACTCAGCTCAATACAATGCAAGGTCGCTTTCCTGAATAATAGAAACGGCAGTGCACTTTAGGCTCTTCTTTTGAATTATCATAAGTCTAGTGACAGGCCTGTTTTGAATCTTTTCTGTTATGCTGATCATTTTCTCTGTACTTTTGAAGTCCTCCTACTAAAGGCGTGGGACCGCAGTCTCTTCTTTCTTTGCTGTATTTATTCTGTTGAGACATCATTTAAAAATGATGTTGCCCTTCCTACACTAATCTTACCTATGCATGGTATTTGGAAATAAGCATATGATACTATTATGTGCATGCAAATGTGGCATATATGCATACACTGTTTTGCCTATTCCTAAAGTTTCATGCTTTTTGCCAAATGTAATTATTTGACATTCCTTATTGTCAGGATTTAGGTTACTCCACCATTCATCCAAAGGTGTTCTTCATTCTTTTCTTTTAGATATGGCCATACTTGCATATATGTACTATTCTATGCTCACAAGTGTTAACACCTTTCTTGGGAAAAATGCTATCTATTTAAAAAGAATGTATCCCTTACTACCCTTTTTCTGTACTCATCTGGGTCCTCTTTCTCCAAATAATGATCAATTAAGCTATTCACACACTTACTGTGTGCACGGGTACTTACCTTTTCTTTCTCTACTTGTCCACTAGTACTTACCTTTGTCATAATGTTTCTTCCCATTATATCGCTATACTCCGCTAAGTCCATATAGACATTCCTCCCGTGCTCCAAAAATGACATTTTTTTCATCTGTAATACATAAATCAACATTTTCATTTAAACACAAACAATGTATCTTGTTACTTATTCTGATATGTTCTTTTGTGCACTTCTGCTAAATGTTCTCTCATACTGCTAGATCAATCTTGGCCACCCATACCCTCTTGGCCTTTCATTAATCGCATGTATTTGTATCAAATATACTACACTGATCAATTTAAACAGGCACCATCCATTGCTGCTCATTGTTTGAACATCTGAATATTTTAGCCACACTTTCCTCCATCAACCATGTGTCACAATGTTATTTTTGTTCCTTTATTTATACCTTCTATCAATTTGTTTTTTTGTCGATTTACTATCCATTCATTCATTTTTTTCCTTTATTAATTTATTTCACCACAAGGGTTGAAGTCGATGTTTTGATTAGGAACTTTTTATTTCAGCACTTTAATTTTAACTGTTTATTATTATCTTATCTTAATCAGTCTAAACACAACACAAACTCTTACACTTGACATTTTATAATCTCTTACATGTGTATATTTTTATTTTGTCCCTGTATGTACATTTCTTCTCAACTGTCTTAGTGGGTGTACCATCTTCTCCTTTTGTTGCCCCTTCTGGGAAATTGATGTGCACTCTTCTATCTGGACCTGCCAGTAGGAATCCTTACCACTCTTTATCAAGTTTTATAATGTGTACCTTCCTGTTTCTTCTTGAGCCTGTACATTCAAGGTATCCTTATCCCTCTTCCATTTATAGTCTCCAAAAATCCAGCTACTCTCATATTGTGTTTCAGCAGGACATAATGTTTCTAACTGGTGTTCCTAATTTAACGCGAAAGCGGCCTGTATGTATGTGTGTGTTCTCATTGCCGTATCGAATTCCTTCTCTGACTACCTAAATGTATTTTTATGTGAATTGAGCCTGTGATCCATTGATTGCCTGTGCTTCCACAAGAATGTGTGTTTGTGTGTATGTGTGTGCACCTGTATGTGTGTGTGCATGTGTATGCATATGCATGTATGTGTGTGTGCATGTGTGTGTATATGTGTGTGTGCGCATGTGTATGCATGTGTGTGTATATGTGTGCACATTTATGTGTGTGTGTATATCACTTTCCTTCTCCTTGTAAGCATATCATGACAGGGGCTCTGGCCTAATTATCTCTATTTGTTCCCAATCTCATGAAAAAGGTCTTCTCTTTTCATATCTCCAAATTCTACTCCTCCTAATAAATAAATTCATCATGCATAATAGTAATCCATATTGCGCTCAATAATTGTGCCAATCCCTCCTTGTTTCTCCATATCAGCTCCCAACCTGCTTGCACTTATTCATGGATATGTTTTATCTAAACAAACCCTGCAAACATCTAAATAATGCACTCTTTATTCTTGAAAATCATACTAATCAGGGTTTGTGCTCTATAAAAAATATTCTAATGGCACACTGCTTTGCTTGTTCAGGCCTTTAACATAACATACTAGTGTGATTTCTTGTGTGTCTTCATAACTCATTCCTAAAACTAGTACATGTTATCTCCTAGTTACTTACTGAGATATTTCCTAAATTCAACAGTTCATTTGTTTTAAAATCTATCATGCTTTTTTTCTATAATGTGTTGTAACCTTAGCCCTGGTGCGTTTGAGAGCACTTCCTTTCATTACTTGTTGCTTCCCCATTCTAAATACAAATGTTTGCATCAATGCATGCACTTTTAACATTGTTGCTGAAAAATGTGTTTTATCTTATTTATTCTTGCTCTTCCCCATAAATATTTATCGTGCTTGATCTAGTACCATTTGCTATTGGGTTAACCTACTTTTTAATGTAATTTGCATTCATAATTACATGTTTATTATCAGTGCATGTTTTACAAATTGTGTTGATCTTGGGCATATTATTTTTATTTTTTTAATGCCTCTATGCTGCGCAGTGGGGGAGATCACTGGCGTAACAGGGGCCCCCACAGCCCTGGCAGTGCGGGGGGACCCACAACCACATGTCCTGGGAGGGGGCCCCACTTGGATGGAGTAAAAAAAAAAGAAAAAAAATGTTTTCCAAATGTTCTTTTTTTTACATTTCTTTTTTAATTCACTCCTCTGCATTTATAAAGAAATTATTTCTGTAACAAAAATAATTTCTTTATAAAGGCGGAGTGAATACAAAAAGAAACTTTCTTTTTGAAGTAACGGAGCTACTCCCAGCCCCATGAGATTAAGACCCTAGGCTAGAGGCCTCCATGTCATGGGGTGGAGGCAGCCCTATGACTTCAAAAATAAATAGTTTGTTTTTGAAGTCACTCTGCCTTCATAAAGAAATGATTTCCGTTATGGTTCGGTCCTTAATGGAAATAATTTCTTTATGAAGTCAGAGTGACTTCATAAAGAAACAATTTATTTTTGAAGTATTATGGCTCCTTTCAACCCCATGATGTGTGCGTGTGTGAGTGTATGGTGAAAGGATGCACACTTAAATGTATGGGTTGCTGGGTATGCGTGTGTACGGTGAAAGGGTGCACACTTAAATATATAAGAGACTGTCTGTGTGAGTGTATGGTGAAAGGGTGCAGACTTAAATGTATAGGTGGCTGCCTGTTTGAGTGTAGTGCTGCCTGTGTGAGTGTATGGTGAAAGGGTGCACCCAAATGTATGGATGGCTGGGTGTGCGTGTACAGTGAAAGGGTGCACACTTAAATGTATGTATGAGTGGCTGCCTGGGTGTGTCTGTATGATGAAAGGGTGCACACTTAAATGTATGGATGGCTGGGTGTGCGTGTGTATATATGGTAATTGGTGCGTGTGCTTGTGTTCAGGGGTGCAACAAAACCTACATTTCAAGGGGGCTAACCCTTCAAATGTTGGGGGAGGCACTAACTTCACGTGTGGTGGGGGAGGAGCAAACTTATTTGTAGGGGGCATCCAACTTCTTTACACATTTTAATGAGACTATTCTAGTGCAGCCTTATTGTTACAAGCAGTTAACTCTCTCCTTTAAGTCTGAAAGCACCCACCTATGGACTGCAGTAAGAATGACTGGTCTCTTGTTCCCACTCTACCCTTCCAATCACTCCCCTGGCATGCAAGTACTAAGCCCACATCACAATTTCAATTGCCTAATAAATTTGGCATTTGAATGCAGGTACTAACAGTGAAATGCTGTATGTTAGTAATTGCTGGGCCGGGCCCTTGTTAACAGCGAAACCCAGGTGCTGTTTAACATCTGTGTCCTTTTCTGTCTGGCTGCTCTGTAGGTCAGCCAGGTCAAGTCAACATAGCCCACAATTTCAGGGTGGGTGAGGGAGTGCTGAAGCCCAGTCAGCTCTATGGTATTGCACCACTACTTGTGTTTAATGCCTTGATTACGTATTGGTAATCTGCATTAGTCCTAGCCCTATTCTTCCTCATCCCAGTACTTGTGTATGAGGCAGTACTTGTGTACGAGTAACTATGCCTCAGACACAAGTACTGGGATGAGGTATAGGTACATGAAGGTAATGCCTGATTTAGCTACCTGTAATCTTCATTACTCCTAGTCCCACTCTTCCTCATCCCAGTGCTTAGCTATGGGGCAAGGAGCCTCATACGTAAGCACTGGTACAAGGAAGAGGGACGTGGAGGTAACTCTGGGCCAATGAGCCAATTTTGGAGGTTGAGGTAGGGGATGAGAGGGAGAGGGGGATGTGTGAGGGGTGGGATTGTGCAATACATCATAATGGTAGACCATGCCCATGCTAAGCAGGCATGATATGTGGTATTAGTGGCTAGAGAGGCATTTTGGTGCAGCCAGTCTAGTCATTCCTCAGTTTGGTATGACTTTCTTTAACTGGGCATTTCTGATAAAGCAGTCCTGCTAAGTGTAATTACCTGGCTAGACTCGCATTTGGGTTCTGCCAGTCTAGCCGTTTCTTACTGCGGCATTGTAAATTTTTCTGGGCATCTGTGATAAAATTATGATATGATAAGTCATATATAACACACCTGTAAATAATTGTTTTTAGGCATGACAAGACAAGGGAAGGAAAATAGGGCGAGAACAAGACAAATTATCTTACTAGGCCTTGTGTCATTCAGATTGTGCAAGTGCGAGAACGAGAAGTGAAAGGGGAAAGGGAGGGGCGGAGTGCAAGGGAGAGTGGAGTGAACAACAGTCAGCAATGCTCTGCGCAAGTGCAGCCAGGGCAGCGCGGCTCTGGGTAGTGCAAGGCGAACAAGGGACTGCAGGGTTACAGTTGCAGCCCCTAAGTGCGTGGTAGGCCCAGAGGCAGTGCAAGGGTGACTGATCAAGAAAGAGCCTGGACTCAGTGAGACTGAGGGGAGGGAGAAAGAAACCAGAGGAGAAGAGGAACGTTTTGAGCTGCTTCTGGAACTTCAGGTGGTCCGGCTCAAGTTTGGGAGGGTCAGGGAGGCCATTCCAGAGGGATGCACCTGCAGAGGAGAGAGATCTACCCCCCATTATCTGCCTAGAGAAGCATCGAACCCTTAGGGCTTGATGAAGGAAGGTATTTTGGAAGAGAGCGTTGGATGTAGTGCGGATCCCAGCCTCAGAAAGCCTTGTGGACAATGCAAAGGGTCTTGAACTTGATCCTTGCAGCACCGGGAGCCAGTGGAGACATTTCATGGCTGGAGAGATCCGGTCCTTGGGCTTGAGGCCAAGGATACGTCTTGCAGTCCTGTTCTGGATTAGTTGCAGAGGGCGGACAGTAGAGGAAGGTATATTGAGAAAGTGGATGTTGCAGTAGTCCAGCCTAGAGAGAACCACGGCTCTGGAGACAGTGAGCTTCTGGGGGAAAGTGAGAAAGGGAAGAGTTCCTTTGAGGAGGTGCAGCTGGTAGGGGGACTTCCTGGTGACGTGTGAGATGTGAGGAGAGAAAGAGAGAGTAGAGTTGAAGATGACACCAGGGATGAGCGAAAGAGGAGAGGAGACTGAGCGGAGCCTGAAGGAAAGTGTCATCCGCATAACACAAAAAGTTAGAGGAGAAGGTAGAGATCAGGTGGGCCAAAGGGTCCAAGTAGAGGTTGAATAACCAGGGTGAGAGGATAGAGCCCTGGGAAACACCACAGGTAGAGAGAGGTGGTGGAGAGAAAAGGACCAAATTGGACCTGGAAGGGACGGTCCAAGAGGAAGGAGGTCAGCCACTCAAGGGCCTGATCCATGATGCCCAGGTTCTCACAGAGTTGATTGATCAGAATGGCGTGGTTGACCGTGTCGAAAGCAGAGGAAAGTTCAAGGAGGATGAGGACAGAAGGAATGCTGGAATTGAGGTTAGAGATCGGATCTTCACAGGTGTTCAGGAGAGCAGTTTCTGTGCCTCTGCCAGCTCTTAAGCCGGACTGATGGTCATGGAGACAACCAACAGATTCATTGTGGAGAGTAAGCTGGGAGATGGACAGCTTTTCCAAGAGTTTGGGAGAGGGGGAAAGTTCCAGTGGGAAAAGAATGATTACAGAAATCGGCCAAGGCTGGAGCAAGGGTGTCAATATGGTCCTTGATGGTTCTGGAGGAGTGGGCAAGCACCTGTTTCGATGACACTTCCACTGATGGGACTTGTCTAGAAGGCTCGTCAGGTGTTAGGGAGAAAGAGGAGAAAGGAGGAGGAGAGGGAGAGATGGCCAATGGGGGGCCGAGAGAGGTAGAGGAAGAGGAGATAGTGGACAGGATGTCCTGAGTTTTAGCAGAGAAGTGAGAGGCTAAAGCCATACAGAGGGCCTGATGAGGGAATAGGAGAGGTAGAGACCGCAATAGGATTGGCCAGTTCCTTGCAGATTTTAAAGAGTTTGCCTGTGTTTTTAGAGGCCGCAGAGACTCAGGCTTTAATGTGTGCTCTCTTCTTGATGAGTGTTACTGCTTCGACTGGCATTTTGGGACAACAAGTCTAGGAATGTCTAAATGTGACCTGGCATGCGTTACTGTAATGTTATTACGTGTCTACAGTGGTCTACATTGTGCAGCCAGTTGGACATTTTTTCATTGTGGCATGCATTTTTAATAGCAAAGCATTAATGTTCCTGTGCACTGTTGGTGATTTGCATGTATTGGATTGGTGTTACCCTACAAAACAATAGCAAACACTGTGGCTTTTCAGCCAATGTTTCTCAGAAAGTGTGCTCTATATTGCTTTAATACACATATTCATATCTTTCTCTTAGTGAGTGTGCGGCATAACCCTTCAGCAGCATGTTTGTGCGTATTGCGCAAGCATGGTAATCTAGGCCGGTCGAGAGTGTGACGCGACCCGTGATTTGTTGCCGAGTTGGGTGGGGGCCCTTAGCATGGCTCGCAGGGGGGGGGCCCAGATCTTGTGTTACACCACTGGGGGAGATGCTGTCCCCTCTCTTGAAGCTTGCCACATTTGATGTAGCTTTGGTGCATATGCTTGTGTCTGCATGTGTAATATCCTTGTGACTGTGTATTGTATTGCGGTGCATATCCCATTCCTCCTCTCTGTCCTTAATTGCCAATATTCTCACAGTTCTGGGTACTTATAGCACTCTCCTGTGCTTTCATTTGCAATCTCTGTCTTACTTTTTCTCTACCAATCATTTTGTGTCCCTTTCTCATCCTCCTTTTCTCCTTCTGCAATCACTTTCCTATTTCCTTCTGCTGACATAATTCCTTGCCTTTTGTTACAAATTGTTTGAAAATAAACGGTGTGCATCTGCTCTTCCTTTTGGTAGCACACTGAAACATTTTAGCGAAGCACCTTTCCCTTTTCCCAATTACTTTCCATCTATGTGTCTAGAGTGTTTTCAATGGTTTCTTTCCATTGCCTTTTTCTCATCTGTGTAATTGGCCCATGCATGCTTTATGATATATGCTCTTTCAGAATGTCCCATTTATCACTAATGAAAAATGCCTATATTGCTGTAAAATGAGATTAACAAATCAGAGGTACTCTAGTGTGTTTCTAACAAAGAAAATATCTGGCATTAATTACAAAATAACTAACACCCCCTTTAAAATGGGAAGTGGCTTGTATAATTTTAAATGGTTACCTAATGGGACGAACATAGTTCACATATGTGCAATCACTGGGGTCAATTTCTAGTGTAGCACAGTAAACTGACAATATGGTTTAGTCACATATAGCTTCCTTGGCAAAACAACAATATTTAACAACCAAGGGCCTAGCCACCTAATACTCTCATATAATTAAATCAAGTGTTCCTCTAGCACCTGGCTTCAACATAACATGCACAAATACCACGAAAAAAATGCTGTCCTCGAAACCTACTTAATTGTCAATTTCTTCAACTGTTGTTTGTCAAATGGACCTAAAGCTGAGGTCCCCTACTAAAAAAACACAATCATTACATGTGTGTCTCACAAAACCCCCTAAAAAACGAATGTCAGTTCAATGAGTTCTGGTTCAAGGCTATATTTTCATAAGGGTGTGAGTCAACCCTGGCTCACTTACAACCTTGTACACAGAATATGAATATTTGCAAAATGCACAAATCAATCACTACAATACTCTCTCTATTAACAACGTTGATCAAAATCACTCTACTACTAAAATAAAAACGCACATTTTTAAAATCTGTCTCTGTTCTCAATTCATTCCATGCATGCTCGTACATGCATCAGCTCTAGCCCCAATCATTTTGATCACATTTCCATGAATTTGTATTTATTTTTCTGTTTCAATGATAATACACACATATACATTTACACCAAGCTTTTCCTGAACTCATAGAGACTTGTCATTTCTCTAAACTTTTCTTTTGCACTGGTGCCTTATAAAAGTATGTAATCTCATTAAAACACCAGCATATTCCTCATTCCTCATGCATAACTGATCCACAGCTGCTTTACCACCAGAGATATCTTATGTTTTTGAATGCAAGCATCTCTGTTTTTCTGCAACTATTAATCACTCCCTGGCTCCGTGTCAGCCCTTAGCTCAGCTTCGAAAACAAGCCCTTGGTTTACTTTAAAGCAACCATTTGAGACATAAATGTTGCAACAATATGCATGGTTTCTGTCAACCCTGCACACATTGTGCTTTTAAATAAATAAATTTCTATCTTCTTTTCACTCCTACAGCATGATTGTTTAAACTGTCTTCATTGGTTTAAAGAAAAAATACAATAACTGTTTTTGTTTTAGCTCACAACCCAGCCTCAGGAATGATTTTAAGTGCACTATTTCGAAGCAAGAGAAATGTTTGCAGGTTTTTTTCACTCTGCTAGTCGGATTTATATCGTTCTTAGATTTTCAATCTGTCCAGAGTTTTATCTCTGTGCGTATGTTGTTTTATTTTATTTTGAACCCCTTACTTGATGTCAAACCCTTGTTTAAAAAGTGTACCAAAATGGTGTTTTGCATGGGTGCATGAGAGGAGTGTCCTCCATAATGACAAGTCACAATTGACTGCCTATACTTACTAGATCCTTTAATAAAGCCTATATTCTAACTTAAATCATTATGTTTAACATTTTAAAACAAGAAATATGAGAAAGCACCATCAATTGCTGCTCAGTCCTCTTATTTCAATGTACTTCTTAACTCTTCACACACCTCGATAGTTTACTTGACAAACAACATTTAGACTAGTCAGACATTGACACATTATAAATACTGTGATCACCTCTTCCCTCGCCGTTACTTTTTTTACCCTGTACAAGGTTTAAGACCTCACCTTATGCAGTTTTGACCACACGTTTTATATTTCACCCGGCCCCCATTCGGGTTTGAGATGTCTTCTTTTAATTCTCATGAATAGGCAAACTTTAGGCATCTCTCTTATTTCTACATGTATTTCCCATTACTCAAAATCATTACAATTCCCCTTTATTTGTACATAAACATGTTTATTCATTTTCTCCTGCCTCTGTCTTTTATAATACATACCATAATTCATAGATGCTACGTGTGCTATGCTGAAGGTCATGAGGATAGAACTTAGCTCATACTGCAGCTTATCACTCACCTATCATCTTGTATTCCTGTTCCCCAGCACATCACCATCAAGCCTGGGTCCTTGTCCCTGAATCTTATGAAAGACCCACGTTTGGGTGCCTCATGAACTGAGGGACCTGGTCCCCATCCTCCATCAAGCCCCAGGCATCCATGAACACTTCATTTATCCAGACCGAAGGCAAACAGATAATGAGATGCCTGGGAGGTTTTCATAGTGTTTAATGGCTGGAATAACAAGACACACTAAAATATTTTTTTCCTTAACCTTCTATTATACTCTTTTTGGATGATGCAGCATTTTATCTGACGCATAAAACTGATACGCTTGTTTTAGATTTTGCTGGACACAACTATGACAGTGTTCAACCCCTACCAAGAATACCTTCATCGCATCAATGTCTACTCCTTATCTGATTGTCGAGGTCCTGCCAAGTTAGTTTAGTGCTTAACACTCTTAGAGAAGAACGTATGGCTGCCAAAATAATACAGCTGGTGTCTCAGAATGGTCTGCATGACACATGTTGTGCCCTTTTCAATAAGAATATAGATAAATGTATCTAAAACTTCCCTTGCTTATCTGGCTTCATCATAATCTTGCCTGCTTTTCCTACCAAATCCCAATTTTAACATAACAAACCTAATTACCTTACTGCGAGATGCTGCCAAAGACTATCTTCAATGTATCAGCCTCTGTTGCTTGTCTGAAAGCTCTTGACATCATTCATAGGGCCTCATTACAAGTCCAGCAGTAACCCTGCTGTTGCTACCGGCGGGTTGCCGCTGTACTTGCAATATTTACCGGCACCTGGCTTGCCGGTAACACCAGGGTATTACAACCTCGGCGTTCTGGGAAATCAGCCGTTGGTAAAGTGTAAATCCCCATTCCCACTTGAGTCCCATAGGACTCAATGAGAATGGGGATCACGGAAGCACCGGCACTGTTAATAACGTGCCGGTGCTTCCGTGAAACTCTGCGGGCGGGTGCCGTTCTGCCTGCCAGGTCTGACCCTGGCAGACTGGATGGCACCCACCCACAGAGTCATACTGTGCCGGTCCGGTAATAACCGTGCCAGTAGGCTTACCAGCACCGTTGTTACCGGACTGGCACAGTCGTAATGAGGCCCACAGTCTCTCACACCTGCCTAAGGCCTAGAAACCATTTTGCACTTGAGTTATCCATTTTGAAATATATTTTTTGTCTGACACTATATTTATTGATCATGGAGCTATTATTTATTTAATTAAGCATTTCTCACTTTGTATCCTTTATTCATAATACATCCTTATACACTTATGGTATGTGTGTGATATTTAAAGCACCCTTCATTTCCTGGGTCATCCTAACCCAAATATGTGCAGTGTCATGTGCACTTTTTTACCTTAAATAAAGTCAATCTAATCCTGATTCCGTCAATGATGGAACTATCCGATCTGCCTATCATATTATCTATATTCATTTGAGTGGGGAGGGGTTGGCACCCCCTGTACACACTCACCACCCCAACCTCTACCAATGACCATCACCATGTGAGGGGGTGATACCTAACCCTTAGGGAGACTACTTATAATAAGGTGAACATGCTTAGCTCTGTTTTTGGAGAACAATGTTGCAACATTTAGAAGTATCCAACGAGCAGAGAAATACATTTCTTCCTTTGGCACTGATGCCGGAGGAACCATTTAACACCGCGACCCCCCGCTCGAGCCGCCCATGGAAGTCCCACAGTTACCGATTTGTACTTAAACAGTGAGGAAGAGATTCGCGCAGAACGCATAAGTAAATAAATAAACAAGCCACATTCTCCCAGCATCGCAGAGATTAGAAAGAGCAATGAGGAGAAATGAAGGATACATTTATTTGTATGCTTTTAATCCAGAAAGGCCACCCAATCCAGATCCGCCGAAGCCAATGCTGTTAAAGATGGGACCTAGGAGAATATTGTCAGGACATTGCTACGATTTAGACAGACCTCGGCTTATTGTTTGTCACAGATCGTATACCAATATCACTCCTCTCTCAGGAATTTCTATTATTATCCACAACTGAGGCAGTTTCATGTAAATCTTTACTCCTTGCAAACTTGAGCACACTGAAAGGTTTGTTGACCACCTTCTTAATATGGTTACTTTCCCCATAGTGTTCTTCCTTCATAGTTTTCACTGGTCTCTTAGGTAAATATTTCTCCTTTTCAAACCTCTTATAGCAATCACATTTGACCTCATTATATGCAGTCTCTAAGTTAACATTCAGAACGCCCCTCCTGCCAGGCAACACAAGTTTATTTAGCAATTTGAACACATTATTTTCCTCGGGCTGGGATTCTTCCTCATTCAACCTCTGCATATTCAAGCCTGTCCATGAACAGGCATGCTTAGTAACCGCACTTACACTCTGTTAAGAAGGAGGCTCTGAGTAAAATCGAACTCCACCAGTACATTTGTGCTGATCGTTTTGGTGCGATTCAAACCCAATCTGTATTACTAGAGCCTTCCCAAGTGGCCTGTCTAGCTAGGGTCACAGACCTCGGGAGAGTCAAAACAATAATGTTGGGACACCCATTTAATTGTGATGTGTCCCTTAATGTATGAGTTGGCGGTGCATCAGTCTGTGAGGCCGTATTACAGGCATGTTTAATTGCACTTGTCCCAAACATCCCTGCATTGTCCACATGTGCACAGCCCTTTGCATTGTCAGAAATCACCCTTAGTTTTGTGCTATCCAGTGCCAAGACATCATTAATCGGAGCAACAATATCACCCACCATCCCTGGCGCATTAGAACTCACCGCCTCCCTCCTCCCGTGCGAAGTAGTTCCACTGCAGAGGACATCTTTAATAGTGAGATTCATAATGAATGTTCTGGAGGACGAATTCTTTTTTTTAGCTTCTTATATTTTTTATTTTTCATTCCATATTGCTTACTCAAAACAGCTACAACGTCACCATTGTTTACTGTGTTCGTTTTAACCAACTTCTTATGTTTCATAACTTCTGTAAAAGTTTTCTTAGGTGGTGACATTACCCCAGTGCCTACAAGCATACATGAATTCTCCAGGTTGGGCGACACATGTAACAGACTCACAGGTTCTGTATTATTATTCTTTTGGCCCTGCGGAACATGAGCTGCAAATTCTGGTCCCATCTTAATAGTTGGGATATTACCTTCTGAGAAACTATCAATACAAATTAGAGACTCATTCATTACAACCCTTGCAGCTGTGGTTAAGATGGACTTAGTTTAGAATGTAGCTAGGCCCAGAAGTGTAACATAAGTACACAAAGCCTCCATACTGTCTATTTTAGTGTGAATTGAACGTAACATCATAGAACGTACCTTTACCTCCTCCCGAATATTATAGTAGAGAGTTAAAATGAACCATATTCAATGCAGACACCGTCGGGAAAGTTAACCTAATATGTTCATCGACTTCTCGGAGTGTGTGATGCATGTCCACCTCCCCAACACAAGGCTCAAAACTATTGTCACACGTTTGCTGAACTACATTTACAGAGTCTGAAGGATTCGAGTCAAGAATAGAATCGACATATTCAATCAAGCTCAGGTCAGTCATTTTGTTCACGTGTGAATGAACCAGTGACACCAAAGCTTTACTGGGGGTCCTAATTTCAGTGCTAGAACCAACAATTTATAAAAATCAGTTATCTTTTTCCCAGCAATAGGAGTCATGTTAAAAGAAGCACCCAAATTACAAGGTAATAAAGGTTTTGTTAACGTGTTATTCTTTCCCCCGGGAAATACTTTTTTCTTATGTTTATGAGCCAATGATCTCGTATTTAAAATGATTTCATCTTCCCCCAGATTATGCGTAAGTGCTGCCACAATTTCCTCCACTTGCAATTCCACAGTTTCCTTGAGGGCCTTTCCCTGGATAGATCCAGAGAGGTCCAGTAGCAGTTATACCATCAGGTAAATCAAAATGGCCTGACTCCTCAAAGCAGACCTAGCAGGCATACTATCCTGAACCATACAGGTCACAGAGTTTGTGAATTTAGAGCAACGCCATTTAGCAGGAAGCTTAACGTTTTTACTTTAGGTTCTGTTTTTTCCGTTAGGCCCAGCTGCTAAAATGGTATTTTAACCCGTAGTGCGCAAACAATTTCAAGCTATGCCCAAAGCCAAATAAAGTTAATCCAAAATTAGTGGTGCAGTTCCCATCAGTGCACACTACACTCTCGTAAGAAAGAGTTATATGCCCACCAGATCGACACCACTTGGCTCAAAGGGACCACGCCACGCAATCACCCGGTGAATTACTGATTAGAAGTCCAGTGCCAGGAAGCCACCGGCCAAGGGGCAAAGTTGACGATTGTGCATGGTGAGGTGGCATACCAAAAAAAAAGAAAATCCAGTAGGGACCCTGGTCTCTTTCTATATGATTTTGATTAGAGTTCAGTTCAGTTCAGAATGTTTTCAAAGCCAACACGGTAGTTAACCCCCAAAGAAATAAACACTCAGTGCTCCGTACTCACAGTACTTGTGTTCCGGCTGATGATAGCTAGATCCAATGCAGGAAGTTAGCAGCCACGCAGCACAGCAGACTGCCAACTGCACACTGGACTGCAACACTTCGCGACCCGCTTTGGCTTTGTTGTGATGATAGGCGGCGCGTTCCAAATTCCTCAAGGGAGGCAGAAGACTGACCAACATAGCCAAGAGCACCTTCCTCCTTTCGACTGCGCATTTGACTGCCATACTTCGGGCAGTAAAGATTAATCTTTCCTAACACCAATTTCACAGTGTCTACATATTTTTCTCATGTCAGTTAACGCCAGTAATATCCCCAGAAAATGTCCACACAAGTTTTGAACATCTCCTAGAAAACTGCCATGTCAATACTATAATACCACAGGAAATACTCATGTCAGTTTCATAGTACCTACAGGAAACCTGCATGGTAGACGTGCCCTAGAAAATTGGCATGCTAGTATTGTCCCTTGAAGTAGGGCCTGTGGTGAGGTGAGAGGTGAGGGGAGACCTTATATTGAGATGCCCTCACTAGTGCTGCCTCAGGGTGGCTTTTTTCTCACAACCCAAAGGACCTGAAAGTGCTGGGCCTTAAAATACTCATCTTCCCAACCTGCATTCTATGGAATCCAGGGATGCCTTTGGGGACAGCTGCATTTGGTTAGTTGTGGTGGTATTTGTCTTTTCTGGTGTAGGACAAGATTGTATAGATGCTGGATTGGCTACCTACGTAGAATTATTGGGTACAGTGATATGATGGGCATGGTGTGTTTACAGTGGTGTAATTTGGGTACGGCCTGAGTTCAATGGATTTAGGTTTGTGTGACAGGGCGTCCGCCACAGATAACCACTCTGACTCGGGGTATACGTCCAAGGGTGTTTATTGAACTAAAGTAGACAGACTGGCTGCTGAATTTGGGTGCTTTCTTTGTCTTCTAGGGCTCAGGGTTTTTAGCGCTAGGGTGCCCCTCTCTAGCTCGACTTCCTCAGCCTTTTCCACCTCCCTGACCCAGGAGTCCATAATGGGGATGTTCGCTCTATTGAAAGGTGCATCTTTCCACCCTGTGCCACCTATTCACCAAACATGCACAAGCTCACTGATCCTTCTCCAATACTGCGTCCCAATGTTATTCTCCTCCCAACTGTCTGCTGTCCCTTGACTCTCACACTTCACGCTCCGACCTCCACCCTTTGATCTTACTCTGCTTGTTACTCCTTAATTCCCCACTCACTGCTATCATTATCACCTACTCTCTCTGGTGTTGTCCGTTCTTCCCTTCTTTCTCCTCTGCTACCTCCCTCCCAACGATTCCTCTGCTACTACTAGCACCTTCCTACTCCTGCTCCAATATGACTTCCCACTACTAAGACCTCTCTATCACCACCACTACCTCCTTTTACTACTACTAATTCTCTACTACTGCCTCTCCCCTTCTAATCTGACTGCCACCCTCTGCTACCACTACTACTGCCACTACCTACCACTACACCCTCTCAATCCCACCACTACTCCACTACTGTACTCATACTCCACTCACTCCTTACTTCCATGCACAAATACCCCACAGACCCCTCTCGTCAATATTTCTGCACTCATGTCGCACTCTACTCTTCTAGTCTCTCAGACGTCCTACTCTGCCACCTGTCCACACTCAACGAACCCACACTGCACACTCACAAAGCTTCAGTTTAAATATCCCACCTTCTCCCCTTGATGCAGTGTCACAGTAGAAGGCTTGGGGAGGCTTCATAAGGGCTTGTAAGCCCCCCTTTTTCTGCTGTACTTCTAACCTGTTGCCTATAGGGGCTCGCGGGTTACCTGGTGCTTTGCCAGGCCTCCTTGGAACCCTTTACCAAAATTATTTTAGAAATCCCTGAGGCCCTTGTGGAGGTTTTTATTCATAAATATGAATCCCTGGTGGGCTAGTGGTGGATTCTCAGTGTGCGTGGGCTACAGCAGCAGCCTGCTGCTGGAGCCACACTCCTTTCCCATTGCGGCTGCCGGTGTTGTTCCAGCCGCCGCATCCCGGGATATAGATTCACTGCTGCAGCTTTTGCTCAAGGGTATAGTGATGTTCGCTGCAGCCTGCGACATTGATTGGCAGTTCCCTGCTGGTGTCTTGCTGCGCCCTTTTGAAACTTCTCACAGCTGACATTCTCCTGTGGTGGGGCTGCCACCATCATCGCAGGTAAGTTGAGGAGGGGGTCTGCCTGCACTCGCACAGGTACCACAGATTGTTTGGGGTGGGCTCCTCCCTTCCCTGGCAGGGTCATGACAGCAGCCCTGCTTCATTTGCCACTGCCATCAGATACTGCGAAAAGATTACTTTACCAGGGTCAGTGGTTCCAAGAAACAGATACAACTTTATAAAACTAAAACGCTTAAAGCAAAAATACTACACTACAATAAATGCATTGCAAAAACAAGCAACACCCAGAAAGAGATGTTCAGCATCAACAAGTTATGAAACGCGACAACATTCAAGAACACACCCTCCCCCTCCCAGAAACGGTGTGATGAACTTGCGAACCACTTTAAAAAAAATCTGAAACTTCCAGCAAGTCATCAAGAACATGCCAAAGAACACAAACAACTACCCAAACAACCACCCAACTATGGAACTACCTGGAAGACTAAACTACTCCCCAGCGATTTCAAAAGAAAGGTTTACTAATCTAGTGTATCAAAGCAACAAAGCAGGATCACGAGCTGACCCTTGACCACTGAACATCTACAAAATCATCCTCACCCAAGTGATGCATGCAGAATACTTCTTGAGCCTCATGGACCATTCTCTGGAAGCAGGTGTTATACCACAAAGGTTCAAAGCAGCATACATTAAAGACCCCTCAGGAAACACAGAAAACCTAACCAACTACCGGCCTATCTCAAACAATCCTTACCTGGTGAAACTCCTAGAAACCCACGTATATGAACAATTCCTGGAACAAATAAAAAGGAATCAGTTACTGGACCAGGCAGAAGTCAGTTTCATACCCATGAGAGGAACGGAAACGGCACTATTATCCATCTAGGATGATGAAAAGTCTAACGTCGCCTCCAGTACCACCTCATTACTAATACGGCTCCACCTCTCAGTAGCCTTCAACATGGTCCACCATGAAACCCTCATCAAAAGACTTCAAGAAAGAAGGATCGATAACTCGGTAAGCTCCTTTCTAACAGAAAGAATGGAATCAACATGGCTAGCTCCCTTCAAGTCAGCACTACGCACACCAACCTGTGTGGTCCCTCAAGGCTCAGCCCTCTCATCACTAACATCTACATGACCCGACTCAAAAACCTCATCAGAAGGCATGGACTAACCTGCTACAACTAAACAGATGACACACAGATGATTTACTAAAATTCAACACTACATATGCCCACACGTTTGGAAACATTTGAGAAGGTGTGGAAGGTTGATGATGGGCTGAGGATAACAAACATTCCCGCCGCAGTTGGTGCACAGGTTGCTCCCAATGACCACCTTTTTGGTTACAATAAAGATTATCTGAGGACTGCAGAGAGGGTGGAAAATTATCTGAAAACACATGAGGGCAAGTTTTTGGGAAAAACCAGGAGAAGGAAAGAGGTGTTTCAGCGAAGTTGGTTACGAAAAAAAAAGAAAAAAAGGGGGAAAGGCCTGGAACCTAGTCATCAAGCAAATGGTGAGCTTTTTGTAATTGAAGAGGTCCTTACATTCACCCATTAAAACAAGCCGGAAGGCAAAGGGTAAATGTAACACAAGTAAGTTGACAGAGGTGAGCTGTAGGCAGGCCTCGACCAGTGAGTTGAGTATTGTCTCCATATTAACCATAGATGACTTGAAGAGCAGGGAGCCCTGGAAAGAGCAGGTTTATAACACATCTACTCCAGTTCGGGAACGTGATGTAGAAGGGGTGGGTGCTAAACAGGGTGGGGATCAAGTATGATTTTAAAGTTGGTCCATGGAGCGGCCGACAGCCGCGGGATATATTCACTAAGGATAAGTGCAACTTTGAAGCCTTAAGGGTGAATGTGGAGACTCAGACTTTAACACCTATGTTGATCCAGTGAATATCTGCAGGCAGACCCTTACCTCCATTAGTATTGTTTACATAACATTCTTCGCATCAGACGAAAGCCATATCCAACTTAGAGAGCAAACCTGTTGATTTATTGACAGCCACCAAGGGGTGGGGCAGGAAATATGTGGTTGGAGGGCTCTGTCAAATTACTCTTGGAATATCTTTTTGAATCTGGAATTGTGACCAGGTCGAAGGTTTTGGATCTTTTTTATGAGATACTTAGTCTCAGGTTAATCACGACAAAGGATATTGAACTTCTGTAATTCATCGACCCAGCGAGGGATGATCGTGTCACACTAGCCATCCCATCCAGGTATGTGTATGATGTGTTGCTGAAGGAAGTGAACAGCCTGTGGCAACTAAGTTATGGTTTAACTCCATATGTTCCAAAAAAAGATCCTTGTGTGGAGCCCTGTTTAATGAGTGAGCTAGTGGTGTATCCACATAAGGGGTAGGGGTAAGGGCTAGGTAGCCGCCAATTAGTATGTTCTAAACAAGGGAAGGGATTGGCTAATCGAGAGCACAGTCCTATTTACATGAGTGAATGGAGATTGCTAGCTGTGGCGCTAAAGGCATCTATCTCCCAACTGAAGGACCTATAACAGCACCTTTAGCGTATATATCTTTCTCAAATGTATCTCATGGAATGTGCAGGGTTTTAATGAGTTGTTGAATAGTGATGTGCTATGCACATTCCTGAGATCTCCCACTTTTCTCTGATTGCAGGAAGTGTGGTTGATGTCTTAGCCTGTTTTTGATGGATATCAGGTTGTGCTCCAATCTGTTATTAAAGGAAGCCATGGCCGCCCTTCTGTAGGCTTAATAGTCACAGTCCACAATGATTCAGAGTATGAAATGGTTAAGCAAGAGGACCTGGGTAGAGAGGGTACTGGTGGTCATCTTGTCATGTGAAATAAATTCTGCCCATATTCTTATGGTGGTGAATATTTACTGCAACGTTCTCATGGTGATCACAGCGTGATATTGGGGAAATTGTCATTGTTATTCGAAGACTGCTATATCACTTATCCCGGGGGGTACATAATTGTGGGCGGGGACCTGAATTGCAATTGTGGAGATGCCTTATGCTTTGAGAAGGACCCCTTGTGTCTTCGTGTTTCACAGGGGGAGTTAAATAAAAATTCAAACAGGGTAAAAGGTGGAGGCAGACAATGAAGGATTGGGGTCTGTTTGCATTAAATGACCAAAGGCGTGGGGACTCCCAAAGTTATCCTACATGGCATAGGGGAACTTACACCCCTGTCCCTGATTGTGTGTTAGTCTCTAAACGTCTCTTGGAAATCTGTTCGTACTTTTGCATCGAGGAAACCAGCTTAAGCGATCACAATTTGTTAGTGGTGACATTTTCCACAGTGATAAGGGATAAGGGAGGGAGTAGTCTGCACTTGTTGGTTGCAAATTGCGGTTGCAATAGGTTAAAATGGAACTAATATTAATACTAATATTGTAGGTTTCAATTGTATTATCAAATGCGCATTTATGAAAACTCCAGCTATACTCTGTAGGAGAGTTTAATTGCACAATTCAGCAATCTATATTGACTCCAATAGAGTTGAAAGTAAAAACTGCAGTGGTTAACCGTCATCGGCATAGGTAAGGCAAAGTTGTTCAACGAAGTAGGAAGGCGGTATGACACATTAGATGGAGTGAGCTCAATATTATTAGTATCGCTTGCTGAAATAGGAAAGAGAAACAAAGATTTAAAAACTCGTCCAACGCTCATCGTCACCTACTTATCCAGCAGGATGGGGAAGCTATGTTATCTGCTACTGAGGGGACGTCAGAAGCACATTTGTGGTCTATTATCAATGCACTGGAGATTAATCAGGTGGCACTGCAGGCAAATCCTATATTATAGGATGTATGGGTGCAATACTTTCTCGATCCATATGGGAAGAATGGTGGGGTTCCTGTCCAATTTGCGCCTACAGCTGATTTGGTTTGGAACCTGGATTTTATACCGGATGATAGAATGGTTTATCAGGCGGGTGAGTAGTTTCAGAGTAGGGGTCTTAAGCAATTATCAAATGTCATATTCAAGCCGGCACCTGAGATCTGGGCAACCATTAATGTTCATGCTGTTTAAAGATAATATGGTCCACAAGCAGACCCCGCTGTCCTGGATGAACACGTTTGTGATTCCTATTCACAAAAAAGGAGGCAGACTTATGCTGAAACATGATCCGCCAATTCTGCTTATCAACGCAGCTAGTAAGATCTTTGTGGTGTTGATTCTGGCTACGGTGAAGAAGTGGGCAAGTGAGGTAGGGCTGCTAAATAAGGCCCAAACGGGGTGTTGGTGTAATGTGGGAACTGATTGCAATGGGTTCCTTACGAACTGCCTTCAGACTCTGGCTTGGGGGAATAATGCTTCACCTATATATATGGTATCATTGGATCTCTCCACTGCTTTTGATTTAGTGGACCAGAACTTATTATGGGCCGAATAATATAAGTGGGGAATGCCCATGGGCCTTATTAAAATTTGGATTCACCTTCGTACAGGGACATGTTCTGGTCACCGGCAAGGGTGCGTTTTGGCACCTTTCCTATTTAATTAATATGTTGCATACATAGGTGGAGCATTGGAGAAGGTGACTTTTACTACCCCTAAATTTGTAGGGATTAAATTATGCTGGCTATCTTAAACCAATGATTTTCTTCGTTTTGATAGGACACCAATCGGCCTACAACGGCTGATTGAGGCGTTCGATCAGTATAAGGGGATAATAATTTAAAAATGAACCCACAGAAAACAAAAGTGATGAAATTCTGTCTCAGGGATAAAAAAATGCAAATATGCTTGGTTTATCAACAAGGTCAGATTGGAGACTACAGATAACCTTGTGTATTTTGGATTCCCGATTTCAGCTCATCCGAATAAGAACCCTTATATAGAAACCCTTAAAAGGAAAACCATTATGATGGCAGCACAAATTGTGAAGACATTCAATACATTTGGGAAATCTTCTCTGGTGCCAGTTTTGAAATTGTACACTGGAAAGGTCACCCTAAAATACTTTATGGCTTGGAGGGTCTCCCAAATTGACTGTTGGACGAGTTGTATTAATATGAAGCCCTCCTTTGGAGAAAGATACTCTATTTTATTCCTAAATGCACCACTTTAGTGGTTATCCACCACGAATTAGGACTGCAATCACACCGTGGTAGGGTAGTGTGGAAACAGCAGCTTCATGCCGGAAAATGTTGTGCTCTCCGCCCAACACTATGGGCCTGATTCATGGATTATTTGCGTTAAAATAAACGGGATTTATGCGCCATTCTGCCCGCAAATCCCCATTAGTTAAACAGGGATTTGCGGGCAGAATGGCGCGCAAATCCTCTTTTTTTTGGCACAAATAATCCATGAATTAGGGTTTATGTATGCAGATATAGATTAGCCGCAATTACGCATGCTGGTTCTCCAATAAGAGACTTTATGGGGTACTGACTGGACCAACCTAAGGGGCAAGATATGATTAGTGACATATTTCAAGCTGGCCCGTAAGGGTGGCCGTGCTTTCTTCGTCGCTGCTGCAAGAACGTGGAATGACCTTCCCCTTCCGCTAAGCAACACCACTAATCATCTTGCTTTTTGTCGAGGATTAAAAATCTTGCTTTTCTAGCTGCGCTCCTTTCTGCCCGCCTCCTCAGCGCCAAGATGCCTCCGGGTGTACGTGCGCTTTAGAAGTTTTGATAACATAACATATTGATTTCAAAACCTATTAATAACGTCAATGTTACTGTGTTATTAAGAAATTGAATGCCAACATGTGAGGCCCTGGTGGAGCTCACTTTGTATGCATTCTTAGGATGCGCTCCATAAGAGAGCGGGCATAGAGGAGGCCTATGTGATGATATTTCCTGATAGGAAGTACAGCAATAGCTTCATGAGGTTCTTCTTTAATGTACTGCTAACGAGAATTGTGTTCATCCGAAGAGGACTGTCCAATGATTAGGCCTATTGTCTGTACTGTTGTAACTTGCAGGAGAGAGAACATCTGAAGCGTTTGTTAATATTTTGCCCCACTTTGCTGCCTCAGCCCATCACATTTTTTGAAAAGTTTGTACATGACTTGGCGCATCTGTAGTTGATTACGTTAAATGGTGGATCTGTTTTTTGCATTGTCAATTGCTGTTGTCAAATGTTTAAAGGAACTAGATTTATGTAAATGAAAGGCAGTAGCGTACTGCAGGTAACTGTTTTGTATAGCATGTGATGATCTTAATTTTATTTGAAATGTATTGTCTTCTTTTTATCACATTTTTCATATCGGTATGAGTTTTAATATGATGAATTGTAAAGTATAGTTTTAAACAATAACAAAACATATCAGCACTATTGGATAACTAGACAAAACCCTCATCAACTGCCTCACACAAATAAACGAGTGGATGAGTCCCAGTGTTATACTCAAGCCAGACAAAATAGAAGTCCTGGTCATGCCAAACAACCCATCAAACCAACATCACATTCCATGGCCTCACGAAATGGGAAACTGTCCGGAAACCTTCAACAGTAGTTAGAAATCTTGGAATATTAATGGGCAATGACATAACACTGGCACCACAAGTCAATGCAGTCATAAATAAACGCTTCTTTCCACCTACGCACAATCATAGGGATACTACCTTTCTTTACCTTCCCACACACTCGTTATGTCAAGGACAGACTACTCCAATAGCTTGTACCTTGGAATCTCATATTGCCTAACTGAAATATGACAGTGAATACTGAATACAGCAGCAAGGCTGCTCTTCAGAATCAGCAAGAGAGAACACATCACACCAGCACTGAGAACCCTACACTGGCTACCAGTCTAAAAAAGGATTTACTTCATACCCCTTTGCATAGCGCACACAGCAATACACAGCCACGTAGCAAAATTCATACAGGAAAATAATCTCCCTCTACAGACCAATATTAACTGTCAGATCCAATGACATACACTTCGAATCAAAGCAATACTCAAAACTGAAATATGGTGGAACAGCGTTCTCTTGCATCTGAGCAAAATATTGGAACTCTCTCCCCAAGGAACTAAGAAAAACAGAAAAGCTCCTAAAATTCAGAATACAACTAAAACCCTGCTTTTGAAATCAAATCATCCACCTAATCAGAAAGCACTACTAAAGAGTAACACTTGGCCACAACAAAACGAGACTCCACAAGCCATTGTAAAACCATATTGAACCAAACAAACCTGGCTGGCCCAATGACAGGAACACATAATCTCTCCAACTGCCATATAAGGAATTCAGCCTAATCAGAACAATGCAACCTACCAGAACGCAGAGACCTCCCTCACCACTAATCCTATGAAAACATTCCACTTTCCTGCAAACTCACTGCTAACCCACATTTTGGTGTAGGCCTGTACTACACACATTGCTAGTGTAACCGAGCAGCCAGGATTATCTCAAGAGGGGTAAATGTGAGCTGTAGAGCTGTAGCAATGACATCCACAAATACAAGTAGCCAAGTAACACTTACACTCAATGTGTTTAGTTATAAATAATAATGTATTTATTTAACAGCAGTTTTTAAATAAGCATTCTTTGAAAAGGGCAATGTAGGTAACAATCAAATATACTTTAAAATACTTTTCCAGAATCAACACAAAGGTAGTAGATACTCTTTAGAGATGCTTCTTGCACACCTCCTACACCCTGAGGTGACTTCACAAACTGGGACAGTAATGGCATTTATGTATCACTAATACACTTTGTAGATTCTGAGGTTTGTAGAAAGGAAGGGTTAAGGGAAGGACAAGAAGCTACTGCAAGTCTCAACTGAGAAGAGCAAAGCTAAAGACACTGAGGTAAGTACCCCAAGTCAGAGCAGTACCTTTGGTTAGAAGAAGAGTGGTCCAGCTTGCTTCTGTCGGGTTGCTGTGATGCAGATCCTGGGTTCTTGGGCCTCAGTCGTGGGGACAAGATGGAGGATGTCTGGAGGACTCCTGCGCCTGTGATTCAGACATATATAATGCACAGGCCGTTATAAATGTCATATCATATCAGAGAGCTACCTTGTGCCATCCCTCTACGTCCCCCTGAGAGCACGCCGTATAAATATGAATAACATAACATATCTATGGGAGCCATTCCTTCTTCACTAACGTTCCACCTCACGTTCGGATAATGGGTCCGAGCTAGAAGGACTCGAGACACACGAACTTGGAATCATCCCCCAAAGGGTGCAGAGGGGCTAAGAAGGACACCAGACAGTAGCCCAGTTGCAGAAAGTTTGATACAGAAATTTAATTTTGCTTTTCATAGCGCATCTGTTGGCAACAGGATCAGCCTCAATCGTCCGTCGGGTCTAAGGATTGTTACCCTCATTGATTGTGTTATGCTGTGTCTCATGTTTTGCTTAGTATTGTTATGTTTTCTTTACTAAATCATAGTTAATGCATGGTTTTAAAAAATGCCATTGGCGAATGCAGCCTGTATTATACCCCAGGGCGATGCACTTGTTGTGAGTTATATGGCGGACACTGGTCTGTGGGCACAGCTCCTCAATGACTTATTGCCATTTCAGTTCTCCCCCAGCAAAAGGCTCAGGGCTGTGTCAGAAGGCCCCTAGAACATGACTGTGCCTGTTCTAGGGGTGTACATGTCTGCTGCCAGTTCTACCCGAGGCCCACTGTCCACACATGCCACCTGTTTCATGGTAGGAGGGTATCTCGGAGTAGTTCCAGCAGAGGGAGGGAGGGGATGGCAAACCATCCTCTTATCGATCCTGCCGCTTTTCCTTGTCGCAAGCAGGCCTCAGGGGTGTGGGAGCTATGTGGAGGGTGCAGATGGAAGCATAGTTTGTGCAGTCTAGTGGGATAGGGTTATGAAATTAAGAGGGGATGCTTCGAAGACAAGGTTGAGTATGTTTCCTTTGATGTGGATGCGGTTAAGTATGTATTGCTATATGTCCAGGTACTATGTGAGCACTACATGGGGTGGAGGAGAGCGTTACTGGTGTTTTTAGTGGCTTGGGCCACTTTCAGATTGAAATCAAAAAGGAAAATGTTTGTTGAATGTGCGTACTGTGCTGAGGAGATGCGGTTGGAAATGTAATTGAGAAATGACCCACACCAATGTTTTGTGCCGTAGCTTAGATTGAATGTGGCGGTCGTTTCATAGGATAGTGGAAGGTGGCCTGAAAATCATTTCTGGGTGACCAAGCAGTCCGCCTCCCACGTTTGCCCAAAGTGCACAGGCTAGTCTGCAGAGCAGAGTTACCATCTTCACAAATACTCCCTGTAGTAATTGTCAGGCGAAGCACCCTTGCCTGCTTTGCCTTACTCGGCTCCACAGCCCCAGGTGGCATACTGGACGAGGTGCCACCAGAACATGCCAATAGCAGATTTTCGTTTTACAAATGCCGGTAACAGACCTTATAACAAACTCACAAAATAATGACTGAATACAGATACTCACAACAGCCAGACTCAAAGATACTCACAAGAGACATTCATAGCAGAGAGAGACTCACGCCACGCAGACTCTCAACACACAGGCACTGTAGGGGAGGACTGGTCCAAGAGACCCCCCTCGCCTGCGTTTTCTCCCCAGGTGAGGGTTATGGCTCATTGGGCGTCCCCTCATGCCACCCGGGCCCAGGTGGTGGAGGGTTCACCCGGTGGAGACATTGCCCACACGTATTGATTGCCCACATGTATTAAAATTTAGCTAGGCCCAGAAACCATTTTACTTGGTAAAGATGGTGTGAGCTCAGCGCACTGTAGCGCGGCCCCCAACCTTGGAGAGTCTCAGTCATCCCTGTCGCCGCAGCACCGTGGCAGATCCGCTGTGAGCACGTTCCCACGAACAAGACGGACATGAGCTAGCGTAATACACTAACATTGTATCAGTTCACCTCCCGCAGTGTATCATCGCTCCCAGCATCACCCGGCCAGCAGGCCTGGGAAATGAAAAGAACAGTAAAATGGTCATCAGATGGCAGACAGTCTTTATATATTAATGTCAAGACCACTCGCAAAGTTTGCTTTCGTCCACGAAACCCCTTATATTACAAAAGCCTGTAAAATGTATAAACATAAGAAAGCATGCTTCCATGATATAAGCGATGGCGAGCCCACACCATTGCAGTTGGGTGCTAATAACAAAGGAACGCACCAGGGATCTATTTGTTACGTGTATCACTGGGAAACTTACACTCTATGGGCTTGCGCCATAACTGAACTAATGCTGCTAGAGGACACGAGAAGATGAATGTAACCATACAGAGGGCTTATGTGAAGGATGCACGAGAAGGCGCTTGTCATATGTGCATGTCTAGGCCCCACATGTGCCACCACCGTCACGAACAGTGGCGGGTTATTTTCTGTGTACTCCACCAATGCTAATTCTACCTCACTTACTGCAAATATATATGCATATAACTAAATACTGTAGTTGTCAAAACATAATGTATGAATAAGGTGCTCAGACTGGATATAATCGAAACGCATCCAGCAAAGTTTAAATGCATGTTTTGTATTGATTTGAATAAGTATCATAGAGTGTTCAAATGTTTGTGATGTCTTTACCTAAAATCGGCAACACACGAGGGGGATACCTTTGTGAAATGCGGGCAAGGCCATTCCCCCTCCCACCCTGCGAAGACTGCCAAGGCATGAGAACAAAGACCGCGCCGCACTGCTTTACCTCCCCCAACCAGACTGGAGCCGCTTCAAAGAGTTGTAATCCCCTCTGTAGCACCCAAGGCCGCGGCCCGCCACCTGCATTATTTACAGCTCAGCAGTAAACCTCTGCCTGAACACACGCGCCCCCTTGTAAACCCCACAACCCACCGGACCATCTCAGACTTATGGCCCTGTGCAATCAGGACACCCAACACTTTGACAACACACAGAGGAACATCCATAACAACTTCTAACAAGGCAGAAAGACCTGTACTGCCCGTCCCAGGCCCTGAAGCTTAGCCCCTCGACCTATGGCCCCGGTCAACAGGACACTGGTAACCATGTCCTGACGTATTACCTCCAGACCCCTCACAAGGTACATTCCTCCTGTGTTGCATTAACCTGTAGTATAACCTATTGGAAGATTTACTAAAGAGAATAATATTGAAATGACTGAATGACTGCGGTGTGCATGGCATAGGGCAACCAAGTCAGGAAAAGACATTCATCTCTGACACTGGCCACAATGGCACAACAACACCGTCCGGATGAACTCAGCCGACCTGCCAGGCCCAGCCCAACCCACGAGGCTGACCAGTGACGTCGTCCAGCCGAAGCCAACCACATCGCAGCAGCACCTATAGTTAGTCGTCGCCACCCAATCCCATTAAACTTGTGCCCCCTATAGTGTGTAGGTTCTTATGACGTTTTTTGTAAATATATACGCCTGTCTTTGCTATTGTCAGACAGAGCGCTCTCGGAGTTTGCAGAGTTCTTTGCATGCCCTATTCTGATTGATAAACTCCCATTTACGCTCACCTGCACTCTGTCTTGGCCTTATTCCCATTTTGGGAGAGTCCTTCATTGTCTCTCATTGCGGGGAGGATCGTGCTGTTTGGGGACGCTTGCCTTCAGTGGTGACCCCGGAAGCGTGATTATTATTATTATTTCCCGATCCAACATTACCGTCCCCTTTTGGCACGAGAATCTCCGGTCGAAAAGGGATACGCACGGTGAACCGGCTCCGGGAGGCTGCCCGCCAACGGCGCCCGGTACACTAAGAAGTGCGCACTCAATAGAGAGAGGGTACGGGATCCCGGTTGAAAAATCCCCTTTGAGTACCGCTCGCCGGAGCCGGGGCTGACTGTTGAGCTGACGGCGACACTGCCTGGACGGACCCAGTTTCGGAGACTATCGGTTCAAGACGGGCACGTGAGTACTGAGTGCGAGCGATTGTAAGGAGAGCGGGGAGAGAAGTGTAGGACAGGTAACGAAGAGGGGGTACGCAGATCTACTAAAGATCATCTTAAACTTTCTTTGCTTTATCTTTTGCATATGGCCATTAGGATTAAGAGGTGAATAAGAGATAAAAGTGACGGGAACCTAGCTCCGAAAGGGGGTGGAAGGCGGCGCCGCATAGTGCTATCTTGACTAGTACTGGGAATATATGAAGAAGTGGAATATGAAATAAAAGTGTTCAGCAAAAGGGGGCACTGAGAATATATTAGTGATCGCTATTACTTCTTTCTTTTCTTTTCTTTAGGGGTAGGGGGAGAATAAAAAGTGAGATTAACACAAACTTAGGGGAAAAGTAAGAGAAAAAGAGTCCTACTGGAAGGGGGGAGAACAGGCTAACATATATATATACATGCGCATCCATAGATTCAAATAAGAGGCAAGGGACAGCCGGCTAGGGAGGAAAGGGAGGGCAGCTTGAATGGCGAATTGTACCTTGTACCAAGAGGTGTGTGCACCTCGTATGTGTCAGAAGACAATTTGATGTTGCGAATGTGTAAAACGGCTATAAATGTATAATAGTTAAATGGTCATGGTAAGTGTGACCGGATAAAACGTTTTTTTGAAGAAAACGTTGATACAGTGAAGTGAGTGGGTACCTTTTGATCTCTGGGTTGAAATTGTCAAAATAAATGATGGGTTGCTCTTGTATGTGCCCCCCAAAGAGAACAGAGTAGAAACTGTGTACAGTCAGTTTTGTATTGTGCAGTCAAGGGGGGGGAGAGACCAAACGAGCCTAACATTGAATGTGAAGTATAATATAAAAAACAATATTGATATTACATTTACATTGTAGTTGCAGACACACAGAGACACACAAGCACTAGGAGGGTACAGAGATGGGGGCTGAAACACCCTTATCACATATTTGTAAGAATCTCCCAGGGTACGCAGAACGGATTAAGAAATATCACGACCAATGGGTAACTGAGCTGAAAGGAGAGGGGTTACCCCAGATATGGCCAGAGGGAGGGTCATTTGATAAGAGTGTTCTGGATATGGTGACCACATGCATTTGTTTGAAGTACAAAGGGAAGCGGCTGCAAAATAGGAGAGAAATAGTAGATCTTTGGAGGTTATTTGAAGAGATACCACCGCCCAAAACACCAGCATTAAATACTGATCTCCCATCCACCACAGACAATCCACTACTGATACAGAAAGATGTCAAAGAAGTGTCAAGTGTAGCGCCACCAGTAGAGGTAATAAGTTTGTACCCGATATTAAACAAGCCTGCACCTGCAGAAGGATACAGTGACCCCCACATATGTGCCTCCCCCGACAACTACTACACCCCACCGACCCACGGCACCCCCACCATATGAAAGTACGAGAGAGCGAGGCCAGGCGAGCACACAAAGGGTGGACATAGAGAAGCTCACAGATGATTTACAGTCAAGACTGTCAATAGCAAAAGATGAGCTCTCAAGGATAAGGGACATGTGTGGTCAAACAGCACTTAATGCGCCTAGATCAGGGCGCGCGTCTAGAGCACCAAGTGAGAATAGAAAACCTGAAGAGGGGTGGAAAAAAGGTGAGATACTGTTCAGAATTGAAGAAGAACCAACACGAATAATTGAAATAGGGACGCGAGAGGAAGATACTGATAATGAAGAAAGGCCTATGGGGGACAGAGAGGAATTGCTATGTGACATAAGGGACGAATTAGAAGAAAGCGACAGGTTGAGCATGGCAATGGGGGGGGAAGCGAAGGGGGGGATGGTACGTGTTCGATGAGAACACTGGACGATGAATGGACGGGGCGATTAAGGAACAGAGTGGGGAAAATGGCATCACTGGGAACGTCAGCAGGTAAAACGGGTCCGGATGGAACGACGAAAGGAAAGCTACAGCTCCCGTTGATACACAGGGGAGGAGGGAGGCCTAACTATATCCCATGGGCGCAGATGGATAAAGCCAATTTATTAAAGCTATTGCCCCCGTTATCAGGAGGGGCAAGTAAGTGGATATATGCCTTTGAGAAACATACTGCTGGGGTACCCCTAGCTATAGGAGATGTGAAAAGTCTGCTCGTATCAGCAGTGGGCGATCAGGCTGAAAGAGTATGGGTAAAAGCCGGTTTCCCGGGAGTAACGTTAGACTGTGACCGCCATGATGGGGCCTCCTTTAACACAGTGCGTGCCAGGGTGTGGAATGCCTTACGCGAAACATTCCCAGATACGCCAGACTTACAGTCAGTGATGCAGTGTACCATGAATGATGGGGAGGAGGCTATGGATTACATTTTTCGGGTCCAAGAGATGTGGAGAGCAGAAACGGGCACGCCCTGGTATCAATCGACATCTTTATTTTACTTCATTATAAAAAGAGGGCTCCCAAAGGAAGTGCAGAAAGCGCTCGACAAGATAGCGGGTATTGAAGCAAAGGGATGGCCAGAAATTCAGAGCATAATAGTACACCATTGTAAACGAATTAAGGAGAGGGAGAAGGAGGTGGCGCAGAAAAGATTGGCAGACGAGGCGATGTTAGTACAGACAAAGTTGGTGATGGTTGCAGCAGCAGTAGCCGCGCTCCCACACAGCAGAGAAGGAGATGATGAGGAGGAGGGGCTGATAGCACTACAAGGAAGAGTGGCAACTAATTGGGCGGGAACAGGACAGCGGCAGTGGAATGAGCAGGAGCAAGGCGGAGGTCTGCAGTGGCAAGAGTGGACCCCTCGAGGGGGATGAGGTGGGTACAGGGGCCGAAGAGGAGGTGGACCGGGGTACGGGGGAATGGGAGGAAATGGATGGCAGGGTCCTAGAGGTGCACAAGGAAGTTGCTGGAACTGCGGGCGGTGGGGGCATTACTCTAGAGAGTGTAGAAGCAGACCCAACAACGGGTTCCAAGAGGTAGAACAGTATGGCCATCCCCACCCGGGAAGCCCATATGGCCTTCCGATGGGACAACAGCAACTGAGAAACCCAGGCCAGGGTAATGCTGGCCAGCAACAGGGACCCCAGTACAGAACACAGAACCACCCCCAAAACAATGACAACGTGCAATACACGCCAGGTAACCCTTTCGCGGTACATGTAAAGGGGCCCCCGCGCCAGCACCTTACAACGGCATGTCAGTGGTTTCCGGAAGTGTATTTAATGAAGGGGGGGCAATGAGACACCCCGCATAGGACAGCCCACAGAGAAAACTTGCGTGTCCAGTTCTATCCACCACCTACAGTGCAGCAGAGGAACCATTGGTAGGGGCGCAGATAGGAGACAAGCAATTCATATTCATGGTTGATTCGGGAGCGGAGAAATCATGTATCAGAGAGGGCCGATTCCCGTTATCTAACAGGAAGTTAGAGACGCAGGGGTTCTCTGGGGCTGTAATTGAAGTTCCTTACACAGAAGCATTGGATGTAACAGTGGGGGGTAAAACTGTAAAGGCACCCTTACTGTACTATGAAAACTCACCAGTAAATTTATTAGGGAGGGACCTCCTGAGTAAACTTAACATGACCATATCATTCACCGAGAGAGGAATAGTGTGTTCTACACCCGGGATATGCCCCTTGCGTGCGATGCTGGTAGTGCACGCCTACACAACCACACAGGAAATACGAGGGCTGCCACAGAATGAGGAAATGTTCATTGAAGGGCTAAAAACTTTGGCCCTCATAATTCCAGAGCTAAGAAGCATGGACTGGAGGATTCCAGCAGAATTCCTCTTCCGCCCCATAGTATGTCCCAACGCAGCACCAGGATCAGTGGTATCATTGGACTTGCACGCTGTACAGGTATCAGCGAAAAGGATCGCTGTGATTGGGGTGGACGGAGAAGGATGTGAGTGGTGCACAGTGCTGTGTACAAACGCCAACATCGCCCTACGAGAGGTAACAGATGAGGATCTCTTTTCTGACACAGAAGGGGATGGCGAGGTAGTGATGGAAATAGCGATGCCCTGTGACATTTTAATACAAGCCAGGGAGAGCCCCGTCCAATTAATGACAGTGGTAGGAGCACCGCCGTCATTTTTTGATGACGACATGAGGCTCGTCCCAAACAATTTATGGACAACAGGCCCCCATGATGTAGGGCTGTTGCACGGAGTACAACCTGTGGTAATAAAACTAAAGCAAGGAGCAATTTTACCCCGAGTTAAACAGTATCCATTGTCCCGTGAAGCTGAAGAAGGGATAAATGAAACAATAAATGCACTACTAGCACAAGGGATAATAGTGCCTTCAAACTCCCCTTGTAACACATGTATTTATCCAATCAAAAAAGCAAAAGGAGGGTCTTGGAGGATGATACAGGACTTACGCCCCCTCAATGATGTAATTCAGAAGGAGTTCCCTCTAGTCCCGAACCCTGCATCGATACTATGCAGCATCCCGAAAGCGGCATCACATTTCACAGTAGTAGACTTGAAAAACGCATTTTTCTCAATACCCCTGGCTGAAGAGAGTAGATACCTCACCGCCTTCACACTGGGGGGTAAGAGATATGAACACTGCAGACTACCACAGGGATACTGTGAGAGCCCGAGCATATTCAACCGCATATTGCATGAAGACTTGGGAAACCTATCAGTTGAGAGTACGATTATTCAGTATGTAGACGATCTATTAGTGTGTGCACAAGACGAAGCAACATGTAGAAAAGATTCAACAACGCTCCTGACTTTACTGGCCAACAAGGTATACAAGGTAGACAAGGAGAAGCTGCAGTACTGCCTGACTGAGGTCTTATACCTGGGACAGCTCATATCAAAGAATGGAAAAAGAATAATTCCCGACAGGGTAGAAGCAATAAGATCAGTAGGAGCACCCACAACAGTGAAAGATGTGCAGAAATTCTTGGGGATGTGCAACTATTCCCGAGCATGGATATTAGATTATGCAGCATACACGAGGCCCCTCCTACAAGCACTCAAGGAAGCACAACAGGAGAATGAAAAAATACAATGGTCAGAAGAAATGAGCGAATCATTTCAATCATTGAAAGAGCTAATTTCAAGCGCTCCAGTACTAGCAAACCCCGATTATGGACGCAAATTTTACCTATTCTCACACTGCAAGGAAACACTCATGACAGCAGTACTGACACAAAAAACATCCTTAGGACACAAGCCATTGGCTTACTATAGTGGTACTTTAGATGCCGTGATGCAGGGCCATTTCGCGTGCGAGCAATCACTCGCTGCAGCCGCGTTCGCGATTGAGAAAAGTGCCACAATAGTAATGGGTTGCCCTGTGACATTGTTTGTGGAACATTCATTATTTGCAATACTTGAGAGATCAAAAAGCACACTGACCACACAGCGGGCGACCGCCTACGAGATTATATTGTCCAGTGCCAATATCCATATAGTGAGATGCAAGACAGTGAACCCCGCTACATTCATTACAGAAGCGTGCACACTGGAAGACATGCAGAACCACGATTGCGCAACTTACACAGGAGAAAGAGGGGAGGACACAGTGGTGTGTGAGAATGCTCTAAGCGAGGGGGAAGTGTACTTTGTGGATGGGTCTGCATCAATTGACGTGGACACGGGAGAAAAACACGTCGGCATGGCAGTAGTGAGGTTAGAAGATGGTGAGT
Source organism: Ambystoma mexicanum (assembly GCF_040938575.1). Taxonomy (NCBI): domain Eukaryota; kingdom Metazoa; phylum Chordata; class Amphibia; order Caudata; family Ambystomatidae; genus Ambystoma; species Ambystoma mexicanum. Next base: position 381,072,003 of record NC_090925.1, read on the forward strand.
ATGAAACACTAGTACAATACCGCCTCCCATCACATTACTCCGCACAGGCAGCAGAACTGATTGCGCTCATAGAAGCACTGCATGCAGCAAAGGGTTGTGCAGTGACAATATACACAGACTCAGCCTACATGACGACGACAGTACATGGAGGGCTAGCAAGATGGGGGCGTAGGGGATTTAGACGGGCAGACGGAACACCAGTATAGCATGCAGAATTGTTGAAAGAGCTAATTGAGGCCCTACAAAACCCTACTGCAGTAGCAATAGTAAAGTGCCAAGCACATACATCCAACACAGATGTTGTGTCTTTGGGGAACGCGGCAGCGGACGCTGCCGCCAAGTAGGCTTCCTATTTTCAGAAATATGACACAGGTGAGTACATACTTAAGCACAAAAGAAACGAAGAGCCTCCAGAAGGATACAATATGATGCCCATATCACAAATACTAGAATTGCAGGAAGGAGCTAGTGCAGAGGAAAAACTGATGTGGACAAAACGGGGTTGCAGCAAGTCGGGAACAGACCTGCTGTGGCGGCAAAATAACTCAGGGAAAGTGGTAATGCCAATACAGTTACTAGAAATTGCATTTCAACAGTTACACTTCCCTGCACATAACACCAAATAGCACATCGCAGCAGAAATACAGGAAGAATGGTTTGTGCCCTTTCTCCAAGAGCATGTGTCTCGGTTGGCAATGGAATGTACAACATGCCAAATATTCAATTCGGGAATGACATTACGTACTCTCCGGGGAACAATTCCTAAACCCATTGGCCCATTCAGAGAGCTGCATATAGATTATGCAGACATGGGGGAAAGGTGTAATGGCGCGCGGTACATGATCGTGGTTGTGTGCCCATTTTCAAGGTGGGTGGAAGCAGGACCCTGTGCGCGACCTGATGCCAAAAGCGCCGCCAAGTTCCTAGTAAGGGAAGTGTTCCCGCGCTGGGGAATTTGTGACGTGATTCGCTCAGACAACGGCAGCCATTTTGTAAATGAGCTTTTCAAGGAAGTCACTACATTATTGGGAATAAAACATAAATTGTGTTCGATTTATCATCCTCAAAGTAATGGCGGAGTGGAAAAGATGAACGGACTGTTAAAGGGCAGGTTATCAAAACTATGCTTTTCATTAAAGAAGAATTGGATTTACTGTCTACCCCTTGCGCTATTTGAATTGAGAAATCAGCCAAGCAAAGACCACCATTTGTCCCCGCACGAGATCGTGACTGGGAGACGAATGAACACAGCACACTCTCCACTGCGCGAACACTCAGATGCTCACAGAAGCGCCGCAATATTGGGAGATGAGTTCACAGACTATTTAAGGAAATTGACAAGGGCAGCGCGCGTGATATCAAAGCAACTGTCCCCACCCTTCACTAGAGAAGAGGGTAACGTCACAGAATGTGTCACGGAGCCAGAGCAACAGCTAGAGCTGATGCCAGGCGACTCAATTTATGTCAGAAGCTTTGTGCGTCGGTGGAATGCACCACGATTCCATGGCCCATACGAGGTAATATTTTGCACGCCCACGGCAGTCAAGGTGAAGGGCTTGAGGTACTGGGTGCACTTGACCGATGTACGGAAGGCATACACCAATGTACAAGAGGGGGTAGATGAGGAGGCACAGACAACAGCAAACGATGCAACTGAGCAGAATGACTGAATATGAACTTGTGTGTGTATATTGGTACTAGATTTGAATGAGAGAATAACTGATAAGGATACTTAAGAAAAAGAAAAAAAAAATGTGTGTTTTCTCTTTTTATCTTGTTGATTTGTATATATTTAATGAAATGACCAAATTATGGCCTGTATACACCCTTGTCTGTGAATACCCCTCCCCGCATCCCCACCCGCCTCCATTCCCTGTCAAGTATATATTGGCACTGATGGTGCTAGCAAAATGTTTACATGCATGCACTTTAATGCACTTTTATATCTCAAACAGGAGCTTCCATGGCATCTAACGGGCAGCCTGCAACGGATAGAATTAGTAGAATGAGAGAATTAGTACATGAGAGATGCAGTTATTCGTATGAGTGTGGATTATCTGTATGCATCACATTGTTTTTTATGTTAATGTGTGGTCTGGTTACATATTGGTTTGTAGCGTTCATCTCTATCGAGATGAACGAGGGGGGAGGGATTAACAGCACTACTGGGCCCAATACAACTACAAGGGCCAATACAAGGGAAGGTGATTTTTTGAGATGGGACGGAACTAAACTTGTATGGGGGTATCATACCACACCATCCAGTGCTGTCATCGTACAAAGAAAAAAGCCACAAGGTGGAATGCAGAACAACACAGTGTCTCCACCAGGGGTATCTAATTACAATGCCCGCAGTTTAAATGACCGAAACCCGTCTGCCATATCGTGGTTGTATAACACCCCCACCAGCCAGCCTGCCCCCATACTAAACAACTACCTGCCAGATAACGTCAGGAAGGAAGAGGAAAAGCTGCTAGCAATACACGAAATATTATATGATGCATGGGCCAAGGGGGGCGGGAACGAGAAAGGGGGGTCTAGTTTGTCCCTTGCCCAGGGAGTTGGGAAGTACATGAGGAACAAGAACAACAGACGGAAGAGGGAAGCAGGGAGGAGGAAGTACGATGAGTACTATGGGCTAGGTCTAGATAAGATGGAAGACCCACGACACACCCACCAAACAAATAAGTGGTATGCAGATATGAGTGCCACAGCTAAACAAACAACAAACGAGAGCTGTTATGTTTGCTCCCTCATCCCTCATGCATCAGGTACACCCAAAGTACTGTTACCCAAAGAGTTGCCAATTATAGATGCCCAATGTCTCCTTCATCTCACGTTGTGCAGGATTAAGAACACCTTCCAGGCATATGAAGTGACTTTTCAAATGCTGCAGAACGAGAAAACGTGCTACCCAAAACCGGCAGGGGTGGTATGTCTGAAAGAACCATTTTTTGTAATTGAGGGGACACTTTTTTCTGATAACAAGCGGAAGGATGAAGAAGTAGTGTGCAAAGCGGAAGCGCTGAGAGGTGTGGCACCGGAGAAATTGCAGTGGATAGAAGAAACATGTACACCAGTATGGAAGGAACACATTTCAAAACTAACTTGGGTAACTGCCATCGAAAAACCTTTCAAACTACAGAGCGAAATGGACTATGAACTGTGTTTTAAAGGAGAAGGGAGAACCTCCATGGGAACAAACAAGAGCTGTAACAAGACCCTCACCATCCCAGATCTAAGAAAAGGGACTGCGGCCCTTATGGACACGTACTGGGTATGCGGCAACCAGGCATACCTACACCTCCCCCCGTCATGGAGTGGCAGCTGCTCAATGGCCACTCTGCACTCAGCCCTAATGGTGATACCCGAAAGCCACATCGATGGGAGCAAAAGGACACAGGAACGCATGCAGCAAAGTGTGGCTCAACCAACTGCAGAGTCACACATGTATGTCCTGTCTTCCGGAAGCAAGGGAGAGGTGCTGACCCGTAACAGACGAGCATCAAATTACATATCAAAGGCATCATCAGAACTATTGGCTCAGATCCCAGACAAATATCGATTATTCAGCTCAGCAGAAAATGTTTTTGCCTCGCTCGTCTCAAGTGTCCAAGCAAGGGCAAACGCAAAATGGCTCCAGATAAACCCGCTGGGAATTGATTCAGCTGGCAAACGACACTGAAGAAGGGTTCAATATAATAAAAGTAGAACTAAGAGCTTTACGACTGATGACCATGCAAAACAGGTATGTCCTGGACCTGTTGACGGCGATAGACGGCGGTGTTTGCCGAAAAATAGGAAGTGCCTGTTGCACTTTCGTACCTTCCGAGGACGCAGAGAAGGGCTCCCTATCCCATGTGATTGAAGCAGTCCACAACCTAGGAGAAAAAATGAAAATGGAAGGTGGAGCAGAAGACAGTACATGGTTCGATAACATCTTCTCCTGGGTCCCCTCATGGCTTGGAATAACTGTGAAATTTTTGATGCCAGCTGTGGTGTTCCTCCTTTTAATTTTTTGCCTGTGCCAGGTGGGTCTTCGAGTTTGTGCTAACGCAGTACCAAATGGTGCAATGATGATGGTGACAGTGGGCAACTCACACGGTACAATAAAAACGATGCAAGAAGCACAAGTACAAACAGGGATAGATAACACACCCAGGTACCAACTGGTGCCTATGTACCACGATAAGGATATTGTAGATAAGTTATGGCACACTACCATCAAAGAGCCCCGTATACTAGAATGGTAGGAGGAAGTTTGGGTAGATTTAGAAGGAGACGGTGGATGCATATACCTAACGTGTACTCCAGATGAATACGCCAGGAGAGGTGAGAGCTTAAGGGGGGTGTGCAGAGCATGGATGCCCATCAAAGGAACTCCTGCATGGGATGAGGCAGTGATGGACGAAGCAGAATGTAGGAGGATAGAGGATTTAAAGAATTCGTTACTTAAGTAACGAAAGGGGGGAAATGTAGGGGAGGACTGGTCCAAGAGACCCCCCTCGCCTGCGTTTTCTCCCCAGGTGAGGGCTATGGCTCATTGGGCGTCCCCTCATGCCACCCGGGCCCAGGTGGTGGAGGGTTCACCCGCTGGAGACATTGCCCACACGTATTGATTGCCCAACACATATTGACTGCCCACATGTATTAAAATTTAGCTAGGCCCAGAAACCATTTTACTTGGTAAAGATGGTGTGAGCTCAGCGCACTGTAGCGCGGCCCCCACCCTTGGAGAGTCTCAGTCATCCCTGTCGCCGCAGCACCCTGGCAGATCTGCTGCGAGCACGTTCCCACGAACAAGACGGACATGAGCTAGCGTAATACACTAACATTGTATCAGTTCACCTCCCGCAGTGTATCATCGCTCCCAGCATGACCCGGCCAGCAGGCCTGGGAAATGAAAAGAACAGTAAAATGGTCATCAGATGGCAGACAGTCTTTATATATTAATGTCAAGACCACTCGCAAAGTATGCTTTCGTCCACGAAACCCCTTATATTACAAAAGCCTGTAAAATGTATAAACATAAGAAAGCATGCTTCCATGATATAAGCGATGGCGAGCCCACACCATTGCAGTTGGGTGCTAATAACAAAGGAACGCACCAGGGATCTATTTGTTACGTGTATCACTGGGAAACTTACACTCTATGGGCTTGCGCCATAACTGAACTAATGCTGCTAGAGGACACGAGAAGATGAATGTAACCATACAGAGGGCTTATGTGAAGGATGCACGAGAAGGCGCTTGTCATATGTGCATGTCTAGGCCCCACATGTGCCACCACCGTCACGAACAGTGGCGGGTTATTTTCTGTGTACTCCACCAATGCTAATTCTACCTCACTTACTGCAAATATATATGCATATAACTAAATACTGTAGTTGTCAAAACATAATGTATGAATAAGGTGCTCAGACTGGATATAATCGAAACGCATCCAGCAAAGTTTAAATGCATGTTTTGTATTGATTTGAATAAGTATCATAGAGTGTTCAAATGTTTGTGATGTCTTTACCTAAAATCGGCAACACACGAGGGGGATACCTTTGTGAAATGCGGGCAAGGCCATTCCCCCTCCCACCCTGCGAAGACTGCCAAGGCATGAGAACAAAGACCGCGCCGCACTGCTTTACCTCCCCCAACCAGACTGGAGCCGCTTCAAAGAGTTGTAATCCCCTCTGTAGCACCCAAGGCCGCGGCCCGCCACCTGCATTATTTACAGCTCAGCAGTAAACCTCTGCCTGAACACACGCGCCCCCTTGTAAACCCCACAACCCACCGGACCATCTCAGACTTATGGCCCTGTGCAATCAGGACACCCAACACTTTGACAACACACAGAGGAACATCCATAACAACTTCTAACAAGGCAGAAAGACCTGTACCGCCCGTCCCAGGCCCTGAAGCTTAGCCCCTCGACCTATGGCCCCGGTCAACAGGACACTGGTAACCATGTCCTGACGTATTACCTCCAGACCCCTCACAAGGTACATTCCTCCTGTGTTGCATTAACCTGTAGTATAACCTATTGGAAGATTTACTAAAGAGAATAATATTGAAATGACTGAATGACTGCGGTGTGCATGGCATAGGGCAACCAAGTCAGGAAAAGACATTCATCTCTGACACTGGCCACAATGGCACAACAACACCGTCCGGATGAACTCAGCCGACCTGCCAGGCCCAGCCCAACCCACGAGGCTGACCAGTGACGTCGTCCAGCCGAAGCCAACCACATCGCAGCAGCACCTATAGTTAGTCGTCGCCACCCAATCCCATTAAACTTGTGCCCCCTATAGTGTGTAGGTTCTTATGACGTTTTTTGTAAATATATACGCCTGTCTTTGCTATTGTCAGACAGAGCGCTCTCGGAGTTTGCAGAGTTCTTTGCATGCCCTATTCTGATTGATAAACTCCCATTTATGCTCACCCGCACTCTGTCTTGGCCTTATTCCCATTTTGGGAGAGTCCTTCATTGTCTCTCATTGCGGGGAGGATCGTGCTGTTTGGGGACGCTTGCCTTCAGCACTCGCACTAAGAGAAACAGGCATTCCCAACAGACTGACTCATAATACACTCCTAAAATAGACAGACACAGACAAGAGAAAAACTCACAGACATACTAGAGAGAATGAAAAGGATACAGGGGGCCTCATTACACGGACGGCGGTAAGGGTTAACGGTCACCGTTAATGGCAACGGTGACCGTTAACCCTTACCGCCGTACTACGAGGTCCCTTTGCGGGTTGGAGGAATTAACGCCTGCTTCTTGCAGGCGTTAAAAACCAACCCGCTAAGGGACCTCGGAGCTAATTACGGCACCGCAAAATTGCGGTGCCGTAATTAGCGCCTTCCCCATTCCCATAGAGCCCTATGGGGCAGAAATGGGAATGGGGAAGGGCAATGGCGGAAGGGGGATTTACCGCCCCTCCAACCTTGGAATGGGGCGGTAAATCCCCTTTCCGCCAAGGCGGTGCCGGTAATTTACCGGCATGGTCCAGCGTGCTAATAGCACCCTGGATTACCGCCTTCTGTGTAATGAGGCCCAGGGCCTCATTACACGGTAGGTGGTAAAGGTTTACCGGTACCAGTATTTTACCGGTACCGGTAAATCTTTACCGCCTTACTACGAGGTCCCTTTGCGGGTTGGGGATTTTAACGCCTGCTTCTTGCAGGCGTTAAAAATCCAACCCGCAAAGGGACCAGGGTGCTAATTACTGTACCGCAATATGCGGTACCGTAATTAGGACCTTCCCCATTCCCATTATGCCCTATGGGGCAAAAATGGGAATGGGGAAGAACAATGGGGGAAGGGGGAATTACTGCCCCACCAACCTTGGAATAGGGCGGTAATTCCGCTTTCCTCCAAGGCGGTACCGGTAAATTACCGGCATGAACCATTGGTTTACCACCTACCGTGTAATGAGGCCCACAGAGTGCCACTGCAGACATTTCAGATAGACTTGTATGTGCATCTGTAGTTGTAATTGGGTTTTATATGGTGCAAGCCTAGATAGGAAGTAACAGGGGGTTACAATGATGGGTTGTTTCGACAATGGGGTGAAATGCGATGTAGAAATGCAAGGGGGCTAGGTCGCACCTAGGCATTGACTGAAGAGTAAAGTCTTGAGCCCCTTCCTGAACTGCAACAGCATTGTTGTGGTCTGGATTTCCACCGGGATAGTGTATCACTGGGCACGCGCATTGCAAAAGTAGGCTTGTTTCCTGTGTTTTCCTTGTGTGCCAGTTTTGTCGTGAGTCTGGCAATGACCTGGCTCCTGGTGGAACATGGCCTGCCTAGACTATAGAGTTGTACAGCTGGGTAGGCAGACGTGTGAGCTGTGGTGGCCTTGCAGGTAATTCAGGCAGTCTTAAAAAGTATTCAGGCTGGCATGGGAAACCAGGACAGCTCCCTTAGGATGGGAGAAATGTGGTTGAATTTCTTCTTCCTGTTATGAGTCTTGATGCAGCGCCAGAATGATGGTGCAAAGGGTGTTTTGATATGGGGCATTACCATGGATGACTGTGGCCTTGAAGTCCTTAGTGGTAGGAAGGGTTTCATTTTCCGGAGAAGGATTAGCGGGTACCAGGCAGTTTGGGCTTTTTTGTTGAGAGGTTGTCGGAAGGAGAAAGTGCTATCTACGGTGAACCTGAGTGAGTTTGCAATCCGGCCAGGTGACGTGTGAAGCCATCAAGGCACGTGTCTCTTAGCCACTCTAGTATTGTTTCTTACTGAGATGAGTGACCGAGTAAGAAAGATTCTGACTGTGGGATTTGAGCTTCAGGTATGTGCTTTGCATCCAGGCTTTAACAGAGGTGAGGCAATTACTGAGGCGTGAGATGTCCTGGGTACAACTGGCTTTTAGGTATAATGGATATTACCTGTCTATTGGTGGTGTGAGATGTCAAGGTCATTGAGAAGGGATCCCAATGTGCTCGCATTGGCAGCACATGGTGTCCGGTCAAAGGTTTGAATCCAAAAGGATCGAATGCCATAGGGTTGAGTCAATAGGACCTAAAAGAAAAGGGTCGATTTTTTTTTTTTAAATATATATGTTTTGAGTTTCCGTATAGGAAGAAAAAGTGTTTTTTACCACAAAAAACGGTGTTTGGGGGGGACCCCCCAAAAAAGGAATCGACCCTTTTGTTTTTGGTCCTTTTGATTTGACCCTTTTGTCATTCGATCCTTTTCATTCGAACCTTTGACCTATAACCGCAGCACATATACTAAAATTGGAACGATACAGAGACAATTAGCATGGCCCCTGTGCAAGGATGACATGCAAATTTGTGAAGCGTTCGATATACAAAAAAAGAGAAGTGATCCCAAGGGCTCCATGTATTAGTTTAAGACCACCGTAGAGAGTACTGAGCCTTGTGGGACTCCACAGGTAACTGAGCAGTGGTTTGACCTGAAGTTGCTGTTCTGGAAGGTTTGTTATCTTTCAGAGTGGTAATATGCAAACCTGGTGAGAACTGTGCCTGAGAAGCCCATTTTGTTCGCAAGTAGGCTCGTCAATGTGAGGGTATCAACAGTGCTGAATAAGGCAGAGATGTCTGGGAGGACGAGGAGGCATTAGTCGACTTTGTCCATGATATGAAGAGTGACATCTATGACCTGGATGTTGGATGTTACAGTGCTACATTTTGGTCTGAACCCAGATTGGTAATCAGAGCAGGTGATGCTGATCAATTATGGTGTTAGTTGTCATCTCCTGTATTCATGATTTTTCCAATGAATGGAAGGCAAGTTAATGGTCTGTAGTTCACAAGATTGTCCGCTTACAAGGTGGGTTTTTTTAGCAGAAGGCAGATAGTCATGTTTTTCAGGTGCTTTTGAAAGATGTTTTGTGTGAGTGAGGCATTTACTAGGAGGGGGATGAGGCTTGCCACCCTGATCTGCTTTAAGGTGTCAGTAAGGAGGGGGTCATCTTTATATTTGGTTGGTGTAAGTGACACAAGGTTGCCTGCAAGATCTTTAGGGACTAGGGGAGGGAAAACGGTCCAGGATTATGTTGTGCGCCATGGGATCGAGAGCGAGTTTGCAACCCATGTTTGTGGTATGGATCTATTGTCATATGTTATCCATCTTGTTGATGAAAAAGTTGTTTAAATAATTTCTCCCTAGACACAAGGATTACCTGCTTAGACAGTGGTTTTGAGCAGTGTTTGACTGCTATGAAGAGAGATTAACTTGTGTTGGTCGCTACTGTGATAGTTCATCAGTAATATGTGGTTTTGGCTTTGATGAGGAGAGACCAGCGGGAGCCTTTGAGGGTGAGGAGGTCTTCATTCTTCTGTGCTTTACTCCAACATTTTCGGATTGACAGGATGGTGAACTTAACTTTGGATAGGTGTTCCCTATACCAGGAGGTAGAGGACATAATTTCAAGGGATGTGTGGGTGTCAACCGGTTCTGCTATGGTTTGTTTGAGAGATGATAAGAGAGAATTAATGTTGGGGGTAGGTTTGTTTAATAGAGTTGCTAGTTTGTGCTCTAGTACTTTCAAGGGGAAGTCTTTAAAGGTGCGACTCAAGGACATGTTGGGCTTACCCTTTCCCTTGGTGTACAGGAAGGTATGTGGAGGAGGGAGGGTGCCGATGGAAGCATAGTTTGTGCAGTCTATTGGGATAGGGTTATGAAATTAAGAGGGGATGCTTTTAAGACAAGGTTGAGTATGTTTCCTTTGATATGGGTGCGGTTAAGTATGTGTTGTTATATGTCCAGGTACTATGTGAGCACTACATGGGGTGGAGGAGAGCATTACTGGTGTTTTTAGTGGTTTGGGCCACTTTCAGATTGAAATCACCAAGGAAAATGTTTGTTGAATGTGCGGACTGTACTGAGCAGATGAGGTTGGAAATGTAATTGAGAAATGACCCACACCTATGTTTTGTGCCGTAGCTTAGATTGAATGTGGCGGTCTTTTTATATGATAGTGGAAGGTGGACTGAACAAATGAGTTAATGGCAGCTTGGCTGAGTATGGCATTGGTCCAGTCTGATTTGTGGATAACAGCCATGCCCCCCTCCATCTTGTCCGTGCCGTCACCATACTCAACGCTGCACCTTGTCTGGGTGAAGACTTCAAAGACGTGGTTAGATTTGCGTGGAGAGACACGTTCCCATGATGAAAAAGGATTGAGTTTGTTTGTGGGAATGAGGCCTCCAATGTCGGCTGCGTGGTTGATGGCTGAGTGTGCCTTAATGAGGAGTAGGTTGCAAGAGAGTCATGGTGGAAATGATGGTGTATTAACAAGGGGATGTGGGCGACATTGACAGGATTTGTAGGGTGTTTGTGTGATTAGCATTTGTGAGCTTGCAGCTTGTGTATTCATGAGTGCAGAAATGCACTGTAGCTGTAGGAGACATATTGTAATGTCTTCCTTATGTTGAAGAGGCAGAAGGTCAGGCCCCTGGCCCTGTCCAGGCACACACTTCTCCATGTCTTCATACTTAGATGAGGCTGCTGGCAAGGAGGATGCCTAGGCAAGACGAGAAGAGTAGGTGGCACCTGAATGGCTGGTGGGCTAGAGGAGGCAGAGCTAGCCGAGCCCAGAAACCATCCTCTGAGCACTGCAAGGAAGGCAAAAAACAAGCCCTTAAGTGGTGCCAGTTTGTCAGGAAAAGATGGAGGAGGCACAACTAATCACCGTTTGGCACAGAAATCTGTAGGAGGCCGTGGTGGTCTCTCCATGGAGTCTAGTAGAAGAGCAATGCAAGTGAAGGAAAAAAACAAGCCCTTAAGTAGTCACTGCTTGGTGGGAAAATCTGAATAAGGTAGAGCTAGTTGCCGAACCAGGGACACTCCTCTGAGCGTGGCAGAAGAACACGCCAAGGAAGGGATGGGGAAAAGCCCTTTAGTGGGTCACCAGTTGATGCAAAAAGCTAGAGGGGGCAGTGATGCTGACATGATCTGGGGCACTCCTTTGAACCTGAATCTGAAGAGCACTGCAAGGGAAGAGAGAAACAAGCCCGTAAGTAGTCACTGCTTGCCAGGGAAGCTGGAGGAGATGGCGCTAGTCACCAATTGGCACAAAAAGCTGAAAATGCTGGTCACATGACTAGCAAAACTCCTCTGAGCCTGATTGAAGAACACGGATGATCATAAAAGTCAGACTCACAAACACGTTTAAGGTGTCTGCCTTCATAGTGACCAAATACCAATGAACCAGAGATACTGGACGTAGCCCTATTATTCTCCCCACTCAAAACCCATGACTGCCTTCACTTCCAGATAGCTACTCAAACAACTCCTTTCATCAGCATCAAACAACCAACTCTAGCCTCATGCTGGCGCGGCAGTGCGCGGGAAACTAACAAAAAAGCTATGGCGACCACACTAACTCCCAAGCAACCCCTTGTTGACCAGAAGATCTACACCACCAACTGATCCAAATTCAGAAGCATATAACTCAAGGACTCACCCTTGATTACACCTTACACCATGCTCCACTGCCCAGGATGAATGTCTAAGTGACTACTTAAGGGCTTGTTTTTTTCCTTCACTTGCATTGCTCTTCTACTAGACTCCATGGAGAGACCACCACGGCCTCCTACAGATTTCTGTGCCAAACGGTGATTAGTTGTGCCTCCTCCATCTTTTCCTGACAAACTGGCACCACTTAAGGGCTTGTTTTTTGCCTTCCTTGCAGTGCTCAGAGGATGGTTTCTGGGCTCGGCTAGCTCTGCCTCCTCTAGCCCACCAGCCATTCAGGTGCCACCTACTCTTCTCGTCTTGCCTAGGCATCCTCCTTGCCAGCAGCCTCATCTAAGTATGAAGACATGGAGAAGTGTGTGCCTGGACAGGGCCAGGGGCCTGACCTTCTGCCTCTTCAACATAAGGAAGACATTACAATATGTCTCCTACAGCTACAGTGCATTTCTGCACTCATGAATACACAAGCTGCAAGCTCACAAATGCTAATCACACAAACACCCTACAAATCCTGTCAATGTCACCCACATCCCCTTGTTAATACACCATCATTTCCACCATGACTCTCTTGCAACCTACTCCTCATTAAGGCACACTCAGCCATCAACCACGCAGCCGACATTGGAGGCCTCATTCCCACAAACAAACTCAATCCTTTTTCATCATGGGAACGTGTCTCTCCACCCAAATCTAACCACGTCTTTGAAGTCTTCACCCAGACAAGGTGCAGCGTTGAGTATGGTGACGGCACGGACAAGATGGAGGGGGGCATGGCTGTTATCCACAAATCAGACTGGACCAATGCCAGTTGGTGACTTTGAAAGGTGGTGGGGCATACATTTTGGGGGCTAAATTTGAGAGGTGGCACAGCATGTGAGCCCGAACCCTTTAACGTGGTTCATGGGGGTGGGGAGGGTTCCTCTGAGAAATGTTGGGGTTCAAGCTGCAGTTGGCACATTTTCGCACAAACATTGCCAGTGAGATATCACAGCGAGTAGAGCGCTCACTTTGACATCAGTGCAGAGCCTGTCGACAGGTTCGAATCCCGGCAGGGCCAAACTCAGCCTTTCATCCTTTCCAAGGTCGATAAATGAGCACCACACACTGTGGGTAATAATAAGCACCTCTCAGATGTCTGAGGGTTCGTAGCACTATATAAATACAAAATTATTATTATTGCCCAAATAGCATTCGTTTTGGTACCAACGGCGGTAAATACATTTTACTTGTGCAAGTGTGATGGTGTACTAAAAACAACTTGTATGTGGGAGCGGTTTTAAAAATGATGTTTGGGGGCCTCCTTGCATACAGCTGGAAAACCCTGCCTGCATATGTTAACAACAAGAATGCATTTATCTGGAGTAGTTTAAGGTTTTCAAATACAAAAGGGCAATGGAAAAAAGGTACATTCGTTTTTTGGGGCACAAGTAGTTTGATATGATGATATCATATGGCATTTATAACGCGCCTAGACACAAGTGTTTCAAGGCGCCAGAGCTTCAGTTAATCTATTTGTGTGTCCTACGAGCACATGTCATACAGTGAATATACCAATATATACAATAGGCACCTTGCCCCTCCCCCTGCATATCCAAATCAGAGCTCTGATTGAGGGTCTGGGGGAGGGGGTGGCCTCAAATCAGAGGCCCGCTTACCAGCACAGTGAGCAGCGCTCATCTTGCTGGTGAGAGGACCTTTGATTTGAGAATGAATCAAGAGGCCCACTCACCAGCATTGTGAGCTGGCCTCTGATTTGGGGGCTCCTCCTTCCCCTGCACGTCAAATGATTTGGCGATGCGGGGGAAGGGAGTGCATTTTTTACTGGGCATCAATGTTAAAGCAGACATGAAATCATGTTTGTTTAATCAATGATGCCCAGTAAAAACAATGCCATGCCAATGACATTAAGAGTAACCAGAATGGCAGCAGAAATACAGTCCAATCTAGCCAGGTAACAACACTTATCATGTTTGCTTAATGAAGGTTGTTACCTGGGTAGACTGGACTGCATTGCTGCAGCCAGTCTGGTTACATTTTCTGCCTCGGACATGGACATTTTACTGAGCATTTATGATAAAGCAAGCATGCTAAGTGTTATTACGTGGGTAGACTGGCATTTTTGTGCAGCCAGGCTAGCCATTTCTTACTGTGGCAGCATGACATTTTTTTACTGCCCATTGACAAGGTATAGGATATAAGGGTACCTGTAATACCCAAGGTCCTCCAGGTAAATGCACTAATAAACAAAACATGGACCTCTGTGTTGAGGTTGGAAAAGTACCACTGACAAATTATTCACATACAAAAAAAGGTTTTTATTACACAATATATAAAAAACCAATCATATATATTTTGACATCCATTTAATTCCACCATTCATACACATACTACCAAGCACACAACCAATAACAACTAAAACAATGTTATAGGTCAACCCTAGTGTGGGACCCTCTTATAGAACCGGAAGTTATTTCAATTCTCTACACCCTTAGGACATTAACAATGTGTTTGTTTTTGCACACTAGCACCAGAAGCTTATTGACATATACTACATATGTTTCAGACGGCAAATAGGGCTTTCAAAATTCAGCCAGACATTGTTCCAGGACGTAGGTGCGGCAAAAGTGTTGCTTCCACCATATAGCACAATCCGGTGGAAGATGTCTTCCAAAAACACTCTACAGAAAAACAGATAACACAGTCTAATTACAATACAAACTCTTTTCATTTTATCTAGGCATAGTTAAATTTGTGTTTATCTGGGCATTGACAATAAAGTAAGCATGGTAAGTGTTATGGCATGGCTAGACTGACATTTTGATGCAGCCAGTCTGGCCATTCCTTGCTGTGGCATGGCATTTGTACTGGGCATACATGATGAAGCACACACATTTTCAATTTTTAGCATGACAGTTTTAATGGCAAAGTCAACAGGAGTATATTATATGCAGGTACTGGCATATATTGGCAGTGCCAGCTAGGACATGTTTTCTTATCGCATCACTACTGTCATTATGCTCACAGCAAACATCAGTAGGTTCTTATATGGGAATACTGGTATATATAGGTGCAGCCACAATGGAAATGTACGAGCAGAGCCAGCATGAAAACGTTTTTATACTGGGCTGGCATTTATTGCGGGTAGCGGCATTATGAAAATTAGTTGGGAAGTGCATCTATTGGATTTTTTCCTGCATTGCCCTACAAAAACCGATTGCAAACTGGCGTTTTACCCAATTTTTCACAGAAAGTCTGCTGTATAGCATCATTTTAACCATTTATTCAAAAAACATTCTCATAGGCAACAAAAAAAACCTGGACCTTCCTTGGGTACTTTGAGTAGCCTCACCACGATCAGTCGCACATGCATATTTGGGGCAAAGGTTTACTCCTCTCCAATGAAAAAACTCAGCAGGCGCCACTGGAATATACATGATATATAGAAAGCAGGTTAAAACGTCTGTGTTTATTAGACACT
The DNA here is from genome assembly GCF_040938575.1 of Ambystoma mexicanum. NCBI lineage: Eukaryota > Metazoa > Chordata > Amphibia > Caudata > Ambystomatidae > Ambystoma > Ambystoma mexicanum. The sequence goes on from NC_090925.1 coordinate 381,087,425, forward strand.
TCACGGAGAGATATGTCTTTGGTCAGCAAATGCACGTTTAAAGTCGAACAGCTTGTAGTCTTTTTAAGACTGATGGTTCCTGAGAGAATATGTGCATTTCATCAGCCCCAGCTTTGGGTTTAATTTTGGCCCTGATTACAACTTTGCTGCTAAAATGCTGGTAATTCTGGCAAACCGGCATTACCGTGCATGGTAGGATGACCGCTGGAAATACCGGTGCATTGCAGGTCCTCAGGCGCGCCACACACCCCTGCCAGAAATGATAATACTGGCATGCCGGAATTACCATTGTCGGCAGAAATGCGCCGGTATTACTGGCAGAAATGTGCCAGTATTAGCGATACTGAACCTAAAATTCCGGAATTACTGACACCAGCATTAGCATCACCGCTGGAATGGGAAGCTCGCTGGTGGCTCATTTTGAAAACTCAATCCACTTTGAATCCCCCACTTCCAACTGCCATCCACTACAACATAAGGTGCCAAAATGTCCGGGAGCAAGAAGTCAAGAGTCCCTGACGTCTTTCTAAGGAAGCCAAAGTTTGCAGAGGGCAGAGCTGGCTGCACTGTCCGACACAGTGGTGCAGCATGCCGAGGTATTCTTTGTGGCTCGCCACAGAGGGACCAGCCAGAGCAGGAAGATGGCCATCTGGCAGGAGGTGGCAGACAGGGTCACGGCCAAGGTGACTGTCCCATGCACGCCGAGGGACTGCCATAAGCAGTGGGACGACTTACGCCCGAGTGTCTTGAACCTCCTAGCTACACAGAGGAAGGAATCTGCTGCCACAGGAGGAGGGACAGTGGCTCTCCTAAACCTCATGCTCTGGGAGGAGAGGTGCAGTTCCATCATGCACATGGAGGGTATAGAGGGAGTCCGGACAGCAGAGGCAGGAGCTGGGACCCAAAGTGATGGTTGTAAGTCCAACAAACCCCATATAAATGCACATGTTGAGTCCAAATTCATGCATCCCCAAGCAGAAAATCACCAAATGGCCAAAGGGAACAGGTCCAACACATGTCAGTCACATCAAATGGCCCTATCACATACACACGTGCCAAGGGATGCGGGTAGACAGCTATGTACAAGCACTGTTGCCAAAATGTACAGCCCCACACATGGACACATGATGAGTGCCCATGTGTGCCATGGGAGAACATTACAGGAATCATAGTCCCACCGCACACAACAAGCCACCTTGCCAACAGTCAGTGTGCACTCCCACCACCCACACGTAGAAGCACACATTAGAGCAAACACACCAAAGAAGCGCAATGGAAAGAGCAGGACACTCATAATGTAGCATGAGTGAAATGCAAGCCCGCCAACATGACTCCCAGAAGACTAACAGCATTCTCATCTCTCCCCAACAGGCACAGAGACCTCTCAAAGCAATGCGCCTGGACCGTTAACATCATGCCCAGCAGGTGCAGGCACACCTGCGAAGGCCACAACACCTCCAGCTGCAGCAGCCCCACCACCTGCAGCTGCGGCAGCCCCACCACCATCATCACCATTCACCACTGTAAGTGGCACAGCAGCAGCGATGCCTGTGGGTGCTGCCATCACCACACCCATGGTCAGTGGCCCCACTGTCCCTCATGTGCCCTCCACACCACCACGGGCAGCAGCCACCAGGCCATCATGGCAGGTACACCACGGACGAGGAGGAGGAGGACGACGACGACACTGTGTTTCAGCTCTACAACAGCACACATCCCCACTCCACTGGCCAGCATCCGTTCCCTTGATGCAGACCTGCGTGCAATTGAGGAGCAGCCCACAGAGCTCACTGGACTTGCACCTCAGCAGCTGGATGAAATGAGACTTATGTGTGAATACCTGATGGCCTCCAGCCGCGGGAATGCCCGGTATAGAGGCCATACCATGCCCCCCCTCCTCACCCTTGCCCAAAGAGTGAGTGAGGGCAATGAGATTGCCTCTGCCACAGCGGGGTCCATGACTACAACACAACCGATCTCTCCCGTCCCCTGCACACCCAATAGTAATTGTATAGACAATCAAACATTAGTTATTTCTTCTGTTTTGTTCAAATCTCTAATTAAATAATAATATAATTCGCATACATGTTGTGTTTTTAAACCAATTTTATAGTAAAATAAAAATTGTGTTCAAATATACTTTCTTAATCAACAATTGCATACTTAACACCCTCTGCAATTCATCTCAATTTACACTGTTGAATAGACAAATACAAATCTTCAGTATCATGTGATATGAAATTTCATCCTACATTCAAACACAACATATATGCGAATTATATTATTATTTAATTAGAGATTTGAACAAAACAGAAGAAATAACAAACGTTTGATTGTCTATACAATTACTATTGGGTGTGCAGGGGACGGGAGAGATCCACAAGATTGTGGACATCTGTTGTGTTGTAGTCAAGTTGTACAACCCAGTGTCAGGGTTGTTTTTCTCCCCAGCACCCCATTACTTAACTTTTAATGAGTATACATTTCGAAATTCAAAAATTGAAATAAGAATGCACTAGGACAACCAAAACCGAGACAGCCGGGTCCATGAGCCATGCCCTGCAATTGACCCTGGAACACATGCAGGGCCAGGGGTCTGACCCACCGACATTAGTCACAACCACTGAGGACTCGCAGCATGGCAGCCCAAGGCGCCGCTTGCAGCGACTCCGGTCCCCAATGGAGTCTTTGAATGGCCACATGCCAAAGAGGGGCCGCAAGTCAATGTACTGGGTGCTTCACTGAGTGAGTTTGGTGGGGGAGAGAGGAGTGTTTGGGGAGGTGCGGGTGTTTGGGGAGGGTAGGGAGAGGAGTGTTTGGGGAGGGGTATGGGGGTGTTTGGGGAGGGGTGTAGGTTGTGTGTGCATTTACATTGTTAATTAATACATAGTTGGAATCCCAATGGTCAGTATGTTCATGCATGTCCCATGTCTCATTGTAAAGAGAGCAACAAAAAGGGAGGAGTGGTGACCCTATTTCTTACAACCACAGTCAGGTGAGTCTAACTTGAGATCAGTTGAGTATTACAAGCACACTCAACATTACAGAAATAGTGTTCTAGCAGCTGTGTCTCCTGGCGATAGACACACCATTCACCTGACTGTGGTTGTAAGAAATAGGGTCACCACTCCTCCCTTTTGTTGCTCTCTTTACTCCTCTATGATCCCTGAGAGCGGTGCTCCCATAAATTGGATCTCTCCTAACGTTAAAATAGGCCATGTCTCATTGTGCCACACTGTTTGACCTTACAGTGCTTGCATGTGTATTGCACTGCTCAGGGGGGTGTTGCATTCTGGTACCCATAGTGTGTTGCGTGTGGATGCCCTGTTGAGTTTGAAATAGTGACTGCTACATCTCCAGTCATGTGATACTCCTGTGTGTTGTGACCTGTTAATTGAGGGGTGTGCTGGTGTGTCCTGCATGTGCAGGGTGATCTCCAGACAAGCATTTGTGACATTGTTGTGCCTCCCCCCTTTGCCTGTCACTCATGCTGCTAGGTAGATGGTATTGTACATGTACTCACCAAACATCCAATATCTTTGTCCTCTGTGATTCTCCATGTAGGCCGATAGCGTGCTGTTCCGAAGGACCATTGCATCGTGGGTTGATCATGGAAATCAGGCACAGCAGTGCGTGATGGTAAGGTCGGTGTCACAGGTGATCTGGACATTCTGGGAATGTACCTGCGTCCGGTTTCTGTAGACCTCCTTTGAGGTGTGGGGGGCCACTAGCTTAACATGCGTGCAGTTCAATGCGTGGTGTTACTCTGTGCCTGGGTGGTGGGGAGGGCCATGTGCTGGTGCACATGGTGCAGAAGGGGCTTCAGCACCTGCACCAGCACTCTGGAGAAGACAGGCTGCAAAATACCAAGCAACTGGCTCACAGAGTGCTGGAACGTGCCACTGGCCAGGAAGTGCAGGACCAACACCAGCTTTAGCAGCGGTGGTATGGCTTACCTGATGCCGAGCCTGCTCTCAATGTCCTCCTGGATGTGGGCTAGGAGGTCAAGTATGATCTCCCTGTTTAGGCGGTACAGGGTTAGTATCTGTCAGTGAGGGCCCAGGGTGTGGCCCTTGTGCGTGGGATCACTGCACGCCTATGCCTCTCCACCAGCATCCCCATCATCCTCCTTCTCTCCCTGGCCTTCTGTTGCCTCTGCTGGTTCTCCAGCATGTTTGCAGCAATGAGTGGCAGCATGGTTGTGTTGGGAATTGTTTTTAGGGTAGGTGTGGTCCTTTTGTACTCTTTCTGTGTGCATAGGGTGCATCTTGGTGGATTGGGTGCACTTGGGGCTTTATTTTCTTCACCTGTGTCCAGTTACCGGCTCCTCTGAGGTGTTGTTATCTCTGCCTTGGTTTTGCCGGTATTACAGGCAGAAATCTGCCAGTATTACCAGCAAATCCAATCTCATGATATGCCAATGATACCATGGTGCCTGTATTACCGGTGCAGGTTTCTGATGTTGGCTGGGTTTTTGTTGCCAGTATTACAGGCGCTGGTAATTCTGGATGAGATGATATCGGCACTGGTAATTCTGGCAACTGTGGACTGGCAAAACTCATACTTTGCAAGGCTGGTAAATGTACCAGTAAAGGGTATTAACGGCACTTCTGGCAAACTTGAAATGAGGTATGTATCCTTTTCTTTTGTAATTCTGGTCCTTTGGGTGCCCCGCAACCCCTTCCCCCCCTCCCTGTCAGCCCTCTCAGTTATCTGATGCGACCAGTCAGTAGCTCTGCTGAATGTATGGGACTGTATAGCCTTTAGCCTGGTGTTGGCACCAGCGAGGGTCCTGTGTTATGGATGGGCAGGTGTTTGCCTGGCGATGGCATTGGCGAGGGTGCTGTGTGTTGGATTTATGGTCCTGTGTGATGGATGGGCAGGTGTTTGCCTGGTGATGGTACCGGCGAGATTGCTGTGTGATGGATGGGCAGGTGTTTGCCTGGTGATGGCACCGGCGAGGGTGCTGTGTGATGGATGGGCAGGTACCTGCCTGGTGATGGCACCAGCGAGGGTGCTGTGTGTTGGATGGGCAGGGGTTTGCCTGGTGATGGCATCGGCGAGGGTGCTGTGTGATGGATGGGCAGGTGTTTACCTGCTGATGGCATCGGCGAGGGTGCTGTGTGTCGGATGGACGGTCCTGTGTGGTGGATGGGCAGGTGTTTGCTTGGTGATGGCCCCGGAGAGGGTGCTGTGTGATGGATGGGCAGATGTTTGCCTGGTGATGGCACCAGCGAAGGTGCTGTGTAATGGATGGGCAGGTGCTTGCCTGGTGATGGCTCCGGCGAGGGTGCTGTGTGTTGGATGGGCAGGGGTTTGCCTGGTGACGGCACCGGCGAGGGTGCTGTGTGATGGATGGGCAGGTGTTTGCCTCGTGGTGGCACTGGCTAGGGTGCTGTGTGATGGATGGGCAGGTGTTTGCCTGGTGACGGCACTGGCAAGGGTGCCGTGGGATGGGCAGGGGTTTGCCTGGTGACGGCACCGACGTGGGTGCTGTGTGAGGCGTGGGTGCTGTGTGATGGATGGTCAGGTGTTTGCCTGGTGTCGGCACTGGGGAGAGGGCCGTGTGATGGATGGGCAGGTGTTTGCCTGGTGACGGCACCGGCGGAAGTGCTGTGTGATGGATGGGCAGGTGTTTGCCTGGTGATGGCACCAACGAGGGTGCTGTGTGATGCATGGGTAAGTGTTTGCCTGGTGATGGCACCGGCGAGGGTGCTGTGTGATAGATGGGCAGATGTTCCCTAGTGACGGCACCGGCGAGGGTGCCGTGTGATGGATGGGCAGGTGTTTTCCTGGTGACGGCACCGGCGAGGGTGCCGTGTGATGGATGGGCAGGTGTTTCCTTGGTGATGGCACTGGAGAGGGTGCTGTGTGATGGATGGGCAGGTGTTTGCCTGGTGACGGCACTGGGCAAGGGTGCTGTGTGATGGATGGGCAGGTATTTGCCTGCTGGTGGCACCGGCGAGGGTGCTATGTGATGGATGGGCAGGGCGAGGGTGCTGTGTGATGGATGGGCAGGTGTTTGCCTGTTGACAGCACCAGCGAGGGTGCTGTGTGATGGAGGGGCAGGTGTTTGCCTGGTGATGGCACCGTTGAGGGTGCTCTGAGATGGATGGGCAGGTGTTTGCCTGGTGATGGCACTGGCGTGGGTTCTGTGTGATGGATGGGCAGGTGCTTGCCTTTTGATGGCACTGGCGAGGGTGCTGTGTGATGGATGGGCAGGTGTTTGCCTGGTGTGGGCAGGTGTTTGCCTGGTGATGGCAACGGCAAAGGTGCTGTGTGATGGATGGCAGGTGCTTGCCTGGTTATGGCACTGGCGAGGGTGCTTTGTGATGGATGGGCAGGTGTTTGTCTGGTGATGGCATGAGCGAGGGTGCTGTGTGATAGATGGGCAGGTGTTTGCCTGGTGATGGCACTGGCGAGGGTGCTGTGTGATGGATGGGCAGGTGTTTGCCTAGTGATGGCACCGGCGAGGGTGCTGTGTGATGGATGGGCAGGTGTTTGCCTGGGGACGGCACCAGCGGGGGTGCTGTGTGATGGATGGGCAGGTGTTTGCCTGGTGACGGCACCGGCGAGGGTGCTGTGTGATGGATGGGCAGTTGTTTGCCTGGTGATCGCACCGGCTGGAGTGCTGTGTGATGCATGGGCAGGTGTTTGCCTCGTGAAGGCACCAGCGATGGTGCTGTGTGACGCATGGGCAGGTGTTTGCCTGGTGACGGCACTGGGGAGGGTGCTGTGTGATGGATGGGCAGGTGTTTGCCTGGTGACGGCACCGGCGAGGGTGCTGTGTGGTGGATGGGCAGGTGTTTATCTGGTGACATCACCGGTGAGAGTGCTGTGTGGTGGATGGGTAGACGGCTGGTGACGGCACCGGCGATGGTGCTGTATGGTGGATGGGCAGATGGCTGGTGACGGCACCAGCGAGGGTGCTGTGTAATGGATGGGCAGGTGGCTGGTGACGGCACCGGCGAGGGTGCTGTGTGATGCATGGGCAGGTGTTTCCCTGGTAACGGCACCGGCGAGGGTGCTGTGTGATGCATGGGCAGTTGTTTGCCTGGTGACAGCACCGGCGTGGGTGCTGTGTGACGCATGGGCAGGTGTTTGCCTGGTGACGGCATTGGCGAGGGTGCTGTGTGATGGAGGGGCAGGTGTTTGCCTGGTGACGTCACCGGCGAGGGTGCTGTGTGGTGGATGGGCAGATGGCTGGTGACGGCACCAGCGAGGGTGCTGTGTAGTGGATGGGCAGGTGTCTGGTGACGGCACCAGCGAGGGTGTTGTGTGATGCATGGGTAGGTGTTTAAGAGTTAGAGAAATAGCTGAAAGGTAACGGTTACATGGATGTATGTGACTTCATAGGCTCAGACGCATTTATATCCTTTTGGGACAGCGAGGAAGAGTTCGACATGAGGGGCTCATTTCAAATGAAACGGGTCATTTCAAGGAAAAGTACAACCCCACAATCTGCTGTTCTTTTGTACCGTGTGTAAGTACATGTGTGATTAGAATGGAGTTGATATTTAGCTATGGATATGCGGAGTTGTTGAATAGTATGACCATTGTGGCCCTCCCCAGTAAGGCCACCATAATCTTAGAGTAATTGCTCTCTTGTAAAGCACGCGCTGCAGGGATTGTTTTGAACTCTGCTGTGACAGGTGTTGCTGAACAAAAGACCATGACATTATTTTTACGCACAAAACAAATGCAATGAATGCAAACTACAGGCATGTGTCTTTAGTACAGAGTGAAGTTTTCTTTTCTAGAGGAAGCATGTGGACAGGTATGTATGAGTACAAGGGAGAAGCACTCCTCTTAAAGTGCGTACAGGCCCTTGATTCTGTTCCGACAGGCAACAGTACCCACTTCACTCAATTATTTTCACAAATGTCTCTGGTGTCAATGAACGCCCACAGCAAATTCCCCAGACTTGCTCTGGCAGGGAGAAACAAGACTCAGCTAATGCAGTGCGCAAGCGCGAGGCCTCGGCCAGAGCTGCCTCTTTGGCAGCAGCTTGTGTGGGTCTTTTGATGGGCTGAGGAGGCTCTTCACCGCCAGTTCCTTTATCCACACGACATGTTTGGGAAGCTACTAGTTGCAGCTGTCCAGGAGGGGGGGAGGTGCAGAAGCTGTGACTGCTGCTTCTCCGGCAATAAATGACGTAATTATACCCAGCGTTCGTTCAGACATATTGGCATTGCAACTTGGCATAACATGATACAAATACTGAAATTCCACACCTTGTACCGGCTGCTCTCTTTGCAACCCTCTGTCTACTCTCTGGGCTTACAAAGGTGCCAGTGTAGAACTGGGGCCTCGTCTGTGCAGTGCACGTGACTTGCTGTTCTACTCGTGCCAGAATAGGTGGATAAGACTATGTCGGTTCTTTGGTCGAATCGCTCTAAAACTCTGCTTTATGTCCTCGGTCACAGTGACCCCTGATTCTGAAGAGCTCCAGAGACATAGGGCCTCATTACGAGTTTTGGTGGTAACCCATTGGTGCTTCCGGCAGGTTGCCACCAACCCCGTAACACAGATTCCGCCACCTGATATCCCGGAAGCACCCCGGTGCCACCGGGAGATCCCAAGTTGCGGCGGAACGCTTACTCCCCATAGGGTCATCATGATAACCATGATGATGTGGGACATGAAATAAGGTGTATGCTGTGAACTGGAACTCCAAATAAAAGCTAACATCAGGATATTTTTAACTAGGTTTATTTAACCAAATCTATGTTGGCAGGAAGCCACTGTTTATGCATTGAAGGTCTCTCATATAAATATCTATGGCCCCATGATATATGAAGTAGTGACAGGGCTACCGTTCTCTCTCAATCGCGCTCCACTCATTCTCCTCAGTCCGAGCTCCTACCACACTCGTGTCTCGCGAGTTCTCATCCAGCTCGTCGGACTTGCGAGACTAGCGCTCCACATTTCCTTGAGGTGCTTCAGTGACATCAGTCCATCACAAAGTCCGTATACCTTGCTGGTCTTCTAATTCTTTGTGGACAGCCTTCATGGATCAGTCAGTTGCTGAAATAACTCTTCTCTGGTTTCTCCTCTAGAGCATCTTTCTTTGATGATGCATCTTGGCGGGTACTTGACCCATGCACCTCACCCATGTGATCACTGACCTGTTCTTGATCATCAGGTCCTTTCCAGGACTCTTGCCCATCTTCTGGTCCAAAAACTCTGCTCTCTTTACCCCACATTGTCCTATTGTGACTGTAAAGTGCACCTTTCGTGAACACAGCTACTCTAAGTTCCATCTCTTGCCATCTTGGGTGCACACAATGTTTGTGCACCTTTTCACCACCTTGAGAGGGTGACAGTATCAGAACCCTGTTACTCTATCCGTGTGCAGTAATTTGATCTGTACCATGTCTCCTTCTTTGGATTTAGGGCTCTATACCACTTTGCAACTATCTGTCCTTGCTTTTCCTGATTCTCTAGACCGTATCTTCCATATTTATGTTGTTATGTTATGTTAAGACATTTCTTAAGCACAGGATACACCAGCTAGGGCATCCTGGCACTGCGGGAACCAGCTGGAGAAAAAGTGACAAGAGAACTAAAAGAGAAAAGATTTGAGAGCACAACGGAAAGACAGATGATCCCGCCTCTCACAAAGTGATAGAGGCTGAGTGTTCCAGATCCGAGATTTGGCAATGGAAAAGGACCGCCCGCCATTGCGGGACTGGTTGAAGTGGGAGGCAGATATACAACAGACCACTGAAAAGCGAAGGCAGCGTGTCTATAGTTCATCCATTCTTGCACTGGTGTGTCACATGGGTACTAACATGGATGCTGCTCTTTTACTTCTCAGCCTATGGAATGGCAAGATCATGGCACTGACATTTAGGGTCAGCCTGTGCGCTGCTACTGCTTCCATAACAATGCTATGTGGGTTCATGCCCCATGCTATTTCAAGTTGGATGTCTCCCTTTATAAATCGATTTGTCTTCTCAACTAATCCATTTTACTGTGGGTGATACAAGGCGGCCTTGATTTGATTTATATTGTTCTTTTCTAGGAATGTGGTCTTCTCTGCTGATGTCAGTTGAACCCCACTATCAGTTATTAAATCTTTTGGCAATCCCCCACTTTGGGACAGTTACTTCAATACTTCGATCACCATACTTGTGCTGATATCTGGGATGAATACAGTTTCCTTTTTGACAGATATAGTCCACTATCACAATGCCATACTTGTCCTCCATGTTCATGGCTTCTAGCGGACCTATAAAGTCCAATCCTATTTCTCCCATACTCTATGGGGTATTTCCGCGGGAAAAAGAGGAGCTTGCCTCACTTTTAAATGCTTGACATTGTTTAAACTTTCATGACACCGCTACAGCATATTTTAATATGCCCCATACTGGGCTACCAGTAAGATTCTCTCATTCTTTGTCTTTCATATTATTCCTCGAGTGTGATGTTTCTTTACGTTGTGGGGGTCTCACCTTGTCATTGCTGAACAACACGCCAATATCCTCATATACTTCATCTGCTAACTTTGAAAACAGTCATAGGCCTCCCGGGACTGCTCTTTCATCCACCTGGCTGCTCTTTATACATTCTACCATTGTGGGTATGCTCTCATCTTCCGCAGCTTCTGTCACTCAGTGTTGTGCACACATATCTAGGTACCTCTTGCTACTTAAGTCTTCGTCCAATGCTACTATGCATTCATCAAGTAAGAACGTACGATTGTCGCCACCTGATGCTGTCAGTCCGGAGATGCATATGTGTTCTCTTGAAGCTTTGCAGCTATACGCACCAATCTTGGAGTGGGGGGCTGAGAGCAGCCCGGATTCCCATCATTGTACATGCATGTGCGCAGTATGGTTAGATCCGACCCCCGAGTCGGCCATTTCCTTTATTTCTATTTCATCTATCTCTATGATGCAATGGGTTTGTTCTCTCGTGCTGCTCCCGTGGTCCACCATCAAGACTGTGGATTGGTCATCTTCTGAATTGCATACAACTGTTTATGATAATTTGCACATCTCCCTCTCATCCCTAAACGTCCCATGGACCCCATTGGAGATCTGTAGTTTATCGCCCTTGTCTCCTACTCCAGACACTGAAGCCAGAGACAGCCGGTGAGCCTGCCTCGCAATGTCTGCAGCTATGGTGTGGCAGGAATCTTTTGCCTGCTGCAGTCTGCACTGCGTATTCTGGCAGCGGTATGTCAGGAACTGTTGCTCCAACTGCACCTGCTGCAGTTCCGCTTCCACCAGTTTCGCAATCCGGTCCCTCTCCATGGCTGCGAGGATTGAAATCCTCTCTAACCGCACCACTGCCTTGTATCCTTCCCAGAGTGTCCCTGGGCTCTCTACTGATGTAGTGTTTAAGTCAAAATATTCTACAGTCATTGTCCTCAGCTTGTCCATCACTTCTTGGGACCATACATTGTAAGCATTCAGACGCCAAAGGGAACGACCCCTTTGCTTGTGCCCCCAGTGACACTAACAATGGGGAGTGGTCTGAGATGCCCCTCAGTAAGAGTTGAGCATCTGTGATCCAAGCCGCCTCCGAATAAGGTACAAAAAAGTAATCAATCCGAGGGAGGGAAAGATGCACCCCAGAATGGAAGGAGCTGCCCGATGTCTGCAGAGGCACAGTCCGCCAGGCATCCACCATGTCATTGGCAGTTGCAAATTAGTTGAGAATCATTTGAGTCGGATGTATTTCCGGCCTCCCGGGGAATCTGCCTCGGTTCCTTTCCATCACCTCATTCAAATCCCCATTCACCAGCCATCGGTCCACCTGATGTCGAGTGAGCCAACCTTGTAGTTCACAGAGGAGTTCCTCGTTCAGAGGCGGTGGGGCATAAATATTGAGTAGTCCCAAAGTCTCTCCCTTGAGAGACCCTACTAGTAATATAAAGCGCCCTCTGACATCTCAACCCGTCACTAAGACAGTGAAATGGAGATGTTTCTGTGCCAATATCATTACTCCCTAAGACCCATCGTGAACCCTGCATGAACGTTTCAGACGAAATTAGATCTCTTAAAGAACTTGCATTCCATCCCCAAGAGATGTGTCTCTTGGGGAAATCCAAAAGAGGGCTTATGCCGCTTCCTATTTGTGCAATACCAATTCCCCTGTTTATCCTATCACACATGCCACTAATATCCACGACAATATGAGCAGCTGTTGATTTGTCATCTCAGCCATTGACCCAGGGGGGGAAATCATTTTGAGGGATATGTGGACCTTGTCTGCGTACGTCTGGATTATCGATAAATCCAGGGTCTGCCACATATCTGTCTTGGTTCAAAAGAAAACAACTGCCACCCCTCCTCCCTTCCCCCATCCCAACAATTACCCCCAATCCAATCCAACGCCCTCCACCCCATACTACCTAAAACACTGTGTATCTAATCTGTCGCCCAACTTGAACCAACAAGAATAACTATATTGGGGGACCAGAGACTATGCTCCTTAAACTAGTCCTGAACTGCCACCCCTCATCAGGAGATACACTCCCCTCTGCCCCCTGCCCCAAACAGATCTCCACCCCACCATCCATGAGTCACTGCAACCTGCATGAGGCCTTGCCGGGCCCGTTGTGTCAAAAGTCGCTGACATTTCGGTCACATATTCCCCCATCACAATGCCGTTCCTCTGAGGCTGTTGCTTTGAGACTGTAATGATAAAAAGACAGACCATCCCCACCCTGTATTTTAACACAAGGTGTCTTTAATGCCTCAAAAAGCCTTATCGCTCAGCTGCCATCCATTGCCTCTGCGATCCCCACCTCCAATGATAGAGCACCATTCTCAGCCCCTTCAGCTGGTTCACATGACCAGCTGAAGGGGCTGAGAGGCCGGGTGACTCCATAGTGGTCTTGTTCGATCCTGTTCGCTGTGGCCCTCCACTCGGTCTGTTACTCTCTGGCCTCCCATTCCTTTGAGTTGACACCAACCAGTTCCAGACAGCCTGTGGATTTTGAAAGAAAAAGGAGTGGTCGCCCGCCACCACCTTCAGCTTAGCCAGAAAAACCATCATATATTTATATCCTTTGTCTCTCTGCTTTCTTCATAAGGCATCGTAGGTCCTGCATTGCTTCTGTACCACTTGAGTGAAGTCATGGAAGATCATAATCTTAGACAAGCCCACTTGATATGCCAAAGCCATCTAGCATCTTGCAAAATAGCACCCCTGTCTCTGAAATTAAGGAGCTTTGCGACAAATGCACACGGGGGTGCTCCTAACGGTGATCTTCTTCTGGGGACTTAGTGGGCTCACTCGATCGAGAACCATTTTGACAGCCCCTTGATCCTTGAGGTATCCACTAATAACCTCTCCAGGAACAGCCACATGCTGGTGCCTTCCTCGCCTTCCACCAACCCAAGAATGTGTACATTACTGCGTCTGGAATGGCATTCACTCTTACCATGTGGCACTGTCACTGCACCGGTCCATCCCATCCAATCCAGGCAATCCCACAATGGCGGCCTGCTGATGCCTTCCTGAGGGTCTCACACTGCTGCGGGGACCCTCCACTCGTTCTGGGTTAGGATTTTACAGGCTTTTCTGGGGTATGCGGGCAGAGCCTTCCTAGATCACATCTGCTCTGTCTGCTTCAAGGCCACGCCCCCAGGAATAATTCATTAGGCGGAAAAATGCATCAATTTTCTTGGTGAAGAGCAGGTCTGCTTTTCTCGATGGGCCCTTGATAAGCTGCAAAAGTAACACACGAGCAAAAAAAAAGGGAAAGGGGGATCGAGAGCAATGGGTGTCTGCCGGGTTGCGAAATCACCACCCGACCGTCTGCCTTCTTTTCCTAGGACTCCACAACTCCTATGTGGTCTTCACCACATTCCACCTTTCTTGGCTATAATGCCCAAGATGGCAGCCGTCCATCCTGCACGTCACTGATTTCGCGGTCCTCCGCGTCCAATCCAGACAATCTTGTAACGGCTGGCAGATGTCTTTCTGGGGTCTCACCCTGCTCGGGGGACCCTCCACTATCTCTGGGTCCGACTTTACAGGATTTTCTGGGGTACGAGGACAGAGCCTTTGTAGATCACATCCGCTCTACCTGCCTCCAGGCCACGCCTCCAGGAATAATTAATTGAGCTGAAAAATGCTTATCTTTGTGATTGTAGCTCCCTCTTTTACAACAATCCTTCTCTCTGACTCTCTCGAACTGGTGCACACACTTTGCAACTACTGCTCCATTTGCACCAGCCTCCTATAGGCACAGCACTCTCTACATATGTCCCTCTTTTTGAGGATGCACCCCTTTTTAGTGTGGGCTATTAGGTGGCACTTAGCGCCTCATATAAACTGAAACGATCGCTTTGGAGTGCAGGTAGGAGGGAGATTACATGTGAGGAGTGACGCAGAGCATGTGAATGTTGTTTGGTTATTTACCCAACCATTAACTGCCAATGGTCATGCTAATGCTTAAGGCCATTCCCACCCACTCCTTGGCCCTCCCTGCCCAAAACACATTCTCCTGGGATCTTGTAGCGCTAGCTCTCTCAAGTAGTAAAATCAAGTATAGCCTGCCAGTATTTTTCTGAAAAGTCTGCAGATAATTAAAGGCTTAATTGCAGCTGTAAATGGCTACTAGTATAATACAAAAAAGTCTTAACCAAGTGTGCCTTTACCATTTGATGTATATCTGCCCTTCACACTGAAGTCTAGTTAAAAAAAAAACACAGTGACAAAGCCAATAGTTTTGGTTTGAGATAATAGATAGGCATTAGCCATGTACTGATATTATATCCCCAGGTAATCACTCAGTATTTCAGCTGTTGCAATCTTATGGCCAGGTAGTACCTTTACATCAGTGCCTAGCAAAGGCCTATCCATACCTACACAAACGCCCAAACTGTTGGCTTTGCCAATGCTTGTTCTTTTTGTGGCTGTCACTGTCTCTCTTTGCATCTGTTTTATTGCATCTTTAAATAGGTTATCCCGAATGATTGGTCTGAACTGTATACACTTACATCTTAGATGAAATTGACACAAATGCTGCAATAGCACAAACACAAATGTAGATAAATGTTCCCAATACTGCTTGGGAACGTGGCTGGGGGGAATGACCAATATACATGCTTTGGGACCTAATGATTTTGGGCCAATTTAGTTCTCATGGTTTGTTGGTTAGAAGCGGTCACCAAGGCGTCCAGTTCAGTTACTAAGCATACATGTCATATATTAGGCAGAAGAGGACTCACACTGAAGAAGTTTGGGGAGTACAGAAGGGGACAGTTGGGCCTCAGGCTCGGCAAGTCTTATGGGTGGTGAATAAAATATGGAACAAGCTGCGGGAGGGGGCATGGTGGTGGGAGAGAGGCAAAGGTTATAGAAGCATATTTTGCAAAAACATACATGAAATTGACGGCAGAATTTTGATGGCAAATCATATGGGATGCAGGCGGTCGCAGTTTAAGAAGCCCAGGCTTACATGCACAGAGTCGAGGCGTTAAGTCATAGATTCTCGGGTGTTGTGCTGGATTGTTAGAATGAACAGATTGAAAGTACCAACAGGGTTAAGGGCATTGCAGGGACTTCACAGAAGTCCTGAAACAGGGCAATGAAAGGCTAGCAGGACAGAGAGTTTAGGGCAATATGAGGAATTGACATCTGGCAAGGGCGTAGAAGCCCCACATTTTTGAATTGCATTAATTAATTAAATGATGCTGGTAACTCCATCTCAGAAAGCATGATCTGTTAATAAGATCCTCGTTTCTTAAGCGCCATGGCAAAAGCATAGTGTACGCTGTGCCCTCTGTGGGATGTCTTAACCCACTAGTCCAAGCCCTGCAACAGTACTGTGCATTGCTGGCAGCAGAAACATCAGAATGGCCACTGGAAACCATGCTGCTTGCTCCAAATCATCCAAAAATGTGCATTACAAACCTGGAAAATAGGCTGCCATCTACTTTTGCCTCTGTCAGTGTTAATACAGGAGACCATTGCCAGACCCCATCTTTTGGCTGCACACAGAGCAAAACCAGTGCAAAGGAATACAGAGCTGTTAAAAAATCAGTTTTCTTGATTGTCAAATATTGCTAAAATCATGGCTCAAAAATCACCAAAATGATCCAACCTTCCTGTTGGGTGTTCCACATTATTCTACTGCAAGAATCCACATCAATACAATGTCATCAAGAATCATGTGCTATCAAGCTAAATCTCCTTTTAAAGATACTGATGTAAAGACAGCTGTCAAAAATGGGTGTAGTACTGTTGCGCACCACTACTAGGAGCCGGCGTTTTAAACCATTTCTTTGTAAAAGTTAAACATGGAAGCCCAAACTATGCCAAATAAATACTGGCTATCAGAAGCCTAAGGGGTAGAGACAATTTAAAACTATATTCTGAAATGACTTAAAGGAAGCAATTGTTTAATGTATGTATTAAAAATGTGAGTTATATTGTAGGAAAAGACAAATTGTAGACATTGGTTGCAGAGTTAAGAGGTTTCCCACACTGGGAACCCTTCACACCTTATCCCTAGACAAAGGAGACATCCCCTGCCCCAAGCCAAGAGATTGACAAGTTGGTGTGAAAATGAACTGGGGAGCATCACCCTGGACTGATGCTCTGCTGCCTGGAAAAAAGACAATGGATTCTTTCAGCTGGATAGAATATGCTGATTTGGGTGTGCCTGGTCAACAGCTGCTCTAGCAGGAAGGCAGGCCATGTGACCATCTGACTCACCAAGCTTCTGGGGGGCGGACCAGACTGGGAGGTGGATTTAACATTGCACCAAATATATGTTTAAGGAAAATGGCTCTAAAATATTGTACCAAGCTGACCAAAATGTCAAACTTTGAGATTCTTAAAATTACAAATTCACTCACAGTTCAAGACCAAGCTGGACGCCGTGTGATGTTCTAAGACCAAACCCCGGAATTTATTAATATCGTAGATACATTGTTTATGCTAGAAACATAAACACTTACAGTAATATTCTCAGAGAGGGTGTGTATGTCTGTGTAAAATTTGGTGCAGAACCAATATTGGGAAATTCACCAAAAACGAAAATAAGTCATCATTTCTGAACCCAAGCTCAGAACATGGGGCTTGAACAGAGACCTGCCTTAATTCATCTGTGAGGTGTATATGTATTCTCAACAACTTGTGTATCTGGGAAATATGTTTTTGGGAAAAATTGATTTCCTAAGTAAAAGCAAAGGGGAGTTTCTTCACTAGATTGTAAAACACAGCATCACTCTGACTCATTCTGACACGCTAATCCTTTCTCCAGTCAGGTCACAGGGAATCCTCTAACCTATCACATCCCTTGGGGGTTGGGCATTTAGAATCAGCCTTCCCACCCACTTTGAAAACACATAAAAAGAGACTGCTTAGGACAGGCAAGGACACTCATTTTTCCACTTCAACCGATTCTTGGAGCAGCACCATGCAGGAAGACTCCAGATCCAGATAATATCCAGACAGAGACTCTAGATAGATCCAGAGACCAGACTCTAGAACCAAGCTCCAGAATCCAGAATTCAGAACTTTGAAGCAAAGGCCTAATTCACAAGCTGAATCCTTCTCAGCAGGCCTCAGAACTTTAGCAACCTGATTCTCACATTCAACAGCCGGGCTGAGCTGTTCTATTCTAGCCAAGAACCCTGTGCTAGGACCGAGGACCAGACCCAGAAAGCAGCGCTGTATCCAGAACCCATCAGACCCCAACCAGAGGGCGTGCTGTGAGCAGAACCAGTGCCTGAGACCATCCGGTGGCGAGTGAAGTCCAAACCTGACCAGATCGGTGACAAGGCCCATTTCCATTCCATTCCAAAACTAGGAGTGAGTATCTAGTCTAGAACTGTACAGAACCAATCTCTTAGTTTAAAGTAATCCTCTTCCATTCATTTCAACCTATCCAGAACTGCATTATAGAATCCTGTGTTCATCCTGTTGATTCCAAACCCGTAAAGCGCCTTCTGCCATTCTGAAATCTTGACTTTATTTCCGAAAATCTACCTTCACAAAAACATCCGTATCTTGTGTACCGCACGTCCTAGAAGCAAAATTTAACTGTCATTTTAAAGCTAAGACATTCCAATTCCTTATTATTATTTCCGTAACCGCGATTTATGCACACGCAAAAAGTGCATCGAATTGCAATTTAGCTCAATATCACCACATGTTAAAATAGCTGCTTCTTGCTCAACTGCTTAGATTAGTTTTCAACCTGGTAATCACTCAGGAATCATTGCTAGTGTTGACCTGAACTAATCCAAAGTAACTCTCACTTATCCTGAATATCCCTTAGTGAATTAAAAGCATTTTAGTATATTTTCCCATCCTTTGCAATTACATTCAAAAGTATTTTGACATGTGTTTTAAAATCATACCTGTTCTCTCTCAGCTTGCTGGGGGGAACTGGAATTGAACTGCATTCTTGATTGTATTCCTGAAACAATTGTGCCCTCATTTCCATCTCTTCATATTGCATAGGGGGGAGTGAGTAGTCATAGGGGAAAAAGTGGCCATATTATCTTTTTATTGAAATCATATTAAGTCTATTTCTGTGTTGCATTCTTTCCCATTATTTCATTTCCTTGAATCACATAAGTATTCTCTGCTACAGTATCTTCCATATTCATACTCCTAAGTGATTAAAGAGTGTCAATTTTGTAATATTACCCATTGTTGATTACCGTCCATATTCATAGGTGTGCTATTCAAATATTATTTTATTCATAAAAGTGAGATATATATATTGTTTAATTCTTCAAATAAATCTTTTAATTTGCAAAACAAACCTACTTCTTGGCTCAGTGAGGTCAGGGGGATTCAAAGAGAGGGGCGTTATATAAGGGTTCATCATCCAGATTTAAGAACTTTGACATAAAAATATATAAATAAGGGCTTCCATTGGGCATCCCATCCTAAGCATTGACTTAGTTGGATTGCTGGATTGAAGTCACTTACACCTCCTGAATCAGTATCCTGGTCTGCAGCGCCTGCTCTCCAGTGGCACAGAGCAGATCATGCGGGCACAGGTGCCCATTTCACTGCTGCCATGACATCCAAGTCACTTCAGCACATAGTTTGCATTTAAATCTGGTCAAACACCACCTATTCATGAGGAATTACTATTCTGTTGGCAGTTTCATCTTTACAAATAAAGCTATACCCAAGTTTAGGGTATGGTGCACAGTAATTCACAAAACTGTAAGAAGTCTCATCAGCTAGATTTCATACTTGTGTCAGCACTCTGGGCCCAGGCCACCTGTGGATGGATTGTGTGTGTTCTGGTCAGACAGTCTGGCCTTGTGATCCTGCAGGGCAAAGGACTGAATTACTGTGCCTCTCCTTTGATCGTTTGTGAGGTTTGGTAACACCTCTATGCAGTATGACAGCCACCCAGCAGGAGCTGTCCCAGGTAACACGAATCAAATGGCACACCCATCCCAAAGGGCCTCACACTAGCACTGAGGTGCTTTATACCAAATTGTTATTTGATGCTATATGCAAAGGGGACAGAGTTAGTGAAGACTGAGTGAGTCAGCATATTTGGAGGAAGATTCTACCATCTTGTTTCTCTCTGTATATCATTTTCCTTCCCGTCTACCCTACTTCCTTTAGCACAAAGCACTTTGGGTGTGATGTCAGAAGGCAAGGACCGATTGTCCAACTGCCTGCGGGCTCATGTCTATAAAAGAGGGAGTCTCCTACTCCTTCTTTGATTCCCTTTTTGACAAACACTTCAGAAATAATTAATTTGGACCTCTGTTGGGAGAGATGCTTTCCAAACCCATCTGCCACTGAGGTGACGGCTGAGTGTCCAGGGCAGAAGCAAGTTCTGCTCCCTAACCATCCCCAGGGCACATTGAGGATGACCTGCTGCTGGAGCAAGACCTGCCTCTCTGCCAGTTACACCGGTACCCAAGGCTGCACTGGAGGTGGAGGACTCCTGCAGCTGTGTGGAAGACTCCCCTGGGTTTGGGAGACTGAGAACAAGGACTTATCTTGACCCTGAGCCCCTAGATTTGGACTCAAAGCCCCATGAGAACCAAGACAGCCAGGATCTCTGTTTTTCACTGCCTCAAACTGATAAAATTTCCTTTGAATTGGGTTCTCCACATTTGAACAGCAGGACCTGCCGGTGCTGCCTTTAGCCCTCAACTGAACCCTTCGAACCACTGTGCTTGCGTCATTGAACCAGCTTCACACCACACTGTACCTCACAGAGCCTATCACCTGCTCTGCTCAAATCAACTGCTCATCCCCGGATCTCGACTCAAACAGCTGGCGCGTCGCTTGCCGACCCTAATCTGCAGTTACCACACATCTCAAACTGGCCCAACTCTGAATTGATCCCAAAGAGTACTCCGACCTACATCGCTCAAACACTTCCTTTGAACTGCTCTGAGCCACAGCATATGGATTCATACAACGCCAGCTCACAGCTTGAACCAGCAATACTCGTTGCATCCGACCTTGGTTTGATCTATTCGCACAAAAGCTTGAAGCCTGTTTTGACACTGTTGAACCGCATCAGAACAGAGGAAAGATACTATTGACCCATAGCAGCCCTCCTGATCCATCTTTGGGGCCTAGTGATGGGTTGGGCCACTTTTGCACTGTTTTCCGCTGAAAGACATTTTCATTTTTTCATTGTGGTTGTTTATTGCCCAGAGTGTTGTATCTTAATATGTTTGCATACTCTGTGTTCTCTCTTATGGGAGTGGGGTGTTAGTGTTTTTATAGTTATTTGTGCATTGGTGTGTTTGATTAAAATACATATATAACCTTTGGACTTTGCTGTTTGGGTGGATACTGGATCAAATTCACACCCCTTTTGAGAGTACAGCCTTCCCTCAGCCCGCATTACCACAGAAGCTGGCGGTTTATCTCTTGGCTGTGCCCGTTTTACCGTTATGAGTGGGATCAATGTTGGTTTGTCATTCCCTCACAGACATGTCGGGACTTTGAAGTACAGGATGCTCAGTCGCACATTGTCGCTGTTTCAGGCTTGCTCTTCCTATATAACCACTGCAACCAAACCTGTTGAGGACTTAGGACTCCCAGATCCTTCCCCCAGAGTCAGGCCCCTACACACAGAAAACAGTAAGAAAGACAACTTAAAAGAATACATGAAAGTTTATCATTGTCCACTTGCTATCACCATTAATTACGCCCAACCGTGGCACTGCCCCCATGACCTGCCCGTGTCACTAATAATGCTAGTTATGCCCTTGCCATTCCCACCTTGCTCTGGGGGATGGGCAGGCATTTTTTCCATTGTTTTTTATTCAATTTACTTCGGATTCATTGTGGCCGTAATTTGCTGCAGTATTCCCGACTACTGCATGGCATAAGCCTGGAAGTGTTTTAGTGTGGGGAAGCGGTGCAGGTAAGCGACAGGATGAAATCATGAAATAACCACAACACACTCAACCCCCCTTCTTGACAGGTCATAGAGTACCATAATGTCCCGGGAGGATACCTCAAGCAGCAATGTGCTCGCCTTGGAAACAAGACGACACGAAGCAACACAGGTTCGATCCCCGGGTCCGCGCTTAGAAACCTCTGGGTATTAAGCACGTTATAAATATGCAACTAAGACATATTCCTGTTACAGTGCCTCGATGTCCCCGGGCTGTGTGAGCTCTTTAAAAATGCAAATAAATAAATAAAATAAATAATCATGAGACCAGACAGCCAGGTAATGTGGAAAAACGCTGGCCTCAAGCTTTATTGTATAATGAGCTATGTGTAAAGAAAACCAACCAAACAAAAAACATAATGGTAAAACAAAACAATTTTGGGGAACATGGGATTAGGTGAGCGGGGACCCTACTCCACCGCAGGGCCAACTCGAGGCTGATCCCTGCTGCCACCCTGAGGGGTGCTCACTGACACATGATAATTATGGGGTAGGACAGACTTTTGTCTGCAGCCAGGGACTGAACAATGGCAGATTCTCCATGCCAGGAAATGGACATGTGAAAAGGTCGTAAACTAGGCTTGCAGAAGGAAATCCCAAAGGTGGGGGGCTGCTCCTTGCCTCCAGAGACTGACAAAAGGTGGACCATTTGCTGCTAAGAATATGTAATGAACATTTTTTAGAGACTTATAACTCGCTATCAGAAGTGGTGAAAAATATAAAAAGGGCAAAGTTGTTACTCTAATTTTTGGCCCTACATTTCAAAACGTGGTGGAACTATGTAGCATGTTCTGAACAGGAATGGCAATATATGTGGTTTTAAAGGAACTGTATTTATGCTAGAATTGTTAAACTTTGCACACACATTCCTATAGTAAACACGCATATTTCTGTACATTTCAAGAATGTTTGGAAAATGTTTTCATGGAGAAATGGACAAAATGCTGCAGAAAGGCGAAACAAGGTCTCACGGCTGTGGGATTTTGACGAACAGATACTCCATAAAATATGTGATCCTTGTATGTGGTTTTCATAGAGGTTACAAATGTATAAATATGTGTTTAGGACAACATTTGATTTTGATACTAGGGTAGGTTTCAAAGGATTGTAAAAACCAAATCATAAAACTTGACATCATCTGTCCATGATCCAATCACTCGGATGCAAGGCAGAGATGAGGCTCTGATCCAATCCCAGTTCACAGGGGCAAGCTTAGTTAAGCCGGCCCATACACCTATTTTTATGTCATTGGAAAGGATAAACAGTTGACAACACACAGGAACACTCTCTCTTCTGATTCCAGCAAAGCACTCTGATCCAGCATTAAACACCCAGCCTTTAACATCCTTCCAGATCCAGATGCCAATCACCAGGCCAAGCAGTAGCTGAACCATTTTCAGCTAGGCCTCTATCATCAATTAATCTTCAACTAATCCTTACAACCCAGCGGAGCGCTGTGGGTTGGGGAAGCATCCTGAAACTTTCTGGCTTGCTAATATAAATGCTTGCCTGCTGAACTCACAATCCGCTGATCACAAAATATCCAGAAACAAGAGGGCAGATCCTCTGCAGTTCCGGTGACCGGCATAGCTGATCCAGTCCTGTGCCTGATGTGCTGTCCTTCCCTGATAGACCCGCTCCATTGACCAGAATCTTGACGGGCCTAAAATCTTAAATATCAGTGGATTGTGAGTATTAACAGGACACTAGATAACTATTGTATACCTTGCCTTATCTTGTCCTGCCCTAAATCTCTGAACTATCCTTAATTTCATAACAGCAACATGGTCCAAATCTTAGTGCTATCTTATTCTGTCTATTTGCTAAAGTGTCATTTTTTCATAGTCATTTTATTTGTGTAACTCTCATCCAGAAATCCCACTTCGAGTGTTTGGACTGGTTCCGCCGGGGAAGGTGCTCGGGATCTGTTACTGAAGTCATGAATCAGTCTCAGAGCTTACTTCGACCCAACCTGGTTGTCTAGTCTACATGCTCTAGTCTTGAGTAAAAGCATAACCCATATTTTCTGGTTCTAAACTGAAGTTCCTGTCCAAATTCGTGTCCTTATTTTAAAAAAAAACCTCTCACTAAAACCTCTATAACTCCCTCAGTTTTCAAGTTAGAATTCCCACTGATACCTAACATCCTTAGCTATCTCCACAACTAAAAACCACATCGCGGAACAGTGTATTTGACCAGTTTTTATCAAAATTCGCATAGTAGAAGTTTACCGCAAATTTACCTTTTGCAAATGTTTTACACGTGTGAATTGTCTTTAAATTATTTCCCACTTTGCCTTTGCGATTCCAAATGTTTTCTTGTGATTAAATCATTACTTGTGATTGCTTGCATCTGTTCAAAGCGGCTCCCATAGAAATGTATAATAATTTAAGCAATTTTGACCACATTTAGTTTTTTTTGCTCAGCCAGTTTCTAAGCCATCCTGACAGTTGAAAAGTCAAATCCGTTTTTCTCTTTTGGTTAAGGGGGGAAGGTGGGAGTGATATTCTGTTGATTTTGTATTATTCCTCCTGAGTACCTGCTCTCTCCTCACATCTAATTAAATCGCCTATTGGTGGGTTGAGGGGTGTTGCAGGGGGAACCTCTAACCATAGTGCTATCTGTTCCAAACCAACCCAAAGGTATTCTTTTCTGTGCTGCATTCTTTTTGTGTTCATTACCCAATTCCCAGTGCATTAAAGATATTATTCATAGTCCTTGTCACCCCATTGGTGATTGCTGTTACCTATTAAAAATATATTGTGATTAAATTATAATACATAAATAAATGTTTACCGTTGCAAACTAGGCTGATTGCTGGTTCAGTGTGACCGGGGGGGGGGGGTATTTTGAGAAGGGTGTGAAATGAGTGGTATATCATTCAGAATATTAAACTTTCAGATAAAAATAAATAAGGGTTTCATTTGCGCACTACATGTTAGGTGACACTTGGGTGTGTGCCTCATTGAAATCCCTTACAGCGTGTGGGCTCGTGTCCAGGATCCTGAATTTGACCTACCACTCGTGACAGTCTAACACAGCATACTAGCCGGTGGGGTACATACACCTTGTTGGGTTGGCATACTGTGCTACACTGTACAAGCACCCCTCAAAAGAAATACTCAAAAGAATTGGGCCTGTTTGCAAAAGTAAATTAACCCTGAGATAAGTCAGAAAGAAATTAATATTTGCGGAATGGCGACCCCAGTGGAAATTAATATTGCTAGGGAACACCACCTGCACAAACTGTTTGTCAGGGGTGAGTGGCCAGAACAGAATGTACAGGTATGGCTGCAAGAGATAAAACAACAAGTCACTGCAATCAACATTGATACCTGGTAGGACAAGGGTCCATTACATCAAGCGCTTAGCGAGCTGTACTTGGCCCCAAAAATAAAAGAGGAGCAGTGCAAAATTGCCAAAATAGCAGCCTACATGTACCTCCAAACAGGAATCATACAGAAAAAACATGCAGACAATATAGTTTTGACAAAGAGGCAAGGGGAAGCACTGCAGGAAATCCAGACCAATCTGGACTCTGCAGAGCAAAGGCTCCAGGATAGCCAAGAATCTGAAACTGAGGCTAGGCAGTATATCACCAAACTCCAAGAAGATCTGCATCTCTTACAGCAAACAAATGCAGAGCAAGATACCCAGGTACGTATGCTGCAAAAAGAATGTCAGGAAAGGGTTGACAGAGTCAACAAAAGCTGGAGCAGCAATTAACTTTTAACAGAGTCTGCGCAGAACAGTTAGTTGTCCTACAAGACCGCATAGACAAATTAAAAGAGGAAAACAATAAATTAATTATTAAAGACATCCACTCTCAAGAGGAATTTGATGAGGAGTGCCAGACGTCTAGTGCATTTAAAAAACAGAGGGATGACCTGGCTGAGCAGAGGGACACTGTAACTCGGGGAAAGGGACACCTTAAACCAGGAAGTCAGCCAATTAAAAACTAAGTTGGAGGAAAGAAAGCTGGCCCTTCAGGAGTTTAGTGAAATCAAAACTGAATATAAAAAGCTACTAGAGCACACCAGGCGGGTGGAGGATGGTCTGGTAAAGAACACTCAGACCAATAAGGACCAAACTCAGGATGTGAGTCTCCTGCGGCAAAAATTGGCCCAATATTTCCAATCCAGTCAGGAAGCACAGAGAGACAATGAGGCTCTCTGTGAAAAGAATGACAGGCTCCACAAACAGATAGCTGTGCAGGAGCAAATTATTGAGACCAATAAGGCCTTAATAGAGGAGCAAAAGGGTCAGATTTTGGCATGTCATCAGGGAATAGGGGCTGAAAGAGATGAGGTAAGAAGGGACAGAGAAACCCCCGAGCATAACCTCAGGACCCCTGTCATCAGGGACTTTAATCCCTTGAGTTCCATGGACTCTGCCACCCTCATGTCCACTGGCTCATATGAACCAAGGGTCACAGGGATGGTAGACTTCAGCACAATGGGAAATATGTCATGACAGATCAGCGCCTCCCAGAAATGGATGGGCGGGCATCGCTGTACAGATTCCCAAATGTGAGGGCTAGCCTCTCTGATCAGAAAGACTCCAGTGAGGGGAGAATCAGAGAATTGGATCCTCAAAAATATCACCTACCAAGGTATCAGTCTGTCAAATTTGGTGGGGAACTCCATGAAACTAGACCCACCAAGAGTATCCTAAAAACCTCTTCCCAGCTAGGGCAGTGTGTGGGGGATGGGGGGAGTACTCAGCCAATCCTGGGAGCAAGGGAGAGTCAGAAGACTCTTCTGAGCGCCACAGGTCTCAAGAGACTAGGCACCCACATTCTGCAAGCCATTCCCAAGCCCACAGAATCAAAAAGAGCCTAGAGGATCAGATAGCCACCTCCTGTAGCAATGTCTCTGAGTCACAAGATGAGTGGACAAGGGTGACTAAGGTGAAATAGGCCAACAAAATGAAGAGGGCCCTACTGAAAGACCCCCAGAAACAAATCAAGGCCATTAGGAGCATCAGAACTCCCTATCACAAAAATGCCAAATATTCCGTTTGGGAGCACCTTGAGTTGTATGAGCAAATGATGGACACTTTCCACCTGAAGGATAGCCAAAGTTGCATTCAACATGTCAAGTGGACATTTTCCCCTGAATACTCCAGCTTCTTTGCGGGGCTGGAGGATCAGAACCACTCAAGATGGTCCACCTATAGGGCGCCCATCTTAAAGCATTTCTCCATACATAGAAACCCTCAAGAGGCCCGCAAGGCGGCCTACAATCTGCAATGTGGGGAAGACCAGGCCCCACAAGAATTTGTACAAGAGTTAAAACGTGCCTTTGCACAGACCACCAGGAGGGTGCGCACAGACAGTAGGGAGTTCATCAATACCTTCTTTCATGCACTCCCTAATTAGATCATGACCCAGCTGGTGAGGGACTTTCGTGAGAAGAGATCACTAGACTGGGTCATTGAACAGGCAACTCGCATTTATGAAGTGCAGAAACCAGTAGAAAATAAAAGTAGAAATAAAAACCCCAAACCAACCAACACCCCTGCTGCTGCTAAGGTGGCAGAGGTGAAGGTTGCCCCCATTTTAGATCTGGAGATTGGGGGATCTAAAAACATTCCTGCGCAAAATCCTCCTAACCAAAGACCCAGAAGGCCCTTGGGCCAATCCAAAACAGGTAGTCAGGGAGGTAACTCCACAAATGGGACCCCTAACACCCCTGACTATTTCAGCCCCCGTTACAAGGGCAGCAGACCCATCCTGGGCTATGTGTGGACTCCCCCAGCCAAAGAGAAGGGGGATCCAACCAGGCAGCTGCCAACCCAGGAAATTTCCCTCCTAACTTCCCCCAGGAGAGTCACTAATCCCCCAAATGCCGGGTTGAGGTTCTTTCCCTGGTACCCGCCAAACATCAACCCCCAAAACAACCCTTCTTTCTTTCCCCACTTTCCTGAGCCCAGACAGCCCAATCCGGGAGAGGGGAGGCCAAGGGTGGAGGGGTACCAGAACTATCCCAACCAAGGTTATTATGGGACAAGGGACAGTTACCCTTCCCGTAATCAACCTAGGATGGACCAGAGAACCCCGTACCAGCCAGAGCGGAAGTCCCAACTGGAGCGCCCGGTCCAGAACTTGGCTCAGGATCTGGGTTGCATGTTGAGGGCTCAGCAGAACCCTCAGATGAACATGGCAACTCAGAACCCCTCAAATCAAGGGTCTGGTACTCCAGAGCAATGACGGTGAGAGAACCCCGACAGCCCACCGGTTCCCAGGGAGGAGGCACAGGGGGAAGGGGGGTGTAAAGCCTTAGATAGAGGAAGCTTCCTTCCCCACTTGTGAAAAGCTCCTGGAAACCCAGGAACCAGAACCAAAATCTCCTGCCCCCGAAAGTCTGCAACCTAAGGAACAGAGGGCGGGTAGGAGAAATAAAGGGCCTAAAAAGACCCATTTTGTGGAGGAGGTTAGAATCTTCCAATTTCAAGGAGAGGGGTCCTCAGAGGATTCTGGGAAAAGGATCTTCTCCTTCAGGGATGGGGGAACTCATGCCAAAGAAAAATGGGTCCCGAGAGAACCTAATCCAGACTGGGTAGATGTGGGGACTGAGGTAAAAACACCCATCAATGAACCCCAGAATGACCAGCCAGAGAATCACCTGGCACAAACCAATTCTGGTGACTGCCTCCAAAAAGGGGTGCGGGGGGAGCCCAGAATCAGAACCAGGGGAGTCCAAAACTCGCCCAATATCCAACTGTCACCTTTTCCTTACAGGTTCCCAAGATCCCAAACAAAGTCCTGCCCAAACTACCCCTCTGTCAGAATCCAGAGCAAAGAAATTAACCTACCAATTGGCCCAAAATGCGCATTATCTTTGCCCCCTTGAGGAAAAGGAGGGAAGGTTTTATGCCCCGGTCCAAATACAGGGGAAATGTACATTTCCGGCACTGGTGGACACTGGATCCCAAGCCACCCTTCTGTCAAAAAGGGCCTTTGATCAGCTGTATTCAGGGGGGGGGGGATACCAGATCCCTCTCACCCCTCTTCCTGGACAACTTCAGAACTTTGATGGGAAGGAAATTCCTGTCGAGGGGACTGCAGATTTAGACATTAAAATTGTGCGATACAAGTTGAAACACCTGGTCATAGTTGGGACTCCAGAGGGTACACCATGTTTACTAGGGAATGACATCCTGCGTAGATTGTCTCCCCTAATAGATTGTGTAAACAAGGCCCTCTGGACCCAGACTAACCGACCAATAAAATTAAAGCATAGTGTCAACCATGTTAGTTTAAATGGCACATGCCACATGGTTGAACAAAAACCTGACCAAATTGAATTCCATTTCCAAAATAACTGAATCTCTGACGTGACGGTAATTGCAGTAGGACAACAAACTGGTGATAGGAAGTCCTCTCTATTTCTGAAAATCAACCTTCCTTCCAGTCTCAAGTGGCATTCCACACTGGAAGGGAATACTCTGAAATTCTATACAAATTCACAATCAGAAAATCCCACTGCTATAGTCCAAAATGATGAGAAACCAGCTCAAAGCTTGGCTGACATTCTGAAAATTGGAGAACAGTTGTTCATCCCCATTCAGTTAATTGGGGGGAAGGACTCTGTTCTTGCCCAAGTGTGCGTGAACAACGGTAAGGGCTTCATCAGCGAGGCCATGTTCTGAAAACTCCCAAAAGATCGAGCCATTCCCACATTTAAATTGATAGACAAATGGGAAATGGACCTGGAAACACCCAATTCCAAACATCTCCTGCCTAGCAGGTGTATGCACAAAATTTGCACAGGAAACAAGAGCATAGTCCATAATTGGGTCGTGCAAGATGTCCCTCCTGCATTTTATTTAGGCAGTGACATTCTCAATCGCTTTGCCATTAGTTTTGACCTAATAAACTTCAAAGCCTGGTCCCGATTAGCGGGTAATCCCATGGACTTTGATGGCCCAGAGAAAGCATTTCAGTCAGCTCAACTGCTGCCATATGCAGTTGAAGTTCAGATTGGAGAGGAAGTCACCCTCCCAGAACGGACCCGAAAATTCACACTTAAAGTAAAAATTAAAAGAGGACAGAAACTGAAAAATCCGGACGCATATGTTCACCTCAATGCCCATTTCCAACAGCAAGGGTTGGGGTTAAATGTTACGCTCACCTGGCTCCCACAGGGGTGTCGAGCACAACTGGACAGCCACGGTCTCCACCAACGTGATGCGTAGTGCAGAGATGACTGACTGGACTGGCCCACCTAGCTTCGTCTGCTTGACCCTTAGAAGTAGTCTCCTAAAGACGGGGAAAGGGAATTAGTCACCCGTGGATTTGAGTATTAACACCTCACTGCGTCCCCACTTATCACTTCTGACATTCCCTTTCACAAAGCTCACCTTATAGTTTTGTATGATGAGCTCTCCGTCCTGCGAAGAATGCAGGGGCGCGTTGATGGCCAGTTACTTCACTGGCTTGAGGATATTGGAAGAGTTCTGGACAAATCTTGGCTCCAAACCTCTGGGCGAAAGGCCGTAAGAATATAGTTCTAATGAGTTCAAAATGCCTGATTAATCACTCTTGTCCAATTCCTTGTTTCTTTTGCAGCTTAGACCCAAAAGATGATCGTCTTGTGGCAGCTGAAAGCGTTCAGGTAAGAGTCTGTGTTTTGTAACACTGTCCGGTAAATGATGCCAAGGTTTAACTCGCTGCTTTCTCTTTTCTTGCAGGTGCAGCGTAAGAAGATTTGGCGTGCAGGTGGATAATACCTCATACGGTAAAATCAGGTAAGCATATGGTGGCAAGAGATGCTGCGAGGAACGGTGAGTATGGCGCGGCGCTGCTGCTGGTGATGCGACGCGTTTAAAATGAAGTCTGTTTCTGGTTCGAAGATGCGCTGAATCCGAAATCAGGTAAGAAATCCAGTAAAGTTCTTGTTCTAACCTTTCTTCTTCTTTCCCTTCTTTCTAGGCGCTCTGGTTTCGAGGCAGGCGTGGTAGGATGCTGGATGCTGACTGCAGACACGGTGAGCGTTACGCTGCTGGATGCAGAATAACGCGAAGCATGTGCTGCTCTTCGGGCGGGGTTTACATAGCCTTCAAAGTAGTCCCAGGTAAGTATTCCTCCACAGCCACACCCGAGTAACAAAATAGTCCCTAAGTTAAAATAGTCCCTTAAAGCCTCACATGGGCTGGGATGCTTGGATCCCTTGCAGCATGGTCTGCATCAGGTAAGTTTTAACATATGAGCCTGGCGCCTATGGCACCAGGACTGATGTCCCATATGAGCCTGGTGCCATAGGCGCCAGGACTGTACCGAGATAGCCCCTAACAGGGGTTGCTGGGTTTGCTCCAGGTAACATGATGCCTGCTTCCGGGGTTGATGGACTTGGTCTGGATGCCCGGGGGTAGGCATCATGACAGCACTCCCCCCCAAGGCCCTTCCTAAAGTCGTTCCTCCCATTGGCCTTGTTTTTTCTGGGAAATTCCGGTGGAATCTTCTCACCAACCTAGGTGCATTAACGTGGTCACTAGGTTCCCATGACCGTTCTTGTGGTCCGTAACCTTTCCAGTCGATTAAATAAAAAAGTCTTGACTTAACCATTTTGGAGTCCAGGATACTTTTCACTTCAAATTCGGGTTCCCCGTCTATAAGGACGGGGTTAGGTGGCTTGGTTAGTCTTGTCCCAGGTTGTACTGGCTTCAGAAGTGACACATGGAAGACGGGGTGAATTTGCATACTAGCAGGTAATTCCAATTTGACGGCCACCGGGTTGATAATGGCCTTAATAAGGTAAGGTCCCAAATATCTAGGGTTAAAGGTCCGTTTTCCTTTTAGAGGTATGTGTTTTGTGGCCAACCAAACTTGATCCCCAATTTGGTATTGTTGAGCATCACTTCGATGCTGATCAGCGTTTTTCTTGTACTTTTCTTTCGCATGTTTCAAATGTTCAGTTGCTTCCTTAAAGGCTTGTGTAATAGTAACGTGCAGATGGTTCAATGCGGGCATTTCTAAGTGTTGAGGTGAGTCAAGTTCTGAGGTTCGAGGGTGCCCGTATATGGTATAAAAGGGGCTTTGTCCAGTTCCAGAATGTACAGAGTTATTGTATGCATATTCGGAGATCCATAGAATGTCCTTCCAATTACTTTCAGTCTGGTGTAACATACAACACAGGTACTGTTCAAGAGTCTGGTTGGTCCTCTCCATTTGACCATCGGTCTGGGGATGGTGACTGGTCGACAATCTCACGTCGATTTATGCCAATTGACAACATTTCTTCCAAAAATGTGAAATGAATTGACTACCTCGGTCAGAGACCAATACGGAGGGAAATCCGTGTATTCGAACAATGTTTTCGAGAAACTCCTTGGCCAGAATTGAAGCAGAAGATAATCCCTTTAAAGGAATAAAGTGGGCCATTTTGGAAAAAAGATCCACAATAACGAGAATGGTGTTAAATCCATTACATGGAGCTAGGTCTGTAATAAAGTCTAACGATAAGGCGTGCCATGGTGTAGGTGGAATATCCAAGGGTTGTAAAAGGCCAGCCGGTTTTTTCTTCTGACTTTTTTTTTGGGCACAAATGCCACAGGACATTACAAATGACTTTATATCTTTTCGCCAGGTGGGCCACCAGAATTGTCTCTTAATTTTAGCTTCAGTTTTTGAGATACCTGGGTGCCCTTCCATCAGGGTGTCATGATAATTGGAGATGACTAGTTCTTGTAGTTCCTTATGTGGTAGAAAGAGACGCGCTTGATAATAAGGTAGGTCATCGATGACAGAGTAGTCTGAGCCTTTCTTTACCCAGTCCTGCAGGGCTGTTGAATCGAAGAGTTGTTGGATCTTTACCTGAATATCTTCTAGGGTTTGTAAAGTAGTTATGCCAAGAATTCTTTGTTCTAAAATTATAGGCACCGGCTCCGGGTTTGCATATGCTTCTTCCATTCCTATTCCGGATAAGGCATCTGCCTTGCCATTTTTACAGCCTGGTCCATAAGTGATCACAAAATCGAACTCGGCAAAGCACAATGCCCATCGAAGTTGGCGTGATGATTGGGCTTTGGCTGTCTTTAAATACTGTAAGTTCCGGTGATCAGTGATTACAGTAATGGTATGCCTGGCACAGAGAAGATAATGCCGCCAAGCCTTGAAGGTGGATTTGATAGCTAATAGCTCCTTATCGGTAACCGCATAGTTTAACTCGGGTGCCGAGAACTTTCTGGACCAAAATGCTACTTGGTGAAGTTGACCGGTTTCAGGATCATTCTGGGACAGGACAGCTCCCATGGCTAAACTGGATGTGTCGGTTTCAACTATGTATGGGAGTTCAGGACGAGGATGCTTTAATACAGGTACAGACGTGAATTTCGCTTTCAGTTCTTGGAAGGCATTCTCAGCTTCTTCAGTCCACAGGAAGCGTTTGTTGTTTTTGCAAGAGCGCTGTGATAGGGAGTACAACGTGCGAGAAATCCGGAATGAATCTGCGATAGAAATTAGCAAATCCGAGCATGCTTTGTACTCCTTTAACTGAAATGGGTGATGGCCATTTGAGAATTGCGTCCACCTTTCAAGAGTCCATTTGAACTCCTTTTGGAGTCAGGATAAATCAAAGAAATTCAACTTCTGTAGTATGGAAAATGCATTTTTCCAATTTTGCATATAACTTGTGCTGGCGTAGTTTCTCAAGGACTGCACGAGCGTGCTTCACATGGTCAGATTCTGAAGAGGAGTACACTAGAATATCGTCTATGTATATGACAACACAGACGTCAATGAGTTCACGCAGGACATCGTTCATAAAATACAGGAAGGCTGCTGGTGCATTGCACAACCCGAAGGGCATCCCCTGGTATTCGAATAACCCGTACTTAGTGCGAAAAGCAGTCTTCCATTCATCGCCTTTCTTTACACGTACCAGATGGTATGCCCCTCAGAGATCTAATTTAGTGTAAATGGAAGCGTCCTTTACTTGGTCTAGTAATTCTGGGATCAGAGGCAATGGGTATCGGTTCTTAACCGTGATCTGATTTAAGGCGCGGTAGTCTATGAACGTTCTGAGGTCACCTTCCTTTTTTGGCACGAAGAACAAAGCTGAAGATGCAGGGGACTTGGATGGACGAATGAAGCCATTGGCAAGGTATCGGTCCAAGTATTGTCGTAGGTGAAGGTTCTCGGGCTCAGTAAGTGCGTAGATCCTACTACATGGAGGTTGTGCACCAGGTATGAGATCAATTTGACAATCGTATGATCTGTGAGGTGGTAAGGTGTTTGCCTGTTCTTTTTGGAAAACATCCTGGAATTCTTGATATTCGTGCGGTAACTGCACAACTGGAGTAGCGACTGTGGCCAGGTCCTTGTTCAAGGTTTTTATTGGGTAACAAGTATGTGCACAATCCGGGAAGGTTATTCTGTTCTCTCACCAATCAATACAAGGATTATGTGTTTCCAACCAAGGTATCCCCAGTATTATTTGGAACTGCAGGGCTTTGATTAAATCAAACACAATAGTCTCTCGATGCCGATCCTGACCCAATAATGTCATCTCTGCGGTGGAATGAGTTACAGGCCCAGAGGCAATTTCAATTCCATCGACTGTGGTGATGACATCCGAAGTGGTCTTTCTGCAGAGAGGTAGATTCATCCTAGAAGCCAAATCGTGGTCCACATAGTTTCCTATGGCCCCGCTATCAATGTATGCCCTAACTGCGTGCAAACGTGATGGCTGCCTTGGATCTATAAGGACCATTGGTATGATGAAATGCGAGGTCTGAGTATCCTTCTTCAAGCTCGGCAAGCGGATCTCTACGCTTGTCGGGCGTGGTCGTTTCCCGAGTCAGGCTCCGTATGGCTTTTATCAGCAGCTCCTACCACCTTCTTGGGTGGTTTTACAGGGCAATCCCATAGAAAATGTCCCGAAGTTCCACAGTATAGACATAATTGCATTTGCTGCCTTTTTCCTCTTTCCTTCTGTGTCAAGGGTCCTTTAACTCCTCCGATTTGCATGGGTTCTGAGGCATCTGTTCCTTTGGGGGTAGCGTTGGGTTTAACCAACACCCAGTTCTCGAACTTGGCTCGATCAGCCTTTCGATTCTGAAGTCTGTGATCTAACTGGACCACTAAGTCTATATATTCAGCACAGTCTTGAGGTGGGTTCAAAACTTGAGACAAAACATCTTTGAGTTCTCCTCAAAGTCCCCGATGAA
Organism: Ambystoma mexicanum; assembly: GCF_040938575.1. NCBI lineage: Eukaryota > Metazoa > Chordata > Amphibia > Caudata > Ambystomatidae > Ambystoma > Ambystoma mexicanum. The sequence continues at coordinate 381,121,971 of NC_090925.1, forward strand.
ACAACGTAATCCGTTTTTCCTCGGGCCATCCAGTTTCCATCACCAACCTATTAAAGGTTGCTATGTAGGTTAGAAGGTCTTGGTTACCCTGTCATAGGGACAAATGTTCGTTATCCAGGGCCTGTCCTTGAGAGTGCCGGGCAAATAGTCTTTCCATGCTCATTTGAAAACCCTGAAAATCCCGAAGAATAGGGTCATCCTGATTGACTAGTGGGATTGACCAATCCGCTGCACTGCCACTGAGATATGATAATACAAAGGCTACTTTGGCTTGATCGTTTGGAAAGGCTCCAGGTCTGCATAAAAATTGCAAACGGCATTGGTTCATGAACACGGCAAATCTTTTCGGGTCCCCCGCAAAGCGTTCTGGCGGGGCTAAAGGGATATTGCCTGGTAAAATCACTTGCACAGGGTTGCTTGGTGAAACAGGGTTTGGAATTCCACCGAGTCCCGGTAGGGGTGTTTGCCCCGCTTGGTTTTGCAGTAATTGTCTAGCAAGGTCATCAGTGCGTTCCTTCGAAACAATCAACTCTCTCCTGAGTGTATTAGTTTCTTGGCGAGCGGCATGTACTTCAGCCCTAAGTTCCCCTAATAATTGGGCCAGTTGGTCAGTTTCTGAGGTCTCCATGACACCCGGGTGAGAATTTGTAGGAAGGCTTCGCGTTCTGTTACGCTCACCTGGCTCCCACAGGGGTGTCGAGCAGAGCTGGACAGCCACGGTCTCCACCAACGTGATGCGTAGTGCAGAGATGACTGACTGGACTGGCCTACCTAGCTTCGTCTGCTTGACCCGTAGAAGTAGTCTCCTAAAGACGGGGAAAGGGAATTAGCCACCCGCGGATTTGAGTATTAACACCTCACTGCGTCCCCACTTATCACTTCTGACATTCCCTTTAACAAAGCTCACCTTATAGTTTTGTATGATGAGCTCTCTGTCCTGCGAAGAATGCAGGGGCGCGTTGATGGCCAGTTACTTCACTGGCTTGAGGATATTGGAAGAGTTCTGGACAAATCTTGGCTCCAAACCTCTGGGCGAAAGGCCGTAAGTATATAGTTCTAATGAGTTCAAAATGTCTGATTAATTACTCTTGCCCAATTCCTTGTTTCTTTTGCAGTTTAGACCCAAAAGATGATCGTCTTGTTGCAGCTGAAAGCGTTCAGGTAAGAGTCTGTGTTTTGTAACACTGTCCGGTAAATGATGCCAAGGTTTAACTCGCTGCTTTCTCTTTTCTTGCAGGTGTAGCGTAGGAAGATTTGGTGTGCAGGTGGATAATAGCTCCTGCGGTAAAATCAGGTAAGCATATGGTGGCAAGAGATTGTCCTTGTTTGTTCCCTTGGCTCACCTTGTTGTTTTCTTGTCCCCCTTAGGCGCTGGAATGCGGCAACCAGGTGATGGAGACAGCACCGGATCGTAGAGATGCTGCGAGGAACGGTGAGTATGGCACGGTGCTGCTGCTGGCGATGCGACGCATTTAAAATGAAGTCTGTTTCTGGTTCGAAGATGCGCTGAATCCGAAATCAGGTAAGAAATCCAGTAAAGTTGTTGTTCTAACCTTTCTTCTTCTTTCCCTTCTTTCTAGGTGCTCTGGACTCGATGCGGGCATGGCAGGATGCTGGATGCTGACTGCAGACACGGTGAGTGTTACGCTGCTGGATGCAGAATAACGCGAAGCATGTGCTGCTCTTCGGGCGTGGTTTAAATAGCCTTCAAAGTAGTCCCAGATAAGTATTCCTCCACAGACACAACCGAGTAACAAAATAGTCCCTAAGATAAAATAGTCCCTTCAAGCCTCACATGGGCTTGGATCCCTTTCAGCATGGTCTGCATCAGGTAAGTTTTAACATATGAGCCTGGCGCCATAGGCGCCAGGACTGATGTCCCATATGAGCCTGGCGTCATAGGCGCCAGGACTGTACCCAGATAGCCCCTAACAGGGGTTGCTGGGTTTGCTCCAGGTAACATGATGCCTGCTTCCGGGGTTGATGGACTTGGTCTGGATGCCCGGGGGTAGGCATCATGACATTAAACCCAACACCACTAGTCAATAGAGAACACGACACCATTCCAATAGTGGTGGATAACAGCGACCTTAGGAGTATCACTCTGGGTGAAGGCACCATTATTGGAATGGCGGTTGATGACAGGCATTTTTCCATAGATTTAGGTAATGAACTGGTAGGAATAATACCCAATGACTGTTTTGACAGTGATAGCGACAATGACACAACACCAGACAGGATCTTCACCCGGCATTGGGGTAGTTTCCTTGTTACTCTTCCTGCCCTTATGGTAAGGAATAGGTGACCTGTGACTTCAGGAGGGATGAGGTGAGCTTTCAAGTCCACCAGGACTGCCTTCCCCACCTGAAGCCATCAGTCCAAGTCAGTACTTTGACCAGGGACTTCTCCACCCAGCTGGAGGAGGCCGCTGAGATAGCCAAACCAGAAGTCTTTCCAGGCTTCAGGTCGATGGTTGAAGAGAGAGCCAACCTAGCTGATGCCTCTGAGACTCTGGAGCAAAAGCAAAAATGGAAACAAGTTTTCTTAGATTTTCAAGATCTCTTTGCGGTGGACTGTGGTCACACAACGAAATCCATACAACAACAATTCCCACGGATCCTGGCATGACTCCAGTGTTTGTGAAGCAATATCGCTTGCTTCTCGCATCAATGGAGTCCCTTACAGAAATAATTAAGAACCTTGAGTCCCGTGGGATAATTCATCCAGTCCACAGCACCTTCAATAATCCGGTGCTAGGGATTTTGAAACCAAACGGCCAGTGGAGACTCTGTACTGACCTAAGGGAGCTCAACAAATGGGTCCACACTTCCCGATGGCCTCTTCCCTACATTGACCAAGGGCTGGCCCAGATCAAGGGGTCAAGGGTATACACTGTCATTGACCTGACCAATGGGTACTGGACTGTACCTGTCAGTAGGGAGGACCAATACAAGCTGGCCTTTACCTTTGGGGAGCAGCAGTACACTTGGACCCGAACTCACTTCGGATACATCAACTCCGGCAATGAATTTAATATCTTTCTGCATAAGGCCATGCCCGACTTGGGTGGAAGGGGTAACCTGGCCTATGTAGATGATGTTCTAATCAAAAGCTCAACTGTGGAGGAACACATAGCGGAGATCCTTTATGTTCTGACACAGTTGAGGGCTGCCGGAGCAAAACTCTCTTTCCAAAAGGCACAGTGGTGCAGGACCCGTGTCAATTTCTTGGGGCATGAGATAACTCCTGCGGGTCTCTGTCCCCAGGAAAAGAAAGTAGAAGCACTCCAGAAACTAAAAGACCCCCCAACTCTGCGGGAGCTAAGGGGCCTCCTTGGACTGACTAATTACAGTAGAAAGTTCATTGAGGATTACGCAGAGATCACAAGACCCCTGATCTATCTGTTGAAGGGGGGGTCAAGTGGGAGTGGGGTCCAGAACAAGCAGAGGCAGTAAGACAACTCAAAAGAAGCCTCTCACAAGTGCCTTGCCTATCTTACCGTGTCAAAAACAAGGATTTCTTCTTGGAGACAGGGTTCTCAAATACATGCTAGACCGCAGTATTATACCAAAAGCATGACATGGTCAATAAAGTAATCTCCTTTGCGAGCAAGACTTTATCCTCTGTGGAGGAAAAATTCAACGATTGTGAGAAGGCACTCCTGGCAACGGTTTGAGCATTGAAGAACTACCGCCTGTTTATCCAGGGGGAAACACATCATAGTGGAGACTCCAGACCAGCCTCTGCAATATCTCCAAAGTGACAAAATCCTGTGAGTAATTCCCAAATTGCCACCTGGATTCTGTCAATGCAAGGCTTTCCTGTGGAGGTCACATATGGCCAAAACAAGAAGAGTCCCCTCGCGCAAGGTCTGGCTGACTTGCATGATTGTGCCAGAGAAAACTGTCTCGAGGACGAAAGTCTTAAAATCAAGGACAACATGGAGGCATACCTTAATTCCCCTCACAAAGTCTATGAAGAAGACAAGTGTGAGGGAATTCCCACTGTCTATGTGGATGGGTGCTCCTACCATGTTGACAACAACGGGAAAAAGGAACTTGTGGCCGGCGTGGGGAATGCATGGGTGAATGATGCCCCAGAACCCTCCATAGTAGTCAGGGGGCAGAGCTGATGGCTGTGCGTCAAGCCATCCTCACCACTGTCCAACACCAACTCCACAAACTGGTCATAATCACTGATTCAGGTTCGGTACGGAACGGGTTTGTGGAGCACCTAGTTAACTGGAAAACCAACAGCATGCTATGTGCTAACTATAAACCACTAAAACATGGAAAACTAATACAAAATATTGATGATCTGGTCACCTCGACTGGGATGACCATCTACTGGAAAAAGATCAAGGGTCATTCTAAAGTAGAGGGACCAGACAAAACTGGAAATGACCTAGCTGATCAGCTGGCCAAAACCGGAGCCATCCAAGGGCATCTACTTGATATTAAGTCCCTGTTGGGGGAGATCTAGGTCACTGCTATCACTAGGTCCCAGACAAATGCTCACAATGAACTCTCAACTGCCCAATGGAGTAAGGAGACCCCAGATGCTGATTTGATTACGGCTCAAAGAGGGGATCCAATAATTGGTAAGTTTTATCAACACATTGAGGACCCTGAGAACCTTCCACTGACGGATACCGATGGCAATGGAAAAGAGTGTTGATGAAATGTCCATAAATGTTCCGAATCCAAGACGGTTTGTTGGTGAGGAGATCCATATCTGGCCATGACCAGTCGGTGGTCCCTAACTCATTCCGAAATCCTGATGCTAAGTCAAGCCTATGATGTGGCCACAGTCGGTCATCGGGGTTTTCATACGACATTAGAAATCTTGTGAGAGGTTGCATACTGGCCACACATGGGGCAGGACCTCGACCAATACTTGAAGGGGTGTCTTGTGTGTGCATAGTTTCAGCCAACATCACTCACACACCGTGCTCCCCTCCAAAAGAGGGAGATGACACTGCATTGGTCAGATTTGCAAGTCGATTTTATCGAGCCCATGATTCGCTCCTCTAGGGGGAACAAGTACATGTTGACTGTAACATGCTTGTTTACTAAATGGGTGGAATGTCTCCCGAACCCAAATTGCAAGGCAGAAACAGCAGCTGCCTGCTGATCAATCACATCTTCTCGCATTTTGGACTACCCCAAAGGATTGAGTCAGACCGAGGTAGCCACTTCACTAGCAAAGTGATGACAAAGATGTGGGAGATACTTGGGGTAAAAAGGAAACTACACATTGCCTACCTGCCATCCTCTAGTAGTGGAGTTGAGAGGTACAATAAAACTATTGTGAGCATATTAAAAAAGTTTGTGGCAGATTCTGGGCCAAGTTGGGACATTCGATTACCCCTTGTTCTGATGGCCATCAGATCTACCCCTTCTTCTGCAACAATATGTCTCCATTTGAGCTGATGACTGGACGAAGGATGGTGCTACCCCAGCATCTGCTCTACAGAACCCAAGAGCAGACCTTGAAAAATGCCTCCACAACTCATGAGTATGTTGAGAATCTGAGAAAACACCTTCAACATGCGTTTGCGTATGCTCAGCGGAATCTAGAATGATCTGCAGACAGTTTGAAGACCCACTATGACCTTAAAACAACTAAAAAGGAATATCAAGTAGGAGACCGGGTCTACTTGTACAATTTCCAAAGGAACCAAGACAAAGAGCGCAAATTCCTCCCAACTTGGCGGGGTCCTTTTGAAACTGTGGACACAATCTCACCAGTCACCTACAGAATCTGCAACCCCAAGGGCAATTTGACAGAGGGGGAAGACAAGTGGGTCCACATAAACCAGCTAAAGAGTTGTCACCCCAGGCATACTTTGCAGCAGATAGAAGGGTTTACCAGAAACCCAAAGGGGGAAAATCCGGACAGCTGGAAAAATTATTAAATATTCATTGATTACACCTGAGAAAATGAGTAAATGATCACTGAATAATAGATGGGGAATATTGCCAATTGTTAGGGAATTGTTAGGCAAGTGTCTTTCCCACTGCTGAGATCCTCCGAAGATGTGTGGGCACAGTAGTGGGAATATTTTCATAACCGTGTTATGTTCTGTTTTCTAGTATTGGCAATAAAATCCCAAGAATCATCCCCATGGAAGACCACTCGGGGACCAGAGGAAAAACCCAAGGAATCCGCAGTATCGTCCCATCCCAACCTGAACCGGCGAGGAGAGCATGTCGCCTCAGTCGCTGACGGGAGAAGCAAGTGAATTTCTCCACATGGAAGAAAAGAACATCCCACTGATACCTGTATTTGACACGTTTTTATCAGAAATCGCATTGTAAAATTTGATGCAAATTTACCTTTTGCAAAAGTTTTACATGTGCAAATTGTCTTTAAATTATTGCCCACTTTGCCAAATGTTTTCTTGTGATTAAATCATTGCTTCTGATTGCTTGCATCTGTTCAAAGTGGCTCCCGTAGAAATGTATAATAATTTAAGCAATTTTGACCCAATTTAGGGCCTCATCACGAGTTGGCCGTAACCCTTAAATCCGGTGGTAACGCTATTACCGCCGCATTTAAGGGTTCCGCCGGATCAAGTGTACAAATACTGCTGGCGCTATTACAGCTGGCGCAAGTACAGTCGATTGTAATAGCACCGGCTGTAATAGCGCCAGTATCCATTTGCGCTATTACAGAGCAATCACGAGTCCGGTGTAGGTGCTATTAGCGCCAGAAAAGCGGCAGAAAATATGCCAAAAATACCCGTAGCCAAATGCTGGAGGTAAAAGAACACAGGACACAGCAAAAAGTGCCCATGTGAAACCAATGCAAATCAGAGGCCTACAAAGGACCCAGCCATGCATAACACACCCTCCCCAACACCATTACACCAGCAGGAGCAGGGAGGAGACAGAAATAAGGGCCCGGTGAAAACCAATGCAAATCAGAGGCCTGCAAAGGACCCACCCATGCACAACACACCCTCCACAACACCATTACACCAGCAGGAGCAGGGAGGAGACAGCAATAAGGGCCCAGGTCAAAGCAAAGCAAATCAGAGGCCTACAAAGGACCAACCCATGCACAACACACCCTCCCCAACACCATTACACCAGCAGTAGCAGGGAGGAGACAGCAATAAGGGCCCAGGTGAAACCAGTTCAAATCAGAGGCCTACAAAAGAGCCACCCATACCCAACACACACTTTCAAACACCATGCTGACATTTGGAGCCGGGAGCCTTGATGTGGACATCTACCTGCTGCGCCTGGAGCTACAGAGGCCAGCCAACCAGGCCAGAGCCTTGGGAGCACAGGGGGTGGTGGTGATGAGGAGAAGAGCAGCACCAACAAGGCGGCCAGCCATCCCCAGGGTCAGGCCAACACCCTGGGCCCTCACTGATGGCCAGTTGGTGAACGAGTATAGGCTGGACAGGGCAACCATCACCCAGTTGCTGGACACAATCCAGGGTGACATCGGCAGCCGTATAGCTATCAGCACTGCTGTGCCCCCGCTCGTGAGGCTTGTGTCCATGCTACAATTCCTCGGGACTGGCAGCTACCAACACACCGTTGCCATGATGCATGGCATGGCTTAGTCCACCTTCAGTGCCATGCTGGGACAGGTGCTGGATGCACTGCTGCTCCATGTGAATGAGCACATTGCATTGCCAGCCACACAGGCACAGGTGCACCAGCTGAAGGGTCCATTCCATGCCATTGCCCAAGTCCCGAATGTCATAGCAGTCCTGGACTGCACACATGTAGCACTAGTACCACCCCAGGCACATGAGGCAGCCTACAGAAACCAGAAAAATTACCATTCCATGAATGAGCAGATGACATGTAGCCCTGACCTCTCCATCAGCCACTGCTGTGCCCGCTATCCAAGATCCACCCACAACTCCATGGTCCTGCGCAACAGTACCCTGCCAGCGTACATGGAAAGGTGCCGAGGCCAAAACACATGGATTCTGGGTGAGTACAAATATAGTGCGTAATGCATGTTAAATGACATCTGATGGGGCTGGACATACACAGTGAAATCCCTGCATGCCAGCAGGATACAGAGGCAGCACCAGCACTGCAACATTCCAAATCATGTACCTCGCACGAGAACCCTTGTACATGTTCAACACAGCAGAACACTCCCAGTCTGAATGGCAAAGACATGTGGCAGCACAGTAACATATGGAAGCCCAACTACCACAAAGCCTCCTCTGTGTGTCGCAGTATTGCTTCTCACCCTGACACAGCAGAGACATCCAACCCTGGCCACCCGACAGTCATGCCAATGGTGCGCAAAAGTAGGCACATCCACAAAAGAACTACACAAAACTAGTTTGATTCACAACAATGTACATCCCTGAAACACTAACCCATGATTGGCCAATCACATGCATGGAGAACTGTACATAATTGTGCCAATCAGCAAACGCAACAGCAGCCAAAGGGAATGCCAATGACACATGGGCTAACAACATGTCGCATGCACAAGCAGATAGACGGGTCCCCTCCTCCAGTGACAAGGGGCAGAGTACTGTTACATTTAGTAACAGAGGCGTTGCAAGTTGTAAGTACTCCATTGAATCAATGCAGCCCCTAGCACAGCACACACAACAATGTAAGTGACCATATGATAACTAGCCCACATGTAATACATGAGCGTGATTCACATAACAACTCACATATACATAGATACACAGCTGCATGGCAACCTCACACCATGCATGTCCCGGAAGGCAAAGGGTGGATGCCGACATTGCAATGAGATAGCATGACCTCTTCAACACAAACTTGATCCTGCTGCCAATGTCACTGATGACTGAGCCTTGTGCATCCACTGAACCAACCTTGTCCTCATACCTGCATTCTCTCCCCTGCAGGTGATTCTGGATACCCCTAGTACGCATGGCTCATGACCCCTCTGCGTCATCCACACACTGCAGCTGAGCGAGCATACAACATTGCCCATGGACGTACACGCATCTGCGTGGAGAGGGCATTTGGACTGCTGAAGGCACGCTTCTGGTGCCTAGACCGTACGGGAGGGGCATTGATGTACGCACCTGAAAAAGTTGGCAAAATCGTACTTAGATGTGCCATGCTGCACAACATTTACTGCCGCAGGAATGTGCCACTGCCCCCCGACGTTCATGTGCAGCCACCTGAGGATGGGAGTGAAGAAGATGATGTGCCAGAAGGTGTTGCACGTGTACACAGGAATGGGGTGAGGGAGGGGAGGTTGGCCAGACAGGGCTTGATTGAGAATTATTTTTGATACAAGTGATGGCTACATTTGACACATATCACTTGACCATTAAAGAGCACTTTATCACAATCATGACTGTCCATGCTTTGTATGAATTATGAACGTGATTTATTAAATGTTTGACAATCCCCCCTCCCCCAGTGAACACCCAGCATGCAATCCCCCTCCCCCAGTGAACACCCAGCACACAATCCCCCTGCCCCCCCAGTGAACACCCAGCACACAATCCCCCCTCTCCCCAGTGAAAACCCAGCACGAAATCCCCCCCTCCACAGTGAACACCGAGCACACAATCCCTCCTCCCCCCAGTGCACTCCCCAAAACAGTGCATGTAGGTGCATGTCCTCAGGGCAAATACAACAATGCTATGTCCATCTATGATGGCTGCGGGTGCTTTCCAGGTCCTGGGCCCTCTGGTGTGTGGGATCTCAGGTGGCGCAATGAACGGCGCCTAGGTGAAGGCTCCAGGGATCCCTCAGTGGGTTTAGTGGAGGTCGATGGGACTGACCCAGTGACCTGCAGCTGCTGGCGGAGAAGGTTGTTCGATTCCCTCGTCTGCTCTGCATGTGCAGATACTGCCTCACACAACACCCGTACCCTTTGGCCGAAACCTCTCAGGGCCGCAGTGCATTTCTCCACCACTTTCCGGGTGCGTGCGTTGTCTCTGGCTATGTACTTGCAGCCATGCCGTATGGCTCCACTGATGGCCTTGATGTGCCGGCTGTGCACTTTGGCCATGGACTCCACTTTTGCCTGTATGGCCTCTATTATGTCCAGCCATCCCATCACGGCAGCTCCCATGATGAAAGGTACATTGGGTGCGGCTGGTACCGGGCTGCCAGCTGTGCGCTGCCTGGCCTGGGGGGGGGGGGCTGCATGGGGACATGTTGCCAGCTGCAATGGGGCTGCTGCAGTCTGAGTGCCTATCATCTGGGGTGCCATATGATGGTGTGTCGATGTCAGGCTCTGGTGTGCGGACACGACGCACATGCACATGTGGGGTGTGTGCTACTGGTGTGACTGGCTCTGGGTTTGCATGAGGTGTGGACATCCCTTCGCTGTCGCTGGTTCTGGGCAAACGCAACAGTCCTGGATGAGGTGCAGCGGATGAGGTGCAGCTGTAGGTGTGTCTCCCTCATTGGGCTCTGCCCCACAGGTGGCTCCCTCCACATTGCGTGTCTGCATGATGGGTGGGGGTGAGGTAGGCGCTGACCCCTTGCGGCCATGTGGGTGCTGCAGCCCTCTGGTTGGGCTGTGGTGTGGTGATGTGGGATGGGTCCGGCGTCGGTGTGCTTCCGGGCGGCCCCTTTGCGGGGTAGTGGTGCTGGTCAAGGAGCGCTGCCTCGGGCGCTATGATGCAGTGGCCTCTTCACCGTCACTGTCATCCTGTGGTGATCGCTGTGTGCCTGTGGGGGACATAGGGTGTGGATTGAGTTGAGGGCAGTCTACATTGGTTTCATGCATTTCATGCCATAAAGTGGGATTGTAGACAGTAGCAATCATGCATTGCACTTGCATTGTGTTCTATCCCCATGTTGTGATTGGTGGAATGTGTCAGTGTGGAGGGACACTGCACGGACATGTTTGTGTGTCATCATCACATGCGTCATGGGGATGCACCGTGCACATGGTGCTGGGGGTTGATTCATGCACACTCACACTACATGTAGCTGTGCCATGGCCATGGATGTCTGTCCCCTGACCCTTGTATTGATGCAGTTCATGTACAGGGGTTTCTAGGGGGTGCTAAGGTACAGTGGTACTAAGGCTCAGTTATGGGTGTCTGCAGTGCTTCACACACATTCCATGCACATTCATTCACTCAGGGTCTGCATGTGTGGTGCTTTCAGATTCATGCATTTGGGGGTGGGGGGCTCACCTGCAGCCTGCTGGAAACCGGTGCCAGCCTCCGCTCCGCCAACTCCCTCTATGGTGCCCATGTCGATGAGCGCTGTCATCTTCTCCTCCCAGGGCGTGTTCTCGGGTGGTGGTGGCCCTCCTCCAGTGCCCATGCTTGCATTCATGTGCTGATATAGCATGCCACGTACTCTCACACGCAGGTCATTGAGGCGCTTCCGACAGTCCTTCCCATCCCGGGGCACGTGCCCACTGCAGACACCCTCTAGCTGATGTCCTGCCATATCTGTGCACGACACGGCCCGCTTGTCTTGCACTGCTGTGCACCATGTAGTTCACCATGGTGGGTCACTGCCTCCTCCACAAGTACAGCCAGCTCCTGGTCACAAAATGTAGGTTTCCGGACCCTGTCCAGGGCTGACTTGCCCCTAGTGCGCTTCTATGACATTTTTCACTCTTCCCGGGGGTGGATGGCTTGCAGGGGCTGTGATATTTGACGGATTGTGATTTCCAAGATGGCCGCCGCTTTATTTCCCGTTCCGCCGGTGACGCGTTTCCCGCGCACTAATAGTGCACGCTATTGGCATGGCGGTAGCGCGCGGTACGCTGGATTTACGGGTTCTTGGCCGATTTCTACGTCGTGCACTATTTACTTTAACGCCATGTCCCTGTGCGCGTGTACACCAACTCGTGATCTGGCGCCCTTTCTGCCAGGGGGCTTGATGTTTGCGCTAATACCGCTCGACGGGAAATCCACCGGATTACCGCCCAACTCGTGATGAGGCCCTTAGTGTTTTTTCTCAGCTAGTTTCAAAGCCATTCTGACAGTTGAAAAGTCAAATCTGTTTTTCTCTTTTGGTTAAGGGGGGAAGGTGGCAGTGATATTCTGTTGGTTTTGTATTATTCCTAAGTACCTGCTCTCCTCACATCTAATTAAATTGCCTATTGGTGGGTTGAGGGGTGTTTTAGGGGGAACCTCTAACCATAGTGCTATCTGTTCCAAACAAACCCAAAAGCATTCTTTTCTGTGCTGCCTTCTTTGTGTGTTCATTACCCAATTCCCAGTGCATTAAAGATATTATTCATTGTCCTTGTCACGCCATTGGTGATTGTTACCTAAAAATATATTGTGATTAAATTATAATACATAAATAAATATTTACAGTTGCAAACTAGCCTGATTCCTGGTTCAGTGTGACCAGCGGGTTTGAGAAGGGTGTGATATGAGTGGTACATTTCAGAATATTGAATTTATAGATAAAAATAAATAAGGGTTTCATTTGCACTCTACATGCTAGGCGAGACTTGGGTGTGTGACTGATTGAAATCCCTTACACGGAGTGACCCACAATCCATCCTGTTTTAAAAGTGGGTCTCCCTGTGTGGTGGAACAAGAAAAAAAGGGGGGGTCTGTTAAATTAAGTCTTTCCTAATGTATTTTTTAGATAGCCCAGGCTGTTGCTGAAGGAATTCTGCCAGGTCCCATCCCACTGCCCTTATCGCCTTTTTTAGTACTGTCCTTAACTGTAATCTGCTAAGGGCTGAGACATTTGTATGCGTCAGAAGTTGGCCCCCCTGGCCTGGACGTTTGCCAAGGAAGGCTCTGGTGTTGCAAATGGGGCAATATTCCGCCTCCTCTATGCAATAAAGGTTATTAGTACCCGGCAAGGGCGATTCTGATTGGCCCTCTGTGCACTAGAACCCCAACCGACCCATAAAGCTGGGGGTTTCCCAATAGCACTTTAAAATGAAGTAGCAGCACCCGTGAGATGGATGGGGATGCAGATTAATACTCTAGCATCAAATCAATAACGACAACTCAATGGTTTGGCCAAGGGAGCCCGTTTAATGACAAGTAAAAAAAACGGGAAGTTTCATGAATATGATCTTCCATCTCGCTTCACAACTCCAATGAACTTCATAAGAACACATCATTTATACAAAAGAATCATCATCACTGACGTGTAACGCTTACAATGTTGCATGCAATTCTATTGGTTCTAGGAAGGTAACTTTAATCAGCCACACCTACATTCCTGACAGGGAGTCACTGGCAGCCAGCAGAAATCGCTTTGCAGCAACGCATTGAGGCGTTTTAAGATGTCGCCCGTATAATCCAGACGTTAGATATGTCAGCAAAGCATTTTTTCGCGGACTCATATACAAGTACTGCAACTTTAGGACACCATCCAATACTTTCAAATGAATTTCTTTGACGCCGCTCTTTGCACAATCTACAATTATCAGATTTGATATGCTTTTTGACAGTTATTTCAACATATCGATGTTTAATCGCCCTGAGGACTGCCCAGAGAGGGCTGAAACACGTGTTGGCGTGTAGTGTTTCTTTTGTGAATAAATACTCATATTATCACCTATATTACACTTGTATTGGACTAACTACTTATGCAAGCCAAACCTTAGATCTAACCATTTTTTTGGGGGAGCGCAGATTGGCAGGCTTCTGTCACACTAAATTTAATATAGGTACTATATCTGTATATGGTAACAGAGTGAGGGGATTGGTTAAACACTGTCAGGTGGGGCATCTGAGCCCTACCTTAAAAATGGCTACTGTAGACGTCACTAAAAGTACGACGTCCCATTGGTTCTACTAACTATAGGACCCTAGATTACTTGGTCCACTATGATTGGGTTGGCACCAACCCCACTCATACTTTTCCACTTTGCCTAGCAGCATGCAGAATAGTCGGCCAGGTGCAGGGTGCTTGTCAGCTCCCCCAGCCTTTCTCCAATTATTGCTACAATCAATCATCACTTCAGTGTTCATGTGTCAATTATTTCACTGTGGTTTGCCTTGAGACTGCATCTCTGTCCGGAAAAGTTCTGACATCTTTGCATGGCACACGGCCATGCGTAGATGTGAAAGTCCCCCTCCTTCTCGCTCGGCTGGTCATATGATTCAGACACTGTAAAATCGCCTCATTCTACATGTAATTCGTGATTTGCTTCTCTTCTGATTTCTGCTCCTTTAACTCCAGGCTTCTCGTATCTGATCACAATGTGTTTTGTCTTTCCATTGTTTCTTGTCTTTATGTCCTGTACATAATAATCTTCATTTGAATCAGTTTCTTCAGTTGCCCATTTCAGTGACCCATCACTTCCCATGAACTGGCCTCTGGTTGTGCACATTGCTACGTGTGATGGACAGTGTGCTGTCTGGACATCAATTTCTACAGCTACAAAGATCTTTGACTTCCCCATACTGTAAGGTAGGAGTGCACAAACAAAGCACTCCCCCTCTGAATTTCGTCTTCCAACTTCTTTCATATGCTTGTACCATATGTTATTTCCCAAATGTGCTGTGCTGTCCAAGTAGTCGTTTAGCTCACTGCCATCTCCTTGTATGCTTCTCTTGATTCTCAAGGTTCTCATGTAGTTTGTTATAACTACATCCTTGAACGCAACAGTATGGCTTCTTCTTGCTGGAGGATTTCAGGTACCGCAATCCATGGTGCGGGCCTCTTCATCTGCATCAATTGAGTAGGCAAAAGTCTGGGAATTATTTCTTTTTTCTCTTGCCCTTTCCTGGCTCTGGCTATGAGCAGCCATAATGATTCCGCTATCATTTGTGCATGTGATATTTTCTCTGGGCTTGCACTTGCCCTTCTCGGTGTTGGATCAGGGGTGTTCATTAATGATGTTTCAGCTGGCTTGCTCTCCAACTCCTTTTGTCTTTTCACTAGTTCAGCTTTCTTCATTTGGCTTTTAACTTCGCTTACAGTAGAGCTTCTCATTGTTGGCTTCCAACCTTTCTGGCTTCTTTGGCATGTGGTTCTGTAATTATTGACACTAGACCTCGTGTGTGTGCATTCATCGTTTACGTGCGTGTGGTTGTCAGTAACCTTCTTTCATTCTTACTCTGCCAACCCTGTCTCCGGCTTTTCAATTTGTTTGTTACCATAAGTGTGTGTGTGTCATTGCTAATCACATCCATCTCAAGTTCACTCATTCCGCTATCAGACCTTCTAGGGACTGGAATGACTATGTAAGGGCTGGGTGCCTTTGTGGGTTCCATGTGTACATCATTAGGTGGGTGCACTGGAATCGGAACACTTTGTGCACCAATAGAAAATGCAGTTCTAATTGTCAGTGACAGTAAAACATTGATGAATACAATGCATAGGTACATGATTCCTCTATAGGTTAATCTACAGCACTTAGTTCTGGAACAATAAGAGCGTCTCTCCTCCTGAGGGATGACAAGATTACTACTTTGGTTGCCCATCTCGATCATCTGAGGAAAGAAAACTAACTTTTAATACATTCTAGTCGTTGTTATTATATCCAGATTCTACTGTTTCTGCTTGTAGGTTGCAGATACTAACACAATTGTCCTTCTTTGCTTGGACAATGGATTGTCTATCATCTCCGGATACAATTCTTTTGTTCGGTTATGAGAATATCAAATAAGGTATCAGTTCAGCAAGTCTCTTTACTGTGCATCTTCAAAGTACACAAGCTCCCAATCGATTCCTCTTATCTTTTTCACTCCAGAGGACATGTTGTGTCCTTGTCAGCATAACAAGAGTGAAGTCTCTGGCAATACCTTCTCAATCTGTCCCTTGGCGGAAAGTTTAAAATCTTCTCAGATAATTCTGCTGATAGTTAGAAGGTTCGACCTGCATCACAATACCATGCAAGAGCATCCTCATCTGTGTAGAATTAGCTGCGTCTCTGATGAATTTGAGGATGTCAACATCGGCAGTTCTCCCCACGAGTTCTGGAAAATCCGCAATTAGGCCAAAGAAGAAGTTGCTTGCCAATCTGCTATCTTCTGGTGACAGGGACATTTGTCCTGCCCTTGCTAAAGTTTGGAACTGTTTGGCCCTCACTCACTGTGAGCAGTTTCTGCAATCTTGATGTGTGTGGAGAGCAACTTGGATGATAAATCCGTTCAGGATTATACTTAAACGTTCTGTGTTTGCTGGATCTCGAAGAAATGTCAAAACGTCAGTGTTTCTCCCGACAAGATCTGGACAGTCTTCAATTAAGCGAAAGAACAGCACGCTGATAAGCCTTTTCGCTTCTTCTTCTGCTTGGGACTTTTTTTTCCCTCTCTGTACTCCGGAAGCAGGAGGAACTGCTCGGCAATCACAGTGAGCAGCCTCCCTATTATCTTTTCGTTTTCAGGATCTTGAAGAAATTCAGTGATGCTGGCGAGCCTTCCCACCAATGACGGGTATGACCTGAAGACAAGATCCAAATAACTCAGGACGTCTTTGGTGATGTCGCTACTGTGGGACACTATAAGGGAGTTGAAATAATGCTCCTGTTTGAAACGAGTCTGGATTCTGTATTTTCTTCCAATTTGTGTGTCCTTGATCAAAATTTGGCATATCCGTTTCTTATCAAGGCTTCAGTGTGCCTCAGTCCAAAGTTAATAACCTCTGTTGTGGCTTATGCATGCAATTATCTTCTTCACACTGCAACTAGGATGCACAGAGTGTCTGTTTTTTATGTCCTTATCCCTTTTTTTTTCTTTTTTCAGAGGAAATGTCCAAAATTAAGCCACAAACTTTGCAAAAAAGTTCTTTGTCTTTGCTTTGCTGGTCACGCGTCCTTCTTCCAAATCATGGATCTAGTCTGCACGTGCTGTGGATCTTCCCCGTCGTCTGTAGTCTCTACGCGTTGGGGTGCGAGCAGGGGGCCTTCTCTGATGTATGGCTTGATGTCACCCAGAAAGATCCAAGCTCTTCTTCCTTGTAGCTTGACTGCAGAGGGAGTGACGTCTTCCACTGTAAAGGGTCCGTTAAACCTTGGCTCGTCCCAATTCTTTCTCGTGTGGTTCTTCACCAGGACTGTGTCTCCAGGGAAGATTGATGGTACACATAAACTCTGAACTGGGTTTGCAGTAGTATCTCCTTCTGTGTAGTGTGCTGCCCTGCACCCTTTTTGTCATCGCTGCAGCTGGTCTGAAATTACAGTAAGATAAAATGTCATGCAATTCAAGCCATTTTGCATTTCAGACCCTAGGATTTCTCCTGTTGGCTGGGCATCACATCTAGCTCTGTCTCAGGGTGTTAGGGGAGTGCACATCCTTCTGCCTGTTGCTATTTCGTGCGGCGTAAGATGATGGTCAGTACCAGGCTCGTTTCTGAGTGGATACAGTGCCAAAGGAAGGCAGTGTAACCATCCCTTCCTTAGAGTAAGCTTCAACTTGGCTATCCTTTCATTTAACAAGCCGTTGAGCTTCTCACATACCCCATTACCTTGCGGGTGATACGCCGACGAGAACTTGTGCTTTATACCAAGCAGCAAGCTAATTTGTTCAAATACTTTGTTAACAAAGTGAGCCCGATTATCTGATCTCATAACCTCACATGCTCCCCACCTGGGAAATACCTCTCTCACCAGAAATTTGGCCGCACAGGTAGAGTATGGGTTTGCACATGGACCTGCTTATATCCATCTAGAGAATGGACACACCACAACAATTAGGTACCTGTACCCGTTACATACTTGAATCATATCGATGTAATCGATATGCAAGTGCTGAAAAGGTCAATTGGGCCTTGGGATGACTCTTCTAATTACTCGTAGTGTATGCCCAGCCGTGAACTGCTGGCAGATTATACAGTTCACTATAAAAAATACAACGTGCTCTGCTAAATTCAGTATGAACCAGTCTTCAGCAAGCGTTGCCGCGAGATTCTCTTTTGTCATGTGCGCTGGATAGTGCAACTGTTCCAATGCTAATTTTAACAGGGCTATAGGCATTGCTGGTTTACCAGTGCTGTCTTGTCGCCACAAGCTTTCGGAGGGGTTTAAAGAACACCCTTGCCGCTTCCAGAGGTTCTTCTCCTCCTGTGGTGCCTCCCCTTGGAGTTCCATTAACTGGGTTTGAGCCATGTTATTATAGTTCTCAGGTTCACTTCGTGCAACAATCATTTTTTCATTTACATCAGTTATTTTCACATTCATTATGGTTTTGTCTTTGGATGCCATACGCTTGGACTCCGTGTCTGCTGCTTGATTTCCTCGTGAGATAAAATATGTCCCCTTCGTGTGGGCGGCGCATTTCACGACCACTATGTCCACTGGGAGCTATAGTGCCTTAATGAGCCTATCCAATAGGGCTGCGTGCTGCACTGGCGTGCCGTCCGCTCGGAGGTAGCCCCGCCTTTTCCAGCACGCTAGGCCTGTGTGCACCGTTGATGTCACATAGGCAGAGTCACTGTACACCATTACTTCCTGGTCTGCGTGATTCTCAATCGCGAGTATCAATGCCAATAATTCTGCAGCTTGTGCTGAATAATGAGATGGTACTCGTG
Source organism: Ambystoma mexicanum (assembly GCF_040938575.1). Classification (NCBI taxonomy): domain Eukaryota; kingdom Metazoa; phylum Chordata; class Amphibia; order Caudata; family Ambystomatidae; genus Ambystoma; species Ambystoma mexicanum. The sequence goes on from NC_090925.1 coordinate 381,140,375, forward strand.
CACTAATGAGTACTGGAAATTCTCTGTTTGCTGTGTGCTTCACCACAGCAGAACCTGTATGTCTTTGCCCATCATTTTGATCGATTCATGAGGAACCGTCAATGAAGACAATTTCTTCTTCTGCCAATGCAGTTTCTTTCACTCTGGGAATCTCATTATAAAATTCTTCATAATTCTCACAGTCATGCATTGGCTCGCCTTCATTGACTGGTTCTGCTATGAACATAGCTGGGTTTACTATCTTACATCGAATTATTTTAATCGATGGATTTGATATGATCACTTCATAAGCAGAAGCTCTCTGGGATGTCAATGTGCCCTTTGGTTTCTCTATAATAGCAAACAGCGCATGCTCGAGGTACACCGTCATGGAGCATCCCATTACAATGGTTGTAGCTTTTTCTGTGGCGAACACTGCGGCAGCTAAACTTTGTTCTCACAGGAAGTGGCCTCTCATCACTGGGTCCAAATTCCCACTGTAGTATGCCAGGGGCTTGTACCCCAGTGTGGTTCTCTGTGTGAGCACTGCCATCATAACGCTGCCAGTCATGTGTGAAAACAAGTAGAATTCCTCTGCATAATTGGGAATCCCTAAAACTGGCGCAGTGCAAATGGCTCTCTTGAATTCAGTAAACCCGTTTTGCAGGGTCTCAGACCATTCAATGTTCCCTATCATCGCCTGTGCCTTCTTTAGGGCCTGTAACAAGGGCTTGGTATATGAGCTGTAGTCAAAGACCCAAGTCCTGACATAATTGCAAAGGCCTAAAAAACTACGCATCTGTTTTATCGTGTGTGGCTTAGCTGTGTTCAGTATGGCTTCAGCCCTTTCAGGGGTAACCCTTTTCCCCTCATGCGAGATCAGTTGGCCTATGTACAGCACTTCTCGCTGACAATATTGTAACTTTTCTTTGTCAACTTTATATCCTTTCGCAGCCAATATGGGCAATAGCTGAACAGAATCGAGTCTGCATCTTTCCTCTGTCATGCTGCAAATTAGGATGTCATTCACATATTGCAAGACAACACTCTCTAATGCAATATTGCTTAAGTCCATCTGCAGGACTCTATTGAAAATTGAAGGAGACTCACAGTACCCCTCGGGCAACCTTGTGCTTTTCACATCTGTCTGAATGTAAATGACATAAAATCTTGTGAGTCTCGGTGCAATGGGACTCGGTGCAATTTCAATCACTGTGAAATATTTTTCCTCAACAGGTATATTACGTAGGATTGTGGCCAGGTTAGGGACTAAAGGAAACTCGGCCTCTACAATATCATTTATCGGGTATAAATCTTGAATTAGTCTCCAAGACCCTCCCTTTGATTTTGTGATAGGGTACACTGCGGTATTGCATGACGACTCTGACGTCACTAAGATTCCCTGTTCCATTATAGCCGCAATTGTCTTGAAAATTCCTTCATCTGCTTCCCTAGACATGGGATACTGTCGTACTTTGGGTAAAATTGCTGCTGGCTTCAATTTAATACTTACTTCTCTGACTCCTTTCAATAAGCCTACGTCATATGGGCCTGTGGTCCATAATGAGACAGGGAACTGGGCCATGTCGTCCTCAAAATATTCAGGAAGATTCTGTGCCAACATCATTCTCTGAGGCACTTCTCTTTGGATCATGTTCACCCAGAAACTGAGATTTACCTCAACTGTTGTTTCTTCTCCATCTGCTTGCTCATCAAACAGATCGTCATCAGTGACGTCAGTCAATCTGTACCCTTCTTCAACGGCGATTACTGTGCACCATTGTCGGTCTTCATCATCACAACCATCGATCAAGGCCATTTTCCCTCACACTATAGCTGTGTGTATCATCAAGGGAAATACTTATCCCTTCTCTTCGTGCATAGGTATTCTTGGCCTAAATAGAAATTCATCTAGGGTCCTCATGGTTTTGTCTGCAAGGCCTGGTAGCCCTGCCATTAACACACGTACTCCATACGATAATATTTCTGGCTGTAATGGGATAGCTCTCATAGCTGTATGTCCCGCGTATGCTCTAATCATCTCGCATACGTTCAAATAGTGCATTCCTGGAGTTGAACGTATTATGCCCTTCTCTGTGAACGAGATTGCCATGTTTAACTTTGTCATTAGGTCTCGTCCCAACATATTTACTGGGGTTTGTCTCACATTCTCCTATAGAGACTGGAAGTGTATCTGTAAAAGGAACACAACTTGTTGCTCCTGTGAAGCCCTGAGTACTTATAGCATCGCCGGACAAGGAAAACTTGCCTTCACGTATACATGAGCGTGTTGCACCTGTGTCAACTAAGAAGGAATATTCTTTATCCCCTATAACTACATCCACCCCTGGTTCCTGGTGAGGGTCTGGTGTCACTGATAGGATAGAACACATCAGGTTTCCCAGTGAGCTGTCCTAGTCCATATACAACATTGTCCTATTTTGTGTGAATTGACTTCCTCCATCACCAGTGTTAGCTCTTATTGCTGAGTTCACAGCCTGCACTTACTGTCTGTACCAGTTGCATCGGTGACTGTTGAGACTGTCTGAGGTTGCAAGCTTTGCTGTGCTCCTGGCATTTGCTGTTGCACCGTGTGATTCTGTGCAACTCCATTTCCTCCATGCTGTAAAAACACAGGTGGATTCACCATACCGGCTCTTGTTTCTTGGTCGTTCTGCACCATGCCTTCACTTCTGCATGTGCGTGCTAGATGCCCTATCATCCCACACGTCCAACATATTGGCGGTGGTCCGATTATTTGTCCATTCGACATATCCTGATTGCCCTTTTGCATGTTTTGAAAGCCTCCCTGATTGTTTTGAAAACCTCCCTGATTACTCTGCCATCCTCTTCCTCTAAATCCTCTCCCTCTGGGGTAAAACCCATTATTGCCCTGATTAATCTGCTGTGGATTATTGACCTGCTGTGTGTTCAATCCGTCTGTGTTAGTTATCATTGCCCCTTCAATGGCATATTCTGACAATTTTTTCTGCACTAATTTTGCCTCTTCGGCTTTTCGTGCAGCCTCTTTTTTGCGATTCTTTTCCTGCAGCCGTCTGCAATAGTGCGCTATGGTGAACTGTAATTCAGACCATGGTTTGGCCTCGATTCCTACCAATTTCTTGAGCTGCTTCTGTGCCTGATCTGGCAGCCCTTGGCATAATATATGGTAAAACACGGGTCTAGATTTCCCCCAAGATTCCCGCGTTTCCAGTACCCACGCGTATTGGAAATTCTGTATGTAAAGCAAAGGGTCCTGACTCCTTCATCTTACGTATCATTATAGCTCCCATGTCGGAAGTATCCGGATATAGCAATCATAATGCTTTCCATACCGTGGCTCTGCAATTGTTAAATGGCGCTCTGTTGTGCGCAGTATTAACTATAGTTACACCAGGATAACCTGCACATGTCCACACATCATCAGCTCTGTCACCAAGTATGGCAATTAAAAGACCCTTGATATCCCCAATAACTAGCGTGTTCCCTCCCGTCATTTTTTCTAGCTCGTGTATCCATTTTCCAGCTCCCGATATCAACATTGGAAGCTTATTTTTCAGGTTTTCCCGATCCATGTGTGGCCATGAAATATACTGTAGCCTCAATTCCTCCTTTCTTGAGCAACAGAAAGTGTGACGCATAGCCCTCCTTCTCTTCTCTCATCATTTTCCTGTCTATTGCAGGAGTGATATTCCTGCATCGCCACCTACCTGGTAATGTCCTTAGTCAGCTCACATAGGATGGTGGAGACATCCCCCTCTGAATGTAAGATACTTCTTCGTGTCGGTCTGACTGTATGGCTGACTCTGATGCCATAGGTGCATACTCGCTAGCATCTGACCATCTAATGCCTTTTGCTCCGGAGAAGCGTTTTCGCGTCTCCTCTCTTCCTCCTTTTCCTCATGTTCCTCTCTTTCAGCGTCTGATATCGTCTGTGCCCAACTCGTGCAACTTCTCTCATCCTCCTTGTTCCTATTGATTGTCAACCTGCCTAGGGACAGTTCCCTATTTCTACTACTTCGGGAGGCGTCCTCAGCATCATACAGCTGAGTGCTCCCCAGGCCTTCATCCTCTCCTTTCCCTTGGGGTACTTGTTTTAGCCCCATTTCATCATATATCCTATCGATCGTCTCTCCGATGCTTCTGGTGTCAAAGTCATCCTCGATATTTGCCCTAGACGTGCCTGGTACTGAATCGTACTCAGGAATGAATTCTTCGATGTCTTCCCAATCTACTACTGGATCAGGTTTTTTAACCTCTCTTTCCAGATATTCAAGATCACGTGCTGTCTGTCTTGGTTTACATTATACGTCGTCATTGAATTCTCTGCGCTTCCTCGCTTTCTCTCTGACCCTATCTTCTTCCCTTTTCTTTGCATCTCTATGTTCATTTGCCCTTCGTATTTCCTCAGCCCTTCGTCTCTTTATTCTTTTTTCCCATATCTTTTGCTCTTCTTCTTCTATTCACTTTTGGTCCTGTCTGTCCTGATCCTTAGCTGTTCTCTGTTTATGATTGCGTTGTATTTCTTGCTCCTCGTGATACAACTGCTCTCCTCTCTGCCTATCTTTTTTCCTGATCCTTTCGTCTCTCAATCCTTTTTCCTTTTCCTTCTCTTTTCTCTGTAAACTGTCTACCTTCCCCTTTTGTTTTGCGTCATTGATGCCTTTACCATCGAGTTTCAATAAAATCTGACCTCCTATCCATTTGTTCTGTGTGATTGCTATCTCATCAGTTCTATCCTCATTTCCTTTCCATCTTTTGCCCTCTCTCTCTGTATCGAGAGATGTACTTGCTTGTGCCTGGTCTTCTTTTTTGTTCTTGTGCCACTCTTTGTCCCTCGGGACCTCGGAGGTGATATCTCTATCTCTGTCTGGGTTTTCATCACTACTTTGCATAGGTGACTCATATGCCGGGTTGCTATACCCCGTAGCTGCTTTAAGTTCCCTTAGCGGGTATAATCCTTCATCTTTACTGACTTCATTTTTTGTTTCAGATGGGCTGGGTGGCATGGAAGGCGTCTCACCCCCCTCTGCGCATACGTTAAGTATCCAATCTACTGGCGGCTCCTCCTCCTTATCGTCTTGGTACATCTTCCAAAGCTCTAAACTAGCTAAGCGTTTGTCTAGCTTTTTGCCAGTGTATGTGGCGTGCAAATATGTCGTCATGTGCTGCAGGACCGTTTTAGACAGCGATCCACCCTGGGGCTATGGCATAAACATTTTGTTTGTGGTTCCTTTAACCCATTCTGCACTGTACTTTTTCAGTTTAGGTGTGTGTTTTGGCAATTGCTTGCACAAGTGTATTAATGGTGTCATGTCTTCCATGCTTAAATCTATTCACCTTCTCTTTATATAACACTTGTTGTGCTTTTCCGTTCCTTTAAACAACTTGAACAATATGAGCGAGCACCAATCGTCGCAAGCTCCAATCCCGTTTTTTCACAAAAAATGATACTTTTTTTTTCAAACAACAAGCACCAATTCGTATCCTACAATATCTCAGCTAAACAATCGCTATGGGCTATGGCATAAACATTTTGTTCGCGGTTCCTTTAACCCATTCTGCACTGTACTTTATCAGTTTAGGTGTGTGTTTTGGCAATTGCTTGCACAAGTGTATTAATGGTGTCATGTCTTCCATGCTTAAATCTATTCACCTTTTCTTTATATAACACTTGTTGTGCTTTTCCGTTCCTTTAAACAACTTGAACAATATGAGCGAGCACCAATCGTCGCAAGCTCCAATCCCGTTTTTTCACAAAAAATGATACTTTCTTTTTCAAACAACAAGCACCAATTCGTATCCTACAATATCTCAGCTAAACAATCGCTATGGGCTATGGCATAAACATTTTGTTCGCGGTTCCTTTAACCCATTCTGCACTGTACTTTATCAGTTTAGGTGCGTGTTTTGTCAACTGCTTGCACAAGTGTATTAATGGTGTCATGTCTTCCATGCTTAAATCTATTCACCTTCTCTTTATATAACACTTGTTGTGCTTTTCCGTTCCTTTAAACAACTTGAACAATATGAGCGAGCACCAATCGTCGCAAGCTCCAATCCCGTTTTTTCACAAAAAATGATACTTTCTTTTTCAAACAACAAGCACCAATTCGTATCCTACAATATCTCAGCTAAACAATCGCGTAATTTTTATGCTAATTCCTCAAAGGACAAATCTCATCCTATGACGTCACTACAAACAACACATAAGACAGACGTTGACAGACTAGACAGACTCCAGCTGGCTACACAAATCTCTGCCCCTAAATTTTACCCCGACATGGGGTGTAAGCCCATCCCTTTCAAAAAAGCGTCTTTAACCACTTTGGTCTCCTAGTTATTCCTATTTTATTCAGGACTTTGGATGCAGGCTTCTTCTAACCGCTATATTAAGCGTAGGAATTTGGGCATATCCTCTCTTCTCGGGTGTCCTCCCCGGTATCTCTCTTTTCTCGGGTGTCCTCCCGGGTATCTTTATCCACTACTTGGTCACCCTTTGAGTCACTATTTTCTTCCCCATATATATATACATTCTACTCTACTTCTAACTGTATTTTTGTTTCCCGCCTCCCTCCGTTACCTTCCCTTACTTGTTCTAAGGCATGCACCTTTTGCCAAAGCGTTCAGTCTTTTTCATTCACCGTTCACATGTTGTCCTCTCTGGATGCTCAGGATCACTGCCTTCATCACCGCCTCTCCTGCCGTTCACCCGATCGGCTGCTCGTAAAAGTGGGAAGGGGTTTGTGGGGGAAAGCACAGGTTCCTTCAGACCTTAACCTGCCGGTTTTTACAATTTATTCTAACCACTGTCTGCGGGGAGCTTCTCGGTCTACTTAGCCGGATGGCAAATGCCTTGTGATATTGCAGAGGACCTAGAGTTACTTCATGTCGACGGTCAATGGGTGTCTTATCTAATCGATAATCGATAAACCATCCTATCTCTGCTACCAAGGGTGCACTAGGACCCCAACCGGCCCATAAAGCTGGGGGCTGCCCAACAGCATGTTAAGATGAAGTAGCAGCACCCGTGAGATGGATGGGGATGCAGATTAATACTCTAGCATCAAATCAATAGTGACAACTCAATGGTTTGGCAAAGGGAGTCCGTTTAGTGACAAGTACAAAAAAACGGGGAGTTTCATGAATATCAGCAATTGCTTGATCTTCCTTCTCGCTTCACAACTCCAACGAACTTTATAAAAAACACATCATTTATACTAAAAATTCATCATCACTGACGCGTAACGCTTAAAATGTTGCATCGAATTCTATTGGTTCTAGGAAGGTAACTTTAATATAGGTACTATATCTCTATATGGTAACGGAGTGGGGGGATTGGGTAAACAGTGTCAGGTGGGGCATCTAAGCCCTACCTTAAAAATGACTACTGTAGACGTCACTAAAAGTACGACGTCCCATTGGTTCTACTAACTATAGGACCCTATATTACTTGGTCCACTATGATTGGGTTGGCATCAACCCCACTCATACTTTTCCACCCATGCCTAGCAGCATGCAGAATAGTCAGCCAGGTGCAGGGTGCTCATCAGCTCCCCCAGCCTTTCTCCAATTATTGCTACAATCAATCATCACTTCAGTGTTCATGTGTCAATTATTTCACTGTGGTTGACCTTGAGAATGCATCTCTGTCTGGAAAAGTTCTGATATCTTTGCATGGCACACCGCCGTGCATAGGTGTGAAAGTCTCCCTTCTTCTCGCTCGGCTGGTCACATGATTCAGACACCGTAAAATCGCCTCATTCTCCATGTAATTAATGTATTTGATTTTCGTTTTGTCCACCACCTGCCTTCTGCTTCTTATCTTGACCTTTCTGAGCAGGATATTCTGTTCCTTGCTTCATTAATTGTAGCTACTGTTGGTCTATTTTAGCTGATATGACCTTGGCTTTTTGGCACGATTTGTCTCTGTCTGTACAGTTTTGCTGTTTTTTTAGCAAGGGCATTTTTTGCCAGCTCCCCCATAATCCTTGCGGGCTCACCTGTTGCTGTGTGATGCCGTGAGTTATTCCACGCAACGCCTTTGACTTGGATGCGGTCGTGTGCAGGGTTTTTCCCTGGGGATCCTTTCCTTCAGAGATGCTGTGCACGGAATTGTTTTATTCCATGATTGCCCACACTTCTCCTGTCAAGCTGTCCTCCTTTCCTCTGCTTGAGGATTTATAGCCCTGAAAGTATGAAACTGAAAACGGGACAGTGCGTCAGCAGTTTCATTTTCCTTCCCGGCAATATGCTGTGATTTAATAACAATGTTGTATTTCAGGGTACGTTTTGTTATTTCTCTCAGTGCATTTAATACCAAAGTGCAAGATGTAGAACCTTTATTTAGCACATGCACAACTGCCAAGTTGTCAGACCAAGTGACTAACTCTGTGTTGTTCAGATTGTCCCCCCATATGTAGAGTGCTTGCTATCCATATGGGAAATAATTCAAGCAATGTGATGTTTTTGGTCCGACCTTGTTCTCACCAGTTGGGAGGCCAGTGGCTCGCGCACCATTTGTTGCCAAAGCATATCCCAAAGTCCTTGCCCACTTAAGTATCAGTGAACAGGACCCTTCTGTCAGTGTCATTTGTGGGTGTGCGCCATATAACTTTCCCATTAAATATGTTGAGGAATGTTTCCCATACTGCTAAGTCTTTTTGTATTGCGTTGCCCAGCCGTATGTGATGGTGTTGTTTAGTTGCTCCTCTCATTCTCATCTCTTGGCTTCTGTGAAACACCCAGCCCTGTGGCATGATCCTGGTTGCAAAACTTAGTTTTCCTGCCAGTGACTGGATTTCGTTTAGGGTTGCTTTGTTTTTGCCAGAATTTTTCTGATTGCCCCTAGCAAGTCATCTACTTTCTCCTTGGGTATGCGGCATTCCCACTTTATGGAATCAATTTCAATTCCTAAAAATGACAGAACCTGTGTTGGGCCTACCGTTTTCTCTCCTGCCAGCGGGACCCCTAAAATCTCCATTATTTCCCTGAATGTATTGATAGCAGAGTTGCACTGAGTGGACCCTTCTAGTCCTATGAAGAAAGAATCATCCAAGTAGTGCACTACTTTAAGCCCTGGCATGGCCCTTTGTAGGGTCCATTGCAAAGAAGAACTCATGGAGAGGCATTTATCAAAATAAAACTTCTTGTCAAAGTGAAAACAGAGCCACTGGTATGCGCTCTCATGGACCGGCAGCGGCCTGAAAGCCGACTGAATATCCACTTTGGCCATGAGTGCATTCCGCCCTAATAACCTAATCAGATCAACTGCATCCTGAAAGCTGCTGTAAGAAACTGCTGCTTCTGGGGCGGGGATGCCATCATTGAATGAGCTGCCTGGTGGACAGGACAAGTGGTGGATCATTCTAAACTACCCCTTCTCTTTGTTGGGCACCAGCCCTAAGGGTGAGCATAACAATTCTGTAAAGGGGGGCTGTCAAATGGGCCCTCTATCCTGCCCAATCCCAGTTCTTTCTTTATTTTTCCCCTAATTTTTTCTGGTAGGGAGGAGCCAGATTTCAAGTTGTTGGGGATGTCTTGGGATCCATGGCCATCAAATGGGATTCTAAAGCCTTCTTTAAAGCCCTGCCCTATGCATAATTGTGCTGCTTCATCCGTGTAGTCTTCTAACATTAGCATCAATTTGTCTATTTTCACCGGCGAGACCCCATCTTAAATTTAGTGTGCGTTTTTCCCCTCTGTACTTTTGGGTCCTGGCCTGGCGGCAGGGTTCTTGGTGCATTTACCACTGCCATGATCTCCACCACATGTGCTACATTGGTGTCTGAATCTACACTCTTTCCCCCAACTACAGAAACCTTTCTCAAAGTTCCAACAGTAAGCAGTGGTGTTCCCTTGCCCCTCCACCCCCCGAGTTGCGGGGTGTTGTCTAACCGGGGTTCTGTTGCCCAGATCTCTGCCCCCCTGGGGGAGGTGTCTGAAAGGGGTGTCTTGGCTTATGGTGGTGGGAACTACCTCTTTGGTATCTGCACCCCCTCCCCTTCTATGACCCTGTGACTCATAATCTTTGTTATTATGTGTATTGTACGAGGAGTTCTCTTTCAGGACATAAAACAGATATAAATTGGGATCCTCTTCCTCCCACCCCAGGTTTGGGAATTTTTGCATTTCTTTTCTGAATTCTCTATCATAATTCAACCAGGACTCCCCACTAAAGGTATTATGGATTTGAAGGATCCTGTGGTTGTATGCGATCAACGCTGTGCCTTCCTCTGTGAATTATTCTAAAATTAATGCAGCTAATATTTGAAATGCAGCTTCACAATTCTGTAAGGATTTTTCTATTCTTGGCCTCCTAGCTCTCTCTTTCTCTTCCTCTTTTCTGTCTTTCTTTAAAATGTCAAAGCCCAATTCTTCATACTCCAACAGGGAGAAGATTTCAATAAATTGTTTATTCCATATTTTCTTCTTAATTTTATGATCAATATGCCATGCAATAGTCTTATTCACATTTCTATTCACATTCTTTCCGGCTGTGCGCCTACCAAGTTTGGTGTTCGTGAGGCCCGGGTTTTTCTAAATGCTATTGGGCGCGACCCATGCCCTGAGGTGGCCTTGGTCATCTTCGCTCTCAGTTTCAGACCCTGTGTCTGAACTTTCCCCCTACTACTGGAGCTGCTAAAGTTTTCCCCATGCCTTTTCTTCTTTTTCCCAGAGCCCCCTTCTTTATGCCATTTTAAAAATTGTTCCAACATTGGCCCCAAGTCATTCTGCACAGTACCTGATTTTTCTTTTCTCTTTCTTCCTGGGTTGACATCTGCTGTGGCTGGCATACTGCGGACATCTTGGAGCCTCTTTTTCCTCGCCTGCACTTCTTGTTCTGCTTGGTCCTTTTCCTAGCCGGCGTCTCCTTCTGTCACTTTGTCTGCCTCTTAATCTCCGTTGGCTGCCGCAATCTCAGCCATCTTCTTATTGACCACATCCATGCCCTGAGCTGCTCCTGCCTCCTTGGCCCATTCTACAAGCAACTTCTCCTTCAAAGTAAGTGTGTCTGCCATCCTTGGAGCCTGTCCTCGCTCTTGATCCTCGGCAAGGAATGGACATGCAATATTTCTTTCTCTGCCTTGCTGTAGTCTGGAGCTGCTGAAGTACTTTCTTGCTCCTAAAATTCACAGTAGTCGTGAGTTTTTCAGTGTATAACTTTGGCTCCCCAAACGATCACTTCAAAGTAACCCACAGGCCTGACTTTGTTCTGAATGTAAAATGGATCCCCTTTCCTTGTGTTTCCTTTTCAGCCCGTGCCCGGCTGTGCCCGGCTGTGCTTTCACTGGAAACTTTCAGTGTCAGAAGAAGCCCCTACCATCAAAGCAGAATCTCACGAGAAATGAGACGCAAACTGCACACGGTTGGGCCAACATAAAGTTGCCACTGATCTTGCTGTCATCAGGTCAAAAAGACACAAATAATCCTTCGGCCGAGCCAGTAAGAATAATTTCTAACTTAAGACCAGAATTGGATCAAGAAAACATCTCCACAAGAACTGATATGTGGAATGGTATGGGGAATTCAACAACGATCATTACTCTTTCAGCACAAGAGGGAATTAGCAATACACTTCAAGATGTCATCCCACCCCCAGTATCAACTGCTACAGAGTATATATAGACTTTGCCATCCTGAGGGTTTGGTTAAGACTTTTAACAAATACTAAACATCATAAATCACTTAGCAGATCTGTGATCTTTGGGCTCTTTCAAAAAGTCAGCAATCTCTATTTATTTTCATCAGATAATATAGAGGCCGTGACATTTCCTCTCGCACAAGATCCCTATTTTGAGGAAGTGGTGCTTACCTCAAAGAAGCAAAGACAGCTATCTTGAATACATTGAGTGATCTAGAGCGTCAGGGACTACAGGTGTCTGTTAATGAGCCGAGGATCACGCTCAAGGTCACCTTATTGGAAAAGGGGCTATAAAGATCAATCAGCAAAGGGGAGGAGACTGTCAGGCCGCTGCAGAGATTGAAGAGAAGAGGGAAAGCAATGGTCTTAAGACACAGGACAATGCTCTAGCCCTCTTGCCAGAAATTCGCTCCTGGGTTCTTCAGAAGCTGGGAGCGTGAACCCAGCAACTTTAGAGGAAAGGGATTGAATTTAGTAAGTTGGAACACACAGGGATCAAGTACTTTTAAAGATAGGGGCATGCAGGATTATTTTTTTGAATGAAGCGATATAATATTATTGCAAGAAACTTGGCTGGTAAACTCTATTGAAATCGAGAGTTTTACAATTAAGAGTCTACCAGCTCTACAAAAGGCAAAAGGCAGACCTTCAGGTGGTCTCTTGATGGCCTTTAAAAATCAAACAATAAAAACTGTTATCCCGATTTTCACAAACCCCAAGGGAATTCAGGCTTGCAGAGTCCACTTAAACTGTGAATCCTTAGACCCTGTTTGGGTGATCATAAATGTCTATTGGAACCCCACCTGTTCAGAACTTCAATCTTTCCTGTTAATATTGGCCTCCCTGTTAGAAATGATCAAACTAGGCACTGGTTGTGGCAATAAAGTTCTCTTTGGGGACCTAAATGCAGAGTGTGTACAACCATGGAGGAGAACAATTAAGCCGCATATTCAAAGAATCTCAAAAAAATGGGCGGACCTAGTTCAACTTCCTGCACTCTTGGGATCTGAAGATGCTGAATGGTTGCTCAAAGGGTGACCTGGGACAATCGACAACTTGGCATAGAGGAAAATTGTCATTGGTTCTGGATTATGTATATGTATCCCAACCCATCTATTTGCGTCCCTCAACTCTGGCCATAAAACATGATGGTGAGAGCGATCATTGTAGATTAGAGTTATTTTTTCCTAATCTATCAGCTCTGCCTTCAAAAATAAATCAACTGGCCTTAGTTGGAAAAAAAAAGCAAAATTAGACTTGTGAAATACAGGCAGCAGAGCATACAACTGAATAATCATCTTAGGAAGATCCCCAGATATATTTGGCAGGCTCATTGTCATCCGTATAAATTAATGAAATGTATTTGGTCCACTTCAGCCCCCAGTGATTCAGTAGCAGGAAACAAACAAAAACAGGTACATAGTATTGACGAGGACACACAGAAAAGGAAAAGAGAACTTAGAAAGAGTCTGTGAGATTTAAAGTCAGCTGGGTTATATCTAGAAACCTAAAAAGTGGAGGTCAAGAGAGAAAGAGCCAATTATAAGCACTGGTCAGGAAACCACAGAGCTTCTCGGTTACAGAGAGATGGGAAACAGATGTTACATCTTCTGAGGGAGGGGAACACTAGAAATGCTTGGTCGGTGGTTGGACAGCTAGAGCCAGAAGCAAATAGTACTCTGTGCAATCTAGTCCCAGAATCTGGGTGGGTGGAACACTTGTCGGAAATATTCGGAACCCAAGGGCACCCATTTTGGCCCAATCTTAAATACTCCCTGGCATCTAACTTTCAATGAGGAGGATATTGGAGATATAATCCTCAAATCATCTATATCCAGGGCAGTCGGGTCAAATTGTCTCACCTATCAAGTTCTTAAGAACGATCCAAGAATGTGGTCCAGATTACTATTGCATCTTTTTGGGGAGATCCCTACGAGATGATTATTTCCTTCCTCTTGGAAAATTGCACTGGTTATACCTTTCTTTCTTTAAGGGGGGCGATCGTCTAGTAGCGGCGAATTATCGACCAATCACCCTGCTCGACATAGAAAGCAAGATATTTATGAAACTCTTGCTAAATAAACTGCCAACCTGGGTAGATAGGCAAGTGATCCTGTCCCAGTTCCAGACATGTTTCCGACAGGGCCTACAGCTTTAAATGGACTGGTATTAAACCTGGTAAGTGAATACACAATGGGGAAGGGAGAAGCACCATTGTATGGAGCTTGGGTCGACCTATCGAAAGCGTTTGACCAGGCTGACAGGGCATTGCTCTGGAGCAAATTGAGGAATTGGGGAATACCAGAAACACTGTTGGCAATGTTGGTGGAACTGCACAGGGACACTCTGTTGATGGTACGGTTGGATGATCAGGGACATTTATCGGAGCTCATCAGGGCCGAGAGAGGAGACAGGCAAGGCTGTTTAGGGGCCCCTCGTTTCTTTAATCTTTTTGTGGCAGATATGGGTGTCTTTACGGAGTCGTCTGCATTGGCCAGCCAGAGCTAAATGGAAAAAAGATCCATTGGCTGACCTATCCAGACAACATTGTGTTGTTGGATAGAACAGCCAACAACACAATGTTGTTGTGTTGTTGGCTGTTCTATCCAACAGCCAACAACACAACAACATTGGTCTTCAGCGACTCCTGACTAAATTGGGTGAATATGCAAGATTGAATGAATTATCTATAAAACCCCTTAAGTCGAGAATTGTGGTTTTCATACACCCACAGAAGAAAATCCACTACTTGAATTGGCACTTGGAGAGTCAAATGATTCAAAGGGTTGAGGAGCTGAAATATTTGGGATATAACATCAATGCCTCCCCCAACTTTCACAAGGTTGAAGCTGATGTAGCCCTGAAAATCTCACAAATTGAACCACAAATGCTCAAGCAAAATTCTAAATATTGCAAATTTGTAAGATCTGTGATACCCGATCAAATCAAACATTAAGGCATCTTTTGATGGAGTGTGAGGGCACATGGAATGTACGCTTAGCTTTAGTCAGGAGATTTGTGATACACGAGGAGGGGATTATTGCAGAACATTTTTGGGACAGACTGGTCTCTGGTCATGATATTGCTTTAACTTCAACAGTGGTATGAGTTTTAAAAACCTGTAAAATCATTTCCTTGAGACGTGGCTTTTCCAGACTGTGTACCCATACCAAATTTGCCTTTTGCTTACTTGTACTTCTAATGTAGCCCCCGTACCATGAAGTGTGGCTTTTCCAGACTGTGCACCCATACCTAATTTGCCTTTTGCTTACTTGTACTTCTAATGTAGCCCCCCCGTACCATGAGGCATGGCTTTTCCAGATTGTTCACCCATACCGAATTTTCTTTTTGCTGACTTGTACTCCTGACGTGGCCCGTCCGTACCATGAAGCGTGGCTTTTCGATACTGTTCACCCATACCTAATTTGCCTTGTGCTTACTTGTACTCCTGTTGTAGCCCCCCCGTACCTTGAGGCGTGGCTTTTCCAGACTGTGCACCCATACCTAATTTGCCTTTTGCTGACTTGTACCCCTGACATGGCCCGCCCATACCATGAGGCATGGCTTTTCCAGACTGTGCACCCATACCAAATTAGCCTTTTGCTTAGTTGTACTTTTGATGTAGCCCACCCGTACCATGAGGCGTGGCTTTTCCAGACTGTGCACCCATACCAAATTAGCCTTTTGCTTACTTGTACTTTTGATGTAGCCCGCCCGTACCATGAGGCGTGGCTTTTCCAGATTGTTCACCCATTCCTAATTTGCTTTTTGCTGACCTGTACTCCTGACATGGCCCGTCAGTACCATGAGGCGTGGCTTTTCCAGACTGTGCACCCATACCTAATTTGCCTTTTCCTTACTTGTACTCCTGTTGTAGCCCCTGTACCTTGAGGCGTGGCTTTTCCAGACTGTGCACCCATACCTAATTTGCTTTTTGCTGATTTGTAATCATGACATGGTTCGCCCATACCTAATTTGTCCTTTGCCTACACCTGAAGGAGCCCCACCCGCACCACGAGGAGTGGCCCTGCCAGAATATGCTTTCAAGACCCACCAGTTTTCTGTAACTATTATTTGCATACTGTCACTAGCGCTTAGATACCTGAATGTTTTGTGCACTGCCATAAATGCAAGAAATACATAAATTCCCTATAACGCATGTGTTGCACCCAGCGATGGTCAATAGGCCGGCTTTTGCCAGGTCCGAGATCCACCATCAGATGCGTCTACAGATCTCAGACCCGGCCTGCCTCAGCCCTGACTAGACTCCAACTTCACTGAGGGAAGCTGGGGGCTCAGTGATCTAATCTGCTCTGTGCTCCTTTCCCCAGCTGTCATTCATGAGTTTGCAGGCCACATTTGCTCAGCCTGTTTCTTTCTTCGGGCTTGAAAGGGACACCACAGGGATTATGAGCCCATAACTGTCACTGGGGTGGGGGCCATCACTGTTACAATTGTAATTTGTTATTTATAATGCACTTAATACACAGCGGTTAAGAGCAGGCTTTCTACATGCCGGGCACACTTTTGTTTTCCAAATGTACATCTTACACTTTTATAGAAAAAAAAAGCCATTTCCAAACTCAAAAATGCTGCTTAAACTTGCATTCACTCGTTTATTTTGTCAGACTACCACGCAAATACCCTGTAATCTGTGTGCCCTTCCTTTGTGTTTCATCACAGGTTATATTTATAAAGATGTTATTAAACTGTGGGCTCATGGGTGCCAACTTTTGATTTTCACTACAGGGACAGAAATACCCCTACCTTTGCCCTGAATATAATCAAGCAGCCAGCCCAACCCATCCCCTGGACACATTTGATAGCACTTTTTTAAAAAAATAAGGAATTCCAAAAAGTCATACGATTAACAACGAGTGTTTAATACATAATATCTAAAAAAAAAAAAATGTGTCGCGCCCTCTCCCTTCAAGTGCGCCCCTGGTCATGGGGGGTGGGGGGATGGAGGGGGCGGGTACAGTTTTGAATAGGCTATTAAATGCGCTCCGCTCCTGACAGCTGGAGACGGTGAGCCTTAGGGGTGGAGGGTGCCCCCCCCCTGATAATATGCCCCACACCTCTGGATCAAGGGCCCTAAAACCCCTACGGTGGCAATGTGTGCAGTATTAATATCGGATATCAAAAAACGGGATGTGTAATAGTGTGTAAAGTTCTTCTTACCCTTTTTCTGAATGGGACATTATAAATGCAGCTTCAACTGGATTCTGGCGCTCTGAGGACATGATACACACCTCAAGGCGATGGGGGGACAGTCTATGACATGCGCACTTGGAGAGGCACCCACACGGGGCAGCAGACGCCCCCACTGAGTAACTCCCCGCCCCCCATCCCGCCAGCTTCTCCGTGCACAGATTAAAAACCATGGGTGACAGGACTGGCGCCTGGGGCTCACCGCATGTGGGAAACTTCGAGCGGCTGCCACTGGCTGCCATTTTCACACGTACGCCATGCGTTACATAACCAGCACGCGGATTGTTTCTTTGTGCAAGGTGTTACTCGAGTCCTCGGGGCAGGGTGAGGAGCGAGGAATGATTACTGTTTCAGTTATGCCAGATCTCTCCAGATAACACTCCCTCCTCCCCCCACGGCTGCCTGGTGAATCCTGAGCCGCCCTCTACCTGCCCTACTGCGGCCTGGGGCCTGCCACGCACTGACAGGATGGCGCTCCAGCAGGTAATGCGACTCTAGAGCTGCTGCCGTTCCGGTCTCGGCCCTGATGACGACACATCTCTTTGGCGCTTAAAGTGGCGGGCAGAGAGTGTGCAACGGGTGCGCCTTCATTTATACACGCCCTTCGACCCGTGTTCGATCTGTTAAGTCCTTAAAGCAAAGCTGGCAGATATGTCATAACAAGCGATCTACCCGTCCTTGGTGGGCTACCCACAGGTGCGCCCTTGCGAACCCGCTTCTGTAGTCGAGGCTGCTTGTGTTATGATATGGTATGGCGTTTATAACGCTCCTATACACAAGTGTTACAAGTGCTTGTGTGGGGAAGGGCCTACTCATGATTTCTGTGCACCCCGCCTAGCCTAAAGCTGGGGAAAAAACGTCTTAGGTGCCCATGATGTGTTCAGATTATAATGGTCACAGAAAGGAATGCAGCAAGGATGATATTACCTGCAGATTTTCATGGGACAGGTAGCCAGCTAAAAGCTATTCATCGCTGGTCAGCAAGGCGCCATTGTACCTTAAACAGCAATGAGGTGATAAGACTGTTGCTGGATACTGCAAAGCCCAAAGGGAGGTGATGGTGTGAGGGCAGCAGCAAAGGCGACCTGTAACATGCGTGCAGCAAAGTGCACATTTAATGTTGTGAATTAAAGAAGTATTTAATGGCATCACTGTGGAGCTGCTTGGAGTGGGCAGGGGTCCCTTGTCCATGGGCGGCGCCAGACTTGGGTTTGAGAGGGCTAAAGTCCTCCCACTTTGAAGTAGCAGTCATCACTCTGCTGTGACGCCCAGTCCCAGCTCAGCAGACTAGGGGCTGTCACATTTCTCACCTCATAGAGCTGTGTGTGTACTTACTTTTAAACATACTTTTAAACTCACCACTCTCTGAGGTTGAAAAATAGTCTTTTACCATAACTGCAGCATCAACAAATGTGCAGAGGACAAAAGCCTGCCCAGGGGATGATATGTTATGTTAAAGGATATTTATACAGGGCACTGTCACTACCATAGTGGTCCCCTGGCGCTCTGGCGGATCTGAATAGCAAGAGGGAAGGGCAAGTTACTGGACTGAGTGGGAGAAAACAGCAAGAGAGCTGTGATGTGTTGGTGGCAGCTTCAGTTTGGTTTACACCATTCGCTGAGCTTAGGTGTGTTTTTCGGTTGGTAGCCTTGATGTGTTGTTGTGCAAGGCTATGTGTGGTTTGTTTTGTTGTTGCCGTGTAGTGAAGTGCATGCGTTTTGTTGTGCTTTAGAGGTATGGTTGTGTTTAGTTCAGAGTTCACTATCTAGATGGGGTGCACGCTGATATCGATATACATCTAGATGTGATGTATGCTAATCTTCACAATTCTGTCTGGATGTGATGGTAGCTAATATTCAATATTCTGTCTAGATGTCATGCAAGCTAACCTTCACAATTCTGTCTGGATGTGACACAAGCTAATCTTCACAATTCTGTCTAGATGTGATGCCAGCTAATATTCACTATTCTGTCTAGATGTGATGCAAGTTAATATTCACAATTCTGTCTGAATGTGACGCAAGCTAATTTCATTATTCTGTCTAGATGTGATGCAAGCTAATATTAACAATTCTGTCTAGATGTGACACAGGCTAATATTCACACTTCTGTCTAGATGTGACTCAAGCTAATCTTCACAATTCTGTCTGGATTTGATGAAAGCTAATCTTCACAATTCTGTCTAGATGCGACAAAGGCTAATCTTCACAGTTCTGTCTAGATGCGAAAAGGGATAATCTTCACAATTCTGTCTAGATGTAACGCTAGCTAATATTCACATTTCTGTCTAGATGTGACACAGGCTAATATTCACAATTCTGTCTGGATGTGATGCAAGCTAATCTTCACAGTTCTGTCTAGATGTGACCCAGGCTAATATTCACAATGATGTCTAGATGTGGTACAGGCTAACCTACACAATTCTATCTAGATGTGGCACAGGCTTGTATAGGGAGTAGACCCCACCCCCTCAACCTGAATGTATAGGAGATAGACTCCACCCCTCTCTAAATGAATACAGATAACTTGTCGGGTTGACCAATAACTCCAGTATTGCGAAAATCAGAATTATAGTGCTTAAAAGGTCAAACAAGCACTTTGTATGGTGACATACATTTTTTGGGTCAGAATGCCTTGTGCAGTGAAGGGCATGATTGGATAGCTTACATTAATTACAGTTACTACAAAACTAGATTCAAATCTGAGCAGGTACTAAGTTCTGATCAAAGATAGGTTGGTCCACCATTTGTGATAACCAGGCATAGTCAGGCAATTTCTAAGATGGTGGACTTTTGCAAGTCATGTCAGAAATAATTATATATTTCTCTCATAGCAGTTCATTGAAGGTTCAGTAGAAGAGAACATACTGTCTAGACTTCTTAGCAACAATCTTGACATTGACAAGCCGGGGGCTGCCATATAGTGATTCAAGGCAAGGTAGCAATTAGCTCAGACATCTGGTCAGCTAGAGACAGTTGCTGGGTTCACAGGGAGGGCACACAGCTGATGGCCATACTTGGGCTCCTGTGACAGGGAGACATGATGCTACCTGCTAAATGTACCCCAGGGTTGACGTCAGAAATGTTCTCTCTTGACACATCAAAGGATTCATTTTAAAGGTCGAGTATATCTCACACAAATTCTATTAGTTGCATGCGTAGGTATGACATGGGTGCTTGGTAAGTGACAGTTCAGGCAACCAACCCGGGAAGGGGAAAGGGCTTGTCTTTGAGTGTCTAAACCATTGAGAGTAAACTGCATCATGAAATAGAAAACTGTGCCAACTGCAAACTGAATATAAGGGGGCTAAATTCAGAGCTCATTTGATAACTGTTGGAGTTCCTGATGTATGCTGACTGCTGTATCCTGCCTTGTTGTACCCTGGAAGAATAAATATGTCAGCCTGAGTGTCCTGATGAGCTTCTGTTTGGTCTCAAGCCTGCCTTTCCTGATCCAGGGGTGCCAAAGCCCAGAGATGGTGTTGGGACCTTCTCTTCACACGGCAAGCCAGCCCAGGAGTCCTGAGATGATTTTCTCCAGGGCCATGACTCTGGAATACAGGTACATGCTAACAGGGCTGGGAGAGAGAGAGATAGGGGGGCAAACTGCAGATGCCCGCATATCAATGAGGAGAGGGGGATCCCAGACCTGATAGCATTGAAGGGCACCGTGACACCTATTTTGGGGGACATTTTAGAAAAATTATTTAGGTTATTTTTGGATGGTCTTTTAGAAAAAGGATTTATTTATTCTTTGGGAGTCTTTAGAAAAATGTTTTTATTTTGGGTAATCAATTATTTAAAGTGTAAAAACAGTAGCTTAGAAGAATAATGGGTGATTGGGGAACTAACTCGAGACGATAAGCATCGAGGAGTTATTAAGTCATTAATTTGAGGAAAGGATCACCAAGCAATTAAGAAACTGTGAGACAAAGAACGTCACAGTTAGATTACGCCCAGTGTCCTGCATCACAGCATGTACCAGAAGGAGTCATATCCAGAGTCCCAAGAGTGGAGGACGTAGGCCACAGACACGTTTAAAGACTGTCTAAAGGGAATGACTCAAACTCCACAGGATTATTTTTTAGGGACGTAACGAAGAGCATGAATGAAGGAATAGTCCCGAGGAACGTAGGCTAAGATTTATGTGGCCGGCTAGTCCATCAAGTTTTTCAATGTGTAGTGTGTGTTATGTGTTATGTTTTGCATGTGGTTTTATGATAAAAAAGTCAAAAAAGTATATGTTTAATTATTTGAGGAAAAATTCAAATCCAAAAAAGAAAGTAATTACAGGAATAGTGCGCTCAAAAATGTTATTGTCCCAATTGTTCGGGCAAGTCATTCTAAGCATACGTTGATCGACTGTAAAAAAATTCCTATGCATCTAAACTTAGTTTTCCACAAAATCAAGGAGTCGGGCACGGCCATCTTGTGATAATCTTATACGTTGATGTGCCCCTGCGGCACTAAATCATATCATTCGCCCCTGAAGCTGACATCACTATTCCTAGTGATATTCTGCACCTACTTTCATGACGTTAGTGGGCAGCATAGCCAAACGCACCCAGTCATCACCTGCATACTAACGTTAGTTGACGCAGAACCCTGAAATTTAACAATCACATCCTCTCACAGCACAGCGCATCCCAAATCGGAATAGAAAACACTACTTTTAAAGGAAACATCAATACTCTACAATTTATAATGTTATTTCATTTCACAAACAACTCTCTGAGAACATCTGCAGATTTCCATTTCACACCAATTTTTGAATGTCCTTTGGTTAGAGCATAAAAACATTATCATGAGGCACAAGCTTTTCCTTTCGTGAGAAGATGCGCATTTGAAGCACCTTGATTCGCAAGGCTTCGGCATAAGCTTCTTGCTGGAGCACCGTAAACAATGACAGGTTGCTCCTAGTAGCTGGTACCGCCAAAGAGCATATCGGTCCCAGGCAATCGTCCCACATCAGCGTAATGGACATCCATCCATTTAGGCGTATGTGCCAGTGCTGGTTCAAGAAACCGTCACTCGGCATCTGGAAACTATGACATTCGCAGGAAGGAAGTATGTAGCTGTGTAGAAAACAGAATAAAAATATATTTCAGGAGCAGTTCTTTATTCAAATGTATCAATTTACCCTTTAATTCTGCACCGGGTGAAACCCCATAACCAACACAAACCACAAACAATAGTAACACACAGAAGAAATAGGGGAAAGTTGGAGTCTACGATGTGCTTGAGAGGTTAGCGCTGCGGATTATGTTTAGCTCCCAATGGGATGCGGTAGCTGATGGAAAAATTCAAACAACACATATACGGCATTATAACAGAATATTAGCAACGATCTTGGGGTTGGTGGAACCTGGGGTAACCCAGACGTGGACTCCATGCTCATTGGGCTCAGAGAGCACAGCTCCACCTCACTGATGAGGCACAACAAGGCTGAAACACGTGTATGGGGTTGCTGTATGTACTCTAGTTGAGAAGGGAATTGCCATAGCATTTCGGTGCTGGACTGCCCATGTGCCCGGGATAAAGGCAAATATGCAAATGGATATTTCCCATCTGAGAAAGGTACATTGAGCTAAAGGCGATGGCTGTGGACACTCAAAGTGTCAAAAAAACACATAACAGGTTATCATGCCATATTCTTTCTAGAGAGGGGTGCCTGCTACCCAATAATACAACGATGATAGCACACACTGATATGCCATGGTACGAAGTGATTTAGATATCACTACCCTGCATACAGGTTGTGTTTGCGTGTCGTCACAATATGCCCTAACCATCAACCCATAACAATGTAAGCATGCAATACCGGTCAGAATATGAAACCTTTACTCATTCGTCTACAAACTCGGCTTTAGTCAAACTTACATGATATTTGGTATTTCCATTATCTCAGTATAACGCAGAGCGTCCGCTCAGACCAACGGTTTTCATAGAACGAAAATAAATGTTCCAATGTCAAGTTCCACAACCTCCGTCCTTCAATCCATAGCCGAATCCTCCCTTTCTTCCAAGGTCGAACAACAATTGAACCTTCTAAGGAGCGTGTAAGGTAAGTTTTGTTTTTGTGAAGGAAAGCCACAAATCAAAAACATACTGTACAAGATGCGTTGGTGTGAACTCCACACAAGCTACATCAAACAAAGTGACCTTCACTCCATGGGAGCGATTAGCCCTCCGGGCGACCAATGTGGCATTTGAATATGTTTGAAAAATAAATGAATTGTTTGCTGGCATCCACCAATGCGGCGCTATCGTGAATTCTTTTTCACCCATCAATATGGCTAGTGATTTCGTTTCTTTTGGAAAACAGTTACAGTTAGGGTAAGTAAAACATAACGAGGAAATGGTTTTCAAATAGGCCCAGTGACATCTTTCTACTAGGCCTGAAAATCCACCTCTCTTTGTACAAATGCAGCTCTCCCATCCCCAGCGCCTAGCTGAGCCAGCCCACCCCATGTCCTTGCCACGTCTGCGCGCGCCCTGTTCTCGCAGAGGAATGTGCTCTGCGGATAACGCAAGACACTGACAAGTCATAAATCCAAGTGCCCATTCACCTCCACTGAACTTCCTGTGCACTAACAACCTACACCCCGCCAAGCCTGAGCCCATCAACTCAGACCTCGCAATTCCATTCATGCTGATATCCATCCGACCCTCCCGTGCCCTGATCAGTCAAGGACCCACAAGAGTGGGGTGAAAGTGGGAGGGGGCAAAAAACAGAGTTACACTATATGGCATCCTAAAACAGGCACTTCTTGCAAAAATAAGTTGACAAACAGGATACATTTGAAAAGACAATTTGGACGCTACGGCCACCTATGTCGAGCTTTACAGACACCAAGCAACCACAGACATGCATGTTATCGTTCGAGATATTAATGAATCATAAACTGGATTAAATGTGCATAATTAAATACTACTTAATACTTTTAATAGCTTTGAAATTCGAGTTTAATAGTATTCCATTGTTCATGTACGAACACTGCTGCAAATCATTTATACCGGGAAGTCAACTGTTCAACAAGATCCCCTTTAGGTGGACAGGGCTCGTTTGCAATGTTTTGTGGCAATGTATGTGTCCTAGGAACAAAATCAGGATTGATTCCATGAGTATGCATGGCCAACACACTCAAAGTGAGATCTTTCACAAAATCGAATTCCAGTTCCTGGTATATTGGCTTGGCCACTCATTTTTTGCTTCGTTTTACAAAGGCCATTGTATAATGAAGCATCCCAAAGTTTCTGCAGCTCTCGATTGTTCTCTATGAAGGTTCTCGTTATGCGCTAATACGGCAAGTAATGTCCTAGCTTGCATTCCGTCTATGCCGAAATTCAATCTTTTGGGTCTGTACTTTAGGCACATATTGTGGAACACCTCCACCTCTCTGGTGTGACATAATTCTGTGAGTCCCTTTAGGTCTCTTGAAAGAGTTTTATCAAAGACGATCTTTTGAAGAGCTCTGTGTGGAGGTGAAGATTGAACCAACCACTTCTTCTTACTTTCCTACTCCTCCGATAAAGGTCCATGTGCACATTGGTGAAAATGTTGGTTTTCTGTCCATGAGTGAACGTTGGAACAGTGGTGCATCAAGTAGAATTTCCACAGACCCATCACAAGTTTAGGAGCTCCACCAAAGATGGTTGCTGAAAGACTGAGACCACTGTAAAATATTTTCTGAAACTTTCTTTTT
This sequence comes from Ambystoma mexicanum, assembly GCF_040938575.1. NCBI lineage: Eukaryota > Metazoa > Chordata > Amphibia > Caudata > Ambystomatidae > Ambystoma > Ambystoma mexicanum. The sequence continues at coordinate 381,164,915 of NC_090925.1, forward strand.
ACAAGCAGCTGTCATTTTTTTATTGACTGATTTGGCAACGTTCCATACAACAAATTGATGACAAATGTTTGGAAACTGCTCTCACATGGCCTTGGCTATTGAAACATGTCTGTCAGTGGCTATGAGGTCTACTTGCATTCCCCTCGATTGAAGATGTTCAAGGGATTTTATGAAACCATGTTTCTCCATGGTCACAGAGGATTTACATTGGGACACCTGCATGATCTCCGAACACACAATTTTTTAGTTTCCATGTATTGAAAGTGGTATGTGCAGTACTTTGCTGAAAATCCGGAGCTGTCACACTGTCCGTCGCCAGCTAGCCTGAACCGTTTGCCAGAGAATGTCCTTTCAATTGACATTTGTTAAATTTTCCTGACTTAACTAATAGTGGGGAACACGAATTCTCTTTGATATTTGTAGTACTGCGTTTTAGAAAGGAACTGAACTCCCACAAATTGACAGAAACTGGCTAACTTACTAAAAGTCGAGCCACTGAAAAGTAAATCTGCTTAACACAGATTTCCAGCTGGCACTTTTCCCAGCATCGGTTGAGCGGACCATGAAAAGGAATCATGGAGGTGGGCACAGGTGGCTTGGATTTTCAGGTTAGTGCCTTGTAATACATGAGTCACATTCACCAATGGCTCCCCACATATTTTCCCCCTCCTTGAATGGTAGAGTATAATCTCTACCAGGCAGCTGTTGAATAGAATATATTTAGGCTCCTTTATTAGCCAATTGTCCTGCATGAATGTGGTTTGTGACTCAACTGTGGTGGACAAATCGCCCAAACTAGACAAACTGTAGTCGAGATCTTTGGCAAGTTCCTCAGTCAATTGCATTGAAGCTTCAGTTTCTGTTAGTTCAGCTTGTGTTATTTGCACATGAATTGGAGAAACCATCAACGTCGAATGTTTATTGGGTGGACCTTTTTTTGAGGATGTAGATTGTGTCAATTGGTCAGCGAGGAATTCCAAAGCATCTTCATTATATTCAGTTTCATCTTGTCGACTTCTCACATTGTAGCAATGGTCCAACAACACTTTGCTGGCCTCGCCGGTCACATTTAATTCAGTTTCAGGCCATTGGGCATAAGCATCACAAGTCTGCTTATTGACTGGACCAAGCTGCGCCTCAAATAGTTGTATTTGTTGTCTGTGTCTTTATACTTCTTTTCCTTCTGGGCCTCTAGTATATGGGTTGTAAAAACATGTTCAATGTATAGCACACATACAGTAGATAGCACTTTAAATACAAAAACATGTTATGAAGAAAACACCAGCCCAAAACACTTCTAAAAAACGAAATTGTTTGTTAGTTACCCTTGTTTTCTTGATTTTCTGTGAAACCGTGGTCTTCAGTCTAACGACCTGTGATACAAGTGCCTCCTCTTCTAATTCCACACCTTGTGCACATTCCTTGAACAGAATATTCTTTTAAAAAAAAGAAATGTTAGTGGCCTCGGTGGTCAAAGTGACATCAAATCTAGAGTACACTTACTTGTTACTAGGATTGCGAGGGCGAACCGTTGCGCGAAGTTCGTGCATGAGCACCATCATAATCCTCAACACGGACCTTGTGAGGCAAGCTGCCCTGAAGTCAAGCTGCTCGGTAACGCATAGCAGCGGTGTCTCTTCTTCCGATATGTAGGCCAAGCATCCAGAGTTTTCTCTGCAGCAGCAGTTCTCCTCGGTTGGCATGACCTCCTATTGCAGGTACACCCGGTGGAAACGTCTTCTGTGCGACTAGACTCTGGCTCAGGATCCAGTGATTCGTCTTCCCAACTGTCGTCCGATGCCCCATCGTTGCCGCATCTTTCTCTATCAACTAATTCTGCCTCTGAATACTCCAGCTCGTTCTGGTAGGCTGTATAGTTGCCATTATACAACAAAATTAAAATCGAGAGTAATGCTAGTACAAGTATCTGATTGCACGGGATCTGAGCAATGAAGATAGCTGAACAGAGCAGAAACGAGTCACAGGCTAGACAAAAAAAACAATGAAACGATTGAAAAAGCAACTCTGATGTTGTCTGATGAGAAGCGTCTGTTTATATTTATTAAAGAAAGAGGCATCCTGTCATTTCCATGGAGACACGTCATTAGCTGGGGCACAGAGAACTTTGAGACGAGACGTGCATTTGCGTTGTGAAATGGGCCGTACGCATCTAGTGATGTCAGCTTCAGGGCAGGTGATATGATTTAGTGCCGCGAGGGCAGTCGAACTTGGGGATATGCGCTAATGGATAAAATTAGCACAAGATGGCCGTGCCCCGCTCGTTGATTTCGCATGTGTAAAATTGAGGAAAACTAAGGTAAGGTGTATAGGAAATGTTTTTACAATCGATCACAGTTTGCATAAAACCACATGCCTGAACGCCCGGGACAATAAAAATATTGAGAGTATTATTCCTTTAATAGAAGAAAAAATATATATATAAGAGCAAGGTAGCAATGAGAGTATACTTGTGTGCATATTTAAATTATAGCAAATGAAGCAAAAGGAGTGATAATGTAAGCAAAAGTCAGAAAACGCAGTCACTTTGAACCTACGTAGCAGCCAGGTCATGGCAGATACAGAATTAATTCATATATATTCATGAATAGAATACCTTCCTGGCTAGCCAAAGAATGTTGAACGATAGAACTTCTCACTTCACTTATCAGGAACAAAGAGCACAGAAAGTATGCTCTGTGAGAAAATTATGATTCATGTTTTAGAAATGCGCAGACACCTTAAACTTCTGTAGCAGGTAGATGCTGGGAGTCAAAGCGTTAATCTCTTGTATTTATATAGTTAACATCTTTAGAAACTAAGAAAGCTTTGAACAACAAAAACTGCACTTGTTTTAGTACAAACGAAGCTAAGATAAAAAAGACCACAGAAATGTCAAAATGTAAAAAAAATGCTTTTTTTTCCAAGCCAACTGCATAGTTAAGAAAAAGGGTTGTAAATCTGCCAGTACATTCTTTCTTGCTTGGAAAACAGAGTTAATGAGATGCATACAGGGCTTAAAAGTAAACACGTGTGTAGAAAAAGAGATATTTGTGTTTAAATAAAATGCATAGCTTGACAGTTACTACAACACTAAGGGTATTGCTAATTTGACCCGTAAAAAAGGTCTTGTTTACATTCCTACCGAGAATTAAAGATTCATAATCACACAAATCACAGTCTATAGAAGAATAGTTTTTCATGACATATTTTTATGTATGATCATTTCATCATTCACATATAGCAGTAAAAAAAAAAATCTGAATCTCAGTGGGTCTATCACAGCATCGGAGAAAAAAACACTTGTTCACTTACAACAATTAAAAATCAGTCCCAAGTGTTTAAACAGAAGCTACAAAAAACAAGGCATTTTACATTAGATAATGCCTGGTACTTAGATTTTTTTAGGGCTTTGCCATAAAAGAAATGCTAATGTATGAGAACAATAATGGACTAAGTGGCCTATGCTTGATAGGCCCAGAAACTTGATGCAAAGCAGCCCAAAAGAGGACAAAAACAACCAGACAAATACGATGATTCGGGTGGAAGATTTGTTAATACACAATGAATAAAGAAGAAAAGGAAAACGAACTTGGAAAAATGCAAATGGGGAAGACAATGTGGAACCCGGAAATGTTGCGAAATGGGAGTGACGGAAAAAGTGTTGAGTATAAGCCACATGTGAACAATGTGTGAAAACGGGCTAGTGGGTTACCTCAAAGTGTGACCATCTCTCAAATTCTCATAGTGGCTGTAAAATTATCTGAGGCATATTGTTAGTTTAAAGTTAATTGATTAAAGTAAACAAATGTATTCTCTAGGGACATATACATGTTTAGATTAGGAGAATATAATGTGGTAGTACTGATAGTACTGATGTAGTAGAAATGTTTTTACAATGTTTTACAATGTCTCCCATATTGATATGATATGGCATTGATATGATATTGATATGATATGGCATTTATAACACGCCTATACACAAGTGTTTCAAGATGCGATGAGGCAAGGTAGGGGGAACAGAGAGAAGACAGACAACGATCCTACTAGGCCAGGTGTCATTGAGATCGCACACATATACAATTGAAAGAATGGGGGGACATTTTTTACTGGCCCCGAGATTCGTCCCTCCTATTTAGCTGGCGAATGCTCCTATACTTCCTTTATGCTGTACCCTATAAGAGGGGAGATAAACACTATTGATTATGTATACCAACAACCATTTCCAAAATTCCACTGACCATTGGAAACATTTAGTACAATTTGTTTTATTATTAAGACAATATGTTAAAAATGTATTAAACAATCATCAATAAAAAGACTCTAAGCAGACTGAATGCTGCCTTCAATTCATACTATTATTCTATAAACACACAAAGTGTCATAGTGCTTTCTTTCTAACAATTCACCATACAACCACTAGCTGACTCACACTCTGTTCACCATACTCAGCTGCCCATACAAATGTCGAATACAGAAAACAGAAAGCTGTCAAACTGTGAGTTGCTTCCTCCAGACCCTTAATGTCCCAATTAAGCAAATCCTTGCTAAACAAGGTTCTAGTTAACTTAATAATAGCTTAATAGGTACTGCCAAAAAAAAATGAAAAATCAAACCGCCCAACATGTTTCGTTCTATTTACAACATTATGTCAGAACAATGATAGAGTTTCTTCAGGGGAAATTCGACATTCAGGTTTTCTTTCTCTTTCACACTCCATATAATAATGTTCATCTGTCACCCTACAGGGAACAGCATAAAATACAGCCATAAGTGTTGCTGTTACTGAATTAAACATCTAACCAACAGTGGAGCTTATAGTCTCCTGTGTCGACTTACCATGGTAGCTTTAATAAATAATGCTGTCCATAGCGAAGGAGGTGCGTCTTCCAAATAAACTGCCCTCTGTTGTAGTGAACGCCACTTACAATTTTTGACCGCTGAGTTACAACTCTGTAAGAACAATTTTCTTTATATATACCAATAAACATATGTACTGGAATTCATATTAAATCTTTAGTCTGTTTTTATCCTTTCTCTATGTAGAACAAGTTCCATGCTCAATACTAGGTAGCTACCTCACTAAACTGAGTACATGTGTGGCTAGAGTCGTTCCTGGCTTGTGGAGGAATTATGTATCGATATATATATGAATATATATCCAGAGTGTTCACCCGCTAACCTCCTGATTTTTATAAAGATTTGTATAATGCCTTATGTTGCTATTCTTCTAATCACTAGTACAATGCACAAAAATGCATATATATATATATATATGCACAGAGCACTTTTAGTGCACACCTTTTACTAACATGGATGTACTTGAATACAATGACTCACTCACTTGTATCCTTAAAGTCGATCCATTCGTGATCGTCTTCTGCTGGTTACAAACCAATCTTGGTGCAAATACACACGTTAGTCCCAACTGCTAGGTTTCTTCTTTAACCATAGGTTACTGAACCCGATCTTCCCGCGAATTACGGTGGCTGGATTACAAAAAAAGAAAAGTTTTTTTAGGAACAAATTGGGTGGGGGTTGAAGATGCAATTTACTTAAGCAGTACCCTGTGACCCTTCTCACAAGCGGTGCTTTCCAATTCACCCAATAGCTATATATGAGCGGCTCGTGTCCGCGCACTTTCTCCCGTAATTGAAGATGCATGCTACTTAAGCAGTCCCCTGTCGCCCTTCTCGCAAGCAGTGTTTTCTAATACGCCCAATAGCTATATATGAGCGGCTCGTGTCTGCGCACTTTCTCCCATGAATATCCTAAGACACTTACTTCCTTCGTGTTCGCCGTCTGGCGTCACTTCTATCTGATCGTTTACACATACCATCGGTCACCTGATACTAGCAGTTACGTTTCGATACTCTCTTTTTAAAGGGAGTAGAACGGCACAGCTATGGTAGATAACCCTAATTAGTTCTAATGAGATGACAGCCGAAACCAGTCATTCGGTGATACGTGTAATGAAGGCATGGCGCCTTTGGGTACTCAAAATCCCCCATTAACAGTATACTTTTGTACACCGCATCTTAGGGTGGGTCACTCAAATTACATGATGCAAATAGTGTAATTGAGACCTGTTAGTCGTGCCGCTGTTACTGGTTGCTGAGCTCATGCTTATGTATAGTCCATCTCTATGAATGTAGAGAAATACTACCATGGGAGGGCATGCACTGTAACATCAGCGCTTTTCAAGATGGGCATGATTTACTAACTGCTCCTTCCTCTTGATTTAAAGAAAACCACGAAGCCGGGGGACTCCCTTTACCCCAAGCAGTTCCAATCAACGGCCTCATTAAGCCCGATTTCTGCTGATTTACATAGAAATATTAGCCATTGCTCTTTCGCCTGCAGTCTATTGATTGTTTCTGCACCGTTGATGGGTGGAATATGCAGTAGTACCGTCCATTTCAGGTCATCTATACCATGCTCCATCATTAAAAAATGATTAACCATCGGGCTGTGGAGACCTTGTTCTTAATACAACTCCTGTGTTCGGTGATTCTCACTCTGATTTTCCGTTTAGTCATGCCTATATAGAGTTTGCCACACGGGCACCATACAGCATAAATCACACTACAGGTGTTGCAATTCGTAAAAGACACTTGTGTCCAAGGTTTAGCCAAACCAAGATCAACTTGTGTAGTTTGGCTAGTTAAGTGACAATTAACACAGTGTCCGCATGGGGCATGTCCTGCTGTTTTTGGTAACCCCCATATTTCAGTGACACTTCTCTGTTTGTCCCTTTAGTGATGTCATTTTTAGTAAGTAGATCTTTTAAGTTTGGACCTCTTCTGAAGGCACAAAGCAGGATATCAAGGGGGCATTCTCCTCCCATCAGAACATGTCAGTTTTTCTTAATAATCTTGATGACTTGATTAGTTTGAGGGGTGTACGTACACACAAATACTATTCTTTCTTTGTCTTTTGTTCTGTCATTATATTCTAACAGTCCCTCACGATCATTATTCTTAGATCTTTTAAGAGCTCGTCGCACTATCTTACTTGGATACTTTCTTGCGATTAACTTAGAACTCAAAGTGTTAGCTTCTGTCAGGAAAATCTTTTTTGTGGAGCTATTGCGTTTGAGATGCAAGAACTGGCCAAACGGGAGATTCTCCCTTGTATGGCATGGGTGACAACTGTCAAACTCTAAGAGGGAGTTACGGTCAGTTGGTTTATGGTATGGTTTAACCTGAAGAATATTACGACTGACATCGACCCAGATTGGGATGTCCAGGAAATTGATTTTTAGAACTCTTTGTGTGGAAGTAAACTTCAAATAACGACTTTGGCAATTAATTCATGTCATGAATTCATTAAACAGCTCTACAGAACCATCCCACACAATCAAAATATCATCTATGTAGCGGCGCCACAAACCCAACTTTGAAAAGTAAGGGTTATTGGGGCTATAGATGGTCTGACGTTCGAAGCTTTCGACAAATAGATTTGCTGCCGAAGGGGCTACTGATGAGCCCATTGCTGTCCGTGGGTCTAATGATTTAGATGTCCATTAAAGCTGAAATAATTCTCCGTAAGCACCATTTCTGCACACCAAAGAATAAAACTATTTGGTGTGTTGCCCTCTGTCCTTTTGGTGAGGAGTATCTCCTCCAACACTTGTAAAGTCTCCTGTTGTGGAATACAGGTATAGAGTGACACTATATCCAAGCTTACAAGCAATTGTTTAGTTGGATCAAATTGCATCTCTTCCACTATGTTGATAATTTCAGTGGTATCCTGTACAAAAGAGTACATGGTATGCACAAAAGGTTTAAGATACCTATCTGCAAATGTTGACAATGGTCCAAGTAGAGTCATTCAGATCGCGCAAGTGCATGGGAAGGGGGAAGGGACAATGCAGTACATGGGATAATAGAATAATTAAGTAAGTAAAGTACAGCCAGCTGGTGGCAAGTGCAAGTGTAAGTGCAGACATTCAGTGTCAAGTGCTGGTTCTGGGACTGTAGGGATACAGAAAACAGTCCCCAAGTGCGGGGGTTGCCCGGAAGTCAGTGCAGGTGTGCAACTGGCTGGGGAGGGGACCTGGGCCCGAGAACAGAGGTTGGCCAGGTAACCAGTGCAGATTCAGTTTCAGCCAGGAAGCCAGGAGGGGAGAGGAGGAGAAAAAGCAGAAGCAAAGAGAAAGGTTTTGAGGCGCTTCCGGAACCGGAGATGATTCTCCTCAAGTTTCAGGGAGGGAGGCTGTTCCAGATGGATGCCCCAGCCCAAGAAAGAGATCTACCACCAACTTGTTGCTTGGAGAAGCGACTGACCATGAGGGAATTGGAGGCGGATGAGCGAAGAGCTTGAGAAGCAAGATATTTAGGAAGAGAGTGTTGAAGGTATTGAGGCCCTAGACAGCAGAAGGCCTTGTGGACAATGCAAAGGGTTTTGAACTTTATCCTAGCAGCCACTGGGAGCCAGTTGTCACGCCTGTGCCACTGGCGCACACATTGGCAACCATCATGGACGATAAGGTACTCGTTTATCTTAATAATACTCTTTAAACAACCCCTATTCACATTTTGGTCCTTAATTTCCATTTGTACGACATTGGTACTTTCCTATTTCATTCAGCTAACTACATGTACCATAATGCACCTTGCTACCGCTATCAATTCCTGGCCATTCCCATTCATCAGTATTGGAACCACAATCCCCAGAAGCCCTAGCGATCAGTGCTGCTTCCACCATCTCAGGACCAGAGAGGGAGGAGGCAGATTATCTTCAGGTGTGCTGCTCCAGGTGCTGCCAATTAGCCTGCCTCAGTAGAGGGCAGGGCTGTATTTAAGCAGCTGCCTGCAGGAGCTCAGTCTCTTGCGTCAAGAGTCCTCCCAGCCCCTTTTTGCCTTATGACTCGAATTTGTATGCTGTTCCTGTTGCTGCATTTTCCTGCTTTGATCCAGTGCTCTTTCGGTGCTGCCTGCCTTGTAGCCTGCTACACTCTGCTGCCTACAGCCCTAGCCTTCTTGGCTCCCTGCCTCACAGCCCTGCTCCTCTGGGCTCCCTGCCTTGCAGCCTGCATCCCTCCACTGCCTACAGCCCTGGTCCTCTGGGCTCCCTGCCTTGCAGCCTGTTACACTCTGTTGTCTTCAGCCCTAGCCTTCAGGGCTCCCTGCCTTGCAGCCTACAACCCTCCGCTGCCTACAGCCCTGGTCCTCAGGGCTCTCTGTCTTGCAGCCTGTTACACTCCGCTGCCTACAGCCCTAGCCTTCCGGGCTCCCTGCCTCGCTGCACTGCTCCTCTGGGCTCCCTGCCTTGCAGCCTGCAATCATCCGCTGCCTACAGCCCGGGTCCTCTGGGCTTCCTGCCTTGCAGCCTGCTACTCTCTTCTGCTTTCAGCCCTGACCCTCCGGGCTCCCAGCCTCGACACCCTGTTCCTTTGGGCTCGCTCCTTGCTGCCCTACTCCTCTGGGATCTCTGTCTTCCGCCTACTACAGCTCTCATTCCTGCTCCTCTGGACTCTCTGCCTTTCAGCCTACTGCAGTCCTCTGCAATCCACTATAGTTTTTCTGCACCTTGGGCCATCTGTTACTGCGACCCTGTTTCCTTGTTTGCAGCCCCCCTATTTCCTGGCTGCTGCTCCCTTTCTCTCTTCCTTGTTTGCAACCCCTTGTTCTTGATCCCTGTCCTTCTCTTCCTTGAGTCCTCTGTCCTCCCCTTTAGTTTACCCATTTCTATTGTACTGTTTTTTCCTTCATTCCCTTCTGCTAGCTTTCTCTTAGACTTCCTTTTCCCTGGTTATTTCTGTTCTTGTCTCTCTTGTGTCTTATGTTGATCCTTTGTACAGAGCTTGACTGTTGGTTACCAGCAGGCAACCTCTGCCCATTCCCTTTTCGCGTTTTCAGTGTTACAGACACCCACAGCTGTTGTTCCCAGCCATGAGCATACAGAGTGGGCCCATGTAATAGTAATCTGTGCTGAAGGCTGGAGTTTCCAAAGGTCCGTGGAACACTCTTTTCCATTTCTGCATACACCCCAAGAGGGAATCCAGTTTGTTTGTATCTTTGTATTTCCTGCCCCTTTCTGTTCAAAACTACAGTTGCCTACTTTTCTTTCTTGTTGAGTTTCCTGCTGTGTGTGTACTTATCTGTCACCTTACATCAGCACAGCCACCCAAACCCTACCTAGGGGCCCTGTGTCACTCTTGACAGAGTGCCATCCTTGACACCAGTGCATAGATTTCGGTCCTGTAGAGATACGATCCCTGGGCTTGAGGCCAAGGACAAGTTTCGCAGTCCTGTTCTGGATGAGTTGCAGAGGGCAGAGAGTAGAAGCAGGCAGATTTCGAAAGAGGCTGTTGCAATAGTCCAACGTAGAGAGAACCAGAGCTCTGGAGACAGTGAGCTTCTGGGGGAAGGAGAGGAAAGGAAGAATACCTCTGAGGAGGTGCAGCTGGTAGTGTGACTTCATAGAGACATCAAAGATGTGAGGAGAGAAAGAGAGTGTGGATTCGAAGATGACACCAAGGTTTTTAGCCTCACAAGTGGGAGCAGGAAGAGGGCCAAGAAAGGCCGGCCACAGAGTGACAGGAAAGGAGGGGGTGGGTGTGCCGATTAGGAGAATCTCGCTCTTACTGGCATTAAGGCAGAGATCATTGGCGGCACACCACTCCTGGATGGCGGACAGATAGTCTGAGATGAGAGAGGGAGAAGAGGTGGCTGAGGGTAGCCTGAAAATTAGCTGGATGCCATCCGCATAGCACTGGAAGTTGAGGCAGAGTGCAGCAATGCAGTGGGCAAGAAGTGCCAGGGAAGGAGATTATACCCCTGGGGAATATCACAGGTAGAGATAGAGATAGAGGAGAGGAAGGACCCAAGTTGAACCTGGGACGGTCGATCAGAGAGGAAAGGAGTCAGCCAGGACCTGACCAGTGATACCCAGGTTATCGCGGAGACGGTTGAGCAGGACAGTGTCAAACACAGAGGAGAGATCAAGCAAGATGAGGACACAGCGGGTGTTGGAATCAGGTTTGGAGAGCAGGTCTTCACGGATGTTCAGGGGAGCAGTTTCCGTGCTTCTGGCTGCTCTGAAGCCAGACGGATGATCAAGGAGACAACCAACAGATTCAGGGTGGAGATTAAGCTGGGAGATGGCCAACTTTTCCAAGAGTTTGCCCAGGAAAGGAGTGATGGAGATTGGGCGATAGTTAGCCGGGTGGGATGGGTCGGCAGAGGGTTTCTTAAGAAGAGGATGCACAAGGGAGTGCTTCAGGGGGGAAGGGAAGACTCCAGTGGCGAAGGAGTAGTTGCAGAGAGAGTCAATGTGGTCCTTGATGGTTTTGGAGGAACAGGGATGAACCTGCTTTGACGAGGCTTTCATAGATCGGACTTGTCTAGAAACCTTGTCTGGGGAGAACAGGGGAAAGGAAGAGAAGGAGGGAGGAGAGGTGGCCGAAGAAGGGCAAGAAAAAGAGCAGGGAGTAGAGGGAGGAAGGCGATAGGAGGAGAGAAGGAGAGAGAGGACAGGATGTCATGAGTTTTAGAGATGAAATGAGAGGCCAGCGCCGTGCAGAGGTCCTGGGAGGGGACAGAAGAGGTAGAGACTGGCAGGATTGGCCAATTCCTTGCAGATTGAAACATATCTCCTCATAGTGGGGGTGAATAGCATAGAGATGTGTAGGTAAACTGTAAATGCAGGAGGGTGGACATTGGGTGTAATAGTGTGTATTAAATAGGGGTCTAATACAGACCAAAGGGGGCGTAGAGGGTGTAGACCCCACCCCCCCTCAACCTGAATGTATAGGAGGTAGACCCCTCCCCTCTCTAACTGAATACAGATAACCTGTCGGGTTGACCAATAACTCCAGTATTGCAAAAATCAGAATTATAGTGCTTAAAGGTCAAACAAGCACACTGCATGGCGACATACATTTCTTGTGTCAGAATGCCTTGTGCAGTGAAGGGCATGATTGGGCATGATTGGAAAGCCCACATTTATCACAGTTACTAAAAATCTAGATTCAAATCTGAGCAGGTACTAAGTTCTGATCAAAGATAGGTTGGTCCACCATTTTGTGATAACCAGGCATAGTCAGACAATTTCTAAGATATTGGACTTTTGCTGATGATATAATTCCCCCATAGCAGTTCATTGAAGGTTCAGTAGAAGAGAACGACTGTCCAGACTTTTTAGTAACAATCTTGACATTGACGAGCCTGGGGCTGCCATGTAGTGATTCAAGGTAAGGTAGCAATTAGCTCAGACATCTGGTCAGCTAGCAACAGTTGCTGGGTTCACAGGGAGGGCACACAGCTGATGCCCATACTTGGGCTCCTGTGACAGGGCGACATAGTGCTGCCTGCTAAAACTACCTCAGGGTTCACGTCAGAAATGTTCTCTCTTGACACATCAAAGGATTCATTTTAAAGGTTGAGTATATCTCACACAAATTTTATTAGTTGCATGCGTAGGTATGACATCGGTGCTTGGTGAGTGACAGTTCAGTCAACCAACCCGGGAAGGGGAAAGGGCTTGTCTTTGAGTGTCTAAACCAATGAGAATAAACTGCATCATGAAATAGAAACCTGTTCCAACTGCAAACTGAATATAAGGGGGCTACATTCAGAGCTCATTTGATAACTGTTGGAGTTCCTGATGTATGCTGACTGCTGTATCCTGCCTTGTTGTACCCTGGAAGAATAAATATGTCTTTTGAAATCCAGCCTGAGTGTCCTGATCAGCTTCTGTTTGTTCTCAAGCCTGCCTTTCCTGATCCAGGGGTGCCAAAGCCCAGAGATGGTGTTGGGACCTTCTCTTCAGGCTTATCCTCACAGTTCTGTCTAGATGTGACGCAAGGTAATATTCAAAATTCTGTCTTGATGTGACACAAACTAATCTTCACAATACTGTCTAGATGTGATGCTAGCTAATATTCACATTTCTGTCTAGATGTGATGCTAGCTAATATTCACTATTCTGTCTAGATGTGACGCAAGCTAATATTCACAATTCTGTCTAGGTGTCACACCGGCTAATATTCACAATTCTGTCTGGATGTGACGCATGCTAATCTTTACAATTCTGTCTAGATATGATGCTGGCTAATCTTTACAGTACCGTCTAGATCTGGCGCAAGCTAATATTCCCAATGCTGTCTAGATGTGGCACAGGCTAATCTTCAAAATTCTGTCAAGATGTGACACAGGCTAATATTCACATTTCTGTCTAGATGTGACAAAGGCTAATCTTCACAGTTCTGTCTAGATGTGATGCTAGCTAATATTCACTATTCTGTCTAGATGTGACGCAAGCTAATATTCACAATTCTGTCTGGGTGTCACACCGGCTAATATTCACAATTCTGTCTGGATGTGACGCAAGCTAATATTCACAATTCTGTCTAGATGTCACACAGGCTAATAGTCACAATTCTGTCTGGATGCGACACAGGTTAATCAAAATTCTGTCTAGATGTGATAAAGTGAAAGCTTGAGCCAGAAAACAAAATGACTACAGCTTTTAAAAACTTCACTGTCCATCCTTAAAACTATTAGCCTCTTAAGTGACCCAACAGAAGACACAGAACACCAAAGAGTTGTCTGCATTACCTCCTTCAAAGATGAGGAGGAGGGTTAAAAAAAAAACAGGGTGTGTACCTTGTCTGTCACCTGCTTCTGTTAAGAAACCGCAACATTTGCATTTCATGCTGTCAGCAGTAAGATTTCTCGAACGTTTATGGGGATGCTGCAGCACCTCCAGCAACCCTACTTCCAGCGCTACTGGGCCTGCCATGGACATTCTGCACTGGTAATGCTGTATGACATTCTTTCCAAGTTCTTGCCTATTGGCTGGATCAGTGTGATTACTGAGAAAAAGAAATACAGAAATCAAGAGAACCCCTATGTGGATAATAAGGGTTAACTGCCGGGCTCAACTTTTAGTTGGCCGGTGCCCCCAATGATTAGCATTCCTTTGTTTAATTAAATAGCTTGTGAGATGCAGAGGCGTAGACAGTGTAGGGCCCTAGAGGGTCTACAGGTAAGAAAAAAAAAAGCAATTTTGTTTGTGTGTATGCAAGGATTGTATGCATGTATGAATGTGTTTGTGCATGCATGTGAAGGTGTGTTTAGGTGCGTGTATGTTTGTATGCAAGGGGTTATCTGTAAGTGCATGCATATGAATGAATGCAGTGTGAATGGTGTACATGGGTGTGAGTGTTATTATGTGAAGGAGCGGTTGGAGTGGGGGACGGTATTGCAATGAGGCTGGCTGGATCCTACTGTGGCATTTAATTTTGTACTCTAATTAAGGATTAGGCGAGCTTGGTGAGTATTCTTACATGGGGTGGGCATGTTTCCTTACTGTGCTATGGCATTGTTTTACTGATGTAAGGTCAAAGTCAACATGATGTGTTCTTACATAAGCGGGGGGATTTGTGTAGCCCGCAAGGCAATACTTTCTCATTGTAGCATGACATTTTTGACTGGCGTTAGGGGGCAAATACAACATGATGAGTGTTCTTATAAGGGGGATATGTGTAATGTTAATGATTAGTTATTTCTATTGCACTTTCGCCAAAGCACTGTACAGAGAATATATTTATGTAAAATGATCACCCAACCAAAGTTGTTATTCATTTATTGACCTCAGAAGGAAGACTGAGTTGGTCTTGAAGGGATTTGAACCTCCGACCTTCAGATCACACTCAGATTGCTGCAGTGCTGGCTCAACCCAAGGGCGTGTTTTCTTGCTGTGGCGTGGCATTTTCTGTTTAACTGGCATTAAGGCAAAGCCAACAGAGGCATGTTCTTACGTTGGGATACGGCATATACTGGCAGAGCCAGCATGAACATGTTTTGTTATAGTATCATTATTGGCATGATGGGCACAGCAAACATAACTATTTCCTTATGTGGGAATACTGACATATAATAGGTGCAGCAGAATGAACTTGTTTGAGCACAAAGAGTATGAACATGTTTTTTACCCTTGTAGAGTGTTGGCATACAGTGGGCAAAAGCATTATAAAAATGTGCTTGAAAAAAAAGACTTGCCATCTAAGTAACTTTTGCAATGTCTTACTATTCAAAAACTGATTGTAAACTGTGTGACTTTTTACCTAATGTATCACAGAAAGTGTACTGTAATATTGTAATATTCCCCATTTTAACCCCTTATTTAAACATTTTCCACGGGGAGAGAACCCCGCCAAACCCGTCTTGGTTGGTTCGCTCTCCCTCACTACACTCGGTAGCTCCTACAGATTCGGCCAGGGACACAACAAGTCCAGTTCCCTCTTCGGGCTCCCCTTAGGGTGAGCCCAACTACATGAGCTCCCGGCCCCACTTGTTACGCAAACCTGAATAAACCTCCGGTGAGTTGGGGTGAAAGGTGCATCTAATGGGCCAATGGAAGGCATAATATCTATTCAGCCTGCTGGGCTCGGGGTGGGGGTCAACAGTGAAATAGGTTTAATGACCCCACTCACTACCAACTTTCAAAAACTGCCATCTAGCAGCCCCACAATGTTGTGGTTGGCTCCGCCCTTGCCCTTGTGGCTCGAAGTCCATTTCCCTAAACTTCGCACCCAGATCCCAAAGTAGTGCCTCAAGGATTGTTAGCGCTTTAAACGGTATTTGATATTAGCAGAGAACTATGTTGGAAAAAAGTATGGCAGGATCGGGTCTGAACATATAACAGATCTCTCAAGATTCCCTATTCCATGTTGATAAGCCATCCAGCCTCCCTTTTTTTGCATTTCTGTGAATTGTGGTCTTAGATTTAAAATTGAACGAACAAAACAAGTCCCAGCATTCAAAGGAAAAAGAAACAGGACTGTATGTCTTTCTCATGCATCGAGTGGGGACACTTGAGAGCTCTAATAGAACACTCTGGTATGTGGGGTATGGCTGAGACCACATTATTAAAATGAAGATATGAGGCAGGGGTGGCAGTAATTATATCATTGGGAGACTAAGGGATATATAGCGATTTGCCTAAAACCACACCGTTTTGAGTGAAGTGCCAGGCTTAGAAGCCGGATCTCCTATGTCAGCAATATATGCACTCCTTACACAAAATAACTGCCTTTATATACACTTTTCTTTAATATATGGATTTTACATACAAATCAGTAAATTGCTACTATTGATACAGATGTTAAGTTATTTGACGTAGTGCACTCCTCCCATGTGCATGGCGTCTTAAGCATTTGGGATCTGTAAGAAAAGCAGGTTGGATTTGGTTAGGAGGAGAGGGAACAATACAAGATGGCCTTGTTGTGTTGCTGCATGCAGATCGGTAGCAATTCGCTGTGTGTGTATGTGTCTAGCTGATTTGTGGTGTGGACACTGGAAGTATGTGTAGCCAGTACCCGTAGAGCAGTGGTCTTCAAACCTTTTTTTTTAGAAGAAACATTAAGTTTTGAAGTTGCCCTCCAGCCCTTTACTTGTGAGTTAGCCATCTCAACCTGTTGAGTTTTGCTCATGTGATGCATGAAGACTCAACAAGGCGTGAAGGGGGAGAGTCCCTTCCCGGCCTTCTCTGAAATAGCCATATTTCCCTGCAGTGATGGCCTGATGCTTAAAGGGGAAGTTCTCTCAGGAACTGTATTGGCCCAATGGACCGGACATGCATTTTTGAGAATATATCAATCGATCCGAAAAGAAATTCCAATCCATCTTCCCTTTTCTCACATTTACACAAATGTGAAATTCATTCAATCAATCAATCAATCAATCAATCAAGTATTTATAAAGTGCAGCCCTCGCCAGTGGCACCAGGGTACTAAATAAATGCAGAGAAAAGGATTGAGCAGATCTATTTTAAAAGACAAGTCTTCAACTGATTTTTAAAAAGATTAAAATATTGGGTCTTATGCAGAAAAAGGGGAAGTGAGTTCCAAAGTTTGTGGCCCACTATTGCGAAGGTACGACCACCACATCGATCAAGACGATACTTAGGAAAGTTGAGCAGCAAGAGTGATCCCGATCTCAATGATCTAGCACTTAGCCTGAGGTTCTCCTTGGCTCCCCTTAGGACTTCCCTCCTGGGTCCTTTACCAGCACTTTCCCTGCCCTTAAGCCCCCCCCCCTTTCTCCTGCACTTCTCCTCACTGCACTTGGATGACTAGTAAGACCATAACTGTATTTTACTGATTTGCCATTGTTATTTTCCCTTGTTCCCATCCTATATTGCCTTGTGGTGCTTTGAAACACTATTCAGTTGTATAAGCGCCTAACAAATGCTCAATAAAATATAAATAAAATAAACGAGCAGCCAGGACAAAAGGCAACTGATTTTTCCTGCCTTAGAGAGCTTGATGCATAATACAAAGAAATTTAAGGTGAATCAGGGCCTTGACAGGTAACCAATCTAGGTCATGGCGAGCAGCAGACATTGCACTATCATAAGGTAGACCTTTGGCAAGTAAAACTGCAGTGTTTTCTAGCACCTGCAGCCCGTCTAGCAGATAGACAGGTTGAGTCATCAGTGCTGCATTACAATAGTCAAAGCTACTATTGATAGAGGCAGCGACGACAAAGTCCTAAAGGTTGCTTGGGATAAAAGGAAGAATCTTTGACAACAGTTTTAGCTTTAGAAAACTGGCAGAGCAAATAGAACTGACCTGTGCTGCAAGGGATAGGTAAGACAAGATCTTCACCACAAGGCTTTTTACCACGTTAGAGGGATTAGGTAAAGAACCCAACGTAGATGGACAGAAACCCTCATTCCAAAGTTCGAATGATGAGGGAGGACCTACTATTAAAACCTCTGGTTTATCCCCAATGAGCTTTGACCAGTTTACGCTCATCCAGCTGCTCATTGCATCCAAGCAGGTTTTCAACCGATTTGCAGATCCGCCATGTTCCAAATGCAGCCGAAAAAGAATCTCTGTGTCATCGGCGTATGCAAAAAAAGAAAGCCAAATGAGCGAATAAGACATGCCAACAGTTGAATATAAACATTAAAAAGGAGGGGAGAGAGAGCCGAGCCCTGTGGTACCCCACAGGCCACCACAACGAGAGAAGAAATGAAAGGGGACACGGAAGATGCTGACGGGAATCAAAAAGGAGTGAAACCAATCGAGGACACTGCCTGCAATACCTATACTCTGCAACCTCATTAACAGGGTTGCATGATCAATAGTATCAAAGGTGGCGGACAGGACCAATAGATTTAGGCCTGCCACAACGCCTGGATCCCTAATACAGGTTAGATCATCTAATTCTGAAACTAACACTGATTCTGTGCCCACAAGTGGGTGAAATTAGCCTGGTTGAAATGCAAGTGCAAAGTTACAAAACGGAAATGGCTGGCTTCTAGCCCATCCTCTGACAAACTGGCCTGCCACCTGCTCCAAAGACAATAAAGACTCTCCATCCGCTCCAAGAAGTGGTCCCATATTCAATCTTGCATCGCTGGGGCCACAAACAACATGGCTGAACATTTAAAAATCTGCAAGGAACTTGCCAATCCTACTTCAGTCTCCACCTCTCCTCTTCCTTCTCAGGCACTCTGCACAGCATTGGCCCATTTCACAACAAAAATACGGGACATCCTGTCCTCTCTCTCCTCTACACCCCTCCCTCTCACCCCAATGCCCCTGGCCCCACTTATCCCTACTCTCCTCCTTCTCAGCCATAGCACCAGATGAGTTCACCAAGACAGTCTGCTCTTTGAAATTCTCCTCCAAACAGGTGCTTCCTTGCTCGTCTAGAAATATCAAGGACAACATCGCCTCTCTCGCTCCCTCCGTGGCTCAGTTCTGCAACCATTCTTTGGGAATTCGCTCCTTCCCATCACCCATCAAGCACTCCCTTATGCACCCCTTCCTTAAAAAAGCCGTCTGCAGACCCTTCTGGCACAGCTAACTACCGACCTATCTCCTCTGTCTCGGGAGGATAGCTCGGGCAACGTGCTTGCCTTGGCAGCAAGACGATACGGAGCAACACAGGTTCAATTCCTGGGTCCATGCTTAGTAACCTATCATGTCATATCATATCACTACCCTCTTCCTGGGCAAACGCCTTGAGAAGTTGGTAATCTCCCAACTAATCAATCACACTGAATCTGTTCGCTGCATTTATGACCACCAGTCTGGCTTCAGAGCAGCCAGAGGCACAGAAACTGCTCTCATGAACACCCATGATGACCTGCTATGAGACCCTGACTCAAATTCTCCTTCCACCCTTATTCTCCTCGATCTGTCCTCTGCCTTTCACATGGTCAATCATTCCATCCTCATAAATTGGCTCTGTGATACCCTGGGCATCACAGACCGGGGACTGGACTGGTTAACCTCTTTCTCTTGAATAGAACCACCCAAGTTCAACTGGGTCCCTCCTCTACCTCACTCTCGACTTGCAGTGTCTCTCAGGGCTCTATCCTCTCGGCGTGGCCTTTCAACATATACCTTGCCCCTCTTGTCCACTTGATCTCCACCTTCTCTCCTCATTTCCATTGCTATGCTGATGAGACACAGCTTTTGTTTAAGCTTCCCTCCTCTTCCTCCTTTCCTTCCTCTCTCATTCCGGACTGTCTGACTGCTGTTCAGGCATGGTGTGCTGCTAATGATCTCTGCCTTAATGCCAGCAAGACCGAGATCCTCCTCATTGGGACTCCTACTGCCTCCTTCCCTGCTACACTCTGGCAACCCTCCTTAGACCCCCTCCCCTCACTCTCGTGTGAGGCTAAAAACTTCAGTGTCATCTTCAACTCATCTCTCTCCTTCTCACCTCATATCACTGACCTTGCCAAGAAGGCCCACTATCCGCTTAACCTCCTCAGAGGCATTCTCCCTTTCATCACCTTCCCCCAGAAACTCAATGTCTCCAGAGCTCTGGTTCTTTCTAGGCTTGATTACTGCAACAGCCTCTTCCTTAATCTACCTCTTTCTGCACACCGCCCTCTTCAACTAATCCAGAATAGGACTCATAGACCGCATCTCTCCAATCCTAAAATCTCTCCACTGGCTCCCGGTGATTGCAAGGGTCAAATTCAAGACCCTCTGCATAATCCACAAGGCTTTCTGGGGCTTGGGACCCCATTACATTCAGTTCTTTCTTCCTAAATACCTCCCGACTAGAGTCCTTCGGTCCTCTAGTTCAAACTCTCTGCAGATTAGATGTTTCTCCAAGCAGAGAGTGTGGGGTAGAGCTCTCTCTTTGGCAGGGGCCTCCCTCTGGAACACCCTCCCTGCCCCTCTCCGTCTTGAGCCGGATTACCTTAAATTCCAGATGCTTCTCAAGACTTCCCTTTTCTCCTCCTCCTTCCCTCTCCCCCTTCCTTACTAGTCTCCTACTGCCCCTATGACTGGACGCCTGTGTTCCCTTATGAGCCTCCACGGGTTAGGGCCATCCTTCTTCCAGTCTCCCTCTCACCCCTTCCTATCAGCACTTGCTCCGGGGCCGCATTTTCTTTATTAGAATTCCAATGCTGGTCCTCCCCTGCCCCTTGCACTTTTACCCCTACCTCTGCTCCACCTGGCACTTGCCCTCCTGGCACCCCTTAGCACATGCCCAGCCCCTTTCACCCCCATGCTCCTGTACTTCTCCCTTTCTTCCTCTCCCTTTCCCCTCCCTTGCCCTGACCTGCCCCATCCCCCTGCACTACTTGTCATTGCACTTGCACAATCCGAATGTCACAAGACCTAGTAGGACAATTTTTGTTGTTTCGCCTCCCCCCACCCCTCTTGTCTTGAGCCACCTGGAAACACTTTCTGCTGTATAGGCACCATACAAAAGTTCAATAAATAAAAATAAATAAATCCAAGTTGAGATGGGTCCAACAATGAGTTATCTTCCCAAAATGATCTTAGCTGAGGAGTGACCATGTAGTCCAGCATTTTCATAAAGAAAGGAAGTAGAGAAATTGGATGATAACTGAAATGATTGTTAGTATCTAAGACTGGCTTTTTCAACAGGGGAACAACTATCCCATGCTTTAAAGTACATGGAATAAAACCAAAGCAAAGAGAAGAATTCAGTGCTTCAGCAAGAATTTCACTAATGTCTGTAGCTATCAATTTAAACAGAGAAAGAGGACTCTCATCTAAAGGCGGAGCTGATGTAAGGCTCATAGCAGCATTAACAGCGTCCTATGGAGTGATAGGCTGGAAAGCTTCAAACTTAACTGCAGCAGAGTTAGCCTCCACCAAGGCTACATCAGGTCTCCCCAGTACACAGCTCTGAAGTGATTCCTGAAAAGGAGGTCTGTACTGTTTTCTGAACAGTGTCAGACAGTGAGATCTGGGTGGCAATATTGGCCCTAATGGTTGCTATCTTGTTGACAAAGAAGCTGGAAAGACCTTTGCATAAACTGCGTGATGTTGACACAGCTGTTGCTGAGTTAGGAGCCAGCAAATCTTTAACCATCTGAAATAGCTGCTTGGACATGTTAGCAGATTGGATAGCATCCCCAAAATAGGAGACAGCTTTGCAGCTTGATAAGAGGCAAGGACTTGTAGCAAGTAATTTTAAACAAGGATCATATTTGACTCTCAATTTCCGCTAAATCCTATGAACTACTGCTCGTAGAGCAGGGAGTTCTGATGAGAACCAACGGGCAGAAACACGAGTGGACTTCCTGGCCCATTTCCGAAGTGCAAGAGCCTCAGCTGCTGATGAACATGCTGTGACGAGCCGAGATAGCGTTAGGGATAATGGCAGTTTCTAAGACCTGATAATTAGAGGTAATTTGCTTTGCTAATATTGAAGGATTATCACACTTCCAATTTGTATGCAGAAACTGCTGCTGAATGGCCTTAGCCATGGGGCCAGAAAGAACAACTTTAAATGGAATCATGAAGTGATCCGACCATGGTATTCTATAACTAGATGAGATATGGACCAGCTGTGACGAAGAGATAACAGGTCCATAGTATGAACTTTTTCCATGCGTAGGTTGAACAATAAACTGTAGAAGAGACAAACTATCCATAAATGGAAGAATGGAAGTTCTGAGAGCACAGTCTGCCGATTTTGACCAGAAATTAAAATCCCCTTCAACAAATAGTTTATTGTATGACAAAGCAAGATCTGACATCACAGGAAACAGAGCTTTGTCAAACATAGCAAGACTGAGCACCGGTGGGCAATTCACAATAAAAAAAATGTAATGTTACAGATGGGACAGCTGATATCCGTACCAGCATTGATTCTATCTCCAATTCAGAAGTCCAGGATAATAATGAGCAAGTGAGACTGTTATTAAAAATAATATCAACTCCTCCCCCTGGGTCGGAAGCTGCCATCTTGTGTTAATCCTATCAGTTAATCTATTGCCCTAAATTCAAGTACCCTCGCGGCAGTAAATCAGATCACCCGCCCCTCAAGCTGACGTCACTAGACACTTACGCCCCATGTCGCAAAGACAGTGCACATCTCATTTGAATTACCTCTGTGCACATTCTATTAAAGTGTTTCCATGGAAATGTCAAGACGGCTCGTTCCTCGATAAGTATCAACAAATACTTTTTGAATAGACAAAATTGGATTTTCATCTTCCTTCATGTCAGTCTGTTTTATATCGAGCCTCCACAACTTCTTTTTGCTCTGTTCAGCTATCGACCAAGTACGACGTACTGAAAACAGGTACTTACACTACCTCAAATGAATTAACTGTAAGCGCTTTCTATTTATTTTTTTAATATAATGTACAAATATCTTTACCAAACTATATTAACTTTTTATATTTAACATGACTTCTTTTTTACATGTGCCAATGCAAAACGTCAAATTGTGGGACTGTTCCTCTTGTCATTGCAGTATGGGTTTTTGTAACATGTCTGTTTATTCTCATAATTTTCATTTACATTGCATTTTAAACTAAAACCTAATTTTGTTATCTTTACCAAATTCCTATTTTTTTTATTTTTTTTCAACAGTTCATTTAATACTTCTTCAATACTCAATAATTATGGCAACAATTCAGCCCTACCTGTATGTGCCAAAGTACACAGAAGAGGAAATCGTTGTGTGAGAAATGATAATGATGTTTTATTTGTATAGAGCCTTAATCCAAAGCGCTTTACAGAGCACATATTTACATACAATATCACCCAACCGAAATTGGTACTCATTTATCGACCTTGGAAGGATGAAAGGCTGAGTTGGCCTTGCCGGGATTTCAACCTGCGATCTGCAGATCACGCTCAGATCGCAGCAGCGAGCGCTCAACCCTCTGATCTATCTTACCGAACAGATGTAAAATCTACTGAAAGCCGTGATGATCAATTACAAGATCCTGATCCTAGTTCCATGGAAGACGTTTCAACTTGATATACCTACCATCGATGTGAGGTAATATCCACTCAGAATTTTGCTGCACTGGTGATTTGGTAGTTTTCCATAATATGTGCCTAAAGTACAGGGCTAAAAGGTTTCATTTCAGTATAGATTGTATGGGTGTCAGAAAAAGGCTGGCTGTAATTGCACACAATGAGAAAATTGGTAGGGAACAAGCTAACAACACTGCAGGTGCTTTCAGTATGCTTCGTGACACCATGTAATTTGCAAAAAGAAAAACACAATGGGTGGCAAAGCCAATATTACAGCAGATGGAATTTAACTTTGTGAAAGATCTACCATTGACTCTGCTCGCCATGCAAATCCACAGACGGGCACCAGAATGTGTTTCCAGGGGGGCAATCTATGCCACAGGACATTGCTAATGTGGTTCACCCTCCAAAACCTGAACTTGTTCAAATGTTGACTTCAAGATTCAACTAAAATTGTGTGGTCTGTACAATTTCACCCAAAGCAAGTTTCAATAATTTATGTTTTGAGACTGTATTAATAAAAAAATGTATTTGTTAAAAAATTGAACTGTAAATATTTTTGAATTCTTTTATTTTTGATGTATTTACTGTTTTTATTTATGTTAGTCAATATTTATTACTGGCTATGTTTTTATGACCTTTTCATTGCTTAATTGCCCCAATAGTATCAATTGATATTATAACAAGAAATGAGAATGTCAACATTTTATGTAGCTTTTTGGGAAAATCATTGAAATGTGTTTTTATTATTAAACTTCTATATACATATGGTTATAAAAAAAATGTGCCATTGTAATAGATCATTTTAAATAGTTGAAAACAAGAAAAAGGCACATAGATGGAAAGAATTGCATTGCCGAAATGTAATCATTAGAGTGAGACAGGTGACAGATGTGACTATAATTCTTTTTTAGGAATTTCTAAATACAGGTTAAAACAACAGAATAAGATTTATTTACCTACATTTAAATGTATAAACATAAATATTAAAATTGTATACCACATACCGAAGGGATTACTTATCATGGTTTTAAATGGATGCTATTACAATAGTGTTGAGGATGGTGATTCTGCAGTGGCATAAGATGGAAAATCCTACATCCCTAACCTCCATAACTCAATAGGATACCGTATGCCATGATCACATTATGATTTATCTTGCAGACAGCAAATGAACTGACAGGAAAAGAAGAATTTGTTCTGTGGTAGATAGTAATTGTGCATCATGTTCTGGCTTTGCACAACGCAGAGCAAAGAAGATGACAATATCATGCAACAAACAGGCTCTTTATTGTAAAGTATGATGCGGATTACTTCTCAGTCGCATTGCAAGGGGATAGTGGCATTGAAGTGGTACAGACTGAAAACAATCTTCAATACATCTTTGGCAAAAAAGCTTCTTCATTTTTATATATAGGGATCTCAATTCATATGTGTCTATCTCTAAATATCTTTATACATCCTCTCATCTCTTTTTCTCCTTCAGTTACAGATACAACATGCTCTATCCTTTTATCTGTTTACATCTCTATTAATGTTTACAGATGTGTATAAAACTCTCAATCTAACTATATCCATCTGTGCCTCTGCATCGTACACATACTTAGGTCTCTATCAATCTGTCAATGTACGTTCGTCCCAAAATCCATATGCACATTTATATTCATCTATATTTTTGCTTCTTTGTGTAGGCTGACATTGCTTCACATATGTATATTTGTTTTCTATATATTCTAGATGACTATATAAAGGATATGCAATGCTTTTCTTATTTATACCTAGTTCTCTATGTGTACATCTAACTATCTATTTATGTATACAGATGTACTTTCCAATCTATGCATTTGTCATTGTCTGTCCATATCTCTCTATACATTTTACAGAATGCTTCTCTTTATATATATATCAATTTACATATCCATCAATGTCTGTCTATATATACCTTGATCCATAGGCATGTCTCAATGTCTCTATCCACCTCTCCCCGCAAATGTAACTATATTTATATGTTTCATATATATGAATGTATACATTGATCGATCTATAGCCATCTATATTTATTCTTCTCTATATATGCATCTTAATATATATCTCTGTCGATTGGTCTGTATACATCGATCTCAAAGTGTATCTCTCCCTCTGCATCTTTATCTGGCCATCACTCTCTATGCACCTGTCTGTATCTGTATACATTTGTCTGGTGATCTATCCAAATTTGTGTCCACCTCTGTAGCTCGATAGGCCATTCTACAACCGAAACAAGTAGCCCACACCCTCTGTCTATATGTCTGTCTTCCTGTTTCTCTGTATGTCTGTAGTATTGTGTTTTTCAACCGTATATAATGTATTGCATGCTCTAATATGCCATTGGAGTGTCCAAAAAGTGCTGTGTAATTGAACAGCCTTTTGAAGACCATAGTCAGTGAAGAGAGGACTTATAAAATTAGTTTGTGTGTTTTCATCCAGCACAGAAGGTGGGTAGGGAGTCGCTAGGTAGCTAGCAGCAACACATAGCTACTAGGTAAGGGACTAGGTGCAGTGACTAATTTTGAATGAGGTAGGAGAGTCACAATAGTGAAATGATGTAACTGATGGACAGAATTTTGCATGTGTCTAAGTTGTATTAGGTTTGAGGTGTGATGCTTGTTTTCGGTGTGTGTAATCGAGTAGTGATTAGTGGGAAGTGTGAAGATGGGTTGGCTGTGCCCGTGATACGGTTAAGTTTCTTGTGATGGGGTGCGTGAGGGGTTAGTAATGTGAGGCGGACAACTGCTTGTAGTTTTATCAGTATTTGATATTTAATTTTAACAAAGAAATACAAGCAAAACCTAACTAAGCCTACTCTACCAGTGAATTCCCTACCTCATATAGGATGTAAGGGAAGGTCTCCTAGCATGCGTAACCTACTGGCCATCACACTAACCAACAGAACAGTCAAAACAAAGCATAAAGAACATACATAAATATTATCACATAACCAGTGTCTTGGATGACTTCTATTGGTCCTGTGTAGATCTTGTTTCCCCAGGAATGTCCAAAGTCAATCTTAAATCAGTTCTTGAAGACTTTCAAAGAAACAAAATTTCACCCAAATAAAAATCTACTGGTAACAGTTCCTCCTTTGTTTGATGAAAATGTTCCCATTCCAAATTCCACAAAGAAAACAGCACTGATGGTGTTCCTAGATAACCTCCTTCCAGGAAAGAATGATTAGAGTTCAAAACAACAGTGCCGCTTCTGTTTAATAGCCACTCTTCTTGTTGTAACCTCTGTAGCGTCTTGAATACAATTTGTCAGGATGTTTCTTCTTAGGGATTGCTCTCTTCTTGGCATCTCCCTTCTGTCAATAATACTGTATGAGCAGACTCCCTTGCCTCACAGTCTGCTACTGCTTCTACTACATTAAAATAATGTTTCGACAGAATTATAGACAACCACAGTTCTACTGCTTCTGTTACTACTTGATATTTATAAAGTATTTTTAGGCAACTTAAACAAGACTCTTTGACCTCTATATGTTGGCAAGGCAGTCTTCTTTCTTGTATGATAACAAAGGGCAGCCTCTTTGCCTTTCCTATCTGTCTTGCAGCTACCGCAGAATCTGCATTCACTTCCAGACTTCTTCTCTCTCTCTCTCCACTTTAACAGTCTCAGCTCTACAGATTGAGAATTTGTTCTTTAACAAGCACCCAACTCCCTTCCCCAGCTTCATGTACACCTTCTAGTTTCCAGTAGTTACCCCAAAGAGCTGTATTGCCACTCTTTGACCCTTGGATAACCTTGTCACCATTGTATCAGAGGAATCTGGATTTAGAACAGTTTCAACAATCTTAGAACAATGGTGTTTAGTTCTTAATTGTGTTGGTTTCACGTTAGGGAGGCTTTGCCTACTGGCTTGGGCAATGCTTGTTCTCTTTGTGACTTCAAAACTTCAATGACTTCTAAATCATTGTTCTGGATGTTATAAAAGGTAGATTTCTCTGTAGAAACAAATTTAGGTACACGCAAGTTTGTTTTTATGTCAAACTTCCACTTAAAGGTGTGCAATCCCCCTTTTCAGACAGCGTTATGCTTTAATAAGACTCGGGAAACACAGTTTCATATACTCAATACTCAATGCAGATTTTTCCTTTCTCCTGTTTCCGTTTACTTGCTTCTGCACACGGGCCTCGGGTGGATGCACAACTTCAGCTCTGAATTCACAGCAATTAGGCGCCCCTAGAAAGACTGCCAGTTGCTCCCAGTCTCTTCCAATGCAGCCACAGCCAAACAGGGTTTGTGAGCACAGGACCAACTCAGAGCCTGCAGGTGAAATCTGCTCTTCCTTTGCTCTGGTGGCCATTCTGAGGTCACACTTCCTAGTGAACTGCTAGCCTCATGCTCTGCTTCTTCTTCTGATACAACTGCTGACCTTCCAGCTCTTGCTCCAGCTTCTTTCTACTGCTTCCTCTCTCTGCAGCCTTGTATGCCCTTCAGGTGGGTTTATTAGCTTTAGGAGCTAATTGCCTGACTTTGCAAAAAGCTGTTAGACCTGCCTGCCTGTCCTTGGCTTCTACATGCCTCTCCCGCCATCTTTTTCTTCACAGTCCCTGTGGAACTCTGGGGCATGTAGTTCATTTTTGAGAAATTCGGTTTTCTAACTTCTGTAAATGTTTTAAGGATGATTATAGGGTTTGACCTTTTTTCCCACAGATGGGATACGAAAGGTCACATTTCTGTCATTCCTTTTGCTATACCTCTGGCCTTGGGTAGAATATATATCTCTAGGGGAACAAAAGACTTGTTATTTTAGTAGAACACTTTGTTCTATGACATCTTTTACCTTCCCATCCTTAGTAGGAGGTAGAGATACATTAAAATGGCAATAAGCCAATTCCTCCTCTAATCCCATGACAAGAGCATTCCTCTTCAAGGAGAAATACTGTCTCTCACCCTGTGAATTCTCCCCACCGCCTGGGCCTTGTCTCCGCCCAGGTGATCCTCCTGCATTGCACCAACACCAGGACAGAGATTAGGAAGTGTTTGCCCTCTCCTGGCTCCTTGGGAAGATATTTTAGGCAGGGTTTTAGTGGGGGATCTGCAGGATTCTCCATAGCTGCTTGAATATACATTGAAGAAAGACTGGCACCTGGTTGTAAAAGCTCATTCAACAGTAATGCCATAATATGATTGATCTATCGATTCACAGTAAGTAGTGTAAAACCCAAAAAGTAAAAAATAAATAAACTGGCACTGCCAAGACTAGAGCACAAACACCCAAGCTCACATCCAGCCTCCTCAACACACAGAACACAAACCTTATACCTTGCACCCTTCAACTATCACCTAGACTGCAAAACCCACAGATGGGACCCTGTTACCCGCCATCCAACAGCCAGAGCAGAAACACAGTACTGGGGACCTATTGGTGCCTAGGTGTAAGAATGTAAATGGTTTTCCACTGTGCTCCATGCTGGCTGTTTCCATAGAGAGGACGCAAGTGTGGAAATGCATGTACACACCTGTCACTAGGGTTTAGGTGTTGGTAGTATATCACAAACCATTTCTATCAGCAGAGTATCCAGTGTTGCATGATTTGGGGGCATGCCACGAAAAAAGCTTTGCTACTTTTCCCACTAAATGCACCTTGGACACTTAAACTTACAAGCAATTGTTGCTGCCCCCCATATGGTGACTTGACTCATTACTATCTCCCTGCAACATTCACACAGGGGTGGGGCATGGAACTGTATGCTCATGCTCTGCATCTGTCTCTGTCCTTTATTGGGCCTGCAGTGCAATCGAAAGCCCTGGAGAGTGACACGATTCTTGCTCCTGCTCTGCTAACCATTGTGCATGTGGGGTGCAGAGCAGGAGCATACAGCAACACTGCTGTCCGTGTCCTGCACGGGGCTGCTGTTCTACAGGCAGCCAGACCAAGCAAGAACATATGGCAACATTGCTGTACCAGACAGAATGTCCAAACGAGATGCCATCAGGACACAGCAAGAAAGTGCTGAACTTGCAGCCAGAAACTGTACTCCAGCCAAGCAACTGCGCACATTATGATTGGTTTAAAACCAAGCATAATACGCGTCACTACCGTGGCAGACCGGAACTTTAGGGGCAGGCAGTCCAGCTTCCCCCACCCACCGTCCACTGTTGCACGATGATCTGGGCATCTATGACAAACCTTATAATATATGCCCAGAAAAAAAGTTATTCCACAGTAAGAAGGCAGGCAGCTAGCAGCAGGCAGCTGGTGCCTGCAGGCCTTTATGGCCATGGAGCACTGGTCACCCGCACCAACTAAATTCCCGACTATTAGTATTTTCCTAAAAGTCTAAGTTGTTTTCTTCTTATTGTGAAAAGAACGAAAACCTTTATGCTGGGTGTGTGTATTTATCTTCCTGGTTTTGCGTTAGGTAATGTGAGGACGTAGGTGATGACAGGGTACTTTTGGCTATGCTACCCATGAACTTCATTAGAAGAGGTGGAACATATCAGTTTGACATGTTGTTGTCAATTTAAGGGACGGGTGATCTAATGTACTGCTGCAACGGCACTTGATCATAGGACGATAGATCAATGGATACGATTAGCACATGATGGCGGTTTCTGAAGTTTTGCATGTGTAAATGTGAGAAAACTGAAAGTAAGATGCATTGGAAAAGAAATTTGTATCAATCGATACATGCTAAAAGATACATGCCTGACCCAGGAAAATCATGAGAGCATCCCTAAGGGGGGGTTGTCATGAAAAGGATACTGCGCTGCAGGTGTACACAGAGGTTGTAGGTGAAAGGGTAGAATGCAATTGTTTAGAATGCAATAGTTTTGAACCAAAAGGATCACAAAAAAAAGTCAAATGTATGTTTTTTTTGGGGGGGGTTCCCCCAAACCCCTGTTTTTAGTGTATAAAACTGTTTTTTTCCTATACGAAAGCAAAACAAAAAAAATACATTTAAAAAAAGGCATTCGACTTTTTTTTTCCCCGTCCTTTTGTTTCAAAACTATTGTATTTCGAAACAATGTATTGGACCCTTTGACCGTACACCGTACACAGAGGCATAGCTAGGATTGTCTAACAAGTGGTGCCTGAAGCTAATTAGTTAGGCCCACCACAGTGACATTAACGTCTGTAATGCCCATGCAGTGCTGCTGAGTGAGTATTTACAGATTTTGGTTGAGCCTTGCCTGCTCAGGCCCTACACAGTCTACACCTCTGGGTGTACAGGAATGAGTAGTGGCAAACCATCTACTGAACCCCACACTACTTCTTAACTGTAGTGATACCAAGCAGAACAATGAAATAGGCACGGCCCAACAAATAGACCTCCTTTGCCTCTATTGGCACGCAGGCCGCAGGCAGGCTATATCTTGAGGAAATATGTGAGCTGATAACAGTAGCAACCAAAAAAGAGTTAATACAATGGATCCAAAACATAAGACTGACCAATCAAATTTCTAGCAATATAGGAACTTTGATGAAAAAATCAATGAAAACAACTAATTAAAATGACAAAGACCCATTCCTGTAAGAGTAACACAGAGAATGCGACTTTTGATATGAAAGGGCACAATGGAGCTCAGCCAAAATGATTTCAGCAGCTATGCCACTGTTCAAGGATATGTTGTTAACATTAAAAGGCAAGAAGGGGGCTTAAAAATCACTATAGCCCTTTAAGTTGGACCAGAGGGAAGGGCATCTTCAAAAACCGTTTGCATCTTGTCTTTGGGGCTCAACAGCATTGAACCAGGCTTATAGGCACTTTTCTGGAATCAAGCCAGTGTCGAGACGATTGAGTTGTGCAGTCCTAATGGCGCGTCTGTGTTGAGTTTTTTCAAGATATGGATCCCCTGTTGGATCAAGTTGACGTTCGAGACAATGAAGTTGACGGCTTCCAACAGTTCAGTATGGTGGTTGAGCCAGTGGTGGAGCAATGCTTCTGCATCATCGAGTCTGCGCTCGAGAGATCAAGTCAGAGGTTTCCTGCATGTTCAGTCGATACTCATGCCAGTTGCTTCCATGGAGTCGAGATGGCGATTATGTTGATTCGATGTGGTCTTCTGCAATGGGTGTAGCCAGTGCACAGATGGCTCTAAGACCAGTGCAGTCATTGAATAACATAGACTGCTAAAAGTAGCATTACAGGTGCTGTAGTGGTTCAAAGTGAGTTGAGAACGGAGTAACCGGCTTAAGGATTTCTCATTGTGGTAAAACGGGGTTTAGCTGCTTCTGGTCTCAGTTGCTGAGAGGTTGAATCCAGGGTCTCTTCCAGGAAGTTGTCTGTCAACTACAGAGGTTCCTTCACCTCCAGTGAGCAGGATCCTGGTTCCAGCGCACTGGCAGCAGAGAGGTTTGGTCCTGAGAAGTGTCATACCACTGTTTCCAGGCAATGGTTATGGAGCAGAGCTTTCCTCTGCCCTGAAACTACCGGTCTGCAACTCTATGGCAGAGGAAGTTGGAATAGGCCGTATCCCCAAAAGTGCTCCAGATTAATTCTTCTTGTTCTTCTGTGAGTCCAGGGATGAATCAACTAAGGACAGGATTTCCTGTACTTACAAAGGTAAGCTGCTACAGCAAATCCTCCAAAGCAAGCCATTTCTCAAGGTTGCTGTAACAAGTGTCCCTTGTGTTCTGGGAGGGAGATCAAACAAGCATGTCCCTCCCATTGTCCTAAATGGCTGTTGTTGAGACAGTCAGGCCATATGGCTAATACACATCAACCCTACACATCAGCCCTGTCAAGGCTAAGGTATGCTGACCCAACTGACACAATGTGTTAACAAAATTCTAGGGTTGTATAATTGTGTAATCCTAGTACGCACCATGCCACAACCCTTGCATGACTTCTAATAATCGTGTACCTTAGTCAACCTGGTTGCATTTTAAACTGTACATATATTTTAAATCAGAGGTGCAGAAGATTAAAAAAATACCTTGCTTTTGGAATTTTGTGTACCAGAAGCTATCAAGAATGCACATGTAACGTATGAACACTTTCAGAAACAGAATTACGTGAAACATTATGTTTAATAACACTGTGAACGAGGAGCACGAGGAGCAGATACTTTGTAAAGTAAGTAAATGCAAACTAATATTATGTAAACACTACTACAGGTACTGGAGTGGTATATGTAGACCAAATATGACTTAAAAGAAGCTGGTCCCAAAAAGGGATCATGACTATTGCTGCACATTTGATTGAAAAAAGCTTGTGTACAGCCGAGCTGCCTGAGCTATGCTGTCTCCGTAGATCATGGTTTTGCACACCCGGAGGCTACCCCATGTTATAAATACAGGTATGAGCTGTATGACTGGCAGAAACAAAGCTGATTTTGAAGTGGAAAATAGCCTTTGGGATATTACAGCACGCCTCTAATGCTATGGCCCGAACGCAGGATATTATCTTACCGTAGAGACGCTGAATGGGAAACAGATGCATACATTTACACACATAGGAGTTTTGTGGCCCGGTATATGTTCCTGCTCAGAGATCACCATTCTGTCACGTGGCTGGGGAATTTCAGTGTCCCACAAGATATAGTAAATCCGGTAGTGTCATTTAGAGCAATTGCCTTTCAAGCAGTGCATGAAAGCGAGACCACTCTCATGACTATGGCGGTCACATCAGCAGAGGAAGAGACTCCCACCACACCGAAGGAGGCTGAACATAAATCTGCGCACACAAATAGGGAGTGTAGCATCACAGGTGCATAATATTGAAGCCAGATTCTTAAATCTTACTAAGGGCACCTGATTGGCAGAGGAAAGGGTTGCCGAAATGAAAATGATGACAATAAAATGAGGGAAACAGTTAAGAAGTTGGAGAATGGTCTCAAGATCCTCAATGAAGGAGCTGAGAACCTAGCGGGCGGTTTTGGAGAACATAGCGGGCGGTCTAGGAGATGTACTATTCTCAGACTGGGAATGAGAGTGAGATCCTGAGACTGGCAAGATGGAGGTGTACTTAGAAAAGCTCTTGGCCCAGTTATTTCCCTAAACCAAATTATCACAAAATGTTGTTAATGAGAGGACTAACAAATCAGTGGGGCCTCACCCTAAGCCTATTGCCTCCATAGACCAATTACCATAAAGTTCCATTTCCAAAACTATTGAGACTGAGACACAATTCTGCTTACTGCTGGAGAGGTGGGTGAAGTCAAGTTGGAAAATACAAGCTTGCAGTTGTTCCCTGACTTAAGCCGTGGGGTACAGATAGGGGTACAGATAGCTTGTAATCAATTTGTCATGGTGAAGAAGTTCACACGTAGCAAGCATATGAAGTACTCTATGTTATTTCCTGCTAAAATGCAGTTTGTTGGAAGGCAAAACTCACTTTTACACTGTCCCAGAGGCAGCAGTGCAGTATGGAAACCTTACAGAGAGCTGAATCTTCCCCTTAGTAAGGCATCACCTTTTCCCGCCCAAGTCGTTTGCAGAGATTTTTCACAAATAGCATGTGATGAAGAAAAGGATCACTCAGTGGGTTGGTGAACACTTTATTAGTATGTTATGTTAAGAGGTTTTATATAGCGCACGGTCGCCTGAAGCTATCATGGCGCTGGAGAGGGAGAGAGAGCCCAATATACTACCAACCATCGCTCATCAATGCCAAAATCAGAAAAGATATGTCTTTCGTGCTTTCCTAAAAGCCGAATGGTTGGATATTCTTTTGAAAGTCAAGGGCAACTTGTTCCATAACTGAGCCGCCGCAATCGAAAAAGCATGTCCCCCAATCCGGGCTCGACGATAAGATGGCACAGCAGGCCAGCTGATTCTGACTGCAATGGGTGGCTGGGAAGTTTGCGTACAAATTTAGTACGAAGATACCCTGCCACCAGATCATGCATAGCCCGGTGAACAATACATAGCACTTTAATTTCAACACGCTGGCCAACCGGAAGCCAATGCAGGCAGAAAAGGACTGAGGAGATGTGAGCACCGTAAGGTCACCCTGTGGCAACACAGGCTGCAAGATTGTGAAGGCGTTGGATCTGGTAGACCAAACCCTTAGGTTGTGCCAGGTAGAGGGAGTTGCAGTATTCCAACCAACTCAACACCATCGCAGACACAACCAACGGACGCAAAAATACAGATAGCATATGGAGCACCTTTCTTAAGATTTTCAAATTAAAGAACCCGGCTTGACAGACCGCCGATACCTGGGCCTCCATAGACGAGGTTGCTGTCATAATCACCCCTAAGTTTTTCACCCTCGACGTAGGAACAGAAGAGAACCCAAGGAAGAAGTCTAGTAGACAGCAGTAACAGCACAAACCCAACAGAAACACAAGCCACACAGTTACAAGCATCCCCTTCGCTACGAGCCCACCCTCCCCAGCCTTTATGCACACCAGGGCTCATACTTTCCAATGTAAGGGGTGGGCCCAACGGGTCAAGATTGCACACTGAATTCAGCCTGCTAGCAAAGAACAAAGCTTCATTATAGCAGCCTGTTGACCCTGCTGCAGTCTTTCATGCAAGCCAGTGTTATAAGTGGGGTCATCCTGTCTTAACTCAGTTAGTCAAGGTGCCTACATGCCTTAAAGATTCCCAAACACTTAGAAGGAAAGCGATAGTGTTAGCGATGTGCGACTTCCACTCCCTGTGCTTCTTTTCTTAAGAAAGCCAGAGCCTAGATCCTGCTTACATATACCAAAATGGAAACACGTCAAAAGCGAGGGATGAGAAAGCAAGCATTCCAACAAGCCAGGCAAGAGGCTTTCATTGCAAAAACATGCGCAGTACATCCTACAGTGTTCGCCTTACATAAGCAAGAAACGTTCTTTAAATTTGGTAGGTTACAGGGACTACTATAACGAAAAAAGGATGGGTGGAAGGTTTAGAAAAAATCTGAACCACTTGCATTGCTTCCACACCACCGTCTTTTAGCTCATCTGCGCTGTGTGCGCAGCGAGCAAAGGACCGATCATCTGGGCATATCCTCTCTCACAAAGGGAGACAGACCAACTATAATGAAAAAAGGATGGGTGGAAGGTTTAGAAGAAATCTGAACCGCTGGCATTGCTTCCACATCGCCGTCTTTTAGCCCGTCTGCGCTATGCGCGCAGCGAGCAAAGGACCGATCATCTGGGCATATCCTCTCTCACACAGGGAGACAGACCAACTGTAATGAAAAAAGGATGGGTGGAAGGTTTAGAAGAAATCTGAACCGCTGGCATTGCTTCCACATCGCCGTCTTTTAGCGCGTCTGCGCTATGCGCGCAGCGAGCAAAGGACTGATCATCTGGGCATATCCTCTCTCACACAGGGAGACAGACCAACTGTAATGAAAAAAGGATGGGTGGAAGGGTTAGAAGAAATCTGAACCGCTGGCATTGCTCTGGGCAATCTTCCCCACCAGAGATGTTTAGCCGGTCTGTATAGTGACTACTCCAGTCACTATAACACTGCAGTGCCAGGCAGGGGGAGCACATAAAATGCTAATTTCCCAATTTTCCTCCACGCCTGCATCTGTGTTCTATAAGAAATAGCATACATGTATAATGATATAGGATTCGCTGCCATGTGTACTACATTTTTATTATGCATGTTTCTTATATTGATAGCAGACATTTGTAAAAGGTAATCATCTAATGCGAGAAATCAATGCATTTGAATATGCAAATGATCAACCTGGGAAGGGGGGTGGCTGGGAGGGGAGCCACCCAAACACCCCACGATTGGCCAGCGGCTGTATCAAAGGTATGCGTGGCTGTGGGCTATTGAAGAAGGGCACTGACTGGCTGAGGGAAGAAGGAGTCCATGTGGGCTGGGAGCGTTGGAGTGCTTGGCATGCACTCGCAGCCAGAGATAGGATGCAAGGACTTGGGGGCCGGATGGGGGGGCTGAGGCTTTGTAGTTACTTCAATCTGAGACAAGTGATGGCAGAATACACTGTTGCCCTTATGTCATGGAATGTCCGGGGTCTGAACACATATGACAACATGCAGAATGTATTGCAATACCTACAGAGGCATTGGGTGGAATTGCTGTGCTTACAGGAAACACAATGACACGCCTCAATGTCTTGTATATGTGCTTCTTCTTGGTGTGATGATAGATAGTTTGCATCGTATTTTATCAATGTAAGCGGAGTGGCAGGTTTAATTCACAAGTCATTACGCTTTGTACATGAGAACACTGTAGTGCAGATACTGTAGATGTATGTTGCCAATACGGATATGACAGAATTCTGTGTTGCCACAAGCCAACTGATACATATATCGCTGCTCTCCCCCTTTGGGTGACAGGTTGTAATACTGAGTGGGAACGGCTATATTAAAGTTCACGTTCAATATCCAAATCAGCCTGAAACGTGATGAAACCCATATACTTCTCTCTTTTTATAGATATGTGGAGAGGGCACCATATACATTCTCGGGTTCACTCCTTATTCTGGGGCTCGGGATTCTTCATTCGGCATGTGCAGATTATATCCTTATACCTGCTGAGCGGGAGACTGCACCCTTTGGCTCTGCAGATGTTCCGGACTACAGTATTCATCAGCAACAGCCAGCATATTCAAGGGTGAGGAATCATGGAAGTTGTGGTTCAAAACATATGGAGGGCCGCAGGTTGCATACCCTCGAAGTGGAGCAATTGCCTGGGGCCAGGAAAGCTGCCATACTAGCGAGAACGGTCCCTGATCATAGCCCTGCATCAATGGTTGATGGCCCATGAGAAAAGACGTGTACACTGGAGTTTTAAATCTCAGGTGCTGACTCAGCTTCCTGAGCATCATTATGCAACCGGTTGACACCTAATCGGTGGCAGCGTGGCATCCACCGCTAATCTCTGGGAAGCCTTTTAAATGTGTCTCCGCAGTGTTTGCATTGCAAAGAAAGCAGGCATCCTAAAAGATATTCTGCATAGTCTACCTATGTTGGAAGCAAGAATAGGGCAATGGCAGAGAGGACATGTATGAGGCCTTCGGAGACTGTGGAATTGGGCCTCAGATAGACAATCAACTTGCTGAGTTGGAGTTTAAGTTTATGAACAGAGCTGCAGCTGGGTTACATGTGATTTAAACGAATGAATAAATGAAGAATGCACTTTTAACGAACCCAAAACAACTAAAATATATATTTTTCTTTTCCTTTTTGGGCCCCCTCCCACCCACCGTTTCCCTATGTTTAAAACCCCACCCTAACACTTCCCCACCCATTGTAACCACTTACCCGACTTACCCCAACCCCACGTATTTTTGTTGTTATTTTAGGTTTGTAAAAAATTGCATTCTTCGTTTTCAATTCGTTAAAATCACTGCATATCCTGCAGCAATTCCAAGGTAAAAGGTTTTATACCGCAGATGGAATGTATTCATTTTAAGGCGCAAAACGTACACGCGGGTGCCTCGTGATGATCCCCTACCAGGCATCACACTCATGAATAGGTTCATATATTTCCGAAGAGCCATCCCACTGCCCTTACGCTAAATTCCAATAGGAACCCAGGACAGAAGTTAGAGAAGAACAATTCCTTTCTCAGACTAATTATCTTTCACATTGCTTGAAGCACCAGTTACAGCACACAGGTAATTCCCCTTGGACCACTCTGCCTTGAAAAAGACCTAGGGCCTCATTACACGGATGGCGGTAAGGATTTACCGGTACCGGTAAAATACCGGTACCGGTAAATCCTTACCACCTTACTACGAGGTCCCTTTGCGAGTTGGGGGATTTAACGCCTGCTTTTTGCAGGCGGTAAAAACCAACCCGCAAAGGGACCCAGGGAGCTAATTACGGTACCGCAATTTGCGGTACCGTAATTAGCGCCTTCCCCATTCCCATTATGCCTATGGGGCGAAAATGGGAATGGGGAAGGGCAATGGTGGAAGGGGGAATTACCGCCCCGCCAACCTTGGAATGGGGCGGTAATTCCCCTTTCCGCCAAGGCGGTGCCAGTATTTTACCGGCATGAACCATGGCGCTAATAGCACCATGGTTCTCCGGCATCCGTGTAATGAGGCCCCTTGTGTTGAAACACGTGTTGGATGTATTCAAAAGAACAGTGGACCACAATCAATCCAAACTATTGCACATGGTATATTTGTACAGACAAATCAGTGGCAAGCACGATGCTTTAATCTGTATCCATTTTAAATACGGCCAATTCTCTGGATTCAATGTTTATATACGTCACTGATAGCGAGCGTGATCACGAGGGATGCCTTATTTACTGATTTTATTTGCTCTCAGTGTTAATGCCCTAGAAATACGACTGAAGTAGAATCACATTCAGCAAGGAGTTGGCATGCCGTTTTGTCAGGGGTCAAGTCCTAAAAAAAAGTGGGGGGACTCAACATCTAAACCAGTTGGCATTTGTTAATGGGCATTAATTGTCATTTGAGATTTGGCCTTTGGATTGGAATGCAGTTATGAACACATCAAAATGGTGAGCATTTTAGACTCTCGGGAGACTGGAAAGAGCCTGCGACTTTCACAGGTCATTTGGGCTCAAATTGATGCAAAATAGGTCAGTTCTCAAAAAATCACACAGGAGAATCCAACTCGTTGGATATGTTTATTCAAGTTTCACTCTCCAAGTGAATTGTATATAGAAGAATTGCATAGGATTGCATATTTTTTGTAAATGTTTGTATTTATTTGTGCAAGTATCGAGTGTTTATATTGTGGTTGCATGTTGATGCATATCATCACCAATCAAAGTTATTCGGATAAAATCCATAAACTGCAGCACAAAAAATGTGACAATACCTAAGATCAAACAAATGCATAAAATCAGAATAATTGTGTGAATAGCGACAACAGTAAAAACATTAGAAATGAGGATTTGGTATTCACCAAGTGTTTCCTTTTGTTCCATGACTTTCTTAAGAACTCCAAACAGCCTACATGCAACTGCAATTGATTTAGCAGGTAATAAATATATCAGAGCAGGTCGATATTGGTTAACATTGGCATCTCCATGTAGAGGGGCAATAATCTTTTTTCAAATATCTTGATAAAATGGGCACAATAGAACAAAATGCAACAAATCTTCTTTTTCAGTGCTACAACCCGGACAACCCACAGACTGCTCATGGCCCGGCCAGTTCTTCGTGTTATCTCTGAGCCATAAAAGATTAAAACAGGCCCTGGTCAGTGCCCAACGGTCAACAATTGTGTCACTGTACAGCAAATAAGTTTGAATTACATCGGATTACGTAAGTAACACATATTTTTCTGTTTGAGTCAATTAAAAGCCCAGATGTTTCTCAATTTGACAAAACTAGAGTACGCAACACCTGCTTATGCTTGTTGGGCTCAGCTGATGATAATAGTGCAGCAGGGCAGTACAGGTTTGGGGCATTCAGCTGTGATAAACAGTTTGAGATGAAGTTCAGCCATGGGATTTTTCACCCAAAAGACCCCAACATCAAGCCTTTAATTATACTATGAGTTAACCAGTGCAAGACTGGTGCCATGTACCAATCATCCCTTATGCGAGTAATACCCAATTCTATATGTACAGCATAATTTGGGGCCGAACAAGGGAGGCTCAGTAATTTGTTTAGAAAGTTATTCTCAGTTACCTCAATAGATGTTATTTTTTCGTTTTCCCAAAGTGCCGCACCATAGTTGGTTGCGGCTTTATCTTGTACTCTATAGACTTCCAAAATAAGAATGATTGGCTGGCCCTGACACGTGGTCCTGAAGCGTGAAATGCCCCCCAGAGTCTGTTTCATTTTCGTACTCTGAATCTGTAAATGGGGCAGCCCCCGCCAATTTTCAGTAAAACAAATGCCCAAATAATCAAATTTAGACACCCATGGAATGGTGGCACCATTACTTAACATGTTACGCATTGTGGTCTTCTTACCTCCCCTTCAAGAACATGCCACCACTGCTGATTTGCTAGTGTTAACTGTTAGCTTCAAATCAGCCATGAAGTTGGTATAAACATCTATCAGCTGTTGTAGGGTTTTTTGGGGTGCGGGCGATTAAAACTGTATCATCTGCGTACGCCAATACAGGGAGGGCTTTGGCACCCACCTAAGGATAATCTGCCTTTGACTCTACTAGTGCTCTGTTAAGGCCATTAATATACAAAGAAAACAGCACCGGGGCTACAACACATCCCTGGCACACTCCCGAGGCTACCTCAAAGTATCCTGTGCATTGCCCCTGCTCCCCAAAACAAATACATGCTATAGTGTCCTCATGGATGATTTGCAGTACTTTTAACAACTCGGCCGGGCAGCCCATGGACCCGAGCACCTGCCATAACATAGCTCTATCCACTCTGTCAAAGGCTGTGCTCAGGTCCATGAAGGCCAAATAGATCGGTTCACCCCTTACAAAGATGGAAGATGCACCAATCAAATATACATTAAGTGATTGGTCTTGAGTACCCAAGCCTGGCCTAAAGCCATACTGGGTTTCCGAGAAAATTTGACTTTGAAGAATCCATTCTTCTAGGTGTTGCAAAACAACACGTCCGAAGACCTTGAAGGAG
Source organism: Ambystoma mexicanum (assembly GCF_040938575.1). Taxonomy (NCBI): domain Eukaryota; kingdom Metazoa; phylum Chordata; class Amphibia; order Caudata; family Ambystomatidae; genus Ambystoma; species Ambystoma mexicanum. The sequence continues at coordinate 381,205,594 of NC_090925.1, forward strand.
GTGTCCAGCACAGAGATGGGCCTGTAGGGCAGGGAGCTGCCCGGATCACCTTTTTTAAATATACGGTATATAATAGCACTTTTCCATGATTGTGGATATTCTCCTAATTCCAAATAGGAGTTAAAACAGATTGTCAGCAATGGAGCCCACAGTTTCAATTACCCCTTAAATAAATCATCAGGAACTGCGTCTGGGCCTAGTGCGCGATATTATGATTGCTCTTTGATTGCTATTTCCACTTCCTTCAAAGTCAGACACAGTGTGGAGCACCGATCACCGCCCTCGTATCTGGCTGCCTGGCCCTCAAACAGGGACATGAAATGATCTGACTATGTTCTGGCACCCACACAATTTTCCCTATGTGTCTTTACCCTCTTATATGCTGGTACACCTGCAACAAAATCCCAACATTTCTTGGAGTCCTTATTGGAGGCAGCCAAAATAGATTCTTCCCACGCTGCATACCCCAACAAGGCTTTCCTGGTTTCTACTGATCTTTTTTAGGTTGCACTTGCCCTGATGATATCTCCCCTAGTGCTGTCCTTGTTGCGTAAAGTCCCCTTCAAGGTGCTCTGTGCAGTCCTGCATGGGCATCAAACAAGCTAATTGGGCTTCCTTTGCCAGTTTTAAAGTCCTGCTGAAATAAATCTGTCAGGGACCTCCAAAGTTTTTCTGAGGCAAGCGTGATTTGAAGTGGGTCAGTATAACGAGCAAGAATACCTGTGATATGGTCTAAGTCTGAGTACGCTGCATTGTGTTGGGCCAATATCGGATCACACTTTGCACATCTCACCCTGCATCAGACATCTGCGGGCAGGTAATCCTGCATGCAAAGTCTTCTCACACATCTGAGAGACTGCACCTCCTTAGAGGTTTCTTCCTTTCCTCTCCTTCCCCCAGAAGCTTACTGTCCCTAGAGATCTGGTCCTCTTTAGGCTTGATTATTGCAAAAGCCTCTTTCTAAATCGGCCTGCCTCTACTCTCCGACCTCTGCAACTCATCCAGAACAGGACTGCGAGACTTGTCCTTAGCCTCAAGCCCTGGGATCGTATCTCTCCAGCCCTGAAATCGCTTCATTGGCTCCCAGTGGCTGCAAGGATTAAATTCAAGACCCTCTGCATTGTCTACAATGCTTTCTGGGGCCTGGGTCCAAAATACCTTCAACTTTTCCTCTGGAAATGCCTTCCCACTCAAGCGCTTTGACCCTCCACTTCCAACTCCATCAGGGTGAGTCGCTTCTCCAAGCAACGAGTTGCGGTAGATATCTTTCCTCAGCTGGGTCCTCCCTCTGTAACAGCCTCCTTGCCACTCTGAAACTTGAGGAGAATCATCTCCGGTTCCGGAAGCACATCAAGACCTTCCTCTTTGCTTCTGCCTTTGCTCTTCACTGCCCCTGCAGATCTGTCTGCTTCGGCTCCGTGCACCTGGCTTCCTTCTGATTTCTGGCCCACCGCCACAATGCCTCCTGGCAACCCTTGCACTTGGGTCTATATCTGTAACCCTACAGTCCCCTTACCTGCACTTATCAAGCACTTTTTGTCTGCTCGTTAATCCTTGCACTTGCCACCTTGCTGGCTGCACTAACAGTTGTTGTTTTTTGGTTTTTTCCCTTTCCACCTCTCCCGTGCATGTTCCCCGTCTCTCTCTCCTGCACCTGCACGTTCTCAATGTCACTGGGCCTAGTAAAATCATTGTTTTGTCCACCCTTGTTCCCTTCCCTTGCCTCGTTGCGCTCTGAAAGACTTGTGTATGAGCATAATGCAAATAAAATATCATATCAGTGGGGACCCTGTTACCTAGTTTCACATTAAAGCCTGCCCCCCAAAACCACTACCATGTGCTCGCTCACCAGATTTAGAAGCGTGGCTCAAACAAATCTTTTATTACCCCAGCTGGTTTTTCTCTGGGGCGTGTGGGCTTTTACAGAAATTAAGCAACTGCAGTTTGTAACCCCACTCAGGTGTCACCACTAGATGTTGGACAGTGAATACGTTCAATTCCTTGCCTCAATATAATAGTTGAGTGAGGATTTAATCAGGATTGCCATTCCCTCATAGCAACGGCCTCTCTTGTTCTTACACACTGGACTTGAGAATGAGACATATACATCCAAGCGCACAGGTGCCAAAGCCCAAGTTTCATGCAAAAGGATGATGGCATACATCATCATATCTGACACTATATCCCTCCTTTGCAATTTTGACGTCACCCCTGCAATGTTCCAACCAAGAAAGGTAACAGCACGCTCTGGGGAATGCTCGGGCTGTGTCATGCTATAGCGGTTAGCCTCCTCAGGTACCGAAGAATTTGGACCTTCCACCATCGACCCCGAGCGATTTGAAATTCTTTCCTCAGAGGTCGATAGTCAGTCCAATTCCTTGATGCCTGCCAAGGTATCAAAGCGATTCGAGGTGATGATTTCCCCCCATCCAGGCACCTCCCATATCCCTATTAGGTGGGCGGCTAGCCCCACCCCTCCCCTTTGCCACTTCCCACCCAACCTGCTGTGAAATTGTGGGGATAATGTGCGAGGGGTAAAAGGCGGCTAGGGGGAGGAAGGCACTAGAGTTAAAGTTACACCCCGTATTCTGCCAAACAGGGTTAAGTCTGGCAATCAAATAGCCCAGCATGGCCAGAGCTACTACTGAGACTATCACACAGTACCCCTCTCTCTGTTTTGGGGTTTTACCTATCCAGGAGACCCTTCTCGCCATCAGGATACCCCTGGGATGGATCTTCATACCAGGTAGGCGGGTGTCAATCCATTGGGTCGTTTTGTTTTTTTAGGGAGATTGTGGTTTCTTCCATCCCTTCCGCCAAACAAGGGACACCAGTTATAACTCCCATCAATGGTGCATCTTCTGGCAGAAGGTCAATTACAACTTTGTTTAGCCGCAGTATCATGGCATTCCGCTGTGTTGCAGGTTTGGGAGGGAGGTTATCTTTAAACCATTAGTGCTTGCTACATCACTCAAACGTATTCACATCCCATTATGGTGGTTGTGCATAGGGACTGTTAGGGGTACAGACTGCATATTCCTCTGGGCCTCATTATGAGGTATCAGATGTGCCTAAATTACTGAACTCGAGGCTCTGCTCCCTATAGTAGTTGCACTGTTTAATCAGATGTGCCTAAATTACTGAACTCGAGGCTCTGCTCCCTATAGTAGTTGCACTCTTTAATCAGATGTGCCTAAATTACTGAACTCGAGGCTCTGCTCCCTATAGTAGTTGCACTGTTTAATCAGATGTGCCTAAATTACTGAACTTGAGGCTCTGCCCCCTATAGTAGTTGCACTGTTTATAAAGACTGCTTCTTTCAGTTCTAGAACATCCTTCTTCATCCCCCTAATTAAATTATCCAAAATGGTCATGGAGATATTAAGAGAGTCTTTGAGTGTTGCAATAACACTGAGGACGGGAGCCAGTTTCCTACCAGCACCTCTTCCAAAATGTTGAAGTCGTTGGATACTGAGTCCATAGAGTCATCACCCTGTCCAGTGACTGCACAGGGTGATTCTCTACTCTCGGTACCCGCCCTCTAATGCACTGGCCCTCATTACAACACCAGCGGTAACCAATGGCGCTATTAGCACCATGGTTGCTGCCGGTATTGTAACGAGTCCGCCATGGTGCAATGGGGAATTACCACCCCATTCCAAGCTTGGCGGGGCGGTAATTCCCCATGCACCATTGGCCCTTCCCCATTCCCATTTTTGCCCCATAGGGCTCAATGGGAATGGGGAAGGCGGTAATTACGGCACCGCAAATTGCGGTACCGTAATTACCCCCAAAGTCCCTTTGCGGGTCCCTAATTTAACGGCTGGTCCAGACCAGCCGTTAAGGTCGGGAGCCGCAAAGGGACCTCGTAATAAGGCGCTAAGGAGTTAACGGCGCCGCAGCCTTTTACGGCGCCGTTAACCCCTTAGCGCCAGGGTCGTAATGAGGCCCACTGTGTCTAATAGAAACAGGGTCCAACGCAGACGCATTCATCAGGTGTGAAGCTTCCACCCACCACTGAATCGCTTAAGTTAATACAGCGAGATGGGCTGAGTGGACTGGTGTTGGGGCAAGATGGCAGTGGTAGTATGCCCTCCAGGTAACTTGTAGTGGAGGACATGACTTCAATTGCCCTTTTAGTACTCAGAATTCGTTCCTCAATTTTCCCTGCTATTTGTTTTAAATATTCATTTAGGGTGGGTTGGTGGGAAATTTGGGCCATCTGCAAATTGGGGCCAATCCGACTAGATCTGCTCTTTTTAGTTTTATTTACAGCTGGGGGGAGGTCTCTGGCTTTGTAAGAGTGCAAAATAGGCAAATGTGCAAAAGGATGCAGAAGTGCAGAGCATGCAAGATGTACCAAAATGCAGAAAGTGCAAAATGTGCAGAGTATTTGTCTCTTCTTTGACCCGTACGTATGTTAATCTATTTCTATAGGTAGCGCCAATGTGCCAATTAATCAAACTCACCTAGAATAGTTGGTGGTGGGCTGTGCTTTTCTTCCCACGACAAACCGAATATGGCCCCTTGGCAATTGTGCCATATGCGGCAAGCAATGCAAAGAAAGGGTAGGAAAAAGTTCAAAATTTCAGGGCAAATGCTGGCCAAGAAATTACACTCAAAATGTATTAAACAGCTAAAATGTTGCCACTAAAATAATCACAACAAATGTTAACCAATAAACACATACAAATTCATAATAATTCATAAACAAATGAATAATTTACAAACCGCATAAAATGTAATTCACTAAAGGCAAGAAAGAAAATAAAAAAATTCAAAAAGAGAAAAAAGGTCGATGTTGCATTTAAGTGTTGCTTTGGCTTTTGTTAAAAACACCCCATAAAATTGAATAAAATCAAGGCAATATGATGAAAGGTATGAAAGGTATTCGCCATAGCCTACGTGGTGAGGTTGGCAGTGGAGGTCTTCGAGTCACGTTGGTGGGTTTTGCACCCTTTTGGATTCCGCAGCAGATGGTATAATGTCAGATCAAACAGATTATTTTAGAGAGAGAAGCCTAACACAAAGTACGGCGCCCAGGGCACGCCCAACTGGCTTAGGGGGCTACTTTAGTCTGTTTTCCCCCTCACTGGGCCGTCCTACAAACCCTATAAACAAAAAGGGTCAGATGCAGAAATGCAAAAGTGCACACATACTCCAAATGAATAACTGATGAAAATGAAGGGTTTTAAGGGATATGGGTTAAAGATTTTCTTCGGCTACCTCTCGGCTACCTCGCGGGTGGTCAAGTCTGCCCGGAAAAGTTCAGAAGGTCACTGGCAGGCCGGGTGCTACCGCCCCACAAGGGGGCAGGCATGACATTTTATACTGGACATCTATGATTGATGTCCAGTAAAAAGATACCATCCCTGTCTCCTGGGCCCCACTGGGCCTAACACAATGAACATGATTATGTGTGTATGCAAGGCGCTGGGGTGCCAAGGGGGAAAGCATGATATTTTGACTGGACATCTACGATAGATGGCCAGTAGAAAAATACCATCCCTGTCCCCTAGGCTCCACAGTGGCTCAGAAGGAGAGCTGATTTTGGCAGGTGGGTAGGGGGATTGTGCAACAAAGGCATTTAGGCATTTTTAAATTGCCTTTTTTGTACAGCCCTCCTTCTCCCTCTATCCACCACTTGCCAAAAGGAGCTCAACAGACCAAAACAAACTAACACCCACACATTCATACAGCAATCACTCTAGAATTCACACAAGCATCCATTACCATACACTCACTCATAACACAAGCATCCATGCATCCATACACGTGTTTAAATAAAAAAATAACATAAATGTACCTTCTGCAGGGGCCTGCATGTGGGTGCTGAAACACTCTGCTCCCGGCTGCTCTGTCTATATGTGCGAGGAGGCGCAGGAGCTCCCCCTCGCACATACAGACATGCAGTGCCCCAGCCAGCATTTCCAATGAGCTATGCAAGGCTGGCAAAGCGAAACGCCTCCAGCCTTGCATGGCTCAGTGAGCATGTTCATCTGGGGAACTGAACTGTCGAACATTGTTTCCCTTTGATAGTTCAGTCAGCCCAGGAACCCTCGCTCAGCTGGAAAAAGCAACTGAGGGACTGCTCATTGTTTCACTGGGCTGGCTCCTTAGCTCCTCCATAATAGGTGAGGGGGGCCACTTGGGTGCCCCTCCCACCATTATGGATGAGCCACCAGGCTCGGACTGGCCTATAGGGCAATAGGGCAATGCCTGTACCATAAATGCAAAATGCTAGTGTGGGCCAGTCAAAATGGGCCACCTTTTTGGCCAATGTGGGCCAGTTTATGAGTTACTTCACTATACAGGTATACATTTTGACCATTGTTGCTGAATAAATATTCTTTAAATATCACAATGTGCTTACATTTTAACACAAACAACCCCTTGGGTACTATTCAAACAGTCAGTGACTAAATGAAGAATATCCATTTACTACTGCAGGTACCTGAGACAGTTCCAAGCTTCAGCCCGACCATGTGAGCCGCCCCTTCCCATTTCCTCCATTCTAAACAATGTATTTATTTATTTGTTTACATTTCATGCTGGGCTCTCACAGCCCCCCATGGATTTGGCCATGCCCCCCTGCGAGGGCCCACCCCACAGTTTGAATACCTATGGTGTAGACTGTAAATGTATCCCCCCTTATTTGGGCCACACAATAAGGATTTGTTGGCCTTGACCCTGTCCTTGCTTTCCGAGGGACAACAACAAAATGCGTGTAAGAAAGAATCTTATCAGGGCTGCAGCGACGCGGTTAGAGTAGTCCCTCACGCCTCCTTCGCCTCTGGCAGAGCAGGGCAGACCACTCCTGTCCCACTCTTGTGCAGTTCTTATGCTGGTGATAGATGCTGGTTACAACTGGCTCTGCCCCATCAATAGAGCCGAAAGAAAAGCTCTGTTCCAACAGAGACCATGGCAGACCACTCCTGCCCCACTCTATCACATATGTATTTGCAGTGTCTGTGTTGTTTCATGAAATCATATATATTGAGATCGACATAGTTGCATTTTTAAAAAATGTTAGCATGACATGTGCATTATTAAAAATGATTATTAAATACAATTTTGGATTTATCCCATGTTGACAACCGTTCTGTATAATTTGTGTGTTTCCCAGTCACATATGGGTAAATAAAATTCTCCTTATTCCGATACACATGATCTGCGCAGCTTATACACATAAAACACTTTTAGTAGCAGTCGGTATTGATTGTATGCCAGAAATGTGATTTGTCCATTTTTGTGACTTCCTGAAAAATAATCAACATATTTGATTTCAATTTTGGCAATATTTTCTGTTTCTTTCCTTTATGTTAGGTTACATGATATCATGAAGGAGCAAAATGACCACCATAGTAAGCTTAGAGTCCCTAGGCAATTGTTGTTCCACTTGTTAAAAAAAAATGTCTTTCTCCTCCTGACCCATCGAATTTCCAGCCTATTTCTTTGCTACCTTATCTTTTGAAACTACTGCAACGTCTTGTAAATACTCAACTTTCCGTCTTTCTTAATTTGCAAAATTTTCTTCCTTCTATCCAATCTGGTTTCCGCTCAGGGTTTCTACCGAAACTGCACTTCTTTCTGTATCTGGTCACATTCTTGATGCTCGTTACTGTAAGCGTTCTTCTATTCTGGTTCTGCTTGACCTCAGTGCCGCTTTTGACACTGAGGTGTCTATCGACTCTTTCTTCCTTTGTGTTTGCTGGTTCTGTTCTAAAATGGTTTTCTTTTAATCTTGCAAATCGTTCCTTTTCTGTTTCCTGGCAGGGTGCGATTTCTCGTTCTTCTTCTCTTTCTTATGGTGTTCCTCAAGGGTCTGTCTTGGGTCCGGTTCTATTCACGCTTTATACCTCTTCACTGTTTTCTCTTATCACTGATTTCAGTTTCTAGGTTCACTTGTATGCCGATGATACCTAGATTTTTGTGTCTTTCCCTTATTTTAGTGGTTCTATTAACTCCTGCTTATCTTCTTGTCTTGTGGCTATTTCTTCTTGGATGTCTTCTCCGTTTCTTTGTTTCAATACCAAGAAAACTGTAATCTTATTTTATTTCATTACTTTTAAAGCCTCTCCTACTTTGCTGATTCTATTCCCTCCTATGTCTCGTCACTTATCATCTCAGGCACGTTATCTTGATGTTGTATTGGACCCTTCTTTTTCTTTTAAGATTCAAATGTTATCTCTCGTTTGTTCTTGTCGGTCTGATTTATTAATATTAAGAAAATGCATCCCTGCTTATGTTTTCCTCTGAAAAAAGTTGCTACAAACCTTTATTCTTTCTCGTCTGTATCATTGTTGCTCACTTTATGTCGGTCTTCCAAAATGTGTTCTTCCGCTATATTCGCTTCTTCATTCTGCAGGTCGGATTCTTTTTCTTCTTCCTCCATCTTCCCAAATTTTTACGTTTTTGTCTCACCTTAAAGTGTCTCCCAGTTCAGAAGCGCTCTGAATTTCACTTTCTTTGTTTAGTCTTTAAATGTATACACAGGCTGGCTCCTCCCTATTTATTCACTTTGATTTCCCTTTACTATTCATCACAAAATCTTCTTTCTGCCTCTCAGTTTCTTCATTCTGTTTATTCTCCACCTTGTGCTGCATCCCGCTTTCATTCTTTTCAATTGCTTGCTGCCAAACTGTGGAATTCTTTACCTTTGGATATCCGTCATTCCTCTAATCTCTCACAATTTAAAAAATGTTTAAAAATCCATCTCCTTCATCTTTCCTGCACTGAATGATGTTTTGAACTTTTTCAGTGATTAATTTTTTATGATTCCTTTTATTGTTGTACTGCTTCTTAATTTGTGAAGCGCTTTGGATAAAAGCGCTATACAAATGCACTAAATAAATAAATAGGTTTGTCAGAAAAGTGGTGTCTTGTGCTCCTGCCCAGGATTTTCAGACTGTAGTCTGCGAGGAAAGGAAAAAGGGAATGCATTGGAGGAGAAGGGGATAAGATACAAAGAACAAACAGGGAAATACATAAACTAGTAGCTAAGAGAGACAGGGATAATGTTTGGGAATGTTTTAGTGCGTGATTAGGTCAGGTTTAATAAAGAATATAATAAATTGTACATAAGGCTGCACGATGGATTTGAGATGTGCTTGAACAACCCCATCAAGTGTGACACTTTTACCTGCCTGTGTGTATTTTTAATTTGTCATACAGAAAAGAAAACTAGTAATTCTGAGGCTGTCAAACCTATTGACCAAGAGTAGCCAAGTCAATAATAAACTGTAAAGAGCGCATGCTGGTGGCGACAAACAGGTTGGATAGGGATTGATGGGCTAGATATCTGTCCCTTTGTATGAAATGACAGTCTAGCACACAGGGACGAAATGACTTCTGCCGTGCAGGAGTACAAGCATGAGTAGTGGAAAAACCATCTACTCAACCCTCACATTTCTACATAACACGAATAATCACAATCATAAAGGTGAAACAAGCACAGGTAAGAGATATACCTCCCTTTGCCTTTTTTGGTAACACAGGTAGAGGGCAGGCTCTACTCTTAAGAGGGCGTGCATGTGAAACAGCAGCAATCCAAACAGTAAAAGACAACAGTCTAAAGGAATGTTCAATCAAGGTTCTGTAAAATATATGTTAATTATACACATCATGTGTTCAAATAACTAAATAGAAAACCCTACACAAACTAACTCCTGCGGAGAACACTGATTATGCAAAGGTAGAAAGATGCAGCACCCCAGTTAATGAAACAGGGGTGAAAGGCAATCAAAAACCACCATGTTCGTTAAGGATATGTCATTAGCATGAAAAGGGGATCAAAGGTGATCTAACCAGTCTCTAGGCGGCTTTGGAAAGGACTGCTCTCCTAGCAGGGTCCACCAAATTCCTTTTGAAGGATTGAAGTCCAAAGATTAATCAAAGAAGGCATGAGAGACCTGCCTCTTTTATGGGCAAATGTCCACAGGTAAGTGGACAAAAGCAAGTCGGCTTTAAGGGGTCGAATACCTGCATTTGAGACAACTGTTCTTGGCCTTCTGACATCATACCGAAAGTGCTTTGTGCTAAAAGAATTGGAGCAGACAAGAAGGAAAGAGAGGTACACAGAGAAACAAGATGGTGGGACCCTTCCCTAATTGGGCTTAGCTACCTCTGTCTACACTAAGTATGTTCCCTTCCCTTGCTTACAGCATGAAAGGCCCTTTGGTATGCAACACTGGTGTGAGGCTAGCCATTTTGTTAAGGGTGTGCCCTTTGATTCGTGTTTCCCAGGACAGCACCTACTGATGGGCTGCCTTACTGGAGAGAGGTGTTACCCGAGCTCACAAAGGATCAAAGCATCGCAGCCCCCAGGGCACTAGTCCTGCTGGGTGCAGATATCGCATCTGAGAGGAATGCATAGAACCTGTCCACAACTGGCCTAGTCTCACAGTGTTGACACATGTATGATATAATCAGATGTGGCTTTACTAAGTAAGAGGAATACTAGCCACCATACCCTAAACACAGGTATGGCTTATATTTAAAGTTGACAACTACCACCAGGTTAGTAACTCTTATAATGATGTGGTTTTGGGGTATGGGTGAATATTTAAACGCAGTCTCTTCACTACAGTGACTTGCCTGTCGCAGCATCTGTCAAACAGGGCTTCAGGGGATTAGTATCTATAGAGCTGTCTCTGACTGATTCTAAGCCTTTTTGTCTTTGAGAACTCAGTCCGTGAATCTTACACCTTTCTTTTCTGCCCCTACCTCAGTCTCCTGTGGGGTCCCTCAGGGCTCTGCACTTTCCCCTTTACTTCTCAACATTTATGTACAACCACTTGCTAATCTGATTCATTCTCATGGTTTTTGTTTCTTTTCCTACGCGAATGACACACAACTCCTGTTTCACCTGGATGGTCATCAGGCTGGAACAGCAGCGCGCCTTCGTGTTTGTGTGAAGGAGGTAAACACGTGGATGGGCACCAACTTGTTGAAATTAAATGGGGAACAAACAGAGGTACTGATGGTAGGTCCCCCTGGCTCCTCTGCGCGCTGGGGTGATGATTTCTGGCCACCCTCTTTGGGCCCTCTTCCAGCAACTGTTAAAATGGTAAAGAAATCTCAGCCTCAAGATCGCAATCTCTCCTCTCTTGTGAGGCTCAAATAAATGCTTTTTGCAGTTCCGGCTTTTTCTAATTGAAAACGTTGAAGAAATATCTGCCTTTTATTCCTGCTAACTTTCATGCCCCAGTGATAGCAGCTTTTATTTACGGTAGCTTAAACTATGGTGATGCTACCCTTTAGCTCTACCAAACTTTCTATTTATCCGATTAGAGGAGTTGCAAAATTCAGCTGTGCCCATAGCCAACGCTATCTCTTATGGCCATCACATCTCGGCAGATTGCCAAGATCTCCATTGGTTTCTGGTGACAGCTGGGATCAAGTACAAATCTTTGTGTATGATTCATCGAGCGTTCCACGAGAAGGGGTGTTTGTCTCTTTAGGAGAAATGTCACCACTTTCAACCAAAACATCATCTGTGGTCAGCCTCTTCTTCTCTGGTGGCAGTTCCATCCTATCGACTGGAACGCTGTGGGTGTCGTGCCTTTTCGGTGGCAGGGTCCAAGCTGTGGAACTCCTTCCCTCCCTGAGCTGTTCAGATCTCGTTTGAAAACGCACCTGTTTGCATAGAGTTTGTCTAAATCATTGTTCTGTTTTGTTGCATGCTAGTGCCTTGATGCCTACACGCTATATAAGTCTAATGATGATGATGAACCTTTTCTGTGCCATTGGAGAGTAGGGGCTGCATATCGGGAGACTGATGCAGCATGGCACAGGTGTGTTTTATGCTTTTGGCATGCAGCTCATGAAAGGCGGTTCTGATTAGCAGGCCAACCTTTCTGGAATGGAATACCAGCATCATTGTATTCATAAATACAAATAAAAAAAGCCAGGGCTTCTTCACCAATGCCAGATGGCAATTCCTCACACATCCTTTTGTGCAACATGTTCTAAGGGTGTCAGGATGTCTTTGGGTCTGCAGTGGTCTAGCATCTCAGCCTCCCACAGTGTTGGGGTGTCATTGTGAGCCTAAATGGATTGAAACCATGCAGAAAGAAACAGGTGAGCAAATTCCTTTTACTTACTTCCAATAGGCCTGGAACTGCCAAATGTGGCCACATTCTATATAAAGAAAAGCTCGGAGGAGCTATTGGCACTTTTGAATGAAGGTGGATTTTGAACTGTGGCTCTTCTGGGAGGAAAGCTCCCAGGCATACTTTCTGGAAGTTTGTGAGGCCTGTTTGGTACTTTATGTGGGTGGTTATAGTGGTGTGTGTGGCAGGACTCCTCTTGGCCTGAGGTTTGTTGCTTCTGGGAGTTCATTAGCATAATCCAGCCTTGTCTACCCTTCTGACCTGGACTTTAGTTACCTGATCCTGTTAAAAGAGGGTAGCATAGACATTTTTGTTCGAATAGGATTATGGAGTGTGCTTACGAGCTTAATTTGTAAGTCTACTTTGTGTGGTATGGCCCACATGATCTAGTTAAACTCAGACATGTTTATTTATTTATTTGTTTGGGAGTAGTGGGCCGTGAAACCTGTCATCTTCTGGCTTTTTCAGGGTACTTGTCGTACCTTGTAGAGAGCAACATGACATTCATATGCAACAACATGAAGGAACATGTCATGATATAAAAGGACATGACACAACATATCAAGCCTGTATTACAGAAAACAGCATTATGTTCCAAAAAACAAAATTAAGTGGAGGTGGAATGAATAAAGAAATAAATATAAACAAAAAATAGCAAAACTTCCTTACAGAATAGAACATAAAATTTGGTTACAAGCTCACAATTGGGAAGGGAGGATCTTCATGAAGCCTGTCTCCAAATGCAACTCTTGGTATGACTCTGACTTGGCCACTTTAAAACACAAGTGCAAAGCAGCGGGGCCGAAGTGGCTGGCATCTAGCTGATCCTCTGACAAACTGGTCTGCCACCTACTCCAAAGGCAATACCGTCTCTCCATCTGCTCCAAGAAGAGGGCTCATGTCCAACCCTGTATCTCTGGAGCTACAAACAACATGGCCGAACTCTTTACAATCTGCAAGAAACTTGCCAATCACATTGCAGTCTCCTCTTCCCCTCCCAGGCCCTCTGCTCTGCACTGGCCACCCACTTCTCACCCAAAACTTAAGACATCCTGTCCTCTCTGTCATCTGCTCCACCCTGCACCCCCTCACTGCCTCTCATGCCTCCCTTGGCCCCTCTCTCCCACCCATACTCTCCTCTTTCGCTCCCATTGCGCCTGATGAGATCGCTAAAGTCGTCCGCTCTATGAAAGTCTCCTCTAAACAGGTGCTTCGCTGCTCCTCCAGCACCATCAAGGACAACATTGCCTCTCTTGCTCCAGCCTTGGCTGACCTCTGCAACTAATCATTTGCCACAGGCTCCTTCCCACAACCCCGCAAGCACTCTCTTGTGCACCCTCTCCTAAAAAAGCCATCTACTGACCCTTCTTGCCCGGCTAACTATCGCCCTATCTCTATCACCTCTTTCTTGGGCAAACTCATGAAGAAGCTGGTCATTCCCCAACTGACCCTCCACACCTAAAATGGCTGGGTGCCTCTGCGATCACCAGTCTGCTTTTAGGGCTGCCAGAGGCATGGAAACTGCTCTTCTGAACACCCGTGAAGACCTACTCTCCAGCCTGGATTCCAACTCTCCCTCTGATCTGATCCTCCTCAATCTCTCTTATGCCTTTGACACAGTCAACCACTCCAGCCTCATAAACCATCTCCATGAGTCCCGAGGCATCACGAGAGGGCAATAGAGTGGCTTACCGTCTTGCTTTCAAACAGACCCTCCCAAGTGCAAATGTATCCTTTTCTATCCTCCACCACACTCTCTACCTGTGGCGTCCAGCAGGGCTCCATTCTATTGCCATGGCTCATCAACATCTACCTGGCCCCTTTGGCCTACCTGATCTCCACTTTCTCACCTCATTTCCAGTGCTATGCAGATGACACACAGCTCTCCTTCAAGCTGCCATCCTCTACCTCCTCCTCCTCCCACACAGCTGCCTGCCTGACTTTCAGGCATGGTGCTCTGCCAATGATCTCTGCCTTAATGCCAGTAAGACAGATATCTTACTCATTGTGATGCCTGCTTCTTGTTTTCCCCGCTCTCTGGCCAGACTCCCGGGGTCCTCTCCCCTCACCCATCTGTGAGGCAAAAAACCTTGGGATAATCTTTGACTCCTCTCTCTCTTTCCGTCCACACATCACAGACATTGCCAAGACGTCCAACATTTATCTCCACCTTCTCAGGGGCAATCTACCTTTCCTCATAAAATCAACTTCTCAAAGGCCCTGGGTCTCTCTAAGATTGACTACTGCAACAGTCTCTTCCTCAATCTGCCTCTTTCCTCCCTTCGCCCCTCCAACTAATGCAGAATAGGGCTGCAAGACTTATCCTTGGCCTAAAGCCCAGGGAGCACATCTCCCCAGTCCGAAAATCTCTGCACTGGCTCACGGTGACTGCAAGGATCAAATTCAAGACCCTCTTCCTCATCCACCAGGCTGTTTGGGGCCTGGGACCTCTTCACATTCAACTTTCCCTCACTAAATACCTCCCAGCCAGAGTCCTTCGGTCCTCTGGCCTCAACTCTCTGCAGGTCAAACGTTTCTCCAATCAGAGAGTGGGAGGTAGATCCCTTTCCTCTGCTGGCTCCTCCCTCTGGAATGGCATCCCTTCCACCCTCTGACTTGAGCCGGATCTTCTAAAGTTCCGGAAATGTCTCAAGAATTTCTTTTTCTCCTCTTCCTTCCCTCTCCTTCAGAGTACATAGAGGGGCAAGGCCAATCCCCGCCAGTCCCCCCCCTGCATCTTTTGCCAGCACTTTCCCTTGGGCTCCCTTTCCTGGACTTGCTTAACTTGGTCCACCCGGCCCACCTCAATTATACTCCCTTTGCACCTTTTCCCCTGGACTTCCCACCTTGGCCCATGAAGCACTTCCCTGCCCCCTTCCCTGTGGCACCTCACTCCTGCACTTCTCCCTCTACCCCGTCACCCCCTGCACTTACCGCCTTCTCAAGCACTTGAAAAGTAGGATTGTCTCAAGGCCAATATAACAGTTTCTTGTTTTTTGTTGTTCTACCCTCGTGATTCTCTTGCCACCCCACCACCCCACCACCCCATCTTGTCTTGTGGCACATGGAAACACTTGTGTATAGTCACCATACAAACGGACAATAAAATAAAATAAATACAATATAAAGAAAGGAAAACAAAAGTGTGTAGCAGGTTTAGGTATGAATGGAGTGAGGGACGAAGTAGAGAACTAAATGACAGCCTGGGGTTAAACCACCAAAATCAAAAGAAAGCAGAACATCTGACAAAGATGCATTTGGGAACAGAGCACATAGATCCTAACAGATCCAAGTTTGCAAACATGTTCTAGAAGTTTAAACATGACGTGGCACAGGATAACTTAGCATGGCATAGCAAGCCTAAAGAACTATAACATTTCCCAAACAGATTAGAGCATAGTGAAGATAGTATACGGTAGCAAAGAACAGCCACATAGCAAAACCATGCAATACAGTTGCATACCAGACAAAGAATAATGCCACCCAGAATGACAGCACCACAAAGGGAGAATGTCCCAAACAAGAGATTATATTGGGTGGTACACACACACACACACACATACTTGAGCGCCCCCACATGGGGCTTCCATTCTTTATCCCTGCTACTTACTTACTCTTCCTCTTCTTTTCCCTTCCCCCTTTATTCACCTTTTTTCCTGCCTTTACTTTCTTTTTCATTCAAACCGCACATGGAAATGGTTGGCATGGAGATCCGACAGAATGGGGTAAATACATTAGGGTTCTGACTCCTTTTTTAATACATAACTGTAAAGTGATGCAATTACATTAAAACATGTAAAAATGCAAATGAATTTATCCCAAAGCGGAGTCTCCAGACTTAGCCACTCTGCTAGAAGCAGGATCAGTGAGGATTCTGGCAGTAAACTGACTGGGAAATCCTCCCCAAGCCCTTTCAAATCCCAGGCAGAATCACTTTAAAAGTTGTGGAAACACACACTACTTTGAACCGACACTGACCTCTAGATTAGGCATATTGCCTGCAGCAAGACTTGCATTCTAGTTCATTCATTGCAAATATTTCCAAATACCTTTCTGCTTTAAGGGGTTTCTGAGAGAGTGGGGGAAGGGCGTGCAGTCTTCTCTCTCCATTTCAGTGTGGATACTACCTAGCATCCTATGTAGACCCGCTAGTGCCTAGAAGATTGCTTCATATTGATCTGCACATTAGATACTTCAGAAGCCCAAGAACAAGGATGCAAAAGCGGGCCCCAAGATATGACTACCACTTCCAGAGGCACACCATTTACAGGGCAGCTTCACTTCAAACATTTACACTCCCCCAGGTACATAATTGTTGATCTAAATTGATAATCAGGCTGAGCTCATTTCAGAAGTTAAGAAAGGTACCAAGCAATTTGGTTTGCCCGACTTTTGTTATAGCCAAGATCAGGGTGCAAAATGTGCACTCGCCACTAGGGGTTGGCTAGTGATATTTTACTCTTGGAGAGTCCGAAATGTTGTGCTGTGTGTTTGTATAGAATGGAGGTGGCGAGTGACCTTTTTATGGCTGGCTAGTAGATACCAACTTGAATTTTTGCCCCCCTGGCCAAGATGATCGCATTGTCAGTAAACAAAGTAAAGGAATATAATGTCCCTTAATTTGCGGGAAGTTTGATGATGCTAATTGGACCTGATTGTCCAGCTGATTGATATACAAAATGAACAACAAGAGGGTGAGGATGCAACCTTGAGGAACACCTCTAGTTACAGGAAAAGTATGAGTAACTGGTCCAATCCTGCCAAAACAAACACTTCACTAGCCCTACAGGCATACCTCTGGTGGCCTGCACCAGCCGTAGCTTGCTCCTAGGCACCAAGTCAAAGGCTTTGATCAAGGAAAGGTAAAAAGAGTTTCTCCTTCCTAACAATACGGACCTTTGACAAGATAAAATGCAGTGTAAGACACTGATCACTCATGCACCGCCTCTCTTCTTGAACCCCAGCTGCAATTGCAAAAGAATCCCAATCTAGCCATCTGATGCACTGAATGGATTCGGTGGGGCTTCCAATCGTATCAGCCTACAGAAACCTTTGCCCGTTGATTAAGAAGTCTCTGCGTGTGCTGCTCCCAACGCATGGTCAGCCCACAAAGTAAGCAGTCAGGGAGACCGGCCAACCATGGGAAATGGCTGTATTTATCTGCGCAGCCTCCTTCTGCCTGTCCGGCCCCTAAAAATGTGGGTGCTGTGGACAGTCCTGGAGGACTGGTGTGGCATCAAGACAGGGCCCAACCGCTTAGTTGCACCTGCTTCAATCTAAAAAGGAGTGGGTGAATATGCCTCACTCCTAGGTCCAGCACTCCCTTTTTGAAGATGGAGCCTGGAAAGGCATTGGCTGATGTGTAGATACAGTGCATGCAGTCTCTGCTCCACAGCCTCTGAATACACTGGTAACACTTGGTAAGCCCATGGAAGGGCGCAGCTCATGTGAACTAGGATCCTGTGGCACAGGTGTAAGGGATGGAGTCATTTTGGCTACAAAGCTATTCCTCCGGGTTTTGTGAAGCCCATTGTTTATGAGCTTTCTCCACCTGGCCAGTTAATCTGGAGCATGTTTGTAGGGAGACCCTTGGGCCCAGAAAGCCTTGAAGCAAAGAGCAGGCAATACCTGGAGCAGGCAGGCAATGCCTGCAATCTCTGCCTTACAGAGGGTTGAAGGCAAACGGGAAAAGAGTGAGTTCTGCTGTAAAATAAAATAACTTACTGCATTTATATGAATGTATATGCGTCTTGAATAATCTTGTAGTCGATTTTTTCAGAGTTTGGAAGTCATGGAGCTGGTTTCATCACGGGGTTCATAGACGTAGAAAGGAGACTGGTTGACTGGCCCATGTATCAAATGGTGTGTTTGCATCACAGTGAGATCACCAGCATATACAAAGACACATAGCTCCATGCTCCATTCATCAGTCACCAACAAAACCACCACAACCATCCCCAATGCCAAATACATCCCCAAATGACATGCAGTAAAGATGGCCACATACTTCCCAGCACAGACGTGCACGTGCCCTACTAAAATAGGACCAATCATACAATATAATAAAAGGCCAGATGTATGTTTGTCAGATGCAGTCATGCGCACTAGAGACTGCCCACCAAGCCTGTTTTCACAGCTAGAGGGAGCTGTTGCCTTCGATATACAACCAAATATACAACAATACGTATGGACACTCTGAGACTATCTCTCCTCACACACCTTGGCCCGTGTACACAGGCTTTCACACTAGAAAACAGATAAAAACCTTTGCATGAACATTTACTCAACAGAATGACTTAGACCACAGTCATCATCCATGCAACTACCACATGCAAGCAAACTGGGGAAGGATTAGAGAAAAAACCCACTGGTAGACAGATGACTGTGCACTGTTTCATGATACCCCAGAACCTTCTCCCACCAGGATTTCGTGTAGTAGGTCAGAAGATGGACTGAAAAGAGCTACCAGGAAAAGTGAAGAACCTCCCAACCCCTACAAAATGATGGAATTAAGCTAAACTGTGCCACATAAAATGACCACAGGACATGCAAATGTGGACAGGGATGTGCAAATGTGGATCAGTTCCCAACCCAGGCCTGCACACAGCTCGACAATGTATATAGAATGTTAATGCCTCTATCGTGGCTGTTCTGCATGCCTCAAGACCTTATTAGCATGTTAAAACATCTATACTTCAGAGTGCAGCAAAGTGCAGTCCCAGCAGTTCATGGCAATACCTTGGATGGGAGGCGTGAGGTTGAGTTATATACTCGTGGTATTTGCTTATGCTAAATGACAAGAAAAAGGCCATATTCCAGGTCACTTCATCTGATCCAATGGGATAGCTACTCGAATTATTGATTAAAGATTTGTAACAGCAGATCTCCATGATAAAGCTGCTGCCCTTCAGATCATGACAACAGAAAGTAGTGACCACTGCACTTTCTCCTTAACAAGGAAAGAGATATGTGCTCAAGCCACATGGCTACACAAAGGGGAAATGTTTTAGTGACTAGGACTCCACAGAAAGTCTTGCTCTGCAAATATATTGAGGGGAGGAAGGAGGGCAGGATAAAAGGTGTGGCCAAATCCCAAGTTTGTTTTCTCCCAATCTGTACAATCTAAGACAGCGGAAATGGCATTACAAAGTCTGCTATTTACCTTGTCATCACAGAATGTGAAAGTTTTCAAGTGGAATAGGACACCGTGCAAAAGAAAGGGTAGGTGCAGAAGGACATTAGGACTTTTTATAAGGTATGTACAGGCTGGGAAGAACCTCATCAATGCAACAAACTGGTCAAACAGAGTTATAAAAATGGGTTGCTACCTTTTAAGAAAAGAGCAGTCTCAGCGAAATGGCAACACATGTTGGTGGGTGTTGCGAGGCTATTGGGCTTTAAGGAACAATGAGGATGTAAAAATAGCCTCATGTGAAATAAATCCGATCACAGAGGTAATTTGGGGTACACACTAAAGTCTCCTTTTTGCAGCACCAGTGTCGCCTTACTGGAATGACTTGAGTTTTGGAGGTCAAATCTGCCCAGGTTCTTTCTCTAAATAAGGTATTATAGGGGTCCTAGGAAAGGTCAAACATTTGCAAGAGCCGGATCCTGATGGCTTAGGAGCCAATGTGGTCATAAAAAGGGATCCCAGTTTTTGAAGTTAGATTCTATGTGTGTCTGTTTGAAGAATATTCATGTCTACATTACCTGCCACTTGAAATAAATGTATGAAATAAATGTAATGTAATAACCATTTACAAGAAAGGGGACCCATGCAGACCCAGCGACGTACAGACCAAATAGAATTACTTGACATTTCAGGTGCATTTTCTGCCACATTACTGCTCAGAGAATTGAATGGGTGGGCCCAGAATCACAGGGCCATGCCCGTATTCCACAGTGGCTTTCAAACTGGGACGGGCCCCTCAGTTAATGTTATGATTTTAGACTTTCCGATGGGAATCATTGTGAATTCCAGTTTATATGGCTTTCTCAGATTTCACTTATATTATTCCCATTCATAATGTCGCCTGGAAAAGCTTGTTGCAACATTAAATATGGTGACCATATATATATACATATATATATATATGGGGTCAAGGGGAGCAGGGGTTGCAGTGTGGCCCCCGCAACCCTCGAGAAAAAAAAAGGTTTTGGGGCTTTCAGGGGTGTCCCCCGCATGTTCAATGTAATAATGTCCCTGCAAAAAACAGCAATTTTTGGTGACTTTTTTCCAGGCAACATTTTTGCAGGGACATTATTACATGGAGCAGCCTGCAGCAGGTGAACAGTAATCAACTCTGGAATAAAATGAGTAGCTGGGGAATCAACAAGGGCCTATTGAAACTACTCCTTCATACTGACACCTCAATCTGGGTCATATTACATAATGAAGGTCATTTCTTATAAGACATTTAAAAGGATATGGGTTTGTTGCAGGGGGGAATTTGTGCACCATGGTTGTTTAACCTGTACATATAAAATGTGAATTAGTATTAGTGGCAAAAATATTCCATAGACGTTAGGCAGTTCTAAGCTCACATTTATGGCTTATGCGGATGACAAAATTCTGTTAGATCACACTCAGATTGGACTGCAACGAAGTCTGACAGCTGTCGGCTCTTATTGGAATGCTAAGTACTAAACTATAAGTAAAAACAACACTAAGAACATGTGATTTACAAAATCAAAAAGCCCTGAAAAGCTATGGCAGTCGCAATGCGAAAATAAACACCATAGCACTCAAAGAGGTGCGGGAAGTGAGTTCCCTTGATTTCTTTATAAATGCATTGAAAAAGGACTCTTAGGCAATGCTAAATATTTTGAATAAAGTTTTGCCATTGTTATCCAGACCGAGGCACTTAAATGTTCATCATGCCTTCGATTAATACAGGCATTCAACTACAAGAGTGTTCCAGTCATAGTGTACGGCTTGGATATCTGGCGAATTTCAAATCAGAATGTCTAGACAAACTGGGGGACCACATTTGGAAGCCCTTTTCAGATTTGCCTAAAAAGGGATTCTGATTCAGGTTATTTCTTAGTGCATAATTGGGCCTCAAATCTCCTTAAGCTCCAGCTATGATTAAGACTATGGCTCTGCATCTTAATATTAAACTGGCAGAAACATATGTTTTCTATATATTTTAAATCAGGTGTTAAATGAAGGTAACCATTGTTATCTGTTACTGTGAGGAAATACTGAAGCTATTGGTTTCTAAGATGGAATCCTATGGGAATACAGGAAAAGCAATAACGGGCCTTACAAAAGGTCACGTTATCGGATTGGTCTACTTCATATTTACATATTGGCAAAGGTTCCTTATTTCAGGAATACATACAATTCTATTGGAATGTCCTAGTTCCTCATCCTCAACCTTGCATTATAAAATGTCCAAATAGAAATTCTCAACATTGGTTTATAAAATGTAGGTTGAACCCAATTGAGACCTATGAAATCATCAGGGTGTGTCGGGGGATCGACCCTTAATTGCAAGTCTGCTGATTTTATAAGGAGGAAATACATATTGAGATAGTCAGACATCTTTTTACAGGATCATGTTGTATCGAAAATGTAAGATTACATTTTTTCCCATAATTTGTACATAAAAGAGAAAACATTCACACTCTTTCTTTTTGGAGGGGAATGTTTTCTTTTGGTAGACAGATATACTTGACAATTGCAGTTGTGGAATTTTGCAAGATTTTACATTTAGTGAAATAGTTTCTAATATTTAGAGACCTTTAAACTGTATTTATTGAAATTAATAATATTTTATTGGGCACTGATGATTTTAATTATAAGTCTGATCATGACTGTGTGCGAAGTTTTATTCAAACCAAAAGAACAACCAATAAATAACTTAGTAAAACATTCATAAAGACATTACGAGTTTGGAGGTAGCCATGCCCTTAATGGGCCCAGTAATTCCCTTTCGCAGGACCCGGAGCCGGTACGTCCCCATTCCCATTTGAGCCCCCATAGGGAGGATGGTAGCAGCGGTACCGTTCCTAACGGTACCGTTGCTACCATCCTGGTCTGCTCGCGGCTGCCGCTCTACACGCCTGGTCTGACCAGGCGTGCAGAGCAGACCCCGCCAACAAACTCGTAATGTTGCGGCATGGCAACAACGACACTGGTAGCACTACTAGTGCCGTTGTTGCCTTACCGCAACAGTTGTAATGAGGCCAATTGTATCCTGTAATGTTTACCGATTTGCATACTTTGCATGTCATTAAGCAGGGCGCCATGAAATGAAGCAACGCTCACTTACATTTTGAAGAGTAATTACAACAGAGAGGTGGCAATATCTATTGTTATTAATTAATTGGCTTTTCGTGAATCGCTCACACTTCATGTGCTCTCAGCAGAGGGCAGAGCAGGATACAGTGTTGCACATCAGCAGAGCTAGGAAGTCCATTCCAAACAGTATCACCCTTCCAGGGTACCTCTGGCCCGATAGATGTGCATGATCATTCCGAATTGAGCCAGGCTATTTCATTCCACGCCTTTGAAACTACACCAGCTGGAACTCGAAAAGCCACATGCCTAGAGGGAATATAACATCACAAACTGTATAGTAAGGGTAAAATTGGTTTTAGTCTGTTTATCGGGGCAACCGATGATTCTCTATTGCGGGTCCACGTTCATGGAACCTGTCACCTGCCAAGCTTTGCGGAATTGACTCCTTTTTTCGCAGTTCAAGAAACAACTGAAAACCTTTCTTTCCCAATAAGGACCTTTGTTTATAGTATTCAGCTTGTTCATATTGATTTAACATCTGCGCCTAGATGCAGTCTCGTCTCGGTTCCCTGTGAAGATGCACGATACAGAGGAAGGAAAGCTCAGGGGCAACGCGTTTGTCTTAGAAACAAGATGATGCAGGGCAACACAGGTTTGAATCCTGATCCCACGCTTAGAAACCACTTCTAGAATTAAGCGCCTTATAAATGAACAATTATAATAATCATTATACACATTTTAAATCAAATCAAGCACAAGTTTCCTACCTGCCTGTAAAGGTGGGAGACCAGAAGGAAGCCGTAGATTGTTCCATCCACACTCTATGGGCACATAAATAAGAGGGAACATATCAGGCTAATGCCCCGCTTGGATGACAGTTCTGCCAGCAGGACACCTCCCTGCCTAGTTTTTAAATGCATCTTTCTTAATTCCAGTGATTACATCTGAGAAAGATGCTCTTCTCTCCCCAATAGGTCTTCATACTCAGGCGCAATTCGACGGCCCACTCCACTTAGCTCGAGGAACATAGTTGTTCCTGCCACTCTGTTGCAGTGAATACGGAAGGCTTTTTAAAGTTATTGAACCATCTCAGAGTCCGTCCCTTTACCAGCCTCAAGAGCGCTCTCTGTCAGTCCCTACAATGGGAGCAAGTTGGTTAGGCATAAATAAAACCAGTGAATAGTGGGCATTAGGCCCCCGATGATCACAATTCCGACTTTAGTGTGCAAACGGACCGTTCTAACATAATTTGAATGCATCTATTTTCCCCATACAGGTTTAGGCTGTGAGTGAGCATAGCCCTAACATTCAACATAGCATAGCGGTGAAGCATAGGCCATGGCCTTATTCATGTCCTGATCATCGGGTGTAGGGTTTACACCAAGGCAGGAGGACCTCCATCTTTGCCCTGTAAAGCTTTGGGACTCACCTGTCCACTCGTATCTTTGGGGTGTCAAGCTCTTTGTCCATAAAGGAACCATGGGTGTTCAGGTAGGCTTGGGTTGTCGGCTGCACGCAAGCATGAGGTGGGTTGGTGAGTTCTGAGGGCCGTTGTAAATGTGTGCATGTAGATGCTACAGGGGGGAATTAACGGGGGAGACCTGAGGTCCTGGCAGAGGACCGTAGCTGGCCAGTAGCCCAGTGTAATATGGTGTGCAGGACCAATGTTATGTTTACTGGTGAGCCTATTGAGTGGTGCTGGTAGCTTTGTTTATCCTTTCTACAAAGGTTAAAGGTCAAAGGAGGCCGGTGGTCAAGTTGTAAAATAAAAGTGGGCGGACTCATTGACAAAAGCAATGGGATTTGACGTCACTTGAAATTTACATATCAATGGGAAATATGCACATTTCATTCAATTGGCTTTGCATAATCACACAAATTGGACAGGACAAACGGCGTTAGCCTTTCATAAAATCCACACACACACAACCAAGAGAGCATATTTTCTTCTAATAGTGTTTTGAAAACGTTAAAAGGTGTGCATGTTTTCATCTCCAAGAAACGGTACCAATGTTTTCCCTGGAACATGCAATACCGAAATGTGCCATTTCACCTTTAGTTGTTTTTTATTTTTCATCAGGTTATATAGTGCAGTGGTGAAGTACCCGACCTGCAAACCTGACCACTGCATTTCGAGCCTCGAGGTCAGTCTTCATTCATAAATTCACAGAAGACAGTCAATGGCCCTCATTCCGAGTTTGGAGGTAAGTAACCGTCCTTACCGGCATGGAGCAAATACCGTGTCCGTGTAGTCAAGAGCCCGCTAATAGAGGGCTATTACGAGTAGGCGTGCACAAGCTTTGCGCCATGCCGGTAATGACATTACCGACATGCTCCAAAAGTCCCAAAAATGGCCCTTAGCGGCATCATGTAAAGCGCAGACAGCACTACCGGCATGTTTCAAGACGGCATTAGAGGACACCGCTATCATCGCTGACCGCTAATAACGGTCACCGTAAATAAGCGGAACCGGAAGTAGCATCATCGCACAGGAAAGGGAAAGAGCACGGCAGCCATCTTTAAAAACACAATCCATTGCCAACCTCAGCAGCCAGGACCTGGAGTATATTGCTGTGTGCCAAAATCAACCCACAACAACTATACAATGCCCAAGGCAGTGAAAAAAGGTGCCTCCTGCCAGCGCAAGGATCGCTTTAATGAAGACGAGCTCACAATGCTGTCGGAGACCCTGGCTGAGAATGCCGATGTAGTGTTTGCCCAGAGCCTCGAGAGGGAGGCTGTCATCAGAAAGAAGGAGATCTGGGCACTAGTGGCACAAAAAGTCAGTGCGTTTGGCAACACCCCCCGCACAACTAAGGATTGCAGGAAGAGGTGGGATGACCTGCGCCTGCGTGTCCGCAACATCCTCTCGGCAAACGGGAGCCAGGCCATGGCAACTGGCAGAGGAGCAAACTCTCCGATAAAGCTGTCCCAGTGGGAGGAGATATGTGCCAGCCTGATCGGCATAGAGGCCAATGAAGGTGTGGGTGACATGGAGTGTGGCGCCACCTCCTCGGCGGAAGGAGGTGAGTGCCCTAAGAAAACACTGTACTGCAGAGTCTGATGACAGTCCACCAATATGTCTGTCTAAAGAGGCAAGCCATGCACCAATACACACACATTGCCAGCCTTGTTGTTGTACGCAGCACATACACATGCGGATGCCTGCAGCAAGGCAATACCATACCTTACACACACCACACTAAGATGTTAATGGCATAAGTCACGCTGCATGCAGGCCACAACAAATACGCATGTCAAATAGCATACGTCCGCCCCAACATGAGTGACCCCGACGGATGCCTTCATTACCCACCCATATTGCAAGCAACGTGATAATCCAAACTCCACTGCCTATTACCCTCTATTGTGTAGATAAGCCATTATACAAATGTATGCATGATGCTTCTCAAACCATCACTCATGCCGTCCCTCTCTTCGACCCCCACAGGCTCAGATCATGACAGTGAGGCCTGGGACTCACCCCCACAGCCAACCACACCCCGGAAGAGGGCCCGGGATGAGGGCAACAGGCCTTCCACCTCCAAAGACCAACACAAGCCTCGGCAGGCACCGCAGAGCAAACCACCTCTGGATGCCACAGCACTGGTGCCGCCAAGGGCCATAGACACTGTACCCACAACTCCAATCACACTGGCACAGGACGTAGTTGAAGTTGCACTCTCAGCAGAGAACAGTTCTGTCGGGGAGGCAGCAGCTACAGCATCCCTGGCTGATGAG
This sequence comes from Ambystoma mexicanum, assembly GCF_040938575.1. Classification (NCBI taxonomy): domain Eukaryota; kingdom Metazoa; phylum Chordata; class Amphibia; order Caudata; family Ambystomatidae; genus Ambystoma; species Ambystoma mexicanum. The sequence continues at coordinate 381,231,694 of NC_090925.1, forward strand.
GTGCAGGGACAGGTGTGGGTGCCCGTGGAGGACGACTCCTCTGACCTGGCTGGCACACCAAGTCCGGCACCATCCCCCCAGCTCACATCGGTAGACTCCGGCCACAGCACCACCCCGGAGCAGTCTGGGGGGGGAGTACATCCAAGGGGCCATGAGTCCCATAGGGGACCCAATTGAAATTGTGCATGACACACAAGCACCCTCCACCTCTACAGGTGTACCGGCGGGGGTGCAGCAGGCAGGGCACGCTTCGCAGCGGCAGGAGGAGCTAACTGCCCTGGTGCGACAATTTGTTACTGACAATGCCCAAGCAAGGCAGGAGTGGCGCGAGAACACCACCTCTCTGGGGAAGATCATCTCTGATAGCACCAGTAGACTGTGCGAGAAGGTATCAGCCCTGCGGCAGGTCCTCAGCCACTTTGCTGATGCAATGGAGGCTGAGCGTCCAGCCCCCTAAATGGAGCAGGCGGCCACCCCATCGTCCTCGAGCTCCACACAGACTAGCCCACAACACAGGTCGGTGCGCACCCTGCACCGCCCAGACATGCCGCCACCAGGTACAGGGAGTGGCAGGAAGTAGACTGGCCAGCCTGATGAAGGCAATAGACACTTGTTTGGACAGCATGTGTGGGGGAGTTGTAGGGGAGGGGGAAGGGGGAGGGTGTGTGGGGGAGTTGTGGAGGAGGGGGAGGTGGGTGAGGGTGTGTGGGGGATTTGTGGGGGGAGGTGTAGGGGGTGAGGGTGTGTGGGGGAGTTGTGGGAGGAGGGGGAAGGGTGTGTGTGTGTGGTGGAGGTTTGTTGCACTTTCATCTTTATTGGACATTTAAATACACCCGTTGTGTGAAAAAAATATCTTTAGTGGACATTCTTCATTGCGCATGTGTTATTTATTCATATACAGTGCATAGTGTACATGTACTCCCACACCCAGTGCCCTCTGTTCAACTATCATGTCACCCTCTGCAGCCATGCGTGTCAGAAATATTGTGCAATCACTGACTGATGCACAGCACGTCCCTCCTGTGCATCGGCACCGCAGTGATGTGCAGCCACATCTTCTTCATCCCCTTCATCATCACCAGGTGGTAGCAGTTCAATGTCAGGGGGCAGGGGCACATTCCGTCGGATACACATGTTGTGCTGCATGACACATTTCATGATGATTTGGGCCACCTTCCCATGCCTGTAGAGGAGCGCCCCACCCGACCGGCTAAGGCAGCGAAACCGTGCCTTCAACAGGCCAAAGGTCTGCTCAATGACCACACTGGTACGGGTGTGGGAACGATTGTAGTCCTCCTTGTGCCTGTTTGGTGAGTTTCAGACAGGGGTGAGGAGCCACAGCTTCAAGGGATAGCCACTGTCATCTGCATGGGAGACAAAAAAAGGTATATGTCAGTCGATTCATGATGGACAGCTGTACTAGTCACACATGCCTGCAGATTATCGTTGGTCACATGCACATGTCCCTGGTTGTATGCACGCCATTTTTATGCCCTCAATGTGTCCTGTGCCATGGACTAATGGTGTGGGTTGGATCTTCAAGATGATACACGGTGTGCACTGCCTTCTTGTTGCTCATGCATTGTGTACGCATACAGCTGTGTTAGTATCTAATTTGTGATGTGTTGTGTTCTGTAGGATTTTCTGAGTGGGAGCTTTGGCAGTAGGCTCTGCAATGTTAAGCGTTCAGCGCTGATTTTTCCCATGGTGACATGCTGCATTCCTGTGGTTGTAGCGGCCCTGTGACAGACAGTGGATTCCCTTGGTGGTTTTGTTCAATGACCTCCCATGGATGCTTGTCCTGTGTGGTGATTTGCTGGAGACTGCAACATAGTGCATATTCACTGCATGTTGCTGGATGGTGTTACGGAGGGTGAGGTCCGCTGATGAGTGGTGCACATGTTGTGGGATGTGGGGTGGTTTACTGTTTGTTATGTTGTGATAGGTGTCGACCTTACTTCATTCCTATGGGATTTGGTTGTCATGTTCTGTTTGGGATGCTTTGGGGCACAGTGTTTAGTGATGTGCACATCGTGCTGTCACATCAACATTGACACCATGGTGGTGTGTGCATCTCTCTCCCTATTTCAGTGCCATGTGCCTGTCATCCAAATTACCAAGCAGCCAGGCACGTCGTCCAGCATGTCGCTCCATGTAGCGTGGTAGCATGGAGTTCTGCAGGACCATAGAGTCATGAGTTGATCTGGGATATCGGGCACAACAATGTGTGATGATCTTGCTGGCGTCACATACCATCTCCACATTGATGGAGTGGTATTGCTTGTGGTTGCGGTACACCACCTCCATGACATGCGGGACCACCAACTCCACGTGGGTGCAGTCGAGGGCACCTATACAATTTGTCATGCCTGCCAGTGCATGGAAGCCAACTTTTGTATCAGAGATCTCCTGGGGAGTCCGTGGTAGGGATATGTAGTCCCTTGTGTGCTTGAGGAGGGCATCCAGCACTTGGTTCAGAATGCGATAAAATAAGGGTTGTGATATGCCATGCATGTGCCCCACTGTGTGCTGGTACGTGCCTGTGGCAAGGAAGTGGAGCACCGACACTACCTTCAGTAGAGAGAGGATGGTGATGCGTATTTCAATGAGGCTGACAATGTCATCGTGTATCATGTCCACGATGGTGGTGATGGCGTGGTACCGCTGGCTGCACTGGTGGGGCATGCTGGGCCTGTCTCCCCCTCCTTCTCCTCCTGCGTCTCCTCTGTGGTGCCTGTTGTTGCTGATGTTTTTGTTGCTGGCGTAGCAATGCAAGCATGTCCTACATCCCCAGTATTGCTACTACTATTGGAATCATCTTGGTGTGGGAAGGGGTGTGGTGTGTGGGTGTGCTCCTTTTGTGCTGGCCCAGACTCCATTGCCTCCACCTGTGCTGATTGTGTGCACTTGTGGCAGTTGGGAACACTGCATATATCATTTTACGGTTGGTTCACGATGCCAGTATTTGTTACGCTCACCTGGACCCCACAGGGGTGTCGATCGGACCCGGACAGCTGCGGTCTCCGCCAACGTGATGCGTAGTGCAGAGATGACTGTCTGGACCGGCCCGCCTAGTCTTGTCTGCTGGACCCGAAGAAGCATTTTCCTGCAAGTGGAGACAGGGATTAGCCACCTGTGGGTTTTAGTGATGGCCTCCCAACTGTTCTCACTCTCCCCCGCTAATCACTTCTGATATCCCCTTAGTAACCTCACCTTATGTTTGTAAAAGATGAGCTCTCCATCCTGCGTGCCTTGCAGGGGCGCGTAGATACCAGTTACTTCACTGGTTTGAAGGTGTTGGGAGAGTTCCGGTAAGCATTGACTCTGAAGTCCCAGGCGGGATTGGTAAGTATCAAGTTCAAAGAGTTCAATGTGCCCGATGTTCACTCTTGTCCCCTTCCTTCCTTAAATTGCAACTGAGTTCGTGAGAAGAAGGTCTCGTAGCTGCTGCTGGCGTTCAGGTAAGAGTCTGTGTTACCCAACGCTGTCCGGTAACTATTGCATGCGTTAACGTGTTGTTTTTCTCCGTCTTTACAGATGCGGCATATGAAGATATGGAGAATAATACCGCCGGTGGTAAATCAGGTAAGTCTATGGTGGTAAGAGGTATTTGTTGATTCCCTTGGCTCACCTTGTTATTCTTGTGCCCCTAGGTGCCGGAGTACGGCGAAGAAATGATGGAGACAGTGCCGGATCGAAAGATGCTGTGAGAACTGGTGAGTATGGCGCTGTGCTGGAGCTGGCAAAGCGACGTGTGCAGGACTGATGTACTTTCCAGGTCGGGAGATGAAATGGATCCAGAATCAGGTGAGGAATTTGAAATAAGTTCGTTTTCTAACCTTGTCCTTTTCTTCCTCTTTATTCTCGGAGCTCCGGATTCGAGGCGGGCGTGGCCGAAGACTGGACGCTGGCTGCAGGCACGCGGCCTTGACAGAAGACTGGATGCTGGCTGCAGGCACGGTGAGATTCACGCTGCTGGATGCAGAATAACACGAAGCATGTGCTGCTGTTCGGGCGTGGTTTAAATAGCCTCCAAAGTAGTCCCAGGAAAGAAGTTCCCCAGCACCACACCCGAGTAAAAAATAGTCCCTGTAGTAAAATAGTCCCATCCAGGCCTCACGTTGGCTTGGATTTATTTGCAACATGGTCTGCATGAGGTAAGTAATGTCTATGAGCCTGGCGCCTATGGCGCCAGGACTGATTTTTATTATGAGCCTGGTGCCTGCGGCGCCAGGACTGAATCCAGACAGCCCCTAGCTGGGGTTGCTGGTTTTTTTTGTAAATGTCTGGATGCCTGCTCCCGGGGCTGATGGGCTTGATCCGGATGCCCGAGGGTAGGCATCATGACAGTATTGCCGGCATGCCGGTATCCCCTATTAGCGTGTTCATGATGCCGGTATTTGCATGTCTGCCTGACTTGTGATGTCCTCCCATTAACGGCATGCCAGTATTGCCAGCCTGAAGGGCCACGTGCACGCGCCCTTGCCTCTAATACCAGGGTCTTAGGTCGAAATAGCCCGGAGCGGTATGCGATGCCAGTATTCCTTTACCAGCACCGTTTTTCCATTACCTCCAACCTCGTAATGACCCCCAATGTTTCTTATTTTACACACAGCCTATGTAATACCCGGGAAGGGACGGCGTATGCCTTCTGACAAAAGTGGGCAGACTCCGCCCACCCCCTTGTATCCTTGACTTGAGCCCTGAAGGCGTCAGATATTTGAATTAGCAAGTATACAGCTACAGTCTTGAAGTTTAAATTGACCATGATACGCCTTGGACAGCAGCAAGGGAGGTTTCTGTCCCTCCACTGTATCGGAAGCCCGATTGGTGGGGATCTACTGTAGAGTGGTGGTGTGAGATGTTTCGGAATTAGGCGATTACAGTCCTTTTGAAAGACTTTGATGAGAGCAATGGGGCAGTACTTGCTGATTGCCATGGGGTCTATTATGTGCTTATAGTGGTGTTGCTGTCAGATGTGGCTGAGACAGGACACATTGGGCCGTGATACGACTTTGGTGGTAAATCTGCCGAATTACTGCCATATTTGATTACTGTTACCGACAATTGGTCCTCTGGAGTTCCCATGGAATTGCAAGTGGTGGCAGGGCTGTGGCGTTGCTAGGGGGGGTTAAAGGGGCTATAGCCCCTGGCCTTTTGGTTGTAGCCCCGGATAGAATCTCAGGAGCTACAACCAAAAGGGTAGCTAGCCCCCAGCCCCGACAGTTCCGACATCAGCGTAGCCCCGGGTCTTTTCCAGACCTAGCAACACCCCTGTCTGTGAATCCATGTGGATTTTTGGCAGATTTAATCCGCCATAACCTAGAATTTGTCTGTGTGCGGGGGAAAAATGGTGGTAATGCACCTACTGCTAAAATAAAGTGGTGGTAACAGAATTACTGCCACTTTCTTCTCCCGCACCACCAAACCTATAATGAGAACCCAGTATTCCCTATAGACAGAGTATGCGTGAAATGAGTGCAGTACCACAATGACAGGACTCAGCAGTTTTTGTGGTCACAATCATTATGGAAATGGGCAGTAGGCATATATTGTTTAGATAGGCCTTGGGCAAAATTGCCATGAATCTGGGGCATTGTGGCACATATTGTTGGGACAGGGCCACATGGTATTCTTTGGGCACAATCAGCATGAAAGGGGGCAGCGGTGGCGTACATTGTTAACAGGAGACACAGGGAGGGTCATTAATAGTTGCACAGTATCCTGCTGGTAATTCTAGCGGGATACTGGGGAGCTACCGTACCGTCCGCTGCCTGATATCCCGGTATTACCAAGCTATTATAGGTGACGGAGATGCCAGTAACTCCCCATTCCCATGAAGTTACTCCATGGGATGCGGATGCTGCAATGACAGGCACCGGTAATACCAGTTTCTTTGATTACGGCAATTGTCTGCCGGTAGGGGCCTACACTACCGGCAGGTCAGGCCTGCCGGTAGGTCTCGTCCCTACGGGCAGACTTGGAGCTTGCCGGTCTGGAAAAAAGTGCTGGTCACGTCGTCACCGGCACATTATTTCCAGACTGGCAAACTCCTAATGAGCTTCATGATCTGAGTTGTGCTTTATAGTGGCGATGCTGGCTTTATAATGCTGAGATGAGCCCCATGTCTTTCTTTGCGATCTGCTGTGTGTGCAGGCGGCGTGGAAATGTGTTTCAATGTTGCATTGCTCGTCATATTCTTAAAGAACAGACATGGACGTCATTTAGGGGTGGCAGTAAGCAGCTGGTATCCCTGGCAACTCCCAGTGAATTCGGGAAAGTGAGCAGCCATGAATAAAGAGAGCTTTGATGCTAGCCCTCTTTACTTTTGGTAGATTTCACCCCCAAGGAGCCTGCTTTTAAAAGTAGAGGACCATCTTGCTTTTTTAAATGAATGTCCTCAATCTGGCCGAAGCACACACACACACACACACTTGCCTGTGAAAGTTAGGAACATGCATTTGAAGGAATGTGATTGCACTGACCCTGAATTGTCTATGAGCATGGATGCCATTTTAGCAGTGGCGTCGCCAGGAATCAGATTTAGGAGGGGCACATAGGGGGCTGCAGACAAAAGTAGGTGGGCCACAGACAAAGGTAGGGGGGTGCCTATAAAAGGGCAGTGCGTGACGTCAGAAGCACTCCTGCAGAGAATCTTTTGTGCACACAAACTACCACACCCCTTTTGTGCACCTCCCCTCCCATTAGAATGTAGGCACAACACCATTGTCACTAATGACCCATAATTATCGGTTTTGTGCGCTACATTCTGATTGGAGCAGCTGCTCTTGGCTGCAGGGTGATTTAACAGCTCTTCATTGTTGTGCTGCAGCATTGATTGAGGTCGTGTGTGTGTGCTGTGCAGGTGGCCACAGTACTGCAGACAGTGCAGAGAAAGTAGCCCAGCTGGTATAGGAGGGACTCAGGGAGGGCAGGATTTCAGAGGAGGGACCGGCCCCACCCCCAGTCCTCTATAGTGACGCCACTGCATCTTAGCCCTGACTTAACTGTGCAGCTTTTTGCATGGACAGAATTCTTCTGATTTCACAATGGGCGGCTTGTGGCCTGGAACAATACACATTCACGCCTTTCCGCTTTTCCCTGGAAGTAGTTGAGCTTGGAAACACTGGTTTTCCAGTAGAATGCAGGACACTTTAGAAAAAATTTGATTTCCTTGGTTGCAGTCTTGATTTTTGTGAAGAAGCCCAGTTACTTCCACAGAGCCTGCTGCAAAACTTGTTTAGACCTCGGGGCACACATACAGTTATTTGAAGAATGCAGTGCCCCGTGAAAGAGAGACGAGAGATTTGCAGAGAGAAGAGTGGGCTACAGGCCCTGCTTTCAGTGGGGTTAGAAATCGAGGGAGAGCTATAAGGGGCTGACGGGTGGGTGGCCTAAATTATGGGTGTGGCAGTGGCGTAACACCAGATCTGGGGGCGTCCCTGCGAGCCATGCTGAGGGGGCTCTCCCCCAACTCGGCAAGAAATCACAGGTCGCGCCACACTCTCGGCCGGCTTAGACTACCACGCTTGCGCAATACGCACAAATGTTCTGCTGAAGAGGTATGCTGCACACTGCACTAGGAGAAAGATATAAATGTTTTTTAATGCAATATACAGCACTTTCTGAGAAAAATTGGCTAAAAAGCCACAGTGTTTGCTATTGTTTTGTAGCTATTGTTTTGTTACACCAATCCAATACATGCAAGTCACCCACAGTGCACAGGAACATTAATGCTTTGCTATTAAAAAAGCCATGCCACAATGAAAACATGTCCAACTGGCTGCACAATGTAGACCAGTGTAAACACGTAATCACATTACAGTAAAGCATGCCAGGCCACATTTATACATACCAAGACTGGTTGCACCAAAATGCCAGTCGAAGCAATAACTCATATCAAGAAGAGAGCATACATTCAAGCCTGCGTCTCTGTGGCCTCTAACAACACGGCCAAACTCTTTAAAATCTGCAAGGAACTGGCCAATCCTGTTGCAGTCTCTACCTCTCCTGTTCCCTCAACAGGCCCTCTGTATGGCTTTAGCCCCTCGCTTCTACACTAAAAGTCAGGACATCCTGTCTACTATCTTCTCTTCCTCTCCCTCTTCCTCACTCTGCCCCCCTTTGGCCATCTCTCCCTCTCCTCCTCCTTTCTCCTCTTTCTCTCTAACACCTGACGAGCTTTCTAGACAAGTCCCATCTGTGGAAGTGTCGTCAAAACAGGTGCTCGCCCGCTCCTCCAGAACCATAGAGGACCATATTTATACCCTTGCTCCAGCCTTGGCCAATTTCTGTAATCATTCTTTTCCCACTGGAACTTTCCCTTCTGCCAAACTCTTGGAAAAGCTGTCCATCTCCCAGCTTACTCTCCATAATGAATCTGTTGGTTGTCTCCATGACCATCATTCTGGCTTAAGAGCTGCCAGAGGCATGGAAACTGCTCTCCTGAAAAACTCTGAAGATCTGATCTCTAACCTCTATTCCAGCATTCCTTCTATCCTCATCCTCCTTGAACTTTCCTCTGCTTTCGACATGGTCAACCATGCCATCCTGATCAATCGACTCTGTGAGAACCTGGGCATCATGGATCAGACCCTGGAGTGGCTGACCTCCTTCCTCTTGGACCGCCCCTCCAAGGCCCAATTTGGTCCCTTTCTATCCGCCACCTCTCTCTACCTGTGACGTTCCCCAGGGCTCTGTCCTCTCACCCTGGATTTTCAACCTCTACTTGGCCCCTTTGGCCCTCCTGATCTTTACCTTCTCCTCTAACGTTCAGTGTTATGCGGATGACACTTAGCTTTCCTTCAGGCTCCCCTGAGCCTCCTCTCCTCTCCTCTCGCTCATTCCTGGTGTCATCTTCAACTCTACTCTCTCTTTCTCTCCTCACATCTGGGACGTCACCAAGAAGTCCCACTGACAGCTGCACCTCCTCAAAGGGACTCTTCCCTTTCTCACTTTCCGCCAGAAGCTCACTATTTCCAGAGCCCTGGTTCTCTCTAAGCTGAACTACTGCAACAGACACTTTCTCAATCTGCCCTCCTCTACTGTCCGCCCTCTGCAACTAATCTAGAACAGGACTGTGAGACTTATCCTTAGCCTCAAGTCCAGGGATCATATCTCTCCAGCGATGAAATCTCTCCACTGGCTCCTGATGGCTGCAAGGATCAAGTTGAAGACCCTTTGCATTGTCCACAAGGCTTTCTGGGGCTGGGATCTGCACTGCATCCAACGCTCTCTTCCAAAATACCTTCCTTCTCAAGCCCTAAGGATTAGATGCTTCTCCAGGCATAGAGCGGGGGATAGATCTCTTTTTCTCTGCAGGTGCCTCCCTCTGGTATGGCCCCCCTGCCCCTCACAAACTTGAGCCGGACCACCCGAAGTTCCAGAAGCAGCTCAAAATGTTCCTCTTCTCCTCTGCTTTCGCGCTCTCCCTCCCCTGCAGACCTAGCTGACCTATCTGTCTGCTGTACCAACTGGTTTCTTAGCTACCCTTAGTCTCACTGGGTCCAGGCTCTTTCTTGATCAGTCACTCTTGCACTGCGTCTGGGCATACCACACACTTAGGGGCTGTAACTGGAACCCTACAGTCCCTTGTTCTCCTTGCACTACCCAGAGCTGCGCGGCGCTGGCTGCACTTACTCAGAGCATTGCTGCCCTGTTGTCCCCTCCCCTCTCCCTTGCACTTCCCCCCTACCCTTCCCCTTCCACTTCTCGTTCTCACACTTGCACGATCTGAATGACACAAGGCCTAGTAAGATCATTTGCCTTGTCCTCCCTCTGTTTTCTTTCCCTTATCTTGTTGTGCCTAAAAACACTTGTGTACAGGCGTGTTATAAATGACTTATCATATCATAATTTTATCACAGATGCCCAGAAAAATATACAATGCCGCAGTAAGAAACGGATAGACTGGCAGAACCCAAATGCCAGTCTAGCCAGGTAATTACACTTAGCAGGACTGCTTTATCAGAAATGCCCAGTTAAAAAAAGTCATACCAAACTGAGGAATGACTAGACTGGCTGCACCAAAATGCCTCTCTAGCCACATATCAAGCCTGCTTAGCGTGGACATGGTCGACCATTATGATTTATTGCACAATTCTGCCCCCCACACATCCCCTCTCCCTCCCATCCCCTACTCCAACCTCCAAAATCAGCTCATTGGCCCCGAATTACCTCCACGTCCCTCTTCCTTGTACTAGTGCTTACGTGTGAGGCTCCTTACCTCATAGGTAAGCACTGGGATGAGGAAGAGTGGGACTAGGAGTAATGAAGATTACAGGTAGCTAAGTCAGGCATTACCTTCATGTACCTCTACCTCATCCCAGTACTTGTGTATGAGGCATAGTGACTCATGCACAAGTACTGCCTCATACACAAGTACTGGGATGAGGAAGAATAGGGCTAGGACTAATGCAGATTACCAATACGTAATCAAGGCATTAAACAAAAGTGGTGGTGCAACACCCTTGCGCTGACTGGGCTTCAGCACTCCCCCACACCCCCTGAAATTGTGGACCATGTTGACTTGACCTGGCTGACCTACAGAGCAGTTGCCACAGAAAAGGACACAGATGTTAAATGGCACCTGGGTTTCGCTGTTAACAAGGGACCGGCCCAGCAATTACTAACGTACATCATTTCACTGTTAGTACCTGCATTCAAATGCCAACATTTTTAGGCAGTTGAAATTGTGATGTGGGTTTAGTACTTCCATGCCAGGGGAGTAATTGGAAGGGTAGAAAGGGAACAGGAGTCATTCTTACAGCAGTCCATAAGTGGGTGCTTTCAGACTTAAAGGAGAGTGTTAACTGCTTGTAACATTGAGGCTGCACTAGAATAGTCTTATTAAAATGCGTAAAGAAGTTTGATGCCCTCACACAAATAGGTTTGCTCCTCCCCCACCACACTTGAAGTTAGCGCCTCTCCCAACATTTGAAGGGGTTATTCCCCCTGAAATGTAGGTTTTGCTGCGCCCCTGAACATAAGCACACACACCAATTACCATATATACACATGCAACCCAGCCATCCATACATTTAAGTGTGCACCCTTTCACCATACAGTTACACCGAGGCAGCCACCTGGACATTTAAGTGTGCACCCTTTCACCATACCCTCACACAGACAGTCACCTATACATTTACATGTGCACCCTTTCACCATGCAGGCACACCAAGGCGCCACCCATACATTTAAGTGTGCATCCTTTCACCGTACACGCACACACGCATACCCAGCCACCTATACATTTGTGAGCACTCTGTCACCATACACTCACACCTGCACACGTCATGTGGTTGAGGGGAGCCATAATACTTCAATAATAAATTGTTTCTTTCACTCTGACTATATAAAGAAATTATTTCTGTTAAGGACCGAACCATAACAGAAATAATTTCTTTATGAAGGCAGAGTGACTTCAAAAATAAACTATTTATTTTTGAAGTCATAGGGCTGCCTGTACCCCATGACATGGAGGCCTCCAGCCTAGGGTCTTAATCTCACGGGGTTGGAGTAGCTCCGGGACTTCAAAAAGAAAGTTTCTTTTTGTATTCACTCTGCCTTTAGAAAGAAATAATTTTTGTTACAGAAATAATTTCTTTATAAATGCAGAGTGAATTAAAAAAGAAATGTAAAAAAAAAAGTTTTTGATAACATTTTTTTCCAATTTTTTTACTCCAAGTGGGCCCCCCTCCAAGGACATGTGGTCGCGTAAACCACCAAATATCGGCAAAACATTGCTTCAAGAAAAAACAGGTACCAAGAAGCTGTCTCTTTGGTTGTCATGACAACTGGAAATGCTGTGGCATACAATGACCAATGCACAAAGTGTTCATTTCTGTTGTATTACTGGGAAGTAATCCAATAGTGGTTTGTTTAATTTTAACGCATATTATCCTAATTAGGAGTACTGTTACATGTCACGTGTCTCTGTGGCTTTTGCTAGGCGAACAAAGTCATCTGTTTTGGAGACAGAGACTGAGGCACTGAATACTTGTGTACGATTGTCCTCTTTCCATTTCTAGATTATGTATAAGGCTTCTGTATTTATGGTATTTATTTTTCGGCCATTTCCATTGGTTTTATCCATAATCCATATTCATTTTTGGCCTTTTTTTCTGTTTTTACCCACATTCATTTTTTGTCATATAAGAAGATAGTTTGCATCCAGTATATTTCTGCATTTATTCTAATAAAAAAATGCATTTATTAAAGCACACATACAGCCATATAGGAAAGAAATGCAAGCTCCATTTTTTCCATAACAACAAACGGTTGCTCCTGTGACTGCTGCGGCCTTAAGATTTATGCTGTCAGTAAAAGTTATACAACTTTTACAGTCTCCATGCTGGCAATCTGGAATGTGCCTGCTATGTATGAGTGACATCATAGAGAACCAGACTGAAAGACCTGTTTTTCCATTTTTTTCCATTTTTATAAATAAATGCAGATGGAAATCACATTGATTTCCGTCTGTATTCATGTGTAAAAATAAGTAAAACGGAAAATTGAAAGCCTTAATTACAGGGACGTCATTTCACCAAAATGCCAGGGTTAGTGGAAGTGACATCACACGACCCTTGACCATCCAATGACATCACAGGAAGTGATGTTATTTGACCCCCACCCCAAGTGACATCAGAGTAAGTCATGCCAACGACCTTCAGATTTTTCAGATGCATATGGCACCCGTGTTTCCATGTGCTCTCATTTCAGCCAGATGTAAGAACGGAGGCATAGAGGGAGGCATGATTTGTCCACGAGAAAACATTTGGGGAATGCCATTTTCCATATTTGACGTGGGGTCTATATGCAAAACATACATAATGCAGTATTTCTAACAGGGTAACTGAAATCTGTAACACAGGCTACAGCTGGTGTATGAAACATCTACAGATCAATGAACACAGAAGTATGTGTTATCTGTGGCGTTGCTGTGTTAAACAAGCCAAAAAAGCACTGACATGAGGAGGTGTGCGCTGCTGTTTAATCAGGAGAAAAATGCGGCACGAGCAAGGCCTGAAAATTAAATCATTGACCAGGATTTAGTATCAACAAAATTCCCTGGTTATGAATGTATGTATGATTCAGCTACCACTACGATAGAAGAAACCTATTAGACTGGTCTACGTGCACAGAGGGTAGTGCACCTGATAATGTTATCTTTGCTGGAGTATAATACCTGGGAAAGGTCCTTTCAGTATACCCAATATCCCAATACCGTTTTTATTATCTAAGCCTAATACTGGGTGCCAGAGGACTTTTTAAAAAAACACCATTTAGCACTGATACATTCATAGCACCAGACAGTTATTTAAAATTGAAAACACCCACGAGTTGCTTCTCACCCGGGGACTCACTGGCAGACTTCAAGGCGCTCACTGCTCACTACCCTTTAACCTCTTAAGTGCCAGGCTATTATTGAAGTCTATGTAAAAAGGACAAATCAGACCAAGTGGTGTCCAATGGCGTAACACAGAATTTGGCAGCTCCCAAGCGACATAAGACAAAATGATAGGTCGACTACCCCTACCTCTAGTCCCTGAAGAACACAAGGATAAGACCAAGCTAATCTAATTTAATTCAAGATTAGTCATACCACAGCTATCGCATATTGAAATAACAAGTTCATTTATTTAGTGCATTTTATGCAAAATATAGAAAAGGGCTCAAAAAGGAGGTCCTATACACATAAAAACTGAAACTGTGCTATCCACTTACAATCTAGCTGGTGTGTGGACACCATACCTTTCATGATGAATAGGGACAAATACAGACAATTCCAAAATCATTCTAAAAAAACAGGAAAAACAGTGTACAGAACTGTAAACACAAGAACAGATTTTTGTACCCAATTTAAGGATCAATGACCTTGATCCCAGTTGCATTAATCCATCTAATTTAGGTTTGTAAGAGCTGGTGTTGGTTTGTTCTTTTCATATACCTCTTTAGCCACCGCTCCATTGTATTCCAACATATCCATATAGGGTACAGGATTATACATTAAACCCGAAACACCCTGTATTTTGTTCTTAAATTGAGATATAGGAAACAGATGGTACAAGATTCCTATTAACAAGTCGACATATGTTTCAGCCCTTTAAACTCATCTGGTACACTCTCTCAGTGCCGTTGGTTTTAATGTTGATGGCCGTCTTCAGGACAGAATATCAAGTATTTTTAGATAGGTAATTCATACTTTCCCATTGGCTTGTGTTGTGATCTGTGTGTGACACAGATTTCTTCGGGATGTGTTAGGTAGGTTTGTTAATAAGATGACATCATCTGGCTCCTTAACGGATGCGTGACACACAGAGTGAGTTCCTTCACCATACCTTTAGTGTTTGCTTTGTAGCGGACAATGTGGTACTACTTCTGCAGCGTGACGCTGCTAACAGGACTCTGTTTATTCAGTGTGATGATGATTCCATGTGCTAATATGGCAAAAACAGCTCAGAAAGTGTGTGCCGCCTCTAATGAGTCCGAAAAACGTCTCCCATGTGAGCCATACTGTGGGGGACCCCCAAGCTCCTAAACAAAGCAGAGGGCATGCCACACCCCAGGCCGGTCCGGAACACCACGTGTGCATAATGTCCATGATAATTATGCCGCTGCAGGGGCATGCACTACTGCAAGTGAAAGAAGTAAATATGTTTTTCAATCAAAGCTTACATCTTTAACATAACATAGAGAGAAGGGGGCGGTGCCTGGTCCACAAATATACCAGTCACCAGTGATGGCTGGTGAGTTGTTTTTTGGAGGGTGTAAATATTTGCCACAAGTATGTGATTGCGACTGAGCATCGGTTGGGGGGCGCATAGGGAGTCTTTTCCCTCCCCAGAGTAAATGTTTTGAAAAATGGGTTAAAATGCTGCATTACACAGCACACTTTCTGGGAAGATTTGGTTAAAAGGCCAACAATGTGGGGAAAAGGCCACAAATCGGTTTTGTAGGGTGTAGGGTAAATCATGAAAAAAATTACAATAGATGCAGGTCACCAAAAGTGCACAGGGCATTTCCCAATGCATTATCATGCCGGTTCCTGCAATGTATGCCAGTATAAAAAACATTTGTATGCTGGTTGTGCCCATACATTTCCATGCTGGCTCCACCAACATATGCTAATATTCTCATATAAATCCATACTTATATTCGCTTTAAGACGTTTTTCTATAGTATAATTTCTGGCACTTGGCACAAAACTGGCTCTGCCAATATATGCCAGTACTTCTATGTAAGTACATACGCCCGTTGGTTTGGCCATTACAAGTGACATGTCACAAAAGGAAAACCTGTCCAAACCGGTTCCAATGTAAGCCAGTCTAGACCCATAAGAACACTTATCTTGCTTGATTCATCATAGATGCTCAGTTAATAAAAGGTCATGCTACAGTGAAGAATATACAGGCTGCTACACCAATATATGAATCTAGCGAGGTAACACTACTTATCACGCTTGCTTTTTTAAAGATGCTGAGTAATACATGCCATGCCACAGTAAGCAATGGCTAGACTTACTGCACCAATATGCCAGTCTAGCCAGGGAATGGCACACATGAACTTGCTTTTTCCCAAAAATACCAGTAAAACATGCAAAGTCAATAAATGCTCCAGTGATCCCCAATCTCCCAGGGCCTTAAACACACACATGCATCCCCTTTCACCCACCGGTCACTCACCCATACATCTCCTCTCACACTCACTCACACTGGATTCACCACACAGGCACACACCAAATCTCACCCAGAACATTCAAACACACACTACCATATGTATGCTCATTTACTCACCAGTCACTCACATCTTCTCCTACATCCACTTGTTGCATTCTCTACACAGGCACACACCCACACACCCAGAACACTCAAAACACACATCACATCACATCACTTCTCACTTACCCACCCACCAGTCACTCACACATTCTCTTACATCCACTCATTACATTGTCTCCAGAGGCACACAGCCACCCACCCAGAACATTCGAAAACGCACATCACATCACTTCTCGTTCACCCACCAGTCACTCACACTTTCTCTTACATCCACTCATTACATTCTCTGCGCACAGGCACACACCCACCTGTTAGGACTTATTTTCTATACTCTGGCCTGGTGGACAGATGTATAGAAGGCCAACCTATATTGTCACAGGAACCACTCTGTGAAGCAGTAGCCAAACCAGTTTAGGTAGCACTGACAGGCAGTCTAGGCTAAATTCTTCAGAGGGTGTGAGCTTGTAAAGGGTCCACAATGAGGTCACACAATGGGAATCACAGATTACACTTAGACATGATGTATACAAATATAGTTATTTAATTAATTATGGCCAATACACACTATAGAAAAATGACTACAAGCAGGGAGATGTATCACACAGCACTATCAAACTAAATACATATATACATTCACTTGATTATACGGCATAATACAAATCAGATACTCCTGTAAAGGAAAGGTTAGGCTAGTATTATGCACAAAAAGGTCCACAGGGATGATCCCTGTCTAAAATTGTCCAGCCCTAGGTTGCCTGGGGCCTTATGCCCAATAGTTCAGGATACAGTTCTACAGAACTTATGATGCAGAAGAAAATGCAGATAGGGTCTCTAGGGTCCAGTGAAGAGTTCTTAGGGTTAGGGGTCAAGTTAGACAAATGCCCAAAAGTAGCCCTAACAGTCAGATGTCTTGCAAGCTATGGCAAAGCGTTAGAAATAAGATTTATTATAAGCCCACAGACTTATAATGGGAGTATAGGGTAGGTTAGAAACTCTGTAACTTACCCCCCATACTCCGATTTTTCCCCAGACTTGACAGAACAAAGGAAGAGTGTCCAATGTTGCTTTTCCCGCTGAAATCCACAGAATGCAGAAAAACTCAATGTAGCACCCCTCTCAGGACTGGACTTACGTCAGGTAAGCACTTTTCGGAAGCTTAAGGCTTCACTGTACTGCCAAAAGTACAGGTCAGATAAAAAAATAAGAGCAAAACGTTTGGGGGTTCCATAAAGATGGAAGGAAAGGTGCACTAAAGAGAAATCTTTCCTAACAGCACCCAGAACACTCAAAAACACACATCACATCACTTCTCATTCACCCAGCAGCCATTCACACCTTCTCTAACATCCACTCATTACATTCTCTACACAGGCCCACACCCACCCACCCAGCACATTCAAAAACTCACATCACATCCAGAGACGTTTTTTTGGGAGGGCAAAAGGGGCACTTGCCCAGGGCCCCTTTCTTGGAGGGGGGCCCCACAAAGCTGCCTGATCTGAAGAAGTAAGATTCCATTGTTCACCAGTCCTAAATACCATACATCAGGATATTTTATGGGGTGCTGCTGAGGGTCTAAACCCATTGCATTTCTGTTTTGACAAGTACATTCTGCCTTGATCAAATTCATCATGTATTGGTTTCTGTGTTCGATGTGGTATACAAAGTTGGTGTGTTCCTTACGGCACAACTATGTAGCATTCTTTCCTTCCTGTGGGAATGATGTTGATCATGTGCAATAGGCAACGGTGAAATTCATATTGATAAATTGAGTGCTACAATGGTTCGGAAGTTAGCTCAGTGTGTGAAGCACCCATTGCAGATGTTAGGCAGTATTATATACAGTACCCTTTGGGAACACTACACACAACTAAGACTACAGGTGTAAGCACAATCTCACCTTTGGTACAAGCCTGTACTACACAGTTATGTGGTAGCAGTGGCTGAGCAGCCATACCTATCTCAAGAGGGATGTGAGCAGTACAAGATGTCACACAAAGGACTTGCAATCACAGCAGTTCAAACACTTACTCAAGGTTTCTTGGTAAAATAATATACATTTATTTACAGATTCAGTTAGAAAACATTCCACTAGTAAGAAGCAGCTAAATATCACACACCAATACACTATAATACTAAACACGTTAGGCTCCCCTGAAGTCGGAGCAAAATGGCACTTCAGTAACTTTCAAAAGGGGTAGAAAGACAAAGGTTATAAGATCAAAACACAGTTACATTCATAGGCAGGGCAAATAGTTTCAGTTCACTACAAGAGGCAATTCAATTAAATAGGCCTGGGCCAAAGTCAATGGTTCAGTGTCTTGGATAGGATAGCACAGTTCTGGTAGTAAACGGTTAGGCCTTTGCCAATGTTCTTGGAAGTAGTTTGCACGAAAAAGAGTTATAGGTCGGTTTAGGAGCGAACAAGACTTCGGGAAAGTTTCACAAACTTTCACTGTGGCAAAGAGGATTTCTCTACCGCATTTGCACAGTACTTTGTGGATGAAGAAAAGCCATAGCTGAGGCAGTTGTTCGTAGCAGTTCCTGCAGATCTCGCTGTTCCTGAGCCTCAGTCGTAGGGACAAGAGGGAGGCCGTTGGGAGGTTCCTGCACCACACAGGGAAGAGGTCACAAGCTGGGCAAAACATTGGTTTAAGGTGTGTGTGCTTTAAAGTCCCCAATCTGGTATCCTTCTCACTGGCTATCCGGTTTTCAACAGCACTCTGATGAAAAGTCGACCAGTATGGAGATGGTTTCCAGGTGGCATGCAAGTTGGTTATTCCCACCAGCTCAAGGGAAGAAGTCGTCCTTGAAGGGCTTCTCTGTCGAGGGAGTTTCAGGCAATTTGGACCTGCAGCAGTGCTTCACCTGGGAAACCAATGGTCCAGGAATTGCAACAGTCGTCTTCCTTCAGCTCGTCTTCGGTTCTTTGGTTCCAATGGTCGACTCTGCCTTCCAAATCCCAGAGACCTGCTTTTAAACAGTTTTCTCCCATTCATTCCAGCCTAGCTGTCACTCACCCAGCAGGGTGGCTGTCTTTGCCGGACAGCCAGCCAGCCAATCACGCCAGAGTGCATTCAGGTCTCCTAGGAGACTAAGCACAGGGAGTTTCGGGTACCTCCCTCACATCCTGTCCACTCCAGACACTCAGGCGCTAGATGAGGGCTTCAGCACTGAAGCCCACCAAAGGCCAACGAACAAAGGTACCAAACCTGGTTTGGCGCGCAGAGACAAACACTAGAAGGACCTTTCCAAAAAGAAATGGTGAAAAAAGTGGATCCGTACCTGTTGTTTCAGAGGGGGCTCAGACGCCATCTTGAAAAACATGGCTCCGGTGGATTTCAGCTACTGGAGCATTTAAACAGGTTGCAGTTGGGGAATTCATGGGAATACCACTGCCACTAGCCATTCTGAGAGGAAAGGGTAGCATTCGAGGGCTACATGAGTTTTCTAGGCATAGGGAACACTAGGTATTCCCTCCAGCACTCTGCTGTAAGGCAGTGTGTGCTGGGTCTAGCAATTTAAAAAGACTAGCAAAGTCAATTTAACTTTACATTCACTGGGAGACAGTAGTCAGTCCCAGAGAAGGTATTTAAACCTTGGGAAGTCTAAAAGACATCCCTGTGCCACTGCACTGAGGGTGCTGTGTGACACACAAGAAAAAGATGATGCCTATGGAGTTGTCTAAAACTCCATATCCAAAGAACACAAAAGTAAAACACACATCAAAGTACATGAAAGAGTGGGAAAAAAGCCTCATACTCTTTCCAGGTGAAAATTAAAGTCCTAGAAATCCAGCATAGTTGCTGGAGGTCTCAAAAGGTAAGGAAAATTAGCACATTTCTGAGAATTCTCCATAACACTAGAGATATTTGTTCATATGCAAAATTAGAATATCACATTCCAGCAAGGGCTGAGCCTTTCCTATGTCTGAAGTTTATAGACCTGCCTGCATATGTACTTGGTTTTGAAGAACAACATCTGCTATTATCAGCAATGTACCTGCACCAGATTGGGGTTGCTACAAAAAAATAACATTTCATCCGTATGGTAAAGGTCTAGAAATTGGTTTGTTCAGGTGGGGTGGTGTAAAACCCAGGCAATCGCCTCCAATGATGGCACAAACTGTTAGTCCAAGAGGTGAATACGTATCCAAATTCAAGACTATAGAACAAAAGCGTCCATGCTTGTATCCTGGATTTGCCAGAAGTTGATACAGTGATCCTGGTCAAATCATCTAATACATTTTACATTACTGTGCTGTCTTGTGTGAGGTTTGCTTTATTGCATGCTGCTGGTATCATTTAGCCCATTACTTGATCTTTCTTCTTATGTAGGCCATTTGGGTGGAAGGGTTGGTAGACAGAAGAGAGCGGACCAGATGTTGCAGGCCTCAGTCAAGCATATTTTAAGGTCTGTTTGTTTGACACAAAAAACGGTTTGCTTTTTGGTAAAAGTCAAAGGTTTTATGCACGTTTAGAAATGAAAATGTCACAAGCCATTGTTTTGGAATTATTGAAAGCTTTTAAAATACAAAAGACAAACCCAGATTAAATTTGTTAAATCACATCGATTGGTATGCTGGTACTTATATACTTCCCTTGATGATGGAGAGAATGAAGCTATAACCATTCCCATTTTGCATAACACCCTTCTATAATATTTTGCTTAAAAATTGTCATGTTTGGTAATGTGATTTGTGTACTTTCCAAGTACGTTTTTATAAAATTAGATTGTTTTAGTTCATGGTAAGAACTGGAAAAGAAAGTGTTCAAATACAGAAATTGCAGAGTTGGCACAAATCCCAGCTTCACCCCTTATCCAATGTGATCCTGGTGATCTCATTTAATCTTGTATTGCCTCACCTCTGAATATTGCCACTCCCAAACCTTTCAAAATTGTCAGCCCTTCAGAGTGATTTCCTTCTCATGGTATGATCTCCATAAATTACATATTCATTGTTTCACTGGCTATAGGGTTGCTTCCACTTTAATAGTGAGCATATTTATATCGCACATCACAGGCATTTGTTCCTTTGATATCTAATGGTAACACTATTTGAAAACCATATCCCACTTCTAATCTCAGTCTGTCTGGATAAAGCACCTTCATGGTAGCTTCTAATATGAATCCACTTTCTGTGCTACGGTATGTGTAGCTGTCTTTTCCTTCCAATTGGTCTCCTCTATCCATGAATGATCACTTTTGCATTCTGTGAGGCAGCTAACGTGAGTTCTCTGTCTATTATGGGTTACATGTACCTTTTACATACGGCCCTGCATTAACACTACAGGCTGTAGACCTTCCTGGATGCTACTGATAAAAATGATCCTGTATGTGCTAGAACAGTAACCTCTTTGTAGACTGCTAATGTTGGTTTTCAGATGCTACATGTGTATCATTCTGATTAGTGCAAGAATGAAGAGGGTAAGGGGACTTTAAGGGGGTAAACGTGCTGATTATGCTGCGAGACAGCATATCAACCTATAGGTTGTGAGCCCGACGGGTGAGGGGCAGGCGCGACCAATATTCTTGATCCCTTCATTCCTTTGGTTTGGTGGAGGGGGGCCCCAAAGACGTCCGTGCCCATGGCCCCAAAAGTGCTTAAGATGGCCCTGATCACATCACTTCTCATTCACTCACCAGTCACTCAAACCTTCTCTTACATCCACTCATTGCATTCTTATACAGGCACAGACCCACCCACCCAGAACATTCCAAAACACACATCACATCACATCAATTCTCATTCACCCACCATTCACATACATACATCTGGCACACACTTCACACATGCAAAACACACATCATATTACACACACAAAAACGTCTTACCTTTTTGTTGCAGCTTCGGTCCGGACCACTTGATCATCATTGATGGCACCCTCTATCAGTGGCTTCCTCCCTTGCTCTATTCCCCTTCTTATTCTCTTGCTCATTATCGATGGAACCCTCTATCAATGGCTTCCTCCCTTGCTCTATTCCCCTTCTCATTCTCTTACTCGCGTTTGATGGAACCCTGTATCAGTGGCTTCCTCTATTGCTCTGTTCCCCTTTTCATTCTCTTACTCACGTTTGATGGAACCCTGTATCAGTGGCTTCCTCTCTTGCTCTGTTCCCCTTTTCATTCTCTTGCTCATCATCGATGGAACCCTCTATCATTGGCTTCCTCCCTTGCTCTGTTCCCCTTCTCATTCTCTTACTCATCATTGATGGAACCCTCTATCAATAGCTTCTTCCCTTCCTTTTTCCCTTCTCATTCTCTTGCTCAACATCGATGGAACCCTCTATCAATAGCTTCTTCCCTTCCTTTTTCCCTTCTCATTCTCTTGCTCAACATCGATGGCACCCTCTATCAGTGGCTTCCTCCCTTGCTCTATTCCCCTTCTTATTCTCTTGCTCATTATCGATGGAACCCTCTATCAATGGCTTCCTCCCTTGCTCTATTCCCTTTCTCATTCTCTTACTCACGTTTGATGGAACCCTGTATCAGTGGCTTCCTCTCTTGCTCTGTTCCCCTTTTCATTCTCTTGCTCATCATCGATGGAACCCTCTATCATTGGCTTCCTCCCTTGCTCTGTTCCCCTTCTCATTCTCTTACTCATCATTGATGGAACCCTCTATCAATAGCTTCTTCCCTTCCTTTTTCCCTTCTCATTCTCTTGCTCAACATCGATGGAACACTCTATCAATGGCTTCCTCCCTTGCTCTATTCCCCTTTTCTTTCTTCGCCCATTATCACTTCCTCCTTTGAAACTTTGCACTCCCCTCCTTGCACTCAAGTGCCTATAAATGCAACATGAATATAACATCAGTGAACACCAAATCTGTTGGCATTGCCACTGCTTGTTTATTGCCCCATGCTGGGGATTTGAACCTGGGCCCTGCAGATGACATCCTACTGTGCTATTTCATAGGTGCTAGATTGTGTTTGTTTCATACAACAGACTGCTTGACACTGGCGTTATGTGTCAAGCAGTATCTTGAATAAAACAAACAAAATCGCTCATCTCTGAAACAGCATAGTGTGATGTGACATTGGCTTGTCACCGGCAGGGCTTAGGTTTGAATCCCCAGCACAGGACAAGGAGTAAAAGGGGTTTCCAGCTAGTGGGGTGGTACGAGTCGAAGAAGCCCCGCTAGTGGGTCCCACCGAACGCCCAGCCTACAGGAGGGGATAGATGGGAGGGTTACAGCATATCAAGGGGCAGAGAAGGTAGGACTTCAGGAGGACCTCAAATGTGGGAAGCAGACCAAGAACAGAAGGATGCAGGAGGTGAGAAAGGAAAGGAATGAGGCAGGCAGAGAGGCCTGAAGACTGATGGAAGAAGATAAGTGATGACAGGAGGTGAGGTGGATCAGAAAAGGCACAGCCGGGCTTGTGGGAGATGGCCAAAGTGAAAACTGTAGTAGAGGAGAGCTAACATTTGATTTTTCCAGTGGGGGCTTGTGGGCAGATTTTTAGGATGTCCCATTGAAGGTATAGGGACTTTTAGCACAGATGGCTGTTTCTGGGGGGTGCCCGGGCCCCTGAGCACCAGTGCACTTGGCGCCCCTGGGTGAGAGGGACATAAAGAAGGGAGGGCTATAAAAGGGGAGAGCAGACAGCGAGAAGCACGGTATACAGGAAGTCAGATGGCCTTGTTGGGGGGATGGATGATGGGGATCCGAAAGGAGGGTGGGATGCAAGAGGTGAGGGGGCATAGTGAAGAAAGGGCTTAGGGAGGTGATAGACAGAAAGGAAGGGCTACAGAAAGTGAGCATATTTGAGAAGTGAGAATCTTTCGCTGTACAAATGTTTAAATAGATAAATAGAATAGAGGAAGGGATGGGAGAATTACAGGATGTGAGAAAGGAAGGAATACACCAAGGGGACTTCAGTATGTTAAGGAGCAAAAACGCAGAGCAGGAACTGCTGCAGGAGAATAGAGCAGAACTAGAAAGTTCGGGGACTGCTGCAGAGAGAGAAGGAATGTCTACGGGGGAAAGGAATGGAAGGTCTACAGGAGTGGAAAGTGAACTGTGGGGGGTGAGAATGAAGAGAGAAGTGAAAAGCTCCAGGATTTGGGGAGGGAGATAGGAATGGGAGAGGTAAGAGGGGGCTACTCATTGCTCGAAGTGGGAAACAAAGTAGTGGAACCATGTTCCTCCTGCCCTGCCCCCTTACACGTCCTCGCCACCCCCAACCCACCTTACTCCCCACTGACCCCATTCTCAACCCCCCACAATTCAAACGCCATGCCTTCCTTTTCTCCATGCCACACCGCTGTGTTTAGAGCAGTACTATCAAAACGGACGACACAACAAAAGGAAATGCACTTAAACGACTTCCATTAGTTGGTCATTGTCCCCCAGAGCATGCAGCTTTAAGCAGCCTCTCCTTTCAATCACCCACCATTCCCACAACCTCTCCCATTATCTGCACAGACATTGCAGCTTTAGCAATCTATGATTGCTGGCAGAAGACACAGATCACTGCCGAGCAGGGCTTTGTGACTGCTCTACAATGAGCGTTAGTTATCTCTGAGGTGGTCTATACAAATGAACAAGAGCAACTCAGCACCTGCAAGATAGCACAGCATGGTGTGACAGTGGTGTATTACTAGCACCGCCCAGGTTCAAATCCCCAGTAGGAGAGAAGTAAAATAAATAAAGGTGTCCTTCACTGCGGGTCGAATAAAGCATTGATAGAGCCAATGCCAGTAAGGCATTTAAAGCTTGTATACCTCCAGTAGATATATGCATGACCCCCTGGCCCAACGATAGCCACTTTCAGGAGGTTACGGCACTGAGCGCCCATAGGAAACAAAGATTGCAGGATATGTGACCATGTACCTCCACTGATGAGGATGATTCTGACTGTCTGTGGGTCGTTTTACCAGATACTGAAAAATCTCCTACTAAGCTAACCATCAATATTACAGAGAGGGGGTGCTCCCCTAAGAAGGACTTTTTTTAATGCTGTATCAAGGGCTTGAATTTAGGATTCCACCTTTGACTGCTTCTGTTATGCCCACAGAATTAGTCCTTGAACAATCTTTGTTGAAACAAATGGAGTTAGTTACTATGGAGTCACCCGTGCAAGTCCCTCCTTATCTGATCGATGGAAAATATGAAAATACATGTCCATTTGATCCAAGTAACCCTACCCAATGGCTGCCTATTAAGGACAGGTTAATTGAGGAGCTTAATGTATGTAAAAACTTCACAGATATCTGTTTTTGGATTGATATAATGGATAAACTGGCAGTACAATTTGAACCAATGAAAGTTGATAAATCCTGCCAATGTGATTAGATTATAGGCAGGAAAGATCAGATATCCCGAACTGCTTTAAACCAGAATCCTCAAAAGCCCCAATGTAACCATAGTTGCCTGGCTCCGCTTGGAAAAAGAAATCTCCTCTCCGAGGATGGGAAGGGTATATTTATTAGGGACATTAGGGATAATTCTCATCAGACGACCGCAGAGCTTGTGTACATGAAACAGCATCTGGACATAAAACCTGTGAAACAGAGAAAACTACGCGCACCAGAGCGAAGTAACGAGGAAGTACCGCTTTCCTGTTTACTCTGTTGGACTGGAAATGTGGATTGCTGCATCATACGATCAAGGAAAACCTTATTTAGGCTATTTTCATTTAAACTATAGGCTTCTCCCCTTTTTTAACACAAACCTATTTAATTTGGAACGCGCGCGCACGAGAGCGAAGTACCGAGGAAGTACCGCTTTGCTGTATACTCTGTTGGACTGGAAACGTGGATTGCTGCATCATACGGTATTACATTACTTCACAGCTTCAGGGACACTCCACACTCTTGTGGACTATTGTGGACATCATATTGGTACTAATTTACTTTTTTTCTTTACTCTTTAGATCAAGAAAAGCCTTATTTAGGCTATTTTCATTTAATCTATAGGCTCCACCCCTATTTTTTGGCATGAGCCTATTTAATTTGGAACGCGCACGCACTAGCGCGCGCGCACCAGAGCGAAGTACCGAGGAAGTACCGCTTTGCCGCTTCACTGCAGCGGCGCAGGCTGAGCGGGCTTCCTTGCACACGGTACCTTTCCTCTGACTCCCAGTAGCAATTTTGGGCTTTGGAGCCGTTCGTGTCTGTTGTAGCAAACCTGCCCATTGGTTGTGTTAACGTGTGAAAATTGCACTGTGCTTTACTTAATTTACAAAGCCTGACAACTTACGATATGAAACGGAGCCTCTATACGCTCCGCACGGACATGCCTCCTCTTCAGCTTGAAGGCGGGTGTGTTGATAGCTACAAATAGCCCAAAGCGACTTTATCCACTGTGCATATGAAACGGCAAGCGTGCTCTACTCTGAATGCACGTACAAAAGCAAAGAAGCTGGTGACACAATACACCAAGATTTCTAAAGACATTGCTACTCGTGACATACGGTTTTTTATTCCGACCCAGCAGTGAAATTGCATGCTTCCAAAAGTGACAGTCATTTGCCTTCAGTTCTTGGTGACGCTGCATCTTGCAATATTCATATTAACATAGATGCAGACACTAAGTCTGCCCAGGTCACTACTTCTAATATCTCTCTTTCTGACAGTACGGTCCTGAGGGGGGATTCTTTGGCTCCTATAGCCTCAGCAAGTCGGGACAAAAACTCTATAGCTTCCGATGACGTTTCTCGACCTAGATATTCTCTAATGCAGACTTCACAAAATCAAATGTAACTTCTTCCTTTTTAGCTCCCACCCCACGGAAATGTAATACCTCAGAAAGCCAACCAAATACCCAAGGAATCCCAAAGGTGGTGGAACTAACATTGGCAGCAATGAATTTAACAATGAAGACTATGGGCCTCATTACACGTTAGGCGGTAAGGGTTTACCGGTACCGGTAAGGGCACCGGTACCGGTAAACCCTTACCACCTTACTACGAGTTCCCTTTGCGGGACCCAACCTTAACGGCTGGTTTTACCAGCCGTTAAAATAGGGTGCCGCAAAGGGACCTCAGTGAATTTGCGGTACCGTAATTAGCTCCTTCCCCATTCCCATTATGCCCTATGGGGGCAAAAATGGGAATGGGGAAGTGCCTTGGTGAATGGGGAATTACCGCCCCCGCCTTGGAGTAGGGCGGTAATTCCGCCATCCACCAAGGCGGACACGGTAAAATACCGGCGGCAACCATGGCGCTAATAGCGCCATGGTTACCGCCTACCGTGTAATGAGGCCCTATAACTCAACTTTTTGATACATTGAACGACAAATTAAATGTTCAAAGTTTTCAATTAGCTTCTGTTATAGTGTGGCAAATGAAACAGGACAAATATGCAGAACAAAAAGGTGCCTATTCAGTTGAACAAACTCTTTGTAAAAATGTGCAACCCTCATTAGCGGACAAATGCACATCGCCCATAAAACCTTTGGTACTATGTGCATCTGCGAAGTTGAGTAAAAATATCCCTCTTTCATCGTTGGTAAAATGTTCCCTTCCTATATATTCTTTGGTTCCGTGTACCTCCTTAAAACAAATACAAATAATGCTGACGATGTTGATTTAACGCCTTCATTACCATACAATGGCAACATTATTACAGAACAACTACCCTGTAAAGATATACATGATGAAGTAGTACTTAAACAAGATTATCAGAAAAAGAAGCTTACACTATATTCAACACACAAGAAAACTACTGTTTCAATTGGTAAAAAAACGAAAAACGTACAAATGAGTAAAGTTACCCCGACAGCAGCTATGAAACATTTTATTAAAACATTGACTGTCCCCCCAAAGAATACGCATTTAGCTTCTATGGCTGTAACTAAGAAATACATGCAATTGAACTAAGCACGCAAATTGAAACTTACTCCTATAAATATCTCTACTTCAACTATTATGCCGTATGCTCCGTTGGATAATTTACTTGATGCAGTACAAGGTCATTAAAATCTGCGACTAACTCTAGAATCCAAGAATACTAAAGTTCCTATAACTGTGGACACGGATCATGCAGCACATGTTATAAGAAGACAGGAGATAAAGAGGGAAGTCGATGCTTATATGAGCAGATTTCCAACTGTACCAATGCTACAGGCCCAAGCTCTAATTCCTAGTGTATGTCCACCTGCGGCAGCCCTTGAGCCGCCAAATCAACTATCCCTGTCTGACGGGCGATCTGTTCCAACAAGCAAACCGTCTTCAAAAGTACAGTTTAGTAATAGTGGGTCGGTAACAGCGTCTCAACCTTTACATTCTAAACATGACGCTGAGATAGCCCTATTGTTACAATCTCTCTTACCACCAAATCAAAATAAGGTATCAGCTATAACAGCTTCTAATGCCCAAAAAATGTATCAAAATTAATTTTAAAAATCATAAGAAGAACTCTTCTGTGATAATCCTTGGTTGTCATCCTTCGCCCTATCCGCAGTATGTCCTCAACAGATGCAGGAATTATTCTCCGGCATTCCTTTGTTGGAAGACATAGGAACTGCGGACATAGAACAAGTTGAGTTCTTAAATGACTCTACGCTAAGTACTGCCTGTTTGTGGCTGAGCTCTCGAGTTGTCTGAAATCTTATTTGGGAAGCTAAAGAGCAGCTCCTTGCTCTGGGTTTCTTGATATTGCTGGGACCCATCAATGCTAGCCATGAACAACCAAAAACGGGCTTGTGGATAGAAACTGCCTCAAAGGAGCTCCCTAAAATCTCAACAGTAAATAATTCAGAACAATCTGATCCGAAATACATTTATAATTGTGGTTCCAGAAGTTAACTAGAGCATGTAAGAGTAAATGAACGCCTCATAACACTAGCCTCTTGGAATACACATGGTCACCATCATCTGATTAACAATGAAAATTGTAAACTGGACAGTTATGATCTGATCTTAAAACAGGAGACTTGGCTTACTGTAGCGCCCACTTGGAATGACCATGCGCTTCATTTTACCTCTGCCCTCAAGGGAGAAAAGGGTTGGCCTATGTCTGGCCTCCTAACAGGTTCCAAATCTAGCTAAGAAAATTGCATAATATTCACACATGCACCAAATCCATACTCACAGCTCACTATTCTATTGATTGATACTGACCTTTATGCACTAGTTAACCTGTGCTGGAACCCCAAGGGCATTGACGATCAGAGGTTCTTGTCGGATGTTACTACTTTGTTGGATTGCATTGTATTAGTGCCTGAGATTGTGCATACTATTGTGGCTGGATATCTCAACTTACACTGTCTTGAACAAAAGTACAGTCATGAGTCCTCAAGTCTTATATAGTGAGACCAATTGATGGCATCTCAGGGTTTATGCATGCTTAATGGAACTAGTCTTGATAATAGTGACTCGAAACACACTTGGACACAAGGCTGTAATAAAGCCACCATTGATTGTATCTATGCAGATGATAAACTATTCTTTAAAATCGACGCTTTTCAAATTAAATCCATGGTGGGCAGTGACCATTGAATGCTTACCCTCAAATGGAATGTTGCTCCAAGTAAATTAGCTGAAGCAACTTCTTTTTATAAAAGGAACGATGTTTGTCAACAGTCGATTAAATCGTATAAAATGGTCAGAAAAAACGTTAACCCAATTCGAGCAATCTCTACACTCTGCTTTCATTCATTCTCGAGCTAATCAACCATTTTGTGATATCCCATATTATGATCTTATGCAACGATTTGTTGTGGGAAGTAAAAATCACTCACCTTATTTACGTCTAAATCATACCTCTGACATCGAGGCTAAAAACATGAAAACTGCTTTCCGTTTACAAAAGCGAGAAGCCATGAAACTTCCTATAGCCACAAGATCTAAAGCCTTAATTAAGGCCAAGACAACTTATAGAAAATGGCGTCGCTGGCACCGAATTAAATTATTGCAAACAGATGGTGAGACTATGCTAATAGCAACACGAGATAAAAACACTGCCCATATTTGGAAAGCTTTGAAGAGTGCACTATCTACTCCTCAGACAATGTCACAAATACATAGTGTCCCAGAGTGTGTCTGGATCATTCACTTTACAAAGATCTATACTAGCCCAAGGTCTATAGATAAAGAAAATGAGACCCATTATTATAGCCCATTCTTTATCAATATAATAAAGACTGATATATTATACTTCATCAAAACAATAAGTCAATCGAGAGCACCAGGCCCTGACGGTCTATCTAATAAAACTTTCAAACAACATCCTGAAATTTGGTCTGCAATCTTACAGCAAATCTTTGAACAAATTAACATTACCCGAATCATACCATCCTCGTGGAAACATTCCATAATTATCCCTATCCAGAAGAAAGGTGACTGCTGTGCGCCTGAGAGCTATAGACCTATTGCTTTATTGGATGCCCCAGGCAAAATTTACAGTCGCATCTTACTACAAGAACAAAATTCCTGGATCCTGAGAGAGTGCAAAGAGACCCTTTTCAATATGGTTTTGTCTCTGGTTTAGGCACTTCACCCAACATGATCACCCCAAATATGTTAAAATCCAAATACATAGAACGCAACCAATCCATCTACATGGCTTTTGTGGATTTCCGCATTGCCTTCGACTCGGTCGACTGAGAGCTCCTATTTGGTAAATTGAAACAATATGGTTGTCCTTCCTCACTTTTAACAGTTATCAAAAAATGGCACACAAATCCGACCATTCAAGTCAGACTTTCACTGGATGGCACTTAATCAGATAAAATCAAAACTCAGAGGGGATTCAAGCAAGGGTGCATACTTGCATCAACTTTATTTAATCTTTTTCTTTTGGACATGGGAATATCCTTTGAAGATGCTATTACTGACTCCCCTAAATTAGCCCTCCAAAAGATTGTCTGGCTTTTATATACTGACAACCTCGTCCTATTATCTCAAACTCCCAAGGGACTGCAAAATCTATTGAATAAACTGGACGAATATGTCAGAAATAATAATAACCTGACCATCAATGTTGAAAAAACACAAATATTGATCTGTGAAACAAAATGTCAAACTATCAATGGTCTCTACAAGGGGAAAAACCTATGGTGGTATCCCATTATAAATATCTGGGATTACCCTTTCCAGGCTCTATGGTTGATCAGGTTTATGAATCCACTCTTGATGCCAAAATTCGATCACTAACATCTCAAGCGAAAATCATACTGCACAGATATGGGAAATTTACTATGGTTCACATATTAACCTTTTTCCTCCAAAAAGTGGTCCCTATTGTATCATATGGATCTGATACTGTACTACCTAGACCAAGACAATTTTGGGACCATTACGAAGGAACATTTTGGAAAATCAGTTTTGTGCTTACCTCTCTGCACTCCGACAAGTTTGCTACGCTGTGAATTGGGTTTTATTTCCATGTTCAGCCAAGAGCTCTGGAAAATGTGTAACTTGTATAGAAAATGCTTATTGGGAATGAATGGAGCAAACATTCTGGGCTCAGACGCAGCTTACATTCAGACATCGGAAGCTACATTTCCAAGAAAATGGGTTAAATGTGCCCTGAATGCCCTTACTGATGCAGGCATAACAATTGATTTATTGTTAACAAATCCCATGAAGGCCAAATTACAGCACTATCGCTATGATTGGATTATCACACAAAATCTTTGTGCACGATATGTGGATTTTAATCTCCAGTTGTTTCCACATAAGAACTTAAGAAACTATGGAAAACTATTTTATTAAATGGCCTTGAGCTTCCGTTAGATCACAAATGTTAAGACTACGACTGAATTTATGTCCAACAGATCAAATTTTAGCAAGAAGAGGCATAATACACAAAAGTCCAAATATTTGTCAATTCTGTAAAGATGCAAAACAGTTGGAGACTCTATCACGTTTGGTGGTAGAATGTCCATCTCTCTTCCAACTCCGAGTACAGTATGTTCACAATCTAATGCAATTTTCATGTGCCCGGCTCCAAAGACGAAATCTGGAGTGCTTTAATCACTAGTACTAGAACGGTGATACATATCGCTTTAACTCAATTGAGAAACACTATCATACAAAGAGAACCACATCTGAACTCAAATTGAGTAACAGCAATAAGGGAGTTAGTCAAGACTCACTCATCACTAGATGAGCATTGTTTTTAATATACTAAGAACAAAATTGTTCCTTTTTATAACTTGTGGTTTTCTTATGCATCTCAAATCCATTTAATTTTTGTTTGACCATGAGCTCATTTAAATAATGATTTATGTATCTAAATTTAATGTTTTAATACTGTGGTTTTGTGACGATTGTATGCCTATTATTGTTTATGAACACTTGTATATTGTCAAATATGAATATCAGTTGTTGTAAATAATGAATTTGTGTATGCTTAAAAAGTTACATTTTGAAAGGTTGAATTTTTCAGCCAAACAAAATAAAAAAATAAATAAATAAAAGTTACTCAATCCGCATATGTCCATCACTGTGGGAAAGCAAGCTCAACTATTTTTGCCAACGTTGCGGCTGAAGAGAAAGAGGGTGCCCAAGTCTCTGTAGTACCAGCTCAACAGAATATCAACAACTCTAAATACCGTCTCCCTAGAAACTTGCACATTGATAAAACCTTTATGCCGCCAGTTAGTGACGATTTTATGAGGGAGACCGTTATGGACCACAGAAATGTTATCATCAGCAATATAGGGACTTCAGTGGGACATGAACCTAGGGATGCCCTGAGGAATAAGGTGCTGGCATGGTTACGCCTAAAGACGGGGCCAGCAGTGTCGTAAGAATGTCAGACCTTAAAATCATCCAAAAGATTAATATAGATCAGTGATGGACTCATAATGGCAGGGATTGTATGCTGGTGGGCTGTGGTATGAGGAACCTGCCATCCTTTCTGTCCATCTGCAATGATTTGTTGAGAGTCTCATCTGACCTGAAGCTAGTTGTTGATTTTTCTGCATTATAGTTTTGATGGCTTAGAGCATGGACTTTTGATTTTCTTCCTGCATTATTATTTGTATTATGTGGTTGTCTTGTTTTTTTGTTGCGCTCTGAGGCCTAAGTGTGTGTGGCGCATTATAAGAATAATAATAAATAAAATTAATTTTAAAAGCAATGACAGATTTCTCCAAAAGGTAAGGAATAAAGCAACAGAACAATGACTGATTTCTCCAAAAAGTAACGGAACGTTGTACCCTTTAGATCCCGCCCAATGCACAAACCAAACAATCGAGGTGGCCAGCCAGGTTTATTGCATTGCAAAGCACCATTTAAGAGCATTTTCTTTAGTCTATGTTGAGATTAATTGCAACATTTAATTTAAAGATGACTTTTCAGTGCTTTGGAAAGAGGGGGTGATATACAGCGGAGAGAATCGTATGCTTCTGAAATCTAACTACATTTACAAAGAACTTTTCAATCGTCATTTGGTCGCCATTATATAAATGTTTCCCTAAATTATTTAAAAGGGCCATATATTTATACAGATATTGCATCTGATCAATTTACTATGGTGCTGTATGAAGGGATACTGTGGGTGACCGTTTAGCGAGTATGGGAACACTCAGTCGACATCTAAGTAATACCGTATGCGGCTAATGCAACCCAGTCATACAGATGCGACCTCCTGTCATGTCACCTGAAATAAGCGTCATTCAGCAGCACTTTTTGTGATATCATCAAGTGCAAAGGTTAAATGGGGGCACCTCACCTTATGCCATTTGAAGCTGAATAAATGGTGATGCTACTTTCGCTACCAATGGCACATTGATGACCTGACGTTCCTAAGCACAGCCAACATGAAAAGGTGTCGCAAATTGTCCATCTGTACTTTTGGTGAACTGGCATCTATTTTCGATTTAAGAATAATGGAGTATTTACGCTTGGAGCTGGCCATTGTATCCATAAGCACCCAGTCACCTAAGAAGAGGGGGGATGTGTACATTCAGTTTGGAACGCACCAGAGTGCCCAGTGTTGAAGGAACTCCGATTCAACTACTAGTCAGAAGGGCGGGCGTGGAAAAGTTTGGAAGCTCTAAATCTGGACTTTTTTAGTAGGATAAATTGGGAGCCCCGGCCAGACACTTGGATTAATCTTGAGGAAATTAAAGATTCAATGCACAGGAAGGCAGATTTATGGGATTGGAACAAAAACCATCAAAATGTATCCAACCTACATAATTATAATGCAGTCGCACTGGTATTCCATCGCTATCTAAGAGCACGTTGGTACCTGTTGCAGAGCCCGAGTCAAGCAGTAACAAACTTCATGTTGCGACTGCGTACAAATCAACTCCCTTTGCTTACACTTCAAGGGATAAGGTTGGGTATTCCTCAGGAAAAGAGATTCTGTCGATTGTGTCAACTTCCCAACCATCCTGAATCAGTGAAACATGTGTTAACCGAGTGCAGATTGTTGGGTTTGGTTTACTATTGTTTAAATTGTGAACTTGAGTCATTGCACATTGCACTTTATTCGGTATGGTATCAGGTGGAACAAAGTTTAAAGTTAGCTTATTGATAACGAAAAAAGAGTTATAAATACGGGGGAATGAAAGCAGATATTTAATACAGTAGAGAGATTCCTGGTAATTTTAACATGATTTTGATATCGTTTTTAGTGATATAGATATGCTGAATTTTAAGTGCTGAAATATGAAACCTTTAAGTGATAAATGGTTTTAAAAATTAGTGTAAACCGATTATATTTAATGGAAGGGCATTTATTGGTTGTAGGTGGTTTAGTGAAAGTCTTGTTATGCCAATAGTCAACAGATTGGTAATGTTAATTTAAATACACTGTGATGTGTGAAAGATGTGTGAAACTTTTTATGAAATGGTTTGATAATTGATAATTGATAGATTTCTGTTAAAGTGCTGTAAGAACGGAAAACAAATATAAATATATATATATATATAAAAATGTAAGTATATCATACGTTCTCCTACAATACTGATTATAAATGGAATATCCTCTGACCCAATTGATCGTGTTATGTTACTGAGATTTATACCGCACAGTGCTGTCATTTGCATGTCCTCCATGCATGCTGGTGGACCTGAACGAATGGGGGTGGGTTAAATGAAGTTCCAATGTAAAATGCAGCTTTTGACCAATGGTTTTAAAGATGTTCTTGTGGGAGATCTCCCTAAAACATCCTCGAGTTATTGTGGCCTTGCTGGCTGCACTGACTCGCTTGGAACAATTCGGGTAAAACATGAATGCCCCACAATTAAAAAAAAAAAATCAGCACCATTGTATATGATGACTCAAAAGCATACATACAGAAGATTGTATTATATAATTTCCTTCATTTCTTTGTTAGAAGGCAGCCATAGCTTTCGAAAGGTGTTTCCAAGAGTTTACCCAGGAAATAAGGACTGTGAGCTGTGCAATATATGAATGGACACTATTATGATTAAATATGGACCATCACAACAGTTGATTAATCCGTGAGTGGGATTTCTTTGTGTACATGATGATCTGAATCACTTCTATAGGAATCCTTCATTTTACTAGGTAAGACACACAGAGATTACATGATTTGCTTAGGATCACACTCTGGTTAATTTTCTGAAGCTGGGAATTGATTTCAGTCTTTATTTTAGGCACTTGGCCACATCTCTTTCCAGCACCAGTTTTGCAGTAAAGCACAATTCTTTGTGAGGGCTTGGTTTTCACTGATTTATGGTGCTGATTTGCAAAATACACAAATCACATGATATACCAATCTGATACTGTATAATAAATACTTATAGGAACATAGGAACATAAACATTCTTTTAATTAATTCTCAAAAAGGATAAGAACAAGAAAGAGAATACAAATCTGCAAACAATTTATAAAGCAGACCATCAAACTGCATTGTTCGCCATATTTCAATTTAGAGTGTAGGGAAGGTGAACGTATACACTGGTGTGTCCCCTAAACGATTTCATGAGAAGCTTGCAAATTTGTGAACCAATGGGGAATGACCAGGGATTAAGATGAGAGCTGACTGTGCGCCAAAACACACATCAGTTGTGCTTCCAGCACCCCATGCAGAAAGTGTTTAGAAGTGCCTAACAAGTGGTTTGGGAAGATATTGGCGCTGGGTGGTGGGTGGCAAAGGGTTTGCAGCCTTGGAAACTCACTCCGAGAATAAACAATATATACTCAGAACTCTTGGGTTTATATGATGATAAGTGATGCACTGGTAATGAGAGACTGTGGGGAGGATGAGGGATGTGGTGGTAATGAGGGATTGTGGTGAGAATGAGGTTTGCATTGTTTATGAGAGACTGTGATGGGGTTGATGGATGTAGTGGAAATGAGGGAATGTGACAAGGATCAGGTTTGCTGTGTTAATAAGGGATGGTGATGAGGATAGGCAATGCAGTGTTAATGAGGGACTGTGACAAGAATGACTGTACTGTTGTGGGGTAATAAAGGACTCTGACGAAGATGAATGATGCAGAAGAAATGAAGGACTGTGACGAGGATGGGGGTTCTGTGGGTATGGAGGGACTGCAATGATGATGATGATGGTTGTGGAGGTAATGGGTGGCTGTGATGTGGATGAGGGTCGGGTGGTAATCAGGGACTGTGACAAGGATGGCTTCCAGAGTAATGAGGGACTGTCGAGGATGAGGGCTACTGGTGTAATGAGCGCCTGTGATGAGGATTAGGATTGTGGGGATAATGAAGAACTGTGACAGGGATAATGGTTGCAGGGGCAATGAGGGACTGTGATGAGCGTAGCAGGGTAATGAGGGGATGTGACAAGGAAGATGAATGCTATGTTAATGAGGGGCTGTGACAGCATACTGTGATAATGAGGGACTGTGACAATGTTGAGTGAGGGAATGTGGTGAGGATGGGGAATGCAAGGTGTGACAAATCAACATCTTCCCTGCAGGAGTAGAAGGATGAGTAGAGGCTCAGCCCTCACACTTCAACAAATCAAAAGTGAACCCAACCATAAAGGTAAAACAGGCACAGTTAAGAGATACACCTACTTTGCCTTTTGTGGTAACGTGACCAGAGGGAAGGCTATACCCTCAAGAGGGGTGTGAAGGTGAACTAGTAGCAACCCAAAGTGCCAATGTATGTTAGTCCAAAATAAAGGACTGTCCAATATAGATTATATCAAAAATATATACTTTAAATGGACACACTATACACAATAATAACTAAATAGACACAACAAAATCCCATCCCTGTAGAATGAACACAGAATATGCAAGATTTCAAGTTGCAGCAGTCTGGGGAATGAAACGTGTGGAAAGGCAATAGAAATCCCAATATTCAAAAATTGATATGTTCCTGAGTTGCAAAAGGGGATTAATGTGACCTAGCCAGTGTCTAGGGCCCAAAATGGACCAGGGGCATTTATCAGGAAGTAATACCTGAGCAATGTCTTGGCAGTTTGACAATGCGAACCAGGTTTCTCGGTGCTGTTCAGTAATTAATTCTGTTAGAAATGTGGTAATCCAGTGGCAAGCAGACGTTGAGGCAGGTGGAAATGAAGACGGCTGTGGTTCGACGTGATACTTGAGCGATGCAGATCGTGGGTGTCACACCAGGTTTGGTGCGACGGCCAAGGTTTGTCGTTGGATGGGCTGATGAGGGGATGCTCAGGTGAGTTCATTCAATTCAGTGCTAGAAGGATTCAGTTTGGAGACAACACCAGTGTTAGTTTGATCACAGGCTCGAACAGTGTTAAAGAAACAGGCGGTTCGGACAAAGGCCCAAGTGATGCAAGCGCAGCAATGTTTCTTTGTTTGAGCCGATGCAACAACGTGCTTTACACCACGAGGTGCAGCAGCAAACTTGTTTGAATGTGCAGAATGGTGGTTCAAGGTCCTGAGTGCCAAAGGAAGCTCCGGTGGGTCCTGCTGGTTAGAAATAGTGTTGAATAGGATCGAGTCATAGCTGGCTGTGGTTCAACAGAGAAAGAGCAGGAGTCCTTGCTCTCTTGACTCTGTAGAGCTGTGACTCCTACCTCAGGTCTCAGGGGCAAGAGTAATCTTTTTCTCAGACTCCCAAATGCAGGGTACGCTGGCACACACCTTCAAGGGTCCTTCAGCATGGTGAAGACCTGTGCAGTAGTGTGGCTGGCAGAGGTGCAGGTCTTGCTCCAGCAGCAGGTCACTCCCAGTGTGTCATGGGGATGTTTATGGCACAGAGCTGGCCTCTGACTTCGAACACCAGTCCTCACAACTGGAGGACTTTGGAAAGGACTGCTCTCCCAGAAGGGCCCAAAGAAATCTTCTTTAAGGTTTAAAGTCCAGAGATGATTCAAAGAAGGAGTGGCAGACCCATATTTTAAAGGCAAAAGTCTACAGTTGACTGAACAAAAGCAGGCCTGTTTTAAGGGTCTAATCCATGCTTTTGGAACAAGTGAACGTTGCCTTCTGACATCACACATAAAGTGTTTTTTGTAGGAGAAAATGGAGGGGAAAGGGAGGAAGAGAGGTAAAGAGCGATGACAAGATGGTGCAATCTTCCCTGAACTGGTTTGAGCTCCCTCTTCCTACAATAACCCCACTCCCTTTCTTTCTCAATATAAACAAAGGAACTTTTTGTATGCAGCACCCTGGTGTGAGGCTACTCCTTTAGTGAATGAGTGTACCCTTTGATTGATGTTCCTAGGACAGCTTCCTGGTACGTGGCTGTATCCCTTCGAGAGTACTTACCTGCTCTCACAAAGGAACAAAGAGAGGCAACCCAAAGGGCTACAGTGTTGCTGGCAGCAGCAAAGATTGCCTGGCTGGGGGAATACATATAACCCTTCCACAGCTGAACTGGGCTCACAGGGCTGACACATGTGTGATTGATATACATTTGATGGGGCTTGGATGAATATGAGCGATGTCAGCGACTATACTTCAAACTCAGCTTACATTTACAGTTTAATGTGCCACCAGGATAGCATACCCTGGGTAGCATACACATAGTTACGTCATTTATGAAACAGGGGTGAATATTTTAAAGGCAGCCCCTTCGATGAAGTGACTTTGGCTGTCACTGCAGATGTCAAGAGGGTACGGTACCTGTGACGTGAACCTGCTCTGTGCCACTGGTGAGCAGGCACTGCAATCAGGCTACTGATTCAGCTGGGCACATGTGTAAATTATGCTTTTGCCATGGAGCTTTAGGAACGGAGGAACTGGTTGCAGGTCACACGTTGTGAAAAGGAATTACATCATTTTGTTAGTTAATAACATTTTTAGTTAATAAAACCTTTAAAAGCCAGGGCTTCTACACCCTTGCTGGATGGCAATTCCACACACAGAGATAATGAGGGACAGTGACAAGGATGGAGGATGCCATATAATGATGCCCTGTGAAGATGGTGGGTGATGTCTGGTCAAGAGTATTTTAAAACCATGGCATGGAGTTAGAAGGTCACTCAGGTGGTTCAGGGTTATGGAAGAGGGAGCTGGGAGTAATGTAATGGATTTCAAATGGGTACAGGGATGAGGATGAGCGAGTCAACAGTAAGGCAATTGATTACTAATTACCGGTAAGAGGAAGAGGGAGGTGATTGTGCCCGTCCTTGTCAGAGTCACAGTTCCACTGCTTGTTTTGTTACTCTTCTACCACTGGCAAGGATGTCAAAAAGCACTTATGATGAAGTTTGTTTTCACTTGATTAATGAACTAAAGGATGCATAGGCCTCTCACAAACTTGCCACGACAGAACTGGTGGGTATTACTTTTCCTTAAAGAAGTAGATATCATAAGCCCCTTTGAAAGGCTTTGTTTTTTTTAATTTAGTAAATATATGTTAGTTAAACAGACTCGCCCTGTCTGTGTGTTTTGTGTACTGGCAGCTGTGTCTATGCACTGGCTTGTCACCTGTTCTCAGATGTATAGAAGGCTGATAGTCCCAAGTCCCATGCTAGCACAGAGGCAGCTGCCAGACACACAAGATTTAAACATGGCTCTTAATTCATTGTGTGCAAAGTGTGTATTGCCTTCTTCCGCTGTAAAGTTCAAACACGCATTGGCAAATGCCAACAGTTCTGGCTTTTGTAAAGGAATGTGATTGGCATTTTTGCAGCCTTTACATTAATGGCATTATATGGCCATATGATGGCAACAGCTGGGAAATGGTTTTAGTACCAGTGCATATTATGTCAGTGCCTTTCAAATGCCTTTCTAATGTCTATACAAGAGCTACAACTGATGACTTGGCCAATGGATGTTTTAACAGGAATTCAGTGTAAGGAACAGCTACAAGAACAGATACATACATGGGTTATAAAGGAAGTAGCTAGATCACACTCTGTTAAGACATTTTTATTATAGCAGGAGCTTGTATACAGCTGCAAGTAAGTTATGGCAGTGTATTTTAGGCGAGGAAGGGCAGGTAGTAAGTGGGAATGGCTGTAGGACTTGGGGCCTCATTACGAGTATTCTGGTCTGGTAACAATGATGCTGGTAAGCTACCGGCACCGTTGTTACCAGACCGGCATACTCCAGGTTCTGTGAGCGGGTGCCTTTTTTGCTCGCCAGATCCAACCTGGCGGGCAGAACGGCACCCCCTCACAGACCTTGACGGATGCACCGGCACTGTTGCACACAGTGGCGGTACATCCGTCCTCCCCATTCCCATGGGACCCGAATGGGAATGGGGAGTAATATTTTCCAGCGCCCGGCAATGGGGAATTACCGGGACCACTGAATGCTGGAAAAAAAATGACTCAGGCGGCAGTAATGCCATTTATACCAGCACGGCTACCGCCAGAGTCGTAATGAGGCCCTGTGTGTCCGGCCTCACATTTCAACTCTCTC
This sequence comes from Ambystoma mexicanum, assembly GCF_040938575.1. Classification (NCBI taxonomy): domain Eukaryota; kingdom Metazoa; phylum Chordata; class Amphibia; order Caudata; family Ambystomatidae; genus Ambystoma; species Ambystoma mexicanum. The sequence continues at coordinate 381,272,170 of NC_090925.1, forward strand.
TCACGGTGCAGACTTAGATATCCTGTGGGACCCGCCACCGCAGGACACCTCTGAGAGAAGGCTATCAGATAGAAGGGCATGATGGCAAAGCTGACTGCTTGTCGACAACTTTCCTTTTTCACAGGTTGCAGCTAGGATGTGGGAGTGCAGAGCAAAGCAGGGGGAACGGTGAAGAGGTGGAACCCCTTATGCAGCTTCATAGCTGCGGAAAGGGGACAGGTTCTAGTTGCACAGCAGGGATTGGGTTGGCACTTGGCAGCCAAGTCTTTGACTGTTTTGAGCACTCTGAAACTAGCCAAGGAAAGCAACAGGCAGAACAATGATTGGGGAACGTTTTTGGTGAACAGAGGTGAGATGGGTAGATTACAATCCGAATGCCAACACTGCACAGTACCCCCCATTATACTATCAACCATCAAACTATTAGCACTTCCAAAATAGAGCAAATATTCTGAATAATTAATTTAACATTTTTACTTAAAACTTCTTGAATGTGGAAATTCGTTTTCCATGATATCTGTTTAATTATTTTGTAGGACTATGTTTTACTTACAGTGACATGCTGCAAACAGTTAAAAAGCAGATATCTCTATCAGAAGGGGACATTTGGAGTGTACCTTGGCCTCATTATGAGGGTGCCGGTGTGGTTATTACATGCCGGTATAATCACATACCGGCACGTTACCGCCCTGGCACACTCCAAGTTTGCCAGTGGGGTGGAGGATTTGCCTCCAGCTCTGAAGTAGTTTGGCACCCTGAGCCCGCTGTCGTCCCGCTGGACCCCTCTGAATATGGTCATCCTAGAAGGTCTGCGAAGATGCTTTGACCCATTGGAATAGTGGGACCAACTATTCTTGGCACCTTCATCAAACCCTGCAAGTAAGCCTTCTCATAATTGTCCCTGGGCCAACCAGTGGGCTGACCAGTTTACACAGGACCTTTGCCCTGATACTGCTGCCATTTTGAGGAGACACTCGAAACTTGGTACGTCGCTAGTTCGTTGTCACGGCACTCTCACATACACTTGGCATTCCAAGGTCTGGAGCAAAGTGAATGCACCCGAAATGGAGCATAAGCGGTTACCGTGTCGCCCAGCCGTGATGACGCACTTTGCAAGTGTGCTGCTTTTGTGCCCCTGAAACCTGCTGCAGTAAAACTGGCCTGATCCATCCACCAGGAGCAGAGAAATGGCCACTGTCCTGTTTGGGAATCAATGCTGTATCTTCGTCGCTGAAAGCCACAGCGCCGCCAAATTGACAGACTTGAACCTGCAACCGAAGTGGACTTGACTGCTGAAGTTTGGTCCGGAGTGCACCGGGGGTCGGTGAGTAATTGCAACCCTAACCGGTGCCCACGAGCGCCTCAATCCATTTTTATGCACGAGTGGCCCCTGAAGGCCCCTCTCCTTTCCATTGCTAGTGCAAACCAGTGAACTATTCCCGAACTCTGGAACCTGTTCTGCCCTGTTGGGGAGACCCTCCACGAATAGAGGGAACTTATTCTTCATCACCTCACCCACCATCCTGAGCTGCTACAGACCCTTGATGAGACCCCGTTTTGCCCATCTGCATTACTGCATGCGCCAGCATTGCAAGTACATTTGAGCAATAGGCTCCACTCTTCTTAGGGTTTGGACTGCCTCTTATTTAGGATTGTGTTTGATGCAGAAGGGGCTAAAGACTATCTGCACTGCTTTCTTTCTTCCCCTTTTAGGTTGTAGACCCATTTCGTGCATTAACCCTTTAAACCCCATTGGTCGTGTATATATGTATTTAGATCGGTTTGTATTAATCTAAAAGTATTTCTGTGATTGTTATTGTGTGGTGAACTTTCAAAGGCCTTGAAATAAATGTATTTGTATTTTTATATATATATGACCTTTACTCTGTGTGCTCATTGAGGTCTTTCAGTCACACTCACCTCTCCTGAGACCTAGTCTTGACTGCCGCCAATGCTACCTTGATTGGTCTAGCTTGTCCAGAAGGTTACCATGTTCTAGGAAACTAGGCTGGCCTTCTAAACCTCTGCCCACCAGGTCAGAGTTTAGAAATCCGTCTTAACACCCGCTCCTGCTTTTCCACTTTCACACTGGCCTGCCTCCCTTGGCCCTGCGCCCTCATCTACAGAATAAGGCAAAACATCTAGGGGTTATCTTAGACGCCACTCTCTCCTTCTCTTCTCACATCTCAGACATCTCCAAAAAGTCCCACTACCAACTGCACCTTCTCAGAGGTAGTCTAACTTTTCTCACTTTCCTCCAGAGGCTCACCACCTTGGGAGCCCTGTTTCTGTCTAGGCTGGATTACTGCAACAGCCTCTTTCTCAATCTTCCTACTTCTACTCTCCGTCCTCTACAACTCATCCAGAACAGAACCGGAAGATTTATCCTTGGCCTTAAGCCCAGGTACCGCATCTCTCCAGCAATGAAATCCATCCACTGGCTCCCCATGGCTGCAAGGACCAAGTTCAAGACCCTCTGCATAATTCACAAGGCTTTCTGGGGCTGGGGCCTGCACTATCTACAACACTCTCTTCCTAAATACTCTCCCTCTAGAGTCCTCTGCTCATTCTGGACCAGCCTCCCTGCCTCTCTCCATCTTCAGCCAAAGCACCTTAAGTTCTGGAAACACCTCAAGGCATTCCTCTTCTCTTCCTCCTTCTCTCACCCCTCCCCTGCTCACCTCTGTTCTTTTTCTCCCATCCCTCTAATCCCTAACGTTGTACAGTTTTTGCTGACTGGTTGCCTGGTTCACCTCCAGAGCCTTACTGGTCCCAGGCTCCCCCACCAGTCTTTTGCACTTGCTTCTGGGCCGCTGCACTATGTTCAGCATTACTGCACTTTCAGCTTACGCTCCAGGAGCAGGGCAACCTCTCTGCACTTAACCCAAGGCCCTGTTGTACTGGACGTTTTTGTCCTCCCGCACCCAACTGCCCCATCCTCGCACCTCCATCTGTACGCATGGAAGACCTAAATGTACTGGGACTTGTAGGTTTGTTTGTCCTGTCCCCCCCTTTCTCCCTTTTTTCGTCCCCCCTCCCTAACGTGGTCGCAACTGTAAAACTTCATGCACTTTCACTAGGAGAAATGCCGTCAGGCCTAGTATGCTAGTTTTTTCTGTTTAGATCAGTCGGAACCTTCAAGGCCTAAGATTGATTACTGTATGCCCTTGTTCCCTTCCCGCCTTGAAGCACTTTGAAGCACTCCACCTGTGTATAAGCGCGTTATAAATAAACAATTACAATCAATGTTGGCAAGGATATTAAATTGCTGTGTTTGAGCGGCTGAGTTGGTCTGCGACAGTATGTTAAAGCATACAAGTCGAGAATATTAAACCACAAACACAAGCCTAGCCAGCTCATTTATCCTGCTCTGCCTTTAACAACCAGCTCTCTCTGATGAGGCCGTCCTAAGATGCTCGCAAGAGCAACGAGTAGTATTATTCATAGCATCCTTTCAGAGAAGATTAGTGGGCAGCATGCTATTCTAGGAAAGATACTGAGGGAGGAGAGCTGCATAGACAAAGGGTACTATTTCCCTGCATCTGATCTGTCCTAGATTCACTGGACTACCCAGCAATACATTAAGTGCTGGCATAAAAATGCATACCCTTAGTCTCCTCGTATTATTTATGAGTTTTAGAACACATTGCATGCATTCAAAGATGGGAGATTAGAAACATCATGGGGCCTATGAAAGGACGATTGTACTGGACTAGTGTCATTGGCATGCCAGTAGAATTGCAAGGGACATACACAACCCAATACTCACTGGCATTTCACAGGCCCTGGCATGGTTTTTCAGTGCTCTGGGTCAATACGCTGGTGCTTTCAGGGGCAGGCTGTGGGGTAGAGTGCAGGTTGGGAAAGCTCTTTAAACATTGGGGGCTGTTGTTGTTTTTGCCTCTGTGGTCACAATTGCATGCAAGTGTACTTATGTTGCTGTTGAAGCAGCTCTGGTCTGCTATGCTGTGAATACCCACAAGGCAGGGAGCCATGTTGAATTTAAGTCAGGCAATCTTGTTGAACCCTAAAATGGTGCCAGAAAGTACAGTTTATTCACATAATGTCTGATTACTTTCTGGTAATCTTAATTACTCCTAGTCCTATTCTTGCAGCTCACAGTGGTTGCCTTTGAGAGCCCGCCTCCCCAGCAGGAACAAATATTTTTCAATGTTCTCATTAGACCCCACCACTTCCTAACTAGAGGTACTGAAGAGGGATGTGTGTCTGCATTGTAACTTGTGTGTACCACCATAGTATATGAGAGTGCCCGTTCACATCGTGCAACACTTGTCTCTCGTTGTAACATCTTTGTTGTAAGCTTTTGTCTGGCGGCCTGCGATCGACTCTTTCCCAGCTTCTGGTATTGATTCATCATCTGAGTCGGCCGGGCCCCGTGTTCAGAGACCACGATTTGGAGTATCTGCAGCTCTGAATTACTCTGATTTATGAGAAATTATTCATATCTATTGCAGCTGGTGTTACTGTCATTCAGGGAATGGAATGTCACTCAATCTGGTGGCCTTGGCACCAGGCCCTGTTCCACACATTTTGCTCTCTGCTCGGCCTGAATTCTGCTCACCTCAGCTCATACTGAGGGCTTGTGGCCTGCTGTGATTTTCCTAAGCCATAAAATGGCTTTAACATGTTTGAGTTATTCTATAGTCTACATATGTTAGTCATACATGGTTCTGTCAGGTCTCATAGGTGCTCCTGCAGTTCCGTGGGGTTATTTGCATATAAGCATCTGCAAGCTGTATTCAGGATCTCTTGCTTCTTGCGGTTTCTGTGTTGCTGCATTTAAGCTAATGACAAAATAATAAAGGCGATGGCAGTATGTTTATGTATCTGTCCCCTAACTTATAGAACTGTTATGCATGTGTTCTTCGTGTATTCGAGTGCATGTTTGTGTCCCCATCTGCGGATGGCACGTGTGCTTCCTGTCTAACGCTGCTACGTCGTGGTGTTGCTAACAACTTCTGCACATGGTTTCCTGGCGCTTTAGACAATACTGTCAATAGATGTTTCCTTAGTTGCAGAATGAGGCTCTTTATCCACTCGGGGCAAGGTTTGTACTGCTCCTATTTTGTAGGGCTGCCTGAGTGGGTACCTTTCGACATACTGATCGATCATTGGAGCACTGGGGATTGGTCCAAAATAGTATGGGCATTCACAGTATCTCCTGTTCTTCTTTTGTGCCATGTGCCTTATGGGAGGGGGACAAGGGGGTGAATTTGATTTGCCTATCACTCTTCAGTACAATACCTCCACTTACCCACAATTCCTTGTTCTTTTTCCAAGCTGGATCATGGGCCGGTTAACACACACAGTGTATGAGGAGGGATGTCAGTACAGCGACGAGGCAGGATAGGACTAGGAGCCATGAAGATTGTTAGTAAGTAATGCAGACATTCCCTCCACGTTCCTCTTCCCAGTACTTAACTTTGAGGTATACCCAAGCAATTTCATGTGGAAGGAGAGCAATGATAAACATCTCACACGCTATTGGCTGCTGCACTCCATCACCACTTTATTAGTCAATATGACACCAGGGTAAACACCAATACTTAAAGAATGCCAGCCGTGAGGACCCCCACCCAAAGGATTCATCCATTGGGATGTCCAAATTTAAACTGTAATGTTTAATACGTGTATTTGGGTCTGCCCATGTTGTGGTCATGCAACGATTTCCTGCAACGAAACCCTGGAACATCTGCCCAAGAGGTGCTTTTCCCCTGGTTGATGCATGCTGCACCTGCTGAGGCATGTGCAACTCAGATGCCTCAAATGCCATGGAAAAGACCATCTTAATCCATTGACTGACCACAGAGGCATTTCTGCCAGCCCCCACTACCCAGAAGGTCACTAATAGGCTGTCCGCTTTCCTGAAGCTTTTAGTCCTCCACACATACTCCAGCATAGTCCTCACGTCAGTGCAATGCCACACCTCCTCCTCCAGAGCCTTGGATTTCTGAAAGAAAGCAGGAAGAATCACATCTTGGAATTTAAGACATGCAGCCGCCACCTTTGGCACAAACGACAAATCATATCTCCGAATGAGAGCCTCACACTGTATTCAAGGAAACAGGGGTGAACATAAGAGGACCCCAATTGCCTCCAGCCTACATGCTGATGTGATGGCAACTTGGAATGCTGTTTTTAAGGACATGAACTTGATATGTATAGACTCATTGACCTCATAAGGGGCCATCTGGAGGCACTGAAACACTAATTGGAGATCTCAGGGAGGAGAACCCCTGTGCAGTAGAGGTCTGGATGAAGCCAGGCTCCTCAAAAAACCTTCCCACCATGCCCTCCCCTTCAATCCTCCCTTCCTGGTACCTCTTTAGAGATGTAAGAGCTGACCACTAGACTCTAAGGGAAGACACATCCAAACCTTGTGAAACCCATCTTGCTGGAACTGCAATATAGCGGCTGTACTCACTTTTTATTTTATTTATTCTTGTTTTAATTGTGTAATATCACTTTTAGTGAACCAAACCTAACATTGGCCCAATGTCTATCATATGCCCTAAGCGTGGCTGGACGCCTATAATGAAAAATGGTCTCTGCCACCTTATTTGGCAGTCCCAATACTAGCAGCCCCCACCCTTCCAATCTCCAGACTTTCCATTGAATCCTGCGGCCCTAGGGTCTTGGCTGCTCTGTAGAGAGCAAGGCCACCTTTTTCCTTGTCCCCTACCCAAAAGGGTGGCATGTCTCTACTAGGGACATTGCAATCATGCCTCGAGAGCGCTATACTCAGTCAGACTCCGGGAATGCAGGTAGGAGGCTCAGGCCATACCTCTGCCATTGCCCATCCCATCCTCGCTCCTAGGTTTAGCCCCGGGAGCAGACCGATATCCGTCCTGTGGCTGCTGATCCACAGCACTCTGGTTCCCCTGCTCCGTGATTGGCTTGGCTCCTGCAGTGCTAAATTGAGCCCCCTTGCACTGCATAGGACCCGAGTACTTGCCGTTTCTTAAGCCTCATCCGTGCTCAATTTAGTGCCCTCGTCCTGCAGGGGACCTAAGAGCATGCCCCCCTTCTTCTCTGTTCTGGTATTATATCATCAATGCTAGATCAATGGTAGCCCACGCTACCGAAATTGCGGACATTCATAACAATGACAGCCCAGACCTGCTTGCCATAACTGAGACCTGGCTCCATAAGGCAGCAGGACCTACCCTTATGATAGCCATACCTGACAGTCACCAGATACTCAGAGCAGATCGGCCTAATGCCAGAGGCGGTGGTGTAGCCATTATCTCCAAAACCACCCTTCCCATAAGACTCGCCAACTCACCACTTTGCTCATCCTGTGAAATACTCACAGCTAAACTGATGTTATCCAACAATCGCACGCTGACTATCCATCTGATATACAGGCCTCTGGGACCACTGGGAACCTTCGAAGATGACTTAAAGAACCTCATAGCTAATAACACTAAAGACCACTCACAAACCCTGCTGCTGGGTGACTTTAACATGGGCTTTATTGACATAGAAAACAAACACGCCCAATCAATAGCAGCCTTACTAAATGATCACGGACTTACCCAAAAAGTCCTCTCTCCCACCCACATAAAGGGCAGGACCCTCGATTGGGTATCTGATCTCAACTGCAACATTGCTATTACTGACACCGTCCCGAAACCCTGGACGGACCACTACTTAACAACCTTTACCGCCACACTAGATCTCCTCAGCCCCAAAATCATTAGTATGGCACCCCCCCTCCCTACCAGAAGTAACAAGGATATTACGGTGGATAAACTCATCCCCCTCCTCCTTCCTTCCATCAACAAACTGGCAAGCAATGCCGATCCTGGCACTCTAGTTGATACCTTCAACTACGCCATGACTAAAGCACTAGACACCATCACACCAGTTAAATTACGCAAAGGTAAGCAGGAAGTGCAATTGAACACCTGGTTCACACCCCAACTCAAGGATCTAAGAAAACAAAAAAGAAAGATCCAAGCTATATGCCGCAGCTCCCCTACCAACACTAACAAAGACAAACTAACCAAACTATCCAAACTGTATAAAAAACAAATAATCAATACTAAAAAGAATATTTTCAATGGCAGAATCACAAAAGCCAAACCTAACACCAAGGAACTCTTCTCCATCCTCCGGGAAATGGAATACCCATCCAACCATCAGACAATGTCCCCAAAGACAAGTCATGGTGCACTAACATACAAAACGCCCTATCGAATGAAATCTCCACTCTCCAACTCAAAATAGCTAACAAAAAGGCCACACTAACCCTCTCTGATCAACAACCACCTCAGCCCACTGAGACCAGAACTATTCCACCCTTCAGCTTCAGACCATCTCCGTCATTGACACTGAAAAAGTCATACTCTCCCTCAAACCTTCTAACTGCAAGAGTGATAGCTGCCCAGCGCAAATAATAAAGGATGCAGCCAGGGACCTAGCCCCCTTCATCTTGAAGCTCATAATCTCCTCCTTTAAGTCAAACACAGTGCCCACCAATCTGAAAGAATCCTGGGTCCTTCCCCTACTTAAAAAACAGACCCTTGATCCAACCATCCCTACTAACTACAGACCTATTACCAACGTGCCTTTCCTACTTAAAATCATTCATAGAGTTGCCTATTTACAAATTCAGGACTATCTGGATACTAATCACCTGCTAGGCTCACGGCAATCGGGCTTCCGCCCCCTCCACGGCACTGAAACAGCCTTGCTAGACCTCAAGACACAAATAGAGGAGCTAAAGGATAACGGGAAAACAGCTTTGCTACTCCTACTGGACTTGTTGGCAGCCTTCGACTTGGTGGATCATGCAGTCTTATGCAACCATCTCAGGCTTGCCACCAACTTCACAGAGGAGGCCATAGCATGGGTCCAATCCTTTCTTGCTAACCGGACCATGAGAGTCTTCTCCACCTCAGCCTCTGCTGATCCCATCCAAATAACCTGCGGAGTTCCACAGGGCTCTTGTGTCTCACCTACCATGTACAGCATTTTCACCAAACCGTTGTTCGACAACTTGGATAGACTGGGCGTAACCTACACTAACTATGCAGATGACACCCAGATCCTCATACCCCTTTCGGGCAACTTTGTAGCGGACTCGGCCTTGGTGAATAAGATATACATCCTCATTCAGGCATGGATGGCCTCTGCCTGAATGACGACAAAACTGAGATACTGATCCTAGGCTCTGACACCAACCTCAATAAACTAAGCCCAAACTACGCAATTTCAACATTGATAACACTATCATCAAGGTGATGCCTGTAGCAAAAACCCTAGGATTCTACCTGGAGTCCTCTCTCACCTTCAAGAAGCACGTTGATCCCCTTGCCTCTACAACAGCCTATACCTGCGAACTTATCCGAGCCTCTAGACCGTTTCTTTCTAGTGCCAGTTGTGTCACCCTGGCCAATGCTCTCATAATGTCCAGATTAGATTGCTGCAATGCCCTATATTCTGGAGCCAACAAGTATGTCACAGACAAACTTCAAAGTTTGCAAAACAATGCCTTAAGAGCAGCAATGAATATCCCCTACAGAGATCATATCACTAAATTCAGAAAAGAGACTCATTGGCTAAAAATAAAGGACAGAATCTTCCTTAAAACAGTCTCTCTCACTTCCAAATGCCTGAACAGTTTAGCACCCCCCTACCTGGCTGCAAAAAACACTATGAAAACAGCCACCCGACCTACAAGATCTGCCAACACATCCTTGCTCAAGATTCCTAGATTTAAACGGGCCACGGCTGGAGGAACCAGTTTCCCAGTCAAAGCTGCGCAATCGTGGAATACGCTCCCACTCAACCTCAGACTACCACAACCCTATGCCAAATTTAGACATAATACACTCAAATGGCTTCGCATTAATGACTCATAACCGCTTGAACCTTCTCCTTACTGCTACCCGACCCACTAGACTCGACTACTGCAACCTTGGCACCTGACCTGCATTCCTTAACTGCAGGTTTGCCCATATGGTATATGTTCTGCATTGTCATGTATGTAGATCTATTTGTCCCTTGGCACGCAAATTATATGCACTGCAATGTATGTGTAGTATGTAATGTTATTTTACCTGCGGTAAGCACTGTAACTAAGCTTTGAGATTTCTTGTACTGCTGCACCCAGCTACCCAAGAGTTTGGTGCGCATGATCAAATCAATCAATAAACAAACAAATACCTCTAGTGGGGTCAGAAGAGAAGGGAAGTGAAAACGAGCGGTTCCTGTTGGAGAGGCGAAACCTTAAAGGTAAGTACTGGGATGAGGAAAAGGGACTGGCAGGTACACTTCTTTGCTTATTCAAAGCCATATTGGATCCCAAGCTCTGCTTCGAAATGTATAGATGCATTCTGTTTTGTAATAAATGAAGGGTGCTGTCAATACAGGAAAATGCACCATTTTGGAGGAAAACAATCTTCACCCTTGCCCCCGCCACCGGTTTCTCTTGCCCCCTTCACTGTCCCACATCCTAAGTGCCAGTTTTGAGATGTCACAGATGTTGCGCAACCCTTTTTAAAATCCTGGATCCGCCACTGCTCGCCTGTCTTCAGTTTTCATGCAACAGTTTTGGCTTATTGGCAGGGCTAACAGTGCAACCTAAAAGCCACAACTAAACATAGGCTGAGGTCCACACACAGGCACACACACACACACAGGACCAGCTCACCGGTACTACAACATAGAAATATAAATATTTATTTTCAACGAGTTGCTTCTCATTTCGAATTACACGACTCTTTAGGAATGTAACATCAAAACAAAGCTAAACGACTTTACAAACATAATTCCCAAGGGTACAAAATGCGCAGCCACTGGAGTGGAAAATCGCAGTGCCACTCTCCCGTACAAGTCAGCCAACCCTTCGAATGCTGTTAAGGTGTGAGCAAGTCTCGCTCCCTGGGCAATAATTCCCCCACGTTGATCTTGACAGATCTTAAACTATGATCATCCCATCAGTCACTGGGTGAAGACCACGACATCATTACGCAGCACCAACTGCCACACCACATCAAAGTAGGAAACGTTCAGTCGAAAGACTACAGCAAAGCTCATGGCGGCCGCAGGCCAATGTAAAGAGTACAGGAGGCTCACACAAGGAGGTCCACGGAATCGTTTAGAAAGCTGAAGAAGCAGTGTGGTTGGAAGTCCTCTTTCGTCTTCCATGCAATCTCTAGCCAGAGACCAGCCATCCGCACCCTTCAGGTAGCTTCGCCAAAGTTCAGTCCTGCGCAACTTCCACACCAACGCCACAATGTGATTGCCCCAGACAGGACTGCATACGTCAACATCAAAAACGTATTGATGTGGTGCAGTTTAAGGGCTTCAAAGGAAAAAAAATGGAAAAAGGCAAATATGTTTTTGGGGGAAAATCCAATCATTGCAGTTTTGTTTTCCTGCAGGAGCATATATCCGTTCACACAAACAATGGGAAGAGGTCTTGGAAAATTGTCTCTTTTCTTTCCTGCTCCCAAATGGCTGAAAAAGTCATGTTTTAAGTGACACGGACCGTAGATTAGGAAACTCATTCTTAGCTTTTTCCTTTAATCCTTGAAGCTAATCCTCTGTAGTTTTCATGTCTCCTGTAAATGAAGTCAGATTACCAAAACCAAAATGCCCCAGAAAAAGAAAGAAATAAGACTAAAGAATTGCCTGCACCAGGGCCCGCCTGTGTTTTTGAGATGTATGGATTGTAAAGGAGAATACACATTTCCAGATGCAAATTGCAGTGATGGTATCATTTGGTTGCATAACATGCACCACACCTTGAACTTCATTAATCACCAAGCATATGCACCGCCCCCACCGCCCCCACAGCCCAGTGCGGAAAGCAGGGTGACTCTTGTCTTTGATTGCTATCTGCGCTCAGCAGAACAAAGAAAGGTAGCCAGCGGGGGAGCTGAAACTCTAAACGAGCACTTATGAAATCGATTTAGCATTCTTTCCCAGTCACCCCAAGGCATGGTGAGCGATTTCAGACTGAAGTGTTGAAATGCCCGCATGATCTTATGCAAGAGATAAAGTACACACTTCTCTTTTCGAATAACACTTAAAATACATCTGAAAACCATTAAAATCTGTACAGGAGCCATGATCCAGGAAGATCATACATATGTGTGGACTTTGCGCAGACAAAATAAACAGAGTGGCATTTTTAAATTTCAGTATGTCAGTGGCATGCAAACATTTTAATGCTGAGCCCCTCTTGAGTAAAAAGTTTTTGCCAAGCCCCCCCTTGAGTAAAAATATTGCTGCTGTGCCCGCTTAGATGTCATTTCTGTTTATGTTTTCTATTTAAATCAGTCACTGCACTCCCTTTTGGAAGAGCCTCACGCCCCTCCTGCAGATACCCCCCACGGGGACCAGCCCCACAGTTTGAAGACCACTGCTGTATGTGCATTCTGAAAAGTGATGCCCGCCATGAGCCGGCTTGCGCTGTAGCCCCCTGCTCCGCAACCTGTTGCACGCGTGCCACTACTGTGGCATATGGGAGGAGGAAGCACAAAACTGTGCGAACTTTCCTGCAGATGTTCTTGCTTTGCATTCAGAATTCGCTGCCCTGCCTGCACTTGCACATAGAGAGACATCCCTCTGTGCCATGAAGGGAAGTGGGGTGACTCGAGCCAGGGTGCTGGCACAGGAGAGCAGTCATGGACAGAGGCAGGGAACACAGGAGGCTCTGATTTCTTAACACTCGGAAATATTGAGCATTAGAAATATATAGTATGCGTCCTCTGTTCTAGAATATTGTTTTATTTTTAGCATTAAATTGAGAAATTAAAATAACTATTTTCACCATTGTTGCCTTAGATTTTCAGATTTACTCACAGATTTAAATTTTTTCTCTGCAGGAATCTGAAAAATATTTCTTTAGATGTTCATGTTTTTATCTGCAGGTGTTCGCTGCCTGTGTGAACTGGGCTTTGCTTAAGTGCTTGGTGGGGCCTAATACAGTATTTAGCTTGGCCTGAAGTGGGCTTCGACTGTCCCAAACATCCCGAGACCCTGCAGCAATGTATTTTGGGTCACTCAGGTGGTCTTGTTTGCATCCAGTCTGCATATTGTAAATACTTCTCTCTGACACAGTTTGCAAATAATTTGCTGTCTGTAAATAAATCACTCTCCACTGAGTGCATAAACTATTCAATCAGTGAATACATCGCCCTCATTTTGTAAATAAATCACACATGAGAAAATGGGAAAAACATCACTAATGTAGGTCCCTGTCTGCTTTAGATAAACATTAATGTAATACAAGAGTATGATCGGATTGGGAGACTAATGGGGTCTAGTGATTCTATCAATACCCCTTACAATATGGATTCTAAACACTTCTCAACTGAGTAAGTTACGTTGGCAATTGCTGCCTTAAAAAGTGGAAAGGCTCCTGGCCCAAATAGACCAGCTGATCCCATTGAACACAATTTTTTTTTATATAGTCCCCTGATTTGACTAAGGTCTTTAATATAGTCATGAGATTGGGGTCTGTTCCAGCTTCTTGGAAATGGGCAGAAATTATCCATATATTTTAATAGGCGGATTACTTGAAAGCCCAGCTGTCATAGGTTGATTTACTTTATCAATGTATTCACTGATATGCCCGGCGTTGCCCAGGATTTAATTTTCTTGTAGGTATTATTTGTTAGAAATACCTTAAGGTAGCTTTACACTTTTCGGAAAGGCTCCATAAGAAAGGTGAAAAGAAATATTCCCTACATTTTCTGATTATTTCTCATTTAAAAAATGTTTTTTTATAAAGTCTACACAACACAATTTATTGTTCTTCTTAAACAGTAATTCTGAAACATTAAATGTGCTTGAGAGCAACATGGAGATTCCTGAGCACATGATGGGTGACATGGGTATCTGGACTTTGCATCGAATACCTTTCCATCGAATTATTTTGCATCAAGGGTTTTGCAACAAAAAAATATGCATCAAATGCATGTTTTTGGGGAGTAAAGGGCTCATTTTTGTTGTGATGGATTCTAAAGGATAAAAAACTGGGGCGTGAGGGGGAGTCCCCTAAAAAAAATGCATTTGATGCTAATTGTTTTGATGCAAAGAATTTGATGTAAAGACCATAAACCGGTGACATGATGTTGACAGTGTCAACAACTATGGACCTAAAGTACAATATTACTAAAGTACATGTTCATTGTGAGGCTTTTTTATAAACAACATTTTTTGTTTCCCTTCCTGGTGAACACTGTCGCTTCAATTACGTTCGGCATCCATTTTTTAACACATAGCCTTGTGCCATTACACAGCCTATGTGGGTCAAGATTGTGTAACAGTATTATTGATGACCCAACTTTAAGTCGAAGGTGATGCGGTGGCATTCCCGGGGGGGTCGATTGAGTTGAGGAATTCTGTTGGATAGTTTACAGCTTTGTCGGCATCCACCACCGTATTGATTGAGTTGTACTTCGTCACTTTGCCTGGAAGCATATCCTGAATCTGATTAATAATTTCATTGACAGAAAATGTTTTAGCAGCTCGTTCACACAGCTACTCGTGTTTTGTATGAGTTGACGATATATTTAGACATACTTTAAGTATCAGTTCTGTAATCTATGCCACCATTTCGCAAAAATCCTCTGGAAAAATAATTTCACCCGATGCTGCAACAATTTGGAAACTTCTGGAATGCTACCTGCCTTCACCTTCGCCTCTCCAGCTTCAGACAGACATGATTACACTGATCCTGTAGGTCGCTGTTCCGATTTGCTTATCGCTTGATGTGCTTTGCACCCTGTAGTAAAGTGCACTGAGAATGGGCGCGTGTGGCTGGCTGACATACCCCAGAGCAGACATTGGGGGAGGCGAGGGTTGGCGTGCTGCTGCATATTGGGACCTTCGGTGCTCTCTCTCCACCTGTCGCCTGACCCTGGCATGGTGCAGTTCGTTGCAGTGCATTGTGGTGCAAATATCTTGGAAACCGTGAACCCTAGGGCCTGTACCTCAGGTTTTGTTCCTCGTGTCGGGACCAGTCCTTGTGCGACCGCACTGATGTTTTGCTGATTTTAGGCAAGCGTCTCATGTGTGAAGGTGCTGAAATCCAGGGAAAGTGGTGGGGTGTCCAAATGCCATCTAGCTAATAATGTCCAGAGGGTCCTAGCAGGTTATGCGACATTTGGTGTAGATTGGTGACACGGTGTGGAATTGTATGAGGAACAACGCTTTGCCAAGTCACAAGCCCACAAATTTTGACTTGTGCTGAAATCTGGGAAACGGGGTGGGGTGTCCATATGTCATGTAGCCAGTAATGTCCAGAGGGTCCTAACAGGTAACTATGCAAAATGTGATGCAGATTGGTGAAACGGTGTGGAATTGTATAAGGAACAACGCTTCGTCACATATCCTGCCACAAACAAACACATTTTGACTTTTATATATTACACAGCCACAGTAGTGGCTGTGTAGTTATGGTTAAGTTGCTAATCCCATAGGAAGAGCACTTTTTGGGCGGCTTATAATTTTGTTCTCCCTGGATGAATCCTCATAAAACTTTTCAAAATAAGTATATGGCCCACTCTGAACTTTTTTGCAAAGTTTGGTGAGGTTTGGTTAAGGGGGGCAAAGTTATAGGGGGGGTCCTAAAATGTATATTTTCCCCATAGACATAAAGGGAAAAAACTTTGCTCACGCCTACAGTCCAAACTGCTGGACGGATTTTCACCAAATTTGCGGCAGGAGCGGTGGCTTGGTCCCGAAAGCGTGCTTTCGTTAATTTGGTGTAAATCCGTCCAGTAGTTTTCTTTTAAACGACAAAAACATAAGTCAAAAAAATTAGTGATATCTATGTCCGGTCCGCTGACTCACTTCCCTGTTCGGTCCACGGACTGGCCTCTGATTGGTTTTGCTGTCTGCGGACTGGCCTCTAATTTGCCCAAAAATTTGCTGACTTTTGCGTGGTCCCGGCCGGATTCGTGGGCTTTTTTGGGGTCCGCGGACAGCGTGGTGAATTTTATTTTTTTAAAGCAGCATTTCACTTGTCAAACTCAACAAACAATCTCTGGGGAGGTGGGGATGGGATATGGCCCTAAGAAGCCAAAAAACGGGTTTTCTTACCCCCCGATGGTCCACGAACACTCCAGATGTCCTGGGGCAGTCCTGTGGTGTTCGCGGACACTCCTGATGTCCTAGGACATCTGTACCTATTTCTGCATTACAGGGTTGAGGAAAAGCAATTTTTGGATGGCTTATAACTTTTGCGCCACTCATCTTGAAAATGGCATCAGTTATTGCCATCCCTCCTCCCCAAGAGCCACCACCACCACCAGCTGGAGGACCTTCATAACAAAGATATGGTGTATGGACAATTAACTGAGCAATTGATTATAACATCTTATCTATGGCCCAATTGGGATTTAGAAGGAAAACCAGTACAATTGACCAATATCTAACGTTACAGTTGCAGGTTCTTAAACTGGGTTGGTTCGAAAAGAAAAATTGTATGTAGGTTTTATTGTTTTGCAGTCATTGAGGCATACAGTTAATAGAGGTAAATTATGCAGGTCTTATTAGAGATCGGGGGAGGTGCTCAGCAATTTGATCTATGCCGTAAGTGTGCTGTAGTCTGGCAACTCAGTAACTGTGAGATGTGGGAATGAAGGACACAATACTAAATACATACTTCCCTGTATCACGAGGAGTAATGCAGGTATGTGTCTCATCAGCGTCTTTTGTTTATCCTATATATGCATAAATAAGATGTCACATTGTAGAACATCACTAGATATGTCCCAAAGATTCGGGAGCAGTGAACCCTTGATTTATAAGTTATTAGAAATAAGTAGAAGGTTGTTATTAATGAGATAAAGCTGCTATTGCTTGAACCACACCCCTTTCTGCCCGCCCCTTCTCTGCTCCCTTTACCCCAAGATGCTCAGCATTGCTCCATCTCATCCCCAATTTAAACCCCCACCTGCGTCCTTTCTTTCCTCCACTCCACCCCACAATGCTGTGTTTCACAATAATTCTAGCATGACTGGTGAAAACGCACTGAACGAATTTGCACCCAAATGATCACTATTAGTGTGTCATTGGTGCCCTCAGCATGCAGCTTTATGCAGCCTCCGCTTCCAATCACCCACCATGTTATCTCATCTCTTAAGGGACACACCACTCCCATTACCTGCAAACACAGCTGCGCCTGCAACAATTCGCAAATCGCTATCGAACTGGGCTCTTTGACTGCTTGGGAATCGACTTTAAGTCCCAAGCAATCTATTCAAATAAACACAACCAATCTAGCACCTGCGAGATCGGCAATGAGCTGTGCCACTGGATTGTTACTGGAAGTGCCTAGGTTTGAATCCCCAGCAAAGGAGAAGTAAAAAACAAAACGAAAGTGGCCGTTTCTACTGTCCTGGAAGGTTACACCAGGTCACATAAACTAAGGGAACGTCGTACCTTTTAGTTTCCTCTCACTTTGATCTCTGACTGTGCAGGAGTACCATGCTGGATAACATGTACTGTGCAGGAGTACCACGCTGCTTAATGTGTACTGTGTAGGAGTGCCACGCTGGATAACGTGTACTGTGCAGGAATACCACACTGCCTAATGTGTACTGTGTAGGAGTACCACGCTGCCTAATGTGTACTGTGCAGGAGTGCCACGCTGCCTAATGTGTACTGTGTAGGAGTACCATGTTGCCTAATGTGTACTGTGCAGGAGTGCCACGCTGCCTAATGTGTACTGTGTAGGGGTACCATGCTGCCTAATGTGTACTGTGTAGGAGTGCCACGCTGGATAATGTGTACTGTGCAGGAGTGCCACGCTGCCTAATGTGTACTGTGTAGGAGTACCATGCTGCCTAATGTGTACTGTGTAGGAGTGCCACGCTGGATAATGTGTACTGTGCAGGAGTACCACGCTGCCTAATGTGTACTGTGTAGGAGTGCCACGCTGGATAACGTGTACTGTGCAGGAATACCACGCTGCCTAATGTGTACTGTGTAGCAGTACCACGCTGCCTAATGTGCACTGTGTAGGAATACCACCCTGTGCTAATTACTCGTTCCTCGCCCTACAATGTATGCGCTCCTCATCGAATTTTTAAATGCTTTCTTTATACTTCATTCTTAATTTGACAGACATCTCCCCTGCTCAGGATTTTAGACATGTTGGGCATGTATTCACCACCCTACACATGTCTGATTAAGGGAGGGCCGCTCCTTATAATTATGTCATTATTATAAAATATGCTGTTTTTAATCACCCTTCATTCAGACAGCTATGTTTGTTTCCGGTTGTCCCTGTTGTTCCCAGGCTAGCCACATACACTATTATGGTGCAGGCGCCATAGTACAGGAGTCGCTCATTCTAGTTTAAGTAACAGCAAATGTGTGGTCAGGTTCTCGCATACACCCGCACTAGGAAGCCACAAATGGCATAGAGCGCATAACTCACCTCTGATGCTGGGACCAGGCAAAGCATATGGCAGCAGAACCCCTGCCCCCTTTGTTTTAGTAAGTACCCAAATGCACTGAAGCCAACTACAGCATGCACACAATGTCCTCTCACAGGGGCCCACAATGTCCTCTCCCAGGGGCCAACAATGTCCTCTCCCAGGGGCCCACAATGTCCACTCCCAAGGGCTCCCTGCCCTTTTGTTAACCACATTTCATAAAGGAAGGTTTTGATGCGAAGGTGGCACCTAGTGCCTAGAACACCTGTCACCGAGCGCTACACTTCCTAAAGAAAACGGTTACAGAAATCCCCCTCTACAGTATCCAAGAAAGAAGGTGTGGCCCTCCCACTTTGCAATATCAATAAATTGGGCAATTCGCAGCTTTATGGCACACAAAAGGCCCCTAAAAGGGGCAGCAACATTTTTGGGTGACGGTCCACTGTAGGATATCAGAGGAAGAGTCATGGGCCAGGTCCATAGACTCTGCCCTCAGTGTAGTCCTGAAGAGAGGAGACAGCCTGAGCAATGTGTGTGCCACAGATGTATGAAGGTGGGTTATGGATAGACTATTCAGCACGTCGCATTGACCACCTGCATATCCTTATCAGTTCTCAATTTCTATCACAAGCCGGTCATCGTCGCTGCTTGTGTCAGTGTATTCCACTTGGGTTGGCTTCCTCACCATGTCCAAGCTTCTTTTCTTTGTGGGTTTGGGGGCCGTGTCAGAGGTGCTTCCCAGCTCCAGGACACTCTGGGGAGATGGCGGTCCTCCCAGTCCCTTCCTGTCAGTTTCTTGACAGCCTTTAGAGCAGTCCCCCCAGCCTGTAGGGATTTCACTCTGTTCTGGTGAGGTTCTGAGGGGGCTGAGCGTGTAGCCTGCCACGTGTTCGTCCTGTGTACAAGACACTATTTCACAACACCCCGTGACTAGCAATGTGGGAAGAGCTGTGTCCATAAGCTCTGAAGGCAAAGAGCAGGTCATCCCATCGGCGAGCAACATCTCCTGCTCTGTCCATGCACACAAGCTTGTAAAGCTTGTAAGAGGGTCATCCTTGGACCATTCGCTCTTAACAATGGCTGTTCCTTTTGGTGCAACCGAGCCTTGAAGGGACAACACCAAATGACTTGCTTCCATGTTAGGGTTGTCTGCACTGATCCCCAACGAAGCAAGGCCTGTTCCCACTGGATCCATATTGTCAAAGAGATGCTGAGTGAAAGCATGTCTGTCATCGTGGGCGGGTGCACGCTCATGGTCTGGAAGGGGAGCTTCCTTACACTCCAGCAAGACCGGATGCTGGAGCACAGGAGAGGGAGCCATTGAGCTGAAGCTATGTGTGATATCGCCGCGTGGTGCTGAGTACGTTGGACCGCTGCTGTCTGTGATGGGTGGTGCCGCTGCGGGAGCACGCAGGCTCTGTAGGTCTGCAATGCTGTCTGGACCTTCATATCTGGTGCTCGAAGTCTCCTGGAACAAAACAAGAAAGGTCACTAACCAGACAGAGCCAGACTCTCAAAGGCAAACATAGTTTATTATTTTGCATTACTATATTCATTGAAACTATGACCCTCAGCTGTGTGCGTCTGGATGTTTGATTCATCAAAAAGAAAAGTCTGCTACAATGGTTCATTAATTCATTTACTGTTCAACCAATCACATTTCAAAAAGATCATTTGAGGACACAATACGTAATGAATACACAAATAGGCATTTTCCCGAAAAATACCATTCTGAATACACTTTAGAAAAGCAATCATAGTAAGTATTTCAGATACAAATTCACTTGAATGCAATCCTTCTTTTGGGTTTGCATCCCCTAAGTGTGCCTGACCTGTGCAGGAGGTGTGCGCCTGCGGTGCCACTGTGTCTGCTGCATGCAGGCTCACGCTGTGACATGCACCACTGCCTGCCTGCTCGTGCCATGCCGGTGCTAAAGCTTCATCGATGGCTTAGCTGCCCCACTACCAAAACATGTTTCCAAACCCCCAACTCTCCGTGGACCCCGAGAGATGGTGTTAAGCCCCAGCAAAGAGATTCTGCAGGATCCAGTTGCTGGCAACTTCCATTGTGTGCATCTGCTGAAGCGCAAGGGAAGACGGCCCAATGGATCCCATTTGCATCTTGAAATGAGTGTCTAATTGCGTGGGTACTGCACCAGCTCAGCGCTGTAGCGTCCTCACAGCACCGGGGCGTGCATGGATTGAGTATTGTGAGTCCAGCTGGAGGTCCAGGCCATGGTTTGAGAAGATCAAACTAAGGATGGACGTAGAGGAAAGGGAAGGAGGGTGTAGATTAAGGTGACTGTCAAGTGTTGGGAGAGAGAAGACAAGCTTAGAGAGCGCGGTGGTGTGTGTGATAGTTTCGATGTCTGTCGGTGAAGCTCATGGAGATCAGAGATCGGATACATATTTTGGAGGGAAATTCTGTGGTTTCCATAGTAGTAGACAGTATTTCATTAGGGCCGTTTCATAGTACTCTGTGGGTAGTACTAATAATAGTGACTGGCTGTGTGATGGCCTTAAGATGTGCTCAAGCAGACCTTTGAAGTGTGGTGACTTGCCAAAATGATGGTTTACTGATCCAAGACAATGCCCAGAACAACTGTGCCGGGATGGCAAAGCCAAGCCGCCAAGGATGGTAGAGACAAGAGCTGGCTGGGTAAAGGGAGGATGTAGTAAGGATTGTGCAGGGCACGCGGTGAGGCACAGCAAGGGATCTGCCCATTTGGGTGCCTTGGATGGCTGTGCACTTTTAGAAATGAGGCTCCTAGTGGATCGGACCTCAGGAATTTTGGACAGCCTTCTCTGCACTTTGCCCTAAAGGTTTAGCTATTACACTAGAAAGTCTACTGCGGGATATGGGTACACAGCGGCGAGCACTTTGCGGTATGCTCCCAACCATGAAATTGTGGATTGCGATTTGCCTGTTGTGACAGTGCTGGTGTGTTTGTAAAGATAATATGCACCTGCCCAATTGTAAATGACCAATCAATTAATGCTAAACAAGATCAAGATCAATAAAGGAAACTCGGCATTAAACAATTGATACGTTTATATTCAAAGACAAACAAAGCAATTGGCTTTTTTTGCTTATTGCCTATGCATGTTTTGTTCTAAGCGAGCTTCTTCTGGACATGACATTCAAATGATGCATATGATAGATCTCAAATGGGTGTAATGAGGCAATTTTAGGTTATATGGAGTTGGAGTACACTATTTTTGCCTATGTCAGTAGAGAACTGTCAAATGTCTGTTGTGGGGCTTTAGAATATGGAAATCCTTGTTTTGTTTTGCCGTATTCGCTAAGAGTACGTTGAAGGTCCTACCGGTGCAACAAACCCAGAAGCACATAAGGGTTCGCCAATTGAAATAGTTCCCCCATTCCATTCTTCAACATGACAGTACCTCCAGCATGTGTGTGGCTGTGAGATGGGCTTGAGTCCCAAGCAGGGGTGGACTGGCCCTTAGGGAACTCTGGAGATTTCCCATAGGTGTCAGGAATGGCACTCTGTCAAGAGTGGCACAGGGTACCCAAGTAGGGTTTGGGTGGCTGTGCTGAGGTAAGGTAGCAGATAAGCACACACAGCAGGAAGTTCAACAAGAAAGAAGAGTAGGAAACAGTAGCTGTGAGCCAAAAGGGGTAAAAGATACAAAGGTACAAACAAACTGGATTCCCTCTTGGGGTGTATGCTGAAATGGGGAAGAGTGTTCCACAAACCTTAGGAAACTCCAGCCTTCTGCACAGATTGCTATAACAGAGGCCCACGCTGTATGCTCATGGCTGGGAACAACAGCAGTGGGTGTCTGTAACACTGAAAACGCGACAAGGGAAGGGGCAGAGGTTGCCTGCCGGAAACCAACAGGCAAGCTCTGTACAAAGGGATTACATAAGACACATGAGAAGACAAGAACAGAAATATCCAGCGAAAACGAAGTCAATGAGCAATCTAGCGGAAGGAAATGAAGGAACGGCAGTTAGACTGAAATAGATAACCTAAGGTGGAGTACAGAGGACTCAAGGAAGAGAACAAGGAGCAGCAGTCAGGAAAACAGAAGGCTGCAAAGTAGGAAGCAGGTCTGCAGTCTAGAGTGGCACTAGGTGCAGGCAAACTGTATTGGACTGCAGAGGACTGTAGTAGGCTGAAAGGCAGGGAGTCCAGAAGAACAGGACAGAGAGAGATTAGTAGTAGGCGACAGACAGAGAGCCCAAAAGAATAGGGCCACTAGGTAGGGAGCCCAGAGGAGCAGGGCTGTAGGCAGCGAAGAGGTGCAGGCTTCAAGGTAGGGAGCCCAGGGAACAAGGGCTTGGAGACAGCAGAAGGTTGCAAGCTGCACGGTAGGGAGCCCAGAGGACAAGGGCTGCAAGCAGCCGGAGTGAGGTAGGCTGCGGGGCAGGGAGCCCAGAGGACAAGGACGGTAGGCAGCCGGAGTGAGGCAGGCTGCAGGGCAGGGAGCCCAGAGGACAAGGATTGTAGGCAGCCGGAGTGAGGCAGGCTGCAAGGCGGGCAGCAGAGGACTAAGACTGTAGGCAGCCGGAGTGAAGCAGGCTGCAGAGCAGGGAGCCCAGAGGACAAGGACGGTAGGCAGCCAGAGTGAGGCAGGCTGCAAGGCGGGCTGCAGAGGACTAGGACTGTAGGCAGCCGGAGTGAGGTAGGCTGAAGGGCAGGGAGCCCAGAGGACAAGGACTGTAGGCAGCCAGAGTGAGGCAGGCTGCAGGGCAAGGAGCCCAGAGGAGCAGGGCAGCAAGGAGTGAGCCCAGAGGAGCAGGGCCGCTGACTGTAGAGGGCTGCAGAGGACTGTAATAGGCTGCAAGGCAGGAAGCCCAGAGGACAAGGGCTGTAGGTAGAAGGCAGCGGAGCGTGAACGGCTGCAAGGCAGGGAGCCTGGAAAGGGCACTGGAACAAAACAGGATAATGCAGCAACAGGAACAGCATACAAAGTAAAGGGTCAAGGCAAACAGGAGCGGGGAGAACTCAAGATGCAAGACACTGTGCTCCTGCAGGCAGCTGCTTTTATACAGCCCTGCCCTGTTCTGAGGCAGGCTAATTGACAGCACCTGTGGCAGCACACCTGATGACAATCTGCCTCCTCCCTCTCTGGTCCT
Source organism: Ambystoma mexicanum (assembly GCF_040938575.1). Lineage (NCBI taxonomy): Eukaryota > Metazoa > Chordata > Amphibia > Caudata > Ambystomatidae > Ambystoma > Ambystoma mexicanum. Next base: position 381,295,702 of record NC_090925.1, read on the forward strand.
GAGCAGGTGGAAGCAGCACTGGCCGCTAGGGCTTCCGAGGATTGTGGTCCCAATAACGATGAATGAGACTAGCCAGGAATTGAGGACTGTAGCCAGGTGCATTATGGTAAATGTAGTTAATTGAATAAAATAAGAAAGAACCAAAGTTGAGCAAATGGAAATAAAAGACCAAGGCGTGAAAAGGAGTTGTTCAAGGAGCATTAGGAGGATAAATGAGTACCAAGTAGTCCATGATGGTTGCCAATGCATGTGCCAGTGGCGCGGGCATGACAGTAGGCCTCTGCGCCCTGGGCGTCTTTTTTGTGGCATTTCCAAATTCTCCCTTTGGAAAAGGGCTGGGCTTGCTGAAAATGTGTAATATGGGGCCACTTTGAAAATTATCTCCAGTGCCTCTTTTGGTTCCCCTGGTCCCAAGACAAACCCCAGGAGCCTAATCTGGGACCTCCAAGTCCAACAGTCAGAGAGCACAGAATCACAGGTGGACTCTGTAAAAGATGAAGGTAATAGACAGCAGGAAACATAAGGGACATTGGAGGGGACAAGAAAGTGAACCTGTCATCGAGTGACATACCTGCTTGGCCACATATAGAATGGTGAGTCCAAGTGACTGTTGTTATAGATTGCAAGCCGTACAAGTGAACCCACAATGCACTACCTCAAATATCCTCCAAACCTAGAATTGCCTAAATATGGGAGAGGGTGGCTGGCGAATACATGAAGCAGTGTGGAAATGGCATGGCATCGTTTAATGGCAGTGTGAGCTCAAACATAAAAGAATGTGTGCTTTACCTTTCATTACAGCGAAGGAGGTGGATACTTATAGACTACATACATGGGCGTGATTAATACAAGTCAAAACATGACAAGCGATGGTGTGATTTGATAAGTAAGTTCCCTGATTTGCAAGTTCCTACTTGCTCACCCTGGCCTATGACTCCTGCATGTATGTCTCCCTCCCTGTACTCCAGTTACGCTGTTCCATGTTATTTTGCCTAAAAGAATTACTTAGAGTTAATTTACTTCAAAGTGATTACTTTGACAATTTACTTCGATTATTTATTTGGGAGGGTTCCTCAATGCCCTCCCTCCAGTTCACTGCTTACCCTTCCCCAAACTCCTCCCCACCACCTCTTTACCCCTTAACCCACAACTATATATATTTTAAAGTAATTTGAAGTAATCACTTTGAAGTAAATGGGCCTCATTACACGGTAGGCGGTAAGGGCACCGGTGCCGGTAATCCCTTACCGCCCTACTACGAGGTCCCTTAGCAGGTCCCTTCCTTAACGCCAGGTCTGACCTGGTGTTAAGGACGGGACCCGTTAAGGGACTTCAGAGCTAATAACGGTAATAATAATGGTTCCCGGAATGGGGACATACCGGGTCCTCCAAGGTCAGAATGACCCGGTAAGTCCGTATTCCGGGAACACGGACCCGGAATGCGGTAAGGGTGTAGCCATAGTGCTAATAGCGCCATGGCTACCGCCTACCGTGTAATGAGGCCCAATGACTTCGAAGTAATTTCCAGCGTTGAAACCACAGGATACCAAACTACACCATTGCAATAAAGGTGGTGAACCCTGAATGAATCCTTAAAGGACAACGGTAGAGATGTACAGATCCCCGCAATTTCTGCAAGAAGCTGAATGTTAGGGGTGTAACTGCACAGCTGCTGAGAGTCATAGAGCTGTTAATGCATGTGTGTGTAATATGAGAATGCTACTGCATGATATGATACGAGACAAACGATCTTACTAGGCCTTGTGACATTCAGATCATCCAAGTGCAAACGAGAAGTGCAAGGGAGAGGTGTGGGGGGAAGTGCAGGGAGGGGGTAAAGGGGAAGTTCGGTCAGGGCTCTGACTAAGTGCCAGGACGGCAAGGGACTACACAGGTGCAGTACCAGACTGGGAGTGCTGGGTAGGCCAGGAGGCAGTGCAGGGTGACTGGTCAGGGGGTTTGGGGGTATTGCCCCCTGTGTGACTCTGAGGGCACCTACGCAGCCAGTTAGGATGAGCAGACAGATAGATTAGCAGGGGAGAGGGAGAGAGAAGGAAGAAGCGAAAAGGAAGGCCCTGAGCAGCTTCTGGAACTTCAGTTGGTCCGGCTGAAGTCTGAGAGGGGCAGGGAGGCCATTCAAGAGGGAGGCACCTGCAGAGGAGAGAGATCTACCCCCACTCCCTGTCTGGAGAAGCATCTGATCTGCAGAGAGTTGGAGGTAGCTGAGCAGAGGGCTCTAGAAGAAAGGTATTTAGGAAGAGAGAGTTGGATATAGTGAGGTCCACAGCCCCTGAAAGCCTTGTGGATGATGCAGAGGGTCTTAAACCTAATCCTCGTGGCCACCGGGGAGTCAGTGGAGAGATTTCAGAGCTGGAGAGATGCTGTCCCTGGGCTTGAGGCTAAAGATAAGTCTTGCAGTCCTGTTATGGATTAGTCGGAGAGGGTGAAGAATGGAGTTGGGAAGATTGAGAAAGAGGCTGTTGCAGTAGTCCAGCCTGGAGAGAACCAGAGCTCTGGAGACAGTGAGTTTGTGGGGGAAGGTGAGGAAAGATAGAATACCTCTGAGGAGGTGCAGCTGGAAGTGGGCCTTTTTGGCAAGGTCCATGATGTGAGAAGAGAAGGAGAGAGTGGAGTCGAAGATGACTCCAATGTTTTTTGCCTCACAGGAGAGTGGGGGCTGTGGGGGGGGGCAAGGAGGGAGGCCAGAGAGGGAGAGGGAAAAAGGAAGCAGGGTTCCCAATGAGAAGAATCTCTGACTTACTGTCATTAAGGCAGAGATCGTTGGAGGCGTACTATCCCTGTATCGCAGACAGACAGTCAGGAATGAGCGAGGAGGGAGAGAAGACTGAGGGTATCCTGAAAGAGAGCTGTGTGTCATCCGCTTAACACTGGAAGTTAGACGAGAAAGTAGAGATCAGATGGCCCAAGTGGGTCAGATAGACATTGAAGAGCCAGGGTGAGAGGATAGAGCCATGGGGAACACTGCGCGTGGAAAGAGAGGTGGTGGAGAGAAAGGACCCTAGTTGGACCTGGGAGGGTTGGTCCAAAAGGATGGAGGTCAGTCACGTCAGAGCCTGACCCGCGATGCCAAGGTTCACGCTGAGACAATTGATCAAAGTGGCGTGATTGACCATGTCAAAGGCAGAGGATGAGGACAATGTGAGAGCTGGAGTCAAGGATAGAGAACAGATTTTCATGGGTGTTCAGGAGAACAGTTTCCATGCCTCTGGCCGCTCTGAAGCCAGACTGATGGTCGTGGAGACAATCAACAGATTCAATGTGAATGTTTAGCTGAGAGATGACCAGCTTCTCCCGGAGCTTGCCCAGGAAATGTGTGATAGAGATCGGGCGATAGTTAGCCGGACAGGAAGGATCGGCAGACGGCCTTGTTTAGGAGTGGGTGCACAAGGGAGTGCTTGAGGACAGAGGGGATAGATCGAGTGGCAAAGGAGTGATTTCAGAAATTGGCCAAGGCTGCAGTGAGGGAAACAATGTTGTCCTTAAAGGTTCTGGAGGAGCAGGAGAGCATCTGTTTAGATAAAACTTTCACAGATTGGACTTGTCTAGAAACATCATCAGGTCTTATAGAAGAGAGAGAGTAGAGAAGGAGAGGAGGAGGAAGGGGGGCCGGAGGGGGCCTGAGAGAGGTAGAGGGAGATAGATGAGGAGACGAGGAAAGCGATGATATGATGTCCTGGGTTTTAGTGTTGAAATGAAAAGCCAGGGCCGTATAGAGGGCTTGGGAAGGTTACAAGAGAGGTAGAGACTCCAGTCAGATTGGCCAGGTCCTTGCAGATTCATTTTGAAATGTTTGGCCGTGCTGTTAGAGGCCGCAGAGACACAGCTTGAATGTGGACCCTCTTCTTCGAGAATATGGAGAGTCTGTATTGCCTTTGGACAGGCGGCAGGCCAGTTTGTCAGGGGATGTGCCTGAAGCCCTACACTTCCGCTCGGCTGCTCTGCACTTGCATTTTAGAGCAGCCAGGTCGAGTCATACCAAGAGTTGCACTTGGAGGCAGGTTTCAGATGGATCCTCATGACAGGAGCTAGGATATCAAGAGCGTTGGAGATAGAGAGATGATGGTTGGAGAGGGCTGTGTCAGAGTGGTAGCCAGACACAGAGGTAAGGGGAGGAGAGAAAGTGGAGGCAAAAATGGCAACTGACACTCGCTTCATAGGTCAAATGAACACAATGGAAGGTGGCAGTCCTGGGGAGGTTTTTGCCAGGGGGAGAGGCAGTTTCAAGTTAGAGGAAAGCAGAAAGTGGTCACTCTAAGAGAGTGGAGTACTGACTTGGTTAGAGAGGGGGATGTCTGAGGAGATGAGAACATCCAAGCTGTGTCCAGGTGAGTGTGTCGGACCAGAGGGAGGAATAGAGAGGGAGAGAGAGTCACATAGGTTGTGGAAAAGCACAGAAGCAGGGTCAGAGGAATTCAAGTGGATGTTGAAATCCCAGAGGGAGAGAAGCTGAGAGGTAGGGATCAGGAGAGAGGAGGAGAGATCAGCCCAATCAGAGAGGAAGGAGGCGGCCTGGCCTGGTGGCCTGTAGATGGTGGCCAAAGTCATGCATGTTGTTGTGCCTTTAGACATCTGACTATATACAGGAAGTGTGCAGGTTTATATTGGATGCATTGATATGTTTTTGTTAAGCAGAGTTTGGAAAGCACAAGATTCATAATTTCTGTGGTGTTGTGGCAACGCTGGTGCCACAGAGGCAAGGTGTTGTTTCTCCAGAGGTGGGCAGCCCACAGGGCAGATTTCTCCAAGGCTGGAAGAGCAGAAGAAAGCAGCTGTGCGACATTCCCACCACCCTAGCATGTAATACGAGCATGTCATTGGCTCAGGGGTGGCCATGCTTTTAGACTCTCTGCAATGCCTGGTGTCATTGTAAGCGCAGGTGTGCTGAAACAATGCACAAGGGGTGAGGAGAGGAAAAGCCCTTCTACTTACTCCATAAGCCCTGAAGTGGCCTGCTTATAGAGACAGGAAATTGGAAGGAACTTTGAGCTCTCTCAAATAAGGGTGGGCTTTGAACTGTGGCTCCTCTGGGAGAAATACCCTTAGCCGGACTGCCTGGACACTCTTGAGGCCTGCTAGAGTTTTATGGAGATGGTTGTAGTGGTGTGGAAGGCTGGATTCCTCTTGGGCTGATGGTGGGCTCTTCATGGAAACAGCATCTTTCAGCCTTGTCTGACCTTCTCGCCCTGGGTTGCAGCTCCCCTGTCCTGTTAAAAGAGTCTGCAGGGGATCTTAGGTCCAACAGTGGTGTAGTGTCTGCTCACAAGCTTACATGTAAGCATGCCTGATTTGGACACAGTGGCACTTTTCATAAACTGAGTGCTTCATATGTGCATTGGTGTTGTAGTGCTGCAATCCATCTTCTGGTTGCTTCAAAGCACATGTTGGCCGTGTTCAAAGCAACACGACATTAATGTTCAACGTCTTAACAAAACATTATATATTAGCACACAGGAGAATGATACCAGACGATTAGGTGGCTAGGAACACAGGTGTGAACGTCTGCATGCCATTCCTCTTTCCAGGGCCAGTACACAAAGTCGCCATTTTGTATGCCCATGTCCATTGACGGTGGCCCCCACTTTCTCACCTTTGTCCACCTCCAGCTGCCATCTTGCCTGCGCCCAGGCACCCGCACCCCGCCTGACTGCGTCATGGCCCTAGAAACTTAAACATCTCTACTATCCTTTGCTTTTTCTAGTGCCGATCAGCTTTAATTCCTTTTTAGTTAATCGGGCGTGTGCCGACACGGTTCCACTTAAAAATACACTCTATGATCACACGGACGATTGCCTCTAGTGCTAATACCAGTAATTCCCTGGCTCTGGGGTGAGCTTGGCTGGTACTCACCCTGGTACTCACCCTGTTACTCACCCTACGCCCTACTCCCGGTGTGGGCGGGTGGACCATTAGCAATCAGGACCGCCCCAGAATCAGGCAATTACACAAAAACAACACAACAAGCTAGTGTAACAAAACGGAAATGATGTCCAAAAAAGAAGAAAGAAGCTAAATAAACACATAAATAACAATTACAAAGGTGCTCAACTTCTTTAAAACCAAAAAAAACACAATTCAATTATAAAAATCAAAATTGGGACGGGAGAATTCAAAAAATAAAAAGCACGGGTGAAAGAAGGTTAGGTATAGATGCCACTAGGGAGGAGGATTTTGAGGTTGAACAAGGGTTTGTGGGTTGAACAGCCCCTTAAAACCAAAAAATGTGTATCAATTTTTCCAGCAAAGAATCATTTGGCATCAGAAAAAACATAGGGCCTGGTGCTCAATTTTATGTACACACATATTGAATGCGCACATGAAATGCGAAAGAAAATGAAGCATGTGATTCACAGAAACGCACAACTAAAAGCTAGGGGCAAAGCATGCGCAAAGTGGACAGAAAGCATGCAAAGCAGTCCAACTCAGCAAGCTAGGAGGGAGTGTCCATCGAAAGTGGGCAAATATGCTCCAAAAACGCATTCCACAAAACCTGAGCAATTTATTTGATTCCAAAAATGCAGAAGGTCATTTTCTCTAACACAAAGTGGAAGAAGTGGCCGGGTAAAGTGTGCATGTCACCAGACAACCAAACCAAGTGCTGCATATCACTCCAATCCCAACACTCAATATAGTAGGAAAGGCTGGCACATTCCAGCAGGTAGACATTGCCAAAGCAGCCAATTCAGGGGAGGGGGCAGCACGTTGCTGTGTCAACCCATAACGAGGAGGGGGGTGCGGGATGATGGAACACATCGGAGGAGAGGGTCCATCTTTGCAATGGCAGATGAGACAGTCATATTGAATGACTCCACCCCCGCCCCAGTCATTGTAGGACCGGCGACCACATTGTGAGGGTGGCCTTGCCATTCAAGGACATGCCATTCTCCCAATAGCGAAGATGGCAGCAGCCATGCATAACTCTGCAGTGGGCACCTTCTTTAGTACCACGGATAACACTGCAGGGATAATGCAGTCCTATGGGTCAAGGGCCGTTCACAAGGTCCTCAAAGTGATTCTCACATCTGCCGGTCAGTGGCCATAGCTACCCTTCTATGCATGTCCAAGAGCAGGAATCATGGGACGATTCCATGCCATTGCAGGGTTCTCGCATTGCAGGAGCTACAACTCCTAGCAGGCCCTGCTGCTTGGTTTATAAACACAGGAGCATTGGGTAGATTCATGAGCAAACTCGAGTCCGGGGGCTCTGCCCCCTCTCTCTTTTGGCACCTCAACTTTAGTGATGTGAATGATGTAAGTGAGAGAACTTGGGATCTCCCGGTGTCCAGACATTTGGTCAACCTAAAACTGGTCGAATGACATTTGGTCGACGCAATTTGGTCGAAAACCAAATGGTCGAATTTTTTTTTTAATTATATATTTATTTTTCGGGTTTTCGTTTTTTACAAAAATGGGTTTTTAGAAAAAAAAAGGGGTTTGGGGGAACCCCCCCCCAAAAAAAAGGGGTGAAAATAAAAAAATAAAAAATTCCATTTGTCTGGTCGACCAATTTTTTTCGACCAAATGTCTGGTAACCGATCTCCTTCATACTCATCCGGGATCTAGAGATTCAACTTTCGGGTTAGCCTAATGAGCATGAGGATGCATGATTATGTAGGGTGACCAGATTTTCTTTTTTTTACACCGGTACAGGTCATAGACATAGACTTAGGACTAAAGTCAATAAAAATAAAACGTTAGTCATACTTCTATGTCGCTGGCCTGTTGCGGGGTGCGTGTGTGCTCACAGGCACACTCCTCTCATTGGAGGCGAGCGCCTGGGAGGGGAAGGGGGAGGAAATGGCGACGTGAAAAGCATTTCACGCCCCCTTTCACGTGGGAAGAGTTGCACCGGGACCTGATTTCGGGATTTCGAAATCGAGTCCCAGCAAAAACCGGGACCGTAGCCACCCACCCTTGGAAACTCTGTACTGGGTTTATAAAATCCAAAAAATCCCGGGAGGGAGGGTGACTTACCCGGACTGTGCCGGGAAAACCGGGACGTCTCCTCACCCTATGAATATGTGACATTTCTATTCATGTCTCGCTTCAGTGCCTAACTAACTGCACGCCATCAGTGGAGATACCTGACAAAAGGCTCAAACAAGTGCATGCAGAAGGAAGAGCATGCAGCTCTGTGTGAGGATTCTCCAGCTCCCAGCCTTGAAGAGAGTCTTCAAGGACTTTCACATATTGGAGGTGAAAGGGTACTGTGCTTGCACCCATATGGCTCTCAGCCCCATACTGGCCACAAAACTCCTGCCCAGGAGCGGGAGATCCTGGTAATCCGGGAATGTACAGGTGGATCCTGGATCCACAGACGGCGGCTATATTTACCGGCATCCAGCAATTGCACGTCTATATGCGGCAGAGCAGAATGGCGAGGCATGGTTACTTAGTGTGTCATGACAACTGACCGCCAACCTATGTCGAAATATACACATGGCAAAACACACCGTATCCCGGGTCTCGGATAGAGGATAACTTTGGAATACTGAAGCCCGGCTACAGGCGCCTACACCCTTCTGGGGTAGGCATGGACCTCTGTCAGTATGTCACATCACAGCTGCTAGATGCGTGCACTCTCATGGGGTCTACGAACTGGGCTCTGGTATGATCTGCACACACAGCCTCCATCCCGCATGCGAATGTAGATGGGCACAGGGACGTGGCTACGTACATCAAGGACATTTCATATATTCAGGCATGAGTGCCACCCATCCCAGAACCAGATTAGGCAAATGGCCATTCACTTGATCTGATATGCACTGAACAGCCTTCAAGCCCAAATTCCCAAGACAGTCTTCAGAGCCAGAATGGGGAAAATGGGCTTGAAAAACAAATGCATTTGCTCCAAAAGGAGACTCATTTGAAAGAGGAATGGCGGAGTTCAACGACTTGAAACTCTTTAAAAACAACAGGCAGGTTTCCATTACAATCTGTCACAGCACAAATGAATGTACTGCAAAGCTGACTCTGAACCCTAGGCCCTTTGCTAGCAGCATGATCCATTAGGATTTTGGGAAACAGATGTGCTGGGATATCCTTCAAAACCCCTTTAAAACACTGGCGGAATTATATTGAAACCTGTGGAAACACACAATCAATTACACTAATACTGACCCAACCCCCAGACTAAAGGTTTTCCAGCAGCAAGGAGAAGGGCATTCTAGTTCATGCATTCAAAATACTTCCAAATCCCTCTCTCCTTTAAGGGGTTTCCTGGAAGAACAGGGGAATCATGTAGGCTTCTGTGTATTTGATGGAGGGAGAAACACGACTGAGGATTAAATACTCTCCTATGACTTTCTAGCTGATGGTTTCCACCACAGTTAGTTTGTGATCTTCTAGTTTGGCGTGTGTGTGTGTGCGTGCGTGCATGCGTGTGTGTATGTGTGTGTGTGTGCGTAAAGCTTGTCTAAGGGAGGGGGTAGGGTAGGGGCAGCGTAGGGAGCTTGGGTCAGTTTACAAGAATCAGACTAGTAGACCACAAATAACTGTGGTCAATGTACTCACATAGAACTGTTTCCACCCCACGACAACTACACACACATTAACACCCACACTAAAAATGCAACATTTGCCTCCAGGCTAAGCTTTTCATGTCAAGGCACTATGCCTGGTCCTTAAGCAAAGAAATGAAAAGCTCAAGTTGCACTGCTATAGTGAAGATGTCTGTTGAATTGCCATTAGGATGGCCATGAGAGTATCAGTAGGAAGGCCTTGACTGACAGGAGAGAATGGGGCACATACTCTTCTCATGCTGATTCCTTGCTGTGTCCATAGAGGCTGTCCTGCTTACCCATAGCACCGCAGGTGACTGAAGAGGAGCATAAATAAAGGAACAGAAATGACTGAATGGCAAAAAGAAATTCTATGTGTTATTATGTTAAAGTTTATTTTTTTAATATACTGCACTGTCACCACCATACTGGTCTAACAGAGTGGAAGATATGTGCCCTGGGGTGTAGCATACAGAAGCACAAGGCAATACACATTCCCCACAATCTCCCCAAGCTGTGCAGCTGCTATATGCGCCATATGGCATAGCACCCAGAAGAGCAGGACAGTATAAAAACCCCACAACCATCCCATAACGCGCAGCTGATCTATGTGCCCTATGGACAGTGCAAATGCCACAACAATGACCCTCAAATGTGAAACTGAGATATATCCCCTATGGAATGGCACCCAGAAGCACAGCACAAAGCGGTACAAATGCCCCACAACCATCCAGGAGTACAACGCAGGGAAAATACCCCACACCTACCCCTAACTGTGAAGCTGCTATCTGTGCCCTATGATATAGCCCCCCGAAGCACAGCCTAAGGAAGCACACATACCCCAAAACCATCCCTAAATGTGAAGCTGCTATCTGTGCCCTATGATATAGCCCCCCGAAGCACAGCCTAAGGAAGCACACATACCCCAAAACCATCCCTAAATGTGAAGCTGCTATCTGTGCCCTATGATATAGACCCCCGAAGCACAGCCTAAGGAAGCACACATACCCCAAAACCATCCCTAAATGTGAAGCTGCTATCTGTGCCCTATGATATAGCCCCCCGAAGCACAGCCTAAGGAAGCACGCATACCCCAAAACCATCCCTAAATGTGAAGCTGCTATCTGTGCCCTATGATATAGCCCCCCGAAGCACAGCCTAAGGAAGCACGCATACCCCAAAACCATCCCTAAATGTGAAGCTGCTATCTGTGCCCTATGATATAGCCCCCGAAGCACAGCCTAAGGAAGCACACATTCCCCAAAACCATCCCTAAATGTGAAGCTGCTATCTGTGCCCTATGATACAGACCCCCAAAGCACAGCCTAAGGAAGCACACATACCCCAAAACCATCCCTAAATGTGAAGCTGCTATCTGTGCCCTATGATATAGCCCCCGAAGCACAGCCTAAGGAAGCACACATTCCCCAAAACCATCCCTAAATGTGAAGCTGCTATCTGTGCCCTATGATATAGCCCCCCGAAGCACAGCCAAAGGAAGCACGCATACCCCAAAACCATCCCTAAATGTGAAGCTGCTATCTGTGCCCTATGATATAGCCCCCCGAAGCACAGCCTAAGGAAGCACGCATACCCCAAAACCATCCCTAAATGTGAAGCTGCTATCTGTGCCCTATGATATAGCCCCCCGAAGCACAGCCTAAGGAAGCACAGATACCCCAAAATCACCCCTAACTCTGAAGCTGCTAAGGAAGAACACATACCTCAAAATCATCCCTAATTATGCAGCTGCTGTAAGGTCTAGCATATGCAATTCAGGAGAAAGTTCTGCTTTCTAAAGCCTGACCATATACAGTGCAGAGCCTTGCCCTGCAGGGCACTGTAAGTGTGATTCAATGAGATAGTTCTGAAGTCTAAAGCCTTATCACATACAATGTAGTATGTGTGATTTAGGGGACAGCTCTGCTGTCCAAAACCTTACATTGTTCCCTGTGTATCAGGTAAAGGGCCACTGTTCCAAGTAACAGTAGAATTAATGCACCCTGGTGGTTTGACGCAGAATGCGGGCGAGTGAAAAGGGAACTCCATCTGGCTTCTTTGAAGATGTGCCCCTCCGGTAGCAAGTTCCATCAGCTTAAACAAGCCTATAGATGGTCATTGAAATAACAGAGAAACCATTTTATGGTAAAGCAATGGGATCTCCTGGTCAGGACTGTCTTTGAAAATAATTCAGAAAACAAAAATTCAGGATTGTGAAATAGGGGTTTGAGGGACCGTATGTGGGCCCCTCTGAACAAATCTCTCGTGACTTTTGGGTCTCACATTTTAGTGAGATCCTTTGTGATGTAGACACCAAGATGAAAGTAAACACAATTCAAAAGAGACTCATTGCGAGGTAATTTTTAGCCAGGAAGAAATATAAGTACAAATGAGAAAGTTCAAAAATGGCAAAGTGGCAGATGGATTGAGACCCGAAGTATTTAGTACATCGGCGGACTGGCAGTTGCCAGTCCTGTATCGGATCTTTAATTTCATCACTGACAGTTACGTCCTCCCAGAATCCGGGAATAAAAGCTTAAATTTTCCCCTATTTAAAAAAGCCAATGCCCTGTTATCATCCCATTGCACTCGTAGACGTCTGAAGCAAATGCTTTGTGGGATGCCTGGCTGAGCGTCTGGAGGCGTGGGCGTTAGATAACTCTGCCCTTTCCGGACACAAGAGCAGGTTTACGTAGGGGCTTCTCCACGATCGATCAAACTGCAAACCCTTCAGAACAACGCTCTCAGAGCAGCTCTGGGCATCTCCAGAAGAGAACACATCACAGGATTCAGCCAACAGTACAATTGGCTCTCCACCAGAGATAAAATTCTCTTAAAAACGGCATCTCTCACCCACAAGTCTCTTAACAACGCAGCCCCAACCTACCTGATCAACAGGTTCCACAAACAATCCTCCTCAAGAGCCGTCAGAACCGCATACAAAGATTGTTTATCTGTTCCCCACTACAAACGGGCCACCATAGGAGGCAACAGCTTCCCGGTAAAAGCTGCCAAGCTTTGGAACTCCTTGCCTCCAAACCTTAGAGTAGACCTGCCTTATCAGTACTTCCGCTCCAAGTTAGTCTCCTGGCTGAAACTGGAGACCCACTAAGACTACGTAGTGTCCAGCGTTACACGCACACATTGTAACCACGTATGCCTCTTGCTTACCTGTATACTACATTACGGCCTGTTGTCCTTACTGCTGATTTGTATATATTGTATATAACATTTGTGTACATATTTCTGTATTATGTATATTCCTCGTGTATTGTAACCAAGCTTCGAAAATTCTTGTAAAGGCTGCGCCCTGATACCCCCGGGTACGCTCGCGCATTATAAATAATAAAACAAACAAACAAACAAACAAACAATGTTTTATATTACATACCACTGTGGAGAAGTACACCGGAAGGAGACAAAAACAATCTTTATTTGGCCTTCCTAGATCTTACGTGATTCTGTAAATCACAACTTGTTGTGGGGAAAACTCAAGAGAATTGTGTTTCCTTTACGACTCCTGCAACTATAACCCTCCTCTATGAGACTACATCAGCCAGGTTCAGGTGTACAGTAAATCATAAATATTCAGAAAGTTTCATGACAAAGGTAGGTGTAAAGCAGGGGTGCTCTTTGGCCCCATTACTGTTTTCATTATTTCTCAGAGACTTTGACTCCCATAAGGTGTCTCAAGGTCTGACTCCTTCACTCCTAAATGACGTAAAGTCCAGTGACTTCATATATGCCGATGACTCAGTGCTTATGGATCTAACACAAAGGGGGCTTCAGAGGAGTTTAGAGTACTCAAATGAATATTTTCTGAAGCATGGCCTTATATTGAATACTCTGAAAACCAAGGTACTGGTCTTTGCCAAAAAGAAATCATCATTTAATTGGGCCTTGGATAATGAACTGATAGAGGTGGTGGAGGAATATAAATACTTGGGTTTAGTATTTTCATGAAGGGGAGGATGGAGAAAACATATAAGCATGATAGCTTAACAAGCGACAGCAGGTCTGAGAGGCCTTTTAAGTTTTTATTACAACTTTGGTGGTAAACGCCTGGATAATTGTCTTCAGGTCCTTGGGTCAAAGATAAACACTGCTATCCTCTATGGTGCAGAGATCTTGGGGGCAGCGGCATGTAGGTGCTTGGATACACTTCTGAATTCCGGTCTACGAAGGATTAAAGGCCTCCCCCGTAGAGCCCCAGAGGATACATTAAAACACAAGTTGGGGATTGTCAGTATACAATTGCAAGCCCAGTGGAGGTTCTTAGAATCCTATCCGAATGTTCAATTGGGCACCTCTGCGAGCCCAAATATCGGGATTGCCTTGAGAGAGTCTGTGCAAAACACTATTAAGGACCCGAGTGACGGGATCTAGACTTTTCAAAAGAAGGGGTTGAAAGAAGTAACGGCACTGGGAGTTTTAACACGTAGACAGTGCAGCATTCTTTTAAACAAAAGATCTGTAGAGCTCGAGCTAGAGGCCCTTCTCACAAGAAGTGCAAATGTATCTTCCTTTAAATTCTACAACCCCAAGCCAATTGAAATGGACTGTGCACCAGCCATCATCAAATTAAAAACTGCTGAATGCTGTACGAATAGCTAAAGGCGTTGACACAAAGGCACCATGGCTTGGCTTGTACGCAGTCTGCCCATGTAGCGTGGTGAAGACCTAGCGCACTTCCTGCTGAACTGCACATTTTTAAACAACCTGAGGAAAGAGTGGATTAGCCCCCATCTAATCATAAACCATATGCAAGCACAAAGGGATAGTCTGGCTTTTGTTATGCACTGTGATGATGCAAGAGTTTTATATGATTTAGCTCATTTTATCAAGGCAGACCTGGAAGTGGTCAATAGATCTAGGACACAGGCTTTATGACATTTTAACAATGTTTTTGTCTGTTTTCTAACAAATGCAATTGTATGATGTAATATTGAATATTAGGCTAATTTGTTATTGTTGTAACTGTATATGTTTGTGTGTTTTAATGGATTTTGTATCTGGATAACATTATTACTTACTTATTGACCACCAGATCATGTTACAGAGGAGAAGGAGAAGGAAAGGGAACAGACCCAAAGAAACCAATTCTAAGAGAGGATTGCCAGAGGGGCAGGGGAGGACTGCAACATTTGGCTTGAGGGTTCGGGGGGTATACTACACTTTTCTGGCCCATGATGCATTGACCCAGGTCGGACAATGCTGAGCCCCAACTTCCATAACAGCTAAACTCAGTAGCAACCATTTCACCCAACCACACATTCTCAAGAATAAATAGTAGATATTATTGACATGACTTTCCTTCTATCCAACATATCATTCAGTTATGTGTGTTGTTGCTTAGAGACCCAGGCCGCAAGGAAACTCACCCACATGCCAAACATAGTAAAATGACAAGGACATTAAAATCTGTTGAAATGGAAAGCTGAAATTTGATCCCAGGTTTCGTCGTGTCCTTGTTTGCAATTTGACAGCAAGCTATACTCCTCCCATCTCATTCCATCCCAATCCATCTTTAGTTTTAGACCAATGTAAAGAGGTTGAGAAGCTAGAGAATTCATTGGTAGAGACAAGTCAAAGGGTGAGCTGGCACACACCCATACCTGGCTTCCTGCCTTCCCTCCCCACAACTCAAAACCCCAGTGCTTAATTTATAAAAAAAATAAGTGCCAGCACTCAAACAATCTTCGCTCACTTATGCTGGCCTGGAGGCGCTGTGGGCCATCACACTGCTGTTGCTCCATGTCACATGTTTGGTGCTGCAGCAGCTGCTGGCACGGGCTAGTAGTGGAATGGATGGGGAATTAGTACATGGGTTGAGGAAGTATAATGATTTAAAGTTGGAAAACAGTGGTTATGGTAGGTTTAGTGGATACCTGCACTCTCGGAGGCAAAGCAGTGCATTTCAACACACTTCTAGACCATACTTACTTGTTACACGTCTGGACCATACTCGCTGTCCTCGAAGTAATAATGCATTTGAAACAATGGTAGAGAACCTATGGACGTGATCTTACTTGTCCATTTTGTAAAATGCCCTCTTAGTGGAGCTGGAGTCTCTTGTGTGAGAATGTTTTTTTTTTAGGTAAACTAGAAAAATAATAAACTGCAGTTCAAACAATCGGGTTTGCCTGAATGAAAGTTGACAAATGCTGCAGTAGTGAAAAATCTGAGACATCCCCAAAATCATGTATTTATTTAACCTCTCACTGATTAAAGAATAAATAAACACATTGAACATAGAACCAAGCAAACACACACAAGGTGCCATGTTTTGTTTGAATTGTAAACTTTTAAAAGGGGGTAGTGGTGCTAGAAGGCATCAGAATCTATAGTCATTAAATAGACTGCCATATGCTACTTAAATGTTGTGTTTATTCGAAGTACGTTACATTCTGGCATCCAAAGTATTTAGTATAACATGCCAAAATATTTTTTATAACATTTTACAAAATGCCATAACTCCAGTTACAGATTCTACCCCAAAATTACCAACAGCTGTTTGGGGTCACCATGGCTAAAACAAGCTGCCACATTCAAGGGCAAATTGCAATTTATATATAAACAACACAAACAAATGCAAATAGTAGTTAGTAAATACAGTACAAATAACATATTAAATTATTACAAGAGCAATAGTGTTTGCATAGATTTCGCTATTCGCTCATAAAAGCCCATAAAATGTCTAAATTTGACCAGGCTGTGAACCCCTCTTTTCGTTCCTTACTTCTAGTGTCATCAGCAGCTCTTCGTCCTTTTGCAAACCGTGAATTGACATAGGGCATGGGGTTGAACTTCTTCAATGGTGGGCCAACAATATGAATGAATATAAGGACGGAATGGTGTCAGTATGCAGGTTTGTTCTTGTTGATGTGCAGACAAGATTCATTTGTGAAAACTCTCATTCACACTCAGCATTGGAGATAGCAATAGTGTTCACAGGCGTCAAAAGTTCCTTACAGTGTCTATTAACTTTTTTTCCACCTTTCACCCCATGCTCCCTGTAAGCCTGGATGGTTTGAGGAGTGTCACCAATATCAAATCTTTCATACAGAGACTCTACTTCACTTTCTCAAAACACAGGTGGTAACTCATCTGGCCAGTACTGCTTGTACAAACATTTACTTCGCTTATTAGTTTCTCGTACCCAACTTTGTTGTCAGCAGGAGCAGAACTTCCTGTAGACGACAAACAATTCTGTACATTTTCTGCAAGAGTGCAGAAAAAACTGTCCATGTTCAATTATTTTGCTGCACGACCTTCGTTCATGCAGGTTCACTCCTTCGAACCCTTTTTCTTCCATGGCCTTCTCGCATTGGGAAGGATGTTTTCCTCGCCTTTCTACCATTGCCTCAAACACTTATATTTGTCGGCAAATAGCATGATGTGCATCAGTAATCGTGTAATCACGTTTTTGAAAGTCAAGAGACAGTTCTGATAACTCTTGAAGTGCATCGAAAATAATGCCAAGATTAGCAATAAACTGCACAGACGATAGGCGCCTACATAGTCCAGTGCACATGCTATGTGTTGTGCCATCACGAGAGGAACCACTAGATGCCAAGGTAAAGTATTTGTAAAGAGCAGGATAAGCATTCGAAAAAGCATTCGAAACAGCTTCCACTGTTCGGTAACTTGAGGCAAACAAGCAAGTATCTAACACTCTACCTATTTTACAAAGCTGAATGTCAAGAACATCTGCACATTCTTTTAGCTGCAAACAATCTTTTACAGATGTGCTAAAAAGAGAATACAGTTTGTCTAACAATGCTTTGAAATGATTTGCACCTCCAATGTCTTTCATGACATAATTGACTGCAAGTTGAAAGCGGTGTGCTGAGCAGTGCCAGGCTGCAATATTGAGAGAAATTCTTTCTTGTAACCTTTTCACAACACCGCTATTGCGGCCAATCCTTAGTGATGCTCCATCACAAGCGACTGACATCAGACATTTGGTGAGAATGTCCTCACTAATGTTAATTGGGTCTTTTTGGGGCATAGACAGCAAACCGTTTACTATACCTTCAGCAGACAGATCATTGAGCTCAATGAGGTCAACAAAAATATTAGCTGGAGACTCCATATCCTGTAGCTGAATACGTAGGTACTCAATTAAAGTACTTTTTAAAATTTAGGGCAGTTGCCTCATGCAGCAAAAGACTCACTTTAGGAGAAAAGGCAACTATTTTGGCAAACGCCTTTTGTTCTATTTCTGATGAAAGGTGTTCCTGTATATTTGAGGTCAAACCCTTAGTTTATGTTGTAGAGGGGTCTGTTATCTAGTGGGATAATAGCAATAACATATACAAGAATCACAGACTACCCTCTTCTCCTGAGTTTTGGCTTCTTTAGAGCAATATTACTGTATATTTGCTGACACTCCTGTTCACAAACAAAAGACAGTCCCATACCTTGATGTTTTTACATACAACAAATTTCACTTATTTATTCATTTCATAGACGCCTCCTGTGTGGAGAGTTTTTTTTGTTGCTAAAAACATATATCACATAATACATAGCATTGTAAGGTGCATCAACTAATTTCATTTATCGCGGGTTAGTGTACGGTACACTCCTTTCTTTGTACCAAAGATTTCAACTATTAACCAGAAACAATAGTTACAGATGTTCAATTAATTTTGGAAACATCTCTCATCATAGAAATCAAAAAACAGAACAAGGAAAACAATCAGAATGGAATTTTCTCTATTTTCTCACAATCAGCAACAGTGTATTTTGGTGTAATCATTCAACTCATGTGGGTTCTTATAATGAACAGAAACTTGTGTTATCCTCGGTTTCAGTCCCTTTTCTGCATCTGTTAATCTCTGTAGGATACCTAATGTCCGTTATCCCAATACCTTTTCATCAAAGGATGTATGCATGATGTTGTGTCGACGCTCTGCATTTCGGTATATTGATCACAAGATAACCCCATCCCAAGCAAGGTTTCCCCGATGTTTTCCATAAGGCCTTCGTCAGGATAAAAAACATTATTCTTCCAAAGATCCTCAATCTTCTAACCCAAGTGTCATTCCCATATTCTAAAAGATGATAAAATACAAAAAAAAAGAAAACATCACAGGTTCAGGACACATATATGTGCCCAATCACATGCACTGCACTCATAAAGCTAAATGGTCTTCCTACTGCCCTTGTTCAGTAGGATGACAGGGATAGACATTTAATTTACTAGCCGCTTTCGCAGACAGCTTTCTTCACCTGAATTTAAATCAAAGGTGCATAGTCACTAGGGGTTATTCCCCAACAGTATTCTGTATTCATGTTAGCCCCAACGGTGAATATCTACTTTACTAGTTACATGTCATGAAATGTACCTCAGTCCTTTAAGTGCTGGGCTTGTATGCCTGATTTCACTCTGGCCGGGACTCTGTCTCATATACGGGGTGTTAGTGTAACTAGTAGCACTCCAGCACCACCACAGGGTGTCCCACGTGGTCTGAAGAATTGGCATTATTTAATGTACATCTAATGCCCTGCATAAGACATAACTCTGCTCTCTATTTGTAATGCATTCTCCACATGCAACCAGTAAATCACAAGGTTGTTATCTCCGATGCGCCCCTATTGATGTCATGGACATTTTTCTATCTAACGGCACCAGGAGCACACCCTCTTCCCCGTATGTGCTGTGTGCTCATCCTGCGGGGGGTACACACGGTTGCTCAAACCTACTAAACTCCAAAATGGCAGTTATTTAACTATGGTGTACACCATCTTACCATCTTAGTGGTCAGCGTCACTTCAACAAAAAAAAAACCTGGCCGCGGTGCAGCCTCCATCATGTCTGCTCATTCCCCGTGTGTTAAATACACACAGCCCCATTTGTTGTGGTAGATGTAGAAAGAGGACTACTTTCCTTTCTATATGTCACCATTCCTAACGCTATTCAATTGCATAACGAGAACGACGGCTCCAAAAAACGGTTTCTCATCTTGTGCACATGTCCCTACAGCATACATTGTGCACAACTGAGATGTACCTTGGACATATATTGTTCATATTTGCACAGTCATGGCTCGTGCCATATCTCATGATACAATTAAATGGCAAGTTTGTGTCAAAATAAACAACAGATCTACGGTCCGCTTTGCCGCCCATTATTACATCAGTCATCTATATCTCTGCTGTGTTGTCTAGTATTGCATTTCCTCAAATTTCCTTTTTGGACAAGAACAAAATCAGAGTGCTATTTGGGATCTCACTGCCTTTATTATAATACTATTTGTGCAGTGTTAAAACACCAGAACATTTTTCCAGAACCAAATCTCTACCTCTTGATAGAATTCCTCACATGCTTGTTTTTGTTACACTCCAAAACTGCTCATTTTTCACAGTGGTAAATTAGAGGGACCACCCCTTTTGTTGATTCAATACAACATCAGTAACAATACCATTGCCCATGAAGTAGGCAATTCGAAAGGCAAACATAGAGTGAACCAACAACAATAATTATTACAATGGTGTTTATATACGGTCTGTCAAATTGTAATCTATTATTTCAGTACAGCCTCAAAGACAGTGCCATTGCCCATGACTTTGCCGTGCCAATAAAGGAGCATAGAATACACACACAACCATGGTTGTTTCAATAGTTAGTCTAATTGTAAAATGAACATGTGGTCAATATAAATCGTGTGAGCTCATTCCATCTACTCCACACTGTCATTTGACATCTAGTGTGAGTCTTAATATACAGGGCAGGGCTGAGTTTTACCCTTCTAACTTTCCCAGTGCTACCTCCGGTCATAGACATGAAGAACATGTCTATCCATGATTCCCAGGCCAACCGTTTTGCATACTTCAGAGCAAACATTGTTTGATGTGCGATTTACTTTTGTTAAAAAAAACAGACTCCATTCTATGCTGGTGTTAAGGTCATCTTGCACACTATCCAATTTTTGTATCAATTTTTGCTCCAACTTTCTGAGTGCGAGATCTCTGTTTCTCCCTCTTTTTGTAGCTTTGACTGTCTGTATTACGAACCACTGTAGATCCGTGAAGTTGTGTTTTTGACGTGGTGTTCTGCCAGAGATTTATCTGCCATTTTGTTTTTCAGGCAGGACTGTGCTCGCAGATCCGATGGCAGACTTCCCTCTTTGTCTTTCCTATGTACAGAAGGTTACATGGGTATTTAATCCCATAAAAAGCCCATGTGGTCTTACAATTTGTAAATTCTTTGATCTCCCATTTTATATTTTTGAGAGCAATGGTTTTCATGTTTGTCGTAAGGGCACACACCGAACACTGCCCACATTTAAGGTATCCCACCAATGGTGGTAGACCCCATAGATTAGTCTGTTTCTCCTT
Source organism: Ambystoma mexicanum (assembly GCF_040938575.1). Classification (NCBI taxonomy): domain Eukaryota; kingdom Metazoa; phylum Chordata; class Amphibia; order Caudata; family Ambystomatidae; genus Ambystoma; species Ambystoma mexicanum. The sequence goes on from NC_090925.1 coordinate 381,316,563, forward strand.
ATTGTTGGTTTGTTCTTCAAAGGTATGCATTACAATTTGTTTCAGAATCTTTGTGTTCTTGTAGGCCAATCTGGGTCTTAGTGGATTAAAGTCTGGTGTGCTGACCAGAGGCCAGTGTTTTAGAATGCTCTTCTTAATGGCATTACTGATAGGACTATATGTTGTAACGGAGGCCATCCTTTCTTCACTCAGTTTTGTGTGTTTCATGAGGCAGATTTCCTGAGGGGCGTTCCTTGCTCTTTTCCTTGCAATCTTGACTGCCCTTTGTGGGTATCCCTGCTATTTCAAGTGTTTGGACAGGTCTTCTGCATGCTCTTCCAATTGTTGTGTCGTTGAACAATTCCTCCAGATAAGTAGGAACTTTCCATATGGTAAATTAGTTTTTAGATTGGCTAGATAGTAACTTCCAAAATGAAGCAAGGTATTTTTATCCGTCGGTTTACGGAACAATGTTGTTTCTAACTTGCCTGCTGGATTTTTCCTTATTATTAGGTCTAAGAAAGGTAGAGCATTCACATCAAATTCCATTGTAAATTTTACGTATGGATCTCGGTTGTTGATCCAGATCTTGAAAAGATCTAGTTCTTCTATGGTTCCAGTCCAGATTGTGATCACATCATCGATATATCAATGTCAATTTTTCATGAGTTCTTTAAACGGGTTGGTCTCATTGAAGACAAACAATGTTTCAAAACTGTTCATGTATAGGTTTGTGATTTCTGGTGCAAACGTAGCGCCCATACTAGTACCATGGATCTGCTGGAACAGTTTGTTTTCAAAAATAAAGACGTTTTCAGTGAGGGTCAGGTGGATGCATTCAAGGATGAAAGGTGGTGTACTCTTCCTTCTGGGTCTTGGCTTCTGTCCTGGTACTCTTTCATAACATTAATACTGGCTCCCTGCAGTATACTTGTGTAAAGTGCTTCTACGTCAAAGCTCACTAATATATCTCCTTCTGTTACATCGATATCAGTCAAAAGGTTGATCATTTCAGTATTGTCTCATATGTAAGATAACATTTTATTGATGAAAGGTCGCAGAAAGAAATCTGCATATTGAGATAATGGTTCGCGGAAGGAACCTATCACAGAGACAATTGGTCTGCCTTGTGGAGTTGTGATATTTGTATGCTCCTTCAGAAGAATATAAAAACCAGCTATGGTGGGATGTGGTTTATTTAGAAAACTTTTTCACATTCATCAATCCATCCCTCTCTGGCTGCATGGGCTTTAAGGCTGCTGATTTCTTCCTGCAGTCTAGAGGTAGGATCTGCTTCAAGGAGTCTGTAATGATTGCGATTTTCCAGTAGTTTCATAGCTTCCAGACGATATTCTAGTTTCTCCCAGAGGACTATAACCTCCTCCCTTGTCCGCCGGTTTCATAAGGAAGTCAGGATGGGCGTCTAGGTTTTTAATAGCTAGCCTCTCTTCTTTGCTCAAATTGTCTCTGGTGTAATTGTGATTCCTCAGTGAGTTTTGTACCTCGTTTAGTACCTTATTCTCAAAAGCATTTATTTCTGGACTAATGGAGGCTGGTCGGGGCATGAATATGGAGGGTGGTTTTAGTCCCGTAACACGTGTTGCTCTGTTAGTGTCACTGGTATCTTCTATTTGCTTGCGGAAGAAGAACATAGGTTTTAGAACCCTGAAAAAAACGTCTCAGCTCCACTTCTGTTTGTAAATCGTCCGTCCTTTCTTGGGTACATAACTCAAACCCTTGGTTAGCATCCTTTCCTCTACTTCTGTGAGGGAATATTTTGTCAAATTGAAAATCGGGTCTACCAAATCTCCTCTTGTATGTCGCTCCAATGTTGTGTGAGCACTCCGTATTCCGCCTAGGGTCTCACTCTCCTGGTCCTGGCTCTTCGCCCCCCTGATCCATGAACAAAACGTTGTGGTGGTGTTTTCTGTGCACCTGAGGTACATGCATTGTCACCTCTGGTTTGTTGTGACTTGCTCCCGCTCATAGTGTTGGAAGTGTCGGAGAATGTTATTAATCTTTTTCTCAGCCCTCCTCATCTCTGTGGACATTTTTGACCATACCCATTATTCTGTTCTTGGTAGAAATCTGCTGCCAAGTACGGATATGTACGTTCTTCTTTGTATGTGTTGATGTCTTTTTTCAATTTCCAGATCTTTTTGTCTAGAGTGAATTGACGAAACTTCTGTGTTTCCTCGTTAATTTTTTCCAACAGCAGTTTCAAATAGTTTGTCACTAAGTCTTCTGCCAATTTTTTCTCCAATGCTTCCGGCTCTTCAATTTGTTTCTTACTTTCTTCTTCAGCTGTTTCAATGAGCAAAAATATCCAATTGCGGCTGCACCTATTACCGACCCCGCTGAAGTTTACTTTAAACTTCGTGTTTTCTATAAATACTCTGGTAATATTCTGGATTTGCAGCCCTTCTGGGATGACACCAGCCTTCAAGTATTCGAGTATTCATTTCCCATGAAGTTCAGTACGGACCAAGCTTTTCTTTTTTTGTATTATCAAGTCTAGGTCATTGTCACTTGATTTTGCTGGGCCTGTGCCAGTGTCATTCTGTAGCAGTGATGGCAGCTGGATTAGCCGTTGGAAATGTTCGTCTGTAAAAGAGATTATATTTCTGTACTTCATTTTACGTTCTATTCTTGTTGGTATTTCGAAATGTTATGCATTATTCACCACATTCATGTACTCTATTTATCGTCACTTGCTTGCGTTCATTAATTCTGCTTATGTCTGCTTAGGCAGACAAGACCTAATAACGAAGGGTTGTCTAAACTCATGCATACAATATGTCAAACCTTTAGCCTTTGTTGTAGAGGGGTCTGTGATATATTAGGGTGATAGCAATAACATATACAAGAATTACAGACTACCCCCATCTTCTGTTTTTTTTGCTGGAAAATTAGAAACAACATTGTTCCGTAAACCGATGGATAAAAATACCTTGTTTCATTTTGGAAATTACTATCCAGCCAAACTAAAAACTAATTTACCATATGGATAGTTCCTCCGCATCAGGAGGAATTGTGCAACGACACAAAAATTGCAGAAGACCTGTCCACACGCTTGAAACAGTGGGGATACCCATGAAGGGCAAGGAACACCCCTCTGGAAATCTGCCTCATGAAACAAACAAAACCGAGTGAAAAAAAGATGACCTGAGTTAAAACATATAATCCTATCAGTTATGCCATTAAGAAGAGCATTCACTTTAATCCACTAAGACCCATATTCGCCTTCAAGAAAACAAAGAATCTGAAACAAATGTTAGTGCATACCTTTGAAGAACAAACCGAAAATAAGGAGAAACAGAACAATCTATGGGGTCTACCACCAGTGGTGGGACACTTTAAATGCAGGCAGTGTTTGGTGTGTGCCCTTACGACGAACATAAAACCATTGCTCTCAAAAATATAAAGTGGAAGATCAAAGAATTAACAAATTATAAAACCACATGGGCTGTTTATGGGATCAAATGTCTGTGTTACCATCTGTACATAGGAAAGGCAAAGAGTGAAGTCTGCAAGCAGATTTGCGAGCATAGATCCTGCTTGAAAAAACAAAATGGCAGATAAACGTCTGGCAGAACACTACATCATTAAAAATCACAACTACACGGATCTACAGTGGTTCGTAATACAGACTGTCAAAGCTACAAGAAGATGTGGATACAGAGATCTCGCACTCAGAAAGTTGGAGCAAAAATGGATACAAATATTGGACAGTGTGAAAGATGAACTTAACACCAGCATATAATGGAGTCTGTTTTTTTAACAAAAGTAAATCGTACATCAAACAATGTTTGCTCTGCAGTATGCAAAACGGGCAGCCTGGGAATCATGGATAGACATGTTCTTCATGTCTATGCCCGGTATTGCCCAAATTGACCTTTTACAATTGATCTTTTGCACAAATTACCTAATTATAGCGGTCCTAATTGACCTTCTGCATAATTGACCTTTATATTATTTTAGTTATTTTATATATGTATTGGGTTGGTTTTGGATTATAAATAATATAAGGGGATTGGGTGGGAGGGTTTCAGGGGGTTTTGGATTGGGTGGGAGTGTTGCGGGGGGTTTCCCCCGCATATATGTCGTAATTGACCTTCTAAATTAGGTCAATTCTCCCGAGGTCAATTCTCCCGAGGTCAATTGTGAAAAGGTCAATTAGTATACAACCCTATGCCCGGTGGTGACACTGGGAAAGATAGGAGGGTAAAACACAGCCCTGCCCTATATATTAAGACTCACAATAGATATCAAGTGGCCGTTTGGAGTAGATGGCATGAGCTCACATGATTTATATTGACCACACGTTCATTTTACAATTTGACTATTGAAACAACCATGGTTGTGTGTGTATTATATGCTCCATTTTTGACACACACTTAGGTACATTTCATAACATATTACCAGTAAAGTAAATATTCACCCTTGGTGGGTGATATGAATACTCAAAAATGTTGGGGAATAACCCATAGTGATTGTGCACTTGTGATTTATTTTCAGGTGAAAAAAGCTGTCTGCGAAAGCGGCTACTAAATGAAAAGTCTATCCCTGTCAGTCTACTGAACAAGGTCAGTAGCAAGACCATTTAGCTTTATGAGTACATTGCGTGTCATTGAGCACATATAGGTCCTAAACCTGTGATGTTTTATTTTTATTTGTATTTTATCATCTTTTAGACTATCTGAATGACACTTGGGTTAGAAGATTGAGGATCTTTGGAAGAATAATGTATTTTGCCCTGACGAAGGCCTTATGGAAAACATCGGGGAAACCTTACTTGGGATGGGGTTATCTTGTGATCAATATGCCAAAAGGCAGAGCGTCGACACAACATCATGCATACATCCTTTGGTGAATAGGTATTGGGATAACGGACATTAGGTATCCTACAGAGATTAACAGATGCAGAGAAGGGACTGAAACAGAGGACAACACAAGCTTCTGTTCACTACAAGAACCCACATGAGTTGAATGATTACACTAAAATACACTGTCCGTGATTGTGAGAAAATAGTGAAAATCCCATAGTGATTGTTTTGCTTGTTCGGTTTTTTGATTTCTCTGATGAGCGATGTTTGCAAATTAATTGAACATCTGTAACTATTGTTTCTGGTTAATAGATGAAATCTTTGGTAAATAAGAAAGGAGGGTACCGTACACTAACCCACAATGAATGAAATTAGTTGATGCACCTTACAATGCTATGTGTTATGTGATATATGTTTTTAGCAACAAAAAAAACACTCTTCACACAGGAGGCGTCTATGAAATTAATAAATAAGCAAAATGTGTTGTATGTAAAAACATCAAGGTATGGGACTGTCTTTTGTTTGTGAACAGGAGTGTCAGCAAATATACACTAATATTGGTCTAAAGCAGCAAAAAAAACAGAAGGGGATAGTCTGTGATTCTTGTATATTTGAGCAAGCCACATTGGAATGTAAAATGTGTCCCATATTCAGCCAATTCAATTGCTGACAGTCTATCTCAGATTCAAAACCATAGGCTGGCCTGTTCCGCTTTGCTTCTTCATAAGCTGCACAGAATATTCTGGGAGTTGTTGATATTTTCCCTGCTTCGGCTCTAGAAGTTACTTTCAGCAATGTATCTTTTTTACCTGCTCTAATATTTTTGACGCTGTGATATGTGCCTTTGTTAGTGCATGTTCGGTAATCCTCTTTCGTAAGGATTTTTGTTGCTTGTCTTTGTTGGTAACGTATGAGCTTACAGTTGACTCAGTCCATTTAGACAACTTCATCCCATGACTTTTCTCTGCAACAAAGCTATTGACTTTTGTCAAATTGACGACAAATTGTGCATCCAAGAGTGAGTCCTCTAACAATCATTCAAGGGTGCTTGCTTTGAAAATATTGTTTCTGGTTCAGCTTCCAGGTTTTAGGGAGTATGCCTTTCGTTAAGGAAGCTGAATGTTGCGGAAATGATCATTTACAAGATTCCTTGCTAGTGTTTGGCATTTCCGATTTCACTGTCTTCATTGGTGATACCACCCTGCTCCTCTCCGAGCGGAATGCTGCTGTCTTTATTTCTGTATGGATGTTGACACTAGTGCTGGTGGTCTCATCTAGTGTTTTTTCTGGTTCTTCACAAACACTATATTTTACGTCATCTATTTTAGAACCATATTCCGTTTTTATTTATACATTTATTTTTATTTTATTGTTCATTTGTAATGTGCCTATACACGTGTGTGTCTCAAGGTGCAACAAGGCAGGGGGGTGGGGCGAACAATCCTACTAGACCTTGTACATTTGGATCGTGCAGGTATTTATAATGCGATTAATACCCAAGGTCAATTTTAAGCGCAGATCTGGATTCTGAACCAGTGTTGCTCAGCATGGCCTTGCTTCCAAGCCCCGTGCGTTGTCACTGAGCTATCCTTCCTTCACGTTCTGCATTTTTCACCAGGTTTTGAAAAGTATGACTACATTTTCTTCTGAGCTCCATCAGACATTCTAGGTAAGGAAATGAGAAATAGGGGCAGATATCATGGGATTCCTTCTAATACGCACAATGGCTACTTATATGGACCATAAGCAACCTAATACCCAGTCCTGCCCTTCCAGCTCCTGGTTTAGCATGTCACTCCTAGAAGCAGTCCTCTTTACCCTTTGCAGTGGTCGACCAGCTAAGCCTAAGTGTGCATTTTATAGTTATTATTCATTCTGTCCATTGCATTTTTCTGATTGTGGAGATACCACTGGGAACATCCAGTCTCTGGTTCTCCAGATGTTTTGGACTACAAATACCATCAGCCTCATAGTCAGCATAGTTAACAATACCTGCTGGATGAGTACAAATCCTGACCCCCTTCACCAACAGTACTGCGCTACTGTATAAAATGCCAAACTAGTGCTTACACCCTCTGCCCTTCTAAAGGCTGCTGCTGCTCTGGAGCTAGGCCTCCATTATAAGCAATAAAATAGGCAAAAATATAAAATGTATCGCCAATGGTAAGGGCTCATGGGCATCACCGCCCAAGACCTCAGGGGAGCCGCAGGATGCAGAATCCTGTCCTATGACAAGTGGATGTTTAACAGCTAAGTCTTTGGTGGGCTTCAGAAAAGTCATTCTAGAGGCAGGGATAACCGTGATCATGGGGTCTATCACTTGCTTAAAAAAAGAAACACCCCTCCCAAGTCTCAGATCTCTGACTGTTCTTTTTTAGTCTGATTTTTGTTGGATTAGGTAGTGTATAAGGTGTGGGGTCAATGGGCTGCAATCAGAATATTGTCCCTTCCTTCCAAACTGCTGATAAGCTTTGAGTTTAGACACCCGGGTGCCCACTTTTCAGTAACCCTCTGATACACCTCTGGTCTTGCATACTCTTACGTTAGTTACTATCTTCTGAGCCCTTCTGAGAAGTCCCTCTTGATTCGTTGCGAGCCACTGTACTGTTCCTAATGGGCATGCATTCAGGGGATGGAATACAAGAGTTACACTCACTTTTAGTTCCCACACCGTGAACTGTGCCTGTTGTGCATAATATTGCCCTGTCTTTGCTTCTGAACATTCTCCAGCTTTTAAGTTGGAGCAGCGGATGGTCCTTCCAGAGTTTCATCAGAACTCCTCTTCTCCATAGGAGGAGTTACACCACAGATGTTGCCAGGCTCATGTGCAGTATACACAGTGGTTTTTCTAGGTGGCACCTGCAGTGGAGCCCGTTGGGCAATGGCCAACTGTTTTTCCAATACTACAAATTCCTGAAGGGTACTTCTAGATCAGCGGCATTCTGATGGATAGTCACTTCCTTCTGCTGTATTTCAGTAATATGTGTTTCCATTAAATCTGTGATTTGCAGTCAGGTCAAGCTGAATTTGTGTCATGGCTCGTGGGGGCCCATTTCAACATGAGGGTTGTGCCACCCTTGCTTAGACCGACAAACAATTGTCTACAGCATCTGTGGGGTGCATACATTATAATGGAGACGAAGAAATACAGCTGTGGGTTAACAGCTGCAATTTATCAGGAGATGGCCAGCCACCAGGGGGCTGAAACACTAAATGCCCATGGAAAAGCTATACATCCTTCATTGTCAGAAAGGGGCTGATATGGAGAAACCTGTGTAAAAGGCAATGAGGTGATAAGAACACTTCTGTATAAACTGAGTGAAGTGACAGCCAGCTGAAAGGGTGCCAGTAAGTGCAGCTTCTAAGGCGAGTGCTGTAGATCACAGATGTACAGCCCTGGAATGAAAGTAATATAGAAAGGAATATATTTCTGTGTCATAAGACTGCGAACTGCCAATGTGGCCGCTTTCAACTGAAAGGATTGAAAGGCCCTGACGCTGTCTTGGTGTGTAGTATGTTCTGTACTGTCCGATTTACAAAAAGGAAAGTTCTAGGTAGATAGTCACATAAGGAATGTGATGAGTAACCTGGAGAAAATGGCTCTATTACTTAACAGAAATGTTCCTAACGCAGTCCACTCTTCTCCATCAGTTATTCCTCTCCTGCTTCCCATTCTCTGTTCCCAATTATCCTGGAGGAGAATGTTAATAGAAACAGCCGGAGGAGTCAGAGCTGGCTCTAGTACTCTCCCTTTCATTTCTGGGAAGAGCTGTGAGGCCGCCTGTTCTAGGACAGGCTACTCCTCATCGGAATAAGGACTGTCTGTCACGGGAAAGACTGGACTTAGAGTAAGGAAAAATAGTACTATTAGTGTTAGGCCATATACCCTTAAGTGCTCCCCTCTCTCCACTAAAAGGGTGTCTGTAATTTGGAATGCAGCCTCTTTATTTGCCAGACAGAAAAGTTGGTCTGCTTTTTGTTCCCAATCCCACCTACCTCATCCAAGCACCGATCGATGAGTGTGTGCAGGAAGACCTACACTGTTGCCTGCGTTAAACAAAGGCAGTCTGGCCACTTCCTATGTCACATACATAACATTCAGTTATTTTCCTGTCATGTGATGTGCGCCAACTGGACTTACTTTGTGGGGTGTGCACTAGCCAGGGTGTGTCTAAGACTCACTCAGTCTGCACCCGGATATGCACACCATGTTACAAAAAACGGGTGACCTGCTGTCCTGTGTCGTGACCCTGGCAGGGAAGCAGGCACCTGGCTGTTCCGGGTAAGGCTGGCACTGCTGCTGGCAGTGGCACCCGACCCCGGGTCACGTAACAAATAAAAACAAGAAACAGGCTGGTGCGCCGTTCAGAGCATGATTGCAAGTAAGTATGCAGCATGCATGCATGCCAACAGATAGGTCACAAGTTAGTCAACTGGCCTGGATGACCAGACCCACCGCAGTATCCACGGGCCCAGATATGGCAAGCAGCCTCCGCAGATTATACTTATGCTGCTACCACCTGCCTGCTTATCGCCGGCCTGACGGAAGCAGAGCAGTCGTATCCCCCCCCCCCCAAAGAATGCCACCAGTGAGGTGTGGCCGCAAAGCGTGAAGAAGGCCCTCTGCAGCTGCCTGCTGACTTGCTCAAGAGAGTGCTCCGGCAAACACTGGCTCACATTAAGTACTACAAAACCCATACCTGCCACCCTGTCATCCACCAGCAGCCCCTCCAACACCACAACATAAGAACCTCACTTGGCATTCTGCCTCCCCACCAGTATCTATTACATAAATGGTTAATATGTATTTGTGGAGTAACACTATAAATTATAAACCTTTATGGTTCAGAGGTCTGTGCAGACAGTTAAGGAAAACAAGGCGCCGTTTTGAAAAGTGGTTTGATCAGGATCACACAATGTGCCAATTGTGGAAGGTGGGGATTCGAGAACTAGCTCCATGGATCCACGGTTTCAGATTTAGAAGTCAGAAATAATGTCATCTTCTTCTATCACTACTCTGGCATCAGAACCAGCAAAAGGCTTTCTACAAAGTGGTTATTCAAGAGCTAAAATATGACACGGTTGAACTGGCTTTTAAAGCACCAAGTCACATGATAAAGCAACCTGGTAAAATGTAAGCAAAGTCTTAATTGAAACATATGTTCATAAAGCATGTGTGTATCGGTTTGTCAGAATAAAATGGTCTTTGACGGTCCCACAATCAAGTGCAGTGGTATGCAGGTCAGGTACAGATCTCAGCAACAGTCACTAAATCTGCTGACCTTCCTTTGCATATTTGTAGCTATGTCTCATTTCCCCTATTTCCCCTACCCATCACTCTCCTGCGTTCTTTCTTTGCCCCTTCAATCACCTTCCTTGCAATTCACTTTCAGACTCCCATTCGCCTTTTTCTACATCCCTTAAACCTTGTCACAATCTCCTGTCCTTACCTCGCACCCACTCCCTTGCACACATTCAGTGACCAATTCCTTGTCCCTCAACCCTTTACATTGCCCTAGCTCACTTGTAAAAGGTGGACCACCTTCAGTTGAAAGTCAGCCTCTGCCAGACATGACACAAATCTGTGGTTGGTGTCTTGCTGGTAATTGTGGCTCTGGGGTCTACACAGGGGACTTGGCTTTTATTGTGCTCCCAGGATGCACTTTCTTGGAAAGTCAGCTGCATATATCAGTTCCTGGAAGCTGAGGGAACGGCAAGGGAAGTCTGCCTGGGATCTGGTGATGGAGAGGGAGTAAGCCCGACCCTTCATATTTATTTGTGTTTTCAAGGAAGTTGCAGTGTGTGTGTGTCTTTCATTGTGTTCGGTTTGGATGATTGTGGTGATGTATTGAGTGTATTTTTGACTGGGCAAAGTAGATGTATCTGTGTCCATGTCATCATGTATCTTTATATATGAATATGTTGTTGATTCAGAGTTGGGTGTTAATGGTAAAATCAGTGGTATTTTGCAAATGCCCCCGATGTTACCATCTGCCAAATTCAGGCTTTGATGTGATACCACCGCAGTATTCCATGCGAATGCCAGCGGCAGTATTTTAGGCAGACTTTCTGCTGAAAATCTGTCTATTCTTACCTTCCCGTAAGACAAAGAAGTAACAAATCCAAATTGGCTCCAATTATTTTTTCAGTGAACATGTTTTTACAAAGAGCCATGGTGGAGGGGGTGTGAAGAGGTGGGCATCTCTGATGTCCCCGTGTCCACCCTCACCACTTTACTCATATAATGGGTTGCCAGACATTTAGTCGAAAAAAATTTCTCGACAGGACATTTGGTCGAAACCATTTGGTCGAAAACCAAATGGTCGAATTTTTTTGATTTTTTTATTTTCACTATTTTTTTTCTTTGGGGGGGGTCCACCCCAACCCCCTTTTTTTTTCTAAAAAACCTTTTTTTCCCTAAACTACAACCTAAAAAATATATATATATAAATAAAAAAAAAATCGACCATTTGGTTTTCGACCAAATTACGTCGACCAAATGTCTTTCGACGAAATGACTTTCGATGAAATGACGGACACCCATATAATGCACCAAAGGGGTGCAGAATGGACCCTTTTGTGCAAACAAAAAGTACAGTAGTGGTACATACTCCATTTCCCCTTTAAAAGACACATTTTCACATTGCCATCAGCAGAGGTGGTATTTCTTAAATACCTACAGAGGTATTCCAAAAATACAAACTCCATTGGTGATAATCTCTGAATTGGGGTGCGTTCAAAAATACCACTAGCAGAGGTGGTAACTTTCTCCAGTGGTATTTTATTAAAAAGAAAACACTCAACTTTGAATGATCCCCCTTGCAGTATACATCTTTCTGTGTATGTTACTCAGTTGTGCAGCAAAGTGATTACTGCAAACAATCCAGCAACCACTTCTATAAGAACCATATAACATCCAAGGATGCTATTAAGGCTGCTATTTAACTCTTTTTGACATGAACTCACTTTTGATTGGGCAATTCACCAGAGAATAGTGGAAGTATTCTTACAGAATGAAACTGAGGATGAACGCTAATGCGATGTGGACTCTTGCTTCATTGGCAGGTAGGAGTCGTGATAAGCTTCTGAGGATTGTAAGAGACCAATGGTGTATGGGCTTGAGCGCCTCATCAATTTCCTTTTCTCTTCTGCTGTCCCCTCTCTTCCCACCATAGCTTCCGTGCTTCCGCCTGCTGTCTCCACCTTGGCTACCTTGCACTCTCTTCCTTCCTCTTCTGCACCCCCCACGCCCCTCGGATTTCCTCTACACCTCTGCAGGCCGTACCTCTGATTAGTACCCCTCTCCAGAAGTCCTATAAGGATGGTAACCTTCTCCATATTGCCACACTCAACTCTCGCTCTGCTGTCACACTCCTCTGACATCTGCCGTCTCCTGGAAGAACTTGACCTTGATGTCCTTGGTCTTACTGAGATGTGGTTTACGGCCAGCTCTGTCACAAGCTTTGACACTCTCCTCCCAGAGATCTAACCGTTCCGGTGGGGTTGTAGCTCTGATCTTCCCCGAGTGGCTCCCTGCCTCTGTCATTCCTACGCAGGCCTACTCCTCTTTCGAATGCCTCGTCTGCAGGCTCTCTCTCTCTTTCTCTCTCTCTCTCTCTCTCTCTTTCTCTCTTTCTCTCTTTCTCTCTTTCTCTCTCTCTTTTCCCTGGCCATTCCCTTACTGTGGCTACCATCTGTCGGCCACCTGGTCAGATCTCCTCCTTCCTCTCTGAGTGGGCAGACCTCTCCTCTTCCCTCCTGGTCTCAACCACTCAACTCCTCCTTCTTGGAGACTTTAACATCCACCTGGATGCTTCCTGTCTTTCCTTTGGACTCTTTTGTGACCTCTGCAACTCTCTCTCACTCTCTATTCTCCCCTCTGGCCCGACTCACTCTGCAGGGCACACTCTGGATGTTCTGATCGCTTCAGACCTTCCCCTTTCTACCCCTCTCATCACTCCTCTCTCCTGGAGTGACCACTTTCTCCTTTTCTCCCAGCTCACCCTTTCCTCCCCCCAGGTCAAGCCAACCCCAGCACTGCCACCCACCTTCTCAGTCATCCGACCCATGAAGCGTGTGTCAGTTGAGGCTTTTGCTGCCACCTTCACACCCCCTCCTTCTCCTCTGGCTGACTCGCACCCTGACACAGCTCTTTCCATGCTCCACTCTGCTATATCCGATGCTCTTGATGCTCTCGCCCCTGTCATGAGGATCCGCTTGAAGTCCAAAGCCAAGTGCAACTCCTGGTACGACTCAGAGCTCATCACCCTCAAACGAGAGTGCAGGGTGGCTGAGAGGAAATGGCGTGCTTCCAGGACATCCTCTGACAAACTGGCCTGCCGCCTGTTTCAAAAGCAATACCGGCTCTCTGTCCGCTCATATCCAGGCCCGCGTCTCTGTGGCTTCTAACAACTCGGCCGAACTCTTTAAAATCTGCAAGGAACTGGCAAATCCTGCTGCAGTCTCTACCTCTCCTGTCCCTTCCCAGGCCCTCTGCACGGCTATAGCTTCTCATTTCATCTCTAAAACTCAGGACATCCTGTCCTCTCTCTTCCTCTCCCCCTCCTCCCTTTATTCCATGCTGTTCCTCTGTCCTCCTTCTCTACCTTTCCCCTGTTCTCCCCTGACAAGTTTTCCAGACAAGTCTGATCTATGAAAGTCTTGTCAAAGCAGGTTCACCCCTGTTCCTCCAAGACCATCCAGGACCACAGTGACACCCTCGCTCCAGCTCTGGCTGACTTCTGCAACCACTCCTTCGCTACTAGAGTCTTCCCTTTCCCCCCTGAACCCCTTCCTTGTTTGTGCGCCCTCTTCTTAAGAAACCCTCTGCCGACCTTCCTGCCCGGCTAACTATCGCCCACTTTCCATCACTACTTTCTTAGGCAAACTCGTGGAAAAGCTGGCCATCTCCCAGCTTAATCTTCACACTGAATCTGTTGGTTGTCTCCATGACCATCAGTCTGTCTTCAGAGCTGCCAGAATCACAGAAACTGCTCTCCTGAACATCCGTGAAGTCCTGCTCTCCAACCTTGATTCCAACACTCCCTGTGTTCCCCAGCGGTCTAATCTCTCGCCCCTGGCTCTTCAACCAATACCTGGCAGCACTCGCCCACTGCATTGCCATTTTCTGCTCAAATTTCCAGTGCTCCGCTGACGACACTCAACTCATTTTCAGGCTTCCCTCGGCCGCCTTCTCTCCCTTCTCTCTCATCCCTGATTGTCTAACTGCCATTCAAGATTGGTGTGCCACCAATGATCTTTGTCGGAATGCCAGCAAGACAGAGATCCTCCTCATCAGCACACCTTCACCATCCTTTTCCCCTCACTCTCTGGCCGGCCTCCCTTGGCCCTCCTCCTACCCCCACCTGTGAGTCTAAGAACCTTGGGGGTCATCTTTGACACCACACCTTCCTTCTCTGCCCACATCTCGGAGGTCTCTAAAAAGTCAAATTTACTACTACACCGCCTCAGAGGTACTCTGCCTTTCATCTCCTTCCCCCGGAAGTTCACTGTCTCCCAAGCTCTGGTTCTCTCTACGCTGGACTATTGTAACAGCCTCTTTCTAAATCTACCTGCATCCTATTTTCCGCCCTCTGCAACTAATCCAGAACAGGACTGCGAGACTTGTCCTTGGCCTCAAGCCCTAGGATCGTATCTCTCCAGCTCTGAAATCTCTCCATTGGCTCACAGTGGATGGAAGGATTAAATTAAAAATCCTCTGCATTGTTCACAAGGCTTTCTGGGGCATGGGTCCAAAATCCCTTCAGCTGTCCTTTTGCAAATACCACCCTTCTCGAGTTCTTCGCTCCTCCACCTCTAACTCCCTCATGGTCAGTCGTTTTTCAAAGAAATGAGCTGGGGGTAGATCTGTCATCGGCTGGGGCCTCCCTCTGGAACAGCCTCCCTGCCACTCTAAAACTTGAGGAGAACGATCTCCAGTTCCGGAAGCACCTCAAGACCTTCCTCTTTGCTTTTGCCTTTTCTCCCCCTCTCCCCTGCTGATCTACTCTCTCTTGGCACTGTGCACCTGGCCACCCTCTGTCCCCTGGGCCCAGGTACCTGCTCACCCTGCCACTCTCCTGCTCTGCCTCCTGGCCACCCCTTGCACCGGGAACTGTATCTGTACCCATATAGGCCCCGCCCCCCTCCATGTTATTCTTTTTCTGCACTTATTCAGACTTACCCAGTCTGCTGCCTTAAACACAGCACTTGCCACTTGCTGGCTGCCCTACCACTGTTTATTGCCTCTATTATCTGTTTAGTTGTATTTATTATTAATCTGTTCTACTCTGCTCTGCACTTTCCACTCCCCTCCCCCCATTCCATGCACTTTTTCTCTTTCGCTTTCCCATGCACTTGCACGTTCTCAATGTCACTGGTTCTAGTAGGATCGTTGTTTGTTCCCCTCCCATCCCTTGCCTTGTTGTGCTCTGGAACACTTGTGTAGGAGCACGATACAAATAAAATATCATATCATATCTCTCTTCTGCCTTTGACACAGTCAACCATGCCATCCTGCTCAAGCATCTATGTGATAACCTGGGTGTCACCAGTCAGGCCCTGGCTTGGCTGACTTCTTTCCTCTCCGATCGATCCTCCCAGGCCCAACTTGGGTCCTTCCTCTTCTCTATCTATATCTCTACCTGTGATGTTCCCCAGGGGTCTAACCTCTTGACCTGGCTGTTCAACCAATACCTGGCACTTCTTGCCCACCGCATTGCCGCTCTCTGCACCAACTTTCAGTGGTATGCGGATGACACTCTGCTCATTTTCAGGCTCCCTTCAGCCACCTCTTCTCGTTCTCTCATCTCTGACTGCCTGTGTGCTATCCACAAGTGCTGTACCGCCAATGATCTCTGCCTTAATGCCAGTAAGACTGAAATCCTCCTCATCGGCACACCCGCTCCCTCCTTTCTTGTCACTCTCTGGCTGGCCTCTCTTGGCCCTTTCCCTGCTCCCACCTGTTAGGCTAAAAACCTTGGGGTCCTCTTCTCACACTCTCCTTCTCTCCTCACATCTCTGATGTCTCTAAGAAGTCGCACTATTGGCTGCACCTCCTCAGAGGTATTCTTCCGTTCCTCTCCTTCCCCCAGAAGCTCACTGTCTCCAGAGCTCTGGTTCTCTAGGCTGGACTACTGAAACACCCTCTTTCTAAATCGGCCTGCCTCTACTCTCCGTCCTCTGCAACCCATCTGGCCTCCTAGTCATACCTAAGACAAACTCAATCAGGTTAGGCAGATCATCAATCTCAGATTCTCAGCCTTGGCCCCCACGCTATGGAACTCACTCCCACCCCACATCCGCCTAACTGAGGATTTAACGTCTTTCCGCAAACTGCTGAAAACCTGGCTCTTCCCCTAAAACCAACCCATACTAAACAAACCCAAACAGACTAACAGCATCTCAATGACACCAATCTAACAAACTACCTGATGCGAGAAATTGACAGCTAGTAACCCCTATTATAAACTAGAAGGACAATCAGAATTAACCGAATAAAATAGATCAAAGCAGTGAAGTGGTTAATAAGAATAAACCATACGGAAACAGTAAAGAGACTTAAACTCCTGAAATGGACATAATGCATGAGGAGTGAACGAAGTGAATGGCGTGGATGAAATAGTTAGAATGGATGAAGCATGTGGACCAGATGAATGCGCTGAGTGGAAGAATGCACGAGTGGAAGAATAGACGACTATATAGTTCGAATGAGTGTGTAAATCGAATAAGTATGTAGATCGGATGAGTGTATATAATGGATGATCATGTTGAGCGGTTGGGTGCGTAGAGCGGACGAGTGCGTAGAGCGGACGAGTGTACAGAGTGGACGAGTGTACAGAGCGGACGAGTGTACAGAGCGGATGAGTGTACAGAGCGGATGAAGGTATAGAGCAGATGAGTGTAGAGAGCAGACGAATAGATAGAACAGGATTACTGCGTATTAGCGAATGACTTTATAAGGCTGATGGGTGCATATTGCTGTTGAATGCGTGCGGAGCGGATGAGCGCGGGGAGCGGATGAGTGCGGGGAGCAGATGAGTGCATAGAGGGGCTGAGTGCGTAGAGGTCCTGAGCGCGTAGAGGGGCTGAGCGCATAGAGGGGATGAGTACGTATAGGGGACGAGTGAGCAAAACACGTGAATGCATAGTGCGTGTGAGGGCATAAAGCGGACGAGTGCCTGGAGCGAACGAGTGCCTAGAGCAAACGAGTGCCTAGAGTGGAACGGACGTGTCGGCTAGAGCGGATGAGTTGCGTAGAGCGGATGAGTACATAGAACGAACGAGCGCAGATTGCAAGCAGTAATGATGAGTGCGTAGAATGGATGAGTATGTAGAGCTGCTGAATGCGTAGAGCGGATGGAACGAGTGAAGTATGTAGATGGAGTCTATATGGACAGAACAAATGATATATGTGAATGGAATTGATCACATATATGGATCAAACGAGTGCCAGGCGTGGATGGAACAGGTGACATACGTAGATGGAACGGCTAACATATGTGAATAGAATGGGTGCCGTATATGGATGGATCGGGTGCCGTAGGTGGATGGATCGGGTGCCATATGTGGATGAAGCGGATGACGTAAGTGGAAGAAACGTATGAAATAGGTGGATGGGAAGGATGAAGTATGAAGATGTTACGGGCGAAATATGTGGACGGAGTCCATAAAACAACATAGAATACACGGAATGGTAGGGGAAATATGTGAATGGAGTGCATAAAACCACTTAGTAATTACGACACAGATCGGACTAAATAAAGCGCATTTGAGTGTGTGTGGTGGACAGAAGTGCATGCATGGGGCTGACAGGAGTGCATGCAGGGGGCAGACATGTGTGCATGCATAGGGCAGACAGGATTTCATGCGTGGGGCAGACAAGAGTGCATGCGTGGGGCAGACAAGAGTGCATGCGTGGGGCAGACAAGAGTGCATGCGGGGGGCAGACTGGAGCGTGCGGGGTGGACTGGAGCACGCGGGGCAGACTGGACCGCGTGGGGGCGGTCTGGAGTGCATGAGTGCGTCAAGCGAACCGGAGTGTGTGGAGCAGATTGGGGTGCATGGAGTGGATAGGAGTGCATGGAACGGACTGGAGCGCATAGAATCGCGTGATGTATATAGTATGGTTTGGAATGCAGAGAACGTTTTGAAAGAGCATATAACCCATCATATCACACCACGACGCTTACTCTCCCCTCTACACCACCACTCAACTAGAACACAGAGATACTATGGGCCTCATTACGACCCTGGCGGTAAGTTACCGCCAGGGCCGTGACTTTACCGCCATGGCGCAAACTACGTTTACGCCATGGCGGTAAGGGGATTTACCGCCCCATTCCGACCTTGGCGGGGCGGTAAATCCCCAATCCCCATTTACCCTTCCCCATTCCCATTTTTGCCCCATAGGGCATAATGGGAGTGGGGAAGGCGTTAATTACGCCACCGTAAATTACGGTGGCGTAATTAACACCAAGTTCCCTTACCGCCATGGTTTTTTACACCTGCTAAAAGCAGGTGTAAAAACCGCCATGGCGGAAAGGGAACTCGTAATTGGCGGAAAGGGGTTGGCGCAGCTAACGCTGCTGCAAACCCCTTTCCGCCAGGGTCGTAATGAGGCCCTATGACACCATTCGGTATAACTGTTCTCATACCAACATCCGCCGCATACTCCACATCATTCTAAGTTAACACTGCTGGTTACACACCCCCAAGCCAGGTGTTCTCCTCAGACCTAACGCAGCCACATTCAGTCTGGATAAATCCTGCCAGAACTAACACATACCCCTGATCTCTCAACCACCACACCTACCACTAAGAAGAAGCTATTACACGAATACTGCACCAGCTTCACACATATCCGGTGCTCACACGCACCTTTGACTCTCTCTACTCTCTCTACTGATGTGAACTTCGGTTCCCAAGGGCGTTCAACCTACCAGCGCCTTCAGACCATACCAATGGTATATGAGGCGCTATATAAATGCAAAATAACATAACATTCACTCTGAAGGCCCATGCATGGGGGCTGCGCAGGTACATCTGCAACATTGTTGAAATCAAGATGAGTGCCTCACTCCATCTACGCAGAAGCCAAGCAGGCCTTGAAGTACTCGGTTCTTTTGAGGCAGGCTGGATTCTGGAGGATTTTATAGTTTTCAATTCTTTTACTTTGGGCTTTTTCTTTGCCTGCTACACCTATAAGCCTAAACTATTGCATACAGACAGGGAGGAATGGCATATGAGGAGGGACCCACAGTGTGTAGGTGTTTGTTGGTTATTTGCCCACCCATTGACTGCCCATGGCTTTCCCACCCAGTTTACAGACCTTTAGTTGTTGAACATGTGATAAATGTTTTCCCTTCTGTATACGCAGGAATTCAAAGATCCAGCCTCAATTTCACATTTATCCAATTCAGGTGCCTTAGACAGTTCTGCCTCCCTCCATGTTTAGTTTGGGCTATTAGGTGTGCGACACCTAGGAGGCAAAACTATTGCATTTGGAGTACAGATAAGAAGGAATGACATATAAGGAGGGACATGGAGTCTGCAGGTGTTGTTTTGTTATGTGCCCACCCATTGACTGCCCATGGCCATGCTAATCCCCATCTCCATTTCCACCCATTCCTGCCCTTTCCCACCCAAAACACCTCCTCATGGGAACTCTTTGAGCTCGCTTTATTCAAGCCTTACCATCAAACTTTGCGCACAAAGTGCCTGCCAGTGTTTTTTCAAAGCAATCTTCTGGGAGTTAATTACTTAATTGGAATTGTAATTGGAATTGTAAACACGCTACTGGTGTAATAAAAATGTCTTAATCAGGTTGCATTCAGCCACTCGATTTATATGCACACTATGTGCCCTTCACTGAAGTCCTGTTAAAAACAAGCATTGACAAAGTGAACAGTTTTGGCTTGTAAGTATTGAGTATTTGCCAGCCACAGCTATTAGATGCACAGGTGCTCACACCATTTCCCACCTGCTACCATCAATGGCCAGTTAGTACCACTATGGTAGTGCCTTTCCCATGCCTACACAAAAGCCCAAACTGTTGGCATTACCAATGCTTATTTTAAAAGGAAAGCGTCCTTTAAAAATAAAAGTATAGGAGTGGTGGAACTTAAAAAAAATAAAGTGGGGGGACATCGCTCCTGACCGCCCTCACTTCGACCACTGTGCGTGCTTGTTTATTATATGTTTATAATTGTTGGAAGATCTTAGGAAAGATTTCCATTTCATGTGTAATTTTCCCTCCAGTTGTGTACCCCCAACTTTTTGCTGCTGTTATACACCATAGTCTGGCTTTGCCAGAGGAGCACATCCATCTGCTGCACTCCTCTGGGCTTTTCGCTGACTTTGTTATGGGGAAACTGACAAGCCCTTAAAGACAGTCAGTACTGGGAGACTTTGTTACACTTGGCGTTTCCAGGCCTGGAGTAAAGAGAGAGCTTCCAAACCGGAGTACACGCGGTTACTGTGTCACCCAGCCGGATTGACGAACTTTGCAAGTGCATTGCAGCTGTGCCCCTCTGTGCCCTGAAGCCTGCTACAGTGAAACTGGCCTGATCCATCCACCTGGAGCGGAGAAATCATCACTGTCCCGTTTGGGAATCAATGCTGTAACTTCGCAGCTGAAAGCCGCAGAGCCGTGAGATTGCCGCATTTGAACCTGCAACTGATTTGGACTTGACTGCCGAAGTTTGGTCCAGAGTGCGCCAGGTGTCGGTGATTAATTGCAACCCTGACTGGTGGCCCGTAGAGCATCCAGCCATTTTTATGCATGAGTGGCCCCTGAAGGCCCCTCTCCTTTCCACAGATAGCCTGAGCTATGGAACTATTTGCAACTCCTGGAACCTGCTCTGCCCTCACAAGGAGACCCTCCACAAATAGTGGGAACCTATTCTGCATCACCTCACCGACCTTCCTGAGCTACTACAGACCCTACAAGAGACCCCGTTTTCGCCCATCTGCACTACCGCGTGCACCAGCATTGCAAGTACATTTGAGCAATAGGCTCCCCCCTCTTAGGGACTGGGCTGTCTTTCAGTTAGGATTGTGATTACTGCAGAACTGCCTAAAGACTCTTTGCACTACCTGCTTCCTTCCCTCTTCTAGGTTGCGGAACCATATCGTGCATTACCCCTTTAGGCTTCTTGGTTTTGTATATATGTATTTTAGTAGGATTTTGTGTTGAAACTCAAAGGCCTTGAATAAATGTATTTGTATTTTTAATATATCTATACCTGACTGGGAGTGATTTGTAAGTGTCCTTTGCTCTGTGTGCTCACTGAGGTCTTTAAATCACCCTCACCCCTCCTGAGCCCTAGTCTTGACCGCTGCCATAGCTACCTTGATTGGTCTGGCTTGTCCAGAAGGTTACCCTGTTCCAAGAAACTAGGCTGGCCTTCTGACGCTCTGCCCACCAGGTCAGAGTTCAAAAATCCATCTTAACAGAAGAGAACAGCATTAGGCATCTAGGCAGCCTGTGTGTTGTGTACAGAACCTGTTTGGTTGTATAACTATTCAGGAAATCCCTGTGTTTTGGACTCCCTTTCCTGCGCCTGGCCCCATATGCTTAATACATACCGTTTCCAACACAAATGGCTTTGACTGTTGAGTCTTTATTTCATATCTCCCTGGAGACGTGAGACACAAATCTGATAGCTATGAACAGCAACACATGCGGGGGGAGGGTTGCAACTCACCTTTAAAATGGTTGCAATACTGTGGATGTGAACATCTTTGGCAAGCCGTGTAAACCAGTAGGCCATGCCAAGGAAGCACAATTGGATTAGAGTGGCAGAGGGAGAGGAGTGTTGAATTTGTGTGGGTGTTTGCCCCGGCACTTACTGGCTCAGACTCAGTTTAATTATGAGGTAGTGATAGTGCATCCATCAACCACAATGAGCAGCTGCAAGCTGTAGTGTAACCCCAAATATGCCGAGAATGTGGGGAGCAGCTAGGGGTGGTGGCAGCAGTGGGGGAGAACTGTCCACCTGCAGTTTCACAGGAGTGGTAGAAAATATTTGGGTCTGGCACTTATTTTCTTTTACGAATTAAGCACTGATGGAGAGGCAGTTAAGGGCTAGAATGAGACAGAGTCAGCGAGAAACCATTGAGAGAGAAGCAAAGGGACATGAGGTGTCACAGAAGCGGAGGGGGCGTAGGGAGAAGGAGGGAGGGAAAGAGTGAATAAGGGAGAACGAGAGGGTACAATAGTTCAGGGGAGAGATTCAGAGAGGACGGTGATATTGAGTAGGAGAGATCAAACGAGCTAGTGTTAGAGAGAGTGGGTGCAGAGGAGAATGTCATTGACACAGGCCAAGAGAGACAACACAGCTAAAAGGGACAGGCAGCAATGGAGAGATAGAAGATCAGGGAAGAGGCAAAGAGAGGACTGGGAAAGGGTGATAGCAGGAGGAGAGGTAAACTATAGAGAGAAGCAAAGAAAGGGAGAGAGGAAGCGGGCAGTGGAAATGGAGACACTGGACATAGAAAGAGTGCCAAGGGAATAACGAAGGGGGTCATCCCGAGAGGAAGAGTAGGGTGCACAAACAGGAAACAGCAAGGAAGGGCGACAAAGGCAGAGGGCGAGAAGGGAAGGAGACATGGGGATGTGTGGCAGAAAGAGAGAGAGATGGGGGAGTCAGGAGGAGACCTTAAGCCGTCTTTAAAACATAATCATTCCGAGTATGGCGGTAAGGGATAGCGGCCACCGCTAACGAGAGCGGTGGCGGTAATCCCTTACCGCCATACTCCGAGTTCCCTTAGCGCCATGGTGCTTTTAACACCTGCTTTTAGCAGGCGTTAAATACCATGGCGCTAAGGGACCTTGATGTTAATTACGCCACCGTAATTTACGGTGGCGTAATTGACGCCTTCCCCACTCCCATTATGCCCTATGGGGCAAGAATGGGAATGGGGAAGGGTAAATGGGGATTGGGGAATTACCGCCCCGCCAACCTTGGAATGGGGCGGTAATTCCGCCAACCACCAAGGCGCTGCCGGTCCGGGTACGGCGTCAACCAAGGCGTTAATAGCGCCATTGGTTAGCGCCGTACTCGGAATGAGGCCCAATGAATTTTCATCGAAGTGCTTCAGAATTCATATTTTTCATAAAGAACACCTTAATTCCCCAACCCCACCCTCATATGCGCTTTAAAATTCTGACCAGTTTGCAATGCAGTATTTCATACCGACCCCACACAACAATGGCCTTACATGGCTTGTTTGGGAAGGGTCATCATAAGAGTGCAATGCTGGTTCTTCCCTGGTGTGCAATGGGGGAAGGGGCGGGTGTAAACTGCTGATACCCCGCCCGCTCCTGCCACACAACCAACGTTTCAGCATCCATGCCTTGAGAAAGCAGGCCATCTCACTAAGGGCCTTTCTGTTTGCCTGCATTTGACACCACTGCACACACAATCACGCCCCATTGGCACCAATCGCAGCTAGTCACTAATGGCCGACAGGTAATTGACCGGACACTCACTAAGGAGGAGTAAAAGGTAAATAAAACCTGAGCGCTCTCTCAGGGAGCGCTCTCCTGGGGAGCTGGACCGGGCCACTCAGTTACACCTGGTTTATCTTTCTGGATGTACCTCAGCCAGTACATGCCTAATGAGACGTGCAAGGCCACGGCCTTTCCCTTCCCAAGGTGTATAGACTATTGGAGTTGACGGCCGGGGTAGGGAGCACTCTTTTGCATGCTGGCCACAATGCTTCCAGAATGCATGTGGGCGGGCCATGTGTGCTTATGAATGTGTATGTGTGTACTTTCATGTGTGTAAGTGCAGCGCGCCTGTGTGCCTATGTTACAGAGTGGCGTGATGGAAAGGCCATCTGGGGAGGGTGAAAAAGCCTTAGATTTTTTGATTTTTATTAACATAAAATAATGCAGGTCATTCTGTTGCTGAAAGGGAGGTCTGCTAACGGGAAGCAAGAAGGCATTTTCATTGTGTGTCCTCCATTTCACAACGTGGAAGTGGTCTGTATTACTAAGTGTGCTAACCAAGGAAAGTAGCAAAAGTGCAGTGAGCACTTGTTTTTCTTTCTTCCCCAGCTTTAACGTGCATCGATCCAAAATGCTTTCCAACTCATTCAGGCCTTGTATTTCATGACAGGTCCCCGAGAGTTACACTGCTTATACTGCAAAGTCTGTGCTCCCCTCATAGTGATCTGGGTGGCAGTGCAGCAGTGTAGACTGGTGGAGGCGGGTCAGTGATGGCAGGCAGGATGCCATTCGGGGGCGGAGGCGAGTTCTGGGGCTAGGAAGATGTGCCCTCATCCCTTTATTTATTTAGTTTTTTTATTTCATTTGTTGATAGCGCCAAAACTCAGAAGTATCACAGCGCTAGGTTACATCGGTTGGACAAAGACAGTCAAGTAGAACAGTTGCTGGGTAACATAATTAGTACGGTTGCGGCAGTAATGGTAAGTAGGATACAGTCAGGCGTATTGAACAGAATGGTTTGAGTTTTGTACGGAAGATCAGGTAAGAAGGCTGGTCTTTGGTAGATGGAGGGAGAGCATTGCAAAGCGTGGGAGCAAGGGATGTGAAGCTGGCTCCTCCCACTCTTCGTCTGGTGAATCTGGGCATCCTAAGGGAGGAGGAAGAGGAAGACCTCAGACTGCAGTGATTGTGTTTTTTGGGGATGCCAGATAAGGCAGCTGTTCTGGAGAAGAATTTTCTGGAGTAGTTGATAAGTTTAGTGGAGTAGGCGGTGTTTGAACACAGTGAGTTCAGAGTCTAGGTGGATTCCCAGGGTTTTGACAGCGCTGGACACGTGGGTGATGTTTCCATCAATGGAGAAGGAGGCGAAGGCAGGGTCTACGCGTTTGAGACGGTGTGGGGAGCCTATAATGAGGAGCTCTGTCTTATCACCATTCAGGCCTAGGTGGTGGGTAGCAGCCAGGCTTGAAGGATGCTTTGGCTTGGCAAAGAGATGTATGAAGGTGATTGCCATCTAGAGTCTGGCTGGAAGCAGTTGGTGTAGCGCTCAGGGTTTCAATTTGGGCACGTATACACAGTACACATTCAAAATCGATGTCCAGAACCATGGAACAACTGCTTACAGTGTTAGTGCTGGCTTTGTTGGCAAACCCACCAAGAGTGTGTAGTTACAGTAGATGTCTTGGCCTTATTGGCAACCCATCAGCGAGGTGTATTTTCTCAGTAGCTGCTCTGGCCTGATGGGACAAATACAGCAAGAGTCTGTACTGTAACTAGTGGTACTGGCCTGATGGGACAAGTGCAGCAAGAGTCTGTACTTTAACTAGTGGTACTGGCCTGATGGGACAAATACATCAAGAGTCTGTACTGTAACTAGTGGTACTGGCCTGATGGGACAAATACAACAACAGTCTATACTGTAAGTAGTGGTACTGGCCTGAATGGACGACAAATGCAGCAAGAGGCTGTACTGTAACTAGTGGTACTGGCCTGATGGGACAAATACAGCAAGAGTCTGTACTGTGACTAGTGGTACTGGCCTCATGGGACAAATACAGCAAGAGACTATACTGTGACTAGTGGTACTGGCCCGATGGGAAACTTACAGCAAGAGACTGTACTGTAACTAGTGGTACTGGCCTGATGGGACAAATACAGCAAGAGTCTGTACTGTAACTAGTGGTACTGGCCTGATGGGACAAGTGCAGCAAGAGTCTGTACTTTAACTAGTGGTACTGGCCTGATGGGACAAATACATCAAGAGTCTGTACTGTAACTAGTGGTACTGGCCTGATGGGACAAATACAACAACAGTCTATACTGTAAGTAGTGGTACTGGCCTGAATGGACGACAAATGCAGCAAGAGGCTGTACTGTAACTAGTGGTACTGGCCTGATGGGACAAATACAGCAAGAGTCTGTACTGTGACTAGTGGTACTGGCCTCATGGGACAAATACAGCAAGAGACTGTACTGTGACTAGTGGTACTGGCCCGATGGGAAACTTACAGCAAGAGACTGTACTGTAACTAGTGGTACTGGCCTGATGGGACAAGTACAGCAAGAGTCTGTACCTTAACTAGTGGTACTGGCCTGATGGGACAAATACATCAAGAGTCTGTACTGTAACTAGTGGTACTGGCCTGATGGGACAAATACAACAAGAGTCTATACTGTAAGTAGTGGTACTGGCCTGAATGGACGACAAATGCAGCAAGAGGCTGTACTGTAACTAGTGGTACTGGCCTGATGGGACAAATACAGCAAGAGTCTGTACTGTGACTAGTGGTACTGGCCTCATGGGACAAATACAGCAAGAGACTGTACTGTGACTAGTGGTACTGGCCCGATGGGAAACTTACAGCAAGAGTCTGTACTTTAACTAGTGGTTCTGGCCTGATGGGACAAATACATCAATAGTCTGTACTGTAACTAGTTGTTCTGGCCTGATGGGACAAATACAGCAAGAGTCTGTACTGTAAGTAGTGGTACCGGCCTAAATGGACGACACATACACCAAGAGGCTGTACTGTAACTAGTGGTACTGGCCTGATGGGACAAATACAGCAAGAGTCTGTACTGTGACTAGTGGTACTGGCCTGATGGGACAAATACAGCAGGAGACTGTACTGTGACTAGTGGTACTGGCCTGATGGGACACTTACTGCAAGAGTCTGTACTTTAACTAGTGGTTCTGGCCTGATGGGACAAATACATCAAGAGTCTGTACTGTAACTAGTTGTACTGGCCTGATGGGACAAATACAGCAAGAGTCTGTACTGTAAGTAGTGGTACTGGCCTGAATGGACGACAAATACTGAAAGAGGCTGTACTGTAAGTAGTGGTACTGGCCTGATGGGACAAATACAGCAAGAGTCTGTACTGTGACTAGTGGTACTGGCCTGATGGGACACATACAGCAAGAGTCTGTACTGTAACTAGTGGTACTGGCCTGTTGGTACACATACAGCAAGAGTCTGTACTGTGACTAGTGGTGCTGGCCTGATGGGACAAATACAGTAGGAGACTGTACTGTGACTAGTGGTACTGGCCTGATGGGACACTTACAGCAGGAGACTGTACTGTGACTAGTGGTACTGGCCTGATGGGACACTTACAACAGCAAGAGTCTGTACTTTAACTAGTGGTTCTGGCCCGATTGGACAAATACATCAAGAGTCTGTACTGTAACTAGTTGTACTGGCCTGATGGGATAAATACAGCAAGAGTCTGTACTGTAAGTAGTGGTACCGGC
The DNA here is from genome assembly GCF_040938575.1 of Ambystoma mexicanum. Lineage (NCBI taxonomy): Eukaryota > Metazoa > Chordata > Amphibia > Caudata > Ambystomatidae > Ambystoma > Ambystoma mexicanum. The sequence goes on from NC_090925.1 coordinate 381,343,576, forward strand.
CTGAATGGACGACAAATACAGCAAGAGGCTGTACTGTGACTAGTGGTACTGGCCTGATGGGACAAATACAGCAAGAGTCTGTACTTTGACTAGTGGTACTGGCCTGATGGGACACATACAACAAAAGTCTCTACTGTAACTAGTGGTACTGGCCTGATGGGACACATACAGTAAGAGTCTGTACTGTAACTAGTGGTACTGGCCTGATGGGACAAATACAGGAAGTGTCTGTAATTCATCAGTGTGCACTTTTAAAAGCCATTATGAATGAGCACTTAAAGTGGCAATCTTGGCATATTTTGTGGGCACAGGCCTCCTGGAAATGCATTGAAAAGTGCTCCTGTATACTTTTGGTGACCTGGCATCTACAGGACTTTTTTCGTCTTTCCCCACAGAACCAATTGCAAATTGTTTGGCTCCTTACCCACTTTTTCACAAAAAGTGTATTATAAAATGGACAATTCTATTTATTGTAAGCAATTTCTCTGGGGGATAACCCCGCTCCCCCCAGGGCCCCGGCAAATCCCTCCATACTTGGCGTGTGCTTGCTCACTACCATCCGTCACTCACGTTCACTGACGTGGAATGTTCAGGCCCCTCCACTGAAAACATTCCCCTGCCGCCTCAAACCTACACAAACAGGAGTACATCTTATTCACCAGTCACTGTCGAGAATGCAGTGCAAGCAGATGCCCCGGGGTCATGCCTTGGCCATACATATGGCGTCCTTATGTCCAGCACTCCTTCTCTTTCCCGGCCTGCTTATGACGCAGTCTTCTGTGAGTATTTTTGTCGTATTTGAATTCTGTGCCAGCCCACTGTATCTGGCCATTTTCCTGGCTAAGTGTCCTCATCCACTCCGCGGGGGTGTGGGGGAGTGGGGGGGAGGGTGGGTCAATAGCGATGTGCTCGATCACCAGGACACAGAGCTCAGAATATGATATGAGTGCTGCAAAGGGAGAGGGAGACACATTGGTAATGTACAATTAAATGACAGGGAAAATATCTCACGGGGTTCAGTTGAGCTCTGACCCTAAACATTTGTGTTCAACCTTCTGGACACAGGTTCAAATCCCCGCAGTGCTGACACAGTCTTTCATCTTTCTGAGCTTGTTAAAATTGGTAACACATATTAGTGGAGTGTTTAAAAGTAGGGGCAATCCAGCATGAAGCGCCATATACAAATGGATGCTATTAATACATATTTAGCACTCCAGAGACATTGACCAGGGTGGCCATCCACAGAGGACCCCTATAAGAGAATCGCCCTCCTGCCTCCTGTCCTGTCTCCTCTGGACGCAGTGCAGTGAGTGCTTCCCGAAAAGGGTCCCACGCCGGGAGCTCCCTCCCTGCATCTCTCCCGTGCGGGACTCCCCCGTGCGATTCCCTCTGCCCTCCCAGAAACTAGGCAGCAAGCTGCCCTCATTCTTGCCTGTCCAGCCTGGCCTTTCCCTTTGCCTGCATAATCAAGGCGCCTGTCAGTCGGAAGGTTCTTCCATGCTTGCACTAAAGCCCACATTAGCAGGGCCCCTGGCAGGAATGGCGATGTGTTTAATTTTGTATTTCCTTTGTCAGCGAAATTTGAAAGTGGCCTAAGTTAGTGTGCCCCACCCTCAGGCTCTCTTTTGGTTGTCCATGAAAAAAACGGGGAAAAAAATCGAAGAAGAAAAGACCGATTTATTTTTTTGCCAGATCACCACATTTTTTTGGGGGCTTTTTGCACTTTTTTTTTTACAAAGATAATGTGGGTGGAGACGCCCGCACCCCAACCCATTTCCCCACCTCGAGTTCAATGCGCACGCATTTCAAAAGAAATGGTCCAAAGAAATGCAGTCTTTTCTTCCGGGATTTTTTCAGATTCGGTTTTTTCTACGGATACCACCTCTCTGTATGTGTAACTGGCACTGTTTCCGAGACTCCTCTCTACACCCAGGATGTTTACTCGTCTAACCTAAGGTCACACATAGGTCATGGCATCAAACATTGCACCATAACATAACAAACTGATGGCACAATCCACTTCACTTATCTCAAGACAATGTAGAAGTGTCCCCTGAATGATTCTGCAGTAGTTACTAGGCTTCCTACCTTTCCACCATAAATGCCTGCTACCCAGGTAACCTAACTGGGCGGGATGCAAAGGCTGATCTCTGTACACCATTTACATCATCACATGGCAACCCCTTTCTGCTGGAATTCTGTCTGGCATCTCCGTCAGGGACGCGCCCCTATGGCAATGATGGCACTGCACGCTGAGGAGGAGGAGCAATGCAAGCCCTCTTGTACATTGCCGCTGCTGGCCGTGCACACATGCACTAGATGCAACGGATCCAGTGGTCTAGTTGTGGAATAACACTGGCGCACAGCTTCTGTGTTCCTGTTGACAGTCCTTCAGGATCCAATCTGCACCACACAATGCTGTGGATTGCCTGCTCTCTGCCATGGATGCTGTCACTGGGTTCCCTGCCCCCCGTTTCCTGCTTTCTGGACTTCTTTCCTCCACTGTTTGCTTGTTACTTCTTTCCTTCTGTATCTACCACGCCTGACTCCAGTCCTGCTTAGTCCTCCCTTGTCCTTGCTTTCTGTCAGAACCGTTCGTATCCTCCGTCTACTGGATTCTGGCCCCAGGATTTATCTACCAGCTGCTCAGTGGTTCCAGCTGCTTTGACTGCATTGCTACATCAACCCCAAGGAGGGGTTTTACTCAAGGATATGGGGTTTTCCTCCATTGGTAACGACTCTGCCAGGGGTCACTCTGTACTCTGATTCATTTGTTTGCCACTCTTTATCCCTACTTAAGCAGCCCTACAGCCTCTTTTCTTTTGCATTTGGTGAACAGAAGCAAATGGATCTTGCTCATGGTACCTAAGCCCCACCCACCTGCTTAGATCTGCCCCTTCCTTTCATTTCTTAACTCTTAGATTAAGGGCTTCTCTCACCCAGGCTTACGAAGTGAAGGGTAGACAAAGAAAAGGCCAAATCTTTTTGGCACCTCTCTGGACCCGAACAGCCCAAGACCAGGACCCCTGCTCCTCTAACATCAGATAAGATCCCTCAAATATGTGTTTCACTCCTCTCTCCCACCATCCCATTTATACCGTCACCACTCAATGCGAACCACACCACTCACCAGCAACATCATGGACACCGCATCACAGCAACCTCTCCTGCATCAAGGTGGACCCCATTAGCACTCCATCATCCACCACTAGACTAAAATGAATGGTTGCCAATGCCCACCTGGCAATCAACCATGCAGCAGACATTGACACCGTCGCCACCACGCATGACATGGGCACCATCTTCATTACTGAGACCTGGATGACATCGACCTCCACCCACTTCCTAGATTTCTTCATCCTCAACTGCTAGACAATTCTACAATGAGACCATCCCAACAAGATCGGCGAAGGCCTCGCCATCATTCACAATGCATCATGGCCATGCACCTAACTGGACGTTACCACCATTGGCTCTTTACAAAACATTTCCGGCCACTTACCACTCTCCCAACTGGGCACAGTCACTTTTCCCCTCATCTACAGACCACCCAAACCCAACACCCCCTTCATCGAAGACTTCAAGGATTTGGTCACCACCATGTCTCTCACACATGCCAGCATCTTCCTCACCGACATCCCTGGCAATGCAGAAACCAAGTGTAGAGGAGGTCCCAAGTACAGCCCGCACTCCAACCGTCCATTTTTTTTATATCATATTTTATTGGGTTTTACAACACAAAACTTCTGGTCCGAGTCGGGCCAGAACATAACATTACAACAACATTAACGTTCGATGGTATACGTGCTCATACAGATTGCATAACATTTCACATGTTGCGGTCTCTGCTGCATTGTTCGTATCCCGTATCTCCTGCTAACAAGGCTGCAAGGTTCGAGGGTTCATATAGTGTCTTCCCAGCATTGCCTTATCCTGTCTGCTTTTTCAGGGCATCCCCTGGCTCTATATACTCTCCTTTCAATGGCTATGCAGATTTGTACATCTGTGATCCACTGGTTTACCTGTGGTGGTTGTGCTGCTCCCCAGAGCTGGGCTATATTTCTTTTGATTATCGCAGTCGTGGTCATAAAGCATAGGATTTCATACCTGGGCAGGTCTATTTCACTGTCTGCTCCTAGTAGCATCAGTTTAGGATCTCTGGGGATTGTTTGCCGCAGGACCTTCGTAAGGATATCACAACACGGTTGCCAGTAGTGACTGATATGTGGGCATTCCCACAGTATATGAAAGAAGGTTCCTTCTTCTTCACGACAGCGTAAACAGTTAGGTTCAGTTATTTTACCCCAGCGTTACAGGGCCACTCTCGGGTAGTAGATCCTGTGCAGTATTTTAAGCTGTACTAGTCTTAGCCTAGTCGAGATGGCAGTTTCACAGGGCTACATTAGGATTTGGACCCAGTCTTCTGGCATGATTTCCCCAACTTCCTCTTCCCACTTTGTTTTCAGCCATGTCAGTTCTGGTGTGGCAAAGGAGGTTATAACATTGTACATCACAGTGGTGACCTTTGCCTGGATATGATCCGTAATTATATTTCGTTCCAGTGGGGTACTATCTGGCATGTTGGAGAGGGCAGGGAGATGTTGTTGTAGTGCTTGTCGGAGCTGTGTGTAGTGGTATTGTTCCGACTCTGGGAGGTTAAAGGACAGAGCCAGATCTTCATAGGGTCTAATGTTGTCGTTCTCTACGATGTCTCCCACTTTTCTATACCACATCTCACCCATATGGGCCATTCTGGCAGTTTGGTTATCTCGGGGAGGTTCCCGTTGTTCCATAGGGGCTGTAATGGTGTGACCGTGTCGTCCCACCCCATAAAAGCATGTGATTCCCTCCAGATGCGAGTTGCCTGTGTAGCCATGTCGCCGGGACCTATTCTGGGCGTTGTAGCGTATATCCTCAGGAGGGGCGATGCTCGCACGCGTGGCAGCGTGGATTCTGCATGCAGTGCGTCGTTTATTACCGACATTTGGCCAGCCCAGTAGTAGGATTGTAGCCTTGGTAGGCTGATGCCGCCTTCCCATAACGATCTTTGTAGTGTCCGGAGGGCTATTCTCGGTCGTCCACCTCCCCATAGAAGTGTTCTGAGTATGCAGTCTATTTTTTGGAACGTTTTCTCCGGTATGTGGAGTGGGACGTTCTGGAGTATGTATAGGTATCGGGGGAGTGTTAACATTTTAAACAATGATGCGCGACCTAACAGGGTCAGTGGCAGGGATTTCCAATGTTGCACATCTCCCCCAAACCGATCTGTAATGGGTTGTAAATTATTGGACGTGTAGTCCTTAAGGCTTCTTGTGATCTTGATACCCAGGTACTGAAAGTGGGCAGGGGCTGTTTTATATGGGCCGGGCTCTGGGGGTTCCATGCCTAGTCGGTTTAATGCGAATATCGTAGATTTGGACCAGTTCACCCTCAGGCCACTGAAGGCCCCATATTTCTGGAGTAGTTGCGTCACTACCGCACATGCTGACCTGGGGTCGCGCATATATATCAACAGGTCGTCTGCATATAATGACACCCTATCTTCCCAGTCTAGTCCGCCCGGGATCCCTCTCCATGTGGGTGCGTCCCTTAGGAGCTGGGCAAGTGGTTCCATGGCTAACGCAAAGAGGAGGGCCGACAGGGGACAGCCTTGTCGCGTCCCTTTTCCCAAGGGGAAGGATCGAGATGTCCAGCCGTTCACTCTGATCTCAGCCGTCGGTGCGTTGTATAGTAGTTGGACCCAGGATAAGAATTGCTCCCGGAACCACATTTTGCGCATGATCTCCCAGACTGCCTCCCACCGGACAGAGTCAAATTCTTTTTCAAAGTCAATTGCGAAGACTCCTAGGGGAATGTTCAGGGTCTGGGCGCGTTCAATGGCTAAATGTATCCTCCGAATATTCATTCTTGTAGACCTGTCAGGCATAAAGCCACACTGGTCTGGGTGAATCAAACATGTTATGACCCGTTGCAGGCGTGTAGCTAACAGTTTGGCCAATATCTTCGCCTCGGTGTTAATAAGGGAGATTGGTCTATATGAGCTACACTTGTCTGGGGGCTTATTTGCTTTGGGTTTTACAATTATTGTGGCCTTTCTGAGGTCCGCCCATAGGCTGCCTGTGGTTCGGGCTTGCTGGTACATTTTGAGTAGATGGGGAGCCAGTTCGTTACCTCCTATCTTTTTCCATGCCTCAATGGGAAAGCCATTCGCCCGGGTGTTTTCCCGGATTGGAGTTGCATCATGGCAGTTATGATTTCATCTTCAGTGATTTCTTTTTCTAAGGTAGCAATTTGTTCAGCATTTAAGGAGGTGAGAGAGATCTCCTCCAACACAGAGGTCTCAGGGGCAGATGCCGGTGCTCTATATAATTCCTCATAGTACCTTTGCGAACTCTTCAGCTATCTCCGCATCTGTCAGGCATGGTTCCGCTTGATGGGATGTGATCATTCTCACTTGGCTGTGCACCTCGTCCCTTCATTCGAGCCAGGCAAGCATCTTGCCTGCTTTGTCACCCGTTTCGTAGATTCTGGCTTTCATTGCATTATGTGCTTGTTTTGCGTTGTCCAGTGCAATGTTTTGGAGTTTTTTCTGCGCCAGGATTAGTGCCCTGTTCATGTCAGCACAGTCTTGGCTTAGATGCGCTGCCTCTGCCCGCTCCACATTTGCTTCCGCCTGCTTCATTGATTCTAGATATTTTTTCTTTTGTGCTGCAGTCCAGGAGATATTTTCCCCTCTTATCACTGGTTTATATGCTTCCCATAGTGTGATAGGAAAGTCTACCAACCCTTCGTTTAGTTCCAAGTATGTCATGCTAGCATCTTGTAGGCGTTCTACTAATTCAGGAGAGCCTAGGTGATAGCTGTTCAATCTCCACGCCGGTGGAGGAGTCGGTTTACATGTTGTTATTGATATGAGTAGCAGGGAGTGATCCGAGATGCCTCTTGGGAGGTATTCTGCTTGTGTTGCTGTGTGTATTATTGCTGCGGGTACAAAGAAGTAGTCTAGGCGCGATAACGATGCGTGTGCCCCTGAATGATAGGAGTATTGTCGCTCCCCGGGATGCAGGTTGCGCCACACATCTCTGACGCCAAGTGCCTCCACAAATGAGGCTAGGTTGGTTCGGCGGGTGGGGTCTCTGCTGCGTAGATGTGTGCAATCCTCTATGTTACTTATAACATTGTTAAAGTCACCCCAAGGATCAGGATATCAGAGGCATCATTGGACATCAGAGGTGTTATATCCTCAAATAGGGTGGACTGCAGTGCAGGCGGGGCATAGATCGCCAATAGGGATAGTGATTTATTCCAGAGTGTGCCTGTGGCATATGTGAATCTGCCCCCGGTATCCTGCGTTACTTTTGTGAGGATGAGTGGCAATCTTTTATGTACAAGTATCAGTACTCCTCTGGCTCCCATCGTGAAGCCTGTCTGTGCTGCTGTGTGGTAGTTGGAGCGGTTGAACAGCGCATTGGATGTGCCTGCCAAGTGAGTTTCAGTTAGGAAGACTATGTCTGGGCCATGCCTGTTCAACAGCTGTCGCACCAGTCGCCTTTTCAGGCTGTTGCCCAAACCGTTCACGTTCCAGGTAAGAAGCTTTAGGGTTCGGATTTTGTCGACCTGCAGCGGTACTTCAGTGCTAGTGATACTGGGTGCCATCACGCCTTCCTGGGATAGTGGTGTCGGCTATATTCATCTTGTGACGGAGAATCGTCAGCCAGTGTTTGTTTATTTTCTAATGTCTGTATGTTTCGATATTCCGTTGAGCTTTCCCATCTTCTAAATTTACATCCAACTCCCCGCTCCCCACACTTCATCCCCAACTGAAGTATCTGTCGCCCTTTCATAACTTAATAAATTAATCCAAACTAAACTGATTAAATATTCTGTGGTTTCTTCCTTATTAGGGGGGTGGCTCCGGTGTGACCGCCAGCCGTTGCATACTTATTGATTCTTGTTTACTGTTTGGAGCATGAGCTTCTTTTCGTTTCAGTGTATAGTGGTTGTGTCGGCTCTGGTTGTCAACAGATGGTTGTTGCGCGTTTCATTATGGCAGTATTTCTTCCTGCTGTTGCTGGAGTCTGTTCTCTGGTGGGCTCCCAGGATGTAGCCCATTCCTTTCGCCTCCTGTTTTCTTTTTAGCGCTCCAGTCGCCTGCTATGTGTCTCTCTGCCCAGTTCCACGCTTCTTTCGGATCTGTAAAATGCACTGTGGATCCATTGTAGAATATTTTAAGCTGAGCGGGAAAGATTAGTCCATATTTTGTTCCTAGTGCCTGCAGCCGTTTTTTGAGTGGGTCAAATGATTGGCGCGCTTTTTGCACTTCCCTAGTAAAGTCCGGGAAGAAAGCGATTTTCGATCCATTGTAAGTGATGGACCCCTTCGATCTCACCATCTCTAGCACAGCATCCCTGTCTCTATAATTCTGGAATCTTGCAATGACAGCTCTTGGTGGTGCCCCCGGTACGATTTTTCCAGTTGGGATCAGATGTGCGCGTTCAATGGAGAAGAATTTGGAGAAGGATTTTGCATCGTATATATCTGTGAGCCATTCCTCGAGGAACAGCTCCATGCATGCCCCTTTGGCCTTTTCGGGGAGGCCAAGTAAGCGAACATTGTTGCGCCTGGATCTCCCTTCATTGTCGTCAATTCTCGCTTCCAGGGTTTTTATTCGGTCTAATATTCCAGACATACACCTATTGACTCCCCGAAGGCTGTCCTCTGTTTCCGAGATGCGGGCCTCGTCTTCTCCAGTGCATGAGGTCAATTTTTGCAAGTCATGCCTCAGCAAGGACACATCAGCCCAATACTGTCCATCTTCTTCTCCATCGATGTTCTGGAGCTGGCGATAGCCTCATCACATCCCTGAAGGAGATGTCATCCACCATGTTGTCAGATTCCATTGATGCCGGACGTTCTGGTGAGCGGGGCATGGGTGTCGTTGCGTATTGTTCTATCCTGCTCTGTGTGGATGTCTTCCTTGGTCTGCCCTTTCCCATGTTGGATCAGTGTCGTAATGGAGCTGAGGCGTCCCGTGCTCCAAGGGAGGGTTTGACAGGAATGCCACGTAGGTGCAATGCGAGGGATTGGGATTGCAGAGTTTGAGGTGCTTCTGAGTCGTGGCGTTTAAGGCGGGGTAATGCTCTGCTTCTCTCAGAGTGGGACCTTACTTTAGTATTGCTTCCCACAATGGAGGCATCCGTTGTTCGTGGGACAGCGCATGCAACTGTTTTCTCAATCTTAGCGCTAGTCGTTTGTATTTCCACTGTCCACAGCGTTCAGTTCTGTTCTTTTCCCACTTCAGTATGGACACTGCTCCTGCTTGTGATGCGAGTTATCAATTACCCACAGCGGCGGGATCCTTTAAGGTACTTGGTTGATGGGCAGCCCACAATGTGCCTTCTCTGGCTTGTGAGGGACTTTACATGCATACCGGGGGGGGGGGGGTTCGGGAGGATGAGCGATATTGTCACTTTTTGCTGTCTATTGCACTCAGCACTCAGCAAGGTGATCTGTGGATGGTGACAGTGTCCACTTGAGGTATCCCTCCAACCGGCGCCCCCCAGCACCTATAGAGCGGTCACGTAGCCGGTATACTGAAGTGTAGTTTGCAGCTTCTAGCTTCCTTGGTACGTCTGCACTCAGCGCCGTAAGGGTGCGCCGCAATGGATTGCTGGTCCTACCGTGAGTGTCTTGTCTCTATTTTGCTGGGTCAGTGATGCAGCTTCCAGTATGAGGATCTCGCCTTCACTCTTTTCCTTCACATGTGGGGTGCTCCAGCCTCTGGTCTAGTTGTGGATGTTTAATGTTAGTGGCTAGTGTGGGTATCTTAACTCATCTCTTGGGGGTTGGGTGCCGCTTGCCCCTTTCCTTATCTTCTCAGATCTGGAGCGACTATGGGCCCCTTTCTCCCACTTTGCGCCTTTTCGTGCCTCTGTTGTGGCCTTTACACTTGGGGTGCCTCTTGTGTCCAGCGATTTGAGTAGGGGTCTTCAATCCCCTCACCCCTTTACAATAGTTTGGTCACAATCTGTGACTTGGGCTGATATATTCAGAGTGACAGTTGGGGGAGGTGAGGGGGCGGGGAGGTCCGTCTTTGCCCCCTCCTTTCTAATTGTGTCGCGTTCACCCCGTTCCTCCCACTCCTTACCGGCCTTTCACCGCCGCGTTGGATGTGTGTCCTCACTGCCGCAGCCTGTGGAGCATCGGCGCGAGCTCGACGTTAGACGGAGCGCCCGCCGTGGTTCGCTCCCGACCGGAGCGGGGGACTGGTAGGCTGGATCCCTGCACGTCCCCAGCAGCAGTCTCACTCCTCCAGAGTCGCTTCTCCCCTCGTTTCTTCTCCTACGAGGGTGCGCTGGTCCACACCCCCGACCCGAGCCTCAGGATCCTCGGTCGGGGACCGGCGCCTGTTTCCCGCGCCGTCCGTCTCTGCAACGCTGGACCGCCAGGTGGAGGACCTCTCTCCCAATCCGTGATGGTCTCCCTCGTAGGGGCAGAGCGGAGCGCCGCGGGGAGGACAGCGCCACACCTTCCCCGCTTGGCCTCGCAATGTGGGTTCCGCTTCGGTTCTGTCCACCCTCAGAGACACTGGCTTGCGTGGCAACCCCTCCGTCTCAGCGTTAGCCGGCCATCTTGGATCTGCTCCAGCGCCGGTCCCCTTACTCTCCCTCAGCGAATTTCTTCGTGTTTCGGGCGCTGGTACGTCCCGAAATTTCAGCAGGCTTTAGCAGGGGTCATACGCTTCAACTTGAAGCTGATGCACACCCATTTATTCGTGGTTCTCACCAGGATATTGTAGGATTTTGGTGGCAGCCCGGGAGCTCACAGAGATCATGTCTGCATGCCGAGCCCGCTGGCCACGCCCCCTCCAACTGTCCATTTTGAAGTACCAGGAACGTTCACGCCGAAATATGTGACGTATGATGAGCAAATAAACCAGCAGAGAGCCTCAATGGGGCTCTGTCCAGTACCCATCAGAAGAACAATGCCCATTGAAGTACCGATACCAAGAAAACCATGGACAGTAAGGTACCCATTGAGAAAACCACATCAACAAATGAAACTAAATGTGGATCGTCTGAGTACAGTCCCTGAAAAAAACAAAAAGGTCTTAATGGAAGACGAATGGTGACGTTACGAGAACCCGGACTGACTCACATACAGAAGAAATGACGACCAGAGAATGACGTAAAGAGATGAAAACTCCATGGACAAGGGGTATCGTGAACCTAAAGTGAAAGGACAATGTCAAATATAAGAAGCCTAAACTGTAAGCATGACAAAGATATTCGACCAGTTTACGCATGTACATATGCTTGGAACCGCAAGAAAGGTAAGAAAATTGTGCGGCTTGCTATGCTTAGTAGAAAGATAGTGCGGCAAGCGCCACCTATACATATCTACCTCAAACAAAGCACGTTATAAAAGTATACATCCACTTTGCACAAGAAGCAGAATTAACCAAAGGTTACTGAAGGCCACACGAGGAGAGCTTCATATTTAGCAAAATCGAGAATAGACGGCAGAAACGAAACTCAGCAGAGGCAAATCGTGCCAAGAAAGCCAAGGTCGTATCAGTAGAATGGACGAACAGTAGCTACAATTAATTGAAGCTAAGAACAGAATATCCTGCTTCAGAAAGCTCAAGATAAAAACCTGAAGGCAGGTGGTGGGTGAAACGAAAATCAAATACACATATTACATGAAGGAGAGGTAAATTCACGGTGTCTGAATCACGTGACCAGTCAAGCGAGAAGAAGCAAGACTTGCACACCTACGCATGGCAGCAGGCCAGGCGAAGATATCAGAACTTTTCCAGACAGGAGATGCAGTCTCGAAGCCAACCACAGTGAAATAATTGACACATGGCCACTAAAGTGATGATTGATTGTAACAATAGTTGGAGAAAGGCTGGGGAACTAGGGGGCACCCTGCACCTGGCCGACCATTCTGCGTGCTGCTAAGCAAAGTGGAAAAGTATGGGTGGGGTTGGTGCCAACCCAATCATAATGGACCAAGTAATCTAGGGTCCATTAGTTAGTAGAACCAATAGGACGTCGTACTTTTAGTGACATCTACAGTAGCTATTTTGAAGGTAGCGCTTAGATGTCCCACCTGACAATGTTTATCCAATCCCCTTACTCCGTTACCATATACAGATATAGTAACTATATTGAAGTTACCTTTCCTGAACCAATAGAATTGCATGCCAACTTTTATGTGTTAAATGTCAGTGATGATGAGTTTTTAGTATAAATGATGTGTTTTTTATGAAGTTCGTTGGAGCGAGAGAAAAGATCACGCATCCGCTGATATTCATGAGACTCCCCGTTTTTTGTACTTGTCATTAAACGGACTCCCTTTGCCAAACCGTTGAGTTGTCATTATTGATTTGGTGTTGGAGTATTAATCTGCACCCCCATCCATCTCAAGGGTGCTGCTATCTTATCTTAAAGTGCTTCTGGGCAAACCCCGACTCTATGGGACAGTTGGGGGTCCCGAAGTACAGAGGTCAATGAAGAAATAGTTCCACTGCCTAATCAACACTCTTAACCTCACAGGGCACATGAAAGACACAACTCATAAGGAAGGTAATATCCTCAACTCATCATCACTACCCTGCCCACCATTCCTCACTGCTCTCCAATCCCGCTCGACTTGGCAGACCCTCTGGTAATGCCCTTTGAGATTAGTCATGTCACACCAATCAAGAAAGCACACCCTTAGATATTCAAGAACTTCCCAGTGGAGGCTCCCATCGAAGGCCTCTCCAAACTCCACCTCACATGGGCTGAGTTATCTCTGATGACCCAGGACAGCAATTCACTTGTCCAAGAACTTAATACCACGTTCACAACAAAAATCAACAGCTTTTCTCCAGTGAAACAGTGGACTCTGAAGCCTAAACCCTCCGCACCCTAATACATTCAAGAACTCAACTTCAGCAAAAGAACTATCAGATAACAAGAAATGACTTGGTGAAAATCCTGCTGTGCATCTGACCTTGTCTTGCTGACGGAACTCTGTGCTTCTCACAGACGACTGATCACCACTGCCAAGTCCAACTGCTACCAAAACATCATAGTCAAGGCCAACAATTAAAGCAAAGCCCTCTTCAAAGCCATCAACCGCTGCATCAAACCTCTGCCCGACCCACCAGTACTGCACTCAATCAAGAAATCCACTGCCATCAACTCCTTCTTCATCAACAAGATCAGCATGATCTGCCAACACAGACACCAACGCCTCAACTGTGAGCATACAACACATGCCATCGTGCAAAACCATAACTACCTAGACAACTTTCAAGACACTTACTATGGAAGACCGCATTTGCACCCTTGCATCCCTTAAGGCCACACTGTACGAAGACAACATCCTTGTTACCTCCATTCTCAAGACCTTTCTCAATGAAGCACTCCTTCCTTACCTGACATTCATCAACAGTTCCCTAACTTAAGGCACCTTCCCCTTGATCCTCAAGACTGGACAAATCCTCCCGTTACTCAAGAAACCAACACTTAACCCTGACAACCGCAGCAATTACCGTCCCATCAGCCATCTTCCTTCCTCAGTTAAGATCCTTGGGAAATGAGTAGCCACACAATTTCTTGAACACATCAAAGCAAACAACCCCTTTCAGTCCTACCAATCTGGCATCAGAACCAGATGTAGTACAGAAATGGCTACCATCAAGGTGATTGATGATGCTCTTACAATCCTCGATGATGGCCTTGCCTCCTGATTCGCCTTGACCTCTCAGCATCATTCGGTACGGTAGACCACCATACACTCACCGACAATCTACTTCGCTGTAAGGGGATCAGTGAGATAATCTCTCAGCTTGTTCAAATCCTACCTTGCTAACTGCCACCAGTTTGTGCAAATGGATTCCTCACGATCACCAACTCTACCGATCACTTGTTGAGTCCTGCAAAGATCCAGCTTCTCCCAGTGATCTTCTATCTATACATGGAACTGCTCGGAACACTCCTTGCTCCACACAATATCCACAGTCACCGAGTTGCAGGTGACACACAGCTCTACCTCAAGATATCCTACATCGAAGACATCCACAGGCTCAAGGCCTGCCTCACATTGATCCAGTCATGGATGACCAGTGCTTACCTGAACCTAAACCCCTCCAAGAATGAATTCCTACTGCTGACGAACAACACTGTACACCCTGACATCCAGAGCTGGCTCTCTGCTATGAACCTCGAAGGCTTCACACCCCCGCTGGCCACCTGCCCCTAGTACCTTGGGTTCGACATCGACAGACAGCTCTCCTTCAAACAGCACCCATCAAGGAAGACGCAATCGGCTTGGTACCAACTTTCCGTTGGGTGGAAAATCAAACCCTTAATCCCAGAAAATAACGTGAAATCTGCTGTCTTTTGGAAGGACTTCCAGTGAATACCCTAGCACAGTTGGGAAGAGAAATGAGGGGTGGTTTGACCAGGATTGCTCGAAAGCTAAGAAAAATCTTTTGCTAGCACAGGGGAGTAGGGGCTCCTCCAGAAATGCCATTATTGGTCACACTATGAAAAATCTACGGCAATTAGAAAACGAGCAATCAAGGGAGAAGCTTGGGAAGCCTGGGTGATGGCCACCAAGAATAATGATTCCAAGCTATTCTGGGAGATTGCGCAGAAAGGTCTGTATTATACATATAATTTAGACTCCTCAGTCAGTACTGTCACAGAGCAGGCCTGGGTGGACCATTTTTTAAATCTCTACTATGCAGGATATATAGTCGAATCTGAAAGTTCAGTGACCATGGCTAATATGGTATGTAGTGAGGAGGCGGCTCAGAGGCAGCTGTTGTGTTCTCAGTAGATGAAATTAAGATGGCAATAGAGCAACAGCATTGTAATCGGGCCCCTGGCCCGGATAATGGTCCGGCTGATTTGTTTGTCATGGCGCCGGATCTAAGGGCTCCCATACTGACAGGAGGGTTTAATGAAATATGTGTGGGTGGGCCTATTCCCCAGTCATGGCACATGGCAGTCATCCACCCGATTTACAAAAAGGGGGCTTGGACCTGCCCGGCCTCATACAGACCAATATCTCTCCTGGACTCATTATTCAAAATACTAGGTCATGTCATTCTGGCTGGACTGGAAGACTGGGTTGCAAGTAATGAAATCCTGTCTCCGGTCCAGCTAGGCTTTAGGTCAGGGCTGGCCACGGCAGAGCTGGTTCTGAATCTTTATTTGGTAGTGGCGCATTCTCTCTGTTTGAAGGAGGAGCCAATCTATCTAGCATTTACGGACCTGAGCACCACATTTGACAAAGTTGATCGCACTAAGATGTGGGAGATGCTCATGTCCATGAATTGCCCGGGACCGCTAGTGGATCTTTTGGCAAGGTTGCATGGTTCCACAAGGGCGTGTGTGAGGAGTGGTGTAAATGGGCAATGCACATGCTCCCTGTCGAATTGGAGGTTCAGCAGGGATGTGTGCTTGCGCCTCTTCTTTTTGCCTTTATATAAATGGGCTCCTTAATCACCTCCTAGGGTTTCTCCTTAATGTTCCAAAATTGGCAGGACGACCATTACCAGTACTAGTATATGCGGATGACTGTTTTGATGTCACGCACACCAAGAGCTCTGCAGGCACTTATTTTGGAGTATGCCACTTACATAGAAGGGCTGGATTTGTTGGTTAACGCAGCAAAATCCTCAATGATGGTTTGTTGGACGGGGATGAGAAGGATACATTTCAAGACCATTTATTGCAGGAAAACTGTTATGCCTAGGGTCGAATTTTGTGATTACCCGGTAGTCCGATTATCAGCAAATTTTGGTGCTAAGGCTCATGTTCTAAAACAAGCCTCAAAGCTTAAGCAGGTGTTGGGTGGGGTATCAAGGGCTATGTGCATGCTTAAGGCTAAACCAATTACCCCGCTGCTACAGTTGTACTAGGGGAAAGCAGTGTCTGTGGCCAGATTCGGATGGAGCTGTGGGGTCATTCAGCTGTCAACATGGTGCAGTCCACAGAGAATCACTTTTTAAAGAAATTGTTGGGGCTGCTCACCTGTGCCCCTAATGTTGGTGTTTACACAGAGTTGGGCTGTACACCAATCGAGGATATAATTTACCTGAAACCGGTATTACACACGCTCAGGCTATGGGGGAATGTCAATGCCACTTTAACTCAGGAACGGATTATTTTTTTGTTAGATATGGACCTGAGAGATAACATTCTGTGGCTGTCCAAAATTAAATTACAGTTGAGGGGGATGAATTTTATGCATTTGTACCCCCCCCAAGGAGTACCTTATCCCAGAGTGCGATAAACAGATGGACTGCAGGCCTACACAAATCAATATGTAAGACTGAACAGGGAATGCTTAGAACTCCCGAAGCCTAATAAGGTTATCTGCTCTCGGCTGAATCACCAACAGACTGTGTACTTTTGACACAGACTTGGTTCAATTGTATCCACCTGAGGGCTGTGATTGGTGGAAGCTTGGTCCAGGGGGGTGGGGGGAGAGCTGTATCGTTCTTGCCCGCTATGTGATACTCCGTATGAGGATTTAGCCCATTTGATTTTTTTTTGTTGCCCTATCTATGTGACATATAGAAGTCGTCTTATTAGGTCAATACTGCAGAAACAGGGTTTTGTGCAGTATCGGCCAGCATTGATTTCATTGCTGTGGGCAAATTCACCTTGTGTGGCCTGGTCCTTACTCCTGTTTTTGAAAAAAACTTTGGATCATAGGAAATGTTTGCTGCAGACATTGACCTGTAATGAGCTAATTGAAAATACTGAATCTAATATATTTGTAATCCCTCCCCTATAACATAGTTGTTTACAGATCCATTTTACTGATTCTAAATGTTTGTATTATGCACTGTTTTTATGAAATTTCTATGTATATCCGAAATAAACTTGATGATAATGGTTGAGATGTGTCCTGCATGCTGCAGCACGAAAGGACACCACAAATCCTTCCACATCATCCTGAGCCTCATTGAACTGCTCTGGCTCCCACTGTAAGCCTGTATCATCTTCAAATCCTGCTGCATGATCTACAAGACTGTCACCCTGAAGTCCCCAAGCTATACCACTGAGGAACTCAGCATCTCTGGAGGCTTACGATTCACCAGAAAAAAGGACATGTGCAGACTTGTACTCGCTGGTGCAGGAAGGAAAGAACCAGAAGACAGGCCATCTCTGTCTACGCCCCAAGAGTCTGGAACCTCCTCCCCATCATCATCCGGCTCAGTCCCTCGCTTTTACAGTTCTGAAACACCCTCAACTCCTCACCCTACCTGAGACTGGGTGATCTGCTCCCCACTGTTTCCTCCTTTGGTTGCTCATAGACCCCTTGCTGCCAAATTGCTTGCCACCCCCTTGTAGAGGAGGTTCCAGACATGACCTGCACCCCTGCCTCTCAGTTCGATCTGCCAGGAAGGTACCCGCCAAGGGGTGTGACGTATGAAGAGCAAATGAACCAACAGTGAGCCGCACTGGGACTCTGCCCAGTATACATTAGCAGATCCGTGCCTGTTGAAGTGCCCATAACAAGACAACACTGGGCAGCGCAGTACCCTATCAGACAGCCATACCAGCCACTAATACGAAATGAGGAGTACCTTCATGCGGTCCATGAAGAGACCCCAAAAGCCTTAATGGAAGGCCAGTAGAAATGACATAAGTGCCTGAACAAACTCGCAAATGAACAAAAGTGGCTATCGAAGACAAGCACGCCAGTGCGAGTAACTACGAAAATAAATGTACTGGACAAAGAGAAGAGACAATGTTAAAACATAAGGAAACGGTGCTGCAAGACAAGATGTAAGTAATCGTCCTATTAAATGTGTGTAAATAGGCTTGAAATGCAAGATGCTAAGAAACCGATACTGCTTGCAATGCTTAGTAGAATAATAGAAGCAGCATTCGCCGACTATATATCTACCTCAAGAAGCACATTATACAAGTGCGACTCCATTTTGTAAAAGCAGAAATGTACCCAGGTGGCCAGAGGCCGGACAGGCCAAGTTTTCAAAACCCAGCCAAAGGCAAGAGAAGGAGAGGAATCGAAACTCAACAAAGAGCGGCTCATGCCTAGGAAATCGAGGTCAACCAGAGAAGGGGAGGAGAGCATCAACTCGCAAGAATCAGGCTCCGGAGCATACCATCTCGCCTGTGATGGTCAAGATATGAGAGACCCAGGCAGGTGGCAGAGCCGAAGCAGAATTAAATACAATAAAAGATGGAAACTGAAGCAGATTCATGGTGAACAGACACGTGACCAGCCAGGCGCGAAGAAGTACCATCGCCTGATGTCATCCAGAACCCGAGGATGCCATAACTTCTCCTGATAAGAGACTACAGTCCCGAGCCCATACCCAGCCAACTAATTGACACATAGCCCTAAGATACCGATTGATGGAAGGGAGGCAGGGTGAAACTTGGGACATCAGTCACCTGGGTTTCCATTCTGCATGCTGCTAATTAAAATGGGGATTTATGTCTAGGGATGTAACCCGCCTAATCACAATAGACCAAGTAATCTAGGGTCCTATAGCCAGTAGAACCAATGAGACGTCGTAATTGTAGTGACATCTATCACGAGTAATATAAAGGGTTGCACATAGACACCCACCCGATAAGAGTTATCCAATCCACATGCTCTGTTACCGTATACAGATATAGCACCTATACTTAAGTTACCTTTCCTAACCAATTATATTGCATGATGATTTTTGTAAAGTTGGACGTCAATGATGGTGAGTTTTATGCATAAAAATGGCTGTTCAACTGAAGTTTGGGGAAGTCGGGGCGAGAGAGGTGATCGCAATGCTGCTGATTTCCCTGTTTGATGTACTTGCCATTAAACGGACTTCCCTTGTACAACTTACTGAGTCTGCATTATTGAGTTGTGCTGGAGTATGTGAATCCTGCACCCCCTGTCCTCACATGGTGCAGCTATCTTGTTTTACAAGCTCAGAAGGGTGAGTACTGACCTATGGGCCCGTCAGTAACTTCCTCCCCTCTCTGAACACTTGGTAGCGTGAGGATGGTTTCGGCTATCGAGTATTGATTATCGATTGATAGTTATAAGACACCTTCAGACCGACTGCACGAAGTAACTCTGGGCCCTCGGTAAGATCACGAGTCCTTTCGCCATTCCGGCTGAGTAGACTGAGAAGCCCCCCGTGGACAATGATAGAGTAAAAGTTTCAAAAATCTGCAGTGGGTCTGAAGGAACCCGCCTTTCCAAGCATAACCCTTCTCATTCCCACGGGCAGTGGATCGGACGAAAACCTGAAAAGCAGGTAGAGGAAGGGGCGGTGATCCCGAAGTCCCAGAGAGGAAAAGATGCGATCGGTGAGTGAAACAACGAACTTGTTACTTTAGCAAATGTCTCGTAGGCATTAGAGTAAATAAGGGTAAGGAAACGGAGGGTGGCAGAGAAAAAATAAAGTAGGTAGAAGTAGAGAAGACTGTATTTATATAGGGGATTAATGACTCGAGCATAAGAAATAAAGAGTGGATACCAGGGGGGCACATGAGAAAAAAAAAACGTAAGGAATACCAGGGGGGAACCTGAGCTAAAACGTAAGGAATACCAGGGGGGCACCTGAGCAAAAACATAAGGATTCGCCTTGTTCCTGCGCTTTAAAGAGTGGTCAGAAGGAACGTGAACCCAGAGCCCACAGTGGGGGGACAATTTAGGCTACGGTGACGATTAAAGACATCACAAAAGGGGTTTGTTCACATCCAATGGTGTGGTATTGATTAGAAGGCAGGTATATGTGTGACCAGCTGGCGTCTGTCTAGTCTGTCAAGCGTCTGTCATATATGTCCTGTGTATGTCAAATGTGAAATTATTTTATTGATGATTGATTGAAATGCATTTTGGCTTTACGCGATTTCGTACCTAAGAGGGAATCACCTTTGAATTGATGAGTTTTGAGTAAATTGTTGGTGCAAAATTTAGCGGTAAAAAAATTGGATTGGAGCTTGCGTATGTGGTGCTCGCTCATGCTAGTGGAAAGATTAAAGAACTTTGTAAATATTGTAGGTGACCAAATTAAGAATGGAGGAAGTTACCCCACTTGTGCATTTATGCAAGCAACTGCCCAAGCATGCAATAAAACTGAAGAAATATAGCCAGGAGTGGGTTAAGGGTACCGCCAATAAGATGTTTATGCCTTGGCCCCAGAATGGGTCGCTTTCTAAGGCTGTTTTACAGCACATGACCACCTTCTTACACGCCACATATACAGGGAAGAAGCTAGAAAAATGTCTTGCTGTCCTTGAGTTATGGAAAATGTTTGAAGAAACAAAGGTGGAAGAACCACCCACAGACTGGATACTAAATGTATGTACGGAGGGGGGTGAGACACCTACCGCGCCACCAGTCCTGCCTGAGCCAGTCATCGAATGGAGCAAAACAGAAGGGCTTTACCCGCTAAGAGAACTCAAAGCAGCTACGGGGTATAGCAACCCTGCATTTGAGTCACCTATGTGCAGTAGTGACGAGATCAAGTAGAGCGAGCAGGAGAGTAATCTTGCCTCCACAGTCCCGAGGGACAAGGAAAGACGCGATGGTGGAAAAAAGGATCAGGCACAGACTAGTGCATCTCTCGAGAAAGAGAGAGAGGGAAAGAAGCGGAAAGGAAGTGATGAGTTAGCATTCGCAAAAGACGAATGGATGGGAGGGCAGGTACTACTGAAATTAGATGGAAAGGGAAGTGATGAGGTATGGTCGAGAGAAAGGGCTGATGAAGCACAACGAAGGGAGAAGGAAAAGGAGAAGGAAGTAAGGAATGAAAGGACAAAAAAGAAAGATAGGCTAAGACGAGAACAACTATGTCGCGAAGAGCAAGGAATAACGCTCAGTCGCACACAATACGCAGCCTATGAAAAGTACAGGCAGAACATGCTAAAGTTAGAGGAATAGAGGAGAGTGCACGAAAGAAAAGTAAAAAAGCGGGAAGAGGAGGAAAGTAGAAGGGCAAAATAACATAGAAATGAACGAATGAGGGAAGTAGATAAGGCTAGGGAGGAAGCAAAAAAGCGAAAGGAAATAGACGAGGAAATAGAACGTAAGCACAGACAGAGGGCACGGGATCTTGAATATTTAGAGCGGGAAGTGATTAAACCCAGTCCTACAGTAGAATGGAAAGACATAGAAGAATTTATTCCTGAAAGCGATGCGGTACCGGGTACAAGCGGGACTAATATTGAAGATGACGTTGACACCAGAAGCATCGGGGAAAGGATTGATAAAATCTATGACGGGATGGGACTGGAACTAGTTTACCAAGGGGGAAGGGAAGATGAGCGCTTAGAGAGCACTCAGCTATATGACACTGAAGATGTCACCCAAAGTAGTGGGAGCAGGAGACTGTCCCTAGACAGGATAGAGATTGGGCAAAACGAAGAAGACGTTAGGAGTTGTGTAAACTAGGAGTACTCAGAATCTGACTCTGGTGGGGAAACGGAGGATGTGGCATATGAAGAAGGGAGACGGTGCGAAAAACAGCCCCCATGGGACCGAGGGGTACGATGGTCAGACGCTAGCAGGTCCACAAGTAGGGCACCAAAGTCTGCCGCGCAGTCCGGCCGTCATGAAGGAACACCCCACAGTCAGCGGGAAGCGTCAGCACCTGCCTATGCAGACAGACTAAGGGCATTGCCAGGTAGACGGCAAGGCGGGAATGCCACCCCGGCAATAGACCAGAGAGCCATGGGGAAAGAGAAGGAGGACTGCGCATTCCAATTCCTGTTGCTAGAAAGGGGTGGAGCAAGACCACAATATATTCCAT
The DNA here is from genome assembly GCF_040938575.1 of Ambystoma mexicanum. Lineage (NCBI taxonomy): Eukaryota > Metazoa > Chordata > Amphibia > Caudata > Ambystomatidae > Ambystoma > Ambystoma mexicanum. Next base: position 381,365,363 of record NC_090925.1, read on the forward strand.
GGCCACACATGGACCGAGAGAATCTTAAAAATAAGCTTCCAATGCTGACATCGGGAGCCGGAAAGTGGATTCACGAGTTAGAGAAAATGACGGGGGGTGTCACCTTAGCTATAGGGGACATTAAGGGCCTCCTAATTTCTATACTTGGTGAAAGAGCAGATGATGTATGGAAACGGGCAGGCTATCCTAGGGTAAGCTTTACTGATACCTCCCATGATGGAGAGCCATTTAATAACTGCAGAGCAACAGTGTGGAAAGCGCTTCGAACGCTATACCCAGACACGTCCAATATGGGTGCTATAATGACTCAGAAAATGAAAGATTCTGAGGATCCGTTGATTCATATCCCGAATTTTCAGGACATGTGGGTGCTCGAAACGCATGAGTCTTGGACGAAATCTATCCCCGTATTCTACCACATATTATGCCAAGGGTTGCCTGAACCGGTGCAGAAGCAGCTAAAACAACTTGGTAGGAGTAGAAGCCAAACCATGGGCCGAAATACAGTTGACAATTGCACACTACTGTAGATTGTTGCAAGAAAAGAATCGGAAAAAATAGGCAACGTGTAAGGGAGAGGAGGCAAAGCTAGTGCAAAAGAAACTCTCGAAATATGCTCTCGAGGGAGCCATGCTCACCAGCCCAGCTGAGCCAAGCGCACAACAAGCGACCAACCCATCGCAGAATAATCAGGGTAACGCAGGGTCTTACCCGAGAAGAAGGGGTTTTGGAGGAAAACAATGGCAGAGTAATCAGGGAGGTTTTCGAGGTAACCAAGGAGGTTTTCAGAATGTTCAAGGGGGCTTCCAGAATGCACAGATGGGCAGTCCAGCTACGCCGGATGGACAGTTGGCCCGACCACCGCCAGTGTGTTGGCTGTGTGGAATGACGGGACACGTAGCGTGTATGTGCAGAAGCCAAGGCATATGAGAAAAAAATGGCCAAGAGATGGGGGCAGGCATAATGAATCAACCTGCCGTCCCGCAACCGGGCGGTTCACAGAATTACACAGTGCAGCCGCAGGCATCAGGCATGCAGCAAGGTGCACAGCAAGTGGTTCAACCACTGAACATGGGGAACTTGCTGCAGGGACAACCCCAGCAGGCACCACCGCAAATGTCACAGGGCACTGGTTCCGGAGGGGGAGTTAACCCTAGGACTGGGGGATATCAACAAGTATACAGTGGACCGAACTTATATATAAAATAGGACAGCTCACGGGGGACTCTGACGTGTTCTATTCTATCCGTGACATCAGACCCTAACAGGGAACCAAGGGTGAATGTCACCATAAAGGGGAAAGAATATTCCTTCTTAGTTGATACGGGTGCAACGCGCTCGTGCATTCGAGAAGGCAAGTTTTCCTTGTCTGGCTAGGCTATAGATACTCAGAGTTTCACTGGAGCTCATAGTAGAGTTCCCTTTACAGACGCACTCCCAGTCTCAGTGGGAGAGTGCAAAATGAATGTACCCCTATTATATTCACGTCAGACTCCAGTAAATATTCTGGGTCGCTACCTGATGACTAAACTAAACATGACCATCTCGTTTACCGAGAATGGTATAGGGTGCTCCACTCCAGGAATGCATTATTCAAACATGTGTGAAATGATCAGAGCATACTCTGGACGTGCAGCAATGAGGGCTATACCGCTAGAACCAGAGGTTTTCGCATATGGCGATCGGGTGCTTATGGCGGATTGCCAGGCCTCACGGACAGACCTATGAGAACCCTGGATGAATTTCTATTCAGACCAGGAATACCCATGCACAAAGAGGAGGGACAAGTATTTCCTTTAAGTGTGCAATTTGCTGCAGTAAGAGGGAAAGTGGTATTTGTCGAAGGATGTGATGATGAAGGCAGACAATGGGGTGCGATTGTCGCCATTGAAGAAGGGTACCGAGTGACTGACCTGAACGATGACGATCTGTTCGAAGAACACCCTGACCTAGAAGAGACAAAGGTGGAAGTGAGTCTCAAATTTTGGGTCAAAATGATCAAACGAGAGGTGCCACAGAGAATGATGTTGGCACTAGTACGTCCGGAATACTTTGATGACTACATGGCCCAAGTGTCTGCCGCAGTATGGACAACAGGACCCTATGATGTAGGACTCCTGAAGGGGGCAGGGGAAGTGAAAATTAAACTGAAGCCAGGAGCAATTTTACTGCGAGCGCGACAGTATCCCATGTCCAGAGAGGCAGATGAAGGGATCGCGAAGACAATCTCCGCCATGATGAGCAGGGAATCCTTGTGACGTCAGAATCGCTGTGTAACACAGTGATTTACCCTGTCAAGAAATCAAAAGGAGGGTCTTGGCATTTAATCCAAGATTTAAGAGCCTTAAACGATATTTTTGAAGCCGAGTTCCCTCTTGTCCCGAATCCCTCTACAATCCTATGCAACATACCCACTGAGGCAAAATATTTCACGGTGATAGATCTGAAGAATGTGTTTTTCTCGATCCCGTTGCATCGTGACTCACAAGACCTGACGTCATTCACTTTCAGACAAATGCGCCTGAAAAGCACGAGGTTGCCACAGGGGTACTGTGAGTCCCCGTCTATTTTCAACAGAGTCCTGAAATTGTACCTAAGCAATGTTCCGGTGGACAGTGTTGTGTTGCAGTATGTAGATGACATTCTGATCTGCAGCACCAATGAAGAGCAATGCAGGCAAAACTCTGTCCAGCTACTAACCATACTGGCTGAGAAGGGATACAAAGTTGATAAGGAGAAGCTGCAGTACTGTCAGCCAGAAGTATTGTACATAGGGCAACTGATTTCACATGAGGGGAAGAAGGTAACCCCAGAGAGGGCTGAAGCTATCATGAACACGGCCAAGCCACGCACGATAAAACAAATGCAAAGCTTCTTAGGCCTGTGCAATTACGTCAGAGCATGGGTCTTTGACTACAGCTCATACACCAAGCCCTTGCTTCAGGCCCTAAAAAAGGCTCAGGCGACAAGGGAAGATAACAAGTGGACTGAGGCAATGGAAAAGGGGTTTACAGAACTCAAGGGGCAATTTGTAAGGCCCCAGTTCTCGGGATTCCTAATTATGCAGAGGAATTCTACCTTTTCTCACATACCGATGGTGATTTCATGATGGCAGTGCTCGCGCAGCGAACCTCGCTGGGGTATAAACCCCTAGCTTATTACAGCAGGAATCTGGACCCAGTCATGAAGGGCCACTCCCCATGCGAACAAAATCTAGCTGCTGCCGCGTTTGCCATCGAGAAGGCGTCATCCATTGTGATGGGGTGCTCCATGACACTGTATGTTGAGCACTCACTGTTCGCCATACTAGAGAAGCCAAAAGGCACACTGACGTTTCAAAGAACATCTGCCTATGAGGTGATTATCTCAAATCCATCTATCAAAATAGTGCGATGTAAAACTGTAAACCCTGCTACGTTCATAGCTGTGCCAGTCACAGAGGGAGAACCCATGCATGACTGTGTGAACTATGAGGAATTCTATCATGAGATCCCCAGGGTAAAGGAAAATGCCCTGGCGAGTGGAGAGATCGTCTTTATTGATGGGTCTTCGAGAATAGACCAACAAGACAGACAAAGGTATACAGGCGTGGCCGTGGTGAAACACCTGGTGAATGGGGAGTTTCGAATACTCGTTAGTGCACGAATACCATCTCACTATTCAGCACAGGCTGCCGAACTATTGGCACTGATACTCGCCATTCAGAATCATGCAGACCAGGAAGTAACAGTGTACAGTGACTCTTCCTATGTGACGTCCACAGTGCACGCAGGCTTAGCGCGCTGGAAAAGGAGGGGCTACCTCCGAGCAGACGGCACGCCAGTGCAGCACGCAGCCTTATTGGACAGGCTGATAAAAGCACTACAGCTCCAGGTGGGCATAAGGGTCGTGAAATGCACCACTCACACCAAGGGGACAGATTTCGTGTCACATGGAAATCATGAAGCGGACACGGAAGCCAAGCGTATGGCATCTAGGAACGAAACAATCACGGACGTGGAGGTCGCACGTACCCATGAGTGTATGATAGTAGAGCGAGCCACACCAGAAGCCTATAGCAATATGGGGCAGACTCAGCTAATGGAGCTCCAGGGGGAGGCACCTCAGGAGGAGAAAAATCTGTGGAAGCGTTGAGGGTGTTCTTTAAACCCCTCTAACAGGTTGTGGAGGCAATACAGCACTGGTAAACCAGCAATGCCTGTCGCCCTCCTAAAGGTAGCGTTAGTACAACTTCACTACCACATCCACATGACAAAAGAAAACCTAGCTGCAACACTCGCAGAAGACTGGTTCACACCAAATTTGGCAGAGCATGTTGCATTTTTCATGGTGAACTGCATAATCAGCAATTCACCGCTGGGCACACATTAAAAGTAGTGAGAGGGATCATTCCCAGACCAAATGGACCATTCCAGCACTTGCATATCGACTATGTCGACATGATTCAAGTGTGCAACAGGTACAGGTATTTCATTGTGGTGGTGTGTCCATTCTCTAGATGGATAGAAGCAGGTCCCTGCACACACTCCGACACTACCTGTGCTGACAAGTTCCTAGTGAGGGAGGTATTCCCTAGATGGGGGGTGTGCGAAGTAATGAGATCAGATAATGGGGCTCACTTTGTAAATTCAGTTTTCGAAAAGATTAGCTTGTTGATTGGTATAAAGCACAAGTTCTCGTTGGCGTATCATCCTGAGGGGAACGGGATATGTGAACGGATCAACGGCTTGCTTAAAGAGAGGATAGCCAAGTTGAAGCTCACATTAAAGAAGGGATGGCTGCACTGTCTACCATTGGCATTGTACGCACTTCGGAACCAACCAGGATCCGACCATCATCTCACGCCGCACGAGATAGTTACAGGCAGAAGGATGAGGATCCCTCTTACCCCCCCGAGATAGAGCTAGATGTGATGCCCAGCCAACTAGGGAGGTTCTGGGAGCAGAAATGAAAGACTATCTCAACTGTATGACATCTAGTGCCTCTGTCATTACAGACCAGCTGCAGGGACGGTGAAAAGTGGACAGCGTAACACAAAACGCAACAGAAAGTGCTGATGCAGGCGCAGCTCAAATACTTTGTGTGCCCCTCGCCTTCCCTGGTAAGATACTGATTGATGGAAGGGAGGCAGGGTGAAACTTGGGACACCAGGCACCTGGGTTTCCATTCTGCATGCTGCTAATTAAAGTGGGGATTTACTTGTAGTGACGTCTATCACGAGTAATGTAGAGGGTTGGACATAGACGCCCACCCGATAAGAGTTATCCAATCCACATGCTCTGTTACCGTATACAGATATAGCACCTATACTTAAGTTACCTTTCCTAACCAATTATATTGCATGATGATTTTTGGAAAGTTGGACGTCAATGATGATGAGGTTTATGCATAAAAGTGGCTGATCAACTGAAGTTCGGGGAAGTCGGGGCGAGAGAGGTGATCGCAACGCTGCTGATTTCCATTTGTTTTCCCTGTTTGATGTACTTGCCATTAAACGGACTTCCCTTTGCCAATTTACTGAGTCCTCATTATTGAGTTGTGCTGGAGTATGTGAATCCTGCACCCCCTGTCCTCACATGGTCCAGCTACCTTGTCTTACAAGCTCAGGAGGGTGAGTACTGACCTATAGGCCCGTCAGTAACTTCCTCCCCTCTCTGAACACCCTCACCTGTTCTTAACTCTCTTCTTCCTGTGTCTCTTCTTTCTTCATCATGTTTTTCCCTTATGATTGTAAACTGCTCCGTTGCTTCCTGAAGATGGATTCATGCTTTATAAATACCCTGATAATAATAATAATAATGTTCTTGATTAGAGGTCAACTGGAGCTACTGACAGCGGTCGCCCTTACCTCTTCACATCTCCCTGCACTCAAAGAAGCAAGGTAAGGTCAGCACCTGATAATCTCCCAGACCTGCACTCAGTTGAGACATCTATTTTACGCCCCTTTTTTCCCCAATAAGTGCACATTTCATAAAATGAGGATGGGCTGGAAAAGGATCCCCGACATTTGCAAAGTGCACTTGGATAATGGGGAGTAACACATACTTTGGGTCTGTGTTGCTTCTGCTTTGCAGGTGGATACTGTTCTGACTAAGTGCAAATACAATAGTGTTTGCTTACACCGGGGCAACTGTTTCTACTTTTGCAGATAGATTTTATTTGGCGATGCTAGTGCAGTGGAAAGATATGTGTGTCTCTTACCCATTTTGACCTTTTTCCTTTAGCTTAGTAATTAATCATGCCACTTGTCTGAGGCTCCATATAAAAATGCAAATTAACAAGGGGGGTCCTAGGAGTCCCTCTGCCAGACATTAGTCCTGGTTATGAGAGACTTACCCAGAGTCTTTAGCTCACTGTTTCACGGAGAAGAAATATCCCAGTCCAGCACCGAAATGCTAGGCAATTCTCCTCTGAACAAGAGTACCAACAGCAACCTCAGACACATGTTTCGGGCTGGTTGGACCTCATCAGTTGGGTGATAAAGACTGATATGTTTGGGATATTTCTCCTCTGTGAAAGATAGTGAGCTAAATACTCTAGATAAGGCTCTTGTAACCAGGACTAATGTCTGGCAGAGAGCCTCCCAGGACCCCCTTGTTATTTGCATATAAAAATGTACTGGTCTTTGTCTCACAGCAGTAACATTTCGTGGAAGGGATGAATGAACTTTAAAGCAAAGCAAACATTTACAATGAAAATCTGTTGCTGTAGTGCAATTGCTATAAACTGGTTTAACAGAGGATTCAAGACAGTGGCAGTCAACCCATGTGCACCTGAACCCCATTATGCCACCACAAGGCTGCCAGACATATGCACAAAATGTGCAGAGGCTAACAAGTGTAATTAGACATCAAAATATACATACATAACGATAACCCCGGAAGCTGCAGGGTTTATCTTACTGAAACAGCCATTGAAGGACTGCTCGCCCCATTTTTGCATCCGTCGTGTACTGTTGCTGCAGGCAGTAGTGCCTTGTGAAAGTGTGGGGCACTGTCTACGTTGCTGCCTGCAAAATGTCTTTGATGGGCACTCCAGACCAGGAAGCTGCTGAGGCCACCGCAGTTCTTGTTGAAATTGCCTTGGCTGCAGTCTGCAGTGGCCGGTTGGCCTTTATGTGGCAGAAGGAAATGGTAGAGGATATCTACCTTACTTCGTGATAGCTTTCCCTTTGTTTGAGGGTCTGAAAGCTATAAAGAGATGTCTGGCTGTTCTGAAGGATTTGGTCTGGTGCAGGTAATATTTCAATGTCCTTTTGATGCCCAGGGAGTGCAATGCTCTCTCTGCTGCGGTGTTGGCGTTTTGGAAGAAGGTAGACAACGTGATAGTGGCGTTTTTGTGGAACTCAGATGTCATTTTTGGAATAAAGTGGGGATTGGGGGAGAGGACCTCCTTGTACCTTTTAAACCTGAAGTATGGAGGCTCCACCACTAATGCTGGTAGCTCCTAGACCCATCTGGAGGACGTAATATTGACTAGGAAGGCCAACTTCCAAGTTACAAACCTAATGTGCGCAGAAGAGAGAGGCTCAAAGGGGGCTTCTATGAGGCTGGCTAGGACCAGGTTTAGGCTCCAAAAAAGCAGTATCCTTTTCTTTGGGGAAAGGAGCGGAAGAGACCCTTTGGAAAACGTTTGAGCAGTCTGTCGCTGTAGAGGGGTGATCTCCCTCTCTTTCTTGTGAACCTGGACATTGCTGCCAGGTACCTTCATGGAGGAGATAGCAAGACCTTCTTTCACTAGCTTCAGTAAGTAAGGAAGCACCTGTTGTGGTTGTGTGGTCAGTGGTTGCAGGTTGGGCTGCTGCGAACAACATGTGCAAAGCATTTTCCACTTTTGGTTATATGAGCTGTTAGTGGAAGGGGCCCTAGCTGCCACCAGTATGCGTTGGCATTCCTGCAGGATGTCTATGTGGCCGAATTAGGAGTGATGAGGAGCCACGTTGTCAGATTGAGGGAGCGTTGGTCGTGATATAGGATTGCATCGTTGTTCTGAGACAAGAGATGGGCTTGGGCTCCCAGATGGATTGGGTTGTCTGCTGATAGCTGGAGGAGGTCTGAGAGCCAAGTTTATTTGGGCCAGTATGGTGCTTATAGGATTATTTTGCAAGGCTCCTTTGGATCGTCTCCCTGATCAATGGAGTGCGAGTTAACGCGTATGCGTAGACGTTGGTCCAAGGGAGTGAGAAAGCGTACCCCTGTGAGCTTGGGTGCGATAGCATGCTGCACATTTTTGCCACTGTTGGATATCGTGGTGAAGAGATCCAGTGGAGGTTGGCCCCATGCTGTGAAGATATTGTTGATTTGGCTGCTGTGAAGCTGCCATTTATGGGATTGTGTTGTGTCCCTGCTGAGGGTGTCTGCATGCTGGTTGTGTATCCCAGGCAGGTGAAATGCTTGTAGAGTGATGTTGTTGCAAATGGCCCAGTGCCCGATGGTTTGAGCTTCCTGCGACAGGGTGCTTGACCTGGTTCCTCCCTGCTTGTGAAGGTAAAACATTGTGGTGGTATTGTCCGTGAGGATCCGCACTACTGAGTTTTCAATCAGCAGAAGGAAGGAATGTAGGGCCCAATGGACCACTCGCAGCTCTAGGATATTGATGTGCAGGGCCGATTCTTTGGGAGTTCATAGGTCTTTGATTTGGTGTTGGACCAGGTGGGGTCACCATCCCGCCAAGGAGGCATCGGCCACGGTCATGAACTGGTGAGTTGGTTCAAGCAGTGCCATCCCTTTTAAGATGTGGTTGTGCACTGTCTACCATTTCAGTGATCTTGAGAGCGCAGGCGTAATGGTGATTTTATCTCCCCAGCGACCTTGGGTTTGTGATCATCTGGTTGCCATGAACTGTTCTGCCGTTCTACCCAAGGATTTGAGGTTTGGGGTGTACCAAGAGTTAAGGTGGGCTAAGGGTTTTGTTGTGAGTATACTCATTGGTGCTATTTTGTCGAGGGCAGCTACGAGAGTTTGGTTACATATCTCTGCCATAGTAGATGGGCCATTGCTGGGGTTATGTGTGAATTTGGTAACAGGTTGCATCAGTGGTAATAGTTTCTCTGTTGTGATGTTGCATGTATTTCTAGTAAAAGCGGTAGGTGCTTGTTTCGAGGAAGAATCTATGGGGTAGTTCTTAGGGATAGTGAAGGCGATGACGCGATGGTCGGACCATGGGCATGGGGTGTTAGAAAGAATCTTGGTGTTGCAGTTGAGGTCTGCCAACCAATCAAGAGTGCCGCCTTTGATATGTGTGGGTTTGTTGATGCAGTGGGAGAATCCTAACGCTGTGATGGTGTTGGCTAAGGCGAGGGTGATGTCATCCGTAGGGTCATTAAGACCTAGATTTAAATCTCCTAACAGTATGATTTGGGAGCATGGTTTGGTTTGGTGTTGAGTGACAGGAGTTGTGTAATGTCTTACTTGAAGGAGAGTACAGGGCCTGGTGGTCTGTATATAAGGTGAAGGGTCAAGGTGAGTGAGGCGGTTAATGATAATTTAATGGATAGTAGTTCACCAGTATAGATCATTTGGTTTGGTATTTCTCTTATGGGGAGCTGGTTCTTTGCAATAAATGCTACTCCTCCTGCCTTGGAAGTATGTCTGTCTGACCTGAATATAGTGCAGTTTTCCAGGCTAGCTAAGGAGAGTGCTGGACCAGCAGCTGCATGGAGTCATGTTTCAGTGATAGCTAGGAAATCTAGGTTGTTTGTAGTGATCAGGTCGGCGATATCAAGTGAGTGTGCTGGAAGCAATCTTGCATTGATGAGTGCACCGTTGAGCGTAGGTGAGTCTAAGTTGTCGCTACCTGTGGTGGACCAGCAGATTTCAGAGCTTGGTAAATGCATTCAAGTTCGTGGGCTTGAAGAGTTTGGAGTGTGCGTTCAAGTTCATGGGCTTGAAGAGTTTGGAGTTACAGGTAAAGCTAATGGTGTGGTGGGTTTAGGTGGAGGTGTTGAGATGGCTATTTAATACTTCCTCTTCCACTACAAGAAGCATTGGTCTGTCTGAGCTAGATAGTTATCTGAATTAATGACTGAGCGAGGTGCAGTTACAAAGGCAAACCAGCGTTCTGAACTGGCTGAGAGGGAAAGGCGGTCCTGCCCCCAGTCTGGAGTCAGCATACACTGCCACTCTGGCTGTCCCCCTGGGAGAACCTCGCCATTCTCTCCTGAGCATTTGCTTCAAGCCATTCCAAGGCATTGCCTGCCCCAGATGCATTCCCCTAGATTTCACTTCAAGGCATTTGAGCAGGTTTGCTTCAAGGAAGTTCTCATTTAGAGCTTGGGCCTCTGGTAATTAATTTGCATAACTGTAGGGGATCGGAAGACTTGCCCACGATGAGGGTACTTCTTGCCCGCTTCTAGGCACCTTCCCCTCGCCTTCTCCTTATGATATCTAGAATGTCCATTTCAGACATTGCATCATTAAGGTTGGGCTGCTTAGCTTAACACCGCCAGGGTTCAGGTCTTCCTAATTATAGGTGTCACTCTCCTGGCGACAATCAGGTCCCCACCTCAGGTCCCAGCTCGCACAGAGATGCCTTGGAATTGTTGTGACTTCTGTCAGCATCTTTTAGAGCCTTCTCCCTACACTTAGGATAGAGGGCCCCCTGACAGGACCCCCCAAACACGTGTCCTCAGGCAGAGGTTTGTCCATCGCCCTGTTGGCCTGCCTTGCGTTCACTTCAGCAGCCTGGAGCCAATGGCTCCTTGATCTCCTCTGTGCCCCTTTCTGACAGTTTTCGGCCAGTCATCTGAACATTCCAGACTCCCATATGCCACAGCAGCGTGCTGCCCGCGCATGTCTCCTGCCTGCAACCTTAGTATTCCCCCCCAGGCCTGCAAAATCCGCCATGACGTATAATAGTCATTTCTTTCCAAGTGACCCACGGTTTAAAGCACAGAAAGTAGGGGCGCAGCTTCAGCGTCTGCTAAGCATTTATCCTAAAATCAGAGAAGCGAAGGCTGGGATGGGGCCGGGGGCTGCCCTCTGTTAATCCAGTCTCCATCCCATGAATAGTTTGGAAATGCATCCATCCCAGGCAGGCATAGCACTCCTTGTGGACTATGCACTCGGGTGTTAGGGTGCCAGCCTTGGATCCGCAGTGATGTTTTACCCACCCGTAAGTAGCCTGCCTGTCTCTGATAACAGATACATTTGCCATCACAGCTCATTTGTATTTTCTGCCCACGATGTCTTGGATGGTAATTGGTTCCACATGTTTCCATCCGTCAGTGCCTGGGTTGGAAAGCCCGGGTGCACAGACTCTCGGCAGTGCAGCCCGTCTCTAGATTCAAACCCAAACGGCGCCTTTCCATTCCTCATGAGAAAGGCCTTGCAAAGTCTTAACAGGTGGTTCTGCACAGTGTTTCTGAACATGCAGCAGGGCCTGTAGTTCTGACCGAAGGGATCCGTGCCCAGATAGCACTTCCTGCGACCAACACTCCTGCAACTTCATCACTGATCATGTGTACAGCGTCCATTTTAGAACATCCGTTCTCATCCTTTTCAGTCATCGCCCCCGACTCATGAGTCTCACTCCGCCTCACCCAGCCTCAGATGTTAGGACGAGGAAGGCAGACTGAGGAGTGATGAGGAGGTGCGAGGAGGAGAAATGGGCATGTCCCAAAGTTCATACTTTATTGTTTAGTGTCAAATACCCTAATTTTTCCGACTCACACCTCATTCTCTGTGCCTTCCTCTTCCCTCTGACTCACCAGTTGTCATTACTATTCCTAACGTCTCACTCGGCCTCACCCAGCGCCAAGTGTTAGGAATAGGAAGGCAGACTGGTGAGCGAGGAGGAGAAATCAGGATGCCCTATAGTTGCTATTTCAATGTTTAGTATCAAACACCCTCATTACATCTCCTACCCACATCATTCTCACTCGTCTTCCCCCGGCTCATCTGCCTCCATTTCTATTCCTAACCTCTCACCCCACCTCACCCAGCCTGAGCTGTTAGGAATGGTAGACCAATAGTTATAGTGACGAGGAGGAGAAATGAGGATCTTCTATAGTTTATACATTACTGTTTAGTGTCAATAACCCTCAATTCTGATCCTCACACCTCCTTCTGAGTCTTCCTCCTCCTCACTCATTGGGTTTTCATTTTTATTGCTAACGTCTCACTCCGCCTCACCCAGCGCCTGGTGTTAGGAATAGGAAGGCAGACTGATGAGGAGGTTTGAGGTGGAGAAATGAGGATGTCCTATAGTTGATACTTTGTTTAGTGCCAAATACCCTCATTTCTCCTGCTTATACCTCCTTCTCATTCTTCGTGCACCTCCCTCATGAGTTATTGCTATTATTTCTAACGTCACACTCCACCTCCCACAGCATTTGATGTTAGGAATAGGAAGGCAAAATGATGATTGAGGTCGAGGAGTGAGAAGAAGATATGAGGATCAACTAATTTGACACATTAATGTTTATTTTAGGACACCCTCATTTCTCCTCCTCAGTCGTCATCCCACTCACTATTCAGACGTCATTCTAATGTGCCCACCTATGAACTGTATTCCTGCTTCAATTGTCTGTAGAGTTTAGATTTATATAAATCAAATACTTCAATGCTATTGTTTTTAATATATGTATTGTTTAGAATGCTTTGGGAAATTGACATATGTCCTATGCATTGAGTTTGGTAGCATTGCTCTGATTTCCTAACTCTAATGTGTGATGCGTGAGGAGGAGTGAGACCACAGGAGTAAGAATGAGGAGTGAGCAGGAGATGTGAGGAAAAGAAATGACGATATAAAAAACAAAGATGAATGTGTCCATTTTGGAACATCCTCATTTCAGCCCCTACTCCTCGTTCCTGAAATAGGTACTGTGGGGCCGATTCATGGAATTTAGCGCAGAAATCGTGCAAGGGCAGCACGCCGAGAAGGACACTGTGCCAGCTGCGCGCAGAGAGAAAAACGACTGCAATGCATATTCATGGGATTGATCATGCAAAGTAAGTGAATTCGCAAGTCACGGTTGGAACACCTCCGACACATCCACACGCAAGGCAGTCCTCTGTGCAGGTCACACCCACCCTCTGCTGAGAGTCTCGTGCACGGCCCGCGATGGCTCGCACAGGCGTGCCAGGCCAACGCGAAATCCATGCAAGTCCAGGAAAAGTACTGCACATTCGATTCCATGAATTGACCAACTGAGTGGCATGCACAGATTGGCCCCAGATTGGGGCACAGGTAGCCTATTTTCTTGGTCTATAATTCCACGAATCGGGCCCTGTGTGTATGGGTGAAAAGTGGCAAGCCTGGACCTGTTTCTAAGGATCAGCGTAAAAGCCTTTGAACTTTTTTGATTTTTGTGATACACCTTCCAGACATTTTAACATTTATGCAGCCTGCCACTAACAGAACTGTCCCCCACTGCCCTCGCTTCTATCGATTTCAATGACACCTATTTTACTGACCTCCGCAGAATGGAATGCAGAGCCCATCCTGGCCGCATTCGAACCCATGACTTGTAAGATGCCCAGAAGCAGGTACACAGTTCACTGAACTATGTAGCCATTCACTGGCAGTTCTCCAGCTTCTGCACCTGCAACACGTCCTGCACCTTATTTGGACGCAGCTGCAATATTTTGGGTGTCTATTTGGGCCCCCTATAGGGCTGCAAGAGAAGTCCTGGTCGAGCAACAGAACGAGATTTGTTTTTTAATTTGTTTTTCTCATCTGGCAATGGCATCTCTTGTGAGTGAATGTTCCCGACCCGCAGCATTGCCAGCACTTAATAAAGGGCACGGCTATTAATTTTTCAGCACACCTCTTTGTAAACAGAAGCACATTTTATTATGTGTGAATGAAGCAGTGGTTACTATGGTGGGCCATTTCCGGCAGAGAGCCCACACATGGACACTCCAGTTAAGAATGTGTGTGCTAGCTTAACATGCAAAAAAGGGCTCTTCATGTTTGTGGATAGTCACGGTTTCTGAGCACCAGGCATATCCGCAATATGGAGGTTTATGCCAAAGAAAGAGCAAATAAAGAGCAGCTAGCCGTGTGCTCTTTATTTGCTGACATTATAGTGGTGTGAGTGAAGATTGCATGTTTTAGCTTTCTGCGAAAATAAAGCTACACTTATATATTCTTTGCGCTAAACAGGTTTATATGAGTATTGCATATTTCTCCAGGTTGCCTTACATGTTTTATTTGTGCAATTTGCAAGTAATCTTTATAAGGCAGTAGTGTCGTTCTTGAAAGGCAAATCTTAAATATCTGTAGCAACCAGAGCCTAAATTACAGGATGACTTAAAATCCTGCCTTCATTGCTTAACCAACGTATATAACCCAGGACAAATAATGTAATCTCATTCTGTTTTATCTGCGTACATTGAGAGTTCCTAGCAGTCATTCAGATTACGCTGTTTGATATACAGTGCTCTGCTATAGTGGAGCAGTTTAAATGTTTTTAGGGACAAAATAATTGGCCTCATTACGGGTTTGCCAGTTCCCTGGCGGTATTGTGTGCATAATTTTCATAGGTCCACCCACCTCACTGAAGGGACAAAATGCGCTGTTAACCCACCACACAAAATTGCATTAGAACTAGAATGAGAACAAAGCACGTTTAACACGTGTTTACCTTTTTCTAATAGTATTTAATAGTGTAGATAAGTCTAATTGCCCCCAATAAAGGTGACACTCCCTCTGTGGACTTAGATGATTGATTTGTTGACAGACAAGCATGTCATCTTATTTGCATCACTCAGTCAAATTGTGTATTACATTATACTTTTGAGATACGGTTTTGAGAATGTGTGTTCACTACCAGGGACGTTCTTGACAAAGTGAAACCTCAATAATTCATATACTAGAGATGGAGCATCTGTACTTGCAATAAACACAATTGAAAATACTTTCATATCTGTCTCTACAGGTCATGATTTGTTTTCAGAAATGAGCATTATTTTCAAGTCATCCCACCAATGATTTTGTTGCCTTATTTAAGGAAGGCATAGTATCAAGCAGTGAGACAGATACAAGTGAACACAGTTCAACGGCGTTTATTGAACTTCAATCGGGTTTGAAAAACGCCTATCTTATCCTAAATCTAAAGATGGGAGCAAGCTGCGACCATCAAATAATAACACAGTCCTAGTGGTGTCATGTCAAAATAAAAGGGCCTATACTATTAAACCTGTTGCCAATCCTTACTTCTAAATACAAATATTGTGGGAAAAATGTTATGCAAAAGAAAAGTGTTTAAGAAATGATATGTCAGGATATTCAAGCCGTTGGCTTCCCTTCACCATGTTTTCAGCAGGGGACAAGGTCGGCACCCTAGAGCTTAGCACAGTCTCTGGCTTTTTTAGCACGAGGATGCAGTTCAAATCTCAGGATCAGGGCATTCTGCACCAAAGTCTCTTTGCCATTTAAAGTCTCTTGCTTCAGAGAACCTGATATGACAAACAAACAAATTTCCTTTCTGCTCAGGATTCTTAGGTACAAATTTGTGGGTGATTTTCGATTCACCCGGGGTCTCCCTGTGCCAGGCACAGACCCACTTTAACACAGAATCTTCGATTGCTCTCCCTCTGCCTGGCTCATACCAGATTCATGTATTTTTCCAAACTTGCTCGATTTGATCAAAATCAAAGTCTTTCGACTGTGCGCAGGATCTACTTTTGTTACTCCTCAGCTGGACACCTTGCAACAATGGTCTTCAAACTTTTTGGCCTGGGCCCGCCCTGAGCAAAATTTGGCCATGCCGCCCCCACCTCACCAAAATGCCAAATGGACAGAATGTAGAAATGGCTATGAACTAGTGTGCGCCGTCATTGCACCCTACTCCCAGTATAGTCCCTGGGCTCCCCCACCTGCTCCCATCACAGTAGCTGGGCTCCCTCATCCCACTCCTACCAAGTCCCTGGGCTCTCCCCAAGCTGCTCCCACCACTATCCCAGTGCTCCCAAACATCCTGCTCCCAACACAGTCCATGGGCTCCCCCAACCCCGTTCCCAACACAGTCCGAGGGCCAGTGGGAGCTGGTGAATTTTTTAAGTGGAGGGGCATAAATATTTCCAACAAAAATGCCATAGCAACCAAGCGCAGCGAGGGAGCCCAAACCAATCAAGGAGGGTTCGGGGGGCTTCCCCCCTGAATTCTTTTAAAATAATGGGTTCAATTGTTGCATTTTAGAGCAAACTTAAAAAAAAATGGGTAAAAAACAAAACAGTTTGCAATTGGCTCTGGGGGGCCACAGGGGAAAGCATGGTATTTTTGACTGGACATCTATGATAGATATCCAGTTAAAAAATACCAGCCCTGTCCCCTCAGCTCCACAGCGCCTCAGAAGGAGAGCTGATTTTGGCAGGTGGGTAGGGGGATTGTGCAACAAAGGCTTTTTTTTAAATGCTTTTGTTGTAAAACCCTCCTTCCACCTCTATTCCTTACTTGCCAAAATCAGCTCAACGGACCAAAACAAACACACACACACAGACACACAGACACACATTCACACAGCAATCACACTATCATTCATACAAGTACCCATCACCATGCACCCATAATACAAGCATACACGCATCATACACATATTTTAATAAGAAATAAATGAACATAAATGTACCTTCTGCAGGGGCCTGCACTTGGGTGCTGAAATGCCCCGCTCCAGGTTGCTCTGTCCGTATGTGCAAGGAGGTGCATTAGCGCCCCCTCGCACATGCACTGCCCCAGCCAGCATTTCCAATGAGCTTTGCAAGGCTGGCGAAGCAAAACGCCCCCAGCATTGCATGGCTCAGTGAGCATGTGTGGATGGTGAACTGAGCTGTCAAAGGGAAACAGAGTTCAGGCAGCCCGGGAGCGCTCCCTCAGCTGGAAAAATCAGCTGAGGGAGTGCTCAGTGATTCACTGGGCTGGCTCCTCGACTCCTCTAAAATGGGCGAGGGGCCATTGGGTGGGCGCCCACTTGCCCATTATGGATGAGCCGCCAGGCTCAGACTGGCCTATAGGGCAATTCCCATACCAAAAATGCAAAATGCTAGTGTAGGCCAGTCAAAACAGGTCACTTTTTTGGCCAATGTGGGTCAGTTTGATGAGTTACTTAACTATGCAGCTAGTAGTTTTGACCATTTGTTGCTGAATAAATATTCTTTGAATATCACAATTTGCTTAAAGTTTAACAAACAAAAATCCTTTGGTACTATTCAAACAGTCTGTGACTAAAGGAATGAATATCCATTTTTTGCAACTACGGGCCACTTCTTCATTGGTGCCTGAGACAGTTTTATGGTCCAGTCCGAACATGTGAGCCGCCCCTGCCCATATCCTCCAATCTAAAAAAGAATATATATAATATTTATTTTTACATTTCATGCTGGGCTCTTGTGCCACCCCCCTGGGAAGCGACAGTGCCCACCTGGGGGTAGGGCCCACCCCACCCCACCCTACCCCACCCCACCCCACAGTTTGAAGACCTCTGCCCTACAGAGACCTTCGATTGAGTACCCATACGGTGCCAGAGCATTCTGTCAAAGGTATTGTAGCTCACATTAAAGTTCAATCACTCATTAGCAGTTTAATTTCATGCATGTCTCTTATCACATGTGTTTTTAACAATGTTCATTCCAGCGCTCAGCATACAATGTTGCTGCTTGCAACCTTGACTTCAAAATAGGCCGGTCTTGTATCGGTCTCCCCAACTCACCGGCTGTATTGATTTCATGATGTGGCATTGTTCTTGGAGCCAAGGACAGTACCACTGTGGCTGGTGATTCTCCCTACCTTGATTCTTGAAGCGGGAGGGCCCCGGGTATCTCTGACACACAATGCAGGATTCTTCAGCCTGTTTTCCTGGTCTTGTGTCTTCCAATTTCGAGGTTTCATGGAAGCAACAGTTCCTTGTCGAAAAGGTCAAGGGTACTTCTCTTCTTGTGAGCCCTTTTTGTTTTGCCGTCTTTCTTCTCTCGTTAAACTGCCATCTTGGAACTGCTGTTTCCACGTGTGTTTTGCCTCGCTCAGAGTGTGATTTCGTGCTGCGCCTTTTATCCATGTAGGGAAGTGTAATGGAAGTCAGGTGTGAATGATTGTTGATAATTGCCTGACCTCGCCTGACCATAGTTTTGAGACATGTCAGGTACATGGCTCAGGTGTTACTCTGTTTTCCCTTATAGCGGGCTGTCCGTGAGAAAGTGTTCGTGTTTAAAAGGGTGGGAAAAGTTCCTAAATTTCCTACCGGGTAGGATGGGGTAAAGGTGTTACAGGGACGTAGATACCGCATCTCACCATCCAGTGTCGCACTCCCACTCCCTGAATGCCCCTCATCCAGGTGATCCTCACGCACTGGTCCACCCTAGCAACTGGATTCAAAAGCGATGGCCGTGTCCTGGCCCCCTGGATGACAGATCCCCGGGGACTAGTGGGTGAGACAACTTCGGGTTTCTCACACTTACTTCAAGGCACCTAAATCACTTATTTTCGGGGGGGAGTTGAAGGTGCAAGGCTATATATTCTTTTTTATTGTGGGCTGTGAAATCTGCAAACTTAAGGAGGTCACATGAGGTCAAAGCTCTGTGATTATTTGGCAGAAGCAGACGTCAGTACAGCCATAGCATGTAGAAGAGCTTGCTCTGCATCAAAGAAAATCACTTTAGGAACATAGTTGCCTTGTTTCTCTGTCTGCCCTGCTCACAGGTTTCAAGGGTTTTGTGTTTTATTGCGGGCCGAACCAGTAAGTCCCAGGTCAGTTGAAAGATATGATAATCTCACCAGTAACTCAGGGCACCAGAGATTCTGCTGTAATGAAGTGAATGCAGCAGGACGTGCAAGTATTTCCTCCTCTGTTGTTGGCCGTCCACTGAGGGGCAGGGCCGGGCAGAGAGCTCTGCCGCACAGAAGAATGAATGAAACTGTTGCATTATGTTTTTGAATATTGTCTGGCACAACCTTGCCCATTGCTACTGCCTTGTAGCCCTTCGGGGTCGGCAAGAGGAGAGCTAGTGGCTAATGTAGGAGTAGGGCATGATTGCTTTGTTGCAAAGTTGATGTTTGCACATCTGACAATGTAGTGCTCTTTGTAGTGTGTACGTTTTTAGAAACTTTGAAACTTTGTGCGTTCTCTTGAGCGATGCTTATGTGTTTTCTAGGTGGCCAATGTCAATTGTTTGTATGGTTCTCTTTGGTGTTAAGTAGAGCATAGAGTTGTGTTGGTTTATTTGTTGTGTTTAGTGTGGCGTTTATCTAAATTTGGTGTAAACCGATATCACGTTCAAATGTGTCATCCAACAAGGCTGGAGAAGGAATTGTTAAGAGATGGTTATAGTTGCCACACCTTGCCCAGTCAACTACTCAATAGCCACCAAAGAGAACCTTGTTGGCCCTTACAAAAATGAAAGACGTTGCATTTATATGGTTATGCCTATGCAAAACACGATGTCTCCCTCTTGCACTCTTTGATATTTGGTGATGTTATGGTAAGTCATGCACTGTCAGGAAATGCTTTGCCAGGGCACACATTCTGAGCCTACGGTGTAGATCCGGTTGCCAAGGACCTCCCTTCTGACTGCCCACCGACACCTCACAGACACACCAACCATAGCGCCACGCAGACTTACATGGAACATAGGATCAATCTACAATGCAGCTGGACATGCACCGAGAACTGGCAACTGACCGCGCCAATCACACACCACATCGCAATCAATGCATTGCTATGCTGGCAGGAATCAAGGCAAATGTGAACTGTCTGTACATCCTTTCATATTTTGTTTTAAAATGCACCAACTGCTGCTGACACGAGTTACCGCAAACATTCATTGAGGAGGAATGGGAGGAGAGCCGTGCAAGTCACTTTGCCCTGGCTCTGCAAAGTCTCTGAAAGTGCCACTCCCTCCCTACACCACAGTCTCGGGTCCAGTTGTGCCCCCTTTGAGCCCAGCTCATTCGATAAAGGGCTGCCCTGGGGACCTCTTACGGCACCACCTTCATCTCCACCTCGCTGCAGGCATAACCGAGCCAAGGCGCACTAAGTACCATTAAGTACTGTTTGCTGTTCTTGCTGGAAGCCCTGCTCTAACTAAAGGAAATTGCTTTACACCTACGATTACTCTGCCGTGCAAACGAGGAACAATTCGTCCAGGAGGACGTCTTTGCAGGCGGCACCAGTTTTGCCTGACTTCCTACCAACAAGGAACTTCCTGAAGGAGGTCCCGCCCACTCTGCTTGCGTGACACGTATCTCGCTGGCCCCTCCTTTCCCTCTACAAATACTATCATCTTGGCGCAATCGCGCCGCGCACTAAGTACCATTAAGTACTGTTTGCTGTTGTTGCTGGAAGCCCTGCTCAAACTAAAGGAACTTGCTTTACACCTACGATTACTCTGCCGTGCAAACGAGGAACAATTCGTCCAGGAGGACGTCTTTGCAGGCGGCACCAGTTTTGCCTGACTTCCTACCAACAAGGTGATTACACGGCCAAATCTTTTTGTTTGTCCTGAAACTTATTTAGACTTCCTTGCCTCGTTTTTATTTGGACTATTTGGACTCCTTTTGACATTCTTGGACTCAAGCTGAGTTATACTTGTTGTGGCTTTAGACATTCTATTTTATACTAAGTGTGTATTTGTTTCTCTTTTTATTTAAGGAACTTCCTGAAGGAGGTCCCGTCCACTCTGCTTGCGTGACACGTATCTCGCTGGCCCCTCCTTTTCCTCTACAAACACTGTCATCTTTGCGCACTCGCGCCGCGCGCTAAGTTCCACTAAGTACTGTTTGCTGTTCGCGGTGCGCGGCGCAAGTTGCGGGTCATTATAATCTCTTTTCTATTTTTTTTTTTTCGTTTCTGAATACTTATACCGTCCTCTCTAAATGCTCTTCTTGTATTTTTTGGTATCATTTTTTTTAACCTAACTAGATATTGTCTGGTGTGACTTAGTTGCTGGTGCTTAAAAACTACAAGTGATATTGTGTACTACCTGAATCCTTGCATCAGCAACCATTTTCAATCGATAAATATCTAATAGGCTCCCGACCTCTATTTCCTCAGGTACGTGATATTTGTCCTACATTTATGGCCTCTCTCTGTGACATGCCTAAATCAAAAATGTCCTTAAAGTCAGGGATGCCCACGATTGGTAACGGACCTTATGATATTCTTCCCTTGTTATCTCGAAAAGTCTTCCTAGCTAAAAGACTCAAAGAGAACCAGGAAAAGAAAAAAAGGTCCATATCTTTGACCGTTGACATTCGTTCTTTTTGTCAAACTAATGGTGTAAGGTTTCAAAAGCCACTCTGTAACATCGCATCCACCACCCCGAAAACATATATAGCGACTCCTTCGACTACTGTTGCAATGCAGAGTGAATTAACTGTACAAAGTGAAATTAACGTGCCATACATTTCTTCTGAAATTGCGACGGGTAAGGAAATTGCTGATGCTTCTATTGTTTTAGCATGCAAATCTGGTGAAATACATGTGTCCCAACTATCCAGAATACTTCCCCAAACACTAGTGAACTTACCACCGACAAACCCACCATTATGTTCAGTTCAGGCCCAACACTTACTTAGAAAGGAATACGAAAAATACATTTCCACAGGTGAAATAGATGCCGAGAGTTTTGAATTTTTTAACTCCTCCCCACCTCATGACACCAGTAATTCTGATGTGCAATACATCTGTTCAAACACTGGTGATCTAATACAATTAAATGATAAATCATGCAGATCCAGTCCTCCGTCCGTTCCATCGATCCCGGCTTCTCTAATTGTTTCACCAGTTCCTGCTTCTCCAAATAAGCCGGAAGACTCTGAAAAGCAAGAATTGTACAAATCTCCAGTAATGTTAGAAAAATCATCTAGTGGTTCCAACCGGTCCTCATCATTTGTAGCTCCCACCCCTAGACGTTCACAGTTTCAGGAAAATGCTGGTGGTCATCCATATTTCATACATGCTCCGCAAACTTTGAACAGAACTAATAGATTCTCTTTCCCGGAAGCTCCCGCTCTTAACAATACCTTGACAGCTATGAACACAGCTCTTTTGTCATTGGCCAAACTTTATGAAAATCTAGATAGCAAAATACAATACCAAACTGAACGCATGTTACAATCTCATGATTATATTGTTCATGAAATAGGTTTAAAGTCTCAAATGGATGACAAGTCATTGGTTAAGCATCTTGAGCCTTTAGATGGTAAAATACATCACCTCACTGAACGCATGATAAAATCACACAATCATATTATCTGTGAGATGGGTTTAAAGACGCAAATAGATGCTAAGCACCTTAGGTCTCATATTGATCAAGGTACTCAAACCATCTGCACTGCCAAAGCCTCTTTAAAGACTTTAGTACCATTTGTGCCTGTGACTCTTACTCCTCATTCTGCTAATGTGTTTACTGATGTTTCCAGGAAAACCTGCTTTGTCTACCCATGTTTCTGAAGCTATTGTCATATGTGATTCTCAACAAGCTTGTGGGCAATCTGTGAATGCGGTATCTGAGGTCTTTGCAAAACCTGGATTGTCCAATCTTGCTTCTGAAATTGTCGCTGTTGGCAATCTGCAATATGCCCCTAGGTCAGATGTAGACGCCGATCAGAGCAAAAAGTGGCAACTAATTTAGCTGCTATGTTTCTTGGCTTTAAACATGCGGTTTCGAGCCTCAAAAATGATGCCTTGCTATCGAATTCAGCTCAAACCTCCGACAGACTGCTTTTAAATATCAAACATAAAAAGGTTGCAAGACTAATAACGGCAGCAAAGAAAAAAAGACGCTTACAACTTAAACACGTTGTGGAGGGTCAAACAAAAGCACCCATATCTTATAAGCCTCTGGATGATCTTTTGGCGGCTTCCGCCTCAATGGCGTCGGAAAAAGCCCCTAATCATACCCACAATCAAATCATGAAAAATATTCTGCTGCCTACACCATTGATTAATACAACTCATCCCATGAGCTTTGCAGGAATGCTCCCTTCAATTGATGCTGCAAATGGCACTCAACAACGAGAAATTGACTTGCTTGTTGATAGTCGCTCAGTGCAAGTTGCAACACCATCTGACACAGAGTGTACCCTCCAGGAGCTTCGCATTGAAATACGAACATCATTTGCAAACTATAAAAGAGAAAACGAAAACATCAAGCAGCTTATGCTACAATCATGTCCTGGTGTGACTAATGAGTCCACAAATTTGATACAAAGCGCATATCCCAATGTTAAACAACTCTTGAGGGGTCCGATCTTGCAAGGTCGAGAACAAGAAACTGCATCTTTGAGCTTACGGAAACCACCAGTTGAGGGTCTGAATTCATCTTTTCATAATGAATCTGGACCTTCAATTACTGCATCTAAGAATCAAACACAATTTAAAAAACATCATCGATTGTTAATCAAATGCAGAGACTCTGGGCCTCATTACAGGTTAGGCGGTGGACCAAGGTGCTACTAGCACCTTGGTCCATGCCGGTAAATTACCGGAAAGGGGAATTACCGCCCTACTCCAAGGTTGGTGGGGCGGTAATTCCCCCTTCCACCATTCCCCTTCCCCATTCCCATTTTTGCCCCATAGGGCATAATGGGAATGGGGAAGGTGCTAATTACGGTACCGCAAATTTGCGATGCCGTAATTAGCACCAAGGTCCCTTTGCGGGTTGG
The DNA here is from genome assembly GCF_040938575.1 of Ambystoma mexicanum. Classification (NCBI taxonomy): domain Eukaryota; kingdom Metazoa; phylum Chordata; class Amphibia; order Caudata; family Ambystomatidae; genus Ambystoma; species Ambystoma mexicanum. The sequence goes on from NC_090925.1 coordinate 381,388,964, forward strand.
GTTTTAACACCTGCAAAAAGCAGGCGTTAAATTCCCCAACCCGCAAAGGGACCGCGTAGTACGGCGGTAAGGGTTAACGGTCACCGTTACCATTAACGGTGACTGTTAACCCTTACCGCCGTCCCTGTAATGAGGCCCTCTCCCTTTAATAGGTACGTTCTGAATCATGCAAGTATTTTGAACATTTGTGCTGAGATCACAGCCTTGGAAGATTTAACCTCTGTGGACATTGATCTTGTTGAGTTTACCAACCCTTCAGACCTCTCTGAGGCACGATTGTATATTCGATCGGGTGTCATACTCAACACTCTATGGCTAGCCCGAACAGCCTTTTATAACATAGGGTTTATTCTCACTCAAGACCCTTCGATGAAGGTTCAGACTATGGCTACATCTACCTTGCAGCAGTCAAGAATTTATGGCGACAAAACCTCTGTCCATCTGAATCCTGAATCAAATTCTTATAAAGCATGGGTGAACCAAGATTGTATTCAATCATCGTAACAATCCCAGTTAGATGAACATATTAGCCTACTTTCCTGGAATACTAGAGGTTTTAAGCATCTCATCAATAGCAGTAATTTCGATATCCTAAAATATGATATAATTGTCCTCCAGGAAACCTGGCTAAGCTTTATTCTAACATGGGACTCATATGAAGTATATTTAGTGCCTGCGATTATTACTCTTGTTGGCAGACCTATGGTGGGCCTTCTAACTGCCTTTCGAAAAGATCGAGACTTTGCAATTATTTCACAGCAGTCTCCATCACCCTGTTTCCAAATTATAAAGTTCAAACGAAATGCAATTGTATGTGCAATTGTTAACATCTACTGGGGTAAAAAACACCTAACATCAGATGAATTTTTCAATAATCTTAATAATACTTTAGACCAACTATCACAAGATACATCTATCTTGGAAATCTTCATAATGGGTGATTTAAATACGCACTTAATAAATGGTTCAACATCTCCATCTACCCAGACACCTGATGAACATCATTGGTCAACGCTAATGCAAAGCAGGAACTTTACAATGTTAAATGGCACAATTCCAGGTGATGTTCCTCACAGACCCACCTGGCATAATGAGGGTAGTCATTCCACCCTGGATTATATATATGTCAACGATCAGCTTTTCTCTAATATCATCTCTTTAAAAATTAGACAAACTAAAATGAGCGATCATAGCCAGTTAGTTGTAACTTGTAGATGGCCAATTTTGATCTCGAGAATCTATAACTCAAACTTTACGAACCTCCAAGTTAATACTTCGGGAAATCGCATCAAGTGGTCTAAAGCCAAATTGCTTTGTCTTAAGAGAAAGCTGTATAACACATACAGTGTTTCCACGGTGGATGACAGCCCCTGTTATGTACATGCTATGCAACAATTCTCATCTGATTCCCGAAATGTCAAGGGTTCTCGTGTAAAACACCTCCACACCTTTGACACCAAGGTAAAAGATAAGAAGACTGTATTAAGAAAGCAGGTGAGAAGGTTACTAAAAGGGTCGCTAGAACCTTTTGCTAGTAACCTTGAAGAAATAAAATGATTAAAATCTGAATATAAAAGATGGCTATTTAGTCGCCGAGCGCTTCAATATCAGCGCGATGGCGAAGCCATGCTGAGGCAAATAATGTCTAAATCTTCAGGGGGAATATGGGCACTTCTGAATTCTGCTTGTAATCAACATCAAATTACACTTCAAATCAATTCCATCTCTGAAAGCAATTGGGAAGCTTATTTTACTAACATATATAACTCCCCGTTGCCTGATGTTAGGTTGGAATGGAATAAAATTGTTGGTAATCATGAAATACACTTCAACCAGGAAGATATATTACATTGTATAGCCAAATTAAGCACGTCAAGAGCAACAGGACCTGATAGCCTACACAATGCACAAATCAAACAGGATAAGGAATTATGGTCTGAAATATTATATCTCATCTTCAAAGAAATTATGAGCTCGGGGAAACTGCCTCATTCCTGGCAAACATCTGTGATTTTCCCCATATATAAAAAAGGTGATCGAACAAACCCTTCATCCTATAGACCAATCACCCTGTTGGATTGTCCAGGAAAACTTTTTGCTCGCTTGGTTCAGAAGGAGTTCAACAACTGGTTAGACAGTTTGAACTATAGACATCCTTACCAGACGGGCTTTATTCCTGGATTAGTCACGGCCATTAACCTGACAGTCTTGCAAGCCATTATTAGGCATGGGAAAGACTTGAAAAAACCTACTTATGCTGCTTTTGTTGACTTCAAGTCTGCTTTTGATCTTGTTCCAAGAGAACTGCTGTTTAAGAAGTTATTAGACCTCAAATGTCCTTGGTACATACTAAAATGGATTGTAGAATTCCACTCTAACACATCCATACAAATCAGGCTAAACAATATAGGCTTATTGTCTGCATCGATAAGTACGGCTCGCAGTTTGAAGCAGGGGCGCCTTCTGGCATCTGCCTTATTTAATTTTTTCATCTGGGATATTGGAAACGGGTTTTCAAATGTCATCACCGATCTGTGAAGCTTCAAGAAGCGCGAATTAATCGGCTTCTTTATGCGGATGACATGGTTCTCATCTCTCAAACACCAATTGGTTTACGCAATATGCTAAATGTCATAGATATTTATGCTAGTAAAAATTGCATTAGCATCAATCTTTTGAAGACCCAAGTTATCCAATTTGGTGAAAGAAAGAACCAAAAGAGTAAACAATGGTGCCTGTAAAAAGTGGCATTGAAAGTCGTACACTGTTACATCTATTTGGGTACTTGAGTTAATTATGATATCTCGGACAAACCATACGAGGAGCATCTCCTGATAAAACAAAAAACAGCTCTATCTCAGATGTCATTGATTCGCAAAAAGTATTGCAAATTCTCAGTTAAACCATTAATTGTATACTTTAAACAAAAATACATACCCACTATACTGTATGGATCGGAGTCTAAAAAATGTCAACCTTATTCCTACTGGTTGAAATTTGAAAGTAGATATTGGAAAAGGTCACTGATGTTGCCTATGTCGGAATCCATGTGTGTCATCAGACATCAGTTGGGTTTGCTCTCATTTTATGCAATATATAAGTGGAAAATCTGCCAACTTTTTAGGAAATGCATAATGACAGAAAACAAGAATGGATTGCTTCTCATGTTGTCTAATTATTTAATACATTCTAATGATAAATTTGCAAAGATCTGGCGCTCCTTTGCTTACAAAATTTTGAATGGTGCTAATATATCTCATGAACTATTAATTGAGAACCCTGATAAAGCAAAATCTAAACTTTGGAAGCATGATTGGATTAAAACAAGAACGGCCTGCCTGTCATTGCAAAAATTTAATCAAAACCCATTTAATCATAAATGTCTCGGTCAAACTGAAAAATACTTGATACAATCTCCGAGCCCGTCTCAGCGCTCTGATTTCCTGAGATTCAGGCTAAATACGTGGCCTACAAGGGAAATAATGGCAAAATGGAGTAGAATCCCAAAGGAAAATATCCAGTGTCGCTTTTGTATGAAAGATAATGAGACATTGAAACACTTAGCGGTGGAATGTGAAGCTTTATTGCCTGCAAGAATATTGTATTTTAAACACTTATTTGATACTAATCATACACTATACAAGGATGATCTATGGATAAAATTGTTTGTGGGAATGTCTAAACCCTTAAGATATGCTATTGTAAAATACCTTAATCAACTGATGCCTAAGGCCATTAACAAATTTGGAGTGGATGAAACATCAACGGTGAATCAAACATGAATTAATTTTTCTATATCTCAAAGTTGAATGCAATACAATGAACCATCCCAAAATTTGTTTTGTATGTTAGTACATGTTGATTATCTTTAATGTAAATAGAAATAACTTGAATGTGAATAATGCATACGATCTAGCTATGTCCATATTTGGGTGTTTTATTTTATTGCTGTAATGTTTTAAATGAATTTGTTTACTTTTTTTATTTGCTTATTATTTTCATCTGTAATGTTGAAAGGTTAGATTAACCTCTAACCAAAACAACAATAAAAAAAAAATAATAATAAATAACCAAGCCAACGACTGATAAATTGGGGCAAGCAGCGCATGAAAAGGCCACCCACTCCTTACTCTAGTTAAATAAAAGAAGAGACTGGGGCAGTATCCAGCAATGTCGTCATCTGATTCCCCAGCCCTATACCACTTTCAGCTCGGGACTGTGTCACCTTTCTGTGCCAGGGCAGTTCCAAGCCATAACCATTGAATGTTACTCTTTGGAAAAATGGGGCACATGGCTCCCAGGCTGGCCTCCTCCATCAAGTAGTACAGCTCCACCAGTAATCCCACATTCTGTGTGTGTTGCAGGGCCTGACAGTTCGAATTAGAAAGACCTCTCTGTGTAGTCACAGATCGGTCTTTCTAAATCCTTTTTTTTGTTTGTTTCATTTTTTCATAAAAGGTCATTTACCCTAACACGGCTTTTCATGGTAAGAGATTGTACCCATTTCTTTCTCTACTGAGTCCTTATCTGACTCTTCCCCAAAAAGGTAAATACGGTATGCAGTAATAAAATCGCAGCAAAATGTCGCCTTTACAAAAAATCGTGGCAAAAATGCCATGGTTTGACCCGGTAAAGTGTAATTTATTATACCATTTAAGAGGAGCAGGGGTTGCAGGGATGTCCCCCTGCTCCCCTTAAATGGTATAATGGGACTGGGGGTTGCGGGGGTGTACCCCGCATCCTTTACATGGATTGCGGTGCCAAAACCATGGCTTTTTTGCCACAATTCTTTGTGGAAACAGCCATTTTTGCCGCAATTTTAACACATGAACCATAAATACTGAATCTGTCCACTTACAGGCCCTAAATCAGGGTACACCACGGGTCCAGATTACCTGCACGGCCCATGGTGTGGGCTTCACAGGTGGGTAATAGCCTTTTGAAATTCTAGTAGAGTATGGCCTACTGTATCGCTGGACTAATCTCTCTACTGGGAACCCTATGTAAAATCCATCACCATGGAACTTATTACTCGTTTGTCAGTGTGGTAAAAACAATGGCAGTAATGGAAATACTGCCCCTCGCCCCTCCCCCTTCGCTAATTCTCACTTCAGAGGAAAAGTGGAGGAGAAACCTCCAGCTGGAAATCTTTCTACCATATTACCTCCAAAACATGGAAGATTTACAGTGTGTAGAATTACTGCTGGCAGCACAGTAAATCATCCAAATCCCCAATAGAGCCCTATGGGATTCCATAAATGGGGACTTACAGAGCCAACCCGCGACTCATAATCTAGTGGATTTACCGCACTAATGAGAGACCTCCTATTAAGAGTGAGATTAAACATAATAAATACAAAAGAGATAGCCCTAGAGAGGAAATTAATATCCCGAAGCGAAGCCAACTGCAGATTCTGCGGTTCAGACGGAATTGTTGAAACCCTTGTCCATTGGGTCACCACTTGTCCGAAGTTGACAGGCCTACGCACCATTTATTTAAAGAAGACACAAAAGATTGACTATATTGAACTTGATCAGAACTGGTGGGAATGGATGATAATGGGAGAGAATACTAGTTTATGCCTCCAAGTCCTTAAGTTTACTGAAGCTATATCACAAAAGGCTGGAATTGGATATCTCCTCCGAAATAAGGACCGATTGTTGTAAAGGAATCTCCTGTCTCTTCTTCATTTCTTCTCTGTTCTCCTCGTCTTCTCTCTTGTCTTGTGTTCCTTCTCATCACCTCATCTTTTTCTCTATGATTTTTTCTAACCCCACTACTTTTTAGTTAAAATGGTTTTATTTAGGAAGTAAATGGAAAAGGGGAATTGAATGTAAATGGTTAATTTAACTTGTCATGATATATATTGACTATGTTAAACCAATAAAGATTTATAAAAAATAAAAATAAAAGGAGTAATAAAAGGAGTGACGATAAGGGTATTGGAGTTTAACTCCTGCCACACTTGAAATTAGGCCTTTTGTCCCTACGAATAAGTGATGAGTGGGATATGGAAATAGCCATATATGGTTATGTTACTGCCTGTCTCAGAGAGCAAGGACTGCTGTTTCCAAAACCAGGCACGACTTCACATCTAAAAGAAATCCTGGGAAGAAGTCAGCAAAGCATAAATGTAAAAGCACTCAATGCTGGGTGGTACCCAGAATGTTTGAATAAATTCAACCTTGTAATTGGGATCTGGGCTTCCCCCCACCCCAAGCTGCAAAAACCCTTACAAGAGGAGGTTCACTCTAACATTTTAACACCTGGAGACAAGTCCCTCATCACAGAGGACCTTGTCAAGCCAAAGACTCCTCGTGAGGAGGCAATGCCTGAACCTGCAACCTGCCATCACCCTCCCTTAAAGTATAGCTCATTCAAGGCACCAATTGTAGCAGACTTCCCATTACCGGATATAGGCCAAATGCTTGGTGCTGTCTTCCTCGGATCCAATAGGACCAGTCAGGTTGAAAGCCCTCAAGCACTCCCGCCCTCAGGCAGTCATGCTCTCTCGACCCTGTGTGACAGGCGACGGAATCTGAACACAGGTGACTGACATACTGGATGTTCAACCTGCAGTAGACCGAAACCTGAAGCTTTTCAACAAAGTGAACATCAGTACACCACCGACCTGAACTGCCTCTGCTGGACAACATCTGCACCGAACTGGGACGGTCCACCACTAATCAGCTTCACCAGTTCTTATTTCTTCAGCAAATTTCATCCCAATGGCTTCATAGCTGTGCTCCTAAATTATGCTGTGACTGCCAGCTGGTCTGCCATGTGCATCGGAAACACCAGGAATTATCTGATCAATCTTGGATCTTGCAGTTAACTCTATACCCCATCCCCACCCCCACCCTTCCATTCCTCAACTAACCTCTCTCTAAGTAAAATCTTGCAATCTTACATTCCGTTCACGCCACTCAGGCAACCCACAAGTTCTAGTATACCTAACACAATCTTCCCCTACCCATTTTCTATCAACAACCAAATGTATTAATTTATTTTGATTTTTCCCAACTCTATTTATTTCCAAATGATACTTCACATTGCAGGGCCTGCCCTTATGGCTAACCAGCACCTTCCTTTGACCCACCACAAAGAACCAAGAGTTTTCTTATCGGCACACAGGTAACGGGTACCTTTAAAAAAAGAATTGTAAAGCGTGAACCTAGCTTGAGAGCAGCAAGGGCTGTACAAGGTTTTTGTAGCTAGCGTTTGAGCTGGCATCTTTTAACAGTAGCGCCGTACTGTGAATTGCGTTCTAACCATCCATTGGGATTAGTCGGAATTGTACCAAAATGTCGCTCTCATTTGTGCATCCCCGTAATCACTGCGGCTTTGGGGGCACAAAAAATTAGGGCAATATTTACTGCGCCCAAGCAGAGTAGAGGTTCCAGGGGTGGCCCCTGCTCTACTTGGGTGCTGTAACCGGAGTTGGGGGGTGCGGGGGACAACAAAGAAAATAAAAAAGAAAGAAAAGCACCCTGCGCCGTCAGCTCTAACTCACGATAGTGGGAGGAGCTTACGCTGCAGGGATAGAAGCGTGTATGTGGCACACACAGAAGTGTGCCACCGTAAAGGTAAGTGGGGTAGGGGGGGTTGGTAAGGGAAGTGCGGGCCGGGGATGCGGGCTCAGTGATCGATCTGATCACTGCGCTGCGCCGTAATTGGCATCGACATTTTGGTCTGCGCAGTTACGGGCGGTGCAGTGATCACATAGATTCGGATTAGTCCATGTTCAGATGCTGTTGGAAAAGTCACATCTGACCTGCACTCATCAATACAACAGGTTTTCCTGCTACCCGACTACCCTCCTACCAATATTTGAACAGAGCCATGTGCAGCGAAGCCAATATTCTTTCAAGGTAATTCATAGAATTTCGCAGAAAAGTGTCGCAAGCGGCTGGCGCAGAGTGTCCGCGTGCGATTGACTGCGCCAGGCACGTGCGATAAAACCGATTTCCGCGCACAGCGTATTCATGGATTTCATGCTCCCAAACCAGCCGTGGCGCAGAGTATCGCAGCGACCCTGCAGCAGCGCCAGTAACGCCCCCAAGAACGCCCTCGCGCAAGGAAAAGCCAGCAAAATCGCTAAATCATCGCAAAGGGCTGCGCTAACTCTGGACCAGTTTACAGGGCAGCCAAACAAGGAACGCAAAGCGGGTAACGTGCATATCAGGGGTACACGTGAAGTCATACACGCGATTAGCCAGGGTACATGTATTACAGGGGTACGCGGGAAGTTTAACACGCGATTGGCCAGGGTACGTGTATTACAGGGGTACGCGGGAAGTTCAACACGCGATTAGCCAGGGTAAGTGTATTACAGGGGTACACGTGAAGTCATACACGCGATTAGCCAGGGTACGTGTATTAAATGGGTACGCGGGAAGTTTAACACGCGATTGGCCAGGGTACGTGTATTACAGGGGTACGCGGGAAGTTTAACACGCGATTAGCCAGGGTAAGTGTATTACAGGGGTACGCGGGAAGTTCAACACGCAATTAGCCAGGGTACGTGTATTACAGGGGTACGCGGGAAGTTTAACACGCGATTAGCCAGGGTACGTGTATTACAGGGGTACGCGGGAAGTTTAACACGCGATTGGCCAGGGTACGTGTATTACAGGGGTACGCGGGAAGTTCAACACGCGATTGGCCAGGGTACGTGTATTACAGGGGTACGCGGGAAGTTTAACACGCGATTAGCCAGGGTACGTGTATTACAGGGGTACGCGGGAAGTTTAACACGCGATTAGCCAGGGTAAGTGTATTACAGTGGAATTACTGGAAATAATTCTTCACAACAGTTACTTTAGATTTCAGGGCCAATACTATGTACAATCATCAGGTACTTCAATGGGGTCGGCCATGGCTCCGGTTTATGCTAACACCTACATGTATAAATTTGAAAAAGAAAACGTGTTGGACCACCCATTTTGGTCATTTAAAATCTTGACCTGGAAACGTTATATAGATGATATCTTCGGTATCTGGTGTGGTACACGAGATGAATTGGATCTTTTTTTGGAACATCTGAATTCAGTGAACAACACAATCAAATTCACAATGGAAGTAGGGGACCCTTCATTACATTTTTTGGATGTGAGCTTACAGATCAAAGAGGGTCACATCGACACCACGGTGTACCATAAACCAACAGACGTGAATAATCTTTTACATTTCAGCAGTTTCCATCCTAAACCCATGCTCAAAAGCCTACCATTCAGTCAAATGTTAAGATTGAAGAGAATTATCTCAGACCCAGCAGGCCTTGACTCAGAATGTTCATTTCTAGTTGAACGATTTGGATCTAGGGGGTATCCAGATACTATCACAGGAGAAGCCCGCAACAGATCAGAGACCTTCACGAAGGAACAACTACGCATCCCTAAAGTCAAGGATAAGTCCACACCGCTACTCTACATTTCAAAGTACTCACGACAGAGTTTCCAAATCAGCAAAACTCTGCGTAAAAATTGGACCATACTACACAATGATCCCTCTCTCCTGAAATTATTTCCCAAAGCACCAATGATGGCCTTTAAACGTGGACATAATCTCAAAGATAAACTAGTGAGAGCGGAAAGACCTCCTAAAGACAAACAACTTGTACTGAGTACCATAAAGAAGGGTACCTTTCCCTGCTTGAACTGTACGAACTGTAACAATGTTATAAAAGGTGAAACGATATCTCACCCACAAACTGGGAAGAAATTCAAAATCAGAGACTTTTCCACCTGCCTCTCCGCAGGTGTCATCTACTCATTGAAATGTCCCTGTGGTAAATTATACATAGGACAAACCACAAGACCCGTCAAAGAAAGATGGTCAGAACACAAATCCACCATCAGATGTAAGAATCTCAGATCCCCAGTGGCAAGGCACTTCATCGAATTCCAACATACGATTGCACAAATTAAATTTCAAGTCATAGAAATTGTCAAACGTCCACACAGAGGTGGCAATTACCAATCCCTGTTGTCACAGCGAGAGAAGTACTGGATCCACACACTTGACACTTTGCAACCTAAGGGTCTGAATGATGAATTCTCTTTGAGTTGCTTTCTATAGTGAATTGTGAAACTCACATGTTACATCGCCAACTACTATACACAAGTGTCAGTATCCCGGACCTTAAAAAAAATTTTTTTTCTTTGTCATTACAAGTGTTGTGACTTTGATGTTTTCTTCAAGGGAACTGTATTTTCCTATGTTTGACTTGCCTATATTCACTTAAATGTTTGCACCTGTTCACGAATGACCAATTGAACCATCTCTCCATTCGTTCGAACCTTGTATGAGTAATAGGCTACATCGCAATCTTTTATCCCCTTGCCATTGAATTATACTTGTCTCACTATATAATGAGTAGCCTCATGACTCTACATGATTTGTTTTGGACTATTAAGAGTAAACTGCATGTACCATTTGTGTTATCTATCATGACTGTAACGATTATTGTACTATTCACAAATTTCTGTTCCATTAGAACCAAAATTATAAAATGCGTTGCGATGGTGAACACCAGAATTCTTATGTTTCATTATGGAACATATTAACTCTACTTTTCTTATTTATCCTGATCTCTGGTCAGTCCCTATGAGTACGCTTGCACTATGCGCCATTGCATGATGGCCTCCATATTCCTCACTCACCGGCTTCTATGCCCTTTTCTATGTTTATTATTTAGTTTCCTTTCTACGTCTGACGGCGTGTCCCCAGCACAGCTCGTTACCTAGGTTACGACCGCGCGGAGCCACTGCCTGCCGGTTTCAGTTTCCACTAACAGTGTTCCCCGCACTGTACAGGTAAGCTACCGCTACTTGGGTCCCTTTGCCCGGTTGGGAGACCCCAGGTTTATTTTTCTCCAGTATAACAGAAATGTATATGTCCCCACTTAGGTGCCAGCAGTACGTGTCTCTTTGCAGATGCCCTGCATCGTATAATTGTTTCGAATACTTGTTGACCACACGGATGCCCCTGTTGCCTTGGCTACTCGTCCCGCAACTCGAGTGAGTGCATTCTTTAAAACCAATTCCGGTTTATTTTAAGTATTATTTATTTTATTCAGTAGCGCTCTTTTGGAGTTATTCTTTCTCCGTCCACAGGAGGGGTATGGTTTTTTCTTAAACACGCTCCCCATATTGACTCAGCTTTTTCACTATTCAAGGGTGGTCCTTGCTATTTAGAACCCACTACCGCTTTTGGCTTATCTCGATCTGTCTGACTCTTCATCACGCCATTTTCTAGATCCCACCATGTAGGTGGATCTCACACAATACATCTCCTTTGTTATGTGTTTAGCTATTAGTATAGAGTGTTTCTCTTTGATCTGTTAGTTCACTCTTTTCACCATACTAGATCTCCAGTATTCTGCTCTTCACCATCTCGCTAGCATCCCGAGTTATGTACAGCTTGTCAGTCAGTCCTTGACTGTTATGGAAATAAAATAAAAGATTTTACTTTTTGTCTCCTTGAAATGTTGTCAACAGTTCAATTGGGCCCTTATGAAGAAGAGGTTACCCTCGAAACGCGTCGGCCACTCCACAATTGGACAGCATCACCTCTCCATCATTTATTGCTTCTTCGCAATTTGTTTTAATATGTTAAACGTCACGAATTACTTTGTACAACAGAATGTGCCTTTTGGCAAATTTTGTTTTCCTCTTTGCCAAATAAATTGTTATATGCTCAACTAACAAACTGCTGTTATATATCTATATCCATATATTTGAAGGCCCTATGTGGCATCAGTAAACAGTGTGCAGGGGACGGGAGGGCCCCACTTTTTGGGTCCTCTTCTATTTTCTCTTTTCTGATTTAGGCTTTGTGCCAAGGCCTTTTTTCCTCCCCCGCACCTTTAAATTCTTAAACCAGCTCTTCTGTACATATAATGATGATTTGAATTTCTATATCAATTGTTACCAGGTGTGCACCACTGTCAGCATTTTTGTACGCGGGAAGTTTAACATGCAATTAGCCAGGGTAAGTGTATTACAGGGGTACGCGGGAAGTTTAACACGCGATTAGCCAGGGTACGTGTATTACAGGGGTACGCGGGAAGTTTAACACGCGATTGGCCAGGGTACGTGTATTACAGGGGTACGCGGGAAGTTCAACACGCGATTGGCCAGGGTACGTGTATTACAGGGGTACGCGGGAAGTTCAACACGCGATTGGCCAGGGTACGTGTATTACAGGGGTACGCGGGAAGTTTAACACGCGATTAGCCAGGGTAAGTGTATTACAGGGGTACGCGGGAAGTTCAACACGCAATTAGCCAGGGTACGTGTATTACAGGGGTACGCGGGAAGTTTAACACGCGATTGGCCAGGGTACGTGTATTACAGGGGTACGCGGGAAGTTTAACACGCGATTGGCCAGGGTACGTGTATTACAGGGGTACGCGGGAAGTTATACACGCGATTAGCCAGGGTACGTGTATTACAGGGGTACGCGGGAAGTTATACACGCGATTAGCCAGGGTACGTGTATTACAGGGGTACGCGGGAAGTTTAACACGCGATTAGCCAGGGTAAGTGTATTACAGGGGTACGCGGGAAGTTATACACGCGATTAGCCAGGGTACGTGTATTACAGGGGTACGCGGGAAGTTTAACACGCGATTAGGCTGGGTGGGTCCTCACAGGTGTTCCCTGTACACCCTCCACGGCCCCTGCAGGCAGCCTACAAAACAGGGGACTACCCTGCACACCTGCTCATGTCCCCCTGCACCCCCACCCCCCCAGCAGTGCAGGGGCAGCCTCCACCAGGCCCCCACTCATGTCTCCCACCACCCCCACCCTCCCGCCACCAGGGGCAGCCTCCACCAGGCCCCCACCCATGTCTCCCACCACCCCCCGCCACCAGGGGCACTCTCCACCAAGCCCCCACCCATGTCTCCCACCACCCCCACCAGTGCAGGGGCACCCTCCACCAGGCCCCCACCCATGTCTCCCAACACCCCCACCCACCAGCACTGTGGGGCACGTGGCCAGCAGGCAGTCAGGCAGCAGCAGATGGCAGGTGGGAGCGTGCTCAGGGCTCTGGGGGGCAGTAATTTCGCCTCCTGGCCAGGAGCGTGGTCTCTCGTGTGTGAACGCGTGGACAGCCTGATAGGTAGTGAAATCCCACACGTCAGCAAAGGCCCTTAGCGCGTAAACCCGTCAACAGCATATGCGCGCCTATAGTCACCTGCACGTGCAGGAAATTGTTGCGTGACACGTCCCAGTGTCAAAGCGTGTGATTGGTGAAAATGGATGTACACGTAGAAGTGACAAAGCGTGTGATTGGTGAAAATGGATCTACACGCAGGAGTGACAAAGCGTGTGATTGGTGAACGTACACGCCGCGTAAGTGACGCTGTACGTGTGGGCCTGTATATAAGGTACATGTAGAACACCATTTCCTTGTACGTGCTTTTCGTGGAGAGCGAGTGGGTGAAATCTGTACTTCTTGTCGTTTCACACGCGATTTACTTCCCGGCGTTTCCAGTTCGTATTCCCTGTTACCTCTGACAGCTTTTTCTCTTTTTTCTCTTTTACTGGTTTACCTGGGCCTGTTCCCTCAAACAGTGTCCCCTTCTACTGTTGTCCTGTCTTCTCAGACAGCGTACACATCTTCTTTTGGCGGGGGTTTAGCCAGCCAAACGCGCTCATTCTTCACGCTCTTTTACCTGGCAGACGGTGAGTCACGCACGTATCCAACTTCTGTGCTTGCCCCGTGTGTTGCCTACCCCTTCAGAGGTCATTCTAGGCTGCGTGTGACACGCATACGTTCATTCTTGTGTTACTGGGTGCCACAGCGTAGTGCAGGTTTTTCTTTCTGCACACGTGGTCTAGGAGGGGTTGCGTGCACGTCATCTCCCTTTTTTGGGCCTCCTGTGCGTTGCGTGACCCGTCATCTTTCCCCAGGGGTTACAATCAGCCGTGCTAGAGCACTAGGGTACAATTACCATCTGGTACCCAACCCCTTTGACCCCCAATTGCCCAGGACAATTGTCTACAGCCACTCCCATACGCACATTAATATCAGTGCCATGGCTGGGAGGCTGGGAGGCTGATGGAGCGACTAGAGCAGGCAACTGACTCCATCTGCCAGTCACACAGGGAGGACATGTTGGGGTCCAACAGGGACAGGCGGGCGGCACTGGCGACTCTGCAGGAGGCCATCTCCATTGAGTCCCAGGGCCACAGGGAAGCCCTGAGGCAGGAGCTCCTACACCTCAGGACGACTCTTGTTGAGCTTGAGGCTTCAACACACCAAAGGACAGAACAGCAGCTGGAGCGTCTCACCCGTACGCTCTCAGCTGAGATGCAGGCAACGAGGGCGGAGGTCCGGGCATCCCGTGAGTTGTTGCATGGGGACCTCCGCACACTCATCCTCCAGAACCAGACCTACCACACCCGCATGCTTGCAGCCATGGAGGAGCAGACTAGGGCCTTGCGTGGGCTGCCTCCCATAGTGCAACCACCTCCGGATGCAGCTGCACAGGGTGATAATAGCGACAGCAGTGACACTCCCACAATAGGGTAGCCGTGTGGGCCATGAGCCCATGGAGGTGTTTTATTTTCCCAGGATCCACGCAGGTGGGTTCTGGTGTGCATCCTGTCCTCGGACCTCCTGGGTGGCCTCCCCAACCCCCCCGGGCCCATCAATGGCCATTTTTGATTGTTTCTTATTTTTATTTTTATTTTGATTTCTTTTATTCCCAATTTTTTTGGGAGGATCTGTTGGCTCCGATCTGTTGGCTCCGATCTGTTGGCTCCGATCTGTTGGCTCCGATCTGTTGGCTCCGATCTGTTGGCTCCGATCTGTTGGCTCCGATCTGTTGGCTTCCGTGGTTCCTGTGGGCATACGCTGCATTGTGGCTGGGCACATGCAGGCTTGTAATGTATTTGGTTCAGATGCTTGGGTTTGAGTCACACACACCCCTCCTGCTTCCCGTTTCCATGGGCTTGCAAAGGGTGTGCCCAAGTGACAGTGAATTACACAGTGACGTTGGACTCCCATGAGCTGTGTGGCCAGTCTGTAGTCAATACTGTGTATACATTCCTAGTGCATATTGCTGTTGTGTTGTACACTGCATGTTGCATTGATGTGTAACTCTTCTTCTGTGTCTACCTCCCAATTTGCAGGTCCCTTCCTCAAGTCCACACAAGGACCTCTAGTCTGGCGATGGGGACCATGTTGGCAGCAGTGCTCCTACAACTCTACATGGCGCCAACACTGCACAGTTGGTAGTGGTGGGAGTGCAGGCATTTCCAGGTGGTGAGACTACTAATATGTTACATTTTTGATGTCATGTTAATGGTACTACGTGCTCAAGTATGTTGTTGGTCCGGCATTGCTGTGAGCATTTCAGGTGTTGCAGGTTTCTAATAGTGCCACTGTACATAGTGAGAGTGATGTCATGTTGTGGGGATTACTTTGTTTACCTGCAATTAGCATGACATGGCACGGTGTGTCGTGTGGCAGTGCTGGGGTTGGGTTGGCTGACATGGCACTGTCCTCTTGTTGCATTTTGCAAGTGGGCATTCATTTTAGCTGCTTCAATGTGTAACTTCACAAAACTGCATTGGTGGTGTCTGTGTGGGTAGGGATGCACACATTGTGACACTTCCAGGTGAACAATCTCAGGCTGACATGGAATTCCCGGTTCATTCTCCACACATTCAGGATCAGTGTCAGGTTGAGTCATCATTGATTGTCAGATGGAATGTGCCAGGGCAGTGTGCACTCCACAGGGGTGTGATTTCTATGTGAAGTAATTAGCCACTAGCTGTGTACGGGCTGCCTCCCCCCGTGCCCTTTCCCCTCCCATGCGCAGCGGCTGTGCATGTGGTTGGGGATGTGGGGCCACCACCATGTCCACGGCCAGGCCCCGGCGTGTTGCAACGTTGTGCAGGACACATGCTGCCACTATGATCCTGCACACTACTGGGGGAGCGTATAACAGCTGCCCGCCAGAACGGTCAAGGGAGCGAAAGCGTGACTTCAGCACTCCGAATGTGCGCTCCACTATGCCAGGGGGGTTGTAATGTGGGCTGTGTTAAATCTTACCTGGGGTGGCGTGGTGGGGTTCCGAATTGGCGTCATCATGTGGGGGCTGAGAGGGTAGGCACTGTCCCCTGTGGAGGTGGGGATTGGTATCATTTGTGAGGTTGTGACCTTGCTCAGTATCCAACATGCATGCATGTGCAGTGGCATACATACTCACCAAGCAGCCATGTATCGCCATGCCGCCCAGCTTCTAGGTCCCGGCTTAGGGTGGACATTCGGTAAATGAAGCTGTCGTGGGTGGAGCCGGGATAGTTGGCATATACTGAGGTGATGATTCCCTTGGCATTACATGCTACCTGCACGTTGATGGAATGCCAGTGCTTGCGGTTCCTATAGATGTGCTCAGATGCCCTGGGGGGACGTAGAGCCACATGGGTGCAGTCGATGGCACCTAGCACTTTGGGGAATCGTGCCACTGCGTAAAAATCCAGGGCGGCAGCATGCCTTTCTGCAGGTGTTCTGGGCAGGTATATGTGCCTGCGGACTGATGGGCGTGCAGTCATGATGTTCAAGACCTGGTGTAGGCAGCGTGACTGGGTGGCCTGTGACACCCCACCCACTATGGCACTTGTCCGCTGAAATGATCCAGTGGCTAAGAAGTGCAGTACATTGAGGACCTTCTCCAGGGGGCTGAGTGCTTGGGAGCACAGGGTGGGTGATGTGAGGTCATCCTCCCACTCAGTCACCAGGTCCAGTATGATGTGTGGTGGAAACCTGTACCTCCCATACACCTGGTCATCAGGCATCCCGAAAAGGCTGGTTCTGGGTGTGAATATTCTGGCCCTGACTATCCTCCTCCTCCTCCTTTGGTAGCCCACTGCCACTGCTGCTAGGAACGGTATGTTCATCCTGGCGTCTGAGCTTGTTATTGTTAAAGTCCGCAATTTATGCTTAGCGCGTGTTCTAGGCGAGCGTGTGACCCGCGCAGCCCTGGAATCCTGTTGCCAGTCCAATAGCGTGTGGAAATTCACACGCACCACGGGATACAGCGTGTGACCCGCGCAGCCCTGGAATCCTGTTCCCAGTCCAATAGCGTGTGGAAATTCACACGCACCACGGGATACAGCGTGTGACCCGCGCAGCCCTGGAATCCTGTTCCCAGTCCAATAGCGTGTGGAAAATCACACGCACCACGGGATACAGGTTCGCTGACGTACTTGCGTGTGTAAGTGGCCGCGCACCCATTAAATACACGTACATAGGCCAATCGCGTGTACGCGCACTTTTGTCCAATTACACGCGATGACACTCTGACGTGCAGTATCTCCACGTGTGCCCCGTCATCACGTCCTGAGTGGGGAACACCCGTGCGGGTCACGTCACAGACGCGCTTACGCGCTGAGGGACTCTGGTCCAATAGAATCGCGTATGCGTGCTGATGCGCTTACGCGCTAAGGGCCTTTCCTCGGATTTCACGCTGACGTGCAGGATTTTCACGTGCCAAATCACTCCGTATCAAGCTGGCCACGCGAAAACACACGGAAGCCCACGCTCCTGCCCAGAAGGCCGAGTTACTGCCCCCCAGTGCCCCGAGCAGCCTCCCACGTGCCATCTGCTGCTGCCTGCCTGCCTGCCTGCTGCCACCGTGCCCTGCCATTTGGTGCCTGCACATCAGCCATCTGCAGGGGTCCAGTTGCTGTGTCCACCCCTGCTGGAACTGAAGACTCCCGACTGGTATTACATCGCTCCACAGCCCAGCCCCAGGACCCAGTTGCCCACCCACATCTGCCTCTGGGGTTGCCATGTCGGGCACTTCCACATCTGGCACCAGTGGCAACCCCAGGCCAGAGGGGCAGAGGGGCACCAGCTTCACTGTCACCGAAGTTGGTGTCCTGGTGGAGCATGTCCTGGGGCAGTATGATGCCCTCTTTGGATCGTCCCGCGCCAGCAAGGAAGGACGGCAGAGGATCTGGGCCGACTGTGTGGTTGCCATCAACGCGGAGGGGGTGGCAACCCGCGACGTCCTGAAGATCAAGAAGCGCTGGGAGGACTTGAGGTCCAGGACCCTTGTGAAGGCCCGGCGCCTCGTGGAGGGTGGCCGGGGCCGCATGAGTACCATCCAGATGAGGGTCCTGGAACGCGTACGCCCAGCGCTCCACGCCCAGATCCTTGAGAGGGAGGCCCGTCTGGAGTTGAGCGGTAAGTGTCCATGCATTGCTGTGTGAGACAGGGCATGTTGCGGTGTGCTGGTTCTATGATACTTGCCTGTATGTGTGCCATAGCCCATGTATGCATGTATGTGTGCAGGGACATCATGGTAATGCATGTGCGACCAGTGATGTGTGATGCACATGGTTGTTGCATGTGTTGATATGCCGCATGGGGAGCCCTAATCAGATTATGAACATGAGAGCATGCCAGTCTCTGTACCTGAACATGGGTGGGGGTGAGGGATGGGTGCTGATGCCAGGTACATATATGGTAGCCATGTCTGTGTGCCTGACCTGCGTGTCTGTGACTTGTGCATGCCATGGATGCATGACACATGTGTGTGACAATGCAGAGATTCAGTAAAGCAGCAAAATTACCCTTGTATCCGCTGTGTTTGGTGTGTTTGGGGCCAGATGGATGTGACTGAGGTGATGTGTGTGCATGTGATGGGCATGAGGCATGATGCATGTGAGTTACATATCATTGAATGTTTCAAGAGTCCATTGGACATGCATGGAAATGTCCATGGCATGCACCATGCCTGTTACTGTGTGTGTTTTGCCTGGACTGGCCCATGTGTTGTGGAGGGACATGATGGAAGTGTACTTTGACAGTGGTGCTCATCTGCTATTGCTTCCTGTCTAGGGGACCATTGTACAGTGCCCTGATGCTTGTGTTCTTTGTCTCCCTCTACGCAGCGGCTAGTGAAGAAGAGGGCGGAGACGGCGCTGTGGAGCAAGGCGGCGGGGATGCCCCCACGGCTGCAGCGGAAGGGGTGGGTGAGCCCCCACAGGGGCCTGCTACGGTGGGAGACGGTGAGGAGCCATCCAGGTTGGTGGTTTGCACAGAGGAGGAGGAGGCCGCCACTGGGGCACACATGGGGCCTGGTGGGGGCATCCCTGCTGGTGCAAGTGGTGCAGTCCAGGGCCAGGGGCAGGAGGCAGCACAGGTCACCGTGGAGGGGCCTGTGCATGTCGCTGTCCCTGACCCTGTGAGTGCACCACCATGCACCAGCAGGGATGCCCCGTCCCAGGCCTGTCCGCAGGTAGAGGGGATGTCCATGTCACCTGACTCCCCTCCACCTGCGGACGTGGGAACCCCTGGCCGTGCGGAGAAGGTCCTGATTGGGGTCGCGTTGCGCACGGCTGCGATTCGTGATGCCGTGCGTGCTTCCCGGGAGGAGCACGCACGTCATCACGAAGTGCACCGTGCCGACGTGGCCCAATTGGGATCGGCCATGTTCGGGGGTTTCCTGCATGTGTTGGCCAATGTGGCGGCCCTCTCCTCCTCTGTGCAGGCTATCCACCAGTCGTTCTCCTTGCCGTCTTCCAGCCCAGATGCCACCAGGGCCCCCTGTGGACCTGCCCCGACCAATGCAGCCAGCTCGGTGGGGATCCCATCCCTGCCACAGTCGGGAGTCAGAGATCCAGCAGGGGTGGACACCAGAGCAACTGGACCCCAGCAGATGGAGGATGTGACGGCTCATCGGGCAGGGCACGTGCACGACGGCGTCGGTGGTTTCCATCAGCCTGGATGCCGTCGTGCTGGCACAGGCAGTTGCGTCGGAGGCAGCAGCAGGCTCAACGTGGGAGGCATCATGGCTCGGGGCCATCAACATCAGGGGTGCAGGCATCGGCCGGAGGGCAGGAGAACCCTGGAATGGGAGTGGCTTCCGTGTGGGAGAGGTTGTGCCAGCGGATAGGTGCGGAGCGGCAGCGGGCAGAGGAGGAACGGCTCACGATGGTCAGGGCGGAGGACTCCATGCGGAGGGCGCTGAGGCGGGCTGAGTGCCTCGAGGGTCTTCGCAGGGAGTTTGAGCTTGACACTGCGTTATCCCTGCGGGACCTCGGGGCCAGGGAACATGCCCGCCTCCAAGCCATTGACCAGGAGTTCGAGGATGCCCTGGCCCATGACAACAACCAGTGAGCCGTCCGAATAGCCCGCTGCCTTTGTATATAGTTGTATAGTTAGGGTTAGGTTTCCTTTGTTTTTTTGAATTTTTTTTGGGTTGCGATTGGACAATGCACCACTTTTTTGTATATAGTTCCCTTTTTAGTTAGTAGTCAGTTAGGTTTAATTTGGTAGGGCTCATGGACCCAGGATTATCTTCTTGATTGGCTTATTTTAATTTTTCATAATTTTTTCTTGGACATTCATCTTGTTTTGTTTGATTTGCTTTGTGTTTTTTCTTATTTGCTGTTCAATACATATTATTTTTTTAATCTTCAATGTGTCGTATCATCTCATTGCTTTCAGGCATGTCATGTTGGGTGTTTTGTCATTCACTTGCAGCCATTGTGTGTGACAGACATGTGTTAAATTGCATTATTTACATTGGGGGTGTAACATGTAATTGCCTTTGATATGTGGGTGGGTGTGATAGTTGGTTGGGCCTTTTGGCAGGGGAGGATGGGCATTACGGACATGATTGGGGAATGTTGGGACCCAGGTGCAGGGGGGCATGGATTGGACATGGGTGGGGGCCTGCTGGCAGGTGCCCCACAGTGCTGGGGGGTGGGGGTGGTGAGAGACATGAGTTGGACATGGGTGGGGGCCTGCTGGCAGGTGCCCCACAGTGCTGGGGGGTGGGGGTGGTGGGAGACATGAGTGGGGCCCTGGTGGAGGGTGACCCTGGTGGCTGGGGTTTGGGGGTGGTGGGAGACATGAGTTGGACATGGGTGGGGGCCTGCTGGCAGGTGCCCCACAGTGCTGGGGGGTGGGGGTGGTGGGAGACATGAGTGGGGCCCTGGTGGAGGGTGACCCTGGTGCCTGGGGTTTGGGGGTGGTGGGAGACATGAGTTGGACATGGGTGGGGGCCTGCTGGCAGGTGCCCCACAGTGCTGGGGGGTGGGGGTGGTGGGAGACATGAGTGGGGCCCTGGTGGAGGGTGACCCTGGTGCCTGGGGTTTGGGGGTGGTGGGAGACATGAGTTGGACATGGGTGGGGGCCTGCTGGCAGGTGCCCCACAGTGCTGGGGGGTGGGGGTGGTGGGAGACATGAGTGGGGCCCTGGTGGAGGGTGACCCTGGTGCCTGGGGTTTGGGGGTGGTGGGAGACATGAGTTGGACATGGGTGGGGGCCTGCTGGCAGGTGCCCCACAGTGCTGGGGGGTGGGGGTGGTGGGAGACATGAGTGGGGCCCTGGTGGAGGGTGACCCTGGTGCCTGGGGTTTGGGGGTGGTGGGAGACATGAGTTGGACATGGGTGGGGGCCTGCTGGCAGGTGCCCCACAGTGCTGGGGGGTGGGGGTGCAAGGGGACATGTGTTGGTGTTCATTAGTTCAAGGAGACATGTGCCTTTGCTGGGGGGCATGCCCATGTTGGGTGGGCTGCCTGCGGGACATGACCAGGGATGCAGGGTAGTCCCCTGTGGTGTGGGCTGCCTGCAGGGGCCGTGGAGGGTGTACAGGGTACACCTGGGAGGAGCCACACTGTCAAATCACATGTGGAACTTCCCGCGCACCCCTGAAATACTCGCGCCCAGGCTATTCGCGTGTGGAACTTCCCGCGCACCCCTCAAATTCACGCGCCCAGGCTATTCGCGTGTGGAACTTCCCGCGCACCCCTGAAATACACGCGCCCAGGCTATTCGCGTGTGGAACTTCCCGCGCACCCCTGAAATACACGCGCCCAGGCTATTCGCGTGTGGAACTTCACGCGAACCCCTGAAATACACGCGCCCAGGCTATTCGCGTGTGGAACTTCCCGCGCACCCCTCAAATTCACGCGCCCAGGCTATTCGCGTGTGGAACTTCCCGCGCACCCCTGAAATACACGCGCCCAGGCTATTCGCGTGTGGAACTTCCCGCGCACCCCTGAAATACACGCGCCCAGGCTATTCGCGTGTGGAACTTCACGCGAACCCCTGAAATACACGCGCCCAGGCTATTCGCGTGTGGAACTTCCCGCGCACCCCTCAAATTCACGCGCCCAGGCTATTCGCGTGTGGAACTTCCCGCGCACCCCTGAAATACACGCGCCCAGGCTATTCGCGTGTGGAACTTCCCGCGCACCCCTCAAATTCACGCGCCCAGGCTATTCGCGTGTGGAACTTCCCGCGCACCCCTGAAATACACGCGCCCAGGCTATTCGCGTGTGGAACTTCCCGCGCACCCCTGAAATACACGCGCCCAGGCTATTCGCGTGTGGAACTTCCCGCGCACCCCTCAAATTCACGCGCCCAGGCTATTCGCGTGTGGAACTTCCCGCGCACCCCTGAAATACACGCGCCCAGGCTATTCGCGTGTGGAACTTCCCGCGCACCCCTCAAATTCACGCGCCCAGGCTATTCGCGTGTGGAACTTCCCGCGCACCCCTGAAATACACGCGCCCAGGCTATTCGCGTGTGGAACTTCCCGCGAACCCCTGTAATACACGTAGCCCGCTCCCCCAGCCCCGATCGCGTGAGGAACTTCCCGCGCACCCCTCAAATTCACGCGCCCAGAAATATACGTAGCACGCTCCCCCAGGCCCGATCGCGCACCCCTCAAATTCACGCGCCCAGAAATATACGTAGCACGCTCCCCCAGGCCCGATCGCGTGTGGAACTTCACGCG
Organism: Ambystoma mexicanum; assembly: GCF_040938575.1. Classification (NCBI taxonomy): domain Eukaryota; kingdom Metazoa; phylum Chordata; class Amphibia; order Caudata; family Ambystomatidae; genus Ambystoma; species Ambystoma mexicanum. The sequence goes on from NC_090925.1 coordinate 381,411,740, forward strand.
AACCCCTGTAATACACGAAGCCCGCTCCCCCAGGCCCGATCGCGTGAGGAACTTCACGCGAACCCCTGTAATACACGTAGCCCGCTCCCCCAGGCCCGATCGCGTGAGGAACTTCACGCGAACCCCTGTTATACACGTAGCCCGCTCCCCCAGGCCCGATCGCGTGAGGAACTTCACGCGAACCCCTGTAATACACGAAGCCCGCTCCCCCAGGCCCGATCGCGTGTGGAACTTCACGCGAACCCCTGTAATACACGTAGCCCGCTCCCCCAGGCCCGATCGCGTGAGGAACTTCCCGCGCACCCCTCAAATTCACGCGCCCAGGCTATTCGCGTGTGAAACTTCACGCGAACCCCTGAAATATACGTAGCACGCTCCCCCAGGCCCGATCGCGTGTGGAACTTCACGCGAACCCCTGTAATACACGAAGCCCGCTCCCTCAGGCCCGATCGCGTGAGGAACTTCACGCGAACCCCTGTAATACACGAAGCCCGCTCCCCCAGGCCCGATCGCGTGTGGAACTTCACGCGAACCCCTGTAATACACGTAGCCCGCTCCCCCAGGCCCGATCGCGTGAATAACTTCACGCGAACCCCTGTGATGCACGTACCCTGCAAATCGCGTGTGACACTTCCCGCGCACCCCGGTATACATGCACACGTATTTTTTGTCAGCGGGTGTCCGTGTTTGTGGGTACCCCTTTGCACGTCATTTTTCCTGGAGGGCCACAGTATGGGACATTCATCATGGCAGTATATAGGTGCTATTTGTTGGCGCACCTTTTGGCGCACTTTTCTTACAGCCGCAGAGACGCTACCGCCTCCTTTCTTGTGGCGGTCGTGTTTGTGCCTGTGCGCTGGTTTGAGCGTGCGCTTTTTTCCCCTATTCTATTCCATGAATACGTGTTGTAGGCGAGCGTGTGGGCGTTCCGCGCACTTGTGCCCTGTACTTCCCCCGTGACGCCCACGTTTTGGCAAGTTGTTCCCCATTCCGAGTGTTACGCCCGTGTTCCGCCTACTTTTATTGCGTGCGCCGCGCTATGTGCGATTTTCGCTGTGGCCTGTGCGATTTTCGCTGTGACCTGGCGCACGCTGTTAGATGGCCTGTGCGCTAACGTGCGCCGCGCACTTTTTATCGCACATCCGCTGGTTTTCTCGCGCACGGCCTTCCATGAATCGACGTGCGCTGCTTTTCGTGCGATTTTCGCACGTTCACTGCGATTTTCGCTATTCCACTGCGATTCGCACGTTTTTGCCCACTTGCGCCGCGCTAATTATTCCATGAATCGGCCTGTTTGTGTATGCGTGCTATATAAGACCACTTACTTTACCTTGCTATACCTTAATAGGGAAAATACCCAAGAATGGTCCTCTCCGGGCCTTGAGACTTTTTGAACCCAAATTCTCTACCTGTGGGTGGATTAAGAAATGTTGGCCACTAATCCGCCTGGTTTATCCTAATGAACCACTACCATGTTTGGCACTCAGGACACCAAACAACTTGAAAGAGTACCTCACACACTCCGAGTTCCAAAGAGTACCTCCTAAAAATACTCTCTGGAATCTTAGGCCACTACCCCTGCGGCTCATGCACAGTCTGTAGATGCCACAAGAAATGTAAATCGTTGGCGATACAGGGCAAGATGTAGCAATTGAAACCCTTTTCTAATTGCAAAACAGCAAATGCAATCTATTGCGTGGAAGGCCCCTGTGCCAAACGGTACATTGGCCGAACCAGCAGACCAGTTCATAAAAGAATAACTGAGCATAGGTCTCGCATCAGGTGCAGGAAACTTGAAGCACCCATGGCGTCACACTTTGTCGAATATCATCACACACCCGATGGCATCTCCTGGTGGGTGCTCGATGTGGTGACCTCAGGATGAAATGTGGCCAGCACCCTGGCGCACATAGAACTGTGGTGGATCTATAAAATGTGATCACACGTCACATAGGACTCCACAGGAACGGGGACATGGGAGCACCGGCACCGTTGCTAGCGGTGCAGGCGCTTCTGTGAAAACCATGCATGCAGGGGCCGGTGCTCTCGGCAGGTCAGACCTGCCAAGTGCACCGGCCCCTGCAGGCATATTCGTAGTCTAGCGGTCCGCTAAGGATGCTAGTACGTTGCTACCGGCACCCTTATTTCCAGACCACCAGACTTGGAATGAGGCCCACCATGTGGTGTTAGTTTTCCTTCAAAAAAAATAAACAGACAATAAACGGTTTTATGATCTGATACCAGAATGCCCATGCATGTACAGCTGCCTCTTGGATACCTAAGCACTTCAAGTTTGGCAATGCGTTTGCAGTGAATGTTACTGGCCTTTCAGGACAATGTTTTTCTAATACCACACAGACACAATTGCCATGATGACCTGAGCAAGCAAAATCGAACGCCTCCATAGTTACCAGTCAATCGCAAATGCGAGTTGGTAACTAGGCAACATCCGCGCACGTAACACTTTTGACATTCTAGTGTTTTCATGCTGCAAGATGCACAGCAATACCGTACTTTACATCCAGCCGTCACCAGATAACACAACGGGGAGCTCACTGAAGCCAATTTAGCGACTTTTGTCGCTATATTTAGCAATTATTCAGGGCCCTCTAGCGTCATTCCTGCAAAAACCGCCACTAGGAACGAATCTAGGCACTTTTTTCTGTTGGATTGGAGACTTTTGAGCAGGGGGGCAAGTCCTAAAATTGAAAGTGCGGGGACTTATCAGCAAAAGCAGTGGGGTGTGTCGTCGCCAGAAATTAGCATATCAAGGTGAAATATGCACATTTCATTAAAATGGCTTTGCATAACCACCCTATTTGCACAGGAAGAATGGCATTTGCCTTTCATAAAATCAACACACACACAAAACCACGAGAGGAGATTTTCTTCTAATAGTGTTTTTTAAAACGTTAAAAGGTGTGCATGTTTTAAACTGCAATAACCAATACTAATGTTTTCTCTGGAGCATGCAGTACCAAAATGGGACATTTCAACTTTTAGTTGTTTGTTATTTTTCATCAGGTTATATAGTGCAGTGGTGAAGTGTCCCGACTGTAAACCTGACCACTGCGACCCCTGAAATTGCTTGCATTCATACATTCAAAGAAGACTTTCAATGTTTCTCATTTTAGCTGGGGGACAGGGGGGGTGGACTGAGTCCACCCTTTGAAAAAAGTGGGTGGACTGCGTCCACCCGCATGTACCCTCGACTTGACCCGTGCTTTTGAGACTAGCCTGACGTGTTTGAAAGGCAAAATCAAGTATCACGTTAGCTGCAGGCGCAGGGTCAGGTGCATGCCCCAGTGCTACCAGCCAGCCAGTCACAGTCCTCCAGAGCCCGTTACGCAGACCACACATGGCCAGGTGAGGGGCGGGCAGCAATTGCCCTGACGCATAAATTAGTTACGCTAGTAACGTTACTTTGTGTGGCGCGCGGTGCTGTGCAACCAAGCTCCTCCAGAAAGGAATGGACGCCGGAGCTGAGAGAGATGACACAGCGCAAAACAGAGCATTGAGAAAGAGGTAACAACAGTGCCCTGCTCCTCCACTCAGCAGAGCACCATTTGGGCTGCGATCAATGACAGGAGTGGAAACCTCACGTGCAGGGGCGTTGCTGGGGGGGCTAAGAGGGCTATAGCCCCTGATCTTTTGGTTGTAGCCCCGGATAGAATCTCAGGAGCTACAGCCAAAAGGCTAGCTAGCCCCCAGTCCTAACAGTACCAACATCAGCTTAGCCCCGGTTCTTTTCCAGACCTAGCAACTCCCCTGCTCACGTGGCATATTATTTTGATGACTCCTTGCAGTTCCCCACACTGGGTGATTCGCACAGACGCAAGGTGACCGAATGGCACATTTAGAGAAACGCTGACCCTCCTGATAGCGTGGAGCGGTTCATTTCCCTGTGGGCAAGCATACCACAAGTAGTTTTGAGTGATGTTTAGGATATTTGGCAGGATCTATCGCTAAATTCATATGCCCTGTATTGCAGGTCCCCCACCGTGCATGGGAAGCACCCTCCTTCTCACCTGCTTCAGAAAACCATTTTGAATTTGAACAATAATTCAACCAGGCACAGACACAACGTGACCGCCCACATGAGGTCAATGAATAGCAACTGTTTCTATTCGTGTTCAGGCCTTCTAGTGAGGTTTACATTACACTAAACTTGACATTATGTGTTTTACACACAGGTTCCACTTCTTTCCTGTTCTGCGGATGAAGGAGGCGAGTCACATATCTTGCTGAAACATCTCTGCATATACCCCTGCAGAGGGGAGTACACTTTATCATCTGGTGTTAAGTTGTCCCCCAGAGAAGTCGACCCTAGACTGACCATTAACATTTGACCTATAGAGTCGAGTAAGCGAACACACTGATAGAAACAGTGTTCCCTACAGAATTTGATTGCTGGACTTATGAACTCGGGAATGTGTGATTTGATGGACATACATGTCCCCCATTGATTACTAAACGAAATGCAAGATGTATGCAGAAGCAAAAATGAACATATGTAAGTTGACTGTGATTTGATTTGCTGGACATTGACACATTCCACAGAACTACTGGAATAAATCAAATAACTTTGACAAAACTCGAGCACTGTTTGATAATCAATTACAGCTGAAGTACAAGGAACTGTCACGTTCCATTTAAAACATGTGTGGTAAATTATTTGTATACACAATACTTGTGTCTTGGTGTGTAATAGTGAAGGAACGGAACTGATGTACCTCTTTGCAAGTGCTTGAGTCCCTACTCTATAGCACGCTAGATGAGGCCAGAGGTTAGTGTGAGTAAGTAGGAAACTCAGTGTTCTGCTGCTGGCCCCTTCATGAGGTTTACTGGACCCAGCTTCAGAGCAGTGAGCGCTGTACAAGGTTTGGGTAGCCAGAGATTGGGCTGGCATCTTTTTCACACCAGTGCAGTACTGTGAGTTGCGTTCTATGCATCCAATGGGATTAGTCCATGGTCAGGTGCTGTTGAAATGTTGAAAAAGTTACTTCTGATCTGCAATCATCAATACAGCACCTTGATTCTACCCGACTACCTAACATTTTTACAGAGCCATACGCAGCGAAGCCAACATTCTTTGCGGATGCGTGCTATATAAGACCACTTACCTTACTATTCCTTAATAGGGCGAAGACCCAAGAATAGTCCTCTCCGGGCCTTGAGAATTTCTGAACCCAAATTCTCTCCCCATATCTGTCATCAGCACCTTACTTGACTTTTACAAGATATGAAGACTAGTGTCATATACCTCTGTATGGTTATTCATTTATTCAAAGCCATAATGTGTTACCCTAAACTTTTGCAAACCTGCCACTCGTCTAGGCACACGCCTGGATCACTAGACCCCAGCTATCCCCAGGTGGGCCATTGAAAGCTGAAGGTCATGCTGCTCGTCAAGGTTTAGGAAGGTAACCCGAGACCCAAAGCAAAGGGATGCGATATTCCTCTTAACACCCTAAATTCACTGGAATCCCAAGAGGAAACCGTCAGGGCAGGAGGGCTGCCAGGACACAAGGCACAGACCTAGTGGGCACTTACATGTTGAAGCCCCACTTGATTGCCCCGGGGGGAGGAGGGGGCGCATTGAGCAAGGATGCATGCCGCCGAAGATGACTTGCCACGTTGCCCCCTCCTCGCTTACCTTCGGGCATGAATGTCTTTTTGTAGGGGCCCCTCGATTGATGACGCGGTAGACAGCCAATTAGAATTGCTATTTATAGCACCCTCCTTGCCTCAGGGACACCCGCTGTCCTGCCTACATGAGAGGACATGCGTGGCGGTTGAGGGCTTCAGGCGCCTGAGTCTCATCACGGAGCAGTGATGTTTGGTCTGTTTATGGTTGATATCTGAAACGTCGCTTTTTCTGTCCGCTGCAGCTCCTCAAAGCACTTGGGATTAGCAGAAAAGCCACACGGTCGCACTAACACCAAACCAAACCCAGCATCCTGCACACTGGATGCATTGCTAGACAGCGCGTGCAAGCATTACCACATAGGTACGCTCAGCTTAAAATCAAATGAGCTCCCAAGCTTTGTCATGAAAGCAGGACATACCCTCTCTGGAGGAAAGAGGACTGCCATTATCCCAGGGCAGAAGAAAGTGTTTTGGGTGTGGGTTTGTCCTTTTCCCTTTCCAACTATTGCCACCTCTTCAGTCCCATCTCAATTTGCTGAAGCACTTCTCCCTCCCCCCCTGCTTGACACTTGAGGATAAGGGTGGAGTTATCATGGTGTCCAGGTGCCACCACCCACTAAGTGATGCTGGCTCCGGGTGGCGCAGGAAGGATCCACTCCACCATGCCGCAGTTAGTTGGCAGGGACTGGCCACAGTTACCGAGAACCTGTTCATGCCCCTTTAAGGGGTTCAAAGACCATGTACCCTTGTGCTTCTATGTCCTCCAAGACATCCAAGTCATGGGTGCAACGACTAATCCTCAGGCACCTTCATGGTGCAGGCTTAATCAAGGCATGTTTATGACTTTTAAGGTTCAGGCACCGTCATGAGGTGAGCAAGATCAGGGCACCGCCAATCACACTACCTACCATTCTTTCCCTTCAGATCAGGTGCAAGCGGCACCGCACCGAGTCCCGGGAGAGAGAAGAGCATGTACGTTAGCAGTCCACTTTGCATGGTGCAGACTGTGGTTTTGAAAGCCAAGATGGCGGCCGAGCCTGTTATCGGCTTGCTCGTTGAACAAGTAAAACGGGCGATTCCCAGAGCACAGTGTACTTTTTAACCAATCCCCACAAAGATCTAATACTGTCACAAAGTGGCTTTCTATTATGACGGTGATAGGCCAGAGGGAGAAACCTAAGTACTTTATAAAGGGCAGACATTTCCACGAAAGTGTGGGTTTGGAGAGTGCTAGAGGCAGAAGCAGTTGGAGGAGGCTGAGCAGGAGAAAGGCTGCTGGAGAGAAGGCCAGGTGGTGGAGGAAGAGGTTGGAGCAGTGGCGAGAAAAGTGGAGCAAGTAAAGATAAATGAAGAGGCAGAGGCATCAAAGGGGGCAATGACTAAGGTTCAGACAGCAAAGAGGTGTTGAGATGCAAGGAGGAAGAGAGCAGAGGAGAAGAGAAGGGGGAAGCATCAAAGGAAGTGAGATGGTTGAAGGAGGAGTGCTAAAAGGAAAAGAGAGAGAAACACATAAGATGTCCTTTACTTGGTTGGAAACTAGCATAACAGCTGTCCTCAATACATATTTAATGTTTCGTTTCGGCATCTGTGTGGTGTTGATCCCGCTCAGCTTCATGGCCGCCTGCATCAGATGTGGAATCATCTGGCCCCGACTGCAGCGCCACCCATCCCCAGACCCATTCATAATGGTCCACGTAATCCGTGTCCCTAAAATACTGTTTGGGGAATGAAGAGGTTCAACGAAAGGATCTGATCCACTAGTGGATCCCAGGTTCTACCCCCTGGTTACACTGGTTTGGATATCTGCCTTTGCTCAGCGGTCACATGCTACTTTTCATCCAGTAAACATGGCTAGAGATCCACACCAGGTGCCACCAGTTCCGAGGGTGGCACTCCACAGCCCCTTGGACAGATCATGGAGAACAAAAAGGAAAGTGACAACTCAGTAGCGCTCCACCTCTGGGATCAAAGGTAGACTCAATAAACCAGCAGTTCCTCGGATGCAGCAGATGCCAGGGTCACCAGCGCTAGTGCCAAGGCTTTCTGTAGGCCGAAGAAGTGGTTCCAGGCAACAGCCATGAAGGAGGAGAGCATAGTCTGGAGCAGGCAGGCAAAGCCTATGAAAGGGGGAACGGGTAGGATTAGAGGGAAGAGGCCTCCTTACAAACCCTTCTGGGCACATCAGAGACTAGCCAGCTTCTGGTACTGGGTCACTTGTAAGATGCTGAAGCCCAAAGCGCCCGGATCCTGGTTCCACCCAGAGCACTGTGGCAAAGGCGTGTGTGCCTGATCACAATCATGAAGCCTTCTTAGAGAATAATGAATGCATAGCTGGAGCCACCAGGTGGGGAAAGGAGAGTTGGGTCGAATACACACCACGGCTCCCCATAGGCGAGCTTCAGGCAGACTTCCTCCCAGGGCCGTCTTTACAGCTTTTGGGGCCCAGGGCACAGAAAGCCTTGCCCACCCCTCCTCCCAAACCTATGTCCTCCTTCTGACCTCCACCAGAACTCATGCCCCCAACGACATCCATGTCTCCCCCTCCAATCCCACGCCCCCCTAAACCCATGTCTTCCCCCGAATCCCATGCCCCCCTCCAAATATATTGATAAAGAGTTTGCAGCCCAGCACAAGTCCCTGCTGGAGGTGCAAGATGCCAATAAGTGCCCGGAAATGCCCCAGAGTGCCAAAAGAGTCTGTAGTCCCTTTCCTTGTAGAGACAGTCAGGTGCAAGATGCCCTCCTTTCGTCGGTGTGCCGCCACACGCCCCGCCAACTCCTACCCTCGTGCTCTTGATCCACATGGCAGATGTTGCAATCTTTTCTCCTTCTGCCTAGCCCAGGACCCACAATTCCCTGTCTCCTTACATTCCGCAGAGGCCTCACAGCGCTAGATAGCATGAAATATGCTTTACATGCATGGGAGCATATACTAGTGTGCTTGATAGAAATGGGCACACTCAGGCAGGTTTGCGTGGGACGAGCTGGGTTTAGCGCCACATTTCTGCTGCTTTTGTCCCCAGTGCCACTATCGCCTGCCTCCTTCTAGCTCAAAGCGAAAGGGTAGCCCTGCCCCTTGGCAGCCCAGGGCGGATCACGCCTCAGACAGCCAAACGAAACGCTCCTGGCAGAGATCCTCCTTTGAAAGAATTGGTCTAATTTCACATACATGGTCAGGCGGCAGTCGGAGAGGATCTCCTGGCCAGCGCAGCGGCCTTGGTATCTCCACATGGGCACTAGGGGCTTCACCGGCGACCGCCCCAGGCCCAGGGCAAATAATGAGCGAGTTGCAGGTCCCTACCCCTAAAATACGCACCCGCCCAGCGCTTCCCTGACCCTGTGAAAGCGTTATCTGGGGTCAGGGATGGGTGTGGCATACTGGCACCGCAGTCATTTATGGGTAGCGGACAGTGACCCCAAGAGTATGGCCTGAGCGGGCAAAGCCCACCCAAAATCTGTGCTATGTGGGCATTTACAGATGTTAATGTCACAGCGCTGGGTCCAACTACATTAGCTTCAGGCCCCACTTGTTAGACAGTCCTGGCCACGCCTCTGCTCAACGCTAGGGCTTATGATGAAACTGTAGATAGAAGCAGGAAGAAAAGCTAGGACAATGAAGAACAGAAGCAGCCACCTAACACCTATCCTACAATGGATAATGTGAATACCAAAGAACGAGCATTGCCATAAGCCTTGAGCAGTCAGGGGGTCTCAGCAACCAAAAGCATTGGCAATGCCTACAGTTTGGGGCTTTTATGTAGTTATGTTACAAGTATTTATTAAGCGCACATAGGCCTGAAGGGACCTTGGCGCAGAAGCAGAGGTAGAGACCATCCTTCAGGGGATTTAAAATAAAAAGGTTTTCAGTGGCCGTCGAAATCTAAGATGGTCGGCAGTTGCGCGATGAGAGGCCGAGTATTCCAAGCCTTAGCGGCAGCCACCGAGAAGGCACGACTGCCCGTGCGAGACAGCCGGACACGAGGCACCAGCACTGGAGAGCAGCCTGAGAATGGAGACAGTGGGCAGGAACATTGCGCAGAAACTTAGTCTGCAGGTACTCCACCCTTGATGCACAGAACGCACGATGGACCATAAACATGGGCTTATGTAGGCATGGGAAAGGCACCTGCCAGGCACAGCTGTATGGATATTAACAGTAACATTGTTGGTAGCAAGTGCATAATGGTGCGCGTACCTCAGCATCTAATAGTAGTGCCTGGCAAAACCTTAAAACCTATGCAAAAGCAACAAATGTTGACTTTGCTAAAGCTTGTTTTAAACCAGACTTCAGTGGCTTTGCCAATGCTTATTATTAGCAGGACTGCCTTGAAGGTCAAGCAGAGTGCTTATAAATCTAGTGTCTGAAGCCAAACACCAAAAACAAACAGCAGCAGGCACTTCGAATGCAACGCCTGATGGTAAGGCTTGATTAAAGAGAGCTCAAAGAGTTCCCATGAGGAGATGTTTAGGGCGGGCAGAGGCAGGAATGGGTGGAAATGGAGATGGGGATTAGCACGGCCATGGGCAGTCAATGGGTGGGCACATAACAAAACAACGCCTGCAGGCTCCATGTCCCTCCTCATATGTCATTCCTTCTTATCTGTAATCCAAATGCAATAGTTTTGCCTCCTAGGTGTCGCACACCTAATAGCCCAAACTAAAAATGGAGGGAGGCAGAACAGTCTAAGGCACCTGAATTGGATAAATGTGAAATTGAGGCTGGATCCTTGAATTCCTGCGTATACAGAAGGGAAAACATTTATCACATGTTCAACAACTAAAGGTCTGTAAGCGAGGCCGCTTTCCAAGAAAAATAGCCATAAAGATGACCAAACCTAGACGCCCACACAATAGGCCAGTCTAGGATTCTAAGCAGCAGCAGCCAATATGTTCATGCAAAACATTGGACCACAACTTGGAAAGCCTTTGGCTGTATATCATTCAACCAAAAGAAGAGTGACACCCAAGTAACAGAATGCACAGAAAACACAAACAGAAATGTGGAAAGTGACTCGATATGTGGGACTGGCGTTTGAATGATTGGTACTTGCGCCAAACCCCTTCAACAACAGGTAAAGAGATGTGATCAAATTGGCTGCTGGCACACTCGAGAATCTGACACTCAAACCCTGCGTCAACTAAAAGTGTAGACAGAATGTCCCTGGTTCAGTTGTGGCGCCATTTTATTCTTTATCCGTGAGACGCATCAACTTCATATATGGACATTGTTCAATAAACAATAAGCAGAGGGACAAACATCTTATTTCCTTAACTAAAACGACTTAAGAAATGAGTAGTACAATTATTCGATTTCGATATTGGCAGATATGGAGCACATCAACATAAATATAAAATGTATATATTGGAAATCCAAAAAATGTCTAACGTGAATTCAAATTCCAAAGTATTTGTCGAGTTATTGCTCAAAGTGATGCTGCACTTTGTCCATTGGACTCGTGCAGGAAAGACGCATAGGGCTGTTATCCAATTATAAAATAATACATGGCAGCCTGCAATATTCGTACAAAATCTGGAAATACATTTCTTATTATTTTCTGATTTCCGTTTTTATTCGAATTCTGGGACATGTAAAGAAAAACTACAAGTCATTAACGAGAGAGAACATTTTTTACATGATTTTTATGTGTGTATTTACTTATAAAAAGCAAGTTTGTTGGCTGTATTATATATACCTAATAAAATACAAATTCTAATGAAGATATATGTGTGCTCTGCTTTGGCGAATCTTTTTCACTCCTCATCCCTGGTATTAAATGACCCCTTGGAACGCTGGGCTCTTGGAGGCCTGTTGGGAGGGTTGCTGAGGCTGACTGGCAAAGACCCATTACTTTGGGCTTCCAGCTTCCCAGGGGCCAACTGGCAAAAGCCTGTGGGTTCAGGTCACACAATCCTGATATTCTTTTCATTCAGATACTTTTAGTGTGGTTTTTACATTGAGGGAAATGAAATGAGAAACCTCTATCAGATCAGGGCGGACTGGCCTATCTGCCATTCTGCCTCTGGCAGAATCAAAATGGACTTTGGATGGCCCTGGGACCGATTTTATAAGCCACTCTGGGGCCGGTTTTATGAGCCACATTAATATTCATGCTGCTGGGCTAGATTTTTGTAACTGAAGTTGTACTTGTTACGTTGCCTCACACAACCTGCCGCCAACTCTCCACACAGCGGCAAACTGATGTATTTATGATTAGAAAGCACACAGTGTCAGTCAGAGAACATCATCAAAGAAAAGTTAATACTTAGTAAGTGTTAACTATGCTTTGATGATGCCCTAATAGCATGAGTCGTGGGGCTGCCAGTGCCCCAGCCATCCACTGGCTTGGCTCCAGGATGGCAGCTTTACGTTCTGTTCGAGAACACCAACAATTCCTGTCATGGGGGGTGGGCTCTACATCAAGGTTGCTTTTGCCTGCCTTGGGTGGGGGGCAGGGCGGGGCTGACCCGGGGATGACTCGAGCCTCGCCCACTCAGGGCAGGGTCAGAGGGTCTGTTGATTTGTACCAGGCTGGCAGTGGCAGCCAATCATGCTCATGACGTGCGGGCCGTCATGAGCATTGGTGTGTTGCTGGGTGTCACGCCCAGCATAATGTGCAGGAATTCGAAAGGAAGTGGTGATAACAGAGGAGGGAGCAGGTCTCCAGCAAAGCACACCCAACAACGACAAGGGGCCTATTCAAGCTGCCTGGCCCAGCCATAAACTGCAAGGAGAGTCTCTGGTGACAGAATGTGTGCACGTGGCTTACACACAGTAAGTAATAAAAACATAAAATGGAATGGGCCTGCAGGGGTCGGGAGTCGGAGAAGAGGCAGTCACTCTGAATGAGAACAGTCAAGTGAAGTGTTTGTAATGAATTGTTGCTATCTCTATTAGTTGAGAAAGGGCCAGAGCACTGCCACTCAGTCAGTGTGTGTCACGGCCGTGCAATCATCCCGTCAGCATGACTAACAACAAATGCGACTCAAACCACAAGGGGATGTTTGAGTACAGACAAAAACAAATATGAAAAAAAAAACATTTTCAGACTAAATGAGTGTCTTTTGAATGAAGATCATGTTTTCGCAAACACCAGTGGCAGGCAGCAGCATCCCTCCCATCTCCCATCCAGAGCATATGGTGCTGGGAGCATGAGATGACGTCAACTTGATGCTGTTCCTGGTGCTGTATCCAGAGCTGGTGCGGAAGGGAGCTGTGTCGTGGTCTGTGTGGTTCATTGCTTGCAACAGTTGGCTCAGTGTGGGCTAGACAGAGGTGGATGGCCGGTCTTTATAGTAGTCCCTGTCCTTACAAGGGTGCACTATGGGAGAGGGGTAGTAGGTAACGGGAGGGACAGCCCTATTTGTGAGAGGACTCTGGGCTAAATGGATTTGAAACAAAGGATGTGCGTCCTGTCACACATATTCAAGTTTTTACAATGATTCATGCAATATTCCTTATTTTGTCATGTTTTTATCCCGACAGATGCATCTCTGTATCTACTTTTTACATCACTGAGAAGTAGGAGAACATAGAACTAAATTAAGTTTCCATAGCATTTATTATTTGGCTAATGAATCTGTTTTTTTTCTTTTTTAACACATTTTCCTGAGAAAAAAAAAGTTTCTAATCAACTTTTTTTCACTTTTGTCATAGTGCATTAATTACTCATGAACAGTGCCTATCATAGTGCATCAACATATCAATACACACAACAAATTGGTGTACAAGTGCTTTTTAAACAGCCACGTGTTTTTACAAAACATTACATACAGAACATTGAAAGTGAGAGCTCTGTTTGTGATAGCAAGTGCTAATTTGCACTCCTTTCTCTAGACCTCTTAAAGGTCATTAAATGCCAGGCAGAAGGGCGACCTAACCATCAGTCTACGTCAAGAGATGAATCCAAAGTTCCTGAAAGGGGACTACTCTAACACACAAAGTGTAGTGTCCGCTGACGTTTCGGCAGGTTGGTAAAAAGCCTTCTTCTCGGGCCAAGACAAGGTCTCCCTATATGGGGACATATAAATGAACTCAATTAGTGGGGGGTTCTTTATAAAGTGTAGCTGTGTGCCACCATATAAAAACATGAAAAACAATAAAATGTTAAAAAAACGTAAACTGTAAGGAAAAATATGTACATGCCAGAGGTTCACTGACCTTATTGTGTTTTGATGTTAGAGAGAAACATGCAGGAGCAAACCTCAGCGTGTGATGACCTTGTTGGTCTAAAGCCGTAGGTTGCAAAGTGGTATCTTAAGCACGTGCTGGCAATAAATGTCGGCCAAGTAAGAAGGAAAGCACAAAATAAGGGTGGAGGGGTACTACTGGGAGGAATGCTGGCACAGCGTGGGTGCATCAATAACAGAGGCCTGCTGGGTTGGAACTCGGGCAATGATGGTATAGTGAACACTAGGGTTCCATAGATCGTTAGCAGGCAGGCAAGGAATGCAGAACATATACACGATGGCAGGTTCCATTGGCAATGCATCGGGTTGTCAGAAATCTAACGGCGCTATCTCGTGCCTCTTGTGCGGTAGCGGGGAAACATGCGGAAGTGGGCACCATGGGTTTTAAGTGAGTGGGCTACCTGGAGTTTTTGCAACTAAAAATGAGGAAACTAAATTCCTGAACAATCAAAGCCTAGAGAATGCACGTGAGAAACTAAAAGAAATCAATACGGCCCTGGACCAGTTCAGAATTGAACATGTATTCCCGTATCTCGCACCAGAATTCAAAGACAAGAAAGAGAAAGAGAGGGAAGCTAACCAGGCAGGCAGGCACTGGCAGAAATAGGTGTAAAAGGGTGTCATTTTCAGAGACATCAAGTTCAGATTCCTCTGCCGACGATCAGTCACAGAACCGAGGAAGGTATCATCAACAAGGACAAAACCAACCACCACCATACCTGGTCCCTTTTTTGCTGAGAGGGGCCCCCAGAGGAGGCTACTGGGGCCCACCGCTGCCACAATCCATGCCTCCCTACAACTACCAACAATGGAGACAACCCTACAGGAGACGATGGAACCAATGGAGGTACTAAATGAGATTCCAATTTTTAACTTCTTTGGAGTGATAATGACCAAAGAAGAAACAGCAGTACTGGCGAAAGGACTGTCATTCGTGCCCACCAACCCGATGGACTGGTTTAAGATTGACCAGGAACTTCATAACTTCCTCAGAACAATCAGACGAAATGCATACTTCAAGGAGAGTGAACCTATGGCCAAGAAGAGGACTCAGAATTAAGGGTGAAATCCAACTTTAACCCCAGGGAAAACGAAGTACCCCCCTTCATAGTGTCCTTCGAAAAGTGTATTAAAAAGGAAATTAAAAAACTGCAAGAGACACCACATAACTTGAGGCACAACTTATCTTCTGAATAACGAAGAGCTTTAAAAAATCTAGCAGCCAATAAACAACTTGTTATAAAAACAGCAGACAAAGGCGGAGGGGATCGTCATCCAAAACCTCAATCAGTACAAAGAAATGGTTATGATCCTTCTCAATGAGAAGTTGAACTACAAGAAACTGAAAAAAAGATCCCACTAAAGTGATTCAAGTGAAAATACAGGAGATGACAAAATTTGCCTTGGTGCATAACTGGATCACGGAGAAAGAGGAAATCTTCCTGAACACCTCTGAAAGCAGAATTCCGGCCTTCTATGCCCTCCCGAAGATGCACAAAAACAGGACCAATCCCCTGGGTAGACCCATAGTCTCGGGCTGTCAATCTATTCTAGAACCCATATGAACATTTGTGGATCATTTTCTTAAACTCCCTAGTCGACATATCTAAGGGATACAATGGCTACAATAGCCAAATTTGAACACCAATCATTCAACCCATCAGAAGACCTGCTGGTAACAATGGACATCACTAGTTTATATACCAGTATACCCCAAGATGCAGCAGTGGAGTGCATACGTCACCATCTTACACATCATATGACGCAGAGAAGGGTTCCAACAAACTTTATTGTGGAACTCCTGGAGTTTGCACTCACCAACAACTTCTTTACCTTTGTTGATGTATTTTATCTACAAATCTGCGGCACCGCCATGGGGCAGCCTTTACACCAAGTATGGCTGTGATCTATATGTCGGAGTACGAACATAACTATGTTCTCAACACCAACAACCCCTTCAAAATCTTTCAATGGTATCGATATATATCGATGACATTATCTGTATTTGGAAAGGCAACAGTGACACATTGGACAACTTCTTGAGGTGGATTAACCAACAAACCCAGGAAATCAAATTCACATTAAATCAGAGCAATGTGGAAATCAACATTTTGGCTCTTTCCATTGGAATAAGAAACAATAAATTATCCTGCAGGTTTTATAAAAAGACACGGATCGCAATACTCTCCTGCTTTTGGTAGTGCCCCCCCACCCTTATTTTGTGCTTTCCTTCCTACTTGCCCAACATTTATTGCCAGCACGTGCTTAAGATAACACTTTGCAACATATGACTTTAGACCAACAAGGCCATCACACGCCGAGGTTTGCTCCTGTGTGTTCCTCTCTAACATCATAAAGCTTCACGCTCATTTAAACATGATG
Organism: Ambystoma mexicanum; assembly: GCF_040938575.1. Taxonomy (NCBI): domain Eukaryota; kingdom Metazoa; phylum Chordata; class Amphibia; order Caudata; family Ambystomatidae; genus Ambystoma; species Ambystoma mexicanum. The sequence continues at coordinate 381,427,957 of NC_090925.1, forward strand.
CCAGCAGGACCACTAGGCTCCTGTCCCTTCCTTTGCCCACTAGCGCTAGGGCCCTGATGCTTTTATTTGTCAGTTTGCTCAAGTGGGGATTAATTTTGCTTATTTGATATTCCGTGCGCCGGTCGTATAGATGTCACTTTTTCCGCTGCACCCAGTCTGCAACTTACCCCAGAGACAGCACAGGTCTTGGGTTACCTATGGCAACAGAACGCCCATCCCCAGCTGCATGTGCACTACGTTGAGACACCTCTCCCCCGTGCAGGGGCATCAGATTAAATACACAGCTCCATTTACTGCAAGCCGCAGTACCTCGAGGTTACTAAGGAGGCCGTAGACGCCATTCCTTGGTGTACAACACTGCACGTCTGGCCGTCCTGCTCCACTTAAGGTAGGCAACCCCCAGGGCACTGTTAATTTCCGAAATCTTGTAGCTGGACCCTTTGACCCTATGCCCATACACCACGAAACCTTATTTGTGTATAACACGGGTGTATCCCACTTCCAGGGAGCCGTCGGTGATGATGCCACAGCACTACCCGATGTCATCGCCCCAGCCTGAATTCCTATAAGAACAAATCTCGTCCATAAGAAGAGAAGATAAAGCCCAGTTCGACATTTGAGACAGTGATAAGAGTTCACTTTAACAACCTGTAAGTAAACATCCTGAGAGCCAAAAGAAACAATTCTGTCTCTCCATTTTTTCTAACGCAGAATACTACGTCCATTCCCCATGTTGAGAGCCCCGTGGAAACCAGTAGAAGAGCCTTACAGCTTCTTCCATTAAGGGAGCTCTATAGAAAAACACAATAAGATCAGTGAACCTGTGGCATGCTTGTAAAGAAAAATAGTAGATATTTTTCATTACAGTTTACGGTTTTTTAACATTGAATTGTTTTTCATGTTTTTATATGGTGGCACACAGCTACACTTTAGAAAGAACCCCCCACTAATTGAGTTCATTTAAATGTCCCCATATAGGGAGAGCTGAAGGCTTTTTCACCAACCTGCCGAAACGTCAGCGGACACTACACTTTGGGCCTCATCACGAGTTGGGCGGTAACGCTAATAGCCCCACCGCCAACCCCCCCGGCACCGGATCACGGGTTTGGCGGAAGGGTTATTGGCTATTCCCCATTGGGCCCATTCGGGAATTCTTCATTCCCCATTGGGCCCAATGGGGACAATTTGCGCTATTACCGCCAGCGGATTTCCTGCCGGCGGTAATCGCGCCGAAAATCGGCAATTTTGCCACAGATTTCCATGATCTGGCGGACCCTTAAATGCAGTGGTAATATCGCTACCGCCGCATTTAAGGGTTACCGCCAGACTCGTGATGAGGCTCTTTGTGTGTTAGAGTAGTCCCCTTTCAAGAACTTTGGATTCATCTCTTGACGTAGACTGATGATTAGGTCGCCCTTCTGCCTGGCATTAAATGACCTTTTAGAGGTCTAGAGAAAGGAGTGCAAATTAGCACTTTCTATCACAAACAGAGCTCTCACTTTCAATGTTCTGTATGTATTGTTTTGTAAAAACACGTGGCTGTTTAAAAAGCACTTGTATACCATTTTTGTTGTGTGTATTGATATGTTGATGCACTGTTCATGAGTAATTAGTGCACTATGACAAAAGTGAAAAAAGTTGATTAGAAACTAAGAAAAATATTGTTTCAAGAAAATGTGTTCAAAATGAAAAAACAGATTCACTAGCCAAATAATAAATGCTATGCGAACTCAATTTAGTTCTATGTTCTCCTACTTTCAGTGATGTAAAAAGTACATACAGCGATACATCTGTCGGGATAAAAACATGACAAAATTAGGAATATTTGCGTGAATGATTGTAAATACTTGAATAAGTGTGACAGGACACCCACCCTTTGTTTAAAATCCATGGGAGGGGTACACTGAATCCTAAAATGACCAGTTTGTGTGTACATAAACGTGCGCATTCAGGATTGCCAATTTGAATGAATGCCAGAACAACACGCTTAAAGAAGTGTGGACTCAGCCCACATGGAAGAGCTTCCCTGGACAGACCAGGTGCAGGGATAGGCCATGTCCTGGTGGCGCATGCAGGGCCTGGGTATCCTGGTTGATGTGAAGTTTTCAGAAATAGTATCATTGTGCAGTCTTTCATTCTACTAATTAAAGTGTCAACCTGCTCCAAATCCCCATTCCTCTTTTACCTTTATCTTCCTGTCTCCACCCTCCATATTCTATCAAGCCTGGCCCCACGTATTCAATTGAATCCGATTTCTCATAATGTGGGCCCAGAGGTGTTAGAGACCGGGCTGTCCATATTGCTCATGTGTGCATAAGGTGTTTGTGGTACAGCTCAGTTGGTTTGTTGGAGGCAGCCCCACTGATGCTTGCTAGTGGGCACTGGGTTTCTGGTCGTAAGTCTGAGACAGTCTGCGCTTGTCTATCGATTTTAAGATAGCCCGGGTTCAGTTCTTTGGGGTGCTACTGCGTGGGAGGACTCCACAAATGGAGCAGGTCTGACTACAGTTTAGGAGAATCAGACGGGACTGGCTCTGAAGTGTTTATCTGCTGCGGCAAAGTCAGGACAGAGTTACCAAATGTGCAGCCTAATGTATAAAATATTAATGCTGCTCTGTCATGCTACTCAGCGAAAAAGATGTTTACACTGCTGACAAAGGTGCTTAAACTGTAGTAAATATTGCTGTATATATGTGTATTTTGTGCATGCCTGTTGACTAGGAGTGTCCAATGCACAGTGCTTCTTGTAAGAGCTGATTTCCTAAGTTCCATTGTACAATTATAGAACAGAGACAGTCAATTGAACTTCTGCATTAGGTATAAAGTGTGGCAAGCACTATCATTTGTCATAATGTGGCCCTTTTTCTCTCAGTCCAAATTGATGGCTTTGGAGCCTAGTGTTTGATCTTGCTTCCAGACTTTGCAGCATAAGGCTGTCGTGTTCTGTAAGCCCTAACAGTGTATTTCAGAATGTACTCTATATATATATTTTTATTGATTTGTTACAAACCTTTAAAAAAAGAAGAAAAAGCGCACATCAATATTTTCCATTTCATAAAAACGAAATAAGAGAAAACGAAATAAAACGTAATGAAATGAGAATAAAAAAGACAAAGAAGACATATAAGATGGTACTTATCCTTCTGTCACAATTTTCCTTATTTACATCATGTGTGACGTCATTAGTCTTAGTTCTTATGTTTTGAGATCATCATCTACCTTTGTCAGTTTTTCCACCATTTTTTCTAAAAAGAATGTTAATTCAATAGTTAATTTTCGATCCAAATCTTGAAAAGTCTCACTCCACCAGTCATCTACAGCCAATGATGGTCTTGGTAAAATGAAGCTCCCCTGATGGTTAGTACGTTCTTGTCTCAAGTTTGGACATAATAAGGTTGGATGTTTCAGAGTCTCTGTGTTTTTCCCGCATAGACGACACATTAATAATGCAGATCCATCTTTTGTCCGGATGCTTTGAGTTTCTCTTGTGTGAATTTGATTTAATCAAACTTCATGAAGATCGACCTACAAGCTCTTCCTGGAAACCATTCTAGGTATGGCTGAATCCTGTTATACTTTCTCGATTCAGCTGGTACCATCCTCATAATTCTGTGTTTGGAGCGTACCTCTCCAGTGTCTATCCAGTCAAGTGTCGAGTGTCCATAACATGGTTTTGACCTTGTTTGGATTGTTACAACACTCTCATTGTTGCCACGTGCTGGATCTTTGAGAATTACATATTGCGGATCTAGCTGCTCTGCAGTAATTTTTTGGTACTCATTAAGGGTGTTCCACATTATCCTTACGATAATGGATAGGAGACTAAACTCATATCTTATGCACTCAGTAGGCACAACCTTCGGGAGCCACAAGACTTTTGACCAGAATGAGTGTTCAAGTGAAGCCCAAAATTCTGATGGACATCCAAAAGCACATTCTGCTCCATGGATCAATGCCGGGACGACCTTCTGTTCATAAAATTTCAAGACTGGCTTCTGTGAGTATTTGCAGAATTTTCTGTTCAAAATGCTCACTTGAGCCATCAGTTGTTTGCATTTATCCTTTATTTTGTGTACCCAGGGAGCATTGTTAAGACTGGAACTGATGCACATGCCTAGGTAAATAGTTTGTTTTACCACTTCAATGGGTTTGTTTCCCATTTTCCAAACAAACTTTCTTTTCCAATGGTTTCTTTATTCTTTTGCAAGTTTTGCAGAACCAAGATTTCTGATTTTCGTGCATTGACACACAAGCCATTTTGTTAAATGTACTGTTCTAGTATGTTTGCAGACCTATGGGTGTCAGGTCCAAAAGGACCAGGTCATCCGCGTACAATAACAAGTTGACTTTGCTTCCGTTGATCTTCAGAGGAAACACATTGGCTCCTGCATATGCTTCACCAAGGTCAGAAATGAAGAGATTGAATATTATCGAAGACAGTGGGCAACCCTGTTTTACGCCCAACAAGTTTTTATAGGTTCTGATAAGGTGCCCTTTTGATCCAATCTCACCCTTATCTCGGTGTCTGTGTGCAGGGCTTTGTTGGCCATTAGTAGGCTATTAGGGCAATTCCAGACAATCGTTTTCGTCCATAGTAGCTCTCTGTTGATACTATCGAATGCTTGTGATGAGTCCAAAAACGCAAGGTAGATCTTTTTATCAGTTCTAATTGCTTCCATTTTAAGCATGTTGATGATCATCAAATTTAGTCCACAACCCACGCCTTTTACAAAACTAGTCTGCCGGCAATCCAAGTGGTCAGTTGTTTTGATCCATTTCAACAGTTATTTTTGGAGTTGGGAAGCAAACATTTTTCCAAGGACATCTAATAGTGCGATGGATCTGTAGTTTTTGGGCTCTGCTCTATTGCCTTTTTTGAAGACCGGAATCACTATCGCACTTTTACAACTTGTCGGAATTGCCCTTCAGTTTGCTATGTTTGCAAACAACTTTGCAAGGAATTTAGCCCATTCTTCTGGATTTTGTTGGATGATATGATTTGTTAGACCGTCAAGTCCGGGGGCCCATGATGAGTTCTCATTTGTCTATTTGAGGTAGGTTTGGATTGGGTATTTTTCCTTTTTTCTCATACACTGTTTCAAAGTGTTTGACCCACTGGATTTCACTCACCATGTTCGATTGGCTTGCTTGTTGCTGGCAATCGATGTTATTTATTAATTTCAAAAGTCTGATGAGTTCTTATTATTGAGGCTAGACATTATTGCTTCGGCATCCTGTTGTTGTAAGATGGACCTATGAGAGATCATCCAGTTTTTATATTTTTGCCTGCTGGATTTTTTTGCCAAATGTTGATGCTCCTTATTTAAGTTGGTGTGTTGTCTAAGTTCTTTTCACAATTGTTGTTTTCTTTCGGCAATTTCTTGATCGTATTGATACTTTGGTTTAAACGAGCATCTTTTAGTTCCATGCTCTTGTATCTTAAACTGCTGGAACAGATAGGTGTATTCTACTTTCTTCTCTGTTGGGCCATTTAGGTTCTTGCAGTATGCTTCTGTGATTGCCTTGGCTTCGTGTGGTATTATTTTTAGACGTGTTCGGTTTGGTTCCACTACGACATTGTGATCCCACTTCGGGCACTTTTTTGTCTCCAAGGAGTGCACATTCATTTTAAGTTGGCTATGATCACTAGAGGGTGAGCTGGTAACTTGCAGACAGACCACACAACGACTTAGATTTTACAATATGAAAAAGTAGTCTAAGGTGGAGGTTTGGTTCTTACACCTCCAGGTTGTTTGGGCCGGAATGTCACCTCTAGTATTCCCATTTATCATCGTTAGATTTCTCTCTTCTAAAGCAGCACACCATTTTAATGCCAATTTTTGAGAGGCAGTTTGAACTTCCAGATCATTTTTAGTCACCTCTATACAGTTTAAGTTGAGGTCACCACAGAGTCAACACATATTGGTTGTCTCTTGTACACTGTTGATATCATCAATCAATTCATGCACAATGTTCATGAATTCGGTCATTCCTGCCCTTTTGTGGTGCCAGTATACATTAATGAGGTCAAGCCTAAGTGTGGTCTCTCTTAGCATACTTTTTGATTCCGCCACATTATTCTGTATAAATAGCGTATGATTTGTTGAGCTGATGATTTTCCATCCTGAGTTTTTCCTGACAAGAGTCCAGCGGATGGGCGTCCTTATTTACTTGTCATGGTTGGGTGTATTGCAAGTTGGAAATCGTCAGAAATAGGACAGGAAGCCATCCACGTTTCCTGTAAACATATAAAGGCAAAGTCCTCTAGCCAGTTGGCAGATTCCTCAAATAAATGACTGAGTCCTCTTGTATTCCAGGATAAGATGTTAAACTTTAGGCTTTCCGGCCCTTGGTGGCATTAGCTGGATTGGCCTCCCAGTACTCCCGCTAACTAATTCCAGTTTATTGGATTGTCTTTATTGGGAACACAGTCCTTTGCAGCATTTTCACTTCCCATACAGGAGGTTGCATTCCCTTGAATTGTAATTTTGATTTTTTTTTCCTTTTTTTTCTCCTGGTGGAGCATTATCTCGATTATCCATGTTTTTGCTCGCTTTTTGCCTGCCTCATTTATTGCAGCCTCCCTTATTTTCTGATCCAAAGTTACCGAATTGTCAAAGGTCACCTTGACGTTGTTCCACCTGTCACTGTGGTTCTCATTTGCCCTTTTCTTGGACAATTTATTTAGCAATGGAACATCGGGTTTTTCATGTATATCAAATCCTAATGACAAAATGAAGGGTACCACATTTAATAGGAGGTCGCAAATCAATCTTGAGTCTATGTGGAGCCGAACTTTATCATTGTGTTGTTCATTGAAGAATTCAACAGTTTGAATATCATTAGACTCGATTGAACTTAATCCCGGGACATGGTGTAATAACCGCAACACATTATTTCTGTTTAGGGTCAGGCCATCTTTTGTGTCCAAGATACGTTCAAGAGTCAGATGATATTTTGCCGCTTTGGCAAGGCCTTCTGGTCGAGGGATGTTTTTTTGGGCCAAAGTTCCTCAATTTTTATATTCATTGAAGATTTTTGTTTTATGTGGGTTCTCGGATTTGTTGAATTGCCTATTTACATTACAATTTGGCGGGATCATTTTGCCTTTTGGCTGTACAGACTCAAATACCCCTCGATTGGAATTACTCCTTGTAGTGATTCCATCGTTTAGGGTTTCTGTATGACAGTTCAATGCAACCAAACGCCTTCTTTTGTCATTTATGGTCACAAAGTTAGAGGCCTGATCTCCTGTCTTTGTGGATTTAGTGTCGCCAGAGGGTAGAACCAATTGGCAGACTCTACCAATTCCAAATCTTCCCCCAGGTATTGATGGTATTTGGTTCTCCACGCACAGCACTCCATCGGGTTTGGCTGTGTTTTCAACATCATAGTCTTCTTCACTGACTTCAGAACAGACCTCATCTTCATATATCGAAAAGTTCATTAGTTCACTAGGGACATTTTCTGCACTTTCACCCAGCTCAGTTGGGCCTTTAGGGATAGGATTGTTGGTAGGTTTCATTGTTTGTTCATCCTTCTTGGGGTTGGCATTAGGCTGCTCTGTGTTTACAAAGACATTTACCGATTTTAGGTTTCTAAGGAATTTCCTTCAAGCAATGTTATTTCGTTTTCTTGCATTTTTTATTTTTCAATTTTTTTATTTTTTACTTGAGGTAAGTTTGACATTGTGTTCTGAGTTTTTGGAAATATCGAGTAGGTTTTGTCTTTAGCAGCATCTGCCAGTTCCCTCGCCTCAGGGTTGCCAATGAAACCCTTCCCATTAGTCGAAGTTGAGGGAAGAGACTTGGTCTTTTCTGTCTCTGTTCGATTGATTGAAGCCTTACCACTGGCAATAGAGCCTATGGTATTTGTCTAACACTGCGCTCACTGCCGTAAAAGCGGGTCATCCGATTTTAACAGGTCAATGACTTCCAGTCTTTCAGGCTGATAGTGAATAATGTTATCAAGATCCTGCTGTACAGAAGCCGAGAGGCAACCTGTATCCCTCGGCGCAACCATTGAGGGCTGAATGCAACACGCAAACTCTGCATCTTGGCTCTCAGTATCTCTGCGGAGGCTAAAGTTAGACATCACTGTCATTGAAGCCAAACTTTTATTGCACTCCAGATGGAACGGAGTCGATAAAATGTTCACTCAGTCTTCTCTACTTAGCTTTTGATTATGTTTCAGGAGGCCCAATGCTTCTCTAGCCACTCCAGCCAGTAATTTTTTGTCCTCACTGTTGTTTCATTTTTGGTCCACTAGTTCCTTTAGAGAAGACTCAATTCTTCTTATATTTCCCCTATTTTGGACTTTGAGGGATCATTTTCTTGTTCGGCACTTAGAAGTTTAGAGTTCATGGGAGCAGATAAAGTCGACAGGTCTTTTATGCTTTCATTAATTTGCTCATACATTTTGAGCATTGGTGCCATGGCTATAGTTAGAGGGGACATTACATGTGGTCTAAGGTAGTTTAAGGCCTCCTTATGCAATTTCTGCATGTGGATGTCCGTCGTGACTTGATTTATGCTGGCTTTATGGTGCAGACATCTTATTTTTGGGTGGTCGCGTTCCATACATGAGGAATCCTGTGAGGGCTCATCTGTTGAGGAAGAACCACTCCTATCTCCTGCACTCGGGGCTTGTGAATTCACCTTGTTTGGGGTCCTCATAATGGAAACTTTGTCGTTTGTGTTTAAGTTCAGACCTTTTTTACGAGTGGTGTTTCTGTTCTGTGAACAATAAATCGATGGAGATGGACTGGACGCCACCCGTCTTCTTTTTCTAGTACCTGTTGGCCATTGCGGCACATGGGTAACCTCATTTACAGGAGATGCGCATGCCTGGCTATTCATCAAGGCCTCTTTATGGGTGTCCTCCTTGTCATTTATGAGATCAAGGATGGATATTTTGGAGTTTATGGTTCCATTCATTAACGTCAGGTCTTCTAGAAGCTTATTCACTACTGACAGGGAATCACACCTTTTAGTTGGAGGTAAGTTTTTTTCGCTCAGTTTATTGTTTTTAGGTTGGTCAGGGTGTTTCTTATTTTCATAAATAACTGTAAAGAACTCCTCAGGTTCCTCTGCAGGCAGCTTGTTTTTAAAATGTTCAGCTTCGCCGTCACTATTTATAGTCACATTTGTGGTCACATTTTGATGGCCATTATGACGAGTTACATCACCCCTCTTTTTTTCAGAGTTCAAGGGGGAAGTCATTTGTGTGCCCATTAAGGATTGCATCTCTTGGACAATCAACGGTGCTATGGACGGACATACGGCGCATTCGAGCCATGCACCTGTACTTTCGGATGTAAGGCGTCGCATTCTACGATCACACTCTTTAATCTGCATCATCAAAGCCAATTCAAAATGTTGCATTATTCCCCAGGCTAGGACGTGCAAAGAAGGTACACTCGCTGTCACCTATGCAGCCTTTATTTCGTATGTGCTATGGGCATTAATGTCTTTCAGTGAACATTCAATTATCCTCATAGCAAACAATGCAAGCAGATCGGCAAGGTATGGTCTCACCTCCCCAAGTTAATGTTTTGGTATGGTTTGTACGGATGGATCAGCTGAGACTATAGTGAAAGTTTCAGGGGGTGAGTTTTCACTAGCCCTCAGTTCTCCTGCTCTTAAATTACCATTTTGATTATGTGACACAGTAGCAGTTGTGTTATAATTACAACTTGAGCTCCTGCTGAAATTATATTCACTCGCCAATGTTAGTGTACATGCAGCAGGGCCCGGTGTAGCAACATACTTTCTTAGTTAGAATCTGCCGTAAGTTGCTTCAGACCGGCTTGGGAATGCAGCTGAATTGCAGAGTCCTCCTTCACCGCCACGCCGTAGTTGCAGGCAAGTGAGCGGTTGATGTCATTTCCACGTTGATAGTCTGTTGCGTTCCATGAGGTAAGATACAGTGCTATTCAAGCCCCGAGAGCCTCCAGAGACTCACAAGACTCTGCACCAACTCCACGCCGCTCATTGGACTGCAAGGCGTTTATGAACTCCACTCCCCCCTCTGTAGCAATGGGCGTAGAAAGAGGACTGTAAACTGCAAAGTCCAGGAGCAATGAAAAAGGTAGACCAGGGTGCCAGAGACTCGCACGACTCTACACCGACTCTGTGTACTTTATATCCAGAATATGGGGATTAAGGCAATCAGAAAAACACATTTTTAAAAACGATTTCCCAGAATGCCTTGCACACTACTTCCTCCTTACCTTTGCAGGTCAAGGGTGGGTGAAATTAAAAAAAAAATAATGCTGTAATCAATAAAATCCCAAGTAAAATGGCTCCAATGGGTCCGTCCATTAAACAAAATCCAAAGTAAAAAAAAAAACAAGGTATTCCACCATGGGTAAAAAAAAAAGGCAATCAAGGTCCATAACTATATACAAAAGAACATCCAAGGGCCCATGACCCCAACAATCCAAAGGAAACCTAACCAAAAGCCTACCTAATAAATAACTATATACAAAAAGGCAGGGCATAGTCCATGCGCCCCAAAGAAAAAAAGAAAACAAAAAGGAAACCTACACCTACATAACTATTTACAAAGGCAGCAGGCTAGTCCGACGGCTCACTCATTGATGTCCCGGGCCATGGCATCATCGAACTCCACTTTAATGTCTCGGAGGCGGGCCTCTTCCCTGGCCTCGAGGTCTCGCAGGGATGCAGCCATGGCCTCCTCCAACTCCCTCCGAGTTGCCTTGAGGCACGCCGCCCGCCTCAATGCCTGGCGCATGGAGTTCTCCGCCCTGACCATTGTGAGCCGTGCCCTCTCCCCCCGCCGCCACTCCGCATCTATTTGCCGGCCCAACCGCTGCCACACGGAAGACACTGCCAATCCTGGCTCCTCCTGCCCGACGGCCAATGCCTGCCCCTGTGATTTTCATGGCCCCAAGCCATGATCGCTCCCACCCTGAGCCTGCTGCTGCCGTGCACGTGCCCTGCCTGTTGATGCCTGCACGTCCTCCTCTAGCTGGGGTCCAGTTAGTGGGGTGGCCACCCCTGCTGGACCTCTGACTCCTGACTGTGGCAGGGATGTGTCCTTCACCAGCCTGGGCTCTGGCTCAGGGGCAGCTCCACAGGGGGCCCAGGTGATAATTGGGCTGGAAGATAGCACGGAGGACGACTGGCGAATAGGGGGCTCAGTTGAGGGGGGGGTCGTAAGAAGTTCCAGCACACGGATGAACCCAATGCCGACGACCTGTCCTAGTAGGTCGACGTGGCCAAAGAGGTTTTCGAATTGACGTGCATTGTCCAGATGAGAACCCTTCACGTCATCCCGAATACCATGTTGGTGCAACGCCATCCCAGCTAGGACAGGCTCAATACGGTCACGGATTGCAACGTCCACAGGGAGAGGAAGGCCAGTTGTTGTATTTGCATCGCCTCCCTGAAAACGGGTCTGGAGGGAGGCATACCTGCTGGTGACGGATGATGCAGTCACAGGATCGGGGACAGGATTACACACAGGCACGTCCACTGTGGCCTGCGCTGCCTCCTGTCCCTGCCCCTGGACTGCACCACTAGCACCAGTGGAATCTCCCCTCCAGGCCCCGTGTGTGGGCCTTCCACAGCCTCCTCCTCAACCAAACCCCGACCAACCTGGATGATTCCATGCCATCTTCTTCCATAGGCCCCTGTGGGGGCTCAGCTGCCCCTACTGCTGACGAGGAGTCCACCTCCAAACTCTGCCTCTTGGACCTTCCCTTGGCAGCTGCGGCCATGGACGCCGCACCAGACTCCTCACTCCCCGAAGAGATGACTACCCATGAGGGGAGCTGGGCCTTGCGTCTCCGGCTGGTGGTGGGATCCCTGCCGCTGTGCTCCACAGCACCGTCTCCGCCCTCTTCATCAGTCGACGCTGCAGACAGGGAGAGGCAGAACACAGGCATCAGGGCACTGTACAATGGTCTGATACACACATGACAGCTGCACATGAGTGGCAGTGTCCAACTTAACAGATGGCATCACACTCCCCAACACACATCATTTGAACCCACACACATGCACAAATTAACAGGAATGGTGCAGCAGGCAGCAGCATCCATACACACACAACAGCATGAACATTCGAAGGTTAGCCTGATGTCACAAGCAACATGGGGAGTGCCAAACACATGCACACACGCCACCAGACAGACATGCATCTGTACATCTCCACCACCTGTCACAGTGCAATCACTGGCAACTATGTCACATCTGCCAATGGGCTTCCTACACGTCTGTGTCACATGCAACCATGGCGTATCACAGTCACACACATGTAAAGCACACACCCACGCACATGTACACTGTGCACGTACATGAAAGTAGAACCAGCATCCATGTGTCACACCCCAACCATGGCATAGTACATACATAGAAATGCTAACATGTGTGCGTCTACACATACATTTGTGCATCGTGCTTTGGAACACATACACCATTGATGTGCATCACACATGTCTGGACTCACATGCAGCAGGCTCATGTGCCTGCACATACACATCCATAAATGGGCCTTTCCAGACATATGTCCAAGCTGCACACTCCTGGCACACCTCAACATGCACTGCGTCCAATCAGTACGCATGGACCGTTACTGCTCAACTCCGGACGGGTCTGCCTCTCGAGGACCTGGAGGTGAAGTGCTGGGTGTATACGTTCCAGGACCCTCATCTGGTCGTTGGTAAGGCGGACCCGGCACCCCACTGCATCCGCTGCGTCCAAGAGGCGCCGGGCCTTCCTGAGGGTCCTGGACCTGAAGTCCTCCCAGCGCTTATGGACGTGTTGTAGGTCGCGGATTGCCACTCCGATGTCCATCCAGATCCTCCTCCGTCCATCCTTGTCGGCGCATGTTCTTCCGAAGAGGGCATCATAATGCACCAGGACTTGCACCACCAGGATGCCAACCTCTCCTGCTGTGAAGCTGGCAGCCCTCTGTCTGTCTGGCTAGGGGTTCCCAGTGGTCTCCCCCGACATGGCAACCCTCGAGGCAGGTGTGGGTGGGCAACTGGGTCCTGGGCTGGGCTGTGGAGCGATGGAACTGCAGTCGGGAGTCTTCTGTTCCAGCAGGGGTGGTCACAGCAACTGGACCCCTGCAGATGGCTGACGTGCAGGAACCAAATAGCAGGGCACGTGGCCAGCAGGCAGGCAGCAGCAGGTGGCTGGTGGGAGTCGGCTTGGGGCTTTGGGGGGCAGGAAAATGGCCTGCTGGCAGGAGCGTGGTGTTCCGTGTGTTGTCGCGTGGCCAGCTTGATACCCAGTGATTTGGCACGTGAAAAAACAGCACGTCAGCATGTAATTTAAGGAAAGGCCCTTAGCACGGAAGTGCATATGTGACGTAACACGCGCGGGCGGTTCCCTCGGCACAGGTGCATAGTGATTCAGCACGTGAAAAAACAGCACGCCCTTGTGTTAAAGCATGTAATTCGAAGAAAGGGCCTAAGTGCGTAAGTGACGTGACGCGTGAAGGCATTTCACTCAGCACAGGTTAAAGGTGAGCGGTGCCAACAATTCACTGTACATGCTTTTCGTGGAGACCGACGCGTGTGTTGATACTTCTGGTTGTTTCACGCGCCATCACTTCTTCACAGCGGATCAATGACGTATCTCTTCTTTTGGCAGGGGTCTTGCCTATGCATGTTTTTCATTACCATGCTAGACAGATGGTGAGTCGCGCACACTATTTTTCACACTGCGGGTCCCCCTGTGTATCGCTAATCCGTTTTTGAGGTCATAGTAGCCTGCGTGTCCCACGCGTATGTGTTTTCCGTGTCCCTGGGTGCCACCGCATACTGCGGGAGGTTAATTCCACACATGTGGGCTACTGGAGGGATGCGTGCACAGTTTTACTGCAGTGTTGGGGTGCCTGAGCATTGCGTGACCTGTCATTTTCTCACCGGGGTCACATACAGCCTTGCAGGCGCACAGGGGTGCTGTTAACATCTAGTACCCCACCCCTTTCACCCCAATGGCCCAGGACAATTGTCGTGTACACCTCCCATTGGCACTACTACATCTGTGCCATGGTTGGGAGGCTACCACAGGCCTCCACGTGGCAGGCGTGGTCAGGGACGTGGCCGGGGTGACCAGGTAGTAGGGGGACTCCAGGGTGTCCAGGGTGACTGCAGCGGGGGAAGAGGCAGGGTTGCGCCAATTCGTCAGGATGTTCTGCCACCTGTTGGTGCAGTCATGCCACCACCCCCTGTGGTTCCGGGAGATGCAGCTCTTGCATCTGGCACTGGCGCCCATGTGACCCGGCAGTCCGTTTCATCGACTGCCACGGGCCCAAGGGTAGTGGTAGCTGCAGGTGCAGCTGTGGCCACCACCACCCAGGCTCAGGGTCTGCCAGCGCATGCTGCGTTGGCACCTGAAGAGTCCCAGGATGATTTCCAGGTGGTCAGGAGGCACGTGGTAGGTGCACGCAGGGCTGCTCTGACCGAGGCACATGTCCCTCAGGCAGTGTTGTCATCTGCTGCCCCGAGCAGCCGGGTGTTGGCAACTGCATGGGCAGATGCAGCCCGGCTGTGAGTCTGCCAGCCAGGACAGTCTCGGCACGTGGCCAGCAGGCAGGCAGCAGCAGGTGGCTGGTGGGAGTCGGCTCAGGGCTTTGGGGGGCAGGAAAATGGCCTGCTGGCAGGAGCGTGGTGTTCCGTGTGTTGTCGCGTGGCCAGCTTGATACGCAGTGATTTGGCACGTGAAAAAACAGCACGTCAGCGTGTAATTTGAGGAAAGGCCCTTAGCATGGAAGTGCATATGTGACGTAACACGCGCGGGCGGTTCCCTCGGCACGGGTGCATAGTGATTCAGCATGTGAAAAAACAGCACGCCCTTGTGTTAAAGCATGTAATTCGAGGAAAGGGCCTAAGTGCGTAAGTGACGTGACGCGTGAAGGCATTTCACTCAGCACGGGTTAAAGGTTAGCGGGGCCAACAGTTCTCTGTACATGCTTTTCGTGGAGACCGACGCGTGTGTTGATACTTCTGGTTGTTTCACGCGCCATCACTTCTTCACAGCGGATCAAGGACGTATCACTTCTTTTGGCAGGGGTCTTGCCTATGCATGTTTTTCATTACCACGCTAGACAGATGGTGAGTGGCGCACACTATTTTTCACACTGCGGGTCCCCCTGTGTATCGCTAACCCGTTTTTGAGGTCATAGTGGCCTGCGTGTCCCACGCGTATGTGTTTTCCGTGTCCCTGGGTGCCACCGCATACTGCGGGAGGTTAATTCCACCCATGTGGGCTACTGGAGGGTTGCGTGCACAGTTTTACTGCAGTGTTGGGGTGCCTGAGCATTGCGTGACCTGTCATTTTCTCACCGGGGTCACATACAGCCTTGCAGGCGCACAGGGGTGCTGTTAACATCTAGTACCCCACCCCTTCCACCCCAATGGCCCAGGACAATTGTCGTGTACACCTCCCATTGGCACTACTACATCTGTGCCATGGTTGGGAGGCTACCACAGGCCTCCACGTGGCAGGCGTGGTCAGGGACGTGGCCGGGGTGACCAGGTAGTAGGGGGACTCCAGGGTGTCCAGGGTGACTGCAGCGGGGGAAGAGGCAGGGTTGCACCAGTTTGTCAGGATGTTCTGCCACCTGTTGGTCCAGTCATGCCACCACCCCCTGTGGTTCCGGGAGATGCAGCTCTTGCATCCGGCACTGGCGCCCATGTGACCCGGCAGTCCGTTTCATTGACTGCCACAGGCCCAAGGGTAGTGGTAGCTGCAGGTGCAGCTGTGGACACCACCAGGATGATTTCCAGGTGGTCAGGAGGCACGTGGTAAGTGCACGCAGGGCTGCTCTGACCGAGGCACATGTCCCTCAGGCAGTGTTGTCATCTGCTGCCCCGAGCAGCCGGGTGTTGGCAACTGCATGGGCAGATGCAGCCGACACCACCCCGGCTGTGAGTCTGCCAGCCAGGACAGTCTCGGTCAATGACCTTGGTACAGCGGCTGTTGCTGCGCAGGGTCCAGTCAAGAGCACCCAGCAGCCACTGACACAAGTCAGGGCTTCTGTTCTAGTTCCACCTGCCACTCCCTTGGTTCAATCCACCAGCGCCACTGCCCCTACTGACCAGGGCAGCATTTGCCAGTCATGGTCCGGATCACTGCCCAAGATAGGAAGGTTGCACCTGCACAAGAGGCTGGGACCCCAGACACAGCTCTGGCTTCCGACACGTCGAGGAAGAAGCCTTTCGGCAAGCAGGAGCTGGACTTCCTTGTGGGCTACGTGTCGGAACACTACTGTGATATGCTAGTGTGCCCAAATTGTCACACTATGGCTGCCCAGCGTTGGGACCACTGGAAGCATGTTGAGGAGGATGTTAGCTCATTCGGACATGAGGTGCGCACAGCTCAGGAGTGCAAATAGCCAATGCTTGTCAAGTCAATCGATGACCTCTGACGCTGTGCCAAGCTAAAGCGTGACTCCAATTATGCCATGACTCGGGTGACTGGCAGTGGGCCACCACCTGAGGAGGAAGAACTCACTCCGCACAAGGTGATCACTGCGGAGTTCATCTCGGCAGAATTGGTCGAAGGAGTGGGAGGGATGCTGGATTTTGACGCCCCGTCCAGTTAGAGTTTTTGCGTGTTTGTCCAGGCCATGTGTGGTTTGCTTGTGTGATGTGTGGTGCTTGATTGCCAATACATGCTATGTGTACATGGTTCTCATGTGCGAGTCATGCAATGCTTCACTAATGCTAATGTGTGCCTGCTGTGCAGCATGCTGGACATGTAGTGCATCACCACACTTGCACCCTACTCACATGCTAGACACCCGGCTGCCCCTCCGGTCCATGTTCCAGCTCACTGGCCCTTCTGCATGTAGCCTGGGGTGTCTTTCCACTCAGCACTCAGACTATGTCATCGCATGACTGACGTGCATGTGTGTTTTGCCTGCATGCGGGTACTCAAAGTAGGCATGCTCACTCCACCCCCCTGCACCACTATTACACCATTGCACTTGGTGGGTAACATGTTGGACTACTGCAATGGCCTGTTCAATGTTCCTGTGTACATGCACACTTCCCCCTGCCAACCTGCCAGACACATACTGTGGGGTACATCCTTTGTCCTTGATGCAGGGTGTCTCACTCAGACTGTGCAGATGGCAGATACTACGCAGGGACATGAGTGCCCATTCATGCTCCATGTGCATTCCATGGATGCCCCTATGTGTCCTTGGCAGGATGATCATAGTAGTACGTGTCCAGGATGACATACATTTAATGGCTTTTGATCATCCATTCCATGCCCACTCTGGCTCAGTCCTGCATCTCGCAAATGTTTAAGGTGTCATGGTCTGTGTGGGTCACAGGCCTCCCCCGGTTTCAGGCCCCCTGACTCTGTCCCAGTGGTGTAGTGACTTCTGCACAAATGGGTGTACTACAGAGGATTCATCATGTGTCCTGCTTACTGTCCCATTCTCATTTGCTGTGTTGTCAGTTGACTCAGATGATGCAATTGACGCTACTCAACACTGTCTGCCAATACACATTTCTTTGGTCAACCTTTCACTGCCATGCTATGCCTCCCTGTATTTCTGCATTTTCACTAAGGGGGGGTGGTGCCTGCAGCCATGCAACCCATTGCATGCACATAGCATGTGATACCTGACCTTGCCCTAACACTGCCTTCATGTTTATTGATTGACATCATAATGTACTTGTTGATGTAGATAGTCGGTTACGTACACATGTTCTGCACTGCACCAACCCACTTCTGAGCCATGTTACACTGTTCTACATGCCGACTCACTGCTGCAATGTCAAAGTGACCTGGCATGCATGGTCAGATTGTTATCCCTTTACTGTCACGAAAGGCACGGGCACAGGTGCATCCTGTGACACATGTACTCAGTATAGGAACACTCTAGCGGGTGTTTAGCAAAGTTGATTGGTCAATCTGCGGCCTACACTAACTGGTATAGGCTGCAGATTGATTATAGCCCGCCAATCAGGTTGTAATGACTGTGGAGCTGCCTGCATGTGTGTATGTGTACACTTTCACATACATCAAAGCAAGTAGCATTGTAGCTGCTTGCTTTGCTGTATAGGATGCTGTTCATAATCACCATATGGGTCTATATGGACACAGGTGTTTTTGAACACTTTCACATGTACATATGCAGGCAGCTTCAACGTTGTGTAGTGCAACATTGCGGCTACTCACTTATGTGTGTGTGATAGTGTTCATTTACACATGTGTCCTCTGCAGCTTTTTGTTGAATGACTCACATTTAGTTGATTAACATTAATGCTGCTGAGATTTCAGCATTGCGCCTCTTATGTTCAACTGGCACAATCCTGAAGGTGCACTGTCGTGCAGTATGTGTATGCCCAGGCCCACTAAGCTATTCTGGTGGGGCCTGGCCGTGATGATTTGACACACTGAATAATGGTTTAGGGCACAATCAATGCACAATGTGCTCAATCAGGCACTGAAGGGTGTCCTGGAGGCTTTGTGGCCAACAGCTCGGACCGTACTGGGCATTATGGTCCCTCATGCCTGGTTGCAGGCCCTCGCTTTGCTCGGGACATTCACTATGTCTACATGGCCCATGACGCCGGTATGGGCCGAGCTGCAAATGGGTGTAGCTATATTGGTTGATGAAGATTTAGTGATGCATGTGTACATCATATTATGTGTGTCAGGGTGTGTTTGGATTCACTTGCAGCTGTGGCCATTTGGGAGTTCAGACATGCTTATGGTATGTGCCATCTCTTTGTTGCATCTGTCATTTCTGCCTGTGACATGTGCCTGACAGAGGTGGTGTGTGATGGAGGTGATTTACTGCATTCAGTACATGTGTAGGCTTTGTTATTTACACACATCCATTTCTGCATTTGAGATGTGTTTGCATATCATTGCCACTGGATGCATGCCGGAATTTCATTTGTGTGTGACATGTCTGCTTCATGTGTTGGCTGTCAATGTGATGTCTGTGTGTGTGGGTTATGTGCTTCTGACATGTGTTTGTTTTTTCCACATTACAGATGATGACGCAATGGAGGCAGAGGATGGTGATGTTATTCCTGACACTGGGTTGCTATCACATCAGCAACCCAGCACAAGTGGGGGTCGTGGGGTGGTAGGCCATGAGAACCCACTTGTGCTCCAGACCATCGTGTCCAGGTCTGGCAATCAGTCTATCTCGGATGATCACTCTGACAACGATGTTGAGTTGGATGCACGTCAAGTCCATTCGTCGACAGTGAGTGATTCTGATGTGGACGATCTTCTGTCCGCGACACCTGCACTGAGGGGCCAGACGGTGTTGGAACCTCTGCCTGTGGTGGATTGGGATGCACGGTCACACTCCACACCAGTTGCTGATGTGCCTGGGGCATCACATCAATGGAGGGATGTAGACCTGCAGCCGCGGGCAGCACAGTCCACGGCCTGTTCACTCAGGCTGGGCATGGCGGCCTCAGACAGGGAACGCTGGGCTGAAATGGTGTCTCCACGTCAAGCACTTGCTACTCACGCAGAGGCACACAAGAAGGCCCTGAGGGATGACCATCAATCCCTCAGATCCACTCTGGGTGTGCTCAACATGTCCCAGAGGAAGCGGTCAGAGGAGAGGTTGGAGCAGCTTGAGAATACCATCTCGGCTGAGCTACGTGCATGCCGGGAGGTGCTCCAGATGTCATGCAAGGCCATGCAAGCAGAACTCTGTGTTAAACGTGCTACCTTGCAAGAGGAAGCACGCGTATCACGTGAGGTGCTGCATGCTGACCTACGTGTCATCGCCGCACAGGACCAGGCTTATCAGTCCCGCAGACTTGCTGCTGATGAGGGGCAAGCTGCACATAGACGTGGTCAGGGTACTGTGCCACGTCCACCTTCTGCTTTCCATCCAGAATGTGAGCAGGATGACGACTTATCTCCCACACAGGTCATGCCGTGTAGGTGTTGAGCCTATGGAGTTTTTTTTATCTCAACATCATTGCATCATGTGCCTCACACACCCCCCCCCCAGGTCGTATGTGGCCATTTTTCATTTTTTTTAGTTTAATTAGTTAATACAGTTTAAAATTGTTTGTCTATTGTGCATTCATGTAACAGTGTGGTACTTTGTGGCTTTTGAAAGCATCCACTGTCTGTTCCAGCTGGGCCCATTCAAGCTTATCTCGTGTATGTGTTTGTGGCCCTGACACATATGCCACTCCTGCTTCCCCACTCCATGGGCTTGCAAGGATGGTTCGGTGTGACAACCATTTACACAAGGGCATTGGACTTTCGTCATATCTGTGGCCTGTCTGCTGCTGTACTACTTGTGTTTACACCCCTAGTGGGGATTATGGATGTTTTGTCCACGGCATGTCTGCAATCAATTTTGGTGAGTACATTTTTGAACTGTCTATTTATTGATTTTTATTGTGATGTATGTTCATTTCTTGCATGTATACGTGCTTGATGCACTTCATGCTGTAGATGGTAGCCTGCACCCTTTAGCTGTCAAAGTATCAGTGATGGTGGGAGGGGGCCGGGTGTTGACAATGTCAGTTTGGTACTTGTTGAGTTCAGACCCTGGGGATTGTGTCAAAGGAGGATGCATTAGGAATGTGACCCAAGAGGCACAACTCACGATCCAGTCCTCACCTGGGCTGTCCGCCTGTACTACTACTACGCTCCGTTCCATTTGGACGGTATGTTGTATCTGTCTTCCCTCTTGGAATTTGATGCTGCCTGACGTCGCAGTTTTCCTTCTGGACTACAGCTCTTTTACTTGTTTTTCAAACTCTGGTGCCTTTAGTCCCTGTTTTTCTTCCCGCTATTATCCTTTTTGCAGATCTGTCTGCCCGTCTCTCAGGCAGCTATTTCCACGTACTCTTACACTTCCTCGGTTTGCCTCCATACACTTCTGTTCAACAGCAACTCTCTGTCGCTCCTCCTGTCTTTCATCTATTACATCCATGCCTTTATGTTGACTTTTGGCTTTTAACAATGCTATTCAACTGTCGTGTCTCTTAACTTGCTGCCAGCTGTTTTCCAGCTATCTCACATTCACTGTGCCTTTCCAGACTTGTGCTGTCTCTGCCTTTCTTTGGTCACGCTATCAAGGATTGATTGGGTTTCAGCTCAACCATCCAGTTGTGCCAGCCTCCTTGGTTATTTTCTACTCAAGTTCCAGCTCTACCTGTCAGGGTACAGACCCTGGGGTTGTGTGGGAGGAGGTCAGATGTAGGCCCAGTAACAAGCAGCATTAAGACACACACACAGAAAAGATTCCAGCCTTATAAAAGGCTTTTATGCCCTTTCTGCAGGAAAAGGAGACTCCAGACTACCTTTCCCAGCAGACACCGGACCAAGAACTACAAATACCCTGGCCACGTTGGGTGGGGCACATGTGTGCATGCGCGTGCGAGCAGGAGCACGGGCCTTGTGCTCAGACGTCTGACAGAAGCAGACGTATTTCCAGGAGCTCCGAGCAAGGTGAGCCGCACGAGGGGCCACGCCCCAGCCGACCTTCCTCCAGGCCCCTTACACATGCAAGCTAAGTAGTGCGAGTGCTGGGGAGCTTAGCCAGGCATTGGGGGAGATGCGCACAGTACAGCTAAGCTGCTCTGAGGAGCAAATGCCAAAAAGCTTTCCAAGTTGTCAGGGGCACACGCAGGGGGCGTCGCCCATATCCTCGAGTCCCCCATGCTCCAGAGAAGCTAAGTTATTAGCGCAGTAGCGTTCCTAGCCACAAACTAATACAGCGCAAAGGGGGGCACCCATCGACGCACAAACTCGAGTGCAGTGCATATCATTAGCATATGCAATTTGCCACATGCACTGCCTATAGAAAGCCGCGGCTGGCAGAATGCGACTTGTACTGAAGTCGCACCTCGCCACACGCGGCTAGCAGATCATCCAAGGCCCATTCTATCATGTGTGATTCTTAACACATGGTCTTCCGTTTACTGCGGGGCCACATGCGGCTCTACCTTACCACATTTACAGTGTATGAACCTGGGGCAAGCAAAAGAATACAAACGAAGCAGCAGACAAGGGTGCTTGTTTGGGGAGGAGTCACTAAGTTCGAGGCATGAATGGTGTTATGTGTGTGTGGGGAAAACACACACAGAATAGTAACTCACGATCTCTTTGCAGCATTGAACTGCTCCTGTTACCGGACCTGATAGTGCACAGGTAGGAAGAGACCAGCACTCACCCCAGAGATAAGTCTCTCTTTGGCTCACTTTTGTGCCATTTAGTACAATGTGCATGAAGAACGTGGTTTCTCTAATTGAGTATGTGTAATTGTCAATTGTTGTATTTTGCCTACTTTATCTTGCCCATCCCCCTCCCCTCTACTGACCATCTTTCCAGTTATCCTAAATACTGATACCTATCCAACCAACGGATCCCTAGCCCTCTTTCCCCGCCGGGGTCTCAGAGGCCTGTGTAAGTTTTACCTTGCAGGTGCCCAGACCGCGGAGGGGCGGTTGGTTCGTGCCACTCCTGCACCTGCAGACCGGAGCTGTGACACTACCCATCAGTTGTGGCATCCTCACTGATTATTGTGTACTGAAATTGCTACCCATCTGTTGAACCATTGTTCAAGTGTGCTACCTTGGTCGTTATTCTATCATTGTGCTTGGCCATATTCAGCGACTATGCACCTTGCATGTGTTCCTTTTGGTCACACAGTATTGGTTATGTTTAAGTAGCTAGGGATGCACACAATGTAGCACTTCCGTGGCAACATTCTCAGGGTGGTAAGGTTGTGACAGTTGACTGTCTCTTTGTCATCATTGATTGTCACCTGGTATGTGCCAGGCCTGTGTGCACTCCGCAGGGGTGGGAGTTTAGGTGAAAAATGTGGCCACAAGCTGAGCCTGGGCTGCCTCGCCACGTGCCCTTTCCCCTCCCATGAGCAGCACCTGTGCCTGTGGTTGGGGATGTGGGGGCACCACCATGTCCACCGGTACGCCCTGCCGTGTTGCAACGTTGTGCAGGACACATGCAGGCACAATGATCCTGCACACTACTGGGGGAGCGGAAGCGTGACTTGAGCACTCTGAATGTGCGCTCCACTATGCCCCTGGTTCCAATATGGGCAGCGTTGTATCTTACCTAGGGTGGTGTGGTGGGGTTCCGTATTGGCGTCATCATGTGGTTGCTCAGAGGGTAGGCACTGTCCCCTGGGGAGGTGAGGATGGTTGTCATTAGTTGGGTTTGTGTATTTGTCTGTGTGTGACATGCATGCATGTGCACAGACATTTGTACTCACCAATGAGCCATGTGTAGCCATGCTTCCCAGTTTTCAGGCCCCCGCTCAGGGCAGACATTCTGTATATGAAACTGTCATGGGTAGATCCAGGATAGTTTGCATACACAGAGGTGATGATTCCATGGGCATCGCATACAACCTGTAGGTTGATGGAATGCCAGTACTTGAGGTTGCGGTAGATGTGCTCAGTGGCCCTAGGTGGACGTAGGGCCACATGGGTGCAATCTATGGCACCAAGCACTTTTGGGAAGTGTGCCACCCTGTAAAAGTCCTGGACCACTGCCTGACTTTCTGCGGGTGTTCTGGGCATGTATATGTGCCTACGGACTGAGGGGCGCGCAGTCATGATTGCCAAGACCTGGTGTAGGCAGCATGACTGCGTGGGCTGTGAGACACCCCAAACTATGGCAGTTGTCCACTGAAATGACCCAGTGGCCAAAAAATGCAGGACATTGAGCACCTTTTCCAAGGGGCGCAGTGCTTGGGAGCACAAGGTGGGTGATGTGAGGTAATCCTCCCACTCAGTGACCAGGTCTAGGATGATACGAGGTGGAAACCTATACATGCCATAGACCTCGTCAAAAAGGCTTGTCCTGGGCAAAAAAATGTGGGGCCTGGCTATTCTCCACCTCCTGCGGTGTCCCATGATCAGTGCTGCGAGAAATGAGACATTCATCGTAGCTGTATATGCGTGTTTGTTGTTTGAGCGCACTTTTATACTGCGCGGGGACGCATCTGCCTGCCTTTGTGTGGCAGACGTGTTTACGCCTGTGCGTGTCTTTTGGCGTGTGCAGGTTTTCCGTATTCGATTGAATACGTGTTGTTTGCGCACGTGTGGGCGATCCGTGTATTTCCCAGCAGTGCTTCCCCAGTTACGCCCTCATTTTCAAGCGTTGTTCCACATTCTGCGTGTTCCGCCCCCTTTTTGGTGTGTGCGCTACACGTTGTGCGCTTTCTCTGTACGCTTTGCGCACAGCGTTCGGGATGTTGCAGTGACGTGTGCACCCGTGTGCACCACCCGCGGATTTGGCGCACATCCCGGGAAAAACACAAGCAGGGCCTTCCATGAATCGCACGCGTGCACTTGCTTTTTCACGCTTGCGCTAGCTTGCACCAGTAATTTCGGCGCAGATTTGTTCCATGAATCGGCCCCCCTGTCACAGTCTCGTTCGCATTTCTGTTTTCATGAAGTGTGAACCCTGCTTGCCTTCATGAACCCCCTTCTAATACCTTATGGGCATCAGATCTCACTCATGTTTCTCTGTGGTGTTATGTTATGCATTGGTATTATACTATATGAGCTTATTTTATGCTGTGTTACAGAATTGTTATTTTAAACCACATTGTTATGTATTTATGCTACACAATAACCTGCTACGCTATGCTATTGTGTTATGCTATCATTTGTGTGCTATGCTTTGCTGCTACATTTGTTCTGGTATTCTGTGGTTTGCTATGCCATCACATGACCAGGCATAGTCATCATATGCCCTTTTACTCCAATGGTATACCAGATCCTGGCTCATATTCACTGGTTCAACCATCTTCTGCCTTAACCATCCCTTTGCATGCAGCACAGCCTTGTATAGCTATGCAGATCTTGCCATCACATAACAGGTACAGCTGCCTATGTTCAGACACTACCATCATATGAGAAGTGCAGCCTCTCATGCCCAGGTTCAAAAATAATTTGCTGGTACACCCTGAGATGCCTCGTCGATCCAGCTTCATGTATGCACAGAAACATGAAAGCACACGCAAACATCATGCCACCCTTCATTTGACTCCCACAGGCAGCAGCAGTGGAAGTGTCTCTCACAAAGGCATCGCCAGCTGCAGTGCTGGGCTCCTTCGTGCACTGTGTGGAGAAGCAGAACAGCAGGGGTCTGTACACTTTGGCTCTCCAAGTGTTTTGGACTACCGCTCCCATCAACCCTAGACAGCACAGTCAGTGATAAGGGATCACAGGAGCCATAGTTTAAAACATCTGAAGAGCCATGTTTTGCAAGCACCTTGAGTACAGGCTTCCCACATACACAGACAGGATACCACATGGACAGCAGCAGCCAGGGGCTGGCCTGGGAAGCAAAAGCAACACTGGAAATGTTGCTGCCAAACCACACTGCCCTGGGGGAGCACTTAGCTAGGTGAGGGAGCGTCACCCCTTGGCTAGACAGTTTGGGGTTAAATCTCCAATAAAACAATTGAAAAAATGAAATGAATCTGTGCATTTTACAAAATATTTTCATATGAAGTGACTCAAAGCTATGAGTTTTAGAGCACAGTTAGGACCTACCAGTGCACCATGATGTGGTGGGGGTAACACTATGGTGTACGCCCACATCCTGAATAATCATAAGAAAGATGTTACTGATGGTGCCTTCCTCAGTGCAAGATTTTATTTTAGAGTTTCATGTCATCAGAATAACAACACCGCAATGTGCCTCTTCCTCATTCCTTTTCTTTCTTTTGAGGTGACCCACCCTACCACAGGAATCTTATAGCAACCTTTTTTCCCTGGCTCAACTTCACTCGCTCTCCTGGAGGTATAAATACTTAGGAACAGGGACTAAGATGCATCCATTGCTCCGCCAACTATCTTCCTTTATCTGAGCCTTCAGGGTCAACCTGGCCAAGGCTCTACAACCTGGAACTGAGAGTCGCTCCATGTCCAGGCGTGGGTAGTGTGGGTGCATTTAAAGGCCCCAAACAGAAGTCCCTTGCACATGAATGGCAGGCATTTTAAACACTGAAACAAAAACGGCTGGGTTTTTTTTCAAGTAAAATATAAAGAGCCATGTGGAAAGGGGCCTACCTGTCATTACCAATTGATGAGCAGCATTTTAATTTGCAAAGTAAGGAGGAATCAAAGATCCCTGTCACATGGAAAACAGGATTTTTAAACATTGAAAACAAAAACGGCCTGCACATGTTTGTGCAAATAAAAACGGGTTTAAAAAGTAAAAGTGAAAATTAATGTCACTGCTCACAGAAAAATGTCAGGAAAACAAAACATGATGTGCGGGTTGACCAAAAGCAATGTATATTATGTTTCACCTACCAAAACTCCAGTGACATTTGAAGAGCCACTCTGTCTTCACGGAAAATGTCAGCCCAAGGCAGACCCGTTTTCTGACTGTGGGCAAAACTTCACAAGGAAAACTCCCACTCTAAGCCTGGATGTCACATCTCCCATCTAATGACCAACTGCAATAACATTTCCTGCTGAAGGTGTCGAAATTCACTGTTCTCCAGACCTGCTGGCTCTGAAAGCATTGACTTCAAGAAAAGTCACCCTTGGCTGGAGCACAACTAATATTTGTGAAAATGGGGGCACCCACTTCAAAGAGCAAGCTTCCAACACAAAGGAAATTGATTTAAAAAAAACTGTGGGCACAGGCTTACCCAGTGGAAACAAATGGCCGGAAGGCAGGAGTCAGGGACATTTGTCCCACATGAAGATTCACATTTAATTTAAAAGGCCTCTTTCTCAGCCATCATAAAGCGGATGGATTTCATCTAAGTACAATTTTTTAATGTAATTTCCAGGCGATTTTGGAGATACAAATTCATCCACGTGTGACTCATGGAACTGTAATGGCTATCTAAGATGCGTTTCTGGCTGATTTGAACATGTTCCAAATGTGAGAGTTGGTGAGCGGGTGGAAAATAAATTAGGGATATGCTTGCATATTCACAACTGTTGCGCTTTTTATGGAAAAGGCAGAAAGATGCCACGTGCCTGCTCTACATGATAAGGATTTGGTGGTTGGCTTATCTAATTCCCCATGATTAGTTGAAACAGAAAATATGTTTAGTATGGCAGTTGCTAGTAAAATTATGAAGTTGTGATACATAACTAGTGTTTGCCAAAAAGATGAAAGGAGAGCATGGGACAATGACAAATGGGAATTACCACATGTTGATCCAGACCCCTAAACCAATCCTGGCTGGGAGGCTGGGTTTGGGAGGACAGAGAAGGGTAACTGTCCAATTCTAGTGGCAGCGATTATTGCAGGGTACTGCCCCAAGATTGTAAAATTGGTAGTGTCATCGCTGCTATATAAGGGGGACTATACTAGGACAGGAGACACACACACAAAATGGAGAGAGAAAAAGGAGAGAAACGGACAGACAGGAGACCGATCATAAGGAAGGCTGCTGAAACTTACCATGTGAAGCTGTAAGGAGACACGAGAGGAGATTGCTGAGAGTGTATCTGGGTGGAGCTGTCTATTCCTAGGAAGGCCTCATAGCTGACTGGATCCTATGGTGGAGAGCTGGAGGCCATCTTTGAGAGTGGAGTGACCAGACCCCTGCCCTATCTTTCCAGAGTGTCCTGAGATGCAGCTGGCTTTCCTGAACTTTAAACAGAGGCTTGCTATGTAAGTAACACTGAGCCCTGGGAAACCAAAGGGTGGGGGAGTCTGCTTGCCTTGAATCCTTTCCCTTTATAGTGGGTAGCGGGAAAAACTGTGTAGATCCTTAGCCTATTCAACCAAAAATATGAATTAATTAATTCCTCATTTGGCACAACACTATGGGGTGAATTATTTCAAAAGTGGATATTAACAAAGCTCACTTCCCAGTGTGCTGAAAACTGTAGCCTATAAATTAATTGTGTAATCTTTGTTGTCCAGCTGACCCCGACTTCTTTAAGGAAGAGGGTGTCTGTGTTCTTAAATCAGTCCAACCTTTTTATCTAGCTTCCCCAACACAGGCCTTTCGGTGAAGGGGGTCTGAAATTCAAAAATTCCCCAAAGCATTCCAATTTTTCTGTCTGACTTCCCAATGTAGACCAAAGCAAGGGGGTCTGAAAAACTAATCAATAAATCACTCTGTATTTATTTTAAACCAAAAGTGTGGGTGAAATCATCCTTACCAATCTTGAAATCCTACTGCTAGACTTTTAAGCCTGCAGCAAAATCGAAATCGCACAACATTACATAAGTGCCTTTGTTATTGATCAGTGTAATTATTTTATGAAGTGAAATTTACAGAAAGTGGAGAATTGTGATTGTGTTCTTTTTAACTCATTTTTGTGATTTGTTTATGCTGAGAGAAGTTGATTGTGTTGTGCCACGGAAAAAGTGGTTTTTGACATTTTCGTGCTAATTTCTACTACTTTTCATTGAAATAAATACCAATATATTTCCCATACACCGGCCTGGTTCTTGCCTCATTGTTAGCTAATGGTAGAGGGAGTAAAAGGGGCATGATATGTGTTTTTAGATAGGGATAAAAAAAGAATCTGTTAAACGGTTTGTTGCATAACCACTTAAGTGGGGAGGGAAGGAACTCCCTGTGTTGAGGGTGGCTTCTCAATAAACTGTTACAAATTGGGGGCTTGGGCCGGGATTTAGCTTCCTATTCCTTACCCATGACAAGTTCATTGTGATAGTCTATTCATTTTGATGCAATTGAATTATAGTGGAGAGAAAGTCATCTTTGTTTTGTTAAAGTGCTGCTAGGGCTTGACTCCTGAATTCCAGGGAGGTCTATGGGTAAAACATTAACAGTGTATAAGAATGTATTTGCGTGAGGAAATCAAGCAGGAACTGGGTGATTTTGCCCCTGCATAAAAACGTTTTATAGAAGTGCAAAAAGCCAATTGTGAAAATGACTACTGTACAAATTGGGGAAGCCAGGGAGCATCTCCTAACTAAATTATTTCTCAAAGGAGAATGGGTTGAGGACGAAGCAGGAAACTGGCAAACCAGAATTGTGCAGGAGGTTACCTCAGTAAGCAATGATATTTGGCTTGAAGCCAGGATACTGCACAAAGCACTTGAAGCATTTTATATGACCACAACTGCTTGTGATAAACAGATACAAATGGCTCAGCTAACTGCTCAGTTATATTTTCATTTGCTTTTAGTAGAAGAGCATTGGCAAAATAGTGAGGCTAGTAGGATGAATCAGTCTGGAGACCTATCACAGGATCAGGTTCAACAACTCAAAGATGAGCTGAAAATACTGCAACAAGAGAGTGCAGAGTTAAACACAGTTCTGTCCACTGAAAAATGCACATCAAGAGTGGGCAGAAAATCTGAGAACACTGCAACACAAGCTAAATTACCAGGCTGCTCATTTAGAGTCATTTTGGATGACATTATGGCCTTTCAATTGTGAATCGTACAAAAATGTCGACCTGGGAACTGCGACGGTCGAAAATGCCGCCTTTTTTTACTTTTTAACATCTCCCTTACACCATATATATATATATATATATATATATATATATATATATATATATATATATATATATATATATATATATATATATATATATGGGGGGGTTAGAGTATGATATTAATATGGGGGGCTGCGGGAGGTCTCCCCCCACATATATATGTGGTGTTAAGAGTTAACAAAAGAAAAAGTCGGCATTTTCGGCCGTCACAGTGATCACATAGATCCTTTCAATTGCAAATAAAGCAGTAGAAAAATAAAAACAGTCAGTTAATTATCAAAGGGGTTGATTCCCAAAATTACTTTGATCAGATAACTCAGCAGGTAAGTACTCTGAAACAACAGAGGACACAGCTGGATTAGGAAAAAGACCTCTTGAATCAGGATAACAGCGTCCTATTACAGAGGATACATCAGTTGCAAATGGAGGCAGAAAAGGAACAGTCAGGTTCTCAGGAACTGACCAGAATTAGAGAAGAAAGGAATGAGCTTGTAGAGCGAGTGAGGCAAATAGAAGCTGAACTATTAGAGGCAGCAAAATGTAGGGATGAACAAGAGAAAGAGATTAGTCTCCTGAAGGTAAAGCGCCTTGAATATGCACGCAGCATACAAGGCTCACAGAGGGAAAATTAATAACTTCAGCACCAGGTGCAGCAAACAAAGGATCGGTTGGTAAATCAGAGCAGGGCGCATGAGATTAATCAGTCCTTAGTGTCAGAATTAAAAAGCCAGCTCTCTGACTACCAACAGCAAATAGAGACATGGGTGTGAGAGCCTTGCCATGGAAATCAAAAATTATAAACAAGACTCAGGAACCCTGACCAATCAGGATATGGGACAAGGCCCACTGATAAAGGTGAGGCACCCTTCCCAACAGGTGCCTCATGCCAGTCATTTACAACCTCTCATGCACAAATGGGAACCAACCTCGTGCATGCCACCTATAAAGAACAGGGTGACATGAGGCAGTTAGGCATACCCAGGCCTAGCCCAACTGATGAAGAAGGCCAGTGCCTGTCTGATATTGATGAATATTCATCTCCAGCACACAGAAGGGAAGGTGGCCGGACCAGTGTGTCCTGGGAAGTAAGGAATAATATGGTAAGTACTTCAGACCATGTAAACTCTTATAAGAATAACGTCAGGGTGTTAAAATGGCTGAAGATGCGATTACAAAGAGACCACCTTGCCCGCTTTGCAGAAGGAGAAAACAAGACCCTCAGCCTAGGAAGGGCATTCTAAAAACCTCCGTATATTCAGGGGAACGGGGATTCCCCAGACTCCCTGGTAGGACAGATGAGGAAACTGGGTTCAATCCTGGGCCTGAAAGGAACACCAGGGAGAGTAATCTTGAGAGTTCACTTTGGTCCAGGCAAGAGGAGTCCAGACCCTGTGGTTCTGGGAGATATTCTCAGTCTCATAGCTAAAGGGAGCACCTAGAAGACAGGGAAAGGAGTACCCGTAGCAGTTCTGAGTCAGAAGGTGAATGGACTCGGGTACATAGCAAGCAAAAGACAGCGATGCAGATCAAGGGTTTTGTGAAAGACCCAATGAGATAAATCAAGGCAATAAAGAGCTTCCTGACCCCATATGGTATGATATGATATTTTATTTGTATTGTGCTCATACACAAGTGTTTCAGAGCGTGACAAGGCAAGGCAGGGGAACAGGGGAGAACACAACAACGATCTTACTAGGCTAAGTGACATTGAGAACGTGCAAGTGCATGGGAAAGGGAAAGGGGAAAAGTGCATGGAAAGTGGAAAGTAGAAAGTGCAGAGCGGAGGAGAACAAATAAATAATAATAAATAAAAATAAATAGATGATGGAGGCAATAAACATTGATAGTACAGCCAGCAAGTGATGTGTTAATGGCAGCAGACTGGGTACGCTGATAAGTGCATAAAAAGAAGAAAATGGGGAGTGTGGGGGACTATATGGATACAGATACAGTCCCCAGTGCAAGGGGAGGCCAGGAAGCAGTGCAAGAGGATGGCAGGATGAGCAGGTACCTGGGCCCAGGGGACAGATGGTGGACAAGTGCACTGAGCCAAGAGTGAGCAGAATCAGCAAGGGGGGGGGGAGCGAAGGCAGAAGCAAAGAGGAAGGTCGTGAGGTGCTTCCGGAACCAGAGATGGTTCTCATCAAGTTTTAGAGTGGCAGGGAGGCTATTCCAGAGGGAGGCCCCAGCCGAACACGGAGATCTACCTCCAGCTCCTTTCTTTGAAAAACGACTGACCCTGAGGGAGTTAGAGGTAGAGGAGCAAAGAGCTTGAGAGGGGAGGTATTTGCAGAGGGATACCTGAGGTATTTTGGACACAGGTCCCAGAAAGCCTTGTGGACAATGCAGAGGGTTTCAAATTTAATCATTGCATCCACTGGGAGCCAGTGGATAGATTTCAGAGCTGGAAGTCATGCAGTCCTGTTATTGATTAGTTGCCGAGGGCAGAGAGTAGAGGCAGGTAGATTTAGAAAGAGGCTATTACAATAGTCCAACCTCGAGAGAACCAGAGCTTGGGAGACAGTGAGCTTCTGGGGGAAAGAGAGGAAAGGCAGAGTACCTCTAAGGAGGTCCAAAAGGAAGTTTGACTTTTTTGAGACCTCAGAAATGTGGGCGGAGAAGGAAAGTGTGGAGTCAAAGATGACCCCGGGGTTCTTAGCCTCGCAGGTGGGGGTAGGAGGAGGGCCAAGGGAGGCCAGCCAGACAGTAAGGGGAAAAGGATGGTGACGGTGAGCCGATGAGGAGGATCTCAGTCTTGCTAGCATTCAGACAAAGATCATTCATGGCACAACAATCATGAAGGGTGGTTAGGCAGTCGGAGATGAGAGAGGGAGAGAAGGTGGCCGAGGGCAGTCTGAAAATGAGTTGAGTGTCGTTAGCATAGCACTGGAAATTTTTGCAGAAATTGGCAATGCAGTGGGCAAGAGTAGCCCATACCAAAAGAATGCCAAGTATTTGGTATGGGAACACCTGAAACTTTATGAGCAGATGATGGCATCATTCCAGATCACAAATGATGTGAATTGCATAGCCTTTGCCAAATGGACGTTCTCAGCCGAGTACTCCAGTTTCTTTGCAGGCCTGTAGGAGCAGGATCATCATAAATGGTCCACTCTTAAGGCTGCCATACTGAAATATTTTTCCACCCATATGAACCCACAAGAGGCCCGTAAGGCTGCATATAACTTGCATTGTGGGGAAGAGCAGGCACCCAGGGAGTTCATGCAGGAGCTAAAGCAAGCATTTGCTCAGACTTCCCGGCGGGTGAACACCAATAGTAGGGAGTTCATAACTACATATTTCCATGCTCTCTCCAAATAAATAAATACATAATGACTCACTTGGTGCGTGACTTTCATGAGCATAGGACCCTGGATTGGGTGATTGAGCAGGCCATCAGGATTTATGAGGTCCAAAAGCCTACTGAGAGTATAAATACTGTCAAACCATCTAACACCCCTGCTGCTGCAAAGGTGGCGGAGGTAAAAATGACCCCTTCATTGGATCAGGAGACAGTGGGGGCCTAAAAGTAACCATCCTGCCAACAAACAAAATGGAAAGCAGAAGGGACCCCCAAACCCAGCCCAGTCGAACGGTAGTCAAATGGGGGACCGGAACAATGATCCCTCTGACCCTGCCACCTATATAAGCCCTAGGTATAAGGGCACTAAACCAATCTTGGGGTATGTATACACTCCCCCAGCCCAAGGGGGGGAGGTCTAATCAGGTAAGTATTACCCCGGGAATCCTCCCTCTAAACTTCCCTCAGGAAAGAAGTATCACTCACCTACCAATCTGAACTTTTTCCCCAGATATCCCCCATATCAGAACTTCCAAAATGATCCTCCTCTCTCTCCACGTTTCCAGGACAATAGACACCTGAACCTGGGAGAAGGGAGATTCAGAATGGAAAATTATGGGGGGAAATTCCTGTGCCCGAGCTACTCCAGGAGAAGGGACAGTAACCCGTTTCAGGAGCAGCAGAGGTATGACTTGAGACCTCCCTACCCCTCAGACAAGGATTTGCAACTGGAGCGACAGGTCCAGCAATTGACCAATGATCTGGGGCTGAGGGTTCAGTGAAACTCTCAACCTAACCCTACTTCCCAGAATTCGCCAATACCCAGGTCGGATGCCCCAGGGGGGAAATGACGGGAGGAAACCTCCACCAAAACACAGGTTCCAGAGGAGGGGGCCAGAGTGGAGGGGAGATGCTAAGCCATTGAGGAAGCTTCTTTTCTTACCCAAACATAACCCCTAAAAACCTTTGAGCCTGAAAGAGTCTCTTCTACCCCCAACATGTTAGAACCCAAAGAGCAAAGGGTAAGTAGGAGAGGCCAAAGAGGAACCCACTTTGTGGAGGAACTCCAGATTATCCCCCTTGAAAGAGAAGAATCCCTGGAGGATTCAGGTAAGCAGACCTCTTTCAAAAATGGGGGGACCCCTCCCAAAGAAAAATTGGTCCCAAAAGACCCTGAGTGGGACAGGGTAAGTATTGAGACCGACTCAAAACCAGAGACTATTCAACCCCAAACTTGTGAGCCGCACAGAAGTGAAACAGAGGCAGTGTCCTTTCTCCAAACAGGTTCTGAGAACTGTTGCCAGGTAATGGAGGACAGCCAAAAGAGCTGGGGAAAAGGAGGATTCTCCAACAACTCCCATTGCGAGTTGCAAAGTTTTGTTTACAGATTTCCCTACTCCGACACAGAAAACTGCCCAAGATCACACCGTGTCGGAGTTCAATGTTAAGAAAATGGCCACCTAGCTGTCAAATAACTCACACTTTCTTTGTACCTTGGAGGAGAAAGAAGGCCGGTTTTATGCACTGGTTAAGGTGCAGGGCCAGTGTGAATTATTAGATCTGGTGGATACTGGATCCCAAGCCACCCTCCTGTCAAAAAGGCCCTTTGACCAACTAAACTCAGGATGGGGGAGGGCCACAAAATTCCACTAACACCACTTCCTGGACAACTCCAAAATTTCAAAGGGAATGATATTTCCATCTAAGGGACTGCGGATCTGGACATAGAAATTGGATGTCACCGGCTTTAACATCCGGGGATCGTTGTGACTCCAGAGGGCGCACCTTGTTTACTGGGGAACGATCCCCTGAAGCCCTGAAGAGGCTCTCACCTCTGTTCCACTGTGTAAATTAGGTCCTCTGGACTCAGACTAACTGCCCTATCAAATTAAAAATGAGTACCAATTATGTAAGCCTGAATGGTACCTGTCATGTAATTGATCAAAGCTCTGAGAACGTAGAGTTCCATTTAAAAAATAACAAGTCCCAGACATCACTGTTATCTCTGTAGGTGAACAAACCGGTGATCGGAACCCTTCTCCATTCTAGAAAATCAACCCTCCTCTCAGTTTTAAGTGGCAAGCCACACTGGAAGGGAACAAAGTAAAATTTGATACCAGAAGAAACCTTGAGTCCTGTGAAACAAGACAAATGAAGAGTCCTCTCAAAGTCTGACATACATTCAGAAAAAGGGTGGCCAGTTGTTTTTCCCCATTCAGTTAAATGGGGGAGGGAACCAGTACTTGGCAGACTGAATAATGGAAGGAGCTTCATCAGCGAAGAATTATTCAGCAAACTCCCAAAAGATCAGACCATTCCCCCATTTAAATTAATTGACAAATGGGAAGTAGGCCTGGCAACCCCAAATTCCAAACGTCTACTGTCTATTAGGTGTATGCTAAAAATGTCCATTGGCAACAAAAGCATAGACTATAATTGTTGGGTCATGAGAGATGTCCCTTCTGCCTTTTATCTGGGAAGTGACATTCTCAACCGATTCGCAATCACTTTGGAACTAATTAATAATAAAGCCTGGTCCCGACTGGGGAGTAATGCCATTGGCTTTGACAACATTGAAAAAGCATTCCGGTCAGCTCAATTGCTGCCTTTTGCGGTTGAAGCTCAAGTGCAAGAAGAGGTTATCATCCCAGGACAGGTGCGACAATTTACTCTTCCCATCAAAATTAAGCGAGGACAGAACCTCAAACATCAGGAAGCATGTATAAATCTAAAATCCCATCTCCAACAACAAGGTTTATATTTAAATCTGACGCATATAGTAGACCTAGAAGACAACACCATTTGAATATTGGTGGATAACAGCGACCCACGAAGTATCACTTTGGGCGCAGACAACTTTATTGGACTGGTGGTTGATGCCCAACATTATTTTATTGATTTAGGTAATGAAATCATGGGACCAATCCCAAACAATTTTTTGTACATCAGAGATGGTATTCCTCCAGAAAAGATTTTTACTAGGCATGGGGGGAATTTCCTGGTGTACGCTTCCTGCCCCTACCGTGTGGAAGAGGTGACCTGCGACATTAGGAGGGAGGAGGTGGTGTTCAGAGTCAAATACCACTACCTGGAATCCCCTGTCCAGGTCAACACCAAGTTCTTTCCAGATTTCAAGCAGATGGTCGATGAAAGGATCAATCTTGCTGATGCATGTGATACTGAGAAGCAAAGACAAAAGCTAAAACCGGTCTTCCTGGAATTCCAAGATATCTTTTCAGTGGACTCATATGACTGCGCACACATCCATTCATTCAACCACCATTCCCTTGGACCCTGAGATGGCTCCCGTATTTGTGAAACAATACTGTTTACCTCTCGCATCCATGGAATCACTCACATAGATTATTAAGAATTTTGAATACCGTGGAATAATTTGTCCGATCTGCAGTACCTTCAACAACCCAGGATTGAGGATCCTCAAATAAAAAGGCCAACGGAGACTGTGCAGACCTGACGGAGTTGAAAAAATGAGTCCACATGTCAAGATGGCCCCTTCCCTACATCGATCAGGGACTGGCACAGATCCAAGGGTCATAGGTGTACACTGCCATTGACCTGACTAACGGTTACTGGGCAGTCCCCGTGAGTAGGTAAAACCAGTACAAGCTAATAAACTCTGACAATGAGTTCAACATCTTCCTACATAAAGCCATGCCTGATTTGGGCGAAAGGGGAACCTTGCCTATCTAGATGATGTTTTGATCAAGAGCTCTGTGGAGGAACATTTAGCAGAAATCTGCTATTTTCTTACCCAGCTGCTGAAGGCCGGAGTTAAACTGTCCTTTCAGAAGGCACAGTGGTGTAAGACACAAGTGAACTCCTTAGGGCACGTGATCACACCTCAGGGTCTTAATTCCCAGGCGAAGAAAGTGGCAACCTTATTGAAATTAAAAGACCCTACCACTCTGCGAGAATTAGGAAGCCTTCTTGGACTTATATAATTATAGTTCATTGAAGACTATGCAGGGGTCACTTGAACCCTGGTCCATTTATTAAAGGCCGGAGTCAAGTAGGAGTGGGGTCCAGAACAATCCAAGGCAGTTAAACAACTGAAAATAAGCCTTTCCCAGTCTCCTTGTTTGGCTTATCCCATAAAGAACAATGTGTTCTTCTTGGAGATGGGGTTCTCAGATACTTGCCTAACAGCGGCATTGTACCAAAAGCATCACAAGGTCAGCAAAGTCATCTCATATGCGAGCAAGACTGTACCCTCTGTGGAGGAAAAGTTCAATGACCGTGAAAAGGCACTTGTGGCAACAGTGTGGGCGCTGACAAATTACCAACCATTCATACAGGGGGAGCACATAATTGTCGAGACTCCTCACCAACCCTTGCAGTAGCTTGCAGTAGCTACAAAGTGACAGAATCTCTGCGGGGAACGTTAGTAATTCCAGAATTACTTCCTGGATTCTGTCCATGCAAGGCTTTTCTGTGGAGGTCAGATATGGCCAAAACAAGAAGAGTCCCCTAGCTCAAGGGTTGGCAGACTTGAATGATTGTGCTCAAGAAAACAGGCTTGAGGGCAAAAGTCTAATGTCCAACAACAACATGGAGGCGTACTTAACTTCCCCACACAAAGTCTAGGAAGAAGACACGTGTCAGGGGATACCCACAGTTTATGTGGATGGGTGCTCCTAACATGTTGATAACAACGGGGAAAAATAACTGATGGCTGGCATTGGGAAGGCCTGGGTGAATGATACCCGGAACCCTCTGCTGGTTATAAAATAGGACCCTGCAGTCGTCACGTTGCAGTGTTGATGGCTGTTTATCAAGCCATCCTCACTGCAGTGCACCACCAACTCAATGAACTGGTCATAATTACTGACTCTGATTATGTCAGGAATGGTTTTGTGGAGCACCTGATTAACTGGAAGAATCGAGGCATGCTTTGTGCCAACAAAAAACCCCTAAAGCATGTCAATCGTCTATCTGATGACCTCCAATGAGCTGACCATCTATTGGAAGAGATAAGAGGCCATTCCAAGATAGAGGGGTCATATAAAACTGGGAATTACCTGGCTGACCAGCTGGCTAAAACCAGAGCTCTGCAGGGGATTTCATAGAAACAGTATCCCTGTTGGGTGAAATCCAAATGGCAGCTGTCACCAGGTCACAAACTCGGGATAACAATGAACTCTCAACAGCCCAGTGGAGTAAAGATACTCCAGATGCAGATTTAATCACTGCACAGAAAATGTTAAAGATACATTGAGGACACCGTAAGCTTTCCTCTAACAGAGTCCGATTATGCTGGTAAAGAGGATCTCTGGGTGATGAAGTTTTCCAAGATGTTCCGGATCCAAGACAGTTTGTTGATAAGGAGAGCCCTATCTGGCAGTGACCAGTGGTTGGTACCTACCTCATTCTGGAGCCTGATGTTGAACCACACCCATGATGCGGACACTGCCGGTCATAGGGGGTTTAATACGACATTGGAAATCCTGCACGAGATTGCCTACTGGCAACGCATGGGCCAGGACCTTGACATTTACCTAAAGTGGTATCTAGTGTGTGCTGAATTCCAACCCAGTTCACTCACACATTGAGTTCCCCTACAAAAAAGGGGAATGCCACTGCCTTGGTCAGATTTGCAAGTCGATTTCATTGGGCCAGTGATTAGGAAACAGGTACATGTTGACTGTGACATGCTTGTTCACGAAGTGGGTAGAATGTCTCCCAGCCCCGAATTGTAAGGCGAAGACAGCTGCTGCACTAATGATCAACCACACCTTCTCTTGTTTCGGCCTCATGCAAAGGATTGAGTCGGACCTAGGAAACCATTTTACCGGTGAGGTGATGGCGAAGATGTGGGAGATTCTAGGGGTAAAAAGAAAACTCCTCATTACCTACCGCCAGCCTCAAGTGGGAGGTATAGAGATACAACAAAACAATTGTGAGTATCTTAAAGAAGTTTGTGGCAGACTCTGGACCCAGTTGGGACATCTGATTGCAGCTTGTCCTGATGGCTATTAGGTCTACACTTTCTTCTGCA
Organism: Ambystoma mexicanum; assembly: GCF_040938575.1. Taxonomy (NCBI): domain Eukaryota; kingdom Metazoa; phylum Chordata; class Amphibia; order Caudata; family Ambystomatidae; genus Ambystoma; species Ambystoma mexicanum. Next base: position 381,466,695 of record NC_090925.1, read on the forward strand.
ACAAAGATGTCTCCATTTGAGCTCTTGACCTGACGAAGAATGGTGTTGCCACAGCATCTGCTCTATAGGACTCAGGATCAGACACTGATAAATGCGTCCACTACTCATGAGTACATTGAAAATTTAAGGAAGCACCTCCAGCATGCTTTGCTCCTGCTCAGCACAATTTAGAAAAGTTAGCTGAAGGAATGAAGACCTACTATGATCTAAAGACCACCAAGAAAGAGTATGAAATAGGTTATGTTAATGTTAAAGGATATTTGTACCGTGCACTATCACCACCTGAGTGGTCCCCTGGCGCTCTGGCGGCTCCGAAAGAGGGACAGGGGGTGAGTTAGTGGGAATAGGCTAGAAAAGTGCAAGAGAGCAGTGATGTGCTGATGGCAGCAATCGGCCCGGTGCGTCCATCGGCTGGGCTTGGGGTGTTTTACGGTCGGTAGTCGTTGTGTGCTGTTTTGCAAGTCTATGTGAGGTTTGTTTTGTTGTTGCAGTGTAGTGAAGTTTGTGCGGATTGCTGCATTTTAGACTTGTGGTTGTGTTTGGTTAGAGTTTGAGAGGTGTATGCAGAGGGATGAAATTGTTAGTGGATTGGTTAGTTGGTATTGCTGTCCTTGCAATTTTATCTAGGTGTGATGCTTGCTATCATTCACTTTTCCATCGTTTCCAATATTTAATATTCTATCTAGATGTGAGGCAGGCTGGTGATCACGATTCCAATTAAGTGTTGCACTTATCTTCATTTGCAGTTTCATCTAAGTGTGGGTCATGCTAACACCCACAGTCCTGTTTACATGTGACGCAGGTTGAAGTTAAGAATTCCATCTAAGTGCAGTACATGCTAACATTCACAATTCTATCTAGATGCGACGCGGGCTAAAATTAAGAATTCCATCTAAGTGTGGTACATGCTTACATTCACAATCCCGTCCACCTTTGACACAGGCTAAATTTAAGAATTCCATCTAAGTGTGGTACATGCCAACATTCACAATCTCCTCTACCTGTGACGCGGGCTAAAGTTAAGAATTCCATCTAAGTGTGGTACATGCTAACATTGTTACACCTGTCTAAAGGTGACGCAGGCCAATCTTGACAGTTCTCTGTGGCACTAGTTAACATTGGCTAGTGTGTTAGTGCGTAATGCAATGCAACATTTACATCCAGGCCAAGAATGGAATTAGGCTGGTGGTGACAAATCTCTCTAAGTATGCATGGTGTAATTCTATGGCAATCTGCGTTATGGAGAGGTAAGGTAGAGTGGCGAGGGCTTTCTGGAGTAGAATAATTGCTCTGCACCCCAGCCATGCCACACTTACAGTTTTGTTGGTGTCTGTTGGCTTCTTTTGCTCCCCCTGCGGACACCTGCAGATACTTCTTGAAGCCGCCCTTCGCCTCGGGGTCTTTAGGTGACAAGGTTTACCTGTACAATGTTCAAAGGAATCAGGCCAAGGAGCAGAAATTCCTCCCATCTTGGCGTGGTGCCTTTGAAATTGTAGATAAAATATCACCTGTTGCTTACAATATCCGCATCCCAGAAGGAGAACTGACAGAAGAAAAATTGGTCCACATCAACCAGTTGAAAGTTGTCATCCCAGACACTCTTTATGACTGATTGATGAGCCAAATGAAAGTCGAGCAGAGGAACCATCTAGAGAATGAAAAGGAAGGATGAAAAATCAGATGGAAATATATATATATATATATATATATATATCGAACAAAAGGAGGAAATGGCGAACTGCACTCCCGCGGGCCAGGCATTAGTGACAGATTCCAAGATCCCATACAAAACACGAAAAAACACTGTGTTGAAAATACAGATGCTTTTAATGTTTTTAAAAAGAAAAAAGTATTGTACAAAACAATATGCAGTACAAAAGCAGCAACATAAAGACAGACAGAGGCAGGACGCCGTGGTGCACAACCTGCAGAAAACGCTTTTCACGCTACTCTAAGCGCTTGATCACGTGAGGGGAGAAAGAATGGGCTGGTAAAAATACACATGATAAAACAAGTCCTATTACTCTGTCAGTCAATACAATGGGCCAGAGCTGTGGATGCAGAGACAGGCGGCCATGATGGAAAGGGGTAGAGTACATGGAAAGATATTACTAGAATAGTGAAAGCGCTGAAACACACCCCCATTAGGTTTAGAAATGAGGGATAAAGCCGCAAACTGAGTGCATAGTGCACTCAAAAATCTGCAAATGTGTTACAGTACGGCACAAAATTATCATAAAGCAAAATTTATATCAAGTTGGAATCAACAGCCCCAACACGCTACCATATGTACAAATAAATATATAAAGTCATGGAGAAGGGCAAATATACAGCCAAATATAGCAAAGACTTCAGGATTGCAATATACATACGCATAGTAAAAAACAATACCCCATAATGGCAATCAATTGGTAAAAGGATAACAATCACACAATATTAAAACCATACAAAAAATAATAGTAATACGCCAATTCATCCAACTTTAAAGGCCAGCCTGAGCTGCTAAAACAATCAGTGGTCACTGCTAATGTAGTGAGTAAGGGCATATATTATGTGTAATACAAAGTGCAAGTGCAGGTAATGTTCCAAAATAAAGTGCATGAGTAGCAGCAAGACAACAATGGCCCTCATTACAACTCAGGCGTTAAGGGTTAACGCCACCGTTAACCCTTAACGCCTGATTCCCACCTTAACGCCTGCTTTTTGCAGGCGTTAAGTTCCATGGTGCTAAGGCACCTTGGTGCTAATTACGGCACCGTAATTTACGGTGCCGTAATTAGCGCCTTCCCCACTCCCATTATGCCCTATGGGGCAAAAATGGGAATGGGGAAGGGAAAATGGGAAATGGGGATTTACCGCCCCACTCACCTTGTAATGGGGCGGTAAATCCGCCATCTACCATGGTGTAAACGTAGTTTACACCATGGTGGTAAAGTTGGTGCACTTAGCACCTCAGTTGTAATGAGGGCCAATGTGTCTATCGAGCCTCATAATGGCAAAGCCGTACTAAAGTGCAAGTGCATGAGAAGCAGGAACATTCCTAATAATCAAGTGTCATAATTGGCAATAAAGGTAGACACATAACAGTAAAAGCCCAGGGTGACATAGCATTAAATAAATCGAATGCTGGAACGAGCAGGACCAACTACTGAAAGGCAGAAAACAAAAACCCAATAAGCAGAAACCACAGAAGTAAAAGGACCGCCATTAAAACCCAACATATAAAAAAGAATTGTATGCATACCACTCCCCATACATTGCAAAATACACAGCTAAATCAAAAATAGAAAAAATAGATAAAAGGATGAAAGATAAAAAATATATATAATCATCCCAGAGCTAAAGAAACTACACAGGAACATATTGTAGAAGTCCAAGTGGACAAGCAAAACAAGAAACGAAAATCAACAGAGAATGAAAACAAGACCAAAGTAGCAAAAAATTATTAAGTGCCCAAGAAAGTGTACAGCTCCTCGTCTACATACGGGTAGTAATTTACTTGGTGTTATTGTACAAATTAAGAAAATAAATAAAATGTGTTTTGTGAACTGGAAAAGTCATGTTATAACTGTAAGTTTTTGTTGTTGTTGTAGTAAATTCTATTTAAATCTTCCAGGGGAAAATGTGTGTAAAAAGTAATTAAACTTTTTTCCTATCTTTTTCTATAGAACTAACCTCATTAACTTCCAGCCTGCAGGCGAGAGTGGAGTCTGGTGAGAAACCCAGGGACCTGAAAAGGAAGGAAGAAAGGGGGTGCCCTGCCACTCCCTCCAAACCAAAGATGGAAGGGAAGGCTGGAGTGCCCACTCCCAAAAGATGGAAGAAACGGGGGTGCCATGCTATACCCCCCAACCCAGAGATAGAAGGGGAGACTGGAGGGCCCACTCCATGATGAAGGAAATTATGCCCAATGAAACCACTGTCTGCCCTGCTCTTCCCCAACAAGGAGTCATGGAAGAACAGGGGGGCATGTGGGGTGCGTTTAAAGGCCCCAAACAGAAGTCCCTTTCAGATGAATGGCAGGCATTTTAAACGCTGAAACAAAAATGACCTGGACTGTGTTGCGTTTTGTTCAAGTAAAATTAAAGAGCCATATGGAAAAAGGCCTACCTGTCATTACCCATTGACATGCAGCATTTTTATTTACAAAAGAAGGATGAATCAAAGATCCCTGTCACATGGAAAACAGGATTTTTAAAAATTGAAACAAAAACGACCTGCACATGTGTGTGCAAAAAAAATGGTTTTAAAAAGTAAAAGTGAAAACAAATATCACTGCTCACAGAAAAATGGCAGGAAAACAAAACATGATGTGTGGGTTGACCAAAAGCAATGTATATTATGTTTCACCTACCAAAACTCCAGTGACATTTGAAGAGCCACTTTGTCTTCATGAAAAATGTCAGCCCAAGGCACACCCTTTTGCTGACTGTGGGACAACCTTCACAAGGAAACTCCCACTCTCAGCCTGTATGTCACATTTCCCATCTAATGGTCAACTGCAATAGAATGTCCTGCTAAAGGTGTGGAAATTTGGTGTTCTCCAGACCTGCTGGCTCTGAAAGCATTGACTTCAAGAAAAGTCCCCCTTGGCTGGAGCACGACTAATAAGTGTGAAAATGGGGGCACCCACTTCAAAGAGCAAGCTTCCAACACAAAAGAGATTGATAAAAAGAAACTGTGGGCACAGGCTGACACAGTGAAAGCAAATGTCCGGAAGGCAGGAGTCGAGGACATTTGTCCCACGTGAAGATTCACATTTAATTTAAAAGGGCTATTATCATTTAGGCCTTTTTCGCAGCCATTATAAGGTAGACAGAGTTCATCTATGTACCATTTATAAGTAATTTCCAGGTGAATTTGGGGATATAAAATCCATCCACGTGCGACTCATGGGCCCTCATTACGACCCTGGCGGAAATCGAAAAACGATGGCGGAAATGCAATACCGCCATCGAATAGCGCTCGGTGCGACTATGACCCGTCACCGTAAAGTACGATGCCATTAGCGACACCGTAGTGAACGCCAACGCTAACTGCACCAAGTACGCGCGCGCGCGCCATGCCAAACCGTAATCAACACCATGGCGCAAGGGTACGCGAATTCCGACCCTAGCGGACATGTACTTAACGCCATCAAGCACGGCGGAAAGTACCATTCCGCCATGGTGAGAAGTACGGCATCGCGAATCAACCGTAAACGGCCCCACTGAGTGCCTGTACACCGCTCCCTGGCCACATAGTACAACTCCCCGTAGGTGCAACGAAGTCACAATGCAACCAGTGAAATGTACAAGTCACCCATGCATGCCAACGAACAAAAGAATCACAAGAGGGGCCAATGGGAGCTGCAGGGCACAGATGGCACGAATACAGAAGCTATACCAATGGACATGACCCCAGTCTCCCACCAAGAAACGCACGCAAACACAGGCACCTGTGACCAGCAATATTCCGATAATCACATCATTCCACCAATCCACCTGGCTGACCGGCATCTGTTACACAAAACCTAATCCCCCGCCCCTGAGCATGACATCATCCAAACAGTCATATTGGCAGCCCTCACCCCTGACCTCACTGGGCTCCGTAGGCAAACGCGCCCAGCACAGTACCACGCAACTATACTCCGAAGCTGGAACCCAATGCAGATCTCCTCACAATACATCGCTCCCCAAATAGGAATATGCCACATCACTTGCAAAGAAGAACGCTACACTGCCCATATCAGAATAGAAATTTAATGCACAACAAATTCACCAAGCCCATACAGCCATTAGGCCATGAACTCCAAAACACATTTCACCATTGTGGGCTGCATCCGCAAGAAATGACCAGCTACTTCTTGTGTGACGCCCTGTTCCTTCATGGTACACAGGGGCTACATTCCGTACGAAAAGGCAACATGGAAGCGCCTAGAACCGCAGGGCCGTCCCAATAGGGAGGCACTAGTCCAGCTGAAAGGCCGAAATGTTGCTCCGAGCCACTAGTACTGCGTAAGGGCATGTGGCCCATTGGCGATCGTCCCATAAGATCGTAATGCTGCTCCACTGATTAACACGAAGCAGCAGGTGTCGGGAGTAAAACCCATCTGCAGGAGTGGCATACAGATGGCAGTGGCAAAAGGGGAGGAGATACCTGTCAACCAAAAGAAAAGAAAAAGAAAAGAATGGCCATCAGAACTACATCCGAACAACTCACCTCAATGATCACACTAAATCCACAGCCATATGCATGCTAGCCCACTCCAAAGGATCATCACCACCCCAAAACCACTTGCGACTCATAACTATCCATATCGAGGTGAAAACACCATCACAAACGAGTGTACCTGTGCATGCGTCTGTGAAAACAGAATCCATCAGATGGGATTGGTAACGTGCATGGACACAAGTGTCTGAAGGCGCGTCGAGACAGGGAGGGCTCAACAAGGCCAGACAGACGATGGTCCCACTATGGCAGCCCTGCATCACATAGCGCAGGGGAGGCGGACAGATTCCAAGAAGCCCTGTACATGGCAAACACCGTATCAAATCATCTGCCCATGCATCCATTCATCATTCCCTCATCCCGTAATGATAACGCCTGTTACCATACTCACATAACATGTGAGAATTCCATTGAGTCTGTGCGTTATGCAGCCTGCAAAATCCACTGTGCCCCAGCCCGTAATTCCAGTGTTGTGAAGTAACATGTATTTGGGAACGTCCGGCCTCATCATCCACTTCGCTATTGCGCATCCCAAACTATTCATATCAATCATTGCATCCTCGCCATGGCCCCTGTCCCAAGGACACTGAACAATAGAACGTTATATTTGCAGTCAGACCTGTGGGCATCTCCTCGCCGCTAGCTGAAGACCGAAAGCGCCGCCCTTCGAATTCCTCATTTGCAACATCACGTCGAAAAGGCATCTGTGGCCACTTGAAATCACAAATTAATCCATCTAGTGCCGCTGTGTGTGAAAATGGCAACTGCCTTCACTCACAAATGGGAGGCCCCGCCCGTCGGTGAACCTCGGTACAGTGATGCATGAGGGTCCACCGTTACTCGAGTACTACGTTCCACTGACCCTTCACAAGTCTGTTCGCGACTGCAAAGAATGCATGTGAAACAATGGGACCATAGCCGAATGAACATATCAACCAATGTTACACGGCCATCGGGTACTAATACATGATTGCAATAGCAAGATGCCATTCCTCGAATTGCAGCGTTGTGTGCGGGACGTGCTTGCACAAAGGGGAGAGCAGCTTGCACAGGTGGAATGAATCACCACAGGTGGAGGCCATACAGCCTGAAAACACATAAATTGCACGCCCCGTCTCCTCCCACAACCACTCCGAAATGCTACCGGCAGGACTCGCGATGTTGGCCCTGGGGGACCTGATAGCACTGCAAGTACTCCAACTCCAAGAAGAAGACGAACACCAACTACAACCGGCCGCACGGAGGAGACGCAGGAGGAGGAGGAGGGCAAGGCAGGGCCAGCAAGGGCTGCCAGCACAGCCACTACCACCACGCAGGCAGCCCGCAATCCCACGCCACCGAGCACATCCGTTCAACCTCACTGATGAGCAGATCCACACCCTCTACCGTTTGGACCGGGACACCATAGCCGCCATTGTGGACATGACACAGGCTGACCTTGTCAGCATGATAGATAGCCCAACCGCCATCCCACCCCTACTGAAGGTGGTGTCTGTACTCCACTTCCTGGCCACAGGCACCTACCAGCACACAGTCGGACAGTTGCATGGCATTTCTCAGCCACTGTTCTCACGGACACTATTGCAAGTGCTCGATGCCCTCCTGCAGCACGCAGACGACTACATCTCTCTACCACGCTCGGAGCAGGAAATTACCAACACAAAAGTGGGATTCCATGCACTTGGCGGCATACCGGGTTGCATTGGTGCCATCGACTGCACCCATGTGGAATTGGTCGTCCCACATGCCATGGAGGCCCAGTACCGCAACCGAAAACAATTTCATTCACTGAATGTACAAATGGTGTGTGACTACAACAGGATCATTACACATTGTTGTGCCCGATTCCCTGGATCAACCCATGATTCTATGGTCTTGAGGAACTCTACAATACCACGCTACATGGAGCGACACGCAGGGAACAGATCCTGGCTACTCGGTGAGTCTCATTTCATGCATGATGATGTGGGGTATGTGATGCGGCAATGACCTGGCAGGAAGGGGGGGGGGTGCGTACGTAGCAATGGCATTCCACATAATTCGTTTATCGTCCACATACAGGTGATGCCGGATATCCACTGAAGAGATGGCTCCTCACACCAGTCCGGAACCCACGGGACCAGCATGAGGAGGACTACAACCATGCCCACTCACGTACCCGTGTAGTCATTGAACAGGCATTCGGCCTACTGAAGACTCGTTTCCGGTGCCTCAGCAGGTCTGGCGGGGCACTCCTGTACCGCCATGAGAAGGTTGCAAAGATGGTGATGGCATGTGTCATGCTCCACAACATGTGCGTACGTAGAAATGTGCCCATGCCCCCTGACGCAGAACTGCAAGCACCTGAAGATGGTCATGATGAGGGTGGGGATGTGGCAGCACCTCAAGGAGTCTGCGAGGCACAGGAGGGCCGTGAAATTCGTCAGCATCTCATAGATGCATGCTTCTAGCACTCACGCCTGGTGGCTGATACATGGACACGGGACTCGTGGCACTGTGTGTGTCTGGTACATGCACAATATGGACTGTACGCCTATGATGGCCTAGTACACAAAGATCATTGTCCACACATCTCATTGTTTGATCGTGCATTGTTTATGGCATATGTGATATCATGTTGAACACCCTATCGACCCGCCACCAAAGTGAGCCCAACACACCCCCTCCACCCTCCTACCTCCCCCCCGAACACCAGTGTCCAGAGATGCTCATTGCCAGTGGGCAGTCGCTATTGCAAGCCCCCTCTGCGGGTATCAGGGGCACCCCTGCCTGTGGAGCGCAGGTTCCTCCCAGATCTACGTTGGGGGCTGCCCTGGACGGAACTTGCAACGGATGATGTCTCTGCCTGCTCACGTCCATGCATGTCCCTAAGGGTTTGTGAGAGCTCAGTGAGCACACGGCGCACTGCGGCAAGTTCGGCACATACGTCTTTGGACGTCGCATGCAGTTCCCCCCTCAGGCTCTCGGTGCTTCTCTCCATTTGGACTCTCAGGCTCTCGGTGCTACTCTCCATTTGTGCCCTAAGTGTCTCAGTTGATGTTTCTATGTCTGCCTTAGTGCCCCCACATCCATCGGCATGGTCCTTGAGGAGCGTGGCCAGTTGCTGCTGTTGCACGATTAACTGGTCGAGGGACTGTTGCCTCTGCGGGGCCATGGCCATTTGCGGTGGTGTCACAGAGGGGCTGTTCGCCTCATGTTGCCCTGCCACAGGGCTTGTGGGGGATGGCCAGTCGTCGTCTTGTGGGTGCCCCTGCGTGGTATCCTCATGGTGTACGGGATGGAACAGACAGGGGGATTGGGACAGGTCATGGATGGATCTGACTTCGACATCCCCGTCTTCTGTGTCGGAGCATGCTGCCATTAATGGGGTGTCACCTATGGTGCTGCTGCCACCAGAGGCAGTACCTTCTGTGGCATCCATTGGGGGGACCTGTGGTGGTGCTGTTGTGGGCATGCTGGCTGCTGGGGTGCCTGTTGATGTTCCCTCCTGTGTGCTGCCACTTGATTTGTGCTGCTGCCGTGTCTTGATGCGTGCAGCTGAGGTGGAGGGTCTTTGGCCGTCGGTCTTGGCCCTCTTTGCAGGTGTGCTGGTAAGGGTGTCCTGGAGCTCGTCGTTTGGATCGGACCCTGTGGTGGAGTAAAGGAGGGCGAGCGTTATTAATGGGTCTGTGGGAATTGGAATGGCAATGTATCACATGCATTGGGGTGGTACCTGAGGGTGATTTGGGTCGGGGCCTTGGAGGTGCCTTCATTTGTGTGTGGAGTGAGGGTGCAGTTGTTTGGCAGCCTGCAGTTAGGGTGTGCCTGCTGCACGTGTAGTGGGTGTTTTTGGGGTTTTTACTTATTTATGTATTTATTGTGTGTTTTAAAGTGCGCTATCCGGCCAATGTGTGTGGACGTTCTCCTGGCCATGTGTTGCTGTTGCGCTATGTGGACACATGTGAGTCACATGATTGGACATTGTGGATTTGGCATGGTTTTATTTGGGCCACCTACCTGATTCTCCGGATGTCTGCACTCCTTTCTCCATCCCTCCGACTCCCTCTATGCTCTCCATTCCAATGGTGGAGGCACAGATTTCTTCCCAGGGGGTCAACTTGATGGGTGATTCCGACCCTCCCCCGGTGGCTGTGGCAATGTTGCGGTTGGCAGAAAGTATGCTACGGACGCGTATCCGCAGGTCGTCCCACCGCTTCCTGCATTGCTGTGGGTTGCGGGGTGCGGTCCCCACCGCACTTACCCGCTGTGCCACCAGGGCCCATATGGCCTTCTTGTTCGCAAGTGCCGTCCTGGTCATTTGCGTGGAGAAGACGGCGGCGGCATTCTCCTGGAGGGTCTCTGTGAGTACGGTGAGTTCCTCACGGGAGAAGTGGACCTGCCGCTTGCGGTCGCACGCTTTCTTTGCTACTTTTCCCATTTTTCTTGGTTTCACTAGGGTGGATGACGGGTTGGGATGTGTCTCAGGGTGGTGTTTTTAGTGGTTGTGTGTATTTTGTGGTTTTATAGGTGTACGGGGTGTTGTTTCCCGTTCCGGGCCCATGTTTTTACTTCCGTTTCCGTATATTTACGGTCGCCGTACTTTCCGGTTGGCGCTCACTGCGGTGTCCGCTATGATGGGTGGCTGTATTGCACCTAGGGCGCCGTACGGCGGCGGTGTGGGCCGTTTTGGGGTCATTTCCGCCATCGCGGACTTTGCACTTCCGCCATGGCGTGGTGCTCGTGCCCGATGGGTCGGAATGGGCCGCACTTTGCTCCATCGTGCAATGGCGGAAACGCTATTTACGCTGTGGCGGTCCGGTCAGTCGCTTTCCGCAAGGGTCGTAATGAGGGCCATGGAATGGTAATAGCTATCTAAGATGTGTTTCTGGCTGATCTGAACAGGTTCCAAATTTGAGAGTTGGTGAGCAGGTGGAAAATGAAATTAGGGATATGCTTAATAACTTACATATTCATAACTGTTGTGCTTTTTATGGAAATGGCAGAAAGATGTCACATGGCCCTGCTACATGATACGGATTTGGTGGTCAGCTTATCTAATCCCCCATGATTAACTGAAACAGAAAATATGTTTAGTATGGCAGTTCCTAGTAAAATTATGTTGTGATGCATAACTAGTTTTTGCCAAAAAGTTAAAAAGGAGAACAAAGGGGCGATGACAAATGAGAATTGCCATATGTTGCTCCAGACCCCTTAACCAATCCTGACTTGGAGATTAAGCTTGCGAGGAGAGCGAAGGGTAACTGTCCAATCCTAGTGGCAGGAATTATTGCAGGGTACCTCGCAAGGAATGTAAAATTGGTGGTGTCATCACTGCTATATAAGGGGTACTGCACTAGGATAGGAGACACACACAAAAAAGGATGGAGTAAAAGGAGAGGAACAGACCAACAGGATACAGACCATCAGAAAGGCTGCTGAAACTTACCACCTGACAGCTGTAAGGAGACACCAGAGGAGATTGCTGAGAGTGTATCTGGGTGGAGCTGTCTATTCCTAAGAAGGCCACAAAGCTGATTGGGTCCTATGGTATAAAGCGAGAGGCCATCTTTGAGAGTGGAATGATCAGACCCCTGCCCTATGTTTCTAGAGTGTCCTGAGATGCAGCTAGCTTTCCTGAACCTTAAGCAGAGGCTTGCTATGTAAGTAGAACTGAGCCCTGGGAAACCAAAAGGTGTTAGAGTCTGCTTGCCTTGAATCCTTACCCTTTATAGTGGGTGGAGGAGGCAAAACTGTGTAGATCCTTAGCTTATTTAACCCAAAATACTAATTAATTAATTCCCCATTTGGCAGAACACTACAGTGATTTTGTTAAAATTCGAAATTAATAAAGCTCACTTCGCAGTGTGTGCTGAAAACTATAGCCTAAAAATTAATTGAGTAATATTTGTTGCCCCGCTGACCCCGACTTCTTTAATAAAGAGGGGTGTCTGTGTTTTTAAATCAGTCCAACCTTTTTATCCAGCTTCCCCAACACAGGCCTTTCAGTGAGGAGGGTCTGAAATCCAAAATTCCCCAAAGCATTCCAATTTTTCTGTCTGACTTCCTAACCTAGACCAAAGCAAGGGGTAGTCTGAAAAACAAACTGAAAATCACCCTGTGTTTATTTTAAACCAAACGTGTGGGCAAAATCATCATTAACAATCTTGAAATCCTACTGCTAGCCGTTTAAGCCTGCAGGAAAATCAAAATCGCAAAACATTACATAAGTGCCTTCGTTATTGATCAGTGTAATTGTTTTGTGAAGGGAAATTTACTGAAAGTGAAGAATTGTGATTGTGTTCTTTTGAACTCACTTTTGTGATTTGTTTATGCTGAGAGAAGATGATTGTGTTGTGCCACGGATAAAGTGGTGTTTTGACATTTTCGCGCTAATTTCTATTACTTTTCATTGAAATAAACACCAATATATTTCCCGTACACCGGCCTGGTTCTTGCCTCATTGTTAGCTAATGGTAGAGGGAGCAAAGGGGCATGATATGTGTCTGAGATAGGGATAAAAAAAAGAATCTGTTAAACAGTTTGTTGCATAACCACTTAAGTGGGGATGAAAGGAACTCCCTGTGTTGTGGGTGGCTTCTCAATAAACTGTTACAGTAGAAGGTGCAGTGTCTCATTGATCGCCACACAGAGCGCCACTCAGGTAGCTCAGTTGCCCCCTGTTCCCTCGCCATGTTAGCCCATACGAAGGAGCAGGCCATGCGCACGAAGATATCTCTTGTAGGTTTGTCGGCCATCATGACTTGTGCAGGGCTGGATACACTGTCAGAAAGTGCAGTTGGCACTGTCAAATGGAACACTGAGTGTTGTGTCAGTGTTACTTTGTGACACAGATCAAGCAGTCAGTATAGGGGATTCATGCAAAGCAGGGGAGAAGTGCAAACACCTGGTTATACAAACTATAGCTGTCTTATCGGACTCAAAATCATCTTATTACTGGAAGAAAAAGACTGAAGATGGTGAGAAAGTGGACCAAGTCTGGTTTGTCTGCAGCTCAAATGAAAAAAACTTATCAGACAGATTTTAAAGGAGAACAAGATAACGAAAATTAAAAAAAATCCAAGGAACCCCCATCTTCTTCCTAATTAGAAGACTCTTCTGCCTCTTCGACTTCTTCCTTGTGTGTATACGCGGATGAACAGACTGGAAAATTCCTAAACAGAGATGCAGTGTGGCTGACATCCCAGAAGAAGTCACAGAAAGTATGCGTTTGTTATCCTTAGACTCCTCTAAATCGTCTGAGGAGCCATACACCAAGCCGTTTAAGAGAACGGCCAGAAATGGTCTCTCAGTGATTAACAACATTACGTGCAAAATTCTTTGAGAATGGAGAGAGCCCGAGAGAATGGCCTTGCCTCGCTTTTTACCTAAACTATATCCTCTGAAAGGACAGGAGAATGTCTCTTCCTCAGAATGTCCTCATTAATGAGATTTTTCCAGCCTTAGGGTGGGCCTTATGTGGCAGAGAACGCATCCATTCCATGACCAGGCAGACAAAAAGGCGGATGAGCACTCAGGAAGCCCCACTCGGAGGACCAGCATTCTTTGTGGACATGCATGCATGCTTGTTACATGGCCAAGGTTCGGCTCAATGGTTTTCAGAATATCTAGTGCTTTAAGTGGGGTAAGAAATTGATGGGGGGGGCTCCTCAATGGGGGGGTGTGGCTTCCAATGTAGGCGTTGCCTGAAAAGTGCACAAACCATAGTAAGGTGTGCAAACATATATATAAATGCATGTAAGCAATCATTTATATATTTGTATGCGTACCTTACGATGGTTTGTGTACTTTTCAAGCCATCTTTTATAAACATAGAAATATGTTACATATTTCTATGTTTATAAAAGATGGCTTGCATAGTACACAATTCAAGCCATCTTTTATAAAGCTTTGAGGATGGACAAAACCTGAGGTGTCTTTGTCCATCGACAAAGCTTCATAAAATATGACTTGAATTGTGTACTTTTCAAGCCATCTTTTATAAACATAGAAACATGTTAAATATTTCTATCTTTATAAAAGATGGCTTGAAAAGTATACAATTAAAGCCATCTTTTATAAAAGCTTTGCCAATGTACAAAGACACCTCGGGCTCGGTAATCTGTGCTCTGTGTGCAGAGCAGATAGATCACCGAGCCCGAGGCGTCTTTGACCCTCGGCGAACCTGGGGTCTCTGTGATCTAATCTGCAGATTAGATCACGAAGACTCAGGTTCGCTGAGGGAAACAAAGGGACCATAACTTCCTCATGTGACCCCTCATTTGAGGGGTCACAAGAGGAAGTTACTGTGACTGACATAAGTGCCAGCCAGCCACAGCATTGCTGAAACTGGAAGTTGCAGTTTCAGCAACGCTGTGGCTGGCTGGCACATCTGTCAGTCACACAGCTGCCGGACTTTAAAATGGCAGGCGCATCTCCCGTCATGGTTATGGCTGTGACGAGATAAAGTGTGCTGCCATGGCGTGGAGGGACTGGGGGGCCCCGCAGGGCCCCAGCTCAGCTCAACTTTTTGGAGATTGCCAGGGCCATTGCCCCAGCCCACTTGGAGCACTGAGAATATCCACCATGCTATAATCGATGGGAATCACTGTGCCCCAATTTTAGGGCCTATGTATACCTTGTCAGACCTTGCCTTTGATGGAGTACCAGACACGGCAGTGACTATGGGGACACCCATCTCTGGAAGAAGACACATTCACATATTAATAATCCATGGCCATGAAAATGCCCTTTGAAGAATGTCCGCTCTTCTGTGACCACCTGTTGAGTAGGTGCAGAGAGTATTTCACAATGATAAACACACTGACAAGTTATACAAACCCTACAAACCCAGCTAAATCCAAGACCATGGAGAGGTTTCAGCAGGAGGGAACAAGAAGCTATTCTTGTCTTTGGTGGCTGTTAAAAGCAGATTCCATCAGACGCATGGAGCGAAGGCTCGCCAGCCTTGGGGAACGTCTGATTTTCAATGGAGTGAAGCTTAATGACATAGGATCAATGGGTTCTGCATGTGATCGGGGCCGATGCAAGAACCAGGCAAAGTAGGCAGCTGCCTAGTATGCTGGCTAGCAGGGGGCATCAAACAGCAGGGTTTTCCCACTGTTATAAACCCTTGTGAGGTGAAGAAGCTGAATGGTGCCATCTTGCAAACCCCAGTTCTCACAGGTCTATCAGTCACTAACATGACAGTAAAAGCAGAGCTATTTCCTACGGACACTTGTGTTTGGGCTGCTTGCCTCATGAACTGGCACACAATGAAAAACCAGAAGACCTAGGAAGTCTTGGTAAAACAATTGTGTTAGAACCAGGTCACTCAGATGAGAGTCACAAAACTTCTGGAGTTAGAGCATGGGCCAGCCACAGCAGACAGAGCCGAAGGGAGATGGGAAGGAGTAGTGGTCCAAAGCAAGTTCCGCAATGAGAAGAATGCTGTTTTCCACACAATCTCAGAATAGGGCAATGTGATGCACAGGCAGCACACTTTATCTTAAATATATTAATTAACATGAACACCATGATAGATATAACTTTTAAAACAATGTTCATGATTTCTCAAAGTATAGATCTTCAATGACAGTGTGACCAATGACTGCAAGTTACCCATAACAATAAGAAAGAATCCAATTAAGAAAGCACAGATTTCGACCAGACAAACAGAAATCTACATTGTATATCGTCATGGTTTCACAGCCTTGAAGAGGAAGTGCCAAGTGTCATCTACACTCCAGCCACTCCCTTCGTAGTACCCGGTACTTTCACGCCAAAGTATGTGACTTATGATGAACAAATAAATCAGCAAAGAGCAGTGGTTGGGCTTTGCCCAGTGCCTATCAGAGTAACAGCACCTATTGAAGTACCGACACCTAAGAAAACATGGACAGTAAGGTACTCATTGAGAAAACCATATCTACAGTCAAGACTGAATGACGGTTGTCAGAATGGAATACCCGAAGAAGCCAAGAAGATAATAAAGGAAGACGAATGGTGATGTCATAAGAAATCGGACTGATGCACCTAAAGAAGATATAATGACCTGAGAATACTGACAAAGAGATGAAATACCATGGATAAGTGACATCTTGAGCCTAAGGTGAAGAAGTTGATATCAAGATGCAGAAAAATATGTCATATGCACGATGAAGATATTCAGTTAGGTTAAGCGTGTACAGATGCTAGACACCGCAAGAAGCAAAGAAATCATTAAGCTTGCTTATGCTTAGTAGTAAAATAGATTGCTGCAAGCACCAACATATTCATATATATACCTCAAACGCACTTTATATATGAGCGTAACTCCACTACGCATATGAGCAGAATTGAACAAAGGTTACTAAAGGTCTCAAGAGGAGAGAGTTGCAGCAAACAAATCAAGAATTAAAACGAAGCGAAACTCAGCTGAAGGTAGCCATGCCAAGAAGCCAAGGTCGTATCTGGTTGGAAAAGGCTGACAGTGGCTACAATTAAGGAGACAAGAACAGAATATCCTGTTCAGAAAGGTCAAGATAAGTCACAGATGGTAGAAGACTGGCAGAATTAAATCAAATACACGAAAATGCAAGAAGAGGCAGCTTTAATGGTGTCCTAGCCAAGTGACAAGGCAGGCAGCAAAGGATGAGACTTTCACACCTGCGCATGGATCCCTGCCATACCCATACTCCTTAAAATTCTCAGGCCAAGAAGTAGACTCAAGGCCAATTTATAAAGCAGTAATTGACACATGAGCACCGAGGTGATGATTGATTGTAGCATAATTGAAGGGAAGCTGGGGTGCAGACTAATTCCCTGCACCTGGCTGGTTGTTCTGCATGCAGCTAGAAGTAAGTGGAAAAGTATGAATGGGGTTGATGCCAACCCAATCATAGTGGACCGTGTAATCTAGGGTCCTATAGAGAGTAGAGCCATTGGGACGTCCTACTTTTAGTGACGTTCATAGTGGCCATTCTGAAGGAAGGGCTTAATTGCCCCACCTGACATTGAGTGTCCAATCCCCATTCCCGGTTACCACATACAGATATAGTACCTATGATAAAGTTACCTTCCTATAACCAATCACGTTGCATGTTAGGTTTTTAAGATTGCGCATCAGTGATGACGAGTTTTTGCTATAAATACTGTGTGTTTTAAGTTGGAGTTGGAAGAGAGAGGGAAGATCGAGCGGTTGCTGATGTTCATTGTACTCCCCGTTTTATGTACTTGTCATTAAACGGACTCCCTTTGCCAAACTATTGAGTTGTCATAGTTATTTGATGCATGAGTACGAATCTGCATCCCCATCTATATCGGGGGTACTGTTACTCATCTTAAAGGGCTATTTGGAGTACCCCAGTCAGAAGGCTGGCTAGAGACTATCCAGTTTACTTGGTAGCAGAGATTGATGGTTCGATTAGATAAGATACCCATTGGCCGTCGACATAAGTAACTTTGGGTCCTTTGCAATATCACAAGTCTTTTGCCATCCGGCTGAGAGAACGAGAAGCTCCTCATAGATAGTGGTTAGTTTAATTGAAAACCCTGCAGGTTAGGTGTGAAGGGACCTTTGCTTTCCCCCAAAAACCCCTTCCCACTTCTACGAGCAACTGATCGAACGAGCAGCACGGAAAGGCGATAACGAAGGTGGTGATCCCAGGCGTCCGGAGAGGAAAAACATGCGAACCGTGAGTGAAAAAGACTGAATGCTTTGGCAAAAGTTGCATGCCTTAAAAACAAGCAAAGGGAAGGTAACGGAGGGAGGTGGGATAAAAATAACATCAGAGTAAGAGTATAACGAAAATGTATATATAAGGGGAAAACATTGACTCGAGTGTGGCCGAGCGATATAAAGAGATATTGTGAGTGTGGCCGCGATAAGAGTATACGCCCAGTGCCGAGGTTTTAAAGAGCGCTGGAAGAAGCCTTCATTTATAGTCCTGATTGATAGGATGACGTAGGAGACCAGATCGATTAAAGACGATCTAAAACAAATGGGCTTAAATTCCACCTCAGAATACAAATAGGGGCAGGATGCATCTGAGGAAGCAGATGGCATAACATTTGTGTGGCTGGCCAGAGGCTGTCTGTTTTATGTGTTTTAGTTAATCTATGACGTTATAAGGTAAAACACTTTTTTGAAATAGCATGAAAATTGCACGATTATAAAGACAAATGTTGCATGGCATGGATTGATGGTTGTTGTTAACAAAAGTAAAAGTAAAATTATTGTTGAAAAAACAGGATTGGAGCTTGCGACGATTGGTGCTCGCTCATACTGTTGATTTTGTTTGTGAAACGTAAAGTATAATAAAGTGTTATATAAGGAGAGGATAAACAGGTTAATTATGGATGACAGTACCCCATTGATACACTTGTGTAAACAGTTGCCGAAGCATGCACCTAAGCTTAAACAGTACAGTGCAGAATGGGTTAAAGGGACCGCAAACAAAATGTTTCTGCCATGGCCCCAGGATCGCTATATAAAAAGGTCTTGCAGCACATGACAATATATATACATGCCACATATACAGAAAAAAGTTAGACAAACGCCTGGCTAGTTTAGAACTTTGGAAAATGTACCAAGTAAAAAAAGAGGAGGAGCCACTGTTAGATTAGATACTAAATATATGCACAGAGGGGGGTGAAGAGCCTTCTGCGCCACCTGCCCCGGCTGAAACAAAAAGCGAAGCTAGTAAAGAAGGATTGTACCCGTTGAGGGAGCTTAAACCAGCCACAGCATATAGCAACCCGTCATATGAGTCACCTACGCAAAGTAGTGACGGAAGCCCAGAAAAGGACAGAGAAAGAGAGATTACCTCCAAAATCTCAAAGGACAAGGAGAGACGCGAAAAGGAAAAAGGTGATCAAGCACAAGCAAGTACATCTCTAGGTATGGGAAAAGAGGTAAAGAGATGGAAAGGAGATGAGGATAGGGCTGATGAGATACCATTCACATAGAACGAATGGATGGGAGGTCAGATTTTATTGAAACTCAATGCTAAGGGCATTGAGGATATGTGACAAAGGGGAGAACAAGACGAATTAGAAGGGAAAGAGAAGAAAAAGGAAAAACGGTTAAGAGACAAAGGGGTTAGAAAAACATAGGCAGAAACGAGAGCAGTTATATCATGACGAGCAGGTCAGAAAACAGGAAAAGATGGTAGAACTAAGAAAACGTGATCATAAGCAGCTGGTGATCAGGAAAGAACAGAACAAAGGAGAATAGAAGAAGAACAACAGAAAATACAGGAGAAGAGAATAAAAAGATGAAGAGATGAGGAAATACAAAGGGCACATGAACGAAGAGATGCGAGAAAACAAGAGGAAGATAGGGTTAGAGAGGAAGCAAGGAAGCGTAGAGAATTTGATGACGACATAGAACGCAAGCGAAGACAGAGAGCATGGGATCTTGAATATCTGGAAAGAGAGGTTAAAAAACACGATCCAGTAGTAGACTGGGAAGATATAGAAGAATTCTTTCATCAGTACAATTCAGTACCAGGCACATCTAGAGTAAATCTAGAAGATGACTTCGAAACCAGAAGCATCGGAGAGACAATCAATAGAATATATGATGAGATGGGGCTAGCAAAGATACCCCATGGAAAAGGAGAGGATGAGCATCTTGAGAGCACTCAGTTGTATGATACTGAGGATGCCTCCCGAAATAGCAGATATAGAGAGCTGTCCTTAGATAGGCTGACACTGAATAGAAATGAGGAAGATGAGAGAAGTTACAGGAGTTGGGCACAGACAATATCGGACGCAGAAAGAGAAGAATGGGAAGAAAGAGAAGACGAGAGAAGCCGCGAAAAACGTTGCTCTAAAGGAAAGGGAATAAGATGGTCAGATTCTACTGGATCTGCACCTAAAACACCGGAGTTAACCATACAATCAGACTGGCATGAAGGAGTGTCACACGGTCTCCACCACCCTATGTGAGCAGGTTAAGGACATTGCCAGGTAGACGGCGATGCAGGAATATTACCCCTGCGGTAGACAGAAAAATGATGAGAGAGGAAAAAGAGTTTAATGTGTCGCAGTTCCCCTTATTAGAAAAAGGAGGAACAAGGCCACAATATATACCTTGGCCGCAGATGGATAGAGAAAACCTCTAAAATAAGCTCCCAATATTGACATCTGGAGCCGGAAAATGGATACATGAGTTAGAAAAAAATGACGGGAGGGAACACTTTAGCTATAGGGGATATAAAGCGTCTTTTAATTGCCACACTTGGTGATAGAGCTGACGATGTGTGGACAGGTGCAGGTTACCCTGGGGTGACTACAGTTAATACTGCGCATGAAGGAGCGCTGTTTAACAATTGCTGAACCACGGTATTGAAAGCGCTTCGAGTGCTATACCCAGACACTTCTGATATGGGAGCTATAATGACACGCAAGATGAAGGAGGGAGATGATCCGTTTACATTCAGAATTTCCAAGATGCATGGGTATTGGAAAAGCGGGAATCTTGGGGGAAATCTATATCTGTGTTTTACCATTTATTATGCCAAGGGCTGCCAGAACAGGTACAGAAGCAGCTCAAGAAATTGGTAGGGATTGAGGCTAAGCCTTGGTCTGAAATACAGCTGACCATTGCGTACTATTGCAGGCAGCTGCACGAAAGGGCGAAGAGGCTAAATAAGTGCAGAAAAAATTATCAAAATATGCCATATGCCATTGAGGGGGCAATGATAACTAATACAGATGGATCAAACATGCAGCAGGCCAATAACCAAAGGCAGTTTGATCAAAGCAATAGCGGGTTCTACCCAAGAGGATGGCAGAGTAATCAGGGAGGTTTTCAGAGTAATCAGTTGTCTTTGTCCGGCGACACCATAAATACTCAGGGCTTTACAGGAGCAACAAGTTGTGTTCCTTTTACAAATGAACTTCCAGTTTCCATAGGGGAATGTGACATGAATGTGCCACTGTTATATTCAAGGCAGCCTCCTGTAAATATATTGGGATGAGACTTAATGACAAAGTTAAACATGACAATCTTGTTCACAGAGAAGGGCATAGTATGTTCAACTCCAGGAATGCATTATTTGAACGTGTGCGAAATAATTAGAGCATACGCAGGACAAAGGGCTATGAGAGCTACTCCATTGGAACCAGAGATATTCGCATATGGAGTGCGCATATTAATGTCATGGCTGCCAGGCCCTGCAGACAAAATAATGAGAACCCCAGATGAGTTTTTGTTCAGACCAATTTTTGGTCCAAAAAGGAATAGTGCGAGGAGAGATGGCTTTGCTTGATGGTTGTGATGATGAGGGAAACAATGGTGTGCAGTAATCGCCATTGGGGAAGGTTAAAGATTGACTGACGTCACTGATGACAATTTATTTAAAAAGCAAATAGGTGAAGATGAGATGACATTTGAAGTAAATCTCATTTACTGGGTGGAAATGATTAAAAAATAAGTGCCTCAGAGAATGATGTTGGCACAAAAACGTCCTGTATATTTTGATGACGACGTGGCAAAGGTGCCTGTCTCAGTATGGACTACAGGCCCTTATGACGTAGGCTTACTGAAAGGAGTCGGAGAAGTGAAGATTACATGGAAACCAGGAGCAATTTTGCCAACAGTTTGACAGTATCCCATGTCTAGGGAGGCAAATGAAGGGATTTTTAAGACAATTTCTACAATAATGGATCAGGGCATCTTAGTGATGTCAGAGTCGTCATGCAATACATCGATTTACCTGTGAAAAAAAAGGAAGAGTGGTCTTGGCATTCAATCCAAGATCTGCGCCCGATAGAACAGATAGTCGAGGCCGAGTTCCCTCTAGTCCCGAACCCGTCCACAATCCTATGTAATATACCCGTTGAAGCACGATATTTCATGGTGATTGACTTAAAAAATGCATTTTTCTCAATTCCATTGCACAAAGACTCACAAGATTTGACATCATTTACGTTCAGACTAGTTCGTCTGAAAAGCACAAGGCTGCCTCAAGGTTATTGTGAGTCTCCTTCAATTTTCAATAGAGTCCTGCAGATGAACTTAAGAAATATTGCATTAGAGAGTGTTGTCTTGCAATATGTGGATGACATTCTAATTTGCAGCACAACAGAGGGAAAGTGCAGATGCGGTTCCATTCAGCTATTGACTATACTTGTCAGAGGCATAGACAGTGTAGGGCCTTAGCGGGTAAGGCCCACCCAAAATCTGCAAAATGCCCAATCAGCAGCAAGCAGGTCCATGTACACACACAGACTCTACCTGTGAGGCCAAAATCTTGGTGAGGGAGGTGTTTCCCAGATAGGGAGTGTGCAAGGTTATGTGGTCAGATAATGGTCCTCATTCTGTTAATGCAGTATTTGAACCGATCAGCTTATTACTTGGTATAAGCACACATTTGCATTGGCACATCATCCTCAGGGGAATGGGTTATGCGAGAAGCTCAACGGCTTGTTAAAGGAAAGGATAGTCAGGTTGAAGCTTACTCTGAAGAAGGGATGGTTACATTGTCTTCCCCTGGCACTGTATGCACTCAGAAAACAACCTGGTTCTGATCACCATCTCACGCTGCACGAAATCGTGATGGGTAGAAGGATGTGAACGCCGTTAACACCTTGAATTAGAACTAAATGTGATGCTCAGGTAACAGGAGAAGTATTAAGATTGGAAATGCAAAACTACTTGAATTGCATGACATCTTGTTTTTCTGTCATTTCAGGACAGCTGCGGCGATGACAAGAAGAGTGTAGGGCAGTACAGAACACAGAAGGAGATGCTACAACAGATAAAGTTTCAGAATTACGTGTACCTCAATTATTCCCTGAGGACACGGACTTAGTAAGAAACCCCACAAGAAAAAAGTGGGACTAGCCAAGGTTCCACAGCCCATTCATCGTAGAGGGCATCGCACCCTCTGCAGTCAAGTTACAGGGAAGAAAAGCTTGGATCTTCCTGGGCGACGTCAAGCCATACATTGGAGAAATCCCTCTGCCTGCACCCTACCAAGAACAGACTACAGACAATGGGGAAGAACCACAGCACATGCAGACAAGATCCATGATGAAGAAGAAGGACGCATGACCAGTCAAGCAAAGGGTAAGAAACTTTTTGTGCAAAGTTGTGGCTTAGTTCTGGACATTTCCTTTAAGCATAATAAGGGAAGAAAAACACAAAACACGAATGCTCTGTGCATCCTAGTTGCAGGGTGAAGGAAGAGAATTGTTCTTATAAGCCCCAAAATAGCTTGTTGACTTTGAACTTTAAATGAGGCACATTGAAGCCTTGATAACAAAAGCTATGCTGAATTTTGATCGAGGATACATAAACTGGAAGAGAATACAATATCCTGAGCCGTTCACCACAGAATCCTTGTTTGGACTCACTTATGGTGTCATGCAATAGTGACCTCACC
This sequence comes from Ambystoma mexicanum, assembly GCF_040938575.1. Classification (NCBI taxonomy): domain Eukaryota; kingdom Metazoa; phylum Chordata; class Amphibia; order Caudata; family Ambystomatidae; genus Ambystoma; species Ambystoma mexicanum. Next base: position 381,490,256 of record NC_090925.1, read on the forward strand.
AAAGACATTCTGATCTATTTTGAGTTAGTATTGAGGTCCTACCCGTCGCTGGTGGGAAGGCTCACAAACATAACAGAGTTCCTTCAAGATCCTGAAAATGAAAAGACAATAAAGAGGCTGCTCACAGTGATTGCAGAACAGTTTCTTTTTACTTCCGGAGTACAGCGGACACATGTCCCTATCACAAGAGAATAACAGACCAACCAAGGCTATTTTTTCACTTAATTGAAGACTTTCCAGAACTTGTGGGGAGACATGCCAATGTTGACTTCCTCGCTTTCATCAGAGATCCAGCAAACACTATACATCTGAGTATGTTCCTGCCTAGTATTGTGTTTCAGGTCGAACTTTCCAGTCATCATCGAAATCACAGAGGAGTATAGAAACTTTCCTTCGAGGGACAGATCGTGAAGGTGTTGACAAGGACTTCATTTTTTGTTTATGCTGACAAGAAAACAACATGTCATCTGGAGTAAAGAAGATTAGAGGCATAGGGCCTCATTCCGAGATTGGAGGCAGCCATGGCGCTAATAGCACCATGGCTGCCTCCAATAACGGTACTGAGTCCGTCCTCATTCAATGGGGACTTACCGGTCTAGTCGGACTTTTGCGAGACCAGTAAGTCCCCATTGAAAATATCATTCCCCATTCCCATTGAGCCCCGATAGGGCTCAATGGGAATGGGGAAAGTGCAAATAAAGGTATTGCAATTTGCGGTACCGTTATTTGCTCCCTGGACCCTTTGCGGCTCCCGCTAAGGCCGCCTGGTAAAATCAGGTGGCCTTAGCGGGACCTGCGAAAGGGACCTCGGAATAGGGCGCAAAGGGATTACCGGCACCGGTGTCCTTACCGGTGCCCGGTATCCCTTTGCACCCAACTCGTAATGAGGCCCATAGACTGGGAATTGGTCTACATGGAACATGCAGATTAAGACTTACTGAACTTATTGCCTCATTTGGAATTTTTTGTTAGTGGAAAGAGAACTGTTTCCAGAGACAAGAGACAGTCTAACATTCAGACCAAGAGGATAATCGGTCCAGCACTTGTGACCTACAAGCAGAAACAGCAGAATCCAGATATAGTGACACTGTTTAGAATGCATTAAAAATATTTGTTTTGCTTCCTTGGATGATCGAGATGGGAAGACAGAACAGCAGTCTCATTTCCCCCATGAGGAGAGACATTCATATTGGCCCAGGAACAAATGCTGCAAGATTACCTACAATTGTATAATTTACACAAGCATTGTGTTCATTATCATACTGTTGTCATTAACGATTAGAGCTGCGTTCTTTATAGGTACACATAGCATTCAGATTCCTGTGCACCCACCTAATGATGTACGCATGAAACCTACAAAGGTGCACAGACCTTACATAGTCATTCCAGTTCCTAGGAAAAGTGATCGAGTGACTGAGCTTGAGGTGGATGTGATAAACAATGACACACACACGGCACTTGTGTTAACAAATGAATTGGAATGCCAGAGACAGGGTCGGCAAGGTAAATCAGATAAGGGATTGATGAAAGGTACGCCTACACAGATAAAGGGCACATACACACCTGGCGTAGTGTTGATGGCAACAGAATCACATTCTAGAGAATGGGGAAAGTTTGGACAAACAACCATGAGAAGTTCTACGCCAAAAGAAGTTGAGAGAGAAATGGAGAAAGCTAAACTTTTGAAGGGACAAAAAGCTTTAGAAAATAATCAAATAGAGACAACACTGGCAAGCACACCTGATCCAATGAGACATGATATCAGGATAGTGCCTGGAAGGAAGACACAGACAGAAATCCTGAGAGACATTTTCATGCCCAGTTGGTATGTTGAAAGGATGAAGCATATTGCACTTTCTCCTGCACGAATAATACAAGTGGAAATGGCCGGATCATTGATGGAGATGCTGGGGGCTCCTCCAGCAAGAAGGAGCTATACAGACTTACTGCGTGACATGCTTGTGAAAGTTCATATCAAAAGATTAAGAGCCAGAAGATGCAAACAAGAAGACAACAACGAATTGAACGATTACCTGGATAGCACAGCACACTTGGGAAACAACATATGGTACCATTGTATGACTGAAGTTGGAAGGCGAACTTCAGATGAAGAATGCTTTGTTTGTGAACTCCTACCGTACAGCATGGGGAAGTAAAAAATCTTCATAGCTGTTGATATAGATGTCAAAACAGCACACTGCCTATCACATATAGCAATGTGCACGACCAGAAGCCAGTTCATGGGAAGTGATGCTTCGCTTAAATGGGCGACTGAAGCAACTGATCCAGATGAAGATGATTATGTTCACGACATATAGACGAGAAATAATGGCAAAACCAGGAACATTGTGACCAGATATGAGAAACCTGGAGTGAAAGGAGCAGAGATCAGAAGGGAAACAAATAAAAAAGTTACATCAAAGGAAAATCTACAGAAGACGCTCAAAGATGGAAGGACAGAGGTCAAATGCATATTTGGGCAACTGTGCTTTCTCCAGAACAATGGGAGAAAGGGTGGTGATCTGCAGAGCATGGATGATCATTGGCTACTATAAAGAAACAATTGAAAATGCACAAATGATTTGCAAACCATTATGGCCGATGCTTGCAAGACTGCTGACATGGGTTGAAGACAGAGACGGACCCTTGCATATAGTGCCCTTGGATAGTGCCAAACTGTGCTTTAGAAACAACGGTGCAAGAAAAATGGAAGAGAACCAGAACTGTGGACCAATCTTCGATGCTATAGGAATGATGCATGGAACTGCAGTGATCATGGATCATTATTGGGCGTGTTGATCCAAAGCATATATCAAATTGCCGAAGAATTGGGGAGGTATATGTACATCAGTGAATGTCCATTTTCCAGCATTGGTGATTTCAAGAAGTGATCTGAATATTGACAGTTTCCTGAAAGCAGATGCTCACCTGAGGAAGATTAGATCTGTGGAACTGCTAAGTCGAATGAAGAGAAACAACGACTTCTCTGCCAAATCGAAAGAAGCCTTTGATGCCATCCCGTATGAACGTAGGTTATTTAGCTTAACCTCATCAGTGTTCACAGCAATTCTGATGCCAAGAATTCAGGTTGGAGCAAATACTAAATGGTTGCAGATAACCAGATGGGAGTTACTGCAGACCATCAACACAACCATAAAGGGATTTAATGCAAACAAAGAAGAGTTAAGAGCAATTCGGCTAATGACGCTCCAGAACAGATATGTCCTAGACATGATCACAGCCATGGATGGAGGTGTTTGTGCAAAAATCGGAGAATCATGTTGCACATTTATACCGTCACACAATGACAAAAATGGAGCCTTAACAGAAGCTAAAGGTATGCTGACACAACTACAGAATCAGATGATAGATGAAGTTGACGAAGTTGATGATGACAGTTGGTTTGGAACACTGTTTTCATGGGTTCCACAATGGATGCTAGATGCATTCAAGTTCCTAGGAGCCCTGTTGGTGATGATATTGCTTGTATTCTGTATAATCAAGCCAATAATCTCTCAGTGCCAGGAAACTGCAAAAAAAGGCCATAGGGATGAAAATCATGATTGATATTGAGTCAGGATGGAAGCCCAAGGACCTGACTGATGAAGAAACAAGAGATTTTGTGAAGGCCAGCATTTATGCACCAGAAGGAACAAAGTTCCTGTATCCTAGAAAACATACAAAATATGTGGGAAGATGGATCTACTGCAATCCAAGTGGAGAATGTCAACTAATGACATGGAACAAAGATGAGCACATGAGAACAGCAGGATGCTTGAAGGGAGTCATACAGATATGGACGCCAAAGAAGCATTTCTTCAGACCTAGATGTCTAGATCCAGAGGATGAAATTAAAGTGGACACAAAGAGGGAAGTGAGACTGGTCGATGAATCGCCCAGAGGGGGGAGTGAAGAGGAAATGCCAAGTGTCATCCACACTCCAGCCACCCCCTTCGTAGTACCCGGTACGTTCATGCCAAAGTATGTGACGCATGATGAACAAATAAACCAACAAAGAACAGCGGTTGGGCTTTGCCCAGTGCCTATCAGAGTAACAGCACTTATAAGTACTGATACCCAAGAAAACATGGACAGTAAGGTACCCATTGAGAAAACCATATCTACAGTCAAGACAGAATGACGGTTGTCAGAATGGAATGTCAAATTGGAATATCCAGAGGTTTATAAGAAATCAGACTGACGCACCTATAGAAGATATAATGAGCTGAGAAAACTGCCAAAGAGATGAAATACCATGGATAAGTGACATCTTGAGCCTATCGTGAAGAAGTTGATATCAAGATGCAGAAACGTATGCCATATGCACGATGAAGATATTCCATTAGGTTAAGCGTGAACAGATGCAAGAAACCGCAAGAAGCAAAGAAATTGTTAAGCTTGCTTATGCTTAGTAGTAAAGTAGATTGCGGCAAGCGCCAAAATATACATATATATACCTCAAAATCACTTTATATATGAGTGTAACACCACTACGCACATGAGCAGAAATGAACAAAGGTTACTAAAGGTCTCAAGAGGAGAGAGTTGCAGCAACTAAATGGAGAATTAAGACGGAGTGAAACTCAGCTGAAGGTAACCATGCCAAGAAGCCAAGGTCTTATCTGGTTGGAAAAGGCTGACAGTGGATACAATTAAGGAGACAAGAACAGAGTATCCTGTTCAGAAAGGTCAAGATAAGCCACAGATGGTAGATGATTGGCAGAATTAAATCAAATACACGAAAATGCAAGAAGAAGAGGCCGATATCATGGTGTCCTAGCCACGTGACAAGGCAGGCAGGAAAGGATGAGACTTTCACACCTATAGATGGATCTCTGCCATACCCATAGTCCTTAAAATTCTCAGACCAAGAAGCAGACTTGAGGCCAAACTACAAAGCAGTAATTAACTCATGACCACTGAGGTGATGATTGATTGTAGCATAATTGAAGGGAAGCTGGGGTGCAGACTAACTCCCTGCACCTGGCTGGTTGCTGTGCATGCCGCTAGACATAAGTGGAAAAGTATGAATGGGTTTGATGCCAACCCAATCATAGTGGACCGTGTAATCTAGGGTCCTATAGAGAGTAGAGCCAATGGGACGTCATACTTTCAGTGACGTTCATAGTGGCCATTTTGAAGGACGGGCTCAGTTGCCCTACCTGACATTGAGTGTCCAATCCCCTCTCCACATTACCACATACAGATATAGTACCTATGATAAAGTTACCTTCCCATAACCAATCACGTTCCATGTTAGGTTTTTAAGATTGCGCGTCAGTGATGACGAGTTTTTGCTATAAATACTGTGTTTTTTCTGAAATTAAGGTGGAGTTGGAAGAGAGAGAGAAGATCGAGCGGTTGCTGATGTTCACTGTACTCCCCGTTTTATGTACTTGTCATTAAACGGTCTCCCTTTGCCACACTATTGAGTTGTCATAGTTATTTGATGCATGAGTACGAATCTGCATCCCCATCTATTTCGAGGGTACTGCAACTCATCTTAAAGGGCTGTTTGGAGATCCCCAGTCAGAAGGATGGCTGGAGACCATCCAGTTCAGCCTCGAAACATTGTATTTACCAGCAGCATTTTAGGGAGTGATTGGACCCACCAGATTTGAGCCCGGAACTGTTGCGTGGTCCGCAGGTCTCAGCCGCAATCACCCATTTAAAGTTACACAGCATTTAGTGTGCAAAGATGACTTCCTTAGAGAATCTATATCTGCATACCATCAGCCCCACCCTGACGCTTCATTGTGTGGCACAATGCGGTCATCCTCCTTCAATGTGACGTATTTGTCAGCGCAGGAAAAAGGCCAAGGCTTACCCTCAATGGACGGCGGGCCAGCTCGTGTAGTAACAGCGCAGAACCCAAGTTACAGGACTGAGGGCTGAGAAGTGTCCTGGTGCTGCTGTGCACAGTGCACAGTGCACACTGCACTGTCTGACTTCCGCCATAAGTCATGCCAGGTCACAGTAACCCTGAGCTGGTGTTTTTCATTTAACCGAGACCGAGTGGGCATAGTGCAGCCAGGGGGCCTTTGGGTAGCGGGTACGCAGCGGGCACCAGGCCTTCTTTTTGGTTCAGTGCCAGCTCATTATCGTGTGCCAGGATAGAGCGGACATGTATGCGCATTATAAGAACAGCGACCAGAAGCACACATACAGTTCCAGTGTTGCTAACGCAACGTATTGCTATTAGCACCCTGGATTTTTATTCCAAACACCCGTGCTGTTCACAGCAATCTATTTGCGGATTGCGGCATCCAGTTCATTCAAACAAAATACTTAACTATGATGGCTGCAGTGCAGATGAAAGGCCGGGCATCCTTCAGAAGTCTGGGATTTGGCCTTGGTGCTGCCACTAGAGTAAAAACAGAAGTGGAATAGGGAGGGTGGGGTGAAGGTACGGAGATAGAAGGGAGGATGAGGGAGGGGGACGGAGTGGGGGAAATGGAGGGTCGGGTGCAAGCAGCCCCCAGGTTACTCGGAACACGGGCATGGATTGTGGAATTCAACCCGCGATCTGAGCAACCTGATTGGCTGCAGCGATCCCCCGATGCTAATAAAAAAAGAAATTACATCTAGCATGGCCAGCTCAGTTGGCCCCATAGATATTATTGTATCCTTCACCCCAAAATTATCCATCTCATCAATCCAGGTCTGCCTACAGACATGAAACACTACAAGGTAGAGATCCTGCAATCACAGTGATGATATCCAAAGATATTTTCTGGTGTCTCTGGATCTGCAGGATGCATGCTTTGATGTTCACATAAAGAAATCTGACCAGAAATTCGTTACACTTTTAGTAGTTCTATGGGACTGATGAGAGGATTTTGCATGAGTGAATCATGACCGATGGCCCATGCCACAGACAATAGTGGGGTTGGCTCAGGGAGCACGCCTGAGTCTCTCAAGTCACCAGGATAAATGGGAACCACAGGATATTCCTCCCTCTTCCAAATGGAAAGAGTTAATAGAAGCATTTAGAGGCATCCGATGATTCAAAAATGATCTCGGGTGGAGGCAGTGATTATGTGGTCTGACAATGTCACCACTATGTCTTTTATTAAAAAAGGAGTTCCAAATCTTGTCTTCTAACAAGTCTGGTATTTTAACTGGAATCTTGGGTGGAGGAACACCTCAACTCTCTACAAGCATTCTGCATAAACAGAACGGACAATCCCACAGGAAATTAGTTGGCGGTTATAGACTTCTTCCTGTTATGCTCACCTGGTCTATGTGGGGGCGTTGGGGCACGGTTGCAGCCCTCCCGGGGGTGAGGTCACTCGGGTCCGACTCCGCCCTCTGCACTTATGTGGTGACTGGTGGTAATAGGTGTTGCTGCTCGGGACTGCTCCTGCGTGGAGAATAGGGGGCGTGAGTATGCCAGCTTCTGCACCTGATCCTCTTCCAGACCCCTTCTCCCAAACCGTGGTACCCGTGGGATGCGCTGTCCCTGGAAAGCTCACCTGTTGATTCGTTTTGGTGAGAACCCTGTCCTTTTGCTTCTGGCAGGGGCGCTTGTATGATCTGGACCGAATTCCTTCACTGGTCCCTGGTCCCTTGCACGTGGTAGCCGAGTCCTGCTGCGACTAAGCCACTATACTTCAGGTAAGTGTTCCTGTTTGCCTTTGTCTTTCCTCGTCTGTTTTTGATGTATTGTAAAGTTTGTTGTCTTGTTCGTTGTCTTGTATTGCTGTCCGTTCCACTTTCGATGTTTGCTCTTTTGCTTTCTTCCCTTGCAGGTGATGTTGCCGGCCCCGCAGAAGCTGCAGAGCTCGAGGTGACAGCTGGAGGGAATGAGGAACGAAACTGAAGCGGTACAGTAGCTGGTAAGTTGTTAACTAGGGCGCGCGCAGGGTTCAAATGCGGCGTGGTCCTAGGACGGATGTTCTAACCTTGTCTTTCTTCTTCCTAACAGGGTCCAAGTTCGAGGATGCGGAGTGCGGTGCTGCGGCGTCGGGTTCAAGATCACTGGATGTTAGGAGATGAGTCTGCAGATGAAACGATGAAGCACCGGTTTCCTTGAGATGAGTATGCAGGAGAACACCTGGTTCCAAAGGTAAGTAAACTGGACCAAGCGGCGGTGAGCGTCACGTTGCACGCGAGTGCATAGTAACGCGAAGCACCGACCTTAAGGATGGAGCAGCTTATATAGCTGAGCTTCTGAAGCCACGTCCACCAGGTTCAGCCTGCCTGCCACACCCGATGAGTCATCACATGAGGATGTTCTAAGGAATAAAGGCTTTCAGCTCCTGGAAAGGACTTGTAAAATAAAAGCACTCCTGCACTGAAATAAAGTAAAAGCACTCCTGCACTGAAATAAAGTGTTCCTGCTCACATCTCTATATGAGCCTGGCGCCAAAGGCGCCAGGACTGAGTCCAGCCAGGGCCCCTGTGTTTACAATTCCCAAAGGGACATAAGCGAGTCAAGTGACCCATTGCCCCCATCACTAGATGGTGTGGTTTTTTTGTTCTGGGGCCTGTGGCCATGACACTTCCATGGACCTGTTTGCCTCCCAGGAAAATTCAGCACTCCCGCTCCTTTAGTCGAGGACCCACTCTGAGGGAGCTTGGTGATGACTCTGGTCTGTCCCAATGGTCTCTTCTATGCCCTCCCGTCTATTCTTCTGATCTCCAGCATACGCCCCAAGATCAGTGAGTCCAGGGGCAGGTTAATTATGTGGTCCCCTATTGGCCGAGGTGGCTATGGTTTCTCCTTCTGGAGTTGGCGGTATGGCAGGTTTGTCAGATGCCTCATGGCAGTGCCCAGTGTTAGGTTAGCTTCAGAGTTCTCTTCACAGTGGATGGAGATTTGGGTTGTAAGTTGGGAGAGTGAGCCTTACGAATAGAGGGCTCTCTGTGCAGCTTGCACACACTGTCCAGAAATCGTGCCGCCCTGCTACTCTCAAATACTACAACAGGCATTGGGGAGTTGTGTAGAAAGGGAAAAAGGAACCTGCCTCTCTCTTGTGGTTTCCCTGTAATTTTACAGTTCCTTCAGGATCGTTTTTCAAGAGTTTTGTAATATTAACCCTTAGGGTGCAATGGGAAGACAGCAGAGCCTTTTGTGAATCCTGAATGGGCGTATCAGAGGGAGATGTCCTGATGAACCACTTAGTTAAGAGTTTTCCCCTCTCTAGACAGGTGGCTCCTTCAGGGGTGCTGCCTTGGGATCCGACTTTAGTTCTTAAGGTGATGCAGTCTCCTCCATTTGAATCAGTCCAGTCCATACATTTCAAACTCCTCAGGCTCAAGACAGTATTGTTGCTGACAATTACCTTAGCTAGGAGACTGGGCATGATAAGGACTCTGTTGTTCATGCTCCCTTTTCTGATTGTACTGTAGAACATTCTAAAATGTGATCTGTGAGGAACCAGGAATGAGACATGAACACAGAGGACTCATGGTGGTTGGCATAAACATTTATAAAATAATAACAGGGCTAGAAAATGCCTCACTGTCCCTAATCTAGGAGGTATTATCCTACCTCATCTAAAAGCTAAGGGCCTGTCCTGTGTCAAGATTTCGAAAGCAAAAATGTCCCATGCACACACTCGTATCTCAGCCATCTCATTATAAAAGTAACTCTAAGGTGTTGAGGGTATTGTCTTTGGCTTGAAAAATGCAATCATTTTCAAGATAAAAAAAACAGTATAAATCCAACAAAAGTTCTAAATGGATAATGTTCACAGATCTAGGGTCTAGAGACCCTTCCCCAGGGTTTTCTTCACCAAAACAAAAGTTCAAAAGAATAACCTAGTTTCTTTGTAGCCCAAAAGGATAAACCCCTCCCCTTGGTGTTACAATTCCCTCCAGGGGAAATAACTCCCTTGCGTGGGCATCTTCCACATTTAATGTAATTTAAAATCCTAAGGGCATGAATCTTCCTTGGGATTCACAGACTCACAAAACACCTAGTATACTCTCCTGACAGGTTCTCTCATTAAGTTATTTCATACAATTTGGTTGTGGGTCCCAGACTCACAAAACATCTGGTATACTCTCCTGCCAGGTTCTCACATATAATTCCTTGATAAAATTTAGGTGCTGGTCCCAGACTCGCAAAACATCTGGTATACTATCCTGCCAGGTTTTCTCATATTTTCATTCAATTTCAAGATCTGAGGGTACATGCTTCCCCTCCCCAAGTTCTTTTTATCATTGGTATATGTGTATCTCCCAAAATACAGGGACTTATGAAACTCAGTTCCTGATGTAAGCCATAGGGAATTTGCCACCTGTTCCAGTTAGGCACCAGGGAGGTTTTCCTCCAGCTCCCTCCCAGGGTACCGACTTTCCAATGTGGGCTCATTGGCTTTAGGATGGCTTCCTTGGCTTCTCCGACCCCGCTCGGGTACTTCTCAGCTTCTGCTCTCTCTCCACTTCAAGTGGCGCGTCTGTGCGGCGCATCACTCCGGCTTCTCTTGCCACCGCAAAGCTCCTTTGCCTTGTGTCCCGCTTGGGCATCTCTCCAGCCTGCGAGAATGTGTCTCTGGTCCAGATGCTGCCTCCCTTCTTCCTCGTGCTGTTTCTTTGCTCACATGTCCACCTGACAGGTTGGCTTCCCTGACAGTCACTAACCAGTCAGATCTCTCTGCAGTTCTCCACGGCTCCATCTTTGAACTCCCCCGTTACTGAAGGAAGCCGTTTGGAGCAAATCGGATTTCTCCAACAACTAGACTGCTCACTTCGGTCTAGCTGAGCAATCTTCGTTCCGGTTGCTCCCTTCCTCATGTCAGTCTTTGTTACTGATGTAACTATGAGATGTTTAAAAGTTCTATGACTGAGTGTTAGAGGATATTGAGGGTTACTGCGACAAAATGCCATGAGGGCCTGATGTACTGAAGGGGTGTCCGTAAAAGGGAATGAGGGATACCATGTCTCACCCAATGATGTCGCTCCACTCCTCTGAGGGTCGCCTCCCCCATGTGATCTTCCCTCGAATAGCCACCCCCAGGGTCAGGATCAGGTAGCGGCTGCCATCCCGTGGCCATAAGAGGAGATGCCACCTCTGGGAAAGGAGTGATGACACCATCAGATTCATCACTGATCCTTCTTCCTACCCAAGATTGTATCAAAGTACCATAATTCCTAGGATCTGCTACTACAAGCATTTAATCTGGAACGTTCCACCCCTGAGGAAGAAATGTGGCACCATGCGGACATTTGCAGTGTTCATGTACCTAAAAAGCACTTCTTCACTGAGAAAGTCCGGTAATCTTTTGGTGACTTTGCGACTGCTATGGCAGGAAAGAAAGCTTCTGTCGCATTGTGAAGTCGATGGATTTGTTCAGTGATTGTCATTGCATATGAGATATACAGGGTACCTCCGTCAATGTGTCGAAGGTGGAATAATGAGGGGAATGGCCACTTCTTTAGAAGACACTCCAAGGGTGTCATTGGTGGACATATTTTCAACAGCCAGATGGGTGAACGTGAATACCTTCACTAAACATTACAGACTTAATATATGTAGTCATCCATCTTGTACTTTCGGAGCTAGTGTTCTGATCACAGGCACTGATGGTTATGGGGTATTTGTTCTGAGCTGTCTGAATGAAGGTGATGGATGCTGCATTCCTGGTGGTCTGTGTCTTTGATTATAGGCCTGCGTCCATTTGGTTGGCTTTGGCATTCCTCAAAAATATATACTGGGTAGTAGAAGGGGGATATGTAGGTAATGGTTGGAATACATACTGGTAATCTTAATTATTCCTAATCCTACTCCAACCATTTTCAGATGCAGTTCAATGCTATCAAGGGCAATTAATCCAGTTCAGCACTATAGGTTTCTCGATAAGGTAGAGACTTGTCAACACCACATGTTTCACAGCAGTATTAGGCTGTATTTTAAAATTATAAAGTCCTGATGACATAAAATAAATTCTAAAACATAACAGTGTCATGCAGAATGTCTTCATGGAACATAATTTCCAAATTCTGAGGAGGGAAGCATCATTGCATTCTGACAGATTACCCAGATGCATGAAAAGCAGGCAAATATGGCACCTATAACAAGATGTTCGATCTGTTTACAACAGAAGTTAATCCAAGAATCCCTGGTAGGTTCAGTTCCAAAAAGACTGACCACTTTTTGTCTGGCCAGGCACATTGCAATGCAACTATGGGTAATATGGTCCCAATCTTCCATATTCCCTGGATTATGAACTGGCCTCATCAGAGACAGTAGCGGTGGAGCGGAACACAGTGAATGACCACCGATTATGGGTGTTCTCTAAAATTGGACTGGGCAGGGCCAGCCTCTTGGATCAGTCCAGGTGGTGGTGGAAACCACAGTGCACCTGATGGCATACCTTGGAGGCTTCTGATTGTGCTGGAGTTGATAGGCTGACAGGCGGGTCCAGGCGTTACCACTCATGCCAAACCACTAAGTGTGATCATTAGAGCGGAGCCAGACAGAGGAACGAACCTAATGTGCAACATCAAATTGGAGAAGGCTGACTGTTAATAAATATTTTATTTCAGCTTTCCCTCCATTGACATCAAAGGGACCCCCTCATTTTTGCTTTTGCTTGAACCTTGTCCTGACTTTTTGAAGTAACTAATGTCTTTTTGCTTTACTTTCCTTGCTTCACTCATCTCCTTAGGAGGTCACTCTTTTGTAACATCTTTGTTACACATTTCGATGTGTCTAGGATGGGCTTGTGGCAGTGGATATTTTTATACTTGTTTTTACATTTTTGCCACGTTTACTTTTATGCCTTACCACATAATTCCATTTTAAGTACCATATACTCAAAATAGCCGTGCCTCACATTTTTCACCCTGTCTTTTGGCTAACTCATCCTTTGGCCTTCTTGATGCCTTTTCAGATCAGGAAACCCCATATTTGGTAAGCACTTTCCCAGGCCTTGGATTGAGTTTCCCGGACAAAGTCTTGGCTGGTTGTGAGGGTTGGGACTGTCTTGTCCCGATCCAAAGTTTCAGCCAGGAGATGTCTGTTGCTGGGCAGATGTGGGACAAGAGGCTGTCCATTAATGGACAACCCCTGCCAGTGTTTGAATGGTGCAGAGCAGATCCTTTCTGTTGGGGTGCTGGGGCACCCACCAGCTCAAATTTGGGATAAGAGTAAGCATCCTACAGCCTTTCCGCAAATCACTGACTGGAGCCTTGAAGAGGAGCAGCCTGCTGAAGGCCATACAGTGCCCCTTAAGATGGACAACATTCCCACCAGCCAAGTCCCGCCAAAGCCCTGCCTCTCTGCACTATCCACAAAAGACCCTTTTTGGTGCTTTGATCCTTGGGCTGGTAGTACTGTAGGGAAGGCACGGTACCACAAGTATGACACTGACACAATGGGTACAATTTGGAAAAACCTGTATTGAAGTTTCTGGGGTTGGAAAACTCCTACGCTGTCCCATAACTAAGATGGGAGTAGTCTCGACCATCAAACGATAAACAAAACAGTCCTAGTGGAGTCTGTCAAATCAAAATGGCCTACGCTAACAAAAACCTAATACCTGCCCTATCTCTTGTACAAAAAGTGTATTAAGGGAAAATGCATGCAAAGGAAAGATCAGTGTTGAAATTAATAAAGGTAGCTAAATCCACTTTCCTCAGCACGCTCGACCTTAGGGAGTAAGGCAGTTTTTGTAGGCAGGATGACACACTCTGGCTTTGCTTCTCACAACAATAAACAGTTCCAAAATGTGCATCGAGAAGTTCAGGTAGGCCCCCTTCTGTCGGGTTCAGACCTCTTCAAACACAGTTCAACAAAACTTGCAAAGGGGCTCTCTTACCCAAGCTTATTACACTTGGGGTCTCCCTCAGCCAGGCTCAGACCACTTTCGGTGTTGAAGACTTTTGAATGTGCGTGGCTATCTTTATAGACCTCCGCAGGACCACTTTAACTTATAGTTCAAAATTCAACTTCCACTCTCCCCTTCTCTAGGAGGTAATTCGGCTTAGTTTGCTTTTGCACTTCATTTGCTTTATCGTTACAAACAATGCACCTTTCACAGAGACTTTCGAGTGGGCTACCTCCTTTCGCCGGACCACTCCATTACTCGGTATCGCTGAGTCCACAGCTGTCTCTTTACTTCAAAGTTCAATCAAAGGTCTGCCTTTCTCCACGTCTCATTAACATGTGTGCAGCCTTTGCTTGCGATATAATGTTGCCACTTCAACTTTCTTTAACACACACCGGTCTTTCAGGTCACTTTGCAACTCACCGGCTGTGTGTGTTTCTTTCTTTATTTTACGATTTCCAATTCATGAGTTAAGGTTACTACCACAGGCTTGGCCTTGCCTCCCCAACTCTGCTGTACACACGGGAGGGTGGCTGGCATCCTTAAAACACAATGCAGTCTTCACTTGTGTGATCTGGCCTTCTCCATGTGTCTTTCGTGGCCTGTCTGAAACAACGTCCTCCAGTAGGGAACTCTTGGAGTATTCAACCTGCTGCTCTTGTCCCTTGGTCCATCGCTCTGCTCCAGTAGGTTTGCCGCAGAAGCCCTGCTCGTACTCGTGTTCCGCCTTGCTCAGAGGGTGTCTTTACGTGTTGCCTTTTATCCGTGTGAGGAGAGCTAATTGGTATCACATGTATGTACTTGAAGTCAAGTGCCTGACTTCGCCTGACCCTAATAACGGGACATCTCCTGTACGATTTATGAGAATTAGTCTTGTTACTCTCAGTCACCCTTTTCCTCGACTCAGTGTTTGTGTAAAAAAAAGGTGTGGGGGTTGGCACCTCGTAGAATCATACAAATTAGGATGAGGTAGATAAACAAAAAAGGGGGGAATACCTCATCTCACCATCGGCTGCCTCTCCCCCACTCCCAAAAGACCCCTCACCCAGGTGATCCTCCCGCATTGGTCCACCCCCAGGAACTGAATCCAAAAGCGATGGCCGTGTCCTGGCCACCTGGATGACAAGCCCCCGAGGACTAGCGGTTGAAACACCCTTCAGTTTCTCACAGTACCAACCAGTCTGGACGTCTGTTCGAACATCTGCCACCAGAAGCTGTCAAAAGTGTCTCAGGACCACCTTTGTCTTCAAAGCATTGGCCACCATCTCGAGTTTCAACTTGGGACTCTGCAGGCCATTGACATGTGGCCTAAAACGTGGAAGAAGTTTCTTACCTGTAACTGTTGTTCTCCAGCATGGGTCTGGCATGGATTCACATGCTCATGAATATTCCCTGTCGCCAGGCTGGGAATCCTCGGTAAAGAAAAAATCAGTTTCAGTTTCATTTCTGAACTGTGTTTCTACTAGTAACCAATCACTGGTCTCTGGGTCATACTGCCCCCAGCCAATGACTGCCCTCTACCTAAGCCCCTCCTCTAGCAGCCATCTTCAGATTTGGTAGCACGTAAAGTGGCAGTAGGACCAAGAGAAGAGCCGCAGAGGGGTAGGCGGGAGGGTTCGCATGTGAATCCATGCCAGACCCATGCTGGAGAACACCAGTTTCAGGTAAGTAACTTGTTCCTTCTCCAGCATGGGGTCTGGCATGGATTCACATGCTTATGAATACAAGAATACATAGCAGTACACACATGCACAACCACGGGAGGTGGCAAGGCTCAACATTAAGCATTTCAACAACTCAACATTTAACATCTCTTACCTCCTCACCAGGCTCACCTTCAGGGGAACAGGTTGCGCAGCACTGCCTGGCCAACTCTGGATTCCTCCCTGGAATCCCGGTCGTCACAGTAGAATCTCGTGAAGGTGTGCATCAACCTCCATGTAGCAGCCCTGCAGATGTCCAGCAGGGGAACACCAGACAGGAACGCCGTTGTAGCAGCGATCGCTCTGGTTGAATGGGCTCTCGGACGGCCGGGCAACGGTCGGTTTGCCAACCGGTGACAGTGCATGATGCAGCTGGAGAGCCATCTGGAAATGGAAGCCTTCGAGAGGGCCTTCCCTTGGTTCAGAGGTCCAAAGTTGACAAACAGCTGTGATGTCTTCCGAAAACTCTTTGTGCGATCCACATAGAACTTCAGCGCTCTAGCCACATCCAGCGAGTGCAGAGTCCTCTCAGCCGGCGACGAAGGCGACGGGAAGAAAACAGGTAGCACCAAGGGCTCGTGGAGATGGAAGTCCGACGGCACCTTGGGCATAAAGAAGGGGTGCGTCCTCGGCACCACCCTCGTCTCGTGGAATGTCAGGTATGGAGGTTTATAGGAGAGGGCCTGGATCTCTCCCACTCGTCGTGCAGAGGTGATGGCCACAAGAAACGCTGTCTTCCAAGACAGGAACTTCAACGGAGCTGAATGCAGAGGCTCGAATGACAGCCCCATGAGCCTGGTCAGCACCACGTTGAGCTCCCACGCCGGGGCCGGAGCCTTCACCGGCGGGAACAATCGGAACAGTCCTTTCATGAACTCCTTCACCAGGCGATGAGACCATAGAGATGACTGCCCCGGAGTTCTGGTGTAGCGGGAGATAGCTGCCAGATGGATCTTGATGGAGGCATGTGCCAGCCCCGCCTTGGCCAGCGATAGCAAGTACGGCAGCACTTGAGGGGCTGTAATCCGCAGAGGGTTAATCGTCTGTGCACGGCACCAGACAGAGAACCTCTTCCATTTGTGTCCATAGCACTTGAGAGTCGAGGACGCCGTGGCCTTTGCAAGCACCTCTTTGCAGTCCACCGGGATATCGTACCCTCCGAACTCTAGTGCTGCAGGAGCCAGGCCTGCAGGTTCAGCGATCCTGGGTCATGATGGAGGATGGGGCCTCCTTTCCTGGTGAGAAGATCTGCGTCTGTCGGTAGTTTGACCGGGGGGGCGCTGACAAGTCCAGAAGGTCTGGAAACCAGATCTGCCTCGGCCATGCCGGTGCGACGAGGATCATCCTGCACCGGGACCGTCTGAGTTGACTGATGAGTCGCAGCAGCAACGGCAACGGGGGGAACGCATACAGGAATAGGCCGTCCCAGGGGAATGAGAAGGCATCGCCCATGCTCCCCGGCTGGGGAAACAGGCTGGTGAACCTCCGGCACTTGGCGTTCGTCACCATCGCGAATAGGTTGATCTGGGGATTGCCCCATCATCGGAATAGGAGATCCACTTGATCCTGCCGCATGCCACGTCCATGGTCAACAGCCATTGTACCTTGCCCAGGATGGCCTTCGTCCTTTCCTCCGACAGGGAAGCCAATCGCGCCACTGTGTCCAGTCTGGCTCCCAGGAACAGGGCGTCTTGCGACGATACCAAGTTGGATTTCGTGAAGTTTATTGAGAATCCCAGATCCGTGAGCAGTTGGACGGTCTTCGCTGTGTGATCGACGGCGAGTTCCCTTGACTTTGCTCGGATGAGCCAATCATCCAGGTAGGGGTATACGTGGATCCCCTGCAGTTTCAGCCACGCAGCCACTGGTGCTAGGCACTTGATGAACACCCTGGACACCAACTTCAATCCGAAGGGAAGGGCCTTGAACTGATAGTTTCACCCTTGCACCACAAATCGTAGGAATTTTCGATGTCCTTTAAAAATGGGGATGTGTAAGTAGGCATCCTCCAAGTCCAGCGACGATAGGAAGTCGCCTTCCTCAAGCTGTCCCAGCACTTGCTGGAGGGTGACCATCTGGAATTTCTGGGAACTGATGTACTTGTTTAGACGATGAAGGTCCAGGATGGGTCGCCAACCGCCAGTCTTCTTCCGGATGAGGAAGTACAGTGAGTACACTCCAGAGCCCCGAGCCTCTTTGGGATGAGTTTGATGGCTTCCTTTCTTAGCATCGCTCAACATATAGCAGCAGTTGAGGGACGTGGTTTTCCTTCCTGGCCACGGGTGGAATACGGGGACACCTTTTTTGGAATTCCAGAGTGTGCCGGTGGGCCAGGGCATCCAGCACCCAATGGTCGGTGGAGATGGACTCCCACACGCTGATGAATTTCGCCAGCTGGCCTCCCACTGGGGTGCTCGGGTTGGGGCCCGACACCACGGCCGGTTCAATCCTGTTTCGTCACAGCCTTGCCGCCTTGGCCTCCTAGGCGACGGGATCCTCCAGTCTTGCCGCATCCTCTGTAGGCTTCCTGCGACGAGGAGCGGGCCGCTTGGCGGTACGACAAGGAACCAAAGCTGAATCCTTTGGAGGCACCTTGCTTGCCTCCGGAGTTCCGAAAGAACGGACGTCGTTGTTGAAGAACGCCCAAGGCCCGAGCTGTCTCCGTGTCCGCCTTGATGGCCTGCAGTGACTCATCCACTGTCTTGCCGAACAGGTTGTTCCCGTCGAAGGGCATGTCCAGAACGCTGGTCTGTACATCCTGGCGGAATTCAGTGGCCTTGAGCCAACCGCGCTGGCGCAGGCAAACGCTGTTGCCCATCTGGTGAAACCCGGTGTCAGCGATGTCTGTGCCCACCGTTGTGGTCCGAAGCCACCTCGCCTTCCTGACGGATTTCCCGGGCTTCAGCCCTCTTGTTGTCCGGGAAGAAGTCCAGGAGTGAAGCGATCTTGAACCACAGCTCCCTGTCATAGCGTGCCACAATCGCAAGGGCGTTGGCCGCTTTAATCGTCGTCGCCGCTGATGAGATGACCCGTCGTCCCATGGCATCCAGCTTCTTCCCCTCACCGTCCGAGGAGATGTAGAAGTTGAGGCCATTGCTCCCGCCGATTTCTTCTTGGCCGCTGCGGAGACCACTGAATCCGGGGATGGCTGTTCTCTGAGGCACATATGGGCAGAGTACGGGACCTGGTACTTCTTCTCGTACCGGTATCTCTTAGCGGGAGCCGTGGTTGGGATCTTCAGGAGTGTCAGCCCCTCGTCCCAGATGTCGTCCAGTAACAGGACTCACAGGACAGTCTTCCACTTGGCCTCCCGTCGTTGGTAGAGGAAACCCTCCTTCTTCTGTTCTTCAGGGCAGAGCTGGAAGAGCTCAGATGCCCTGGCGATCATGGTGTGGAAGGAGCCAATTTCGTCGGGGGGGGCCAGGGAGGTGGTGATGGGAGGTCCATCCCATTGTCACCACCACCATCGTCCGTCCCTGTCGTCGCCTTCTCCGTTCCCGTCTCATCCCTTGTAGGAGGGGATGGGGGTAAAGGCTGGAAGGGGGAGGAGGATGGACTCGTCTCCGCTTGTTAGGTGGGCTCCCCGACGGTCCAGGCTCCGCTGGGTCATCGGTGGGGGGTAAGGGTATCCTTGTCCTTATCTCTGTACACAGGGCCTGTATAGACATCAAGATAGCTCCTGAATTGTCCCCTGGTATGGGTACCGGCTGCAACTGGGCCAAAGGCTGGGGCGTGGGGCCCTCCGCGGCCCTATCTTCCACGTCGGCTCCCCCGTTGCTCTCTTCATCGGCCTCGTCGGGGTTCCTTCCCGTGGGCCCTGGATTCGTCGAACTTCCTGTCCAGGATCCTTTGGACGCTAGTCAACTCATCCTCAGAGGTGGTATCTGTGTCCGTTATGGCTACCGTGCCCCCCCACCCCTCTTTGTCCTGCTGGGGTTTCACAGGGGTCTTCTCGATAGGCAGAAAAGAAGATTCCCTCCGGGGTGGCAGGGAAACTCAAGCCCCTGGAGCCGTCTCCACTAGGGAAGCCTCGGTAGGTTTCGCCAGTGCCGCCGTGACTCCTTCAATCGAGGCCTTAGCCGGGTGAATCAGGGCCTTCAGGACCTTGGCCGTGCCTGAGGCCTTCACCTTGGGGGGAGGGTCACCGCCTCGCTCCCCCTCGGCTGTCTCCGTCGGGATCGACCGGGGCTTCTCCCGAAGCTTACCCGGGTTCTCCGACTTCCTCTTCACTGAGCCAGAGCGTTGGCTCGGGGTTGATGGCATCGGTGATAATGCACCCTGCCTGGCAGCCAAGGAGCCCAACCAATCGGCACTCCCAGTGCCCGCGGACTCACAGTGCTTTGCCTTTTGTTGGGCCCCTGTCGCCGGAGCGCCCTCAAAGGTCTTAGAAGACTGCTCGGACTTCTTCCTCTTCTCACCTACTGCTGGGCTCTTCACCTCCAGCCAGTTGGTGAGCCGAGTATGACGATCCTTCATTATCCGTTTGGACATGTTCTTACAAAACGCACAATCCTTCTCCACGTGTGATTTGTCCTTGTAAAGGCAGTACAGGCACCGAGAGTGCGCATCCTCCTTAAAGACGTTCTGTAGTCCGCATCCAGGGCAGCTCCTGAACAGCTTGGATCCAACAGGCGTCATGCTTCCTTTGTCCTGGGCCAGGTCCATGCGGGGTAGGCCTCAAAGATCTTCTGAAAATCTCTGAGAAGTGGAAACTCGATGAAGAGATGCCCTTGAGGGGTGTTGAAAATTCCAAAAACAGGTCCCCGTTGATCGGAAGTAGAATCGGTGGAGCTTGAGGCTCGATTGACAGAAAATATAAGCGTAAACTCTTCGAAAAAAATGCAAAACGCAGAAAAAGCTCGAGAGCTACAGCACGAGGACTCCCAACACTTGAACGTGCAGTAAAAATCTGAAGATGGCTGCCAGAGGAGGGGCTTAGGTAGAGGGCAGTCATTGGCTGGGGGCAGTATGACCCAGAGGCCAGTGATTGGTTACTAGTAGAAAGACAGTTCAGAAACGAAACTGAAACTAATTTTTTCTTTACCGAGGATTCCCAGCCTGACGACGGGGAATATTAATGAGCATGTCAAGCCATGCCAGACCCCATGCTGGAGAACTGCAGCTACTACTATCCTTTATGAAAAGCGGCATACCTGGAGCTGTGTCTTCTTCACCGCCACAAGTGTCAACTGTCACTCCCTGAATAGGGGTGATCTTTGCTTCTGACCCTCTCCTCTCTGTCCCGTCTTAGGGGGTTGCCTTCCATCATGGGACCTGTGTGGCTAAGGTGCATGAGGTGTCCTACCTGAAGACAACAGGAACCGTATTGCTGCATCAGGTAACCGTTGTATAACTGGACTGAATTACAATGCTGGAACAGCCACTGCACCCTACAAACCTTGAACCCTCTGGACCCGAACCATTCACAGAAGTAAGACGGCCCAGAGATTCTGTGGACCCTCCGGGTGCTCCCTCAGATTAGTGGATTTCGGGT
Source organism: Ambystoma mexicanum (assembly GCF_040938575.1). NCBI lineage: Eukaryota > Metazoa > Chordata > Amphibia > Caudata > Ambystomatidae > Ambystoma > Ambystoma mexicanum. The sequence continues at coordinate 381,511,231 of NC_090925.1, forward strand.
GGGAACTTGTATACCTGTTTTCACCCCACCTGCCGCCATAGCGATTGCATGGGAGTGAAGTTCACTCTCTAACTCTCCCTTGTCTGGACGTGATCGGTGGAGGTCTGGCCAATGATCCCACAATCTTAACCACTAGTGGTGTGGGTTTGGGAGTGTACCCCTAAAAGATGTTAACTATCTTCAGTCATTCAATGTGCATTTATTATGGAACCTTTACACACCTGTTGGATTTGCCATTGCGTGTTCTGTGGCCTGTAAGATTTTCAACTTCCTCTATCATTAGATTCCCGCAACTAGGCGTACTTACCTGTTAGGGAAGGACTTCTCAAATTATAGGCGCCTTATAAATAAAAGGTGGGCCACATATTTTAGTTGCATTGCAATGTTTTTCCTTCACTTTGCTGTCCACAGTTTTACTGTTTCTCTATTTATTTCTGCACTTTATTTCACTGTTTGAAGTGTAAAGTATAGGTGATCTCACTTTGGGATCATCAACTAAGTATGTACATGCGTTTACAGGATAATTTAGGGATAGATAGTTACCTTTTTCTCTTCTTGCTTACAGGTTTAAAGGTCTAATGAATAGTAATTGTGTACGACTATGTTGCCAGATTTATTTGAGTACTTTATGTTGGGTTAGCTGTACTACTACACCACCCCCACATCTCCCAAAGTCGTGCCTTACTGCTCAGTCTTTGCCTACCTTGAGAGAGTTTGGTTAGGCCTAAGAATAAATGCCTCTGTTCATTACCTAGGGTGGCTTATCAGAATCCTACCCCTGGGCTGTTTCTGCAAATCCATCCTAACATTAATCAAAACAGATTGCTCTAAGTGATAAGGCGGGGTGACCAGATATCTACATACTACGAGGTCTCCAGTTCTAGGCTTTCATTTAAGAAAATTATGTTTTCTGGGAAAAGTAGTCTACATTAATTTCAGTTGAGCCAAGTGAACTACAGGCATCACAATGCAATGGATGGCAAAAGGGGAGCCTAGAACTGAGCACATGGTGGACTGGTTACATGAGGTATATTCAAATCCTTCCAAACCATTGAGCAACCCATTCACAATATCATGCCAACTGCAAGCTGCACTTAGGAAGCCCCGCCCACCTGGTGCCTTCCTAGTTGCCACTCTTTTTCCCTACTTAAGGAGCCCTCCAGTCTCTTTTCCTTTGCAGATGGGGAGAGGTGCAAGTCTGGCCACCTGGCCTAAGCCCCGCCCACCTGGTGCCTTCCAGCTTGCTGCTCTTTTTCCCTACTTAGAAAGCCCTCCCCACATTGTGCCTTCCTTGTTGCTGCTCTTTTTCCCTACTTAAGGAGCCCTCCAGTCTCTTTTCCTTTGCAGATGGGGAGCAGGTGCAAGTGGATCTAGGTCACCTGGCCTAAGCCCCGCCCACCTGGTGCCTTCCAGCTTGCTGCTCTTTTTCCCTACTTAGAAAGCCCTCCCCACATTGTGCCTTCCTTGTTGCTGCTCTTTTTCCCTACTTAAGGAGCCCTCCAGTGTCTTCTCCTTTGCAGATGGGGAGCAGGTGCAAGTGGATCTAGGTCACCTGGCCTAAGCACCACCCACCTTCTTAGCCCTGCTTCTTCCTTTGTTTTTAACTCTTAGATCTAGGGCGTCTCTCACCCAGACGTCCGAGCGAAGGGCAATTCCTGTTTAGACCTGTTCGGACCAGGAGGACCCAGGGCCCGAAGCCCTGCTCAGACATCAGGTAAGCATGCACCAACATGTGTTTACTCCTTCTGTCCCCAAAGGCCATTCCCACCCCCTCTCGCCCCCCTATGATGATCCCGTGTGCCCCCTCCCTTCTTGCACACAGGTGTTGTCTGTTTTGCTTGATTCTTCTACCCTGCCCCTCCCAGCTACTTCTGCAGGAGTCTGTCCTTACACATTCTGGTTTTGCCATCACCGCTTTGTGGCCAATGCTGGATTTGACTTTTATGGACTTCATTGATTCACGGTGCGTCAGCCTTTCTCAACTCTCATGCTGGACTTCCTTTGTATCCTGTACTCATGCTGGCCCTGAATCATGCTGTTCCCATCTTCATCTTGTATCCAGGCTTGCAACATTATGTGTTACTACTGACTTCTGCAATTGTATTTGCCCTCCCCTCTTGCTTCTCCACTCTTTTTGACTGCTTACTCTCTGTTCTCTCCTCCTCTCCTTTTCTCCCTTTCCCTATCTCCTCCCCTCCTCCCCTTACTTTCTTCTATTCACTTACTCTATCAGAATTGTCCCTGGACCTAGTATGATAGCAACCTCGTCTGTCTGCTCTCCCTCCCCTTATCCCCCCCCCCCAGCACTATCTGAAATGTCGTCAGGCCTAGTACGATGGTTGCTTGTTTTGTTCCTCCCCTCTCTTTCTGCACCCCTATCCCCCACCTTTTGTTTTCTCCGGCTCTACCAGAAATGTCGTCAGGCCTAGTACGGTAGTCGCCTATCGGTTTCCATTTCCTTCCCACTCGCCCCCTCCCTCCCTTCCTTATATATGTCTTAGCTCTTGCTCTGAAATATCGTCAGGCCGAGTACGATAGTTAATTTCACATCCTTACTGTTCATGGCCTGTAAGAATGTCATTGTATTTTCCCTTGTTCCCTCCCTTGCCTTGTAGCGCTTTGAAACACATTGTGTATGTGCGCTATATAAAGAAACTATCATATCATACGCAAGGCTGTCAACTGACCAAAGAGTCACCTTCATCCAGGTCTTGCTTTTTAGCCTAACATTTAGTATGGTATTGATTGTAGACCCATACCTATAATGGCAAGCAAGTTGCTATAGGTCTTAGCATGTGAAATGATGTAGGACAGAAAGAAAATGACCCTCACATCATGGGCCAGTCGGCAGCTGCAACCAAGCAATCAAGTATAGTATTCTGTATAGAGACTCCAGAAGGGGCACTTATAATTATCAGTAAAGACGTACACCTCACATGAATTAGGTGAATTCCAATGTATATGGGATGCAAATTCATTGTTCGGAACGCGGGGAATGGCGCTCAACCAATCCAGTGGCTAGAGACCAGGGCTAAACTGCCATTGTAGCACCAACGTTTTACCAGCCTCGCCATTTTATTTTGGGCACTTTGGCCCCACGCCTGTCAGTAAACCTAGCTCTTCTCCCCACCTCCCATCCCCCAAGACACCTACAACACCCCCATCCCTCCCCCCCACTTACCTTCAGCCATCTTGTTTTGTCTTTCTTATGGGAGATCGCGCCTGTGCACGATACGCACAGCCAATGTCCCATTAAAAAAAAAAAAATAAATAAACTAACCGAACCCCGGATGCAACCCTGAGGTGGGAATAACTCACAGCCCCTTGTCGAGGGGAATACTGGGCCGGTAACAGCCCTGATCCCTCACCGAGCTCCTCACTTCGCTCAGGCTTGCCTCGCCTAAGGCTGCCAGGTTATTATCGATTATCAACCTGGTACGTCCCCTGACGCATGGATTGCTGCAAAAAGACATGGTTATTAAATGGGATGTCAGGTTTCTGATGACATCACAGGGATATTATATTGCCTTTTGCCATGATAACATCATAGGATGGGGAGCCTTGTCACATTCGACCCAATGACTCACAGGAGTGGGCATTACCGATCTAAAGGGCTGTTTTTGTTATTAGAACACCCTAGTGGCGTTTCTGGGAAGCTGATTGGTCAATCTGTGGGCTAAACGCACTGATATAGCCAGAAGATTGATTACAGCCGCAAATCTGGTGCTTGTATTCTGCAACGTTGAAACTGCTTACTTTGGTGTGTATGAAAGTGTTTATATACACCCCTGTTCTCAGCAGAATTTTTTGTAAAATAGCGAATATGTCGTTATTTTACAAAAATGCTGCTGTGATTTCAGGATTGCGCCCGTTATGACCAACAGGCGCAATCCTGAAGGTGCACTGTTGTGCACTACGAGGATGCCCAGGCCCACTTGAAAATACTGGTGGAGCCTGGGCGTACTGATTTGGTGCAGTGAATCCTACTTTTTAGCACATAAACTGCGGCAAGTTCAGAATTGGGCCCTGAGGGTGTTCTAATAGCTTTGTAGACCTGCAGCGAGGGCCGTACCGGGCGTAATGGGCCCTGAAGACCGAGTTAATGGCCCGAGCAAAGCGAGGGCCTTTAACGAGGTACGGCCCTCGCTGGAGGTCTATAAAGCTATATTAACAGTGTCACATTGGATGCTGCTTTAATATTCAGAGGAGCAGCATAATATCCTCTGGATACAGAGAATCTGTTTGCTTTGTTAAATGCACAGACCGACCTGGGGCGTGCTGCTGGATATTAACTGTGCAGTTGGGATTATTATTGAGATTGTGATGTTCTACATCCAACTATTTCCTTTTATTTCCTACTTTACCCAATCTGGCTCAAGCACGGGATGTGCCGTGTGATCATGCAGAACGTCCGATTTCCCTGCTCAAGGAGGGGATGCTGTCGGGAGGATAGCTCAGCGGCAACTTGCTCACTTAGAAACAAGACCACATGGAGCAACACAGGTTCGATCCCTGACCCTGGGTCGGCGCTTAGAAACCTCTGGGTATTACCCGGTGCAATGAGAAGCTGGTGTGTTTAGGACTTATTGGGTCAAACGTCCCACACCCTCGGAGCCCTTCACAGCCGTGTCCACCCACCCCTGTATTCTGCCTTCAGGTTATAGTGAAACTGTAATGCATCAGTAATTGAAAGCAGTGCAGCTGCAGCCATTTTGCTGAGCTGTTTTTTTCTTTCTACCCCGGGCCCTGCCTCTGTGAACTCTGAGCCAGGTTTCTCAAGAGCAGTCCCAGGGCTACCAAAAACCGGGAGCTAAAAGGAGCAGCTGATATCCATGGCCCCCAGATGACGCCCACATTAGGCCCATGGTTACGGTGGGACTGGGACCTAAAGTTGTCTTGGGCACCAATGCAAAAGTGGCTCACAGTTGCAAATGGCAATTCATTCCTTTTGCAACAGTCTGAGTAGTGCCCAAGGGGGAGGTTTCTGATCAAATGTGATGCAAATTGTGCATTTTAAAGAATATCCCTTCGATAACACTGCTGAAAACTAGTAGCCGCATGGTGATGCAACTTATGAAACTGCCCACATGGGCCAAAAAAGTGGGCCACTTTGACCAGAAAAACGGCCCCACACTGGCCTTGCACGGTTTTGGTTCGGCATTGCCCTGTTGCCCTATCGGCCAGTCCGAGCCTGCCCATGCTGTACAGTGCTTCTACTAGAGACCCTTGCATTTCTACACGCATGCTTCGGTGCTTGAAGGTTGCCATGTTGCAACTTCTCGCCCCTCGCGTGGGCTTATTAGATGACACCACGTGGGCTCATCGATCCAGTCTTGGACGTTCCTTTCAGTAACCATTGAAAGCTGGCAGTGCAGTGAACTAGGATCAACAACTGCCAATTAAGATGTCGAGTCCCAGAATGCCTTGGGGTCCTACATGAACGCCCAAGACATCAATAATGTGTCGACAATGACCCAGTCATCTTTGAAGCCATGAAATTATTTTAAATGGGAAACGGCACTAACATCCTATTCTACTGTTTATAACGACTCTGTTGTGGTCCCATGGACTCCGGTTCCATTTAGTGCGGGTTTCACAAACATGCAGCATTTTAAGCAAAAGACTGCAATGAACCGGATACAAATGGATGGAGCCCAATGGCAGTCGGCATACAGGTGTAGACTGTACTGCCAGCTATGAATTGCAGTTCCTGTTCTATGTAGTTTGCAATGTCCTAGTCATACGGAGTGTGAAACGTGTTTGAAAGAGCAGGGATTGCAGTCCATTCAGATCAAACCACATTTGAATTGAGGCCCAGAATGATCTGTGGGGCAATGCCAAAAGGGCCAGTCCAGCAAGCCCAGGAGGGTCGGTATTTTGGGCCAATGTGTGCCAGTTTGATGACTTAGTGCATTATACCGATGGAAGTGTTGAACAATGTTGCTGCTTTAATGTGCTTAAAAAATACATAATGTGCCATGAATCATTTCCAAAAAACCACAGGCTCTACTCAGATTGAAATTAAAAATGCTATGAATGGAGATTCATTGACGTGGGCCACTTTCTTAGGCGCCTCGGCTTATTTTATATCCCAGTCTCGCCCTATCCAAAACGTCAAACAAGTGCTTTACATGTAAAGCCCTAAAGCAGTAAAGAAACTCTCAAAAAACGTTTTAAAACCGCAATACGCTTGAGAAGAAGTATCACAACTCCCACAGTTTGCGTTCCATTTAGCCCTACACCATCAGATGGCCTCAGTGAAAGAAGTGTACCAAGAAAGTAGAGGAACTGACTCCGGCAGGGGACAGAGTAGGAAGGAAAGGAGCAACATGGAACCCATTTTCAAGAGTGGCAGTCATGCTGGTTGACAGTCAATTTGGTTGAAATAGATTTCAGTTTAGCTGTAACTGATATCCAGTGGTAAAGTGGAGAAGTGTGCTTGAACTTCATAACGAAGAGTTCCGGAATAGTGAAAATAGTTGCAGAAAGTAGTGGAGCTGTAAACAGTAGAAAATAAAAGTAGTGGACCACCCCTCCCAACCGTTCTGGCTCACTTCGATAACAGAATGGCCTTAGCAATATGCCCTTCATTCCCTTGACTGGCGTTCACAATACCATCGCCAATGGCTTGGACTTGACTCAGAAAGGGAGTCAGGCGCCTAAAGAGCAAGCCGGCAAGAGAAAAGAAGAAAAGTCGGATCCGCTATAGAGCAAGCCGGCAAGAGAAAGTAGGAAAAGTCAGATCTGCTATAGAGCAAGTCGGCAAGAGAAAGTAGGAAAAGTCAGATCTGCTATAGAGCAAGCCGGCACAAGAAAGGTGGAAAAGTCAGATCCGCTATAGAGCAAGCCAGCAAGAGAAAGAAGGAAAAGTCAGATCCGCTATAGAGCAAGCTGGCAAGAGAAAGGATGAAAAGTCAGATCTGCTATAGAGCAAGCCGGCAAGAGAAAGGAAGAAAAGCCAGATCCGCTATAGAGCAAGCCGGTAAGAGAAGGGAACAAAAGTCAGATCTGCTATACAGCAAGCCGGCAAACGAAAGGAGGAAAAGTCAGATCCGCTATAAAGCAAGCCGGCAAGAGAATTGAGGAAAAGTCTGATCCACTATAGAGCAAGCCGTAAGAGAAAGGAGGAAAAGTCAGATCCACTATAGAGCAAGACGGCAAGAGAAAGGAGGAAAAAGTCAGATCCGCTATAGAGCAACCCGGCAAGAGAAAGGAGGAAAAGTCAAATCCGCTATAGAGCAAGCTGGCAAGAGAAAGGAGTAAAAGTCATATCAGCTATAGAGCAAGCTGGCAAGAGAAAGGAGTAAAAGTCGGATCCGCTATGGAGCAAGCCGGCAAGAGAAAGGAGGAAAAGTCAGATCTACTATGGAGCAAGTTCGCAAAAGAAAGAAAGAAAAGTCAGATCCGCTATAGAGCAAGCCGGCAAGAGAAAGGAGGAAAAGTCAGATCCACTATAGAGCAAGCCGGCAAGAGAAAGGAGGAAAATTCAGATCTGCAATAGAGCAAGCTTGCAAGAGAAAGGAGGAAAAGTCAGATCCGTTTTAGCGCAAGTCGGCAAGAGAAAGGAGGAAAAGTCAGATCCGCTATACAGCGAGCTGGCAAGAGAAAGGAGGAAAAGACAGATCTGCTATGGAGCAAGCTAGCAAGAGAAAGGAGGAAAAGTCAGATCTGCTATAGAGCAAGCCGGCAATAGAAAGGAACAAAAGCCAGATCTGCTATAAAGCAAGCCGGCAAAAGAAAGGAGAATAGTCAGATCCGCTATAGAGCAAGCTGGCAAGAGAAAGGGGAAAACGTCAGATCCGCTATAGAGCAAGCCTGCAAGAGAAATAAGGAAAAGTCAGATCCGCTACAGAGCAAGATGGCAAGAGAAAGGAGGAAAAAGTCAGATCCGCTATAGAGCAACCCGGTAAGAGAAAGGAGGAAAATTCAGATCTGCAATAGAGCAAGCTTGCAAGAGAAAGGAGGAAAAGTCAGATCCGTTATAGCGCAAGTCGGCAAGAGAAAGGAGGAAAAGTCAGATCCGCTATACAGCGAGCTGGCAAGAGAAAGGAGGAAAAGTCAGATCCGCTATAGAGCAAGCTGGCAAGAGAAAGGAGGAAAAGTCAGATCCGCTATGGAGCAAGCCAGCAAAAGAAAGGAGGAAAAGTCAGATCCACTATAGAGCAAGCCGGCAAGAGAAAGGAGGAAAAGTCAGATCCCCTATAGAGCAAGCCGGCAAAAGAAAGGAGGAAAACTCAGACCCGCTATAAAGCAAGTTGGCAAGAGAAAGGAAGAAAAGTCAGATCTACTATAGAGCAAGTTGGCAAGAGAAAGGAAGAAAAGTCAGATCTGCTATAGAGCAAGCCGGCAAGAGAAAGGAGGAAAATTCAAATCCGCTATAGAGCAAGCCTGCAAGAGAAAGGAGGAAAAGTCAGATCCGCTATAGAGCAAGCTGGCAAGAGAAAGGAGTAAAAGTCAGATTCACTATGGAGCAAGCTGGCAAGAGAAAGGAGGCAAAAGTCAGATCTACTATAGAGCAAGTTGGCAAGAGAAAGGAAGAAAAGTCAGATCCGCTATAAAGCAAGCCGGCAAGAGAAAGGAGACAAAGTCAGATTCGCTATAGAGCAAGCCGGCAAGAGAAAGGAGGAAAATTCAGATCCGCTATTGAGCAAGCCTGCAAGAGAAAGGAGGAAAAGTCAGCTCCGCTATAGAGCAAGACAGAAAGAGAAAGGAGGAAAAAGTCTGATCCGCTATAGAGCAAGCCGGCAAGAGAAAGGAGGAAAAATCCGATCCGCTATACAGCGAGCTGGCAAGAGAAAGGAGGAAAAGTCAAATCCGCTATAGAGCAAGATGGCAAGAGAAAGGAGGAAAAGTCAGATCCGCCATAGAGCAAGCTGGCAAGAGAAAGGAGGAAAAGTCAGATGCGCTATAGAGCAAGCTGGCAAGAGAAAGGAGGAAAAGTCAGATCCGCTATAGAGCAAGACGGCAAGAGAAGAGAGGAAAAGTCAGATCCACTACAGTGAACATGGTGCCAGAACTTTATTCTGCGGTGGAAAGTAGACTGAAAGAAGAGATTTCACATGTTGTCACTTTTGCCTATTATTCCATTGTTATGAGTTGTCAAATCTGAAGATATTGATTTTATACAGTTCTTGAAATAGAGCACTTTATATTCGACTCGTGTCCATGTGCTTTGTCTAAGATAGCTGATTGTATTCCACCTTATGCAGCGATTTTTCCTAAAATGGGATTTTATTTCAGTATTCAAGTACCCATAGAGATGTTTAAAAGAGATGAGCACCCTAATGTTAAGATTACACGTACTAGCAAAGGTATACAGGTAGTATATGATGAAATGCATGCTGCAAAGGGCTGTTGCATCGATAAGGGGAGCTGTGTCTCACACCCAGGTATAATACAGCTTGAACTCAGATCGCATATCTTGCATGTCTACACTATTATTTATCGCGCTTGGATGTAAAGGGTACATTAGGGTGGCTGTCTGGGGGCCTGCTGATAGATATTTCACATTTTCTAAAGGTAGAAGATTTTTTAAAGAAGATTTACAAATAACTCCTTACCATATGCTGTTGCAGCACTTATAACACTGGAAAATAAAACGGCAGTATTATTAATTAATGTAGTGACCCATCTGGGGGACCACACCTATGTTATGTTATGTTACTTTGCATTTATATAGTGCCTTATGTACCACTGGTATGGTCTGAAGGCGCTGGTAGGTTGAACGCCCTTCGGAACCGAAGTTCAAGTCAGTAGAGAGGGTAGAGAGAGTCAAAGGTGCGTGTGAGCGCCGGATATGTGTGCAGCTGGTGTAGCATTCGTGAAGAGCTGCTTCTTAGCGGTAGGTGTGGTGGTTGAGAGGTCAATAGTATGTGTTCGTTCTGGCAGGACTTATCCAGACCGATTGTGGCTGCGTTGTGCCTGAGGAGAACGCCTGGCTGGGGAGGGGGCGGGGGGGGCGGGTGCTGTAACCAGCAGTGTTTAGTTAGAGTGATGGGGAGTTTGAGGCAGATGTTGGTATGAGAACAGCTATACCGAATGGTGTCATAGTATCGCTGTGTTCTATTTGAGTGTTGGTGTAAAGAAAAGAGTAAGCGTGGAGATGTGAATATGGTGGTTAACTGTAGGTGCTTGAGATCGCGCCCACTCCAAGAGTTCCATGAACTTCATCCGTATAGTGGGAAATGGGGAGAAACAAAATTAAACACAGTAGCGGGTCAGGGGAGGGTTGGCCTACCACACGGCCACTGGTGCCAGGAAGCGCCGAGAGGCTCCAAGGAGGTCGAAAATGCACTGCAATCACTGTGCGTGCTGCGAGCACGCTGGGAACTGGGCCAGCAATGGGGGTCTCAGCCCTGTGCAGGTGGAAATACATGGCCGACGGGCCAATGGGAGGTGCTGTGCGGGATGGGAGGAGGGAGAAGGGGGGGCAGAGAGCGGGGGAGTGGAGGGAAATGAGGATGCAGTGGAAAATGGGGAGAAACAAAATTAAACGCATAAGTGGGTCAGGGGAGGGTTGGCCTACCACACAGCCACTGGTGCCAGGAAGCGCCGAGAGGCTCCAAGGAGGTCGAAAATGCACTGCAATCACTGTGTGTGCTGCGAGCATGCTGGGAACTGGGCCAGCAATGGGGGTCTCAGCCCTGTGCAGGTGGAAATACATGGCCGACGGGCCAATGGGAGGTGCTGTGCGGGATGGGAGGAGGGAGAAGGGGGGGCAGAGAGCGGGGGAGTGGAGGGAAATGAGGATGCAGTGGAAAATGGGGAGAAACAAAATTAAACGCATAAGTGGGTCAGGGGAGGGTTGGCCTACCACACGGCCACTGGTGCCAGGAAGCGCTGAGAGGCTCCAAGGAGGTCAAAGATGCACTGCAATCACTGTGTGTGCTGCTAGCACGCTGGAAACTGGGCTATCAATGGGGGTCTCAGCCCTGTGCAGGTGGAAATACATGGCCTACGGGCCAATGAAAGGTGCTGGGCGGGATGGGAGGAGGGAGAGGGGGGGCAGGGAGCTGGGGAGTGGAGGGAAACGAGGATATAGTGAGAAATGGGGAGAAACAATCAAAATGAAACACAGAAGCCGGTTAGGGGAGGTTTGCGCTATCACACAGCCATTGGTGCCAGGAAGCGCCGAGAGACTCCAAGGAGGTCGAAAATGCACTGCAATCACTGTGTGTGCTGCGAGCACGCCGGAAACTGGGCCAGCAATGGGGGTCTCAGCCCTGTGCAGGTGGAAATACATGGACTACGGGCCAATGGGAGGTGCTGGGCGGGATGCGAGGAGGGAGAAGGGGGGGCACGGAGGGGGGAGTGGAGGGAATTATGACAGTAATGGCACAGACTTGACAATTAAATTCACATGGCTCACAGAATATTATCATATTGTGGTGTTCCTTGTGATAACATACCTTTGAAACATATATAGTTCCTGATATAATACCTAGGGCGGAATTTAACTGTCCTTGTAGGAATAATCAGCAGATTATATGGATCCGTTATATGTCAGCATGCCTGATGGTTATGTTAAATGGCCCTGTGGCAGGAAATAGAGCTGTATAATGACCTAAAAGTGGGAGCTAAAAAGGCAACCCTAGATGATATCTACATGAGTGTCAAGGATTGTGCTATCGCTTGCCAAATGGAAAGTATGCCAAATGATAACAGCAATCATTCAATACTAATGCTGACATTGGATACACATTCTCTGGGTTACTCAAAGGCAAGCACAGGTGCCACTGATATTAACTCTCAAAGCAACAGAATTAGGTGGCCACAGATGATCATCATGGCGATTAGCGCATATATAGGAGAGACACTGAATGGCAACTTGGGTTGTGAAGATTTGTCGTCTACTGAGAAAATATCAGATTGGATATAACCATCAACTAATACATATGGCCCTATTGGCTGGAGAAAAAAAAATCTATAATGAACATTTGCAAAGACAATTAGTCTAATATGGTGCAGAGATAACTAAAAAGTAATAGCATTTGCAGCAAGAATTTAGGTCGCCTGAAAGGGATCCGTCACTGTCAGTGGCAGAGAAATTGACAGAGAGAGGAAAAGTAAGAATTGGCTTAAGTTTCACCAGCAGTCAGTCCATCATGCATGTGAAATGGCAACTCGTGCTTAGAACCGTAACCACAAATGATTAAAAGAATGGATTGAAGAATCCCTGGGGTGTAGCTATTTCACAAAGGTTTTTTTATAATATGTGTATGACCGATAACCGGTCACAAATTGCTAATCAACAACTAGATCATAACCTGTATTCTGTGGAGGCAGTGCAATACATTCATAAGAAAATTGTAAAGCTTGTGTGCTCCAGGCCAAGATGGGCTGGTCAATGTAGTTTTACAGACAGAACCGTCTAAATGGGCTTGTGTGCTCCATAATTACTTTGAACAAGGTTTAGCACATAATCAAGTTCCAAGTTCATGGGAACAGTCTTTGCGAGTCCCCGTTTATAAGAAAGGAGACAGAAACAGAGCCGAGAATTACAGGTTATTAGTGCTATTGGATGTACTGAGCAAGATATTTGCTGACATATTTCACCCCATCCGGGACCAGTGAGCCGCCAAGGCAGCATTTGTTGGTTTACTGGTGAGCCATGTCAGTGGCGTGTTTGAGCGGGGGGCTGGTGCACTGCCCGATCAATGTTCCATGCTGATGAGCTCGAGGCTGTGCTAACTGGGGGGCTGGGCTTGTGTTCCAAGGTTATTTCCGAGGTAAGGGCACAGGTAGCTCTTTTGGTGGAGAATTAGATTGTAATGGAAAGGCCCAGGGAGCGAGTCTGAGCTCTTTTTGGAACAGAAAACGGATATGTGGGAATTTTACCAGCACGCACCGGTGGCACTGTACACAAGTATGGTGCAGAGGAGCTGGCTTGTCAGTGATGCACGTTGTTAGTTTGGAGATGTTTAGTCGGTCGTAGCCGGTGCGTGCCAGGGCTGTGTGGTTTGCTACAGAAAGGAGCTTTATTTTCTGACCAGGGATCAGGTTCTTTTAAGACTCATGCTCGGTAAGGCATCCTCTGATTTGCTGTTTCACGTTACTCTTCGTGGTGCTTCACAAAGGATCTATGCGCCCTGATTTAAAAAATGGTGTGTACTATGTTCTGGAAGGGCTCTGTTGGTGCCGGAAAGGTCACCCAGACATTATCTGGAGGGTCATTGGAACTAACATTGGTGGTATTTAATACAAAATGTCTTCTATTGATCAGATATCGTTTGTAGTGTTGTGCAAGTGAAGTTGTGCGATGCGCTGCAACGCAAAAACTCAGGGCACATGGTGGGAAATACAAGCCTTTTAGAAGGGGGCTCTACAATTACCAGTGGACATTATCTAGGGGATCATGGAATTCGCTTTAGTGGCATTTAATACATTTTTTTTCTTTTTTATCAGAAATAGTTTGTCGTGTTGTGCAAGTCATAAATTGTGCTGCAACACACGATTAAGCTGAACAGTGTGGGGATATAAGAGCCGTTTAGTAGGGTGCTTGACTATTATCAGCCTACATATTCTCTGTCAACTCGCCTTTGAGCGCAGGCAGCAACATATCAGCTTGGCAATAGGGTGGTTTATGTTATCTTGCATTTGTATAGAGCCTCCTGCCATAGTGTATGGCGTCGAGGCGCACAAAATGATAAGTGCCCTTACCTTATGGCAGGGACTGATGGTGGCCCACCTGGGGGCCTTTGCCTCTCGTCAGATGCAGAACAAACCTATATTTAGACATGTCTCCTAGATTATGCATTATTTAGTTGCCAATATCAGGGATACAATATTAGGTGGTCGAAAGGTGCAGTAGGTAGGATTTGCAGATGTCTTAGCAGCATGGGCTGGTGTTTGTTCACGTATGTTTCCCTTTGTGAGGGGGGACAGAGCTTTTCTGAGAGATCATAGTATGTTCCTCTCTGTGTACCAGTTGTACATGAGGTAATCCTACCCCCCTCAAACTGCATGTATAAAAGATAGGCTCCAACCCCCTCAAACCGAAAGCAGATAACTTGTTGGGATGATCAATTACCCTAATACTGCGAAAATCAAAAATGGAGTGCCTTTCAGAAAAGCGCTTTAAAGGCGATCTATTTTGTGTAGTCAGAATGTCATGCACAGTAGAGAATATGTCAAGTAGTACATGTTTATCATAAATTATCAAACAATCCAGATTTGAAATTGAGCAGGGACCAAGTTTTGAGTAAAAATAGGTTGGTCAGACATTTCGTAATTTGGTCGGCCATTTTTGATAAGACAAGTCAGGCAACTCTAAAATGGATACATGGGCATGCAATATTGTTGATTTTTGCTAAATCATGATGATGTCAGTGGATACATTTTTTCATAGAATTCATGGAGAGTCCACTGGTGTAGAATGAGCTAAGTAAAACCTGTTTAGACTAGTTCTGAGTGGCAGCTAAGGCAACCAAGGGGGGTTGTCTTCAACTACTTAGGGCAATCAGGATGTTTTATGTTGATCATTGCATTACCTCACTTTTTAAAAGAGTATATAAGGAGCTGAAAACTGAGGGGATTTGGGAGTTAGAGTTTTCATTAGTGTGCTGTATGCTGTGTCCTGGTCTGCTGAAAAGAATAAACTGATGTCTTTTGAAATCCAGCCTCAATGTCCTGATGTGCTTCAGTCTCCTTTTCCTGATTCCGGGACCCAGAGAAGGTGTTGGGACATTCTGTTCATTTGACGAGCCATAGCCAGGAGTCCTAAAATGAATTTTCTTCAGGATCATGAATTTGGAAATACAGGTATATGCTATCAGGACTGAGAGGGAGACAGAGGGAGAGACAGAGAGAGAGATGGGGGCACATTGCAGGTGTCTGCACATCACTAAAGGAGAGGGGACTCACAGGTCTGATAGCATGGGACGGCGCCTTGGCACCTGGGGATTGGAGCAGGCTATTTTTTGGAAGTCTTCCAAGAAAAATAATTTGAAGTTGTTTTTGGACATCTTCCAAGAAAAAATATTTTGAGTTATTTTGTGGGGGGTCTTCTGGAAAATTATTGAATTAATTATTTAATTATTTTGGGGACTCCTCTTAAAAAATATTAATTTCTTTTCTTTTTTTTTGAAGGATTATTACTTGAGGAGAAGCCAAGCAATTGAGTTATTAAAGAATTGACTTGTGGAGAGTCCAAGCAATTGAGTTATTAGGTAATTGAGTTGAGGAGAGGCCAAGCAATTAAACGATATCATGAGCGAAGGTGCCACAGTAAAGAGTACGCCCAGTTTCCTGCATTTTAAAGAACATAACAGAAGGAACCGTACCTAGAGCCCTAATTACGGGTGACGTAGGCGACAAACTCGGTTAAGCACGAGTTTAAAGAGGACGGTTCACATCCCAATTGGGTTATTAATTAGGGGTAGGTAAAGGTCGGTTTTGAGGCGAGGACTGAAATATTTGTGGCCGGCCAGTCTGTCATGTTTGTCAAATTGTATTATGTGTTGTGTACTGTACATATGTTTATGTTGTAGAATTAAGTAGATATGTTTATTTTTTTTCTTTTTTTTTTTTTTTTTATTGAACTTTACTCGGTAAAAACCAAGTTTTGTCAAAATTTCACAATAGTCTAAAATGCCAGTATCCCTTGATAGCAATAAAATGCGGCCATGCTGCTTTGTCTATCACACCTAGCAAGGTCGCCTAGAGCAAGGCTCCACCATTAGTCACACGCCTGCTACTGTGGCAGATCATCTACCAAGTTTTGCTGTTTGATTTGGTCAAAAACCAGGTCAATGAGTTTGGCTAAGGCTTGCGACCACTTGTTGTTTTCACCGGAGATCAGTCTATTCCACAGATCATCTGTTCGAAAAATCCATAGATTATCGTCAAGCGGAGGGAGGTACAGATTTCTAGATTTCTTCGTATTCACACATTCCATCACCAAATGTTTCAGTGTTTCCGTGGAATCGTTGTTTTTACATAATCTGCAATGTTTAGACCCTCCGCCTCCTCTAATGGCTATGATCTCTCTGGTGGGCAAGAGGTTGAGCCTTGCTCTCATAATTACGGTTCTCAGTCCTTTTTCCGGGAACTTAGAGCAATACTGTAAAGGTTTTTTTGCCTTGTTGAAAGTTGGCGGAAGATGGTTCAGAAGTTTATTCCCGGTAGCCTTTTCTATGGTCGAGATCCAGTCCAGGTCTTCTAATTTCTTTTTAATTCTGTCGGGGTTTTCTTTTAGCTCTTTGTCTGAGCATTCAATTTTTGCCAGATCGTCCCCTCTTCTGTTGGCCCAGTTTTTCAAGGCCGTGCACTTCCCAGTTTCAATTTCCTCACAAATGGATGCCACAATGGGTAGTGCATCGGCCATGATGATGTTTCTATATAGGCGCATCGCACTTTGGTCAACCATGGAGGCCAAGGATAGCAGCCCTAGTTCTCTCCTGATCGCCGGCAAGGAGGTAGATTTGGGGAGCCCCAGTACTGCTTTCCACACATATCCTTCCAGTTTAGCCCACGTGTTCCGTGGGAGGTATAACGAGGTCTCTGCTCCATAGATTAGTGTCGGCACCACCTTGGTTTTATAGAAAGTTATCGCCGGAAGCAGGGAGAATTTACCATATTTGCGGTCAATCGCTCTTGTTTGGGCTGTGAGACTTTTGACTTTCTCCCATAGTTGGCTTTGCAGGCTCTGTTCTGTTTTTGAACTATCCAGGTTGATCCCCAGGTATTTGAAAGACTTTACAACTTCAAGCTTGGTTTTATCAAGAAATATGTTTAACTTGGTTGTTCCTTTGTTGATCACTTTCTCCATTACCATGATTTTGGTCTTTGTCTTGTTGATTGCCAAGTGGTTATTCTCAATATACTTTTCGAGGTTCTGTAATTTTCTTTGCAGTCCCACTTTGGTCTGATCGATGAGAATAACATCATCTGCGTACATTAGGCGAGGGATCTCCATTTTCCCTATCTTCGGGGGAAATGCCCGGATTTTCGCTTCAGCTGCTTGATAGTCCCCTAAAAAGGCTATGAACAAGGCAGGGGCCAGCGGACATCCCTGTTTGACACCTCGTCTCACCGGAATTTCCCCTGAGAGGGCGCCTTGATTGTTCAGTTTGACTCGCATTTTTGTGTCTGTATTTAAGGCCTTCATGGGTTCCAGGATGTTTGCTGGACACTTCCAGCTTTGAAGCTTAGCCCATAGGGTGGGCCTATCGATCATGTCAAAGGCCTTTGAGAGATCAACAAAAGCCAAGTAGACCTTTGGTGCTCCTTCTTTAATTCTGGCTTTGAGAATATTTAACACCATTAAATTGATGGCAGTGGATCCCTTTTTTTGGAATCCTGATTGGAGTGGGTCTTTAGCCGGACTTTTTTCCTCCCAGTCTCGAAAGTGGTCCAGAAGGCGGGAGGCATATAATTTGCCCAGGATATCCAATAACGCTATTGGCCTATAGCTCGCTGGTTCTTGCCTTGGGCCCTTCTTGTAGATTGGGACGATCACAGCTCTTAGCCAAGATTCTGGCAACAACTTTGTTCTGGTACATTGGGCAAATATTTTACTGATCCACTTAGCCCTTAGAATTAAGTAGATATGTTTATTTAGTTGAGGGAAAATTGTCACCAAGCCAGAAAAAAAAAGTGATCTATTATGGAGACAATAGGATGTAAATATGAGCTATGGTTGAGAATGCAAGTGTGTGTTGTTTAAATTAGGGTAAACAAAATATTAGGTGAGAAAATGTATAAAAAGTGAAAAATGTGGTCATTTTCTAACCCTTGGAAAAACTGGAATATGGTAGATACGGGGTTAATTCTTGTATTTGCCAAAAATAGACAAGTTAAACTATTTAATTAACTTCACACGACACAAAACTGCACTTGTTTTGCTGGAAACAAAGACCAGGTAATGATTGACAGGATATGAAAATTGGTGGCTTTTGAGTTATCTTCAGCTGCCTGTGTAGCTCACAAGAGAGAGCTGTAAATGTACCAGTACATTCCTTGCTTGCTTAGAGAACAGAGCTGAGATATATACAGGACTTTAAAGTAACTCTTGTGCAGAAAAGGAGATATGTTTTGAAGTGCGTAGCTTGGCAGTTGGCCAAGATAGACCGTGCACTGCTCAAAGTAGGACAGTGTTAAAAGGATTAAAAGATAACAGCCAACGCAATTAGGGAGATAATTTATGTTCACAGTAAACAGTCTTTTGAGTAAAAACGTAATTCAGGCAGTATGCGCGGGACACATGAGAATGAATAATGATGAAAAAATAGATGTAAGGAAGGTCCTTGTCTGAGAATGCAGCAAGTTAACTCCTTAGTGAGTGGTATGCTGAAAGAAGCTGATGTTTTTAGACTGAAGGAGAGTTGAATAAATTGAAGTTGTTGCCTGTACGATTTACGGCTATTCACGGCAGTAAAGCCATGTGTAGTGTGGGGAAAGCCATGCTAACACATTGTTTAAGAATGACAGGAGCTGGTTCTAATTGTAAGAGGTTGACTGATCATGTGGTAAAATAATGGTGAAGTCTTATGTGGAGGGAGTATTATTGGAACACTTTTTGCACGGGCTGTGTCCAATTGTGAGGGAAGTGTTTTGGTCATATTAGCTAGCTGACAATTAATGTTTTTTAATGGTTGCACTTAGAGAAATGCCCCTAAGTTATTGGTTTTATGTGTGGCAAAAACCTGGGACGCTTAGAAATGTCCATAGGTTATTGAGTCATGCACCGGTTGACTGTGTGATTTTTTTATTGCGCCATGAAGAAGAAAGGAGACATATTGCCAAAAGGAAACAATAGGGTGCTTTAGATAATCAGAATTAGGAGAAGACTGGGAAAATGGGAAATGAAGAAATATTGCACTGCATTTATAGCATGAAGTGCGAATATATGCACGTTTATACATATGCACTAAATGAATTTGAAACACAGAAGGCAAGTGCCAAGTAAGGGAGCAATGTTTTCAGTGCTGTATATTATGTCTGTAAAATGTGAGCATATTTGGAGACAAAATCAGAAATAATGTGCCTAGGATCACACAAGTTGGGAGAGCAAAATTATGGCAAAGAAAAGTCCAATGTGCTAGTGGATGTTTTTTCAATTAGGTATAGCAGATATCTATCAAGGAGGAAAAGGATAAAATTAAATAAAAGGTCATTTTTTATTTGCTGACAAAAACTTGATGAATATATGTCAAAATTATTTTTTTTGTATTTTAGCTTAAGGAAGCAGTGAGCATTGAAGAACGTGCTTGCAAGTCTTGCCAACATGGGCAAGGCATTCATGTAGATGCACTGGCATAGGAGAAAATGTAACATGCACACATGCAAGCATGCATACATACACACATGTGCACACAGGATTTTGTGGAAGTATGGGAGACTAGTATACTACATACAATGCATCCTTGCACGCATGCACAACACACACAGGAGGCTTTTGTTTATACAGTAGGCATGACAGCTGATGTGGAAAATACGAACAGCATTTTTAGAGAAAGATACAAAGAACAGAAAAGTGTGTGCATGTTTTTAACTATTCAGATATTTTTGAACCACGAGAGTAGGGAACAGCAATCCTATTTTACTGCGGTCATAAGCAACGACTGTTTGAAGTAGATATGAAAGCATGTTGGGAACAAGTGGGGGTACCAGTGAGATCACCAGAAAAGAAGGTGGCAGATATCACACCTTCTGTGCAGGCTCGAGGAAAAGCTTGAGAAGGTCAAAGCTGATTCAAGAGAGAAAATATTCAGGAGCAATGGGGAAAGTCATAAATCACAAACAAGTGAGTGCATTAATGGCAAATAATTAAGTGTTAAGCAGGCTTTGTAATCAACAGCTTGCACCCATGCAGATACGAGAGAGCGCACATTGTACACAGGACGGACAGATCTAAACATAAGAGGCTTGTTCTGCCTCAAGCATAGATCCTTGTTTGTGGGCAGGGTGATTTAACACAGAGACTAGAAAGATGATAGCCGTACAGGTTGGGGCAGGATATGTCAGACAATGACAGAACAACCTTCCATGGGGAGGAGGGAGGTAACGCATGTGGTCCTGAAGGATGTTCTCCAATGGACAGAGAAGTAAGATGGTTGGATCTAGACCTACCTTAATCTCAGGCGTCAGAATCTATGGCACAGCTATATCCACCTAGAGGGCGATCCCATTGTGAGAGGGGGGACTCGCCACCTTATGTGAGCAGGTTAAGGTTGCGCCAGGAAGAAGGCGGTGCAAAACCATTGTCTCTGCTATGGACAGACAGATGATAGGGGACAAAATATGTCTGGATTAGGGAAAAGAGGAGCCAGGCCACAGTGTATATATATATTGGCCACAGATGGATAAGGATAATTTAAGGTGTAAATTCCTGAGTTTAACTTCTGGTGCTGGGAAATGGATGCATGAGTTAGGAGAAATGATAGGAGGAAACACGTTAGCTATAGCAGACATTTGCTGCCTGATTCATGGAATTATTTGCGTGAAAAACGCAGATTTGCGCGCCTTTCTTCCCGAAAAACCCTGTTGAAGCATGGGGATGTTTGGGCAGAAAAGCGCGCAAATCTGCGTTTTTCATGCAAATAATTCCATGAATCAGGCAGTAAAAGTCTTCTAGCCGCTATCCTTGGGGAGAGAGCAGATGATGTTTGGTCGAGAGCAGGATACTTCTTGAGTGTCACTATGCAGAGCACCACTCATGATGAAGCACCATTTAACAATTGTAGGGCGGGAGTCTGGTAAGCGCTTAGAGTGCTGTATCCGGACACATCAGATATGGGAGCTATAATGACAAAAAAGATGTAGGAAGGGGATGATTCTCTTATTTACATTTAGAATTTTCAGGAGTAATGGAGCTTTGAGACTTGTGAACCTTGGGGAGAATCTATACCTGTGTTCTACCATATATAATTTCAGGAATTGCCAGACCCAGTACAGAAGCAGCTTGGAAAAATTGGTGCGCATGGAAGCAAAGCATTGGTCAGAAATACAGCTGACCATCGCGCATTATTGAAGACTTTTGCAAAAGAGGAATCGGCAGAAAGATGATGTTAGGGAAGGTGAAGAAGCTGAATTAGTGCAGAAAGAATTGTCAAAATACGCCATTGTAGAGGCGAGGTTGACTAGTGGGCAAGGGTCAGGTTTGCAGCAAGTAAGAGGCATGTCACAGGTGAAAAACCAAAGGCAGTTTGATCAAGGTAATAATGGATTTGTCCCACGGGGTAAGGGAGGCTTCTGAGGTAGAGGCTTCCAGAATAATAAGGGACATTTCCAGAGTAATAAAGGTAGGTTTCAAACCACACAGAATGATAGTCAAAGCATGCAGGAGAGGCAAGTTAGGAGACTTCCTGTATGTTGGACATGCGGTATGACAGAACACATTGCACGTATGTGTGGAGGTCAAGGGTTTGTGTAAAACCGGCTATTCTAAAGAGGGGGGACCCACCTGCATACACTCAACAAAATGGAGAGGGGTTTTGCCCGGGATCAGACATTATATCAGACATAAGCGCTGGGAGTGCAGCAGGTACAGCATTTTAGGAAAGGTTCAAAACTGATTTACTGCAGAGGGCAAGTGCAGTGAGCCCATATATAGACTCAGTAATACGCAAACATGGAATAAATAGTGACACACAGGGGTGAAGGTGTCATCATTATGAAAGGAAGAAATGCTTTCACAAAAAGCAAGGGTATGCATGCACCCACAGTGGGATAGCCTCATAGGGCTATTTGATGTGGTCAGAATTGTTAGTGCCACTAAGGCTCAAGGAGTGCTGAAAATTAATATGGCAAAGGGAGAACAATGTTTGTTCTAGTGATAGACAGTAGGACTGTATGTTCATTCAGCAAAGACAGAAAAGTGCTGAATGATTATTAGAACAATTGAGGATTTTGTTGAAAACTATAAAAACAGTCTTCTTGCATAGTGATGAATTAGTAGTCAATGGAGGAGAGTGTGTTATGACAAATGTTTATTACATTTGTCACTGGCACCTGTCAATATTTTGAGAAAGGGATTGGATGATATAAGCCTAAATGTGATGATTTTGTTTAGGTGATTAAGGGAAAGTGTGTTTTGTTTTGGGGATGCACCATTTAAATATGGGTGAGTTCACAGTGGCAAGTGCAGGGCAAGAGGCCCTATGAGACGTTTCTGGTAGAACCAGAGGTTTTTATTGTTAAAATGAAAGCGCAGTATTGCAGATAGCTGTGTGACCTGGTGGAAAAGTGGTGAGAGTATTTGATGAATTTAGTCTCAGACCACAGATGTTTCTGAACAAAGAGGGGGGACAGATGACCCCCATAAAATTAGAAACAGCCAAAGTATAAAAAAAACATGGCAAATGATCAAGGAATGAATAATACAAATGGACCACAGAGGACTGTGATGGTTCTCAAGGGGAAGTTCCAGGGTGATTAAACGTCACTAATGACGACATATTTAGATAGGGTTTACAGAAGGATGAAGTGGTGTTTCTTTGGGAACATCACACCCTAAAAAGAAAGGAAAGGAAACATTTTATTACATATGGCAACAATGTAGCACCATTCAGTATAATTTAAGGAACATTTGTAGAGGTGCCAACATGTCAGGTGGACTTTGTGCCTTTTTTGGCATGGGTTCAGAAAAATGAATTAGGAGAATATGAAAATAAATAATTTACTTTGAACAGTATAGAAATAAAGAGCTCAGTTTAAAAAATTGACATCATTTGGATGAAATAAATAAAATTTAAAAATGAATGAACGGAAAAATGAATGAAGAAATGATTGGATGAATGAATGAATGGACAGTAGAGTAACAGGGGGAATAAAATAAGCAAAAAATCCAAATTTGGAAAATAAACAGCACCAATGAAGGTTAAAGGGCAAACACTGAAGAAAAAGAAAAGTTGTGCATTGCAATAAAAACGAATGATAGGATTAATAAAGGACCAAAATGGTATGGTTGACCAAAATTGAGTTAACAGTACAAGAAAAATTGTGTACAGAGGCAATTCAAGAGAACATACAAGGGTTAGTAAAATACCATTATTTAAGTGTATGTAATGATGTTGGTTTATTTTATAGATGAAGATCATGGACGTTTCGTGAACATAGGAGGATTGTCTGCAAGGCCTTAATAGGGGAAGAGCCAGTATATTGTAACACAGGTAAGTGCTAGTGAATAGGGGGAAAAGATAAGAGGTATGTACTGGTTCACACCACAGGGTGTTGAAACACTGTTGATCATTATTAGTAGTAAGAGGACCCAGATGTGTAACAGAAAAAGAGGCAGATAGAGACACAGTGTTTTCAATTATATAGCCATTTTTGCCCAAGATAGGTGCAAATAGGTGTAAATGGAGTAGCATATAGATGCAAACATGGCCACCTCAGATAAACGCAGGACATAGAAGACGTCAAATAAAAGGTCGGTAACCTTTTTTAATTAATGATAGTTGGCAGGATGCCAACAAGAGTAGATTTGGCAAACGTATAAGAAATGTTTATAAAAGGCAAACAATGTTAATTTCATGATAAAATAGGAAGGCACCTAGTAAAAAGCTGTGCCATATTGTAGAAAAATAGGGGTAGGCTAGATTAGTGTAGTGGAGTAAGGAGGAGATAATGCGTAGCAAGATGTTTATTGTGTCTCAAACAGGATATAAATACAGCACAGAAGAAAAATGACCATGGTCCAACGCGATCGAAAGGAAGATGGTGAAGGAAAGGTGAAACACATGCAGTAAAGCAGGTGAAGCACATGCAGCAAAGCAGGTGAAGCACATGCAGCGAAGCAGAATGAAGCATTTACAGCAGAGCAGACGAAGACCATTCAGCAAAGCAGAGAAAAAGACTAAGTATCAGCCCTAGCATTGTACAGGGTTAATGAGAAGTGTGATTATTCTGTGCACCAAAGAGTAAGGGAAAACCTATAAGTTAAATGGGCAGAAACAAGTCTAGTAAACATTTCATTTTTTGTTAGCAGCAAGGAGAAAATATTTAGGTTAGGACGAAACTTGAACCCCTTGCCAGTTCCCGAATGACTTTTGTCTCTATTTCGATTTTCTACAGTCAACGGGAATCCCTGCCAGCGATGTCCTCATCTGCTATGGATGCGCCTAGGAGATGGAGAAGACGACAACATGTCTTGTTAAATGTTGTTTTAAAAATGTGTTTGTCATTTGTTATTTTTAGCACCTCTACATCTGAGAATGTCGATGTAGAGGGAAAAATGAAAAAGTCCCCTGAAAGGACATACAATTTTGTAATGAAAAAACAAGCCCACAGAAAGTAAGGGCAAAGATGAGATAGGCAAATGTATGTATTGCCTAAAAATAGATGCAGCTGAATATGTTTATTGTAAACAAACCAGGTCCCAGCAATCGGGCAGCATATAGTAAGCAAAAAAAAGTAAATATGTATGAAAAAGGGAGAGGATTAGAAGCTTTGGTATATAAAGAACCAAAATAAATGTTGAAGTTTTTTCTAGAAGGCAGGGATGCTCAAAAAGTGAGATAATGGAGTTTGTTTAGAAGGCAGGGATGTTTGAAAGTAATGGAGGCTGTCTAGCAGGAAGAAATGTTTAAAGGTAACACATAAATGAGTTTTAAATGGTTGGGTTGAAAGGAAAAAATGTTGATGATGGACATACTTATTTTCAAAGGAAACACATTCAGCTTTCTATTACAGGTGGACAGGAGAGGAGGCGTATACATTGAGAGATTGACGGCACACAAACCTATGAGCAAAAAGTCTGGTCAAGGGACCCAGCAAAAACGCCCGATCACAGACACTATCGTCAAAACCTTCCCATCCTTGTATCTATGGTTCAAATCCGAGTGTCCCCCTGGGTAATCGTTCTTTGTGATCATTTTAAAACTTTCGGTGACGAAAGAGACAATGGACTCTTAGCCTAAAGCATCAAAAAGGCTTGGGAGACTTGCTGCAAGGCGGCCCAAGAAAGGGCAAATTCAACTGGACAAAGACAGTCCCTGGATGTCAAACCAAGATGAATCGGGTGTAAGATGAACTAATGAAAGAAGAACGAACAGTAAAAACGTGTATGGGTTGAACAATGAAGAAACAAGGCACCAAATGTTGTTATGGGGTGGGAACAATACAGACGTGTGCAGTAAAAATCACACGTGATCAAATTTGTGAAAATGGGCTGGTGGGTTTCCTCAAATTAGATGCCAAATTTTGATTCTCATAGTAGCCGTGAATGACCTAATGTATAATTAGTATAAATATAAACTGGGTAATGGAGGTGGGACTCAGATAAAAGTAAACAAAGGTATTCTTTAGGGACACATACATGTTTAGGCCAGGAGAATATAATGTGTTAGTACTGACGATGTAGAAATGTTTTAGAGTACCTCTCAGATTGAAATAAGTTGTTTTACAGAAAAGGGTGATTGGAACATAGGTGTGTAGGCACACTGAAAATTGAAGAGGGTGGACATAGGTGTAGTGGTATGTATTGAGTAAGTGCCAGAGTGGGGCCTGTACAGCAGGTAGTCCTTCCCCCCTCAAACTGAATGCAAACTGAATGCATAAAAGATAGGCCCCACCCCCTCAAACCCAATGCAGATAACTTGTCGGGTTGATCAATGACTCTAATACTGCGAAAATCAGAAATGTAGTGCCTTTCAGAAAAGCGCTTTAAAGGCAATCCATTTTGTGGGGTCAGAATGTTTTGCACAATAGAGACTTTGGGCCTCATTACGACCCAGGAGGAGGACCTTGGTGCTATTAGCACCATGGTCCATGCCGGTGTCCGCCATGGCAGAATGAAGAATTACCACCCCATTCCGAGGTTGGCGGGGCGGTAATTTCCCATGCCGCCATGGCCCTTCCCCATTCCCATTTTGCCCCATAGGGCTCAATGGGAATGGGAAAGGCGCTAAGTACGGTGCCGCAAATTGCGGCACCGTACTTAGCACCAAGGTCCCTTTGCAGGTCCCTACTTTAACGGCTGGTAAAACCAGCCGTTAAGGTCGGGTCCGCAAAGGGACCTCGTAATTAGGCGCTAATAGGTTAACGGCGCCGTAAAAGGCTGCTATGGATGCGCCTAGGAAATGGAGAAGACGACAACATGTCTTGTTAAATGTTGTTTTAAAAATTTGTTTGTTTGTCATTTGTTATTTTTAGCACCTCTACATCTGAGAATGTCATTAGCGCCTGGGTCATAATGAGGCCATTTGTCAAGTAATACACGTTTATCATAAATTATCAAACAATCCAGATTTGAAATTAAGCAGGGACCAAGTTTCGAGTAAAAATATGTTGGTCAGGCATTGTGTAATTTGGTCGGCCATTTTTGATAAGACAAGTCAGGCAACTCTAAAATGGATGCTTGGGCATACAAAATGGTCAATTTTTGCAAAATCATGATGATGTTAGTGGATAATTTTTTTCATAGAAGTTCATGTAGAGTCCACTGGTGTAGAATGAGCTAAGTAAAACCTGTTTAGACTATTTCTGAGTAGCAGCTAAGGTAACCAACCAGGGATTGGAAAAGGGGTTGTCTTCAAGTACTAAGACCAATCTTGATCATTGCATTACCTCACTTTTTAAAAGAGTATATAAGGAGCGTAAAACTGAGGGGATTTGGGATTTGCAGAGTTTTCTTTGGTGTGCTGTGTCCTGGTCTGCTGAAAAGAATAAACAGATGGCTTTTGAAATCCAGCCTCAGTGTCCTGATGTGCTTAAGTCTCCTTCTACTGATCCCGGGGTGCCGAGACCCAGAGAAGGTGTTGGGACCTTCTGTTCACAGTGTTTTGCAGGGGTGGGGGAGGAGGACAGGTCGACCCTTCCCAATGAGGCGGTTGATGGGGATGCCCCCTCATGGTCATGGTGAAGGGAGCAAAGGACATTTTGCCTTCAGCTGTATTGCATTCTGTGACAGGTAGGATTCCATTGAAGGAATTGCATTAGGTATTGGTCGTCCCCCATTCAAGGTAGACAGCCATGGCGGCATATTGTGTGATCATGCTCAGATGAACGATGGAGACATTTTCTTGGCTGCAAGGGCCTTTGTTCTGGTGGGGATGTGGTTCTGCGGTCAAGGGGTGGGGGTAATGCCCGTTTTCTGCCTTCTGCCAAATTGCATTCTGGTATTTGTCATGTTCCATTCCGGATTTGGAGCGATTGCAAGATGTCAATTTTGCACAGATCGAGGAGGTTAGTAGATGTTTTCGCGGTAAGGACTCTTGATGGTAGGGCGCTGTTATTGGCCCGTCGTCCCGTGTCATTCCCGAGGGGTGTGCGTGTGGTCCAGCTAGGTGGCGTTCGCAGGGCATTGCCCCTAGCAGAGAGATGGGATTTCTGTTTTGGTACCCTGGGGGCATGTGTGACGCATGAGGGCTCCGTGGCGGCAGTCCATGGTGGCCGCAGCATGGTGTCCTAGTGGGAGCTGGGCAGGGGGCTTTGTCAGCTAGGGGTAGGCGGGGATTGAGATCCGGGGAGGACATGTGATACAAGCCAAGGGTCTGTGGACTTCCTGGGTATCGTTGCACAGGGGATGTGGCTGGGAAAGGTGCCACACCATTCTGCTGGGCATTTGCCTATTGTTAGTGACAGGTTGTTTCAGTGGTGGATGTTTTAGGGCTGTTTGTGTTAATAGGAGTGCCCCTTGGCAGCAGTCGTAGTGTCCGAAGCCATTGGCATGTATGGGTACCAATTGTGCAGGGCTGGTGGGCTTTGGATAGTTAGGATCTGCGGGGGCCAGGAAGGCGGGATTGGAGGGCGCCGGACGCAGGCCGAGGGTCTGTGGGCTTCCCGGGTATCGTTTCTCAAGGGGTGTGAGTGAGGGGCCACACCTGTCTGCGGGGCATTTGCGCATTCTTAGTGATGGGTTATTTCAGTTGTGGTTCTTTTTGGGCTTGTGTGTTAGATGCTTGCCCTCTGGCGGCAGTCCTGTAGTCCAGAGCCATGTGTGTGTGTGGGGCTGGTGGTATCAGGCAGGTGGTGTCTGCAGGAGCTGGGAGCTTGGGATCAGAGGGTGCAAGATGCAGGCCGAGGGTCTATGTGTTCCTAGAGTATAATTTCTCAAGGGGTATGGCTGGAGAGGGGCCACATCTTGCTGCTGGGCATTGGCAGGTGACAGGTTTTCAGTTGTGGTTTATTGGGGCTTCTCGTGATAAATGATTGCCCCCTGGAGGCAGTCCGGGGGGCCGGAGACTTTTTGCATCCCACTTCGAGTGGGGCTAGAGGGTTTTAGGCAGGTGGGGTCTGCGGGGGCTAGGAGTGGGGATCTGACGTCACTGGATCTGAGGTCACTGGATGCAGGCAGTGGGTCTGTGGGCTCCCCGGGTATCGTTTCACAATGGGTATATCGGGTGAGGGGCCTCTCCTGTCTGTTGGGCAGTGCCCATACTGGCACACAAGTGGGTCAGTGGTGGTTTCTTGGGGTCTTGTGGGATAGGTGCTGGTCCCCTGGCAGCAGTCCTGGTGGCTGGAGTAATTTGTATGGGAGGTCCCTCTTTGAGTGGGACTGGGGGGCTTCAGGCCAGGTAGGGTCTGCTTGGAGCGGGAGATTGGGACACAGGCTGAGGGTCTGCAGGCTCCACGGGTATCGCTTCTCTAGGGGTGCGTGGGAGAGGGGTCCCACCTGTCTGCTAGGTAGTTCCCACATTGAAAGATAAGTGTGCCAGTGGTGGTTGCTTTTGGGGATTGCAGATGACACGCTGGTTGGCATGGGTGTCTGGCTAACTCTGACTCGCGGTTTGCCTCGTTGGTGCACAGGAGCACACACTGTATTGTTTTGGACACTAGTGTACTCAGGAGACCCCCGGCCAGCCCATAGAGCTGAGGTTTGTTCCGAAAGTACTTTAAGACGAGATAGCTGCACCTTGAGATGGATGGGGGTGCAGATGTATTACTCCAACACCAATCAATAAGGACAACCCCATGGTTTGGCAAAGGGAGTCCGTTTAATGACAAGTACAAAAAACGGGGAGTCATGGCAATCAGCAGTGATGTGATAGTCCGTCTCGCTTCAACTCCAACGAACTTCACACAAAAAGTGACATTTGTACTCAAAACTCCTCATAATGACGTGTCACACTTAAAAGTTAACATGCAATTCTATTGGCTAGGAAAAGGTAACTTTAATATAGGTACTATATCTGTATATGGTAACGGAGTGAGGGGATTGGGTAAATAATGTCAGGTGGGCGTGTAAGCCCTTCCTTCAAAAGTGACTACTGTAGACGTCACTAAAAGTATGACGTCCCATTGGTTCTACTAACTATAGGACCCTAGATTATTTGGTCCATTGTTATTGGGTTGGCACCAACCCCATGCATAAATTTCCACTTTGCTTAGCAGCACGCAGAATGGTCAGCCAGATGCAGGGTGCCCCTGAGCTACCCGGCCTTCCTCCAATTAAGGTTACAATCAATCATCACTTCAACAACTATGTGTCAATTATGTTACTGTGGTTGGCCTCGAAACTGCATCTTCTGTCTGGGAGAGTTCCGATATCTCTTGCTGAGCGGATGCCAAGCGTAGGTGTGAACTCGTGCTTCTCGTCGCTTAGATGGTCATGTGATGCAGACACTGTGAATTTGCCTAGTTTCTCTCGATTTGTGCATTTAATTCTTATTCGGCTTGCCGCCTGCCTACGCTTCCTTATCTTGACCTTTCAAAGACAGAATATTCTGTTCTTAAGTTTCAATTAGATGTAGCTACTGCTCGTTCCTTCTATTGGTATGACCTTGGCTCTCCTGGCACGAGTTGCATCTGCTGAGTTTCAATTCAGCCGTCTCTTCTCATTTTGCTAGAATATGAATCTTGTCTTGTTTGGCCTCTAGTAACCTGAGTTGATTCTGCTTTTCTTACAAAGTGGAATCGCATTTATAATGCTGTGCTTCGTTTTAAGGTAGATTATGTATAATGGCACTTGCCGCGCTATTCTTCTACTTAGCATAGCAAGCTGCACTGTTTTCTTAGCTTTCTTGCGGTTCCAAGCATTTGTACAGGCGTAAACTGATTGACTGTATTCATTTTGCTTACAGCTTACCTCTCTTACACTTTGATAGCTTTCTATCACTTTAAGCTCACGGTCTCTTTTCTCAGGGCGTTTTGTGTCTTTGTGTCATTCTTGGTTCGTCATTTGTTCTATCTGTGAGTCCGTCCGGGCTCTCGTGACGTCACCATTCGTCTTCCATTAAGGCCTTTTTGGTTTCTTCCGGGACTGTACTTAAGCAATCTTTATTTCGTCTCATTTGTTGGTAGGGTTTTCTCAATGGATACCTTACTGTCCATGGTTGTCTGGGTATTGGTACTTCAATAGGTGTTGCTCTTCTGATGCGTACTGGGCAGAACCCTACTGCAGCTCTCTGCTGGTTTATTTGCTCATCATACATCACATATTTTGGTGTGAACGTTCCTGGTACTTCAAAATGGGAGATGGGAGTGTAGGCTTTATTTGGGACCTCCTCTACACTAGTGGATTGTGTTGAGCGGTTGAGGTCGCCATTGGTTGGCGTGTGGGCTTCTGGGATGCACCGCTGGTTGACACGGGTCGGGCATGAGGGTCTGGCTGGCTCTGACTGGCGGTTTTACTTCGTAGGCCTGGCACACCAGTGTTTGGTGTGGGGCTGATGGGGTCACCATTGGAGGGTGAGTGGGCTTCTGGGACACACCGTTGGTTGGCACAGGTTGGGACAGTTGGGTCTGGCTAGCACTGCACAGCGGTTAACTTCGGTGGTGCAGGGGTGCACACAGCATGTTGCCTGGCATACCAGTAGTTGGTGTGGGGTGGGTGAGGTCACCATAGGGCGACGAATGGTATTCCAGGATGTACCGTTGGTTTGCACAGTTCGGGCAAGAGGGTCTGGCTAGCTCTACCCGGTGGCCCGCGGCTGTCTGGTCTGTGTGTGTACGGGTCTAGCATATGATGTGTTAACCTGCATTGTTATTGCATCTCTAGATGACACCCTATGAGGGGGGAATGACTGCAGGCATCATAGTGAGTTGACTGGTCATAAGTGCAAGTAAGGGTACGGCTTCAGGTGGTGGTAACGTCTGCAGTCTGCTCTGAAGTGAAGAGGTGTACAGTGGTTGGCCCAATCCGGAGGAAGCATCCAAGAATTACCAGGTGGCTTCTGCCACGGGCTCCTGAAAAAGTGGTGCAAGTTGTTTGATATATGTATGTACGGCTGAATGGCTGCCTAACGAGGTAAAGGGGGTGTCGGTCTACTGGTGTTTTTAGGGGCGCAATGAGGAGGTCAGGGTGTCTGGTCGTAGTCAGTGTCAAGCACCAAGCATATACGTATGGTTTCAGAAAAAGGGGCGTACCCCTGGCTGGTAGGCAGGTGACCGCTTGGCAGTAAGTTGGGGCAGAATTCAATTGAATTGAAGTAGGGGCTCAACCATTTGGGGCACTGGAAGGGAGATTTTCTGCTGATGTAGATTATGGTTCTAGGTTCGGCGCGGAGCAGTGAGGTGTCATGCCAGGGGCTAATAGAGCGGTCCTCACCGGTCTGGGGGAACGGGTCTGGTCAGTTTAGGGGATCACATATTTCCCTCAGGTCCATCCCAGAGCCTGGGGGGATGGCCACCATTACTCCCCCACACTCTAGTGCATAAATTATGTAATTGATGACAAAACTATGACTTAATATTGACTTTACAATTTTGGTGATGTGATTCATGTATGGCTCTGTCACATTTGTTGATGATGTAAGAACTGTAATAAATTATCCTTTTTGCTTTCCAAAGAATATTTTTGTATCATTGTTTCTGGTGTCCCTCATGTGCCCTGCATCCTGCACCACCCACAACCTGGTCATGAGATCTAGGACTATATGAGGCATATGGGGCCTTAACTAGTAGTTGGCATTGCTGGGACATTTGAAGCTATTGTTTGCATCTGATGACAGCATCTGGGCATGGGAGGCTTTACATTCCACTTTGTGACTATACTGCGCGGATAGCTCCTGAAGGGGCTCAAAGATTCTAAATGATTCGCGGGTGAGCCCTCATGGGGGTGGTCAATGTTTTTTTAGGGTCATAAAATGTTCCTCAAATTAGCGTGAGCGACCGAGCGTAACAAGGGAGCCCTAAATAATTACCGTAATTCTCAGGTCCGGGGAGAGGGGGTTACAGAGAATTTTAAAACGAAAAATTGTGTGCTGAAATGATGCATTTTGCAGCACAAATTTTAAGACAAATGCGATGAAAAGTCAGACAATTTATAACTGTTTTTCTACAGAAACAGCACACATATCCAGTAAATGTCATGATTCATGGGCAGTCATGCCTTGTGAATATTTTGAGTGGAGGGTATGAAGGCATCATGAAGCAAGACACAGACAACAGACAAAGTTACACATAAAATAGTTAATTAAATCAAATGTCAGGATGGAAGAAGGCCTAGCTTGCCCTATGCTAACGTGGGATTTCCCTACCTGAACAAAACTAAGGAAAGTCTGAGTCAAAGAGTTCAACTTAAAAGTCTGTCTGTGTCCAAAACCTATACTTGCCCTCACAACTAAAGCTAAATCATGTGTAGATATGTCAATAATAAAATAAATAGTGTTTAATTCAATGTTCTGAGGTTTTGTCAACTCTCAGCTCTCTTTCAGCTCCCCTTACCCAAGTTTAAGAAAGTTCAACAAAAGTCTCAGGATTACCTCTCTCAAATTCATAGTGACACAGTTCAAAACAATCCTCGCGGTTCACTTCCCCAAGTTCCAAGCAACACAGTTCAAAAGCAAAAAGGGTCATGAGGCTCCGTCCTCAAGACAAAATGTGTAATTCCTCAAGTCTCAGGGTTCTCTTCCACAAAACTTTAGCTTCGTCACTTATGCTTGTTTCGGTCTTTTCAAAACGTTTAACAACTCAAGGTCGACCTGACCCTCTTTCTGGTCGGCCTCACCAGTTCACGTACAGTGCTCTTTATTAGTTTATTTCACAATGTCCTTGGTTTTCAGCATTCAGGATTTACTGGTCTAGGTACAGTGGTTATACCGCACGGCCCACCCATCACAGGTCGCGCAACCAGGATCCATGGGCTCTCCAGCACACACAGGTTCTTCAGTCTGTGTACCAAGTCACCTTCACTCAGTTCCTCTTTATCGGCCTCTTGGCTTTTATGTGCAGATTTACACTCCTCTGGCTTTTCCTTGTCAGCCTCTTGGCTCTGCCATCATGTGTCACACACCTCTTGCCAGTCTTTGGCCTTGCCTCACTGCATTCACTCATAAAGGTTCACTTTGGTTGTCCTCGGATATTTGCTTTTCCCATAATGTTTGATTCCTTTCAATACTTAATATGTGTAACTTCACGGTTTCATTCAATTAAGTGTTCAATGTTTATTCAACAATTTTAGTTTCAGGTTTCCATTCAGTTTGGTATTCAATATGCATCCGTTAGGCTTAATTGCATATTTCCCTCGAGTTCAGTATTTAAGGTGCATTCGTTATGCTTAATTTCAGGTTTCTGTTCAGTTCGATATTCAATATGCATTCGTTGTATTTACTTTCAGGTACCGTTACTTATCTACGGTCCGCTAGGAGTGCCCCAGTGCCCAAGTGCTCTTCCTGACACTCACTGGCTCTCTTAATCTCCTTCCGTTGGCGCCAGTTGCATCCTCTCTGCTTGCAAGGCCATTAGGCTAACCTTTGGGAGCCCTGCTTGCATGCCGGGTATTCTCCTCTAACGCCGGCAACTTGAAAGGCTTCTCTCCGGATGCAGATGGAGTCCTCTCCTTACTAGCAGCTCCTGCTGCTCACTCTCCGTCGTGGAGTTTCCCTCATCTGTGACAACGGCACGGGCCACTTGTCTTGGGCCCACAAGTCCTCTGGGGGATTCCCCAGTGTCCTGGCTCTTTCTCCGGTCCGACCATGGCTGCCTCCTCTCAATCCGGGTTCACTTGCTGGTCTCTCCCACACAGGCCTCCCTGTTCCTCTTCTCTCTGCTCCACTGGTCTCCCTGCATACACGAGCAAACCCTTGACAGGCTGCCGGTGTCGATGTCTGATTAGACTTGCTTGACCATCATTAAAGGGACATGCCTGACCCTTAC
This sequence comes from Ambystoma mexicanum, assembly GCF_040938575.1. Lineage (NCBI taxonomy): Eukaryota > Metazoa > Chordata > Amphibia > Caudata > Ambystomatidae > Ambystoma > Ambystoma mexicanum. The sequence goes on from NC_090925.1 coordinate 381,545,209, forward strand.
AGTACTCTGCAGGCATCTTCCTCATCCCAGTACTAAAGTGGTGAAATGGTATGGCGTTCATTACTCTAGTCGCCTCTTCCTCGTCCCAGTACTGTCAAGTGTCACATGTGGGGAAATGAGGGGAACAGCTTTATAGTAACCAATAAATGCCGGGGGAGGGTTAGGTTGGTCCTCAACAGGTAAAGGGGATAACATGTCTCTCCTGTGGGTATCCCACTCCCAATCCACAAGGACCCTCCACCCAGGTGATTCTCCCTTGCTTCTCCACCCCCAGGATCGGGATCCAAGAGCGAAGGCCTTTCCCTGGCCACCTGCACATAGGCTCCAGGGGGAGTAGGAGTAAGAACACCCTCAGGTGTCTCAGAAGGGGCATAAATATGTCCTCAAATTAGCATGAGAAACCAGGCACAGCAAAGGCGCCCCGAATAATAAAGTGGAAAACATTTTTTAAATGCCATCTTCTCTTGCAGAGCCACTTGAGCACCTGGACACTGCCCTTGTGTAGTAGCGGGGCATGGTATAAATCTACATAACATAACATAAAATAATGTGCTGAAATAATGCACTTTGGAGCACAATTTGTGACAAAAAGTGGTAAAAAGCCATTCAATTGACAGTTGATTCTCTAGGGTAACATGAACAGATCCAGGAAATGCCATGTCACCAACAGTTCACTGCATAGGAGCACTTGACATTATTTTCATGAGGATGCTACCACGACCTATCTATGCCAGTAAGAGTCACTTTAGATCACATGCATGAAGCTCCTTAAAGTATATGATTTGGAGTGACCACTGTTGGCAGAGATGGGACAACCTACCTCTGCCAGGAACGGTCACTGTAAATCACATGCCTGATGGCTGAAGCGCGTCATGCATTTGATGTAAAGTAGCCATTACTTGTGGTGCAGTGTTCTGACCAAGCAGACCCTATAATGGACCAGCAGGTAGCCTGCAGGGCCTACAAATGTGTCTGTATTGTTGTTTTTTTTTTTGGTTGCCTGTGCAAACTGCAACTAATACAGTGGTTCAGCAGAATTACCAACCTATCAGTGGCCAGTGCATACAGTTACACAATGTTTTACCGCTCCAAGAAGAAATAAATCATTGGTTCTAATCTGTGTGTGACCCTTTCCGAGAAAAACATTTGCAAATCAAAAGTGGGTGTATTCTTGGCAAAATAAGCTACTTTAGTTGTACTACTAACTTTTTGTAAACGTTCTCTTTTTTTACGTTGTTCGTTTGTCAGGATCATTTCAAGTTTATATTGTACTTGTGATTTAAAAAACGTACTCTTGTGAGCAAAGCACAATTTGTTTTCAGATGCATATGAAGAGACCCTTGCAGGGTTCTCGAATTTTAGAAGAGCAATAGGGTAAGGATGTTGCTGCATACATTGCAAGAAAGGATTACATGGGAAAGAAAATGTACTACGAAGCAAAATAATAGAAGTAAAAAAGTTTTAGGAGACAGAGGAAGGAACTGAAAAAGATGAAAAGTCCGAGTGGGCAATGGAAGACCTTAAATGGACAAGTAGGAGAGGAGTAGCGCGTTTCTGCATACCTAGTAACACAATGAACTGTCCCCAGTGCCCTATTCTGCACTGTCAGAGCACGTTTGTCCGTCCTTTATTTATGTCTTACTATGATGATGATGGGTTATTTATAGCCCCTTAATACCCAGAGGTTTCTAAGCACGGACATAGGGATCGAACCTGTTTTGTTCCATGTCGTCTTGCTTCCAGGACTAGCACGTTGCCCCTGAGCTAATCTCCCGCTTCAAATTGACTCTGCCAACCTGTAATCGTTCTTCCCTTTCTCCTGTTGTCCCTGTTTTCATTTGGAACACCTGTTACCCCACCCCTTGCCCCAAGCAATCTCTCTAGCCTCTTTAAATTCCCTTCGCCTACAACATTGGGTGATAAGTTAAAGGATAACTATATCAAAGTTCTGATAACTTTTTTAATAGTTATTGTGCACCCCACCCCACGGCTCCAATGATTGTCTCCTGTCCATGTTCTCTCGGGTCTCTCCTTTGACAAGCCCTATTCTGAAACTCCTTCCACCAAATGTTTGGCATCCAGTTATAGTTTCAGAAGTAATGGGTCATTACAAGCCTCCAAATGTGCACTCGTCCCGATGACTCTTGGCAAATAAGAAATGGTGTGCTGTGTACATGTTGAAAACAGAAGCGGGTGAGTGACTTATTTCTTAAGCCAGCCAGTAGCTCTCAACTTGAAATGTAATCCCTGGTAATTGCCTATGATTTCTTGCTTGGTATGCTGGGTACTTTTCCAATCACATGATTAAACGTTTTGCCAGGATACGGGCATCTGGGCTGGATAATGGGGCAAGGGGTTGGAGGAGACATCTGATAGCTTAGTTGCATTTGGAATACTCTACTTAAAATGGGGATGACTGGCACAGATGGGTCCACCTATCCTTGCCACTAATGGTCACTTTAAAATGACGTGCATAATGACTACAGCGTTTCATGGATATAATATAAAGAGACCATTACTGGCATAGACCGGACAACCTATTAATGCCACTAATGGACACTTTAACCGTTAGCATATGATTTCAAGTGACCATTACTGGCATAAATTGTGGCAGCAGCCTCTTGCGTGTGATTTAAAGTGGCCATTACTAGCATAGATAGATTGTGGCAGCAGCCTCATGCGTGTGATTTAAAGTGACCATTTCTGGCATAGATAGGTTGTGGCAGCAGCTTCATGCATATGATTTAAAGTGACCATTACTGGCATACATACATTTTGGCAGCAGCCTCATGCGTGTGATTTAAAGTAACCATTACTGGCATAGATAGGTTGTGGCAGCAGCTTCATGCATATGATTTAAAGTGACCATTACTGGCATAGATAAGTTGTGGCAGCAGCCTCATGCATGTGATTTAAAATGAACATTACTGGCATAGATAGCACGTAGGTGCTGCATGTGTAGCAATGCTACGAGGTTGCCACTGTTGAAAAAAAATATAAGAGCCAGCCCTGATGTTTTTCTTTTAAAGTGTGAGTGACGCACTGCGCTGCACTTGCCGGTGCGCCACTCGCAGGATTTTTTTAATTCTCAGGGCCGGCACTCATTTAGTGCCTGCCCTCACTGATCGCCAGCCCTGCAAGTGGCATGGGGGGGGGCACACCGGGCACCAAGGGGGAGGCAGAAGTGTCGACCAACTCCCTGCTCCTTACCTGGCTCCATCTATGGTGCAATGATTTAGAGTAGCTTGGGAATGGGGTGTACCAGCAGGAAAACGTAAATGCATAATTACTGAACTTTAAACGGAACGTCCAGGTATTGCTCAACCCTCTGCAATGTGGTCCAATTTGTTGAAATGATTGCCACAAGCACTATACATCTATATGTCACGGTTGTGGCAGGGTAGTGTATGGGAGGATAGGTCCAAGGGACCCCCCCTCCCCTGCAGCCCCCCCCCTTGTGGAGTCCATGGCTCGTCAGGGGTCCCCCCTGCCATCAGGGCTCAGGTGGCGGGTGGACCACTGGCTGAAGACATTGACCAAACATGCTGTATTAAGCTAGGCCCTGGAAACCATTTTGTGAAATCAAAATGGCATGAGCCCTGTGCACCGCAGCGCGGCCCCCACCCTTGGAGAGTCTCACTTGTCCACGCGGCCGCAGCTCTCTGGCAGATCCGCTGAGAGCCCGTTCCCACGAACAGACGGACATGAGCGAGTGCTAGATGCAAACACTGTAACATTCACCTTCCACAGTGTATCACTGTTCTCAGTATGACCCGGCCAGCAGGGTCTGGGTGGAAAAGAACTGTGAAATGATCCCCCGACAAAAGTAGAGCCCCCAAATACTAATGAGCAAACTGCCTGTGATGAAACTATTCTCTCCATGACCTTTTTGACTAAAACATGTAACCTCCATGAAGATGGCAGAATGTGTGTTTATATGACATCCTGGTTGAAGTACCCACATCCCTGTAGCTATGCGCAAATGGTAAAAGTGTCCCGGGGTTTTCATGTTATATGTTTCACCGAGAAGAATGCACTCCAAGGTCCTCTGCCATAACTGAACTAATGCTGTTAGAGTGCAAAGGAAGACAAGTGCAACCACATTGGGAGCTCATGTAAATTGTGCACGAAAATGCACAAAATGTATTTGAATGTCCAGGCTCACCATGTGTCACTGCCATCAGTCTCCTTGGCCAGTTGTTCCTGCGTGCTCCACCAACCTTACTACTACCTTGCTTACCGTGCATGCATAGAAATGTAACAAAATGTTGTGGTTGTTAAATACTTAACATATAGATATCGATTGCAAAATGGGTATAGGTAACACATTTGAAATGGCCATGTAAAGGCACTAACAATATAGAAAACATAAGCTTTGAAAAGAATCAATGAGTATTGTACATTATATGAATATGTTTGCCTCTTCCACATAATCTGCAACACACAAGGAAAATACCATTGTGGGCATATGCAAGGCCATTCCCCTTCCTCCCCATTGAAGCCTGTCAGACGGAAAGCAGAGGCCTGTGCTGCTCTGCCTCACCTCCCCCAATTCGGCTGGAGCCGCTTCAAGCATTCACGTTCCCCCGCAGCTCCCAGGGCCGCGGCCAGCCACCTGTATTATTTACAACCCAGCAGTAAACCCCGGCCATAAACGCAGGCCCGAAGGTGCCCTTTCTTAGGCTCCACGACCCAACAGCTCACCCCAGGTTAATGGCCCCTGTAAAATTAGGACACCCAATATTATAGCAACACTGTAGGAACACATTCATAATGACTTCTAACGAGACATGATAACTTGGACAGCTCGGCCCTTGCCCTGAGACCCAACCTCGCGACCTACGATACCCGGTCAACAGGACGATGGTAACCATGTATTGATGTATCACCAAAAGACCCCACTCTAGGTGCATTCCTCCTGTGTTGCATTAACCTGTAGAATAACCTATTGGAAGATTTACCGGGGAAGATAATACTGCAATATTGAATGAATGCGGTGTGCGTGGCCTTAGGGCAGAAAGCCAAGAAAGACGTTCATCACTGACACTGGTCACGCCTGGCACAACAACACCGCCCGGATGAGCCCAGCTGACCTGCCGGGCCCGGCCCACGTGGGTAACCAGTGACGTCCACCAACCACGGCAAACCACATCACAGCTGCACCTATAGTTAGTCGTCGCCACCCAATCCCCACGAACATGTGCCCCCTATAGTGTGCAGGTTCTTATGACGCATTTTGTAAATATATACGCCTGTTTTTGCTATTGTCAGACAGAGGGCTCTCGGAGTTTGCAGAGTCCTTTGCATGCCCTATTCTGACTTATAAACTCCCATTAAGTTCACCCGCACTTTGTCTTAGCCTTATTCCCTTCTTGGGAGAATCCATTATTGTCTCTCATTGTGGGGAGGATCGTGCTATTTGGGGACGTTCGCCTTCAGTGGTGACCCCGAAAGCGTGATTATTTTTCCTTAATATATATCCCTACCGTCCGCTTTGGCACGAAAATCTCCGGTCGAAAAGGGATACGCACGGTGTGCCAGCTCCGGAAGGCTGCCCGCCAACGGCGACCGGTACGCTCAGAAGTGCGCACTCAACAGAGAGAGGGTACGGGATCCCGGTTGAAAAATCCCCTTTGAGTACCGCTCGCCGGAGCTGGGGCTGACCGTTGAGCGTACGGCAACGCTGCCTGGACGGACCCAGTTCGGAGACTCTCGGTTCAAGACGGGCACGTGAGTATTAAGTGCGAGCGACCATAAAGGGAGCAGGGGAGGAAAACAGGACGGGGAACGAGGTTGTTTGAAAGGGGACACTTTGGGACTACTAAGAACCACTCTAGGCTTTCTTTACTTTTTCTTTGCATATGGCCATTAGGATCGAGAGGTGAAAAGAGATAAAGAGACGGGAACCTAGCTCCGCGAGGGGGTAGAAGGCGGCGCCGCATAGTGCTATCTTGACTAGTACTGGGAATATATGAAGAAGTGAAAAATGAGATAAAGGTGTCTGGTAAAGGAAGACACAGTGAATACATTAGTAACTGCTATTCTTTCTATTCTTCTCTCTGGGTTTATGGGGAAAAAACAGGGTTAGTACCAAAAAAAAAAAAAGGAAGATAACCTGAGTAAAAAGATGAGTTTATATCAAAACTACAAGACGAATTCATATCAGATTAAGAAAGAAAGGGACAGCTAGTAAGGGAGGAAATGGATTACAAATTGAGCTGTGAATAGAGTGTTGCCTATTGGTGTGTACGCATCGCATGTGTCAGAACATATTTGTCAAGATGAATGTGTAAAAGTGGTAAAAAGTGCATAATTATGGAGTGGTCATGGTAAGTGAGACAAGAACAAACTTTACGGGGAAGAGCCCGATGCAGTAAAGTGACTGTTTTTTTTTTTAATAAGTGGGCTGAAGATATTGGTGGTGTACAAAGGGTGGTTTGCTTTTGTATGTGCCCCCTAAATTATACGGAATAGAGGCTGTGCACGGCCATTCTTATATTGCCCAGGTGGCGGAAACACACACAGGTCCCCACACGCAGAGATACACAAATACATAGATATATCTGGTGATATAAATATATATATATATATATACATCTATATCGAGCAACCACAAACCATGGGGGCAGAGACACCATTAGCCCATATTTGTAAGAATCTACCTGGGTATGCTGAACGTATTAAGAAATATCACGATCAGTGGATTACAGAGCTAAAGGGGGAAGGGTTACCCCAAATATGGCCAGAAGGGGGATCGTTTGACAAGAGTGTCCTAGATATGGTAGCTACATGCATTTGTTTAAAATGCAAGGGGAAGCAGTTACATAATAGGAGAGAAATATTAGATCTATGGAGATTGTTTGAAGAAGTACCCCCGCCCAAAAAAAGGGAGTTAGGTACTGATCTGCCATCTACCACTGACAATCCATTACTGATACCAAAAGACGACAAGGTGTTGCCAGAAGGGGAATCACCAGTAGCGGTAACTAGGTTGTACCCAATACTAAATAAGCCAGTGCCCGCAGAAGGATACAGTGACCCAACATATGTACCCCCAACAACAGTCACTAACACTCGAGGGCAAACAGGACCCCCACCGTATGAGAGTCATAGAGAGCGCGACCAGGTAAGTACACCAATAGTGAACATAGAGAAACTAACAGAAGACCTAGAGTCTAGGCTCTCTGTAGCAAAAGACGAGCTCTCGAGGATAAAAAGCATATGTGAACAGACTGGGGCTAATGCTGCTCGGTCAGAGCTGACATCAAGAGCACAGAGTCATGATAAAACCATTGAGGAAGGGTGGAAGAATGGGGAGATATTGTTCAGGATACAAGAAGAACCAACTCAAATAATTGAACTGGAGGAGAAGGGGGAGCGTACTGACGATGTGATAAGGACTACAGGAGGTAGAGAGGAGCTATTGTGTGATATAGAAGAGGATTTAGAGGAAAGTGAAAGATTAAGCATGGCAATGGTAGGAGGAAGTGAGGGGTTGGATGGCGCATGTTCAGGGAGAACCATGGAAGAATAGTGGACAGGACGACTAAGGAATAGGTTGGGGAAAATGGCGCCACTAGGAAAGAACGGAATGAAGGTGAGTACAGGTAAGACAACAAAGGGAAAGTTACAACTCCCACTAATACACAGGGGAGGAGGGAGGCCGAATTACATACCCTGGGCTCAGATGGACAAGGCCAATCTGTTAAAGCTATTACCACCGCTGTCAGGAGGGGCAAGCAAGTGGATATATGCATTTGAGAAACACACAGCCGGGGTACCTCTAGTAATAGGTGATGTGAAAAGTCTGCTAGTATCTGCAGTCGGGGATCAAGCTGACAGAGTATGGGTAAAGGCTGGCTCCCCGGGGGTAACGTTAGACTGCGATCGCCATGATGGCGCCTCTTTTAACACAGTACGTGCAAGAGTGTGGGATGCATTAAGAGAGACATTCCCAGACACCCCAGATTTGCAGTCAGTAATGCAATGTACGATGAATGATGGGGAAGATGCTATGGATTACATTTTTCGGGTCCAGGAGATGTGGAGAGCGGAAACGGGCACGCCCTGGTATCAGTCAAATTTATTATTTTACTTTATAATAAAGAGAGGGCTCCCTAAAGAGGTACAAAAGGCACTTGACAAAATTGCAGGTATTGAAGCAAAAGGGTGGCCCGAAATACAGAGCATAATAGTTCACCACTGTAAACGAATAAAGGAGAGGGAAACAGAGACAGCGTAAAAAAGATTGGCAGACGAGGCGAAGTTAGTACAAACAAAACTGGTGAAGGTCGCTGCAGCAGTAGCCGCACTCCCACACAGCAGGGGGGGAGAAGAAGAGGAGGAGGGGCTGGTAGCAATACAGGGGAGGATGGCAACGAATTGGGCAGGAGCAGGAAAACTACAGTGGAACGAGCAGGAGCAGAACGGAGGTCCGCAGTGGCAAGATTGGGCCCCTCGAGGGGGACGAGGTGGGTACAGGGGTCGCAGAGGGGGTGGACAAGGGTACGGGGGAAATGGAGGAAATGGATGGCAAGGTCCCAGAGGTGCGCAGGGAAGCTGTTGGAACTGCGGGAGGTGGGGGAACTTTTCCAGAGAGTGCAGGAGTAGATCGAACAACGGATTTCAAGAGATGGAACACTATGGTAACCCTCACCCGGGAAGCCCATAGGGTCTTCCAATGGGACGACAACAGAGGGAACAAGAACAGGGGTACCCAGAGCAAAGGCAAGCGCATCATTACAGAACACAGAATCACCCACAAAACAACGACAATATGCACTACACCCCAGGCAACCCTTTCACAACGAATGCCAATGGAGCACCGGCCCCCTATAGTGGTGTGTCAGTAGTTTCAGGAAGCGTCTTCAGCCAGGGGGGGGACAATGAGACAACCAGCATAGGACAGCCCACAGAGAACACTTGCGTGTCCTGTTCTATCTACCACCTAGGATGCAGCGGAGGAACCATTGGTAGGGGCGCAGATAGGAGACAAGCAGTTCATATTCATGGTGGATTCGGGAGCCGAGAAATCATGTATCCGTGAGGGCCGGTTTCCGTTATCTAACCGGAAGTTAGAGACGCAGGAGTTCTCTGAGGCTGTAATTGAAGTTCCTTACACAGAAGATTTGGATGTGACAGTGGGGGGTAAAACGGTAAAGACACCCTTACTGTATTATGAACAATCGCCAATAAACCTGCTCGGGAGGGACCTTCTTAGCAAACTTAACATGACAATATCATTTACAGAAAGAGGGATAGTGTGCTCAACCCCAGGAATATGCCCATTACGCGTAATGCTGGTGGTACATGCTCGGGCAACAGCACCAGAAATCCGCGGCATGCCAGTGGACGAAAGAATGTTCATCAAAGGTTTAAAAACACTGGCCCAAGTAGTTCCAGAGCTAAAAAAAGGTAGAGTGGAGAATACCAGCAGAATTTATCTTCCGCCCAACAGTACGCCCAGACATAGCACCAGGTTCAGTGGTATCCTTATACCTGCATGCTGTACAGGTATCAGTGAAAAGGATTGCAGCAATTGGGATGGACATAGACGGGTGTGAATGGAGCACTGTACTGTGCATCAATGCCGATATTGCCCTACGAGACTTATCTGACGAGGACCTCTTTTCTGATGCGGAGAGTGATGGCGAGATAATAATGGAAATAGCAATGCCCTGTGACATTTTGATTCAAACAAGACAAGTGCCCGTCCAGCTGATGGCTATGGTGGGAACCCCACCGTCCTTTTTTGATGATGACATGTGACTGGTGCCAAACCATTTGTGGACAACAGGCCCCCATGATGTAGGCTTGTTGCATGGAGTGACACCAGTGGTAATAAAACTCAAACCAGGGGCAATTGTGCCCCGAGTGAAACAATACCCATTGTCCCGCGAAGCTGAGGAAGGGATAAAAGAGACAATAAATGCATTGCTAGCACAGGGGATAATAGTGCCCTCAAACTCCCCATGTAATACCTTTATCTATCCAATCAAAAAAGCAAAGGGAGGGGCTTGGAGGATGATCCAAGATTTATGCCCCCTAAATGACGTCATACAAAAAGAATTTCCTTTGGTCCCAAACCCTGCATCCATACTGTGCAGCATCCCAAAAACGGCATCACATTTCACAGTGGTTGATTTGAAAAATGCATTCTTCTCCATCCCCTTGGCGGAGGAAAGCAGATACTTGACAGCATTCACACTAGGGGGGAGGAGATACGAGCATTGCAGGCTACCTCAGGGGTACTGTGAAAGTCCAAGTATATTCAACCGCATACTACACGAAGACCTGGGTAATTTATCAGTTGAAAGCACGGTCATTCAGTACGTAGACGATTTGCTCGTCTGCGCACAGAGTGAAGAGACGTGCAGAAGAGACTCAGTCACCCTCTTGACGCTGCTGGCGAATAAAGGGTACAAGGTGGACAAGGGGAAGCTAGAATACTGCCAGTCAGAAGTGCTGTACCTGGGACAGCTGATATCAAAAGACGGGAAAAGAATAATACCTGACAGAGTGGAAGCAATAAGGTCAGTGAGAGAACCAACCACAGTGAAGGAGATGCAGAAATTCTTGGGAATGTGCAACTATTGCAGAGCATGGATACTAGATTATGCAGCCTACACCAGACCATTACTGCAGGCACTCAAAGAGGCCCAGCAAGAGAACAGGAAAATAGAGTGGTCAAAAGAAATGAGTGACTCGTTTGGGTCGCTAAAAGAGTTGATCTTGAGTGCTCCAGTACTCGCCAATCCTGACTATGAGCGCGAATTTTACCTGTTCTCACATTGCAAGGGGACTCTTATGACAGCTGTACTGACACAAAAGACTTCCCTAGGACACAAACCATTGGCTTACTATTGTCAAGTATCGGCAGAGACCATCAGTGTTGGGACGCCGTAGTTATCCGGCTTCCACGAGACCTAATACTTGTGGTTCTCGTATTTGTCGGCGAATGGTGGTTACGGTCCCTTTAAGATCTTGTCTGCCGGGATCTTGGAAGTTGGCATGGCGACGATGGCGTCCTCTCACGTCCGTCACTTTTCCCCCTACACGTTGAATGACGTATAGTGATCATGTGACTGTTATTTAAGCCACGCCTGTGCGCCTTGCCGGCACTTCTGAATCTTGTATTCTAGCGGCTTGCTTTCTCTCGTATCCAGCTTCTTGTCCCTCCTTGCCTTGTCTTCCTGCTTCTTGACCTCGGAACGTCCACGGACCTGCTTGCTTACTCCTTTGTACTTTTGCTGCCAGCCCTGCTTTTCGACCTCGGATCGTCCACGGACCTGCTTTGCTTACTCCTTTGTACTTTTGCTGCCAGCCCTGCTCTTCGACCTCGGATCGTCCACGGACCTGCTTTGCTTACTCCTTTGTACTTTTGCTGCCAGCCCTGCTCTTCGACCTCTGATCGTCCTCGGCCCTGCTCTGCTAGGATCGTCCACGGACCAGCCCTGCTACTGATGTGTACTGTCTCCCGCTTACCCATTTTTCTCCTGCATTGGAACTCTGCACCTTTGGTACATGGACTAGAGACTGCCTTTATTGTACCTTTAGGCGTCCTCGTGCCGTCGGGTTAGGTTTTGCTCGTTGGACATTCAGCTTGGATTTTCACCTGCTTCTTGCCTCTACCTTACTTCTTATTCCTTCTTTGGGAATATTTGGAGAGTCGGAGATTCTGAAGAACAACACAGGTTAGTGGTTGAATTCTATTCTGATCTCTGCATTTATTTGGCATAAAATCGCAACTAGGTGATATTTGCTTAGTGCAGCTGTCTGGGGGTCTTGCCTGTACTCCTTGAGAAGACATCCTGTTCCAGTATCCTGTTCCATCGGGCTCTGGATTCTTCGTTGGCATTCCATCTTTCCGCCAATCAACTGTTCTGGTTGTTGATTGTACTGACTAGTTCGGTAGATTGGCGAGAAGAATTCCTCGGCTACACTACGAGGGCAAGAGCGCTACTGGCATATTCAGAAGCCTTCTATATAAATGGATGCCAACGAGTCTTTGTCGGCTATCATGCAATTGGTGGCGGATTTACGCAGTGAAATGGCTCATGCCCATGCTGCCACCGAAAGACGCATTGATGAGCTACAGGTTGGTTTTCAGCCCACCGGTGCTGGGGCGCCTTCGCCCGCTGTGGCTTCGGGTTCTGGGCTATCTCACGCCCGTTCTGATACGGGGCCAGTGTACATGACTGCTCAGTTTCCCTTGGCTCCACCAGAGCGGTTTCTAGGTGACCCTAAGGCCTATCGAACCTTCCTTAACCAGTGTAGGTTGCACTTTCTATGTAGGCCAGCCTCGTTTCCAGATCCGACCACTAAAGCAGCCTTCCTATTGTCACACTTGGGTGGTACGGCGGCGGCATGGGCCAATCCACTATTGGAAGAGGGCAGTCACCTCTTGTACGATTGTGACGCTTTGATTGAGGCTATGAGTCGGTTTTTGATACGCGCTATGCTACGCAAGCCACCGACTTACAGTTATTGGCCTTACAGCAGGGAACTTCTACCCTGTTGGCTTACTTAGCCAAGTTTAATCAATTGGTTGCCGAAACTAACTGGCCAGAGGAGAAGAAGTCATCCTTATTTTACAAAGGGTTGTCTGATTCCCTTAAAGATACTCTATCTACGGTACCGGTAATCCCTACAGCATTCTCTGAGTTGGTTGATTTGGTACTTCAAATTGACTCTAGGCAAGCAGAGAGAAGGGGGGAACGGAGACCGCTTCCTCCTCTTACGACCGCCACGTCAAATCCTGCCAACGGGTCCTCAGAACCAATGCAGATCGGAGCATTGCGGGGACCGTTGTCAGCAGAAACAAGGGAACACAGAAAAAAGAACGGCCTTTGTTTCTATTGTGGGTCATCATATCATTTACTACGATCATGTACTAAGAAACCTGCTAAGAAACAGGGAAACGCGAAAGCCCGGCAATAGAAGGGGTTCAGTTGCCGGGTGGTTCTTACAGCAACCCCCTCATGTCTACACCATATTGTTTATCCGTCACTCTTAATTCCACCTCCCTCGGTAGGCGGGTGATTCCAGTTGTTTTGGATTCAGGTGCCACGGGGAACTATATTGATGGTGCTTATGCTCGAGAGCTGGGTATACAGATTGTTTCCAAAGACTGCCCCGAGGTCGTGAATGCGGTCGATGGCTCAACCCTGGTTTCTGGTCTAGTGACTGAGCGTACTGCTACTTTGGTCATGAGGACGGAATGTGGGCATACTGAAGAGATCACCTTTGACCTGATTGCCGCCCCACAGCTTAAAGTTATCCTGGGGCTTCCTTGGTTGAGACTACACAACCCCGTGGTGGATTGGCAGTCGGGGGAAGTGAACTTCCTTTCAGAACATTGTGACCAGTTCTGTTTGACATCAGTTCAGAAAACCTCTAGCCCAAGCCATGCTCTCATGGATTTCGCCTCCACGATAGGAGCTGTTCTCAACAATCAATTGCCCTCAGAGTATCGAGAATATCGGGATGTCTTTGACGCAAGTGGGGCAGAAATCCTTCCACCCCACAGGCCTTTTGATTGTCCTATAGAATTGATTCCTGGGGCCAAGATACCATCTGGCAGGATTTATTCGTTAACACCCAAGGAGGATGTCATCCTTAAGGAATACATCGATAAATCATTAAAATCCGGCTTCATTCGGCCTTTGCGTTCTCCGGCAGCTTCCCCTCTGTTTTTTGTTCCAAAGAAGGAGGGGGACCTTCGCCCCTGTATCGACTATCGGGCCTTGAATGCTGTTACGGTCAGAAACCAATACCCGATTCCTCTGATATCAGTCTTGCTTGATCAGCTCGGCTCGGCCAAGGTCTTTTCCAAGTTAGACTTACGTGGGGCGTACAACCTTGTACGCATACGTGAAGGGGATGAATGGAAGACCGCCTTTAAAACTAAATACGGTCTATACGAATACACTGTAATGCCCTTCGGGCTAAGTAACGCCCCTGCCACTTTCCAGTTCTTCATAAATGAAGTCTTTCATGATATGTTGGATCAATTCCTGATAGTTTATCTAGATGACATTCTGATTTACTCCCCCAACCATGAAACCCATGTTGTTCAGGTCAGTAGAGTCTTACAACGTCTGCGGGACAATTATTTATATGCCAAACTGGAAAAGTGTCTCTTCCACGTACAAGAGGTCGAGTTCCTTGGCTTTAACATCACCAACAAAGGAGTCAAAATGAGCAGATCTAAAGTCTCTGCTATTCTGGATTGGCCGGTTCCCAACAATCTGAAGGCGTTGCAATCCTTTTTAGGTTTTGCGAACTTTTATCGACGTTTCGTTCAAGACTTTTCAGCCATTGTCTGTCCCCTTACGGCTCTGACTAGCTCCAAGAGATCCTTCCATTGGAATGGGGAGGCTCAACAGGTGTTTGACTCTCTGAAGTCTGCCTTCACCTCAGCACCTGTGCTCCAGCATCCGGACCCGACCCAACCATTCATAGTCGAGGCTGATGCTTCGGATGTGGCCTTGGGGGCTATCCTGTCCCAACATTGCCTAGATGATGCAGATTTACATCCAGTAGCCTTTCATTCCAGAAAGTTAACGCCTTATGAAAGGAATTATACCATCACGGAGCGCGAATTGTTGGCTATCAGGGACGCATTCTTGGTTTGGAGGCATCATTTGTTGGGTTCTCAAGTGCCTGTTCAGGTGTTCACGGATCATAGGAATCTCTTGGCCCTTCATTCAGTGAAATGTACCACTGCACGACATGCCCGTTGGCATGAATTTTTTTCAATGTTTGATTTCACTATTTCCTATCGTCCTGGTTCTCAGAATTCTAAAGCGGATGCTCTCTCTCGTCTACATGGACCCGCCAAATCCTCTCACGCCACTGGTGTACCTCTGTTACCCACTCAGGTGGTTTGTGGTTGCTCTTTACGTCCGTCACTTAAGTCCTTTATACAGGAATGGCTTCGAAACGATCCGCCAGAAGTAACCAAATACAGACTGGAGATCATAAATTCATTGCCCTATAAGCAGGGTAAGATATTCCTGCCTACTCTAGAGACGCGACGTACTGCTATACAATGGTGTCATGACTCATCTCTGGCTGCTCATCCAGGTATTAGGAAGACGGTTGATCTAATGAAAAGATGGTGTTGGTGGCCGTCTTTATTGCAGGATGTTACTGATTACATAAATACCTGTTCGGTTTGTGCTCAATGTAAGACATCACATGGCAAACCCGTGGGTTTGCTCCAACCTATGCCTCTTCCAGATCACCCTTGGTCCTCCATTTCCATGGATTTCGTTGTGGAACTACCTATGGTGGACGGTTTTGATACTATTTGGGTGGTCATCGACTATTTCACCAAAATGGCACTATTCGTACCTTGTCAAGGGATCCCTACTGCTCCTAAACTGGCGGATCTCTTTCTGCGGAACGTGTTTAGGTTGTTCGGTCTTCCTTCTATAATCATCTCCGATCGCGGTCCTCAGTTTACTTCACGCTTTTGGAGAGCCTTGTCGGCTACTTTAGGTATTGAAGCTCGATTTTCAAGTGCTTATCATCCTCAGATGGATGGGCAGACCGAACGAACGCCTGAATGCCACTATGGAACAGTATATACGGTGTCTCATCTTTCAGCGTCGGGACGATTGGCTTTCGGTACTGTCCATGGCCGAATTTGCCTACAATAATTCGCTCCACACTGCTACACAGGTTTCTCCTTTCTTTGCCCTGTATGGACAACATCCACGTTCCTTGCCTCTCGCCCCTGAACTGCCGGCTCACAATCCTGCTGCCCTTGCCTGTGTTAGGGACATTTCCGGCACCCATGTCCAGGTTAAGAGACGATTGTTGGAGGCTCAGAACAGGACCAAGTTATATGCAGACCGGCATCGTACCCCTGCTCCGGTGTATCTCCCAGGCATGAACGTCTGGTTATCCACCCGCAATTTACGCCTGCCTGGTCAGAGGAAGTTGCTCCCACGTTTTGTTGGGCCATATGTTATATCGCATGTCATTAACCCGGCAGTGGTGCGTCTGGTTCTCCCCCATTCGTGGAAACTACACCCAGTATTCCACGTGTCTTTGATTAAGCCATGCCGTCTTGATACCCGTCTTCCCGCCCATCCTCCGCCTGTCAGGGTTCGGGGTGCTGTGGAATATGAGGTATCAGCCGTCTTGGACACCAAGGTTCGGAACGGTAAAAGACTCTACTATGTTGACTGGAAGGGTTATGGTCCGGAGGATCGCACCTGGGAGCCATGTGAAAACATACATGCCCCGGTTTTGTTGTCCCGTTTTTGGAGATCTCGGCGTGTGGGGGCCTCTTTGGGGAAGGAAACTGTCAAGTATCGGCAGAGACCATCAGTGTTGGGACGCCGTAGTTATCCGGCTTCCACGAGACCTAATACTTGTGGTTCTCGTATTTGTCGGCGAATGGTGGTTACGGTCCCTTTAAGATCTCGTCTGCCGGGATCTTGGAAGTTGGCATGGCGACGATGGCGTCCTCTCACGTCCGTCACTTTTCCCCCTACACGTTGAATGACGTATAGTGATCATGTGACTGTTATTTAAGCCACGCCTGTGCACCTTGCCGGCGCTTCTGAATCTTGTATTCTAGCGGCTTGCTTTCTCTCGTATCCAGCTTCTTGTCCCTCCTTGCCTTGTCTTCCTGCTTCTTGACCTCGGAACGTCCACGGACCTGCTTGCTTACTCCTTTGTACTTTTGCTGCCAGCCCTGCTTTTCGACCTCGGATCGTCCACGGCCTGCTTTGCTTACTCCTTTGTACTTTTGCTGCCAGCCCTGCTCTTCGACCTCGGATCGTCCACGGACCTGCTTTGCTTACTCCTTTGTACTTTTGCTGCCAGCCCTGCTCTTCGACCTCTGATCATCCTCGGTCCTGCTCTGCTAGGATCGTCCACGGACCAGCCCTGCTACTGATGTGTACTGTCTCCCGCTTACCCATTTTTCTCCTGCATTGGAACTCTGCACCTTTGGTACATGGACTAGAGACTGCCTTTATTGTACCTTTAGGCATCCTCGTGCCGTCGGGTTAGGTTTTGCTCATTGGACATTCAGCTTGGATTTTCACCTGCTTCTTGCCTCTACCTTACTTCTTATTCCTTCTTTGGGAATATTTGGAGAGTCGGAGATTCTGAAGAACAACACAGGTTAGTGGTTGAATTCTATTCTGATCTCTGCATTTATTTGGCATAAAATCGCAACTAGGTGATATTTGCTTAGTGCAGCTGTCTGGGTGTCTTGCCTGTACTCCTTGAGAAGACATCCTGTTCCAGTATCCTGTTCCATCGGGCTCTGGATTCTTCGTTGGCATTCCATATTTCCGCCAATCAACTGTTCTGGTCGTTGATTGTACTGACTAGTTCGGTAGATTGGCGAGAAGAATTCCTCGGCTACACTACGAGGGCAAGAGCGCTACTGACAACTATAGTGGTACATTAGATGCAGTGATGTCAGGCCACTCTCGCCGCCGCTGCGTTGGCCATTGAGAAATGTGCCACAATAGTAATGGGGTGCCCTGTCACGTTGTTTGTGCAACACTCATTATTTGCAATACTTGAAAGATCAAAAAGCACACTGACCACACAGCGAGCAACTGCCTATGAAATAATATTGTCCAGCGCCAATATTCACGTAGTAAGGTGCAGGACAGTAAACCCAGCAACATTCATCACAGAACCATGCACACTAGAGGACATGCAAGAACACAATTGTGCAACAAACACAGGGGAAACGGGGGAGGGCACGGTGGTGTGTGAAAATGCCTTGAGCAAGGGAGAGATGTACTTTGTGGATGGGTCAGCATCAATTGACATGGACACAGGAGAGAAACATGTGGGACTAGCAGTAGTGAGGCTAGAAGAAGGTGAGTATGAAGTACTAGTACAATATCGCCTTCCGTCCCATTTCTCAGCCCAAGCAGCAGAACTTATCGCCCTGATAGAAGCATTACATGCAGCTTATGGATGTGCAGTAACAATATACACAGATTCAGCCTACATGACGACAGCCGTACACGGAGGTCTAGCCCGGTGGGGACGGAGAGGGTTTCGAAGGGCAGATGGGACCCCAGTGCAACATGCTGAACTGTTGAAGGAATTGATTGAGGCCCTAAAAGATCCAACAGTGGTAGCAATTGTGAAGTGCCAAGCACATACGTCCAACACTGACGTTGTGTCTTTGGGGAACGCGGCAGCAGACGCTGCTGCCAAGGAGGCTTCGTATTTTGAAAGACATGGAACAGGCGAGTATCTATTGCAGCGCCAAACGAACGAAGAGCTTCCAGAAGGATACAATGCCATTCCCATATCACAAATACTAGAGCTACAGGAAGGTGCCAGATGTGACGAAAAAATGGTGTGTGAAAAAAGGGGGTGCAACCAGTCAGCAACAGACTTATTGTGGCGCCAAAATAACTCAGGAAAAGTAGTAATGCCCATCAAACTGTTAGAGATAGCATTCCAGCAATTACACTTTCCAGCGCATAATACTAAACAACACATTGCAGCAGAGATACAGGAAGATTGGTTTGTGCCATGTCTCCAGGAACACATATCTAGATTGACAATGGAGTGCACAACGTGCCAAATATATAACTCTGGGATGACCCTACGGACACTCAGGGGAACAATTCCAAAACCAACAGGGCCCTTCAGAGAACTGCACATTGATTACGCAGACATGGGGGAGAGGTGTAATGGGGCACACTACATGATAGTGGTTATATGTCCATTTTCCAGGTGGGTGGAAGCGGGTCCATGTGCACGACCTGATGCTAGGAGCACTGCAAAGTTCCTAGTAAGGGAAGTGTTCCCGCGCTGGGGAATTTGCAACGTAATTCGCTCAGACAACGGTACTCATTTTGTGAACGAGCTCTTCAAAGAAGTCACTGCGTTATTGGGAATAAAGCATAAACTATTCTCGATTTATCATCCTCAAAGTAACGGCGTTGTCGAAAAGATGAACGGCCTGTTAAAAGGGAGATTGTCTAAATTGTGTTTTTCGTTGAAGAAAAACTGGATCTACTGCTTACCCCTTGCACTGTTTGAGCTGAGGAATCAGCCGAGCAAGGATCACCATCTGTCCCCGCACGAAATTGTGACAGGGAGACGGATGCACACAGCACATTCCCCACTGCGCCAACACTCAGATGCACACAGAAGCGCCACAATATTAGGAGATGAATTTACAGAGTACCTGAAGAAGCTAACTAGGGCGGCGCGTGCAATTTCAAGGCAGCTCTCACCACCATTTACAAGGGAAGAAGGGAACACAACGGTGTCCTTTGCGGAACCTGAAACACAGGTACAATTAATGCCAGGAGAGTTCATTTATGTCCGGAGCTTTGTGCGCCGGTGGAATGCCCCAAGGTTCCATGGGCCGTACGAAGTATTATTTTGCACACCCACAGCTGTAAAGGTAAAAGGGCTCAAATATTGGATACATTTGACAGATGTGCGAAAGGCATATAATAGTGTACAGGAAGAGGTGGACGTGGAGGCACAGACAACAGCAAACAAAAGTAATGAAAATGATGAGTGAACATGAACAGATGAATGGAGGAGTGTAACTGATAGATAAAACTGTTAACGAAAGAATTCTATTACAGGTTATTGATCGAGATAAATGAAAAAAAAAACAATAATGTGTTTAAGTGAAAATAACGGTGTAAAATATATGTATTGTCTGCTCCCTTTTCTGTGCAACACCCCCCCCCCCCAACCATCTCCCTTTTATGACCTCCTGGTACATACAGTGCCAACAAAAATGTTTACATGCACGTACTTAATGCACTTTTATTTCTCAAACAGGAACTACCATGGCAACAAACGGGCAGCCTGCAACGAATAGATCGATTAGATATAGAGATGTTTTAGCTGATAGATGTAGATATTTGTATGAGTGTGGGTTGTCGGTATGCATTACATTATTTTTTACAATGCTGTTTGGCTTGGTTACTTATTGGTTTATAGCGTTCATCTCTATCGAGATGAACGAGGGGGGAGGGAATAACGAGATTAATGTAACAAATCAAACTACAGCTGCGGATACTAAAGAAGGTGATTTTATGAGGTGGGACGGATCTAAACTTGTATGGGGATATTACACAAAACCGTCCAATGTTGTTACCCCGCCAAATGAAAGAATGCAGGATAAAATGCAAAATAGCACAACTTCCCCGCCAAATACCTCTGATTACAATGCCCGCAGTTTAAATGATCGCAATCCCTCTGTAATATCATGGATGTACAACATCCCCACTAGCGTGCCCACGCATGTAACCACCCCCACAATAGAGAACACACTACCTGATAGAATAAAGAAAGAGAATGAAGAGATGGCGGTGAGATACACAGCATTATATGATGAATGGGAAAAGGGGGGTGGAGGGGAGAAAGGGGGGCCTATACTGTTCCTCGCCCGTGAAGCTGGGAGATATCTTAGAAATAGTAGGAGGAAAAGGGAGGTGGGAAGGAGAAAATACGACGAGTATTACGGGTATTACCCACCACACCCCCATCAGACAAATAAATGGTATGCAGACATGAGTGCAACTGCAAAGCAAACAACAAATGAGAGTTGTTATGTCTGCTCCCTCATTCCCCATGCTTCAGGTACACCCAAAGTATTGCTGCCAAAAGAGTTGCCTATTTTGGATGCCCAATGTCTCCTTCATCTCACGTTGTGCAGAATTAAGAACACCTTCCAGGCAAACGAGGTAACGTTTAAAATGCTGCAGAATGAGAAGACCTGCTACCCGACAGCAGAAGGAGTGATATGTTTGGAAGAACCATTCTTTATAATACAAGGGACATTATTTTCAGAAAATAAGTGGAAAAATGTAGAAATAATGTGCAAAGCTGAAGGGCTGCGAGGTGTGGCACCAGAGAAACTGCAGTGGATAGAGAAAACATGCACACCAGTATGGAAGGAGCACATCTCAAAATTGACCTGGGTGACGGCCATTGAAAAGCCCTTCAAGCTACAGAAAGAAATAAACTATGAACTGTGTTTCAAGGGAGACGGGAAAGCTATCATGGGGGTAAACAAAAATTGCAACAAGACCCTCACCATCCCGGATATGAGAAAAGGAACAGCGGCCCTCATTGACACTTATTGGGTAGGTGGCAACCAGGCATACCTGCACCTCCCACAATCCTGGAGTGGCAGCTACTTGTTGGCCACCCTACATGCTGCACTAATGGTGATACCGGAAAGCCACATTGATGGGAGCAAGAAAATGCGAGAGACCCCTCAGCAGAATGAGGCCCAACCAACTGCAGAATCACAAGTATATGTCCTGTCTTCCGGTAATAAGGGGGAGATAATGTCATGAAATAGACGGTCGTCGGACTACATATGAAAAGCATCCTCAGAGCTACTGGCGCAGATCCCGGACAGATATCGATTATTTAGCTCTGCACAGACTTTCTTCGCCTCACTCATCCCCAGCATCCAGGCATGGGCAAATGCAAAATGGCTCCAAATTACACGCTGGGAGCTGATCCAGCTGGCGAATGACACTGAAGAAGGATTTAATGTAATAAAAGTGGAATTGCGAGCACTGCGGCTAATGACCATGCAAAATAGGTATGTCTTAGACCTGTTAACAGCGATGGACGGAGGTGTTTGCCGAAAAATTGGAAGTGCCTGCTGCACTTTCATACCTTCCGAAGATGCAGATAATGGTTCCTTATCCCACGTGATCGAAGCCGTACATAACCTAGGAGAAAGAATGAAAATGGAAGGTGGAGCAGAAGCAAGCACATGGTTCGACAACATCTTCTCCTGGTTCCCATCATGGCTAGGAATGACTGTTAAATTTTTGATGCCGGCAGTAGTGTTCCTCCTTTTTATTTTTTGTATGTGCCAGGTGGGCCCTTCCGATGTTGTGCAAACGCAGTACCAAACGGTGCAATGATGATGGTGTCAATGGGCAACGCTCGCGGTACGATACAACATATGCAGGAAGTAGAGGTACAAACAGGAGCAGAAAACACACCAAGATTCCAGATGGTGCCCATATACCACAGCGGAGATGTAGTAGATAGGTTATGGCACACTACAATTAAAGAGCCCCGTGAACTTGAATGGTATGAGGAGGTGTGGGTGGATTTGGAAGAGGATGGAGGTTGTATATATCTGACCTGCACCCCGGACGAGTATGCTAGAAGGGGAGAAAGCCTGCGAGGAGTGTGTAGGGCATGGATGCCCATAAAAGGCACCCCTGCATGGGATGAGGCTGTAGCTGAAGAAGAAGAACGCAAGAGGTTGAGGGAGTTACAGTATTCGTTACTTAAGTAACAAAAGGGGGGAAATGTATGGGAGGATAGGTCCAAGGGACCCCCCCTTCCCTGCAGCCCCCCCCCTTGTGGAGTCCATGGCTCGTCAGGGGTCCCCCCTGCCACCAGGGCGCAGGTGGCAGGTGGACCACTGGCTGAAGACATTGACCAAACATGCTGTATTAAGCTAGGCCCTGGAAACCATTTTGTGAAATCAAAATGGCATGAGCCCTGTGCGCCGCAGCGTGGCCCCCACCCTTGGAGAGTCTCACTTGTCCCCGCGGCCGCAGCTCCCTGGCAAATCCGCTGAGAGCCCGTTCCCACGAACAGACGGACATGAGCTAGTGCTAGATGCAAACACTGTAACATTCACCTTCCGCAGTGCATCACTGTTCTCAGTATGACCCGGCCAGCAGGGCCGGGGTGGAAAAGAACTGTAAAATGGTCCCCCGACAAAAGTAGAGCCCTCAAATACTAATGAGCAAACTGCCTGTGATGTTCTCTCCATGACCTTTTTGACTAAAACATGTAGCCTCTGTGAAGATGGCAGAATGTGTGTTTATATGACATCCTGGTTGAAGTACCCACATCCCCGTAGCTATGCGCAAATGGTAAAAGTGTCCCGGGGTTTTCATGTTATATGTTTCACCGAGAAGAATGCACTCCAAGGTCCTATGCCATAACTGAACTAATGCTGCTAGAGTGCAAAGGAAGACAAGTGCAACCACATTGGGAGCTCATGTAAATTGTGCACGAAAATGCACAAAATGTATTTGAATGTCCAAGCTCACCATGTGTCACTGCCATCAGTCTCATTGGCCAGTTGTTCCTGCGTGCTCCACCAACCTTACTACTACCTCGCTTACCTTGCATGCATAGAAATGTAACAAAATGTTGTGGTTGTTAAATACTTAACATATAGATATCGATTGCAAAATGGGTATAGGTAACACATTTGAAATGGCCATGTAAAGGCACTAACAATATAGAAAACATAAGCTTTGAAAAGAATCAATGAGTATTGTACATTATATGAATGTTTTTGCCTCTTCCACATAATCTGCAACACACAAGGAAAATACCATTGTGGGCATATGCAAGGCCATTCCCCCTTCCTCCCCATTGAAGCCTGTCAGACGGAAAGCAGAGGCCTGTGCTGCTCTGCCTCACCTCCCCCAATTCGGCTGGAGCCGCTTCAAGCATTCACGTTCCCCTGCAGCTCCCAGGGCCGCGGCCAGCCACCTGAATTATTTACAACCCAGCAGTAAACCCCGGCCATAAACGCAGGCCCGAAGGTGCCCTTTCTTAGGCTCCACGACCCACCAGCTCACCCCCGGTAAAAGGCCCCTGTAAAATTAGGACACCCAATATTATAGCAACACTGTAGGAACACATTCATAATGACTTCTAACGAGACATGATAACTTGGACAGCTCGCCCCTGGCCCTGGGACCCAACCTCGTGACCTATGATACCCGGTCAACAGGACGATGGTAACCATGTATTGATGTATCACCAAAAGACCCCACTCTAGGTGCATTCCTCCTGTGTTGCATTAACCTGTAGAATAACCTATTGGAAGATTTACCGGGGAAGATAATACTGCAATATTGAATGAATGCGGTGTGCGTGGCCTTAGGGCAGAAAGCCAAGAAAGACGTTCATCACTGACACTGGTCACGCCTGGCACAACAACACCGCCCGGATGAGCCCAGCTGACCTGCCCGGCCCACGTGGGTAACCAGTGACATCCACCAACCACGGCAAACCACATCACAGCTGCACCTATAGTTAGTCGTTGCCACCCAATCCCCACGAACATGTGCCCCCTATAGTGTGTAGGTTCTTATGACGCATTTTGTAAATATATACACCTGTCTTTGCTATTGTCAGACAGAGCGCTCTCGGAGTTTGCAGAGTCATTTGCATGCCCTATTCTGACTTATAAACTCCCATTAAGCTCACCCGCACTTTGTCTTAGCCTTATTCCCTTCTTGGGAGAATCCATTATTGTCTCTCATTGTGGGGAGGATCGTGCTATCTGGGGACGCTCGCCTTCAGTAGTAAAGGAAACATCACACTTTACGTAAGAAAATGGAAACATGTTTTCTCTTATAACATTTGAATCCGTGGATGGTCCCCCGACAAAAGTAGAGCCCCCAAATACTAATGAGCAAACTGCCTGTGATGAAACTCTTCTCTCCATGACCTTTTTGACTAAAACATGTAACCTCCATGAAGATGGCAGAATGTGTGTTTATATGACATCCTGGTTGAAGTTCCCACATCCCCGTAGCTATGCGCAAATGGTAAAAGTGTCCCGGGGTTTTCATGTTATATGTTTCACCGAGAAGAATGCACTCCAAGGTCCTATGCCATAACTGAACTAATGCTGCTAAAGTGAAAAGGAAGACAAGTGCAACCACATTGGGAACTCATGTAAATTGTGCACGAAAATGCACAAAATGTATTTGAATGTCCAAGCTCACCATGTGTCACTGCCATCAGTCTCATTGGCCAGTTGTTCCTGCGTGCTCCACCAACCTTACTACTACCTCGTTTACCTTGCATGCATAGAAATGTAACAAAATGTTGTCGTTGTTAAATACTTAACATATAGATATCGATTGAAAAATGGGTATAGGTAACACATTTGAAATGGCCATGTAAAGGCACTAACAATATAGAAAACATAAGCTTTGAAAAGAATCAATGAGTATTGTACATTATATGAATGTTTTTGCCTCTTCGACATAATCTGCAACACACAAGGAAAATACCATTGTGGGCATATCCAAGGCCATTCCCCCTTCCTCCCCATTGAAGCCTGTCAGACGGAAAGCAGAGGCCTGTGCTGCTCTGCCTCACCTCCCCCAATTCGGCTGGAGCCGCTTCAAGCATTCACGTTCCCCCGCAGCTCCCAGGGCCGCGGTCAGCCACCTGAATTATTTACAACCCAGCAGTAAACCCCGGCCATAAACGCAGGCCCGAAGGTGCCCTTTCTTAGGTTCCACAACCCACCAGCTCACCCGAGGTTAATGGCCCCTGTAAAATTAGGACACCCAATATTATAGCAACACTGTAGGAACACATTCATAATGACTTCTAACGAGACATGATAACTTGGACAGCTTGCCCCTTCCCCTGAGACCCAACCTTGCGACCTATGATACCCGGTCAACAGGACGATGGTAACCATGTATTGATGTATCACCAAAATACCCCACTCTAGGTGCATTCCTCCTGTGTTGCA
The DNA here is from genome assembly GCF_040938575.1 of Ambystoma mexicanum. Lineage (NCBI taxonomy): Eukaryota > Metazoa > Chordata > Amphibia > Caudata > Ambystomatidae > Ambystoma > Ambystoma mexicanum. The sequence goes on from NC_090925.1 coordinate 381,570,740, forward strand.
TTACCCTGTAGAATAACCTATTGGAAGATTTACCGGGGAAGATAATACTGCAATATTGAATGAATGCGGTGTGCGTGGCCTTAGGGCAGAAAGCCAAGAAAGACGTTCATCACTGACACTGGTCACGCCTGGCACAACAACACCGCCCGGATGAGCCCAGCTGACCTGCCCGGACCGGCCCACGTGGGTAACCAGTGACCTCCACCAACCACGGCAAACCACATCACAGCTGCACCTATAGTTAGTCGTCGCCACCGAATCCCCACGAACATGTGCCCCCTATAGTGTGTAGGTTCTTATGACGCATTTTGTAAATATACACGCCTGTCTTTGCTATTGTCAGACAGAGCGCTCTCGGAGTTTGCAGAGTCCTTTGCATGCCCTATTCTGACTTATAAACTCCCATTAAGCTCACCCGCACTTTGTCTTAGCCTTATTCCCTTCTTGGGAGAATCCATTATTGTCTCTCATTGTGGGGAGGATCGTGCTATCTGGGGACGCTCGCCTTCAGTAGTAAAGGAAACATCACACTTTACGTAGGAAAATGGAAACATGTTTTCTCGTATAACATTTTAATCCGTGGATGGCAGGAAAATAATCCAGGCTAATCCAATTAAACATGCCACATTTGGTAACAAGCTATGCAATGGTTTAAAAGTTATTAGAAATGTAAAACATAAATTTTTTCAATTTGTACGAATGGACCTCTCCATCGAGAAAATTGATGTTCTGAACAGGAGCCACTAAATTGCCTGCTCCAATTTTACGAGATTGTTGGAAACATGTACACTTTACCTTGAAGTTGATTCAAAAATTCTGAAAATTGCATGTCAAACTCCAGATATTAAAATGTTTAAAAAAAATACCATAATCTACATTTTAATATCAAATTGTATTTCTTTGATGTGCGCACTGTAGTCTCAAAGTGTAATCTGAAATATATATATATGCAGATGTAAGTAGGTTTGGATTACGGAACATCCAATAGTAATCCACATATACACACACCTCATGTTCTCTTGCAGGACATGCAGCTTACTGTGGTAGGTGGTTGCTGCTAACAACGTTGCCCAAACTCTGAATTAGAGAAAAGTCTTTGAGAGTGAACATTAACCCAGTTCATTGAAAAGCAGACAGGCACAGATTGATGATAGATCACCACAGAAAGACATATAGATACCCAAAGACAGCGAGATGGAGAGAGAGAGAGAGAGAGAGAGAGAGAGAGAGAGAGAGAGAGAGAGAGAGAGAGAGAGAGAGAGAGAGAGAGAGAGAGAGAGAGAGAGAGAGAGAGAGAGAGAGAGAGAGAGAGAGAGAGAGAGAGAGAGAGAGAGAGAGAGAGAGAGAGAGAGACTCTTCCTCGTCCATCTTCCCCATGACAGTCCTTCTTCCTCGTCCATCTTCATCATCACATACCCGCCTCCTCTTCCTTATCCATCTTCCATGTCACAGTCATGCTTCCTTTTCCTTGTCCAGCTTCCTCATCACAGTCCCACATCCTCTGCCTCGTCCATCTTTCTCATCACAGTCTCTTGTCCTCATTCTTCATCACAGTCACTTTTCATTTTGTAGTTTATCTTCCTTGTCACAGTCCCTCACCCTCTTCCTTGCACAGCCTTCTCATCCTCGTCCATCTTTCTAGTAACATTTCCAGTTCCTCTTCCTCCTCCATCTTCCTTGTCACAATCGCTCTTCCTCTTTCATATTCCTCATCACAGTCCTCATTCCTTTTCAATCCAACTTCCTCATCACAGTCCCACTTTCTCATCTGCGCCCATCTTCCCTGTCGCCATCCCATGTCCTCTTCCATGTCCAACTTCCTCCCTGTTTCTCTTACCCATCGCAGACCCTCTTCCCTGCCACAGTCCCTCTTCCTCACACCTCTTCCTTGCTGCAGCACCTCTGACCACTGTTGGGCCTATGTCACAATACGTACCACTATCTTCGCTTACCCACTATCAGCCTACCCCTCATATGGAATACCAGCCACACGTACCCATCATCATTCTAGGCCACTATATGCACCCTATGTTACCATGTAACACCATTTGTCCCAATCGACCCCTCTGCCACTGTGACATTAGAAAGATAGATAGATAGATAGATAGATAGATAGATAGATAGATAGATAGATAGATAGATAGATAGATGACAGAATAGATATACATACAGATATTGATAGTAGGCTAGAAAGAGCAACAGATAGATAGTAGATGGACAACCGGACACACCCACACACAAACACACACACACACACACACACACACACACACATAGAACAATACATATCAAGAGAGAGACAGATAGATAGATAGATAGATAGATAGATAGATAGATAGATAGATAGATAGATAGATAGAACTACCCAAAGGCAGAAAGGATTTTCTAAAACTGTATGAAATATGTGATATACAAACATAACAGCTTACAACTGATAACGTTTGCCCACCATGTAAAGTTGACCTTTCAGCTGTGCGAGGTGAAAACTAAAATCAGAAGAATACATTGCAGACACTTCGACAGCCACGTTCACTTCACAATACACCATTTACTACGAATTACACCCACAATTACCACGACCAATCAGTCATGGACAAATGTATACGATATGTGATGCACCATAGCGTCGTGTCCCGCATTGTCTGTGTATTCGTAATTTGTAACTCACAACATGAATCCATTCTTTAAAGTCAAAGCAGTAATAAACAAGTCAACTAAGCACAGGCAATACTGTGCAGGTAGTGTGGGGGAGGACATGTGGTTAAGCAGATATAACACACGCTGCCTGATCATTTTAAGGCAGGCACCTCACTTGAGCATTCCTTCCCTAACAGGTAAGTAAGCTTCCAATGTCTCAAAGACTTCAAGTCACAGGTAAGTACCTAGAAGGGGGGAGGGTGGAAGTCTCAAAGTTCCCCATAACAGGTTTTGACTACAGCCAATTGGTTGGTAAAAAATATCTTTGAAAAGAACCCTTTTCGGGTAAAACGGTCTAGGACAAAACTAGGGTTATACTCCCAATGTAACCTTATAAGGGGTGGAATTGGAGTACCTGGCAGGCGGACGGGGATCCTAGACTAGACGTACAGCCAGCAACGTGTAGTGTCAAAAAGTGTACTTTACGCCCATGCATTGCCTATGAGGCACGGTGGGAGAGGGGGGCCAAAGGTGGTATGAACTCTTGAATCCTGAACTTCAAATTTTAAATCAAACACTCCTGTAGTCCCCATAATCGCTGGGGACAGTTACTTCTGTAATTCGTCTCATGGGTGGAGGTCCTGGGCTCGCGGGTGCAGAGGCTGAAGTAGGTGTCAGGTTTGGGTCTGGCTAGACAGTGGCTTGATGTCTGTTTCTGAGACAGTTCCAGCAGACTTGCAGCAGGACGCGCATGACTAGCATCGACTTGCAGCAGCCAGAACAATTCCCAACAAGGGTATGGACCTCCAGGGAACAGCAGGCGCAGAGAGGTGGCAAAACACACAGGATGGGGGTCTGCAGGCTCAGCTTGCTGTGGCAGCAAAATAGAGGCTCCAGGCAGGCCCCTCTCGAGGATTGGGAGCAGGTGATGCAGGCAGAAATGATTCTGTGCCTCAAGTTGAGGACCTGCAGAGTCGCAAGCTTCAGCTCCGTATGGCCATTGTTTCAGTAGAAAGGCCTGGTTGGTGAATGGTCAGCCAATAGGAGGACCCCGGAGCACTTCTGAAGTCCACCGACAGCACGGTATTGGTGCAGGATGCAGGAATAGTTGCGTCCATTAGTGCAAGGGAGGAGGGCACCATTGAGGGTCTTCCCAAGACATAGGAGAGGCCGCAGAGGTTCACTGCTCGATGGGTCGGGCAATGTGGGGGTCCTCCGGGTTTAATGCAGTCTTCACATCTTCAGATTCTTGACTCCATTTCAGAGACCTCCAAAAAGGCTCCAGACCCTCTTCTCGTATCCCAAATCCAGGCTGGTTCATTGGCTCAGCCCGCCAATCACAGGCAGCCATTTACCCCACATCTGCAAAGCAACAGACATCACCTGGATAAAGTGTGGATTGGGACTGGACAGTGCCACTCCCATTTTCCACCAGTTCACTTACACGGAGGTCCTAAGCGAGACCCTGCACACCCTCTTAAGGAAGTTTCTGGCCTGAGAGCAAGACGGCCAAAAAGCAAGATGGTGAAAGTATACATCTTAAACTACATGAAGAAGCTATTTTGAGCATATGATATTCAAACTGGCACTATGTAGTGAAAACTGGCACTATGTACTGGCACTATGTAGTGAAAAGGATGGTACATGTTAGTGCACCAGAAACAGCTGAAAAACACAATTTACTGCCACCAGCCTGTTTTAGACACACCATTAAAGCATAACACATGTTGCTAGATCAAAGGGAAAACAGGACAAAAGGTCGTGTGCTAGCAAACCACAAAAAACAGGAAAACACAAATGGGAGAAACAGTGTCCCTGCCTTAGGGGCTGACGAGTGCCCCCAAAATAAATGAATTGAGAGGTAAGGGAAGCGCAAAAGACTTTACTCGCCAGCCAGGATTCCAAACCATAGATATAATGGGGCTGCCATTGAAATCAATGGAGAGAAGGCTGCAAAAGAAAATCTCCCTAATAATGTACACTAAATGACAACTTGTTATGGTGGGTTTAAAAAGGTTTGAAAAAGAAACCTTGCTGTTGTGGCTCAGAACTGGCGGTGAACTTCCAGCGATGGCTACTGGGTTACGTTGTGGAATGTGGGACTTGGCTGGACTTTCATTTGTGTGTATATGGGATACATTACTCACCGTAATCGTATTTCTGATGCTTGTATCTGCTTAGATTCACATGCTGTGCATAGGCCGACATCTAGTGGAAGCTGCGGAGTATTACAGTTTGTTTTTCGAAAATCGAAAAAGGGCGTCGACACAGGGCGTGCCAGTAATACTATCCCTAGTGTGACGTCCACTGTACCCATGATCCCTCACGCGTCTAGGATCCCCAGATTGTGTTTTTCCTGACATGAGGTAGCATGAGGAGTAGCGTGAGTACAGATAGTCCAAGCAGATAGACAGAAAGGTAAGACTACAAGCAACCATGCGCCTTCTCTCGGAGGGGAGGAAGGGTGGGTCGCATGTGAATCTAAGCAGATACAAGCATCAGAAATACGATTACGGTGAGTAATGTATCCCTTCTGAGGCTTGTGGAATCTGCTTAGATCACATGCTGTGCATAGATTAGCGAGCAGTACCAGAAGAAGGAGGTGGGATGTGAGAAGGGTCATGAGCAAACAGGTGTCTTAGAACCGCTTGTCCCACTTGTGTATCTGTCTTGGAATGAGTGTCAATGCAGTAATGCTGAGTAAAAGTGTGAATAGAGCTCCAAGTAGCTGCTTTGCAAATGGTGTCGAGGGGAACATTTGCAATGAAAGCCAGAGTGGCCCCAATGCCTCTAGTAGAGTGGGCCCTTGGTGTAAACGGCAGAAGCTTTTTAGAAAGAGAGTAACACAGCTGTATACAGTTGATAATCCACTTAGAGATAGCGCCCTTAGAGACGCGATCCCCCTCTCTGCCTGTAGCTACGGAGACAAACAGTTGATCTGTTTTCCTTAGCGGTCTGGTTTTATTTACATAGTATAAGACCGCCCTACGCACATCTAGGGTGTGTAGTTTCACCTCAGCCGAGCTTTGTGGGTTTTGGAAGAAAGCCGGAAGCTCGATGGACTGGTTTACATGGAACTTGGATATGAATTTTGGTGAGAACCTAGGGTGTGTGCGTAAAACCAGTTTGTCCTTGTGGATAGTAAAGAAAGGATCTTGCACTGACAGAGCCTGAATTTCACTGACCCTTCTTATGGAGGTAATGGCTACTAAGAAGGCCGTTTTATAAGTCAGGTGTTTGAGACTACTTTTATGCATGGGTTCGAAGGGGGGCCCCATGAGCTTAGCTAGCACCACGTTGAGGTCCCATCCTGGCGGTGGGTTCGAAATAGGAGGGTGAAGTCTCTTTACTCCTTCCATGAAGGCTTTAACCACTGGTACTTTCCACCACGAGACCCTGTTATGGGATGTGGTGTAAGCCGAGAGGGCTGCCAGGTGTACTTTCAGAGAGTTAAAAACCAACCCTGCATCCAGCAGGTGGAGCATGTATGTTACAACGTTGGAAGGAGTGCAATCAACCGGGTTGATTTGTTTATTCTGGCACCAGATAACGAATCTTTTCCACTTGTCAAAGTAACAGTGTCTTGTATTTGGTTTCCTGGACTCTTTTAGAATGTCCATACACCTCTGTGGTAATTTGAGATGTCCAAACTCTATGACTTCAGGAGCCATGCTGCTAGGTTCATAGAGTTGGGTTCCTGATGCAGTGTTTGACCTTGTTGCTGGGACAGAAGGTTGTACCAGGCTGGGAGTCTGATGGGCTCGCACACCGCCATCCTGCGTAGGTGTGGAAACCATGGTTGTCTCGCCCACATGGGAGCAACTAGGATGAGCGTCATTGATTCCTTGTTCATCTTGTACACCACCTTCCTGATGAGAGGAGTTGGTGGAAAAGCGTACGCAAACATCCCTGACCAGTTCATCCACAGGGCATTCCCCTGGGAGTCCGTTTGGGGGAACCTGGATGCAAATCCTGGGCATTGTTTGTTTTCGCTTGTGGCGAATAGGTCTATAGTGGGGAAACCCCACTGAGAGAAGAGATCTTCTACTACGTCTCTGTGAAGGACCCATTCGTGTTCTTCTGGGAGGGGGTCTCTGCTTAGAGCATCCGCTAGGGAATTGAGCTCCCCTGGAACATGTTGCGATGACAGGAAGATGTTCCGTCTGAGTGCCCATATCCATATTTTCTGGGCAAGCTTGGACAGATTTGGCGAACGAGTCCCTCCTTGCTTGTTCAGATAGAACATGGCTGTCGTGCTGTCCGTCCTGATCTGCACCGACAAGTTCAGTAGATGGGGCTCGAACGCCTGCAGCGCTCGGAATACTGCCAGAAGCTCTAGCAGATTGATGTGGTTCTTGGCTACTGAGTGAGACCAGAGACCCTGAGCTGTGTGGTGGAGATGGTGAGCTCCCCACCCAGTCAGGCATGCATCTGTAGTAACCACTGCCTGTACTTCGGGATCGTAAAAGGGTTTCCCCTTTGCGATATTCTCTCTTGTCCACCAGTGTAGGCTCTGTACGAGTGTTGGCGAAACGACCACTAGATCGTCCCACTGACCACTTGCCTGAGACCAATGTTTCGCCAACCATTCCTGCATGGGACGCATGCGCAGACGCGCGTGGGGGACCAGGTAAATGCATGACGCCATCATGCCCAGTAACCGCATAGCTTTGCGTACTGTTATCTGTTGACCTGACTGATAATGCGGAATTTGCAGAAGTATATTCCGAATTCTTTCTTCCGAAGGGAAGGTCAATTCTCTCTGAGTATCTAGGATAGCTCCTAGAAACTGTTTTGAGGTGCTTGGCACCAGACTTGACTTCTTCTCGTTGATAGAGAAGCCTAATTCGTGGAGGAGGTCGATAGTCCTCTGAATGTTTGATCTGCAGATTCCTGGGGTTTCCCCCGTTATGAGCCAGTCGTCTAGATAAGGGTACACTGGGATTGCCTCCCTGCGTAGGTGTGCAGCTGCCACCGCCAGTACCTTGGTGAATACCCTTGGTGCTGAAGCTATCCCGAAGGGCAGTACCTTGAATTGGTAGTGGCGACTGTCCACCTTGAAGTGCAAGTATTTTCTGTGCGCCGGGAGCATAGAAATATGAAAATAGGCATCTTTCATATCCAAGGTTGCCATGTAATCCCCCTTTTTTTGGAGTGGGATTACCTCTTGTAGCGTGGTCATACAGAATTTTTGGGGCTTGACATACTTGTTGGCAGGTCGTAAGTCCAATACTGGGCGCATTGTTAAATCTTTCTTTGGCACAAGGAAGTAAGTTGAATAGATACCCTTGTTTACCTGGTGTCCTGGGACGAGTTCTATCGCGTCCTTTAGGAGCAGATTGTAGATTTCCTCGAGGAGGATCTTTTGATGTTCTAAAGAGTGGACTTTTTGTCTTGGAGGGTGGTTTCGGGGACGTTGCAGTAGTTCTATACAGTACCCCTTGGATACCGTCGACAGCACCCATCTGTCGGATGTTATCCCTTCCCATGCCTGGGTGAAGCTGGATATTCGTCCCCCTACTGGGGTTGCATGGGAAGGGACCCTGAAATGAGCGTCACTGCTTTGGTGGAGGCGTGCCGCCTCCTTTACTGGGGCTGCCTCTGCCTCTACCACGTCCTCTTCTACTAGCCCTACCATACCCCTGGGTAGACTGTTGTGAGTTGGTGTTCCATTGTGTACCCTGGGTGTGGGAATAGCTATTTCCTCTATTGGAATTTTGGCCGCGGGGGCGACGAAAATTGCCGTTCCCTCTTTGGTTAGGTGGTTTTGTAGTTAACTGGCCAAGGGATTTGAGGGTGTCGAATTCCTCCTTAGCGTTTTTTAGTGCGTCCTCGACTGCCTTTCCAAACAGGAGATCACTTTCCACTGGTTTGTCTAAGAGTGCAGCTTGTGTTTCTGCTCTGAATCCCGACTGCCTCAACCAAGCATGTCTTTTGATGACAGTCCCCTCTGCTATAATTCTACCCGCATTGTCTGCGGCGTCTAAAGTTGCTTTTAAAATGCAGCCTGAGACGTTTCTTCCCTCTGCACAAATGCGAGATAGCTGGCTCTTAAGGGGTTCGGGAGCGGAATCTATTAGTGCTGCCACTTCTTCCCACTGATGGCAGTTGTAGCTGGCCAACAGTGTGGTGGAATTCGCGATTCTGGTTTGGTAGGCTGCCGTGGAAGCTACTTTTCTACCAAAACCATAGAGTTTCTTACTTTCCTTGTCGGGGGGAGCCTCCGAGGAAGATAATGGGGTTCCAGCTCTCTTGCGGGTGTTAGTTACGACTAGAGAGTCTGGCTTAAGTTGGCCTCTAATATATAGAGGGTCCGACTGGGCTGCTTTAAACAGCTTCTCTACTCTCGGGTTTACAGGTCTTGTCAGGTTTGGGTTGACAAGGGATGGTGCTATTCTGCGTTGAATAGATTTCAGGATGGGAATGGTCTGGGCTACTGTCTTCCTTTCCCCTATTAGTTCCTCCGCGAAGTCCCTCTCTTCTTGGACACCTTGTGTGTCTATGTGGAAGTGGTTAGCTGCCCGAGAGAGCAGTTCATTCAGGAGGGGCTGATTATCTATTGGGGAATCAGACACTGGGGCTTCCCTTTCGACTGGTGAGTCCATTCTGAAAATATCTGGGCTATTTTCTGGCTCATCCTCGTCTTCGTCCTCCCCGTAATAATCTGACACTGCGAGATCTTCTGGTGTCTCAAAATCCTGGCCCTCTATAAGGGAAGAGTCTCCTTGGCCTGTAGGGAAAAGGCAAGAATAGGGTTGGACCTCGAAGGGGTCTGAAGCCTTTACTGGTGTCTCGACCCGGGGCCTTTTATTTGAAGGGATAGGGTCCCTTGAACCTGAGGGAGAAGATTCCTGAGGGTTTAAAGCTAGTAGTTGGTCAGGGTGTCTTTCGAAGAAATTTGCTAAGGAGGACATCCTTGACATTACTCTGTCAATGTCCTCGCATGACCAGAGTTTTGAGCTTGGGGTGACCTTGCTGGAACTCTCTATGGACTGTCCCTGAGAAGACTTGGACGGGGAAGTCAGTTCTATTGTTGTGGGGGATTGCAAGGGTTGTTTCCTTTGTTGCTTACCCCCTTCCCCGTGGGTGGAAGTGTGTTTACCCTTTCCCTTATCTTTCGACGCCTGGCGTCGAGGATCGGAGGTGGAATCCCAGTGTTTCGACCTAGGCTTCGAAACTGGGCCCTCCTCACTCCCAAGTGATGTACCCTTTCCCTGGGGTGCAGGCTGGGGATGGAAGCCGTGTTCGTCTCCGGACGAGTGATCTTCCGTGATGTTAATGGGCGAGGCACTATGTGCAAGTGTGGAGGCTTGCCTGACGTCGTGCGGCGACCTCGACCGGGACCGCCCAGAGGACGTCCTTTCGGACCGCTCCTTCTGTGCCTCTTTCCGAGGTTTCGACGACGTCGAATCTCGGGTGGGTTTTTTGTGTTTAGCGTGTGTATGTGTAACGCTCTTGTCGCCGGGGGACTTCCCCATAGTCGCCGGGACGGACGACCTTCCGAGGCCGGGGACGTGCGTTAGGCTGTCTTTCGACGCCTTGGTGCCCTCGCCGTCCGAAAGTCCGGCGTCGCTGCCGTCGCTGAAGGTACCCTCCGCCTCCATAGCTGCTAGCTTGGCGTGGTGGGCCCAACGCTTGGTGGAGCGGTCCTTAAGAGTCTTTGTCTTAAACCTGCTACAGGCCCTGCAACCCGCCTCGGGGTGGTCTCTGGGCAGGCAAAGGTTGCACGTAGCGTGCTTATCTACCCAAGGGTATTTCTTATTACACTTGGGGCAAAACTGAAAGGGCGTACCCTCCATACGCGCCTGTGGGCAGCGGGCAAGTGTGTGTAGGTAAGAAGGTGTCTATAACCGAGTGTGGAAGTGTACCACCCCCCACTCTCCCTACTTGTAGGGCCGAGGCCAGCGGCCCAGGCCCGAGCCGAGGCGGAAGACTCAAGGCCCAATCCGTCGGGTTTCGACGTTGATCTCCTCCCCGGTTCGGCGTCGAGATGCTGGTCGACGTAAGGGTGACAAAATGGGGCAAATTAGAATTAGTTTTAAGTGTAAATATGGCAAAGCCAGGGAACTCCGATGAAGTGCTTCCGACCAGAATGGCGGAAAAAAACAATCTGGGGATCCTAGACGCGTGAGGGATCATGGGTACAGTGGACGTCACACTAGGGATAGTATTACTGGCACGCCCTGTGTCGACGCCCTTTTTCGATTTTCGAAAAACAAACTGTAATACTCCGCAGCTTCCACTAGATGTCGGCCTATGCACAGCATGTGATCTAAGCAGATTCCACAAGCCTCAGAAATATATATATATATATATATATACACAGTACCAAGAAAGTTATGGTGGGTTTAAAAAGGATTGAAAAAAAACTTTTCACCTGAAATGTGAAAATAAGAAAAATGTGTGACTTGGTGCAAATGGAAAGTCCATTTGAGCCAAGTCACACATTCCACAAAGCCACCTAGTAGCCATCCCTGGAAGTTCACCTCCAGTTCTGAGCCACAAGAGCAAAGCATTGTGGGTACGGAAATTAGCCCAAATGCAAGCCGTTTCTCCAATGGTCTTTGTCTAAGAGGGCAGTGCTATGTTATGCATAGCTTAATCAACCCAAGACAGACATGTGCAAGGCTTTAAGGACAACTACATACCTGGATTAACCCTCACTAGGGATCATCAGTGCAGTATAGTCCTGACAGCCTTGTGGCCGTGTTTTTGCAAAACACCAAGAAAGTTATATATTTATTTTTTTACTTTGCATCCTCAAAACGTTCTGATGGGCTTTTCCACATGCTGCTATGGTGGATCTGTTCCATATGCTGCTGGATACTTGGCATCTGATGTATTGGAAGAGGACATGTATTCCTCGCCAGAAATTACTCTAAACCCTATAGCTTTTAAAATGCAACTTCATCCAACTATTTAGCTATGAAATAAAGTATTATCAGTCATAAAAAAAAACCTTGTGGAGAGAAGCACACGATCTGCTGTTCCCTCCTCTGCAAGCTCCTGCCAGTTCGGGGAGAATATTCATGAGTGACTGGTAAGCAGGAAAAGCCGATGGCATGCTGTCCGGATTCCAGGCATTCCACGGGCGCATATCCTGCACAGTACTGAGAGGTTTGGCAGGGAAATTTGCACCATTCAGACTAACTCAAAAATGAACCGTGGGACGCAAGCTCTCCGCCGTGGGAGCACGAACCTTTAACTCTGTGACCTCCTTTCTCGAAGAGCAAACCTCGTAGGCCACAGGAGACTTCTCAGGGCCCGAATTTGTTCTCCAAGGCCTTGAACCTCCCACTGGGTTTTAGCCCTACAACACGATACAATCTTGGCAGTTTTTTGCTGGTAATTATGTTTGAGTGTCGGGTCTGTACATTGTATGTTGACCAGAGCGCTTAAGCTTCCTGGGCTTCACATCACAATTATTTTGTTCATAAGGGTGCACTGGAGCTCAAGCCAACCTCTTTGGTTCAATAAACAGAATGTTAATGATATGGTGGGAAAGGGATCCACTGCAGAGTGGAATGGAACACACGCTCTCCTTATTGTGGTCTACTCGTCGCAGCACTCTGCGGCCGTTCATTCTAAAATGTTTAACCCAGGATCTAGGTCCAAGTAGGAGCCGCAGCCGCATCCGGTGGACATTTGCATATGCACTTCTTCTGCGGTGGCTTTTGTGGGAGACCATTTGGGATAATTCTTGCACTCTGTTTTGTGGAACATGCTTGAGAGAAGACTGGTGAACTAAAGGGGAAACTCCCACAAAAATGCACTTGAGTTATCTTGTGGGCCCTTTAGTCTGGTCTTGATGCACAAAAGTGCACCACAGCACAGTTCCTCTTCATCCCGCAGTCGTTGCTTATCTTGGATTAGTCCTCACCCAAGAGTCATCCATTGCATGTTCCTAATAAGAACCAGACTCAAATGGCCCCAAACACTCCTCCCCTAGCCATAAGGTCTCCCTTGGCTCAGAATGCAACCCAGATAGGACCAGAGTCATGTACTTCCGTGAAGCAAAGTATCTCTCAGGAGGGTTCTTCTGTAGGGGCAAAAACTGGTTGTCTGCAGACAATGCCACTGGCATATCTATGCAGGCAAGAACCCAGGGTGAGCGTAGTCTGCATGCCGGTGGAGTGCTGGTTGACCTTTTCCGGCATCTGAAGGTACGGCCACATTGGGCTTCAGGTAGGAATTAGGTTATTCTAGGTGTCCAGCAGATTGTGGGATTGCTGAGGCCTTTCGGTGGGCAAAGCTCTAATGGAGATACTAGACTGCACATATTGCGGCTTTCGTAGGTCAGTGGCTGCTCAGTCTGAAGCAGCATCTCGGCATCACAAGCGACACAATGGCCTCTGTCTGCGTTTCCCGCTCAATAAAGGACTCTGAATCTCGCTGTTTTCTGCATTTGGACTTGTTTTTCTCTGAGGTCGTTGGGGAAAAATGGCAAGCATGGAGAAAAAAAGAAAGGAAATGTGCTTCGATGAAGAGCCACACGTTTCTTGCCTCTCCGTACATAATCTCTCTCCTTCTATGTTTGAAGCCCGATGCATCCTTGGAGGCCACACAGTGCTGGGTTAGGGTGGTCCTTCTTGGTCAGCATCTCAGCTTACATCGTTGGTGGTGACCAAAGCTGAGGTCTTGGTTTATAGCAGAGGCAGGGAGGCTGTACCAGAAATTCCCAGACCTGCCCCTCCAACGTCACACCAGACTATGGCCTCCACCTCAGCAGCTTCTTCAGCCTCATCTGCGCCATTGGCTCTCCCAGAGTATGATGGGAATGAGGATCCAGGGGCTGAGGCGTGCCATAAAGCATTTATAAACCTGACATTCCTGTGATGTTTTCTTACTTGACCATTAATGTAGGTCTGACCATGGAAGCTGCTCAGCTAAGTAGCTGAGGAACCTTCTCCTACTGTCAGTCTACTTGTTGTCCATGCACATGGGAGTAACAGAGCATCTCAAACATGAAAGTGATCTGAATAAATCCTCCCTGGCCTGGTTTATGGTGCAATAACTCTTGAGCCTGAGCTCCTTCAGGTTGATCCCATGCTAGACAGCTTCAATGGCCAGCAAGCGGTTGCTTCCGAGGACATTTCCACTTTGATCACCCTAGATTAGAAGGCCAATTTGGCTCTCCGTGTAGGAACATATTCATTCTACACCTCCCAGTCTCTGTTAAAGATGTTCCCATTGCTGGCTTTGGGGCTTCAAAACAGAGACTCTTCAGAGCGTCTGTGCAGAATGGAAATGCTGGCCACATTCATAGCTGATTCAACTTTAGAAGGACTCAAGTCTATTGTATTTGTGGCTAGTGCATTGGTGGAAGCTTGTCCTTTGAGTTCCCTTTCTGGGCTAAGACGTCTCCGCCCACAACTGGACGAAGCTATTCACAATTCTCATAAGGCCATAAATCAAGCTCCATCCTTACAGGGCTCTGCAACCTTTTGCCCTCCAGATGTTTTGGACTACAGCTGTGATCAGTCCCAGCCACCATAATGAATGGATAGTGATCATGGGAGAAGTCGTCCAAAACACCTGGAGAGCCACAGGTTGCAGAACCCTGCTTTAATAGAAAGCAGAAGAAGTTTGCTCCTAAACGTTCTGTTTCCCTTTTCCAGTCGTGATAGTGTATTGCTCTTCTTCTGTTCAACAGGAACTGGTTTCAGTACAGAGCTTAAGGGGGTTGAGGTCAGCATCCTGGCTCTGCTTCTTCTAACAGCCCATGGGAGTCCTGTTCCTGTGGCGGGTCGCGATGGTCAGCCAGGGGAAGACTTGCAATAGAAAGTTTTCAGTTTGGACCTCTCAGCTCTGGAAAGAATAATAGAGAAGTCATCTAGCAGAGATTGCTTCCCTGCCACTCAATTTAGGCATCATGTCTACCCATGGGCATCACAGTATTTTCTAGAGCAGGGCTGGGCCCATGCAGAAAGGGACTATAGTGTCACCCCAAGTCCTGGAGCAGGGCTGAGTGTTCATTTAGCTAGATTCCTGCTGATAACTCCCCCAGGCGCTGGAGGGATTATCAACCTCAAGGGAGTCAATGCATCCTTTCTGATGAAGCACTACAAAAAGGAAACCCACCACAGGATCTGGCCCGTGATCAGCCACACGGAATTCCTAGCACTCGGATGCTTGCTTTCACCTCTCACTGATAGTCCTGCAGCAGCGACTCTTGCTCTTCCCTGCTCTAGGTGTCCATTTCCAGCTCAGAGTCCTCCACTTATCAGGTCAGATGTCCTAGCACCTCTGGTTGGGACTGATGCACAGAAGGGATTTTGCTGCACCCCTATCTGGATGATTGACCTGTGAATTTCAGCACCAGCCAGAACATACAGTCAGATACAGAGGAAGGGTGTGGATTTTTGACATCTCATGGTATCCTGCTCAATCTGAATAAATTGCAGCTCATACAAACACAGGATTTTCCGTTCTTTAGAGTGCATTTTAGCACTAAACTGAAAGAAGTGGTCCTTTCTGGATCAAGAGCCCTCAAATCACAGCACCATGTTTCTAGTCTGCTGCAGAAGGACTAGGCCTCAGCCAGGGCTTGACTATGGGAGCTAGAGAGGCATGGTAGGTCTGCTGACATGGAAAGCACTGGGGCAGTTTATATTTTAGCCCGCAGTTTGGAGAAGCTCAATCTGATGCCAGCCAGGGTCAGAGAAACCTTACACTAGTGTCAATAACCATGGCACCTTTACAGGCAGCAACTTACTGCTTCCTGGTAGCACCGGTGCTGTTCATTGGGAGGATAGCTCAGAGGCAACGTGTTCGCCTTGGAAGCAAGACGACACGGTGCAACACAGGTTCGATCCCCGGGTCCACGCTTAGAAACCTCTGGGTATTAAGCGCGTTATAAATATCATATCATCATATTAAACTTGCCAGTGGGTGCAACTTGAACCGCATTGTGGTCTCTGTCTGTGGAGGGTTCTATTAAATTGCACGGATGTGGCATGTTTGTTCTTTATCTAATGGGATTGTTGCTTGTGTATATTCTCAATAGATATGGACAGGGACGAAGGGGTGAGGTAGCAATTCCTGTTTACTTACTGGTAAACTGTGTTACTCAGATTGCCCTTCTTTATCCCAGTCCTTATGTATCCCACCCTCCCAAGCAGGGACACACTTCCCCTTCAATCCCACCTTGCTGGGTAGATGGATTGAATGTATTCCGAGTAAAAAGGGGTCTTGAGGTCCCAGCTCATTGGCGGGGAAGTCTGTTGAGGCCATTTTGAATTTGGTTATTAGGAAGAGGCAATACATGCGTGTCCTGTAAGGCCTCATAGCAAGGGATGTATGGAAAGAGGCAAAGAAAGGAGATTTGGCGTAATGAAGATTACCGATAAGCAATCGGGGCATTTACTAATGTGTGCACAACACAGTGCATCTTGTTGTGAAACCCTGTGCATCCGACAGAACACTGCAGTGAACCTGCGTTTCCTGAACAGACAACCTACCTAAGATTGAGAAAAATGTACAACTCTGCGCGAATATCAACAAATGCCCTTTATTCACAGCCTCTATAATAATAATTTGATGCACAGTCAAGTCTGCTCTTTGCCCTTGCCCATGGGATCTTCCAAGCGATTGGGTGACAATCTAGCAGGTCACAATTAGATCTATTTGGCTTGCTAAAAACCTGGCCAACATGTGTTTCACACTAAATGGGCACCTAGTTTTAGGGGCCAACTGTGCTTGCTTCTTCGTGGCATCATTTTCTATTCCAGGCGCTATTTTGGTCAAAATGTTTATGTGTAGATCATGCTTCCGGTTACTTCCTGTTATCTGAAACCCCATGGCTCAGTGGTCGCCTTGTATGTAGGTAGGGCGTGAGCAGTCTGTTCAGTGACATTCCATAGGAACGCTACTATCCTGGATAGTCTGGTCCTATCCCTTTCACTCCTAGACGGGGCTCCCAGTCCCCCTATCTCCCCGGATGAGAGGAGTGACTGGGATTGCCCTTCAGTGTGTGTGGGGAGGGGGGGGATTCATGCACCACACTGCTGCTGCCCAGCAAAGCCACTCCTTGCTGCACTCTTAGCTGGAGGGGCAAAGAAGCCATCCTCCCGCTTACCCTGTGTTCTACACAGGCTGCAACTCAAAGGTCCTCATTAAACGCCTTAAGAAGGATGAACGGTGGTATTCAGTGCTATAATCTGCAGGTTAAACGTAGGTCTTTACAGCAACCACATTTACACATAATGTGACTTGTGCTCCCCATTGTTCCAAAGAATGCAAGACCTGCTGTCCCACCACAATTATTAGCTCTCTGCTGCACTCCCTGTGGTCCCCGGGGGCCTGGCCCCAGGTACCACACTAGGGGTGTGGGCAGGCTATGGCCTGAGGGGCAAGGCCCGCCCTCTGCTCCCCAGGGTGCAACGTGCCATCAGGGCAAAGGTAAGATGGTGGCCAGGCTCCCAATCCATACATTCGTGTACTGGCTACCTCCAACGCTGCTGCCCTCTGAGAGCGGAAAGGAAAAGGGACATTCTTGGACTTCTCCCCGTGTGCTGTCCTGACCTGGGTCTAGAGTTGCTGTCAGCTCCTGGGGCCTGTGAGGATCTTCTTTTAAGGGTCGTGTGGCTGGTTAGAAGGCTACTGTGCAGCCAAACCACGCAACCGAGGCAGCACAAAAGCAGGGCGCGAGTCCAGGGGCAACATAGCAAGCGTCTGCCTTGATGGGCGCTTCTTCCATAGCTGACGTTTTGGAGCCTGACAGGTTGGCAGCACCAGCCCGATCGATCGCTGCCTGACAGCCATATTATGATGGCCTCACCTACTAAGGAGAGTGAATATGGATACGGGCAAAGGACTAAGGCGCCCTCGCGGAAATTCACATCTAAGAAAATACCAAATCACCAGTCACAAATCGTGCATTCCCGGTTCACTTGTGACATACGGAGTTTTGATCATATGACTATATATGTCCTACAATTTAAATTAAATGCCAGTTGAAAACCACAGACACCTAACCATTTTTTTTAAAGTATTATTATTAAGTGTTTCTATAGCGCTTTGTGCTAGGTTCTTCATACTTCCAAGACAGAAAGGATAAAAAAACTCTCACACTAGCTTTTGATCTCTAGCAAGAAGGCCAAATGAATACGTTCTGGATTCTTTTAGCATAGCTGTCCTACATGATACATTCAAATGTTTGTTCTGTGTTAGAATGATGCCTCTTCTACGCTAGCGATGTCATCTGGACGCTGATGTCCAACAGCCTGTAAAGGATTTACCTTCTACCTAGTCCACAGGAGCTAAAGAAAACAGTCTAAAAAGTAAATATATCTCCCTTATTTCAAGAGAATGCCGCCCTAGGCCGGTGCAGGCCTTCCCTCTCATGAAATCCTGGCTACAGCACTGGGCTTATCAAGTGTTGCATGTAGACCATCTAAATGGCTTCCAAGGTTTCTCCTCTAGGTGTGTGTCTGTATCTTGGGCAGTCACAAAGTGGGTGTCCATGGGGGGCATCTCCAGTGTGACCAACTAGGCAACTCTGGACATTTTTATCTCACATTATAGGTTTGTGTGTGGGTCTTCCTTTGCCTTCCTTTTACTCTGTGTTGTGTGTAAATGAGTTTACTCGACCGACACAAATCTGTGCACTGCACGGCTGGGTCGGTTTTACTTCTCGTTGTGTAGTGCAGTATGTATACTGCTTGGTAATTCCTCAAGATGCAGAGCAGGGGGAATAGCCATCCTCCACAAACATTACCTCTCACCCCTACACTTCAAGAATTATCCCTACAGTGATGACTGAGAATCACTGCTAGTTAAATTCAAACTTTCTCCCACGTTCTCCCTCAGCTTCTTCCTCCTTTACAGACCTCCGGGCTATAAAACAACTTTTGCAAACTCTCTGAATATCTCCCTAGCGCCCATCATGATCTCTCATCCCATGCTTACCTTTCTTGGTGATCTGAACATCTGGTTCGACATCCCCTCCAACCCCATGACCTGTCATCTCATTGAAAACTTGGAAGCCCTCAATATGACCCAATGTGTATCAGGCCTCACACACATTGCTGGTCACTGCCTCAATGTAGGGTTCAGCTCTTCCAATCTGATCTCATCCCCCTCACCTGCCCCCTTATCTAGACTGACCAATCTGCTATTTTTTTCTCAGCTCTGACTCCCGCCCCATCCCCATCTCTCACCCCCCGCCAACTCTTCCAGGATCCCGCTCTGGAACATGGTAACTACATCCTCAGATTTAGCATCCTAACTGCTTTCCTCCCTTCCCCTTCCCCTTCCCCCCCTCCAAGGAGGAACCCCTTTTCCAGGCCATTCCAACCAATGGCTCTCTGCCACCCTATCCCCCAAACCCCACCAAACATCCCCCTCTCACAGGTCATTCCCCCTGGTGGTTCAGATCTTCCATCAAATCTCTCAAAACTCTCAACCATCACCTGAACAACATAGGCAGACCAACCCTTCCCCCCAAAACAAGGCCACTCTTGCTAGGAAGACCAGAGCCTACAGATTAGAACCCTGAGTTCTCAAGGCTTCTCTCCAATAGCTGCCCATCAGGATCCCCTGGACACCCCTGCCCCCCTCAAAAATATTCTCTTCTCTGCCTACACAAGCAGCCTATCCAGATCTATAATCAACAACTCCCTGACAGCTTGGATCTTCCCTGAAGCATTCAAACCTTCTCCCGTCAAACCTCTACTAAGAAATCCCTCTCTTGACCCCCTGACCACTCCAATTACCACCCATCTCCAACAACCGCTTCATAGCAAAACTACTAGATCACACAGCCTATTCCCAGCTCAGCCTCTTCATAGAACCCCACGGCCTTCTTGACCCTTCCCAGCCAGGCATCAGACCCCTCTATGGAACTGAATCCTCCCTTGTCTCAATCTGGTACCATCTGAAAAGAACAGCAGATTCTTTTTTTTTTTAAAACTTTGTTTATTAAGGGAACGTTTCACAGCAAGACAATTCTCATAAGCAGTGAGACATAGCTTGAGCATAATTTCGACAATGACATATATCTATGGCAATGAGGCAGGCATCGTCACCTAAGGTGACTGAGTAGGTGTTACATCAGCATCAGACATCAGATCACACAGGTACAGACGTAACAGCGACCATATATCTTTGGGACGACAGGGAGTCAGGACTGATAAAACAAAAGGTTCCTCATCGTCATTCACCATACATAAGTCTTTCAGGAAGTTGGATCGGGTAGGCCCTGCGGCGGATTTCCAACATTTAAGGATGCAGCATTTGGCAATAACACATGAGATATTAAAAAACCTTCTTGTGGTTTCTTTCACCTTTCCAATGTCACCAAACAGGTGTTTCAGGGGGGACAGAGCGGCTGAGATCGCCGTTATCTCCTCAAGGAGCTCAGCCACTACTCGCCAAAAGTCCGCAATAACAGGGCACGACCAGTACATATGGTACGTTCCAGCATCGGGGGCGCCACATTTCGAACATGTCCCTGTGCAACCCTCCACAAACTTAGCCAGCCTAGCCGGGGTGTAATGTAACTGATTCAGGATTTTAAATTGAATCAGTCGGAGTCCTGAGTTCATAGAGACCGATTTGGTGAGTTGACAATATCGGGCCCATCTCACGTCATCAATCTGGGTACCCACATCCCGTTCCCAGGTTTCTCTAATAGTGTTTCATGAGGGGAAATGTGTTTGCACCAAGGTGTATAGCGACGAGACTCCCTTATTATGACCATCCGTCGTCTCCACAGCTCTAATGCATTCGTGTGTCTGGGGTTCTGCCGGGAAGGAAGGCCATTTAGCAGCAAAAGCTGTTCTCATACGATAGTATTGAAGGCGCTTAAGCTCGCCACTCCCCACTGCACCCAGGAAATCTGTGAGTTCACAAAACACGCCATCGGAGAACATGTCTCGCATCCTGAAAAGTTTATTTGGGTCCCAGGTTCGCTGAAGGGCCTTGTCAAAGGTCGGGGAAATACTAGAGAAGTTCCACAGGGGTATATCTGGGTCATAGGGGATCACCAGGCCAATTCTCCTGTAGATCCTGGACCAAGCTTGTGTGGTGGTGTATACCGGGTCGAATGGGCAGATGTTACCATAAGTAGGGTTCAGGAGGACTGATCGTATATCATTAGGGCAGACTGCGTGCTTTTCAAGAAGAATGTGTGGGGCTGTGTCTTCGGGGTCAAACCAATGTTTCACAAATTGTGCCTGTGCTGCTATACAATATAATTCAAAATCAGGTGCTGCAATCCTGCCCTGTGAGTATGGCTCCACCATCTTGTCCCAGCCCAGCCTAGCAGTTTTCCCGTTCCAAATAAAGGAAGACGCCAATGATTTAAGTTTCGCAAAAAAGGGTTTACCGGGCCAAATCGGGATGTTGTTGAAGAAATATAAGAGTTTGGGTAGAACTACCATTTTAAGTAGGGCCACTCGGCCATATAAGGACAGAGGGAAATTAGCCCATAGTTGGAGCTTGGTCGTAAGGGTGAGAAGTAAGTCGCCATGATTATGCGAGTACAGCAGCTGTCTATCTCTGGCCACCATGATTCCCAGGTATCTTACCTGCGTGGGGGCAGGCATAAACCCCGTAATATGAGATAGGTCACCTCTACTAGGGGTCAATGGAAATATTTCAGATTTTCGGACATTGATTTTATTCTGCCATCGGTTCAATAGTGAGTGCAAAGAGAATGGGCGAGAAAGGACAGCCCTGTCTGGTGCCTCTGTGTAATTGGAAAGAAGGGGACAAGGTGTTATTAGTTAGGACCTTGGCAGATGGTTGGGTATATAGCAGCCGGATGCATTTAATAAAATATGGCCCAAGTCCAAACCTCTCGAGTACCACGAAAAGGTATGTCCAGGAGACGGAATCGAAGGCCTTTTTGGCATCTAGGGCCACTACAGCCGCTTTTGCCTCCGGATCTATTTGCGCCAGAACATTAAATAATCGTATCAGGTTTAAAGCTGTAGATCTGGTTTGTATAAAGCCAGCTTGGTCAGGGTGCACCAGGATTGGCATTTACGGCAGGAGTCTGGTGGTCAGCACTTTGGCAAAGATTTTCGCGTCAGTGCTGATTAGGGAAAGGGGCCTGTAAGAGGCCACATCCTGTGCTGGTCTGCATGGCTTCAGGAGGACCGTAATGACTGCTTCACGCATCGGGTCTGGAAGGATACCAAGATTCATAGCCTCTTCCCACACTTTCAATAATAGTGGGGCCAGCTCACCCTGAAATTCTTTGCACAGTTCGGCGGTCGGCCGTCTGAGCAGGGGGCGCGGCCACCGGATAGAGATTTAATGGCAGCAGTGAGTTCTTCGATAGTAACGGGTTGATCCAAAATGTTTCGTGTCGTTTGGGTAAGTGTTGGGAGATCGAAGCAGTCTAGGTACCTGAACGTGTCTTCCCTGGTTTTAACATCATGATCAGAGTACAGAGCAGAGTAGAAATCAGCAAAAGTAGAGTTAATGTCCCTTTCTTTATTGACCGTGACCCCAGCTGGGTTCTAGATACTAGCAATTGGGTTAAGGTGCCTGTCTGTTCTAAGCATGTTAGCCAGAAACCTCCCCACTCTATTACTCTCCCCGTACCTGCGGGCCTTAGCCGGGGCCGCCATGTATAAGACTTCCCTGTTGGCTAGCTCATTGAATTCCTTAAGGGAAGCGTGAAACTTAGATAGGGTTTCCTTGTTCAATGTGGCGCTATATTTCGTCTGTAATGCGTCTATTGTGGCTTCGGCCACACCCAGTTCCCTTCTCACTGCTTTCAGCATACCCGTAGACTTA
Source organism: Ambystoma mexicanum (assembly GCF_040938575.1). Lineage (NCBI taxonomy): Eukaryota > Metazoa > Chordata > Amphibia > Caudata > Ambystomatidae > Ambystoma > Ambystoma mexicanum. Next base: position 381,593,126 of record NC_090925.1, read on the forward strand.
CCCAGTATAGTACCCCGAATCCAAACTTTGAATGCCTCCCAAAGGGTAGCATAGGTGCTCACCGAACCCTTGTTCAACTCCAGGAATTCCTCAATTTCAAAATGTAGTGTCTCACAGATATTGGGGACCGCAGAGGGCATTCTCCACCTTTTAGCCGGAGGTGGGGTGTCATCTAGGCTGATGTCTAGTGGTCTGAGAGCGTGCGGGGGTGTATTGCACAGTCAGTGATCACCCCAGAGAGGGATGAATTAATGAACCAATAATCTATACGGGGGTGGGAGTCATGAACCGATGAGTAGAAAGTGAATTTCCTTTCATATGGATGTAACGTGCGCCATGCGTCAATTATATCAGTCTGTTCCATCATCTGCCTAACAGTAATTGCCGCTTTGGACGGAGCCCTGGGGGAGGTAGATGAGCGATCCAGGGAGTGATCAAGTATCATATTAAAATCCCCACCCCATATTATTTGCGCCTCTCCCGATGTGGACAGCATATCAAGGAGTGTGCAGTAAAATAGCGGATCATCTATATTAGGACCGTATGTGTTAATCAGTAATATTTGCCGTCCCGCTACCTCCCCCCATACCAACACGTATCTACCCAGAGGGTCTATTTTACTAGAAAGATACCTGAAGCATAGCTTGGGATGTATAAGTGTCAGGACTCCCCTGGACTGTGCCAAATACTCTGTGAAGTACCTATGAGGACCCCATCATGGGAGGAATTTGGTATTGATACTCCCCAGCGCATGTGTTTCCTGTATCAGAAGGATGTGGGGGTCGTGGCGTGTAATGTATGCGGCAATTTTCCTTGCCTTGACTGGATTGTTGAGACCCCGAATGTTCCAGGAGAGTAGTCTAATGCTTAAGCCACTTTTAGTCTGCGCCATAGTTGCCTATCGGAAGAAGCATTTGCCAAGTATGGCGCCATTGTCTTAAGTGATGTAAGAGTCCTGCTGGAAAATAGTCCCCTGATTTTAACTTGGTAACATCCCCAATCATGCCTGGGATAACACCAGAACAAACTTTTACCTGTTTCCCCCGCCAACCCCCACCCGCATCATCAACCCCAACCTGATGATGTATCCCATCAACCATAACTTGGGAAGTCTCCTGGGGTGTGAGCTGTACTCACGTGACCGACCACCATGGGGGGCTCACGGCCCTACGACAACATATGGTGGACAGGGCCACCCCGCCGTCAACGGGTTATTGAACCTGTGGCAAGGCAGTGCGGAGTAAGTCTTATCAGCCAGCATGGTCTTCCGGTTCCGCCACCGGCCGGGGCGGCAAGTTGCGGTTAGTCTCCCGGCTCCCCGGGGGAAGTGGGATGGAGGCCTCGACATACATCATGGCCTCCGTAGGATTCTCAAAAAAGTGTGCTCGGCCTCCGTGTTGGATGCGCATTTTAGCCGGGAAGACAAGTGCATATGGGATCTGGCGTAGCCTCAGCTGTCTCTTGACTGGTTCGTCGGACCTCCTCAGCGTTTGCACATTAGTTGAAAAATCCGGATATATGTGCATCCTGTTGTCTTCATAATGTAGAGAGCCTTTTTCCCTGGAAAGTCTCAGGATAGCGTCTCTGTCTCGATAATTCAGGAGTCAGGCAATTATCGTGCAGGGCGGTGCCCCATGCTTAGGAAGGGGGGCCAGGGTGCGATGGGCCCGCTCCACGAGAAAGTGATCAGAGAAAGCATCGGGGCCCAAGAGGGATTTCAGGAGGTTTTCCACCTGGCGTTCCATGGAACCTTTTCCAAAGGATTCGGCTATCCCGACCAGGCGGATGTTGTTTCTCCTGGAACGAGATTCGAAGTCCTCGCACTTACTTAGGGTTTTCTACAGGTCACCCCTTAACTGGGCGATATCGCGGCTGTGTTGTGCTATCGAGTCCTTGTTGACTCCAATTCTGTTCTCCGCCTCCGTAGTGCATGCACTTTCCTTATCAACCCTTGCCTTCAGAGAGCTGATCGTGGCCCCTATATCATCCAGTTTGCTGTTAACCGCCAGGAATCTGCTCTGGACCATCGATAATAGTTTGTCCACTCTCTCGTTCATTGGAGATTCCGGTTGGATGCCTGGGGGTTCAGTGGGTGCTTCGGCAGACCCGTGCGGCTGGGAGCTGGCAAAGGAGTCCATCGGACCAGTTTTCTTGGGGCCCATACTTTTCTTTTCGCTGCGGCCCATATATTAAATCTGTTGGGTTACGTCCACAGACGTTCTGGTGCCCAGTGGTCGTCGGTGGTCAGCGATCGCCGGCACTTAGGTGTGTGACTCAATCATCAGCGTAGTTTGTGGGCATACGGGGAGGCGAGGGCAACACTTCTTGTGTGGCAGGTATGTGCGGAGGAAATGTGCCAGAGCGACCCGGGAGGAGCCACGGCAAGGGCACTCACCTTATGATGTTATCAGCAGGCCCCGACGAGCGAACGCAGCTGGCACGCCGCCTTTGGCAAGGTCCGACTCGGTTATCAGTTTGAGGATCAGCTCGTGGGGCAGCAGCGGCTCAAGAGGCGGGTCACCCTGCTGAAAAAGAGTAATGTTCTGTCCGGACCGGGCTTGCGGTGTACACTCGGGGGGAGAACCGGGGGCCAGCAGGATATATTCACCGACAACTCCAAAGTGTATCAGGAAGGCACCCGGCAGCAAAAAGGCACGCAGCGCGGCTCCTCTCCTCTCCGGCCTGTAGGCGAGCTGACGCCTCCGGCTGTCGCGTGATTTCTCTGGAACCGTGGTCCGAGTATGTCGCTGCGGTGCTCACGGTGTAGGTTTCCAGTCCGATATCTCAGGATTGAGCCAGCGCTTCTGCAGGGAAATCGGTGGAGTGATGCCGCAGGTCTTCCGCTGCCGATAACAGATGTTCATTGGCGTGTAGGTGGCCCCGAACAGGATTAATTTTATGATAGGATATGTTACGGGCCGGAGCTCTCCCTTCAGGCGGCCATTGACGTTGTGCGCAACAGCGCCCCCCAGAATAGCAGATTCTGAAGGGTACCCTGCACTCATCCTCCTTGACCTCTCGGCAGCTTTCGATAAGATCAACTAGTAAATTTTCACGAACAGACTCTTCACCATAGGTATCAGGGACACCGCCCTTAGATGGACCTCCTCTTTCCTCTCTAACTGCTCCCAAATCATTTCCCTCCATCCATTCTCCTTTGGCCCCTGCCCAGTCCCTCACAGAGTCCCTCAGGGAGCCTCCCTCTGTCCTCTCCTCTTCAACCCCTACCTTTCACCCCTCCCTGTGCTTATCTGCTCCCATATTCTCACCTGCTACAACTACACAGATGACACTCAGATCATCTTCAAGATCCCCAACTCCCTGTCTTCACCTCACCCAAATCTTGCATCTTGCCTCTCAGACATAGACCACGCTAATGACAACAAACCACCTCCACCTCAATCTTGGAAAAAAAAACAAAATCCTAATCTGCGACTAATCAGCTTTCCTTCTCCAACCTACCCCTTGGGGGCCTTCCTTAGGACTCCCGCCCATTGCATCACCCTCAGTCAAAAACCTAGGATCCACCTTTAGCTCAGACCTGACCCTCTCTCGCAACATCAATGCCGTCATCAGATCATGCAACTTCCACCTCTGCATTCTCAAACAGATTTTTCCATATCTCTCTTACCCCCACAAAGTCTCTGCAATTATGGCCATCATACTCTCTCGCCTAGACTACTCTAATTCCCTCTATCTATGCGCACCTGCATCTCATCTCAGAAAGCTACAATGGATTTGAAACTCTGCAGCAAGACTTCTCCTTGCACTCTCCCCTAGAGAACACATCTCCATTGCACTCAGGATACTCCACTGGTTTCCCATCAGCCAATTCGCCTCCTTCAAAGCCATGTGCCTTACCCACCGTGCAATCCATAAGAAAGGCCCTGAATTTCTCCAAAACAAACTCACACGCTACCACCCTACTTGAATTCTTAGATCAGGTTCTGCACACCTCCTGGTAGTCCCCCCTATCACGTTCTCCAGACTAGGAGGAGCCTCCTTCTCCATCCTTGCACCCACTTTCTGAAACTCCCTCCCTGTGAATCTCTGTCACATAGAGAATTACTTGGCTTTCAGGAAGGCCCTCATGACATGGCTGTTCCCTCCCGCATCCTGAACCCCTTTCCCCCCTCCCGCATCCCTGCCATTCAGTTACCTTGCCTCAGCCCTCATTTATCCTCAGAGCTCTGCCCCAACACACTTCCCCCGAGCCACTGCCACCCGCCAAATGCTCCCACTGAGCAATGCAGCCACGGCTCGGGACCCATAGGAGTCAAGAGATCATCCAGTGACTTGCACTTGATAAGAATTCTGAGAGTGGTCGAGGTATTGCACCCAAATGGACTTCTGTGGGTGGGCAATGTATCACAGTTAAACACACCTTTAGGTCAAGCAGTTGGATGAATGTGGAGGAGGATAATTAGTTTCATTTGAATCATTATTTGGAGTTTGGCAATGTATCACAGTCTAATGCATTTGATTGTGAGCCTTGCCGCTGCAACTAGACATTTAAGGTGGGAATTTTATTGCACTTCAAGGGCCTGTGGATGGGATATGTATCACTCTAAGATCCACACAGAGGGTGGATATTTATTGCAATTAGAATGCATGTGAGATTAAGCACTGCTCTTTGTACCTAGATGGAATCCAGGAGGTAGACAAAGTTGAATGTATAGCTACTGTAGAGGAGCAGCCGAATGCCTCTACATGAAGTCCCGCCCCCCTGCTACCTGTATGTTGGAAGCCTGAACCTGCACCATGTTTGACACCAGTAATTGTAACCATACCATGACAAATGTTCGAAAAAAGGTATCCGTTAAGAAAGCCATACCAGATGTATGCCCAAGCAGATGGTAATCTCTTGGAAAAGGTCCCAGATGAAATATGAAAACAAGAAGAAGGGAAGCTGCCGATGTCAGGAAGATGAGCATGACGCACTGGAAAAGATGGTTGAAGAAGAGGATGTATGGACTCTATGGAATCTGATGACGAAATAAGGAATTGAGTAAACGTTCCTGTGCAAGAAAGAAGATTGTATGCGTACATGTGACACACTGAAGACAATGCAAACCATTTAATAACTGTACAGACGCCGTAATGCAGTAGGTTAAGTGCTCATAGAAGCTGGCTATATGTAGTGAATAGATCGCAGGCGAAGCCGCTAAAATATATATATATATATATATATATATATATATATAGGAACTGGACACTGGTGTCTCAATTTTAGTAAACTAATAGCCATGGAGAAAATGGATCGAAAACTGTGTTGCAGCAAATAATTAGCTGGGAGCTCGATGTCAAGACTGGGAACAGCCAAGAACTGATTATCTGTTCTCAAAGCCAGAAAATGTGAGAAGCGGGATCATCCCTTGATTAAGGCATAAGAAAATAACACCATGAGTGCCAAGTTTATTAACTGAAGACAATTAAATGCTATGAAATGGGCCAATCGCGGTCTCCGGTCACGTGAGCCTAGGATGAAAATAGGAGGTGGACCTGCGGACCAGAACTGTGATAAGCATGTACTCATAATCCCTTATATTCCCAAAGAAGAGAAAATACTGCAAGGCCAAGTTCAAAGACAAGTCTGCAAGGCAGAAGGCATGGGCGATGAGAGATGCGGGGCTAATTGGGTGGGGAGGTGAAGTCAAGTTCACCCCCTGGCACCTGGGTTTGAGCTTACATGCTGCTAGTGATCAGAATGTTCCAGACATGGCGTGAAGCGTGTAAACCCATTATAGATGGACGCATAACGAAGGGCCTTATAGTTTTAGAACCAATAATATTCTGTGTACTTAATAATTGTTAAGGATGACTTGCACTAGAGGCAAGGTTAAGTTGTCCACTTGATAATAGATATCCTATCACAACCCGTTCCCATTTAGAAAGTATACTTAGATGTTTTTGTTGAACCAACCACAACTCTGCATAAGCTTTTCTTATTTGCCACATAGTATGACGTCATGTATGACTCATGTTTACTATAAAAGTATAGTTTTTTATCAAATGCTTTGAGAGAACACAAGCGAATGTCCGTTGATGGCCTTTGTAACTCCCTGTTTTAGACAATTGATATTAAAACAGTCGGATGACATTTTGCCAACTTCCTGAGTTGGTCTTATTGTTTGGTGTAAGAGTTACTCTGCATCCCATCCATTGCATGACGTGTTACTGATTAAGGACCATGAGTTCACTACCCCATTTATTCCTGTCACACTCCGCACCTTTGGAATTTAACCGAAGGCACGGCCTCACTCCCACACACATCTGCTCTCACATATAACTCAAACACTGTTGCACAACATCCCTGCCATAAGAATGCAGCTACTTATCAAGACAAAAAATGTGAACGGTAGCTACGCACATAACTGTCTATCCTCTTACACACATCCTCCTGCTTAGCTCCTAGAATACCGCCTTCCGCCCATCCACATGCCATTCAGTCATGGGTGACTAGCAGGGTCTTGGCAACCCTCTCATAACTTTAATGGCCGAAAATGCGCACACGCATAATAGCACCTCCCAATTTTCCTATACTTGGGTTCCTCCAAGGGCGTTAAACCACCAGCGCGTTGGGACCCTGATGATGGTGAAAGACGCTATACAAATGACAAAATGAATGAATTATGCAAAAGGACTGAGACGAGGAAAAGGAACGAGGGGGTTAATGAACAGATTACTTACTAGTAATCGCCATTTATCTAAGTGTATTCCTCATCGCTGTTATAGTTCTGCGCCAAACCGCAAGGGAGCAGAAACTGCCTGCGTTTGTTGTGGTATGTACAGGTGGCTTTGCGCTTCTTACCACACTTCATACCCTGCCATCGAGGAGAAGAGGACGCGTGGGTGCTGAATAAGTATTCTTATTTTTTTTACTTTAAAATAGCAGCGGGTTGTCTGTCTGAGGCCTGCATGCCTCCTTATGCCAGGGCTCGGAGTAGGAGGAGTGAGAGTGGGTCTCAGGAGTTTGGGGTTACCCATACAGTATCCCCATTATATTTTTGGCGTTTGAATGACCTGGGTGAGGATTCGGGGGCTCTGCCCGTTGTCTGGAGCAGCTCATGTGCACCTTATCCCAGCCCCCCCCCCATCTCCCTTCATGCCCTCCCAGAGTCCCAGGTGAAGTGGCAGATGAGGGAACAGAGAGAAATGAAAAGATTTCCCATGAGTGACTGTGGTTACTAGGGTCGGCCATCAATCGGCTCTGTGTTCGGGCGTTCAGGCCCCCGTCGGGAGAAGCTCCTCCAGAAGCAGCTGCAGGCAGAGAAGCAATCATGTGTGATTCACGTGGCCTCCGTGTTTGGGTATTACACACTGGGGATTTCTTACTGGGTACACGGGAAACTCAATGGCCTCTCACTGCATTTCTCAGCCATGTTAGGACCTTATTGGTAATAAGATGGAAGACAGTTACAATTGGTAAGTATCACCAAATGAGATCAGATCAATTGAATCCCATGCTGCCTTCCGCAAGGCACTAAAAACTAGGCTTTTTGTCTAGAGGGCTTCCCTTTGTATGATCCCTGCCATGTGCTCCTGCATTGAATGATACACTGTATAATACTGTTATGTAACTGTACCAACCAAAGCCAACGTTATATACTTTTTGGGCCGGTTATTGTAACCCTCAAGCAAGCCTTCTTAAGTATCCTTGACAGCGCCTCTATGCCCGTGGGCTGTAGCGCGCTCTACAAATGCAAAATAAATAAATCATTTGTAACACATTCTCATGTTTTCAGTGATTGCCTGTTTGCAGAGGCAAATCATTTTTACTGTCACAATTTAATTTGCACTCTAATTATAAATGCAGTGTGCCAACTATCCCCACCTGAAAACCTTATCTGGGGCTTAGATGAGCCTGCCATGTCTGGTTTAAACATACATTCACCCTTAGCTTGGAGTCACTCTGGTAACGGTGCCTAGCCTCTGCACGCAGGCGAAGCGTGCTCGTGTGTCCGATTTGTGAGAGTGCTTGTGCTACCGCACCCTGGGCTCCATACCTTCCTTGTGAGGGACAATTGTTTTTCTGTCCTGGTGTGGCCTGCTGCTCCATGATAGTGCTTGCCATACCACTTGAACTTATTGCACGTGCTGTCTGGGAGCCACACACTTTTTACTCTCTTGCGAAGGGGAAACATTTTTACTCCCTTGGAATCACATTTACTCTCAAAGTTTAAAAATATGGAGTAAAATACTCCCACCTGAAATGGTTATCTGGAGTACTGCGCTCGTGATTCAGCTCCTCTCTAGATGTGTTCTCTCACTACTGTGCACACCGGCTCCCACAATCACCTTACTGTAGCGCTTCCTGCTCGCCCTTGCCTTCCATCCGCTTCTGTGGAACTATTCTTCACAATCTCGGTCCCCTGTTCGCCCAATTTACCCCCTTTTGGCGCTCTCCTCCTCTGGCCCCTGATCCTAGCGCCCCCTCTTGATGGCTGCCATCTTGTGCATTTAAATATTGCACTGCACTTTGGTGGAAGGTTATTCAATCACATATAGTGAAATGTGCGCTGGTAGCATTTGAGTCAGTAGAGAGTAGTATTAATTATCCTGATACCCCTCGCACAATGTCTGATTCACAACAGGTTTGTTTTTCACTTTAGTGATCACTGTAGTGTAGAACATGTTTCACAATAGAGTTGTGTTCTTTCCCCACGCCATGTACTGGTGAATTTATCTGCCAGAATTGGGTGCACTTAGAAACTGGATTAAACGATCGTACGAAACACTCATGTTGAAAAGAACACACTTTTGCATTTGCTGCATGATATTTAGCATGTGCTGGCGTGAGCTGCCATGACTTGAAGCGTGGCGGGCGGCTTCCGCCTTCGCTTTGGGGGTTGCCGCGCATGTGTAATGTGAATGATCACCTACGGTGGCCGGCGAGTCGTCTATTTCGCCAATCCGGATGGAATGGACCGGCGGCACCAGCACTGCGCTTCTCCGGTCCCGGTCCCGGTCCTCATCCTCTGCTTCCGCACTCCCAGGCCCAAGCTGACCTGTCGATGCCGGGCGGCCTGATTCCTCCGGCCGGCTCCTGTATTCATCTGAAATGGAGATTGTTTGCAGAGATTAGGGGTGATAATATTGATGACCAGCGTTTTGCTGTAATAATATTTGTTCTTTCAAATTCCGGGTGGGTTTCCACACTTTTTGCCCAGTTCATGCAACCCTTGGTTTTTCTCTTAGAGTATCCCATAACCTGTGACGCAAGCCTAAACAGATCTGCTTGTTTGTCTTCATAAAGTTCCCATGAAGCAAGGCCCCTCCCAGAAGTGGCGTACCAAGCCCAGGTGCTGCTGCCTGGGACATACAGTCAGAATCTAAGCAATGAGGAGAATTCTTTTTTTAATCCGACCCACCCGGCTTGATGCTAATCCTGCAGTGTTATTGGACGCGGAGCAGCAAATGCCAGGCCGTATTTATTTATGTTTTATGGAGCAGACAGGGTGGGCTTGTTGACCCAGCACCAAAGAGCTCCGGACAGCAAGAGAAGCCACATCAAGGTAGAGACTGCAGCACTATCAGTAGGGGCATAGCAAGGGCGTGCAGGCAGGACTGAGGGAGGCAGTGCAGATAGCAGAGCTGTGGTAGCCTCCGCAAGCATGGATTCTCACCAGTCTGCAAACGCTTGGGAAAAAAGAACAGTGGGTCGAATCAAAAATGAGCAAGGAGTTGGACGGACCAAAGCATGGCAGCGGACGTCCTATTGACACTATCATTGCGTGGATAAAATGAAGCCTCCATATGTGGCCTGACATGTGCCTCTTTCTGCCCCAGTCTTACCTACTAGTTTTTCCTATAAAGTGGTCAGACCCCTTCTGTCATAAAAACTCCCAACATTAAAAGCATTTTTTTTAAACAGGTGCAGTGAACATTTGAGGCACTTACTTGTCATTGACCGGTTTCTGCTGTACACCAGCATTCATTAGGACTTAAGATTGCAGCATTAATTAGGCTCCCTAGACCGGATAGGGATTGATCCTTTACATAAACCCTAAAATCCTCACTGTCCAGCTTGGTAAGTCTCGCTATCATGTCTAGTGAGGGCGCCATGGGTAACTCCTAGCAGTCCCAAACCTTAATGTGTGGAATGAAGCATCTTAATTCATGTTTACATAGGAGGAATAGCGAAAATCTTGAATCAATACCAATTGACTCTCAAATGACAGAACAGCTTTCTATTGCACCTTACAAATGCATACATTTAAAGTCAAATGGTTTAAAAAAAATCTAAATGACTCTGTCTTGATTTGAGGTTGTATTAAAACACACTGTGGTTGTTAACCAAACAAATAAATGACATGTGGCCTTTTAGAGCTTCATTTTTAATCCGACTTCGTAACCAGGGAGGGTGGGGTTAAGGCCACTGTATTACCCTTGCCCCTCTTATCCCCTTAATGGAAGAACTGTTGCTTGCTGCTTTAACACTCTTCACCTCTCAGGAGCCCAATGCCTGTCTATTTTATTACCCTTGCCCCTCTTATCCCCTTCCTGGAAGAACTGTTGCTTGCTGCTTTAACACTCTTCACCTCTCAGGAGCCCAATGCCTGTCTATTTTATTACCCTTGCCCCTCTTATCCCCTTCCGGAAGTAAGATTGCTTGCTGCTTTATCACTCTTCACCTCTCAGGCGCCTACTGCCTGTCTATAACTGCTGAACCCATATGCATGCATATTTGTACATTGCCGAACCTATACCCTCACCCAGAATAATTTGGCTCACACATTGTTTGTCAAGTGTTGGCAATAAAAGGCTGTAGGTTTTATTGTACAGATATGGTTATGCAAATAACAATAATCACATATCATAAGAAAATAACAATACTTTTGGCCACCGGGTCTTGGGGTTACCCCCTCTGGCCCGTGCCCGCCTTCTCATGTCCCACGACTTGTTGTGGGCAGCGTACCGTGCCCTGTACTTCTTTTCCTTTGTTCTTCTCCCTTATTTGTAGGGTGGGACGGTTTTGTGGTAAAGAAGCAAAGTTTTGGAAGGCACTGAGTAAACTGTGCACTTCCTGAGTGTTTGGGTCCCCATTCAGAGTCCACAAACTGTTTGTGTTTTCTCAAAGCATGCTGCTCTGTATTTATAAGACCCAGGGAAGCCCTGGGTCTTTGATATGTATAGTAGTGGGGGCTGCTATGTTACAGCCCCCGGCCGGATAGCCGATTATCTGGCCCTCTGGGGGGGCAGGTCTTTGAAGCTGGTTCCTGCCTGCCTGTTGGTTTCCTTCGGTGCTTAGCACCTAGTTGCCTAAATGAAGGGTGAGGTGATTGCTCACACCTCACCCTTCCTCAGCATTGTGCTGAAACAGACTGCATGTCTCTTCGCCTGGGGGTGGGAGAGGAGCAGGGAGGGGGAGGGTTGGGCTGCCCCTCTCCGGGCCTGCTGATGGTAACAGCAGTTACCCTGCCTCCCTTTGTGAGGCACTGCAGCATTGCCCACTGTATTACCCTTGCAACTCTTATCCCCTTCTGGAAGTACTGTTGCTTGCTGCTTTACCACTCTTCACCTCCCAGGTGCCCACTGCCTGTCTATTGTATTACCCTTGCCCCTCTTATCCCCTTCTGGAAGTACTGTTGCTTGCTGCTTTACCACTCTTCACCTCTCAGGCATCCACTGCCTGTCTATTGTATTACCCTTGCCCTTCTTATCTGCTTCCCTGAAGTACTGTTCCTTGCTGCTTTACCACTCTTCACCTCTCAGGCGTCCACTGCCTGTTTATTGTATTACCCTTGCCCCTCTTATCCCCTTCCGGAAATACTGTTGCTTGCTGCTTTACCACTCTTCACCTCTCAGGTGCCCACTGCCTGTCTATTGTATTACCCTTGCCCTTCTTATCTGCTTCCCTGAAGTACTGTTGCTTGCTGCTTTACCACTCTTCACCTCTCAGGCATCCACTGCATCCACTGCCTGTTTATTGTATTACCCTTGCCCTTCTTATCTGCTTCCCTGAAGTACTGTTGCTTGCTGCTTTACCACTCTTCACCTCTCAGGCGCCCACTGCCTGTCTATTGTATTACCCTTGCCCCTCTTATCCCCTTCCGGAAATACTGTTGCTTGCTGCTTTACCACTCTTCACCTCTCATGCACGCACTTTCTGTCTATTTCTAACATCGACTTTCTATATTCTACATTTGGATATTTGGAGTTTTCTAGATTTTTCAGTGAACCTTTTGAGCACTCCATCTTTTTCCTTCTATAGTTTGAATATTTACTGTCAATCAGGACAGGCAGCCCACCGTGTGATCTAGCTTTGGAAAAATTAATCTGACAGTAGATGCACAAGTGCCCGGGTGCAGTGGAGAACAGTACAGAAAGCTGCCTCCTGGAAAGGATTGCAGAGACCATAAACATAAAACCAAGTAAATATGGCAAAATATGACATAACCATCTCACTTATGTGGAACGATCATTGAAGCCATATGTGAGATTGACCGCACAACCTTTCAACAGAGAACCAGTTTGACGTTAACTATAATAAACGGCCATCTGGCACATTAAGAAAGTATGGAAAACTCCCACACTGGACAGCATACAAGAATACATAGGAATCCCAGGCTACACTCCTTAAACGCTACGAGGACAGAGAGGTTATCTAAAAGGCGGCCATCTTGAATGTGCTGCACTATGTCTAAAGCATTAGAACACGCCTGGGAGTGGCTGGGAGCACCAGGACATGTGCAGCCAGCCTCTCATGCGTTATAAGAAAATGCTGAGCCTTTTATCCCAGGAAGTAACATTCCCTTTCCATCGGCACTGATGTAGAATACACCGACGTGTCGCTTAATTTCTTATCATTATGCCACACGTCTTGTGATTTAATGTCAACATAAATAGTCGGGTTCTGACACTGACATGGTCTGAATCGTACTAGAAAGGTGCAATTCCTTTCCAAATCAAGTAATATTCAATAATAGCTTTGGTATTTAACAGCAAACCAATAGCTATTCTAAAACAATGCAGGCATGCCACTGCATACGGTTCTCGGACACCACTCCCTGGACTTATCTAAGACCTACTTGATGGGGTCTTGAAAGGTCGTTTGATATGAGACTGCGCCAAGGGTGAAGAGATCTTTCTTCCCTTCCATCCTTTTCCCTCTGCCTCCCACCCCCAAATACACCTAAACAGCATAACTGTTGAACCCATATGCAGCAGACTTACATATGTTGTTGTGCGGTGTGTGCGTCATGCCTTATGGCCCTTGCCCGCCGTATGAAATATTACACAACAACAATTTGGTGAAGTGTTGGTAATAAAAGGCCGTAGGTTTTTATTGATACAGATATGGTTATGGGAACATAAACAATACTCGTATATCATAATTATATCGCCCTTTTGGGCACCGGGTCCAGAGGTCACCCCCTCTGGCCCGTGCCACCTTTCTTGTCCCACGACTTGTTGTGGTCACCGCACGGTTTCGTGAGTTTCTTTTCATTGTTCTCCCTTTTTCCTAGGGTGGGAGGGTTTTTGTGGAAAAGAAAAAGAGCAGGAAGACGCTGAGTACACAGCAAACTTCCCTATGCTGTTTGGGCCCCCTGGAGGGTCAACAAACAGTTTGTGTTTTTGGAGCTCCAAGCAGCTCATTATATAGGACCCAGGGAAGGCCCTGGGTCTTTGTAGTATGTGTGTGGGGGGCTGTACACCAACCCCCCAGGCCAGCCTGCAGCTGACTAATTGGGGCCCTATTCTAACATTAATACAGAGAACGCACCCAGCTAATTCAAAAGCGGCCCCCCGCCTATATGATCCATAGCACTACCTTGCTGCACTCGCACAGTATATCCACCCCCGATCCTTACCCGACGCATACTCCTTGCTGGAACGCAATCCACTCCTTCACTGGAAACCGCCCCAACACCGGAACTCCTCCTCTTTCTGGATCGGGAAAAGCACCCAAGCCGCATAGCATCACAGGAACACGGCTCCAGCACCTCCTCGGCATGGCAAGCTCCCAGTCCTGGGCTCCAGCCCTCCTCAGTAGCTCCGACTGCGATGGTCGCTCACTTAGTACTACAAGCAGCAGCGAGTCCTCACGCCGGCTCTTCCTCTTCTCTGAGCAGAAAAACGAAAACCTTCTCCTCTCCGGCGGGGTGGGCGTCCTACTGTAGGGGCTGGATGCTACCTGCCGTAGGACGCCTGCTCATTATAAAGGGCTTACCACGCCTCTTCCATCGTTTGCCCTTTGCGGGCTTTTGGTGTTTTTGGCACTGTTTTTTGCGCCTGAGTCCTCCCTTCACTCCGGGGGGGGAGCGGTAAAGGAGGACCCTGCAAGGGTTACCGGGCCTCCTCCTCCTTTTTCTTTGTTTTTCCATCGACAGCTTCATAACCCCTGCATTTGTCCATTTGTACCCATAGCCAATAAGCCATATTTTGCTCATTCTTCAATTTCCCTTTTAAGAAAATTATCTGGAATGAGACAGTTGTTCTTCAAAATGGCAAACTTGCCGCAGTTTATTTTTCACAGCAAAAGAATCACTGCACACATTTCATTTAGTGAAATTCAGTCTGTAAGTGTGGCGCTTGCTCCGTGTCCAATACACCTGCTTCCCCCTATTCCTTTGCACCAAATCCATAGTAGGCCCAACTCTCACAACCCTTTGTGCCTGTGCCTACCCTGCCTTTGCAGGTCTCCGTGGGCGGGGAGAGCGCCGTTTCTTTTGGGGGAAGCTGAGCCTTGTTGTTACCACCAGACGCCCCTCCCATTAGGCTCCCAAGAGGCGCTGGTCCGAGAAGAGCGAAGACCCTTCCGGCTTCGTCCTGGCTCATTCGGAGTCTGTCTCTTGTGCTTGGTCGCCCAAACTCTGCCACGCCACAGCTGGGTTACCGTCCACCGTGGCTCCCCCTTTCCTCATTTTATGTTTCCAAGAGTTTCGTGCAGGTATTCTAACAAAAGAGCTCCATCCTCATTGATGACAATTGACCGCCATCCTCTAGATGTGACCCATTCCTTGCCAAACTTCCCTGCCCCATGCTGGCCAATGCACTCCTCTCTTTGCATATTCAACCCGGGATTTCACTTTTGACCAGGTTTTGCCTGGTCTGGGGAACACTTCAGCCCATACCATATTTCCCTGGCCTGATCTCAGACCACCATCAGCTCTGCCTGCCCTTGCAGGAGTTACAACCTGGGGAGCACCGCTCTTGACGGGCTAAGTTGCGCACAATTTCAGAAAACCTCTGTGCTCCATCAAAACCTGCTTCCCCTTGTTTTCCACATTCCATAATAGGCACAACTTCCCAGCCCTTCATGTCTGAGACCCTCCTGCCCCTGAAGGTGTTCCTGAGCTGAGGGAGCGCCATGTGTTGGGAGGGGGGAAGCCGAGCCCTCCTTGCTACCACCAGACGCCCCTGCTGTTTTTTAGGCTCCCAAGAGGCGCTGGTCCAAAAGACTGAAGACCCTCCTGGTTTTGTCATGGCTCATCCACCAGTTCCTGCTTTTAACCCGGCTGTCTGCTCAATTCGTGCCTCATACCGCACCTTAGCCGGAGTTTACCACCTTGGGAGAGCGCTGTTCCTAACGGGTGAATGAACTCTGGGCCGATTTGCACAAATCAGACCCCTGTGGATTCCCACGGGTGTCGTCTTTTCAGAAATGCATGGGGTTCCCAGTGTTCCTTGGTGGCTTGGACACTCTAGGCCCAAATCTGTATGGTGTGCACATGAGCAAAATTCCTGAAAAACTGCTGTGTGAAAAGACTTGGGGTTACCCGTGTTTTAGGCTTTTCCTGTTGCGCCCACGTAGGTGCACCCACACATGTGAGGTACTGTTTTCATTGGGACACCTGTGGGAATGCGAGACAGTAGGCCATGTGTTGTTGGTGGCGTGTTTAGGTGTGTGAGCCGAGAGAAATGTGTGCAAATTGTGGTTTTTTTGCCACATTTCGGACTTTGCCGGGGTTCTGGGTAATACATTCTGGGGCAATTTGCGCAAGTCAGACCTCTGTGGATTCTCACGGATGTCCTCTTTTCAGAAATGCATGGGGTTCCCAGTTTTCCTTGGTGGCTTGGACACCCTAGGCCCAAATCTGTATGGTGTGCACATGAACAAAATTCCTGAAAATCTGCTGTGCAAAAGGGCCTGGGGTTACCAGTGTTTTAGGCTATTCCCTTTGCGCCGAGGTAGGTGCACCCACACATGTAAGGTACCGTTTTTGTTTGGACACCTGTGGGAACGCAGGACGGTAGGCCATGTGTTGTCGGTGGTGTGTTTCGGTGGTTGAGCCGAGTGAAATGTGCGCAAATTCTGTTTTTTTCGCCACATTTGGACTTTGCTGGGGGTTCTGGGTAATACATTCTGGGCCGATTTGCACAAGTCAGAACTCTGTGGATTCCCATGGGTGTCCTCTTTTCAGAAATGCATGGGGTTCCCAGTTTTCCTTGGTGGCTTAGAGGCCTAGGCCAAAATCTGTATGGTGTACACATGAGCACAATTCCTGAAAATCTGCTGTGCGAAAAGACTTGGGGTTACTTGTGTTTTAGGCTTTTCCCTTTGCGCCCAGGTAGGTGCACCCACACATGTGAGGTACCATTTTTGTCGGGACACCTGTGGGAACACAGGACAGTAGGCCATGTGTTGTCGGTGGCGTGTTTCGGTGGGTGGAGTGAAATGTGCGGAAATTGTGTTTTTTTTCCCCAAATTTGGAGTTTGCAGTGTGTTCTGGGTAATACATTCTGGGGCGATTTGCGCAAGTCAGACCTCTGTGGATTCCCACGGGTGTCCCCTTTTCAGAAATGCATGGGGTTCCCAGTTTTCCTTGGTGGCTTGGACACCCTAGGCCCAAATCTGTATGGTGTGCACATGAGCAAAATTCCTGAAAATCTGCTGTGCAAAAAGGCCTGGGGTTACCCGTGTTTTAGGCTTTTCCCTTTGCGCCGAGGTAGGTGCACCCACACATGTAAGGTACGTTTTTGTTGGGACACCTGTGGGAACGCAGGACGGTAGGCCATGTGTTGTCGGTGGTGTGTTTCGGTGGTTGAGCCGAGTGAAATGTGCGCAAAATTTGTTTTTTTCGCCACATTTGGACTTTGCTGGGGGTTCTGGGTAATACATTCTGGGCCGATTTGCACAAGTCAGAACTCTGTGGATTCCCATGGGTGTCCTCTTTTCAGAAATGCATGGGGTTCCCAGTTTTCCTTGGTGGCTTAGAGGCCTAGGCCAAAATCTGTATGGTGTACACATGAGCACAATTCCTGAAAATCTGCTGTGCGAAAAGACTTGGGGTTACTTGTGTTTTAGGCTTTTCCCTTTGCGCCCAGGTAGGTGCACCCACACATGTGCAGTACCGTTTTCGTTGGGACACCTGTGGGAACGCAGGACGGTAGGCCATGTGTTGTTGGTGTTGTGTTTCGGTGGGTGGAGTGAAATGTGCGCAAATTGTGTTTTTTTCGCCACATTTTGGTCTTTGCTGGGGGTTCTGGGTAATAAATTCTGGGCCAATTTGTGCAAGTCAGACCTCTGTGGATTCCCACGGGTGTCCTATTTTCAGAAATGCATGGGGTTCCCAGTTTTCCTTGGTGGCTTGGACAACCTAGGCCCAAATCTGTATGGTGTGCGCATGAGCAAAATTCCTGGAAATCTGCTGTGGTGCTGACGGAGTGGTTCAGTGGGTGAGCAGAGTGAAATGTGTGCAAATTGTGGTTTTATTTGCCTGATTTCGCACTTTGCCGGGGATTGTGGATAATCTGCCCCCAGGGAGGGCTACAAGGGGTGCCCCCCCTTCCACTTAGGATGGGGGTAGAGGGCCACCCCTCTTTTATGGAAAAAGGAATACCTGGTGACCCCCCCACCTCCACCCAAATCCCTGTTTCATTTTCATTTTATTTTTGGTTTTCTTTTCCCAACCTCCTTACCTGGGGGCAGATGATCACCCATCTGCCCCTAGGGGTCTCCATAGTGTGGCCCCATGCTTTGGGGCCTTAGGGGGGTGCTTACCTAGTAAGCAGCCCCCCCCGAAGTCACAAACAGATCCTGGTGGTCTAGTGGCATTGTTGGCTGCGGATCGAGCGCTCTGCGCCCAATCCATGACCAGTAATGCTTTCAAAAAGAGAGTCTCCCCTTTCCAACAACACCTCCCTCGATCTCTGGCTCGCAATACAGCCGGAGATCAAGGGAGAGGGAGAAGGGATATTACCTTCTCTCTTTTCGGCTGCCGCAGTGAATTTGCTTTCAGTTTCATGTTGGCGTGAAACTGAAGGTAATCCAACCCCCGGGCCATGAAGAGGGACCTCCCCCTCACATAGCCCGGGGTTGGATTACAGTTTTGAGCGATCCCTGCTTAGCAGGGATCGCTCAAAACAAAGTGCCTAAAAGGACGAGCTATCTCGTCCTTGGCAAACCGGAGGGTTTGGCACTTAAGAGGTTAATCATGCTCATGATAGCTCGGTGTAGAAGGTATTGTCCTTCCTGTATTTCTGACAAATCCTGTAGTTATTGAAAATTGAAAATAGTGCCCCCTACCCATCAAGTTCCCAATAGTAATAATCCTGCATGATTCCCAGTACAATCGCACACTGGCCCTCAGCCCTCTTCTGTCCGTCATTACCGCTACTTGTGGTATTTGTGGCAATACAGGATCATTGATCCTGAGTGTTTTACAGGTTCTATGCCACATTTGCTTGCCCAGTTTCACCGGGCATGGGTATTCCTGTGGTTCTGATGGTCAACCATACTAGGTCTTTTAGGAATAGGTGTTGTACCGCTGGCTGTAGCAGTGCCGTATCTACTGTAGGTTTGTCCGCTAGCCAGCCAACCACATGTTGTATCTGGCATGCAAGGTAATACAGCTCAAAATTCTGTTTTTCTCCTCTATCATAAGAAAACATGTCCAAACTGGTTCCAATGTAAGCCAGTCTAGACCCATAAGAACACTTATAATCCTTGCTTCATCAAAGATGCTCCGTTAATAAAAGGTCAAGCTACAGTAAGAAATATACAGGTTGCTTCAAAAAAATATCAGTTTAGCGAGGTAATACTACTTATCATGCTTGCTTTATCAAAGATGTAGAGTAATACATGCCATGCCACAGTAAGCAATGGCTAGACTGGCTGTACCAAAATGCCAGTCAAGCCAGGTAATGATACACGTGCATCCTCTTTCACCCTCCCATACTTCTCCTCTCACTTTTATTCACACTAAATTTACCACACAGGCATGCACCCACCCACCCAGAACATACACACACATAATAATATTCACATCCATTCACCCATCAGTCACTCACCATATACCTTCTCTCACATACACTTACAATGGCACCCACCCACCCACCCAAAACATGTACCCATACACACACACACATTCCTACTTGCTCACTCACCATTCACTCATCCATAAACATCTCACGTCCACTTGAACTGCATTCTCCACACAAGAATGCAGCCACCCACCCAAAACATTCAAACACACACTATCACATTCCTACTCTTTCACCCACCACTCACTGACCCATACACCTTTGCTCGCGTCCACTCACACTGCATTCTCCAGACAGACACGTACCCCATCCAGAACATTGAAACACACTATGACATTCATACTCATTCACCCACCAGTCACTCATTTATACACCTTTTCTTGCATCCACTCTCAATACATTATCTACACAGGTACACACCCACCCACCTAAAACATTCAAACACACACGCTATCACATTTCATCTCATTCACTGACCACTCACTAATCCACAGCACATACATACATCTGACCCCCAGCACACACATGAAAAATACACATCAAATAAAATTAAAGCCTTCTTACCGTTTTTCCTACTTCGGTCCGTCACTTCCAGCCACCCTCGGCTCCTTCGTGCTGCACACAAAAAGGAACCAGGAATCTGGGAGAACTTCCTGGTTCCTGTATATGAACCACGTGGTAGCCAGAGGAGAAAGGTTTGGAGCTGAACGTGGCATGTGACACGGGCCACATGTCACGGTCAGCTCCAACCCCTACTGAGCACTTCCTTCTCACGCTGCAAGGCCTGGCCCAACCTTCACCTGGGTGAAGACTGTGCCGGGGCACCCCAGAGCTCGTCTGGTGGGGCCCCAACGCTGCAGGGGTTTTGGAGGCCCCCACTACTCCAGGAGATTAAGTTTGAAATAAAAAAAAATATCTTTTTATTTTGTTACAGGGGTAGCAAGGGAAATTAGGAGTTTGCAGGGGTAGCAAGGGAGAACGCAGGGATCATCCCTACCTTAGGATCTCTCCAGAATTGGAACAAGTATTATTGTACCTCCTTGACGTGTGGCATCGTGCCATGCCACTATCGTCTGGGACCCATGCTGCCGGAAGCCCATGCTGGCACTGTCATAGAGGCGTGAAACCTCACTGTGTGAGCATAGCATTAACCGTGACCAACAGCATCCACGTCCACTAACACCTTTCTGGATTATGATGTTATGTGTGTGAGACTCTTGTCCACTGCTTACCATTGTGCTATTTTACCCCTAAGCTTTCTTTCCTCCAGTTTCATTTTATTCTGTTTTATTCCTGAGCCTGTTCCTTCGTACTTCTCATTTCACTGCCATTTTGCTGCTAAGCATTCTTCCCTCCAACTTCATATGTTGATGTTAGACTCCATACAACCCTACTCCAGTTTCCACTTCCCGCCTTTCAGGGCACTGTCGTTCTCTCACTCTCTATCCTACTCTTTTCTTGTCACTCTCGGTGAGTGTGTCGCTCTCTCGCTAGTTCTTCTTTTCTTCTCGCTCTCTTAATCTCTGTCCCTATCTCTCTCTGTCTCTGTCTCTCTCTCTCTCTGTCTCTCACACACCGCAAACCCTCTGCCTCTCTCTTTCACCATTACCCCATTACTGCTAATCCGAAGTCCCTTTTATAAATTGCCCATGCCAAAACTATAGCGCAAATATGTTCCTTTGCTGAGATCATTTACTGACAACCTGAGCACCAACCCCGCAGTGTAACAGGGCAGGTGCAAGGGTCACGTGCATTTTGTTATTTTATTTATTGTAAATTAGTTAAGCAAGCTAACCTCGCACATTTAAAAAAGAAACCAAAAATACAGTTGTTCAAATACTATAGTAAAAGACAATTAAAAACTGCAGCTCCATAATATATATAGTCTACATTTTATTAAAACCAATGCATCTAAATACATTCTTAGACAATCTAATACAAGATAGAAATAGAAGAAAAAGAAGAAGAAGGCAGAGTTAGACCATGATAGTTATCTAACCCGAATCATATCAAGTTTTCCCAGGAATTTTATAACTGCTATTATCATTGCTGGTTTATTACTGTTTGATTGCCTTGTCCAAATGTCTTCTGTTCATTGAAAGTAAATCTTCCCAAAGACACCATTCGCAAATTCTGAAGGGCACAGCAATCAACTTACAGGTGTTGAATAGTTTTCATTCTTAAACAGTGTGCATTCATTCTTTACGGTACTGCACACAAAGATATTGGATTTTCCCAGTTGGAATTAATTTCAAACAAAAATGCAAAAATTGACCTCTCTAGAAAGAATGAATTTTTGCAGATATCGATGCCGATCTCCCAGAGGCTTATCTACTACGGACATACTAGAATGAAGCTTAAGCTGTCTCATTCATGCAATAGTATTTATCCCGTTTTTTTTAAACAGCTCTTTTTCAGTTTTACTCAGATTCAGTAGTGCCCAGTGATAAAGTCGCCGACGAAAATCCTGCGACCAAAAAAGCTGTTTTTAAAAATTCACTTTTCAACGCATATATGTGTGGGGGGTGGCCTCGGTTAGGGTAATCATTTATCATAAGGGTACTACGTGGGGCTGCCAGGAGGTCTCCCCCCGCATATAAATGTGTTGACAAGTGCAAAAGAAAAATCTGTGCTTTTCGGCCGCAGGATTTTTCCAGCGACCATAGCGCATAGAACCTCGTATTCCCACATAGTGTATCCGTCGTATTGTCAATGCTATCCGGAATGATCTCACTCCGATTGGCAAATTATTTCATGGGGCCTAAATGATAATTCAATGTACTCTCTTTTATGTCAGTGTAAAGAGTCAGCCACCGGATTCAAAATCTAATATATAAAGCTGAATGTATGTGTGTATCTTTATCCGGCTATACCAATCCACACTGTTGAACCCACTGGTACCATATTTTGCATGGATTCCTCATTTGTCTGGGGCAAGATTGTGATCTATATTTGGATACAAAAAATGTACTCTGTAGACACCCTCATTTACTGACGCTCACCCCGATTCACTACAGTAGTTACTAGAAGTATGCAAAATTGGGAAAAATGTCTGAAGCAAAATGTTCAATATGTTGGTTATTCCTTTAAAATGTATTAGTACTGTATACAGATTGAAACTGTTTATAAAAGCAGTTTTAAAGGGATTTTTTTTTTATCTTGCCACTCCAAATATGGGAAATGGCAAGGTTACAGTTTACTTAAGTTCATTCACAAGAAGAGAGCACAATCTGCACAGTATCTTTGATTTACGCTTTTCATTTGCGCCACCAACTGTTTTGTCTTATCTTTTAGCCCTTTGCTACACATGGTATAATTTGGTGAGACATCTAGAATAAAACCCAGGTAAGTGACATGATCGGTCGGCACTAAAGGTACTTTATTAATCTTCCAACTGTGTCCATATGGTTTGCTGGAATTTCCAGTAAAACGCATAATACTAGTTTTACTCTGATTAATCTTAATATCATTGAAGGAGGCATATTTGATGGTAGAATCAATGAGGCACTATAGACAGTCCAGTTTCTTGGCCCGGGAGAAGCTGGCGGCTGTGAAGGGCGCAACTGCCCCGGGGGGGTGCAATTGCCCTGTTCCCTGGACGGTGAAATTTCCCAGTTTGTGGGGCGCAATTGCCGTGGGGAGAATAGCTGCAACACAGTAGCCATAGCAGGTGCTGCCGCTGCCTCTTCTGGCAGTCACGTACGATGCAAGTACTATGTGACATTACAGAAGTTAGAGGCTCTGAGAACTTCGTGCCACTTTGTGTGGGGTTGAGGGCATAAAAGGGCGCCTTTCCTGGTGCCTGCCCGCCTTTGCAATCGTGCAGGAATATAACACCACAGTGGAATAAAGACGGCTGCTTTGAGCATTTCTGGCTTCTCGGAACCTGCGCGAAGAAAGAAAACTATGTTACATCCCGACTTGTTTGTGTGCAGAACTTCCCAGTACGAAAGTTAGTTACAGCCCGATGTTTCTTTAAACTGTGTACATAGTGTTCAGCATTCTGTGTTTACTGTATTTGGGTGCTGTGAAGCAAGGAAAGGCAAGGCATTTAAACATCCACAGTGACCTGCTATCAAACAAAACATAATTCACTTTTAGTTCTAGCTACAGCACTTTCCTTCGTCTGTTGCTCTTTCAGGAGTGAGTATTTGCCTCTGCCCTACACAGGACAGTGTTTAATAAGCGAGCGAGGTCAAGATCTAAAGCTTGAGAGCTATTTGTAATTAGAGCTCAACCCTGGCCTCGCTTCCGCTAGACCCCTCGGAATCCCCCATTCATGCCTGCCGCCGGCATCTCGGGCTGCACTGTGTTTATGTCATTGAGACAGGGACAGTATTTCAGTGTGGAGCCAAGCCACTGGGATCATACTTGCCAACCCTACCGATTTAGGCAGTAGGATACTGCTTTTTAAGCAGTCCTACCGCCTACCGATTTAGTGGCAACAAATACCGATTTTTTTTTTTATTGAAAAAGAATATATATATATATATATATATATATATATATATATATATATATATATATATATATATATATATATATAAATTATATATATATATTTTTTTTTTTGGCCTGGATTTAGCAGCCTGTTCAGCCATAGTTGCAGGGTACGCAAGTACACAGAATCTGAGGAACGTTCTTCAGTGGGGATGTGTCCAAGCTGCTGCTTTTATAATGGTGTGTTCTTACTGGCAGCAGTTAGTAGACCAGTGCGCCAGTGCAACCTCCCCAGACTGTCAGAGGCGCCCATGAGATCCGCTCCAGCACTTCTGGACATCAACAGACAATGGTTCACCGTACCGCAGCTCCCTGGTGCCAGTCATCTACATGCTGGGGCGGGCCGCTGAAGCAATGGCGAGCCACTCCTTCTAATGAGTTCTGGCAGGTGTGAGCTTGCGCCAGGAGCCGGGGGGAAACCACACATTTCAGCCCTGCACTGTGCGAGTCTCGCCACTTCCACCCGCCTGCAAGTGCAATACGCTATTTCTTCAGTGTAGCTGCACAACGCAGCACCCCTGTCTCCGGCACCTGCTACATACTTGCCAACCCTACTGATTTAGGCAGTAGTGTACCGCTTTTTAAGCAGTCCTATCGCCTACCGATTTAGTGGCAACAAATACTGATTTGTTTTCAATATTTTTGAAACTTTAAGCGTCCTACAGATTTTTGGTCACAGAATGTTGGCATGTATGTGGGATCCTTGCTATGAAACCTGCCTAAAATAGTCCCCTCCCCGCAATCGCCAGCACCCTGACCCATTCGAGGCAAAGCAAGCATGAACAATCAGCTAAAGCCACAGCAGCTTAGCACTGGCTCTAAAGGGGGTTTTAATCAAGCTGATATCGGGTACTTTACAGACTCCCATAACTGGCCCTGGCATTCAAAAAAGTAAATGACTA
Organism: Ambystoma mexicanum; assembly: GCF_040938575.1. Lineage (NCBI taxonomy): Eukaryota > Metazoa > Chordata > Amphibia > Caudata > Ambystomatidae > Ambystoma > Ambystoma mexicanum. The sequence continues at coordinate 381,617,737 of NC_090925.1, forward strand.
GGCAGTCCGGGAAATCTCCCACTTACCACTTTCCGCAAATCAGGGAGTGGGCAATAAGCAGTTCACCCTTATGGTCTGTTAGAAGTGAAATGTCGAATGCAATTTCATCCTTCTGTTATAATTTAAAGTTCATGAAATGTCATCAGTAGAGCGGCGGACAGATTTTATGCTCTACATCTGAACACTGCAAAAACCTTTACACCGCGAAACCATTCACCATTCTAAGATATGTTTCTTGGATTTTATGACTTGTCCGTGCACTCTGGAATTATTTACAAATATGTCTTCCCCTTAAATGCACCTGTTTTGACTTTGCCGTATTCTAAAAAAGAAGACGAATGCCTCCCAGAATGTCCAGTTTGTGAGAAACATTACCCAATATTCAAACAATTATCAATTTGAAATAAAATATCTGGCAGCCACCAGTCTCATATAAGGAGAACCTCCATTTTCCATTTACAATGTATTATTGCCGTGGTGAAAACAACCACATAAACATTGATTATGTAGCAGCAACACATACTTTCGCAGCAACAAAGTAATGGAGTGTGCCCTTAACATAGACTACAAATTGACACAAAACTTTAAAAGTTTGTGTTCACTGCTTTGCTCGAGGAGTTACTGCAAAGTTCTTGAAGCATGATGTAACAAAACCGATTTCATTTGTTTAGCAGTTATTTATTGACTTTGTGTAGGAGTTACTTAACGGTATAGTTTGGGAGTGGCGCGCGGGCTGGTGTGTGGGTGGTGGGGGGGGCGCATTCCTAGTGTTCCGCCCTGGCACCAAATGGACTAGAAACTGCCCTGAATGTAGACCTAGTTAGGTCTGATCAAAAAGGATCATCTGCATCAGTTAACCAGTAACTAGATCATTTTTTAACCTTTAGCTTCACAAATACCACAGGTATCAATGTATCTCCCAGATCTGCAAGATATCGATTGAACAGGCAGGGTGCAACAACATATCCTTGACGATGTCCTCAATGCATATGAAAGCTAATATTTAAGGTACCCTGCCTGTTCAGCCTCGTAAGTGTCCTCATGTAAGTGGCTCAGTAAATTCAATAGGGCATACGGTATATTCCACTGCTTCAACTTCGTCCAGAGTAAAGCTCTGTTTACAGTGTCAAAGGCCTGAGAGAAATCAACTGAGACCACATATAAGGGTAATCCATTCTTCACCCAAACATTTTCCTGCAGACAGTTCATAATAAAGCTCTTTAAGAGAGTTCCAATGCCAGTTTGGTACTTTCTAACCCTTCCGGTTGAGTAAGCCCACGACTCTAAATCTCTTAGGACAACAGAGGCAAAGATTTTGCTTTCAGTGTCTATTAAAGCTATAGGATGAAAGTGCAATGGATTTAAACAATCACCCTTCTTTTGTATGGGAATAATTATCGAGCATTTCCACATTTTTGGAGTAGATTTAGATTTATCAGGATGTTATTTAAAATTAGTACCCTGCATGGGCGTATCCACGGGAAACACGTTACATTATTGGCTCGTTTCCGAGCCATACTACGGTGTAATCCCGTGGACGCACCTACGTGCCTGCATTTGTTCCCGGCGGAGGGGCGTGACAGCCCCTTAGCCAATGAAGAGGAGCGAAACGGGGCAATCCCCTCTACGAGCCTCCCCAAGGCTGGAGGCTGCCTTTGTCCCCTGCCGGGGACTCTGGTAAGATTTATTTTTTCCTCCACCCTCCTCCCCTCCAAACTATCCCCTTCTCCCCCTCCCAACCCCACTTACCTTCTTTTTTTTCTTTTCCCGGGAGCGAACGCACTGGGAACACTTCCGTTCCCAGCGCATCCGCTCCCGATGACCGCCATGGACAGGGAAAAGGGACTATGTTTTCCCTTCCCCGGTGGCTATTTCATTTGACTTTATTTTGTTTTTCTGTTCCAAAAACGCAGCAAAATGCTATTAGTACTCCGGTCTAACGGGCCGGGCTACTAATGGCTATAAGCCCCTCAACGGCGGGCCAATACCGCCCATGGTAATGCCCCCGGGGCTTCGGTAACTACAGCCCCGGGGGCATTACCTGGGGCGGTATTGGCCCGCTGTCTTGTGGCTTATTGCCACAGTAACAACAAAATGCTTGCCCAGAGTGCTGGATCTTTTTTTAAAGAATGACTGTCCATTGGCACCTGGGATTAGATGATTTTTTAATCTATCTTTCTATGTCATTAATATCAAATTTTAAAGGCCAGGGAACTTCTCCCTGCTGGATCTCACCATCTGTTCTGATGGACTGTAAAGGGCCAGAAAATGTGTCTTCAATCATCCTCTGTTACAGGATTGCATTGAGGATCACTTTTACTCGAGGGCATTTCGTTAATTAAATGCCAGAAATTATGGAAGTTGTTAGTAGTGACAATTTGTAACATATGTTCTCTTTCTTTCTGGATTAGAACATGGCAATATCATTTATGTCAGTTTTTATAAGATTGAGGAAGATGTTGCACTTTCTTAACTCCTCTTTAGGGATTTTCATTTTTGTAGATGACATAGGCTCCACCTTAAAATGGTTTAATTGTCTTGTCTACATCATAGAATCAAAATGATGTATATTTTGTCTAATCTTTTTAGATCTTATTTTAGCACGACAATCATTATCAGAGATGAATCTTGAGAAACCATCAGATGTTATCCCTGAGAGTTTCATCTCAATAGTTGATTTCTCAAATATCTCTCTCATCCGTCTACTAAAACCTTGAGTATCAGTGATCCTCTTAGCAATCCTGTTCCTGCCCGAGTTAATTGACAAATGTATTAACTCAGTTGCCTCGAAATCCTTTTTCTCAAAGCTAAAGCTGGCACTTAACATGTTATGGTCACTAGCAGAGGTATCCAGAATATTAAGACTATCACACCTATCAAATAACAGGGGAGACAATACCAGGTAGTCTATACATGCCAATGAATTCCCACTTTTCCATGTGTATCTTACCAGTATGTCCCCCATAACATTCCCATTAGCAGCAAAAAGATTCCAGTCATTAAATGTTTTGTCTCCATTTTTTCCAATTCTTAAATTCATTAGACCTTCTGGCCCAGAAAATAACATTTACCCCTACAGGCCTAAAATCAGAGTTAAAATCCCCACCAATTATTATGTTTTTGTCCTCCTCACTTTCCGTAAAAGTTCCCATCATTTCTATAAACAGCATTGAAACTGCTGTGTTCCAATATAAATTACACACCAGAATTGGTTCTGGTCTGGGGACTACCTTTAAAATAACTTTGATTGCTAGAAGCCCATAGTGTTTATTTGAAAAATCATCAGAATATCATTTGTAATAACTATAAGGAGGCCACCAGATGGCCGATCACCAGTAGATGTCATTGCATTTTGCTGAATAACTATATAACTGACTATGACTGAAGGTGTTTGCAACCAAACTTCTTGTAATAGTATGATGCATTGTGTGTTAAGAACCCTTCCTACTCCTTCATTATTTAAAAACTGTTAAAACCTCTCGGAGTTCCTGGAGAGTACTGTCACTCTTTTTACTGTATACTTTTTGTTAAAGACCCGTGCTACCATAATCTAACAGTCCAAAACCTTTTGCAAGATTCTAGGCCAGCCATGACCAATCGTCATGAGTATTTACGGTATGTCTGGCAGCACCAACAAATTCAACAGATCATGCTGTCCTGGAGCTCCCTTGATGTTTAATGTTTAGTGATTCACCATTATAACCCCATTTTATCAGAGGGACAGATAAATTGGTCAGCTCCTGTCTTTGTTGGATTATCTCGTAATATGGGGACAAATCATATCCCCTTTGCCTAATTAAATCTGCTTCAGCTAGGAGCATTTTCATTACAATTTTAGATCTAACAGTTCATATCGGATCAATAAAATTAACAAGGTATGGTCTCTTGGAGTTAATTATCAAAGGCATGGAATTTACTGAAATAAGGTTAAAACATTTGCACAATTTAAGATAGCAGTATTATCTGTATGATTGGACAAAATTGGCCATACACAGATGAAGTGAGTATTGCTCTAAATCCTTTATGGCCGTTTGAGTTTCTGCTGAACAAACAGATGACCGAGATGTTTTGACTTCAGCTGGAATGGCGCAGGTGGGATGAGTGTTGCTCTAAATCCTTTATAGTCTTTTGAGTTTCTGCTGACCGGATAGATGACCCAAGATGTTTCTCTTTCAGCTTGAGTGACTCTCTGCTCGATAATGTAGATGATAGTACTAGATTATGATGCAGGATATCCGTAAGAGATTGGTGAGACATACACACATTAGGAAGTTGTTTCTCTTTGGGCTGAGGCAACAGTCTATTAGGCACTGTAGATGGTACTACTAGGTTATTTAATTTACATTTTTTAAAGCGCTCACACAGCCCGCAGGCATCGAGGCGCTGTTAGAGAAATTGTTTTGTGGTTGCGTAATTGTTTTTTTTTGTTTGTCTTAGTTACGTATTTATAATGCGCTTAAACACCCAGAAGTTTCTAAGCGCGGACCCGGGGATCGAACCTGTGTTGCTTCGTGTCGTTTTGCTTCCAAGGCGCGCACTTTGCCACTAAGCTATCCTCCCGGGATTATGATGCAAAATAGCCACAGGTGATTGCTCAGACCCTCCTAGATTAGATGAATTAGTCACAGTTTGTTGGAATGATGATAGGATCAAATTAACCTTACGTAATACAGAAGTATTAGCTTGAGATAAGCATGTGAGATCGGTGATCCCCTGTGCTGGATCAGTGTCTAAGGCATTAGAGGCTGTCTCTTCCGTTCTATAAAGATTCCTTAGAAAGTTCCTTGAACTTGGTATAGTAGCTTCAGCCTTTTTTCCAGTCTTTGCTTTTTTAGTGGCCCTTTTAGACTGCACACTCTGGATTTCTGTGGATTTAGAAACTGTCAGCGTCACAATTGGCTATTTGCCTCGAAAGGTATGGGGGCTTGGCTCAAGGCTTATCTCCCTTTCAGAGTCTTAGGTTCTTCTATAGCACTCTTACATGTAAGGGTAATATAATTCTTCACACAGGAGCAGGCAAATGAAGACCAAGTAACCACTAGGTGGAGGATAGGCCGATACCCTCCTCCTGCCAAAATTCATTACAAAACCTGCGCACAAGAGGCTCAGCATAGAGATTACAACAATCCAACTCTACTCTCCCCACATTCTCCTCAAGAGCCTTCTCTTTCAAAACAAAGATCTACAAAGACTTTCAGGCTTCAAAGAACCTGCGTGGGGCACGACAATTGGACTCTGAATCACGGGGCTTTATCCAAATTATTCAATCAAGTGAACTTGCTCCAAAGCTACCTTACTGAGGACATTAACATACTTGAACCGAATCCCAATGGGAGGAAGGACAGCTCCTTCTTACACATCTTTTCGCGCTCTGCAAAGAAAAGGTTGTGGAAAGCAAAGGAAAAATTATCCAGACTGGGGTTCAACTTAAGTGATGCGCAAGAAGCATCACCCTTAAGGGTTTCTACCAAACTCAGAGGGCCTCATCCAGACAAATGTCGACCGGCAGAACAGGAGCCAGACTTAGGGACAAATCCCCAGGCAACACTCTTTTGGCGTCTACCCGCCACAAGACCTTTGTGCGCCATCCCACGTCCATTTCGAGCACTTGCTACAGAGGCTCTAAGCTAGACCACGGCATTTGGGACCCGCCAGCACACGGAGATAAGAGCACCCACAGACAACATAATGAAAAACAAAGACATGCCACCATCCTCACGATCCCAGAAAAAGAGAGAATCCCAAAGGGACCTTGCGTTTACAGCGAATAACCTTCTCTGAAGACAGGAGAGACCATGAGGACACAACAAGTCACAGAAGAGACAATCCTAGAACCCCAATGCTCAAGGAACTTAGAAGCGAACGAACAATGCACTCCCTGGTCTCAACGAGAAGAGCCTAGCCATTAGATGAAACAACAACACCCAACCCCCTGAAGTCCATCGACTTAGCGAATGCTTCTAACACCAAGTTGAAAATGGCCTTGTGGAACACAAGAGGTTTTTCTCACTAACTGGAAAATCTGATGTATACTTGGCAGTATTTGATGCTCTCTGCCTTCAAGAAACCTGGCTAGTGACAAAGCCACTGTTAGAAGGGTTCGAGTTAGCTCATTCTCCAGCATTAAAAGGTCCCAAGGGCAGACCGAGATCCGGCCTGATAACAGCGATAAAAATGGGTAGTGGACTGCCCTTAAAACAAGTCTTAAAGGCGACAGAATTCATCTTGGCCACTACCATTGAATGGTCTAGAGTCCCCTCCCAAGACAACTCCAACTAGCAGGAGGAAATCATACAACTCAACATCTATTGGAACCCTACCCAAGTGAAGAATAAGACATTTCTCGATCAAATAGAAGTCCTGATTGACAGGCCCGCGGTTAACCAGAAGCCCACCCATATCATCATTACGGGGCGACCTTAACGTTGATCTGTCTACTCGTCTGAATAGCTCAAGTGGGCGAGCCCACTTATGGACCAAACTCATGGACTCAAGAGACTTACATAACCTGCAGCTTGCACTTGTGTCGAACTTCCCTCAGATCCCAACATGGGAAAGAAATGGCCAAGTAGCAACTATTGACTAATTTCATGTCTCACAAAGCCTGCACCAAGTATAGCGACCATAGCATCCTGACTGCAGCATGGCATTCCGAGAAACCTTCAGAAAGCTACATGAATGCCAGTCTTGAAACAAACAACTGCTGTAATAGGGTAAGACTGTCAAAAAAGGCAATAGCCTTACTCACAAAGAACTATATTGGCCAAAAGGCAGCAAATAACACCTATCTCGCTAACACTGTGGACTACTCGTTGGTCCTGGCAGCCCTCATTCCGCAAAAGAAAAAGACCCATAAACATCCCAAACCAACTGTACACGTATACAATGTGCAAGTAGTGGAAAGAAGAAAGGCAATAAGAAAATTGAGACGCATAGGAGATAAGTCACAATGTGAAGCCAAAATGGAGGAAGCCAAGCACACCATGAACAGCTATCGAGCATGACTGAGGAACACTAAATATCAAAGATACCAGGATGACGCGGAGCAAATGCTACATGTAATTTGCAGTAAGAAGTCAAGAGACTTTTTGTTCCTGATCAAGGGAAGCAGTGACAGTTCCAAGTGGCCCCCAGTAAACTCAGTGAGTGATTCAACCTGGGTAAAACACTTTGGCAAACTGTACAGCTCTCCCAGCAGAAGAAACGCTCTGAACCCTGTCTTAACAAAACAAACTGGGACATTCCAATTGACCAGCACATGATCCTAAGGAAAATAAGAAAACTCAACAACTCCCGGGCCGCTGGCCCGATTGGAATTACAAACTTCAAAATAAAGCAACATGCAGAACCTTGGTCCATCTTCATCGAGGAAGTGTTTAAAAAATGTATGGAGACCGCAACAATCCCTCCCTCATGGAAAAAGGCGATTGTGGTGCCCATTTTTAAAAAGGGAGCCAGGGACAACCCAAATCACTACCGCCCTATTGCCCTCCTCGATTCAATAGGGAAACTATTCGGATCCCTGCTTTTGGACAACTTTCAGCAATGGATCAAAACCTCGAAAACAATGGATTCGCTCCAAGCGAGCTTTGTTAAAAATTTGGCCACAACAGCTAATATACTTACATTGAGCACACTCAAAGCCAAGGTCCTGGAAAGACGCCCGAAAATGTACATAGCATTCATAGATTTGGTTCAAGTCTTTGATCAGATCAATAGAGCCGTGCTTTGGGATAAACTGGAACATCGAGCTTGTCCACCTCAAAGTCTGAACCCTATCAACGCACTATATTCATGTGTGTGCGCCTTAACCAAATTGGCCGCTTTCTTCTTGGATAAAAACTGCCGTGGAGTTAAACAAGGCTGCCTCCAGGCCCCTGTGCTGAATAATGCCTACATCGCCGATTATGGGGGCTTCGAGAACAGAGTACGTTCCTTCCCTCCGATACTTGGTGAAGCAAAAATATCACGTCTGCTGTATGCAGACGACATCATCCTTATGGATCACACACCTATAGGCCTGCAGAGGCAAATTACCAACCTGTACACATACCTGAAAGATAATAACCTTCAGATGAACAGAGAGAAAACAAAGATCATGGTCTTTGAAAAGCACAAGAGCAAAGGAAAGAGCTTTACGTGGACGATCGCCAACCAGCTATTAGAACTTGTGAGTGACTTCAAATATTTGGGAGTCATTTTGAACAAAAACAGTAAAGAAGGCCCAATGCAAGAATGCTCCAGTGCCATCAACAGGAAATACGGACGCTTCACAGTATCCCCTTTACTGACTTTTTACAAGTCGAAAGTTATCCCCAGCCTTACCTATGGAACGGAAGCTATGCCTTACCTGCCTGAAAAACTATGGCCGAAGTTGGAAGGACTATATTGGAAGAAGGTCTGCCAATCTCCTGGATTAGGAGGGAGCTCACACTTCAAGCCGTAAATTCTATCGTGGCCAAGAATAAACTAATGCTGTATAGAAAAACCATGCTACCCTCACCACCTTTTATCTTAAAGGTCATCAGCAAAGAAATACACGCAGGGACCTGCAAAATGTTGGAAAACTGGGCTTCTAAGAACAGACTACTTTTGGATAAGGTAGACAGCTCTGAATCTGAGCTCATCTGTAACCCAGAAAAGGTAAAAAAATGGATTCTCGAAAAAGATTGGATTCAAACGCTGGAAGAAGCGAGCCTTGTCAAGTCAGCTCATGAATTACCATTTAACATTAACATCATGAAAGTGAACGTAACTCGCACCTATCTGGCAAAATGTCCTGATAGGAAGCTGCGTGAAAACTTAATGAGAATCCGCCTGAATATTCTCCATACAAACGAGATTTTAGCAAGACGGAACCTAGCCGATTCTACAGATTTTCATTTCTGCTCACAGACGGACACGAAAGAAACCATAAAACACCTCTGTCTAAGTTGTTGGGGGCTGACCGCCACAGGCTCACGTCATCAGGTCCACCTATTCAAAAATGTGCAGTTTTATGATGAAGAACATGGTGGCGCAGGCTTATGAGCGGGGAGAAAACAGCTTTGGTTATAGCTGTAGTAGGCCTCTTTCAAGATACTGGTCTACTGAACGCTCGAACAACCGAAATGCCCAACGATCCATGAGATAAAATAAATATCTAATTATTGGACCCAAACGGTATTCTAAGTACCAGGAATACTAAAGACTAAGGGCCTGGAGTATACATGGATCTTTTCACTAAATGAAACACACACAGGAAAAACCCTTGTAAAAATTGTTTACATTTCAATTGAAACAAGTAAATAAATAAAAATAAATAAATATTCTTCAATGTAGAGTCAACCATTTTCAGCTTTAGTTTGAGTTTACTTAAAGTCAGAGGGCCTCATTACGAATGTGGCGGTACAGTGACAACGGTATTGTTACCGTACCGCCACATTAAGAGTTCTGCTTGCGGGTGCCGCTCTGCACGCCGGTGCAACCATGCTCTCCACCCCCATTCTGTCCTATGGGGCAGAATGGGGATCGGCAGCCCACCCACACCGGCACCCGCGAATGGGCAATTACCAGCACATTCAACTCGTAATTTGCCGGTTATGGCCGACTTGCGGGTGCCGGTAGCGAGTTCGGCGGTAGCACAGCCTCCGCCAAACTCGTAATGAGGCACAGAGTATGTGATCTCCGTTCTACTTTAGTATTATCATATAATGATACAAATGAACTTAAAACCATATTAAGGGCTGAAATGAACGTCGAAGAAGGTTTTACATTATTGCCCAACTCCCGCAAAGTATAATGTAGATTAGGAGGAGAAACAGAACTTAAAGAAGAGAGCGAATCAACCTCCCCACCTGAATGACGTTCAGCTGGGAAGGATGGCAAGTCCTCCATAGCCGCAGGGTTATGATGATCACAGTTATCATTAATAAAAATGTCAGTTGAATCCGAGCTGCTCGAATTCTGTTGTTCAGTTACAAGTATCAGATCTGAGAGGCTGATACCATTAATAAAATTGCTCTCTTCCAGCGCAGGTGATTTTCCACTGGATGCATGTCGTACTCCAGTACTCGTCCCTGTTCTAGGGTAAAAGTCAGTTATCATCTTACAAGTGGGGCCGCCTTTAGGAGCTCTGTTTTTTGTCCTAACTGATTGAGTAATTGTGCATGAGGGTGTTACAGGGAAATGATGTGCAGTTATGACGACATAGTGGTAAGGAGGCTGAGGGCAAAGCCAAGTGTGGAATACGCTCCCGAGTCTTATCAACGGAAGTCAAATGAGCGATCCTATGAATCGGCTGATTTCAGGGTCCAGACAACTCAAATGTTTCAGCAGTTAAGGTGTGGTGAGGAAGACAATAAACAGTCGTCAGGGATGTATTTGCTTTGCAGATCATATACTGCATACACACGTCTTACCTTACACAAGCTTTATCTGGCAAAGCTCCTCGATTTACCTCGCACGGCTCCAACTTCCTCTAACTGCAGCACTCAGCTGTACCCCACGGCGCTCTGCGCGTTAAACGGTTTCCAACTCATCGGTGTAGCGCTCAATGTTGCACTCCGAGGTACCACAGCCAGTAAGTTCCTCCAATGAGAACAGCATCCTTTCACTCTCTAACTGCAGCACTCTGCTGCATTCCTGGCAGCTGCTGGAACACAAAGAGCCAGCGGGCAGGGGTGGTTTTTCACCTGTTCCTTTGATTCAAACCATAACACTTAAGTACCTTAGTCAGCTTGTGGCACTTTAAGCTTCAAATATAAGCCATGTTTGGTGTGGCATGGTGGCTACTTAGGTCACAAGATTATACAGCCACAGCAGTTTGATATCTTGCAAGTGTCAGCTTTGTAAGCAGAGCTCCAGCTATAACAGGACAAGTGTGTATTAGCCATCTGGCATGTCTTTTCTCAAACTGAGATGTGGGACAATGGCCAGGACGTGGCCTTCTTTGATCATCCAGAGCAAGGCCAACAACTTTTCTCCAGGGCATAGGAGCCCTCAAAAGGAGATCTCATAATAACCAGTGCATCAAAGGCAGAACTGACATAACAAAGCCACACTCACACCAGGGTGCTGACCACTCGAGTCCCTTTGAAGTTAGCACACATGGGAAGAGGGCAGAGTGAAAGAAGCTGGAGGGTTTAGGGAGGCTGAGAGAGGGGTTCCACCATCTTGGTTTCTGCTAGTGCTCTCTACAACTTCCAGTCACTCAATTTCCTGCAAGATAAGGCACAGCGTATGATGCGAGAATGCAGAGGTAACTTGTTACAACAGCCCGGATTTCCCCACTTACAGCAGTCTTGCTTTGGGCCAACCCCTATGAAATGTTACTTAATATGGAGGAGGGACTCACCCCCCCTTCTTTGATTCATCATTGGACTCTGAAAACAAGAAGGACTCAATGGCCCCCTGCTGGGAATATAGCCTGTTCCAAAGTCCTCTGCCAGAGAGGTGAAGACAGATGGCATCCAAGGCAGAGGCAATCTCTGTCCCTAAACCATCCCCAGGAACAAGTGGGGTAAACTGCACTGGACCAAGGCCTCCCTTTTGGCTTTGAAGCTGGAAACAGCAACCTGCTCTTTGGCAGTGTACATTAGCAATTTCGTTCTGTAATCAGGCAGGCTACCATGAGTCATTAATTGTGCATGTACATGTGTCCAAATACGGTTTGAATGCTTAGTATTACTGTGGCGACTCCATCTGTATATGCCTATGTTGCCAGTGTCCCGTTGAGAAGTTTGGACTGCACTATTCTGACAAGTTGTAAGTGGTAGGGATGCACTAAGTGCGCTGTCTGCTCCTGACACATGTGGATCACAGCACCTGATTTCAGGAACCCTCATCCCTTTGTTTTGCAATGGGTCGGTTTATGGATTTTTCATAAACGCAAACACAGAGTATGACGAATCAACTTCCGGGTTGCCAGTGGTCCAAAGATGAATATCGGTTTCTAAACCATCAATAAACCCAATACCTCTAGTACACGAGAAGGGATCCGAACAGATTGGAAAACAAGTGAATTATAAGACTGCATTGTCCAATTTTTGGTAACATGGACGGAATGGCAGCTTTATCTCAGCAAGGTCATGGATCGTTGGTTAATTGCAACACAGAGAAAATACAATTATTACCAAATGATAAAAGGGACTGTCCAATCAAGGTTTTATATAAATATATACTTTATTATTACTACAAAAGACAGTTCTAGCACACTACAAATATGAACACCCTGTAAAGGAACACAGAGGACAGTGATGCACTCTGGATACAGACAAGAGGGTAGTTGGTAAAGTAATCAGTCTTACAGTTCAAGGTTATTTGGTTTCAGCATCAAGATGGGGGGGGCAAAGGTTCGTAACTGTCTTTAGGGGCCTTCAGAGAACGACCAGGGAAACAGAACCACAATGCACCTGGTGATGAAGACGTTCTTGGTACTCGACAGCTTCAAGGCGGTTCCAGGGCGCTTCGCAGCCTTTGAGACAGAGTTAGCGGCAGGAGACAGCTGCGGGTACCAGACGGCAGGCAGTTCGGCAAGCGAGGCTGGACGGATGCCTGCAGGCTGTCCGGCGTGGCGGCTCGGGCCAAGAATTGTTGTCTCTGTGCTGGTTGGCGGATCTGGAAAGCTGGTCGAGGAGTCTGGGATGGCTCTGGTGACTGCGGCATGACAACAGTCAGCAGAGCAGCCGGATGCGGTTCGAGGACTCGACTGTGTCGATAGTGTCCTTAAAAGATGGACGCTGGATGATGCTTGTGTGGCACTACTCCTAGATTCTTCGCAGGACTCATGTCCTTTAAAGGCGGACAGACCAAAGCTCAGGAAAGTGTTTGGAGGCAACAATCTTGTCCTTAGCTCAGATACTCTCAGACACTTCCCACCTACAAAGCTTGCTGACAGAACCTAGCAGGGCACGCTTTGTGCTGGCTGAGTACCGGGTCTAGAGCTGCTGGACGGGTACTCTGAGTCTGGTATCTCCCTCTGTTCCATCAGAGATGTTTATGGGCAGGATCTTGCTTCCCTCTTGGAATTCCTGGCCTTCTTTCACTGGTGGAAGATGTAAGGTAGACTGTACCTTCAGCTCAGGTCTAAATGACTCCTTCTTACTCCTTTCAAAGTCTTCAGATGATCTGCTAAGTGAGGGGTACATCCCTCTTTTTAAGACAAATGGGCCCCAGTGATTGGTGCAGGCTAAGCCGACCTTTATGAACCAATCCTGGGTCCCCACCAACAATCTTCTGTTATGCATGAAGCCAGGACCAAAGTGCTCTTCAACAGGACTGACAAGGGGGTGACAACATATACCCAAGTCCCACGCATCTCCCTGTCTGTTCTAGATCACAGTGTCTCTCTGGTTAACTGAGCCTTCTGTGCCGCTTGATTAAAGCGCAGGGTTCCCTTGAAGTTTGTGCTAGGAGCAGACTTCCTGTCTCCCCAAAAACCACATACTTTTCCCCCCTGAAAGGGGTCACCTCTGCAGGGGTTTACCTACGCTTAATAGTGGACCCAGACATGCATTTCATTGCCTTTCACACAGAGGGGCGGAAACTAGCATCGAGTTGACACATTACATACCAAAGAGGTGTTAGCCCCGCCTTTCCTGTTGTCTATTCCGGAAACCAAGCCCTTTCACGCTTGCTTCAACTATCTCTCATTAGTATGCACTGCCACCAGCCGGAGGACAAAAGGAATGCAGATCCATGGAGCCTTTGATATTTAAATTCTGCTGCTCAAGGCTGGAGGAAGGTGTGCCTTCCCCCTTCTGGAGATGCTTTTATGTACCCGGAGCTGTCAAATTCCAGCTGAATATGACATGGGAAGACGACGCCTGTAGGCTGTGTCTTACCAGAGTGCACCTGACAATGCGTTTTGTGCAGGAAGCAGATGGACTGTGTGTGGAATGGCCTCACACAGTCCTTGGAGGCAGTGGAGTAACGTTGCTGAAAATGTTGGGGGGGGACATCACATATGAAGAAAAGGCGCCCCAGCCAAATGAATGGGGATAAAATGATGTGCCATGAAAGTTGAGGGGACAAACACCCCCGTCCCCCCTAAAATTACGCCCATGCTCGGAGGTTGGTCTCCCATCATTCCTTTTCATTATTACATTTTTTTTTTCAAGCCTAGTTGAGAGCACTCTCCCCGTGCGAATGGTCGAATTCCTCGCACAAAGCACTTCTATTATAATTGTATTGTCAGCCAGAGCCTTCAAGGCCACAAAATGATTAAAAACCTGGTGGGCAGAGACGCCTATTGGCCAGCCAGCCTGTGTCTTAGCTAACTAAAACTACTAAAGACTCCTCACATAACCCACTTTCAATTCTATAACTTTCTGACACAAATTGTAAAGCCCTCTTTTTGCTCACATGCAGTGATAATTCTCTTCCAAAATTCGATTATGGTGTAAATGCATCAGAGGTTGTGAAATCTGGGCATTGGACTGTTTTTTCCCACTCTTCAGAGCAGAGGTCAAAGTGGGCGGGAACTAAAGGGTACTACATACCCTTATTTGTCAGCCGTATCCATCATCGCTCCCTTACGTTTTTTGACCGGGCACATGGTTCCAGGACGGCAAGGTGGGACACCTTTTTTTGGTTAACAAACCACTGTTACGTCGCACTGCACTATCTCGCGTGTGATGCGCTTCTTTTCTGTATTTGAATGTACTGTCTGGGACATAAGTGACACCCATTCCCAAGGCGCTAAAAAAAACAGCTTGTCAACGACCTGCCTTTGAATTGCTATAGGCAGGGCAATCTTCGCAGATAATGGGGGTGGGGTGTGTGGCTATTGCCATGGGCTTGATGTCCTATAAGAGGTGGGAATTGGTGGGTGAATGAAAAGGGAGGCTGCATAAAGTTGCATGCTGTGTGAGAAATGGTGGTCATTCAAATGCATATTCTTATTATCCCTGGTAGTACATCTAGATCATGGGTGCACAACATACGGCCCGCGGGCCAGTTGCGGCCCGCCATGCTCTTTTGTCCGGCCCGCGAGGCACAAAGACTTTCCTAATGGAGGGCGGCCCGTGGCCGCCCTCCATTAGGAAAGTCTTTGTTGTCTTCCGGGCCGGACAAAACACTGGCCCTCATTGGCTCAGCACACACACGCACAACGTCGCTCCTACGAGCCACGTAATGCGTGTGTGCTGCACCAATGGAGGGCCAGCACTACGGCTGGCGTGGTCCATAAGGCTTGATGCCGGAAGGCATTTCAGCCTTGGACCACGCCAGCCGTAGTACGATTCCAGCTTACCTGCCTGCCTTCCAGCACGTCTCCGGTAAGTGGTCTGTTTGTGTTTGTGTGTCGGGTTTGTTTTGCTTTATGTTTGTGTGTGTATGTTGCGATGGGGATGTGGGGGATGCGGGGGTGAGGGTGTGTGTCGGAAGTGTGTATGAATGTTTGGATTTGAATGTATTTTGTGTGTATGTTGAGATGCGGGGGTTGGGGGGGTGTCGGATGTGTATGAATGTTTGGATTTGAATGTATTTTGTGTGTATGTTGAGATGCAGGGGTGGGGGGGTGTCGGATGTGTATGAATGTTTAGATTTGAAAGTATTTTGTGTGTATGTTGAGATGCAGGGGCGGGGGTGTGTGTCGGATGTGTATGAATGTTTGGATTTGAATGTATTTTGTGTGTATGTTGAGATGCGGGGGTGGGGGGGGTGTCGGATGTGTATGAATGTTTGGATTTGAATGTATTTTGTGTGTATGTTGAGATGCAGGGGTGGGGGGGGTGTCGGATGTGTATGAATGTTTAGATTTGAAAGTATTTTGTGTGTATGTTGAGATGCAGGGGTGGGGGGGTGTGTCGGATGTGTATGAATGTTTGGATTTGAATGTATTTTGTGTGTATGTTGAGATGCGGGGGTGGGGTGGGTGTGTCGGATGTGTATGAATGTTTGGATTTGAATGTATTTTGTGTGTATGTTGAGATGCGGGGGTGGGGGTGTGTGTCGGATGTGTATGAATGTTTGGATTTGAATGTATTTTGTGTGTATGTTGAGATGCGGGTGTGGGGGTGTGTGTGTCGGATGTGTGTCGGATGTGTATGAATGTTTGGATTTGAATGTATTTTGTGTATATGTTCAGATGCGGGGTGGAGGGGGTGTCGGATGTGTATGAATGTTTGGCTTTGAATGTATTTTGTGTGTATGTTGAGATGCAGGGGTGGGGGGGGTGTCGGATGTGTATGAATGTTTGGATTTTAATATTTTTTGTGTGTATGTTGAGATGCGGTGGGGGGGTGTCGGATGTGTATGAATGTTTGGATTTGAATGTTTTTTGTGTGTATGTTGAGATGCGGGGGTGGGGGGGTGTGTCGGATGTGTATGAATGTTTGGATTTGAATGTATGTGTGTATGTTGAGATGCGGGGGTGGGGGGGTGGGGGGGTGTGTCGTATGTGAATGAATGTTTGGATTTGAATGTATTTTGTGTGTATGTTGAGATGCGGGGGTGTGGGGGTGTGTCGGATGTGTATGAATGTTTGGATTTGAATTTATTTTGTGTGTATGTTGAGATGCGGGGGTGGGGGGGGTGTCGGATGTGTATGAATGTTTGGATTTGAATGTATTTTGTGTGTATGTTGAGATGCGGGGGTGGGGGTGTGTGTCGGATGTGTATGAATGTTTGGATTTGAATGTATTTTGTGTGTATGTTGAGATGCGGGGGTGGGGGTGTGTGTGTCGGATGTGTGTCGGATGTGTATGAATGTTTAGATTTGAATGTATTTTGTGTGTATGTTGAGATGCGGGGGTGGAGGGGGTGTCGGATGTGTATGAATGTTTGGCTTTGAATGTATTTTGTGTGTATGTTGAGATGCGGGGGTGGGGGGGTTGTCGGATGTGTATGAATGTTTTGATTTGAATGTTTTTTGTGTGCTGAGTCGGGGGGTGGGGGTTCGGGTCTGTATGGGTGCATGCTTGAGAGTGTGTGTGCTGGGGTGGGGGTTTGGAGTTGGGGGGGTGTGGAGTTCGGGTCTTTATGGGTGCATGTTTGTGTGTGTGCTGAGTTGGGGGGTGGGGGTTCGGGTCTGTATGGGTGCATGTTTGTGTGTGTGCTGATTTGGGGGGGTGGGGGGTTCGGGTCTGTATGGGTGCATGTTTGTGTGTGTGCTGAGTTGGGGGGTGGGGGGTTCAGGTCTGTATGGGTGCATGCTTGAGAGTGTGTGTGCTGAGTTGGGGGTTTGGAGTTGGGGGGGTGGGGGGTTTGGGTAGTTATGGGTGCATGTTTGTGTGTGTGCTGAGTTGAGGGGTGGGGGTACGGGTCTGTATGGGTGCATGCTTGAGAGTGTGTGTGCTGAGTTGGGGGGTTTGGAGTTGGGGGGTGGGGGTTCAGGTCTTTATGGGTGCATGTTTGTGTGTGTGCTGAGTTGGGGGGTGGGGGTTCGGGTCTGTATGGGTGCTTGTTTGAGAGTGTGCTGATTTAGGGGGGTGGGGGGTTCGGGTCTGTATGGGTGCATGTTTGTGTGTGTGCTGAGTTGGAGGGTGGGGGGTTCGGGTCTGTATGGGTGCATGTTTGTGTGTGTGCTGATTTGGGGGGGTGGGGGGTTCGGGTCTGTATGGGTGCATGTTTGTGTGTGTGCTGAGTTGGGGGGTGGGGGGTTCAGGTCTGTATGGGTGCATGCTTGAGAGTGTGTGTGCTGAGTTGGGGGTTTGGAGTTGGGGGGGTGGGGGGTTTGGGTTGTTATGGGTGCATGTTTGTGTGTGTGCTGAGTTGAGGGGTGGGGGTACGGGTCTGTATGGGTGCATGCTTGAGAGTGTGTGTGCTGAGTTGGGGGGTTTGGAGTTGGGAGGTGGGGGTTCAGGTCTTTATGGGTGCATGTTTGTGTGTGTGCTGAGTTGGGGGGTGGGGGTTCGGGCCTGTATGGGTGCTTGTTTGAGAGTGTGCTGATTTGGGGGGGTGGGGGGTTTGGGTCTGTATGGGTGCATGTTTGTGTGTGTGCTGAGTTGGAGGGTGGGGGGTTCGGGTCTGTATGGGTGCATGTTTGTGTGTGTGCTGAGTTGGGGGGTGGGGGGTTCGGGTCTATATGGGTGCATGCTTGAGTGTGTGTGCTGAGTTGGGGGGTGGGGGTTTGGAGTTTGGGGGGTGGGGGGTTCGGGTCTTTATGGGTGCGTGTGTGTGTGTGCTAAGTTGGGGGGTGGGGGTTCAGGTCTGTATGGGTGCTTGGTTGAGAGTGTGCTGATTTGGCAGGGTGGGGGGTTCGGGTCTGTATGGGTGTATGTTTGTGTGTGTGCTGAGTTGGGGGTTGGGGGGTTCAGGTCTGTATGGGTGCATGCTTCAGAGTGTCTGTGCTGAGTTGGGGGGTGGGGGGTTCGGGTCTTTATGGGTGCATGTTTGTGTGTGTGCTGATTTGGGGGGTGGGGGTTCGGGTCTGTATGGGTGCTTGTTTGAGAGTGTGCTGATTTGGGGGGGCTGGGGGGTTCGGGTCTGTATGGGTGCATGTTTGTGTGTGTGCTGAGTTGGGGTGGGGGTTCAGGTCTGTATGGGTGGGTGCTTGAGAGTGTGTGTGCTGAGTTGGGGGGTGGGGGGGTTCAGGTCTTTATGGGTGCATGTTTGTGTGTGTGCTGAGTTGGGGGGTGGGGGTTCGGGTCTGTATGGGTGCTTGTTTGAGAGTTTACTGATTTGGGGGTGTGAGGGGTTCGGGTCTGTATGGGTGCATGTTTGTGTGTGCTGAGTTGGGGGTGGGGGGTTCGGGTCTATATGGGTGCATGCTTGAGAGTGTGTGTGCTGAGTTGGGGGGTGGGGGGTTTGGAGTTGGGGGGGGGTGAGGGGTTCGGGTCTTTATGGGTGCATGTTTGTGTGTGTGCTGAGTTGGGGGGTGGGGGTTCGGGTCTGTATTGGTGCTGGTTTGTGTGTGCTGATTTGGGGGGTGGGGGGTTTGGTTGGGGGTGAGGGGGCCATGGGGCATAGTGTTTGGTTGGGGGTGAGGGTGCCATGGGGCATAGTGTTTGGTTGGGTGTGAGGGGGCCATGGGGCATAGTGTTTGGTTGGGGGTGAGGGGGCCATAGGGCATTGTGTTTGGTTGGGGGTGAGGGGGCCATGGGGCATAGTGTTTGGTTGGGGGTGAGGGTGCCATGGGGCATAATATTTGGTTGGGTGTAAGGGGGCCATGGGGCGTAGTGTTTGGTTGGGGGTGAGGGGGCCATGGGGCATAGTGTTTGGTTGGGGGTGAGGGTGCCATGGGGCATAATGTTTGGTTTGGTGTAAGGGGGCCATGGGGCGTAGTGTTTGGTTGGGGGTGAGGGACATGGGACATAGTGTTTGGTTGGGGGTGAGGGACATGGGGCATAGTGTTTGGTTGGGGGTGAGGGGGCCATGGGGCATAGTGTTTGGTTGGGGGTGAGGGGGCCATGGGGCATTGTGTTTGGTTGGGGGTGAGGGCCATGGGGCATAGTGTTTGGTTGGGGGTGAGGGGGCCATGGGGCATAGTGTTTGGTTGGGGTGAGGGGGCCATAGGGCATTGTGTTTGGTTGGGGGTGAGGGCCATGGGGCATAGTGTTTGGTTGGGGGTGAGGGACATGGGACATAGTGTTTGGTCGGGGGTGAGGGGGGCATGGGGCATTGTGTTTGGTTGGGGGTGAGGGGGCCATGGGGCATTGTATTTGGTTGGGGTGAGGGGGCCATGGGGCATAATGTTTGGTTGGGTGTAAGGGGGCCATGGGGCATAGTGTTTGGTTGGGGGTGAGGGACATGGGGCATAGTGTTTGGTTGGGGGTGAGGGGGCCATGGGGCATAGTGTTTGGTTGGGGGTGAGGGGGCCATGGGGCATAGTGTTTGGTTCGGGGTGAGGGGGCCATGGGGCATAGTGTTTGGTTGGGGGTGAGGGGGCCATGGGGCATTGTGTTTGGTTGGGGGTGAGGGGGCCATGGGGCATTGCGTTTGGTTGGGGTGAGGGGGCCATGGGGCATAATGTTTGGTTGGGTGTAAGGGGGCCATGGGGCATAGTGTTTGGTTGGGGGTGAGGGACATGGGGCATAGTGTTTGGTTGGGGGTGAGGGGGCCATGGGGCATAATGTTTGGTTGGGGGTGAGGGACATGGGGCATAGTGTTTGGTTGGGGGTGAGGGGGCCATGGGGCATAGTGTTGCACTCCAAGAGTGAACCCAATAATAAAGCTAAAACAGGCACAGTTAGGAGATGTTCATCTTTGGCTTTTTGAGGAAACCTGACTCAACGAAGGCCATACTCCTCTTGGACAACCCAAATAGCAAACTGTAGCAGTCTAAAGTAACGGCATGTCCAATCTAGGGTCAATAAAATATATATAAGTTAATTAAACAGGCGAGATACAATAACTAAATAGAAATAAATTATAACAATGGAAAATGTGTAGTACAAAATGTAAGTTTGAAATGCAAATAAAAATCGTTACCCCTCAAAAACATTCTTTTTCCATGTGTTTAGTACAAATTGGGGGTTTAAAAAGCCTCCTGCCACGCCCCGCCTACCGCCCCCCCACATTTACTTTTCGGCCCACTATAGCCCTCATGTAAGGTACTTTCGGCCCTCTGTCAAAATCAGTTGTGCACCCCTGATCTAGATGTTGGACGAAGTTGAGCAAGAACTTCTGCCAAGGACTGGATCAGAAAGCAAACCCTCTAATCCGGAGAGTCACTGCAACCCCTGCAAACCCTTTTGACCGCTACCGGTGGTCAATCACAGCAAAGATGCTGTGAAAGGATCCTCACTGTAACAAGTCCACACATACCATGAAGTAATCCAACCCACCACTACACACTCAACCCGAGAGGATGGAGTAATGAGGCTCAGGACTCGGTATGCACTAATCACCGCAGATGGGTAGAATCTGTCAGCAAGGAGAAGAAAGAAGCCCTGTAGTAGTACTGTTGTAAAACATAGGGCCTCATTACGACCCTGCCGCTAAGTGTTTAACGGCGCCGTAAAAGGCTGCGGCGCCGTTAAACACTTAGCGCCTTACTACGAGGTCCCTTTGCTGGACCTGACCTTAACGGCTGGTCTACACCAGCCGTTAAAGTAGGAACCCGCAAATGGTGCTAAGTACAGTACCGCAATTTGCGGTACCGTACTTAGCGCCTTCCCCATTCCCATAGAGCCTTATGGGGCGAAAATGGGAATGGGGAAGGGCCATGGTTCAATGGGGAATTACCGTCCCGCCAACCTTGGAATGGGGTGGTAATTCCCCATTGAACCATTTTCGACCCGTCACAACACCGCCACCAACCATGGTGCTAATAGCGCCATGGTTTAGCGTCGGTGTTGTAATGAGGCCCATGTCGTGGGATGGAATGGTGGAAAGGAAGGGCCTAGGTAAGGGGTTTGTGGGGTGTGTGCAGTGTGTGAGGGCAGGGCAGAAGGAACATCGCCCCCTACCTTATTTTGTTCTCCACCGCTGCTTGAGTGACATCAGCGATCCCCTTCTCCCATGAGGCTCTGCTCAGACTATCTTATGAGGAGGACTGTTCCCGTGGTTAAATTGCATTCATTGAGACAATTAACGTGAGTTTTCCAAATTCAGAATAACACGAAATGATGCCAAAACAAAATGCATGTTAATGTTTGCGTCTGGTAGCAAAATTAACACTTCTCGAGTCTTCAAAAAATCCTTGCTGTTACTTCTAAAAGTTTATGCAAGTCTGGACATTCCGATTTCATATGAAACACCATAGCCAGCTTCCCAGCTCGGGCATGTTGACTTTGGCGCCCGCGACTTCATTAAGACAAAAGGCAACAGCGCCTTGGGCTTTGATTTTCTTGGCTGACAAATCTTGATGTAACCTCTTCCCCGCCTGCTGAGCCTTTTCTGTCTCCGCCTTTGAACTCTGACCTGCCCTGTTGTGGCTGTGTCTAACCGCAATCAAGGGTCACTCCAGGGTCAATTTCCCAAGTGCCACCTCTGACACTTCTAATGGGGCGGCAGTGCACTGGGCCCTCACGTCTAGCAAAGCCGGAATTCCCTCAGTAAAGATCCCTCTTCGCCTCCCCTAAGAGGGCCTTCGTGCCAAATCCTTTTGCTTTTGAAGGTGGTCTAGAATAATAAACGTGTGGCAGACATTTTATAGCATCCATTGACACGGAACATCCTGCTATTGTAATGGCCTGTCCCACAATTATGTCTATTATTATCACTACTGTATTTTTTAAGTGTTTTATCAAATAAGACACCTTGGGCCTCATTACGACCCTGGCGGAGAACCATGGTGCAATTTGCACCATGGTCCATGGCGCAAAGCTGCCAACTCCGCCATGGGGGTTGGCGGACTTACCGCCCCATTCCGACCTTGGCGGGGCGGTAAGTCCCCAATCCCCATTTACCCTTCCCCATTCCCATTTTTGCCCCATAGGGTATAATGGGAGTGGGGAAGGCGTTGATTACGCCACCGTAAATTACGGTGGCGTAATTAACGACAAGTCCCGTAGCGCCATGGATTTTTCCTCCTGGAAAAAGCAGGCGTAAAAATCACCATGGCGCTACGGGAACTCGTAGTCGGGCGGAAAGGTACGCCATGGTTTACGCCGGCGTAAACCCCTTTCCGCCAGGGTCGTAATGAGGGCCCTTGTCATATTTTCATAATTTAAGACCAATGTCGTTTTTTAAATAGAAAATGCCTTTTTTATTTTTGCCATTATTCTGACAAACGTTAAACCGCCTGTCACTTAGGGTCTCATTCCGAGTATGGAGGTAGTCATGGCGCTATTTGCGCCATGACTACCTCCCATACCGGGTCCGGGTCTGAACTGGTTCAATGAGGACTTACCGGTCCATTCCGACCTTGGAGGGACCGGTAAATCCCCATTGAAAAATCCATTCCCCATTCCCATTTGATCCCCATAGGGCTCAATGGGAATGGGGAAGTAGCTAATAACGGTACCGCAATTTGCAGTACCGTTATTAGGTCTCTGGTCCCTTAAAGGGACCTCGGAATAGGGCGCAAAGGCATTACCGGCACCAATGCACCAATCCCTTTGCTCCCACCTCGGAATGAGGCCCTTAGTGTTAAACAGTCAATGCCGTCATAATACATTTGGGAGTCGGTAAAAATTGGCTGTAATGGATTTACGGCAACTTTTATGAAACCACCATTGTACAAGAGGTGAAAACTTCGAGAACAGCCCTCAAGCACTGGGGGCATTTCCTAAACAAGTATGACGGACGTATTGCCAGCGATAAATCCGCCGCCGGTCTTTCCTCCACACACCAAAATACCGCCTCACCCAATCCTCTCATTTGGTGGATTTACTACCTAAACGAGCATCGATATTTGTGCCTGAGTTTGGCAGAATTACTGTAGCTAATCCTGTCAAACTCTGAAAACCGACGAGTGATTAGTGCCTGTGGGTACTTTACTTCGATGCGCAGTATTGCTGCAGGACCCCAGAACCATAATATAACTATTATACTCTCAGGAGGGGCGTGGCTAACTGCCATGTAGAGCGGACGTGTCTCCTGTGAGCTCCGCGCCGATGTGCCATCATAAGCTGTTTTCCATGTATTTCTGCTAACTTTTGAAAGATGCAACTTACACCATTCGTTGCCGGATCTCATCAGCAGTCGTTTGATCCGTCTTTCAGACGGTTGGAGACAACCAACGTCGACATACGTCGAGCGAGAAGTGCCGGAGCCGAGAACTAAAAAGGCGGCTCCCGCGTCCTGAGTTCCGAGGGACTGGAGCGCACCTGCACCGCAGAGGACGTCGTCCATCGGGGCCTGCTGGGGAGCCGGAACAACCGGCCTGCCTGCACCGGGGTCGGGAGAGAGCAACCATGCCCGCAGAGCGAGCCGCCCCCTGAGCCTCCATCCAGCGGCGTCCTGCCCGCGACCGCGGAGCCCAGCGGAGCCCTTACAAGATCTGCGGCCGGCCGGAGCCGCGAAGGTGAGCGGGGTGGGGGGTAACCAGTGATAGAGGACCTGCGATCGCATATTACTGGGGCCTCGTACCCCCCCGCCAACGCGTATCTGCGCCTGGGAGTGTCGCTGAAGCGGACCCCACCACCTTGCGCCCTTTAGCCGACATCGAGGGTGACCCAGGCCCGACGCGCGGTACATCCACAAGAACTAGTGAACCCTCCTCCCACGCGGACTTCACCCACAGGACGGGGTGCGAGCACTACCGAATCCTGACGCCTGCCTCTTCGGATGTGCGGAGCCCCACCTCGGCGCCCAGATTTAGCTGCCTCTCCCCCCCCTTCACTTTCGTCCCGGGCCCCGCAGCAACGCCTCTGACTAGCGGCCTACCACCTGCGCCCCCGGCGCGAGAGGACTGTGTGCTCACAAGATGGCTGGTAAAAATAGCAGGCCCAAGCAACGGCAGACCACCTTGGACACATACGCAGCCAGTGAATCTCCAAACCCTGAGAGTACGAATTGTGTGCCCACAAATCTTCAACCGGACCATACAGCACCAACGATACCCGAACCCAGTAACACCCAGCTCCTCGAAGCCATCAGACTTCTCCAAACAACGATGGAGCACAAAATTGATGCCGTTGCCATTGACCTGGGCCTTCTGCGCCAAGATGTCCGCTCTTTGGCCGGCAGGACTGAGGCGCTCGAAACACAGGTCAAAGAAAATATGGAATCCAAAACGCAACTCCTCCAAGACGTAGACGAGCTCTGACAAAGAGTCAAGAACTTGGAAGACAGGGCGGAGGAAGCGGAGGGGAGAGCCCGTTGCAACAATATTCGTCTCCTTGGGCTACCTGAGGGTATCCAGGGCTCCGACCCCACTAACTATATTGAGAACCTCCTGCTGCAGGAGGTGGGAGCTGGCAAACTCTCCCAAGGTTTCTCTATTGAAAGGGCCCACAGATCCCTTGCTAAAAGACCTCCACCGGGCGCTCCACCCAGGCCGGTGATAGCAAAAGTCCTTAATTACAGAGACCGAGAAGTGATCCTAGCTTTTTCCCGAGCAGGTGGTCAAATCAAACGAGACTCCGCCACAATTGCAATCTACCCTGACTACACCTTCCAGGTTCAAATGAACAGAGCCCAGTTTATACACACAAAGGCCAGATTGAAGGCAGCTGGGTTGCGGTACATGCTCCTGTACCCTTCAAGACTCAAAGTGCTACACAACAACAGGGCACACCTATTCGACACTCCGGCACAGGCCAGAGACTGGATGGATGGGCAGCAAATACCTGATATCAAAGAAAGAAAGCGGAAACCTAGATAACATTTCTCCCGTCATTTCGATAGTAATCATGCAGCCTTCACCCACCACCAGCGGGTGAAATGAGCCTCTACTCAACTGAATGGATCCTGATATGGAGACACTCGAGTCAAGGTCCACTCCTCCCCCTGGAAATTTCTTTCCTTTTTTGGGTGTACATACCCACCTGTAGGGCACCTGGTGACCTATGCACGGTCCTACGGAGCGGAAACTGGATTGTCATAACGAGGGTAACCTCGCTGGGCTAGTTCTATGTTTGGGTTGTTTACAGTTAAAGGGGGAGGGTGGGAAACGGGGAGTTATTACTACAGTTGGGAACTGCAAACGGGAATTACCAAGACCACGGAAGCACTCGTCATCCATTTCTGCATTATTAAGACTCAGAGTCCTGCTGGCCCCACTCGTCCGACTACGCAACACCTATGGCTGACACAGTAAAGATCGTTACGTGGAACGTTAGAGGCCTGAACAGCTTTGTCAAACAACGGCGCGTCCAATCCTACTTGAAGAGACGCAAGGTCGGAATCGCCATGCTCCAAGAGACTCACCTGTCTGCCAAAAAGCTAGACGCCCTGGCCAAAATTTGGCGCGGCACCCTAGTGGGTTCCACATACTCCTCCTATGCCAGAGGTGTCCTGATCTGGATTGCCCCCACGGTCCCCTTCAACCTCACCAGCACTAAATCAGATGACGAGGGGAGAATGGTTGTGATATGTGGTTCTATTGAAGGTAAAGAGCTATGCCTTGTCAGCACTTACGCACCCAACCACGACGCAACTACCTTCTTCCACTCCCTCTACACACGGCTCACCCAGTATATGGACAGAATTATGATATGGGGGGAGATCATAACTGCACCCTTGACCCTTTACTGGACAGATCTGACGACAAACACGACCGCCCCTCCCCTCCGGCCAAAATACTTTCCAGACTAGTCCACCAGTTGCAACTCAGTGATATTTGGAGGGACCAGCACCTGGGGCAACGGGAGTACTCCTTCTACTCCCCCCCACATGCCGTGCATACCAGGTTAGATTATATCTTTCTCAGCCAGACACAGCAGTCTGCGTTTGTTGACGTGCATTATTTGCCGAGGGTGCTGTCCGATCATTCTCCCCTGCTGGTCACCTGGGAGGTGTTCCCGCCTAGACCCCCCATACCCACGTGGAGACTGAGAGCCGAAGCTCTACTTGATACAGCATTCAGAGAGCACATTAGAGACGAGACCGGAGAATATTGGGAGAACAACCTACATAGTGTTAAACACATAAGCACCGCCTGGGAGGCATATAAGGTGGTCATGCGGGGTGAGATGATCGCAGCAGTTGGGGGTGCCCAGAGATCCATCACAACCCTGTTGGAACAAGCTGAGGGAGACCTGCGCGCCCTCGAGGGCAGGGTTGACTCATCTCCCGATCATTTACTAAAAATTTCTGAACTCAGACAAACCTGCCTAAAGCACTGGGAAGCCCTAGGTAAACTAAGCTACGCCAAACACACGGAGAGAGTCCATGCCCTGGGGGACAAGCCCGGAAAAATCTTAGCTTGTGTAACGCTCACCTGACTCCCACGGGGGCGCTGACTTGGTTTGCGCTGCTGTGACCTCGTCTAAGGTGATGCGCAGGGTTCGGAAGACGGACTGGACCGGGCCCCAGATCTGGCTTGTCTGGCTCGCAGAAGTATCCTTCTGTAGGTGAGAATAGGGGGTTAGCTGTCTGCGGGGTAATGCAATCGGCCTCCCATTTACCCCTCTCACCCTCCTCAAAACCCTGCTGTGCTTCCCCGTAGCGTCTCACCTTAGGGTCTGGAAGGACGAGCTCTCCATCCTGCTTCTGATGCAGGGGCACGTTGGTATCCAGTTACGTCACTGGATTTCCGGATGGGTGAGAACCAAACTTGCTTGGCTTCCAGGTAAGTTTTTCTATAAGTGGTTCCCCTTGTGTCCATGCATTAATGTTCTAATGCTAGTGTCTTTTTCCCCATAGGGGCCGAGGTACGGAATGCCGGGGAACAGGCACCGACCCGAGGTGAGCGGTGAAATCCTTGTGGAAATCAGGTAAGTCTTTAATGAGTGTTTTGGTAATGTCTTTTCATTCACTCATTAACGCTGATGTCTTTTTCCACTTAGGGGCCGGGGTCCGAAAATGCCTGGATGCGGCGCGGACCCGAAATGAAAAGGGAATGACCCAACAGGTAAGTCTTGACATGGAGTTTTAGCTTCCCTTTTCCCTTCTTTCTCTCACCTTTGTTCTTGTCTTTTTCTCCCTAGGCGCGGGGGCGCGACTGCGAATCCGGATGGTCGCTGCTGAACATGGAGGCGCCCTGTAAAGGTGAGTAGAATGCGGCGCTGCAGCGATCGATGCGATGTGCTTTTAAAAATAAATGTCTTCCTTTTCAGGATTGTCGGCGAAATGTCTCTGGGATGCAGATTTAGCAGGTGAGGCCTTTTCCTTCTTCTGTTCTCTTGTTCCCTTCCTTTGCAGGCGATTCAGGATGCTGGCAGGTGTGGCAGAAGTCAGGATGCAGGAGCAGACACGGTGAGCGTCCAGCTGCTAGATGCAGAACAACGCGAAGCACGTGTGGCTGATCGGGTGTGGTTTAAATAGCCTTGGAAGAAGTTCCTAGAATGTGTCCTTCCTCCAATCAGGTATGTATCCTTCCCCGACCACGCCCGGGTGGTAAATGAGTCCCACAGGTAAAGTAGTTCCTTTCAGGCCTCAAGGAGGCCGGGGTTCTGCAGCATGGTCTGCATCAGGTAAGTGCACCCAAACACTTTCAAAATGTGCCTGGCGCCTATGGCGCCAGGACTGATGTTTTCTATGAGCCTGGTGCCATAGGCGCCAGGACGCTGTCCAAAGGGCCCCTATAAGGGGTTGCTGGGACCTTCCCCGGGGACTTGATGTCCGCTTTCGGGGACGCAGGGCCTGAGCCGGCTCCCCGGGAGCGGGCATCGTGACAGCTTGGCTCTACAAAAGGGAAACCCCCAGGCCGCCCATATGCCACATACTCGCACCAGATGGCACTACCGTGCATACCCAACAGGAAATCAACTCGGTTTTCTCTAGCTACTACCATAATCTGTACTCTGAGGCCCCCCCTCCCTCTGACACGGGGATCGAGGACGCCCTCGACGTCATCGATTTGCCAAAACTAGACCCGCATATGGCCTAGACCCTCGATGAGCCCATCACCCCCGATGAGGTCAAGGTGGTGATCAGAACGCTACCAGCTGGGAAGACCCCGGACTCGGATGGCCTCCCAGGGGAGTTCTATAAAACCTACGAGGAAACGCTCGCCCCTATATTGGCCCAGGTCTATAATGAGGCCTTCCAGCGTGGCACCCTCCCGGATTCCCTGAGCGAGGCCGTGATAATACCCTTACTCAAACCTGGGAAGGACGGGGCAGATTGCGCCTCATACAGGCCCCTCTCCATGCTAAATGTAGACTGCAAGATCCTCACCGCATTGCTCGCCAACAGACTACGCAGAGTGATCCCACTGTTGATCCATCAAGACCAAACTGGATACGTCCCCGGACGATCCATTACTGAGAAGCTGCGTAGGCTACATCACGTTATTTATAGTACCGAGGGAAGACCACAGAAACTCGCGGTGACGCTACTATGGCAAAGATGGGAATAGGTCCTGTATTTTTTAAATGGACCCAGTTGGTTTACGCCAACCCCACGGCAAGGGTACGAACTAATAAAACCTTTTCTGCGAAATGGTCCCTACACAGAGGCACCCGCCAGGGCTGCCCCCTATCCCCCAGGTGTACATCATCGCTGCCGAGTCTGTAGCAGCCTACCTGAGACAGGAATATGGAGATGGGGGCATCACTATAGATGGGACAACTCATCTCGTCTCTATGTACGCGGACGACACCCTCTTATATTTGCAGGACCCCGAACACCTCCTACCCTACATTCTCGAAACCCTAGACAGCTTTCATAAGCATACCGGGATCCAGATTAACAAAAATAAATCTTGCCTCTACCCCCTAGCCACACTACACAGTGATTATTATGGGTCCCTCCCTCCCCTAGATCTCGAATGG
Organism: Ambystoma mexicanum; assembly: GCF_040938575.1. NCBI lineage: Eukaryota > Metazoa > Chordata > Amphibia > Caudata > Ambystomatidae > Ambystoma > Ambystoma mexicanum. Next base: position 381,646,926 of record NC_090925.1, read on the forward strand.
CAGGCGACATTGTTTAAATATTTGGGGATAACCATACATCGAACCCCCGGTACGGAACATATACTTAACACCGTAAAGGCCAAAGACTCTCTCTTGAAGTCCATGGAATTTTGGGGGCGGCTCCCGCTCTCGGTGGCCAGGAGGGCGGGCCTCCTTAAGATGGTCGCCCTGCCCCGCCTATTGCATTACTTCACCAACATTCCTTTCTACATCCCCCCAGCGTTCTTTAAAGACCTCAACAAGCTCTGTAGGGGCTTCCTTTGGCAGGGAGGCAGGCATAGGGAGGCATTGGAGTCCCTCCAGAGACCATACGAGAGGGGTGGGCTGAAGATCCCCAATTTTGAACTCTATTTCCTAGCCAGCCAGCTGAGACACATTGTGGGGTGGATGGCCGACGAGAGCACAACAGACACCCGCCTCCTCCAACCGGCCCTCCCCCAGCTATTACTCAGGGATCTGCTGTGCACCAAGAGGAGTGCTCTCGAATACTGCCCTTACCTTGTCAAGCTGGGACTCCGACTCTGGAAAAGGGCCTGCAAACTGGTCGGGTCTGAAGACCCGTACTCCCCACAGATCCCCATTGCAGCACTCATGTCCAACCATTCCTGGGGGCAACTTGAGACCCGTACACAATGGGAGCCCCTCGGGGTGGCCACACTTGGGGACCTGATCCAGGAGCAGACGGTTTTAGCCTTCCCTGACCTTTGCGATGCCACTGGCCTCCCGGCCGGGCAATTCCTACTGCACAGAGCGGTTATACAGGCCCTGACTGGCAGGTGGCCTGTCGCTGGCGACCTGAATGATGAAAACAAATGTATTGAAACGATACTTAATGCCGCCGAGGGGGGCCACGAAACCTCTCGTATTTATGAGGCCCTACTATGGGGCTCCACCAAAGAAGACCTCAAATGCCGGGACAAATGGGAAACCGAACTGAACTTGGTTTTCGAAGACAAAGCCTGGGGTGATATAACCCACTACCATAAAAAAGTCTCCCGAAACGCCCGCTTACAGCTCATTCAACTGTACATCACGAACAGAGCGTATCTCACCCCGGAAGCCATATCCAGATTTACCGGGGCGACCACCCAATCATGCCCCAAATGCAGCGAGCCCAAGGTTGGCATGACCCATATGTTCTGGGGATGCCCGGTGATTAGAGAATTCTGGACTCATGTGAGGTATAGAGTGGCTGGTGCAGACATTGACATCGAAGTGGACGAACCCACGGCATGCATCCTGGGCAGGTATGGGCGCAGCAGGGCGAACAAACCCCTCAACAGGCTGAGAGACCTTATTTACATAACTGTCAAGAGGCGTATAGCCATGGGGTGGAAGAGCCCCAAAGGCCCGCCTATGCCCCTATGGTGGGGGGACCTTACAAAGTGGATCGCAGCGGAAACTGCGGCATGGGAGACTGCGATCCAAGTGCAGAGACTTGACTCCAGCGAAGAGCTACACCGCTGGGTGGCCTTAACAGTACCCTTGCTACACCCAGAATCACAGGCGAGTGAGATAGCTGGGGAAGGCGACCCAGGCCCAAGCATGGACTCATGACGAACTTAGAACTTACCGTGGTCTTGGAGGGGGAAGAGAGGGAGGGAGGGGTGGGGGAGAGTTGGGGACTTATTTTTTCTGATATGCTCAACCATCACCATTGACGCCTGTTTTTTCTCTTTGTTATTGTTTGTAATGAAACTAATAAAATATATTTTTTAAAAAAACAAAAAAAACTATTATACTCTTTTTAACTATTAACTACTATAACAATTAGATTCTGGCTAAAGTTTACTGTAATCATAAACGCTTCTATAGTCATGCACTGATTCCGCATAACTATAGGAACGTTTATGATTACAGTAAACTTTAGCCAGAATCTAATTGTTCATACCTTTTGACAGACTGTGAATATGTTACCCTCTAATCTGAAAATGACTGTGGTAAAACGTAAAAAAAGTAATATGATTCCAGGGAACTTTAACCAGAAAATCACACTGGTAAACTCCACCAGCACAATTACTGATTCTCTTTCACCATAACATAATTGCAGTAAACATATGGCTGTCGTCAACTTTACCACCACAAAATGGTGGTACATTTCAATCAGAATATGCTTACAATAAACGTTAACCAGAATATGGCTGCCATAAACTTTACCACCACAAAATGGTGGTAAATATCAGATAGAATATGCTTACAATAAACGTTAACCAGAATATAGCTGCCATAAACTTTACCACCACAAAATGGTGGTAAATATCAGATAGAATATGCTTACAATAAACGTTAACCAGAATATAGCTGCCATAAACTTTACCACCACAAAATGGTGGTAAATATCAGATAGAATATGCTTACAATAAACGTTAACCAGAATATAGCTGCCATAAACTTTACCACCACAAAATGGTGGTAAATATCAGATAGAATATGCTTACAATAAACGTTAACCAGAATATAGCTGCCATAAACTTTACCACCACAAAATGGTGGTAAATATCAGATAGAATATGCTTACAATAAACGTTAACCAGCATATAGCTGCCATAAACTTTACCACCACAAAATGGTGGTAAATATCAGATAGAATATGCTTACAATAAACGTTAACCATAATATAGCTGCCATAAACTTTACCACCACAAAATGGTGGTAAATATCAGATAGAATATGCTTACAATAAACGTTAACCAGAATATAGCTGGCATAAACTTTACCACCACAAAATGGTGGTAAATATCAGATAGAATATGCTTACAATAAACGTTAACCATAATATAGCTGCCATAAACCTTACCACCATAAAATGGTTGAACATTTGAATTAGGATGCGCTTAAAATAAACGTTAACGACAATATGACTGCTGTACATTTTAAGGTAATATTTTTCAGTAAGGTGCCAAATGAACCGGAATATAACTGGGGTTTTAAACAGAACCTGTGCATGATAAACTTTGATCCGAATTTATGTGCAGTAAACGGTAACTTGAATACCACCGTGTTAAACTTTAAGCAGAATATAACTGTGCTAAACTTTAACAATAACACGGATACAGGGGCCGTAATGAAATGTTGATTGTCATAAAACGTCACGCAGATATGAATGTAACATTTTTGTATGTTTTAATCTATAACTAGGTTATGGCTATACTGAACTTTAATCACTGGCTACTAAATATTGTAAACGGTACACATCTCAACCATGAATAAACACTTCCATGCTTTTGTAAATCATGGAATAGTGAGAATTCAATTCAGACGCCAACAGCAAAGCTACTGGAAATGTATGCTGTCGTAGGTAGGGGTGTTGCTAGGTCTGGAAAAGATCCGGGGCTACGCTAATGTCCAGGCTGCCGGGACTCTGGGCTAGCTAGACTTCTGGTTGTAGCTCCTGAGCTTTTATCCGGGGATACAACCAAAAGACCCAGGTCTACAACACCCCCAGTGCCCCCTAGCAAAGCATCTGGTCCCAGGCACTCCTCTTTCCTTAGCAGGTGAGAAGGCATGCCCCAATGTGATGGGTAGTGGTTTCATCAAACATCCTCCCATTGTCTTCTTTACAGGGTGTTATGTACGAGTTAATGTAGCCAATGGTCCCTTTAAGAGAGGACCCGATGTAACAGGATGAGAAGGAGTCAAGGAGGAGGAAGAAAGCAATGGAATAAAGATAGTTTCATGAACACCTGTCTCTGCGTCTTCCTTTTGCGGCCCAAATATACCAAATGGCATGATCCCAGTGTTAACAACTGGCGATGAGGGGAAACGCATCACACTGTGGACAGGTCCGCTTTTTCGTTAGAGCGTTCTTTCATCTTGCTACAATCCGTAGCGTCCAGATTTCTGCGCTACAACACTGCATGAGGTTGCCGGTGGAAGCTGCACTCTGCAGCATGTTCGCCCCGCTGTGTTGTACGGCATCCTGGGTCCCGCTATAATCCGTAGCATCTGGACCGCTACGTTCTGCAGCGTGGGTTCGTCTCCTGCAGCTGCACTCCACAGCACACTGCTCCCACCATGTAGTACAGCGTCCAAGGATCCACTGCCATCCGCAGCATCAAAGTACTTCCTGAGGTTGGTGGCGCATACCCATCCTGCCATGTGTGAACGGCATCCCTGATTCCTGCATCTCCGCAGGCGACCGGATCTACACAGCTACGGTTCGTCAAAGCAGAGCTTCAACGGGCAACAACCCGCTTTCCCACCACAATCCCCAGCACTCTTCACCTTCCACAAGGGGCGGCATCATCCTATTCTGCTCTCACGTCTGGCCCAGATCGGGATATCTGGCCAAGTCCTTGCCTGGTTTACTTCTTTTCTTTCAGATCGCTTTCAAACCCTGGCTATGCCCCCCTTTCTCTCTTCCTCCTGTCCCCTCACTTGTGGTGTCCCACAGGGATCTTCTCTTTCGCCAATTTTGTTTAATATCTACATCTGGACTGTCTCATCCGCTCTTATAGCCTCAATTGTTATTCCTCTGCCGACGATACCCAGATCCTGATCCGTTTAGATCAAGATCAGGCTGAGGTATCGTCGTGCCTTCACAACTGCCTGAGAGCTGTAGGGGACTGGATGGACCAGAATTGGCTTAAACTCAATGGTGATAAAACTGAGGTTCTAGTGTTGGGCTGTCCTCCCGACTCTTCACTGTGGACCTCAGCTTTCTGGCCCGCCTCTCTAGGTCCTCTTCCTAGCCCCGTTAGCAAAGTGAGAAACCTGGGTGTCATTCTCTCGGGGACCCTCTCTATGTCCAACCAAGTGACAGCTGTGTGCCAAGCTGTACACCATCAGATTAGGCTTCTTAAGAGAGCTTTACCCTTGATACCAGAAGCCTTCCATCCCCCGGTAGTGGCGGCGCTGGTACTTACACGTCTTGATTATTGCAATTCTCTGTACCTGTCACAGCCAATTGCTCTAATACAGCGTATGCAAAATCTGACGGCTAGATTAGCCACCGGCACCCCTTATGGTGCCCACATCTCTCCAGCTCTCCGCCGACTCCATTGGCTCCCGGTGGGCCAGCGGGTCCTCTTTAAATCTCTTTGCATTGTGCACCGTGTGGTCCATGGCCAAGGAGCTGAGTTTTTGCAATCAAAATTCACTCGCTATCTCCCTACTCGGGCCCTGTGCTCCGCTACTACTAATCTTCTTATGGTGCCGGGGTACAATTGTGAAAAGGTCGGCGGTAGATCCTTCTCAATCGCTCCGGCTAGACTCTGGAACACCCTCCCATTGGCACTTAGAAATGCTTCCAACCATTTTGGTTTCAGAAGAGCCTTAAAGACCTTTTTGTTCTAGCACCTTCTTGCCTAGCCTTCCCCTGTTTGGTTTAGCGCGCTCTCTCAGCACCATGATGCCTTTGGGCGACCGTGCGCTTTACAAGTTCAAGTAACATAACATAACATAACATAACAATACATCATGTGCCCTTGCAAATGCAGGCGACCATACTGTAGAATACAGGCAACCCAACAAGGATCATCCCTGCAATCCTTAGGCTGACAGAGGCCTGAAATCTGCAGCACATACTGTGACAAATCAACTTCCAGGGCACTAGTGGTCCAGGGATGAATATCAGTTTCTAAACCGTCAATCAACTCCACACCTTTACTACACCAGAAGGCATCCGAACAGATTGGAAACACAAGTCAATTATAAACCTCCTTGTCCAATTTTGGTAATGTGTATGGAACTGCAGGCTTATATCAGAAAGGTTGCCGATCGTTGATTAGTTGCAACACAGCGAAAATAAAATTACCTAATGATAAAAGGGACTGTCCAGTCAAGGTTGTATTAACATATCTACTTTATTATTATCACAACTGACAGTTCTAGCACACTACAAAATATAACTCACCCAGTAAAGGAATGCAGAGGACAGGGAGTTTGAAAGAAGGAAAAGGGATGCACTCTGGATACTGACAGGAGGGTAGTCAGTATAGTAAATAATCACAATAGTTCAAGGATACTAGGTTTCAACACAAAGGGTTCAATAGGTCATCAAATGTCACTAGAGGCCTTCAGAGAAGGACCAGGGGGACAGAACCACAATGTACCTTGTGCTGTAGGAGTTCTTGGTGCTCGACAGGGTTGATTTCAGGGCACTTTGCAGCTTCTGTGACAGAGTTCAAGACGGGAGACAGCTGCGGGTATCAGGCGGCAGGCAGTTCGGCAAGTGAGGCTGAATGGACGGTTGCAGGCTGGCCTACACAGCTCAGGTTCAGGAATCATCTCAGTGCTGGTCAATGGTCCTGAAGCACTGTTCGAGGCGTTTTGGAAGGTGTTAGCGACTGCGGCATAACAACAGTCAGCAGTGCAGTCGATTGCAGCTCGAGGGGCTCAACTGACTCGAAAGTGTCCTTTAAGGCGGACATCGGTAGATGCTTGTTGATGCACTACTCCTAGCTTCTTCACAGGGCTTTTGTCATCCTTTAAGGCGGACAGCCCGAAACTGTGGAGAGTGTAGCAGGCAGCTGCCTTGCCTTGGTTAAGGGTTCAGAGACTCTCTGGCACTTCCGAACTAGGAAGCTTGCTGCAGAGCCTAGCAGGGCATGCTGTGTGCTGGCTGGGTAGCGGTTCTGGAGCTGCTGAAGAGTCTTCTTGATTTGGTATTTCCCTCTGTTCCCTGGGAGATGTTTAGTGGAGGGATATTGCTCCCCGCTTGGAGGTCCTGGCCTTCCATCACTGGCAGTAGATTTAAGGCAGACTGTACCTTCAGCCAGGGTCCAATGATGAGTTCCTCTTGCTACTCCTTGCAAAGTCTTCAGATGATCCTCCAAAATAGGGGCTCAAGCCTCTTTAAAAATAAATCTATTATTGATTTTCAAAACATAGAACAAGAGCAACAACAAAACAGCCTCCCACCTCACCCTAACCCCCCTCCCCATTCCAGCCCCAGCCCTACATGCTTAGTCCAATAGTTCTGCTCCCCTCACATTATGCCACGTCGGATGTACTGGCTATGCTTTAGTGACAATCAATCCCTCAAAGAGTCCTTAGGCCCACCCAGGGGCGTGTGCTGCCCTACCCCATGAAGGAAGGTCATCTGGAGATGTGTGTAGATCATGCACTAGGATGTTTATATGTAAGACCCTTGTCTTCAGTCCCCTTCTTTCCCCCCATCTTAATGCATTAAGGGACATTTCCAAGAAACTGCCGATTTGCACTTAGTTAGTAACAATAAAAACATTGTCATTCTTTTCTTGTGGTTTGTCCGGTTCCCCCAGGTACAAACCCCAGTAAACTAATTTTGGGGGAGCAATCCAGCTGGCTCTGCAACAATACATTTATTTTTAACATTACCCCTTGCCAAACTCTCTGATTACCGGGCACTCCCACAGCATATGCCAGAAGTACGGTGAGCTGTGCCCACACCTAGGACACTGGTGCAAGTGATCGGGGTGCATCATGTGTAGTTTTGGGGGGGTTAAATACATCCGATGTAATATGTTGAATTGAACCACCTTGAATCGGGCATTCCTGGAGGCTTTGTTGACCCCCTACAAATCTTATGCCAGGCCGTACCTCAAAAGTCATTCCTATGTCCCGTTCCCACTTGTCCTTCACCTGCAGATGGGACAGGGTTCTGCTGCTTTGCAGCGCCGAGTATAATCGGGATACAGCATGCCTCTCACGTTCTGTGTCAAGGATAGTGTGTAGGATGGTGGTGGTTGGGGGCTTCTACAAGCGATTTGTCCTTGTTCACCTGGAAGCCGGTAAGCACCTCCAAGCGGGGAACAACATGTATGGGCCTAGTACCCCGGGGCTGTGCATGCAAGTAGGACATCATCTGCGTATAAGGAGATGACATGATACTGGCCCCCCACCACTATTCCTGGAATTCAGTTCTAAAGATTCTCGCCACGGGTTCCAGTGCCAGAACAAAGAAAACCAGTGACAGCGGGCAGCCCTGAAGCATACCCCCACTTAATTGCCAGCCATGTGAGATCACTTTGTCAATTTTTACCCTTGCAAGGGGCTTCCGATACAGTAGGCGGATCCACCACATCATTTTTGGGCCCAGACCATTCCTCTCAAGCACACAGAAAAGTCATTCCCAGAGTCGAAGGCCTTTACCGCACCCAGGGAGACTACTGCCAATTCCTCCCCTGACCCCCCACCTATTCCATTATATATAGGAGCCTTCGAAAATTCATAGTGGTATTTCTGCCCCATACACAACTACACTGGTCGCTGTGGATCAGGCGGCAGGTTTCCCTAAAAAGCCTTGGTGTCAATGTTTAGTAGTGACATGGGGCGGTGTGATCCGCTGCACCATGGTTCCCTCCCCAGGCAAGGTTCTGTGGTGATTAGCTTCTCCGCGGTGCGGCAGACCGCCTACAGCTTCTCGTCGCAGTGATAGCGGCTTCAGTGACATGTGACAGCCATCTTATGTCTTGACCGTCACTGCCGCTTTTATTTTCGTCTGCAAATTCACCACCAAGTATCAGCTCCGGCAGCAATGACGAGGCAGCCGCGGGTGCTCTGCACCTTCCCCTTCACGGATCTCGGCACCAATCTGGTTGGTGTCACCAAAAAGTCAGATATTCAACAGGATTCCTGCATGCAGCAGCGGGCGCTCTAATGATCAAGGTCTACATCGGTCGCCCGTCAGCCATAACCCCCAGGGTCGACCCTCTTTTAAATCTAAATGGACCACAGGGATTGGTGTAGGCTAGGAATACCTTAATGAACCAATCCTGGCTCCCCACCAACAATCCCCTGTATCTATGAGGTCATGACCAGAGTGCTTTGCAACAAAAAAGGTAAAGGGGTGATAACATGTAATACTAAGTCCCACCCATCTTCCTGTCTGTTGTGGATCAAAGGATCTCCCTGGTCAATGGAGCTCTCTGTGGTTCCTGATTAAAGCGGCAGGTCTCCATTGACCAGACTTTCTGGTGCGATCAATCCATGTACTCGTACCTTATGAATGGGGTCCCCCTGCTGGGATGTCTACTGTAATACACACAGTCCCAGACATTACTTTTCACTGTCGATACTAGGGCAGGAGCTGGCTTCAGGTTGACACAGTGCATGTGAAAGGTTCTTGGGGTTTCCTGTCTCCTTTGTTAACCTCTGCAGCTTGGCCCCATATGGGCCTGTTTGAAGTACACTCTATTAGTATGTTAATTATGTTAATCGCTGCCAGCAGCTGCACTACTCAACAAAAGGACAGGTTGGATCCATGGAGCCTTTGTTAGTTAATTAGGCTGGCCATGGCAGGGGGAAGGTTTGGACCTCTCCCTTCTGGAGATGCCTCGTGTACTCCACCTGTCAGATCCCAACTAAATATGACAGTGTCTGTAGGCTGTGTCCACCCAGAGTACACGGGTCTGAAGAGGGAGACCCAAATGTGGCCCTCATCACACCCATCCCACCCTCAGACCGGCGACAGAGAAACAAGAGATGTACCTCACTTCTAGGCCCTTCCACGCCCTCGTTGATGTATTGGAGGTGTGAGAAGCGCTACTCAGACAGCCATTTAGACCATTCCTGGGTGACAGTATTGAGGAGATACAGCTGTATTCAATCGAACAAGTGGCGTGACTGTAACCTCGAAGAACGCAGATGTTGTCACCACTGACATTATGACATAGATACGTTACACATGAAGCATATAGCGAACACTTTAGTTTATTGCTTATAGACACGAAGCAAATGCTTATGACTCACATAGTTAGAAGACTGACACACGTACACCTATTGCTACACGGAAACAGCAAGACGGCTAAGAATACATATGAATGGCTGGCCAACGCTTAATTGCAATTAACATGGACAGCCATGCGAATAAAGATGGAAGCTATAGGTACATTGGAGGGAATGGGAAAAGCAAGATGAACTTCAGAATACAGGAAAAGGCTGACAGACTGATCCTGCTGAAGCATGCACATAAAGCTTGCAACACAGACACTGTGCACAGCCTCGCCAAGGACAAGTAGGGAAGGAACGTTTCCAGTTAACAGAGGAAATAGGGCACCTGCGAGGGGCACAGTCAAAACCCCTCTTAATTACAGGCAATGGAGCTCCATTTCGTGGTCCCTACACACGTGACCTGAATCTACGAGACAGAGCCAATTCATTTGAGGCAGATGGGTAAAGCTGTTCCCAACAAACCAAAGGTAGAAGAATACAACGGTTACATAGGTTCAAAGCTGAATGTTCTGTCTCTGGGTCTAGGAGATCGGAGATGGTAACTTAATGGGAATATGCAGCATCTTTGGGGTGATTCCCACTACCTTTAATAGTTGCACTTGGCCTGGTAACTGCCCAAAGCTCCAAGACTGAGAAGACCCTTTCTGTCCAATCCCTAATCACCTTCCATGCTAAGCATGCACTATGTTGCACCAGCCAATGATCTTTATACTAACTTGTAACTTTGTATTTGTGATACATAGACGTGTTCTCAGGAGGAGCCACCAGATATGGCTTACCCAATGATCATACTAATCCCTCATAAATTACATATGTAGTTCACCTCACTAACCAATCCTCTCCCATGTTAGGTTTTTGGGATGTAACTTTGTTTTTGTGACATCATTAGTCAACAAAATGGAACGACAGGTGCCTGGTGAGTGAGAACACTTGAAGAATTTTGCGTTGTTCATGTTCCCTGTCATTTTAATTTTTTAATAAAGACAGTGAACTTTGGGCAGGGGATTTCAAGGGCCCAGTTCCTCTTGCACCTAGACGGGGAGACTGCTAATAGTTCCCCTACCATATTACAAGTGGTAGCAGAGGACGGTCGCTAAGATCTTTCGACGTTAAGGACGTATTTTTCCTACCGTGTGCCTGAAGGGATGCCTTGCGATCCGCGGGGACCAGACCAAAACACCACGCATGGATACTGAGAAGGTTGTCAGGAGCCGCCTTGGAGAAATTCTTGCCTGCTCCCCGTGGGACTTCAAGCAGGCTGGACGGCAGAGTGACAGATTATGGGAGAGGCAGTGTCTGAGGGGCTTCAGTAGATCTACATAGTGTAAATTTAGATTCAGCCATTTAACAAATATTGGGCTGGGGAAAGTGTTGTTTGTTGTTGCGTCTCTATATTTTTGTGAAGGATCCCTGTTTCTAGTCGGTCAGCTTAGGCGGTCAGCTTAGCTTACGGATGAAAAAAGAAAAAAGATAATAAAAAGTATACCTGTTCTCCAGGCACTAGCTCAGTTTGCAGATGGAAAATAAGAAAAAGACAATATAAAGGATACCTGTTTTCTAGGGAGTTAAGCTTGGTTTACGGAAGATTTATGCATGAATCCCTGTGTCTAGGCGCTCGCTTAGGTCGCGGAAGGCGGTGTCTTAGTTTATCTCATTGAGATGTAGTCCTATATGGTATGATATGATATGTCATTTGTAACGTGCTATACACAAGTGTTTCAAGGCGCGACGATGCAAGGAAGGGGGAAACATAGGGAGGACAGGGACAACGATCTTACTAGGCCAAGTGACATTGAGATTGCGCATGTGCAGTGGAGGGGGTAGGGATAAAGTGCCTGGGGAAAGGGGAGGGGGCAGTGCTCTAAATGGGATCAAAACAATAACAAGAAGTGTGGCCAGCAGGTGGCAGGTGCAAGGGTAAGTGCAGGCAGCAGGTGTCCAAAGGTGCAGGTAGGGGGACTGTAGGGTTACAGATACAGCCCCAAGTGCAAGGGCTGCCGGGAAGCAGGGCGGGTGTGCAACTGGGCGGGTAGGGACCTGGGACTGAAATCAGAGGGTAGCCAGGTGCTGAGTGCAGTATCAGAAAGGAAATCAGCAGGGGAGAGCAAGAGAGAAGGAAGAAGCAAAGAGGAAGGTCTTAAGGTGCTTCCGGAACCGGAGATGGTTCTCCTCGAGTTTCAGAGGGGCAGGGAGGCTGTTCCAGAGGAAAGCCTCAGCCGGAGAAAGAAATCTACCACCAACTTGTTGCTTGGAGAACCGACTGACCCTGAGGGAGATGGAGGAGGAGCAACAAAGAGCTCAAATAGGAAGGTATTTACAAAGAGATCTGGCGGTATTGAGAACACAGGCCCGAGAAAGCCTTGTGGACAATGCAGAGAGTCTTGAACTTAATCCTTGCAGCCACTGGAAGCCAATGCAGAGATTTCAGTGCTGGAGAGATACAATCCCTGGGCTTGATGCCCAGGACAAGTCTCACAGTCCTGTTCTGGATGTGTTGCAGAGGGTGGAGAGTAGAAGCAGGCAGATTTAGAAAGAGGCTGTTGCAGTAGTCCAGCCTAGAGAGAACCAGAGCTCTAGAGACAGTGAGCTTATGGGGGAAGTGGCGGTATAGAATAAGGACCACATGATTTTGGTATTCCAAGTGATTTGAAGAGGCAGGAAGACGGCCGTGTGTTATGTCATTTGTGTTGGTGTGTCTTGGGGTGTCGTAAGTGTTGGGAATATATTTGAAGCCTTAGGCTTTTCTTTTCTCTTGAGCTTGTGACGTCACGCATAAGGTTGTTGAATAGGACTTGGTGTGATGTTTTTCTGTGGGAGTGAAGGCCCATTTAGGGGCACAGATGTGGTAGTAAGAGAAGGTGGAAAAGGAGAGAAACAGGAAGTGTTGAAAACAGAAACCGATGAGTTTTTACTTCATGAAATGATGTTCAGAGTATTGAGGAGCATTATGCCTTTGTGCTAGGCTCGAAAAGCACATGAAGAAATTATGGTTTGGCCTTTGAATGCAGAGAATACAGTGTGGGTGGTGCGCAGAGCACACCCTTATTGATGGTGGTGAGCCATAGAGGCTAGTGGAGTGGTTTGAGAATTGTCACGGTTTTGGAGAATCAAACTGAAAATTGACTATAATTTTGAAATAGCCAAATTGATAAAGTATTCAAACATGTCAAAAATCCCGATTTGAGGTCGAGTCGCTGTCAGAAAGTGGCGTGCCACCATGCGGGATATACCCCTTCAACATTTGCTCAAGCCCCTTCTGTAATAGCAAGATGAAATACGCAAGTATAGCGAGGAATGGACTTGCGATACAGATGGTAAAATAGGGAAGCCATGGCCCCGGGAGGGCAGTCTTTCCAAATATGTACTGCAACATATGACCATGTATCTACATGCAGCCTATAAAGGGAAGAAACCGAGTAACATATTAGCTATATTGGAGCTATGGAAAATGCTTCAGCATAAATGGGGAGAATGGCCAGCAGAAACGGAACAGACGGTCTACTAGCCTTGATGCATGCACTAGAAGATGGCTGGAGACCCATGACCAGATTACATAGTCTCCTGCTGGAAAAGGTCAGTATTAGGGTCCCAAAACTGAAAGTAATATGAGAAATGGACATGGGATCTGATATCACTGACCAAGAATGGGAGCAATCGCTTAGCTTCCCCACGCAAGTATCCCGAAACACCAGGTTCAAGTTACTCCAAATCAATCTGCTTCACCGAACATACATGCCCCCCAGCAGGATAGGAGGAACAACACCAATGCCCTTGATGCCACCAACAAATGCACAAGGACAATTTGAGGTGTAAGTTACCCTTGTTGAATGCAGAAGCAGGGAAATGGATTAATGAGTTAGAGAGACTGGTGGCTGGGATGACACTGGCAGTGGAAGATATGAAGAGCTTGTTCTCAGCCATACTTGGGGAGGTAGCTGACGATGTTTGGAAATGGTCAGGGTATCCCAGAGTGACAGCACAGAACACTGTGCACAATGGCGCACCGTTCAATAACTGCAGAGCAGCCATATGGCAAGCTCTGAGAGTACAATAACCAGACACATCTGACATAAGCACAATTATGGCAAGCAAAATGCATGAGGACGAAGACCCACTTCAATATATTCAGGTGATCCAAGAACATAAGCGTCTCGAGATGAGAGAGCAATGGAATAAAACAGTGAGGTTATTCTACCACATATTAAGCAAAGGTCTACCAGAGTAGGTACAGAAGCAACTAAAGAAATTATTGGGGATGGAAGCAAAGGCATGGTCAGAAATTCAGCTAACTGTAGTACATTATTTCCAACTAATATAGGATAATGCGAGAAAAAAGCAAGAGGAGAGGAAGCAGGAAGAAGTGAAGTTAGTGCAGACAAAGCTATCAGAGTATACAATGGAAGGGGAGATGTTGATTGAGCGGAGAGGGAATAGTTACTCAGAATGCAAAAATTTGACCACATGTAGCGGGAGGAAGTTTTGTGGGAAGAGGTGACGCCAATGATTGGCCACGAGGATGTAGAGGAGTGCCCCGGGGAAGAGGATTCTGTCACCCACGCAGCAGGGTAGAGACGGGTTTAACAGAGGACAACACAGGCCAATGGGGAGGGAGGCACCACAATACTGGATATGCATTAGAATAGGCCACATATCACAACTGTGCAGAAGCAGGGGTGGAGTACAACAGAATGGGGGATGCCATACCAGCCAGCGTATCAGGCGGAACAACCAGACTATTATGCCCAAGATTACATGCAGACGCAGACAAATACGCCGCAACCGGCGTCAACACAAAGTACACCAGTACAGTCACACCAATCTATGGTATACACACTGCAGTCGCAGGATTGCATGCAGTCACCACAGCCAGCAAAGCAAGTACCAGCAGAGCAAAAGTTGTAGCCACGAGACACACAGACTCTACGATGCAGAATTCCGTACGGAAACTATGGGGAGAAAATGTGGGTGGAGGGAATCCCTTCACAGGGATGAGGATGACCCTGTACCCTCAATAGGACAGCCCACAGACAGACCTGATGTGTTCAAATCATATCCGTTACACGCAACCCGATCAAGGAAACATGTGTAGGTGTGACCGTAGGTGACAAGACATTCTCTCTTCTCATAGATACGGGGGTGACCAGATCCTGTATTAGGGAAGGGAGATTCTCGATGCCAGGCATTTCCATGAATGCACAGGGATTCTCTGGGGCTACTGACTTGGTTCCTTTCACTGACAAGCTTCCATAGAGGAACATGGCCCTGCCATTCCATTGTTATACTCCCGACAGACACCAGTCAACAAAATTGGTAGAGACATGTTGAGCCGATTTAGCATGACCATTACATTCACAGATCAGGGGATAGTATGCCCAACCCCAGGAATTCACTACATGAACGTGCAAGAACTCATTCAGGAATATTGCCGGCAGACTGTACAGAGGGGATGACACAGGATGATCATGGAGAACAGTAATCATGGTAGGAGAAGGGCACAGGCTGACTCATTTGACAGACGAAGAACTATTCCAAGATGATCATTCAGAACATGTTCTTTATGAGCATTACCTAGTGGGTGAGAATTCATTACAGGGAAGTACCACAGAGAATGGCCTTAATGAAAAAGGCAACACTGCCATTGTCGAAGAAGACCTAGTGAAAGTACCAAGTGTTTTATAGACCAACAGCCCATATGATTTTGGCATTCGAGAGGGGGTAGGAGCTGTTAAAATAAAACTCAAGGCAGGGGCTATTTTACCAAGGGAAAAACGATATCCTTTGTCCAGGGAGGCAGACAAAGGCATTTATGAGATGATTCCCACGTTAGTGCATCAAGAGATTCTGGTACCTTCAAAATCGTAGTGTAATACGGCTGTGTACCCAGTGAAGAAGGTGACAGGGGATCATGGTGAGTTTTTCAAGACTTACGTCCTCTGAACCAAATTGTTGAATCAGAGTTCCCGCTAGTTCCCAATCCAGTGACAATATTATGTAGCATTCCATCGAAAGCTACCCATTTAACGGTAACAGATCTGAAGAACGATTTCTTCTCCATACTACTTCATGAGGAATCACAGGATCTGACATCCTTTCTGTATAGAAATAAAAGTGGAAACACACAAGATTACCTCAGAGGTACTGTGAGTCACTCTCCATATTCAATAGGGTCCTCCAGATGGACCTAGGGAACATACATTTGGACAGCACAATTATTCAGTATGTAGACGATATCTTGATCTGCAGCAAATCACAAGAACAGTGTTAAAATACTCAGTGCACTTGCTGACAGTATTAGCAGAAAAGGGTTACAAGGTGGACAAAAAGTTGCAATATTGCCAAAGTGAGGTGTTGTACATTTGACAGTTAATATTGTGGGGAGGTAGGAAGGTAACCCTAGAAAGAGCAGAGGCGATCTTCAGAACGCCACCGCCACGAACGGTCAGGGGAATGCAGCAATTGTTAGGTCTCTGTAATTATTGCAGGGCCTGGGAGTTCAACTATAGCACATACATGAAACCCCTTTTAAGCGCGCTCTGGGAAGCCCAGAGCGGGGACGGTAACCTGACATGGACACAAGACATGACTGAAGTATTCAAGGAATTGAAAGGGGCAATTTGCATGGCCCCAGTGTTAGAGATTCCCAATTACAGTGAGGAATTTTATTTGTTCTCACACTCCAACAGAGTAGAGATGAGAGTGGTGCTCACACAGAAGACGACCTTAGGGCACAAACCAATGGCCTATTATAGTGGACATTTGGACCCAGTAATGAAAGGACATTATCCTTGTGAACAAGCATTGGCTGAGAAGTCTGCAAATATCACAATGGGATAAAGTACCACACTTTACGTGGAGCATTCCCTTTTTGCTATCCTTAAAAAGCCCAAGAGGACATTGACAATGCAGAGAGCATCCGGTTACGTGGTGATCATCTTGAATCCGGCGATAAAACTAATGAGGTGCAGAATTGTAAACCCAGCAACATTCAGAGCTGAGCCAGTAGAGGAGGGGGACTATGTACACAATTGTACTACGTACACAGAACATTATGACGATATCCACAGAGCAGGAGAAAATGTCCCCGAAGGAGGGGAAGTACTCTTTATTGATGGGTCCTCAACTATAGACCAGACGACAGGAGAAACACATACTGTGATAGCAGGAGTAAAAATAAGGCTGAGCACGACCGTTGAAGTAGTAGCAAGCGCAAGATTGCCTTCCCATTTTTCAGCACAAGCAGCAGAATTAGTAGCTCTTATAATGGTATTAGAAGCGCATTAGAACAAAGAGATCACTGTGTATTCCCATTCTGCCTACGTGATGTCCACAGTACATGCCAGACTGTCACAGTGGAAGAGGAGGGGTTTCCGACGTGCTGACGGCACCCCAGTCCAGCATGTGCCCCTATTGGTCAGACTCATAGATGCACTACAACTCCCATCAGCCATAGCAGTCGTGAAGTGCCAGGCACACGCAAGGGGGGAGTATGTGATCTCCCACGACAAGGAAACCGCAGACACAGAAGCAAAGTGAGCAGCATTTTTTACAGAATTGAATGAGTTTGAAACCCCATCTAACACACTCATACGCGTGTGTAACATGATACTGAGACAAGGGTATAGTTCATTGCCTGTTACCCAAATAGTAGAGTATATGGGGAGAGCACCACTAGAAGCAAAGGAGTTATGGGTAAAGAGAGGATGTTCGATATCCCCTACAAATGCACTATGGCGACAGGAGAGCACAATATTCCTGCGACACTGTTGCAGATTGTGCTCATGCAGCTGCATTACCCCACTCACTTAAGTAAGGCTGTTCTTGCTGTACATATTGGGAAAGATTGGTTCTGTCCCAATCTGGCAGAGTATATCGCCACATTCATGGATAATTGCATAGTATGTAAAAAATACAATGCAGGTAGTGCGAGGAGCAATACTGTGCCCTTCCAACATCTCCACGTAGATTATGTAGACATGATCCAAGTTTGCCAAGGGCATCACTATATGATCATGGTGGTATGCCCTTTTTCTCGCTGGATTGAAGCTGGGCCATGCTCACACCCCGATGCCCTGAGTGTGGTGAAATTCCTCATCGGTAGAGCGGTGTTCCTACGATGGGGGGTGTGCGAGGTCCTGCATTAAGACAATGGGCCTTTGTAAACAAAACCTCCAAGCACATCACAGACCTGCTGGGGATTAAGCATACGTTTTCCTGCGATTATCACCCACGGGCAAATGGGTTTTGTAATGCCTCAATGGCTCGCTGAATGAAAGCATAGCTAAAATCAAACCAATGTTAAAAAAGGGATGGTTACATTGCCTACGCCTAGCCTTGTTTGCATTGCGCATTCAACCTGGATCCAACCACAATTTAACTCCTCATGAGATGGTGACAGGACGACAATGCATGCGATTCTCACTTGCTCCTCCCACTAGAGCGTTGACAGATGCCCAGTACAGCCTCTGTCTTAGGTTCTTCCTGCTCACGTGCCTGGTCTCGGGCGCCTCAAATATTACCATCATATCACATCACTACACTTACTCTCTACTATACACAATCATTCAACTAGAACACAGCTATACCCCTGATTAATTCAGCTTACCTGTTCACATACGAATACGACCCCATGAACACTGCATCACCCTAATAAAACACAGCTAGCCGAGCACATTCTGGCCTAGTTGCTCACATATATGTCCTTCAGGCCTAACGCAGACCACCAGACTGCACATATCCAACTGATATCTTCAGCACCTCACCAAACGCTAGGATGCAGCTACCATCCACCAATTACATCAGCTGCACACATATTTGGTGCACACACGCACATTGCAACTCTATCTCTCTCTACTGACCAGAACTACGGTTCCCGAGCGCGTTCAACCTACCAGTGCTTCAAGGTCATACTAATGATATATAGAGCGCTATATAAATGCCAAGTAACATAGCATAACATAACATGTGTGCCAGTACCACTGGTGTACTCCATGGGGTCTTGGGTGTCTTGCGTGACTGTCAGGAGACAGTAAACAGTGCATCAATTTGACTTATTGGTTGGTTGTAGGGTGTGCTCACATGCAGTGTACACATTGTGCAGTGGGGTCCAAGTGACACACCACCCAGGGTGTCCTGCTGCATGTGACAGGCAGTTTGATGGAACAAGTGATGTAATGGTGCTGAATGTACGTCACGTGTTGCGTATGTGGCCCTTGCCCGGGCCGGGTTGGCATGTACTTGGTGACTGTGCAATTTAATGTATGCCAATGCAGGGCTGGTACGTTGTTGCGAGGTTGTCCTGTTCTCCTGTCACATTAGGGATGTCCTGGCCGCCATGGTGGTGTTAGTGTGGATTTGATTTGGAGGCACTCTTTGCTAAGGCCTTCCCGCTAGTGCCTTGTAGTGTTTTGTGGGTGTGTCACCCTGACATCTGCAGCTGTTGCATGTATACCATTTGTGTAGTGTGTGGCGGGTCATTGGCGGATGTCATGTTACAAGGGTGTCAGATATGTTTCCACAAGATGACTGCTGGATGCCTTGTACATGGGTGATTTTCCATGGGGCGTACAGTGCCATGGTGGTTGTGTATGTCCTACATGAGGCCCATGTCCTTGCTAGTGGTGTGATTTGGAGGGGGTTCATGCATGAATTGCCCATCATTGCACTGTACATAGGTGTTTCACTTGTTGTTCTTGCATTGGCTAGGGGACTGCAGGTGTGCCTGTTGCCATGTTATTGGGGTTTTTGTGGATGTAGGACATGATCTACTTACTCATGTACTCACCAGGATCTTGGAGCCAGCTGGCTTCCACATCTGCAGTGCCCACGGCCTCCTGGCCCTCCCATGGCATTAGCTGTAGTGGGGTCACATTGCCTCCGAATAGGGCCACTCTGTCCCTGCAGTGGGTGTTGACAAACATTTGCACCCTGCTCCTCAAGTCGTTCCGCCACTTACGTATCTCATCCATGTCCCGTGAGTGGTTTCGGATGGCGGACACCTTTTCCCTTATCCGGTCCATATGGCCGTCTTGCACTAGGGGGAAATCTTTTTGTGGTCTGGCCCATACATCTTGTCAGCATTGACCACCACCTCCTCGGCCAGCACAGTGAGCTCCTGTTCACTGAATATTGGATTTCGTTGCCGCATTTCTGTCACGTTCCCTTTGCCTTTGCCTGAGGACATGTTCAGATTGTGTTGTAGGCTTGGATGGCAATTCCTTCTGGTGATTTTGAGTGGATTGCGTTTTTCAAAATGGCTGTTGTCTTACATCCAAGGTGAGCTATCACCCTGAGCTACCCTCCCGAGACACCTGCACCAACTGAGAAGCCCTTTTCCCAAACCTACAGCTGAATCTGGACAGATGATACCTCCTAAAGTGTTCTTTTTGTGGCAAACACTTATGCCATACTTACTCAAGGTGACTCACCTATCATCACAATGCTTAATAGTGACAAGGTGACACGTGTTTGGGAGTGATTGTTTTTTGCTGCACTTACTCAGTACCACAGCGGAAGAGCTTGACCAACACACTAAAACAGTAATGATGCATTTTAAAGACTTTTCTAAATGGTCTCAGGGACTCTATGGACAAAATAAAAGACATCCGGCCCTACAGAAAATAGGAGCTGTGACAAGATCTGTTGTGTTGATATTTTTGCCTTCTATTGTCTTTACTTCTTTACCCTCTTTGCAATACAAATGGTTTTATTGTTGCATGCACATGCTTTGGTCCCTGTTAACACAATCCCTATTCCTGCTCTTACTGCAGCCATATTTGGGCAGATAACCAACGCTGCCCGAGAAGTAAAAAGACTCAGGCGCAGCGCCGATATAGATTTTGAACAAGTAAATTCATATCAAGCTGATTCAACCCATGTGTCTACTACCGTGTGGTACCAGCACATGACCAAGGTAGGGAGAGGTAGGGAGAGAGACAAAGGAGAGCTGCTGTGTGCTCTCATTGCTACAGAAATCCCATCTGTCACTCTGTACTACCAGAGACCGATTACAGGGCAGATGGGATACACTAAGATGGATGTTGCAGAAAACATTCCTGTATGAATACAGCTATATCAAGACTCAAGAAATGAAAGATGATGTCGTGCTTAGTCAACATTAATCATTCCTACAGGAGATCTGTACTGTCCTTCTCTGTGTAATGCTGCAAATGCATCTGCTACAATTGTATTACTTGCTTTGTCGATGATGTTTGCTGTACACCTCTGCTAATAAATAAAGTTTTTAAAAAAAGAAATGAAAGATGACTATTGGAGTACTGACGGACTTGGGTTGTTTGCCCGTAACGGAAAAGTTTGCAGCCGAAAAGACCATAGCTAACTTGACCGTAACGGTCAAACAACGCAAAGTAAATGCCTCCCCAAGCATACCCTACAAATACACTCCCCACCTCCTCACTTACTTACCTTTTGGTGGCACACCTCCTTGTGTGCCGTTAACTCCCTGAGACACAGGTTCCCTTCACTTATGTACTTGGGAACCGGTGCCGCAGAGTCCTTCACTTTTTTTGTCTTTTTTTTCCTTCTAACTTTATTCCGATATGTAGGGGATATCAACGCAAACCTCTGTTCCCATTATAATGAGCAAGGGGAGCAGGGGAAACCCCCATAACCCCCGTTCACTGCTTTCGCCATAAAGGTCATTTATGGCATATTTGATCACATTTTTGATTGTACAGGATTTTCGTACAGCCTAAATTAGGTCAAATATACCATACCTTTTTTCTGATCTTTTCTGGTATTTCCACACTGACAAGAAAATAGAGTACGTTCCTGACTGCCCAAACAAAGGAGAAGCCAGATTAGTGACACAAGACGATAGAGTATAATCCTGACTGCCCAAACAAAGGAGAAGCCAGAATAGTGACACAAAAGGAGTTGCAATGCACAAAGACAGGACAACGAGAGATAGGAGGAATGCCAGGATGCTGGTAAAGACCCCAGTTACTAGTATATGGGCAGATATTCACAGGAGAAGGATGGAAGGAGGGACTGATAGGAAGCAAAGCACATGCACTTTTGAAAGTTCCAGTAGAAGTGGTGCAGAAGGAAAATGACGATTGCCTCGGGAGTGGGCAGCAAGTAAAAAACTGCTCACCTGGGTGCAAAACAAAGCAGGTCCCATGCCAATCATGCCACTCTAGAATGCTCCCATGTGTTTCCAGAATGATGGTCCAGTGAAGGCTGGAGAGAATACACGATGCAAGCGAATATCGAAGATACACGGCATGAAGGTTGGTAGCGCATGTGTAATGAGCCACTACTGGGCCTGCGGATCCAAAGCATACCTGCAACTACTGGCAAACTAGGGAGGGATATGCTCTCTAGTACAACTGAACACACCAAGCATTAGTAGTGCCTCCAAAAGACATACAAGTAAATGGATTCCCCAAAATGGAAACACTCCAGAGGGAGAAGAGATCTGTAGAGCTGACAAGAGTGAAGAGAGGAAACTACCTGTCATCAAAAATGGAAGATGCACTGGACGTGATACCACTAGAACACAGATTGCTCAGCAGCACGCAGATGTTCTTTGGGTCAGTCGTGCCAGCAATCCAGACCAATGTGAATGCCAAGTGGCTGCAGATCACCAACTGTTGCAGACAATAAACTCGACCTTCAAGGGGTTTAACGCCATCAAAGAAGAGTTGAGAGTGGTCAGATGATGGCTTTACATAACAGATATGTCCTGGATCTTCTCACAGCTATGGAAGGTGGCATTTGCACCAAGATCAGGTTTTCCTGCTGCACGTACTTGCGTTCCCACAATGGGGAGAATGGAACACTATGCAATTATCAGAAATGCACACTAGAATGGAGGCAGTGACAGATCCAATAGGACAAGACAAAGACTGGCCAACTGAGCAAACTGATCCAGCTTGGGCAGGCACTTCCGATCTGAGGTCAGCTGGACCCCCACCTCAGTCTTCTGCACTGCGCCAAGAAACTCTGAAGTCACTGAATCCACTGCTACCAAAGTAGTGTCCTCAGTGGCTACTGGCTCCTCTCCGTCAGGAGTAGGCGACTCAGCCGTCTGTGGAACTGCACTAAGGGCTACCGGCCACGCTGGTACCTCCAAAAAGCCCTCTGGAAAACTCCAGTCCCTAAGGCTCTGAGAGTCTTCAATCTGTCAGCCTCTTGGGCCCTCAATCTCGTAGCTGACGTGACTTTCTTGAGATTTTCGACAGATATTGGACAGGGATGGAGTCTTTCACCGCTACATGGTGCTGAGTCGTTTCACCTCAACCAGCTGAACTCTACTATCGCCAACGGGCACTCACTCTTTAGGTCAAACCCACTGATGGTACAATCAGGCCCATCGATATAATCGCCTTGCTGTACCAGTTGCCGGGTAACAGCAGTGAAGCTGGTTGCAGTGTCTTGGACTGCAGGGGTTCTGTGCCCATTGATAATCACATGCTCTAGATAGAGTTGAGTATTATTGGGAACTGGGATCTCTTCTGGAGACCTGGTAAGGTTCTCACTCAGTGTAACCAATCCACATCCGGCCACTCCTTGGACTAGTGTGAAGTCCTCCTCTAGGAGGGTCACACTAATGATGGCCTCTTCCTTGAGTCCAACATTCACTATGGCTTGCTTGGGTAAGCCCTTGCAAGAAGGATCCCCTTTCCTATGGCCAAGCTCCTTACACACAAAACAACCTTTCTGTGGTGAGAACGTAGGTGCCCCAGTGTTAGAGGTGCTTGCACTTTTCTTTTCAGTGTGTACGGCTAAACTAATGTTTTGGGATTTCCCTTTAGTCTTCCAGGGACCTGACTTCGGAGAGAAGTGGGTTGGACCTTTGTCCTTCCCATCCTTGTAAACTTTCTTGTCCAAAGATTTCTCTTCTGGTTTAGGTGTGCTTGCCTAAGCCTTTTTCTAGACTGAGTACTTACAAACCTGTCTGCAGCCTTTGCAAGCTCCCTAGGGTCTGTAATAGTCTTATCCACAAGATGCTGGTCTAGGTTAACCTCACAATTCTTCTATACATGCTCACACGCTATCAAATTGTATGTCCCTTGGAATGTGTCAACTTTGTTACCAGACACCCACCCGCTCAGATATTTCAATGACAATTGTGTGAATGCTTCAAATCTCTGCCCACTTTTTTCCCGAGCTCTCTGAAACTCTTGAGATACTCTTGAGATACAGTTCTGTGGTTTTACAGAACTTTCTGAGGATGGCTGCCTTCATGCTCACATAATCAGGCCTTTCCTCAGGAGTTAACTAAAGAATTGCATCAGTCCTGGTGTCGGTAAGCAACTCATCAGGGCTTCACCCCAGAGTACCTCATCCACCTCCTGTAGCTGAAAATTAAGCTTGAGTGCTTGAAACCGGTCAAATATATCCTTCCCCACTTTGTAAGCCTGCACTACGTCTTTGGGGATGGGCAACCAGGGCTTACCCCGGCCACCCTGGTTTGAGCCACTACCGTTGCTTTTGCTAGATTGGAAGCACAAGTCAATTATAAACATCCATGTCCATTTTTGGTAACGTGGATGGAATGGCAGGCTTATCTCCTAAAGGTCCTTGATCGTTGGTTAGTTGCAACACAGCAAAAATACAATTATTAGCCAATGATAAAAGGGGCTTGCTAAAATGTTTATGTTTAAACGAATGTTGCATATAAAAAAAAATGTTTTAAAAAGGGACTGTCCAGTAAAGGTTGTATACAAATATATTGTTATCACAGCAGACAGTTCTAGTACACTACAAAATACAACCCACCCTACATAGGAATGCAGAGGACATACAGTTTCAAAGAAGGAAAAGGGATGCACTCTGGATACTGACAGGAGAGGAGTCGGTATAATAATTAATTTTAATAGTTCAAGGATACTTGGTTTCAACACAAAGGGAGCAATGGGTCATCAAATGTCACTAGAGGCCTTCGGATATGGACCCGGGGGACAGAACCACAATGTACCTTGTGTTCTAGGAGTTCTTGGTGCTCACAGGGTCGAGTTGGTTTCAGGGCGCTTTCAGCTTCAGCGATAGAGTTCAAGACAGGAGACAGCTGCAGGTATCAGGCGGCAGGCAGTTTGGTAAGTGAGGCTGGGCTGGCGTACACAGTGGCTCCGGTCAGGAATTGTTGTCTCAGTGCTGGTCGGCGGTTCTGAAGCACTGTTTGAGGCATCTTGGATGGCGTTAGTGACTGCGGCATAACCACAGTCGGTGGTGCAGTGCTTGGTTTGGGGCTCAGAGACTCTCTAGCACTTCTCACCAAGGAGGCTTGCTGCAGTGCCTAGCAGGGCACGCTGTGCGCTGGCTGAATACTGGTTATGGAGCTGTTGGAGGTTCCTCTCGGTTCTGTATTTCTCTCTTTTACCTGGGAGATGTTTAGGGGAAGGATCTTGATTCCCACTTGAAGGTCCTGGCCTTCCTTCACTGGCGGAAGATGTAAGGCAGACTGTACCTTCAGCCAGGGTTCAGTGATGAGTTCTTCTTGCTACTCCTTGCAAAGTCTTCAGATGATCTGCCCAAAAGAGGGGTTCAACCCTCTTTTAAAGCCAAATTGACCAAAGGGATTGGTGTAAGTTAAGTTTACCTTAACTAATCCTGGGTCCCCACCAACAATCTCCTGTATGCATGAGGTCATAACCAGAGTGCTTTGCAACAGAAAAGGTAAAGGGGTGAATATATGAAATATTATGTCCCACACATCTTGCCATCTTTTGTGGATCAAAGGATCTCTTTGGTCAATGGAGCTCTCTGTGGTTCATGACTAAAGTGGCAGATCTCCCTTGAAACTGCGGCGAGACCAGACTTTTTGGCACTGTCAATCCACATACTCATATCTTCTGAATGGGGTCCCCCTGCGGGGATGACTACTGTAATACACGCAGTCCCAGACATGACATTTCACTTTCAATCGATACTAAGGGTGGGAGCTAGCTTCAGGTTGACACAGTGCATATGAAAGGTTGTTGAGGTTTCCTGTCTCCTTTGTTAACCTTTTCAGCCAGGCCCCATGTGGGCCTGTTTGAAGTACACTCTATTAGGGTGTTAATTATCGTAATCGCTGCCACCAGATGCAGGGCTCAACAAAAGGATACAGTGAATCCATGGAGCCTTTGTTAGTTAATTAGGCTGACCATGGCAGGGTGAAGGTTTGGCCATCCCCCTTCTGGAGATGCCTTGTGTACTCCACCTGTTAGATCCCAACTAAATATGACACAGGGACTCAACCTTTAGGCTGTGTGCACCCAGAGTACACAGCTCTATGCGTTTGTCATGCAGTGAGCATAGGAAATTGTGTGCAGATTAGCCCGACACATTTTCCAGAGGTTGATCTACCATCATTCAATTTCATTTAAAATTCAAAAAAGCCCAGGCGAGCGCACACCCACCGTGTGGATGGTCGAATTTCTCACACATACTGACTATGCCTTGCTATCCAGCAAGCTACAGAGTCGGCCTCACACCACAGGGCCCATACGTTAGGCTTGGCATGGCCAGGGGAGTCCTGACAAGACCCAGGTACGCCCACTCTACTGGGGAGACTTGCATTTGCCGAGGGCCACGCACCTCGTTATGGGGAACAGAAAGGCGAGAGAGAGAGACGTGAGTTTGGCAACAGGAGCCTTGCCTGAAGTGCATCCAGGAGGTGTTATGTGTGAGTTATTGTAGCCGATGGTCCCTTTTAGAGAGGACCCGATGTAACAGGACGAGGAGGGGCCAAGGAGGAGGAAGGCTGCAATGGAATAATGATTTTTGCGTGAAGACCTGTCTCTGCATCCTGTTTTTGTGGCCCACATATATTAGCGGGCATGATCCCACTGTTAACAAAAGGGTCTAGAATGTGTGTTGTATCTTTTCAGTTTGAGATGCCCAAGCATGGTGTCTTCAATTGTAGTTTGCTCTCCGGGCTGATTTGGGGCTTTCACTGGTGTATTCTGGGGTTGTCACACTAGAAGAATGCTGATACAATGCAAGGTGGGTGTAGACTGCACTTGTCAAAATGCCAGTGCGCTGTCGAGTGCTAACCTGGGAATTACTACTGGAATTGTAATCATAAGTGGGGATTACTGGGAGCGTACTTGGTTTGTCAAACTGGGAGCACACTGAAAATGTCAAACTGGAAATATACTGTCATTTTGTAAGCAAGGACAATACTGGCATTGCGTAATATCAAAATGGGGTTATAGATGGCATAACGTACCCCCTAACATATGTTGTGGCTATATTGCAAGTCACAAAGGAGTCGGCGACAAAAAAAAGAGGAAGGCCGAGTTCCATTATAAGCTCGCGGAACTCCCAGGGGACTTGCAATAACCTTTTGATGCAAGGTAGGGAGTATTGTATTCCTTATCATACTTGGGAGCGCCCCCATGTGTCACCCCCTTTAATAAGTGGCTTCTTGCTTAATCTGATGTCAGAGCTTTTCCATGTGCTGATCCATATAATCAATGTAGAATCTTTTGGGATTTCAAAAAGCTAATATGCAGCTGCCCACGTGCCGCAGAAAAATATTTTGAGCAGTCTAATGAAATGCATTGAAAAAACGTTTTCATTTTGTGATTAAAATAAGTAATATCATGCAGATTCCTGTTCACATGTTAAAAACCATCAGTGCTCGAAAAAAACGTTCTACCATAAACTGGTCCTTGTCAGTTAATAGCTGTAAAGTGTCACAGAAAACTAGCCTGCAAGCAAGGAATTGCGCTGCCAGCTGGAATTCTGCTCTGCGCTGCATTGTAACGCAAACATTGAAGCATAATAACTGATTATCGGGCAGTACTGATGTACTGTTCTAATTACAGGTCAGAAGTGACGTCACAACTAGCCTGTTTTAAGAAGATTATTTCAGGCTTTTAAATGGGTATTGCAGTCTGTCATGAGTTATAATGGAATTACGTTATGGTAAACTGTGAGTGTACCGGAATTGTGTGTATTAACCAAAATGGGAAAATACCTGGATGTAAGATTTGGAATATACAAGTGTATTGCAAAGTAGGAACATTTTGGGACTGTCAAACTGGAATTACACTGGGATTTTGAGGACTGTGCATATCCTGACATTTACAAGATGGCTTTAGGCAGTGATTGCCGTACTGGATATATGCTGGGATTTTTACAAACTGGTACTATATTATATCATTTTTGCAACAGTAACACGATTGTATACCTGGATTCTACAAATGTGATTTTAAAATTAGGAATATTCTATACCGGAGCTGTTTAAACTACTAAAACACTGCGATTGTGCAAACCTCGAATATACTAAAATTGCACAAAACTGGAGAATGCAGGGATTGGCAAACCAAACAATGCAAGCAGGCAAGGTGCTGAAGTTGTTCAATGAGGTGTAGATTTAGATTCTGAGAAGTGGTAATGTCAAACTGGGCGCAGACTGGAAAATTGAAAACTGTGAGCATATTGGGACTGACCAACTGGACATATTCTGGTCCACAGTAAACTAGGAATACAAAGTTGTTGGTCAAATTAGAAATGCGCTGGGAATACGTAAACCCAGAGAGACTGCTAGAGTCGAACTGGCGATATGATGATGTTGGACAAACTGGGAATATATCGGGACGGTCAAACCAACTAGCAATACACTGAAATTGGGCACATTACAGTTCTCCAACTGTGAGTATATTGGCACTGCCAGTTTGAGATAATAGTGGTATTGTACGGCCTGGAAATCTACTTGGATTATGCTGGCATTGTGTAACTGTACAGTGGGATCTTGCAAATTTGGTTGTAAGACAGTGAATATATCAGAATTGTGTAAGCTATGAGTATACCGGGGTTACATGCAAAACTGGTTATATAGCTGGATTGTCAACATGAATATATTTAAGGGGAATGTTCCAACAAGAATATATTGCGGTGTTAAACTGTGAGTATGCATTATTATCAAAGTGAAAGAATGCCAGGGTTGCCAAACCCAGAGTATATGGGTTTTAGCAAACTGAGATTGCCATACTGGGAATATACTGGTGTATACTGGGCAGCTGGCATTCTGGAGTTGTCAAACTGGAGATATACTAGCATTCTCAAAGAGTAAAGTTTACTAAAGTTGTTTAACAATACATTGGAAGTAAAATTGCATTGTCTACAATCCCTGTGCAATAGTCAAATGGGTCTACACTGGAATTGTGTAAAGTGGCTGTCCTCATGCATTTTATATACTGGAAGTAGATTACCACTATACAAACTGATATACTGTGCACAATGGAGAAATATAAGAGAATCAATCTGTTAATATCCTGACAGTAAATAAACTGGAAATGCGCTGAGCTAGCAACGCTTGTAATATACTGGCATTCTGCACTTTGGAATGACACTGGGATTGTTGAAATGGGAATGTGTTAGGCTTTGAAAAATTGGGATTATATTGCGAATTCCATTCTTTGAATAGACTGTGGGGACCAATTTCAAAGATCTGCTAATCGCATGCAGGGGACCGCCAATTTAAGTTTGCATGTATGGGTTGCTGGTCCCCTGCATGCAGTGGTCAACTCTCACAAAGAGAAGTGTAAATGTGAAGAGTAAATGAAGGTGAAATCGCCTTTACTCTTCACTTTTACTCTATGCTTTGTGAGAAATAAAAGGTCACCTGCAAAGGACGCTGTACAGGCAACGTTTTATAACAACGATCTATGGACTCTCCCTGTACTACACCAGGTGAACATCTCATGCAGGAGGAAAGGAAAGCGCAGGCGCAAACTCTGCTTTTCTACCCTCCTACATGAAAGCATAAACATGAGATGGGGGCACAACGGAAGTTTAAAAATGAGATGTAGCGCACAATGGAAGTATAAAATGAGATGGAGTGAAAAATGAAAGCACTGAAATGAGATGAAGAGCATAATGGAAGTATAAAATGAGATGGGGGCACAATGGAAGCATAAAAATGAGATGGAACGCACAATGGAGGTATAAAATGAGATGGAGTGAAAAATGAAAGCACAGAAATGAGATGAAGAGCATAATGGAAGTATAAAATGAGATGGAGCGCACAATGGAAGTATAAAATGAGATGGAACGCACAATGGAGGTATAAAATGAGATGGAGAGAAAAATGAAAGCACAGAAATGAGATGAAGAGCATAATGGAAGTATAAAATGAGATGGGGGCACAATGGAAGCATAAAAATGAGATGGAACGCACAATGGAGGTATAAAATGAGATGGAGCGCACAATGGAAGTATAAAATGAGATGGAGCGCACAATGGAGGTATAAGATGAGATGGAGCGCACAATGGAAGTATAAAATGAGATGGAGCGCACAATGGAGGTATAAAATGAGATGGAGTGAAAAATGAAAGCACAGAAATGAGATGAAGAGCATAATGGAAGTATAAAATGAGATGGAGCGCACAATGGAAGTATAAAATGAGATGGAACGCACAATGGAGGTATAAAATGAGATGGAGTGAAAAATGAAAGCACAGAAATGAGATGAAGAGCATAATGGAAGTATAAAATGAGATGGAGCGCACAATGGAAGTATAAAATGAGATGGGGGCACAATGGAAGCATAAAAATGAGATGGAACGCACAATGGAGGTATAAAATGAGATGGAGCGCACAATGGAAGTATAAAATGAGATGGAGCGCACAATGGAGGTATAAAATGAGATGGAGCGCACAATGGAGGTATAAAATGAGATGGGGGCACAATGGAAGCATAAAAATGAGATGGAACGCACAATGGAGGTATAAAATGAGATGGAGCGCACAATGGAAGTATAAAATGAGATGGAGCGCACAATGGAGGTATAAAATGAGATGGAGCGCACAATGGAGGTATAAAATGAGATGGAGCGCACAATGGAAGCATAAAAATGAGATGGAGCGCACAATGGGAGTATAAAATGAGATGGAGCGCACAATGGAGGTATAAAATGAGATGGAGCGCACAATGGAAGTATAAAATGAGATGGGGGCACAATGGAAGCATAAAAATGAGATGGAGCGCACAATGGCGGTATAAAATGAGATGGAGAGTACAATGGAAGTATAAAATGAGATGGAATGCACAATGGAGGTATAAAATGCGATGGAGCGCACAATGAAGGTATAAAATGAGATGGAGCGCACAATGGAAGTATAAAATGAGATGGAGCGCACAATGGAAGTATAAAATGAGATGGAGCGCACAATGGAAGTATAAAATGAGATGGAGCGCACAATGGAGGTATAAAATGAGATGGAGCGCACAATGGAGGTATAAAATGAGATGGAGCGCACAATGGAAGTATAAAATGCGATGGAGCGCACAATGGAGGTATAAAATGAGATGGAGCGCACAATGGAAGTATAAAATGAGATGGGGGCACAATGGAAGCATAAAAATGAGATGGAGCACACAATGGCGGTATAAAATGAGATGGAGCGCACAATGGAAGTATAAAATGAGATGGAGCGCACAATGGAGGTATAAAATGCGATGGAGCGCACAATGGATGTATAAAATGAGATGGAGCCCACAATGGAGGTATAAAATGAGATGGAGCGCACAATGGAAGTATAAAATAAGATGGGGGCACAATGGAAGCATAAAAATGAGATGGAGCACACAATGGCGGTATAAAATGAGATGGAGCGCACAATGGAAGTATAAAATGAGATGGGGGCACAATGGAAGTATAAAATGAGATGGAGCGCACAATGGAGGTATAAAATGAGATGGAGCGCACAATGGAGGTATAAAATGAGATGGAGCGCACAATGGAAGTATAAAATGCGATGGAGCGCATAATGAAGGTATAAAATGAGATGGAGCGCACAATGGAAGTATAAAATGAGATGGAGCGCACAGTGGAGGTATAAAATGAGATGGAGCGCACAATGGAAGCATAAAAATGAGATGGCGCGCACAATGGAGGTATTAAATGAGATGGAGCGCACAATGGAGGTATAAAATGAGATGGAGCGCACAATGGAAGTATACAATCAGATGGAGCGCACAATGGAGGTATAAAATGAGATGGAGCGCACAATGGAGGTATAAAATGAGACGGAGCGCACAATGGAGGTATAAAATGAGATGGAGCGCACAATGGAAGTATAAAATGGATGGGGGCACAATGGAAGCATAAAAATTAGATGGAGCGCACAATGGAGGCATAAAATGAGATGGAGCGCACAATGGAAGTATAAAATGAGATGGAGCGCACAATGGAAGTATAAAATGAGATGGGGGCACAATGGAAGCATAAAAATTAGATGGAGCGCACAACGAAAGCTTAATAGCAATATTACGCTTTCATTTTGCGCTCTATATACTACAAAATAAACCCTGTGAATATGCTTGGATTATTCAAGCTCAGAAAATGATTGGGCCGTCTAACTATGGATATACTGAGTCTCTCAAGCTGCAAGCTTACTTGGTGCTTAAAATTGGGAGTTTATGGGAATATACTGGAGTAGAATATACTGTAGTATAAGAATATACTTGGGTTGGACAAACTGGGAATAGGCAGGGATAATCAATCTTGGATTATACTTTATAATTTAATTATAAATGGCTACTGATAATGCGCTTAATACCAAGGAGGTTTCTAAACACAAACCCAGGATGCGAAACTGTGTTGCTCTGCATCGTCTTCCTTCCAAGACGAGCACGTTGCCACTGTGATAGTCACATTTAAACTATACTGACATTGTTCGACCTGAGAATGTCAAACTGCACGTATAGTGGAGTTTTGCAACCACTAAGTATACTAGGATTTTGCAAACTGGGAATAGATATGTACTGTGAAAAGTGGGAAGATACTGGTCCTATCAAACAGAAGTATATTGGTTTTGTTGAACTGGGAGCAGAGTAGGGTGTCCCATTGGTGGATACAGAGTTTGTCAAACGGGGAATATACTGGAGGCAGTAGGTGAAACTCAGAATATAAAAGAGGTGTGCAAACTGGTAATGAATGATACCATGGGGATTTTACTAGGCTTTTGCAAACTGGAAGTAACTGGGAATTTTCAAACTGGGAATATACTGTGACTGACAAAAAAGCAATATCCCATGCTTTGTATTTATTAGAAATATATAACAGAAAACGAAAACTGGGAGTAGGATGGAATTACACCAACATGTATAAAACAATAGACTGTGAGTATGCGGAAATGAGAGTGGTTTTGCTTGCAATGTGATGGAGTTGTCAAAGTGGGGGTGTTATGAGATAGTGAAACTGGGAAAATACTAGGATTATTCATTAATTGTCAAACTATGAATATACTAAAGATGCCACCAATGGAAGAAGAAATACACTAGGGGTATCAAACTGGGATCAACAAACCAGGTGTGTGGTGGGATTTTCAAATTGGGAAAATAAAGGAACTGTGAAAATGGAATATACTAGGAGTGTCAAAGTACTGAACTGGCATTGCAAATCTGGGCGATACTAGGGCCATGCAAACTGCAATATATTAGGGTTGTCTCAAGATTGCATTTGGGACAACTTTTATGGAAGGCCTATATTACTGTTGTATCTCTGGTGCAAAAAAAGAGCTCCATTGGTATTAACGCTGGTGTTATGTTATGTTGCAAGTTCTTATACTGCGCGCTGTTGCCACCTGCATGGTTTCTTGGCTTTCTGGCAGATCTGTAAAGGAAGGGGGTGGGGTAAGTTAGTAGGACTGAGTGGGAGAAAAGAGCAACAGAGCTGTGATGTGCTGTTGCTAGCTTCAGTTCGGTTTACACCGTTCGCTGAGCGCAGGTGTGTTTTTCGGTTGGTAGGAGCCATGTGCTGTTGAGGGAGGCTATGTGTGGTTTGTTTTGTTGTTGTGGTGTAGTGAAGTGCATGCGGTTTGTTGTGCTGTAGAGATATGGGTGTGTTTAGTTCAGAGTTTAAGAGGTGAATGCAGAAGGATGAGTCATTTAGTA
Organism: Ambystoma mexicanum; assembly: GCF_040938575.1. Lineage (NCBI taxonomy): Eukaryota > Metazoa > Chordata > Amphibia > Caudata > Ambystomatidae > Ambystoma > Ambystoma mexicanum. Next base: position 381,680,435 of record NC_090925.1, read on the forward strand.
GGGTAGTTAGTGGCAGTATCCTATCCTACCCCCTCTGCTTTGACTTGCTGTGGCCCATATCCCACCACCTGTCGTACATTCTGGTGTGCTACAATTACCACTCCTATGTTGTGTGCAATAGTGTAGGTCTTTAAAATGGTTATTCGGTTCTATGTTCATTCATTCCCATTTATTTTTTCGCTCTGTTTTTTGCTGAAAAAGCTCATTGAATTTTTATATTTTTTATTTGGGAGGGTGCCCCCAATTGCCCCTTCCCCTGTATGTATTACCTATCCTCCCACCCTGCCTATCCCTTAATCCCTTATATACCCTTTTCCACCCCCCGCCACCCATATTTTTCAACGTGGTTTTTCAGCAAAACGTTTGTGGTAAAAACAAACTGTGGAAAAAAAGGGTCAATGAATGAATGTCATTCCGGGTTATTCAGTGGCAGTAGCTTTCGTAACCCCAGGGTTCAGACTAAGTGTCCCCCATAGCCCTTCCCCTTTAGTACATTCTTGTGTGCAGCAACTACCACTCATATGGGTTCCTCCAGGGGATGTGTTCCCTCTGCCCTTTGGTCCACCAGTTTCGAGATTGGGACACCTCTGCCTCCAAAATTATTTTTTTTCAAAGGCCCTCTATCTGTGATCCAATGAAGTCAGACCCATCTCTCTCCCCTATTTACAGTTTGGCCCTCTATGGGGATGGGTACAACTAGTCTCCCTCAACCCCCCATTCAGACGTCTCTCTTCTTCTTTCCTGCACTCTACCCTGGTCTGGCCTACACACCTGTCCTTTTCAGGTGTGTGCTCATTTCATGGTGCATGGTTGTTGGTAATTTGATTTCATCCCATACGGAGTTGAATGATTTGGTGCAGTCAAAATAATTGGCGCAATTGTTAGGGGTGGTATAGTGACCACACTTGCACTGGTGGTAGTTCCGGGACTGACAGTAGCGCAAAGGTTGCCATTTCTCAAGGGCTGAGATGGGGCAAATGTGGTTCCTGGGTGGAAATCATAACCAACAACAAATGTGCAGCAAACACAGTCTATGCTGTCACAGTGCTGGGATGAAGACACAGGCTGGGTGTTAAGGCAGGCTGATTTTTGCTGTTAATGCCACCGCTTTGTTTGGTTTTTTTTATAGAAGGGAAGGTGTCCCTACAGTGGTAGGAAATGGGGACGGACAAGAAGAGCACAAGAAAGGTTCCTTCCAGGAAACAGATCCAAATGATGTAAATGTTTTGTATGGGTCTGTTTTTTAAGATATGCACATAAAGTCCAATTTAGTCTTCAGGTATATTCAGCACACACATTATTTGAGCACACTCATAGCATTTTGACTTCATTCAACACAGTTTTTAATTCAAAGGTTTTCAAACACTGAGTGCTTAGTTTAGAAGCACGTATTCGATCACATTGTTATTTACAATCTAAGTTAAAAAGAATTTGTATGTGAAGAAACACGAGACAAAGTGACAAACAAATGAAATCTAGTGACAAATTGAAAGACTAACTTGGGTGTATCTTAAACAATCAACACAGAAGTGGTTGACGCAGAGACCCAACACTGCGATTTGGCGGGTTTAGGTATACCGCCATCTTCAGGACAAGGAACCCTATTGAGAATAGAAACCTGATAGCAAAGGTTCCCAACATAAAGGTTGCTGGGCGTGAATATCTCTCCAGGATTCCAGGCGACCCAGAATTGAATGGTTGGTGCTATGGATGTAGGACCAGAAGGTCTTCTTGAAGAGAAGATTTCTCTATGTATTTTCAAGAGGAACATCATTATAAAAGGGGGGGGATTAATTGCACTGCTCCCTGTTAGGGTGAATGCTTGTATGCTTTTGATCACTGTGTACCTTTTTATAAGGTTATCAATTACCATGATGTTTATTGTTGCCAGCTTTGTTATCATAGTTACTGTTGTCAGGTGTTTGCATCATACGGTTCAGATGTGGAATGTTTAATTACAACTGCAGAGATTCCACCAGAGGTAGTTGGTGGCTGCTTCCCTGGCTGGGGGTTGTATGCTTTCATCTCTCTTAAATAAATTGGACCTATATAGTTCCTTCCGTCCTGTCTGGTTTGTACCCACATAACATTGGCGACGAGGATACGTGCTAGCAAGAGAGACGACCCCCCGGTGACCCATGTAAGGGGTTGATACTGTTTTGGACTTGGAAGGAGGGAAGGAAGCCAAGTCCCGGAGCCTAGCAGATTGGACCGGAGTGACGACCACCACCGTCTGCTTTGGATCAGAGTGAGGACCATCAGTGCCTGCTTTCTGGTAATGAACCGGGGTTAGAACCACATCCATATCCCTGGGGTCGGAAGGCAGCCCCAGAGTGTCTCCAGTGGCACACAGTCCCGTGTTCTCAAGAGAAATCTGGCCAAGCGTTCGAGAAAGGGATTTGCAGGTACGGTGCCAGTGCCAGTGACATTGGAGAAAGGTGGTTCATGGATATTGACTGATGTGAAGTGGTTTAGTTCCACTTCGTAAAGTGAACTTGGTGAGCGCTGCCCTTGCTTACTTTTAAAACTGGTGGCGTTGTTAAGGTGATCATCCGTAACTGGAGAAGGCTTCAAGAGACAGCACCCGCAAGGCGCTGCATTGGCCGCGTTGCACGAGTGGTGACGCGGAGCTCATTGTAAAGTGCTCTCACGGCAGGCGTCAACGTTGCCCTGGATACCTGACCGACATTAGAAAAAGGCACCCGTCGACGTAGAGATACGTGCATGGAGGAGGCCATTCTGGAGAGACTATTGTGATGCGTGCACATGGCAAGCGTCAGGGTTGCCTAGGATACCCGACGAGCATTAGAAGAGGGCACCTGATGATATTCGCGTACGCAGGTGGCCATTTTAGATTTTCTTTCCGGTTCTACTTGACGCTGGATCATGTTTGATGAGTTGGTCTGTGCTTGTGAACAGACTCATCCTGGAGAAATTATTGCAAATCTGCACTCACAATGGTGAGTGACTGCCTGTACTGGGTACATGTTTTACACCAATGTTGGTGTTTATCACGAGTGAGCACACATATCCTGAGTTTGACTGTGTATTCGGAATAACTATGTGGTAGCAGTCACAGGAATGGCAAACGTCTCAGCTCCATTTTTTTCTTCCCAGTGCTGGGGAACCCAGAGTGCGGTGGAATGACTGGAGGGAGGGTTTCAAAAAGTATGCTTTGGCAACGTTCAGGTGAATTACTATAATCAACGCAAATAAGCTCTGCTCTTTCATTGTTTGGGTCCTGCTGGACCAGAGGTACTAAGAAAGTTACCAGAGCCAGCGGACGTAGCAGATGCTGGGCCCTATGAAAGAACTTTAGCCAAATTAAACAATCATTATCGAGTTGAAGAAAACGTTATCTTGGAAAGGTATAAGTTTGCCACTAGAGAGCAGAAGAGTGGAGAAAGTATAGAAGACTTCATCACAGTGCTCAGGCGTCTGGCTGTGAAATGCAGATTTGATCACTGCCAGGATGAACACTTGAGGTACCAGTTGATGATCAAGTGTTCCAATGATAATATTACGAAGGAGTTGTGGAAAGAATGAAATCCCTCCTTGGAGAGGGCCATAGAAATAGCTAAAACAGTAAAACACATTGAGAAATGTATTAAGACACTCCAGGCGGGAAGAGTTCTGACTCACTGCCTGATAAATCGAACTCTGAAGAGGGTATGGTACAAAAAGTCTCCAAGGTTTCCCAAAGACAACTTGCAGGTGGAGCTATGCGGCAACCTGAGTCTATTGCCAAGAAGGCTGAGGATCTAAAAAGAGAATAAGTCCTATGGTGGCAGAGTCTGGGGGCGGCAAGGAGTGCCTTCAAAAGACTCAAGAGGATTTGTTAGAGACACTGTACCATCCAGAGAATTCAGAGCTTCAACAGGGAGGAGATGTTATAGATGTGGAAGCATGTCACATATTGCATTTGACAAAGAATGCCTCACAATCCACATAGTGTGTCGTGAGTGTGGTAGGAAAGGGCATCTTGCCTGTTGTTGTAAGAATTTTAGCTTTGGCCCTGGTCAGGTGCATGAGGTTAGAGTGGATGTTGATGTTGACTGCGAATCTGGTAGAGAAGTTGTCTATTCTGGGAATGCTGTTGAGGGAAAGGTAAAGAAGAAAAAACCCTATTCCATTATACTTATTTGTGGTGTACCGGTTTCTATGCTCATTGACAGTGGTGCAGATTACACCCTGATCAGTGTACAGGTATGGAAAGAAAAATGTTATTGTTGCACGCTTTGGGAGGATGGTGTAAGAGCAAATGCATATGGGGATGTGCCTATAGACATAACAGGAAATTTTGAGGGAGAGCTACAATTTAAGGAACGGAAGTCCAGGGGCCCTATTTATGTTGCGAATAAAGGTGGAGAATTGCTTTCGTGGAGTGACCAAACGGAATAACGAATTAGACTTGATGCGAGTCATCCAAAACAGGTATTATCGGTGATAAATGTGAACATGGGTCAGGATGAAGTTGGCTCCAGAAATGATGGTGTGAACAGGAGACCAAAAAGCTAGGATGCTTCAACAGGTTTGTGCACAAAATTAGACTAAAGAGGGGTGCTGTGCCTAAGGTAGCAAAGTTTCACACCATAGCTTTGGCTTTACGGAAGGAGGTTGAAACTGAACTGGAGAGAATGGAAAAAGATGGCATTATTGAGAGGGTAGATGCATCCAAATGGGTCAGCCCCACAGTGGTGGTTAGGAAGCCCGATGGGTCCATAAGGTTGTGTATTGATCTCAGGCATTTGAATAGCATGGTAGTGGCTGACAAATTTCCTTTGCCGAGCATAGAGGATTTGTTGGTGGGGGTGTCTCGTGGAAAGGTGTTTTCGATCCTTGATCTCAAATAGGCATAGCATCAGGTGGAATTACATGAGGAATCTAGGGACCTCATGGCTTTCATTACCCCGGTGAGATTATTCAGATGCATACGCATGCCATTCGGCTTAGTGTCTGCAGTGTGTGTGTTCCAAAGCATCATGTACAAGTTGCTTGGAGGTGTGAATGGGGTCATGTGCTACCAAGATGATGTGCTTGTGTGTGGACGTAATGAGGAAGAGCATGATGAATGTCTTAAGAGGGTGATGATGATTTTGAGGGAAGCGGGACTAACCAGATCTATGGAAAAATGCACATTTAAGGCCAACAGTGTGTGGTATGTTTGGGCCATGACATTTCTGGGGAGGGTGTGAAGCCCAAGGAAGATGCTATTGAGGTGATTAAAAAAATAATGGTGCCTAAGTGCAAGGGTGATGTACTTTCTTTCCTAGGTTTAGTGGAATTTTACGGGAAGTTCAAGACTAAGTGCCTCCCATAGCCCTTCCCCTTTAGTAGAGACTTTCAGACAAAAAGCAGGAATTTGAGAATCCTCACACACAAGGGTGTGGCTTTTAAGTGGGATGATAACTGCAACAGAGAATTTGAAGATATCAAGAAGGCCATAGTAAATGCGCCTATATTGAACATTTTTTAGGAGAATAGACATACATTATTTGTTTGTGGATGCAAGTGATTATGGAATTGGAGTGGTATTGATGCAAGAGGATCAGATTCGTCTACATACAGTGGCGTTTGCATCCAGAGCTTTGAGAGGTCCGGAAAGCAGATACTCTGTGGTTGAAAAGGAGACCCTAGCTTGTGTGTGGGGTGTTGAAAAGTTTAAGAGATACTTGTGGGGAAGAAAATTCACCATTTGTATGGACCATAAGCCATTGGTTGGTATCTTCACTAGGGAAGGTTTAGAAGGAGTTTCTATGCGTATAATGAAGTGGGTGAGTGCATTGCAGGGTCTACAGTTTTCTATGATGCATGTAAGTTGTGAGAGTAATGTAGTAGTGGATGCCTTATCCAGATCAATGGAACCTGAGGCATAAGATCCTGTAAGAGTCGGATGAGGTGGGTGAGATATTTCAAGTGCACACCACTCTAAAGAAAGACGAATGGGATGTGGCGTGTTTAGAGGATGTGGTTTATCAAAGAGTCTTGTCTATGTTCATTGGTGGTGACATCAGGAGATGTGATGGGACCATGGAAGGTTTTGGCAAGGTCCAGGATGAATTGTGGGTTCAAAGGAATTATTTGCATAGATGACATCAATTGGTGGTGCCATGCAACGTGAGAAAGTTAGTTGTGAAGTTGGCTCATGTGGGACACTTGGGTGTAGCTAGGACAAAGGGATTGTTGAGAGCCAAGATTGGGTGGCCTGGCATGGATAAGGATATTGAGGAGCAAGTGACAGGATGCTCTGAATGTGTTGAAGGTGATAAGGGTTTCAGTGTGCAGAAGGTGCCCATGGTGTTGAGGAACAGTCCCAAGGTGCCCTGGGATGAGGTTGCCTTGGATCTTTTGGGCCCATTTAACATTGGAGGAGGAAGAGATAATTATTTGTTGGTGGTGATTGACCTATTATCAAAATGGCTTGAGGTTTGTGTCCTTAAGGATATTTATAGTTGCGGCATTATCAGATTTTTGGAGCAATTGTTTTGGAGGGAGGGGTTTCCAAAACAAGTGTTTATCTGATAATGGCTCGCAATTAGTCTATAAGGAATTCATGGAGTTTTTGAGTAAGTATGGTGTGGAGCAGTTCACCAACTTGTTATCATCCCCAGAACAATGGGTGTGTGGAGAGATTCAACAGGACTCTCATAGAGAATCGCTGTTGCTACTGGGGGTGACTGGATTAGAACAGTGATGGAGAGAACTTTTCAATACAAATTGACACTGCATGGTATCACAGGTGTATCACCATTTGAGGTCTTGCGTGGAAGGAGGCCTAATTCACATGTATGTCCAGAGTGGATGGAAAAGTCGAAGTGTGTTGGGGTGGACCTAGAAAGTTTGAAAGAGAAGATATCTGTGTCTGGTCTCAAAGCAAAATCCTGCTATGATTGGAAGAATTGTTGCAGGGAGTTCACTTTGAAAGAGGGGGAGTGGATAAAGGTGAAACTGCCCACCAAGGTGCATAAAGGTTGTGAAAGATTTGGGCTCTTCTGTGATGGTTAGGGGAGGAGGAGTGTGGAACAAGGATAGGGTGGCTGTGCTTAAGATGTATGGTAGAAGGAGAGAGGTTGGCTGTTTGGATGTTAAGGAAGCGAGGTGTTAGGGTGAACGCGTGTATGCTTTTGATCACTATGTACCTTTTTATAAGGTTATATATTACCATGATGTTTATTATTGCTATGCTGTTCATTGTGGCCAGCTTTTTTATTATAGTTACTGTTGTCAGGTGTTTGTAAGGTTCAAATGTGGAATGTTTCATTACAACTGCAGAGATTCCACCAGTGGTAGTTGGTGGCTGCTTCCCTGGTTGGGGTCGTATGCTTTCATCTCTCTTAAATAAACTAGACCTATATAGATCCTTGAGTCCTGTCTGGTTTGTACCCACATAACACCCCCTTATTTTGTCCTGATATGTATAGGGTTGTATTTGAAAAAGTGTTTATGTATATAGAACATACCAGGAGTTGATCTAAATCAGTGCATCATCACATCAATTATTTTGTGCGTAAAAAGGTTGTTGCCGCAGCTATCGCTTGGCAGCAAGTGCACCAAAGGGTAGGTACCTGTGTTCAAAGGAAAAGGAAGAGGACATGGGAGTCTAATTAAGTATGTTTGGCATTGGAAACAGACTCATAACTTAAACAGGAGTCCTCTTCTTGGAGTAAGTAATAGGTGGAGTGGACTCTTAGAATAGCAAAGATATAAGGTAATTTTCAAAAAATGTACAAAAAAGCAGTAGGTAGGCCGCATCCATCAGCGCTATTTGAGTGGAATGTTATTTTTCTATTTTAATGAGCTCGGGGAGATCCTCTTGGCGTGATTGGACAGTAGCCAGATCTAGGGCAAGGGAGAGTAGATATATAATCATGAAGGTAAGGCATGACGTCCTTTCATCGCCTGCCTGTTCATCCCCAGGCTTTTTAACGTGCACATTCCATCGAATGTGCTCATCGGATTTTTTAGGGGGGGGGGAAAGTGCAGATAATGGTTTTGTCGGGTTGGCAATAGCAAAAAATAAGTGTGGGAGAAGAGTTTGGGGGGGATAATCCCCCCACAAAAAAGAACAAAAAAAAAACATGAGCACATTCGATGGAATGTGCACGTTAAAAAGCCTGGGGATGAACAGGCAGGCGATGAAATGACATGGAACCGAAGGTAAGTGCTTAGAAACAGTAGCACAGTACTGCAGAAAGAGCCTCTTACTTTAGCAGGCCGGGGAGAATAGATCGGCCCGTGAAGAGATTGCTAGGCTCGGCAGACTGGGTCGCTGGATTTGCAGCTCGCAACTGCAGGTTCTAGCAAGGGATGTGACACACAGCGAGTCCGTGCATTTGTAAAGGCGTTGCTAATGCCACTGCTAACACCAGCATGTATGTGGTCATTGTCAGGTGCTTCCACCCGTGCCAATTCTAATGATTTAAATGGCAGTATAATAAGCACAAATCCACATGCACATCTGGTCACTGACCTCTCACTACTGCAGGGGAACTCCCATCCACATGCATGACCTCTTGGGTTGCCTACTGAAGCCTAGACAGCACACCTAATTCCTAATCATGTCCAAATGCACACACGCACTTTAAGCCTTTCTGACAATTTCCCATACCTGGACTTCGGTCCCCAAGGGCGTTCCTAACACAAAGCACTTTGAGGCCATGCAAATGGGAAAAGGTGCTATATAAATGATAACTAGAATGCAATAAAATAAGTGCAATTACCTGGCTAAACTGGCACTTGGGTGCAGCTAGTCTAGCATTTCTTTACTGTGGCATGCTATATTTTTCTGTGCATCTATGATAAAGTTAGCATGACAAGTGTTATTATGTGGTTAGATTGGCATTTTGGTGCAACCCATCTAGGTATGTCTTACTGTGGCATGGAATTTTTTACTGTACAACATAAAGGCGATAGAGAACATGATCATTGTTATTACGGGTCTGGGCCTACGTTGTGCAGCCAGTTTGGACATGTTTTCTTATAGTGGCATTGCATTTTCAATAGCAAAGTGGTAAAATAGCTCAACGGGCTGAGCACTCGCTACTGTGATTTATGTATGATGTGATGTGCAGTTTAAAGGATCAAATCTCGGCACGACCAACTCCACATTTCGGTCTTCCGAAGTTGATAAATGAGTACCAACTTCAGTTGGTATCATAATTGTATTGAAATATAATTGTATTTAAATATGCGCTATGTCTAGTGCCCGAAAATCCTGTACATATAACACATCATTATCATGAATCAAAACATGAATACTCCTGTGCATTGTTGGTGACTTGGATACTGTAATATCGCAGCAACTGGCTATGTAAGGGCTCCACTTACCATATAATGACAATACCTGACATGCAGCTATAACTGCCATACAATGCTGAAGTTGCATATCTATGGCAGTGCCTCGGACTATGTCCATTCCATTGGGTCTAACCCTATGATATCTTGACCTCATCCGTGGTATATGAAGCAGCACCCTTGCTAAAATGTGGTTGGCCTCTAAAATGTTCTTGTCTGCTATTGTACCCGTTTGGTATTTAAAAAAAATGTACATTGATGTACTTTTTTTAGGCCTGCAAGCCACTTCTGGAGATGGCCCAGGGTTAAAAAGGAACGGATGCACCTAGGCCAAAAGTCATGTGACCTCACTTCCTGTGATGTCATCAGGTATGTGATCCCACTTCCGCTACCCCTGGCATTTTGGTGAATCGACGTCCCTTCTTGCAAACCAGTAGCAGATGATTCCCGACGGAGACAAGCTTGAATCTCAGTGTCCAGGGCGGCTGTAGTTTTGCTGTACAACAGACCTGAATGACCATCAACACTTTGGGTAGGAATTGCCTCTTTATGTCCTGGCACCAACAACAGAAGGTATTGTTTTTGGGGACGGGAGATAAAGCAGGACAATGGTGGGTTCACTTAGCTGAACATAATACAAGCCACCCTAAAGTGCTAATGGTACATAATTGAAACTAGCAAGCATGTACAAAGTGGACTTGACGTAAACTAGAAACCATGGGAAGTTTCTGTACCCCACCAAGATAAAGACCAGTTACATTTTAGATGGGTTTGTTGACACCAATTGAAATATTGCCGAGCGTGGTGTGCGATCATTTTCTGGAAGCAAAGGCCTATTTACTAAGTACACCAGCCATTTCTAATTTAGAATTTTGTGTGCAAGGCAGATAGCTTTAGATACCACAGGATCAGCTGGCCCTGCTCCCGTGGAAGCACACCTGCCACCATGAGCCAGGCCTGGCTTTTAATCAATGGCACTTTCCATTGGGACTCCTGTAGGCCTGTGCTTATCATGGGAAAAGCAAACCCACTAGTACTGGGAAGCAAAGTTCTCTTGGATAAGAAGTGCAGGACTGGCTGTAGATGCCAAAGTACTGTCCACGTGCACAGTCTGGCTACACGGTTCTGCACCTACTGCAGTGGCAGGACACTTTGTATTGGTGGGCTTATCCCCAGGACTTTACCTAAGGCCAGAAGTGATGGGGTGCCAACCTTCTGTGTTGAGCTCAAGTGCTACAGTAATAGAGATGAAAAGATCTTGGCTAGCGGCCCGCCATAACGGCGTCCCCTCCCAGAAGCTGTGGGCCTCATTACACGGTAGGCGGTAAGGGTTTACCGGTACCGGTATTTTACCGGTACCGGTAAACCTTTACCGCCTTACTACGAGGTCCCTTTGCGGGTTGGAGACTTTAACGCCTGCTTTTTGCAGGCGTTAAAAACCAACCCGCAAAGGGACCAAGATGCTAATTACGGTATTGCAATTTGCGGTACCGTAATTAGCGCCTTCCCCATTCCCATAGAGCCCTATGGGGAAAAAATGGGAATGGGGAAGGGCAATGGAAGAAGGTGGAATTACCGCCTTCACAACCTCGGAATTAGGCGGTAATTCCCCTTTCTTCGAAGGCGGTGCCGGTAATTTACCGGCATGGACCAAGGTGCTAATAGCACCTTGGTCCACCGCCTAACGTGTAATGAGGCCCTGTGTGTCCCATTGCCCATGAGAGCATAGCACACTGCACTGTAGGGTGGAGGGATCACATTGTACTGTTAGTGCAGTCGTGTGATCTTGGGCAGACCGTTGGCCTCCTCAGCATCTCAGCTCTGCTGTTCTAAGTGTGTGTAATAATGTGCATATTAATTCCTCTTCAGTAATAAAGATAACTGAATGTTCTTGTCTGAGAATCAATCAAATTGAACACAATACACAATGTTCTGCTTTGCTCCACCTTGTCTCCCTGTCTCGCATGAAGGAGGTTTTTTCCAGCATTGTGACAATAGTGGCCCACAGACAATGGCCCGTGTCAGACCTGAATGTTTGTGAGCTCGGCTGTTATGCTGGTGTAGTTTGCTGTGGAACCAAAGGTTCAAATCTCTCATTCTAAACGTTTCAGGTAAACATCATTGATTGTGGCGGGTTTGGTGCCTCAGCTGCTTTTAAGATTTCATCTGGGGAGTCGCTATCAAACATGTTTATATTTATATGTTTATATGGCGCCGCAGGCATCAGGGCGCTTAACATGAAGACACGGACAAGTAAATGGCAGGGCGAGCAGGCCCTATATATAGGCAGACATGGGAGGTCCTTGAGAAATGAGTTTATCTAAAGAGAGCTGTTTTTTCAACATCTTTCTGAACTTAAGATAATGTGGTTTTCGTCTAAGGTGAAGTGGTAGTTCATTCCATTTTAGGGAGGCTTTAGCAGGAAAGGCTCGGCCCAGTCCGTTTACTGTTTTTGCCGTTCCTGATTGAATTAAGTCTTTATTTTCAGACCTTAAACTCCTACCAGGAGTACATGGGCTGATTTGCTTTTTCAGATACTCAGCAGCTGTTCCATATAAACAATGGTGGACTAAGGTCATAGCCTTAAAGGTAATGCGATCTTGAATTGATAAATAGTGGAGGGCTATCCTCTCTTTGGTTATATGTTCCCTTTTGGTTTTACCGGCGATAGTCCTGACCGCATTGTTCTGGACAGTTTGGCATTGCTTAATGCATTTTATGCTTGCTCCCATCGTGAGCAAATTCCCATAGTCCAATCTGGACAGGACAATGGCTCTGGCTAAGGTGGAGCTATTTTATCGATTCAGATGGGACCTAATTGTATTCAACAATTTTTGATGGTACCGGCAAGTTTGCTTCAAATAGGCAAAATGTACATCTGATTCCAAGGAGGCCTGCAAGTAAACACCAAGAGTCTTTACTTTCTCTGACACCTTGACTATGGCATTTTTAATTTCAAATGCCTTATAGGCTGGATCAAGTTTGAATCTAGATTTAGTAGAGCCAAAAACCATAAGTTCAGTTTTCCGAACATAACTGCTCTAAGCAAGTGAAGTTCTGAGGAGGGCACATCAAGGCATTCTTCCAAGTGATGCAATCAGTGGCTACGTGGCCACTGTTTCATTGTGGCTTATTGGCCTCATTATGAGTTGGGCGGTATTCCGGTGGTAAATGTGCTGCAATACTGCCCAACGGAATTACTGTTACACCCACTTGGTCCAACAGAATTACTGCTGAATTACAAGTGGCGGTGGCGGAGTTCATCCCCATTTTAATAAAGTCCATTGGACTCCATGGGGCAGTTTTGGCAGAATTACTGCAGCTGGAATTACTGCTGCAATAATTTCACCAATTTCAGACATAAAGCAGGAGGATTTACCTCCAGCATCGTGCTGGAGGTAAACCCCCCAGTCCAGGGCCATACTAGTAGTATGGCAGTGTGGGAAGATGGTAGTAATTCAGTTCCTGTCCATTTTTTCCCGCACCGCCAAACTTGTAATGAGGCCCAATGCATTGACCTGACTTCGGGTCACTGTAATGACTTAAAAGAAATCCACAGGGGACCTCATGATTCACAAAATAATATGTTGCTGCTGTGCCAAGGAGGAGTCTGACGCAGTCTATAACGAATCTTTAATTCCTGTCCCATGCAACTAGAGCAGCGGCCTCCCAGACAAGGAGCGTTTCTCTGTCTTGCATCTATTTAAAAAGAGAGCATTTATTTGTCAGCAGTAAACACATCTACTAAATATTTAAATACAAATACAAAATGAAATCCAGATAAGTTAATGCGGGTCCCAATCCCTGGTGTTAAAACGCTTGCTGTGTACACATGCACGCACACTGCAGCCCAGAATTTCTCATGCCATTGGGAGAACTCAAAGTTCCAGCAGGGGTCACTCTGAGTTCAGTCTTGTGGTATATGTTTGGCAGTAATTCCCTTACCAGCACTTTGGTTGGCTGTAGCACAATTACTGCCGGCACCACACCACTAAATTCCGAGTATGACCTTGCAGCAGATGATTTACCTCCAGCAAGAAGCTGAAGATGGATTTACTGCAGGTGGAATTACCGCCTGCGGCACATTCACTGAATCCCCAATGGAGTTCATTGGACTTCAAAAATGGGGATTAACACCACCATCGCGCCACTCATAAACCGGCTTTAAATCCACTGCACTGAGTGGTGGTGACGGTAACCAAATTTGATGGTATTGCCACTGAAATATTGCAAACGTACTACCACACGCAGAAAGAGACTCCATGTGCAGGGCTTTAAGTGGGCCGGGGCCTGCCGGGGCTGTGCCCCGGCAGGCTCCGAAATTTCCTTTTGAGGCGGGGCCCTGCCGGGGCCCACTAATCTCCCCTGGCAGCCCCGGCCACTACACGAAAAGGCATTTTTTTCTACAGCCTGAAGCTCTTGCTCGTGTGCGAGAGCTTCAGGCTTCAGAAAAAAATGCCTTTCAGCCATAATGGTGGCGCCGCACCTACGAGGCATCCCTTTAATCAAGTGATGCACGTGGGCCGGCGCCACCATTATGGAGAAAACGTGAGGCCGCTAGAAGCAGAGGCCTTGCTTTCTAAATACTGAAGCTCCCGCGGATTCGCGGGAGTTTCAGTCTTTAGGAAAATGGCCTCTGCTTCCAGTGGCCTCACCCTTTCAGCCTTGATGGTGACGTTGCCCCTCCCCAACCTCAGCTGGCGAGGGGCAGCACCACCATTAAGGCTGAATAGGCGAGGCGCTGTCTCCTGCCAGGCAAGCCTATAGAATATAAATGCAGAGATCAGCACCCTCTTCCCCCTGACCCGTGAGAAAGCGGACATGATTGCTAGGAAATGGAAGGGAGTGATGGTGAGCTCATCCTATTCTGCTTATGCTAGGGGTGTGCTTATTTGGGTGGCGCCGCATGTCCCATTCCAACTGTTACAAGAGGTGGCAGAGGCAGATGGGAGAATGGTCATCCTGAGAGGGATGGTGGAAAATAGGGAAATAAGCATAGTGAATACATATGCCCCGAACCAGAACACGGCGGCATACATCAGGACGTTGTGTACTAATGTGAGCAAGTGCGTGGGGGGTGCTGTGATTTGGGGGGGGGGGATTTCAACTGCGTACTTGACCCAAGGGTGGATAGGTCGGATAAGAAGATAGACAGACCTGCTCCTGCGGCCAAAGCACTGCAGGCATTGTTGAATGATTTTGGGCTAGTGGACGCATGGAGAGTGTGCCACCCCCTGGAGAGGCAATACTCTCATTACTCTGCCCCGCAGCTTCTGCATACGAGGCTAGATTATTTCTTTGCCACGTCTGAGGTGTCTGCGGAGTTGGTACGAATAGAATATAAAGCAAGGGTTCTTTCGGACCACTCGCCCTTGATCCTCACTTGGCGATATTGCCCTCTGAGAGCGAGGATCCCGATATGGCGCCTGCGAGCGGAGGCATTGAAAGATCCCCTCTTTGGAGAAGACATGAGAGAGGAGATTGTGAATTTTTTTGAGGAGAACGCGGGTAGTGTAGATTCAGCGGGAACACTGTGGGAGGCCTTCAAGGTTGTGATTAGAGGGGCAGCTATTGCAAAATCCAAAGGGCTACAAGGAGGTGTCTTGGCTGATTTACGGGAGACGGAAGAGAGACTAGAAGAGGCTTTAAAGTGTGAAGACGACACTAGAGAGAAATCAGAGCTGATACTTATGCTGCAGCAGAAATGTGCGGAGCACTGGGATAGATTGTGTAATCTGAATTATAGGAAATACGTAGAGAGGCAGCACGCAGGGGGGGATAAACTAGGTCGACTCTTAGCATGGTTATATAAGAGTGAAAATCCAAGAGTCACAATTAGGACCATCACTAGGGAGGACGGTAGTGTAGTGGACAATCAGGAGGGAGTCAATCAAGAGTTTGTGGACTATTATAAGACATTATATGCAGATTATGGGGAGAATTGCCGAGATACAATAACAGAAACATGGAGGGTATCGGGTTGCCTAAGTTAAGCGAGGAGGAGAGAGAAGAGCTAGACGCACCAATCACCCTAGAGGAACTTGGGGAGGTGGTAAGACAGTTACCCACTAGCAAGACGCTAGGGACAGATGGACTCCCGAGTGAATTTTTTAAAGTATATGCAGAAGAGCTCCTCCCCCCGCTGCTGGAAATGTTGAATGAAACATTTGAGACAGGAAATCTGCCGGAGTCATTGAGAGAAGCGACCATAATACCGCTACCCAAACCCAATAAACCCGGGCACAGCTGTAGTTCGTACCGCCCCCTGTCGATGCTTAACCAAGATAGCAAAATACTGACGGCTGTGTTGGCAAGTAGACTGAGAAAGGTAATTGGTAGATTAATACACCCTGTATGACGGGATATGTCCCAGGTAGGAATATCTCGAATAATCACAGGCGACTCCAGCGAATTATTGAAGGTAGTAGCGGACATACTGGGGAGATGGCGATAGTGTCCTTAGACGCGATAAAGGCCTTTGATTCGGTCAAGTGGCCATGGCTGATGGTGGCCCTAGAAGGGTATGGGATGGGTCCAGGATACCTACGGTGGGCGCAGATATTGTATAGGGAGCCGCTGGCGAGGGTCAAGACAGGACCGGTGATATCGGATAGGTGGCAGCTGGGCCGGGGTACCAGACAGGGTTGTCTGTGGTCCCCAATGCTCTACATACTGGCTCTGGAACTCTAGCGATATACCTCAGACAACAGTATGATACGATAGGCATTGAGGTGAAAGGGGGAATGCATTTGATTTCTCTTTATGCAGATGACATGTTGCTGTACCTAAGGTACCCGGAAGAGAATCTTCAATACATCCTGGAGGTAATGGATAGATATGCAGGTCTTTCTGGTATAGCAGTGAACCCCCAGAAGTCGAGCATGTTCCCGTTGGGTAGGTATACGGGAATTCCGGCGGAGAAGTTGCCTGTTTTGCCGGTGCCATGGGCGGTGGGTACGTTCCGATACTTAGGGATAGACATTTACCCCACTGTGGAAGAAGAGCATAGGCATAACACTGAGGCAGCTTTGACAAAAATTGAAAATTGCATGCGGTTTTGGGTGAAGTTGCCCTTAGCTATGATGGGGAGGGAAGCGATGCTCAAGATGGTGGTTCTGCCTCGGCTCCTAAATTATTTCGCGAACATCCCATATTTGATACCTAAGAAGTTCTTCGTCAGACTGAACAGCATGTGTAGGGATTTCTTGTGGCATGGCACGCGGAATAGAGTGGAATTATGGAAGTTACAGAACTTCCACGAAAAAGGGGGGATAAAATTGCCCAACTACGAGGTGTATTATGTGGCCAGCCAACTGCAGTATGTTGCTAAATGGCTTTCTGACGAGGAAACCTCTGAATCTAGGTTGTTTGGGCAGGATTCTGCACCCTTTTACTTGAAAGAAGTGATGTGGGTACCCAGAGCAGAACTGACAGGGCGTCCCAGGATGATGTTCCTGGGTTGGAAGATGTGGCGCAGGGCATGCAAGATGTTGGAAAATGCAACTCCATGCTCTCCGCAGATACCATTGGTTGCACTGACGGGGGCGGATGCACAGCTACGGAAGATAATCAGGAATCACTGGGAGCCGGTGGGGCTTACAACCATGGGAGATATTTGGCAGGAGGGCTCAATAGTTGCCTTTGAGGAGTTGCGCGATGTATCTGGGTTACATTCGAGTCCGTATATTGCATATTATAGAATGGTGAAAAGAGTTAAGGAAATGTGGCCTCAAACCGTGCTAGAGGGAGAGCCAGATGTCATATTAGATATGATATACGACATAGCGGAAGGGGGGCACGAGATATCTAGATTATATGAGATGCTGATGCTAAGAGTGGGGAAAGAGGTCACCCAGCTGAGATTGGATTGGGAAACGGAAGTGGGGACCCCAATGGAAGATGAGATGTGGGAACAGGTGCAAGGGTACCATAAGAAGGTGTCTAGAAATGCTAGGTTGCAACAGATACAACTGTATATCACGCACAGAGCGTATATGACGCCCCAGAAGATATCGAGGTTTGCGAATGTAGGTCGACAGGCATGCCCTAAGTGCGACGAGGAGAATGCGGGCATGGTACACATGTTCTGGTCGTGCACGGTTATTGCACGCTTTTGGAGTGAGGTGGGACGTAAACTGGCCGAGAAGGAGGACAAGATTGTTGTAGACATGGTGTGGGCCTGTTTGTTAGGAGTGTTCCCAAGATCTAAGAAACTAAAACATGTGAGCAAGCTGAAAGACTTAGCATATGTGCTGGCAAAGAGAAGAATAGCCATGGTTTGGAAGACGTGTCATAGACCCCGGGTGGAGGTGTGGTGGAAAGACTTGCAGAAATGGGCAGAGGCAGAAACTATGGTATGGCAGGATGCGAGCAGTGTCGGGGGTCTGGAGGGAACAGAGTGCCTGATGGCCTGGAAATCGCTAATAGCGGAACTGTTTGGGTCAATCTCGGACCCAGATGAATCCAAGGAGAAGGAGCGTCTACCACAGGGCGCAGACATGGAATGTGAAGACGGTCAGGCTCGGACAGTGGGGGGGGGTGGGGGAAGCAGTGCATTGATTTGAAATGTGCAATGGTTTTGATGACAAATGCTCTGCCTGTTTTGTTTGTATTGTTTTGTTGGATTTAATAAAAAACTTTCAAAAAAAAAATCTCTACAAAAGGTTGCCTGGCAGGAGTGCCAGTAGCCCATTGAGCCGGGGCTCGTCAAGGGGGTGTGGCCTAACGGGCCATCAAGGCCCCCCGCTGTTAGGCCACGCCCCCTCGATGAGCCCCGGCTCGATTTGTAGTGCCACTTAAGGCACTTCCCATGTGGCTGGTGTGTGTGCAACATGCAGTTAAAGTTCCCTCGCGTGAGGGACTATTTCCCCCTCTGCTTCCCCCAGTCCCTTAAGTGGCACTACAAATCGAGCCAGGGCTCATCGAGGGGGCGTGGCCTAACAACGGGGGTTTTCATGGCCCGTTAGGCCACGCCCCCTTGATGAGCCCCGGCTCAATGGGCTACTGGCACCCCTGCCAGGCAGCCTTTTGTAGAGATGAGCACCCTCTCGCCAATGGGGGAGAGGGTGCTGATCTCTGCATTTATTTTGTATAGGCTTGCCTGGCAGGGGACAGCGCCTCGCCTATTCAGCCTTAATGGTGGCCCTGCTCCTCGCCAGCTGGGGAGGGGCAGCGTCACCATTGAGGCTGAAAGGGTGAGGCCACTGGAAGCAGAGGCCTTTTTCCTAAAGACTGAAACTCCCTCGAATCCGCGGGAGCTTCAGTATTTAGAAAGCAAGGCCTCTGCTTCCAGCGGCCTCACGTTTTCTCCATAATGGTGGCACCAGCCCACGTCCATCACTTGATTAAAGGGCTGCCTCGCAGGTGCGGCGCCACCATTATGGCTAAAAGGCATTTTTTTCTGAAGCCTGAAGCTCTCGCTCACGAGCGAGAGCTTCAGGCTGTAGAAAAAAATGCCTTTTTGTGTAGTGGCCGGGGCTGCCAGGGGAGATTAGTGGGCCCCGGCAGGGCACCGGCTCAAATCGAAATTTCGGAGCCTGCCGGGGCCCAGCCCTGGCAGGCCCTGGCCCACTTAAAGCCCTGGCTTCCCCTCATAGCTTAAACATATCCTCTCCAATCTGCTGCTCCTAAAAGACACATAAACACGGGGAAACTTCTTTCCAGACAGGTAGCTCTATGCTCGGGCATCTCGGCGGGTGAGGAGGGGGACTCTCCCCCTGCTCAGGAGAGGAGGGGGAAACTGTTTTCTGTGGGCCCAGCAGGGGCCCCATCGCAAGGCTGAATTTAAAACCCTGCCAGCCCCCCCCCCACCCCACTTAAAGACAGGGGCCGCGCTTCCTGAATAGGCGCTCTTTTCCTTGCACAGTCTGCCTCCCGAGCCTGTGGCTGGGGTCTGCTGGTTCCCGCCGCCGCCGCTGTGACATGTGCGAGCAATGCTCTTTGCTGAAGAATGCACGCAGCACCAGCAGGCGTTTTGGCAGGGCTATTTTCACACTTTCATGAATAAAAAAAAACAAAAAAACTCAACGCTGCCAGCACATCCCTAAGATGTCTTTCCTGCGAGACATACAGTGCTGGTTGATTTACAATTAGTTTCCAAGAATGAAAGGAGGATATTTGGAATGCAGGCCTGGGCTCTACTTGGTGACTTGTTCGCAGAGCTCGCGCGCGCACGCCTTGCTTAGTAGGCGTAGCAGAGCATAGCCGGATCACGAGAACACCAGCGGAATGCGTTACTGGAAGGGTCGCGCACGCCTGCGTGCTTTCCTGACTCAAGATGGAGCCGGGCTGCCCATAAAGTTGGTACATTATAATATCTGTCAGCAAAATATTTAAGAGATTCCCGCCATGGAGCAAGACCAGGTGTGGCGCAGGTCTCTATTACACCCTACAACTGTGGTCTACAAACTTTTTCATACCGAGTACCCCCTCCCCCGCCCTTAGAGTAAAACGATTGTTTCTGAGCTCCCCACCTATGGGTTGCCCCAATGATGTCCACGGTGGTCGCAGGCTCTTTATAATATAAGCAGATTTTCTACTGCTTATATTTTCTTTTCAAAGCAGCCACCTTAATCTTTTTTCGTATCAAAAACAGTCATCTTAATCCCTTTTTAAAGAGTCAGTCTGCCCTCCCCCTCCCGCAGACATCCTTTGAACTCCCCAGGGGGACCAGTCCCCCAGTTTGAAGACCACTGCCCTACAATCAGGCCATTTGCCTACAATATATAAAAATTAGGGAATGTGCCAGGGTCGACCCTAGCTTCCAGTGACATCGCTTCACTAGGATGTGCCAATAGGGGGCATAACTAGCGCCATGCCATCATGTTAGCCAGGGCAGTACGCAGTGCTAAAATGGCTTCTGCGGGTATAAGAGCGCGCCTATTTAGTTTCTCGAGCTTTCGCAGAAGCCAAAGGCTGCTTCTCCGTGCATTTCCCATGCACCAGGCCTGCCCCATACTGCGGAAAACGCGAATGCACGTACAGTGCATAGACTTAATATGAAGATCACATTTCGGGCACAAATAAACTATAGTATAGATATAAATTGCTGGCAAAAAAGATGGATTACAACATAAATACCCATTATTAAATCTATGAATGGGTGGCCAGCGACAAGGGCGAAGTGTTGGCATCTGATATATGATTAGCCTGCACTCCACAGGTTTGAATCCCGCACTTCGGCTTTCATCCATCCAAAGCCCCTCAATCGAGTACCATTAAAAAGTGGGTATGCAGCGACTATGTGGAAACACAAAATAACAAATCCAAAATAAAGAATATGGGAAACATCTAAAAAGGGGGTTGGGAGTGGGAATAGTGGTTTTGGGGGTGGGGCAAAAGTATTAGGAACAAAAAAAAGGGGGTTTTGGAGGGGGGCCCCCCTAAAAAACAACAAAAAAGGGATTCGCTATTTTGGAATTAGTTATTTTGGTATTAGTTCTAATCGGATTAGTTACTTTGTGATGATTGGGTAATAATAACAGCACGAGTTGTCTTTGCCCACTTCAGAGTGCTTTGAGCCTCTGGCAAGCATTTGTACTCCTCTGGGCACCACCATTCTATTGCATGGGTGGGCATGCAGGCCCAGCACTTCCACAACTGAAGCCAGCATGCGGCGTGAATCCCCGGGATATCTGGACCCACGTTTAAAAATATTCGTTTGAAAGATGTACTTGAAAATAAGTTTGAAAACAGAAAAGCTTGAAACATCTAAGTTCGAAAATCATGCAAAACGTTCTAAAAACAAGCCAGACATGAACATCACTGGGAAACGAATGCAAGAGACAGAGAGTCGGGGGGCGAAGGGCCAGGGCAAGGCTGTGGTGCAGACCCACGTCAGCTCACATATCCACAGGGGTGAGCCCTACTCGCACGCCTCCCTGCTGCTCATCGGCCCGCTTCATAGCGGCTCACCACGGCACTGCTCGCCTCATCACCACCTGTAGGATATTGGACCACATCACCACCACCTTGGGTGCATTACACTGGCTGCCAAATCCCAGCTAGGATCTGGAACAAAACCACATGTCTCACCCATAAGGCAATCACTGCCAGGTACACCGGCCTACCAGACGGCACAACTAAAAACACCGGGGGCACAAAGTCGTCTTGCAGTGCCACCATCTCCAGACTGCAAAGTAGACTGGCGCGCAAGGGGAAAACTAGGAGGCAGTTCTTCCTATGCTGCACTGCGAGCCTCTGGAACTCCATCCCGCAGCCAATCAGGACTGATCCAAGCCTCCTTCAGGTTAGGAAAGATCTGGAGACCTGGCCCTTCCAACATCTCGGACTGACATGGACTCCGGCCATCTAGTGCACTCGCCATCCTTATGTTGTACTGCGATCATTCATACTCTACCAATGGCTCTTTCAACAGCGCCTGGCCAAGGACGAATTCCCATGGACGCACGTGGTGATGCACAGGCCTCACAGTACCGCACCACCGTTACAAGATGGCAGCCCAAATGCGGGCTACTCACACCCTGTACAGCGCGCCGCTGCTCTCGCGCTAGGTCTGCGCTTTAAACAGTACAAATACAAAATACAATGCTTTGCTCTATGACCTGTACAGCGCTCTGCTACTTCCAAGCTAGGTTTCTATCATACAAATATGCAATGATAATATTAAGAATAATAGGTATGTTCCATTTATGAGAAAACACTCCTCCCGGAAGAAAAGAAGACGCGGCAGCAGGGAGGGATAAGACAGCATTAGGGGGAAAGAGGAGCTGGTGGGAGGCACCTCCTGGTGATAGTGTTAGTAATAACACATTAAGGAGGGAAAGTGCATCGCGATTCACCTGATAAGAAGCAGGGGGGACGCAGGGGAGGCAGACAGCAGAGTTGGAGGGAGCAGCAGTGCAAATAATGCAAAGAAAAAGAATTCATGTACATTTTGGAACTTGCAAAAAGAGTAATGGGAACTATACCGAAATGCTCTTATTTTCGAAATTCCATTTTCGAAGTCAAGCTGTTTCAAGCGTATGGTTTTCATAGGCTACAGCAATAACTGCAGTCCCTCCAGCCAGCACTGCAGCGCAGAGCCCTGGCATGCTGAGCTGGGGCTGCATGTAACCCAATAGGCCTCTTTGACGCCCCCACGCCTCAAGATCCAGACACTGCGGGGCGTAGAGCCGGGGATAGCCAGTTTGAAGCAGAGGTATTAGATAATCCTGAGGCATGACTTCAAAACGTGTACGGATGAAAACGCCATTTATCACCCAATTAACATCCACAATCGCGGAACGGATGTGAAACATGCTTCCTGCTACTGCCACCTAGTGCCCAAAGTGCATCATACTTGCCACTCTGACGCCGTGAGACATTTTCAGGGGACAGCAGTTGGAATTCGGTGCTTCTGGTGTCAGTGCAGACACGCGCATGGGCGGGATTTTAGAATTGAATGACGTTAGATACACTTGGCAGAGCTGGGAAAGGACAGATATCCAGGTGCTTACCTTTGCGCTGATTAATCCCTGAACCCCTTAGGTGCCATGCCAAGCATCTAGGGTAGCTTGCAGTTTAGAGCAGAAAGGACAATGATTAGTGCAGGGGTCTTCAATGTTTCGCCCTCAGACGTTTTAGACCCCTTCTCCCATGAGCCCTCAATATTGATTACGGTTGCCAGGTTTCATGGGAGTTGTAGTGCAAAACATCTGCAGAAGTGAAGGTGTAGAGCCCTGATTAGTGGTTCAAGGCCAGACTGCTTCATTTGGGACAGGGATAGGTGGATTTGCCTGAGGTTGGTGTCATTCTTTAAGGATGTAGAAGAGCTGAAACATGTTGGAAAATGCTGCGTCTGGTGTTCCAGGTGGATTAGAATGTCAGCTCATGCATTTCCAGTACATTTTCCGTTCTGTGCTTAGGCTCCCCATATGAACTGGCATACATCCCTACATTATCCATTCAATTCAGGACACACTAGACCAGCCCCAGTTCCAACTTTGCATTCTGGAACTCATAGTCCTCGGTTTATAATGGAGAAATCCAGAACTACAATTCCCAGAATGTAAAGTCAAAGCCGGGGCTGCACTAATGCCTCCGGTTTGGAATCAGTAATATTGCCATGTATGTACTGGCTATGTTCAAATGGGTACCCTCTTGATCACTGTTGGTACCCCGCTAATTAGGCAGATATGTAATACAATGAAAAGGAAAGTGATCTTTAGACGCCTTCTGGCACGTGCTTCTGCAAAATAGAGGTGGGTTTCTGATGGTGTCTGGGGTAGAAGCAGCAGCAGGTGTGAAACTATGGTGCTGATGAGCGCAAGCCAGAAGTACCTGAGATTTGAGCCCTGCTAGGATTCTACATAGTTTGCGCAAGTGGAACCTGGCGGTGTCTTTAATCCGGAGGCAAAACACAAACACCCAATATTTGCCATCACTGGGGCACTGGCCTTGCCACTGGTCTGGAGGCAGCATCTGAGTGGGCTAAAGATGTTGCAGCCCGTGCAGTGAGGTCTGAAAGGCTCCACTGTGGGCAATGTGGCGGATGGTGCTAGAAGACCTAACACAGCCGTGTGTGGAGGGCCCTATGTATTTAGTCTGAGGGTGTCAGTAGGTTTAAGGGTGAATTGGTTAGTTGGGGAAGGGAGATTTGGTATCAGCTAGGGTCTCAGTCGACGTGATTTTTCCAGGTTGATATCGAAACATCCTGTTACTTCACCAGATCTGTAAACGCGCCATCAAAATGGCTCACACAATCACTGGTGGCTCCTGAGGAGTTCTGCTATTGGATTTTGAGGCTGGGCTGACCAGGTTGAGTTCCAATCTGCTATTGTTTGAGAGCGGAGGATATGGTGTGTCGCTATCCATCAGGACTATGTGCTTTTGATGTTCTGGGTTACAATTTATGATGTTTGAAGAGGTGGTGGTTGTTTCCTATGGTAGTTGAAGGGGCACACATTTGGGGAGACAACCCTGAATGAGTTTTATTTCTTACCCCCTACTCTCCTGCACCATCTACACCACATGTTGGTATCCCCTCCGCCTCCTCTCTTGATGTTTCCATCTCTTCTACACCACCCTCACTTCCAATGTTTCCACCTCTAAACCACAATCTTCTACTCCTAATGGTAGCACCTTTGGGTTACACCCCTCTCCTTCTGCATTGATTTAGCCACCCAGTGTAACTACCTCTACCTCCTTTGTGGCCCTCCTTTTCCTGATGTTAGCACTTCTGATTCCTCTGGAACACTGTCATCACCTGGTGGTACCACCTCCTTCCCTTCTGTGCCACATTCCTCTCTACCTGATGTTACACCACCCATCTCCTCTGTATCAATGCCACCAGATGGTGCTATCAACTCTATCTTTATACTATCTTATTCGCGACCTGCTTTACCAGCTTCTTCCGTCTCCTTGGCCATACCACCTGTTCTGGACCACCACCCTCTCCTCTGGCTAGTACCATCCCCTTCTGTACGACTGGTTTTAGCATTTCCTCGTTCAATCTCTTAATCATCACCACCGCCTCCTGCTCTGCCAAAATGCTACCTAGCCAGCCACCTCCTTCTCTCCAGCTGCCACTCTCTCCAACTCTGCCAATTTAAACTCTCATTCTCCTCCAGCCCGCACTGGCTGACTGGGCTCCCTGGGTTTTATAGTCTTCTCCCTGGGTTGGGCTCTTAGTGAATTGATGCACCCAGTGTTTGGTAATGAGGGCAGGATTTCAATTGGCTGCTTGGCTGCTGAGTGCACATGGCATCATTTTGAGACTAGACCAAGCCTTCTTCTAGTCTGTGCTCCATCTTGGATTTCACTCTGCTCTCTCAGCTCCTCTCTGGTGTTGCCAGGATCCTGCTGTTTTGTTCCCTCTGTGTGTGAACTGAATATGGAGGAAACCCCTAATAAACTTTCTAAACTTCGCCGGTACCAGCACTGCAGTATCGAAGCAGAAGCGACACGGAAGGTAAGTTGATAATAAGGGGCTTTATTATGGTAACTATAAGTATTAAGAAATTGAGGGAGATACGATGAGTCTATAAATTGAGTCCCAGTAGACACTGGCTCACTCTCGCTCTGCTTGTCCGCCAACCATCGCTCCTCGCTCCCTGCGTTACCCTGTTCCAAGGACAGGCCGGACACACACCGCTTCGATAGGTTCTCCCACATTTTGACCGGCGAGGGCATTCCACTGCGTTACTAGGCAAGGAAATTCTAAATTTCTGTTTTCTTTCCTCCCCAGCACAAATTCCCCCTTGTCTCCCCTTCTCCTTAACATCAACAGCCCAACTCCTTTCACCCGGGCCAGCCTTCACATCTTCAGCCAAACTTTTCACCACACATACTCTCTCCATATTCCACACACGACCGTCATCCACTCTCACTGCATGCTTGAATACCTCAGTCATTACATTGGGCCTGGACCATCTGCACAGTCCATTCCTGAGAGCAGGAGGTAACTTGATCCTTACAGTGTCACCTACAGCAGGCAGAATATTCCCAGATTTTATCGTACCAGACCTGTCATGTGCTACCTTGTTCTTAAACTAGTTACTTTTGATACGTTCTACAACACCCTCCAATTTCTTTCCTATATCGGTATTTCTTCCCAACCAAGGTGGTACTACTTTTGTGTTGGCTTTCCGCCCTATGCTGAACTCAAAGGGAGAAATACCCGTTGTGCAATGTGTAGTGAAACGATGAGCTAAACTAACATCCTTCACAGCCTTTTCCCACTCTAGGCCATTAGACCACGCCCAACGAATAGCTTCTTTGAGAATCTTGTTGAAACGCTCCATGACACGATTCGTTTGGGGGTGATGAATGGCACTATATTTATGCTCACTAGAGCTTCTTTTGCAGTAATCAGCCATCTCTTTTGAGCGAAATTGAGTTCCATTGTCAGTGACAATAACTCTGGGAAGCACCTCGCGTTCACTGATTTCATCCAAAAAAATCAATGACTGACTTGGCAGTAATGCAGGGCCTGATTAATACCTCCACCCACCTGGTCTTCAAATCAATCACAACCAAACAAAAGGATTGTTTACCATTGCTCCACACCGGGCCCAACACACCCAAACCCAGTTTGTCCCACGGCTTCTCAGGAACATCTGTCATGACCATAGGATAACTCAAACCCACACACACTTTAACCCTCCTACAATAAAGGACACAATCCCGATCTGTTCTTTCGATTTGGAGATCGCATCCAGGATACAAATAGTCACTCCTTATTCTTTGCTTCATTTTGACGATCCCTTGATGGCCCTCATGACCTAAATTTATGTTCCTCTGCCATATGTTCAAAGGTGGAATAATCTTGCCTCCACGCGTCAACAATTCACAATAGATGCTCAGATCATCAACAATGTTCCAATAGGCCAGCAGATCTAACTCCTGAAAGTGACTTTTCCTTCGAAGACTGTGGTCTTCCAATACATGATGAAGTTTGTTAAGGGAACTGTCTTGTATCATCGCTTCCTCCAATTCCTCTTGTGGAACAGGTACAGAATTTATTTTGAAAACCACGTCTACATTGTTTTCTTCTTCGTCCACTTCCATCAAGTTCGTAAGTCTGAATAGACAGTCTGCAGTCACATTCTTTACACCAGGCACATACTTAACGGCACAGTTAAATTCCTGCAATAGAGTCACCCATCTCCTGATGCGACTTGACACTTTATTATTATTATTATTTATAAATATATCGACTAAAGGTTTGTGATCAATGCGGAATTCAAAGTCTGTGGCCCAAATAAAGTTCCTGAATTTATCTGCTGCTAAATTAATAGCCAATGCCTCTTTTTCAATTGTGGCATATGATTTCTCTGCACCTTTTAACAATCTGGAGGCAAACGCTATGAGGACCTCCCTACCATAATCTTCCTGCGTGATAACAGCACCTAGGCCCACGTTGCTGGCATCCGTAGTAATAATGGTTTTACGATCACTGAAATTCTTCAAAGCAGGAGCTTTCGCCAAGACTGACTTGATTGACACAAATTCGTCCTCACACTCTGGTCCATTCAAAAGCACTTCTCCCCTTGATGAGTTCACACAGGAACACTGTATGCCTGGCAACGTTTTGAATACATTTTGATTAATATTCTGCCATGCCTATAAAAGTGCGAACTTCCTCCTTAGAGATGGACCTGGGCATCCTCTCTATCGCTTCAGCTAGCTGTTTCCTGGGGCGTATTCCCTCTGCTGATATGATGTGCCTCAGGTACTCTATCTCCGGCCTGTTGATTTTACACTTCTCTTTGCTCAAAGTCACCCCTGCCGCATTCAATTTCTTGAAGACATGTTCCAGCTTCTCATTATGAAGTCTCAAGTTGTCGGCATATTTATGTATATCATCCTGAAAGCATATGATGCCATTGTCTCCATCGAACAGTCTGTGCATGATCTTTTGAAAAACTGAGGATGAGAAGATGAGAACAAATGGCATCCTCTTGTACTGGAATAACCCCTGTGGGGTAATGAACGCAGTCAGAGCTCTCCATTCATGGTGCAATTTGACCTGGTGATAGGCCGACGTTAGATCCCACTTGGAGAAAAATGTAGCTGGACCAATCGTGGACACAATTTCTAGTATGTTGGGTAGTGGGTGCCTCTCCGGGATTACACACTTGTTGAGCTCCCTCAGATCAACACATATCCTAAGTTTTCCTGCCTTCTTTCTTGGGACAACAAGAGGGGACACCCACTCGCTTTCATCTATACTTTCTATGATGATCTTCCAATTTCTTCAATTCAATCTTCACTTCCTCCCTCATCGATAAAGGAATACTGCGTAACTTCTGTACTACTGGCTGGTGGTCCTCCTTCATCCAGATTTTATACACAAACCCACGCAGACACCCTAGCTCATCGTGGAAGACTTTCTTCGTGATAACTTGCATAGCATCATCTTGCGTGTTGTTGTTCTCTACAGTAAACACTGAATCTACTGCGTTAGGGTCTAGTCTCACCTTAAGTTTCCGCTGGTGTGTCCAACTCAAAATTGGTTCTTTCCTTTCCTTGTGACGTAAATCTTTCCTATGGCTATCCTCTCTTTGAACATTAGGATTCTCCAGACCATTCTATTAGGTGAATCGCCACACCTCCTGTTTCTTTGAGCAATTTGTGTTTGGACTGGTCCCAATTTCTCTGTGGTAACAGTGTGTACATTGCACCAGAATCAATCATCATGTTAATCTTCATATCGTCTATAAACACGGAGGCTTTGGGGCTATTTATTTCCTCTTCATCATCATCATCGAAGATCATGAAAATGCACTCTTCTCCTTTTTCTTGGCTATGTTCGCCTCCAATCCAATTTGTGGACGTCCTTTTTGTTTTGCAACACTTTGATAAATGGCCTTTACCTTTACATAAACAGCAAATCATTTTCAAAGCAGGGCATTCGGGATCATCTGCCCAGTGGCTGATACTGTCACACATGAAACACCTGCCTGGGCTGCTCCTCATGGGGCTACTTGCTCTCTGTCCCCAAAATGATGATCGGCCCCTTCTGTTATTTCTTCATCCAGACTTGCATGTCTTTTCATAGATTCTCCTTTTTGCAAAAGCATCCTCAACTGGTGTGATGGTTTCATTTGCGCTGGGTGCATTCATAGGTGGAACATTCATTTTAACATCTTCAGCTTTAATATTCATTGTTTTCACTCTGCTCTCCAACATTCTGACACACCTATCCGTGTGTTCTACCTCTTTCGCAACACGTAGGACTGTGTCCAACTATGGGTCATCTTCCGACCACAGCTTCTCCCTGACTTTAGCATTACTGCATTCAAGCATAAACTGATCTCTTAGACGTTCATTCAACTGCTCATTAAAATTGCACATCCTTGCCAACTTCCTCAAAAAGGTAATGTACTGTTCTAGACTCTCTCCCTCCTCTTGTGCTCTCTTTCCGAATTTATAACGTTCCAGAATCGTACTGAGTTTCTTTTCGTAATGTCTGGCAATTTTCTCCACAGTCTTCTCATATTCATTTAGGTCATCACTTTCAGTTTCAGGGAGTTCTGGTAGATCCTCAAACTTTTCTTGCCCTGCGGGACCCAGACAATTTAATAATAGGGATTTCCTCCTTTCAACACTGCAGTTCTGTCCACAAACTACATTCGCGTAATGTTGAAATGATTGTATCCACCTTTTCCATGAGATGGTGGGCTCTCCCACTTCAGGTAAGAAAAATGCAGGGGGTGGTACACTGCCAATTGCCATAGTATATGATGATGACGAATGGGTTGCTGATTACTCGTGCGCTCCGTCAGCAGATGACCATTAAGGTGTCTGGTTTAATACACTTGTGGTAAGTAATGTTCACTATAACATACAGAACCCTCAATAGTTCTTTGCTTGTTACTTGAAATGCTTAACCTTGTTTTCCTTGTGAGCTAATGGAATTTGTAGCATGAGAAATGTATACTCCCTCCTAGTGGTTAACAGAGCTAGTACATGTTATGGTGCGTTATGGATCAAGCAGCGGTGCACTTGATAGCTGTTATATGCGTGGCTGAGATGTCTGATTTAATGTACGTGAGTGGTGAGTGGTGCTTACTGTAGCACGTAATGTCTTGAACATTCCTTGCCTGCTGTTTGAAACATGCGTATTGCTGAATTTGTTACATTTGCTGTGGCGTATGAGGGTATGTTCCCACGGGGTGATCACAATATGCAGGCAAGGCACATGTATGAAGAGGGCTTCTGTACCCTTCTATTCCGTATGGGAGCGTGTGATGAACAGCTGTGAAACAACGTTTTAACACAGTGCCACGCTCGATTGGTCGATGCACAGGAATGGATATGGGAGAGAATTTCCTTGTATGCGCTTGACTCCCTTATGGCGTCTTAACTCTTGCAAGAATTCCTGGCAGGATTTAGTGCTAGTTCGTGAGAGAGAGAGAAGTGGCATCATTGATTTATGGGTATCTCAACGCAGTGCCGTAGTTTTGCTATGGGGTGCCGAAGAGAAGGGAGATACGATGAGTCTGTAGATTGAGCCCCAATGGACAGCAGCTCACTCTCGCTTCGCTTGTCCGTCAACCGTCGCTCCTCGCTCCCTGCATCACCCTGTTCCAAGCATGGGCCAATTACTCACCGCTCTTGCGCTGCACGTGGCTGGCAAAGGCCGATGCTACAAGCACTTAGCCTGACGTTCTCCTCCTTGGGTCCCCTTAGCACATCCCTCCCGGGTTCTCCTCCAGCTCAGGTCCACTCCTCTGCTCCCCCTTCCATCCCCATCCCCTTGCACCTCTCCTCTATGCACTTGCACGGCCGAATGCCACAAGGCCTAGTAGGACCACGACTGTATATGACTGTTTTTGCCATTGTTATTATTTCCCCTGTTCCCTTCCCATTTAGCCTTGTGGCTCATTGAAACACAATTCTGTTGTATAAAGTGCCTTACAAATGCACAATAAAATAAAAATGTAAATGTGTATAGAGTGTTGACTTGTGGTGAAATTCTGCAACCAGCAATGGAACACTCTGCTAGGACACAATGAATCAGTAACTTGTGTGTTACACGGGGTCTCCAGAGTTCACAGAGCGTGTCTTTGGGGTTTGAAATGTCTTTCCTGATACTGCCTGTGGAAACGTAGCTGCACAAGAACAAACTTTACTAATGTTTCATGAGTAAAATTGACTAGAGCTAAAGTTACCAGTTTGTTTTCTTTTGCTAGAGCTTTGGGTCTGCAAGACAGAGCATTAGGCTTGCAGTTGGGGAGGCGACTCTCTACCACTACCCTGCATGGTCATGTTGGGGCAAAAGAAGGGTCCAGGCTATCAGAACTAGCCTGCCCTAACTGGCTGTAGACTGGGGAGTGTCGAGGTCCCATGACTGTTGCATGTCACTGCTCCTGGGAGCATGATAGCTCCCAGGACGTGAGTGTTGGTCACATGGTGGTAACCATGTGACCGACTTATTAAAAGGGACGAGCCAGTTCCGGCTCATCAGTCGACCAAGAACTGACTCCTGCGTGTTCATTATTCACACCATGCTGGTGCCACACAGCCTGCAGAAGGCCCACAGGCATGGCCCTGCATCTGGACGGTGCCCCTGCTAGGCAACACCATCCTAATGGTCTGGCTATGCCATGTGATCACGGCCATTGGTGCAACCCCCGCCTGGGTGCCCCCCAAGCCGAGGCTGTGGTTAGCCGGGTGCCCCCAGCCCAAGTGTGCCCCTCTGGTGATCCAGAGCACGCAGGGTGCTCCCTGCAGTATCTGTACATCGTGGACGCAGATCTGTGTTAGTCCCTTGAGTAATCCCCTGGGTAGTCCATGGAACCAGGAAAGGGACTTCATTACAACGATACAGACGGTTTTGAATTGGTTCCTGTGTTTGGCCTTATGTTTGGATATGTGGGGAAATGCGAGAACAACTTTGCAGTGTTAGGAGGAGACTAGTTGCAGCAATTTGGTGTGTTTTCAGGCAGTTTGGCGAATATTTTGGGAGGCCCAGGTAGAAGCTGATAGCGTAGTCCAGTCGGGAGAGTGCTAGTAGTGATTGTTATGGTTCTGTTAGGTGGAGCATGATTAAAAGAAGCAGTTTCTTACTGCAGATTTATTTTTTATTTACAAGAATGTATAATGTTAATGTTAATGGATATTTATACCGTGCACTATCACCACCGGAGTGGTCCTCTGGCGCTCTTGCATGAACACCAACCACAGGTACCAGAGGCCAGTACAAAAGATTTAGACCAACATCCAGAAGTCAGCAAACCAAAGCATTCAGCAGAAACCTACGGAAACCAAAAGTTTTTTCATGTTTTATGAAACCTTGTAAGGAGGTGGCTATCTAAATATCCAATGGCAAAGAATTCCAGAATCGTTGGACAACAACTGAGAAAGCTTGGGATTTCATGATGAAGTTATGATTTGCTCCTTAGAGTGCGAGATCCATCAGCTATTTTTAATGTATTCAATAAATTAAAAGGTTTATGTTGTGCAACTGCTTTGTATGCTATAGTGCCCAGTTTTATACATACACGTTCTTCCAAAGGAAGCGAGTGTAAACCAGCAAGTACCAGTGAGATGTGATGAAATGTTGGCATCCCGGCTAACAGAGGAGCCGCGCTACATAAAGATGATCTCGCTGGTAGCACACTTCATTTAGTGACTTTCTTTCAAAATAGCTTTAACAAAATAGCTTGAGCAAGCTATAACTTGCGGTTTGAGCATTATGGCACTGTACAAGTCTAGCCCAGGGTTAAGATTGTTTCTGTTGGCTGTGGACAGGTTCCCATTTTTTCAGGCATGTGAATTAATGTGAGGTTGGTTGTTGTGGTGCCAATTATAACAAGTTCTATTTTGGTTGGGTTTAGTTAATTAGCCATCATCCATAGGTTATGCGAAAGGCAAGTGCCAAGTTCCGACAGATTTGTGGCTGTGGTGTGGGTGAGTTTGTAAATGATCTGAATGATGTAATCTCTGTCTGAGAGAAAAGATGTGATCCAACTCCACACGGTTTCCTCTCTGATGTCCATGAATCCGTTTTTGTATCCAAATATATCTTTATTGTTAACAAAATGAGCCAAGTAAGTACACAACATGCCAGATCACAACATTGCATGGTTCCAACTAAAAATGACTATGCAGTCATGAACCTCTCACCAAAGTAAATCCTGCTTCTTCAAATGGCAATACCATCCCTATTTACAAAGCTCAATCATCTTAACACACCAACATATGGACCCATACATTTTTTATATCAAGGCCAACACTTGAGCAACCTACGAAGATTCTCGACATAGCCCTGCCTCTTACGTGGACTCCGTTTATTTTTTATTTACAAGAATGTATAATGTTAATGTTAATGGATATTTATTCTCGACATAGCCCTGCCTCTTATGTGGTCGCTTGTCAGTGAAAGAACCTCTCTATACCGTTCAGTCATCTAAAGAACTAGCTCCACCCTCTATACACCCTTTCCTCAACAGTTGGTGAGCAGGTGCAGGTGCAAGTGGATCTAGGTCACGTGTTCTGAGCCCCTCCCACCTGTCAGCCACTACTAAACTGTTGGTGCCTTCCTGTTTTGCCACCCCTTTTCCCTACTAAGAAGCCCTCCATCCTCTTTTCCCCTGAAGTTGGTGAGCAGGTGTAAGTGGATCTAGGTCACATGGCCTATGCCATGCCCACCTGCCAATAACTGCTAAACTGTTGGTGCCTATCTGTTTTGCCACCCTTTTCCCTACTTAAGCAGCCAGCCTGCCTCTTTTCCTTTGCTGTTGGTGAGCAAGTGCAAGTGGATCTAGGTCACATGGCCTAATCCCACCCACCTTCTTAGACCGGCCTCTTCCTTTCTGCTCTTAACTCTTAGATGAAGGGCGTCTCTCACCCGGGTATCTGAAGTGAAGGGCAGATGAAGAAAAGGGCAATTTCAGTTTGGACCTGGAGGAGCCAGGGACCCAACCCTTGCTCAGACAACAGCTAAGCATACGCCGACATGTGTTTTCTCCCTCGTCCCCACAGGCCATCCCAACCAACCCCAGGCAACGCCAACATCATCGTTCCTCCTCTATGGCATGGACTCTGCAATACAGCAACCTCACCCACATCAGCCTCAAGTCCATCAGCACCCCCTCACTGTTGACAATATGGAAGTTAATGCTCACTAACATCTGCTCAGCTATGACCAATGCAGCACACATCACCAACCTCATCACTGCACAAGACCTTGACGCCATCTTCATCAGCCAGAACTGTCTGACACCCACATCCTAGACGTCCTTGTCCCCGATGGCTATAGCATCCAAAAGAGAGACTGGCCAAACAAGACAGACAGAAGCCTCGCAGTCACCCACAAGACCTTGTGGCCCTGCACCAGACTTGACATCGACAACATTGGCTCCTTTAAAGTCCTCCCCGGCCACTTCCCGCTCTCTCTGATGGACAGAGTCACCTTCATCTCATCTATAGAACACTCAAACCCACCACCACCTTCATCAGAGACTTCACTGACCTGGTCACCACCATGTCCCTCACGCACACCAACAACATATTCATAGGCGACTTCAACTTCCCAGGCAACAAGGCCACCAAACCGATGAAGAAAGCTCTCCTCTGCCTACTCGACACCCTCAACCTCACGCAGCACATGAAAGACCCAACACACGAGAAAGGTAACATCCTCGGCCTAATCATCAGCGCACTGCCTTCCCTCTACTACAGCTCTCCTCTCCCTCTTGACTGGTCTCACCACCTGGCCATGCCTTTCATAATCCTGCACACCAGCCCAGTCTAGCCCTCTCAGCAGAAAAACATCAGACAAACCTTCAGGTCCTTCAAGAACTTCCCGGTGGAAGCCCTCATGCAAGACCTTGCCAACCTCCACCTCAGATGGACCTAACACCCCCAAACAATCTGCAACTCTCTACTGGAAGCACCCAACGCCACCCTCTCAGCCTCCATTGACTGGTATGCGCCTCAGAAACTCGCACCTGCAAACCAAAACCGTCAGCGCCCTGGTACATGCAAGAACTCAACCTCAGCAAAAGAGTCATCAGAAAACCAGAGAAAACCTTACGCTGCTCCAGGACCACACCCGACCTGGCACTCTGCAAGGGACTACGAGCAACCGGCTGACAACTAATGAACACAGCCAACGCCTCCTACTATCAGAACACCATAGCAGAAGCTCACTACAAAAGCATAGCCTCTTCAAAGCATTCAAGCACTGCGTCAACCCACTACCAGACCCTGCCATACCACACTCCATCGAAATATCCACCCCCATCAACACCTTCTTCATCTACAATATCAGCAAGATTCCCCAGCACATAGACAACAGCTCTGCATCCACAATCCTACCTCACGTCCCTGCTCGCGAAATATCCACACCCTGGACAATGTTCAAGACACTCTCTACAGAGGACCTGGTAGAAATCCTGGTCGCTCTCAAAGCCACATTGTATACAAACAACATCCTCCCAGCATCCAGCCTCATCCCTCCAGAAGCTCTCCTTCCCTACCTGGAGATCATCAACAGCCCCCTAACTCAAGGCACCTTCCCATCGACCCTAAAGACAGGACAAATCCTCCCTCTACTAAAGAAACCCACTCTGGATCCCGACAACCTAAGTAATTATCGCCCCATCACTCATCTTCCCTTCCTAGGTAAGATCATCCAGCAAGTGGTAGCCGTGCAACTGCAGCAACACAGCGACACCAACAATCTTCTCCAAACCTACCAATCTGAGTTCAGACCCAGATGCAGCACAGAGACTGTAACCATACAGGTGGTCGACAATGCCCTCAACATCCTTAACAATGGCCACCCCTGCCTCCTGGTTCTACATGACCTCTCGGCTGCTTTCGACACAGAAGACCACCAGGAGGCCACAGTCACCCTACATCGGTGCACAGGGATCAGTGACCTTGTCCTATGCTGGTTCAAGTCCGACCTCACCAACCGCCAGCAGTTTGTTGAGATGGACTCCTCTAGATCGTCAATCCGTCCTGTTACCAGAGGTCCACCCTCTCCCCAGTGATCTTCATTATATACATGGAGCCGCTGAAAGGCCTTCTAGCCACACACACAACATTCACATCCACATCCACCAATACGCCAACGACACACAGCTATACCTCAAGATCGACTCCATCAAGGACATCCACAGGCTCAAAACCTGCCTCTCGCCGACCCAGTCCTGGATGTCCAGTGCGTACTTGAAGCTCAACCCCTCCAAGACCGAATTCCTACTCCTCAACAACAACACCGAACACCCAGACATACAGACCTGGCTATCAACCATGAACCTTGAGGGCTTCACACCTGAGCTCGCCTGCTGCACCAAGTCCCTCAGGTTCCACATCAACAAACACCTCTCCTTCAAGATACACATAGCTAAGAAAACTCAGACAGCTTGGTATCAGCTCTCCCTCCTGCGGGAAGTCAAGCCCTTCTGGCACTGGTCCAAGCACTGGTCCTATCTCACCTGGATGGGGGCGATGCCCTTCTCGAAAGCCTCCCATCATCTCCCTTTGTGCCCCTGAGAAGTGTCCTACACGAAGCCACATGCCTCATCAATGGTCTACGCAGATATGACCACATCACCCCGGCCCTCATCGACCTTTACTGGCTCCCACTGCATGCACAAATCACCTTCAAGTCTTGCTGCATCATCCATAAGGCAGTCGCCCTCAAGTCACCCAACTATCTCCCGGAGAAACTCAGCATCTCCGGTGGACAGCGCACCACCAGAAGCCAAGACACATGCAGACTTCAAATCCGCTGTTGCAAAAAGGAAAGTACAGAAAACAATCCTTCTCTGCCTATGCCTCAAGACTATGGAACCTCCTCCACGCCAGCATCAGACTTCCCCCACGCTCCAACAATTCAGAAAAG
Source organism: Ambystoma mexicanum (assembly GCF_040938575.1). NCBI lineage: Eukaryota > Metazoa > Chordata > Amphibia > Caudata > Ambystomatidae > Ambystoma > Ambystoma mexicanum. The sequence continues at coordinate 381,717,036 of NC_090925.1, forward strand.
AGCTCAAGACCCACCTCTTTAACTTCTCAATACCTAGGCCATCATATCTCCGCTGACGCCACCTGATTTGCTAGACGCCGTCCGCCCCTCTCCTCCCCCGCCACCCTGTAAAGCTATACCCCTCCTCTAAGTCCCTCTGTATCTTACTCCCGCTGTATATCTGTTCTGTTGTTACCTCTGAAAAGCGCTTTGTTATGCATCCGTACTGTTGTATACCTCTGTAAAGCGCTCTGTTGCTTCTCGAAGCTAGGTCTGCGCTCAATAAATACAATAATGATAATATTAATAACTTGTTCCCCCCTCAACAAGCATATATTTTGCAACCAAGGGATACCATTTCAATTGAATGTTCCTCCCTGTCTCATTAAGCATGTGAGTTAATTACTGAATCCAGAGTATATTTCTAGCCATGTTGACCCACTCCTGTTTCGTAGGAGGGGTTTTATGTTTCCACCCTCTCGTCAAATTTACTTTGACCCCTAACAATAGGTTATGCGTCATGTGGTCCAACCGGTATCGTGAGATTAAATCGAATTTTAAAAAGCGAATGGGAGATTTATTTGAAAATCAGCTGTAAAAAAATGACTATAGCCGACAATTTTTAATAAATCTTCCATTTGGTTTCATTACAGTGAACAAGGGTCATGGGGGATCCAAGGGTGTGCCCCGCTTCCTTGTTCAATATAATGCCATTGGGAGTTATTCAATAAAATCTGAAGAAAAGAAAAGGAGAACCCCGTGGGGCCGGTTCCCATTCACGTAAGTCAAGGGAACCGGCATTGCAGAGGGAAGCAGGAGACGGCAGCACACAAGGAGGTGTGCCACCAAGAGGTACATAAGGGGGTGGGTGGCAGTGGGTTGTCGGAAATGTTCAGTGGAGTGAAAACCAAAAGCCATTTTTGTTCAAATGACTTTCGTTTTTTTCTCCCTCGTACATTTCAAATTTGTTCAATTCATGGTAATCCGGTCCAACATTGTACATTTCCCTCCTCTTCATATATGCCAAAAGGAATCAAAAACAGGTCTGTCTCTCTATACCATCTAGGTCTTGTATCCAAGATAACTCCTGATCCCAATACACCGCACAAAACAACATAACTAGCACATGTGCCAATATGTGCCCACTTCCCTGCGGCCTCTCCAGCATAGCAGACTTGAGCTAATTTAATTAGATGTTACGGCTATCTGCGGAGCAACTTCAAAGCATGCAATTTGTATTGAACAGCTATCAAAGACTGGTCCACCGACTTACATAACAGGGACCAAAGGGGATCATCCAATTCTACTCTCATATCTTGTCTCTAACACGCACCTCGTCCAGAGGCTCCACCAGCAGTATAGCCTTACATAATCATTATATATATACCCCTTATTACTTTCTCTCGACAGGAGCAAGCCTTCTAATTGGGTAAGCTCCCTTCTTAAGTTAGCCCGCCATCTACTGTCCAGGACAACCCCTTTTATCCGCATATATAAAAACACAGACAGAGGGCCAACACCTGAGTATTTCTCCAAATGAGAGACTGATAAAAATCAACCCTCAAGCCACATCTGGCCTGCTCTTTCAGACCCTCTTGATACCATGCCCGAAATCTAATGAATTCTACCAACAGGTCTCTAATAGGGTGATCCCAAATGCTACTCAACAGTGATGGTCATGTGGACAATCACCTAGTGTCCTTTCCCTCCCTCCATATCTCCCAAAGAACCTCAAGCACTGGTTGATGTAAAATTCTTGCGCAAATCTTACTCCACTGGACCCACAACCAGTCATCTGAAGACACCCTAAACGACACAGCGTTTTCAAGCACCACCCACTGCTTAGCCATATTCAGATTGAGGTGTTTGGCCATCACTCTCAATTGGGAAGCTCTAAATATGTTTCAGGTCTAGGAACCCCCCTATTTCCTTCAGAAGAATCAATACCCTGCAAGCACTTCTAGGCTTAGAACCCTCCCAGAGGAATCTAAGGGTACGTTTTTTCAGTCTTCCAAAGACATTTCTCAATACCTGTATAGGAAGCATTTGAAACAGGAATAAGAAGCGTGGAAGGATATTAATTTTAATGATGTTCGATTGGGCCATTCGTGACAGAGTTCATTTATCTCATTTGTCCACCTCCTCCACTATGTTCTCCCATAACGTTAGGTAGTTTTCCTTAAACCTGGCACATGGCTATCAATATTTCCAAGTAGCAAACTTTGTCCTCCACATACATAAATGGCAAGTTTAACAAGAAGGTTCTGGATTCATCCGACATTTCTCCCATTGGGAAGGCTACTGACTTATCATAATTCACCCTGAAACCTGAGTGTGTCCGGTAAATCCCCAACTCCCTTATGATTACCTAGAGAGTATTCCTAAGGTCCTTCACTGCTATCAAGACATCATCTGTAAATAAGGTTTGTGCTGTAGTCCTTCTACTAACATTCCCTTAACCTCAACATTATTCCTTAGCTTAGTCCCCAAAGGTTCCATGACCAAGACAAACAACAGTGGGGACAACAGGCACCCCTTCTGTGTCCCTCTATGCAGGAGGATGGTCCGAGACAGCTGCTCATTCACCCGTACCTTTGCCACGCTCTCCGAGTATAATTTACACAACCACATCTGCTACCCTTTTCCAAAGCCATATTTTTTAAGCACCTCCCTCAAAAACGCTGTTTCCACACTGTCAAATGCCTTTTCTAAAATCAAAATAATTGCATCTATTCAATGTTTTTCAGGGGGGGACAAAAGGTTAAGAATTATTCTCATATTGTCCATTCTCTGATGACTCCTGCCTGGTCCGGGTTCACCCATTACTGGAGGACCTCTTCCAATCTAGTTACCAATATTCTTGTGAAAACCTTGACATCAAGATTTAGCAACAAGAAGGCCCTATATGGCGCACATCGCGATCAATCTTTCCCCTCCTTAGGCAGTACCACAAAATGCTGCAGTAAATTCATCCTCTCCTTATCGCCAAAGTGTTTGTTGGGTTAAATCCCTGTAACCTATTAAATATGGGTCAATCCCTAGTGCAGCATCCTCGTCCTTTCATTCTTGGAATGAAAGGACGAGGATGCTGCACTAGGGATTGACCCATATTTAATGTATCAAACCACGGATGCTAAACCAAGCAGAATATGAGATTTTGACGAACGAACACAGGATAAGGCCTTGAGAACGACCACACCGGTCGAAACACGTGTCGGATATATTATTACTTCACTGCATGACCAGAATATAAAGACATTACTACTCAGGATCTAATGTGTGGACTATATCATTTCAACAAACAACATGATGAATTGTCAACACAGTTATTAACTACAGACGAGGAATACTAATATCAAGCACGGAGATAGTCTTGCAATAGTTTATAAATTATGTATTGACATGATAGTGGCCAACAACATGATACAGAGGGAGAGACACCCACTACCCAAAATATAAGATATTGTACAATTGAATCGCGCCACCAAATTATCAAAATTGGACCTCAATCACGGATAGCATCAGCTGCAACTACACCCCGAATCCAGGGTAATAACAACATTTGCCACACACCAAGGACTGTTTTGTTACAAACACCTGAACTTCAGAATCTCATCGGCCGGATACATATTTCAGGAGACCATATGACAATTATTGATTCCCGTGAGGTCGGCATTCAAGTACTCAGATTACATTCTGGTATATGGGACATCACAGGAAGAGCACAAACAAGCCCTTTTTGCCATCTGCGACATCCAGCGCAGAGCAGGGCTGACAATCAACTACAAGAAATGCAACATCAATAAGGACAAATTGCGATTATATGGACACATATTCTTAGGCCAGAGGATGCAACTGGACCCGGAGAAGGTACGCATCATCAGAGAACTCCCTGCACCAACGCAAGAGGGCGATGCCTGGTCTTTCCTGGGCATGGCGGGATACTGTATCAGGTACCTCCCAAGATACCCCATCACCACAGAACTACTACGGAGGCTGCTGCGGAAAGAAGTGCCCTTCCACTGGTCGCATGAATGCCAGAGTGTGTTTAACACCATCAAGGCGGAGATGGCGGGTGCAAACTCCCCTGGCTTATTTTAACCAGGCCTGGCACACAGAATTTGTGGTTCATGGCAGTCTCGTGGGCTGGGAGCCATGCTCGCCCAACGTGATCAGCCTCAGGCACCAGCAAGCTTTGTTGTGGCTTATGCCAGTTGAGCGATGTCCGAGGCAGAGAGTGCTTACTCGCAGGTGGAGAAAGAAAGTTTGACGGCAGTCTGGGAGTGTAAATACTTCCACCGTTTTGTTATAGGGAAGACCTTTGCACTTGTAACGGACAATCAGGCCCTTCTATCGCTGTTTCGTTACCTGAAAACGAAGATGCCACCCAGCAGGCCCAGCTCCAGGAGTTTTCATCTGGGTGGGCCAGGGTTGTGATCAAGGGAACCCACATTCCAATGGGTGTGTGTCTAGGAGTACCCTAAACAAAGTGCTGCAGTTGATCCAGATTTCCCATACCCATGATCCACCAAAAAATGTGTTCCCAGATCTGCAAAAATACATTTGCACCCCTCTATAATAAACAGTACATAGCAAAATAGAAAAGCAAAAAAGATATGAAAATAGTGTTGCAATATCAATCTACCTATCTTGCCTTCCCACCTGCTATCCCCTTTCTGTTATATCTGATCCTCCTTCACCTTTCACCGTCCAGTCACCTTCATTCAGCTACCCTAACCACTGTTCCCTTTAACCCCCCCCCCCCACACCTCCCACCTATTCACACCAGACGCAGCGTGCCTTCCTGGCCTGGCTTGGGAGCATTGAGGGTGATGCTTCCTCTTCCTCCTCTGAGAGGGCTGAGCAGTGAGGCCCCCCAGTCTTTGTACCATCTCAGATGGTGTCCTCCTAACAATACTTTCCTGAGCATTGTGGCTACTCCCAGCAAGCCCAGGAAGAGATGCTTGTGCTCCCTCCATCTTATTGTGAACGATAGACCCCCCCGCCCCCAGAATACTAAAGCATGGAATAGGAGATTTTGTTTCCTACAAAATTACATTTTGTTTTCAAACTTCTTTTAATTTCAAGAACAGAACATACCATGTCCAACCAATACAGGTAGCCTTGTTGATCTTAACAATATGTTGTGCACAACAACATATCCTCCAAGAACATCAACATGTATACAATCCTCCCCTCACCCACCCATTCCACAACCTCCTCCCCCCTCCTTTCCAACGGAACCCCTACAGTAGTCCCATTCTGAATGTCTCCCATCAATGGTTCATGTCCAAAATTGCATTTTAGACACAAAATGTAATTTTTTTGTTCCATTTTTGCAGCACATATCAATTGAGTTGAGAGTGCAAGAGAGTGCCAGGGCTGTAAGGGCTGCATCAGGAGGCAGACGGTGCTGGTTGAGGGGTTTGCGGCCTCCTGGTATTGCTCAAGGTGGGGCGTGCCCCTGTACGTCATTGTCTGGTACATACAATTTACATACCTATTATAATATGCAATTGTCCATTATGACTCTTTGTTTGATGTGTTCACTTTGATTTGCTATTTAATGAACAATTCTGTTAAATAAATGTGGCCCGGATCTTTTCAAAGTTAGATGTGTGTGTCCTAATGCCTGGGCTGCCCATCTATTAAATCATGAGTGAGACTTTTTGGAATAGCTTATAATGTGAACTGAATCACTTCTAGGGGCACCTCATTTTAACAGGTAAGGCATAGTGAATAAAAAAATATATACCAAGGAACACACACTTTGGTCAAGTGGTAAAGCCGTAATTTGAGCACAGCCTGAAATTTAGATACCTGACCACACATCTTCCGAGCTCAAGTTGGTACACATATGTGTCGAAGTTTGGCTTCGAATACCTAAAATAATACTAAATGTTATACAGATTACTTTAAAAATGCACAAGTCACATGATACATCAACCTGACAATTTATTCATCATTGTAGAACCATGTTGATGAAAAGATTAAAGGGGTCATTTTGTTTTGAAATTCCACAAAGCAGAATTCTCCTGTTTGCACTTTTTTACAAAAGGGCCCATTCATTAATTTTAATTGTTTCCACCAAGTACTGGAAAAGTAAAGAGTAAAACACAGCGGAAAAACGCCTTTGCTCTTTACTTTACGACTATGTATCTGGAAAAGTGTAAATCACTTCCACAATTAGCGATTGTGAGAATCATCCACATTGTATTCCTTTGGACTCTGCCCGCTTTTACCAGGTGTAAAAGTCAGGCAGATCCCATAGGAATCCATTGGTTTTCAGCCAACGTAAAAATGCATGCTGATGGAATACCAATCGGATTTGGCAGGGATCCTTGTTAAGTCCGATCTGCTCTCCAACTCTGCCTGCCAAATCATACAAAATCCTGCAGCTTATAAAAAGTGGAGCAAAATTGCCACTTCTTCCACTCCGTGCGACCTGAAAAATGATCCCCTATGACTGTAGCTTTATTTTCCCCATTCTGAATGGGAGCCTACAAGCTCTAATTAATAGCAATTAATGAGAACTTCCGAACAATCTCATACAGACACAAAGTGAAATGAAATGCATGACAAAGTTATTGTTTCACACAGATTGTTCTGTATCCCCTTAATTACTAATCACCAAACAATCACACTTAAATAACTTCTTAAACCCCTATATCTTTTTTTTAAAGTGCCACAGCAATGGCCACTGCCTTGTTACCTTTTCCCATCTCTAATCACTTCCTCTAGTAAATAATCTGCCTCTGAGACATGTTAAAAAGATAAGATCTCACTGGTAGGGCCTGTTCAGCCCTGGCTGTTTGTATTTGAGGAGAGAGAGTAGAGCAGGGGTGGGGGGATATTGGCATTTGTCCCTTGTCCAAATGCTAAATCCACCTCTGATTGCACTTTTTAAAAAATATTTAAATACTGCCTTTTAGTTATAAAAGATGTGCACCTTTTATTCTTTGCCCGTAACATTATAGAAAACGCCCTTCTTTTTTGATATTTTACGGGTGTTCATGTTTCATTTCCGGCACTGCCTAAACACCCAGGATTTACATCATACTTTCCAAACAAATCCCACAACGCAAATGAGACATTCTGTTTGCATGCAAACTCTGTAAAGTTACTCAAACAGAATGAGGTTATCAAGTCAGTACTTATCAGTTTGAATCATAAAACGTTCTGAAGAGTAGACTAGGCTTCCAAACAAAAATAAATTCCATTTAACTCAGAGCCACTGGTAAGTATGCATGAGAAGATCTGAAACTGGTCAATACGTGCAAACCTAGACTTATCATTTTCAGGTAGGGCCTTGTTGGACCAGCTCAGTGAGGTGCAGCTTGATTCCCTAGGCATAGCAACCAAGGCAACCACATCTGGAGATATACACGTTCACTTATGTAGATAAACTCAAGGCAACATACATTGGCCTAGCCAACCGCCTGGGCTTTTGATTAGGCATGGATAGGCATTTTGCAGGCACTGCCATAAGGGTTCCACCTGGCCATAAAATGGGGAAAGCTGGAAAATGGTGTCAGTAAATGGGCATATGTGTCATGATCTCTGCTTCCAAAAGGTCAGGGTTTTCCCAACTCCCTTGGAAGCAGATCCATAACCCAGGTTCCGAGTGCCAACCAGTCCCAATTGGGACCTTTTGGACCCAGTCCTGGCGCCAGTGGCCCCAGGCTCATAAATATGCCCAGTCCCAGCGCTGGAGGCGCCGGGCTCATAATGCTTGGGTGGACTTACCTGCAGCAGACCATGCTGCTTACTTGCCTGCCAGTTGAGCCTCTGATCCTCTTCTGTTTGGAACTACTTTTCCTGTTGGGTGGGGCAGGAGCCACTCCCTAGATTCAGAACACTGGAACTCTTCTGGAAAGCAGGAACTCTTTTCTTACCTAGGCCTGGCTGTGGAAGGAGACACCTAAGCACTACAGGAGGCTATTTAAACCACACCCGATGGATGAATCTTGCTTTGCGTTATTCTGCATCCTCTGCAGCAGAACGCTCATCGTGTCTTCTGCATCTGATCCTGGGCCTAAGGAAAAAGGCTTACCATCCTGAATCCAGTCTTCAGCAACACCTATAAAGACAAGAAAGAACAGGTTAGCATTACGGTCTTCAGTGACAGCTCTTCACTTACCTGGTCCATCCGCTGTCACCAACGCCTCGCGCTGCATTCCGGCATCTGAAAGACAAAGGCTTACCTACTCTTCGTGTGCTCCGGAGGTCTTCACACTGCATTCCGGCATCTGAAAGACAAAAGCTTACCAACTCTTCGCACGCTCCGGAGGCCTTCGGCGCTGCATCCCGCATCTGAAAGACAAAACAAGGTGCGTTTAAAGACATTGGGGAACTTTAATACTCACGTGCCATTACTCCTTTCCACACCTAACCCAGTGGGTATTCCGGCACCCTGCAGCCGCTCCGAACTTGTACCTACAAAATAAAAAGACAGTGAGAGCGCATCGTGAAGCAGGCAACAAGCGCTTACTTACGTGCTTCCAGGCGCTTCTATTCATCACACGGGCTCCATCTTCAACTCACTTCAGCCCGTCATCCGCCATCGCCGGAACCCTGTAAAACAAGAAACATCATTACTAAAGACTTTAAAGACATTAGAATTACTCGAAACTTACCGTTCGTGCAGTAAACGACGGACAGCAGTCCTCTGAAGTCAAGAGGCCTGCTCCCCTTATCCAGTGAAGAAACTGGTTACAGCACCCTGCCCCGAGGCAGATGGAGAGCACGGCGTTCACTTACCTAAGGTGAGAGCGTTAACCTTTGGGGTTCTACAGGAGAAGAGAAAGGGAAGAAGAGAGAGACATTCAATAACCCAGTTCCTTAATCCCATATTTTCTATCTGCAGACATCTTACCCTTCGAGTCACACATACAGTGAACAGAGGTCCAGCCCAAAGAGCCAGCCGTGTGTTACACATCACCTTTGAAGATACGGTATACGCCCAGTCAAGACCGGCGCCTCTACGGGAATCAGGTGAGCGTTACAGAACGCAAAGCCTACCACAAAACTCCCGTCCAGGCGCTATGGAAACCTTGGATACCGACCAGCTAGCCCAGTTACTTGGGGAACTAAGGGCAGAAGTGCATGCAGCCCATAAGGAAACGAACGCTCTAAGAAGGGAACTGATTATTTCCAAGGAGCGAACAGATGATCTCGCTAGACAATTGCTACAGTCACAAGCCGGACAGACCCCGTTACCCGCATCTGGGGGAAATCTTCCTTCTACATCCTCTATGAATCCAGTGCAGATCAACCTACCTGGGAATGTACCTCTGGCTCCGCCCGAACGATTTTCTGGTGACCCAAAGAGGTTTGCAGTATTTATCAATCAGTGCCGGTTGCATTTCTTATGCCGGCCAGCAGCCTTTCCAACTGATCAAGCTAAAGTAGCTTTCGTGCTTTCGTACCTTAGTGGCAATGCGGCAGACTGGTCGATCCCTCTAGTAAATCAAGATGATCCGGTCCTCCATGATTTTCAAGCTTTTCAGCTCAGTATGGAAAAACTGTTCGCAAGACATTCACAGGGGCAGGCCTTGGACAATGAGCTTCTTTCGTTGCGACAAGGTAATCAAGACCTTTTGGCTTATATTGCGTCTTTCAACAGACTGATAGTGGAAACTCAATGGCCTGAGGACAAAAGGATTACGCTGTTTTATAGAGGTCTACGTGGAGAGCTCAAAGATGTGTTAGCCCAAGTAGTGAATCCCCCACAAGATTGTTCGGACTATATAGACTTAGTCGTTCAAATAGATCACAGACTGCAGAACAGGAAGGCCGATCGTTCCAAGTTTGATGCTCGAGTATTTTCCAAACCGCCAATCCTTCCAAAGGAGTAGACTCCGGGGAACCCATGCAAATAGGGGGTCTGAAAGGTCCTCTAACACAAAAGGAGCGGGAAAGGAGAAAACAGTTGCAATTATGCCTCTATTGCGGAAACTCAGGGCACTTTCTTCGAGACTGTCCGGTGAAACCTGCCAAGAAGGCAGTAGGAGCTGCAGTTACCAAAGTTACAAACTCTGAGCAGGGAAACGACCTCGCCCGACAAGAATAGAGGTCCTCTTGCCGAGCCTGAAAACCAGTTCTGTGACCTCGCATTTCGTGATACCTATGGTCCTCATTAGCCCTGATAATCCGGATCGATTACATGCAATTGAAGCTTACGTCGACAGCGGTGCCATCGGCAATTATGTGGATCATGAAATGGTTTTGAGGATGAATCTAACTCTTTGTCCCAAGGCTGTAAAGGACGTCATTACTACGGTGGATGGTACGGAGATAGCCTCCGGGCCAGTAACGCATACCACTCAAGAGGTGACGCTAGTAAGTCAAGATGGACACCATGAGAAGATCGTGTTCGATGTGATCAAGGCCCCTCAGTTTCAGATTATTCTAGGAATACCTTGGTTAGAGAAACACAATCCTCTGATCGATTGGCGAGCAAGAACGGTCCAGTTTCCAGAATGTGTCTCTACTTGTCACCCTCCACCTGGTGTTGCACTGGCAGCAATTTCTTCAGAGACTCCCCAGTTACCTCCCGAATACCTAGAATACCAAGATGTTTTCCGGAAGGATCAGGCTAACTCTCTACCTCCTCATAGGTCTTATGACTGCCAGATAGACCTGATACCTGGATCTACTCCTCCTTGTAGTAGAATTTATGCCCTCACCGAGCCTGAGAACCTTCACCTTCGACAATACCTGGATCAATACCTGGCAAATGGGTTTATTCGTCCTTCCAAGTCCCCTGCTTCTTCAGCTTTGTTCTTCGTTCCAAAAAAGGAAGGAGACCTTAGAACTTGTATAGATTATCACTCCCTGAACCAGATCACCGTTAAGAATAGATATCCGTTACCTTTGATCCCTGAACTCCTGGACCAAGTCAGAAAAGCATGCATATATACAAAGCTGGATCTTAGAGGAGCTTACCACTTGGTACGAGTAAAAGAGGGCGATGAATGGAAGACGGCCTTCCGCACCAAGTATGGGCTATTTGAATATCAGGTCATGCCCTTCGGACTTTGCAATGCCCCGGCTGCCTTTCAATATTTTATGAACGATGTCCTCAGAGAGCTCATAGATGTGTGTGTTGTTGTTTACATTGACGACATCCTCGTTTATTCTTCATCGGAATTTGAACATCGGAAACACGTGAAAATGGTCCTCGAAAGATTGCGTCAACACAAACTTTTCGCTAAGTTGGAAAAATGTGTTTTCAAAGTGACTGAAGTTGAATTCTTGGGATTCATATTATCACCTGGCGGAGTGCGTATGTATTCAAAGAAGGTCGATGCAGTTCTCAAATGGCCATCACCATCCTCCGTAAAAGGTGTGCAAAGCATGTTAGGCTTCGCTAACTTTTACCGCAGGTTTATCCCCGAATTCTCTCGAATAGTCCAGCCCATCACTGCCTTGTTAAAGAAAAACAAACGTTTTGAATGGTCTACCGAGGCGGAACAAGCGTTCCAGGATTTGAAGACTAAATTTATCTCTGCACCAATCTTAAAACACCCTCGCCCCGAACTCCCCTACATCGTGGAAACTGATGCTTCAAGCCTTGCCATGGGGGCAGTTCTATCACAAAAGGACCCGGTAACCAATCAGTTGCATCCCGTGGCATTTTGGTCCCGCAAATTCTCGCCTCCTGAAATCAATTACACGATTACTGACAAGGAACTTCTGGCTATCAAGTCTGCCTTTAAGGCTTGGCGGCATTATCTGCTGGGGGCCCGACACACCGTTACTGTGATTACGGATCACCGAAACCTGCAATATTTGAAAACCGCAAAAGCCAAATCCTCTAGACAACTCCGTTGGGCATTATTCTTTGCCGAGTTTGACTTCATAATTACCTATCGACCTGGTACAAAGAACGGTAAAGCTGATGCCCTTTCTCGGATGGGAGTGGAAGAACACTTGATCAACCCTAAACCTGTACCAATCATTCCCGAACAAAGAATTCTGGGTGTAATCGCCACAGGATCCATAGAGGAAGTTAAGGATAAAGCCAGGCAACTTGTAACTCCAGCAGACATACAGAATCGGCATCTGCAGGGAAAGGACTTTGCAGTAAAGGACAACTTATTGTATTTCCAAGAACGATTATACCTACCCAGCACAGATTTACAGAAAAAAGTAATCTCTTGTTATCACGATTCTTTAATGGAAGGACATCCCGGTATGGCCAAGACCTCAGAAAAGATCAAGCGCTACTTCTGGTGGGCGTCTTGGAAAAAAGATATCAGAGACTTTATAATGTCCTGTGGAGTATGGGCCCAAAACAAGAGTCAAAAGGAAAGACCAGCAGGCCTCTTACGCCCTATTGACATCCCACCTCGCCCTTGGCATACGCTGTCTATGGACTTCATCACCGATCTACCTCCATGCTCCGGATACAATACGATTCTAGTAATCGTGGACTTATTCTCCAAGATGGCGCATTTCATTCCGCTCAAAGGCTTGCCAACAGCAGCAACTCTGGCCCGCGAATTTCTCGAAAACATCGTCCGACTGCACGGTTTTCCTTCGGTTCTAATTTCGGATCGAGGTAGTCAATTTATTTCTCATTTTTGGCGAAGTTGCTGTCGGTCGGCTCAAATTGATGTGAGACTATCGACCAGTCACCACCCTCAGACCGACGGACAAACCGAGAGGACCAATCAAACTCTGGAACAGTATTTACGCTGCATGCTGCAACAAACTGAAAAAACTTGGAAAGACATCCTTTGGATAGCCGAATATGCCTACAATAACTCTGTCCATTCGGGAACTGGGAAAACCCCGTTTTTTCTTTTGTACGGCAGTCACCCTCGAACCTCGGAGTTGGATCCCCTCCAAGATCTTGAAACACCAGCAGTAGACTACCTGCATTCTACAATCACCCAAGCCTTTAAGGAAGCTGTTTCTCACCTTCAAAGGGCTAAAGAACAATACAAGAAAGGAGCAGATCAACATCGGAAGGAAGCCCCTCAATATCAAGTAGGGGATCAAGTCTGGTTATCCACCAAATATCTACCTCTAAAAGGGCCACGCACATTCAACCCAAGATACCTTGGTCCCTATTCCATCACTACCATAGTAAACCCAGTAGCGGTCAAGTTGGACTTGCCCCCGCACATGAAGATACATCCGGTCTTCCACGTCTCTCTATTAAAACCCGTGCAACCTCAAACCCGACTAACTAAATCTCCAAAACCTATCCTAGTTGATGAAGAACTCGAGTTTGAAGTCAAAAGCATTATGGACTCCAAGATCTCCAAATCTAAACTATTTTACCTAATTGACTGGAAAGGCTACGGCCCCCAAGAGAGATCCTGAGAACCTGCTGAATATGTCCACGCTCCTCGCCTAATCAAAAGATTTCACCGAACATTTCCTGACAAGCCAAAACCCCCGGAGAAGCCCGGTTTGGGAGGGGCCTTGAGGGGGGGTACTGTCATGATCTCTGCTTCCAAAAGCTCAGGGTTTTCCCAACTCCCTTGGAAGCAGATCCATAACCCAGGTTCCGAGTGCCAACCAGTCCCAATTGGGACCTTTTGGACCCAGTCCTGGCGCCAGTGGCACCAGGCTCATAAATATGCACAGTCCCAGCGCTGGAAGCGCCGGGCTCATAATGCTTGGGTGGACTTACCTGCAGCAGACCATGCTGCTTACTTGCCTGCCAGTTGAGCCTCTGATCCTCTTCTGTTTGGAACTACTTTTCCTGTTGGGTGGGGCAGGAGCCACTCCCTAGATTCAGAACACTGGAACTCTTCTGGAAAGCAGGAACTCTTTTCTTACCTAGGCCTGGCTGTGGAAGGAGACACCTAAGCACTACAGGAGGCTATTTAAACCACACCCGATGGATGAATCTTGCTTTGCGTTATTCTGCATCCTCTGCAGCAGAACGCTCATCGTGTCTTCTGCATCTGATCCTGGGCCTAAGGAAAAAGGCTTACCATCCTGAATCCAGTCTTCAGCAACACCTATAAAGACAAGAAAGAACAGGTTAGCATTACGGTCTTCAGTGACAGCTCTTCACTTACCTGGTCCATCGGCTGTCACCAACGCCTCGCGCTGCATTCCGGCATCTGAAAGACAAAGGCTTACCTACTCTTCGTGCGCTCCGGAGGTCTTCACACTGCATTCCGGCATCTGAAAGACAAAAGCTTACCAACTCTTCGCACGCTCCGGAGGCCTTCGGCGCTGCATCCCGCATCTGAAAGACAAAACAAGGTGCGTTTAAAGACATTGGGGAACTTTAATACTCACGTGCCATTACTCCTTTCCACACCTAACCCAGTGGGTATTCCGGCACCCTGCAGCCGCTCCGAACTTGTACCTGCAAAATAAAAAGACAGTTAGAGCGCATCGTGAAGCAGGCAACAAGTGCTTACTTACGTGCTTCCAGGCGCTTCTATTCATCACACGGGCTCCATCTTCAACTCACTTCAGCCCGTCATCCGCCATCGCCGGAACCCTGCAAAACAAGAAACATCATTACTAAAGACTTTAAAGACATTAGAATTACTCGAAACTTACCGTTCGTGCAGTAAACGACGGACAGCAGTCCTCTGAAGTCAAGAGGCCTGCTCCCCTTATCCAGTGAAGAAACTGGTTACAGCACCCTGCCCCGAGGCAAATGGAGAGCACGGCGTTCACTTACCTAAGGTGAGAGCGTTAACCTTTGGGGTTCTACAGGAGAAGAGAAAGGGAAGAAGAGAGAGACATTCAATAACCCAGTTCCTTAATCCCATATTTTCTATCTGCAGACATCTTACCCTTCGAGTCACACATACAGTGCACAGAGGTCCAGCCCAAAGAGCCAGCCGTGTGTTACACATCACCTTTGAAGATACGGTATACGCCCAGTCAAGACCGGCGCCTCTACGGGAATCAGGTGAGCGTTACAATATGATGGCATGGCACATGTCTGCTAATACCTATATGCATTCCAAAACTGCTGGCTTTGTGATTGCTTGTTTAAGACAGGACTTCAGTGCAAGTCACAGAGGCATTGACAAATATTTTGCTTATAAAATCAACTGGCTGAAGACACACATTAAGAGAATTTTACTAAACCAGGAGCTCATTTACAGAGGTAATTAAACACTCAAAAGAATGCTTAGATATAACACTGGCAGGCACTATAAAGCAACACGTTTGGTGTTACTTTGTGTTAGAGCTTGCTCAAAGAGTTCTAGAAAGGTTAGGCCTTGGTGGCGAGGCATTCACATAGCCATGGCTAGTCATTAGGTGGGTAAAGGACCAGGCACATCCTAGGATGTGTGTTTTTACTCACCTTTTATTGCCATCCTATCTGTGTTCCACAGCATGCGTTCTGGTTGTACACAATAGGTAAAAAGACTCTGAATTAATTAGAACCACCGTCATTGCTCTGGCCAGCCTTCTATACCATTGTTTGCATATCAGCCTTGCCCGGTCTCTGATGTCAGAAGCCCTTCCAAAACTGCTGGAACACAGGCCAAAGAATTAATGTGGTTGCTTGTGTTCCAGTGCAGATGGAACACGGCCTAGCAATTGAGATTGAACTGCATCTTTTGGTGGCAGCACCAAAAGTAATTTGCTAATGGCTGTCCCCTTCTCTAATTGCACAGGCATACTACAGAATTATGGAATGGAATGTTGCATAGAGCAATGGTAGTGGTAATGTTTAATTCAAAGCATTGCATCTATCACTTTTTGATTTTACTACACTCTCCCCTACAGAATAAAATGTTTGTTACTACCAACCTTATCTTTTCACTTATACTCAACTAGTTAATACAGCAGAATACATACTTTGAATGTAATTTGTAAGGGCCCCCTGTCAGTTGACGCACCTTCTGCAGAAATCTGTGTTCAAGTATTTTTACCTGTCATTTATTGTTTGATATAGTTAACAATTTTATTAAGCATGATGTGAAAAACCACTATATTCCCACAAAAAACAAACATACTTTAAATTGCAGAAACCAAAATTGGGATTTTAGGTTTGAGAAAATAGTTGTCGGCAGCCTGCTTGGAGAAGTGTGCCACCTCACTTAGAGGTGTGAATGGTCCTTCATCTCCATGGTTGTTTGTGTTTTCATGGCTGTGGGGCATAAATCATTGTCTAGAGCAAGAAAACAAATCCTGGCCAGGCCTCCTGCAATTCAGCCTCTCAGAATGATGTCTCTGAGGTTGCTGATGAATGTTTAGAGTGACATCCACCCCCCACTCCCTTGGTTACCAGTGGTGTATAACACCACTGACATGGCCACCTTTCTATCCTGCCGCCCCAGATAGAGAGGTGGGTCAGCCACCTCCAAGAATACGACTACAACATTGTACACCAACCAGGGGTGACAACAACAATCCCGACTACATCTCATGATACCCAGGTACTGGCACACAGCCTCCAAGAGAAGGGGATGTGGGATACCTCTGTTTCGTCACCGAACAGGCCATGCCACTGGTGCTGACATTGGAAGATCTAGCTCAAGCATCACAAGCAGATCCATCCATTGTCATGGCAATGGAGCTGACTAGCACAAGCAAGTGGAAAGACTACAAGCGGCAGGTACTAGGCCACAGTGGCACCGACAGGCGAGAGATGGAGAGGTTGGCAAAGGTCAACACAGAGTTAGCTTTGTCTGAACAGGGGATACTATTGAGGGGATGTTGTCTAGCCATACCGTCCTCCCTTTGAAGGAGCGTGGTGCTGATGGCACATGGAGTACACCTAGAGGTGGAATAAACCAAGAAGTTACTTAGACAGACTGTATGATTCCCATTTATCGATCGCATGGTGGAGGAAGTGGTCAAGACATGCTTCCTGTGTCAGTGCACAGCCTGGAGCGACCCGCCACTGCCACTCCAAGTGATTGAAATTTCAAAGAGGGTATGGCACAGGGCTGCGATGGACTTCTACGGACCGTTGGAGACAGGAGACTGTCTACTGGGTATCATGGATTAATTCTCGCAGTTTCTGTTTGTGAAAAGGACCGCCTCCACAGCATTCACCAAGGTCGTTGGCATAATTGACGAGGTCTTCAGTGAGTGGCGTATCCCCTGCGTCGTTAAAACAGACAGTGGGCCACCGTTTAACAGCCATGACTTTCAGAAATGTGCAAAGCACTTGGGGTTTGTACACCAGAAGATAACGCCTCTGTGGCCTCAGGCTAACAGAATGGCAGTATGGTTCATGTCATCAATACAAAAGGACAATCGAGAAAGCCTTGATTGAGGGGATGTCGATGCAGCACGCCTTGTGTCGAATGCTGCGACAATCCAGGAACACGCCTCACTCTGAAACGGGAGCGGCACCCGGCTACCTGATGATCACGTACAATGTAAAGACATGGCTACCCCAGGCAGAAGGAGCAAAGCGGATACCAGAAGGGGAGCTGTAGATCACGGACACAGTTACGTGAGAAGAATGCCAGGAGGAAAGAGCTCACCAACGAACAGACCGATTGGAAGACAAGGGTGAAGTTGAAGGCTTTCGGGGAAGGAGATGAAGTGCTGGTCAAACAGAATATACAAAGGAAGACTGACCTGCAGTATGAGAGCACCCCTTTGTGGGTGACTGACGTGAAGGGGATGATGGTCACCGCTGGTGATGGACTGAGGGAAGTGACCAGGAACGCATCTTCCTTCAAGCATGTTGTAACCGGTTGTCATGTTCTGTTCGGCAGATCCGTTTCCCGGGAGGCACTTCAACATGGCCGCCGTGTCTGGCGATTATAGCACACGCAGCAGTCTAGATGTTCTTTCCCAGAACACATTGCAGCGCTCTGATGTCACATCCTCCCAAGCAGCTTATCAACAGGATCCTCCAGGAGTCCAGTGCGTTGCTACTCTCTTAGGAGTATACAAACGCTTCGTGAGTCAGTTTGTTAGTTTACCTCTGTGTTCCCTTATTTCTTATTCCTGACTTCGGCTGACACTCTCTCATCTCGTTACTTTTCCCTTTTTCTCTTGACTTCCAGACCGCTACAAAGACACGGGAAAATACTTGTCAGACTTTGGACGACTTTAACCACGCCCCTTTGGAGCGGGGTTCCAGCTTAGTTTCTCTTTGGTTCAGGAATACAGATACTCGCCCTCCACGAGGTATTCCATACATCTTATATTCTTTCTTCTTTCATTAACAGTCTAGGGAATCTAGTTATCGTTTTATTTTTCCTCTTCACGTTGTCATTTTAGCACGGATACCTACCGCAACATCCCAGGCCCACTGCCGAACTTCTTTGAGCAGTCTCCAGGAGACTACCTTTGTTTACGAACTGGTAGGCTTTATATTTTATGGTTGTTTCTACTATTGGTCGTGATCATTAGCTATTTCTCTCTCTCTACCCGTCCTTTTTTATTCTGCTATTTTCCTTAGCCCAGCAATTCAGTACTTCTGGGAACTCCAGGCTATCTCGCCCTTCCTCCACATCGATTTCTCCCTTTCTACTAATTGGGGGTAAGAATAAGAACTAAAGTTTCTAAGGGGATCTGACCTCTGATATACTAAGGAAATTATATTCTAATCTACTTTGTATTCCTCATTAGAACTTAATATCAATCGCTAAGGAGCTCCCAAACTCTGAAGGTGAAGTTTCAGCCCGCGTTGGAACATCCCGATGATACAACGCTCTCAAGCAGCTCTCCACAGGGTTTTTTCCCCCGTGAGGGTTTCCCTGGGCACCTCTCGGGGATCAAGCCTTTGAGCAGGACTCCGGAGGGGTTTTTCAGGGGAATTCCTAATATCTTCAGGGAGAGTCAGCGAGATCCATTCCAGGTACCCACCGGGCCATAGGACATTTCTCTTCGTCCATTCTGCCCAGGTAGGTGATTTTCTGTTTTTCCTTCTCTATTTACCTGGAGCAATTGATATGTATATCTAACATTGTATATTTGCTGACAGTTAGCAACGCCTGAAAAGAAAGTAGTCAGAATCTCTGACTAGCTCCAAGTGATTAGAGTCGGTTTCAGAAACCCCTTAAAATGGATCCTCAACAGCAGCAGATCCAGCAGCTTATTGCTGCGGTACAGTCTTTAACGACTGAGGTGCAACAACTTAAGCAGGAGAATAATTCCCTCCGACAGCACCAACAACAGGCAGCTCAGCAGGTAGCTCAACAGGCTCTAGCCTCTCGCGTACCTCATTGTTCAGAGGTTCCGCCTGGACCATTACCAGGCGGTCAGTTCGATGGGAACCCTCATAAGGTCAAAGAATTCCTAGATTCTTGTTCCGTACAATTTACGTTCAAGGGGGCATTTTTTCATACCGATCGAGACCGTGTGGGTTACATGGTCTCGCAAATGACAGGACCAGCCTTAGCCTGGGCAACCCCTTTGATTACTAGTAATAATCCCATTCTGGACTCTCATACTGCCTTTTGTAACAGTATTCGCACCATGTTCGGTCGACAAGAAATCCGGGTGGCCTCCCAAGAACATCTCCTTGATTTCAAACAAGGAAATCTTGATATACTAACCTATATTACAAAATTTAAGCAGATGGCAAGTGAGACCACCTGGTCCGACGATGCCCAGGTTACGATCTTTAGGAGAGGGTTATCGGAAGAACTTAAGGACGAAGTGTCCAGAGTACCGCGGCCCACCGATCTAACAGAATTCATCGCTCTAGTTCTACAGCTAGATTACCGTATGAAGGAGAGACTGTTAGAAAGGAGAAAAGGCCGGATTCCTCGATTCACATCTAACTTTCCCCACTCGCCCCGGACTCAGGTTACAGAAGAACCTATGCAGTTAGGATCAACAGCAAGAGGGCCTTTAACGCCAGAAGAACGGAATCGCAGAAAGACCTTAGGCTTGTGTATGTATTGTGGCGCCAATACTCATACTGTACAAGACTGCCCGATTACACCACCTAGGCGCTCGGGAAACGCCAGCGCCCGGTCGTAAGAGGAACCACGATCCGGGATCCCACTCTTCAGCCAGGTTCCTCACAGTCTTTTCATTCTTCTATGTGTACTAGCCATCCTGATACCAACATGGTAGTGTTAAGGATCTCATTTTCCTTTGGAGATAGAATCTTACGGGATATCCCAGCACTTATCGATAGCGGAGCTGCAGGGAACTTTATTGATGACCACTGGGCTGCTTCACATGGCATCCCACGCTCCTCAAAGGCAGAATCAATACCAGTGGAAAGCGTTGACGGAAGTCCACTGATTTCAGGACCTATCAAAGACCAGACCAGCCCTCTGTTGATGTCCATTGCATCTCATCGGGAGAACCTTACCTTGGATATCATCCGAGCAGCTCATCATCCCATCATCTTGGGTATACCCTGGCTCAAAAAGCATAATCCATTCATAAACTGGACCGCGGGCTCTTTTTTCTTAGGGTCTGAATATTGTCTTGCACACTGCATAGAGGATCAACAAAAGGTACTCGTAGACTCAATGTCCACTCTCCAGGATTCACCAAGGGTTACGATTCTAAACCAGATTGCCGGTCTTCCAGAAGCATACCAACAATACCGAGAGGTATTTGCTGCTACTGAATACAATCAATTACCTCCTCACAGAAGAGATGATTGTACTATTGAGCTGATTCCAAATCAACCTTTACCTTTTGGTCGGATGTACATCCTATCTAATAACGAAAAAGAGGTTTTACGAGACTACCTTAGAACCAATTTAATGAATGGATTGATCACAGAATCAACCTCACCAGCAGCCGCTTCCCTGTTCTTTGTTGCAAAGAAAAACACTACTGAACTCCGTCCTTGCATAGACTTTCGGGGACTGAATAAGATCACAGTTCCCGATAAGTACCCGATGCCCTTAATTCCTGACATCTTAGAGGCTGTCAAAGGGGCCACCATCTACTCAAAATTAGACTTAAAAGGAGCTTACCACCTTATCCGAATAAAATCAGGAGACGAATGGAAAACGGCATTTCGAACCCCTTTTGGCCACTTCCAATATAGAGTGATGCCTTTTGGCCTTTCTAATGCTCCTGCTATCTTCCAACGATTTATGGACCATCTGTTCGCCGACCTCCTCCTTCACAATGTCATTGTTTATTTAGATGATATTTTAGTATACTCCAACACAGCACAGGAACATGAGAAACATGTAGAAGAGGTTCTACGGCGACTCCAGCTGAATCATTTATACTGTAAACTGGAAAAGTGCTCTTTCCATCAGCCCCAGGTTTCTTATTTGGGGTATGTTTTATCCGCCAAAAGAATAGCTATGGACCCAGAGAAGGTGTCTGCTGTTCAGGACTGGCCTACACCTGCCTCCTATAAAGACATTCAACGTTTTGTGGGGTTTTCGAACTTCTACCGGCGATTTATACCTGAATTCTCCAGACTTACACAGCCTTTGACAAATCTTCTGAAGAAAGGGGTCCCTTTTCTTTGGACAGAAACAACAGATAAAGCCTTTAAGAGGCTTAAGGATCTTTTTACCTCAGCTCCAGTGTTGCTAACCCCTGATCAGAACCGTCGGTTCATTGTGGAAACCGACGCCTCTCAATACGCTCTAGGGGCGGTCTTGCTTCAAATAGATAACTCTGATCTTGAACGACCTGTAGCGTATCTGTCTAAAACCCTTGCTCCAGCGGAGCTAAACTATACGGTACTGGAGAAAGAATTATTGGCTATCAAACGAGCATTCGAAGAATGGCGCCATCTACTATTGGGAGCCAAATTTCCAGTGGAAGTCCGGACAGATCATCATAACCTCCGGATCCTACAATATGCCCAAACATGTAACAGTCGTCAAGCCAGATGGGCTCATTTCTTTTCTCCATTCCGAATCATGTTCACATTTATCCCAGGAAAGGAAAATCTCAAGGCTGATGCTCTATCCCGTAAGGAACAGCTCCCGAACAACCCTTTTAGGTCTGAACCCATCTTCCCTTGTATGGCTCTGGAACTGCATACTGTGCCTGATTTCCTCTCACGTCTGAAATCACAATCCTGTCCTATTGTCAAAAAAGAACTACCACAGTCTACACAACTGGCGTTAACTTTGGAAGACGGTTGCTATTTCTTTGGGCACAGGGCGTATATTCCGACACGAACACTTCAGGAAGAAGTTCTCAATATGTGCCACAGTTCAAAATCAGCTGGACATAGGGGCTTTTTCTCCACCCAAGAATTGGTTTCTCGTTTCTTTTGGTGGCCATCATTAAGAAAGGAGATAAAAGAATATGTTAAATCCTGTCCTATATGTCTCCAAACTAAAACGTCTCGACAAGCTCCTCTAGGACTCTTGGTCAAGCTGCCCTTGCCTTCACGACCGTGGCAAATAATTTCCACAGATTTCATAGTGGATCTACCACCATCACGAGGATGCTCAGCCATAATGGTTACTATAGATACTTTTACTAAGTTGGCACATTTCATTCCACTTGCCGGAGTGCCGTCTGCTGCCTTGATGGCTCGCCTCTTCATCAACCATATTTTCATCTTACATGGCTTACCAGAGACAATCATTTCGGACAGAGGTTCACAATATACCTCCCAGTATTGGAAACTTGTCTGCCGTCATCTTGGAATCTCACGGGCTCTCAGTTCAGGCTATCACCCCCAATCCAACGGCCAGACAGAAAGACTCAACCAAACCTTGGAAGGATACCTCAGGAGCTATGTCTCCGCGGCTCAGGATGATTGGAAGGATCTATTACCTTTAGCGGAGTTCGCTTATAACAATTCTTTTCACTCGGCAATCGGTACTTCTCCTTTCCACTGTTCCTATGGTTTCAACCCATCGTCATTTCCTACCTTGAAGAAGTCTGAGTCCAAATTTCCTGATGTAAATCTCCTGATGGATCAAATCCGGCAGGGTTATCGCACAGCTATCACTGCGCTTCGACAATCCCAGGAAAGAACAAAGCATTTTGCGGACCGTCACCGGTCCCCAGCCCCGATAATCAAACCAGGAGACTGGGTTTGGCTGTCATCACGTTTTCTCCCTCGACATCTAGTCCCGTCCAAACTTTCTCCCCGATATTTTGGACCATTTCAGGTGATCGCCACAATAGGATCAGTTTGCTTCAAACTCCGTCTACCGAGCACATGGGCTCGCATCCATCCGGTGTTTCATGTTTCACAATTAAAACCAGACAATCGGAGTTCCTTTCACCCTAAAACCTCTACCCGTCCTCCGCCAGTTATGGCCGCTTCCGGACCTGAATTCGAGGTCAAAGAGATATGTGATTCACGGTATCACCGGGGCCACTTACAATATCTAATTGACTGGAAAGGCTACACACCCGCGGATAGGAGTTGGGAACCTAAATCAGCTGTACATGCGCCCAAACTAGTAAAAAAGTTTCATCTATTGCATCCTGACAAACCAGGAGGGAGCGGTCCTAAGAAGGGGCATACTGTCATGTTCTGTTCGGCAGATCCGTTTCCCGGGAGGCACTTCAACATGGCCGCCGTGTCTGGCGATTATAGCACACGCAGCAGTCTAGATGTTCTTTCCCAGAACACATTGCAGCGCTCTGATGTCACATCCTCCCAAGCAGCTTATCAACAGGATCCTCCAGGAGTCCAGTGCGTTGCTACTCTCTTAGGAGTATACAAACGCTTCGTGAGTCAGTTTGTTAGTTTACCTCTGTGTTTCCTTATTTCTTATTCCTGACTTCGGCTGACACTCTCTCATCTCGTTACTTTTCCCTTTTTCTCTTGACTTCCAGACCGCTACAAAGACACGGGAAAATACTTGTCAGACTTTGGACGACTTTAACCACGCCCCTTTGGAGCGTGGTTCCAGCTTAGTTTCTCTTTGGTTCAGGAATACAGATACTCGCCCTCCACGAGGTATTCCATACATCTTATATTCTTTCTTCTTTCATTAACAGTCTAGGGAATCTAGTTATCGTTTTATTTTTCCTCTTCACGTTGTCATTTTAGCACGGATACCTACCGCAACATCCCAGGCCCACTGCCGAACTTCTTTGAGCAGTCTCCAGGAGACTACCTTTGTTTACGAACTGGTAGGCTTTATATTTTATGGTTGTTTCTACTATTGGTCGTGATCATTAGCTATTTCTCTCTCTCTACCCGTCCTTTTTTATTCTGCTATTTTCCTTAGCCCAGCAATTCAGTACTTCTGGGAACTCCAGGCTATCTCGCCCTTCCTCCACATCGATTTCTCCCTTTCTACTAATTGGGGGTAAGAATAAGAACTAAAGTTTCTAAGGGGATCTGACCTCTGATATACTAAGGAAATTATATTCTAATCTACTTTGTATTCCTCATTAGAACTTAATATCAATCGCTAAGGAGCTCCCAAACTCTGAAGGTGAAGTTTCAGCCCGCGTTGGAACATCCCGATGATACAACGCTCTCAAGCAGCTCTCCACAGGGTTTTTTCCCCCGTGAGGGTTTCCCTGGGCACCTCTCGGGGATCAAGCCTTTGAGCAGGACTCCGGAGGGGTTTTTCAGGGGAATTCCTAATATCTTCAGGGAGAGTCAGCGAGATCCATTCCAGGTACCCACCGGGCCATAGGACATTTCTCTTCGTCCATTCTGCCCAGGTAGGTGATTTTCTGTTTTTCCTTCTCTATTTACCTGGAGCAATTGATATGTATATCTAACATTGTATATTTGCTGACACCGGTGGAGAGAGCTGAACCAGGAGCAGACTGGGACACCAAATGCGCTGGACCTGTCAGGCTGAGAAGAAGGAGCCGAATTACTAGAGGGGCTACGTCCTCCAGGAGGTGGGAGATGATCGGTTGAGACAGACCATCAAGAGGCCCAGTACACTCATTGAAGAAATATAAGATGGACGTAAGGAGATATGTGTGGGGGAGGCGTTACAGGCATATCCTGTTGTAAGGGCCCTTTAAGAGCACACGTGTGAGCAGGAGGAAGAAGAGGAGTCACGGCTGGAGACGCCAGTTAAAAAAGTATGTCTCCCGTGTTCCGACTCCCGGTGGGAACTAACAAGCCCAATCACATCTGTGACAATTTTTCTTTTCTAGGTTTTCTCTTGTATATGTTACCTTTTGGTGTGCCTAGGTGTTCACTCTACACTTCACGGATAAGGCTCAGTGGGTCCGAAAAGATTCAGAAGTTGCTTGTTGCATAGTGAAGACACAAACACATCAAGTAGTTGAGTGCAGACTGCTCCTTTTGGAAGATTTGTATGTTGATTTGCATCAAGTTGGTCCCTTTGTGTAGTTGCACAGACTAGATATGAAATCAGATGAGGTATACAATGATGGCTATCCCACTGGAGGTGTTCCTGATGATTGTGGAGCATTAGCTCAAGCAGTTCCTTCACTTGTGTGTATGCCGCCTGCTGATGGACCAGACTCCCTGACATATGTCCATATGCCCTGCAGCTGGCATCAACGAGACTATAGTTCCTTTCTCTCTGGCACAGGAAAAGGACCAACAGGCCCTCTGAACTGCTGAGGAGGTGTTCCCCCAGGAGATGTTGCTTCGTTGTTCCTTCATACTTTGGCCTGGCCCAGCAACAGAGCAGCTTCTTTGGGTGAGGGTGAGGGTGAGCGTTGAGCTTCTCCTGCACATCATGAAGGCAATCCAGTCCCACTTGAGCATGTGCAAGGTGGCAGAAAACCTGCGCTTTCAGCACTTTGCCAAACAGACATCACATGTGTGGGCAACATGGATGCTTCAAAAGCGAAACATACCTCGTAGGGCTCAGGTCCCCTTGAAGCTGTCAAGAAAGAGGCCAACTTTACCAAATGGTTTTTGACGGACACATGAGTGGCGGAAGTGAACAAGAAGCAATCTGTGGTGCGTTTGGTTCAGTGCGGAGTCATTCGCATCCCACTTTTCCACCGTATCCACTTTTGCGGTAATATTAGTGGCAAATGGCATATAAAGAAAACATACACAGCACAGATAATATCCCCAAAACTGCAGGACCATCAATCATACAGGGCACTGACATATTACGTTTTCCCTCCAGATATGGAGCAACTTCTTACTCTAGTAAATCGTAATCTAGGCTTTTAATAGCAAAATATATAAATGCACCACTTAAAGAAACTGTGGTTTGAGCCCAGTCTGCGATTTAAGAAATGTCCAGCTTTAGCCGAAGTGTTTATTAAGGTTGGTGTTTCTTCAGCTTTAACAGTAGATTGTTTCCTAGCATTTCTTGAAAAGTACACAAATCACATTCAAACGAACATGACAATACACAAATCGCTATAGAAATATGTGGAGCAGAGTGTGGTTTTAGCTTTACTTTGCCTATTCTGAATGAAATAGTGCAGTCCCATTTCTCATCTTTACGATGCAGATACCTTAAGGGTCAGCAGCACTCCTCCATAAAGGCCCACTCACTACTTTGCCTGGGCCATCAACCCAGTGCTTTACATGGAAGAAAGTGCAGGTACTCATCAGTCTAGGCTTCAAGTGGGCTGGGCCTAGCACTGCTATGGTTGCAACACGGTTCTCTCTGCATCTCTCTCCATATGTGTAGTTATTTATCTCACTTTCTATGTGTCTTGCTCTTTGCGCCCCCCTCTCTGCGCCTCACTCTCTCTTTGTCTCTCTGTGTGCAAGTCCCTCTTTTTCCCAGAACTTGGGACTGTGGGAGCATAGCACACCGAAACAGCTCAATTAGGTTTTTGAAACAGGTAGGCGCAACTCTACAAATAAGTGGCATACCAGCACTTTTCCTCCATTAAAATAAAATAAAATACTCCCAACAAAAACAGGAAATAAGTGGCAGACAGAAGCTTAGATCCCTTCCCCATAACCCCACGGCTAGCCTAAGTCCAAATCTGTGGCACCAGCATAGCAGTGCCACACGAAGCAGCTCTACTGGTATGACTTCCCTTCCCCAGAGCTCCACAGCTTAGTTCAGTTCTGTCGTGTACCAGCATGACAGTCCACAGGAAGCTCTACTGCTTTGATCTCCCTTCCCCATAGCCCCATAGCTATGTTCAGATCTGTGGTACCAGCATAGCAGTGCCACAGAAAGCAGCTAAACTGTTATGACCCTCCCCCTCCACATAACCCCAAAGCTAATGTCAGATATGTGGTGCCAGCATAGCAGTGCCACAGGAAGCAGCTCTACTGTGATGGCTGTCTGACCCGAACCGAAGAGAAAGCAGCATCTTTTAATTTGAAGGAATTACACTGTGCAAATGAGTTTGGATTACAAAGCCTTTTCGGTTTGATTGTTAAAATATATTGATTGATTGATATTTTATTTCTATCGCGCTCGTACACAAGTGTTTCAGAGCGCGACAAGGCAAGGGAGGGAACAGGGGAGAACAAAACAGCGATCTTACTAGGCCCAGTGACATTGAGAACACGCAAGTGCATGGGAGAGGGGGAGGGGTAAAAGTGCATGGAAGGAGGGAGAAGTGGAAAGTGCGAAACAGAGGAGAAACAGATAAATAACAATAAATAAATAATAAAGGCAACAAACAGTGGTAATGCAGCCAGCAATTTGCAAGTGCTAGGTTTAAGGCAGCAGACAGAGTAGGTCTGATAAGTGCAGGAAGAAAAAAGGGGGGGCTGTATGGATACAGATACAGATCCCAGTGCAAGGGGTGGCCCGGAGGCAGTGCACAAGTGTGGCAGGGTGAGCGGGTACCTGGGCGCGAAGGACAGAGGGTGGCCAGGTGCACAGTGCCAAGATGGAACAGATCAGGAGGGGAGAGGGGGAGTGAAGGCAGAAGAAAAGAGGAAGGTCTTGAGGTATTTCCGCAACCGGAGATGGTTCTCCTCAAGTAGAAGGAGACCTCTCTTCGCACAAGGAGGAAGAGAGAGCTAAGGAAGAATGGGCCAAACCCAGCGGGGGTAAGAGAATCCACAAAGAGAGGCATCTGGACGAGGAGCCAGAAGAGATTTTGGACATGTTTGATTTTGGCAGTATCAGGAACCCCAGGTCCTCGGATTGGCAGCCCTCTCCCAGAGTGACACAGTATATGGCACTGAGGCTAAGGAAGGTCCTAGACAAAGGGGTGAGGCAGAATGCCTGCACCCAGATCTCCCAGGAAAAGTGCCTGAGATGCCAGAATTGTACCCTAAAATGCTGACCTTCATTTCGAAGACCAGCAAGGATCCAAGGAAAGGAATAGACCGGTCCTGGAGGAGCTGCAAGAGAAGGTGTTAGACCTGTTGGGGCCCCTCGCAAAAATAATGGATCTGGCAGAGAGAGCCAAGGACACGGGAGAGGAGATAGATCCCAACGCTCTAGCTAGATGGGCCCAAAGGGCGGTCTGCCTGCTGGGCAACACAAATTGCGCCATTTCTTCTGAAAGAAGGAGAGGTTTGCTATTCAAGATCGACTCCAAATTGAGCGACCTCGCTTCCTACGAAGCCGGAGGAAGCGGCTCAAGGTCTCCTCTTCGGAGATACTTTTGGCAAGGAGATGAGCCGGTTCGTCAGCAAATACACTTTGCTGGAAAAAGCACAGGCATCTATATGAAAGATTTTCCCTGGCAGAGTTTTTGCCGGGACCGGCCGCTTCCGGGATCATACAGCAAGTCGCTTTCAAGGAGGAAGAAGACACCATAATACCAGAGTGCAGTACTGGGAGAGTAGACAGCAGCACTCCTTCTTCCCCGCCAGAGGAAGATTTCTAAGAGGACGCAGAGGAAGAGGATTCTGCGAGAACAAAGTTTCACACCAGATGAGAGTCATGAAATACCCACCAGTGGGGGGAAGAACAGTGATTTTCTGGGACAATTGGTGCGTGATTTCCAGCGATATCTGGCTTTTGCAAACCGTCAGAGGTTTGCAGCTAGAGTTTATTCAGCAGCCCATTCAGACATGCTGACCCCATCAGCCACACTTAGCACAGGCGGAACAAGAGAGTTTATTTCACAAGATCAGCCAGCTGGAAAGGAAACACGCCATAGAGAGATGCAAGGAACATCCCAGATTTGTGAGCAATATGTTTCTGGTCCACAGAAAAAGAACAGCTGGATTGTTTACCACCACTTCAAGATGGAGGGGATAAACCAGCTCAGGGATTCCCTAAAGCAAGGGGAATGGCTAACAAGATTAGATTTGAAAGATGCCTACTTGACAGTCCCAGTAGAGGAGGAGTTCAGGAGCTTCCTGGCTTTCCGCTGGAACAAGCAACTCTGGCAATTCAGAACAATGCCCTTCGGGCTCTCTTCGACTCCCTGGGCTTTCACCAAGCTGATGAAACCAGTAGCAGCAGTGATACGAGAGAAGGGCATCAGGTTGATTATATACCTAGACGACATCCTTCTCTTATCGGAGGATCGAGAAACGCTAGTATATCAGACAGCTTGGGTCCAAGACCTCTTAACGTCCCTGGGATTCCTAGTAAACGTAGAAAAATCAGACACCTCGGCAGCGCAAAGGCTGGATTTCCTAGGATTTCTTCTGGATACCAGAAAGGCGACACTGGAATTATCGACCCGGAAAATAAGGGACATCAAGAGGGAAAGCAGAGCGTGCTTGAGCAATCAGACAATATCGCTCAGAGTGCTAGCGAGGATAGTAGGACTGCTAGCAGCCTCAACTCAGGCTATATTTCCAGGTCCCTTGCACTACCGTGCACTTCAGAGGTTGAAAATCAGGGACTTACAGCAAGGTCTGAGATATCATCAGAAAATTCCCTTAGATCAAGGGTCCATTATGGAGCTGGAATGGTGGTTGAAGAATATGGATGCCTGGAATGGATGTGCCGTTTTCAGAGATCGACCAGACCTATTAATAGAATAAGACGCCCGTCAGATAGGCTGGGGAGCGAGATGCGGGTCTGTGGAGACAGGAGGGAAAAGGAGCATAGAAGAGCTCGGCCTTCACATAAACTGCCTGGGACTCCTAGCGCGTTCCTTCGCAATCAAGGTGTTCATGAGAGGGAGAGTGAACTCATGCGTCCTATTCAAAATGGAAAATATATCAGCAGTCAGATATGTAAGCCACCTAGGGGGAACGAGATCTAGGTTGCTAGCGGAACTATCGAAGGATTTTTGGCATTTTTGCCTTCAGTCAGGGACTTCAGTAATGGCAGAATACCTGCCACGGTCACTGAAAGTGGTAGGCGACTGGAACTCGCGATACCTGACAGACTCCAGCGACTGGAAGCTGGATACGACAGTGTTTCAGCATCTGAATCAGATATAGGGGCCAGTTCACAAAGATCTGTTTGCGTCTCGACTCAATGCACAGACACCCAGCTACTTCAGCTGGAGACTGGATCCGGACACTCAAGGCACAGACACATTTCTCCAGCAGTGGGCAGAAGATCTGCACTACGCTTTTCTTCCCTTAGTGATGCTGAGCAGGGCTCTAGGGAAGTGTCCGAGGGAGAAAGCGGAATTGGTGCTGATAGCAACACTGTGGAAATCACAGGTCTAGTTCCCGACGCTAATGGAGCTAATGACAGAAATATAGCAAGTTCTTCTGGACGGAGAACGGCTTCTCACAGACCTAGTTGGGTCATCTCATCCTCTGAGAGTGAGAGGGGCACTCCCACTAATAGCATGCAGGATATCAGGAGACACTGGGCGCTGCCAGGCATTTTGTCTCAATCTGCGGAGCTCATTGCAGAATCCTGGGCACCTTCCACTAGGAGAGCTCCTCGGTTCCTAGACATAAAATCGAAATCAATAAAATCGAAAGTCAAAATGTCGAAAAAATAATCTCGAAAAAAAAAAAGTCGAATTTTTTTTTAATACGTTTTTTATTCGAAATGGGGGGGTTCCCCCCCAACCCCCCTTTTTTTCTATTTTTTTTTTATTTTACCCCTTTTTTTTACTTACCAAACCCAAAAAAAATATATAAATAATAAAAAAACAAATTCAACTTTTTTTTTTTCGACATTATTGATTCGACTTTTTTGTCATTCGACTTTATTTTTTCGATATTATGACTGGATACCGAGGAGCTCCGACGTGGCTTGGGCCAAGTGGTCCAGCTGGTGCAAAGGGAGAAGTTTTCATCCCGTTTCAGCCCCTGTAGGGGCCATATTACATTTTTTGGCGCACCTGTTGCAGGATGGGAAAGCTTTTCGTACCATCGGGGTGTACAGGTCAGCGATTTCAGCGCGGCACCTGCCGGTCGAGGGAATCCCACCAGGGGAACACATTCAGCGGTGGCAAGGCTCATCAGAGGAGTGAGATACAAAGCACCCCCGGAGCCGAGACATAATAAAATGTGGGATGTTCTGGTAGTGCTACGCCTTTTGGCGAGCTGGCCAGCGGATAGGTATTTATCACTGAAGCAGCTGTCCAGCAAGTTAGCAATGCTTTTATGCTTAGTATCCTGCAAGCGAGTAGCAGACGTTAGGGCACTGGATGTTAACAGGAAGTCTTTCGGTCCCGGAAGGAGTGACCTTCTCAATAGTCAAAAGGTCTAAGACAGGGACCACCACAGAGCATTACCCGTATTTCCCAAACAACCCCAAATGGTGTGTGTAGCGACATGCATTAAAGAATACGAATGTATGATAGCGGAGTACAGAGCAGCCGGTACTACTCAGCTACTAATAGCACTTAGGAGGCCCTTTCAAGCAGTAGCGACAGCCACCATTGCAAGGTGGGTGAGGGAAGTGATGCAGACAGTGATGCAGACAGCAGGCATTGATCTAGGAAGGTATGGAGCACATTCAGTGAGAGGGGCGATGGCCTCCAGAGCATTCACAGCAGGGGTATCCCTGTGAGAGATCATGCAAGCGGCAGATTGAGTTATCATACGTTTAAGGAGTTTTATTTCAAGCCGATTGAAGGTTTAGCAACAACTGTATTGGGGACGCATTGAACAAGCATA
Source organism: Ambystoma mexicanum (assembly GCF_040938575.1). Lineage (NCBI taxonomy): Eukaryota > Metazoa > Chordata > Amphibia > Caudata > Ambystomatidae > Ambystoma > Ambystoma mexicanum. Next base: position 381,748,717 of record NC_090925.1, read on the forward strand.
ATGCTCGCCTCCAGTCTTGCCATAGAATGAAGATTACCCCTTCTAACTGCGCAGGTAGTATTAATTCTATTAAAAGACTAGGAGGCGACACTAAATTCCCACCATGTCATGTATTGTCTAATATGTATGTGATGGATACTGATTACAACAGTACTTGGACACCTCCCTGACATTGTTTATTGTATGATCCCCAGGGCAAGACCAGAAGAATAACTGAAGGTCAAGGATCAGCAGACGCCAGGATCTGGGAGAAGAAGTGCAGTGCGTGTGGAAGCAGCTATGTGGAGTCTGAGACAAGTTGAATTGTTTGCCCTGTTGGTGGGACATGGTTAAAAGGTCAGAGACAGTTCCCAGCAAGTAAAAGAGAGGAGGAGTCCAGGGACAGGAAGTGTGTCATGGCTGGACTAAACAGGATAGGACTACAAAGACATTGGGAATTGTAGTTTCCGAGAAAAGGAAAAGTTCAAGGAAGATGCTTTTCAGTCTTTTCTAGTGTTTGTAGTTCAATCTGCTGAGGAATAATAAACTGAAGTTGAAGCATAATGCTCGAATTAATACTCTCTGCGCAGTTAGCAGGGGTAATCTTCATTCTTTGGGTGGTCACAGGGTCGGAATGGGGCATACTTTTGTCTTGGGCACCAAGTGAAAAAACTGTCCCCCAGTGCAAATGGCAATTCATTCCTTTTGTGATAGACGTGTTTGAATAGTAACCAAGGTGGAGTTTTTTGATAAGATGTGATGCAAGTTGTGTAATTTAATGAATATTTATCCCGCAACAATGGTCAAAAAAACAACTAGCTGCTTAATGGATAACTAGTCAAACTGGCCAACATTGGCCAATAAAGTGGTCCACTTTGACCAAACAAACTGGCTCACACTAGCATTTTGTGTTTTTGGTTCGGGCATTGCCCTATTGCCATATAGACAAGTCCGAGCCTGGGCGGACAAGCAAATTCAGGACTTTTCCCTATGCTGAAAAGGGTTTACACAGAGTGTGCAGCCCATAAACTCTGTCCATTTCTGAAAAATATGTGATGGTTGGCTGCAACCCCATTTCCAAGATTTAGCAAATAGTGTAGATCAGGGCTCAAGTCGAGATTACACACAGGTGGACAGAGTCCACTCACTTTCTTTTAGAGTCCCCCCACTTTTTTCAGAGGGCACCCTGATGTGCTAATTTCTGGGGATGCCACCTTCAATTGGTATGTTAATGAGTCCCCCATTTCTTTTTTTTAGGACTTGACCCCTGTGTAACCTGTTACATATATGCCACCTTTTCACATTGGGCTCGATGGTGACTTGGGTGTTGCCCACATCCTCACTGCTTGTGTCAAAAAAATGGCCATATTTTACTAATTTGCATATGTCCACGCACGACCGCAAAGGTCACAAACACTGTGAGGTCCCCACATTGAGAGCAACTGCATAAAAATCACAACCAGAGAGCACAGTTCACTTCCATGTACCTTGTGCAAAGTTTATATTCGCGTATTTGCCTACAGTTCCTTCGGTAACCCTGATTTGACATTAATTGGTCAGATGGGCACATATGTGTCATATGCAGAGAAGGTTGCATGGAATTTTGCTTTTGAGTTTCCGGCAGTGCTATTCAAACAAATTCCTTCCAAGGCCTTCTTTACGAAATATTTTGTTTCCGAGACCCCCACAAGCTATGAATACTTATATTTTCTATTAAAATCTTAGCATTCACCACACACCTGTTTAAAGAGTCTCGCTTCCCACCCCACATCGTTTGAGCCCCCCAAAGGGGTCATCCCCTCAGTTTGAAGACCGACAGCAATGTGAATGTCTTCCTCGATAATTCACTTTTAGTACTGGAGCAAACACAATTGTCAGAATTTTCAAATAACTAATTAGCAAACAAATTACCTGTCACCCGAAGCAGGATTATTTTGTTATTCTTTTGTAAACTGAGCTTTAACTTTAAGCGAGCTGCTGCTTGCATGCCAGGCTGCCAGGAGGCTTGATTCATAACTTGAGAGGTCGCAGAAGGTTGTTTGGACATAAACAGACTGCAGCCTCCATAACACGTGAAAGAAAGCCTGGCTTCCGCAGCGTGCCCTGCTCACATGTTCGCCTTATTGCGGGTCAAAGCCGCGCGTCGCGGATCAGATGGCGGCTCTGTCATTGTTATGGCGTATGTGCTCAGAAAATGGCGCCCAAACTTCCAAACACTATTGTAGCATTTGATTTATCAAGCAAGGCTTGTGTCGAAATGCATCGAAAACCCCTTCCCTGCTCCTTATTTCGGATGATTTTAAAACTCAGCTTCTGCGCGAGGCTTGCTGTTTCAATTCTTATGAGCAAACAATGTAAAGTTATCGTAATACATTTTTTATAGGTTGATAAACGGTTTGTTTCATGATTCCTGGGTATCAAAACGCAACTCAAGACCAAACTAAGGGTTTGCGCTCTTGCAACGATGGCGGGGCACACCCTGTACATTGGACTACCAACAGTACCTCACAAACACATGCATACATGCCAACCCTCCAGATTTATAACAATATCCCCAATGCACTCCTATGGGAAAAATACATTCTCCTGATTTCGGTGCTGAATTCTCCCTCTCAGGGGCTTGAGAATGTTGGCATGTTTGAACATGACAAGTCCATACACACACACAAGAGGAAAGAAAATGGCTCTGCTGCAAATGGCTCATGTATGAAGATGGGTGAAGAGGTGCAATAGGGGTGAACCTATGCCATCCTGCTATTTTGGTATTCTAAAGTTTTTGGAGTGAGCCAATAATCATAAAAGGCTGAGCTGCGAGAAGAAGCAGCCACATGTCACCCCTTTCCGTTTCTAATTCTGGTGTCACATTTTTGGTGTGTGTTACTCCCCGTTCTCATAGCTCTCAACTCACACGCTTTTGGCATGTGTCACCCGCCTTGTAAAGGGCTGCCTCACCCGCCAATCCTCCTGCACGCCCATTCATTCCAATGGGCGTCTCACCCGCCAAAAACAAAATCGGGTGATTTCACCCGCCTTTGCAACACACATGGCTGAGAGTTATGCCTTCTACACATCTTGAGTGCGACCAAATAAGTACTAATTAGTTAGGTAATATATTATATTGTGAAATGTTAAGGAATGCTGGTACTTCACATAGGTCAAACGAGCAGGGGACGGGTTCGTCCTGTGCCAGCTGTTGTCGGTTCATCCTGTCACACTCCTGATGGACTAAAACAACTAAACTAAAATTGATTATATTAAAACAAGGGGCCTCGATATCTGATTGGTACATATGAAAAGCACATGGAGGCGAGGTAAGGTCATTTACATGACAGCTGTTCATCCTCCCATGGTCCACAGATGTGGGTAACACTAATTGGGCATCATGCCAGGATTGTATCGCTGAAAGGCTGATATGGTCCCAGGTAGAGTCAGACACATGCCATGTGTGCCTGGCTCTCACTGTCATGCCTCTCAAAGTGATAGCAGGAGGACCATTGATATAAGGAATTCGTAAATAGGGAGACTGCAAAACAGCTGAGAGATTTGGGAGGAGTCAGTTACATGTCTCATTCAAACTTTTATCATTTTGTGAGTCACACAAAGAGTATAACTAAAGTGGGCAAATTTAACTCGGGCATATATTTTACAGCGGAGTGCGCAGGAGTGTTGACTGGTTGGAGAAAAATCCTTGCAACTCGACTGGTATAGTGGCTTCTGTTTTTGTGAAGCAAAGTCCTTCTTCCACCTCCATTGTTGCTGGGAGGTGCTTCTGCAGGAAACCTCACTCCGGCCGCCGAGCGACGTGGTGTGCGCAGGAATGTTGGCTGGTTGGAGAAAACTCCTTGCGACTGTGGCTGCTATTTTTGTGAAGCAAAGTCCTTCTAACACCTCTGTTGTTGCTGAGGTACTTCTGCATAAAACGTCACTCCAGCAGTGGTGGGACGCAGAGTGCGCAGGAGTTTTGGCTGTGTTGCCTGAGAGTGCAGGGAGGATCAATTAAAGGAACCCAACCTTCAGTGGCAGATTTAAGGCAAAGGGCCCTGTGGGCAAAAATGAAAAAGAGCCCCAGGTGGGTGGGGCATGGAGGCGGAACCTAGAGTGAGTGGAGTTGAACAATGATGAACGTTAGCGAAAAAAGTTTCATTTTTTAAAGTTGTGCTTTTTTCGTTTTTTTTACAGCTTTCAGTGTTTAGGGGTCTGACTCTAGCTGGATGCAGCTGGGCCTCCTCGCCAGGTTTTGCTGTCAATGTTGGTAATATTGAATGATTAAGCCTGAAGTTAATACCTAATGTTGGAAATTACAGGGTTCATGCCAATGAGCTGGGAAGGACATTACAGGACGTGATGTCACAGGATAATCCCTACTGCATGCAGATCCATTTTGTGCATGTACCCAGGGTTCTTACCCCACACACTCGAAATTTCATTGAACATCACAGACTTAAAGGAGCTCACCTTTTTTTTTTTTTTGAAATTTCAGTTTTATTGGTTTTACAAAAGGGAATTTCAACAGTGTCGTATAAACATTACTTTCAAAGCAAATTGTGAATAAAGGAACCATATTGTCACATTGACATTATATAACTAGAAATAGGTCTAACTTGGCATATCACTTCTGCAATTCCCCTTGCATGTCCGTATGCGTGACGAAAAGTGTCCAATCACTCCACATTACAGTCTTTGGTGAAACCTTGGCATAAACATTAAACACAGACACAATCAGCTAATTCAGTGAGTCTCATTAGTCAATCATGCACATTTTGCACACATGTGGTGATGTATTTCGCACGAAACTCGGACCATTCATTTTCAATGGAGGTACGGTCTCTGTGAAGGGCGGCGGTTAGACAGTCCATTCTAAAAAAATTCCGGGCAACATTTAGCCATTCTGTTTTGGTGGGGAGGGTCAATCTCTTCCATGTCATCGTGATGCAGGCCCTTGTGGCCAGCAGTAGCCCTAGAACCATTTTGGGAACTTTCATGATTGTCTCATCATCTTCCACTAGACCAAACAAGACCAGTAAAGGGTGTTTTTCTCTCCCCTCTTCTTCCAATTTCTTGATCCAGCTGAGAATTTCATCCCAATATTTTTGTACCGCACTGCATCCCAACCACATGTGCAAGTAGTCTGCCTTCTGCCAGCAGCCTCTCCAACAGTCGGGCTCACATCCTGGTACATTTTCGCAAGTCTGAGTGGGTCGTATTGCCACCTGTATAAGAGTTTGCATGCAACTTGTATTGGCACGATATGGACGATTTTGCCATCTGTCTGCATATTCGCAGCCATAGTTCTTGTGATAGATGTCTTCCCAGGTCGGTTTCCCATCTGGATATCAAGTTGGTCGAGGCGGCTGTGTTCACCCCTAGCAGTGCAGTATACATATCGCTTATTAGGCCTCTGGAGCTCGTATATGTGTCCAGAATTTTTTCGAAGGGTGTAAGGTCCCTCTGTAATTGTTCCTTCCATACGTCTCGGGTCATAACGCCTTTTAATTTGAGGTACTGAAACACTGACAGCGGGCCTATGGCAAGTGCCTCCTCAAGGTCTTGTATTTTTATGAAGGTTTTGTCCTTCCATAATTGCCCGGCTCTTTCTAGCCCTGCCTCATACCACGCTGGTAGCTCAATGGATCGGGTATGTCATCGCGGATTCCCGGTAGCCAGAGGTGTCCCAGCGGGGACGGCCATGATGTAACCCCTTTCGTGCCCTTGTGAGGTTTCCAAATCGCCCAGATGGTCCCTAGGATGAGATGATTTTTAATGCTATTTCGCAATTGAGGGGGTGGAACCCAGAGCCACTCTCCTACAGTGTATGGGCGGAGGAGAAAGTTGGCCAGAGTTATCCACTGGAGGTCTGTCCGCTGTCTCAGATGTGGAATTAGTATTCGTAATTGGGCTGCCCTATAATATAGCTCTAGATCCGGGAGGCCAACTCCCGCATCATCTTTTCTGAGATGCAGGAGGGTTCTGGGGACTCTGGGTTTTTTGTTACGCCAGAGGAAGGCCATCAGCGATTTCTTAGTAGCAGTGAAGTAGTTAGTGGGCATTTTGATTGGGAGCATCTGGAAAAGGTATAAGATTTTGGGGAGTATTACCATTTTGATGGCGTTTAGGCCGCCTAACCGTGAGATCATGAGTTTAGTCCATCTCTCCATGTCACTCTGCAATATCAATGACAAAGGAGGAAAGTTAGCCTGATACAGCGTATCAAATTCCTGGGTGACGTTGATGCCCAAATATTTCAGTGTAGTGAGGCTCACCTTCATTCCCATGGGGGCAAACCTCTCTATTTTGCTGTCTTTGTTTTTGTCAATTGGGAACAATATTGATTTCTCAGTATTAATTTTGAGACCCGTTAACAGCCCATACTCATTTATTATGTCCAGCGCTGCACGAACAGAATCAAGGGGGTCAGTAGGGTGGAGGAGAATATCATCGGCGTATAAGCCTAATTTATATTCTTTGTCTCCCACTTTGATACCTTTTACCCTATCGTCAAGTCTCAATTTTTGTGCTAAAGGTTCTAGGGATAGGACAAATAAAATGGCAGATAGTGGACACCCCTGTCTTATCCCCCTTTCTAACGGGAACCACCTAGAAAAGCCGCCATTCACGGACACTGATGTTTGTGGGCATGTGTATAAAGCTTTTATGGCGAGACGTAGTTTTGGCCCTAATCCTATTTCAACAAGGACCTCTTCTAGGAAGTCCCAGGCGACCCTGTCAAATGCCTTTTCGGCATCAAGTGACAGTAGGGTTGGGTCACCTGGGAAAGCCTGTGCTTCATGTATCAGATGAAGTGTCTTTCTCATTGTATCAGATCCCTGCCTCCCCATCACAAAGCCAACCTAGTCTGGGTGTATTAATCGAGGTAGGTGGGTTTCCAGTCGGGCTGCTATGACCCTTGTATATATTTAAGCATCTATGTTGAGGAGTGATATTGTTCGATAGGAGCTACAGTGTTTCGGATCTCTGCCTTCCTTCGGTATGACAGTGAGTAGGGCCTGAGCAAAGGACGGTGGCGCTCGTCCTGTTTCAAAGATGTCATTAAATAGGGTCGCTAGGAGCTCACCTTTTAATCTCAAAACATACCAGGAGTTACGTTTGTTGTGGGTGCTGTTTGTGGCAATTGAAAGACCCCTTAACTCCAACCCACCACCTCCATATCTCATCCAGCTCCACAGGGCCCTCTAGAGGGCAGTGAATGGTAATGGAGAGGGAATACGGACAGGATAGTGAGGGAGAAAACGAGCAGGTGACATGAAGACTGATGGGACAGGAGAGTGGAGAGTGGAGGAGGGCAGTGGTGTGAAAGATTGAGAGTGAGAGAAGGCAGGAGATGAGGTGATTGAAGGGACCCAGGCAAGGGTAAAAGGTTGAATGGGTACAGAAAATGAACAAGGGCAGGAGAATGGGTCAATAGTTAATGAGGTAAAACAATGAGGGGAAATGCACGGTAAAGAGGATTAAAGGGAGGAAAACAGAGCAGGGGGTTCAGGAGTGTAAGGAGAATAGGGAATAATGGAGGTCTAAAGAGTCAGGGAGAAATGTAGAGTGAGGGAGCACAGGAGAAAGGGAGACAATGGAGGCAAGTGAGTGAGGAATGGGCAGTGGAGGGCCGGCAATGTAGGTAAATGGTGTGTGATGTGGGTAAACGAAGGAGGGGAAAATAGAGTGAAGGAAGGCAGGTGAGTATGCGAATAGCAGCAAAATGAGGAAGAGAGCAGGATCTTAATTAAAAAAAAGAACCTTTGACAGAAATGGAGAAAGAGAAAGGCAGAAGGATTAACTGAATGAGGAAAGAACAGGAGACAACTGTTAAAAAAGAGTGGGAAAGAGTGGGATAGTAGAGAAGATATTGCTAGTAAGGAAAGAAGGAGGGGTACAAAAAGTGCTTTATGGCAGAAAAAGGAAGCAGGAGGGGAAAGGAGTAACGGGAAGCATATTTGTGATGCGAAGTGGGTAGGCGCTTGCCATAGAAATCCACCTATTACGCAGTCACATCTGCAATAGATACATGAACAGGTAAACAATTAAAATGCAGCCACTTAGATAAGGTTGAACTGAAATGGGCCAAAAAGATCCACATGGTTGACGAAAATCCCTTTTGTGTGAATTATCTGTGTTCACCTTCTACCAAGTTGGCAGCTAAACAAGCCCAGATGAAACCCAAGGACGGGGAACAGGGCTGGGTGTGTCTGTAGTGAGGCCAACCACTGTCCCAATTTTATGGGCTGTGTCCTGTGTCTCGTATAAAGTCCTGATTTTTCTCCTCTGAAGCAGGATCAGCCGTCCAAAGTCTTCCTAACTCACCTTTTTCATGTGATAGTTAAAAGCTGAGGGAAGCACATCGCCTTTCCCACTGCTCCCCCAGGTTCAGCTTTGTGTCAACCTCATTTCAATAAACCGATTAGAAGTTTGATGACCCAGACACAGGGGATCCTGGGTAAGGACAATTAGGGGGTGATAATAAGGGGAGTATAACGCAGCATGCTGTGTAAAATAATGGGTCAAGCAGATTACCTTATATTGAATTCTCTTTCACTGTGAATAACTTTAAAAAAAACAAATGTATTGTTTTCAGGTCCACATTCCTGTCCACATTCCTGTGCAGGCCGCTACTGCAATCGCGTATACAGGGTGGTGAATATAAAGTTATACATGTCTTTTTGCTTGAGCTATTTCTATAACAATGTATATAATGTCAGGTTGGTTTCTTCTGTGATGTGTGTACTTTTCAAGGCATTTATCAAAATACTAATTATTTAGTTATTGGAATTGGAAAGCCAACCTTAAAAAATGTTTGTGATCAGTCACTGGGAAGATATGTAGTCAGGTGCTTAAATCACATCATGTGGTCCAGATACTGATTTCACCACTTCACAAAATGTGTGATCCTGGCCAAACCATTTCATCTCACATGCCTGATCAGCTGACATTGGGTGTCACTAGAAGTGATTTAGTTTGCAATTTTTTATATGAAGAAAAAAGCTGTTGCATTTTAATAATAGTAAAATTATTCTCTTGGCTTACACTTTAAAACTTCTTTTAATGTCTTTACCAGTGGTGTCCTAGAGTACTGAAGACTGATGCCAATTCTTTTAATGTTATTTACTGTGATGGCCCTTCTGATCATGTCAATCCATATCGTGAAAATTAGGAATCTGTATATCTTGCTGGACAGGTCCGGAAGAAATAAAAAGAGTACCCAGTGATGTAATCGCTGAAAAAAACACTAGGGGCACTAAAAGAAATGTTATCCCGCTATCCAACATTTTCCCCAAATATTCTAGGATTGAAGTTTGTTTATATAATTGCACCAGTCCTCAAATATGTTAGGAAAGGTGTTTAGTGGGTTAGGGAAATATAGAGTACCCGTCAATGTTTTTTCTCCCCGCAATAAAACCACATCCATTAGAACATATCAGTGCCTTGTGTGCCTAACAGTCCCACAGTGTTATGATTGTATTCTGTGTATGTGTTCAAGAGCCTCAGGAAGGGGAAGTAGGAGGGGGCAATCAGCTGCCCCTATGTTGGCTACTACACAGCAACATATGTCTTACTTTCATGGCATTGAATGAGCACTTTGCCTTGTGTGCATGTTACAGGCTGCCTTTTGCTGGCTGCTGTCACCTTAACTGAAGACTTTAAATGTGCGCTTTGCAACAGGTTACAGACTGGCTTTGGTGGCACCCAGCATCCAGCAGTGTTATCATCTCTTTTGCTCTGGTTTCATCTGCGTTAGCACCTTGCTGACAGAGCAACTGCAAACTTTTTTAGTGTCAGTTTAGTGTTTCAGTTCCAGTCTGGCTGCCTGCCCCATGAGACCAAAGAACATTCTTATTTAAGGAATGCAAGGGTGCTACACATGGTGTCCACCCACCCCACACACCTGTAAGCAAGGGAGGGCCCATTAATATAGAAATTTGCCCCCATAAACTTTAACAAATATTTAGCCAGGCCCTGTGAGAGAACACTTGTTATTCCAATGTGCCTGATTGCCACCAAGCAGGGATGAGGGCGTGTCTGTTGTGGCTGGTGTGAAGTGATCTGGAAGGTGTCACAAGGACATGGCAGGGCGTGCTCGCTCTTTGTCCTTCATATAAATGATAAATCCGCCTCTGCCCACCTTGAACATTTGTGTGTCCCTGTGCCAGTGAGCCTCACATCAAAGTGTTGAGTTTTTTCCTGACGCCGTACACTAGACAGCAGCTGAAATACCAGGTGAACGGTCTTCCCACTTAAACCCTTAATACTGATAAACGATCACTGCGTTCATGCCCCTTTCAACGGCACTTCACAAACGAGTCCCTATGCCACCAATGACAGATGCGAACACTTGGCTGCAGGACTGTAAGGCGGGAGTGAAGTGCTCGGGGCTCATCCATGTTTTGAAGGGGAAAAAACACCTGAGGCGAAGTTAAACATGACTTTAACCCCTGTGAAGGCCTCTTGTGCATTGATTCAGAAAGATATGTCATTGACAAGATCTGCAGAGGCGCTGACTGATATTTTCTGGAATTCTTGTATCCCGTCTGGGATCCCTCTTGACCTCACAGACTCAGAAATCCTACAAAGTGAAATACACTTAAAGAACCAGTGTTATATGATCGAGCGGCAGTGGAAAACTTGGGCAATGCTGCCTCTATTTCTTCTATTCGGGAAGGGGACGCCCTGTTGCAATGCAAGCCTCAGATGGTAGATTTTGATCCTCAAACGGTTTTACTGAGGCAGGATGCTGCTCCCCCTCCCATCATCACTCCGAATCATAACTGGGGATTGCTCTGCCCCCCCCCAGCTTCCTCTTTAACATCAAAGACCCCCGCCTGAATCCCGCGTTGAAAACCATCTCTAGTGCAAAGACAGTTTTAGATCACTCAGAAACAATGAATGGGAAAGAAGAGGACCCCATAGCATCCAAAGATCTCTCGGGTGAGGGTCTCGGGTTTTCGGCAGAACAAAGGACATTTAAACAAACCGAGGAGATTGGAGTGCAACCGTCATTCCTGCTGAAATCTCCTCTACAAAATGAGAATAACGTACTGACTCAGCTGGTCCAAGCAACATACTGCAATGAAGAGGTCTTACTCTCAAGATCCTCTCAGCCTTTAATTTCTTTCTTTACAAAAAGACGGGCAACACATCCTTCTCCATCGTTCCACCACCCTGCAGTAACTCTTTCTTTGCAGGACTCGGTTTTCTGCCCCCATACTTCGGATGAAGTTAGACAGGGCACCTTGCCTTCTGCATTTAAGACTCAATGCAACATGATGGTGGCACTTACTATCTCATTGGCCCCTTTTTTGAAACTCTACGAGACGATGAACGAAAACGCAAAAGATCAGGCCACCCTCCTTGTGATGATTCATTCTAAAATTATATTTATTGAATCATACATTACATCTCTGCAATCCAGAGTTGGCCACGAGGCAGGATGTGCAAATGTCATTCAAAAGAAGTTGCAAGATGCCCTGGACTTGGAGAGAGCAGACAAAAAATGTCTGCTGAACTCAATGCTGGAACTGCTCAAGCTTAATTCTTTGGTCCAAAATAGGAGGGTGGGGCTGTCTACGACACAGAGAATGGATGCAAATCCTCCAGTGTATGATGACTACATAGAACTGTCACCACCTCATGCTAATGTAGGAACACATGTCAATCATGACATATCTATGAGCATTAATAATGCTATCTCAGTAGGACCTCATGACCAGCAATCATCTACAAGTACAAATAGAAGTGGAAAGGTGACAAGCTCCTCCTTTGGGAACATTATGAATCAAGATATGTCAACCCTAGTCCAGTATTCTAATCTTCCTGTACGTCAAGTGCCCTTTACCATGTATACGTGCACTTCAACAAAACCCTTTCTCATATTTCAGAATAAGAAAAAGAGGAAAAGCACCAGCTCAGTATCTAAAGCTGCCACCTAGAACAAAAAAACAAAAAACCTTCCAATGCCCAGTAATCAAAATGGAAACAATGTCTGTATATTCATTAGGAATCTTCAGATTCCTTGCAATCCTACTATTCGGACTGAGATAAAAAGGATTCCCCATGTGGGTGGCCTAAAAAAGGAGTAATTGTCGACAAGTCTAGGAATGAACATAGCAAACTTGCACATGAACCTGTCTCTATCCCTGAACAGGCACCTCAACCTGAAGTTAACTCTAATGGCTTCAATGCAGATCCCAGTTCTAACTTTATTCCGATTGACCAGTTTTCAAGCTTGAAGTCCAAGAAAACGTACATCCCTTTCTTGACCCTCGAAGAAAAAAGACAAGCGTCAATTTCGAATAAACATAAAATGGACGAAACAGGACTCCCTTCCTTATCTCTGATTCAAGTAGGCCCTCTGCCCTCAAAAAGGCTTCTGAAGATATGCTCCGGCTAATCAGGAATGAACGTAACAACATAAGGCAGAGTAACTTGAGCACCCACCAGGAAATGTCTATAAAAAAACTTGAACCTGCAGGATGCTTCTGGACAGACTACTGCCAACAGAAGACGGCCTCATTCTGAACCATGATAATGTGATGCTTCTTGTACATCAAATCCCATTATTGTGCTTTCTGCAATCAGAAGATATCAGTATAGTTGAGTTCCCAAAGGAAATGTGTTTCGATAGGGTGTAATTCTTCATCTAAGGTCGAACAGTGTGAGAACATCTGTATTAGAAGTGGCACATCTACTTCTGCCGACGGGATTCAATCTTAGTGATATGCCAAAGGAAGAGCTCTGCTCTCATCCCAAGAGCTCGGCATCCGAAAATACAATTCAGAGATGTAACAACTCTATAGTCACGAGAGAGGATATGTTCAAACCTAATACAGGATTTCCCTTAACGGAAGTATCAACCATTCCTGCCATTCATGATAAGGCCCAGACAAACAATTCAAGGCAGCAGATAGGCGAACTGATGACCAGGGAAATCATTTGGGGGTTGCCAGGGGTAGCAGTTGCTACCGCTGTCTCCCCCTCAGCTACCCATAGACCTGTCTTGCAATCCCTGGCCCACTAGACAAAGAGGCAGTGCCAAGAGCAGATATCTATGTTGCACTTGAAAAAGGCAACTGTAAATGCAGCTAAATGTGCCACAGATTTTTTCACCTGGAATCTAGAAATCGTTAGCTGGAGAAATAGCATTGATGCAGGAAAAACATGAAGCCACCATCACTAACAGGTTGGCAGTTCGTTTGTGAAGAAGGCTTGAATGGTTGGGTTCAGAGGCGGGGTTGTCTGTGCAGCTCATACCTAGTACTGTAGCAACAGGAAGGGTATGGCGGCTAGGTCTAGATAGCTGTTAATGGGTAAGAGCAGCTTGCAGTACTCAGTGGCAGCACAGCATGAACGCAAATCTCATCAGTGTTTCTCGTTGTCTGCTTTACACTGCCAGTGAGCCATTGGGCCACTGAAGAGAGGAGGGTGTGTCCCAGTGGCTTCTGCCACCAATCCTGCTTAGGCACTGTCTGACCTGACCCAGATCTGCCAGACTTGCATCACAGACACACTGTAGAGATAGACGCAAGGTAGATAATTTCCATGAAGTTGTCCTCTGCCTTTGGAGTAAACCATCTGTGGCTTTGTCAAGAAACAAACAAGGGCACAAACTTGAGCAGCTCAATAGCTGCAAAACATTATTATATAAATACATTGTTTATATTGGAGAAAATAATTCAGAACAATGTGGTTTAAACAAAAGTATTATTATTGGTGATAACAATTACCAACATAAAATCTAATTAGACATAGTCATAACAAGTTATTCTCAGTGCCATGATTCCAATAGCTCCAAATTAGCATACATGTTTATCAAAAAACACAATTATTTGACAATTAGATACTACAAATAAACATCTCATTCGATTGTCATTGAATAACCATAATTCATTCAATTTAAACTTGTTTCACAAAACATATGGTCTGCTATCTAGACAGGGAAGTGCTGCTGTTGTATTTCCTATCTTATGCTATGCATTTCGGGTTGATTAAAACCCTTCTTCAGGTATTGATATCAGTTGATTCTTTCTGCAAAAATTTATATAAAATAGTATTACTACATTAGTCATGATATTCTAAAGGTTATTAACTCAAGCAAAAAACTGAAGCCTAAATAAGTTAGTCACTTAACTAACCTGTAACTGTAATCAGTGCTCATGGTCAATATTCACAATTTGACTCTGAAAAGAATGTTCAGATCCTATAAATAAAAGAAAAAAGATGCATACAAAATCTGTGACTTGCATTTCACCTATTAGTGAATCGCTATCTATCACAGGGCCAGTGGCTTAAAAGAAAGCGCTGGGTCCAGCTCATGGATCGCGGCCTATATACATAGTTCGTGGTTATAGGTGACATAACTTGTGACTCACCTATTCGGTTAAGTCATTCACACTCTTGTCAACCGCGGATTTGTGAAACGTTTCCACGGTCTCTTAACCTCATCATGAACGATGCAATGGTGGCTAGAGTAAAAGACAGTAAAAGCTTGGATGTAACTACGAGTTAATGTACGTAATCATACATAGACACATGGCACAATTAGTAAAAAGCCAGTACCTTAAGATTAGTTCCTGAGACGTCGCTGTGTTAAAAGTGAAGGTCTTAGTATATAGTTCGTTCTCATCCGGCTTAATAGAGATTGAAAGCACCGCGTATGTTCGAGGTTTGTAAATTCACACGCGTTGTTGCCTGAAAATGTGCGTAATACGGTAACCTGGCGGCTCGTCCGCTGTTAACTAGAGGCGAGAAATAACTCTGTATTAATCATACAGTTGCACAAATGAACTGTAGATAGTTCGGGCAATGTTAAATCAGCTCGATCTGAGTTATATAGCTAAAGTAAAGAGTTACCTGAATATCAGAGAGTCAGTATCTCCTCGCTTCTAACTGGAGAGTGGCGGAATGTTTCCTGTTTCGCCGGCCGTTGCTGCGCAACGCCAGTGAATGTGTGTGTGTCATATAGACTAGAGAGTCTCTAGATTGCCCCGAAGATTTGGGTATACGCCATCTTGGATGGAAAAATGGCCACCAACAATACATTGCAGGAGATCTATAGGAGAACTAAATACAATAGGCGTAATTCAGACCCGAAGGAACTGCGGGTAGATTAAAGGATTACTTTACATTCATGTATAGCCTTGTCATATTACAATTACGGGCGTGGTGTTCAATAGTAACCAATGTTACCATTCATCATTTATAAGGGATCAAGTTCACTCCAGTCCATAATAGATTCTTATAATGGGCAAAGAATTAATAGATGTGTCACATAGATGGATTAAATCTAACAGTGCTAATTAGGCATACACTTATCTAAATTAGGAGTGATAAAAAAATGGTTCACAGATTGTATGCTTGAATACCCTTATGTAACAAATAGCAATATAAATCCCATTCGAGATTCATCCCTCATGGGGACATTGAGTCCAGTTTATCGATCCAAAACGTTTCCCTTTGTTGAAGCAATTTTTGTAAATTACATCCACGTCTTGGTAGTTGAACGTGTTCCAAAATAACAAACTGCATTTGAGCCACTGTATGTTTCCGTTCAGTGAAGTGTTGTGCCACAGGAGACTTAACATTGGATTTATGTTCACACCATCGTTGTTTCGCTTTCCTTCCTATGAGGCCCACATAATAGAGCCCACAGGGACATTTGATGACGTAAATGACACTTCGTGTATCACAAGTAGAGGTATGCTTCAATAAGATTTTATTTCCTTTGTGTGGGTGATAGATGTAATTGCCTTGCATCACATTGTGACAGCAGTTACAATTATTGCACGGAAGGTTTCCCTTGAATTTGTTGATTTGAATCTTCTAAGTGCCAAAATCTGATTTGATCAGAAAATCTTGAACCAACTTACTTTTATTGTAATGCGAGGAGTGGCGGTGTTGGGAAAAGGGTTTCCAATTTCGCATCCAAAGATAATTTTTCCCAAACATCAACAACAGATATACCCCCTACAACATACTCTTTTTTAGACCGGCAAAGGTCCGACGAGGCAAAAAAAAGAAATCCCACCAAGAAAATACCTCCTCAGCCCAAGATGACCTAGTGGTAAACATTTCAAAATATAGATTAAGCAGATTTGAACATCAGATGCTCCAAAAGGGACTCTCATTTTACCACACTACTCCAGCAATCTATTGAGAGAAAAGATCAACTTCTTTAAGTTAATGCGTAAGATGAAACTTAAAGTCTTTTTTGACTCTATTGAGTTACCAGAGAGGGAAAATCAATCTGAATTTCTCGAGATGAAATGTAAGAGTACATTTGTTCCTCCAGTTCAAAACTGCATCCTAGAGTCTTTTCAAAAGTCAGTCCCGAGTGATTTTAAAAAAATCAACTTTAAAAGGAAACACTGCACCAATTTGACCGCCAGAGAAAAACAGGTCCTTGATAAGCTCTGGCAAAGACTGGATATCATCATCAAACCGGCAGATAAGGGCGGAACATTGGTGATCCTAGACACAGTGAAGTATAAAGCAGAGGTTGAAAGACAATTATCAGACACAGAAACCTTTATGGAAGTTTTCACAGATCCAACAGAACAAGTGAAAGGAATAATAAAGAAAGTCCTAGACGAAGCATAAATAGAAGAAATTATTTCCTACAAGACCAAAGCATTTTTAACAAATTCACATCCAATGATGCCTGTAATATGCATGTTACCGAAAATCCATAAAAACTTGCAAAATCCACCAGGACGCCCGATAATAGCAGCGAATAATAGCCTTTTGGAGCCGCTTGCACAATATATTGATAAAATTATCAAACCTTTAGCCCAACAGGCCTCATCCTACATTAAAGACACTAACCATTTTTTGTCAAGATTAGCAACAATGGGCCTCATTCCGGGTTTGGAGCTAACCATGGAGTAATTAGCTCCATGGTTGCCTCCGAAACCATCCAAAATCCGGTATGGTGAATGGAGTAATTACCGGTCCATTCCAGGGTTGGAGGGACCGGTAATTCCCCATTCACCTTTTGCCCTTCCCCATTCCCATTTCTGCCCCATAGGGCTCAATGGGAATGGGGAAGGAGGTAATTACGGCACCGTAAATTACGGTACCGTAATTACCTCTGAGGTACCTTTGCGGGCCCCGTACTCAACTCCTGCTAAAAGCAGGAGGTAAGGAAGGACCCGCAAAGGGAACTCAGAATACACAGGTAAGGGATTACCAGCATCGGCACCCTTACCGGTGCCGGTAATCCCTTACCGCCAACCTCGTAATGACCCCCAATATTTTTGATCCACCACAGATATCATGTTCACAATGGACGTTACCAGTCTTTACACGAACATCACCCATCAGGCAGGTCTTGAAGCAATAGAATGGGCACTCCTAAATCCTGCAGTTAACATCAAGAGTGATAGATTTTTGTCATACAACTACTTACAATAGTTCTGAACAATAACTTCTTCAGGTTTGAAGAAAAATACTACTTCCAGATTTCCGGAACCTCCATGGGAGCCGCCATGGCCCCTAGCTATGCAAATATTTTTATGGCACACTTGGAAGAGACAAAGGTACTTAACAATCCTGTATGGAAAGATAAATTGAAATTCTTCGTCAGATACATAGACGATTTGTTTGTTATTTGGAGTGGGACAGAAGAAGAACTTGAAGATTTCTTTATCTTCATGAACACATTGGCACAAACGATCAAATTCACTTACAAAACTAGCAGAATGTCTCTTGAATTTCTTGATGTGATGATATATGTACACCAGGATAAACTATCTACCACGGTATTCGCGAAGCAGACAGACAGGAACAGTCTTCTTTTGGCTTCTAGCTTTCATCCACAAACTACAATTGAAAGTATCCCTTTACACCAACTACTTAGATATAGAAGAATTGTATCTGAAGAATATGAATTTGACAGGAAAGCGAATGAACTCACCAAAAGATTCCTTTCAAGAGGTTACGACCCGATAAAATTACAACAAAACACAGAGAAAGTGAAGAATATCACCAGACAACAAGTCCTACAACCTAGCATCAAAAAGGATGCCCCTGACTTAGTGTATGTCACTACTTATTCACAGCAAAGTAGAGAGATAAAAAAAATAGTGAAAAGAAATTGGGAAAAATTATCTTTGAATCCGGAATTGGAAACCCTTTTCCCAACACCACCACTCTTCGCATACAATAAAAGTAAGTCGGTTTGAGATTTTCTGATCAAATCAGATTTTGGCACCAAGAAGATTCAAATCAACAAATTCAATGGAACCCTTCCGTGCAATAATTGTAACTGCTGTCACAATGTGATGCAAGGCAATTACATCTATCACCCACACAAAGGAAATAAACTTTTATTGAAGCATACCTCTACTTGTGATACACAAAGGGTCATTTATGGCATCAAATGTCCCTGTGGGCTCTATTATGTGGGCCTCACAGGAAGGAAAGTGAATCAACGATGGTGTGAACATAAATCCAATGTTAGGTTGATGTCGACCAAGTCTCCTGTGGCACAACACTTCACTGAACGGAATCATACAGTGGCTCAAATGCAGTTTGTTATTTTGGAACACTTTCAACTACCAAGACGTGGAGGTAATTTACAAAAATTGCTTCAACAAAGGCAAATGTTTTGGATCGATAAACTGGACTCAATGTCCCCACGAGGGATGAATCTCGAATGGGATTTATATTGCTATTTGTGAGATATGGGTATTCAAGCATACAATCTCTGAACCATTTTTTTATCACTCCTAATTTAGATAAGTGTATGCCTAATTAGCACTGTTAGATTTAATCCATCTATGTGACACATCTATTAATTCTTTGCCCATTATAAGAATCTATTATGGACTTGAGTGAACTTGATCCCTTATAAATGATGAATGGTAACATTGGTTACTATTGAACACCACGCCCGTAATTGTAATATGACCAGGCTATACATGAATGTAAAGTAATCCTTTAATCTACCCGCAGTTCCTTCGGGTCTGAATTACGCCTATTGTATTTAGTTCTCCTATAGATCTCCTGCAATGTATTGTTGGTGGCCATTTTTCCATCCAAGATGGCGTATACCCGAATCTTCGGGGCAATCTAGGGACTCTCTAGTCCATATGACACACACACATTCACTGGCGTTGCGCAGCAACGGCCGACGAAACAGGAAACATTCCGCCACTCTCCAGTTAGAAGCGAGGAGACACTGACACTCTGATATTCAGGTAACTCTTTGCTTTAGCTATATAACTTAGATCAAGCTGATTTAACATTGCCCGAACTATCTACAGTTCATTTGTGCAACTGTATGATTAATACAGAGTTATTCCTCGCCTCTAGTTAACAGCGGACGAGCCGCCAGGTTACCGTATTATGCACATTTTCAGGTAACAACGCGTGTGAATTTACAAACCTCGAACATACGTGGTGCTTTCAATCTCCATTAAGCCGGATGAGAACAAACTATATACTAAGACCTTCACTTTTAACATGGAGAAGTGTGAGGAACTAATCTTAAGGCACTGCCTTTTTACTAATTGCGCCATTTGTCTATGTGTGATTACGTACATTAACTCGTAGTTACATCCGAGCTTTTACTGTCTTTTACTCTAGCCACCATTGCATCGTTCATGATGAGGTTAAGGGACCGTGGAAACCTTTCACGAATCCGTGGTTGACAAGAGTGTGAATGACTTAACCGAATAGGTGAGTCACAAGTTATGTCACCTATAACCACTAACTATGTATATAGGCCGCGATCCATGAGCGGGACCAAGTGCTTTCTTTTAAGCCACTGGTCCCGTGATAGATCGTGATTCACTAATAGGTAAAATGCAAGTCACACATTTTTTATACATCTTTTTTTCTGTTATTTATAGGATCTGAACATTCTTTTCAGTGTCAAGTTGTGAATATTGACCATGAGCACTGATTACAGTTACAGGTTAGTTAAGTGACTAACTTATTTAGGCTTCAGTTTTTTTGCTTTAGTTAATAACCTTTAGAATATCATGACTAATGTAGTAATACTATTTTATATTAATTTTTGCAGAAAGAATTAACTGATATCGATACCTGAAGAAGGGTTTTAATCAACCAAAACGCATAGCATAAGATAGGAGATACAACAGCAGCACTTCCCCGTCTAGATATCAGACCATATGTTTTGTGAAACAAGTTTAAATTGAATGAATTATGGTTATTCAATGACAATCGAATGAGATGTTTATTTGTAGTATCTAATTGTAAAATAATTGTGTTTTTTGATAAAAATGTATGCAAATTTGGAACTATGAGAATCATGGCACTGAGAATAACTTGTTATGACTATGTCTAATTAGATTTTATGTTGGTAATTGTTATCACCAATAATAATACTTTTGTTTAAACCACATTGTTCTGAATTATTTTCTCCGGTATAAATTAATTTTTTATAGAGTAATGTTTTGCAGCTATTGAGCTGCTCAAGTTTTTTTTCCCTTTTTTGTATCTCGAGTTCCTCTTGAGATGCTATCTCCTTCTTTCCATTATTTGGATCTAGTAGCATAGATCTCAACAGGGAGCACTATAAAGTTTACTCACATTTACAAAAAAAAAGTTTGAATTTTAATCAACATTGATTAAAACCCAAGTGTGCACCTCTACAACCAAACAGTTTTGTCAAGAAACAAAACAATATATATTTGGAAGGATAGCGCAGGGGCAATGCACTTGCTTTGGGAACAAGAGGATGCAGTGCAACATGGGTTCAGTTCCTGTTCCAGTGCTCAGAAGCTGGTGGAGGCTGGCATTAAGCAAGATATAAAGGGCCACAGAAAATTATAAAATTGGCCTTTTCTAGGGGTGATTTCATGGAGCGGCTGTTGCTGTTTATATTGTCAAATTTAAAAAATGCAATTACTGTGACCTGCAACACATCCTTCCCTTCTAACAAAAAAGGGTGGGTTACTTACCAAATAAGCAAATCAGAAAGGCGATGGCTGGAAGGTTTCAAATAATTTTAACCACTGGCACAGCTCTGGCCAACTCTCCTGACCATCGTTTTTCAGCCTGACAAGCCACTACAGACGGGGAAAGACCATATGCAAATCATGCTTAGTCCCACCCAAAAAGGGGCAGTCTAGCCCAAACTACTAGGTCACATCCTTTCTGCACGTGACCACAAGCATCCCCAGACATGATCCAGGCTCATTGGTTATCACGAGTGAGGTTTAGACCAGGTCTCTAGGCATTTCTAGGGGTAATGTTGTGGAGCTGCTGCTTACATTGTAAAATAAAAACCTGCAATTACTGTGACCTGCAACACATGCTCCAACCCGTCCCGTCTGCCTCCCATCTAACAAAAAAAACTGTGGGTTACTTACCAAATAAGCAAAGCAGAACGGTGATGGCTGGAAGGTTTTGAATCATTCATAACCACTGGCACAGCTCTGGACAACCCTCCAGACCATTGTTTTTATTGTTGGACTCGTGTTGGTCAGTTTCTATTCTGTGGTCACACACTTGGCAGGCACTGGATGTCTGCGTTTGGGGGTTTAGGCCTCTTTGAGATGCTCTGTCTGTTTACATTTAGCCCGAGTGATGTTCATTAGTCCAGGTTGTTGTGTTGGATGTCTGCTTACATTCACAGTAATTGGGTAATATGGGCCTATACAAACTGATATTAACGCTACATATGGTGATCCATTATTGTATGAAATGTATATCATGCTACAGTGATATCGTAACCATATTTTTCTTAGTGTACTGAGGAACAACGCTATGTGATGCCACTTCCTGTTTTGTCAAGGGGTAAAAGGTTGTGTGCCATCAATTCCTGTGATGTCACTTCAGGGTGCAGTAAAATGACATCACCTCCTGTGATGTCATCAGAGGTCAAGGGCGGTGTGATGTCACCCCCTAAGGTCTCCCTTGCTACGCCTGTGGTCTCCCTTGCTACTCCTAGGAAAAAAAAGATTTTCTTTGAAAACTTTTTTTTTGTTTAACTTTTTTTTTTTTAAATGTAAGCTCCTGGGCTATGGCCAGTGTCATGTGGCTCTTTATTTTTGGAGGGGCTGATTTCTTGGTCAGGTCTCTTTAAAAAAAAAAACGGGTTCCACAAGTGTATCACTTTAAGCAGTGACGCTAAATAAGAAAGAATAGGAATAACACATCATTTGTCTTTCTGGAATTCTATCCAATAATTGCCAGACTCATAAAAGTTTATTTCCAGGCACACTTCAGGTGGTGAATCTCTGATTTAGCCTGTTCGTAAACACCTCAACTCAGTCTTTCCCCCTTCTGAGGTCGATAAATGAGAACCAACACAGGTTGGGTGATATTGTATGTATAAGCGTTTAAGCGTAAGTGCAATATAGTAACATATCATTATCATTCGGCTTTGAACGTCTGCTTGCATTCACAGTAATTTGGTAATATGGTCCTACACACACTGATATTAACGATACATATGGTGATCCATTCTTCTATGAAATGTATATAACATCATAGTGTTATCGCAACCATATTTCTTGTAGTATACTTAGAAACAATGTGTGATGTCCCTTCCTGTTTTGTCAAGGAGTGAAAGGTCGTGTTCCATCGCTTCCCGTGATGTCACTTCGAGGTGGGTGTCAAATGACATCATCAGAGGTCAAAGGTCGTGTGATGTCACTTCCGCTAACCCAGGAATTTTGGTGAAATTACGTCCCTGCTACCTCAATATAAGATATCTTCCTTGCTAACCTAAACTAGGCAAAAATGTCAAAGAAAAGACATTTTCTTAAATTTTTCAAAGCAATCTTGTTTATTAATATGAAGCCTGTTTATGTTTTCATCTGGTCATGCAAATTCTGTTCAGATCAAGCATTATAAACACATGGTTTAAAGAGCTCTCAGGTGGTCTGATATGAGGGGTAAGATGCTCAGCCAGCCCTGACTTTTAGATTCCAATTACTTTGCCGTCTGGGACTTGCAGTGTTGCATTTATAGTGGGAAAATAAAACTACGTGTGATGTTAAAAAAAAATAGAGAATGAGATGAGCTAATTGGCTACAATTTGCAGAACCTCTCGAACCTAATAATGTAGAACTTGCAAGCTTTGTGCATACTTCTGACAAATGACAGTGCAGCTGGACAACACTTTCAGTGGCTTACTCTCTAGTCACTCTATCACTGGCGTAGCGGGGGTCCCCACAACCCCTCCCCTGCGGGGCCCTCAGATCATTTTTTTAAAATTACGAAACAGAAAAAAATAAATTGTTTCTTTTTGAAGTCACTTTGCTTTCATAAAGAATTTCTGTAACAGACATTATTTTTTTATGACGGCAGAGTAACTAGAAAAATATACTATTTCTTAATAAAGTCCAAGGGCTCCCCACCTGCATGTCATGGGGTGTGGGGAGCCCTGTGACTTCAAAAAGAAATGGTTTCTTTTTGAAGTCACTATGCCTTCATAAAGACATTATTTCTGTTCCGGTTTGGTCCTCTGAAGGTAATAATTACTTTTTGAAGTCTGAGTGACTACAAAAAGAAACCATTTATTTTTGAAGTGATGGGGCTCCCCTCCACCCCATGACACGCAGGCCTCCAGATCCTCTGCAGATGACAGGAACAAGCAATCCCGGCTGCTGCAAGGCGCTGAAGGTCTCGTTCGATGGACAAACATATTAAAGGTAAGAAAATGTATTTTCTTTAAATGTGTGCGAGTGCATGTAAGTGTGTGCATATATATACATATAATGTAATGTGTAATAATGAGTGAGTGCATGATGCGGCCTGGGTAAGCCAGTGTGAGTGTATGGTGAAAGGAGGAACACACAAATGTATGGGTGGCTGGGTGTGCATGTGTGAGTGTATGGTAAAATGGTGCACACTTAAATGTATGGGTGGATGCCCCGGTGTGCCTGTATATGTTGAAATGGTACACACTTAAATGGTATGGGTGGCTGGGTGTGTGTGTGTACATGCATATGTATGGTAAATGATGGGTGTGCTTGTGTTCAGGGGCTCAACAAAACCTAAATTTCCACGGGGGCTAACCCTTCCAATGTTGGGAGAGGCGCTAACTTCACAGGCGTTGGGGGAGAAGCAAACATATTTGTGTGGGGGCATCTAACTTCTTTACGCATTCTAATGAGACTACTGTAGTGCGGCTTCAATGTTACAAGCAGTTAACTCTCTCCTTTAAGTCTGAAAACGCTTATGGACTGCTGTGAGAATGAGCTGTCTCCTGTTGCCTCTCTACCCTTCCAATCACTCCCCTGGCATGCAAGTACTAAACCCACATCACAATTTCAACTGCCTAATAACTAACAGTGAAATAGCTTTGTTAGCAATTGCCAGGCCTTTGTTAACAGCAAAACCCAGGCACTGTTTAACATCTGTGTCTTGTTCTATCCGGCAACGGCTTTGTAGGTCACCAACATTTCAGGGGATGGGGGAGAGGACTGATGCCCAGTCAGATCAATAGTGTTGTGCCACTGCTTGTGTTTAATGCCATGATTACTTACCAGTATTCTTCATTACTCGTAGCCCATTCTTCCATGTCTCAGTATTTGTGTATGAGGCACTTTGTCTCATACACAAGTACTGGGATGAGGTAGCAGGACATGGAGGTAATGCCTGGCTTAGTTACCTGTAACCTTCATTACTCCTAGCCTAACTCTTACTTATCGTACTACTTACCAATGAGGCAATGTGCCTCATACGTAAGCACTGGGGCAAGGAAGAGGGATGTGGAGGTAATTCTGGGCCGAGGTGCTGATTTTGGGGTTGTAGCAGGGGGTTGGAGGGAGAGGGGCTTTGTTGGGGGAGGGGATTGTGTGATAAATTGTAATGGTAATCCATCACCAGGCTACAGAGGCATGATATTTGGTATTAGTGGCTAGAGAGGCATTTTGGTGCAGCGAGTCCAATCATTTCTTAGTATGGCTTGACTTTTTTTAACTGGGCATCTCTGATAAAGCAGTCCTGCTAAGGGTAATTACCTGGATAGGCTGGCATTTGAGTACTGCCAGTCTAGCCGTATCTTACTGTGGCATTGTATAATTTTCTGGGCATCTGTGAACAACCATGATAAGTGTTATTGCTTCGACTGACATTTTAGTGCAACAATTCTAGGTATGACTAAATGTGACCTGGCATGCTTTACTGTAAGATGTTAGTACGTGTCTAGACTGGTCTATAATGTGAAGCCAGTTGGACATGTTTTCATTGTAGCATGACATGTTTAATAGCAAAGCATTACATTAATTAAAGCATTAATGTTCCTGTGCAATGTTGGTGACTTGCATACATTGGATTTTTGGACTGGTGTTACCCTACAAAACAATTGCAAACAATCTTGTGGGGTGAAATATAACCCCCGAATGCCAGAAATAAAGAGGCCAGAGTGATTTGTGAAATCCCATTGAAGTATAAGGCAAGCAAAGAAATGGAGGTGTCAGACATGCAGCCTATTGAACCAAACAGGCCTAACTCTCAAAGGAAAGAAAGTGGGCTTGAATCTCAAAAGTGCGAAGATATGCGTAATGCATTTCAGCAAGGAAAAAAAGACATATGGCTGACAATGCTATTTTACTCAGTCAATGGAGAGCTGCACTTGTACTTAAAGAGACAGCAGTGCGTACATTATCGTCAATGTAATACCAGATTGTGCTCCAGTCATATAAAGTGAAACCGAGCTCATTGCAATTATAAGAAATAAAAGAACTTCCTTTTTCCTCATCCAAATGACAATATACTAAGAGAAGTGCTCACTAGACTTTCAGAGGTTGAACACAGTTTTCTCATATTACTGCCCTATACATATGGACAATCCAGTAGTGACATTCATGTATTTTGCAACTGTGAGATTAAAGAAGTACATTACACCTGGATATAAGGCCCAGGTGCCTTATAAAATGTCATGTAAAATGCATTGTGTGTGAGTTTAGAAGCCATTTCTTGCAGAATTTTACATGCAGCCGGTCATTTCTCCTAAAGATGAAACTTAACCTCCAAGACCTTTCCTCTGCCGATCCTGGAAAGGGAGTTCTGGTTGTCAACCATCAATCAGGGCCATTGCTTAATATATAGGCAGAAATACACTGCTTAGATTTAAACCACAAGTTTACCAGATAAGGCCATGCCTGTTCTTTCAGCAGAAGTGACCCTGAGGTCACGATTCCCATAAAATGTCCATTAGAGTTGCAATCAGGGCCATTACAGGCCTTGAAGGGTGAGGCAGACATAAACATGAGCCAGCCTCTGGTTGATTAGATGCTTAAGGGTAAATGCAACTTAAGAGAACAGGAAAAGGCTGGTGTTGAGTTAATAGAAAAGAAATATTATTGCATAAAAAGGGTAACGTATATGCCATAACGTTCATTCCAGACTTTTATTAAAGGTAACAGTAACCCTCTTTGAACCATGCTAAAATGATTTTTGTGTGATAAACATAACTAACGTTGCTAATGAAAGTTGGCTTTGGGCCTTCTCTTGGTTCCGAGAGGTTTGAAAGTTGTTGTGTGGGTGAAGGAAATAATTAAAATGGGAACTATGAAGTGGCATATTTTTCACTGATATGGCTCCTGAGTAAATGAAGAAAAACCATATCCCTGCATAGGAAAGGCATGCTGACTTCAGACTAGCATCATCTGATTTGCCTTAAAATGTAGTTCTTAAAAATATATCCATACGTGTGAAGATCTGAAAAATTAGGGTACTTGCCATGTTGATAGATTTTTAGAGTTTGGAACATGCAGAGCCCACATGTCAGTTTGGGATGACGAAGCTTTGTCCTTCCACAGCTTTGCTAACTCATACCCCTCATCTCCTGGTCCTATAGCACATAGTGGGGTGGTGGGTAGAGAAAACCAACCAATCCTTTTTGCGGGAATCATGACAAGTTTGCATTAGAAATGGGCCTTTTCCACTTATTCCAGTAGGTAACCTGCTGCTGAACTCTTGCGAGAAACATCCAAGCAGAGATGCCCCGAATTTTACATTGGAGACAGGCACCAGGAGATATAGATGCTGACTGGGACCCCTTAGAGGAGCCAGAGGGGTTATCCTGGAATGACGCCCTTGCTGTCCCAGAGGTGCCTGCTGTTCCTTGATGCTCACTACAAGGCCGCCCCTGTAAGTAAAACTATTCCCAAAGCCATAGTTTGTGTAGGCCCTGCATTTTTCAAGTATTGTTCTAGTTATTTCCCCATAGCAAAATATCCTGTTTGTCTGCATGGAGCCTTAGCATATTTAATGAAAGTAAATCAAGTCATTCCCCTATAGAAATCATGGAATGTGTTTTGTTGGCATTCGAAACTAACAAGCTCTTCCCAGTGTGTTTTGAGCCGGTATAGACATAAAGATTTTCCGAAAGAATTAATCCCAAAACCCTGTTTCCACGTGAGTGTGCAGGGAGCAAAACTAAATTGCCCCTTTGTTCCCATTGTGCTCTGACCAAAACCACAACACCCTGCCTGTTCTTTTCATGTGTGGCAAAACACATTTTCCCATTGCTTTCTTTCCCCTCATATTGCATCTGTGGTAATAAGTAAAATAAAACGATTTTGCCCCTTGAATCCCTTTTTCCAAAGAGTGCATTTTATCAGAATCCCAAAACGATTTTCCCATTGTGTTCCCACTCTTTGCCGCTTGCCTTCATTTCAGAGGGGTCAAGTTTAATTGATGTTTGCAGGGTGGGGCTGCTGGGAGAAAAGTATTATAATCAAATGAGCAATACATGTGTGTCTTGAATTGTTCTTTTTCTGTATTGGTGGGTGATTTAAAAGGAAAGCTGCAGGAAATTGTGACTGCATATCTCAGTATTATCTCTGTGATGGTGCCTTTATGGAAGTTATTTTTGTCCTTCTATTTCCACAGCACTGGAGGCTGATGTTAGTCTGTCTAATTTGGTTTAAATACATTAATAAAAATATCTTCTTACTGCACACCAGCCTGGTTCCTAGTCCATTATGGCACCGGGTATTTGTAGAGGTTGGGTCTGAGACGGGTTCTCAAATAGAACCTGAATCAAAATCATAGTGATTTGTTGTGCACCGCATTCATTGGGGCGGAAAGGAACTCCCTGAGTTGAGTGTGACCGCATATATAAACCACGACAGTCTGGCTTTTTAGTCATTTTTTCTCAGAAAGTGTGCAGTACAATGTATTAAAACACATATATATATATTCTTCTACTAGTACAGTGTGTGGCATACCCCCGCAGCAGCACGCTAATGTGTCTTGCGCAAGCGTGGTAATCTAGGCCGGTCCAGAGTGTGTCACAACCTGTGATTTCTTGCCGAGCTGGGGCGGTCCCTCAGCATGGCTCGCAGGGGGGCCCCCAGATTTTGTGTTACACCACTGCACTCTATGTCTATATATGTCAATACATATACACATCAAGCTGTTATCAGTTGTTACAGCCCAACTGTAGCTGCATCATACCCACAATACATACTTTCTGTGATGCATGCAACATTTAAAAACTTCAATCAACCAGGTTTAGGTAAAGAGAACTGCAGTTCCCATCCCCATGATTGAATTCTTGTAGAACAATTAAATTACAAGCACAGCATGTAGAAATCCTAAAATGGCTGGCAAAAATTGAAACAGTTGGTCTAGTTGTAAACGTACAATGTTCTTTCATCGACTCACCTTTTTTTAGAAGTTTTTTTAACAATACTTTTATTTCAAAAAAACTAATTGAACAATATAGGGGGTGGTGGGGAAGTGCATATAAGGGGTGGGCGTGGTCAGGAATACATCAAAAACAATAAAGGAGGGGGGGCTTTGTGGAGTAACCCCAAAAAGAAAAAATAAATGAAATTTGATGAAAAAAGTTTCAGAAAAAAAACCCATTGAAAAAACCTTTAGACTCTCCAGTAGCCGGCTAAGGGCCACAGGGCAAAGAGCACCTCCCCTATGGGCAGTTCCCATCCCCGTTTCCCCCTGTTTGCCCATGGACGCCGGACGGTGCATCCTGCAGCAACAACTAAGGTAAGGTTGGAACGGGCGGTGAGAACAGCCATTACTGTACTCAATTAAAACCACTCCTTCATACATTACCATTATCATATTATAACATTGTAGATTACTTGCGGGACCCCTAGTCCGATAGATGTATTCGGAGTCTCCTGTGTATTGCATTTAGTTATATTTTGGGGCAGGAAAAGCATCACTTTCAGATGGATTTAAGGAGTAGGAAAGGCATCACACTTAGATGGATTTAGAGGGTAGGAAATGCGTTGCACTTAGATGGATTTTGGGAGTAGGAAAGGCATCACACCCAGATGGATTAAAGGAGTAGGAAAGGCGTTGCACTTAGATGGATTTAAGGAGAAAGAAAGGCCTTGTACTTAGATGGATTTTGGGGGTAGGAAATGTATTGCACTTATCTCTATTTTGGGGGCAGGAAAGGCATTGCTCTCAGGTGGATTTAAGGGGTAGGAAAGCAGTTGCACTTAGATGGATTTGGGGGTAGGAAATGTATTTCCCTTGGTTGTACTGCGTGGGTAGGAACGTTGCTGCTGTTAGCTGTATTTTGGGGGAAGGAAAGGTGTCATGCTCAGATGAATTTAAGGAGTTGGAAAGGCATTGCACTTAGACTTGGGTGTGGACACATGTATTGCACTTAATAATGTTGGCCTGTCCATTGCGCTCAAAGATATACGACAATAACCTATCCATTGCCCTTAGAAGATCTATAAGTTAGCCATTGTAACACATAAAGATATATGCAAGTATTCTAGATATTGCTCTTAGAAGATGTGTGAACGTAGCCCATTATAGAATGTAGAAGATATATAGCCAGACTATAAGAGCAGACTGTCTATTGCATTTAGAGATTCCTAC
Source organism: Ambystoma mexicanum (assembly GCF_040938575.1). Classification (NCBI taxonomy): domain Eukaryota; kingdom Metazoa; phylum Chordata; class Amphibia; order Caudata; family Ambystomatidae; genus Ambystoma; species Ambystoma mexicanum. The sequence goes on from NC_090925.1 coordinate 381,778,489, forward strand.
GATGGCTAGATCTTATGGTAGCTTGTCTGTCACGCCTCTAAGATGTATTAAGTTAGCCAGTCTACTGCGCTTAGAAGACTTTGAAGATAGCCGGTCCATAGTACCTAGAAGAGCATAAGAGAGTACCTTCTCTTTTAACACAGACCATCTCATTACACAGAGAGATCAAAGATAAGCTTCATCTGAGCTTAAGGTATGTATCACGTGCCACTTTAGTGGGCATCTGCTGCAGGCACGGCTACCCATCCGCACACTTTAGAAGGCAGCTACGACTATGACAACTTCGGTCTAGCTGGACATGTAACGGTTTTGCCCTTACACCAGACCTTCCTCAACACTGCTACCATTAGAATACAGCGACGACATTCGTTCTAGCTGGGCACACATCGAGTCTCTTGCACTAGCGCTCTGCCGTGACCTCCCTCAGCCCCTGCCCAAATTACTGACCTCTTGGGCTGCTTTGCTGGAGCCCAGCCAGCCCACCTAATTCCTCATTTTGTACAAATGCACACACACACTTGAAGCTTTTTTGAGAATTTTCCCATACGTGGACTTCGGTCCCCAAGGGCGTTCCTACAACAAAGCGCGTTGAGGCCAAGGCACGATTGATACTGACAACTACAATACAATATATAACAGGACGCTGGCATAATGAAAGTCCTGCTTTTATCAGAGTTCTGATATACGCAGATCCCTGATATCATAAGGACGCTGGCATCATCAGAATCCTGGCATAATCAAAACAGTGGTATAATTAGAGCAGATCTATAATTGGAAAAGCCACATGATAAAGGGACTGTTTACGCAGATACTTGGAATAATAATTAGAACCATTACACAAGCAAAGCATTGCTCAAATCCAATCCTTGGAATAACCTGAGCCCTAATTTATTGGCAGCATGGACATAACCAAAACGCGGGTCTGGTCAGAGACTGTGTGGATTCAGAGCCATGCCATGGATGAATATCTCGGGCACTGCCAGGTGCCTCCTGCTTCAGGTTCCTAGGCAGGCCGGGCTTCGGAGAGTGCAGGGACCGCAGGGCTGGTGGCAGGTCCCCGTCTGTAGGGTGCTAGGAGACAGGTAGTGGCACTCCTGGCCCTAGGCTGCAGGGGCGACTGCTCTGCGCGGAACGAGGGCGGTGGCTCCGTTTGCAGCCTTAGGGGCTCAGAGAGGGGGCAGGCAGACCACTGCATTCTGCGCCGTTCCCTATTGCATTACACCGGGCTGAGCAGCAAAGGGAGAGTCGGCATAGGTAGATTACTGCGCCATCGAAAGTTCGTCAACGAATTCTGCCGCAAATATATGCGGGCGCGGGTTTAGGGTAATAAATATTGTGGGGGGCGTCTCGAACGGGGGCTGCGGGGCGTGTTCCCCGCATATATTTGCGGCAAAACTACCCAACAATTAAAAATGTGATGAAATCGAATTCAGTTAAATGAATTCGATCACATCACATATAAAGGAAGAGTCAATGAGCCTGGCATTCGCACTGTAGGGCAGAGAGGCACATTGGAGACGAGGAGGGATTTAACAGACATGCAAGAGACATATACATGTACAAATCTCCCAAGTCACGCTGACTTGGGAGTCATGTCAATGAGTAACTGACATTGCATCCCCATTTTCCATCTGAAAAGTGAATGCAGCCTCTCGAGGACACCCACTGTGCACAGAGTCTGCGCTTGCTTAAGGAAATATAGCACTGCTATAATATTGAATCAGCGGTTATTATGTTTGTAAGAATAACATTAGTGACGGAAAAGCCATAATGCCAACTCTGGGAACATTCCTTTAAACTTCCTCTATTTTCAGCTGTCTTAAAAGGCATCAAGTCTATGAGAATAGCTCAGAGGGTGAAGGGCCTGCTGCTGAGATGTGTGTGTGTGTAACCTGCCGGTCACATTTTGAAATGCTGGCAGGGCAACTCAAAGATCCTCATAAAACGGAGGGTGAACGGTTATATTCGGTGCTATAATCTGCAGGTTAAACGTAGGTCTTTACAGAAACCACATTTACACACAATGTGACTTGTGCTCCCTATTGTTCCAAAGAATGCGAGACCTGCTGTCCCACCACAATTATTAGCTCCCTGCTGCACTCCCTGGGGTATCCGGGGGCCTGGCCCCAGGTACCACACTAGGGATGTGGGCAGGCTATCGCCTGAGGGGCAAGGCCCGCCTTCTGCTCCCCAGGGTGCAACGTGCCATCAGGGCAAAGGTAAGATGGTGGCCAGGCTCCCAATCCATACATTTATGTACTGGCTACCTCCAACGCTGCTGCCCTCTGAGAGCGGAAAGGAAAAGGGGCATTCTTGGACTTCTCCCCGTGTGCTGCCCTGACCTGGGACTAGAGTTGCTGCCAGCCCCTGGGGCCTGTGAGGATCTTCTTTTAAGGGTCGTGTGGCTGGTTAGAAGGCTACTGTGCAGCCAAACCACGCAACCGAGGCAGCACAAAAGCAGGGCGCGAGTCCAGGGGCAACATAGCAAGCGTCTGCCTTGATGGGCGCTTCTTCCATCGCTGACGTTTTGGAGCCTGCCAGGTTGGCAGCACAAGCCCGACTGATCGCTGCCTGACAGCCATATTATGATGGCCTCACCTACTAAGGAGAGTGAATATGGATACGGGCAAAGGACTAAGGCGCCCTCGCGGAAATTCACATCTAAGGAAATTCCAAATGACCAGTTACAAATCGTGCATTCTCGGTTCACTTGTGACATACGGGGTCTTGATCATATGACGATAGCAGTGGCGCCACTAGTGGGAGGTCTGGGGGGGCCGCCTGCCCCCAAAATTCTGTATCCCCCCTTTGTGCCCCCTACCTCAGCTGGGCTGCTCTCTCTGCACTGTCAACGTAACACAACACAGGAGCTGAACAACATGATAGTGTACTGTTGTGCATAAATACACAGTGAACGTAGGCTGTCATAAGTCTTCATAAGCCCTCGGCTTGACTCCTAAGCACAACAATCAACACAGTTCAGTTCCCTCTGCAGCTAAGACCAGCTCCTCTAATCAGAATGTAGCACATGAAACTGAAACTGCTAATGATGGGCCATTAGTCACTGAATGGTCTGGTGCCTGCATTCTGATGGGAGGGGAGGTGCATTGCGGAGTGTGTAGTTGGTGTGCACAAAAGCATCTCTGCATATGTTATATATCATATATGACCTACAATATAAATAAAATACCAATTGAAATCCACAGACACCAAAAGAATTTATAAAAATAAGAACTGTTATTTTGATGCCTGGAAATGAATAAATGCAGGGTTCTTTTAGCACAGTTTTCCACATGGAAGATTCAAGTGTCAGTTTTGTTTGAGAATTACACCTCTCCTATGCTAGCGAAGTCACCAGGACGTCGATGTAGGCTTTCAATAGTCTACACAGGCTCTGCCTTTGGTCTGCGGGAGCATACCCATGCTAACAGCTTTATCAACCCTTATTTAAAGAAGGCCAGCCCCAGGCTCACGTGTAACTGATGCAGACCCAGTGCTTTAAGTGGGCCAGGTCCAGCTGGGGTCAGGCCCCAGCAGTCTCTAAAAAGTGGGGCTGGTCCCACCAAAACATTGGCAGGACACATTATGCGCCTGCCATTCAATCAAGCAAGCTGACAGATGTGCCAGCCAACCACTGCTGTGGCTGGCTGGCACTTCTGTCAGTCACTGTAAATTCCTCTGGTGACCCCTCACGTGAGGGGTCACCAGAGGAAGTTACTGTCCCTTTGTTGCCCCTCCCCCCCCCAGGTCACTGAGGCGTTTTTAGCCCTTGGCAACCTGAGGATTTCATGACATATTTTGAGGTTTATAAAAGATGGCTTGAAAAGTACACAATTCAAGCCATCTTTTATAAAACTTTGCTGACGGACAAAGACACCTCGGACTTTGTCCGTTGTCAAAGCTTCATAAAAGAGGGATTGAATTGTGTACTTTTCAAGCCATCTTTTATAAACATAGAAATGTTTAAAAAAGATGGCTTGAAAAGTACGCAAACCATAAGGTACGCACACAAATATATAAATGGTATATATTTGTGTGCGTACCTTACTATGGTTTATGTACTTTTCAAGCCATCTTGAAGTACGCAAACCATAGTAAGGCACGCAAACAAATATATAAATGTAAGCATTTATACATTTATGAGCGTACCTTACTATGGTTTGTGTACTTTTCAAGCCATCTTTAATAAACATGGAATATGTTTCATATTTCTATGTTTATAAACGATGGCTAAGTAAGTGGGGTTCTGGGAGTGTCTCTCTACCGGCCTATATCCCGGGTTAGAGTCTCAACCAGATCTTTAGCTCACCATCCCTTCACAGAAGAGAAATGGCCACTACATATCAGTCTTTGTCCTGCCAAAGGGCAGTCCAGCACCAAAATGTCAGGCAATTCTCTTCTGAACAAGAGTACCAACAGCAACCCCAGACGCATGTTTCGGCCTTGTTGGGCCTCGTCAGTGAGGTGGAGTTGTGCCTCTCTGAGAACAGTGAGCAAGGGTTCCAGATGCTTGACCACTGTAAGGATAAAAGGCTGTGCCAGGTACACCTCAACTGCAGGCCCGGCTCTAGCAGGGAGGGCAGGGGGGCCAGGCTCCCCCAAGGCCACCCTCTGGCCCCCCTAGAAAGTAGGCAATGCCAGTGGGACCTGAGGGAATATGAGTGTGTCACTCTACACATGCAGCTGAAACCTCAGAGATATCATTCCGAGAGGCTGAACTGCAGAAGATCGGCTAGGATTCGTTTTCATGCCCTAGACAGTGATGTATGCCCCCCAGCCATGAAATGACCAGGGTGATGGAGGGCCATTCACACCTATGAGTGAGGTGGCATACTTATTCAAGCTTCTGTAATTTAAAGCATGTTTATCTATCTTGGGAATATAGCTGTTTTTCACATCATGCTTAATAAAATGATTAACTATATCAAGAAATAAATGACATACGGTGCATCATCCGACTGGGGGATCTTACAAATTACGTTCAAAGTATTTATTCTGCTGCATTAACTACTTGAGTATAAGTAAAAAGATAAGGTTGACCGTAACACAAATGTAATTCTGGAGTGTAGTAAAATAAAAAGTGATAGATCCAAGGCGTTGAATTAAACATTACCACTACTGCTGCTCTGCGCAACATTCCATGCCATAAGTATGTAGTATGTGTGTGCCATTACAGAAGGGGACAAGCCATTAGCAAATGACTCTTGGTGCTGACACCAAAAGGTGCAGTCCAATCTCAATTGCCAGGCCATGACCCCTCTGCACTGGAACACAGCAACAGCATGCATTTTTAGGCATTGTGGTTTAGCAGTTTGGGAAGGGCTTCTCACATTGGTGTATGGGCCAAGGCTGATTTGAAAACAATGGTAAAGAAGGCTGGCCAGTGCAATGTCAGTGGTTATAATTGATTCAGACTTTTTCCTATAAGGTTCAAGACAGAACTCATGCAGTGGAACACAGATAGGATGGAGATAAAATGTAAGGAGAAACACACATCCTATGGGTGAATTTGGTAATTTACCCACTCAATGACTAGCCATGGCTATGTTAGAGCCTATGGCATTACCAGCAACTACCTGCCTCTCGCCACCAAAACGTAACCTTTCTGGAACTCTTTGAGCAAGCTCCATCACAAAGTAACACCAAAAGTGTTGCTATATAGGGACTGCCAGTGTTATATCTAAGCATTCTTTTAGTGTTTAATTACTTAATTGCCACTGCAAATGAGCTTCTGGTATGATAAAAAAAACTCTTAGGGGGTAATTCATGGAATAAATGTGCGCCAAAATTAGTGGCGCAAGCTGGCGCAGGCGTGAAAAAGCCGGCGCACGCTTGCGATTCATGGAAGGCCCTGCGCGTTTTTCTCCTGGGATGTGCGCCAAATACGCGCGTGGTGCACACGGGCACACAAGTCACTGCAACATCCCGAACGCTGTGCGCGACGCACACACAGAAAGCGCACAACGTTAGCGCACACACCAAAAAGGGGGCATAACATGGGGCGTAACACGCGGAATGGGGAACAACACATGAAAATAAGGGCGTAACTGGGGAAGTAATGCTGGAAGATACACGGAACGCCCACACGCATGCGAAATACACGTATTCATGGAATGGAATGGGGAAACACGTGCACGCCAAAAGACACGCACGGGCCTTAACACATCCGCTACACGAAGGCAGGCGGAAGTGCCCACGCGCAGTATAAAAGGGCGCACAAACAACAAACACGTATATTCAGCTACAATGAATGTCCCATTCTGTGGCCCCTCAGGAGAAATGATGTGCCACGCAACGCTCAGGCATCCCATAAAAGCAAGAAAAAGAGATACACGACCCCTGTAGCCCACGTGCGTGTAGAAAAACACAAGCAGTACGCTGTGGCTGCCAGGAACACAAAAAATGCATACGTGATCAACACGCAGGCCAGTATGCCCGAAAATAAGGGGTACGCGACTAACAGGGACACCCGCAGTAGGAACAATAGCATGTGCAACTCACCGTCTGCCTTGCGTGTAGAAGAAGAACGCGTAGCCAACACCCACGCCAAAAGAAGAAGTATGCCACATAGCCGCTGTGAACTAATCGCGTGTGAACCCCAATGTCTGGAAAACACACGCACCGCTTTCCAGGAAAAGCATGTACAGAGCGATGGAAACCCACGTGGGACCTTCAACCCGTGCCGAGGGAAATGCCCGTGCGCACGTTACGTCACCTACGCGCTTACACGCTAGGGCCTTTCCTCGGAATTCACGCAAACGTGCTGTTTTTCATGTGCCAAATCACTCCGTATCAAGCTGGCCACGCGACAACACACGGAAGACCATGCTCCTGCCGAGAAGGCCGAATTACTGCCCCCCAGAGCCCCGAGCAGCCTCCCACGAGCCATCTGCTGCTGCCTGCCTGCCTGCTGCCACAGTGTGCTGCCATTTGGTGCCTACACATCTGCCATCTGCAGGGGTCCAGTTGCTGTGAACACCCCTGCTGGAACAGAAGACTCCCGACTGGTGTTCCATCACTCCACAACCCAGCCCCAGGACCCAGTTGCCCACCCACTCCTGCCTCAGGGGTGGCCATATCCGACACAACACCTTCCGGCACCAATGGCAACCCCCCAGCAGAGAGGCAGAGGGCTACCAGCTTCAGTGAAAAGGAAGTTGGTATCCTGGTGGAGCAAGTTCTGGGGCATTATGATGCCCTCTTCACACCATCGTGCACCGACGAGGAAGGACGGAAAAGGATCTGGAAGGACATAGTGGGGGCCATTAACGCGTAGGGGGTGGCACCCAGCGACACCAAACACGTCCAGAAGCGCTGGGAGGACTACAAGTCCAGGACCCACAAGAAGGCCCGGCACCTCTTGGAAGCAGCGGATGCAGTGGGGCGCGGGTCCAGCTTACCACCCAGCAGATGAGGGTCCTGGAGTGCATTTGCCTAGTGCTTCACCACCAGATCCTCAGGATGCAGGCACATCTAAAAAAGGGAATGTTGCAGTGTGCTGGTAGTTATCTACATGGCTGCATGTGTGACATGGGTCATGTTTGGATGTGTGTGTGCAGGGACATGATGGTACTGCATGTGAGTCCAGTCAGGCGTGACCCACATGGATGGTGTATGTGTTACAATGCGTCATGCAGAGCAGCATGCAGAATGCACACATGTATGCATGCCTGTGTCTGTACTTTGACATGTTTGAGGTGTGAAAGATGTGTGCTGCTGTCATGGACATGCATGATGTACATGTCTGTGTGTCTGAGTAGTGTGTGTGCCATGGATGCATGACACATGTCCGTGATGATGTGTTAATTCATTGATACAGCCTAGTCATCCTTGTATCCACTGTGTCTGGGGGTATACGGGGCCAGATGCATGACCCTCTGGTGATGTGTGTGCATGTGACCAGCATGTCCCATGATGCATGAGAGTATCAGCCCACCATTGGATGAATCTACGGTACCTTGGACATGGAGGCCAATGTTTGTTGCATGTGCCATGCCTGTTCCTGCATGTGTGTTGCCTGCACTGACCCATGTGTTGTGGAGGGACATGATGGAAGTGACGTTTGACAGTGCCACTGATGTGCCATTGCTTTGTGTCTAGGGGACTATTGTTCAGTACCCTGATGCTTGTGTTCAATGTCTCCCTTTACAAAGTGGCGAGTGAAGAAGTGGGCGGAGACGGCACTGTGGAGGAAAGCGGCAGGGATGCCTCCACCGGCCGGCGACGCAAGGCCCAGTCCCGCTCCCAGGACATTCCATGATCCGGGAGCGAGGGGACTGGTGCCGCATCTGCCACTACGTCTGCAGCGAAAGAGGCGGATGAGCCCCCACAGGGGCTTGCAATGGCGGAAGACGGTGCGGATCCATCCAGGTTGGTGATGTGTATAGAAGAGGAGGAGGCTGCTACAGAGCCGCACACGGGGCCTTTTGGGGGTGGTACCACTGGTGCAAGTGGTGCAGTCAAGGGGTAGGGGCAGGAGGCAGCACAGGTCGACGCGGAGGTGCCTGTGCATGTCTCTGTCCCTGACACTGTTACTGCATCACCATGCACCAGCAGGGTTGCCTCGTCCCAGACCCGCCCACAGGTAGGGGGGAGGTCCACGTCATCTGGCACTATTCTCTACCTGCGGACGTGGGGACCCGTGACCGGATTGAGTCCGTCCTTATTGGTGTCACGTTGCGCACACGTGACATTCGTGATGACGTGTGTGCTTCCTGGGGGGACCACGCACGTCATCACGAAGAGCTGTGTGCCAATGTGGCCCAGTTGGGAGGGACCATGGTCGGGGGTTTCCTCCATGTGTCAGCCAGTATTGCGGCCCTCTCCTCCTCTCTGCACACTATACGCCAGTCGTTCTCCGTGCCGTCTTCTGGGCCAGATGCCACCAGGGCCCCCTGTGGATCTGCCCCAACCAACACAGCCAGCCTGGTGGAGATCCCATCCCTGCCACAGTCGGGAGTCGGAGGTCCAGCAGGGGTGGCCACTCCACCAACTGGACCCCAGCAGATGGAGGATGTGCCAGCATCATTTGGCAGGGCACGTGCACGACAGCGCCAGTAGATTCCATCAGCCCGGAGGCCGTCGTGGTAGCAGAGGCATTTGCGTCAGAGGCAGCAGCAGGCTCAGCGTGGGAGGCATCATGGCTCGGGGCCATCAAAACCCCGGGGGCAGGCATCGGCCGAGGGGCAGGAGGACCCCGGACTGGGAGTGTCTTCCGTGTGGCAGCGGTTGGGCCGGCAAATAGATCCAGAGAGGCGGCGGGCGGAGAGGGCACGGTTCACTATGGTCAGGGCGGAGAACTCCATGCGCAGGGCATTGAGGCGGGCTGAGTGCCTCGAGGCAACTCGCAGTGAGTTGGAGGAGGCCATGGATGCATCCCTGCGAGACCTCGAGGCCAGGGAACAGGCCCCCCTCCGGAACATCGACGTGGAGTTCGATGATGCCCTGGCCCGGAACATCAACAAGTGAGCCGTTGGACTTGCCCGCCGCCTTTGTACATAGTTCTTTAGGGTTAGGTTTCCTTTGTTTTTTCTTTTTATTTGGAGTTAATGGACTTTGCTCCACTTTATGTATATAGTTTTTTGTTCATAGGACTTTTTTGTAGGTTTCCGTTTGTTTTGGGATCATGGACCCTTTGGACTTGGATTGTATATAGTTGAAGACCTGTACATACTTTCTTATTTAACATTTCCCATGGATTAATGGTTTTCTTTTTGTTTTGGTTATTTAAATCATAGTCACATTGGCGATGGACCACTTTTCTTTTTTCATGCCGGGGATTTATGTTCATCATTGTATTTTCTATTTTTTTGGTAATAGCTTTCATTATTTATTAATTTGCAAGTTTGATTTTCTTTATGTTTTTTCATTATGTTATTAATACATGTGTTCTAACTTCATGATTGGTGTTGTGTTCTATCATTGGTTTTGTGCATGTCTCAATGAACATTGCCTCTGTCATGTTTTGCCACTGTGTGGCTCTGTTGTGCATTTATGCATGGGCATGGTGGTTCTTTTGAGACAGTCATGGCATGGGTAACTTGGGAGTGGGCACAGTGGATGGTTGCATGCTTATACTGGGGGCTAAGGGGGATTTGGGTTGGCATTGAGGCCATGGGTCTATTTTGTTAGGACATGTTGTTTGGTGGGCCATGAATCGGGGCCTGCTGGCAGGTGCCCATCAATGGGGGTGGGGGAGCCTTGAGTCGGGGCCTGCTGGCAGGTGCCTGTCAATGGGGGTGGGAGGTCATGAGTCGGGGCCTGCTTGCAGGTGCCCGTCAATGGGGGTGGGGGGTAGGGGGACATGAGTCGGGGCCTGCTGGCAGGTGCCCGTCAATGTGGGTGGGGGTGTGGGGGGACATGAGTCGGGGCCTGCTGGCAGGTGCCCGTCAATGGGGGTGGGGGTGGTGGGGGGACATGAGTCTGTGCTCCCGAGTGCAGGGTGCCATGTGGCCTGCCTGTGTGGCATGGTATGGGGTGATGGGCTGCCTGCGGGGCATGGTATGGGGGGATGGGCTGCCTGCGGGGCATGGTATGGGGTGATGGGCTGCCTGAAGGGCATGGGGAGGGAGTGCACACCCGGGTGGGCACACACTGCCAAATCGCATGTGAAAGTCCACGCGCACCCCCGGAATACACGTACCCCGCTCGCGCTAGCAAAACCGCGTGTGAAAGTCCATGCACACCCCTGGAATACACGTACCCCACTCACGTTAGTGAAAACACATGTGAAAGTCCAAATCATAGGGGGTCATTTTCCAAGCGAAGCGAAGTGCAAGAAGTGGTGATAAATGCATTTATCTCCACTTGTTATGACCTGCAGGATTTTGTATGGTTTTTTATGTGAGGTTGAAGACCCGAGGTCCCCTTGCCAAATCAGATTGGTTTTCCACCAGCATGTATTTTTATGTTGGCAGAAAACCAATGGATTACTCTGGGATCCGTCTGACATATACACCTGGTAAAAGCAGGCAGATTCCAGAGAAATCCATTGTGGTTGGCTTCCACAATCATTTATTGTAGAAGTGATTTACATTTTCCCAGACGCGTAGTAAAAATGTAAAGAGAAAAGGCAATTTTCGCCTGTGTTTTACACTTCACTTTTCCAGTACTTGGTTGAAACAATTACAATTAATGAATTGCTCCTTTTGCAAAAAGTGCAAACAGGAGTGGCCCTTCCTGTGCAATTTAGGATTCAAAACAAAATGGCCCTAATACTCTTTTCATCAACACGTTTCTATAATGATGAATACATTGTCAGGTTGATGTATCATTTGACTTGTGCATTTTTAAAGTAATCTGTATAAAATTAAGTATTATTGTATGAATTAAAAACCAAACTTCAACATGTATTTGTACCAAGTTGAGCTTGGACGATGCATGGTCAAGTGTCTGAATTTCAGCATAGGCTCGAATTCTGGCTTTACCACTCAACCAAAGTGTGTGATCCTGTACAAATTATTTAATTTCCCTATGCCATTCTTGCTAAAATTAGCTGCCACTAGAAGTCATTCATTTTTCATTATACTCTATTCCAAACACCCCACTCGTGGTTTAATAGAAAATATCAGGCTGCATTTATTGAACAAAATGGTATTATTCAATGGCACATCAAAGAAACACATCAAAAAGTCATCATGGACAATTGCATATTATAACCAGTATGTACCAGACAATGATGTACAGGGGCAAGACAGAGGAGCAAGGCCCTCTCCTCCCTGCCACACCTCACCAGGAGTGATAGCAGGAGGCCGGAAACCCCTCAACCTGCAGTCTGCCTCCTCATGCAGCTCTCCGAGCCCTAGCACTCTCGCCTACATGGTAGCACTCCCTCAACTCAATTAAAATATGCTGCAAAAATGCAACGTAATTTTCTAAGAAACACAATCTCCTATTCCTTACTTCAGTATTCAGGGTCTATCTTTCACATAAGATGGAGGGACCACAAGCATCTCCTCTGGGTCTCTTGGGAGTAGCCACAGTGTTCAGGAAGGCATTGCTGGGTGAACACCATCATCTGAGATGATACAAAGACTGGGGGCCTCACTGCTCAGCCCTCTCAGAGGAGGTGGGGGATGCATCACCCTCGATGTTCCTCAGCCAGACTAAGAAAGGCATGCTGGGGGCTGGTCAGAGTAGGTGGGAGTGGAGGTAAATGGCAATGGTGATTAGGGGAGATGAAGGAAGGTGACTGGGGGTGAAAGGTGGAGGAGGATAGGACATAATAGCAAGGGAAGAGCAGATGGGAAGGGAAAATAAGTAGATTGATTTTGCAACACTATTTTCCTTGCTTCTCCTTTTGCTCTGTATTGTTTTTTTTATAGAGGGGTGCACATGTATTTTTCTAGATTTGGGAAGACATTTTTGCTGGATCACGGATCTGGAAAATCTGGATCAACAGCAGCACTTTCTTTAGGGTGCTCCTAGAGCCAAACCCAGTGGAATTTTCGGCCCCCATAATCAGAAACCTGGCCCACCCAAATGAATATTCCTGAAGCTGGGCCTGCTCTACTGCAACCACATCAGTCTTTCAGAAATACTCCACATTACAAAGTCTGTGAATTGTAATACAAGCAGTATCAATAATAAAACAAGTAATGGTACTTGTTTTATTATCCAGAGAAAGATCAAGGGCACATGTAAGATGGTACTTGGTAGTAAAGCAACTGGCCTTCACAGATCTCAGCATTTCATCCCCATTTACCCATTACCCAACTCAATGTTACCCTTTGATTGGTGGAGGCGGGTGAATTATTTCAAGAGTGGTGTGTATGTTTCCCAGTAACAAGCCCAAGTGACCCAGTGTAGCCAGGCAGCCCAACAAACAAAGGGATGCTTGTTTTCCACCCACAGAGAGATTTTTTTAAATACTTGGTTCAAATGGTGAATTTTAAGTGCTGTTTCAATTCATAATCGGTTCTGTAACGCAACGCATGAGAACATTCAATCAAATCAGGTCTCCAACAATAGAAAGGGACATTTTCCAACACATTTTCGAGATTCCAGTGCCCACAACATTTTGCCAGCATGTTCACTCTAAGTAAAAACTAAGTTTAGCTCTGCCATGTAAAGCCAATGCCACCCTTGTCAGAACACATGCATGTTAGAGTTGCACAAGAATGCCAGTACTGACTTTGCAAGATCATGTAAGTTTTGCCCAGTAATGTCAATATCACCACTGTGATAATGCACTCATTATGGCTTTTCACACAGATGCCAGTAATGTAACTGTAAAAACACACCTGCGACGGCTTTGCCCAATAAAGCCAGTACTGCCTCTTTAAGGACATACTCATCTTAGCTTTGCCCAAAAATGTGATTATAGCCACTGTAAGAACACACCTCTAAAGCATTTGCCAAATATGGCCAGTGTTTGCCTGTGTAAGAAGACACTTTAGATGGCATTGCCATGAAATGCCAGTATGTTCCCCTTAAGAACACATTGGTATAGCAGAATATGCCTCTGTAAAAACACACTTGAGATGGTTTTGTCCAATTATGCTAGTATTTCCACTTTGCAAATTCAGAACCTCGCCACACACTGAACACTTCATACAATGTTCACCTTCCTCTATGCATTTAGCATGCACACACACTCAGATACGCATGGATATGCATGTTCCCGCACAGAAACCTATGTTTACGCAGACACATTCACACAATATCCATCCAAGCGCCCAAACCGATTTTATTTTAACTCCCCTGATAGTGTAGATCGGTCCCGCGCCTGGTCCCTCCGCTCTATTCCTCTTTCACACCCTGCGCAGCAAGCAGCAAGTCTCATGAGAGGAGCCTCCATAGAGATGCCCTCTTGGCTTCTTATGGGCCTGCTCTCTGGCTCCACCTACTGGATGCCAGGACAGAGGGCTTGCAGGGCTCCACTTAGGACAGCACTCCAAACGGGGGCCTGCATGGCTTCTGTCCCTGCAGGCAGCTGCAATCTCTCTGTCATGCAGAGCGCTCAAGAAACGGAGCTCCGTGCATTGCAGCATGAGCGATATCCGGTGCATAATGGGAATGGCTGTGCCCCACTGCCTGTGATTGCTCTCCAAAAGAAGAATAGCACAGTCTGACACACCTGACATGTAACTGACTCTGCGCTAACTTGAAAATTCTTTCGGAGGTACTTTGCTGTAAAATATATATATCTTTTTTTTTAACTACAATATGTATGGTTTATTTCAAACCTTTATCTTGCATCTTACTTTTTTCTTGTTTAGTTCTCTTCACATCCAATAACAGTTTAAGAACATTTAGTCCCACCCCTAAATAGAACAGTGCTAACTATTAAACTCAAATACCAATAGGCAGACTGTAGCCATTAGGTTATCTCCCTTCAGGTGGACGGTTCAAATTTCATCAGCCTCCATCGATTGATGATCTTCTATCACTTTGATCATATGGCTAGTTCTTAGATCTGTCAAGCCTCACAGAACAGTGTAACATGCTCAGCAGGGGTGCACAACTGATTTTGACAGAGGGCCGAAAGTACCTTACATGATGGCTATAGAGGGCCGAAAAGTAAATGTGGGTGGGGCGGTAGGCACGGCATGGCAGGAGCCCCCCAATTTTTATTAAACACACGGAAAAAGAATATGTACACTATGCCCCATGGGCCCTACCCCCAACCAAGCACTATGCCCCATGACACCCACCCCTCAACCAAACACTATGCATCATGGTGCCCACCCCTCAACCAAACACTATGCCCCATGGCCCGCACCCCTCAACCAAACACTATCCCCCATGGCCCCTACCCCCCAACCAAACACTATGCCCCATGGCCCCCACCCCCTAACCAAACACTATTCCCCATGGCCCCTACCCCTCAACCAAGCACTATGCCCCATGACACCCACCCCGCAACCAAGCACTATGCCCCATGACACCCACCCCTCAACCAAACACTATGCCCCATGGCTCCCACCCCTCAACCAAACACTATCCCCCATGGCCCCCACTCCCCAACCAAACACTATGCCCCATGGCCCCCACTCCCCAACCAAACACTATGCCCCATGGCTCCCACCCCTCAACCAAAGACTATGCCACATGGCCCCCAACCAAACACTATGCCTCATGTCACCAAGCATGCACCATGCATACATACCCATACAGACCCCAACGCCCCACTCCCACACCTGCATACAGACTAAGAAGCATACACCATGCACCCGTACAGACCAACCCCCACCACTAACTCAGCATAGAAACTCACAGGCATACACCTTGCACCCATACAAACCCCAGAAACCCAACTCAGCATACAAACTCACAAGCATACACCAATACACTATGCACCCATACAAACCTGAACCCCCCAACTCAGCATACAAACTCACAAGCATACACCAATACACTATGCACCCATACAAACCTGATCCCCCCAACTCAGCATACAAACTCACAAGCATACACCAATACACTATGCACCCATACAAACCTGAGCCCCCCAACTCAGCATACAAACTCACAAGCATACACCAATACACTATGCACCCATACATACCTGAGCCCCCAACCCCCAAGTCAGCATACAAACTCACAAGCATAAACCAGTACACCATGCACCCATACAAACCCGAGCCCCCAACTCAGCATACAAACTCACAAGCATACACCAATACACCATGCACCCATACAAACCTGAGCCCCCCAACCCCCAACTCAGCATACAAACTCACAAGCATACACCAATACACTATGCACCCATACAAACCTGAGCCCCCCAACTCAACATACAAACTCACAAGCATACACCAATACACCATGCACCCATACAAACCCGAGCCCCCAACTCAGCATACAAACTCACAAGCATACACCAATACACTATGCACCCATACATACCTGAGCCCCCAACCCCCAACTCAGCATACAAACTCACAAGCATAAACCAGTACACCATGCACCCATACAAACCCGAGCCCCCCAACTCAGCATACAAACTCACAAGCATACCCTAATACACTATGCACCCATCCAAACCTGAGCCCCCCAACCCCCAACTCAGCATAGAAACTCACAAGCATACACCAATACACCATGCACCCATACAGACCGAACCCTCACCCTGCATCTCAACGTACACAGTACTTCACAAAAACACACACTCAGGCATACCCGATACACCCCCCACCACCGCATCTCAACATACACTGCACTTCACAAAAACAAACACTCAGGCAGACCTGACACGGCCCCCACCCACGCATCTCAACATACACTGCACTTCACAAAAACAAACACTCAGGCAGACCCGACACACCCCCCACCCCTGCATCACAACATACACTTCACTTCACAAAAACACACACTCAGGCAGATTCGACACACCCCCCGCCCCCACATCACAACATCACAACATACACAGCACTTCACAAAAACACACACTCAGGCAGACCCGACACTCCCCCCCCACGCCCACATCTCAACATACACACAGAAACATACAGGCAGGACAGACCCGACACACAAACACAAACAAGCAAACAGCGCACCTCCCCCCCCCGTACATACCGGACGTGCTGGAAGGCAGGCTAGCTCGAAAGCTGGCGAGGTCTCCAGCACTATGGCTGGCGTGGGCGTAGCAAGGCTGAAATGCCTTCCGGCATCAAGCCTTACAGGCCATGCCAACCGTAGTGCTGGCCCTCCATTGGTGCAGCACACACGCACTACGTGACTCGAAGGAGACACGTGGTGCGTGTGCCCTAAACCAATGAGGGCCAGTGTTTTGTCCGGCCCGGAGGATTTACAAAGACTTTCCTAATGGAGGGCAGCCGATGCTGCTTGCGGGCCGCCCTCCATTAGGAAAGTCTTGGTTCCTCGCGGCTGGACAAAAATGCATGGTGGGCCACAACTGGCCCGCGAGCAGTAAGTTGTGCACCCGTGCTTTAGAGTCTCCTTTATTTCTGTAGTCAAGCAGAATCTGCATCCCATGATGATGATTTCCCATGGGCCACAGAAGCTGGTTCAATGGGAACAAATAAAATCTGAAGCGCAGATACTGGTTTCTATACCACGCGTTGGGAGCCTTGGTTAGATATTTAGGTATCTCGCCCCGATTCTTGGTTTCATTTCTGAGTGCTTTCAGGAGACAGTGCAAATGTTTTCCTCCTGGGTTTTAATCCAATCATCTTGACAAAGCTTCAATTTCACCTTCCCAAGAAAAACAATTAGTTCATCAAGATCAGATTGCAGGTACTTTAAAATCGACCGACATCCATTAAACCAATGCTCCATTAGGATGTTTTCAGCTCTATGCAATCTGATCTTCAAAATTTGGTAAGGGCCAGCTGGGAGGGGGAAGGGGGAAACTCATTTACGAAAAAGTGCCAGAGTTGTCCATGTCACACTTGCTTGTAACAAAGTCAGACCAAATTCCTATCTAATCAAAACAGTTGAGATTAGATTCAGGAGCTTCAAGATTCTCCTCCAAAAAGCACCATCCATTGACGGCCAAGTTTCCCAAGGGGTACGAGGAAACCCTTCAGCTCCGTATATTAAAGATGGGACCACTTTCAGTTTGTAGAAGGACAATACCAGCAAGATGGGCACACCAGGATGATCTTTTGGATCATCCTGGCTTGCCCAGTCAGGATTTTCATCCTGGATTTCAGGGACCGCTGACGGGGTGGTCACATCTGCTATTTTTAATAAGGGCACCTAAGTATATAATCAGAGCGGTCTTCATCTGTCGTTCATGGCCAACATAACATTGAAACAAAGGATTTGCTATATTGTTTTGCAGCACCAGGAACATGATGTTTGTCTTGGCAGAGTTCATTGATAGGCCATTAATCTTCAAATCCTCCTTAAGAGCATCTAGGCTCCTCTACAGGCCTATGGGGTTTCTGTCAATAAGCACAAAGTTGTCTGCATAGAGCAAGCATGCCAGTTCCTCTTTTACTGTACTTGGGGGGAATGCCCCTGCCTTGCAAGCAATTCTCCTACATCAGAGAGGAATAGATTGAACAATGTCGGGGCTAGTGGACATCCCTGTTTCAGGTCTCTAAAAGTGTAGATGGGAGTTGTCAGAAGACCCCAAGCATTACGTCACTCTTGGATACTGGTGGATTCGTAAAGGGATTTGATGGCAGCCAGTAGAGACACCGGGCAATTCCAATCTTCAATTTTTTCCCATAGTCGCTGGCGGTCTGTACTGTCAAATGTCTTTCTCAGGTCAACAAAGGCCAGGTAGATCTTCGTGTTGCTGTTGAAGGCCTTCCCTTTCCAGATATTGAGCAGGAAGAGGTTCAGGTTGGTGCCAACACCCTTAACAGAACTTGTTTGTCTTGGCTCCGCTCTCTTTGCTATTTTAATCCAGATCAGCAGTTGTTTTGATAGGAAGGTGGCAAATGGCTCACCCAGTGCATCTAGAAGGGTGATTGGTCAATAGTTGGACGGATCCGACCTATTGCTCTTCTTATAGTTCGGAACTATTATCGCCTTTCTTCATGATCCCGGAATTTCACCTTTCCTCATTATCTGATGAAAAAGATGAAGGGAGTCCAGATTTCTAGAAACTGTTTGATCATGTTGTTTGTAATTTCATCGGGACCCAGAGCCCTCGAATTATTGTCTTTTTTAATAACAACTCCACATCCAGGTGATCAAGCGGGAATGGGTAACCTGTGATACTTTTGCCTTCTACCAGGTCCTTTGCCCCATCACCAGCTTCAAATAATTTTTTGAAGAAAGTGATCTATGCTTATTCTGAGACGCTGTTTGCCAAGGAAGCTGTACACAATAGTCCTGCCTCACTAAGCATCTGCCATGTAGTTCTTATATCCTTTTTGGCAACGTTTTCAAGCATACGTTCGGAGTCCCTCTGAAGGAATGAGGCCTTATGCAAACCCATCCAGTTTTTATATTTTTGTTTCCATTTTTAGTTCAGTCTTAAATACTGGTCTTTATCCGGATGGCTAATCGATTTCATCTCTTTACATAAGAGACGCTTCTGTTGTTTCACTTCTGCATTGAAGCTGTGCTTATGTCGTGGGACAGTTGTCGAAGTTTTGTTAGGTGTTACCATGAATTTCAACAAAAGCGGCACATAGTTCAGGTCCTCTCCTCGTACAAGTTGATTAGTTGATTGGTGTATTGTTTACGTACAGAACACATTTCTTACTTTCTCAGCCTCAGGCGATTAGCCCTCTGGGTCGCTTCAATGTTCGCGACTAGCATATCTCGCGCTAGATGCTGTTTTCCATCCCAGATTAATTTCAGCAAAGCATGGTCGCTTGTAGCACGGGGCAAGACTTCAAACCGGGTAATATCCGAAATGGCTGAGCTGGAGACAAAGACATAGACCAAAATACTGAAGTGGAAGTTATCCGACCAGGTAGTCTTAGCCGGGATGTCCCCCTTGGTCTGTCCATTAAGGATATGTAGTTCTTTGGCATTCATAAGCTCCAACCACTTCTCGGCTCTGGTTAATCGAGCAGCTGACCAGTTATGCCAAGACGACAGAGGATGTTATTTGTCTCTATGCACAGGCAATTCAAGTCTCTCCCTACAATTACGAAATAGGGTTATAATACAGAGTTTGATTGTCAATTGCATCCGATACCATATTTATGAAGTCCTTAGTTGTAAATGCCACCAGTTTCAATAGATGTTCAAAATCCAACTCCTTTGGAGCTTATCGCCTTCCTCTTCCTTGGTGATAACTACCAGGTTTTGCAAGAAGGGAATTGGACTAGAAGCTTCTAACACAGTAATCCCAACTCCTGTTTTCACAAAGGGCAGCCGGCCCGCTGAAGGGAAATCTTGCGTGCCTTTATAGGCAGGGTTAAGAAAGGAAGTATAGCGTCATGAGTCGGGGGCATTGTAAGCCAAGTTTCTTGTAGGCAAGTAACAACAAACAGTCATGAACGGATCATTGCATCGGTCCGCAGATGTGACATGCCAATGGTGTTCCAGAATGCTAAATGCCATGAAGTCTCTCGTTGTTAATAAGAAGTTTGGTGAAGAGTTAGAGTTTTTCTGATCCCCGGGATGAGGCTTCTGATTGCTTGTAAATTTGCACTTCACTATTGTTCTGCTTTGTCATATGCTTGCAACATCTGGAATGGTTACCCTAATGAAATGCTTCGCAGTATAAGCATTCTTTCATTCTGCATTGCGAGCTTTCCACTTATTTGTATGCTTTAATATCACCCTTAACCACTGTTCTGCTAATTAATGAGCTTTACAAGTGCTTATATTATTTATATGCTTCTACTGGTTCGTAATATGAAACATTACGAGCACTGTTCACATGTCAAAACTAACGCTACGTCCTTTTTTTAAAGGATATCTCAAGTTTGACTGAAGCGATTTTCAAAAGGTTTGGACCGAAAACAACTTCACATTACAGTGTATCAGTATGACAAAAATCCCATAAATCGAAGAGGCCAATTTTGAGAACGAGGGTTCTAAACTTTCCATTTCCTGACAAAGGACTTTAGAAGAAAGGGAAAACATGCTAGTTCAGATCAGCCAGGTTCAGCAGCTTGCCACATATGCTAAAGATTCATCTATGGGTTCAACAGTTATGAAGGAACGCATTTTTCCATTTTAACATGTGGTGTAACCTCAACTATAGAGCTTTCACCGGAGCTCTAATATACATACATACATAGATACATATATACATGTAGATACATGTATATATATATATATATTTAATGAAAAACATTGTTAAAAGGACGTTGTGGTTACAAGTAAAACCGAAAACCCCCAGAAATTCGCCAGTTATGGTAAGCTAGGCAACCATAACTCGCGCTACCACTGTGCACTGTTAAGACTAACACCTAGGACATCAAAGATGACATCACAAATGTCATTGATTACATCACTGATGACATCACATATCTGGGCCACTTGTTTTTGTTCACTGACATATATAGGTCAGGTGGTTTAGTTCACTGACAGTCAGAATATTACAATTGAAAATGTGCTATATATCTAGATGTTAACCTTGTCATGTGTTATTTAAGTACTTTCCTTAGGGTTTGGTCTCAGCTTATGGTGCACATACATGGCAAAAATTGATTATTGTAGTGCTCTTTAAATAGGCACCAGTCAAGAGAACCTGAATAAACTCCAAACAACACAGAACAATGCCATTCGGGCTGCCCTAAACATTCCCTGCAACCACCACATTTCAGAATCTAGAACCAACCTAAAGTGGCTACCTGTCAAGCAGAGAATTTCACTAAAAACACTTGCCCTAACGCACAAATGCGTGGCTAACAAGGCCCCTATCTACCTCTGCAGTTGGCTGTCGTGCCACTCGACTTCCAGACCACTAAGAACTGCCCAGTCCCACTGTCTATCGATCCCTAGGTTTAAACTGCAAAAAGCAGGGGGCTCAAGCTTCCCTGTCCTAGCCTCTAAGCTATGGAACTCCCTCCCCGCTACAATCAGAGCTGAAGACTCATTCAACACATTCAAGGCCAAAACCAAATCCTGGCTCTTCGACCAGCTTTAAGACTTGCTCAGCGCCTTTGTCTTACATACCCTGACACACTGACCTCCGTTATTATTTTTGACTGTACACCCTAAGGGTATATCCACTGTTAAGCCTTAGCGGCACTGAAACCACTGTAATATTTGTAGATAGAAACCCTGTCAATATTTCTGTTAATGTAATGTAATGTAATATAATGTAATATGTATGCCTGTATATATGCATTTCTGTAACTTTGTACAAATTGCACCCTGATGCCTCCGGGCCCAATGGTTTGCGTGTTATAAATAAAACAAATACAAATAAAAATACAAATGGGGAAATCAGCAGGCCTCAACCACACAATTCATTTGTATACATGAAGATAAACGTTAATGTTATTAACATTTTCTGATGATGCTGTTTCATTCTTCCTTACTTTAGTTTCCCTGTATGTGCCTCTGATTTGTATGCATTGTGGTTCTTCAGGTGTATTGTTTGTACCAGCAAAAGTGTTGTAAGTCTTGAATTATTAGCTAGTTATTACATGTTTAACATTACTCAAAACTCTGTACTATTCAAAATTACAAGATTATAAATAGTGTACTTCTATGGTGCATGCTGCAGTCATTGCCTATGTTTATATATGATTAGGTTTCTGTATTAACAACAACACCCCAATAGAATGATTTTAGATGAGTACATTCTTTAATAGATTAAGTAGTTCATGATCGGTCTCACGATCAACCCTGACATCTTGTTACCAGCAATATAAACACAACTCCTTATAGGGACTTTTCATCAAAATGTATTTCACATGTGATGTCATGAGTGATGTCATCAATGACATTTGTGATGTCATCTTTGATGTCCTGGCTGTTAGTTTTAGCAGTGCACGGTGGTGGCGCGAGTTATGGTTGCTTAGCTTACTATAACTGGCGAATTTCTGGGGATTTTCAGCACCTTCTAGAATCATTTTTAACACTTCTATACACTTTTTGCAACTATTTCAACTGGTTTTGCATCCGTAGACGTCTATGAACATCTGACTTCATTGCAGACTTTCCAGACAGTGCCACATGACCATACCCTGGCGCGCGGCATGCTGACATGTCCGAGAACCCATCAGCACTTCACGATAAGATCTGTGGTTTGCGGACAGTTCGGAACTGCATTTTCTACTGATCTAGGAAGTTTCAACTTCAAAATTTCTCTTACAGAGCTCCTACACCTATTCCTACTCATTATTCATTAACAATCTAGTACACAGTACATACTTTAACAAAACTGCTATTTATCTTAAAATGGCATCAGCTAATGCCATCCCTCCTCCCCAAGAGCCACCACCACTGCTGTAATCAAGGAGCATGAGAAACACTGCCCCCTACCTTAGAAATAGCACACGTGCAACATTTTCCCCTGTCCACCTGGCCCTCTATATGAAAAATACATCTGAAAACAACAAAAGAAATGTTCCTTTAGGAACCACCTTTCACATTTAGAAAATAGAACAAAAAAAATGTATAGACTCCATCTACTTTACATTTCTCAGTAAAGTACGTAGACTCAATAAGATTTGCCAACATTTCCATTTGCATTTTGTGTTATGCTAATGGGAATATTGTGGCGTTCATCCCCTGTTCCAGGGACTGGAACGGTGGATTCCGGCCCGGCAGCCCAAGTTATCAGCCCAAGCGAAGCGAGGGTGGATAAGGAGGTCTCCACACCATTATCCCCCATTCCAGTCCCATTGGGGGATGAAGGCCATTAGCACCCTAGGTTCCCAAAGTGGGAACCCGGGGTGCTAAAAAAAGGATTTTTTTCCTACACCGGGATGCCTTCGGTGTCGCTGTGTAGGAAGGAAAATCCTTTCCCAAGATGACCACCATGGAAATGGAAGGCAGGGTTCCATACAGGGCCCCTCTTCGCATTCCACGGCAGCCTGCAGAAGGCGAAAAAGAGAACCCTATGACCATATTACCACAAGCAAATTTTTCTTCCCTTTCAAACCTGTCCCAATTTCGAATAATTTTACCACAAAGCCAGTCCCAGGTGGACATAGAGACGTTAACCCCATGTGTTATCCGTGGTGGCCAGTAGCCAGATTGTCCGGATCATGACCTTATTCCAAGGTCCAGACAATCTGGCCACTGCCCATGGCCGCAGGCTACACCTCAGTCACCAAAGGTATATCACTATTTTTTGTACCTACATTATGACATTTTTTGTACCTAAATTATGACACTTGTCAAAAAATAAAACAAGGGCACATTTGCAAAACCATGCTTTCAGGTACTTGCCAATGCTCCTTACACAAGTTTGCTGGAAATGCACCCATGTTTTATTTTTTCAGAAGTGTCAAATGTATGCACATACAATAGTCATATAACCTAGACCCCTCTTGACAAAATCCATTCAGACTTTACGAAAATATTTATTTCTAGATCTATAATCTTTTTGCAAACCTTTGTGTAGATTTGTCAAATTGCACCGCATTTATAAGCCTTTACAATATTTTGGGACGCCCCTCTTATTTTTACCCCTCTTGACAAAATACCACCAAACTTCACAAAAACATTTATATCTAGATTTATTATCAGTTTGCCAAATTAAGTGTAGATTTATCAAATGTTACCTCATTTATAAGCCTTTCCATTATTTTGGGACCACCCCTCTAATTTTGCCCCCTCTTGACAGAATCCCACCAAACTTTGGAAACATTCGGAATCAGGTCAGGAATATAATTGCAAAATTTCATGCAGTTTCATTAAGTGGCGCCAAAGTTATAAGCCATCCAAGAACTGCTTTTCACCAACCCTATAATGCAGAGGTGTCCGCGAACTTCACAGAACTGCCAGCGAATAGCCGGGCTGTTCGCTGACTTTTACGGTGAAAAACACCCGTTTTTTTGCTTCTTGCAGCCATATCCCATCCCATCCTCATCACCACTCACCTCCCCAGAGATTATTTGATAAATTTGACAACTGCAATGTTGTGCTTTTTTTTTTTTTATGTTTTTGCTGCGGTGTCCATGGACAGCGGGCGGAGTCGCAAATCCAAGATGGTGGGCATTTCCAAAAATCTGACGCACTTCACGCTTTTCACCATCCAATCAGTGGGCTCATCGAATGTTCACAGACAGCACATTGCCTTCTAAGCCATTCAGAGTCCGGTCCACAGAGTGAACAGGGAAATGAGTCCGCGGACTGGACCCAGAGATCACTAATTTTTTTTAACCTACTTTTTGGTCATTTTTTAAAAAAACTACTGGACGGATTTCCACCAGCACGCTATTGGGAGCAAGCTGCCACTCCTGCCGCAAATTTGGTGAAAATCCATCCAGCGGTTTGGGCAGTAGGCATGAGCAAAGTTTTTCTCCATTCAGTCTGTGGGAGAAAAAAAATGTGGGACCCCCTATAACTTTGCCCTCCCTGGACAAAAACTCACCAAACTTTGCAAAAATATCCAGAGCGGGCCATATACTATTTTTGCAAAGGTTGGTGAGGATTCGTCTGCAGGGAGCAAAGTTATAAGCCGCCCAAAAAGTGGTCTTCCTATGGGTTTAGCAACTTAACCATAACATATATATATATCTATATTCAGATGCAGTTGGGCCCATATACCTTGCTCTCAACAAATTACTCTACACATTGCGGTTTATCGTGGGTTACATGCATTTTATTTAAGTGATTCAGGTGGTCAGCCAACATCTGTTTCTCCCCCTGCGGTCTGGCCTTTATCAAGGCTAGTATGTGATGTGGATTCTTATGCCTGTTTGCGACTCTGTGTTGATGCTCTGCTTGGAGCGATTGGGATGTTGTGATTTTGGCCATCTGCCTGGCTGGGAAATGATCTGCCCTGTTGACCTGATCTGCCCAGGATCCAACACCCCAAGCACTGCAAGCAGAGTGCCAACACAGAGCCGCCACCAGGCATACGAATCCACGTGCTAGCCTTGATAAAGACCCAGAGCGGTCGAAACACGTATCGGCTGACCACCTGAATCACATAAATACGATGTACGTAACTGTGATAAACAAGAATGTGTAGAGTAAATTGTTGAGTGCAAGGTATCCGGGCCCAACTACATTCAAGTCCAAGCATGAGGTGTGCGCAACACCTCCCCTTGCTGTGACCGTGCTGCAAATGAACTCATTAATCCACCAGAAATATCCTAGTGCAGCACAAAGTTGAGTCAAAAGCCTAGTGCCCAAACGTCTCTCTCTCTCTCTCTCTCTCTCTCTCTCTCTCTATATATATATATATATATATATGAGAATCTCTCTTCCTCATGACGCTCATGAATGGGCTGAAATGAAAACATAAAAAATGTTCCTGTATGATTGACGGATCAGGGTCAGCAGAGGCGCGGTGCATGCGTCCTCAGACCCCAGCATGGCAGGCAACTGTGCTGGAGGAACCACACTAGTGCACTGCACAGTAGTATATGTTTATTGGGCCCACGTGTTGTCATTGTTTGTTGAGTTGGAGTACTAATGCTCCACTTGTCCATCCAAGTACTTTCCCTGTGTAAGGTTTGCCAGCATGCACTTAATGGCACGCTTGCACACACTCGTGGAATATATGATGTAAAAAAAGTAAGTGGTGTGTAGATCACAGTTGAGATGCTCTCATTTATTTATTTACTTATTTGGACATTTGTAGAGCGCTCCCAACCCGGAGGCATCTGGGTTGGGGCATTATTGATGAGGCTACAAGTCACGTGAAGGTGCTAGGCTTTGAGAAAGGGGGATTACGCCAACCCACCATGCATCGAGACCCTTGACCAGGTTCTTCAACTTCATGGACCTCAAAGGGTTTTGCACTAAATTCTGGAAGGTGTTACCACCAGGGCTTCTCACCACTGCCAGCCTGCTCGTGCCATGCCGGTGCTAAAGCTTCATCGATGGCTTAGCTGCCCCACTACCAAGACATGTTTCCGAACCCCCAACCCTCCGTGGACCCCGAGAGATGGTGTTAAGTCCCAGCAAAGAGATTCTGCAGGATCCAGTTGCTGGCAACTTCCATTGTGTGCATGTGCTGAAGCGGAAGGGAAGACGGCCCAATGGATGCCATTTTCATCTTGAAACTGGTAATGAGTGTCTAATTGCGTGGATATTGCGCCAGCTCAATGCTGTAGCATCCTAACACCACCAGAGCGTCCATGGATTGAGTATTGTGGGCCCAGCTGGGGGTCCAGGCCATGGTCTGAGAAGATCAAACTAACGATGGACGTAGAGGAAAGGGAAGGAGGGTGCAGATTAAGGTGACCGTCAAGTGTTGGGAGAGAGAAGACAAGCTTAGAGAGCGCAGTGGTGTGTGTGATAATTACGATGTCTGTCGGTCAAGCTCATGGATATCAGAGATCGGATGCATATTTTGGAGGGAAATTCTGTGGTTTCCATAGTAGTAGACAGTATTTCATGAGGGCCGTTTCATAGTACTCAGTGGGTAGCACTAATAATAGTGACTGGCTGTGTGATGGCCTTAAGATGTGCTCAAGCAGACCTTTGAAGTGTGGTGACTTGCCAAAATTATGGTTTACTGATCCAAGACAACACCCAGAACAACTGTGCCGGGGTGGCAAAGCCAAGCCGCCAAGGATGGTAGAGACAAGAGCTGACTGGGTAAAGGGAGGATGTAGTAAGGATTGTGAAGGGCACGCGGTGAGGCATAGCAAGGGATCTGCCCATTTGGGTGCCTTAAATGGCTGTGCACTTGTAGAAATGAGGCTCCTAGTGGATCGGACCTCAGGAATTTTGGACAGCCTTCTCAGCACTTTGCCCTAGAGGTTTAGCTATTACACTAGAAAGGCTACTGCGGGATATGGGTACACAGCGGCGCGCACTTTGCGGTATGCTCCCAAGCATGAAATTGTGGATTGCGATTTGCCTGTTCGACAGTGCTGGTGAGTTTGTAAAGATAATATGCATCTGCCCATTTGTAAATGACCAATCAATTAATGCTAAACAAGATCAAGATCAATAAAGGAAACTCGGCATTAAACTATTGATACGTTTATATTCCAAGACAAACAAAGCAATTGGCTTTTTTTGTTTTTTTGCTTATTGCCTATGCATGTTTTGTTCTAAGCGAGCTTCTTCAGGACATGACATTCAAATGATACATATGATAGATCTCAAATGGGTGTAAAGAGGCAGTTTTAGGTTGTATGGAGTTGGAGTACATTATTTTTGCCTATGTCAGTAGAGAACTGTCAAATGTCTGTTGTGGGACTTTAGAATATGTTTTGTTGTGTTCGCTAAGAGTACGTTGAAGTCCTACCGGTGTAACAAACCCAGAAGCACACAAGGGTTCGCCAATTGAAATAGTTCCCCCATTCCATTCTTCAACATGACAGTACCTCCAGCATGTGTTTGGCTGTGAGATGGGCTTGAGTCCCAAGCAGGGGTGGACTGGCCCGTAGGGAACTCTGGAGATTTCCCATAGGCCTCTGCACCCTGGGCCTCTTTTTTGTGGCATTTCCAAATTCTCCCATAGGAAAAGGGCTGGGCTTGCTGAACATGTGTAATATGGGACCATTTTGAAAATTATCTCCAGTGCCTCTTTTGGTTTCCAGTCCACCCCTGACTGCTCTGCACCAGAGGTGGATACTAGAGTCACTTCCATTTGAATGGGGGATTTTGCTCGGAGTTAATGAATGCATTGGGAATGGGTCTGATGTTGTTTAATGGGCCTACACACTACACCATCATCAATAGGACAGGTGTCCATGAACAGACGGCGGCATGCGACTCTGGAGACATGTTAAAGCAACGGCAGAGGCGAATAATCCCAGATAAGAGATGTGCACGAAGGCCTCTGCTGCTGCCCACTTTTGGCCATTTTGAATTCACTTTCCCACACTAATCTCCAGCCCTCTGTGCTGTTCCTCCCCACTCCTCGTTATTTGGCAGTTTTTTTCTCTTTTTCCCCCTCCTGCCTCCAGCCCTCTGTGCTGCTCCTTCCAACTGCCTGCCAGCATTGTTGACTGATTGTACTTCTCCCCCCACGTCCACTCGCCCCCAGCCTCCGGTGTTTGTCCACCCCGCTCCCTCCCGTGGCCATGTTTTCTCACGTTTCTTTGTCTCCCACCTGCAG
Source organism: Ambystoma mexicanum (assembly GCF_040938575.1). Taxonomy (NCBI): domain Eukaryota; kingdom Metazoa; phylum Chordata; class Amphibia; order Caudata; family Ambystomatidae; genus Ambystoma; species Ambystoma mexicanum. The sequence goes on from NC_090925.1 coordinate 381,807,023, forward strand.
TGGCGGGTTCAGGCATCAGGGGAGACCTGCGGGCTTCAGGACCCTTCTCAGCTAACACCATCAATCATTGAGGCCAAGATGGCCAAGCTAACTGTGTTCCTCCACACCCAGCAGACATTACAGCTCGGCCCTTGGAGTGACACTCCAGAGGATGGCCAGTCCCCTGGGAAGCTTCAGCTCTCTGAAATGGCTGCCCTCTAAGGGCTGGGCTGGCAGTCTCACCGTGTCTTCCTTTTCAGCACTCGGCAATTAGCCATGGGCAGGAATTGATACCATGGAATTTCTGGGTAATCAGAGTTGAGAGTGGCGCTTTAGCAGCCGAATGCCAAAACCTCTCAGAGCTCGCTGTTTCTGTATCAAACTGATAAGTCCAACCTCCAAAAAACTTTATTATTTAAGTAACCCCCTTTCTTAAAAGGTGTGAAAGCTGTTCATGATCCGTTTCATTTTTTTTGTTTTTAAATGGAACTGTACCTTTAAATAACCTGATCAAGAAACCGCATTCAGGTGTCAATGACCAGTAAACAGAAGAAATATTATTTTTGGGGGGCGCGGGGGGGGGGGGTCATTTAGATTGCTTTTTACTCTATAACTAATAACCTGAAGAGAGTTTACAGAGGCCTCATGCTGCCCTATATCAGGGTTCCATGTCTTTGCAACGAAATCAATTACTTTGATGTCATTTCTTCCTTGAAATTACTTTAAAAATGCTTCGATTCTTTTTTCTTCTATTCTTCCCCTTGGCTACACCCCTGCCACAAACCCTTCCCCAGCCCCCTATTGCCCCTTACCCCACAACCATTCTAAGCATGTTTCGAAGTAATTTCCTCGCAGTACATTACATCGGATCGGATGTGATATCAGGTGGCGTCTGATGAGCCAGTGTTTGCATAGGTTTTCATGTTGGCGCTTGTGGAACTGCTGTGCAACTCGATCGGGGCAGGCGATGGGGCCGCCTGAAATCTGCTTTTGAGTCCGTGAGAAACAAGAGCATTGCAGGCTTAAATGCGCCTTTGCTGCACATGCCAGAGAGGGTGATTAACCCCGAAAGCATTTACGTTGCAACTCAATGGCTTCCAATTGGACTCTGATTGTGTGTGCTCGCAGACAGGTCACGTGGACTACTTCCACATGTTGGCCAAGCTTCATGGCTGAGAATTGGGATGGAACTCAACAAGCAGCACAGATGGAGATGGGACATTATTACTAGGCCGGTTTCCTCGTGTGCTTTTTCTTCGTGCACTTTGTTTTTGACCGATTTAAAAAAGAAAATTGGGGTGACCTCCAAACCCCACTTCTAACACACACCACATACCCTCTCCGCCCCCGGCAAAGAGCAAAAGTGCAGCAAGAAAGTGCGCACTCGGAAACTGAACAAACTGCAGATGCATTATGCCGGGTGCATGGCATGCCAGCATCATGACACGTGATTGGACCATCACTATACTGGCTTTTCAGATGAAACAGTATGGCATGCCAGTACTCCATGGAGCCGTGCTGGTAATGTGAGGGAGGGGGGGGGGGAGGCTGGTGGTGTGGAGGGGGTGACTGTTTTACCTTTTGGTGGCGGCTGCTGCCCCTGCCTCTGCAGTGATAATGATATGCAGGCACACCTGCAATGCTTCCGGAGTGGATCCCGTCTACGGTGATGAGGGCACCTGCAAGGTTACGACGCGTCCTTTCATCGACGCCTGTTTTTTCGACAGGTGTTTTTACGAAGAGTTTTTGCAGAAAAAACTCATTGATTTTTTTGGGGGGTGGGAACATTTTTATAAAAGGTTGGGGGGGGTCGGGAATAACAAAAATAGGTAGAGGTGGGGTGGCTTAAGGGGGCTGCCCCCCAAAATACTGTAAAAAGAGTTGATTCGTTTTTTCAGCAAACACTCTTCGTGAAAATACTGGTAAAAAAAGCAGGTGTCGAAATGAAAAATCACCTAGAAGACAGGCGGAAATGCTGGGTTAGGGTTAATTAGCCAACAGTGGATAGAATGTCCCTGGCTGACTCTAAAATAAATATGGGGGTGGGGGAGGGGGCAGAGAATACATGGTGAGAGCCAACCCAGATGCAAGCTTGGGGTCTGTGGCCTGACAGTGCAAGCCAAGCACACGTCGAGCTGGCAAAATAAGGACTGTGGCAATACATGGCATCTTCTATGCCCACCACTTGCAACACAATACCCATGTCTGCTGTCCTGCCTCCCACCTTTTATAACACAAAACCAAAACCTGCCATCCTGCCCACTGCGCCTTGCCCACCTCTACTTTTGAAAGGGCATGGTGCAAACCAGGCAGGCTCCTAAGGTTTGCAAGGCTATGTGTGGCAACATATGTGTAAACCACATCATTTCCATATGTGTTGACATTACGAGAAGTCACAGCATATAAATGACATCACAGGAGAAGCATCAACCGTTTAATCTCAAGAGCAAGATGAGATGTTGCATTACAAAGTAGCATGAGTGTCCCTGCACATAAACTCATGATTAATGGGGGTTTCCAATAGCAGACACAGTGAACTTATATCACTCTTGGGAACTCCCAATGTTGGAAGGTAATATGATGTGCCCAGGGTCACACTATTCAGGTATGCAGTGAATCCAGCAGTTGAGGCAAGGCTGCAGTTTAGGCACTTTAGCACATATCTTCTCTGTGCTAGTGCTATAGATATGGATTCGTGTTTGGCTTCTACAGACTAAAACAATTCTCTGCTCTATGAAGATGACTTGAACATTACACATCGCAAAATAAACCAACATTACAAATGTATACATTATTGTAGAAATATGTTAGCAAAAACTAGATGATTACATTTTAGTTCCTTTTCCTAAGCCAAAGACTACAAATGAAAAAACTGAAAGTAATGTGGGCCTACAGCTCTCATCTGAAGTTTGTAATTGCACTTTCAAGCCCCACAACAACTCAACATACATCTCACCCTATTGAGACTCTAAGGTGGGTAACGTCAGATGTTTTTGGCTAGTGAGACCCCACTGAAATCTATGAATGGGTATTGGGCTTACCATGAGTTGTGCTTTGAGTGCGGGGCAGGTGGCACCCACCAAAGACTGGTGAATTCAGGTATTAAAAATGAAACTGTGTGACATGCTCACATGCTCATAGTCATTGTTTGACACAGACATGCAGGTTTCTGTTATGCATAATGTCAAGAAAATGTAAAGTTCTACAAAAAAGCATGTTAGCATGTCAAACCTAGTGAGATGTTCAGGTGGCTCGGAGAAGGCACAAATGTGGGTAGCTGCTTCAGATTTGAGAGGCTTACCCAAAGGCCCCCATCATGCTCTCATTGTAGTTCTCCTCACTAAGCAGGCACATTCATTAGCATTTCCTGGGGAGGCAGCGGGGGTTGCCCTGCAGGATGGTCATTCATATGATGGCCCTGCTGCACTGCCTTGTGAGCCCGGGACTCCTGGAACAATGTTTAAAGATGTGAAGGCAGGCGCCATGTTACCAGTCTTTAGCTTCTCCTCCTAACACACGTTTTCATGACTTCATCAATCTTCAGGGCCAAATGGCCATGCACCCAAGACTCTATGCCCTGGCAACAATGAGTTTCTTTGTTTTTTCAGGCGGGGCTGCATTTCTGTTTCAGGTGTGACAAGTTAATTGGCTCTGAGAATTCTGGTACTTGTATTTTTCGCACTGGATTTTGCTGGCAGGTGACTGGAAACAACTCCCTCCATAGCACAAATCTTCTTTAAACATGCATGGAGGGCCTTTGGGATGAAATCAATGTGCGTATTGCAGAGAGGAAGGACACTGGCGAGCGCAATGTCCACACTTGCAAAATAGAGGCGGGTATGGTCAGAGAAGGCAGCACAAAGGGCACCTAGGAACAAATGGCCACAACATAAACCATATGCAGCTGCACCAGAATAATCAAGGGAATGGTGCACAGAATCAAGGCCAGGCTTCGAATCAAACTACTTTTACCCAGAGTCAAAATCAGCAGGGTATACAAAATGGAAATAAAGAAAGAGGCGGGAATATTTTTGATACTCAATCAGGTGCATATTACAATTATAGCAGTGACTACACTTCGGATGATGTGTTGTTACCGCAATAGGACAGCCCATGACAGGGGTCGGAACCGGTGTCCATTACCGTGAATCAGAAAGGACCCTACATAGATATGAAAGTCGGGAATGAAGAGCATAGATTCCTCGGAGATACGGGGGCACAGAAGTGCTCGATAGACCATCACTTGGTTGCAGATATACCTCTGTCAGGGCGACAAAATATCTCAGTAGGGTTCGCAGGTACCCCAGTAATAAATCCCGAGTCCAAATCAGTGGCAGTGACAATAGGGCCTTTTACTGAACATTGTCCATTTCCTTTGACAGGGAATTGTGGGGAAAATCTCCTGGGATTGAATTTATTGAAAAAACTAAGCGCAGTTATTCACTGTACACTAGATGGGGTATTCTTGACTATTTCTCCTCAGAATATGCCAACATCTGAATTTGTGACTAAACCTTTAACAGGGGAATTGAGTGAGGTGCCAACTTGTATTTGGGCAGGGAATGACAATAATGTGGGATGCTTCAAGATAGAGCCAGTGAATCCAACATGGGCCTTTGATTGTACGATTGCTGTCTGCACTTACGTGTCCAAAGCATTCGGCAATAGTAAAATGTGAAGCACATAAAAAGGTGACATGCAAGGTGGGAGAGGGAAATGCATTTGCAGACAGAATTGCGAAGCAAATTGCCACTGATTTGAATACAAAATGTTAACAGTACAATCGGAGGAAGTACCCTGTATGATAGAGAATGGAATTGTCACTGTTAAAGAGATGCAGGCGGAAGCCACTGTCGATGAAATACAAGGGTGGGCTGAAGGCTCTGCAGAATTGGATCTGGAGGGTTGTTGGGTGGACAAGAAGAGCGGGAATTGGATGTTGCCAAATGCCTATGTAAATGCAATGGTTACAATGGCTCACAGTCCCACCCATATTTGCGCAAAGAAAATAATTCAACATCTAGCCACAGTCTGGGAAAATCCACTCATAAAAAAGAATGCAGAGAGGTTGGTACAGAATTGTATCACATGCCTACAACACAATGTGGGAAAGGGAACAATGACTCCAACAGGCAGTGTTGGCCCTCCCTCTATGCCATTTGAGGTGATCCATTTTGATTTCATAGAAATGGAGAAATGCCAAAACTTGAAGTATGTTCTGGTGGTCATATGTGCGTTCAGCAATTGGGTGGAAGCTTATCCATTAAAAGACTCCACTGCCATGAGCATGGCGAAAGTAATGCTGAAGGAGTATTTCTCTCGCTTTGGTCTGTCCCGTGTCATATGGTCGGACAATGGTCCGCATTTTGTAGGTGCAGTGATACTGCAGATTTGTGCAGGTCTCCAAATCGATAAGCGATTTCATTGTTCGAGACATCCGCCGGTCTTATTGAACGCTACAACGGAATCTTGAAGTCCAAGATTAGCAAGATCTGTGCAGGTAGCAAGCTAAGTTGGGTAGATGCATTGCCAATAGCGCTACTGTGTATGCGAACATCTGTGCAGGCGAGAACTGGGCTCTCCCCGTACGAAATGATCATGGGGAGACCAGCAAATGTTTGGTGTGCACCTCAGCCGAAAAGGCTAAGGGAAGTGGAACATCCTGTACTCAGCATTTATTGTAATCTGTTAATGCAAAAACTGTGTTTGATTCATCAGCAGGTGCAGGAGGTGCTGCCCATAAAATACACTGGCCCAGGACACGCATTGGAGCCAGGAAACTGGGTGCTAGTGAAACATTTTGAACGGAAAACATTGTTAGCACCCAGGTGGCGTGGGACCTACAAGATCCTCCTGACTACACAGACGGCGATACGAGTGGATGGACGAAAGGCATGGATACATGCCACGCATGCCAAGAAAGTCCCACCACCACTTGACACTTTGACTGATCGGGAGACCGACCAGAAAGAGACAGCGGTTCCAGAATCAAAAAATACAATTGCCAGTTCCTTGCCACAGAGACTGCCCGATCCTGAAACAAAGCCTGATGAAATTGGCATAAAAGAGGAAGGGCAAAGAATGCCGCAACGTTGTCCAGCAGCTTCTGCATCACTGCTGGCTGACACCAAGCGTATACCTCTGTGGCGCGCACCATCTTTTGTTGCACCAAAGCATGCATCGTCGCCTGGGCGCCCATCATCATCTGCCATTGCACCCCAGGCTGACTCCAAGCTTGAGACCGGAAGTGCACCCGCACTATTTGTCGACCACACGATACCGGGTGCAAATCGGTATAACCTGCAGAGCAGAAAAAAGGAGTGATCACACCTTCATCTTTTTGTGATTTTATTGCCTCTGTTTCCTATTCTTGGATGAAGTAGGAATCAGAGGCCTAGAGGAGAGTGGCGTGAGGGTTGTGAAAACCAGACAGCTCAACAAACATAACTCCTCGGTGTTAAATCCATGTGTCCGGAACCCGAGCGGACAAGCGTGGCGCACATGGTACAAAGGCAACTGCTCTGAAACTCTAGAGCAATGTGCTAATGCACGGATATCTTGCCAAACGACTAAGCAATACAGGCTGATGAGAACTGGCATGGAAAGACTGTAGACATTTATCGAACTCTCTAACATTCCAACAAGCGCATCGACAGGAGAATATTCCCGACAAATATGGTGGAAGAAGACGAATGACGAGAGAAGATGCCGGAACCAGAAAATGTCCCCCTCCTGCACCAATGCTGATAATGAGTTAAACACAGTACATAGTAAGGTGAAAAAAGGACATGGTCAGAAGAATTGTATGCTGAGTCTAACAATAATAATGTGTATAATGAGTATATTAGCCCCAATATTGACTGTATCAGTATTATGGTACCTGGGGGAAATGCACCCTCTAGAGGTACTTTTGCCTGTTGTGAACATTTCCACGACGGAAAGCCCAGTTCATGTGATTTCCTATACCTTGTCCCCAATGGAAGAGAGACATAGGGAAGGGTATGGTAACAACACATTACTACTGATAAGGAACATGACACACTCAATACTAAGAAAAAACAACTGTTGGGTTTGTGCCCACTTGCCCCAGCATGGTGGTAAGGGAATAGGATGGTATGTACAGCCCCTGCCATTGACCTCTGCATGCTATGCCTCTCTGAGTGCCTTATATTATGGGAAATGGAACGAGAGTGAAACTGGTCAACTAGACAAAACAAACATGAATGAATTCGAGGAAGTGATTATGAAACCGGTGGGTTTCTCCATATTCCATAAAACACGATTAATTACACCAGCAATAATGCCACAGGATAGATTGTCTGTGCCTTATAAATCATCTGTGATCACGTTTCATATGAACCCAGAAGGAAACAAGGATGCAAAGCCCCCTTCCTATACAGTAAATTATAATCCACGTTCGGTCCCTTTTTGTTTACAGAACAAGGGCTCTTTTCAGGTGGGGACATTCACTAGATGCAAAACAATAGCATTCCTTGATAAAGAAGTGGAACCAATATATGTGGGAGATCCTGTGTACTTTATATGTGGAGAGAAAGCATATCCTTGGTTACCTAGAAACTAGGGAGGTATTTGCTATTTAGGCTTTCTGTTTCCTGAGGTGTTTCTTTCAAAAACAGCAGATATAGCCAAATTGACCAGGTCACGACCTCGCCGGAATATTGAAGATGGATTGATTGTAGAAGACATAGCAAAATCATTTATACCATTTTGGGGCCAAGCAATAAACTCTTATAATACAAGACGACTGTCCAGAATATTAGAAGAAACAATAAATAGAACAACCAACATATTATATAACATGACTCTTGAGGAAAAAGGAATTAGATTGATGTCACTGCAAAATAGAATGGCCCTTGATATAATCTTAGTTGATCGCGGCAGTGTTTGCAAAATCGTGGGATCAGCGTGTTGCATATTTGTAAGCGACTCCTCCCCCACGATTTTCGAAGCGATAAGAAAATTGCATGTATTAAGCTCTGATCTTCACCCCCCTGAAGGAGGCTGGGAATTGAACATAAGCTCCTGGTTCTGGGAAGTGTTGCGGTCCTGGGGATGGAAGCTATTTGCAATCTTAGTAGCAATTCTGGGAATATTCGTGACATGTTGTTGTTGCATACATTGTCTCCCCATAGTATGCACTGAAATTAGTGAGGAATGTGTACAAATGGTAGAACGAAAAAACATTACTTGACCAAACACTCACAATAGTAATGAATCCAAAACGATCAAAGAATTCATGGCAATCGATATTGATAATAATAAGGAGGAGACAGCGAGTGTATATGAGTCAGAGTTTGAATCAGATTCCGAGTCTGATCTAAAGACTTGGTCGGAGGAGGATGCAATGTATGGATGAGGCGTTTGGCATACGGCCAAGAGGAGGGTTTGACAGTCTAGAACAATTAGACACACCTCGAACGGAAGGCAATGCAGGATAATTGGTTGGCTGAAGACCAACCGCCTCATTTAAGGTGTTAAGAATATATGCTCATTAGTCATTACATAGTTACTAGCTCAACTAGAGTGCGGCCATTTTAAGATGACCAGAATCGCCATTTTGTTTTCTCTCTGTGCTCTCTCTAACGCTGCTGTTTTGCCTCATGTAAAACTGTTTTGCTGTAGATATTATTCCGCTTCAATGGTCCAAGGTTACTAAAGACGTGTTGAAACATTACGCTGGAGAGCCAGACAGAAATGCCCGGTTCCCTCCCTCACATATCCTTGAAGGCAAGGAGCAAGGCATTTTAATCAGTACATGGATGCCAGCGAGTCTCCTTAAAAGAATAGCAATGTACAAAACTAATATTAAAGGGTTTGAATTATGTTCTTCTTTACAGCCCCGCTTCTGAGCACTGTGAGACCCCAGAGAGCAAGCTGACCTCTAGAGTGTGAATCGAAACCAGGAGATAGTAAGGCCTGGAATGTGCCAGTCCCCTACACGCAGCTTGCCCATGAAAACAGAAGCTCTGTGTTCTCTCACATAAAGAATGGTGTCTGTAAATTCGAGATTGCAAACTGTTACTAAATATGGTGGTCTAAGGTGTCATATTCGTCACCATGGTCAATCATCACCTCCAATTCAAAGGGAATGAATTAGGGGCGGCATTGAATGTGTCATTACTGATTGTAAGATGCTCATTTTGTATATATGTAACTGATGTACATTTTTCGCTCACTTGCGTCCCCCGAGGTCTGTAAGACACACGTCGCGGGGCGTGGGACCATTTGGCCAACTAGGACTATGTGTTTTGCAATAAACCCAAGATTTTGGGAATACAACCTCGTGTCTGGTGTATCAGTTCGTGTGTGGTGATTGTGCCTTGTTTCCACATCCGAGGGTCCCTCAGGGCCCCTTCAGTTGGAGGTCAGGTAATGTGGATGGCGGCAACAGTTTCTCTTTTTTTGGGTGCTACAATGGCAGCTGCCTTGACGTCCATCCCTTCATAGATGCATGTCAAGTCTGTTATTTTTTCCAGGGATAGTGCTTATTTTTAAGAGGTGTTTCCGGAAAGCTGATGACTTACATCCTTCTATCATCCTCAGTCGGATGGCTTCCTCATCTGAGAAATTTGCCAATTCACAGTATGTGATTCTTTTGTAGTAGGAGTAGGCTGACAAATCGGTCAACCGTCTTGTAGGGTAATTGATGACACTGTTTGAAGGCATACCTTTCATAGATGTGATTTAGTTGTACTATCAGTTTTCTGTTGAGGGCTGCGATGCCCATGTCATAGGATGTTCTTTCTTGTGCGGGAATTGTTTTGAGGATTGTCTTGACCGCTTTCCCCACAAAAATTGGTTAGTACTGGTGGTTTCAGTGATTTGTCATCACCCACTGCTTTCATGAAGTCTGAAAATTCTTCCCCATCTTGGACCTCTGTTCTGTTGGGTTTGTAGTTGGAAAGGCTGTGGTCATCTGAATACTGATGCTCTGAACACTGGCATTGCTTGGGCGAGGACATGGGCAGCTTGTTCCTCCTCAATGGCGTGACAAGGGGGGTGGAGTGGACCGTTTTATGTGTTAATGGCTGTGTGACCTTGGTAATGTGGTATGTTGCAGGGGCCACTTTGTGGATGGCACAGTTGGACCGTTGTGTATGGGGGAGGCAGCTTACCATATTGCTGCTCCTCATTTGTGGTTCCTTCCTTTCCTTTGATGTCTTGGGCATCCAGGTGTATGGCTCACAACCTGTAGGTTTTCACCTTGTTGCTGTCTGTGTGACTCTTAATGCGCATGGCTGTTTTGTAACAGTGTCTGGATGTCAGCGATGGATCCTATGATGTCTGAGGAGGTCTTTGGATGGATCCTTGAGTCATGGAGGAGGTGGTCTACCGGCATAGGTTGGAGCACTGCAGCGGGTGTCAGGTGGGGCTGTCAGGCCCTGGAAGAGTGGGGAAGACTGACCCTGCAGAGTCCTGGATCAGGGGGGGCTGCTGGGCCCTGGAGCAGCGACAGAGGTTGCCACATTAGGAGCTCTGGAGGATCGAAGGGAGCCACTTACCTGGTTGGACGGAGGGCTGAAGCAGGAGCCGACAGGTGTCGATGGAGGTTGCCGGACTTTGGGCGTGTGGAGGAACTGTTCACTGTGTCGGATGGGGCTGCCCCAGGAGCCGCCGAGTGGGTTGGCGGTGGGTGCCCTCGCTGCGGCACAGTATCGTATGTTCAATCACCAGACAGCCGTTCTGCTGCCGGCTGGGCTGGGGAGCGGGATTGTTTCTACTTTGTCGCCAGTTGTTGGATTTGCTATAATGAGGAGGGAATGCAGGATTAGGATGTGAACTGCTCCTTACTAACACACGGGGATGGTGTAGTGTGCAACCATCTTCTTTATTTCCCTAATACATACTATACATTTCCTTTCCCAGCTCATCCCCTTCCTCTTCTCCCTGTCCGTGCCTTTCTGCTTCCTCTTTCCTCTTAAAGGTGTATGTCTTCGTTTCTCATACACAACAATCGCCACCTGATTTATGCAAGACAATATAGACTAAACACTTTGGGATTTCTTTTCGATTCACAAGAAAGACAAATAGTCACATAATCTTTAACAAAGAGCATACCTGTTTCAAACAATGATCAAATCAGGAGACGTTTCCTTAATAATACAGCCAACGGACGAATGTAAATACTTCTAAAGTTGTCGCCATTCACTGGTGAATACGCACATCCAGTCCTGCCTACTCTCCTTGCATTCTGTCCCTCGCTTTCAGAAAAGAAACGCAGAACTGCAAGTACCACAATGCAAAGAAAGAAGCATTCCATGATGCATCACTCGTTCCTCACACGGGCATAGTTACATCTATGGGATTATCACATTGATAAGCACAAGCACCATTATTGTAAACGAACGCTGGGCCATGGCATGAAAACACTAGATGCAGCTCAAGTTGTCCATATTGACACACGATTAACCCCTCCAACAGACAGGGGTTTCTTTTTCTTTCCATTGGGACCCCTATGGGTCTGCATTTATGATAGGATAAGCATACATTACAGGTACAATAATGCAAAGAACAGCAACCACAGCCTGACACCCTCTCTGGAGGAACTGGTCCCCCCACCACCAGTTGGAGGAAACTCAGTAGCTCCTTCTCTACCCCAGCTGCATTAAGCCACTGACCAATACAATGACGGTGGCTGTTGGCAACATTCACACCCAGCTCCCCCAGCAAATGCCCAGCAAAAGGGACCTCACTCTGGTGAAATGTGTATTGGGGGTAGACAGCCCCTCAGCCCAGGTTCAGCCTGTTCAGACACACCCTGGGCCAAAACATGCAAAACTGCAAACGTGCATGACCAGCTATGGTCAGTTTCCTTGCTTAAAAGGAGAGGAAGACAGCCAGTCTATGCATTCAAGAAAAGGGCTTAAACCAATAGGGGCATGCATTTTGAGTATAGGGTCACCCAAAAGGCATTATCGTAATAAAAATAATGGTGCATGGTAGCACAACTTTACATTGTATAAAAACGGTAATACTGCCACAAGTCTGTTCATGATACATATAAAAGTCAGATGTGCCGAGGGATCCATTGAAGTCAAGGGAGGAAAATGCAAAAAGATAGATCTTTTTTAACAGTGGCCTATCACTATGAGACTGAACGTTGTACGATGGGGCCATCAACAATCGCTTTGGAGCAGCTAGAAGTGGCATGTAAAACTCCACAAAACACCCAAATAAATAAATAATACACATACAGTGACACTCAGTCCTCCATAAACGCATCAATGCCAAAAGCAAACCTGTAAACCTGATGAAGAAGGGGAGGCAAGGCTGCACTGTGTAGTGTGGTGGCATGCCAGCACCGAAGCAAGAGACAGGACTGAACCTTCAGTCTGTTGTTGCTGTCCATGATCAGAAGGCCGGCTACACGGTGCACATAAACGGAGGAAGTGCAAACATGTAGGCTGAACGTTGAGCTGTGGTAAGCGGGAGACAGCTAATGTGTTGGCCTTCTGTTGGGTTAGAGTCTCCAGACCCGCAGAGAACTGCTGCCTCGATGCTTCCTCACCTTGAAGCTAGCCTAACGCTATTTGAAGTGAATGAATGAAGCCATGCAGAGGGTGGAGAAGAACAAGCAGAAAAACACTGATGACTTTTACACAGAGCCTGCATCCAAAGAAAAGGCGCCAGGAAGTCACCACTGGTAGCCCGAAAGAGATGGAGGCTTGCTGCACAGACGCTGAAGTGCTGGCAGAGAGAGGGAGCGATTCAGTGAGCCAGTGACAAAGTACTGAGAGTGTGTGACTGGGTGGTGTGATGTCACGTGTCACGGGAGACCGGGTCACGTGTCAGGGGTCTGGAGCCGGAAATAAAGGAATCACCGGACTGGCTGTTTGGTGCAGGTCCGGGTTTATGCAGAAAACAAAGTGGTCGTGTGCTTCTTTAGCTCTGCGCTGCGACCTTAGGCCTAAGTAGGCCCAGGCACCTTATCGAGGCTCCGCACCAACGGACTCCCCTACATCACAATGTCGACGAGGATGGTGCTTTTCACCACGCTTCTCTTAAGTTTATCATCATTTTCAAGACACAGATCTCAGGCTCAACGCTCAATCGACCGGAGTATGGGTACAACACTCCGGCAAGGACAGCCAGTGAGAGAAGCGGCGGCAGCTTTGAACTGTAAGCATCAAACAATCAAAGAGATCTACCTTCATTATTCTGGCCGCACGTCCCGTTTTAAGCAAGCATGCGAGCCTCGCTTCCACACCCCCAATGTTCCAAAGGGGATTCCGGCAATCTAGAATGGCCATTACGCGGATCTCCAGTGTACGCGTATGAACGTCTCGCGTAGAACATAAGCCTCGTTTCCACACCCCCAACGTTCCACGGGATTACAACAATCCATTTCTTTACTGCATGAAACACACAAGAGGCACGCTACACTATGCGATCCATGGACGTTATGTATTCATCTCACAAATGCCGGTGAGCAACGTATCATGATTTCTACGACTCCCCAGTGGCAGGAAGGGTTTTCTTCATCGCGCTCACCCTGAAACATAAAATATGGAACACTCCAACACCCCAAAACACAAGATTGCAACAAATTGAACACTTCAGCATTCCAAAGCAAAGGACTGCACCAACTCCATACGAGAGAGCTGGAGGAGACAATGAGCATTTAGGAAGTGCAATGAACTCCAAATGACAGAATGACCAGGGGAGGGGAGCACGCTTCTCGCAGCCACGCGCTGTGACACCACCAGAAGCATGTGCTCGCTCCTGCACCAGAAAGACATCTAGTGTCCCGCGCATAAGCCGCTGCCTACCTCATACCACCGCAACGCGACCATGTCCAGCACAAATGCAAGCCCCTCAAGGTCAAGTGCAGGCCCATCAGCAAGAGTGGGCATCAACCCAGACCACCCAGACCCAACACTCACCACTCTCATGGCGCCATTTGACCCTTTCACCACAGCAACAGCCATTCGCTGGGGAATCTGGTTACAACAATTCGATGGCAGGGAAATAACTGTGGACAGGAAGAACCGCACATTCCTACTGCTCAACATTGGAGCAGCAGCACTACGCCTATTCAACGCCATCCCCAACAACGGTGATGCAAATTAATACGACACTGCTAAGAATGCACTCACAAACAAGTTCAAACCTGACCTCAATCCCGACTACGAACGACTCCATTTCTGTATGGCCAGGCAACGGGAGAACGAGACTTTGAACAATTTCCATGCCCACCTACGGGAGATGGCGGTTGGTTGTGAATTCCCCAATGAGGAATTCGCCATCCATCTCCAAATTATGAACAGAATCTTATCATAAAAGCTGAGGAGACCTATCCTGTCAGAAAAGAACATAGCGCTATCTCGTATCTTCGGGAACGCATGGATGACCCGGTGGCAGTAATCGAGGTCACAATCCAACGTCTTCCACTAGACAACCTGAGAAAGACTGAGGAAGTTGCAGCCGTCTCGAGACACCAAAACACCTGAGAACCAGGAGGCAAAGGAGCCAACCCATCCAAACCCCACATGCCTCAAGGATGAGAGAACTCATGCAAGTGGTGTGGTGGCCCATGGCACCAAGGAGAAACATGCCCTGTGTGGGGGCCAACCTGCTGCAAGTGCAACCGCCTCAACCACTATGCAGCAGTCTGCCTATATCCGCCAAGCGGAGGAGACCGGGAACAACCGCCGCGACGGCCACAAGAACACCGAAAGAGGTTTGGCCCTCGAGAAACCTCCCGTCGACCAAGCAGGAAGGGGAGAGCGAGAGCCGTAGACCACACACAGGGGTCACCCGATACGAGTGAAAGTGAAGAGAGCGAAGACAGTACCTCACCTGACAGGCGGGACAAGGGAAGGCAAAAGAAGCCCAGCAGGAGAGTACATCGCGTACACCTCATTTCAGCAGTCGAACTCAAGATGTTCAATCAGCGGAAGAGACCATCCTGCACAGTCATCACGGATGGCAAGCCAATAAAAGTGGTCATTGACACCGGCGAAACTGTCAACGTCATGCCAACAACAGCGTTCAACAAGCTCCACCCGAAGCCGGTGCTCCAAGACAGGAAGGTGCGACACTTTGCATACGGCTGCAACAAACCACTACCGGTGAAAGCATCCTGCAGATCAGATCTCTCACACAACAACAATGCGTGCCGAGCCAGGATCTATGTAGTCGACGCCGGATGTGAAACTCTCCTAAGCTGCAGAACAGCAGAAAAACTGAAACGAATCCACTTCGCGTTCAGCATCCAAGACGCAGAGATCAACAACCTACTCCAGAAACACCAACAAGTGTTCCAAGGCATCGACTGCCTAAAAGGCAGGTCCATCAAGCTGCACATTGACCCCACTATTGAACCGAAGGCAATGCAACACCACTGAGTACCGTTCCACATGAGAGAGGCCGTGGAGAAGGAACTTGAGAAACTGGAAAGAGCAGGCATCATAGAAAAAACCTCAGGGCTAACCCCATTGTGTTGCATTCACATGAGGCTCCCGAATGCAGCCATCAGAAGGGAGCGACATATCACGCCTACCATAGATGAACTCATCGTCCACCAAACGGGGGCAACAATATTCAGCAAACTGGACCTCAGGTCAGGATACCACAAGCTCAAACTAGCATTGGAGTCGAGGTACATCACCACCTTCTCCTCCCACCTTGGCCCGAGGAGATAGAAACGCCTGAACTTTGGGATATCGTTGGCCGCTGAAGTGTTTCAGCATGAAATCAGAAAAGTCCTGAACAGCCTACAAGGGACGATGAATATCAGTGACGCTATCATTGTGTATGGGACAAACAACAAAGAACACCACAAACGCTTGGCGGCAGTTCTGCAACACCAGTCTGACAATGAACGCAGAGAAATGTGAGTTCGGCAAAGAAGAACTCTGTTTCTTTGGCTACATTTTCAACTCCCTAGGAGTATCACCCGATCCAGCAAAGGTGAAGGACATCAAAAGCACCAGAGCCCCACAATCCGCTACTGAAGTAAGGAGTTTTATGGGCATAGTGACTTACTGTGCAAGATTTATCCCGGACCTCGCCACTCTAGCAAGCCCCTCCGCAAACTCACAAAAAAAGACCAGAAATGGGAATGGTTGCCCATCCACCAGCAAGCCTTCCAACAGATCAAAGACACACTATCTGCATCCACGACAATGGTGTTCTTCGACATTGAAAGAAGCACGGAACTCCTTGTCGATGCAAGCCCGGTAGGCCTGGGAGCTGTGCTTACCCAAATCGACACTGAAGGCAACACACACCCCATCGCATTTGCCAGCCGTGCATTGACCAAAACTGAACAAAGCTATGCACACATTGAGAAAGAGGCCTTAGCAATCCTTTGGGAATGCAGACATTTCAAAGTTTACCTACTGGGAAAGCAAGCAAGGGTTTTCTCCGACCACAAACCCCTCATCCCTATATTCAAGGGCTTGGCATCACACCCACTGGCATGCATCGAAAGTGAATGCTTCAACTTCAGCCTTACAATATCGAGGTGGAATATCGGGCCGGAGCGAACAATTCAGCTAACTATCTGTCCCGTCACCCGCGGCTCGCTACAGACCAAGAACAGCAACACGCTACTGAAACCGATGATCACATCTGTCATGTGGTTTACTGCGCCCGACCTTGGCCCTCACCTTACAAGAAGTAGCAGACGAGACCAAGGCAGACACCATCCTAACCCACACCACGCGAGCCATCTAGTCAGGGAACTGGAAGAACTTTCTAGCCACAACCTCCCAGCGCACAAAGTCAGCCCAGGAAAAGCTGCAAGTCATCATCAGAATGTGACACAAACTCACTGTAGTCCCCGAAGGGGTGATACTTAAGGGACACCGAATTGTACTACCAACTGCACTGGAAGAAAGAGCGCTCAAGCTAGCCGATAGTGGGCAACAGGGATTTGTTAAGACAACATCATACCTGAAATCCCAGATGTGGATGCCCCAAATGCAGCTACGAGTGATGAACCTTGTAGAGTCCTAGGCAGCATGCCAGGCCACCAGGAGAGCAGAAACCCCAGAGCCTATTACCAACAAAAGGTGGGATTCCATTAGCGTAGACTACTGCACCATAGCAGGAGAAGGCTACCTATAGTTCTGGTGTACGAATTCAGCCGATACCCGAAGGTCGAACACGTGGCTTCCACCAACGAAGAAACCATGATCCTAGCACTGGAGAAGATCTTTGCAATACACAGCATCCCATCCTAGATCAAGAGCGGTAATGGGCCCCCTTTGACCAGCCAAGAACTCCAGCAATTCTTTCAAGACCTCAACGTGCAGCACAAAAGGATCACCGCAGGCTGGCCACAAGCTAATGGTGAGGCGTCGCTGAGCGATTCATGGGATCACTCAACAAAGCAATCTGCATCACAAAATAACGAGAACACCCCTGGTTAAATGATGTGTACAGATTCGTGAGGACTCACTGCCAGACCCCACACTCCTCAACAGGGATCAGCCAGGCCGTGCTCATGTTCGGGGTGCCGATCCAAGCGGAAATCCCTGTACACCCAAACTGGGTGGCACCAGATCTAGACATCCCTATCATAGAGGCAAGACGAGTGCAGCGGAACGAACGGGAGAGCCACTCTAGCTGCGCCGGTCACAGAGATTTGCAGCCTGGAGACATAGTGCTGGTCAAGAACTGGGCCCCGTCCAAGAAAATGTCACTAAATTTCGAATTCAGGCCATGGACAGTCAGCGCGGCAAACCACAGCATGATCGCCGCCACACGGGGAAGTGAGACAGTGACCATGAACAAATCCCACTACCGGAAAGTCCCGGCAGCGATGTGGGAGGAAGAGCCAACAAGCTCGAGGGGAGAACCCCAATCACCTGACCGACCAGAGACTCCTGGGCCCTCAGAGGACCATGACACACTGTTAGAAGCTTGAGAGCTCACACCAGGAACGAGCGAGGCCCGATCGGAGACCCCTGCGAGGGAAGATGCAGAGCGGACTCACACCCGATACCATCTGAGAGAGAAGCCACAACCATCATCCCGCCTCCAAGGGTATGTGATCCAGGGTGTCTACCACTGATCGTGCACCGCCAACCGCGCCCCTAAAAGACTAGAATGGACTATACTGGTTTACTGTTACTGTTGATAATTAGGGATAAAAGCATTCTAAGTTTGGGGGGAATGTAATGTCACGTGTCACGGGATACCGGGTCACGTGTCAGGGGGCGGGAGCTGGAAATAAAGGAATCACTGGAACTGGCTGTTTGGCGCCATTCCGGGTTTATGCAGCAAACCAAGTGGTTGTGTGCTTCTTTAGCTCTGCGCTACGACCTTAGGCCTAAGCAGGCCCAGGCACCTTATCGAGGCATTGCACCAACAGGGTCCCCTACATCACAGGTGGGAGCGCGCCATGGTGCTGCGAGTAAAAGAAACTGGCACGAGAATGCCTAAGCACTCAGACTGTGAGAGTCATGAGAGTGCACAGAAAGAGCCAAGAAATGATACAGTGAGAGGCTTTAGAGGTGTCATGGAGGACAGCTCTGGATCAAAGAAGCGCAGTTGGGAACTGCCATCCAGACCCTTCTCATCAGAGGGCAAAAGGCGCAAAGAAAGGGGAACGGACAGGTTATGCTGGGAGTTGAAGTCCCAACACACCTGAACAGGACGCAAGAAGCACAGAGAGGGAACAACAGCTACGCTAAAGGATTGAAAATACATGCTTATTGGAGCTCGTGGTTCTGAATCACCAGGCAAAGCACGTGGTGCTGGAATGTCTCCGGGTAACCAAAGTGAACTGCCCACACAAGACTTGCAGGGAGAGAGAAAGAGAGGGAGAGAAAACCAAGGAAGTGATGTCTATAAGACATGGTCGTCCTGGCACCAATCAGGCTGAGCCTTTGCCACTGAAAAGCCCTAAGAGAACCAAGGTGAACAGCTTGGATTGAGGAGCATTGAGGAAGATGGGGAGTGAACCAGGAAATAATTGTTTTTGGGAGGTTGTGGTTCTAATGCTGTACCAGGCAAAGGTTGAGGCAATGAGAAGGTTCCGGAGAACCCAAGAAAACTGTTTTCCGGGAAGGGAAAGCGTTAGGGAGAATTCTCAAGAATGTGCTAATTTCCCTTACCTTTTGAGACTCCCAGAAACTTTGCTGGATTTCTAGGATTTGATTTTTCTACCTGGGAAGAGTGTGAGCCTTTTTTTCCCACTCTTCCATGTATTTTGATGTGTGTTTTACTTGTGTGTTCTTTGGTTATGGAGTTTTAAAACAACTCCATAGGCATCATCTTTTTCTGTGTGTCACACATCACCTTCAGTGCAGTGGCACAGGGATGTCTTTCAGACTTCCCAAGGTTTAATACCTTCGCTGGGACTGACTGCTGTCTCCTAGAGCATGTAAAGTTAAATTGACTTTACTACTCTCTTTAAATTTACAGACCCAGCACACACTATCTTCCTATAGAGTGCTGGAGGGGTTGCCTAGCATCCCCTGAGTCAAAACACTCATGTAGCAGTCAAATGTTACCCTTTCCTACTGGAAATGGCTGGTGGCAGTGGTTTAGATCAAACTACCATGATTTTTCCCGACCGCGAACTACGGTAGCTAGAAATCGTGTCAGCTATGTTTTTCAATATGGCGCCCAGGACCTATCTGTAAAAACAGACTCCGGTCAACTTTTTTCGCCATTTCGTTTTGGAAAGGTCCTTCTTGTGTTTGTCTCTGTGCGCCAGACCAGGTTTGGTCCCTTTGTTCATTGGCCTTTGGCGGGCTTCAGTGCTGAAGCTCTCCTCTGGCGTCCGAGTGTCTGGGGTGGACAGGATGTAAGGGAGGTGCCCAAACTCCATGTGCTTAGTCTCCTAGGAGACCTAAATGCACTCTGGCGTGATTGGCCCGGCTGGCTGTCCGGCAAGGACAGCCACCCTGCTGTGCGAGTGACAGCTAGGCTGGAATGAATGGGGAAAAACTGTTTAAAAGCAGGTCTCTGGGACTTGGAAAGCAGAGTCGACCACTGGAAGGAAAGAACCAAAGACGAGCTGAAGGAAGACGACTGCTGCAACTCCTGGACGACTGGTGAAACCCTGCTGCAGGTCCGAATTGCCTGAAACTCCATCGACAGAGAAGCCCTTCAAGGTTAACTTCTTCCCTTGAGTTTGGTGGGAACAACCAACTCGTAAGCCGTCTGGACACTGTCCTCTCCTGGTCGAATTTTCTGCAGAGTGCTGTGGAAAACCGGATAGCCAGTGGGAAAGATACCAGTTTGTGGTCTTTAAGGCACTCACTCCTTAAACCAACGTTTTGCCAAGCTTGTGGCCTTTTCCCTGGGCAGTGCAGGAACCTCCCGACATCCTCCTTCTTGTCCCCACGAATGAAGCTCAGGAACAGCGAGATCTGCTCGAACTGCCAGGAACAACTGCCTCAGCTACAGCTCTTCTTCACGTTAAAGGTACTGTGCAAACGCGGTCCGGAAATCTTTTCAGCCACAGTGAAAGTTTAAGAATGTTTCCCGACTTCGAAGGCTTGTCCATCCCTAAACCAACATCTAACTTTTAGTCTGACCAAATTCTTCTAAGATCCGTGGCAAAGGCTTAACAGTTTACTACCAGAACTGTGCTTTCCTATACAAAGACTCTGAACCATTGACTTTGGCCCAGGCCTATGAACTGAATTGCTGGTTGTGGTTAACTGAAACCCTTTGCCCTGCCTATGAAAGTATTTGTGCTTCATTTCTTATAACCTTGTCTTTTTTACCCCTTTGTAAAGTAACTGAAGTGCCATTTTGCTCCCACTTCAGGCGAGCTGAACTTGTTCAATAACTTATTGTTTGTGTATTTGTAGTGTATTAGTATATGATATTGAGCTGCTCTTACTAGTGTAATGTTTTCCAAATGACTATGTAAATAAATGTATACTCTTTTACCAAGAAACCTTGAGAAAGTGTTTGAATCACTGTATTTGTTGGTCCTTTGTTTAACTTGTTCTACTGCTCACTTTACTCTTGAGATAAGTCTGGCTGCTCAGGCACTGCTACCACATTACTGTGTAGTACAGGCTTGTACCAAAGGTGAAATTGTAATGACGCTTGTAGTCTTAATTGCATGTAGTGTTCCGCAAGGGTACTGCATGTGATTCTGCCTAACAGAAAGGATATCACTCCCGAGCGTGATGCAAGAAACTATAGGAAAGAAGAGGTCAGTGTTTACGGAGGAGGGGAGACTAGCTGACCAATCCCTGAAATGGAATCTAGAAATGACCAATAAGAAGCTACCGTTTGGTATCCAAGAATGGTGAGCAATGGCACCAGCTAGATAGAGGGAGAGCTAACGAAGAGACCAAAAGTGCAGAAGAGAACATGAGAATGATAGGTAGGCATAGATAGAGCAAGCCAACGAAGAGAGACAATAGCTAGGATCTAGAAGGAGAACAGGAAACCTTATGAAAGAAACTATTGTCTTGTTTGTAAATTAAGTTTGATTGGAATTATGTATGACTAGTGACATCACTATTAATGGCCATCTGCTATAGTACATAAATCCAAGGTCAGCCCAGCCTCAGGGCAAGAGGGGTCAAGCCTCTCACACCAATTTAACCAGAGTCATTAAGCTCCATGCAGACCTTAAGAAACTCCAGGGCACCTGATGGCCTACAGTCACAGTTCCTAGTCCACCCTGCTTTAAGGGTACTCACAGTCCCTGACTGATGAACCTTGCTCTTCAGGGTCAAGGCTATGGAGCAACTAGGAGGGCCTTCACTCATTTCTCCTGGGCATTGTTAAACACACGTACACTGCCAATGACGCAGGGGTTTTGTCAAAGGCCTCAAACCTGACCACCAAAGAGCCAAAGTTATAAACACACCATGCGCTTGGAGGCCCTTGGGTGTCAGGGATGGGAGGCTATGTAAATGCTGGCACAAAACAGACTGCTGCCCTGCACCATAACAAGCCTTACATATCCCCTTCAACATTTTAATGGTGTTTGCTCCCCTGTCCAGAGTGACTCTGTAAGAAAAATGAATGTGAAGGCAGGTTTACAGGAAGAGGGTGTGTGAAAAAGTGTGGGAACCTCTCGACTGTGAAAGAACATGGCTCAAGCAACCTGTTCTATGGGATTTTTCCCGCTCAGGAGGGTCTACAACCATGTTTTTAGCTCACTGTACTTTTCACGAAAGAAAAATGGCCGTTTGCATGTTGTGATGCTGGAAATGCATTGGAGGGACAGGGCCTCCCTGTCCTTGTCCTGTAGTCCTTTTTCACTTATGTTCTGTATTGTTTTCTGGCCAGGAGCCCATGTGGGACTCCTGGAAGTGCAGCTCTTTCTGTTTTTGGTTTGGTGTACAGAGCCATGGGATACCCTTATGGCACCCATGGTTGGGGGTACAACCCTGTGCCCCTAGTGTATGTTTTTGGGCACCTGTGTGTGGCGCACAGAGCAGGGTATGGGCTGGTGGCAGCTCCATGCTGAATTTGACAGGTGCTCTGAGTATCCTCCATTTTGGGATACCCAGGCACTGCCCTTGGAATCAGTTGATTCCTGATAGGAAACAAGATGGCCCCTGTGGCCTCTTGCTTTCTATTGCCTGTTACCTTGTTTTCCCAAAGTCCTGGGAAGCCCTGACTCTGTCCCTTCCCCCTGACTGGGTGTTGGGTGGAAGTTCCATATATGGTGTTGTTGTGAAGTCCAGGCCAGACTGGCGGAGCCTTCCCAGTGACTGTATGTTGTGGGTACACCCTGTGGGTGGGACCTGGGTGTATGGGGTGTGTGACCAATATGCACTTCTTGTTGTGGCTGTCTGGTTTCTGGTACGAGAGACAAAGACTGAGACAGCCCTGCCCGAAACTGGTATCAATGCAGTGTGTAGTGTTGAATGGCTGGGTACTTGTCCCAATACACATTCCTTGTTGTGAGTGTCTGAGAGGGAAGAGTATGGCCTGAATGCAGTGTATGCCTGATTGGCTGACTGACTGCATGAATGCCCTTCTGTATGATTGGCTGCTGAGTGTGACCCAGCAGTGTGGATGAGAGGCAGAATAGTATATCTGGGGACCTCTCACCACTGGAAATTGTTCGAAAGCTGTGTCTACACTAGAAGAGTAACTGGAACTGCTGATCCTCGATGCCCAGCTGGAAGAAGAAGAACTGCTGCTGCATTTGCTTCGACACAATCCGAAAGCTTCCAAGTTCATCGAGGGCTGATCCGAGAGAGGACATGGCTAGACACCCTCTTTCTATGCTCCGAGGGACCATTGAGCACCGCTAACCTTCGCCGAAGCTCCCTGGAAGTCAGACCCTCGAAAGCCTGCCGACCAGAGACTGGGACAGCCGAGGAGAACGAAGTGAAGGACCCCGGACATCGATGCCGTCGAAGTCCATTGCCGTCGACAAGGGTTTGGAGTATCGCCGTAACCGCTGGAGGCCCATCGAAGCCGTGTTGCCCAGAAGAGGGGACCGCTTGATGCAGTGCCGCCGATGACCAGAGCCGTCCGCTCCTTTGCCTAAAACTGTTGAATCGAAGGACTCCCTTGTCCGCACCGACGACCGCTTTATCCCACAGGAGAAAGTCGGGGACGCTGACGTGCCGAGGAGAATCTGCTGGTGGGTTTCCCGCCACCAAAGACCACAAAGACATCGATGACTTGACGCCCTTGTTGGGCCACAGTTCTTCTGAAATTCTTTGCGGTCCAGAACTATCAAACGGTGCCTGGATTGACACCGTAGCCTCGGCACCCTCAAACTTTTCATCGACGCTGTCGACGCCAAGTTCACCTTGTTTGACGCCTCTCAACGATCCGTGGCTCCTGCTTTAAAGGAAGTCACTCAAGAAGGATCCATCAACGCCTCTTCGAAGGACTCTGCTCCACCAGGTTCATTGGGGGGGAGGTAGTAACATTATAGAAGGAAATAAGACTTATAGGACAATCTATGGACTGGGCTTGTGTTATATCTTTATTTACAGGTTGCCCAGGTGGGGGGATATCCACACAGAGTTGTGCCTACTTGGTAGGGGTCAATGTTCTGCCTAGTGTTCTAATCGAATCCTTTCCTCCTATACCTATTGTTGGCACTTTTATTTCTTGATCTGTGTGACATTTAACCAGAGTATAGTTGATGCACTTTAATGAGATCTGATAGTAATTGTGGTACCACTTTAGAACTGTACATATTTACCATTGGAGATTTTCTGAGCACAAAGTGAGTTATTGTGATAGTGTACATAACCTTGAATATGAATTATAGGAAGACTGTGTTTTCAGTAATACAGTGTGTGGACATTCCTTTGTGGGGGCTTGGGGACTACACTGTACTTAAGAACTAGCCTGCATCACCTCCTGAGAAGCTAGGCCTTGAGTGCTCGTCCATTGCTACCGTAATAGAGAATCTTGGCAGGGGTCCTCTGTGCCTCTACTCTACCATATAGAGAGCAGAAGTACAGACACCCCCTCCGGTCCTTTACACATGTCATTCTGATCCTGCCCGCAATGACGTCCGATAAGGGAGAACCACAGACCTGGGGTTGCTGGTGTACTCTTGTTCAGAGGAGAATTGCCTAGAATTACGGTGTCAGACCGCCCTTGTGGGCTGCATCCGACTGATATGCAAATGTATATTTGTCCTTTGTGAAAGATACAGTGAGCTAAATCTTGGTTGCAGACCTCCTGAGTGGAAGAAATTCCATAGAACAGGTTGTTTGACCCTTGTACGTTCTAAGTAGAGGGGCTCCCACACACTTCTTTGATTTGTAAAACATGGGGTTTCACCCTATGCGACCAATGGTAATCCAGACAAGGACCTCTTGCTCACTGTGCCTGAGAGAGGCTCAGCTTCACCTCACTGAGGAGACCCAATAAGACTGAAACCCATGTCTGTGGTTGCTGATGGTACTCTTGTTCAGGGGAGAATTGCCTAGCATTTCAGTGGTGGACTGCCCTTGTGGGCAGCACCAGACTGATATGCAAATATATACATCTACTCTGTAAAGGGTGCATAGAGCTAAAACGTGGTTGTAGGCCCTCCTTGGTGGAAGAAATGCCATAGAACAGGGTATTTGACCCATGTTTGGTCTTAGTAAAGGGGCTCCCACACTCTTGTCTAATTTGTAAAACTTGGGGTTTCACCCTATGTAACCCAGGGTAATCCTGGCGTAGAGTCCTTGCTCATTTTGTCTTAGAGAGGCTAGGCTAAAACCCATGTCTGTGATTGCTGTTGGTCCTCTTATTCAGAGGAGAATTGCCCAGCATTTTTGTGGTGGACTGCCCTTGTGGGCAGCACCAGACTGATATGCAAATGGTACTTCTACTCTGTGAGCGGTACAGTGAACTAAAACGTAGTTGTAGACCCTCTAGAGTGGAAGAAATTCCAAAGAACAGGGTATTTGACCAATGTTTCATCTTAGTAAAGGGGCTTCCACACTCTTATTTAATTTGTAAAACCTGGGGTGTCTCCTTATGTAACCCAGGGTAATCCAGACATGGACCTCTTGCTCACTGTACCTTAGAGTGGCCCAGTTTCTCCTCACTAAGGAGGCCCAATAAGACTGAAACATGTGTCTGGGGTTGCTGATGGTACTCTTGTTCAGAGGAGATTTGCCTAGCATTTCGGTGCTGGACTGCAGTGAGCTACTGCATGGTTGCGTAGGCTCTCCTGAGTGAGAACCAACCCTAAGAGCAGCTTGATTGCAGCCTTTCACAGTCGAGGAGCTCCCATATTTCTGAATAACCTGAAGAGAGAAAGTGGCCTTTACATCCAGAGCTTGCACCTGCAAGGCCACAGTCCTGTGTTGGTCAATGCATGTACATGTTTGAGCCTGAAGTTAGAGTGGGATTGTATTTGTAAGTTGCCTTATTAGTAAGCTCCCAGCTGATTTTCCACCCTGTTACACTGCACTCTCCTCCTCCACCCGCTGCCGGTGTCACATGCTGTACAGCAGTTATCTCTTTGGATAAAAGGTAGCAGCATGGTGAGCCCAGACTGTGTCCTTAATGGATAAAGGTACAGTTATGACCGTCTCTGCAATTTGCACGAGAAGATGAATTTTCCTGCGCTGTAGGAGTGTAACTCCACAGCTGTTCTGAGTCATAGGGATGTTAATGCATAGTTCTGGGTATCTGTGTAGTGTAATGTGAGAATGTAACTACACACGGCAGCTTACGTCTTAAACAATAGACTATAGAGCGTATGTTTACTTCAGACTTTTGTCATGCTTCATTTTATCAAGCAGTGCTGGTACTGTGCAACGTTCTCCATTTCCAGGACTTGATGGCTGCCACAAATGCGATGGGTTCCTTCTCAAGGGGTGGATTGCCCTCAGGGATGGTTTCCCTTGGGTGGGGGGGAATGGATCAGCTGTGCCACATCACTGCCACCCTAGCATATGTTGTAAGTATATCTTTGGCTCAGGGTAGTCTGGATGTGTGGCCTTTTATCAGCACCTGAGTGTTATTGTTAGCCTGGCTGTGTTGAAACAATGCACGAAGGGAAGGAGAGCAAACTCCCTTCTACTCACTCCCTAGGCCGCAGACGCCGCCCACAGCCAGGCTCTAGACTTCATCAACAGCCAGGTTCTATATTCTGGAAAGCGCACAGGTGCAGATTTTGATAAGGCTGACTAATGGGCTCATTCTTCCATGCTTGATCAAAGGACTGTCCTGGAGTGGGACTGTGTGTCGTTATATAATATATCCACACCTTCCCCAAAGAATCAGACTGCAGCATAAAATCCATCCAGGCACCATTGACGATGTGACCCACAATCACACATCACAATTCATTACTATCCAAAAGAGTATTTTTGGAAAAATATCTTGCAAGTAATGCATTTGAAAACATATTTGTTCAGTAACATTAGCTAAAACTAGCGTAGTAACCTAAGAAACTGGCCCTCTCCGACCAAAAAAGGGGTCCATTCCATCAAAAAAAAAGATGTCCCATCCTAGAATCATGGGCTGGCACTTTGGCCATTTCCCTATTGTCCTGTCCTAATGTTACCTCCCAGGTGCATCTTGGGTTCTTCCTGGCTCTCTCCATGACCACCAGTCTGGCTTCAGAGCTGCCAGAAGCATGTAAACTGCTCTCCTGAACATCTGTGAAGATCTGCTCTCCAACCTTGACTCAAACATTCCCTCTGCCCTCATCCTACTTGATCTCTCCTCTGCCTTCGACATAGTCAACCATATCACCCTGCTCAACTGTCTCTGTGATAACCTGGGCATCACTGATGAGGCTTTGGCTTGGATGACCTCTTTCCTCTCAGACTGACCCTCCCAGGTCCAACTTGGGTCCTTCCTATCATCTATCTCTCTCTCTACCTGTGGTGTTCCCGAGGGGTTTAACCTCTCGCCCTGGCTTTTCAACCAATACCTGGCATCTCTCGCCCACTGCATTGCCACTTTCTGCTCAAATTTCCAGTTCTACTCTGACGACACTCAACTCATTTTCAGGCTGCTTCAGCCTCCTCCTCTCCTTCTCTCATCTCTGATTGCCTAACTGCCATTCAAGGTATGTGCACTGCCAACTATTTTTGTCTAAATGCCAACAAGACTGAGATCCTCCTCATTGGTACACCTTCACCATCCTTTCTCCTCACTCTCTGGCCGGCCTCCCTTGGCTTCCTCCTACCACTACCGGCAAGGCTAAGAACCTCAGGGTCATCTTTGACTCCACACTCTCCTTCTCTGCTTACATCTCTGACGTCTCTAAAAAGTCAAACTTCTTACTGCACCTCCTCAGAGGTATTCTACCTTTCTTCTCATTCCCTCAGAAGCTCACTGTCTCCCAAGCGCTGGTTCTCCCTAGGTTTGACTATTGTAACAGCTTCGTTCTAAATCTACCTGCCTCTACTCTCCGCCCTTTACAACTAATCCAGAACAGGACTGCAAGACTTGTCCTCGGCCTCAAGCCCTGGGATTGTATCTCTCCAGCTCTGAAATGTCTTCATTGGCTTCCAGTGGATGCAAGGATTACATTTAAAACTCTCTGCATTGTCCATATGGCTTTCTGGGGCCTGGGTCCAAATTACCATCAACTATCCCTCTGTAAATACCTCCCCTCTTGAGCTCTTTGCTCCTCTACATCTTACTCCCTCAGGGTCAGTCGTTTTTCAAAGAAACGAGCGGGGGGTAGATCTCTGTCTTCGGCTGGGGCCACACTCTGGAACAGCCTCCGTGCCACTCTAAAACTTGAGGAGAACCATCCCCGGTTCTGCAAGCACTTCAAGACCTTCCTCTGCTTCTGCCTTTCTCCCCTTCTCCCTTGCTGATCTGTCTCTCTCAGCACTGTTCTCCTGACCACCCTCTGTCCTCCGGACCCAGGTACCTGCTCACCTTGCCACCCTCCTGCACTGCTTTCGGGCCACCCCCTGCACTGGGGTCTGTATCTGTACCCATACAGTCCTCCACCCTCTTTTCCTCTGCACCTATCAGACGTACCCTGTCTGCTAAACCCAGCACCTGCCACTTGTTGGCTGCACTACTACTGTCCAGCCTTTATGTATTTATTTGTTTATTATTTATCTGGTCTCTCCTCCGCAATTTCCACTTCTCCCCCCCTCCAAGTACTTTTCCCCTTTTCCCTTTCCCATGCACTTGCGCGTTCTCAATGTCACTAGGCCTAGTAAGATCACTGTTTGTGTTCTCCCCTGTTCCCCTCCCTTGCCTTGTTGTGCTCTGAAACACTTGTGTACGAGCGCAATAGAAATAAAATAGCAATTCAATTCAATTCCTGTAGGCCGTCCGAGCCTGCTTCCTCATCAACGGGTTGTGTAAAAGTTTGGTAATTATTTCAGGCACCGAAATAATTGTGACAGGCATTGGAAGTGAACGTGTAGGGGACCTGCCTGGGAATATAGAGCGCCTACTATCTCTCTGATGCAAGTCTCCCTTGCTAGGAATGTGAGCATTGCATGACTGTCTCCATTTCTCCTCAGAAATTCCTCCTCGATGCTTTCCTGCTGCCTCCCGCCTATCTCCCTCCACCTGCGGGCTAGGAAAGAGATACTCTTTCTATCTCCTTCCTCACCAGCTCCATCTCTTCCTGTATACATAGAAGCAGGCCTCCAGATAAGGTGGGTGCCAGGCCTTTTTACGCATGAAAATCTTGCAAATACGACAGCTTCATTTTCCTGGGTACATTTACACACAGGCTTAGATCAGAGGGCAGTGCAAAGGTCAGGTTACTTGATAGAAACTAGGAGGCTTCTTTTGATTTTTATCTACATGGATGTACTTGCAAGCCACCTCTGAAACAGAATGTATTCCTCTGAAGCCTTTCAAAAAAATAAACTGCACACTGTGATAAAAGGAATGGTTTCTTTCCATTTAGCTTTAGAAGCACTATGCATAATTTCCTAGAATTTTAGGATTGTATAATTAATTAGATGGAAAACTAAGTTGCAATTGAGAATTAATATTGTGTAACAAATTATGCTTTTTTTCCAGTGAAAGCAAACCAGTATTGCACAGTTGTATTTTTCAGAGTTCTGGAGTTCTGGTGCTGTGTGCTTAATCATGCGGAGGCAGATAATTTTTACACTGATAATTTAATCTACACTCTAATTATGTGTGTAAAATGATGACTATGCACAGTCTAGATTACATCCATTCAACCTTGCAGTCAATGGGGTACATTACAATAAATGGTCAGTGGCAGCAGAGTCTTTGCTCAAGGGTGAGTGATTGTCATTACACCAATAACAGGTGTTCTAGCCTCTCAAATCTTCAAGACTACAATTAAAACATCCAAACCTGACTCACCAGGAAGTGCAAGCGCTGTTCAAAAACAAACCAATGAAAGTTACATTTGTAATTGAAATAGAAACTCAGCGAAACCTGTCCCTGTGATAATCCATATAAGTATTCAACTTCATTTAGTGCTTCATAAATGGTTTGTCATACATCTAGGTACTGTGATTATTATACCTCAGTCGATACTCAGTTAACCGACCTCTGAAGGATGTTAGCCAATAAGATAGCTCAACCAGTTGAGTACTCATTGCTGCAATCTGTGCGTGATCTGTAGGTTGCAGGCTCGTATCCCGGCAAGTCCAACTAAACCTTTCATCCTTTCAAGGTCGATAAAGGAGCACTGACTTTGGTTTGGTGATAATTGTGATAAATATGTTCTATGTACAGCGCTTTGTCCAAAGCGCTATATAAATAACCAGTTGACTATTAGATTAGATGTAGAATTTAGCATGGAGCCCTTGCGTTGTATCATAACATTGGCATACTCATTAAACATCAAATGACAATTCTGCTATCAAACCTCAAACACACAATAAAATTAATGTTTGCTTTACTATGTAATTGGCTAGGTTTTTGTGATTTCAACATTTAAATATATAGGAGAAATGAAATGGCCAGACCTTAGGGAAATAATGAAAGGTGTATTCTGTCACAATGCCGAAAGCTGCCGTATGGTAATGATTTCCATACAGTTTGTGCATGTGTCACAGACATTTTACTCTCTTGCAAAGGAGAAAAGTCATTTTTACTCTCTTAAAATCAAATTTACTTTCAAAGTTTAAAAACAGGGAGTAAAATACTCCCACCTTAAAATCTTATCTGGAGCACTGCATAGAAGCCTCATTTAGATGATCCAAACAGGGGCAGAAGTGTCTCCAACCCTGACTATGAGCAAGGAACGGGGCGATGTGAAGCTGCCTGACCTCTGCCCGCATGGAAAAAGTGCATTTTACAACATGCGTTTAAGAAGGAATTTGAAAAAGCCCTAGAATCTGGAGGCAGCACAGATCATAGAACACCCCAGCAACAGTCCCCCAACCTGCCGTGCTGCCTTTGCTGCTTTATGGTTTGCGCTCGGCACGCAACATGTGGGGCCCTCATGCGGCTGAACACACAGATCGTGTACATGACGTGGACACCATCATTGCCACTGCACGCCGACTATGCCGGATGCATAGTGAGAACGACACTGACGCGTGTAACATCTCTATGGGGGAACGCAGGGTTTCTGCCCCATTGCTAAAGAACACAAGGCTGCACTTGACCCCTTTGACTTCGTGCACTCGGCGCCCATGTCCATATAAATCCCACTGCGCTCTGCAATTACTCCCAGAAGCCACTTCTCAGAACTTCCTTTCCGCACTGCTGCCCATCTTTGTCAACAACGCTTTAAACGTGCCTAGTAATTCAAGGTGTCCTGCCGCTCGGCGCCCATATGGCCCTGCCTGGCAGATGGCGGACACGGGTCCCACGCTGATTGATTGCCGAGCAGCAGTGGCTGTGGCAGGAGCAGGCAGCTCCCCTAAGAGCTCGCGCGCTAAATAGAGCTTCCGGGGCACTGTGGGAAGTGAGCTTTTCTGTTTCTTATGCTTCAGTGGCCAGCGCTCTCGCCTTCCGCCCACCTATGCATTTGTTGATTTCTTTCCACCCTTCTGCCATTATGCTGGGCCACCTGCAGGGCCAGTCTCACCTGTGAACTTGAGACGGGAGGGGGGGGAGGGTCACAGTTCATGGGTTGCGAATCTCCAAGTAGCAGCAGCAGCTGCCTGCCCCCATGTACCCCCCCCCCCCACGAGCCGGCTATTACAGGAGTGCTTTCCTTTTCAAATGCAATGGTTCGTCACCTCTATTGAAATCCGTAAGTGTGTTTTACTTCATTAAGTTTGTCAACTGCTCAAATGTTAATTCACACGGGTCTCATTCCTTGCATTTAACATTCCACTTTCTACATTTCCACAGTTGTTTTTTTACATTTTTTTATTAAGTGTCACATGGCCTAAATAAATAGTCCTTAACACAATTATTTTGATAACAACTAAAAAAGCATATCTACATCATTCA
Organism: Ambystoma mexicanum; assembly: GCF_040938575.1. Taxonomy (NCBI): domain Eukaryota; kingdom Metazoa; phylum Chordata; class Amphibia; order Caudata; family Ambystomatidae; genus Ambystoma; species Ambystoma mexicanum. The sequence goes on from NC_090925.1 coordinate 381,838,760, forward strand.
TCATGTGATTGTTCCACCCTAATGTCTAGTCATTCAATCCACAATTCCAAAGAAAATGAAATTCACGAATAAGATAGTCCCACCGTTCCTATTACAAACCGAGTTTGCATTGGAAGGAATACACAGCGATTAACAGTGACTTTGAGCAAGGGTCTAACTAAGTAAAGGCGCTCCCTGAGGAACTCCCAGGGTGTAATCTAAGTCCCTCCAGAAATCACCCAATGATGTCATTTCTGAAGATAGTCAACTCTTGACGTTCGTAGACCAGCTGTTTGAAGGACTCCACAGCAGGCAGGCAGTGATCACAATTTGGGTGCTTCACATCGTCTACTTTCCGGCGAAATTTGTTCTCCTTCATGTGTAACAAATTGAAGCGCAAGCGCAATATAGGTCGAGCAAAACCCCACTGTTTTAATTAACCAAGTTCACTGCATCTTCGGTAAAGAGAGATCTAGTTTCAGCCCTCCGATTTTTGCATTTAAACGCAGTAACAACCTTAAGGACAGAATCACTATGAGCGACATTAGAATATGCCACCTCAAAAAGAGAAAAGCTTGCCTGGAGCATGGGGCCTAGAAAGAGCAAAAGGACATACACCATACAGGAATTGTAGGTGCTGCAGAGTTCGACTTGGGTCTGAAATCACCATGGCAACAAAAAACACTCACAAATTGCAATAGCAGATGGCGGTATATGCAATTTGGTGTCCCTGTAAGTTACTCTATTTCGGGAAAACCGAGAGAAAGGCTCGTACTAGGATTACGGAACACAAAAGTTGCATACGGAACAAAGTTGAAAATGCTCCATTAGTGAAACACTTCCTAGAGAAAAATCACAAAGCAGAGGAGATGCAATGGACAGTGCTATACAAACTTCCTCTAGGAACAGACCATTCTCGAGACAAAGAGACTGTTTAAGAAAGAGCAAGAACTTATTTTTCTTGCCCAGAGCAATACAATGGGTCTCAATGAGAATGTGGAATGGCTAGGAGTGAGCCAATCTTCCTAAGAAGAGAGGATTTTATTACTCACTCTAACACAAGAAAGAAAGCTGAATGCCCATAATCATTTCCACAGGGTTTTGAGAACTTGAATATTATAATTAACACAGAGAGCCAATATCCAGCTGAGATAACCTGCACCCCTTTACATTCAGAATGAATATATAAGGCAACTCTAAGATATTGGTAGGGCAGAGTCAAGAACATGCTGGGTAAACTGGGATTTTATCATAACAGGGTGACAAATAACGAAATTTGATGCAATATTCCTAGAGGCATACAAGAATCCAAACGCGAGGCTTTGGTGGATGTTAATACATGACTCCGTGCAAGCGAAAGAAGTCATTGATCCAAAAAACCGACGCATTGCCTAATGAGGTACAATCTAAATATTGCAGGATTAAAGCGATTGTTCAGATGCAATCACTGTTTCCAACAAGACTTTACCCGTGTTGTTAATTAGGCAAACTAATAGGGGATGTTGGACTCAATCTTGTAGGCATAAGCAACAATAAAGCTATGCGAGTGACACAGGAATCACGTGACCATGAGAACAGGAATCACATGACCACGAAAACAGGAAACTAACGTCCGAGCAACGATAAGTTAAAAATCGTTTGCTGAACAACGCAAAAGGTTGACAATCATGGCAGCTCTCTATATTCAAGAACACAGAAAAAGGAACGGCAAGAGAAATAAAAAGGTAAGTCTGGCAATTGAAGGCAAAAACTACGGGTGCAAGAAATCTAGCTCAATAATGGAACATTCTTTAGAAATCGACTACACTAAAACTAGCCTTAACAAGTGCACATGTTTTGTATTGCAGACACTAATTAACACGTACTAACAGTGAAAGCCCACACTAGTCACACACTCCGAGAAAGTAATACATGTACGGGCAACCGACCGTAAGTAAAACGTTCAAGCTGTCGCTAAAATCAGTCAGTCCTTACAACTATAGGTGTAAATAGAGAGATCACCCGGTTCATTGAAATGTGTTTTAACAGATGAAACCTAAAGAGGTTGTTTCCAACATTGCATGTTAGACTCAAGCAAGAGAGATCATGCAGAATGTCAAACACGTGAGTAAAACCTACATGTAATATAAAATCTAACAACACAGCATTATAGCAAAAATTCTCTTGGGTTCTCAATGCATACCACCTAGGAGGAAAGAGGGTAGAGAGTACAAGTATGGTGAAGGAGTAACGAGATGTCCCACTTACGAAGAGATGATGCATACCATTTCACATGAAAATGAAAAGAGAGCAGAAGCATGGTGAAGAAATAATGAGGTGTTCCGCACATATGGTCCACAGTGTTCGGGTGTTATTTAGATTATATGCACATTGGAACACCTGATTTAAAGACGAGGTTCCAGATACTAAAGTGCATGATACACAAAGGTAGCATGCTGAGGCCGTTATATCAAATGACCAATATGTTTAGTGAGAAGGCCGTAAACAAATACACATGTTTTTTCCCGCAGGTGAGAATACCTAAGATCCCAGAAAATTGAGGAACACACACAGAACCCAAATAGCTGGAATCCATAAGAGAAATAATGACAAAATTATGGAAGAAAAAAACATTTCTATGTAGTAGTAACTAAGAAGCCACACTAGACACTGACAGTGCTGAGATAAAACACACAAGTGTGTGTTGGACTGCACCATGCTGCAAAATATAAACAAACAAAACTTTAAAAAAAATAAAAAAAAATCCCTTAAGAAGTTCCTATGATTAGTCCTAGAGCCAATAAGGAACAAAACATGTTGGGCAGGCTCAGTTTTTTTTAACAAAATAGTTATTCATACAAGATTATATGCGTATTACTTTGTATATGTATACAGAACATTGCACTTTAGGCATAGAATGAATGAGTATGAATGTATTGTGTAGAATAACCCAAGTATCGATGTGTTGAGGAGGTTTGTGCTATATTGTACATTGTAATATTTGATGTTTTTTCAAGACAGTCAGGGTGTTGTAACAAATTGGAAGAATGGTGGAATATTGATTCTCTTCTGTGAGTACTGTAAACACTAGACAAATGGCATTTGATACAATGTTATTTATTGAATAAACTGATGGAACACTGACATAGACAGTGCATTGATTGTCTCACACACATGGGTTATTTTGTTTGTAAAGAAGTATATACCATGGGTACCCATGTGCCTTAATCCCTGGGGTCTCTTTTTTTTGTATAGTTTGGTTAAACTTTAGAAGATCCACTAAGTATGAACATTGGGATAGCATAAAATCGTGACTACCTTAAGAGGTGCTATGTTGCAAACTAAACAAGCATTGCCAAAGCTACTTGTTTTGGCTTTGATATACACACTGCAAAGACGGACCCTGAGATGTGAGGCAAAGAGGGGGCAAACGACTGAAGGGTGAAGAGGCTGAAGAAAGGAGGGGTCATGATTGGCAAGGGGGAGTGTGCAGCTTTCAGGGCACTATCTTCAGCTGTATGGCCAATGAGAAGAAGTACTGGGATGGACAATAATCACCACTAAAACGTGCTTCCAGGTGGTTCAGGAGAACCCAATTGTGATGAACTGGATTATAATTATATTTGTTATTTTATAATGCGCTTATTACCAGGGACCAGTTTCTAAGCGTGAGCACAGGCCCTGAGCTATCCTCCTTCCTTTCAGAGAAACATATAAAGTATAGAGAACAGAGTGCCTGTCTTATAATGATTATCAAGCATTAGTCTATGAACACAAAAAACTTAATGTTCTGGCCTCCTACTGAAACCAGTCTCCTGCACCTCAAGTAAGAACAACTATCCTACGTCTCCGTTTTAATTTGTTCCCTACGCATGACATTTTGGCCAGAAGAAGGCTTTTGCCCTCGACTGAAAATTACTGCTCCTTCTGTCGGAATGTGGCTGTCAAGGAAACTCTCAAACATATTATAGCTGAATGTCCGGCCGTAGAGGTTCAGAGAAAAAAAAATACTTCGAGTCGCATATGTTTTATATTAGTGCGATACCCGCTGACACTGGATGGTCAGTATTGCTTTCAACCAGCTCAATCAGCATTCAAATTGCAATTCACAATTTTCTGGCTGCGATTAATTTAAATTGAATGTGAATTTTGTTTTCTGCTTGGGATCAGAATTATAAGAACTTTCTAGGTCTATCAACTGCTCTATAATGCTCTAGGAAATTCAACCCTGAACTGAATTGTGTTTCTGTTTAATTACCATTGGGTGGTATTCTAATTGTTCTAAGCTTTTCTTTGTTTTGGATGAAGTTTTGGGTAGTTTTGATCCCTTCCGCAATCTTATAATTTTCCTTTTCTTTTATTTGCCTTAAGATTTTATGATCAATTAACTTCAGTGTATTTGTATCACATATTTATTGTCATATTTGATGTTTGCAATTATTAGGATGTTTATGAATTTGTTAAATATTGAAAAAGTTGATTTTTCACCTATACTCGATAAACAATAACAAAAAAGTATAAATAGTAAAGTGGTATTTCCAACAGGACATTCTGCCTTCAAGTGAAAAACCTAAAAAGAGCAAAAGTAAATTTCTGTAAGCTGTGAGTAGTTCGTGTTAGTAAACACCCAGTTGACATTGAAGATAGTGTTTCTACTGTGTCCAATTGAAGCATATGGGGTTTGATAATGGAATTCACCAGGCAAAATAAATGTACCTAATTTGCGTTCTTGATGCAATTCAGGAGCTACGTACACCCATACGTGACCAATTGGGTTAATTAGAAATCATGTGGAAATGGTCAACTGAAATGCATACCAGGACGCCCTGCTTTCATGTGACGACAAGCACGAGGCAGCAGTCTATGTGCAGCAAGGCTGGGATGTGTAAGTTGGCCTCTACTGGACCCGGTTGCTGACATATGCTTTATTTTACAAACAGGTAACCTGTACAAATGGAAGAGAATGCAAATGCGAATTCCTTTTCTTTGCAGCCTGACAACATTTTATTTGGTAAGCATGTATATGGTTATCTTTTAACACGCACTTCAACAGAGGCTTTGCTGTTTATACTCGTAATATAAATATGCTTCAATTTCCATGTTCCTTCAACTCGAATGCCATGGAAGGCATAAGGTTTTTTTTCTACTATGCTTTGTGAACATCTTTTCAGTTTTGTTCCTGTTGTGGCTTGGGTTAAGTTTGTCATGGTTTGTCATGTTCCTTTAAAGTGTTTCGTTTAGATGTGTAATCAGTGTTTCAGTTTGTATTATTTAACAAGTAGAATTCCTATTTTTGTCTTGGCCCAATGTCAAAACTCTATATGCTGCAACAGGATACAGTAGTAACCGTTTCCAGCCAGTCAACTGAGATGTCCACCAAGGTTGTATCAAATTCAGGGCGATGGATTCATGGACAGTTTCCGGGTGACGGTCGTCAAATGACTGCATTTCAGGCTGCTTGGCTACGACACTAGGATCAGGGGGTGTCCAGTCAAATGTTCGAAAAGAAAGGGTCGAATGACCTTTTGTTCGAAAGTAAAAGGATCGAAAAAAAGGTTCGAATTTTTATTTATTTATTTATTTATATATTTTTTTAGTTTAGGATGTAAAAAAAAGTTTTTTATAAAAAGAAAATGGGGGCCTTGGGGGAACCCCCCCATAAATTCGAAACCTTTTTTCGGTCCTTTGACTGTCGAGAAAAAGGCATTCGAGCCTTTTGTTTTCGAAACTTTGACTGTGAACCGGATCAGAGAGGTTGTGAGAAAATCATTGACTTAAAGACCTTGACTGGAAGGACCTGTCCGATATTGCCTCCAAGGGCCAGGTCTCAAGCTGGTAGGCCAATATCGGCAAAGTCCTCTCCCGTGTTGGTCCTTAACGCTATATGAGAAGCTGGTCCTCATTTTACTTTGTGAAAATTGCAGCCAACCTTTTACTAATGTATTTTACTGGATCAATTTGGTGGCATGTGAGTTTTCCAATTCATTCTAGGAAATGGTATTGTTGTTTAATGGTATTATTTGATTAGGTTGACCAGGAGTGTCAGTTTTGCCTGGACTGTTCCGGAATCGGGCCACCTGTCCACTTGTCCTGAGAGTTCTTTTGATTTAGAAACCCTGTTCCGGTTTTGGGGAAAAGGGAGGGTGACAGTCCCGCTTTTTTAATTATAAACTAAATAGACATCATTATATTTTCAGAATGTTGCCATGCGAGGATAGACTTGAACCGCCAGCCCTCCAGGTAATAGCCACACAAAGTGACTGCTTGTGCAACACAGACTGGCTGAGAAGCGAGTAAATGGCAAGGCATGTAATGTCCAACACACGCAACAGCTGCCTTGTTATTGATGCGCTTGTATCTATAGTGAAAACGGCACAATTTGTATGCAGATACTGTGGGGTCGAGAGATGGAGGGGACGTGTAGTGTTAAGAGAGGATGGGGGTGTGTCCTTCTTCCTTTTATGTTGTTAGCGGTGCCATTTTCTTTTGTCTTGAAAATCTGGTCACCCTATATTTGATTGAGATGTCTATGCAGTCTTTGATTTGGTCCAGTGCAATAAAAACATAACTTGCGCCGCCCTTTGATAGCCCTTCCCCCAACCCCTATCCAAAAAACAGTTGGTGAGCACCCAATGCAGATGTACCGGGTGAAACAATGATCCTGGTGGCTGCCATGAATAATGTGCCTCCTCCAGATAGGAAATGAAGAGGGATTTCAGGAAGGTTGATCTATTGGATGGTAAGGATGTTATGCTATGCTATGCTATGTGGTGTAATGTTGAGTTATACCGTGCACCACTGCAATTTGCATGGTCATTGTGTGTTTTCGGTAGAGTGTTTCACTAGTCAGCTGGGCGTATGTTGTACGTGAGAGGTATGAGGGCGTGGAAAAGAGAAGTGTTAGTTGGTTTTTGGGGATCTCTGGGAGTTGAGTACTTTTATTGTCGTTTCTTCATTCTTTATTGTCCCATGTTTACTTTGGTCCAGGTGGATGGTTTGTAGAGGCACACATCTAGTACAATTCTGGTGTGGCCAAATGCAAAAACAGCGGATGCCAAATCAGTACTGTTCTAGTGTGTCTAACAATTCAAATGTGGCCAAGTTCAAAGAAGTGGACTGGACACCAAATCAATACAGTTCTAGAGTGATTCAATGTAAAAGCAGTGGCTGCCAAATACTACAGACCCAGAGTAGGTACATTCAAAAGGAACATTAACTAAATCAGTACAATTCTTGTGTGGCTATATTCAAAAAGCAGCAGATGCCTAATAAGCATAGTTTGATTTTGGTTTATTGATTTATAGAGCGCTTTACACCAAGGTTCTAGTGTGGTGGCTGAATTTAAAAGCTGTGTTAACTAACTCAGTACAACTCTAGTGTAGCTAAATTCAAAAGCAGCGAGAAACCTACTTAGTGAAGTTCTAGTGTGGATGAAGTCTAAAGCAGCATTAACTAACTCAGTAGTAGTCTAGTGTGGCTAAATTCAAAAGCAGTGTATGCCAAATCAGTACTGTTCTAGTGTGGCTAACAATTGTAATGAGGCTAAGTTCAAAGGAGTAGACTGGACACCAAATCAATACAGTTTGAGAGTGATTAAATGTAAAAGCAGTGGCTGCCAAATCAGTACAGATCCAGAGTGGGTACATTCAAAAGAAATGTCAACTAAATCTGTACCATTCTAGTGTGGCTAAATTCAAAAGCAGTGTTAACTAAATCTGTACCATTCTAGTGTGGCTGAATTCAAAAGCAGCGTTAACTAAATCTGTACCATTCTAGTGTGGCTAAAATCAAAAGCAGCGTTAACTGAATCTGTACTATTCTAGTGTGGCTAAAATCAAAAGCAGCATTAACTAAATATGTACCATTCTATTGTGGCTAAATTCAAAAGCAGTTTTAACTAAATCTGTACCATTCTAGTGTGGCTAAATACAAAAGCGGCATTAACTAAATCAGTCCAATTCTACTGTGACTGAATTTAAAAACAGCAGGAAACCAAGTTTGTAAAGTTCTAGTGTGATACATTCTAAAGCAGCATTAACTAACTCAGTAGTAGTCTAGTGTGGCTAAATTCAAAAGTGCCATTAACTAAATCAGGACAGCAATAGTGTGGCTACATTCAAAAGCTGGTCAAACCAAGTTTGTACAGTTCTAGTTTGGCTGAATTCAAAAGTGGCGGGAAGACAACGTTTGTACAATACTAGTATGGCTAAATTCAAAAGCAGTGTTAACTATCTCTAGAATTCTGGAGTGGCTAATTTCCAAGGTAGCGGGAAACAAGTTAGTACACTTCAGTCTGGTTAAATTCAAAAGGGGCATTAACTAAATCAGTACAGCACTAGTGTGGCTAAATTAGAAGCAGCTGGAAACCAAGTTTGTACAGTTGTACTTCTAGTCATCACTGATCCCAAGTCTAAAGTCTTCTTGCATGTGGCCAGGGGAAGGCTGCCGCTACCTGGTCCTGACACTGAGGGTGGTATTCTCAGGGTGGATCACATGGGAGGAGATGGCTGCCAAGGGAAAGTGGTGACGCCAGCAGGAGAGAGGTGGTATTCTTCCCTTTCTTGTTAGGAAGAGCCCTTAATTCCAAAGTTTCTTATGGCATGTTGTCATTATGCAGAACCATTAAATTATAAACATCTGAAAACTACTTTTTTCAAACAAAACCCTATTCAGTCTTCATGTGTGCATGATAAGCCTAGAATAAATCCAACATCTAATTTTTATGGTGATTGTTAACTAAGTAAAACTGTCAAACAAAGTAACTTAAAAATATTTGAAACTTCCTTGGACTTCAAGTCCCAGAAAACCTCAAGTACGGTGATGAGAGAAAGGAGCAAGGAGTCAATTTGGGGGAAAGTGACACCAAGTACAACTTACAGTCTAGTTGTCAAGATCCAAGTTAGCTGTGCAGGATATTAAAACCTGGAAATCACCCACAGCTGATAGATAGGAGAAGGACAGAGGAGAAAGGCTGCAGAGAGCTCTGAGCAGGAATCGAGCCCAGGGGCAGAGGCAAACTCACAGAGAAGAGCCATGCGAAAAGTGGGAAGCATCTTCCGGTAATGGACTGGAGGTATTCAGGACTGGAGAGGAGGAAGTCTGGTGAAGTCAATGTGAAGTGTGCGCAGAGGGAGCGGGGAGATGCGGTCCTGCAGAGCGGTAGCGTTTCCATTGGCGAAGTGCTGACACGGCAGTCAAAAGAGACTCTGCCAATAAGGGAAAGCTTTCCCAACGCAACCTCCTAGCAGCAGCCGCACAGTGAACTGGTGAGCCAACCTAAACAAGTAGGGGGCCTGAAATGTGTGAATACGTTAATGAACATTTGGGAAGCATTTTTGAATACCGACCAAAAAGAATTCAAAAGGAAACACAAGTATGGTACAATTCTCCTGGTATGAGATGTCAGTTGGGGGAAACCTGGGACCAGTGTTGCCATAATCCAAAATACATTATAAAAGAAAGCAAGCGGCAACAGTTGTACAATCCCCCTGATATGAGATGTCAGTTGGGGGAAACCTGCAACAAGCATTGCCAAGAGCCAAAAGAGATTGAAAGAAAGGTTGACAGAGAGAGCTTGAATAAAGCCTCATATGTGGGATGTCAGTATGGGGGAATCTGACACAAGTAATAACTGAAGTCAACAAAGTTGAACTATTGAAGAAGTACAATTGTCTAATACCTAAGGGGAATGTGAATGTTGCAGAGAGACCTGATAAAAGTATCAGGTAGTGAACCTTTCTGGAAAGAGATACCTGACAGGAGAGTACACCAGCGGATCGACATAACCCCAAAACGGAGATATTCCTAGCATGGGAGTAAACCAGGATACCAAGAAAATCATTTGAGAAGTTTTCCTGGCAGGAGAGTATACCAGAAGACCCACTTTGAACTGGTGTGTTAAAGAGTAACTTTGTCATATCAAGTTGTTGTTTAAATTGAATATTTTGTTAGCCAGAGAATTAGACAAGATTTGCCTTTTGTCATACTTGAACCAATATTGGAGCAAAGACATGTGTTTAACCATGCTGAAAATGAGAAAATATTCTGTTTTTCCATCCTGAAAGACTAGGAGAAACTTCCTCTTTGTCATACTCCAACCATGGTTGTGGAAGAGACATTTGTTTTGCTATACTAAGGAAAGTATACGTTGAAAGAGACATTTACATTGCCTTTAAGAGACTATTGTTGCAACAGAACACTTTGAACAGTTTTCCTGAAATACTTCAGGGGAAGGGAACCAGCCCCTGGACACAAGGATTGTTTTTCTTGAAATTATATGTTTAAGTTTTTGCACATTTTTGTTGAATTGAAGTTCAAAATATTTAATGTGCACCTTTTGATTGTGTATGTTAATGTGAAGGTCAGATTTATTTTCGACACAAGGTCAACTCGCTTTAGCTTTAGATTCATCGGAAGGGAGCTTGGCTTTAGGATAGGGAAAGTTAGGCCTTTATCCAAAACCCTTTCTGTTAATAAAATGGCTGATTTTGAGAATATTACCACTTTGTGTCAGCCTCTCACTTCTGACACCTCACATATGGTGTCAGAGTGAGATATGGTTCAGTTGACACAAACTGGGGTTCCCACATGAGTATAATAGACTCCAGTCCCACATGATAACATCTGGTGAAGAGTAGCAAAGTGACGCTCCTCCCACTAATGGGTCTTATCCCCAAGAGATTGAAACAGATTCCCTTTCCTTAACATCTATATCTGGGGAAACATCAAACCCATTCATTTTCCTACTAGAGGAATAGGATCTTTAAGAGAAGACTATGTGGAACATTTGTCTTCCAACTCCAATATAGGGGTGGTTTTTCATTTATTGTCCAACCAGGCTACTCTACCTATTAGGAAAACTGTGGAGGGTATATTTACCATATTTTCTGTCCCCAAGACTGCTTAATACCTGGAAAAGATAAAATATGAATTTCTTATTTGGGCCCTATAAGACATAGGAAGTAAGGGATGTGCTATAAAAGCAGATGTGTTTCCCCAGGGCTGGAAACCCATAGGACAGTGGACTGTAGGTTGTGTTCATGGTGAAACAAAAGGGCGCCCATTAACTCAGATTCAAATTACCATATTGGAAAGGAGGCACAATTATTAGTGAGAGTAGTACCAGAACTTCCAACTCAATTCATTTTGGGAAGCAAAGTACCCCATTTTGATCAGTGGGTGTTCTGAGTAGCACAAATACATTTAAAAAGTCTAAATAACACCAAAAATGAAAATCAGAAAACATGTCTTTCCTATTCCCCAGTTGACTCATGGGAAAAAGATGGATTTTTATCAACATGCCCTGTTTGGGATTGGGAAATTCAAACTCAGAAACCTCTTATTCATATGGGGAAGGCAATTTTGTTCTTTCAAAACCAACGACCCTAGAGCAAGAGGACAAAACATTAGAGGAAGGGTATGTGATGAATCCTGAAAATTAGGGAAGACTTTCCTTTGCTATATTTCAATTAGTGTTGTGTGCCATCCCGAAAGACTAGCAGAGACTTTCTCTTTTGTTATATTCCTGGCAGGGTTTTGGAAGAGACATTTGTTTTGCTATCCCGAGGAAAGTATTAGGCGAAAGAGACATTTTCATTGCCTTTAAGAGACTATTGTTGAAACAGAACAATTTGAACAATTTTTCCTGAAATATTTCACGTAAAGGGAACCAACCCTTGGACACACAGATTGTTTTTGTTGAAGTTATGTTTAGGTTTTTGCACATTTTTGTTTTGAATTGAAATTCGAAGCATTTACCTTGCACCTTTTGATAGTATATATTAGGGTGAGGTTCAGATTTAGTTTGGACACAAGGTCAGCCTGCTTTAGTTTTAGTTTCATAGGAAGGGACCTTTGCTTTAGGATAGGGAAAGTTAGGCCTTTATCCAAACCTCTTTCTATTAATAAAATGGCTGATGGTGAGAATATTACCACTTTGTGTCTGCCTCTCATTTCTGACGACACCGGATTGTGCTCTAATTGTAGGATGACATTTCTTGTTAAGCATCTGCAATGGCGGCATGCATGATGACGTGGCATAATTGTAACGTAAGAAATAAGCTGCATTGATGAAAGGGCTGCCCTCCGGACTAGCTTGCATCCTTCGTCAATTCTTTTACAGAGATGTGCATTTTACACATTCTCTGCACAGCATGAAAATAATGACTCACACTTCAAGTGAATGATTTGTCAGAAAAGAAGATCACCCATGAATAAGTTTCCAGGCATTCGAAAAATGGATCATAAACTGCCTGAGAACAATAACTGAAGGGAAGCTTCAAAAAGCAGCCCAGACTCCCGCTGTGTCTTGGCACACAACCCAGAAAGCTGGCATTCGCTGCACAGCTTCAAAGTAGAAGAGCTCTTTTGGAGAAAACATGCATCCAGCCTGGAAGCGGAACACAACAAGTGGACGGAGAAGAGCACACCACGGAAGAAGGAGCCAGAGGAGACCAGCAGACAGGGAACAACCCCTTCCTAAAGCCAAGAGACACAGAGTCAAGAGGGGAGCATTTGTGGGTGTCCTGGCCAAACCACATGATATAATTAAGGGTCAGCATGTCGTGGGGAGCAGCCCTACAGAGGGCTTCCACATGCCTACCAAGGGAAGCAATTCATACCCCTGGGAGCCTTGGACCTCGGTTCCCACATTATTATCAAAGCTTTGCTTGACATTGGAAGTGTTTGCTGTGGGTTCTGACATGCAAGGCGCAACAGGGATTGAATAAGCCAGGCGAATACTTGGAGCAGGAGTTCACACAGATGGCCTTAACCAAGCACAGATGAAGGGCACTCTCATTCGCAAGAAACGGAGGAATAAGGAGGAGAGGGTGGGCGGTGTAATGTAGGGAGTTATCAAGGGAGTTAGCAACGAATGGTGGAAGAACAGAGTAGGGGTAGCACTGACCACAGGCTTGGCGGGGGTGAAGACCCCGCAAGCACAAAATGTTGACAAAAGCATGGTAAACTAGCCCCATGCAGGACCGTCATCGATGCTCCCAAAGCACCCTTCACATTGGCAACAATTACTGTGGGCCTCATTACACGGACGGCGGTAAGGGTTAACGTTCACCGTTAATGGTACCGGTGACCGTTAACCCTTACCGCCTTACTACGAGGTCCCTTTGCGGGTTGGAGACTTTAATGGCTGCTTTTTGCAGGCGTTAAAAACCACCCCGCAAAGGGACCAGGGAGCTAATTACGGTACCGCAATTTGCAGTGCGTAATTAGCACCTTCCCCATTCCCATTATGCCCTATGGGGCAAAAATGGGAATGGGGAAGGGCAATGGGGGAAGGGGGAATTACCGCCCCACCAACCTTGGAATAGGGCGGTAATTCCCCTTTCCACCAAGGCGGTGCCGGTATTTTACCGGCATGGACCAAGGTGCTAATAGCACCTTGGTCCACCGCCGTCCATGTAATGAGGCCCAGTGTCTTTTAACACAGTCTCTTTATCTGAAGCTGTGCCTGTGTAATATGGGACTGTGGTAGTCACCCCTGCAGGAGGAGCCGGAGGCTGACCTTCACCCCAGTGCAACGGCCCCTGATCTGACTACACTCATGGAGTCTATGGCCAAAAATGTCACCTCCTTTCACAAGAAGCTGGATGACATCAACGCTAATGTCGCCTCCCTAAAAACACGGGTAGATCAGGCGGGGACCAGAATCACTGACGCCGAAAACAGGATATCGGCGAATGAGGATGAGATACATGTACTGCAGAACACCGTTGCCTCCTTGTCGCGCGACATGAAGAATGTGAGAGAGAAGTGCGATGACCTCGAATCGCGCTCTCGCAGAAATAACCTGCGTATTATAGGGGTCCCTGAGAATGCCCTTAAGGGGCGCATGGAGGATGCTGTTGAAGCCTTACTCAAAGACTTGCTGGGCAGCCCGGCTCTGCCACCATATTTCACTGTTGAACGAGCCCACCGAGCTCTGTCACCACACCCCAAGCCGGGCGACATCCCAAGGCCCATAATAGCCAGGATTCTCAATTACCGGGACAGAGACCTCATCCTCCGCCTGTCGCGTGAGAAGGGGGGCCTACGCCTTGAGTCCCACACTATTAGGATTTTCCCAGATTTTTCAATAGTGGTACAGCAGGAGAGGCGCCAGTTTATTGGAGTCAAGAAGCTGCTTAGGGAACGCAATGTCCCGTACGCCATCCTATTCCCGGCTCGTCTCAAAATCACTCACAATGGCAAACTATACTTCTTTACTGTCCCGGACGAAGCAGTGAAATTCATCGAGGCGCACATACCGCTTCATTCATTCATTCTTGATTCGGAATGTGTGAATGGCAATAGTGTACTGCAAATTCAGCGAACCAGGCTCCCTCTGCGCTCGGCCGGGCTGAGGCTTGACCCGAGTGCGGTGGACATTGATCTTCTTTGCCCATACGGGGCGTCGAACTGGCCATGAGCCCTAGATATTTCTTCAGTGTCATCTTGCCTGCAATGGCCAGCTGGCTTTGGGGGCCTGACATAGGGTCCGTCTACCACAGAACCTGTCTCTGACAGCTCTCGCTGTCCTACATGATACTCGAATAGCCGCCCACACGGCAACAGCACACCTCACTGAGATTGCAATGCTTGTGTTTTGTTGGTTGTCACTGCTTGTTGGCCCCTGTTGGGCACTGAAAGGGGCTTATCCCTGTTGGATTTTGCCCTGCGACCTCTACTTCACAGGGAGTGTCGGCTTGATTGGTGACACCTGCATTGGGGGGGGGGATCTCCACTGCAAGTTGGGGGTGGGCAGTGAGGGTGGGGGGTGGTAATGTTGGGGATTGGGGAAATGTTATAGTAAAAGGCAGAGGCGGATTGGCATACCGCATGACATCGGGGCACCCGCATTGGAGAGGGCCCTGCCCAGCACATTTAGAATACGACAACAGTGGTGGGATGTACACTAGACTCCTGAAATGCCTATAACTGTGATGTCCAGGAGCACTCAGGGATTGGGCAACTGTACCAGGGCTCGGGAACTTGTGGCATACGTCAATAGTCATGGGTGCACAGTATTACTTTTGCGGGAAACACACTCCACGGGCTCTCTGCTTAAGTATATGTTGCCTAGATCATTAGAATGCCGGTAACGGTGTTGTCCTGGAATGTGCGGGGTCTGAGCAATTACACCAAGGATCGTAAAATTATGGCATACGCCAGCAGACACAGCTGCAAAATACTGCTCCTGCAGGAGACACATTCAACGGGCCCTCTGGCCAAAACTATAGCACCAACATGGGGACCACACAGATACTTCACCTCATATGCCAGAGGGGTGTTGACGTTGATCCATAAATCACTTAAGTTTGTTCTCCACAAGAGCTATATAGACCCCGAGGGGAGGTACACTGTGTTGCATTGCGCCATAGCCAACAGGGACTATTTGCTGGTGAATACCTAGGGCCCTAATGTTGACTCTCCCGAATTTTTCGACCAGGTGGTATCCATATTGCTAGGGTACGTGGGGGTGCAGATCATCTGGGGTGGGGATATGAACTTCATACTTGACGCCACGTTGGATAGGACTGGCACAGCGCGTAGACTACTGACACACAGCACAACACTTCACATTCACGATGCATGGAGGGCACTACATCCGCAAACGCGGGAGTTCACTTACTACTCTTCGGTGCATGACAGTTCCTCCAGGATCGACATGTTCCTATTATCCGGCCATATGCTGGGCAGGGTCGTGGAAATATGGATACTCGCGTGCACACTGTCTGATCACTCGCCGATTTTGATAACCCTGGAACTGGGAATACCTGCTCCTACCATCAATACCTGGCGATTCAAATCGGCCGCTTTGCAGGACATTGTATTTAAGGCAGACATCCTTGCTGACATTCAGTCCTATTTTGAGCACAATGCGCCACAGTCCACCACCCTGGGGGTCGGCTGGGATGCTTTCAAAGCCTTCATCAGGGGAGCTTCCATCTCTAGAGAGTCGGGAGTCCTCAAAACTGTAAGAGCCGCTCTGTCCTGCACCAAAACTAAACTATTGGACCTGGAGCAAGCCTACCCGGCCTCGATCGACCCGAGCATCCTCTCCCAGATCAGCGAGGAGCTCAAAATCTTTAATGAGCAAGCCAGTAGGGAAGTCCAGTATTTCAGCCACCGGCAGGATGCACGGAAATACGGCGAGGGTGACAGACCTGGCAAAACGCTGGCCGTCTTAGCGAGGGGTGAGTGGGGCCAATCCCAAATTACCTGTGTTAAGGACAATCAGGGGACAATACAGCGGTCCGACCAGAATATCCTTGAAGTCTTCACAGGCTTCTACTCTGAACTATACTCTCAACCCCCCAAACATTGTGACTCTCAGATGCGTGAGCTCCTGGAGCAGATACCCACCACTATTGTCTCCCCGGCAACGACAGACCCCATTACATTGGATGAAATAGTGGAGGCTATATCTAGTCTCCCTAAAGGAAAGGCACCGGGCCCCGACGGGCTAACGGCTGAATTCTATCAGGAACATGTAGCTATATTAACCCCTGAACTGCTTGGGGTATGGAATGAGTCACTCCAGCTAGGATCCCATCCCGTGACATTACGCAAGGCCGTTATTACGGTCTTGCTCACGCCTGGTAAACCTAGCAACGACTGGATCATACCGGCCCCTTTCATTAATGAACTTAGATACAAATCATTTTGCTAAGGTGATCGCTAGCCGCTTCCTACCTGTTATGCCATATGTAGTGAATGATGACCAGTCAGGCTTTGTGCCCGGGAGATCCACGTCCCATAATATCAGAAGGCTTCTCAACGTCATGTCATGAATCAATCAGGATGTGAGTGCGGTTGCGGTCACCTTGGATGCTCAGAAGGCCTTTGACATGGTGTCCTGGAGGTACATGTGGCTCGTCCATGAGGCCATGGGCATTGGGCCCAGGATGATTGCATACATCAAGCTGCTATACACCTCCCCGGTTGCCAAGGTCTGTGTCAATTCTCAAACATCCGCTCTGTTCCCTCTCTTCAGAGGCACCCGTCAGGGATGCCCGTTCTCCCCGATCCTATTCGCCCTGGCTATCAAGCCCATGGCGGACTATGTCAGGGAGCGCCACTCACCGAAAGGGATACGACTACAGGGTACCCCCGAAATTATTTCACTCTACGCAGACGATGTGCTGCTGTTCGTCAGAGACCCTAATGTCCACCTTGATCCAATCCTGCGTGACATCACCCGCATTGGTACATACTGTGGTTTCACTATCAATCATACTAAATCCGAACTCTTCCCTCTCACAAGCTCCACAGTACAACCTGCCACAGAGTATCCACTCCGTTGGTCCCCTGGCGGGATTACATACCTGGGAATCCAGGTGTCCCTGACCAAAGACACTCTCCTAACTAACAACTACCTGGCCGTGCAGACCTGGCGGAAGCCAAGATAGCGCGCTGGCGCTCTCTCCCGCTATCACTAGCAGGGAGACTATCACTGGTAAAAATGATTTTGCTCCCTAAACTGCTGTACATATTCACCAATGTCCCCATATGGCCTGGCAAGAAGTACTTTGCAGATTTAGACAAGCTGTGCGCTCAGTTTCTGTGGCACTCGGGAGCCGTGCGTAAAAAAATGGCTTGCTATGACACTTTCCTATGAAAAAGGTGGGTTCACTGCCCCTGATTTGATGCGGTATTGGATCGCAATGGCTGTAAGAACGTGATGCCGTAAAAGACCCCAAAATGACCCCTACCGGCATTGTACGCTGCACATGGTGCACTACCGCCACCCATCATAGCGGTGACCGCAATTAGCGGTGACCGTAATTAGCGGTGACCGTATTTAGCTGTGACCGCAATTAAGCGGAAGCGGAAGTAGCGTCATCGCGGCGGAACGGGAAGGAGCACGGCGGCCATCTTTAAAAACACAATCCATTTCCATCCTCCCCAACCATACCAGATCCGACCCTGAAACCTTTCCAAACGCATCACCCACCCTATTACCCACCCGATAATGCCGAAAGTTGTGAAGAAGGCATGCGACCGGCAGCGCCAGGACCGCTTTACACGTGAGGAGCTCACCATGCTTGCCGAGACACTGCAGGACAATGCTGCAGTAGTATTTTCAACGCAGATGACCAGACCGGCAATAGTCCAAAAGAAGGCCAGATGGGCCTTGGTGGCACAGCGTGTCAGTGCGGTGGGGGCCGTAGAAAGCGCTGGGACGATCTGAGGCTACGGGTCCGGAGCATACTCTCAGCAAACCGGAACCTGGGGACGGCAACTGGGGGCGGATCAGAATCCCCCATCAAGCTTCAGGCATGGGAAGAAATATGTGCCTCCACCATTGGGATGGAGAGCATCGAAGGAGTCGGAGGGATGGAGAGAGGAGCCCCGACATCTGGAGATGCAGGTAGGTGGCCAAATCAAGCCATGCTAAAAGCAACAAAGTTCAATCATGTGAAGTACCATGTTGACCCATAGTGCATATGCAACACATCGGCAGGAGAATGCCCACAGACACATCCGGAATACACCCTGCACACATGCAGCATGCACACCCTAACTGCTGGCACCCACATACCACCATGCAACTTCCACACAAAAGCACAAAACCTGTATGCCCCTGCCGGAAATGTTCTGCATGTACCTACTGTTAAGATGTCACTCGTCACAATGCACGGCCAATGTCCGCAGACCCATCAATAACAGTATCCCACCTTTAGTGTGTTGGGGTGTTCAGGGGGGAGGTGGGAGGGTGGAGGGGGTGTGTTGGGGTGTTCAGGGGGGAGGTGGGAGGGTGGAGGGGGTGTGTTGGGGTGTTCAGGGGGAGGTGGGAGGGTGGAGGGGGTGTGTTGGGGTGTTCAGGGGGGAGGTGGGAGGGTGGAGGGGGTGTCATTCCTTTTTGAAATCACAATACACTTTTTCGTTTTGCACAAATCATATGTGTGGACATTGCTCATTGCGTATGTGTGCTTTATTGTTGAATAGTCCGCAGTGTGCATTTTCAAGACACACACATTGGCCCGAGTGCCCTCTCCATGTCACACGCACACGACGTGTGTGCTAGAAGCATTGGTCAATGAGATTCTGACGCATTTCACGCCCCTTCTGTGCATCGCTGCCTCCTTGAGGTACTGCACCATCCCCACCCTCATCATCCTCATCGCCAGGTGGTTGCAGGTCTGCGTCAGGGGGCAGGGGCACATTTCGTCTGACGCACATATTGTGTAGCATGACACATGCCATGACAATCTCCGCAACCTTCTCATGGCGGTACAGGAGTGCCCCGCCAGACCTGCAGAGGCAGCGGAAAAGTGCCTTCAGTAGGCCAAATGCCTGCTCAATCACCACATGGGTACGTGCATGGGCACGGTTGGAGTCCTCCTCATGCTGGTTCTGTGGGTTCCGGACTGGTGTAAGGAGCCACCTCTTCAGGGGATAGCCTGCATCACCTGTAAGTGGACAACAATGCATGTGTCAGGGATGAGAATGATTACTGAACATGACGTGACGCCATGCCTTGCATTAGACTGTTACTTTGCACCACTTTTAGTCGCACTAATGGATTCACACTATGAAGCCGGTATATGTTCATGGCTTCCATGTATTGTTTTGCATGCCAAGTCACAATGAAGGGGTGACAAGTGCCTTGTGAGTGCACATCCCCTGTGTCCGTTCAGGCTGTATTGTAGGTGACCTGGCACGTGTCCTGTGAGGTCAACGCTCACATGATTGCAACATTGATGTCTGGCACATTATGACCCCAGTGAACAATACTGATGTCAATGTGGACAGTTTGTGGGCCTTGCTGTCTGTGTTGTGGTGTATTGATGTTCCTGTCCGTCATGTGCCTCCTTTGTGCGCAGTTATGGGGGACAGGCCTATCAGTAGATGGTGTTTGGTGACGTGCATGTAGCTGCTATTCGTTGGAGTCAATGTTGTCACATTTTGTACAATACACTTGCAGATGGTTGTGTCATGGTTGGGACACACCTTCATTCCCATGTTAGGGCTGCTTAGGTCAGGCATCATGTATACAGTTGTCAGATGACGTAAGTGCTGCCTCAGGGTATGGCCTGGCTACTGCTAGTCGCAGCCAGGTGAAGTATGCATCATCCCCCCCCTTTCTGCCAGGTGAAGTATGCATTGGTACGTCGATCACCTACCCACTTCGCATTTCCATGGTCATGACATTAGACTCACCGAGTAGCCAGGATCTTGGGCCTGCATGTCGCTCCATGTAGCGTGGTATTGTGGAGTTCCTCAGGACCATTGAATCATGGGTTGATCCGGGGAATCGGGCACAACAATGTGTGAAGATCCTGTTGGAGTCACAGAGCATTTGCACGTTGATTGAGTGAAATAGTTTACGGTTGCGGTACGGTACCTCCATGGCATGTGGGACCACCAATTCCACATGGGTGCAGTCGATGGCACCAATGCAACCAGGTATGCCAGCTAGTGCATGGAAACCCACTTTGGTGTTAGCAATCTCCCGGGCAGACCGTGGCAATGAGATGTGGTCGTCTGTGTGCTTGAGGAGGGCATCAAGCACTTGGATCAGTGTACGTTAGAATAATGGTTGTGATATGCCATGCAAGTGCCCCACTGTGTGCTGGTAGGTGCCTGTGGCCAGGAAGAGGAGCACGGACACTACCTTCAGTAGCGGGGGATGGCGGTGGGTGTTTCAATCATGCTGACAATGTCGTTGTGTATCATGTCCACAATGGTGGTGATGGTGTCCCGGTCCAGTCGGTACAGGGTGTGGATCTGCTCAGCGGTGAGGTTGAATGGACTGGCTCTGATGCGTGAGATTGGGGGCTGCCTCCGTGGTGGCACAGGCTGTGCTGGTGGGGCTTGCTGGCCCTTCTTTGCCCTCCTTCTCCTCCTGCGTCTCCTCTGTGCAGCCTGTTGTTGTTGTTGTGGTTGAAGTTGTGGCACTTGCATTGCTATCAGGTCCTCCAGCCCCAACATTGCTAGTCCTATTGGTATCATTGTGGAGTGTGACTGGGTCTGGGAAGGGGTTGGGTGTGCTCTTTTTCTACTTCCTGAGTCTGTATTGCCTCCACCTGTGCTGATTCTGTGCACCTGTGGCAGCTGGATTCACTGCACAAGGCCTTTTACGGTTGGTTCGCGATGGCGTTATTAGCGCCATGGCGGTAAGGTACTTTACGGGCTGGGTGATGGCGTTAGGTGCATGTCCGCTTGGGTCGGCATTCGCGTACCTTTCCGCCATGGCGGTGATTACGGTGTGGGATGCCGCGTGCGCGCCTCCTTGGTGCAGTTAGCGGCAGCGTTAACTACGATGCCGCTAATGGCATCGTAGTTAACGGTCAGGGGTCATAATCGGACCTAGCGGAAAACGATGGCGGTAATCTTTTACCGCCATCGTTTTTCACTTAGCGCCAGGGTCGTAATGACCCCAAATGTCTTTAATATTACACCAACGATATGAGCCGGACTAAATCATAGACCCGGTCCGAACCACTCTATTGGCCTGGGGGCAGATATTCGCTGCAAGCACTGAGGAACACCCATACTACAAGTGGCTTCCCGCCTGGCGGTTCCCCGGGTTGGAACCCACAAACGATATAGCCCCGGCATGACACTGGCAGACCCTGGGATACCTAGCCCTAACTGACTTCTACCCAGACGGGCTATTCATAACACCCCAGACTTGGAAACCGGGCCACTCGGGATCACCGCTGGAACTTCTACAATATTACAGACTCCGCGCTGCTTTCCGTGGTGCTTGGCCTGGGTTTCCCAATGAACCCCCTGACTCCACTGGGATCTCCTACATCGCCAACTCGGGTGGGGCCCGTGGGGTGGTGTCATCATTATACAAACTCCTCCTCACTGCTACCACATCACAGCCCTCTGAGGCTCGGGACGACTGGGCATCCGAACTGGAGGTAGAACTCACGGACCAACTGTGGGGGAAAATGTGCTCCCACACTAAGAGTCTCCCTGAACTTTCGATATCGCACCATCCAGTATAAATTGTTGAACAGGCTATACTACACCGCATGCAGGATCTCCAGGTTTGTCCGCTCTGACCCACGGCTCTGTCCTCGCTGCGGTGCAGAAGATGCGGGCCCTTTGCATATGTTCTTGGACTGCCCGAGGCTAGCTGCATTCTGGGATGAGATCCTGAAAACTGTGTCAGAAATCTGTGATACTGTTATTGAGCCTGACCCGCTGGGGGTACTGTTTGGGGCATGGGGGGCTAATGGAGCCAGAGGTGCGGCTAAATTCCTAAATGTGGGCTGTATAATTGCTAAGAAGTGTGTTTTGCAGAACTGGAAGTGCTCTTCCCCTCCTACCTTCCAGAAATGGCTGAATTTATTGACATGGTCTTGTAACTTTGAGGAGGAGTACCTCAGTACCCTCCCGGCCTGTTCCCGGCCACAAAACATCTGGACTGCCTTTAACAGCTATCTTAACGGCCTAGACACCCGCTCCTCGGCGGAGGACTCGCCGTAATCTGCTATGAGCCACGGCTCCGGATGCCCTGCGATGCTGCATTCCCCCCTTGGCTTTCCCTTACCGTTCATATATACCACTGTACTCTGTTGATTATGCATTTTGTCACTCTTGGCTACTCTGATGTGTGTGTATGTTATTTACCTCTGCCAACAAAAATAAAAGTAAAAAAAAAAAGAATCATCAGGTCTCTGACGAGCAAGTCCTGAGAGGGCTTGCTCGTCAGAGCCCTGCCAGGTCTAAAAGTAGCTTACATGACTGAAAATGAGCCCAGGGCGAAGCAGAGACATTAAGCATAATAGCTAAATGCCTCTGTTTCGTCATGGGCTCGTTTTCAGTCACAGCAGCTACATTTAGAAACGGCAGGGCTCTGACGAGCAAGTCCTGAGAGGGCATGCTGATCGGAGCCCTGTCATTTCTAAAAGTAGCTTATATGACTGAAAATGAGTCCGAGACGAAGCAGAGATATTATCATGATAGCTAAATGCCTCCAGTCCACCCTGGGCACATTTTCTGTCAAAGCTGCTACATTTAGAAATGGCAGGGCTGCTCATTTCCCAAGTCTGGCAGGCAAAAACAGTGTCCGTGTGCACAACAGTCTCACACGGACACAATTTCAGCCTGACACACTCAGGCAATGAGAAGGCCTTGCTCCCCAGAGCACCGCCCTTCCTAATGTGGCTCCTGTTCCTCAGGGTCAGACTGGGCCATACAATTGTCTCAGGTATCAGTAGAAAAGTGGCCCACAGTTGCAAATGGCTATTCATTCCTTTTGTGAGACTGATTGAATAGTACTGAAGGGTGAGTTTTATGATAAATTATGATGCAAATTATGCATTTAAAGGGAATATTTTCAGAAACACTGGTCAAAACTACTAGCCACATAGTGAAGTAACTCATCCAGCTGACCCACATTGACCCCAAAAACTGTCCCACACCAGCGTTTTGCATTTCTGGTTCAGCCACGGGCCTATTGCCCTATAGGCCAGGGTCAGCCTGCTGCTCCTGTAAGTGAAACTGAGCCTAGGACGACGCAGACATTAAGTATGATAATTAAATGTCTCAGCTTCATTCTAGGGTAATTTTCATTGTTAGTACCTGCATTCATTTTTGGCAATTCCGGGCACCAATGACAAAAATGGGTCACAGTTGAGTAGTACCCAAGGGGGAGGTTTTTGATAAAATATGATACAAATTATGCATTTTAAAGAACATTTATCCAGAAGCACTAATCAAACCAATTAGCTGCATGGTGAAGTAACTTATCAAACTGGCCCACACTATCATTTTGTGTTTCTGATTCGGGCATTGCCCTTTAGACCTTGCCTGGGCAGGAGTGTCATTTTGCCGCTGTGGATATTCTGCATGTTTGTCACCAAAAACGAAAACAAAAAAGGTATGGGTGCTGTGCTTTTAATTCACTTGTAGTAACAGAGTTTCTGCCACCCCCCTTGTTGAGCTGAGTTTTAATGAAGTGTTTGCATGCATCTTGCAAAGTTAGAAGTGCCGCTCAGATAACAGTGGGAAGGCTGCTTCATCAATATGGCAACTGAAGCTTAATTGCATGGTCGAAGGAGAGAGCATGACAGGCCAAAGTTGTTTGGCAGGTGCAGATGTAGTGAGGGGAAATTCAGAGTACCAAAAGCAGAATGCTGAGGAAAGACAGCTCAGCAGGTTAGGCGACTGTTGCTTAATTGTCATGTTTAGACCTGCCTGTAAATACTTTGGCTTTTTTTCATTATTTCTGCTGCGCTCCAAAATGGCTTGGTATTTACCAGAGGATGGCCCCCTCACTTCTTTCAGTGTGGGAATTTCGGCCCCTGTACCCAAAATAGACCTGGTGCCCAAGCCGGAAGTAATTGGCAGGGTAGGGGAATAGGAGATGGCTCATTTTCACAGCAGTCCATAAGTGTGGCTTCAGATGTGAAGAGGGGGGTTAACTGCTTGCAACATTAAAGCATCACTAGAATAATCTTATCAGAATGCAGGCTTGCATGCCCTTATATTGTGCAAATTTCTTGATTTTAGGGACAACATGGTGTGTTCCCATGTGCCTGTTCATGGGCCCATACTGTCACCTACAATTGCTTAAATGTTGCACGGGCCATCATGAGGTCCCATATCACTTGATTTGACAGGCAGATAGTCTCTATATACAGCTTCAAGTCTAATGCTTATCCATCCTGTCTTTGCCCAACTGCTTTTTAACACCATATAGACAGAACCAATTTTATTAAACAAGTTATTCCTGTAGTCTGAATTCCTACAACTAGCTAAATTTCCCTATGTCTTCTAACTTGCCATCCCTTCGGGAGTTGACTTGCCCTAGGTTTTAGCTGATGTTTCCGCCTATCAAAGGGAGGTACAAGACATCGGTGGTCTTACCCTATCCTCGCTCACTACTTTCCTATCGGCTTAAATATTGCACACTTCATCAAGGTCGATTATCTACTTTATTGCCATCGCCTTGGATCTGTGTGTCTTTTTACACTTAGGTCCTTGATCATGAAGATCAAAGAGATTCTAAAAACAGAGACCGCTATAATTCCTTTTGGGCTGTCTATCACTAAAAGATGATGCTATATCTACGCCACATGCACCATTATATTCTCGTGGAGTGCGGGGTTTATGTCATCACTCCTGAACCTGTTGTCAACCAGTTTCAGCAGTATCACATTAATTCTCGCTTTCTTCAGGACATACACTGACTTAAATAATACTGTTTATTATAATCATCAGCAGAACAGCGACAGAAAAACAACAACAAGACTGATATCTATTCTTGTCCTGTTTGTCCACATTGGTAGATTGTGGAAGGTTTTCCCAAATTAGTGCTGGCTGTGGTTACCTGGTCACGTGCCCTATAAGGGAAAAGATAGAGAGGAGGGGTACCGTCAGTCTCTTGTGTGCAATACCTTTTCGTGGCGCAACGTGGTAACAGAAAGAGAGTGTCTCTCACCTGTCTTTTCTTTAGTGTGTAGCTCTATCCATCATGTAAGTACCTTTCCCAAAACGAAATTCTTATGTTAGTCTAGGCATCTGTAATACAATCAAAAATCTCTCCTGGTTACCTATTATCTAAGAGATATTTTCTCTACCCAACCTTTTGCCAGAGCTATCTTGGCTTTCTGTGTAGGTACCTGTACGCTCCGGAGTCTGTATTCACTGTTCTCCAGGTTATCTGTCTCCCTGTTCTTATTTCTGGGTTCCTGTGTTCACAGTTTGCTGCCTTTCTTTCTTGCACATAGATGGCCACTATGCGTGAAAGGAAATACGCGGTACTTATAAATCCCAAATGTCTGCGTCTTTTACATCGAGAACACGCTCCGTGGATCTACTAACTACGAAGGCTGCACGGAGCCTGTCCTCATTTCCGCACAGTCTAACTGCCCTTATTAAGAAACATACTCTTACCTGGCTGTTAGCTTCAGAGGCGCCGCTCCGCTATCTGTATTGTGGTGGCCATTTTGGGTCAGCCAGTATTTGTATTTGTCTCGGTCACGTGATCGGGTTCAGATCCTGCATCCTACAGAGGTGTTGATATCTACAACGAGGTCAAGAATTATTTTTTCAAAACAAAAATTCCATGAAACAAGTTAGTGGCAATAACAATTGATGCGGCACCAGTAATGATCGGGCATTATTCTGGTTTTGTTGCGTGCTGTAAAGCAGACCCAGATTTCCCTCCGTTATTGCACAGCCACTGTATCATCCATCAGCAGGCTATTTGTGCCAAAGTCATGGGGTTTGATCATGTAATGGACCCAGTTGTGAGAATTATTAATTCAATTTGTGCAAAGGCCAAACAGCACAGAATGTTCAAATTATTCCTGGAAGAACTATTTGCCGTGCATGGTGATCTATTGGTATACACAGAAATCCGATGGCTTAGAGGAAAACTACTACGTCGATTTCTTTCACTTTTGCCAGAAATCAAAGAATTAATTGGGTCAAGAAATGAAGATATCAGCCAATTATGCAGCATTTCTTGGCTTCTTGATTTGGCATTTCTGGCAGATGTTACCGAAAAATGTAATACTTTGAACTGTGAATTGCAAGGCAAAGGTAAAACCATTGCAGGCATGATAAATGCAGTAAAGACATTTAAGTCCAAACTTAACATTTTCGGTGAACAAGTGGTGAAAAGGAAAATGCATAATTTTCCTTCTGCAATCCAAATGCTGACAGTGAATACAGCTAGTGCTGAACTCCTGATGGTTGAAAAATACAGCAATCTCCTGATCAGCCTTAAGGAAGAGTTCAGTGACCGGTTCAGGGATTTAGAAAGGACTGAACCGTGTGTGATGTTCACCGCAAATCCCTTCATAGAAGTCAATGTTTGTGAAGTTGCAGAAGAAATGAGTGAGCTGTTTAACCTGAACAGTTTTGGCTATGGAAATGGAGATTGCCAGCCTGCAAGGGCACAGCTGCATTAAAAGTGACTCTTCTGTTTGGTTCCACCTATCTCTGTGAATCTGCCTTTTCAGATAAAACCGCCCTCAAATCGAAATTTCTAACCCGCCTGACCGATGAGCATCTGTGTGACTCCATCCGAGTTGCTGTATCAAGTTACACACTAGACTACAGAGGCACTAGTGGATAGCATGCAGTGTCAGCCTTCACATTGAGTGTCCCAATCGTTTTCCTACATTGTGATAGTCATTTTATGTGACAGCTATTAATAAAGAATAATGCAATAAAGAGGTTATTGAACTTACTAACATAATCGTGAAGGCATATGTTATTTCCTCTATTTATAAAGGGAAAGTAAACAGCTAAAAAAGTGAGTCAAAGCTTCAATGCTTATGAACATCCCCACCCCCGATATCGTCCGCAAGTAGCTCTCCACTATAGGCCCTCCACTGAAAGTAGCTCTAGCTAACATAAAGTTTGGAGAACACTGGTCTAGACAGTGCCTTTGTCCCCAGGGTGAAGGCGGGACAATCCTTCCCATCTTCAATCCATCAGGATTCAAACGTTGCCCTATTCAATCACAGATCCTGTTGAAAGGTCTGTCTTTTGTCCCGACCAACCAAACGGATTGGTTCGCGGCTGAGATGGAACTTCAACAGTATTCCAGGAAGATTAGGCATAAGGCATTCTTTAGTGACCAGGAGTCCCAGGAACATCCAGAAGACGCAGGGCTACATAACCCATCCACTTTCACTTCATTGGACAATCAAGTCCCTAAGGACATAGTCCTCTTTGAGAGGTGCATGCGCAAGCACCTTAACCGCTTGAAATCCTCTAAACAGCAGATCAGGCACAATTCATCCATCCCGGAAAGGGAGGCACTTCAATCACTTGCCGCAGACTCTAGGCTAGTTATGAAGCCTGCGGATAAAGGGGGAGGAATTGTGGTGTTCAACACCGACCAATATGATGAAATGGTCATGGAACTGCTAAATGATACAGAAAGTTATCACATTCTCAGAAAGGATCCCTTTTCTAGAAATCAAGCAGGACATCCTAGAAACAACACAGTTTGGTGCAAATAGGGGCTGGAATTACTCAGAGTCAACAATGTCATGCTTTTATGCATTACTAAAAATACAGAAGGCTCCTGTGTCTCCCCCAGGGCAGCCAATAGTGTCAGAGTGTGGGTCAATCCTGGAGCTCCTGTGCAAATTTGTCAATATCCTCCTACAAACAATAAGTCAGCAGACCCTCACTTACATCGATAATACAATGGCGAGCATTAAACTATTTGAGGGGACAGAATGTTATGCTAATTCAAACCTGCTGGTCACAATGTATATCAACTCCTTATTCACTAATATACCACAGGACCAAGAGATTGATCGCGTTCGAGAATAACTTATACCGGGAGACCTGCAGGACCGAGTCCTGGTTGACTTTATAATAGAGCTCATGACCATAGCCTTGTGCACGAACTTCTCCAAATATAGCAACCAATCAAACTAGAGACATGGCAATGGGAGCAGCATGTGCGCCAAGCCTCGCTATCTTCTTTATGACGGCATTTGAGGAAGCATTTGTTCTCGTGGCCATCAATCCGTACCAGTCACAGATAAAGAAATGGTTGTGCAATATTGATGACATTATTTTTATCTGAATTTTTCACCTTGCTCATTCAGTGTCAGTCGACGATTAAGTTCACCATGGAATATAGTAACACGAGCATTCAGTTCCTAGATGTAGTCATCAAGAGTGAGGTGGAAAGCCTGAACTGTACATTGAACAAAAAGACAATGGACAAAAACACTACTTTGCAGTATTCTAGCTTCCTCCGAAGGAGCCTGGAGGAGAACTTTCCATTTGGCCAATTCTTGAGGCTACAGTGTAACTGTACCTCCATTCAGCATTATTACCAACATGCAAATAATCAGTGTCTCAAGGCACAGGGATATCCGAAAAAACTGGTGTTCCACTCTTTGAAAAGGGCACGCTCCATTCCCAGGGAATCTCTTCTGGAGTTGAAAATACGTGAAACAACTCAGAATAGATTGGTATGTGTTTCAACTTATAATACCAACGCATTTCAACTCAAGAAAATGATCAACAAATATTGGTCACTTATGGATACTTGTCTACCTAGTGAGCCAGACTGATCTTTGCCTTTAAAAGATCTAAGAATTTGAAGGAGCAACTGATCCATGCCCGGCCCATACAAGAGAGAGCAGCCATTTCCAATAGGGATTTACACCCTTACATGGACACTTCCCATGTGGGAGCTGTATGGCCTGCAATTTCACCAAGAAAACTCTTATTTATTTATTTATTTATTTATTTATTTATTTATTTATTGCATTTATGTAACGCCAAGACCCAGAGGTATCAGGGCAGTTGGCACAGAGACAGTAGCGGAAAACGTCACAGGAGGTTTAGTCAGATTTGTTAAACAGATACGTTTTTACCAGTGTTTTAAGGCTGCATAAGACTGTTAATTTCTAATGGATAGCGGCAAAGAGTTCCAGAGGGTGGGCGCTGTAACAGAGAAGCTGACGCCTTCTGCTCTCTTCTTTCTGTAGCGAGGAATGAGTAGTGTGGTACTGAATAAAGATCTTAGTGAGCACACATGTGGATTCATGGCAATAATGTTGAGGTAGTGTGGGGCTTCTTTGTAGAGGCAGCAGTGTGCAATAGTTACTGCTTTGAAGTCGATACATGCTTTAAAGGGAAGACAGTGAAGCTCTTGTCTGGTTGCACTAATGTGGTCTGATTTGCGTAAGCCCTGTGCAGCGCGCAGGTCTTTGTTCTGTAGAAGTTAGAGTTTGGCCAGGTTAGTTGCAGTGGTACCCATGAGGAGTAAATGTCAATAGTCAAATTTGCTAATATTGAGAGCTCTGGCAAGCGTAAGGCAATTCCTCTGGGAGAGAAATTATCTGCTCAGTGAGATGAGCTTGGAGTTGTGGCCCGTGGCTGATGCTAGCGCATTGATCTGTTTGGTCATTGACAACTCTGCATCCCGGTGTACACTTAGGGTTTTAACATGCTTCAGGGCCGTTATGTCAGAACCATCAATGTAGAAAGTGCAGAAGGCCGTATCAAGTCTTTTGAGTTGGAAAGGTGACCCTGCAAGGAACAACTCTGTATTATCATCGTTGAAACAGAGATTGTTGGGGGTCAGCTAGTTTTGTATGATGCTATAGGTTCTGTTTATGGTAATAGAGTCACTGTTGTAGTTGCCTGAGATGGGATGGAGGGTTTGTGTGTCATCTGGGAAACTTGTGTAGATGATCCTGAGGGAGTCAAGCAAATTGAATAGAGACTTGGCGTAGGTATTGTAGAGGGTGGGTGAGAGACAGGAGCCTTGTGGGATGCAGAGGGATCCACGATTGGGCTCAGCAGTCACCTCTCCAATGAATACCCTTGAGGTACGGTCCCTGAGGAGGGATTTAATCCATATTGTGACATCAGGAAAAGTGGAAGTCTGATCTGAGTTTCTGACAGAGGATGCCATGGTGAATAAGGTCAAACGCTGAAGAGAGATCTAGAAGGAGGAGTATGGCTAGATTCCCAGAGTCACGGATGTTGTCCATTTGAATTTTTAAGTTTCAGTGCTGTGTTTTGGGTGGAAGCCAGATTGTCTAGCTCCTAACAGGTGGTTCTGTTCTATGAACATTTGTGCTTGGGAGTAGCTAGTCGGTCTATAATTTTGAGTAGGAAGGGGACCGCGGTTATGGGACGATAGTTGGTACGGATGGTCGGATCAAGTGACAGTTTCTTGAGGAGTGGGGTGACCCAAGCTGATTGTATGCTAGTGGGGACCTCACTGTTTGCGAAGGAAGCATTCACGAAGTCGGTGATACTGGGAGTTAAGGTGGGTGCACAGAGCTTGACTATGTGTGCTGGGCAGGAATCACCCTTGCAGAAGGAGGGCTTCAAGGCTAGGATGGATTCTAAAACCTTCTCTTGAGACACTTTTGCAAAAGTGAACAGCAGGGGCGTGTGGGGTGGGGGTTTGTCCAAAGGTACACAATTTGGTTTTATGAGAGTGGGGATTTGGCGGCAAGTAGTGCATTTTTTGTCAAACCTTTTGCAAGTAGTTGGTCAATTTCGTTGGAGAGGTCAGCCTGGATGGTGGAGCACCATGCCTTGTCGGCCCGGATTGGAAGCATTGTGGGGATTGGGTTTTCCAGCTCTCTCAGAACAGAAACAAGCTCTTTGGAGTTAGAGCCAGCTTTAGAGATTCTGGCCTATTAGGAATTTGCTTTATGGATGCCAACTGCTTTCTTGTAGGACTTTGTTTATTTGGAGAAAGTTTCATGGTTATGTGGGGTGGGGTGTCTCATGCAGAGATGCTCAAGGGCTCTTTTTTATCTGCGTAGTGTGACCAGTTTCTCTGAGAATCAGATATTAGTAGGTCTGCATAATGTGGGTGTTTTAGCTTTAATTGGAACATGTCTTCTGATGATAGCAATTGGCTAGATGTTGGTGACTCATGGTACTAGGCACAGTGTGTGAGGTGAGCAAGGTAATGAGGGTGGGCTTAAGTGTCTCATGAGTCAGCTTGCATTGTTACGGACTAGAGCAGGGCTCAATGGAGGCGTGAATGTGGTAGGGGATTTGGCGAGGGAGAGACCAAACTCAATGAGGGAGTGATCAGACCAAGGTACTGTACTGAATGAGGAGATATTGATGGTGTCATTGGGAGGGGGGATCCAATTTATGTGCACCCTTTGACGTGGTTAGTGGAGGAGCTCAGTTGGGAGAAGTTCATGTCTCCTAGTGCTTGAGCGAGGGTAGCAGCTTTGGAGTCTGCCGGGTCGTTAAAGCCAAGGTTGAAATCACCCAGAATGATGAATTTGGTCACAGGTTTAAGGAGGGGGGTGATTAGGAGAGGAATATCTAGTTTGTGTCGGCTACAGAGTAAGGTTGATGGCACAGGAGGAGCAAGATGAAGAAAGACTGGGGTCAGTACTCAGTTTGAGTAATAGTAATTCAAAGCCCGGCATGGGCGGAATGGGGATAAGTCTGGTTTGTGGGGATGATTTTGCAATGAGAGCAACACCACCTTCTGGGGTATAAAGGCTATCAGCTCTAAAGATGGTGTCCTTAGTGGGGATGGCTAGGAAGAGCATCGAGCCTGAGGCACTGTGCAGCCAAGAGTCCGTGGTAGCCAAGATGTCAAAGTTGTGGTCGAGTATGATGTCATGGATCTCAATGGTGTGTGCTCCTAGAGAGCTTGTGTTTATTAAGGCACAGTTAAGTGCTTGTTTGGCAGTTGACAGAGGGACAGTGAGAACTGGAGTGGGTAGGACCTCCCTGTCGGAATAAGATATGGTTTAAGGTATAAGAGGGGTCTTAGTGCCGGAGCTAAGCCAAAAGTGTATGGGCTCGCCAAGTATCTGGAGAGAGTAACTAAGCATTGGTGTAGGCAGATGTGCTGTTCTCGCTTCGAGCTTGTGTAGTCTGCGGCTCCCTTGCATGGGTAAGAGAGGCCAGGCATATTCCTGGTCATCATGTGTGGTACAATGTGCTTCCAAGAGTGTTGTCCTATGGACTGGCAGTCCTGTGAAAAGCCAGGCAGGGTGGGCGATACACTAGAGTCTAGGTTAGTCAGGAGGTCACTGCCTGTGGCGCCTGTTGAACATGCTGTGGGTGCAAGCCAAGCCGGCTTAACTGAGTGAAATGTGGTTGGTACCAGTTAGGTCTGGTAGGGCTGTAAGAAACTTCACCTCATTGGATGGCTGTTTGGGTTGTGCTGCTATTACAGGAGGTGCTGGATAGGCGTGATGGAGGTGCTTGGATGAGGGCAGGAAGAAAAAGTGTAAGTTTGAGAATAGCATGGGTGGTAGGTGATGCGGGTGGAGACTCACTGTGCCAAAGCATAGAAAAGGGTGGTCTGGAGGTATGTAAAGTTGAGTGCCATTGTGGGGGTGAGCTGGGGCTAGAAGAGGTAGTGCCGGAGCAAGGAAAGGGGCAGGGGTGGCAGGGGCCGTGTGATGAGGCATAAGAATGGGGTGCCCAATGGTTTTTAGACCGGCTGGCTCAATTAGACTGGACTTATGGGGAGCTGGGGTCAGTAATAATGGTTCTAGGAGGGCTGGCGGTAGGGGCAGGGAGCGGAGCTGGGTGGGTGAAATATGCTTTGCATTGCTGCCAGGGGGCGCGGGCATCTCTATCGTTCCCACTAGGAAGCAGACAATGGGAGTTGAAGTTTCTCTCTAATTGCAAAACCACTAATGCAGTGTATTGCATTCAGTGCCTATGTGGGGCGGACCTCTCGGGCAGCCCACATGCGAATTGCAGAACATCGTTCAAGGGTACGATGCAAGAACAGCAGGGCACCCCTAGTGCCACATTAAATTGAATACCAACATACAGCAGATGAAATGCACTGGTGGGTTATTGGCACAGTAAAACATGTGTCTAATCCATGACATGTCCTACTACATTTTAAGTCACATGGCTTAACAAATATTCAAGGTACCCGGCTCCCAGCGCTTGCCTTATGGACATACCTAGCAGGATTACCTATAAACAGGTAATCTCCCTCAATTTTTGTTTAGGAGGGTCAAAGTCTCAGAACGGGAGAACAAAGCTGAGAGCGTTATACAAAAATGAGACTATTGACTACCCCACTCATAGTCCAAACAGGCTAGGCTTGGTGGTATATGTTATCTACTTATTTTGTGATTGATGCCTTCCAGATTGGTACCACATTTACAATTTTCAAAGAATTCAAGGCATCAATCACAAAATAAGTAGATAAGTAGATAACATATACCACCAAGCCTAGCCTGTTTGGACTATGAGTGGGGTAGTCAATAGTCTCATTTTTGTATAACGCATACCTAGCAAGAGACACGACTCGGGCGAACCACAGAAGAAGATTGTTGGCCTAGAAAGTATACGCACACCAGGTAAGTCCTTGCCATGCATGTGCTGAATGAGACGTTCAGGGTTATGACAACCAGGCGTCTTGATAGTCATTATCGCTTTGACAGGTGCGCTGTGATTTGCGTATCATTTCAGTGACTGGCTCTCCCATTATTGGGAACTTTGGAAATAGGTTTGGATTTAGATTACCCAGGTGGCCAGTGCGGAACATATATATATGTATATATATAGCAAGAGATACATTCTGGAATAGAGATTCATACATGCTCGGAGGGTTCCGTTGGGACACTGCCTTATCTCTTGCCATGTTGGTTTTTTCCTGACGCAGTCCTCTTCCACCGGCAGTGGAAGACTGAGTTCATACTCCCTCGAGGAAAGACAGTGCTCAGGAGCAGGTAACGCAAGCCTCACCTGCACTTATCCAGCCCCACAAATGTTGTCCATTTAGCAATCTATTGGTTTAGACTAAAATGTATTATTTTCCATCTAATGGGCCCACCAGAATCGGTAGTGAAGAATCATAACGTAATTTTGTAATCTAGCCTCCTCACTTTAACAGCCTGCCCACAGGACGGAGCTTCTGGGTAAGCGAGAGTCTCACTCTCTGCCAGTGCACATTAGAATCACTTGGATGAGTTAAGATATTGGTTTCCACGCTCTAAGTCACTCTTAGTTGAGCTCACGGGTGTGGCATGATGTTGGGTGCTATTGAATTCTATTAGCATCTTCTTTTAGATACCCTATCCTTGGTGGAGGTGATCATTGGCAATCCATTTGCATAATCTGCATTGTTGGCAGAACTTCATATCAAGTACATGTAATATTTTGCCCAAGGAACAAAATATTGTTGGTCCTGAAGAAGGCGGAGTTACCAGCTCAATTCGTCGAAACGTGTGGCCCATTAAGTTAACAGCACACTTGTCTGCGAAGCCCGACGGGAATATTAGTTTACCCGAAGACTTTCATAGACCCTGGTTTGAAAGATCCCATTGGAAAAGTCAAGATTCCCGTCTGCTAGTTAGACAGCGAGGGCCCAACTGAGAGATCTGGTGGTTGATCAAAATACCTTTTTTGGCACCTGTTACTTGTTTTTGTGTTTTTACTGCTTGTATGTTTAATTGAAATGGCTGGCTATTAATTTAATTCTTGATTCTTTATGTGATGATCTGTTTGTCTATATATTTTCAAATTAAAACATATATTTTGATTAAATCAAGAGTCACTAAAGAAAACAATGTCTTTACATAGTACTGGGGATTAAGATGGTAGGGACTACAGGGCGATTAAGTAGACATCATTACTGTACAGGAGGACCCCTAGCCACAAGTTCATACACCACAACCGAAGGAATGTTGTTAAAAAGATTGAAAATCATCTCTATTTTGTTATGAATCATTCCTGGTGGGAGAGCCTGCTTAATTTAGTTAAATATGAAGTGAAAGCTTTTCTGCAATCTGTTTCCATCACTAATGCCTCTCACTATGATATGATATATGATAAGGAATTTATAATGCACCTGTACACAAGTGTTTCTAGGCACGACAAGAAAAGGCCTTGTGTCCTGCAGATTGCGCAAGTGTAGGGAAGTGGAAGGGGAGAAGTGCTGGGGGGGTCGGAGGGGAGAAGTGCAGGTAACTCAATAGGTGCAGCCAGTGGGTGGCTAATAAGTGCAGAAAGAGGGACTGTAGGGTTGCAGATACAGACCATAAATGCTGAGGGAGCCCGGATGCAGTGCAAGGGCAACTGGGCATGCAGGAGCCTGGGCTCAAGTTCAGAGGGTGGCCAGGTGACCAGTGTGTGGAGCAGTCAGGACATCAGCAGGGGAGAGGAAGAGAGAAAGCGGAAGCGAAAAGCAAGGTCTTGAGTTGTTTCTGGAACTGGAGGTGGTTCTGCTCAAGTTTGAGAGAGGTAGGGAGTCTGTTCCAGAGGGGGACCCCAGCCGAAGAGAGATATCTGTCCCCAACACTCTGCTTGGAAAAGCGTCTGACCCTCAGAGAGCTGGAAGTGGATGAGTGGAGAGCTCGAGAAGGGAGATGTTTAGGAAGAGAAAGTTGAAGGTAGTGCGGTCACAGACCCCAGAAAGCCTTGTGGACGATGCAAAGGGTCTTGAACTTGATCCTTGCAGCCACTAGAGGGAGCCAGTGAACAGATTTCCGAGCTGGAGAGATACGATCCCTGGGCTTGAGGCCAATGACAAGTCTTGCAAACCTGTTCTGGATAAGTTGTAGAGGCAGGCAGATTTAGAAAGCGGCTGTTGCAGTAGCCCAGCCTAGAGACGACCAGAGCGCTGGAGACAGTGAGCTTCTGGGGGAAAGTGAGGAAAGGAAGATGAACCTTGCAGCCACAGGGGGCCAGTGGAGAGATTTCAGTGGCTAGTTATGCTGGGTCAGAAAAGCATGCACTGGTTATCAGCATCACTATCTTTTTGAGGGCTTTTGAATGTGTACACTCAGCAACTATGCAATGCTACTTCAATTAAGAGTACTGCTGTGCTTTAAAACATAAAGCATTTACAGCTGGCAATGAAATGGGGTTGTCCTTTAGGATCAGGCTCCCATACATATAGATCTCCAGGGATCTGTGAAGGTATGTAGACACCTGGGTGGACTTGGAACCAAAAGAGACATTAGAAATCATGTCTCATTTTGAAAGTGGCCCATATTACACATTTTCAGCAAGCCCAACCAAATTGGTTACCCCACAAAAGAGGCCCAGGGTGCAGAGGCCTACCAGGAAATCTCAGGAGTTCCCTATAGGCCAGTCCACCCCAGCGTAGACATTTGTGTGCAACCTGGAAGTATATGTTTCAGTTATGCCAGGGCTGTCTATGCTTCGAAACCATCCACAATCCATGTTTGTTTGTTTGTTTGTTTGTTTGTTTATTCATTTATATTGCGCATCAGACCCGGGGGTATTCGGGCGCGAGGGCATAAAGAGGGTTGTTCAACTTAGGTTACATGTTACAAATAAGCAAGGAGTACAGCTATGGTTACAATGCTGTAGACAGGTAGAGACAAAGAATCATAAGGGTATGTGCAGCAGGTTTACAAAGTTCAGATGTGACAGATATAAAGAACAGAGCGAATATACAGAATATGAATGAGATCCTAAATGATGGTAGCGCAATGTTAAGCATCATGATCTTTTAGCCATTGGATCAGGTTAGATCTGAATTGTTGGTAAGGGAGGTCTTCCCTTAGATCGGTTGGAAGGGAGTTCAACAGTTGTGCCGCTTTAACAGCGAAGCTACTCCCGCCAGATTTAATGAGTTTAATTCTGGTACTAATAAAAGGTTAGAGTTGGCTTTTCGTAAGGGACGGGCGGCTGTTTGTCTGGTGAATCTGTCTATAAGGTATTGTGGGGCTTCATGGTTAAGGCATTTGTGAGTGAGGGAAGCTGTTTTGAGGAGGATTTTGTCTTTAGTGGAGAGCCAGTTGGTGGATCTCCTAAGGTCTGATATGTGGGCATTTTTAGGGAAGTTTAGGGCGGCTCTCAGGGAATTATTTTGCAGTATTTGAATTTTGGAGGTGATGTATTTATTGCTGCCTATGTAGAGGGCATTGCAATAATCTAGTTTCGATAGGATGAATGCTCTTGCTAGAATGACGCAGTTATTGGGTGAAAGGAAGGGCTTGGCTGCCCTATTTAGCTTGCATGTATAGGAGGTGGCTGAGGCCATGGAATTCACTTGTTTGCCAAATGTAAGCGTGGAATCTATGTAGAAACCGAGGGTTTTAACTACTTTGGCTCCAGTAATGGTGTTGTTATAAATTATGAAGGAGTCATAATTGGTGCCCAATTTTTGATATTGGAGGAGGTGCCTAGAATGAGGAGTTCGGTTTTGTCATCATTCAGGCATAGACCGTGAGCGGCCATCCATGCCTGGATGATGAGGTAGACTCTGTTCACAAAGGCCAAATCCTTGTTATAATCTCCCGTCAGCGGGATGAGGATCGGTGTATCATCTACATAGTTGGTGTAGGTGATACCAAGACCGTCTAGATCATCGAAAAAAAGGGGCTTTGTGAAGATATTATAGAGGGTGGGAGATACACAGGATCCTTGGGGTACGCCGCAAGTAATTGGTGTGGGGTCAGCAGCTGCTAGGGGAGAGAAGACTTGCATTGTCCTGTTGTCTAGGAATGACTGGATCCATGCAACTGCTTCCTGAGAGAAGCAGGCTGCCGAGACCAGGTGATTGCATAGTATTGTATGGTCTACCAGATCGAAAGCGGCAGAAGGGTCAAGGAGTAGTAAGAGTGAGGTTGTGCCGTTATTGTGTCTATTTGTGCTTTAAGGTCTAGGAGTGCAGTCTCAGTACCGTGCTGTGGTCTGAAGCCTGACTGTCGGACTCCTAGGAGGTTGTTTAGTTCCAGGTGGTGTTGAATTTGTTGGTAGGCAACTTGGTCTAGTATTTTCAGTAGGAACGGCACAGCGGTTATAGGCCGGTAGTTAGTTGGGATGGAGGGGTCCAAGGTTTGCTTTTTGAGGCGGGGGAGGGCCCAGGAATGTTTCAGGTTGCTGGGTATGGTGCCTGATGTGAAAGAGGCGTTTATAAGTTTAGTAATGAAAGGTGAGAGTTCGCGGGCAGTGTCTTTTATGATTTGGGCTGGACATGGGTCGCCCTGGCAATTGGAGGGTTTCAGGGTGAGGATGACTTTCTCGACTTCTTTGGTGGATACTTTGCGAAAGTAGAAGGAGGTGGTGTCCAACGGTTTCGGAGTTGGTAATGGGTTTATAGTAGGGCCTAGGTTAGCAGCGTTTGGGGCAGTTATGGACAGGAGAAGGACAAGGACACAGCCTTGCCGCACGCCCCTGTCGACCCTGAACTGGTCGGTGGTTTCTCCCGCAAGGCCCCACCTCACTACAGCTGTGTTGTCAGTGTAGAGCTGGCAGGTTGCTGCTACCATGGCATCGGGCACCCACTACTCATTAGTACCTTGCCAAAGCTGCTCTCTTGGCACACAGTTGAACACGGTCTGTAAATCTACAAAGACCGCATAAACCCTCATTTTACTCAGTACTGTGTATTTTTGTAGGATGATGGACAGACAAAAGCATTGATCTATAATGCTGGTCCCTTGTTGTAAACCAGCCTGAAGGTGAGAGATGAGAGTCTTTTGCAGACCTGTGTCAAATGGACGAGATCTTGACCTTAGCAACCCACTTGCTCGATCAGATGACTCACTTGTACATATGTAGGAAAGAACCTTGTACTTGTCAAGGCCCAGGGGAGCTTACTGCGATAGCCTCTATAGGTGGTCAGAAAGAGCCTGTTGGATGTAGGTGATTTGACGGAATCCATGTTTTCGAAAGAGGGAAGTGACCAAATCTTTATTTTTTTATTGCAGGGGGAAACCCCTCACATCCCCCTCCTACTCCTTAACTGTATTAATATCCCTTACCCCACCCCCACATATATTTTATTTTAAATGTTTTCTTTTCGGTTAAAAAAACAAAACAAACTATTTGGTCACTTCTTCCTCGAGAACATTGGCTTCGGCCACTTCTACAGTATCGGAGGCTGCTAGCGTGCCTGGGAAGAACGCTGCTGTACTTGTTCAGAAAGGGAAGTGCCACAGTTACCATTCAGAGAGAACCTACCCACCCCTTCCGCATTGCACCGTGGCCATAACTGATACGACAAAGAAACACATCCAAGATGGCGGACCACGCCCAAGCGCGCTCAGGTTGCAGAGCC
Organism: Ambystoma mexicanum; assembly: GCF_040938575.1. NCBI lineage: Eukaryota > Metazoa > Chordata > Amphibia > Caudata > Ambystomatidae > Ambystoma > Ambystoma mexicanum. Next base: position 381,878,172 of record NC_090925.1, read on the forward strand.
CCTCAAACAATCACTGTCGGATGGGCAGTTTTTTGTACCTTTGTGAGTGCAACAATCACATCAATCACTTGATGCCTTAACACAGCGCACGTCACCAGTAATACATTTGGTTACTTGTAGTCCCGTAGTCACATTGTGGACAAGCGTGCAAAATGGCATGTGCTAAACATGCTACGTTGTATGGAAACCTATTTGAAAGATCTCTTTCCATGTATTTTGAGAGTGTGAATGAAGCAGCGATGCTCGCTCGATGTGTAGCGGGCTCCCCTCATTACTAGCTTAGGTGGCCTTTAAAATTCTCATATCGATCTGTTTGCACGAGTACTGTTGTGCAGCAGAAGTGAAAACATGCACGTCTGCCAATGAAGTCAGTTCATGCCAAGGGACCAGGTACACATCTATGTAGATCTGCAGAGATTGCTGTGCTCCCTGCACCGGCATGCTAGAATTCCTGCACAGCCGTGTCCGCTATTTATACGGATGCAGTACTAGTTAGCCAACTAATAGTATGGTCGGCTGCTTAGAATGCTGTGAAGCTAGTTGCACTGATGGCTTGAAGTTTGCTTCTTGCGCCCTGCAGCCTCTAGACCCTTAGCCCGGTGTGCATCATGAACATTGTAGCCAAAAAGGTCTCTCGAAAGAGGCCACTTGGCCATGAAAAGAAGTTGCTGGAAAATGCAGTGGTTACACCAAAAGGTCCTAACATAGCAAAATTAAATAAAGACACATTGCAAGAAATAACTTAGGACGGGTAAATAAACCAAGGGGGAAGACCCCAAAGTCCGATTCCAATGTGGTTCTTCAGACTCTAAAACCACCAGAAGGTTGGTTGCACGTAGTGTGGAAATCAAGCTGCATGAGCATTCAAAAAATCCTCCCAGGGGCCAGCCGAAGAAAGTCAAAGAGAGGATGGCCACAAGACAGACCACGCTCCCAGGAAATCAGCAGTGGTCTGAAGCGATTGTTCCGAATAGATATGATGGATGGGAATAGACGGAGCCTCCTCGGTGTCCCGAGGTCAAGCGGACATCTCAACACCCTCTGATATAGTTTCACCAGTGTCTCTTTGAGGTTTGCAGAATTACATGCAGCGTGGAGGTCACCCAAAGAAATCAAATGGGAAAGAGGAATAGGAGCTCCCAAACCAGCTGTGCTAAAGAGACTCCAGCTGTGGCGACCTGCAGTGTGGAGATAGAACCTAGCCAGTCAGATAGCACAGCGAGTAGAGCGCTCACTTTGAAATCTGTGCAGACCCTGCCGATGCAGGTTTGAATCCCGGCAGGGCCAAACTCAGCCTTTCATCCTTCCGAGATCGATTAATGAGCACCACACACCGTGGGTAATAAGCAGCGCTCCGATGCCTGAGGGTTTGTAGCACTATATAAATGCAAAATGCAAATGGAGAGCCTGACATTGAAAAGGAAGAGAAAAAAAACCCAGCAAACTTACTAGGCCCAGTGACATTTATGAAAGTGCAAATGCATGGTGACCTGGAAGGAAATACTGGTGTGTTGTGAGGTGAGAGAAGAGTGGAGAGATGTGTCTGTGTTAGAGGAAGGGGAGAATCTTATGGAGAAAGGAAGGAGATATTGAGTTGAAGCACATGGACAGGGATATCATCCTGGAAAGTGCAGAGAGGAACATCCCCTTGGGGGTGAAGGAGCGAGAGAGTCCATAGGAGCAGGAGGAGAAAGTGATTTATTAGGAGGAAAAGGAGAGTGAGGAGGACGTTTCTAATCTAATTGAGGTGGGCAGTAGTCAGGTTGATGTGCAGGAGAAAGATTCTGCTTTTCTGGAGAGACAAGGCAATTTTCTAGAGGGCAGGTATATTGTCTGAGAGCAGAGAATGAACAGTACTCCTACTTGCTTGAAAAGTAAAGTGAGGTGTATCATCTGGGAAGAGGCAAAAGAGAGATATTGCTACAGAGAGGAAGGAGAGAGATACCATCCTGAAAACGGAGTGTTACACTGTTGTAGAGAGGAAGGGGGAAGATACCGTCTAAGAGAAATACAAGAGAGGTACAGACTGGGAGACAAGGAAGGGAGACATCGCTAGGAGAAAACAGAAGGAACACCGACTGGAAGTTTGTCTTGGGGTGAAGGACAATGACGTTCTTGAAGAAAAGTCTTTTTGTGAAGAGAAAAAGGAAAAGACTTGGAGTTGGAAGAGAGTTGTGGGTAGGAGAGAGACTGTCATGTGAAAGAGGGAGTGATTGAGTTACTCGAGAGGGGATAGAGCCGGGATATCTTAGACCAGAGTGAGAGCTGGAGGAAGAAAGAGTAGGGACATTCCGCAGTTCTGTGTTGGTCCAGGTATGAGCATGGAGACAGGCTTAAGAACAAGATGGCATTACTATGCTGGGGAGCATGAAGGAGAGCCTATGGCCAGCCAGGATGGAGGAGGGACCTAGAGAGACTGCGAGAGGTGAGAGTAGGGCCATGCTTCTCCACCAAAGCCCACAAGAGTGTAGAGGAGGAGGCAAAAGCCTCTACCAGACCCACCCCTAACCTGTCTATATGTTGGGATCCAGAGATAGTGACAAGGGCGACACCTGTAATGATGCCAATAACACGAGCAGCCTTTGAATCAAAATACCCATTGAGGAAGCCATTCATTATGTATCTACGAAGAGCTGACAGCCACTTAGGAAAGATCCCTGAAGTACGAGAGAAAATGAATGAAAGAGCAGACTGGTGACGTCACAACATATAACGTGAGACACTGAGAAGAGGTAGCAGTGGAGAATTTACGGAGAAGATACATGTTACATGCAAAATTAAGATTACACGTGTGAAAAGAGCATGGAAGAAAATGCAAGCCGTTTTACAAATATACAGAGCCAGTAATGCAAGCAAACTAAGACATTGTAGATGCTAGCTATATGTAGTATATAGATTGCAGGCGGTGCCGCCATGGTATATATATAAAGCATAAAAAATCTGGATGTTCCACGTCGTGTTTTTTCGTAAACTGGGTTCCCACGGACAGAAAGTCTGAAAGTGTGCTGCAGTTGATAAACAGTAGTTGACAAGCAAGAAAGAATCAAGGAGGCTTGTCTGGACCAGTGCCAAGTAAGGCCATGGCAGCAGAGAACTGGTTGTGCATTCAAAGGATAGAATTAATACAAGAGAAAGTCAAGTTCCTGCCAAGGTGCAGCTGAGAGACAATGGCCCTCATTACGAGTTTGGCGGTAGCCATGGAGCTATTAGCTCCATGGCTGCCACCAAATGGGGCTTGTTTACCGGGTTCCTGCAATGAGGAATATCAGGTCATTCCAACATTGGAGGACACGATAATTCCTCCTTGCATGAACCATTCCCCATTCCCATTTGAGCCCCCATAGGGCTCAATGGGAATGGGGAGGGTGGTAACAACGGGCACATTACAGGTGTCCCATTGTTACCTCCTTCTTCCCCTCGTGGGACCCGGAAAGCACGCCTGGTAAAACCAGGCGTGCACTCCGGGTCCCGCAATGGGAAGCTTGTAATCGGCCCTGACGGAATGAAGGGGGCCGGTCCCGTACGGGTCTCCTTCATTCGTCAGTGCCAGCCTTATAATGAGGCCCAATGAGTGCCAAGTTTTATTCATTTTAATAACAGCTATCATTAAATTGAAGCTCGAAATGTGGTCTTTAGTCATGTGACCTTGGTGGAAAAAGTCTCAAGCAGATGACATTGAAGCAAGCAGATGCGAGTATACCCATGCTCCCTAATATTCTCAGGAGTTGTGAAGCCTATAAGCCATGTTCAAAGGCTAATTGAATGACAGAGAGTAAGATTGATGATGAATGTCAGGCTAATTGGGTGGGAAGGTGTGGTCAAGACTAGCCCACCAGCACCTGGAGTACCAGCTTGTGTGATGCTAGCGAGTGGAATATTCCAGAATGGTACAAACATGCCAAACAGTTATAGAGGGCCACATATCGATGAGCCCTATAGTTTGTGAACCAATTGATCGTCGTGTGTTTTGTGACGATGTAGATGACTTGCACTAGAGAAGGGCTTAGTTGCCCACCTGACAGTAGAGACCCAATCACAATCACAATTTCCCCTCCATAGAAAGTATATGTAGATGTTCCTTGTTAGCCTATCACAACCACACATACGTTTTTACAGTTTGCCATGTAGTATGACGTCAATGATGATGAATGTTTAGTATATAAGTATGCTTTTTTTTAATTAAATGCTTTGAGATTATGCTGTGTGACATCTGAGATTGTCTGTTGTTAGATAATTGTTATTAAAACAGCGTACACCTTGCCAACTTCTTGAGTGGACCTTATTATTGACGTTTGAGTAATTTCTGCATCCCCATCCTTCCCATGAGAGCGCCACCTCCTCTTAAAGAGCCCCTTGTCGGGTTCAAGGACGCACCAGAACATCTCACACAAGCGCTGACTTGGCATCCAGCTGAGTGCGAAGCTCCAGTGGCTCCACCAGAAGAGAACCCCAAAGAGAAGGCATAGGAGGCAAGGATCAGGAATAAGCTTGAAACGCCTATTCGCCCAGGATTCATAGTTGGGTGGCTGTAAAAAACAAAGGAGAGGGTCAGGGGACCAAACCATCCTTCCCTCGGAAGCCCCAAGAAGAGCACATGGGAAATACCATTTTTTTGCAAACGGAAAAGACTTTGAACTTTTTATTGGCACCTGCCACATGACTGTGCTAGTTGTAGATCTTTGAAACGCTGAGCACTTGGTTCGCAAACCCTCTTTTTGGAGCAAGCGGGGTACGGGCTGTTGTTTTATAGCATTGTTTAAGAACTCCGGTGACGAATTCCCTCATGTTCTACCCTGACAAATATATCTACCGTCCTGACACCACATCTGTTGATTTTACCACCATAGTGACATGCTATTTCTTTCATTACTTGTTTAAAAAATACCCTTGAGATGTATTTTGGAGTCTGGTCTCAGTTTTGGGTGTACAGCAACAAACACGCGGTTTACTGTCCTGCCATATGGACCATAACACATCTGGTGGAAAATATAATGAGCTATGTTTAATAATTACAAGCAATTGAGTATTATGATGATCATGTGTGATTAAAAATAACATTAGAAATGTACAAAGAAGTAGTAACTCATCTCCTGATCTACTGAGGACTGCTGCCAAAATCTTTCTACACATGTTCTGCACATGTCCTGTTAGCTATATTCAACCCATTCGTTTGAAATTGTAATCAAAAATCCCCAAAACATTCCCAGTCAGCAAGTCCTTCTTGCCTTTTGGTTGGCATTGTTGATGGCTGTCTGAAGGAATTATAGATTAAAATAATGTGTGCAATCCAGGATGTCCCCAAACTGGCATACGCTGGTATTTATCAATTATACTTTATTTTTAAATGAACTCTCAGACAACTATTCCAGCATAACAATAGAACACTAATGATTTTAAGACATTCAAATGTCAGGGGTGGGAATAGTAGAATATATGCATAGCCACAAAGAGAGCAGAAGGTCGCAAGGAGGACTGTGCATGCAGGAAATTCAGATTTGTGCACTCTCACAGAAATACACCTTTAACCTGGGCACATCTGTGGAACCTTCCCAACTCGGTCTGGGCCCACCCTTTGCTCCACTCTGCTTGCATGCCCTTCCTGCAGCCCTCTGGGCCTCTTCACTCCATACCCTGTCCCCTTGCTTTCCAGTGTGTGTGTGATTCAAACTCGAATACATATATGCATACATACATACATACATACATACATACATACATACATTCATGTCACTGTGACAGATTAACTAATGACTATTTCAATCAGACTACACATGCGCCAATACTGCAACCACAAGGCTGTTAGTAGCTACTGCACTGATAATCGCCAATAAGGATGAAACCAGTTTGCATTTGTCTGCAGCCTTGAGCATGGCCTGTCTTGGGTTGCAAAAGCTGGGTGGAAAATAGTACTGCTCTGTAAAACAAGCACATCTTTCTGGGGCTAAAGGCTTTCGTGTTGGCTACTTTACATACCCACAATGGGTTGCTCATGGGCCTGTGACCTGAAGGTGAATATCTAGGGATGGCTACTGGGTGGCTCTGTGGAACTTGTGACCTGACTCCGATGGCTTATTCAACTTTCACAATCAGATCACTCAAAGGAGTTCTTCTGAGAACAAGATCCCAAAAGCAACGCTCTCGTTGTTGGCCAGTCTCAATAATATTGCAACGCTCTCGTTGTTGGCCAGTCTCAATAATATCGCAACGCTCTCGTTGTTGGCCAGTCCCAATAATATCAGCAAAAATCTGGAAACACCACAGGCCTTCATACATTTCTATATGAAAAATGCCTGCTGTGAAGTTATGGGTTTGGGGTTTAGATCGTATATATGGCTAAGTGCCCCCTAGCGTACATTATAAGGATATTGCAAGGCACTGAGGAGTTCCATGACCAATTAAAGAAGGGAAGCAGAAGGCAGAGTTTCCTTATAAGATCAAGCATCTCTGATGTGACCCATGATATCCTTTGTACGCACAGCAGGAGGGCATTGCTTTCCTGAGTATCCATGGCCACAGGCAGTCATCATCTTTCATCACTGCTAATCTAAGGGATCGTCCCATCGGCGACATGTAGATAATCATGTAGAATTTGTTTCGATTTAAAAAAAGAAATCTAAGATGCAGCTTCTAATGTTACAGAAAAAATCAGTTTATTCGGTTTAATAAAATGTGTCTTAAAAGATATTGGGCCTCATTCCGAACTCGTCCAAACTCTGGCCTGGTGAATGGAGTAATTACCGGTCCATTCCGAGGTCGGAGGGACCGGTAATTCCCCATTCACCAGGGCCATTCCCCATTCCCATTTGAGCCCCCATAGGGCTCAATGGGAAGGCGGCAATAACGGTACCGTAAATTACGGTACCCTTATTGACCCCGGAGTCCCTTTGCGGGTCCCGTCCTTAACTCCTGCTAAAAGCAGGCGTTAAGGAAGGACCCGCAAAGGGAACTCATAGTGGGGCGTTAAGGGTTTAACGGCACCGGTCTCGTTACCGGTGACCGTCAACCCTTACCGCCCTACTCGGAATGAGGCCCATTGTTCTTTAAAATTAACAGGATGGATTCTTATGCTCATGTGTTCACTTCCAGCAGTGCACAAATAAACATTCAACCATTAACAGTTCCTTATCAATTAATGGATGCAGAGTGCCACTGAAAGCTGCTTTAGAAGAAAGAAATTTGAAAAGCTTGTCATGGCTTTTATTAAGTGCTGCAGGGACAGCTGGCATTCTGCTCCATACTGTCTCAAGCAGCAGGTATTTTGCCTTCACAACTCAAATGTAGTAACTGATTACAGCGTGGTAGTGACGCCAATATCTTATTGCAGGTCAGCAGTTACAGCTAGCCTGCAATGGGACAATTCTTCAATACATTTTATGCAAGTATTGCAGGTTGCCATGTATTATAAACCCGTATCCAGTGATTTTAAGGAAGAGGTTTTATTCAAGGCATTTTTACGGAAAGAAATGTTTACTGAAAACATAATGATTTCTTTTTAAATATATACATGGGTGCTAAGGGGTTAAAACAGGTGGAGAGGGTTTTGGGGGTTGAAAACATGGGGTATTCTGTATTTTTTCAGTAAAAATGTTTCGGTACAAAATGCCTCGAATAGAAAATCTTCAGTAAAATCACTTATAACCTTATAAACCCATTGCTCATGTGTTGCCCATGTCTCGAATATTTATAAGGATTCAAAGCAGGGAAAGACTGCAAAAGAAGCAGTGCGTGTGGTAACATGTTATTTGTGTAACACTGATTTAGCCTACAGTGCAGGGGATAACACAGCACCCTATAGCAAGAGTTGCTTATGTGTCTCTTAAGCAGGTAGTTCACAGTTAGCTGAGAATATATGTTATTGACAGGGGCGGACTGGCCCATAGGGAACTCTGGAGATTTCCCGGTCGGCCTCTGCACCCTGGGTCTCTTTTGTGTGGTATTTCCAAATTTTCTCATAGGAAAAGCATTGGGCTTGCTGAAAATGTGTCATATGGGGCCACTTTGAACATTATTTCCAGGGCCTCTTTTGGTCACCAGTCCACCCCTGGTTATTGATCATAAACCACCTGAATGCCTAGGATTCAAAATCCTTTTATGTTCGTCATTTCCATATCCATAGTACGACTTTCATTATGAATTATCTAATGGAAGTCGTAACCCCTTAGAGTTTCTTTTTTGCAAAGTAGCTTGAGAGTAGGAGTTCAATAAATAAAACAAAAAGCGTGAATAAATACCACAAACTAATTCACTTCAAAAACAACATCCCAATGAAGGCCAATTCTTTTTGCAGCATTTGCCAGGTCAGTGTCCACATATTTCTGATATGCTCAAAACCGCGCCCAAAAAATCAACTTCCTCTAGGATCCCCCAGGGAAAGGGCTCGTGGACTTAAAGGCGTCAGATGAGCTGAGATTGAGAACACGTTCATAGATGGAGGTAAATGACTGTCTAGGGGCAAGCCGCCCTCACCCGTACTCCTAGTCTGTATTGGTGAATATCTATGACTGGTCCAATGATATTGACAGATGCGCTGAACCTTACAATAGGCCTGTTTTATGGATAAATGTGACCTTTAGAGCCTGCATTTGTTGAATTTCTGCCATCCTTCACAAATAATGTTGTACTAGTGTTACCCCCAGTTTGTTCCACTTCATATTTGAGACGTATAATAGGCAGATTGTAGGCTTGGATGCCAACGCACTACTTCACCTTGCTACATGCAGCAGAGTGCATGCTGAAGTGCTGATAGCAGAATCCTCCCACCACCACTGTCTGGCCTCCACAGGAGCCGCGCTCACTCTCACACAATCGGTGTGTGGACAACCGACTCCATTCCCTCAGTTCAACACTCAAACCGATAAAAGGAGCCCCCATATATTCTTATTCTCAGAGCAGGGCTGCCAAAAACAAATGAGAACCCCTGTAAATTATATCTCTGCATAAACTATCAGGCACGGGGGTGCGCTCCTCATATCTCTTGAATGGGTGCATGCGGCATGAAAGTGACAGTGAAGATAGTGACTCTAGGCATCGGGCGCGCTCCACATATCTCTTGAATGGGTGCATGCGGCATGAAAGTCACAATGAAGATGGTGACTCTAGGCACAGGGGCGCGCTCCTCATATCTCTTGAATGGGTGCATGCGGCATGAAAGTGACAGTGAAGGTAGTGACTCTAGGCATTGGGCGCGCTCCACATATCTCTTGAATGGGTGCATGCGGCATGAAAGTCACAATGAAGATGGTGACTCTAGGCACAGGGGCGCACTCCTCATATCTCTTGAATGGGTGCATGCGGCATGAAAGTGACAGTGAAGATGGTGACTCTAGGCATCGGGCACGCTCCACATATCTCTTGAATCGGTGCATGCAGCATGAAAGTCACCGTGAAGATGGTGACTCTTGGTTGAATTTCATCAGATGACGAGTGAAGTGAACACGTGTTCAAAAACATCATAAATGATACCACTTTTCCACATTACTTTCACGATCTGGCTCTTTTCCTTCAAGAAATTCTTCGAGCTCATCACTAAATATAGAAACCCAACTGTGGGAGCCTATGATATCATTCCGTCACTGCCGTTATGCGGCTTTAAATCCTTGAAATTCAGGAACCAAGCATCACTGCTCACTGTTCCCGCCACGTCGCCTTCAAATGCTCCCACTCCTCCACCTGCCATCTCTTTGCCATGATCTGCTCCTTCTGCCAGACGCACAGCCCTACTGGCTTCCAAGGACAGAGCAACAGAGGATGGCTCCCTGTGAGACATACTGAAAAGGCAACTCATCTACAGCTGCCAGACTTCAATGAATCCAACTAATTACTCAACACTGCATAGATCCCTAATCCTTTTTGAAGAGGCACTATGTGAGCCCTTGCGGTAATCTGAGATGGCCTCAAGTATCAGACTCATGCTGAGGGGGAATCTTTCCTCATTCTATGTGATCGTTCTGTCATCTTTGATATAGATGTGCACTTGAGCCTCACCATTCCTCTCTCCCAGATGTGAATCCAGTGCCAGGTCATCAACTTGGTCACCAGTTTCCTCTCTAGCAGAACCCAAATATTTATATTAGCCTATTTTTATTTTTATTTCCACCCTGGTCTGTCCAATCAGGGGCCCCCCGGCCACCTGTAGCCCACTGATTCGGTATGACATGCTACAACTATCCAAGTTACATTCTGATTATACTGAAAGTGAATCAGATGTCATTGGCCCTGGCAGATACCTACTCAAAATCGACCAATGAAAGGTGTAGGAATCTTGGATCATGCTCCGTAGCAATACATCCCCCACAGCACACCTGATTCCCTTACAAAATGCACAGGCTGCCTCACCTGCCCAACCAAGACAGTGACAACACCTGGATGCCTATTTATTTATTTATTTATTTGTTTGTTTGTTTGTTTGTTTGTTTTGGAGCTTTATAACACAACACGTTGCAGTACAACAACCTCAAAGCAAGGGGGAACGAGGGGTCATAAGACACAAGGAATTTGCAGCTTCTTTTCACAATGGAGATGGCATATTCTTAATAACCAGCACCATAGCATAAACAGAGTCAAAAGGACGAGATTAGGACTGGCCAGGAGGGGGCGCGGATGATCGCCTACCCCGTGTGAGCTCCGTCATCGATGGTCCGCCAAGTGACTTGAGCCCCCACGTCGCGACCCCCCCCACGGCAACAAACCCATGAATAAGGCGTCGGAACACTTCCCCACAGAGCAGGAAAAAACCCGAACGAAATCGGGGCTAGGGAGCCCAGGAAAACCCCATCTGAAGTTTTCATCCCGTCTGAAGCTGGAAAACGAAACTAGTCGACCCGACGCAGCCACGCTGGAAGGCGGGCCTACCCGGAGGAGAACACTCGACTTCTGGATTCCCCGTCGACGTGCCTCCCCCAGACCGCGGCCCTTAGTGTTGGAGTGCCCCCGCTGACTCCCCAGCGCGGATCCCCACTCCTGGCCTGTGGAACAACAGAAGGACCTGCCAAGGAAGTAGGCCACACCCCGAGCCGAGTTGGGCCTACACAGCCAGCTGAGATCAAGGCTCCTCGTAGTCCCAAAGGTGGATTGAACCGGACCCCCCCACCTATGAGTGCCCGGCATGGACGTACATCGCCCTAGGTGGCCTCGACCCTGACCAGGCCACATGGGGATAAAGAGGTGGCGCGGGACCCAAGGTGAAGCGCCCGACCCCCTAGATAACGAATAGCCGCCATCGTCCTACGCCTCATAGACTGGTCAGCCTTGAACCTGCAATCCTGCATGTCTCCATAGAGGGTAGGGCCCCCTTCTCAGGGGCGTGTGCCTCCTCTTATCCGGGTCATACTGTATGGACCCACTTCACAAACTAGCCAGATTTGCCTACCATCCTCTCCCCCCGCCACGCAGGCCTGCAGCAAACATGTCCACGGACTCATCGGAGGAGAGTGCTGCCGCCACCAAAGGAGACATTACCACATTACTGAATGAGATAAAAAACATGGGAGCCAACCTAGGCGGTAAAATCGATAAAATTACCCAGAGGATGGACAGATTTGAGGAACGGTTGGAATGTGTGGAAAATAATCAAACGTCGATCGATACCCTCGAAACTCAGATGGATGTACGGATTCGTAACATTGAAAAAAGAGAGGTTGAGGCGCGGCTCAAGATGGATGATTTAGAAAATAGGGAGAGGAGGAACAATCTCCGCTTTTTCGGTATCCCAGAGAGCGAAGGAGAAACTGAAAAAGACCTCAGAGATACCATATATGATATCATAAAAATACTCACCCCTGATGCGGAAATTGATGAGCCCATGACCGAACGCATACATAGAGCTGGCGGACCGTCCGGCGGCCCGCGTTCCGTCCTAGCCAAATTCCATCGCTATCAAGACAAGGCCAGGATCCTGGAGAAGGCCAGATCCGGAGGCCCACTCACAATGGGGGGCGCCCAAATCACGATCTTTCAAGATTTATCGTCACTAACATTGGCACTCAGACGCCTCTGCAGCCCCCTGACGAAATGGCTCAAGGACCAAGGTACACGATATAGGTGGGGCTACCCTTTCTCGCTCACCTTTGAGCACAGGAGCAGAAAAATCGTGCTACGCTCTAAGGACGAAATCAAAGACTGCATCGCTGACTTCCTTGGCACGGGCTCGAAGGGCAACGAAGGAGGTAACAATGAGCAGCCGGGACCACAGTGGGAGCTCCAGGGCCCCAGGTGCAAGAGGGTGAAGGGATCGAGGAAATATAGACGTGCCAAGAACACGCCTGACAAGGAGCAAGGGAGTTGAAATGTGTACGACCCGGCCAAATGTAACTACCGGTGAAGAACGAGACATCGGCCCCCGCAGAGTTCCGAAGAAGTAATATCTGTCGTTGGGGTGCCACCGCTGGCGGGGCACCCCTCTGGACTAAGCGACGACGTAAACTCTCGCGGGAGGCCCCAGGAACGCACGTAACGTTAAACTTTTATATGCTTGTTGCCATTACTGTTGAAATGTTGAAGTTTTACAATGTTTTTTGGGGGGGATTGAAAAGAGGGCTCACCCTTAAGTTGTGATGGTATATTCGACCGGGACCGTGAAGCAACGGTCCCCACTGATGGTCCGCCAATGGGCCGCACAATGTCATCCGGCCCGTACCGGATGCCGTCAACAGCTGCCCCGGCAGCACCCCCAGTTCCCAAGCTCAATGGAGCTCCACCAGATACGGCGGAACAGGGGGGGAGAGGTGAAGGGTCAGAGACACTTGGGAAATGTATGCGCATCATTGGGCGCACTCCGGAATGTCACCGTTCAGATGTCACTGAGAATCGGCAAACCTATCTGGCTGCAACAGATGCGCGATCCTCAAACCCAAATTATCGATGGCTTCACTTGAGAAGTCTAAGGGCAAGGGTCTCCTGAGAGTTGGGACTGTCAATGCGAAGGGACTGAACTCTCCTACTAAGAGATCATTGGTCCACAGAGAATTCCGTAGATCTAACATAGACATTCTTCTCATACAAGAGACGAAATTTGCAAGGGGAGAGGAACGAAGAATCCTGGGAAGACGCGGGGGTATGGAATACTGGGGCTCCGGCCCACTCAGAAAGGCAGGTGTCGGAATCCTCATCAAGAAGGGAGTTGGGCTTGAATTGGAAAAGACGTGGTCGGATGTGAGTGGTCGAGCCCTTCTTATAGTGGGGAGAATTGCACGAGTCCAGGTCACAATTGCTACAATATACTCACCCAACAGCGGACAGGCCGCATTCCTTAGAAAAACGATCCCCAAAATTGTGGTAGAGACCGCGGGTCAGCTCATCCTAGGTGGTGACTTTAATCAATGGGTAGACCCTGCCGTGGACTGGAGACCAGGCACGTCAGGCCTGAAGACCCAACACAAAGAGAACCGTACTGAATTCGCCGCCATGATGGATCTATACGACCTACGTGACGTGTGGAGGACTCTACACCCGGACGAAAGTGGCTTCACCTTTTATTCGCATCCCCATGGCACACTCACACGGATAGATTACATATTCCTTTCTCCTGACCTTTCAGAATCCACAAGCTACTCTGGGATCGTCCCAATAACATGGTCTGATCATGATATGGTCTTAGCGGACGTCAATTGGACCGACCTACCAGTCGCTGGGGGATCTTGGTGCTGCAACGAGTCCCTTTGGTCTGATGCAGTGTTCAAAAACGAAATGGAGACCGAGATTGAAGAATATTTTAAGGTAAACAACAACGGGGAGGTCTCCAAACAAGTGGTTTGGGAGGCTGGGAAGGCCACCTGGAGGGGAGTACTGATGCGCGAGGGCTCCTCTAAAAAAAGGGAACGTAAGATTATAGAAAATAAACTGCGTAATGAGATACACCAGCTGGAAGCGGAAGTAAGAAATAATGCAGGGGTAGACCCCACCAAACTAGACGCAGCCCACCGTAAAAGGGAGGAACTACGACTGTTAGAACATGGCCAGGTGGTGAGAAAACTGCAATTCCTCAAGCAAACATATTACGAGAAAGGGGACAAGGCCGGTGCACTACTAGCTGCCAGGCTAAGAGAACGGAGGGAAGAACGCAAGGTGAGAGAGATAACAGAGCCCACTGCTCCCCCCGGCCTATCCCCCCCGCTCAATATCCGAGTGCTTCGCCGACTTCTACCAAAATTTATACACCTCTGAGCTGATCTCTACCCAATCTGACATATCCTCCTATCTGTCCTCAATCAACATGCCTACAGTAACACTCGCGGAAGCCGAGCTCCTTGACACTCCAATACTTGAGCATGAGGTACGAGATGCAATCAAACGATTAACGCTAGGGAAATCCCCGGGGGAGGATGGTTTCACAGCAGGCTTTTACAAAACCTTTAGCGACCAACTCTCTCCCTTCCTCATGGAACTCTTTAATGAGATAGTGGGCACTGGGGCTGCCCCGGAATCTTTCAAGAAAGCCCTCATAACAGTCATCCCTAAGGAAGGCAGGGACCCCAAATTATGTGAATCATACCGCCCCATCTCCCTCCTCAACCTCGACACCAAGATCTATGCTTGAGTGTTGGCCGCAAGACTGGAAACCTTGATGCCTAAATTGATCCACCCTGACCAGGTTGGGTTTATTCTTGGGAGACAGGGTGCCGACACCATGCGTAAAACTCTGCACCTCATGCACGCAGCACATAATCTACCAGAGGACCCGGTCCTCTTATCCATTGATGCAGGGAAGGCCTTTGACAGGGTGGAGTGGGATTTCCTGAGAGCAGTCCTCCAGAAAGTAGGGATAGGCCCCAAATTCTGTGATGGGATACGTGCAATATATACCTCCCCCAAAGCATCGATATTCGTGAACGGGGAGTATTCCAGGTGGTTTGCGCTACAGCGAGGAACTAGACAGGGATGCCCCCTTTCCGCGATCTTGTTTGCACTATCCCTTGAACCCCTGGCCCAAAAACTTAGAGAAGATCCCCTGATAGAGGGTATACGGTTGGGAGAAACGGAATATAAGGTAGCGTTGTACGCAGATGATATCCTTCTACATGTGACCAAACCCAATGACTCTATTCCCCATGCCCTAAAACTAATAGAAGAATATGGCCAATACTCCGGCTTCAAAGTAAACAAGTCAAAGTCCACTCTCTTCCCCCTCCAAGGCACCAATGATGAGAACAATGCCAAGTTCCTACCACTCGGGCTTAATCTAGAGCATACGAAACTGCAATACCTGGGTATTCAGATTACTAGATCCCTAAGCGACTTATATGAGGCCAACTTCCCCCTCCTCCTCCGACGATTCGAGGCAGACCTTGAGAAGTGGAGTAAATTGACGATCTCCTGGCTGGGGCGTATCAACGCCGTCAAGATGGTGTGCCTCCCCTGCTTCCTCTACCCTTTCCAGATGCTCCCAATTGAGATGTCCAAAACATTCTTCACAGAGGCCCGTAAGATCATGATGCGATTTATTTGGCAGGGGAAAAGACCAAGGATCGCATATGACACACTTATACTCCCCAAAGACAAGGGAGGGGTAGGCCTTCCCGATCTAACTACTTACTACAAAGCCGTCCAGTTACGTGTCTTGATTCCGCACCTTAGAGACCACAAACACCTGCAATGGGTACAGATGGACAATCATTACATGTCCCCCGCCACGGTAGCGGAATGGCTATGGTCTCCTTACCAGAGGGTCCAGAGGAGAATCAAACACCATCCCATACTGACCACCATATGGAGCATATGGCACACTGGGAAAGAGATGCGAGAAGTCACAACCTGGCCATCCCCGCTCAGTCACTTGTGGTCTCCTGGCATAAACGACCATATTCCGAATCTAGAACGGTTTCAGTCATGGTACGAGGCAGGCCTGGAGAGGGTGGGGCAACTCCAAAGAAAGGACTCGTTCATAACGCTACCGGACCTAACCACAGCATTGGGGATAGGTAACTTATCGACATTCCACTTTCTCCAATTGAAGGGGGTGCTAACGAAACCTGAGTGGAGAGAGAAATTGAAGAGAGATCTTACCGTCTTCGCGAAACTACTAGACTCGAGAACGGAAATGAAAGGTCTTATATCTGTGATGTATCAGACGCTAATAGCGGCGGGGGGTGGATCTACAGACCCCCTCAGAGCCAGGTGGGGAAAAGACTTTGGTGAAGACATACTCCCCGACCAATGGGACTTAATGTGCAGAGCTGCACCCAAAGCCTCCTTGTCCAATCAATACAAGCTCCATGCCATAAAGCTCTTACATAGGTGGCATTATGAACCACTTAAACTCTCTAAAATGTTCCAGTCGCTGAGCCCGAGATGCTGGAGGAACTGTGGAGCATCTGCTGACTACTGGCACATGTGGTGGAGCTGCCCGCATATCACAGTGTACTGGACCGAGGTCCTGGGATGGATTAAGGAGTTCGATGGAATCCAAAGGGAGCTCAACCCACTCCTTGTGTTGTTCGGCCTTGAGAGAGACGATGAAGAGTGGCTCCGGGTGAGAGGTCTGGCCCCCCAGCTGCTGTTGGCGGCGAGAGCCCTGATAGCGATCAAATGGAAGTCTCCCCTAACCCCAGGGAAAAACGAATGGATTAAACTGGCCACGAGCATTTACGTGATGGAAACAATCACAGCCTCCCTGCACAATAAATCAGCTAAATGTGAAACCTTATGGATGGACTTTAAGAACAAACACATCACACCTAGCACAGACTCTCAGTCAGAAGAACCCTCGGAAGCCTAACTTAACGATGCCACATTCTAAAGAACACTGTGAAGGATCAGAGACTCATTCCCAGCAGCCACGGTGACGACAGATGTTGCACTACGCCAAATAGGTGCTCCCAATGTTTAAGTTAAATGATTATATTTATGATGTACATTATCCCAATTGGGGGAGGGGGTGGGAGCGGGTTGGGGTGAACAATGTAAGAGACATACCCAGGCAAATGGAACTGTCACGAATCTAAGCCATTCTAATATTGTTTGTTACTTTGCATTGCTTCTCTGACATGTACCCCTGGACGATGTACAATTTTCATTGAATACTGTTTGCCCTTCTTTTGTCTTCTGTTTCTGTAAAACCAATAAAGGAAAATTTTAAAAAAAGGACAAGATTAGGTACCCAGCTCCTGTGCGCCAACAATGAGAAAAGGTAGAACAACCTGCCCAGCAGGATCACAAATGTCAGTGACAGGTGGGCTTGACAACCTGTCAATTCCTTATTAAGCAGCCAGAGATGGCCTGGTGAAAGTGCCAGGATTTGATCCGTGATTGATCTCTTGTGATTTTGTTTTGCACATGTCTCTAGGCAGTAAGTTCAAACTTCTGGACCCTGTATGGCTAGAGTTCTGCCACCATGATGATTTTCTCTGCCGTTAGGGGGCAGTGAAAGTTGAATGTGGAATAAGCAGATTTCTTCTTCCCTCTAGGAACATGTGTGAGTATGCTTGATTTCTGCTTGATTTCTGGTGGCGGCGCCGCGTACATGCGGGCTCCGTGGACTTACATGTGATTCACCCGGGTGATCATGTCCCTGGGTGACAAGGTAATATCATTCCTTTGGGTTGGGAGTAGTTCAGGGTGGTGGATATAGTGTCTGCTGAGGCGCATGAAGGCTGAGTTACAATAGTCCACTCCTGATAAGAGCAGGTTCTCAGATGAAAGCAATCACCTGTGCCATGTTCGGATAGGGACGGATTTTCTTCATCACATGGAGTTGATGATGCAGTTTCTGCGACACCAGATTAATTTGCGGGATGCACAAGAGCAGACTGTCAAATATTTTTCTCAAGTTCTTGGAAAGGTCCTTGACCTTTGTGATCCCATCTTAGAGTCAGACCCCTGCCTGACACCTACTGGTACAGACTTTATTCTTTTAACTCAAAGTCCTGACGGGCATCTTCCCTTTCATGGTCTTATTATTTTTTTTATTTTTTTTATAAAGGCTTTATTGTTTTAAAATATAGACAAACCTTTAGCCACAATTACTCATAAAATTACATTGCATGTTAACCACATAAAACAGCAATAATTAACTTTATTTGATAAATTAATTCCTCCAGTCTAATTTCGATCTCATTTAGTTTCTTAAAGATTTTTAGCAGTAGTTTTATCTAACGCAAAGGAGATCGAAATTCGGTTTCCTATCAGAAATTCAAGCCACCAATCTTTTATAGTTCGCTAGCTCTGTTTTTTTTTAGTAAATTCTTCCATAAGAATTGTTCTCTCTTCCTTCATATTTGAGCACAAAATGACCAAGTGTTTTAGTGACTCTACTGTTGATTCTTCCTTACATAGTCTACACTGTGCTGGGGTCAAATTCTTTTTTTTGATAGTTCATGGTCTTATTGAATGCGGCAATATTCATCGACACCCTGAACTATGATCCGGGATTCGAAGCTCTGTTGCTCTGCGTGATGTTACTTTCAAGACCAATGCGTTGCCCCTGTGCTATCCTCCGTTCAGAATGGCCTCTAATACGGTATCTGGTCATTGCATCGAAAGCAATACCATTGAAAGCCTTTCCATCTAATAAATGCATCCAAAAAAGCATTGAATGCATGTTTTTTAAAGCTAAAGGGTTTAGTCTAATTTGAATGGGTTTTAAAGGGTAAAAAACGTCGATTTGGGGGGGAGGGGCATTAAAAAAAATAAGAAAAGAAATCCATTTGATGCAATTATTTTCCATGCATTTCTTTAGATGGAATGGTCTGTCGATGGTAATAATTTGATGCAATGACCATAAACCCTCTAATATGACATTCTGTTGTGCTTGTGCCAGAAGGAAATATCCTTGGTTCAGACCTTTAAACTCTGGATCCATCTTCCATATTAGAAAACAGCAAAGGGGCATTCCTCAGTTTCTGAAAAGCCCTTGAAAGCAGGCTACTCCTGCCACCTGGGCCTTGAGGATGAACAACATTCAACTTGAATTTGTGTCAGACATACATTCAGCAACAATGAACTTGATTGGAGCAGGTTTATGTTGTCCTCACAAGGCACCTGAGACTTCAATAACACACCCTGTCACATATACACCTATGAGCATGCACTGTCCTCCATAAACTGTATAAATACCACTGGTACAGTGTATGTGCCTGACATTCTCTAGTGCAGGGTTTGATACCCTTGTCTGTGCAGATCTTTTGCAGTACCACATCCTTCAACACCACAACCCTCAACCATCTCGCCACCACAGGCAATGATGAGCCATCATAGAAGTGTGGTCCAAAACATCTGGAGAGCCACTGGTTGCAAACCCTTCATCTAATGCCACACACTCATGCCAAAAAGGCTTCAGGAGGGGAACGGCTTCTTGATACGAGTGAATCTCTGGCCCTCACTTAACCTTACAGAGTGCTTACTCAGACCACATATCCTTCGTCCTAAGCACTCAGACCACCGACTGTTGGACTCCCAGATCCATGCAGAAATGCTCCCGGGGAAAGGTCTTCTTCAGTGGTACAGGTCTACTCATCGCAAGTAGACCCTCTACCAATGCCAATTAACCTAACTTATAACGTCCTTGAGATGCAAGAGAAAATTGAAATTGTTTCTACTATCCAAGTGCTTTACCGTGGTAAAAAAAGAAAACCTTAGCTCGTCAAATAGATGAGGGGTTAAGGAAAGGCAGCCACCTTCAGCTGAACCCTCTCATGAGCCGTAGCCAGGCCTGATGTCCTTCTTATAATGCTGAGGTCCATGTTCCTGTACCATCTGTTGATGAACTGATCATTTGCTGCCCTTTACCTTTTCTGCCAGGATCATCGTGCCACAAGTACTAAGAGAAATAGTGCTAGAAAATAAGCTCCCAATTCACACCTGTTTTATCATGCTAGCCTCGGATTCTAGTAAATAAGTATGTTATGTTGTAATTACAGATGGAGAGGCAGGTGCAAGTGGATCTAGATCACCTGGCCTAAGCCCCGCCCACCTGGCACTTTCCAGGTTGCTGCTTTTTTTCCCCACTTAGAAAGACTCGCCCACCTGGTGCCTTCCTTGTTGCTGCTCTTTTTCCCTACTTAAGGAGCCCTCCAGCCTCTTTTCCTTTGCAGATGAGGAGCAGGTGTAAGTGGATCTAGGTTACCTGGCCTAAGCCCCACCCACCTTCTTAGACCGGCCTCTTCCTTCCTGCTCTTAACTCTTAGATCAAGGGTGTCTCTCGCCCAGGCGTCCAAAGCGAAGGGCAATTCCTGTTTGGACCTTTTAGGACCAGGAGGACCCAAGGCCCAACCCCCTGCTCAGACAGCAGATAAGCATGCACCAACATGTGTGTACCCCCTCTGTCCCCACAGGCCATCCCCACCCCCTCTCGTCCCCCCGTGATGCTCCCTTGTGCCCCTCCACCCTTCTCGCACAAAGGTGGTGCCTGTTTTGCTTGATTGTTCTACCCTGCTCCCCTCCTTCCCCCCCTTCAGCCTACTTCTGCAGGAGTCTGTCCTGATACATTCTGGTTTGACCATCACATATTGTGGCCAATGCTGGATTTGACTTTTATGAACTTCATTGATTCACGGTGCATCACCCTTTCTCAACTCTCATGCTGGACTTCCTTTGAATCTTGTACTCATGGTGGCTCTGAATCAATCTGTTCCCATCTTGTATTCACTCTCCCCTCTTGCTTCTCCACTCTTTTTGACTGCTTAGTCTGTTCTCTCCTCCTGTCCCTTTCTCCCTTTACCTATCTTCTCCCCTCCGCCCCTTACTTTCTTCTCTGCACTTACTCTATCCGAATTGTCCCTGGAACTAGTATGATAGCAACCTCGTCTCTCTCCACCCTCCTCCCCTTACTTGTTTCCCCCCCGCCCTGCAGCACTATCTGAAATGTTGTCAGGCCTAGCATGATGGTCGCTTGTTTTGTTCCTCCCCTCCCTTTCTGCACCCCTCTCCCTCACCTTTTGTTTTCTCTGTCTCTACCAGGCCTTGTACGGTAGTCGCCTGTCTGTTTCCCTTTCCTTCCCACTCTTCCTTCCCTTCCTTATCTATGTCTTAGCTCTTGCACTATCTGAAATGTCGTCAGGCCGAGTATGATAGTTCATTTTTTTTGTATTTTCCCTTGTTCCCTCCCTTGCATTGAAGCACTTTGAGACATATTATGTATAAGCACTATATAAATAAACTATCATATCATATCATATCATTATTCATCTCCTTTAATGGACTCTGAAACAGTACATCTGCATTTCTGAAAATTATAGTAATAGTCATTTCATTCTATTAGTCTCACCTTTACTGTAGTCATAGATCCTCCACTTTCTACTTAAGGGATGCACAGCCCTGTTCTGTAAATCTGTCAATAATGTTTCTGCCTCCATGGGCGTGTCCAGGGCATGGCCTGGGGTGGCACGTGCTACTGCTTAACTATCCCCGAGAGGGAGAGAAAGGGAGGGAGAGAGTGTGTGTGTGTGCGCACGTACACTCGTACTTCATGCCACCCCTGCACAAGTCAGTGCCCAACTTGGGCCCCCCCCCCCCTCCAGTCAAAAGAGTCTGGACATGCCAAATGGTCTGAAGACATCGAATTCTTAAACTTGAACGCTCGCATGGCTGTACAACAAACTAAAATATAGAAAATAAACAAAGAGAATGTAACACTTTGACAGAATTGCATGGACCACACCATTTGTCTTTACAGTGAGGAAGATGTTGCACACTTCCTCACTGACACCCTCCCACACCTCACACTGCCTTTGGTCAATCTGACCAGCAGAGGATTCTACGACAGGAACGCACTCAGCAGGAGGCATCATCGAACGCCACCTTGTGGGGGTTGCAGCAGCCCGTTAACTCTTCTCTTCCACATGTTTATTTAGTCCTGCGGAACAGGGAATCTCTTCATTGATTTCATACCTTTATTCGATTTAAAATCATTAGGTAACCATAAATACATAGTTACAATAATATGAACCAGAAAATATTACAAAATAAAAATCAGTCATCAGTTTATTCGCAAAGTTAAGTATTCACAAGTAAGCCAAAATCAAGACCTAGAAAAGTTCATAACATACTTAGGATCTGGTAATTGGAAACCTACGTACATTCAAGTGCGTTGATCAATGGGTATCTCCTTAACCATACTCAATGACTGAATCGTGCCACGTAATACACCAGTGGCGGCTGGGGAGCTTTGAAAGTGGTGGGGCGTAAATCTATGTTCCTTGACGGCGGAATGAAGCTAGCGAGCACAGCAAGCGTCCAGGATTTATCACGCTCTCTGGCTCAGGCTCTGTTTGGTTTTGTTTCCCAAAGGGGGTCTAACGCGACCCCTTTTGGGAAACAAAACCAAACAGAGACTGAGGTGTGTTTGGTTTAGTTTCTGTGAACTTCCAGAATGTAGGTGGGGCTTCACAGTGACATCACTGTGTCATAGCCCTGAGCCTCCCCAGCCTCTGAGCATTAACCCTTCTCGAAGGAGGCTGGCACTGAGACACCGGACCCTCCCTCAGCTCTCTGCCCTCTGTCCTATCTCTTGCACAGACTGGGGTGGGGTCTGCAAAGTCTGACCCCACGCTGGTCTATTTGAGAGAGAGCACAGGGGGCTTGGAGAAGAAAAGGATGCCTTTGGGCCTTTCTTTCTTAAAGGTCCCAGGCATCCTTTTCAGCCGGGTTTATCAGCTTCCATTGCTGGGCCAGGAGGGCCTGCACTGTGCATGTACAGCATGGATGGCTGATTTGAGCGCTTCCCGCTGCACATTCAGTGCAGCCCCCACCACGTCCATGAGTAACAGGATTTTGCTGTTACTCGTGGACACGGTAGGGGGTGTCATTGTTTGTGGGACTCCACCTCTCCCACCCCCGTGAGCCAGCTGCACCTACAATACACCACATTCAAGTTTGAGGTAGATTTACAAAGCGACATAACATGTATTGTAGACTGAATACAATAGGCAATAAATAATGGCTTCAAATATCTAGACCACAGGGCTCTCAGCCCAACACATAAGAATATAAAATGGGTTATTGTGTCTTTGTGAGCCCCGCAAATAAAAAAATCTACTATCAGCATGATCCTTCTATGAAGAAGTGAACTTGCCTACCTTTAAAGAGTTCATTCGGAATTAAAGATAAACTGCTTGGGTGATTATGTCCAAATATTGCTTATTGCCAAAGTCGTCTTTCTTGAGCAAATATTGCGGGCCCAATGATAACCTTAAGCAGGCATTTTCCATGTGCCTGCATGATAGCCAGGCAGCAGCTGCTTTCACTTTAAATTTAAAATCCTTAGTAATAAGAGCCGGGTGTCCCCGAAAAGCAGGCATAATTCAATTCAACCAGCCACGTTTTAACATGTGGAAACCAGGGTTTAGATCGCCCTCCCTGCAATGACAATAAATGAGATATGGCCTCAACGATACTTATCTAGGCCAGGTGTCCCACATATCCTGATCGAAGGGAACACTGGTCTGATAGAGGCCTCATCCTGGATCATACACACTCCATTCCAATCAAGGCCTTTGGGGAGCCTGGCGGTAACCCGGAAAAGATTTTTCAGAAACTTATTTTCGGTTACGACTACGTTTTGTACATTAGCATATACCCATACGTCAGCTCCATAAAGAGCCGACAAATTTACCTGACGTTTATAGATTTCAAGTGCTGGGGTAGCAACACCCCCACCATGTCTGGCAAAGTATTTCTTCACTGCTCTTCTCAAGAGTAGCTTTTGCCGTTGTAAGCTGGGCCGTCCAGAGGCTGTTTTCCAAAAACCAAATGGCCAGGTAATCGAAGAAAGCAACTTGCTCCAACTCATAGCCATCTACACTAATATGCAGGTCGCAATGTTTTGAAAATATAGGTCTAAAAATCATTACATTTGTTGTGCTCACATTTATTTCCATACCCTGCTCTTTACATTTAAGAGCAAAATAATGTAATGTTACTTTAAGATCCATAGTGGTAGACAAGAGTAATATGCATCATCTGCAAAGAACAATGCAGCAATCCAATCATGACCCAATCGTGGCCCAGCTCATCAATGATCACATTGAAGTAAATGATGAACAATAATGGTGCAAGGATGCACCCGTGTCTTACACCCGTCGACAAGCCAAAATAGATCGGTCACCGCCCCCAAAAGCCACCATCGCACAACAGTCTGGCTCTCTGTGTATAATATCTTTTTTTTTTGGCATACATTTATTATTTTAATAAAACAAATAATAAATCATATAAAACAGTGACTTTCTTATACAAACCAAATCACAATATTAATAACAATCCGTAAACTTTAACCATCGACAACGCAGAAGTAAAAAAGAAAAAGGAAAAAACAAAACACCCCCATCTCACCCAGAAACTCGACTAAAATGTCCAAATTAACTATCAGTACAGTACAAGAATGTAACAAAGAAAAGGATTTTCACATCATCTGAATTACATAAAGTAATGAAAAATTACCTATCTGTCTTGCATCCCGCAAACCAAACACCCTCTATGACAGGTTTAAATCCAAGAATGACCCCCAGATCTTCTGAAAACTGGAAGCCTTCTTTTGCACCATGTAATTTACTCGTTCAATATTACAAACTGTGTACATTTCCTCTAGCCAGTTGCGCCAATTCAAAAACTCAGTTGTTTTGCAAGCCTTTAATATCAATTTCTTTGCCACTGCTGCCCCTCTGGAACTCACTGCCACTGGATCGCAGATATTAACCCTCCTTTCACAGATTCAGACACAGCGCCAAATCCTGGTTACTAACCAGAGACTCCTTGAACTCCTAACACTACGCTGTTATGATACCTATTGCCTGCAACTGTGTAAATTAAGTATTATTACATGACCTATGTTTGCCACACCTTGTACCTTACCTGTACCTGCCTGGTAATGCACCAACTTTCTGTATTGCAGATGTATTGTCCATCTACGGACCATGTTGTATCGTATTGTATTATTTTGATGTGTTGTATTCAATTCAAGCGCCTGGATGCCCCAGGGCCAGGCGGCGCTATACAAATAGTAAACTAAACTAAACTCGTATAATCCAGGTGATTTGATTTTTGTTTCACCCTTAGTGTTGCAAAGTCGTATTCCAATTCTTCACCTATGGCAGTATTCATCACCTCCACGATCCCGCTCCAGAAATTCTTCAATTTAATACAATCCCACAACATATGCTCTAATGTGCCCTGTCCTTGAGCACATTGCCAACAAGTGTCTGAGTTCAGTAGACCATGCTTGAAAAGGCAGACCGGAGTCCAGAATGTTCGGTTAAGTATCTTCACTTGACGGTCCTGATCACCAATGTTCAGGGATACTTTATTAATGGTGGCACACACATTCGACCATTGTTGTGGGGTCATTTCTCGCTATATAATTCTTTGTAAAAGTTTTTCAACACTTTGTTGATTTCAACTGGATTCCTGGTCACCCCACCTTCTTTTCCTATGGCTTCTATCTAGTAGATTCCCTTGTTCTTAATCTATGGGCTAATAGTCTACCACATTTTTTTATCACCCTCATAATGTTTGCACTTCAATCTAAATAATGCATATTCTGCCTTTTCACTAAGGATCTTATTAAGCTTATATTTAATTTTCATTAATTCAAAGTGTTTTTCATTGTCGAAGTATATCATGAGCTCTTTTTCTAAAGCTGTCACTATTGAGCTCAATTCTTTAAGTTCTGCATCTCTTTTCTTTTTCTTAACCCCTGACACTTTCATAGTCACTCCACACATCACACACTTAAATGCCTCCCACCTGGTCGCAATCCCAACTTCTCCATTTAAGTTGGTTCTTAAATACTATGATGCTTCTTCAACTAACTGTTTCTTCAAGTCATCATCATTTAGAATTCCTTTGTTAAATCTCCACACTCAGGCCTTTTCTGATGACTAATTCAATGAAATAAGCAAACTTATTGGAGCGTGGTCAGAAATAATTATACTCCCTCTTTCACATTTCTCAACAATTCCTGTGATCACGCCTGATGTTCATACATTGTCAATTCGAGAGTATATATGGTGTGCATTTGAATAAAATATATATTCCCTCCCCGTGGGGTTCTCCAATTTCCATACATCAGACAGCGCAAAATCATCCATCAACAGTTTCAAAGCCGCTCTGTCCTTCCCTTCCTCCTTCCATCTCTGATAACCTGACTATTCCTATCCAAATAAGGGTCCACCGCCATGTTAAAATCTCCACCCATCAATATGTTCCCATCACCTAAATCCAGCAGACAATATCCTAAATCACTAAAGAATGCATCCCAATTGACGTTAGATATTACCCAAAGACATCACCAGGTCTTGTATCTGAACCTGTACCAATAACCACCTTCCCAACTTGTCTGCCTTATAATCCAATACACTCCCTTGAAAATCGTTCTTAAACAAAACTGTTACCCCTCTAGAGCTCGATGTGTACGAGGAATGTAAAGCAAGACCTGGCCAACTTTCCTCAAATGCAACAGCCTCGTTCTGCGTAAAATGAGTCTCCTGTAAAAAATAACATCAGCTTTAAAATGTTTTAGATGTGTCAAAACCTTTTTCCTTTTGATGTTATCCTGCAACCCATTAACTTCCATGAGACCAATCGTAAGGAGTCACTAGCAAGACTGATTGAATTCCTTCTATCCACTATAAATTCCTTGGACAACTCGTCATCCACAACAACTTCTCGTATGAAAAAAAAGGGTTGACAGTACAAAACAAATACTCTTAAAAAACCTATAAATGTAAAATTAAACAAAATAAACAAATTAAACCCAAAGAAAAACCATAACACCACACAGAGCTGCAATGAGAGGTAGAATGAATAAAACTTTACTAACTTACCCCTGATTGAGCTCGCCCCCCTGTATCTACTAAAATATGGATCCAACTAAAGTTGGAAAATACTCATCAGCCTTCTGGCCAACAGTGATCCTTCCCACCGCCCCAGTCAAAATACATAAGAACATAACCTGATACTTGGATCAAAAACAAAGTGCCCTGCAATTCAATATTCCCTATAAGCCTAACCCTCAAGATCAAATTATATTAATAGAACCTGGTCTCTCAATCAAAACCCCTCTAAAAATGAAAACAGATGAAACTCCCGAAATGGTGTCAGAAGGCCAAGACAACTTGCATCCAGCCAAGTCCAATGTAAACTCTGGATCGTCCGAATCTACAAATTAACAATTGTTATAAAAACATTCCCATCAGATCTAATACCCTACCAACCCACCCAACCTAACCACAAGTTCAATGACAATAAGAGTGGGTCTCTGGAATGAGTACCAAGCTCCATGCCTGGATGAATTTAAATCAAGCCCGGGATAAGTAATCAATACCCGAGGGGCTATACATGTATCACGTTCTAAATGCATCATCCATGTTTGTACAACTTGCGGATGTCTACGGGTTATGCAATTGTGCTGTTAAATACCTAAAATATGTATATAATATCTTGACAAGCGTCAGTAGATGTCCCGGGATTTTATTGTCCAGTAATGCCTGCCATAATAGCTTTCTTGGAGCACCATCAAATGCGGTCTTAAGGTCTATAAATATAAAAATTGTGATTTCTTTACTTCAACATACTTTTGAATTATAAGAAACAGGAGAAAGCCCTGATCTAGTGTGTTTTTGCCCAGCTGGAACCCCACCTGAAGGTGACTTATAAGATCTTCCCTGTCAGCCCATTCCTGCAGATGTTTAAATAGAATATTTGCAAATGTCTTTCCGGAACTATCCAAGAGCGACATTGGCCGGTAGTTAGCTGGACAATCCCTCCCCCCTTTTTTGTATACTGGGACTATCTCTGCTCTGTGCCAGGATGCTGGAACGAATTTGCTCTAATTAAGGCATTAAAGAAATGGCACAGCACTGGCACCCAGATGGTAGGTTCACTTTTAAACAGGTCTATAGGGATTTTGTCTGGCCCAGGGGCCTTCCCTCCCTTTGGTATTTTATCACACCGATAGTCTCCCTCAAGGTGAAGTTGAAGCAACAATCTCCTAGTTCCAAAGTTGTTTCGGGAGGATAGCTCAGCGGCAACGAGCTCGCCTTGGAAGCAAGATGACATGGAGCAACACAGGTTCGATCCCCGGGTCTGCGCTTAGAAACCTCTGGGTATTAAGTGTGTTATAAAAACCTATCATAAAGTTACTCCTAATTCATGAAGGCAAGCGTCCCCAACCAGCACGATCCTCCCCACAATGAGAGACAATGAAGCACTCTCCCAAATCGGGAATAAGGCCAAGACAGAGTGCGGGTGAGCTTAAATGGGAGTTTATCAATGAGAATATGGCATGCAAAGAACTCTGCAAACTCCGAGAGCGCTCTGTCTGACAATAGCAAAGACAGGCGTATATATTTACAAAAAACTTCATAAGAACCTACACACTATAGGGGGCACAAGTTCGATGGGATTGAGTGGCGATGACTAACTATAGGTGCTGCTGTGATGTGGTTGGCTTTGGCTGGAAGACGTCACTTGTTATCCTCGTGGGTTGGGCTGGGCCTGGCAGGTTGGCTGAGTTCATCCGGGCGGTGTTGTTGTGCCATCGCGGCCAGTGTCAGAGATGAATGTCTTTTCCTGACTTATTTGCCCTAGGCCATGCACACCGCAGTCATTCAGTCATTTCAATATTATCTTCTTTAGTAAATCTTCCAATAGGTTATTCTACAGGTTAATGCAACACAGGAGGAATGTACCTTGTGAGGGGTCTGGCGGTAATACGTCAGGACATGGTTACCAGTGTCCTGTTGACCGGGGCCATAGGTCGAGGTGCTAAGCTTCAGGGCCTGGGACGGGCGGTACAGGTCTTTCTGTCTTGTTAGAAGTTGTTATGGATGTGCCGCTGTGTGTTGTCAAAGTGTTGGGTGTCCTGATTGCACAGGGCCATAGATCTAAGATGATCCGGTGGGTTATGGGGTTTACGAGGGGGCGCCTTTGGAAGCGTGTGTTCAGGCAGAGGTTTACTGCTGTGCTGTAAATAATGCAGGTGGCGGGCCGCGGCCTTGGGTGCTGCAGAGGGGGCTACAAATCTTTGAAGCGGCTCCAGTCTGGTTGGGAGAGGCGGAGTAGCGCAGCGCGGGCCTCTGCTCTCATGTCTTGGCAGCCTTCGCAGGGTGGGAGGGGGAATGGCCTTGCACGTATTTCACAAAGGTATCTCCCTCGTGTGTTGCCGATTTTAGGTAAAAACATCACAAACATTTGAACACTCTATAATACTTATTCAAATCATTTTGAAACATGCATTTAAACTTTGCTGGATGTGTCTCGATTATACCCAGTCTGAGCACCTTATTCATACACTATGTTTTAACAACTACAGTATTTAGTTATATGCATATACATTTGTAGTAAGTGAGGTAGTATTAGGGTTGGTGGAGTACATAGAAAGTAACCCGCCACTGTACGTGGCGGAGGTGGCACATGAGGGGCTTAGACATACACGCGTGACGAGTGCATTCTCGCACACTCTTCACATGTGCCCTTGGTATGGTTACATTCGTTTTCTTGTGTACCCTAGCAGCATCAGTTCAGTTGTGGCACGGGACCGCGGGGCGTGCGGCTTTCAATGATACATATTAAGAATAATCCCCCGGAATGCTTTTATCATTTGCACACCCCTGCGGGGGTGTGGGTCCTTCACGGCTGGTGTCATGTACGATAATTACACAATTTTACAGGTTTCTTTAGTAAGAGTGGTTGTATGGAGAGGATACATGTGTTAAAAGTGGTTTCTTACATTCATATTTGGGTACCTGTCTGCTTTCATCAGATGACCATTCTACAGATCTTCCCATCGCCCAGGCCTTGCTGACCGGGTCATTGTGGGAGCAGTGATACGCTGCGGAAGGTGAACTGTTACAATGTTAATGTATTACGCTAGATCATGTCCGTCTTGTTCGTGGGAACGGGCTTGCAGCGGATCTACCATGGTGCTGCGGAGACAGGGAGGACTGAAACTTTCCGAAGGTGGGGGCCGCGCTACAGCGCGCTGAGCTCACACCATCTTTAATAGACAAAAAATGGTTTCTGAGGCCTAGCTAAATTTAATACGTGCGGGCAATGTCTTCAGCAGGTGAGCCATCCACCACCTGGGCCCTGGTGGTAAGGAGGGGATGCCCGATGAGCCATGGCCCTCACCTGGGGTGGAGATGCAGGCCAGGGGGGGGGTCCCTTGGACCACTCCTCCCCTACATTCACATGGCTTCCCTAGCTCTAAAAGGAAGGGGCCCGTTTCATCACTGCACAAGTTTTCAAAATGCCTATACCAAACATCAGGACTTATACAATCCTGTACATTGGGGTCTCCTTGTAGATCTTTATCTGGGACAAGTTTCCAAAAGGTTACAGAGTCACCCTCCTTAACAGCCGTCGGTACACTTTTACATATATTTTCTGTACTGGGCAAGGCAGATTGATAGATGTACGAGATACCATTTTTTGCATCTAAATTCACCCACTTAATAGAGCGCTGTGCATGGGCAACTACTGATATCGCTGTCACGCTTCTAGCTTCTTGGATTTCTTGGGCTTTGCCATCAGGATTCATAAGGGGTAAGGATAAGGATTTGTGGTCAGTTTCATACCAATCTTCAACTGCAAAATCATTAACCAATCTCCAATCGTGTGCTAACAGTAATACATAATCAATCCAAGAGGACGTGTTAATTAGAACAGGTATCTCTAGCTGGTAGTTATTTTCTAGTCTGACATTACAGGCTCTAAGTTCTAGCCCATAGAGGATTCGGACAGTTTCAATTGCTTGACCGTTTTTTCTGGTGGGGTAACTCGCAACCAAGGTAGGGATACCCCAAACCTCATCCTGTTCTTCCCTAATTCCATCCACATCTTTGAGTGGTTCAAACTGGAGGTTAAAATCCACCATTACTAAAAGATACAATTTCTTAGGGTCATGGCTTTCACATTTAGATACAAGTTCCTGTGAAAGGATCATTGGGCTCAAGAGATTTTTCTTGTTTGGTCTATTATAGATATTAAATAGAAGCATTGTCTGACCTGCAACAGTCTCTATTATCAGGTGCTGGAGATCCATGGAACATGTGTCAACAGTTTGTACACTCCAGTTCAATCCAGAATTGGCCCAGGTGATGGGACCTCCACTAGGCCTTCTCCTCAGCTCCCCCCGCGGAATCTACTGCTTTCCCAAAGGGGTGAACACACAGTCTTGTCTTCACTAATTAGCACAATTTACATTAGGAGAATACAAATGAAGCCTGAGTCCAATCCTGAACTTTCCACTGCAGTTTAGTCTCTCTGAACAATTTCTTCTTGGAGGATGTTAAAAGTATACAACTATTTCCAGTTTTTCAAGTTGAGGATGTTACCAAAGAAATCCAATAAATGCCTTTGGCGAGTTTAACTGGAATTCATTTTGAACAGTATTCAATTTGCTAGTTCTGTAAACACTGGCCCAACCTTTGACTCTTCTTCTCTTTTTGGGATTCTCATATCTAAATGTTGGCCAAACATGACCCACTCACCAAATCATAGAGTTACATTTCACCAAAGCTTTTTCTGCTGTTGCAAATGTTTACTATTGCCTGCACTGGTTTCCTTCAGTGATTAAACATTTTCACTCAAGTTCTCCCACTTTCTGCCACAATTGTATTTTCCATTAATTGACCTCAGTGATGGTTGTTGGTATTTCACAGAAGCTATCTTTAACTCCATTCTTGACCACAGCAATCATCTAAAGCAAGCTTAGCTTTCCCTGTCTTATCTGCCATCTTTACTAATGGATACGTGAATACAAATCAGCTACTGAAGTTCTCAGGGACATGACATGCATGTGAGTAGTCTACTGAGTCAGACTGTGTTGGATGCAAGGTTGATGATTCTGGTTGAGTAATTATATGTGAAACTGAGGTTTCCTCTGTCTAACCAGGATGCTTATCGCATCGGACTACCAAAATGACTTGCAAATCTTAGTGATTCAACTTTCTGCAAACTTTCCTGTCATTCTTTTTTGTATCTGATGAATTGATCAGCCTCCTTTGTGAATGATCTTACTATGTTAAACGCCCTTCTGGCTGATCTCCTGTCTGAGCCAAATGGTTGAGTTGTCACGCAAGGTGCAGCATCCTCTGAAGTCCCTCTCTTGTAACATGGCCATTCATGTCACTAAGGAGCCCCGCCAAACCCTTCATACCATATCTGCCTCACCTCCTCAATTTTCACAGACCGCCATTAAAATAGCTTTTGAGGGGGTTTTGCTTGTGTTGGCTGCCTACTGCGGAGAAAAGTATAACATTCATGATGTTGAAAGACAGCTCTTACTTGTCCACTGGTGGCTCTCTGGCCGAGGTCACACAGGCAGGCCTGCAGAAGCATATACTAAGTCAGACAACAAGGAAAGCAGGGTTATTGCAGGGACTTTGACAGATGAAAGAAGCCGTCACAAAAGTAATCTAAGGGTAACAAGTACTTTGAAGGGAGCTATATAGCTGAGGAAATGTTTCTGACCCCCTATGATAATTATGACATGTCCACATTCCGGATCAGCAGCCATTATCATATGAAAAGGTACACATAGCCTGGCATAGATATATGACACATATTAGCAGAATGTAAAAGTACTCAAACATGAAGACAGATTGGAAGCAATGGGAAAGGCACACACACCATTGCACGTATGCTAACATAGACCGAGATTAGAAGAGAACTATGGGTTTCAAGCTGTATTTATATTAGTCAGCAAAGAAACAAGTGACTTACTTTGTGGTATGCAATATATCAAGGCCAATGTTATGCACAAACCATACCTTGTTAAACCTTGAGTGAGACTTTTCTGAGGAGCATATCCTGAGAACTAAATCATTTTTAGGCTATGACCATTTGACATTTTTAGAGAATGGCAATTCCGCCAGGTTAGGCACTGCACGATTAAATCAATTGCCCAGGATCAAACAAGTTGGTTATGAGGGGAAGCTGGGATTTCAGCAAATCTGCAATTTCTGCACTTCCCACATTGCTTCCCAGTTATTTTCATAGAACAAGGTATCATTAATTGGGAATTTTTGACTTTCATGTACTAAAATAATATGGTACTGATGTATCTGGCAAATGAACGCACATCTCTGTAATGAGTGTTTACCACACTGAGCTATCTTCTGAAAAATATTGGCATTCAAATGTATCAATATGCTTTCAATTTGTAAGATTGCTCGTAATCAATACATTCCCCAGAGAAGGATGAGAATTCTACAGGCGGCGTGCTATAGTGAATGGACAAACTGGGTTAGATCCCCAAAATTGAGTCCAAATGAAAAAAGCGCAGCGGATGCACTTTTTTCATTTGCGCTCATTCTAGAAATGTGCAGATGACCTTATTATCAAAGGTGAATTGCGTATTCCAGAACTGGCTGAAAAGTAGCGCAAATATGCACTGCCAGCACCCTTCAATACATTAGTATCAGGAGTGCGCTCCTGACAGTAATGCAGACAGGCTCCTGCACCCTCGTTCGTCGTTGGAGCGCATTTCAGAATGACAGGCGCTCCTGTCACTATGAACTGCGGTACAAAATACAAAATGTATTTCTATCCTTGCTTTAAGGATAGAAATGCAAGAGAGGGAGCGTGGTCCACACCACTGCTCTCCCATTTCAAAGAAAATGCATGAAAGGTACAGAAATGAACCTATCATGCATTGGGCCTTCCCAGCACCAGGTTCAAAAGTGCATCCCATTTTTGGATTTGGGGTGTGCGTTGGAATGCTAAAAAAATTCCCCTTTATTTATGCAAATGAGCAAAGGGAGTGAAACATAGCATTTGAATGTGAGCATTAAAGATGCAAGCATTCAGCGGCCCTTTGTGGATTTGGCTGCACTTTTTGGCACAAGTGAAGTGATGTGTTAGCGCATTTCCTCACTTGGGCCAGAAAAGGTACGCAGAATGCTCTACCGGATTAATTGATCAGAACAGAATGTAGTTGTGAAAGGCGGAGGGTGTAGAGCTTTAGCAGAGCACCATAAAACATACTGGCAGGTTTTGTAAATAATGGGCACTGGTGTCTTTGGATCATGCAGTCATGTGGGCTCGGCAGGGGACCGAGTTGCCCTCCCATGAAGACATCTCTGCCAGGAACTGCAGAACAGGCCAGTGCGGCCCAAGGAGGCAGGACCAGGCCTGCCGGGGGCCTCCGTTCGGTGAGATCCACCCCAGCAGCCAGCAGGCTGTCCTGTACCTCGGGTACCCACGAGGGCAGCCTAAATAGGCACACTTCACTTAGTAAGAAGCATCAGGGTGGGGGGGGCGGTTTAGGTTGGACCACTAGCACACCAGGGAACTTCATGGTAACAAAAAGAAGTTCCTTTTACATTCATTTTAGTGCATCATTTGCCGGGTCTGTTCAGTGGGATTGTTTTCATTTAAGAGCCGCATTCCCCACATTATTGGAGGAGCAGGGGTGTCATGCGGCATGTTGGCTTGCTCCCTTGTGGTTTGTAGGGGGAGAGGTTGTAAAGTAGCAAAGATTTTGTTCCACACAGGTGAAGGGGCCCCCGTGATAAAGGAGTGTAGTCTTACCATTTTCAGTGCGTCCTCCTACATTAAGTAAGAGCAACCATTCTTGTAATTTTACGTGTGGCTATTTACATTGTATTTCACCTGTGAAGTTGGGGTAACAAGGCCGGAGAAGCGGCTGGTACAAGGTGTAGGTAGCGCAGGGTTACAGGGCTGAGATGCAGTGTGGGGATTTTGTGGGAGGCCTGAGGGTGGAGCGCTAGTAAGAGGATAGCTGCCATCACCGTCTTTGCCGATCGCCACCGGCTTCTGCATCAGAAGGCCTCCCACCAGAAGGACCCTGGACCAACCTATCGCTCCTCCAGCTTCCTTGGGTTGGTTCTCTGCAGTAGGAGCTCTCAGGGGAGGAGCGGGGGAGGGGTGGAGAAAGATGCAAACTATGCAGTCTGGAGGCAAAGGAGGCAACAACACAGCTAGAGAAAAGATAGATAGAGCTAAGGAATGGCAGGTATGGACTGTGCATGGAAGAGCTTAAGGGAGGGAGCGAAGGTATCAAGGTGCAGGAGCAAGGCACCTAAGGAGGTACAGCTGGAGTTATCAAGACCGAGAACAGTGAGGAGCGCCCATGTGGTGGCGAGGAGCTCTGCATTGTAATGAGGAGACACTGAGGATATGGGAATGAAAAAGGACCTCCTGGAAGAAGGAGTGGGGCTGTGGGGTAAAAGGGTAGCATGCAACCCCCAACAATTTGAAGACGGTTATGGGGTCAGCAGTGACAAGGGACTTGGAGTTGAATGAGGAGAAGGAGGAGTGGGCAAGAGTTGGGCAGATGTTAGTGGGTTCACAGGCAGTTTGGGGGGCTTAGGAGAGAAATTGTCACAATCATGGGTAAGTGGGTGAACAATCAGGGTTGGGCAAAGAGTGAAAGGACTCCATTAGCGACTGAATGGAAGAGAGATGGGAAATGCTGCCTAGCCAAGGGATTGGTGAAAACCCTCTGGGAGCAGAAAAAAAGGGAAGAAGGACATGGGAAAGTGTGTGAGGGGCAGGACATGGGAAAGTGTGTGAGGGGCTGAGAGTCTGAGGGAAGTGATTGAGGAATTTCTGGAGATAGCTAAGGCCATGAGGAAAGAAGAAGGTGAAGCGACCAACTCCCCCCCAGCCCTCTTTGTGATGATAGGATCCGTCCCCCATGGTGATCAGTGGTATCCGCTCACCTCTCTCTGGTGCAAGGGGCGCTTGCTCCCCTCCCTGTGGTGCAGCATGCCCACTCCCCACCTTATGCTTCTGACAGTTCCCAATCACCTCTCTATGCTGCCGGCGACAGTGCTCTCCCAATGCCCTGGTGTTGCCCATTCATGCCCCTGTTTTGCCCCTTCCTCTGACCCTTTTTTTGATGACGGTATCCACCAACAACCTATGGACTTTCTGGGGTTTTTGAAAACCCTATGGAGCAAGGTGGATGCCCCGTTGGGCCGCCCAGCATCAGAAGTGATAGGCAAAGCCAGCCACATGGCATTAGATCGCACGGACATGGTGGGGGGAATTAGGTATATCAATGTATTTCTGCTCCTTCTAGGGAAACTAGAGGCGAAGGTGAATGACCAATGGAATGAAAGCTGGGTGGACGACCCAGAGAAGCCCCCTCTAAGTCCCGTCAAGCCCTTTGGAGAACAGGACGATGACTCTTGAGGTCATTAGCAATACTTTTTGGGAGGAAGCACCTTTGGAAATGGGAAGTTTATGGGGGTCGCAACGATTCCATGTGAGTGTTATGAATACAAGTCATTGGGCCTCATTCCGAGTAGGGCGCAAAGGGATACCGGGCACAGTTAAGGACATCGGTGCCGGTTATCCCTTTGCGCCCTACTACGAGTTCCCTTAGCGGGTCCCTTCCTTAACACTTGGTTTTACCAGGCGTTAAGGAAGGGACCCGCTGAGGGAAATCAGAGCCAATAACGGTACCGCAAATTGCGGTACCATTATTAGCTACTTCCCCTTCCCATTGAGCCCTATTGGTGCTTAAATGGGAATGAGGAATGGTTTGGTGAATGGGGATTTACCGGTCCCGCCAAGGTCGGACTGGACCGGTAAGTCCCCATCTCACCAAACCGGACACGGTACCGATATGGGAGGTAGTCATGGTGCAAATAGCGCCATGACTACCTCCATGCTCGGAATGAGGCCCATTGTTGCAAAAAGGAAAACAGGAACAATCCAGATCAACACACTTTATTGCGTCTTTGTATAGACTGGGCCTGAAGTGGGGGAGACCGAAAAGAAACAGGAAGTGATGTGCAATGTCCCCCGTATGTCCCTCGGTTTGGGCCCAGTCCTTGGAGATGTGTCTTTCATGTCTTTCGGGTTCCTGGCGTTGTCGGCTGTAGACTTTGGTAGGGCAGGGAGATCTCCCCCAGCTTCCAGTGGCTTTATCCCAGGCCTCTCACCACGCCCCTTTCCCATGGTCCTGCATCTCTGTCCCACCACTTTAGTGCTCATACCCATGGGACCTTTGCTGTAACCTTCTCCTACTTCTCTCTGAACAGTGAATGTGGCTCTGCCGGCAGAATGGGGTGTCACCACCTCCTTTCCTTCTGTTCTCGCTGCTCCCCTTACAACCTCTGATGTCACTCCTCTTTTCTCCTTGCACCCCTCCTCTGTTCCCCACTTGTTTGCTTCCTGCCCACTCTTTTCCTCATCTGAAGCTTGCTCTTTCGTCTTCTGCTTCTCCCCTCCTTTCTTTCACCACCTCCCCTCCTCTTCTCTCTCTGCTCTTGCACCTCCTACTCTCCATACTTCACTTTCCCCTCACCTTCTCCTCTCCCTTCATTCAACCCCTCCTAACCTCTCCCTCTTTCTCGCTCTCTCCTTCTTTCTCTCGTTTTGCTCTAATTCTCTCATCTAGCCACCTTAAAATCTCTGCTTGCTCCTTCTCCGAACGTCCAAACAGCTCGCTTTTCCCTTAATCCTGTAATAATGCATTCGGTCACCCCCTAGGCACGGTTCTATCCATGTTGTTTTCAGGTGTGAACAGTTGGGGTTGTGTTTGGGCAGTTCTCTCCGTGCTTGCCATGCCTGGGCTCGTGCCATCTTTATCAGCAGTGCCAGCCTTTATAATTGCCATCCGCCATGTTGGCTTCTCAGACAGATCGAGTGTGGAAGACATTTGCTGCGCTGTGGGGGAAAGGCGCGCAAGACTCTTCTGCAGACTGCATTTCCGGGACTGAATCTACACTGTGGAAGTCAGTAATTCTCTGTGTGAAGTGACCTGCCGTCCTAACTCTCCCACTCCCCTTCGGCTTCTCTGGTGCAGCAGCTCTGCACTGCACATATGACTTAGTGTTTCCATTCAGATGGGTCAGTCTACATTACAGGTTGGCCCCTGTGAGGTTTGGGATTGACATAGTTCACCTTCACTGGCTTGCATTTGTAGCCCCCACAGCCCGTCAGAGGGGCAGTATCCCCGAGTTCCCTATGAATAGCCGCGCCCCGTAATGGCAACATGATGCGGTAGCCAGTGGATCCTCTGGAGGCCGACCCCGAACCCAGCATTACGTGGCTTGTGACAGCACCTGGACCCTTGGTGACCCAATCATCCACCTTGATGCACAGGGGTCTTTGTCACACATGCACCACAATGATAAGCTGTACCTTTTATGACCTAAAGTCCCGACATCTCAAGTAGATGCACCCATCTCACGCGATGACTTGCAGAAGCAGACACTAGACAGGGCATGCGCGTAGCCCTTCCTGCCAGGCTCCTCCAGGAGTGGGGGAGACCAGGGATGGCGGGGTAGTTTCAGGAAGAGGAGGATCTGCTGGAAGTTTGATTCAGGGATGTGATTCGAAAGGACCGCATGCAGTGTCTGTGGAGGTTCTAACCCCACACCGAGCTACACACTTCCAACCAGAGACAGAAACAGTAGCGAGGGAGACCAATTGGCAAGGCAGCAAACCATGGAGGGTGTCCGAAAGAGATCCCGGCTCCCGCGAGATAATTAGGGTCTGAGCAGTCAAGCGGTAGCAAGGGTGGTGTTGAGCATCTGCTCCTTCTATGCACAGTCTCAGGAGGATAGCTCAGGGGCAACACGCTCGCCTTGGAAGCAAGACGACGCGGGGTCCGCGCTTAGAAACCTCCGGGTATTAAGCACGTTATAAATAACCAATTACAATTACAATTTCTGCTAGCATTGGGATTGACATGGCATTTAAGGGGTGAAAAGATGATGCCAGCGTGGTGCTGCAATGGGAGAACTGCTGTCTGGAACAGGACCAAAGGGTGTTTAAAGAATCAGAGATCTAACATCGACTTTTCAGTTCAAAGGGCATCTGTGACTATGGGAAGTTGGAACAACAATGGTAAAGTGATGCTTTCTAGTGTGAAAGTCCAGAAAATACCTGCAGGCAAGAGGAGGTGGCCTAGAGGATCTCCTCATTTGAAAGGACAGATTGCTTGTCACTGAATCCCAATTCAGCTGCGTCCTGAGGAGCTATTGATTGGAGCCTGGTCTGGGTGAAAAACAATATCTATCTATCTATCTATCTATCTGTCTGTCTGTCTGTCTGTCTGTCTGTCTGTCTATCTATCTATCTTCTGTATTTATAAAGCACCTTTGGCCAAAGCTATCTAAGCGCTATTCTGCGAGTTAGGTTCAAGGATCATAGGAGTAACCTAGCAGACTTAAAGAAATGTTTTGAGCTTGCGTCAAAAAGGCTGCGTTCACTGACGGTACAACGTTTTTTGGGGAAAGTGAAGTGTTCCGTAGTCTGGACACAAGCACTTCCAATGATCTGCCAAGGGTTTTAGCTCGTTTCAAATCGATCAAACGCAAGGATGTGGTGCTAGAAGAATGTAGAGCTCTGGGAGGAGGGTGGTATTTGAAGTTATGTGAAGATACTGTGAGCCTGTGCCATGAACAGTGAATGCTTTAAAGTTAACTCTGGCTGCCGCTGGAAGCCAGTGCATTTAATGAAGTACTGGAGAGATATGTGGTGTTTCTGGGGTAACAGTCACTGTTCTTGCTGCCATCTTTCCCGCTAGCTGAAGACACTGAAGTATATACTTGGGATCACCGAAGAGAAGTGCATTCCTATAGTCGTCAATGCTCGAGTTAATCATCGCTCTTGCATTGGCAGAGCTGTGCTTGCCCGACAGAAGCAATCTGATTTGTCTGAGAGTCGTCAAATACTAAGTAACTGAACTAAGCATTAGCATGATTCAGCATAGACATAACAACCCAAAGTTGATTCCTAGGTTCCTGGGTTATGTAAAACAACTGTTTGGGTGTTAATGTTGGTATTGTTACGCAGGAGAACTTTGTACAAATCTTTTTCCTCTGTTCTTAGAGGGATAGTAGAAGTAATCAGGCATTCAGCCTGGGTAGAACTAAGGCTGATAACAAATGTTTCCTAAAGCAAACCAAAGTATTGCAGATAATATTCTCAGCCAATTCTTGAAATATATGTTATGATTACGGTTTCCTGTTTTCAGTGTTTATTATTGTATTACTTCCAGTGGTATCTTTACAGTGTTTTCAAAATGTGTTTGGATCTGTGTTTATCTATGTTTTCCCGTTTACCCCTTCAATAAATCACAGATAACTGTTTTTTCCAGTGTAAATACACAAATATGCTTTTATTGTTTCATTGCGTGCATAAATAGGGTAATAGCTCTCATGTCCGGCTGCAAGAATAACATATACCCAGGTTTAAAAGTTTAACCATGAAATCCACCTTAATGCAACCATCGCTCAAAGACATTCATTATTCATGGACTCATTTTTACCTGTTTTGACACTGGTATTGTTATGTATAAAAGATAACAGGCTTTGAGAACTCACATTTTTATAGGCAATGCGCAGTGAGATAAAAAATGTTGCCACCGATCACACACGTTGATTTAGCAGCGTTCTACAAGCACCTTGTTTTATGACTGGTCCCTTGGTGACTGTTGTGATACATTGCAGGACCCCAACTAACCGTATTTGAGCAGCACCGAAAAGGGAAACAATTACCAGCTGCAAGAATAACATATGCCCACGTTTGAGAGGTTAACCTCGAAATCCACCCTAATCTAGCCATCACTCAAAGACGTTCATCAATCACAGACTGACTTTGACCTGTTTTGACAAAGGTATTGTTATGTATAGAAGATGGCAGGCTTTAAGAACTCACAATTTATTTAGACAATGTGCAATGAGATTAAATAATTTGCCAAGGATCACACACTTTGGTTAAGCAGTGTGCTACAAGCCCCTTGTTTTATGGCTGGTCTCTTGGTGACTGTTGTGATACAGCACAGGACCTGAACTGACCGCATTTAAGCAGCACGGAAAAGGGAAAATAAATGACCGACTTCAAGAATAACATAAAGCTGGCACCCATAAATATATGCACAGTAAGTGAACATATATCTTAAAGTGAAATATACAAATGTAGTTCAATTGACCTTCCCCTTAGAAGAAAGTGTGCAAGGCAAAAGAGCTTTGCACTTTGAAAAAAAGTAAACACCAGAAAAATGACTTGAGAGAGGAAATGTTCCAATAAATATGCAGGCAAAGTATAAAAGGTGTTCTCCTTTTAAACCCAGCAAGCTGTAGTGAGATATTCTCTGGAAAACAAAATCCCAATATGAGACAAGTGTTTGTGGCCTTGTGGGTAAGTGTCTGCAATGGGAACATGACAACCAGAGTAAATTCCTGGTACTCAAATACTTGAGCAAGCATGCCAACCTCAAGAAAAGCCAAGTGGTTGCGTCCACACTCTGAAAAAAAGTTACGCTGTCCGGCCACATGTATCCTTTACTTGTGCCCTGAAAAGCAGCCACAATCAGGAAATAAATAACAGTGCCAGTCTCCAGGATTGCAACCTCTCTTGACACATCCTGGGAAAATATCCATGACTCACTTGCCCTCTCATCATTTCCCCTCTTCACCCCATA
Organism: Ambystoma mexicanum; assembly: GCF_040938575.1. Lineage (NCBI taxonomy): Eukaryota > Metazoa > Chordata > Amphibia > Caudata > Ambystomatidae > Ambystoma > Ambystoma mexicanum. The sequence continues at coordinate 381,919,507 of NC_090925.1, forward strand.
TCTTGCTTTCAACAATACTCTGCATTATACAAAATAACGTGAAAAGTACACATACCATAGTAAGGTACTCAATTAAATATATAAATTCTTACAGAAGTATGTTAGGCAAATATTTTACAATTGTGGCTTTATTGCCTCCATCTTGACTGGGAAACTACAAATACCAGAATGTAATTCAGCATGGAAATGTATTTTCAAGGCTTATAACAAAATGTAATCTGTAAAAGGGTTATCTGTTAGTGTCTGTGGTTCACAAATACAGAGTTCATCTATGATGTGATAAAAATATTACATGCTATCAAAAATAAATGTTTTTTGGTATTAAATGCTGTGTGATATTGGCCTGGACAAGGGCGTAGATTTAGGCAACATGTGCTTTCTGTGTGCTTTCAGAATGAAATGCCCATTTGCCTTTCTTCACACAGAAAGGTCACAGGTGTCTGGTCCAAAAAAATGATCCCTTAAATGAGCCATGATTTAAAAATCGCTCCTAATTTAAAAACTCTCCTTGAAGAAAGAAAGTGCTAAGCAGCAATTAAGGGGCCTGAAGCTTCTGATGGGCCGCTGGGTGCGGGTGCTCTAGAGAGCCACAGAAGGTTGGAAGGTGACCGTAACTCTGTGGCCTCAGGTGAGCCTTGTACATGGAAGCCACAGAAGGCTTTTCTTTCAAAGCAGACATACAGCTGACACTTTTCAGCACTCTGCTCCAGACAGATTAGGCATGCCGGCCTATTAAAGGAGGGGTCTTTCACTGGGATGATGGAAAAGAAGGATCCAACGTGTGCTGCAGAGAGACTGGCAAGAGATCAACAGAGCTTAGCACTCACATACAGCGCTCAACTGAAACTGGAGTGTTCTGGATTCTCCCTGAAGAGAAAGAAAACAATGTCGGGGGACTTTTGCCAGGCTTTTTTGGATTTGACCAAAGTTGGAAAGCCTAGTTATGATAATTAAGGTTGCAAGAGGAGGTAATAGCATCCCTGGCACATGGGATCAAAATGAAATGTTAAGTATAGTAATATCCTAAAATTATGGATATTCCTGTCCCCTGCACACCTATTGAAATGAAATCAGTCAAAAATGTGAATATCGGGGGGGCGCTGTTGCGCGCAACTAAAATGGACGCCTGATTGGAGTGCTCCGATCCCGAGGACATCCTTATCATAAATTAATCCTGTTTGGGGCCGCGAAGATAGGAAGCGACTACATCTGCTGTTGCCGGCATTCCTACTGCACGCTGTGTGCAAAGCCTGTGTGAAACCGCAGAGGCGCGGCTGAGTTCGGAGCTTCGTTGCGCGGGGCGGCCCGCCCGGCTGACTGCAAGCCGCCACTGAGATCCGGAAGAGTCACACGCCAGACCGAGGCTCTGCAAACGCTGGAGGGCCGTGTGGGGGAGGGGCGCTGATCCCGGCGGAGCTTCCTTGATACGCGGGCCTACGGGCAGACCGTGTGTGTCGGTGCCGAGGTCCCTGCAAGACGAAGATTGACTGCTGCTACTGCCCACCTCCCGAACAGCGGCTGGGTCGATGCGCGGTCTCCCACCAGGGCCCCAGCTAGCTCTGTGGGTCTGCCGCCGATCGGGTTCCGACTGGCGCTACGAAAGCAGGTGAGGGGCTTGAAAGTGCACGGACCCAGCTGTATCGGAGCGTATATACAGCGTTAATATCCTTCTTGCAGCGCCCGTCAATCGGAGACGCTGATTAACATGGGAGAGCACAATACATCCGTAGAGGGGACTTTGCGCTATATTATACCGGCAAAACCTCTGTGCTGTTAACTTGAGGGTGCTGCTCCTTGTTTTGTCGCTGGCCTCTACGTTTCTACTGATCCTTTAGCAGACCTGCACCATTGGGAGAAGTATGTGATCCGTGGCAATTTGGCTCCCTAGCAAAGCTGGCCAGACTGCGCCACAAGTGGCTGGACATCAGTTGCCATGGATGAACGCTAAAGGCGACCCAACACACTACCAGTGATCTGTTGGAGGGTCGTGGTGGAGGTAGTCCTCCATATATAAAGACAGGTGCGATCAGAGGCGCTACCGCCGCGCTGCAGCTCAGCCCCAGACCCACTGTGATACTTTGGTTGGCAACTCCTATAACGGGCATAACCCCTGCCTGTAACTTACCTTCAATCTACATTATCAGGCAGGATACATGGGAATATTACTGCATGCTAGATCAGCCCGGAACCCAGGCAACAACGACTCCTTTGGGTTTTGAGAGTCAATATACTGGCACTCATTGTGTAATGTAACAGAACCAACTGCACGAACGATACTATACCATCATGTGAGTCTGGCCTGATCCACGTCATCTGTCCTTGTTCTGTAAAGATGGCTCATGGGCCGAAACGAGAAGAAAAGCGCAGGGGGGAGAAAAACTGGCCCGATGGACTCCTTTGCCAGCTCCCAACCTCAGGGGACGCCGGCAGCCACAACCATGGAAAATGACATACTTGCTGAGACGGGGCATGACGCCAGAGAAGACCGTCTCATGACCATGGTGCAGAACGGCTTCCTAGCTGTGAATGTCAAGTTAGACGATATTGTTTCGACCATCAGCTCCCTCAAGGCTAGAGTGGACAGGGAAAGCTCTTGCATTACAGAGGCCGAAAGCAGAATCAGTACTAACGAAGATGCGATAACACAGCATGGCCGGGACATAGCACAGCTTAAAGGTGAACTGCGCAACACTCAAGCAAAATGCGAGGACCTTGAATCTAGATCCCGGAGAAACAATATCTGTGCTGTCGGAGTTCCAGAATCCTTTTGCAAGGGCCCGATGGAGAGACAGGTAGAGGCCCTGTTGAAAACCCTTCTGGGAACGGAATCCTTCTCTGACCACTTTCTGGTTGAGAGGGCTCATCGTACACTTGCGCCACCACCCAAGCCTGGGGCACCACCGCGCACAATCATTGTCCGTCTCCTCAATTATAGAGACAGAGACACGGTGCTCAGGCTGTCCAGGGAAAAGGGCTCTCTGCAGTACGAAGGCAACAAAGTCCACATATATCCTGATTTTTCGACAAGCGTCCAGATGCAGCGCAGATCCTACGAACATGCCAAAAAGATCTTAAGATTGCGCCGTGTCCCGTACGCTCTCATCCTCCCTGCGAAATTGCGGATCCAACATGGAGGCAGATCGCATTTCTTTGAGAACCCGGCGGATGCCATCTCGTATATTGAGTCGTCCATCCCCATGCCTCCGGAAGATTATCCGCGAGATCAAAATAGGCCCCCGCGACGGGGGGATGACATCCCGGACTCAGCAGACTGAATTAAGATTATGGAAACATCCTGTTCAAGTCATGTGGCTGACTCTCTTGGGTATAACGGCCCCAGTTGTTATTGTTTTGGAAAAGTTGGGATCGTGAGCCTCTACTGATTGAGGCCTGGCGACTGCGACTAGCGACCCTCAGGAACGTTCCACAGGTTATGGGGGAAGGGATACATCATCGGGTTGGGGATGATGGTGAGGGTGGGGGTTGGGGAAGGGCACACATTGTTGCCATAGTTGGCAAATGTTTTCAAATACAGAGTCAGGTTGCAGCAGGTGCGACAGTTACGGTTTGTGGCACTGGCGAACTACTTCACTCATTGATATTGACATTATGCTATGGTACTGAGTGACAAAGTTGTAAGTGTTAAACTCCTTTCATGGAACATACGAGGCTTGAACAACCCAATTAAATCTAGGAAAATCGCAGCATATGTTACCAGACATAGCCCCCAGATTATACTGTTGCAGGAGACGCACGCACTAGGGCAGGTTTGCTCCAATTTCCTGTCTAGGTGGGGCCCACTGAGATATTATACTGAATACTCCTCCCAATCTAGAGGAGTCCTCACCCTAATACATCTGAAACTGGGCTTCCGCACTCATGACGTTAAGATCGATCAACAGGGAAGATATGTGTTGGTATGGGGAGAGTTGGCAGGGCGGAATATGGTTTTGGTTAACACGTACGGCCCCAACATGGATGACCCCGAATTCTATAATGCTATATATAATATGTTGATTGAAGCTGAAGATAGTGCGGTGGTCTAGGGTGAGATTTCAATACAATCCTGGACACATCTCTTGACAGGTCTACAACGTCATACAGACCCTTAAGCCGAGCTGCATTAGCCATACGACAAATAATGCAACAAATGACTATGGTAGACATCTGGCGAGAATTACACCCCCTAGAGCAGCGCTTCACATTCTACTCATCAGTACATGATTCAGAGTCTCGAATTGATTACTGGTTAATGAGCTCCACACTTGTGAATATGGTCCAGCATTGTGAGATGTATCCCCGCACCCTCTCAGATCACTCCCCTGTGTCACTTACTGTGAGTGTTGATGAGGCTGTTCCCAGGGCCAGGCGCTGGAGAATGCCCCCTGCCCTACTTAGAGACCCGAATGTCTGCGAATCATTGCGTACTGAAATCGAGGAATTTTTTCAACTAAACGAGGGGTCGGTGAAACGGTGTGCCACGTTATGGGAAACATTTAAGGTCTGGGTTCGGGGTGCATTTATGGCTAAAACCACAGGCTTACTTAAAACAGTTAGACAAGAGTTGGACACCACAGAAGCCAAACCCGAGCTCCTGGAGTTTGAATACACCTGTACACTGAGTAAGGCGGCCCTTCTAGATATCCACACAACACTGGCAGACTTTAATAAACTTGCTGCAAGGGAGGTACAGTATATGGCTGCCCCGATCCGAGCTCGTAGATACGGGGAAAGTAATAAAGCAGGGAAACTTCTGGCCCAGCTGCTCAAAACCGAACAGGGTCACCCCCATATAGCAGCCATCCAGGCGCCTAGTGGGGACATAGTAAATGGTGAACAAGAAATCAATGACATGTTTGCTGCATTCTACAAGACATTATACTCTAATAGAGACACCAAAACTAAAGAAGAAATAGCAAGGTACCTGCATGTTATCGATCTCCCGAACTTGACCTCTGATCCGCGCATGTTATTGGATACCCCCATAACACTAGATGAAATTACAGAGGCAATAAAAGCGTTAACCTCTGGTAAGGCCCCTGGTCCTGACGGACTCGGCGCCGAAATTTACAAAGAATAACATGACATACTCGCCCCCCTTCTACTGACAGTTTGGGAAGAAGCAATGGAATGTGGTATACTACCAGACACCATGCGAGAGGCAGTCATAACTGTTCTGCTTAAACCTCGTAGACCCCCTCATGACATGGGGTCATATAGACCCCGTTCGCTTATTAACACAGATGCGAAGATTTTCGCCAAAATCCTGGCCACCAGACTGCTGCCCTATATGCCCATACTGGTGGATCCCGACCAGGCGGGCTTTGTACCAACGAGGTCTACTGCTCTCAATCTGCGCAGACTCTTCAGAGTTATGGCACATATAGATCCGGCGGCAGACGCGGTGGCGGCCTCCCTTGACGCCGAGAAGGAGTTTGATTCTGTCTCCTGGGTCTATCTGTTTCAGGTCCTTGAGAGATTTGGGTTGGGAAGCTACTTTGTCAACTGTGTTAAGCTATTGTAGACCTCCCCGGGAGCGAAAATACTAACTAATCAAACCATGTTGTCCCTGTTTCGTCTGGGAAGAGGCACAAGACAGGGCTGCCTCTTTTCCCCAATCCTTTTTGCGCTTACCATAGAACCCATGGCTGAATATGTACGACAAAACGATGCATGTAGAGGCCTTCGCATTACTGGGAAACCGCAAATCATCTCCCTATATGCGGACGATAACCTATTATACATTAGGAACCCGGAAGTAAACCTAGGGCCAATCATGTTGGAGGTTGAGACGTTCTCCGATGTTATTCTAAACATCCTTCTGTATTCACACAAAATCATTTTTCACTGATATTTTTTCAACAGTATGTTGTTTAAACAAAGAAAATTATTCTCTAAAAAAATAGTCTAAATTGGCTCAAAAATCAATCAAATTTAGAGTCTATGGTCCATCAATTTATTCTTAAATATGTTCTACTCAACGCGTTTCGGGACAGTTTTATTCCCTTGGTCAGGAATGATATTTCATTTTCTGTTAAGTGATCCAATACATAAATATATTAATATTATGGATCTCGTAACTTTAATTTTTTTATAAGAAACAAATGTTCATATTCATGTGTAACATTAATTCAACTCCTCACATCTTTCAGAAGACCCTTATGGAATATTCAGGAAAAGTGAACGATGATTTTTAAATCGCAAATGTAGTGGATCAATCAATCCTTCTCTAAGAGTGTCTTTAAGGATATACATGATAATATGACTCAAGAAGAGTGAAAAGGAATCTACAATATTGAAAGGGAAGTGAAGAATAAAAATTGTACCTCTTAGGCTGTTCTGGTAATCACATCAGTGATAACATTTCTTCTATGTACCGCTGAAAATACATTTTTTGTGGTATATTAGGGCAATGGTAGTGATGGAATAGTATCTTTCATTCCAAATAAATAAGAATTTGTTTTGATTTTTAGAGGAATTCACCCAAAATTAACAAGTCTTATTCCAACTGCAAGTTCCAGAGTAGCAGGGCGCTATGTCAATTATTTCCAAGTTGGTGATTTTTTAAAATTAAACGTAACATAGCGCCTACATGAAAAGGTAAGAGTGGAGCAAGTACAGTCCACAAAAAACAGTAGGAGGCTGGAGCGAAGCCACCCGGGACAAGCAGCATCAAATGGAGGATTTCCAAGTGCTAAGTTGGCTGTTGGTATCCAGCAGCATGGCATGCATCTAGATATGGTTCACTGCATGGAGGCCACCAATAGGGTACAGGAACATCTGACAACTGCACTTGACAGCCGGGACCAATCACTCCAACAGGCCTTTTTACAGCTGCAGCAGGCACAGTCGTCCACAACTCATGTGTCCAGTATGACATCCACAGGAAGCAGCTGCTCCATTCTGACACCACTGTCAGACAGTATTCCAGAGGGCCACCTGCAAGGAAGAGGCGCAGGAAGTGAAATGACCACTTCATCGTTCATAAGAATGCACTGCACGAGTCACAGAGACATTTGCAATGCACACATATGTGGGGGAGCATGTGTGCTGCTTGGACCCATAGCCCCAGTTAGGCCTAATACTCACAAGGCCAGGAGGTGGCACGTGAAGCAATGTGTCTGCTGCATGGAGCCATAGCTCCAGTTGGGCTGGGTACTGACCGGTACTGTGCAGGCAGCGCCGTCGGTTCTTCAGCACTACAAATGCATGTTCTATGATATTGCGTGTCCTTGTGTGTGCTCGGTTGTAGTGCTGGTCTGTGGCAGTTTGTGGATTGTGCACAGGTGTCAGTAGCGAGGGTCTACATGGATAGGCAGCATCAAATGTGGGTTCATTGGGGGACACATTTACATGGTTATCATGGATTCGTGGCATGCTCAATGACAGTACAGGTATGCCCTGCTTCTGTTTTCATGTTACCTATCAGCCATCTCCTCCTGTTGGTCATGCTGCTCAGCATTCGTGGCACGCTACTGATTTGCATTGCCATGAAGTCATGTGTAGATCCTGGGATTTTGCACATATGTGAGTGAATATCATGTTTGCATCACACACAGCATGAACGTTGATGCTGTGGAAACCTTTTCTATTTCTATATATGCATTCATGTGCCCTGTGGGGGAATACAGGCAACATGCGTCCCATCAATCACACCTAACAATTTGGGTAGGCCAGCTACACTGTAAAAGATGGTCTTCATGCTGTTGATGGCGAGGGCATCTGTTGGGAATTTGATGTGATCCCCCACGCATGCGATGATGGAGTCCAGCACCTGGGTGGGATGCCACTGAATGGCAGATGTTAGATGCCAACTGCACGTCCCGCGGAGGTCTTGAAAGATCCACTGGCACAGAAATGCAATACACTCGTCACCTTCAGAATAAGAGGAAGGGATGTGACAATGTTGATCTGCGCCTCTAGGTCAGCAGCTATGCGATCTGTCAGGTCCACGTTGGTCCTTTGGTCGAGTCTGTCTATGCTGAGTTTGTGCTCTGGTGACATCACCTTTACGCATGCCTTGGAAGATGACTATGTGGTCTTTGGTGCCCTGTATGGTGCACAATGTTGGGTGTCAATTTCAATTTACCAGTGTGTATGTTAATGTGCATTGCACACCCCATTTCTGCCATTCCCCTGGTTGAATGCAATGCTGGACATGCAGTCCTTGGTCTGGCACATGGATGGATGTACTGCTGTTAACATGTTCTACCTGCCCTGCTAACGTTGCATGTAGTGTGCCTGTTTCCATGTCCTTCCTAGCACATTGTCCCCAACATGTGTATGTATTTCACTTACTGCACTCACTGTACATGTTGGGCTGCAATGTCGCCTGGTTCTGTTCTGTCTTCAGATGCCCCCTCTCTGTCCTATGCTGCTCTTCCCGCTCTTGCTTGCTGTCGTCTCCGTGTCTGCAGGTGGATGGCCACTAAAGCCAGGTGTGCCCCTGCAATCACCATCTTGCTTTTGTGGATAGGCATGACTTGCTCCATTGCCTTTATGCCCTTTACGGTGCATCCGTTGTAGTGTACATTTCCGGCATTATTTACAACTTTTACGTGGCATAATTACCACTCCTTATTGGCCGAGGCATTATGATTTGATTTGATTTGAGGAATTTGTAGCGTGCTCTAAACGGACCTAACCGTATAATGGCGCAGAAAGTATTACTTACTCAGGAAAGCTAGGACAAAGTATATTGATAAGTATATTTAAAAGCAAGAAAGAGCTCTAATTATTATCCAGTGGCCAGGTTTTATTTGAGCAAGAAGGTCTTTAAGGCCTTCCGGAAATTAAGCAGGGTGTCTGAATTCCGTATGTCCCTGGGTAGACTGTTCCAGAGTCTGGGACCATACACCGAGAATCTTCTGTCCACTCTAGAAACAAATGTAGATGGGGGATGATTAATAGTGCTTGGTCACTTGAGCAATGTATGCTGGTGGAGTGTTGTGGCCGCTGCAATGGTGGATTGACGTTAGTTACGGCAGCATACGTCACGCCGGTTTCATTGCACTTGTAATCGGCAGAAATATGGCAATTCACTATTCCAACAGTTTTCCTGCAGATGTGTGGTGGAAATGCACTTTCTGTCACGCTCTAACTGAGCTCCTATAAGTTTAAAATCCTTCTGTGGGGGGTTTGTACAGTCGAAAGATTAGTTATGTGTCATCAGCATAGTTCTGAAATTGTACATTCCGCTGAGGAACTCTACATTCAATTTGCTATGCACTATTTCCAGGATTAGCTCAACCTCAAAAGCGGAGGCGCCGAGGTGGCAGGCCTGCCTCAAAATGTGATTATGAAGTTAGGTCGATGGAACTGTCTGCTTATGCCAATATGTACATCCCATTGGCAGAAATACAGCAGGGAATCCTCCAGGCTTGCACTGAGGAAATATGCAGCCTTGATTATCGGGTCGCCATTGGGCCTCAGGGGAAGAGTCCCTCTGCTTTCCGCCCCCCCAAGGGGAGTTTTTTTTCAGGTTGTGGGCTTTTGCCACAGCCAAGCTAGAAATGAGTGATAACACAGCCACTGCAGTCAAAAAGGGCATGCAACACAAACCCCCATAAATGTTCACACCACTTGGGTTCTTTTTAGGCACAGATAAAAAAAAGTGATTCCATGCTCAACCCTTAACATTGGAGCAAGATAAGGCGCTTTGGAAGGACATACAGGTCGGTTTTACTTACCAAAGGGCTGACGGGTCTCTTGTGTCAGCTCACATTTCTGGGCTTGAAAGGGTGAGGGCTCAGGACTGGTCACAGGATGCGGAAACTCTCTGCCCAGGACATGCCCTTCCACTCCCCGCTGGAAGTGTCCACCAATTTGGCAGCTACAAGCCGTTTATCAATCAAGTGATTTCCCCTAACAGTCACCCTACAATAAATATGGTTGTTTTCTTTTTTAACCCAAACGTACGTACAGCATCTTTTTTGCCTGAGAGTCTGTTATTTTGTGCCTTGCGTCACTGAATGTGCATTTGATCAGGGCTTTAAGTGACTGGGGCTAGCCAGGGCCGAGCCCCGGCAGGCTCAGAGATATCATTCTGAGGCGAGGCACTGCCAGGGCTCACTAATGTCCGCTGGCAGCCCCAGCCCAAGGCTTTTTTTTTCCTAAAGCCTGAAGCTCTCGGTCATGTGCAAGAGCTTCAGGCTTCAGAAAAAAATGCCTTTCATCTATTATGGTGGCGCTGGCACCTGCAAGGCATTCCTTCAATCAAGAGATGCACGTGGGCGCGGGCCACCATTATCAGAGAAAAGGTTTAGCCGCTAGAACCCAAGGCCTTTTTTTCTAAAGCCTGAAGCACCCACTCATTCGTGGGAGCTTCAGGCTTTAGGAAAAAAGGCCTCAGCTTCCAGCAGCCTCACCTTTTCAGCATTAATGGTGCTGCTGTCCCTCACCAGGAATGATGCCTGGCAAGGGGCAGTGCCACCATTATGACTGAAAAGGCGAGGCGCTGTCCCCTGCCAGGCAATCTTCTTAGTAAATAAATACAGAGATCAGCACCCTCTCCCGATCTCTACAAAAAGCTGTCTGGTGGGGGTGCCTGTAGTCCATAGCTCAATGAACCGACAGGCGACCCCTGACGTTAAGCCACGCCCCCCTGAAGCCCCCTGGCTCATTTTCCAGTGCCACTTAAGGCACTGCATTCGATACATCATGTATGATGACTCTGACAGGAGTCCTCAAACCTCCCTACCGGCAGAAATACTGTGTTGCATTTCCAAAAACTTAGAATTGGGGGAGAGTATGCTTTTTTTCAAGAAGATGAATGTCCTGTTCCTTATGGTCTGGACAAAGCATGACAATTCAACAGCATTCACTTGTTTCCAGCACTGGGCACTTATCAGATTCTCATGCAGGTGTGTTCCTTCCAGCATGGATTCTAAGTGAGTTAGTCGGAGTTGCTGCACTACCTTTGCTGCCTCTAATGAAACTTAGATGGGGAGCGGATATGCCGGGGCAGCCTCTAGCCTTGTGAACCCCCGCGCTTGCGCATAGACCGGATGCACTGACTTATCCATCGCCATAGCTCAAATCAGGGGAACCAAAAGAGGCCCTGGAAATCATTTTCAAAGTGGCTCCATATGAGACATTTTCAGCAAACCCAACTCTTTTCCTATGAGAACATTACAAAATCAAATAGGTTACCACACAAAAGAGGCCCAGAGTGCAGAGGCCTAGCGAAAATATCCAGAGTTCCCTATAGGCCAGTCCACCCCCTTGCTCGAATTCCTCCATCGCCACCGAGAGGCGAGAGCCGTAGTTGGCCTTAGCAAGTGCCCCCTCAGACAGTTCGAGCTGCAGTTCCGGGGCTGCAGCGGAAGGGGCCAGTTCTCCGCCGCGGGGCTGGAAGCGTGGAATGCGTACTGCTGGAAATGTTCGTGCGCGCAGCACGCGGGCAAATACTTAGTTCGTCGTGGATGTCGTGGAACAAATAGGCACATTTCATGGCACTAATGGTCCCAGGAAACCACTGGAGGAAACCGATTCGGCGTGCCATATCCCGCTAGCTACATAAGCAATGGAGGTCACGCGATGTTAGCTTTCCTTTTTCCCTTTCCGCAGCTGAGGCTACGACGCCGTCAATGTGAGTTTGCTTACCCTCGCCTCCGCCATTAGTTCCACTTCTGCTTGCTGTTAGGTTTCATGCCGGCGCCGCTCTCTGGCTCTTTCCCGGCCCCAAAGCCATCATCATTTGTTATGTTTTGTTATTCTTTCGTTTCATATCCCACCAGCCGCATACCCTGCGGTGGACGTACGCGTTTACAGCAAATAATCACCGAGAAAGCCAATAGTTTTAGCTGCTTCATGGTGAAAACAATTTCAGAGTTCATGTACACATAGGGGGGCCAGATTAAAAAAAGTAAAAAACCGGGACAGGGCAACTGACATAAAAGTAGGACTGACCCTTGAAAGCGGCGGTCATGGCACTACACTTCAGTAGCATTTGGAGAAGGTGGTTTGAGTGTTACTGTTCAAAGAAACACATATAATGAATGTATCACAAACGAACACTATCTTAAGTTGTAAAATGCAACATTTCTTACGTGCATTCCTGCCTGCCAGCTATGAAGACCGACTACAAAAAACCAGCACCACTGCTGTTTCCAATGGGAGCATAATCTTGAGAAAGGGGGAACGCGCACTAAATACCGGGACTGTCCCGGCAAAACTGGGTTATCTGGTCACCCTATGTACACATACAAACCTAGGGTGGTGAGAGATCTCTCTAGGGCAAGTACGCAGAGATTGGAGGGCGGGTGCAGGAGTGCTTGGGGCTGGCTGTGCCAATGAGTGCTTAGGAGTGTAGAAGAATCAGGGTGTCTGGCTGTAGGGATGAACCAAAGATTTTGAAGATGGGTGAAGAATAAAGGTTAAAGGCCATACTGTGGTGTTAGAAAACATAGATGGATGATACATGCAAAGGTGTGATCTGTGGATGAATGGATTATGGAATAAGCATGTAGGCATAGATAAATGTGAATGAGGATGGGTGAACCAATAGAAATGTGAGGATCAGTGAGTGTGAGGGGTGCAGCGTAAAGCCCAAAATAAGGTTGCGTCACATGCCCCGCGGTTTAGTGTGCCGCGGCCACTAAGTCTGAGCATGCGTAACGCAGGGAGTAAGGGAGTATACAAGCCTGGGAATGCCGCGGGATGCATGAACATCCTCTGGCAGCAGCCACCGTCCTGCAGTTTACTGTGCCGCAGCCACTAAGTCTGAGCATGCGTAACACAGAGAATGATGGAGTATACAAGCCCGGAACGCCGCAGGACGCATGAACATCCTCCAGCAGCAGCCACTGTCCCTTCCCCAGAGTTTGGATTTGCGGGGAGAGTGATGGGTGTGCTTCATCTGATCATTCTACCAGCAACCCTGTCCTTGGATGCACACAGGTGACCCTGTTGTGTCTACCCACACAGTGGCAGAAACAGCATATAGTGCCAGGGGGAACGTGGGCATCCAGAGGCCACATCAGTGTTCTAAATGATTCAAAGTCAGTGGTGGCAGGTGAACATTTTTAGTGGACGGGAATAAATATTTCCACCCAACTTGGGAAGAATGACCAAGAGTAGCAAGGGAGCCTAAGTAATGTAAAGGAATTCTGGGTGGTTCCCCCAGAAAATGTATTTAAAGTATATGGTTTAAATGCTGCATTTTACAGCATCCATTTTGAGAAAAATTGGGGAAAAAACATACAATTTGCAATCGGTTTTGTAGGGTGGCACATAAAACATCCAATCCTCACACTCCAACTCCTGGAGACTCAACAAATATGCCTGGGACAACCCTTCATGCTTTACATTTTACCTTGACGACCTTGGTGAAGCTATACGAGATCATTCCCGAAGACTGCAAGGAGCAAAACAATTCAATTGTTTCTATGTTAACATGTATGCAGGGTTTCATAGTTGGCAACTCAAATAAGAATCCGAATTTACTGGATTTCCCGAATGAGGAACAGAGGGCTGTGTCTATATTTAGGGTGGAGGACCCGATGTCAGATCCTAGCATATTACGTAATCGCTCAGAATGAACCTCTGAGGGTGATGGCGGGCGTGCTCATGTGGGTCTTTTATACACTAACGAAGCAGTGGTTTGTATTAGCCTGACCCCGCCTGAGGCACATATGGTTGACTCAAAGGAAATGAATGTGACTGGTAAAGTCAATGAAATTTCAGGGCGGCTGATGATAAGGTGAAACTTGTGGCCCCACCGACGGACAGATAGCGCTTGCTCGACAAAGGAGCCACTACTCCTGCGTGCCTACATTTCTGAACAATAATAGCAACGCATCACATACAAACGCTCATCTCTTTTCTAGATTTGGACATTTTCATACAAAACAACAGTATTGAAACTAAGGGTGTCACAGTATTAGTTTTAGGGCGGTACGATAACCTTCTTGCCAAATGACGGTATATCATGGTTATCGCGGTATAGCAGGTGGAGTTAACTAATCTTAACAAATATTTTCTAAAAGGTCATAAATTGTCAGCTTTGTCATCACAAACAAAACAAGGCACCCAGGGCCAGAATTGGGCTTTTCAACATACTTTCCACTGAAATGCCACCCCTTGCTTCCACATAACAACACAAACAAACGTGTGGAGAGGAGGGGGTGGGGGGGCGGCTGCGACTGGCAAAGCAATCTTAATAGCGTTTCTTAAGTAGTCATTTAGGGTTTTAGCTCCCCCACTGGCTACTGGTGAAGATGAACATGCTGCCATCTTGATAATCTGCATGCCACAGATCAATGGAGGCTGATGGCAGCATGTTCTTGTGCGCATACACACCCACGCATGCACACACTCTGTATCTCTTTACGTTACAGCCTTTAGTTTACTTGCGGGACAAAAGGTGGTCAGTATTCACGGACATGTTACCCTTTGATATGGCAGCAGGGAATACCAGCAGAGATGAGTGAATTTTGCGGTGTGACTTATTATATGTAAATTCAATGATGGAACCAGCAAAATCGCCCGTTGTCATATGTTTAGAAAACATTATGCATTATAAATATATAAACCCCAAAGCCACCAACCCAAAGTAAATCCTTTTCCTTCTTGGCACTGTATTTATTCTTCCTATTGCTAACATGTTGATTTTGTGCCAGGCACCTGTGGTTTATGGAATGGCATTAAAAACTGCTCTAACTGTAACTACTTGTACCAAAAAAAAGAACTTATTTTTTTACATTGCCTTTTTGCATTTGAAGTTCTTTAACTTACCATTAAGTCAATGCTTTTTAGTTAACTTACGATTACGCAGGCAGGATTTTCCAGCTGTAGCAAGGTAGCATTTTGAAACTCGTCTCTGCACATATTTAGCTGATTCTCCAGGAATCTATGGCGGCTGCAGAATTGGTCTTTCATGGCGCTCACTCGTTGATCGCCTTGAATGAAAGAGTGACTAGTGGAAGTGCTAGAATGCACATTTTGAGCAATGAACTTGCTGCTCAGTCATAGGTCATCGCTTTGAAAATTGGCCTCGACTTGCATTTTTATGGAACCACATGGCATGGGCATCATGACCCCTCGCTGCGACAAAAAGCTTTTTGACAACTCTTTATCCCATTAAAGGGAGGAAAGTCACTCATGTGCGGTCTGAAAGCCCATATTGTGTTTCTTTTGTCAAAATGTCATAGCCAACACAGACAGACCGAAAGATTGCAAAGTGATCTAATCACTATAGCTTGTTTACCATCTGCCTGGTGTATTATGAAGGTCTGATGTCGAAGTCACCACTGACCATGTAATCCTAAAGGACAGCATTCAGTGGGTGCTGCCGATTTCTTTCTTGATTCTTGCAATACATGTTCATTTACCTTCTTAAAGATAGTGGAAAAACAAAAACTTTGAAAATGACAAAGTTAAAATACATATCGGCACAAATATGGCCTAGACCACCACCTCACCACAGCCCCATCATTACCGTTTTCCCAAGGTCTGAATGCATTAGGACGCTTGTGATGCGAGTTCAGAGCGAGGAATGCTTTTGTGGGGGGTGTCACAAATTGAGAATAGACCTAAGAAATATTTCACCCCCATTGCTCTGGATACTTCAAATTGAATGTAGAATCTGTCCTGCCTGCTCGAGTCCAGTGCCATATGCAGAAGGCAGGTAGGTGAAGGATCAAGTGAACCAACAACTCTAGTGCCAATGTGCAAATCTATACAGAGGGCAGTGGGGGTGGGTGGAGGGGCCAGTTTATTTACTAGCAGAAAGCACTGATAGGTCCAGTGTTCACACAGTCTACAACAGGGTCAGACTGGGGCATAAAATTGTCTCGGGCACCAGCATAAAAGTGGCCCACAGTTGCAAATGGGAATTCATTCCTTTTGGAACACTGTTTGAATAGTACCCAAGGGGGAGATTTTTGATAAAATGTGATGCAAATTGTACATTTAAAAGAATATTTATTCAGCAACAGTGGTCAAATCTATTAGCCAGATAGTGAAGTCACTCATCAAACTGGCCCACTTTGACCAAAAAAGTGCCCCACTTTGACCCAAAAAACTGGCCCACACAAGCATTTTGCGTTTTTGGTTCGGCCATGGGCATATTGCCCCAAAGGCAAGTCCATGCCTCGTCTACAGAGCTAAAGTTGTTTGTGGACATGCATCAGAAGGGCATCCAGTTTATTCCCCCCTTTGAATTCTCGGATGTGTAGTTTCCCATCTTTCAAATTGGTGAAAAAACTAAAAATCACATAATTCTAAGCTAAAACAGAACTGGATGGCTATCCGATCCATGACTATAAGAAACTTAAGTTCCTTGAATCTTAACCTTGGGGAGAGTAATTCGATATGCATGACTTCACTGGCCGTCCTTTTAATTACAATTTGCACAGCCAGAGCAAGAGCTGCTCCAATGTGCGTTTGCTCAGTGCAGTAGGACCTTAACTTACTGAACTAATGGCGCATGATGCCGGGCCAGGCTGAATCTATATATATTTCTGCTCATGCTGGCTGAGTGGTTCTAAGCAAAGTGCTCCTGGCTCCACTGTTTTGCAAGTCACTGAACATTTTATTACATTTGTTTACATCCGAACACAAGGAAAAATAAAATGCTCACTTTCAGTTTAGGCCCTCAGCTCTCCCTTGTGATGTCCCTGTGGTCTTGCTAATTGCAAATTGAAAATCGGGACAATCACCATAGAAGATCTGACCTGAAGCGCGGAGCAGCATGACTGAGAAAATGTTTAAAATCTGTATGCTGCCTTTCAAATACATAATGCCTGAAACAAACTGACTTTGTTCTAGTTTGCACATGAAACCCAGGTCTGGCAGAGTCTATGAACTGGAGTCTCTGGTATGCTTATAGAGCCAGTCAGTCAGCTCATCATTGCCAGCTTTGCATGGGCAACACAAAGGTTCAGGCACTGGACAGCTTTCAACACAATTTGCACAAAGTCAGCTGATCTTTGATCCGACTCTACTGATCACAGAGAAAGAGCGGTCACAGCAGCAAAGCTGCATTTACTAATGTGGCCTCACTTTCCCTATGCTCTCGTCTGCCAAACAAGGCCCCCTTGGCAGACGGCACATCCAACAGTGCAAGACCAAGACTGTGCAGCACTTGCTTACTGCAGCCTTTCCAAATCAGATTGAAAAGCACACTTAACAGTATAAATGGTATACCGGTATAAACAACGTGACGGTTATTATTGTTCAATTAAGTTGTTCACGGTATCTTTAACTTTATACCGTTATACCGTTACAACCGAAGAAGGCAGGGTGTGTTACGCTCACCTGATATCCCCGGGGGCGTCTGAGATCTGGAACCCTGGATGCGTAGTTGCCCAGTGCTGAATAATTAATCTTAGTTATTTGTAGGGTGAGCTATCCGTCCTGCGTTTCTTGTGCAGGGGCGCTTGATGTTTGTTGGCAAACTGCCCGAATTGCTTCACTGGTGCAGTACGCCTTCCTTGGGCGCAGGCCTGCTGTCACCCTGAATCTGCTGTTAGGCAGGTAGGTTTGTTAATTGTAAGTCTTTGTTCTGTTTATGGTGGGAATTTGTTAATGTCTTTATCTCCTTCCTTTCAGGTGCGGAGGTCTTGATGCTGGCGTGCCAGATGGAGAGGCAGGTTTTCTAGGTAAGAGAAAGTGTGAAGCGCAGTGCCTTTATTGTCTTTTAAAGCTAACCTGTGTTTTCTTCTTCTTCTACTCACAGGCCGCTATGGTGCTGAGAGCGGATGAGAGCGCAATGAAAAACAGGCCCCCGGAATCCGTTAAGGTAAGTACAGCGCTGTGCGGTTGTTTAATATTGAAAGCGAACCTGAATATGTCTCTTTTCCTTTGCAGATGTTGCTATGGTGCTCCGGTAGGAAGCATGGCGTAGCGCGATGGAATTCAGGTAAGACTGATGGAATTCGATGTGTTGGAAGCGCGCGTTCTAATATTGTTTTTCCCTTTCTCATTATTGCAGGTCGCAATGTTCGAACAGCAGCTGTGGCAGCGTTTCGCCAGAAGTCCTTAAGCTAGTACTCACAGGTGAGTGATGTTTCTTCTTCTCTTGGTTTCCACAGATTGTAGCTCAGTTGAGATGCTGAGTGCTGGATGGTGTTTTCTCAGGAAAAACAGAATAATCTTGTTCTTGCAGGATTACAGGAAGATGCTGAAGACCAGGAGCTGGATTCGGTGAGCGTCATGCTGCTGGTTGCAGAATAACATGAAGCCTGTTCTGCAGTCAGGGTGTGGTTTATATAGCCCAGGTAAAGTAGTACCAGGGAAAGTAGTTCCAGGCCTGCCACACCCAAAACACTAGACCGCATGGCTTGGTTCTTAGAACTAGACTGTGTGGGTGCTTCCATGTTGGATTTAAAGGCCCATGTACATAAATGGGACCTAGTTTGAACAGCCCTTCCTTCCTACATATGAGCCTGGTGCCAAAGGGGCCAGGACTGGCTCCAGGAGCCCTTTTGCAGTGGTTTTAAGGCCCTCAGGATTCTGGTGGGAGCCTGCTTGTGGCACAACTTGTGTCCCCTCACAGTGGTCATGACAGCACTCCCCCCCAAGGTCCCTCTCATGGTATCCTTCCTGTCTGGTCTGGGTTTGGTAGGGTTATCCAGGTGAAACCTCTTAATCAGACGTGGTGCGTGAATATGTTCACTTGGTTCCCAAGTTCTGTCTTGAGGCCTGTACCCTTTCCAGTCCACTAAATAGTATAGCTTAGATCTGGTACGTTTCGAATCCAGGATGTTTTTAACTTCAAATTCAGGCTCTCCATCAACTAGCACAGGTTTTGGTGGTGTTAAGACTTGGGTTCTTGGTTGCACAGGTTTTACAAGTGACACATGGAACACCGGATAAATTTGCATGCTTGGTGGTAAGGCTAACTTGATGGCCACTGGATTTATCACCAATTCGATGGTGTAGGGTCCTAGAAATCTTGGATGAAAGGTCCAGGTACCTTTTATGGGCACATGTTTTGATGCCAACCATACTTCGTCTCCAACTTGGTAATTGGGAGCTTTTTTTCAATGCCGGTCAGAGAATTTTTTTGTCTGTCTTTGGCTTGCAGTAAATGTTCATTTGCCCTTTTGAAGGCTTGGGTTATGCTTGTGTGTAGAGTCTTTACCGCTGGCATTTCCAAGGTCATGGGGGAGTCTAGTTCAGAGGTATGTGGATGTCTTCGTATATTATGTAGAACGGGCTTCGTCCTGTGCTGGTGTGTATGGAGTTATTGTATGCGTATTCCGCTATCAATAACAAGTCTTTCCAATTCACTTGAGGCAGCATGCAACCTAGATACTGTTCTAATCGCTGGTTTGTTCTTTCTGTTTGTCCATCCGTTTGGGGGTGATGGCTAGTGGATAATCAAACATTGATTTGTGCCATGGTACACCATTTCCTCCAGAAGTTGGATACAAATTGGCTTCCACGATCTGAGATTAGGATTGAGGGGAAACCATGCAGTTTTATAATATGTTTAAGAAATGCTTTTGCCAGACTGGTAGCATTAGGAAGTCCTTTGAATGGCATGAAATGTGCCATTTTAGAGAACAGGTCTACAACCACCAGAATGGTATTAAAACATTGACAGGGAGGCAAGTCCGTAATAAAATCAAGAGAAAGAGTATGCCAGGGAGCCGGTGGAATATCCAGTGGTTGTAGGAGGCCAGCTGGTTTCTGTTTTTGTGATTTATTCTGTGCACATATCCCACAGGATAGAACAAATCGAGCAATGTCCTTACGCCAGGTTGGCCACCAATAATTCCGTTTAACCTTGGCTAGAGTCTTAGAAATTCTGGGATGGCCTCCGATCAGGGAATCGTGATAACCTGACATGACCAATTCTTGCAGATCTTTACTTGGTAGATATAGTCGTTCCCTGAAGAAGGGTAATCGATACAGAACTGTGTGATGTTTATTTTGGGAATTCCATTTCTGCAAGATCTCGGGGTTCATTAAGGTTTGAATCTTATTTTGAAGTTCACTCAGAGTCAATTTGGTGGTGAGTCCCAGTAGTTTATCACTTGGGATGATGGCAACAGGGTCCAGGGGACTGTTCGTTTTCTCTTCAACGAGACAAGGCATCGGCCTTCCCATTCCGAACTCCCAGTCGGTATGTTATTACGTAATCGTATTCTGCAAAGAATAGAGCGCACCGCAACTGTCGTGACGATTGGGCTTTTTCTGACTTTAGTTAGGTATTGAAGGTTTCGGTGATCTGTGATTACTGTGATGGTATGTCTGGCACCTAATAGATACTGCCGCCAGTCTTTGAAGGCTGATTTTATTGCCAACAATTCTTTATCTGTAATTGCATAGTTAAGTTCTGGTCGTGAGAATGCACGTGACCAAAAGACCACGGGTGTAATTGGCCTGTCTCTGGATCTCTTTGAGAGAGAACTGCTCCCATTGCTACGCAGGAAGCATCAGTTTCCACTACATTGGGAAGATCAGGGCGTGGATGTCATAAAAAATTGGCGCAGAGGTGAATCTTTTCTTGAGTTCTTGAAAGGCCTGTTCCGCCTATTCAATCCGTTGGAATTTTTTGTTGTTTTTTCTCACTAACGATGTGATTGGGTGGACTATCCGTGAGAAATCTGGAATAAATCGGCGATAAAAATGTACAAAGCCGAGCATGCCTTGGGTTCCTTTAAGTGAAGAAGGTGACGGCCAATTAAGGATGGAATCTACTTTGTGTAAATCCATCTTGACTCCCTTTGGCAAGAGAACAAAACCGAGGAACTCAACTTTGGTGACATGGAAGGAGCATTTCTCGAGTTTAGCGTACAGTTTGTGCTGGCAAAGTTTTGCAAGGACTGAGCGAACATGTTGCACATGATCTCTTTCAGAGGGGGAATACACCAGGATGTCGTCAATATAGACCAGGGCACAGACATCGATGAATTCCCGTAATACATCATTCATGAAGTATCGGAACGCTGCGGGAGCGTTGGTTGCAGAATAACACGAAGCGTGTTCTGCAGTCAGGG
Source organism: Ambystoma mexicanum (assembly GCF_040938575.1). Taxonomy (NCBI): domain Eukaryota; kingdom Metazoa; phylum Chordata; class Amphibia; order Caudata; family Ambystomatidae; genus Ambystoma; species Ambystoma mexicanum. Next base: position 381,940,458 of record NC_090925.1, read on the forward strand.
TGTGGTTTATATAGCCCAGGGAAAGTAGTTCCAGGCCTGTAACACCCAAAACACTAGACCGCATGGCTTGGTTCTTAGAACTAGTCTGTGTTAGTGCTTCCATGTTGGATTTAAAGGCCCATGTACATAAATGGGACCTAGTTTGAACAGCCCTTCCTTCCTACATATGAGCCTGGTGCCAAAGGCACCAGGACTGGCTCCAGGAGCCCCTTTGCAGTGGTTTTGTAGGCCCTCAGGATTCTGGTGGGAGCCTGATTGTGGCACAACTTGTGCCCCCTCAAAGTGGTCATGACAGGGTTTCAGGGGGAAGGCTGGTCCACACATGGGTTTTGGATTTGGGCAGAGACAACAGCTTTCCAGACAGGGATGCAGGGGCCGGCCATCTAGAGACTGGGAAGATGGCAATCAGACCGGTATAAACTGTGCATCCGCCCGGGGGGGGGCAGGACTCCGGAGGCCCATCCAAACAATAGGGCAGGCTCAGGAGGCAAGTGACATGGGGGGGTTTCTGGGGTAGGGAAAGGGCAGGAAGGTTTAATGACAATGTTTTTATCTTGTTACAACTGGACGCACGGCCTGGATAATTGCCCACTCTTTTGGTACCAGAGCGGAAAGATGGGCCTGCACGAAGCCAATTTGGGGGGCCAATTTAGGCTTCCATAACACCGAGCTGGTATGGCTGGGCACACCGGGCATGCGGTTGTGGGCCTTGCTCCCATACTGCACAGGCAAATGGCCAGGACAGGGCACCCCAGTTTACTGGAGGTACACCGGGGGGGAATGACCTGGCAGATTTGGGTAGGGGTCGATTGCTGAGAGAGATGCAAGAAGGCATCAGAATAATATGGCAAATGCTTCCCGAGGCAGAGATAGTTTGGTCAGGACTGATCCTGAGGAAGGTGTGACGGGGAGCGGCATCTAACGCAGCAATGGAGAAATCTAGCAGAAGGGTTAACAAAAATATGGAGCGTTTTATGAAACAAGAGGGGCTCGCATTTGCCAGACATCGGGAGTTGGGGGACAGAAACCCGGCGAATTTTGCAGCAGATGGGGTACATCTGTCAGACACTGGTATGGATCATTTCAACCTAGTGCTGTGGGGAGAAATGTCCAGATCCGGATGTATGTAGTGGATGGTGAGTAAAAGCAGGAGGAAGGAGTTGTGTGGGGGCATTGGGGTCACGGGGGGCCACCCCAAAGTGTTGCAGAGTTACGAGGGCGGTCCAACAGAAGGAGGCACACTGCGGTCTGGTCGTGAGCTACAACCACTGACTGCTTCAGTCAGGATGGGGGACACGGGCACTGATAACCCTAGGGATGGTTGGGACTCCTCAACAACCAATGCAGTGGCCTTCGGTTCGCTCCATTGTCCAAATGGGAGTGACTGAACTGGCAGTCGGATACTAGGGCGGGCGTTCTTGCAAGAACGGAATTGGTGTGAGAATGCTCACAGGTTTTGGACTTGGGACTTTGTAAAACGGGATTGGCGGAGCCACCTTAGAAAGGACTATGTGTTGGTCCAGGCATGCCTAAAACCTGAGCGGGGCTGGGGCCGCCCGATAGGGTGACTCTACTAATGCGACCAATATGTTCCAATAAAGTGTATTATGTTTCCAACTTTCAGAAAGTCTCTGGCTCTAATCATTGGGGGTAAGCAGAGTATGGGGATTTATGCATGTTATTGTTACTATGCAAGAGGGCCATAGTAGAGGTTAGCCCGGCTATGCAGCCAGGCTCTATCTTGGGCATTCAAGTCCCGCTCCGATGCTCACAGATAACTATGTTACCCGGGGCCATCAGACTTTAGAAAGTCACTCATGGGAAGCCCCCCAAACCTTCTGATGACCGCTGCACATATCCATTGTTTACTAAAGTCGGTAGGTGGAAGCAAACATCGCGGTCCCCCTCCCATTGCCAGAGGCACTCAGGAGACCATCCGGCAAGATGGCGCTCCAGGCCCTACCCCACCCCCACTACATGCTTTTACCATTCCCACCACCTGGCTGGGTGTAATGGGAAATATCCTACAAATGAGAAAGGGTAGCCCAAAAATAGCACGATTACAGCTGAAATTTCTGGAAAATAGTGATATCTGGTAACCCTTATTCCTTAGTATAGAGGTGCACTGTTTTCCAAGAAAGGGACTAAGTGAGGAGGGGTGCCAGAGATAGTGTTATGAATGGAGTGCCAGGAGTTTTTGGATAATGAGGGTGTGTCTGGACCTGCCTTGGAAGGTCAGGCACATCTCTGATTAGATGAATGCTCTCCAGAAAGGCAACAGTAAACCATACGGCACTCCACCAACTTTCAGCCAACACTCAACATGGGGTCTATACATGGCTGCAGTGTAATTATTGCTTCAAAGCAGGAAAAGGTTATGACAGCAACGGCCCTGTACACTACATGCTGGAAATGTTAGAAAACCTCCTTTTTACCCTTTGAAAAGTGTGCACATGATGTATTGCTTGCACCAGAGCACTTCACTGTCAGTTAAGCATTTATACTGAAGTCCCTATGAAATGGTCTTAGGCTCAGCACACCTAAGTGCAATATACTGCTCAACAGCCGTAGAGAAACAGGAACACATCCTTGCCTTTGAGGGAAGACTGCCAACATTACATCCCCTGGCTTAGGGCCTGATTCATGGAAGTGTTTTATAATGGCACAATCCCATAGGAAAATGTTCTGTGAATCAGGGCCTTAATGTGATGCATTCAATGTGTAAGAATATTCATACCGACATATATTGACCACACAAGAATATATTGTGCTGTTATTTGTATATGTAGTACGTATGTATGGGATTTGTAGTGCTCCAAGTTAGCTGAAAAACAAAGGGGATGCACCGGAGTTGTTACATAAGGTAGGGTGCAGGGGTCGCAGAGGTTGCTGGGATGAACAGAGGAAAAAGGGGAGGGAGTGGGAGCGCCAGATAGGAAGCAGTATGGTTGAGTGGAGAGGTCAGCAATTGGCTAGATATTCTTGATATGATATGGCATTTATAACGCGCCTATACACAAGTGTATCAAGGTGCGATGAGGCAAGGGATGGGGAACAGGGGAAAGACAAACAGCGATCTTACTAGGCCCAGTACCATCAGATCGCGCAAGTGCATGGGAAGGGGGAAAGGGAAAAGTGCGAGGGGGAAGGGAGAGGGGAAAGTGCGGTACATGGCATAGTAGAAAATTTAGATAGTAAACGGCCCAATGGTGCCAAGTGCAAGGTAAGTGCAGACAAAAGTGCTGGCAGGGGACTGTAGGGATACAGAAAACAGTCCCCAGGTGCAAGGTTGACAGGGAGGCAGTGCAAGTGTGCAACTGGCAGGGCCAGGGCCTGAGATCACAAGGGTGGCCAGGTAACCAGTGCAGTATCAGCCAGGAATTCAGCAGGGGAGAGGGGTAGAGAAAGCAGAAGCAAAGAGGAAGGTTTTGAGGTGCTTCCGGAACCAGAGATGGTTCTCCTCAAGTCTAAGAGAGGCAGGAAGGCTGTTCCAGAGGGAGGCCCCAGCCGATGACAGAGATCTACCGCCAACTTGTTGCTTGTAGAAGCGACTGACCCCGAGGGAGTTGGAGACAGATGAGCGAAGAGCTTGAGAAGGAAGATATGTAGGAAGACAGAGTTGAAGGTATTTCGGCCCCAGAAGGCCTTGTGGACAATGCAGAGGGTTTTGAACGTAATCCTCACAGCCACTGGGAGCCAATGCAGAAATTTCAGTCCTGGAGCGATACAATCCCTGGGCTTGAGGCCATGGACAAGTCTTGAAGTCCTGTTTTGGATAAGTTGCAGAGGGCGGAGAGTAGAGGCAGGCAATTTTAGGTAGAGGCTGTTACAGTAGTCCAGCCTAGAGAGAACCAGGGCTCTGGAGACAGTGAGCTTCTGGGGGAAGGAGAGGAAAGTAAGAATACCTCTGAGGAGGTGCAGCTGGTAGTGTGACTTCTTAGAGACGTCAGAGATGTGGGGAGAGAAGGAGAGTGTGGAGTTGAAGAGAGTAGGGTGTTCATATCCTCTGAGGTGTATGTTGGAGAAGGCCGGTCTAATATGCGCAAGTACTTTGTCCCAGAGAGAGGATGCATAGTAGGAAAAGCCCTACTACCAAGTTGTTTTCTTCTTCCAATGCTTTGTTTCAAAACTTTGTTTTGCACTGATGAAGCACCTCTTGTTGCGAAACACATGGTGGGTGAATACACAATCTGCTCTAACTATACAGAAAAGTCAAACTGAATTTTTCGAGAACCATATGCAATTATTAGCAACATTTTTCACATAGAAAACTACACCTTGTTTACTTGGTACTCTGAGAATTCTCATAAGAACAGATAAAACAGCTTTAAAAGGAGAAAATAATTCTGTGTCATAATCTTTTCAGCCCTATTTGAAGGGCGGCACTCGAACAGATCACTTCAGTAACTGATAATCATGCTTAGCCCGTTTTCAACAGGAATAATGTTTCATGGCTAATCCTGGGTAATAAGGTTTCTGTTAGGTGCCAATGTCATTGCCCAGTCACCCAGTGATTCCTACTCTAAGAACGTACTCCCTTAACAAAATGAGTACAGTACTTGACAGGCCCCACGTGACTATCTCTGCTCAACCCCTTACGTGCATTCAGGGGCACGGAGCCTGTGTGGACACTCCCTGTAGCCGTCCACCTCTGAAGTTCCACATGGGGTTTTAAAGCCACAGAACGTTTCCCTCACTTGATCTAGTGCAGCCACTAATGTACTGCCTTATCCGTGGGCAAAGTGCCATTTTGGCAGCTGTCCTTATAATTGGATCAGATTTCATGTTGTAGAACCACAATGACGCCCCTTTGATGCCCCACCGTGGTGGCAAGCAAGCAGGGGTGTTGCTAGGTCTGGAAAAGATCCAGGGCTACGCTAATGTGGGGACTGTCAGGACTCGGGGCTAGCTAGCCTTTTGGTTGTAACCCCTGAGGCTTTATCTGGGGCTAGAACCATATGACCCTGGGGTATAGCCCCCCCACCCTAACCCCTGCCTAGCAACGCCTCTGCACGCAAGGCACCTGCCTATAACTGACTGGTGACAGCACTGCCCTGTTTGTACACACCTTTCCTGAGTGAAGTTGCTGAGTCATAGAATGCACCTGGGTGCCCTGCAGGCCTGGTGATAGACACTTAGAGCAAGCTTCCAGTGTATTCCCTCTAGCCAACCGCATGAAGGGTACGGAGGGGGCAGATGACTGAGAACCACAGAGAGAAGGCTCAGGGAGCTCTCTGCAGAGGCCAGAGAGAAGGAGTGGCAGCATTGCTGGGATGCAAGGGTGGCAATGTATTAATGTACCCGGTAGGGGCACCCTACCTTAAGTCACACGCTTTGACCCATGTGATATCCTGGTAAGTGACATCAAAGCAAGTGACATCACAGAAAGTGACATCTTTTAATGACCCCCTGCATTCTAACAAAGCTAAAAAGTGATGGATTGACGGTTATAAATGAGGGATAACCACCAGCATCACTCTATGCAAACATCCCTATCAATAATTATGTTTACCTGCTCTGCATAATTACATAATGGGAGCTATTTGCAATCACTCCTTTGCCCTGACGCTAATGAAAGCAGTAGAGGCCATGCTTCGCCATGTCGCCTCTGCACCGGGACCCAAGCAACAGAGATATTTTTCTGCCTTAGTGGACCCAGTCATGAGGTGACGCTTGATTCCCTAGGCGTGTCAAGCAAAGGACCCACATCGGAGCTTGCCCTCTCTCACTTAGGGAGACACCTGAAAACCAAAATGTTGTGGCTAGAAGGTTTTGACTCAATCATAACCAATGGCATTGCTCTGAGTGGCCTTCTTTTGCATCACACTGATAAACCGCAAGGCCAAAATGTAGCTCGAGTTTCTGATGCATGGGGCCTATGGCATGACAGTTCAGAATAAACTGCTTCTTTTGGTGACATGACCAAGACGGATTCGTATATGTCTTGTGACAGTCGCCTCCTGTGATGGTACAGACAGGTTAGAAAGGATGACATGGAAGGTTTACCAGAGCAGTTACAGGGTTATGATTAATTTGCGGCCTTGCATTGTTTCCTGTTTGATTTTGCTCTGCTTCCCCTCCTAAATTAAATGTATCATGTACCAACCACTGGTACATGGCAAGCTCTGCTTAAGTAGCTAAACCCATGAAATAGATCGTTTGAATATAATGTGTAACATGCACCTGCTGCTGGTCACAGGTGTGTATCATGGACGAGCCGCTGGCTTGAATGCCATTGAACAATGGCTGCTTTTGGGCGTGAGGATTGGCTGGAACAGAACCCCTGGTGAGGTCACCTGAAATAGCCTCACCTTTTCCTGAAACCATCTCCCATGCACAATAAAAAGTAGATCCATGTTCTCGATATTTAACAAGACACAGGGCCTCATTACGAGTTTGGAGGTAGCCATGGTGCTATTAGCGCCTTGGCTGCCTCCAAACTCGTGTCCGGGTTCTTTGAATGGGGACTTACCGGGTCATTCCAACCTTGGAGGACCCGGTAAGTCCCCATTCAAAAAACCCATCCCTATTTCCATTCGAGCCCCCATAGGGCTCAATGGGAATGGGGAGGGAGCTAATAACGTGCCTGTAAATAACTGGCCCGTTATTAGCTCCCTGGTCCCCTTGCGGGGCCCGCAAAGGATGTCTGGTCTGACCAGACGTTCTGAGCGGGTCCCGCAAGGGAACCTCGTAATAGGGCGAAATGGGTTTGCCAGCACCGGCACCATTACCAGCGCCCTTAAACCCATTCCGCCCACCTCGTAATGAAGCCCACAGTTTAGGAAATAGTATCCAGTGACCACCTCCGCAATAGCTTCCCTTATCACTTGATCTTAATTTTGATAATTTGGATTCTCAGCAAATTTTAGAAGCAATTTATAATGGCCCATAATTATTATTATTATTATTATTGTGATGTTGGAGGTTCGTACTCAACCAAACACAAATTAAAGCATACCATTTACAAATATACTAACATAATACATATAAGAATCAATTTAAAAGCACATCAAACCAGTTTCCAAAATGACATAAATCAGATTAATAAAGAAACAGAAAATAAAAAATGACCATCTTAATCTAATCAAACGAGCTTCATGCAGGACTTTGGTAACAGCAATAGTGGCAACGGTTTCCTCACCACTAGAAATTCTTGCAAAGAAATACTCTGCTTCTAACAATGCAAACTTGTGTATGAATCGTCCCGGCTCTAAAGTCTTAATCGTTGCCAAGGCTGAGCAATTTAAAAGGATGTGCTCTCTGATCCGTATCATACCCTCATTTTTCCATGATACGCAGCCTTTACCCGTTTCCATGGCCAATGATCTAACATGGCAAATTTCACCAGTGAGGAGCAGGCTAAGCCTGCATCTTAAAACCAGTAGCCATTTGGAAATTCTTTCCAGTATTTAGGAATTGCTCGCCGGGGCTTGTCGAGTGGGGATAGGCTCTTATAAAGCTCATATTTTCTCATCTTTGTGGTTGTTGTTATCCAGTCATGTCTGAACATGATCTTCTTTACCTCACTGGGGTGGTTTATTAGATCACTGGGTGTCAATTCTCTTCTATTTAGCACTATATCTGCTCTTTTCCTGAAATTGATCAAAGCGCTTGTTCTATAATTCAATACGTCTGCTGGATCGTCGTATAGAGATCCCTTCAATGGGACCAGTAGCCTTCTATACAATGAGAGAATTCTCCAATCTAGTAGACAGCTCAAAGAAGTTAGTATAACCATATTTGTGCCTGAGGAATAAAATCTAAAATAATCAACCCTGTTACCCAAGTTAAGTGAATGAGAAAAACAACGTTTTTGACAGGAAGTATGAAAATGGCTCAAATCAGACAAGCGCAACAACCTCTCCATCTTGAAACGAAAAGAATCTCGTTTTTTTAAAATGAACATCCTGAATTTAAAAACGAAATCTCTACTTTGCTAACAGTATCTGTTTTCTGCAGACAATGTGGCCACACAAATGTTTAAGGTCACTGGCCCAAGACCACAATATTGGTGGGTTTGGACATTAAATCATCCACACAACTTTGTGAAGATTTCACAAACCATGTTCTAACCAAGTTGTAACCACTAAAGAAGAAATGCAATTGCTGCCAGATTCAGCAGTTGCAAAGAATATCCTACATCGATTTTCATCTTCGCATCAGACTCATGTGGCAAATGCATTGTGACCTCACGGTTGGATTTTTTAAATTCTTCTCACCTAGGTCTTCTTAGTTATCTGATCCTCAATTTACAAAGAGATGAACATTTTTTGCCAATATTGTACTTAATTTGCCCAGAAGGGCACTCACACCACCTACTTTGAAGCAATTGTATGGGCTGGCAGTTGATGAACGAACCACATTTGAGACATTGTGCTTTGTTCACCATGCATGTTATCATAAAGGACCTGACTTTTTAGCAAACAATTTGCAGAATATGCTCTCATCAGGAGTCTCAGGTTAAAAGAATGAAACCATCGTAGTCTCCCAAAAACCTGCTGGAAAAAGTGGGGCTGTCACTCCATTGCTGGTCAAGCAGCGATCTTCTGGAACACTCAATCCACTTTCTTAAGAACTAACAGATGCATCTAAAATACAGGACATTTCCTGAAACTGTTCTGTTTCCTACATACCATGATTTTGATGTCAGCATTTCAATGCTAAACCTTTAATCTGAAGTATGCCTAATCCCACCATGCCCTTCGGGGCGTTAGTTGTACTCTAAATGATGTGGAACTGAGCACACTAAGCATAGCCATGTTTTCCTCCTCAGGTGGATATAATCAGTAGAACTTGCCATGGTTAGGTCCACGCGTGATGATGAAAGATAAAAAGGGAAATGCTAATGGTTCTTCTAAAAGAGAGAGCGTGAGAAGATACACATTTGCTGGAAATATATGACATTGTTGATCAAATCAGGAACCTTAAATTGGCTCGTGCCCGCCTCTCTGGAGAGTGGAGGGGGGGGGGTCACAATCCGTCTTAAATCCTAGGGAAGCGTTCCCTAATCCCCCAGCATGCTCAGGGAGGAGGAGTCGCCAGCACCCACATGCCCTGGATGGTGGGAGAGAGGGGAGAGAAACTAAAGCAGTGTGGAGTCTTTGCCAAGTTGCGGGTCTAGGCAAGCATACCCCATGCTCAAGGCAAATATGCTCCTTTCTGTACCACTCACATGGCCCCATGGCCCCAGTCCTTAGGCTGTGGGCGGGGAAAGTGAAGCCATGCTGGCATGCTCCTTGCAGAGTCCCGGCCTGTGCCTCAGGTGAGGCTCTTTGCACCCCAAGCATTGCAGAGCATCATGGATGTTGCCTTTAGTCACCGGGAACCATGGCTTGCAAGCAAAAGGGACATGACCAATGAGCAAGCTCAGGTGGAACTAACAACCTGGGGTTTGTACTAAATAAATGATCAATATTCTCAGTATCATTGTAAATGGAGCAGAGGCTGCAGTTTAATAAACTACATGCTATGAATATTGTATATGGTGCTAACATTGCAGGGGTGTGGCTTTTTGTGTAGAACATGCTTAAAAGAACCCCTTCAAGGTAATCCCGATTTGGCAAACCAACAAATATTAGACTCATTAAGGAAGAGTAACCAGCCCAGGATCACACCGTTTAGTAAAGTGCAGAAGCCTGTTTGTGAGCCAAAGGTTCCTGGTGGAACAGTTGCAATTTTGTAGATGTAATGTTGCACATTCCTATGTTGCATCTTTAGTTTTGCACCACCGTACAATGTTGTCTGCACAGTCGTCTGGCAAGAGTTAAACTAGAGCTCAGTGTGTGGGTGCTAACCTCTAGATTGTTTGTGTTTTGTGCTCAATCCTGAGGCACAACTTTTGTCTGAGCCAGAAATTACATCATAGGAAGGGGTGGTCGTCCCTCAAAAAGAAAGGGTGTGGTAAATGGAGGAGGGGGTGAGATGTGTTGCTGGGTTTCAAATGCCATCCTCTTCAGAGTGGACATGAACATGCTGACAGTCCGCTATCATGTCAGTCACACATGTGGCAATTAGTCCGAGGAATGACCTAAGCCAGTGAAAGTGTTGCTTGTTTACACTAACTGTACATTAATAAAACAGAAGCTTTGAATGTGTTGTGAGTGGGGGTTGCAATGTTCTGCAGGTTCCAAACTCCCCTCAGGTGAAGCTGTTGGTTAAATAAAGGGTTTTGAAACAGTGTTTATTTCCTGATGCCTTCAAGCATGCTGCACATATTCCAGCACTGGGCACCTTTCCTGATCCAACTCCAGCCCCAGAATAATTGTGGAAAGTACTGGTGCGTGGTCAGAGAGCAATTAGGTATCGGGAGGATAGCTCAGAGGCAACGTGCTCGCCTTGGAAGCAAGACGACGCGCAGCAGCACAGGCTCGATCCCCGGGTCCGCGCTTAGAAACCTCTGGGTATTAAGCGCGTTATAAATAATATATCATCATCAATGCCGTTCCAACAATGGTATGTATGTATTCCATCAATATTCCCACTGGCTACCCATTTTCTATTATTGCACAGTGTTTGTGGTCTCCACTATAAACAGATGACTAGTACCAGAATGCACTGTGATGGAGACTTCCCCAGAGCCAGTTCAAGATATCTTGAATCTCTGTTCTGGGTTTTACAAGTGTGATAAAGTCATCTGCTCCTAGGCATTGCTCGGTGCAGTCATGTTATTGAAATGTTTGATGTGAGAGCAAGTCGCATTTTCTCCCACAAATACCGATGTATCAAGCTACAGAAATGAACTGGTAGCTGTCAGTTACAGAACATATGTTTACTTTGTATTGAGACTATTTTTGTTTTGCTAGGTTGGACGAATGTATAACCAATATTAGCAAGAAGAACCCAGGGTGCGACAGAGAGACTGCCACTCTATGCACATGTATGTGGTGTGCTTGAGGTACAACAGTGTGCTTAGAGGGTGGAGATCCCCTCCTCGGGTGTAAATTTGCACCTGCCCCCCTCATATCAAGTGAGGGATTCATTGCATGGACGCTTGATGAAATAAATATTGTTGGGCACCCAGAGTGGGAGCGGGAGTGCAGCCCCTGTAAAGCCATTCATGGTATTGTTGGTGTTGCCACCGGGCGAGGGGGAAGGTGGCCTGGCCCACCTGAAGTGTGGGGGGCAGAAGTAGGTGGCCTGCTCCACCTGAAGTGCGAGGGGCAGGAGTGGGTGGCCTGCTCCACCTGAAGTGCGAGGGGCAGGAGTGGGTGGCCTGCTCCACCTGAAGTGCGAGGGGCAGGAGTGGGTGGCCTGCTCCATCTCAAATGTTTCACAGGGGCAAAAAAACTCAGCTTCCCCACATAGTCGGTACCATTGGGGGATGGGGGTCAAGAGGCCCAGGAGGGAAGAGCAACAGAGTATACCTGCTCCCCAGGGCCCATTGACAGTTCTGACCGCACACAAGTATTTTCCCACGAGGTGCCAAGAAGTGGTGCAATCCATATTGTGTGCCTAACCAATGATCCCTCTTGTATAACATTGTGCTCCCTTCCCATCGAAGCCCTCCCACCGTACACCTCTAATGTGAAGTAACATGACCAGCACCCTAGAACCCCTGATCTCGACCTTTGCCTGCCAAAGTCCTGGTGATGTGATTTACTGGCAGCTTGTGCTTGTTTGGTATAGACAGTACCACTGCAATCGCCACTGTACATTTAGTTCACGTTTTAAATAATTAAATATGTGCAATAATCTCAAGCAGAAAAGTATTAGGCCTTCCTGAAAAACCAAAAACTGAAAAACTTTGTTTTGACGATGTCTCGACCCATTAAGAATGTGCTGCTAAGAAGATATAGTTCTCCTTCCCACCTGCAAGGCCGTGCTTTCAATGGGTCAGCAGGAAACCCCTAGGTGCATTGAGTGCCCAACAGTGAGAGCATCAGAGGGGCATATGATTTAGAAGGAGCAGCTGGCGCAGGAAGCCATGAAATGGATAAGTGCTCTGCTCCACAGGCCAGGCTGCGCCTGAAACAGGAGCAGCGGGGCAGAAGCCATGAAACGGATAAGTGTTCTGCTCCACAGGTCAGGCTGCGCCTGAAACAGTCACAGTGGGGCAGAATTTTAAAACTTGCTCATGGTCCCAGTCAATCAGCGGCTGGTCATGCTGTGACACACATGTTCCACACAAGAAGCTGTCGGTGCTCATCGCTTTGCAATATCCAACTTGCTTAAAGGCATTGCTAGGCTGTAGTCTATGGGCCTCACCAATAGAGGGACACAGAAAAACACACGCCAGCAGCAAATGGCACGACATTGGTTTGAGAGGTGGGGGGAAACTGTTCTTTCCTCTAGTACACCAGAAATTCTGGCATCAGCTTTGGCCCAAACCTTGCCCTTGATTGGGTCTTGCACAAAGTATTTTTCCTAGGGTGGCAACACGGAAAGTTTGGTGTGGCAATGAAACACTATGTCAGCTAGTTTGACAGACTGGGTTTGCCTCACCAAAACCCCCTGGTAGTACCCAACTGTGGATGACTTACCAACAGTTCTGATCTCACTAATCTACTCAATCACGCCTCAGCAAGGGGGCGTACACGGCCAGTGACGTCGGCAAGCCCAAGCCTAGGCAGGCCGAACGAAGCGAAGGCTGTAGCCAGTTACCGGCCTCTATTCCCCCTGGCTGGGGCATGATTGCTATTCGCACCCAGGGGTGCAAATAGTTTATTTTTCCCTCTGGAGATTGACTGCGTGATGCCAATTTCCCAAGAAGAACAAAAAGAGCACCCCCGCCATTGGAAAAGGGGCTAAGTCCCGTTTCGATTTTGATGGCAGCCGGCAGTGGAAGGAGCACCGGGACTGCAACACAAGGCTCCAGTCCAGCAAGTAAGTGGGGAGGGGGGAGGAGGTTGGGAAACAAAGAGAGGCTCCCTGTTGCCTCCCCCACATAAAATAAAGAAGGGGCCCTCTGAGAAGGTGTCTGAAAACAGCATGTGGGACACTGTGTATACAATAAGGGAGTAGAACTTTGGTCACACTAGATAGATACTTTTGTTTTTTGAAGTGTCCTGAAGTAATGGGGTTCTCAGGCTCACACGCCCTGCTGGAGTCAGTAGGTACATTACAGGTAAGTGTATTCCTGACTATGAGCACAGGTAAGCTAGATGATAGAAATACTGGGACATCCACCTCAGCCAGCACAGCAATTCCAACTGTCACTGTACAAACCCCTAGAACCCTGTCCCACCAACACTCCAAGTCATGTGACCTCACCATCCTGCATCCACACCCAGATGCCATTACAACACTTCTACCTCCCTAATAAACAACAAAAGGAGAAAATCCACAACACTACCAATCATGTCTTGCACAATCCACATATGGCCAGCACGCAGAGCAATTAAGGCCAACAACAAAACTCCTCGACCTGTGCATGCCAATCAACCCCACACCACAATACGAACACATCGTAAAAGTCACACACACGCATGATGATCCCATGAAAACCCTGCAATGCTATGACATTTATAGCAACAACAAAACCTGATAATAGGAATGACGAAACAAACCTGAAAACGGGCAAGCTCCAGAGAAAAATATTGAAGACTGGAACTGGTATGCCTAGATGTGAAAACCGACACCATGGCAAAGCAAAGCTGAAAACGCACAAGCTCCAGAAAAAATTGAGAGCTGGAACTGGTAAGGCAAGATGAAACTACCAGCTCCGAAGGAAAAGCCCAAAAGCAAATGAAATCCAAACTCCAGCTAAACTACCCACTGGAAACACATAAAGCCCAAAGTATAACTCCAACCGCCACCTGGAAACACATCCCAAACACACCAATCTATTGGAACTCAACTCACCAACACCACTCCCCCCTTTAACATTCCACCAGCCACAAACACAAATTCAACCCACCAAGCAAACCCCATGGTGCGACTGCCAGTAAGCAGGCAAACAATAGAATATGAAAAATGCTAAGTACAACACAACCCAAACAAGTCCATGACCTGAGCCTGATGTCTGGCAAAGAAGATAGAGGAATTGCTTGATGCAAAGCACAAAAATACCAACCTGGCAGCACCTCACTGCAAAAACACCCAGGACCATTTGGCTATCCGGAACCCGCAGCACCTCACTGCAACAAAACTCAGGACCCACCCAGCCATCTTGAACCCTGCAGCACCTCACTGCAAAAACACTCAAGACCCACCTGGCCACCCTGAACTCTGCAGCACCTCACTGCAAAAACACTCAGGACCCACCCGGCCATCCTGAACCCGGCAGCACCTCACTGCAATACACACAGGACCCACCCGGCTATTGTAGAGGAGGTATTAGACCCACCCCCTCTTAAACTGAATGCAGAAAATGTGATAGGTTGAGCAGTGGTTCCAGCATTGTAAAAATCTGAATTACAGTGTTTTATGGTGACATATATTTTTTGGGTCAGAATGGGCCAGTGGGTGGAGGGTGTCTCAGGTATTATACCTACATCATAAATATCTAAACATATTGGAGGTCATTATGACCTTGGCGGTAAGGGGTTAACGGCGCCGGTAAAAGTGCCAGAGTCGTCAACCCCTTACCGCCCTATTAAGAGTCTGCTCGCGGGAACCCACTAAGGACGCCTGGTAAAACCAGGCGTCCTTAGCGGGTCCTGCGAGCAGACCAGGATGCTACCAACAGGCCCATTATTAACAGACCCGTTGTTAGCATCCTCCAAATTCCCATTGAGCCCTATGGGGGCTCAAATGGGAATGCGGATGGGTTCTTTGAATGAGGAATTACCGGGCCCTCCAAGGTTGGAATGGCCCGGTAATTCCTCACTCAAGGAACCCGGTACCCGGTATGGGGGTAGCCATGCCGCTAATAGCGGCATGGTTACCTCCCTACTCAGAATGACCCCCATAGTCTGTAAACAGAACAGAATCCGAGTTATGCCCAAAAGTAAATAACAAACTCCCCATTGGTAGCTGCACAGAACATTCAGGCTAGAGAAAGTCAACTAAATTCTAAAATGGATGCCAGGAAACAAAATGGCTGAGAGTCCAGGGATGATATGATTGTTTATTTATAATACGCTTAATACCCAGAGGTTTCTAAGCTCGGACCCGGGGATCGAACCTGTGTTGCTCTGTGTCATCTTGCTTCCAAGGCGAGCATGTTGCCCCTGAGCTATCCTCCAGAGAGGTGTCAAGGGGATGACTCATCTCTGTTCTAGGATGTTCTTTGACAGCAGTTCACTGTAGGCAAATATGTCTGGTTGTGTATATTTAGAATTTCTTGGCAGCAATTCTGACTGATCGGTCGTGGGGGCCGGTTAAAAGTCTGGGAATGTACCACTTTGAATTAGCTACAAATGTGCTGAGCTCATGACGGTTCCCACAGTACTGCCTGCCAAGTGAAGTTGGCAAGTCTAGAGGCTCTGTTTCTTGGCAGGCGATGAAGGGTTATAATGAGTTCTGGTAGGATCTCACACAAATTTAATTAGTCTATGTGTCAGTCAAGGGAGGCCTGCCAAGAGAAGATATGTGGGCTTGATGAGTGGAAGTTAAGCCAACCAATGATACACAGGGTAGTGGTTTGCTTTCAGTTGCAAGACCCAATCAAAATGTATTGCATAATGAAATGTAAAGTTGCATCAGCTGGAGAAAAGTATAAAAAGGAGCTAATTCAAGAGCTCAGTGCTGCCACTTCTGATGTCTTAATAAAGATGATTGTTAAAACCAGTCCAGGCATCTGTCTGCCTCCTTGTCTTGTGTCCAGTCTCTGCTACCTGATCCACAGATGTCAAGTCCTCAGGGAGGGCATTGGGCCCTCCACTTCACTATCTTAAGCTGAGCAGCCCCTCGCTGCAATCCACAAAACACTCAGAACCCACCCAGCCATTCAGAACACAGCAGCACCTCATTGCAAAAACACTCAGGACCCACCCGGCCATCCCGGGAAATGCACCAAATCCACCAGGGGAAAATCCCCTACAAACAAAACACGAGACATAAAAACATGCAACTACATGTAATGTGTTTTACCCCAAAACACGAAACCAAAACCTGAATCTCGAGTTACAGCACCTGAGTTACAGTGCTAAAGTGTCAGCGCTTACCCCACGCCCTCAAGTCCAAAATGGTTAAAATAAAACAACGGTCCAATGCAGAACCCGTGCATCCTCGCACCCACAAGTCCATATAAGGCCCAACACACCCGTGCATTCCCTCACCCATGTGCCAACATAGCCTGGTAAAAAGTAAAACACTGTCACCATATAAGAACAAAAGGTAGAAACATAGTCTCAGTGCACCCCCGCACCCATGAGTCCGCGTGCAACTGCGTGCTTCCCCGCACCAGTAACAGTGTCCTAAACAGGAAAGGCCACAAACATGAACACAAACATATTTCGGCTGACAGGCCTCAGACACTAACATTAGCCTATAATCCAATAGCCCATAGGGAGTGTAAATCAAGATGAAACAGAAATCTGCCATCACATTCCTTTCTTGCTGACAAGAGCGGACCTTATAAGACGCAGTACATAACTTGAAAGTAACATTTCTTAAACTTAGGACCATTTTTAGATGTGCTACGCAACTGAAAAACGTAAGCGTTGACAAGTGGGAAAAGGAAGATATGTGTGCTTGAGCCCGCTGTTGCGAACGGCTGTGATGACTGCAAAATGAAAACACAGAAGGGTGCTTTAGGTAACCAGAATTGTGAACATGCTGGTAATTGGGAATAGAGAGAAGACACGGGATATGAATTGTAATACAATGTAGAGGCATGGGGTGTTATGCTTGGAGGTTTTAGACATATGCACCAAAAATGTAGAGCACATTGGAAGGGTGCTAAGAAAGGGACTGATGTATCCCTCACCATACATTTTGTCTGTGCAATATCGGAGAATTTGGAGAAGAAATTGGAAAAAATTGTGTCAAGGATCACAAGAGTTGAGGAAGTGACGCTGAGAATAAGGGGAACATTATTTAGAGGAGTTTGTAAGAATTGTTTAAATGAAAATGTATTTATGAAAAAAGTGCAGGCAGGCTGAGGCCCTCACAGGGAAGAATAAGGGAAGCTTGGCACATTTATTGGCGAAAAAATAGAGATGACCAAGGATAGAATCGCCATTATGATATGCTTGCAAGAGGGGGAGTGACACGTGCATGCATACACACATGCATGCACACACACGCCCATGCATACACACATGCATGCCCATGCATAGGCACATGCATGCACACACATGACCATGCATACACACATGCATGCACACACACGCCCATGCATACACACATGCATGCACATGCACACCCATGCGTACGCACATGCACACACACACACCTATGCATGCACACATGCATGCACGCGTGTGCCCATGCATGTACACATGCATTTATTTTTAAATGTTTTTATTGGCATTTAAGGTCATACATGAAGCAGTTAGGCATAGGTTATGGGTCGTAATATTGATTGCGTGACACATTCGCCAATTGAACAACAAGTGGCAACAAAACGACAATAACAACAACTTGGACTGTCCTCTCTCTTGCTGTTATAGTGCGGTCCACTCGGCACGTGTAGGCTCAGTATCGGGGCCGTCGTTCTCCGTGTCAGTCTTCGGGGGGTAGCACCAGGGCGTGCGCCGGTTTGGTGGTCTCATCAGAATGGCTAATTTGCAGTTCATGCCATAACGCTCTGCTCAGGGGGGTTTGAAATTCGTAGAGAAGATCATGTCTCTCATGAGGGCCTTCCAGGACTCTAGTGTGGCACTCACATCTTCTCTGCCTCTACTGTTCCCTTCCTCCCAGGCTCTGGTTTCTGCGGCCGTCCATCTCTCCATTTCCTTGATCCAAGGTCCAAACCGTGGGCCTGCAGGCGACTTCCAGGCCATCGCTATTGTTCTCTTCACGAGTATGCACGCCATGTCCATAAGTTTGACTAGATGCCTGATTTTACTAAGTCTCGGGTAGGTGCCCAAGAGGCATTCCTTGGGGGTCCATTCGTACCTTTCCAAACCAGCTTTGCTGCAGGTCTGTTCGGCAGCTAGCCAGAGCTTCTGTGATCTGGGACAGGTCCAGAACATGTGAATCATGTCGGCGTGTTCAGAGGAGCACCATGGGCACGTCGAGGGAATGCTGCCGTTGAAAGTGGATATTCTGTGCGGTGTCATATAGGTCCTGTGGAGGACATTCAGCTGAATCATCCTGAACCTGGCGTTCTGTGAAACCTCCTTCGGTTGCAGCAGGGCCCGTGCCCATTCGCCCTCCGTGATTTCGGTTCCAATGTCGGCTTCCCACTTCTCCTTCAGGTGCGCACTTCTGGGGTTAGATCGGGCGTTTATTTGGGCATATAGTCTCGATGTCGGCTTCCAGCCGTCGCTCAGGTTGTACATTTCCTGTACAAGAGGGTGTGTCTCCGGCTCCTCGGGCCATGTGTTCCATTTTGCCTTGGCTACATGTCTCACCTTCTGGTACCATAGGAACTGGCCCGATGAGAGCCCGTCTTTTAATTGGAGCGAGTCAAAGTCTCTGAAGGATCCCTCGTCGAACAGGTCTCCCCATGTGTAGAGACCGCAGGTCTCCCAGCTCCTCATCATTGGTAGTTCAAGGGGGGTCTTGCAAACATCAGCCAGAATGGGGATTTCAGGCATGTAGGGGTGCTGAAGACCAAGCAGTGATTTGACCTTGTTCCAGACCTGTCTCCCCAGCGTCACTATCATGGGTGGGTCGGGGGGTCCCACCAGTGAACTCCATATTACCTCCTTGGGGTGCATTGGCGTGATCAGCTGGTGCAGGAGGCCAGTCTCAGCCGAGGGATCATCCGAAAGCCACTTGGTGACATGTGTTAGTTGTGCCGACAGATAGTATCTCTGGAATTCGGGCAGTTGAATGCCGCCCTCAGCATGGGGAAGCATGAGGATGTGCAGGGCGAGTTTGTGTCTCTTGTGGCCCCATAGGAAGTCTCGAAGCAGGGATTCCAATTTCCTGAAGAAGGGAGGGGGGATATAGTACGCAATGTTGGTGAAGTAATAGAGGAACCTTGGCAGTATTATCATTTTGGATATTGCAGCTCTGCCCATCACCGAGAGAGGACGTTTCGACCAGAATCTGATGGACCTGCGTACCCCGCACAGTGCAGTTTCAGTATTGCGCTCGTGAGTGGAAAGTGGGGAGTGCGCGATGGTGAGGCCCAGGTATCGAAAGGCCTCCACCTGCCATTGAATCCCAATCTCGGGCAAATCTTCGATGTCCTTCCCTCTGAGTCTTGCAAGAGGAAAGGAACTTGATTTCTGTCTACTAAACTTTATCCCAGAGTATTTGGCGAAGTTGTCGAGGATGTCCAGCGCGATGGGTGCGTTCTCTCTGGGGTTCCATAGGTATAGAAGGACATCGTCGGCATACAAGGAGATGATGTTATCTATTCCGCCGATGTTGATGCCGGAGTCGAATAGCTGCCTCCTGAAATAAATCACCACTGGTTCCAGGCCCAGGATGTATAGCATCGGCGATAATGGGCACCCTCGCCTGGTTCCCCTTTGGATGGGCCAAGCCTCCGACACCATACTTCCAGTCTTCACCCTCGCCACCGGATCGTTATAGAGGACCTCTACCCACCGGATGAATTGCTCTCCGAGTCCAAACTCCCTCAGGGTAGCAACGAGCCATTCCCAGAAAATTGAATCAAAAGCCTTTATGGCATCCAGCGAGAGCACAGCTAGATCTTCCTGGCGCTCCGCTGTTTGTGCCATAATGTGTTGTAGCCTTCTTAGGTTGGCAGTGGTGTTGCGCCCTGGGACGAAGCCGTTCTGGTCCTCGTGTATCAGGGATCCTATCACCTTCGAGAGCCTTTTGGCTAGTATGGTTGTGAGGATCTTGCCGTCATAGTTCAGCATCGCCAAGGGGCGATACGAGTCACATTCATCGGCGGGTTTACCTGGTTTAAGCATTGGTATTATCAGGGTCTCTCTCATGCTGCTTGGCAGGGTCCCGGTCCCGTATGCCTCCATGTACACTCCACGCAGTATCAGTGTTAGGATCCCCTCATAGGCCTTGTAGAATTCCGGGATAAGGCCGTCAGTCCCAGGGGTCTTGTTTGTGGAGAGGGACCGGATCACCTCCGATATGTCCTCCAGTGTGATGGCTTCTCCCAGCGCGTCTCGTTGTTCTTGGCTTAATCTGGGTAGCTCGATCTCATCCAGGGTATCTCTGATATCCGCTTCAGGGATTCGCTCATTGTGAGCATATAGTTTGGCGTAGAAGTTAGAAAAGACATCGTTAATTGCTTGTTGAGATCTTTGCGTTATACCATCCTCATCTTTGATCTCTCTGAGGGGCTGTCGCGGGTTCTCCTTCCTGCATAGCCAGGCAAGTATCCTGCCTGGCTTATCTGCTTCCTTGTGTGCCTTGAGAGTCCGTGCAGAGAAGTCGAACTTGGATAGTCTTTCCCATGCAGTCCTGGAGTCCTCTCAAATCTCCTTCAGCCTGGCCTCACTCGCAATGGTCGGGGGTAGAGTTCCCTCTAGGTGCCTAATCTCTTCTTCCTTGTGCTCCAACTCCCCTCTCAGTTGCCTCCTGATCCCGCCAGCTTCAGCTATTATCACGCTCCTTGTTACCACCTTCATAGCTTCCCACAGCGTGCTCCATTTCTCGACTGATCCCGTGTTGATTTCTATGTACTCTTCCAGTTTTTCTCCTAGGGTCTCCTTAAATGCGGAGTCCATCAGGGATTCCGTCGGCATGCGCCACATCGGGTTGGGGGGCCTAGGGCCCTTCAGGCAGAGCTGCATTAACAGAGGGGAGTGATCTGAAATCGACCTGCCCTGGTAGGACGCTGACTCAACTTGGGGGATTAGTTCGCTGGCTATGAAGAAGTGGTCAATCCTGGTGTGCAGGCTGTGAGGTGCGGAGTAGAAAGAGTAAGCCCTGTCGGTGGGGTGTAGGTCTTGCCAAATATCGACCAAGTGTAGATCTTCCACCGCGTTGCGTAGGGCACAGGAGGCAGGGTTATTGGGGGTGCGTGGGGTTGCAGTCCTGTCTAGCTCCTCGTTCATCACACAATTAAAGTCTCCCCCCCACAGGAAAGTGGCCTCCCTGTGGTGTGTGATTCTGGCATACAGCTGCTTGAGATGAGCTGGTATGCCATGTTGGGGGAAATATGAATTCACGATGCATAATCGGAAGTTCTCCAGCATGCCCCAGACTTTGACATACCTGCCCTCTTTGTCGGCCTCCATCCCCATCTGGCGAAATGGTATGTCCGGGCTAACCCATGTGTATACGCCTCTTGCGTACTTCGAGTAGGAGGCACCACTGCCTTGGCCGTCCCAGTAGCCCACTAGTTTGTCGGTGACATCAGTTGTGAGGTGCGTTTCCTGCAGGAGGGCAATGGATAACCACTTCCTTCTCAAGTATGAATCTATACGGTTCCTACGCAGGTAGGATCCCATCCCTCTAACATTCCACGTGATTATCTTGAGTCGTGTTGCCATTGTTCAGCTTCGATTGTTGGAGTGAAAGGTTTCACGCCTGTCTTGTGACTCAATCGTGCGTTACCAGGTGTTTTGTCCCGATGCAACTGTATGGAGTGACAGGCTCCAGCCTCTGGCCAGTGGTTCGCTATAGTCTGTTCAGTGGTCTTCATGAGGAGGGCAGTCTTGACATTAACAACAACAACTACTAAACTGGAACTGGTGCGCCCAGCTACTGCATCATTCTTGTGGTGCTCGGGTGCTCTCGGGCCGTCGGAACCCATCCGGGTGTCAGGCTCGAGCATGGTTGGTCATGCAACTGGCCTGACCTGATCTATACGTGGGGGTCGGGTCCTGTGCCTGGTGTGAGGGCCAAGCGAGGGCCGCATCAAAGTTGGCTATCAGTAGTGTATGTTACTTTCTTGGTTGCTTGAAGTTGCAATGAAGCTGCGTTCATGTTGCTTACGTGCTGCGGGTTGGTTTCATTTTCAGCTGTCCTTGGGGTGGGCCTCAGTTCCTTCAGAGAGGTTGTTATCCTCCATCCACATGTTAGCGGCCGCAGGGGACTCCAGGAAGATTGCACGGCCCTTGTAGATGACTTTAAGCCTTGATGGATAGAGCAGCATGTATTTTAAGTTTAGTTGCCTGAGCCTAGCTTCGACGGGCACAAACGAGTTCCTTTCCCTCTGTACCTTCGGGGTGTAATCCGGGTAAATGGTTATTTTGGCTTTGCCGCGTTCAATGGCGCCCATCTCCCTGCAGTACCGTAGGATGGTTTCCCGATCTTGGAAATTGAGCACTTTTGCAATTATCGGGCGAGGATGCGAGTCCGGAGGGGGCCTTTTCTGGAGGGACCTATGTGCTCTCTCCACGGCGAATCCTTGTGTGAGTTTTCCCGCTCCTATCTCCTGTTGCAGCAGAGATTCAATGTACGCTGTTGGGTTAGGACCCTCGTTGCCCTCCGGGATGCCCAATATTCTGATGTTGCCCCGTCTGGCCCACCCCTCCGCCTCATCGGCCTTCGCTTCAAGAATGGCGTCTTTTCTCTCAAGGTCCACAATTTTAGCTTTCAGTTCGGCGTTGCCTTCTGCCGTTTCTTTTATGGTTGTTTCATTGTTGGTCACTCTCTCCGTAAGCTTCCTAGCATCGTGGCGCACCAGCTGGATGTCAGATCGGAACTCGTCTATTTTTGAGTCTATATGTGTGCGGAGTGACGCTATGGCTTCTAGCACTTGAGATTGGTTCGCTGTGGAGTCCGGTTCTTTTGCTTGTGGGGGATCTGGGACGGCGGGAGATGGAATGGTGGAGTCCTTAGACTTAGTCGTGACATAAGTGTCCATTGTTGCAGGCCTAGTCTTGTTTCTGGAGCCCATGCTGAAGTCTCCGCCCCAGCCCTGACCGCTGGTCTTGGTAGAGGGTTCCCACAGTGGTTCTGGTGTTACCCCAGTGCTGTGGCCCAGTTCTGGGGATGTCCAAGTTAGGGAAGCTGGGGTGTACAGTGCTCAGCGTGGACCGGGGAGGGAGCACTCCCGGCACTCGTCCGTGGCGGGTCAGGGCGCAGTGCGGGGTTGTGGCTGCCAGGGACCGTACAACCCCCAGCCCCTCCGGCTGCAAGGTCCGCTGCAAGGTCCGCGGCGCGTCTCCCCACGGGGTTCCAGGGTGTAGTAAAACGTGTCGAGGGGGGAAGGGTCTCAGTGTCCGGGGTAGCCCGTTGGGGTGTGCTGGTGTTGCGTTCGTGCTAGTGGGCGCCTTGTTGGGCGACGCTCCCCCTGGGTCTCCTCACCTCAGGCTTGCTGGGTCGCCACTCGAGGCCTGCCGTTACGATGCGCTCTCGTTTCGTGGCTTCTCCCTGAGGCCCCACGGGTCCTCTGCCGATGCAGACTCCTTCGGAGTCGGGCTGGGACAGCCGGATTCGTGGCTGCTATCTGGCGTGTTGTCGGCGGCTTATCCGGCCCACGTGTCGGTGGGGTGTTGTCATGCAGGCACCTGCCGTTGGGGCTCGTGCCGCCCATTGGTCACCGACTCCTCCGTTCTTCCCTCGCTAGCCGCTATGGAGGTATGGGAGTAGGGGCGGCCTCCTCTCAGGTCGCCGCGTCTTCACGTGGCAGTCGCCATCTTGGGCCCAGGCAGTTGCGGGAGGCAGGGGAAATGCGGGCGGGCGTATCAGCGGTCCACCGCTCGGATTCCGCCAGCGATTCGACACACCTTGTGGCAGGTTGGTTCCCACACCTACACAGCGGCTTGTAGTGTCAAAAGGTGTCTGCTTCGCACCAACACAGGATCGTAATGCGGCGTCTCGGCCGGAGCTCAGCACATCAGCGTCCGTCCGCCATCAGCTCCAGGCCACGCCCCCCCTGCAGGTACACATGCATACCCATACACACATGCATACCCATACACACATGCATGCACACACACACCCATGCATGCGTGCATGCATGCACACACACCCATGCATACACGCATGCATGCACACACACACACACCCATGCATACACACATGCATGCATATGCACGCACATGCATCACACATGCATGCACATGTACGCACATGTATATACATAAACAGGTACACATGGTCTTATGGAAGTATAGGTGATCCATGAACTATAGGCAATGCACATAAAAGCGCACATAGGTATTCAGAAAAAGGACTTCAATATTGCAATGAGAACACACACAGGGTGCTTTTGTTTTACATTTAGAGTGCTAGATGGGAACCTTATATTATATTTGAAATGAAATATAAGGATAGCTGGTCTTTTTGAAGAAATATAAATGAAAAATGAAGATTTGCTTGTTTATATTTAGGAGCACTGAAATTCTTGCAGTATGAAAGTAAGGGTGAAAACAGTAATAATATTTCACCACGGTTTATGTCAGAGGCTGTTTGAGTAAGTACAGAGACGCTTGGGAAAGCCTGTGGGAGTGGAAGCAAGATCATGTTTGAGGATACAGTGCCTATCGTGCATTTTTGAAGACTGCTGCAAGAGGAGAATAACAAGAAAAACTTGAGGACGCCAAGTTAGTTCAAAAAGAAAGTGTCAAAATATGCCATGGGAGGGCCGGTGCTGACGAGCGGAGGAGGACTGTAGCAGCAAGCAGTGGATGCATCACAGGCGAATAATCAGCACCAAGTAAATTAAGGAGGGCAAATTAGAAAAGCGCCTCTTGAGCGCTGGGCATGTTGCATGAAAAGCCACACTGCACGCATGTAAAAGCCAAGGATATGCACAAGATGGACCATACTCAAGAGGGGGGACAGCTTATCCTTCAGTATATAGCTCATAAACTAGGGAAGGGCTTGCCCAGGATCAGACATTTTAGTAGACATGAGCACTGAGAGTGCAACAAGTACAGCAGCTAGAGCAAGAGTAAAATGAATTCTCTGCAGGGGCAAGTGTAGTGAGTCCCCATGCAGATTCAGCAATGTACAAACACAGGATAGGAGGCACCATTATGTTAGGAGAAAATCCTTTCACAGGAACAGGGGTATGCATGCATCCACAAGAAGACAGCTAAGAGGGCGACTTGATGTGCTCAGAATTATTAGTGACACTAAGCCCCAAGAGGAACTGAGGGTTAATGGGTCGGTAGGAGGTGAAAATATTTGTTTTATTGGTAGATACTGGGACCGCATGTCCATGGATAAAGGCAGAAAGGTGTGAGATGATGGGAATTATCAGAAGATTGAGGGTTCTTTGGAGTTATAAGTTGGAGTTTACTTTTGTTGATGAATCATCAGTCTTTATAGGAGAGTGCATTATGACTGATATTTGTTATATTTGTGACAGACACTAGTTAAATATTTTTGGGAAGGGATTGGATGTCAGAACTTAACACAGTGATTTTATTTACTTGATTAAGGGTAATGTGTTCCACTTCTGGAATGCACCATTTGAATGCGGGTGAATTTATATTGGCACGTACAGGGCAAGTGGCTCTGCAGTGTTTTTAGTAGAGCCAGAGGTCTTTTGTATCATGAGATGAACATTGTGTGAAACATGATTATTTGGTACAGTGAAGAAAATGGTGAGAATAGGTGATGAATTTTTGTTTGAACCACGGATACATATGGATAAGGAGGGGGGACAGATAACCCCCATGAAATTAAAAGCAGCCATAGTGCGAAAGAAAATGAATGTGCTCAAAGGAAGGGACAATGAGAGCGGACTGTGGAGGAAAGTGATGGTTCTCAAGGAAGGGTTTAGGTTGATTGACGTTGCTAATGGCAACATATCTAGAATAGGGCTCAACAGATGATGAAGGGGTGTTTTCTTTAGGAGCATCACACACTGAAAAAAAGAAAAGGGAAAATCTTATAGCATGTGGCAATAATGTAACAGCGCTCAGCATAAATTCAGGAAAGCCTGGAGAGAATGCCAAGTGTCCTGTGGACCACAGGCCCTTTTGGCATAGGTCTAGTGAAATGAATAGGGGAACAAAATAAAAATACAGGCATGCAAGGGATTATAAATATGACGAATATGAACGTTTGTGTTATAATTAGACTTATTAGGGGAAGATGAAAAAAATTGTTGACTTTAAACAGCATAGGAGTGAGAAGCTCAAATCAACAAAATCACGTCAATTTAGTGACATAAATAAATAAATAAATTTAAAATAAATGAATGAATAAATGATTGGATGAATTAATTATTGGATATTAAATCGGCAAGAAGCATTAATGAATAAAATATCAAAATATACAAAACAAAGAGCACATTTGAGGGTGCTGGCTATGATTGAATAGTGTAGCGTATTTCAATAAAAAAAAAAAATGGGCCTCATTACGAGGCTGCCGCCTGTATTCATTTTTTCCAGCACCCAGAAATGGGCAATTACCGGGTCATTACGGCCTTGCCGGACCCGGTATTTGCCCATTCCTGGGCGCCAGAAAAAAATTCTTCCCCATTCCCATTTGAGCCCTATAGGGCTCAAATGGAAATGGGGAGGTTGGATGCACCAGCAACGTTTGTAACGGTGCTGGTGCATCCGACATGCTGTGCTCGCGGGTGCCTTTAATTCTGCCATTTCAGACCTGGCGGAATGAAAGGCACCCGTGAGCACAACCCGGAGTTTGCCTGTCAGGATACAAGGGTACCAGCAAGCTTACCGGTACCATTGTATCCAGACCGGCAAGCTCATAATGAGGCCCAATGTGATTAATGAAGGGCCAAAGGTTTATGGTTGGCCAAGATCAATTTAATGGTGGGGCGCAGTGAAATGTGACAATTATGTTTCAACAGAATCAAGGCACAACAAAGAAAGGAAGATTGCGGTCCCACACGACCAAAAGGAAGACTTCAAAAGACACAGAGAAGAACATTCAGCAAAGCAGGAAGAAGCCAAGTACAAGCCTGAGTGCTATAATAATTAATAAACTATTTTTTATGTGCACCAACGATTTAGAAAAAGCGAGTGTCAAGAAATTACTGCAGTCAGGGGCGCCAAGTACGTGGGTGCTCTGGGGCTCGGGCACCCTCCCTCCTCCCCCGGGAAAGGCCATCTGCGTAAAAGTCCCTATACTTTAAATAGGACTTTTTTTCTGGGCGCCGGCACCCCCCGGGAAAATCTGAAGTCGGTGCCCCTGACGGCAGTAGATATTTTTGATTAACAGCAAGGAGAAAGGGTCTATGCTAGGGAGAAACCTGAACACCTTGCCAGACTTAGACATGACTTTGCCTCTATTTCGGTTTTCTACAGAAAGCAAGAACTCACACCAGCGTTGTCTTCTTCAGCTACGGACGCCTCAAGAAGACAGAAGGAGGCGATAAACAAAGCTATGTCCCTTTTTTGAAAAAAGTTGAATTTGTCATTTTGTTTGTTGTTTATTATTTTTATGATAAAGGAAACTCTTTGGTATGAGAATGTTGACCTTTAATAAGATATGTAGTTTTGAAAGAAAAGAAAGCCCATTAGAAAATAAGGGCAATACCAGACACAGGCGGATGTGTTTATTGCATAAATGCATATCATAAGCCAGGTCCTGACATCAGCCAGCATGTATTTAAATATAAGTTAAAGATGTGTGAAAAGAACGAGAGGAGCAGCTATCTTGTTTATTAGAAATAACGAGAAATGTATTGGAGATTGTTTAGGAGGCAGGAATATTTGAAAGAAACACACTTAGCTTTATAAGGGTTGGGTTTAAAGTACTGACGATAGAGAGACATACCTATTTTTCAAAGGAAACTCATTCAGTTTTATATAACAGATGGACGGAAGAGACCTATACACCAGGAGAATTGGCGGCACCCGACCCTTTGAGCAGAGAGAAAAGATCGAGGGACCGAGCCAGATGCCCAGCCACTGCTATTGTTTAATTTGAGCATTTACAACGTTTTTCCTGCAAAGACTCCCCCATCCTAGTGTTCCCCAGAAGAAGTGATCAATTCCGCTCCCGTTTAACTGTTCTTTGACAATACGAATTGAAAGTTCAAGTGCTCTGTGATGAAAGAGATACTAAAAAAAGACAATGGACACCTGGCCTATGTGTTCAAAGGGCCTGGGAGACGTGCTGCAAAGCAGCCCAAAAAGGACAAATCCAACTGGATAAGACGATCTGTGGATGCTAAACCAAGAGGAACTGGGTGGAAGACATGTCAATGGAAGAAAAAATTAAATAAAAAAAAGACAATTGAAATATGCAAGGGGAAGAGAATGGGAAACAAGGAGATGTCGTTGTTATGGGGTGGGAGTAAGGAAAAAGTGTGCTGTAAAAGCCACACATAAACAGTTAAAGGATGGACTGGTGGGTTCTCTCAAGGAATAATTTTCTCTCAATTCTCGTAGTGGCCATAATTACCTGATGTATATAGTTAGTTTATAGTAACTTAGGTAATAGAGGTGGGATTCAGATAAAATCAAACAAAGGTGTTCTTTAAGGATACATACATGTTTAAACTGGGAGAATACAATATGTTATTGTTGACTTTGTAGAAATGTTTTATAATACTTCCCATGTTGAAACAGATCTCCGTATTAAGGGGGCTGATTGGGACAGGGATGCAAAGGTACACTGAAATATGGGGGAGGGTGGACATTGGGTGTAGTGGTCCTGTATTGAATAGGTGTCTAAATACAGGCCAGAGGGGGGACTGTAAAAGATGTATTAGACTCCATCCCCTCCTAAACTGAATGCAGAAACCCTGATAGGTTGAGCAATGGTTCCAGTATTGTAAAAATCAGAATTACAGTGTTTCGGGGTGACATATATTTTTAGGGTCAGAATGGAAGAGGGGGTGGAGGGTGTCTCATGTATTATACCTACATCATAAATATCTAAACATATAGTCTGTAAACTGAACAGAAACCAAGTTATACCCAAAAGTAAATAACAAACTCCCCATTGGTAGCTACACAGAACATTCAGGGTAGAGAAAGTCAACTAAATTCTAAGATGGATGCCTAGAAACAAAATGGCTGAGAGTCCAGGTATGATATGATTGGTTATTTATAATGCGCTTAATACCCAGAGGTTTCTAAGCGCTGACCGGGGGATCGAACCTGTGTTGCTCTGTGTCATCTTGCTTCCAAGGCAAGCACGTTGCCCCTGAGCTATCCTCCCGAGAGGTGTCAAGGGGAGGACTCATCTCTGTTCTAGGATGTTCTTTGACAGCAGTTCACTGTAGACAAATATGTCTGGTGGTGTATATTTAGAATTTCTTGGCAGCAATTCTGACATGTTGGGTCGTGGATGCCGGATAAAAGTCTGGGAAAGTACCAATTAGACAGAACAGCTGCTTGAACTATCAACATATGTGCTGAGTTCATGACAGATGCCACAGTACCGCCTGCCAAGTGAAGTTGGCAGGTCTAGAGAATCTGTTTCTTGGCAGGCGATGAACGATGAAGGGTTTATAATGTGTTCTGGTAGGATCTCACACAAATTGAATTAGTCTATGTATCAGTCAAGTGAGGCCTGCCAAGAGAAGATATGTGGGCTTGATGCGTGGAAGTTAAGCCAACCAATGATACACAGGGTAGTGGTTTGCTTTCATTTGCAAAACCCAATCAAAATGAATTGCATAATGAAATGTAAAGTTGCATCAGCCAGAAAAAAATATAAAAAGGGGCTAATTCAAGAGCTCAGTGCTGCCACTTCTGATGTCTTAATAAAGATGATTGTTGAAACCAGTCTAGGCGTCTGTCTGCCTCTTTGACATGTGCCCAGTCTTTGCTACCTGATACACAGATGTCAAGTGCCCAGGGAGGGCATTGGGCCATCCACTTCACTATCTTAAGCTGAGCAGCCCCTCACTGCAATCCACAAAACACTCAGAACCCACCCTGCCATTCAGAACCTAGCAGCCTCATTGCAAATACACTCACCACCCACCCAGCCATCCTGGGAAATACACCAAATCCAAAAGGGGAAAATCCCCTATCAACAAAACATGAGACATAAAAACATGCAACTACATGTAATGTGTTTCACCCCAAAACACGAAACCAAAACCTGAATCTCGGGTTCCAGCACCTGAGGTACAGTGCTAAAGTCCCAGCGCTTACCCCGCACCCTCAAGTCCAAAATGGTTAAAATAAAACAATGGTCCAATGCAGAACCTATGCATCCTCGCACCCACAAGTCCATATAAGGCCCAACACACCCGTGCATCCCCTCACCCACGTGTCCACATAGCCCTCTAAAAAGGAAAACACTGTTACCATATAAGAACAAAAGGTAGAAACATAGTCTCAGTGCAACCCTGCACCCACGAGTCCACCTGCAACTGTGTGCTTCCCCGCACCACAAACAATGTCCTTAACAGGAAAGGCCACAGACATGAACATAAACATATTTCATCTGACAGGCCTCAGACACTAACATTAGCCCATAATCCAACCCACTGGCTCTAAAATTCCAAAGGCCACAACACTGAGAGACAACAATTTAAAAAAGAAAACAGGCCTCATTCCGCGCAGCTATTCCTCATCCCTAACACTGATATCCATAAGCTGCATGTAAACGTTCCAGAAATCAGGGTACAACTCCTTAAGATTCCCCACCAAAGTCTTGCAAGGTGGACAGACGTGTTCCCCATGCAGCACCCTCGCCGGACACACAGCACACTTCTGACATGAATCTACCTGGCCCTCCACACGGCAAGTCTTTGCTGTGCTTGGACAGCCCACCTCGGCACAAAGCCTCTTGCCCCTCACCGCCAATGACTACATACCTTCTGTAGAAGTCTGAAGCATAGAGCAAACCTCTGTGGGCACAACGATCCTCCGAGACAAACCACTGTGCCCGTAACGGTCCCTGTCCTCTGCTCCTGTCACATGGCCTGAAATACGTCTCCAGACCCCTCACGCCATTCTAAATTATTTCTTTGACATGCCTCCACAACCTCTCCAGCATTCCCGCTCCGTTGTCCCTGGCATGCTTGACTTGCGATGCAAGATTCTGCGGAGCACTCACCAGTCAGCTGATAGGAATTCCAGCTGCATGC
Source organism: Ambystoma mexicanum (assembly GCF_040938575.1). NCBI lineage: Eukaryota > Metazoa > Chordata > Amphibia > Caudata > Ambystomatidae > Ambystoma > Ambystoma mexicanum. The sequence continues at coordinate 381,971,317 of NC_090925.1, forward strand.
AGACGTTAACGCACCAGCTGACATCATCAGTGAGACTCTCCTTGCGGAACGAGCAACACCTCCAAGGTACCACAAGTCGTCCATAACCACTGCCGGCTCTGGCAGAGGCACGGAAATGACTGCACCCGGCAAACCACTTAGAGACCCTGCAGCAGCCCTGGACACTCTACTGCTTTGTCGATACCGCCACAACTCCGGTGTTCACCTCCCTTGGATCTTTAGATACTGCCACCGCTCTGGTGCTCACCACCCCTGGAGCTTTAAACCACAGCAGGTGCTGCCCGGCCATATTTCTACGCTGCCCGGTGCCGTACCTCTGCTGCAGCTGGTTCCTGCATTGACCGGTGCAACTCCTGGCTCCAAGCCATATCCGCATCTCCTGGCACCCTGAAGCGTGGTTTGCCAGCCTGGTCACACTCTTCCTGGGGCCCGGACAGTAACATCAAAAGCTGCCCTCCTCAAGTCTCTATTGAAGTCGCCGCTGGTCCTGGTCACTCCACCTGGACTGCCAGCCCTGCTATATAAATGTTAAATTATGAGAGTCCCTCAAGGCCGCCCAGCCTGGGCCTTGACTCTGTAAACTAAAAAATTGGGGGAGTGTCCCAGACACAGCAGTAGGATAGGACGGCAATGTATCAATAACAATAAATCCAGGCTGCTGGTTAAATAATTCAACTAAATGTTTTTTTAAGGATTTCTGATTTAGATATAAAGTGTATCACATAATGATATCACTGAGAAACAAATTGGTGGCTGTGTTAAACCTTAAAAGCAATCAAGACAATGTTGGAAATGGAAAAAGAAGAAAAAGAAAAATGTATTTTGATAATTGTGTTACAAAAAGTCCAAATCCGACCGAAGAATCAATAAAAAATACATTAAAGAAACTTGTCACACTTAGTCTGGAATTAAATGACATGACAAGGTATTTAAACAGAAAAACATTGAGCATTACCAAGACAAAATAAATAAATAAATTGTGTTTGATTTTGTTTGATTTGAAAAACAAAACAACAAAAAACAAAAGACTCATATATATCTCCACAATGATTGTGGTGAATTTTGTCAAGTTGTTAACTTAAAACAGGTCTGCCAACGTGCAGGTGTCTTTCCCATCAAATGTTCTTTGAGACTTTTTTGTTTAGGCAAAGAAATCATAGACATCTAAAACACGTTTCGGCAAATAAGCCACCTGTCTGGCAATTGGTTCCCAAGTTTTGCCTTCCTCAGGGCGAAAGAAACAACAACAACTGTACCCTGTGGGGAAGCAGACAAAAATATCTTTTATGTTGGAAGAAGACATGAGTTCTTTATAAATATAAATGCTAAATTTTGTCGAGATTGCTTACAAAGTAAGTTTTAGCCATACGGCAAAGAATGCCACAGAGTTTGACTGTAATGAATTAAAGTGACCAAATGTGGTGCTTACCAACAAAAAAAACAGAGCAGACAGTCTCTAAGTGGTTTGACTCTGGGCCTTAACTCTGGACAGCTGCTGGCCCTGCACCACCCGGCCTGCAGGATCCTCCGGACCAACTCCTTCTGCCGTCAAGGAACTGGCACCTTCCAGGATGGATGTCACATCTGGAGGGCAGTGCTTCATCCCCTGTTGCCCCCTCCCAGCAGCCAAGACATCCTCGTCGCCAGTGAAGTAATGGGGCTCTCAGGCTCACACACCACACTGGAGTCAGGAGGTATGTTACAGGTAAGTTTATTCCTGGCTGTGAGCACAGGTAAGTTAGATGATAGAAATACTGGGACATCCACCTCAGCCAGCATAGCAACTCCAACTGTCACTGGACAAACCCCTAGAACTCTGTCCACCAACACTCCAGGTTCCATGTGACCTCACCATTCCTGCATCGACACCCAGATGCCCATGTGACATCACCATCCTGAATCCACACCTAGATCCCATTATAACATGTCCCTTGGGTTTGTGTCACTTGGTGAGATCACTGCAGGCTTAATTCCCCTTATGCTAATAACAGTATGACAATAAGAACAATCATTTTTCTTTTTACAAACTTTATTTTCTATTTTCTTCTCAAGAGCATAGGTTACAAGCATGCATAAGAAAACCAGTGTAGTATTTTAAGCATTCTTCTAACAGTCAGTGTTCATTTCTTTCTTAAGTAAGTTCTTGAGTATAACAATTAAACAATGAATCCCCCCCTTCTTTTCCATTATTCTCTTTTTAAAACAGATTTATTTTCCTTCGGCGATACCGTATTCCAAGCCTAGTAAGTGCAACATTACATTTCTTACAACATAGTCCTATTTAATCTTGGTGCTATATCGTATATTGTCCTGTATCTCCAGGGTTTTCCCCTTTTTTTGTTTCATTTCGGGTCCCTGGGTCTTCCCTCCCTCAAACCCCCACCCGCCCACGGCCATTCTTACTGGGTTCTTGAGTCCTTTGCTGTCTCCTTCTGGTTTTCTCGTCGTGCTGTCTTTCTCTCTCTCTCTCTCTCCTTGTTCTGGATTGTCAGGTGATCGAAATATTTCTGAGGGTCCGTGGTTTATAGAAATGGGCTTCCCTGTCTCCGACAAATTCTCTAAAAGGGGACCATATAGACAAGTATCTTTGGTATGTCTCTGTTCTTATGGCAGTTACCTTCTCTATTGCCATTACTCCCCATATTTTCACCCACCACCTTGGTGTCGTCGGATCCTCTAGCCTTTTCCACCGTTGTGCCAATGTCATTCGTGCTGCTGATAATAAGTGTGTTATTAGGGTGGCCATGTGTCCAGATGCTGCGTATAATCCCTCTGCCTCCGCTCCCAACAGGATCACCTTAGGTGAGATCGGTAAGTCCCTGCCAGTAATGTCTTTGATGTGTCCCAGTATCTCCTTCCAATAGGAAATTGCCTTCGGGCATGACCACCACATGTGGAATAGATCTCCTCTCCCTCTGTTAGAACTGATATTATATTGTTTCGTCCTCATCGTATATGTTGGCCTATGCCCAGTCGCTTTGCGAGGAAATCCGTATTATAAGGTCGTGACCTCAAGTGAATCAAGCCTCCATTTTAGGTTAGAACCGCCATTTTGGGGTTTTGTACAAAGTCACCCTGTAATCTAAAATGGCCGTTTCGTGTGCTCTTGTTCTTGCCTTAACCTCTTCAACCTCTGTAGGAGAGTTAATGTCCAACCTGCCTTCAGGCTACATGTTAGGGTCATGTAGACCTTGTCCTTTGTTGACCTCGGGAGCAGGGGATTACTTGAATCAGCAATGTTAAACTACAAGTATACAAGAACTGTAATGCTATCCAAAAACGATATGCGAAACATTTGTTTGGTCTGTATTAGAACAGTATGTAAAGAGTGTAACTTTAAATTAAAGAATAATAGAGTGTGTTAGTAAATGTATTCAAAAGTAAACCGCATGCACGAGATATGTAAATTAGGAAAGTGAACCTGGCGCGACCCTAGCCCAATGTATTATTAACTTGTAAGAGGCTGGACATCATTATAACAAATTGTATAAATACGTCGATATCCAGCTAGCAAATCCTGCTCACTGCTCACATTGAACCCTGCTGGTGGTCTCTGTGATGTGTTGACGGCCAAATAGCTATTTGTGTACTTTGTTGACTACTGTTCAGTTTTGTAATAAAGATTCTGGGAATCTTTACAAGCCTGTGTCGGTGTATTTTCCTTTGCTTGGTGTAACAGCCGTAATATTGTATTTTTTTTCTGATTCCACACCTCCACATTGTCTCCAGCAGTTTGGGGGATACTCTGGGTTTATTTTGTGTAATCTGTGGGGGGACATATATCATCTGTAGCATAATTTATATGCAGCTTCTTTAATTGCTGTACATTTGGAGGATCTATGGACTCTTGTCCATATCTGGTCCCACTCTCTTTCCGTTATCGACTCTCCTATGTCTTTTTCCCAGTTCTCTTTATATATTAGGTTGTCCATTGGTTGTGCCCCATCAAGCACACTGTAGATTCTTGATATCCCCCTCTTTGGTTCCCCCTCTTGCATTGCTATTTCCAAGCCTGTTGGGGCTCTTGTTCCCGCCCTTTTCACTGATGGGTGGGAGATCCAATATCATACTTGCATGTATCTGAACCTTTCGTTTTCCCCCAGATCGAATTTCTTTTTGCAGTCTAAGAAAGGGATTGGGTTACCATTTTGGTACATGTCCTGCAGTGTCAGGGTGTCTGCGCCCTTCCATCCCTCCCAAATTTTCTTCTTCAAGCTTGGGGTGAAGTCGATGTTATGTGCTATTGGGGATAATGGGCCCAGCCCTCATTTGATCTTTTTCATTTGCATGGCTCTGTCCCAGTTACTCAGGGCTGTTTTAGAGGCTCCTAGTAATTTTCCTTCTGCTTCGCGGGCCTTGGGGTTCAGTGCCAGGAGCGCTGTTATCGGGATCTGTGTGGATGCTTGTTCTATGTCTCTCCATCCTTTGGTGTCGGCTGGTTTAGCCCACTGGAGTATGGGGGCAAGTGTGCTGCCATGATGTATCTGCCCGGATCTGGGACCCCCAGGCCTCCCAGGAGCGGGGGACGGGTCAATATGCGTCTCTGTATTCTGGGTCTCTTTTTTGCCCATATGAAGCTATATACTGGCCCTCATTAGGACCCTGGCGGTAAGGGGTTTGCGCCAGCGTTAGCTGCGCCGACCCCTTACCGCCAACTACGAGTTCCCATAGCGCCATGGTCATTTTTCCGCCCGCTTTTTGCGGGCGTAAAAATCCATGGCGCTATGGGACCTTGGTGTTAATTACGCCACCGTAATTTACGGTGGCGTAATTAACTCCTTCCCCACTCCCATTGAGCCCTATGGGGCCGAAATGGGAATGGGGAAGGGTAAATGGGTCAATGGGGACTTACCGCCCCGCCGACCTCGGAATGGGGCGGTAAGTCCGCCATCCGCCATGGCGTAAAGGGACTTTGCGCCATGGCGGAAAAGTCCGCCGACGGCGGAAAAAATCCGCCAGGGTCCTAATGAGGGCCACTGTGTTTTGAAGTTCTCTGATTAACTGTGGCGGGATCTCGGCAGGCATTGAACTGGTCACGTATAGTAGGCGGGGGGAAAAGGTCATTTTTACTGCTGCTATTCTGGCAAACCACGATAGTTCCTGGTTATCCCATCTCAGCAGGTCCGCTTTTAGTTGTTTCCAAAGGGGGGGATGTTTACCCTGTATAGGTCCTCGAATTTCTTTGCCAGGTGTACTCAAAAGTATTCTGGGGTGTTTTTCTCCCATTTCAGGGGGAATTTCTGCTTCATGCTGTTTATTGTATTTGTGTCCTCCGTTATGTTCAGTGCTTTTGATTTATTGTAGTTGATTGTAAATCCGGATATGGTGGAAAAGTCTTCCAGTGTTGCTACGGCTCTCGGTACTGTATTTGTAGTGTCTCCCATATAAAGCATCACATCATCGGCATATAATGCTATTTTCTGCGGGGTCTACTTGATTTGCACTCCTTTTATATTGGGGTCTTCCCTGTATCGCGCTCCTAGTGGTTCCATAGCCATTGCAAATATTAGTAGGGATAGGGGGCAGCCCTGGCGCGTACCTCTCCGTATATCCACTTGTTTTGAGTTGCGGCCGTTTATCCGGAATGATGTAGATGGGCGTTGAAAGTTTGCCAGGATCATCTTCCTGAATTGTGTCCCGCACCCACATTTCTCCAAGACCATCTGCAGGTATTCCCAATCCAAGCTGTAGAAAGCGCGCGTAGCGTCTAGGGCAGCTATCGCGAATTTCTGATTTGTGCGTCTCCCCCATCCGATTACATCTATGGCTCTTCTTGTTATCTTGGGTGCGTCTTCCCCTGACCAACCCTGCTTGATCCTTGTGAATGATGTCTGGGAGGACCTGCAATAGCCTATTTGCTAGTATCTTTGCACATAGTTTTGCGTCTGTGTTTAGGAGTGCTATCGGGCGGTAACTTGAGCATTCGGTGGGATCCTTGTTTGGTTTCAGAGTCAGGATTGTTAAGGATCTTGCCATATCTGGGGAGATCGATCCGTTGTCTCTGATTGTGTTGAAGTGTCGGGTGAGGGGGCCCAGTAGTTGCGTTGAAAATGTTTTGTAGTACGCATTTCCGAAGCCGTCCGGACCCGGGGCCTTGTTCCTTGGTAATGAAGAGATAGCTTCATTGATTTCTTGGGCTATTAATTGTCTCCCCATGATTTCTGTGTCCTTGTCCGAGATTTGGGGTAGATGAGTAGCCTGTAGATAGGATTTCTGGTCTGTTGCATTTAGGTTTGCTCCCTGTAGGAGTTCTTCATGGAATCGGACCATTATCTCCAGTTTTTCTTCCTCTTTTATGATCACATCCCCTTTTTCATTTCTTAGGCCAACTATGTAATTCCGGGTTTTCTGTTTGTTTAATTTGGCCACTAAGAATTGATTTGCCTTTCCTCCATGGACATAATATGATTGCTTGGTGTTAAGCAACGTCTGCGCTATCGTGTCAGCGGTGTGACCTTCCAGGTGGGCAGGGACTTTCTTTAGCTCTCGCCACGATTTCCGGGTTTGTCGGAATTTGTGGTTCTTCTCTGCGTCTTTTAGAGCTAGTTCCATCTTCCGGGTTAGTATAGCTCGCTCCCTACAGTATACGTCTGCCTGGGCCATGAATTCTCCCCTGTTTACGGCCTTCCCCGCATCCTAGACTGTTTTCCAATCAACCTCGCCGTTGTCGTTCTCTGTGAAATAAGCATTTATAGTGTCTTCCATGTGTGCTCTAAGAGCCAAGTCACGCAGGATCAGGTCGTTGAGTCTCCACGGTGGGCGTTGTTTGCTTTTATCTACCTCTATTTCCAGGCTCACTAGTACTGGGGCATGATCTGTAATGTATTGTGCCCCGATTTCCACCTTCGTCACTTGGGGATTAGAGTTGCTGAGACCGGGATCATGTCTATCCTGGAGTACCCTCTGTGTACTGCAGAATAGTGAGTGTATTCTCTCGTGTCTCCTTGGAAGAAGCGCCAGGTCTCGATTACTTCTAGGTCTCTGAGGAACTTTCCCAACGCCTGTCTGTTTTTCTGGTCGGCTGCCGTAGGGGGCAGAGTTTTGTCAAGGCTAGGGTCCATTACGCAGTTAAAATCCCCGCCTATGATTGTCTGGCCTTCGTACCAGCTCCCTAGTTTCAGTAGGAGATCTGTGATGCATCAATCTTGTCTGTCGTTAGATACGTATATCGCCCGGATTGTGTAGGTCTTCCCCTTAATCTTTCCCTTGATTCCCAGGTATCTCCCTTCTGTATCGCTAATTTGTGTTGCTTTCGGAAGGTCAATTCTTTAGCCAGCAGTATTGCGACCCCTTTTGATTTTGAGCTGCTGGAGGCAAAGTATTGTTGTGGGAAGTCCTTGTTGCGCATCCTTTTTTCATCCACTTTCAAGGGGTGGGTTTCTTGCAGAATCGCTACCGTTGCAGGTATCTTCTCGAGCCTGTTGTGAATCGCTCTGCGTTTCTCGGGGGAGTTCAGCCCTTGTACATTTAGTGAGACGATCAGTCTATCTGCCATTGTTGTATGGGATATGTTTGTTGCTTCTGTCTTTTAGTGTGTCTTTGGGGAATTATCTCCCCCTTCCGCTTTGTCGATTGTTGTTTCTTCCATTTTGGGCGGTGGGCCTTTTCTTGCGGACCCGGATCCCCTCTTTATGCATCTCAGTCTCTGTTTGGCCAAATTTCCCTCCTCCCCCATCCGTATCCCCTCCACTGGGGTGTTCCGTGCAGGGGATTTGAGTTTCTCCTCCCAACCCACACCCATTGTGGGTTGCCGCCCCACCCCATTGTTCTCTATGTCGGGAATGTATCTTTTCCCGGTTTGGTTCCAATATACGCCTTTTTTCCCTTTCCTCCATTCTTGTTTGGGCTATTTTGAAGTGGCCCACCTGCTGTGGTCAGGTTATTTCTCAGTTTCTCTTCCAGTCGCTTCTCTATTTAGTGTCTTCTTCAGGGTGTCTCGCTCGTGATATTTGAAGGGGCCTGCCAGTTTCTTTTCTCTGTTAGTCCTTCTTTTCGGATGACCATTCCCATTGGTTGTTTTGGCTGCTAGGTGCACTATTTTGTGGGATAGTTTCGGTTTGGCTTTGTTCTCCCTCAATTTGTAGTAATGAGAGGCCTTCCTCGCTTGTACTGATCATCCTTTGTTTCTCTTTCCAGGAGAAGGCTAGTCCAAAGGGGAATGTCCATCTATATGCGATTTGTTTGGCTTGTAGCGCTTTTGTGATCGGTTGCATAAGCTTCCTCTTATGGAGGGTGACTAACGCTAGGTCTTGGTACAGTTGGATCCACCCTCCATTGATCGTTAGTTCTTTGTGGGTACGTGCGGCTCTCAAGATGTCTTCCTTCAGACTATAAGAGGCCATGGCGATGAGAACATATCTAGGTCTCACTCCTGGCTCATTACTTTTGGGGCCTATTCAGTGAATTCTGTCAAATTCGAATCTCTCTAGGGGTGTGGGGGGTCGTTCAGGATGCTGCTGAAGCAGTGCTGCATGGTGTCTCATAGGTCTTTATCCTCGATCGTTTCTAGGAGGCCCTTGACCCGAATGTTGGATCTTTGTGAGCAATTTTCCAAATCTTTGGTTTGGATCTCAAGATTATTTGTGGCCCTGGCAACTTGGTCTAGTAAGCCATTGTATTGCTTTGCCTCCTCTGCCATATGTGAGAGGCCATTTTCAAGTGTGTCTACTCTACCTCCGAGTTTGTCTATTTCTTGTCGAACCTCTTTCAGGGATGTCTTCAGCTCTTTTTTCATTGTTTCTAGTTGGGTCTGGAGCGTGTTTGTTATCCTGGTTTCCATGCCCTTTAGGCAGTCAAGTAGCTCTTCCTTATTTATGGCTATGACGTCCTCGGGTGTGGAGTTGTTGGGCGTCATTAGTTCTCCCTGATTCCGGGGGTTCTGGGGGGCACTCTGTTGTGATGTGTTCCAGCAGCTTTCTAGCAGACGACTTAGATTTTTCTGCAGTGTTTTGATTCTCAGGTGGGTGGTTTTCCCTTTGTTCCCGGGCATCAGGTTCTCTCACCGTTGAGACTCAGTGTGGGCCTCCTGACACTTGTTCTCGTGGGTTTCTGCTGTGGGTGGTTCCGTCCGATTGGGTTTCCCAGCGGTATTCTGTGTGGTTGGGTATTATGGGATTTTTATTGCCCAGTGTTGTTGGTCTGTTCGGGTGCCCCCTGGTGTCACAGTGGTCGGCTGGTCTGGTATTAGATCTGGAGTAAATTCCCTTGTGTGACCACTCAAGATACCACTTGGTGTTTACTGACCCCTTCTTCCCTGCTTCAGGTTGTTTTCGTGGTTCTGCTCCTGAGCAAGTCTGGGCCTAGTCTTATTTTGTTCCCAGGGTTCTCCCGGTTTTTGTAGAGCTCCCAGTTCCCAAGGCTCTCCCGGTTTTTGTAGAGCTCCCAGTTATGTAGTTGTGAGGCAGTCGTGCTCCACTATATTGGGGAGAGTTCCCCTTTTGGCTCATTTGCTCCCCACTCTCTGGATAGGGTGGGCAGCAAGGGAACCGTCTCCTACTCTCTCTACTTAATTTTGAGGGGGTTAAGAGTCGCCTCACAATGCACACCGCCCTGGGGTACTTAGGTCCTGTAGGTGCTGATGTCTGATTACTAACTCCCAGGTGCCACCTATCAATCAAATGTCTCTGCAATTAGGTGGGGGGTAGGGAGGCACAAAGGTATGTCCCGCCAGATTTGGAGGATATAGATAGGTTGGCCCCCGCAGTACATGGCGCGGCGTGAGTTTGCTACCTCTAGGTCCTGTAAGACAATGGGCGTGTTACAAAAAGGGAGCGGAGAGCAGTTATGCTGTGCAAGTCTTTATGGCGGTAGAGTTAGGGGTTCCCTTTCGGAACACACCGCTGTAGATGTGAGCTGCTTCAGGTGCGGGTGTCCGGCATACTCAGCCATTATGCCCTGGGGGATGACAGATCCAGCAGTTTAGGCGGCCATTACACTGCGCCTCCTTGCGTCTCCAAAAACAGTCTGGTTTTACTAATTGCTTTCATCGGCTCTGGGACCCTTGCAAAATAGTCTGGTTTTACTGGTTGCTTTCTCTTGCAAAACAGTCTGGTTTTACTAGTTGCCTTTTGCAAAACAGTCAGGTTTTACTAGTTGCTTTTAGCAACACTGCTGCATGCTCCAGGAATCACTCCGGGCAGTGTCTCTTAAGGGGGCCTTCTTGTGCCTGGGAAGGCAGTTTTCACTGTACCAATCACTTTGGTTTGTTATATGCTCTATTGCTGCTTAATACTTTGGAATGTTTTGTTGTCCGGAGTAGATCTAACGAAGCGGAGCTGCAGTGCTCTCTCATTGAGGTTCTTTTAACATTAGGCCACCCTGTCAGAGAAAGCCTTGATGCCAGCTCGTGGTTCTCCCCCACTGTTTGGAGCTTCTGACTCAATTGACGTGTCTGCTCCTCTTTGTGCTACCCTTTCACAGTTCACATCATCCGGGGCCTCACTCGCTGCCTCCCGAGGTCCCCTGAGGGCAGCACACGGCTGTGCTTGTCAATGGCTGCTCAGGGGCGGTGGCGCTGCAGACCCTGCCCGCTGCTTAGGAACCCAGATGGGCGGGCATGCAGCTGCGCCTTTTAGTAGGAACACGGGCAGGCTGGTGATTTCCCCTCTTGAAGATGCCTGAGGGCCCGGGAGAGTCAGCGCGCAGGCAGGCGCAGCGCTGGCTGCCGAGCAAGCCTGTGGGCAAACTAACACACAGGATCCCTTGTGCTGGCGGGAGGGCCCGATGAACCATGCTCCACTGTGCTTGCTGGTGGTCACTGTGGCGGGTTGCTGCTCCTGTGTGTGGTTGGTTGAAGGGGGTGATCCCTCACATAGATGGTGCACCTAGTATGCGCATGCTGGGGGCGATGCAGCAGGGAAGTCAGGCCACAGCCGGGCTTTATGCTTAAATGTTAGCACTCCTTGCCTGCCGGGTGGGACACGCACACCGCTCTCTCCTCACAGCTCATCCGCGTGTGCTGCAGCAGTAGCCAGCCGGTCTGCATCCCTTGTTCCGCAGGTGGGCTGGAATGTCTATGCCTCCTCCCCGCTCCGATGGCTCTGGTGAAGAACAATCATTTTTTACAGGTTGTCCTTAGATCATTGGAGTTGTGGCCCCATACCTGTAGATTCACTGTGTACCTCCCTCTGGAACAGCTTCCCTGCCTCTCTGAAACTCTGGTTCTCTCTAGGCTTGACTACTGCAACAGCCTCTTTCTAAATCTGCCTGCTTTTACTCTTCGCCCTCTGCAACTCATCCAGAACAGGACAGCGAAACTTGTCCTTGGCCTCAAGCCCAGGGATCGTATCTCTACAGGACTGAAATCTCTGCATTGACTCCCAGTGACTGCAAGGATTACGTTCAAAACCCTCTGCATTGTCCACAAGACCTTCTGGGGCCTGGGACCTCAATACCTCCAACTCTCTCTTTGTAAATACCTTCCTATCAAGCTCTTTGGTCCTCCATTTCCAACTCCCTCAGGGTCAGTCGCTTCTCCAAGCAACGAGTGGTGGTAGATCTCTTTCTTTGGCTGGGGCCTCCCTCTGGAACAGCCTCCCTGCCTCTCTAAAACTTGAGGAGAAACATCTGTGGTTTCAGAAGCACCTCAAGACCTTCATCTTTGCTTCGGCCTTCTCTCTTCCTCTCTCCTGCTGATTTCCTGTCTGATTCTGCACTGGTCACCTGGCTACCCTCTGATTTCGGGCCCAGGTCCCTGCACACCCGCACTGCCCCTCAGCAACCCTTGCACTTGGGTCTGTATCTGTAAACCTACACTCCCCCTACCTGCACTTTTGGACACCTGCTGTCTGCACTTACCCTTGCACCTACCACCTGCTGGCCACACTTCTTGTTATTGTTTTGATCCCATGTACAGCACTGACCCCTCCCCTTTCCCCTGGCATTTTTCCCCTCCACCCTCCCCTGCGCGATCTCAATTTCACTTGGCCTAGTAAGATCGTTGTCTCTGTACTCCCTCATTTCCAACTTCCTTGCCTCGTTGCGCCTTGAAACACTTGTGCATAGGCGCGTTACAAATGCCATGTCATATCATATCACATATCATTCTCGCCCACTGTTCCAGCCACCTCATTGGCTGAGCGTCCTTCCCTGGGTGCGAATGGAGCATAAGGACCCCAAAACTGTGTGTCATTTGCCTAAAGTGTGCTCAGACCAGCACAACAGCGTGTGTCCATTGTCAAGCCAAGGAGTGTGAACATGGATGCCACCTAGATAAGGGAAATATGCCAGCACTGCTTGGGCTGGAGTCATGGGACCGCTCTCTTGCTTGCTGGCAGCCTCCTGAATTGCCTGTCGCCCGCATTATTGGCTGTATATTGCCTATTGCTGATCATTAGACTGTCACCTGCAATACATATTTTAAAACCAAGTTTCTTTAACAGTGATTCTCCAAAAGAACTGCATTTTCTACCTACATTTTAGTTTGTTGAGCTGTATGTTCAGTAAGCGAAATAGGCCAAAATGTAAAACTCCAAATCAAATCCAAATTAATGTTCCCAAAGAGAAAAGAAAATAACACCCACAACCGCAAGGCATCAAAAGAAAGCCTTTTACAGTGTTTGAACTTTGCAACTGTGGACATCAGGGCAGAGTCGGCCATTTTGAATGTCCTCGATGTAATCGGATTCCTCGGAATCTGTCAATGCGCACCATGTTCTGGGCTAAAGAGGGTTCTCATCACCTTGTCTGCGATTTCGCCCATGCAGGGGATTACCATGATCTATATGCATGTGCTTCTTTTGACTTGAGCACACATTTAGCTGTGAAGCAACGAAGCTCTTCAACAAGTGGATACCATAATAGAGTAGAATAGTTTGGCCGCCATATGAAGGATGAGCTATGAAGGGTACCCTCAGAAGGCTATGCGAGGGTGTTGTAGGTTAGGATACAGGTTATGAAGGAACAGGTGGACCCATCCTTGATTGATTAGATGATTGACACTCTTGTGGAGTTTCACATTCCTGGCTGCTCAGAGTCCCTGGATCTGGACAGAGATTCGCTCCCGGGCTGGGAGCGGGGAGGATAGCTTGGGGGCAACACGTTTGTCTTGGATCTCACGGCATCGCGGGTTGGAATCCTGGTCCCTTGGTATCCGGCATGAAGCATGCTATAAAAGCTAAGTCTGTTATTATTTATATATTTTTTTGCTTGGAGGAAGGAAAATGTGCCCCTATTAAATCCACCAGCAAACCCCGGAGGAGGGAATTCATTAAGCAACACCCCCCACACCTTCCTGCATTTGTCGATGCCAATGTTTACCATCTTTAAAAAACAAGACTGAATTACATGTTTCTTTCCGTATAATGCGCATTGTGGTGATTACAGTCACTCGCATGCATTTATGAAATCATTTTAGTTGAATATAATCAGAATAAAATATGCATAACACAGAGCTTGCTGTATTGGTGGTCGACTACCTCAATACATATGTGCCCAGCTGTTATGCTAACATGTTATCTAGGCGCCGGACAGGGTGGGCATAAGACTGCAATAAGAAGGTCATTACAAGTGGGGGAAGAGGGAGCCAATATCATGATTTCATGAGCGCCTGGCATAGGACTGTTGGAGTTACCAAATGGGACAGGAAGGGGAACAAGTCCCCACATCTCTGCACAGGCCCGAGCACATCAGCACAGTCCTTACACGTGTCTTCTTATGCAACGAACACAGCTGGAAATAATCGGAAGCACAGATAATATTACTCGCTGGAGACAGGCCTCACGGGTTGTGTGACATGGTGATGTTCCACTTGCACACAGATGTTGCGGTGGATGCATTAACACTCCGAGCTATCTTATTAGTATCCACCAGAAAGACACAACTAAAAGCGGTTCAGTCATTAATGCGAGCTCTTAGTCCTAGACCTGAACATATGGTATAGGTTTGTGTCTCACCCGATGTCGATATCACTGTTGGCCTTATGGGTGACGAACAGTGTCTAAGGGCTGCTCCAGAGACTGGACAGCATCCCTTCTAGAGCTCATTGTAACTGGTGTGTCCACTTGGCCCATAGTAGACCTGAGTTAGGTATTTAGTCATCCATGGCTCTTTTCTACCATGGTTCATTTTTATGACAGACCGTGTCGTGTTCCGTGGCACGACTTCATGAAGAGCTATCAGCAGGCTTGTTCAGCCATGCTACCAGAGGTGAGCCAGCAAAGCACTGTGGTTGCCTTTGCCCAAGCTAGTGAGAGCTCTTGAACTGCGGTTAGTTGGGAGAACACGCAGAACCACTGCTGGCCCACCTCCAGAATCAGGGGAGGCCCTCATCAAGGAGCATAATATAAATGTAAGCAACACCTTCCTATTTCTCCTAGGTGTCCCAAACACCCAGAGCCCCACTCTCCCCGCCCCACACTGTCATGCGCCCTGATTGCATCACCCTAGGGTTCAACCCATCAGAGGATCCTAGCAGTCAGGGCACAGGAAAGGAACATTCTGCTCTCCGGCCCAGTGTCCTTAGTGCCACTTACTGTGCCTTAAGGTCCACGGGCCACCAACCCAGCCCCAGTGACCGCGGCTGCCTCGATTTCAGGAATATGTTGGGGGTGGGGGTTTTAAAGGGCACATTTATGCCATGCACATGGCCTTGTGGCCTGATGACCGTCTCGAGCACCCACTCATGCACTGTACTGTGGGATGGGTCTTGGTTGGGTGTCATGGTATGGGCAAGGAGGGGATAGTGGGCAGCAGTCCTAGTCTGGCACTCAGATTTATGTGATTACTGCGAATAGAAAATACTGAAGTACTTTACGCACATGTCAACGCAATTATACTGGGGGAGACCCCCATAAACCCCTCACATTATGTATTACCCTACCCCTCACATAAAATTGCATTGAAATTCACAGTAAAGAAAAGACAACGTTTTCGTCCTGTGTATTTTGTGCAAAACACCCCAGCACTCCTGAGATGCCGGACACCCAGTCTGAAGTAACTAAGCCCTGATGGTCTCCAGTTGTTTTTGTGTGGAAATTACTTCAAATGTATATATGTAGTTGTGGGGTATGCTGCAAAAGGGTTTGGGGAAGGTTTTGGGGTAAGGTGGTAATTCCTCCAGCTTTTGGTTTTAAAGTGGTGAATTAACCACCAGCACTCGGCTTGAGGTAACTCCTCCACGCTAAAGCCCAACTCATACTTCGGTGGTATAGTATACTAGTAACTGGCAAAAAAGTTGCGGCTTGGGCATTACCACTGGATGTTTACCGCACAGTCAAACACTACATGAGGCTGATGATGTATAGTCCTGCTTAGTGTAAATCTTGCTTAAACTGTTACCTTGCTCTTCATAAAACTACCAAGAGAGGGCGCCAGTTCCCAGGATCAAGATTCCTGTCTTGCATTACATCTTTTCTTTCAATTAAATGATTCAATTTCTCTCTTTTATCGTTTCCTCTTTCCCGTTCTTATTATTATTTCTTTTTCCCCTCTCTGGTGCTTGTTGTCCCAGATTTTATTGTTTTTCAATTAATTCTCTTGAATCACTTTTTTAAATGCCTGCCTTCTTTCCTTCCTTCCTTCCTTCCTTCCTTCCTTCCTTCCTTCCTTCCTTCCTTCCTTCCTTCCTTCCTTCCTTCCTTCCTTCCTTCCTTCCTTCCTTCCTTCCTTCCTTCCTTCCTTCCTTCCTTCCTTCCTTCCTTCCTTCCTTCCTTCTTTCCTTCCTTCCTTCCTTCCTTCCTTTCTTCCTTCCTTCCTTCCCGCCCTCGTACCCTCCTTCCTTTCTTTCTTTCTTTCTTTCTTTCTTTCTTTCTTTCTTTCTTTCTTTCTTTCTTTCTTTCTTTCTTTCTTTCTTTCTTTCTTTCTTTCTTTCTGATGGAACCTCATCCTGACCCTGGTCGCCAGCAGCGGACTTGTCTGCAAGTTCAATATAAAAAGAAGGTCATGCGCGCACTCTAGTTCCTTGTCATTTAATCCTGATGTGAGTAATAACAGGGTTAAATCCCAACAAAGTAAAAAAAATAACAGGGTTGAATCTCAGATGCAAATAATAACAGGGTTAAGTCCCAACAATGTTAAAAAATTACCAGGGTTAAATCCTAACTGCTGCAGTTCAAATGCACAATAGTTCTACTCCTCCAAGTACTTTTAAGTCTCAAACTCTCTTCAGGGAGGCTGTGTTGGCTGTGTTCATTTTCAGGTGTTGCTAATTACTTTTTCAATTTCAGTCTCGAGGGATTCTGGTTATTGTAGTGATGGCACAAGTGTTTCATTCAGGAGACTAGGAACCAACTTCCCTCCAAAACACAAATCTTACCCAAAATTAGGGTAGTGGGGAAAATCATGACTATGGCTCTCCAAAGTGGGGGCATAATAACCCCGGTGCTGCTGCCTCTGGAGCCCGGGTCTCCTGTAACATTAAGTAGAAAAAGAAGATCAGGCGCGCACTCTAATTCCCAGTGTGTGTGTTTGGAGGGGAGTTAGTTCCTGGTCTCCTGAACAAAACATTGTGCCATCACTGCAAAGACCAGAATTCCTTGAGACTGTAATTTAAAAAGTAATTGGCAAGAGCTGAAAAGAAACACAGCCTCCCCGAAGAGCGTTGGAGACTCGAAAGTACTTGGAGGAGCAGAACTACTGTGCATTTGAGCTGGCAGTTGGGATTTAACCCTGGTATATTTTTTGAACATTTTGGGAGAAGCAGAACTACTGTGCATTTGAAGTGGCAGTTGGGATTTAACCCTGGTATATTTTATGAACATTTTGTGGGATTTAACCCTGTTACCACTCACATTTGGGATTTAACCCTGTTATTTTTTAACATTACTGGGATCAAACCCTGTTATTACTAGTTTAAGGATTAAATGACTGGGAACTAGAGTGCGCGCCTGACCTTTTCTTTTTTACTTGTCTGCAAGTTCGCCTACAGAAGGCTGAGCAGCCTGAGCGGGCAAACCTCTTTATTATGCAGGAGTCGGAGGAGGAGCCCTCAATTTGCCAAGGTACTAACAGCCTCTGGCCCTTCCACATCTAAGGGCTGCCAAAGTGGTGACTATAGTGAGCGAGCTCCCCCCCTCATTGTTCAGCCCCTCTAAATGACTTGTAACAGCCCACAGCAACCGTAATGCTTATGAATTTTCCGGGAGGGGCACTGAATGACGAGGGGGTGAGGAGTCGAGGGCTAGCCCTGAGCCGGCTGCTTTGATGGGAGCTTCTTTCTCTCCTCTGCTGTTAATCAAGAAGCCCTCGCAAAAAATGTGCTCCTGCACTAGAAACCTTGGCTCTGAGGGGCAGGGGGATGTAACGGATTTGGATCTGCTGTACATTGTGGAGAAAGCAAACTCCTCACAAGTACTTGGTCCCCCTCCCCACTCTACGCAGGGTACGTGGAGCTCAGAGCTTTAACTCCCCTGTCAGGGCAGGAAACGGAACCTGTAAATCCGGTACCCACAAAAAAACCTGAACTGGGGCAGGAGCAGTGCGCCCAGTTAACCTCTGAGGAAATATGCGAGGACCTGCAAAGTGTCCTGACCTTGAAGACAGTACAGATGGTCACAGAGTACATATTTCCGCTGCTGCTGTCGAAACGAGCGTGGCACCAGTTACAAGCCCGATGTTAGCCGCAAGGAGAAAGTGACCTAGATTTGAGGTTTCCAGCTAAACCATTGAGAAAAGCCACTAACATAGAAGACATTGTGTCACCTTTGCTAAAATATTACGACATCCAAGCCCTCGCTGCCACTTCAAAGGAATTCTACAAAAAGAAGAGGTTAAAGGGGACCGCTGCCTTGAGCGAAACACTCTCCTGAGTATGTGGACCAAGTCTAGTGATGAGTCAGGAACTGACTCTTCAACGGAAGCGTCACGCGGCCCCGAAATTAGCGTTCCCTCCCAACAAAACCCGTCTAGCAATCCGCCAGTGGGGAAATTAAACAGCAAAACCTCTTTGATTCTAAAGGGAAGCATGGACACTGCATGGTTAGCCCACTTGCAATCAAATATTCTTTCATCAGTCTCTATCACGCTGGCCCCTTACCTGAAGCTCTACGAGAATTTAAATGAAAACTATAAGGATCTGAAAACTCTAATAGCCTTAATGCATACCAAGATGACACATTCTGAATCATTCATAATGGCTACCAAAGAAAAAAAGAGCTGCAGGGAAAAGGGCTGGAAAGCGTGATTTTAAAATCACTGATTGATCTAACGCAAGAGGCAAGGACGGACAAGAAAATCTTTTTGGAAGGGGTCTGCAATATGCTACGATTACACTCTCCGGGGCATTGTACGGAAAATGAAGCACAGAGTTTTGAAGGTCCGTTATCGACCTCCCCAAGCTCGGCTAGAAATCAGCCTACAAGCTTGCCCGAGAACCCCTCAAGAGTGCTTCACATGGAGTCAGCGAAACATACTCCTTTGACAGCGGAGCCTGTAACCCTTACAGAAAGAAAGATTACACACACTACAATCACCTGCTCCTACACCTGGTTCTTGCACCAAGGACACCTCATGGTGCACCAATATTCAGAATGCATTACAAGATAAAATCACTCTCCTTCTCAATAAAATTTCTACAAAAAATAATCTCATACACCATGTCTTACCACAGAAGCCTCCTCCTACCACTAACCAGAGTCTGCCACAATTCAACTTCAAACCTCTATCCATTGAAGAAGTAGAGTTAATCATACTCAAACTCAAACCATCCAACTGTAAGGGTGATGTCTGCACAGCTACGATTAATAAGGAAGCTACTACTGCACTTGCTCCCTTTATCACTACATTTATTAATGCATCCTTCGAATCAAGCATTGTACCTACCAATTTGAAAGATGCTTGGGTACTCCCTCTTTTGAAAAAACCTACACTAGATCCCAATAACCCATCTAATTACAGACCTCTCACAAAGGTACCATTCTTGTTAAAAATATTGGACCGTGCAGCATACCTCCAAATTCAGCAATATTTGGAAACTAACAACTTACTAGGCCTAAAACAATCCGGTTTTAGACCAAGACTCGGGACAGAAACTGCAGTCTTACACTTAAAGACACAAATTCAAGCCTTAAAAGATAAAGGAAAGTCTGCCCTCCTCCTATTACTCAACCTATCTGCGGCATTTGATCTGGTGAACCATGAAATCCTCTGTAAACACTTGTCATCTGCAGCGCACTTCTCCATTCATGCTAATGCCGGGATCAAATCTTTCCTTAGCAATAGATCCATGAGGGTCTTTGTACCCACTGCATCAGCTTCCCCCTCACAAGTCTCCTGTAGTGTCCCTCAAGGGTCCTGTGTGTCCCCGACACTCTAGAACATTTTCACCAAGCCTTTATTTGACATACTTGATTACCTGGGTGTTACGTATACTATGCAGACAATACCCAGGTACTCATACCCATCTCCGGTGACTACGCTGCAGATAACTAAAAGTTGAATGACATATATAGTATGATACAAGTATGGATGGCCAAGCATGGTTTATGTTTAAACGACGATAAAACTGAACTACTCTTGCTTGGCTCTCCATACAAACTGAACAAACTAGGACAGTCATTCAAAACCTTCAATATTGACGGCAACATCATTAAAGTTGCCAGTGATGTGAAAACACTTGGTATCTACCTTGATTCCACACTGTCCCTCACAAGACAAACACATGCCTTAGCCTCAGCTGCATCATACACATGTAAACCTATTACAGCATGTTGCCCATATTTATCTTCAAACAACTGCACTACAGTAGCAAGAGCCTCAGTACTATCGAAGTTAGACTATTGTAACGCACTATACTTCGGAACTTCACAACATAACATCAACAAATTGCAAGCCATGCAAAATAATGCAGTCAGGTCAGCCTGCAATATCCCCAGGAAACAGCACATCACATCAGCTAGACAGAACCTTAAATGGCTCAATATCAAGCAAAGGATAGACCTCAAATCCTTATCAATAACACACAAATGCCTCCATAACCAGGCACCCTTTTACCTTTATCACACTTTAGTTCGACGCACATCAGCGCGACCTAGTAGATCAGCACAGTACTTCAGTATCACCTTACCAAGATTTAACCAACAACGAGCTGGCGGGGTTAGTTTCCCTGTTCTGGCTGCCAAGAAATGGAACCCACTACCCGTCCCTATGAGGTCATAACCTTCCTTCATGGTGTTCCGTAACAAGGCCAAAACCTGGCTTTTAAACCAGGATCATATACCCCCACACACTAAAGTACCTCACTCACCACTATTACTACTTCTGTGCATACTTTTCGCCTATCTGTATACTTTATGCCATTTTCTGTATCAATGTATGATTACTATATCAGCTTGATTATCTATTGTACAGATGTTTTGCAAACCTTTGAACCTGTAATATCACTATTTCTATTTATAAATAGTGATATCTGTATAAATGTATATTTTTTTGTTGCAAGAACAGCGCTCCGTTGCCTCTGGGTCTTGACGCGCTATACAAATAAATGTCCCCGACCAATCGAATTGAAACAGATACTAGCCTACAAGAGGTTCTAGGGGAAGGGGCAGCCGCTGTCTACTGTTAGTAGGGTGAGCAGTTATGGTGCCTTTCTGGCAGGTTTCTATCTGTCGCTGGACATAATTAGTTTGACCCTGGTATAGGATCGTGTTCTGTGTGGGATGTGGAGTATTTTCAAGATAATAATGCCATTTCCGATTTGCATAGCGCAAACCGAGTTCTCCATTAAAAAGTACCTATCACCAAATTCAATGGTACTCAACGGTACTCATTTTATCAGCATCTGAATGCTGAAAGACTGATCCCACCCAATCTGGGCTGGGCTTTGCACTTCTGACACACACATCACACGGCTGTGGTAGGTTCTAATGCATGCATTATCAACTTAAATAAGAGCTTTTTTTTTATCCTGTCTTTAGGGAACCACTGACTTGCCAGGAGTTACCTTGCAGGGGTCTTTCTAAATAATGCATTCCAATTAGTGGGGGTACGTGGCATGCAAGGATGCAGGGGTGCAGGGCGAATATGTACGCTCATCAGAATAATTGCCCCTGGTGTTGCAGGTTAGCAACGGGTGTGAGTTTATATAGATATACTGGTAATACAATTCCTAGAACAATGATGAGGTAGCACAATATTTAGATGTAATTTAAATAACTGTAGCGAGAACAGGGTTACTGTACTAGAATGTATGCACTTATTACTGATCATCAGATGGTATATGTTGCCATATTCAACCATGCATCAGTCATTTGGACACATCTCTCTACTGTGTGTGCTCAACCAACTGTGCTATCTTGCCATCGTTGGATATCCTGATAGCAAGGCTCGAACTGGCCGAGAGGGCAATGCCCGAAATGCCAGCCCATCATTTTAGTATTGCTCATATTTCTTCGGCCAGAACTGGTCACTTTTTGGCTAGAGTGGGCATTTCATAAATTAGTAAAATACACTATTTGCAACATATTGTACCTAAACTACCCCCTGGGTAGTACTCAAACAGTCTATTCTGGATAGTAATGATTTGTAATGTGTGAGTGCGGGCCGCTTTTTCATTGGTGCCTGGACTGATTTGATGCCCCAGTCTGACTGGTTAGTTCACACATCCAAAATGCATCCATTACGCCCTTGAAGAGCTATGCCAGGATGTAACAGCAATGCTTTCAGAAACAAGACCCAATAGCTCAAAGGTTAGAACGTGAGAACAGTGGCAAGGCCACGGGTGCCTTGGCATGAAAATACCCAGTCTGGTAGGCTGAGATGTGCATTGAGAGGAAATAGGTCACATTTTGAGCTTTTAATGTTTTTTTTACTGTAATATTGTTTCATCTTTATTTCGAATGCAAATGACTCCTACAGAGAGAGAGCAGCACTTCTGTGTATCCCAGCCAACATTGCTAGTTCCCAGATGTCTCGTCACCCATTACACTTTTGACCACTAGTAATAAAGCAAAAAATCTATGGTTTCAGGCAGGAGACCCAGTAGGTCAGAGGTTAGAGCATGTGTTTACTAGTGACAAGGTTGAAGTTTCAAGTCCTCTCATAGACCACAACATGCATTGAGGTGAAAAAAGTCGCATTTTTAGTTTTTAATGCTTTTTTTACTGTTATAATATATTTGTATCATTGTTTATTTTTACAAATGACCAAGAGCGAGGGAGAGACAATAGCACACATTCATCCCAACCAGTGCACCAAACAGCCCCTGCAGTCATGCTCTGGCCTGGACTAGACCATAGGGCAGTAAGGCTGGCCTGACAGGTCAGTGTGGGGCTGTTATGTAGGTCAGTGTGGGCCAGTATGAATTCTTAATGCATTTCGCCAGTCCAGCGCATCGAACAGCCCCTGCAGCCATGCTCTGGCCTGGACTAGGCCATAGGGCAGTAAGGCTGGCCTGACAGGTCAGTGTGGGGCTGTTATGTAGGTCAGTGTGGGCCAGTATGAATACCTAATGCATTTTGCCAGTCCAGCGCATCGAACAGCCCCTGCAGCCATGCCCTGGCCTGGACTAGGCCATAGGACAGTAAGGCTGGCCTGACAGGTCAGTGTGGGGCTGTTATGTAGGTCAGTGTGGGCCAGTATGAATACTTAATGCATTGCACCAATTGTGCTATCATGTAACTGCAATTGTTTTGTTCCGTAACACGTTCTGTAAATGCGTGTAAAAATATCGAGCAAATTGCTGAACTGCGCAACACTCTGTCATTCCTTTGCGTTCTGAATCTGGTAGTGTTGTGTTGCAGGATGTTAAAGATGTCCTCACAAGGCACATGCTTAGCCCACGTGGCTACCATGGCGATACCGAAGAACGCACGTGACTGCTGAAGGAAAGCGCGGGATCCCGCACTACTGACTGACATCAGTGTTTGCGCGCTGGCTCTTAGCTGAACATGACACATTCCTCGTGGATGAGAACACCTACACAGTGCCCTCTACACGTCATAGCACCGCAAAACATACACAGCCCGAAGAAAACGTGTCCAAGGAGAACTTGTTCACAGCAGCAACAATTGAGTAAAATATCCTTGTGTGCCAGATTTGTTAATGGGGTTGCTTGGTTTTCTGTGCAGAGGGGACCTGGCCTAGCAGTTCGGGCTGGGCTGCTACTTTCGGTGGCGGCAGCTGCTGACTGATTTGCACATGGCTGGTCGCCTTTTGCAACGGCGCAGATGGGCTAAAAAACGGTGGTGTGGAAGGTTGCACAGAGCAATTGCCAGTGGTTTAGATTCATTCGAAACCTTCCACCCATCACTTTTGTGGTCAGTTTGTTTCTCCTTGTGAGAGAGGGTATGCCCAGACGTGGGTCCCTTGCTCGCTACGCCACAGGGAACCAGGCTGCACCTCACTGAGGAGGTCCAACAAGGCCGAAACATGTCTGGGGTTGCTTGGTTTTCTGTGCAGAGGGGACCTGGCCTAGCAGTTCGGGCTGGGCAGTTACCTTCGGTGGCGGCAGCTGCTGACTGATTTGCACATGGCTGGTCCCCTTTTGCAACGGCACAGACGGGCTAAAAAACGGTGGTGTGGAAGGTTGCCCAGAGTGGTTTAGATTAATTCGAAACCTTCCACCCATCACTTTTGTGGTCAGTTTGTTTCTCCTTGTGAGAGAGGGTATGCCGAGACATGGGTCCCTTGCTCGCTGCACCACAGGGAACCAGGCTGCACCTCACTGTGGAGGTCCAACAAGGCCGAAACATGTCTGGGGTTGCTTGGTTTTCTGTGCAAAAGGGACCTGGCCTAGCAGTTCGGGCTGGGCTGCTGCCTTCGGTGGCAGCAGCTGCTGACTGATTTGCACATGGCTGGTCCCCTTTTGCAACGGCGCAGATGGGCTAAAAAACGGTGGTGTGGAAGGTTGCCCAGAGCAATTGCCAGTGGTTTAGATTCATTCGTAACCTTCCACCCATCACTTTTGTGGTCAGTTTGTTTCTCCTTGTGAGAGAGGGTATGCCCAGACGTGGGTCCCTTGCTCGCTGCGCCACAGGGAACCAGGCTGCACCTCACTGAGGAGGTCCAACAAGGCCGAACCATGTCTGGGGTTGCTTGATTTTCTGTGCAGAGGGGACCTGGCCTAGCAGTTTGGGCTGGGCTGCTACCTTCGGTGGCGGCAGCTGCTGACTGATTTGCACATGGCTGGCCCCCTTTTGCAACGGCGCAGACGGGCTAAAAAAAGGTGGTGTGGAAGGTTGCCCAGAGCAATTGCCAGTGGTTTAGATTAATTCGAAACCTTCCACCCATCACTTTTGTGGTCAGTTTGTTTCTCCTTGTGAGAGAGGGTATGCCCAGATGTGGGTCCCTTGCTCGCTGCGCCACAGGGAACCAGGCTGCACCTCACTGAGGAGGTCCAACAAGGCTGAAACATGTCTGGGGTTGCTTGGTTTTCTGTGCAGAGGGGACCTGGCCTAGCAGTTCGGGCTGGGCTGCTACCTTCGGTGGCGGCAGCTGCTGACTGATTTGCACATGGCTGGTCCCCTTTTGCAACGGCGCAGATAGGCTAAAAACGGTGGTGTGGAAGGTTGCCCAGAACAATTGCCAGTGGTTTAGATTCATTCGAAACCTTCCACCCATCACTTTTGTGGTCAGTTTGTTTCTCCTTGTGAGAGAGGGTATGCCCAGACGTGGGTCCCTTGCTCGCTGCACCACAGGGAACCAGGCTGCACCTCACTGAGGAGGTCCAACAAGGCCGAAACATGTCTGGGGTTGCTTGGTTTTCTGTGCAGAGGGGACCTGGCCTAGCAGTTCGGGCTGGACTTCTACCTTCGGTGGCGGCAGCTGCTGACTGATTTGCACATGGCTGGTCCCCTTTTGCAACGGCGCAGACGGGCTAAAAAACGGTGGTGTGGAAGGTTGCCCAGAGCAATTGCCAGTGGTTTAGATTCATTCGAAACCTTCCACCCATCACTTTTGTGGTCACCAGATTTGTTTATTAACAAAATAGAAAGGAGAAATTAATATAGAGGAAACAATTATAGTTGAAATAACACACACATTCCACAATCAACAGAGTAGCCCCCGGGATGACTTTATAACTCCCTAAATCCCCTCTGCAACTCAAATTAAAGATATTAACCCAGAATTGCTTTTTAATACGAGGAGGCAAGGAGCTCTTTTGGGTTAAGGGGAGCTGATGAAAAAAAGATCTCAATCTACGGTTAAAGGTTCCACACCATGACACCAGAGAGTTCTTTTACTTTTGGTATCTCCCCCACTCCACCCTAGCTGTCTCAGGAGGATAGCTCATGGGCAACGTGCTCGCCTTGAAAGCAAGATGACACAGAGCACCACTGGTTCAATCCCTGCGTCTGCTCTTAGAAACCTCTGGGTATTAGTGCGTTATAAATAACCTATCGCATATCATAGCTACCCTCCCCTCCCCCACCAGATCGAGGCTGAAATGCCAAGAGAAAGCCCCCAGGAGGCTGAACGTTCTTTAGTATTGACTCCACCATTTTACAAAAACATTCGACTTTGTGCTACTTTGGATAGTTCAACTAAACGTTATCCCAACAGCAGGTTTTCTTGCCCAAAATGTGGCATGCACAAAGCGACACGTAAGTACATGTGAATATACTGTCACACATGGTATACTAATGGAAACGGGTGCTTCAAAGACTTGCTGCTCTTATCACTTGCTGGTTTGGAAATAATGGTTATGGGATCAATGGACCGTATTGGGCCAGACTAGGGGGTCAAAATAAAGGGTATTGCCGTAGCCCATATGCAGCTTGCTCGGGATTGGAGAGGGGAGGCCTCATGAGATCTTTACACCTCCGTGTGAGACTTTATAGAGGCATTTTATGCAGGAAAAGTGTTTACCCTGAACAGCATAGATATGAAATGTTTGACAACACATTGAAATATTTGCCACATTTTGCAGATAATTTCTAACAGAAATTGCTATTTATTTTGCTATTTATAAAAATGATGCTTTGTTTGCACATTTCAATTTATACATAAATAACCTGGAGCCTGGCTTGTGAGTGGCTCTTTCAGATTGACCTATGGATCAAGCAACAATTAATAGGCTGGTAAGTGTTGTGTGTGGAGTGGAAGCAGGGAAGAGAGGTGATGGGGTGATAGGACATCTGCCTTTGGATCCAGCTGCAGGAGTGCTAGACTAGATCAGGTGATCTTCCCGTCAATACTGTTTAGCTTGCTTCTTCATATAGTAATAACATGATAATCAATGTGTACATTGGATTCCTTCCGACAGTAATCCTTTGCCAATTCCCATGCATTCTGTAATGCCTGATTTAGCCCATGTAACTTGTAGCCCTTTCATAACTGTGATCACTGTCAAAGTATTTGCGCTACCTCTTCAATCGTTTTTATAACATATGTAAGTAACCTCTTACACTCTAAGGTATTAATTTCGTAATTTGTAAGGTGCCCATTGGGAACACGCTGCTTTGTCGTGCCTCAAAGAGAGAGGGAAGGGTAGGAGTGCAGGTCATTTGTAGTCTTTGGACATTAAAATCTGGTAAGTGCAGGGGATGGATCGGGACTGGCCAGCTGGGCAGGAGGGCAGTTGCCCCCCCACACCCCAGGCAGGTAGGGCTGATGCTTCCAGGACCGGCTGTTGTGGCTTTCTGTTTTTCCCCCTCAGATTTAATCTTAAAACAAACAGTTTTCTCAGGACAAGATGGCCGCCGGCATGGAGTAGACGTGGTGAAATGAGCTCCTCTCTGCCTCTGAACAATAATGCAATGTTCGGCAGCGTTACGATAGCGACATCTCGCTCTCCTGACAGTTTTTGCAAGTAATGATCCTCTAGAAATCAGTGGGGGTCCCTGGTTCATAAACTCCAATTATTTTTATCATAAGGCACCAAGGGTGAAGAGAGGGGGCTGGAGCAGCAGACGGCAGAGAGGCCTGTGCACACTGAGTTCAGATAGCAGGCTCCAGGGACGGGAACTGCAAGGGGTGACGAGTGGGCGATGGAACAACTCGAGGCCCCAACCCAGAGGTGAAAAAAGGCATCGCTCCTGTGCCATCAGCGACACTGACGGGAGCCTGGTGTGAGGTGCAGAAGTGAAGAGAGGCGAAGGGGCCTGCTTCACCCGGCCCATCCTGACATCACAGCTGTGGGATCCTCTGTCAAGGGAGTAGGGTCACCACACAGACCCTGGTAATGCTGAGGCTAATCCGCTTCCTCAGGAGTATCAGGGATTGAGGAGGTGAGAAGTGAAGCGGGCACTCCAAACGCTCAATCCAGCTACACAGGGAAGCGGCCTTAGGGCGCTCCTTCGTCAGAGTTAGAGAACATGCAAAGGCATTCATTGATCGCTGTGAGGCTCGGCCCCACTCATACCATGCGTTAGCTCTGTTCTGACAATCGAGAAGATCCAGGATGGTGACGAGAAGGAGGGGGCCCTGAGCGGTGCACAGAGAAACGACCACAGGTCAGTTTGAAGCGAAGGCCAGAAGGTGCTGTCACAGGGAATTTGCTGAGAAACTGGGAACGAGCTTGGGGTGCATCCTCTGGTGTACAATTGAAGGGACTCTGACAGGGATATTGAGACAACGCGAGTTCGGATTAGCACATTGGGAGTGACACTTAGACTCATGGAACAGCCGTGAGGGCAGCTGGGCAAGACTCCAGATGGAAGTCCAACCTGAGAAAGGTTGCAGAGGGAAGCTGCCACATATTTCCCCATAAAGTGACTCGCTAATATGCCCTCATCCTTCCGACACACAGGTGTTTTGTCTGTTAGAAGCAGAGGGGTGAATTAAAAACCTAAATGCCTAGAGGGAAGCACAAGGTGGCACCGTCCCACAACAAGAGTAGGGCACAGGACCGATTCAGTGAATCTGGGTCCCAAACACAAATCTGCCAGAGGAATCTCAAGAAGGTGACAGACTTGAACTGGGCTTAATATCGCTGTCAACGATGGTGAAGATTACTAGAGGAAAATGATACAGTAAGATTCAGCTGGCAAGTGTTAACACGGTTTTGGGCATTTTTAAGGCTGTCTTCATTAATCAGAAAAGTGCAATACAACAGTTCTTTAGAAAGAAAAATGAAGACTTCTTTATAGAGATTGGGTGTAAACCGCGCTGGGAGTACAGTGAAGGTGAACTATTGAAAACACATGATATGATATTATTATATCATAATACCCAGAGGTTTCTAAGCGCGGACCCGGGGATGGAACCTGTGTTATTGCGTGTCGTCTTGCTTCCAAGTCGAGCACGTTGTCCCTGAGCTATCCTCCCGAGACAAGTACTAAGAAATGGGACTGGGTGCACAGCCATGATAAAGTAGCAAGGATGAAATCGCTCAGCACCTTTGCACAGATGCACTTTATGTTTTAAAAAAAAACAGAATAATATAAAATTGTTTTCATTTCTCCCATTGAGAAGACTCTTTATGGCACTGAGACTTAATAGATTGGAGGTACTTGATGTCATTGGCGCTTGGTCTGGTATGCCAAAGAGAATCGAATGTGCAGGTTGTGTCATGATGAACAGCAAATTGAAACTATTCCTCAGGTAAAAACCTCTTGGCCGGCTATGAAAGTTACATATGATTCTCCTAGGGCACTCCATTTTAGACGAAGGATGTATTGTCTTTCCTTACAGAGTTTGGGAAGTGTACCCAAGAGGATTGAAGCATACAGCACAATCTTTTGGCATTATCAGTACAGTGGTAAGAATACATTTGCCCATCCTATCGAATTTTACAGTCTAGAACACATGGTCGCACTAGGATTGGGTCCTACACATTTTATTATTTATTACAAAGGTTGAATTAGGTTTCCTTTTTTTCTCTAGATCATTGATCATACCTTATTGAATAAACCTGGCCTGGGTCTATTAATTACATACATCACCAGAGGTTCTCTGGAGTTTTTATTCTAAGGTGATTAATCAAGCTTAAGGTGATTTTTACAAAATGTATAATATTCACGAATAGGATCGTTAAGTACATTCATTTACGTTTTTCCTTTTCGTTAAATTGCAGCAATCTTCACAATAGAATACCCTCGATGAAGAGTCTTCTAACTAGAAACGCGATGGGTTTCTCGTTAAAGTAGAAACTGCGAAGACATAAGGAATGTTGTGAAATGTATTTATCTCGATGAATGTTTGTCTACATACTCAGGTTACCATAATAACTTTGAAATTGTTCCAATGTATACGTTTGAAAATCTATAGTTCCTAGAGCATTGGGAACTGTGTCTTGTAATGAATGCTAAATATGTCCAATGTTTAAGTCATCATAGGGAACGAGTTGAGGATATCAGAAATGACTTATTTTGGCTCAGATGTGTGTCTGGCTATAGTTGGGGTCTGACAATAGATATAATTCAGGTTTGGAAAGTTGCAGCTGCTCAACTGGTTTTATTGAAGGAAATAGAATGATTTTATTGATCTGCTGTTAATTATGTAATAATGCTGATATGTTTTTATTGATGAAATGTAAACTTTATATTGTTGTTAATTAGGTCATGTTTTAATTCTGTAATTCTTTCTTTTTTGATATTATTGTGTAAAGGTTTGTATGAACTATAAGCATAATAAAAAAATAAAGTAACAGAGCAATGGCAACAGGAGCCGTGGCCAATTCGATTACAAAGGAGGTCCTGCAACAGGGTCTAAAGGAATTCCAAGAATCATTCATGGCAACCTTCCAGGTGCAGTTTCAGATGCTGAGATCCAAACTGACTAAACCCATGATGGAACTCAAAGGGGAGATCATGCAATCGGGAGAAAGAACAGACATCACACAGAGAGAGTACTCTGGGAAAAGGCTGAAGAGGGGTGGGAGAATAGCGAGTTGCTGGAAAACTGTCTAGGATTTCTCACAACTTGAAATGGAGGACCTGGAAAATAAATCCAGATGATCTAGCATCCATATTAGGAACATTTCAGAGGAGGTGAGTGTCAAAACACTTAAGACACAAGTCCAAACCCTGTTTGCTGACCTCATGGGAATCACTCAGACGGAGGCTATTAGAATTGAGAGCACATAGAACTGGCTGTAAAAGAGGAGGTGAGAGACCGCCGCCAAGGGATGTCCTGGTCGCACTTACGTGTACTTACAGAAAGAGGAGAAATAACAGGCTGCAAGATAAAAAGACCATATAGCGATTGGTGGCTCCAGGAACAAACTTTTCTAGGATTTGGCATTGAGAACATTGCAAAAAAGGCAAGCGATGGGCCAGGTAGTGAGAGAACTGACTCTGAGGGACATAAGACACAAGTAGACCTTTCCATTTGGCCTGTTGTTTTCCTGGGAGGGATCTCAGTGCTGGATAACATCGGTGCAAGAGGGGTGTGACCGACTACAATTGGAGACTCAGGGCAAGGAAAGGGCCAAGGGCTCAGGAGAAGAACTGCATAGGAAGAAAAATCATGGGGCTGGTCCACTGTGGGTGGAACTACGTGGAGGAGAGCTGTCATGAATCGGCGATATCGATCCTTCTGGTCTGCCTGCTCCCTCAGTCAATAGCCACTACTCTGTTCACCTTCAACATGGCCAACGCCATGTCTTCGGTGCGGTCTAGTCGTCTGTGTGGATCTCATGCTGCCTTGAAAACAGACACGTCCCCCCGCCTCTGCGCATCTCAACGCTTTGTTTGCCTGCGCCTCGCCCGGCAATTTGTATTCTAGTACCCAGCCCCATTTTATCGCGAATCCTGGTAACCATCATCCATCCTTCCTGGTCCCCCCTTCCTATTCCTTTCGGTGCTCTATTCGGAACCTAGTTGCCATGTCTACCTTATCCTGGTTCCGTCGTAGACCCGTCCTGGAACATTGAACGTAACCCGAGCCCCGGCGCTGCCGCGACTGGGAGTCACTGACCTGCGCGCTCACCGAAGCCCAGCAGACTGGATTCAGAAGACTCTAGAGCTTACCTTTATAAGGCACGCTCGTCCAGGAAAAAGAAACCCGTGAACTAAAAGAAGAAATCCACAAGAAGCAAACAGGTGAGTCACGAATCCGAGGACTCGGATTCTGACAAGAGCGCCTAGAGGACCTCTGCCATGAAAAGACCTGTGAGGGTCATCGCATCACAAATACAGGTCGTACCCCTCAGTGAAAACTACATACAGAAGAGTAAGGTAACCTGACTACCTGCATGGAACAGTAAGAACTTAATTTAAGGTAGATCAGGCAAGAGTTACAGAGCGAAGGCTGAAGATATGCTCCTATCTTGTTTTTCACATAAGGGCGAAAGAGCCCTGACAGGGGGGAGCTAAGGGGCCCATATGATGGGGGGATGGTCTGCATGCTTTCATTGGGGTTAATTGGGGTTATAGAAAGTCAAGAATCAGGGGGAGGTAAGGGGAAGGTTTGGGAGAACAGGAGGTGGGTGGATAGATGGTGGGTGGGACTGCACACAAAGTGATTGTAACTGAGAGATATACTGATGGAAGAAGTGGAAGATATAACCTGGGGAGGGGTACAATATGGGGTTCCCCCATGACACAGCATGTTTCTGTGGCTAACACTAAATGTGAGGGGCCTCAACTCCCCACTGAAAAGGAAAAAGGTGGAGCAATATATAAGAGACCAAAGACCCGATGTATTAGTGCTCCACGAGATGCATCTCTTGAGACAGGGTCAGGGTAGAATTAGGTTCAGGAATTACCATCCAATATTTCAGGCCACAGCAACAACCAAACTGCAAGGGTCTTATTGGCCTTTAGAGAGGGCAACTAAGTGCAGATTGAAAAGACAGAGGAGGGCAGGGAGGGTCAGTACATAATGGTGAGGGGAAGATTGGGTTGCAGTCGGTTTATAATAGCGTCAGTTTACGCACCAAACACTGGACAGGAAAAATGCATTAACGATTTTCTGAGGTGGCTGGAAACCTTTGCCGAAGGGGATATAGTGATGATGAGAGACTTCAACCTTGCATGGTCTCTAACCCTAGATAGAAGTTCAGGTAGAACGCATGGCAGTGACATTGCTTCGACATCTTTGAAACACAAATTCTTTGAACTCCACTAGAGGGATTTCTGGAGGGAGACGAAGGGCAAGACACATGGCTACACCTTTTCATCTACTGTGCACTGTAACGGGGCAGATACATATCCAAGTATCAGCTATTGCCCCTATTCAGTTGAATATGCAAGTGCCAATTCCTGCCCCTTCTCATCATTACCGTACAGATGAGAAACTATACCAGCTGCGGCAGCCCTACCGCACCATGAATATAGGGGTGATAGACAAGACAAACTAAGGCAGATTCCAAGAAACAATACTTCGATTGGTTGTGCAACACTAGTAGGGATTACAGTTAGATAGCAGAAAGCACAAGTAATGTGCTGTATATAGCATAGAAGGGAGGAGGATTCCAGGAATACCAAGAGTGGTACTCACTACACTGATAGAGCAGGTGGAATTATAGGCAGGTTAGATGCAGCATACATGAGCAGGAAAACCAATGTATGGAAGATGCACAAGGTGAATATAACATGAACAGACACAAAATATAGGTTGTGAACATGGAGGTGAGAAGCGCAGAGGTGCAGCCATTTCCCTAGCACAAAGGCCGCACCAGGCCTAGCAGTTAGCAAGGCCTCAGTCAAGATGTTGAATTCACAAGCTTTGAAGGTGCCCAGACAGTAATTTATAGCAAGCACCAAGGTCAGGAGCAATAGATGAGCAGAACGCAGTGACTAAATTACAGTTCCCAGGACGAGAAGCAAAGAACCCAAAGAGATTTAAAGTTACCATAAGAGCACAAACAGCCATTGATGTCCAGATGCATGAGATCAGTATGGCAAAGAGTGTATAGAGGATAGATGAAGGGTGTCTCCAGTGGTCAACATTCATGTCAGAATTAGCTAAAAGTCCAAGAAACAGGAAGAATTTCATTCTCCAACACAGTCCCCTGACATATGATCAAAATATGAAGAACATTGGCTATTCATTATGAGCCAAGTACAGATAAGACACCTGCTGAAACTTCCTAGCATACACACAGATGCAAGATGATACACAAGGCCAAGTACAAAGGAACAAACAGACCACATGGCCTGGGAATGATAGAGAGTACTTTTAATTGGAATTAGTGCAGACCATGGACTTCTCTCCCCTCTAACCTATGTGTCTCTCACATTTTGACATCTTGCCGCAGTATCCAAAGTTGGGGAGTAAAGTGCAACCAGTAGAAATCCCTCTTGCCACAGCGCCCATGATGACTAACGGCAGCCAATTAAATGTGCAATATAGTGATGTAGTGAAACTATTATCTATGATGGGTTGGGCTCAGGAAGATCCATCAGATATGTATAACCCAATGAGGAAACTAACACCTATGTATATCATATATTGCTTTAGATATTAACCAATCCTAACCACTTATACGTTTTGTAAATGATATTGTGTTATGACACCATTGCTTACGTATTTTTTGTGCAAAACTGCTCACATTCACTGGAATGTTGAGAGCTGCTTCTATGTTGTCCCGTCCGAGATTCTGTGTTTTGAATAAAGATGGGTTTTGCTGTGTATTTGGGTACCCCATTATTGAGTTTCATTTTTATGCTATTGTGAATCTGGGACCATCTCTACAACACAAAATGCAATCGCGAAGAGACTACATTTCGGTTTCGTCCGTGTTATTGGAAAGGAAAGAAGACATTTCCGTAAGCCTCTTGGCGTTAGCAGACCACGCTGCTGTAGTGATGAAACTGCATTCTCCTAAAATACACAACCACAAGTGGCAATTGTTTGTTCCTGAGGAACTGGTCAGAGATCCTGTCATTAGTGAAGACGTTGAGACCAAAATCTCCAGGTTCTTTGAAGAGAATGTCAGCAGGTCCACGTCTGAATTGGTGAAGTGGGATGCATTTAAAGCTGTGATACGAGGAGAATTGATGTCATTGAAGGCTAAGAGAAGACATCAACTAAGGGCTTTAGAAACCCAACTGTAAAAGGAATTGAAAATCAGATAGCAGGGTGTGGAAACCTCCCCATCAAGGGTGGCTTATACAGCATATAGGGAAGCAACGGTGTAACTTAACCTTTTCAGAGGGAACATTGCACTGGAATTAGTGAAATATAATAGGGTTCTTTACACTTCTGAAAATCTGAGACCCGAAATTGGTTAAGAGGATGTCTTACGGTTCATTAAATCTCTCACCTAAAATAAATTGCTGGGACCAGATGGGCAAGATGGGGTTTCTGCAGGATTTTAGAAGGCTTTTTGGCAGATTTTGGTGCCAGTCTTGTCTAAAGTTTGTAATTATTTTATCATTTTGTAATTTTATTTTTCGCAGCTCGGGTGGATTTCTCAAACAATGGAAGAATACAAAATAATTCTCATCCCTAAACCTAATAAGGACCCAACTAATTGTGGATCATATCACCCAATCGCCCTGATAAATATAGATGCCAAGATATACAGCAAAGAGCTGGCGAATAGGTTGGACACCTTTTGGACACCCTTTTGGCTTCCCTGATTCAAGATGATCAATCAGGCCCTATTAACCCCCTTAACTGCTGAGTTTTAATCAAGCCTATGCAAAAAGGATGAGCATACTCATCCTTAGCACTTAAGGGGTTAAAGACTGGCAAATGTTTCACAGCATCAGAAGGGTGACACCTTTATTAAAAGGTGCAGGAAACTGATACTTCTGCAGTCTTGCTGTCATTAGATGCTGAAAAGGCCTTTGACAGGGTGGAATGGTCTTTCCTATTTGCCACGATGAAGACGATGGGCTATGGAGAGGCATTCTTGCGTATGGTAAGATCTAACTTCATAGATGTAATCTGGTGACAGGGTCATCTCGTCCTTGGGGAACAGTGTTTACCCTTTCCACCTTGCTCGTGGGGGTCAAAGAGTCTCTTCTCTTCGAGCCACTTACACCCCTTCTGCTCAATCCCTCCTCCCTTCTCCAGGGCTGTCTGCCCATCTTTTTCTGGAGGCAAGCTGCTCTTTCTGCTCCGCCATTAATGCCTCCAACATGTTTAGCCTCTAGGCTATGGGTTTCACCCCTTGAGAGACTGCCTAAGATAGGGAGTCTCCTCGCACCTTTTTAAAACAGAGGGACATTGCACTGGGGAGGAATGGAAGGAAGAGCCCCTGCTGCATGGGCTCTTCCTTCCATACCTCCTCACTCCACTCTGGGGTTGTCGACTGGGACCCTCTGGGAGACTCATAATGAGCCATTATTATTTGCGGTTGGCAGGGCCATCTTCTGGACCGTCAGCTGTCAAAATTAGGCTCTTTAGCAGAGTAAATGCTTGCTGGCAACACTCTGTGCCTTCCGTGCTACTATAGTAATTCAATCAGTGCTGCGGGCTAATCTGCAGTGTTTCTGAAGTGTGCGATCGTTGGGGGAGGCCCAGGGGATGCTGGGAAGCTTAGAAGCCTCCTGCTCCCCTGGGTCCTAGTGCTCGATGCTTTCACCGGCACTTCCGTTATGCGAGGGAATGTGTGGAGCGCTCGTGGCTCTGGCCCAGACTCCCAGGTATACTTATAATATTACTTTACAAAAGAAATCGCTAGAACGCATGTGCAATGTCTCCTCATGTGAGGCCTGATTCTATCTTGGAACGCTCGCTGCGTGCTATGCTGTCACTAGATATTCGCTCTATAACACTTCAGAAAACCAATCCCATTGTATGTAAAGTCCTTAATGGTATGCTGTACCGATATTATCTCGAGTAAATAGATCAATAGTCAAGTAATTGTGAAGTCACTTATCTGGGGCAGAAAAAAGAAAGAGGAAGGGTATAGGGCTAAGGACTCTTCTATCTCACACAGGCTCCTGATAGGTAGAAGGGAGGAGCGCGGGGACTACCAGAGTCTAGAGGATCATGGGGCTCCTAGTGCCTGTGGAAAGATTTTCTTGAACTTTTAAACCTTGGATTTATCTTTTCCTCGGAGTGCTGGAATAAAACTAAGAAATGCCCAGTTTAAATGTTCAATGTTTTAAAGTGCTGATGTTGCAGCAATAAAGAAAGATAAAGCATAACGCTTGCCTCCGTCTCTTTAATAGAATCAAGACTACCCTGCGCTGTAAGCCTGGGTAATCTTCATTATCAACTTAACACCGAAGGGGGCAATCCTCGCAGATGTAAATTCAAATGCGCCCTTTATGTGGGCTACAAATGGTATTAAATATCTGGGGGTAAAGCTTTCTATCAAATTAAC
Source organism: Ambystoma mexicanum (assembly GCF_040938575.1). NCBI lineage: Eukaryota > Metazoa > Chordata > Amphibia > Caudata > Ambystomatidae > Ambystoma > Ambystoma mexicanum. Next base: position 382,007,357 of record NC_090925.1, read on the forward strand.
CGTTTGTTGAGTACATTTATTTGGAAGAGAAAAAGACCATGGCTCCTGAGTAAACTTCTGGCAACTCCTAGGGGGAAGGGAGGACTGGGTCTACCAGACTTTCAGAAGTACTATGAAGTGACACAAATTTAAAAAATGTGAGAAGGGTTTAGCAGCGATTTTAGAAAACAATGGGTCTTCGTGGCTAGGGCTGTTATGACCCATCATCTGCCTGAGGTTATAGGACTTCCTAGGAAGGATATGCTGAGACACCTGTACTTAGTCAGATTACTAAGCTTGTGTGGGACAAAAAGAATGGCCTTGTCTGGAAGTTGCATATATCCTCATTCCCCTCACCCTTAACACCACTGTTTTAGAAATCCCAAATTTCACTGGACTTAGAAGAGCGGGCATTTAGGAGAGATTCGCAAATAATCAGAGCAATATTTGAGGTTATCCAGAAACAAAAAGTTGAAACAATGTCATTTGCAGGAGGAAAAATGATGAAATGGCATCAGGTTAGAAGTTGGGAGGGGGAAAGAGGAGACCATGCGAAATTGGGAAGTTGGGGGCTGCTGGGGACCAAGTTCAGAACCCACATTTTATTTATTTATTTAAATTTGTATAGCGCACAGCAGCCCTGGGGCATCATGGCACTGTTACAGAAAACTTGCTTAGTACAGACTTACATAGGTGGAGCAACAATGCAGACAATATAAACAGCAGAGAAGGAGATGTGTGTTCTTTGGTTACAGAGGAACAGCAGAATAGGCCAGTGATAATGTTGCAGGTTACAGGGAAGTGACATGATTAGTTGAACAGTTTGGTTTTCAGCATTTTGCGGAAGACAGTATAAGATTTTTCTTTTCTGAGTGCAGTGAGGAGGGCATTCCAGTTTTTGGGGGCTAGGTTTTGAAAGCTGGAGCCTCCTGCTTTTGACCTTTTCAAGGAAGGGACATAGATTTGGTTAGAGAGATGTGCTCTAGAGGGTCTGGATGAGGGGTTGAGGGTGATCCTATCTGAAAGTTAGGGAGGGGCGTTAAGTGACAGGCACTTGTGTGTAATGGCCATGGTTTTAAAGAGAATGTGTCCTTTAACTGGTAGCCAGTGTGCATCTTTCCTTGCCTGTGAGATGTGTTTCCTTTTAGGAATGCTCAATGCTGCTCTGAGGGCATTGTTTTGTGTCGCTTGGAGCTTGTTGAGGTTTTTGGCAGAAGTGCCTAGGAAGAAGAGGGCATTACAGTAGCCAAGCTTGATGCCGACTGTGGCTCTGGCAATTGATAGGCTGTTTTTAGTTGACAGGAATGGCTTAACCACGTTGATAATCTTTGTGGTGAGGGCAGCGCAGTAGAATATAGCACTGACCTGGCGTGTCATAGACAAGGAGGAGTTAAGGTACACTCCTAGGGTTTTTACTGCTGATGAATCAGTAATAGTGGTATTGTCTATGTTGAAGGTGCTGTATTGGGGGGAGAGTTTCTTGAGCATTTCTCTAGTGCCTATCACGAGGATATCTGTTTTATTTGCATGGAGACAAAGGCCATTGGCTGCCATCCATGTTTGAATGGCTGTGTAGATGTTGGTTAAGGCCGCAGCGTCTTGTTCGTAGATGCCGGTTAGGGGGAGTAGGACTTGTGTGTCATCAGCATAGTTTGTGTAGGCTATGTCACGCTGATCCAAGTCATTGAAGAGAGGAAGTGTGAAGATGTTATACAGGGTAGGTGCAGTACATGAATCCTGTGGGACTCCACAGTGTATAGTTGTGGGAGAGGCACACGCAGAGGCAGAGAAGACTCTCATGAGTCTTCCTTTGAGGAGGGACACAATCCTTGCTGTGGATTGTGGGGAGAATTGGGCCGCGTTTATTAGTTGCTTGCTGAGAATATCATGGTTAACGAGATCAAAGGCAGCCGACAGATCTAACAAAAGGAGAAGTGCCGGTTTGCTTTTGTCCATAATGTCGCCCAGTTGGATTTTGAGATCTAGTAGGGCAGATTCTGTCCCGTGGCCTGGGCGAAATCCAGATTGCCTTTTGCCTAAGATCTTGTTTTCTTCAAGGAATTGCTGGATTTGAGTATATGCCACTTTATCCAAGATGTTGAGCAATAATTGTACTGTGGTGATGGGCCTGTAGTTGTTGGCTATTTCAGGGTCCAGTGAGATTTTTATTTTTTAGAAGTGGGCAAACTCACGCTTCTTTTAAGCTGTCAGGAACTGTGTTGGTTTTGATGGAGGCATTAATGAAGGTTTTTAGAAAAGGGCAAAGGGTCACTGCACAGTCTTTGACTAGTTTGGCAGGGCATGCATCTCCTTTACAATTTGATGGCCTGATTTTGTTGACGATATTTATAACTTCAGACTCAGTAACTTCCCTGAAAGAGAAGGGTTTTATATTGTCGGAAGTGATTTTATTTTCAGGAAGGGATGCTAAAATGATATTTTTAGAGAGGTTTTTATGATGCTCATGGATTTTCTTTTGCAGTAGCTCAATTTTATTTAGCAAGGTTGTTTGTACACTAGTACACCATGCTTTGTCTTTGACAATCTCTTGTGATTTGGTGGCTGGAGTGGATAGTTCTTTAAAGATGGCAAAAATGTCTTTAGACTCGGAAGTGGCATTGTTGATTCTCTCGTTATAGGACAAGGATTTGGCTATCGTTGTGGCTTTCTTGTATGGAGTGGCAAGAATCTTGTAGGTGTATAACGTGGATTCCTGTGGGGAGCTTAGCCATTTGCTCAAGGCTTTACGTTTTTGGGTACCTAGTTCTTTTAGTTCTGCGGAGAACCAAGTATTAGAGTGTTTTATTTTTTTGGCTTTTTTACTTTGTAGTGGTGCTAGTCAGTGTTGTGTTATAGATGTCCGCCCGTACCGATGGGTCTGAGGAGGTTCGGAGGTTGAGTGTTAGAGAGTCTAAGTGGGGGAGGATCCTTTCTTTGGTAAGGTTTTGCATATTAGGTGTTATTGTTTTCCATAGTCTGGGTTTGTTTTCCATATTTGAGGTTATTTTTTGCAAATTCAGGGTTATTGTAAGTTTGTCACATATATAATAACTGCACATTTTTTTGGAAATATGCAGGGTTATTTGGAGTCCATTGTTGATTTGAAAGAAATTTAAAAGTAAAAAGAGAGAGTTAAATACAAAAAAAGCTGAATTTTACAGCTACAGTGTGGTGTGGGGTAACCTATTGGGACAACATATCAAGGGGTGTAATATGACCCTGGCCCTTAAGCACAAAGGCATGCTCACTGGCCAAAGTCGAGTTCCCTGGCTAATGGACCCAAAAGACATTTATAGCCGCGGCCATCTAGAGGATCCAAAAGAATCATTTCAAAATATATAGTGGGCACGGCCAAAACCCATGCTCACCGGCCAGGGCCATGTGGCCGAAATACATGTATAGTGGCCAGAGCTTAAGGCCGTGGCCACCTAGTGGGTCCAAAAGAAACATATTTGGGGAACATGTATAGTGGACACTGCTGAAGGCCGAAGGTCATGATGAGTGCTTTAAACGGGGCGGTCCTACCTGCCCCTCAGTACCTGCACTTCTTATTTTTGAGCATTTTAGTATTAGCACTTCTCAATGCCTAAAAAAGGGTACCAGTGCTTAACTATGATGTGAGGTGAAAATGTCACTTTATCACAACTTAAAGGACTACGTTTCTGCACCCTTTGCTGGAGAAAACAGCGCTCTCTCCCACCTCTCCCACCTCCCATCTCCAGCAAACGCAGTGCCCATAGTGTCACCTTCAGGGCCCACCCTGCAGAACAAAAGGAGAAACAAACATGCTCTCAGCATATTAGGCGCGGAACATTATTTCGCTAAGTGCGCTTCATCTATTACCAATGGCGTCCTTTGATGGAGCAGGGATAGATTTGGAAAGCCTGGGAAATTATTTTTTTAAAGATGTTTGTTATTAGCAGTGCCTATTCTAATATATAAAGGTTTAAGTAATAGTAATAAAACTCCCCTTCTAAAGCTTAGTTTACAGCAATGAAAATTGTCTCGGGAGTATAGCTTAGCGGCAACGTGCTCGCCTTGGAAACAAGATGACAAGAAGCAACGCAGGATCGATCCCTGGGTCCGCGTTTACAAACCTCTGGGTATTAAGTGCGTTATAAAAAGCCTATCATATCATATATGATATCTGCTAGTTTGATACGCAAAGAAAAGACTCATTTTATATGGCTATTCAAACTTTCTTGACACATTGCAGGACAACAAACTGGAGGTTTGGGTGAAATGATCTCAGATACACTGCTTTACCAAAATGTGTGCTGCTTGGCACATCATTTGATCCCACTGGGCATTTCCTGCAAACAACAGGGTGTGCCTAAAAGAGATCTGTGCCCAAGGTGTGATGCCAAAATGGCTGGCACCAAAAGCGCTGCTCTGGAATGTCCGGCTTCGTAGCTTGGTGAGGTACCTGCAATTCATTTTATTCCATTTAAATCACTGGCCATGACTAGTTTCCCAGTCTTGTTTTAAAACATTCAGTGCACACGGCCAAAGGCCAAGCTCACTGGCCAGGGCCTGCAGCAAATCCCCATTGCAAAGCCAATGAGCACATACATATTATAAGAGAAGGGATTCACAATGACATACAAAATGGCATTATGGGGGACATGGCATTATGGGGGACATCAACTGGAGCGCGCCGAGTTATATGGTCATGACTTCCGACAGCTGCTGATTGTGAAGGGTTTTGTTGCGTTAAATCTGCAAAACTTAATTGCACCTTAACTAAGATATATATATATATATATTTATGTACAATATTCTATTTGAGCCAAGTCACACATGCCACAATGTCACCTGGTAACCATCACTGGAATTTGGCAGATATTTTGCAGACAAGTTTGTATGCATGTGCCCCCCCCCAACCCAAACACACAGTCTGGACATTTTTATATTTTTGGGAAAGATTCATAAAAAAAAAAGTTATTAAGGGAAAAAAAGCACTTTTGGACTAGTCCCCATTCATTTTGCCATAAACAAAAAAGGTCTGTTATGGATGGATCACACAGGAAAAAACGATCAACGGAATCGGACCAGGTTCCGAAACAATTTGGGCACGAGGCATTGACCCGCAATCCTTTTAGGGTGTGGGGTTATGGCATCCAGTATTTTTTTAAAATATTTGACATAGATTGGGGTGCTCCTTTCCTCTCCAAAAATATAGCTATCTAATGGTGAATTGCAGCAGACAGGCTTTTCAGAAATGAAAAAGCTGGCATCTTTTTTTCCAATGCAAGAGATAACCGCAGTTATACCCACTGCTTCCCCTTCCCGAAAAAACTGTGAAATGGTATTATAGGGTGATGGGCGTCACCATGTCAAGGGGGGTCACAAGTAAGTGAGCTGGAAATGAAATCACGGTTTGACAGTGAACTCTCTGTGTTTGGAGTTAATACTGAACTGAACCTGCGTGACTTTAAGCCACCCACCTTTCACCAGAAAGTATTTCACCAGCTTCTGTGCAATCAGGCGCATGCGCTCACAAGTACGTGAGCTGGAAGTGAAATCGCGGTTTGGTCGTTCAGAGGCTTGGTGGTTGGTGCTGGCCAGGTCTTAAGGTACTCTGTGCTTTATCCTGCATTAAATAATGTGGCGGTGGGGCAGTTTTCTGCTGACTACTGAGGGTTGGACAATTGAGTTGGATAAATATCTGAAATCATAGCGATGGTAAATAAGACAAAAAACAAGAAATCCGTTTATAATCTACGTGCAAACAAGACAGTAAATTACTGGATGGCAAAAGTGGATACGAAAGTGAATACCCAGACTGGTCAATTACCAGAGATCGATGATAACTCACTATTCAACCTTTGCTATACATTGTAATCTGATCTTGCAGCGCATGTGGCAGTAAAGCTACTAATTGACTTGGTAACGGATAACATCCACAATGCAGCCGCTGGGTCCCGGGCGAGAACAGACATTTTAACCCTTAATGAGAGGTTGAGTACTTCTCCCCTATTGTATGCCGCATTGGATAATGATGAGTTGATCAGCAAGAACGATCCCTCTATGGATCTCATGTCAGCAGTTTCAACTATGCAATTCGCCTTTAAAATTTGGCTGAAATTGGGCCGCCGGCTGAGTGAAGAATTGAATCATCAAGGGGATATGCTTTCAAAATTTGAGGCGGCAATGTTGCAAAATTCTGGTTCAAGGGAGAGAAAGAATTAAACAAAAATAGCGGCTGTACAGGACGCCGCTGTGCTGGAGAAAGGTGCTGCAGTTGTGATCATTGATGATGTGTTGGGAACACGTGTAGTATAGCTTAGCAATTTTGAAAACAAAGATCCCATTAGTATCGTCTGCTAAAGAGAGGGTTTGCCAGTCAAAAGGAAATGAACCAGGCATTCTAGCTATTTGTGGCATGTACACTACGCATACGGATCATCCGATAAATAGATCAACGCTTTTCAATATTTTCCAACGAATATTGCCATGGCGAGTGCTAAATACGATGGACATTGACTTTATGGAAATTATGAAAGAGATGAAGTTTAACACAACTTATATTCATTGCACTTCACAGGAAATAGCTGATCTGATTAGGTCACATGGAACACAGTTGATAAAGTTGGGTTTTGTTTTGAATGATGTGGAACTTGGACTGCTCTCGGTATCTCAGTCAAAGAAAAAAACTTCTGATAATAAGAAAAGTGTGAATATGTCTGTGGGTAGTGAGAGGCCTGGCCAAACGGAAGATTGGCAAGGGCGGAAATGGTTGATTACATCTTTACCCACAGCAATGTTGAGTGAATAGGTTTGTTGTGTTGGAAAACGTGTGTGTGTATAAGCATTTACTGGATGTAGAGGGTTCCGTGGCTCTATTTGCAGTCTGCTGAGATGTTTATGCTGCAAGAATCTTGGATCACAGGTGATTTAGTGATCAAAGGTTTTGTGGAATTTCAGAATAATGCAATGAAAGGAGCTGTGGGTAGACCATACGGCGGTCTTGTGACAGGAATTAAAAATGGTTTGTATTCCAAAAGAATTGAGATACCCACGGTGCAAAGGAATGTATTGGCGGTGGAAATTAGAATGGCTAAATACAATAAGGTTAGAAGAACTTAGTTCCAAAATATCTATGATCCACCCGGTGATGGATCATTTGAGGATGTTGTTCCCACTATTATGAACGTTATCATTGCCTAGTGGAGGGTTGCGACGGACAGTATCATTCTGGCAGGTGATTAAAATGCAGAATATAAGGATTCAACCAAGCTTGCAGGCTCTGAGTGGGTGAAAACACACTCAATATTGCAGCAATCTAAGTCCAATCAAGCATGGAGACGCTGGTCGACAACATTCTTGAGGGCATGTGACTTGATTATGGTCATGGCTGCACTCTGGGAGATCTCCCTGGAGGACACACATGGGGTGGTGGAAAAAAGGCAACATTTGATTATATAGTTTGCTCTCCTGAAATTGTGGCACATATAAAAGATCTTAATATAACAACTAGTAAAAATAGTGATAATGCACCCCTTGTTCTTTATTTGTAAATGCCCTTTGAAGCCGCCAATACAACCTTTTAAGCAGGTGTGGATGTTAATAATGGTACAAATTGCCTGTGCTGGTCGGAACACAACATTCTTAAAATGAGCCGTTTTATGGATGAAAATGGGGAACTGACAAATAAGAACCTTTCCGATAAGACTCCTGACGAAATTGAGGCCTCGATAAATTAGCCACTGTTAACTCGTAGAACTTCTTCCATTCTAAGAATGTGGATAGTGGAAATCTATTTGACATTTTAATTCGAAATAAAAAACGAGAGGTCAGATTGACGATTTGAGGCATATTGAGACAAGTTGAAATGGTGAAAGATGGCAAAAGTTTGATCTAAAAGGTAAAGAGTAAATATACCAATTGGCTGAGATGCCATCAGCACTACATAAAAATTGTGCATTAGCAAAATATGATTAGAACTCTTGCAGGAGGTAAAGTGAAACTGATATGGGAGGTTTTGGGAGCATATGAGAGTTGTTTGAAGAAAAGTACACTGAACTCTATAGCGGCAAATAATTGGGTAACTTACACCCAAAAAACCTTTAAAGGTAAGATGGACCCTAGTAAAACCCAATTGGCTTATCCTATTATCCCGTTTGAGTTGATGTTTGACATGGTAGATCTTGGCATTATGGGCATAATTTTAGGGGGGGACAGGGGTGTTTGTCCCCCCCAACTTTCATGGCACACCATTTTGTCCCCATTCATTTGGCTGGGGCACCTTTTCTTCAGATGTCATGCCCCCCCCAACTTTTTCAGCAAAGTTAATCCACTGCTAAATTAAAGCGTTCCCGGACTCCTGGCCCTAATGGCCTAGCAAACATTGCACTTAAAGATAACTCTGAGTTTTAGGCTCCAATACTCTTTGATATGTTTAACAACATATGTGCTCTAGGCATAATTCCTAGATCGTTGCGGCGATCATTGGTTATAACGCTCTATAAAAAAGATGGCAGGAATGATCCTGTCAACTTACGCCTTTTTTCTATGGTAGATGTCACCGGGAAAATGTTTGCGTTGTTACTTCTTAGGGCTCTACAGAAATGGGTCGATCATTCTGGAATCCTGGGTACGTTTCAAACTGCTTTTAGACCAAGGTCGTCAACCATGCAAAACACCTATCTTGTCAATCTCCTGATTAGAAATGCTGCAAAAAAGGATGCTTTGCCTTTGTATATGTTGTTTGTTGATCTACCTGCCGCTTTCAACACAGTGGATCGAGGCAGGTTATGGGTGAAGTTGGAGGTTATGGGGATTCCCCCTTGGCTATGAGCTGCAATTCGGCCATTACATGAGCACACCAGTGTACATGTACAGCAGGATGGGGGTGGAACTAATTGTGGAGTAAAGCAGTGATGTGTGCTTGTGCCCCTTCTTTTCAAGTTATATTTGTAGGATTTGCCAGGCTGTTTGTCTTCTATTAACAGATGTCCTCCTAGAAATGAAGGCGGAACATGTGAATTGGTGTCATAAGCGGACGACATTGTGATCTTTGATCATATGTATGTTGGTCTACGCAGGGCAGCTAATGGGTTAATAAGCTACCTGGAAATGAATAATCTTGTAATTAACGTTGATAAGACCCAGTTTATTTGCTTTTGGAAAGGTAGAGTTGATTGCCTTGTGACATCTAAGGGCATCATAGACCGAGTGTTGACCTGTAGATATCTTGTTGACTTATAGATATCTGGGTGTAGAAATTGATAAGGCACAATATGTAACTCTGAAGGCTGAAAAGATGCGTAAGGCCTGGGTACAAACATTGCTTAACAAAAAATGTGCGATAAATACAGCTGACGTTAGCTATGCAGGGAATATTACGCTGTATAAACAGAGCTTCTGTCTGGCTGTCCTTTATGGCTTGGAGGCAACCCATATGAGGATGTGTGGGCAGTGGTGGGCATGGCTCAAGAGAATTGAAGGTAAATTCTGGCATGTTCTGCTTGGTTTGCTCAATTCAATCCCTATTGAAAGAATACGTTTGGAAATGGGGCTGCTCTCATTGGAGCCACAGGATAAGATGAGAACAGGTATTCTTCTTTCTTCTTAAATCTTGGAAGAAGCCTTGTTGACCCTTGCTCAACTTGCTGGGGCGGGAGATGCACCAGTATACATTGGGTAATGTTTGTTTAAATGGTTGAAAATGTCCTTGGTCTTTTTTGATCTTGTTGAATGTATCCCATAATGGTCACTCAATTTCTTTAAATAAAGGACGAGTTGGTTAGCAAGGTTGAGTCCTGGGATTGCGTAGCTAATTTTCCTTATTTGGAAGGGCTGTACAGTTTCCAGAGCCATCACCAAGTCATTTATAGGTTTATGTCCCCGCAGACTTATTTATTGAAATGTTGTTCCATTACTGTTCAAAGATTTTATTTGTTGCTTAGATGCAATTTGTTACCCAAGCTTTCTCTCTTGGGTTCTCGTAAGGACTTTGTAGAGAGGATTGAACTTGTCGCATCTATAAATATCCTCTGATCATTGAAACAGCGAGTCATGTCCTGACCTCTTGCTTGGGAATGGGGAATGAAGGAACTATAAATTACATTTTTAGCATGCTTTTATAATGGATTTTTAAGTATGACCGAAAATGGTTTTTGGCAATATTGTCTTAAATCTTGTAATGTAAGTTTAATAATTGCCTTATTTAATGTATGGAAATGCTGGGTGAGGAAAAATGGAAAACCATGTTTAAGATATTGAATGTATTTCTTTTTTTTAATGTTTTTTTATGTTTTATTTGTTTTAGATATAATTTATACTGACCCTTAAGCACTTTATATGGAACAAATATACATACAATATCACCCAGCCTCTGTTGGTACTCATTTATCAACCTCAGAAGGATGAAAGACTGAGTTGGCTTTGCCGGGATTCGAACATGCAACCTGCAAATCACAGACCCAATACGGAGTGTTCAACCGACTGAGCTATATTACTAGCTAATGCTATCTGACCGGCTATAGTAAAATAAACAATGATATGTCTGAATGTTCTCCAAGTCAGAAAGCAAATTACACTCTGTAGCTGATACCATTAAACTGGTAACTCAGATTTAACAGCAGACCAGTTCATCTGCAGGTCTGGTGCAAAGCTGGACACATGTCAAAGCCTGCGTGGATCTACTATTCATGCTTCACAGGTTGGCAAAATACATACTATTGGGAGGAGTCATAACTGTGTATTAAAGAATTTAGGGGTAGCGCAGGGAAAGCAGGGCACACACACGGCATCCCGTACTCTGGGCACTCTTTACCTTCTACATGCAAACAAACATCCGGAGAAGCACTCCATGGAGATAGGAAAGATAGACACATTACAACAAAGCATGAATTGGGGCACAATGAAATCAAGGGACACTTTATGTGCTATGGGAAAACAATTCTACCCTGTACGCAAGCTTTTAGGCACAAGGATTTTGTGAAGTGACCGAGACACAGAGATGGAATGTCTTGTGATGATCGTCACAGAGACAACAGCAGAAACAAAATGCTATAAATGCAACTTGCGAAAAGCAAAATACGTAGGGACGGATTCACAGAAGTGTTTTATAATGGTGCAATCCCATAGGAAAACGCTCCGTGAATCAGTCCTATAGTCCAAAAGGGATGCTTTCTCTATCCTAAATGCTGTTTGGAGGTTTTTGTCTGCATTGTGAACTTGAGGTGTTTAGGAGCCGACTAAATCAGTGACTCACCCTCAGAAGTGTGCCTGAAATAAACCTTTAATGAGTCTAGTAATTATTGTATAGAATTCCAGAAAGACAAATGATTTGTTATGCCTATTCTTTCTTATTTAGGGTCATTGCTAAACGTGTTACACTTGTGGAACCCCCTGTTTTAAGAAGCCCGAACAATAAAGCCATCCACTCTAGAAACAAAGAGCCACATGGCACCGGCCACAGCCCAGCAGCTTCAATTTGTAAAAAGAAAAGAAACAAAATGAAATGTTTTATAATTACTTTTAGGGGTAGCAAAGGAGACCTCAGGGATCACAGGTGCGACCCATAGTGACCCCCAAATGACGTCCCTGCCTTGCTTACTTCTGGCGTCAATTAAGTTCTTTCTATTGACACTGCCTCTGCCTCAAATGCAGACTTTCCTTGTGGCTGGTGCCTATGCCCACCACTGCCCACACATTCTGATGAGGGTCTAGCTTCAACTGATCGCTTAAACACGGGGCCATTTGGTGGATTTTCAGAAGCATATGCTCTGAAAAAAAGAACCGCTGAATGTGGCTTGGCAGCCATTCACGTACGCTGAACCACAGCTGAAAGTAGCGATTGCGGTTTCCTGACCGCTCCAGGAAAGCGTGACACACAAAAAACTGCATCACATTGGCCAACGTGTGTTTTGCAGAAGCAGTGTGGAGACCGCAATAAGGATAGAGTGTGGGATGCCAAACGTAAGTAGGGAGATTGGGGGCAGGGGCGTGGGAGAGGGGAGAGTCAAGGCGGGCGGCTGCGGGCCGCGCATTAGGAGGGGGAATAGAGGTGATGAAATGAAAAAGAGGAAGTGGGGGAGGTGAAACAGTGACTTTGTACTGGCGCCCATTAGCTAGCACCATTCCATAGGGGTTTTTCTTCCACAAGCGGTTTATAGGGTATCTGGTCTTTCCATCGAAAAGGTTTCCAACGAAACTGTTGCAACGAAAATTATCGATCGACAATATATGCATCAAACGCATATATAGGTGGGGTAAAGGGTTAATTTTCGTTGGGTAGGTTTTTAAGAGTATAAAACGGGGGTTAGAGGGGTATCGTTGGAAACCTTTTCGATGGAAAGACCATAAACCGGTTTATAGATATAGAACGGCATTTACACCCAGAAAGGCTTAACAAAGGGATATCCTACATTAAACTGATCCAGTTTCTAACTGGGCTAGCCACTGATTAGTCCAACATTCTATGTGGGGTCACGTCAAATGCAACAGTAAGTACGCACTGGGCAGTAAGTACATATTACTCAGGCAGGAAACAACTACAGTTAATTCAGTTCACTGTACTGTGCTACACAAGTCTGCTAATTTCTGTAAATGTGAAGAGCAGGCTCTGCATTACCGTGTGTACACCATTTCCGGTGCTCCTGAAGGCCGTCACGTGTCTTCAGAAGGCGGGGCTTTTTCCGAAGGGTAGACATCTTGCGTGGAAGCCATTGTTGCTTGCCCATCCTACTGGCTTTGAACTGAGCGTACCCTTGCATCTTGCTGCCTCTGCATCTAGACGCAAACGATATGATTGGTGGCATTAATGTACATGAACACAAAAGTGGCAATGTGCAACACCGCAGGTAGTGGCGTCAGGTGATGTGAAGGCAGTCACATCCCCTTTTAGTAAATGCACTCGCACCTTGTGATAAATTCTCTTCATTGAAAGAAGAACATGTGTTCTCCTCTCGCACAGTAGCGTGGAAACCAAATGCTTAGAGGGAAATGGTGAATTCCAATAAACCCAGCAATGTTAACAAAATATTGCCACCTAACGTCACTTCTTGATCGTTCAAACTTATTTTTAAACCATACGCAGAGCCTACAAGTAATGTTTGCGTGCCGTGGATTTTATTACGTGCCTTTTTGAATTTCTATAACATACTTGTTGCGGTTTTGTACATTCCTACATATTACACTGCAAGTGCCTACCAGAATGTAAAGTGATGTGAGCTTAGAAGCGAGGACTGGCGTAACACCTAGGCTAGCATAGGACAACATGGGATGTCTGTAAGCCTTCCTACTGCTTTGAAGACTTAAAGACACATGGTTAGTGCCGGTGTGATCGGGCGGTCTGGCCATTCGCCCGGTAGGCCAGCAACAGGAAAGGCCCCAGGACTACTGGATTCCTTCTTTTTCGGGTAGCACCCTTGCATGTGATCATTACACTCCCCACTGCCCCCTCAAGCCAGGGGCTGCCCCCCACATTCACAAAACAATTAGTCCCACATTACCATAAATAATGGGCCTGTGACACATTCTGCAGCGCCCTTGTGTGCACTCATTAGTGTGAGTGCTAGGCATCTGCATCTATGCAGCTCATTTTCCCTTTGAGTACAGATAGCGCACTATGTTAGCCACTTGCTGCTGATATCTGAGCCAGTGTAAGCAAGTGCACTCACCATCTTTTGGTTGTGTCAGCGCTCTGACACTCCTGCAGGGAGCTGCCAGACGCGCCTCCATTCACCACCGCGGCCCAGGCCGCCGCTCAGTCTTTCCCTGCCCTGCTGACTTGCCTGGCCTGTGCGGCCCACAATCATCTTCCGGTCTATTCCTGGGGACGCTCTGGTCATGTGACGGATCACGTGCCTTACTCTTCCTTATAAAACCTTTTCTCCCAGGGTGCCTCGCCCAGGGGTGACCGTGACAAAGGGTGACTCAGCTAAGGGTCCTGTTATACCTTTTTGTCCCTGTTTGCCGCGCCTGATCATGCACCACACTGCTATATATTTACTTTGATATCTTATTTTTCCTTTCCTCTCTCTTTTTCTTTCCATGCCTTGCCCTATTCCATCTAGGGCAGTGGTCTTCAAACTTTTTTGGCGAAGGCCCCCCTGAGCAAAATTTGGGCAGGTCGGGACCCCCCAGAAATGTCAAATGGACAGTATGTATTGCGCGCCGTCACCTGCTCCCATCAGAGTCACTGGGCTCCCTCATCCCACTCCTATCCAGTCCCTGGTCTCTCCCCACCCCATCACACATCCTGGGCTTTCCCCACTCTGCTCCCACCACTATCCCATGGTTCCCGCCCATTGTGCTCCCACCATAGTCTCTGGATTCCCCCATCCTGTTCCCAACACAGTCTGAGGGCCAGTGACGGCTGGTGATTTTTTTAAGTGGAGGGGCATAACTATTTCCCCCAAAAATGCCATAGCGACCAAGCATAGTGAGGGAGCCCGAACCAATAAAGGAGGGTTCGGGGGGTTTCCCCCTGTGAATTTTTGTTAAATAATGGGTTGAAATGTTGCATTGTAGCACATACTTTTAACAAAAAAATGGGTAAATAGCCAAACAGTTTGCAATTGGTGCTGGGGGGCCCAGGGGGCAGGCATGACATTTTTTACTGGACATCTATTATAGATGTCCAGTAAAAAGATGCCATCTCTGTCTCCTGGGCCCCACTGGGCCTAACACAATCAACATGATTATGTGTGTATGCAAGGCGCTGCACATTCATACAGCAATCAGTATATCATTCACACGAGCATCCATCACCATACACTCACTCATAACATAAGCATACACGGATCCATACACATGTTTAAATAAAAACAATGAACATAAACGTACCTTCTGCATTGGCCTGCGTGTGGGTGCTGAAACGCCCTGCTCCAGGCTGCTCTGTCCGTATGTGCGAGGAGGCGCAGGAGCTCCCCCTCGGACATACAGCATGCAGTGCACCAGCCAGCATCCCCAATGAGCTATGCAATGCTGGAGAAGCAAAACACCCCAGCACTTGCATGGCTCAGTGAGCATGTGCGGCTGGGGAACTAAACTGAACTGTCAAAGGGAAACAGTGTTTCCCTTTGACAATTCCCCCAGCCCAGGAGCACTCCATCAGCTAGAAAAAGCAGCTGAGGGAGTGCTCACTGTTTCACTGGGCTGCCTCCTTAGCTCCTCCATAATGGGTGAGGGGCCACTGGGTGGGCGTCCCCTCGCCATTATGGATGAGCCGCCAGGCTCGGACTGGCCTATAGGGCAATGCCTGTACCAAAAATGTAAAATGCTAGTGTGGGCCAGTCAAAATGGGCCACCATTTTGGCCAATGTGGACCAGGTTTATGAGTTACTTAACTATGCAGTTAGTAATGTTGACCATTGTTGCTGAATATATCACAATTTACTTACATTTTAACACAAAGCACCCCCTTGGGTACTATTGAAACAGTGGGCCTCATTAAAACCCTGGCGGTAGCTGTGCCGGCAAAACCGCCGGAGTTGTATCCTGGTCCCCCACCCGCGAATGGGCAATTACCGGGTCATGCCAAGTTAGGCAGACCTGATAATTGCCCTTTCGCGGGTGCCGGTACCGGTAGATCCCCATTCCCATCTGAGCCCCATAGGGCTCAATGGGAATGGGGAGCTCGGATGCACCGGCACTGTTAATAATGGTGCCGGTGCATCCGACGAGCTGTGCTCACGGATGCCGCACGGCCTGCCAGGTCAGACCTGGCGGGCTGTCAGGCACCCGCGAGCACAACTCGTACTATGGCGGTACGGTAGCAACGGTGCCGGCAGCTTACCAGCACCGTTGTTACCGTACCGCCATAGTTGTAATTAGGCGGAGTCTGTGACTAAAGGAATGAATATCCATTTACAACTGCAGGCCACTTTTTCATTGTTGCCTGAGACAGTTCATGCTTCAGTCCGACCATGTGAGCCACCCCTGCCCATTTCTTCCAATCTAAAAAAAATAAAATAATTTTTTTAAAAAAAAATATTTCTTGCTGAGCTCTCGGGGCCCCTGCGGACCGCTGGGGGGTCGCGACCCACAGTTTGAATACCGCTGATCCAGGGTAACTCATCATTCCTTCCCTCAGCCATTATCTGCTCGTACCCTTGTTTCCTCTAATCTTTGTTTTCCTCTGATTTTTTCAGATGCCTTACTTACATTTAATTTTGGTCTCCTCAATGCTCGCTCAGTCTGCAATAAATCTCACTCTATTCTTGATTTGTTTTTTCGTTGTATTTTACACTTTCTCTGTCTCACTGTACCTGGCTTACTCTGGATAACTCTTTTACTCTAGCATCATTTCAGACCTCCTCTACTCAGTTCTCCCATATGTTTTCTCGCCCATTCGGGCTTGGTGGATGTACTGGGATCCTGTTTCGTTCTTCCTGGACTCTTTCTCCTCCTCCTTCTGGTCTCCCAACCTTCACTTCTTTTGAGTATCATTTTTCATCGCTCTCCATTCCTTTTCCTGTCTCACTCCTTATTGTCTACCGGCCTCTGCGCTCAATTGATGACATCATTGATCAACTAGATTTTTTTTTATCCTCTCTCCTTCCTTCCTCTTCTCCTTTCCTTCTTCTGGGTGGTTGTAATCTCCCTCTCTCTACTTCCTTAACCTCTTACCTCTTTACCAATGTTCACTCGCTGTAATCTTTGTTCTTTTAAGTCGTACTCATTTCTTCTTCACTCCCATCTATCTCTGCTTGTTCTTCTCTCTCTCCTGATTCTGCTACCAGCACTCTGCATTCTACCTTGATGTTCACATTGGATATTCTATGTCTCCTACTCGTCCCTTTTCACCCGCTCGTAAATCTCCTCAGCCGTGGCTCACCCCGGATCTCGCTTCCTTTTGCTGCCCACTGCCTGCGGAAAGTGCAATGGCGCCGGAGGAATTCCTGCTCTCCTTCTGATCTTTCTACACCTTCGTCTCCACACTCCTGTTATCACTCTGTTTTACTTGCTGCAGAAAAATTATATTCTTTTACTTTAATTAATTTGTTTATTTATTTTTATTAGTGTTTTGCTTCAAACAACAAATGTGCAAACCTTTCACTATTACAAAAAAGAAAGAAAATGCAATTCATCATTTGAGAAAATAAAAAAAGTGTTCTCATGATTAAAAATTCATTACATTTGTATCATCATATGATAATTAACATTGAAATGAATAACATTTGATTTAATTCATCGTAGAATAATTAATGAGGTTGCACACGTGTGCGCTAGTTCTTTAGGCCTTCTATGTTCCTCATTATTAAGGCAAGAAACCCACACAGTGCAAGAATCAGGCTCTGCCGTTGTCCTCCCACCAGACTCACGTTTGATGTTCCAAGATGCCTGTTTCTTTCCTCCCCTAATGCTTGACAGTTGGTTACTAGGTATTGATGGTTTCTCTGGCGGCACTATTAATGCAGAACCTACAAGTCTGAATTCCCAGCACCCGAATCTCACTTACCAGTTCTTTCTAACGTGAGAATTTGGTTAAGTCGAAAGCGTAGATACATTTCATGCAGTTTTGGACATGGGATGATAAAAATGTATTTAAGGATATCCTCCCTTTTAGTGAGAAATCTGGCGTACTCGCCATACATGATGTAGGTGCCCAGCTGATCTGCAGTGATTGCCCAATCATATTTCAAGAGCTTCTTCTTTACTGTGACCATGTTGGTGGTGAGCTCTTCATTGGAAGAGCTGATTGCCACGATCGTTTCACTCATGTGGTCCTTAAACTCAGTAATACTAGCACCTGACAATCTAGTCCGATCTTCACTCCAACTCTGCGAGAGGGTTGCCTGTGGTGGGTTTAATAGCTTAGCAAACTCAGCCAATTTCCTCCACTCTGCTAGTTGCCAGGGAGATTAAGCCAAACTCGTGTCTAATAATTGGGTTCAGGACTGAGTTTGCCAGTCCCAATGCTTGTATCCAAACCATCCCCTGAACAGAGTTAATAATGTCCCCCAGATCACTTGGTGAGAGATCCAAACCATACAACAAGGTGGGTGCTACACTTGACAAGTAATACTGCAACAAAGGTTTTAAAGAGAAGTGACACAGCTGAGAATAGACCTGCTTAATTTTTACCAGCAACGGGGCAACTTTTTCCCCTGATCAGATGTTTCCAGCCCTTTCTAGAGCTAGAGTTATTAATGGTGAACCCCAAATTTCTCAAGGATTGAACCCTCACAAGGGGGTTTACTCCGACATGCCAAGTCATGATCTTAGGCCGCCTCTTGGTGGAAAAGGTGATAACCTTGGATTTTTGTCCCTTTATCTTGAGGTTGTTTTCTACTGCATAAACACACCCCTGTGTACATTCACCTGTGTACGTAACCATGTATATTGTCATCATTTACTTTCAATGCACCCTGTAACCTTCCTGAAATGTGTAACTGTAACATGTAAGCTTAAAGTATTCTTGAACACGCGCCCGGATACCCCCCGGTCTGGCGCGCGCTATAAATAAATAAACAAACAAACATAAACATAATGAAAAAAGGGGGGTAACTTCCTCTGCAGCCCGATAGGTGTTAAGTTAAACAGGACTATATTGTCTGCAAAGGCAATCCAAAGTATACTTGGCCCCGTTTGAATGAGTGGGTGGTATCTCCCTCCCAAACATTTTTTAAGGTCCACCAGGTAAAGATTGAACAGGGTCGGGGCCACGACAGATCCCTGCCGCAAACCACCATAGGTAGCAATTTGGCCCGTCGTAGCTCCTTCCCTGCTCAATCTAACCCATAATGTGGTATCTGTGTGCAGTAGTGCTAGAAGCTGTAGCAGTCTGGTTGGCATATTCATTGCCAGAAATGTCTTCCACAACCTCGATCTGCTTATGGTGTCAAAGGCATTTGACATATCTATCAACGCCAAATAAACTGTGCCCACCGCTCGGCTTTTGACCGCTGCTAACAAATGTGCCATGGTCCGGGCGTTTATAGAGGTCCCCATTCCTGCACGAAACCCTATCTGATACAAATAAATAAATAAATAAATAAAGTTATGTGGTGTTATTTGTGCCTTAAGGTCACTTAATAAGAGTGTTCCAAATATTTTGCTTGAGGAGTCCATGAGGGATATAGGTCTAAGTTTGTCGGGATCCCTCTTGTCTCCCTGCTTGAAAATGGGAATGATGAGAGATTCTCTCCAAGTGTGTGGGATGGTGAGTGTTAATTTGACATGTGGAATAAGTCCCAAAAGGGGTGGACACAGACCTCCGGCTTGCTTTTGATTAATGCCGGCGGGATGTTATCAGTGCCAGGAGCCCTCTACGGTTTCACTTTACCGATTGCCCATTGTACATCATCAATCTTCCAGCCGAGATCACACTGTTCCAACCCCATTTTAGCTAGACTCAGATGGCCTTCATTACCTTTTGGCAAGGAGTATTTTATGGTGATGTAATTCACCCAGTCGTGTGCCGTGATTCCACACTCAATGCAGTCCTGCAGCCCTTTTGTGACTCCCCCCATCTTTCTCCAGAAGTTAACACTATCTTTCCAGATAAGGGTCTTAACAACCTCTTGATTTTCTCTGATTTTCTCCCTCTCCAGATTTTTAAGAGTATATTTGTACTTTAGTAAGATCTGACTTTTGGCCTCTTGGAAGTCAGGCCCACTGGTTGTATTTTTGATAGAGGTTTTAATGGCAGTCCTCTAAGCCTGCTTCCCCTCTCTACCCCTGATGTCATAGGGATGAGTATGTACTTTGGTTCCCTTCTTTTGACCCCTAGTAGAGCGAAGTTTCATGCAATCCATTAACGTTCGGTTGTAGTTGTTGGCATTAATCCTATCCGCTTCATTTCCATCTTTAACAGCTCTTTTTCCCATATGGTCATAAAAGTTCTATGTGCTTTTGTGTTCCATTTCACCACCAATCCCCCTCTTGCTGGTGCAATAATTGCTGTACCATATTCCAGATGGTATGTGGAATTAGGAAAGTGGGTGGCTAGGATTATAGGGAAATAGTCGCTGCCCAAGGTGTCCCCCCTCACCAGGGGTTTGCATAAACAGCCCAAATCAGTAGATACATAAAAGTAATCAATCCAAGACTTCTTAGACCCCCTGCCCCATGGTTAAAATGCATTTAGATCTTGTTCCCTTGGCAAACAAGCCTGAAGATTCCATCCTACAAGATATTGATCCCATGCAGGCCCCAGCTGCACAGATTTGGACCCTCCTTTAAGTGGCGTTTGGACACAGATTGCCTTTAAGTGCCCAGCCACAATAAGATATTCTATGTTATCACTCTCCAACCATTCTGTGAACAGGAGATCTAGTTCTAGATGCAATTCAGAAAGTTTGCTGTTTTCCTGATTCCAATATACATTCACAATCCAGGGATGTCATTTCACCAAAATGCTAGGGGTAGCGGAAGTGACATCACACGACCCTTGACCCCTGGTGACATCACAGGAAGTGATGTCATTTGACCCCCACCCCGAAGTGATATTGCGGGATGCGATGGAACGCGACCTTTCACCCATTGACAAAACAGGAAGTGCTATCACATAGCATTGTACACAACAAAACACAAAAAAATATGGTTACAATATCACTATAATGTGATGTACATTTCATACAAGAATGGATCGTCATATGTATCGTTAAGATCAGTGTGTATAGGCCCACATTACCAAATTACTGTGAATGCAAGCAGACGTCCATGACCAAATGATAATGATGCGTTATTATATAGCACTTACACTTAAGCGCTTTATATAGAAAGAAATATACACCCAATATCACCCAACCTGTGTTGGTACTCCTTTATCAACCTCAGAAGGATGAAAGGCTGAGTTGAGGTGTTTAAGAACAGACTAAATCAGTCACTCACCTTCTGAAGTGTGCCTGAAATAAACCTTTGGTGAGTCTAGCAAATATTGTATAGAATTCCAGAAAGACACATTATTTGGTATTTCCTAATCTTTCTTATTTAGGGTCAGTGCTGAAAGTGTTGGACTTGTGGCACTCCTTTTCTTATTTTTCTTCTTTTTTTAAAGGGGCTTTAACAAGAAAGCCAGCCACTGCAGAAGTAAAGAGCCACATGGTGCTGGCCACGGCCCATGAGCTTGCATATTTTTTTCTAGATGTCGCAAGGGTGATCACAGAGGTAGCAAGGGAGACCACAGAGGTCGCAGTTGCGACCTCTGGCGACCCCTAAATGACGTCCCTGTCACAATCATTGCATGCGTTTTTAAATGTGGAAGGAAAAGGTTAATAGCCATCAGATCTTTTGACCTAACCTTTATCTCTGAGTGAGTGCAGTCACAGTTTAAGTCAATGGCAATTGAAAGGCCACCTGCAGGTCGTCCTTTAGGCCCTCTGGATGTTGGCTTTCAGTAAGTGTGGTAACTTTCAAGCTCAAAGGTATTTATAGCCATAGTTTCTTGTAGAAGAATAACACTTGCCGTTTTTAAATCCATTCCTGTGTGACAAATTAATTTATGGAAGCCACACATATTTCAGGACATTACTTTCAGGGGGCCTCCCTCAAGGACTCGTCTGCTTAGCTTTGGTTTTCTTGAACATTTCAATTGCGGCGTCAAGCGAAGACCGGTCCTCTGAGTACATTCTTTCCTTTACTGAGCTTCCAGAGTTGTAGGATGTCACTGTTAACTACGCTTTTGCTGTTTAGTTGTCCCAACTGATAGCCCAGGGACTTAAGAGCATGTCGATTGTTCCACACGGTTTGAACAATCAGGTTAGAAGCAAAGTAACAGACTGACCTCTCTGCACCTTTTTTTGGAAGGCTACCCTTTGGATATCATCAGATCTGAGGAATAGCCTGATATCCTTTGATCGATTGCCCTCTGTTGATGAGGAGTCGACTGCATATTTGTGGACCAATTTGCCAGCTCATTATAGTTCCCTGGAAGGGTGTGCAGTCATAATGTCGACATCAATAATGTCGACAGTCAAAATGTCGACAAATTAATGTCGAAAAACAATAATGTCGACAAACAAAAATGTCGACATTATTCGATATTTTTTCGACATTAATTTAGTGTATGCATAAATACATAAATAAATATATATATGATGTGTTGAGTATGAGGGGTGGTTGGGGGGGTGTGGGGGGGTGGCAGGGGGGTGTTGGGTGAGGGGGGGTTGGGGGGGGGACCCCCCCATAGTAAATACAATTTTTTATTTATTTAATTATTGAATAAATAAATAAATAAATAAATAATTGGTATGTGTTGAGTATGAGGGGTGAAAGGGTGGTTGGGGGGGTGTGGGGGGGCGGCAGGGGGGTGTTGGGTGAGGGGGGGTTGGGGGGGGACCCCCCCCCATAGTAAATGATCATTTTTAGGTTATTTATTTATTGAATAAATAAATAAATAAATAAATAAATAAATAATTGGTATGTGTTGAGTATGAGGGGTGAAAGGGTGGTTGGGGGGTGTGGGGGGGGGGTGGCAGGGGGGTGTTGGGTGAGGTGTTGATAGTTTTAAGGGTTTATAGTCATAATGTCAAAAAAAAAATGTCGACATTTTTTTTTCGAAAAAATGACTTTTTACATTATAAGTATAGGATGTCGACATTATTGTCTGTCGACATTTTTTTTTCTACATTTTTGTCTGTCGACATTTTTTTTTCGACATTATGACTATAAACCCCCTGGAAGTTCTCCGGTTCTGCTAGCTGCGTACTGGAACCCTGGGTCTGCTGCAGTTCGCAGGTGGAGGCAGCGACCAACGCGCCTTGTTTGGACTCAACTAACGAAGTGACAGCTAAACTCGTCGGCACAGCAGGGGATCCAGATTCATTTTCAATGTTGTTAGAGCTAGAGGCATTTTGGGAAGACACGGGTTCCGTGTTAAGTGCCTTAGGATTCTCCAGGAATACTGTTATTTTAGATTGTTTTTTCTTGGTTGTAAATTTTGAAGCAACTTCTTTATTGCCTGCAGTT
Organism: Ambystoma mexicanum; assembly: GCF_040938575.1. Taxonomy (NCBI): domain Eukaryota; kingdom Metazoa; phylum Chordata; class Amphibia; order Caudata; family Ambystomatidae; genus Ambystoma; species Ambystoma mexicanum. Next base: position 382,030,205 of record NC_090925.1, read on the forward strand.
CTTGCCATCGGATTTAGAAGAGAATCATTTTCATCAATCGTCTCTCCTGAGAGGGGGTTGATGACATTTCTGAAATTATTTCGCCTGTTACCATTTGGGGTTGGAAGATTTGGGAATTTTTTTTTTCTTTTGAAGTTTTCCTTTTCTCTTTTGCCTATTCACTCTTATCCAGCCTTCTCGGCCACTCTCCTCTCCTGCTGAGTCGTTGATGGTAAGCAGCTCCTCCACCAGACAGGGTACTTCCGGGGGGGGGGGGTTCCTTTTGCTTGAGGCATAGATCTACAAGCAGGGTGGGGCTGTTTGGAGATTCACTGTTTGTTCTTACAGAGTCTTGTAACTCCTCCTGAACCTCCCTCACTTCCTCCCATGCCGCCTCTTGTAGTTGGTTTTTGGCCCTACTGGGGACCACATCCTTTACCCCTTCAGCAATCTCAAGTTCAGGACCCTCCTTCTTGCACTGATATGAGGTGTCTTCCTATATAGCCAACAATGTGCTCAAACCCTGATCCAAACAATTGAAATTTAAGGCATTTTCTTGCACCAACTTCTTTACATTGTCGTATAACCTCAAGAGAGATTCTAGGGCTAAATGAAGTGCTGAAATCGATGCTGGTCCTAGAGTTGCCATCTGTGGCATAATGTTGGAATCCGGCCGCAGCGTGATGTTCTTGGGGGTGAAGTAGTTGTCATTTAAAGGTAAGGACTGAGCTTGTCTCATCTTGCGCACGTTCTGGTGGTCAATTATTGAGCTATTTAAGTTTCTCAGCTCCTGTTCATGGCCCTTGCCGGACTTACCATGTTCTGGATGGCAATGGGGCATACTTTTATTACATGTTTGATTGGAGCGCTCCATGATGCCGTCCATATCATTACAGAGTCTCTCAAAGGAATGGTCCAGTGCGTTCAGGTTTTGACAGTTGACAGAAGTGGGGTTTTGGGTGTTGATGTTTTCCCAGGGCACTGTGAGTTGATCCTTTGGGTTATGGTCTGTCACTGCATTTGCACCATTCTCAGATGGCATGAGATTGGAGTTGGTGAAAGTTACATGAGCTTTGCCCATGACAGGGGCGGCTTCTCCGGTTGGCCCCTTACTCTGAGTCAGGGCCTCCTCATTTGTACCATGACCATTCCCCAGCACTTTGGAATACAAGCTTGGAGTGCTGGTTGCTTCCAGCACCGACTCACTGAAGGTTTCCCCCTTGTCGGCTTTGTCCCCCTCGGATGTCACCATGATTTCACTCTGGTATTCTTTGTTAATGGGTTCCGCTCCTTTATGAGGAACGTTTAGTTCCAGAGGAATCCTTTCCAGTTGGGGTTACTGTGCTGCGCTTAGCTTTTCCAGTTCCTCATGTACTTGAAGCACTATGCACCCTTTTTTTGTAGTTTTCAGCTTGCTATTGCGCAATTTAGTCTCCTCCGACTGCAGGTCTGACAAGGTATGGATTTCTGCAATTAATCTAATGATAGATGGGCTGAGGCAATTGCGTTCCTTTACTTTTCCTGCAGTCTTCTGGCCCCATAATCTGGGCTCAAAGGGTAAAAGAACCACCCCGCAGTCACCCAGTTCTAGTCTGATGCAATGTCAGTTTGTGGCTAAGAGTTTCCCATAAACAGCCTGCAATTAAAGGTATTAATTTTAAGGTTGGCGTATAAGACTGTTTACATGTCAGCTTCTCTTACCCCTTTTGCGAGTGTCTCCGTGCCGCCCCGTGTGTTCAGAGGAGTCGCACGAGGCCGGTTTCCATCAGTTGTGTGTCTTACACCGACACACCAGCGCTGAGGTCGTGCAGTCAGGCAGGGGGTTCGGTACCCTCCGAGCTTCTTATCCCTCCTTGCTCGACTGGCCCAACTGCAAGACTGCACACTCTCACCACACTCCCGCGACTCACTCCACGAGACGCCGGGCATTTTGAACAAACTCCTCCTTCACAAGAATGAAAATGGGAATGTGCGTTCTCCAGCTGAAAGACTGCACACTCTCGACATACTCCCGCCAAAAAATTCTATTTCTCTGAGCTTACTATTTCTCTCTCATTATCCTTGCTGTCTTTTTCAACTTCTTCATTCTTTTTGTTCTCCAAAACCTACTGATCCATCTCTACGTTGTACTCTTTTTTCTTCAGACTTTGTAAACTATTTCGCTTCTAAACTCGCCAAACTCCGTTCTTCTTTTATCGCTCATGCTGCTCCTTTTCCATCTCTTCCTGTAATCTCACCTTCGCCCTTTTTATCTTCTTTTTATCTTCTTTCTGTCTCCCATACTTCTGCTCTTCTAACTCATGCTCACCCTACTGCTTCCTCTTCTGACCCCCTTCCCTTCAGCCTCATTCCTCTAGTCTGTCTCTGTTTCCTTCCTTATCTTACCTCGCTTATTAATTCCTCCTTCTATAACTCTTGTTTTCCTTCTCTTTTCAAGCATGCACTTATGCTCCAGATTCTAAAAAGCCGTCTTTAGACCCTTCCATACCTGCTACCTTTTGACCAATTTCCTCTCTTGCATTCCTTATTGAAACGTCTTGAGCGTGCTGCTCAGACTCAAGTATTTACCTAGCTAAACCTTCACTCTATTCTACCCCCTCTCCAATCTGGATATCGACCTTCCCATTCCATAGAGACTGCCCTTCTGCATTTCTATAATCCTCTCCTTTCTGCCCATCATTCCAAATCTTCTTCAATTCTTACTGTGCCTGATCTCTCTGCTGCATTTGATACTCTCTATCACTCTCTTATTGTTCCTCTCTTTCTGCTCTTAGTTTTTCATGTTCTGTTCTTCAATGGTTTCATTCCTATCTCTCTCAGCGGTCCTCCTCTGTAACCTGCGCTGGACACACTTCCTCACTGTACCCTCTACTATATGATGTTCAGCAAGGGACTGTCCTGGGTCCCCTTCTTTTGTCCCTCCATACTACCCCTCTTTCTGCTCTTATTTTATTCCTTTAATCTTTCTTTTCATCTTTATGGGGACGACACTCACATTTTATTTTCATTCTCTTCCTTGAAGCCACTTTGCACTCCACTGTTTTTAATTGTCTTTCCACTGTCCAAAACTAGATGTCCTCTCACTTGCTCCACCTTAATCCCTCAAAGACTGAAGTTCTATTGTACCTACCTCCCATGTATTGGAGACATGAGATTGTGCTGTATCTAACACAAACCATAATACCAATACTGCAGCAAGTGTTTGAAAGAAGATACCCATTGAGACAACCCTACTGAATGTACCCTCGATGTGATTATAACCTGCTGGAGGAAAAACCTGAAGGAGTATGAAAAGAAGCTAACAGATGATTTGATGACATCATAGAGAAATGTGCACAACGTCCCGAGATACTGGCTGAAGATGATGTATAGATATTGAAGAAACTAATGATGAAGTAAGGAATCGAGTGAGCTTTCCAATGTAAAGGTGGAAGATTACATGTGCAGGAAGTGCTGCGGAAAAACAACCGTTTCATAAATGTACAGTTGCTGAAATGCAAGGTAGATTATGTCATCATAGAAGCTGGCTTTGAGTAGTGAATAGAACGCAGGCGAAGCTGCCGTTGTATAGAAACTGGACATTGGTACCATGAATTTAGTAGGCCAGAACCCATGAAGCTGCAATGGAAAACTGTGTCGCAGCAAGAATGATAGACTCATGAAGTTGCATGGCAAGGATGTCTGGCTTGAAGTCAAGATTCAAGAAGCAATAACAGCTATCTATTCTGAAGAAGAACGAGTATGCAGAGGATTAACCTTCACACATTATGGTGCAAGATAGACCACAAAGGATGCCAAATATTAGACATACATTTAGAACATTTAAAAGCTGCAAAATGGACCAAATCGTGGTCTCCTGTCACATGCGCCAAGGATGGAAATAGAGCTTGAACTTCAAGTCCCAGACACGATAGCGAGTGCCCTCACTCCCGTGCATTCTCAATGACAAGGATATTCTGCAAGGCCAAGTACAAAGACAATTTCATGGCAGGAGGCATGGTTGATGAGAAATCCTGGGCTAATTGGGTGGTGAGGTAGCTTCATGTCCTATCTCCCTGTACCTGGGTCTTAGCTTACGTGCTACTAGATTAACCAAATGTTCCAGACGTGGTACAAGCGTGCCAACCAATTGTATTAGTCCATACAATGAAGGACCTTATAGTTTGAAGATCAAAGAGAAACTGTGTATCTAATGTTTCTGAAATGGCATGTTTTTAGAGGTTTGCATAAGTTGTTCACCTGATAATGAACAACCAATAACAATCCTAGCTCCTATAGAAAAGTATATTTAATGCCTCTCTTAACCAATCCTAACGCTTGATAGGTTTTTTCATTATTGGCACGACGTATGATATCACTCTGACATATTTTTCATATATAAACCATATTTTGCGTAACGATAATTGAGATACTGAGCCTTCGTCCGTTGATGTTCGTTGTAACCTCCCTGTTTTAGATAATTGCTAATAAAAAAGTACTTTTCCATCTTCCTGAGTTGGTTCCGTTATTTGGACTCAGAATTATTCTGGTGTGATCCCATCCATTACATATGCACATTTCTAAAGGGCCCTATGCTCACTATTCTTTCCTGATTCCACTATCTCTATGACTCTTCTTCCCCATTCTCTTTCTTTCCTCCCATCTTCTCTGTTGTTTTCGTCCTCTGCTCGTAACTTGGGCATCATCCTTGACCCTTCTCTTTCTTTTTCTCTGCATATTTCTTCTACCACTCGCTCCTGTCACTTCGCTCTGTTCAATATGCGTTGTGCTCGACCCTACCTCTCATTTCACGCTACTAAGCTTCTTCTTTTCTGTTTTTTTTCTGACATTGATTACTGTTCATCTCTTCTCCTTGGTCTTCCTGCTTCTCATCTTCTTCCTTTTCGATCTCTCTACAGTTCTTCGATTCGTCTCCTCTTTTCCCTGTCTCCTCGTGCTTCTATTACACCATCCCTGCTTTCGGTATCGCTTCTCCCCTTCGAATCTCGTTTCCTCTATCGCTTTCTCTTGATTGTTTTAAAATGTATTCATGGACTTGCTTCTCTTTGTCTTTCGTCGTTGGTGTCTTTATGCTCTCCAACTCGGTCTCTCCGATCCCAGAACAAGTTCCTTCTTACAGTTCCTAAGCCTTCATGTGCATCCTCTCATTTGCATTCTTTTATTTTTCTTGCGCCTAAACATTGGAACGCTCTCCCTCTCTCTGTCCGATCTTCCTCCACGCTTCGTATTTTCCAGACTAATCTTAAAGTCTTTCTTCTGTCCCTTCTCTCAACTAACTGACTTTTGTTCTTTCCCCTTCATCTGTTTCAATTGGGTTGTTTTACTCATTTAAATTGTACCATTGTTTATATTTTTCTGCATTAAGCGCTTTTGGCGAAGAGCGCTATATACATTTAATAAAAATACAACTGCAACTTACAAGTCCAGGCAGGGCCAAGTGAATTTTTCTTCATGGGGTCAAGTGCTGTGAAGCAGGTTAGGAAGCACTGGCACTTTATAAAACACATTATTATCAGTTGCGTTTACTTCTACTATGGCCCATGCACACTGCTTTCTGAGCAATGTTTTTGAGAGACAAGGCCAATCCGTTTGCTGCTCACACAGCCAGGTCAGCAACGGGCGCCCACTTCTACTGTTTTGTGGCAGTGCTTAAGAGCACAAGGACATTCACGGCCTTGTGTTTGGAGGGGAACAGTTGAAAGGGTGCCTTTCTGCCTGGGCTGCTGGCAGCCTCCAATCCACCCTGTGTGGTAATGCCTTCTTCCAGCCATTCTGTCACTGAGGCACAAGGCATTTGCAAGATGAGATGAATGGACGCCATCAGCTGAACAGACAGGCGGTCTATTCGTCCATTAAGCAGCAATGGAAATAGAAGCCATTTTGAACAGCTTATTATGTGCAATGAGTTTGTGTTTTCTTGAGCGGGTATCCGGGTTCTGCCTAGGCTTTGGGGTGTGTTGATGTTGTATGGAGAAGCTGATCTGCAGACAGGGTCGGAACTGGGTATAAAATCGTCTCGGGCACCAATGAAAAAGTGGCCCACAGTCACACATGCCAATTCACCCCTTATCCGACAGACGGCTTGAGTAGCTCCCGAGTGGGAGTTTTTGTGCAAAATGCAAACTGTGCTTTTTAAATGTGTTATACAAACCCACCAGCTACACAAAAAATAAGTTTATTGAAGTGGCCTGCTTTGGCCAAAAAAGCTAGCCTGTTTTAACCACAAAAACTGGCCACACTAGCATGTTAGGCCTGGACTTCGGGCATTGTCCTATAGGTCAGTCCGAGCCTGTCTGCTAATATGGACCAACACAAACAGTAACATGATGTCAACAGTTGCAGCCCATCCTGAGACCCTGCTCATGGTGCTCGCCTGCACTGCACAATGCGAGACAGTAGCCCCCACGCCATGGTTGGCCTGAGAGGGGATAGCAGGTCAGGCCGCCCACGACCGTGGACCCACGACTTGTGCCCCGCATGTACAAAGCACTCACATGCTGGTTCTAACATGGACAACTTCTCACGCCAGCCTCTGGGGTCATACAACAATTACCGCGGACAGTGGTAGGCAGGGTGGCTGGGGAAATGTGGACATTTCCCAGCAGTCGCTGCTTCGGTAGCATGCAGGGATGGGGCAGAGTCAATCCCTTGGGGCGCCCCTCAGGTATAGATTGAAAGGCACTGGACCCTGCTCCCAAGTTCAAGGGCAAGCTGGTAGAGCAGGAAAACAAAAGAATCCCCATCAAGGACAACTAAAGAAAGGGGACACTTTACATGTTCTACAGGTGTCGGTCTTTCTTTTTTTATTTTTTATTTTAATTTTTCTTCACTTAGTTCATGCAAACCTTAGGCACAGTTTAACATTAAAAAGAAGAGAAGAGAAAAAAAAGGAAAAAAAGCAATTAGCAATAAAATCCAAACAAACAAATTTCACATTGACTAAAAAGCAATAAAATGACAGCAATATTATACAGTCATACAATGATAAAAATAATAAAAGGTAGAAGAAGAAGCAGCGATGGATTCCCTTTGCATTACTCAGCACACGGTTGCTGTTCGCTAATTCCCCTATTATTACCAGTGAAAATCCGCTCTAATGATTCAACAATATTTGTACAGCCTTCCAAGCATCGAACCCAGCTCCCGTGACGGCCAGTGAGTACGCACCAAACTAGGTTCTCCAAAACTGGTCCTCCTGGGTATTCTGGCTGTCCCCCACAAAAGCATATTGTACCTTCTGCTAGTAGGCCTTCAACGCTGGGCATTGCGTTACGATATGGTGACTCGATTCCACTTCTTCGGAGCATAGTCTGCACACTCTGCCATGTAGCGGAACACCAATCCAACTCCCCATACATTCGTAAGTGGGGAAAACATTGAAACAGAGGTAAGTTATAAATTCCCTCCTCTTCCTAGCACGTATTTTCAGTAGGTATGGACACGGGCCTTTGTTGGGAAAACTCTGGTAGCTATATTCACGATAACGTTTCTTGTCACCTTTGAGTGGACTGTGATCTATCCCACATCCAATTGTTCTCCTTGAATTGGTTCAAATAATCAGGCATCTCGATAAAACTATCCATGTCAAAGTGAATGGCCTTAAAATGACTGCACGCTGTATTCTCAATTGCCAACAAGATTGTCACTGGACAATTTCATGGCCATTGGTCCCAATAGTGTGGTGTGCTCATATTTCCTCAATATCAATGAAAAATATAGTTTACAATGTTTGGCTAGCCAGCATGACCTGAGTGACGTATCACCCAGTTCGCAATGCAATGCCTCCACTGGAGTCATTCTCTGAACATTTTGTATGTACCTTACTATTTTGCCCTCCAACGGTCCAACCAATCAACATATGGTTCAGATAATAATTCCAGGCCATAAGTGAGTGCCGGAATTATATTGGATTGGTAAAGGTTTAGTGCAGCTTTGATATGGTTGCCGCCTAAAGTAGTGGTGAAATGCTTCAGCACGTACCATTTCTTAAGTATGCAAGGTATTATCAAGTTGTTATAACAGCGTTGACTAGCTCGTGAGCTAAGCAAACATCCCAGATATACACAGCAGTCAACCACTTCTAGTTTGCCTCGATTATGTCACCATATAAAAGAGCAGCATTGACTGGATGTATCACCAAGGATCATTACTTTGGTCCTTGCAATATTTCTGCTTAAATAACTGGCCTTAGCATAGGGAGCTAGAGCGTCTTTGGAACGCTGTAACCCAATCGGTGTGCGGTCCAAAAGGACTGTGTCATCAGAGTACATTAACCACGGAACTGCTACTGCACCAATACGAGGAGGAAAGGCAGTTGCCTTATCAGGATTAGAGTTGATACATAAAGGTTATAAAGCAGGGGGGACAATACACACCCCTGCTTCAGTCCTCTATTGGTGTTCATTTTTTGTATTAGGCAGCCATCTTGTGACATGCGCAAAGAAACAGAAGTATCACTATATACAGCCTTAATATAGTAAAGCACATCAGAGTCACTTGGAGTAGTCCACAAAGCACAGATATAATTTGCGCCCATGAGATACGCTATCAGCTGGCAAGAATTGCAGGGCACAATTATTATGGATTGTGCTATGTGCCCTGTGAAAGCCAGTTTGGAATTTGCTTAATCTCTGAGTGTACTCTGCCCATTTGTTCAATTTGGCCAAAAGAAGGGTGGCAATGATCTTGGCACTTGAATCGATCATGGCTAATAATCTGTAGTTGGAAGGATGCCAGGCCCCATCCTTTTTATAGATAGGAATCAGAATGGAATCCCTCCAACTATCAGGTATGCGGCCTGTCAAAAAAATCTGTGCAAACCAAGCCGCTAATATTCCTGACCAAAGAGGAGGGATGGCCTTAAAGACTATGCTGGGCATAGAGTCTGGGCCGGGGGCTCTAGAGCTCTTTAGTTTCCTAATCACTGTTTCTATATTATCTGATTCAAAGCCTTCAAGAATTCTAGTAGTTATTATTTATTATGAAAAATAAAAATTTTGAACTAGAATACTGCATCGCTCCTATTATGCCCGAAGAATGCTAGCCAAATGGGGTAGAATAGGGGATGAGGTTTCTCTCTGTTGCAAGCGTGAGAGAGGTACCCTTTTTCATACAATTTGGGAGTGTGATGTACTGCAGGCCTTCTGGGGGAAATGTATCGATAAAGTTGCAAAAATGATGGGGTCACTATAACAATGGACCCAAAGCTGATACTGTTGTTGATCTGGGGGGAGGTGGACCTCACCAAATACGAGAAACTGTTTCTGGCAGTGATGTTTGGTGTTGCAAAATGGCTAATCGCTGCACCCTTGGGCTCGGCAGAAGCACTGTGCCTACGTAGATGGTCCAACGAAGTGAGTAGGTGCGCATCATTGGAACAACGCATTTACAATGAGAGAGGCTGCCCCTGAATGTTCCAGAAAATATGGGGGAAATGGACGGAGGACTGAACTGCCCTCCACCCCCAAGAACCACCCCCCTCTTGGATGGCCGTGTAGCTCCAGAACTACCAAATACACGCTTACGATTGTTGCTATGTTTAACACATCATCCGACCCTGCTGCCGTTGAAGCAAATTATATTATATTTGGAACTATAATTTCAATTTATTTCATGTATGTTTATGTTGTTTGTTTGCATAAAACTTAATAAACAGAGTTAAAAAAAGAATTCTGAAACACCGCTCTCCCCCCACCTTTGGAATGTGGTTGAAGGCCCTCACCTGGGTACAAACCTGTGAGGAGGAGTATATCGGATCCTTGCCCATGCCATCTCGTCCAAAGAATGTGTGGATGGAATTCTGCACCTATCTGAACAATAAAGATGAGGTTGAGTGGGACCCCGCTCCCCCGCCGGATCAGCCTGACACACTAACATAAATACTAAACATCTTGCCTCCTCTCGAGTTGTCAATATCCCCCCCCCCTCCACTCTGGAGCCGCCTCAAAATGTATGATATAATTCCCAACTGTGCTGTTGTGATTTTTGTGTATCTCTGTGCAAATGTGCTATTCCTGTCTTAACTTTCTGCCAATAAACAAAAGGTAAAAAAAAAAAAAAGAATTCTAGTTTTATTTGTAAAAAGGGCAATATTCTTACAGTTAGTCGCAAGATTAAGATATATCTGATTAATGTAACTTATCCAGGTTGCTCGCCAGGCAGGATCTGAGGAAAGACCAGAACCGTCTATTGTCTTTAGTGCGAAGAAGCTCAAACATGTGTCTCTACTTCGCACTACTTAGGGAATTCCGATGTTGACTGACCCATTTTTTATATTTTGTGGCCGAAGAAATCAATAATGCAGTACGTGTAGATTGAGATAAATCGTGGGCTCTTCAAATCATTGCCCGTTCAAGTCGAAAGCCTTCCTTTCTTTGTTGTATGGCCAAATCAGAATGTTCCTAATCACTCGATGAGCAGGGACAAAACTTGAGCTATGTGGCCCCATTTTTTGAGAAGTTCATTCTCAAGCCAAGTCCAGTCATTGTCAAGGAAGGTGTTAAGTTTCGTGATGTTACGTGTAGACCAAGAAATACGGTTTCCTTGACATTTTACCATGACTTTAGCACACTCCTTTCGCACGGGAGGTCTGGTTTTGTGTCACAAAGTGAGCGACCAAGTTAACCTTAGGTGGTCACTCAACCCTGTTTGGACTACGTCTGTAGCAGATAATTGCGGCCACAGTTCCAAACCGGCAAATACATAATCTGTGCAAGTGGGAGACCTCCCGTTGGTCCACGTGTTGCCCAAAGGAAGGATACCCATTCCCTTTAAAACAACCCAAAATACAAATTTCAAGACATTTCCTCCAATGGTTAAGTTTTGACAGATGTTGTATGTGCATTGAGGAAAGATCCCCTAGGTCATCAGAATCAGGAAAGCGTCTTGTTGTATTTTCAGGATATACACAATTGTTGAAATCCCCTGCAATCAATACCCATCTCAGTGGGAATTTCTTGTTTCACTATTTTAATGCCTTAATGGCTACCCCACATATATGTCTACTGTTTCCCCAGTGGAGGATTGTATTTATTAATAATCAAGGTTGGGGTGCAAAAATAGACCTTATCATGCAGGATAGCCAATAGAACAAAAGGAGAGGTGGAGCCAATTACTAAAGATGTCAAACTGTATTGGGACTGAGCCCAATGGCCAGCCCACTGGTAGGGCGACCCGTTCCATTATATTCAGCACGGGTGTAAAGAATACTATAACCGTCGAGAAAAAAGTCACCCCGCAGCCAGGTCTCCTGCAACAGAAATATGTCACGGGACAGGAAGGAGCGCTGCCCCAAAGGATTTTTCAGTGAGGAGTTAAAACCTCTTGTGTTCCAAAAACCCCAGCAACGTTTAGTCAATGCTTCATAAATTCATATGTGGTAAGAAGACCCATTCCTAGCAGGAGCCCTGGAGCAAGCCTTATTGGGGCTCATCCCCTCACAAGCTGGTTGGAACCACTCCTCAGTGCAGGATATTTCCATTATGTCACCCCGAGAAGAATTGGAATTGAAACGGTGGCCCCAGTCAGACAATGGGTGCTGAATCTTTCTCTTTTTGCAAAAATCCCATTCTCAGGAGTACCGATTGATAGGAAAACAATAGGGCAGGAATCGCAGGTGTTATGAATTCAATAATGCCCAGTTCGTAGGGCTGTAAATTTTAGGTAGGACAATTCAAGTGATATCCTGCCTACAAATAATTCTAAACGATGGAATTTGATGCAACAAAGTCATCAAATATCACCGCTTTAGGAAGGGGCTGGTGGCAGAGGGAGACAACTCCTCCAGTTTAACCCCCTTTCCAAGCTGTAACATTTTGTCACAATAGAACTCGAAACTTTTGTGTGAGTGACAGTTTGTTGAGCCTCTGGGACGGTATAGATGGATGAGTGTGGCAATAAGTCTCGGGAGTCATGGCAGATGGAAGTCTCATGCCACACCTCCTCAGCAGGTATCTTTCTTTCCGAAGCTATAGAACAGGCTGCAGCATAGAGGCGACATTGGTGCCCCAGCAGTTTCATCCTCAGATGCACTCAAAGGTTGTTTCTAGGAGCCCACGTTTAAACATCTCTCAAGAGTGCCCCGCAAGACCGCTCGCCGTGTAGTGCCATCAGCTAGTTCATTACTTACGCTTGTGGGAGGCCGACCGTTCTTAGTCTGCAGAGCCGTAGATGGACCCTGTATGGAGTTGGCGGCTGTTCTGTAGATGGTTTTGTGGGTTGCAACTTATTTGATTTCTTTGGGGTACAGTCACCCGTCTTAATTATCTCAGGGAAATGAGGTGGCAAGGCACTATGTCTCTTCCTTCCCCTTCCAGTGCTTTTGCCAATAATTCTGCCTACAGTCGATGACTTGTTCTTCAGAGATGAATCTGCTTCCTGGTCAGATGGGCCTGCAACTTCTAGTTCACTGCTCCTTCTCCCAGGCGCAGCCCTAGTTTCAGATCTATCACCGTACTCAAGGTGTCAGAGTCCTGATTGGAAATTTCGTGTATGTTTATTGGAGATGTTAGTTCCGAAAGCTTGTGAGCTGGGCCATCATTCGGCTTATCATTGTTTTAAGAGGAAACAAGCCCCACCTTTGGTACAGAAATGGCTTGAACTACTTTAGGCAGTGATATCTGGATTCCGTGCTGTTCTTTCCATTAATGACTCTACAGAGGCTGCAACCGCATTTAGTTTAGGGTGCGTAAAATCCCCCCCCTCCTTTCGTCTGAGGATGTAAAGTGGGTCGGGATTTCACTCTGGAAACCCTGTCCTGACCAACAGACAACACACTCTGATTCGCTTTCGCTGTCATAGCAGCTTGAAGAGGTGGATGTGTTACAAAACCGCTGTAAATCCGGGGAGCCAGATAGCTGAGGGCCCATTACATTATCATGTGAAATAGGCAATTTCTTGGTACGGTTCTTGCTGAAAAGGTCATAGAGTTGCCCTGTAGGTCTAACAAGGAGTTAAGCAAGGCAGTGTTATTGTCAATGGTGGGGAAAGAGGCCGCTACGTGTTCCTCACTACCCCTTTGGGAGAATTCCATGGGGATGTTGGGCGGGTCTCCAGATGTGTTTTGGTCCGCAACAATAGTGGGCAAGCATGGTATTGGCGTAGTCGGAGACAGGATTTTATCAACCAAGGCCACTCCAAAGTAGGCCAGGAGGGTGTTAGGTGCCACATCCCCACCCCTTCAGATCCGTCACTGCCTGGACCCTGAATCAAGTGGGCCCTGGTCTTTTTTCCCGATGTGGCAGTAGGTTTTTTCCCCACCCAGTGTAGGGTGCGCAAACCCGCTTATCGGCCCATATTTGCCTTCATGGGACTCGAAGGCTAGGGTAAGAGGCGCTGTAGCTGGGCAGGGGAACGGGGGCAGTCTACACAGTCCAAATGAGACTGTTAATTGTCTGAAATTCAGGCAAGCAGTCTATTTAAATGACTTTTGATTAGAGCCCATTGATTTACAGTTTGCTGGTGTTCCTGCTTTCAACCAGATGTACTCCAGCTCAAAGAACTCAGCAGGTAGGTGGGAGGAGCCCCCAGTGGTAGAACGAAAAAACAGACTCTCCAACAACAGGGCAGACTGCTCACTTGTCTGCCCACGCCGCGTCTGCCCACTTCGTGCCTGTCTGTCAGAGGAGAGGCATATTAAGATTAAAGTTTTTTAATTGGAGTTGGGATATGTCATAATCCCTTACTCTGTCACCATGGAGACCACAGAATCTGGCCAATCGTTGATCACTCAATTCAACCCCTCTTCTCTCCCTCCAGAGCTCATGCCATCTCCTGCTCCCCCTAGCCATTCCAGCTCGTCTGCTATCCTCCGCCTCCACACCCTTCCTGTAACCCCCTAATTGCACCCCCTATATACAGCACTGCATTACATTCCAGCTGTGGTTGCGCTTTGTAAATCGCATACATGCACACATCTGGATTCAATGCTCTTTCGAACTGTGCATGAGCACAGTCAGCTGCAAAGGTTCAGTTTTAATAGCCCACTCGGGTCTGTGAGCATGCCTCTTTCCATGCTGCGCCAACTTGGCTCCAATAAAGCAAGCGATGCATGAGAAAATAGAATGATTTTCCCAAGTGGAGAAGTCAGGGCAGGAAGTCAAGCGAACAAGTTCCACAGTTATCAATCTAGCACAATCTGACACTTAATCACATCTCCTCCCTAGAAGGAAAGATTGGCATCTAGGCCTATTGGTTTAAGGTTGGCCAGCTTTCCTTTGCTCTTAATGATAGTGGTAGGTACACATATTTGCAACATCTGCTTTCCTTTAGGCCAGATAAAATATTAAGAGGAAATCCATATTTATAGTAGGCCATGCACCAGTCAATAGGGTGCCCTGACTCACTAGCCCTTTTAGCCTCCAGCAGCCAAGCGTTTGAACCTTATGTTGCGAACAGGACATATGTGGGAAAACTCCCAGCATTTGGATGTATAGGGAAAATCAGGATGTATGTCTAATGGTCACCCAAGAAAGATTGACATACACACTGGTCGACGCAAGGCAATCTCCTTTTCACGCTGCTCGACATAAGGCCAAATGGTTAAGAACATCCTTGTTGATTGCCACCTGTTCGGGTCGTCACCTTGGACTGGGTTCCCCGCCTGGCCCCACTGTAATGCCGCTCCAGCTTTCTCTTGAACCCTCCTCCCCGCTACCACATTCATATTTGCTGGTGGAGGCGTCCTCCCCGGGAACCTCTGTTGCGCACCCTACCCTTACCTTCCACCCGTCCACGTAGACACTACTGTTCAAGTTGCTCTTTTATGTAGCTCTCCCACATCATCCCATTACCAATGGTCTCCTGCCCCACCCATACCCACTCACGCCCATTCCTGTGACCCACGAGAAAGCACCCAGCTGCTTTCTCCCTTTTGGTTCCTCTTTATCCAAGTACCTGCACTGCTTGCCATCAGGGCCTGCATCACTCTGGTCGGGCCAGGAGCGCCTATGTAGAGGTCACAGCCACACAAGTTCACGAAGGATGCCTTGTCTGAACACATGAGTGTGCGCAGGGACTAGTGCTGCAATCAGCCGACATGACTTGTATGCAGAAATCACTTTTAGTTGCTAATCTTCTTGTGTACACAGGAAGTTTCCATTGTGTCGGGTATGAGCATATGCCGACATGGTGCACAGGTTGATCAGCAAAGTAAGGGGGTCATTGTTTGTTGATCGCTTTAGAATGTCAACCACTACACTGAAGGTAGAGCCAGAAATGAAACTCGCAGCTCTCATTGAATCCTATGTGTGAAGGGAAGTCTTTTTACCATGTCTATGTTTTATGCTTAATGTGAATAGTGTACAAACCCTAACGTGCACATTTTTTGTGTGATTTTGAGGCATGTATCGGCCTTATGGGCTTTATTTACGTACTGTTTGTCAAAATTCAGCTCATTTTGAGATGGTGATGTCACCATCCCAGAACGAGTCGTTATTTCACAAGGAGCACTTTAACCCATAAGTCAAATAAAAAGCTCTTCATGCTGAAAAAAGTGTGCAAGGTAGGTTTAGCATACTATTACATTAAGCAGAGTGTTGCCATGCATGGTAAAAGGCTTCACTGCAGTGAACAGACACCTGTCTACTGTGCAGGGCCAGTTTTAGCGGGGGCACCACCCCGGGCAGCAAAACAAAAATGTGTTGCACCACTCCTCCCCCAAGCACCAGCTCATGCAGGCGGGGAGGAGAGGGCGTGGGGGTGCCACATTTTCCACTAGGCGCTGATGCAAAATCATCATCGCCCTATTGTTATTAATTGCAGCCTGCTTTTAAGAGTGGGCGCATTTAATATCATCAGGGCACCTGCAGCATCTTCTCCCGCCACGCCAGCTCAGGGGGAGACCTTGAAAGATTCCCCGAGCTGGAGTGGCAGGGGAGTGGCTAATGGCGCCCCAGGCAATCGCACAGCCAGCCCTGCCCTACGGGCGGCTCTGCTACTGTGTCTGTGCTTAATGTAATCAATCACGTATTCATAGATGTGCAAATGCAGCCATGTTGGGACCAGGCCAGTATGTTCTTGCATGGGCTGTTGCTTGCATGCTGGAGCAAAGCCATCACGTGCCCGCTGAGAGGAACAAACACTGGCATTCTGGGGCAAAACCATCACAGGTGTTTCCTTCCAGGGGAATGTGCTGGCATTTTGGGCAAAGACATCTCCACTATTAAATGACTTGCCTATTAGTGACAGCGTTGCCTTGATTTCAGTACATACTACACAACCTGAAGGCGTAACAGTAAAAGGAAGCATTCCCACCATAACCAGCATACTATGGGGTGGAGGATGGCCTTCAGGCGGCCTATGGAGGAAGAATAGTACAGAGGTGGCCCCTTCCTAGCAGTTACACGTAAGGGGAGGCCAGATAATGTGGTCTGTAAGGGTTGGTGGAGGAGTTCATAAATTCCCTCAGCCAGTATCTCTGATGGGTACAGTGTCAGAACCAGTCAAGCCGCAGCACGGCCTCTGGTGAGACATGTTTAGCCTCTGCTGGGTACGCTAAGGCGCGGACTCCCTGGTGCACACGGCGCAAGGAATGCATGTACAGTGGCAATGAAGGTGGCTCACCACACGGCAGGTAGCTAACATTGCTGCTGTTTTTATGGGTTACAAAAGGACTTCTGAACTGACGGTATGGATCTCCCTGTGCTCTACAAGCAACCTAACAAACATACGTGGACCCACTCAGGCCTGAAGTCAGTGCAGTGATAACACTGGAAGCATATTGCAGGATCCAGAAAGGCGAGCTATATGTGTCCTCTGCATTGGCCATGTGTATTGGGACGCCATCAAGGAACTGAGCATGCTCAGAAGGAACACATGTATCTGGCCTACTCCACTGCATTTACAGGCATAAAAGAGATGAAAAATCCTGGGGTGCAAAGCATGCTTGCACCTTTAAGAACATGTTGCCGTTATACGTAGGGGTAAGATTGATTATTTCTCTATGTAGTTTCTGATATGAAATACGTTATATTTTTATGGATGTCATATTGTAGTAATAAAGGGAAACGTCTTCTATATTTGTGGATTAAATTGGTGTGTAAGTAGGTTTGCAAGTTCAGAAGAGGATTCATAAAAGTGGGAAGTAGGTTTTCCTCTTGGAGAGTGGCTTCTTAATCTGTGTTGCAGAATATGCATGCAGCGCCCTACTAAGCAATGCATTGCTGAAGCAGATAGTGGGGGTCCCAGATGGGAAAGCCTCCTACTAGGCAATACATTGTTGAAGCTGATAGTGGGGGTCCCAGATGGGAAATCCTCCTACTAGGCAATACATTGCTGAATCTGATAGTGGGGGTCCCAGATGGGAAAGCCTCCTACTGGGCAATGCATTGCTGAAGCAGATAGGGGGGGTCCCAGATGGGAAAGCGTCCAACTGGGCAATACATTGCTGAAGCAGATAGTGGGGGTCCCAGATGGGAAAGCGTGCTACTAGGCAATACATTGCTGAAGCAGATAGTGGGGGTCCCAGATGGGAAAGCATCCTACTAGGCAATGCATTGCTGATGCAGATAGTGGGAGCTCCCAGATGAGAACGCCTCCTGCTAGGCAATGCATTGCTGAAGCAGATATTTGGGGTCCCAGATGAGAAAGGCTCCTACTGGGCAAAGCATTGCTGATGCAGATAGTGGGAGCTCCCAGATGAGAACGCCTCCTACTAGGCAATGCATTGCTGAAGCTGATATTTGGGGTCCCAGATGAGAAAGCGCCCTACTGGGAAATGCATTGCTGAAGCAGATGGTGGGGGTCCCAGATGGGAAAGCCTCCTACTAGGCAATGCATTGCTGAAGCAGACAGTGGGGCTCCCAGATGAGAAAGCCTCCTACTAGGCAATTCATTGCTGAAGGAGATATTTGGGGTCCTAGATGAGAAAGTGTCCTACTGGGCAATGCATTGCTGAAGCAGATAGGGGGAGTCCCAGATGGGAAAGCCTCCTACTAGGCAATGCATTGCTGAAGCTGATAGCGGGGGTCCCAGATGAGAAAGGCTCCTACTGGGCAAGGCATTGCTGATGCAGATAGTGGGAGCTTCCAGATGAGAACGCCTCCTACTAGGCAATGCATTGCTGATATTGATAGTGGGGGTCCCAGATGAGAAAGCTTCCTACTAGGCAATGCATTGCTGAAGCTGATAGGGGGGGTCCCAGAAGGGAAAGCGTCCTACTAGGCAATGCATTGCTGAAGCTGATAGTGGGGGTCCCAGAAGAGAAAGTGTCCTACTGGGCAATGCATTGCTGAAGCTGATAGTGGGGGTCCTAGATCGGAAAGCCTCCTGCTAGGCAATGCATTGCTGAAGCAGATAGTTGAGGCCCGAGATGAGAAAGCATCCTACTGGGCAATGCATTTCTGAAGCTGATGGTGGGGGTCCCAAATGAGAAAGCATCCTACTGGGCAATAAATTGCTTACGCTGATGGTGGGGGTCCCAGATGAAAAAGGGTCCTACTAGGCAATGCATTTCTGAAGCTGATAGTGGGGTTCCCAAATGAGAAAGCATCCTACTGGGCAATAAATTGCTGACGCTGATAGTGGGGGTCCCAGATGAGAAAGCGTCCTACTAGGCAATGCATTACTGAAGCAGATAGTTGGGGTCTCAGATGAGAAAGGGTCCTATTGGGCAATGCATTGCTGAATCTGATAGTGGGGGTCCCAGATGGGGAAGCCTCCTGCTAGTAAATGCATTGTTGAAGCTGATAGTGGGGTTCCCAGATGAGAAAGTGTCCTACTGGCCAATTCATTTCTGAAGCAGATAGTGGGAGTACCAGATGGGACAGCCTCTTACTAGGCAATGCATTGCTGATATTGATAGTGGTGATCCCAGATGAGAAAGCCTCCTACTAGGCAATGTATTGCTGAAGCAGATAGTTGGGGTCTCAGATGAGAAAGGGTCCTATTGGGCAATGCATTGCTGAATCTGATAGTGGGGGTCCCAGATCGGAAAGCCTCCTACTAGGCAATGCATTGTTGAAGCAGATAGGGGGGTCCCAGATGGGGAAGCCTCCTACTAGGCAATGCATTGTTGAAGCAGATAGGGGGGTCCCAGATGGGGAAGCCTCCTACTAGGCAATGCATTGCTGAAGCTGATAGTGGGGGTCCCAGAAGAGAAAGTGTCCTACTGGGCAATGCATTGCTGAAGCTGATAGTGGGGGTCCCAGATCGGAAAGCCTCCTGCTAGGCAATGCATTGCTGAAGCAGATAGTTGGGGCCCGAGATGAGAAAGCATCCTACTCGGCAATGCATTTCTGAAGCTGATAGTGGGGGTCCCAAATGAGAAAGCATCCTACTGGGCAATAAATTGCTTACGCTGATGGTGGGGGTCCCAGATGAGAAAGCGTCCTACTAGGCAATGCATTTCTGAAGCTGATAGTGGGGTTCCCAAATGAGAAAGCATCCTACTGGGCAATAAATTGCTGACGCTGATAGTGGGGGTCCCAGATAAGAAAGCGTCCTACTAGGCAATGCATTACTGAAGCAGATAGTTGGGGTCTCAGATGAGAAAGGGTCCTACTGGGCAATGCATTGCTGAAGCAGATAGTTGGGGTCTCAGATGAGAAAGGGTCCTATTGGGCAATGCATTGCTGAATCTGATAGTGGGGGTCCCAGATCGGAAAGCCTCCTACTAGGCAATGCATTGTTGGAGCAGATAAGGGGGTCCCAGATGGGGAAGCCTCCTACTAGCCAATGCATTGTTGAAGCAGATAGTGGGGGTCCCAGATGGGGAAGCCTCCTACTAGGCAATGCATTGCTGAAGCAGATCGTGGGGGTCCCAGATGGGGAAGCCTCCTACTAGGCAATGCATTGTTGAAGCAGATAGTGGGGGTCCCAGATGAGGAAGCCTCCTACTAGGCAATGCATTGATGAACCTGATATTGGGGTTCCCAGATGAGAAAGCGTCCTGCTGGGCAATGCAATACTGAAGCAGATAGTTGGGGTCCGAGATGAGAGAGCATCCTACTGGGCAATGCATTGCTGAAGCTGATAGTGGGGGTCCCAGATGGGAAAGCTGGCTACAAGGCAATGCATTGGTGAAGCTGATAGTGTGGGTCCCAGATGGGAAAGCCTCCTACTAGGCAATGCATTTCTGAAGCTGATAGTGGGGGTCCCAAATAAGAAAGCATCCTACTGGGCAATGCATTGCTGACGCTGATAGTGGGGGTCCCAGATTAGAAATCGTCCTACTAGGCAATGCATTACTGAAGCAGATATTTGGGGTCTCAGATGAGAAAGGGTCCTACTGGGCAATGCATTGCTGAGGCAGATAGTTGGGGTCTGAGATGAGAAAGGGTCCTACTGGCCAATGCATTGCTGAAGCTGATAGTGGGGGGCCCAGATCGGAAAGCCTCCTACTAGGCAATGCATTGCTGACGCTGATAGTGGGGGTCCCAGATGAGAAAGCATCCTACTAGGCAATGCATTACTGAAGCAGATAGTTGGGGTCTCAGATGAGAAAGGGTCCTACTGGGCAATGCATTGCTGAAGCAGATAGTTGGGGTCTGAGATGAGAAAGGGTCCTACTGGGCAATGCATCGCTGAAGCTGATATTGGGGGTCCCAGATCGGAAAGCCTCCTACTAGGCAATGCATTGCTGAAGCAGATAGTCGGGGTCTCAGAGTGTCCTACTGGGCAATGCATTGCTGAAGCTGATAGTGGGGGTCCCAGATGAGAAAGAGTCCTACTGAGGAATGTATTGCTGAGATGATAGGGGGTCCCAGGTGAGAAAGCCTCCTACTGAGCAATGCATTGCTGAAGCAGATAGTGAGGGTCCCTAATAGGGGAAGCCTCCTACTAGGCAATGCATTGCTGAAGCAGATAGTTGGGGTCTCAGATGACAATGTGTCCTCTTAGGCAAGGCATTGCAGAAGCAGATAGTGGGGGTCCCAGACAAAGAGTCCCACTAGGAAATGCATTGCTGAAGCTTATGGGGGGTCCAAGATGAGAAAGCGTCCTACTAGGTAATGCATTGCTGATGTCCTACTGGGAAATGCATTGCTGATACAGATTGTGGGAGGATGCAGTTGAGAAAATGTCCTACTGTGAATGCATTGCTGATGTCCTGCTGGGCAATGCATTGCTGATGCAGATAGTGGGAGGTCCCAGATGGGAAAGCGTTCTACTGGGCAATGTATTGCTGATACAGTTAGTGGGAGGTCCCAGATGGGAAAGCGCTCTACTTGGCAATGCATTGCTGAAGCTGATAGCAGCGGGCCCCAGATGAATTAACCGCTTTTGTTCATATTCTTAAAATTATTTTTAGGGGAAATGTAGGGGCATACATGCCTGGTCACTTCCAGTCAACCAAATACGAGGATCAGCCCGGGTGGATAGCTCAATGAATTAAGCATTCTTCTCTGAAATTGGGCCCCACGGCACTTGGCAAGTTTGAAACCTAGCAAGTCCGCCTCCAGGGTCGATAAATTAAGTACCATTAGATTGGATAACAATAGCGGGTATTATTACAGCACTTAGGATCTAGAATGCAGGACTATATAAATAAAACATGACAGTTAGGTATAATCCTGCTGCACTGCACGTATACTTTGGTAGGCAACATATGCCTGATGTGTGCCTTGCAGTCATTAATTGGGTAAAGTCAGCCATTCACGTGCCCTGCACGTCAATTAGAGCTGCAAACATGAACTGGGGTGAGAAGTCTCATAAGGTGGCCACACGGGGACCCAGGGCTCTACCGGGGTGCCTGATGCCAAGAGGTCAGAGCACATTTTCTGCAAAACATGTCATGATATTCGAAGCCACAAGTTTATAGAATTTCTTGATCAGCTGTAAATAAAAAGTGCCACATATTTTCAGCACCATAAAATTGACGTTCTCCTGGAAAGGGGTGTGGTGGAGGTAAGTCTTGGCTTGGTTTTCCTGGATGTATAATAACTTTGGGAGGGAGCTCAGTTCAGCCATTTTTTACCGTTCCAAGCACTGAGTCACACCTGCACAAGT
Organism: Ambystoma mexicanum; assembly: GCF_040938575.1. Lineage (NCBI taxonomy): Eukaryota > Metazoa > Chordata > Amphibia > Caudata > Ambystomatidae > Ambystoma > Ambystoma mexicanum. Next base: position 382,052,126 of record NC_090925.1, read on the forward strand.
CCAGTAAACACAGCTGTTGCAGGATACTAGCAGCCATTTCGCAACAGCCTCCCACAATGTCCGCGCGCCCAGGAACAGCGACTTTTCAGAGCAGAATGCCATTGTTTTGCTTAATTATGTGTTAGGCTACATTTTGGCATCTTTAATTGCGCTTTCATTTCTTAGGTTGCATTCTTTCCACGGTCCACTCCTGTGTTTCTCTCTAATGACATACAGAAATGGGCGAAACAGGCCCAGACACATAGCCCAGACGCTTTCTTTGGGATTCTACAGTAAGTAAGGGTGGAGCGAGTGAGTGCCTTCCTGTTTGGAGATAACCAATAAGAGGGTCACCTGACAGCTGCTAAGGGGTGTCTCTTTCCATTGCCGGTGTTCGGCAAAGTTTGGGCGGCCTCCCCTTAAGTTTCTGGATAACGAGCTGGTATATACATAGGATTTTCTCTCTCGGCTAGAAAGATGTGAGACTGGTTGGGGTGGTCTCTTGAGCCCTCCAGGAATATTAGTAAAGCTTCCCTTGGGTATGTGCATTCCATACTTCATTTTCCCAGCTCCCAGAGATCACGGAATCTGTTCCACAGCTCGCAAATTCTCACGCTGCCATTGAGCCGGTTCCTCTCGCCGGGGCCTCTCGCCGGGGCCATGCGGGAAACCCCTAAATCAGGTAAATTATTCAGAACATAAAGGATCTCCTCCAAAGGTTATCTCATCACAATGGCGGCCTTACAGTCTTTCCAACAAAGAAAGGGATCTATCCAGTGGTCGAAGTTTACGAAAAGAAGTAGTGGAACTATGTTCCCACCCACTCCCCACAAACCCCATCACCACGTCCCCTCCCTCACACGATACACACCCCCAAGAACTTGCACCTGCTGTTTAAGGCAACGTTCAGTGCAGTGCACTGAAAGTGCAAGTTTCAACTTCTTCCTACACTTTTATTTTAATACGAAACCATTCCGGAACGGTTTCTTTTTAAAATAAAAGTATAGAAGCTGTAAAAGGTAATTTAAAAAAGTAGAGGAGCACCGCTCCTGGTCACTTCGCCCACTGGATTTATCTCCCAGAAAACCGGTATCTCTGGGGCGTCCCTTCTCCTGCTTCACGGTGGTGTGTCCAGACTCTTTTTACTGGGGTGGCCCAAGTGGGGCGCTGACTTATGCAGGTGTGGCATGGACTACGAGCGCGCGCGCACACACACATGTCTGAATTACATCATATTACTATTTGTCTCCACTACCCATATCTACTTTAATTACTAACATTTTTGTCTTCCATTCCAGTGTTTAAAGTTTAATGATCATAGTTTAGGGTAATGGGTTGGCACACCAGTATTATGAGCCCTAGACACACAATAAGGCGAACAGGTTACAAAACAGGGTGACATTTATCTCCTGTGATCGGAAGACAGAGGGATGCAGTTTAAGAGAATAGTCTTTGACAGTATGTTGTTTTGCCAGTAATAAGGGAATAGGTTGAAACCAGAATACTCTCTTTTCTGTCGCCTTTTCTTATGTTCAATTTTGCACAAATAAAATCATTATTTATTTTTTCTTAGCACAAACGTACCATATATTGCATGTATTGTCTTGTATGAACTCATAGTACCTCTCTTGATTTTTGATGTACATTCAAGATCAAAGTCTGCACATCACTTTATGTTAGTTATCATTTTTTGATCAAACATCATTATTGTATGTCAAGGTCCTAAGTTGTTGTTTTCACGACATTTCTAAAAACTATTATTAAAATTATACAGGACCCTTCTCTTTTGAGCTCTGGGGCAATCAATGTATGTTATTTTGTTTACCCACCTATATTGGCAATATCTTTCTGATATGATTGCGTGCGTATTATTTTGCACTCTGCCCACTCACCATACACATCGCACCCAGGGTGCTATGAGCCTTGAATAGCAGCCAATAGCATATAATCATCCCTGGTGACAGGGACGAGTGGAGTGGACAGAAGCGCTCAGATCCGGGATCAGGAATGTGTAAGACCCAGGACAAGAAAGAGAAGAGCCCAACTTGTAGGGCTTTTTCTGAAACGTACTCCTTCGAGAATAAACAGAGGTACACCCTAACGTTAATGTTTGCACCTGTGCAAGTGACCTGCAAGTGTGGGTCAGTTCGTCGGGAGACACTGCTTTCGGATACGTGTGCCCTACTGAAATCTTTCTTTCATCTGGAGCTGCTGCTCCGCCCATTGGAGACTACTTATCCTGACTCACACGCGCCTGTGCGCGCGTCCTGCAAGCGTGCGTCTGATCGGCGCGGGCGGCGCGGGTGGTGTAAAGTGGAGGTCTTTGAATCTGCACTCGCAGTTACTCTTTTGGAAGGTGCTGCGCTAAACTAGAAAAGAATCGTTTCATCACAGCGAAGCAGTTGTCCGGCGTTCGTGCTGTGGCACTCGCTTATCACCTGTATTTTTTGGTAAGCCTGGCTTCACCCTTTTTTTTGTTGCCTTGATTATTTGGAAAGGTGTATTTTCACACTGACGGGTTATTCATCAGTCCACCATCAATCCTACATGTACGATCACAATCTTCATTCTCCCTACCAGAGGGAAAAAACCATCACTCTCCATTCTCTCCTGGAAAACTCGTGGCCAAACACCTTTGCTTAATAATCCTTTCGTGGGAGCACATATTGGGTTGCACACACTTGTTTGTCTCCAGGAAACCTGGTTGCAAAGTCCTCCCTCATTGATGGTTTTGTTGTGGTTTTTCATGCCACGAGGCGACAAGGGTCACCTGTTTGGTGGCCTGTTACCACTTGGCAAATCGTGGAAGGACTTTTGTGTGAGATCATCTATGTTTTCCTACTTTGGTGCCCTAATCAGACATGTTCAAATCTTAGGAACCTCAAATATTGAGATTCCAGTTATTAACTTGTACTGGCACAAGGGTATGGCTCGGCTGATTGCCCCCGTAGGGCTCAATGGGAATGGGGAAGTAGCTAATAACGGTACCGCAATTTGCGGTACCGTTATTAGCTCTGAAGTCCCTTAGCGGGTCCCATCCATAACACCTGGTAAAACCTTAACGGTGCCCGGTATCCCTTACCGCCCCACTCCGAATGAGGCCCATTGTATACAACTACTCCAAAATGGAAATTTCTCACCTTGTCAGTGAGGAATTTTGAGGACTTCGCTAGAGTGTTAATTAACTATAATTGTTGTCTGGACTGCTAGGAAACAAACAAAAAACCCTAAACACTCTCATGTTTATAATCCGGAAGTCATAGTCATCTAAAAAAAAACGAGAAATGAGAAAGGCAATAAGGTTACTCGGCAGGAAACTGACCTTCCCTTGGTTAAAAGGATTAATGAGCTTAAGGCACTACGACAAACTTATCATAACTGGCTTAGGCAGAGTCGTGCCAAAAGGCACTGGGCTGATGCCGAAGCCATGCTTTCAATCCTTAATAAAAATACCAGAGCATTCTGGGGTTTAATGAATTGTCCCAGCATTGTAATCAACTAAATGCTGTATCAGAGTCTGACTGGGTTTCCCACTCTCTTGACCTGTTTGGTCGACCACTTGAGGAGTTGGTCATCTTTTCCCTGACTTGTGGGGTCAAAGATACTATGGAATCATCTTTGTTTGACAAGGAGAGAGTGCTTGAAGTTATAAAGAGGATAAGTAGTTCTCGTGCCCCGGGCACCAATCAGTTGACCAACTTTCTTTTTAAACAAGAACCGGCGGTTTAGGCATTTACTTTATCTACCCTCTTTGAAAGTATCCTTAGTACAAACCTTTGTCCTCCCTCTTGGTCTACTGCCTTTATAGTCCCAATTTTTAAAAAGGGTGTAAGATCGAACCCTACTAACTATAGACCATTTGCCATACTGGAGGCGGACGGCGTAGTGTTTTCATCAATACCACTGCCACATTTGGAGCAATGGGTGATCAGAGTTGGAAGGTTAGAGTAATGTCAGGTCGGGTTTAGGCGGAAAATGGGAACATCTTTAAACGGTCTCATTGTTAAATGTATACAACAGTTGGCATGGGAGGGCACTTACGTCGCAGTATACATGGCATTGATAATTCTGAGTGCCTCCTTTGACGCTGTTGATATAAATATTCTGTGGTCTAAACTGCAGCCATGGGCATTCCATTTGGCCTGTTGAGGCTGATTATTGGCCTCTATTCTAACTCTAATATTCAAGTCTGCCTCAGTCGTGCAGGTCAGCTATCGTGCCAACTTACCACCTTTTGTGGCATCAGCCAGGGGTGCATTTTGGCCCCCTGCCTCTTTAATTTATATTTGGCTGATCTGGGTGATCATTTGAAATTGGCAACTATTGTGCCACCAAAATGACTACACCTGAGACCCTTTTGGTTGGCCTATGACGACGATGTACTAATTTTCAACTGCACTCCAATGGGATTGCAGCGTTTGATTAACACACTTGTTGTGTTTGTCCATAATCATTCTCTGCAAATTAACATTCTGCAGTGTTCACGGGGTAGGAAAATCATACCTTTTCCTTGGAGTCTGCGGGCTGAGGAGGTGGGGAGAGTGAACTCATTATTATTTCTGGGGTTCTTACTGTCCGCTAAACCTTCTACCGGTAGTCTTTTGCATTAGTCAAGGAACTGTGCCTTGGCCCTATCTAATCAATTATCAAGGCTTGATTCAAGTTACAGTAAATTTCCCCTTCTTCCATGTGTTAAATATCATGAAGCGAAAATTGTTCCAAAGATTCCTTACTGAATGGATGTGTTTCCCCTATCTATCTTGGACTATCTTCGTATTCTTGAGGGTTTCATTTGGAGGAGGGTTCTACATCTTCCTAACTCCATCCCTATATGTTCTATAAGATATGAGTTGGGATTGGTATCGCCTAGGGTGAGAGCCAAGTGGAACATTTTGTCTCTCCTAAGTGACATCATGTCACCCCTGGAGGGATCTGTGTTTGCTGATCTTAAGCTTATTCTTGAGGGCAATGGCAGTACTTGGTTGCTTGAGATATACAATTTTTGTTAGGATATGTTAACAGTGATAGGCTGTTCTTTGTGTGTGTGATCTGATGAACAATCCATTCAAGGTTAAGAATTCTCTTTTCCTCAGTGATTGGATTAGAACTTTTGAACAAATGCACATGTACCCATCCCTGAGTCACCTTCAGCTTGATCACAAGAAGCCTGGAACTTTAGGCCCTTATCTTGCAATATATCTGACCAAGTTTGTTAGTACTTTCAATTTGCGATTATTACTGAATCTGGTCCGTACTAACCAAATCTTGGTGAGATATGGCTTGCTGAGGATGGACCAGGCAGTCTGTCGTTTTTTTAAGGTCGAGAAACAGCTTGAATGTTTAGAGCACCTTTTTCTCCTGCTCTATGTGGACTCATAGATAACCATTTAAAAATAATTTCAGATCTTTTTGAGCTTGGAAATTAGGAATTAATGTTGACTTGGTTGGCAGGCCGTACTACTTCATCTGTTCTTGTAGTGATCAACTTTTTAAAATCATTGAATCTAGAAGATTCAGAATTATGAAATGTATGTATTTGTTTGAGATGTTATGCTTCTGGACATTAGAAGATTTGTATTGATTATAGTTCTTTTTATTTATGTTTTTTATTTTTTTGTTTTTCTATCCTCATTTTAACTTTGTTCCTGTTGGTTTATATATTGTTTCTTTTTATTTTTTCTATGTGTTCTTTTCTTTTTCTAGTTCTTATGTATCTTGATGTCATACATGTTTTAAAGGTCAAGTTTTCTTAAACACATAACAATAAAATAAAATAATGGGGTTGTACCTGGGATGGCCACTCAGATTGCAGGGGTAGCACATGCCACCCCAGCCCATTCCCTGCATACGCCACTGTCTTTCCACTCAGTCTCTTGGCAGCTCTTGGTTTACCTGGATGTTGTCCTGGATCATGGGCACTCAGCATGATCATTGTCTTTTTGGTAGAACAAGCATTGCTGCTGAAATATCAGAGTCTATTGTAGCAGAGTCCACCATTGCTCCATTAGGTGAGGTAGGCCGGGAGAGACATTGAGTGCTTGCATCGGGGCTACAGTGCCGCCTTGAACCCAGGACTGATCCTATCACCCCATCCCAGCTTACTGGCCTCCTTGCCGAACCAACACTCGGTTGTTCCTTAGGAACCTGTCTCTCCACCTAGATGCTGGACCTCAGGCTATCTGTCGGCTAACATCCTCGCCAATCCACCACACTCTTGAACTTCCTCCCTACAGGAAAATATTTGGCATATTCTGTTGGACTAAACTGCTATGACGGGCCTGGTGCATGCAGGAATCTTCCCAGTCTCTACAATTCCTTCTTCCAACTCCTGCTTCCTTTCTCCAACTTCTCTCTCCTTTCATGCTCGCCCACTCCTCTGGACCCCTCAGTCCTCTCTTCATCTCTCCGATCTTCCTTTTTATCCTCCCCTCACCACTCTAGACTGTGACATTCACCTTCAACCTCTCATGACCTCCTCCTGCCCCGGGGTCCCACCTTACCAAGGGCTCCAAATGGTTGCCTATTTTCAAGAAGTCAATGCCCTTTAATGGCTCTCAGTATGTTATGATATAATGAGTTATTAATGTAATGTGTCCTGTGTTTATTGTATTACATACAGTTTATGTTCTCACTACAGCATACACAAATTGTGCAGCGTTTTCCAACTTTCTGTGGGGTATATATTGAACATGTGCAAAAGCGAAGTTAACATGCATATTAATTATTTTAAGTGCCACTGTGGTTCAGTAGATAGCTCAGTGTGTTAAGCACGTGTTGCAGAAATATGTGCTCATTTGTACAATCACAGTACCCTGGCTAGGCCGACTAAACTTGAGTGTGTGTACATATACTTTGGTGACAGTAGCACAACAAAAATGCATCTGAACCAGTTAGCACTGATTATAAAAAAACAAACAAAGCATCAGTATCATTCAGGTCTGAAGCTCGATTCCTCCAAATTAAGTTTGTAATAACTAACATCCACCCCAGTGAAGAACATAAAGTGTTAATTGGTTGAGGTGATTAGGTAGACGAATTTGAGACTGGGCACCTGTGATGAATCAACTTCCGGAGAACCAGTGGTCCATGGATAAATATCGGTTTCTAAACATTCAATCAGCCCCACATCTGTAGTACACCAGAAGGGATCCAAACAGATTGGAAACACAAGTAAATTAGAAACCTCCTTGTCCAATTTTGGTAACGTGGCTGTAATGGCAGGCTTATCTCTGCAAGGTCGTGGATCGTTGGTTAGTTGCAACACAGCGAAAAAATACAATTATTATCCCAATGAAAAAAAAAGGGACTGTGCGGTCAATGTTGTGTACACACATCTACTTTATTATTATTACAATGGACAGTTCTAGCACACTGCAAAATACAGCCCACCCTGTAAAGGAACACAGAGGACAGACAATTTCACGAAGGAAAGGGATGCACTCTGAATACTGACAGGAGGGTAGTCGGTAAAGCAATCAGTCTTAACTATTCAAGGTTATTTGGTTTCAGCACCAAGGGAGCAAGGTGTCCCAAATGTCACTAGGGACCTTCGGATAGAGGGAAGGACCAGGGGGACAGAACCACAATGTGTCTGGTGCTTGAGATGATCGGGATGCTTGACAGCATCATGTCCGTTCCAAGACGCTTTGTAGCTCCTGCGACAGAGTTCAAGACGGAAGACAGCTGCAGGTATCAGGCGGCAGGCAGTTCGGCAAGCAAGGCTGAACGGATGGCTGCAAGATGGCCTACATAGTGACTCAGGGTCAAGAACCATTGACTCTTTGCTGGTTGGTGGATCTGGAACGCTGGTCGAGGCATCTTGGACGGCTTTAGTGACAACAGTCAGTGGTGCAGCCGGTTGCTGTTCGAGGGCTCGACTGCCTTGAAAATGTCCTTAAAAGATGGACGATGGTTGATGCTTGTCATGGCACTCCTCCTAGCTTCTTTGCAGGGCTCATGTCGTCCTTTAAGGCAGACGGCCCAAAGCTGAGGAGAGTGTTTGCAGTCAACAGCCTTGTCCTTTGTTCAGAGACTCTCTGGCACTTCCCACCCAGGAAGCTTGCTGGCAGAACCTAGCAGGGCACGCTGTGTGTTGGCTGGGTACAGGTTCTGGAGCTGCTGGATGGGTCCTCTGAGGTAGGTATCTCCCTCTGTTCCCTGGGAGATGTTAAGGGGAGGGATCTTGCTTCCCTCTTGGAAATCCTGGCCTTCCTTCACTGGCGGAAGCTGTAAGGCAGACTGTACCTTCAGCCCGGGTCCAAATGAGTCCTTCTTCTTACACATTTCAAAGTCGTCGGATGATCTGCCAAAAGAGGAGCTCAATCCCCTTTTAAAGCCAAATGGGCCACACTGATAGGTGCAGGCTAAGCCTACCTTAATGAACCGATCCTGTGTCCCCACCAACAATCTTCTGTTATGCGTGAGGTCAAAACCAGAGTGCTTTGCAACAGGAAAGGTAAGGGGTGACAACATGTATTACTAAGCCCCACCCATCTTCCTGTCTGTTGTGGTTCAAAGTGTCTCTCTGGTTAATTGAGCTCTGTGTAACTCTTGTCTCCATTGAAGTTTCTGTCTCCATCAAATCACATACTTCTTCCCTCCGAAAGGTGGTTCCCTGTAGGGGCTGCCTACTGTAAACAGTTATCCCAGTCATGACATTCACTGCCCTTCATAAAGAGAGGTGGGAGCTAGTTTCAAGTTGACACATTACATATCAAAGAGGTGTTTGTTTCCTGTCCCTTGTGTTACTTCTGTGACCAGGCCCCTTCGCAGGCCTGCTTTTGTTTAGCTCTCATCAGTATGCGCTGCCATCAAACAGAACTTGGACAACAGAACAGGGTGGATCCATGGAGCCTTTGATATTTAATTAGGCTGGCCATGGCAGTAGGAAGGTGTTGCTTTCCCCTTCCTTAGATGCTTTGATGTACCCGTGGCTGTCACATTCCAGCTGACATGGACAGGGTGGACTGTGCCTGTAGGATGTTTCTCCCCACGGTACACTTGACTATGTGTTTGTTGTAGGGCTAGAAAATTAAAATGTGCGTGGATTAGCATCACGCATTTTCAGAGGTTGATCTCCCATCATTCTATTTCTCAGAAAATTTCAAAAAAGAACGGGCGAGCACATACTCCCGTGCGGATGGTGGAATTCCTCACAGCACCTTAAGTGTTGAAGCTCATGTCCAGGCTTTGACACTGGACAATTCTATGATCCTGGACACACTACCTTACCTCATTGTCCAGAACTGTGCTGTCTTCTGTGAAACGTTTTGCATTATGGTGCCGTTGTTTAGCCCAGTGCCTGCTCTTTCTTTTCATGTAGGTCATTTGAGTTTAAGGGGTCATAGAGTGAAGTGAGCCAACCAAACTTCACAGGCTTTGGGCAAGTTTACTTTCAAGTCTGCTTACCAGACACAAATTACAGTTTGCTTTTTTGTACAAATGTTCTTCATCACATCATGAATAACAGTCCAAACATCTGATTAGTGTGTGTATTTAAAGCTTTATAATGCAATAGTAAAACCCAGGTGAGGGTTAGTAGACTCAAATCATTTCATATTCTGGTACCTTTGTACTTCGCTTGATGGTGGAGAAAATGAAAACACAACCATTCTCCTTGTGCATAACATGTTTCAGTAATATTAATGCCTCATTTTGGGTTATTATGGGATTTGTGTGCTTTCAAATTCAGGTCCTTAAAACAGAGTGTTATCTTAGTACATGAAGTCAAATAGTCACAAATAATTGCATCTTGCTGTTACAAGAGATGGGTTAAAATGTGGACAAGTGCACCAATTACAGACTGAGCTAAAATCCCAGCTTCATCTCTTTACCATAATGTGTAACCATGGGCAACACATTTAATCTCACGGTGCCCAACCTGTCAAAACGTCCAGTCCCTAAACCTTTCAACATTGTCAACCCCTAGGAGTGATTTAGTACTCATGGTACACTCTTCAAAAAAGTCTCACTAATAGTTTAAATTGGTACTGGGTTGTTTCCGATATAATGGTAGTGACCATTGAGTTGGTGCACAACACAAAGCAAGTTGCTTTGCTTACTGTGGCAACACCACTTGAAATCTCATTCGGTGACCATATATGTGCACCTTCCCGGCAGCGTTTCATCTGTATCCATTGTCGATGATATGGAATGTGCCCCTTTCTTGGTGCTTCCAATTTGTCTCATAGGTCCAAACTTGAGCACCTGTACATTTTTTAGGGTGTTAATCTGAGTTGTGTTATAATGCTGGGGCATGTGTACCTTTTTCACGCAGCTACTGATCTGTGTCCTGCATCTACAGTACAGCCTGCAATCCTTTCTTGTGTCGGCTGTTGTTAAAATGTAACCTGTACCTAGAATACAGGTACCATATTCATGGGCTGTTAACGATGCCCTTGAAATGACATTGGTTTATTATTCGGATAGGAGTTGGAAGAATTGGACCTTGGGGCCTCAAGGGGGCACCCATGCTTATTTTGATTGGTGCCCGGGCAGCCTATAAAGCTTTGGGTTGTGACCGCGATACAGTGGGGAGTTTGCAGCCAGAGATTCTGAATCCCTTTGCCTCAAGTCCCGTAATACCTTAAGGATGCTGTGCTTTCCTGTCTTCTTCCATTCTGCTTGATGTTCTTCTCTTCTACTCTCTCCTCCTTCCACCTTCTTCGGCTCCAACTTCCCCTTCACCTTCAACTCTCTCTCCACCTCCTCCTGCACCTTGAACTCACTCTGCGTCGTATCCTCCTCCTACCTCATCTTTAGCTTTTTCTGCACCTCCTTCTTCTCCTCCTCCTCCTCCAACTCTCCCTCCGCCTCTACCTCTTTCTGATTTCTCTGTTTTCGGCACTTTTATCTTTCCAATCCTGCTCACTCTGTTACTCCAAATGCCCCAACGCCCCAAATCTCTCTCCTGGTATATAAATGTCTGAAGTACTTTCCCTTGGGCCAGGCTAGGGCCCAGTGGAGTAACTTTGCTGAAAATGTTGGCAGGAACATGACATCTAAATGAAAAGGGCCCCTAACAAATGAAGGGGTCAAAATGGTGTGCCACGAAAGTTAGGGGGACAAACATCCTTGTTCCCCCTTAAATGACATCCATGCTAGGGCCTATTTCCTGCACGTGTTTGTGTTTGAATAAGTCAGCGCTGGGGATTAGCTGTGCGGTACGTATGAAGCTAAGGTTAAAAGGTTTTTTCCCTTTCCCCTCTTCTGGCAGTCCAAACCTTCATCTGGCTTCTTCATCATGCCGTAATTGGTACATGCGCGCATGTGCACAGAATGCAACAACGTTCCTTCGGCTGGAGTGAGGCCCATGAATGCTCCAACGTGGGCCATTCTCTACTGAATCCCAAGGTTGATTTCCTTCAGGCGAAACTGGGGGCCACAAGGGTGATTTCTTCTTTTCACAGGGATTGCTTTACCACCACCCCACCTCCAACTCTAAAATCAGAGGTGAACTTTGGCGCGCCAACCACCTCCCTCCACAGAAATCTATTCCCGGCCACCCTCCTCACCCTATCCCGCCGCCCCCTTCCTCCCTCTGACTGCTATTGAGAACTCACTAATACCCCTCACCAAGACACCTCGCCCGCTATCAAACTCCCAATCCAGAGGAGCCCCCTGGCGCTCCAAACAGCTCAACCAACATCCTCTTGCACTCCCTTCGTGCACCCTCCTTCAAACATCCCCCTTCATTTCCCGCCCTCACCCCTAAGCCCCCCTCTCCTAACCGACCTCAGAACCACCCTCCGTCTCACTGCCACCCTACCTCCCCATCACTATCCCCCTTTGACCCCTGCCAACAAACAACTCCTTCATATCCCTTCCCCTCTCTAAAAACAGCACGTCTCACACTCGCAAGAACGATAGTTCATCTCCATCACCTTCTGACCCGACCTACCCTCTTTCACACCCCCACTGCACCAAAACCCATAAATAGTAGAAAAGAAGCCTGGCCCACCTCCGACCACTCCTCACCACTTCTACCCCTTCCTCCCAATCTCCCCCTCCACCGCCCCTTCAGAATCCCCTATCCTCTCCCTGCTTCCAGCTCCACTCTCTCGACTTCTCTGCCTGCACACCTCAACCCCCAATCCCTCCGAGATCCACCCCAATCTCTAACCCCCTCAAACCCACTAACCATTTATGCACTCACCTGCCCCTCTCACACCCTACACACACCCTCCTGATATCCTCCACCACCCACCTACTCTTCCCATCTTCCACTGATGTAACCCCTTACCCTGCTACACAGAACCTGATGGCACCCTCCCCCATCACTAAACCCCCTCCTCTCCCAGCCTCAATGACCAGTAACCTCCTCCCCCTTCATACCCCATGCTCTTCCTGCCCACCTCCCGATGACCCCCCCATGACCACATCCCCCACCAAAGTCAAATGCATCCATTTTAATGCCCGGTCTGTAGCGAAAAACAGACAGAGCATCTTCAACCTCCTCTCGTCCGACAAAACTGGCCTAGTCTTTGTCACGGAAACCTGGCTCTCCGACGACTTTGACCCTGTATCGCACAAAGCATTGCCCACAGGCTACTCACTCATCCCGCTCAACAGACCTTCCAGCGGAGGCGGCATGGCAGTCCTCTTCAAATCTCATTTCTCTGTCTCAATCGTTGAATCTCAGACATGCATTCCATCATGTGAATCCCTTCTAGTTAAACTCTCACTACCCCTGACCATTTTCCATAGTTTCCTACTCATCTACAGACCACCTTGTTACGACAGACAGTTCTCAAACAACCTCTGTGATTCTGTAGCCACCATACAAGTAAACCACCCCTCGCTAGCTGTCCTAGGTGACTTCAATATCTGGTTGGACATTCCCACCAACCCCATGACCCATCCTCTAGTCAACAATCTTGATGCCCTCAACCTCTCCCTTCATATGAACAGTCCAACCCACTCTAGGGGGCACACCCTTGATGCAATCTTCAGCTCCCATGACCTGATTCATCTATCCCCCCCATACCGCTCATCTGGTCTGACCACTTTGTCATCCCTTTCTCCATCCTCAACCCTGCCCCTCCCCCTGGACCCCTCTGGCCCCCACCCCATGACCTGAAATGCTGGAACAAAATAAAGATCTGTCCCGACCTTGCGGAGGCCCTACGTCTTAGATCCCCTCCAATGCCACCTCGAAACAGATCCTTAACATCAACTCCTTCGACTCTTGGCTCAATGAATCCCTAATACCTCTCACCCCCTCACACCCTGCTTCCTCACGCAATGGACCATTTCCCAAATGGTTCACGCCCGAACTGAGGAAAACCAAACCAAAAAACAAAATAAATCTCTAGAACGCAAATGGCAAGCATCAAAAACTGATCTCAGCAGATTCACTTAAGCCTTGAACCATATTACAAAGCTGAAATCCGGAAAGCCAAAAAAGCCTATTACAACAAACGAATTCTCAACCATGGAACCCGCAGAAAAGCACTCCATAAAATAATTTCTAAATTCGTCAACCCCAAGTGCACCTCAACCCAATCTGCTCCATCGCAATCACTCTGTGACTCGCTCTCCCTACACTTCTAAACCACTGCTCTTGACAGGACGACCGTACTTAACAACAGACTGCCCCTCCTCTCCCCCACCCAACCACTGAGCAACCTATCAACCACCCATTACCCCTCCGCCCCATTCCCCAATGTTCCCTTTTTCGATTCCTTCAAACCCATCTCCAGCGACAAGTTTCTTGACCTACTATCTGCTAGCAAACCATTTGGCTCCCCCCTTGACCCATTCCCCGCCTCTGTATTAAAAGAAATATTCTCATCCACCTGCGCAGGAGAACATGCAAGAACAATACTAAATGACTCCCTCAGCTCTGGTACTTTCCGGGATGCCTTCAAAATCGTGCATGTCAAGCCTCTTCTTAAAAAGCCATCCCTCAACCCTCTCGACCACAAAAACTACAGAACCCTCTCAAACACCAGATTCCTTGCAAAACTCGTTGACCGGACAGCATACGGCCAACTAAACGCCTTTGTTGAATCCAACAACCTCCTTGACCCCGCTCAATCAGGCTTCAGACCTCGACATGGTACCGAAACCACTCTGACCTCTATCTGGGATGACCTTAAGGTCACTGCTGACTCTGAAGGATGCACTGCACTAATTCTCCTCGACCTCTCTGCAGCCTTCGACACGATCATTCACTCAATCCTCCTTGACCGTCTCCACTCCCTTGGAATCCGTGGCACCACTCTCAAGTGGATCGCCTCCTTCCTCAGCAACAGGAAACAGATAACCCTCCTCTCTCCATTTGTCTCAGCTGCTCGCTCAGTTAATACTGGAGTACTGCAAGGCACATGTCTATCTGCTCTCCTATTCAACCTCTATATGTCCACCCTCCCTGGAATCATCCGCCCGCACAATATCTTGTGCTACAACTATGCTGACGATACACAAATCATCCTTAAATTCCACAACTCAGACACCCACTCCCAGCCCGACCTCAAAGCCTGTCTCCTAGGTATTGACTGATGGATGACAATGAACCACCTCCTCTTGAACCCCACTAAAACCGAAATCATGGTCTGCAGCAACACTGATCACCTACTTCATCTGCTTCCTTGGTCCCCTTCCCTAGGCCAACCCCCAACCCCTCCAACACTGTAAAAAACCTAGGCTGCACTATGGACTCTGGCCTAACCCTCTCCCGACAGGTAAACAATGTATCTAAATCTTGTCACTACCATCTCAGACTTCTCAGACGCATTGTTCCCTACCTTTACTTCCCGAACAGACTTGCTGCTGTTATGTCCATTGTAATGTTGAGACTGGAATATGCCAACTCCCTATACCTAAGAGCGCCAGCATACCACCTTAATAAACTCCAAAGATGCCAAAACGCTGCTGCTAAATTACTCCTCACCCTGGGTCCAAGAGACCACAACACTCCTGCTCTCCGAACCCTCCACTGGCTCCCAGTCAGACGAAGGGCTTCCTTCAAGACCGATACAGTAGATTGGGGATTTTTGGTGATACCAACCATCTGTGTCCTGCGCTCTTCGAAAAATGGCCGCTGATCGGTAGAGTGACGGAGTAACAACCCCCTACTCCGGTAAAACAGAAAGGTTAGTGAGGTTTGCGGGAACCCCACTCTACTTTAAGATCAAGCGCCACAGGGTAAATAATGAGTGTACACTAAAGGTATTTGAATTTGAAAATTATATTTCAGAAAAAATGCCCTATAAGCGACATGTGTTTCGGCGGATACATCGCCTTTTTCAATCAGGGCCGTCGGCGTCGCAATTCAGACGCCGACGCTTGTGACGAAGACCACCTCTTGTGAGGCGGGATTTATCCCATGACAACCTCCAAACAACCAATGGTTTGACTTATAGCTTGCACCAAATCGGCCCTGATTGAAAAAGGCGATGCATCCGCTGAAACACGTGTCTCTTATGGGCTTTTTTTCTGAAATATAATTTTCAAATTCAAATACCTTTTGTGTACACTCATTATTTACCCTGTGGCGCTTGATCTTAAAGTAGAGTGGGGTTCCCGCGAACCCCACTAACCTTTCTCTTCCTTCAAGACCTTCTGCATCACTCACCATGCAGTGCACAAGACTGGCCCACTATACCTGCAAGAAAAGCTAAAACCTTACCTCCCACACCCTAAGATCTAGCACTGCCCTCCTTTTAGTGATCCATCACCAACTCTGTCAGGATGGGAGAATCCGCTTTCTCAACCTTGGCCCCGACTCTGTGGAACTTGCTTCCCCCACATATTCGACACACCCAAGACTATATGACATTCCGCAAAGTACTAAAAACGTGGCTGTTTCCATAAACAGCAACCTCATCCCTAGAAGCAACCAAATTTCCAACAACCAATGACTAAATACCGATTGTAACTCCTATCCATGTCACCAGTGAACATGACCATCAACCCAGCTATTTGACACTGTATCCATGAATCCAGAATAATGATCTCCTTGGATCAAAACTCCTCCCAATTCCCTGTTCCACAACTCGTCTAGTCCTGTGACGTCGCTATGCCCCGCGGTTGTCACTGTATACCTTTCTCCAGTACTGTCACTATGTATCCCTCTGTATTTCCCTCCCCTCTAGTCCATGTGATGTCATCTGTATACCCCACTGTGCCTGTGTCTCACTGTGTACCCTGCCTCCCTTCCCCCATGATGTTACTATGTATCCCTCTCCCTCTATACTATTCTTCCGTACTGTCACTATGTATCCCCCTGTATTTCCCTCCCCTCTAGTCCATGTGATGTCATCTGTATACCCCACTGTGCCCGTGTCTCACTGTGTACCCTGCCTCCCTGTCCCCCATGATGTCCCTATGTATCCCTCTACCCCCCCCATCCCATCGCTCTAAGCCCAAACCTCGGTCTCCCTGTGCCCATTGTGCCCGTGTGTCGTTGTGTTGCCTCTGTATTGCCATCCCCTTTAGTCCACGTGCTGTCCCTTTATACCCCACTGTGCCCGTGGCTCGCTGTGTAGGCTGTGTACCCTGTCTCCCTGTTCCCCATGATGTTGCTTTGTATCCCTCTACCCCCGTCCTGTCGCGGTAAGCCTAGCACTCTGTCTCCCTGTCCCCGTGTGCCGCTATGTTGCCTCTGTATTTCCCTCCCCTCTAGTCCCTGTGATGTCCTGTATACCCCACTGTGCCTGTGTCTCGCTGTGTAACCTGCCTCCATGTTCCCCATGATGTCGCTATGTATCCCTCTACCCCCGTCCTGTTGCTGTAAGCCCACCCCTCTGTCTCCCTGTGCCCCTTGTGCCTGTGTGTCGATGTGTAACCCTGCCTCCCTGTTCGCCTGATGTTGCTATGTATCCCTCTACCCCGTCACTGTAAGCTCAACCCTATGTCTCTCACATGAGCTTTGTCGATGAATTATCATATCACACCATATCATATCACTACGCTTACTCTCTACTCTACACCATCACTCAATCTGAGTACAGCTATACCCCTCGATAAATTCGGCATAGCTGCTCACATACAAACACTACCCCATAAACACCTCATCACTCTAATAACACGCAGCAATATCCCATGACAAACTGGCCTAGCTGCTCACATAAGCGTACTACAGGCCTAACGCAGCCAGAACCCAGTCTGGGTGTCCACGCACCAGACTGCACACATTCAACTGACATCTCCAGCACCACCCCTAAGGCTAGGATGCAGCTACCATAATGTTATTTCATCAGCTGCACACACAACACACGCTTCTGGATTACACAGATGGACTGGAGGGAACTGATGGAGTGGATGGAACATATGGGGTGGATGGAACAGATGGAGTGGATGGAGCTGGTGGAGCGGGTGGAACTGGTGGAGTGGATGGAACTGATGGAGTGGATGGAACAGATGGAATGGACGGAACAGATGGAGTGGATGGAACAGATGAAACAGATGGAGTGTACGAAACAGATGGAACAGATGGAGTGGATGGAACAAATGGAGTGGATGGAACAGATAGAGCAGATAGAACTAATAGAGGGGATGGAGTGGATGGAACAGTTGTAGTTGATGGAACAGATGTAAATGATGGAACAGATGGTGTGGATGGAACAGATGGTGTCGATAGACTGAATGGAACAGATCAAATGGATGGAACAGATGGAGTGGATTGAACAGTTGGAGTGGATGGAATGGATAGAGCAGAATGAACCAATAGAGCAGATGGAGTGGATGGAACAGAGAGAGTTGATGGAACAGATGGAGTTCATGGAACAGATGGAATGGATGGAACAGATGGAACGGATTAA
This sequence comes from Ambystoma mexicanum, assembly GCF_040938575.1. Classification (NCBI taxonomy): domain Eukaryota; kingdom Metazoa; phylum Chordata; class Amphibia; order Caudata; family Ambystomatidae; genus Ambystoma; species Ambystoma mexicanum. Next base: position 382,069,870 of record NC_090925.1, read on the forward strand.
ACAGATGGAATGGATGGAACAGATTGAGTGGATGGAACAGATGGAGTGGATGGAACAGATGGTGTGGACAGAGTGAATGGAACAGAGGGAGTGGATGGAACAGATGGAGTGGATGGAACACATCGAGTGGGTGGAACGGATTGAGTGGATGGAACTTATGGAATGGGTGGAACACACAGAGCTGATCGAATGAATAGGAAGGATGAAACCGATAGAACTCATTAAACGGATGGGAAGGATGAAATGGGTCTACAGAATGGATGAAGTAAGCTATGTGGATGATGGGTTGAGTGGATGGAATGATGGATGGAGTAATAGATTAAATTAATATAAAACACGAAATGGATGAACAGACGAAGTGGAATGAACGGACAGAATAAATAAAACGGATAGAATAGATGGTACAGATGGAGTGCTCGATCTCAAGCGCCTAACTGATAACCACCATATCACACTACCGCCCTTACTCTCTCATATACACCAACACTCAACTAGAACACAGTGATACTATGACACATTCGGTATAGCTGTTCTCAGACTAACACCCGCCACATACTCCTCATCATCCTAATTAAACACAGCAAGCTGAGCACACACCGCTAGCTTAAGCGTCTCCTCAGGCCTAACGCAGCCACAAATCAGTCTGGGCGTCATCCCTCCAGAATGAACACATACACCTGACCTCCCAACCACTACACCTACCGCTAAGAAGCAGCTATCATGCAACTGCCACACCGGCTGCACACATATCCGGTGCACACACGCACCTTATGACTCTTTCTCTCTCTACTGACTTGAACTACGGTTCCAGAGGGCGTTCAACCTACAAGCACTGTGATATCATACCAATGATACATAAGGCGCTGTATAAATGCCAAGTAACATAACATATACATACAACCCAAAAACTGTGGCATACTAGTAATACACAATTGTATCCGACCCACGCCCAATGACTGTTTCTAATCAAACAATGAGTCTAGCCAGGAAAAATAAGGCAACAATCCCAGTTACTTATTACATAATGCATAATGCATACTTTAAAATGAATGATTAAAAATACATGTATTCATAACTACCAAAGTACAATAGATTTTATTTACACTCTTATACGAACACATTTATATTCTCTGTATGCATATAATTCAAACAATTCCCTACACCAGCCCCACACAAGTGCTCTGTGACAACATGTATACACAATACTATGGTTTAGGTCTATTTGACCGGAAAAAATTGACATCTCACAATTTGACCAAATTCTTTTTGTTTGAAAGTGGCCCTCCCCTTACTTCCCCCACTTTAACCCATTCCCTTACCCCACCCCACATATATATATATATATATATATATTTAATTTAAATTGACCGAAATTCTCACAAAAAATTAACAAAGAAATCGGTCACATTGAAAAGGTCAATTTGGTTTGTGATCGAGTATGCTAATTGCAATACTATCATATGCATATAGACAATAGGTGTACACAATGCACTGTATTTCTAAGGCTCTGAGCCTGCTGCCTGTCAGTTCTTGACAATTAAGTTCCAAACTGATCAATCAATCCTGTAATAAACTCTGTGTTTACTGCAGAACATACATGTTGTGCATTTACAATAGAGCAACCTGTGTCGTGTTTTCACTTTTCTTTGGGAAATATATTGATCATGAGAAACATCTGATTTGAAATGTATACCATTAAAGCGCTTAAATCATTAGGATAGCTCAGATGGTTCAACGTGTGCTGCAGCGATCAGTTGCAGAGGTCTGTGTGATCACTGTACCAAATGCCAGAATGGCCGACTCAGCCTTTTCATTTCTCACTGTGAGGTTGATAAACAGGAGAACCTACAGTGCTACAAAACACCCCACCTGCATCAGAAAGCACTAGTTATAAATACCAAAATAGCATCTGTAGGGTTCAGGTCTGGTGTTCAGCCCTCCAAACGAGGGTTGTAAAAACTGGGCTGCAGGTTCCAACATGGCAATATATTTATCACCCAGAATGAACAGCATTATGCATTAGTCGGGAGAGGTGGTAGTGAACACAAACTGGAGAAATGGAGCACATCACAAGTGTGGCAGTATTTTGGTGGTAAAGCCGCCAAAATACTGGCAAACTACTGTTTACAGCAGGATTACAAGTGGTAGTAGGGCGGTGTAATTCCCCATTTTTGAAGGTCATAGGATTCAATGGGGATTTCGGTGGCATTACCGCTGGCTGAAATGACGCCGACAGTAGTTTTGCAGAGTTTGGGCAATAAGGTGGCGGATTTCCCTCCAGCTTTTTTGCTGGAGATTTATTCACCACCTTACCACCAAACCTATAGTACGGCGGTGCAGTAATGCATTGGTAAAGCGGTAGTAACAAAATTACCATCATGTTACTGCCATTTCTCCCGCACTGCCATACTCGTGAAGAGGCACAAGTGGCAGAGAGTGGGGAGGTAGATCTTTCTCTTCGGCTGGGGCCTCCCTCTGGAACAGCCTCCCTGACTCTCTCAAACTTGAGCCAGACGATCTAAATTTCCAGAAGGTACTCAAGACCTTCCTTTTCACTTCCGCTTTATCTCTCCTGCTCCCTTGTTGATGTTCCTGTCTGCTGTGCACTCTGGTTACCTTGCCACACACTGAAATTACTATACCAGCTCCTGCACAACCAGTTGCCTTTGCACTGCCTCTGGGCCTCCCAACCAATTAAGGGACTGTATCTGCAACCCTACAGTCCCCTGACTCTATGCACTTATGAGCCTCCAACGGAAGCACCTACAAGCTGCTTTCACTCTCCTCCACCTTGGGCCCCTGGCACTTCTCTCCCTCCCTCCTCCCTCACTTGCGCAATCTGATTGACACAAGGCCTAGTAAGATCATTGTTCTGTCCTCCTGTGTGCCCCCTTCCCTGTCTTGTCGCTCCTAGAAACACATGTGTACAGGCGCGTGTGACATATCATATCATATCATATCAATATAGCCAAACTCTTGAGCCTCATATCCCAGCTTTGCCACAAGTTGATATTGTTGTTGTTAAGATGGGTTGGATTTTCAGTAGCAACCCTGTGGGAGGGTTCTGAGATGGCCACCCTTTTTTGTGTACATTGGAAAGACAATGGGGTCCAGCCGAACTCAAAAAAAAAAAAAAAAGAAAAGAAATGTGGAAGAGGAATAAAGCTTAGACTTCAGGAGATGTGGGAGCATCGTAATGGTGCAGTGAAACACACACAGAACATTCAAATAATTCAAATTAGACACTAAGTGTAAAAATACCCTATTTATTAGGCCTCAGGACAATTGAAATAACAGGTAAGTAGTACTAACAAAACAATATTCAAAACATATGTACATTCACAGTTGGCGGTCTCACTAGAGGTCACTACACGTTACTTTTCAGGTAGTTAGAAGTGATGCACTATGCAACAAGGAAATATGTATAATAAAGCAAGTGAAACAGTGATTAATGCAAATTCATAGAAACCTATGTAAGAGCATTGTAAAAGCAAAGCAAATAGCTTTACCTTGCCTTATAAAAGAACGTCTCTACCACTTAAAAGTCTTTCCCAGCTAATGTGAGCAGGCCCAGTGCCATTAACAGTCAAATATTCCATGAAGATATCTTTGAAGTTAGGAGTCTTTAAAATGAAGAAACAAGTAGTGGCAAAGCCAACATGTGAGTCAAATGTTGCTGTACAGCTCTATGATGGGTGCGGGGTAGTGGAAACAGGTATGCAGGATCACCCCCTTACTCCCATTCATTCTATCACAAACCCCCCTAGGATTCCTAAATCCCCTGGGCCCCCTGACTTCTTTCGTCAGTTCCATTCAGGCATTCCAAGGGCAGCACGTTGCAGAGGTCAGTGTCATGATTGGCTCCTGCTAGGTGGTGGTTCTGAACTCTGGTGAGATGATTTGCATCTCGATGACCCAAGCACTCCCAGATGTAGGCCACCACATCTCGCACAATGTCAGGATAACAGCACGACGTAATCAAAGTGGGCAGCAGTAAAGAACACAGTGCCCAGGTGGCAGTTGGTGACTCGTGGTGAAGACAAAGAAACTACTCCCAAAAGGGCTCTCTTCAGGGTGGAGTGCACGAGGACAGTTGTTAGGCCAAGCCGGTGACCTGTGAAGTTCCAAGTCAAAACTCAGAATGGGGACTTAGGAGCAGCAGATGCTCTGCTCACAGTTTGGTTCCAGAGCACTTCTGAAAGCTCTAGATGGCAGGATTGGTGTGCAGGGGTCCAGAGTGATTGGTTGAACCACCAACGAGGGTCTTCAGAAGGTTGATCCAGAGAGGCAGAGCTTCACTGTAACTTGGCTCAAGGCAATTCTGGAAGTCTTCAACGATCGTCCTCGGGTCTTCAGCAGGCTCCAACTCTTTATAGGGGTTTTTACTCCAATGACGATCTGAATGGCTGCAGAGTCCACCGTTCATCCTAATTTCATGCCAGGGTCTCCCGAGGCGAACCGATGGTAAGGTTATGCACCATTCAAACTTTTGCCACACATCTGCCCAGCAACAGACATGCCCCTGGCCAGAGTGTGGATTGGGACCAGACTGTCCCAGCCACCAACACCGACCATTTCTCTCGCAACACAACTTTTCCTGGGAAACTCAGAGTTTTGCACGGGAAAGGGATTACTTACCATGGATGCCATTTTCTGGCCTGAGAGGGTCAGAAAAATGACAAAGGACAAGATGGTCTAATGAGGCAAAAACATGTGGTACAGCTATTTTGAATATATAGTCATTAGTAAAGGATGACTAGCTGCTTCACTAAATTGATGATTAACGGTTTTTATTAATTTTGTCTTAGGCATTATCCTGTTTTTCCTTTTTTATTATAATAGCTAATTTATTTTTTCTTCTGCTGGAGTATGTGTTGTTTATGTATTGTGCTTTCTCTGTTGTTTTTTTCTTTTGTGATATTGTGAAAGGTTTGTTTAGAACCATAACACAAATAATGAATTTAAAATGGCATTATGCTGCAAATATGCATAAGTGAACATGATCAAAAATGAAAAACACAACAGAACAGTATCTGCTGCCATGAGACCCATTTTGGTCACTTAAAAGTAACAGAAATGTTACTAAAAGAAAAAGAAAAAGAAAAAGGGATGCGCTCTTCACTGTAAGATGATATGTATTGCTTAAAAACAGTGAGGAATGTTACAAAGGGAGACAAGACTCCTCCTGCTCTGGCAGCCTTATGGACGGATGAGTGCCCCCAAAACAGATGAGCTAAACAAGGAAAATAAAGCAAAAAGAATTTACTTACCTCCAATAGTCAGCACGGAGATCAAACAATAGCAAAGTGTTAGTGGGTACACTGATGTCAATTGGGGGAGCTGAACAAATAAACTGTTTCCTAAAAGTTATCCTTAATCTATCCAATAAAACATGCTCAACAACACTTTGCTCTGCCCTAAAAAAGGTCTGTCCTTCTGTCCTACTCACAAAATGGACTATTTCCAAACAAGAGTGGGCCTATTCAAATTCAGCAGAAACTTAAATCTCAAGAAATATTTTGCCACTGGCATCAAACCATCAAAAACCAGTTCAGAAGAGGAACCTGTCCCTTCAGAATTATCCATTGCCCATTCAATACAAACAGTTTGTCTTTTAAACCTTCCGGAAGAAGACATCATACATACTTTAGAAACCTTTACAGATGATCTAGGTATAACCATGGATCTCAGTCAAACAACCAATTTGAAACCTAAATCAACATTCTATCCACATCTATACAGTGAAAATGTCATAGACCTATTTTTTTCTTTTACTTTGGTTGGTTAATTAATTAACCTTTCAAAACAAATCTATTATGATAATACAATAAAAAAACAAATTCTGAGCATAAAAACAAAACATCATCACAAATATAATACAACAGTTTAACTAGAAAAATAAAATATATAACAGTGACATTTTGTCTAAGTTACTTAACTACATCATTCCAGTTTTTCAGAGCCACACACAATTTCCTTGCAACATTTCAGTACGTAAAATATCTAATACTTCATAAGAAATTAGTCTGCTAATAAGGCAAGGAGAAAACAAACTATCAAAACACATTGTATGCAGTACTGTATTTAAAAATTGAATAGTAGCTATTCTTAATGATATTTTAGGTGTGGCGAATAACTCATGCCATAATTCATCATTTGAGCGGTTTCTGTAATGTGTTTGTGTTAGTTTATTGAAGATATCTTCCCTTTGCTTTTTCAAAGCAACACACTCAATTAGTATGTGTTTCAATGTTTCTTTAGTTTCTGCAACTTTACAAAAATGACAATATGATAGTTCCACTTAAATTAGACCTCTTCTCAATAAAATTTGGTTGGTTGGCCATAAATTCAGACGAAACCTTAGTATTTGATTTGTTAGTGTAAATGATGGACACTTCAATAGATAATCAGCAGCCTGCCAAAAATGTTTATGTCCAAAGAGTGCTCTATCAAAGTCTTTTAATTGTAGACATCTCTGTTGAGTGAGATGCCAATCCAATTGATACAATTTGAGTTTGGCTCTAGTTGGATTACTGAGCAAGAGATCTAACGAAATGTTTGCTTCAGTCAAATCTGATAGAACAGCAGCTCTCCATTTAGACGGAAACAGATGCTGGGAGCGCATTAAATAGTTTGCCAATATTGTAAGCAAACTATTATTAGCTAAACCCATTACACATTTTCGAAAGAGACAAAATCTCTTCCAAGATACTTGCATGTGTATAGAGAGAGTTCCCAGCTCAAATCGAAGAAGAAGAAGAGCAGTTGGAGTTGAATTAGGGAGATTCAATACTTTTTTCCAGAACTTTGCTTCAATTTTATTGCAGTAGCAAAGTTTTTGTGGAAGCCAGGTCTCAGCCCCATATCTAATAATAGGGATTACCTTTTGCTGATAGAATATTAGAATGTGTGCACATGAGAATTTGCCATACTTATATTGGAGGATCTTAGTTTGCGAGATTAGGGTAGACAGTTTACCATTTAGATTGTTTGGCTGAGGCTTATTTATAGTGGAATTACTAAATATGACACCAAGATATTTATATTCGTTGACTAAAGTCAATTTTTGATTTTGCAAAAACCAATCATAATTTTTTCTTTGTCTCATTTTACTTTTCCCTAATTCCATAACTTGAGTTTTCTCCAAATTTAAGGTTAGATTATTTTTGATGACATAATGATCCAATTCATTGAGCATATTCTGCATGCCACTTGGTGTCTGCGAAATGAGGACCAAGTCGTCTGCATAAAGAAGCCAGGCAATGGCTTGGTTTCCAAGTTTTGGCGCATCATTCATTACTTCCATAAATTCAACTCCCAAATCAAATATAAACAAGTTAAATAAAGTAGAAGCAAGTATGCAGCCTTGTTTCAGGCCGCGTTTGGTATGAATTACTTCAGATTACAATCCATCCAGATTCAGTTTAACCTGCATTGAGGTATGTGAATGGAGTAGGTTTATTATCGATATAAGTGAGGGAGGACAGCCAAATCTTATTAACTTTCTGAGAAGTAAGTGACGATCTACCGAGTCAAATGCAACTCGAAAATCTACATAGGCTAGATAAAGGGGTTGATTTCTTGTTGCATAAAGTTCTTTAATGGCATTAAGTGTCGTAATATTGATAGCAGTGCCAAGACCCGCAACAAATCCAGTTTGCAAAGGATCTCGACGATTCTCATTTGTAGCCCAGTTGTTAAGGTCTCTTAGAATAATTCTACTAAAAATCTTCCCAGGTGCATCGAGAAGTGCTATTGGTCGATAGCTTGCAGGATTTGTGCGATCACCTTTTTTGTATATTGGCACTATTACAGCTTTACACCAGGATGGCGGAACACTTTGCTTCGTTTTTATGGCTTGAAAGACAGCATATAAGATAGATGCCCATAATACAAGATTCTGTTTAAGGGCAAAATTTGATAAGCCGTCTGGGCCTGGTGCTCTTGAGGAACTGGCCTTATTTATATAGAATAGCACATCCTCTTGATCAAATTTGAAGGAGAAAGTGTTAGCCAAATCATGCGACAATTGTGAAATACTATTTTGTGGAAGATCATAAATGTTTGTCAAATAGCTAACCCAACTTTTTTCGGAGACACCGTTAAGCTGCGATGTCAGCTGCGGGCATGCTGAGCCAGCATTTATCAGCTTCCAAATCTGGGAGGTATTTTTGGTCTTAACCACCTGTTGCCACCGTTCCCCATCATTTTGGTACATTGCTGCCTTGTGAGCTCGAATCCAGTTTTTACAACTTGTCTTTAACTTACGTATAGATGACTCACGATATTGCATCGGAAGGGATAGTATCTGTCTTTTTTGTTTCCGATATAATGGGCCTCATTACGACCCAGGCGGTAAGTTACCGCCTGGGCCGTGACTTTACCACCATGGTGTAAACCATGGTGGTTGGCGGACTTACCGCCCCATTACGAGGTTGGCGGGGCGGTAAGTCCCCAATCCCCATTTACCCTTCCCCATTCCCATTTTTGCCCCATAGGGCATAATGGGAGTGGGGAAGGCGTTAATTACGCCACCGTAAATTACTGCTAAAAGCAGGTGTTAAATCCGCCATGGCGCTAAGGGACCTCGTACTCAGGCGGTAAGGGTCGGCGCTGTTTACGCCGGCGTAAACCCCTTACCGCCTGAGTCGTAATGAGGCCCAATGTCTAACAGATTGATCAAGTATGTGAGCGCAGGGATTATTGAGTTTCCTGATACCAGTTGTAGAGGGAGATGCAAATAAATGCATTTTATCATAATATTCAGGAGGGTCATGATCTCTCTCTAGAAGAAAGTGGTCTTCTGCTAGGTCACGAACAAACGCTTCCAGCGTGGGACTAGTCCAATGTAATCTGTTCTGTTGAGGATTTGTGATCAAATTTCTCAGCTGTTGTTGTTGGGGCCGAGCTTTGTCTTGAGAGTGAATCACAATTTCGACCGTCAACATCAAATGATCACTAAACGTGGTTGGCAATACTCTGAACTTGGAGATTTTGTCAAATAATCTTCTATATACATACACATAATCAATGGTTGCTTTTTGTGATCCACTTCACCAAGTGTGGGAAGGCGGAATATCAGTCTCCAATGCTCCATTTTACATTATTAAATCCCATGTCTGTACAAACTGCAACTATTGAGTGACCCGTTCCGAATTCCTCTTTTTGTCCGGGGCTAGAAGATGAATATTCAAGTCACCGGCATGAATAATGTGTGCAATGTTAGGTATTACCCAAATTGTTCGAACACAATTGTTCGAATTACCGAATTGACCGAAAGTCGAGGGTCCGAATTGACCTTTGCACAACTGACCATATATATATATATATATATATATATATATATATATATATATATATATATATATATATATATATATATGTATTGGTTTGGTAATATATATATATATGTATATATATATATTTATATATATGTATATATATATATTTATATATATAATGGGGGTTGCGGGGGGTTTCCCCCCGCATATATGTAACAATTGACCTTCACAATTCGGTCAATTGTGCAAAGGTCAATTGTAATTTGAACAATTGTAGTTCGAACAATTCGTTTACATCCCAATGTTAGGAGTAGTAATGATCTTTTCCATGAGTACATTAAGATCTTTTAATAAAAGCGAAGTTAGAATTGCCATCGGATTCCAATATATATTAACAATTGCAAATTTTACATTTTATATCAAAATTATCGAACATTGTAAGAATGAATTCAGAGAGGGCCAGTCTTCTATATTGTTTGTAGTAGCGATATTAGAGATAGTCACAAGGCCAGACATTGGTCTTCCTTTTTGACCTTTTACAGCAGGGACTAAATTAACATAATGATTATCCCAAGATAATGAAGCATGCCAAGTTTCCTGCAAAAGCACTAGATCACAGTTTTTTAGAGTACAGTTGAAATTGTTCAATAAGTGCTTATATCCTCTGGTATTCCAACTCAAAATTGCTATTTTATGAGTCAAAGGGCAGGATTCAACAGGTTCTAGTTACGTTTTCTTGCAACAGCAACCTTGGGAGAAAGGGCAGTCATTATTATCGCCTTGCCTTGCAGGCTGTTGTAAAACCTCACCAAAAGGTCTCTCACTTGTAGTCGGAATTAATCTGAATCCAAGGTCATAGAGGGCAGATCTTGCGGACCAGATGGTATTGAGGATGATACGAGATCTTATCCAGAGACAGGATACAGTTGGATCTTTATCATCAGGAAATTCTACCTGTTAGATATCTACTGTAGTAAGATCCTCCAAACCAGGAATATCAGAGAATACCTGCATGATACTCATCCTATTCATGGTATAAGTTGGAAAGGAACCACCACGACAGCTAAGAAATAGTGAGTATAATTGAGGAGGCTTTTTGTTCTTAGAGCTCACTTTTAAGCTAGCCTCTTTTCTATTACCGGTTGTTTCTGTGGGCAAATTACAGTTCCTTTCCTCTCCTGGTGATCTAAATGTAACATTCTTAGAGCTCACTCTCATATCTGAGACAGTTGCAGAGTCGGAATTACTACTAATGAGTGATTTCATAGAAGACTTAAGGATCTTCTGTTCCGAGATTAGAGCTACTAAACAATCGTTAATTGTGGTAAGAATGTTATTTTGCAAGTTGGCCTGAGAATCAAACACTGCTGATATTTCTGGCAGTTTTGTATTTGTAGCATTTACTTCAGGAATAACTGGCAGCCTCACAAAATATGCATTAATTTCAGTGTCTCGCCCTGACTTTTTCGCAATTGAAGATATCGATTGCATTAACAGGTGGTTAACAGTCGGGACCGGGTGGAATTGACTCAAGTAATCATCCACAGCTTTCCTAAGTTCTTTTTTGTTAAGTATTAGTTCAGATTTTTCGACATTATTCTCTGGATTGTCTTTATGTGGGGTTACAGGTTGAATCTCAGACGGCACACTCCCCAAACTGTTTTCCAGTTCCTCCACAGCCTGCACCAACTCATCCAATGGAGAATGAGTTAGATCTTCTCGAGAGTTGATAGCTCCATTTTTTGCAGTTCTTTTTCTTTCTTCCGTCAAGTTTAGATATTTTCTAGTTATAGCATTAGAAGCCAACATAGGGCATCTCACTGACTTTGACAATGATTTAAAGAACTGTCTTATTTGTCCACTAGAGATCACTCCTTTGGACCTTTGATTTTTAGGTTTCTTTAAATTTACATTATGTTTAGGATTTTGATTTTTGGTATTTTTCGCAAAAATCGTGTATGCTTCTTTGCAAGGTTGTGCATTTTTTGATCTAGATGGTTCAGCATCAGAAGCGGCTACCAGCACATCTGCAGTGGGCAGCAGAGGCAGCACGGGTGCTATCACCGCTGCCTCCAGAGGCAGCTCGCGTATAATACCCTCAACACAAGGAACAGCAGCCTTAGAACATTGGATGCTCTTACCAGCTGTATGTCTACCCAACTGCAAATCCAGCTGGTCAGTTAGAAGTTTACACATTGATAGCATCTCTGCAAGTTGTTTTAACAGAAGTGCTGAGTCTCTATCATCAGACGCTTGTCTCTGGGCCATGTAATCGCCAAATTACTTTTGCCAACACGCCATATTTTCTAGATTAGCATTAATAGAATTTACCTTTGAATCCAAAGCTTCAAACTATTTATCAAGAGACATTATTGCAGTATTCATTATTTCAAGTGTTATCTGGGGAGCTTTCTTGGAAGGAGAGCCCAAGGTAATAGCCAAATTATTTCTAACCAGTCTTCTTGGAGTTGGAGGAATGAAGGATATAGAGGTTTCAGATTCTGAAATACTTTCATTCTGAAATAATGCTGGCGATTTAGAGAGATTGTATTCATCTTCCTTGGCCGAAAAACACTCTAAGTCAATCACCGCATCATCTACATCATTATGTATGTTGGGCTTATTTGCCAATGATCCAACAATTCCTGAACGAGCGTTCTGTAAGATCATGGTATCCGACAAAGAAATATTACATAATTGTTTAGATACCTTGTTAGCAGCATTCAAGTCCAATACAGTCGGTGAGCTCATAAGAGGTTGCTGTACAGCCATGCATTCTTGATCATTGGGAAGAGGCTGTGCCTCTACATTCGAGACACTTAGGTTTGTTAGTTCCGACATCCGTGCCATAGGGCAAGGGGAGCACAAAGATGCAAACCCAAAGTCTCGTAAATCACCAATTAGAATGTTAGATCGTGTCTGTTTTTTCGCTGGTCGTTTGTCCCAGTGTGCACCCTTACCAAAAGGGCGAGCCAATTTTGGAGTTGTCACGGGACTGTCTTTACATGTGGAATCAAAAAAGGCACGTAATCGTCCAGGACATGGCATGTCCGTACGTAAAGTATACATTTTTGTCCTTTTTTCTGTCATAATGTTGCAGAATAAACAAGTAGTGAAGATTATAATCCACAAACACCAGTTATGTTACGCTATTAATCACAGTTAAAATAACACTTGCTATGTGACCCGCGACACCGCGGCGAAGCGGCAAAGTGGGACTTACAGGGGTGACCACGTTTATAAAGCCACTCCGAGTAAGTGTGTAACAGAGTGCCTAATTAAAGAGAGAAAAGGCGTATCAAAGTCTGTTTATACTAAATGTTAGTATATAAACGCTTCCTTATATTTCTCTTCACCTGCTGGGGCTTGAGGTCCGTCCTTTATCCAAATAGTAGATCAATCCAAAAGTAGCACAGCAGCAACCCGCGGCAAAGCGGGACTTACAGGGGCTTTCACGGGTGCGCCTATAGACCTATTTGAACAAGCGGTAGCTTAGGGTCTAAGAGCCTTGTACCTCAAACCATCTAAATCCATCAACATCCATTACAATCTTACAACTAAGGAAAGAGAATCCCTTCTTGAACTACAAAAAGACAAAACAGTAGTCATAAAACAAGCAGACAAAGGGCGAAAAAATTGTACTGCTCAACACAACATATTAAATCAAAATGGCTGCCAAACATCTAAATGACAAACAAACATATAAGAAACTTACCCATAATCCTCTTCCTAACATCATCACAGAATGGCATCGACTCAACAGTCACTATTTGGAAGAACAACTCCTAACAGAAGATGAATGTAACTACATGAACAACCAGCACCCGATATTAGCAAGCATTTACTTTTTACCCAAAATCCATAAAGAATATCATCATCTTCCTTCTAGCAGACCAATAATCAATAGTATTGGATTCCTAACGGAACCCATTTCATCATACATTGACAAACACCTACAACCTCTGGCAGCAAACCTTGCTTCCTTTATCAAAGATACAACAGATGTTATTAACCAATTGAAATCAATAGAATGGGAAGAGAATTTCAGATTAGTAACTTTCGACGACAGTTTGTACACAAGCATTCTTCTTCAAAAAGGAATGGAAACAACAAAAGAATTTTTAGACACAAGTTCGATCTCATACAAAAAGCAAAATGAAATGATTCCAGAAATGTTAAATTTCACGCTTACTAATAACATCTTTATATTCAATGGAGACATCTACAAATAAATAAGAGGAACAGCTATGAGGGCAAAATTTGCACCAGTGTATGCAAACTTATATATGGGTGCATTTGAACTACACCATGCATGGCAGCACCCCTCTTTCAGCAAACTCAATCAGATAGTCTATTGGAGTAGATTCATAGACGACATCCTAGTTATATTGAAAGGTGACAAATAATCATTAAGTGAATACCACCATTTTCTTAACAGCAATCAATATAACTTAAAACTAACGATGGAAGAAAGTCAAAACAAAATATACTTCCTGGATATGGAATTATATATCTGCAACAATAAGATCAGTACAACTTTATACACAAAACCAACAGCAGGCAACAGCATCCTGCACGCAAAAAGCAACCATCCACCCCACATTAAAAACAACATCCCCTATGGGGAGTTTTTGAGAATAAAGCGGAATTGCACAGAAAATCGAGAAAGGGAGAAACATTACAAAGTAGCTAAAAAGAAATTCTTGGCAAGAGGCTACAAAAATGATCTCCTTACCATGGCGGAAAACAAAAGCAAAGAACGCAACAAATGCACAAAACTTAAGATTCATCACTACCTACAATTCAGAGACAACCTTTCTGAGGAAAATTCTTAATAAACATTGGAACATATTAACCATGGATCAAGACCTAAGACCTTATATAACTGAATCTCCTTGCCTCACCTCCAGAAAGGCACCTAATTTACAAAAATATTTTGAGTTCATCTCACTTTGTAGAACACAAGAAAACCAAAGGGCAACACCAACTATGGGCAACAGAAAACTTGGTTGGTTTCTACAAATGTGGAGCATGTAAAATGTGCAATTTTGCTACTAACAGACTTAAGGAATGCCTTAAAGCAAACGGCTCAATTTACAAAATCAGAGATTTCCTCAATTGCAATTCCAAGTTTACAGTTTATGCCATCAAATGCATATGTGCTAAAACCTACATCGGAAGCACCATCAGACCTCTCAAGACAAGGATATATGAACACATCAGGACTATTAAATTATGTGACACACACTATCCCCTGAGTAAACATTTCTTTGAAAACCACAGACCAGAAGATATTACCATGATAATATGTTTTGGCATTGAACAAACAACCCTGTCCAATAGAGTGGGGAATAGCGACAAACTATTGCGCAATATGGAAGCCCACTGGATTTTCTGGATGGACAGCACCAAAACTGGTCTAAATGCAGACCATGAACTTCATCACTTTCTTTAATAACTCATTTTCTCTTTCAGGTATGCTTTTTTCATGCATGTTTTGCAATTTCTCTCTAATTACAACATTCAAAATGCAGAAAATTATATTGGCAATGAATACCAATACTCATCCTCACATTCAGAGACGCTTACATTAATATATTTTATTTAATCATGTAGGTTCTGCATACTCTTTTTATTGAACTTAATATTTAAACGTAGAACCGTACTGCAGCAAGCAACTGCAATACATGCACAATTTCAAAGTATGGTCCCCAAATAATCTTCATAATCTCATCGATAGTTTACCATTAGTGGAATAACACAGGCTGTTATCATCAACTCAGGTAGGATTTAGCGATTCCAAGTTCATTGTGGTATATTAACTGATACCCCACAATGGCAGCTGTCACGTGAATCTAACTATTATTATCACAGACATGACAATGCTGTTTCGCCTTTATTTTAAGATTGAAGCGATTGACTAAAAAAGTAGAGTTTACTCACTCAAGTTAACGTAGCAACATGTTTCGCCCCTTAAGGCTCTGGTTTTGACAACTTGTCTCACCTCAATAAGATAGCCCTATGTTTTAATACTCATAGGGAATGCTATAGACAGCCCGCCTAACTGATCCAAAATGGCGTCGTAAACGTGAACACGCATATCACGTGATTTCACAGATGACGGCGCTACATTTTCCTATGTATTTAAATAGCGGCCATCTTAGCTGGACGAATTCGAGCAGTTCCAAGCATCGATTGCAGTCTAGTGAAATCGCGTCACGGGAGAAATCCAAGGAAGAATAAAAAGGTAAAAATTAACCCTTAAGATCTATATCTTACTTCCATTTAGCTCATTTTTTGAATCCCTTGAGTGATAACCCTCAGCACTTTAACAATATCGAGTCCTCCTCTCTTTTCTATTACCCAGTAGGGACTACCCCAGCATATATTTAAAGTAACTACTTCAGCAATACACAGGAAACCTACAACTATATCAGCAACCAAGAGGCACAAGAAACCAGATCTGAAAAGTAAGGCCTTTCTAGTTATCCCAATGATTTACTGTTAGAACTTGCATTTCGAATTACTTATTAGATGTGCAACTTTTATTAATTAGTTCCAAACCAGGACACAGCCATTACGAAAATGCTAAAATAAGATTCATCTAAATTTAGATGCTTTGTCTGTTCTCATTTTAATAAGGAATTTCCTGTTCTCATATCGATGTAATTACATTGTTTTGAAGTGTGTCCTACTTATGGGCATTATTGTGATATATCTTTGATAATGTGTTTAAACAAAAGCAACAACAATTTTTCTTTGTTCTAAACATTGAATTGCTTTTCCATTCTTTTCTTCTTTTCCTTTTCTTGTTCACACTAGATAAATAGATATGGTTACCTCCTGAAAAACCACTGAACTAAATTGGGGAAACACGTGTAGAGGGCAAAAACTTTTTTCATTTTGAACAAGTACATCTAGTACAACTTTTTTGCAACATCAAGACCAATTAAAATATCCAGTATGGAGCGCCTGATAAACAGTGTTTGGAGTAAAAGTAAAAGTTATCATTGACTGATCATCTTATCTCACTGTATAATACTGTGCTAAGACAATAACAAATGCCATCTCACTTTCTTTTGGAATTCTTTAGTGTTTCGCCTCCTCTTTCTGTTCACATAGGCCACTTGAGTGGAAGGCAGCCTGGACAGGAGTGATGTGACCAAACGCCACAGGCATTGGGAAAACTTATTTCAAGTTTACTTCTTTGACAGAAAAACAATTTACTTTTCTGCGAATTTCAAATTTTCTCCTTCAGATGGTTATAAGCTGGTAACGTCATGACACAGTTCCAGTTCTTGGGCATATTTGCATCTTTAAAATACAGTAGTAAAACCAGGAAGGGAGTGTTTAGGCTCACCCAATGAGGATTCTTGTAAGTGTAGACTTCAAATAATGTTAAAAAATCTATATCCATTCTCCTTTTGAATTTCATGATTCCATTAGGATTGTGTTGTCATGTTGGGTTATCATGTGATTTGTGCATTTTCCTACTTAGAGTCACAAAACAGGGTTTTGTATATTTAATTTGTAGAAAGTCAAGCATTCACAAATAACTGCACCTTCATGTATAACAAGATCTGGCACACAATGTTGTTGAGTGCCGAAATGACAGACAAGGCACAAATCCTAGCTTCACCTAATAACCAAAATGTCTGATCCTGTGCATCTCAATTAATCTCTCAGTGTCTTTCCTTAAACATTTCAATATTGTCAGGCCTTAAGAGTAAGTTAGAACTCTTTTCAATAAAGCTACATTCAAAGATCTGGCTACCATGTTGTTTCAAATATTAAAAAGTGAGGATAATTACTATACCATTATTAGATAAATATTTCTGACATTACTTTCATTATTGTATGGAGTATTTGTGATCTATATCATTGATTTATTTATGTGTATTTATTGTGTGGTGAAATTGTGCTTTTTTGATCAATCTACAGAAATGTGCTCTTCAAGAAGGACTACTGTCCGAAAATCCTCAAGCTTTCTCTCATAAGCTCTTTATGGATTTGTAAATTAATCTTGTGAATTATGATGTGTATATCTATATTAATTAAACATATGAAATATTTTTGGAATATTTCAGTGGTTTTTATACCGCAAAAAGAAATACAAACCCTGGATGGTGAAGGTCTCTCCACCTGCTTTGTAGTAAATATAAAAAGGTTACCAGGACTCACATATATGTGCCGTCAAACACTTGTGTATAGGTGCGTTATAAATGCCATATCATCGCATAGTATACCTTTCTCATGGCTCTCAGTCTGTGCCCTACATCTAAGTTAGAGGGTAGGGACGTTCCTCGTGGTTGCTATGTTCTGGTATATATATCGTACTCATGATATTTAATATGAGGGAAGTGTTCTTGCTGGGATTTGTGTGCCTTTTTCAAATGAGTTCTGGTCCATGCCCTTCATCCATATTGCATTCATAAAGCCTATATACAGTCCTCGTGGCTGCTCTTGTTAAAATGTGGCCTATAACTATGCTTGAACACAAGTACCATCAGCGTGGACTGCTAATGGTGTCCTTGAAATTCCACTTGCTTATTACCCTGATTCCAGCATGGACAACGTTCCTATGCTTATTTTGTTTACTGCAATGGTAGCATATCAGGCTTTGGGTTATGGTGCATGCAGGTTTGGGGGTGGGGTAAAAGAGATCATTGGATCCTTTTATTTCTTTGGTTTTGGTAGGGGCATTTCTTTATGGCACTGACCCCAAAAACCCTTAAGATGGTCTTGGTTCTGGGACCCAAGATCTCTGGACAAAGCCTAGGACTGGAGCTAGTGTTGTTATTCAGGTGAAAACTGTGCCCAACATTAGAGCATGAATCAACAGTATATGTTCCTCGACAAAGTAAGACTGTGCATCAGAACTTTGATTGAAAGAACTATTTAACTAAGTCCCTTCACACAAATTGCAGATTTTGATACCTTTTATTGGACTAACAGAAAAACTATATAGAGATGGAACAAACATTGGCTTACAAAGTCCCGTAGACATCCTCATCAGAGGTTGCAGAGTGAAATGATTTGTAAAGGAAAGCCAGAGCACAGATATGTCTATAAATGAGAAGAAGAACATTTCATTGGCTGGAGGAGCAGAATAAATGGAATGTGGGCCTGGAATTTCTTTCTTATCTAAAAGGACAAAACACTCCAGTGTGGGGTGCAATGTCAGCCCCAGAGTGACAGAATTTGAAATGCCACACAAGGCCCCTATTGTGATAGTAAAGCTGGATGATGGGTGAGACCCATTGGAGCATGCAGGCCAGTTCAAAACATTGTTTTCCAACATGGAGCATAGTGAATGATTGAAAATAGGCCTCCCTCAACTTTACCAAAATGGAAAGGCACTGAACTGAAGGAGATTGTGCCTTAGAACTGAAAAAAGCTGAATATTCCAAAAGATATGTGTTACTGCAAATCTTGACACCATAGATTGGGAAAACACACAATTTGGCTGGGAAAGATAGATAGCAGCATGTTACATTGAAGTTATGCAATGCAAGACTGTGATCTGGAAATCTAAGTGAAGCAAAGTGGCATGTCATTGACATGAATAAAAGCACATACTGCTCAACAAAGAAACTGACATTAAATGGAAAAGCTTATTTGGCGTTTTAAAATGGACATCGGTTTCCCATGTTAAACTGTAGCCTGTGAACAATACATAAGGGACTCATGTCTTTTCAACTATAATATTAAAGAAATACCTTGCACATAGACAGAAGGCCCAGAGGCAATGTAAAATGTAACATGTAAAACACGTCTTTTCAATTTAAAATGCTATTTTTCCTCAGTATTATGCATGCAGCTTGCTGCTGGAGCTTCCCCCACTGAAATGCCGGGCTGTCTATCTCAGAGTAAAATCCAAAGAAATACAACAGTTTGTAGATCTAAATTGTGGAAGGGTCAGATAAGGCAGACTACAGAACTGACCTTTCAGGACTTGTCATGACCCCAATGAACTGCCTCTCAGAAGATCCTAATGGAACTTCAAAGACTGTGTATAAAAAGACAACATAGATAAGCAGATGTCCAAGCCATGTGACTTTGTAGAAAATGAAACTTTTAGGGGGTTATCTGAATGTGAAACTGGAGGCTTCTATATCAATGTCTTGCTATTCAAATAACACACCTTTTAATTAATAATAGGATAACCGTGCATCATAATGGACTCATTAAGGACCCATTTCGAAGATCCCCAAAAGCCTGTCAGTTCTATGTAAATATTAACAATATGCAATGTGTGTAATTTGAGTTAGAGATGAAAATGGGGTTGTGACACTCCTATAAATCAGTGCTGATAGAAAGTAAGTCTAATGTGTGTTTTGTGAACTTTTATGTTAATAACTATTTCAGCTAATGAATAAACAACAACAAATGATGGCTCCCCCCGGGAAGGTCATGCCGCAATCAAATTAGTGTCCCCAGATCTGTCATAAATCATAGAATCCAAAAATATATACTTTGTTGTAGTTATCTGAAAATTGCAGAAAGTTGTCATGTTGTGACTTTTTTGAGAAAACAAAAATGTAACTTAAAGGTAATTTTGAAATTGAGAATGCATTTCTCTCCTCCCCTAATTATCCATAATCCAGACCTCCTAAAACCCTTGCCCTTAAGGCCGGCAGGGGCCGGTTTTTGGGAGGGAAAGGAAAATGGATATCCAATCCAAAGCGTGGGAATATTCATAATGTGGATGTGTCATGAGTATTATATGATAGCAGTTCCCTATCCAAAAATGGAGAACCAAGGAAAACCATGGGAAAGAAGGAGGACCAAAAGGGAGAGAACCAAACCCAGAGAGAGAGAGAGAGGGAGAGAGAGAGAGAGAGAGGGGGGGAGAGAGAGAGAACAAGACAGAAGCACTAAAGGATAGAGAGAGAGAAAGTTAGACCCCTAAACACTTGCTGGGAACTTCTGCTTGGAAAACTGGGAGCTCTATCCGAGAGAGACATGTGGCTGGTGGGACCTTGCTGTGAATAGAGGCCTGAGGTATGAGCTGCCTACCTGTTACCAAAGGAGGATCCTAATTCTGGCTGGCCTCCTGAGCTGAGAACAGAGATCTCCTAAGTAAGTAGATATCTCCCAAAGCCAACAATTGTGTGGGAAAGTTCCTCCCTTAATCCTTTCCATTTAATTATGGGCTACGGTGGGTGGATCTATGTAGACCCTTAGCATATTTAAGTAAAATGAATTCAATTAATTTCCCTTTAGAAAAGATCACGGGATGGATCTTGTTAGCATTCGAAATTAACAAATCTCATTCCCAGTGTGTAATAGCCAGGCTCAAACTGGTTGTAGCACACTGTGGGCAATAGGCCCATGGCTGAACCAGAAATGCAAAATGCTAGTGTGGGCCAGTTTTTTGGGTCAAAGTGGGCCACTTTTCTGGCCAATGTGGGCCAGTTACTGAGTTACTTCACTATGTGGCTAATGGTTATGACCAGTGTTGCTGAATATTCTTTAAAATACATCATTTGCATCCATTTTTTATCAAAAAACGACCCCTTGGGTACTATTCAAACAGTGCCACAAAAGGAATGACTTTCCATTTGCAACTGTGGGCCACTTTTTCAATGGTGCCCAAGACAGTTCTATGGCCCAGTCTGACCCTGGTTATAGCCACTATAGCTGATAAAATAATTGTGTGACTCTATTTTCCTGTAACCCCTCATTTCCTTACAGAAGAGGGGTGGCCTTGATTCCAAAATAAGAATCCCCAAAACCCCGTATTTCCTTTGAATGTAGTGTGCTCCAAAGTAAATTTTCCATTTAATTCCAAAGCCCTACATTTCATTTGAATGTGTGTTACAAAACGAATGTTTCCATTGAGTTCATTTCCCAAACCTTACTTTGCAAAATAAAAGCCACACGAAATTCTCAATATATTCCCACTCCCTGTACTTTGCCTTCATAACCAAAGGGGTCACATATAATTGATGCCTGGGGGAGGGGTACTGAGAGAATAGAGCACTGTGATAATTAAACCTATGACTTTGTGTTTTAAAGTTCTCCTGTGTTAATGAGCAAAGAGATCCCACCTGTGCTCTGATTTGAGATTCAATCTGTGTTGCTGCAATTGTAAGTTTATTAAGAAATGCATTTCAGTCTATAAATGCAGGTAAATTCCATATTTGATTATTGTGTTGTGCCACGTAGCTGGTGGCTGGTGATTGTGGTGAAGATATTATCAGTTGTGTAAATTTAAATAGAAATATATTATTATTTCTATACACTGTCCTGGTTCTTGGCTTATTGGTGACCCAGGGGGTAAAAGCAGAGTGGTATTACACAGGTTGGAAACCTGACCAAACCTGACCAAGTTTGAATTTGCTAAGCGCTTTGTTTTGTGACTCCTTGATTGGGGGGGCGAGGAATTCCCCGAGTTGAGAGTGACTGTCCAATAAAGCGTGACACCTAGAAGTAGAGGACACATCTCTGCAAAGATTTTTCAACAAAAGCTATCAAAATCTACAACTTGTGTGATTTTAAAATTGGACTCACACCATGTCTAACTTTTCTTGCACTAATTCCCTTAAAATATTGAATAAGTAAATATGAAGTGGTCCTTAACCCTGTCCACTAGCGTACCAAAAATATTAACATTAAAATGTGGTTCAAGGTGGGCAGGATATGCAAGACCACCCAATAACATCAACAGATTCAAAGGGAAGATCCAAGCATTGGATACATATGGGATACTGTGCAGGAGATGCAGGGGAATCGGCACTGTGCCTAGTGTCTAGCCCCATACATGTCACCAATTTTCAACTCACTTTGCCCTCTCATTGCTTTGAGGAGACAGCCTCCTTCAAACCCCTCGATAGTTCCCATTCCCCCATTACAAAGGACATATGGGTGCTGGAGGGAACACTCACCCAGCCTAGGTGGTCTTTATATGGTGCCTTCCTCATTTGTATCATAATGCCACTCTGGGAATGCTCAAGTGCTTAACTGCAGCAGCACAGTCTGTTTTTACAGAAAGGTCCTTATACCAAATAGCAGAACACATACTACAAATGTCAGCTTCTTCAAAGTGCTGTAACCAACATTCGTACAGCCATGCTTTTTCTGTAATGAAGCCCTCAGAGTGTTGCCACATTTGGCTTATATAATTTCAAGCTTAGCATCAGCCACAAACTGCATCAGGCCAGTGGCAGTAAAGTACCAAAGAAAGTAGTGGAACTGTGACTTCAATGGGGGAGGAAAGGTTGGAGAATGGTACAACACATGTGGCAAGGGTTGAGGCTGGAGCAGGTTGACAGATAAGTGTTAAGATGGATTTCTGAACTCTGACCTGGAGGGGCAGAGGTTCAGAAGGCCAGCCTAGTTTCTTGGAACAGGGTAACCTCTGGAAAAGCTAGACCAATCTGTGTAGCTATGGCAGGCGGTCAAGACTAAGTCTCAGGAAGGGTGAGGGTGACTGAAGGACCTCAATAAGCACACAAATCAAGGACACTTCCAAATTACTCCAGACAGGTGTTATATCAAAAATATAGACACATTTATTACAAGGCCTTTGTACTCACCAGTTCCCGATGCAAGCTGACCCGCACTTCGGCAGGTCAGTCCACTTTGCTTGCAGGTTCGAATGCGGCAAAATGGATGTCTCGTTACCATTTCGTTCCTGAGATACAGCGATGATTCCCAAACGGGACAGTGGTGATTTCTCCGCTCCGGGTGGATGAATCGACCCAGTTTCACTGCAGCAGGCTTCAGGGGTAGGAGGGTCACAAATGCAGCAGACTTGCAAAGGACGTTGCCGCGGCAGGGCAACACGGTAACCGCGTTTACTCCGATCTTGGTGCACTCGTCTGACTTCAGACCTGGGAACACCAAGTGTACGGAATTCGGTGTGAGGGTGCCGTGGACACAGAGCTAGCAGTATACCAAGTTTCGAGGGCCTCTTTGATACGGCGGTGGTGACAGAGCAAAGCAACTGGGTAATCTGGTCAGTCCACTGGTTGGCCCATGGACACTTCCGAGAAAGCTTACTTGCAGGGTTTGATGAAGGTGCCGAGAATAGTTGGTCCCACTATACCAATGGGTCGAAGCGTCTTCACAGACCTTCTAGGATGACCAGATGCAGAGGGCTCCCACGGGATGACAGCGGGCTCACGGTGCCAAACCTTCCAGCAGGTCACCAGCAGTCCATCGACTCAGCTTCGTAGTTGTGGGATACTTGGATCCTATCCTTTGGTCAGTGAGAACTCAGGAGATCAACATTGTAGTGGTGTTGCAGCTTCCTTCTATCCAAAGTCCCCTTTGCTCCAAAACGGAGAGGACCCAATGGGTGATCTGCTCACAAACACACACTCCATAAGTGGACCAATCACGGACCACGCTGGTCCCAGTCACTCATGGCACTCCAGGGTCTCTGGCACCCCGGATGTGTATTGGAACCAGACGTACCAGCCCACATCCTGGAGGTGTACACACAAGGCATGCAGAAGCCTGTGAAAGCATTGGGATTCGCGGGGAAGTGCATGACCAAATAAGGACTGACCCGGGTCAACTCAACCCGGGGAAGGTGAAGGGGCAAGCTGGCCAAAGGACAGGACAAAGAACCTCTTGGCATGGCGAGTTTGGAGCCAGGCCACCTATTTGTTCCAAACGTGGTTAATGCGGTTAACATGGCAGGAAAGGGTTAAAAATAATGCGAAAAGATACCTGCCACCAGTCCTGTCCATGACACATCTGCACAGTTCATAAAAAGCCCAGGGAGAGTTTCTAGGGCCTTAAGAAAATGAATATAGACCCAAGTATGCTGTATGGTAAGATACATTGCACACTTGTTACATGTTGCACAAAAGTTACAACATGAGGAAGGGACTAAGGGAAACAAAGTCTCCCAGTACTGAATGTCTTAAGGGCATGTCAGTTTCCCCATAAAAAGGGAGCTTCTCTGGAAAAGTCAGTCAATGGTGCCTAAACAGCAGCAAAAAGTTTGGGGGTTGACACAGGGAGGGAAAATTACATACATTATGAAATATTTCCTAACACTAAGTGGTTGCAATGGGAAACATAAGGTGGGCCTCCTATATTGTTTTCATTTGTTTCTCTCATGCAGTCTGGTGGAATATTTTTATATTGCCTTTGTGAAACCAATTGCCTCTACTGAAGTGGTGTGACCAGACTCTTTTCACTGGGGTGGCCCAAGAGGTAGCACTGACGTATGCAGGGGTAGCATGAAGTATGAGCATGCACACACACATCATGATCACAGTTTGGATAATGGGGTGGCACCTCTGGTGGCCAATCTCTTTGCAGGGGTAGCACGTGCCATCCCAGGCCACTCCCTTGACAGGCCTATGCTCTAGTAGCTGTTCTTAACTCTTTCATACCTACCAGAACAGATGCTGCTTCAACATGGGCCGGAAACTATAAAAACATGCATTTTTATGAGAATTTGGTAATTTATTCCAAAGCCTGGGTCGCAAGAATGAAACTCTTTATCTTCTCTGGACTGACAGAGAGTCCTAGGAATGAATATTCCTTGGTACCCCATAGACCTTATGTTCCATTCTGTGATGTACTATGTGATGCTGATGCCTTATGGTAGCGAGGAGTAGCCCAATGGATGCATTTGAAGATGATTCTGGGATCTTTAAGCTGAATACCTTACTTTACTGGAAGACCCAGAAGGTTCCTGTGAGCAGCTTGGACATAGTCACTTTTCTTACGTTCAGAAACCAATCCGTTTTGAGCCACCTGGAGTCTGCACATAGGTGTCATTGAAGTATCCCCAAGGAGTGCATAACAGTAGTCCAAGTGACTAGTCACTAAGGCTTCTACTGCAACTTCACACGTGTCCAGGGGCATGAATGTACAAATCCCTGACACCCGATATTAAAATTGCATCCCTTGCAAATGGCCTGGCCTTTATCCGCCATTAGATTCAAGCCTTACACACCCATATAGCCAAACACGTACTCTGGCATTCTTCTCTTTATTACACACTCATTTTGGCGCAGTATAACAAAACCAATAATAATACTAATAATAATAATAATAATAATAATAATATAATAATAATAATAATAATAATAATAATTTAACCTGAGATAACAAATGGATACGTTTTCCAAAAATCAGGGAGTGGGTCTGTGGGAGTGCTTCTCAGTATTAGCCGGGCCTCCTACTTATTCCACTGGCTAAGATGAAGCCATCAAACCTGGGATGGTATCCTGGATTTGTGAATGTACGACCATGTAGTCTTCAGTTTTTATGTAATTGCTATAGAGTGATCAAATGAAAAGGTTGGCTTTAACTTCAAAAAGAAGCATTCCAGGATGTTGAAAAATTTTGTAAAAAGTAGCACAACTATTAAGAGTAAAACATAAAAGTAGTGAAACACAGTTCTCGATAGCTCCTGCCCACTTCAACTGCTCCACCAGGCATAGGATGCAACACATTTTCTGCACTTTTGCTCCAGAGGCCTCTTTCTTTACTTTCCTTCTGGAGTATCACTAATGCTTTGCCTTGATATTCCAATCACACAGGGAATACTACAAGCGAGGGGACAATCAGGATGCAGGATTGCGGTAATCTCTGTCCATGTTTCCCATGGTTAACAATGAATCGGACACTCTCTCCAGAGTCTACCATGGCAAACCAGACTCAGGCAGATGAGCTACAGCCACTAGGACCCAGAAAGCTGCCGTAAAGGAAGGCACGAGGCGATGTTTAAAAAACAAATTCAGTAAATTGGTACCACTATCACATAGTCCAAAGGTAACCTTTCTGCATGTAATCTCTGTAAAAACCACCTTATTAATAACTGACTTGGTGAAACTCAAAATACTGCTCTCAGAAAGATGAAAGGTTCAGTTGGTCCTGTTGAAATTCAAACATGTGTCCCGCATCACAGAACACAGACGCTTGGACTAAAGAACATTGTGTGATCAGTATATAGATCCTTCAATATGAAATGCTCACTCTGGCCACTCAGGCCCATGGTTACAGTGTTTCCTCGTCCCAGTTCTCTCCTGGCTCTGAACCAGGATCTGCAGCAAAATCAAGTGCTGTCTGGGGAGACGGAGAACTCACTAAGCCAGGGGGAATCATTGGGCAGCAAGACCTTCCAGCAAATGAATGACAAAAATAGGAGGCCATAAAGACTAAAAGTTCACACGAAAAGGAGCTCTCTGTTTTGGAGTCAGCCAACAATATTGAAATAAAATATGACTCTGACCCTGACAGAATAAAAATAATAATGAGGAATAATAGAGGTGGAACATTAAAGATGTTTCTGCAGATCATGGGAATACATTTCTTGCTCGCCAGGGTAATAACTTTGGGTGGCATAAACGCCCACCACTGCCCTACGTCTGAACACCTTCTCATTTGTGAAGGCAGAAGAAGAGATCTCCTGCCACTAAGTACAGCCAGCTTTAATCCATTTCATTGCAGGAGCCATAGTTATGGGATTGCAGCACATAAAGGCGGGCTACACCCTCTCTCATTCCCCCTACTTTTTAATAGGGGACAGAACCAGTGTCATCTAGGAAAAGATCCCAGATATGGGGGCAGCTTAGTGATTCCGACTCCCCACCAGAGGAGCCATATATAGTGGAGTTTTGCATCTTCTATGGTGGTAAAACTTGGTGTCAAACCTAAGAACCAATACCATTTAACTGGGCCTCCATTAAGGTTGGTGAGTTCACACGCATACAAGACCATTTACATCAATCAGTGGGACAATGTGAATTAATGTTGTAGTGGGGCAGTTATTGACTAGAGAGCATGTTCAAGCTCTGCCCCCATGCCTTTCTCAGAAGAAACAAAATTATAAGATAAGAAAGGACACAATTGAAACTGCACTTGAAATTATCTTGGAAATGCAGCTGGCACAAAGAATAGTTATTTTGCGCTATACAAGTAGGGAACAGACAAGGCATTACCTTGCACAATTAGTGTTTTTTAAAACAGAATAGATTTGGTGACAGGATGGCGTGTACACACGATAGGGACTGAATTCACGAGAAATGCTGTAGTGGTTGGGCATAGCTGCCTCAAAGGAATGTCAAAAGCTGAGGACACCAAGTTTACATAACAGACCAAGATACGAGTATCTGGGCACCGAGTGTTCAACCATTAAGATAAATCAGTTACGACAACACAGTAGACTATTTGAAGTCTAGCAAACTAGGACATTTCATAAGTAGTTCACAGATTAATGTCTCAGCGATCGGCTAGGTGTGACAGAGAAGCAAGTGCGTCTAAAAAAATACAAAATAATTGCTGCAACAAAATCTTAACATGGTGAAAGCAGCATGACTCATAATAACAGTTATTCATAATGTGTCATAAACTGAATGGAGTGTTTTCTGTTGCAAGACAGGGGAGGGCCGGACAACTGGAATTTGGGCAAGGACAATGTCCTTGAAACTCAGAGACATCATGGCAGAGATAACATGGGATGTTTTATTTAATTAAGAACAAAGACGATACACTTTTCCTCTCCTCCCATCTACATTCACATGTCATCATGCCGCCAGTTCATGGAGAGTGTGACTGCATGTTAACCTATAGGTATATATCCTTTTCACCGTAGAAGTAATTTACAGCTTAACAATAATATTCAAGCATGGTGAGGTCGTACATTTTCATGGGATGTTTTATAGGTGGGACCTTAGATAGAGAGTTACCCAATCAGTAGGGTGGGACATATAGATACTATGTGTAGCTTAGAAAATAGGACCAATGAGCAGTAGAGATAGGTGTTCATAGCTCACTGATTATGATGACGCATTTGCATTATTTAAACTGTGTTTTCTGTTCCAACGTGGAGAAGAATATGTGAGAGAAAGTTTTGCTGTTGATCTTGATTTCTCCCCAGCTTTGGCATACTTCCAATAAAGCTGTGTTACTTTGCATTTGGCATACCACCATCAACTCTGTGTTGTCTCTTTGTTGGCAAATACCAGGTAGAGGTTGTGCAGTTTTTGGACCTCTTGCACACCAGCTACCTAAGGGTTCGGTGCACATTACCAAATAAACATACAAACAGACAAACACCCGAAACTGAATTGTGGTATGGCACCTAAAACCATTCATTGTTGACCATCTCTAGATTTATTTTAGCACCATCAGAAGAGTGTCTGTGAAAGGGTGACAAGGCCAGGATTGGGCTGCTTCAAGATACATACTGACCACAAGTAAGCTGATGATACCCAGGGCATCGACTATCTTGATTCAGATAATGCACCCTGTGCAGGTCCATACTTGAAAATGGCTTCTGAATATAACTGAACCATCTGAAACATAATGCAGGCAATACCCAAACTTTAATACCTGGCCACTGGCCTATCAAGGGGCCTCTCCGCTTTTGGCCAGCTTAGTTGAGTACCCTTCCCAAGCAGACAAAACATGCAGAACGCTGTTGTTATTCAGTAGCGGCAAGTCCATGATGGGCAACAGGGCACTGAGCCACCACCCATTATGGATGAGCCAAAGCTAACTCAGTGAAAACTGAGTGCTCCACCAGCTGCAGCATGCAGTTGAGAGCGTGCTCCTGGCTCACCTGTGTTATTAGTAGTGGCAAGGGAACTATTATCAGCCTCCCCGTTTACATGCAAGAGGAATTGAGCCCTGGAAATCCCCTGCCCCAAGAACAGAAAGACCCAGTCATAGGACAAAGTTCACTGTCTTTATTAATTAACCAATAACAGGGATTGCAGCATGAACAATGCAATATTCTCCAAGCACTCTCACCTGTCCATAGCCTGTCTTCTGGTTTTGTTAACCCATGATGTCACAAAAACGAGGTTCCATCCCAAAAACCTTATAGGTTAGCGAGGTGAACTACATATACATTCAATAATGGGTTAGTGCAATCATTGTGTAAACCATATATGGTGGATCCTCCTGAATCCACAGCTATGTTTTATGAATACAAAGTTATAGGTTAACAAAAACGTGATTGGTCAATGCAACATAGTGTAAGCTTAGCGTGGAAGGTGATTAGGGATTGTGCAGAAAGGGTCTTCTCAGCCTTGGAGTTTTGAACAGTTACCAGGCCAAGTGCAACTATTCAAGGTAGTGAGAACGACCGCGGAGGTGCTTTATGTTCCCAATAAGTTACCATCTGTGATCTCCTAGGTCTGGAGGCAGAACATTTGATTTTCAACCTGTATTACCTTTGTATCCTCCTGCCTTCGGTTCAATGGGAACAGACTTATCTGTCTGATTTCAATGATTAGTCCCTGTTTTATGGGTTCTGATCATGTGTGTAGGGACCACAAAATAGACTTCTCTTGCTTGTATATATGAGGGTTTTTAGCTTGTGTTCCCTACAGGTGTCCTATCTCTTCTGTTAACATGAAACCTTTCTCTCAGTGTCCTTGGCTAGGCTGTGCATGGTGCCCACACTGGAAGCCTGGTCTGCATGCTTCAGCAGAATAAGCCTGTCTGTCTTTCTCTGGGTTCTTGAGTTCGTCCTGCTTTTCCCATTCACTCCAATGTACCTATAGCTTACATCTTTATTCGTTTGGCTGCACATGTTAGCTGCATTTAGGCATCAGCAAGCAGTTCATATGTGTTCTTATGCAACTTCTGGTTTTGGCATAGCAAAGGGTATACATGTGTCAGTCCTCTAACTATGTGAGTCATAAGTGTATACTTTGTGTCTATCAGCAATAAAGCTAAATATCTACGTAACTTTGTGCAGGGATTTCTATGTGCTTCATATCTAACATATCTATGTCATGGTGTCAGTCGTGATGTCGTCTGTATTTTTCGAGGTTACAATCAGTCATCTTGTTCAATTGATGACAGCTCCATCACTTCAATACTGTCATCTGAGTATGGTCTGAATGGTTGTCTGAGTGAGTAGCACTTCTCACACCTGCGATACATCAATGATGGGGAAGGAGGGCTCAGGAACAATGTACACCTCCCGTTTCTCTGCCTCCAAGATGAGAGTGGGATAGCTGCAATGAGGGCCATGTTTGGTTTTTCCTCTTCAATCCACCCTATAATCAACAAGTGGACTTCTTTGACAACCTTCTCTATTCACATGCAGCCTCGGGATCCATATTTATGCCATTCCTCCTAGATTCCCATGGTACCTTACATGCTTGTCTAAGCTCCAGGTCATATAGCAGCAATCTACATCGGGTTTGCACCACACACATCTTCCCCAATGGTTGCGTGGATCCACAGGAAAGGAGAATTGTGTACCTGGTGGGAACAGAGAACATTGATTCAGGTGTGAATTCAACACCCCGAGAGCCTGTGTCTCTTCATCAGCTTTTGTCTCTACCTCCTGTAATATTTTCATCCCTATCATCTTTTCAGTGGTCTTGCACTGCACTATAGCTAGTCTAATAACGCAGAAGGATGATAATACTAACACTAAGGCTGCTATCAGTACTTTCAGTCCCCTAGCCATCCATAATGGTATCCAAGAAAAGATGTATGTCAGCCAATCTTTGTCTTCTCCTATTGTGTTTGTCACTGCCTCCATTTTCGTGTGTAGGTCTGAAAACTGCATGATTGTCTCTGTTAGTGTCCCATTCTCTCTGTTGTGGGAATGCACATACATGCAGCAAGAATGCCCAATCTTGGTGTAACACCTCCTTCCATAGCCGTGAAGAGATCCAGAACATATCTGTTCTATAAGTTCATCAATCTAACAGATCTCAACTCTTCTTTGATAGCATTAAACCTCTTGACAATCGAGTTTATCATCTGCAACAGTTCCTATCTGGTGATCTGGAGCCATTTAGCATTTACATTGGCCTGGACTCCTGGAATGACTGACACAAAGAACATCTCCATCTTGCTGAATAATCTGTGTTCTGGTGGTATCGCGTCTAGTGCAAATTCCAACTTTGTCAAAGCATAGTTTCCTCTCTTTATTCTCATTAGCTCCACAGATGTTTTCTTCCTCTGGCATGTGTTTATCTTGGGGAATTCATCTTACTTGTATGTCTTTTCGAGGCACTACTAAAGTTGGTGTGTTTAGTTGCACCATAGAGCATATTCCTCCCCAGTTTGGCGGTAATTGCATGTATGTCTTGGACCTGTAGGCCCAGTAGTGATCCATTAGCAATGCAGTACCGATCCTCATGCCTGGTATCTTTGATATTCGCTTGCATTCTTTGTTCTCTCCCACCTTCAATGGAGCATC
Organism: Ambystoma mexicanum; assembly: GCF_040938575.1. Lineage (NCBI taxonomy): Eukaryota > Metazoa > Chordata > Amphibia > Caudata > Ambystomatidae > Ambystoma > Ambystoma mexicanum. Next base: position 382,101,298 of record NC_090925.1, read on the forward strand.
ATTCTGGAAACACCAGGAAACATTCTCGAGTGGTATGATTGGCATGGGACGTGCTTCATTCCCCACCCAGAAGAGCAGTTTTGCACTTTCTGCCCACTACTTGAACAATCATCATTTCCCTTCTGTACCCCTTCTACTGGAACTGTCAGGAGTACGTGTGCTTTTCAACTCATCATCCCTTCCTTCCATCCTTCTCCTGTAAATAATTCACTGTATACTAGTAGCTCTAGTTTTTCCCAGCATCCTGGTATGCCTCCTATCTCTCTGGCCTGTCTTTGGACATTGCAACTCCTTCTGTGTCAAGATTCTGGCCCCTCCATTGCTTGGGCCATCGGGAACGTATTCTATTGTCTTGTCAGTGCTCCAATAGTCATCTATCATCTCCTAGGTCTTGATATAGCTATCTTTATATGAGGATGTTTTCTGCAACATCAGCCTTAGGGTAGCCCATCTTCCTTGGAATCAGCCTCTTGTTGTGCAGAGTGACAGGTGCATGAGGCATTGTGCTCTGGAGTGTTGGGATTTCTATTGCTATGAATGTTCTGGAAGTACTCATGCATAGGGGATGAGAGGGCACACATAGCATCTCTCCTTCGTTGTCTCTCTCCCCACCTTGGTCATATGCTCATACCACACATTATTAGACACGTGGGCTGAATCAGCTAGGTATGAATGTACGTGTTCAAAGCCTATATCTGCATTTTCCTGAATCTTTTTACTTCTCGAGCAGCGCTGGTTACCCATCCAGATATGGCTTCAGGAAGAGCAAGAATTCGGGTTGCGTTAACAGGTACCAAAGCATGTGCATGTGACAATACAACCCTTTGTAGTGCAAAGAGGTTAAAGAGGTAGAAACAACAAAAACAAAACATATCAACACAATAGATCTTGTTATAGCTTCCATCTTCTGTAATGCCAGATGTTTTTATATTGTCCATAAAGTTCATTAGACCACTTGGAAAAGGTATTTGAAATGCATTGTTACTATTTTGTTGTGTTCGTCAAGCTCTCCTGCGGTAATACTTAGACAATGCAGCAAAAAATAATCACTCCCAGACAAGCCATACTTTGGCACTTTTAGGTAATGCAATAACAGGTGTATCACCTTGAGTTAATATTGTGTAAGTGTGTCCTATGTAAAGATGGAAAGCGTAAAAGAACACCTTAGGTGAGATCATCTGTCCAAATGCAGCTACAAGTTTGGAAAAAAGCTCTTTAAATGTTGTGCAGGTATAGACTCATTAGCCAACAATCAGTCCATACGTTCACAATGAATGCCTAGTGTGAAGAAAAACAGTGTGCCTAAACTAACTTTTCTTTCTGTTCTTGTTTAGCTCTAGTCATCGACCGGGTTTGTATCTGCTGAAGTGTTTTTTCTTCTTCTTGCTCTTCTTCTTGCAGCAAAGTGTCTACGTGTTGGGCAGAGGGGTCACACCTTTTCAGGGCTTTAGGTCTTTGAGGTAGTTCCACACCTTCTTTCCCACAAGCTTGACTGCTTTGTCTGATGCTTGTTCTACGGAATATGGGCCTTCAAACCTGGGCTTGTACCAGGACCAAACAAAATTACGCAGATGCCCCGTACTTGGTGCCCCCGATAAAGAGGTGGTTGTTTAAACAGTTTAGAGCCTGTTACAGGTGCATTGTCTTCCTCATCCTTCTTTGACCTCCTCTGCCAGGATGATTGAAGCTGTTGAGAGATAAAAGAAGCATTAGCCGTTATTGAAGCAATATATTCACACATTTGATCACCTAGGACAGTGGCCGTTGTTTGGGCATCACTCTAGTGGGAGGAGCCAGTGGGAGTCGCATGCGTCGTTGTGTCACCGCCTCATGAGGTGTTAAACGGTGGTCCAATCCAGGTTGGTTGCGCAATGCGAACAAGGCTAAGGGCAGGCAGTGTAGCCACCTGTTCTTCAAGGTTGCTTTTATTTTGGCTACTTTTTTACTTTCAGCAAGTTATTGAGACATTTACAAATTCCAATCGCTTCCATTCAATAACTGCAGGAAAATGTATGCTTAATCCCTAGCAGGGCTGTGATGTGCTTGTAAGTTTTGTTTACAAAGTGAGGCCCATTGCCTGAATGCAGTACCACACACACCACCCATCGTGGGAACACCTTTCTGGAGAGGAATTATGCTGCACTGATGGCATCAGGTTGTGAACATGGACGAGCTTTGATCCATTGAGGAAAAAAGGGCATACCACTATGATCATGTAGTGATACCCTTGGCAAACTTGGATCATGTCCACATAATCTAGATGGAGATGTTCAAAAGGCCCATATGAGCGCGGTATTGCTCCTCGCACTACATGCAACGTGTGACCTGCATTACATTTTTTACGTACTATGCAAGTATCCATAATGGCAGCAATGTATTCCACCAGATTGGGACAGAACCAATCTTCCCCAATATATGCAGCAAGAACAACCTTACTAAGGTGAGCGGGGTAGTGCAGCTGCATAAGCGCGATCTGCAATAATGTTACGAGAATCAGCAACTTTTCTGTGCTATCCTGTCATCACAATGCTTCTGTAGAGGATATTGAACATCCTCTCTTCACCCACAATTGTTTTTCTTCTATGGGTGCTCGCTCCTGAAACTCCGTTATTTGGGTAATGGGCAATGAACTATACCGTTCTCTCAATCATGTTATGTACACATATGCATGTGCTAGATGGGGTTTCAAACTCATTTATTTCTGTAAAGTATGCCGCTCACTTTGCTTCTATGACTGCAGCTTCGTTGCTGCAGGAAATCATGTCCTCCCACTCGTGTGTGCCTTGCACTTCACAACTGCTATGGCTGCTGGAAGTTGTAGTGCATCTATGAGTCTGGCCAATAGTGGTATCTGCTGCACTAAAGGTCTGTCAGCATGTCGATATCCCCTCCTCTCCCAAAGCGACAGTCTGGCATGTACTGTGGACATCACATAGGCGGAGTAGGAGTACACAGTGCTCTCCTTGTCAACATGTGCTTCTAGTGGAATTATGAGAGCTACTAGTTCTGCCGCTTGTGCTGAGAATTGTGAAGGTAATCTAGCACTCGCCACTACTTTGACTGTCCTTCTCTGTTTTATTTTTACTACTGCTGCCCCATTACAGCTCTCTCCTGTCGTCTGGTCTATAGTTGATGACCTCTCAATAAAAAGTGCTTCCCCTCCTTCGAGGGCATTCTCTACTACTCTGGGACTGTCATCATAGTTTTCTGTATATGTAGTACAATCGTGTACATAATCTCTCTCCTCCACTGGTTCAGTTATAAACGTTGCTGGGTTTACAATTCTGCACCTCACTACTTTTATCGCTGGATTTGAGATGATTACCTTCTATCCAGATGCTCTCTATGTGGTCAATGTGCTCTTGAGCTTTTCAAGAATAGCTAAAAGGGCATTCTCCACGTAAAGTGTAGTACTACACACCATTGTGATAATCACAGATTTCTCCACTGCAAAAGCAGCAGCCAATGCTTGTTTGCAAGGGTAGTGTCCTTTCATTACTGAGTCTAAATGTCCACTATAGAAAGCCATTGGTTTTTGCCGTAAGGTCTTCTTCTGTGTGCGCACTGCCGTCATCACTACTCTATTGGAGTGTGAAAACAGATAGAGTTCTTCACTGTAATCTGGAATTCCTAACACTGGGGCTGTACATATTGCCCCTTTCAATTCCTCAACTACTTCAGCATCTCCTGTGTCCATGTCAAGTTACCATCCCCCCTCTGGGCCTCCCGCAGCCAGCTTAAAAGGGATCCTGTGTATGTGCTATAAATGAACACCCAGGTCCTGCAATCATTACAGAGACATATGAATTCCTGAATTTCCCTTCCAGTCCGTGGCAGTGGTGTTCTAAAGATTGCCTCTATTATTTTTGGGTTTACCTTCCTACCTTCCTGTGATATTAACTGTCTAATGTACAACACATTGTTTTGGCAATATTGCAGTTTTGCCTTTTCCATCTCGTATCTCTTTTCTGCTAACACTGTCAGCAACTGTACTGAATCCTTTTGACACTGTTCTTCTGATCTGCTGCAGACTAGCATATTGTCTACCTACTGAATGACTGTGTAGTCCAGATGTATGTTCCCTAGGTCTATTTGGAGGACCCTGTTAAATACAGAGGGTGATTCACAGTACCCCTGAGGAAGCCTCATGTGTTTCCACTTTTTATTTCTACATAGAAACAATGTCAGATCCTGTGATTCCTCATAAAGTGGTATAGAGAAGGAAACGCATTCTTCAAGTTTATCACCGTGAAATGGGTAGCATCAGACGGAATGCTATACAGTATTCCTGCTCAATTAGGAACTAATGGGATCTCTGCTTCAACAATATGGTTCAGAGGGCGCAGCTTCTGAATAAAATGTTGTGATCCCCCATCACCTTCTTCGCCGGTGTTATACTGTGATTCTGAAGACAGCAAGATCCCTTGCTGCACTAACGTGGAAATTGTCTCAAAAATGTCTTTGTCTGCCTCCCTGGACAAAGGATATTGTTTTGACCTTGGCAAAATCGCCCCTGTTTTAAGCTGAATTTTGACAGCTCCTACTCCCTTTAGCCGGCCAATGTCATAAGGACTATTGGTCCTTTAGACATTCAGTACTTGCGCTAGGTTGTCTTCAAGAAATGGCGTAGGTGCCTTTTTCAGTAAGGCCAATTTCTGTGGTACTTCCTTGCAATTAATTCTCACTCAATAGGTAATGCTCATAAAGAACACTGTCTCCAGGTCTGAACGGTCGTCTCGGAACTGTTCTTCATCTGTCAAGTCAGTTAGTCTGTGCCCTTCTACCATGATTACTGCTCTCCAGTCCCGTGCAGTACTATATTCTTGTCCCTCACTATAACTGTCTCTAGTTCTAGTGGGAACTCTCGTCCCTCATTCTCCGCTAATGGGGTCTCTGACCTGGATAAAAATTCATTGGGTAATCAAAGTAGTTTGCCCCATAGCCCTGGAAGCCATGCTAATAGTACTTCTACTCCATATTGGAATAACTCAGGGTTTACATGGGTCAGGCGCGCTATATAAATAAAATAAACAAACAAACAAACAAACCCCCTCTGTACAGTCTGACGACAAAATGCCTGAATGAGTTCTCGTATGTTCTTGTAGTGAATTCCTTGGGCTGAGCATACTATTCCCTGCTCAGTGAATGAAATGGTCATGTTCAATTGGCCCAGCATGTCCCTACCCATTATGTTGACTGATTTCTGTTGGGAATATAAAAGTAGCATGCTAAAGTCATGCTCCCTTATAGAAATCGGAAACTTGTCAATGAAAGGAACCAAGTCTGTAGCCCCAGAAAATCCATGTGCAATCATGGCAATGTCTGACATTGGGTATCTCCGCTCCCTAATACAGGATCTGGTCAACCACGTATCTACAAGAAAAAAGAATGTCTTGTCAACTATGGTCACCCATATAGGTGGCTCCTTGTTCGGGTTGGGTGTAACACATAGGGTCAAACACATCAGGTCTGTCTGTGGGCTGTCCTATTGTAGGTATAGAGTTATCTTTGTGGAAAGGGTTACCCCCACCACGGACGCTCCTCCTAGCTTCCATATGGGAGTCTGCACTGTAGAGTCAGTGTGTCTCGTGGCAACAACGTTCTGTTGTGCTAGAGCTTGCTATGCTGGTTGGGGTGAATGCATGTAGTCGTGTGTCTGCAGTGTGTGCACCATGGGCTCTTGTGACTGTACCTGTCCACCTTGTGTAGGCACAGGTTGCGGTGCATATGCCTGCATCTGCGTGTGATCTTGGGCATAATAGTCTGGTTGCTCTATCTGATATGCTGGTTGATACATCATTCCCCCATTCTGCTGTACTCCACCCCTACTCCCGCGCAGTCATGCTATGTGACCTATACAACCACACGTTCAGAATTGTGGTGGACCCCCCAATAAGTCATTGCTGTCCTCCGTTAAATCCGTCTCCACACTCCTGCACTGTGTGTTCAAACCCTCTTCCCTGGGAGCAATAATTGGCATCTCGACTTCCTGCAAAACATCCCCCTATCACCTGTTGTTGGTTTTGTGCGCTCTGAGTAACTACTCCCTCGCCACCCATTAACATCGCCCCTTCCATTGTGTACCTCGATAACCTTTTCTGCACTAATTTCGCTTCTTCCTGCTTTCTTTCCTCGTGTTTCTTTCTCATGTTCTCCTGCATTAGTTGGCAATAATGTATTATAGTCAGCTGAATTTCTGACCACGCCTTTGCTTCCATCCCCACTGATTTCTTTAGTTGCTTCTGTGTCTGCTCTGGCAGCCATTGGCACAATATTTTATAGAATAATCCTACAGTTTTATCCCACTGCTCTCACGTTTCGAGACACCAACGTTCTTGCATCTTCTGGATATATTGAAGTGGGTGTTGCTCCTCACACATTTTTGCATGCCTGGGTACTGTACTCTCAGAGCCTGCCATATGGTCTCCTTTGCAGTTATTAAACAGTGCGCTATTGTGTGCTGTGTTCTATGCTGTCACTTAGGGATTCCCTGCCCATTTCCAAACATCATCAGCTACCTCCCCAAGAATGGCTGAGAGTAAGCTCTTCATGTCGCCCACTACCAGTGCCGTCCCTGCCGTCAATCATTCAAACTCGTATATCTATTTCCCCACTGCTGCGGTCCACGAGGGCAATTTGCACCTCAGATTATCCTTGTCCATCTGTGGCCCTGGTATATATTGTGGTCGTCCGCCACTCTTTTTTAGCAACAAAAACTGTGTTAAGTGTACTCCCCTGTTGTGTCTCTCCCTACTTCTGTCTCTTTCTTGTTCCTATCCCTCTCTTCTTCTTCTCTGCATCAACGCTCTTTAACAAGTCTTTCAATTTGCAACTTCCACTTCTCATTCTTTGCCTGCAGTTGTCTTTCTTTTTCTTCTTCCACTTTTCTCATCACTCTTTCTTCTAGCTCCTTCTGTCTTTCCTCTCTCTTTCCTCCCTTTCCATTGCTTCTACCGTCTCTTTTTCCCTTTTCAGCCACTCCTGTCCCTCTTTCTCTTCCCCCTCTCATCTCTTCACTTCCTCCATTATCTCTGTCCGTTCTGTCATTTTCTTCTGTCCCCATGCATTTCTGAGTTTCCTCCTCCATACTTCTATGTTCATCCACAATCCTCCCATCCAACTTAAGCAGTATCTGTCCCCCCGCCACTCGTTTGGTAGGACTGTCAATCTGTTGCCCCACTACATCCCAATATCCCTTTGTCACTCCCCTCAGTTTCGATTGCAAGTCGCTGCACTCCTTACATTCGGCATTTATAGCCTCTATTCTCTTGCTTGTCTGCTTCGCGTAGCTAACCGTGTCTTAGCTGCTATACACGGGTGTTGCTTAAACAGGGCTGGTATATCTTGATGCTGCTTTTAATTCTTTCATGGGATAAAATCCCTGGCTTTCTGTTGTGGGGTCTGTAGTTTGAGGAGGGGAGGAGGAGCTGTGGGTACTTTGCCCCCCACATCGCATTGGCTCAACATCCACTCTTTCTTGAATGCGTCTTCTTCCCCATCCTTAAACATTTTCCTTAGCTCCAGTATGGCTAATCTGTTTGTCAATTTCTTTCCTTCATAGGTGGCATGTAAATAGGTGGTCATGTGTTGCAGAACATATTTGGAAAGACTGCGCTCCCGGGGCCATAGTTTTGCCATTTTGCCCACTGTGTCCCGAGTCTATTCCATGCAATGCTTGCGTATTTTGTCTTGATACGGTGGAAGGTACTTGCACAAATGTGGAAGGGGTGTGTCCCCTCTGGCGGCACGTCACTTTCTGACTGCCAATACTTACCTGACCTCAAGTCGGAATTTTTGACACACTTGAACACTTTGCCAATTTATAGGTTTCACAGTTATCATCAGTTTTCAATCAACTTTGCCAAAACTGTAACAATTCTCAAAACATTCCACCAGCCTCTCTGACTCAACAACATCAACAAGAGTGTGCTCTGCGCACCACCCAAACAGTTTTTTCTGGCCTTAAAGGCCATGCTGCAACTCCTTTGCATGTTCTTTGAGCCCAGCCCAAATGGCCTAAGACTCTTTAACCAAAATATCACTTCATCAATTCAAAACCATTATCATCTATCTCTAAACACGTCCCATTTCTTTCTTCTTTCTGTTTTCTCTTACCATCACGTCTGTGCCCCACTACGGGCCCTCACTCTCATACACCACACCATGTCCTATGTGTGATGTCACGAGTCTTAAGATAAAAATACCACTACTTCGAGTGCACTCTCTGGTATTACAACATCACAAGACATAACACAAATGACATAACACACGGCCGTATTCCTGCCTCTCAAATCCCAGGGAAAACCAAAACCACATGGTCCTTCTTCTATACAACCGCATAAAGGAATACATCTCCATGAGATAAACTAAGAAACCACTTTCCGCAACTTACGTGAGCTACACTAGCGTCTAGACACAGGGATCCATACAAAAGTCATCCATAAACCAAGCTGCCTAGAAAACAGGTATCCTTTTTTTTGTCTTCTTTTCTTTTTCATCAGTGAGCTATGTTAACGCCTTGAAAACATGTATACTTTTTTGTCTTTGTTCTGTTTTTTCATCCGTGACCTCAGCTAACGCATCAGGAAACAGGGATCCTTCACAATGACATACAACAAATGACAAACAACAATTTCCCCTCCCCAATATTTGTAATATGACTGAGTCTATACTCACACTCCATGGATCTGCTGAAACTCTCGGGCCCCGCCTCTCCCACAATCTACCACTCTACCGTCTGGTCTGCTTGGCGTCCCATGGCGAGGGTGCCGGAATTTCTCCAAGGCAGCTCCTGACGACCTTCTGATCATCCACGCACGTTTTTTACTTCGGTCTTTGTGGGTCACGACGCATCGCTTCAGGACACACGGTGGGTAAAAGACAGTCTTAATTCCCAAGAGGCCTTAGCGTCCATTGTCTGCTATCATTTGTAATGGCAAGGGAAATATTATCAGTCTCCCTGTTTACATGTAAGAGGAACTGGGCCCTGGAAATCCCCTGCCCCAAGAACTGAAGACCCAGCCAGAGGACAAAGTTCACTGTCTTTATTAACAAATCAATGCAGGGATTGCAACATGAACAATGCAATATTCTCCTATCTCTCTCGCCTGTCCGGAGCATGTCCTCTGGTTTTTGTTACCTCATGATGTCACAAAAACAAGGTTACATCCCAAAAACCTATATGCGAAAGGGATTGGTTAGCGAGTTGAACTACATATACATTCTATAATGGGTTAGTGCAATCATTGGGTAAGCCACATCTGGTGCTCCTCCTGAGACCACCTCTATGTGTTATGAATACAAAGTTATAGGTTAGCGAAATGTGATTGGCCAATGCAACATAGTGTATGCTTAGCGTGGAAGGTGATCAGGGATTGGGCAGAAAGGGTCTTGTCATTCTTGGAGCTTTGAACAGTTAATTGGCAAAGTGCAACTACTCAAGGTAATGGGAATGATCCCAAAGGTGCTGCATGTTCCCTATAAATTACCATCTGCGATCTCCTATGCCTTGAGACAGAACATTCGGCTTTGAACCTGTATTATGTTTGTATCCTCCTGCCTTCGGTTTGATGGGAAAAGACTTGTCAGTCTGGCAGGAATGAATAGTCCCTTTCTTGTTGGTTCAGATCACGTGTGTAGGGAGCACAAAATAAACTTCTCTTGCTTGTAATTATGAGGATTTTTAGCTTCGTTTGCCCTGCAGGTGTCCTTTCTCTTCTGTTAACTTGAAACCTTTCTCTCTCAGTCTCAGTGTTCTTGGTGAGGCTGTGCACGGTGTCCACGCTGGAAGCCTGGTCCGCATGCTTCAGCAGAATCAGCCTGTCTGCCTTTCTGTGTGTTCTTGAGTGCCTCCTGAATTTCCCATTCACTCCAATGTACCCATGGCTTCAATCTTTATTCGCATGGCTGCCCATGTTTTCTGCGTTTAGGCATCAGCAAGCAGTTTATATTTATTCTTATGCATCTTGCAGTTTCTGTGAAAAAATGGTATATGTTCAAGGCGTAGAATAAGCAGTGTTGCATAGCAATTTGCTATGCAATTCTCTCGTTTTGCTAATCAAATTGAAACTTGTGTAGCAAAGCTAGCTATTTAATTTACCCTGTTAAATGAATGCACAGCTCACTGTGCATTCCTCACACCTGCATGGCTCTCTCCCCCATCTTTGCTCTGTTCACTGCAAGTTCAAAGGGGCTAATGGATAGAGAGTGCAGCAGTAATCATCTCCTCCACTCTTAAGTGTCAAACACATGTGCAGGAGTGCTAGCAATACGTTTTTTTCTTTTTACCGAACAATTGCAAACCAGAAGATAATTGAGAATACTTTTATCAAGTTAACTGTATCCTGTCTGACCAGTATGTGTTAACTTATTTTTTTTTAAAGGACAGTCATACAAAACATCACAAAAATGAGGTTACATGCCAAAAACCTACATGGGGAAGGGATTGGTTAGCGAGGTGAACTACATATACATTCTATAATGGGTTAGTGCAATCATTGGGTAAGCCACATTTGTTGGCTCCTCCTGAGACCACCTCTATGTGTTACGAATACAAAGTCATAGGTTAGCGAATGGTGATTGGCCAATGCAACATAGTGTATGCTTAGTGTGGAAGGTGATCAGGAATTGGACAGAAAGAGTCTTCTCAGTCTTGGAGCTTTGGACAGTTAATAGGCAAAGTGTAATGGGAATGATCCTGAAGGTGCTGCATGTTCCCTATAAGTTACCATCTCTGATCTCCTATGCCTTGAGACAGAACATTCGGCTTTGAACCTGTATTACGTTTGTATCCTCCTGCCTTTGGTTCGATGGGAAAAGACTTATCAGTCTGGCTGTAATGAATAGTCCCTCTCTTGTAGGTTCAGATCACGTGTGTAGGGACCACAAAATAAACTTCTCTTGCTCGTAATTATGAGGATTTTCAGCTTGTGTTCCCTGCAGGTGTCCTTTCTTTTCTGTTAACTTGAAACCTTTCTCTCTCAGTGTCGTTAGTGAGGCTGTGCATGTGCTGGAAGCCTGCACCACATGCTTCAGCAGAATCAGCCTGTCTGCCTTTCTGTGTGTTCTTGAGTGCTTCTGGAATTTACCATTCACTCCAATGTACCCATGGATTCCATCTTTATTCGCATGGCCACCCATGTTTGCTGTGTTTAGGCATTAGCAAGCAGTTCATATTTATTCTTATGCATCTTGTAGTTTCTGTGAAGCAAATGGTATATGTACAAGGCGTAAAATAAGCAGTGTTGTATAGCAATTTGCTATGCAATTCTCTGGGTTTGATAATCAAATTGAAACTTGTGTAGCAAACCTAGCTATTTAATTTACCCTGTTAAATGAAAGCAGAGCTCACTGTGCATTCCTCTCACCCACACGGATCTCTCCCCCATCTTTGCTCTGTTCACCGCAAGTTCAAACGGGCTAATGGATAGAGAGTGCATCAGTAATCATCTCCTCCACTCTTAAGCATCAAACACATGTGCAGGAGTGCTAGCAATACTTTTTTTTTTCTTTTTCCCGAATAATTGCAAACCAGAAGAAAATTGAGAATACTTTTATCAAGTTAACTGTATCCTGTCTGACCAGTATGTGTTAACTTATTTTTTTTAAGACAGTCATGCAATTCCATTCCTAAAAATGTAAGTTGTTACATAATGAATAATTACAGTATTGCTATTGTAAAACACTACATTGTCTCCATGTTTTACAGCACAATTTAGGTTAATGAATCTAATAGTGTCAACTATATTTCATTTTGCTGGGGAAGATGCATCATATTGATTAGGGAATGCTTTTAAAATGTACATGAAAACACAGACAAATTATTTTCATGGTGTGATGCTGGAAATGCATTGGAGGGACAGGGCCGCCATATCCTTGTCCTGTACTCCATTTATCATGTGTGTTCTGTGTTATTTTCTGCCCAGGAGTCCATGTGGGACTCCTGGCCTGGCAGCTCTTCCTCTTTTTGGTTTGGTGAACAGATTCTTGGGAAACCCTTATGGCATCCCATGGGTGTTGGTACAACCCTGTACCCCCAGTGTTGTTGGGCACCAGTGTGTGGCCCACAGAGCAGGGTATGGGCTGGTAGCAGCTCCACGCTGAGTTTTACAGGTGCTCTGAGTATCCTCCATTTTGGGATACCCAGGCCCTGCCATTAGAATCAGTTGATTCCTGATAGAAGACAAGATGGCCCCTGTTACCTTGTTTTCCCAAAGTCCTATGAAGCCCTGACTCTGTCCATTTCCCTGACTGGTTGTTGGGTGGAAGTTCCATATATGGTATTGTGGGGGTAGTCCAGGCCAGACTGGCTGGAGCCTTCCCAATGACTGTATGTTGTGGGTACGCCCTTGGGGTGGGGCCTGGGTGAATGGAGTTTGTGACCAATTTGCATTTCATGTTATGGGTGTCTGGTTTCTGGTATGTGACACAAATACTGAGACAGCCCTGCCCTAAACTGGTATGAATGCAGTGTGGAGTGCTGAATGGTAGAGTGTTTGTACCAATTCACATTCCTTGTGAGTGTCTGGATGGAGAAGAATGGTCTGAATACACTGTGAGCCTGATTTACTGCCTGCCTGAATGAATGCCCTTCTGAATGATTGGTTGCCTGAGTGTGACCCAGCAGAGTGAATGAGAGACCAACCAGTATATCTAGGGACCTCTCACTGATGGAAATCATTCAAAAGCTAAAGTTGAAACTTGATGCTTATTCACGAAGTCGAGCCGGAAGAAGAAGGTTAACTGTTGTTTCCCTAATCTGAAAGCTGCTGTGCCTTCAAGGAATTGATCCAAGAGAGGACCTGGCTAGGAGACCTCTTCCTGAGCTATGAGGGACCCTTGTGCACCGCTAACCTTCACCAAAGGCTCCCTGAATGTCAGCCTTTGAAAGACGGTCGAACAGAAACGGAGACCGCCAAGGTAACTGAAGAGAAGCACCCAGACATTCCGTCTACTGTCATGGACCAGGGTTCGGAGGATCGCTGTAACCGCAGAAAGCCTGTTGAAGCCGTGTTGCCCAGAAGCGGGGACAGCTTCACGCCGTGCTGCCGATGACGATGACTGGAGGTGAAATGCTCCATTGCCTAAGAACACTTTGAATCATGGACTCCCTTGCTCATCACCGTCGACTGCTTTGTCCTGCCAGAGAAAGTCAAGGTCGACGACGAACTGAGGAGAATCTGCCAGTGGGTTTCCCGCCACCTGAAGACCACAGAGACGCCGACGACCCGATGCCCTTGCTGGGCCAAAGTTCTTCTGACTCTTTGTGGCAGCAAACTATTGTCGTCGAGGTGCACCACACGCCTCATCTTCACATGACGTCCACGACAGATCATCAACGAGCAACGGCAGGACCAAAGCTGCTGCCTCAATGCCTTTGTTCACCTTTTCTTTGAGGGATCTCGATGATCTGTGGCTCCTGCCTTAAAGGGAGTTCAATCAAGAAGGATCCGTCGACGACCCGACGTCGAACTCTGCTAAACCAGGTACTTTGGGGTAGTAGAACATTTTTAGAGGGAACCAAGACTATATAAGCAATATATGGACTGGGCTTGTCAATATACTTTATTTACAGGTTGCCCAGGTGGGGAGATCCTCACACAGAATTGTGTCTATTGGTAGGGGCCAGAATTCTGCCAATTGTTTAACCAACTTGTCTTCCTCTTTGAGTTTATTGTTGGTTCACATTATTAAATGATTTGTATGTCATTTGAAACTGTCTACAGTTGATGCATTTTAATGGAATCAAAGAAGTAATTGTGGTACCACATAGGGACTGTATATATTTATCCTTTTAGAATTACCTGAGCACAAAGTGGGTTATTGTATGAGTACATAATTAAAGCGTTATTTATGTAAAGAACTGTGTTATCACTAACCTAGTGTGTGGACATTCCTTTGTGGGTGCTTGGGGACTACACTGTACTTAAGAACCAGCCTGGATCACCTCCTGAGAGCTTAAGCCTTGATTGATGGTCCACGTTTACCAAATAGAGAATCTTGGCTGGGGTGCTCTGTGCCTCTAACTGCCATATAGAGAGCAGGAGTACAAATACCCACTCCAGTCTATACACATGGTAAACCTTGTTCTGTGACCTGCTGGTTCATACATCTGTGAAACTGGTCATCAACCCATTCCATCTCCTCACTCTGTTGCTTTATATCCCCTACCCTGAAAGAGAAATGGACACACTACAATATTCCACCTACTTTGCCCAGTTCACTGCCTGCTACGCCATCCACTTTGCTTAGTCTCTTACTTTCTTTCCTCTTACTGAAATAGCATGGACTGTAGTTAGCCTCCAGAGCTCACTTTGCTCTATGATTATGTTTGCATTATATATTTGCACCTGCAGTAGAGAGCTGGTCAAACTGTTTTCAGAGCTTTTTTTATCATATCTATTTGTGTCCCCATTCATGCAGCTAACCTTTTACGTTTTGCAGATACTCATCCAGGGCTGGCAAAGTTTACTCGCCCACTCTCATACTAGAGCAGATTTTATTTATTTATTTTTACATTTGTATAGCGCACAAAGCAGCCCCTGGGCATCACAGCAGTGTTATTTGTAATTAAACTTGGTTACAGAAGGGAAAGAAATACATTACCAACATTGAGGTATCAACATTTCATTATGCAGATCTAGCTGGTGTGGGTTTTGATTTTGCTGTGGTGTGGGCAGTGATTAGGTGAAGAGCAGTGTTTTTACAGCTTTTCTGAATGCCAGGTGTGAGGTGTTAAGGCGTTCTATTGCGTTGCTGCTAGGTAGGGGAAGCTGGTGCCATCAGCTCGGGCTCTCTTGAATTTGGGCACTGTGAGCATGTTCGCATATGGCGTTCTTGTGGATCTGGCCGCAGAAATGGGGTGGAGCAGCTTGGTGAATGCATTTGTGAGTCAAAGCAAGGGCTTTGAAGATTACTCTCTCCTTGGCTGGGAGCCAGTGGGCTTGCTTCCTTGCAGCGCAATGTGCTCCCTTTTTGGGATGCCTAGGGCTGCGCGCAGGGCATTATTTTGAATAACCTGTAGTTTGGCCATGTTTTTTGTAGAAGTTCCTAAGAAGAGGGCATTGCAATAATCCAGTCTCGAGCCAGTTTTCTTTGGATATTAATGGTCTGGCTGGTGTCATGAGTTTTGCGAGGTAGGCTGCTGCGGAGGCGATGGCATTGACATGGCTGGTCATCGATAGTTTAGAATCAAGGTAGACTCCCAAAGGTTTTACTGCGTTAGCAACTGGGATTCTGATACAGTCAATGTTGAAGTGGCTGATCTTGGGGTCGAAGTTCCTAAGTGTTATGTTGGTGCCAACTAGGAGCAGCTCTGTTTTGTCAGAGTTCAAGCATAGTCCATTTACTGCCATACTTGCTTGGATGGCGTTGTATATGTCATTCAGGGTCTAAGAGTCGGTGTCATAGTTTCCTGTTAGGGTAAGGAGAATCTGGGTATCGTCAGCATAATTAGTATACAAGATACCCAGTGAGTCTAGAATGAGGAAGAGGGTGTGCGTAAAAATATTGTACAGGGTGGGCGAGATGCATGACCCTTGTGGTACACCGCACAGAATGATGGTGGGTGAGACAGAGGCAGAATCTGAGAAAACTTGCATGGTTCTTCCTTGCAGGAAGGACGATATCCATGAAGTGGCATCTGGTGAGAATTTGGCTGTGGTGGTGAAGTGGTGGCATATGGCCTTGTGATCAACAAGATCGAAAGTCGCCAATAGATCTAAGAGGAGAAGAGACAGTTTGCCTGCATCCCTAGCCTCGCCCATCTGGTTTTTTAGGTCCAGTAGGACGGTTTCTGTCCCGTACCCTGGACGAAAGCCTGATTGCCGCACCTCAAGGAGTTTATTATCTTCAATTAATTTTTTAACCTGGAGGTATGCTGCTTTATCTAGTATTTTGAGCAGAAAGGGCACTGTGGTGATGGGCCTGTAGTTATTGGGTCCAGGGTGTTTTTCTTTTATAAGAGGGCATACCCACGCTTCTTTGAGGCAGGAGGGGACTTTGCCAGTAGCCAATGAGGCGTTCACGAAAGCTGTAAGGAAGGGTGCGAGAGGGCTGACGCATTCTTTGATAATTCTAGATGGGCATGTGTCTCCTTTGCAATTAGATGACTCAATGGATTTCATGATATTGATCGTGTCCGTTTCTACAATTTTACTGAAGGAGAAGGATGTGCAGGTGTCTGGGAATGGTGGTAATGCAGTGGCTGGGGGGGAGGAAGGGTGTAGTCTTCAGAGTTTGTCTGGTTGTTTCAATTTTGTTCTGGAGTGTGTTGATTTTGTTGATCATGGCTGATTGGATTCCTTCACATCAAGTTTTGTCTTTGCTAAAGTTCTGTGGTGCGGGCGTGGGGGTTTCTAAGTCCCTAAAGATAGAGAATATCTCTTTGGCATGGGATTGAACTTCTAGGATCCTAGTTTCAAAGAAGGTGGCTTTTGCTCTAATGATAGCTTGTTTGTATTATTTAGCACAAGTCTTAAAGTCGAGTTTTGCTTTATCTGTGGGTGGATTGCCAGAGTGTTAGGGCTGCATGTTTCTTGGTTCGCAGTGCCATGAGGTCGGTGGTGAATCAAGCATTGGTGTGGCCAGAAGGTTTGGCCTTTCGTGGTTTTGGTGGCGCGATATCTTCAACTGCTGCCTTGATGGCTTTGTTATAAGTAAGTGCCAAGATTTCTGGAAAAAGGGGGCCTGAAAGCGGGTCCTGATAAATAGAGCACCAGCCTTTCTTTTGTGAGTTGCCTGGAGCTTCTGGCGAAGGTCCATGGCATGGGTGGCATTGGGATATGTTTGTTTCTGGCAGTAGGGATGCCAAAGTGGATAATGTGGTGGTCAGACCAAGGAGTAGGTTAGTTGGCGGTAATAGTGAGGGGGCAGTTGTGTTGGGCAATCTAATCAAGTGAATGTCCCTGATTGTGAGTGGGACCAGTAACGGTGTTACCGAATCCTATGGTCTCGAGTGTGGTGTTGAGCGCTTTGGCTGCAGGGTCATTATCGTCGTTGAGACCTAAGTTGAGGTCTCCTAGTAGTATGGCCTTTGTAGAATGTTTTAGGTTGTCAGATAGAAGGTGAGTAAGGGCTGTTTGGAAGTCACCTACTGGTCCAGGTGGTCGGTAGACACGGTGCACTGTGATGGTGCAGTTGTGAGAGATGTTAACTTTAGAAAGGAGGTAGTCAGAGCTATTGTCTATGACCCTGTAGGTGTTTCTGATGGATAATGACTCTTTGGCTATCAGGGCTTCTCCCCCACCCTTGGTAAGTCGGTCTTGTGTAATGATGGAATAGTCAGGGGGTAACGCCCGTGATAGAGCAGGACCAGAGGCTTTGTTTAGCCATGATTCAGTTATGAATAGAATGTCGAAATCATGGGTAAGGATGAGGTCATTGACGTCAAGAGCGTGGGCATTGATAGAGCGGGCATTGACCAGGGCACATTTAAGGTGTGAGTTTGCACAGTTGTTCTTGATGGTGGAGGTGGTGGTTGATGATGGTGGAAGGTTGTGGGGTGTAGTTTGTAGGCAGCATATTTAGTGATGTTGATATTCAGATCAGGGGAAGCATGGTGCATACCTGTGATGGGTGGTGTGCATTTCGGGTCAGGAGCGGTGGGCACATCTGAGGCTTCAGGCACAACATGGGCAGCATTGTGGGGCACATATGCATTGCAGGCAGCATCAACATTTGGCACGGATGCATTGTAGGCAGCATCAACATTGGGCACATATGCATTGCGGGCAGCATCAACATTGGGCACAAATGCATTGCAGGCAGCATCAACATTAGCTGGTTTTGTAGCAATTTCATCTATGGCTTGCACAACATGGGCAGCATGGTGGGGCACATTTAGTGCAGCATTTACACTCTGTAGTTCATATGGTAGGGGCCGGCTGCAAGTGGCGGCGAAGGAATTAGCGTGGTTTATATTATTGCTACGCATTGGGCTCAATGTTGAAGGTGAGTCAGTGTACATAATGGGTTGAATAGCTCTGCAGTGATCGTCGTGCCGCCTACTGAAATTGCGCACAATGTTCAGCTGTGTAAGCAGTATGCGTTCTTTTCGGAGCGAGTCGTGGGACGTGCTGCATGTCGCACGTGAGATGAGAGGTGGCGTGCTGAGGCACCTCCTGGGAGCCCTGTAACCAACATTCCGGTTATGGTGGGATAGAGGGGCGGGAAGCATCGGATGCTGCAGTGAGTAAGTGCGTGATCGTAGGCGCGCACCTGATGTGGGTTGCGGAAGGATGACGGTCGTGGGGAGTAGTTGCGGGCTGGCCACTAAGGTGGGGGGAGTGTGAGAGATTGCTCACCTTGGAATTGTGCCGCATCATCTGGTAGTATGGAGCATGGATGCGGTATTCTCTGGCACTCCGTTGAGCAGCGAGAGCGGCAGAGAGTGGAGAAGGCCTTTTCCTCAGGTCTACTCCACACGGCTTCGCCTGGCGGCGCACTCCCTCTCCCTTTAAGGCAGGTGGGGAGGTGCTGGCAGTGTGAATGGGCCAATCCTGGCCTGATCTTGTGACGGCAGGGCTTCCTGTTTCTGTGGTGTTGGTGCTGGTTGCTATAGCAACCAGGGCGGCCATTTCAGGGCCTGCAGGTACCGCATGGAACGTAGAGGATATTTCTAGCGCGATGGGGGCACTGTGGCTCGCAGATGGTCCTGGCCTCGTCGGATCAGTTGTTTGGTTCATCTGCTGATGTAGGGTTTGCAGCGGAGTGGCAGAGTGGAGAAGGCCTTTTCCTCAGGCCTTCTTCGAACTGCTTTGCCAGGCCGGTGCACTCCCTCGCCCTTTAAGGCAGGAGGGGAGGCGCTAGCAGTGCGGATGGGCCAATCCTGGCTTGATCTTGTGACGGCAGGGCTTCCTGCTTCTGTGGTGTTGGTGATGGTTGCCATAGTGACCAAGGCGTCCATTTCAGGGCCTGCAGGGACCGCGTTTAACGCGCAGGATATTTCTAGTGCAATGAGGGCACTGTGGCTCACAGATGGTCCCAGCCTTGTCGGATCAGCTGTTTGGTTGATCTGCTGATGTAGGGTTCGCAGCAGAGCGGCAGAGAGTGGAGAAGGCCTTTTTCCCAGGCCTTCTCCGCACGGCTTCGACTGCCGCGCACTCCCTCTCCCTGGCACTGGCAGTGCGGATGGGCCAATTATGTAGGGTATGTACCATTTGCAGGGGATGTTTGAACTTTTAACATTTACTTTGTTTTCAGTAAATGTCAGATAAATGTTTCACTGTGCATGGTTGGCCTTTGGGTGGCAGCAGTGTGCCAAACAAAGTGGTTTTGTGGGGACATGCACCATTTTACAGAAAGCGCCTTTATATTTTTTTCATCCATTGCCATGGGTCCATTGCATTTCTCTTAGGTCGAGTAGGTAAACTAAATTACCCAATCTGCAGGTTTAGCTGAATTTTACAGAATTTGTAAAGCCTGACTCATCCCACCAATGTCTTACTTCAGGGGTGAGCAAAAATGATGTATTGCTCATTTTATGTCCTGGGTACAAATAGCATCTGATGACATTCAAAATATTAGTACAACATTGCTAATCAAATGAGTTTGTTTGCTAATCAAGAACATTTTAATTAGCAAACTCTGCTAATCAATTTCTGAAATCGAATGTATGCCTTGTATGTGTGCCAGTCCTCTAACTATGTGAGTCATAAGCATATACTTTGTGTCTATCAGCAGTAAAGCTAAATGTCTGTATAACTTTGTGCAGGGATGTATATGTGCTTCATGGCTAATGTATCTATATCATGGTTTCAATCTTGACATCAGGGGGTTCTTTGAGGTTACAATCAGTCAAATTGCTCAATTGATGACAGCTCTATCCATTCAATACTGTGATCCAGGTATGGTCTGAATTGTTGCCTAAGTAAGTAGCTCTTCTCACACCTGCAATACATCAATGATGGGGAAGGGAGGATCACGAACGATGTACACCTCTCGTTTCTCTGCCACTGAGATGAGCGTGGGATAGGTTTGGGTCTCCCTCTTCACCCTTGTGGAGGAGGTCCCAGATATGACCCGCACCCCTGCCCCCCATTGCGAGTTGCCAGTAAGGTACTCGCCGTGGTACGTGACGTATGAGGAGCAAATAAACCAACAGAGAGCCGCACTGGGACTCTGCCCCTTGTACGTAAGGAGATCAATACTGGTTGAAGCAGCCATAACGCGACAACCCTGGGCAGCACGATACCCTATCAGACAGCCATACCAGCCACTGATACGGAATGAGGAATACCTGCACACGGTCCACGAGGAGACCCCTAAAGCCTTAATGGAAGGCCAATGAATATAAACCAAGGTCCCGAGCAGCCCCGAGAACAAACAGACTTGGCTACTGAAAGCACGAATGCCAGTACTAGTAACTGCAAGGATAATGATAATGGATGCAGGGGAGAGACACTGTTAAAACGTAAGAGAATGGTGCTATAAGACAAGATGGAAGCAACCACCCTGTTGAATGTGTGTAAATAAGCTTGAAATGCAAGCGGCTAAGAAATCGATACTGCTTGCAATGCCTAGTAGAAGAGTAGAGCGGCAAGCGCCAACCATATATCTACCTCAATACTGCACAATGTACACGTGCAACTCCATTTTGTGAAAGCAGAAATGTACCCAAGCGGCCAAAGGCCTGAAAGGCCGAGTTTAGAAACCCAGCAAAGACCAGAGAAGGGGAGGTGAGCATGAGCTCACAAGACTCCAACTACAGAGAATACCAGCCCGCCCCCGTGAAGGTCAAGATAAGAGAGGCTCATGCAGGTGACCAAGCGCACACAGAATTAAATGCACAAAAGGTTGGAAACTGAAGCAGTTTCACGGTGAACCAACACGTGACCAGACAGGCGCAAAGATGTACCACTGCCTGATGTCATCCAGAACCAGAGGGTGCCATAACTTTTCCTGATAAGAGACTACAGATCCGAGGCCATACCCAGCCAACTAATTGACACACAGCCCTAAAACACTGATTGATGGAAGGGAGGAAGGGTGAATCTTGGGACACTAGGCACCTGGGTGTCTACTCTAAAGCTGCTAATTAAAATGGAGATTTATGTTTAGGGGTGTAACTTGCCCAATCACAAGGGACCATGTAATCTAGGGTCCTATAGACACTGTAACCAATGAGACATTGTACTTGTAGTGACGTCAATCACGTGTGGTGTAGAGGGAAGGGGGTATACGCCCACCCGATAAGAGCTATCCAATCCACTTGCTACTTGCGTTATTTCCATATACAGATATAGCACCTATACTTAAGTTACCTTTCCCAACCAATTGTATTGCATGATGATTTTGTGTAGAATTAGATGTCAATGATGACGGATTTTGCCCATAGAAGAGACTGTTGGACTAATGTTCGGAGAAGTCGGGGTGAGGCAGGTGTTTGTGATGCTGCTGATTTCCATAAACTGATGTATGTATCATTAAACTGACTTCCCTTTGCCAATTTACTGAGTCCTGATTATTGAACCTTGCCGGAGTATGTGCATCCTGCACTCTGTCCTCGCATGGTGCAGCTATCTTGTATTACTAGTTTTCGAGGGTGAGTACTGACCAATGGGCCCGTCAGTAATTTCCTCTCCTCATCAACACTTGGTAGCGTGAGGTTGGTTTCGGCCATCGATTATAGATTATCGATTGATATAGTATAAGACACCTTTAGACCGACGGCACAAAGTAACTCTGGGCCTTCGGTTACATCACGAGTCCTTTCACTATTCCGGCTGAGTAGGCTGAGAATCTCCCCGTGGACAATGATAGTGTAATCATTTCCAGAAAAATCTGCAGTGGGTCTGAAGGGACCTGCCTTTCCAAGCATAACCCTTCTCATTCCCACGGGGAGCGGATCGGACGAAAACCATAAAAGCAGGAAGAGGAAGGGGCGGTGATCCTGAAGTTCCAGAGAGGAAAAGAGGCGATCGGTGAGTGACAACAACGAAACTCGTTACCTTTGCAAATGTCTTATAGGCCTTAGAGTAAGAAGGGAAAAGGTAACGGAGGGTGGTGGAGAAGATCAATACAGTGAAAAGTAGGAAAGACTGTAGAGATATAAAGGGTAAAAACTCGGGCACCTGAAGTAATTGGAAGGGGGGGGGCACCTGAGAAAAAAACTGTACGGAATACCGGGGGGGGGGGGGGCACCCGAGAAAAAACTGTAAGGAATACCGGGGGGCACCCGAGAGAAAACTGTAAAATTCGCCTTGTTCCTGCGCTTTGAAAAGTGGTCAGAAGGAACTTGAACCCAGAGCCCACAGAGGGGGGACTTTAGGCTACGATGACGTTTAAAGACGTCATAAAGGGGTTAGTTCAAATCCCATGACGGGGTAACAATTAGAAGGCAGGTATACGTATGACCAGCTGGTGTCCATCTAGTCTGCCAAGCGTCTGTCCTATATGTCCTGTGTATGCTGAATGTGGAATTATTGTGTTATTAATTGATGGCAATGTATTTTTGCTTTACGCGATTCTGTAAATGAGAGGGAATCGCCACTGAATTGATGTGTTTTGAGTAAAACTGTTGGTATAAAATTTTACAGGAAAATTGGATCGGAGCTCGCGTATGTGGTGCTTGCTCATAATAGCGTAAAGTTGAAAAACTGTATGAACATTGTTGATGACAAAATTAAGGATGGAAGAAGTTACCCCACTTGCACACTTATGCAAGCAGTTGCCAAAGCACGCAACAAAATTGAAGAAATATAGCTAGGAGTGGGTTAAGGGCACCGCAAATAAAATGTTTATGCCGTGGCCCCAAAATGGGTCATTGGGTCTCATTACACGGACGGCGGTAACCATGGCGCTATTAGCGCCATGGTTGCCGCCGATATTTTACAGAGTCCGCCATGGTGAATGGCGGAATTACCGCCCTATTCAAAGGTGTGTGGGGGCGGTAATTCCCCATTCACCATGGCACTTCCCCATTCCCATTTTTGCCCCCATTGGGCTCAATGGGAATGGGGAAGGCGGTTATTACGGTACCGCAAATTGCAGTACCGTAATTACTTCCAAGGTCCCTTTGCGGGTCCCGTCCTTAACGGCTGGTAAAACCAGCCGTTAAGGTAGGGTCCCACAAAGGGACCTCGTAGTAAGGCGGTAAGGGTTTACCGGCACTAGTACCCTTACCGGTACCGGTAAAGCCTTACCGCCATCCGTGTAATGAGGCCCATTGTCAAAGGCTGTCTTACAGCACATGACCACCTTCCTACATGCCACATATAGCAGGAAGAAGCTCGAAAAATGCCTTGTTGTTCTCAAGCTTTGGAAAATGTTTGAACAAGCAAAAGAAGAAGAACCCCCCGCAGACTGGATATTAAATATATGTACGGAGGGGGGTGAGACGCCTATCGCGCCACCTGCCCCGTCAGCACCAGTTGTTGAGGGAAGTAAGCCGGAGGGTCTTTACCCACTAAGAGAGCTTAAGGCAGCCACAGGTTATAGCAACCCTGTATATGAGTCACCTGCGTGTAGCAGTGACGAGACGAAAGAGAAGGAACAGGAAATTGACTCAGCCTCCACAGTCCCATGGTGAAAAGAGAGGCGAGGTGAGGAAAGGAAGGACCAGGCACAAACGAATGCACCTCTAGATAGGGAGAGAGAGGGAAAGAAGCAGAAAGGAACCGATGAGTTAACATGTACAAAGGACGAATGGATGGGAGGGCAGATACTGTTGAAGTTTGATGGAAAAGGAAGTGATGGTGCAAGGCCGAGTGAACGGTCTGATGAGGCGCCAAGAAAGGAAAGGGAAAAAGAAGTGGACATAAGAAACGAAAGGGCAAGAAAAAAGGATAGGTTGCGGCAAGAACAACTATATTACGAAGAGCAAGGTATACCGCTCAGTCGCCCGCAATATGCAGCCTATGAAAAGTACAGGCAGAACATGCTTAGGTTACAGGAAGAGAAGAGAGTGCACGAAAGAAAGATAAAAAAGCGAGAAGATGAGGAAAATAGAAGGACAAAGGAACGTAGAGATGAACGGATGAGGGAAGTTTATAAGGCTAGAAAGGAAGCGACGAAGCGAAGAGAAATGGATGAGGAAGCAGAACGTAAACGCAGGCAAAAGGCACGAGATTTAGAATATTTGCAACAGGAAGTGAAAAAACCCAATCCAAGAGTTCTTCCCTGCAAGCGATGCGGTACCAGGTACAAGCGGGACAATTATTGATGATGAGTTCGACACCAGAAGCATCGGGGAAGCGATTGATAAAATTTATGATGAGATGGGACTAGAACGAATCTCCCAAGAGGGAAGGAAAGATGAGCGCTTAGAGAGCACTCAGCTATATCACACTGAGGATGTCACCCAAAGTAGTGGGAGTAGGGGACGTTCCCTAGATAGACTAGAAGTTGGGCAGAATGAAGTTGATGCAAGAAGCTGTGTAAACTGGGAGTATTCAGAGTCAGACTCTGATGGAGAAGCAGAGGAAGTGGCGTATGACGAAGGGAGGCGGTGCGAAAAGCATCTCCCAGGGAACCGAGAGATACGATGGTCAGATGCAAGCGGGTCCATAGATAGGACACCGAAGTCCGCTGGACAGTCCAGCCGACATGAAGAGACACCCCACAGTCAGAGGGGGGCGTCGGTACCTGCCTATACAGATAGGCTAAGGGCATTGCCAGGAGGAAGGCAAGGCGGGAACGCTGCCCAGGTAAGAGACCAAGGAGGGATAGAGAAGGAAAAGGGGGGAGCAAGACTGCAGTATATTCCATGGCCACACATGGACCGAGAGAATCTTAAAAATAAGCTTCCAATGCTGACCTTGGGAGCCGGAAAGTGGATACATGAGCTAGAGAAAATGACGGGGGCGTCACTCTAGCCATAGGGGACATTAAGGGTCTTCTAATTGCTATACTTGGTGAAAGAGCAGACGACGTGTGGAAAAGGGCAGGATACCCCAGGGTAACCTTAACTAACACCTCCCATGACGGAGCGCCATTTAACAACTGTAGAGCAGCAGTGTGGAAAGCGCTGCGTACGCTATATCCAGACACATCTGATATGGGAGCTATAATGACTCAAAAAATGAAGGAGTCAGAGGATCCTTTGCTTTATATCCAGAATTTTCAAGATGCGTGGGTGCTCGAAACGCATGAGTCTTGGACAAAATCTATCCCTGTATTCTACCATATATTGTGCCAAGGGTTGCCTGAACCAGTGCAGAAACAGCTCAAAAAATTGGAAGGGGTAGAAGCTAAACCATGGGCCGAAATCCAGTTGACGATTGCCCATTACTGTAGATTGTTGCAAGAAAAGAATCAGAAAAAAGAGGCAACACGTAAGGGAGAGGAGGCGAAACTAGTGCAAAGGAAGCTCTCAAAGTATGCTCTCGAGGGAGCCATGCTAACAAGCCCAGCCGAATCAAGTGCACAACGTGCAACTAACCCGCCGCAGACCAATCAGGGTAACGCGGGATATTACCCGAGAGGAAGGGGATTTGGAGGAAGAGGATGGCAGAGCAATCAGGGAGGCTTTAGAGGTAACCAAGGAGGTTTTAAAAATGTTCAAGGTGGTATCCAGAGCGCACCAATGGGCAGTCCAACTATGCCCGATGGACAGATGGCCCGACCACCACCAGTGTGTTGGAGTGACAGGACATGTGGCGCGCATGTGCAGAAGCCAAGGCATGTGGCAGAACAACCAAGGGATGGGGAGAGGCATGGTGAATCAACCTGCTAGGCCACAATAGGGCAATGCACAAAACTATACCGTGCAGCAGCAGGCAGCTGGCTTGCAGCAAGGTGCACAGCAAGCGGTCCAACCACTGAACATGGGGAATGTACCGCAGGGACAACCCCAGCAGACACTGCCACAAGTGGTTCAGGGCACTAATTCAGGTGGAGGAAACCCACAGGTATACAATGGACTGAACCTATATATGAAATAGGACGACTCACAGGGAACTCTGATGTGTTCTATCCTATCAGTGACACCTGACCCTAACATGGAACCAAGGGTAAATGTCACCATAGGGGGGAAAGAATATTCCTTCTTAGTTGACACGGGTGCAACGCGCTCGTGCATACGAGAAGGCAAGTTCTCTTTGTCCGGCGAGGCAATAGATACCCAGAGTTTTACTGGAGCTCATAGCAGAATTCCGTTTACTGATGCACTGCCAGTCTCTGTGGGAGAGTGCGACATGAATGTACCTTTATTGTATTCTCGTCAGTCCCCAGTAAATATCATGGGTCGGGACTTGATGACAAAGTTGAATATGACCAACTCATTTACTGAGGATGGCATAGTGTGCTCCACCCCAGGAATGCATTATTCAAACATGTGCGAAATAATCAGAGCATACTTTGGACGTGCAGCTATGAGAGCTGTACCGCTGGAGCCAGAAGTATTCGCATATGGCGTACGAGTGTTTATGGCGGGGTTGCCAGGCCTCGCAGACAAAAATATGAGAACTCCGGATGAGTTTCTATTCAGGCCAAGAGTACCCATGCACGAAGAGGAGGGACAAGTATTTCCCTTAATGATACACTCTGCCGCAGTGCGAGGAAAAGTGGTATTGGTTGAGGGATGTGACGATGAGGGCAGACCTTGGTGTGTGATTATCGCCATCGAAGAAGGGTATCGAGTGACTGACGTCACCGATGACGATCTGTTCAAAGAACACCATGACCTAGAAGAGACGCGGGGGGAAGTGAGTCTCATATTTTTGGTCAAAATGATCAGGCGGGAGGTACCGCAGAGGATGATGTTAGCTTTAGTAAGCCCAGAATACTTTGATAACGACATGGCCCTGGTGCCGGCCAAGGTATGGACTACAGGGCCCTATGACGTAGGTCTCCTGAAAGGGGCCGGCGAAGTAAAAATTAAACTGAAACCACGGGCAATTCTGCCACAGGCACGACAATATCCCATGTCCAGAGAAGCGGATGAAGGGATCGCAAAGACAATCTCTGCCATGATGGAGCAGGGCATCTTAGTGACGTCAGAATCACCTTGCAACACAGTGATATATCCTGCCAAGAAATCAAAGGGAGGGTCTTGGCGTTTAATCCAGGATTTACGAGCATTGAACGACATAGTCGAAGCCCAGTTCCCTCTAGTCCGAATCCATCTACAATTTTGTGCAACATACCCACTGAGGCAAAATACTTCACACTCTCGATCCCACTACACCGTGACTCACAAGACCTGACGTCATTTACCTTCAGGCAAATGCGCCTGAAAAGTACGAGGTTGCCACAGGGTTATTGCAAGTCTCCATCTATTTTCAACAGAGTCCTGCAAATGGACCTAAGCAATACTGCGGTGGACAGTGTTGTTTTGCAGTATGTAGATGACATTCTAATCCGCAGCATCACTGAAGAGCAATGCCAACACGACTCAGTCCAGCTATTGACTATATTGGCTGAGAAAGGATACAAAGTAGACAAGGATAAGCTGCAGTACTGCCAACAGGAGGTGTTGTACATAGGGCAACTAATCTCACATGAGGGGAAAAAGGTAACCCCAGAAAAGGCCGAGGCTATCATGCACACGGCCAAGCCACGCACAAAAAAGCAAATGCAAAGCTTCTTAGGCTTGTGCAATTATGTCAGAGCATGGGTCTTTGACTACAGCTCATATTCCAAGCCCTTGTTAAAGGCCCTTAAAAAGGCCCAGGCAACAAGAGAAGAAATTGAATGGAATGAAGAAATGGAGAAGGGGTTTACAGAACTCAAAGGGGCAATTTGTAAGGCCCCAGTTCTCGGGATTCCTAATTATGCGGAGGAATTCCATCTGTTCTCTCATATCGATGGCAGTTTTTGACAGCAGTGCTCGTGCAGCGAATCTCATTGGGATATAAACCCCTAGCATATTACAGCAGGAGTCTGGACCCGGTCATGAAGGGCCACTTCCCGTGCGAACAAAATTTAGCTGCCGTCGCATTCGCCATTGCGAAGGCATCATTCATTGTGATGGGTTGCTCCATGACATTATATGTTGAGCACTCACTATTCGCCATACTAGAGAAGCCAAAGGGCACGCTGACTACGCAAAGAGCATCAGCCTACGAGGTGATTTTCTCTAATCCATCCATCAAAATAGTGCGATGCAAAACTGTGAACCCTGCTATGTTTATAGCCGAGCAAGTCACAGAGGGAGTACCTGTGCATGACTGTGCAAACTATGAAGAATACTATGATGAGATCCCCAGGGTCAAGGAAAATGCCCTGCCAAGTGGAGAGATTGTCTTTATTGACGGGTCATCAAGATTTGACCAAGATGACAGGCAAAGGTATACAGGCGTGGCCGTGATCAAACACATGGCGAATGGAGAGTTCCGAGTACTTGTCAGTGCACGAATACCATCCCACTATTCAGCACAGGCTGCAGAACTAGTGACACTGATACTCGCCATTGAGAACCATGCAGACCAGGAAGTAACAGTGTACAGTGATTCCGCCAATGTGATGTCAACAGTGCACGCAGGATTAGCGCGCTGGAAGAGGAGGGGCTACCTCCGAGCGGACGGCAGCACCCGGCCTTGTTGGACATGCTGATAAAAGCACTACAGCTTCCAGTGGGCATTGCGGTCGTAAAATGCGCCGCTCATACCAAAGGGACAGATTTTGTGTCACGTGGAAATCATGATGCGGACACGGAAGCCAAACGTATGGCATCCAAAACTGAAACAATCATGGACGTGGAGGTGGCACGTACCATGTACGAATGATGGTAGCACGAGCCACTCCAGAAGCCTATAGCAATATGGGGCAATCTCAATTAATGGAGCTCCAGGGGGAGGCACCTCAGGAGGAGAAAAATGTATGGAAGCGTCAAGGGTGTTTTTTAAACCCCTCTGACGGATTGTGGAGGCAAGACAGTACTGGCAAACCAGTAATGCCTGTCGCCCTTCTAAAAGTAGCACTAGACAGCTTCACTACCCCATTCATATGTCAAAAGAAAATCTTGCTGGAACGCTCGCGGAAGACTGGTTTATACCGAATTTAGCTGAGCATGTTGCATTGTTTATGGTAAACTGCATTATCTGCCAGCAATTCACTTCGGGGCACACATTAAAAGTAGTGAGAGGAGTCATCCCCAGACCAAATGGACCTTTCCAGCACCTACATATTGATTATGTCGATATGATTCAGGTGTGTAATGGGTACAGGTATCTACTTGTGGTGGTGTGTCCCTGCTCCAGATGGGTAGAAGCAGGCCCCTGTACACACCCTGACGCTGCCTGTGCTGCTAAATTCCTGGTGAGGGAGGTTTTCCCTAGATGGGGGGTGTGCGAGGTAATGAGATCTGATAATAGGGCACATTTTGTAAATGCAGTATTTGATCAGATTAACTTGTTTCTTGTATAAAGCACAAATTATCATCGGCGTATCACCCGGGAAATGGGATATGTGAACGGATCAACGGCTTGCTTAAGGAAAGGATAGCCAAGTTGAAGCTCACATTAAGAAAGGGATGGATGCACTGCCTACCACTGGCATTGTATGCTCTGCGGAACCATCCAGGCTCCGACCATCATCTAACGCTGCACGAAATAGTCACGGGGAGAAGGATGAGGACCCCTCAAGCCCCAGAGACAGAGCTAGATGTGATGCCCAGTCAACTAGGGAGGTTCTGGGAGAGGAGATGAAGGCCTATCTGGATTGTCTCACATCCAGTTCCATTGTCATTTCAGGCCAGCTGCAGCAACGGCAGAAAAGAGACAACACAGCACAAACCACAACAGACAGTGCTGATGCCGGCGCAGCTCATAGCCCATGCGTGCCTCTTGTCTTCCCTGGAGATCGCGTCCTCGTGAAGAATTTCACAAGAAAAAGATGGGACGAGCCGAGGTTTAATGGCCCGTTCATCATAGAGGACTGCACCCCGTCAGCTGTCAAGCTCAAAGGCAGAAGAGCGTGGATCTTCACGAATGATATAAAACTATTTATAGGAGAGAGCACTCCTACTACATCTACTGCCGAGGAATCCACAGACAACGGGGAAGGACAGCAGCACATGCAGACAAGATCTATGGCAACTAAGAAGGATGCATGAGCAGACAAGTTACAAGAACGAGGAGAAAAAAAATAAATAAAAGTGAGACTTTCAAAACAAGACAGTTCTTCAAACCAGTGAAAGGTGGCAAAAGGACAATTAAATGAACATTCAATGTAGCCAACAAAAGAACTTTTGTGAAAATCTTGTCCACACTAAACCTTTTCTTTAGGCATAAAAAAGACAATAAGAAGCAAGCAAACACCCTGTCCAGCCAAAGGTGCAGGGTGAAAGAAGAAAATTGCGTACTCATATCAACAGAAGCGCTGATCTCATGAACATTGAAAGCCACACAAAGCAATTTAAAACCTAAGACTCTGATAAGAAGTAAAAGTAAGATCAAGACTTTGTTCATGGACATATGGTTCATCCCAGCAGAAGTCTCAAATGGGATGTGCTCACATTTTTCAGCTGGTAGTACTATCCTACCCTTCACTTATAGGCAGAGAAGCCAGCGTTACTGAATTCATTCAAGACCCTGCAACCAAGAATATGATCCGACAACTACTGACTGTCATAACAGAAACTTTCATTACACTACCCGAACACAGCAGAAAAGACACAGATGCTTCCACCACAAGTAATCATTGACGAGATCACATATACTTTGTTCTTCCGCATCATCGAAGAATATCCAGGACTTATCGGGAGAACTACAGATACATTAACATCCATTAGAGATCCAAAAAACAATTACTTTCTCAACCAAGTGTGGTACAAGATGAACCACGTGGTTGCAACTCACGCAGCAGGAAAGTTCAAAACTTGTTTGCATCAAAAGAGGGGACTGTGATTAGGACCCAGCAAACGAGGCAAATGTCCCTATCACCTGAGGATACACGGCTGGCACACAAAGTTTTATTTCGATTAGTCACAGACTATCCGGAAATGGTGGGGAGACCTGCAGATTTTGACGTCATCACCTTTCTTAGGAATCCGGCCAACACCCCATACATGGGCGCACTCCTCCAAGGCATCATGCTCCAGGTGGAGCTGTCCAATTTCCAGCGAGAATTCCTGAGGAGATTTCAGTGAGACTAGCCGACAAGGGACAGATCGAAGAAAAAAAAACAACTGATCACACTGCAAGAAAA
Source organism: Ambystoma mexicanum (assembly GCF_040938575.1). NCBI lineage: Eukaryota > Metazoa > Chordata > Amphibia > Caudata > Ambystomatidae > Ambystoma > Ambystoma mexicanum. Next base: position 382,132,384 of record NC_090925.1, read on the forward strand.
GGCCTGTGACTTTAGAGCCAAAGAACCAGAACAAATGTCATTAACACCTGAAGACAGTCGTTATGCGTTACGTGTTTTTTCCATCTCATTGAAAACTTTCCAGAACCAGTGGGCAGACAAAGAATGCCCAATTGAACAGGCTCCTAAGAGCTCTTGCATCACAACTCAGAAGCAACTATGGACATCCACATCTAAGAAGGGGGCGTTCCAAAATAACCTTTTTCATCATCCCCAGCCGGGGACAAGGCAAGAAAACAAAAGACACAGTTCTTCATGCTTCCAACATAGGACAGATCGAAAAGAGCAGAAACAAGGATAACTACATCCGTTCTTATTTTCTTGTTTTGTGTTTTCTATTTGTTCATCATTATCACGCAGGTGAATAAATGGGTGAGAGAGAGACTGTTCATCAACTCAACCTCGAACGACCAAGTGAAAGGAACAGAGACACAAACTTTACTGCCGTGTTTACCTTTTTTAACCTTTTTCTTATTTTTTCCTACCTTTTCATATGTTCACTTTTATTTTTATTCTTATTTTTTCAATATTTTATTTTGCGTGATTTGCAGCGAATCCATCTTTTTATGGTGTCACTGAAAACATTGTCCTGCATATCCTCAGGGCCATGACGAGTTGAAAGTGTGCCCTGGGAATGCGGTTCCCACAACAAATGCAGGATGAATGTGATGTGCTGAAAACGGTAGTCTAACCTTTTTCCATAGTCTAGCAAAGGAACTGTACTCCATACTCAGAGACTATCATCACTCGCAAGAGGGGGGACATTGAACAGCACATGTCACTTTAGTATTTGCTGAACTTTGATTTGCTGAACTTTGAACAACGAGATCAGAACGAAGAAAGAAATAAATAGTGGACTATGGACTTAATTGAAATAGGTGCCCAAAACAGTAATTTAGTCGTGCCACCAGCGGAAGGGCGCCCCCGGTTTCCCGGAAGGAGAAGCTGTAAACTGTCTTTTAAGGCAGTCATATGTATATGCATTGTGACTATTGTAGTATTTTTATCGTTAACTATTAGAACTTCATTTTTTATCGGTGCACGAAGCGTCCCAATGTCTGTGCATCCACCAGGTAATGAACAACTGGGGCACACAAAAGCACCCAGACCTTATATTGTCATCCCTGTTCCAAGAAAAACTGATGATAAAGCAAACGATTTACAGTTGAATGTAATTAGCAGTAACATGCATACACTTGAAGTACTGAATGGTGAGAAAGGCTGGAGACAGGGTCAGCACGGAATTAATGATAGCATAGCACTGTCCACGGCACCCACCCATACACTGAGTGCTCACGAACAAGGGCAAGTGTCAATGGTAACGAAACCGCAGGCCAAACCAACTGAAAGAGAGAAATCACCTTTGGAACAAGCAGCTCCAGAAAGCAGGGAGCAACATGAGAAACCCAATCGAAGTGAAATAGCAAAATCACTCAATAGAACAGAGGAAGCAACAAAAGAACTCACTGAGAAAGCACATGCGGTAGTTGAGTATGTGTTTCCACTCATACTTAGAGCAAAGAAGCTACACGAGGAGCTGAGCAAGACAACCACCACAACTGTGATAGCGAGCACGCCAGCTCCAATGCCACAAGTAACTACCGAGCCTACGACACAGCCACGTATTGGAAGGATGATAAATCACATGCGGTGGGAGGAGGTCTACAAAAGAATGCAGGAGGGAAGGAAAAGAAGCGCGAAACCTCCCCCTATTACTGCAGGGCAGGAAATGAAACCTGCCCCTCCAAGGATAACGCCAGAGAGTCTGCCTGAACGAAAGAGCAGTACAGACGCATTCAGAGACATAGTAATAGCCAACCACAGAAAAACGCTAAGGATCAAGAGAAGTCCATATGAAACCGATAACAAGTTAAATGATTACTTGGACAGCACGGCCCATCTTGGAAACAACATATGGTACCAGCACATGAAGGAAGTTGGACGAAGGCAATCAGAAGGAGAATATTTCGTCTGTGCCCTCCTGCCATACAGCATGGGCAAGTCCAAAATCTTTGTGGCTGTAGAAATAGATGTCCCCATAGCACACTGCCTGTCACATGTGGCAATGAGTATCACCAGAGGACAATTCATGGGGAGAGACGCCTCGTTGATATGGGCCAACGAAAAGGACTACCCTGATGAAGACGGATATGTCCAGGACATCAAAACAAGAAACAGGGCGCACACCAAGAATCATGTGATTAGATATGAAAACCCTGACGTCAAGGGATCAGGAATAAGGTGGGAAATAAACTCAAGACTGAACGTCCAAGGGAAAACGGCAGAAGAAGCTCAAATATGGAAGAACCGAGGACAAATGCAGATCTGGGGATCAGTAGTCTCCCCAGACGGATGGGAGTAGTAATCTGCCGAGCTTGGATGGTCCTTGGAGCCTGCAAAGAAGCAATAGAGAACTCACAGAGACTATGCAGGCCATTGTGGCCAAAATTGGTAAAGCTGTTGACATGGGTTGAAGACAGAGGAGGACCCTTGCAGATTGGGATGAAAATTATGGTCGATGTCGTGCCAGGATGGAAGCCCAGAGACCAGGCAGATGAGGAGATCAAAGACTTTGTGAAGGCCAGTGAATTTGCACCAGAAGGAACAAAATTCACTTATCCCAAGAAACGAAGAAGGTACGAAGGCAAATGGATTTACTGCAGTCCAAATGGACAATGCCAGTTGATGACCTGGAACAAAGATGAGCATGTGAGAACAGCAGGAAGCTTGAAAGGGGTGATAAAGATATGGATACCAAAATTGCATACTTTCACGCCTTCTTGTGTAAACCCAGGAGACGATGAGCAAGAAGCTGAGGAATCAAAGAAACTGAATATAAAGGAGGAAGTAGGAGTGGTCGATGAACCAACCAGAGGGGGGAGTGTTATGACCCGCACCCCTGGCCCCCATTGCGAGTTGCCAGTAAGGTACTCGCCGTGGTACGTGACGTATGAGGAGCAAATAAACCAACAGAGAGCCGCACTGGGACTCTGCCCCTTGTACATAAGGAGATCAATACCGGTTGAAGCAGCCATAACGTGACAACCCTGGGCAGCACGATACCCTATCAGACAGCCATACCAGCCACTGATACGGAATGAGGAACACCTGCACACAGTCCACGAGGAGACCCCTAAAGCCTTAATGGAAGGCCAATGAAAATAAACCAAGGGCCCGAGCAGCCCCGAGAACAAACAGACTTGGCTACTGAAAGCACGAATGCCAGTACTAGTAACTGCAAGGATAAAGATAATGGATGCAGGGGAGAGACACTGTTAAAACGTAAGAGAATGGTGCCATAAGACAAGATGGAAGCAACCGCCCTGTTGAATGTGTATAAATAAGCTTGAAATGCAAGAGGCTAAGAAATCGATAATGATTGTAATGCCTAGTAAAAGAGTAGAGCGGCAAGCGCCAACCATATATCTACCTCAATACTGCACAATGTACACGTGCGTCTCCATTTTGTGAAAGCAGAAATGTACCCAGCCTGCCAAAGGCCTGACATGCCGAGTTTAGAAACCCAGCAAAGACCAGAGAAGGGGAGGTGAGCATGAGCTCACGAGACTCCAACTACAGAGAATACCAGCCAGCCTGTGAAGGTCAAGATAAGAGAGGCCCATGCAGGTGGCCAAGCGCACACAGAATTAAATGCACAAAAGGTTGGAAACTGAAGTAGACTCACGGTGAACCAACACGTGACCAGACAGGCGCGAAGATGTACCACCGCCTGATGTCATCCAGAACCAGGGGTTGCCATATTTTTTCCTGATAAGAGACTACAGATCCAAGGCCATACCCAGCCAACTAATTGACACACAGCCCTAAAACACTGATTGATGGAAGGGAGGAAGGGTGAATCTGGGACACTAGGCACCTGGGTGTCCACTCTAAAGCTGCTAATTAAAATGGAGATTTATGTTTAGGGGTGTAACTTGCCCAATCACAAGGGACCATGTAATCTAGGGTCCTATAGACACTCTAACTAATGAGACGTCGTACTTATAGTGACATCAATCACGTGTGGTGTAGAGGGAAGGGCGTAGACACCCACCAGATAAGAACTATCCAATCCACTAGCGTTATTTCCATATACAGATATAGCACCTATACTTAAGTTACCTTTCCCAACCCATTGTATTGCATGATGATTTTTTGTAGAATTAGATGTCAATGATGACGGATTTTGCCCATAAAAGAGACTTTTGGACTAATGTTCGAGGAAGTCGGGGTGAGGCAGGTTTTCGTGATGCTGCTGATTTCCATAAGCTGATGTATGTATCATTAAACGGACTTCCCTTTGCCAATTTACTGAGTCCTGATTATTGAATCTTGCCGGAGTATGTGAATCCAGCACTCTGTCCGCGCATGGTGCAGCTATCTTGTATTACTAGTTTTCGAGGGTGAGTACTGACCAATGGGCCAGTCAGTAATTTCCTCTCCTCGTCAACACTCTTATCTCGAATACCCCAGCTATGCATTCCCAATGAGCCATGCATGGCCGGGAGGAATTAGCTTGCTCACGCATTGGCAATTCCGGCTGGGTATACAAATGTGTAGCGGGTACACTTGCACATCCCAGAACATTAGGAGGGCCAGGAGCTATGAGTTCCTATTTTCCATGTGCACACCAAGAACAAGAAGCAGGCTGAAGGCGTCAACCATACAACTCTTTGTGAGTTTCCTTCTGCCTGTAGAGGGCATGGGCAGACATTCAAGACGAGAAGCGGCTTGAGTGGTAGTCTGAAGCTGAGGAGCCACAATGAGCAAGAAAGTAAATATATAATATCAAAGCATCAATGCTAGTATTAAGCACCAAATATTGCCATGAATTAATATTTCTGTTTCATAATGTCAGTAATCTGTCCAATTTAGTTTTGACTTAAACTAGTCAAAGCCCATTTGATTTGAAAATAGGTTATTGATAGTAACTCATATGCAACATTTACTTGTCTTGTGAGCAAGTAAAGATAAAGTCTGGGTTTCTATGTATAACTTGTTTATAGACTGAATTACTTGTTTCCCATTTGCAGTCATTCAAGAGTAACTAGTGACTCTAGCTTTCCAACCTGTGCATTCAACATCTAGCTCAGCTGCCAAAAACATAGTGTGTGTTTTGTTGTCCAAACAATACACTGGGATTGCTGTGTTGTTTGGCATTTGATGCAATGGGAAAAGCACGGGTGTCATTGTATCCTATGACCTGAGGATATTGTATGTAAAGAGGCAGTATCAGGAGCTGAAAGAGAGTTACACAGTGTGTATTGGTTGCATCAATGGATGGATGGTTGAGCCATTGAGAGGATGAGAAGAGAAAGGATCGATTGGTGAGTGAAATAGTGGTTGTAAAGGTGAATGATGGATGGGATGATTAATTGGTGAGGGCTATACTCTGTGGCGGGTTGAGTGATCGGTGTGAGTGAGAGAGTAAGGGATGGCTGGATTGGTGTGTGAGAGAGTGAGTATGAAGGTTAATAATGGAGGAATGTATTGATGAATGAGAGAATAAGGAAGGGACTGGATTCCTTTGCGAGTGAGAATGTGAGCAGGAGTGATAGATGAATGTATTAAATGGTGAGTGTTTGATGGATTTGAGAGCGAGGGGTGAGTGCTGGATGGGTGAATGGATAGACTGGTGAAAGAGTAAAGGGCTTCCTGTTGGATAGATAGATGAATTGGTGAGCAACAGTGTTACAGGGTTGGATTGGTGAGCGAGAGGGTGAGGGATGGCTGGGTTGGTAAGAGACTGAGTGTTGGGTGGGAGGAGTGAGTTAAAGTGAGTCAGAGGGTGAGTACTTGTTTATAAAAATGAATCTGACTTTCAAAAGTATTGGCCTTCGAAAGTCGACTGGAATAATGTAAATGCAAAACTAGAAAGGGGTTTTTCATTTTTATTTAATGTTTAATGGGGGGTACCCCTACCCCCGTTTTTTTACCCATTAAAACCCATTATAATAAAAATAAAACCTTACCTTTAAAAAATGCATTTTTTTGATGCTTTTGCATTCAATGCTTTGTATTCGAGGCAATAACTGGATACCTAGAAAGGTTGTGTCAGTAGCTTCATTTTAGGAGGACTTTTGCCACACCCATTCTTTTTGTGACCTTTTGCTCCTTCAACTTCCTTCGCTTATTGAAGCCTAGGTGTACATGTTGCCAGCGCTGCATGCAGGCTCACCTGTGCATACAGTATTTCTGGGTCCTATTCTCAGGCACACACTGCTTTCTCTCTGGAACATCCTGCATTACCTTCACGCCCACTCTTCCTCGTCCCAGTACTTACCTCATGAGGCCTCTGCCTCCGACACAGGACCTTCTATTTCTTTTATTTCCTATAACTCCTCCCCTTAACCCACGGCATCCAGTTTAATTTTTCCTGCCTCTGGCAGGTTGGACTGTTTCCGGCGCTGGGCTCTGGGAAGCTACATTTACTGGACCCCTGGTGGGGCTGTTTGGCGGGGCCTCGGTCTCCTCCAGGTGCCGCATGCTCCCGGGCCCCCTGCGGGACTTGGGTCCCAGTTGAGCAGGAAGCCTCTCCCGGTTTTTTGCCTGGCCCAAAGCCGGCGTGGAGGCATTGATGTCCGGGCCCTCCAGGGCCCGGGGCTGCTGTAAGGAGATGGGGGGGGGGGGTGTTGGACCCATGTATGCCCCGTAGGGAATGAGTGGGGAATATTTGCACACCTTTTCCATTCCGGTAGGCCCCACGGGACTCAGCGTTCCATTTGTTGCAGCATTATGACTGTTTGGTGACTCTTACAGGGGTGGGGGCTCCTCCTCCAGAGAGGAGGCAGAGTTTTCGTGTTCATGTTTCTCCTTGTCTTGAGGGGAACGCTGAATGTAACAGCCCATTCCCATGGGGGTGGATTGTTTGTTTCCCCTGTTGGTGGGTTTTCTCCTGGACTACAGTTGATGTTTATGGGGGGGGTCACGATAGCTAGCTTAACGGGTGGCACGTGGGTTCCCCAACTACAACATGCAGGGTTCAGGCTACCTCTCAGGCATGTGAAAGTAAAATGGCTGATTGAGGTGCAAATAAATATTTTAAACTCAGCTAGTGGCGTGCCTGTTTGTTGTTAGTGTACACCTTGGGTGAGAGCTCTGCTGCACTAGGCACCTTGTCCTGACCTTTTTCCTTTCATGTGAAGACATGATGGCATGTGCTGTTGTCTCCCGAATGCTGCAGGACCCGGGGGACTACAGGTGGTGTTTGTGCCTTCCGAGGGTGGGTTGGCCTCTCCTCCGGGGGGAAGGGAGGTTGCTGTTGTGTGCTCCAGTGGGCCTGGAGTTGTATAACGGCAGTGACGGTCAACTGCCGGGGGAATTGGGTGATTTTTCTGTAGAGGAAGAGCCAAGTACCCCCACCTCAACAGGTCCGCCCCTATTACCTGTATGTTGGAAACCAGAGTATGTGCCATACACGGAGCAGTTGAAACGTTAAAGGACAAAAGCAATCCTAGAGGCAAGATTCCCGTTGAGGAAACCGTACCTGCATATGAGAAAATATGATGGTTGTTTAAATCAGATTCCTGAAGAAGCAGAGCAAATAAATGGTAAGGAGAATGGTGACGTCACCAACCATCACCAAGTAAACGTCACACAGAGCTGAACTGACGTACCTAGAAGAGATGCAGAGCCCAGAGAATGCAGATATTCTATAAGGCATCAAGAAAGTATCAAGGATAAGTAACATCTTGGGATCAAGGTAAAGAAGCATATGCCACAGAAACAGATGAAGACATCAAGCTATGTTACATGTGTATAGATGCAAAAGAAACGCAAGTAGAGGAAGTAATCTTGAGGCTAGCTTTATAGTGAATAGATTGCGGCAAGCACCAATTTATATACATATATATATATATATATATATATATATATATATATATATATATATATATATATATATATATATATATATATATATATATGACAAAAAAGAAAGCGGAGAGGGGCGCACTCCAGTTCCCTGCACAGTAAACCTTCTCAGCCACTGGTGTTCTCCTCCTACCGGTTTCTGTGCTCTTCACATCGTCAGGGAGGCAGTCTTAACTTGCAGCTCACAGCAAGTGTAGGTGTTGACAATCAATGATGATTCTGCTGCAAGGACTTCTGGTAGCTGTAGTCATCAGGTTTGCAAGGAACAAGCTCACACCCAATCCCACAGTGGGGAAAGGGGGGGAGTAGCCTACAGTGAGGCACTCCAAAGCAGGGCATGTGTCACCCCGGGGCAGCACCCTATCAGATTCTGAAGATTCCACCCTTCAGAAATCCTGGAGATATGACAAAAAAGAAGAGAAAGAACTGCACTTGCTGTGAGCTGCAATTTAAGACTGCCTCCCTGACGATGTGAAGAGCACAGAAACCGGTAGGAGGAGAACACCAGTGGCTGAGAAGGTTTACTGTGCAGGGAACTGTAGTGCGCCACTCTCCCCTTTCTTTTTGTCATATATATATATATATATATATATATATATGTATATATATATATATATATATATATATATATATATATATATATATATATATATATATATATATACACACATATTGACAAGTAAACGATGGATGTTTCCACTATGCATTATAGCTATCTGGACAATAGCAAGAAGGCCGAGAAAGCCTCATTTGCAGAGTGTTGCAGTTAAAAAGCAAATTGTATTACAAAGTGAAACTCAGCAGACAAGGTTGGATGAGCCAAAGAAACCAAGGTCTTATCAAACTGGAGTAAACAGACATTGGATACAAATCGTGTGAAAGAACAGAAGTCCTTTTAAGAAGGCATGAACAAAACAAGGAAGACGTCAGAGGTCTGTTAAAAATAGTATTAAAAAGCACTAGAAGCTCGATTCCATGGTCTCCAGTAACATGGAAGGATGAAGTTGTGCGAACAAAATGGTCACACCTACGCACGAGGGCAGAGTGTGCTTTCTCTCCCTGAATTTCTCAGAGGTAAGAACATGCTGAAGGCCGAGCTTCAAAGCCTAGTTGACAGTAGACAACTGAGGTGATGATGGATTGATATGCTAATTGGTGGGAAGCAATGGTTAAAGCGAGCTCACCAGCACCTGAATGGCCAGCCTGCATGCTGCTAGATGTAGGTGGAAAAGTACCAATAGAGATTAGAGTGCCAACCAATTGTAGGGAACCACGTAATTAGGGGTCCTATAGTTGTGCAAACCAATGGCAAGTTGTGTATTTAGTGACATTCATAGTGGTCATTTTTAGGGGAGGGCTTAGTTGCCACACCTGATGTTAAGTAACCAATCACATATTCGCACTTTTTTATAGACTAGTATGGATTGCTTACTTAGATGTTCACTCAGAGCCAATCAGCCATAATCATGGGTTTTTGTAGTTTGCCACGTAGGATGATGTTTGTACATATGTAGGTTAACGTTATTGATGCCGAGTTTTGTGTATAAAATCTCAGTTTTTTGTAGAATGCATTGAGTAAGAGGATCAAGTGAATTCGTTGATGTTCGTTTTACTCCCTATTTTAGATAATTGATATTAAAACAGTTTTCCTTTTACCAACTATCTGAGTCATTTTGATCAATGATGTATGAATTAAAATCTGCATTCCCGACCATCTCTAGGGTAATTGCTACTCATCTTAAAGAGCTTTGTTATCCAGTTCACTTAGTAGCAGAGAGGATGGTTCAGATCCATCGACATAAGTAAACTTTAGAGTCCCGGCAATATCGAATGACCTTTGCCATTCGGCTGAAAGGACGTGAAGCTCCCTGTAGATAGTGATTAGTGTAATTTGAAAAAACTTGCAAGCGCGGTGTGATGGGTTCCCTGGTTTCCACAGAATCCCCTCCCACGTCTACGAGGAGCTGATCGAACAGAAGGTTGAAGAGGCGGAAAAAGAGTCGGAAGAAGAAAATGTAAGTGGTGAGTAAAGACTGAGAGAGTAGGCAAAATATATGGGTGATGAGTGAAGAAAATAAGTGAGTAACGGAGGGAGGCGGGATAAACATAAAGTGAGAATAAGAGTGGTATATGTATGTAGTGAATAGATATTGACTTGAGTGTGGCCAAGCAATAGAGGTATCGTGAGAGAGGCCACGATAATAGAATCCGCTCTGGCCTGCATTTTAAAGAATGTATCAGAAGAAATTTGAATTTAGAGTCCCGTAGCGGATGACGTAGAAGACGGATTCGATTAAAGACGAATATAAAGAAGTTAATTTAAACTCTGTATGGAGTATTTTAGAGGGCAAGACAGATTTTAGTGAAGACTGTAGAGAAGAATATATGTCACCGGTCCAGTTTGTCTGTTTGTTTAATGTGATTTTGAAAATCATGATGTCATAAGCGGGAAAAAACTAACTAATTGTTTTAAATTGAACTTGGTGGTTACTTTAATCTTGCTTAAAAACAAAAAGTATGATTAAAGGGATTGGAGCCTGTGACTATTGGTTCATGCTCATATTGTGTTATTTTTCTGAAACATACTTTTTAAATCTGTGATTAAAGCAAGTGAGTGTTCAACAGGTTAAGAATAAACCAGTTGAGAATGGAGGATGTTACTTCACTTGTGCATCTCTGCAAGCAATTGCCAAAACATGCACCCAAGCTTAGACAGTATAGGCAGAATGGGTTAAAGGACCCACAGATAAAATGTTCATGCCGTGGCCGCAAGGAGGGTCACTATTGAAGGCCGTCCTGCAGCATATGACGACATATTTACATGCAGCATAAACGGGGAAAAAGCGAGACAACCGACTAGCGAGCTTAGAGCTTTTGAAAATGTACCAGAGGAACAAGATGAGTCAACTCGTGTAGACTGGATACTTAATGTATGCAAAGAGGGGGGTGAGAAGCCCTCTGCTCCCCCGCCCCAGCTGAAATAGAAGATGAAAATAAGAAAGACGATGGGTTATATCAATTGAGGGAGCTTAAGGCAGCCACAGGGTATAGCAACCTGGCATATCAGTTGCCTATGCAAAGCAGTGACAAGGGTCCAGAGAAAAATACTGAGAGAGATGTAATCTCTAAGGTCCCGAGGGACAAGGAGAGACGCGATAAAGAGAGAAGTGATCGAGCAAGCACATATCTAGATATAGGCAGAGAAATAAAGAGATGGAACAGAGGAAGAGATAAAGCTGATGAGTTAACACTTCTACAGAATGAATGGATGGGTGGCCAGATTTTGCTTAAACTCGATGGTAAAGGCATCGAGGATGTTAGGCAAAGGGAAGATCAAGATGAGCAACATAAAAAGGATAAATAAAGAGAGGAACGATTGAAGGACGAAGAAGCGAAAAGGAAGGATAGACACAGATGAGAGCAGTTATATCAAGAGGAGCAATTAAGGAGAGCAGAAGAGCAAAGAAAAAGTGATAACAGACAAAGAGCAACTGATGAGCAGGAAAGGCTAGAATGAAAAAGAATAGAAGAGGAGGAACAGAAGTTAAGGAACAAAAGAATACAGAGACGAAAGAATGAGGAGATACGCAGGGCAAACGAGAGAAGGGATCTGAAGAAAAAAGAGGAAGACAGGGTAAGAGAGGAAGCAAGGAAGCAGAGAGAATTTGATGATGATATAGAACGTAAAAGATGACAGAGAGTATGCAATGAATGCTTGGAGAAGGAGATAAGGGATCCCGAACCAGAAGTAGCATGGGAGGACACAGAGGAATTCTTCCCAGAATACGAGTCATAACCAGTCCCGTCTAGAATAAATCTAGAGGACGAGTTTGACTAGGAGCATTGGGGAAGCGATCAATAAAGTTTACCATGAAATGAAAGACCCGAAAGAATCAAAGGGGAAGGGAAAAATGATCGACTCGAGAGTATGCAGTTATACGACACAGAGGGAGCCTCCTGCAATACAATATTTATAACGTGCCTATACACAAGTGTTTCAAGGCGCGACAAGGCAAGGGAGAGGGAACAGAGGGAGACAGAGAAAATGATCTTATTAGGCCAGGTGTCATTTCGATCGCGCAAGTGCATGGGAAGGGGGAAGGGGAGAAGTGCAGGGGGCAGTGCAGTACATGGGATACATAGAGTAATTAAAACAATACATAAAAAATACGGCCAGCTGGTGGCAAGTGCAAGAGTAAGTACAGACATCAGGTGTAAGTGCTGGTAGGGGGACAGTAGGGATACAGAAAACAGTCCTCAAGTGCGGAGGTTGCCAGGGAGGCAGTGCAGGTGTGCAACTGGTGGGGGAGGTGACCTGGACCCCAGATTAGAGGGTGGCCCGGTAACCAGTGCAGTTTCAGTTTCAGCCAGGAATTCAGCAGGAGAGAGGAGGAAGAAAGCAGAAGCAAAGAGGAAGGTTTTGAGGTGCTTCCGGAACCGGAGATGGTTTTCCTAAAGTTTCAGGGAAGCAGGGAGGCTGTTCCAGAGGGAGGTCCCAGCCGAAGAAAGAGATCTACCACCAACTTGTTGCTTGGAGAAGCGACTGACCGTGAGGGAGTTGGAGACAGATGAGCGAAGAGCTCGAGAAGGAAGATATTTAGGAAGAGAGAGTTGAAGGTATTGAGGCCCCAGACCCCAGAAGGCCTTGTGGACAATACAGAGGGTTTTGAACTTAATCCTCACAGCCACTGGTAGCTAGTGCAGAGATTTCAGTCCTGGAGAGATATGATCCCTGGGCTTGAGGCCAAGGACAAGTCTTGTAGTCCTGTTCTGGATGAGTTGCAGAGGGCGGAGAGTAGAAGCAGGCAGATTTAGAAAAGAGGCTGTTGGAATAGTCAAGCCTAGAGAGAACCAGAGCTCTGGAGACAGTTATCTCCTGGGGGAAGAAAAGGAAAGGAAAAATACCTCTGAGGAGATGTACCAAGTAGTATGACTTCTTAGAGACGTCAGACATGTAAGGGGAGAAGGAGAGTGTAGAGTCGAAGATGACCCCGAGGTTTTTAGCCTCGCAGGTGAGAGCAGGAAGAGGGCCAAGAGAGGCCGGCCAGTGAGTGACAGGAAAGGAGGGAGTGGGTGTGCCTAGGAGGAGAATTTCGGTTTTGCTGGCATTAAGGCAGAGATCATTGATGGCACACCACTCCTGGATATGAGACAGACAGTCAGAGATGAGTGAAGGAGAAGAGGTGGCTGAAGGTACCCTGAAAATGAGCTGAGTGTCATCCGCATAGCACTGGAAGTTGGGGCAGAGAGTGGCAATGCAGTGGGCAAGAAGTGCCAGGTATTGGTTGAAAAGCCAGGGAGAGAGGTTAGACCCCTGGGGAACACCACAGGTAGAGAAAGAGATAGAGGAGAGTAAGGAACTAAGTTGGACCTGGGAGGGTCGATCAGAGAGGAAAGAAGTCAGCCACGCCAGGGAGACGGTTGAGCAGGATGGCAGGGGTGACCCTGTCAAAGGCAGAAGAGAGATCAAATAAGATGAGGACACAGGGGGTGTTGGAATCAAGGTTAGAGAGCAGGTTAGAGGCACAAGGAGTTGTCTTTAGATAGACTGACTCTGAACAAAGATGAAGAGGAGAGAAGCTGTACGAGTTGGGCACAAGAAATGTCAGACAAAGACAGAGACACCTTCCATGGGGGAAGACAGAGGGGATGTATGTTGTCCTGAGGGATGTTTTTCCAATGGAAAGGGAAGTAAGATGGTCAGATTTAATCACACCTATAACTAGGGCATCAGAAACATTGACACAGTCAGACTGACCTAAGGGGCAACTCCATAGTGAGAGGTGGGAGTCGCCACCATATGTGGGAAGATTAACATCGCTGCCAGGATGAAGGCGGTGCAGGAATCTTGTCCCTGCGGTGGACAGACACATGATGACAAAATGAGAATGAGTTTGGTGCTTCACTGTTTCCTTTGCTAGAGAAAAGTGGGGCCAGACCACAGCATATACCATGGCCCCAGATGCACAAGGATAATTTAAGGTGTAAACTTCAGAGTTTAACTTCTGGTGCTGGGAAATGGATACATGACTTCAAGAAAATGATGGGAGGGAACACATTGGGCCTCATTATGACCCAGGCGGTAAGGGGTTAACGGTACCGTAAAAGGTGGTGGCACCGTTAACCCCTTACCGCCTAATTACGAGGTCCCTTTGCGGGTCCCTACCTTAACGGCTGGTTTTACCAGCCGTTAAGGATTGGACCTGCAAAGGGACCTCGGAGGTAATTACGGTACCGCAATTTGCAGTACCATAACTGCCGCCTTCCCCATTTCCATTGAGCCCTATGGAGGCAAAAATGGGAATGGGGACGGGCCAATGGTGAATGGGGAATTACCGCCCCACCAACCTTGGAATGGGGCAGTAATTCCGCCATTCACCATGTGGAATCGGTAAATTACTAGCATCAACCATGGCGCTAATAGCGCCATGGTTAACGCCTGGGTCGTAATGAGGCCCATTGGCTATAGGGGACATTAAGGGTCTCCTGATCGCCATACTTGTTGAGAGGGCTGATGACGTGTGGTCAAGGGCAGGATATGCTGGTGTTACTGCAGTTAACCCTGCTCACGATGGAGCACCATTCAATAACTGTAGAGCAGCGGTCTGGAAAGCGCTTAGAGTACTGTATCCAGACATGTCTGATATGGGAGCTATAATGACAAAAAAGATGCAAGAAGGGGATGATCCGCTTGTTTACATTCAACATTTCCAAGAGCAGTGGAGCTTGGAGACATGCAAATCTTGGGGAAAATCTATACCTGTGTTCTATCATATATTGTGCCAAGGGCTGCCAGACCCTGTACAGAAACAGCTCAAGAAGTTAGTGGGTATAGAAGCCAACCGTGGTCGGAGATTCTGCTGACCATCACGCATTATTGTAGACTCCTGCAGGAAAAGAATCGCAAGAAAGATAATACTAGGAAAAGCAAAGAGGCAAAGCTAGTACAGAAGAAATTGTCCCAATATGACATTGAAGGGGCAATGTTGACTAGTGTAGATAGATTTAATTCACAGCAGACCACAAATATGCCGCAGGTGAATAACCAAAGGCAGTTTGATCAGGGCAATAATGGATTTGCTCCGCGAGGAAGGGGAGGATTTTGAGGTAGAGGTTTTCAGAATAATCAGGGAAGCTACCAGAATAATCAGGATGGGCAGATTAGGAGACCTCCTACATGTTGGATATGTGTTATGACAGGGCACTTTGTTCGTATGTTTAGAAGTATTTGCGCAAAACAGCACATTTTTAAGAGGGGAACTTCAAACCCGCCTGCATATTCACAGCAGAGTGGAGACGGGTTTGCTCAGAATCAAACGATGCAGCAGCAACAAGCACTGAGAGTGCTGCAAGGGCTACAAACACAGCAGGCAGCAGTTGATCTGCCACAATGGCAGTCACAGCATTCGCTCATGCAGATTCAGCAGAGTACAAACACAGGACAGCTAATGACTCCTAGAGTAGGGGGTGTCACTGTCAATGGAGGGAATCCTTTTACAGGTAACAGAAT
This sequence comes from Ambystoma mexicanum, assembly GCF_040938575.1. NCBI lineage: Eukaryota > Metazoa > Chordata > Amphibia > Caudata > Ambystomatidae > Ambystoma > Ambystoma mexicanum. Next base: position 382,147,784 of record NC_090925.1, read on the forward strand.
GAGGCTGTACCCGCAATAGGACAACTCACTGGGAGACCTGATGTGTTCAATACTATCCGTGACGCCAAATCCTCACAAGCAACCAAGGGTAGATGTCATTATAGAAGGCAAATCTTTTTTGTTTTTAGTAGACACGGGCGCAACGCGCTCATGTATACAAGAGGGGACATTTTCGATGCCTGGAAATGCCATGAATACTCAATGTTTTACAGGAGCTACAAGTAGAGTTTCTTTCACTGAAGAATTATCAGTCTCTATAAAAGAGTGTGACATGTCAGTGTCATTGCCATATTCAAGGCAGACACCTGTTAAAATATTGGGTCGAGATCTAATGACAAAGTTCAGCATGAGAATTTTGTTTACTGACGGAGGCATAGTGTGTTCAACACCAGGAATGCATTATTTAAATGTGAGCAAATTTACTATGGCATTTGTAGGACAAATGGCCATGTGGGCAACACCTTTAGAACCAGAGTTTTTCCATTATGGAGTATGCATTCTGTTGACATGGCTACCAGGCTTGGTAGGCAAAACCATGAGAATACCTGATGAATTTTTGTTTAGACCAAAAATACCTATGCTGGAAGAAGGGGGCTATTTATTCCCTTAGAGCTGCAAGCAGCCATAGTGCGAGGTGAAATGGTTTTGTTTGATGGGAATGATGATGAGGGCAGACAATGGTGTGCGGTTATTGCCATCGAGGAAGGTTACAGATTGACTGACATCACTGATGAGGATCTATTTGGAGATCATCTATCTGATGACAAAGTAATATTTGACATGAGCATTACTTATTGGGTGAGAGCAATCAAACGAGAAGTTCCTCAGAAAATGGTGTTGGCACAAAAACGTCCTGAGTATTTTGCTGAAGATATGGCAAAAGTGCCAGTTTGATTGTGGACCACAGGTCCCTATGACATAGGCCTGTTAAAGGGGGTTGGAGAAATAAAGATTAAATTGAAACCAGGAGCAATTTTACCTCGAGCACACCAGTATCCCATGTCTCAAGAGGCAGAAGAAGATATTTTTAAGACAATTTCCACCATTATGGATCAGGGTATCTTAGTGACGTCAGAAGTCACCCTGTAATACGGCAATTTATCCTGTGAAAAAGGGGAAAGGGGCTTGTGGAGACTAATTCAAGATTTGAAGCTGTTAAACCAGATTGTAGAGGCCGAGTTCCCTCTAGTTCCTAATCCTGCTACAATATTATGTAATATACCTGTTGAAGCATAATATTTCACTGTGATTGATTTGAAAAATGCGTTTTTCTCAATCCCATTGCACAAAGACTTGCAGGATCTGACGTTATTTACGTTCAGACAGACTAAGTTAAAAAGTACAAGATTACCTCAAGGGTATTGTGAGTCTCCATCAATTTTCAATAGAGTCCTCCAGATGAAGTAATCGTATTGAATCCAGCGATCAAAATAGTTCAAAGCAGAATAGTGAATCCTGCCATGTTTACAGCATGAACCACTGCCAGAGGACAAGCATGTGCATAACTGTTTGAACTATGAAGAGTTCTATGATGAAATCCCTAGGATAAAGCAGGAGGAGACATTTTTTTTGTTAACAGTTCTTCAAGAATCGATCAAAATGATGGACAGAGTGTCATGGTGCGTGCTTCAAAACCCCTAGAACTGATGGGCCCACCCCATTCATTGACACCCAATAGGGATTATCAAGCCCCAAAGGAGCGTCCCAGAACCTCCTGGACTCAGTCCTGGCCCCGTTGGCGCCAGGCTCATAAGATGGTTTGAACCATATGGACTACTTACTCAGCCTAATGAGGCTGAGCCTTTCTGCATATTCAGGGCGTGACCGAGGGACTACTTTACCTGAAAGGCAGGGTGTGGTAAAGGGACTATTTGCCTGGAACTACTTGCAAGGCTATTTAAGCCACACCCTGCAGGCAGAACACGCTTTGCGTTATTCTGCACTCCTGCAGCGTAATGCTGACCGTGTCTGCTCTGTCCTCGAGCTTCTAGAGCCACGCCGGTTCTGAGATTTCCATCCATCGGTGCCTGAAAGAAGAAAGAGAGAAGAACAGGTGTTATTACAGTGACAGAGGCCTTGCCTGCCATTCTCATCCACCGGTCTCACCTTCAGATGATCTTCGGACCGCCGTCCTTGTTGGGAAGAGGGCATCCGCACAAGCCTCCAATACACACCCGCGCATCTGCATTCCTCCGGAATACGTCGGAGCGTTTCTTCCATCCATCATCCTGGGGCCGCGCCGCGCCTGCATAGAAAGAACAGAAAACAGCAGGTTAGTCACGCACAAAACTAAAATGAACAATTATTCAGTCATCCGGCGCCACTCACCTATGCTAATACTCACCTGGAGATAACCTGCCCAGCATCCTAGGAGAGTCGAATCTTCATCCAAACCTCTGTACGAATAGGCACCTGCAAGAAAGACAAAACACGTTGAAACCTTGGGAAATAAAGACATTGAGCACCTATACCAAGCATCCATTGGCATAGAGACTTACCTGCTTAATCCAGATATTCCAGACACAGCAACAGCCACTCTGGACCAGTGAAGTAAATTTGTCCGGGGAAAGACTGAGCTTACTGCGCCCCTGCTGAAAGTCAAGCAGGACGGAGAGCCAACCTCACAAAACTCAAAGGTGAGCCAGAAGAGGAGTTGGACATCAGGAGGTTGACGGAGGTGGGACCAATCCAGCCCCCACTCAAAAGCTAAAATCTTGTTTCAACATTGCAGACAAACGCCTCCTGGGGTGATAACAGGGGAGAGGACATCATCATACCACCAGAGCTATGCCAGTGCAGACATCATTCGTACGGCTACGTGCTACGCCCCGTGGAGACCAGGTGAGCGTGACAGAACGCGAAGCCTTCTATAAAATCTCTACCTGGGCGTCATGGAAACCACTGAGACAGACCAACTAGCCCAGCTTTTGGGGTCAACGGTTCCGACTACACCCAGCAATCCAGTTCAAGTAGTCCTTCCAGGAGCCGTACCTTTGGCACCTCCAGAACGCTTTGCAGGAGACCCAAAAAGGTATGCAGTCTTTATAAACCAGTGCCGACTACTTTTCCTATGTAGGCCTGGGGCCTTTCCAAACGACCAATCTAAGGTAGCCTTTGTATTGTCGTATCTCAGTGGCAGTGCTGCAGACTGGTCGGTACCTCTAGTCAATCGGGACGATCCCATTTTGCGAGACTTCCAGAGGTTCCAAATGAACATGGAGAAGTTGTTTGCCCGCCACTCTCAGGATCAGGCATTGGATAATGAACTCTTGTCCCTACGCCAAGGCAACCAAGATCTGTTGACGTACATCGCAACCTTTAATAAACTGATTGTGGAAACCGATTGGCCAGACGACAAAAGAACAACTCTGTTTTACTGTGGTTTAAGAGGGGAGTTAAAGGATGTTTTAGCTCAAGTGGTCAACCCTCCCAGTGATTGTGCGGAATACATAGATTTGGTGGTTCAGCTTGATCATAGACTACAGAACCGTAAGACAGATCGAGCTAGAATGGACACTCAGGTTTTTGTGCGCCCCAAGGAGAATGCATCCAAAACCACTGACTTGGCCAAGCCTAAGCAGATTGGAGGAGTACGTGGACCGTTATCCAAGGCTGAAAGAGATAGAAGAAGACAACAACAGCTGTGTTTGTATTGCCCCTCAGCCGGCCATTTCCTCCGAGACTGCCTCGTAAAACCACCCAAGAAGGCAGTCGGGGTTGCCGGCAAAGTGGAAACGGAGCCGGAGCCGGAGTCGGAAAACTTCCTCGCCTGACAAGCGTAGAGGTCCGCTTGTCAAGCGAAAAGAAGGACTCTCAGACCTCGCATCTAATCCTGCCAATGATCCTCATAAATCACCAACAGCCATCCCGAATGCATGCAGTCAGAGCATTTATCGATAGCGGAGCCATTGGAAATTATATGGATCAAGAATTGGCTACAAGGATGAATCTTCCTCTGTGTGAAAAGGCAACAACAGATTTAGTCACCACTGTCGACTGAACTGAGATCGCTTCGGGTCCAGTAACGTACTCAACAACAGAGATGACACTTTTGTGCCAAGACGGACATCGCAAAGACATCGTGTTTGATCTAATCAAGGCTCCACAATTTCAAATAATTCTGGGAATGCCATGGCTAGAATCACACAATCCTTGCATCGACTGGCATGCTAAGAGGCTGACCTTCTCAGTCGAATGTGCTCGTACCTGTTATCAAACAAAGGAACCTTTGGTTAAGGAAGCGACAACAATCATGAGTCTGACTAATCCGCTACCTCCGGTATACCAAGACTAGCAGGATGTTTTCCAGAAGGATCAAGCTAATACTCTTCCTCCCCATAGATCGTACGACTGTCAGATCAACCTTATACCTGGTGCACAGATTCCATGTGGGCAAATCTATGCACTCACGGAACCTGACAATCTGCATTTAAAAAGTATCTGGACCAGTACCTGGCTAACGGCTTTATCCGCCCATCTAAGTCCCCGGCAGCCTAGCCCTTATTCTTCGTGCCTAAAAAGGAAGGAGACCTTAGGACTTGCATCGATTACCGTGCATTGAATCAAGTCACAGTTAAAAACCGTTACCACTTGCCACTAATTCCTGAACTATTGGACCAAGTTAAAGATGCCCAAATTTATACCAAGCTTGATCTTCGAGGGGCATATCATCTGGTACGAATTAAGAAAGGGGACGAAGGGAAGACCACCTTCCGCACCAAATATGGGCTATTAGAATACCAAGTGATGCCCTTTGGCCTTTGCAACGCCCCAGCGGCGTTCCAGTATTTCATGAATGACATCCTGCGAGAATTGATTGATGTGTGTGTGTCGTAGTATACACAGACGACATTCTGGTATATTCATCGTCTGAACAGGAACATGTGAAACACGTCCGTGCTGTTCTGGACAAACTTCGACAACACAGACTATTTGCAAAACTGGAAAAATGCTTCTTCCATGTTATGGAGGTCAAGTTCCTTGGGTTTGTCCTAACCCCACATGGTGTACGCATGGATTCGCGGAAGGTTGATGCCATTCTCAACTGGCCTTCTCCAACCTCTATTAAAGGAGTTCAGAGTATGCTCGGATTTGCGAACTTCTATCGCCGCTTCATTTCAGGCTTCTCGCAGCTAGTACATCCCATCACCTCTCTACTGCAAAAGAACAAATGTTTTCAATGGTCAGATGAGGCCGAGAAAGCATTTCAGGACTTAAAACAAAAAATTCATCTCGGCCCCGATCCTGAAACACCCACGTCCAGACCTACCGTACGTGGTTGAGACTGACGATTCCAGTTCGGCAATGGGAGCGGTCCTCTCGCAAAAAGATCCTGAAACGGGTCAACTCCACCCAGTGGCCTTCTGGTCACGGAAATTCACGGCACCAGAATTGAATTATGCCACTACGGACAAGGAACTTCTGGCCGTTAAGGCGGCCTTCAAGGCTTGGCGGCATTACCTTCTAGGAGCAAGACATACTATTACAGTAATCACTGATCACCGCAATCTACAATACTTGAAGGTGGCAAAGGCTCAATCATCCCGCCAACTCCGATGGGCATTATTTTTTGCTGAATTCGACTTTGTGATTACTTACCGACCTGGTTGTCGAAATGGCAAGACAGATGCTCTATCTCGCATTGGAGTACAAGAGGAATCTACCAACCCAGACCAAGTGCTCATCATTCCCGGAGAAACAAATCTTAGGAATAACAACGTCTCTAACCTTAGATGACATCCACGAAGAAATCACACATCTCATGGATGCTGACACTTTAAGAGATTGGCCTACCAAAAGTGTTCACCATTCAGTCTCAAACCACTTACCATATTTTCAGGGACGTCGCTACCTACCCAGTAGAAAACTTCAGGAGGATAGCGAAGACCAAAGCTAAGATCAAGCAACACTTTTGGTGGCCAACTTGGCGTAGAGACATCAAGCAATTTGTATTATCCTGTGGAGTTTGTGCACAAAACAAGGCCCTAAAGAAGAAATCACCAGGTCAACTGCAACCACTGGATATTCCACCAACGCCTTGGCATACACTATCGCTTGGCTTTATAACTGACCTTCCCCCTTGTAACTGGTTCAACACAATTTTGGTGGTGGTGGACTTGTTTTCTAAAATGGCTCATTTCATCCCACTAAAAGGGGTTACCCTCAGCTTCAGTCCTGGCTAAAGAATTCTTAGAACAAATAGTCCGAATTCATGGATTCCCGTCCATCTTGATTTCAGATCATGGCAGCCAATTTATCTCACATTTTTGGAAAAAATGTTGCGAGCTTGCGCAAATCGACGTAAGACTCTCCACCAGCCACCATCCCCAGACTGGCGGTCAGACTGAGAGGACCAACCAGACCTTAGAACAATACCTCAGATACCTACACTCTTTTCTCTCCTCCTTTCCCTTCTCCCTTTTCCTATCTCCTCCCCTTACTTTCTTCTATGCACTTACTCTATCAGAATTGTCCCTGGACCTAATATGATAGCAACCTCGTCTGTTTCCTCCACCCTCCCATTACTGTTTTTTTCCTCCCCACCACCCCTCCAGCACTATCTGAAATGTCGTCAGGCCTAGTATGATAGTCGCTTGTTTTGTTCCTCCCCTCCCTTTCTGCACCCCTCTCCCTCACCTTTTGTTTTTCTCCGGCTCTACCAGAAATGTCATCAGGCCTAGTACGGTAGTCGCCTGTCTGTTTCCATTTCCTTCCCACTCTCCCCCTCCCTTCCTTATCTATGTCTTAGCTCTTGCACCAGCTGAAATGTCGTCAGGCCGAGTAAGATAGTTAATTTCACATCCTTACTGTTCATGGCCTGTAAGAATGTGGTTGTATTTTCCCTTGTTCCCTCCCTTGCCTTGAAGTGCTTTGAAACACATTGTGTATAGGCGCTATATAAATAAACAATCATATCATATCATATCATGTATGTAACACCAAACGGAAAGCACTTGGAAGGACATCTTATGGATAGCCGAATATGCCTACAACAATTCTCTGCAATCCAGCATTGGACAGAGCCCTTTCTATACCATCCACGGGCTACATCCACAAACGTCTAATCTTGACCCGCCTCAACTCCTGGAAATGCCAGCAGTAAGAAGTTTTCACGCTACTATTACTCAAGCCTTCAAACAAGCAACTGATCAGCTGAGACAAGCTAAAGAAAGATACAAGAAGTCGGCAGACGGTGGTCGGTCAAAAAACCGAAAACAAAATATCGAATCACAAAAATCCCGAATCCAAAATCTCGAAAAAAAAAAATCTCGAATTATTTATTTATTTATTTATATGTATTTGTGGGTTCAGGTAAGTATAAAAAAAGGGTAAAAAAAAAAAGAAAAAAGGGGGGTTGGGGGGGGAACCCCCCCATTTCGAAATAAAAACGTATTAAAAAAAAAATTCGAGATTTTTTTTTTCGACATTTTGGATTCGATATTTTTGTTTTCGATATTTTGGAATTCGGTTTTTTCACTATAAACCTCGGCAGACATGCATAGAAGTGAAGCTCAAAAGTATCAGGTTGGAGATTAAGTCTGGCTGGCGGCACAGCACATATCAATGAAAGGAACCCGTACCTTCAATCCCAGATATGTAGGTCCATACACCATTAAGGCCATCATTAATCCGGTAGCTATGAAACTTGAATTACCTCCACACATGAGGATTCATCCCGTATTTCATGTCTCACTTTTGAAGCCAGTGCAACCAGGAACCCGAGTACTGAAACCACCAAGACCGATCATGGTCGACGGAGAACCTGAATATGAAGTTAAGGACATCCTGGACTCAAAAATCATCAAATCAAAATTATTTTATCTAATAGACTTGGAAAGGATATGGACCACATGAAAGATCGTGGGAACCTAGTGATCATATTCATGCACAACAATTGCTGGAAAGGTTTAATCATAATTACCTGAACAAACCGGGACCAATGGGAGAACATGTCATTAGGGGGGTATTGCGGGGGAGTGCTGTCATGGTGAGTGCTCTAAAACCCCTGGAACTGATGGGCCCACCCCATTCATTGACACCCAACAGGGCTTATCAAGCCCCAAAGGAGCGTCCCAGAACCTCCTGGACTCAGTCCTGGCACCGTTGGCGCCAGGCTCATAAGATGGTTTGAACCATATGGACTTCTTAGTCAGCCTACTGATGCTGAGCCTTTCTGCATATCCGGGGTGTGACTGAGGGACTACTTTACCTGAAAGGCAGAGTGTGGTAAAGGGATTATTTACCTGGAACTACTTGCAAGGCTATTAAGCCACACCCTGCAGGCAGAACACGCTTTGCGTTATTCTGCACTCCTGCAGCATAACGCTCACTGTGTCTGCTCTGTCCTCAAGCTCCTACAGCCACGCCCATTCTGAGATTTCCATCCATCGGTGCCTGAAAGAAGAAAGAGAGAAGAACAGGTGTTATTACAGCGAAAAAGGCCTTACCTGCAATTCTCATCCACCGGTCTCGCCTTCAGATGATCTTCAGACCGCCATCCTTGTTGGGAAGAGGGCATCCGCACAGGCCTCCAATACTCACCCACGCATCTGCATTCCTCCGGAATACGTCGGAGCGGTTCTTCCATCCATCATCCTGGGGCCGCGCCGCGCCTGCATAGAAAGAACAGAAAACAGCAGGTTTGTCGCGCACAAAACAAAAACAAACAATTATTCAGTCATCCAGCGCCACTCACCCGTGCTAATACTCACCTGGAGATAACCTGCCCAGCATCCTAGGAGAGTCGAATCTTCATCCAAACCTCCGTACGAATCTGAACCTGCAAGAAAGACAAAACACGTTTAAACCTTGGGAAATAATGACATTGAGCACCTATACCAAGCATCCATTGGCATAGAGACTTACCTGCTTAATCCAGATATTCCAGACACAGCAACAGCCACTCTGGACCAGTGAAGTAACTGTGTCCGGGGAAAGACTGAGTTTACTGCACCCCTGCTGAAAGTCAAGCAGGACGGAGAGCCAAACTCACAAAACTCAAAGGTGAGCCAGAAGAGGAGTTGGACATCAGGAGGTTGAAGGAGGTGGGACCAATTCAGCCCCCACTCAAAAGCTAATATCTTGTTTCAACATTGCAGACAAACGCCTCCTGGGGTTTTAACAGGGGAGAGGATATCAGGACATCATCATACCACCAGAGCTATGCCAGTGCAGACATTATTCCTACAGCTACGTGCTAGGCCCCCGTGGAGACCAAGTGAGCGTGACACAGAGATACACAGGTTCCGTTGTAGTAAAGCACACGGCCAATGGGGAGTTTTCAGAAGATGGTAAGTGTTCGACTACCATCTCATTATTCAGCACAGGCTGCAGAGTTAGTGGTGCTCGAGAATCATGCAGACCAGGAAGTAACAGTTTACAGCGACTCCGCCTATGTGACATCAACGGTGCACGCAAGGTTAGCACATTGGAAAAGGAGGGGCTACCGCAGAGCAGATGGCACACCAGTGCCGCATGCCACCTTATTGGACAGGCGTGTTCAGGCACTGCAACTCCCAGTAGCCATCGAGGTTGTTAAATGCACAGCACATACTAAAACGGCAGACTTTATCTCATGCGGAAACCAAGCAGAAGACGATGAAGCAAAACTCTCTGCATGTTCAGAAAATGTTATGTCATTTGATACACCTGATGTAAATGAGAAAATTGTTGTAATGATGAACGTGTCTGAAGGATATAGTAATTTGTCAAAGGCACAATTAATAGAGGTCCAGGAGGAAGCACCTCAAGATAAAAAGGATTTGTGTACGCGAAGAGGATGTTCTTTAAACCCCTCTGACGCATTGTGGCGGCAAGACAGCACTGGTAAATCAGTGATCCCTGTAGCCTTATTAAGGGTGGCGCTGGAACAGCTACACTACCCTGCGCACACAAGAAGAGAGAACCTCGCTGCAACTATTGCAGAGGATGAACTGCATCGTGCGTCAAATATTCATGGCTGGGCATATACTAAGCACAGTTAGGGGAGTTATTCCGTGACTCAATGGCCCCTTTCAGCATTTGCATATCGACTATGTCGACATGCTGCTAGTATGTAATGGATATAGATACATGATTGTAGTAGTTCCTCCCTTTTCACGATGGATTGAGGCTGGTCAGTGTACACACCCAGACTCTACCTGTGCATCAGAATTCTAAGTGCAAGAAGTGTTTCCTAGATGGGGAGTATGTGAAGTAATAAAGTCAGACACTAGTCCACATTTTGTGAATCGAACATTTGAGCAGATCAGCTTGTTGCTTGGTATAAAGCACAAGTTTTCTTCGGCCTATCATCCACAAGGGAATGGAATTTGTGAACGGCTCAACGGCTTGCTTAAAGAAAGGATATCCAAGTGGAAGCTTCCCTTGAAGAAAGGGTGGTTGCATTGCCTACCACTGGCATTATATGCATTGAGGAGCCAACCAGGTTCTGACCACCATCTCACCCCCCATGAGATAGTGACAGGAAGACGGATAAAGACACCCTTCATGCCGCCATCCACAGTTAGAAGTGATTCTCAGCCTACATCTGAACTGTTAGGAATGGAGCTACGTGATTATCTTATGTGTATGACTTCAAGTATCTCTGTCATTTCAGGTCAGCTACGGCGAAAAGGGTGTGGGGCAGTACAGAACAGAGAAGGAGATGCTTCAACAAGTAGCATTCAAAAAGTATGTCTTCCCAAACTATTGCCCGGAGATACAGTCCTAATATGCAATTTCACAAGCAAGTGGCACAAACCCAGATTTAACGGCCCTTTCATTGTGGAAGATGTCACACCATCTGTAGTCAGAGCGAAAGGCAGACGCACTTGGACTTTTCTAGGTGATGTGAAAATCTATGCTGGACAGACCCCTTCACTCCTGCACCCTTTGGAAGCAAGCATCTGGGAAGAACCTCAGCAAATGAAGACAAGGTCTGTGATGAGGAAGAAGGACGCAGAGGCTGTCTTGTAAAAGAAAAGATCTCATTGGACTGTGGCTTAGTTCGGGACACTCTTTTGGGCACTTATGAAATTATTAAGGGAAGCTGATTCGAACACTCTGTACAGTCATTTCAGGGTTAAGGAAAGATCTTTTGTTCTTAAAGCCACAGGAATTTGTTGAATTTGGAGTGAGGCATGCTTAAGCCTTGATAAGAAGGAAAAATATGCCAAGTTGTGGGCTCATTTTCGACAATTGGAAGAGGGTGCAATACCGTGATTCATTTCTCACTGAGTTCCTGTTTGGATTTGCCCATGGTGATTCCCAACGACAATGTTTCACTGATTATATTTGAAGTTTTTCTCTTTATATTGCGCACATATCCTGCAATTGTGGTGAGAACTATTAGTGTTTATGTTTTTCTGCAAGATCGTAAGAATGGCCCAATCGTAAGGAGGTTACTCACAGCAATCATAGAACAAGTTCTGAAGTTGTCAGAGTATAGTGAGGAAAGGACAAATGCCCCTATCAGCTGATGACACGCACAGACTGGTCAGTTTGGTCTTCTATCATCTGATTGAAGAATACCCACAACCTTTTGGAAGACACACTGATGTGCGTACATTCCTAAGGGATCCGAGAAACAATGCAGCACTAAACAAAATCTTGAGAGGTATCATATCACAAGTGAGTACCTATTCCCGAGAGAACTCCAAGATCAGAGTGAAACTTTCCTTTGCAGGACAGATCGAGAGGTTGCTGGTCAGACAGAACTTTGTTTTCATGCTGAAAGAAATTCATCATGTCATCTGGTCTAAGACAAATTCCACGAATCGACTGGGAACTGGTGTATGTCGTTGAAATTATCTAGACTTACTGAAGTCGGTTTTCTTCTGGCTGGAGAGGCATCCACATTTCGTCTGTTTAAAGACTGGTTCCAGGGATACATTGAGAGTTTGTTTTTGGTATCAGTAAGCAGACAGCTGATCGAGAATAAGTTGCCGAGCCAGGATAGCAGCTTCAAGAAGAAGTACATAATGCTGCTGTAATAAAGTGACTTTTTCCTTCCTTAGGCAATAAAGATCGGAAGTATTAGTAGTAACATCATTATGCCAGATGCAGAGAGACACCCACATTGTCCGCAAAGTCGATGCTGCAAAATATCCTATCTGTGTATTATTTACGCTTGCATTTTGTTCATAATCATACTGCTTTCACTCACAGTACGTACATTGTACTACATTGATGTGCATGGAGCTCAGACTCCTGTGAATCTTCCTGAGCAGAAGGAAGGTACAATCGTGACTACTACTAAGCAGCCAAGACCCTATGTAGTTATTCCTGTCCCAAAGAAAGATGACAAATTGCCTGACGTTGAGATAAATGTCACTAACAATCATTCACATGCACAAAGTGTCCTAGAGACTCTTTTTGGATGCCGGAGACAGGCTTGGAAAGACAGGCAGGAGAAATGGGTGATAGAAGGTGAACCTACACAGGTAGTGCATGCAATTACGCCTGATCAAATACCCAAGGGTGATTCCTAAAAGAAAGTCACACATGGAGATTCTGTGAAACATTTTCATGCCTAAAAGGTATGCTGAGAGAATGAAACTTTCTGAACTTTCTCCTACTCAGATAACACATGTAGATGAACCAATTTCACTGATAAGTGTACCTATGATTAAAACAATTAGAAGGAGTTATGCTAACACACTTCATGAAATGATTATGGAAGGTCACATGAGAAGAATGAGGCCTAAAAGAAGTTCCAAGGAGGATGATTTCGAACTATATGATTACCTGAACAGTACAGCTCACTTGGGAAATAACATATGGTATCATCATATGAAGAAAGTGGGAAGAAGACCTTTGAAGGATGAATGCTTTGTGTGTGCACTCCTGCCTTACAGTATGGGAAAATCCAAGATCTTCATAGCTATCGAAATAGATGTCCAGACAGCTCATTGTCTTTCGTACATAGAACTTTGCAAAACAAGAGGCCAGTTCATGGGCCGAGATGCCTACCTCAACCGGGCAACTGAATGGACAGATCCAGACAAAGATGACTACATGCAAGATATAAAGACAAGAAACAGACCCCATACTAAGAATCGTGTGATCAGATAGGAGAGGCCTGAAATGAAAGGAGCTGGAATTAGATGGGAGGTAAACAAAAAACTGGAGAGTCCAGGAAAATCTGCAGAAGAAATTCGTAGATAGAAGAACAGAGGCCAAATGCAGATCTGGGGATCAGTGTTATCACCAGATGGATGCGAAGAAGGAGTGGTAATTTGCAGAGCCTGGGAGGTTATTGGTTGTTACAAACCTGCCATTGATATTGTACAGAATGGCTGTAAACCAATATCACCAAGACTTGCTAAACTACTGACTTGGGTCAAAGACAGAGGAGGACCCTTGGATATAGTGCCTCTAGAAAGTTCAAAACTGTGCTTCAGAAATAATGGCACAAGAAAAGTTGGAGAGAATCAGAACTGTGGTTGAATCTTTGATGTACCAGGAATGATACATGGAACAGAAGTGATCATGGATCATTATTGGGCTTGTGGATCCAGGGCATACATGAAGCTACCCAAGGATTGGGGCGGACGATGTTCATTAGTGAATGTCCATGTTCGAGCACTGGTGATTCCAAAAAGTGACTTATACCTTGACAGTTTTCCAAAAGCAGATGCTTACCTGAGGAAGAAGAGATCGGTGGAGCTGATGAAGAGGGTGAAGAGAGAGAGCTATTTTTCAGCCAAATCTATTGAAGCTTTTGATGCTATCCCATATGAACACAGGCTGTCTAGCCAGACCTCATCAGTATTCACCTTAATCTTCAGCCCGAGAATCGTTGTTGGAGCAAATACCAAATGGCTGCAGATTACCAGATGGGAATTGCTATAGACGATCAACACAACTACAAATGGATTCAATGCTATCAGAGAAGAGATGAGAGCCATACGACTGATAACTCTTCAGAACAGATATGTCTTGGATATGATTACAGCTATGGATGGAGGTGTTTGTGCAAAAATTGGAGAATCATATTGCACATTTATACCTTCTCATGATGACGAGAATGGAACCTTGACAGAGTCCAGAGACATGCTGACGAAGCTCCATGGCCAGATGATAGACGAAGTTGAAGACATTGCTGATGACATCTGGTTGGGATCACTCTTTTCTTTGGTTCCACAATGGATGGCAGACATTTTCAAGTTTCTTGGAGCCCTAATAGTGATGATATTACTTGGATTCTGTGTGATCAAGTTGATAATCTCACAATGTAAGAAGACAGCACAGACAGCCATAGGGATGAAGATCATGATCGATGTCGAACCAGGATGGAAAGCCAAAGACCTGACGGATGAAGAAATCAAAGACTTTGTGAAGGCCAGTATTCATGCACCTGAGGGGACAAAGTTCCTGTATCGAAAGAATCATAAGTGTGTAGGAAGATGGATCTATTGCAGTCCAAATGGACAATGCATGCTCATGACGTGGAACAAGGATAAGCATGTGAAAACAGCAGGATGTCTAAAGGGTGTAATGAAGATATGGATCCCAAAGAAGCTTTTCTTCAGACATGAATGCATGGATGTGAAGGATGATGTGAGAGTGGTCGATGAATCACTCAGAGGGGGAAGTGTAGAGGAGGAGCCAAGTACCCACACCTCAAGCATTCCTCCCCTATTTCCTGTATTTTGGAAACCAGATTATGTGACGTACACGGAGCAGTTCAAACGACAAAGGCCAAAAGGAATCCTAGAGGCAAGATTCCCATTGAGGAAACCATACCTGCATAAAAGGAAATATGATGGTTGTTTAAATCAGGTTCCTGAAAAAGCAGAGCAAATAAATAGTAAGGAAGAATGGTGACGTCACCAACCATCACGAAGTAAACGTCACAGAGAGCTGAACTGATGTACCTAGAAGAGATGCAGAGCCCAGAGAATGCAGATATTCTATACAGCATCAAGAAAGTATCAAGGATAAGTGACATCTTGGGATCAAGGTAAAGAAGATTATGCCACAGAAACAGATGAAGACATCAAGCAATACTACATGTGTACAGATGCAAAAGAAACGCAAGAAGACAAAGTAATCTTGAGGATAGCTTTATAGTGAATAGATTACGGCAAGCGCCAGTATATATATATATATATATATATATATATATATATATATATGTATATATATATACGTATATATATATATATATATATATATATATATATATATATATATATATATATATATATATATATATATATATATATGGAAAAGTAAAGGATGGATGTTTCCACTGTGCATTATAGCAGTGCTGGACTTTAGCAAGAAGGCAAAGAAAGCCTCCTTTCCAGAATGTCGCAGTTAAAAAGCTAATTGAATTAAAACGTTGGATGAGCCAAAGAAGCCACGGTCTTATCAAAATGGAGTAAACTGACATTCGATACAAATCGTGTGAAAGAACAGAACTCCTGTTCAGGAGGCATGAACAAAACAAGGAAGACGTCAGAGGTCTGTTAAAAAATAGTATTAAAAAGCACTAGAACCTTGATTCCATGGTCTCCAGTCACATGGAAGGATGCAGTTGGATGAACGAGGTGGTCACACCTAAGCACGAGGGCAGAACTTGCTTTAACTCCCTGAATTTCTCAGAGCTACAAACACTCTGAAGGCCGAGCTTCAAAGCCTAATTGATAATTGACAGTAGACCACTGACGTGATGATGGATTGATATGCTAATTGGTGGGAAGCAATGGTTAAAGCGAGCTCACCAGCACCTGGATGGCCAGCCTGCATGCTGCTAGACGTAGGTGGAAAAGTTAGAGTGGAGAGGTTAGAGTGCCAACCAATTGTAGGGGACCACGTAATTAGGGGTCCTATAGTTGTGTAAACCAATGGGACGTCATGTATTTAGTGACATTCATAGTGGTCATTTTAGGGGAGGGCTTAGTTGCCCCACCTGATGTTAAGTAGCCAATCACATATTCACACTTATTTAGACTAGTATGGATCGTATACTTAGGTGTTCACTCAGAGCCAATCACCCATACTCATAGGTTTTTGTAGTTTTCCACGTAGGATGACATTAGTACATACGTAGGTTAACGTCATTGACGATGAGTTTTGTGTATAAAATCTTTTTTCCTAGAATGCATTGAGTAAGAGGTTCGAGCAAATTCGCTGATGTTCGTTGTTCTCCCTGTTTTAGATCATTGATATTAAAACGGTTTTCCTTTTACCAACTATCTGAGTCATTTTGATTATTGATGTATGAATAAAGATCTGCAACTCCGTCCATCTCCAGGGTAATTGCTACTCATCTTAAAGGGCTGGGTTATCCAGTTCAGTTCTCTCCTGGAGTTTAATGGACGTACATGTGTTGCTGGCATTTCTGTTTTTGTTGTTTTTTGTGCTGCATGGGCCAGCAAACTGCTCAGCTCAGGCTCCGTGCCCTTTTTCCTCTACCTCATCTTCCTCCTCTCCTGAGCTTTGCAAGTGGTGGTCAGCTATATGTTCCTTGTCTGGGAAGGACATGGAAAGAAAAGGGGGGTGCAGTGGTCAAGGTGAGCGGGGACGGTCCGGCGCTGATGTACCGCTAATTTGTTTTTTGCTGTTCACAGCTCCTCTTGTTTTTGCAACCTTTTTTCACCATTCCAGACCTGTTTTGTGAAATTAGAAGACATTTCTCATTTTCCCACCGGATGTCTGTTGCAGCCAATCTGACCTCTGTTTTCGACTCGCTTGGCTGTCTACCGGCATGACTGCAGTCCTGGAATGCTGTGTTGCACGTTGCTCCCTTCCTTCCTACTCTGTCCCCCTCTGGGGTCACAGTTCCACTCCTTTTATTTTTGGTATGTTACTATCAATGATGTCCTCGCTAGTTTGGTGGGTCGCTCATCCGGGTCGGCCGAGGAGGCAGCTGTCTGTGACCCGGTGGACCGTAGGGTGGTTTGCAGCATGAAGTAGGTTCATGCTGGTGCACATCTGGCCTCCTGGGGAAATATCTATGGCTCCTACACTGCGCAGGATGTGCTGAGTGGTTCAGGAGGTTGAAGGTGGCCTTTGACGGTGGCTCTGACTGTGCCCCGCTGCTGGCTGACATGCTGCAGCGTGTTGCCCTTTTGTCCGATCTGGCATTTGATGGAGTGCATGGCTTGGCCTTGGTGATGGTGTGTCGGCCTGCAGGCATGTGCGTCTGCAGGATTGAAAAACTAAGGGGTCTCAGTAGGCGGCTGCCCTTTAGCTTCCTCTTGATGGTTCCACATCTTAAATCTTTCTGGTTCTGTGGGCTTGTCTTAATCTGCATCCTTTGGTGTCTTACCTACTCTCCCACTGGCTCCTGGCTTCTCTGGCTTACACAGCCTTGATCCCGGTGTCTCAGTCTCTTTGGGCCTCCTTACTGTGGTGGTTGCAGGTTCCATATCTCCGGGGGTGCTGTCCCTGGTCTGTCCTCCTTTGATCCCTCTTTCTCGAGGCTCCAGCAAAGGGTTAGGGGGGCCATGTTGGGCGTCCTCTGGGCCCAGGGGTTGTGGGCTCCAAAAGAGGGCCGTCATTCGTCCACTTGTAGAGATTGTGTGCCATTTTCCGGGGCCTGTTGTACTTCAGGCTCTTTTTTGGGTGGCAAAGTTGTTTCAGGGTCTCTCTTCTTCCCGTCCTTGTACTTATAGGGACCTTCCCCCTTGCAATCTCCCTTTGGTCATGGGCTTCCTTCGGGGCCACCTTTGGCACCCCTTTCTGATTTGTCATCAAGCTCCTTACTCTACTGACTGTTTCCTGATCGCTATCACGTCCGCCTGTAGGCTGGGGGGGATTGGGGCTCTGTTGTGTCACCCCCCCTTTTTCTTGCGGGTTATCCAAGACTCTGTGGATTTGCAGTTCTCCTAGATTACTGCCTAGGGTTGTGTTTCGGTTTCACACCTTTCAGGATATGGTTGTCCCTGCTTTTTCAGGTCCCACAGTCGTGGGAAGGAGTGGCTTGGCCTGCCTTTGAAGTGCAGCAGGCATTTTTTGGTGTATTTGGCTCGGACTGCTCCTGTCGGGCGGTCTGGTAGTCGATTGGTTTCTTTTGGCCCCACTGCTGCGGATCGGAAGGCTTCTGTGGTTTTCCAGTAGCCGGTGGCTCCGTGTTGTTGTCTCCATGGCTTCTGTAGTTGTTCTGGCCAGCCTGTGCCTGCCCACGCAGGGTCGCTCTACCAGGGGTTTGGCTGCTTCCTGGGCGGATGCTAGAGGGTTTTCTCTGCAGGAGATTTATAGAGTGGTCACCTGGGCAGTTCAGGGCATTTTTGTCACCCTCTTTGATTGAATGTCTCCCGCACTGGGGATGGTTCCTTCGGGGTTGGGGTTTTGTCTGGTGGGATGTGAGTTTGGAGTTCTTAATGGTGTGAGTTTTTGTTCTGCACTTTTCCGGCTCTGTCTCATTGGGACCGCTCTCTGTTGCTGCTATGGTATGCCTCATGAGGTAAGTAGTGGGACGAGGAAGAGTGGAAGTGGAGGTAGTGCTCTGATTACTTACCGGTAATCTCCATTACTCCTAATCCTACTCTTCCTCATCACAGTACTGACGCCCATCCTCTCTCTCCCTGCGGGGAAGGTCCGATGATCCGGCTTAGATATGTTAAACTTGATGCCGTGGGTTAAGGGGAGGAGTTACATGAAATGAAAGAAATAGAAGAAGGTCCTGTGTCGGGGGCAGGGGCCTCATGAGGTAAGTACTGTGATGAGGAAGAGTATGACTAGGAGTAATGGAGATTACCGGTAAGTAATCAGAGCACTCTTTGGATCTGGTGCCCTGTGACCCCCAGCCCGTTGACATGACAAGAATGTTGGTAGCCCAGACGACTGGAGAGTTGTCTACACCCCATACCTGCCGAAACTCCAGAATTTTTTCGGAGACTCGGGAATTTTAAGCATTTCTCCAGGTCTACGGAAAAGTCCCGTAAATCTCAGGAATTGTGAGATTCTTTCCTGGTCCCTGATTGGCTGCCGCCGTAGCCAATCGGGTGGAGAAGTGGCCGGGACCCGGAAACGGCGCTCAATGCGACCCCCGACCCCTGTAATAATAGTGCTTTCAATCCATATAATTGGATTGAAAGCAGTATTATTACGGCGGTGGTGCCATGTCCATTTTGCTTACCAAAATCATTCATTCAATGCTATAGTAAGCAAAATGAGGGCGGCGCCGCAGCAGGAATAATGCTGCTTTCAATCCAATGACATGGATTGAAAGCAGCATTATTTCGGCGGCAGCGGCGCCTTCAGTTTGCTTACTATAGCATTGAATTAATTATTTTCAGTGCTGCTATAGTAAGCAAACAGAAGCCGCCGCCGCAAAAATAGTGCTTTCATTCAATCCAATGACATGGATTGAAAGCACTATTATGAAGGCGGCGGCACTGCCTTCCTTTTGCTTACTATAGCATTGAATTAATTATTTTCAATGCTATAGTAAGCAAACTGAAGCCTACAACAACCGAGTTTACCTTTTGAGCGTGTGGGCGGAGCCATGTGCAAACGGGCGGAGTCTTGTGTGGCTGTGGGCGGGGCATACATCTCAGGAATTTTGATTTTCAAATGTAGGCAGGTATGCTACACCTGCATGTGCTCTTCTTGAGTACCCATCACACACCCATCAACTCGTCACGCACCCCTATCTTTGCATTATTCTTTACACTACTCTTAACACCAGACAAGCTTCTGGTTACCCTGAAACAATAGGAAAGCAATTACCCTATGCTTACTTGCATAGGCAGGAGGGCACTTCCTCTATCTAGCTATGAGATAGAAGACGTCCGGTGTTCGTTCACACAGCGCCAGTATAAACGTAAGTTGTTCTTTAACCCACGGGTGTGGGTTCTTCATTGGCACACACACAGCTGCGACAGTATGTCAGTCAGATAACATACTTTTAAGTTTTGTACATCTTTTTGCTTCTTTTCAGCAGTAAATATCTCTTGCGCTGAACATGGGAATCATCTCCTGGTTCAAGTGCATACATGGTTCCTGTAAGGTAACGGGCGTGTGATGTAGCCAGCTCATTGGACTACACGCTGTCTAGTAATGTCTGTACGCTGCTCATAAGAACACTCGAAACCACTGCTTTGTTACACCTCCATACACACACTATGAGAAGATAACACGGCGCAGGTGCAGTAAAACAATGCTTAAACATCGCAGAGAAGGGGGGCCACGGGGTTTTTGGCGCTGCACACGGCCAGCGAGTGGCCGTGGGGGGCAGAGCGCCTCCCGGGGGTATTTAAGGGCTCAGGGAAGGTTCGGGAGGCAGGCGACGGTTAGGACTTGGTGATTGTCCTGTCACCTGCTCCTGAGCCTTCCCTGATTTGGGCCTGTAAGGGGGTTTTGGATTGTTGAGGTGAGGAGCAAAGTAGAGTAGCGATAGTGAGGGTTGGGTAGGTAGTTAGTTTATAAAAAAAAAGAAAAAGTGTTTCGATTGTAGCGGAGGTACCGTAAATAAGGTACCTCCATTTCCTTACCTGCTCAGCTGTTAGGTGCCGAGGGAGGTCCGTTTTAGGGAGCCGCTGTGTGGCCCAGTGGGTTATATTTATATTTAGGCTTTGTAGGCTTCAGGGGAGCGGAACATCTCTTTTGGTGCAAGGGGAGGAGGTGGGTTTGGGTGGTGTGCAACGGGGCCAGGAGCTCATTAGTTTGGCATTTCTGTGGCTGGGGTAGGGTTAAAAGGTGCCGGCGAACGTTATTTTAGAAACGTTCTGCTTATTGACATAAGGCCCCCCTTTTTGCTGTCAGCCGGCAGCACTGTTTATATTATGCATCTAGGGCCCGGGTGATTTCGCAGCTATCTGCGTTTCAGCCGTGAGCGAGTAGGAAAAGGACAGAGGGGGCAGGGCGGTGGGTTTAAAGGGGTCGTGTCATATTTGTGAGCCTTCCAGTGCGGTGTGGCTTACACGCCGCTAGGGGGCAGGATGCTACGGACGTTTTCTAGGCCCTGGTAGTAGTTGGGCTGCTGGTTTTTGGTGTTTTCTGGGCCGGTGGCAATTTAGGAGCCAGGGCAGGGGATGTTAAGGGCTGGGGCAGTATTTAGGGGGCTAAGAATAAGAAGGTATTGTGTTCAAGTGGATCTTGTGTCTGGTGGGTGTAGGGTTTTTTGCTGGGCACTTTGGAGCAGGATTGGGGGGTCTCTGAGGGCGAGGGCATTAAGAGGGGGCAATATTTAGGGGGGTAAAATAGGAAAATTAATAAATAAATAAATAAATAAAAATAATATAAATAAATAAACAAAAATACTATTTTGGTTTACATATTACCAGTGGGTTTTTATGAGGTGTTAATTTTCGCTGTTCAAAGATAGCAGTTTTGGCATTTTGGGTATAGGTCCACGGGTAGGTTTTGGCTCGGGGGCGTAGTTTAGCTAAGCTTAATTTTCAGGGGGCATATTTTTAGTGCACAACCAGATTATTGGTGCACAAAGGTGGGCCAGGGAGCTAGCAAGAAGAGTTTGGTTGATGCTAGGGCTCTGAGGGAGGCCCTGGAAATTATTAGCAGAGTATCTAAGGCCCAATTGGAAGGGGCGGTAGGGGAAGTAACGGGAGAAAGGGAGGTAGGTGGGGGCAGGCCGCAGCGTAGAGCTACGGCTGATGGGGCTCTCGTGGTAGTGGTGGCTTGCACCCCCGCGGCAGGGAAAGGGGAGGTTTGGGAATCCAGGGGCAGGAAGATGAGGAGGGAGATAGACAGGAGGGCGTCCGGGGGAGAAAGGGTTTTGGGTGGGGAGCCAGTGAGGGAGGGAGTGAATGACAGACCTAGGGAAGCTGGGAATGCTCAAAAGGAGGTGGCTCGAGGGAACAACAGTGGGGGCAGGGATGGGGCACAGAAAGGGGGTGTCCGGGGAGAG
The DNA here is from genome assembly GCF_040938575.1 of Ambystoma mexicanum. NCBI lineage: Eukaryota > Metazoa > Chordata > Amphibia > Caudata > Ambystomatidae > Ambystoma > Ambystoma mexicanum. The sequence continues at coordinate 382,169,586 of NC_090925.1, forward strand.
GGGAAGAGGGGGTAAATACCTGCAGAAGAGTGCAGGTGGGAGAAGGAGGGAGAGGTCCCCATCAATAGAGGAAGGTAGAGTGGGGCGCGGAACGCCCCTCCCCGGGTAGGAGCAGTGAGAGCGGAGGGCGCTGCGCAGTCCCTGCTGGGCAGGTGGAGGTAGAGGGTTTCAGTACGGCCCCTCCTCGGTCAGCGCAAGGAGAGCCTAGAGGGTGCAGCACAGCCCCTAGCAATGAGGATTCCAGGGTGGAGGACGGAACGCCTCGCCCGAGAGAAAAGGACCAGGCAGGGGTTTCCACAACCCCGCCGAGAAGACGTCAAAGGAGTGGCGGGGCGGACGCCCCGGGCTCGCAAGAAGATCATCAACTCAACTCGGGCATGAGCTCGCATCCGCAATGTAGGAGCCCTCTAAGAAAGGAGATGAGGAGCATTGGTGGACGCCAGACCACAGGCGGCAGGTGTGGAAAGAGGTGAGCGGGAAAGGGAATGGTCATCTGCATGGCAGAGACGGGTCACAAGAAGGGGGACAGGGGACGAAGGGTCTGGACTGCAAGGTGTAAGGAAAGAAGTTGGTGTGCAGGCCATTGGAGCCGCAGGGGTTGAAATGAGCATTTGCTCAGTGGAGGTCCAAACAGACAAAGTGGGGGAGCCATTGGTGCTCGAAGTGCAAGCTGGAAAAGATAAGGAGGTTGAAGTGAAAGGAAAAGAGAAAAAATGGCCATACATGGGGATAACAAAACCATTGGGGGCGCACTTGATGGCAGCGACCAGGGAGAAGATTTAGGTGGGGGAATTTGTGGATGTCTTTAAATTGCTCCATAGGGAAGTGAGAGCAAAGGAGGGGTCTAAGGAGGAAGAGAGGGAACTGGCTTCACGCCCAAGGGTCCCGGTGACTATTGAGAATTGGACGTCAGCGTTTATCATTTATGCCAGTGTGTATTGCGAAAAATTCCCGGAGCGTGCGTGGCCCTGCTTAAATATATGGATGTAATAAGGAAGGCTTTCACGAGTTTTGGGGGTTTTGCCTGGGTAAGGTATGATGAGGAATTCAGAGCGAGAATGGCAGAGGACAGTCAGGCGGTCTGGGGGGAGATAGACATGGATCTCTGGGTGCAATGGATGGCCCCAACGAGGCCTGCCCCGACATTGCACACAGCAAGTGGGCTGCCCGTGCCTTTCCGGCCCTTTCTTGGTCGCCCCGCCCAAGGGGGGGCGGGGGGAGGAGGCAGTGGACAGCCCTCGACAGCATGTGGGGCGTTCAATAAAGAAGGCTGCACGAGGTGGATGTGCAAATTTAAACACGAGTGCAGCAGGTGTGCGGGTCGGCATCCGGTTACAGATTATTTTCAGGCAGGGGACAGTGGGTCAGGGCGAGGAGCGGGGCAAGTAGGGTGGGGGGGAAGGACCGCCTGCCAGGTAAATAGGGGTGTGCTGGTAGGTCGGGCTCAGTTTATCGTAAAAGGAGGGGGGGCACAAGGTTTGATGAAAGGTCTTTGGGGGCATTTTAAAGGGGGCAGGAGAAGGGTGAGGAGGAAGACGCGTAGGTAGGGGAGGGCCGAAGGGGGGATGTAACGGTGGAAATTGTTAAGGGGAGGTAGCTGTCGTTTGGAGGGCATGGACGACGGTGGTGAAGCCCTCACGCTTGCCGCACGACAAGGTGAGTAGGCTTCAGGCTGCATGGACGGAGGTGCGGGAGCGCCTCTGGTGCAGCAGGGGGAAGTGAGGAGATGGGTCTGCATGGACGGGGGTGCACTAGGGCCCCTGGTGCAGCTGGGGGGAAAAAGTGGAGCAGCGAAGCAAGGTGCCGGAAGAGGAATTTATGTGGAATGGTCTGCATGGACGGGGGCGCAGGTTTGGCCCCTGGTGCAGCGGTGGAGAGGAGTAAGGCAGAAAAGGAGCCTGCATGGACGGGGGTGCACTAGGCCCCCTGGTGCAGGTGGGAAACAGGTGGTAATGGACGCAAGTAGCTTGAAGATTGTGATATGGAAGGAACTGCATGGACGGGGGTGCAGGTTTGGCCCCTGGTGCAGCGGTGGAGTGGAGTAAGGAAGAAAAGGAGCCTGCATGGACGGGGGTGCACTAGGGCCCCTGGTGCAGGTGGGAAACAGGTGGTAATGGACGCAAGGAGCTTGAAGATTGTGTTATGGAAGGGACTGCATGGACGGGGGTGCAGGTTTGGCCCCTGGTGCAGTGGCGAGAGGAGTAATAAAGTAAAGGGCCTGCATGGACGGTGGTGCACGTGGGCCCCCGGTGCAGCTGAAAAAGAAAAATTAAAAAAAAATAAAAAAGTGGAGCAACGAAGCAAGGTGCTGGAAGAGGAATGTAGGTGGAATGGTCTGCATGGACGGGGGCGCAGGTTTGGCCCCTGGTGCAGCGGTGGAGAGGAGTAAGGAAGAAAAGGGGCCTGCATGGACGGGGGTGCACTAGGGCCCCTGGTGCAGGTGGGAAACAGGTGGTAATGGATGCAAGGAGCTTGAAGATTAGTTATATGGAAGGGACTGCATGGACGGGGGTGCAGGTTTGGCCCCTGGGGCAATGGCGTGAGGAGTAATAAACTAAAGGGCCTGCATGGACGGGGGTGCACGTGGGCCCCCGGTGCAGGGGGGACAACGCAGGACTGTAAAGGAATAAACTGGGCACAACAAGTGGAACAAATGGTTTATTGCTTGTAGGGGAGCTGTTTGCGACTTGTTTTACGTGGTTATTGTTTGGGGGCTTTCAGGGTTTATGAGTTGGTCGGGGGAAAAGGGGGGTAGGAGGACTGCAATGGGAAGATGTTCAAATTACAGAAGAAGGTTTAGACATCAAGATTAAAAGGTCTAAGACGGATCAGAAGGGAAGGGGCTCTTGGGTTCGGCTGGGTCGTGGGAGCAAGGTCTTATGCCCAGTTCCAGGTGCTAGGGGTATTGCGGAAGGCGCTGGTGGCAGTGGGAGAAAAGGTAGAGGATTTTGGGACTCATTCCTTTAGGATGGGCGCAGCATCTGAGGGTACCAGGCTGGGTTTTTCAGAAGACAAAGTGAAAAGATTGGGGCGTTGGAGGTCTGGGAAATACAAGGGGTACGGCAGGGAGTTTGATAATGGGGAATGTTGAAAAGGTGGAGTAGGTCTTTGTGGGCCAACTGTTGTTGTTGAAATATTTTTGACTTGTCAGTGATTTTGTAATTTCTTTTTCAGATGCTGCTCGAAAGAAGGGGGAGTTGGCGCAAGTTTTGATTTGTTGGCCATTGAATTGTTAAGTGGGCTGGGAAAGAGGTGGAGAAAAGGGTGTTTGGAAGGTAACGGGGGTGCAGTTACAAGGAAGTGGTGGTGAGATGGCACGGGTTGGGGGGCCTGCGGTGGGATCAGCTGCTTCCTATATTGGAAGAGATGAGGGAACGCTTGGGTTTCCAGAGGTGGTGATTATGCATGCAGGGGAGAATGACCTGGTGAGAGATACGGGGTTGGCTTTGCTAAGGAAAATGAAGAGGGACTTAGTGTGGGTGCGGGAAATGTGGCCTCAAGCAGTGGTGGTATGGACTAAGTTGTTGCCGCGATGAGTGTGGAGGGGAGTGAGAAGTGGGGGAGCAATAGAGCGGGCCAGGGAGGGGATAAACAGAGAAATGGTAACATTTTGTGCCTGGGTGGCAGTGCAGGTCATGGACCATAAGGAAATAACATATGAGTGTCTCCTTATCTTTAGAGAGGATGGGGTACACTTGTCCGTGTATGGGAATAATCACTACCTGGCGGATTTGGGTTCTTGGCTGGGAGACTGGGTAAAAAGTTGGAGGAAAAAAATAAAAAATAAAAAATAAAAAAAAATTTGGGGGGGGGTGGGGCAGAAAGAACTCCTCGGGGGAGGGTTTTTCTGGTGCCGGGGGCATGGCCCCTTTTGATGTGGGGGGAGGGAAGCACAATGGGGGAATGACACGGGAAAGGATGGGGTGGCGCTGTTTGCACAAGCAGGTCACCCCGGGGGAACAGGTATTGAGCCTGGAGGGGCATGGCCCCTGGGAGAAAGCGGGACGCCTGGAAAAGGGGCAAGGAGACGGTAGGGTCCAAGGGATAATTAGGGAGGAAATGGGTTATTTAATTATTTAATTGTTGGGGGAAAATGAAAATGAAAATGTTTAATTTATTTAATTGGTTGTTAAAATATTTCTTTAGTTTGTTAGGTCATGGAGCCAGTTAAGCGTTTTGATTGTAAGCTTTGGCCTGTCACATTAAAGCGACCTTTTCCACTTTTAAATGAGTCTGGGTTTTTGTGCAGTAAGCCAAAATAGCCACAGGCTACTGGCACGCTTTCATCTGCACTTCCCTTTTCAGAATATCATGTTATTACATTTTTCAAAATTGAATTACATCTAGAACATTGGAATGTCTTTACTTCAGCCCTTCCCCGAGGGAAATTAATACAAGAAATTCACGAATATTTTATGTATTACAACAGGCTAAGAGAAGGAGGAAAGTAACGTTCAGTAGCCATAATCTAGTAAAAGGGCCAATCAGTACAATTCTCCATTAAAAGCTGCAACCCTCTTGTGCATAATCGTATAAGAAGTGCTTAATTTGTAAAGAAATAAGTGCCAGAGTGCAATATTTTCTAGTGCACCTTAGACGCATCGTGGCAGGCAGAACCTTGCCCACTCTTGCCGCCACCCACGCCTGCTTCTCCCAGTGTGAGAAAGTTTGGGGGTCCAGCTTCAACCCCCCACCGACTCACTGGGGGTGATGGATGCACTATGGATAGGAGAGGTGGAATTTACAGGTGCTAATCAGCATACCCTACAATAGCATACTAGTCGTGCCTTGAAATAAGAGAAATGTTTAGGTGCTTACCATAAACATAATCATCATCCTCATTGGGCTTTATTCGATTTTCGTATTTTGCCAATAAATACCTAAAAATCATCCTAAAAACTTTTAACAATACGAATTGTGGCATGATGTACAAGGTGAACAGTACTACAATACAGCAGCAATTCAAGCACAAGAAGTTTAAAAAGGACCTGGTCTTTACAAATATTCCAAGAGGAGCTTTACAAACACATTTCGGCAATTCTGCTCCATCCTAAACATGGCCTCCAGGCAACATTATTTTCAACAAATAATAAAGCTGACCCCAATGATTAGCCCCAGGATATAAAAAATGTGCAAATAGCAATACAGGCAGACTGCAATTTGAGCTAGATTAAAAACCACAGTAAATGTGCAAATTGGCCTATAGTCTAGACACACGGACAAAACAAATGTACTCATGCAAAGAAGAGATGGGGGTTATCTGAGCCTGGAAATATAAGCACATCGCCATGGCTAACATTTTGTTCTGATACTATAGGTGGCAAGTGGAACATGTTGAGCATCTATCCACAGCAGTGCGCTTCCCCGGGGGCATGGCCTGATTCCCTGGGCTGTGGGACACGGAACCCCAGCCTGAAATAAATGTGCATATCCCATCCTACCATCCTACCGCCGCACATGCTCAGTGTCATGGGGCCAGGCTTAGATTCATTGGGAATGACTGACCCAGGAAATGTACACCCTGGATGCACACTCGATCCCTTTCCGGAGAGCACACTTCCAGAGTTTGAATCCAGTGGCAGGAACAAAACCGGACCAGGGTTATATGAGGTAAGGAGATGGGCCCTGCAGTTGTTTTTGGAGCGGTGGCGATTGTTTGTGGAAAGGGTGGGGCGGTCTTTTGGGTTGTTTTTGGAGATTGTGTGGGGGAGCATCAGCGGTTGATTTTGGAGGGGGTGGGGGCTCTGGAACTATGCATGTTGTGGGCTAATAAGCCTAGGGATATGATATGATGGGTTATTTATAACGTGCTTAATAGCCAGAGGTTTCAAAGCGCGGACCCGGGAATCGAACTTGTGTTGCTCCGTATCATCTTGCTTCCAAGGCGAGCAAGTTGCTGCTGAGCTATCCTCCCGAGCCTGTGCATAGAGACTATGCAGGGAGTGGGGTAGGGAGGAGCGGGGCAAGGGGAAGCCCTGAGCAGGGGCAGCTCGTCCATAATGTGCAAAGGGGTATCAACCCAGCGGCCCCCTCGCCCATTATGGAGGAGCCGAGGAGCCAGCGCCTCCTGGGCTGGCTGAAATGTCAAAGGTAAATTTCAGTTCCCCGGCCGCACGTGCTCGATGAGACATGCCAGGGTGGCAGTATTTTACTTTGCTAGCCTTGCATAGCTCCTTGGAAATTCTGGCTGGGGAACTACATAGCATGTCTGTAGGTGCGAGGGGGCACTCCTGTGCCTCCTCGCCCATACAGACAGAGCAGGCTGGAGAGGAGCATTTCAGCACCCACGCTCAGGCCCTTGAACCAGGAAGCTCTTTCTTCTCAATTCCTGTTCATGATACAGGAGCTGGAGCACTGGGGAGGAAACTTCAGGACTGGGGCAGAAGGTACGTTTATGTTCATTTAATTTTTATTTAAATATGTGTATGGATGCGTGTATGCTTGTGTTATCAGTGATGATGTATGTATGAGGATGGGTGCTCGTGTGAATGATAGAGTGCTTGCTATGTGAATGTGTGTGTGTATGTTTTTGTGTTGGTCCATGGAGCCGATTTTGGTGATTGGGGATGCGGGGGTTGTACAACAAAGGCACTTTAAAAATGCCTTTGTTGCACAATCCCCCTACCCACCTGCCAAAATCAGCTCTCCTTCTGATGCACTGTGGAGCCCCGGGGACAGGGATGGCATTCTTTTTACTGGACATCTATCATAGATGTCCAGTATTTTGTTTTTATTTGTATTTGGCTCAGCATTGAGCCTTTACAAAGTCTAAAAAGACAAAGAAACTTTACATACTCATGAGTCAAAAACATTTCCTTTCCTTAAAATCAATAAACACACAACCTTAAAGAATATAAAAAAGAAAGAAAAAGAAATAGAAAAAAAAAAAACCAATAAACTACCAAAATACATTTCCCTCAAACTACAAAAAAAATAAAATGACCTTTGCCTAAAATGTAATCTTTAACCATTGTAATTTAATAGATGTCCAGTATAAAATGCCATGCCTGCACCCTCGGTCCCCCAGCACCAATTGCAAACTGTTTGGATTTGTACCCCAATTTCTAAAAAAAGGTGTGCTCTAAAATGCAACATTTTAACCCAAGTTCCACTTGATTGGTTCAGGGTACCGAGCTATGCTCTGTCGCTATGCCATATCTGGGAGAAATATTTATGTCCCTCCACTTAAAAAGTTCACCTGCTGCCACTGGCCCTGGGACTGTGGTTGGAGCGGGATAAGGGAACCCAGGGACTGGGATCAGGATAAGGGGAGCCATGGGATAGTGGTGGGAGCAGAGTTGGGAGAGCTCAGGGTCTGTGGTGGGGCGGGGAGAGCCCAGCGACTGGGCTAGGAATGGGATGAGGGAGTCCAGAGACTGTGATGGGAGCAGATGGGGAGCCCAGGGACTATACTGGGAGCAAGATGCTTTTGCACGAGAGTTCATAGCCATTTGGACTTACTGTCCATTTGGTATTTGTGAGGGAGGGCTGGCCAGCCTGCCGACATTTTGTGTGGTGGGGTGCAGGCCAAGAACATTTGAAGACCACTGATCCACAGAGACAAGAGCAGGCACGCTTTCCTTCCTGTGGTAAAGTGATTGTTCAATGTAGGAAAAATCATTGCTGAACTGATGCACTTGCCTGTCAAACACTGCAGCAAGACCTTCTTGTATAAGTAGACACCCATGACAAGGGCTCCTCTTCAGCAGTCACCACAGGCTCGTCCCTTACCTTGGCTCTCTGTTGGTGATGCTGGTTAATGACTGTTATGTTATCAACTCAGACTGCTGTGGCAGGCTGCCTGGAGCACTTTGTGGGAATGGTCAGCTCGAGCTCCTAGCATTATCCCCTTCTAACTCATTATCCTTGAAAAGTAGCACTGCCCAGCCCACCTGAGTCACCCAGTTCATAAACAGCAATGAGCCGGCCCAGGATTCAGAGACCTTGGCCAGTGCACACTGCTGTTGTGTGACAACGACTCACTGGCCCTCATTACAACCCCGGCGCTAAACCATAGCGCTATTAGCACCATGGATGGTGCCGGTGTTGTAACGAGTCCGCCATGGTGGAATGGGGAAATACCGCCCCATTCCAAGGTTGGCGGGGCGGTATTTCCCCCATTCCACCATGGCCCTTCCCCATTCCCATTTTCGCCCCATAGGGTTCAATGGGACTGGGGAAGGCGCTAATGGCAGTTGGTAAAACCAGCCGTTAAGGTCGGGTCCCTCAAAGGGACCTCATAATCAGGCGTTAATGGTTTAACGGTGCCGACACCTTTTTTACAGCGCAGTTAAACCCTTAACGCCAGGGTCGTAATGACCCCCACTAACAGTTAAAAGAATAAAGTTGCCAGAAACCACATCGCAATCAAGCTGAGCCTGAGACATTAAGCGCAAGAGCGCCAACAAGCACCCCCACATATCAGCCATTGTGTGCGCATGCTCGCCCGCGCCACAAGTCCATGATCTATGTTAGCTCTGCGCCGGCAGCACACCATTGGAGATGCTGTTAGTGAGCTTCATGCATCTTGTGGCAGCAGAAGGTATTAGCCAGGTAGGGCACCTTTCGAAGACATTTGCTGACTTTCGAGCCGCCCTTACTGAGATTTTCAGATGGTTTGAGGTTTGGGCATTGCTACATCAGTGCCCGGTGGTGCTCTGAATTGCCAACCTGTGTTGCTAAATAAATCAGTGTTCGACTTGGCAACAAGCTTGGACTAGCTAGGCTGGGGTGTGCCAGAACCCAATGCACCAAGGCATCACGAACAGGTCTATGCACCTTTTCCAAATGAGACCAAGGACCAGAGGCATCCTTATTTATCGGACACCTTGTTTCGCACCTCTCGCTGCCATTTATGGCCTAGTGCAACCTCCATTTCATTCTTTTATAAGTGGGATGACTCCAGGAGTGCTTGGGATGTTCAGCAGGCAAGAGAGCGTAGAGTCTTGCCTGAGTTCCTCGCGCAGACAACAGTTCAAAATGGTAGCATAAGCAGTGGGTAAATCGGGCTTCCTCCAGAGTGGTGGAGCAAACATAGGCAGCCATCTTGCTCTCCATGGAGACAGTGAAACGTTGGTCAATCTTCTATAACTAGGCATAACATGAGGGCAATTGCGATACAATGTGCTTAATGCCTAGATTACACGTGGCAATCCCCATCACCCTGGTCGCCTCCCTCCCTTGTCCCATCACTGGCAGTTGAGATTTCGCCACTGCGTACTTTTTTACCCCTGCCTGCACTCAAGACTCATCCCCTCACCTGAGGTGTAAGAGGCGTCTCCTCTCACATATCATGGTGTTAATATCCAAGCCGTCCCAGGGGCTTGTGCACCCAACTCTGGGAGGAAGGGCCATGAGGTAGGGCAAAGAGAGGTGACACTTTAGGCATAATTTAAAAATGACCCCAGGCCACTTCCCTCGCCCCCTTCCTGGCAATAGAGGACATGCCAAATAAAGGTGCGTGAGACTTTACCTCCACAGAAATCAGAAACATAGTTTGAATGCAACGTCTGCGTTTTACTAACTTTACCCAGCAATTTTGGGGGCTGCTTTCGGAGCCAAAAGGATACGCGGAGACCCGTTTACCTCCGGCAGCAAGCCCACTCGCACTTTATAGTGAGACATGGGCAGGTTCAGTGAAGACCAAGTGGCAGCATTTCATATGCTAATAAGGGGGACACCCAAAGATTCCGCCTGGGAAGAAGCAAGTCTCTAGGGCGACCAACCCTGAACAATCTGAGGGAGAGGCACGCCGCCAACACAATGCGCACTCATACCCTGAAGTATGGAGGGCCAAATAAATAGGGCTTGATATATTTATTATATACTTTTATAAGATTAATTTTACATAGTGCTATGGATCAACAGGGAACATGAACTGGGCGTCTTCTCTGCTTGGCTTCTCCTCCAACTGTCGCTCCCACGTTCCATCTCGTCACCTTCATCCTCGTGCGCAAGCATTCTCTCGTGCAACTGCACGGACCATTTTACATGTGAGGATACTACACATCTCCCTTCTTTATATATAAGACCTTTTTGGCATAATCCCTTTATTCTACATAGTCACACAGATATCTTGGCGGTCTGCATTCTCTTCCCGTCCTGGATCTCATCCTGTTACTTCCCTCTTGATGCTTATCTGATTCTGTTGCCAAGGAAATAACTCTCTTAGAAATTCTGCTCAACACCTCACTCTCCCTTCGTATATTCTTATCACCCATGTCAACCGTTATACCAGCTCTTCCTCTCTCACTATCCACTTCACCCAAGCCAGCAGACTTACTCCACCAACATTGATCACTTATATCCATTACTCTTTCATTGTTCCATACTCTGCCATCTTGGGTCCTAACGGCATGGGAATATATCTCTACCACTCTCACGGGCTTGGACCATTCGCAACCATCGACTCTCAAATTCGCAGGTAGTTTTATCCTCACCCAACCACCTACTTGAAATTCAGGCAATTTCCTAAAACGTTTTTTGTCATGTATTTTTTTGTTGTCAATTTGCCTGTGTCTAATATTCTCCTTTGCTTCTTCTATTTTATCGTTACTTCTCACAAGTTCATTCATCCAACCTGGAAACATGTTTGTATTGGCTTTTCTGCCTCTATTGAGTTCAAATGGTGTGACTCCAGTTGAACTGTGAGGAGTGACTCTGTGGGCCAACAGAGTCTCCTTGACTGCCACCTTCCATTCCTTTCCATTGGCCCATGCCAATTCAATGGCATCTTTTATCACTCTGTTGAACCTCTCCACAATACCATTAGTTTGTGGATGGTAAATGGCACACAATTTATGGTTGATGGCTTTCCCTTTTAAATATGTCTTCATTTCCTCAGATTTAAACTGTGAGCCATTATCAGTGAGAACTATTTTGGGATAACCCTCTCTTTCACACACTTCTTCCATGAATTTTATAATGTTGCGTGTGGTAACTTGAGGAAGAAATTTAATTTCAGCCCACCTGGTTAACATATCAACTATCACTAAACAATAAGTAGCACACCCATCACTCCAAACGGGGCCAATCACATCCATGGCTAATTCACTCCACGGACTCTCGGGGACTTCTCTCAGTACCATAGGATAGTCCGCACCCCTGCACACTTTATCACTCTTTGAGCAAAGGATACATTTTCTAACTTGGTCTTCGATCAGCCTATCACAGCCGGGCCACCAATATGTGGTTCTGATTCTCCTTTTAGTCTTCACAATGCCCTGATGTCCTTCATGAGCCATTGTTATGATCTTCTCTCTTAGCCCGATAGGGGGTATTATTTTGTCTCCTTTCATGAGATAATCACTTTGAAGATATAATTCTTCTCGCACTTCCCAAAAAACTTTAACTTCTGGAGAAAGTATCTCATTCTTCCTCCATCTCCCTTCTTTGACCATCTTCATAACTTCTAATAAAATGACATCCTTCACCATGTTATCGCTCCAATCTTCCTTGGATATAGCTTGACTAGATATTTCACACACAGCTTCTTGATCCCCAAAATCCACTTCTACATCATTAAAATTGGTCAAACGGGACAAACAATCTGCTGTAATGTTCTTAGAACCTGGAATGTATGTAACCTTGAAATTAAATTCTTGAAGTCTTGTAACCCATCTTCTAATTCTGCTGGATACTCTGTCGAGGCCTTTAGTACTGAATATTTCCACTAAAGGTTTATGATCTGTGTGTATGATGAATTGTACTCCCCATACAAAAGATCGGAACTTCTCAATGGCCCACTTGATTGCTAGAGCTTCTTTCTCAATTGTGGCGTAATTCTTTTCTGGTCCTTTAAGTAACCTTGATGCAAAAGCAATTACTAATTCTTGTCCATTATAATATTGCGATAGAGATGCGCCTAAACCCACATCACTTGCATCAGTGGTTATTACAGTCTTCCTGCCTCTAACATAACTTTGCAGTGCTGGAGCTTGGGCTAAAGCTTTTTTTATGAACTGAAATTCTTTCTCGCTCTTCTTATTCCACAAAAATTTCTTTTTCATTTTCATTAGACTCCTCATTTCAACTGTGTGGTCTGAGAAATTTTCTATAAACTTGGCGTAATATTCAGCCATTCCCAAAAATGTTCTTAATTGATCTTTGTTGTCTGGAGTATTCATGGACTTGATAGATTCTGCCAAATCTTTCTTGGGTTTAATACCATCACCAGATATTACATGTCCCAAATATTCAATCTCTTTTCTGTTGATTTTCGATTTGGCTTCACTCAACACCATTCCAGCCTGGTGTAGTTTGTGCAAAACTTTGTTCAGCATCATATCATGCTTGTCCTGATCATTTGCATAGACTAATACATCGTCTTGAAAAAAAACTACTCCTTCCATATCACCAAGTATATTCTGCATCACTCTTTGAAAAACTGAAGCTGCTGAGATTAAGCCAAACGGCATCCTGCGAAATTGATAAAGTCCCTCTGGCGTGATAAAAGCCGTCAATGTTTTAGAATCTTCATGTAGTTTAATTTGATGGTATGCTGCTGTAAGATCTAGCGTGGAAAAGACTTTTGCAGGGCCCAAAGTGGATATTAGTTCTTGTATATTGGGTAATGGGTGTCTGTCGGGAATTACACATTTGTTTAACTCTCTCATGTCGACACATATTCTGATTTTCCCTGTAGATTTCCTAACAATGACCAATGGCGAAACCCATTCTGCTGCATCAATTTTTTCAATAATACCTTGCATTTCCAGTTTGTTTAGTTCCTCTTTGACTTCCCTTTTGAGGGCCAACGGGACATTTCTGAGTTTCTGGGCTACAGGTCTTGAATCTCTCTTTAACAATATGCGATGTGAAAATCCTTTTAAACATCCTATGACATCATTTCTAAATATTTCATTCTTTATCTTCTGGATGTTACCATTATATGGTCCATCAATTTGGTAAACCATTTCATCAGCATTGGGGTCTAAACGAACTTTGAGTAATTTCTGGTGTGTCCAGCTGAGTAGAGCAGACTCTCCACTTTTAGATACATAAATTCGACCACTTGCTTGCCTCCCTTTGAAGTCTAAATTGGCGACAAACCACCCAATTAATTCTATCCTGACTCCTCCGTAGGCTTTGGGTTTTACATCAACTTCATATAAGTACTCTGGACCGCATTTCCTCCACATCCCCTCTGGTATCAGCGTATACTTCGCTCCAGAGTCAACCATCATATTGACTGGAAATCCATTCACAACAATTTCAGTTCTGGGACTCTCTATGTGTGTGTCTTCATCGGTAACCATGAATACACATTCCTCCTCATCGTCATCATCTCCAATCCAGTTAGAGGATTGTTCACCATTTGGGTTGGTCCTACAACACTTTGCTATGTGACCTTTTCCCCCACACTTTCTGCAAATCATCTTTAGAGCAGGGCATTCCTTATTGTCGGCCCAGTGACTTGGACTGCCACATCGGTAACATCCTCTATGTCTGGTCCTTCCCCTACTGTCCTGGGGAAACATGCTCCTGTTTTGACGTTCTCCTCCTGATGTAGACATCCTTATGATGTCGGGTCTGTTCCCTCTTCTGGATTCTACTCTGTCAGGTCTTCTTGTATTCGCTTGGTTGTTGTACATATCTCTGCTCTCAAACGGTCTTCGCCGAAAATTGCTGGTATTGGGTATTGCTCCATCTCTTTGTGGTTTCATTTTCTTTTTCTTGTTGCCTCTAATTATTCCAATTTCTTCATCTTGATCTGATTGTACAACACTAATCGATGAGTTGATTGATATGTCCTTCATTCTATTCTCTAAAGTGGAAACACACGTTTCCGTATGTTCCACTTCCTTGGCCAATCTAAGTACCACATCAAGTGTGGGATCATCTTCAGACCAAAGTCTCTCCCTGACCTTACTGCTCTTGCACTCGAGCATAAATTGGTCTCTGATCCTTTCATCAAGTTGTTGGTTGAAATTGCAATTCCGGGCCAATTTCCTCAAAGCAGTAACATACTGTTCTACGGATTCTTCTTTCTCTTGAACTCGCTTCCCAAATTTGTATCTTTCTAGGATAGTGCTCATTTTCTTGTCATAATGTTTATTGAGTTTAACAATGGCAATTTCATACATGTTCATGTCCCCTGTTTCATCCACTGTGAGGTCAGGTAAATCCTCAAATTTCTCTTGTCCTGCTGGTCCTAAACAATGTAATAATAGAGACTTCTTTCTTTCTATACTGTAGTTCACTCCACAAACTACATGTGCGTAATGTTCAAAAGCTTTAAACCATCGTTTCCACGGAAGTGTAGGTTCGCCAACTTCCGGCAGAAACATGTGTGGTGGTTGCACTCCTTGCATGGCCATAATTGATTGTATTAGATGGACTCAAGGAGTCAGTCCAGATTCTGTACTTTGTATGATCTCAATTCCTTTATCTTTCCACTGTGAAGAGGAGGAGTATGAGGAGTAATAAGGATTACTGGAGGACGTAGCGCGGAAAACTTATTGTTTGATTTTACTTTGTTTTTTAAAAAAATACTGTGAAGAGGAAGAGTATGAGGAGTAATGAGGATTACTGTTTGCTCGACGTGGAGTGGTGTGTAATGACAATGTAGTCGGTTATTGGCAGCATAATGTGGTTCTGCTAGGAAAACACGACTTAAAATTCGTAGGTTAGGCCAGGAAATAAATTGGTATTCAGCAGAGAGCAGTGAATAAATTAACTGATATAGTCAGCTGGGCCTTGCGGCTGGAATGTTCAGCAAAGAGCAGTGAATGAATTAACTTGTATTGCTAGCTGGGCCCGCCTCCTCTGGGACACTTAACGCAGTATGCGTAGGAGGTAATGGATTGGCATACAGCCAAAGGCAGTGAATTAATTAGCTTGTATTGCTAGCTGGGCCCGCCTCCTCTGGGGCACGTAACGTAGTATGCGTAGGAAGTGGCGGTGATTGAGGCAAAACACAGATAATATTCAAAGTCACGAAGAGTGGGCGGAGACAGCACGATCGTAGCTTCGGACAGTCTGTATGTGCTGCAGGCGATCGCGGCTGGGATGGGAACCGCGGTCCTACCTGTTGCGCGGCCGGAGATCCTTCTCAACGGCCACTATTGTTTCTTCGTTTTTTTCATCCTCGTCGCCATTGAAGTATGGAGGGCCAAATAAATAGGGCTTGATATATTTATTATATACTTTTATAAGATTAATTTTACATAGTGCTATGGATCAACAGGGAACATGAACTGGGCGTCTTCTCTGCTTGGCTTCTCCTCCAACTGTCGCTCCCACGTTCCATCTCGTCACCTTCATCCTCGTGCGCAAGCATTCTCTCGTGCAACTGCACGGACCATTTTACATACACTCGCACTTTATAGTGAGACATGGGCAGGTTCAGTGAAGACCAAGTGGCAGCATTTCATATGCTAATAAGGGGGACACCCAAAGATTCCGCCTGGGAAGAAGCAAGTCTCTAGGGCGACCAACCCTGAACAATCTGAGGGAGAGGCACGCCGCCAACACAATGCGCACTCATACCCAATGACTTCAAGTGGCCACAGAGGACTTGCTTTCTTGTCTGACTTTACCAAACGCCAGAAAGATGCTGTCGCACTTGCCAAAAGTGGTGCCTTCTTTGAATGTAAGTGTATGTCTAGTGGGCAGAGATTGTGAGCCTCTGTCCCTGCCACAGTAGTAATGGAAGCAGCTAACACTGCTTCCTAATCCATATGAAACGGGGAACAAACCTCAGGCAGGAGCCTCAGTCCTGGGCTTAGTACCAGCGCATCAGTAAAGTTTTCAGATGAGGAGGCCGACATGACACGGCTGCCAAGACGCCACAACGTCTGACAGACGAAACTACCACCAAAACAGTTTTGTACATGAGTCCACCGAGATCACAACCGAGCATGGGTTCAAACAGAGCCTCTGCTGGGCATCCAGCACCAAACCCGGAGGGACCGACGACGTCCTAAGAGGCTTCTACAGTAAAACCCCTTAGAAGTATCTCAGGACTAAGTCCTTCAGTGGTGACAAACCACCCATGGTTGGCCAACCACTTTCACATCCACCCTAGAACTTTTAGTGTCCCCGCTGCCAGCCCATTCTTGAAACCATCCAACAGAAAAACACATATCTTTGGGGGAATCACGGAATACTGGATCAAAACGTTTGTTTCTGTCCCAGCCTGAAAGGAAACCCAAGTCGATCGCCTTGATCTACAAATAGCCTCAGCCGCCGCCAAAGAAATACTTAATAGCTGGGGCCCAGCTTACTCACAGCTATGCCGCCAAGCACAATCTAGCAACATGCAACCTGGATAATTCTGGCAACCTCAGGGGAGAAGGGGATCAAGGAAGCATCAATGTCAGGCCTGCAGCCATCGTCAACAAGAGAACCACCAGGATCATCTCCACCCTGGAAGGCATTGTGCATCCCACCACTCCTGGAACGAGCGGGAAGAGGGGAATGCATGCAGGCCATGTCCGCGTTAAGGCATTCCCTCTCCCGGCATCTGGATTGGGGTCCCTATAGGAGGCTGTTGCATGGGAGCAAGGTGTTGAATGTGTTCACACATGGGTCAATCATCAGGGATCTCAACAAGTGGCAAATGTAATTGAAGACCGCCAGTGACAAACACGCGTCCATGGGTGAAGACAATATCCTGCTAAAGCGATCCGTTTTCACCAATGGGGTCTCCTGCATATAAGTTGCTTTTGTGGCTTGATACATGATTTTCAGCCCGTGAAAACTATATTTCCACCTTTGCCAATGAGCTGGATTGTATCCCACCCTTGCGATTCATGTAGGATTTTGACGTGGTGTCAGTGTCAGTGTTCCAATTATTACATTCTTGACCAGACTATAAGGAACACATGGCAGTAGGGTTAACTGAATAAACTGCATTCTTTGTTGTCCATTTTTCTTCAGTTGTCAAGTTCCAACTTTCTTCTTCCCATCATACCTGGCTTGCATCTGCAGTAATGAGTTATGGTTTTTCTGCACTCAAGCAAACCCCCCTCGTTAGAGTCTCCACCTTAAGCCACCATTGAAGTGCCGCCTTTTGGTGAAGAGATAAAGAGAGCTGGGATCCTGGTTTCATAGAGCTCTGAGCGAGGATTTCAATGGTTCAGTACAGGAGAATCGGAAAGCAGACAGTACGTTATTGTTGCGGAACAAGCGATTTGAAGCCAAAATTGAAGTACAGGGTTCCCCTTTCAGGAATTAATGCATTTTCAATGGACCGGCAAGTCGGAATCGCGTTCTTGGCTGATGATTTGGCAACATTTGTAATCAAATACTCAACTGCAAAACCTGATGGTGTTTCAAGCGAATTAATGGCACTTTGAAAATAAATGTCCCCAGCAGGGAACTCCGCAATATAATAATCAAGCCAAAAAAAATATTTGAAAGAACATCAACAAATGTGCAAGAATTATTCTTTGAGGCACAGTTCTTCCAAGATCAACTCTGCATCCTTGCTTTTACATTGGCTTGGAGTGAAATGGTATTGTCACTAAGAAACTGAAACAAATTAATGTGGATGTAAACTACTGGAGCCTTGATAAACCACTTAGGCGCGAAACATGTGTCAGCTGTGTTTATGCTGAGATAATACAAATGTCCTTTTCTAAGCACAACTGTACAGAATGGCTATAGTTATGTTAAACCTATTAATGGTATTGTTCATGTACACTTGAATAAAAAAAATTACACTCTTCAAATGATATTGATGCTAGTGAATCTAACACATATAACAATCAATTAATAAGGGCCTTCACAAATTAATATGCTTGGGTTAAACTAATCATTGTTGGAAAAGGCACCTGCTTTGACTCTACTTCTGCCAATCAAAATGCTATGGAACAGCAAACAGATAAGGGCGTAGCATCAGTTTCTTCTCAATTACACTTTACAACGGTGGGCACGAGCCCTTACTTAAGCCAGCTCGCAGCCACACCAGCAGAATGCCTCTGAGAATACACCATTCCAGTGAAAGCAGGTGAGTAGCGAGACACAACCAAAGTGCACTGCTTGGCGTATTCTCGAGGCCCAGAAGGGGCACCTGGACATCCTGCATTTCTCTTCAATTGGCTCTCCTCCGGCTTTCCTCTGTTGTCCATTTTCCTTTAGTGGTTAGGGTCCTCCAAGTTTCTTCCAATCCTATCGGGCTTAAATCTGAGGTAATCACCCTGAGCTTTAGGGGGCAAAATCTCCTCTCAGAGTACTCCATCTTGAGCCACCATTGCAGTCCATTCCTTATTGTGGAAGAAAAGCTCTGAACGAGGATTCCAATGGTATTTGAAGCTTCATATTTATTCCTGTCGACAGACCACCTGTGGCCACCATGTCTCCCTGGACTCTGAATCATTCCCTCGCACTAGTTTGATCCTGTCCCAGCAACACTTCTAGTCCCTTCTTTATGGCCAGCTCTCAAAGGGCAGGAAGACTGAACCACATTCATGCCAATGAAATCCATAGTGGAGTGCCAGTCGAGTGCTGCTGCTGCTGTGGCGTTCTGTTTCCCTTCAGAAGACTTTTGGCAAGCCTGCTAACGTGGAATTGTACTCGTGGATTTATTGCCTGCTAACAAACTGGTACGCCTATTAACCAAGAAACAACTCTTACGAACATTATATACTTCCAAAAAAAATGCTAAAGATCCTTTAATTTGCCTTTCTTGTAGCGTGACCCTGGCCACGCCCCCTGCCTGATCCAGCCTCTACAAAAGCCAAGGCACGCGTGCTGAGTGCCCGTCGAGTGCTGTTGCATCGTTGCAGAGGTGCACGATGTATGGTGCTCGACTGTGAGGTTATTTCACTCCACGTGTTACCCGTAGGCTGCTGGGGAAGATCTTAGCAATTAAACACGAGCCAAGTGAAGCCACGTAAGTTCTTTGTTCATATTTGCTCTGCGGTGCGAGTAAAGAGAAACAGCTTGCTAAACAGCATCTTACAATCTTTGCAGCGACAAGCCAGAGCAGGCGCATATGTCTACTAGCGATCAAATATTACCGACTGAATCATTGTGTAATTTTCAAGTGTCGTGTTATTTGAACAACGGCGTGAAATCGAAACAACGTCAGATGGAGAAAGGCATGAATGACATTAGATTATTCTGCAATACAGTCAAGAGACCTACTATTATGCTGGTCAATACAACCTTTGATAAGCAATTCCGGTGAATTGAACATTGAGCAAAAGCCAAACAATGTCACCAGTATGTGTCCAAACGCTTTACAAGGTCAACCAACCAACGCCGAAGTATTGGACTGTTTAACTCTGTTAACCATGAACACAGAGCCTGAAATATTTATTACCGCTAGTGCCGTAATGCCCATTGGTCAGATTCAGAAAAGGAAAGCTGTAATGTCCATTGGCCAAATTCAGGAATCTAATGTTGTAATCCATGAAGGTGATGGCTCCCAACGTCCAATGCTTTATTCTCAAATAGTCAAGAAAAAGGGTGACATGATTTAGGTCAGTGAAAGAAATTGTTTTGTCATCCCCTGCTAAGTTGAATGTAAAGAATCTAGCTTCTTGCCCAGCTGAACAACTATTGGCTCATCGACTTTCCAAAGCCGGTTCAAACTTTTTGGATTCACTGATTCTAGTACCAGAAACGGCGAATATAGTGGACTCTTACTTTTCTTCAAATTCTTCAGCATATTTGTATATAAGACCCACCCCTCGCCCCTTGTTTGGTTTTGTTCCACCTCAACCTTCAATGATAGAAATTGCATTTGCTGCAATTAACACTACGATGTACTCCATATGAAAAGTTTATTCTAACACCAAACTTTTAAAGCTGTTACTGGCAAAAGCGGATTGGTTAGCCACGGCTAGGTTCTGTACAAATGCCGAAGAGTGCAGAGAAACCTCCATACAATCACCTATAGAGCAGCTTTCTAATGATGGGTTAATAGTCGATAGTAGAGTGGGAGTGTGGACCGAAGAACCAGCGGAGAGTTCCGAGACACCGGCCATACCCATGCTATCCCAGGATATGACCCATGACGCAGCAACTGCTTCTCAGGCTGAAGCAGATGCAGAGTTAATTTTGGTTGAGGGGCAGAAGGCGACTCCATCACCTGAGAAATTGAAAACCTTGATGTATGAATTATTCAAACCTATAACACGAAGACACAAAGTAAAAGAAAGAAAACTTTACAACTAGTTCTAAAAGAGAGTAAAACATCTAAAAATCAACCGGCTCCTAAAATAATGATCCAATTAATGCGACGAAATTCACTGAAAAGATAGTGATCCCAAAAAGAGGCACAATAAAAAATCAAGGTAGTTCTAAAAATGATACTATTGAGGGCCTACCACCCAGTGGGATGGGTGTAGTGCCTGATACCCCCACACAAATAACCATATCCTGGGACAGCAATGAATCAATAGTGGTCATAGATCAACAAGATTTAGTTAATAATTTGTCTACCTGTTCAACTTCATCACTACCAGTGATTGATACTATTATGCAAAGTTTACATCTTTCTGAATCAATACACCAAAATAATAGAACCATCCTCATTCAAGCAGAGGATGTGTCCAATAAGATCCAGACACTAAAACAAATAAGATCACAATTGGTCAACCAAAGAAGACATGATAGAAGCAAACAAATAACTGATGAAAATAATTTAAATCATCACTCCCTAGGCAACATCCAGAGCAACGTTAATATAGGGCGTGACAATAGTCTCATTCTTACAATGGTGGGTAGAACTAATAGGGATCTGTATCCTAACAGAACAACTCTCATTACAGCATTTCACTCTATAGCCAAATTTCAAAATATTACGTCAGCAGATATTAAAGCCTTAAGCTTTATACCAAGCGATAATTTCAATAGAGTTGATCTGTATATACCTTCACTCATTGTTAAAGAGTTGCTATGGTCAACAAGAGACAAATTGAGTCGATTGGGGTTTATCATAGAAGATAAACATCAAACGACTGCTAATAGTGGCCTTCGAGAGTGGACCTACAAAAGCCACGGGACAAAGAGAGAACAGGACTCAAGTAGGTGGGAAAAGGGGCGCCCGATCCAGAAGTTACAGTGTTAAAACAAAGACTGACCCGCAACCATACCAACCATTGTATATTAATTACAATATATCAAATTTCCAAGTGGGTCCGGAAGTTAGTATTAAAGAAAAGATTGTCCCTTAAACAAAGTGGACATGGCTATCCAAAGCAATACACCAGCCGGATAAAACAATAAATCAGTAGCACCAAGATGAAGGTTTTCAGCAACCTGTAATCTTGGCACTATGGAACACTAGAGGATTCTCCCATTTAATGAACCCTGAAACAAATTCTCTGGCCAAATGTAGTATTGTCATGCTGCAAGAGACTTGGATGACCACACAACCCTTTGGCCCGACCATGAACTTACTTGGATAAAAGCTACTAAACAGTCCAGAGGGCATCCAGCAACATGGTTACTTACAGCTGTTTGCCTGGAAGATGACTTATCGGTCTTACCTTGGGCCTCACCTCACTCAGGAATTGAAAGGGTTAGACTTGTTGCTCCAAATCTGGAGTCTCCCTTTCATCCGCCGACAGCAATAGTAAATATTTACTGGAATCCTAAAGCCAGTGAGGAAGATGCGTTCATTGGTCTAGTTGCCCAAATGATGGGACTTATGATACTCAATGGACAAACCCATATGACTATTGTAGCAGGGGACTTAAACATAAAAAACATTGCTAACCTGGGCCATACCCCCGCAGGGCGAGCGGCTCAATGGGTCACTTTAATGGATACCTGGTCACTGACTATGCTTTATGGCTCCATTAAGGGAGATTATTCCCATCCCATACATGAGAATGAGGGACATTTAAAGCTATTCTCGATTATGCTTTTATCTCATCACATGCAGTAAACACAATATTATCATTCGAGATAAAGCCTAGTAAAAATTAATAGAGTGACACGTGATACATGCCATCACCCTCTGAAGCTAAACAATGGGGGAAATAGAATTTTATGGTCTCCCCAAGTACCGGGCTCTTTATTTAACCACATCAAGTCCACATTTGAGAATCCCCTCACTTTGGACATTGAATACACGGATACTTTGATGATCATCTCAGAAACGTTTAAAAACAACGAGAAACTGATCTTTACACACAAGTATCCGAGTGATTTCAATATCGAGAGTCTTAAATTGTGAATGAGACATCAGCTTAGACAAGAAATCTCTCGCACAGGCAAAACAAAAGTCTGTACAAGATAGAGGAATGAAATAAAACAATGGAAAGCCAAGAAAAAACAAGAAAATGGTGAAACCATGTCAGTAGCCTTATGCTCTAAATCAGCAAAACAAATATGGCAACTGCTTAGGAAAGCAACAACCCAGGCTGAGCCCATGATTATGACCAATCTGGTCAGTGAACAAGTATGGGTTGATCACTTTTGCACAGTATATGCTCTATCAAAAACCACTCCTACAGGGATGAATGACATAACACAGACTACCGCCCACATTACCGTTGATCATATAGATATCCCAATGATTATTTAAAAATGTAGATCCTTGCGGGCTCCGGCTCCTAACGGACTCTCAAATTTGATTCTGAAAAATAATCCAGAGGAATGGGCCAGAATATTTGAAACCATATTCAAAAACATCTATAAAAAAGGTAGATCCTTCTAATTATAGACTGGTTGCGCTTCTAGACATCCCTGGTAAAATCTATGCTCGCCTCATACTAAAGGAAGTCATGCAGTGGATAGAAGAAAAGCATTTGTTTGATATAAGTCAATCGGGATTTGTTAAGACAGTAGGCACTTCATTACATTTAATGCTACTCACAGCAATAAAAAAACAGGCCATAGCAATGAAGCAGAATACATTTTTTGCATTCATAGACTTCAGACAAGCCTTGATTCTATAGATAGAGAAACACTATGGCGCAAATTGAAAGAAGAGCAGTGACCACAACATATTTTTAATGCCATTCTTCAATTTTATACTGACACATCAATTCAAATAAAACTAACAAAGGAAGGTCTTTTAAGTAAAGATATTTATACTTTTAATGGTTTGAAACAAGGTTGTGTTTTAGCATCCACACTTTTTTAACTTTTATATTAGAGATTTGTTTAAGTACTTACATTACATTCATTTGTGTCCATCGAAGATAGGATGTTTTAAATTTGATTATTTGTTTTACGCTGATGATATGGTTTTAATTGACCAAACACGAATAGGATTACAATGAAAGCTCAATACACTTGAACAATATACTAAAATGAACAAGTTGTGTGTAAATGTATCCAAATCAAATGCCATGCATTTGACTCAGAATAGTAAAAAAAAAGAAGTTTGAGTGGCATTTGGCTAGATGCCCGCTAACGATTTTAGATGAGTAGAAACATCTAGGTCTGATAGTGAGCAATAGTACAGCTGAACACCCATATAGTGAAAATCTCAAATCTAAAATAATTACCTTAACATCTCAAAGCCTTCTAATGCAGAAAAGCCTAAGTACATTTTTACTCATTCCAGCCAGAGATTATTATAGACAAAAAGTAGTACCTGTAATAGGGTATGGTGCAGAAGTCGTCTATCCAAAAAACCAGCCCAACCGGGGACCTGATAGAAGGCAAATACTGGAGAAAGAAAATGTAAGCCTGCCGCATAGTACACCAATTGCATTACTACGCTACGAACTGGCCTTGATATCCATTAAGGTAATGATAACTTGCAAGGCTCCAGTATTATTGAGGAAATGTATGTTGCCTAACGATAAAACCACTATGCTAATGCCAGTGCTGGCACAAATACTGAATGATCCAACATGGACCATTGTTCATACATGGCAAGAGTACTATAGAAATATCATGTTGGAAGCGGATATCCCACTTCAGTTGCTACTAGATAATCCAGTAAAAACTCAAACAAAACTCTATTTATGGGATTGGAGGCAAAGATGTAAGAACTGCTGCCAAACCTATCAAGCCTATAAAGAAGGAGGCTAGCGATTGAAGAGTCATGGAGAAGTTGTCCATTATTTAAATAAATTCCCGAATGCAGACAATGCTCTCACAATTTTAAGATCACGTTTTAAACTTTTGGCACAATGTCTGAGATGTAGCTATGCTATGGACTAAACCGATAGCACAATGACTGAGATGTAGCTATGCTATGGACTAAACCGGTAGCACAATGACTGAGATGTAGTTATGCTATGGACTTAACTGGTAGCACAATTACTGATATGTAGCTATGCTATGGAGTAAACCGGTAGCACAATGTCTGAGATGTAGCTATGCAATGGCCTAAACCGGTAGTACAATGACTGAAATGTAGCTATGCTATGGACTAAACCGGTAGCATAATGACTGAGATGTAGCTATGCTATGGAGTAAACCGGTAGCACAATGACTAAGATGTAGCTATGCTGTGGACTAAACCGATAGCAAAATGACTGAGTTGTAGCTATGCTATGGACTAAACTGGTAGCACAATGACAAAGATGTAGCTATGCTATGGAGTAAACCGGTAGCACAATGTCTGAGATGTAGCTATGCGATGGACTAAACCGGTAGCACAATGATTGAGATGTAGTTATGTTATGGACTAAACTGGTAGCACAATGACTAATATGTAGCTATGCTATGGAGTAAACCGGTAGCACAATGACTAAGATGTAGCTATGCTATGGAGTAAACCGGCAGCATAATGACTAAAATGTAGCTATGCTATAGAGTAAACCGGCAGGGCATGATCCAACAAAGAAATGCATTCAGCTAGCACCCCAATGAAATTGATCTATCGGTGCTATGGATTCAACTCCTAGCATAATGAGATTGATCTACTTATGCTATAGATTCAACTGCTAGTGGTATAAAACAAATTGATCCAACACTGCTATGTAGTCCACATGTAACACAATACACTTGATCTACCAATGAAATGCATTAATATATCACCATAATTAAATTAATGTAACAATGCCAGGTTTTGAACTGGTTTCAATGAGATTGGTGTAGCGTTGATATAGATTCAGTGGATAACAATGACATTCATAACACAATGGCATTGATGTAGCTATGCTATGGATTCAACTGATAGTACTTTGGTCGAAATAGAGAGGATTAAATAAACTTGTTTCTCTCTTACTTGCCTTTTGTGAGTCTTTTTTGGCCTGGATGTTGATGCAGTTTGGCGAACAAGCAAACATTAGACACCATTCTTAACCCCTGCCTTTCACCGCTGCCTGGGTTGGGGCTGACCGGGGCTCCACTCTTAAGTGTGGGTGTTCTGTTGTGGGTTTCGTGTCTCACCATGGTGAACTCTGAAGCCTATCCCATTAGGATACACCGCATGCACACACCGGTAACGTACCCCTCGGTTTCATGGAAGCGCTCGCAATTGTTCTCACTTGCCAATACATTGAGGTCACACAGCATTTGCCCATACCTAATAGGTCTGACATATCACTCTGTTTAGCAGCGTAAAAGTGCTTTTCGCAAGGTGATATTAAGTGTTAGGACCACTGCAGTCAGTCGCAATAGACTGACCTGCATTCACTCTGTTAAGGCACACATCCGATTGAGCAGTGCCATATTTCCAACTGCTCTGTTTGCAAACTAACAGCTCTGTGCTGCAGATCTGCAGTTGTAGGAGAACACATTGCATCACTGCATTCCTTGCACGCTGGGTTTGCATGTTAAGCTCTGTTAAAGTGTTTCTTTCCCTTCACTTGTTGCCTAATGTCACAGATGATCCACACATCACTGCGAGTTTCAAGGACAGTCCAAGGGTTTTTATTGAGGTTTTGTTGGCCCTAGGGCAGTCCCTCTATCTCACTTCTCCCATGGGGTGTCCTCTGTAACCCAGGTGCCTGTAACTCCCAAGTTAGTGATATTAATCGGTCGCACATACTGTCTTTAGCTGGCTTTTGCTATTGGTGACTTCCTAATTACCAGTGGCTGAATTACTTCCTGCACTTCCTAACTTTCCTTACCCAATCCGTGGGTTTGTGCTCTAAAGGGGGTTCAGGTTTGTGCCCTGCACTCACGCTGCTCGACTTAAGTTAGTTCACTCATGCTCACAAATACCTTTCCCTCTCTATACACATCTCTCCTCTTAATCCTGCCACCAGTCCTTTATCCCACCAATGTTGCACTCCTCCTAGGTCCCACCTCCACACCCTTAGATGGTATATCTCCTCCAACACCAGTCAACTACTCCTCCTTCATGCCATTCATTCCCATCCTCTTCTAGTGCTACTCCTCTTGCCATTACCATCACTATCCTCCTCCCACCAGCTACTCAAACAAACTGCTTCAACTCTGTACCACCCACTTCACATTCACTCATTACACTAACGTACTCTACTAAATCACCACACAAACATGCACACTCAAACAGAAGAACCATTATCACCCCATAACCAATACCTGAGCCTACTGTACAAGTCTTATCCACAAGCCACTGCTTCCTCTTTCTTCCTCCTGGTCTCTTGGTCTACCTCCACCTCCACTGCTAGCCACACCCAAATTACACACACTTCCTGTTTCATGTGCCCACCTTATATCTCCCTCCCTCCATTGGAATTGGTACTCTGGCCCTGGCCAATTAGGGCCTGTCTTCCCCTCACAGATCATGTGTGTGTGGGTGTGTGTGTGTGTGTGTGTGGCAATGATTTGAAAAGGGGGCTCAGTCCCAGCACTTTCTATGCACAGGTTGAAGATGGAGGTCCAAGTATGGCCCTCATGACTCCCACACGACTCTCAGCCCGAAGACTGAGACACAACAGATGCACCTCACTCTTCTGTCCTTCACTTTCATCGTTGATTGATTGCAGTTGTGAGAAACGTTGCTTTCTCAGACAGCCATTCAGGCCATACCCAGTCGATGATCTGGAGGAGATGGAGATGCCATCAATTGAGCAAGTCAACTGACCGCAAATCAAGAAATGAATGACATCATCACTGACATCACAACATAGCCGCACTTAGACATGAAGTATATAGCCATCCGTTCACGAAGTTACACAAACATGTATTAGTTTATTTCATTCATACACAAAAGACATGCTTATGACTCACGCAGAGAGATAACAGACACTTACATATCTCTATATATATATTCAAGTTCAACAGCAAGACGCCAAAGTATACTTATGCGTAGCTTGCTCATGCTTGACTGCCACTAACATGGAAAGCCGTAAGGACAAATATGAAAGTTATAGGCCCACTGGAACGAATGAGGCAAGCAGAAACGATGCACCCAACCAAGGACAAGTTGAGACAAGAAGTTACTGGTTATCAAGACGATAAACCACCTCTGAGAAATTCAGACAAAATCCTCATAATTACAGGCAAGAGAGCTCCATTGTGTGATCTCAACACACGTGACCCAACAGAACAAGGAAATGCCCATTCAATCATTGAGGTGGACAGAGAGAAGCTGTTCCCACCAAACCAGAGGTGAAAAGATACAAAAAAGGTAGCAGGCACCCCTCTCTAGAAAGAACATGGCATGATTACCTGTTCTGTGTTTTTTTCACTTTGAGAGTTTGCAACCATTGTTTTTTGCTCACTGTATTTTTCACAAAGGAGGAATATCCATTTGCATATCAGTCTTTGTCCCGCCTACAAGGGCAGTCCAGCCCCGAAGTGCCAGGCAAACCTCCTTTGAACAAGAGTACCAACAGCAACCCCAGACACGTGTTTCAGCCTTGTTGGGCGTCATCAGTGAGGTGGAGCTGTGAACTCTCTGAGCACAGTGAGCAAAGGGTGCAAGTCTGGGTTCCCCCATGTAACTTAGGGTGACCAACCCCAACAAGTTCCTTGCAAAGAACATGGCATGATAACCTGTTCTGTGGTTTTTTCCCATTTTGAGAGTCCGCAGCCCTCGAATTTTGAAAAGATACAAGTGTTGCTCATGAACGGCCAACTAAATTGCACTCTCCCAGGCTTAGGTGATCAGAGGTGGCAACATTAGGGAATACAGAGCCCCTCCATGTTCATTCTAATTACATTGAGAAGGTACACCGAGCCTGCTAACCGTCCAGGGTCCGAAGGCTGGGAGGATCATTTCTGCCCAATCCTTGAAGATACAACATGTTGCAGGAGCCAGTGTTCTTCCTGCGACCCTGCAACATTGTAGATTGAAACATGTAGAGGTTGTCTCAGGAGGAGCCACCAGATATGGCCATCCAATAGTAGAATGAACCCCTACAGGACATATAACTAGTTCACCTAAACTGACCAATGTGAATGCCTGATAGGTTTTGAGGACAGAGATTGGTTTTGTGTCGTCGCACCTGGATAAAACCCGGTTAGACACGCTCAGAAGATGAGAACCCTGGAGAATTCATGCTTTCCTCATGTGATTCCTGTCGTTTTGTTAGATGAACTTTGCCCCATGGCTGAGTCTTCTGTTCTTTCAGTGAGGAGTTTTTGTATGGGCCCGAGTTTCTCTCTGCTGGTAATTGGGATGTCTGCTATAGCTCCCCTGCCACTAAAACAAGTGGTAGCAGAGGACGGTCGCTAAGACCTTTCGACAGTAAGCTGCCTCATCCTGCCATATGCCTGAGGGGCTGCACGGCGACCCACATAAACTGACACCTAAAACCACGCTTGGCCAAAAAGAGAAGAGGTCGACAGGAGCCGCCTTCAGAGGAAATTACTGCCAGCTTCCTGCGATACGCCTAGCAGACTGGACGACAGAGTGGCAGGTTGTGGGAGAGTCGG
Source organism: Ambystoma mexicanum (assembly GCF_040938575.1). Taxonomy (NCBI): domain Eukaryota; kingdom Metazoa; phylum Chordata; class Amphibia; order Caudata; family Ambystomatidae; genus Ambystoma; species Ambystoma mexicanum. Next base: position 382,198,260 of record NC_090925.1, read on the forward strand.
TGTGCAGGGGCTTCAGTGAACCACAAAATGTAATATGGACTCAGCTATATGGCAAAGGTGGAGGGGAAGGAAATGTTCTGCTTGATGTTTTGTGTTGCGGTTTTCTTCTGTGTAAGTATTACCCATTCTTTAGGCGGTCAGTTAGGGCGGTCAGCTTGGACCGTCAGCTTAGCTTGCAGATAAACATTTTTTTGAAAAAGAAAAATAATAGTAATAATGGTTTCCCTGTGAATTAGGCAATTTAGCTTGGTTTATGTATGATTATGTACGGTTTACCTGCGTATAGGTGTCTGCGGGAGAAGCTAGCTTATATCACAAAAGGTTGTTTCCTAATTTATCTCTTTGAATTGGATTCCTATATAGCGACGCTATTTAAGATGGACCACGTGACTTAATGGTTTACCCTGTTAGTGAGGAAGGAAGACGTGTGTTATGTCATGTTTGTTGCTGTGTTTGGGTAATTAATAAGCGGACATATATGTTGAAGGCTCAGGCATCGAGAATTTTTCCTCTAAGGTATTGGTGGCGTCACCGGCAAGGTTGTTTAATAGGACTTGAGGTGCACTGGAAGTGGTGCATTTCAGTGGTTAGACTGTTGATTAAGTTCAAGAACTAGTGATGGGCCATTGGGCAGAGCTTGAGAAGCGCACAAGTGGAGTCGTGATTTCAGCCTTCAAGGCGAAGGGCCGCAGTAGGGCGGTGAACGGAGCACTCCTGCAGTGATGGTGGTGAGCCGGAGAGGCTAAGGAAAAGATTTAATTGCACTGGTATGATTTGGATACATGGTATTTGAGAGACAGTATTGTGATTGTGAATTGCAAAATTACAGGATATAATTGGATATGTCTAAATCCCTATTTGAGGTCAACTAAGTATTGACACGTGTTACAGAAGGTGATGAAATGAGGTATACATCTCTTCAACACTTATGAAAGTCCCTCTCGCGGTATCAAGACAAAATATAGCAATATAGCGTGGAATGGACTCACAGTACTCAGGACAAATTGGCAAAGCCATGGCCCAAAATTGGGAGCTTTTCCAAATGTGTGCAGCAACAAATAACCACTCATTTACATGGGATCAAATTATGCAAGCTACTGGCCATATTAAAGTTATGGAAAATGTTTCAGGACGAGGAAGGGGACTTGATCCAGTGGCATTGGATGCTGAGTCAACGGATAAGGAAGGCAAATGGTCCTCAGCTCCCCCTCCTCCTCCTCAAACCGCAGATGTGGATGCAGTAACAGAAAGTAAGAGATTTGACCCTGTAAAGGAGTTAAAAGTAACAGCCGTATACACCAATCCCACTTTCGCACCTCCGGCTTATAGTGGCGGAGATGCACTTAGTGGCGCAAAGCAAGTGAGTTAAGTAACGCAAGATCTCAACAGCGACTGTAAGGAGCACAGAGTGCTGCAAGCGAAGCTAAAGGAGAATGTCTTGGGGAAGACTGACTTGGGGAAGACAGGGCTTAGTGAGGGCCAAGAACTGATATTCCCGAATGATTAGGTAGGTCGGACAGATATTGCTCAAACTGGACGGAAAAGTCACAAATGAGACGGGGCACGTGGGGAAGGAACTACCGAGTAGTAAAGACGCAGAGGAGAAAGGAAAAGAATGGGCGGAGATAATGGAGGAAGTACATAGAAGGGAAAGAGAAGAGAAGGAGGACAGCGAAAGGTTGTGAAAAGAGAGGGAGCAAGCAGAAACACAAGAAAGAGAAGAAAAGCAGAAAAGAAAACAGAGGGAGCTGGAGGACATATCAAGGAGGAAAGCAGAAGAAGAGCGGGAAAAGCAATTGCAAATAAAGAAAGAGAAAAGGAGGCTAGAAGTCAAGCGCCTCATTAAAGAACACTGACGCAGGGAAGAAGAGGAGTGGAGATGCGAGTGGCACAGAGATAAGAGCACAGAGAGACGCTCTTTGAAGGAGGTGAAGATTAAGATGGACTTGGCACATTTAGATGATGAGGATGGGAAAGGGATACGAAAAAGGTTAGGGGAAGTCTACAGGAGTGAGAGAAACAGCATGGCTGCCCCACAGGGAGATAGGAGTGCTGCTGGCCCCTCAGTGGGGGGGGGGCATTGGGGGATTACACATCAGGCAAAGGGAAAAAAGCAGGAAGACCCTATGTTAATGAGGCTTAGCTTCAAGCACGAGAGAGAAGGGGATAGTGACAGTAGTATCAGGACCATGGTGTCAGATGAGGATCTACAGGGGAGTGAGGACGATGAAGAGGGAAGAACCTTTCACCGCTCCAGGGAAGAAAGCCCTGATAGAGACAGCCCTGATAGAGACACAGTATGGGTGAGGCAAAGAAGACATGAAAAAAGGAGAGGAGGACAGCGAAGGGCGACTACCATGTCCTACGTGAGGATTGCGCAGAGCGGATAATTTCACTCCATATGCTCAGAGGCTCAGGTGCCTGCCAGGATGGAAACGGTTGGAGACGACAAGGGCGTTGACCGCCACTAAAGACATGGGGAGACAGGGCAGAGGTATGAGACTGACACAGTTCCCATTATTGGAAAAGGGTGGTGGGCGGCCTCTGTATATTACGTGGTAGCAAATGGACAAGGACAATTCAAGATGCAAGCTATCGTCGTTGACTGCTGGGGCTGGGAAATGGATTTATGAGCTCGAAAGACTGACAGCAGGGACAACATTAGTAGTGGGTGACATGAAGAGTTTACTTTTGTATGGAAAAGGGCAGGGTATCCCCAAGTGACTGCACAGAACATGGCACACAATGGTGCACCGTTCAATAACTGTTGAATGGCCTTATGGCAAGCTCTGTGGGTGCAATATGCAGACACCTTGGATATAAGCATGATTATGGTATGCAAAATGTGTGAGGATGAAGATCCACTTGAATATATTCAATATATTCAACAGATTCAAGAGCGATGGTGTCTCAAAACAAGAGAGCCGTGGGACAGAACAGTGGGGTTATTTTACCACATATTATGTCAAGGGTTGCCGAGCAGGTGGAAAATCATCTTAAGAAGATAGTGAGGATGGAGGCTAAGCCGTGGTCAGAAATTCAGCTAACCATAGTGCACTATTCTAGACTAATACAAGAGAATGCGAGAAAGAAGCATGAGGAAAGAAAACAGGAAGAAGCAAAGTTATTGCAGAAGAAATTATCCAAGTACACAATAGAAGGGGCAATGCTAACGAGTGGGGGTGGAGTAGTTACTCAGAATATGCATAACAGACCGCAAATAGCAAGGGAAGGCTTTTCAGGGTGAGGGGATATGAATCAGTGGCCACCGGGATGAGGAGGGGCACCTCTGGGGAGAGGGTTTGGGTAACAAATGCAACAGGGTACAAAGGGGTTTCATAGAGTACAGAAAAGGCCAACGGGGGTCCCGTACAACATTGGGTTTGTGGGTAAATGAGCCACATATCTCAAGTATGTAGGAACAGGGGTGGGATGCACCAGAAATTGGGGAATGCAGCACCAACCCACATATCAGACAGAGCAGACTGACTATTATACCCAGGATCACACAAAAGAACAGACATACATACAATAGATGCAAACATAGGACATGCAAAGCCATATCAGATCATGACACATGCACAGCAGATGCAGGGACACATCCAGCAATCACACCAAGCACAGCAGGCACCAGCACAGCAGATCGTCATAACCACAACACATGCAGACTCAATGATGGTGTGCGAAAGCTGGGGGGAGCATCTGTTGTAGGTGGCAATTCAGTTACAGGGATGAGAATGTCATTATACCCACAATAGGACAGTCCACAGCCAGACCTGATGTGTTCAGTCCTATCTGCGACACCCGATCTGGCTGAGGAACCATGTAAAGGGGTGCCAATAGGTGACAAGACATTTTCTTTTCTCGTGGCAACTCCTTCCTGTATTAGGGAAGGGAGATACGCAATATCAGACATTGCCCTGAATGTGCAGGGATTCTCTGGCTATGGATTTGGTTAATTTTACCGACAAACTTCCTCTTTCCATATGACCATGCCATCCAGTAGGTGCGAGTGGGCTGTGTCTAAATCCATGCAGCCACTACATGTAGACTCTGAGTAGATTTATTGTATATCAAGCATACATTTGAATGTTTTTCTTTTTTTTTTTTGTATTTGAATTATTTACAATATCTGTTAACATATGTAAACATTGGGTTAGGTTGTTTGTATGTGCTGATACAGACCTGTTATGATTAAGTCAATAGCAGTGAAACTGAATTAAGAGGACTGATGCATGTCAAAATATTTCATGTGAATACTTCAAAATATCTTCAAATGTCCCTTGTTTGTGTTGTTTATTACGTTTTCAACATGTTGAGTCTAGGCTGAATTATGAGCTTGGGAAGACTTATAATATTAAGTTGTATGTGCTTTTCTATATGTTACATTATATAGTATTTTGTCTTGTTGGTATATGTGACCGACTAAGATTGATGTTCTAAGCAATCAAGTCTAGAACTGGTACCACACACCTATTTAGGGAAGTGGTTGGAGGGTTTCACCTTCATAGAGAGACAGGTTACAGTCAATTGGTTGGACTAGTATACCTTGAACTTCTTTCCTGTAGGCACACACTTTTGTATCTCACAGCAGCCTCCTGGACATGTAGGGACAATGTTCTGCTACAGTCAACAGACAACCATCCAACTCTTAATGCAACTTTTCAAAAATCGGACTAGCCCATAGGGCAAGCAATGCCCGTACCAAAAGCAGAAAACGCTAGTGTGGGCCAGAATTTTTGGTCAAAGTGGGCCACTTGATGGCCAATGTCTGCCAATGTGTTGAGTTACTTCGCTATGTGGCTAGTAGTAGTTATGACCAGTGTTGTTGAATAAATATTCTTTAAAATGCACAATTTGCATCACATTTTATTTTAAAAAACTCCCCTTGTGGACTATTCAAACGGTCTGTCACAAAAGAAACAAATGAATTGCCATTTGCCACTGTGGCCCACGTTTTCATTGGTGCCGAGTCATTATGCCCCAGTCCGATCCTGCTCTGGGTCACCAAGAGATGCTTGTGGTCTCATGCAGAAGGGATGTGACCTAGCAGTTCGGGCTGGACTACCCCTTTGGGAGTGGGACCAACTTTGCATATGGTCTTTCCCCTTTTGTAATGGCTTGGCAGGCAAAGAACAATGGTCTGGAGGGTTGCCCAGAGCGATGCCAGAGGTTAAGATTCATTCTAAACCTTCCAGCCATCACCTCTTTTGTTTTGCTGGGTCACCATTCAGACTGCCCATGCCCAGGGCCGACTCTAGTAGTTCATTTAGCTACCGCCAAAAGGGGGATAGGCTCTGTAGGACTTTTTGGCTTCGATGGCGAAGCGCATGTTGTCTGCATGACAGTGGCAAACACTTAAAACCGGATCTTCCCATTTTCACCCACACACCATACTCAGCGCAGTCCCAGGCGGATAGATACAAGCTGTTTGAAGATGCATAATGGACATGTTAAGTATGGGTTGTGAAACTTGTGAAGAGTTTTTGGACTGCGAAATGCAATGACATTTATTTCACTCATTTTGTTTGCCCTTGTAAGCAAAGTAGAGCATACAGGGCTAACATTGAAAAGAATGTTCTTACTTCTGCCTGATTGACCTGTGCAGTGTCATTCACTGAACTTAGCGCTCCACAGGATCATGTAGAAATGTGCGCACCACATTTTATGACGAGGAATGGGTCATAAAGTGGACATCCACAAGTTGATTTAGCAAAGCAGTTTCAATTGGTAGCCAGTGAGCACTGTAAAAAGAAGATTTAAAATAATACAAGCCACATTTTTCACTCATTTCTCTTTCTGCCTCAAAAATGTCGAATTTGTTTCCAATCATTACTGTATTGATAAATCAAAAATGCTGTTCTTCAAGGAAAAAGACCAATTTACAAGCATCAGCGCTTGGGAAAAAAGCAAGCTGCACTTGGCGAGACAGAGTCCCTCGGACAACAGAGGAAAACCAGCGCAAGCGATGGATGTGCGCAACCTGCTGACCCGCTTTCACGAATTTGCTCTCTTTTGGCACTGCAACGTTATTTTTTCAAACAGATCCCAAAGGGACTCATGACAAGGGATCGAACTGACTTTGAACAAGGCATGGCTAATCAGTGTGTAAACCAGTTCCATAACTAAATATCGATCAGATTGCCCTGTCTTATCAACTGTGGGCAGAACGGCTGACCACACTGGAATAGGGATAAGGGGTATTCAAGGCAGAGCAATAAGTCAAAGCTGAATGTTCCCCTTGCCACTGTCCAGTGGTTTAAGGAACCAGATAGCGAGGCTCCTAGATCAAACTATTGTAAAATGGCATTTGTATGGCGCCTACTCCCATTGGTATGGCAAAGCACTGTAGGTGAGCGCCCTCGCCTCGGGGGACTGAAGTCTGTGGTATGGGAGATTTGTCAGAGGAGAATGGAATGTGTGTGAATTTACCTGACTGCCTGAGGTCCTACCCTTGACTACTCCAGAAAGTGGTTCTGTCTGCAAACGGCTCTACAGATGATATCATAGTGCCTGGCAATGCAAAAGGGAACTTGAGTCTGGGAAAGAGCGAGGAATACGGCAGGTGTGAGCTATGCAGAAACCAATGCCATGAATTGGCAGAGAACTGTGTGCCAAGCTCTGTCCGTTGTCCAGCTGTATTACGAATGCCCCAAGCTCAACAACAGACTGGAACGAGGCGCCTGCCTTCAAATATCTAAGTATAGCAGCTGCAAGACAGTTTAGAATTACAACACGAGAAACTTCATTGCTGAAAATCAAACCTCCAGCTCTACAGGAGTTTATCAAAAAAACAGTCGCATGCACCGAAACATTACATTGTCCATTGACTGTGGTCTAACAGTGCGTTACTGGAATACAATAGATCGTCACCAAAATGATGTTACTTCATAAAATGAAAAGAATAAACATCAAAACAAAATCTAAAGTGTACAATGAACGAAGACAGACGACTGCAATGATGAACATCTTAGAATAATGAACGACTTTCTGGCGATGAACATCAGAATTGTGGCCTGCCTCCAAAAGCATCCAACTACCAAGTCCAAGTCAGCCTGGTGTATCAATCGTTTGCGGTTAGTCCCTGTGTGCACAAGGAATAGCCTTCCATGCTAGCGGCAGGCCCTACATGTCCCTACTAGCTTGGGCTGGACCCGTTGGTAGTAGTGTCACTTACAGTCACTGTTCAGCAGATGAAGTGGCTGGTTGGTGTCTGGGTCCTCCGCCAGGGTTCAGAGTTTAGTGAGGATGCTGGCACATTTGCTGGAATACCCATCCATGGTCAGGGGTCTGGGAGACTCATGCATTGTCTTGGCTTGTGGTCAGAATAACTCCATGCCTGTCAAAGTCTCTGTGTGAAAACGTGTGGGTTTCCGCGTGCGAGGGGAAAGCAGCACAGAGCAGGAGAACCATTTAGTTATCCAGGTCAGATTGCAGAAAGTGGAGATTCCCGGGTCGGGTCCGGGAGGGTGAAAGACTTCCCTCCCTTCAAGGGCAGGCGAACAGTTGCAGTATTGTAACACTTGACTTCCTTCACTAACAAAGTTCACCTGGCGGCTGGCGCCATGGTGTCTTGCGTCAACTTGCTGCCTGCAGGCCCTGATCATGAAGAGCAGATCCAGGCAGGGCCTGCAGGCAGCCCTGGGCCGGCGCGAGTCCGACCCAGGCGGGGGCTTCAAATCGGCCTTTTGCCCGCCTCCATGTGATTTCGGCCCAGCCACAGGCCGAATGGCCAATGGGCCAATCCAACCCTGACAGTGAACTACAACCACCTCGGGCAGAGGCCCTTGTGACCTCAAGGTCTTCTATATTTGCATAGCCCAGGCCTTCTCCAACATGGCCTTCGGGCTACAAGGTGCTTTCTTTGGCACTCCACCAGCCCCCTTTGTCATGGCTGATTGGCCACCTGCACCAACAAATCCAGCAAGGCCCAGGAGCACCGGCCCCAATGAAGGGCCACCTTCAAAGGCTAGTGACTTGCCCTGCCTGGGCCTGTCTGGGTCCTGGAGGGATCGGAGGGTCGCCAATCCTGCTTCTCTGCATCTCTGACCTGAAGATCGCCCAGTGAGCACAAAGCTGGTAAGATCTTCTTCCCTCCGTCCCATCCGTGCCCCCTACAAGCATTCTCACTTGGCCCCACATCGCTGATCTACCCCCTATGCAGACACTCCTTTGATGTGTGCTCTACTGCTCCTCTGCTGCTTTTAAGGATCACTAACTTGTCGCCTCTCCTCCATCACGCATTTCGCTCTCCCTCACTTCTGTGTGCTACTCTGGCTATACTGCCTTCCACGCTATGCCTCAAGGTCCCCAGCCTCCTTGCACCTTCTTAAGGGCCAGACCCATCTTCCTCATCAACTTCCTTGCACCGCCGTTCTTTGATGGATCCTATTGTTGGCCTACATTCATCCTTTTCTCTGTGACTTGCACACAGGGCGTAAATCAAAATGTATGTTGCTCCTCACCTCCATTTCACAGTGCCCTAATCCTTCCTTACTTAGGGATTTCCTGCAATTATACTGACCACATTATTCCATGAATCGTATGTATTACCTTCCTTAGCAAATAGTGTGCTCTACTCACCTGCTAGGAATTCTCAAATCTGCCTACCTGCATATGACTGTTTTTGGCATTTGGAGAGTGTGTATTTTTACTCATCTGTTTAAAAACTAGAACTTGCCTACCTGCATATTTCTGCTTGTACTGGAAAGTATACTCTTGCCTCTCCTATACGAAAGACAGCCCTGCATGCTTGTACAATTGCTGTTTAGCTCCTTGCCTCCTTCCCTATTACTCTCTCTCTCCTATGTCCTTGTTCCTGCCCTCCCTTTTAATTTCCGTGCCTTCTGCCATTGCTGTATTCCTTGCCTCATCTTTCATTCCAGGACCGACTGTTGCATCCCTGTGTAGCTTTTCATTATTGAATCTGGATGTTTTTTTAAACTGCTGGCTTTACTCACATGTTGGCATTTTGTTTTTACTTTTTTGATAATTGAATCCTGTTGCTTTAACTTGTGAAATGTTCATGCTCCCTTGCTGGTTGCTGTAACCTAGGACCTTTCCCTCTTACCCTTTCATTTACTGTTTTCATTTGTTGCATTGGCCTTCCCCCCTTGATTGCTGCTAGGCCGCCTGGTGAGTTCGGTGTGCACTGTGCAGTCCCCTTCCTGCCCCCCCCCCCCAGTCGTCCCTGTGCAACCATGGTGCTCGCCATCTCTCCTATCTACTCTAATTGCTATTCTATCACTTATCCTACCCCTCTCTCGAAGGAGAACATTTAAAAAAGCACTCCTGGTCTCCAACCCATGATTGCTCATTGTTGACGCCTACGTCAATGCTTCCTCCAGGCAGATTACAACTGACATCCTCTTTGCTGTTCCCTCTCCTGACCTATGGACACCCCACATGGTATCTATCCTTTCCCCTTTTTCCTTCTCACCCATTAATGGTGGAACCAGATGGGAAGTGCTCTTGGCACTATCAGGGCCCAGGGCTCTCAGCCCAATCTCCTACTTCTTGACATGCGTCTTCCCTCTCTCATTAACTTCCTCCCTTCTCCTGCCATTCCTCTTGCTGCCACCCCCTGGGCTCTTTGCCCCCAGTGACGGATGATGTACCTCGTCCCTGTTCCCTGCTTCGGAACACCTTTGAAGGTGGCGACCTGATTCACCCAGCTGCCCTCAATTCTCGATTTACTGTCAAACACTCCTCTTACATCTGTCACCTCCTTGAAGACTTTGACCTCGACGTGCTCGCTCTCATTGAGATGTGGTTCAATGCCAGCTCTATCACTGCTTTTGAAACTCTCCTTCCTGAGGGCTACAAGATCTTCTCCAAGGCCAGATCAAACCGGTCTGGAGGCAGAATGGCTCTTGTCTTCCCTGAATGGGAGCTTTGTGTCTCTCCTTCCCTCTCGCTCACTCTCGCTACCATTTACAGGACCCTGGGCCAATCTCCCTCTTCCTCTTGGAGTGGGCTGACCTCGCCTCTTCTCTTCTGACCTCTACCTCTAAGCTTCTCCTCCTTGGAGACTTCAACATTCATCTAGACTCATCTGATGCAGCCACTCTACTCTTCCACAACCTTTGCGACTCTCTTTCCCTCACCACTCTTCCCTCTGATCCAACCCACTCAGCCGGCCACGCCTTGCATGCGCTCATAACAGTCAATGGGCCTCATTCCGAGTACGGCGCTAACCAATGGCGCTATTAACGCCTTGGTTGACGCCGTACCCGGACCGGCAGCGCCTTGATGGTTGGCGGAATCACCGCCCCATTCCAAGGTTGGCGGGGCGGTGATTCCCCATTCACCAAGGCTCTTCCCCATTCCCAAATGAGCCCCCATAGGGCTCAATGGGAATGGGGAAGATGCAAATAACGGTGACCGTTCATTACGGTCACCGTTATTGGCTTGCAGGCCCCTTTGCGCCCTTGACTTTAACACCTGCTCAAAGCAGGCGTTAAGGGCGAGGGCGCAGAGGGAACTCGGAGTATGGCGGTAAGGGAATGTTGCCACCGGTCTCGTTACCGGTGGCCGCTATCCCTTACCGCCATACTCGGAATGAGGCCCAATATCTCCATCTCTAATCCTCTCACTAACCCTCTCTCCTGGTCTGACCATGCTCTCCTCTCCTCACATCTGGAGCTCCTAGGGTCCACGGCTAAGCCTCTGCCTTTACTGCCAGTCTCTTTCTCCGTCATGTGACCGATGAAGCGAGTGTCAGTAGCTACTTTTACCGCCTCTTTCATTCCTCCCTCCACCCCTGCTATTGACTCTCAGACTGACTGTTCTCTTGTTAACCTTCACCTCTCCATCTGCAACACCCTTGATATCCTTGCCCCTGCCACAAGGACCCGCTAGAAGCCTGCCTCCAAAGTGCAATAATTGGTATGATTCTGACGTAGCCTCGCTTAAACAGGAGTGCAAAGTCGCTGAACGGAAATGGTTGGGTTCAAGTACATGCTTTGACAAAGTGGCATGCTGTCTGCTCCAAAGGTAATACAGACTCTCCATCTGCTCCAAGAAATGGGCCCATATCCAAACCCGCATTTCTGGGGCCCCAAACAACAGGGGTGAACTTTTCAAAATCTGCAAAGAACTTGCCAATCCTACTTCTGTCTCCACTTTCTCTGCTCCCTTCTCAGGCCCTCTGCACGGCCTTGGCCACCCATTTCACTACCAAAACTCAGGACATACTGTCCTCTCTCTCTACTCCCTCTCTCCTCCCCCTGTACCCAGGCCTCCCTTGGCTTCCCTCTCCCCTCCCCCTACTCTCCTCCTTCTCACCGATAGCGCTGGATGAGGTAATTAAGGGTGGTGGGTGGACCACTGGCCGACACATCGACTAAGCATATTGTATTAGGCTAGGCCCAGGAAACCATTTTGAAAACCGGAACGCCATCTTAAGACATGACTCCTTGTGCGCTGCAGCACGGACCCCACCTTTAGAGAGTCCTCGTCTACCCTGTTGCCTCCGCTCCCTGGCAGATCCACTGAAAGCCCGTTCCCACGACCAGTCGGACATGAGCTAGTGTTAGAGCAAACACTGTATCTTTCACCTTCCGCAGTGCATCATTATCCTCAGCGTGACCCGGGCAGCGGGGCTGGCTTGGAAAATAACTGTAAACCGTCCTCGATGAAACAAAAGCCTTAATCCCACACCAGGAAACTGCTCATACATATATACATATATACATAGATTGCATTACAATGATATCCCTCGTGCACGACCTCTGTGTCAAAAATCTACAAACTCTGTACGAACCGAAGAATGTGTCATTGTGCGACCACATGGTCACAATACTCAAACCCCCTCAGTATGCACAATACACTCAAGGTCCCTGGCCTCCTACTATGTGCCTCTCTAGTAGTAATGTAAAGTGAATGATACCAAGTCCTTATGTCATGACTACCGTGATGCTGCTAGAGTGCAAAGGAACACAAGTGCGACAGTATTGTGAGCTCATGTAAATAAGATACATAGAATGCCATCAAGTGCAAATGTACAGGTTTAATGTGTATTACTGCTGTCAACCGTATTGGTCTGTTGCTCCTGCGTGCTCCAACAACCCTAATGCTACCTCACGTATCGTGTTTACAGTGTGATGCAAAAACTGTTAATATTGCAAATACTTACCCTATAGTGACTAATGGAGTTGTAGATATAGTTAACGAATTCTGAAATGAATATGTACTGCTGTAAATGCTATAGATGTGTGACCCCTTAGCCATTTTATATTATGCGAATCCCTTCGTTTTACAGTTTGCAGCTTGCTAGAAGACTATCATTGTGGGCATATCCAAGGCCACCTCTCCTCCCTTCCCATTGAAGCCTGCCAGAGAAAGCAAAGGCCCGAGCAACACCGCCTCACCTCCCCCAATTCGGCTGGAGTCGTTTCATGCATTCATGATTCCCCCACAGCTCACATGGCCACGAACAGCCACCTGAATTATTTACAGCCCAGCAGCAAAATCCGGCCATAACCAGAGGCCAGAGGTGCCCCCTCATAGGTCCCAGGACCCATCAGTTCACCCCAGATTAATGACACTTGTAAAAGAAGACACCTAATATTGCACCAACATTTTGTAAAAGCATCCGTCATGACTTCTAATGAGACCCAAAGCCTGGACAGCTTACCCCATGCCCTGAGACCCGACCCCGTGGCCTATGATACCTAGTCAACAGGATAACAGCAACCCTGTATTGATGTATCGCCAAAGTACCCCACCTAATGCGCATTGCTCCTGTGTTATATTAACCTGTAGAATAACCTATTGTAGGATTTACAGGACAACTGACATTGCAGCATTGAATGAATGGGGTGTGCCTGGCCCTTAGGGCAGAAAGCCAATAAAGACGTCCATCAATGACACTGACCACACCTGACCGGACAGCGCCTCCTGGATGAGCCCAGCTGACCTGCCCACCCCACGTTGGCACCCGGCGGTGTCCACCAACCATGGAGAGACGCATCACAGCTGCACATATAGTTAGTCGACGCCACCCAATCCCCATGTACATGTGCCCCCTATAGTGCGTAGGTGCCTATGACACTTTTTGTAAATAAAAACGCCTGTCTTTGCTATTGTCAGACAGAGCGCTCTCGGAGTTTGCAGAGTTCTTTGCATGCCCTATTTTGACTTAGATAAAGCTTCCCTTAAGCTCACCCGCACTTGGTCCTAGCCTTATTCCCATTCGTGGGAGAGTCCATTCTTGCCTCTCATTGCGGGAAGGGTCGTGCTATCTGGGGACGCTCGCCTTCAGTGGTGACCCCGATTGCGTGATTGCATCTCCTGGTATGTCCTTTCCGTCCCCTCTGGCACGAAAATCTCCGGTCGAAAGGGGAGACGCACAGTACGCCTGCTCCGGAAAGCTACCCGCCTACGGCGACTGGTACGCTCAGAAGTGCGCAAGTATTAGAGAAAGGGTAAGGGATCCCATTTCAAAAAATCCCCTTTCAGTACCGCTCGCCGGAGCTGGGATTGGACGTTGAGCGTGAGGCAGCGCCGCCTAGACGAACCCAGTTCGGAGACTCTCGGTTCAAGACGGGCACGTGAGTATTAAGTGCGAGTGATCATAAGGGATACGGGGAGTAGGGGAAGGGAACAGGATTTAAAAAAATAAAAATTAAAAAAAAACGAGGTCATTTTAAAGGGGGACGCAGTGGGGATCACTAGAATCAATACTATACTTTATTTCCTTTTTCTTTGCATATGGCCATTAGGATCAAAAGGTGAAAAGAGATAACGATACAGGAACCTAGGTCTGCAAGGGGGTAGAAGGCGGCGCCGCATAGTGCTATCTTGACTAGTATTGGGAATATATGAACAAGTGGAGAATAAGATAAAGGTGTCTGGTAGAAAAAGGAGACACAGTGAATATATTAGTAAACGCTTTTCTTTGATTCTTTCTGGGTCTATAAATGAAAATAGGTTAAATACTGAGTAAAGACAAAAAGAGATTCGCATGAAAAAGGGGGACCTTATAACAAATAAAGAAAGGTTAGGGTAAACAAGAGAGGGGGGAAAGAGATTAAAGGTTACACTTCCAACAGGGTACCGACTATCATTGTATATGCATTATATGTGTTGACACAAAGCCATGTTATGATGATTTAGTGGATTGTAAAATGTGCATGATCATGGTGTGGTCATGGTAAGTGTGACCAGGAAACATTATAAGGTGGTAAACCCAATGAATTAAGTTGTTTCTTTTGAATATTTGTGCTGGAAATATTGGTAGTGTGCAGAAGGTGGTTTGCTCTTGTATGTGCCCCCTAAGTAATTTCTAGTATAAAGTACACAACCGCACACCCCCTTATTGCCAAGGTGTCAGAAAATCATAGAATTTTAGAGATACATATCCATACATATATTGTTACAGAAGCCAACCACATACAATGGTGACAGAGACACCCCTGGCTCATATCTGTAAGAGTTTACCTGGATATGCTGAACGCATTAGAAAGTACCACGATCAGTGGGTCACAGAGTTAAAGGGAGAAGGTCTGCCCCAAATGTGGCCCGAAGGAGGATCTTTTGATAAAAATGTTCTAGACATGGTGGCTACATGCATTTTCATGAAATATGAGGGCAAACAGTTCCACAATAGGAGGGAGATATTAGATCTCTGGCGATTGTTTGAAGAGGTGCCTCCCATCAAAAAGATAGAGCCGACTACCAACTTGCCATCTACCACAGACAACCCGTTACTAATACCCAAAGGCGATAAAGAACTGACTGAGGAAGAAAAACAAGGTGAGTGACATGGTTGTACCCTATACTTAATAAACCGGTGCCCGCAGAAGGGTATAGTGACCCCACATATATCCCCCCAACTCAAGCTACAACAACACATGGCCTGACTGCACCCCCACCATACGAGGGTCATAGACAGCGTGGACAGATATGTACACCCACAGTAGATATAGAGAAGTTAACAGAGGATTTAGATTCAAGGCTCTCATTAGCAAGAGATGAATTATCTAGAATTAAAAATATCTGCGAGCAAAGTTGGACGAACGCTGCCCAACTAGAGCAAACACCAAGGACACAAAACAATGACAGGACGATTGAGGAGGGGTGGAAGAAGGGGGAAATATTGTTCAGAATACAAGAAGAGCCCACGCGAATAATAGAAATAGATGGGGCAAGTGAACGTGCAGATGATGAGCTTCTGGTTACAGGGGGAAGAGAGGACTTGTGGTGTGATGTGGAGGACGATGAAGAAGAAGGAGGGAGATTAAGTGTGGCAATGGGAGGAGAGAGTGGGAGAATGGATAGTGCACATCTGGGGAGAACAATGGATGAGGAATGGACAGGGCGACTAAGAAACAGGCTAGGGAGAATGGCCCCGCTAGGAAGGAAGGGAACGAAGGTGAGTATAAGCAAAGCAACAAAGGGGAAGTTACAACTCCCATTGATACACAGGGGAGGACAGAGACCAAACTACATACCCTGGGCTCAAATGGATAAGGCCAATCTGTTAAAACTGTTACCACCACTGTCCGGAGGGGCAAGTAAGTGGATATATGTATTTGAGAAACACACAGCGGGGGGTCCCACTTGCGGTAGGGGATGTAAAAAGCCTACTAGTATCAGCGGTTGGGGACCAAGCAGATAGAGTGTGGATAAAAGCCGGTTTTCCGGGGATAACATTAGATTGTGACCGTCACGATGGTGCTTCCTTTAACACAGTACGAGCACGAGTGTGGGACGCATTAAGAGAAACATTTCCAGACACACCAGACTTACAGTCAGTTATGCAATGCACAATGAACGAGGGGGAGGATGCTATGGATTACATTTTTCAGGTACAGGAGATGTGGAGAGCGGAAACGGGCACGCCCTTTTACCAGTTAACATCATTATTTTATTTCATAATCAAGAGAGGATTGCCAAAAGAGGTACAAAAAGCACTAGACAAAATTGCAGGAATTGAGGCGAAGGGGTGGCCCGAAATACAGAGTATAATAGTACACCACTGCAAACGAATAAAGAAACGAGAAAAGGAAATAGCACAAAAAAGATTGGCAGATGAAGCCAGGTTAGTACAAACAAAACTGGTGAAGGTCGCTGCAGCAGTAGCGGCGCTCCCACATAGTAGGGAGGGAGACGAGGAGGAGGAGGGTCTGGTAGCAATACAGGGGAGGATGGCAGCGAATTGGGCAGGTCTGGGACAAGCACAGTGGAATGGCCAGGAGCAGTACGGAGGTCAGCAGTAGCAGGATTGGGTCCCTCGCAGGGGATGAGGTGGGTACAGGGGTCACAGAGGAGGGGGGCAGGGGTACGGTGGTAATGGAGGATATGTGGGGCAAGGCCCCAGAGGTGCACAAGGGAGCTGCTGGAATTGCGGGAGGTGGGGGCACTTCTCACGAGAATGTAGAAACAGACCAAACAACGGTTTTCAGGATGTGGAGCAATACGGTAACCCCACCCAGGGAGCCCATATGGCCTCCCAATGGGAAGACAACAGAGGCCAGAGGAGCAAGGGTATGTAGACCAAATACACGTTCAACACAGCAGAACACAGGGTCACCCACAGAACGGCGAACCTATGCACTACACACCAGGAAACCCCTTCGCCACAGTTGCGAACGGGGCACCTGCCCCAGCCCCCTATAGCGGTGTGGCGGTTGTGTGAGGCAATGTTTTTAGTCAGGGGGGAACAATGAGGCAGCCAGCATAGGACAGCCCACAGGGAACACTTGCGTGTCCCGTCCTATCTACCACCTACAATGCAGCGGAGGAACCATTAGTGGGGGCGCAGATAGGAGACAAGCAGTTCATATTTATGGTGGATTCGGGAGCCGAAAAGTCATGCATACGTGAGGGTCGGTTTCCGCTTTCTAACCATAGGTTGGAGACGCAGACGTTCTCTGGGGCTGTCATCGAAGTTCCTTACACAGAAGAGTTGGATGTGACCGTGGGGGGTAAGACAGTGAGGGCGCCCCTACTGTATTACGAACATTCCCCAATAAACCTGCTCGGAAGGGACCTTCTCAGCAAGCTCAATATGACTATATCCTTCACAGAAAGAGGGATAGTTTGCTCAACCCCAGGAATATGCCCGCTGCGTGTAATGCTAGTGGTACATGCACAAGCAACAGCACCAGAGATACGTGGCATGCCGGTAGATGAAAGTGTGTTCATTGAAGGGTTGAAAACTCTAGCACGAGTAGTACCTGAGCTAAAAAGGTTAGAATGGAGGGTACCAGCAGAATTCATCTTCCGCCCAATAGTACACACAGACATTACACCGGGGTCAGTGATATCTTTGGATTTGCACACAGTACAGATATCAGCCAAAAGAATTGCAGTAATTGGTATGGACATAGACGGGTGTGAATGGTGCACTTTGTTGTGCATCAATGCTCACATTGCCTTACATCAGGGGTGCACAACTGATTTTGACAGAGGGCCGAAAGTACCTTACATGAGGGCTATAGTGGGCCGAAAAGTAAAAGTGGGCGGGGCGGTAGGCGGGACATGTCAGGAGGCTTTTTCAACCCCCAATTTGTATTAAACACATGGAAAAAGATGTTTTTGAGGGGTAACGATTTTTATTGCATTTCAAACTTACATTTTGTACTACACATTTTCCATTGCTATCATTTATTTCGATTTAGTTATTGTATATCGTCTATTTAATTAAATTATATATATTTTATTGACCCTTGATTGGACATTCCGTTATTTTGGACTGCTATAGTTTGCTGTTTGGGTTACCCAAGAGGAGTATGGCCTTCGTTGAGTCAGGTTTCCTCAAAAAAGCAAAGGATGTACATCGCCTAACTGTGCCTGTTTTAGCTTTATTATTGAGTTCACTCTTGGAGTGCAACACTATGCCCCATGGCTCCCATCCCCAACCAAACACTATGCCCCATGGTCCCCTCACCCCCAACCAAACACTATGCCCCATGGCTCCCATCCCCAACCAAACACTATGCCCCATGGCCCCCTCACCCCCCTAACCCCCAACCAAACACTATGCCCCATGGGCCCCTCACCCCCAACCAAACACTATGCCCCATGGCCCCCACCCCAACCAAACACTATGCCCCATGGCCCCCACCCCCAACCAAACACTATGCCCCCTGTCCCTCACCCCCAACCAAACACTATGCCCCATGGCCCCCTCACCCCCAACCAAACACTATGCCCCATGGCTCCCACCCCCAACTTAACACTATGCCCCCTGTCCCTCACCCACCAAGCAAACACTATGCCCCCTGTCCCTCACCCACCAAGCAAACACTATGCCCCCTGTCCCTCACCCACCAAGCAAACACTATGCCCCCTGTCCCTCACCCACCAAGCAAACACTATGCCCCCTGTCCTTCACCCACCAAGCAAACACTATGCCCCCTGTCCCTCACCCCCAACCAAACACTATGCCCCCTGTCCCTCACCCCCCAACCAAACACTATGCCCCCTATCCCCCACCCCCAACCAAACACTATGCCCCATGGCCCCCTCACCCAAACCAAACACTATGCCCCATGGCCCCCTCACCCCCAACCAAACACTATACCCCAAACACACTCTCAAGCATGCACCCATACAGACCCGAACCCCCGCCCCCAACGCAGCACACACATTCTCAAGCATGAACCCATACAGACCCGAACCCCCCGCCCCCAACGCAGCACACACATTCTCAAGCATGCACCCATACAGACCCGAACCCCCCACCCCCCAACTCAGCACACACACATGCACCCGTACAGACCCGAACCCCCCACCCCCCAACTCAGCACACACACATGCACCCGTACAGACCCGAACCCCCACCCCCCAACTCAGCACACACACATGCACCCTTACAGACCCGAACCCCCCACCCCCCAACTCAGCACACACACATGCACCCATACAGACCCGAACCCCCCACGCCCCAACTCAGCACACACACATGCACCCATACAGACCTGAACCCCCACCCCCCAAATCAGCACACACAGACCCGAACCCCCCCAACCCCAACTCAGCACACACACAAACATGCACCCATACAGACCCGAACCCCCACCCCCCCAACTCAGCACACAAAAAACATTCAAATCAAAACATTCATACACATCCGACACCCACCCCCACCCCCGCATCTCAACATACACACAAAATACATTCAAATACAAACATTCACACACATCAGACACCCCCCCCACCTCCGCATCTCAACATACACACAAAATACATTCAAATCAAAACATTCATACACATCCGACACCCCCCCACCCCCGCATCTCAACATACACATAAAATGCATTCAAATTCCAACATTCATACACATCCGACACCCCCCCACCCCCGCATCTCAACATACACATAAAATGCATTCAAATTCCAACATTCATACACATCCGACACCCACCCCCGCATCTCAACACACACACAAAATACATTCAAATCAAAACATTCATACACATCCGACACCCCCCCACCCCCGCATCTCAACATACACATAAAATGCATTCAAATTCCAACATTCATACACATCCGACACCCATCCCCGCATCTCAACACACACACAAAATACATTCAAATTCCAACATTCATACACATCCGACACCCCCCCACCCCCCCATCGCAACATACACACACAAACAAAGTAAAACAGACCCGACACACAAACGCAAACAGACCACTTACCGGAGACGTGCTGGAAGGCAGGTAAGCGACAGGTAAGCAGGAAAGCTGGAATCGTACTACGGCTGGCGTGGTCCAAGGCTGAAATGCCTTCCAACATTCATACACATCCGACACCCATCCCCGCATCTCAACACACACACAAAATACATTCAAATTCCAACATTCATACACATCCGACACCCCCCCACCCCCCCATCGCAACATACACACACAAACAAAGTAAAACAGACCCGACACACAAACGCAAACAGACCACTTACCGGAGACGTGCTGGAAGGCAGGTAAGCGGCAGGTAAGCAGGAAAGCTGGAATCGTACTACGGCTGGCGTGGTCCAAGGCTGAAATGCCTTCCGGCATCAAGCCTTATGGACCACGCCAGCCGTAGTGTTGGCCCTCCATTGGGTCAGCACACACACACTACGTGGCTCGTAGGAGCAACGTGGTGCATGTGTGCTGAGCCAATGACGGCCAGTGTTTTGTCCGGCCCGGAAGACAACAAAGACTTTCCTAATGGAGGGCGGCCGCGGGCCGGACAAAAGAGCATGGCGGGCCGCAACTGGCCCGCGGGCCGTATGTTGTGCACCCATGCCTTACATGATCTATCAGATGAGGATCTCTTTTCAGACTCAGAAAGTGATGGAGAAATAATGATGGAAATAGCAATACCATGTGATATCTTGATGCAAACAAGACAAGTGCCTGTACAGTTAATGGCTGTGGTGGGAGCACCACCTTCCTTCTTTGATGATGAGATGAAATTAGTGCCAAGCAACTTGTGGACTACAGGTCCCCATGATGTAGGGTTGTTGCACGGAGTTACCCCAGTCACGATAAAACTAAAACCAGGAGCAATCCTGCCCCGAGTCAAACAGTACCCATTGTCCCGTGAAGCTGAGAAAGGGATAAAAGAAACGACAAGTGCCTTATTGGCCCAGAGAATAATAGTACCCTCAAATTCCCCATGTAATACTTGCATTTACCCGATCAAAAATGCAAAGGGAGGGGCATGGAGGATGATCCAGGACCTACGCCCACTAAATGACATCATTCAAAAAGAGTTTCCCCTAGTCCCGACCCCTGCATCAATACTTTGCAGTATCCCAAAGAACGCATCATATTTCACAGTAGTGGATTTGAAAAATGCATTTTTCTCCATTCCCCTGGCAGAAGAGAGCAGATACTTGACAGCATTTACACTGGGGGGGAAAGATATGAACATTGCAAGTTACCACAGGGTTACTGTGAGAGCCCCAGCATATTCAATCGTATCCTCCACAAAGACTTGGGAAATTTGACAGCTGAGAGTACAATCATTCAGTACGTAGATTACTTGCTCATATGCGAACAGAATGAGGAAGAGTGCCGGGAGGACTCAGTTACACTCCTAACACTGTTAGCCAACAAGGGGTACAAAGTGAATAGAGGGAAACTGCAATGCTGCCAACAAGAAGTATTATACCTGGGCCAGCTGATATCAAAGGATGGCAAAAAGATAATACCTGACAGAGTAGAAGCAATCACAGCAGTAAAAGAGCCAAAAACGGTAAAAGAAATGCAGAAGTTTTTAGGAATGTGCAACTATTGTAGAGCATGGATACTAGATTACACAGAATACACAAGACCTTTACTACAAGCACTCAAAGAGGCCCAGCGAGAGAATAAAGAAATAAAATGGTCAAAAGAGATGAGTGACTCGTTTGCGTCACTCAAACAACTAATTTCAAGCGCTCCAGTGCTCGCCAACCCGGACTATGAGCGCAAATTTTGCCTGTTTTCTCACTGCAAGGGACCACTAATGACAGCTGTTCTGACATAAAACACATCCATGGGACACAAGCCATTGGCTTACTACAGTGGCACACTAGACGCAGTTATGCAAGGACACTTTGCGTGCGAACAGTCTCTCGCCGTGTTCGCCATTGAGAAAAGTGCCACCATAGTAATGGGATGCTCTGTTACATTATATGTGAAACACTCCCTTTTCGCAATACTGGAGAGATCAAAAAGCACACTAACAACAGAGCGTGCAACAGCGTACGAGATAATATTATCCAGCGCCAACATTCACATAGTGAGGTGTAGAACAGTAAATCCAGCGACATTCATCACAGAGCCATGTACAGTAGAAGACATGCAAAAACACGATTTTGCAACATACACAGGAGAAGAGGGTGAGGGCCCGGTGGTAAGTGAAAATGCCCTAACAGAGTGAGATGTGTACTTTGTAGATGGATCAGCATCAATTGACATGGATACAGGTGAAAAACATGTAGGAATGGCGGTAGTGAGACTAGAGGAAGGTGAGTACAAAGTGCTAGTAAAATATTGCCTACCATCACACTTTTCCGCACAAGCAGCAGAGCTTGTTGCCCTAATTGAAGCTTTACGTGCAGCCAAGGGATGCACAGTCACAATATACACAGATTAAGCATATATGACTACAATGGTACACGGTGGTCTGGCCCGGTGAGGGCGGAGAGGGTTTCGCAGGGCGGATGGAACCCCAGTACAACATGCCGAGTTGCTACAGGAATTAATTGAAGCACTTAAAGAACCTACAATGGTGGCAATCGTCAAGTGCCAAGCACATACGTCCAACACAGATATTGTATCTTTGGGAAACGCAGCAACGGATGCTGCCGCCAAGGAGGCGTCATATTTCCAAAAGGAAATTGCAGGTGAGTACATGTTGCAGCAACAAGCGAGTGAGGAATTACCAGAAGGGTACATTGCCATGCCCATATCACAAATACTAAAGTTACAGGAAGAAGCAAGTAATGAAGAAAAAGCATTGTGGGAAAAAAGGGGTTGCAGCCAGTCGGCAACAGATTTACTATGGCGCCAAAATAACACAGGTAAAGTGGTGATGCCCATTAAATTAATGGAGATAGTGTTCCAGCAATTACACTTTCCAGCACACAATGCTAAACAACACATAGCAGCAGAGATACAGGAAGATTGGTTCGTGCCAGGGCTCCAGGAACATATATCAAGGTTTTATCAATGGAGTGCACAACGTGTCAGATATACAATTCTGGAATGACATTACGGAAACTCAGAGGGACAATTCCAAAGCCAACAGGGCCCTTCCGAGAACTACATATTGATTACGCAGACATGGGGGAAAGGTGTAATGGGGCACGCTACATGATAGTAGTTGTATGTCTATTTTCAAGATGGGTTGAGGCTGGTCCATGTGCACGTCTAGATGCTAAGTGCGCAGCAAAGTTCCTAGTGAGGGAAGTATTCCCGCACTGGGGAATTTGCGACGTGATTCGCTTAGACAATGGCACTCATTTTTGGAAAGAACTGTTCAAGGAAGTTACTGCATTATTGGGGATCAAACACAAGCTTTGCTCGATTTATCACACTCAAAGCAATGGCGTTGTGGAGAAGATCAACGGCCTATTAAAAGGAAGATTGTCCAATCTATGCTTCTCACTCAAAAAGAACTGGGTGTATTGCTTACCCCTAGCACTATTCGAGTTGAGAAACCAGCCAAGTAACAACCACCACTTGTCCCCGCACGAAATTGTGACATGGAGAAGAATGCACACAGCACATTCCCTGCTGCGTAGACACTCATATGCACATAGAAGCGCCACAGTATTAGGAGATGAGTTCACTGATTATCTGAAAAAATTGACTAGAGCAGCGCGTGCAATCTCAAGACAATTGTCACCGCCATTTACAAGAGAAGAGGGAAACCAAACTGTGTCATTTGTGGAACAGAGCCCCCAAGGACAACTAATGCCAGGGGATTTTATTTATGTTAGAAGTTTTGTGCGCAGATGGAGTGCCCCAAGATTCCATGGCCCATACGAGGTAGTTTTTTGTACTCCCACGGCAGTCAAAGTTAAAGGGCTGAGGTACTGGATACATCTAACAGACGTACGAAGGGCCTACAATAATGTTCAGAAGGAAGTGGATGAGGAGGCGCAGACAACAGCAAACAATAAAAAATGAAACATTAAATGAAAAAGGTGCAGCTAAAAATACGTTCATCAGGTATATTAATATGCTAACAAAGAAATTGATTTACAGGTACGACAAAGAAATAAATGAAAAACATTAAAGGATGAAATGAAAAATGGAAAAAGTGATTAAAATGGGAATATGCATCTTTCTCTCTCATTCGCTCTACACCCATCCCCTCTCTCTCCCTCTATCTCACATTATAATTGTATGGTGGCTGCTGTACAAAATGAAAATATTTACATGTATATACTTAATGCACTTTTATGTTTCAAATAGGAACAACCATGGTAACAAATGGGCAGCCCGCAACGGAGAGCAATAGAATAACAAGATATAGAAATGTTATAGTAGAAAGTTGTAGATATTCGTATGAATGTGGATTGTCTGTGTGTATCGTATTATTTTTTGTGATACTGTTTGGCATAAGCACATATTGGTTCATAGCATTCATCTCTGTCGAGATGAATGAGGGGGGAGGGGGGAACAGAAGTAATATTGCAAATGAAAATATAACAACTGAAAATGCAAAAGAAGGTGATTTTTTGGTATGGAACGGATACCAGCTTGTGTGGGGGTATAACACGAAACCGCCCAAAACAACCAACCATTCCAAGAAAAGCAGTGCTGAAATAAATGCTAGCATAAGTCCCCTGCCAAATGTCTCTAACTACAATGCCCTCAGTCTAAATGACCGCAACCCTTCTGTCATATCATGGCTTTATAATACCCCCACTACCCCGCCCACACAAGTATCCACCACTACAACAGCCAGTACCTTACATCATAGAACAACTGAAGAGAACAAAAAGATGGCAGAAAAGTTTGCATCTCTGTATGATGAATGGACAGAAGGGGATGTAGGAAAAGGGGGGTATAGAGCACACATCGCCCATGAAGCTGCGAGATATCTTAGAAGTAATAGGAGGAAAAGGGAGGTGGGAAGTAGTAAGTATGACGAGTATTATGGTCTGGGTTTAGATCAGATGGAAGACCCAAGACACCCTCACCAGACTAATAAATGGTATGCAGACATGAGCGCGACTGCTAAACAAACGACAAATGAAAGCTGCTATGTCTGCTCTTCTATCCCCCATGCCTCAGGAACACCCAAGGTGTTGCTACCAAAAGAATTACCTCTGATAAATGCCCAATGTCTCCTTCATCTTACGCTGTGCAGAATTAAGAACACCTTTCAGGCACACAAAATAACTTTTAGCATGCTGCAGAACGTGAAAACATGCTTCCCGAAAGTGGAAGGAGTAATATGCCTGAAAGAACCATTTTTTGTAATAAAGGGGACATTATTCACAGACAACCGATGGAAAGACGAATAAGTTACATGCAAAGCGGAGGCACTGCGGGGAGTGTCACCTGAAAAAATGCAGTGGATCGAAAGAACATGTACACCCATCTGGAAAGAGCGCATCACAAAGTTAACGTGGGTGACTGCCATTGAAAAACTGTTAAAACTGCAGAAAGAAATAACATATGAACTATGCTTCCAGGGGGAAGGAAAGACCGCAATGGGGGTAAACAAAGATTGCAACAGGACTCTCACCATCCCAGACATGAGGAAGGGGACAGCAGCACTCATGGACACCTACTGGGTGTGTGGCCGCAATCATGGAGCGGCAGTTGCTCACTGGCCACACTACATTCAGCACTAATGGTGATACCAGAGAGCCACATCGGCGGGGGCAGGAAGGGGCAAGAAGCCCCCCCGTGAAAATAAGGCCCGACAGACGAACCGCAGATGTATGTTTTATCCTCTGGCAACAAGGAGGAAATGCTGTCCTGAAACAGACGATCATCCAACTACATATCCAAGCATCTTCAGAGCTATTGGCACAGATCCCAGACAGATATCGATTCTTTAGCTCTGCAGAGACCTTCTTCGCATCACTCATTCCAAGCATCCAGGCACGGGCAAATGCTAAGTGGCTCCAAATAACACGCTGGGAGCTGATCCAGTTGGCAAACGATACAGAGGAAGGTTTCAACGTGATCAAGGTAGAATTGAGAGCCCTGCGGCTAATGACAATGCAAAATAGGTATGTCCTGGACCTATTAACAGCAATGGACGGAGGTGTTTGCCGAAAAATTGGAAGTGCATGCTGCACTTTCGTACCTTCTGAAGACGCTGATAATGGTACATTGTTCCACGTGATCGCAGCAGTGCACAACCTAGGAGAAAGAATGAAAATGGAAGGCGGGACAGAAGCAAGCACGTGGTTCAATAACCTCTTCTCCTGGGTCCCATCATGGCTGGGATTGACTGTTAAACTACTAATGCCAACAGTAGTGTTTTTACTTCTAATTTTTGTGTGTGCCAGATGGGCCTTCGATGCTGTGCAGGCGCAGTACCAAATGGTATATTGATGATGGTGACAATGGGCAATGCTCGAGGCACAACAGTGCAAGCTATGTAGGAAGCTCAAGTGCAAACAGGCGAAGAGCCGGGGCCTAAATACCAGATAGTGCCGGTATACCGCAATGGGGACATAGTAGATAGATTATGGCACACAACAATTAGAGAGCCCCGGGAACTGGCATAGTATGAGGAGGTGTGGGTAGACTTGGAGGGAACTAGGGATTGTATATATCTAACTTGTACCCCAGACGAATATGCTAGAAGGGGGGAAAGCCTGAGGGGGATGTGCAGGGCTTGGATGCCAATAAAGGGCACCCCGGCATGGGATGAGGCTGTGGCTGATGAAAAAGAATGTGAGCGGTTGGGGGAGTTACGGTATTCGTTACTTAAGTAAAACGAAAGGGGGGGAATGTATGGGAGGACAGGTCAAAGAGACACCCCCTCCCCTTTAATCCCCTCCTTGTGATGTCCATGGCTCTTCAGGGGCCCCCCTGCCACCATGGCCCAGGTGGTGGGTGGACCACTGGCCGACACATCGACTAAACATACTGTATTAGGCTAGGCCCAGGAAACCATTTTGAAAACCAGAACGCCATCTTAAGACATGACTCCTTGTGCGCTGCAGCACGGCCTCTACCTAGAGAGTCCTCGTCTACCCTGTTGCCTCCACTCCCTGGCAGATCCGCTGAAAGCCTGTTCCCACGACCAGTCGGACATGAGCTAGTGTTAGAGCAAACACTGTATCTTTCACCTTCAGCAGTGCATCATTATCCTCAGCGTGACCCGGGCAGCGGGGCTGGCTTGGAAAATAACTGTAAACCGTCCTCGATGAAACAAAAGCCTTAATCCCACACCAGGAAACTGCTCATACATATATACATATATACATATATTGCATTACAATGATATCCCTCGTGCACGACCTCTGTGTCAAAAATTTACAAACTCTGTACGAACCGAAGAATGTGTCATTGTGCGACCACATGGTCACAATACTCAAACCCCCTCAGTATGCACAATACACTAAGGGTCCCTGGCCTCCTACTATGTGCCTCTCTAGGGGTAATGTAAAGTGAATGACACCAAGTCCTTATGTCATGACTACCATGATGCTGCTAGAGTGCAAAGGAACACAAGTGCGACAGTATTGTGAGCTCATGTAAATAAGATACATAGAATGCCATCAAGTGCAAATGTACAGGTTTAATGTGTATTACTGCTGTCAACCGTATTGGTCTGTTGCTCCTGCGTGCTCCACCAACCCTAATGCTACCTCACGTATCGTGTTTACAGTGTGATGCTAAAACTGTTAATATTGCAAATACTTACCCTATAGTGACTAATGGAGTTGTAGATATAGTTAACGAATTCTGAAATGAATATGTACTGCTGTAAATGCTATAGATGTGTGACCCCTTAGCCATTTTATATTATGCGAATCCCTTCGTTTTACAGTTTGCAGCTTGCTAGAAGACTATCATTGTGGGCATATCCAAGGCCACCTCTCCTCCCTTCCCATTGAAGCCTGCCAGGGAAAGCAAAGGCCGGAGCGGCACCGCCTCACCTCCCCCAATTCGGCTGGAGTCGTTTCAGGCATTCATGATTCCCCTGCAGCTCACATGGCCATGAACAGCCACCTGAATTATTTACAGCCCAGCAGCAAAGTCCGGCCATAACCAGAGGCCAGAGGTGCCCCCTCACAGGTCCCACGACCCATCAGTTCACCCCAGATTAATGACGCTTGTAAAAGAAGACACCTAATATTGCACCAACATTGTGTAAAAGCATCCGTCATGACTTCTAACGAGACCCAAAGCCTGGACAGCTTACCCCATGCCCTGAGACCCGACCCCGTAGCCTATGATACCTAGTCAACAGGATAACAGCAACCCTGTATTGATGTATCGCCAAAGTACCCCACCTAATGCGCATTGCTCCTGTAGAATAACCTATTGTAGGATTTACAGGACAACTGACATTGCAGCATTGAATGAAAGGGGTGTGCCTGGCCCTTAGGGCAGAAAGCCAAGAAAGATGTCTATCAATGACACTGACCACGCCTGTCCGGACAGCGCCTCCCGGATGAGCCCAGCTGACCTGCCCACCCCACGTTGGCACCCGGCAGTGTCCACCAACCACGGAGAGACGCATCACAGCTGCACATATAGTTAGTCGACGCCACCCGATCCCCATGTACATGTGCCCCCTATAGTGTGTAGGTGCCTATGACACTTTTTGTAAATAAAAACGCCTGTCTTTGCTATTGTCAGACAGAGCGCTCTCGGAGTTTGCAGAGTTCTTTGCATGCCCTATTTTGACTTAGATAAAGCTTCCCTTAAGCTCACACGCACTTGGTCCTAGCCTTATTCCCATTCGTGGGAGAGTCCATTCTTGCCTCTCATTGCGGGGAGGGTCGTGCTATCTGGGGACGCTCGCCTTCAGTGGTGACCCCGATTGCGTGATTACATCTCCTGGTACGTCCTTTCCGTCCCCTCTGGCACGAAAATCTCTGGTCGAAAGGGGAGACGCACGGTACGCCTGCTCTGGAAAGCTACCCGCCTACAGCGACTGGTACGCTCAGAGGTGCGCACGTATTAGAGAAAGGGTAAGGGATCCCATTTCAAAAAATCCCCTTTGAGTACCGCAGCCGGAGCTGGGGCTGGACGTTGAGCGTGAGGCAGCGCCGCCTAGACAAACCCAGTTCGGAGACTCTCGGTTCAAGACAGGGACGTGAGTATTAAGTGCGAGTGATCATAAGGGATACGGGGAGTAGGGGAAGGGAACAGGATTTTAAAAAAAACAAAAAAAAAACGAGGTCATTTAAAAGGGGGACGCAGTGGGGATCACTAGAATCAATACTATACTTTCTTTCCTTTTTCTTTGCATATGGCCATTAGGATCAAAAGGGGAAAAGAGATAAAGAGACGGGAACCTAGGTCTGAAGGGGGAAGAAGGCGGCACCGCATAGTGCTATCTTGACTACTACTGGGAATATATGAACTAGTGGAGAATAAGATAAAGGTGTCTGGTAGAAAAAGGAGACAGTGAATATATTAGTAAACGCTTTTCTTTGATTCTTTCTGGGTCTATAAATGAAAATAGGTGAAAGACAAAAAGAGATTTGCGTGAAAACGGGGACCTCATAACAAATAAAGAAAGGTTAGGGGAAACAAGAGAGGGTGGAAAGAGATTAAAGGTTAAACTTCCAACAGGGTACCGACTATCATTGTATATGCATTATATGTGTTGACACAAAGCCATGTTATGATGATTTAGTGGATTGTAAAATGTGCATGATCATGGTGTGGTCATGGTAAGTGTGACCAGGAAACATTATAAGGTGGTAAGCCCAATGAATTAAGTTGTTTCTTTTGAATATTTGTGCTGGAAATATTGGTAGTGTGCAGAAGGTGGTTTGCTCTTGTATGTGCCCCCTAAGTAATTGCTAGTATAAAGTACACAACCGCACACCCCCTTATTGCCAAGGTGTAAGAAAATCATACAATTTTAGAGATATATATCCATACATATATTGTTACAGAAGCCAACCACATACAATGGGGACAGAGACACCCCTGGCCATATCTGTAAGAGTTTACATGGATATGCTGAACGCATTAGAAAGTACCACGATCAGTGGGTCACAGAGTTAAAGGGAGAAGGTCTGCCCCAAATGTGGCCCGAAGGAGGATCTTTTGATAAAAATGTTCTAGACATTGTGGCTACATGCATCTTCATGAAATATAAGGAGAAACAGTTCCACAATAGGAGGGAGATAGTAGATCTAAGGCGATTGTTTGAAGAGGTGCCTCCCATCAAAAAGATAGAGCCGACTACCAACTTGCCATCTACCACAGACAACCCGTTACTAATACCCAAAGGCGATAAAGAACTGACTGAGGAAGAAAAACCTGGTGAAGTGACACGGTTGTACCCTATACTTAATAAACCGGTGCCCGCAGAAGGGTATAGTGACCCCACATATGTCCCCCCAACTCAAGCTACAACAACACATGGCCCGACTGCACCCCCGCCACACGAGGGTCATAGACAGCGTGGACAGATATGTACACCCACAGTAGATATAGAGAAGTTAACAGAGGATTTAGATTCAAGGCTCTCATTAGCAAGAGATTAATTATCTAGAATTAAAAATATCCGCGAGCAAAGTGGGACGAACGCTGCCCGACTAGAGCAAACACCAAGGCACAAAACAATGACAGGACCATTGAGGAGGGGTGGAAGAAGGGGGAAATATTGTTCAGAATACAAGAAGAGCCCAGGCGAATAATAGAAATAGACGGGGCAAGTGAACATGCAGATGATGAGCTTCTGGTTACAGGGGGAAGAGAGGACTTGTGGTGTGATGTGGGGGACGATGAAGAAGAAGGAGGGAGATTAAGTGTGGCAATGGGAGGAGAGATTGGGAGAATGGATAGTGCACATCTGGGGAGAACAATGGATGAGGAATGGACAGGGCGACTAAGAAACAGGCTAGGGAGAATGGCCCCACTAAGAAGGAAGGGAACGAAGGTGAGTACAAGCAAAGCAACAAAGGGGAAGTTACAACTCCCATTGTTACACAGGGGAGGAGGGAGACCAAACTACATACCCTGGGCTCAAATGGATAAGGCCAATCTGTTAAAACTGTTACCACCACTGTCTGGAGGGGCAAGTAAGTGGATATATGCATTTGAGAAACACACAGATGGGGTCCCACTGGCAGTAGGGGATGTAAAAAGCCTACTGGTATCAGCGGTTGGGGACCAAGCAGATAGAGTGTGGATAAAAGCCGGTTTTCCGGGGATAACATTAGATTGTAACCGTCATGATGGTGCTTCCTTTAACACAGTACGAGCACGAGTGTGGGACGCATTAAGAGAAACATTCCAGACACACCACACT
Source organism: Ambystoma mexicanum (assembly GCF_040938575.1). Taxonomy (NCBI): domain Eukaryota; kingdom Metazoa; phylum Chordata; class Amphibia; order Caudata; family Ambystomatidae; genus Ambystoma; species Ambystoma mexicanum. The sequence continues at coordinate 382,229,167 of NC_090925.1, forward strand.
TACAGTCGGTTATGCAATGCACAATGAACGAGGGGGAGGATGCTATGGATTACATTTTTCGGGTACAGGAGATGTGGAGAGCGGAAACGGGCACGCCCTGGTACCAGTCAACATCATTATTTTATTTCATAATCAAGAGAGGATTGCCAAAAGAGGTACGAAAAGCACTTGACAAAATTGCAGGAATCGAGGCGAAGGGGTGGCCCGAAATACAGAGTATAATAGTACACCACTGCAAACGAATAATGAAACGAGAAAAGGAAATAGCACAAAAAAGATTGGCAGATGAAGCCAAGTTAGTACAAACGAAACTGGTGAAGGTCGCTGCAGCAGTAGCGGCTCTCCCACATAGTAGGGAGGGAGACGAGGAGGCGGAGGGGCTGGTAGCAATACAGGGGAGGATGGCCGCGAATTGGGCAGGAGCGGGACAAGCACAGTGGAACAGACAGGAGCAGTACGGAGGTCCGGAGTGGCAGGATTGGGCCCCTCGTGGGGGACGAGGTGGATACAGGGGTCGCAGAGGAGGAGGGCAGGGGTACGGTGGTAATGGAGGATATGGGGGGCAAGGCCCCAGAGGTGCACAAGGGAGCTGCTGGAATTGCGGGAGGTGGGGGCACTTCTCACGAGAATGTAGAAACAGACCAAACAACGGTTTTCAGGATGTGGAGCAATACGGTAACCCGCACCCAGGGAGCCCATATGGCCTCCCAATGGGAAGACAACAGAGGCCAGAGGAGCAAGGGTATGTAGACCAAAGACACGTTCAACACAGTAGAACACAGGGTCAACCACAGAACGACGAACCTATGCACTACACACCAGGAAACCCCTTTGCCACAGTTGCGAACGGGGCACCTGCCCCAGCCCCCTATAGCAGTGTGGCAGTTGTGTCAGGCAATGTTTTTAGTCAGGGGGGAACAATGAGGCAGCCAGCATAGGACAGCCCACAGGGAACACTTGCGTGTCCCGTCCTATCTACCACCTACAATGCAGCGGAGGAACCATTAGTGGGGGTGTAGATAGGAGACAAGCAGTTCATATTTATGGTGGATTCGGGAGCCGAAACGTCACGCATACATGAGGGTCGGTTCCCGCTTTCTAACCGTAGGTTGGAGACGAGGGGTTCTCTTGGGCTGTCATTGAAGTTCCTTACACAGAAGAGTTGGATGTGACCGTGGGGGGTAAGACAGTGAGGACGCCCCTACTGTATTACGAACATTCCCCAATAAACTTGCTCGGAAGGGACCTTTTCAGCAAGCTCAATATGACTATATCCTTCACAGAAAGAGGGATAGTTTGCTCAACCCCAGGAATATGCCCGCTGCGTGTAATGCTAGTGGTACATGCGCGAGCAACAGCACCAGAGATACATGGCAGGCGGGTAGATGAAAGTGTGTTCATTGAAGGGTTGAAAACTCTAGCACGAGTAGTACCTGAGCTAAAAAGGTTAGAATGGAGGGTACCAGCAGAATTAATCTTCCGCCCAATAGTACACACAGACATTACACTGAGGTCAGTGATATCTTTGATTTTGCACGCAGTACAGATATCAGCCAAAAGAATTGCAGTAATTGGTATGGACATAGACGGGTGTGAATGGCGCACTGTGTTGTGCATGAATGCTGACATTGCCTTACGTGATCTATCAGATGAGGATCTCTTTTCAGACTCAGAAAGTGACGGAGAAATAATACTGGAAATAGCAATACCATGTGATATCTTGATACAAACGAGACAAGTGCCTGTACAGTTAATGGCTGTGGTGGGAGCAGCACCTTCCTTCTTTGATGATGACATGAAATTAGTGCCAAGCAACTTGTGGACTACAGGTCCCCATGATGTAGGGTTGTTGCAGGGTTACCCCAGTCACGATAAAACTAAAACCAGGAGCAATCCTGCCCCGAGTCAAACAGTACCCATTGTCCCGTGAAGCTGAAGAAGGGATAAAAGAAACGACAAGTGCCTTATTGGCCCAGGGAATAATAGTACCCTCAAATTCCCCGTATAATACTTGCATTTACCCGATCAAAAAAGCAAAGGGAGGTGCAAGGAGGATGATCCAGGACCTATGCCCACTAAATGACATCATTCAAAAAGAGTTTCCCCTAGTCCCGACCCCTGCATCAATACTTTGCAGTATCCCAAAGAATGCATCATATTTCACAGTAGTGGATTTGAAAAATGCATTTTTCTCCATTCCCCTGGCAGAAGAGAGCAGATACTTGACAGCATTTACATTAGGGGGGAAAATATATGAGCATTGCAGGTTACCACAGGGTTACTGTGAGAGCCCCAGCATATTCAATCGTATCCTCCACGAAGACTTGGGGAAATTTGCCAGCTGAGAGTACAATCATTCAGTACATAGATGACTTGCTCATATGCGCGAAGAATGAGGAAGAGTGCAGGAAGGACTCAGTTACACTCCTAACACTGTTAGCCCACAAGGGGTACAAAGTGGATAGAGGGAAACTGCAATACTGCCAACAAGAAGTATTATACCTGGGCCAGCTGATATCAAAGGATGGCAAAAAGATAATACCTGACAGAGTAGAAGAAATCACAGCAGTAAAAGAGCCTAAAACGGTAAAAGAAATGCAGAAGTTTTTAGGAATGTGCAACTATTGCAGAGCATGGATACTAGACTACACAGAATACACAAGACCTTTACTACAAGCACTCAAAGAGGCCCAGCGGGAGAATAAAGAAATAAAATGGTCAAAAGAGATGAGTGACTCATTTGCGTCACTCAAACAACTAATTTCAAGCGCTCCAGTGCTCGCCAACCCGGACTATGAGCGCAAATTTTACCTGTTTTCTCACTGCAAGGGAACACTAATGACAGCTGTTCTGACACAAAAGACATCCATGGGACACAAGCCATTGGCTTACTACAGTGGCACACTAGACGCAGTTATGCAAGGACACTTTGCGTGCGAACAGTCTCTCGCTGCCGCCGCGTTCGCCATTGAGAAAAGTGCCACCATAGTAATGGAATGCTCCGTTACATTATATGTGGAGCACTCCCTTTTCGCAATACTGGAAAGATCAAAAAGCACACTAACAACACAGCAAGCAACAGCGTACAAGATAATATTATCCAGCGCCAACATTCACATAGTGAGGTGTAGAACAGTAAATCCAGTGACATTCATCACAGAGCCATGTACAGTAGAAGATATGCAAAAACACGATTTTGCAACATACACAGGAGAAGACGGTGAGGGCCCGGTGGTAAGTGAAAATGCCCTAACAGAAGGAGAAGTGTACTTTGTAGATGGATCAGCATCAATTGACATGGATACAGGTGAAAAACATGTAGGAATGGCGGTAGTGAGACTAGAGGAAGGTGAGTACTAAGTGCTAGTACAATATCGCCTACCATCACACTTTTCCGCACAAGCAGCAGAGCTTGTTGCCCTAATTGAAGCCTTACGTGCAGCCAAGGGATGCACAGTCACAATATACACAGATTAAGCATACATGATTACAACGGTACACGGTGGTTTGGCCGAGTGGGGGCGGAGAGGGTTTCGCAGGGCCAACGGAACCCCAGTACAACATGCCGAGTTGCTACAGGAATTAATTGAAGCACTTAAAGAACCTACAATGGTGGCAATCGTCAAGTACTAAGCACATACGTCCAACACAGATATGGTATCTTTGGGTACATGTTGCAGCAACGAGCGAGTGAGGAATTACCAGAAGGGTACAATGCCATGCCCATATCACAAATACTAGAGTTACAGGAAGAAGCAAGTAATGAAGAAAAAGCATTGTGGGAAAAAAGGGGTTGCAGCCAGTCGGCAACAGATTTACTATGGTGCCAAAATAACACAGGTAAAGTGGTGATGCCCATTAAATTAATGGAGATAGCGTGCCAGCAATTACACTTTCCAGCACATAATGCTAAACAACACATAGCAGCAGAGATACAGGAAGATTGGTTCGTGCCAGGGCTCCAGGAACATATATCAAGGTTAGCAGTGGAGTGCACAACGTGTCAGATATACAATTCTGGAATTACATTACGGACACTCAGAGGGAAAATTCCAAAGCCAACAGGGCCCTTCCGAGAACTACATATTGATTACGCAGACATGGGGGAAAGGTGTAATGGGGCACGCTACATGATAGTAGTTGTATGTCCATTTTCAAGATGGGTTGAGGCTGGTCCATGTGCACGTCCAGATGTAAGTGCGCAGCAAAGTTCCTAGTGAGGGAAGTATTCCCGCGCTGGGGAATTTGCGATCTGATTCGCTCAGACAATGGCACTCATTTTGTGAATGAACTGTTCAAGGAAGTTACTGCATTATTGGGGATCAAAAACAAGCTTTGCTCGATTTATCACCCTCAAAGCAATGGCGTTGTGGAGAAGATCAACGGCCTATTAAAAGGAAGATTGTCCAAACTATGCTTCTCACTCAAAAAGTACTAGGTGTATTGCTTACCCCTAGCACTATTCGAGTTGAGAAACCAGCCAAGTAAGGACCACCACTTGTCCCCGCACGTAATTGTGACAGGGAGAAGAATGCACACAGCACATTCCCCGCTGCGTAGACACTCATATGCACATAGAAGCGCCACAGTATAAGGAGATGAGTTCACTGATTATCTGAAAAAATTAACTAGAGCAGCGCGTGCAATCTCAAGACAATTGTCACTGCCATTTACAAGAGAAGAGGGAAACCAAACTGTGTCATTTGTGGAACAGAGCCCCCAAGGGCAACTAATGCCAGGGGATTTTATTTATGTTAGAAGCTTTGTGCGCAGATGGAGTGCCCCAAGATTCCATGGCCCATAGAAGGTAGTTTTTTATACTCCCACAGCAGTCAAAGTTAAAGGGCTGAGGTACTGGATACATCTAACAGACGTACGAAGGGCCTACAATAATGTTCAGAAGGAAGTGGATGAGGAGGCGCAGACAACAGCAAACAATAACAAATGAAACATTAAATGAAAAAGGTGTAGCTAAAAATAAGTGTATCAGGTATATTAATATGCTACCAAAGAAATTGATTTACAGGTACGAGAAATAAATAAATGAAAAACATTAAAGGATGAAATGAAAAATGGAAAAAGTGATTAAAATGAGAATATGCATCTTTCTCTCTCGTCCTCTCTACACCCATCCCCTCTCTCTCCCTCTATCTCACATTATAATTGTATGGTGGCTACTGTACAAAATGAAAATATTTACATGTATATACTTAATTCACTTTTATGTTTCAAATAGGAACAACCATGGCAACAAATGGGCAGCCCGCAACGGCGAGCAATAGAATAACAAGATATAGAAATGTTATAGTAGAAAGTTGTAGATATTCGTATGAATGTGGATTGTCTGTGTGTATCGTATTATTTTTTGTGATACTGTTTGGCATAAGCACATATTGGTTCATAGCATTCATCTCTGTCGAGATGAATGAGGGGGTAGGGGGGAACAGAAGTAATATTGCAAATGAAAATATAACAACTGAAAATGCAAAAGAAGGTGATTTTTTGGTATGGAACGGATACCAGCTTGTGTGGGGGTATAGCACGAAACCGCCCAAAAAAAACAACCATTCCAAGAAAAGCAGTGCTGAAATAAATGCTAGCATAAGTCCCCTGCCAAATGTCTCTAACTACAATGCCCTCAGTCTAAATGACCGCAACCCTTCTGTCATATCGTGGCTTTATAATACCCCCACTACCCCGCCCACACAAGTATCCACCACTACAGCAGCCAGTACCTTACATCATAGAACAACTGAAGAGAACAAAAAGATGGCAGAAAAGTTTGCATCTCTGTATGATGAATGGACAGAAGGGGATGTAGGAAAAGGGGGGTATAGAGCACACATCGCCCATGAAGCTGCGAGATATCTTAGAAGTAATAGGAGGAAAAGGGAGGTGTGAAGTAGTAAGTATGATGAGTATTATGGTCTGGGTTTAGATCAGATGGAAGACCCAAGACACCCTCACCAGACTAATAAATGGTATGCAGACATGAGCGCGACTGCTAAACAAACAGCAAATGAAAGCTGCCATGTCTGCTCTCTTATCCCCCATGACTCAGGAACACCCAAGGTGTTGCTACCAAAAGATTTTTCTCTGATAAATGCCCAATGTCTCCTTCATCCTACGCTGTGCAGAATTAAGAACACCTTTCAGGCACACGAAATAACTTTTAGCATGCTACAGAACGAGAAAACATGCTACCCGAAAGTGGAAGGAGTAATATGCCTGAAAGAACCATTTTTTGTAATAAAGGGGACATTATTCACAGACAACCGATAGAAAGACGAAGAAGTTACATGCAAAGCGGAAGGCACTGCGGGGAGTGTCACCTGAAAAAATGCAGTGGATCGAAAGAGCATGTACACCCATCTGGAAAGAGCACATCACAAAGTTAACGTGGGTGACTGCCATTGAAAAACCGTTCAAACTGCAGAAAGAAATAACATATGAACTATGCTTCCAGGGGGAAGGAAAGACCTCGGTAACAAAGATTGCAACAGGACTCTCACCATCCCAGACATGAGGAAGGGAACAGCAGCACTCATGGACACCTACTGGGTGTGTGGCCGCCAGGCATACTTGCATCTCCCACAATCATGGAGCGGCAGTTGCTCACTGGCCACACTACATTCAGCACTAATGGTGATACCAGAGAGCCACAACGGCGGGGGCAGGAAGGGGCAAGAAGCCCCCCGTGAAAATAAGGCCCAACCGACAGAAGAACCGCAGATGTATGTTTTGTCCTCTGGAAAGGAGGAAATGCTGTCCCGAAACAGGCGATCATCCAACTACATAATCAAAGCATCTTCAAAACTATTGGCACAGATCCCTGACAGATATCGATTGTTTAGCTCTGCAGAGACCTTCTTTGCATCACTCATTCCAAGCATCCAGGCACGGGCAAATGCTAAGTGGCTCCAAATAACACGCTGGGAGCTGATCCAGTTGGCAAACGATACAGAGGAAGGTTTCAACGTGATCAAGGTAGAATTGAGAGCCCTGCGGCTAATGACAATGCAAAATAGGTATGTCCTGGACCTATTAACAGCAATGGACGGAGGTGTTTGCCGAAAAATTGGAAGTGCATGCTGCACTTTCGTTCCTTCTGAAAACGCTGATAATGGTACATTGTCCCACGTGATCGCAGCAGTGCACAACCTAGGAGAAAGAATGAAAACGGAAGGCGGGACAGAAGCAAGCACGTGGTTCGATAACCTCTTCTCCTGGGTCCCATCATGGCTGGGATTGACTGTTAAACTACTAATGCCAACAGTAGTGTTTTTACTTGTAATTTTTTGTGTGTGCCAGATGGGCCTTCGATGCTGTGCAGGCGCAGTACCAAATGGTATATTGATGATGGTGACAATGGGCATTGCTCGAGGCACAACAGTGCAAGCTGTGCAGGAAGCTCAAGTGCAAACAGGTGAAGAGCCGGGGCCTAAATACCAGATAGTGCTGGTATACCGCAATGCGGACATAGTAGATAGATTATGGCACACCACAATTAGAGAGCCCCGGGAACTGGAATGGTATGAGGAGGTGTGGGTAGCCTTGGAGGGAACTAGGGATTGTATATATCTAATTTGTACCCCAGACAAATATGCTAGAAGGGGAGAAAGCCTGAGGGGGGTGTGCAGGGCTTGGATGCCAATAAAGGGCACCCCGGCGTGGGAAGAGGCTGTGGCTGATGAAAAAGAATGTGAGCGGTTCGGGGAGTTACGGTATTCGTTACTTAAGTAACGAAAGGGGGGAAATGTATGGGAGGACAGGTCAAAGAGACCCCCCTCCCCTGCAGCCCCCTCCTTGTGATGTCCATGACTCATCGGGGCCCCCCTGCCACCAGGGCCCAGGTGGTGGGTGGACCACTGGCCGACACATCGACTAAACATACTGTATTAGGGTAGGCCCAGGAAACCATTTTGAAAACCAGTATGCCATCTTAAGACATGACTCCTGGTGCGCTGCAGCACGGCCCCCACCTTTAGAGAGTCCTCGTCTACCCTGTTGCCTCTGCTCCCTGGCAGATCCGCTGAAAGCCCATTCCCACGACCAGTCGGACATGAGCTAGTGTTAGAGCAAACACTGTATCTTTCACCTTTCGCAGTGCATCATTATCCTCAGCGTGACCCGGGCAGCGGGGGTTGGCTTGGAAAATAACTGTAAACCGTCCTCGATGAAACAATAGCCTTAATCCCACACCAGGAAACTGCTCATACATATATACATATATACATATATTGCATTACAATGATATCCCTCGTGCATGACCTCTGTGTCAAAAATCTACAAACTCTGTACGAACCGAAGAATGCGTCATTGTGCGACCACATGGTCACAATACTCAAACCCACTCAGTATGCACAATACACTCAGGGTCCCTGGCCTCCTACTATGTGCCTCTCTAGGGGTAATGTAAAGTGAATGATACCAAGTCCTTATGTCATGACTACCGTGATGCTGCTAGAGTGCAAAGGAACACAAGTGTGACAGTATTGTGAGCTCATGTAAATAAGATACATAGAATACCAGAATGCCATCAAGTGCAAATGTACAGGTTTAATGTGTATTACTGCTGTTAACCGTATTGGTCTGTTGCTCCTGCGTGCTCCACCAACCCTAATGCTACCTCACGTATCGTGTTTACAGTGTGATGCTAAAACTGTTAATATTGCAAATACTTACCCTATAGTGACTAATAGAGTTGTAAATATAGTTAACGAATTCTGAAATTAATATGTACTGCTGTAAATGCTATAGATGTGTGACCCCTTAGCCATTTTATATTATGCGAATCCCTTCATTTTACAGTTTGCAGCTTGCTAGAAGACTATCATTGTGGGCATATCCAAGGCCACCTCTCCTCCCTTCCCATTGAAGCCTGCCAGAGAAAGCAAAGGCCCGAGCGACACCGCCTCACCTCCCCCAATTCGGCTGGAGCCATTTCAGGCATTCATGATTCCCCCGCAGCTCACATGGCCACAAACAGCCACCTGAATTATTTACAGCCCAGCAGCAAAATCCGGCCATAACCAGAGGCCTGAGGTGCCCCCTCGTAGGTCCCACGACCCATCAGTTCACCCCAGATTAATGACGCTTGTAAAAGAAGACACCTAATATTGCACCAACATTGTGTAAAAGCATCCGTCATGACTTCTAATGAGACCCAAAGCCTGGACAGCTTACCCCATGCCCTTAGACCCAACCCCGTGGCCTATGATACCTAGTCAACAGGATAACAGCAACCCTGTATTGATGTATCGCCAAAGTACCCCACCTAATGCGCATTCCTCCTGTGTTATATTAACCTGTAGAATAACCTATTGTAGGATTTACAGGACAACTGACATTGCAGCATTGAATGAATGGGGTGTGCCTGGCCCTTAGGGCAGAAAGCCAAGAAAGACGTCCATCAATGACACTGACCACGCCTGAACGGACAGCGCCTCCCGGATGAGCCCAGCTGACCTGCCCACCCCACGTTGGCAACCGGCGGTGTCCACCAACCACGGAGAGACGCATCACAGCTGCACATATAGTTAGTCGACGCCACCCAATCCCCATGTAAATGTGCCCCCTATAGTGTGTTGGTGCCTATGGCACTTTTTGTAAATAAAAACGCCTGTCTTTGCTATTGTCAGACAGAGCGCTCTCGGAGTTTGCAGAGTTCTTTGCATGCCCTATTTTGACTTAGATAAAGCTTCCCTTAAGCTCACACGCACTTGGTCCTAGCCTTATTCCCATTCGTGGGAGAGTCCATTCTTGCCTCTTATTGCGGGGAGGGTCGTGCTTTCTGGGGATGCTCGCCTTCACCCCTTACCAGTACCTGCCCTGTGGCACCCTTCCCCAACCAGCCTACTGAGTTTGGTTCACTCCCTTCCTTCGCACTAGTTACCCTCAGCCCTTGTTCCCTGAGCACCTGTCCCCTTGGCCCTCCCTTAGCACTTGCTGAGCCCCTGTGCCCCCATCTCCACTGCACTTCTCCCTCTTCCCCTCTTCCTGCACTTCATATTACTGCTCTTGCACGATACGAATGTCACAAGGCCTAGTAAGACCATTATTTTCTTTCTCCTCTGTCCACCCCAACCCCCACTTTGTCTAGTGGCACCTGGAAACACTTTTTGATGTATAGGCACCATACAAATCTTCAATAAATAAATAAAGACCACAATTCCCAGACTCCTACCCCTGTACATCTCCATCACATGGACACAATTATGACTAGAGTTAATATGGCCACATTACAGCACATGACATGATTGGGTGCACATGAAAAGCATGCAGTTCAGCAAGCATGACAGTGTTCTACAAGTCACACCGCACATCTTTTGGCAACACCCAAATGGCGTACAAGCGGAGTAGGGTGTAAGCAAACAAAGGGACTCCAGCATCACATATATGCACGTTTTTGATGGGCTCTGGTTTCCTCCATTCAGGCACCACTTCAGAGTAATCCACTGGCCCTGCTGCTTCACAAAGACATGCCAACAGCATAGACAGTGTGTAAAGAAGCAGCCAGCTGCATTGGGAAGCCACACCGCCAGTACTTTCACTCACCCTGCCAATGGCACAGTGACTGAAAGCAGTAGAGAACTAGTGGACGCTCAGACACCCACATACACACAACAGTGGACAGTGGAATAAGCCCCCATGCAGATGTCAGAACCCACCCCACAGTCGAGGGCAGTAGTGAGTAGGAAAAGGGGCCACCAGCAGAACTTGCGATTCAGTCACCCATAAAGAATGGAGACCAACAAGATCAACATGAATATTTACATTATTTATTTGATGACCAAACCACCACTTCGCCCAACATCCTGCCACACGTCAACCCGCCAGAGCATTCCAACTCCACAGGATAATGCCAACATACCAGATCACACAACCATGTTGGTTGTGGGTCAACATGAGCTTGTCCAAGAGGCCACAGGCCAAGCCGATCTAGCCGAACAACAGCAGCACATACAAGAAAATCTAGTAGCATAATCATCTATCCACATTCCAGACTGGCGTCCTGGCATCAATGAAGGAACCACTCGACAGACAAATAGCGGCTTTCATGACTCTCCATGCACAGTCAAGGGAGGACCACATACATTCTACTAAAAGCAGGAAGAGGCTGCAATAAATCAATGCTGGACTTGCTTCCTCAAACCGAGGATCCACCCATTGCTGTGTCGGCCGTGGCATATTGCACTGAGGCATGAACCTGGACATAGTCCGCTCTATGGTGGCCACCAATAGACTGCAGGGGCGTCTGACCTCCAGTAAAAATCACTTCAGCAGGCACTTCCGCAGCAAGCACAGTAGTCCAAATCTCACCAGTAAAAATCACTTCAGCAAGCACAGTAGTCCAAATCTCACCAGTAAAAAATCACTTCAGCAAGCACTTCTGCAGCAAGCACAGTAGTCCAAATCTCACCAGTAAAAATCACTTCAGCAAGCACTTCTGCAGCAAGCAGAGTAGTCCAAATCTCACCAGTAAAAATCACCTCAGCAAGCACTTCTGCAGCAAGCAGAGTAGTCCAAATCTCACCAGTAAAAATCACTTCAGCAAGCACTTCTGCAGCAAGCAGAGTAGTCTGCAGCAAGCAGAGTAGTCCAAATCGCACCAGTAAAAATCACCTCAGCAAGCACTTCTGCAGCAAGCACAGTAGTCCAAATCTCACCAGTAAAAATCACTTCAGCAAGCACTTCTGCAGCAAGCAGAGTAGTCCAAATCTCACCAGTAAAAATCACCTCAGCAAGCACTTCTGCAGCAAGCAGAGTCGTCCAAATCTCACCAGTAAAAATCACTTTAGCAAGCACTTCTGCAGCAAGCAGAGTAGTCCAGATCTCATGTGTCCAGCATGGCATTGCAGGAGGGTCCTGTGTTCATTTATCGACGCTCATATTTTCGGATTTTATTTTCCAAAAATATTTTTGGGGAACAAAATAAAAAATTGTACCATTTTGTGGGGGTTCCTCCACCAATCCTCGCCATTAATGTAACACTATTTCTGACCACATACCCCTTGTATATCCTTCCCCACACACCCCTATTTTTGTATGAGTTTTTTTATAGAAAAAAACATGTCAGCAAAAAACACATCGGAAAAAAAAGACTGGCGATACATGAATGTCATAGCTGGCAAGAGACAACCCAGCCCCAGAGCCACTGCACTCCCACACCATTGGAGAGTGCAGAAGAGGCCTCCTGCAAGGAGACGATGCAAGCAGTGAGGTTTCCAAATAAAATGTCATGCGGTTGTCCTGTTGAGTAACTCACACGAACATTGTGATTTGACACACATGGCACAATGTGTATGCTTCCGGGACCCTGAGAGCCTGTTGGGAAACTATGAAGGCATCCAAGGATGCTGCACATTAGGCAACATGTATGCTACCAGGATGCTGAGCTCTTGTTGGGCAACTGTGAAGGCACCCAAAGATGCTGCGTGATGCAATGTGTGTGCTGCCAAGATCCTAAGCCCATGTTGGGTAACTGGGAAGGCACACAAAGATGCTACAAATGGCACATGTGTAGGGAATTATTGCATTGTAATGTCAGACGTGGGCAGAGATAATCACTGGATAATCCCATGCTCCTTCAAGAGATATCTTTGTTTTTCATGGGAACGTTGTCTTGTATGTTACTGATGTCCACGTAGGGCTACCAACTGGCACATGGCAGGACGTATTGCACATATCAGCATAACTGGCAGGGAACAATGGAGGGGATACCAATCTTTATGCGAGTCGCTATATATGGCAACAGGCCAATGTTTGTGGATGTGTGATACCAGGTGTGTGCATTGCGCATGTACCTTGTGAAGCACATGTAGGGATGCAAACTAGTATTTGATTGTCAAGTCCCTGGGTGCCAACTACATTGAGTGGCACTGTGCCCGCCTCTAAAGGTTTTCACAGATCAATGTCTGTCCCATGGCTGTTTAGTCATCTGAATGTGTGATTGACTCCTCCTCTGATGTGTCCCCTGTGTTGCCTTCTTCATCCATGCTGTTTCTGTCTTAACTTGGTGATAATGGTATACCCCTACACATGGTGAAGTTTTGTAAGATGCAACATTGCAGAAAGATGCTGTACACGTTGCCTGGTGCATACATGAGTGGGTCAGAAGCCAAAGTCTGTATTGCTAGGCAGCCATTACTGTGGGAATAGAGGGACACACATTGGATTGGTCAGTACAGATTGGTCACATGCTCTTTGCCAAAACACTTGTAGTCATGGTGTACCAACAATGATATCTGTCTCAATGCCAGAAAGACAGAGATGTGTCCTACTGGGACTCCTGTTCCTTCTTTCCTCCCTTCACTCTGGCAACCCTAAATGCAATGGGCTCTCCCCCTCTCCTTCCTTTGAAACCAGAACCCTGGGAGTCATCTTCGACTCTGCTCTCTCTTTCATTCTTCCCATCTTGGACCTTGACAAGAAGGCCCATTTCCAACTCTACCTCCTCAGGGGCACCCCCCCATTCCTCACTTTTTCCCAGAAGCTTAATCTCTCCAGAGCACTGGTGCTCTCCAAGTTGACCTATTGTAACATCATCTTCCTTAATCTATCTTCTTCATTCTCCGCCCCTCCAGCTAATCCAGAATAGGGCTGCAAGACTTATCCTTGGCCTTCAGTCCAGGGACTGCGTCTCTCCAGCCCTAAAATCTCTCCACTTGCTGCTGGTTGCTGGAAGGATCACATTCAAATCCCTCTTCATTATCCATAAGGCTATCTGAGGCCAGGGACCATGCTATCTGCAACTCACTCTCACCAAATAGTCTCCTTCCTGATCGCTCTGATCCTCCGGCTCCAACTTTCTGTTTGTCAAGTCCTTCTCTAGCAGAGAGCGGGTGGCTATTCCCTTTCCCTGGCTGGCTCCATCCTTTGGAACAACCTCCCCTTTTCTCTCCGTCTTGAGCCGGATCTCTTCAAGTTCTGCAAACACATCAATACTTTCCTCTTTCCTCCTCCTTCCCTCCCTCCCGTGCTAAACCCCAAAGTCGCTGTGATTGGTGGCCTGGGCCCTTATGCATCCTTCTGGTTCCTGGCCTTTTGTCCGATCGCCCGCAGCATCCGTCCTCCCCCTGCACCTGCCTTCGGGCACCACTTGGCCTGTGTTGTCCAACAGGCCTGCACTAATTCTATGGGCTGGTGACCCCTCTTCCATCTAGCAGTCAATGCCTGGCACTTACCTGTTCCTTTGCAACTGGTTCTCTGGCACTTCACCCCTCCGTGGAACCTCTAGCACTTCCCTCCTTTCCCCTCTCTCTCTGCACTTGCACAATCCCAATGTTCAAAAGGCCTAGTAGGACCGTTTCTATGTTCTGCTCATCTCTGTTATCATATGCCATTGTCTTGCTTCTCCCTTGTTCCCTTCCCTTTGCCCTGTGGGCGCTTTGAAACACAATTTATTGATGTCTAAGCGCCTTACAAATGACCAATAAAATAAAATGTGTTTAGACAGTTACCAACCAAACATGTTCTTCTGTTGCTCATACTTCGCATCAGTCGTGGCACACTGCCCTTCTGCATTGCCGTGCCAGCATGGCACATGAATGTGTGGAGGCCATCTTAGCCTCACACACGGCGCACATGGATGTGTAAACGGCTGCTGATGTATGCTGGCTGCCCTGTCATGCTGCATGCAACACGTGTGTTTTCTTGTACTTCCAGGCTTCTCCACACGCACATAATACCCCACACATCCAATGTCCTTTGCGAGACTGGCCCCTTATGTGTGCTTCAGAGTCCTCTGGCTCTGCTCCGTCTGTAGAGGCCCCCTCTCCATCCACCCCTGCCACCAGGATGGTTGCTTTGCTCGCTGTTGTCTGCAGGTTTATGGCCACTCTTGCTAGGTGTGCCCCAGCAATCGCCATTTGCTCTGGTGGATGGTCAGGCCCACTGGTTTTCATCCCGTTTACACTGCATCCATTGTGGCAATAATTTCCATTTGACTATCTGGTGATTTCAAGGCATACTGGCCACTCCTTTTTCGGCGGTAGCATCATGTACATTGAAGAATTGCTTTTCCGATGTTGCACTGCCATTGTACCGTTGGTGTTGTGGCGATGCTATTGGCGATTGGAGATGTTCTCTGTTCCGCCACTTTTTCAGTAGTTTTGGGGCATGAATGTTTTATCGACACACTCTAGATGAGCTCCTAACACTCTTTGGCTAGACAGGTATTTCACAAATGGAGTGTAAACTCATACCCTAAAAATAGGGTGTATTTATCCCATATACAGACTCACTACAGAATCCCACCAATCAGCACAGAGACACTCCCGGTTATCCTCTTGCTAGGGACAGATCTAGCGGATGCTTGCAGTTCACAAAAATCTACGCAATCCTCCTGGCCGACCTATAATAGCAGCTCACAACAGCTTACTTGAACCACTAGCTCAATATGTATTTATTTATTTATTTATTAACATTGATAAAGTGTGCAACAGCCCGACGGCATCGTGGCGCTGTTACAAGACAACATGCTTAGTTACATGATACATTCTTAGTTACATAAAGAATACAAGAGGGGTAAGGAGGAGGAAGAAGGCAAGAGAAGGGAGGGAAGGCTGTGTTAGTTGAAAAGTGTAGTTTTTAGCACTTTCCGGAAGGCTGGGAGGGAAGTCTCAGCTCTGAGTATGTTGGGTAGGGCTTTCCATAGTTTAAGTGCTATATGTGGGAAACCAATCCCACACGCTTTGGCCCTTTTGATGGGAGGGATGCGCAATTGGTTGGCGTGGCAGGTTCTTTTGGGACGTGAGGAGGTATCTCTGATGATAATTTCTGATAGGTAGGGCAGGCTGTGAGTGTTAAGCACTTGTGTGTTAGGGTGAGGGTCTTGAAGGTGATCTGTTCTTTAACTGGGAGCCAGTGAGCAGCTCACCTAGCCTGCGTGATGTGGTCTCTTTTTGGGATGCCTGCGTGATGTGGTCTCTTTTTGGGATGTTTAGTGCTGCCCTGAGGGCAATAATTTGTATGACTTGGAGTCTATTTAGATCTGTTGCCGAAGTGCCTGCTAAAAGAACATGACTATAATCTAGTTTAGCCCCAATGGTGGCTCTAGCTATTGAAAGGCAGTTCTGTTTGGATAGGAAGGGTTTTACTGCATTTATGAGCTTGGTGGTGTGGGCAGAGGCGGAAGCAATGGCGCTAACCTGTTGTGTCATAGACAGAGTGGAGTCTAGGTAAACCCCTAGTGTCTTTACTGAAGAGGAGACAGGTATGATTGAGTTATCAATGGTGAAGTTACAGTATTGTTTACCAAGTTTAGATAATGTTTCTTTGGGGCCAATAAGGATAATCTCGGTTTTGTTTCCATTGAGACATAGCTTGTTTGGCCATTCAGGCTTGGATGGTGGCGTATATCAGATGGAGGGCTGCGGCATCTCGGTCATAACAGCCGAGAGTGGCGGGAGTACGTGCGTATTATCGGCATAGTTTGTGTATGCTATGCCGAGGGAGTCCAATTTGTCCCCGAGCGGCATTGTGAACAGGTTGTAGAGAGTAGGAGTTGTGCATGAACCCTGAGGGACTCCGCAGTGGATGGTAGGTGGAGCTGCACTCGCCTGGTTTGAGAAAAACTTCATGGCTCCACCTTCTAGGAAGGATGTGATCCATGAGCAGGCCGCTTTGGAGAATTGTGCAGCATGAGTGAGATGTGAGGTAAGAATCTTGTGATCCACAAGATCAAAGGCGGCCGAGAGGTCCAGAAGTAGGAGGAGATCTGGCTTACCTCTGTCCATCATTTCTGTTATTTGGTTTTTAAGGTCTAGAAGGGCAGCTTCTGTGCCATGGCCATTGCAGAATCCTGATTGTCTTTTACTGAGGATGGAGTTGGATTCGAGGAAGTGTTGAATCTGGTTGTGAGCCTCTTTATCCAGGATTTTTAGGAGAAACTGGACAGTGGTGATTGATCGATAGTTATTGGGGTAGGTGGGATCTAGGGAGGTTTTATTTTGTAGCGGGCGTACCCAAGCTTCTTTGAGGCTGGATTGGACATCACCTGTTGTAAATGGGGCATTAATGAATGCCGTTAGGAGAGGTGCAAGGGAGTCAGCGCATTCTTTAATAATGTTAGGAGGACAAATGTCTCCTTTGCACATAGATGGTTTAAGATGTTGGAGGAGGTCGAGGACTTCCGATTCTGTGATGTCTCGGAAGGAAAAGAGTAAATCAGTGGGATTATAGGATGAGAGGCTGGGCAAGGGTGGCTTGTCGTGGTTAGGTAAGGCTTTGAATTGCACCTGCATTTCTTCTAAAAGTAGTTCTATTTTGCTGAGCATGGCAGCTTGTATGCTAAAGCACCATGCTTCATCTTTAATGATCTCGTCAGGGCTGGTGGAGGGAGTGATTAGGTCTCTGAAAATGGTGAACATTTTCTTGGATTGCCCTTAGAGATCCTTGAGTTGAAAGAGTTAGACTTGGCTTTAGTGATCGCTTCTTTATACTGTGTGGATAGCCTTTTAAAATCTTCATTTGTGGAATCACTGGGCTTGGATTGCCAGTTGGTTAATGCTTCACGTTTACTGGTACTTAGGGCCTGTAGTTCATCTGTGAACCATGAGTTAACGTGCATTGATTTTTTCTCTTTTTTGCATTCGATCGGGGCTATGGCGTCAATTGCTTTGGTGGGAGTGTCAGCATAGATATCTGCTAGTGTGCCAGGGTCACTAGAGAATGGGGGCTTGAGTTCTGGGACTTCCAGAAAAGGACAAAAGTTGTCTTAGTAAATTCTTTAGAGCTTCTAACTTGAGCTGTTGGAGCATAGGTGCGAGCTTTTGTAGTTGGGACTGTAGGAATGGGAAATTGAATACAGTTATGGTCCGTCCAAGGGTAGGCAGAGTTGGTGCTTATAGTGGTGGAGCAGTTGTGGTCAGCCACCCAGCCGAGGGTGCGATCTTTGCCGTGAGTCAGGCTGGTGACTTTTTGTAGGAACCCCATGTTTTTGAGTTCCTTAGCTAGGGCTGTGGCTGCTTTGTCTTTAAGATCATTTAGGCCTAGATTATGGTCACTAAGTAAAATAGTTTTGGTGGAGCTTTTAAGGTTATCACCTAATAAATGGATGGGATGTCCTTGGAAGTCTAGGGCTAGGCCTGGTGGCTGGTTAATGAGATGTATATTAATGGTGCAGTTGGGGGACATGGACAGTTTGGCAGAGATAATGTCAGCGTTGCCTTCCAATGGGAGGTTGTGCAGCCTGATGGAGAGGGCATCTTTCCTTATAAGAGCTACTCCTCCTCCTTTCAGCAGCTGTCTGTCTTGTCGGAGGATGGAGTATCCAGGTGGGAGGCCTAGTGAGATGGCAGGACCGGACGCCTAATGGAGCCATGTCTCAGTGATGGCAAGTAAATCTAGATCATGCATAATGATGAGGTTGTGGATCTCCAAAGGATGGGCAGGGAGAGAGCGTGCATTTATGAGTGCACATTTGAGAGGGGGTGGCGGTGTGCTCTTCTTGGTTGGGTGAGGAGAAGCTATAGAGTGAGGGAGGAAGGTACCAAGAGGGGAGGGTGAGTTTACTGGCTTATTTGTGTGAGTTTTGAACATCCCGACGGAGTTGTTAGGGAGGGCGGAAGTCCATTGAGAAGGTGTGTTAGGTGATGTTTCCAGCAAGAAGTCAGTGTGTTTGGCTCTAGTACACTTAGTGGCATCGGCGCAGTGTGAGCGAGTGCCCAGCCTGTGATTCCTCATAGCCGTAGGCCTGGGAAGACTGTGGTGTTGTAACAGTTTAGAGCGAGACCTGAGCCTGAAGAGCCTAGATGTCAAGTGAGCCGAAAGGACGGTTGTGGCAATGGGGCACCTAGGGGAGGCCAAGTTGGCAGGGAGAGCATCCTGCGGGTAAGTATGGGTGGTGGTATCCCATTACTGTAGGGGAATGTGAGAGGGGTAGGTCATGTTGGTGTTCTGCATTGTTGATGGAGCAAGATTAAGGTAGGTGATTGAGGCAAGCACTAGAGCCAGTATCAGATGCCAGGCTAGTGTAGTGAAATGTGTGTCCTGCAGCGTGTGCATTTAGGATGCCTGTGGATTAGTCTTGGGATACATTGGTGACAAGGGAAACACAGGAAACTGATGATCAGATAGGAAGTATCATGCAGCAGGTAGGAAGTAATTTAACAACAGACATTAATACAGAGGTAGAAGCAATAAGATACAACTATCCTATGCGATATGTAAAACAAGTGACAACAGTGGCGATTTAGTATTAACAAGACGTTGGTCTTGCTTAGTATCACTGGTGGGCTAATAGCAGGTTGCTAGACAACAGTCGAGCATACAGTTGGACATGAGCTCAAAGTAGCAGTGGTTCGTGGCAGGTACATATGCATTCAAAATAACATTGGGCAATGCAAACACCTTAAATAGTCAAAGTAGCAGTGGCTCGTGACAGGAACATATGCATTAAAAATAACATCGGGCAGGACAGGCATATCAAAAAGGCAGAGTCATACAACCATTTATTTGTATTTTGTATTTGTATTTGTATTTTATTTATTTATATAGCGCACCTGGCCGAAGGGCATCCGGGCGCATCACTTGAGTTACACAGTAAATTGAGATACATAATGGAAGTTAAATATCAGGTTGACATAAACATAATATACAAAGCCATGTACAAAATAAACATGGATCATTTACAGTCATATACAAATTCAATGGTCATAAAGCACAACAGTGATGATAGGCAGGACCAATCACCAAACACAAATATGTACAAGTAGAAGAGTTTGAAGGATGAATACACAAGCCACTTTCTAGGCTGAGGGAGATGGCGCAGGTGCAAAAGGAGTGTTAGTGCTGGAAAAAGTCTTGGACAGACAACCAGGCTTTAGCCTTGCACTTGAAAGCATGGAATGAAGGTTCAGCTCTAAGAAGGTTTGGGAGTGAGTTCCAAAGTTTTGCAGCAAGGACTGGGAAACTGATCCCACCAGATCTTTGTAGCTTAAAGCGAGGTATGGAGAGGCAGTTGGCCTGAGCAGATCTGAGTGGTCTGTTGGGGGTGTGGTGGGCAAATCTGCAAGCTAGGTAGATGGGCGCTTGGTTGGAAAGGCATTTGTGCATCAGTGCAAGTGTTTTGAGTGAGACTCTTTGCGCCACTGCAAGTCAATTAAGGCTCCGCCTGGTGTCGGAGATGTGTAGGTTCCTTGGGATGTTTAGTGAGGCTCTGATGGCATTATTTTGGATAATCTGTAATTTATTGAGATTACTTTGGTTTGTGCCTAAGTAGAGCGTGTTGCAATAATCGATTTTGGACATAACCAAGTCCTGGCTAATGTAGTACAGTTGGCAGGTGTGAGGAAAGGTCGGTAGGCTGTGATAAGCTTACAGGTGTAAGCTGCAGCCGAGGATGCTGCGTTGGTTTGTCTAGAGAAGGATTGTGTGGAATCAAGGTAAATACCTAAGGTTTTGGTGTAATTCGTAACTTTAATGATGTTACCATCAATGACGAATGATTTGAAGCAGAGGCTCGAGTTTGTTAAGTCTCTGGTGGGAGCCCAAGTTGAGAAGCTCTGTCTTTTCATCATTGAGACAGAGTTCGTGTTGAGCCATCCAGGCTTGAATGACTTGGTAGATAGTGTTTACGGCAAGTCTGTCGGCAGTGTGGTCAGTGGTGATGGGAATGAGTATCTGGGTGTCATCTTAGTAATTCGTGTAGGTGACACCCAGATAGTCCAGGATATAGAATAGTGGTTTTGTAAACACATTGTAGAGAGTAGGGGAAACGCATGATCCTTGTGGTACTCCGCAGGGCACTGATGAAGGTTCAGCAGCAGCAGTGGGGGAGAAGACCCTCATGGATCTGTTATCCAGGAATGATCTGATCGAAGAAGTAGCTTTGTCTGAGAAATGGGCAGCTAAAGGATTTGATGGTTCACTAGGTCGAACGCTGCTGATAAATCAAGAAGTAGTAGAAGGGCCAGCTTGCCTTTGTCTTTTAGGTCTTCAATCTGTGTTTTGAGGTCAATAAGGGCGGTTTCAGTACCGTGATGGGGACGGAAGCTAGATTGTCTAAGGCTCAGGAGATTGTCATTTTCCAGGTAATCTTGGATCTGAAGGTAGGCTGCTCAATCCAAGATGTTTAGCAAGAAAGGCACAGTGGTGGTAGGCCTGTAATTTGTAGGTATGCTAGCATCTAGTGTAGGTTTTTTGAGAAGTGGGATGACCCACGCATCTTTCAAGTTATCTGGGACAATACCTGTGCTAAATCAAGAGTTTATAAGTGCAGTGATGAATGAGGCTAGGTTATGTGAAGCTTCCTTGATAATAGGGGCTGGGCATAAATCACCCTGGCAATTGGAGGGTTTGAGATTATTAATGATATTATCAACTTGAGTAGTGGAAAGGGGAGAAAAGCTAAAAGATTTATGAGTGTGAGTGCTGGTTTTAGGATTATCATGATGGGGCTTGTCATGCGAATAGGTCTGGAGGGAGATTTTTTTCTCAGAAATGTTGGCTTGGAGTGCAGCTATTTTACCAAGGAGCTCCTTCTGTATATTGGCACACCAGGTACTATCTTTAATACATGTATCAAGTGGGATGGCAGGATATTCCAGTTCTTTTAGGATCTTAAACAACTCTTTAGTGTTAGATTTGGCTTGTGAGATTTGCTTGTTATAAATGTCTTTTTAGGCCTGGAGGATGGCCTCTTTGTAGTTCAGGTTGGCTAATGCGGGACTAGCTTTGTTCAAATCAGTAGGATTGCATTTTCATCGCACTTCTGGGTTATTTTTTTCTTTACGAAGAGCTCGCAACTGCGGTGTAAACCAGGAGTTGAGGTGAGCACGTGATTTAGGTTTCCTAGATTTAATAGGTGCAATAGAGTCAAGGGCTTTCAGCATGGTCTGATTCAACGTGTCAACCAAAACAGTGGGATCAGAGCAGGAGGTGGCGTGTTCGCTCAGAGTTGGGAGGAGAAGTGGTAGCAGCTTTTCACAAGCTATATCTCTCTTATTTCTTGTGCACATTGTGGGAGCGATGTCCTGCTTAGCACAGAGGTTTTTTACTGGGATGCTAAAGGTAATTAGGTAGTGGTCGGTCCAAGCACATGGTTGGTTGGACTCAATAGTGATATCACAGTTTAAATCTGCTAACAAATCAAGGGTTCTGCCCTTAATGTGTGTTGGTTCACTGATACGTTGTGTGAAGCCTGAGTTTGAGAGTACATTCGCAATCTCATTGGCTGGGGCATCATTAGGATCTTTGAGACCAAGGTTAAGGTCACCTAATAGGATGATTTGTGATTTAGTTTTGGTGTTGTCGGCAAGGAAGTAGGATATATCTTCTGCAAATGTCGATATAGGACCAGGAGGCCTATATATAAGGTGAGGTGTGATGGTTTGGTTGGGAGATGTGCATATTTTCACTGAGAGTAGCTCTGGTGATGGAATCTGTAGTGTTGGGGAGATGCGAAGGCTGATGGAATTTTTGTGTTCTTAGATTGAGTCATACAACCACCTACACATGGATTTACTAATTACATTAAACACACCAATCATTTCTGAACAAACTTCATAGGATACCTTTTGAAGAAAATGAAGATATCCTATTCACCATGGATGTTTCAAGTCTTTGTACGAACATAACGTATCATGCTGAACTTGAAGCCATTGAATGGCTTCAATTGACCATTAATTAAGTTCATAAAGCTGATTAATTATTGACCTTGAAATTACTGACAATTGTCCTTAATAACAACTTCTTTATGTTTGAAGACAGGTACTTTGTACAGATCTCTGGAACTTTGATGGGAGCAGCCATGGCTCTGAGTTACGCCAGTACATACATGGCGTATCTGGAAGAAACTCATGTTTTACACAATGATAGATGGACGAAACATCTCAAATGCTTCTTCAGATATATCAACGACCTGTTTGGAATTTGGAATGGCACAATGGAAGATTTGGCGGAATTCTGGCACTGAGAATCAAGTTCACTAACAAATTCAGCTTGACGTTGATTGAATTCTTAGACGTACTCATCTACTCCAAGTCAGGTAAACTGCAAACTACAATATACACAAAACCTAAAGACAGGAACAGTCTGCTGTATGCCACAAGCTTTCACCCTAAAAGAACTATTGAAAGCATTCCACTCAGCCAATTTCTCAGATACAGACGTATCATAACCGATGATCTACTTTACTCCAAGAAAGCTGAACTACTTACTGAGAAATTTCAGGAATGAGGTTACAACTCCGACTCCGTACGAGCATGGTTGGAAAAGGTCAAAAACATTACAAGAACAGAAGCTCTACAACCCAAAGAGCGCCCGATCAACAGTGATTTAGTATATGTTACCCCATATTCACAACAAAGCGCCCAGATTAAGAAAATTATAAGAAAGAATTGGAGAACTTTATCACTTGATCCGACGTTAGCCAGATTGTTCCCCAATCCACCATTATTTGCCCACAGCAAAAGTGAATCCTTAAGGGACACCTTATTAAAGCACATGTTACGACCAAAATGTTGAAAGAACAAGTCTTTAAAGGCACTGGACCTTGCAACAATTGCAATAACTGTCATAATGTGATCAGAGGCAATTCTATTACACATCCCCACAAAGGACATGAAATTGACCTTCACCATACCTCTACATATGACACAAAGAATTTAATATATGGCATCAAATTCCCCTGCAGACTGTATTATGTAGGAATGGCCACCAGGAAAGCTAAAACACGCTGGGTAGAGCATAAATCAAACATTAGACAAGAATCTGAAAGATTGCCAGTGGCACAGCATTTTAAACAATCACGTCATACCATCGCACAAATTAAGTTCATAACTTTGGAACACATATGCCTACCCAGAAGGGGTGGTAATCTAATCAGACTAATGTAGCAAAGGGAGATCCATTGGATCAATCGGCTTGACTTGCTGTCCCCACAAGGATGAACTTAGATTGGGACTTAAGCTGTTTTTTGCAACCCCTTAACCAGTGGATTACTCCCTTATTGGCTACTCAATTATCTTTTTTATTTCATAAAGAATCTGATTCCTTTTAAATGTCACTTATTTCTCATTCCATGTCTTCCGTGTGGTCTACACACCTTATCTTTAGGGTCATCCATGCCGGGTTGTGAATTTAGGAAGCACATGGACTAAGACACAAAAACATAAATTATAGGCAGGTGGCACCACTACCATCCAACTAGACAGTTTAAAACATCTTGGGCTGATTCATGGAACGTTTTCCTATGGGAATGCGCCATTATAAAACACTTCTATGAATCAGGCCCCTTGTCTGTAGATCGAACCCAGTCTAGTTAAGTCTTGGAGTTAATCCTCAGTATTCACAACCATTTTACACGATTACACTCATTTCCAAGATGGTGTGCTGTTCTTACATCCGTTTCAGCTCAAAGTACTATTTCTTAAACGAAGCGCGTGCGTTCAGGTTGCCTAGCAATGAGACGCATCCTGACATGCGAACATAGAGCGACCGATCGTTTCTCCTCACTTCCATCGGTAAGTCCGTAGATTTATCTTTCTCGTTTTACAACAAGCTATACCATCACAGCTGACCCCATGATTATTTTTAATCGCCCCCAATCCATATAATTTGATTTCCTCGCGGCCCTTTCTTGCCCTACAGGTCACGTGCTCCAGTACCGAGCCGTGGATACACACAGCTTTCTGCTGTGTAACAGTCTTCCTGAATTCTAAGTTCAGATCCTCTCACTGTACATTTAAAAAGGGAACACATTACGTTTTTGCAATGCGGTCATAAAATGGGACCCAGCACTATCTTCTAGCGACTGGTCCCATGTTTGACCACCTATCCTCAATTAATGTCTGCACTTGGGCTATTGTATCCCTTAAAATGGAATATGTTACATCCTTGCAATGCGGTCATAACGTGAGACCCATCGCTGTTTTCTAGCGACTGGTCCCATGTTTGACCGTACATTACCAATCATTGTCTGCACTTGGGCTATCCCAATAATCTTAATGCAGCCAATCTTTACCAGTAGATACTGCAAAGGTTTATCCAGTTAGTGAAGACTCACTTGCAGGGTCAAACTCTCAGGTCAGTTTATTATTTTCACAGGCCATACATGATACTTTATCCCCTGAAATGAATATCAGTACTTACACACTATTACTCTAACCCACAGGAGTCAAACAAAACTCCAGAAATCACTTACCTGATGAAGGGCATTATGGCCCGAAGCGCTTTGTAACAAATAGGAGGAGACACATCGAGCCATACCATCTTGTCTCCCCACAGAGACATCTGTTCTTATTAATTCTTCAATTGTGAATGTCAATATGTAATGTTACGCTTGTGTACTCTAATGGACTCATCCAATGTGCTAAAAACAATACAATCCTGCACACACAGTGTAATTGTATCAATTCGTAAACCCTTTCTTTGGAATGAAATGTCAATTTCTTTTGTGCTTTAACAAATTGAATTGCTATTAGAAAATATTTCTTATTTAATTTTTTGAATGAATTTTTCTTTATCAGTAAAAAGTTGTATATTACTTGAAATTGTGGACAGTCATTGAATTTACCCATGCATTTGACTTTGCCATAGTGTGCCCAGGTCATGCCCCCTGAATCTTCCGAGGGACCTCCTTCTGTATGATAGTTTTGACCTTGTAGCCAAGATCAGACAAGGAGCACCTAAACAACCTTTAATCCTAACAAATTATACCTTTGAACCCTTTCATGAAACTGTGAAATTAAGTGTGCACCTCTACACTGTGGGATATATTTACCCACTCAGTAGTACTTCCTCACATCATCCAGCTGCACTTCAGCAGTTAACAGCAAAATGGCTGCTCTGGATCCTTGGAGCACCATTGCCAAGCATCAAAACTGCATCTGACAGCTACAAATTGATGGCTGCACCATCTTGCCAAGCACCTATTGGGCAGGATGGAACAAGGGGACACACTGAGAAAGCCTGCCAGAGTGTTTCTTACATGCACCAAGATGAAAATTGAGAAGCAGCACTGATTTGCTGCTTGATCCACATTCCCCTTGGAAAAAGAAATATTTGGCCTTTATAATGATGGCACCCTGATGCTATTTCCATCTGTTCAACATCACACTGCTTTCATCAATGAGGCCCTACCATGCCCACCCATATCCAGATTGTGCTCCAGCAAAGTAGAACATTATCCCTGTATGACAGGCTGTGTCAGCCATATCTGAGAAATCAAAAGAAGCTTTATTTTCAGTCGCACGGGAAAACGCTTGACTTTTGAGTTACAAAATGTCAAATATCAATGCTGCAAAAGAGACTCTGGCTCTCTGGGCCTATGTCATTTTCAATGGACCTGTGTCTTAAACAAATTGTTGTATAAGTGAAACTGACTCGGGCTGCGCTTTTGCAAATAAGGAAAAATGCCTGTTTTAAAAGTGTAGTGTTGAAAGAAGGCCCTGTTTTGGCCTAGCCATGTAAAGGGGGGTTTTGCTGGGAAACATACATGGGATGTTTTATTCAACAGGCTTGCTTTTGATTTAAAACAAAAGAAAATAAAATAAGAAATAAAGACATGGGGTGTCTTCTGAAAACTAGTCAAACAGGCTTCTGCCATGGCTCAAGGGGCATTTGGCTGACAACTTGAGTGGCCTAACCCCCGAAATAAGGAGCCACCATAGATTGTAGGACACATGGATGATAATTGCTACCTTGGAAAACTTTGAATATTGGAAACAGAAATGGCAGAGAATTGGACAGTTTGAGGAAAGTGTACATGATGCCACTGTGAAATTCAATACTTGCATGTCTTATGATAATGTATACCAATGTATAAAGTTATAGAATTTTAGGTCGAATATTTATCAATTAAAATCGTGAAAAACATTTAGACGGGGAAAACAAAGTCCTACAGACGTGAGAATTGAACTGCCATGCTCTGCATAAAATATGTAATCTGTATATGTAATTTGTTAAGATGCCACAACTGTAAAAATGTTCCATTTATGTCAAAACTGGATTTTAGCCAAAGTAATTGTGAGATGATCCTATGCATTGTAAAGCCACATCATAAAGCTGGTGTCATATCCCTAAAACTCCAACCAGCTGACAGCAAGACAGTAACAATCACCCTGACCAATTCAGTTGTTTAGAGGCGTGCCCAGCTACGCCTGCCCCACCATATAATTCTATGATGTCACCATGCCTTATAAATAAGGGTGGCTGACAGAACTCTAGACACTCTCTTCTGAATTTTCCAGTCCCTGCGTATCCAGATATTTCACCTTGACTCTGCAAGATTCCAGACCCCACTGCCAGAAAGGGCATAGTTGACCCAGGCCTTCCTATCCGGGCAGCACCACCCTTCAGCACTAAAACCACTAACAAAATCCCATTAACTTCAGGGAGAAAGGGGAAAGGTGGCTGAGCCCGCTTTGGGATTCTCCAGTGCCACCTGCTTGCCCTGCTTACCCGCTCCACCCAGCTGAGGCATCACTGTGCCATGACCAGACCTTTGCCCAGTTGTCTTTTGCCAGGAGAGCCTGCTATCCGGTGACCAGAACCTTTTGAGCCCAGAACCCGGTTGGCTGTCCAAAATCCCAAACTCAAGCATGGACTGTGAGTATTTCCCCATCCCATAGCAACACATAGCCTACCCCATCTTGACCCCTTTGTCTTTGCCCTATTTTCTAAGTGATCCTATCCATACCCTGATAACTTGTATATACTGTTCTAATTCTCTGCGCACCCTGTCCTTTTTTTCTAGTGTTAGCGCATTCACCTCATCTTGTAACTCCTTAGCAATATTTGGAATAATTTAAATTAATTCCCACATAGATCTGACCACAGGGTGAAAGGGTTAAGTTGCAATTAACCCGGGATCGTACCGTGTCTTTCTTTATCAATTTACTCTGAATAATCTAGTTTAAGTAAAATTTGCCCTTTTTATTTCCAAACCGATTTCCTCCCTTTAACGGCTTTATTTGACCAAAACGGAACCTCCTTGTATCCTGCAAATCTCACCCAGTTCTTCAGCTATATTGTCCCTGTGATGTGCATCTATCCCCAGCCCAAAAACCGCATTCCAATTCAAAGTATTTCACACGTTTTTCTGAAAAACCGTTGTTGACATTTAAAAGTGCAAACTAAAAAAATGCAACTTTTTCATGTGTCATTGACTGCACTGTGTTTTCCATTTCAACCTGCTTTGCGAACTGTGATATGTTACCTTATAGCTACTAGTGATATGATAGCCCTGAGACTGTGATAAAACATATGCAGATCATTATTTAATTACACATACCTGCTGTTTCTTTCTATCCACTCAGAATTTGAGTCATTGTGGGTTGAGTTGAGGGAACATTTCAGGGGGGAACCTTAACTTGGGTGCTATCTATCCTAATTGAAAAAGTGCTCCTATTCAATTGTGCTTCGGATATGTTCTTGTAGAAGGTTACCCAAGTGTATTTCAGTAGTTTTCATTGGTATTATCACCCAATTGGTGGTTGCTGCCCATATAAACATTGGGTGATTTCTTTTAAATTAAAATAAATAAATATTGTGTTCCACCTGCCGGCCTGGTTCATGGTCCATTGTGACCCGGGGTATTTGTAAAAGCGTGTGTGAGACGGGTTGGGTATCGGCTCGATTTGAATTAGTTGAAAATAAAGTAGAAGCATTCTAATTGCGCGCTACATCTAAGGCAGAGGGCGAATGTCCTAGTCCGGTGTGTGATCCTTCTCAACACACATCCTTTTCTTTCATACTTGCTGCATACCAAGAAGCCTTCATACATATTATGTATCGATTCTGCTTTTTGCCAGGTGTGTGCTCCCTTTGCAGTGCTTTACGTGGGGTAAGCAAATGAGAGTGGCCCTCATTTGGGGGCATGGCTTGCATGATGGGCGTGGTCTAAGACTTGATAAGTGTGGCCTAAAGACAAACATGTAAAGATGGTGTGGCCTACATAACACAGTCTGCTTGCCACATTCCTTAAAGTGTACCAAATCAAAGCTAGACGTGCTACATTATTATTTTATTTTGTATTTTTATATAGTGCACACAATACCCTCAAAGCCCACTGCTGGCATACTGTGTCTATATGGCACACACTACCCTCACACCCCACTAATAGTTTACTTTGGTCAGATCATACACATATCTACCTTGCCAGTAACCTCCATGTATAACTCTCTCCTTTTTTCAGAGCAAAGGGGGAGGTCATTTTTCGAAGTATTGCATTCTTCCATGAATGTTTTCATTAGCGCCTAGAGGCTGCATAGCAGCATACAAAAATTACATTGGGTCCGTGTCCGGCGGACAAATTTCAACTTGAAAGGAGAACTCTTGTCTTCTAAGTGCTGCATTCTTTGTTTACGTTTTTCCCTAGTGTACCCTTTGCTTGTGCAATTCAGGGGAAACCGAATCAGGATCATTTACTACAATCAAAGGCTGCAGTTCCTAAAACAACCAACAGATGTCCCCGCAAGATATATATAGGAAGGTCAAATTACTACTATCTTGTAAATGGAACTCAGTAATGCAGTATTTATCTAAAGGGCAACTGGCAAAAAATTGTGTTCCTTTACTTTTTAAATTATCCAGATAAACGTTTGCCTGTGGTAAGGTCCTTACAGAGGCGAACGTTTATCTGTACCCTTTGCTTGTGCAATGCAGGGAAACAGAATCAGGATAATGTACCTGTCAATCGAAGGCTGCAGTTCCTAAGACAACCAACTGATGTCCTGCAAAGGATATTGGAATGCAGGCCGCAGATCCACCGATCTTAGTGATTTTAAAAAGTAAACAGATTTTTTTCCTACATATATCTGTGCATGAACCCGAATAGTTCAGAACACAGGTTCTGTGCATTTGTCGTTTTACACAGCGCCTGTGTTACATTGTGGGAGGCGCCTTGCATATACAGTTTGCGCATGCACCAAGCAATATATCTGCATACCTGAACATGCAAAATCGCAAACACTTTTCTTTCCTTCTGATGTATTTGCAGACTCATTTTTAGTGTGTATCGCGGTTGAAAATTGACACAACCTTATACTCAAATGTAGATTATCTTTAGTAGTTGGTCAAGAATGTTGCGAAATCACACCATACCCCTTTAGATATTATAACATTTGAAGTAGACTTCGTGCAAACCTTGTTTTACAGTGTGTCTGACACACGTTTCCTGCAGCTGTGATTGACAGAAATGCCAGCCAGCCACACTGGCATTTCTGTCAGTCACAGCTGCCTGACTTGATGATGGTCGGCAGATGCTGTCCCGCGGCATGGTGGACCTGGGGGCCCCAGTAGGGCCCTGCCGTGGACCGGGGGGCTAAAGATCAGGCCCACTCTTTGGAGACTGCCTGGGCTTGGTCCTGCCTGGCCCCAGCCCACTTAAAGCACTGCCCCTTAGGTAATTGCTCAGTCACCAGTAATGTCTTCATTCATCAACTACATTCCATGCCATAAAACAGATTTCTGTATTTGTAACTCTGGATCCATGCACAGAGTTAGGCCCAGGTGTACTTTGTAGAATCGGTTCTTGCATGGACACATGTACATGTTATGTTGATTTATACCGCGCACCGCTGCCACCCAAAACTTGGACGCATGCTTGCAGCGTACGCAAGTGATTAGATTGTGCAAGCCAAGGTGAGGACCGTTTCACTCCACATTATTAAAAAAATGAATATTCAATGGTCCGACTTCCCGTCAGCTGCATTATGCACTCAGGGTACTTCCTGGCTGCACTCAAGGCGAGGGCAGCGAGGACAGCGGTGACTCACCAGTGAGTCAGCAGCAAGCACCATTTGGTTTCTCAATAAGGCTTCAGAACGCTGGCAAATCAAAGAAGGGTGTACATCGCACGCGCAACTATGACATTCCCACCCAAGAAGGCGACACCTGGCCCGGGCTGCAGGCGCTGCATACGGGAAATGCCACAGTTGAGTCACGTGACGTCTGCCGAGGCATGTAGCCAGGACGGGAAACCTGTGCGCTGAGCTTAGACGCAGTCCATGCGGTGGCAGCGCACCAAGTGAGCCACAGTGCACGAGCCATGAGGCTGGGAGCGGGACAATTGTTCATTAAGCTGCACAAGAGGAGGAGGCAACAGCATAGGCCACTATGGGTGGTCGCTGAGTGGCAAGTGGTATACCCCCCAGTGCCCCCACCCTCCACCATCCTGGTAATTTTACCTTTCCCCTTTTCCTTCCCTGTTGAGGGCACAAAACGCCAAGGTTCGTATACTATACACACATGCACTCTGAGAATACTAGGGTGGTTGTGCTTTGGTGCATTATAAAAGAAAACTGGTTAACATAACATAGCCAATATGAGATCCCTTCAGGTGGAACAGAGAACGGGGCATACAGCCCTTTGTCCTCTCTGATGAAAAAGCAGGAAAGGGGGTTGTTTTAAAGCGCAACTCAAGCAGGTCTGCTGCCTGGATTTCTTAATTAAGTGTTGCTTTTCTGTTTGCCCCAGGCAGGCACCCATCAAGGGCTGTGAAAGCATGTGAAGGTAATGTCCCAGCAAGGCTTCCGGCCGGGGCCGCCTCGGGACTCGTTCACCTCGTCTCTTTCAAGTACCACATTTGTCATTTCTTTTATCACCAGGCTGGGGCAGACACACCTGTGAGATTGACAGTGGAAGTAGCGCATTTCTCTGCCAGGCCACAGCTCACTGGGACGGGGTCACTAACATTAATAAGCCCCTCAGTCCGTGGCCACTCCAAAGGAAACACCTGCATCACACAAAACTCTTTAACGTAATAATGCTGACTTGTCTGTGATGTGTCTAATTTTTCGACCTGAAAATATTTTTTTCCAAACGTATGAGTGCTTGACCACTTCATTTGCGTGATGCATTCATTCATTTTTTATAACAAGCTTTATACCGAAGGCCAGTCTCTAAGCCTGGATCCGGGATTCGAACCTGTGTTGCTCTGCATTGTCCTGGCCCCATGCCTGTGTAAAACACTGCCCCTTGCTGTGTGAAGACTGTAGGGCAGTATCCAGCGTTGTCTCATGTTTGGGATGAAATAATCAGCAAGTCCTTGCTTTCAGACACGCGTCATATTGCATTAAGGTACACGTGATCCCACCTTTAGACATTACCCAATAAAAGGAATCACAGAATTAACCATACACGCCTTTGCCAAAGACCAAGACAGGGATGAAACTCAAGGCGGAGGCATCGACATAATATCTAGATCTAGCCTCTCCTTGAGACCAGCCCCCCCACAAATCACTCAATCTTGTGAAGTCCTCACTGCTAAACTCCCCCTAACTAATTCCCAGTCACTTACTATCCACTTAATCTACAGACCACCTGGTCCACTTGGGCCTTTTGAGGAGGATATTTACAGCCTATTATCTAACAATCTAAAAACAACCACCCACGTGCTATTACTAGGTGACTTCAATTTAGGATTTAACGACCCTGCGGATAAGCATGCCCTTAAATTAGCTAATATCCTATCAGAATTAGGCCTGTCACAAAAAAATAAAGAACCTACCCACAATAAAGGGAGAACTTTAGAGTGGGTAGCTGATTACAATTGCACTGCCACCATCAACTCTATCTTACCGCAACTGTGGACAGAACACTCCCTTGTGTCTTTCACATTATCAACCATTCGACCACCTCCGATGGCCCTACCTACTACCAAGCAACAAAAAGAATATCACAGTGGACAAAGTGATCCCTGCCATCCTCCCCACCTTAAACTCACTAGCTGTCAACCTAGATCACAGTACTTTGGTCCACGAATATACCAAAATCATGCTTACCACACTAGACAAAATTGCCCCACTCAAACTGAGACCTAGTAAACCGAAATCCCATCTAAATAAGTGGCTCACCCCACAGTTAAAGGATTTACGCCTTCTAAAATGGAAATGTGAAACCACTGGAGACTACTCCCCTCCAATGATAACAAATCTAAGCTAACCAAAATATCCTCGCATTACAAAAAAGAAATTTACCTGGCAAAACGAAACACTTATAACGAACGAATTGCCAAAGCAAACTCTAGTATGAAGGAATTATTCTCCATACTAAAAGAATTAGAGTCTCCAATCCCCACACCTGACATCTGCAACAAAAATAAGACATGGGGCCTCATTATAACCCTGGCGCTCCCGTAATGAAGGGGGCCGGTATAGGACCGGCCCCCTTCATTAAGGGAGCGCCGATTACAAGGTTCCCTTTGCGGGACCCGGATCAGACATCTGGTAAAACCAGACGTCTTTTCCAGGTCCCACGAGGAGAAGAGGAGGTAATAGCGGGCCACTTGTAATGTGCTCGTTATTACCTCCCTCCCCATTCCCCTTGAGCCCTATGGGGGCTTAAATGGGAATGGGGAATGGTTCCTGCAAAGAGGAATTACCGGGTCCTCCTATGTCGGAATGACCCAGTGAGTCCCCATTGCAGGAACCCGGTAATGGAGCCCGGCTTGGAGGCAGCCATGGTGACCTCCAAACTCGTAATGAGGCCCATGGTGTTCAGATATCTAATATGCCTTATCCAATAAAATAATCACTCTTCAAAACAAAATCACCCAAAAAAAGACTATCTGAACTTACTACCACAATTGAATAACCTCCCCCCTCCAGCAAAACACTTAACAACCAAATTGCCAGATTCCACTTTGCAAAAACTTCCAAACTAGAGGTAGAGAAAGTCATCCTATTGCTTAAGCCGTCCAATTGTAAAGGTGACCTCTGTCCTGCTCAGATTATAAAGGATGCGTCTAGAGATCTTGCACCTTTAATTTCTAAACTGATCAATGCCTCCTTCGCATCTGGCACCATTCCCTCTAATCTGAAACAATCCTGGGTACTAAAAACTTTAAAGAAGCAATATTTAGACCCACTTATTCCCACTAACTACCATCCCATTACAACTGTACCATTCCTACTCAAAATACTTGACAAGGTCGCATACACCCAGATCCAAAAATATTTAGAACTACATGAGCTCCAAGGAGCAAGACAATCTGGTTTCCGTCCATTACATGGGACAGAAACGGCCCTCATTGACTTAAAAACACAGGTTGATGAGTTAAGAGATAAAGGTAATACTGCCCTCCTCCTACTGTTAGATCTCTCAGCTGCATTTGACCTTGTGGATCATAAGGTCCTTTGTAATCATTTGGACTCAGCAGCTCACTTTTCTACAGAGGCCATCAGATGCATAGAATCATTCCTGAGCGACAGAACTATGAGGGTATTTTCCCCATCGGCAGCTGCAGACCCTGTCCCGATCCCTTGCAGTGTACCCCAGGGCTCATGTGTCTCTCCCACATTATACAATATATTCACCAAGCCCCTGTTCGATGATCTGGACCTTCTAGGTATCACCTACACTAACTATGCAGATGATACTCAGATTCTCCCCCCACTTTCTGGGGATTATGGCAAGGAACTAGCATTGGTGAATAGAGTGTATCTCATCATCCAGGCATGGATGGCCACCCACAGCCTATGCCTGAATGATGATAAGACAGAGCTCATCATCTTGGGCACCCAGCTAAACCTTAAGAAATTAGGCCATGAATATTCATTGTTCGCCATTGATGGAAACATCATCAGCGTAGCCAAGGAGATGAAAACCCTTGGCTTTTACCTTGACTCTACTATGTTTGACAAACAGGTGAAATCCTTGGCCTCTACCACTGCTTACACCTGTAAGCTCATCAGGGCATGTAAACCATACCTTTCAAATGACAGTTGCATGATCCTGGCCAGAGCACTGATACTCTCTAGGCTAGATTACTGTAACACTTTCTACAGTGCCCATTATCCAGAGGTTACAAACACTCCAAAATAACGCCTTAAGAGCTGCACCTGGCGTGAATAAAAGAGAACATATCTCCACAATTAGACACCAATATAAGTGGCTTTCCACCCATAACAAAATTCTTCTAAAAATGGCCTCCCTTACCTTTAAAGCATTAAACAATGCTGCCCCTAGCTGCCTCATAGACAAACTCCACAGAAGAACGTCTATCCGACCGACTAGAGCCAGCAACACAAACTGCCTCACTGTACCAAGATTCCGTCTCACCAAGATTGGTGGCAATAGCTTTCCTGTGAAAGCAACCAAACTATGGAACTCCTTGCCACACCAGCTTATAGCAGATCAACCGTACTTACAATTTAGAAGTAATTACATTAACATGCTCAATTCAACTGGCCACTAGCTTGTACTACTGCACTAGCCCCACCCAGGATGCCTTGGACTATCCCTTCCATCACACCCTTGATTCTGTGCCTGTCGATCCTTCTTGTGCATAACCTGCTTTAACCTGTATATCTGTATATATGTATTATTGAGAACATACCTGTAACTGTATATGTCTCATTGTAACTATGCGTGTAACTTTGTAAGCTTTGCTTCTTCTTACTGCTACGCCCTGATACTCTTGGGTCTGGTGCGCATTAGAAATAAACAAACAAACAAACCTTTGATAAGGAAGAAGACGGAAGCTTGGATACAAAGTATGGGAATCTGCATATTCAAGCGTCAAGTGGTGCAATGGATTTACTGACTCCTTGGCTCCGGGTATACAGGGTGATTAAAAGGAATCTCGCCAACATAGAAAGGGGCATTTAAAAAATGTGTACGAGCATGGGTGCCACTTCAGACTGAGTGCCACCACCCAGGAGCGCCCAGTACGTGGGTACTCCGGGGTCTGGGAAAGGCTATTTTCGTGAAAGTCCCTATACTTATAATGAGACCCTTTTTTTGTTTTAGCCGTCGCACCGCCCACGGCTTCCCCCGGAAAAACCAAAAGTCTACGCCCCTGCCACCACTCACAACCAACTTGTGTTGTTCTCATGGGGGGTGATATTGACAATGTAGTGCAAAGGTCCTGTTTCACAATTACCTTTTCACAAGGCTTACCCTTTCTTCCGGATTTTCATTTTCTTGGACCCTGGGCATCTCTTCGTCAGTGATTGTTGATTTTTGCGTGAAGCCCCTGCTTTGGCCACGTGATCGTAGGATTTTGCTGAACTCACAATGGTGCCACAGTCTCCCTGTGTAAAATATTCACAAAATGAAACATTTTCAGAGAGGGGTGAGAGGGCAGATAACCGCGTCCAACTGAACGGGCTGGGTGAATAGATGCAAAGCAAGGCTACGGATATATACATTCTAATTTGGTGAATTTGTACTGGTTATTCAGCAAAATGAACAAGAGGAGGGGCCTGAATTGTACTATTAACATTATTTAAAACTAACATTTAGTGCTATGCTTCTGCTGTGAAAGGGTAGCTCAGGGGATGAAAAGCAGATATTCTGATCGGCAGTGTGGCCATGCCGGATTAGACTACAAGACATTTTGGAAAATGTTCAACCGGTCGGTGCCTCTAAAAAACGGATAGGTATGGCCGCTGTTGGTTTCCTGTCAGCCTGATATGCACTCACATTGCCTCCACCCGCTTGGCCTTTTGGAGGCACCCGTCTATCAGGAAACCTCCCATTTCTTACATCGGAGAGAGATGAGGCGCGGAAAATAAAGCAAGGAAGAAACTGGGAGCTTAAGCCTAGATGAAAGAAAAGAAATTGGGAACTAAACAAAAAAAGAACAAGGACGCTACAAAAAGGAGCCACAATTGAAAATTAAAGCAGGAAATAGTGGCCAGGAACAAGAGGAAAAGTGCCCACGTGCGATAGCGTCAGGGCTCAAGTCAAGGGTACTTACGGGTGGATGGAGTCCCCACATTTTTCAGGAGTCCCCCCACTTTTTGCAGAGGGCACCTTGATATGTTAATTTCTGGTGACGCCACATTCAATTGGTATGTTAATGAGTCCCCCCACTTACCTACCCCTGAGTATGAGAGTTACTAAGGCCTGGGGTTTACCACAGGCATAGAAGGATGCAACCATCTCTGGTTGTGAGGCAAAGAACAGAGAGAAGAAAGGGAGAACCACTTCAGTAATGCACCCAGCCCTTCCTGTTCAGGTTTGGGGCAAGCAGCGCTGTGTCTAGAGGCAAACCAGAGGCAGGGGTGGACGGGCCTCTAGGAAACTCTGGAGATTTCCCAGTAGGCCTCTGCACCCTGGGTCTCTTTTGTATGATATTCCCAAATGTTCCCATAGGAAAAGGGTTGGGTTTGCTGAAAATGTGCAATATGGGGCCACTTTCCAGGGCCTCTTTTGGTTCCAAGTCCACCCCTGACCAGAGCATTACTGGGGCAAAAGCAGGCTTGGCGTTCATGATGGTACATCAAGTACGGGCAGTTTCTAGGCAATATGGCACCCAGGAAACACTTAAAATGTGCCCCTCTAGGCATGCGCAGCTCATTCCCGTAGAGGAAACTCCATCCCCACAGTGCAACCACTCCCCAACGTCATGGCTAAGGCCGGTGTGCCCATCTGATCTCAGGCCCACATGACAGCAGGTGGAGCCTTCATAGCCACAGGGCCAAAGACCTGAGTGTCAGGGGCTGGTGAAAGAAATAGGGCACGCAGAACTCACACTCTGCCAAGGGCCATGGCCAAGGTGGTTTCCCCTCTCCTTTGGCTCTCATGTGTCGCTTCCATCAATGCCTCTTTCATACCCACTCTCCCTTACACCTCTACCACATATATCCTGCTCTTACCTTTATCTCACCCATTCCGCATCCCCCACCACTCTCCTTTCACTTCTATCTCTCCAGGTCTATCTCCAAAGTCAACCTCTAGCGGTGCTGCTTTTACCCTGTTCTCTCACAGATTCCATCTGCCCACATGTCACTCAAGGCCAGACTCTCATCTATGTTCCTCCCAGTTTTAATATTGCACCTTCTACTCCCCCCATTCGTCACTTCTGCCCTCTCATTCTCTTATGATGTTATTTTATCATTTATTTTATTTGATTTTGTGTTTAGCGCTGGCCCTGCCCAGAGGCTCTCGGAACGCCTTACCTGGTACAAAGTTTGAAAAGGCGGGAGTTCAAAAAAGAAGTTACAAAATGTTTGCAGGAAAGGATAGGAATATTAGGATACACAGGTGATAGCAGTGGAGGGGGGGGGCAGGGTTATTTGTGGGGAAACAGATATATTTTGAGGCTCTTTCTGAAAGTGCTGATGGAGGATGCTGGGCGTATGTGAAGAGGTAGGGTGTTCCATGCCCTGGTTCCCCAGGGGACAAATGCTTGTTGTTGTGTGCATGTGAGGTTGCAGAGTGGAATGTGTAGACGGTGTTGGCTGGCTTGTCTGGTGTTTGGGTGGGGGATGGGTTTGAGTTTGTCATGAAGGTAAGATGTGCTCTCTGTGTCTCACCTCTCTCATTCTCCTTCACCCTGAGCCCCTTCGTGCTCACATCCGAGCCTCTTTATTGATTGCACGCCACTACTCTGCCCATCTGCCTCCCTTGATTCTCTTACTCCTGATCTGCTTTTATTTTCTTTCTCTTTTATGCACCTCTCTGTCCTCCCTACTGCACATATGTCTACATTCCACCCACCTCATCCTAATTTATCCCGCGACAGGCTTCCTTTGCCGAACAGTGGCCTATCAGAAACGAGCGTGTGTGCTTACCGTGCAGATGAAAGGACCTGTGAACAGGAAGTGGGGTGTCAGGGACACGGGTACGGTGGGGCCCATGGCCGAGGTATGGGTGTAGCGGGTAGAAAGGTTAAGGGTGCCGGAGGGAGGGCAAGGGGGAAACGGGACAGAGGCACATTGGAGCGGGACAGGAAAATGGGAGTTACAGGGGTTGTCCCCCACAGAACACAATGCAGTTTCTCTGTTCGTTTCTTTATTCCTCTCTCCCTTCCTTTTGCTTTTGATTGAGTAGCTTGGTTTCCTTTCCTCCACCCTCCTCTCCGCCTGCTTCTTTCTTATGTGCCACTGGGGTCTCTTTCCACCCCTCTGTCTCTCTTGCCATTCTTCTGTCTTTTCTTTCCTTTCCGTATTCTTGTTTACTTTCTTTATTTTTCCCCTTTCATTCCTTTCTATCCTCTGTTCATGCTGGTTGCCTTCCTTCTCCCGTTGATAACCTCGTCCTTTCTATCTCCCCCGTAGCCCTTTCTCACACTTGTGCCCACCTGTCCCTCAGCCACTCTCACGCTCTCGCCCCGTCGCTTTCTCACCGTGCCTTCCTTTTTCCTGTTATTTGTTGTTGGTTGTCATTGGGTGCCCTGCCTAGCTCTTTAGCTTCCCCTCAGCCCTGGCAAGTTGAGTCTCTGCCTAGGGGGCTAATTGTCACAACCTGCCAAAGGCTGGGACAGCTCCATCCAAGTTGAAGGCATTTAAGCTGACAAAGGGGTGCTAATGTTTGGAAGGGGGATAGTAATGCTGCTTGGGTTTTGCACTGAGGCTGGTATTAGAAGAGAAGGAACCTGCTGTGCCCCCAAGCATCCTGCGCCCGGGCAGCCACCCACTTCGTCCTCCCCAAGAAGCTATCCTGATTAGGTTTGGTTTACTATTGCTTTCGGCCCTCGCCCATTGGAGATGAGAAAGACCCTTTAAACAGTGTCAGCAGGATAGTATGACCACATCGCATGGGACCTGCTCACGTGTCTACATTTGCGGTACCATATACATTGATAGTACTTTTATAAAACCAGCTGTTTCCTATTGTTGCGCAGCTGGCGTGTCCTGTGCGTCACAGGGTCTCTGAGACATTAAGAGATTCTGGCCCTCAGTAGGACACCTGTCACTAGAACAACAGCAGCCCTGGCACCTTGCCAGGGTGGCGGCTTGGGAGGCGTGGCGGCAGGCCGAGGAGTGTGAGGCACCAGTAAGGGGGAGGGCCATTTGGGCACAGACTGTAGTGACAAAGTCATATCCAGGCATTGCCGGAAGCATAGATCTAAGGGGCCTTGCCTTGGGCGGTGTGTAAAGAGAGGGAACGAGAGGTGCGCTCCCTCTCTTTTGACCCGGGCTCAGACCTGAGGAGCTGCAGAGTCAGTGAAGTGTACTGAATTTTACAGCGAGAAGACTACTCAGAGGGCTGTCGCCCTGCTCAGCAGGTTTTGGCGGTGTGGTTTGTGTTGCATGCGAGGATCAAGCCCAGGCTGCCTGTAAGTGGCTCAGGCAGACAGTGGAAGGTTTCTGTACCCTTACGTTGTGCTAAGTATGACTCATTTAAAGGCCTGGGCAGACCGCAATCTGCGGTATCGGCTTCATTTGTGAGAAGGCTAGCTGTGGAAACTGCTAGCGGGTAAGCACTCAATTTCTGAAATTGCATGAAGTGAGTAGTGGGCCGCACCCCAAGTGTACAGTTGCCCTTTTTGGTAAGGCGAGGGGCAGGCCATGGCCGGGCACAATTGTGCACGATTAAATGAAGTCTGTTGTGTCAGTTCTAGTGCATTTCTGTCGGCTGTTCACATGAGCGTAATTTTATGGGGTGACATGGGTGTTTGTCCCCCCCAACTTTTGCGGCACACCATTTTGTCCCACCCATTTGGCAGGGACCCCTTTCATTTAGATGTCATGTCCCCCCCAACATTTTCAGCAAAGTTACTCCACTGGTTTGATCTCTGGGATGCACGAAGTACCTCGCGTGCAAGGCTTGGGGAGTGGAAGAGACGACTCATAGGGGTTTGGCTCTCTAGTTAATTGTCACAATGATTATGGTGGAGGACGAAGTGTGCTGGGCGTGTACGGTATTTATGTTTAATTTAGTGAGCATATCAGGTGGATTATGTGGAAGAAGCCATACATTGAGGGCATGATCACGGTTCCTCCTTGCGTGCGGTCGCAGCTCGGTGCACGGCTTCTGAAGGCAGTGATATTTCAATAGCCCTGCTCTAGCGTGAATGTACGCGTGAGGGCCAAAGAGAGCCATAAGAGTTTGTATCACAGTTTGGCAGGGCGAACTGGTGTTGCCGATGCCTGATAGAATGCCTACTAAATTCCGCTCTCACAAGTCACAAGGTACAAAGAGAACTTGTGGTCATGTCCCTGGAGATTTCCATTCCTCAATCTTTGAAGACCGGTCATTAAAAAAAGTTAATGGGCAACATATATCTAATCCAGTGAACGATGACAAGAATATTATGGGGATTCAAACTAAAGACCAGAATAAAATTGTGGAATTTTTAGTACCAAGTGTACTATATTGGAATCTGTAAACAACAACTCTTTGCTGAAATTAGTATATGGATTAAAACAACAATCTTTCGGGGCTATACCGTAGCCAGTAGAAAAAGTCACGTCGGAGTGTGGAAGGGTGTAAAAATGTTTTTGGCAGCTATGTGTCCTCATCTGTGGTTGAGACGCGTGGTAATATTATAGGTGGTTACTTATCGGAGAGCCCTGACCTGACACGGTTTGGCGAATCTCGTAGCTCTTTTTTCCTCAGAGAAAAGCTTATTGTTTGATAGCTCAACTTTGTCTCAGTTCTCTGAACTTGCATTACGATAAGGTCGACTCTGTTTGTACACCTAAAAGGTTGGATGAGATAGCGGCAACATTAGATGCAGTGTTTGGTTTATGCTCCATGATTATGGAGGAGCATCGGGATCTTACCAACATAGTGGCTAAAACAGTGGATGTTACATTGAAAACAGTAATTATAACAATACTATAGAGCCTATTAAGAATCAGGTGGCCAAAGCTGATGAAATTATTGATGTCCTATATACTGTTATTACGGATTACGCTGACTATGATGCTCCGTTTGATATAGGGAAAACAAGATATGAAAGTCCCACCAGTGGGGAAGACGGGGTAACTTATATTCCCTCAGATGATAATGTTAACTTTGGAATTGAAATCCTTAGTCCTGGGATAAAAAAATGCTAAACCTAATAACAAGAATAGTGAAGCACTCTCTATAAAACCTTCCAAAAAGAATATAGTGCCTCATTGGCACAAATCAGTACTGATAACATTGCTTGTATAAGCATTGATAATCGATATGATGTGACCTCTACTAGAGTCAATCCCGCTAAAAAGAATACGGGGGTGGCGGGAAGAAGGCTAGTGGACTGATGGATAAGTGGATAACTGTAACATGAGATATTCCAAAAGGTAGGCAGAGATGTAAAGATTATAGGGCCTCATTACACGGACGGAGCTAAGGGTTAACGGCCACCGTTAATAGTACCGGTGACCGTTAACCTTTACCGCCTTACTACGAGGTCCCTTTGCGAGTTGGAGAATTTAACGCCTGCTTTTTGCAGGCGTTAAAAACCAACCCGCAAAGGGACCAGGGAGCTAATTACGGTACCGCAATTTGCGGTGCTGTAATTAGCACCTTCCCCATTCCCATTATGCCCTATGGGGCAAAAATGGGAATGGGGATGGGGAAGGGGGAATTACCGCCCCACCAACCTTGGAATAGGGCGGTAATTCCCCTTTCCACCAAGGCGGTGCCGGTATTTTACCGGCATGGACCAAGGTGCTAATAGCACCTTGGTCCACCGCCGTCCGTGTAATGAGTATGGCCCTCATTACGACCCTGGCGGATTTTTTCCGCCATCGGCGGACTTTTCCGCCATGGCGCAAAGTCCCTTTACGCCATGGCGGATGGCGGACTTACCGCCCCATTCCGAGGTCGGCGGGGCGGTAAGTCCCCATTGACCCATTTACCCTTCCCCATTCCCATTTCGGCCCCATAGGGCTCAATGGGAGTGGGGAAGGTGTTAATTACGCCACCGTACACTACGGTGGCGTAATTAACACCGAGGTCCCATAGCGCCATGGATTTTTACGCCCGCAAAAAGCGGGCGGAAAAATGACCATGGCGCTATGGGAACTCGTAGTTGGCGGTAAGGGGTCGGCGCAGCTAACGCTGGCGTAAACCCCTTACCGCCAGGGTCGTAATGAGGCCCTATGTGTACTACCTCCCCTCCTTTAGATACTATTGTGTCTGCTACTGCGGACAGGGGGATTGTGACTGAGATACACAAATATATGGAAAGACATGGTCATGCTGGTGAGTGTGAGGATGTATATAAAAGTCAAACTCTCTCTGGGAATAGCGCAGGGAATGTAGGTGGTAACTACATACTGGGCAAAACTATAAAACTTGTTGAAATGTTGGCTGAGAGCCTGTTTCTTAACCGGAATACCATTTTATGACTTTTACAACTCATCCCTGAGTTGAGCATGATCACCTCAAGTGATATTGAGTGTACTGTTGTCATAATTGGGCTATTATCCAATTTGTATCTTCAACTATAGTTGAAAAGATAAAACAATCTGCAACCCAATTGTTGAGTAAGCGATTTGAAATGATAATCTGCAAAAAATATATGAATGTTTACCTAAACTACTTCCTTTGTGAGGGATAATAACCATAACTAGAGAAAATGGCTCAATCTATGACTTATGCTCACCAGCAACTTTTACCTGGTGAAAATAATAAATGAGTATCTTGGCATACAGAATGCCTGCCTTATGGTGCACAATGAAAATCATTGGTAAAGGACACCATTTCTTTCTTATAATTGAACACACATGGTTATCGCTCTTTTCTCAGTCCTGAGGCATGCATGGCAATATCTAGTAGTGCTATTTTTGCATTACAGGAAACATGGGTCTGTGGTAAAATCCTATTGGATGGTTTTATGGTTTTGGCCAACCCAACTGTTTACTCTGGGGCTGGTTGGCCTTCTGGAGAATTATGCATTGGGGTTTCCAATAAGCTGACACTAAGTGAGTACTGGAAATATGGCAGTCTCCCCACGTCCTCTGTGGTATCATTTCAGGGTTGGTTTCTTTTGGGGATTTTCTTTTAATTAATGTGTATTCTCCACCTGGCCATGCACAGGTCAAATCAATATTGCAATTAGTTAGCAATATTATGGAGGGATGGACTGCGGAGTTCACCAAATAACATTTGATAGTGGTGGGTGATTTTAACTCGTATTGCAATATGACCAAGACTGTGATGGATGAATGGAATGATGCATGTGAAACGTGCGGTCTGACTTGTTGATAGGACTTAATTGGAAAACATAAACACCAGATCCCAATTAAGAATGGTATGATGTGGCTTGAGGGTTTTAATGAGCATGGGCAAAAACCGCTCAGTCCCACAAGATGTAATGATGTGGATAATTGAGATACATGGTCAAATGGGATGGTATCATCTAGAGTGGACTATATTTTTTGTAAGCGAAGGAGTGTTTGAAGGGGTGTTTTATACTGTAAAAAATGTGTCCACCTGTTTGAGTGACCATGTTATCCTGAAACATATCCTAAAATGTAGAATAGAGTTACCTCATAGATATAAGAACATGTGTTTTTCAAGTTAATGTTGGTGGCAATAGGAACAAAATATTAGCAGATTTGAGAAGCTATTCTTGAGTCCTTT
This sequence comes from Ambystoma mexicanum, assembly GCF_040938575.1. Classification (NCBI taxonomy): domain Eukaryota; kingdom Metazoa; phylum Chordata; class Amphibia; order Caudata; family Ambystomatidae; genus Ambystoma; species Ambystoma mexicanum. Next base: position 382,273,366 of record NC_090925.1, read on the forward strand.
CCTAAATGTCAGATTGATTTACAATCAGGGAACAAATGGATTGTGCTATATATGAAAGGAGAAGATTGCTGAAGAAAAATATGTTTGTAAGATAAACCACAGTGAAATAATGAGTGATTTGGTGAAAAACGACTAATCTTCATACACAAATTAAGAACTGGTTGCGCTACCATAAATGTGATACTAATAATTCCAATTGGAAAATGATTTTTAAAATATTGCATACTAATGATTCTAAACGCTTTTGGTATTTCTATAGGCAATACATTGCTGAGCTAAGGAAAGTTACAAAGAAGTGAATGAGATTAATATTGATGAACGGATTGGATATGTCGAAGGGTATTATTTTGATGGGAGAGCGGAATCTATACACATAATTAATGTGAATTGGGGAGGTTTGAGATCCTTTCCTTTTGACATTGATGATATTGCTATGGTAATTATGAAACTTAAAGCTTCTAGGGCACCAGAGCCTGATAACCATGTCATGATTAAACAGATCCTATGAAGTTGGCCGTATTGCTTCTAAAATTATTTACGTCAATATGGGAAAGTGAGAAATACCAGAAAGTTGGAGGTAGCAGATTCCTGTTTTTAAAAAAGGACCTTGAACTCCACCACCTGACTCTAGAATGCTAGCTATGTCGGATACTCGTAAAATGTTGAGTACTCTTTTATTGAACATCGTTAATAAATGGATAGATGATTATGATATTATTCCTTATCAACAGACTGGTTTTAGGAGAGGGTATATTCACCCTCAACTACCTAATTTCTGATATTTTAAGACGCCCTGAAAGTAGCCTCTAGCTGTGTTTTATAGACTATAGTGGGGCACTTGATTGCGTGAATCGTGAAAGACTCTGGTTAGAGCTGCAGAAATTGAGCATTTGTCAGATGGTGCTATATTTTACTAGGGCAATGTATACTGGAACAACTGTTACTGTTTGTGTGGATAGAAGAGGATCCCTTATGGCTCCAGTTCAAACACAGTTTTAAAACAGGGTTGTATGATCTCTCCTGTTTTTTACAATTTGTCTGTGGCAGATATGAATGTTAGTTTGTCAGGTCTTAATTGTTTTCCCCCTAAAATAGGTGATGTGAGTATAAGATGGCTATCCTATGTGGATGTTACCTTTATGATGGATACAACCGCTATTGGGCTCCAAAGATTGTTGGAAGCATTGTGTGCTTATGCTAGCCTCAACGATCTTACTATTAATATACACAAGTCTAAAGTCATGATAATTGGTGCTCAATCAAAAACCTTATGTTTGGAACATTAACAATTACGTTTTGGAGGTTGTGGACGTATATCCATATCTAGGAATGCCGATTGTTTACCAGTCCTCGATTTCATAATAAGGTAATATATTGTCTTGCAGAATGATTAATCAGTGCAATGTTATTAGAAGGTATCTTGCAGGTAAGGGTGGCCAGTCTATCGAGGGGTTTATTGAAATCTATAAAGGTAGCATTGTTCCAGGAGCTTTTTATGCATTGGAGGTTTTAGAGGAGATATTTGTCCTATGGTTGGACAAATTGGAGGCTAGGATCTGGAGACCAGTGCTTAAGCTGCCAGGGGCAGTTCTGGTGGAAGCAATTAGATGTGAGCTGGGTACTGTTTCGCTATTCACCTGTAAGAACATGTGCTGTGTTAAACTGTATAATAATGTAATGAAAACAGCTGAACATGTGAGACTTTTTGGCATCATAGCGAATGCCACCAGATCTGGATATACTAATAAGGTTTAAACTTGATAAACCATGTGGTTATTTATTGAAATATGGAGACTATGATTTTAAAAGGCTTATGATGTTTTTATAGTTTAATATACTTCCCTGCAAAGGGTGTACTGAAGATTGGAATTCGCTACGGTATGAGCTTAGGAAATGTTGTTACTGCAGAAACGAGGGTGAGACTGTGAGACATTTACTTAGTGGGTGCCCTACATAAGTAGCTTATATCTCAGGGGATACTCAGACTTAGTAAATGATTTCACTATGATAACCTCTGGTTAATTTTGGGCTGCTATTTATGCTGCTATATCACAGGTATATATTGGTGCTGCCTATTATACATGGAAGAACATTTTATGCAATGCAGTTTTATGATGAATTTGTATGCATTTGTTATTTTATACTGTTGAAATTGCATTGTGATTGGCTTGGTATTTTATAATATGTTTTATAATATGTGTTTAAATCTTTATGTAATAAGTCTGTGTATAAGGTTTTAATGAACCAATTTGCTGTAAACAATCCTCCCTAGGAGTGCACGATAAGGGTTTTAAGGCGCTGTGTTTCTGTGGAGCAGTGATTAGGGAAATGAAAAGGATGTGTGGGCACCGATGGTTTAGACATCTATAACTAAGATGAACGAGCATACTCATGTTTCTAGAATAGGCCGTTGTGTGAGAGCTACTGGCTCGGATTACAGCTTGGGGGGGCGCAAAGGCAAGGTGCCAGGTTCAAGTGCCCTCTAACAGTGGATTTACTACAGGCTCAGTGATAGGTGCTCTGTGCTGTGATCCCATTGCATGGCTCTGGGAAGTCTATAGTTTCTGACACCTTTACAATTGCAGAGAGTTAGTCTGTGTTGGTGGTCCCAGTGCTACTGTTATGTGTTGCCGCTTCTTGTGTCATGGTCCATCATCCTTTCAATAGCCCATAGCAGTTAATTAGTTCTGGCAACGGCTTCCTCCATAGACACATATAGCAGGTAAAGACTAACAGATTGAGTCTGCCCTTTACAGTGCATTATAGTGCTATATGCCGCTCACCGCGCTAGGATACAGCAAAACGGTGATTATAGGCGCTATATAAAAATGATTGTTAAAGTAATTGGTGCTCAAAGCCACCCACTTCCATCATTCTCCCCTCTGGTCAGTGCAGAATATAATGGAGACATAATATATAGGTGTACTGGAGCAGGGCTCGGCTTAGCGGCAGCAGCGCCCCTGCTCAGTGCCAGGGGTTGGGTAGGTGTCAATTTCTTTTTAAATCCGCGCTCCCGCCCGGCAGCAGCGAGCTAATCACTGCAAGAGGCGGCTGATACTAATGCATCAGCGCCCTATTCTAATGGAAACCGCCCACTCCCGCGCCGGGGCGTGGCAGTAATCACTTCAACAGGGCACCGATGCGAAAGCATCAGCGTCCTATTGTTACTAAATGTACCCCACTACTGCGCTGGAAAGCCTGGCGCCAGCACAAGAGCGGGCCACATTTAATTTCAATAGGGTGCCTGCCACGCCTTCTCCCACCACGCCAGCTTGGGGGAGACCTTGAAAGACTCCCCCGAGTTATCAACAATTTGGGTCACTGGAGGGGAGATTTATTGCTGATTTATGTTATGGTCCAAGGTTCGGCGCGGAACGGTGAGGTGTCATGCCAGGTGCTCGTTCAACGGTCCTCACCGGTCTGTGCAAGGGGGAACAGGTCTGGTGTCTGGTCGCTTTGGGGGGGGTCACATATTTCCCTCACGTCCGCTCCCGGGTCTGAGGGGTGACGGCCATGGCTACTCCCCCTTGCTCAAGTATGTAACTGATCATGTAACAGTTTCTATGATGTCATTCATGTTTGGCTCTTCGTCACATCTGGAGATGTAATAAATGTAACAACTGCGGCATAATGCATTCCAAAGAATATCTGTGTCTGGTGTCATTCTCTGGCCCTGCAGACTGTGTCGGCCACATTACCGGCCCTGGCACCTTGCTGGCGCAGTGGCTTGGGAGGCGTGGTGGTGGGGCGAGAAGTGAGGGCCACCAGTAAGGGAAGGGTCATTCGGACAACGAGCTGCATGACAATGTCATTTTCAGCCACCGCCACTCGGCGCCGGAAGCATAGATCTAAGGGGTCGCGGCTGGCATATGAAGAGAGGGAACGAGAGGTTCTCTCCTTCTCTTTTTCCCCGGCCAGAAACCTGTGGATCTGCAGAGGCTGCACAGTCTACTGAATTTATCGCCCTCCCACCCTGTAGATTGGTGGCCGAAAGGGTGTTTGATTCACAGGGGGATGAGGGGCAGCATGGTGGGGCACATTGCATTGCATTGAGTTATGCGCTCAACAATTTGGGTCACTGGAGGGGAGATTTATTGCTGATTTATGTTATGGTCCAAGGTTCGGCGCGGAACACTGAGGTGTCACGCGTCACGCCAGGTGCTCATTGAGCAGTCCACAACGGTCCGTGCTAGGAGAAACAAACCTGGGGGCCTGTTCGGTTTACGGGGTGACCTATTTCCCTCTGGTACGTTCCCAGGGCCTGGGGATTGATGGCCACGGCCACTCCCCCACACCCAAATATGTAATTGATGACCTAACAGGTCCTAAGATGTCATTCATGTACTGCTCCTTGTCGCATTTGATAATGTAATAAATGCAGTAAATGCGGCCTAATGCCTTCCAAAGAATATCTGTGTCTGGTGTCACTCTCTGGCACTGCCACCTGCGTCTCCCAAAGTTGTACATCCTCCATAGGGTCTCTGTGACTGTTTCCGGTCCTCAGTAGAGTCCGTGCGACTATTTATCTATGTGTGTTTTGTACCTTGCTATACTTCAATCAGACTGACACTTTAAAGTGCAGAGAATAAGTGGGACTGGAGTTCAGGGGACATTATGCAGCTAAGCCAGGAGGCTGCATTCTAACTCCTGACTTGCAGGGGTCGGGGTAGGTCCCAGTGAGAGCAGAAAAGAGAAAAAGATGAGTGGGCTGGTCAGGGGCATTCACAGGCGAGCCTGTATGTAGGGGCCATTCCAGTTACTCATTGAAAGAGGGAAGCAGGAGGGTCCAGGGAGAGAGTGAGCCAGCGATAGGAAGGAGGATGGGTGATCACGGATATTCACAGCTGAGCCCATGGGCATTTTCTGATTAAAAGTGGCGATGGGGAGACACAAGGGAGAAAGAAAAGAGGTGAGCAGTGGTGAAGGAGAAGGCAGATCGATGAAGGAGCGGGAGCATTCATTGTGAATATTGCATAGCACACAAGGTAACATGTCTGCACTACATTAGGCTATTGGTTAAGCCACTGATACCAGAAACGTGAGACTAAATGCTACACATAGATTTATAGTGCAAGTTGAAGCTATCAATGCTGCTAATGTGATAGGTTCTCCACAATGTAAAGGCCTGCCATGGTCAACAAATGAAGGGTGCAGTGTGTCCTGGGGAACCCCAAGATGGCTCATAGAGAAATTGGCAATTTAAACAAAGCGGCGTGAGGCAAGGATGAAGTGCCAAAGAGATCTCGCCCTATGATCATGATCACACTCCCTCAGCTGGAAGCACAGGGGAGCTGGCCTCAGTCCTGGGCCAGGGCACAGGCATTTGGGCTCTGCCTGAGGACTGCAAGCAATGGCTGAGCAGTCCCCACTCAATGTCTATGTAACCTCTGCCTCAGCCTCGGTGGGTGGTCAAGTGGAAGCACATCGTTAGAAGCACAGGAGCATCAGTGATCCAGGATACCATGAGGAGTACCCACCTGTGGGAGTGTCCATTCAACACCAGGTGAACAACGAAGTAGTGCAGATGGTAAGCCTCGGGAGACCATCGTAAAAGCACCAGAAACATTCAAATTCAGCAGCGGTGATGGTGGTATGGAACCAGTGCAACATAATCACGGGTGGGGGAGACACTGAACATAAACAGCTTCCAGCCTTTACTAACGTAGGCGTCACTGAAATAGACTCAGGCTTCATAGAGTTATGTGACTATGATAGTTTCTGGTTCTTGATAGGGTCTCTTTGACTTAAGATGGTTTTCAGTCCGTGATAATGTCTTTCTGGCTAATCTGTTCTCTAGTCCTCTATAGTGTCTCTCTGAATATGATAGGTTCAGGTCTACAACAGTGTGTCAGTGACCATGCCAGTGCCCAGTCCTAAATAATCTCTCTCTGACTATGGTCGTTTTTTGTCCTTGATAGCGTCTTTATGTCTATGGTAGCTGTATTGTACACAGTGTGTGAGATTTGCAGACTTTAATCATATTCTTTTTTATTTTATGTTAATTAGAGCATTTATAAAGAGTGGGCCATACCAAAATATGATTGTGTGCTGTACACCAATTAAAATATTGTCTATCTGGTTCTCAGGAAATTACAATATAAAACTCAATGTATAAATTACTGTCCTATAAAACATTAAAAAGAAGTGAAAAAAACAGGGCAGTATTAGTAGTAATTCTGTCAATTCCATCATCTTAATGGAAAAAAAGCGCTTTCCGCTGTTTCCTCAAAATAATCAGGGATGGAGCAGTTTGTAAATCAATTGATAAATCAAAGCCGCGCCACTAAAAACTTGCTTCTCAATCTGATTTATTTGCACCTTGGGTATTTTCAAAACAGGAAATTGTTTGTGATTTGCTTGCTTTTGTTTCTTCCTAGAAAATGGAGTTTGAAGGCAAGGTATTGAGGATAACCTAAAAATAACCTAAACGTAAAGTCCTACATTAAAAAGAATGTGTACTTTCAAAGGCGGGGGATTGAAAACAGGTGAAACAGAATCAAATCTTCTAGCATGAAACTCAGCTTAGCTCTGAAACAAATATCACTTTAGAGTGGAACTAGATACCCCAACCAACAGTGTGTTGCGACCATAGAAATGACACGGGAGCATGGATTGAACCAATGATCAAAATATTATTGATATTAAACCAACCGAAATTTCTTCCATACGTGGAGTTTTATAGTTAACTTGGTATCGAAAACCAAACGGAGAGAATTTGCTGCAGGATATAGTTATGGATCAGGATATCCAATTTAGAGAGAAATCAACCTAGATTACCAGTGTCTTTACGTTTCGTTTTTGGTTCACTGGTTATTTGTAGATTTACACACGTGTCAGAGACGGAACTGGGCTCTTGGCTTCTCTGCTAGTAAATGTTCTGAGCATTTCACAATTAGACTTTAAAAGAATTGTGACTGCTTTGGATAGTGCACTATGCTGGAATCTTTATTGACTAATGTAGGCAGAAATAGGCTTAAATTAGCATTTGTATTGAGGTTTGTGATGTAACGTGATATAATATAACAATAATATAACAATATAACAAGCTTCCCTGTATTTGCCGCTAAACTTTGGAACTCACTACCGGCCAATCTCAGATCCGAACCATCCTTTCACCGATTCAGACACAGTGCCAAAACTTGGCTACTGGCCAAAGAAGCTTAAAACACCAACTTATTACCACAGTAATGTACATACTGCCTGTAAAACCTGCACAACTACCTGCATGCTTCAATGTGTATACTACAATGTGTATACTACATGTATACTTCCTGTATAATCCGCACAACTACAAACCGTGTAAATACGTTATAATGTGTATACTATTAGTAACCGCTCTATGATGTTTATATTACGTGTGATGCTTACCTATTGACCATGCCTGTAATTATCTTTGGCTACATTGTAACGATGCCAAGCGCCTGGATGCCCCAGGGCCAGGCGGCACTATATAAATAATAAACTAAACTAAACTAATATCTACTATTGGAAAGCATCCTAAATTGAGTTGGGGCTTACCGCTTAATTGTTAGGTGCTTTTATCACCGGGATCAGGGGTGCTATTTGTGCTGATGGCCCAAGAGAAGAAGCTTACCTGAACCTGCTGGGATTCCAACCAGGGACATGCAAACTCATTCACACCCGATTCAAATGGGTCTAAACCATGGAGGTAATAATCAATTGAGTGATCCAGAGCTTTTGGAGCCAAAACTGTTTTATTTTATTCCACGTGATATTAGTCTGAAATTGAATTGATTACCTATGTTTTTAAATAATTGTTTGGTTTCAACCACAAACGAAGTGAATCAAATATTTAAAGGCTCGCTTTAAATATCCTTTCTACTCAACTCTATATCAGTTTCCATTTATTAACCCACTGGCTAGACCTTGTTTGGCTATACCCATGAATTCCTCACCTTTAGCTCTTAAACGTTGCTGGGACATATATGGGAATCAAACCTACTATGTTCCTCCCCCAGTTCCAGCTGAATAGCCAACCTTGGTCTATCCAACCTACTAGGTTCTTACCAAAGTTTAACTTACTTACACGGTTTCCTCAGTCAGAACCCTCAACAAACTTTAACACCCACCTTAGGGCTTCGCCTAATCTTAATACCACCTTGGATTTGATTAAAACAAATACACCCTGCCCTATTCTAGTTAGAAATAATAGACTCCGCTCTAGACTGACTGGGCTTTATGAACCACATACTGTAACCCAACATAACATGTCAGACAACCCAAGCCGTCTACTGGGGACCGATAACATTAATCCTAAGGCTAACCAAAAAAAACAAAAAAGAACAAGGCCTAACTTTAAGACGGAATCATCAACCGTCTCGCATATCACTAGCCCTCAGATCAAAGACGCCTTAATAAATGCTAGGCCCATGGTCACCCATGCCATAGACATAGCTGACCTAATCAGGATGAGAGACCTAGATTTCCTCGCCATCTCAGAGACATGGCTACATGCCGCAGCTGAACCGCCTCTGTTACTGGCTATACCCGACACATACACTATCATGAGATCAGACAGATCAACTTCTAAAGGAGGTGGTATTGTCTTGATTGTAAAGAGAATTGCCACCTCGCCTATTGTAAAATCATGCAAATTACTTAAGCCAAACTAACCACTTTTAACTCTAGCACACTAACTATTCACCTAATTTACAGACCTCTGGGTCCTATCAATTGCTTTGAGGAAGACATCATGACTTTTCAGTCAGATACTGAACCTAATTCACAAATACTCCTACTAGGTGATTTCAATTTGGACTTCTGTGACTCTAACGATCAACAAGCCAAGGCTCTCTCTGAGACCCCTACTGTGGGATATATTGACCCACTCAATGGCATTGCCCCACATCATTAAGCTGCAATTGAGTAAAAAACAACCACAAAAGGGCTGCGCTGGCTCCTGTAAGCACAATGGCTCAAAACTACATTTTGCAATAACAACAAAAATGGCTGCACCATCCTGCCAAGCACACATCGGGCAGGATGGAACCAGGGGGCACATTAAAGGAGATTGCCAGTGGGTTCCCACATAAACAAAAGGAAGAAAGTGGAAAAAGCAGCGTTGCTTTGCTGCAAAAGCCAAAATATCGGTTGAAAAGAAACCCTTTTTCACCTTTAAAAAAATGCCCCTTTGATGCTAATTCCTTCTGTTCCTTAAAGCCACTGTGATTAATAAGCCCTACCAAGCCCTGTGCGTTTCACTGTGCCTCAGCAAAACCAGGCATGATTCTGAATTGACAAACCCAGTCAAACCAACTCTAGAAAAATCAATCAGGCACCTTACTTCTACTCACACGGGAAACACAGTCATTTTCTTTGCAAAAGTATCCAAAACACAGCTGTTCAGAGAGAGACTCTAACTAGCTGAGACAAGCCTGCTTCAATGTATCCGTGCTTCAGACCAACTCCAGCATTTCAAGAGAGTAACTAGAGCTGCAGACAGTGTGTGAATCTGTTGGAGATGAAAAGTTTAATTTGAAAAGAAGGCCAGCTGCACCACGTGTAAAAACATGGGCTTTGGCAAACTAAAGAAAAACAAATGCCTGTGTGTTGGAACAGTATACTGGTGAATGAAAGCCTGTCAGTTTTTGGCAACATGAAGTGATTTGTTGCTGGTGAGATTATATAACATGGGTTATTTTATGCAACCGGCTTGCTTTAATTCTGGATGTAAGATCAGAAAATAAATGTTAAAACAATAGGGGCTGGAGTTGCAAGTTGAAAAACAGGTATTCTGCTTGGAGGGGTGGCACCAAAAGGAGGGCTCTCTCTCAGCAGATACTGACAGCCCCCTGATAATTATGGGGTTGAACAGACTTTCGTCTCTGCTGGAACCCGGACAATGAAGCTCCCAGGGAAGGAAGCCTGAGGTGTGAAGGGGCAATATAACTTCACTCAAAGGAGAAACCCCTACCATGCTCTGAAGGAAATGACAGTTGGCAGCAGTTGAAGTTAAAGAAAATAAATTGATGAAAGGCATAAAGGAACTGCCATTTGTTCACAAAGGCTATTTCAGGAATGAAATTTAACGACTCCTATCTCTGCAGCAAGACTTTGAAAAATTGTTAAAATGTTGCAGTTTAAAAGTGATTTTTCTGTGCTTTCTTTAGAGACATGATATAACTCACTGACACCTTGGGAGCAGAAAGGACAAAGTATTTAGGGTAAACAGAAAAGTATCAATGTTGCAAACATACATTTTTGTACATACATCCCTTGGGAGAATGCGCATCTGTGTATAAAGTTAGGGAATTTTAGGCCAAACCTATGTTAGTTGGTGCCCCAACTAACCTTGGCAAACTTGGATGTCAATATACCTCTTTTAACATAGACAGCACTGACATCAAAGTCGCCAAGGAGACTAAAACTTTTGGATTCTACCTGGACTAAACCTTGAATCTAGGTAAACAAGTTAATACCACTGCATCAGCTAAAGCATATACTTGCAAGTTGATTCAGGCTTGGAAACCATTTCTATCTAATAACAGCTGTATCACACTAGCAAGGGCTTTAATTCTGTCTAAACTTGATTATTGCAATGCACTTTATGCTGGTGCAAATAAAAAGGTTCTGAAAAAATTGCAAATTCTGCAGAATAATGCACTAAGAACGGCACTAAGCATCCCGAGGAGCCACCACATTTCTGAAGTGAGAAGAAACATCAAGTGGCTATCTATCAAGGACAGAATCCAGTTTAAAATAGCCTCTATCACACACAAATGTTTGAACAATGTGTCATGCCAGCATCCACACACATCCCGCCCGGAGCCGTCCCATACACTAGTACCTCTGCCAAGCTCCCCTCAAAACAACAGCGGTACTCCTCGACCGCATCTAGCTGCAGAAGAAGCCCGCGCAAGGATGGCAGCGCACAAGGACTTGGCAGCTGTGGCTGCTGCGATGCTGGGGGACACCAGGTTTCGCAAGAGTTACTTCCTGGACATGTGGTGCGCATCTGTTTTCATCGCAGCGAGTGGCGTTTTGGATTGCTTGGACCTTGATTCTTCGGCTTCTGACCCTGTTTCTTCCTTCCTGGAACTGTTTTGCTCAATCCTTGGATCTGGTGATATTGGACTCTTGCCTTCCCGGTTTCTGGAATTTCTGGTCATTGGATTTTGGACTTCCTCCTGGACTTCTGTTTGGCTAAGTTGTTTTGGACTCTAGCTATGCTCTTTGGGAGACTGTTGTTTTCCTCTTGCATCAGGTGATTTCAACATCGAAGGTACACCACACAGACCAGGGTACTGCTTATCTCCCGGCCGCCCCAATTCCATCTCGCAGCCATTGGACCCCTTCTTGTATTGGCGTCTATCCAAGGGAGGAATATTAGAGATTCGGCTTTCCTGCAACGTTGGTAGGTGCCCTCCCACTCCTTGCTTACGATTACACTTGCATTATTGATCTTGCATTTACATCTGCCTAACTGTTCCTTTGCAGCTACCTGGTATCCATGTTCCTGCCTTCTGCACCTGCGGCCTCAATAACTTCTCAGGGAGTAACTCTGGTCCCTCCCTGACCGGTGCTTGGGGACGGAGGTATACATAGTCATCACAGAGTCTTATCGTGACACAATGCTGCATCACAATACCTAAGAGACAAACTCATTTAAAAAAATTCTCATCACGACCCACCAGGATGGCAAACTCAAACTGCTTAGTAGTCCCCAGATTTAACCTGAAAAAGGCAGGGGGTACCAGCTTTTCCGTTCAGGCCGCCCAATGATGGAACACCCTCTCGACACACCTGCGCATGGATCAAACCTTCCTATACTTTAGGACTAACCTCAAAAAATGGATAGTGTCAAATGACCATTAACTGCCGTACCTACTGCTGCCTGTTGCACTAACACTGCTTGATCCTGCCATGTACTGCCATGTACTGCTTTTGGTCTACTTCTGTATTTCAACTATTGTATCGCTACCGATTGTTGCTGTCTCTATATGTAACCTAAGTCTTGTACCTTATTGTAAATGCGCCCAGATACCTTCGGGTCAGGTGTACAATATAAATAAATAAACAATAAAGGGTGGTGTTTAAATCCAATCCAGTTTGTCCTTGCTGTATACCCTGTGGTAAGATTTTATATACCTTTATAAATTGGCATACAACCCTATTCATTTATGTCACCGGTCTAATTATGTTCCTAAATGTTTTTGACCACACACATTTACAAACATCTTTTATGGCAGGAGCCTTCTTATGAAACTGCACTTCAGGTGGGTATTCCTCTCTAACGGTGTGTGGGATAGTTTGTACAAAACTCTAACCACCATGGTCCAAGTTTTGCACAAGCTGTCCCACAGACTTTCCAAACTTCACCAGAGTTTCATCCAAGTGAGTCTGTGTTCACCCAAGATTAGGAAATCGGGGCCGTGAGAGGGTGGGGGCAGGCTATTACTGTCCCTCAGAGGGCCCCATAACATCTCTCTTTGTTATAGTAGGTGTGTGCATGCTCCTGGGTGACCTTGAGGCCTATTCAACGTGTTTCCTTTGTATCCGTTGCGCTGGAAATCGAAAGATAGCCTTACCCATTCTTGCGGGCATGCGGGATGCTAAAGAGTGCTGGCGTGGAGAGGGAGCACATGGGTTCAGTCTAGGGTAAGAGAAGTGACCTGCAAACTTTCACAGATCAGCAAAGTTTTGAGTCAGTGACCCGTGAAATGTAATTGCTTAATTGCTGAGTTTGCCCCCTTACTGTCTTTCACAAGGCTTGTGCATTATGCAGCCGAGGTATCCTGTTATATGAGTTGGGACTCTGGTCCTTAAGACAAATTCCATTTTATTTATTTATTTAAAGCGCTCACACAGCCCACGGGCATCGAGGCGCTGTTACAGGAATTGTTTATTTTTTTTACTTGCGTAACTGTCCTGGTTTCGTTCCTTTTTTTTTTTATTTTAATAATTTTTTTTTTATTAAGGTATGTAATATACAATCATAAAGTCATAACTTCATAAACATAATGCAGTGAAACTTTTACATGAGAATAGATTAAACAATGGTAAAGTGGAAGTGTTCCAGTAGAGCAATTAATTAAATACACTGTGTGCAATGTGAAATTGAGCATATAAGGAACAAATTGTCAATATAATTGAAAACTTACACATAAGAACTATAGCACAGTGTTGTGCACAACTTAGTATGGAACAAATTCTGCATTATGATGTCTAAGTGGGGGGGGAGGACAAACATAAGACTGACATATGACGAACACGACATATGGAGGGAGGGGGGAGAAAGGGAGGTGATAGGTATTGATGAAGAGAGGCACATTGGCATATAATGCAGTAAATATTCAGTCAAGTGTCCAGATTAGTATTCGCATATAATAATCTTGGGAACATCAAAGGAGTGTGAGAGATTTGGAGAAGTCACATTCCATGCGTGGTTACATTAAAATGGTTCAGAAATCGAGTAAAAAATGACCACTTAGCATTAAACTTAGGTATAGAGTTAAGATTATTTGCCATGCACATTTCCATCTTTTGCGTGAGACATATGTTATTCCACCAGCTTCTTATACATAAGGAATGAGAGTCTTTCCAATTGGCAGTTATACTCTTCATAGCCAAACAAATAAAAAGATCATAGAGCCTGTTTCGTTCCTTTTTAATTGACCGGGCTCAAACGCTTTTTTCGCTCATTTTTACGCTCCGCCTCAACCCCCCTGACATGCAGGTTTCCTCAGGTTTCTGCCTTCTCTCCTGTCCTGTTCAATGTTTATAATGGTCTCGGGAGGATAGCTGAGTGGCAACTTGCTCGCCTTGAAACCAAGACGACATGGAGCAACACAGGTTAGATCATCGGGTCCGTGCTTAGAAACCTCTGGGTATTAAGCGTGTTATAAATAACCTATCATATCATATGAAGCCTCTTGCTAAGCTCGTCCATTCCACAAATTCTTGTGTTATTCGTGTGCTGATGATATGCAGATTATTGTGCGGTTAGATCTCTCATAACCTGATACCGCTTCTCGATTGAGGCTCTGCTTGGAATGTGTGGGAATTTGGATGAGCAACAATTGGCTGAAGTTGAACAGGGACAAGACGGAGGTGTTGTTGGTGAGTCCCTATTCGGTGCTTCCTATTGGCTTCCTTCTCTTGGGCCGTTTCCATTGCCAGTCCCAGTGGTTGAGAATCTGTGTTTTAAAATGTCAGCTTCTCTATCTGCTGAAACTCAGGTTAGTGCTGTGTGCCAATCTGGCCGCTATCAATTGATGGTGCTTCAGAAGGTCCTTCCTTATCTGTCACCTCACCTTCCGTCCCCAGTGGTCGCCTCTTTGGTCTTTGGCACCATAGATTGTTGTAATTCCCTCTTTTTAGCGCAACCAGAGTATCTAAATCACTGTCTTCAAGTTTTGCAGAATCAGTACACTAGAGTGGCAACACAATCTATTTATGGAGTTCATGTTTCTCCCATTCTGCGCTCACTCCTCTGGCTCCCTATATCTAAACAGATTCACTTTAAAGCCCTTTGCAGAATACACTGTGGGCCTCATTACGACCCTGGCGGAGTGGGTTTACGCCAGCGTTATTCGCGGCGGACCCGTCCGCCCTACTACGAGTTTCCGTAGCGCCATGGAGCGTTTTCCGCCTGGTTTTTCCGGGCGGAGAAATCCATGGCGCTACGGGACCTTGTTGTTAATTACGCCACCGTATTTTGAGGTGGCGTAATTAACGCCTTCCCCACTCCCATTATACCCTATGGGGCAAAAATGGGAATGGGGAAGGGTAAAATGGGGGATGGGGATTTACCGCCCCGCCAAGGTCGGAATGGGGCGGAAAATCCGCCAACCCCCATGGCGCTATCGGCAGCTTTCCGCCGTGCTCCATGGTGCATTTTGCACCGCGATTTCCGCCAGGGTCGTAATGAGGGCCAGTGACTTTTATGGCATAAGTGCGGAAATATCTTCAGTCAAAATTCCGCCCTTACATTGCTTCCTGAGTTCTTCATTTGCAAGATGCGTGCCTTGTTCAGATTCCACGCTTTAGAGGGGGCTGTGCCTTCTCAGTGGCTGCAGCTAGGTTGTGGAACCAACTCCCGTGCTCACTCCGGGATACTGAACATCACATACTCTTTAGACGTTCCCCGAGTAGCCGGCAAAGGGCGCTGGCAAAGGGCATCTTCTGGGGCACCCTCCATCCTTGTTTGGCTGTTCGCCCTGATGCCCCAGCTCTGCAAGGTGTAGCTATTGCCGTCTGAAGCAACACACATGTAGGAGACTTCATCATGACTGTAGTGTTACATTTTGAATGTTGATAGTGTTGTGTTCCACCATGTTACATTTTGTTCCCACTGTGTCCCTAGGTTGAGTCTACTTAGCATTTTAAACTTAATAGTGTTGTGTTCCCCCACATTGCATTCTGCTTTGAATTTTGTATCTGGATAGTATTGTGTTCCACCACATAGCATTTTCTTCACCAGCGACTCCTAATTTGGGTTTGTTTTCATTTTGATTCTGGTTAGTGTTGAGTTACACCACATTGCACTTTCTGCCCAGAAAGCAACCTGATGTGCGTTTGGTTACTTTTTGCATCTTGCTAGTATTATGTTCCGCCACATTGCACCTTCTTTCAACGGGGCTCTGGACTGGGTCTGTGTTTGGAGTCTCGCTGTGTTGTTATGTGCCACCACATTACATTTTCCTTCCACAGTGCTTCCTGGGTTGGTCTGTTTGCACATCTGTGCCTCACTGGTGTTGTGTTCCACCACATTACACTTTCTACTCCAGTGCCGCTAGATTGGGGTGTGCTCACATTTTGAATCCTGCTGGTATTGTGTTCCACCACATTACATTGTCTCCCACACCGCCTCCTAATTTGGGTTTGGTTTAATTCGATTCTTTTTAGTGTTGAGTTACACCACATTGCATTTTTCTCCCACATTGCCACCTCATGCAAGTTTGGTTGCATTTTGAATCTTGTTGGCGTTGCGTTCCACCACATTGCATTTCTTCCCACAGTGCCTGCTGGACTGCGTTTGTCTACATTCCTAAATTTTGTTAGTGCTATGTTCCACTAAGTTGCACTTTCTTCCCACAGTGCTCCCTGCGTTGGATTCAGACTTTTCAACTTTGCAAGTTTTGTGCTCCACCACCCTGCATTTCATAATCCTGCAGTCATTTCGGCCAATTCCTGTAGCTTGCCACACTTGCATTCTGCCTGACTATAGCGCCAAACTGATATTGCGTCTATGAAACTAGTACCTTTTGGACTCCAACACTCAGAACTTCCCACTCCCAATTCTGGAAACCTGCAACCCCTGCGGCAAATACTACTATTGTAAAACTGGAGTCCCCTTGCACCAAAAAGTCAGGAGACTAAGATTCAACACCAAAGGGAGGCTTTCGCCGCTGTGAACCCGATACCACTACAAAACCCTAAAATGTTGGGATCCCCAAGCACCATGAGACTCTGAGACTGAAATACAACCACCACAGAGAAGCATTCGCCACTGTGAACCCAATACAAAACCCCAGCAACCTGGGGCTCCCAAACCTTGTGAGACTCAGACTGAAATGCAACCAGAGAGAGCATCGCCACTGTGAAACTGATAACTAAAGCCCAAACCATCGGGAGACAAAAACCCCTCTGAGTCACTCACCAATTCAAGGGACCGTCACTAGGTGAACCCACAACCAGGAACCATAACACAGTAAGAACTTACTACTCAAAATTCAGTTCTGGCAAATAATCCAGCCAGGGAATAGTTACACCCTGGAATACCTCGGGCCAAGGAACAGCCTTAATCCTGAGATAACTGATGCCCTGAAACACCTAAGGCCATGGGACAGATTAGACCGTGGCACAGCTCAGACCCTGGTACAGCTGAGATCCCTGGGACAGCTCATGCCCCTGGGACACCTCATGCCCTAGGGATAGCTCACTCCCAAGGGATAGCTAATGCCCACGGGGATAGGCTGCACCCCTGGGATAGCCCCCAACCCCTGTGTTAGCCCCAGCAGCTGGGTGAGCCCCGAACCCCTGGGATAGCCCCTGACCCCTGGGATAGCCAACAACCCCTGGGTTAGCCCCAGCGCCCCTGTATTAGCCCTCTTCCCCAGAATAGCCCCTGTACCTGCATAGACCCCACTGTTGTGATCCACCCCAACCACAAAATGCTCCAAACCAGGAAAGACTGACACACAAGGAATAACCAAAACAGAATAAACCAATTGCAACAAAAAACACCGCACCAGGGAAACAACCTAAGCCAAGAGATATGACACCTACCTGTTCACCACAAACTAGCACCTTTGCCGGAACAAGAACAAAATCACTCTACCAAAATCACTCTATCGCTCATTCATTGCGCAAAGAATCCTGCATCAAGATCCTCTCCGGGAGTTCCTGAGGCTCAAACCCCCCTCCCTGCACAGGTTAGCCCCTCGGGGCTTTCATGGGGCCATAACCATAGCCTTGCACAAGCTGCGCATGATGGAAAAATCTGCAAAAAGCATTTTATTTGATTTCAAAGAAAAAAAAGAAAAACTCTATTTGTGTGTGCTTTTAGATCACTGGTGCTGCGTTTTTATAGCGCTTTGTGACCGAAATGCACTGTTGTGTCAGCATTGGCTGCCATTCCAAAATGGCTCTCCCCTTTGTTTAGGCACTGGAGTGCCTGCCCTTCTGGGTGGAAGGCTGCGATTGGGCCCCAGGTGAATGCCGGCCCGCCTCCCAAGGCCCCACTTCTAAGACTCCTGTCTGTGCCTGCCCAGGCCTGGCTTTTACAAAGCAAGGAAATTATGCTAGGCAGACAGAGATGTGTACTATGCTGGGCACTGCAAGATAGCGCCCCGGGACTGTGGCATCCCTCCTGCCATTACGTGAGTACTATTGCTCTATGGCTCGCTTCATCTCTCCTGACTTCTACCCTCTGCCTTCCAGAAATTTCTCACTGCCCTATCTCTGTTAAATTTTGTTCCCTTTAAGGACTTCTACCTCTTAAACGGATTCCCTCCCTTCCGGAGCTTCCACCACATTGCCCACACCTTTTGCAGCTGTACTTTAATACCTGTGCCACAATAATGGATGTTTCAGTGTGCTTTCCACTTGCAATGATTGTGACTGTTTGTTAAAAATCGAATAAAGGTGTGCTTTCCACTTTCATTGATTGTGCCTGTTTGTTAAACATCGAATTTCGGTGTGCTCACATCCTGCATTTGTTTGTTCTGCTAGCTAAAATCCTACTTCCTCCCTTTGGTGTTTGTATTGTTTGTGTCCCTTGCTCCCTTGTACCCCCCTCACCTTTAGCTCCTACTGTTCCATCCCATTCCTGTTGTGTTTCCTTGTTCGGTGGCACCCTCCTGGCAACTCCCTCCCGAGTGCCTCAGTTGCTCATCTGGGTTAAGTGCTGAACGCTCTCTGTCCCCTCATGGCGCTCTCTATCTCTCCTCTCTTCTCCAACTGTTTCTCTATCTCCTACCTTTCACCCCTCACCTATGTCAGTGCTTCCGCAAGAGAGATTTTCACTGACATCCTCTTCGTTGTTCCGACTCCTGACCTATGTATTCTTCATATGGTTGCTTTGCTCTCTCCCTACTCTTCTTCACACATAAATGGTTGCACCCGCTTGAAGGTCCTTCTTGCTTCCTCCTCAACCTCCAGGGTTAGCATTATTTAAATTTTTTTATTTAATTCTTTTAAAAAAAATTTAAAATGTATTGTAAGTATACAAGGTTAAAATACCTTTGCATCAAATAATTCACACCATCCAATACTGCATCAGTAATGTCTATGGAAATGGTACCGTCTTGGTACAAGGGCCTCAACCCAACCTCCTTCGTTCTGATAGGCTCCTCCCTCGCCTTATCAACTTTCCACCTTCCTCGCCACTGGCTCCCTTGCCAACTACTCCTACAGCCTCCCTGGCTCCCTTGCCAACTACCCCTACAGCCCTCCTGGCTCCCTTGCCTGCCCCTGGCCACACCGCCTGTCTCACTATGACGCCCTTGACATCCTCTACCTCTACTACTCTGGTTTCCTTGCCCTCACATTCATCACCAACATCCCTATCAGCCTCTCCCATGCTGGTGCCCTTGGCACCCACTGTCGACGCACTTGGAGCTCCCTTGCCCTCTGCCACCCCTCCTTCACTGATCCCCTTGCCATCTACTACTGTCCAGGATCCCTTGCCTGAACTCCCTTTCGGCCCCTCTGCTTTCTCCTGCCCCTGTCTCTTTGGCACACTTGCCGCTTACGGTACGGACCCCTGTCCCTTGTACCCTCCCGTAAGTCCTTCAGAAATGGTAATCTGCTCCAGGTTGCCACACCTAACTCTGGTTCCGCAGTCAAATGCTCCTCTGTCATCTGCCACCTCCTTGAACACTGTGATCTTGATATTCTTGCTCTCAATGAGACCTGGATTAAGGTCAGCTCGGTCACGAATTTTGACACACTTCTCCCTGAAGACTACAAGATCCTCTCTGAGCCCAAACCCAACAGACCAGGAGGGGGTGTTGCCCCAATCTTTCCATAGCAGATCCCCTTTTCCATCATTCCGGCTCAGGACTATTCCTCTTTTGAATGCTTGGTCTGCAAGCTTTCTCTCTCTCCTGTCCCCTCTCTTACTCTGGCCACCTTCTATCAGCCGCCGGGCCAGTCCATGCTCTTCCTCTCTGAATAGCTTGACCCGGCATCTTCTCTCCTTTCCTCCGTCCTCCCATCACCTCCTGCCAAGGGATCTTAATATTCATTTTCCCTCTCCTGACTTTTCAAGAGCTTTCCTCAACCTATGCGACTCGCTCTCTCTCTCCATTCTCCCCTCTGGTCCGACACACACTTCTGGCCACAACTTGCATGCTCTCATCTCCACAGACATCCCTCTCTCTACCCCTCTCACTACTTCACTCTCATGGACTGACCACTCTCTTCTCTCCTCTCACTTGAAGCTCTCTTCTCCTTTAGCACTAAAACACCCGGCACCGCCTCCCACCTACAAGGTCTTCAGACCCATGAAAAAAGTGTCAGTGGCTGCCTTTGCCTACGCCAACTCCCCTTCTCCAACTCTTGTGGCTGACTCCCACCCTGATAAAGCCCTCTCTAATTTACACCTTTCCATCTCCAATACTCCCGACATCCTTGCCCCTGTCATGAGGGTCCGACTGAAGCCTCCCAAAAAATGCATCTCTTAGTACGACTCTGATCTGGCTGACCTCAAACGCAAGTGCGGAGCAGTGGAACGGAAATGGGGATATTCAGGTACACCCTCTGACGAGCCGGCCTGCCGCCTTCTGCAAAGGCAATATAGACACAGCATCCGGCTCAAGAAAAGAGTCCATATTCAAGCCTGCATCTCCACAGGATCCAAAAAAATGGCAGAACTTTTCAAAGTATGTTAGGAGCTAGCCAACTCTAGTGCAACCTCATCCTCTATTCCTCCCACACAGGCCTTTTGTGGTGCCCTGGCCGCTCACTTCACAGCCAAACTGCAAGACATTCTCTCCTCTCTCTCCTCCACACCCATTGATGCACCATCATCTGCTGGGCCCCCCTCAGCCGCCCCCACCTCACCCCCCTTCTCTCCTCCCTCTCCCTTGTCACACCTGCGGAGGTTTCTAGACAACTACGGTCTATGAATGGCTCCGCTAAACAGGGGGACCGTTGCCCCCCCAAAGCCATCAAGGACAACATTGTCTCTCTAGCCCTGGCAGACCTTTGCAACCCCTCCTTCACCACTGGAGTTTTCCCCACTTCCCTCAAGCATTCTCTTGTGCACCCTCTGCTCAAAAAACCCTCTGCCGACCCCTCTATTCCAGCTAACTATCACCCAATCTACATCACTCCTTTCCTGGGCAAACTCCTGGAGAAGCTGGCTACCTCTCAGCTTACCCTTCACACTGAATATGTTGGTTGTCTCCATGACCATCAGTCTGGCTTTAGAGCATCCAGAGGCCTGGAAACTGCTCTTCTAAACACCCGTGAAGACCTGCTCTCAAACCTTGACTCTAACGCTCCCTCTTTCCTCATTCTCTTTGATCGCTCCTGGGCATCACAGATCAGGCCTGGCGTGGATTGTGTGCTTTCTCTCTGACCGTTCCTCCCTCCACTATCACTCTCTCTACTTGTGGTGTCCCCCAGGGATGTAATCTATCCCCCTGGTTTTTCTATGCCTACATCGCCCCTTTGGCCCACATAATCTCTGCCTTCACCTCCAACATTCAGTGTTATGCGGATGACACACAGCTCTCTTACAGGCTACCCTTGGCTTCTTCCTGCCCCTTGCTCATTCCTGATTGTCCGCAATTCAGTCCTGGTGTGCTGCTAACGATCTCTGCCTTAATGCCGGGAAGACAGAGAACGTCCTCATTGGGACCCCTACTCCCACTTTCCCACTCTCACTCTGGCTGGCCTCCCTTGATCCAGCGCTCCCAACCACCAGTGAGGCAAAAAACCTGGGGGTCATCTTCGACTCTACTCTCTCCTTCTCTTCTCACATCTCAGACATGTCCAAAAAGTCTCACTACCAGCTGCACCTTCTCAGAGGTATTCTACCTTTTCTCACTTTCCCCCAGATGCTTACTGTCTCCAGAGCCCTGGTTTTCTCCAGACTGGACTAATGCAATAGTCTCTTTCTCAATCGTCCTACTTTTACTCTCCGACCTCTGCAACTTATCCAGAACAGAACTGCAAGACTTATCCTTGGCCTCAAGCCCAGGGACTGCATCTCAGTGGTGCTGAAATCAATCCACTGGCTCCCCGTGGCTGTAAGGATCAAGTTCAAGTCCCTCTGCATAGTCCACAAGGCTTTCTGGTGTTGGGGCCCTTACTATCTACAATGCTCTCTTCCCAAATACTCTCCTAAAGCCCTCTGCTCGGCCTCCTCCAAATCTCTGCTGTGAGCCATTTCTCCAAACATGGATTTGGGGGTAGATCCTTATCCTCTGCAGGTGCCTCCCTCTGGAGTAGCCTACCTACCTCTCTCTGTCTTCAGCCTGACCTCCTTAAGTTCCAGAAACTCCTCAGGACCTACCTCTTCTCTTCCTCCTTCTCTCTCCCTCTCCCCTGCTAACCTCCTTTCTCCTCGCTTCTTTCCCTCCTTCCATCTCTATCCCCAACCTGCTTAGCTGACTGGTCGCCTGGTGCACCTCCAGAGCCGCACAGGTCCCAGCCCCCCCGCCAGTCTTGCACTTGCCTCTGGGTCTCTGCACTGTACCTTGCACTACTGCAATATGCTCCATGAGAGGGGCACCCACTCTGCACTTAACCAGGCCCCTGTTGGACTGCTGGCATACTTGTCCCCCTTCCCCTCCCTCGCACTTCCTGTTTTTGCACACTTGCACGTTCCTTGACCTTGAATGTTCTAGGCCTTGCAAGTCTGTCTGGCCTGTCCTCCCTCTGTCTCCCCTCCCTAGCTTGGCCGTGCTTGAAATAATCATGCATAGGCACAGCGATGACCGACTACCAAGTAATCCTTAAATGCTGGCCAGGCCAGTACTGTTCTATTCACCTGTATGCTCCTCTCCCTTCCCCCCTTTCTCGCTCAGTCTGTGTCAAGCATTTCACTAGTATATATGACTCTGGCTTAGCATGCTAGCTACTGTTGTAAATCATTCGGAATCTTCAAGGCTTAAGAATGACAACTGTACTCCCTTGTTCCCTTCCCGCCTTGAAACGATTTGAAGCACTTCACTTGTGTACAAGCGCTCTAAAAATAAAAAATTACAATTAGTTATTGTGCTACCTGTCAACTTACCAGCCATTCGAACAACTATCCAACCTCAAGAACTGTAAGCACATAAGGAGGATAACCAGCACGCAATTCATCACAAAAAATTGGCATGACACAATGAATCATCAATGTCAATGTCAGCAGACGGATGGATCACCCTGAAGAAAACATCAATACAAGGCGCAACCTTGCTGAACTAATCAACGAAGAAACAGAAACAACAGAACTGAATGCACAAGCAGATGGAAAAATGGATCAATATCAATGCAATCTCCCAACTCCCCAGTCAAAGATCAAACAAACATCAGAAAACAAAAAGATACACTGCAACCTAGTCAGCGCCAGATCAATGTCAAAACACACAACAGAAATATAAGAACAGCTAAGCAATGGAGGGACAGACATGCTATTCCTCACTGAAACCTTGCTAACTCAAAACTCCAAAGTAATAGCACACGATTCTCTACCCAACCCCTTCAAACATAAACAAGCCAACCGAGAAGGAAAAAGAGGAGGAGGTATTGCTGTTGCATACAAGGACCAGTTTAAAATGGCAACACCACCACTAAACATCCCAAACTGAATCACTCCTCCTGCACTTAGCTGTAGATCATCAAACCAACCTATTGTTCCTACTTGTCTACAGGACACCGGCATACAGCCCTACTTTCATTTACACGTTCATGGACACCATCACCAACATATCCATTAAAAAGTGATCACCTGACCATACTGGGAGATATCAACATCTGGTTTAAATACGAAAACTTTAACTCACCAAACAAATCAACTAACAACAATGCACCTACAACAACTGGTGAAAGGAGCGACACACACACACAGCAGGCCACAACCTAGATGCAATTTTCTGCAACACAAACCTGGTCAGAACTTCACCAGCAATGCAAATCCTCTGGAGCGACCACCTCATTATACCCTTCGTGATCGACCCACCAAAGGGGATACTTGCTAACCTCCTTAAATATCCTCACATTCTGAAAAGAAACTGGAAATCCATTAACAGTGTGGACCAAAACGCGAGAATGGAAGCTACAAAATGGTAAATCACTGTTGTAGACTAGCCAGCATAGAAGGAAGAATGTACACAATCCAAAAATGGATCACGAAAACATTGAATGACATGGCAGCAGAAGAACTATTCACACCCTCTCTAAAGGACACATTGGCAAGATGGGCCACATCCCACCTCAGAGCACTGAAAAAACAAACAGGAAATTGGAACCAGAATGGAGGAAAAACTACGACCAACTGAAAATAAAAACACATACCAAAGACAGATACGACTATACAAAGCTGAAATACTGAAAGCAAAAAAAACATTCTACAATGAACGGATCACAAACTCTAGCAACACTCAACATCCACTCAACATCATCAACGAACTAA
The DNA here is from genome assembly GCF_040938575.1 of Ambystoma mexicanum. Classification (NCBI taxonomy): domain Eukaryota; kingdom Metazoa; phylum Chordata; class Amphibia; order Caudata; family Ambystomatidae; genus Ambystoma; species Ambystoma mexicanum. Next base: position 382,297,460 of record NC_090925.1, read on the forward strand.
GAAACCCAACATGCAACAACACACCAACCCCATCACAAAAACTATTTGATGGCCTTGCAGACTACTTCAAAAACAAAATCCCAAACATCCAGTGAATCATTAAAAACATGCCAAAAATCACTAACAGTCCTCTTAACCATCCAACACCAGGACCATCTACTAGAATAAACCACCTCCCACCAATCATAACAGAAACATTCAACAGGCTAGTGAGCAAAAGCAACAGAGCAGACTCTCCAGCAGACCCCTGTCCACCAGATGTATACAAGACTATCCTCGCCGAGAAAAACACCTTCAGAATATTTCCTCAACATCTTCAACCACTCACTAGCAACAGGAACCGTTCCTCGAGCCTTCTAATCGGCATACATCAAGCCACTCCTTAAAGCCCCATTGGGCAATACAGAAGACCTAATCAACTACCGACCAATCGCAAACATCCCATACCCAGCAAAGCTACTAGAAAGCTCCGTCTGTGAACAAATCCTGGAACATGTAGAAAACATTTGGATACTAGACTTAGCACAAGTAGGTTTAAGACCCAGGAGAGGAATGGAAACAGCATTACTATTGATATGGGATGATCTAAAAACCAATGCAGACTTCAATGTTAAATCAGCACTAATACTCCTCGACCTATCAGCAGCCTTCGACACTGTCCATCACGAAACACTCATCAAAAGACTCGAAGGTATTGGAATCGGCTGCACAGCATTCCTTTGGCAAAAATCCTTCATGACGACAGAACGGAAACAACTTGGGGATATCACCATTTGAGTCATCACCTTGCAAAACATGTGGAGTCCCACAAGGCTCATCACTCTTACCACTGCTTTTCAACATCAACATGACCCCCTGTTTAACCTCGTCAAAAAACATGGCCTCACCTGCTACAACTACACAGATGACACTCAATTCATTAAGAAAATCAATGCCAGCAAAGCACAAAAACCATCCGTTACCAACAGCCTCACAGAAATAAACCATTGTATGAGCACCAAAAGCCTTAAACTCAATCTGGACAAAACAGAAATAATGATCGTGTCCAACGACCTGTCGACACATCACCACATTCCTACCGAACTGGGAAACCCACCAGAACCATCCAAAGTGGTCAAAAATCTCTGAATATATCAACAAACTAACACTAGAACCGCAAGTCAACACAGTTGTTAAGAAATGCTTCTTCCACTTACACACAATCAAGAGGATACTCCCCTTCTTCACCTTCCCACAAAGAACACTCGCCGTCACCTCTCTCGTCATGTCAAGAATAGACTATGCCAACAGCATCTATCTCGGAATGCCAGAATACCCTATGAAAAAACTACAGTGAATACAGAACGCAGCAGCAAGACTGCTTCTCAGACTCACTAAGAGAGAACACATCACACCAGCACTGAGAGCAGTACATTGGCTTCCGGTCAAAAAACGAATTTTCATCGTAGCACTCTGCATAACACAGAGAGCAATCCATGGCCAAGGAGTGGAATTCATACAGGGAAAAACCTCCATCTACAAACCAACACGAACACTATGGTCCAGAAACAATATTTGCATTGAACCCAAACAATGCATAAAGCACAAATTCAGGGTATCAGCATTCTCCTGCTTAAGGTTGAAACTCTGGAACTTGCGCCAAAAGGAAATACAAAAAACAGAAGATCACCTAAAATGTATGGTTCTTTAACTAGCCAAACTAAAGAGGAAACACCAGCGAACGAAAACCGCCAGCACAACACAATAGAAACCCCAAAACAGGACTACCCAAAGAAATAAAGCATCCAACCGCAAAACACCATAGAATAACTCGACAGATTAATCCAACCTGCATAAAAAGACTCAGATGACCGTCGACTAAGCCTACTAAAAAGCTCTCTAATACTCTGTATTCACTAAAGATACCAGAGACATACCTCCGCCGAAAATAAAAGAATACACTGGAATCTATAGAGACTCTACTGACACTCCACAAGACCCAACAGGATGTTGTGTTTGTACTTGCAGATCGGAAGGAACTGGGTCAGTGGGTAGTTTTGTTTATAGGTGTTTTCTGAGGTATGATGATACAGATGGGAGCTTCATGTGCCCCTAGAGTGACTATGGGTGCACTTGGGCTGCGTTATACAAGCTGATGGGAGAGGTGTAGCAGTAAGATGGTGTCCCTGTGTATTGGGGAGGAAGGGGCTAGCTGGTGTTCAAATGTCCTGTATGAGTGCTTTATTCAGACGATGTGCTAACTATATGGTGACAAATAATATGTTGAGTAAGTTAGTAAGGGGTGCTGATACTCAAGACATTAAGAACCACAGCAAATATCACAGTGCAAGCATCACCATGAACCCCCACTAGGCGAATGTTACAGATGAACCCATCCAGGAGCAAAGATCACAGATGATCACATCTAGGAGCAAAGATCACACTGCAAATATTACACTGCAAGTACCAAGGATGAAACCCACCTAGGATCAAATATCCCATTGCAAATGTCACATGTGAGCCCACTTATGAGCAAGCACCCCATATGATGCCACCCAGAAGCAAATATGCCATTGCAAATATCACACTGCAAATGCCATGGATGAACACCACCAAAGAGCAAATGTCACAGATGATTGCACCTTGGAGCACATATTGCCTCTTCATTTAAGGACTATTCAAGCAGTGGCATGATCTTTTACAGGTATTCTTCTTATCTGATCGTTAGGTGGGTACTTGGTGGCAGAGCCAGCCTTGGACTAGCCAACCAACAGGCAGATCGGTGTCACCCTTTGCCTCCCTTTGCCCTTTGCTGGCTGTCCAGGCGAGGAAGCTATATTGATCCTGGTTATTTGGCGGGGGGGGGGGGTTATGGGTCACGTGGACCGATTGCAACAGGGAAGGCATAAGAGTTGCGGGCAAGAGCTTGGTGAGTAATTTGGTTTATGGATTGGGGGTGGCTGGCTGGCATGGGGTAGCAACATACAAACATCTAAATGTCAAAGTATTATGCAATGCATTCATGCAACGTGGAGGCTTCAGTAGTCACGGATGTCTGAAGTATGACCCTATTAGCCGCTATGGTGGTAGTGTCAGGAACATTTTCCTATGTTGTGTGAATTCAAGTTCTATTATGATGCTCAGTAAACAGATTCAGGGGCATAATGGGTTTGCTTCATATAAGGGACCTCCATTGCATTCTTGACTTCTCCCCAAATAGTCATATCTAGGATTGCCAAGACCTCTGGTCTTGCCCCATAGAGGTGGCACCTCGCAAAGCCCCCAAGCACACTTCGAATAGTCTTTGACATAATAGTAATTGGTTCTCTAAAGAGGCTTAATTAAACCAACCCCTGCTGTGCACTAATAGCCCCTTTTATTTATACCCAGACGACAAATAGCATGTCGGCCCAGATGTGAACCTCCCTTGTGAGGATGCGAAGCCGCTGTTTATTGGGTCACATTTGTGCAAATAGCAATGATGCAAGATGTGATTTGCACGTGCAACTGCCTAGCACATCTCCTTATGTGACTGGCAGTGTTTGAACACAATTTGCTGACATTCAAGATCATCCGCCAGAGTATTTCCTGCTGGAATACCAGGGGCTGATCCGAACCTCAAATGCCAGGTTTGAAGGAATTGCATTTAAGCCAGAGGAAAACTGGGGAAGTCTCATCATTTTAGACAAGCCTTTGGTGAGGCTCAACATACAGAGGGTCAGCAAGAAAAAGTCCAGCGTGGGCCCTGGTCTTTCTGAAGCACACCCAGATTGTACCCTGACACTAAAGCTTCAAATAGGATTGGCCTTACCTTTTGCTGCTGCTCCAAGCTCGACATCCACAATTCCTTGGCTTTCACTATCTCAGTCGTTGAGGAACCCTTGGCCAAGTGAGTGCTTGCGCTCATCATATCAAGGAGGGAGCTCTTGCACCCTGAGCCAGGTCTTTCCAGTATAGATTGTTCTGCAGTCACCTGTGGTGAGAAGCATGATGGATGGCTGGCATTCTTCTGCTCTGCTGTGCAGGGCAGGTTTCTAGCCTGGCAACACCAGGTCATGCACAGTTCAGTGTTCAAAGATGGGAAGGAGACATCAACAACCGCATTGCTCTTATTTTCCAGGTGGCGTGAGACTGTTTTGGACAAGACAGAGCTGCCTCGCTGCTGAGCAGTAACTGTGTGGCAAACAGATCCCCCAGAAGGAAGGCCAGGCTTGCAGGCAATTTCTAGTGAGATCTTGGGCTGTCCATCTGAACTGTGTTGATCCAACAGGGGGCCAGAGAGGCTGTCTGAATATGAGGTGTAAGGCCTCCAGCCCTCTGCTAACCCACCCTGCTTCACAGCTGACGGTTGCCCTGAGGATAGATCAGATGGTATCGAAAGCTGACAATTTTCTCGGCTCTGCTGCTGCTTATGATCATCGGACGGCGCCGATGAATCCACGGTAGATGAACGACATTGGGTCGTCTTACTCTTTTTCAACAGCGATGAATCGATGTTGGTTGTTGAAAATGTATTTTTGCATTCTGCTTCCCCCATCCCATGGTGTGGTAGACAAGTGTCTTTGTTCATGCCGGGATCTGTGCTATTCTTGGCATAGTTACCATACGCCATGCAGGTGATGATGCTCACAGCCACAGAGGTGGTCGGGAATCCAGTTGGAAAGGTTCCACGCTGAGCTGATGGTTCCACAATAACAGACTGCTGTGTGGGTTCGGCAGGCAAAGAAAATGAAAATCCAGACTCCACGGCAAGTTGTGATTTGTTCAATCTGCTCCCGGAGCTCAGCGAGATCCCAGTCGCTGTGTCCGAAAGCAAAGAACTAGTTTTATTATCTTCAGGTCCTGATGTATGCAACAGTTCTGCTCGAGCCTTCACTGTGGGCAGTTTAAGTAGATACATTGGAGAAAATGTGTTGTGCGGACGAGAGACGGACTGTGAGCAACCTTGCTGAGTGGAGGATGCTGTGCCAATGACTGATTGTGGAAAGTGCTTATTCGGAGCACCATAGGCAGAGAGTTTGAGTGCCAGAGATGTGCGCTCAATTTGATGCGTTTCCATCATCCAGTCCATTCTTCTGGTGACATTGGGAGGATGAGGTACGGAATACGCTTTTGACATCAATATACCCGCATTATCGAGGAGTGGTTTGGCGTTCTCTGAATATAGTGGGCAATTGGGGTGACTGAACATCTTCTCACATGCTCTGCCATCGAGAATCTCAGAAGCATCATCCTTATGACGCTTTTCCTCTTCAAGGTGATTGGATGACTGTTTCAGGAAGTCCGAAGAAGTATACCAGCCTGACTCTATAACAGAATTGATAGATTCCCTGCTTTTATCTCCACTGGCGCTCGATTGGAAGCGTAAAGGACCCCTAAGCCCTGTGTCCTCAACTTTGGGCTTTTTTTTCTCCGATGGCAGCTTCCCTCCTTCTTTAGTGGTCTTAATACTTCCGCCTTTATTGCATCCATTTTCAGCAGGTATAACAACGGTCTCTATGTGTTGATGGACTGCTTTGCTATTACGGTCGCCATTATCATATGTTCTACTTGCATGGTCTAGAGCAGGAATATTTGGTTTATCCAGACCTATGAGGTTGGAGTGTTGTGCATCAAAAATTGTAGTTGGTTGTTGTGTTACATGCGGAGGCTGGGGCGCCCTTTCTCTGCCAATGTTTAAGGAGTGGACGCTAACACTCGAGCTTTCAACCAAGTTTGGCGATGTCAGGCAGCTTTGCTCTTGTATTGAGACAGTTTTGCTTCTTGTAATTCTCAAAGACTGATCAGGAGGTTCAAAGACGTTCAACGGATTTCTGACACTACCCTGATCAATCAAGTGGGAAGTCACCTGCCGGGCATCGGGACAGCTGTCTAAGTGTGTGGCATTCATACCCATGAGTGATGTGTCAGGGGCCCTTGCATCAGCCTGCGTAGTAAATACACCCCTACTGCTTTCCACTTGCACAGGTGATGACAGGCCTGCCCGGTCGTTCAATTGTGTCTCCTTATTGTCTCTCAACTTCTTAGACAGTTCATAGTCCTTCTTCTGGTATATTTTCTTGAATGTTTCATCTCCATACATTTGCCACTTTTCCTGCGAAAACATCTTGACTTTTCTCTGACTCCCTTTCCTGCTGGCTTTGGGGCATTTGGTAGCAGGTACCTGTGCGTCGGTCTTTCTACCGTCGTTGGCGTTATCTTCAGGGATGTAGCCAATGGCCTGATTTGACGGCAGATGGTCCACAGCAATTTGCCTAACGAGTGCTCGCGGGTGGCTATGATGACTGTCCTCTAAGCCGGCAGGGACCTGGCCTCCTGGAAGCACGTTAGACAAGCTAGCATCCAAGGGTTGGTGCTGCAGAAAAGGGAACACGGATGGTCCACTTTGATCCTGTAAGTTCTTCGTACTTTCCACAAATGGCAAAGAGTTACTCCGTGTCACTGGCAGGCAGTCAATGGTCGTGGAAACCTGGGTGGGCACTGAATGAAAAAAGAGAGGTTTGAATTTCTCTGAGGGTGTGAGAGTAGACTTGGCAGAGCAGAGAGCATAATTGTTTTTCCTATTGCTGCCAAGAGCCTTAATATCAAAGTGGAAGGAATCCTTGTAGGTGTAAGGCATGGGCAGGTCAATGCTGCCTTGTTTGGAAAGTGCGGTTTTACGAGGCCTCACGTTGTCCAGGTGGGTGTCGTCCACCACTGCTTTGTTCTGGGAGATCAGCTTGCAGATGTGCTCTTCCAGCTGCTCCTTCTCCAGTGGCAAAGGGGTGTGCTGCACGCGGGGCCCGCTGAGGGCGGCGTCTTCAGGGCCGCTGCTGTTTAGCTCGTGCTCCTCGGCTTCACTGCTCTGCTCGCAGAGACTGTGCAGTGGGCTGCTGGACCAAGTCTGCTGATCAACACTGTCTGAGTGAGAGAGGTACCCCGAGTCCGTGCTCTCGCATTTCTTGAGTTTGCGCTCAGAAGATGGGCATTCCAGTGCCTTTTCGGAATAGATCGATTGTTGCCTTTGTAGTTGGACTTGTCTGCTGGCAGTGGAAAACCTTTCTTCTTGGAGCATTTTTTTAACATGAGAAACTGGTGGAAGGATAATTGTGGAATGCATGCTTTGAGGGTCCAATAAAGGCTCTTGACCAGTATTGTGATACAGATGGACAATTGCACCCTGTTCTTTTGACTTTCCAGATAGCACCTGTGTATATTCCGTTGCATGTGAAGTATCTCTGGTTGACGATGTGTCGCGCACATTAATCTCCATCTCTGCACGACTGTCTTCAATTTGAAGTTCCTGTATTCCACTAAGATGGCTGGCCTTTTCAGTAAGATGGCTGAGTATTTCACTAAAATGGGTGCCTGTTTCACTGACTTGGATGCTTCCTTCACTAACATGGCCGCCTCTCTCTGTTGAATGTTGCTCTCCATGGCCCTCTGGTGGCTTCCCTCGCTCTTCGAGTATGCTACCCTCTGACTCAGAGGACAGCCTGGCATTGTTGACATGGGTTTGAGTTCTTCTGTGCTTGTACAGATTACTTTGCGTTTTGAACGCGATTCCACATGTGGTACACGGGAAGGGCCTCTCGCCAGTGTGGGAGCGCATATGCTTTTCAAGCACACTCGGCTTCAGACAATCCCGGCCACAGTTTTTGCACATATACTTTCCTGCATTCTTGGATTTCCCAGGGCTCCCATTGGTGGGACCTGAAGAGCCAGGTGACAAAACTGGTAAAGTGCCAACTATGTTTAAGGTCAACGTCTGCCGCTGTTGTTTCTGGATTACGTCTGGACCCAGATCTAACTTCTCAGAATGTACAATGGGGCTTAGAATCACGGGCACATTGCTGCTGTCCACGCCAAGGTCTTTGCCCCTCAACACCTGCTGGCCTTGCTGCTGGAAGACGTGGTACAGAGGTACAGGGACTGTGTTCAGGTACACTGTCTGAGGCTCAAACCCAGAAACTTGGCGAGGAGGATGTGATAAACTCGGATTGATGGAACTCCGAATCCAGGAGCGAGGATCTGGCTTATGGGTGTTTGGATCCGTGATGTAGGCATAGCCTGGTGCCTCCATTTCAAAGGTCTCCCATTCTCCACCACGTCTTCAGTTACCTGCAGGAAATAAGAAAAACACATCGTTTAAGGATAGTGCTCAGTATGAAAGCTCCACTTAGGCATAATTTCCTTGCCATTATGTCCCTTTTCTCTATACCATGACAAATGACCATAAACAAAAAATGCTAGCTTTTCAAATCTTCGCAATCATGGCTCTGTCAGACTCAACTGATAAGGTATTGCTCAAATATCAATTTTGTCATATTTATTAGCTTATAATTAGCTTTTTTCTTTAAAATCAATGCTTGATAATTTCAGATTTCAGGATTATCATGGGATCCAATTTGGGTCTACTGAAAGTAGAAAATCTACGGTTTTTGCTGTGATGTTTTTTTTTACCTAACCAACAGTTTTGCCGAGGACCGTTATTTGGTAGAGGAGAGTTTCACAAACCTGAGAATTACACAGACTGAGCTGCAACAGACACCTATGTGGCTGGTGTAAGAAATTAACCCTCGCCCATGCACAAGCAAACATAGCTTCTTAGATATAGTAACAAAGAGGTAGACAGCAGTTAATGAACACCAGGTTATGCTATGCAGTTTTTAGATATTTTATGTATTTATTTATTTATTATTTATTTATAAGGCGCCGAAAGCCCGCAAGCAGCGGGGCGCCACATGAAGACGTTTACATACATAAAATAGATGGACTGGACGAAACAGGGCACAGGACGCTTGGCATGCCAAGAAACAGGTGGAAGCAGGTACTACTCAGGGATGCTTAGATCATTTAATAGAAAGGTTTTTAATTGCTTTCGGAAAATGAGGAGGTTGGATTCAACTCTCAGGTTCAGAGGCAATTTGTTCCAGTGGTGAGCGGACCGGTTTGGAAAAGCTCTGCCCAGACCTTTTGCTTTCCTATGGAGGTTAGTTGTGATGAGCCCTGGGGTCTTAGATCTAAGATTGCGGGTTGGGATGTAGCCCACAATCTTGGACTTAAGGTAAACTGGAGCTTTACCATATAGGCACTTGTGTGTGAGTGTCAATGATTTGAACATTACACAGTCTTCAACGTTTAGCCAATTTAGTTCCTTCCTTGCTTCACTGATATGATCAGATTTTTTCTTATGCTTGATTATTCGCACAGCATGATTCTGAATATGCTGAAATTTTGTCAGGCATTGTTTACTGGCACCCAATAGTAGGGCTTTGCCGTAGTCCAGTCTAGAAAGAATAGTCCCTCTGGCTATGGTAGCGCAGTTTGATTCGCTAAGTACAGGTCTGATGGCTTTTAATAATCTCAGGTAGTAGGAACAATTTTGGCTGACATAGGAGGCTTGAGCATCTGAGCTAAGGGAGGCCTCTAGTGTCATGCCCAAGGTTTTGACACTAGTCACTACGTGGATGTTGGACTCTTTTATCATGAATGACTCGTAGCTGGATGGTAATTTGGCCCTAGCTTGTTTGGATCCGAAGACCATCAGCTCAGTTTTTTTCCCAATCAAACACACCCAGTTATGGTCCATCCACTGTTCAATGAAATAGAGTTTGTTTACCATTTTGTTTTTTTTCGTGTGGTCCCCACTCAGTTCCACTACCAGCTGAGTGTCATCAGCGTAGTTAGTATAAAAGGTGTTTATGTTGTCTAGAGCTTCACACAGGAGGCGTAGATATAGATTGAAGAGTAGTGGGGAAAGACTAGCTCCCTGGGGAATGCCATAGAAAATGTTGGACTCACTAGAGAATTTATTGCCCCAATGTACTCTAGAGACTCGATCTGCTAAGAATGACGTTAGCCATCCTATGTCTTCCCTAGAGCAATTGGCAATTTTCTCTAGTGCTTCTTGTAGTAGCTGATGGTCTAGTAGATCAAACGCAGCAGGAAGGTCTAGCAGGATAAGCAGACCAGTATTGCCCCTTTCGATGATACTCTGCATTTTCGTCTGCAGGTCCAACATCGCTGTTTCGGTGCTATGGGCAGCTCGGAAGCACGATTTCTGGTGATGTAGTAAACCATTAGTCTCTACATAAGCTTGCAGTTTTGCAGTTGCAATTTTGTCCATTATTTTTTAGTAAGAAGTTGCAATTAGTTATGGGTCATAGATTCACCGGTTCTCATTGGTCTAAGTTAGGTTTTTTGACCAGTGGGGTGATAGTCACCTTTTTTTATATTCTTGGGTACCATTTGATCTCGGTAAGAGGCATTAACCATTTTCGTAAACAATGGTGCAAAAATATCAGCATTTTCAAGTATGAGTTTAGGGGGGAGAATTTTTCTATGCAAGATGAAGGTTTCATTGATGCCATAGTGTTAAGCATATCAGCACTAGTAGTCTCTTGAAAACGAAATTTGTCAAGGTGATCTATTGACTTGTTCATGTGTGGTTGTTGGTACTTGATTTTATGAAGTTGGGCGCTCGCTATTACTTCTCTTGCTTTAGTGATCTTCTTGCTGAATGCAACTTGAGTGTTTTCACATTCTGTTTGGGAATGGACAGAGGCCGGAGTCAGCAAATCAGGTTTGTCAATAGATTTGAGCATCTCGAACAATTTAGCTGGGGCATTGGCAGCTTTCTGGATTTGTGTGTTGAATAGTTCTTTTTTGCCTCCACAAGATAGCGCAACCTTTGTCATTTTCATGGGTTTCTGTGTGCAAGATAGCTCTTTCAAAGTGGGTTGACCTCATGGGGATTCCCCTTTTAAGTGCACATCGTGTTAGGGTTGGTGGCATAGGGAGGTCAGCTTTGGGTCTTCTGCTCCGTCTTGGTGTCAGTGTTGGTGCAACTATGTTAATGTCTGTATTATCTTTCGTGGTGGGTTGACCTCTTGGAGGTTCCTCTGTAGAAGGGCATATTGTGTTCAGTTATTGGGCACAGTCTGGCTTTGGGCTTTCCACAAGGATGTCCATGTTGGTACAAATGTGGCCATGTCTGTAGCTTGTGGGAGTGGTTTCAGTGGAAAAAGGTAGTCAGACTTGGGCCTTTCGTAACTCCTATGTGTCAGTGTTGGAGTGTGTTTGGGCAGGTTTGTACCTTTTCTTATTCCTGAGTGTCAGAGTTGGTGCATGTTGGTGCGCTGATGGCGCATGGTGGTCACACATTGTCCTCCGGGACTCCTGGGTGTCAGTGTGTTGAAGATTTATTTTGTTGTGCCTTGTCCGCAAGTGTTTACGATGGTGCAGGATGGTCAGGCCTGGGACCTTCCATGACTCCTGGATGTCAGTTTTGGTGTTCACCCTTAAGGAGTGGTTATAATGTCTCAGGGGTATGGGGTTTGGATAGTCTTTGACTCTCCTGAGATATAATGATGACACAGGACAGTCAGATACACACCCTACTGCGTCTCCCGGTAAACTGTTAGTGTGGGGTGTTAATTTGTGAGCTACTGAAATGGTTTCAATAGATCAGGGAGAACATGTACAATTCTGTGTTTCATGCATGTTGTAGTGAGAGTGTCAGATATGTACCCCTTGGACCTCCTGGTATCGGTATGTTTTGCAGGACTGAAGCAAATTTTTTCATTTGTCATTTGTCTTCTTCCTTTTTAGATTTTTCTCCAGGACAGTCAGGACAGCGTGATATTACATAGGGTTTTGGTGAATGCGAGAGCTAGCAGGGCAAGGGATGGCTTTGAGGAGGAAGTTGAGGTATGGGCGAGCGTGAGTGATTTGTGGAACCTGGGAAGAGGGCAAACATATTGGAGGTTTGTAGTGAATGGGTGCTGGAAATGGAAGGAGTGGTGTTGTTGACACAAGTGTGTAGTGGGAGAGTGGGAGTTACTTATGGGAGGCAGAGGAGGAGTGCTGGATGGGGATTGTTATGGAATTGCCAAAGAGGTAATGTAAACCAATTAAGGGATGATCAATTCACATTTAATTATTGCTCAGGACTGAAGCATACAGAAAGACAGATATAGCAGGCTTGCTTCTTAGCTATGTCCCATGCATGCCTGGGGACAGAACGGTGTCACTTTAATTCTGGCCGTAACACTGCCCATGACAGAGAGCGTGCACGCATGCATGCCTATGTGGAAATGTAAATCCCAACGCCCAGCAGCGTCAGACTAGCAGACAGTGCCATACCATCACTCCCTCAGCCCAGGTACATGAAAAGCCTGTTTTCTCCCAGCAGACCGGGAGGGCTGCAGATGCCAACGCAGGCCCCTCTTGCCTGTGCACCTCGGACGGTGCCCTCTCTCACCTAAATCCTTTCTAAAGAACTGTTTCTACATTTGAGTTTACCACACGTTTACCACACGTGATGTTTCTCTATCAGGAACTAAATGAGATTGCCAGCACAACATTATCTACACAATGCAATAGAAAGCAGTCATGTTTGGCATCACTGTGATTACCACTTCTCCATTTTCGAAGTGCATTCCAACAACAATTGATATAGCCCACTGCCATGAGAGCATGCTGCTATAACATGTTGCTACCCTCAACCACCTATGTGTGTAACCATGGGATGCATCCACACCAGTTAAATGACACTGAAAGTTCAGAGGTGAGCTTGAGTGCAACTGACGGCACACCTCCACAGACATTCCCATGCTAGAAGAAGCATTGGTGTGGAAATGCCTTCCAAAGTTTTTAGTACTTCTATAAAGCTCTGGCGTGTAAAAAATAAATTGCAATGTATTCGCCCAAGCCTCGTAAGCTACCAAGACACCATCAACATATTCAAAACTATTTGTCAGCCTCAGGAAGTTCAAAGGTTCATAAATAATATGGCACTTGAACAACAAAGACCTATCCCACAACAGCACAGAAAAGTTAGAATTAATTTACGAAAGTAGTTGAAGGGAAATTATCAACGCTCCTCAGTGACAACATAAGTAAATGAGCTACAGGACCAATGCCATGGGTCTTGCCAATCGCAGTGGTTCTAAAGTCGGACAGGCAAGTCAGACTCTGCATGGACATGAGATTGTTCAGCACAGCAACTTAAAGGGAGCCCCATACAGGTCTGTGCACGGAAGGCATTATATGTCAGACTATGGAAAGGATATTCTTGAAGTCAGATGTTTAAAAAAGGATGTCACCAGACTGAATTACACACCAAAATCTACTGTCTCTACTCATCAAGATGTATACATGATAATAAAAGTCTGAATATCGGTATCTCACCAGTGGCCAAACTTTTCCAAGGGACATTTATAGCAACTACCCCTCCCATCTCGCCATGCATTTATTTACAGCAATTAACACGGCCGCTCACAAACAACCATGAATTTCAAAAAACACACCTGAAATTCTACAAGCACATTTTCCCCTCACATGGGATGAAACCAGATCTCCACAAGGTGAAACACCTGGCAGAACTGAAAGCTCCAAAAGATGTGAGAGAAACAAGTTCCTCCTCCCTATGGTATGCAGGATAATGTGCCAGATACCTACATGACTATATACCCACTCTCGTAACACTATGAAAAGTGATGCCAAAAGGCCAACTGTTCAGATGGTCCACAGGCAGTGAGGACCCGTTCCTCACCATGATGAATCAGGTTGCAAGTGCACATACTCTTTTGCAGTTTGATTCAGAGATAGACTAGCAACCATATTCAGGAATATGAAATCTAAAGTACCGCTAACATAGAGAGATGTGGTCTCAGTCTACAGATTTATGATTTCACCATAATCCACAAAACTGGAAAGGAACAACTACATGTTGAGATATCCTGTTGACACACTAAGGGCACAGGAAATAAGAGACTGAAGAATATTTAAACTTTGTGAAAAATCATGCAGTACCATTATCTTTATCTGACGAGGAATTAATCACTGCCACGAATGACGATTGCACATCGAACACAGTGAGTACGCCGATTCACAATAGAAAATGGAACCACTTCATGGAATCTATGTACCAATCCCCAGGGACTGACAGGGAAGAGTTAAGATCATTTCCAACCGTCACCCAGAACGTCAAAAGAAGGCATTGGTATGTCGAGCATGAAAATGGTCATCCCTAAAACACTGTGGCAAGGAGACCTCATGACTGGACACAAAGGCCACAAAAGACATGGCATCCACAAAACAACTGCTAAAGAGCCATACATGGATTCCAGTCATGGACGAAATTGTAGAGAAACTGATACGGTCATGCCACATGTGTCAATGTAAATCAGCAAACGCCAGAACTGCCAGAAAGAGCCTACAGATTTCTCTAAGTCCACTGAAGCAGGACACTACACATTAGTAGTGATACATGAGTAATTGCATTTCCCAGTGACCAGAACTGCAACCTCAATGCCATAGCAGAAGCCCTTGGTGAAATATTCTGTGTTCGGGGAGTCTGAAAAATGATGAAAACCAACAATGGCCCACCTTTCCAGAATGATGATTTCAGGAAGTTTGCACACTATTAAACATTCAAACACAGAAACGTAAGTCTGTTATGGCCGCTAGCCAATGGAGTGGACAAAAGGTTGATGCAAGAAGACTTTATAGCATGCCAAGAAAGAAGAAATGTGAGCTCACCAAGCTCTTTGCAGAGCACTACAACAATACATAAACACTCTAGCTTGTCTAAAATGATGGTAGATTGATTATTAAAGACAAGGATGCCATGCTTAACTTAAGTGTATGAATGGACAGAGCCTACAGTGATTCCTTAGGGAAATTTAGGATGATGTTAGGGAGCAGGGGCAGGAGTCCCAAGCCCCTCAGTGATTTAGGATGAGGCAATTGTAGAAGGAGATGTGTTGGGGAGCTGAGAGAATGGAGGGGGTCACATACAGGAGGTAGATTGTAGTAGAAACATAGTGAATACTGGTATTAATATCACACGTGTTTTGAGACTCCATTTTAGAAGTTAGATGCCATTTTGAAATTGAGGCCTAGTGCCATACCTATGACAGCATGCTTAATTCTGTTCCGAGTGTTGGCAGAGTGTGCATGCATCCCTTGCTTGCAGCCCTGGCAGCCCTGCAGAAGGTCAAGTCATTGAAGACGCACAGTTCCCCATTGTGTCTTACCATTAGTGCATGTAACCCGAAAGGAATGTGACCTGCAAGGCCAAGAGAGGGAATTGTTCTTTGAAGAGCTATCCCACCAGAAGGGGGGTGAGGGCGTTAGGCCTTCGCCATTCCAGATCTTTAAGTTGTAGCAGTCAAGGACCCCCCAAACCCAGGACACAAGCATTTGAGAGCACTGACCAGCCCAAGACCCCTGGCCATAAAACTTTAAAGTGGCCTATCGATCTGATGGAGGATCAGAGAATGGTGACAGGCTGCCCCCGCCATGAGTCCATGTGACTTGTGCTGCGAGGTGCCAGGGGAGAAGGTAACAAATGTAGCACTGCGGGTGTGAACCTTTTGGAGGCACCTGCAGCAGCCAGTCCCAAGCGTGCAACCCGTAGTGGTTTATAGGAGCCATTTAACAGAATTCCTGTCTGCTCTTTGGAGCTCTCAGGTTGTGCAGGCTGTTAATGGGACCCTGTGACGGAGGAGCTCAGGTGAACACGCAGATATAAGTACACCTCTTGCGGGCAAAAGCAAAGGGGGAGGATGCTGAAAGGGAAATTGGGGGAACCATGGAAAAGGGTTGTGGGTCTGTGTGTGTTGAAGAGGAGAGGGTGAGAGTGCATGGTAGAATGGTGTGTGACTGAATTGAGTAGTGTGTAAAGACCACATGGCGGTTATATTTACATATATATGTGCATTATTATTATAAATATATGAGAAGAGAAATGGAGAAGTGAAATCCTTTCCGAGGCAGGGAAGAAGTTGGCACCATATTTTGAAAAAAGATAAGCAAATACAGTAGTATGGGCTCCGTATAATTAGAGGGCTTGAATTCCTGTGCCCAATATGTTGGAATAAGATGAAGTAGTGGTTGTTATTTTAGTTTATTGTTTTAGTTTGTTGTTTTATTATTTCTAACTTACATTGTGCAGTAGGAGGGGGCAAAGGGAGGGCCTGTGGAAGAAGCTGTGCAGGCGCTGTGTGTGGAGCGTGTGTGTGTGTGTGCATGCAGTGAGCAAGAGAGAAAGGAGTGGGTAGGGGGCCACAGGGGAGAGTGCGCAAGGAATGCTTAAGGCTAATTATGTTTTGTAAATGGTGTGACATTTTTGAGTAATTACACTGTTAGAATACATGTGCAGAGCATTGCCGTTGTATAAGTATGACATTGAGAAATACCATAAGCAGTGAGTAGCGGAGACACAAAGGGGAATGTTCTGCCCATGGCGAGAGCAGGTTACGAATAATAGAGGGATACTGGAACACATGTATACATTTTTGTCTGCTAAATATAAAGGTAAAAAGCTTCAAAGGAGAAAAGAGATTTTAGAACTATGCAAGATGGGTGAGGACATAGAGAACATTGATGAGTGTAAATCCCAATGTGACAATGGCCCAACCCTGAGTGTAGTTAAAGCAGCAGTGTCTGACTTAAAACCGTTACCTCTGCCCCCAGTAGGATGCTACCCAACCCTTCCCGCCACCAGATATACCAATCCAATGTACGTGCCGCCGTCAGTCACAGCACCACCCCCATTTGTGTACCACCCCATACCAAACAAATACTAACACTGCCATACCGATGGATAGAAAATAACAGAATGAGTTAGAAGAGGCATCGAAGGCAGCGCAAATGGAATTGGCGGAGTTGTGGCCCTCAGGAATGAAGGAAGCAAATCAGGGTATAGACAAGATGAATGGAGGGCAGTAGACATTTTGTTTGGATTGGATAGGACCACAATCAAGGATGTTCATATTGAGAAGGCGAAGTGTGATGAACGAGGGGTGGGTAGTGTAAGCTACAACATCAGATGGAGATACAAATAGGGAGTTTCCGGAGGAAGAATGGGTCATGATGAATTAGAGGATGAAGAATAGATGCTGGCAATTCCCCCAAACATGGAGAGCTTGTGGTGTTCGCAGTTGAGGAACAGATTTTGGCGGGCAGCAGTGGCAAGGAAAAAGATGAGTGACAGTAGGAAGGGAAGTGGACAGACAGTTGCCGTTATTGCATAAAGGCCCTGGGAGGGTGCAGTACATACCTTGGGCTCAGATGGACACAAATAATCTGATTGAAGCGCTCCCACCCCTCACTGCAGTGGTTGGGAAATAGATATATGCTTTTGAAAAACAAATGGCCGGCATCCCTTTAAGAGTGGGAGATATAAAACGTTTGCTTGTAGCAATTGTGGAGGATCAGGCATGGGATGTTTGGGTTAACGTGTGATGTCCAGCAGTGAAGATAGATGATGATGTACATGATAGGGCACAGTTTAACGACATCAGATTGCAGGTGTGGGCCGCACTTCGGCAGGCATACCCCGATACCCAGGATTTGCAGTTCATAATGCAATATAGAATGGGGGATTATGAAGACCCTGCTGAATACATTTTAAAGGTGCAAGAGATGTGGAGGGCAGAGATGGGGGAAGTGGGACCAGTCAGTTCTGCTTTTTTATTTTGTTATTAAAATGTGATTTCACAAGAAAGTACAGAAAGCTCGAGATAAGATAGTGGGTGTAGAGGCGAAAGGGTGGGCCGAAGTACAGAATATAATTATACATCACTGTAAGTGGATCAGAGAAAGAGAGAAGGAATCGGCACAGAGGTTGCAGGCTAAGGAAGCAAAACTAGTACAGAAGAAATTAGCAAAAATAGCAGACTCAGCAAAGCAGGGAGCAGTGTTAACGGATGCAAGAATAGCGGCGTTCTGGCCAGGCAGAGGGCAATGGAACAGTGGGTCTCAGTCACAGTACCCTTAGTGGTACCAAGGACGTTGGCAGCGAGAAAGAGGGCTGTTTCAAGGAGGAAGAGGGGCCGAGGGGATTTGGAGGAATGGGTCCGAGAGGGGGAGCGGGACTGGTTCAGTATTAGGGATGTGGAAAAATGTATAATTTTGTGAGGGAGTGCAGAAGCAGGATGGGAGTGGGATATAATTCATACACTCCTGGGGTCCCAACACCAAAGCAGCAACACTTTCCAGTGCCCCTGATGCCGACATCAATACCATATGAGATACACCAAGCATATACGCAGTTGCCCCCACGGCCCCCTCAGGCACAGCTGCCTTTCCCCCTACCACTTGGCATTCCAACACAAACTTCCCTGCCAGGCCAATCATATGGTATCCCAATGCCTGGTAGCAATGCCGCTCCTAATGGGACAGTGACAGACTACCCAAGAAAGTGTCATGGGAGGCAACCTTTTCATGTTCCCAGGTACCAATACATATCCTGACTAGGACAGCCCACAGAAAGGTCTTGCGTGCCCAGTCCTTTCCATGACTACCCAACCAGATGAGGAACCCTTGGTGGCCGCTGAGATAGGAAATAAACAATTCATCTTCATGGTTGACATGGGTGCCAGTAAATCATGCATTAGTGAAGGAAACGTCCCATTATCAGGTGACACTTTTGACACGCAAGGCTTCTCTGGGGCTGTGGCAATGGTTACTTTTACAGAAGAAGTACCCATCACAATTGGATGCAAAGTGTGCACCTTTATTATATTTGGAACTCTCCCCAGTAAATTTGTTAGGGGGCGTGATATCCTAGGCAATCTTAATATGACCATCTATTTTATAGATCGAGGAATAGTATGTGCCACCCTGGGAATGTGTGCTGTGAGAGCCATGATGATAATTCAGGGATCATCATGATAATACAGGTAGTGGTTCGCTGAATTCCTGTTCAGCCCGATAGGTTTGTGTATGGGATTACAGTTTTACTTAATGCAGTGCCCCAGGTCAGAAAAGTGTGCTGGCTGATGCCATCTGATTTTATCTTTAGGCCTGTTGTGTCCCCGGAGCTTGTGACTGGGACCGTTATCTCACTAGACTTAGAAGGATTGCTGATGTCAGAAAAGAGGATTGCGGTAATTGGGACCGATTCAGACGGGTGTGAGTGGAACACTGTATTGTTAATTGAGCCAACAGTACCCTTGAAAGAAGTGACAGATGCAGATTTGAATTTGAGGACAGGGTTGATGATGGGGAGCTAGTGCTCGCTATTTGCATACACTGTGAGATAATGGTGCAATACCGTAGGGTAAGGTGTCCCATGATGGCCCTCGCAACAGTGCCCCCTTTCACTGAAAACGACGTAGCACAAGTTCCTGAGAGCTTATGGAAAACCAATGCCCATGATCTAGGCCTTTTACAGGAAGTGGCACCTGTTCGAATTACACTCAAACCAGGTGGGTGAGACAATATCCACTGTCCAAAGAAGCAGAACAGGGAACAAGGGATAAGAGACATAATTTCCACCTTCCTAATCAAGGAATTATTGTGCCCTCCTGCTCCCCATGCAACACAGCTATATACCTGATAAAAAAAGGCAAAGGGGTCAAGTTGGAGAATGATACAGGATCTACGCTCCTTCAATGACAGTGTACAAGCAGAATTTGGTGTAGTTCCTAACGCTGCAACCATTTTGTGCAACACACTTCACTGTTGTAGATCTATACCCCAACACTCAGACACTCAATATCTCACTGTGATTGCACACAGGGAAAAGTGGTAGAAGCACACAAGATTACCACAGGGGTATTGTGAATCCTCTAGTATCTTCAACAGAATGCTACATGCAGATTTGGGAAACAAACAGATACCTAGCACTATCATCCAATGTGTGGACGACTTGTTTGCATTGATAATGAACAACAGTGCCGGAGGGACTCTGTCACGCTCGTACAACTGTTGGCACATAAACGTAACAAGGTGGATAAGGTTAAGTTACAATACTGCCTCCAGGAGTTCCTTACTTGGGCCAATTGATATCCGTCCATGGGAAGAAAATAACGCCTGAACGCGCTGCATCAGTGTGCAGTGCTCCCCAGACAAAAACTGTCAAAGAAATGCAGAAGCTCCTTGAGCTGTGTAATTACTACAGAGCAGATTCTAGATTACGCTACATACATTGGACACTTGTTACAAGCCCTTAAAGAAGCACAAAAGACAGACAATAAGATAGCATGGACAGGGGACATGCTCACAAGCTTTAACAAATTAAGAGAGGTTATTTCCACCGCACCAGTGTTGGCAACCCCTGAGTTTTACTTGTTCTCCCATTCTGATGGCTAGATGATGACAGCAGTACTCACTCAACAAAGCACTTTGGGCCACAAGCCATTGGCCTATTACAGTGGAGTGCTATACTCAGTAATGCAGGGTCAGTTCCCTTGCGAGAAGGCACTTCCCCCATCTGCAATTGAAAAAGCTCCACAATCACTATGGGGTGTTCAAAAACATTGTACGTGGAGCATGCAGTATTTGCCATAGTAGAATGATTTAAATCAACACTAATCACACAGTGGGCATCCGCATATGAGGTCCTTTTATCCAGCCCAGACATCCACATAATGCTGTGCAAGACAGTAATCCCTGCCACTTTCTTGACAGAACTGTATACTAATGAAGATAGCGCTAACCATGACTGTGTGGCATTTGCGAGGGAGATGGAGGACATACCAAAAGCAAAAGACAGCCCGCTTGAAGGGGGGGATACTTTTTGCTGATGGTTCAGTGACTATTGACCAGGGGACAGGCCTGAGACATACAGGTGCAGCTGGTGTCCACCTAGTGGATGGTGAGTATGAAGTGCTGGTGCAACAAAGGCTGCCTATGCATTATTCAGCCCAGGCAGCGCAGCTCATAGCGCTTATTGAAGCACTTTTAGCCTCCCAGGGTTACCGGGTGAACATTTATTCTGATTCGGTCTATGTGACAACAACAGTGCATCGGGGGTTGCAAGGTGCAAAAGGAGAGGGTTCAGTAAAACTGACAGGTCCCCGGTCCAACATGCAGCATTATTGGATCAACTGATTGTAGCACTTTCCCAGGCCTTCATGACGGCAGTGGTTAAATGCACCGCCCATATAAATGATACAGATGACTTTTCACCCGGCAACGCTGCCACGGATGCAGCAGCCAAACATGCTGCAAATCTCCCAGTGCCTAACTTCTCTTAGTATCCAGTAATAGCACGGGGATGAGAGCAGTTGCCAGCACCATGCACTTAACTTCCAATAGTACAAATTGTTGCGTTGAAACAAGGGCGTACACAATCCCCCACAGATTTATTATGGTTGCAAGAAAGCATGGTGCAAAGTTGTCATGCCACAAAAACTATTGCAGGTTGCCTTCGACCAGTTACACCAATCCGTCTCATTTGTCAAAACAACATATTGCTGCAGATATACAGGAGGACTGGTTTATCCCCAATTTGTAGGACATTCAGAGCTCACGTCGGGGGTACACGCGGGTGGACAGTGTGTCCCCACTTTTTTCAGAAGTCCCTCCACATTGTTCACAAAGCATCTTGATATGCTAATTTCTGGTGACACCACATTTAACTGGTATGCTAATGAGTCCTCCGCTTTCTATTTTAGGACTTGACCCCTGAGGACATTCTTACCAAAATGGTGATAAATAGCATCACATGCCAGACCTACTGCACTTGTCACACCCTAAGAATGATACGAGGTGCACTACCTCGACCTACTGTGCCACTCCTGGAGCTCCATATTGACTATGCCGATATGGGGGAAGAGCGGTGTAATGGGTGTAGGTATATGATTATCACAGTTTGTCCCTTCTCCCGGTGGGTTGAGGCGGGTCCTTGTGCACAAACAGGCCGTATGTGCCCTGCCAAATTCTTAGTGAGAGAGGCATTTCCTTGCTGGGCTGTTTGCGATGTGTTGTGGTCAGACAAAGGCACCCATTTCTTTAACACATTATTTAAAGAATTTGCAAGGTGGAAAAGGAGAGGGTTCAGAAGGGCTGACGGGTCCGTGGTCCAACATGCAGCATTATTGGATAAACTGATTGAAGCCCTTTCCCAGACCTCCATGATGGCGGAGGTTAAATTCACCGCACATACAGATGACACAGACAAAGTTTCACTCGGCACCGCCACCGGCCACTTATCTCCCAGGGCCTTACATCTCTGAGTATCCAGTAATAGCACAAGGACGAGAGCAGTTGCCAGCATGATACACTTCACTTCCAATAGCACAAATGTTTGAGTTGCACGGACTAGCCCCACAGGAGGAGAAGGGGCTATGGCAGAAACAAGGGTGTTCACAATCCCCCACAGATTAATTATCGTGGCAAGAAAGCACAGGTAAATTTGTCATGGCACACAGACTATTGCTGGTTGCCTTCGACGAGTTAAACCATCCGTCTCATTTGTCAAAACAACATATCTCTGCAGATGAACAGGAGGACTGATTCATCCCCAATCTGCAGAAAAGTCTTAACATAATGGTGATAAATTGCATCACATGTGAGACCTACAGCACTGTTCAAACCCTAAGAACAATACGAGGTGCACTCCCTCGCCCTACCGGGCCATTTTGGGAGCTCCATATTGACTATGCCAAAATGGGAGAGCAGTGTAATGGGTGTAGGTATGTGATTGTCATAGTTTGTTCCTTCTCCTGGTGGGTTGAGGTGGGTCCTTGTGCACATTCAGACATTAAGTGTGCCGCTAAATTCTTAGTAAGAGAGGGGTTCCTCGTTGGGGTGTTTACGATGTGTTGCGGTCAGACAATGGCACCCTTTTCTTTAACACATTATTGAAAGAAGTGACTGTGTTATTGGGCATCAAGCATCGGATGTGCACAATTTACCACCCCAGGCCAACAGGATTCTGGAGAAGATGAATGGACTGCTAAAGGCAATATTATCTGAGTTGTGCATCACCCTTAAGAAAAATTGGATGCACTGTCTTGCCCTTGCTCTATTTAGTTGGGCACTGTGGGGTAAAATATAGCCCCTGAATTTCAGAAGTAAAGAGGCTAGGCCAGGCCAGTATTTAAGAATGAAGCGGCTGGTCCCATCCATTGGAAAATGCAGGCCAGTCCAAAACACATCTTTTTCTGACTCAAGGCCAAGTGACATGGAAAGAAATGGGCCTAATTATACGCTATTAAAATGGACAAGTGCGCAAGTAGAGAAATACACGTACTTTTCACGAATGAATTGACATTTTCGAAAGGCCTACTTCGAGCATTGGGATACTTATGTTATTTCAACTGTTATATTAAAGAAAGACATTACACAGGAACAGATTAGAAACTGCGGCAGTACGCATGGGATCAAAAGAAATAGTTGTACATTTGGAAGCTATAAAGGAGGAATGATATCTGACATTTAGGAAATAAAATGAAGGACAGAGTGTATTCATCAGGAAGAAAGAGACATTAATTGCATCATATAAAATGACAGCATCAACAAAGAAGGGCCTATTTCGTTTGGTGTAGATTTGAATACTGCTTCCCTATGTAACTATGGACTATCTGCGTGGAGAGAGTGAACTTATTTCTGTTTATACGGTATGTGAAGAAAAAGTGTATTTATGAACATCAGGCCTAAATGTGATCTGAAATGCAGCATGTTAAACATACAGTGGCAATGGGAGATGTTATTCCTTTAGGACCATGCAGGTAAGGTGTCCAGTCATTATTTTGAATTCAAAAGGGTCGAATACAATACGTTTGAATCAAAAGAACTGGAAAAAAATGACCAAATGCCTTTTCTTAAATGTATTGTTTTTTCTGGTTTTGGTATAGTAAAAATTAGTGGTTTTCCCCCAAAAATGGGGTTTTCGGGGGGGGGGGGGGGGGGGAGGTGCCCCAAAAAAGAAAAAGTGCATTCGATTTTTTTTTTCTCAATCTTTTTGTTTCGAAAGTATTGCGTTTCGAAACTTTGTATTCGAAACTTTAACCATAAACCTGCAGGGAACTGGCTGCTGTTGTTTTTCCCCACTGAGCTGCTGGGTATCTGGAATTGTGACCCCGACCTTTGGGGGATGGGTTCACCAAGGCAACTGGCCTGTAAGTTCAGTAAAAATATAAAGAAATACAAAGCTAGATATGGAATTGGTAGTGAATTGCTGATATCACAACCAACAGACACAAACTTTAAGTTCAGGTTCCCCATAAAAAGTGCATTTAGTTCTGAACAAAGTACCTTTGAAATCTGCCTGGCCCCACCAAAAAGAATATCTGATTGTCAATTAGTTGCTGATAACATGTCCTGCAGGAGTGACCAAGCTTCCCATAAACTGTACATTAAGCACAGAGCAAGGCCTTGAAGCCAAGCAGAAGAAAATGTTAAGATAAACACGGATAAGGGGAGCGTGGCTACATGGCCACAGACTAGGATGTGATCCCTACGAGCTCCCTCCAATCCAACGCTGATCCGATCAAAAAAAACATACTTTATGCCTGCAGAGTGCTGCCTTTTTGAAGCTGTAAATACATGAATATGGATAGCATGCGGAGGTCGAAGAGCCGGCTAGATTTGTGGATGGAGAGCTGCATTAGGAGTTAAACAAGTTAACGAGTTCCGGATGGCGAGCGAAACAAAATGGCGCTCATACGAGAACAAAGGGATGAGCCCCTGGACAGCCATACCAGAACATTGCGGAGCTGCGCCGCTAGTCAGTAAAGGCGATATAAAACATTGAACTGGGACATGGATACAAATAAGCAGCTGCGACATTGTTCACAGCTGATGCGATCTGGAGGACCGGCGGAGATGCGCACCCGGCAGACTAAGTGTAACAAAGTATTGCCGCGAATTGATATAGCCGCCGGAGTCAGCTGTGAATGCGTGAGGTAGCGCGGTATGGAAGCTGATTGATGGCAGATGACAAAAGACCGGCAGACAGATAAGCAGAAGAGTAAAGAACACGCTTGTGTTGGCAAGCATAAAATAGAATGGTGAGATACGTCGGGTCTCATCTGGACTTTAATGGACCCCGCCAGAACCAAGCGTGCATGCATTACAGTACTGGTTCACAAGGTAATATGACAAGCCTGTAGCTGCGGGCGCATGAGCGGCATGGGGCGAGCTGGCCCTATATGTGAAGAGAAGTGCAAAACGGCAAACATAAGGTACTGAAAGCAGCAGAATACGGCGGAAATTTTATCAAGATGGCGACCGCTCCCATACGAGAGATGGTGCCTGAGGACCGGAATGAAACATAACATAGATTGCTGCGTGCATGTCAATGACACAGCCATAGCTAGTGGAGAGTGCTGAAGATAGGTGGGGACTAAACAAGTGCGCATGGTACATAACCCCCATGATCGTATCGGCGCTGGAGGATGTTGGAGGCGCAGAGGCCAGAATCTAGACGGCACAGCTCATAAAGCAGTATTGAATCTGTGTCCCGGGCGAGAACCAGTTGCTGGTGACCCGCACCTTATTATCCAAAAGCGGAATAATGTCAGTGAGAGGGGGCAAAGCGAAGGCCAAACAGCCAACGATAGACATATTTTCCAGGACCCCGACCACCCCGGCACAGACCCCCACCAGCGTGTCAGCAGAAGTCGCCCCCCTGAGAGATGACCAGGTAATCCTAGCTGCTATTACAGAATTGAAAACCTTGTGGGGATCAACGATGGCAGACTTGAAAGTGGCGCTGGAGACTAAAATAGACGCAGTGGGAATAGAAGTTAATCTATTACGGTAAGACATGAGAGAGCTCGCAGAGAGGACGACTTGTCTCGAAAGTGATGTGAAAACTAATACAGAAACTAATACCAGCAACGCTAAGGAGGTTCACATATTGAAACAGCAAGTATTCAACTTAGATAATCGAGCAGAGGAAGCCGAAGGGAGCGCGAGACATAACAACATACGTGTGGTGGGCCTTCCGGAGGGAGGGGAAGACCAAGATATAATAGACTACGTGGAGAGCATGATTATACAGGAGATTAGAGCAGGCAAGCTCTCCCAAGGATTCGCAATTGAACGCGCACATAGAGCCTTGATGAGAAGGCCGCAGCCAGGGGCCCCGCCCCATGCAATCATAGCGAAAAATCCTAAACTACAGGGACCGGGAGAAGATTCTGGAGTTCTTTAGGAAAGGAGGAACGATAAAAAGAGTGGCGTGTACCTCGACTATACCATGAAAGTGCAGAGACAATGCTACGGATATGTAGCGGTGAAAAGGAGTCTACGCACAGCTGGTCTCAAATACATGCTCCTGTATCCTGCAAGACACAAGATAATACACAAGATCAACATAAATTTCTTCAACACCCCGGAAGAAGCGACAAACTGGTTGGACGCCTGGATGATGATGAGGAACAGAAGCGACAGACACAAGATAAGTGACATGAAGCAAAGCTATGGGTAGCCGAGAAAGGGATACAGTGGGAGAGACACCTGATAGTAAATAATGGCAACCCCACAGAGTGGCATTGATTGCACAGGATGAGTAATGTTGGACGTATTGTACTGGAATATAGACGGCACAGTTAAATATTGATATTGATGTTCAAATGTGATGGCTAATGCAGGAGACATAAGAGGGACATGGCCTACCACCGGTAAATAGAGTAAGGAAAAAAGTCATTAGGGTGGAATTGCCCTGCTGAGCCCCTGAGCCTGAGATCCAGGGATGGAGCTGGGCAACAGTTGGGAGAGTTGGGGAGTTGTAGAGGGGTAGATATTGTGTTAGGGCAAGTTGGTGAGGGGGTGGGAGGAGGGGGAGAAGGGGGAGGCTGGGGCGGTGTTGGGAAGTTGAGTGTGTTATTTGTAGTTGGGGACCGAGCCTATATGAGTCTACACGTGGAAATGATTGTTTTGGATAGAAACTGCACCGGCATGAGGAAAAGAGACATACTGATAAATAATGGGAGATCTCAGAATTATTACGTGCAACGTCAGAGGGCTCAATAGCTACCTGAAGAGGAACAAGGTTATGATGTATCTGCGCAGACAAAAAATAGATATAGCGTTGATACAGGAGACTCACCTCACGCGTGAAAAGTTAGAAGTGATACGGAAAAAATGGAGGGGGACTGTGGTAGGCGCTACATATTCTGCCTATGCTAGAGGAGTGATCACATGGGTGGCGCTGCATGTCCCATTCCAGCAGCTACAATATACGGTGGAAGCAGACGGGAGGATGGTAATGATAAGAGGGCTGGTAGAAAACAGAGAAATAAGTATTATCAATACATATGCCCCGAACCAAGACACAGCAGCATATTTTAGGTCTCTATATAGTTTAAAAAAGGGTAGGTGCCTGGGAGGGGTGGTAGTCTGGGGAGGAGACTTTAATTGCACGCTGAACCCAAAAATTGATAGATCAGATAACAAAATAGATAGACCCACTCCAGCGGCCAGAGCGTTGCAGTCACTGCTGTCGGACCTTGGGTTTTGAAGATGCATGCAGAGTGCAACATATGCCATTAAGACAATATTCCCATTTCTCAGCCCCACAAAATTTGCATACTAGGGTGGATTATATGTTTGTCACGCAAGAGCTGATGTCGGAGATAACACTTACGGAATATAAAGCGAGGGTCCTATCGGACCACTCGCCGTTAGTGCTGGGATGGCAATATATCCCCCGAGAGCAAGGATACCGACTTGGCACCTCTGTGCTGAGGCGCTGAGGGACACTATATTTAGAGAAAGTCTGAGAGACGAAATAGTAAGCTATTTTGAAGGGTTAAAGGAGGGATTGTGATGGAATTGCAAGAAGCTGAAAACGAACTAGAAAAGTGCTGGGAAAGGGTGGCACCACTGAGGAAGAGAACAAAAAGATACTCAGACTGCAGCAAAAATGTGTGGGATGTTGGAAGAGATTGTGTAATCTGAACTATAAGAAGTAGATAGAGAGATTGCATGCAGGAGGGGATAAAC
Source organism: Ambystoma mexicanum (assembly GCF_040938575.1). Taxonomy (NCBI): domain Eukaryota; kingdom Metazoa; phylum Chordata; class Amphibia; order Caudata; family Ambystomatidae; genus Ambystoma; species Ambystoma mexicanum. Next base: position 382,325,114 of record NC_090925.1, read on the forward strand.
TAGGAAGAATGCTGGCATGGCTTTATAAAAATGAAACCCCCAGACCCACAATCAAGACAATTACGAGAGATGATGGGAGCACGGTAGACACCCAAGAAGGTGTTAACCAAGAGTTTGTAGAATATTATAGGACCCTATATGGCGATAAAGTAGGACGTGATCATAGGAAAATAAATGAAACGTTAGAAGATATAGGCCTGCCACGAATTAGTGTGGAGGAACGAGAAGAACTAGATGCCCCGATCACCCTGGAAGAATTGGAGGAGGTAGTGGTGCAGTTGCCAACAAGCAAGACCCTGGGAGCTGATGGACTCCCGAGCGAATTTTACAAAAAATACAAGAATGAGGTGCTCCCCACGCTTTAAGCAATGCTAAATGAGGAGTATGACAAGGGTAGGCTTCCGGAGACCCTACGGAGGCGATAATTATACCACTCTCGAAACCCAATAAGCCTGCCAAGGAATGTGGATCATATAGACCATTGTCAATGCTAAATCAGGATAGCAAAATACTCACAGCGGTTTTGGCAAACAGGATGAGAAGAGTTATCACCAAACTCCTGACCAGACCGGGTATGTACCAGGCAGAAACATCACGAATAATCATAGGCGGCTCCATTGAGTCATTGAGTATGCGAATGAGGAAGAGGGGGAGATGGAAATTGTATCACTGGACGCTATAAAAGCCTTTGATTCAGTAAAATGGCCCTGGCTGGTGGCTGCCGTGACCAGCTATGGGATAGGGCCAGGGTACATAAGATGAGTCCAACTGTTATATAGCACGCCCCTAGCCAGGGTGAAAACGGGGGTGATAATATCAGAGAGGTGGCAATTTAGCAGGGGCACTAGACAGGGCTGCCATGGTCCCCAATGTTATATATTTTAGCTCTAGAGCCCCTAGCAATATACCTAAGGCAACAATATAATGTGATAGGTTTCGTCATAAAAGCAGAGCCACACTTAATCTCCCTATATGCAGACGACATATTGTTGTACTTACAATACCCTGAGGAAAACCTCCAATACGTGCTAGAGGTAATGGAACAATTTGCGTTACTGTCCAACATAGCAGTAAACCCCAAAAAATCATGCATGTTCCCGCTGGGCAGATATAGGGGGATCCCACTAGAGCAATTGCCTGTATTACAAATACCATGGGAGGTGGACACGTTTAGGTACCTTGGGATAGACATATGCCATACGGTGGAGGCAGAGCACCCACATAATACTGAGAGGGCGGTTAAGAGTATCGAAAGTAGCATGAAGTTCTGGGCAAAGCTTCCTTTGGCGATGATGGGAAGAGGGGCAATGTTGAAAATGGTGGTCCTGCCTAGGCTATTGCACTACTTTAGTAATATACCGCACTTGATCCCAAGGCGATTCTTTGTCCTCTTACATAGTATATGTAGAGACTTCCTATGGAGTGGGACGAGAAACAGAATCGCCCTCTGGAAGCTGCAAAACACGCATGAGAAAGGGGGGATAAAATTGCCAAATTATGAGGTTTATTACCTTGCGAGTCAATTACAATATGTAGCAAAATGGTTGTCGGAAGACACAACCTCGGAATCTAGGCTGTTTAGACCAGAATGTGCACCGTTCTTCTTACATGAAATGATGTGGTTGCCCAGAACGAATATGAAAGAGTGTCCGAAAATGATGTTGCTGGGATGGGACATATGGCATAGGCTCTGTTGTGTAATGGAGAACCCTTCCCTATGTTCCCCGCAGGTGCCACTCGTGGCGCTTGTGGGAAAAGATGGCCAACTAATGAAGATGATCAGGAAGCACTGGGAACCAGTTGGGATAGCAACGCTGGGTGATGTGTGGCAAGAGGGTAAAATTATAGAATCTGAGACTTTGGTGGAGGAAACCGGGTTACATAGAGGACAATATATCACTTACCACATGGTGAAGCGGCGGGTTAAAGAAACATGGTCAGAGGTAAAATTGGAAAGTCAACCGGACACCACCCTAGATGTGATATATGACATAGCAGAAGGAGGACATGAGATATCCAGAATATATGAGATGGTCATGTCCAAAGTGGGTAAATAACTAGCACAATTGAGACAAGTACGGGAAGAAGAGGTGGGTACCCCTATGACCGATGGGATGTGGGAGAGAGCCCAAAGATACCATAAGAAGGTGTCAAGAAATGCAAGGTTGCAGCAGATACAGCTGTATATCACCCACAGAGCGTACATAATGCCCCAAAGAATAGCTAAATTTACGAACGCAGGACGGCAAGCATGCCCTAAATGTAACGAGGATGATGCTGGGATGGTGCACATGTTTTGGGCGTGCCCAGTGATTGAAAGATTTTGGAGGGAAGTAGCAGATAGGCTGAACACAAAAGGGCTTAAGTTAATCGTAGAATCGGAATGGGCGTGCCTGTTAGGAGGGTTTCCCAGACCAAGTAAACTTAAACATGTCAGCAAACTTAAAGACCTAGCATATATACTTGTGAAACACAGAGTTGCTATGGACTGGAAGGCATGCCATGGTCCGATAATAGAAGTGTGGTGGAAAGATCTACAGAAATGGTCAGAAGCGGAAACTGCAGTATGGCAAGAAGCAAGTAACTCTAGTGGGGAGGAGGAAGCAGAAACATTGACAGCTTGGAAGCATTTAGTGGCTACGCTATTTGGGCCCACGCAAGCTTGGTCGAGTGATCGAGACTCAGTGTAAAATTTAGATGAAGGACCCTATCCGCAACGCGCAGGAACAGAAGGTGTGGAAGTATAGGCTCGGGAAGGGGAGTTGGGTTGAGGGAACAGTATATATTATCGAAGTGAAACAATATTGGAATGATGTTACATGTACTGCAAGTTTGGTTTGTATTGTTGTTAAACTAAAATAATAAAAAATGTTTAAAAAAAAAAAGATAAACACGGATAAACCAGATGGCTGGTCACATGTAATGAGAAGAAATGAAACTTACTGACACATGGTATGCCCTGCCATTGATTAAATATTGACTACAGTTTTTCCTTTAATAAAAGGAGCAGTGTGTGTCCTACAGAGTCCACCCTGGGTTCACATTAAACAGGGGGAAAAGCCCATTGGGACCCTGTAAAAATGACATTTTTGTGAAGTACATTATTTGAGCTATGTGGAAAATTTTGATTTTTGCCATTTTCATACACCTACAAATGGGAAAGTTGGCAGAGAAGTAGATCATGAAAATAAGGTTTAAATTGCAAATAGTCCAATTTTTTGCTATTTCAGCGCAGCAGAAAACTGCAAAAAATGGTAGCTCTGCTCAGGAAGGTTGTGCCGAAATAAAATGAGTATGGTCTGATCCTCTGTAAAATATAGGACCCATATTTAAATAACATTGTGGGGTTATTTGAAAGACCAAGGCATTTATTGCAGTATGAGATTTTTCAGAACAAAAGATTTAGAAACCCCCTGTCATTTTGAAATGATGTATGTATCCTCCTCCCTCAGCCTACATCATACATATCTCCCAACTTCAGTGGGCGTCTCTGTGGGAGTTGAAGGGAACGCGCTAGCCAATCCTGGCCCCGGAAATTATGACAAGGCTGCAGTGTCACTAGCCCTATAAAAGGGCAGGTTTGCATCAGAACAGGGCTTTTTGTGAATTATTCAGGGAGAGTGTAAAACAGAGAAACAGGGATGCCAGGTGTATCTAAACTCCCGTCATACCTGGAAAGCAACATTATAAATAGGGAAACAATGAGACTGGAGAAGTATATGCTTCTGTTTGGTGAAAAGGCAAAGCAATAGGACTATGATCTAGATAATCACCATAACTAAAAGAGAAGAAGGGCCAGATACTGCATCGGGCGGGTGGTGAAAGGATTCAATTCACATCCAGTAAATAATAATTGCAATACATTTATTGATTCATAAAAATTGATAAAAAATCCAGCTCTGGATTGTAAAATTGATTATAACAATTGACATGTAGATGCAAAAAAAGTAAATAAGAAGTAACGCATCAACAGAACTACATCAATTAATTCAAATCACAAAAAAAAATGTGCATCAACTATGAAAAAAACTGCAATCAACTCAAAAAAACTCCATCCATACCTCACTCATACAACATCACCTTACTTGCTCAACTAATGTAAATTAATATAGACAAAACTATAACGGTGGAGAAACAGTATATATCTCCACTGAAATCAAACAAACAATTTATTCAATTTATTCAAACAATTAGCAGAAACTAAACATAATAAATCAGAATTATAAACACAGTTAAATACTCGGATTCAAGTGACTAAACCAATTAGTCACTACCTAATACAAATAGTTCATAAATGCTATTAAATAAAAAGAAGACCCAACATGTTTCTTTCCAACTCCGTTGGTATTTAAATAAGTGGGAATTCATCAGGGGTTGGAAGGGTGGAGTCTTGAAGAGGAAAGCAATTCATGATCATTGCTGGTGCACACATTTTCTGTGCCTTAGAATTTCACCTGTGAGTGTAACAGAAGCAAATATTTAATGGGCTTAAATGGATTTACTCTAATAAACTCATCTACTCTAATAAGCTCCCCAGGAGAGAGCTGCTTCTGGACTCTTGCGACGGCTTAACCCTTGCATTGGAGACAGTGGGCCTCATTACGAGGTTGGCGGAATGGGTTCACCGGCACCGGTAATGGTGCCGGTAAACCCATTCCGCCCTATTACGAGGTTCCCTTGTGGGACCCACTCAGAATGTCTGGTCAGACCAGACATCCTTTGCGGGTCCTGCAAGGGGACCAGGGCGCTAATAACAGGCCTGTTATTAACCCCAATCCCAATGAGCCCTCAATGGGAATGGGGATTGGTTTCTTGAATGAGGAAATACCGGGTCCTGCGAGGTTGGAATGACCCGGTACTTCCTCATTCAAGGAACCCGGACACGATTTTGGAGGCAGCCATGGCGCTAATAGCACGATGGCTACCTCCAAACTCGTAATGAGGCCCAGTGACTGGGAAATAGAGAAACTAGCTGGGTCCCAACCCAGATGAGCAGAAGGAGTCTGGGTGCAGGAGAAAATCCTTGATTGAAAGCCCTTGACTAGACCTATGCTGTCCTCGGAGGAGTCCTGATGTTTTCCCTGACCAAAGCCTCCGTTGTAAGTAGATAATCCAAAGCCATCAATTGTGTGGGGAGTAACCTGCTTTTATCCCTTACCTTTGGTGTGTCAAGGAGGGGATGAAACTGGATAGTCCCTTCACACAATTTATTAAATCCATTCAAAGTAAATTCCCCATAGAAAACCACCCTCTCTGTTGAAATTGCATTATGTTGGGAGCAGCCATCCTTAAACCTTTCCATTAAAGTGTGGGGAGGGGGGAAGCGATGTAGATCGTTAGCACATTGGATTAAAGTAAATCAATTAATTCCCATATAGAAAATCACAGGATGAGTGTTATAATTTGAAACTACCAAAATGTATACCTAGTGTGTTATAGCCGGTTTAGCCCATTAAGACTTGGTTGACTATTTCTGTAATCCTTGACTTCCACATAGGGAGGGGGGGGTCCATAATCCCAAAAAGAAATAATCCACGAAACACCATCTTTCAGGTCTGTGTGAATTTCCCATTCATCCCCATTCATTTTTAATCAGAATTACCAAGTAGTGCAACTCTTCTGTGTGTGTATTGCAAAACAAAATTACCCATTCATTTTAAACCAAAATTACAAAGTATTGCATCTTGTCTGTATGTGTGTACAAAACAAAATTCCATTTTGTTCCCATTTTCCCTGACCCCAAATGATCAAGTCCTGCCTTTTTATTTTCATGTGTGTTGAAAAACGATTTTCACGTGAGTTCCTTTTCCCAACCTTGCCTTTTAAACAAAAGCTGAAAAATGATTTTTTCCCATGGTATTCCTTTCCCTAATATTGCTTTTCTAGTCACAAGCCCAAAACGATTTTCCATTGAATGGCCTTGCCAAACGGCGCCTTTTTAAATCAGCAGCCAAAGCGATTTTTCCATTGTGCTCTCACTCCCTGCACCTTGCCTTTCGATGAAAGGGGTCATATTTAATTGAGGCCTGGAGGGTGGGGGTTGGTGGGGGAAGAGTATTGTTTCAAATTAAGTCCTTACTGTGGATCTTGTATTATATTGTGAATGTATTTCATTGGTTAAATCGAAATTAAGTCTGTTGTAAGTTATTATTGCATGTTTCAAAATGTCATCTGTGTTGTTTGAATAATAGAATTATTGTTGTGATATTGGGGGTTGCCATAGCATTGGTGGCTGGTGTTAGTCTCTTTGTCAAACTTTAAATAAATAAATAAATATGTATTCTTGCTATACACTGTCATGGTTCCTAGTGCATTGGTGGCACAGGATATTTGTTGGGGTTGGGTGCAAGACGGATTGGAGGCCTCACCAAATTGAACCTGAAATAAAAGTGCTTTATTGTGCCACCACCTTGATTGGGGGGAAAGGAACTCCCTGAGTTGAGTGTGACCGCATAATAAACTGCAACAGCACGCAGCCCTGTAAGGATCATCACTTATCACCACATGAGGTGGTAACAGGCTGGCAAATGCACATGCCTCTATCCCCTGTAAGGAGGAAGGCCTCTGATGCTCACAGACCAGTGTCCATTCTGGGTACGGAATTTAAGGATTATTTGACTGTTTTGACTAGATCAATCAAATGTATTTGTCAACAGTTAGCACTATGGCGATCCAAAGAAACAACCAGCGCTGTATCTGTTTCAACGACATCACAGCCTCTTCAGTTGTCTCCTGGTGATCCCGTGTTCATTAGGAACTTCATCCGCAGGTGGAGTGAACCAAGGTACAACTGGCATTTTACCGTTGTTTATGCCACTCTGTTTGCCGTGAAGGTCTAGGAGCTGTGATAATGGGTACACCTTTCTGATGTTGGAAAGGCTCAGAATGCCACTAGCGAACACAACAGCACTACATGAGTATTGTGTAATAAGAGTGAACATAAATTTGCAAAGCAATTCACCAGCTGTCAACATATATATATATGTCCATATATATATATATATATTGATCAAATACAGTATTTCACAAATTGTTTAGTTTAACTGAATGTAGTTTTGATTTATATTACACAAGTATATTTTTCTGTTTTGGATAAATCGTCTTTTCCCCTTCCCTTTTGATCTAATAATGAAGTTACAATTGCTTCTCGATGCCCCTATTACTGATGTACTATATGCAGCTAAGAAGAGCCCAGAGAATACCATGTTTTTCTCCACATATATGTGTGTGATGCATTTTACATTGAGAATATTTTGCATTTTTACGTTTGGTTTAGGGCTTTATTTAGCATGCAATTTGATATTTTTGGCACATATAAAAGAAGGGGATGTCCAACGGAGGTGTACCATGGACAGGTGTTCATATCAGAATGGGGACAATAACACAACATTGGTTATTGACACTAATACACTAATAAATGGGAATGTGATGACACGAAAAAGAAATGTGAATATATTATCAGATGCAAAGTTATATATGCTAAAAGCGTGCATAGTAAAACGCTTTAGAAGGCAGACCAAGAACAAAAAATGCAATGAATATAGAGGATCAGGTTTTTACATAATAGTGAATGTGCAGCACCCAGAAATGAGTAACAGTTGGTACCCGGACACGAGCTTGTGGGGAAACAAAGGGTAAATGGGAGTTGTTGCATTTGCTCCTTAATACCACACGTGTCGGGAGCACCCAAGGTACTAATACCACAAGAAGTTCTGCTTTTGGATGCTCAATGTCTTGTGCATCTAGCACTATGTAGGTTGCAAAACACTTTCCAAGCACACAGCATACACCTTGTGATGATGGTCCCAGATGCACAGCAGTGTGCCTGTAATGTCAAAAGCCCACAGTGGCTACAAAGACCATACATGCAGTTGCAAGGACTGAAGATTGTGGCAAACTGGTGGGAAGAGACTGTGATGAGCTGTATGGCGGGAGGACTCATCAGATTCAGAGGGTAAAGGATGCATGTCAAGAGTACTGGGGGAAGCACGTGGCAAAACTAACATGGATTGAAGCAAAGGAGAACCCAGTGAAGGTGCAGAAACAAGTAGAATATCAACTGTGCTTCTATCTCTGTTGGTACCAATGACAAGTGTAATGTGACAATGAACATTCCAGACCTCAAGAAAACAACAGCAGCAGTGATGGATACGTACTGGGTCTGTGGTCAGCAGGCGTTCCTGCGCCTTCCACCATCATGGAGGGGCATATGTTTGCTGACCACGCTGCTATCTGTCAAAAAATTCAGCTCAATTGCTTTACGAAATACCCAATCAATATAGACTGTACAATAAAGAAGAGAAATGTTTTGCCTCTCTGTTATTGCCAGGGATACAAGCAATGGTCAATGCCAAATGGCTGCAAATCATCAGATGGGAACTAATACAGTTGGTAAATGACACTGAACAAGGATTCAATGTGATCAAGGTTGAATTGACAGCCATCCGGTTAATGACATTGCAGAACCGGTATGTGCTCGATCTGCTCACTGCCATGGAAGGGGGTGTTTGTAAAGAAAATAGGAGAATCCTGCTGTACTTACGTACCTCCAAATGATACCGAAATGGGTCCCTCACACAGATAATAGAGGCCGTACACACCCTGGGAGAACAAATGTAGACAGAAGCAGGGATTCATAAGAGTGATTGGTTTGATGATCTCTTCTAGCGGGTACTGTTGCGGATGGGAGCAGTTGTGATGATACTAGTACCACTGGTGGTGTTCGTGTTGGTGATCATCTGTACTTGCCAAATGGGACTTTGATGCTGTGCTAAAGCGATCCCTAATAGTGTGATGATGATGGTTTCAATTGGGGTAAGCAGTGCACCTCGCAGTCCACAACATGGACAGGTACAAACAGAGGACCCAAATATGCCTGCATGGTGAGAACAGAGCAAATAATTGACCCCCTGGAACAGTTACTACGGCACCACCTAATCCCAAAAATTATGAGGAGCACTGGGTTGACTTAGAAGGAGATGGGGGTTGTATGTATCTTACTTGCACCTCGGACAAGTACGCTCAAGCAGGGTGAGGTTTGCAGTCAGTATGTAGAGTGTGGGTGCCCAAGATAGGAACATGGAGGTACGAGGAGACTGAGAGGCTGGCAAGGGAGTTTGTTAATATAAAATTAACAAAAAGCAGGGAATGTTGGCGAGCGGAGGTGCCTGGCTCCTCAGCGATTTAGGACAAGATGATTGTAGAAGGAGTTGTGTCAGGGAGCTGGAAGAATGGAGGGGGGCCACCTGTAGAGGCTGGATTGTAGTAGAAACATATTGAATTCTGGTATTAATATAACACGTGTAGTCAGACCCCATTTTAGAAGTTGGACGCTATTTTGAAATTGAGGCCTAGTGCCATCCCTATGCCAATATGCTTAATTCTGTTCGGAGAGGGTATGAAATTTAGGACTGCATTGGGAAAGTTGTGGAAGCACTGGTGTGTCTGCGATTGGAGCAGGGTTCCACGTAGTTCTGACGAAGTTATCACAACCTCAAAAGTATCTGCCTCGCTCATGTCCTTGGTACCAGGTGCACTGTAGATTGATGATGGAAGAGGAAGATCCCTACGTGAAAGGAGGTGGACAGAAGAGGCTGGGACCAATCGTCTGGCATCCCGTATGGAGCAGGCAATATTTGTATAGGGTCGCACCAACCAGTTACATGGATTTGTAACCTATGTAATGTACGTCACTTGTGATGTTATGTTTCCTTAAAACCCATTGCTTATGCTGCTTGTGTAAGAGCACTCCGTGGCAGCACAGTTCTTTGCTGGCACATACTTGTATCATTGTGAGATTAAACCTCGTTCTCCTTGCAAGATTTGTGATGGGCAGTTTTTTCTAGTGGGTTGTATTGGTTCTAGTGTGAGCATTGAGGGGTTACTCTACAACGAGCATACACAAGCTGAGAAAGAGAAGGATGGTTGCGGCAGTCCGCAGTAGACCTCAAACAGATAGAAGAAAGCCAAATTGTGTAAAACCAAGAAGAGGCGAGAGATAGACAGCAACATCCAAGTAGGAGATACCATTATAGTGAAACAAAGACAATGCAGAAAAACTAATAGCAAGTTCCTTAAGGTCAGAATGTCTGTGACCCAGAGGAAATGTACCATGTCTACAGCAGAAAGAGAAGGACACAGTCTCACGAGAAACAGAAGCTATTTCAAGAAAGTCCCAAAAATAGAAGTGGAAGACCTCCCACCATCCAGAGTAGACCGACGTACTGGTCAAGCCTACACAGTAGAGGCAGGAGAAGATCCACAAGAGACCGGATTGTCATGCAGCAAGACAATACGAATGTGGGATAAGCAAGGTGCACGTGCCAGAAAGAGGGGAGGCACACAAGGCAACTCATTAAAGAACTGTAAGGCAAACAAAATAAGGACAGTGGGCGATGCTGTGTTCCCTGAACCTGTAGCAGGGAGTGGAGATGTGTCTCTGCAGGGGAGGGAACCCAAGGATAGCAGATAGGGCACTGAGTATAAAAGGAGGGAGATGTCGAGGAGGACTTTCACTTTCTCTTTTGGTGTTTGACAGAGTGTGGCGGCGAGCCTGCACTTTATAGTGTTAAAGAAGGGTATAAAGATTAAACTATCTTAGATCCAGTCTCCAAATGGTTTCTTCTGCCAAGGCCAACAGTGAGTGAGGAAGAAATAGGATTCTGTATTAGAAGGTAAAGGATTCGATTGGGTGATGTTGTGGTGGCTCTGGTGGAAGGTGATAGTGTATTACAGACGACAGTGTTGTGAGGAGGTGTAAATGGAAGAGTGGAACATGATGGTGCAGTGGCAGTGAATTGGGATGGTAGTGAAGTGACAAAAGATGGGAAGTTCATGGGTGGATAATGGGGTGGCATAATGGCAAAGGGAGTTTAAGGAGTGGTTCGTTGTGGGTTTTCTTGGATATAGAATGGGGAGTAGGCTAGGGGCTAGTGGAGATTCTGATGGGGTGGATAGAGTTGGCGAGTGTGATGCTTGTGGGCTGTGGAGTGATGAAGAGGTGGAGTAGCGTTCGGCAAAGGTTGGAAAGTCTGGTGGTGTGACATGAAGACGTGAAGGGCATGTGTCATTGGAGCAGTGGGTACACTGAAGTGTGATAGGGTGTGCGGTATATTGAGGTGATTGGAAATATGGTATGTGGTTAGAACTGTGAGGATGTTATGTGATGTGATGAGGCATGTGGTATGTGGAACAAGCAGACATATTTTCATTGTGGGTGAAGTGTGGATCTACAGATGGCATATATGTCGGGGAATATGGTGATGTGGAGTGTGAAAGTGTATTTAATGGTGGGAAGTGTCAAAGGGCTGTGGGAAGTCTGAAGTGTGGCTGTAGGTGTGTGGTCTCCTGAGTTGTGTGTACCAATGTGTATATATGGCATTTGAAGAGGAACATGGTATGTTGAGTTGTGTGATAAAAGGGTGTGTTGAAGTTGGATATCTGCTAATGTGGAGCTTAGTGTTTCTTGGGGGGTGCTATTATGTGCTGGGAAGTGTGGGTTGATGTACGTGAAGGAACAAGAGGATCTGAACGTTGTACAGTGTTACATTGTGTGTATGTATATAGAATGTATCTGGGTTTCTTGTGTAGACCTTAGCACTACCTTCATGCCTCTTGATCCTATATGGAGCATGAAAGCAGTGAGAGATGCCTGTTGTGGATCGGAATGTGTCAGAAAGGATGTGGAGTAGATATGAATTGTAGCCAGTGTGGTCTTAAGAGAGTATGGTTGATTTGTGGTTAGATATGGAGTTCTGGTGTGGTTTATGTGGTGGCAATGATATTTATCGAGTTATGTGGGTGCCGGCTCTGCGTGATGTGAAGTGTGGATGTGGATCGGAGGGTGATTACGTGTGTTTGTCAGCCTGTGCGCAAATATCTGAAGTGTAATCAGATTCCTTGGATGGTGGCTACAGAGAATTTTGTGATGTGGGTAATGCGATGATGGGGTTTGTAGTTGTATAGTTATACATGGACCTGGTGGGTGGAGAGCATGTTGTAGTGTGAAACATATTTGGTGGTGTGGTGTATAGTTGTGTGGTATTGTGTAATGGTGGGAAGAGATATGTGGTTGCGGTTCTTGTGGCTGTGAAGATTGTGGGACATTTGGAAGAGAAGGTTGGTGCACAGTGTGGTTGTGTAGGACTAAATAGAGTTATAGTTTACTTGCCAGTTGAGAGTGCAGGTGACATTGACATCATGAATTAGGCTACGATACGCTTGTGTGTGGCTGGATAAGAAGAGTTGTGGTGAGCATGTTGAGTTGGGGGGAACGTATGGCACGCCTGTCTGGACTATGTGATGATGAGGTGTAGGTTGCTGTATGGGTGTGTGTGATGTGAAGTGTGGATGTGAATCTGAAGGTGTTTCAAGAGTGCTGTGTAGCTGTATACAAGAATCTGAAGTGTGCCCTGGTGGGCAGGGCTCTGCTTGGTGACTGTGGCGCATGTTTGGAAGTGCAGCTTGTGAGGTAGTGTGCTGTGCATTTATATAGAGATGTGTGACTGTGGGTGAATGTGGGGAATGATGTGACATACAGCTCATGAGGTTATGTGGTGTGTAATTGTAAGGTGAAGTGTAATTGAGGGGAATGGTCATTTGGAAGGCTGGGATGGAAGCGGCAGGATGTGCAGTCGTGGAAGTTGCTGTTGGGTGTGATTGGGTAAGACCTAATAGAGGATGCCATCATTGATGTGTTCCATGTGGTGTTTGTGGTTGAGGGAGGGTGTGTGTGTGGTGAGCAATATTCGTATGTGTTAGTGAAGATAGTTACAGGAGTTTTGACAGAAGAGAAGGGAAGGCGGGGGGGGGGGTCATAGAGACTAGCAAGGTCTGCTTGTGGTCTTCTGGAGGGGGTTTAATACACTGGGCATTATCTTTACCAAAGAAATTAGGGAATAGTCAGGTTTTAAGAGATTTTTCTGAAAGCTGGGGGGTTTGGAGCGGCTCTGAGGGAGGTAGTGATTTCATGCCTTGAAACCCTTGTGCATAGGCGTGTTATAAATGCCATATCATATCATATCAAATACTGCTGCTAAGACCAAGAACCGGCATCCTTTCACCCATTTCTCCTTCAAGTGTGGTGCCGCCAGGAGGATGGCGTTTCCTGATCTGGGCAGCCATCCGTGCTGTTTTTAAAAGCAGTAGAAGCTCTTTATCAAGCACCCTATAACCGAAATGGTGTATTAGCTGGCATCTCCCATTGTTGGTAATGGTACAGTTCCAGTTAAAGAAAAGGTAGATGCAGGGTCGGATTGGCCCCTCAGCCTTTTGGCACGTAGCCAGGCCGAAATCGTCCCTGGAGAGTGGGGGCCAGTTCTCCTGGGTCGTTATGGAGATTTTTTTTCTTTTTTTTAAAACAATACCTTTTTTCTTTTCTCCAAAAAGCCTTTCAGCCTTCTTAGGTCGATAAATGAGTACCAACACAGGTTGGGTGATATTGTATGTATTTATGGTAGTGTACTTAGGAACAATGCTATGTGAGGCCACTTCCTGTTTTGTCAAGGGGTGAAAGGTTGTGTTTCATCGCTTCCTGGGATGTCACTTTGGGGTGGGGTCAAATGACATCACTTCTGGTGATGCCATCAGAGGTCAAGGGTCGTGAGGCAAGGGGTGGGTAACTTTTTTGAGGCAAGTGGTGGGACACTTTTTTTGGGTGACCAGGCCTATTTCTTGTCCCAGTCCGACCCTGGGTAGATGACAACGTTTTGAACATGGATAACCAAGATTCTGGATGTCAGAGATCCAGTAAGTAAAGCAGAAGGCCCTGGGCATCATTTGAGGGATTTCAGGGGTGTCTGCTACTACCACTGACAACTCCCTTCACAACCCTGGCACTGGTCTTTGGAACTCTGGTTCAGGGATTGCACGGATAAGGCCATTAACCAAAAGTAAAGTTGGCTCTTGTGAGATCTCTTCACTTTTAGCAGTCTCTTGCCCATTTGTCCGACCTCCAGCCAGTATGAGGCTTTCTAGTAAGCCAAGTGCGCATGGGGCAGACAGGGGGTAGGAACTCCTCTTTCTGCCCTCTTCTTGTCAGCATAGCATAGCTGGCACAGAGCACGGTGGAAGAGAACAAGCTTGGAGGAAGGATCATGGTTAATCCAGGCCTGTAGCCAGAGAACAGCAGGAGCACTAGACATTGTTTCTGAGGCCTTTGAGGATGTTCTTGACATATGATAGCAGCAACAGGATTGCACATTCCATAAATTGCGTAAATACACTGCCTGACATTTGATGGCATTACTGGGTGTTTGGGTCTGCACCAGCCTTAAGTTGGCAGCGACTGCACTTGTGAGGCTGCACGGTGACTAGACCATGCATACAAGCGATTAACTATCATTAGATGTCACAGCTATACATTTGAGGCTGCACTTGACATATGTACATTAATGTGATGCTAACGGTCTTATATAGGGTGATCCTGCCATTTGCATTGACCTTGCTCTGTGTGTGGTTCTGTGAGAGACAAGGGAGGGCATTTGCTAGTTGGATATGATGACGTGAAGCCTATGGTGTTGATGGGTGCATGAGGTCCAGTGTGTTCCTAGTTGACTCATTTGTGAGTAGGTAAATGATTTGCATGTCATCTCCACATCTGAAGCATATGGGGCATGAATTGTTATTAATCTCCAGTATTGGAGTCCTGTATATGTTGTAGAGAAGAGGTGAGAGGCTGTATCCTGGGGTACTCCACATGTCAGGTTGAGAGCAGGTGACCTGGAAGGGGCCATGAGTTTTATCTCTGTCCTTTCAGCCAGGAATGAGGCAATACAGCACAGGGTGATTGCCTTCATCTTATTGTTCTCTAGTCTTTTTAGCAAGACATCATGACTGATGCTGTTGAAGGCAGCTGAGGTGAGAGCACTTGGTAAGTCAGTGCCTGCGTTGTCCTTTTGGATTTCCCGTACCAAGCCTAATGTGGATTCTCTTCCCCTCCTTGGGCTGAATATGTGATCTGACTGGTGGAGGAGGATGTTATTTTTCACATGTTCGTGTTGCTGGTGGTAGATGAATTCATCAATGATGTTGGCAAGGATAGGTGTGCTGGAGACTGGACGGTAGTTTGCTGGGTCATTTGGGTTACTTGTGGGTGTTTTTAAGGCAAGGTGGAAGACCCCTTGCTTGACGGAAGTGTTGCGCATGGCTGAAAAGCTGTTGGTAATCCAAGTTGCTTAAATGTTGTTTAGTAGATGTCGGGTGGGCCTGCTAGGCTGCTTGAGTTGACCATGGGAAGGGATTCCTGTGCGGTGAATGGACGAAAGGCTGTTCCTGTCAGAGAAAGCGCTTCAGTCAGTAGCGTTTCCCTGATTGCACAAACTGAGGGTGGTCATTTCCTCTCAGGCCTAGTCTGGCTACCTAGGAAACCAGGAGATTTCCCATTGGGCCTATACAGCAGGGGCCTCTTCTTGTGTAGGGGGTGGCGCCAGTAACGGCGCTCAAAATGGTCAACATTAAATAATGCGGTGACAAAAACAAACCCGCCTCCCATCCCACAGCCACAGGGTACGCACAGATTTATTTTTATGTTGACACAATTAAATGAATCGATCCGTACACGATTATCACAGCACAGCATTAATGAATTAGCCGCTCAGTCACGTGGACGGAGCAGGGTGAAGTTCAGGGTGGCGCTGCGCTCACACCACCTTGCCCCTTGCACAAGCTGCCCACCTGCCTGACCGTGGGCAGATGAGAAGCAAGCCACATGATACGCAGACTCAGACATGTGTTCAGAGGACCATGCCCTGCCCGTGCCATGCATACATTGATCTTGTGTGCCTGGACACTGTTCCTATGTCCACTGCACTACTCTTCCTTATGACTTCCGCTTGTCCCTGCACTTCCACCTATACACCTTCCATTGCACATCCGGTCCTGGCCTATGGCTCTTTCTTGTCTCTAGACTCCCTGCTGTATATTTAATTGCTGCTGCTTTTACTGCCTGTCTCGTGTTACTGCATTCTCGTATGTTTAGCAGTCTCGTGTTTCTGCAATCTCGTATGTTGAGCAGTCTCGTGTTACTGCAGTCTCCTATGTTTGGCTGTCTCGTGTTTCTGCAATCTCGTATGTTGGGCAGTCTCGTGTTACTGCATTCTCGAATGTTTGGTAGTCTCGTGTTACTGTAATCTCGAATGTTTGGTAGTCTCGTGTTACTGCATTCTCGTATGTTTGGCAGTCTCGTGTTCCTGTAATCTCGAATGTTTGGTAGTCTCGTGTTACTGCATTCTCCTATGTTTGGCAGTCCCATGTTACTGCACCCTCGTTGTATCGCCACTCACTCCGGTTTGGATTTTCGTTGCCTCTGCTGTCTGTCTCTGCACTCCCTACACTCACTGCTCCATGCTTTTTGATGGTCTCTTAGCTATCAACTCAACTGCTCTATCGTGTTGCTGCACCCCCTGTTGCATATGACTGTGGCTTGCCTCTGCATGCCCAGCTGCGTGGCATTTTCTTGTTCCATTCCATTCAAGCACCTGGATGCCTCCATGCTATGTGCGCTTCTCTAAATGTATAAATAAATAAATGACCGTATCGCATTTCTGCCCGGGTGGGCCCCCTGTCTCTGCAGTCTTGTGGGTATGCTTGCCCTCATGCTTCCCAACATGATTCCATTGTGGGTGCTTGTCCAGTCCTTGTTTGTTCTTTTTTCTTTGTGTCCTTGGACTAGTAGCTCTGCTTTTCCCCATTTTCAAACCAGGAATACAAGTGCCAGAAGGAAAAGCAACTATGTATTGGCATGAATCATGTTGGACCAGCACTCCCTGGTGTGTGGCTGTTTCTGTATGCCGAGAGTAGGCGGGTCTGGTCTGTCTTTTGTCTCCTATGTAACTATTCCCCTGACTCATTTCTGCATGGCTGTTTTTTTGACTCTCTTTATGGCTGTCTCCTTTATCTGCACTTCCTTATTCATAGCTATCTCTGATGCACTCTGCTTTCTGCAGTTCCTGCGGTGCTGCTTTGTGGCGCGCCCTTCTTTGCAGGGCCCACATCCTTCCGTAGGCAGAACACAATACTGAGTTCACAGAGTTTTTCTGAGAATGTGAACAAGCTGGTGTACTTTCATGGGTTGGCATTGAGTCACAAAATGGGGGACACCCGGTATATGGGCGCTGAGGCTTCGGTCATGCGAGAGAAAGATTTTGATTGGTCAGCTGCAGGCGGTGGCACTCTAGGCTAACCCCTGCATAGTGGGATTAAAGATTGACAAGAACGTGCCAAGTACATCCGCTGAGACACATATCTTCAACTGAAGGCGAAATACTTAAAAATATAGAAAAGCAAAGTTGTTTTGTAAAAGTATTCGTTTATTTCGTAGTCTCCTAATTGGTTTACTCTGCCAACACGTGTTACGACCTTGACGATCTTTAGCAAGGCACGTCAATTAATCCACTTTTGGGCTGTGTACCTTGAGAATGACTAAACATATATTTCCTGTTCCTTAGGTTCAGATGCAGTGCGTGATATAGTCCTGTAGAACTAGCATAATACAGCAAAGGAGATAGCTGTACGTAGAGTGATGCAAATGTGCGCTCTCCTCGTGATCCGAAATTATCGATACCAAACTTTAGTTATTGCGGGTCCCTCCTGCTGACCCTGCCACCGTCCGGCGTCTGCGTCTGATTACTGGCAATGACTAAAGTTTGGTATTGATAATTTCGGATCACGAGAAGAGCGCATATTTGGATCGCTTTGCGGACAGCTATCCACTTGGCTGTATTGTGCTAGTGCTGCGGGACTATATCACGCTCTGCATCTGACCTAAGGAACAGGCAAAATATGTCTAGTCATTCTCAAGGTACACAGCCCACAAGTGGATTAATTGACTTGTCTTGATAAAGACTGTCAAGGTCGAAACACTTGTTGGCACAGTAGGCACAGTAAACCAATTAGGAGACTACGAAATAAACAACTACTTTTCCAAAACAACTTTGCTATTCTACATCTTCAAGCATTTGTCCTTCTGTTGAAGATATCTGTATCAGCGCATGTACGTGGCACTTTCTTGTCAATATTGAGTCACAAAAAGCCGGAAACTGCATGCTCTGTCCTTTGCCAGCATAATATGTACCCCGGCCTATCCACAGTGTTGGAAATACACAACATTTACTCTCAGACCCCGACCCCTCACACACATACCTTCGAGCAGGAGGTGGGGGAGAGGAATGAGCTTGGCAGACCAAAGTGGCGAATGAAGCACCAGTCCTGGTGGAGCAGCACCCATCGCCTCAAGGAACTGAATTCAGTGCAGCAGAGTGCACTGATTCTAGGGATCTCCATACATGACCACAGAATTGTATATTAGAAATATGTCTGTGATAGTGATTCAAGCATGAAAGCCTTCTGAGCATGCTCATTTCCCATGTCACAACACTCACCCTAGCAGTAAAATTGCTGCACACTACAAGACATCCCAAAGGATTTTCTTCTCCCTTGTTCTCTTTTACTATGTGTGACAGAGGGATCTCGGATAATGCCTGGGGGTTTGGTCCTCGGAGCTCTATCAACAGGTTTTTTTTTTTCGCAGGAGGGCGGCTCCGCCTTGTTCCGGCCCAAGTCCTCCCTTGCTGCTCCCAGCAAGATTGTGCGTCTGGCATGCTCATCGTGATCCTTCTAAGTCACAGGATGAAACACTATAGAAACCTGTTAACAAGTCTCATTTGTAATTCAAACATCATGTTTTCTTTGAATGTGGAAGCATTTAGCTCTCCTTTTCAGTTCCGCGGCTCTGCTCAGACAGTGCGATGCCACAGGGAAGTCATGAAAGCCTCGCCTGCCTGGGAAGGTGCATGGCTGTGCAGTGCCTCTGGGGAAAGGTGGGCTGCGGCTATGGCTCGACTTGAGAAAAGAGGCTATGCTTTTCAATGCAGTGCTTAATTTGTGGGGGTGTTGGACAGCTCAGACCTGGCACTTTTTTTCTGAGCCCTGGCACTGATCTTCTCAGATTCAGTTCAATTACAATATGGTGTTTTGGCAACTTCACTATTTTAACTTTCAGTCACCTAAGAAGCAGGTATAAAACTGGAGCAAAATGTTAACAGTGATTGTGTTTAAAGACCCACTTAAACATTTGACTCATATCAATGCAAGTTAGTTTATGTTATGTTACTTGGAATATGTAAACCACACATCTGCCATGGTCAGTACATCCATCCAGCCCAATGAGCTAGTGGGAGTTGCAGCTTTAAGCCCATACTTATTGACACAGAGCAGACTAGTCTTGGGTGGTGGCAACAGCGGGCGCAAAGCCACCTGTCCCAATGTGTCATGGGTGTGCTAGAAAATATTTGAGCCCTGGCACTAATTTTTCCACATATTAAGCACTGTTTTAATGTCATTTCAAATGCATGAGCTGGAAATAGTGAAAATAGTTACATGGGTCTGAATAGTGAAAATAGTAAAATGATCACAGGGGTGTGATGGTGGGTTGCACTGATTCCACCAGTGCTACAGGAAATAGAGTACACTGCAGGGGGTTCATCCCCTCCTCCGGCGGCTATCACACAACCTGAGCACGCAGCTGTTATGGGATTATACAGACAAGTGAGTTAAAGTTTCTGGAAGATGCTAAAGTACATCTTATCTCATTTCATGCCCAAGCCCAAAGCCCAGGCGAAACACGGGGTCCAGTAATGGTCGCCCATTATCTCTGCATGGACAGTGACAGAATACTTATTGCGGCAAGGAGGCCACCGACTCTGGTGTGGAGTTTATTGGTTATTGGCAGTAAACACGAGGTATTAATCTGCTACATAACTTGTTCACATTAATACAATCTTCCCATCATATGAAATTGTCTGAGCACCCCCCAATGTGCCCGAGTTGTCAGTGTACGAAGCACTGTTGCAATAACAGACTACTGTAATAACCCCCCACCCTGCACAGCTCGAGCCTGGTGCATGCTCAGACAGTGGAGGGGGGAAATTCCGGAGGGAATAAAGGGGGTCTGGATCCACAGGATCCAAAATTGGATTTTAGAAACAAGCAAATTTAATGTGCACAGAGGTGAAAACGGATAGGTTTGAACATGTTGACACTTTACGAAAACTATTTCAAAATCAAAAGGTGAGATATTTCAAATATACATTAAAATTGTGTTTTAACATAGCACGTGAATTGAAGTTGTCGGAAGGTGCGACAATCCTAAAGTGTAAAAGGTGCTTTGAAATGAACCTTTTAACCTCCACACTTCCTTGCTCGGTGCAATATGCGGCCACTTTTGCTTCCCAGTCCACCTCTGTCAGGTGGTCTTGTTTTGTTGATGAGTGCATGTCACAATGGAGTTTTTGGTTTAGTTGTTGAAGTCATGTTGCAGGCAGCTAGGTTTTTGAATTCTGCAGCGACTTTTATTACCTTCTTCTGACCAGGAAGTGCTGAATTTGCTGTAAATAGTGCTTTGCTTTTGTTTTAATTGTTTCCACTCTGGTTACTGTAGCTGCCGATGGAGGTAAGGCCAATGTGTCTGTCAGAAGGTAGACAAAGAAATGCAAAGTGTAGAGAAACAACCAGAAAAAGACACAAACCAACCTTCCATGTGACCCACGGACATAATTTAAACTACCACGCCACTCAATCAATTTTTTAGATAGTTTGAAGAAAATCTGGTGGAGGACAAAAGCACAACAGACCAAATGGTCACAAGAGCCTAACGGAAAAAACAAGAATAATACATTTTTCACACAGGAGTCCAGGAGTCAACTTTTTCTAAAGTCCTTCCATACTATTAAGACAAAATAATGAGTTCCAAACTCACCTATAAGACCAACATTTCTGGGGGAAACTAAGTTTAAAATTACGTTTGAAATGAGAACCCATTACTCTTGAAATACATCCTTATAAAGGCATGTATCCTAAAAGTATAGTTCCACTAACCTCTTCCAATAAAGCTCTGGATGTGTTTTGCCGCTCAATCCAAGGATAACATTACAGCTTTACCTTTGAGTAAGTGTCCTAAAAAATCCAACACTAATATTTAAAAGGGATAATCAAAGAAGAGCCATTGCGTTAATGGATAAAGTACAATATTGTCAAGGAATTAGACAACTTGACGACTCAGATACATATGAGGAATTGTCAAATGTTCATACACTGAACGTACAACAATTGGAACAATTGAACAATTGATTTCCATGCTTCTGATAACAATTCCAGCTCTAAGTGCATGGCTCAAGTACAAATACTCCATCTACTCAAGTTTATTATGCATTACCAAAAATATATAAACAACGTTCCATAAAAACTCCTGGCCGTCCAATTGTGTCACAGAAGAACAGAATTCTAGAACTTTTATCTCAGTAAAGCAACTATTCTTTGTCAGAACTAATCTGTTGGGATGTTTATTACACAAACGATTCGATGGATGTTATTAACAAATTGGAAGCATTATATTTATTAAATTGGTAAGTCACATTGCTTACACTGGACATTACAAGCCTTCATAGGAACATGCCAACCAATGAAGCTATGACAGCAGTCACTGGCCACAATAGATCATGGACTCTTACTAACAATTTGAAGGTTTGTGTTCTTGAATACTTTTTTCAGTTATGATGACACCTTATATTTACAGAAACAAAGCATTTTTAGAGGCGTCAGCTTTGTTCCAAGTGTAGCTGCATTTTTATGAGGAAAAAAAATACATTTCCAAATTGGAGACATCAACATAATGTTTGTTATTGGATGAGATACATCAACACAATTGGTTTGGTTTAGCTAAAGCCAACACCAAATTTGCAGTCTTTTTGGAACTGGCTGAAGTTCATCCAGTCCACCATAAAGTTGACAATTAACCTTTCAACTATCTCAATTAATGTTCTAGGCATGAACATTTCACTAATGGAAAGACATTTGAATTCAGTCCATGATATAAACCACACAGCCTGAACACATTACTGATGACATCTTCTTGACATCCAATACCATCACAGAATCATTGCCACCCAGTCAATAAATTCGTATCAGAGGAATCACTACAACTGCTCCACAAATGTTCCAAAACACTGGGAACAATGTGTTGCAATCATTCAAAGTGAGAGATGTAGTCACAGATGTCTTTAAATTCTACATTGAAGAAAATTAACAGAACTAATTTCGGAAGCACAAAACATGAAAAACTGGAACCTTTGCTCTATGTATAAACTTTGTTGACCTTTAAGTACTATAGTAAAACAGATTCTTCTGAAATACTGGACGATTTCATAAAACAATAATGAAATGGCTTATTTTACTCAACACAAACCTCGATTTGTTTATAGGCATCGAAAGAACTTGTCAGATTAATGATCAAAACTGGCTTCCTTGCTCCAAGAATGGATCGCCAGTTTTTAGCCACCCAGAATAAAGGTACATTTCCCCTGCCTGTCATGTTTAACGTGCAGCAACGACATTAGAGGGGTTTAGTTTTAAACGTCCACAAACAGGCAAAAAAATGAAGATATAACATTTTATGACTTTTTTATCCACTTTGACAGCACGTCGTTATTTTCCTATGTGCCTCATGTTATTTTGCAGAAACTATGCAACGACGAAAACAGCGCATAATAGAAGATAAATGTGACATTCAGATACACAACACATTTCTAACTGTACGGCCATGGAGTGGCTTAATTGTGCTCCAGAATATTGGATCCGATTTATCCACATTTGTGAAGGACAGTGAAACACAAGTGGAACAATCAGTGATGTGTCAGGTTGTCTCTTCAAAAACCCAAACACCTCATAGCATGAATGAAGCGTTCATATACGACTGTTTGTATCAACGAGTTGTTGTTGGTTTTTCGTGAAAACTGGTAATTACAATTTAGCAGCAGAGCTGGGGTTGGCGTGTTCAGATTTGTTTTACTTTTCGGCAAGTGAATAAAGACGTTTTTCCTTTTGGTTGTTTGTCTTTTGTAGTCAAACCTGATGAAGGGATCATTCCTGAAATGTTGTTACACTGGACACATTCATGTCTCCGAAAGGATAACACATGACCAAGGCATCTTGGTTTGAATTCATGAGTGACAGAAAGAAGTTGTTAATGTCAACCTGCATTCAATTAATTATGTCTGCCCTTGCTCACCTGCTTCCCAGCAGCACCTCTTGAATCAGAGTGTCATTTAAGTTTAACGTTTTGTAAGGTAATATCCTTTGTAGGTTTTATCAAGCTTTTCTTTTTGTTTTTGATAACATTGGGCTTTGGAGTAAAGCATTGGATGACGGTTTTTCTTTTGTGGGAGTTTGAATAATGTTTATTTTGTTGCTGTGCAAGATGGCGTCTATCCTGTTTCAGTTGCCATGTAGTTGGTATCTGGCGTTCTAGTCTGGATTGCAGTTGTGTGATGGGGTTTCAGGAAGTTGTCCAGTTGAATCGCTGTTCATGGTCTTATTAACATTGGGGGTACTTTAGGTGATTTTAGGAGCAGTGGTGTGTGTCAGTGAAGATGCTGAAACGGATGGATAGGTGGTCTCCCCATGGTAAGCGTACTGGGGGAGGAAATGGTGGTGAAGTTCTTGTTGAAGAAGATGTCCTCTATATGTATAGGTCCTTTAATCAATTGTTTGAGATTTAGCACACCGAGGTTTGAGGAGAGTGACTTTGTAGCTCTGTTGTTCTATTTTTCAAGCTTGGTGTTAAAGTCTCCCAGTAGAGTGAGGTGTTGGCGATCTATGGTATGGTTAGCAAACTTATCAGTCAGTTTGTCTGTGAAGGAGGCATTCAGGATGGGGTGGGCTCTATATGAGAAGGAACATTAGTGTGGAGATGTATGAGGTTGAAAAGAGTAGACCAGTCATTCCAAGTCATTATGTTGTCGAAGATCAGTGCTTTGACTTTGGCGGCGTCTCTGTGAATAAGTGCAATTCCTCCTGCTCTCTTGATTGTTCTGTCGGCAAACTTGATCTTGTAGCCTCCAGGAATGGTCTTGTTTGTAATTTTGGAATGGTCTTCTGAAAGGAAGGTTTCAGTAATGATATGATATAATAGGTTCTGTATAATACTCTTAAAGCCCAGAGGTTTCTAGGCGCCGACCCAGGGATCGAACCTATGGTGCTGCATGTCATCTTGCTTTCAAGGCGAGCACGTTGCCATTGAGCTATCCTCCTGCATGTGTTTTATTAATTAAGCCCCATTAAGCGACAATTCAACCCCCCATGTAACTGGACTTTACCGGTCATCTAACAGCAAACCTATGTGCTCTCAGGAAGATTGCCTTTTGCCTTTTGAAGATTCCCACATACCCAATCTGGCCATAAACAACAACCAGATGGCCTTTCATTCCGTTCTTGCCTTCAGTCCTTTGTGATGTTATTGCATCGGGGGTCACCTCGTAGAACTCACCAAACATTACAAAAGTAGTGAAAAAGGAGTGTACACAGGTGCAAGAAGGAATGCAAATTTATTCAGGGCCCCAGACACATCTGGGACAGCAAATTCAAATAGAATGTGGAAAAGAACTGCATGAAAAGGGGCTGTCAAAGAAACGCCCCTACACTAAGAACTTTTATAGAAAACAAAATAATTAGCATTTGCGATCGTGCGATGTGAAAAAGTCTCCCCACACAAGTTTGATTGGACCTTGCACTTTGAACCCATATAGAAAATCATACATTGAAAGAAAGAAATGGGTTAGTGGGCCTTCCCACACTGCCCTCAATTACATCCTCTGATGTCACAATCTACCCCTAATTCCCACAGCACAAAATTAAGTCATTGAAACATTTGATACGACCAGTGGAACTTTAATAATCTGTCCTGGTCGCCTCATGCTGATTTGCATGTGAATGGCTGCCCACCATGTCCCCATCAGATCCTTGGACCACCAACATACTGCTGCACATATGTTGCATATCGGGGATACCCTAACCCTTTTCCTACGGAAAAGGGTTGAAACTGCTGTTGTTCTTGCGGCTCCATTAGAAAATCGCATTTCATAAATGATTTTAAATGATCAAATGGTCATGTATTCACTGTGTTCTTCCTGCAGCGCTGGCACATGATCGCAAACTCTGCACTTATTCACCAGCTGCAGCAGCCTTTGAAGAGTAGGTCTATGTTGTCCTTGCATATAAGATCCTAGATATCCGAAGAATGTTTCATGGTAGAGCA
The DNA here is from genome assembly GCF_040938575.1 of Ambystoma mexicanum. Lineage (NCBI taxonomy): Eukaryota > Metazoa > Chordata > Amphibia > Caudata > Ambystomatidae > Ambystoma > Ambystoma mexicanum. The sequence continues at coordinate 382,350,198 of NC_090925.1, forward strand.
GACCTTGCTGAGGAGGCATCTGTTTCCAACCATTTCTTTGTGGCACCTTTGTGTAGAAGGCAGTTGATCTGTGTGTTTATTTTTGTAGTGGGTGACCACCCACAAGTTCTTGGTTGCTTCATTCGGCATCAAAGAAACTGAGCAGGTTCTTTGTCAGGTGGAGTTGCATCTCCTGGCTGCACTGGGGAATGGCATGACGGTTCTGTTTCACGATCTAAGGTGTAATCACTGATTAATTCTATACCGAGTCACTTCTTGGAGTTGGTCTGTTAGTATGGATCTACTAGTTAGAGATGAGGTTGTTTGTGGTTTGGCACACTTTTTTTGTGTTTTCTATTAGTTGATTGAGTCACTTGCTTGTTGCAGGATTCGGTCATCAGTTTCTGATGCATAAAGATGTTTGATAAGGAAATGAAGACAACCCAGGGTCTTGTTTGGTGAGACGTTAGGACTTCCTTCAATGTCTTGCATGAGTTGGTTCGTAGCAGTTATGAAGTGAACTCCTCTGCTTTCATGCTTCTCTCTCTTCCGCTCAAATCTTGCTATAATTGCATCTTCTAGGCATGATGCGGATTTGCTAATATGCCTTGAAGGCAAATAGTAGCTTGGTGAGGAACTAGTCGATCCTTGTAAATCAGTCTAATGATGTGACAAACATCAAGGCAATGCAGAACCAAGGTAAGGGAGCGACATATAGTATGAGATATTTTACCTTTCAATGTCCAAGATAAGGTTGGGCGATGTACAGTGTGAGTCACTCTACCTCAGCAAACTCCAAAATGTGGTTTGGCGTACAGGGATGTGATGCTAGCAAAGTGAGCAACTAACGTTAAGGACAGGGCTAGACTGGGAAGCAGAAGTGGCCCTGGAATTTTTTTTCAAAGTGGCCCCATATTTCGCTGAACGATCGAACACAGCCTGTGAACCCAACCCTTCCATGAGGCGATTGGGACTACCGTCCAAGAAAATGTTGAATACAATTAGTCAAAATGACTGCAGTTAAAGCATATTTTTAAACATTTACAGATTAAAAAGCAATGTTTTAAATAAGTTCATGATCTCGCGAAGTAGATATTCAATGATAGAGGGACAATGGTCCAGGGTGGAGTGTAGGGTCGTGTTCTGACTTAGTGTAGTATTGTGTGCAGGAAGCGGCACATATTTTTAGAACCCCGATCTAAGATACATTTTTACCATCCCTTCCATCTGGCAGAGTGAAGCCCACTGCAGTTTATACAGCCAAATCCAGGGACCATTGTCAGTGACCCTAGGAAGCCCATTAGTCTTACCCAAGAACCAACCCTGGTTGTTTGTGGGAATGTTTTCCCCTACCTGGGGTGGCATGCGTGTGTCTTTATGGCTGTGCTGTGGTGGGGAAGGGAGTAGAACAGCCAAGGAGGAAGTAGTTGCTCTTTCTTTATTTAAAAGATACAGTGATATTATAAGACGGTTTGTAGATATAGTGGCACAAGGAGGACACATGTGGGTAGGAGGAATCCAGTTTTGATGGGGAGGCCCCAGAGACTGATTATCCAACCTAACATCACTCAGTGCAGGATGGGCTTTGTGCTTTCAGAGTGGCACTGCAGCAGTGCTGAAAGAGGGTGTTAGAAGCTTGCTCTGCAAAGGAACAACCCCATACATAGATTGAGTTGGGTGCAGTAAATCGGCAAAGAACTCTAATATAACTGTGATCCAGCCCTCAATTGACAGATGTGAAACATTTTACATGGGAAAACCTACACAGAGAAAGTGGATATAACCACTCAAAGGAAAATATTAACACGTGGCTCTTAATGAGTAGAGAGATCACCCGGCACTTTGGAAAGATCCCTACCTACCCAGGCTGCACCAAGGCCTGGGTCTCAGAATACACAGCACCCGGATGGCGCCCCTCACACACTCCGCCCTGCTGGGCAGCAAACTTACAGCACTTTTAAACAGAAATTACTGTCAGCACTTATTACGTAAGTGTAGCTGGGAAAACAATAAAAGCAGGAGCTTACTAACAACAGGAAAAACGTATTTAGGCAAAATGCAACGATTATATAATAACTGCCTTGGTGAAATGAAACTAAAATATGAGAACGGATGGGAAACTTGGCTGCCGGAGGGGGTTTACAGAAGAATGCACTACTGAGCTTGACGGCTTTCATATGGTTATTGCAGGATGTCATGCGATATTGAAATTATTAAACTGCCTCTGTAGCGGCAGCCTATTAAGGTTACATTACACTTTATATAGGGAAAAGAACGTGTTCCTCCTTAACATTTGACCATGTCTGTGAAAGTTCTCCAAAGCTGGCAAACAGCTCATCTGGTGCTCATGCCAAACTTGGTGCTTTCCTGAATATGTTCATTCAGAAAGAATGTTACAAAAAGGTCTTTTTTTCCAATGGGTTGTACCATCCAGCTTGCAGGCTCCACCAGGGGTACATGTTCTTCCCCCTTCAAGACGGTGAGCTCCTGACGCCCAGGGGTACACATCAGTGCTCACCTGGATGGCACTTTGGCATAATGTCGGCCTTCTGACGTAATGCTGCTCAAAGCGTTTGGAGGCAGGCGAAGTCCTGACATGAGGCAAAAGAGCCCAGTGCCGCATTTGTTTCTTGCGCTCTGCAGCCTTCTGAACAGAACTGCTCAGTTATTGAAAGGGTGCTCCTGGCACCTGGGGGATTGAGGAGGTCACACATTCGCGCAAGCACCAATCCGTAACCCCTAAGGGAGCCCCAGGAAGTTCATGTTCTCCGGTGAGCGACGCCCCTATGAATAGATGAATAGTCTGCTGCACCCTAGCTCATATGGTGCATCCATCGCTGATGGGGTCGAGCCAGGATCCCATTCGGTTTCGCTGATATGGCAGATACGGTTCACTCTTTTCCAGTTTTCTGCGTTTATGTCAGAATCTTGAGTACAGAATTACTAGTCACATGATACACCTGTATTATCACATGTTTACTGCCTTTTCAAATGTGTTCTGAATCTACAGTAGAGGGGCATACTGGGGTTTGGTTTGTATCTAGTGTCTGTCTGCTGCTCCTCATGCAGCAGGTACAACAGTGCTCAGGCCAGGGGGGTTGCTAGGTCTGTAAAAGACCCAGGGCTAGGCTAATGATGGAACTGTTGGGAGGGGTGGGGAGGGGGCTAGCTAGCCTTTTGGTTGTAGCTCCTGAACTTCTATCCGGGGCTACAAGCAAAAGACCAGAGCCTATTGCCTCCTTAGCCCGCCCCCCTAGCAACGCCTCTGCTCAGGACACCACGAGGCGCATTTGTTAGTACACCCGGCTCTGCACACTTCCCCTCTTGCCATCACTAATCCCCCCTGTCCACTGCTTCCTTTTCTCAGACCGCTAATGCCTCAGCACCAATCCAGCCCCATCCTCCCAGAAGACCTCAGTTTGTCCCACATCTCTCTCCTTACGGTGGAGCTACACTGGATTGATTGGTGCAGGACAGTTCTCCAAGTGGGACTTGCGGTCAGGGTCCCCGCCTCAGAGTCCGGAGTTCATCACACATCTCCACTGCTGGTGCAACTAGCACTCCAGACGGTCAGCATCTCTTCCGTGTTCATCCGGAACCCTCCATCTGGGCAGAGGGCAACATCCGGGAAGTGATCAGAGCTCCCAGAGCCTGAACATTATTTTGAACTTTATTGATTTACAATTCCAAACACTACTTAATGGTTTGCGAAATTGTGTGTCCTTACAATGCAATGTAAGTTTCCTTCGTGTATATAAATTGTAATTACTACTTTCTGCCACTTCGTTTCACAACACCTCTCTAATGTAGGTCAGCACAAAAGGGCAAATACTGAGTTTGCAACACAGTTTTGATTTACATGGAAAGTGGAGCAACGGCTTCGCTGCCAGTGCTATTCCACTGCTTATACCACTCCTCCGTCAAACCCACTTCTGGTCCCTGGCCAACCGCCCCCCCCTCCGATACTGCCCCTCCCATACAGCCTATTTCACTTTCACCTCGTCCTAAATTACCGTGATGCTTTCTCCAGCACTGCTCTAACCATTCACATCCCACCGCCCATCCCTCAGCATTGCCAATGTCATTAATCTGCTTCACTGCCCTCATCATTTACCCCCAATTCCACCTGCCCATCATCCCCGCCTCACCCCACGCCCTGCGTACTGCGCAGCCCCAGGCAACAGTTCAGTCCAATCGCAGCGCTGGCACAATAGACATGATGGCAATCACGTGATCTAATCATCCGAACTCAGTCTAGCCCCCTCCCAATCCTAAGAGGTAGAAGACACCTCTACCTTTCCAGCACACGCATGGGAAATCTACGACAAACCCGAGATGATGCTTTTTTTCCAAATCAGGAGCACCACACAGCCAAACTAGACCACTTCACAAAAATCAGTTGCGTACTTACGTGAGTATGTAATGTCAATAGCAGCTTGCAAAGAGAAAGGCGTAGCCACCCACCACAGGTGTATCTGAAGTGGGCTGTACTTGCAGTATCATCTTTTGACCTTTGCCAATGCCGCCGAGGAAGCTCGCGCCAATATTAGAAACCGAGACGAGCGACGCCCAAGACGTTCGCGGTAGTCAGCATCATGATAGCAGCAGAGATTAATGCTAAATGTTAAATGTTAAAGGTATTTGTACCGCGCACCGTCACCAACGGAATTGGTCCCCAGGCACTCTGGCGGATCTGTAAATGATAAGGTGGGGTGGGGTGGGTTAGTAAGGTGAAGAGGGGGTAGGATAGTGAGAGGAGTGGTGTTCTGTTGGCAGCTTCAACTCGGTATACACCAGATGCTGAGCTTTGGTGCGGGTATCGGGTCTGTGATAGGCCGCGTGTGCTGTTGGTCCGGCTTATGTGTTGTTACAGTGTTGTGAAGTGCGTGCGGCTTGTTGTGCGAGAGATGGTTGTGTGAGTTTGAGTGAGATAAGTATGCAGAGTTTGAGCTTATATTGGTTAGTGTGTTACCTGACCTTTGGCATGCTAGCCTTTGCAGTTCTGTCCCAGTGTGGCACCATTTGACCCCCACAACTCTATCTGGATGCGGCGCGGGCCAATGTCCAGAATTCTATCTGGGTGTGGGCAATCCAACATTCACAGTCTCGTCCAGATGCGGCGCAAGCTAGCGTCCAGAGATCTGTCCAGGTGTGGGCATGCTATCATTCGCAACCCCATCCGGATGCCGCGCAGGCTGGTGTCCACAATTCAAGTGTGGCACACGCCAACATTCAAGTTTCATCTAGGCGCGGGCTTGCCATCCTTCAATCAGTCCCAACTAGATGCGACGCAGGCCAGTGTCCACAATTCTAGGTGTGGCCTGTGCTAGTCTTCAGGTTTCGCATAGGTAAGGGCATGCTAACGCTCCAAGTCCTATCTAGGTGCAACGCATGCTTATATTTCACAAGTCTATCTAGGTGTGGGTATGTTGGCATTCAGCTTTCACCTAGGTGCGGGCATGCCAACACTCATGGTCCTACCTAGATGCGATGCAGGCTGACATTCTCAATTCTGTCCAAATGTAGACATGTTAACATTCACAACTCCATCTAAGGGCGGGCATGTTAGCATTCAGAGTCCCCTCTAGATGCGATGCAGGCCAATGTCCACAACTCCATCCAAGTTTAGCCATGCTAATATTCTCAATTCTATCTAAATGCGTCTGCCGGTCTGGATATGGTGCGTCCGGTACGTGCGAGTGGGCGAGTCACTTGAGGGCTTTCGTCTGTGTCTAAGTATGTTTTCAGTCTCTGGAGCCTTCCTTTTGTGGCTATTTTCCATGATATATTATGCTCTGTCTGGTGGTTAGTTCTTTGGTTCGAGCGTTTGTCCAGATTGAGAGTGGCCGGGAGAGGAGTTATTTTCATCGTTGTTTTAATGTCTGTGCATTCCGGTACGTCTCCGTTGTGGTTACCCTGTGAAGAGCCATGATTTGAGGAGTTTCCTGAATGCTAGGTGGTTTGTTGTGTTCCGTATATTCTTAGGTAGGTCATTCCAGGTTTTGGGTGCCTGGTGGGAGAAAGAGGATCCTCCGAGTTTTTTTCTGTTGTAGGGTTTTGGTTCCAGGTGTAAGTCGGTGCTTGATCTTAGTGTTCTTGTCGGTTGATGTAGGCGTAGTTTGTCGCTTAGGAATTCTGCGCCTTGTTTGTGAATTGTTCTGTGCGTGATGCACATGGACTTGAACTTTATTTGTTGTTTTAGTGGTAGCCAGTGTAGTATTTTTAGCACGGGTGTGATGTGTTCTCTTCGCGGTAGCTTGAGGAGGAGTCTGGCTGCTGCATTTTGGATGCGTTGCAGTTTATTTAGAAGTCGTTCGGGCATGCCCAGGTATAGGCTGTTGGCATAGTCTACTATGGACATGATCAGAGCGATGATGGTGTTTTGTTGGCGAACGACAGGAACGGTAGGATCCTTTTTGCTGCTCGCAGGAGGAAGAAACATTTCTTGATTACCGAGTTTACTTGTGGCTCTAGAGTGAGATTGTTATCCGTCAGGACCCCTAGGTTTTTTACAGTTGATGATGGTTCTGGTGTGGTGCCGAGCTCTCTTGGCCAGGGGATGTAGTTTATGTCTCCTCCCTTTTTTGAAACGATCATTATCTCTGTTTTGCCTGTGTTGATTTTGAGATGGTTGAGATTCATCCAGTTGAATATGTCACGAAGGCAATTCTCTAGTGTGGTGTTTTCTTCTCTGGTATCTTGTATGCTGAAGATTATTTGAGTATCGTCGGCATAGTTGTAGCATGTGAGGCCGTGTTTTTTGATGAGTTTGATTAGTAGGTACATGTAGATGTTGAATAGCAGCGGGGAGAAGGATGAGCCTTGTGGTACTCCGCACGTGGATTCTCTGGGTTTGGATTTAAAAGGTTTCATCCATACTGTTTCTGTTCTGTTTGTTAGGAAGGATTTGATCCATAGTAGGGCAGTGTCTGTTATCCCTAGTGCTTCTAATCTCTTTATGAGGATGGCGTGGTTGACAGTGTCGAAAGCTGCAGACAGATCAAGCAGAATCAGGGCGGTGCTGTTGTCTGAGTCTGCATTTGTTTTTAGGTCGTCCCATATTGAGAGGAGAGCTGATTCTGTTCCTCTCATGGGTCTGAAACCAACTTGTGCCTGGTCTAGTAGGCAATGCTCTTCTTTGAATTCTTGGGTTGTTTGGTAGACGTACGTTTCTAGCAGTTTGGCTGTGTAAGGTATGTTGGAGATGGGTCTATAGTTATATAAGTCCTCTACGCTTCCTGTTGTATCTTTGAGTAGCGGCTTGATGTAGGCTGATTTGAAGGCCTGTGGTACTTTACCTGTTGAGATTGAGAGGTTGAGGAGGTTCCTGTGGTATTCCATGGGGGTTCCTTGTTTGAGAATTGTTTTGTATATGTCCGAGGGGCAGGGGTCTTCAGGAGAGCCTGATTTGTTGCTTTGGTTTACCAGTTTGACGAAAGCCTCAACTGATATTTCTGGGAAGTTTCGTAGCTTGTTTGCGTGTTCCTCGTCAGTGTCAGTGGGGTTTGCGCTGTGATTGCTTGGTCTGTTTTGAATGGTGTGTTGGATGGAGGTTATTTTGTTTTTGAAGTGGTCTCCAAGGTCCTCGCAGAGTTTTATCGATGGAATTGGCGTGTTGTTGCAGCCCAGTGGGTTTTTTATTTCGTTTATGATTTTGAATAGTTCTTTCTGGGCGTTTGGTGCTCTGAAGATTCGGTTGTCGTAATGTTTCCTCTTCGCTTTTTGTATTTCCTTTTTATATGAGCGGATTTGTTGTAGGAATTTCAATTTGTTTGCGAGGTGTTGTTGGTCCTCCATTCAGATTCTAGTTTTCGGTTTTTTCTTTTCATGGCGTTGAGTAGTGGGGTGAACCACCTTGCTGTGGTTTTCTTACGTGATGGGGTGAAGGGCTTTTCTTTGGCGATGTCGTCTATTGTTGTTGCGATCCAGGAATGAAGTAGGGCAACTTTTTTGTCTAGATCAGATTAGATTAGAATGTAGATATCCTCTCAAAAGGCCCTGGCATTGGATGGCCTGTCAACCAGATAGTCGCTGTGAGGGAGCACCAGTGGGGAGCAGCTGAGTTGAGGGTAATACTACATTATTGCCTAATATATGACTGATTCTGGCCCAGCCCTTTCGACTAAGAGCCTATGCCCAATGTGTGTGTTATTTCAGAGCAGTCTTCTGGGTTATTGGCTTAACTGGAGCTATAAATGTGTGACTAGTGTAATAAGCATGTCTTAACTAAGCTGCCTTGAGCTGCTTGACGTATACGCGGTGCGTATATCCTTGCACTTAAGTCTCATTAAAAACAAACAATGTGAAAGGCAACAGTATTGGCATGTGTATAGATAGATATTCAATGGGCATTTGCCAGACAGTGCTATCCGATGCCAGGGTACTCGTACCCTTTTCCAGCTGTTTCCATGGTCAGTTGCCACCATTATGGCAGTTCCGGATGAGTGCATATACTGTGCCTACACAAACGCCAAAACTGCTCTCTGCCAATGCTTGTTTCACTTGATGCACTGCAATACAGGTGGCTTTCATCAAAGTCTACGGGCAGTGTTTTACAAAACGCACATTTTCCCACAGTTACAACCTAGTTACTACTGCAGTATGTGCATGAGACATATTTTATTTGTGTTGTTATTTCTGGTTCCAGCCCTGCTGCGCCCCGTTTATTCAAGGCTAAATGTGCAGAGCAGGCATTATTGAATAATGTAGGGTGGCCAGTTGTTAGGGCCGTGCTTCCGCCCTGTGTCCAGGCCCATTTCTTGGCGCAGGCAGTGTGGGCAATGGCATAGGTAAATAGCTCAGGAGAAGGGCACAGGAAGGGGCCCACCCGGTAGGCTGCTCTCTATTGACTTGTAGATAACTGCGATGCGTTTGGAATATGCAAACAAAGGAATGTATGTTCCAAACGCAGCATGTGAGATTCTCTGAAGTCACACACCCTGTGCCCCTCATTCTTTGTGTTGACAGAGTCTTTGAAGCGGGGCAATTCATAAGTGATGGCTCATTTAACACTTCATTGTTTTTGCACAATATGTGTTAAGAACTGAACATGGGGAATTTTAATTCAGGCCAAAGCAGGTATGTTAGCTGACCAAACCTGTGCATTCTGCAAAGAGAATTAACGTGCCACACACAAAAAGTTTTAAACTATTTTCTTTATTTTCATGTCTATTTATCTGACACACCAACACCTTTTTTTGTACATTACTTTTTAGTTATATATGGCACATCCATGGGAAGGTTAACTGTCATTTCCATGCTTAAGTAGTCTAGTGGCTGCTTTGGGACATGGACTAAAAGCCTCTGCTCAGCATCAAAGGTCTTTTAATGTTATAAATAATCCAATCGCTGCCTAGCACAAACCAGATGGCACCTCAATGTGACTTGGCACCTTGATTAGGAAAGCAGGGTTCATTTTGTGTCTCTATGCAGACAGTAGTCCGTGTAAATCAATGCAGTGATATGTCCATCATGATTTGTGCGCTGCACAAGTCACCACTGTGTTGGTTTATGGCATCTATGTGTCACTCCCCGTTTTGTGTATGTGGCTCTGACGAGTATGCCATACTGTACCCACACTTAAACACATAAAGCAATCAAACTAGTTGCCTCAAATTGTACATCCACAAGGCTACACTGCCACACCATGATTTTCACTAGCTGCAGGCCAGCACTAATACGAGATGTTAATACCAGCTCTTTTAGATAAATCATAGGCCTGCTCTTTTTTCCAGAAATAACCCCCGAGGTCTGCGTAATGGTGGGGAGGTAGTGGATGAGGAACTGTGGACCCTTTACCATACATTATGTTTATTGTTTGTTTGTTTATTTATTTAGTATGGCACGAAAACCCAGGGGTAACAGGGCACAACAGAGAACAAGAAGGTAAGATTACATAAAAACTTAGTTGCAGGATAAGGAACACATGAGTATAAAGCATAGCATTACATTACGTAGAATCTGATGAGAGGGCATGTTACATATATACATAAAGTTAATTACATTTTGCATAGCATTACATTACTTAGAATCTGGTGAAAGGACATATTTATATATATACATACAGTTAATTACATTTCGGACGGTCAGTTAATGGTGTACATAAATGCAGTCAGGTTGGCTATGGTCTGTTAGTGTGAGATGGCATGGTTTAGTCATGGGGATCATTGGATCGTAGCCAGGTGAGAGTGTTTCGCTTAAAGCTGTAGTAGGATTGGTCTGTCCTGATGTTGAGTGGGAGGGCGTTCCAGTGTTGGGCTGCCATGACAGGGAAGCTACTGCCGCCGGTTTTCTTTTGTCTGAATTTGAGTACCTGCAGGCAGTAAGAGTTAATCATTCTGGTGGGGCAGGTGGAGTTTTTTTTACTATTCTGGCTGCGAGATAGGGGGTGGGGGGGCTGCATTGTTTAAGCATTTGAAAGTGAGTGATGCCGTTTTAAGTGAGATGCGGTCACAGATTTTGAGCCATTTCTGTTCTCTTCTTTTGTTGGAGATGTGTTCCTTGGAAGGTATGTTAAGGGCTGTTCTGAGTGTGTTGTTTTGAAGTGTCTGAAGTTTGTCGGTTAGGTATTTGTTGGCTCCTAGGTACATGGCTTTACAATAATCAAGTCTGGAGAGTATTAGGGCATTAGCGATGATGATGCAGCTAGCTTGGGTGAGGAAAGCTCTACTTGCCCTGATTAGCTTGCATGTGTAGGAGGTAGAGGATGCTTGTGAGTTTACTTGTTTTTTTAGAGACAAGGCTGAATCTAGATGAAAGCCTAACGTTTTCACTGTTTTGGCCACTGTGATGGTGTTGCCATCAATGTTGAAAGCCTTGTAGTTGGAGCTGAGTTTTTTTAGATTAGCGTTGGAGCCGAGGAGCAGGATTTCGGTTTTCTCATCATTCAGGCATAAACCATGTGTGGACATCCATGCCTGAATGATGAGATATATTTTGTTTACCAAGGCCGTATTGGAATCGAAGTTGCCCAAAAGGGGTATGAGGATCTGGGTGTCATCTGCATAATTATTTTTTTTATTTTTTTATTTTTATTTTTGACGGCAGAGGTTTACAAAGCACACACGAAAGGCAACAATTAAACATAGCAGTCATAACATGGAGCAGCACATAAGACAGCATCAACAGTCATAGCATATACAGCAGTGCATCACATGAAAAGAGAGGATATTGGGTCTCACAATGTAGACGTAGGTCCCGACAGAGAAGGGGACAGTCCGACTCGGGCGCATCCTCGTTCTGTCTGTTGAGATACGCATTGAACTCAGCCCAGATATTCTTGGGGCGAGAGTGGGCGGGAAGTGTAGTCAGGTATTCCTCCTCACAATTTCGTGACCAGGTGAGCAGGCGCAGCCATTTTTGAAAGGCGGGGGAGGAGGGGCTTTTCCAACTCTGGAGAATACACTTTTTGGCAATCATACAGCTTACGTTCAGAAATTTAGCCAGGCGTCTAGTTTCAACAGTTTTCCAAACCCCAAACAGAACTGCCAGGGGATCGGGGTCAATCTCGGCTTCAATTATTGTGTTGAGTGTTTCTAAGATGCTTTCCCAGAAGTCAGATAGCCCGCTACAGGCCCAGAACATATGTAGGTGATCTGCCTCTTCTGCACAACAGCGAGGGCATGGGTGCACCGTGGTGCGGGTAAACCTCGAGGTCCTGTGTGGGGTGTAATAGAGCCGGTTTAGAAGCTTGTACTGTATAGCGCGATGGCGGAAATTGAGGGAGACTTTTTGAGTGTGCAGGCACATTGCCCACCATGTCTCATCGGATATTTCTAGACCCAGTTCGTTTGCCCATTCATCGCGTGCCCTGAGAGATGGAGTCGTGGAAGTGTCCTGTAGGATCTTGTATAATGAGGAGACGACGCCGTAGGCGCCTCCAGAGTTAGCAATGTAGGCGATGGCCGGGTTATCTGGGGGCTCATCAGGAAATGAGGGCCATCTAGTGCGAAATGCGGCCCGGAGTCTGTAATATTGGAGGGTCTCTAAAGCGGATCTGGTATGCCCTTGTCTCCATGTCTGGGGATCAATGAACCTACCGTCGGGGTAGAAGTCAGATAGCGCCTGGTATCCCAGCGCCCCCCAGTGACGGGCCAAGGCTGTGTCATGTGTGGGTTCCAGGCCGGGGAAAGCCCACACCGGGAGCCATTTGTAGTATGGAAAGGGCTCAGTTGTTGGATATAGTACGCGCGTCCAGGCGTGAATGGTCGCATTCATTGGATCAATGGGAGAGTCAGGTGCATAGTGACGGTGCAATATAAGAGACATGATGTTGGTACCAGCGGCTGCAAGTCGCTCCAGCTTGACGTGTGGTCGCACTGGGGAACCAGGGTACCCGTGCGTGGCGTGTTGGGCTTGGGCTTGGGCCGAAGTCCAGTAGAGTGTGAAATCCGGGGCTGTGAATCCCCCTTGTTTATATGGAAGCACCATGTCAGACCACTTCTTACGCACTGCACCGGAGTGCCATAGGAACTGTGCGCAAAGTGTGTGTAGTTTGGCGAAGTATTCCTTCCCCGGTCATATAGGTATGTTGCTGAAAGTGTAAAGGAGCTTGGAGAGAAGAATCATTTTAATGAGGGAGAGCCGGCCGGCCATGGACAGTGGAAAAGAGCGCCACCGTGATACCTTGGCCTCAACTATTTGTGCCACCGCAGCGTAATTACCGGCAAGTAGGGCGGATTTGGTCAAGGATATCTGCACTCCCAGATATTTGATACCATCCGGAGACCAGCGCAGGGGGTATTCAGTGGTGGGTTGTTGGGTAGAGTTAGTGAGTGGGAAGATTTCAGATTTTGAGTAGTTGATGGTGAATCCCGAATGCGTGCCGATGCGGGTGATATCTCTTAATATGGGGTCGAGGTGAGTTGTTGGCTCTCTGATGTATAGCAAAACATCATCCGCATATAGAGATATAATTTCGGGGTCGTCTTTCAGCCTTATACCTTTGCGAGCGTGGCGTGCGCGGACGTAGTCCGCCATCGGCTCTATTGCCAGCGCGAAGAGAATCGGGGAGAAGGGATATCCCTGCCGGGTGCCCCTGGAGAGTGCGAACAGTCCGACGTCAGTGAGTTGGCTCTTACCTGCGCCACAGGTGAGGTGTATAGCAGTTTGATGTACCCAATCATGTTTGGGCCAATGCCCATTGTCTCAAGCACCAGCCACATGTATTTCCAGGAGACCATGTCAAAGGCCTTCTGGGCATCTAGGGTGACTGCAACCGCCTGGACGCCATGATCAATGCGGGACATAACATTGAACAGTCTCCTGATATTGTGGGAGGTGGACCTGCCAGGGACAAAGCCCGTCTGATCTACGTGGACCAGATATGGCATGATGGGCAGAAAGCGGTTCGCTATGATCTTTGCAAAGATTTTTGTGTCAAGATTCAAGAGGGAGAGAGGCCTATACGAGCCGCATTCGTCATCCGGTTTACCAGGCTTGAGCAGGACCGTGATGACAACTTCACGCATGGAGGGGGGGAGGATGGAATCACGGAGCGCCTCGACCCAGACCTCAAGTAGTTTGGGGGCCAGTATGGCGACATGCTCCTGGTAAAATTCAGTGGTAAATCCGTATGGGCCCGGCGCCTTGCCTTTGGGCAAGTCCGAGATGGCTGTCACCACTTCGTCCAGCGTGATTGGAGAGTCAAGCTGGTCCTGAGTGGAAGGGGAGATCTCAGTAGTGGGTATCTGGGCAAGCAACTCACGTATATGTTGTTCAGTGTGTTTGGTTGGTTGGGAGTAGAGGGACTTATAGAACTCCGCAAATATATCTAGAATGTGCTGGTCCGCCCACTGCGCGTTGCCAGAACGGTCTTTGATAGAGGTGATCTGGTCCGGCCAGACTCCCTCCCCACCAATGCAGCTAGAGTTTTCCCTGGCCTGTCTCCCTCACCATATTTCCTGACGGCCTGTGGGCGGCTGAAGTGCTGAACTTCATTGGCAGCCAACTTATTGTATGCCTGAAGTTCGTCGCTGACTTGGGCGAGTATAGCGGGGACAGCACCTGTGGGGCATTGCAGCTCCAATTGCTTCAGTTTAGCCTCGGAACGATCAAGGGCGGCCCTGATTGCTTTGAGGACCCCTGCCTCACGGGAGATAGCCATACCCCTAATGTATACTTTGAAGGCCTCCCACCTAACCGCAGCCGATGTACCCTGAAGGGAGTTGTGCTCGAAGAAGGATTCGATATCTGCCAGGATCTCGGCCTTGAACACTATGTCTTTAAGAGCCTCAGACTTGAAGCGCCAGGTGCTGAACATCGGAGAGGGCATGCCCAGCCTCACGGGTAGTGTAATAGGGGCGTGGTCTGAGAATGTACGGGGTAAGATCCAGGACCCCTCCACCCTGCCCATGGTTTCACTAGACACAAGGAACAGGTCGATCCTGGATGAGCTGTCATGAACGGTAAAATAGTAAGTGTACTCCCGACTCTGGGGGTTCAGTGTCCTCCAGACATCACACATGTTAAGCGTCTGCATGTGGCCATGCAGCCTGCGTGCAGCACTAGACAGGGCTCGAATGGCAGTGCCAGTTCTGTCCAGAACAGTGTCCAATATAAGATTCAAGTCTCCCCCCATATGATCTGGATTCCCACATACCCCAGCAGTATGGCAGCCACGGCATCGAAGAACTCGGGGGAGTCCACATTGGGGCAGTAGGTATTGACAAGTAGGTACTCCCTATTGACCAGTGTGCAGTGCAGTATGACATTGCATCCTTCAGGGTCTACATAGCTTTTGTGGAGTATACATTTAATGAACTTATGGATCATTGTGAGGACACCCCTGGATTGGGAGGAGTAGGAAGTGAATAATCTTGCCTGGCCCCACGCCGGGGCCATGGTACTCGGAATGTGGCCATTGGAGTGAGTTTCCTGTAGAAATAGTACCTTGCAGCTGTGTCTGCTAGCAAAGGCCATTATCTTACGAGCCTTGGAGTGATTACTTAGCCCCCGGACATTCCAGGACATTATAACGGCGGACATTTCAAAAGCGGGTGTCTAGACCCATGGTGCTCGTGTCAGTGGACATCCCAGGTCCAAAAATAATGTGCACTCCCAGACTCTGGGTCAACAGTGAGCACTTGCCCCTTCAGTGCGTGCCCCGCGGAACCTCGAATGCCTTTTTTTTGCAACACCCCGTTCCCTCCCACCACCCTCACAACCAACCCAAGATCAGCAGTGCAAACATCGCCCTTCCCGACCTGTACACAGCTGAGCCATCCCCAACTTGGCCCAGTCTGCACAGAAGCCCAACTGGGGCTAACCCACAACAAAGAAGCATACAAGAACATTGCAATCGCAGTGGGGTGCGCCGTTGCACGAGCACGCTTGGAGCCAATAGACTCCGTTACCAAACAAGCAGTGTAGGCGGTCATATAGTACCTGTCCCTGCTTTTCTAAGTGAGAACACGGATCTGTAAATGGACCATAGTGGTCCTGCCGTTCAGCAGGTAGGTTTAGCAGTTATTTGATGTCCATCCCCGCAGCTGCAGATGAGAAACAAAGGCCCACCAGCAAACCATAAGTGGCTTGCATCTTGAACAACCAGAAGTCATAGGAATGAACGGATAGGTGGACCGACAGTGCATGAGCTCCCAGATACATATGCATATGTGGAGTGCCAGGTGGAATATACACAGTGGAGCAATGCACCAGGGCGAGCGCCAATGCGGGGCGGGCCATGGATACGAACTATTGTCAGTAGGAATTGAGCAACAAATAAACTTTAACGGTTAGACTTAACATTTAGGTGACATAGGAAGCAGAAAGATTCAGTCATTGGCCCTGATGTCGACCGCCTGAGGCTGAAGGGGTATGTGTGCTTCAATGAAGGTCAAAGCCTCAGACGGGACCGTAAAGAAGTACAGGTTATTGTTGAACGTGAACTTCAAGCGTGCAGGGAATACTATGGCATAGGGGATGTTCCTCTCTCTGAGGAGTTTCTTCACTCCGAGAAATTGATGGCGTTCCAGCTGCATTCCAGTAGAAAAGTCCGGGAAAATTCGGATCACCTGTGAGTCCAGTCTCAGCTCTCCCCTTTCTCGTGCAAGGTTGAGAATGAGATCTCGATCCTTGGAGCTCAAGATCTTCGCAATGATGGGCCTTGGGAAGTCTCCAGGTTTGGGCCGCAGTGACAGCGCTCTGTGGGCCCTTTCAATGGTGAAGAAGGGGGACATGTCGGGATTGCCCAGCAGATCCTTCAGAAGGTCTTCCACTGCCAGTTCAAGTCGGCCCTTCAGAGCATTCTCAGGGACACTGATAATACGTATATATTATTTCTACGTGATCTGGATTCGAGATCATCACATTTGGCCTTGACCACCTTCATGTCAGTGACCAGAGTGGACACAGTGCTCTGGAGTGTGGCTATGTTGTCTTCGTTGGTCCCAATCCTGTTTTCCGCCTCTGTGATTCTCGATCCTTGCTGGTCTAGTTTGGCTCTGAGTGATGCTACATTGGCGTTGATGTCGTCTAGCTTTTCGTGTTTTCAGGAGGCCGCGTGGTGAAGGATGGGTGACCCCCAAGAACACCCCGGTTGAGGAGAAGCACCCCAGTGAAGCAGATCACCAATCCAAGGCTGCGTAGCCGGATATTAGATGGGAGCGGCAAGGCCACCGGCACGGGGTGGGCAAGAATATAGCGCTGGGATGGTGCCGTTGATCTCCCGCAGTGAACAAGGCAGGCTGTGAGAGTACAAAGTCCAATAGGCTTGTGCGGGGAACCACAGCTTTGGAACCCTGTCCAGTGTCGAGTAGCGCCGGCGTGGAGAAGGGAATGTGGAAGGCAAGTAAAGTGGCAGGCAGAAGGTACTGCGGCCCGGCTCTCCCAGGCAGGACCGCGCCCCGTTGGTTGACCAGCCGAGGAGGCTTAAGTAATTGGAGCCAGGGGCCCGCGGGGGAAGCGCAGGCCCGCTACGAGGCAGCCATGCAGTGATGTTAATGCGTGCGGCCACAGCAGGCAGAGTCTGTGAGTCTGGAGGTGCTACTGGGTTATGAGGCACGGGGAGCAAAGGGGCAGCCGGCGCCCGCCAGGGAGGGAGGGGGCAGCGGAGACAGACACGCAGTGCTCCCCGCGGCCTCTCACCTGTGCTGCGGCCGGCCGCCGGGCTCTCAGAAGATCCGCAGGGCCCCGGTGCGCCGACCGGAGGAAATGGATGGCCCGCCCTGCCCCTCCGATGAGGCCGCTCTGCCCAGGCGGCCAGATGACACACCAACCAGGCAGCGTTGGGGCCTCCCGCGGTCCCAGGCACCTCCAGGTGCAAGCCGGGTGCAGCGCCGCAGGGAGGCCCAACAGAAATGTGGAGGTCTGCGCGGAATCGGGAACATGCAGCCCAGGCCGCAGTCGTAGGCAGTGCAGGGGCGGCAGAGCCCACGGCGTCCCGCCTGGAGCGCGGGCCACTCACATCACCCGCAGCCTGGGTATCGAGGAGGCAAGATCCAGCGGGGACAGTAGAGGAATCAGGCCGGCAGGCAGCCCAGGCCCTGGCAGCGGGCCAGCACAGGCAGGGGTGGGTGTCTCGCCGGGTCACGGCTCGACGGCCTCGAGGGAGCGCCACGCAGCGGCGCGAACCGCGCTGGCCATGTGCCGGCTCCCGTTGCCCGATTTTCTCCCGGACTTCGTTGGCAGGTGGCCCAAATGTTCGGCAAGACAGGGGGACGAAGATGCAGGCGCTTAGAGGGAGTTGACCGCTGATGTCCTCGGATATGTAGCGGCAGTGCACGGAGCTCCAGAGCTAAGCAGCCATCTTGACGGCTGCTCAACAGCGCCCCGTCATCTGCATAATTAGTGTATGAGACACCCAGTCTGTCCAACTTGTCAAATAAGGGCTTGGTAAAGATGTTGTCGAGGGTTGGGGAGACGCAGGAGCCCTGGGATACACCGCAGGTTATTTTGATGGGGTCTGCTGAAGCTAGTGAGGAGAAGAATCTCATAGTTCGATTGTCCAAAAATGATTGGATCCAGGCTATGGCATCTTACGAGAAGTGGGCAGCCGAGGCCAGGTGTTCGCACAGGACTGTGTGATCCACCAGGTCAAACGACGCCGACAGGTCGAGGAGGAGTAGCATGGCAGTGTTTCCTTTGTCGTTAATCTTGTTGATCTGGGTTTTAAGGTCGATTAGGGCTGTCTCAGTACCATGCTGTGGTCTGAAACCTGATTGGCGGGCACCTAGTAGCTTGTGAGTTTCAAGATATTGCTGGATTTGCAGGTATGCTACTCTCTCTATTATCTTTAACAGGAACAGCACTGTGGTGATGGGCCTGTAATTGGTGGGAATAGCAGGGTCTAGGGTTTGCTTCTTGAGGAGAGGCAGGACACAAGATTCTTTGAGATTACTTGGTATAGTGTTGGAAGAGAAGTATACGTTGATCAGTTTGGTTATAAAGGGCGCAAGGTCCCTGGCAGCATCCTTGATTATCTGGGGAGGGCAGTTGTCGCCTTTGCAATTGGATGGTTTAAGTGAGGCTATAACTCTTTCAGTTTCTAGGATAGATATTTTAGTGAACCTGAAGAGATTCCGGCCTGATGGGTTGGTTATTTTAGCATGGTTACTGGGAGGTGATTCGTTAGTAGTAAGGGAGTCTTTTTTTAGTGCGATTTTAGTTTGGAGAGTTTTGATTTTATTAGTTAGGGTGTTTTGGACACTGGTACACCATTGTTTGTCTTTAATTATGTTATCTGGTGTGGGGTATGGGGGATTCTAGTTCCCTTAGTATAGCAAATAGTTCCCTGGTGTTGGAGCTGGATTTTTCAATTCTTTCATTGAAAAGGTTCTTTTTTGTGAGTAAGATTTCTTTTTTGTAGTTATTCGCGAAAAGTTTAAGTTGTAGTTTGTTCTCTTCTGTAGGGGTATTGTGCCATTGAGTTTCTAGTTTCCTTTTGCGCATTCTAAGTTCTTTCAGATGGGGGGTGAACCAGGCGTTCAGGTGGGCTTGTTGTTTGCTCTTTTGCAGTTTTAGAGGGGCAATGATGTCTAGTCCTTTCTTTATGGCATTGTTGTAGCTTTCTTCTAGGCACTCTGGGTTTAGGTTGTGGGGGAGAGCATTGAGGGTAGGCCGTAGTAGTGGTAGGAGGTTGTCAGGGGTTATATTTCTTTTTGCTCTAGTGGGCAGTGGCGATGCCATGATTTTTTATTTGCTGACTTCTTTATTGAGTGATAATGTGAAGTTAATGAGGTAATGGTCTGTCCAGTGTTGAGGAGTGGTTTTGGTGATGGTGGTCTCACAGTTCAGGGTGGCGATCCAGTCCAAGGTCCTACCTTTATTATGGGTGGGGGTAAGCACTCTTTGGATTATGCCGTGTTCATCTAGCATGTTGGTTATAGCTTGTGCTGGTTTGTCATCGGGGTCGTTCAACCCAAGATTCAGGTCGCCTAGCAATAGTATTTGGGAAGTGTCTTTTATGTTGTTGGTTAGGAGGCTGGATAGGTCTGCCTCGAATGAACCGATGGGGCCAGGTGGCCTATATATTAGATAAATGGTTAAGGTGCGGCAGTTCGAGATAGGCAATTTGGCTGTGAGGAGCTCGCAGGATTTGAGAGGTGATTGAGGCAGTGGTCTTAGCTCGAGGTTCGTTTTTGCTATGATGGCCAGGCCACCTCCTCTGTTATTGGGCCTATCCATTCTGATTATTTGATAGTTTTCCGGGATGGCTAATGAAAGTGCTAGGCCTGCTGCTTCGTGCAGCCATGATTCGGTGATTGCTAGGAGGTTGAGGTTGTTTGAGGATAAGATGTCTGCTATTTCTGTGGCATGGGCCACTAGGGATCTAGCGTTGATCAAGGCTCCGGATAGAGTAGTAGTGTTGGGTGTGTCCTGGATTGTTATAGGGATAAGTTTAGGTTGGGTGGAGTTATAACAGGGTGTAGTTTGGTTAAGGTGAATTTTAGGGTGTTGTGAGGTAGGTCTCTTGTTATGGCAGATGGGCTCGTAGAGACGGGGTAATCTGGCTCGAAGCCTGATGTTTCTTTCTGTGGTCGGACAGGGTGCATTTTCTGCTGGGTACATGGTTAGAGCAGAAGTATAAATGGCAAGGTGTAATAAAGGTATGAGGAGGTACAGTAGGGTGGCCGTTTGACTCTTGCTAACGCACATTAGACGGTTTTGATCTGGGATCAGCAACAGTAGTGTGGTGCGACTATTGTAGAGCAGGGCTATTCTGGCAGCAGCGATAGTAGAAGGGTGCAACGACTAGCATCAGGTAAGACCTAGCAACTAGTATGGGCAGGGCTAATGTAGCGGCAACAATATTAGTCTGGTGCAATTAGTATAAGGCAGCATCAGGTAAGGCACAGTAATAGTCTAGTGCAACTAGTATAGGGCAGCATCAGGTAAGGCACAGTAATAGTCTAGTGCAACTAGTATAGGGCAGCATCAGGTAAGGCACAGCAATTTGTATAATGCAGGGCTAATGTAGCAGCAACAGTAATAGTCTAGTGCAACTAGTATAGGGCAGCATCAAGTAAGGCAAGCAATTGGTATAATGCAGGGCTAATGTAACAGCAACAGTAATAGTCTAGTGCAACTAGTATAGGGCAACATCAGGTAAGGCACAGCAATTGGTATAATGCAGGGCTAATGTAGCAGCAACAGTAATAGTCTAGTGCAACTAGTAACGGGCAGCATCAGGTAAGGCACAGCAATTGGTATAATGCAGGGCTAATGTAGCAGCAACAGTAATAGTCTGGTGCAACTAGTATAAGGCAGGGCAATTGTGGCATCAGTATTAGAATGGTGCAGTTGCTAGCATCTAGTATAGGCATGGTAAGACATAGCAACTAGTGTAAGCAGGGCTGAAGTAGCAGCATTAATAGTGGAGTGGTGCAGCGGTTAGCATCATGCAAGATCGGGCGGATGTTGCGCTGCACTGGTTGTAGACCTTGCGCGTGGGGGCTGGCGGATGGGTAAGGTCTACGACTTGTGGCCCTAGGCACGAAAGGCACACGACAGGCACAGACAGGCTCGTTCCTTATGCTGTGTGCCTTAGGTGTGCAGCCGGCTCTCGCCTTCCGGTGCGAAGCCAGTTTTGTTCAAAACACTTCATCAGCATATTACTGGTCAAGCTAAAGTTTGTAAGAGGTACAATCCTTTCTGTGTTTCCTTTCTGTGCATTGGTTATTTGGTGTCTCTTGTAGGGTATCCTTTCCTGTCTATAGATATCATTCCCTAAATATGTTTCTGTGTTGGGGTTGGGCATGCTCCAGACCCAGCCCTTCTTCGTCTGAAATTCTCCATAAACAAGAAGCAAAAGAGACTTTTTACCCCATTTGACTGGCTGATGTACATGTGTATATAATATAGAGTGTGGGAGTCCTCCCTCTTTTTCGGGGGCTGTGTGGAAGAGGACAAATAGCACATGTGTACACAAAGAAATCCACAAAAACAGCTTCCCACCTTCACACGCCAACGGTATGATTAGTTACAAAGGTCACCAAAACAATGTTGTGAAATATATTAGACAGAGATGAAATAATTCACATATTTTAATCAATATCTGCAAAACATACAGACATTAAAAATAAATCACATTAAAACACATCATGAAAAAATGGCCTTGTGGGGCTTGCACAAAAAGCCCATAATTAGCCAAATGAGATCTACATATCACAGCGTAATTGTGAGGTTAGTAGGGACGTGAGGGAAACCTTTCAATCAGTTAATTAACCCTCTTATTTTTGTATGATTATCCTTGACTTAGTCGACACTAACAAATGTACAATAATTAATCCAGCATTGTGTTCCTTTAATCTAATCATGCAACTAGTAAATCTTGTTATACAACAAACAATATTTCTATGCAGCAGTAGTTCTGGACATTAATGGATAAGTCAGGCTGTGGAGTAATTAATTTGATTGTCTGGCCAAAAATCAGGCTATGCAAAGGTAATTCTGGCTATGCAGCATTTAATATGAATGCAGTACCTGGATATGCAATGCTGCACTTTATATATTAAGATTGTGCCTGCTATGTGGGACTTTAAGCGGCATACAATAGTAATATTTGACTATCAGAGTCTATGGGCCTCATTACACGGACAGCGGTAAGGGTTAACGGTCACCGTTAATGGTACCGGTGATCGTTAACCCTTACCGCCTTACTACGAGGTCCCTTTGTGGGTTGGAGACTTTAACGCCTGCTTTTTGCAGGTGTTAAAAACCAACCCGCAAAGGGACCAGGGAGCTAATTACGGTACCGAAATTTGCTGTGCCGTAAGTAGCACCTTCCCCATTCCCATTATGCCCTATGCGGCAAAAATGGGAATGGGGAAGGGCAATGGGGGAAGGGGGAATTACCGCCCCACCAACCTTGGAATAGGGCGGTAATTCCCCTTTCCTCCAAGGCGGTGCCGGTATTTTACCGGCATGGACCAAGGTGCTAATAGCACCTTGGTCCACCGACGTCCGTGTAATGAGGCCCTATAACTGGCATATTACGGTAGCACCTGGCCATTTGGTTCTCTAGGTAGCATATAATGTCTTTGTTACTTTCTGATAATCGTCACTGCTCCTATTCCTATTCTTTCTTATCACGGTACTCATCTTGAATATGGCCCATCTTCCTGTCGAAATCTCTTTAAAATATTCTATGTTTGTTAGCTCCACTCCAACCGCACACCTGGGTCAAGAGCAGGCACATACCATCAAGCATGCCGTGATCATACACAAGGTGGTCAGAGTGATCCAAGCACCAGGCTGCAAAGGCAGGTGTGAGTACTATAACAAACAAGCGCAGTAATGGGGTAATGAATATTGCTGATGACTAGTGAAGGCATTCCCACCACATCCTTCTTACTCATCCTAGTGCTCATTATCTTGAATTATACCAAATACCAAAGGCAGGATTGATCCGACCATGCACTTACCACCGCAAAGAAAATACACATCACCAAAAATGCTGCACATATGTTGACAAAATGTATTGACTTCAGTCCCTTCTAAGTACCGATGAGCAGCTTGGAGAATTGCCTGCGCAAAGGCTTGGTCCACCTGCCTGGGGAGATGAAGTCTGCACAAAGGTGGATGTGTTGCCCATGTAGCAACTCAGAAAATGTCCTGGAGCAAGACTCCCCTAAACCCTGCTAAAGATGTGGCAATCTCCCCGTTAAAGGAAGGAGGGCTCCCAGGAGGGAATATTCCAGAGAAACTGCATTCTTTAGTCAACTACTGAGGGAAAAAGTAGAAGACTCCTGCCCCTTGCATGTAGACCTGGAGGTTTCGAAAAGCTGTTGGAGGGCAGTACAGGAGCTGCCCTGTCCACATATATCAAAAGCACCAGCCTGACAGCTAGCACCCTCACAACCTCAACTTCACCCCACTACGGATCAGGAGGAACCACTAGGCCAAAAAAGTAGGATCACATCTCAGAACTACTGAGTGTGAGTTCACCAGTAAGTAGGAAGGCATTCACAGGAGAGCCGCAAGTTCCCCTAGCCTTCTCATCCACATGACGGCCATCAAATGATGTAATGCCATCTACATGGAAGGAATCTATAATAGCTCCCATTTATTAAAAAAAGGTGATTGTAGCGATCCAGCTAATTATAGACGGATAGCATTATTAGACTCGGACAGTAACATTTTTGTGTTTGTAGTCTTCGAACATCTAGAACCCTGGGCTCTAGATAGAGGTATCCTTTCAAAATTACAAACTGGTATCAGGAAGGGAATGACAACCTCAATAAATGGTTTGGGAAAAGAGACTAAACCATACTCCATCACATTCTCTCCTGATTTCGGCCATGATAGACTTTTCAAAAGCATTTGATATGGTAAATCTTGTGGCGAAAGCTGAACAACTGTGGAATTCCTTCCTCCCTCTTGTCAATATTGGAATATATCCATACTGATACCTCAATAAAAACAAGGTTGGACTCCTTTGATAACATATCAGAAAATATTAAAATAACAAGAGGTTTGAGGCATGGCTGCATCCTGGCCTCTTCAATCTGTATTTAACTGACCTGAAGCAAATATTGCAATGTGTGGTGTTGATTAGTCCAAAAATTGGTGGATTCTGTGTCAAATGGCTATCGTACGCCGATGATGTTACTCTCCTAGATGTGACACCATTTGGGCTACAACAATTATTAAACACTCTGAGTGAAAATGCAAGATTAAATGATCTGGTAATAAACCATAAGCAATTTAATATAGTCATGTTTGGAGGGAACAAAATGAAAAAATGTAACCTCAAATGGACTATTGATGGCAGTAAATCAAAGTGGTATAGGAGAAAGTTTATATGGGTTTTCATCTTTCAGTGTACACAAAAAAGGAGAAAATGATTAAGCAAATTAATGGTAAGATTGATCAATTGTCGCACCAAATGAGGAAAATCCACTTCAAGTATTGTAAATTCTCTATTAAACCATTATTGAAATTTTTTATTTAGGAAAAGCTTTACCGAAAATCTTGTATGGATTGGAAATTGAAATATTACCACTGGATCTTCCATGGGAAAGGCTTGAAGGTTGCATCTGGAAAAAGGTGTATAATCTTCCATCCTCTCTACCCATTGCCTCGATTCGTTACGAACTAGCATACTTTTGTTGCAAGTCAGGTTCCAATGGAGAGTGGTAACTACAGTGGGGAAAATTTGGTTACCAGATAAGATTTCTTTATACAATGATTTTTATAAGGAATTGGTTACTCACCCACAGAACATTTTAGGGATTTTAGAGACGTATATGGTGCTCATTTTGAATAAAAGTGGTAAACTACAAGAGGATGTCATTACCAAACCTTTAGGGGTCAAAAAAAGGATAAAGGGATTAGATTGAATTAATACGATATCAAGGGTAGGAGTGCTAAGGTTCATTCAACATTCTCTGCTCTAGATAAAATTATTGGGATGGTACCTAAATACCTTGAAAAATGTCTTAAGGTGAGAGTACAATTTATTCACTTTCGTCTCAATGGGCCTCATTAGGAGGTAGACGGCCACAGAATGAACGGTGCCGGTAAGGGACCGGCACCATTTATTCCGGGCCGCCACATTACGAGGTCTGCAGCGGTTCCTGCTCTGGATGCCTGGCCAGACCAGACGTGCAGAGCGGGACCCACTTGCAGACTAGGATGCTAACAGCGGGCCCGTCATTAACGGGCCTGTTGTTAGCATCCTCCCCATTCCCATTGAGCCCTATGGAGACTCAGGTGGGAATGGGGATGTACCGGGTCCGGGTCCCGAGAATGGGAATTACCGGGCCTGCTAAAGTCGGCATGGCTACATCCAAACTCCTAATGAGGCCCAATCTCTTTCTTACTGGGGAAATTCTTCACATACATGATAAAGAACATAATCCACTTTTGACTATTTGTAGTCATTGTAAAGATGATAAATTACACAAACCCTTAGACATATTATGACGGAATGTCTAATGCTTAAGGAAATGTATACTATGCACGTTTGTATACTCATGTAGTGTTGAAAATAATACATCTTTATTGTAGTATCATTGTGACTATGTGTTATTGTAATTTTGGGACTGTGTATTAATGTTATTATGTAATGATGTAAATGTTATTCTGTTGCTTTGCGAAATTGTATTGATGAAAACACAATAAAAAGATAATACAACATAAATTATGCTTTTAAAGGTGAGGTACATGCGGTCTGCTGAGCCCAAGGGTGCAAAGCGGGTTCCCTGGAGCACACCGAGAACAAGTGGAAAATCTCAAGTAGTGATGAGAAGCCTAACCCTACACTTGGAGATGAAAAATTCTTGAGTAGTCTGGCTATGCGCTGATCTCACTTTTGGCTGCAGAAACACTTGGGATTCCACAATCAGGATGCAGGACTCCCATGTCTTCCTTACCACGATGAAACGTTTTCCCAGTGCTTGCCATAGGACCACCTGGTGGGAGGATAAAAAGGCCCAGGTTCTACAGGGCAATGAGGAGCGCTCAAAGAACTCTGCACTACGAGCCATTGATCTTTTACCAACCTCTTAGCATTAGGGATATGGTGAGAAAAGAATAAAGGAATTTGCTGGGTCAAGGGATGATTTAAGCATCCGTGCCACAAGCGACATGATTCAGAAACCTGAAAATGATGCAGGGAAACTGAGCAGTCTCACTGGAGGCAAATACATTGATGGTTGGTCTCCCGAATGTACGTCTGTTCAAGAACAAAACTCCTGGAAGCAGCTAAAGCTCATGGTAAAATGGAGAAGAGTTGATTAGGGTGTCTTCCATGGTATTGTCTACTCCCTGATGTGGGATGCTGTAAGGGACACCAGATTTGTTTCCGGAAACACCACAGGGTAAAGGCTCGCCTTTCCATAGATGCTGACCTTGTTCTGCACTGCCTGTTGATATAACCCAGTGCAGTTGTGCTCTCTGTTCTGCTCCACTTCATTACAACTGGAATTAATTGATATCTCCAAGGGAGTCCGGTGCCCCTGAATAGTTGAGTTCTTCAGAAATACCGCACTAAACAAATGGCATCCATAGTCAGAATCTTCAAAAAATGAAGGATGAGGAGGAACCACCTCAGAAGGTTGGATGGGACCAACCACCACTGCAGCAGAAGTCTGAAAACTGGAGTCATGCAGCTCATGACTTCATAGTTCTGTGTAGACAGGCCCCTATAATGATGTAAATTAGCCAATATGGGTCAGAGACAGAGAAGTGCCCAAAGATTCACACACACACATGCCCCTCTACCATGAGGTAATGCATTGATGGGGACGCCTCAAGGTTGCACAACTTTGTTGTCACCTCCATAATGATGATTGGCATATGTCCTGGGGAAATTGAAACCTTCACCGATGGGTTTGAAAAAGGGAATCTAAATAGTGAAGTTATTCGTCTGGAGAAAGGGGAGATTCTGCCGAAATCTCATGCTTTGTTAAGGATCTTGTTGTTCTCAACGGCCTAGATTCTACGCTCTCCTTGTCAACCTCCTGAATGAGCAGTTATATTGGTAGGTAAGGAATGATACCATCTCCACGGGTGCTGGGAACTTCGTAAATAATGTTGAGCCATGTGGAAACTGAACAGGAATGAGGCATTGTACACATGATGTTCCTCCACAACAAGGCATAGGAACCTGCAGCCCCCAGGGAGAATTGGAATGTGTAGATAGGTGTCCCTGAAATACAGTGATGCCAGAAGTCATGCCAGCAAATCACCCGTTGATGTGATGAGATTGATTCTCTGCAAGGACTGCATTTTGAATATACTTTTTCTGGAGGTAATACCTCCATGCATAAGATGGAGATATTACCTGTGGGGGCTTGTGGAGCCACAGTCAGGCTTCAGATTTCTTGCTATGTCTGGGAGACCAATTTAACCATAGCAAATGGCAGTGCTGGTGAGGCTAACCCTGAGAGTGAGTGAGAGACCTTGTAGGGCTCGGCGGGCTGATGCACAGCTCCCTATGACCAATGCATTTTATTAAAGGGTCTCTTATAGCTGGATAGCTTGAATGATTTATTTTCCCTAGAAAGTAAGTGAGAGAAAACCAACTGGGTTGGCATCTTGATCTGGAAATGGGAAGCTTTGGGATGTTCGTCTTTCATCCAATCCAGTGAACTTAACAAGGATGGGGTTTTGCAGATGGTTATCTAGTTGATAGCTGACTTTTAAAAAAAGTATTTTTATTAGTATTTTGCAGGAAAAACAAACAGTGAACCCCCCTCCCACACCAGAAGCCCCCCTCCCTTTCCCCTGTTCTATTTAAACATTTAAGTATTCGAGTTTTCCCTTTACAGACAAACTGCAAATCAGGATGCTCGTTGCCTCTGGGCTGTAGTGCGCTCTACAAATACTAAAATAAAAAGATGACTGGTATCCACTCTCGACCATGGGCAGAGTACCCACTTCACACACCACTCACCCCCCCCTCCAAGGGTCTCCCATCCTCCCAATTACCCCATCTATCCCCCTATACTTCCGGCTCCCCCCACCTCTGTACCACTTTCTACCCAACTTCCCCCCTTCATGGGGGCGTCAAGTCCGCCGATGAACACAAATCTTTTAACATCTGACTCCAATACACCATAACCCCTTCCTCCTGCTCAGGGTCCCAAGTTTTCTGCAAAATATCTAACTCTGCCATCCCCCATCTACAGATATCTTCCATCCAACGCACTACGGACGGATCTTGGGGCTTCGTTCAGGCAATTTCTATCTGCCACTTGGCTAATATCAGCATAAACCGAGCTAATCTATTGCATACTTTTTGCCATTTCTCCCCTGCGGTTATACCCCAAAAGCCTAACCTTGGATCAGATTCAAACCTGGAGTATAACAGCCCATTAATCCCGCATATCACTGCTTTCCAGTAGTGCGTAATAACTGAGCACTCCCATATCATATACCAGTGCCCCGCTGATCCAGTCCCACACTGAGGGCAGTCCTGACTGAGGCTGTTATTCATTGTATGTGAGCTGGCCGGGGTCACATAGACTCTGTGTAGTATGTTAAATTGTATATGTTGAAAATGGGTGTTCCTTGAAACCTTACGTGCCTGCTCCCAAATTTTCCTCCATTCGCCCTCGGATATCTGAGTACCCATATCCCTCCCACTTACTAAGGTATTTCCTTCCATAAAGCAGCCAGTCTCCTGGCAACTGGCCCATACGTCAAGAAATGCCCTTTTGGGACCCCATAACGAGCGCTCCACACCTCAAACAACAATAGCCTCCCATCCTCAAACAAATCTAACTCTCGACACCCCCTCTCCCTCAGACCAGAAATCCCCACCCTCCCGTGTGCCATTCCGGCCCATACTATATAATCTTGCAAACTTTAAGCTCCCAAGACGCTTTGTCCATATTGTCTGTACCATCTGGAACACAACCGTCTCACCTTTGCCACCCACCTGGCCCCACAACAATGATATCCCTCGTCGAGAAGCTGTGAGGGCTCCCAGCAACTCCCCCTTAGTGTCGTCTATGTCAATACCGCCTGTAGCTGTGCCGCCATAAAGTATTGCTCGTAGTTTGGTAAGTTCAGACCTCCCTCTAAGCACGGCCACCGCAAGGTCGCTAGCGAGACCCTTCTTCTCTCCCTGCCATAACAGTTCTCCAACCTTTTCATCCAGCATCTTGAAGAATACCTTTTTGATGGCATAGGGAATATTCATAAAATGGTAAAGCAACCTAGGGAGTATGACCATTTTACACAGTGCCACCCTTCCCATCAACGATGGTGGCAGCTTCTTCCAGAATTGGTCAGAGTCTCCTATCCCCGACAATGCCCTGCCCGTATTGCACACAAATGTGTCCTCCATGTCATGAAAAATGTGGATTCCCAGGTAACTAAATGATTTCCCTTCCCAGCATATCCCCCTGTTCGGGAGATCAACCAGATCGAGGCCCCAGAGGCACCCCAGTGGGAACAGGAGAGAGTTTTCTCTATTGATCCAAAATTCTGACAGCTTCCTAAATTGGTAGCTGACTTGAGACCATGCAATGGCTGACCTGAAAAATAGACCTGGGGGAGAGAACTTTTTTCCCCTGGTAATACAGTACACAAAAGTTGATAGAGCTGGAGACGAACAAGCTTGCGAGATCACAGACATGTCAAAAAGCTTCTGAGAAGATTCTTGTTGTGAATTTGAGTTTCCATGCAATGGTTGATAAGGTGGAGGGTTGGCACCTTCGTTTGAGGCTCGTTTTGAGACACTGGAGGGGCATATTAAAAGGTACAGAAGAGCAGGCATGTTCCAAGGACTCCTCTTTTATCTCAGCCCATCTTCGGCTTGCTACTTTATCCAACTCATCTGTGGGTGTGTGTTATAATGTAAATTCTTATATGTGAGCTGCTATCGTGTAATGGGAATGTCTGTTTTCTGAAATGGGTTGCTCACCCAATAATGAAAAGATTTTGATAACAAAATAAATTAAATTAACATTTCATTTTTTAAGTTCTCCTACAATGCATGTTTTGGACCTTCTGCTCACTGAACTAAAATAATGTCTTTCTTCCCAAATGAGTCTTTCTGAGAAGCATGCAGAAACCTTCGATTTTGCTTCTGAAGAAACAACACATATTTTCAAATTTAGAATTAAACAAATGTACCCAAAAGACGATCCCTAGCAGATTATAAAACAGTTGCAATATTTGATTCGTAAAGAAGTTAACCAAAAATGCCATGCCTCCACTCTTGGATAATACTATACCAATGAACATATTCTGATAAGATCAAAGTTTTAATTGTAACCAATTCTTTGCATAGATAGCCTTCAAATAATAAAACGCTAATAGCACAGTCTTAATAAATGTACACTTGACTTGAACCTATTAATCATAGTGGAATTGGTAAATAGCCTACATAAATTAGACACAGAAATTAAAATTCTTAAAAACAACTAAGCACAAACCTACACAAGAGAGCAATTGACAACTACCCTTGAGCACATAAGTACTAAACTGGAAATATTTAATAAAGAAATAGAAGCAAAAAAAATCCGAAAATTTCAGAGAGATACGCTGGACAATGCGATTGACACAGTATATTCGTGACAAGAGGACTACCAAAGGAAACCCAGCAGGACAAGGGATATATCACAATTCTGCAACACCTCTACGGGCATGCCCAGCGGGGACCTGTAAGAACAAGCATCAACCTTAGTTCAAGCAGTTACAAAGGTTACTAAAATCACAGCTACCCGTTCAAGTTTGACAGTGGGAGAAAGTAAAATCTCTACAGGATTGAATTCATGCCAGGTTCGATTTTTAGAAGTAAAGCTTTACCAGGAGAAGCAAAAATTAAAACAATCCACTACCCAAAATATAATTTAAAAAAAGACCCTACTAATTAACCTATGAAGTATACATCTGGTGGATTTCCAACACAAGATACTTTAGAAAGGACTTTCTTTTGTACCCAGTTACAACATGATGTATTTCAAAGATCAAGCTGATCTGTATAGATTGATTAGATAGTTGAGAGACAAAATGTGTTATGCCACAATGGAGCCCACTATAAAGGCTGCTACTGAAGAAGGTGATTATAAAGAATGTTGCAATAAAATAGTTTTTAATCATTAAATCCAAAATGCTGCTCTTGGCTACATTTATAAACCACCCTTATATCATTTTAAAACAGTCAAATGCAATCTTAAAGAGCTCAACGATTTAGCAAATAATCAAATATTAAATTAAAATTGGCAGCATTACCAAATGTAATGTAAAAATAATTGATAAAGTGCACCTTCACCAACTAGGGCATCATGGTGTAGAGGAATGACCAAGATTGGAGGAACGAGCACGACGGAATTTAAGATGATCATCCATGGCCCGTAGAGAAAGCGCTGTGGCATTCCACAGAGAGGCAACTGCAACCGAGAAGGAGCAACCCCCTATGCGAGTCAACTTGAAGCGGGGGACTGTGATCCTTAAGGATAAAGCGTAACACAGATGCTGAGTGGGGGCGTAGTGGTGGAATTTGGCCAGCAGAAATATGGGATCTTTAGCATAAAAAGCACGATAGACCACACATAGGCACTTAAATTGTATGTTTTGCCTCAGGAAGCCAGTGCCATTTTAGAAAAATGGGAGAGGCCGAGGAAAACCTGGGGGCCCCACTAGCAACCCGGGCTGCCGTGTTTTGCAGCACTTGAAGTCGCTGGAGAAGATACGCATGCTGGGTCAGATAGAGCACATTGCAGTAATCTAGAGAGCCAGAGATAAGAGACGATATCACTAAAGAGCGAAGGTGAGCAGGGAGGAACAGGAAAACTTTGCGCAAACCGCACCACTAACAGTGAACTGACTGGCAAACTGCGCTAATCTGACTCTGAAAATCAGAGAGTTTCACCCCCAGGATTTTTACCACGGATGAGAGGGAGGGTAAAGGGCCGGGGATGTAAGGCCAAAAGGCTGAGGACCAGCCGAAGGAGGCTGAGGGTGACCCCACCACCAGAACCTCAGTTTTATCACTGTTAAGGTCAAGCCAGTTTCTGCTCATCCATGTGTGGATGGTGAGCAGACGGGAGCAGCAGCGTTCTGCGTAGGCAGGGCAGGAGGGGTCAAGCCCTATCAACATTTGCATATCGTTAGCATAAGAGAAACACCAAAATCCGAAAGACTGAATTAGCTTCACCAAACGACAAATGTATAGATTGAAAAGAAGAGGGGAGAGAGCAGAACCTTGGAGGACAACACAATTGAGGAGTTTTGCCACATAAAGAAAAGGAGGAAGGGAGAGAGACTGGGAGTGACCCGCAAGAAAAGAAGCAAACCAGTCCAAGTCCAGGCCAGAGACACCAGCTTCGATAATCGGTCAAGCAAAATGGTGTGATCAACGGTGTCAAAGGCGGCGGAGAGATCTAGCAGATCAGGGTGGCTGAGTCCCCCTGATCCATGATCTGAACCAGATCATCAACCACCGCAACAAAAGCCGACTCTGTGCCACGACCAGGTGGGAATCCGGACTGGAAAGGGTTGAGGCACCCAAGGTTCTCAAGGAATGAGCAGAGAATGGGGGTAACCAAAGCTTCAAGAAGCTTGTTTGGGAACAAGAGAAGAGAAATGGGATGGAAATTAGAGAGTGTAGATGGGTCAAGACCAGGTTTTATGAGCAATGGAAGAATGAGAGCATGCTTAAGAGAGTTAGGAATGTGTGCTGATGAAAATAAAGCATTAACCGCTGCCTTAAGAGGCTGCACAATGTTAGGACAAATGTCCTTGAGGATACTGAGTGGAATGGGGTCTGCAGGAGAAGTGATTTAAGTGAGAGCACAGCTGCAATCACGGCGGACTCTGTGAAGACAGGAAAGGTAGACCAGACAGAGTGGGCATGCTCAGGTCCTCTGATCGGCCCGATGGAGGGCAAAGGCCAGCCACGGAACAGAATTTTTAACAAATAATAAAACTTTTTTTTTCAATGAAAGAGGACAGTGAATCACAGGGCTCTTGAGAAGGGACCACTGTGCAATTAGCAGATGAGGAAGAGAGTGAGAGGACTAGTTTAAAGTGCTCCTTAGAAGAGTTAGCCGAGGCTTCCACCTGAGCTGCAAATAACGCACATTTAGCTAGCACGATGGCTGCCTAATAGGAGGCTGTGGCTTGTCTAAGGGCCAGGCGGGACAAGTCACAATATGAGATGCGCAACTTATGCTCAGCTCGCCTACGGGCCAGCCAAAGCTTGGCCAGGTCAGCTGAGAACCAATGTTCAGAAAGCCAAGCACAGGCTTTACAGGCCTTAATGGGTGCCAGAAGGTCTGCGATAGCTGTAAGAGCAGCAGTAAATGGCTGAAGGTCCTGGGCAGCAACAACTGACTGCTGCTGAATGATTGCCACTGTGATGTCAAAGAGCTTGACCTTCTCCCTGTGCCTTTTAGAGGGGAGGGGGAGAACTGGAGGACGGGGAAGAGTGAGAGAATTCCCTGCAAAAGGAATAATCTCATGGTCTGACCAAAGAACGGGGAGATGGGCAAAATAAGTAGCCAGGGCAGGGGTGAAAAGATAAGATCAAGAGTGTTTCCCAGCTGGTGGGTAGGGCCAACAACCAACTGGGAGAGACCCAACTCTTCCAAATTGATAATGAAGCAAGCCGCCTGAGAATTGGTGGGGTCATTGGGATGGAGATTGAAGTACCCCAGGACAACCAAAACTCCCAGCTGAAGTCTGAGATCGGCCATAAGTGCCGGGAAATCAGCATGGAAGAGAAGATTCCAGGGAGGCGACAGATCAGCAGGAGATTGCGAGTGCTTGTAGGGGTAATGGAAACACGCAGTAGCAAGGCTCCCATGTTTAAAGTGTGCTGCAGAGGGAGTGCAGAACACATCAAATCACTGTGGTAAAGCAGGGTGATCACCCCACCCACCCTAGGTGGAGACCTATCTAAGTTGAGAATCTGGTAATTGGAGGGTAGGGCATGGGCCAGACTGGGGGTTGAGGCAGCCTTTAGTCATGTTTCTGTGATGAAGGCGAGAACAGGATCATGTTCCTGAAGGAGCGTGGAATACTCTATGGCATGCGCGGGAAGGGACTGTGCATTAAACAGCAAATATTTAACCTGATAGTTGTTAAGAGTAGGAGAGCCTACCTCAGGGTAGTCCTCCCTGCGCCAGCCTGAGGGACAAACCGTGTCAGGAGGCGCAAGGTGAATCAGGGAGGAACAAGAATATAGCAAGAGGCTAACCTTGGGATGAGCCCATAGCCCGTCTCTGGCGCGGATGGGCGCAGATGGGCCTGACTTTGTCCAGATTTCGGCCAAGCTAAGGTGCTTCCGCTGCACCCGTCCGCTGGGCTTCCGGGGACGGGCAAGTTAAATACGTCAGAATACAATGCAGAATGCTTAAGACAATTGAAAGATAACATAACTTATATAGAGATTGAGATGGATACATTGAAACAAATACAAACATTAATGGAATTCTTTTTATATGAGGTTGGATCAAACAAATTAAGTACATCAAGAACATGCCTTTTTTAAATCAACTCTTATCCCCTAACATCAGTCTTTTATTCTTTGCCAAAGATTCATACATCTTTGACTAATCCACCAGGTTGGCCTATTATTGCAGCAACTGATAGAATTTTGGAACCGCCAGCACAATATATAGATAACATCTTACAACACTCTGTACTAAAAATCTACTTACCTGCTAGATATTGGTGATTTCTTAATATCACTAGATGGAGTTTTCTTCAATCGTTCAACTCACATACTTTTGCTGTGGACATTACTAGTCTGTACATTTCCATTGCAGATGAGGAAAGTGTGCAAGCGGTGGAAAAAGTTCTATTAAAACAGGAAGAAGAAAATATGATCTTGTTACTTTACTTAAATTCATTCTGAATAACAACTTTTTATATTTCAAGAACAGCATTTTTTGCGAACCTGAGGTACATCAACATTATCAATCGTGGCCTTGGCCTAGACACATATCTTCACATTTAGATTTTAAACCAAACATATTTTGGATCATGCCACATGGTCACCATAAGAACTACAAAAGATGCATCAAAAATATATTTGGACTCTGGTTTGGAACCATGCAAGAATTACAATAATAGTTTCAATATTTGTATTCAATATACCAAATAATACAATTCACAATTGATTCTAGTCAATCTATAATTAACTTCTGGATAACAACTAGGCATAATTGATCAGAAACGTACTACTACATTGATGTTAAGCCCACTGTACATAACAACCTTTTACATGCCCAAGTTTTCCATCTGAATAACAAATTAATAGTATATATAGGAATTGTATATGACCGGTCAGAGCTTAAGAGGCAAAATTCTTTATTGCTTGAAAAGTTCAGAGAAAGATCTGATGACACAGTAGTTTTACAATCGGCTATGACCAAAGCCCTCCCATTGGGGAGGAGTGATGTATTTGGCTGATAGTTTGAGACACAGCCTTATTATACCATTATATAAACGTGGTGTCAGAATTAATCCTACAAGCTACACGATATTGGCAATGCTGGATGCTCCTTCAAAGGTGTTCTCGTGCATTTTACTGAGTGAACTAAGTAAGTGGATGGATCATAACCATACACCACCTGCTAATTAAACTGGTTTAGAAGAGGGTCTGCCACGTTAACGTATATACTGACATTGGTTATGGTTGCAGAATGGGCAAGGAACACCTATAAAAGTCCTGTCTATGTTGTATTTTTCAATCTTAGTGATGCATTTAAATCTGTCGACGGCTGTCTACTATGGTATAAATTAAAATGATGGGGGATCCCGGTAGGTCTCCTCAAGATGCTGATTGCATTACATGAGAACACCACTGTGGCAGTGCATCTGAACAGGAATGGTCTATTGAGTGAACAGATAACCACACATACCGGCCTAAAACAGGTTTGTGCTCTTGTCACAAAATTGTTGATTCTGTATTTATCTGATATGTCCTCTGCCCTGAATACAGGCCCTGTTTACCTTTCGAAAATAGGGTCATGTAAGATGCAGTGGTAATTCTAATGATATCATTCTTACAGATCGCAGTCCAGCTGGTTTGAAAATTACACACTTTTAAACAATACACCTTAGCACGCTCTTTGGCTATCAGTATAAAGAAGACAAAAGTAATGATTTTAACAGTAAAAAAAAAAACTAGAAAATATTACGATACTGTTAATGGGTCTAAGATGGAAGTTGTCACCAATTACAAATATCTTGAAGTAAATATTACCATAAGCTGATGTAGAAAGAACATTTGGATTTATGGGGACTATCCCAGGTCAAGAATTTAGGTGTCTTGGATAGTTCTTGCATAAGAAGTCTGTTTTCTTGTTCACAAAAACTTCCTTTAGAAGATATCTAAGCAGAGTTTGCTCTTTTAGCTATAAATCGTGATATGATAAAGAGGTGAATTAACTTTGTAAATACAATCAGCCAATGTTCAGACACTTTTGCATCACATACAAGTGACTTGTACTGACCAGCATATAGGATAGAGGATAATTACACTTGGAATATTGCACAGTGACGTGAAATATCAGTTGACCTGCTTCAAGTTTGATGTCTTGGGTAGTAAAAATCAATCATGGTATCAGCACATGAACAGAATAAGGTCGACTTAGGTACCAAAGTCTGCTCACTAGAATATACCTTTTATATTCAATCTCCTTATAGAGTCATAAAACTGCTTCAATTTCCGAATTATAAAATCAAACGGATTTACCAGCGATTCAAATTCAATTCATGACTGACAAATTAAAGTTCCATGTGTCTGTTATAAAACACCTATTAAAAACAGGCGGTGTCATATCTGTTGTGATGCAGCACTAAAACATTGAAGCATCTACTATTATACTGATCCGGAGTTAAGAATTAAATATTCTGGTCTATATCTTTCACCACAGATTGATGACGAAACTAAAATAAATGTTTGGCATAGGATAGTGGTGGGGAACAAATGCTATATAATTTTATGTGTCTATGGGATGAGATTGACTTACATAGTTGATGAGACTATAATGGCTAATTTAATTTACTCCTTTCTTCTATATTTTGGACATCAGCTTCCTTTCCATCCAGTCTTCCAGATATAGGTGTTTTGGTGACAGATGCCACTCGGTTTTTGGCCCCTGCCTCTGGAACTCACTTCTGCATACCCTCAGAACTATCAATTTCCTCTTGCGATTCAGAGTTAAGTAAAACCTTTCTTTTCTAACAGGCATCCCCCTATATGGTTGCATACTCCCCTTCCACCTTCCTTGCCCTCCTTTTCTCCTCTTCATTCATCTCATGTTTGCCTCTCCTCCCAATTCTTGCTAGCAATAAGAGGCAATTCAGTTTGCAGTATGAAATGTGTGCTAAACAATAGAATATTATCTCAACATGAAACATTTGGATTGATAAACTGGTAGCCCTTACACTTAAGGGGATGAATATAGATTTTGATTTAGTATGTTTTATTGAAGGATTACTGATGATTTCAATATAGTTGGAGTCCGAACAATGGTCTTGACTGTATTTCCTTTTTAGCTTTTAGTAGTGAAGGCGCCACAGGAGAGTTAGAGTTGGAGGTAGGCCAAACTCACTGTCATGACTGCAGTGATTGTGGATGGCTTTTGAACCAGTGGCAGTGAAAGCAGTCACGTAATTAGTCTGGGGGACGGAGCATATTCAGAGCAGTGAATTTGTGGCTTTCCAGGTCCTCCTCGGCCCAGACATGCACAGACAGTGCCTTTGTATGTGGGCCTTCGAAGTCAGGGGCCGGCTTGCGCCTTCTGATTTCTGTTTTGCCAAGATGTGAAGAGAGTGGCCAATCCAGTTAGGAGGCAGGGCAGGCTGCACCAAATAGTGCAAAATGGAAACGTTGGCGGCCATGATGGAAGGTGCGATGGGGATGGGCACCTTGTGGAAGAGACCCCAGTTACGCAGAAGATGCAGTCCCTTAGTATTAGGCATGTGATTTAGAGTGACTGCAAAATCACACAAAGGCAGTGATAGATATTAGAACGCATTTCGCGGTGCTCGCCTTGAAGAAAAAGGAAAATGCCGAACTCCACCTGGGTTTACCTCACCTCAGTAGGCCTTAGGCAATGGTTTTTTATCTCCAAAGACCCGTCGCATGGGAGTGCGACATAAAAATTACTTTGTAAACATAACTGCTTGTCCTGGAAAGTGTGGGTTTACATGGAGGCCAAAGTGGGGGGGGGGGTAAAAAAAAAAGATTACATAAGCAGATGCTGGCACATAATCTGTATGCTGGGCAATGCACTCTTAAGTTTTTAGCTGCAAAGACTGCACAGTGGATTCAGACCCTACTGCATAGGTCTGTATGAAACCTGAAGGCAACAGAGTGGCCGGTACTCTGGCTTCCACCTGTCTGTGGTCAATAAGATGAATTCCAATAATCAGGGTAATTCATAGAATTTCGCAGAAAAGTGTCGCAAGCGGCTGGCGCAGAGTGTCCACGTGCGATTGTCTGTGCCAGGCGCGTGCGCTAAAACCGATTTCCGCGCATAGCGTATTCATGGATTTTAGGCTCCCAAACCAGCCGTGGCGCAGAGTATCGCAGCGACCCTGCAGCAGCGCCAGTGACGCCCCCAAGAACGCCCTCGCACAAGGAAAAGCCATCAAAATCGCTAAATCATCGCAAAGGGCTGCGCTAACCCTGGACCAGTTTACAGGGCTGCCAAACAAGGAACGCAAAGCGGATAACGTTTATATCAGGGGTACGCGGGAAGTTTTACACGCGATTAGGCAGGGTACGTGTATTACAGGGGTACGCGGGAAGTTTCACATGCGATTAGCCAGGGTACGTGTATTACAGGGGTACGCGTGAAGTTTTACACGCGATTAGCCAGGGTATGTGTATTACAGGGGTACGCGGGAATTATCACACGCGATTTGGCTGGGTACGTCTATTACAGGGGTGCGCGGGAATTATCACACGCGATTTGGCTGGGTACGTGTATTAAAGGGGTGCGCGGGAATTATCACACGCGATTAGGCTGGTGGGTCCTCACAGGTGTTCCCTGTACACCCTCCACGGCCCCTGCAGGCAGCCCACAAAACAGGGGACTACCCTGCACACCTGCTCATGTCCCCCAGCACCCCACCCCCCAGCAGTCATGGGGCACCCTCCACCAGGCCCCCACACATGTCCCCCTGCACCCCCATCCCCCAGCACTGATGGGCACCCTCCACCAGGCCCCCACTCATGTCCCCTTGCACCCCCACCCCCCAGCAGTCATGGGGCACCCTCCACCAGGCCCCCACACATGTCCCCCTGAACCCCCACCACCCAGCACTGAGGGGCACCCTCCACCAGGCCCCCACTCATGTCCCCTTGCACCCCCACCCCCCAGCAGTCATGGGGCACCTTCCACCAGGCCCCCACACATGTCCCCCTGCACCCCCACCCCTCAGCACTGAGGGGCACCCTCCACCAGGCCCCCACTCATGTCTCCCACCCACCCCACCCCCCAGCACTGTGGGGCACCCTCCACCAGGCCCCCACACATGTCCCCCTGCACCCCCACCCCCCAGCAGTCATGGGCACCCTCCACCAGGCCCCCACTCATGTTCCCCTGCACCCCCACCCCCCAGCAGTCAGGAGCACCTGCCAGTAGGCCCCCACACATTTCTCCCACCACCACCACCCCCCAGCACTGTGGGGCACCCTCCACCAGGCCCCCACTCATGTCTCCCACCCACCCCACCCCCCAGCACTGTGGGGCACCTGCCAGGAGGCCCCCACACATTTCTCCCACCACCCCCACCCCCCAGCATTGTGGGCCACCCTCCACCAGGCCCCCACTCATGTCCCCTTGCACCCCCAGCCCCCAGCACTGTGGGCCACCCTCCACCAGGCCCCCACTCATGTCTCCTTGCACCCCCACCCCCCAGCAGTCATGGGGCACCCTCCACCAGGCCCCCACTCATGTCTCCCACCCACCCCACCCCCCAGCACTGTGGGGCACCCTCCACCAGGCCCCCACTCATGTCCCCTTGCACCCCCACCCCCCAGCAGTCATGGGGCACCCTCCACCAGGCCCCCACACATGTACCCCTGCACCCCCACCCCCCAGCAGTGCAGGGACACCCTCCACCAGGCCCCCACACATGTCCCCCTGCACCCCCACCCCCCAGCACTGAGGGGCACCCTCCACCAGGCCCCCACTCATGTCCCCCTGCACCCCCACCCCCAGCAGTCATGGGCACCCTCCACCAGGCCCCCACTCATGTTCCCCTGCACCCCCACCCCCCAGCAGTCAGGGGCACCTGCCAGCAGCCCCCCACACATTTCTCCCACCACCCCCACCCCCCAGCACTATGGGGCACCTGCCCGCAGGCCCCCACACATTTCTCCCACCACCCCCACCCCCCAGCACTATGGGGCACCCTCCACCAGGCCCCCACACATGTCCCCCTGCACCCCCACCCCCCAGCACTGAGGGGCACCCTCCACCAGGCCCCCACTCATGTCTCCCACCCACCCCACCCCCCAGCACTGTGGGGCACCCTCCACCAGGCCCCCACTCATGTCCCCTTGCACCCCCACCCCCCAGCAGTCATGGGGCACCCTCCACCAGGCCCCCACACATGTCCCCCTGCACCCCCACGCCCCAGCACTGAGGGGCACCCTCCACCAGGCCCCCACTCATGTCCCCTTGCACCCCCACCCCCCAGCAGTCATGGGGCACCCTCCACCAGGCCCCCACACAAGTCCCCCTGCACCCCCACACCCCAGCACTGAGGGGCACCCTCCACCAGGCCCCCACTCATGTCTCCCACCCCCCCCCACCCCCCAGCACTGTGGGGCACCCTCCACCAGGCACCCACTCATGTCCCCTTGCACCCCCACCCCCCAGCAGTCATGGGGCACCCTCCACCAGGCCCCCACACATGTACCCCTGCACCCCCACCCCCCAGCAGTGCAGGGACACCCTCCACCAGGCCCCCACACATGTCCCCCTGCACCCCCACCAACCAGCAGTCAGGGGCACCTGCTAGCAGGCCCCCACACATTTCTCCCACCACCCCCACCCCCCAGCACTGTGGGGCACCCTCCACCAGGCCCCCACTCATGTCTCCCTCCCACCCACCCCACCCCCCAGCACTGTGGGGCACCTGCCAGCAGGCCCCCACACATTTCTCCCACCACCCCAACCCCCCAGCACTGTGGGCCACCCTCCACCAGGCCCCCACTCATGGCCCCTTGCACCCCCAGCCCCCAGCAGTCATGGGGCACCCTCCACCAGGCCCCCACTCATGTCTCCCACCCACCCCACCCCCCAGCACTGTGGGCACCCTCCACCAGGCCCCCACTCACCCCTTGTACCCCCACCCCCCAGCAGTCATGGGGCACCCTCCACCAGGCCCCCACACATGTACCCCTGCACCCCCACCCCCCAGCAGTGCAGGGACACCCTCCACCAGGCCCCCACACATGTCCCCCTGCACCCCCACCCCCCAGCACTGAGGGGCACCCTCCACCAGGCCCCCACTCATGTCCCCCTGCACCCCCACCCCCCAGCAGTCATGGGCACCCTCCACCAGGCCCCCACTCATGTTCCCCTGCACCCCCACCCCCAGCAGTCAGGGGCACCTGCCAGCATGCCCCCACACATTTCTCCCACCACCCCCACCCCCCAGCACTGTGGGGAACCTGCCAGCAGGCCCCCACACATTTCTCCCACCACCCCCACCCCCCAGCACTGTGGGGCACCTGCCACCAGGCCCCCACACATGTCCCCGCGCCCACAAGCCCTGAAAATCCTCAAGCATGGGCCTCATGGCCAGCCACCACAGCCCAAAGACACAACCAAGTATCACATGCGCCCATGATACTACTCCAATGGAAACAATGTAAATGAACACATGTGTCTCACACACACACAATGGTTGCAAGTGAACCTGAAAACCCATATCATGACATGCATGAAAACAATGAGATGAAACCACACATTGAAGAATGAAAAAATCAAAATAATGTATTAAAAACAACAGTAATGGCAATCAAAATTAAACAAAATACACAAGGAAAAAAAAAGAAAATTAAGCTGGCTGTGCATTTTCAAATTAAAATCAATAAATGATAATCCAAAAAAATGTCTCCCAAAGTTCCAGTCCATAAAAAGTAAATGAAGG
This sequence comes from Ambystoma mexicanum, assembly GCF_040938575.1. NCBI lineage: Eukaryota > Metazoa > Chordata > Amphibia > Caudata > Ambystomatidae > Ambystoma > Ambystoma mexicanum. The sequence goes on from NC_090925.1 coordinate 382,392,201, forward strand.
GAAAAAAGAAATAGAAAACCATTGCTCCATGGAAAAAAATATTCATAGTAAAATAAATATCCAAATGCAAAGTCAAACTATGTACAAAGTATTCAGGGTCCATCATCCCAACAGAAGAAATGAAACCTACCTAAAATGGAACTATATACAAAAGGTGGAGCAGTGTCCGTCGACTCCAAATCAAAATAAACAATAAAGGAAACCTATCACTAAATAACTATATACAATGGCGGCGGGCCAGTCCAGCGGCTCACTCAGTGGTGTTCCGGGCCAGGGCATCATCGAACTCCTCGTCTATGTCCCGGAGGCGGTCCTGTTCCATGGCCCTGAGGGTCCGCAGGGACGCCGACATGTTCACCTCCAACTCCCTGCGGATTGCCTCGAGGCACTCGGCCCGCCTCAGGGCCCTCCGCATGGAGTTCTCCGCCCTGACCATCGTGAGCCGCGCCTCTTCCACCCGCCGCCGCTCCGCATCTATGGCGTGGCCCAACCGCTGCCACACAGAAGACACTTCCCGTCCTGGGTCCTCCTGCCCTCCGGCCGATGCCTGCCCCTCCGATGTTGAAGGCCCCGAGCTATCGTGGCTCCCACCTACAGCCTCCTGCTGCTGCAGCTGCTGCTATCCATGTGCCCTGTCCGATGGTGCCTGCACATCCTCCTCCAGCTGGGGTGCAGTCGTTGATGTGGCCACCCCTGCTGGACGTCCGACTCCCGACTGTGGCAGGGATCTGTTGTCCACCAGCCTGGCCACACGGTCAGAGGCAGCTCCACAGGGCACCCAGGTGACACATGGGTGGGAAGATGGCATGGAGGACGACTGGGGCATAGGGGGTTCTGTGGAGGAGGGGGTCGGAACAAGGTCCAGGAAACGGAGGAATCCAGCCCTGGTGAGCTGTCCCAGTGGGTCAACGCGGTCAACGAGCCATGCGAGAAGACGTGCAGACTCATCATGAAAAGAATGCAGGTCAGCTCGCATGGCCCGTTGACGCAACGCCACCCCACCCTGGACAGGCTCAACCTGGTGCAGGATAGCCACATCCACAGGGAGAGGAAGGCCAGGTGTTGTAAGCCAATCCCCTCCCTGAGAACGGGTCTGGAGGTAGGCATCCCCGCTGGTGCAAGATGATGCAGTGACAGGAGCAGGGACAGGATTGCACACAGGCACCTCCGCGGCGGCCTGTGCTGCCTCCTGTCCCTGATCCTGCACTGCACCACTAGCACCAGTGGAATCCCCACCTCCAGACCCCGCCTCTGTCGCTTGCACGGCCTCCTCCTCCTCCAAACCCCCCACCAACCTGGATGACTCCGTGCCATCTTCCTCCGTTGGGCCCTGTGGGGTCCCAGCTGCCCCTTCTGCTGCCGAGGAGTCCAACTCCAACCTCCGCCTCTTGGACCTCCCCTCGGCAGCTGCGGCCTGGGACACGGCACCGGACTCCTCACTCCCCGACGAGATCAGAACCTGGGAGGGGAGCTGGGCCTTGCGTCTCCGGCTGGTGGTGCGACCCCTGCCGCTGTGCTCCACAGCACCTTCTCCGCCCTCTTCATCAGTTGACGCTGCAGACAGGGAGAAAGAAAACACAGGCATCAGGGCACTGTACAATGGACTCATACACACATGACAGTTATACATGAGTGGCATTGGTAAACCTCAGACATGGCATCACAATCCCCAACACACATGTCATTTCAACTTGCACACATGAGCCATACCACAGCCATATTGCAACAGCCAGCACCATCCATTCACATACAACAGCATGAGCAGCCAAAGGTCATCCACACATCACATGCAACATAGGGAGTGCATTACACATGCACACACACCACCAAACTTGCATGCATGTGTACACCTCCGCCAACTGTCGCAGTGTTCTGATCGACATCCATGTCACACCTGACAATCATTCCTCCACATCCTGTGCCATGCAAGCCCACACACACAAGCACCATCCATGTGTCACACATGAGACCCCTCGCATGTGTCACCCTCACGGCCCTGTACACCCCCCCTACTTGCCCACATAAAAATACATGTTCAACCTGCACACTCCTGGCACACCACCACACGCACAGCTTACAATCAGTATGCATGTACACTTACCGCTCGACTCCAGACGGGTCTGCCTCTCAAGGACCTGGACGTGGAGCGCTGGGGATATGCGTTCCAGGACCCTCATCTGATCTTCCGACAAGTGGCCCCGGCGCCCCTTAGCATCCGCTGCCTTCAGGAGGCGCCGGGCCATGTTGAGGGTCCTGGACCTGAAGTCCTCCCAGCGCTTCCTGACACGTTCGTAGTCACGGACTGCCACCTCCTCCGCGTTGATGGCAGTCACGATGTCCATCCAGATCCGAGTCTGTCCTTCCTTGTCGGCGCGCAACCTTCCGAAGAGGGCATCATACTGCCCCAGGACATGCTCCACCAGGACACCAACTTCGGTGGCAGTGAAGCTGGTGCCCCTCTGCCTCCTTGGCCGGGGGTTGCCACTGGTGCCAGATGTTGCAGTGCCCGACATGGCAACCCCAGAGGCAGGAGTGGGTGTGCAACTGGGTCCTGGGGCTGGGCTGTGGAGCGATGGAAAAGCAGTCGGGAGTCTTCGGTTCCAGCAGGGATGGTCACAGCAACAGCACCCCTGGCTGATGTACAGGCAGCAAATGGCAGGGCACGTGGGCAGCAGACAGTCAGGCAGCAGCAGATGGCAGGTGGGAGCATGCTCAGGGCTCTGGGGGGCAGTAATTCGGCCTTCTGGGCAGGAGCGTGGTCATCCGTGTGTGAACGCGTGGCCAGCTTGATACAGAGTGATTTTGCACGTGAAAATCCAGTACGTCTGCGTGTAATTCGAGGAAAGGCCCTTAGCGCGTAAGCGCGTCAGCACACGTCTGTACATTCATTGGCACAAAGGCCACCAGCGTATGCGTGTCTATGAAGTCACGTGCACGTTGAATATGGCGCACGTTTGAAATGTTGCGTGTTAAAAAAATGAAAGACACGTCCGAGTGTCAAAGCGTGTAATTGGTGGAAATGGCCTTAGCGCGTACACGTGGAAGTGACAAAGCGTGTAATTGGTGGAAATGGCCCTAGCGCGTACACGTGGAAGTGACAAAGCGTGTAATTGGTGGAAATGGCCCTAGCGCGTACACGCGGAAGTGACGCTGGACGTGTGGGCCTGCATAAAAGGTACGTGTAGAACACCATTTCCTTGTACGTGCTTTTTGTGGCAAGCGAGTGGGTGAAATCTGTACTTCTTGTCGTTTCACACGCGATTTACTTCACAGCGTTTCAAGTTCGTACTCCCTGTTACCTCTGACAGCTTTTTCTCTTTTTTCTCTTTTTCTGGTTTTCCTGGGCCTGTTCCCTCAAACAGCGTTCCCTTCTACTGTTGTCCTGTCTCCTCAGACAGCGTACAATTCTTCTTTTGGCGGGGGTGTTTCCAACGCGCACACGCGCTTCTTTTTCACGCTCTTTTTCCTGGCAGATGGTGAGTCACGCACGTATCTAACATCTGTGCTTGCCCCGTGTGTAGCCTACCCCTTCAGAGATCATTCTAGGCTGCGTGTGACACTCATACGTTCATTCTTGTGTTACTGGGTGCCACAGCGTAGTGCAGGTTTATTTTTCCACACATGTGGTCTAGGAGGGGTTGCATGCACGTTATCTCCCTTTTTTGGGCTTCCTGTGCGTTGCGTGACCCGTCATCTTTCCCCAGGGGTCACATTCAGCCTTGCTAGAGCACTAGGGTACGATTACCATCTGGTACCCAACCCCTTTGACCCCCAATTGCCCAGGACAATAGTTTACAGCCACTCCCATACGCACATTAACATCAGTGCCATGGTTGGGAGGCGAGGAATCCGTAAGGGTGGCAAAGGTGGACGAGCCACAAGTGGTGGCCGTGGTGGATCCGGTAGGGGACGTGGTCGTTACTTGCAGGGTGACCCTGTCCCCCCATGTGTGGAGGACCAGTTAAGGGCACCCATAATCCCCCCCCGCCCCCCCTGGTTGAGGGTGATGTGGCTGACACCATCCATGCTCAGCCCTTGTTGGACCATCCCATTGTGGCACCAGACCTGGCTGACTCCATGGCTGACTTCCAGGTCAGCTGGCCTATGACACGTGCGCTGGTGCACGTTGATGTCATCAGGCCACGTGGATCAGGGGCAGCAAGGTCATCTGCTGCCCCAAGTAGGCAGGGTGGAGAGGCTGCAGGGGCAGCTGCGGCTCCATCCACCCCAGCTCTCACACACCCAGCCAGGACAGTGTCGGTCCTAGTCCATCCTGCTGACATTCCCCCTGACACCATTACACTTGAGCCAATGCCTGCACCAACTCCCATGCTGAGTGTGCAATCCCACACTCCTGATACAGAGTCCACCAGGGCTCCTGCCCCTAGTGTCCAGAGCGGCGTAGGACACTCAGGATCCCCACCACCTTCCAAGCAGAAGAGGAAGAGTGCTTGTCCGGCACAGGCTGATGCCCCAGACACGGCTACACAGTCCGGCCCGTCGAGGAAGCCCAGCTTCACGGATGCCGAACTGAATGCACTTGTCGAGTATGTGTCCGCACATGATAACGAAATGGTCATTGTTGCAGGATCCAAGACCACACCTGCACAACGCCAGGCACACTGGCAGACGTTGCGGACATCGTAGGTGCCCTTGGAATCATGAGGCGCACAGCCAATAATTGCTATAAGCGCTGGAATGACCTAAAGCGCAGGGCAAAGAATAAGCTGGCCTCAAGTCATGCCGCAACTCTAGTGACTGGAGGTGGGTCTCCAGTAGAAGACATGGAACTCACTCCATATGAGTCAGTCGCTGGGACCTACGTCACAGAGGAACAGATCCAAGGCGTGGGAGATCTGCCAGATTATGAGGCATTGTCCGGTGAGTGCACATGCATGTGTGTGTCATCCATGTGCATGGTGTGTGTGTGAGGGCTTCTGTTTGTGTGCCAGGTGAGGGTGTGTGTGCCTGAGTTGTTTGGGTCACCCATGTGCTTCATCCAATACATTCTGCGCAGCAGCATTTGGCCATAGCAGTATCCCTTCTGCCAACAGTAGACATCTAGCCCAACACCACGCCAGTTGCCCTTGAAGTGTCACCTTGTGTACGTGTATTACAGGGGTGCGCGGGAATTATCACACGCGATTTGGCTGGGTACGTGTATTACAGGGGTGCGCGGGAATTATCACACGCGATTAGGCTGGGTGGGTCCTCACAGGTGTTCCCTGTACACCCTCCACGGCCCCTGCAGGCAGCCCACAAAACAGGGGACTACCCTGCACTCCTGCTCATGTCCCCCAGCACCCCACCCCCCAGCAGTCATGGGGCACCCTCCACCAGGCCCCCACACATGTCCCCCTGCACCCCCACCCCCCAGCACTGAGGGGCACCGTCCACCAGGCCCCCACTCATGTCCCCTTGCACCCCCACCCCCCAGCAGTCATGGGGCACCCTCCACCAGGCCCCCACTCATGTCCCCCTGCACCCCCACCCCCCAGCACTGAGGGGCACCCTCCACCAGGCCCCCACTCATGTCTCCCACCCACCCCACGCCCCAGCACTGTGGGGCACCCTCCACCAGGCCCCCACTCATGTCCCCTTGCACCCCCACCCCTGAGCAGTCATGGGGCACCCTCCACCAGGCCTCCACACATGTACCCCTGCACCCCCACCCCTCAGCAGTGCAGGGACACCCTCCACCAGGCCCCCACACATGTCCCCCTGCACCACCACCCCCCAGCAGTCATGGGCACCCTCCACCAGGCCCCCACTCATGTTCCCCTGCACTCCCACACCCCAGCAGTCAGGGGAACCTGCCAGCAGGCCCCCACACATTTCTCCCACCACCCCCACCCCCCAGCACTGTGGGGCACCCTCCACCAGGCCCCCACTCATGTCTCCCACCCACCCCACCCCCCAGCACTGTGGGGCACCTGGCAGCAAGCCCCCACATATTTCTCCCACCACCCCCACCCCCCAGCACTGTGGCCCACCGTCCACCAAGCCCCCACTCATGTCCCCTTGCACCCCCAGCCCCCAGCACTGTGGACCACCCTCCACCAGGCCCCCACTCATGTCCCCTTGTGCCCCCACCCCCCAGCAGTCATGGAGCACCCTCCACCAGGCCCCCACTCATGTCTCCCACCCACCCCACCCCCAGCACTGTGGGGCACCCTCCACCAGGCCCCCACTCATGTCCCCTTGCACCCCCACCCCCCAGCAGTCATGGGGCACCCTCCACCAGGCCCCCACACATGTACCCCTGCACCCCCACCCCCCAGCAGTGCAGGGACACCCTCCACCAGGCCCCCACACATGTCCCCCTGCACCCCCACCCCCCAGCACTGAGGGGCACCCTCCACCAGGCCCCCACTCATGTCCCCCTGCACCCCCAGCCCCCACCAGTCATGGGCACCCTCCACCAGGCCCCCACTCATGTTCCCCTGCACCCCCACCCCCAGCAGTCAGGGGCACCTGCCAGCAGGCCCCCACACATTTCTCCCACCACCCCCACCCCCCAGCACTGTGGGGCACCTGCCAGCAGGCCCCCACCCATTTCTCCCACCACCCCCACCCCCCAGCACTGTGGGGCACCCTCCACCAGGCCCCCACTCATGTCCCCTTGCACCCCCACCCCCAGCAGTCATGGGGCACCCTCCACCAGGCCCCCACACATGTCCCCCTGCACCCCCACCCCCCAGCACTGAGGGGCACCCTCCACCAGGCCCCCACTCATGTCTCCCACCCACCCCATCCCCCAGCACTGTGGGGCACCTGGCAGCAAGCCTCCACACATTTCTCCCACCACCCCCACCCCCCAGCACTGTGGGCCACCCTCCACCAAGCCCCCACTCATGTCCCCTTGCACCCCCAGCCCCCAGCACTGTGGACCACCCTCCACCAGGCCCCCACTCATGTCCCCTTGCGCCCCCACCCCCCAGCAGTCATGGGGCACCCTCCACCAGGCCCCCACTCATGTCTCCCACCCACCCCACCCCCAGCACTGTGGGGCACCCTCCACCAGGCCCCCACTCATGTCCCCTTGCACCCCCACCCCCCAGCAGTCATGGGGCACCCTCCACCAGGCCCCCACACATGTACCCCTGCACCCCCACCCCCCAGCAGTGCAGGGACACCCTCCACCAGGCCCCCACACATGTCCCCTGCACCCCCACCCCCCCAGCACTGAGGGGCACCCTCCACCAGGCCCCCACTCATGTCCCCCTGCACCCCCAGCCCCCACCAGTCATGGGCACCCTCCACCAGGCCCCCACTCATGTTCCCCTGCACCCCCACCCCCAGCAGTCAGGGGCACCTGCCAGCAGGCCCCCACACATTTCTCCCACCACCCCCACCCCCCCGCACTGTGGGGCACCTGCCAGCAGGCCCCCACACATTTCTCCCACCACCCCCACCCCCCAGCACTGTGGGGCACCCTCCACCAGGCCCCCACTCATGTCCCCTTGCATCCCCAGCAGTCATGGGGCACCCTCCACCAGGCCCCCACACATGTCCCCCTGCACCCCCACCCCCCAGCACTGAGGGGCACCCTCCACCAGGCCCCCACTCATGTCTCCCACCCACCCCACCCCCCAGCACTGTGGGGCACCCTCCACCAGGCCCCCACTCATGTCCCCTTGCACCCCCACCCCCCAGCAGTCATGGGGCACCCTCCACCAGGCCCCCACACATGTCCCCCTGCACCCCCACCCCCCAGCACTGAGAGGCACCCTCCACCAGGCCCCCACTCATGTCCCCTTGCACCCCCACCCCCCAGCAGTCATGGGGCACCCTCCACCAGGCCCCCACACATGTCCCCCTGCACCCCACCCCCCAGCACTGAGGGGCACCCTCCACCAGGCCCCCACTCATGTCTCCCACCCACCCCACCCCCCAGCACTGTGGGGCACCCTCCACCAGGCACCCACTCATGTCCCCTTGCACCCCCACCCCCCAGCAGTCATGGGGCACCCTCCACCAGGCCCCCACACATGTACCCCTGCACCCCCACCCCCCAGCAGTGCATGGACACCCTCCACCAGGCCCCACACATGTCCCCCTGCACCCCCACCCCCCAGCAGTGCAGGGGCACCCTCCACCAGGCCCCCACACATGTCCCCCTGCACCCCCACCCCCCAGCAGTCAGGGGCACCTGCCAGCAGGCCCCCACACATTTATCCCACCACCCCCACCCCCCAGCACTGTGGGGCACCCTCCACCAGGCCCCCACTCATGTCTCCCACCCACCCCACCCCCAGCACTGTGGGGCACCTGCCAGCAGGCCCCCACACATTTCTCCCACCACCCCCACCCCCCAGCACTGTGGACCACCCTCCACCAGGCCCCCACTCATGTCCCCTTGCACCCCCACCCCCCAGCAGTCATGGGGCACCCTCCACCAGGCCCTCACACATGTACCCCTGCACCCCCACCCCCCAGCAGTGCAGGGACACCCTCCACCAGGCCCCCACACATGTCCCCCTGCACCCCCACCCCCCAGCACTGAGGGGCACCCTCCACCAGGCCCCCACTCATGTCCCCCTGAACCTCCAGCCCCCAGCAGTCATGGGCACCCTCCACCAGGCCCCCACTCATGTTCCCCTGCACCCCCACCCCCCAGCAGTCAGGGGCACCTGCCAGCAGGCCCCCACACATTTCTCCCACCACCCCCACCCCCCAGCACTGTGGGGCACCTGCCAGCAGGCCCCCACACATGTCCCCCTGCCCACAGGCCCTGACAATCCTCAAGCATGGGCCTCATGGCCAGCCACCACAGCCCAAAGACACAACCAAGTATTACATGCGCCCATGATACTACTCCAATGGAAACAATGTAAATGAACACATGTGTCTCACACACACACAATGGTTGCAAGTGAACCTGAAAACCCATATCATGACATGCATGAAAACAATGAGATGAAACCACACATTGAAGAATGAAAAAATCAAAATAATGTATTAAAAACAACAGTAATGGCAATCAAAATTAAACAAGATACACAAGGAAAAAAAAAGAAAATTAAGCTGGCTGTCCCTTTTCAAATTAAAATCAATAAATGATAATCCAAAAAAATGTCTCCCAAAGTTCCAGTCCATAAAAAGTAAATGAAGGGAAAAAAGAAATAGAAAACCATTGCTCAATGGAAAAAAATATTCATAGTAAAAAAAATATCCAAATGCAAAGTCAAACTATGTACAAAGTATTCAGGGTCCATCATCCCAACAGAAGAAATGAAACCTACCTAAAATGGAACTATATACAAAAGGTGGAGCAGTGTCCGTCGACTCCAAATCAAAATTAACAATAAAGGAAACCTATCACTAAATAACTATATACAATAGCGGCGGGCCAGTCCAGCGGCTCACTCAGTGGTGTTCCGGGCCAGGGCATCATCGAACTCCTCGTCTATGTCCCGGAGGCGGTCCTGTTCCATGTCCCGAGGGTCCGCAGGGACGCCGACATGTTCACCTCCAACTCCCTGCGGATTGCCTCGAGGAACTCGGCCCGCCTCAGGCCCTCCGCATGGAGTTCTCCGCCCTGACCATCGTGAGCCGCGCCTCTTCCGCCTGCCGCCTCTCCGCATCTATGGCGTGGCCCAACCGCTGCCACACGGAAGACACTTCCCGTCCTGGGTCCTCCTGCCCTCCGGCCGATGCCTGCCCCTCCGATGTTGAAGGCCCCGAGCTATCGTTGCTCCCACCTACAGCCTAGTGCTGCTGCAGCTGCTGCTGTCCATGTGCCCTGTCCGATGGTGCCTGCACATCCTCCTCCAGCTGGGGTGCAGTCGTTGATGTGGCCACCCCTGCTGGACGTCCGACTCCCGACTGTGGCAGGGATCTGTTGTCCACCAGCCTGGCCCAGGTGACACATGGGTGGGAAGATGGCATGGAGGACGACTGGGGCATAGGGGGTTCTGTGGAGGAGGGGGTCGGAACAAGGTCCAGGAAACGGAGGAATCCAGCCCTGGTGAGCTGTCCCAGTGGGTCAACGCGGTCAACGAGCCATGCGAGAAGACGTGCAGACTCATCATGAAAAGACTGCAGGTCAGCTCGCATGGCCCGTTGACGCAACGCCACCCCACCCCACCCTGGACAGGCTCACCCTGGTGCAGGATAGCCACATCCGCAGGGAGAGGAAGGCCAGGTGTTGTAAGCCAATCCCCTCCCTGAGAACGGGTCTGGAGGTAGGTATCCCTGCTGGTGCAAGATGATGCAGTGACAGGAGCAGGGACAGGATTGCACACAGGCACCTCCGCGGCGGCCTGTGCTGCCTCCTGTCCCTGATCCTGCACTGCACCACTAGCACCAGTGGAATCCCCACCTCCAGACCCCGCCTCTGTCGCTTGCACGGCCTCCTCCTCCTCCAAACCCCCAACCAACCTGGATGACTCCGTGCCATCTTCCTCCGTTGGGCCCTGTGGGGTCCCAGCTGCCCCTTCTGCTGCCGAGGAGTCCAACTCCAACCTCCGCCTCTTGGACCTCCCCTCGGCAGCTGCGGCCTGGGACACGGCACCGGACTCCTCACTCCCCGACGAGATCAGAACCTGGGAGGGGAGCCGGGCCTTGCGTCTCCGGCTGGTGGTGCGACCCCTGCCGCTGTGCTCCACAGCACCTTCTCCACCCGCTTCATCAGTTGACGCTGCAGACAGGGAGAAAGAAAACACAGGCATCAGGGCACTGTACAATGGACTCATACACACATGACAGTTATACATGAGTGGCATTGGTAAACCTCAGACATGGCATCACAATCCCCAACACACATGTCATTTCAACTTGCACACATGAGCCATACCACAGCCATATTGCAACAGCCAGCACCATCCATTCACATACAACAGCATGAGCAGCCAAAGGTCATCCACACATCACATGCAACATAGGGAGTGCATTACACATGCACACACACCACCAAACTTGCATGCATGTGTACACCTCCGCCAACTGTCGCAGTGTTCTGATCGACATCCATGTCAAACCTGACAATCATTCCTCCACATCCTGTGCCATGCAAGCCCACACACACAAGCACCATCCATGTGTCACACATGAGACCCCTCGCATGTGTCACCCTCATGGCCTTGTACACCCCCCCCCTACTTGCCCACATAAAAATACATGTTCAACCTGCACACTCCTGACACACCACCACACGTACAGCTTACAATCAGTATGCATGTACACTTACCGCTCGACTCCAGACGGGTCTGCCTCTCAAGGACCTGGACGTGGAGCGCTGGGGATATGCGTTCCAGGACCCTCATCTGATCTTCCGACAAGTGGCCCCGGCGCCCCTTAGCATCCGCTGCTTTCAGGAGGCGGCGGGCCTTGTTGAGGGTCCTGGACCTGAAGTCCTCCCAGAGCTTCCTGACACGTTCGTAGTCGCGGACTGCCACCTCCTCCGCGTTGATGGCAGTCACGATGTCCATCCAGATCCGAGTCCGTCCTTCCTTGTCGGCGCACATCCTTCCAAAGAGGGCATCATACTGCCCCAGGACATGCTCCACCAGGACACCAACTTCGGTGGCAGTGAAGCTGGTGCCCCTCTGCCTCCTTGGCCGGGGGTTGCCACTGGTGCCAGATGTTGCAGTGCCCGACATGGCAACCCCAGAGGCAGGAGTGGGTGGGCAACTGGGTCCTGGGGCTGGGCTGTGGAGCGATGGAAAAGCAGTCGGGAGTCTTCGGTTCCAACAGGGGTGGTCACAGCAACAGCACCCCTGGCTGATGTACAGGCAGCAAATGGCAGGGCACGTGGGCAGCAGACAGTCAGGCAGCAGCAGATGGCAGGTGGGAGCGTGCTCAGGGCTCTGGGGGGCAGTAATTCGGCCTTCTGGGCAGGAGCGTGGTCTTCCGTGTGTGAACGCGTGGCCAGCTTGATACGGAGTGATTTTGCACGTGAAAATCCAGCACGCCTGGGTGTAATTCGAGGAAAGGCCCTTAGCGCGTAAGCGTGTCAGCACACGTCTGTACATTCATTGGCCCAAAGGCCACCAGCGTATGCGCGTCTATGAAGTCACGTGCACGTTGAATATGGCGCACGTTTGAAATGTTGCGTGTTTAAAAAATGAAAGACACGTCCGAGTGTCAAAGCGTGTAATTGGTGGAAATGGCCTTAGCGCGTACACGTGGAAGTGACAAAGCGTGTAATTGGTGGAAATGGCCCTAGCGCGTACACGCGGAAGTGGCAAAGCGTGTAATTGGTGGAAATGGCCCTAGCGCATACACGCGGAAGTGACAAAGCGTGTAATTGGTGGAAATGGCCCTAGCGCGTACACGCGGAAGTGACGCTGGACGTGTGGGCCTGCATAAAAGGTACGTGTAGAACACCATTTCCTGTACGTGCTTTTCGTGGCAAGCGAGTGGGTGAAATCTGTACTTCTTGTCGTTTCACACGCGATTTACTTCACAGCGTTTCAAGTTCGTACTCCCTGTTACCTCTGACAGCTTTTTCTCTTTTTTCTCTTTTTCTGGTTTTCCTGGGCCTGTTCCCTCAAACAGCGTTCCCTTCTACTGTTGTCCTGCCTCCTCAGACAGCGTACAATTCTTCTTTTGGCGGGGGTGTTGCCAACGTGCACACGCGCTTCTTTTTCACGCTCTTTTTCCTGGCAGATGGTGAGTCACGCAAGTATCTAACATCTGTGCTTGCCCCGTGTGTAGCCTACCCCTTCAGAGGTCATTCTAGGCTGCGTGTGACACGCATACGTTCATTCTTGTGTTACTGGGTGCCACAGCGTAGTGCAGGTTTATTTTTCCGCACACGTGGTCTAGGAGGGGTTGCGTGCACGTTATCTCCCTTTTTTGGGCTTCTTGTGCGTTGCGTGACCCATCATCTTTCCCCAGGGGTCACATTCAGCCTTGCTAGAGCACTAGGGTACGATTACCATCTGGTACCCAACCCCTTTGACCCCCAATTGCCCAGGACAATAGTTTACAGCCACTCCCATACGCACATTAACATCAGTGCCATGGTTGGGAGGCGAGGAATCCGTAAGGGTGGCAAAGGTGGACGAGCCACAAGTGGTGGCCGTGGTGGATCCGGTAGGGGACATGGTTGTTACTTGCAGGGTGACCCTGTCCCCCCATGTGTGGAGGACCAGTCAAGGGCACCCATAATCCCCCCCCGCCCCCCCTGGTTGAGGGTGATGTGGCTGACACATCCATGCTCAGCCCTTGTTGGACCAGCCCATTGTGGCACCAGACCTGGCTGACTCCATGGCTGACTTCCAGGTCAGCAGGCCTATGACACGTGCGCTGGTGCACGTTGATGTCATCAGGCCACGTGGATCAGGGGCAGCAAGGTCATCTGCTGCCCCAAGTAGGTAGGGTGGAGAGGCTGCAGGGGCAGCTGCGGCTCCATCCACCCCAGCTCTCACACACCCAGCCAGGACAGTGTCGGTCCTAGTCCATCCTGCTGACATTCCCCCTGACACCATTACACTTGAGCCAATGCCTGCACCAACTCCCATGCTGAGTGTGCAATCCCACACTCCTGATACAGAGTCCACCAGGGCTCCTGCCCCTAGTGTCCAGAGTGTCGTAGGACACTCAGGATCCCCACCACCTTCCAAGCAGAAGAGGAAGAGTGCTCGTCCGGCACAGGCTGATGCCCCAGACACGGCTACACAGTCCAGCCCGTCGAGGAAGCCCAGCTTCATGGATGCCGAACTGAATGCACTTGTCGAGTATGTGTCCGCACATGATAACGAAATGGTCAGTGTTGCAGGATCCAAGACCACACCTGCACAACGCAGGCACACTGGCAGACCGTTGCGGACATCGTAAGTGCCCTTGGAATCGTGAGGCGCACAGCCAATGATTGCTATAAGCACTGGAATGACCTAAAGCGCAGGGCAAAGAATAAGCTGGCCTCAAGTCATGCCGCAACTCTAGTGACTGGAGGTGGGTCTCCAGTAGAAGACATGGAACTCACTCCACATGAGTCAGTCGCTGGGACCTACGTCACGGAGGAACAGATCCAAGGCGTGGGAGATCTGCCAGATCATGAGGCATTGTCCGGTGAGTGCACATGCATGTGTGTGTCATCCATGTGCATGGTGTGTGTGTGAGGGCTTCTGTTTGTGTGCCAGGTGAGGGTGTGTGTGCCTGAGTTGTTTGGGTCACCCAGGTGCTTCATCCAATACATTCTGCGCAGCAGCATTTGGCCATAGCAGTATCCCTTCTGCCAACAGTAGACATCTAGCCCAACACCACGCCAGTTGCCCTTGAAGTGTCACCTTGCCACAACATTGTTGCTTATTTTTCTCTGTTCATTCAGGCAGATTATTTGCATTCCACCACTTTTACTAGGCATTTCTCAGTCCTCTAGTCACATGTCTGACATGGCTATGGTAAAGTGGAGTGACTTTGTTACCTGGATATCATTTGTTTAGACATGTCCCTGTGCAATAGGACCTTTTTGGACTGGCAGCTCCAGGTGAGAAATCAGACCTGTTTGAATTAGAAAAGCTATTACATGAGGGAACTGGACTGAATGAATAAGTGCTGCCCTCCTCTCCATCTTCACTCAATAGCAATGGTACATGCCATCTGTGTGATGGCATGTGTATTTCACCTGGCAATCACAGGCCAATGTGTGATGCCACTGCTAGGCAGCATGCAGCAAATGTGTTGATCTTCCATCTTGGTGTCATCAATGTGTGCCATTTGCCTCCCCTTCATACGCAGTGAGGGTGCATGCATGGGAGGGTTTTAGTCATGTGGGACATGTGTCAATCAAGTACTGGTTCTGTTGCTTCTCAGCCCTAATTGTGTGCCATAGTGCTAATGCCTGTTTCCATTTCTTTTCTTTCATGTCTTTGCAGGGGATGACGCACTTGATACAGCTGGGGTTGTGGAGATGGTGCAGACCCAGGAGGGGTCTCAGGCCCGACCGACCACCAGTGAGGGACGTGGTGTGGTGGTGGGTGAAAACCCACAACTGCTACAGGTCGTGCTCTCAAGGGGTGTCTCTGGGTGCACCTCCCCCGAGCTCTATTCAGGTGTCGATTCGGATGATGAGACCTATGTGGCATCGCAGGTGAGTGTTCCTGGGAGGGATTCTCTTCTGTCCGACCCACCTGCACCAGGGGTAGTACCCTCAATGGGGATGTCAGTGTTGACAGGTCCGCCTTTGGTGGTTACGGATGCAGGGTCACACTCCGCAACATCTGATCCTGTTCCTGGGCCAGCAGATCAGAGGGGGAATGCAGTCCTGCAGCCTCAGGCAGTGCCGGCACAGCATGGCGCAGTTTGCCTTGCCCCAGACAGGTGTGGGGCCCGCCGAGGTGGTGGCCGTACGCCACCTGGCAATACCGCATGGGAGCAATCCATATACGGTATGGCTACCCAACAGGCAGCATCATCAGAGATGATGGCTCAGGCCATGGATAGGGTGGCCACTTCCATTGTCCACCCAGAAAGGCTGATGGAGCGACTGCAGCAGGCAACAGACTCCATCTGCCGGTCACACAGGGAGGACATGTTGGCGTCCAACAGGGACAGGCGGGCGGCACTGGCGACTCTGCAGGATGCCCTTTCCATAGAGTCCCAGGGCCACAGGGAAGCCCTGAGGGTGGAACTCAGTCAGACCAGGACGACCCTTGTTGAGCTTGAGGCTTCAACACACAGAAGGACAGAAGAGCAGCTCGAGCGTCTCACACGTACGCTCTCAGCTGAGATGCAGGCAACTCGGGCGGAGGTCCGGTCATCCCGTGAGTTGTTGCATGGGGACCTCCGCACGATTATCCTCCAGAACCAGACCTTCCACACTCGCATGCTTGCTGCCATGGAGGAGCAGACTAGGGCTTTGCGTGGGCTGCCTCCCATAGTGCCACCACCTCCTGATGCAGCTGCAGAGTCTGAGGAGAGCGACCACAGTGATTCTCTCACAATAGGGTAGCCGTGTCGGCCACGAGCCCATGGAGGTGTTTTTTTTCCCAGAATCCACACAGGTGGGTTCTGGTGTGCATCCTGACCTCGGACCTCCTGGGTGGCCTCCCCCACCCCCCCTGGCCCATTCATGGCCATTTTTATAAAAAAAAAAAAATGTCATCTTTTTTTTAACAGTGTGTTGCCTTGTGTGGCTCCCGTGGGCATCCGCTGTATTGTGGCTGGGCACGTGCAAGCTTGTCCTGATTTTGGGTTAGATGCTTGGGTTTGTGAGACACACACCCCTCCTGCTTCCCGTTTCCATGGGCTTGCAAAGGGTGTCCCCAAGTGACATTGACTTACACAGTGACGTTGGACTCCCACTACATGTGTGGGTAGTCTAGTCAATACTGTGTATACATTCCTAGTGCATATTGCTGTTGTGTTGTACACTGTATGTTGCATAGATGTGTAACTCATCATCCATGTCTACCGCCTAATTTGCAGGTCCTTTCCTCATGTCTACACAAGGCCCTCTACTTTGGAGATGGAGTCCATGTTGGCAGCAGTACACCTACAACTCTACATGGCGGGAACACTGTACAGTTGGAAGTGTTGGGAGTGCAGGCATTTCCAGGTGGTGAGACTACTACTTTCTTACATTCGTAATGTCATGTTAATGGTAGTCTTGAGGGTCAGTAGCTGATAAGTGTTATTGCTAAATACCTGCTCAAGTGTGTTGTTGGTCCTGCATTACTGTGAGCATTTCAGGTGTCGCGAGTTTCAATTAGGGACACTGTACTTTGTGACACTTGTGTCATGTTGTGGGGATTACTTTGTTTGCCCTCACATAGCATGACATGGCATGGTGTGTCGTGTGGCGGTGCTGGGGATGGGTTGGGTGACATGGCACTGTCCTCATGTTGCATTTTGCAAGTGGGTGTTCATTTTAGCTGCATGAATGTGTCGTTTCACGAAACTGCATTGTGGTGTCTGTGTAGGTAGGGATGCACACATTGTAACACTTCCAGGTGAACAATCTCAGGCTGATATGGTTTTGACGGTTGATTCTCCAGACATTCAGGATCATTGTCAGGTTGAGTCATCATTGATTGTCAGATGGTATGTGCCAGGGAAGTGTGCACTCCACAGGGGTGTGATTTCTATGTGAAGTAATTAGTCACTAGCTGTGTACGGGCTGCCTCCCCCTGTGCCCTTTCCCCTCCCATGCGCAGCGGGCGTGCATGTGGTTGGGGATGTGGGGGCACCACCATGTCCATGGCCAGGCCCCGGCGTGTTGCAACGTTGTGCAGGAAACATGCTGTCACTATGATCCTGCACACTACTGGGGGAGTGTATAACAGCTGCCCGCCAGAACGGTCAAGGGAGCGAAAGCGTGACTTAAGCACTCCGAATGTGCGCTCCACTATGCCCCGGGTTGCAATGTGGGCTGTGTTATATCTTACCTCGGGTGGCGTGGTGGGGTTCCGAATTGGCGTCATCATGTGGGGGCTGAGAGGGTAGGCACTGTCCCCTGTGGAGGTGGTGATGGGTATCATTGGTGGGGTTGTGACCTTGCTCAGTATCTGACATGCATGCATGTGCAGTGGTATTCATACTCACCAAGCAGCCATGTATCGCCATGCCGCCCAGCTTCTAGGTTCCCGGCTTAGGGTGGACATTCGGTAAATGAAGCTGTCGTGGGTGGACCTGGGATAGTTGGCATATACTGAGGTAATGATTCCCTTGGCATTACATACTACCTGCACGTTGATGGAATTCCAGTGCTTGCGGTTCCTATAGATGTGCTCAGATGCCCTGGGGGGACGTAGAGCCACATGGGTGCAGTCGATGGCACCTAGCTCTTTGGGGAATCGTGCCACACCGTAAAAATCCAGGGCGGCAGCATGCCTTTCTGCAGGTGTTCTGGGCAGGTATATGTGCCTGCGGACTGATGGGCGTGCAGTGATGATGTTCAAGACCTGGTGTAGGCAGCGTGACTGTGTGGCCTGTGACACCCCACCCACTATGGCACTTGTCCGCTGAAATGATCCAGTGGCTAAGAAGTGCAGTACATTGAGGACCTTCTCCAGGGGGCTGAGTGCTTGGGAGCACAGGATGGGTGATGTGAGGTCATCCTCCCACTCACTCACCAGGTCCAGTATTATGTGTGGTGGAAACCTGTACCTCCCATACACCTGGTCATCAGGCATCCCAAAAAGGCTGGTTCTGGGTGTGAAAATTCTGGCCCTGACTATCCTCCTCCTCCTCCTTTGGTAGCCCACGGCCACTGCTGCTAGGAACGGTATATTCATCCTGGCGTCTGAGCTTGTTAGTTTTTTGCGTGCAATGTTATGCGTTGCGGGTTGACGTATGCCGGCTTCCTGCTGGCGTACGTGTTTCCGGATTAGGACGTCATTTTTTGCGCGTGTTGTAGGCGAGCGTGTGAAACTTCCCACGCACCCCTGAAATCCACGTACCCAGGCCAATAGCGTGTGGAAATTCCCGCGCACCCCGGAATACACGTGCGCTGATGTACTCGCGTGTGTAAGTGCCCGCGCACCCCTGAAATCCACGTACCCAGGCCAATAGCGTGTGGAAATTCCCACGCACCCCGGAATACACGTGCGCTGATTTACTCACGTGTGTAAGTGCCCGCGCACCCCTGAAATCCACGTACCCAGCCAAATCGCGTGTGGAAATTCCTGCGCACCCCTGAAATCCACGTACCCAGCGAAATTGCGTGTGGAACTTCCCGCACACCCCTGAAATCCACGTACCCTGCCAAATCACGTGTGAAACTTCCCGCGCACCCCTGAAATCCACGTACCCAGCCAAATCGCGTGTGGAAATTCCCGCGCATGTACCCGGCCAAATCGCGTGTGGAACTTCCCGCGCACCCCTGAAATCCACGTACACTGCCAAATCGCGTGTGAAATTTCCCGCGCACCCCTGAAATCCACGTACCCAGCCAAATCGCGTGTGAAACTTCCCGCGCACCCCTGAAATCCACGTACCCGGCCAAATCGCGTGTGGAACTTCCCGCGCACCCCTGAAATCCACGTACCCAGCGAAATCGCGTGTAAAACTTCCCGCGCACCCCTGGAATCCACGTACCCAGCCAAATCGCGTGTGAAACTTCCCGTGCACCCCGAAATACACGCACACGTTATTTTTCAGTCAGCGGGTGTCCGTGTTTGTGGGTACCCCTTTGCACGTCATTTGTCCTGGAGGGCCACAGTATAGGACATTCATCATAGCTGTATATAGGTGCTATTTGTTGGCGCACCTTTTGGCGCACATTTATTACAGGCGCAGGGACGCTACCTCCTGCTTTCTTGTGGCGGTCGTGTTTGTGCCTGTGCGCTGGTTTGACCTGCGTTGTTTTGCACTATTCGATTCCATGAATACGTGTTGTAGGTGAGATTGTGGGCGTTCCGCGCACTTGCACCCTGTACTTCCCCCGTGACGCCCACATTTTGGCAAGTTGTTCCCCATTCCGAGTGTTACGCCCCGTGTTCCGCCTACTTTTGTTGTGTGCGCCGCGCTATGTGCGATTTTCGCTGAGGCCTGTGCGATTTTCGCTGTGACCTGGCGCACGCCGTTAGATGGCCTGTGCGCCAACGTGCGCCACGCACTTTTTTAGCGCACATCCGATGGTTTTCTCGCGCACGACCTTCCATGAATCGATGTGCGCTGCTTTTCGTGCGAATTTCGCACTTGCACTGCGATTTTCGCTATTCCACTGGAAATCGCACGTTTTTGGCCACTTGCGCCGCGCTAATTATTCCATGAATCGGCCTGAATGTTTGTAAAGGGAAGAGCTACTTACTAAGAACATAGAAAACGCTCACTTTGTGGTTTGAGCTCATAAATGGTCAATGCTGTCTTAATATGCGGGATAGATACTGTAATAAATACGTCAATTACAGTATTGTTTTCTAATTACTTACAAGATTAGATAAATTACAGCCTAATAGTAATCCTACAATGGCCTATGCAACATTCCAGTTCAGACCCAGGACATGTCTTCCATCATTGGATGTATATGTTTTATAAGCGCCACGATATGACACACGATTGCTCATTTGTCATGGTGGGAGAACAACAAGTCACCTTGGAAATCCACACCAGATCTCATCATAAATATGAGGAAGCACTGGGCTCCAACCAACGGTGCAAAAGCCAACACACATATGTCGAGCTAAACATGTGTCCTGCTACTCTGCTCACAAATTGAAGAGCAGAACTTGGAGACAACCCCATACTTCTGTTCGAATAATTCCTTTACTTTGGACCATTTACATGACCAAGGAAGGAGAGCACTCATCACCAAAGTGAACCCCGAACAAATTAATTCTTAAAGGCGCCATCACTTGATATGGTGGCAACTCTTAAATAAAAGACATAACGGTATTGCTAACCACCCAGTAAATGGATTTATAGAGAAAACAATTGCTGACCTAAAAGGAGCATGCTGAACCTTCAACAAGTCGATTTGGACAAGAACAAGCTGTCTTGAAGAAGAGCTTCTTAAATGTATCACCAACAAAATTGAAACAATCCAGGAAAGAATCTAAGATCAACTGCCGAGAGTAAGCACGTCAGTCCCAAGTCCATCCAGTCAATAAATAATGTTAGTCAAATCTCTGAGCAAATCACTCAGCGGCATGAAGGGCTCGTGAATTGCCTTGACCTGCAAGTGTTGTCAAGTATCACATTTGCAAACATTTCAATTTGTAGTTGTGTCATGGCATGGTTGCAGACAGCCCTGGTCATTCCTTTCACTAACAAATGGAGTTGCACAAGTTGGTTGATTTCCGCCCAGTCTCCAATCTCTCCTTGAAGCTAACATCTTGGAAAGGATGCCGTTCCAAATAGAGGCTGGTGGCCGACAGATCATGCTATATGTGGCACAGGACACAGGCCAGGGCCCAGGTACCACATCTTACCTTTCCTAGATGAAATATTGGCATGGCCTCAGCAGCTTATACTTCATAATCTGCAAGATATGTTCTGAGGTTTGCTATGGTAATGCTCACCAGGCCAATCCCCCTTTCAAATGGTTAGCAAGCCCAAGTAACTCCCATCCCACTGAAAATGTAAGTAGCATGTGGAACATGAGGGTTTTGCATGACACCTCATTGTACTTCATCTCAGGTGAACGCAGCAAGAAAAGTGCACTTATCCTTCTTCATAGCCTGAGCACAATCATTCGTTACCTATGCTTACGTATTACCACATAATGTGGCTGGTCCATGGCTTACAGCTGTCACAGCAGCACTATTGCAACAGAAGATATACTGGTTTTGTCAAGAACAAAATCCAACTGATAACAAAGAAGGGATATACCCCTGGTGATGCAGCTTTTGGGGGGGTTCTACAGTATACATACATTGGGTTTCCAAAAGACCGCTAACGAAATTGTTATTTTGCCCAAATGATGAAATAGATTCAATTAGTTTTTATGTTGAGTATCTTTAGATATCTCAATTGTTTTAATACCTTTGTAGTTAAAGTAGATAGTCAGCCGCAAAAGAAGAAAGGAAAAAGAAAGTCTTTGCATTTTGTTTATTGCATGCTGACAGAAAAGTATAGAAAAGACTTTTTTTAGAAAAATATAGTACAAGTGATTTAACAAAAAGTGTAGAGAAAAAGGAACTGTTATTGAAAAATAAGCAAAAACATTACATGTTTAAATAGAAAAAGACAATAAAATAACAAAGAAACAGTTCATAATGTTGTTTGTACATATTGAATTATTTGAAAGTATTCAGAGTCTTTCAGAGTCGTGATTATTAAAACAGGTTTGCCTTTGGCAGGTGAGTTGTTACACACTCCTTAGCGGATTCCGACTTCCATGGCCACCGTCGAAACAAAATCCAAAGAAATTACAATTACTCCAAACCATCCAGCCATATTTGTCCTTGGTCTAAAAGAAGGTCTCGCCATATCACGGTCCATCTCAAATCCCTTCATTAACTTCCAACAGAGTGAAGGATTATCTTCAAGACAAGACCCTTTGTATTATGTGCATGGATCCCCCCAACCGCCAATATGTTTGATTTATTGTCTTCATGGCATGGAGAGAGCGGATTCACCAACCCCTTGGGCCCTTCCAGCTGGCTGCCTGACAAGAATGGGCGAGCCAGAACCTGTCCGCAAGCTCAATGGTCCGCACCACTCCTTGAGACCTTGACGGAGAACTGATGACAGAAGCTGTATAACAGAATTGGATGCATTACTGGTTGTTAGCTAACTGCCAGGTGTCACAGGAGTCTGGGGCCTCCACCTAAGTGGGTCTAACCCTTTGAATCTTCGATCTCAGACTGCCCATTTCTGCTTTCCTTCCAACCTGGGAGCAACCATATTGCTCAAAACGAGAGGATCATATGTCTCTTCTAAGAGAACAAAAGGCAAATTGACAATGGGGCTCATTACAGGGTTGCCAGTAAATCAGAGAGCACACTAGGGCTATCCTCTTACTAACCTTGACAGTCCCCTGAACTTTCTAATCCCTGATTGGTTCCTTTTTGCTGAATTGTAATGTTCTTCTCTTAGTAACTCGCATGGCTTACCAGTGCTGTGTCTTTCCGCAGCACCACATTTTGCCCCTGGTTGAGATTTTTCTCCCAGAAGGTGCGCTGGGAAGTAGGTTGGTGGTGGTTGTGTAATTCACTTTTGGCTACACCACTCAGCAGACATTTACGCCATTTAGCCACTTGTTCCATGAATAGAAGCAAAGTGACTACCATTTCATTGTAACGCTTTACAGTCCAGCCATTCCCTTTGTGGTCTATCTTTGTGTGATTTCCATATGAGGAACAGCCACTTTGGCTGTATAACCTATGTCAGCTTTTGGCAGAGTTCGCAAAGTCACCTCTATAGGAATGGAATCTGTATGAGACTGGATTAGGGTCTGCCAGACACCTCAATCCATGTATGTATTTGTGTGTCTGTCTTTCTGTATCATGTGCCTCTGTCAAAGTTGAGTTTAACTGGCCAATCTTGATTGGATAGCCACCAAAACATTGAAATGTGCACAGTCGTGGATTGGGAGGCTGGGCTAAGCCACATCCCCATGTGTTTGTAGAACTAGGGAGGCCCTGGGCACGTTTCGTACCTTGAAAAGATGCTAGCAAATATCCTGAAGATCCTCGACTCTGGCTGCGCTGCTTGGCCCTCTTCCTATTGCCGGTAATGCTCGGCCTCTCCGTACAGCGGACTCAAGCGTTGTGCTCTTCCTGCTCTTCCATCCACTAGGAATGGCTAGAACCTCTGTTCCTGCATCCTTCTAGTGATCCCCTCCACCTTTCTGGGCCTGAAGAGGGTGTCCCTTCTGCCTGGCTGGAACCTGAGGATTATTTTTTCTGTTGTATCCACCTACCTGCTCCTTCGTCGGGCATGCTGGGTTTGACCCCTTCAGATGATCTTCCTCGTGGGACTGTCTTGTAACTTGTCCTGAACCTCTTTGTCTTCATGAGAGCACCATGTGATCTGTTTTGAAGGCCAATGCTGTGCTTCCTTGCTGCCCTTCTCAAAGGCTCATAGTGACAGCAAACTCTACTACAACAGGGCTTGGCGCCAACTCTGCCACCCTTCTTCTCTGGGGCTTTGGTCGTCAAAGGCGGGTCTGGTGTTCTTCTGACAGGTTCCACTAGCCTTGCCAGAGTGACTTGTCATTTTAACAACGAGCTGCCTCCATAACTTGCTCCATTGAACTCGGTGAGCAAGCCTTTAAACTATACTAAATTAACTATAAGTACTGAAGGATTTATGTACCTAGTAAAATGTACTGCATTGCTGTATTGATAGGGGTTTTAGCATTTTTTGGGATGCTGTTTTGACTTTAATACGTATTGGTTTTTAAACATCTTTATTTATTAATCGAAGGCATACAAAAACAAAGCATAATACATTTCCTGAGAACAGGCCCTTATTGTCAGACAGGATGCTGTGTGTCGTCTGTATTCTTGCTCTTCGGGACAAAAGTCGTTTGCTAGCCTTCCAGTGTTTTCTGGTTTATTCCCCCTCTCACACCAATCCCCCCTCCCGCATACCCCCTATCACCCAACATTTGAAATCCAGCTTTTGGTATGTAGAGTTCCAACTGCGTGAAGTCCTTCGTAGGCAATTGAGTCCAGGTTTTTACTATGTAGAGAGGTTCATATGACATGTGTGTTCCTGAGTAGGCATGACTTGAAGAATTGGGCTTCTCTGTACTTCACTAGGTCGTGAAAGGGCGACCATATTGTCAGGAACCTTAGGTATTTTCTGGAATTGAGGGGGCATATCTTCTCCATGGCCATTACTCCCCAGATCTTCACCCACCACCAGGCAGTCTGTGGACCGGACTCGTTCTTCCAGTTCTGTGCAAGGGTCATTCTCGCCGCCAATAGCAGATGAGTGATTAAGTTGGCTCTGGAACCTGACATTGTGTATACTCCTTCTATGAGCACTCCCAACAGATTGTTTTTGGGGACATTGGTAGCTCCACACCTGTAATGTCTTTAATGTGGCCTAGTGTTTCCTTGCAGAATGTGTTCGCTTTGGGACAAGTCCACCACATGTGGAATAAGTCGCCTCTCTCGTCGCATTTCCACCAGCAATTGGGTGAGTAGGACTTGTTGATTTTATATATCCGGTGAGGGTACAAATACCATCTGAGGCATAGTTTATATGCCGATTCTTTTATCGTGGTGCATCTGGAGGTTCCATGTGCTCTTGCCCAGATTTGATTCCATTCCTGGTTGGTTAGGGATTCTTCCATGTCCCTTTCCCAGCTCGCTTTATATGGTAGCACATCCTCCGGCTGTGCCCTGGAGAGTAATCTGTAGAGTCTGGTCACTCCCTTCATCGTCTGACCCTCCAATAGGGTCAGTTTGAGACCTGATGGAGTCCTCGTGCCCGCCTGCTTCACTGTTGGGTGAGTTATCCAGTGCCTTATCTGTGTGTATCTAGAACGTTCTTTTTCTTCCAGGCCGAATTTCTGCTGGCATTCTGTGAAAAGCAGTGGGGAGCCATGGTTATATAAATCCTGCAGAGTCAGTGTGTCGGCATCTGTCCATCCCTCCCAGAACTTTTTTTGGAGGCCCAGAGAGAAGTCCGGGTTGTGTGGAAGTGGTGTGCCGGGGCCTAGCCCTTGTGGGATACCCTTCCTTTTCCGGGCTTTATCCCAGTTAAGCAGGGACCATTTTGTCGCCTCCAGGGGGGCACCACCTTTCTCCCGATACCCGGTTTTCAGGCTTAACAGAGCTTTTAGAGGGGTGGACGTGGCCGCTTGCTCAATTCGACACCAGCCTTTGTGGTTTTCGGGGTTTGCCCACCTTAACATCGGGGCCAGCTGCGCTGCCAGTATGTATCTGTCTATTTCCGGGTCTACCAGGCCTCCAAGAAGTGGTGGGCGTGTTAGGCTGCGTTTGTGGTCCTTGGTTTCTTCCCTTGCCAGATAAACTTGAATATTGCGATTTGCAGCACTTTGGTCTTGGCTGGGAGAATAGTCACAGGGATGGCTCCCACCACGTAGAGGAGACAGGGAGAATAGTCATTTTTACTGCCGTGATTCGGGCGAACCACGACAGTTCCTGAGTTTCCCATTTGAGCATATCTTCCGGCAGCTGTTTCCATAGGGGGGTTAAGTTTGCCTTGTACAGTTTGTTTAGATCGCTCATTCGGCGAATCCCCAGATACTGTAGTGATTCCTCCTCCCAGTGCACCGGAAAGTTCTTCTCCAGTTTCTCGATCACTTCCCTCTTCTGCGTGATGTTCATAGCCTTAGATTTGGAGAAATTAATGGCAAGCTCGGAGACCTCTCGGAATTCCTGTAAATGTGACAGTGCTCGGGGCATCGTTACTTCAGGGTCTCTCATGAAGAGCATAATGTCATCGGCATCTATCAAAATTTTATGGGTCGCCTGGCTGAACTCCATTCCCCTGATTTCCGCATCGTGTCTGAACCCTGTGGCGCATGGTTCCATCGCCATCGCAAAGATCAATGAGGAGAGCGGGTATCCCTGCTGCGTACCTCTGCGAACTTTGACATACTAAGAGCTTTGACCATTAAGTGTAAAACTTGTCGACGGGATTTGGTAGTTAGCTAGCACCATGTTAGTGAATTCTGAACCACATCCAAAGCCCTCCAGCACCAGTTCCAGGTATCGCCAGTCAATACTGTCGAATGCCCGTCTTGCATCCTTGGCGGCCACCGCGATCTCTTGTTGTGTTCGTCTCCCTGCATCTATTACATCTATTGCTCTTCTCACATTGTCCTGAGAGTGCCGGCCTGTGATGAATCCCAATTGATCATCATGAATTATGCTCGGGAGGACCTTCATCAGTCTTGTTGCTAAGATTTTTGTGTATATTTTCACGTCGGTGTTCAGCAATAGTTGGAGCAGTCATGGGGGGGCCTTCTGTGGTTTCAGAGGGAGTATGGTCGTGGACCGTCCCATGTCGGGAGTTACCCGTCCCTCTTATCTGATTGTGTAGAAGAGCTTTGTCAGCGGGGCCAGGAGTTGCGTACAAAAAGTTTTGTAGTAGCTATTTGCGAGACCATTAGGGCCGGGGGCTTTTCTCGTCGGCAGTGCTGAGATTGCGTCACTGATCTCCTGCGCTGTGATCAGGCTTCCTAGAGTGAACCTATCCTGTTCCGCGATCTGAGGCAGGGGGGTTGAGCGGATATAGGAGAGTTGTCGCTCCTGGTCAAGATTCTCACTACACAGGAGATCCTCATGGAATTTCATCATTATTTCAATTTTTTCGTGTTCCGCTGTGTGCCGATTGCTGTGCTTGTCGTGCAGTTGCGTGGTGTAGTTTTGGGCCTTTCGTTTTCTCAGTTTAGCAGCCAGGAATCTGTTTGCCTTGCCCCCCATGTGTGTACTAGGACTGTTTTGTGTTTAATAGTGTCTGAGCCACTCATTCGGCCATGTGGTTCTCGAGCTGAGATTTGATCTTCCTGAGCTCTTAGAGGGACTTCCTTGTTTGTCGGACCTTATGATGGGCGTCAGTTTTATTCATCTCTTTTTCCAGCTGTTGCGTTACCAGGACTCTGTTCCTGTAATATGTCACCGCTTGAGATATGAACTCCCCCCTGATCACCGCCTTCCCTGCATCCCATACTACCCCCCAGCCCACTTCCCAATACGTATTGGTTTTTAAAGGGCTAGTTTTCTTTTATGGGCACTTGGAAAACTTTTAAGGCTCGCAAAATCGCTTGTGGGTTTTACTCATGAGTAAAATTGTGTGTTACTCTTGTTAAATGTTTTTGTGCCTCTTTTAGACATGTGTCTGTGTTTATACATACTGTGCCTATATTTTAAAGTACCTACCTTAACTGTACCTATTTCTTAATGCTTAACTTTATGATACAGCGTTTATTTTTTAGTAAATGTACACTGTGTAGACCTGTCTTTATGGTGTGCTAATGTGTGACTGACTCCACATTAGTGCCACCCCTATGTCCTCCTAAGAGGGAAAACAGACTGTTCAATCATGGCTGCCATTGTAGTAATCCAGATTAGCCCTCTCTTTCCAAGCCCTCGCCAATGCATCCATTGAGGCTTCAAAGAGCCCTCGTCAAGCCTCTACTCAAAAAAACACACTCGGCTGATTCCAGTTATCCAGTAAAGTGAGCTAATCTCCAACACACAACTTGACATGTTTATTTACCAATGGCTCTGGGAACCTATTGTAAGCAAAACAGATTTTGACCAACAAGAGGAACAGAACCTCTCCTAACTTCACCAAATGGAAAGAGGACATGGCCCACTATTGTGAGTTGGAATGTAGAGTGTATCGGGAGAGAGTCTGCCCTCAGAAACACCAACAGATATTGACCTTGAATGGACGGGGGTACCATGGGAGGTTTGGTGGGGGTGCTTTGGGGCCTCAGGGTCTTGCGAGGGGCAGGGTTTGGGTCGGCGATTGTGGGAGTGTATATGGATTGGCGATAATTTACAGATCTTTGGAATGTTATTTGACTCGTACCTTTTGTTTTTGGTGGCTATGTTCTTTTTTCGGAAATGTTATGTTAGAAGAAAAACAATAAAAATGTTTTCATAAAAAACAAAATGGGATATTCTGAAAACAATTTGGCCACCAAATCATCTAGTGCACAGCACTTCTTTGCTGCTTTCTATACTATCTGCCACGAAATGCTGCTAAATTGATTAGGGGACAATCTATAAAAGGAACCGCCCAGCGCTGGATCAATTTGTTTCGTGCCAATAGGACTGAAACACTATAGATGGCCCACTTCAGTTCATGTCCCTCTACCTTCAAATGTGGAACACCCAGCCCTAGGAGCCATTCTAAAGCCTCTCCTTTTCTATATATACATGATTGCCCAAGAGGAACTTTTCCACAACTCTGGTCTGACATGCTTCAACTATGTAGACGACACATACATCATCTTCAAACTCACATCAAATGCACCAGATCTTCTGATATGCCTTGTACACATTGAAAGCTGAACAACGACAAAAAGCCTGAGACCTAACCCATCCAAAACAAAGATTATGCTTTCAGCTCCACACTACCCTATTCCATACCAATCCCCTGGCCCGAAGAATTGGGAACCTGCCCTGCACCTAAGATAATGATCAACTGCTTCAGACTTTTGATGGCCACTTCTAACTGGATTCACATATTAAAACCATTATAAAGAGCTTCTGCTTTCAACATCGAAAAATCTGCGGCATTATGCTGTACCTGTCCTTCATGCAGTGTGCCACAACAATGATCGCGCGAGTACTCTCTCGGATTGCATACTGACAAAACAAACAAACCAAAATGCAATAGTCAGACTTCTTCTGAGACTTCAGAAAAACAAACACATCAACCAAGTCTGCTGAACATTCCTTATTAAACATAGAAGTCATGTCAAACCCTATGCAATGGCAGAGGACTAGCATCCACCACAAGGAAATTCATTAACTACAAGCCATCGATAACCCTTCAATCCAGCAACACAGCCTTAGCTAAATCACCTCAGCGTTGCACAATCCCTGAAAACCTGCCCATTCAACTGACACCAGCGCAAAAGCAGCACAAAACAAGCCTCAACCAATGTAAACCCTATGTGGATAACATTGACCAGATGGAACTCCATTCTGCCTACGCTCACTGACATGCTTGTCTCGGGAGGATAGCACAGTGGCAACATGCTCGCCTTGGAAGCAAGATGACATGGAGCAACACGAGTTTGATCCCCAGGTCAGCACTTACAAAACTGGGTATCAAGTGCGTTATAAATAACAAATCATATCATATCATATCATATAATGCAACAAACCGACACTCTACTCATCAGGCAAGGAATATAGAAGATCAGACTCATTCGGGTTGCTCCCCCTGCCTCCTTAAAAGTAAACCAAAAGAGTAAGAATCCTCATCAAAAGAGATGACAACTAAATACTCCAACACCAGACCAACAATCTTGAACCCAGTTGTTCCCTTTCACTTAAGCATTCCTCCACCCCTCTAGCTGGATAACATCCTTATCTCTCTCCACCGTAGACAACTCATAAAACCAACCCTTGTCGGGCCATGTGCCGCTAGGCTGCCAACATGGCAGACGTGTGCTACACAAGATCACTTTGCTCTACATTATATTGTCAGAGTCAGGACTAAATTGTTGGAAACCCAACACATACACTTCGGGCAGGTCTTCAGAAGCCCTCCCAGAGGACCTGCCGGATAAACCGTCTAACAAACAGCCTAGCGCTGAATACAGAGTGTTGGTCCCAGTAGAAATCGCAGCCTGAGGCACTGTAACGCTCACCTGATTCCCACGGAGGCGCTGGTCTTGGCAGGAAGGTGTCTGTGACCCGAAAAGTGATGTGCAGGACTCAATTTGCTTCTGGGGCCGAACCTCTTCGCACTGTGTGTCGAACTCGAAGAGTGAGATTTCTGCAGGTGAAAGAATATGGGGGTTAATGATCTGGGTTGTTGAATGTCCCTCTCTCTCTCTCTCTTCCTAGCTTCTCCGTAGAGCCCCCAGGTCAACGTGCTCACCTTAGATAGGTGAATGCTGGACTCTCCATCTGCGTCTGGTACAGGGTGCCGTTGCCAGTTCCTTCACTGGTGAAACATAGGCCTCTTGACATCAGAGGATCGCTACCGTCGTTAACTGCACGAGCGGTGAGTTTCCGGACACCTTTTTAGTCCTTATAGTCTTTAGGTGCGTGGGCACGTTAATATAGAACAGGACTCTGTATAATGCTTTTTCCTATTTGTCTTGCAGGGCTCTTGAGATAGGAGATGGTGTGAAGAGAGCCGAAGTTGGAGCCAGAGCCTTGGAATGAAGCGCTTGGAAATGCGTAAGTAAATGCAAGCGCTCTAACTGTCTCTTTTCACTTGCAGCTGTGAGTTCGTGCTGAAGAGATGCTGGAAAACGCCGGAGTATTTGCAGGCGTTCAATTGTGGCGAGCGCGATGGACGTGAGTAAATACCTGTCTAATGTCTCTTCGTTTGTCTTTCAGATGCTGGGTTGCAGCGTTGAAGAAATCTGGAATTCGCGGAGTGCCGGTAAGTAATAACAATGCTTTTGTCTTCACAGGCGGAGGTGCAGCGTGAAGAAATGTTCGCTGCCGATGGATCAGGTGAGGAAAGCGCTGCGTGTAAAGGTTGCCGTGCTAACCTGTTGTTTCTTGTCTTTGCAGGTGCTGCTGAATACTGGATACAGGAGTGGTAAGTATTGTTCTTGCAGGTTCAGGATCGGAAGGAAGAAAGGCTGGAACAGACTCGGTGAGCGTTCTGCTGCAGATGCAGAATAACGCGAAGCACGTTTGTTCAATCGGGTGTGGTTTAAATAGCCTTGGAGTGATGAGGCGTCTTCCTCCACGGCCCCGCCCTCCACGGCCCCGCCTAGGTAAGAAAAGAGTTCCAGTTCCAGAAGAGTTCCCGTGTTGTATCCAGGGAGTGGAGCTTGCCCCACCCAGGTAAGAAAGTAGTTCCTGTTCACAGAGGATTCCTATGTGGCTGGTAAGTAAGCAGCATGGTCTGCTGCAGGTAAGTCCACCCAAGCATCTTCATACATATTATGAGCCCGGCGCTTCCAGTGCCGGGACCGATGGCTTTGATGAGCCTGGTGCCACCGGCGCCAGGACAAGGTCCAAAAGGTCCCAGTGGGGACCGGCTGGTGCCTAAGATAACGGTTAGGGGCCTGCTTCCAAGGACGTTGGGCTGTTCCTGACTCCTTGGAAGCAGTGATCATGACAGCACCCCCCCTCAAGGCCCCTCCCAAGCGTGTCTTCTCCGGGGATTTTGGCTTGTCGGGGTGATTCAAATGGAATTTCTTGACCAGACGAGGTGCGTGGACATGCTCTGAGGGTTCCCAAGACCTTTCCTGGGGGCCGTATCCTTTCCAATCAACCAGGTAATATAATTTAGATTTGGAGATTTTGGAGTCTAGGATGTTCTTTACTTCGAACTCAAGTTCTCCATCTACTAAAACAGGTTCCGGGAGTTCGGTCAATCGGGTTCCTGGTTGCACTGGTTTTAGTAAGGAGACATGGAATACTGGATGTATTTTCATATGCGAAGGCAATTCCAATTTAACAGCCACCGGATTAATTATGGTAGAGATAAGATAGGGTCCAAGGTATCTCGGGATGAAAGTGCGGGGTCCTTTTAGAGGTAGGTGCTTAGTGGATAACCAGACCTGATCTCCCACTGCGTAGTGAGGGGCCTCTTTGCGGTGCTGATCTGCTCCTTTCTTAAATTGAGCTTTAGCTCTTTGCAGATGGGCAGTGGCTTCCTTAAAAGCACGAGTGATCTCCGAGTGCAAGTGATCCACAGCAGGTGTTTCGAATTCTTGGGGAGGATCCAGGTTAGAGGTTCTAGGATGGTGTCCGTATAATAGGAAGAAGGGAGTCTTCCCGGTTCCAGAATGAGTCGAACTGTTATAGGCGTATTCAGCGATCCAAAGAATGTCCTTCCAAGGGTTTTCAGTTTGTTGGAGCATGCAACGTAGATATTGCTCTAGAGTTTGATTTGTCCTCTCGGTTTGTCCGTCAGTTTGGGGATGGTGACTGGTAGAAAGTCTCACATCAATTTGGGCTAAACGACAGCAACTTCGCCAAAAGTGGGAGATGAATTGACTTCCCCTGTCGGAGACCAAAACCGAGGGGAAACCGTGTAACCGAACGATGTTTTCTAAGAATTCTCGGGCTAATACTGAAGCTGAAGGTAGGCCCTTCAGGGGAATGAAGTGAGCCATCTTGGAGAATAGATCCACGACTACTAAAATGGTATTATACCCTGAGCATGGAGGTAAGTCCGTGATGAAATCCATGGACAGGGTATGCCATGGACAGGGAGGGATGTCTAGTGGGTGTAAGAGACCGGCTGGTTTCTCCTTCTGACTCTTATTCTGGGCACACACACCGCAGGAGATTACAAAGTCTCTAATGTCCTTCTTCCATGATGGCCACCAGAAATGTCTTTTGACCTTTTCCATGGTTTTGGTTATGCCAGGGTGACCCTCCATTAGTGAATCGTGATAACAGGAGATTACCTGTTTTTGTATTTTCTCACTGGGCAAGTACAATCGTCCTCGGAAATATGGTAGGTCTCGATCCACTGAGAATTCTTTTCCTTTTAATTGCCAGTCCTGTAAGTCAGCCGGAGTTAAAAGTGATTTGACTGTAGTCTTAATGTCTTCAAAGGATTGAGCGCTGACCAAGCCCAAAATCCTTTGTTCTGGGATTATGGGTATTGGTTCTGGATTGGTCAAATGTTCATCTATTTCCATCCGGGAGAGGGCATCTGCTTTTCCATTTTTACTGTCTGGTCGATAAGTAATTATAAAGTCAAACTCAGCCAAAAACAGAGCCCAGCGAAGCTGCCTGGAAGACTGAGCTTTGGCTGTCTTCAGATACTGTAAGTTGCGGTGATCAGTCATTACAGTGACTGTGTGTCTGGCTCCCAAAAGATAATGCCGCCAGGCTTTAAAGGCCGATCTGATAGCTAAAAGTTCCTTGTCTGTAATTGAATAGTTGATCTCGGGAGCCGAGAATTTGCGGGACCAAAAGGCTACAGGATGTAATTGGTGTGTGACCGGATCCCTTTGTGATAAAACTGCCCCCATAGCAAGACTAGAAGCATCTGTTTCTACGATGTAGGGGAGTTCTGGGCGAGGATGTTTTAGAACAGGTGCAGAAATGAATTTAGTCTTTAAGTCCTGAAAAGCTTGTTCTGCCTCGGTAGACCACTCAAAACGTTTGTTTTTCTTTAACAGAGCGGTGATGGGCTGGACTATTCGAGAGAATTCAGGGATGAATCTGCGGTAAAAGTTAGCGAAGCCTAACATGCTTTGGACTCCTTTTACAGAGGTTGGTGAAGGCCACTTGATGATTGCATCGACTTTCTTTGAATCCATATGGACTCCGTTAGGTGACAATATGAATCCCAGGAACTCAACTTCAGTTATGTTGAAAACGCATTTTTCGAGCTTAGCAAAAAGGTTATGTTGACGTAATCTCTCGAGGACCTCTCTAACGTGTTTCCGATGTTCTTCTTCAGATGATGAATAGACGAGGATGTCATCAATGTAGAAAACAACACACACATCAATGAGTTCTCTAAGGACATCATTCATAAAATACTGGAAGGCGGCAGGAGCGTTGCAAAGTCCAAAGGGCATAACTTGATATTCAAACAGCCCATACTTGGTGCGGAAGGCCGTCTTCCATTCATCGCCCTCTTTTATTCGTACCAAATGGTAGGCTCCTCTGAGATCCAACTTTGTATATATACATGCGTCTTTGACTTGGTCCAGGAGTTCAGGGATCAAAGGTAACGGGTATCTGTTTTTAACGGTGATTTGATTCAGGGCGCGGTAATCTATACAAGTCCTAAGGTCTCCTTCCTTTTTCGGAACGAAGAACAAAGCCGAGGAAGCTGGAGATTTTGAAGGACGGATAAACCCGTTAGCTAGGTATTGGTCCAGATATTGTCTGAGGTGAAGATTCTCTGGCTCGGTGAGGGCATAAATCCTACTGCAAGGAGGAGTTGTTCCGGGTATTAGATCTATTTGACAGTCGTAAGACCTATGAGGAGGCAGGGTGTTAGCTTGGTCCTTCCGAAAGACGTCTTGGAATTCCTGGTATTCGGGAGGTAATTTGGGAACCTCAGAAGAGATTGCCGCCAGTGAAACATCAGGCCGAGGATAACAAGTGGTAAAACATTCTGGAAACTGAACCGTCTTTGCTCGCCAATCGATCTGAGGATTGTGCTTCTCTAACCAAGGGATTCCCAGAATGATCTGGAACTGAGGGGCCTTGATCACATCGAACACTATTTTCTCCCGGTGTCCATCTTGGCTCACTAACGTCACTTCTTGGGTGGCGTGCGTTACTGGTCCGGAGGCTATCTCCGTGCCATCCACTGTAGTAATGACGTCTTTTACTGCCTTAGGGACAAGAGGTAGATTCATCCTTGATACCATTTCACGGTCCACATAATTACCGATTGCTCCGCTGTCGACGTAAGCTTCAATTGCATGCAAACGATCCGGATGTTCAGGACTAATGAGGACCATAGGCACCACGAAATGCGAGGTCACGGGACAGATTTTAACGCTCGGCAAGAGGACCTCTACACTTGTCGGGCTAGGTCGTTTCCCTGCTCAGAATTTGTGGTACAGGTATCTGCGGTTCCTACAGCCTTGTTAGCTGGTTTCACTGGACAGTCTCGAAGAAAGTGCCCCGAGTTTCCGCAATAGAGGCATAATTGCAGCTGTCTTCTTCTTTCCCGCTCCTTTTGGGTTAAAGGTCCTTTCATGCCCCCTATTTGCATGGGTTCCACAGTGTCAGCTCCCCTAGTAGAGGTCTGTGGTTTAGAAAACATTCGGGTATCAAATTTGGAACGATCAGCCTTCCTGTTCTGTAATCTGTGGTCCAATTGGACAACTAAGTCAATATAGTCTGAGCATTCTTGTGGAGGATTCACGACTTGAGCTAACACATCCTTGAGCTCTCCACGCAGGCCTCTGTAGAAGAGCGTTATTCTCTTATCCTCAGGCCATTGAGTTTCCACTATAAGTCTGTTGAATGAGGCTATATAAGTCAAGAGGTCTTGATTACCCTGTCGTAACGAAAGAAGTTCTTTGTCCAAGGCCTGCCCTTGTGCATGTCTTGCAAACAGTTTCTCCATGCTGGACTGGAATGCCTGGAAATCATGCAGAACCGGATCATCCTGAGTGACTAAAGGGATCGACCAATCTGCGGCGCTGCCACTGAGATAAGAAAGCACGAAAGCCACCTTGGTCTGATCTGTTGGGAAGGCAGCTGGTCGACATAAGAAGTGTAGGCGGCACTGGTTAATGAACACTGCAAATTTCTTTGGGTCACCAGAAAAGCGTTCGGGCGGAGCCAAGGGCACATTGCCGGGTAGATTGATTTGCACTGGATTTAAGGATGATGCAGAAGGATAACTTCCTCCTGGAGCGGGCAAAGGTGTCTGTCCTGCCTGCGTTTGTAGCAATTGCCTAGCGAGGTCCTCTGTTCGCTCCTTGGAAATTATCAGCTCTCTTCTTAGAGAGTTTGTTTCCTGACGAGCTGCATGTACTTCTGCTCTTAGTTCCCCAAGCAACTGGACTAATTGATCAGTGTCTGAGGTTTCCATTGCGCCTGGGTAGGAGTTTTGCGGTGGGCTTCGCGTTCTGTAACGCTCACCTGATTCCCACGGAGGCGCTGGTCTTGGCAGGAAGGTGTCTGTGACCCGAAAAGTGATGTGCAGGACTCGATTTGCTTCTGGGGCCGAACCTCTTTGCACTGTGTGTCGAACTCGAAGAGTGAGATTTCTGCAGGTGAAAGAATATGGGGGTTAATGATCTGGGTTGTTGAATGTCCCTCTCTCTCTCTCTCTTCCTAGCTTCTCCGTAGAGCCCCCAGGTCAAAGTGCTCACCTTAGATAGGTGAATGCTGGACTCTCCATCTGCGTCTCGTGCAGGGTGCCGTTGCCAGTTCCTTCACTGGTGAAACATATGCCTCTTGACATCAGAGGATCGCTACCGTCGTTAACTGCACGAGCGGTGAGTTTCCGGACACCTTTTTAGTCCTTATAGTCTTTAGATGCGTGGGCACGTTAATATAGAACAGGACTCTGTATAATGCTTTTTCCTATTTGTCTTGCAGGGCTCTTGAGATAGGAGATGGTGTGAAGAGAGCCGAAGGTGGAGCCAGAGCCTTGGAATGAAGCGCTTGGAAATGCGTAAGTAAATGCAAGCGCTCTAACTGTCTCTTTTCCCTTGCAGCTGTGAGTTTGTGCTGAAGAGATGCTGGAAAACGCCGGAGTATTTGCAGGCGTTCAATTGTGGCGAGCGCGATGGACGTGAGTAAATACCTGTCTAATGTCTCTTCGTTTGTCTTTCAGATGCTGGGTTGCAGCGT
Organism: Ambystoma mexicanum; assembly: GCF_040938575.1. Lineage (NCBI taxonomy): Eukaryota > Metazoa > Chordata > Amphibia > Caudata > Ambystomatidae > Ambystoma > Ambystoma mexicanum. The sequence goes on from NC_090925.1 coordinate 382,428,464, forward strand.
TGAAGAAATCCGGAATTCGCGGAGTGCCGGTAAGTAATAACAATGCTTTTGTCTTCACAGGCGGAGGTGCAGCGTGAAGAAATGTTCGCTGCCGATGGATCAGGTGAGGAAAGCGCTGCGTGTAAAGGTTGCCGTGCTAACCTGTTGTTTCTTGTCTTTGCAGGTGCTGCTGAATACTGGATACAGGAGTGGTAAGTATTGTTCTTGCAGGTTCAGGATCGGAAGGAAGAAAGGCTGGAACAGACTCGGTGAGCGTTCTGCTGCAGATGCAGAATAACGCGAAGCACGTTTGTTCAATCGGGTGTGGTTTAAATAGCCTTGGAGTGATGAGGCGTCTTCTTCCACGGCCCCGCCTAGGTAAGAAAAGAGTTCCAGTTCCAGAAGAGTTCCCGTGTTGTATCCAGGGAGTGGAGCTTGCCCCACCCAGGTAAGAAAGTAGTTCCTGTTCACAGAGGATTCCTATGTGGCTGGTAAGTAAGCAGCATGGTCTGCTGCAGGTAAGTCCACCCAAGCATCTTCATACATATTATGAGCCCGGCGCTTCCAGTGCCGGGACCGATGGCTTTGATGAGCCTGGTGCCACCGGCACCAGGACAAGGTCCAAAAGGTCCCAGTGGGGACCGGCTGGTGCCTAAGATAACGGTTAGGGGCCTGCTTCCAAGGACGTTGGGCTGTTCCTGACTCCTTGGAAGCAGTGATCATGACAGGCACCCACCCTAGACCAGAATACAGGTGTGTTTGATGTACAACTTCTTCTATGTTTCAGCTCCATCTTTGATGCTCTCAGCTCGGCAGCTCCAGCGGGGCAGGCTTTAGCCCAGAGGCCCGCTCACATTGGGACTCTCATGCACGCGCACATGTGCCACTAATCCCATGTTATAGCGGTGAGTAAACAACATGCATCCAGAGAGAACTGTTCATGGATTACCTCTCATTCTGGAATCTTCTTGCACCTCATTCTTTGGAGTGCATGCAGGCCCGTTTCTCGGCCCGGGGCGAGGCAGGCAGCTGCCCGGGGTTGAATCGCCACGGGGGCGCAATCGCCCCAGTCCCTGGAGTCTCTAGAGGGGAGGAAATTCCCCAGTTTGTGGGGTGGCGCATTGACGTGGGGAAAGTTCTGCAGGTCAGGTGCTGGCGCTGCCCCTTCCGACTGTAATGTCACTAGTACAAAAGTCCTACGTGACATTACATAAGTCAGAGGCTCCCTCTGACCACTTTCGCGCCACTTGGGGTGGGGTGGGGGGCATAAGCAAATCAATAAAAACACTTTAGGTCCCCCTGCAGCTAAGACCAGCCCCTTCCATCACAATACCGGCAGGAAACTGCTAATGGTGGCCATTAGTCACTGAATGGTTTCATGCTGGCATTGAGATGGGAGGGGAGGTGCAGTGGGCTGTGGGGAGAGGGCGTGCCTTGCAGGGACACACCTTGGGCCCAGACACGTATCATAGACCCGATTGGGCCTCTGGTGCGTCCCTGCAAGCCCAGAAAATGGTCAAAATAATAGTTTAAAGCAGCGCTATTTCTTTCATGTTGCTTCTTTTCCAAACTATATATCAATTACACTTTAAACCACTTCCATGGCACTGGTGATGAGTTACTTCCTTATGCTGATAATAGTTTTGACCAGTGTTGCTGAGTAAATATTCTTTAAGCCACGAACCAGTTTATTTATTTATTTATGCAATGTTTGTCGGGTACATGGACACGGATAATTTATTTATTTATGCAATGTTTGTCGGATACCTGTATCCGACAAACATTGCATAAATAAATAAATATACAGGTACCCGACAAACATTGCATGAATAAATAAATAATCCTGGTCCATGTATCCTTACAACAGTCAAGACTTTACTGTATCAAAGCTTACACTTGATTCCCATTCAAAGAATGTTAAAGTGATTATTTATTAGGTTCAGGTGTCTCCTTGTCATTGCCCTTTTGGCGTAGGTTGCCTCCAAACCCCCTTCAGCATCTTGTGTTCTTTGTTGGTTGTATATACTGCATCCTGTGCCATATTCATGGTCTCTTGGTGTGTCCAGTCCTCATAATCTGCAGCCTAAGTGGGACTGGGGCATAAAATTGTCTTGGGCACCAGTGAAAAAGTGGCCCACCGTTGCAAATGGCAATTCATTCCTTGTGTGGTGGACTGTGTGACTTTGGGTAGGAGTTCCTTAACGGTGTAGTTTGGGAATGGCGTGCAGGGTGTGGTGGGAGTGGTGCATGGGGTGCGGTGGGAGTGGTGCTCAGGGTGCGGTGGGAGTGCAAAGTGGCACATGGGATGGGGTGCCGGGGGGGAGGGCGCATTCCTAGTGTTTCGCCCTGGGCACCAAATGGACTAGAAACTGCCCTGAGTACATGTGAAACGCCAATGCTCTTCCCCACACATAGCACATATCTGCTCCCCAACAGAAAAAAACACTCTTATCTTTACAAACAGCCTTTCCCTCGTGTCACAGCCCTGTGATCAGAAGCATGTCAGCAGTGCATTCTATACAACCATCAATAAAGTCCTGTCAAAAACGAAATTTACACACTAGCCATTACCATTAATTCCCATGACATACCCCACACTCAGCCCCTCAGGCATTGCTCTCATGCTATTGAAATAGCCACACCCCTTTCCCACCGCATCGGCAAGTTCTACCTACCATTCCCAAACCCAAAACAGGTTAATTGCACATGGCGCATGTTGGACACTTTCCTTTTCTAAACGAGCAAGTTGACCTGGGTAGTTTGGATCTGCCATGCTCCTGTCAATCTAAATCAGTATGGGGGCGTGGCTGTGGGCTCAATTGTATCCAAACCTTGGAAGAACCCATTCTGTAATTACACGTCAAGCAGTGGCAATGTAAGCAGCAGGTTTGGCAAATGGGGCTATCCAGCCTTGACAGCTGCTTCTCCCAGCATGCCTAGCATCAGGACCGGCCTCATGCCCCCTTCCAGAGCCCCTCCAGCAACATGCCCACCCTTCTACTCGTTGTATGTATGACCCCACCTTGAATAGCACGAGTTTCTTCCCAGCCAGCTTGTTCACTATAAAGATAACCTTATAGGAGCTGTCTGCAGCCTTTGGCTCCTCGGGTGTTTAAGACTATAGCTCCCATGATCCTTCTGCATTGACTATACTGGCTAAGGCGGGTGGGAGTTGCAGTCCAGAACATCTGGAGAGGAAATGGTGTCAGACCACTACTTTCTATCGACATAGCATCAATGCACACAAACATCGGCTCACCAAGTACATGGTGGACCCATGGCTCGGAATCCCGCAGACTACTGGATGGAGACCTCTTCATTCTGACTGATCAATTCCATAGGCGCATAAGTGCATCCCGCTCACTTGCTTCACACTACCCTATATAGAAACTATAAAGCAACATTTGTATCTGCAATTGTGTCCTGCTGTTTTCCACCCACCCTTTATTTTTCCTACTTTCCCTTCCCCTTTTTGAAACCATGGAACCTTTAAGAGGCCGTTTAGTGGTCTGTGGCACTGTGTATATTACTGGAAAAAGTTCCCATTTTGATGATGTGAAAGATTAGCTTGAAAAGCAACCAACCTCAAGTAAAGATGCACGGGTCTAGACCAGCAGCCTGGAACTCTGCAGCACCCTCCCTGGCTGGTGCCAGAGCAGAGAGGCATGTGCAAGGGGCAGGAATTCACAGGCTGTAGAACACACTACAGGCCCTGACTGACAATCCAAGGACCAAACACACAAAAGATCTCCTAGATTAACATCAAGGCGCTATCTCTAGTTGTCTACATGTTGCTGGCTTTTTTGTAAATAATCAGCCACCATGGAAGCACATGATGGTTTAGGTGTAACTCTGCTTTCTGGTGGGGGGGGTCACAAAATATATCCCTGGTAACATCTGCAGGTGCATTCAATCAGTGTACAGCATCCTGTTCCAGAAAGAGGGTCCAGGGATGCCCTCAAAATGCCAGTGGTAGCAGAAGTGACATCACACATCCAGTGACATCATAGGTGATGGTATATGACCATTGGCTGGATGGTATCAATGTAGGTCAACTCACAGGTGTCAAAAACCCTTACACATATGCCCATCATACAATATAATAAAAGGCCATCTGTATGTTTGTCCGATGCAGTCATGCACAGTAGAGACTGTCCGATTCGCCTGCTATCACTGCTGGAGGGAGCTGTTGCCTTAGGATATATGGTGGTCCTACTGTGTTAATGAAAACCTAAAAAATATGTATTTTATATACTACATAAATATTTTATATTTATATTAAAATTAATTACAGTCAAGTACAACCAAATATAATGCATAACGTATTAACACTTTGAAATGTTCTCTCCTTGTGCACTTTGGTCTGTGTGCACAGGCTTTCACACTTGTGTTTAATAAAATAACAAATATTTAATAAAGCAAACTAAGGACTATTTTAGCGGGCAACCAGAATTTCACTAGGGCGCTGCCTTGACATGCCAGAGGCGGGGGCTTTAGAGGACAGGGATGCACCCAGACTTCACAGACTAGGGGCACTGGTTTCATATGCCAATACAGCCACGTGTGCCCAATCGCTGCCATCCTATGCCGTTTGCAGCCTTTCATGCCAGGTGGAGTGATTTTATGTTAAAATAGCCAAACTTTCCAAGGTGCTGCCTGGTGTAGTTTCCTATATGTGGATACTGCAGTCTTATGCCTGTCAAAGCCTTGGAAGCAGGGACGCCAAGATCTATATGTATCCTATTCCTTACTCTATTTCATGATACTGTATCGTATCTGTGCTTGTTTTAACCTGCCATTGTAACCATGTATATTGTCTGTGTTTTGTTGTAACCAGCCAATGTAACCATGTACTAATGTAAGCAATGCGCCCAGATACCTGAGGGTTAGGCACGCTATACAAATAAACAATACAGTATATACAATACAATCTGTAAAGTGCAGCCTGACATATCTAGGTGCTTGCATTATATGGAAAGTGCTTTCATGTCAAGTGCATCCCATAATGCCCCCTCACTGGCACTTTATGCAACATGTGCCTGGCGTAGTCGCGTGCAAGGTATGAAGTCACAGGCTCAGGTTCTGCCATCATATGGAACATGCAGCATGTGCCTGGCGTAGTCGCGTGCAAGGTATGGAGTCACAGGCTCAGGTTCTGCCATCATATGGAACATGCAACATGTGCCTGGCGTAGTCGCGTGCAAGGTATGGAGTCACGGGCTCAGGTTCTGCCATCATATGGAACATGCAACATGTGCCTGGCGTAGCCGCGTGCAAGGTATGGGGTCACAGGCTCAGGTTCTGCCATCATATGGAACATGCATCATCTGCCTGGCGTAGTCGCGTGCAAGGTATGGAGTCACAGGCTCAGGTTCTGCCATCATATGGAACATGCAACATGTGCCTGATGTAGTCACGTGCAAGGTATGGGGTCACTGGCTCAGGTTCTGCCATCATATGGAACATGCAACATGTGCCTGGCGTAGTCGCGTGCAAGGTATGGGGTCACTGGCTCAGGTTCTGCCATCATATGGAACATGCAACATGTGCCTGGCACATTCGCGTGCAAGGTATGGATTCACTGGCTCAGGTTCTGCCATCATATGGAACATGCAACATGTGCCCGACGTAGTCGCGTGCAAGGTATGTGGTCACTGGCTCAGGTTCTGCCATCATATAGAACATGCATCATGTGCCTGGCGTAGTCGGCTGCAAGGTATGGGGTCACTGGCTCAGGTTCTGCCATCATATGGAACATGCAACATGTGCCTGGCACATTCGCGTGCAAGGTATGGAGTCACAGGCTCAGGTTCTGCCATCATATGGAACATGCAACATGTGCCTGGCGTAGTCGCGTGCAAGATATGGAGTCACAGGCTCAGGTTCTGCCATCATATGGAACATGCAACATGTGCCTGGCGTAGTCGCGTGCAAGGTATGGAGTCACAGGCTCAGGTTCTGCCATCATATGGAACATGCAACATGTGCCTGGCGTAGTCGCGTGCAAGGTATGGAGTCAAAGGCTCAGGTTCTGCCATCATATGGAACATGCAACATGTGCCTGGTGTAGTCACATGCAAGGTATGGAGTCACAGGCTCAGGTTCTGCCATTGGAACATGAAACATGTGCCTGGCGTAGTCGCGTACAAGGTATGGAGTCACAGGCTCAGGTTCTGCCATCACAGGCTCAGGTTCTGCCATCCTGTGGAACATGCAACATGTGCCTGGCGTAGTCGCGTGCAAGGTATGGAGTCTCTGGCTCAGGTTCTGCCATCATATGGAACATGCAACATGCGCCTGGTGTAGTCACGTGCAAGGTATGGAGTCACAGGCTCCGGTTCTGCCATTGGAACATGAAACATGTGCCTGGCGTAGTCGCGTACAAGGTATGGAGTCACAGGCTCAGGTTCTGCCATCACAGGCTCAGGTTCTGCCATCCTGTGGAACATGCAACATGTGCCTGGCGTAGTCGCGTACAAGGTATGGAGTCTCTGGCTCAGGTTCTGCCATCATATGGAACATGAAACGTGCCTGGTGTAGTCGCGTGCAAGGTATGGAGTCACAGGCTCAGGTTCTGCCATCATATGGAACATGCAGCCTGGCGTAGTCGCGTGCAAGGTATGGAGTCACAGGCTCAGGTTCTGCCATCATATGGAACATGCAACATGTGCCTGGCGTAGTCGCGTGCAAGGTATGGAGTCAAAGGCTCAGGTTCTGCCATCATATGGAACATGCAACATGTGCCTGGTGTAGTCACTTGCAAGGTATGGAGTCACAGGCTCAGGTTCTGCCATTGGAACATGAAACATGTGCCTGGCGTAGTCGCGTACAAGGTATGGAGTCACAGGCTCAGGTTCTGCCATCACAGGCTCAGGTTCTGCCATCCTGTGGAACATGCAACATGTGCCTGTCATAGTCGCGTGCAAGGTATGGAGTCTCTGGCTCAGGTTCTGCCATCATATGGAACATGAAACGTGCCTGGTGTAGTCGCGTGCAAGGTATGGAGTCACAGGCTCAGGTTCTGCCATCATATGGAACATGCAACATGTGCCTGGCGTAGTCGCGTGCAAGGTATGGAGTCACTGGCTCAGGTTCTGCCATCATATGGAACATGCAACATGTTCCTGGCGTAGTTGCGTGCAAGGTATGGAGTCACAGGCTCAGGTTCTGCCATCCTATGGAACATGCAACATGTGCCTGGCATAGTCGCGAGCAAGGTATGGAGTCACAGGCTCAGGTTCTGCCATCATATGGCAAGTGCAGCCAGAGCCGGCCTTAGGGGGGGCGAACGGGCGACCGCCCGGGGCGCCACACCCCCCAGGGCGCCATTAGCCCCCGCCACCCCAGCTCGGGGGAGTCTTTCAAGGGCTCCCCCGTGCTGGCATAGGTGGAGGTGGCAGGCGGGCTTTTACTGTAAAATGTGCCCACGGCGGCGGGTGCATTTAAATGCGCCCCTCCGCCGTGGGCACTTTTCATAAGAAAAGGCGCCATTAGCCCCCCACCACGCCAGCTCGGGGGAGTCTTTCAAGGGCTCCACTGAGCTGGCATAGTGACAGGCACCTCATTGTCAATGAATGAACCCGCGGCGGCGGGCTCATTCAATGACAATGGGGTGCTAACACATCCTATTAAAAAAAAAAAAAAATTGCCCGTCCTGACCCCGCCCCTTCCACCCCACCCCCTGTTAACCAGGGGCGCGCGTGGGCGAGGGGGGGCGCCAATTCGCCAAGGGCGCTCCTGCCCCTTAGGGCCGGCCCTGAGTGCAGCCTTCGATTCCTAAACATGGAATGCCATCTCAGTGTGGTCAATGCCTTTGCCCATCTGCTTTCCTCTAATGCATGAACAAGGCGCTGTTGCCCCTGAGCTAGGTCAGCACTCTATAAACACAAATGCAAATGCGCAAAGCAGAGCCACCACGTGCCACGCGGAGACTCGCGTGTCCATTATGTAAAGTTCAGCTAGTAATGCCCCCCAATGCCTTATATACACGGCGCAACCCCCCACAGCCAATTCCTGCCAACATATAGCAATCACAGCCTCTAGTGTCCCAGTAACGCCACCCAAAACCAATGCACACTGCATGGTGTGGGGACATCACGATCGCGGGAGTGTGTTCTCGCGAGATCGCACATGACGTGATCTCGTGAGCCCACGCTCCGTGGGAAAACGTTCCCGCTTCAGAGCTGGCAGCCCGCCAGATGAAGCGGTCGCACCACAGCGCTGCTCCTGATGAGGAGCTGAGAAAGTGAGAACTTATAGCAGCCTTACAGCACAGCTTCTAGGGTGTAACACCACAGCCACAGGAGGCTACATGGGGGCCCTAGAAGCTTACAGCGTGCCATCATAGTGCACACACTTCCCACAGTGATTCAACTGGGGAAGTCCTGAACTGAACTGAACTGAACTGTAAGTGCTTGATTTGAGCTTGGACATATAAGGGTCCACACCAGTTGTCATTTAATAAAGTCGGTTAGAACTCACTACAGCGTCCTGTCGTCCCTTAAGGCCACAACATAACTGGCGACGAGGATGGGATAAGCCCCACGGCCCCACCATGCAAGGCGCCACACTGCCCCCTGCCTTTCTCCCTTCACCAGGAACACCAGCAATTCCATGGATGCAGTGGGAGCCCCTTTTCTCCACCTATCTGGAAGCAGTGGGCGGCACGCGTATGCCCCTGTCAGGAAGAGGGTGATGCTGTTAAATGCATTGGGGGTTGAAGGTCAGCGCATTTTTGCCATTTTGAAGGCAATACCTGCGGCCGATGATGACGACGACGACGACGTCTACAAGGAAGCGACTCGTCGCATTGTGAAGAGGTTCACCAATAAGGAGAACGTTGTACTGCACAGGCTGAGGTTCTACACCCGCAAACAAGAAGGGAGCGAACCCGTGGACGACTACATCACCAGGATGAGGGAGCTGGCTTCTCTTTGCGCCTTTGGCGAAAACGCAGAACAGGTCATCTGCGACATGCTCGTCGTTCACACTAACTCTAGGAAAGTGCAGGACAAGTTCATACAAGAAAAGGAGGTCACCCTTGACAAGGCCATCCAAATTGCCAGGGCGGAGGAAGAAACCTCCAGCAGACGCAAAGAGGCAGGACGCCACCTGCCCATGCCCGAACTTGCGGCGCTACAATGGAGAGGGCGCAGAGACAAGCAGTCCCGCGACAGCCCCAGAGACAAAGGTCCCAGGCAAAAGGAGGCACCCAAATGCTATAGATGCGCCAGCACCAAGCACACGGCGAACGATCGCGACTGCCCCGCCAGGAATAAAGAGTGCTCCAAGTGCGGACGCATTGGTCACGTGGCTCCGGCATGCACGTGGCGGGAGAAAACTGTTTCCCGTGTCGACGGTGACTGCGCTTCAAGCGATGATGACGATCTACAGGACAGACCCATGGTCGTCATGGTCAACGCCCCCCATGCCAGGAGGGAAAAGCCCCACTGCACCATTAAGGTTGATGGAATGGAAACGCGCGTCATGGCAGACTCGGGATCTGACCTCACTATCCTCCCCATCAACACATATAAGGAGATGATGGGACAAGCAAAAGTAGAGATTAGAACAACCAGGCAAAAAACGACGGTGTTCGGTGGTGCAACTGTCGACCTTTTAGGCTACATCAAAGCTCGGATCGATTTCAAAGGGAGGTCTACCACCACCAAAGTGTATTTCTCACCTAAAGGCCCAGCAGTGCTGGGATGGGACGATCAACACAAACTCAGCATAAAACTAGATCCCAGCACTCCGGAACAGGTACTCATGGTCTCCTCAGGAGCAGCGCTAAATTTCAAGGAGATGTTCCCAAACCTGTTTTCCGAGAACCCAGGGAAGGTGAGAAACTTTGTCCACAAGATTAGCCTGAAACCCAACGCGATCCCGGTGAAACACAAAGTCAGGGCAGTACCTGCCACAGCGAGACCCGCATTGGATGCCCACCTTCGGAAGATGGTCGAAGAAGGAACCATCGAGACCGTGGAATCCTCAGAGTGGCTGAGTCCAGTAGTTTTGGTCAAAAAGAAATCCAGCAATGACCTTAGGATCTGCATCGACCTAAGAAGCCTCAATCTAGAGGTAATCACGGATAGCTTTCCACTCCCCAGCATCAACAAAATTGTCCTCATGATGAAAGAGGCGGCAATCTTCTCTAAGCTGGACATGCGTGATGCCTATCACCAGATTCCCCTGCACAAATCCTCTCGCCCCCTTACAGCGTTCATCACTCCTTTCGGCACCTTTCAATACACCTGCATGCCATTTGGGTTGTCGTCGGCAGTATCCGCATTTCAGAGGATGATGAACTCCTTACTTAAAGGACTTACGAATGTTTCCTTCTTTCAAGATGATATCCTCGTGTATGCCAAAGACAACGAGACCCATGACAAGGCACTCAGGACAGTCTTGAGCAGGCTTCAAGAAGAGGGCATTCACCTACGCCACGAAAAATGCATCTTCGGAGTGAGCAAGGTAGAATACCTTGGGTACTGCATCTCAAGTGACGGTGTCAGTCCCAAGAAGAACCTCATGCAGGCCATAACAGAAGCCCCGGCTCCGATGTCCAAAGAGGAACTACGCTCCTTCCTGGGCCTAGCGGAGTACTATGCCAAATTCGTCCCTAGATTCTCCGAGACCACGTCTCCCATGAGGGAGCTTCTGAAGAAGGGGGCAGCCTACTCGTGGGGCCCGGAACAGAACGAAGCTTTCTGTGAAATCAAAAAGAGAATTCTACATGCGCCGTGCCTGAAACCATACAACCCTGAATGGGACACCTGCATTACCACAGACACCAGCGCGTATGGCCTGGGGGCCACCTTGACCCAGAAGAAGGGAGACACTGAGAATATTGTGGTGTTTGCATCCAAAGCGCTGTCATCATCGGAGAAGATTTAGACCCCAGGGTTTAGAAATAAATGTTGGCATGCGCATGGGCCGTCGACTACTTCAGATCGTACGTATGGGGGACGAGATCCAAGCTGATCACCGACCACAAACCCCTCATTCACATGTTGAGCCCGGGCGGCACCAAGACTGCCACCCCGAGGCTGGCCAGGATCGCCGCAAAGCTTCAGGAATATACATACGAGATAGCCCACATTGTGGGTTGGAAAAACGCACAAGCGGACTGCATGTCCAGACTCCTGAACCAAAGCGCCCCTGGTACCACATTCTTGGAAGATGAGTGTGTCGAAGCCTCCATCAGTGACTTGAGGAACGGCGAGTACATGGACCTGAGTGAGCGCCACTGGCAGGAGGAGTTCGAACAGGACGATGCTCTACGGCACGTTAGTACCTGGGTTCGCGAAGGATGGCCCAACGAGAGAGCGATCCCCGAAGGCCTTCGTCCCTACTGGAAAGTGAACGAGGAAATCACCACCATGAACGGTCTCATCCTCAGAGGCGATCAGATCATCTCGCCCAGCGGAATCCGCAAAGTGATACTGTGCAGAGCACACTCAGGTCACCTGGGATGCAACATGACCAGACGCAGGATACGCGATGCCTACTTGTGGCCAGGCATGGACCAGGACATAAGACAAATGGTCGAAAGGTGCCATGAGTGCACCAACAGTGACAAGCGCCTAGCCGTGAGGCAAGCCCCTATGCTGCCCACCGAAGTCCCCAAAGGGGTGTGGTGAAAACTAGGTTTGGATTTCATTGGGCCCCTGGACAACATGCCCCCAGAACACAAATACGGGATAGTCATGGTCGACTACTTCTCCAAATGGGTGGAAGCTGACTTCACTTCAGACATCACCACAAGCACAGTCATTGAAGCACTCACCGCCGTATTCCAGCGGGAAGGTCTACCAGAAGAACTCGTCACAGACAACAGAGTCCAGCTACTCTCCCGGGAAATGGAGAAATTTCTCAAGCTCAACAACATTCGACAGCGGAGAGCAAGCCTATTCCACCCACAGGCCAATGGCCTGGTTGAGCGGGCAAACCGCTTCATCAAAGGGGCGCTACAACTGGCTCATGCCTCGGGCCTAGACCCGTACAAGACAGTCAAGGAAGCTGTAGCCAGTGGTCGAAGTGAATGGGAGCGGTCGGGAGCGGTGCTCCTCTACTTTTTTAAATTAAGTTTTACTGTTCCTATACTTCTATTTTATAAAGAAACCGTTCCGGAATGGTTTCCGTTTAAAATAAAAGTGTAGGAAGAAGTTGAAACTTGCACTTTAAGTGCACTACACTGAACGTTCCCTTAAACAGCAGCTGCATGTGTTTGAGGGTTTGTATTGTGTGTGGGAGGGGGCATGGTGATGGGGTTTGTGGGGAGTGGGCGCAGGCCAGCAGGGAACATAGTTCCACTACTTCTTTTGATACACTTCGACCACTGGCTGTAGCAGCCCACCGCCTCACCCCCAACGCCGTCACAGGTGTTTCGCCATTCCATCTGCTGAGGGGGAGAAGGGCAGCATCCTCACTGGTACCACCCTGGCTCCATCAAGTGAGGGCTGACGAAGACGTGGACATGGATGACGTAGCGTTTCGCATGCAGTGCAACAAAGAAGCCATGAAGACCCAAGGGGACTTGTGTCAGGCCGCTCGAAACACAGCAGTTAACAGAGGTGATCTGGTGAAAATACGCCTCCCCCACAAAGACACTTCGACTGGCTCCAAATACAGCAGTCCCATAGAAGTCATGGAGAGCGGGTCAAACCACATTTGCACCAGCGACGGAAGGAAATGGAATCTAGAGAGAGTGGCCATGTACCGCAGGAAGGGAGACATGGAACAACCACACTGGGATACCGGAGAAGATCAAGACCGCCAGGGGACATCCGACAACCCTCGCCTCTCAGAAAGAGATGCCTTGGAGCCACACCATGGCAACGAGTTCTCAAGCCCCAACTCTCCAACTACACCCAGGGAGTCACGGCGAAGAACAAGACAAGGAGAACTCGAATCACCCGCACCTCCTCAAGAGTACGCCAGCAATCCTGCCCCATATACAGATCTAAGCAGATCTCAGAGAGAGAGAAGAAAACCCAGCAAGTTTGCAGACTTCGTCATGGAATGACCACCCATCCTTTTTTCCCAGCAAAGGAGGTGTGTGGGGACATCACACGATCGCGGGACCGTGTTCTCGCGAGATCGCACATAACGTGATCTCGCGAGCCCACACTCCGCGGGAAAACGTTCCCGCTTCAGAGCTGGCAGCCCGCCAGATGAAGCGGTCGCACCACAGCGCTGCTCCTGATGAGGAGCTGAGAAAGTGAGAACTTATAGCAGCCTTACAGCACAGCTTCTAGAGTGTAACACCACACCCACAGGAGGCTATATGGGGGCCCTAGAAGCTTACAGCGTGCCATCATAGTGCACACACTTCCCACAGTGATTCAACTGGGGAAGTCCTGAACTGAACTGTAAGTAAGTGCTTGATTTGAGCTTGGACATATAAGGGTCCACACCGGTTGTCATTTAATAAAGTCGGTTAGAACTCACTACAGCGTCCTGTCGTCCCTTAAGGCCACAACACATGGGCAAGGCAGTCGCCATAGGAAAGCTGCCGCCTCGCATGCGCATGCGCCGCAACTCAATCTGCCTGTAAATCTGAGCAAACCCCACGCATCCCCCGCAATCTACATTGCACAGAGGGGACGTCCATGCACGTCGGTGACCTGCATGAGATGTTCCTCATTTCAGTACAAAGTGAAGAACAAAGCTGTTAAACCAACATAATTCCTCACCCGGCCAAGAAGTGCAAGGGCCACCTGCAAGACGTTCCTGCGGAGGAGTTTATAGTGCATTCCACCTGCCTTTAGCAAGCGCTACAAAAGGTGGACTCCATAGGTAGCCACTGGTTCTACACCAGCAAGAGAATGTCACGCTGGCGTAAAACCCCAAACATTTTATAGGAGGAAAGAGAATGCATGGGGGAACAGCCGTCCTGCTCCAAGGCCTCACTCCACCGGCAACCCCCTCCTCCCCATGTTCATACAAAAGGTATTAAGACAGGTGCAGCAGTGTTACACCTCTATTTAGCACACATTTCAATAAACCTCTCAATCTATGCTCGTGCGGCAGGGCGCGAGACCGACTGAATGACGTAGAAAGGACAGGGCGGGTAGTTTGGGCTAGGAGGCCAGAGTGGCAGAGGAGGGGTTACGATGGAGGACATGCATTTATCTATGTATTTGTTTGAGCGGCAGCACGCTGTGGAAGATTTGATTCCATGTTAAGTGGGATCCTACTGGAGCCTTTTTAGTGTTTCCAGAGGACATCAATGTATTGATTGATTGTGAGCTGTGATGTTGGGGCCACTGGACATGGGGGAGGGCTTGAAACACAGAAGAAAGAAAGGAATGGGGAGGGACAACGAGGAAAGACATTGGGAAGTGTAGAATGGGAACAAAGTTAGAAAGCAACAAAAAAGGAGACAAGAGAAATTAATATAAAAAGACAAGTGCAACAAAAGAACAAGGGAGGGGAACAAGGAGAGAAAGAGAAACAATAGGCAGGAAGGGATATAACTGCTGAACCCATATGCATGCAAATTGTATGGGCCGAACCCTTACCCTCACCAGTAATAAGCAAGAGCACACATTTGTCAAGTGTTGGCAATAAAAGGCTGTATGATTTTATTGTGCAGATATGGTTATGGAATAACAATAATCACATATCATAATATCATCATACATTTGAGCACCGGGTATAGAGGTTATCCCCTGTGTCTTTGACGTGCATAGTGGGGGAGCAGTAGTCCAGCTCCTAGGCCGGTGGAGCCGACTGTCTATGCCCCCAGGAGGGGGGGACAGGTCCTTGACCCTGCGCCCTGCCTGATAGCTACCTTCCTGGTGCTTATTACCTTGTTGCTTGGTGGAAGGGTGAGGTGATTGTTCACACCTCCCCCTTCCCTTGCTTTTGTATGCTGGAGACTGTGTGTCTCTCTGTCAGTGGGGGGGAGAGGAGCAGGCTTGGGGGTGGGGGCTGCCCCTCTCCCAGGCCTGCCACATGATAACATCAGTTACCCTGCCTTGCCTTGGGCGGCCCTGCGGCATTGCCTATAACTGCTGAACCCATAGCCATGCAAATTGTATGGGCCGAACCCTTACCCTCACCAGTAATAAGCAAGAGCACACATTTGTCAAGTGTTGGCAATAAAAGGCCGTAGAATTTTATTGTGCAGATATGGTTATGGAATAACAATAATCACATATCATAATATCATCATACTTTTGGGCACCGGGTCCAGAGATTACCCCCTCTGACCCGTGCTGCCACACACGGGCAGGTTGCCGGCTGACTGTGTTCCCCCGAAAGTATCTCTACTGACAACCCCTGGAGGCTAGGGTAGCTGTGATTTCTCGAAAGAAATGTTCCATGCCCTGGTTTGATAGGTGGGTGCCTTCTTTAAGAAACAGATCTGGGTCACCTAACTTGATGGCCGGGTGTTTTATGAAACCCAGGCCTCGTGCTATACAAAATGTTTCCAGACCCTGTTCAGTTTTCATCTAAAAATGTCTATTGATTTGTAACAATTGGCCCCCTGCCATTTCTTTCTGGGTAGGATGGCCGAGAAGTAGATTTCTGTGTCCCTCCAGTTATGTGAAATGCCAGCTAAGGAAGAGCACATTTCTTCCAGTAGTTTTCTCCTTCCTGCAGACACTAGGTTGTTGCCCCCTAGATGTACTATCAGGAATTCTGGCGGGTCTCTGTATGCGACCAGCTCTGCTAGTGTGTCTTGGATGTCGGCCCAGAGAAGACCTCTGTATCCCCACCCGGAAGCTATGGTGTTCCTGAAGGGTGGACCCTCTTTAGTTTCTTCTGCCCATCGGCCTGTTCTGAAGACGAATGAGTGGCCGACTATCCATGCTGATCGGAGTGGTGCCTCTCCCCGGCAGTTGTTTCTGGAGGGGTGGAGAGAAAGAGGGGGAAGGGCTATATTAGCTGTGGTCTGATGTATCTTTTGTAGCAATCTGACTTCCATCCCCCTATGTTTTTTAGTTGTTCTGGTGCCAGGCCTCCTTGCCATGCTGAGATGGCGGCCCCAATTCTAAAGGAATGGGTGCCAAAATCTTTAGGGTCCCATCCTGCTTTGCTGATTGCTTTCATTGGCACCCCTTTAAATTGGTAGCGGCTTAGTGCCGAGGCATCCCTGTGGATTAAGGACCCCCCCCCCCACTTTTGGCCTTTGAGCGTAGTAAAGGTTGGTGATACACACTGGGCACTTTTCTGCATCGTCGATGCAGCAGATATGGATGGTTCTTTTGGCCCGTCTTTTGGACTTTTGGATTTCTGTGCTGACGCTGTCTTGTCTGACCCTGGCATCCATGATGCCTTACCCATTGTTGGCTTTTGTGCTGGAGGCGATGAGTTCCCCTACCCGGAAGGCCCCAAAGTATGCTAGAAAAAATGCTGTTTTAAATAGCATGGTCTCATAGGGGTGCCAGCATATGGCCTCCAGTTGCTCTGCTATTTTTACTAGTTTGTTGAAATCTAAGGGGCGGCGGGTGTCTACCTGGGGTCCCTCTGTTCTGCCCCAGCGTTTCATGGCTTAAGAGATCAGAGTGTTCTGAGTGGGGTCTGAGTCTCCCCGTATTTTGGAAAAATATGAAATTGCTACCAGGTGTCTTTTTGCCCAGTCCCTCTTGAAACCCTGGTTGTGAGCCCATTTTAAAAATATTTCTATGTCTTTAATCGTTATTAATTCTACATGGTTTAAACCTGTAGCTTTGAATACTGTTTGTAGGCACTTATTGTATTGAGCTGCGGTAGTGCCTGCCAGTGCCTTCTCGGCCATTTCTGTTAGGAACCCCATGCCAGGGTTCCTGTTCTCTGTGGATAGCGTGATGTTGGCACCTGTTTTTGAGGTGCCTGGCTCTTGTTGGGCATCCTGGCCTGGGCTCTCTGGCACTGGCGTTGATGCCGTTTTTCTTAATTTCCCATTATTGAACAGCATTCCGCAGGTATTGGCGTCATCTGTTTTCGGGCGTGTGGTGCTAGATCCCGGAACCTTGGCCACTGAAAGCGAGATAAAGCATCTGCAATATTATTGTCTGCTCCAGCGATGTGTTTTGCTTTGACCACAATGTTTTCCTGCAGTGTGACTGCTGTAATGGCTCGTAGGACTTTCAGCACTAAATGGCATTTGGTAGATCTTCTGTTTATGGAGCCTACCACCGCCATGTTGTCACACCAGACCAAGAGTTCTGTGTTAGCCAGCTGCCTGCCCCAGATGTGTATGGTTAGCCAAATGGGAAATATTTCCAGGAGGGTGATGTTTATTGTCCACCCTGCCATTTGCCATGAATTGGGACAGTCCTGCCACCCATTCTGCGTCAAGTAGGGCTCCAAACCCCCTGCTCCCGGCTGCATCAGTAAAAAGGACCCTTTTTGTCCATGTATTCAATGGCGTGCGCCAAAGTGAGGTCCCGTTGACGTTGCTGAGGAAATTCCCCCAAACGTCCAGATCTTGTTTTACTTCTTTGCCTAGCCGGATGTGTAAATGGGGTTTGGTGTATGATTTGATTTTTAGTTCCAGACTTCTGGAGAATATCTTCCCCTGGGGTATTATTCTGGCTGCAAAGTTGAGGCTTCCAGCCAGTGACTGGATTTCTTTTACTGTGGCCTTGTCTTTTGTTGTCAGGCCTTGTATTTTTCCAGTAGTTCTGCTATCTTAGTTTTTGGAATTCTGCATAGGCCCCGTGCAGAATCTATTTCAATACCCAGAAAGATTATGTTGGTGGCTCGTTTGGTCGTTTTCTCTGTTGCCAGGGGGATGCCCCACTGTGCAGCTATTTCCTCTAACTTGGCCAGAGCTCTACTGCATTCTTCAGAATTTGCTGGTCCTATTACCATGAAGTCAGCAAGGTAGTGAACTATTTTGGCTCCTGGTCTTTGTTTTTGGAATGCCCATTGGAAAAAAGAGAGCTTAACTGTTCAAATAGGGCAAAGGATACTGCGCATCCCATGGGGAAGCATCTGTCCATATAGAATTTGTTTTTGAAAGTGAACCCTAGCCATGGACTGGCAGTAATCTGAAAGCAGATCTATGTCCAATTTGGCCATAAGGGCATTCGTACCACACTCTTATATGAGTCTCACTGCTTCTTGGAAGTGTGTGTAGGATACCGCAGATTCTGTGTGCGGGATGCCATCGTTCAGTGATTGGCCTTTTGGGTAGGACAGGTGACCGATTAGCCTATATTTTCCAGGTTCTTTTTTGGGGACCAAGCCTAGTGGGGAGACTATGAACTCCGCGAAGGGCATGTAGTCCCAGGGGCCTGCAATCCTGCCTAGTAGTAGTTCCTTCTCAATTTTGGTCTCTACCATTTTTGGGTTGTCCATGAATGATTTCTGTTTTTTTGTGATTTTTTTGTGTCCCTGTTCCTTTGAAAGGGATGATGAAACCATTGGTGAAACCTTGCAGGATAGCCCTGCTGGTTTGTTTTATCTGGGTAGTTCCTCAGCGCATATCTAAAGTTGTTATGATTGATGGGCGTTCTCCCTGGTTCTAGAAATGGGATTGGTTGGGGGGTGTTGCTGCTAGGCTTTTGCATTTTTGGCTGGGAGTTCGGTGCAATTGCTTGCCGCATGGTCACCGTTGCAGTTGGTGCATGTGTGTTTGGGTTTATAGTGACATTTTCGAATTTAATCATTTCGAATGCATTCATTTTGAATCAAAAATGTTGAAAAAAGAATGTTGAATTTTTTAAAAATTATTATTTTTAATGGTGGGGTTCCCTCCCAACCCCCCTTTTTTTAATAACCCTTTTTTTACTAGCCAAACCCCAAAAAAAACATATTAAATAAAAAAAGAAATATTCAGAAAAAAATAATTTGACATTTTTTTTCTTCGAAATTATTCATTTGACATTTTAACTGGACACCGTGTGTTTGTACCAGCATTCCTTCCCCCAGTTGCACTGATTTTTCCCAAAGTTCCTGCATGGGATATTGGCTTTAGCGGGGTGGTTTTTGTTCTGTTTGTGGGCATTAGACTTAGCCGCCCATGGCTGGTTCTTCCGAAAGGGCTGCTCTCCCTTCTTGTATTTTTCATTTTCAGAATTTCTGGGGCCCTGTGAATTTCTGTTGTTTTTGGGTATTGCTTGGTTGGCCTCTTCCTCTGATGGAGGCTCGGCGTTTAGCATGTATAGATCATTCTGTACCTCGTCCATTCTATGGCTGGCCTCTCTGACATGCTCTGCCTGAATCTAATATCATATGCTAGCCAGGTTTTTTCCCTTTGTGCTATTTTTACTTCTCTGATCTTGTCCATGTATGCCCATAGTTTTCTACCATCCCTGGGGAATTTTTCCTAATAGATGGTTGCTAGGATGGTGAAAGATTGTAACCAGTTGTCCCAGTTCTGTTCTACCTGGGCATTCCTAGTCATGGCTTTTCCTCTATCTTTTTGGGATCCCTGAAAGCATCTCTCCCTTTGAGTTGGGCTTCTATAAGTGAAAAGGTTTTGATGAACTCTTTTGCCCATATGGCTTCTTTGATTGTAATGTCAGTGTTCCATGCCAGGCATCTTTTGTATCTGTTCAAGATTTCTATTTGGAAGGATTTCAGCTTTAGATCTAGTTGGGCACTGCTGATCATTAACATGTCTGCTGGGTTGTTGCTGTTTCCCCCAGTCTGCCCCGGTGTGTTTGCACTGGGGTTTGCCCATGCTTTCAGTGCACCTGTCGGATCTGATGATGCCGCTGTTGGCGCAAGTGGACCTGTAGCGGCTGCTGTTAGTGTTGTCATTGTGAGCAGCAGGGGCGCTGTTAAAGGTGGTGACATAGGTGTTGTTAATATTGTTGTGGGTGGTGGGGGGTCTATAATGATGTTGGGTTCAAGTGAAGTGGTGGGGCTTAGGGAAACGGTCCTGCCTGGGGGAGGTGGCTGTTGACCCCTGATTTCAAGCAATAATTGTTGCATTTCACTCATGTTTACACATAATTGAGACCGTTTTATGTTTTTGTTACCTTTTCCCATGCTTTTTGTCGGCTTTCTTTTCTTTGTTGGGGGTGGGTCGTTCTCCAGGCCTGGTGGCAAGCTTATACCTTTTTTAGATACTTAGGTAGGCCGTATATGTTTTCCCTGACCCAGGCCCAGCCATAATGCTCGGCTGCTTCTATTGCCGCCAAAAAGTGGGGTGATTTGGGCTTCTGTGGTGGTGTTGTGGGTTCTTGTGATTTTCGCTTGGGAGCCATTATTCTTTGCCTGTTTAAGTAAAAGAATTGGAAATACTTTATTCCCTTTTGAACGGTTACCTAACTGTCTTTGTGAACCCGTGACTAATCATTCACCATTCAATTTGTTTGTTTGTGTCACAAAATTCTGTATGCATGAAACTTGTCTATGCTGCTGCATGCTTTGGGTAGCTGGCTGTTGTTGGGCCTGTATCGTCCAACTTTGTGCACTTTATCTGCTATCCCTTTTCAGTATTATGGAAAACCCCCTTCAAGAACTATCAAATGGCTTCTGTAACATTCATTGGATTGTGAATAATATTGCCCAGGGCATGTGGTGCTTGTTTATTGACCTTGGAGGGATAAAAGGCTGAGTTAGGCCCTGCCAATATTCGAACCTGCATCACCAGGCTCTGCATGGCTGTCAATGCTGGTGCTCTACTCGCTGAACCACTTGACCGGGTGTGGATAACGTTGGTCTGCAGATGGTTTTTGCAACTTTGCACCTTTACCCACACACCCCTTTAGAGTATAAGCATCCCTGTCCCCTTTACACAAACAAATGTTGGCCTGCTGTTTCTAATTCGGCCGCCCCCCGGTGCTCAAGGAGAGAATGAGAAACAATAAGCAGGAAAGGATATAACTGCTGAACCCATATGCATGCAAATTGTATGGGCCGAACCCTTACCCTCACCAGTAATAAGCAAGAGCACACATTTGTCAAGTGTTGGAAATAAAAGGCCGTAGGATTTTATTGTGCAGATTTGGTTATGGAATAACAATAATCACAATTCATAATATCATCATACTTTTGGGCACCGGGTCCAGAGGTTACCCCCTCTGGCCCGTGCCACCTTATTGTCCCACGACTTGTAGTGGTCACCGTACAGTGTCCTTCTTCGTTTTTTCTTTGTTCTTCTCCCTTCTTTTGTAGGGTGGGTGGGTTTTGTGGTAAAGAAACAAAGATTGGAGGACGCTGAGTGCACAGCGAACCTCCTGTTTGTTTGGGTCCCCATTCAGGGTCCACAAACAAGTAGTGTTTTCTTAGAGCATGCTGCTCTGATTTATAAGACCCAGGGGAGCCCTGGGTCTTTGATGTGCATAGTGGGGAGCTGTAGTCCAGCCCCCAGGCCAGTGTAGTCTACTGTCTTTGCCCCCAGGAGGGGGGACAGGTCCTTGACCCTGCGCCCTGCCTGATAGCTACCTTCCTGGTGCTTAGAACCTTGTTGCTTGGTGGAAGGGTGAGGTGATTGTTCACACCTCCCCCTTCCCTTGCTTTTGTATTGTGGAGGCTGCGTGTCTCTGTGTCTTTGCGGGGGAGAGGAGCAGGCTTGGGGTGGGGGCTGCCCCTCTCCCAGACCTGCCACATGGTAACATCAGTTACCCTGCCTCGCCTTGGGCGGCCCTGCGGCATTGCCGAGAAGCAAGGGAGAGAAGAACGGATAAAGGATGAAAGAAAAGTGCAGATGTAAGAAAAGGGATGTGACAGAAGCGAGTAGCGAAAAGACATGAAAGATAAAATGGAATAAGGGCACAGTTCCAGAAAAGTAGAGTTAGAAAAGGAGGGACACATGCCATAGATGAAGAAAGAAGGTTGACAAAGGAGGAAATGTGGGGGAAAGATAATGGCACCAGGCATTTGGCGGTGTCGGCGTTCAGCCTTGCATTATAAGGAATACAATAGTCTCAACTCCCCACATAAGATATATGGCAGTTCACCATGGAGGGCCGTAACCTTCCACGGGCCCTCATCTCGTGGCCCTGTGCATGCATGGTCGTGATTCGCCTCAGTGACTTGTACGCGTGAGGTTCACCTCACGGAATTGAGTAGCCTTTTAGTTGAATCCTAGAGTAATAGGAATAAAGCGTGTGAAAAGCACCTCAGCAGCAGGCCATGGGCGTGTGCTCCTACCAAACGATAGCTTCCCCATCCTTCTGCCTGGCCAGTTACCCGCCTCGGCAGTAGTGCTTTCACTCTGATCTAGGCGCTCTGTGGGCGCCGTGTGCCCAGTGAAGTGTTGCTCACCTATGGATGCTTGCGACCATTGTAATGATGATTTCATATGCGCTGAGTGCCAACGCTACAGCTGAAAGCACTAATGGCCTAATGACTCATGCATGCCCGTGCTGAGAGGATGATTAGCTGCGCAGTTAAGGCAACGCAGGGCTGGCAGGGAGCAGGGCTTTCACTTGGAACCCGCGAGGCTGATGCGCGGCGCGGTTGCTAGGGCTGGAGACAGCCAGTGGGTGTTCTCTGGGGAAACCCACCTACTCTGGAGAAAGCGGCGCGTGGGCGAGGGGCTCATAGACGAGGGACACGCGTCACTATTATGTACTCAGGTTCTGCCTGGATCCTGTCTTTAAACATTGCTAGGAGCCTGTTCTTCCCTGTGCCCAGGGCTGCCAGACACACAGTTAGCAAACACCGACCCAAGTCTAAGTCTCACTAGCCACGTTCTATCCCAGCTCCCTCCCAACCACAGACACCCACCACAGTCCTCAGCTCTAACCCGACGGCAGCGTAACTGCTGGGCTGCTCTCCACTCTCCGGCCTGAATGAAAAAGTGAACTTTCCCGTTGGCCTCGCCCCTGAAACTGCAGCGATGCCCAAAAGGGCAAGAACTGGGCTCCCCCATCACAAGTGGCAGAACCTTCTTGAGACAGAGCAAATGGGAGGGGCTTATTGAAGGGGAACGGGCATTTGATAGTATTTGTATTATTGCTTATATGGTGATAAGTATCAACATCGAGAATCGTAAGCAGCCCTCTCAATACCCTAAGTCCCTTCTTTACATACTTCAATTTGAATGTATGGCATCAAGCATGTGTGCATACTTTCTATTTTTACTTTGCTTCACTCATCTCTTAACCTCGTGTCCCGGAAGTGGATGCTGTGATGGGCAGTCTTCTATACAGAATGTACGCCTTGGAGAAGAGGCATGGTGGTAGTGTTGGCTTTCTGCATATCCACAGCTAGGATATATGTTGAAAGCAAACATGTCACAGGTGTATGATATTTGTAGAGATATCGCGAGAGCCGCAACTCTCGCGAGATCTCGGCCGTGGCGACTAGGGCCGCCCCCGCGCGCTCGGCGCGCATTACGGGAGCAGCAGAGGACGCGTGAGGACGTGTCCTCCCAGCTCCTCCGAGAATTAGGCCTTAGGCCTAACAAGGGACAAGACAGCCTCCCAGCTGCAACCCTTTACTTAGGAGGCACGTTGCCAAAGTGGATTTACCACATATACATCTATATGTGACAACTGATGTCGTATGCTGAATAAAGGACATCACTATAACTAAGACGCCTCCTGTCATCCTTACAACTATTATACAACATAAATTGGCGACGAGGATCACCGCTACAACCCACGTGAACCATGCAAGGCGCGACACCACCACCGCCCTTCCTACAAACTCCAGGTAAACCTGCCATCCCGTGGCCGCAATGGCAACCCTTATTTACGACATACGTAGAGGCTGTGGGCGGTGCAGGATTCTCTGCGGCACGGCGCAGGGCAATGTTACTTAACGTCCTAGGGGTAGAAGCACAGAGGGTGTTTGAAAGTCTCACCCCGAGCCCGGTGGTTGGTGACAACGATGACGTCTTCAAGGAAGCTGTTAGAAGAATTGTAAAAAGGTTTGCCAGTAAAGAGAACACGGTTCTGCACAGAATACGTTTCTATAGCCGTAAACAAGAAGCCTCGGAACCCGTTGACGACTACCTTACAAAGCTGCAGGAATTGGCAGCGCTGTGCAGCTTTGGTAACAATGCCGAGAGCCTCATCTGCGACATGCTGGTAGTTCACACTAACAGCACGAAAGTGCAAGATAAATTCATTATGGAGAAGGAACTGCTGCTAGAGAAAGCGATTGAGATTGCCAGAGCAGTCGAAGAAACAGCTGGGAGACGAAAAGAACTCACGGGAAGCCATAGTTCCACTGAAATACAAGCAGTGGCGTTTCGCCCGAAGAAAGAGAGACAAGTATCGAACACGAAAGAAGAAAAATGGAGCACGAAAGAACCACTGAAATGCCACAGGTGTACAAGCACAAAACATTTGGCGTTTGACGGGCAGTGCCCAGCCAGAGATAAAGAGTGCTCTATCTGCAAACGTATTGGCCATTTCTCGATTGTGTGTCGGTGGAGAAACAAGAAAGTCACAAACGTCAACATGGATCGCAACAGGGAGAGAGATTCGTCCTCGGAAGATGAAGGGAGTCCCACAGTCATCATGGTGAACAGGACACGGGCCAGGAGAGAAAAACCCCATTGCATTATCAAAATCGACGGGGTGGAAACAAAAGTCATGGCGGACTCAGGTTCTGACCTCACCATAATACCCCTACGCACATACAAAGAAATGTTGGGGACGGAAAAGGTTCGAGTGCTCACCACACGGCACAAACCCACGGTTTTTGGAGGGGCGTCAGTTGACCTACTGGGCTATATCAATGGGAAGGTGGAGTTTAAAGGAAGAGAAACGACCACCAGAGTATATTTCAGCCAAGAAGGCCCAGCAGTATTGGGATGGGACGACCAAGATAAATTGAAAATCAAACTGGATCCCAGCACAGAAGATCAGGTACTCTCTGTCTGCGGGAGGAGTGTGCCAATAGTCAAAGGTGATTATCCTAAACTCTTCTCGGAGGAGCCGGGACATATCAAAGGCTTCGTCCACAAAATAATGCTTAAAAGGAATGCGGTCCCAGTCAAACATCGCGTGAGACCAGTACCAGCAACCGCGAGAGACACACTCAGGAGTCAATTGGACAAAATGAGGATGGATGGCGTCATTGAAGAAATTGAAGCTTCGGAGTGGCTGAGCCCAGTCGTGCTCATAAAGAAACCCAACTCACAAGAGCTAAGGGTTTGCATTGACCTTCGCAGTTTAAACTTGGAGGTCATTACGAACAGTTACCCGCTACCGAGCATAAATGAACTGATTCTTATGATGAAAGAAGCCAAAATATTCTCAAAACTGGATATGAGAAACGCGTACCATCAAATACAATTGCACAAGGAATCCAAACCCCTCACAGCATTCATCACTCCGTTTGGCACCTATCAGTTCACCAAGATGCCATTCGGCTTATCTTCTGCTGCATCGGCTTTTCAACGAATGATTGATGTCCTACTACGGAAAGTCAAAAACGTGGCCTATTTTCAGGATGACATCCTTGTCTATGCAAGGGATGAACAGACACACGATGCCACATTGAGAACAGTCCTAACTAAGCTGCAAGAAGCGGGGGTGAGGTTACGCTACGAGAAATGCGTATTCAAAGCGAAAGAAGTTGAGTACTTAGGGTACAAAATATCCGAGCAAGGGATAAGTTCCAAACAAAATTTAATGCAAGCCATAATTAAAGCACCGGAACCCACCAGCAAAGATGAAGTAAGGTCATTCCTTGGACTGGCGGAGTACTATGCAAAATTTATCCCCAAGTTCTCGGAAACCTCAGCACCCCTCCGCGAACTCCTCAAAAAAGGGTCGGAGTACTCGTGGAAAGAACCCCAAAAAAAAAGCAGTAGAAAGCGGTAGAAAGCATAATGGAAGCGCCGTGTCTTCAACCATTTAACCCCGAATGGGGTACAGTCATCACCACAGACGCCAGTGCGTACGGATTAGGAGCTGTCCTAACGCAGAAGAAAGGTGACACGGAACATGTGGTATCCTTTGCCTCGAAAGCTTTATCCTCGGCCGAACAGAACTACTCCACCATAGAAAAGGAAATGTTAGCGTGTCCATGGGCGGTAGAACATTTCAGAACATATGTGTGGGGCACAAAATTTAGGTTGGTAACCGACCATAAACCCCTCATCCACATGCTCAGCCCAGGAGGCACTAAAGTGTCAACACCCAGATTGGCACGCATAGCAGCCAAACTGCAGGAGTACATGTTTGAGGTACAGCACATCTCAGGATGGAAGAATTCGCAGGCAGACTGCATGTCAAGATTGCCAGAGGGTAAAGACAAGGCCACCACGTTTCTACAAGAGGAATGCATCGTGGCATCCATCACAGATCTCAAAGCACCAGACTACTTGGAACTCAGTGAGAAGCATTGGTTGGAAGAAGACGGAAAGGACCCAACCATGGCGAGAATACGAGAGTGGATCAGGGAAGGGTGGCCGAATGAAAAAGCGATGCCAGAAGGCATGAGGCCCTATTGGAAGGTGGCAGATGAGATATCAGAAACCAATGGAATAATATTGAAAACGGACCAGATAATCCCACCCGTAGGTATGAGAAAGACCATTCTCTGCAGAGCCCATGCGGGCCACCTAGGGAACACTATGACCCGTCGCAGAGTGAGAGAGGCCTACTGGTGGCCGTCCATGGATCAAGAGATTCGCACCATGATAGAGAGATGTCATGAATGCCTCAACAGTGACAAGCGCTTAAAGGTCAGACAGGGGCCTCTGATTCCCACAGAAGTACCAGAAGCGGTGTGGTCAAAAGTAGGTATAGACTTCATATGACCCTTGGAGGCGATGGCGCCCGAACATCGATATGGCATAGTGCTAGTGGACTACTTATCAAAGTGGGTTGAGGCTGAGTTTGTCCCAAACATCACCGCCGCGACAGTAATCGAAGTCCTCACTGAAATTTTTCAAAGGGAAGGACTCCCCAACGAAGTAGTAACGGACAATGGGGTACAACTAATTTCAAGGGACATGGAACAATTCCTGAGGAAGCACCACATACACCAGAAGAAAGCAGCTTTGTATCATCCCCAAGCCAATGGGCTGGTAAAGAGAGCCAACAGGTTTATAAAAGGTGCTATCCAGCTAGCAACCGCTTCCGGAATGGACCCACTCAAAACAACCAAAGAGGCCATAGCGGCCCACAGACTTACTCCCAACGGGATCACTCAAGTATCCCCGTTTCGAATGTTGAGAGGGAGGAGAGCAGCTTCAACGCTTATACCACCATGGTTGACCAAAGTAAGAGAAGATGAAGAAGTATACATGTCAGAGGTGGTGTGGAGAATTGAAAACAGCAAAACACGCATGAAAACATGGAGTGACAGAAGAAGAAGGACTAAACAAGCGTCAGACGTTAGAGAGGGAGATTGGATCAAAATACGACTACCGACAAAGGATCAAATCACGGGCTCTCGGTTCAGCAGAGCCATAAAAGTGATCCACAGAGGAACCAACCACATCCGCACCGAAGACGGGCGCACTTGGAACCTGGAAAGAGTAGCCCTATTCCAGAAGAGACAAGAGAGAGCAAGGACCCCAGAGAGATCAGAAGCGGAAGGAGGAATGGACTACGAGCGAGAAGAAGAACGTGAGCCAGAGAATGATGACAGAGAAAGGGAAGAAACAGAGATGGAACCGGATGCACCCACAGCAGAATGAGAACTGGAACATCAGGATGCCCACAGCGAGAAAAGTGACCGGCCAAGAAGAGAACACAGAAGACCGGTGAGATACAATGACTATGTATTGCAATGAACTGCCTTTGCATTATCAGGGGGAGGTGTGTAGAGATATCGTGAGAGCCGCAACTCTCGCGAGATCTCGGCCGCGGCCACTAGGGCCGCCCCCGCACGCTCGGCGCGCATTACGGGAGCAGCAGAGGACGCGTGAGGACGTGTCCTCCCAGCTCCTCCGAGAATTAGGCCTTAGGCCTAACAAGAGACAAGACAGCCTCCCAGCTGCAACCCTTTACTTAGGAGGCACGTTGCCAAAGTGGATTTACCACATATACATCTATATGTGACAACTGATGTCGTATGCTGAATAAAGGACATCACTATAACTAAGACGCCTCCTGTCATCCTTACAACTATTATACAACAATATTGCTCTCTCTATTGGCCTACACCAATGCATATGAACATGCAGTTTTCGTGCTCCGATAGTGTGCCTTTCTTCACTTCTCTGATCTTTCCTTGTTCCCAAGGAGTCTAACTTTATGTGGACTCTTATGTCAGCACCATGAGACACAGCCCAAGGATAACCGGTACACAAGGTGGATTGCTTTTCTGTTTTTCAGGTGGTCCTTTATCAAAGGCTAGAGTTCCACATCGTGGTTGTCAATGTATGCCAATTGCAATGTACCGAGTCATGCCCTGTACTCGTGCCCTTCTTCTTCGTGTATGTTAAAGTGCAAGCTCATTCCTTTTACAGCAGGGTGAGAAAGTGATGGGGAGATGTATTCAGGACCCACGCAAGAAACACAGATGTGACATGCTTGTTACATGTGTTACCCCTTTTAAACGTTTCTGTCCACAGTCATTTGAAATGTGTAAGAATTGATAATGTGCAGTTGATTCTGTGAACACATTTTTTTTCAAATAAGAGGAAGAAAAATGCCACACAGAATGAAATAAAAAATGTATTTCATCTGTAAGTCGACAATGTACACTACTTGTCTAACTTTCCATTATTGTCATTGTCCTATTGTAGCACAAGACTGCCCCAGGCAGAGGATCTATTTCTGTCACCAAGTGCATCAAAAAAACAAGAATGGCTATACAGGATCGACGAAAATATACAAATGTAATTCACTGTCTCTTTTATAAAATGTCTTCGAAGTTGTGATCAGAGTCAACACTTAGCATTTCTATCTTTTGGATGTGTACAATTCACAGTGACCCGCCATGCTTAGACGTTTTCTATCCCTTGAAATAGAAGCCTAGGAAAAAGAGGAACAGGAAATCTCAGACCACACTCTAAACAAGGGAACAAGGGATGCTGTTAGTGAAACAATGTCAGCTTGGGAAGAACTATTAATGCGATTTCTGAACCTAGGCTCAATGTTCTCATGATGGAAGCCCATGGGTGAGGCCGGAACTTGAGTTGGGCACCACTGCGGAGCTGTGGAAAGTAATTAAGGATCATTGCTACTCCACGCCATGTTCTTATCACCTGCCACTATCGACAGAAGAGACAATGACATTCCATGCTGATCTCGTTCTGCAATCAGCAGCATCAAAAGGCTTAATACAAGATTCTGAGGTCACTCAACCAATGCTTGGGAATGTTCGATCAGGACATTTACTAAGTTTGTGTACACTTGTATTTACTGGCTTCACATTTACAAATTGTTTAGACTGGAGTTCTGTTTTAAAACCTCCTACTATAAACACCAGTGCAATTACTTATTCCCTGCAAACCATGATGCACATGGAATCAAGAGCAGGTAGCACTGGACAATGCTCTCACTAGCAAAAGGCTTTGGCTGGCATGTGATTTTCCACAAAGTATTGTGCTTACCACCGCTAGGCCATGGACACTAATATAATTGCAAGCTCTATGGTAGTCCAGGCGACTGAATGTACATCCTCTGTTGCTCTGTTGCCATTGCAAAGCATGGTTTTGTGAAATCCATTGAATTTCCTCAATCAAGGAGGATTACAAATCAAAGTAATAGCTGCAGACAGAAATGTGGACATTGCCAAAGTCATGTGAGAGTGGTTCCAAGAGATTAGGCATCAGTTGGACATTTTTTATGTGTCAAAGTCTATTGCCAAGAAAATCAGTGCTGTAGGGGGAGAAAGGGTTGTGAAGAACTACTTAAATAGTTACAATCTATAATTCGTCATCTCTGGTAGAGTGCTAGAAACAGTAAAAAAAACAGTGACATACTGGTTGAAAATTGATAATCACTTATCCACCATGCTGCTAACAAATATTAATCGGGGACAAACACATATGTTCGTGCTGGTGCGCGGCTTCATCTGAACGAGGAAAATAAGCAGAGGAAAAAGTCTCTGGATCTCCTCCTCATACAGCCCTCACAAAGATCATGGTAGACAAAGGACTCAGCATAGATATGAAGAGCCTCGCCTCACAGAATTTAGCCACACAGGGGATTTGGAGGTTTTCCACAACATGTGTCTCAGCTACAAGTCACACAGCTAGCTGTGCTTGCTCCCAATGAGAATGTTGGTAGGCAACAGGCTAGAAATGCTGGTTTTGGAGACACATTTCTTTATGGGTTGGCTTTCACAAAAATAAAAAAGTACCCTTTCTACTCATCCCAGTAGTACAGAGAATCATAAGAAGAGTGAGAATAACTATGGGACTCTTCCTACTCCTCTCACTAGTAGCGAGAATCATAAGAAGAGTGATAACACCTACAGGACCCTTCCTACTCGTCCTCGTCCCAGTAGTACCAAGAATCATAAAAGAGTGAGAATAACTACAGGACTATTTACTCGTTCCAATAGTATTGAGAATCATAATTAGAGTAGAATAACTATGGGGCTCTTCTTGCTTGTTCAAGTATTATTGAAAACCTTAAGAAGAGTGAATGTGACCCCTGGGTACAATACGGAGATCTCAGGGAGGAAACACAGAAGCAAAGAAACATATAAAGTAAAGGTGGAATCAATAAAACAAGAGAGAGAGAGAGAGACTGTTAATTGATAAGAACAAGATACAGGGGAAGAAAGGAGTTAATACCCCTGAGGAGAGGAAGTCAAGAAAAAAAGGAGTGATAAGGAGCAGGACGTGGAGAAGTTCTATAAGAGAACAAAAGTAACTGGTGAATGAAATAGTCAAGCGCTATTTGAAGATTCAATATTGAAAAGGAAAGGTTTTCATTGGAAAGCCATCTTTCCGTCCCAGGAGAAGGGAGTCATCCTCATGGTTTTTAGTTGTTTATTATTAGTGGTAGGGTCAGTATAGGTTAGTTTTCGGACTGAGGACAGACACATGTTTTGGACTTTAACACAGATGACAAGCACCCTAGTTTTAGTTTGATAAGTGGGGCAACCATTAGATTAGGGAAGGAAAGGCCTTTTCTTCTTTATTTTGAATAAACACCCCAGCCTGCAGCCTGAGACCACATATAGCCACTAGCCACATAGCGCGGAGAGCGAGTGGTTGCTTGTGGTTGCTTGGGGATGCTCGGCTGATTGGATGATCCGCCGAGATACAGCAACAGTTACCCCATGACACTGTGGGGACCCTGACTATGAGCAGAGGATCCTGGAAGAGTTTGGACACCTCAGAACGGGTGAGTAGAACCCCTGACGTGTAGCTTTTTTCTCCTTTCTGTGGGAAATTGAACTGCTAAAACAACAAAAATGAGTAAGGGAGGGGAACGGAAGAAGGGGCACCACAGTGCGGTAGAAGAGAAGAAAGCACAGGATGTACCGATGGGCACCTCAAAGGCAAAGAGTGAAAGTGCATTGGAGGATTCGAGGGAACAATTTCTGAACAAAATACTGCACTCTACCTCCATTTTGGCCTATTTCGGAACTGTGCAGCTAATGGAAAAGGAAGGGGAGGACATTGGAAACGAGGGAGCAAGTCCGAGTAAATCCCTGGAGGCATCTTTGCCGATTTCTGAAGAAACCAGTCCCAACAGCGAAAGCAACCTAGGGTTGACAGAGCCAAATGAGACCCCTTTTACACTGAAGAACCAGCAGGGGAGAAGACTGGATATCATCATCTTGTCCACTACATCGTTCCCGCTGTTATATACCTCCTTTGATAAA
Source organism: Ambystoma mexicanum (assembly GCF_040938575.1). Lineage (NCBI taxonomy): Eukaryota > Metazoa > Chordata > Amphibia > Caudata > Ambystomatidae > Ambystoma > Ambystoma mexicanum. The sequence goes on from NC_090925.1 coordinate 382,460,039, forward strand.
ATAATGCATTGATAAAGCACTGCAAAAGACTGGGTAGAAATTCATTTGGACCAGTAGAGGCAAATGAGATTCTAAACTTGTCTACCCTGGAAAATGTAATCGGAACAAGGTTGTCTGTTCCAGAAGCACGCAGTAGTCTCAGGTCCCTGAAGTAGCTATGACAGCGATAGTGAGTACTAGAGTGATACGGAGGTGGAATCAGGAACAACAAATGTAGCGGGTACTGCGCCCACGAATACTTCGCGCCACAAGTTGGTGCGTCGAGTTCAGCCTACTTTAAACGTGATTGCAGCCCCAATCAACTTGTTAGTACTATCTGTACTACGCTTGCAACTGAACAGCGTGAGGTGCAGGAAACCCTGGCTAAAGTTGTGGAATTTGTCATCGCCGCAAGTGCACAGCCCCTGCATCCAGAACTGGAGGCAGATACGGGTAACACAGAGCAGATGTGCCTTAACATGGATAATGGGCTAAGGGATGAGAAAGGGGCACTTGCCCATTCAGAAGTCAATGGCTGTTCTAGAACGGTGGACACAGCAGATCAAATCCAGCCCACATTGGGAGAGGAACAAAGGAGTTCCGAGCCTCAGGAACTGTCCATGTTAAAATATGAAGCGGAAGTCTTGGCGCACACTTCCAAAAGCAAGGCAGAGCTGAAACAAGGTGGTGCAAGGAAAAAAAGGAAAAACGCATCTCCATTAAATGTAGTAAGGAGAATGACACAAAAAAAGCAGCCAATTGTAAATTTACCTGACACTCCGAAGGATGGGAGTAATGGGGCACGGGCAGTTGAACTTGTGGCTACATTACAAGGCTAGAGGGAAAGAGAGCCCACAATAGTCTCAACACCTTGGCAGATGGTACCAAACGACAAGTCGAATTGCTTGGCCCGCTGGAAAGATGGTTATGCGCTGGCTCATCAAAAGAACAATTGAAGCCTCTAGAAACCCAGTTGCCCAAAACAAGGAATGGTGTCTCAAAGGGAGGACCCAGTGATAAAAGAGTAGACATGTATAACGACTATATGGAGACCTCCCAGATTATGGCTGCACATGGGTCCAGTTCAAGTGGCTTTCATAGCAAGACTTCACAAAGGAAAGGAATGAAGACTGTGAAGATCAGATGGCTGCAGAGCAAAACAAAGGTCTTTTAACGTTGGGGAGGGGGATCAAATTAGAGGAGATCCACCCTCTATCCAGTATCCCTTTTTTAATAGAACTACTGTAATGACATTATTTTTTCACATACCAGCACTTAGAAATATTAAGAGGCAGGGAACATCACTGAACTATCTCTGCTAGATGCATATGGTGCCACAAATTTGGTCATTATGGAGTTCACCATGCCAGCAATAGTAGCATTATTAATGCTTCACCAGAACAATAGAGTTCAGATGGGGTACCGGCTTACTGTTTGCTGGAAGCAGAACATCAGTAGCCAGGAGATTAACTATGAGTGAAGTGTGGGGAGCCCACAAATTGGTTAAGAGTGTCCCTTTGAAGCTAAGTATTTGGACCTCAATGGACAGGATCACACCGCGTGCCTAATCCAAAGCAAGACTCACAGATGCCAGGAGTAGTACAGCATCTTGGGCCCTAAAATCTTTTAAAGAGAATGAAATGAACCAGTCGTGAAAGACAGGGAACTTAGCTCATTTTAAGTGGACCACCTGGAATTGTCGAGATTTTTATTCTTGTTTGGCAAATCCAATTTGCCTAAATGTGTTAGTTTCATGTGATGTTTTTTTGTTACAGGAGACTTGGCGAGTGGATGCATTTTTTATAGATGATATTAATGTACTCTGTAGCCCAGTGATGCAAAATGTACGTGGCCGACCCATGGGAGGTTTGGCCATAGTTGTAAAGACTGTTTTCTCCCTAGAAAATTTGTCTATAGGGAGACAACTACCTTATGTACTCACTGTTGTCATACAGGATAAAATAAATTTCCAGACACAACTCCTACTCATGAACATATATAAACCCCCCAGTATGGGTTATAATAATAAGGTATGTACAAAGGTGACTGACACCTTAGACCACAGGTACAATCGCCACCCTGCAGGGTGAGTGATCTTGGCGGGCTACTTCAATGAACATATTTTTGAGCAAGAGGGCATTTTGCCTGATGTAGATGGTATTTCTGTAGGTGTGAGGGTGGGTATTGAGTATTGTGGAGTGTTGGTTGGTATTGTCGAGTATTGTTAAAGTATTGTTTAGTAGCATCGCAGCATCTTTTAGTGTTGTTGTTGTGAGTAGAAACAGAAGCAGAGGTAGAAGTCCCTTTTCTGTTTTTAGGGTACATTTGTTCTTTGAGGTAAAAGGTTTTGGCGAATAACCTAGACTATTGACTTAAAGGCTTTGATGACAAAAGTTGTGTAAGTGAGGTATTCCTGTGGGTTGGGCATTTTAGCTCGGGTCATAGATGACAGTATCCCAATGAGGGTTAGCAGAAGAGCTGGCCTAGATTGCGGAGGTGAGTTGGGTGGTTAAGTCTCCTTAAGAGGGGCATTTCACACATTAGGCAAAGCAACGGGTGCAGTTCGATCACAAGAGAATATTGGTATACTCTGCCTGGAGAGACGGAAGACAGCTTTGGGGTTTTTGTGTGGGGTTGGGAGTAACAGGCTATTATTGTGTGCGCGTGATATTTGTTTACCTATATTGTTTCGATAGTTTGGCAACTTCACCCTTAGGTTTGCATAGAGGACACAGAGAGGTTGACAGATGAGGTGAACCAATGGCGGTGCGTAGAAGACGCATGTACAGCATTGTGGTTGTGTGCCTGAGGAGGCAGCAATTGTGAAGGATGGGTGGTGATGGAACACGCCTGATAAGGTGCAGAGCAAGAGAGGCTCATAGAAATTGGAAAGTATTATCATTGCATTGTCACCTTTTATCCCTGAACAGCGGATTATCGAAACCCTTGACTTCAGGTCAGGTAAGAGGTATTGAAATGTATCAAGGTTACAGTGGGGGGGGGGTTACTCCTCTTCAGCATTTATGTAAGACACTTCCGCCTTACAAGGAAAACATTTGCAAATATACCATAGAATGGTCCAAAAGTACAGAAGGTAAATTATCCAAACCATGGCCACCTTGTGGAAGTTTCTCCAAAGATGTGCAGCAATCGCTATTGACACACATACAGGGTGCCTGCAAGGGGATGAAATTGACCAAAAGCATGGCAATATTAGAGTTGTGATGCATGTTTCAGGAGGGAGAGGGGGAACCACGAGGCGTCAGTGGATGCTATGCCAGCAGCAGGTGATGGGTCAACGGACCCATCCCTCCATGCCTTCCCTTTCCCCTCCAAGTGTAGTATCTGATAACACAGACGATGAACAAAGAGTGTACCCAATAAGGGAACAAATGGTAACAGAGGGATATTCAAATCTGGCATATAAGCCACCACCATACACTAGAGAGGATAAGCAGAAGGGCGCAGGACAGCCAGCTAGTGCTGCAGGGACAAGCAGCGAGGCACAGCAGCATGCAAAGGAGGAGTTTGAGGGCATAAGTACGAACAAATGGATAGCAGCGCAGGTACTCTTAAAGCTTCAAGGGAAGACAAATGGGGAGGCAGAAGGGGGAACCCAGGCAATAGAAAGCGATAGAAAACCTGAAGAGGGACAGGGACACGACAAACTGGGCAGAACTGATGGATAAGCAAGACAGATGGGAGAAGGACAGGGAAGTGAGATTAGAGAGCAAGGACAGAGAGAGAAGGAGAGAGGAGAAACTGGAGTGAGAAGACAGGGAGTGAAGAAGGGAGGAGGAAAAGGAACACTTGGAAAGGGAACGCGAAGAAAGGATAGAAAGGGATCTGAAGGAAAGGAAGAAAGCAGAGAGGGAGATGAGGGAGAAAAGGGAAAAAGAGCTGAAGAAGGCAGAGAGGTGGAGAGAGATAGCAGAGCAAGAAAAACACAAGTTAGCAGAGAGGGAACAGAGGAAGTTGCAGCTGGACAGACTGGCAAGAGAACGACCACATAGGGAGGAAGACGTTCAAGCAATAAGGGCAGTGAGGATGCAGGCAGAGTTGGATAAGGAAAATAATAGGTGTTAGGAGGACAGACGAGCTGAGCCAGACAGTACAAATTTGTGGGGCAGGAGCACGACAGGAGGAAGTGGAGCAGGCCTAGGGCCTGGGCAGGAGGCAGCAAGTATGATTTAGTGGACAGTGATCTTAGCACAAACCCTAACACAGACTTGACATCGAGGAGGCTAAGTTTTGCCGATGATGGCTGTAGTAACAAGGACACAGGATCCAACAATGATGACAAACACAGTGGGGATAAGAGGGGGGAGCAAAACCGGGCACAGTTCACAGGGATTGACAGATGGTCGTCATGGGAATGTAGAACTAACAGACAAGGAGAAGGAGGGGTTGATTCAAAAGAGCATGCACAGCAGACGAACGACATGTGCACCACACACAACACATATGTTAATAGACTAAGGGACTTCCCAGTAGGCGGGGGTGACCGCCATAGAATGCTCGAGAGGACGATTGTCTAGAGCTTATGATGACAACAGAAGAGTACCCACATTGGAACCAGCAGATATATGCACAGACATTGAGGTCGAAAGAGGTCCTCAACAAATTAGACTGTACCGAAGAACAGTGGAGGAGAGGGCGGCATATTCACAGATGCCTTTACTAGAGAGGGGGGGGCGAGACCTCAGTATGTGCCATGGAAGCACACAGACAAGGAGAATGTGAAGTGTAGTTTACCATCATTGAGCGCAGGAGCGGGAAATGGCTTCATGAGATGGAGAAGCTGACAGCTGGTCAAAGATTAGCAATGGGTGACATAAAGGAGCTATTAGTGTTGATACTAAGGGACACAGCTGATGATGTATGGAGAGGGCGGGGTTCCCAGGAGCAACGATACAGAACACAGAGCATGATGGAGCACCATTTGCAAACTGCAGGGCAGCAGTATGGCAAGCATTACGAACACAATAGGCAGACACGTCAGACATTGGGGTGATTACGTCTTGCAAAATAAGGGATGATGAGGATCCTGTGCAGTACATTCAGGAAATTAAGGAGTTTTGGCTCCTCGAAACCCAAGAGCCTTGGGGCAAAATCATAGCAACATTTTGTGATATTCTAGTGCTGGGACTACCAGAGCTAGTACAGAAGAGTTTGAAGAAATTGGTGGGGATGGAAGCAAAGGGATGGCCAGAAATACAGTACATAATTTTAGGTTGTGGCAGGAGAAGGTTAAGCAAAAGGCGGAAGATAGGAAGGCAGACGAGGCCAAACTAGTGCAACGGAAGCTATCAACGTATGCGATGGAAGGGGCAGTTATAACCAGCCCCCCAACCCCACCCCACAGACACAGCAGCAGCATCTACAGCCACAACAGTTTGCACCGCCCATGGGAGGAGGGTACATGGGTCTGGGCAGCCCACAGCAGGGATTCCAAGGAAGGTGAGGATTTCAAAGGGAGCTTGGCTTTGGGCCACAGATGCATCACAACCAAGGGGGGTTTCCTGAAGGGTTTCGGGGATACGGACAGCAGATGTAGTAAAACAAAGTTGATTTTTCAGGGGGTTTTCCAGGACCGGGGAAGGAGCCACCACAGTACTGGACCTGCGGGCAACTAGGACACATTTTAAGAGCATGTCGATTTAGAGCAGCGGTAGTCAAACTGTGGGGCGCGGCCCCATGGCGGACCGCGGCCGCATCCCTGAAGGACAGCGGGAGCCCAGCATGAATCTTTTTAGATTGGAAGAAATGGGCTGGGGCGGCTCACATGGTCGGGCTAAAGCATGACACTGTCTCAGGCACCAATGAAAAAGTGTCCCGCAGTTGTAAATGGATATTCATTAACAGGCTGTTTGAATAGTACCCAATGGGGTGCTTTGTATTATAATGTAAGTCCATTGTGATATTTATAGAATATTTATTCAGCAACAATGGTCAAAATTACTAACTGCATGGGGAAGTAACTTGTCAAACTGGTCCACATTGGCCAAAAAGGTGGCCCATTTTGATTGGCCCACACTAGCATTTAGTATTTCTGGTACAGGCATTGCCCTATGATATGATATCTGATATTTTATTTGTATCATACTCATACACAGGTGTTTCAGAGCACGACCAGGCAAAGGGAAGAGGAGCAGGCCAGTCTGAGCCTGGCGGCTCATCCATAATGGTGAAAGGGTGCCCACCCTGTGGCCCCCTTACCCATTATGGAGGAGCTAAGGAGCCAGCCCAGTGAAACAATGAGCATTCCCTCAGCTGCTTTTTCCAGCCGAGGGAGTGCTCCTGGGCTGGCCGACCTGTCAAAGGGAAACCCTATTTCCCTTTGACAGTCCAGTTCATTCCCCAGCCGCACATGCTCACTGGGCCATGCAAGGCTGGGGCATTTTGCTTCACCAGCATTGCATAGCTCATTGGAAATGCTGTCTGGGGCCCTGCATGTCTGTATGTGCGAGGGTGAGCTCCTGCGCCTCCTGCACATACGGACAGAGCAGCCTGGAGCAGGGTGTTTCAGCACCCACATGCAAGCCAATGCAGAAGGTATGTTTATGTTCATTTATTTTATTAAATCATGAGTATGGATGCATGTATGCTTGTGTTATGTGTGAGTGTATGGTGATGGATGCTAGTGTGAATGATAGAGTGATTCCTGTATGAATGTGTGTTAATTTGTTTTGGTCCGTTGAGCTCATTTTGGCAAGTGGTGGATAGAGGGGGGGAAGGAGGGTTGTACAACAAAGGCATTTTAAAAATGCCTAAGTGCCTTTGTTGCACAATCCCCCTATCCACCTGCCAAAATCAGCTCTCCTTCTGAGGCGCTGTGGAGCCCAGGGTACAGGGATGGTATTCTTTTTATTGGATTTCTATCATAGATGTCCAGTCAAAATACCATGCTCTCCCCCATGGCACCCTAGCGCCTTGCATACACACATAACCATGTTGATTGTGTTAGGCCTAGTGGGGCCTAGGGGACAGGGATGGTATATTTTTGCTGGACATCTATCATAGATGTCCAGTAAAGCATGTCATGCCTGCTCCCTGGCCCCCGCAGCAGCAATTGCAAACTGTTTGGATATTTACCCATTTTTCTTTAAAGAATGCTCTACAATACAACAATTTAACCAAAAACTTCACTGGGGTAAACCCCCCGAACCCTCTTTGATTGGTTCGGGCTCTCTCACTGCATTCTGTCGCTCTGGCATTTTTTTGGGCAATAGTTATGCCCCTCCACTTAAAAAATTCACCAGCCGCCACTGGCTCTCGGTCTGTGCTGGGAACGGGATGGGGGAGCCCAGGGACTGTGGTGGGAGCAGGATGGGCAGGAACCATGGGATAGTGGTGGAAGCAGGGTGGGGAGTGCCCAGGGTGTGTGATGGTGTGGGGAGAGCCCAGTGACTGGGTAGGAGTGGGATGAGGGAGCCCAGCCACTGTGATGGGAGCAGGTGGGGGAGCCCAGGGACTATGCTGGGAGTAGGGTGCAGCGACGGTGCACAATACATACTGTCCATTTGGCATTTTGGGGGTGGGCGGCCTGCCCACATTTTGCTCAGGGGGGCCCAGGCTAAACATTTTTGAAGACCACTGGCCTAGTGGATTTACAAGTGAGGCAACTTCTTTGATTGGCATGCGCGTCAGAGTCTCATATACAAAACAATCCAGTGTGCTCGTGTATGGACATCACACATTTTGCAGCTATCTCTACAAAAAAAGAACACCAACAAAGAGGGGCGGGGCAGAGGGGTCCCAAACAATTTATTGTTTGGCATAAAAAGTTTGAAGACCACTGATTCAGAGTGACGCAACAAAATTGGGGAGAGCTAGGCCAGCAACCATATAAAGGGGGCCAAGAAGGTTATTACATGCAGGATCAACAGCCGCAAGAACAGGTTTAAGGTGCATGCCAGAAAATGCCACAAGCCCAGCCACGAGCACAGCCACAAGCACCAGCACAGCCACAGGTACAGACACAGATACCACAGATGGCAGCAACACTACCACAGTATTTACAAGCATCACCGATCAAGGGAAGCACGCAACAGCTAGCACAAATACAGGACAATGACACACCAGCACACGAAGAACACAGTGGCGACAGTACCAGTTTGACGACTGGGAGTAGTTAACATGGTGGGGAACCACCCCTTTACAGGGAATAGGGTATCTAGCTACCCTCAGTAGGACAGCCCACAGACGAACTTGATGTGTCCCATCCTGTTGATCACACCCATCCCTGCGGAGAAGTGACAATAGGTGACAAAACTTTTTCCTTTCTTGTTGACACAAGAGTGACTAGGTCATGTATTAGTGAAGGGCAGTTACGTTTTCAGGCATGCCATGAACACTCAAGGATTCTCTGGGGCTCAAGAAGTGGTTCCTTTCACTGCTAATATCTCACTATCTATAGGAGATAACAAATTATCACTACCTTTACTTTACTCTTGACAGACACCTGTAAGTATATTGGGACGAGACATCATGAGCAGACTAAAAATGACCATCTCATTCACAGGGCATAGTGTGCTCAACACCAGACAGACACATGTTAAATGTAAAGCAGGTCATCCAAGCATATTGTGAATGCACGGTACAGAGGGGGCGGGGGTGCCAGTGTACTCAGATATGTTTCAATATCAGACTGACATTGCGATTGCATGGATGCCAGACATTGCAGGGACGGTTTGTCGAGTTCCAAACAAATTCTTGTTCAGGCCAGAGACACCATTGGATGAGCCAGAAGGAACAATACTCTCCATAGAGATAGGGGCAGTGTTGGCAAGAGAGGATTTGATTCCAGTACTTGCAATGGATGACACCGGGAGGGCCTGGCGAACAATAATTGCAGTTGCGGAAGGGTCCAGGCTCACCAGAGTGACAGATGAGGAACTGTTCAAGGAAGAGAGAGAGAGGAATTGGAGATGGTGTTCGAAATGAGTGTAACATTCTGGTTACAGATCCATTACAGAGAGGTGCCACAGAAAATGACAATGGCGCTGGAGGGGCCACCTGTATTTTGGGAAGAAGACATGGCCAAGGTACCAGACAGGTTACGGACCACAAGTTCTTATGACGTGGGGTGCATAAAGAGCATAGGGGAGTGAAGATTAAACTGAAACCAGGAACAATTTTGCCAAGAGTAAAACAGTATCCCCTAACCAAGGAGGCAGATGAGGGCATCTATGAGACCATTAACACACTCATTGCGAGTGGCAATTTGGTACCATCAGAATCTCAATGCAACACAGCAGTGTAACCTGTACAGAAGGCCAATGCAGGGTCATGGCGTTTTATTCCAGATTTAAGACCTCTTAATCACATTGTAGAAGCAGACTATCCTATAGCAGCAAACCCGGCAACAATTATGTGTGGTATTCCAGGAGAAGCCACCTGCTTCACAGTCATTAACGTTTCAGTGCCACTACTCCCAGACTCACAAGATTGAACCAGTTTTATTTACCGAAACCAGAAGTGAAAACATACTTGTTTGTCACAGGGGTACTGCGTGTCACCATCCATCTATAAAAGAGTGATACAGATGGATCTAAGCAACATAGGGACAGAGAGCACCATGTTGCAGTATGTAGACAACATTTTGATTTGCAGTGAGTCAGAAGAACAGTTCAGAAACAACTCAGTGTGCATGTTGACAGTGCTAGCTGACAAGGGGTACAAGGAGGACAAGGCCAAACTACAGTACTGTCAGAAGGAAGTGCTTTACATTGGACAAATGATATCTAAGGACAGCCGACACATTGCCTCAAAGAGAGCAGAGACAACAAGTAACACACCCCAGCCCACAACAGTAAGGGAAAAGTAACAGTTCCTGGGGTTGTGCAATTATTGCAGTGCATGGGCCTTTGAATACAGCACATACACAAGGCCACTATTGGGTGCACTGAAAGAAGCCCAAAAAGGAACAAAGACACTGACATGGACCACAGTCATGACTGAGGCCTTTGAGGAACTGAAGGAAGCTTTAGGTACAGCTCCAGTGTTAGGGACCGCAGACTATTAAAAGGAGTTTTTCTTATTTTCACACACTGACAGTGTATTGATGAAAGTGGTACTGACTCAGAAGACAAGCATGGGCCATAAGCCAATTGCTTGCTACAGTGGACAACTTGACCCAGTGATGAAAGGACATTATCCTTGCGAAAAATCATTGGCTGCAACTGCCTTCACAGTGGAAAAATCATCAGCAGTGACAATGGGGCGCACCACCACGCGCCCTCTTTGCGATACTACATGAGCCAAAGAGCACACTGGGCACATAGAGAGCATCAGGGTATGAGGAGATAGTATCCAATGTAGGACTGAAGGTAGTAAGATGTAAGACTGTAAACCCAGCACTATTCTTGGCAGATGTTCTCCAGGTAGAAGACGTTGCCCATCACTGCACAAAGAACATAGAGATGTTCAGTGGACACGCAAAGTGGAGGAAGACGCACTTGAATGGGGAGACGTGCTGTACAGTGATGGTTTGTTGACAATTGACAAAACTGATGGGATCAGACGTACTGGGACTGCAGTGGTAAGACGGAAGGAGGACAGGACAAGTGAGGTGGTTGTAAGTGCACGGCTACCGTCCCATTACTCAGCACAGGCTGCAGAACTAGTGGCTCTCATATTAGCACTGGAACACAGCGTAGAGACGTATGTGACAATTTATTCTGATTCAGCATACGTGACGCCAACAGTACGCTCAGGACTGGTGTGATGGATCAGGAGGGGGTTCAGGAGAGCAGATGGGACCCCAGTGCAGCATGCACTTCTATTGGGCAAATTAATTGAGGTGATTTCCTATCCAAAAGAGGGAGCACTAGTGTAGTGCCAGGCCCACATGAAAGGGGAAGACCCTATCACAAGAGGGAGCGAAGCAGCAGAATATGAGGCAAAGTGCGCTGCATATTTTGGACAACTGTGGGAGCAGGAGAAGTGACCAAAAGCTCAGGGAGGAGTGAGGAACATGGTGATGAGGGAAGGTTACAATGTACTCCCACAGAGACAAATTATGGAACTGCAGGGAGCTGCACCCCAGGAGGAAAAGGAGCTATGGATAAGGAGAGGATGCTCCATGTCTCCAACAGATGCCTTATGGCGACAAAACAACACAGGAAAAGTGGTCATGCCACTAGTATTGCTTAAGTCAGCATTAACACTATTGCATTATCCAACACACACAGGCAAGGAGGGCATTGCTACATGTGCTGGAGAAACGTGGTTTTGCCCAAATTTTAATGAACATGTAGCAGATTTCATTAGCAGTTGCTTAACTTGTCAACAGTTTACAGCAGGGCATACGTTGAGAGTTGTGAGAGGAGCCATACCAAGACCTGTAGGGCCATTTCTGCATCTCTGTTATGGAACCACTTACCGGATACGACACTAGTAAGCCACTCAACTTCAGAATCCAAATCCAGTAGTAGCGTAACCCCAACCCGGGATCTCCTGATCTCAGGGAGACCGTTTCCCTAAACACCCTTTGTTTTAATCTATAGACGGACTAGTGGTTAGAGCAAAAGAGCGTATTATACAACGTAGTATGCACCAAGCTGTCAAGAGAAATAGAAAGCTTTAGAATCTTAACAGAGCTGCAGGTGCAAGAGAAATAAAAAAGACAAAAGGGTAACTAACCTCAATATTGGCCAGCTAAACAGGAGACCTATCATGGTATGGAGGCTCTGACTCTTGACTCGTAGATGTAGAAATAATAATCCAAGACATGGAGGAGAAAACAACAGGAAGGTTAGTGGGAACCTACCCGGGCGGCACAAGAATGCTCTAACGACCCTATGAAAAGCACCTGAAATACTGCATATCATCTTGCAAAGGTGTCTGCCAAATAGGTTCCAAATTTGAAAGTACAGAACAAGGGAAATCCAAAGCAGTCCGGAAAAGCAATTCGAAGTCAGTTGAGAAGAAGTTCATATGTTAAGCTGAGGGTATCCAGACAGTCCAATTAGCAGACAGTCCAATTAGCAGGCCAAGGTCAGGTATGGGTAAAAAGGTGTAGAAACGTAGAACTGGGACAGACAGAAACCCACTGTGTGGTCCGATGGAAAGCAGGTATGGGCTGCCAGCAACCCACCGTGCAGTTCGATGGAAGGCTGCTATGCAGGAGCATCATCCGTGCACAAGCGGGGAGTTGATAGTAGCAACCCACTCTGTCGTCTCTAATGTAGCAGCAGGTAAGCACCGAAATAGCTTAGCCGTGGTGTGGTCCAAAGTAGAGATGGTACGGGTGTAGCCCGTAACTCGTTCGAAGTTTACAAACAACGGGCAATGTGTTTGTAAACAGGTGACACATGAGGGACGGCGATGAGACGGAAGGCGGAAGACCGCTCACCAATGTTCGCTCCTCTGGGAATGAAAGGAGAGGAGACAAAGATCATCTCGAACAGCAAACAAAGATTCCTGAGAGAATCGGAACTTGCTAAGGCAGCGAAAAAGCAATAATAACTTTAATCAGAAGCACGGAATGCGGGAAGGGGAATGCCTTTATGGGAAGGACTGTACATCCCCTTCCGGTATTCCCTCGTGCCGGGGTAACCATGGAAACCTAACGGGTTCCCTGATGCGGAATCCACCGTCTGGCTGCAAGACGCTGTTGCAAATGCCATGGGAGATGCCAGGTCCGTAGCAACGGGGTAGTATTTTGCAAACTTCGTCCATGATTCTTCTTTCCACCATGGTGAACCGTAACAGTACCCTCACCCAAAGAAGCAGAAACCCTGCGGTATGAGCAGAACTTAGCCAAAAGCAGAGGAGCATGAACATCGTCCTCCCGCACCCAGGATCTGTCTTCTGGGCCATAACCCTTCCAATCTATATAGTAGTACAGCGTACTCCTAGACACCTTAGTATCAAGTATAGCCCATACCTCAAACTCCTCAGAACCGTCCACAACAAGAGGAGCTGGAGGATCACGTATCCTGGTGTCGGAAAGATAGGGCTTCAAAAGGGAAACATGGAAGACAGGATGAATACGCCAATGATTAGGGATAACCAATCAGACCACAACAAGGTTTAGGACCTGGGAAACAACATAAGGACTGACAAAATGGGGCTGCAGTTTCCTCTTACCCATCAACCTCAGGTTTGTCGTTGACAGCCATACCCTGGAACCAACTGAAAAAATGGGAGCAGTCACCCGCATATTTCTTCGAGCGGTTTTGTGCAAGTATCAATTGTTCCCTCACTTTAGAATGTTACGAAGTTCACGGACACAAGCAGCAGCTGCCGAATTACCCATTAGGAGAGAGGGATCTAGAGGAATAGTTCTGTGAGGCTGACCGTATAAGGCATAAAATAGTGAAGACTGAGTAGCAGATTGTTGGGTGTTGTTGTAGGCAAATTCTGCCGTGGACAGGGCAGAGAGCCAATTGTCCTAGTGCTGAAAAGAAAGACAACTGAGGTATTGCTCTATGGTGGCATTCAATCGCTCTGTCTGTCGGTCGGTCTGTGGGTGGTAAGTGCTAGAATACTGATCATCGATACCAAGTGATTCTGTTAATGCCGACTAGAAATTAGAAGTAAACTGGGAGCCCCTATTGGATACAATGATAGAGGGCAAACCAAAATACTGAAACATATGCTTGGAAAATAGGTCTGCCAAAACGAGGGCCAAAGGAATCCCTCGACAGGGAACAAAAACTGCCATCTTGGTGAAATAGTCGATGACAGACCAGATTGTGTCAAAATCTTGCACAGGAGTGAGTTCCACTATGAAATCCATGGAAATGATGTACCATGGTCTCTATGGGATAGGAAGAGGCCGCAGAATGACCACTGGTTTGGCACACCGACTTTTGCATTGAATGCAAATAGAACAGGTGGAGATATAATCAATGACATCATGCATCATGGAGGGCCACCATCACCTTCTCCTAAGCAGTTCCACAGTTTTCTGCTTGCCCGGGTGTTCCTTAACCAGTGAATGAGGACACTATTGGAGCGCATTTCTCCTAGTCTGTCCAGTAGTGATATAGCTCTTCCCTTGAATACAAGGGAGTCCATTGATGACATCAGCATTAAGTTCAGTAAGATCTTTGGGAGTTTCCTGGACCCATTTTTGCAGTTGATCACTTTGTGATGATTGCAGTGTGCAACCGCAAGCCACCTGGTGAGGCAGCAGGTATTGTTGGCTTTCCATAGACATTGGACAAAGATCCCCAATGCGAGAGTGGGCATCCGTCTTGGAATGCTGCGCGCCTGGACCATAGGTGATAAGAAAATCAAACAGAGAAAAAAAGAGTGCCAACAAGTTTATCGGGCTGACAAGCATTTAAAAGCCTTAAGTGCCAACAGATTACGATGATCAGTGTAAACCTTGATATGGCTTAGATCCTCAAAACAGTTCTTCTCAGTATCAGGGCCTTCGGTGGTCATGTCTCCTGGTTTCCGAAAACAAAGTTCTGTTCTATGTATTTCTCGGTTGATGCCTCAACCTCTGGTTCCCCCTCTTCTGGGCACAGATCCCTCTTTTCTCTCAGCCCCCTCCCACAGGATTCACTATGGCTTTCTTTTTAATTTAGCAGGATTGTATTCCCTCTGCCTCTCAATGTCTTTTCAAACAGTTCATAGACATTCCTCTACCGGGTTCATGTTTGTCAATACGCAGTTTCTCAAGACTTTAGACTTCCCCCCTCTTTATCGGCATCCCTCGGTTGGGTTCACTCTTGCCACTTCGTTAGCATCCTTCTTCCGGGTTCAGCCTTGCCAACTTCATATTCACTTAGCTTTCAATGATTGCGGGATTCACTTCCCTTACTTTCCCTACAGTTCTTAGGTCAAAGGCTTTCGGCTATACAAGGATTTTGCTTCGCTTCCTGTGCGACCACTTTGACCTAACTGGGTGGCTCTCCTATGGCCTTCTGGTATCTGTAGTTTCACTCAGACAGGGATCGACCAGAGTCTCTCGAGTTACCACCCACGTGATGCTGGTTACCTATGCAGCTGGTTTCCCCTTAACACTTTTACAGTTCTTTGAACTTGGTTCAACCTGCCACTTTGCGACGTTCATTCACCACAGCCCAGCTCTTATCGACTCTCCCCTCGACTCACTGGCTGTAATAGACCGCTTGGCTTTCCTCATAACTGGAATCGAGGTCAGTGACACGCTCCGTGTACCATCAACATCTGTTGCAGGACACTTGGGCTATTACACTTGGTCTTACGATTCCCTCTGCAGAAATTTCACAGCACTGCATCAAAAAGGGCAAGGTCGTGTCTCTCCTTGTTAGCCTTTTGATATTCGCTGCCTTTCTCCCCCTCTTGAACTGCTGGGCCAGGATAGCTGTCTCGTTGTGCAGTCTGCCTTGCTCGTACTGTGCTCCACCTTTTATCCCTGTGGGGAAGGAAAAAGGCTGTCAGGTGTGTGTGATTCAGGTTAATTGCCTGACTTTGCCTGGCACTGGGGTTGGGACATGTCAGGTAAACAGTCTTGGGGTTAGTCCATGGTCTTTCATAGTGACTGAAAGTGCTCATGTCGGAAAAGGGGGGAAGTCAAGTGTCAGATTGTCTGGCGGGATAGAATGGGAAAATGGTGCTATATGGAATTAGAACCCTTGTATTGGTGTTCTCAGAAGGGTAGGTATTATAGGGTTTGTGACCTGAGTAGGAGGGTTTGTGCAAGAAATGGGAATAACTGAGATTGTGAAATGAGTAAGGGGGATTGTGGGAATGGTAGTTTCTTGTCATAATAGATTGGGTGTTCAGAAAAGAATGTCCAGAGATACGTGGGGCCGAAAGATGGGGAGTGTTTGAGTGGAGACCGGTGAAACAAGGATTCAGGGCATTATGGGTTTTGAGGGTAACTGGGAGGTAGGATGTTAAGGGAACTCATTTAGATGGAAGGGTGGTAGATGTGGAAAAACCTATGCAAACCTCTGGGACTTCTCCCCCCTCACTCTCCTCCTTGGTATAATACCTTGTCTCCTTTTGGGCATTCCGCTGAGCATAACCACGGGCTCCCTTACCCAGGTGATCCTCCCTCGCCTGTCCTCCCCCAGGGTTGGAATCTGACAGTGCCAGCCCTCTCCTGACCACCTGAATAAGGGTTTCCAGAGGTCTGCCTGGGAGAATACCCTCAGGTTTCTCACAGTCCAGTCTAAGCAATTTTCATAATTTGCAGTACGAATCTAAAACCAAACCTGTTAAAGCTGGCGGATCGAGCATAACACGTTGGTTTTACACTTCCTACTGATACAAAGTGTAAGTATCTCTTGCAAGTTGCACTTGCAGGAGGAATTCACAACAAATTCCCATGGAATATCCCTGTTTTTAGCAGGTGCTAAAAACAAATAGATTCCACAGGAATCCATTCATTTTGCACCAGCATGAAAAGGTCATGCTGGCATACAACCAAACATATTTCCCAGCCAGCATGGAAATGTACAGTTGAAACAGTGCTCTTGTTCCATGTCCCTACCCCACCTGGAAAAATAAGAACAATGGCCTGGAGAGTAAAACATGGTATTAAAAATAAGCAGAATACTTTTACACTTATCTTTAACACTTTATTTTATGCTCCAATTGACTCAAAAATTAACACCAATATCTCTCCCACCAACTTGCATAACACTATCCCCAGCGCACACTTCCTCACACTGTATGCATACTACACTCCCCCTGGATGCAAATAGCTCAGATCACCTCAAAAACAAAGCAAACACAAAGCCCGGGTAGTTCTGATCTGCATGCAGCAACACAACAGCAAAGTTATTTTGCATTTTCCCACTGTATATACGAAACAAACCCAAACTTCTATTTCTGCAGATCTTATAGGGTCAAGTGTCCATACAAATGGCAGTAGTGCATGGTGTAACATTCAATAACTTCCAATAACTCCAAGATAGACACACATTCATACAGGAAGGTGTGCTGCATTGAGTACTTACTGTTTTCTGAAATGTTGTCATTTTGGTCCTTTGACATATGGCCTTCCAGTGAGCAACCCTTCACTCTCACACACACACACAAGAACACAGCCAGCACCCACCTTTTTGATAAAACAAAATAACAATGGAGGGAAATGTTTGATCCAATGTTTCTTCTTAAATTGTATTTTTTCTGGGTAGAATTCCATTCTATTGATTATTATCTACTGTGCCATTATAGAAGGGGACCAATCGTATGCAGATCAGTATTTTCCTTGTCTGCAGAGGAAATGGTTGGGCTTTGCTGCTAGACCACTTCACATGTGCATGTAAACACCCACAGCTCCGTACATGTTTCTGCCTTATTGGGGCCATTCAGTGACCCGCCACTTAGGGAACCGCAATGAGAAAGCTGAGAGCATTTTGGTTTGCCCAGGAAGTCTCCCTGAATCACACTCTGAAACACTTGTGTACGAGCGCGATAGAAATAAAATATCAATCAATCAAGTGAGGTGGGTATATCTAGATGGGGAACCAAACTCAGTGGCCCTTAGGAGTAACTCCAACAAGGCTGAAACATGTCTGGGGCAACTTGTAATCTTGTGCAGCGGATATGTAACTCAGCAGATCAAGCTCAAAACCTCCCTTTGGGGTGGGACCAATACGTATTTGCATATGACTGCCCTTGTCTATAATTGCAGAGACAAGCAAAACAAAAATGGAATGGAAAGGTACTCAGAGGAATTTCCAGTTGTTCAGAAGTGCAGTTGGTAATAAGTGTTGACTTTTGGCCTTACAGGCTTTTTTAAGCCTTCCATTAACGTTATGCCCCCATAGAAAATGAGCTCTGGTGGGTCTGCAGACAGACCATCCCAGTTTCCTGGCTCTTCCTTTAATTGAAACATTTAACTGATGAGGATATACAGAGAGATGGCAGTGTAATTTAAATCATTTGTACACCATGGCATGTTTATTAGTTTGGGCTATTAGGTGGCGCTAAAAGTGCTACTTTGAAAGTCAACACTATTGTCATTAACATAAGAGCTTCAAATATGGGTTTTGAATGAGGGTCTGTAATGCTTTTTCAATGGAGATTATATATGAGGAGGGATACACAGTTATAATCCCTCCCACTCCCTGCCCCCAGCCAATGTAATCCCTATGGCTAATCTCACCCATTCCTGCCCATCTCCGAACTCTTTGATTTTGTGTGAGCTCTTCCATAGGGGGCAGCCATCTTGGAATACTGTCTCATCAGCCCCCTTGTTTTGAACGGTAGCTGAGATACGAGCATGGTGTAATATTTAGGAACATTCAAGGATGCACAGCACAGATGTGAATCATGTGGTGTGTACTCCCGTAATGCATAAGTAGCATTCTTGCGTCTGATGGAGACCCCCTCCCCGTGCCTCCTGCAGCAGCAGCATTTCTCATCACACTTTCACACTATCTTTAGGTGCAATTGTTGCTTCTCGGATAGTTGAAAGGGATGGGTTTCTACCCCAGAGGTCTGCACCAGATTCTGAATATTTTAAAAGCGTTCAGAGCGGTCCCCTTGAGTTCCTCAGCTGTGAGTTACTGTCTTAATATTCCTGCTGAAAGGCATTTGTGAGCCTGTGGTGTGTACTGAGTGGCCAGACCGACCCATTTACATTTAGGGAGCTGGGAGAGAAAAAAATGACACGCACCAAAGTAATTTGGTCCTTGTTTTAAAGCCACTGCTACTGGCATGGAATGCACAGAAGGAGCATTTGTCAAACTGAGGGGCTCGATACAGCATTTCGTGTGAACAACCAGAACATGATAAATCTTAAAAGATCTGTAACTGTATGTTTTTTTACAGAGTGCACACCGCACACCGCAATTGACCTCACCTGTAGGCATAGTGTGAATTTTGTATGTGCATTTTGTATGTAATGTTTCTCAAAGGTGTCAGAAAGAACTCGCTATAACTGTAGCCCCAAACACTTGTTCGGAATTTGTTTTACTGGCTGCCACCTGCATAAAACCGGTCCAGAAAAGTTATGTTACGATGCTTTAAGTTCAAAGATCACCTCGCACACACTAGAACGGCTCTACTAGAGCCAGTGGTAAGGGCTGTAAAACTATTGGCATTTGTGCAGCAGGGAAAAGTGGTTCTGGCTTGGGAAGATTACTAAGTGTCCACTTTGGGGTTCCTGTACGAGAAGGCCCGCCATTGCAAACTCGCAAACCACAGTGGTGCGTTTGTGAATGTGTGTCTGGCACCTCTAGGCCACAAGGTCTCTATCAATATATGGCCATTTTTTCCATGGCCTCTTTGCTGTGACTGCCAACCGAGCGCTGAAGATTTCCTGTGTCATGCATGGCTATCCTATCCAGTCCTGGCTTCATTCAGTACTTTCTGGTACTTACAAATTTAAAATGAAGACAAAAAACCAGTATGGATGAACTTCTCGCGCCTGACATTCCACAGTTTGAGAGCTAGCTCTCTGTAGGCTACTTATGGTGCTGGTTCTGTGCAAAGTCTGCAAAGTCTACAAAGTCTGCATAATGCATAGGAGAACTCAATTGGTACAACTAACTCAATAAAATAAAACTTAAAAGTTATGTGGTAAAGTGCCAAAATCACAGAGTTCACTATAAAACAAAAATGTGTGATCATGGGCAAATACTTGAATCTTACTGGCGCTTGACTGCAACAATTGGAGACTTTAGAAGACGTTAAGTTCACAATATCTAAAAGAAAGTTCAATTACAATGGGGAAGATATATTGATTTTAAGTACAAAATGGTGTATCCTTGTGCTCCTCTGTTAGTAGCCACCGAGGCCATCACCAAGAGTTTCATTACTGTTGCATGGGCCCTCTCTCAGTCTCATAATACTTGATTTGACAGGCAGATATATTGGCTCACCAGCCAGTCTGCGCAGCACAGATTCGAGTATAGAGGACTGGCTGCTGTAGAACCACCATTGATTTCCTCCCCTATTGCTGCCAGTCACCAAAGTTACTTGGATAATCCAGATTATTGCCCCACAGGAGAAACAGTGAAACTCTCAGTCCTGTAGTGCTGGATCTATGAGGTTTGTTAGAATAGTTTTGCCAAATTAGATTTCAGGGGGATGGATGACAGCAACTTTGTAGATATAGTATTTTCATTGATCAAAGTCGAGATGTTGGGGTCCATTGGAATGAACCAGGGTTACAATTTCCCCAAAACATGCAATCGTGGAATATAGCCCAAAAAGCTTGTGGAATGAAAACAAGGGATTCCGATTTTATTGAGGCCTTGGTCAAATTGAACTGATACTTCTAAATTCTGTTCCTCGCATGCTCTCTTTATTTTTGCCATTCAAAAACTTCTAAGGGCTCGGAACACATTACATTAGTATTTTATTTGTATTTCTAGCAACTTCACCAAAGTGCTTTATTTGATATTTTATTTTATTGTTCATTTACAAGACTCTTAATACCAGAGAGTGGTTTATAAGCGCTGGATCGGGATTTGAAGCTGTGTTGCGCTGCATTGTCTTGCTTCCAAGACAAACGTGTTGCCCCTGATCTATCCTTCCTCCCCTTACACAATAATATAAATGGTACAAAAAGCTAAATATAAATAAAATATTGTACACATTTTAGAAAGAAAGAAGATAGCCATTGAGACATGAAAAAAACATGGGAAAGGAAGAAAGAGAACAAATAGGAAGAGGTAGTGCGTTCCAATGAAGAGGTGCTAATATAGAGAAAGGCCAGAAACGAGATGAGGCACAGGGAGGACAACAGACAGTAAGGAGAAACAAGGATTCAGAATGTAATGGGAGCATAGGAGAATGACATGATATAAGTGAAGAGAGATAAAGAGGAGCCAAATTATGGAGAGATTTCAAGATAAGGCAAATGAAATTAAAGAGCTAACAGGGGTTAAAAGGGAACCAGCGAAAGGGAAGTCAGAGCTGGAGAAATAGAGTTGCGACAGAATAATAATAAGAAGAAAATGGATAGAAGAATTGTAGACAGAGCAGAGAGCAGCAAGATGGGTAGCTCGAAGGCCAAGAAGAAGACTTGAGCAATAGAGGAAACAAGAGAACACGAGAGAAGATACAGAAGCTTACTGTTTCCTCTGTGAGGAAACAGTAAGAGAAGAATCAATTCATATACGAACATTCATATACGAAGATTCTGGGCAGAAAAAGAAATGGATAGATAATTAGGGGTAAAGGAAATGGTAACAGAAGGGGATGGAGGAGGGACAGTACTAGCAGGAAAGAAAAGAACTTCAGTCTTGGAGGAATTCAGAGGAAGGAAGTCAGCAGACATGCAAGGCTGGATAGCGAGGACACAGGAAGTAATAGTATTATGAAGAACAGAGATAAATGCATAGAAGGATAGAAAAAGTTGTGAATTATCAGAATAGAAGTGATGGTATAGGACAAGCAAGGTGAGGATAGGAGCAAGAGAAATAGTATAGAGTGAAAAGAGGAGGGGCCCAGCGGCCGAGATCCGAGGGACACCATGGTGAAGAGGAAGGGTAGGGAAAAAAAGACTAGCCCAGGAGAGAGAATAAGTACGGTTAGAAAGATAGGAACTAAATGAACAGAATTATTAAGGCCAACAGAAGCGAGTGAAACAAGCAAAAGAGAGTAGTCAAATGCAGCTGGCAGATCCAAAGATACCAGTAGTGATGAGTGTTTACCATAACGGGCCGATGGAAGTGAGTGAGTAACAGAAAGAAGAGAAGTTTCTGTACAGTGACAGGGACAAAAGCTAGACTGGAAGAGAGGAAGAAGACATTTTTAAATTTAAAAAAATCATTTTGCAGTTCAACAAAGTAAACTTTTACACCAATCTAATCAAAATAAAACGTGCCAACCTATACAAACGTTGCTTTACAGTTGCAAGACTTATGAAAAGAGAATTAGAATTGAGATGAGTGGAGACCAGAGAATAGACTATTCGTTCTAGAAGCTTAGGGAGATAGAGAAGGACCAATATAGGTTGGAAATTAGAGGGAAGAGCAGGATCCAAAGAAGGTTTCTTAGGAATAGGAAGAATTCTTAGGAATTCTTCGGAATAGGAAGAATTGTGGCATGATTAAAAGAGGATGGAAAGATCGAAGATCGGAGAGAAGTATTGAAGAGAGAGGTGAGACAATGGAGAAGAGAAGGATAGAAGCAGAAGAAGGGTGAGCTTTAGACAGGAAGGGGAGCAGCATCATCAACAGTGATTGGAAGAAAAGAAGACATAGAGGAAGAGGGGGGACTAGAAGGGGACAGGGTAGGAGGAGTGGAAGAAGAGGCGACAGAAGAGCCCGGAAGAGCTACTTTAGAAGAAAAATAAGAGGCCAGTTCAGAAGCAGATAGAGGAGAAGAAGTGGCAGGGTCAGGAGAAGGAGAAAGAATACGAGACACAAAAACAGCACTCTCTGGTGCACATTAAGATTAAGATTTCTGTGCTGAACTGAATTTCTTTGATAATTTGCTCCAGTTCTGCTCATTATTGCACACAGTGATGTAAAATTGTTCGAGGTGGCATATTTCATTTGTCATGTTCCTTCCTCTTGCATTGGCTTTAGCTTCTAGTGCTGGCTGTATTATAATAGGTGATCTGATGTGGGCTAGTGGTAATGGCCGGCCTCTGCATGTATGCTCCTCATTGATGAGCATGCACCACCCTATGTGCGGTTTGTTTTCTCTGTATGCAGGTGCAAGCAGAGTGTTTCATGTACAGTTTCCTGCCTTGTGGGGACAAGGGGTGATAATTCCTCTTCCACCATCACCACATCAGCAGGGCATTGCTGATGCAGTTCAAAAGGGAAGAGGGAAAGCACGGGTGATCGTGCCAGGAGCCGGATGGCCATGCTGTTCATGGAGCGGGAAGCATCTTCAGGCACGTGCAGTTCCCATCTCTTGCCCCTCCTCTGGCCCCGCAGCAGGTGATAATAACTGCTGATGGACTAGGAAAGTGACAATACGGTGAACACTTCTTCCCACCTTCCCTATGACATGGACAGGAGAACATTGTTAATGTGGTGTGCATAGGAAGAGGAAAAGCAGGAAGGAATTCATGATTTGATCGGATTTCGGCTTAACTTGATGGCTTCAGATGCTTTCCAAGTCCCTGCAAGCCCCCAGAGCTGCCTTTGACAACTGCCGCTCTTTCAATCCACTGTCCTCAACCTATTGCCTGCCTGCACTGCAGTGTTGTCGAGCTGATCGCCATTAAAGAGATGCACAACATGGGACACTTTCGGTACAACTTGACTAATTTGAGGTGCCAACCGAACTCATCGCCCCCAGGTTTCTTTATCCGATTCAAGACGATCGCAGCTACAGGACTGCACCGCATCGTTGGACCATCTCAAGCGGACTCAACCGTTTTGTTGCCCGTGATCCTGTGGGAATAACCTACTCAAAATGTCTTGATGCAAATCCTACCCATTTAAAGGGCCTAGAAGCCTGGCTCAATGCTGTTGAGCC
Source organism: Ambystoma mexicanum (assembly GCF_040938575.1). Lineage (NCBI taxonomy): Eukaryota > Metazoa > Chordata > Amphibia > Caudata > Ambystomatidae > Ambystoma > Ambystoma mexicanum. Next base: position 382,483,364 of record NC_090925.1, read on the forward strand.
CATGAAAAAGCATGAATAGGTATATGAAGTGGTTTTATCCCCCTGGCCCTCCTTAAAGGGCCATAGTGACTTGTAAGACTCCACACTCTACCTTTTATAAGACATCCTCAGTAACTTTGACATTGCTGCTGAAATCATTGCCTGTACACCACTGACTTCAAACACAGAGTGAGTGCCCCCTTTATTCCAAAGTCTGCTTTCTCAGTGTTTTCCCTTACAGGGGGACATTAGCATTTTTATTAGTTGTGTGTATTTTCTAGTTTCATTAAAGTGTCCTATTTTTACAGAGTTTGTCCCACTGGCGCAACAGGGTCCCCTGCAGTAAGGGGGGACTTGCTGCCCCATGCCCAAGGGGAGGACCCGCCTCAGCCCTCACCCTGCGCATGTCAGACAGGAAGCTCTCCCTGCTTCCGGGTGGAGTGTAGAAGCCAGAGGCCTGGAGTAACGGAGCAGACCTGCAGACCAAAGCTGCCCCGGGAAAAAGGTAAGAACTGTTTTTATGTGTGTTTGTAATGTGTGTGTGTGCTTTATGCATGCGTGAGGTGCGTGTCGGATGTGTATGTATGTATATATGTGCCCATGCATGTGTCATTGTGTGCATGAGAATGCATTGTGTGAATGTTCTGGTTGGGTGCCCTTGGGAAGTATACAGTGGGAATGTTCTGGGTGCACGTTTGAGTGAATGCGAGAGAAGGTGTATGGGTGAGTGACTGGTGGGTAAATGGATATGAATGTGATTATGTGTATAAATGTTCTGGGTGGGTGCACATGTGGAGAATGTAGTGTGAGTAAATGTGAGAGAGAAGGTGTATGGGTGAGTGATTGGTGGGTGAATTGGTATGTATGTGATTGTGAATGTGAATGTTCTTGGTGGATGCTGTGACAAATCCTAGAGTATTGTCAATGCTTCCATTGGGGAGGCCCCTTTCCATGAGACCAGGGAGGTGAGGCTGTTGTCCCTCTGGGGATGTAGTCCCTCTGAGGGTGGTATTTAGAGTGTGAATCTCTTGGGAAGGGAAATCCTACATGGCACCAGTGATGATCCCCTTGGGAGTCTGCAGTATCCCCGCCAATCACCTGCCCCTACACCCCCTTTTTACAACCATAAAAACAGCCACTTCCCTAATAGGATCATGAGCTATAGTCACCTTAACATTGCCCTACTAAGTACTGGGACGAGGAAGCATATGTGTGAGTAAATGTGAGAGAGAAGGTGTATGGGTGAGTGACTGGTGGGTGAATGGGTATGTATGTGATTGTGAATGTGAATGTTCTGGGTGGGTGCTGTGACAAATCCTAGAGTATTGTAAATGATTCCATCGGGGAGGCCCCTTTCCATTAGGCCACTGAGGTGAGGCTGTTGTCCCTCTGGGGATGTAGTCCCTCTGAGGATGGTATTTAGAGTGTGAATCTCTTGGGAAGGGAAATCCTACATGGCACTAGTGATGATCCCCTTGGGAGACCGCAGTATCCCCGCCAATCACCTGACCCTACACCCCCATTTTACAATCGTAACAACAGCCACTTCCCTAATAGGATCATGAGCTATAGTCACCTTAGGCTGTTGTCCCTCTGGGGATGTAGTCCCTCTGAGGGTGGTATTTAGAGTGTGATCATTATTGCAACCATTAAAAGAAGAGTTTCCCAAGTGAAGATCCCTTTCCTAGTACTGTGTTGAGGAGGCCCTCCTTTGACCCACAAGGGAGCTGGAAGATCAGTACTGTGATGAGGGAGAAGCGCGGAAAGATGAGGATCACCTTTGAGAACTACAAGGAACAGTCTAGAGGTTGCTTGTTTCCGATTGGTCCCTCTAGAGTAGAAATATAGGAGGGAAACCAGGAAGGGATGTCAAGTCCTCCCTGGAGGAACAAGGAGCAGGGAACTCGTGCTCTGTCAGAAGATGGGGGAACCGCTGCACGCCGGCAAAGTGCTCAGGAATTGGGGAGCCCAGGGGAATTCCCTGTAGGAACCAGGAAGCAGATCCTCCCTTGGTGAACTGTGAGCAGGTTGGAGGCTCGTTGCAGAGAAAAGCAGTCAGGGCGAACAAGCCCTGGAGGAACAAGAAATGAGATGCTCATCCCGTGGTACGGGACCCAAAGGCTGAGAGCTGGGACGCATGGTGACCAAAGAGACCCAGATGAGGTGGGCCAAGCTGGCGGCAGGAAGACAAGCGGCCAAACCGGCAGTAGCGAAGCAAGAAGGAAGGCACAGGCAGCTGGAGATGTGAGGGGGAAACTAGAGCCAGCGAACTGCAAGGAGAAGGAGAATGCAGAGTGCGACACCAGCAGAGAAGCTCTGCTCTGCCATCCAAAGAGAGCGGAGACCACCCTGAGGCTTTCCAAAGGTAGAGAAAGAATCGGACCAATGGCTAGGGCACTGAGGGAGCTGAAGGAGTTGAAAACACACACAGAGCACAAGGGGATACAAGTGGCATTATATCTGATGCAAAATGTGTGAACAATGCATATGCATCGCGAGGAGCACAGGGGGATAAAAGTGGTGTCATATTTGAAAAAAACATTGTACACTATGTAAATATATCACAGAGAGCAAAAGGGGATAAAAGAAGCATTTCACAGAGTGACAAGAACTTTGCAAATAGATAAACCCATCCCAAAGATTGCAAAGGGACAACAGAGAGAGTACTCAGGCTAATACCAGCGTTAGGAACACGCCTATGTTGGATAGTACCTGCCAGGCGAATATACCACATCTGTCAGAGTGGACACTAGGTAAAGGAGGAAAGGAAGTCCTGTAGAATCAGAGAAAACGGATCTGGGACCCACATGAAAGTGGGAAAGCCTCTCCAGCGTGCAGCAGACTCCGGGACCCAAATGGAATTGGGCAATGTTCATCAGTAACACATTCCAGGGCTGAAAGCCCTCATCACTGCAGAGATAATTACAACCAGTGGGCTGGAGCCTAGAAACAGTAGGGGAGACTCAAGCAGAACAGGAGAAATAAAACAGGAAACCAAACTTGAGATAAGATTGAGGAAGTCTATGATCAAGTCTGGCAGGTAAGTGAACCAGACCTGAAAAAAGACTGAAAAGGTGCATTTTACTTAAATGAAGAGAGGAAAAGGACTCCTCCAGATAATTCGAGGAACTGTATTCTGTTCATAAGTGGAAGCAAGATTCAAGGAACAGGTTCTCCCAGGTGATTGAAGAACAGTGTTTTTACTGTTGGTATGAACATCCAAGCAGTGAACATTTAACCATATATTCTTTGCACAAGAACTATGCCTTGTGTAGAGGAGCAAGTGGACGCATTCTCCCTAGTCACCGCCGCCTCTCCCCCACCCTATTGGAATGACAGACGAGGAGCCACAATTGGAAATCCATGCACAAGTTTATGCAACATGTCCATACCACGTTGATTATATGAAAGACGATATGCACTCAGGCAGCTATTCAGAACACACCCTCATATTGAAACAGTGGAGGAAAGCTACCAAGAAGGATGTCCCTTGCTGAGTTTCCGGAATGCAGCCATGAATAACATGGTGCGCGACATGGATGTACGTTAAACAAAATCTGATGACAGCAAAGGAATGTCCTAAAGAAGATGTATGAATCTATGCTGAAACGATATGAAAATACTTAAGAAAAATTATGAAACTGGGGTAGTAAGAAAAATATGTGCTCCATGATGCAGTACGTATGAACGCAAAAAAGAATGAACGGACTCACTGGTCAATAACTGTAAATACGCTGAAACGCAATGTAAAAAGAATGCGTAGAAGCTTGCCTATGAGAGGTATATATTCAACATTTATTGCAACCATTAAAAGAAGATGGATGACAGTTTATGTCAATCAACCTAGCTGCCTCCAAATACGAGCCCAGGATCTTAACGTGAAAAGATGATGAAGAAGCTGTTTTCCCTTGCGAAATAAAGGAGTACATTGGCTTGGAATCAAGGATGCTATTTCGAGAGATGAAGGAAAAGCACAAAGGGTGTCTACGAGCAGACCATGCGCAAGGACATAGTTCTCAAAGATTAGGAAGAACAAGAACATTTATGGATGCCAAATATTGGACAATTAAAAGGGCATGAAGTTAATATGGGATAGAGTAAGCAGGTCCCTAAAGGCCAAGAGAAGCAACTGCAACCAGCATAATTGAATCAAATGATGACGTGACAACGAGTTCACAAACAAGGGCTATTCATTTAGTCTGAAGCTAAGATAATGATGTGCTTACACTCCCTCGAATGATATGGCATTTATAACGCGCCGATACACAAGTGTTTCAAAGCGCAACGAGGCAAGATAGGGGGAACAGAGGGAGGACAGAGACAACGATCTTACTAGGCCAGGTGACATTGAGATTGTGCAAGTGCAAGGGCGGGGGAAGGGAAACTGCAGGGGGAGGGGTAGGGGCAGTGCATTGCATAGGATGAACAGTAATAATAAATAAAACAGTAGGTAAAAGTGCGGCCAGCTAGTGGCAAGTGCAGGGGTAAGAGCAGACATCAAGTGTCAAGAGTTGGTTGCCAACCAATTAGAATAGCCTGCCATGCACTTTTAAAAACAATGTTGCAAATTATTATTTTGCTGTCACATTCTCTGCTATGACGAGTGTCATACACCATGTCTATGGAAGTAGCTCAGGGTGTGTCTTATAGATAAGAGACCGCCAATTAGGGAATCACATGCATATATTCTATAGTTAGACATATTCCCCTAATCCAATCCCATCCCACGATAGGTCTTTGCAACTTGCCACGCAGGATGATGTCATAGATGATGCATCTAGCATTTTATAAACTATGAATGATCAAAAAGACATTGTGATCCTGCATGAATCGATTTGATTATTGTTTATTCTCCCTGTTTATTTAATTGAGATTAAAGGAGTATTTTGCCATCTCCTTTCAGTCTGTCTGGTTATTTTGTTTGAGATATATTTCATTGGTAATTCCATCTAGCACACAGATGCTTCAAGGTGCTAGAGCACATTTGGTAGCAGTGCGGATGGTTTAGGTCTAATCGACCTAGAGCCCAGACCTAGAACCCAGACGTAGATTCCCAGATGATCAACGACTCCTGCCATAAGCGAGATGAGCGCAGAGTTTCCTGTGGTAAGCGGCGCACTAAAGTATTACGTGATCAACATATGGTCGACAGGTCCCCCTTTGAAGAAATTCCTGTTCGGTCCCCGCAGGTGCCCCGCAGATGAAAGGTGAACTGGTTGATTGTGGGAGAGTCGATGCTGGGGGACTCGAGCTGAGTAGCAGACATAAGTAGACTATTGCAGTTGGTAAAAACATAAGGGGGAGGGATTGTAATTATGTCATAGTGTAAATAAGAGACATAAAAAGTAACTGGATTTTTGGGGATAATAAAAGGAAGAGAGACAAGGATACCTCGAATTCACAGGCTCAAGAGAGACGAAAAGGGTACATGCTATAGTTCCATATTGGAGCATTAAGGATTCCAAAGGGCAGAGCCTATTAGAGGAGCATGTATCAAACTCTTAGAGGTGGTAATAAAAAGAAATGAGAATACACCCACTAAGGCAGTTGGGAAAGACGTACGTAAAGGGGAATATATATTGGAAGTGCACTGTGAGGGACGCATGGAATCACAAGTAGACACTTACACAAGAGCTGCACATTTCAAAACCTTTATTGATGGTTTAAAGGGATTGGAAAACTCCTATCTTGCCCTATAACTAAGATGGAAGTATTCTCGACCATCAAACAAATAGAAAATACAGTCCTAGTCAGTCCTTAGTCAAGATAAAATGGCCTTATTAAACCTAATACCTGCCCTCTTTCTAATACAATAAATGTGTAAAAGGGAATGTGTCATGCAAAAAGGAAAAATCAGTGTTCAAAAGAAATTTCAGTGTGGCTGAGTAAACTCCCTTGCCCACATTTTGTAACACGGGGTAAGGTGGCCCACTTAGACCTTGCACACACTCTGGCTTCAGACACAAGGATGCAGATGATTTGGTGGACCAGGGCCCACTTGGCCTTCCACGAAAAGTCACTAGTCTCTCAGTCAGGCTCAGGTCTGCAATGTTTCTTCTTTAATCACAAGTTCTCTCAGTCTTCTCTCAGTCAGCCCAAGCCTGCAAGTTCACCTAGGCTCCCTTCAGGTGGGCTCAAGCCTGCTACAGTTCACATAGGCTCCCCTTATTTGGTCTGAAGCCTGCAACAGTTCACATAAGCTCCGCTCCGTCGGGCTCAAGACTCGTCACTTTCCTTCCGCTGTCAAAAACTTTCAAAACTGCAAGGCTTTTGCTCTTACCTCAGCATGACCACTCCGACCTTCTTTCTTATAACGTCACTTTTTCTCTCCTACAACAAAGCCTCTTGGTAAATGGTGTTTCAAGAACAGTACTTATTTGAAAGTTCAAAGATATCTCTCGCATCCACGTTTTTCTCTTTGCCGGAATCAAACCGAACAGTTCAAAGACATCTATCACATCCAGGTCTCCCTCTGCCGGGATCATACATAACAACAGTTCAAATCTGGTATCTCAGTTTCTTTCTCTTCTCGCCACTTCTACGGCATCAGACATTTCACAGAGACTTTCGATTGGGTAATCTTATTTCGCCGAACCACTCTGTTACTTTGTATCTTTAATTTATAGTTTACTTTTCTTTATAATGCTTTGCTTTCTCTCGCGTCTTATTGGCACACGCGCAACCTTCATTCATCGGATACTGATGCCATCAACGTTCATTTAACACAGACCAGACTTTCATTGCTTTCATCAACTCGTCAGCTGTGTTAAATCTTTTTCATGTTGCGCAGCTTTGGTCCTGAAGTCAAGGCTGATACCACAACTGCTGCTGCACCTCTCCAACTCTGTCATTCACCGAGGAGGCTGGCTGGTATCTTTGTAACACAAAGGAGGTTTGTCTCTTCTCCCTGGCTGGGTTTCTTTGTGCCACCTTCAAGGCCCTTCGGAGGTAACGATCTCTGGCAGAGGTGTCCAACGTTTCTCTGTACCTCGGTTCCATCCCTCGGCCTGTCGCTCTCCTCCACCTGGTTCTCTGTCATCACCCTGGGATAACTGTGCTGTCACATGCATCGCCTTGCCCAGAGTGTGTCTCAGTGTCCCACCTTTTAACCATGTGGGGAGAGCTAATAGGTACCAGATGTAAGTAATTAAGATCAAGTGACGGTCCCTGCCTGATCTTATTAGTGGGACATGTCCCATGTATTGCATGGGTGGTAATCCTTTCAGCCTTAGACCTCCTCTTCCTTGGCTTATTGTTTGTGTAGGAAAGGGGGGGATCTGGGAAGTTTGAATATCTCATAAAAAATTACTAGATACGGATATTGGGTAAGGGGGGATACCGCGTCTTGCAATAAGGTGTTTCTCCCCCACTCCATGAGGACCCCTCACCCACGTGATCCTCCCGCACTTGTCCACCCCCAGGGTCTGGATCCAAAGGCGATGGCCATGCCCTGGCCCCCTGAGTAAGGGATCCCTGGGTTCTAGCAGTGAAACACCCTCTTTTTTTGCACAGCACATACATAAAGGGTATGATATTATTGTATAAAAGGTAACGTGTTTAAAACGAATAACAAAAAACAAAGAAAGAATAGCACAAATAAATAAATAACACTTCTTTCCTTACACTTTTTTTTACAAAGGATCTACGTCAACAAAAAAGCTAAAATTAAATGAAACCAAAATAGAAGTAAAAAAGATAGTTTAAAGATATTAAAAAACCAAGAATGATATAAAAATAATTAACGAAAAGTGTAAAGGAAGGAGCTAGAAAAAGTGCCAAATAAGTGTTGTTTTAAAAAAATAATAGAAAAAGGTAGGGAAAATATCCTTATCTCCTGGAATACGAGTGGCGATTGATTGATACTTAAATATATTGAAACGATATATTTAATTAATTTGGAAGTAAGAGAAAAATGTGAGTACGCATTGACAGTCTGAATCGACTTGTAATGGAAGAAACACCTCTCTGCAGAACACTGTCAATATATACAGCCAAGATTACGCAGTACCATTCTGAACGGCTTAAGGTCACGACCAATAAGACAATCATGCCCTGGCCTCCAGGAGGCTCGTTGTCAAATACGGTATTACGAAACCTGATGACATATTTACATGCCACGCATAGGGGAAAGAAGTCAGAAAAAAGATTGGCAGTATTAGAATTTTGGAAAATGTACCAGAATGAAAAAGAAGACCCAGTCTATAGGGATTAGATGCTTGGTCAGCATCAAGGAGAAGACGTAACGCCTTCAGCTCCACTTTCCCCTCCCAAGAAGCAAGACATAGAAGAGAAAGAGAAGGGATTTTACCCTCTAAAGGAACTGAAAGCAGCTGTGGGGTATGTTAATCCACCATACAGACCCCCTGCCTATACTAGTGAAAACACAGAGGAAGAGAATAAAAGCAGAGAACGCACATATATACAGACACTTGATGAAAGTATACAGCATGATGATAAAGAAGACAGGCAGAATAAACATATAGAGATAAAAGAAAAGGCAGAGAAACAAAGAAGAATAACAGATACAACTAAGGTTACGACAATAGTACAGAACAAATGGATGGAAGGACAAATATTGCTCGAATTGGATGACAAAGGTATTAGTGGAGTTTGAGAAAGAGAGGAAAGGGAAGAGTAAAATAAGAAAGCCAAAGAGAAGGAAGAAGAGAGGCTATACCAACAAGATAGAGACAAGGAGTGCAAGAAAAGGGACCAACAAAGAAAATATGAGGCAAAAAAGGGAGAAGGAGAGGCTAGAAGAAGAGAAACGAGAAGAGGTAGAAGCCCAAAGATTGAAAGCCTGTAGGTTACAAAGAAGGCGAGAGGGGAAGGAATTAAGGGAAATAAGGAGAAGGGAGGAAGAAATGAACAGATGTAGGGGATTTAAGGATGATGAGATTGAATATTTATGCCGTAGAAGCATGATACCTATATAAAGGCAAGAGCAAGCCAAAGAAGAGAGAGGGTCACAACCATCCTGTGGAGGGTGGCGAGGACCATTAGATATGCCAACGTGGAGAGAAGAAGATATAGAGACCAAAGGAACAAGAATGGCCAACTTGATTAGACAAATGAGGGATAAGGAAGGGTGTAGAATTCAAGAGGGCGAACAAAGAGCATCTTTTAGAGGATTAGGAAGAAGCTTTGATGACGTCAGAGTAGATGATCATAGAACTATATCCTTAAGTGGGTTAGATCTTGAGAATGCAGAAGAGGACAATAACCGTGCGTGGGGGAATGTCAGACGGGGAAAGGAAACAAAATAAAAAGATGCGCGAAGACGGTGCATATCGATAATCAAGAGAATTAGGCGTAGATAAAGGGGTAAAATGGTGAGATCTAGGGGACCCTATAAGAAAAACATCAGAACCAATACCATATACTGAACAACCACAAGTATGATTGTATAGTACAGGGGATGCATCCCCACCCTATGTGAGCAGACTAGGGGCATTGTCAGGGAGAAGACAAGCAGGCGATGATAATTCTGCTTGGAAGACAAGGAATGTGGGTAGGTTGGTTCAGCAAATGCCAATACAGACACAATTGTCACAACCGCAGCAATTTCAATGAGCATCATTGCAGAGACAATCTTTACAGGGGCAGCAACAGCAAACATCTATGCAAATGCAACAGGAACCCACTCAACAAATACAATATATCCCAATGCAACAGACAAGTACATCACAATGGCAGATGGACACGGGAGCAACACAAATGGCCAAACCTAAATTAGGGAGTATGACTGTGGTGGGAGGGAATCCTTTCACAGGCACAGGGTTGAATTTATACCCACAACAGAACAGCCCGCAGGATGATCGGATGTGTTCCTTAGTATCTGTAACACCAGACCCCCCAAGAGGAATCAAGGGCCAAGGTGACGATAGAAGGCAAGACATTCTGTTTGCTTGTAGACACTGGAACGTCTCGTTCCTGTGTCCCTGATGGAAAATACCCAATGGCAGGCATTGACATTAATGCTTGAGGATTTACTGAGGTGATAAGTTTAGTTCCATTTACAGACAAATTAACTATTTCTATAGGGGAACACAATATGTCCATGCCATTACTATATTCTAAACAGACAACAGTGTACACACTAGGACGTGATTTGATGACAAAACTTAACATGACAATGGGCCTCATTACACGGATGGCGGTAAGGATTTACCGGTACCGGTAAAATACCGGTACCGGTAAATCCTTACCGCCTTACTACGAGGTCCCTTTGCGGGTTGGGGGATTTAACGCCTGCTTTTTGCAACCCGCAAAGGGACCCAGGGAGCTAATTACGGTACCGCAATTTGCGCCTTCCCCATTCCCATTATGCCCTATGGGGCAAAAATGGGAATGGGGAAGGGCAATGGTGGAAGGGGGAATTACCGCCACACCAACCTTGGAATGGGGCGGTAATTCCCCTTTCCGCCAAGGCGGTGCCGGTATTTTACCGGCATGAACCATGGCGCTAATAGCGCCATGGTTCTCCGCCATCCGTGTAATGAGGCCAAATATCTTTTACTGACAAAGGCATAGTGTGTTCAACCCCGGGGATATATTATATAAATATGAGTAGCCTTTGCAGGAAAGAAAGCCTTAAGGGGAGTCCCTCTAGACGATGAAGTGTTCTTGTATGGAGTGAAAGTCTATTCTCATGGCTACTAAAATTGACAGGTAAAATAATAAGGATGCCAGATACATTTTTGTTCAGGCCAGAAATTTCTATGGATGATGAGGAAAGGCAAGTTATTCCTTTAGATTTAGAAGCAGCAGTGGTAAGAGAAGAAAGGGTGATGCTTCATGGGACAAATGATGAGAGAAGAGAATGGAGATAGCCCTCAATGAAGGAAATAGACTGACAGAGTTAACTAATGAGGAACTATTTAGGGATCACTATTCAGATTTTGAATTAGTTTTTTTTATAAATCTCACTTACTGGATTAAATTTGAGAGCACAGAGGTACCACAGAGAATGGTGTTGGTAAAAATAAAACCATAATTTTTTCAGGAAGACATGGAGAACGTGCCAAGAATCTTATGGACCACAAATCCATACAAAGTGGGCCTATTGAAAGGAGTAGGAGCATTGAAAATTAGGCTTAAACCAGAAGCTATTTTGCCATGTGCAAAACAGTATCTGATGTCCAGAGAAGCAGATGGGGGGATATTCAAAACCATATCTGCTTTAATGAAACAGGGCATTCTGGTACCATCAGATTCACCACGCAAAATAGCCATGTACCATGTAAAAAAATCAAAAGGGCGGTCAGAGATTTATCCAGGACCGTCACCCTCTAAACCATATAGTTGAAGAATAGTTTATTTTAGTTCCAAAGCCTGCAACGATATTGTGCAGTATCCCGCCAGCAGCCAGGCATTTTATGTTGTCAATTTGAAAAATGTATTTTTTCATTTCCCTTACATGAAGACTCACAGGATTGGACTTCCTTTTCATATAAAACAATTTGCCTGAAACATACTCATTTGCCTCAGGGGTACTGTGAGTCCCCTTCTATTTTCAACAGAGTCCTTCAGATGGACTTTGACAATGTTGAGCTTGAGAGCGTCATAATTCAATAGGTGGATGACATTTTAGTGTGCAGTGAGTCAGACAAAAATGCAGAGAAGACTCTGACAAATGTATGACAATACTTGCAGAGAAAGGGTACAAAGTAGACAAGGGAAAATTACAGTATTGCCAAGAACAAGTATTATACATAGGACAGTTAATCTTACATGAAGGGAAAAGGGTGGCACCTGAAAGAGCAGAAGCCATTATGAGAACCATGGAGCCAAACACAGTGAGACAAATGCCCTCATTTTTAGGTCTGTGCAATTATTGCAGGGGCCTGGGTCTTTGACTACAGTATATATATATAACCACTTTCAAAAGTGCTTAAAGAGGCACATGTGGCTAAAACTAAAATAGTGTGGACAGAAGACATGACTGAAGGATTTAATGAATTAAAAAACACGATTAGTACAGCTCCTGCATTAGGAATTCCAAATTACAGTGAAGAATTTTACTGAAGTCAGACATCAGTCCTTATACAAAAACGACATTAGAACACGGTCATAAACCATTAGCTTATTACAGTGGGATTCTAGACCCAGTAATGAAAGAACACTACACTTGCAAACAATCTTTGGCAGCTGATGCCTTTGCCATAGAAAAGGCTTCAAGCATAAATATGGGGTGTTCCGTAACTCTATGTGTAGAGCATGCATTATTTGCAATTCTAACCCAAAAGTACGTTGATCACTCAAAGAGCATCGGGGTATGAGGCAATTATCTCAAACCCTGCAATCAAAATTGTGAGATGTAGTAAACTGAATCCAGCAACGTTTACAGCTGAACCAGTGGGAGAAGATGATGATGTGCATGATTTTGTTATATACAACGGATGTTATAATGATATTCCCCATGTTAGACAGAATACTCTAGGAAGAGGAGAAGTGGTTTTCATTGATGGTTCCTCTAAAATTGACCAACACATTGGGGTGAGACAATTGGGATGGGCAGTAGTCAGGGTGACCCGATAGTGCACCTTGGAACTATTAATGAGCACACGATTAACGTCAACTTCTTCAGCACAGGGTGTAGAATTAGCCACGCTTATTGATGCACTAAAAGGTTTTGAGGATGAGGAAGTGATATGTCCCTCATGATATGTGATATCCGCCTATGTGACATCAACAGTACAGACAACACTCCAGTGCACTCCAGTGCAACATGCAGGTTATTGGACAAACTTAAGCTTTCCAGTACCAATAGCCATTGTGAAATGCACAGCGCATTCAAAAAGAACAGATTTACCTCTTGCTGGAATGAACCTGCCGATTTAGAGGCCAAACGTGCCGCATATTATTCAATTGTGTGTGAAGATGAGTTAAAAGATTTGAAGCAAGCCGCATGTTGGTTAAAGAAGGGTTTAATATGATGTCCATTGTACAGTTAATTGAAATACAAGGAACAACGTCGCAAGAAGAAAAGTAGCTATGGAAAAAGCAGGGGTGTTTTTTATCCCACACTGAGGCAATTTGGAGACATGACAATACAGAAAAGCCAGTTATGCCTCCAGCATTGTTGAGAGTAGCATTGGAGCAGCTTCACTATCCTGCACATGTGACTTGAGGGAGTCTAGCTGCTACAATAGCAGAAGACTGGTTTGTACCGGACCTCATTGAACATGTGTCACAGTCCATTGTAAACTGTATTGTGTGCAAGAAATTTACAGCAGGGCAAACTCTGTGATCTGTGAGAGGAGTAATCCCCAGACCAAATGGCCACTTCCAACATTTACACATAGATTATGTGGATATGTTTCAAACATGTAATGTTATAGATAGGTGTAGTTTGTCCCTTTTCCAGATGGATTGAAGCAGTTCTATGGACGCATCCTGAAGCTGCATGCACTGCAAAGTTATTAGTCCATGAAGTTTTTCCAAGATGGGGGGTGTGCAACGTTTTGCAATCTGATAATGGACCACAGTTTGTGAATGAACTCTTTGAAAATATAGTCTCACTATTAGGCTTCAAGCATACATTTGCTTCAGCCTATCACCTGCAAGCCAATGGGATATGTGGGACATTAAATGGACTTCTGAAGGAAAGGATAGCAAAGCTTAAATTGACATTAAAGAAAGGATGGCTACATAGCCTACCCCTTGCATGATATGCACTACGATATCAACCTGGTTCAGATCACCATTTAACACCCTATGAGTTGGTGACTGGATGAAGAATGAGAACTCCTCTCAGCCCCTCCACCTCCCTCAACAAGAGCAAATACAAATGCCCACAGTGTAGAAAGGGCCTTAGGCAATGAGATGCATGATTATTTGAAAAGGATGATTCAAAGTATTTATTTTATTTCTCAAAAGATTAAGCATCAACAGGAGTGGTCAAATGTAAATAAAGAAGATCATTTGCCTATTAATTCAGAAAACACATTAAAGACATTGTCAGTATATATAGGTGGCCAGGTGCTGGTACACAAGTTTGTGTTCCTGCAGTACCCGTCGATTTGAAGGCCCACATGAAGTGGAAGACATAAGCCCTACTGCAGTTAAACTGAAGGGAAGATGGGCATGGATCCACCTGCATGACATCAAACCCTATAAAGGTGAAGCAACATTGACCTCTCCTGCTCCCTCCCAAAGTGAAGTAAGTTCCCATAGGGAGAAAGAGAAGAGCAACAAAGAATGACCACAAAAACTTGGACAAATAAAGAGAAACATTTTTAGATTAGGATTGATATATGGATTAATTCATCTGCAGTAATCTTGGAACACCTTCCCTAGACTAGGCTAGAGCAGACCCTGCCGCTAATGGGTTAACAGCGCCATAAAAGGCTGCGGCGCCGTTAACTCATTAGCGCCTGATTACGAGGTCCCTTTGCGGGACCCGACCTTAACGGCTGGTCTACACCAGCGGTTAAAGTAGGGACCCGCAAAGGGACCTTGGTGCTAAGTACGGTACCGCAATTTGCGGTACCATACTTAGCGCCTTCCCCATTCGCATAGAGCCCTATGGGGCAAAAATGGCAATGCGGAAGGGCCATGGTTCAATAGGGAATTACTGCCCCGCCAACCTTGGAATGGGGTGGTAATTCCCCATTGAACCATGGCGGACCCGTTACAACACCGGCACCAACCATCGTGCTAATAGCACCATGGTTTAGCGCCGGTGTTGTAATGAAGGCCTATGAAATAATCAAAGAAGGAAAAGAATATTTGAGCTTTTATGTTGCTGATTGTTCATACATTCTTACTTGCTGTTTTTTCCTATATTCTTCAGTCTTATCTAGCTTTCATACAAAGAACTATGAACATTGTGACTTTTTTCAGAGATCCAAAGAGTGGCTGCATCGTTTTAAGAATCCTTTGGCAATCATTTTACAGTTCTTATTTTAAATGTATGACCCATAGTTCAAATTATACGAATTGATATATTAACAATAACATGGTTACAATGGAAATGTTCCAAGAGGTGAGAACTGTAGCTCCACGAAAGAGATGTACCAAATGAAAAATAATTATATGAGCTTTTTGTAGTATTTTGATTTTAACAGTTCTCCTTATACCATTGGCATTCACATGTGTTATAAGCAGTGAGGAAGCAGAAAATAATCCCCCACTAGTCCCATTATTCCTATTTTCCCTATTAAGAAACCAAGATCCCCCTTACTTTCTAATGTTAAAAAAAACTTTTCCAGAGAAAAGAGAGATGCTGAGGAAGATAGTGAAAATATCAATTCATATTTAGATAAACCGGCCAATTTGGCAAATAACTCATGGTATCAGCACATGAAAGAGGTGGGAGAAAGAACATCAGAAGAAAGTTTCTATGTCTGCTCCTTAATACCATATGAATACAGCAAGAACATTTATTGCAAGAGAGATGTCCCCACATGATGCAAAATGTCTCAGTCATCTAGCAGTCTGCACTACAAAAGGCCAATTTGAAAGGAAGTGGGCAACTTGGATATGGCGATCAAGACAGACTTTTCCATACAAATATACATACATAAAGACAAAAGGGATGGGGACTGGATTAGGGTGGACAAACAAAAAACGTATGTATCGATCCCAATTTGGAGAGAAGATACAAGCTGTTGTACATGAAGAGAACGGATTGCTCAGATATGACTGAAATTTTCAGGAGAGCTGGGATGCTGGTATTGATATTTTATTTGTATCGTGCTCATACACAAGTCTTTCAGAGCGCGACGAGACAAGGAAGGAGAACAAGGGAGAACTAAAACAACGATCATACTAGGCCAAGTGACACTGAGAATGTTCAAGTGCGAGGGAGAGGGAAGTGGGAAGTGCAGGGGGGAGGGATGAAGTGGAAAGTGCTGAGCAAGGAAATAAGACAACAACAACAAGAGTGGTAGTGCAGCCAGCAAGTGGCAAGTGCTAGGTTTAAGGCACAGACAGGGGGTGTCTGATGAATGCTAAAAAAGGGGTTGAGGACTGTAGGGTTACAGATACAGACCCAAGTGCAACGGTTTCCAGGAGGCATTACGGGTGTATGGCAAGGTGAGAAAATACCTGGGTCCAAAATCATAGGGTAACCACTTACACGGTGCCGAAGCAGAACAGATCTGCAGGGGATAGGAGGAGCGAGGCAGAAGCAAAGAGGAGGGTCTTGAGGTGCTTCCGGAACCAAAGAAGGTTCTCCTCAAGTTTCAGTGTGGCAGGGAGGCTGTTCCAGAGGGAGGCCCCAGCCGAAGACAGAGATCTACACCTAGCTAATTTCTTTGAGAAACGACTGACCCTGGGGGAGTTGGAGAGGTGGAGGAGCGAAGAGCTCAAGAGGGAAGGTATTTGCGGGGGGAGAGTTGAAGGTATTTTGGACCCAAGCCCCAGAAAGCCTTGTGGACAATGCAAAGGGTCGTGCTTTTAATCATTGCAGACACAGGGAGCCAATGAAGAGATTTCAGGGCTGGAGAGATATGATCCCAGGGCTTGAGGCCAAGGACAAGTCCTGTTCTGGATGAGTTGCAAGGGGCGGATAGTAGAAGCAGGTACATTTAGAAAGAGGCTGTTGCAGTAATCCAACTTAGAGAGAACCAGGGCTCGGGAGACAGTGAGCTTCTGGGGGAAGAGAGTAAAGGAAGAATACCTCTGAGGAGGTGCATTTGGAAGTTTTACAGAGATGTGGGCAGAAAAGGAAAGCGTGAAGTCGAAGATGACCCGGAGGTTCTTAGCCTCGCAAGTGAGGGTAGGAGGAGGGCCAAGGGAGGCCGGCCAGCGAGTGACAAGAAAGGAGGTTGAAGGTGTGCCGATGAGGAGGATCTCCATCTTGCTGGCATTCAGGCAGAGATTGTTGGCGGCACACCACTCCTGAATAGCAGACAGCCAATCAGAGATGAGAGAAGGAGAAGAGGTGGCCAAGGGAAGCCTGAAAATGATTTGAGTGTCATCTGCGTAGCACTGAAAGTTGGAGCAGAAAACGGCAATATGATGGGTGAGAGTTCCCAGGTATTGGTTGAAAAGCCAGTGTGAGCGTTTCGTCCATTGGGGAACACCTCAGGTAGAGAAGGAGATAGAGGAAAGGAAGAACCCAAGTTGGACCTGGGAGGGTCGATCAGAGAGGAAAGAAGTCAGCCAGGCCAGAGCCTGATTAGTGATACCCAGGTTGTCATGGAGATGGTTGAGGTGAATGGTATGTTTGACCGTGTCGAAGGCAGAAGAGAGCTTGAATAGGATGAGGACAGAGTGGATGTTAGAGTCAAGGTTGGTGAGCAGATTTTCACGTATGTTTAGAAGAGCAATTTCTGTGCTAAACTGCAAGATGGCCATCGATTCCAGGAGTTTGCCCAGTAAAGCAGTAATGGAGATCGGGCGATAGTTTGCTGGGCAAGAAGGGTCAGCTGTGTCTGATGGACAACAGCTTATGTCAATCAACCCAGCTACCTCCAAATATGAGCCCAGGATCTTAATGTGAAAAGATGATGAAGAAGCCATTTTCCTTTGCAAAAATAAAGGAGTACATTGGCTTGAACTCATGGATGCTATTTAGAGAGATGAAGGAAACACACAATGAGAGACTACGAGCAGACCATGCGCAAGGACATATTTCCCAAGGATTAAGAGGAACGAGAACATTAATGGATGCCAAATATTGGACAATTAAAAAGGCATGAAGTTAATATGGGATAGAGTGAGCAAGTCCCTAAAGGCAAAGAGGAGCAACTGCACCCAGCATAATTGAATCAAACGATGTTAAAAGAACCATCGATATGGACAATTTCATGGTTCTGTAACACGTGACAAAGAGCTCACAAACAAGGGCTATTCATTAAGACTAATTGGGAAAAAAAGGGGAAACCTGACGTTTCCCCAAGCACCTGGGTTTCGTTTCTATGTACGTGCTGCTAGCAAGCCCAATGTTCAAGGTTGGAGTTGGGTTGCCAACCAATTAGATTAGCCTGCCATGCACTTTCACTTACAATGTTGCAAAGTATTATTTCACTAGCACATTCTCTGCTATGATGAGTGTCTTACACCACGTGTATAGAAGTAGCTCAGGGTGTGTCTTACAGATAAGACACCACAAATGAGGAAATAATATGTGTATATTCTATAGTTAGACATATTCCCCTAATCCAATCCCACCCTTTGATAGGTTTTTGAAATTTGCCACGTAGGATGACATCATAGATGATGGCATTATATAAACTACGAATGATCGAAAAGACATTGTGATCCTGCATGAATCGATTTGATGAGTGTTTATCCGCCCTGCTTTACTTCATTGAGATTAAAACAGTATTTCACCATCTCCTTTGAGTCTGTCCATTTATTTGGTCTGAGACATTTTATTGGTAATTCCATCTAGCACACAGTTGCTTCAAGGTGCTAGTGCACACTTGGAGTCTACATCCAGAGTGAGAAGAGCTTCCTCCTGGGTGATTAAGACATCCAGCTTTTGTTAGTTAGTTGAAAGTGTAAGGGACAGAAATAGATTTAGGCTCAGAACAGTGTACATTTTACTTTACGGACATCCTGACTGGGTGTAAAGGACTGGAGGGGGGTCTGTACTCCTGCTCTCTATATGGTAGAGGAGAGGCACAGAGGACCCCAGCCAAGATTCTCTATTATTGGTACGTGGTCGAGCAATCAAGGCCTAGCGCCTCAGGAAGTGATGCAGGCTGGTTCTTAAGTACAGTGTAGTCCCCAAGCACCCACGAAGGAATGTCCGCCCACTTTATGGGTTAAAACACAGTCTTTATATCATTAATATTCAAGGTTATATACAATATCATGATAACGCATTTTGTACTCGGTTATTTATAATGGCAAATATACAGTTCTACATGGTACCACAATTACTATTAGATCTCTTTAAAGTGCATCAACTGTACGGTTAAATGGCACACAAATCAAGTTGTAAAGGAAACCAACAATAGAGAAAAGAGGGAAGCAGTTGATATGAACAATTGGCAGAAATACTGGTCACTACCGTTAAACACAGCTCTGTGTGGAGATCCCCCCATCTGGGCAACCTGTAGAATAAAGATACAAGGCCAGTCCATATATTGTTCACAAGAGACTTCCCAATAGTTCTGCAACCCCAAAGTACCTGGCGTTGTAGCGTTCCTCGTCGCGGAATCGACAGCCCTCGTTGAGTGCCCTCCCTTTCAGGCCGGAGTCACGGGTCGTCGAACTTCCGACGGAGAACAGGGTGAGCTATGACGGTGAAGTGGCAGCTTCGTTCCTAGCGGTGCTCATTGATGGGGAAGCGTAAATGTCCTGCAAGGAAGAGGCGTGCAGGGCACCTCGGTGTCGATAGTTCTGGACCGCAAAGAGTTTGAAGAACTGTGGCCCAGCAAGGGTGTCGAGTCGTCGGCACCTCTGTGGTCCTTGGGTGGTGGGAAACCCATTGGTGGATGCACCTCAGCGCGTTGACGGTGAGGCCTTCTCCAGCAGGATATAGTGGCGATGATGTGGACAAGAGCGTCCTTGGATTTGAAAGTTCTTAGGCAAACGGGAGCACGACGGCCCTGGTCGGTGGCGGTGGTCGTCGACAGTGGCGGACAACAGTCCGGGCACTTCTCCTTGGGATTCCGCAGCAGTCCCCGTCTCGGGTCGGCAGCCAGAGGAAGCTACCAGGGAGCTTTGCACAGATCAGCTGGTGCACAATGGTCCCTCGTAGCTCGGGAAGAGGGCGCCTTACCAGGTCCTCTCTGGGTCAGTCCTTGGAGACACAGCAGCATTCAGATTGTGAAGGAGAGCAACAGCAATTCTTCTCGTCCAGCAGGGCTTCAAGGTCAAGCTTCATTTACTCCAGTTACTCGTCGTAGTGGACTTCAGCTTCTGAACACAATTCCTAGCAGTGAGAGGTCCCCAGATATACTGTTGATCTCCCATTCATTCCGCTGGGTCATACTCAAGCATCCAATCACAGCGAAGGTCATTCATGCAGGCAGGCAGCCAATCAGGCACACAGTGCATTCAGGCCATTCAGTTTTCTTCAGACACTCACAACAAGTTATGTGTATTGGGACAAGTGCCCAGCCATTCAACACTCCTCACTGCATTCATAACGGTTTCGGGCAGGGCTGTCTCAGTCATTGTGTCAAACACCAGATACTAGACACCCACAACACAGAATGTGTATTCGTCACACGCTCCATTCGCCCAGCTCCCACCCACAGGCGTACCCACAACATAAAGTCGTTGGGAAGGCTCCAACCAGTCTGGTGAGCACTTCCCCACACTACCATATATGGAACTTCCACCCAACAGCCAGTCAGGGGGAAGGGACAGAGTCAGGGCTTCCCGGGACTTCGGGAAGATCAAGGTAACAGGCGATGGAAGGCAAGAGACCACGGGGGCCATCTTGTATCCATCAGGAATCTACCCATTTCAATGACAGGGCCTGGGCTTCCCAAAATGGAGGACGCTCAGGGCACCAGTCAATTCAGCACGGAGCTGCCACCAGCCCGTACTCTGCTCTGTGGGCCACCCACAGGTACCCAAAAACATATACTAGGGGCACAGGGTTGCACCCCTACCCATGGGTGCCGTAAGGGTATCCCATGGGTCTGTTCACCAAAACCAAAGGAGAGAGCTGCACCGCCAGGAGTCCCACATGAACTCCTGCATGGAAAACATGACAGAACACACGATAAAAAGCAATAAAGGACAAGGATATGGAGGCCCTGTCCCTCCAATGCATTTCCAGCATCACAGTCGCCCCCCCAAGACTGAGGTTAGGGTGCCTAATCTCCCACGAGATAGACACCCTCATCCAGATGGTCAACATATCTTCTGGAAAGGCCATCTGCATTATCGTGACTCTTCCCTGGTCTATGCTCAATGGTGAAGTCTAGCCCTTGCAGGCTAATGGACCACCTGAGCAGTTTCGGGTTCTCACCCTTCATCTGCATAAGCCACTTCAGGGGCTTATGATCGGTTTGGACCTTGAAGGTAGACCCGGTAAGGTAGGGTCAAAAACACCTAAGGCTCCAAACTATACTGAAACATTCCTTTTCAACAGTAGCCCACCTAAGTTCCCTACCCTTAAGTTGTCTACTGATGAATATGATCGGATGTTCTCTTCCTTTGTCATCTAACTGGGACAAGACAGCTTAAATTCTGGTGTCGCAGGCGTCAGTTTGAACGATAAAGGGCTTGCTGTAATCGGGGGCACACAACACAGGTGCCCTACGCAGACTTTCTTTCAAGCCATCAAAGACCCTCTGACAATCTTCAGTCCAATGAACCTTCCGCGGCTGTTTGGGTGAAGTCAGAGCTGTCAGGGGTGCAGCTATGGTTCCACAGTCTGCCATGAAATTGCGATGGTACCCAGTGAGGCCCAAAAAGGCTCTCATCTGGGTTTGAGTAGTGGGAGTCTCCCAGTCATGTACATCCTGTACTTTACTGGGGAGAGGTTGGATTTGACCCCCTCCTACCTCATGACCAAGATACATGACTTTCCCCTGAGATATTGGCACTTGGTGGCCTTGATAGTGAGGTTAGCCCTTTTCAAGGCCTGCAACACCTTATCCAGATGTGTCAAATGCTCTTCCCAGGTGGAACTGTAGACGGCAACGTTGGCTAAGTAAGCCACACAAAAGGCTTCCAGCCCACTGAGCGCATGGTTGACCAATCTCTGGAAGGTGGCAGGGGCATTCTTCAACCCAAAAGGCATGACCCTAAACTGGTAGAGTCCCTCGGGTATTGAGAACGCTGTCTTTTCCTTGGCATGGTCCGTCAGAGCTATTTGCCAATAGCCTGAGGTAAGGTCAAAGGTGCTCACAAATATGGCAGCACCTATGGTGTCCACGAGCTCATCAGCCCGGGGCAATGGGTGAGCGTCAGTTTTGGTGACGGCATTGACTCCTCCATAGTCCACACAGAACCTGCAATCCTTGGTACCTGCCTGGGAACTTGCCTTGGGGACATGGACCACTGGACTGGACCAGGGACTGGTTGAGGGTTCAATAACACCCAGATCTAACATCTTGGCGACCTCAGCCTGGATGTGGTTCTTAACTGTATCTGACATATCATAGCACCTGCTTTTGACAGGCATACTGTCACCAGTGTCAATTTCGTGCCTACACCACGGTATAAGGCCTGGTGTCAGTGAGAACAGAGAGGCATGCTGCCGGAGCAAAGTCCTGCATTCCTTCTGCTGCTCTGTCGTCAGATCGGGAGAGAGATGTACTCCCTCCACCGAGCCATCCTGAGGGTGGCTATGCAGAAAATCAGGAAGGGGCTCACTCACATCCTCTTCTTGCTCTGAAGCTAGCAAGAGACATTAGACTTCGGCTCGCCTGTGGAAAGGCTTGAGCCTATTGTCAACCAGATAATTGACCTTGCCCATCTTGGAGATTATCCTGAAGGGTCCAATCCATTTATCTACCAAAGCCTGAGGCTTGGTAGGCTCCATCACAAGGACCTCCTGTCCCGGAGTCCAATCCACTTGCGATGCTTTAAGGTCATGCCAGTACTTATTCAATTCCTGGCTGGCCTTGAGATTTGGTGTTGCCTGACCCATCATCTGTGTCATCCTACGTCTGAGGCCTAACACATAGACCCCACTTGCTTGGCGGGACCTGGATGGGTGGCCTCCAAACCTTCTCTGATTAAGGCAAGGGGCCCCCTCACGGGATGTCCAAACAGTAACTCTAAGGGGCTGAAACCAACACCCTCCAGAGGTACCTCTCTGTAAGCAAACAGCAGGCATGGCAGGATAAGATCCCACTTCTTCCTTAGGGGCTCTTCCAAAGCGCCTAGCATGCCCTTGAGAGTTTTGTTAAATATCTCAACCAGACCATTGGTCTGAGGATGGTAAGAGGTGGAGAAGTCATAGGTTACCCTGCACTCTTCCCAAATGGTTTTCATGTAACTCGACATGAAGTTGGATCCTCTATCAGAGGCAACCTCCTTATGGAATCCAACACGGGTGAAAATGCCCAGGGGAGCCCTGGCAACCACCTTGGCAGTAATAGTCCAAAGGGGTGTAGCCTCAGGGTACCTGGTGGCATGATCGACCAAGATCAGGATGAACCGATGTCCACCTGACGTGGGAGGGTCAAGGGGACCGACAATGTCGATGCCCACCCTCGCAAACGGTATGCCAACCACTGGCAACGGCTGTAGTGGGGCACTGCCTCCAGTCTTGCCAGACAACTGACAAGTTGGGCTGGTCCTGCAGTGGGACTCCACTTCTACTCCCATCCGAGTCCAGTAGAAATGGGCAGAGAGCCTCTGCTTAGTCTTCTTGGTACCAAGATGACCAGCTAAGGGCACCTCATGCGCCAACTGCAGCAGGAAGGGCCTGTAAACCTGGGATACCACCAACCTCTTGAGGGCACCAGGTTCAGGCTTAGTGGGCTCACTAACAAGGAGCTCACCCTCCCAATAAATCTGCAATGTCCTAGGCACTTCTCATTGTGCCTGGGACAGAGCCGGTTTCCTCAGACCCTCGAGAGAGTGGCACTCTCTCTGTCCCTTACAGAAGTCCGACCTTCATCTAACAAGCATTGAAGGTCAGGATGATCCTCCGGGTTGAGAGCCTCTCCCACAGGAAAGTCTTCTGGCTCTTCTCCCAAAGGAGTTGAGATGGGATTTACCACTGGACCCAGCCCGTCCAGAGCATGGAGCCCAATGAGTGCTGTTGGAACAGCAGGAAGAGCAGGGGCTCCCTCCACAGAGGTGGCCTTCTTACTCTTCCGTTTCCTTCGTGCCTTGGGTTTCCCCGTCGGCAAGGATACCAGGCTCACAGCCGGACCCTGTGTGACCTGCGATCGGGTGACCGCCACAGCAGCCATGGGTAGACCATCCGTGATCATCCCCAACTCGACCAAATCATTTCCTAACAAAATGTTCACAGGCATGTTGTCCTGAACCAGGACCGGAAGCTTCGCTGTCTTGTCTCCAATCGTAATGTTGACTAAGACTACAAGAGATAATTTGGGAGGCCCACCAGCTAACCTGGTGGTTCTCAGAGGAACACCGACATAGTCCTCTGGCTTGAGCAGGGTCCTCTCCACCACTGTCATGCTTGCCGCAGTGTCTCTCAAACCGGTAGAAGGCTGGCCATTCAAGAGGACACCTCTAAAGAACCTATGAGTGTTCTGTGGGATAGTTGCCAGTACTTCTGCGTACTGGTCCCAGGCCCCAAGGGACACTAAGGAAATCTCCACGGGAGCACCGAAGGTGATTTCAGTAGAGGAGTTGAGGACAGTGGCCTCCACCTCAGGTACGGAGTAGGGGTAGGTCAGGCTGACAGCCTGGACTCCAAGTGCCTTACCCTTACACTTGGGGTCAACCCTTCGGTGATCCAGAGCCCCACAATCCCAACAAGTGCCGGGAGTGCGGGGTACAGTACTGGAACCACTGGGACCCTGCTTTGGAGCATGCAGACCACTACTCTTACTCCTGCCCACAACAGACTTATCCCCACTAGGTTTTGGGGTCTTCAGAGAGGAAGGTTTTGGTTTGGTTTACCCGACTGTGACTGCTTTTTGGGACTCCTCCGCTTTCTGAGAGGCCCCCTTTTCTTTGTCTTTGTCCTTCCCACTGGAGTCCTTGGGGGACACCCGGTGGGAGACCCACTTGTCAGCCAACCTAGCCAGCATAAAGGGGACTAAAATGTTCTGGTCAGCAACATACTACCGCAGCTCTGGTGAACAGGCTTCTGAAAAATGCACAAAAAAAAAAAGGTGGGACAATTCAACAAACGTTTTCACTTTGTAACCATCAATCCACACTATCATGTTCATGTGCACAGCACTCACCCAGTCAATCCAAGACACAGGGCTTCATTACAAGTCAGGCGGAATGGGTTAACGGGCTCCGCTAATGGCGGCGGACCCGTTAACACCATTCCGCCTGATTACGAGGTCCCCTCGTGGGACCCGGTAAGGACGCCTGGTAAAACCAGGTGTCGTTACCGGGTCCCGCGAGGGGAAGAGGGAGCTAACAACGGGCCGGTCGTAATCGGCCCGTTGTTAGCTCCCTCTCCCATTCCCATTGAACCCTATGGGGGCTCAAATGGGAATGGGGAAGGTCTGGGTCCGGGTTCCCAGAGGGAGGAAATACCGGGCCCTCCGAACTCGGAATGGCCCGGTAATTCCCCATTCAGGGAACCCGGTACAGGAGCCCGGTTTGGCGGCGCCAAACTCGTAATGAGGCCCACATTCTCTTGTTTCTTAAAATCTCTGAACCATTTAAGGTATTGGGTCGGTGTCTTGCCAAACTTGGCAATTAAAGCAGACTGCATGCACTCATACTGACCCCTTTCTTCCACACTCAGTTTCAGAATACAGTCATATCCAGTTTGAGGCACTCTGTTTAACAAACACTTAGCCCAATCTCTTTTGTCAACATCATGAATTGCACAAGCCATTTCAAACACTTCAATCCATTGGAGGATATCGGAACCCTCCACATACACACTAACCAAATGTTTCATAAACTTGGTTGCTGGGGACCTGACACTCTCAGCTGGTTTCGCTGAAGTCTCCACTCGAGCTTTCTGTAACTGGATTCACTGACATTCAGTGTCCTTGTCTTTGAGTTCAAGATCCCTATTTTTGAGTTCAAGATCCCGATTCTTGAGCTCCACTTGCTGTGCCAACTCCTCTTTCTTAAGCTCAGCATCGATTTCCAACTTGCGATATTCAAAGGCCAATTTCATCTTTAATAACTCAAGCTCCAAGGAAGTGCTGGGGTTTGGAACAGTACCAGCAGGAATGGTGGCATTCGCAGAATCAGATTTGGCAACAACCCTCGTGGTAGAGTGCTCATTGGTTGCATCCCCCCCCTTCAAGAGCTTCACAATCAGTCTGGTAGTCCACCAGGGCAGCTATCAGCTCAGCCCTAGTCTTATCCACAAAGTCTAACTCCCTGGCTTCACAAGCACTCTGGAGAGCCTCTAAGCTCATCCAAGTCAATTTACCATTTGCAATAGATTCCATTGCTTGTAATGCAGTTATCTTGTTCACAACTAAACCTTACTTTAACAAAGTGCAGATATCCTTCGTAAGTAGCACGGTTATATACTGATTCTTAAAACCGTAAGCATCCCACCGCTGCCGCCAGTGTAAAGGACCGGAGGGAGCGTCTGTACTCCTGCTCTCTATATACAACACAGAATGTGTATTCGTCACACACTCCATTCACCCAGGTCTCACCCACAGGCGTACCCACAACATACGGTCGATGGGAAGGCTCCAGCCAGTCTGGTCAGCACTTCCCCACACTACCATATATGGAACGTCCACCCAACAGCCAGTCAGGGGGAAGGGATAGAGTCAGGGCTTCCCGGGACTTCGGGAAGATCAAGCTAACAGGCGATGGAAGGCAAGAGGCCACGGGGGCCATCTTGTCTCCATCAGGAATCTACTGATTCCAATGACAGGGCCTGGGCATCCCAAAATGGAGGACTCTCAGGGCACCAGTCAATTCAGCACGGAGCTGGCACCAGCCCGTACCCTGCTCTGTGGGCCACCCACATGTACCCAAAAACATACACTAGGGGCACAGGGTTGCACCCCTACCTATGGGTGCCATAAGGGTATCCCATGGGTCTGTTCACCAAAACCAAAGGAGAGAGCGGGACCGCCAGGTGTCCCACATGAACTCATGCGCAGAAAACACAACAGAACACACGATAAAAAGCAGTAAAGGACAAGGATACAGAGGCCCTGTCCCTCTGATACATTTCTAGCATCACAGTCCCCCCTCCCCAGACTGAGGTTAGGGTGCCTAATCTCCCACGAGATAGACACCCTCATCCAAACGGTGAACATACCTTCTGGAAAGGCCATCTGCATTATCGTGACTCTTCCCTGGTGTATGCTCAATGGTGAAGTCTAGCCCTTGCAGGCTAATGGACCACCCGAGCAGTTTCAGGGTTCTCACCTTTCATCTGCATAAGCCACTTCAGGGGCTTATGATCGGTTCAGACCTTGAAGGTAGACCCAGTAAGGTAGGGTCTAAAACGCCTAAGGCTCCAAACTATACTAAAACATTCCTTTTCAACAGTAGCCCACCAAAGTTCCCTACCCTTAAGTTGTCTACTGATGAATATGATCGGATGTTCTCTTCGTTTGTCATCTACCTTAACATATCCATGTGCCACTATCACCCTACCATCCTGGGAAGTACTGCGATGAGGAAGAGTGTAGGCTCTGCAAGGGAAGAATTCCCCATTTCACTAGTAAGTACTGGGACAAGGAAGAATAGGAGTTACCTAAGTGGAGACCCCTTTCCAAGCACTGTGACGAAGAACTCCCTTGACTCACAAGAGAACAGAAAGATAAGTACTGTGAAGAAGAGACACTCCAGTGACTCACAAGAAAAACAGCAAGATTAGTACTGAGACGAGAAAGAAGTACAGAGACATGAAGATCACCTTTGTGAGCCACATTGAGCAGTCTAGTGGTTACCGACTTCCTATTGGTCTGACCTTAGTTGAAATAGAAGAGGGAATCCAGGAAGTGTTGTCAAACCCTCCCCGAGGAGCAAGGAGCAGGGAAGCTGTGCTCTGCTGGGGAGGAGCTTTGGAACAGTTTGCCTACCAGAGAGATGGGGAAACATTGAGTACTGACAAAGTGTGGGGAAGTGGAGGGAAGCTGGTCCGATCCTCCCTGGAGGAGCTGCGAAAGTCAGCACGGCCCAGGCGAGAAGAAAGCAGACCGGGACTCCGAGAAGGGAGTGGGAAGCTAAAGGGCCAGTTCAGAGTGCGAGAACGAACCACTCAACAGTCCCCCCAAGAGAAGCTCTAGGTGTTCCTTACAGCGGACCAGCATGAGAAGGGAAAACTGCACCACCTGAAGGAAGTTTCCTGCTGAGGAGCCGCTGCACCCCAGAGAGGAACCACAAGGATCGTGGAAGCCCCACAGCTGATTGCAGACACCAGGGAAAAACCAGGATGGTCATGGACCAGGAGAGACGGTGCACACAGTTCTTTGGTCCGTGAATGTGGTGGAGAGGCCAAAAGGGGAGAGCAAGTCAAGAATACAGGGTCTGGGACCCTAACCAAGGCGAAGAGGCATTGGCTTACCTTGAGTCGCACGATAGTGATTGATAGGAGGGTGAACTAAGTCTATCAGAAGGGAAAGCCACACAAGCAAGGCAAGTATGGGACCTGCACCCACAAGAAAGCCAAAGACATAAGGTCCAGAAGCTAACTAAGGGGGAGGGACATGTGCATACCTTCGGCCGCATGATAGTACTTGGCAGGAGAGTGAACCAAATCTATCCAAAAGGTGAATCTTGCAAAAGAAGAGAGTCTGGGACTTGCACCCATTAAAAGGAAGAACGATCCACAGTACCTCTTCATAGTCAATGTACCTGGCAGAGTAATAAGCCTGGTGGGCTGTGCATAACGAAAGGTAAAGGAAACCAGGGGAAGAAGCCATTGCTCCTGACAACACGAACTGCCAAAAAGCCTGAGAAAGGACAGGGGAAAGAAGACATTCCCCCATCAGGCGTTGTGCAATTTGAAAAGCCAGATAAAAGCCAGGGGAAAGGAGACATTCCCCAGCAAGTATTAGATTATTTTAGAAGCCTGAGGAAGGCTGGGGAAGGGAGACATTCCTCTATGTAGACTTGAGCAACCAGAAACCTGAGAAAGGTTAAAGGGAAGCAGCCATCCTCATAAGATCACAAACTGGGACCAGAGAGGAGGGAGTCATCCCCCTGGCCAAAGAGCTGAAGAAGCTGATATGCCAAAGAAATCACAATGAAGACAACTGTGATAAAACAAGGAATGTTTCATGTGAATGCCTCCAACTTTATGTTGTTCACAAATGGCACTATAACTTGAGGAAGAGAGACATCCCCTCAGACCATAGTGCTGAAAACCTGTCAGTTGTTTATTTTAGTTCAAAGAGTACGGGAAGGAAATAGGATTTTGACACAGGACGGGGGACTCTTTACTTTGGACATCCTGACAGATTCCATAATATTTTTAGTTGAGGCAGGGAACCCCATCTCAGTATTAGGGATAGTAAGGGATTTTCCTCCTTTATTTTTATCTAATAAAAGTCTTTGCCAACCACCACACCACAATTGTGTCAGACTCGTACTTCTGCACCCTTACAATATGAATGTGATTATGTGTGTGTGCGAGGCACTGGCGGGCCAAGGGAGCACTGTTGCTATTTCTTTAAGTGACATGGCATGGTTTACTGGCTTGTTTTGGACAAAACCAACTTGATGAGTGTTATTATGTGGCTAGACTGGAATTTTGGTGCAGCGAGTCTAGCCATTTCGTACTGTGGCAATGCATTTTTTACTGAGCATCAATGAAAAAGTAGGCGTGATAAGTGACCTTACGTGTCTAGACTGGCCTACACTGGAGCCAGTCGGAACATGTTTTCTTATTGAAAAAACGAATTATTATTATATAAAAAAAACAACTTATTATTATTATTATTATTATTATTATTATTGTGGACCAGCATTTTCAATGGCAAAAGCAAGAGGAGTATTGGCATGTATTGGGGTACTGGCATATATTGACAGAGTCAGCTTGGACATGTTTTCTTATAGTACCATTACTGTCATCAGGGGTAAGAAATGTGAGGATGCAGCTACTAACCAGCCATAAAAAGTCACTTGCCATCTCAATTATATACATAAACAAAGAACACAAGTGTGTACACGCCAAGACTCAACTATCACTAGCTAATGTCTAGTGGCAAGTGACAATGTTGTGCTCTGACTGGCGATATGTGCCAAGCGAGCACAAGTATGTTCTTATATGGAAATTCTGGAATTTAATGGTGCCTCCAGCATTGAAATGCACAGCCAGTATGAACATGCCTTTATACTAGCCTATATTGTGAGCAAAGGCATGAAAATGTGCTGGGAAATGCACCTGTGCAAGTCACTTGCCTCTGGATTTTTTCAGGAGTTTTCCTACAAAACCGATTGCTGTGCCGCATAATGCACCATTTTTACCCATTATTGAATAATGTTCTCGGGGGAGAAGACCCCTGAACGAGTGAGGGAGCCGTGGTGTCACTCTCGCAATATCTACACCCCTCCAATAAATACATTCACCAGTCGAGACTTGTGGTCGGTACATTTGGATGCCAGAGGCCAGGTACTGCCTCCCTGTTTCCACGCTAAGTGAAAGATTTAACGTTTACTTAAAAAACATCCTTACATCTTTCACCTAGTACAGTGCGCGCATGCCCCGGCAGTGGCATGATCATGGACATTGTGCACGCCTGGTGGTCCGTGCTTTGTGGAGGAGCTTGGAGGGGGGGTCATTATGTCTCACAGGGGCCCTACACATTTTGTGTTACGCCACTGGCCTGCACTCGGCCTGCGCTACCCCAAGAGGAGAAGGAGGTATATATACCTGTTGGGATGTGACTTTTTCACTTTTATGATTGGCATCATTGCTGGTTTAATAGTAGTGTGGGGCTGAGTAGGAGTTTTATCCACTACTCATCACTGTACTTCTACAGAGAAGTAGTCATTTCATCACAACAATATTTTTTCAACAATTGTATCAGTTTCCTCTGATCTTTTAACTCACTTACCCAGCATGCACTATTTTCTCAACAATTAGTTCACTTTGCTCATTCTGGTTCCTTTGTCTTCAGTGCCCAAACATGCCCCATTTTCTCAGAAATTGGTTCTCTCGTTTGACTGTGCGACCTTGGGCTCATTGTCATAGAATGCAGCGTTATTTCAGCAATTGGTTGTCTTAGTTTGCTTAAGGACCTTGGACTCAGTGCCCCAGCATGCAACGCGTTCACAGCAGTTAATTATTTCAGTTCACTCTGGAATCTTGTACTGAGTAGCATGCAGCATTTTCTCAGCAACTATTTTTCTCAGTTCACTCTGGGTCCACTTGGTAAGGGGCCACCCGAGCCACACTATGCTTGTGGGAAACACCTGGCATGCATGGCGACTATCCCACACAAACCATCCGCGGCTAAGGGATCACCCTTCCCCCAGAGCCATAATGGGAACGATGCACACTATCCAAGTGGTGCATGGGGCCAACGTCACTGAAGCGTTTCCACACCAGCCACGCAACGGCAGTGAACCCTCTTCCACGCTCCCCCCCACACACACTCACTCACCCCCGCGGATGTGATGTTTGCATGTTTCCTGTGCTCTTCTGCTCACCCCGTGGCTTCACTTGCACTTCCCTCTTTTCCACGCTTCAGGGACTGCGTGAGGTACTCGCACCTTTCCAGATGTGCAAAGCGAATCCGTGCAGGTCAGGCTCGTGGGGGTCACCACAGGACAGGTGCAAGTAAAACATAGCTGGGTACTAAGTAGAGTGGCCAGCGTTGGTCTGGCCTCAGGGGAGGAAGCATGCAGACTCTGTGGTCCTGCCTGTCATGATCTGCCAGTCTATCTGTGTTGAACGCCCACATCATTTTATTTCTGAGCTTGTTATGCTCAGGCAGGTGGCATGCTGCAGGAAGTGGCACGGCGAGAGGCTTGAACTTACGCTCTACGCCTCCGAGAGAGGCACACCCTCCTTCCCCTGCTCGGAAATTACAAAAGGCTTTGCAAGAAAGGATGCCATCTATCATAAGCATATGGCACGGAGTGGAACCCTGCATTAGCCACGGGCAAGAGAGTCCCGGCAGGTGTGCTGCTCAGTGTAAGTGCCCCCTGGGGAAGCACCCCCAGATCAAACATTAACTGAGGGTTTAGAAAGCGGGGCGCGTCTAGTGAAAACCTGCAGTTTTGACTGTAGTGAATTGGCAACATTGCCCTGCCAGGCCATAATATATGATATGGTATATTGACCACTAGAGTGCACGTGACACATGCCAGGGCTGCTGGCTATTGCTTTTGTGCAGTAGGAGAAGCCTCACTGCTTGTAAATGGGGGGCGGGAGGGAGAGGTGGGGGTTGTTAAGGCCCAGGGGCTGATTTGAAAATATTCTTCCGGTGTAGGTCGGACTTTTATAGTCAACCTAAGAAGTACACATGTAAATCCGAATTATGCATACGGAATCCACACTGCGATTATGTATATGGCGCACACGAACATTTCAAGTGCATATGCATAAGTGGCCTTTCTGGGGACGTGTCATGGAAGTCACATGGCCACAGGGTGCATGGGTGAAGTGCACAATGCATTTCCACATCTAACGTACACCTCAACACTTTACATGTAGGCGGCAGAGAAATTGCGGGAAAGTACCACAAAATCTTCCAATAATATATATTTTGTATTGAAGAAAAAAATATTACAGGAAATTATTTGTACTCTAAAATGTGAAAATCAGTATATGCATTGCATAACTCAAGAATGTATAGGCTTAAACAAGCAGAAGCTGATTTTGCTCCAATTTGTAATTTGACGGCGTACGTTTGCACTCAGGTGTAGCCAGGTCCCCACCGACAAATGTTCATCCTTTGCAGGGTGGACTGAAAATATGCTGGGCAAAAGGCGGTGCACATGCGTCTATGCCACCCTTTTGCCCTACACTTTGCACTCCGCCGTGCAAAGTGAGTAAACCTCTGTGTTTACTTTTAATTGTTCACAAGGCCTGCGAGCATGGCAGGAAGTGTGTACAATTACATTTAAACGCTGGCCGACATACCTGTCAAGCAGCGTTTAATTGTAATTGTACATGCTGCCTGCCATGCAAGCACGGCAGCCGGCATGTACAATGGATCCTAATGGAGTCCGCCTGCTGTATGCTGGCGCATAAAGTTAGTGGACCCCATCGGGACAAGGACGTCATTTCACCAAAATACCAGGGGTAGCGGAAGTGACATCACACGACCTTTGACCCCCTGAAGACATCACAGGAAGTGATGTCATTTGACCCCACCCTAAAGTGATATCGCGGGAAGCGATGGAACACGACCTTTCACCCGTTGCCAAAATAGGAAGTGACATCACAGCATTGTACACTACGAAAAATATGGTTACGATATCACTATAATGTGATGTACATTTCATGCAAGAATGGATCACCATATGTAGCGTTAAGATCAGTGTGTATAGGCCCATATTACCAAATTACTGTGAATGCAAGCAGACGTCCATGACCAAATGATAATGATGTGTTATTATTTAGCACTTGCGCTTAAGCGCTTTATATAGAAAACATATACACCCAATATCACCCAACCTGTCTTGGTACTTATTTATCGACCTCAGAAGGATGAAAGGCTGAGTTGAGGCGTTTAAGAACAGACTAAATCAGTGACTCACCCCCTGACGTGTGCCTGAAATAAACCTTTAACGAGTCTAGCAATTATTGTACAGAATTCCAGGAAGACACATTATTTGGTTTCCTATTCTTTCTTATTTAGGGTCAGTGCTGAAAGTGTTAGACTTGTGGCACTCCTGTTCTTATTTTTTTTATTTTATTTTTTTTTTAAAAGAGCCTGTACATGAGAGCCAGCCACTCCAGGACCTTGCATTACAAAAAACGGAAGAAAAAAAAATGTTTTTTTTTTTTTTTTTACAGAGGTCGCAAGGGAGACCACAGAGGTCGCAAGGGAGACCTCAGAGGTTGCAGTTGCGACCTCTGGCGACCCCCAAATGACATCCCTGCATCGGGATCTGCAGCATTTGCGCCAGCATGAAAATCCATGCCAGTGCAAATGCTGGAGCATGTGTATGATGGAGAGGAAGAAAGGTGCGGGAAACGCAAGTGGCATTCCACCCCTCCTCTCCGCCATACCAATGATTGAAAATGTAGCATGGCGTGAAAGCCTTGACTCAAGGCGATTATGCTTGTCATTCATGTTACGTCACAATTCAAAACGAGCTCCATAGTGAGAAGTCATGAATGTATGTGAATCCCAGAGGCGACCAGTT
The DNA here is from genome assembly GCF_040938575.1 of Ambystoma mexicanum. Taxonomy (NCBI): domain Eukaryota; kingdom Metazoa; phylum Chordata; class Amphibia; order Caudata; family Ambystomatidae; genus Ambystoma; species Ambystoma mexicanum. Next base: position 382,517,135 of record NC_090925.1, read on the forward strand.
ACATTTTCATTAATAGCAAAGAGGTTCCTTTATGCCTTTATGGGCACAGTTTAGTCATTTGCACTGTGAAATGCAAAAAGAGAGGTTTTAAATGCTGGCGAAATCGCCCTTACGCCTCCCTCCAGTTCAAATGCAACTTGAGTAAAAGCCGCCTGCCATTCACGTATGGCAATCAGCGAGTATAATGAATTCCTATAGAATGCTCCCAGGGGTGGACTGGGAGCCAAAAGAGGCCCTGGAAACCATTTTCAAAGTGGCCCCATATTACACATTTTCAGCAAACCCAACCCTTTTCCTATGGGAAAATGTGGAAATACAACTCAAAAGAGGCCCAGGGTGCAGAGGCATACTGGGAAATCTCCAGAGTTCCCTAAGGGCCAGTCCGCCCCAGAATGCACCTGCTATCTGCTGGTGTAAAAAGCAGGGACAGGCAGAATCCATAGGAATCTACAGCATTTCTGCAGCATAGACATGCCCTGGTGGTATACATGCGATGGCATTTGCACGGCGGATAGTATGGGTGAGGCAGAAACATATATTCTGTTCCGTTCTCTCTGTCCGCCATGCCAATGTACACAAACCTGGCTCCATGTACAATTAACTTGTACATGTTTACGCATGAAGACCCCTCATTCACGTCCGCCTATAAAATGCATCAAGACAAGTTATAAATGGACAGGTCGAAAATGCTTGTGAATTGCAGATCCAAATATACATTCCGACCAGTCACAAGTGTTTATCATAGACACTGGAGTTTAAACCCACATATGAATGCGTTTGTGACTCCGCCCCAAGCTGATTTTGATATGTCTCACTGAGTTAATAATATAGTTCAGTGACTTGTATGTTTTGGAAAATATATTTCTAAGTGATTTATGAGTTGGTGAGGTCTGGCTAGTTGATTTTTTAGACTGGCGATATTAGGTTTCAAGTGATTGTTAACTGGGACGAATATAGTTCAGTGATTGTACACTGGAATTTAAGTGGCGTATCTCTACATATATATAGCAGAACATCTGCTAGTTTGTTCCTTATACAATTCTACACGGTTCCAACAATCTGCACCAAATTTTGCATAGGTACCTGTTAGGACCCTTCTGACATTACTGGCTACATGGCATTTAGACACCCCACCCCTTTTACCAGATTGCAGCAACTTCACACATGAGACGGTTGCATGAAATCGTGAAACATCAATGTGGTCGTAGAACAACGGGACAGAGCTCATTGTAAGTGAGGAACAAAACTCAAAGGTTGAAAACCACCTTTCAAGCCCCTAGGATGCAAGATATTTGCATCATAATGCAGTGCACTGTGCCAGGGTGAGGAGACAGGTGAGGAGAGTGCACAGAAGGTCCCAATATGCTTCAGCACACCAACTCTCGCCTCCCATCCACGTCTCTTCCGGGATATGTTGCCAGCCACACATGCCCATTCTCAGTGCATTTTACTTCAGGGTGGAAAGCACATCAAGTGATTAGTGACTCTGAACACCAACCTGCAGGATCATTGATTTTCAATTAGATGAGTGTGTTATCATGTCTGTCTACAGAACCCATGCAGAGTATGGGTACTTTTTGCTAGTTGATTATAAACTGAGGCTGATATATCTAAGTGCCTTGTACATTGTGGATGATATGGCTAAATGATTTATTGGTTGAGGATAATATGGCTCTATGATTGTTTATTTGTGAATATATGTATGTTGGAATGCCATCTGGGAGGGTGTAAACTCCCCAGCTTCTTTGATTTGTATTAATAAAAAGATGCAGGTAATTCTGTTTTTGAAAGGGGGCCTGCTAATCAGACCCCCTTTTATAATGCAAGAGAAAAATGGGTTGTAAGGATGCACACAAATTCCCAGGTAAGTAGTTGCAAAACTATTGAGGTACTTAAGCGTTGAATAGTTTCAACAAAAATCTTCACGTGCACCAGGTTGGATCTGTGCTGCCCGATGAGTAATCATGAAACATCGAGACACAAACCTGGGCACAGTGTTTTACAACTATCAAAAATTGCAAAGAAATTTCTCAGTTATTTCAATATAACTTCTTCAATTTCTTCACAAATTTCAAGAAAGCAAGTTCACAGGAAATGGATTTTCCAGAAAATCATATATTACTCAAGTAAGGTACATACATACAAATTAATACATTGATAGACATTCAATAATGGATTTCAAATATCAATTCAATCATTGAGTCTATTGGGACCACTCAGGTCCAAACACAAGTAAAGGCCATGTATTCCAGGCATGAAATGTTTTTTTGAAGGAAAAATGTCTTAAAATGACTCAGTAACACAACTGTAGTTCTAAAATTCTGCGGTAGTTAGTTAAGAACTCTTGATAGGAGACATTGTGGTTCGATGACAAATGTTGTTTGTCCCCCTATCATATACTATGCGTTTAGGGCCTCTAAACCTTCTTCAGGTATGAGAAATCCAGATTCAGTCGTTCTGAAAATTTGATAAATAAGGTAGGTATTAGTTATGTGTTGGAGGTTAAAGCGCTATAAGTTTCCTAGTTAGTCAAAAACAAGGGGTGAGAAATGCATGAGGATAACTAAATTACTGCCGTATTCCTAAAGTTAAGCTTATAAGATAATAAAAAAATGTGGTAAAGAACATCATGTTTCTGGAGCAATAGCTGTGAGAGAAAGTAATAGGTCTGGTGTGGGAACAGTTGCTAAAACAAGTGCTGTGTCCCGCTTGCCAGACCAATACGTAGAGTTGAAAAGATGACTTAGATGGACTCACCCTCTGAGGTTAGAACTGTTAATTAGGTCCAAACTGGTATAAAATATAGGTTTCTCGATGTGACATGCTTCTAAATGCAGTCCTCAGTAAGCAGATTATTTTTAAGGCGTAAGTTCCTAGGTGTGTTCCTGGTTAGATACAGGGTGCTTCAAGCCAGGAAATGTCACGAGATGCACTGAGGGAAGTAAAATATAAATGTGTCAGGATGTCATATACAGACAACGATCTTGCGTATCCTTTGGTTCAACAAGATAAATCAATAATTCACAAAGCGCTCACCCATAGGAATGTGCCGTATGTTCACACAAGTTGTACGAGCAATTGTGCTCTGAGATAGTAGGGCGTATCGATGAACTCTGTTCCAGCATTCTGTCGGAACAAGGAGACATGTCAGTTCGCTAGTCGTAGTAATCTAAGCTAAATGGTTCTACAGATTTCCATCGGCTACATACATTATGCTTCCCAACTTACTTAATGTGGATTCTTGTGTAGACGCTCTGAAAGCGCTTGTGGATAACGCAGCTGCCGAGTCTGTTCGGTGTATGCTGGCGTTGCTAGGTAACAGTAGTCCAAACAGATACTAGAATAGGGGTAGAGCTATAATACTTGTTTTGTGTGTCCTCCATCTTGGGTGGAGAAATGGCTGACATCAATGGGAGCCACCATGGCTCCAAGTTATGCCAATATTTATATAGCCTACCTTGAAGAAACTAAGGTGATTAACAACCCGACTTGGAAAAACCAACTTAAATTTCTTGTGACATACATCTACGATCTTTTTGGTATATGGTCAGGCCCTGAAACAGAAATTCAATAATTTTTTGATTTCATGAACACACTTGCACCCAGGATCAAGTTTACATACAAAGTAAGATCAACAACTCTGGAATTTCTTGACGTACTGATTTACTCCAGAAACAACAAATTGGAAAGAACCGTGTTCACGAAGGAAACCGACAGGAACAGCCTACTCCTCGCTTCAAGCTTTCATCCGAAAAGAACCATAGAAAGTATACCATTGAGTGAATTAAGGCATTACAGAAGAATTATATCTGAAGAGAGTGAGTTTGACAAGAAAGCAACCGAACTTACAACCACATTTTTGAAAAGGGGCTATGACCCCACCTAGATGCAAGTGCACACGGAAAAGGTGAAGAATATACCGCGTCATGAGGCATTACAACCAGGAGCTAAAAAGAGAAATAATGACTTAGTCTATTTTACCACATATTCCCAACAGAGTGGACAGATCAAGAAAATCATTAAAAAAAATTGGAATACTTTGTCATTAGATCCACAATTGGCATCACTTTTTCCGACCAGTCCAATGTTTGCATACAACAAGAGTAGGTCCGTACGGGACCACTTGATTAAATCAGACTTCAGTTGCAAGAGATTGCCCGCTACAGCATTCAAAGGGACCTTACCTTGCAACAACTGCAATTGTTGTCATAACGTCATTAGGGGAAACTCAATCAATCATCCTTACAAAGGCACCAAAATTTTACTTAAACATATATCCACCTGCTTTACAATGAATGTCATTTATGGGGACAAATGCCCATGTGGCCTTTATTACGTCGGTTTGACAGGAAGGAAAGACAAAATAAGATGGGGAGAGCACAAATCCAATGTTCGCCAGGGATCCCGAAATCCCCAGTAGCTCAGCATTTTAAGGAAAATAAACATACGGTGGCTCAGTTACAATTTATAATACTGGAGCATGTTCAGCTACCAAGACTTGGGGGCAATATCCCCAAACTTTTACAACAAAGAGAAACCTTCTGGATAGAGAAATTGGACTCTATGTATCCGAGAGGTATGAACCTCGAGTGGGATCTGCTGTGTTATTTGTAAAGTAATGTAGCAACAAGTTAAGTTATGCAAGAAATTCCATACATGTTATTAGACTCCCCTTAAACCTCTTTCGAAAATAATCTTTCCAGATTTTAAGATTCTCCTATTGGGCCAATCTTGGTTAATAATTATTTTGGAAGTACATAGAATGTGTTACATGTCTTTATAAAATATTGGTACAATAGATGTTGTCCATAATGGGTGAGTGCTTTGTAAATTATTGATTTATCTTGTTGAACCAATGGATACGCAAGATCTTTGTCTGTATATGACATCCTGACACATTTATATTTTACTTCCCTCAGTGCATCTCATGACATTTCCTGGCTTGAAGCACCCTGTATCTAACCAGGAACACACCTAGGAACTTACGCCTTAAAAATAATCTTCTTACTAAGGACTGCATTTAGAAGCATATCACATCGAGAAACCTATATTTTATACCAGTTTGGACCTAATTAACAGTTCTAACCTCAGAGGGTGAGTCCATCTAAGTCATCTTTTCAACTCTACGTATTGGTCTGGCAAGCGGGACACAGCGCTTGTTTTAGCAACTGTTCCTGCACCAGACCTATTACTTTCTCTCACAGCTATTGCTCCAGAAACGTGATGTTCTTTACCACATTTTTTATTATCTTATAAGCTTAACTTTAGGAAAATAGCAGTAATTTAGTTATCCTCATGCATTTCTCACCCCTTGTTTTTGACTAACTAGGAAATTTATAGCGCTTTAACCTCCAACACATAACTAATACCTACCTTATTTATCAAATTTTCAGAAGGACTGAATCTGGATATCTGATACCTGAAGAAGGGTTAGAGGCCCGAAACGCATAGTATATGATAGGGGGACAAACAACATCTGTCATCGAACCACAATATCTCCTATCAAGATATCAAGATATCAAGATAACATTACAGATGAAATACAGTTATTATCTAACTACCATGGAATTTTAGAACTAGAGTTGTGTTACTGAGTCACTTTAAGACATTTTTCCTTCATAAAAAACTTTTCCCGCCTGAAATACATGGCCTTTACTTGTGTTTGGACGTGAGTGGTCCCAATGGACTCAATGATTGAATTGATATTTGAAAATCATTATTGAATGTCTATCAATTGATTAATTTGTATGTATGTACCTTATTTGAGTAATATATTATTTTTTGGAAAACCATTTCCTGTGAACTTGCTTTCTTGAAATTTGTGAACCAATTGAAGAAGTTACAAAAAAGGTAGCAGGCGCCCCTCTCTCGAAAGAACAAGGCATGATAACCTGTACAGTGGTTATTAACCACATTGAGAGTTCGCAGCCATTGCTTTTTGCTCACTGTACCTTCACAGATGGGAAATATCCATTTGCATATCGGTCTTTGTCCCGCCCACAAGGGCAGTCCAGCACCAAAATGCTATGTCAATTCCTCTCTGAACAAGAGTACCATCAGCAACCCCATACACGTGTTTCAGCCTTGTTGGGCATCATCAGTGAGGTGAAGCTGAGCCTCTCTAAGCACAGTGAGCAGGGAGTCCATGTCTGGTTGCCCCAGGTAACCTGGGGTAACCAACCCCAAGTTCCTTTCTAAAATACAATAAAGGTAGCAGGCGCCCCTCTCTCGAAAGAACAAGGCATGGCAACCTGTTCAGTGGTTATTAACCACATTGAGAGTTCGCAGCCATTGCTTTTTGCTCACTGTACCTTCACAGATGGGAAATATACATTTGCATATCAGTCTTTGTCCCGCCCACAAGGGCAGTCCAGCACCGAAATGCTATGGCAATTCCTCTCTGAACAAGAGTACCATCAGCAACCCCATACACGTGTTTCAGCCTTGTTGGGCATCATCAGTGAGGTGAAGCTGAGCCTCTCTAAGCACAGTGAGCAGGGAGTCCACGTCTGGTTGCCCCCAGGTAACCTAGGGTAACCAACCCCAAGTTCCTTTCAAAAATACAAAAAAAGGTAGCAGGCGCCTCTCTCGAGAAAGAACAAGGCATGATAAACTGTTCAGTGGTTATTAACCACATTGAGAGTTTGCAGCCATTTCTTTTTGCTCACTGTACCTTCACAGATGGGAAATATCCATTTGCATATCAGTCTTTGTCCCACCCACAAGGGCAGTCCAGCACCGAAATGCTATGGCAATTCCTCTCTGAACAAGAGTACCATCAGGGGGCAACCAGACGTGGACTCCCTGCTCACTGTGCTTAGAGAGGCTCAGCTTCACCTCACTGATGATGCCCAACAAGGCTGAAACAGGTGTATGGGGTTGCTGTAGGTACTCTTGTTCAGAGAGGAATTGCCATAGCATTTCGGTGCTGGACTGCCCATGTGGGCGGGACAAAGACTGATATGCAAATGGATATTTCCCATCTGTGAAAGGTACAGTGAGCAAAAAGCAGATGGCTGCGAACTCTCAATGTGGTTAACAACCACTAAACAGGTTATCATGCCTTGTTCTTCCAAGAGAGGGGCGTCTGCTACCTTTGTTGAATCAATTGAAGAAGTTATATTGAAATAACTGAGAAATTTCTTTGCAATTTTTGATAGTTGTAATACACTGTGCCCAGGTTTGTGCCCCGATATTTTGAGTCACCAATTTCTTTACCACTTTTATAATGTGCCATGCCACATTTATAGTGCACACATGCATGTACTTTTACTGTTACAGTCTCCAGTCATTTCCATCAACTGCCCAGCAGGGCGACCTGGGCAAGGTTCAGAGGTCACATGTGGATTCCTGACAGCTGCTAAAACACAAAGTTCCAAAAGGTAGAGGTGGCTTTTTAATCGTATGCACATCTGATTCTAAACATAATAATAATTGTGTAACCTAGTCAGCCTGGTGCGCAATAAACTATAAGTATGAGCCATGCCTGTTTGTGCCATGTTGACTTCTGATGTCACAGAATTATTCAACCAAAGTATTTGGCTAACATATTAGTGACAGCTTAGTGAACAGAGTATCAGTCATGGAAGGGCTGACGCGTATTAGTTCTCTGATTGGAATGTCCCCTTAACAGCTATGTAGAAAAATGCCCAGGAAGCTGCTTCTTTGATCCCCCGAGTGAAGGCCAACACCTTCCTCCCAGTGCACAGGCATCCACCCTGGGAAGTCCTCTTAGAACTGGTGCTTCATAGACAATACTGAGATGACATAGCTACAATAACAACAGGATGCTGATCACTGGATTTCTTTTGAAGTAGGCAAGCATGGAAAGGGGGCAGAGTTAGAGCTGTCCAAGGGAAAGTGTAGTTCAAGAGAAAGCTTCCACCATATTGCATTTTGCTAGGACTCACTGAACTCTGTGCCCATACACACTTGCTGCAGACAAAGCACTCTTTGTATCATGCTAGAAGGCAAAGGGCACTTGCTAGAGCAGCTTGAACTGGAACCCTGACAACAGGCTTTCTTTCTACCAATCTCCTGTATCAGCTTCCATTAGTTGATACATTTTTGGAAGAAGAAGAGCCAGAAGGCATCATCTGAAACTCTGCTTGGGATACATTCTATTTCAAAGTCCTCTGCAACATAGGGGAAGAAGGAGAGCTCCAATGCAGAGGAACATTCTACTCGCTATCCATCCCCATGGAACATGGGTGTGTCACTGCTGTGCACCAAGGCTTCTCTGCTGCCTGGAGATGAAGGATCCCCTGCAGGTGCCAGTCAGACAAGCTTTCTGGAGTGTAAGTGCAGAACTAAGGATTCACCTTGTAACTGGATTGGGCCTCTCAGAAACTAAGAAGCCCAGAAACAGCTTGGAGCCCTGTTTACCGCCTGCAGAAATTTCAAGTCAGCATGAACACGCTCAACTCGCTTCAAGTCACTACAGAACCCATGATGCTGCTTTTGGCACTTTTAGGATTTAGAACCACTTACCTGCTTCTTCTAACTGTCTCAAATGTAAACTCGGCCCAGTGAAGCGCATCGCTGTCACGACTCGACCACCGGCCCGTCGATGTGGAAGCAGTCGACTTGCCCAATCCCTAGTGCTAACTCCACCCAATTGAAACATCATGTCCACCCAACTTGAAACAGCCCTGACCCACTGGAAGACATCAATTCGTCCATCTCGTACACCAACTTGACACAGTAGATACATCGTTTCAACCTGACTTGACTGCCGACTCAAGCTGTTTGGAACCCATTGGCACAAACCACCTTGGACGCTGAATCGATCTACAGAGATCCTCGTCTCAAAGACAACATGGACTCACCACTAGATCAATGCTACTTGACCGTCTTGACACCGGTTTGATGGCAGGAAAGCAACCAGAAGCCCCGCTCGATGCTGTCGAGCACCCAAGACAAACAAATAAAGGAATTTAAAGAGTCCCTTTCTCCCCTTGACCATCGTAAAAGGACCATATTGACTTTTAAGCCACCCCTTCTTGCCTTTCAACCTTGAACACTGTCATTGCTGCTTTCATCATTTACCTGAACACCCCTGCCTGTCAACCCAGAGTCTCTTTTATTCTCAAAGTCTGTATTCCCTGTATTTCCTTTACATGAGTGGCTAGTTGGTGCTTTTGTTTAGTTAAATGCATTGTTGCCTTTTATCAAATTAAAGTCTCTATTCTTCTGGAACGTTGGTTGGACGTTCTTTTATTCTGGTACAACTGTACTAATGTTTGTATTGGACTGTATTAGCTCACAACCCTCATGCACAGTATATCCTGCCCTCGGCATGAAATATCAAAAGAGGCAAAGAAGCCATAGCTGTCGGGCCTGTGCCTATTTCACCCTTACGAGTGGCATCACTGCTGCTTTAGGAGCAGTGTGCGGCTGGGTGGGCAATTTAGCCACTACTCATCCCTGTACTCCTGCAGAGCAGTAGTCATTTCACCACAATATGTCCCTGTAAATATGAACTGGAAATGATATCAATCAGTGGTTGTAAATCAGGGGACGTTGCAAAGTTATTTTGTATGTTATGCTAATTCACTTTTATAGCAAGCACAATGGTCATTAATACAAGCTTTTGACATTATAGTTAACAGGCAAACAGTTCATTGGAATGGCATGCAAGATGCAGAGGACTTCAGTGCCGAGGTGGCTCTCCTAGAAGTGACATGATTTTCAGTGGCCGATTGTAAAAGGCCACCAGCTCCATATTTTTAAAATATATTTATTTATTTGTTTTTTTATAACGTGCCATATACGATACGCAGCTCTGGGATTCATACCTCCGTTGTTCTGCATGGTCTTGCTTCCAAGACCGGCACGTTGTTCCTGTGCTATCTTTCGTTGGATATAAGGGCAGCCTCTGAAGAATACAAGTGGGCTCGTGCTGTAATGCATGAACTGCCACCTGAAGCAGAGGCGCTTAAAGACCAACCTTCAGGCCTGGCCACACAGCAGGGAGCGACATTTGGGGGACGGTGGAGGTTGCGATTGCTAACATAAATTCCTTGCTGTTTGACATCCCGGTGAACTTCAATGATGCACAGGACACAGGGGAGTTGATTGGTTAATGAGTTCATTTATTTTTCCGGAAACAGAAATGTCTAGTATTTATTGAACTAGTAATAATAATGATAATGATGATAATATCACTTTCAATGGGGCACTTCATGCTCCCCTTTTAGGTGCTGAATTATAGATTGGATTGTAATAACAAGTGAAATATCTATAGGTATTAAAGAGGAAGGAGCACTGCATGTCCCTGCACTTGGTGTTCTGCAAGCGCATACGGTCTTGACAAAGATCTCTTGGCACACGATGCATGGGTGGAGCTCCTTTCAAGTATACCGAGTTGCCCCTGAACTCTGCCGCTGAGATTTCTTTCTGAATGGGTGTGATAACATCTATTAGAGTCTAAAGTGGGGGGATAAGGCCCATTCAATTATGAACTGCAGATCAGATGAAGCAGCTTTTGTAAATTGGGTTTAATGTGGCTCAGCGACTGAACATTGAGAATGATATGGTCCAGTGATTGTCAAAATTCATTGAAGTGTTGAGTGGGGGTTACGCGGCTGAGAGATTTGAAAATTGAGGCCTTGGGGATTGATACGACGAATGATTGCGAAGTTGGGGTTATATTTCTGGGCGATGTTACATTGGGCTGGCGCGACTCTGTGATAGTGAAGAGGGAATGGCATGTCACAATGATTGCAAATATCTAATGATAACATGTACTGTTTTGCTGATTGGCAATGGTGTGCCTCAGTGATTCGATCATTGGGGTGATTAAGCCTGTTTAATGGGCCATGATATGGCCCAATCTCTGTCCATTGGGGATGACGTAGCTCAGCGCTTGTAAAATGTGCATGCTATGTCACAGTGATTTGAAATTGGTGGTGATGTGACTCTGTGATTTGCAAAGTGGGACAATGTGTTTCCAGGACTTGCATTTTTGGGAGAAATGGTTCAGGAATGTATGCATTGGATTAATAGAGAACACAGTTTTCTAAATGTAGTATTGCATGGTTTAGTGATTGTAAATTGGAGATAGATGGTAGGGCTTATGACAGCAAACTGAGGTTGCTTATGGCTAAGCAATTGAAAATAAGCTGTGAGGTTGAGTTTGTGACTTATAAATTGTGAATGATATGACCAGAGGTTTGTAAATTTGACATGACATTTCCCTCTGTTGTTCTGTGCCGTAATGTGGCTAATTTATTTGCCAATGGGGCACGATACGGCTCAGCGATCCGACAATCTGATGCTATGGACACGTTATTTGAATATCGGCGTGATATGGTTCCGATATTTATACATTGAGCTTAATATAGTATTGAGGATTATGTGGCTTAGTTATTGTAATATAGCTTATAATGTACAGAGTGTAGGCCGATTATAAATTAGGAGTGAAATTACTTTGTGATTTGTAAATTAGGATTCAAATGACCGTGTGGTTTCTACATTTTGTAGGATATTTCTGGATGTGGGCGCATCAGCGGGGAAGGATATGGCGCAGTAATTTGCAAATTGGAGATGGCGTGGCTCAGTATGCCCTGAGGAAGGTCCACGGACCGAAATGCATCGGCGGCTAAGGTCTCTGCAAGACTAATATGGAGAATGAACCAAAATAAAATTGAAAGACTTTATTTTATACACATCAGACATCATCACTGGTGTGCATGAGTGAATGACTAATGAAATAATTGAACATAAATCTGAAATATGCAGTAGTATTCACTACATTCATTGGCGACCTCAGTTCTGTTGAAGGTTTCACCAGACAACCCTTTTGGTGGCTCATTCTAGGTGGCATGGGTCATGGCTTGCAAACTAGGGATAATAATACTAAGTAAGTGGTTGTAAATGGAGGGTAACATGAATGGGTTATCGATCTGAGTGTTTTGCTAACTGGTGCTGTAATGGCTAAGTACGTGTAAACCAGGCGTGATTGTCACTGAGTTCCATGGTCAATGTCATTAAGAAAAAAAGTCGCCAAGTGGCCAAGTGCCGATATCTCTGAAATAAGTAGACAGTATCAAACCTGCTTACAAGGTCCCTCATTTCACCAAAAAACATTGCTCAAAAAGTTGGAGATTGGCAATTAGATGTAGGTGGAATCAAAAATGCCCTCCTCGGCATTCTCCACAACAGGGTGCTCAGTGAATGGAAGGAAAGTTTGGGGGCAAAGAAGCTGCCAATGGAGCTCACTTCACTGCACGTGTGACATGAGACTAGGGCCAGTGTTGCAGTGACTTTATACTGGTATAGGGCAATCGTGCATGCCATTTACACCAGGCCAAATATTACTCCAGTGCAAAAATGAATTGAAGCAATATGTCTAGGGCAATGTGTCCACAGTGCAAATACAAGAGCACAATTACATTGCATCACTGAAATATTGCTGGAATATGGCCCCAGTGGTAGGACCCCGGCCTACAGCATTGCCAAACAGGCTTCTTATTCTGGCATACAGCTGCGCAGGTAGAATACTCATAGCAAAGAAAGATGTATTGAATTGGAGAGAAATGTATGTTATTTTCACACAGAAATGTGAAGCGGCAAAGGGTGAAACCAGCAAATGAAACTAATGAAAATTCTTGGAAGTGTTAAGATTGTCAGTCTGTTTCTTAGCATCAGAAGCTGTGCGAAACCGAAGAGGTGCCAATGGAGCCCATGTCATCAGGAGCACGATTATCCAGTCCTGGCTTTTTAGACAACTGCGGGTTGCATGCCCGCACTTCACAGTTTCCGTTTCTCCTTTATAAATGTGGGCTTACAAGTGTCAGCCTGCAAATCAGCACTGCACAAAAAGCTAGCACCGCATGTAGATGATCGAAAAGGGCACGCTGCCCCCCACACCAAACACACACACACCGAATGTCATTCTACAGAAGGGGGCTTCCGGTGTCAGGTGGGTAAATTACTTTGCAGCAGTCTTTGCTGAGTGCATGACGATAATATGGCGGCCCAACTGCCAGCTGATGCTGTGCACTTGCTCCACGGAAACCCACGATTATCGCACATTAACTTTTTTGTTTTAATATGATTGGATTCATTTAAACCTCACATAATGTTACATTTCTAAATGAGGGAGCCTGTTTAGGCTTCACTAAATTTTGCATTTTTGTGTGAGGTTAAATTAAACAAAAGCGCACGTCTAATCCCTTCTCCTTCCCCTGCTTTCCAGCCCGGCTGTGGTCACTAGTCCTCCCGCCCCCTTTCCTGATTGGTCCTTCCTTCTCGTGCTTGCAGGCCCTAGCCCCACACGCTCTCCCTCTGGGCATTGCTACCAGTTCCTGGAGGAAAGAGGGAGCCTGTGTAGGCTTCACTAAATTTTGCATTTTTGTGTGAGGTTAAATTAACCAAAAGCGCACCTGTGCACGTCTATCCCCTCTACTTCACTAGTTTTCTAGCCCAGCCCTGGTCCCTCCTCTCTCTCGCCTCCTTTCCAGATTAGTCCTTCGCCAGCTTTTAACACAACCTTCCAGGGCAGCCTCTGCCCATGCAGCCCCATTAGTAAAGGGCCACAAGGCAAAGGGTGGCTCCTAAAGCAGCGGCTCAAGACAGTGTCTGCAGGTGTCAGCAGGGCAAGGGCCAGCCACTAACATACACCAAACTCTAACACCTACATTCCTACATTCCTACAATGGCGCTCATCCACATAACAAATGCACCCTTCCACCTAGTTAGCCCTATGCACTGACCTCAAGAGGAACCTACAGTGCCCCAGCCAAGACCCTGGATGCAAAAACAGCCCACCATAACAACAGCCAAGAAGTAGTGGCTGCAAAGGCATACCCTTTGGAGTACATTTAAGGCCCTAAGCAGAACTCCCCTAAAACCGAACACCTCATTTAAAACATGGCACAACAACAGCTGTGCATTTGTCTACTTGGCACATGTGTGGTGAGCTTTAAACACTTCCACCCAAAGAATGGCTCTGCATTTGCTTTATTTCATTTGAATCATGAGAAAATGACCTGCATTCAGAACGGCTCTACATTTGCTGTTCTGTCATTTGAGACTAAAAGCTGTGCACAGCATTCAATTTGTTCTTTCTTTCATTTGAAACACCACAAAGTGTGCGCTCCATTGAAACACAGCCCCGTGTGTATTTCATCTGATTGCCAAAAAGTGAGGCAATACATCCCAAGAACGGCATTGCCTTACTGATAAAGTACTTGAAGGGCAAAGAATTTTGTTTTGCAATCAACACAGCTTTTGCTCCCTTTTAAAGTGAACCATTGTGCTCAAATTACAGCAAAGGAAAGAAATAGGGCGGCTCTCTCTCTTTTCCTATGTCAATATCAAAGAAACTCTTAGCAGTATCCCTCTGTGTCCATGAACCCACAGTACATGCAAACGCCCTACAAAAGATTAATTGAAATATAATCCTGTGGGCTGCAGAACTGCATTGGCAACTTGAAAGGAAAGCCTGCACACGTGTGAATCTTTTCTTTAAAATAAGAAAAATGTGGTTTCAAAGTCAAATGTCAAATGACAGCTTTTGCTGCACAGAAATAATATTGAATATGTGGGTGGGGATTTGTAGTGACATGGCTACCTAACGTACATTATATGTGTTTCCACAAGATTTGGTTTCCTTGGAAAAGACTCAGAAACCAGTAAAACAGTTTTTTGTGGTCTAGGCACTGAATTCAATGACAAAGCCCTGCCTCCAACGCTGGGAAAAGTTGCATCCAGAAGTGAACCGGCCCACAAGGACACATGAAAAGGCCAAAAGTGTGAGGATTCATGGCCCTGCTAGACTAGCCAGCAGCCCCACAAGAATAAACAAAGGAAGCCAGTAGGGCTGGTGCATGACCAAAAGGTGCGATTTCCTCCAGCATCCACCCTGGAGGGGGAACTGTCAAAACTTCAAAGGGCATCATAAAAGTCCTTTGTTACAAGCCGAGCTTGGCAGAGACAGTTTTCTCTGGGCGCTGTAGCACCACCCACCCATGTGATAAATCCAACCCATTGACATTAAAGAACTGCTGTATTTTAAGACATTTTTCCCAGCACCCCGAATAAGCAGTAATTTTATATTATGCACGTTTTTCATGTGATTTTTAGATGAATATAAAGAGACCAAGTGCAGGTTTCTAGCACTTGGTGAACTGAAATGGCCATGAAAGACGCATTTGGGGTGAATTATAAATGGCACAACTCTGAAACTAAGTGGGAAGATGCAAGATGTTATTGGGAATATGTGTAGCCATTGGCAGAATTTTAGATGTTATGAATTTCAGAAAAATGGTGAAAATGTGGCAAAGGGTGATGCGACCCCGCTCAGAGTCGGCAATCAGATTGTCCAATTCCCTGTGACCTATTGAATCCGCATATCTACTTCTTAGGCGATGGCTAGTATAAATTTGAAGTTTTGATCAATAACTCATTTTTGGTAAGAAGTAGCTTGAGAGACAAGGAAAGGTTATAAATGCAAACACACACATGATGTCATTTCCCCTGAACCAATCGGCCCAGGGGGAGGAGGCAACACTGGTATGCTACCCTATCCCAGCCGAGGGGTCATCCCAGAGTAGCCCCCCACCCCCCAGATTGTAAACCGATGATCTAATTTTGGCTATATAAGGGGGAGACAGAGAAACACAGGGAACTTCAAGATCCAGGAAAGCAGAGATACATCCCTCCATCCAGATCCAGGCAAACACAAGAATCCAGGGAGAAAGGAGGGGAGGCAGCTGATCTCATTCAAGAGAGCCCACTGACCAGATCCCTTGCCTAGCTGTCCAGCATCCCATCCAGGAGAGCCCAGTGACCAGATCCTTTGGCTTAGCTGTCCAGAGACCTTGCTGGCTTTCCAGAACCCCAAACTCAAGCTTGCATTGTAAGTATCACATCACCCAGTCCCCAAAACTGCATATCCTGCTCTTTTGACCCTTGCACCCCATTGAAATCCAATTAAAACCACAAATTGCCAATGTAATCTGTTCACCTTTCCATAGATGAATTTGTGTTAGCCTGTGTCTGTAGCGTATTCCTTTATAGTTCTTTCCGTTTTTTGTATAAATCCTTAGTACCATTTTTAAGTAAATTAAGTAATTCCCCTATAAGGAAATTCACTGTTTGAGCTGGTTAATTTGAAATTAACCTCCTTGCGTTCAGTGTCTTTCTTTACATAACTATAGTCGTTAAAATATAACCTCAACAGAACTAGTCTTTGTTTAACAAGAACCGAATTTGCCTGTGTATTGTGCTTTCCTACCAATTCCGATTTGCATTCATCCTATAAAAAAAACTTGTAATCTCATTAAGAGTAACCCATTTCTATCAGAGTCCTATCTGATATGTGCCTCTGGTCCTGAAAACCGATTTTCAATTTTGGCAGCCAAGCCCTTTCTGTGGCTGCCTGTCATCAAAAGCCCCGTGTAGAAACGAATTGCCATTCTGCTGCGTGTGTTTTCTTTTGCATTTTGTATTTTTCCCAAAATCGATTTTCTTACCTGAGTTCACGTTGCCTTGGTGCCATGCTTAGTAATCTGTAAGCTTCCTTATGATTTGAGTGTAGCATCACAAATTTCTGTCCTAGCCATCCCACCGCAGTGTAAACTGCTTTGCAAGTAACAAGTGTAATCCGATTATGCTATTTTGCTCATAATTAAGGTTTTCATTTTATTTTCTGGTCTCCCATCTTGGGGTGGCGGTCTGAATTTTAAATCCTATTTTTCCCTCTTCATTCTGACTCCTTGCCACTGCCTTCCATCCACAAAAAATGTAGTTAGCTGAAGTTTGGGGGTGAGTGTTGCAGGGGAAGTGCTTAACGTGAGTGCTATTAGTTTTTTTTTTAAACGATTTTGCTTATGTTTGCTATTAAAGGTTTCTGTATATAATTTTAGGAGTTTGAATTAACTGTATTGTGGGAATCTTTGCAGTTGTATTTACACAATACTGATGGTTGCTTGCCAAGTATGGGATTTTGCTCTGATTTTTCATTGAGCCAGAACATTTATAAATATCATATTGTTATACACCGGCCTGGTTCCTAGTCCATTGCGACACGAGGTGTTTCTTAAGGTGGGTGTGAGACGGGTTGGGAGCCTACTCAAATAAAGAACCCATGGTTAATTAAATATACAAAGCATTTTATTGGGTGCTACATTCATTGTCAGTGGAAGAAGTCCCTGGCTGGAGTGTACTGTGTTATAACCCCACCCCGAACCAGCAGTTGCAGCCGTCTGCAGTACCCTGAAATGACCCAAGACGAACAGGCTGCCGTCAACCAGCATCAACGGATAACGTAGGAACAATTTACAACATATACAGACATTGTCATAAGCAACCTAGGCCTCTCTCCCACTATGCAGGACTCTCAAATCCAAGTGTGTCCTCCTGTAACAAACTGTATTGTGAAACCTAGGCCCCTCTCCCACTATACAGGACTCTCAAATCTGGTGTGTTCTTCTTTACCAAACTGCATAGTGAAACCTAGGCCTCTCCCCATTATATAAGAAGCTCAATTCTAGGTGTGTTCCCACATCTCGCTATTATACTGTGAAACCTGCTACACTGTGAGGCCTAAGCCTCTCGCGCTGTGTAGTTGTCCCCAATCTAGGTGTTCAATTGCTGCCTGCCATTCTGTGAGGGCTGGACCTTCCTCCCGCTGTCTAGGTGTCTTAAATGTAGGCGTGACTTACTACCTGCCGCTCTTGAAACATAATCCTCCCCCGTCACCCACGTGTCCCAAACCTGATACTTGATCACTGCCTGCCTTCTGCAAGGCCTAGACCTTCTCCCGATATCTAGGTGTCCCAATCTTGATCCCTGCCTGCCATTTGCGGATCCCGGGCCTATCTGCTGTCGTCCAGGTGTCAGGAATGGAGGTGTTCAATTATTGCTTGGCACCCTCTGAAACCTAGATCTCTTTCCGCCATCTGATATCCTATACCCAAGAGTACTATATCATTGTAAACCACCTGTGAAACCGAGGCTCCCCACTTCTTGTCTTCTCATACCTCTGGATATTATCAGTACCTGCCACAATTCAGTCCTAGGAACTCGATGCCCTAGAACACCCAGCAGCCACCAAAAGACAGTAATTACAACCATAATCTCCACCATAGTTAGCCTGCACCTCATAGCCCATAACCAGTCGCGTCACCCATCCAACATCCAGTACACCCTAGGATAGCCCTCCCGTTGTAAGAGGAACACCCCTACACAACCGACGGAACAAAGACACGCTCGTAGAGCATTCAGAGATCACAACATAAGAGAATGAAACTCTACACTAGCTTAGTACAAGGCACAACAGTTGAGCAACTGCCCCTGTTCACCCAGACCAACTCCTTTCTCCGAGGACCCAAAGTGCCCCGACGATGGATTGGACACTGACAAAGAGAGAAGGAACACGGTACAAATAATATGAATACAAAAGCTCAACTGCCCCCAGTAGAAGACGCCTGCAATACAGAACACACCACGCTAAATAATACAATCAACAGAACAAACATCATAAGAGAAAAATCTTTATACCTTACACCGTACCGCGCATCAACCGAAGAACCTATATACTTCAACGACACCGACATCTCCAGATGGGCAAAGAACTCCCCCGAACAACGGAACAAAAGATGGGAGGCCCCAAGAAAAGAATGGGATGATGCCAATCCCCTTACTCCTTATATCACGAGAACAGAAGGGCACTATCGATACCCACATCAAACGACAGGAGATGACGAAGCAATAGAAGTCAGCAACCCAATTATCAATCTAACAGACCAATTCAATGATGAAGCAGCCTCCACGGAACCTCAACTAACTGGAGTCAACAGAGAAACACCCCAATTGAACACCCACACATCAAAACAGGGAACACCAAATAAATCAAACCACACCAAAAAGATCCACTGCGACTAATTACTGCAAGGTCAATTTCCAAACATGCCACAGAAATCTACAACCTCCTAAGTTATGGAGGCATCGACATTCGATTCGTAACCGAAACATGGCTAGATGACAGCTACAAGATCACTCTCAACAACTGCCTGCCTGATACCTTCAAGTGCGTCCAAGCAAACAGGAAAACCAAAAGAGGTGATCCACTGGTAATCATCCACAAAGAACATCTGGTAATTAAAGTGGAAGACCCATTAAACATTGATAAATGCAAATCTCTAATCCTCCCCCTATCAACAAACCCCAGAGCAAACCTGAAATTCACACTGGTATACAGACCACCAACTTATGATGCAGCCTTCATAGACACCTTCACAGAAGCAATCACCAACCAGGCTATCGAACATAATCTCCCGATTATCCTCGGAGACTTCAATATCTGGTCCAATGAAGAAACCACAACCATACAAAAATCTCTCGACAGCCAACTAGCAACGATGAAACTACATCAACTAGTGAAAGGAGCAACCCACACGGCAGGACATAAACTAGATGCAATCTTCACCAACAAAAAACTCAATATTACAGCGCCACCAATTCAGATCCTCTGGAGCAACCACCTCATCATTCCCTTCGTAATCACACTGCCCACTCCAATAACCAACCAACAGGGAAAGTTACCGATCATCATGAAAAGAAACTGGAGAACCACAAAAAACTCCAACTAAAGTGAACTACTGGTGATCACCAAACCACAAGCGACAACTATGGACAAAGCTGACTTGGACATTAAAATAGATCTACTTCGCAACTGGATCACGACAACAATTGATGAGATCGCCAAAGAAAAACCTTTTACTCCATCCCGCAAAAGAGCAACAGCAAAATGGTTCACTCCACTACTCAGCGCCATGAAAAGGAAAAACCAAAAACATGAACTACAATGGAGGATCAATAAAGTCTGTGAAAAGAAACTCAAACTTCAACAACATACCCGCTCATACAAAAAGAACATACAAAAAGTGAAAAGGAAATACTACGACAACAGAATCCTCAATGCACCAAATACCCAAAACAAACTCTTTAAAATCATAAACGAAATAAAAAACCCACCCGGATGCAACAACATTCCAATACTATTGAGAAAACAAAATCATGACCATCCAAAAGACCATACAAAACAGACCATGCGACCACAATAATGAAGACACCCACCGCTACGAAGAATGCCAGAACAAACTCTGAAGCTTCCCCCAAATATCAGTGGAGACATTTGTCAAACTGGTAAATCAAAGCACCAAATCAGGTTCCGCCAGGGATCTCTGCCCACCTGACATTTACAAATCAATCCTCTCACAAGGAACACCCATGGAATACTACAGGAATGCCCTCAACCAATCAATATCAACAAGGAAAGTGCCACAATCCTTCAAATCAACATACATCAAGCCGCTCCTCAAGGATACAGCAGGAAACGTAGAGGACCTCTCCAATTGCAGACCCATCTCCAACATCCCGTACCCAGCTAAACTCCTGGAAACACACATATATAGAACAACCCAAGAATTCATAGAAGAACACCGCCTATTAAACCAGGCACATGTAGGCTTTAAACCGATGAGAGGAAAGGAAACAGCACTTCTCTCAATCTGGGATGATCTAAAGGCAAACGCAGACTCAGACGACACTACCGCTTTGATACTTCTAGACCTCTCCGCGGCATTCGACACAGTTAAACATGACATCCTCATCATGAGACTCGAAGAATTTGGAATCACTGACAACCCCTTATTATGGATCAAATCCTT
The DNA here is from genome assembly GCF_040938575.1 of Ambystoma mexicanum. Taxonomy (NCBI): domain Eukaryota; kingdom Metazoa; phylum Chordata; class Amphibia; order Caudata; family Ambystomatidae; genus Ambystoma; species Ambystoma mexicanum. The sequence goes on from NC_090925.1 coordinate 382,537,816, forward strand.
CCTAACTAACAGAACAGAAACTATATGGTTGAAACCCTTCAAATCCAACCCAAGAGAGTCGTCATGTGGAGTACCACAAGGACCATCCTTCTCCCCATTACTATTCAACATCTACCTGTCTCAACTAATCAAGATCATCGAAAGACACTGCCTCACCTGTTACAACTATGCTGACGACACACAAATAATCTATAAAATACAAGACTCACAAGAAGAAAACACAACATTAGAGAACTACCTTCGTGAAATATACAACTGGATGAACTTGAACTACCTCAAACTCAACCCAGGCAAAACAGAAATAATGATCATCGTAAAAGAAATGGAGGAGACAACCACTACATCCCCTGGCCAACAGAACTTGGTGAAATGCCAGCCCTGTCATCGATTGTAAAAATTCTGGGTGTCCTGATGGACAACAAACTTACTCTAGAGCCACAAGTAAATGCCCTAATTAAGAAATGCTTCTTTCTCCTGTGAGCGGTAAAAGGATCCTACCCTTCCTCTCATTCACCAACAAAACCATTACCGTCATCACTCTCGTCATTTACAGAGTAGACTACACCAATAGCTTGCCTGAACAACTTCTAAAAAAACTCCAACACACACAAAATGCGGTGGCCAGACTGCTCCTTAAACTTCCTCACACATCACACCAGTGCTGAAAACGCTGCACTGTCTACCCATCAAACAGCGAATCAAGTTCAAATCAATGTGCATAACGCACAGAGCAATCCACAACCAAGGCGCAGAGTTCCTCAGTAAAAAAATAAACGTACATCGCACATCAACGCCACTGAGATCCAGCAACGACATCCGTTTGGAACTAAACCATACAACAACAAAAAAACACAGAGGATCCTCTTTCTCTTACCTCGACCCAAAAACCTGGAACAAGCTACCAAAGAACATATGTAACACAAGAGATCACGTCTTATTCAGAAAACTCCTCAAATTGTGACTCTTCATCACATAACTAGAAAGAATGCCTTTAAGGGAATACACAGCTGAAACAATGCTGAGAGAGGAAACCGATCTCCTATCCCCTAAGCTATCGCCCATCAACAGAAGTAAGGGAATAACAATCTACGGCACATCAATTTACCAATTGTTAGATAGATAATCTAGAATCATACCAAAGAACGATCGCGGATCGATCGGGATGGAAGGGTGAGGATGACTTCTCAATAAAACCTTGGCCCACAGGGTAAACACAGGCAGCAATGGACCACCGACAGACAATAAATAGGAAGGGAGTGAGTGACTTATAAATATAGCACCAATACCAGAGTGGGGGATAATGCTCGCCCAACCGGCTGCACTAAGGTTGAAAATAATACAGCTGGGAATCTGCCACGCCATTGCCCCTAGAAATTAGACAGACAGGAAAGAAATGAGAAAGATTATGCCTACCCTGTATGAAAATTGGATACAAAGAACAAGAATTACAAGGATTAATGAACATATAACCCACTAACCCAAAAACTCAAATTTCTGCATACTTAACTCGCATAAAATCCCACACAACCACTTCTCGCACAGCAAACCGCACGCACTTCACCACACCGCACCAACAATCAACACATAAGTCACACCAACAGCACACGAGGACTCTCATCGACCCGATATTCACACCCAAGCTTAGCACACAGTGAAAACCGAACTGAAGCTGCCAACAGGACACCACCTTTTCACTTTCCTATGCCCTCTTCACCCTACTAACCCACCCCCACTTCCTTGTTTACAGATCCGCCTGAGCGCTTTGGGACCAATTTCGTTGGTGATGGTGCACTATATAAATACCTTTAAGATTAACATTAACATGTATAATCCACCATTCGCAATTAAACAGCATATTAAAAATACTAAAAAACACATAAAGCCATGAGAATATCAAGTTTCAAATATGAAATTCACCATACCTAGTCAATTTCGCGGACTCAGAACAAGATCACTCAGGGAGCAATGTGTCTCAAAGTGCTGAAAACATCAATATAAGGGTTATTTGGGTTCCCGCTATAATTCTATACCAAAAACTATTCATAGACACATTTTTAATATCCTGCACAAACCAGCCTAAGAAATGATCTCTTAAAGGTACAACACATCCACAATTTATACAAAGACTAGCGGTACCACTCGCTGTTGCCCGGGTCTTAGCTGATATGCATGTGAGGGTCTGCTATAGCCTTGTGTATGTTTTATTGTGTCATAACTTCCTATTATTGAAAAATCGCAAAATCGTCAACCTCCCAAAATCCCCTATGCTGATAGCACAGGATCAGATCCTGCTCCACCCTTGTCCAGGGTGAATGGGTGGGATGGTCAAATTTTCCTATTGACAGTACACCACAGAATGATATGCCGACCTTGTGCTCTAACTAAGACGCAAAATCAGCAATCTCCCGAAATCACCTATATTGATAGCACTGGGCCGGACCTCGCCCTGTGAAGGTTGAAAGGGTGGGGTTGGTCAGATTTCACAATCGCGAGAACACACCCAGACTGGTATGCAGACCTCAGGCCAAAGTTTCAGCCCACCAACTGTTGTGGGGCTGTAGTCAACAATCACAAAATTGTCAATCTCCCGAAATCCCCTATACTGATAACATAGGGCCGGACCCCGACCTGTGCAGGGTGAATGGGTGGGGTTGGTGAAATTTCACTATCACCAGTACACCCCAGAATGTTATGCGGACCTTCAGCCAACATTTCAGCCCGCCAACTGTTATGGGGATGGAGCCAACCCCAAACATGCAAACACACTTTCATATAGATGATTTAACGTGTCTGCACTGCCCGACGACCTACAAAGCCAAAATAATTTTCCAGGATCTTTTTATTTATTTATTTATTCATATACAGGAGGAACGATGCTCTTTTGATCACAAAAGAATGTATAGTAGATAAGAAATCAAATTTGATGGGAAGCAGTGAGCTTCTTACAATGAGCTTTGAGGGACTTTCTGACCAGGTTGTAGAGGGGAGTAAATGGAACAGTCAACGGGGACAATACGTAAGTGGACATACATAGATTAAGGACAACCAACATTTGGCATTTTAAGTGTAGATAGGCGGTACGGCCAGCTGTGCTCAGGATATGACCATGATGGGTGAAGTGCTAGAGGGGAGGCAGAGGAAGTGAGGGACAGAGGCAGATTTGAGGCGAGGTGACAAATTTTAGCTAGCAGGCAAATAAGAGATAGGTTAAGAGGGTGACTCGGAGGCGAGGAGGTAGGCTTTTCATTTGGTTTTGAACAAATCCATGAGGACTGTTTCTCGAATATCCAGGAGAAGAGAATTCCATGCAAGTGGAGTAAGAAGAGAGGAAGAGCGGAAGTGAGAGGAAGTAGAGGGAGGGCAAGGAGCCACAAGGATAGTTAAGCCATGGGGCCTCGACAACAGAGTACCCTCTCTCCACCCACAGAATTTGACATTTTGGGCGCCCCTTCAAGTTAGGGTATAAGGTGGGCCCTGTGAGTCAAAAGGTTGGAAATGTATTTTGACGCAGCAGGGGAACTTAATGACAGCACTAACAAGTCTGTTGTATTCAGCAGGGCCTGCAGTGCATAGAATATTCAAGACTCATTTCATATGCTGGTGCTACAGCAGCCCTAAAAAACTACTTTAGTCCCAAGGTGAATGCAAACTATGAACGTTTTCTTTTATGAGATGCGAAGCAGTAGGATGATGAGTCCCTGGGCGCATTCCGCCAGGTTGCGTCACTTGGTGTTCAAATGTGCCCTGCAAGATGATAAAGATGAGGTCAGCGCTCAGATAATTCAAGTATGCCTGTCGGTGAACCTGTGGATGCAGATCCTCAGAGAACCTGGCATCAGCCTTGCCAGGATTCTGGAGCTAGGAATATCCCATGAACTGGCAGAGGTAAGGGCCTCTAGGATAGACTCCACTCTCAAAAACATCAACATTGAGTATGCATATGCAATGGACAAGGGTCCACCAAGAAAGTTCCTGAGAAACAATACTCCCAAGCAAAACAGAGAGCTGGAGATTTCAAACATTTGCACATACTGCACTTACATTTTGCCTCACACAGGAGATTGCCTGGCAAAGGGTAATGGGTGTGTCAGGTGTGGGCAAATCAACCATTTCGCAAAAGCCTGTGGAGCCCAGTTGCCTCTGTTAGCCATGCAAGGAAGACCAAGACGTAAACAGCAATCGGGAAAGCGCAAGCAAAAGATTGCTCAAGTCGATCCTTCGTTACACAGTGAAGACCCGAAACTCCCAGAAGAACAGGGCAGAGAACTGTTCTTCTTCACATCGCATGTCCTTGACACAGGGCTGAATTGTCAACCCAAATGCACTGTGCGTATCAAGGATACAGGCACTCCGGTCATCATAGACACAGGGGCATCCATTAATGTGATGGTACTATCACACTTTAAGAAGCATTGAAATCCTGTGGCGCTACAGAAGAAGATCCTGCAAATATTTACATTCGGTGGTGTGAAGCCGAGCCCACTGGTGGATGCTTTGGTGGGCATGGTCAGGCATGGCTCTCAATAGATAAAGGCACATTTCGTTGTGACACCAGTCAGAGAAGATATCCTGTTGGGGGGTGCAGCAGCAGAGGCCCTACAGATTGTACATTTTGCTTTTGGCTAGTATATCAACGATGTGTGGGCCATTGTGGAAAGATTCCATGATGTGTTTGAGGGTATTGGGTGTTTGAAAGGGGAACCTTTGAGGCTATACAGACAAGACCATTCACCCCTAAACCCTCAAGCACTGCAAGGTCCCTTTTCGTCTCAGAGGTAAGGTTGAAGAGGAGCTGAACAAGCTGGTGCCACTTGACATCATTGAAAAGGTGAAGGACTGACCCAATGGGTCTCCCTCATCGTGGTGGCACCCAAGCCAAAGCAACCGGACTCGAAGCAGATTCCCAAGAAGCTATAAAGAGGGAGAGACATATCACTCCTACAATTGATGAGATCGTGTCAGAACTCGAAAGTGTTGCGTTTTTCTTAAAACTGCATCTACGAGCAGGGTGTCCCTAACTGAGCTTGCATCAATCATTAAAAATTAACAATACACTTTCTTCTCATAAGGGCCTGTACCATTATAAACGGTTGAATTTTGGTATATCATCGGTGGCAGAAGTATTCCAGCATGCAGTGAGGGAGTGCTAGCAGAGTTACCAGGGGAAATTAATACAAGTGACGACATTTTAGTGTTTTCCTGTACTGAGGCAGAACATTAGGCGAGACTTGAGAAGGTAATGGGAAGGATACAATCAGTGGGTTTGACATTACACAGGGAGGAATGTGTGTTCTTATAGTGATGGCTCGAGTTGTTTGGGTACATATTCCAAAAAGGACGCATTTCCGCTGACCTACAAAAGTCTACGAAATCCACTCTTTTTTGGGATGGTCACCTATTGTGCTAGGTCTATTAAAAATGTGGCCCCCCTTTCGGGACCATTGCGGCAGCTGAAGAAAACAGAGTTCCCCTGGCAGTGGACTCCACTGGAGGAAACCGCATTCTTGGAGGTCAAAGCCGCGCTGTGTTTTAATATGACCATGGCATTCTTTGGTCTGGGGAAAAAGTCTGATCTCGTGGTGGATGTGAGCCCATTTGGCCTTGGAGCGGTGCTTTCACAAGCAGATCAGAGGGGTGACATGAGACCAGTAGCCTACGCAAGCTGAGCATTGCCGCCTATGGAAAAATGGTACTCGCAGATTGAACGTGAGGCATTGGCAGCATTATGGGGCCGCTGGCACTATCACCTATTTATATATGGGAAGCCCATTTCTGTAGTGATTGACCACAAGCGGTTGCTTCCCATAATGGCAGGGTCCTCACTGCAGGCTCCAGCAAGGATGGAAAAATGGCTCCTCGCCCTACATAACTGCGACATTACACTCTCTTATCACCCAGGTGGTGACAGCCCAGCAGACTATTTGTCCAGACACCACAATGTTCGAAACAAGGGGGTGTCGGACCAAGATATGGACACAGGACGAAATGTATGCAGAGAACCGTACCAAACTCCATGTTGCTAGAGGCCATTGCCTCTGCGTCAAAGGAGGATGAATGTTTTCAGATCATCGGCGGCGCCTTAGGGAGTGGGGAATGGAAGTCGCTGTTACACCAGTTGGGGAAGGAAACCAAAGTAGGGCGTAGTTCACTTGAGAAATTGTGGATGGTAAGGAACGAGCTGACACTGACCACTGAGGGCCTTTTTACTGCTTGATTCCCAGATTGGCATTCCAGGAATGATGGTGTCGAAAGTGCTGGAACAGGCGCGCGCATCAGGGACGCCAAGGTGAATCCAAGATGAAGGCACGGCTGCATTCGGAGGTATTGTTTCCAGGTTTGGGAGACAGAGTTGACCAGTACGTAAAAAATGCCTGTGGTGTCAAGCCGCGTGGCTGAAATCAAGAGTACCATGTCCAGGAGCCGGGACCCGTAGGGCACCATCAGTGTGGATGTTGGGTCACTCTCAGCGCAGAACTACTTTCTAGTAATAATCGACCAGCGGCCACGGTGCCCTGAAGTAGAGTTTGTGAAGTCCACAAAAGCAGAAGACGTTATTCCTGTGCTAGAGACGGTGTTTGCGGCTCATGGTCATCCAACAGTTGCGTTCAGACAACAGCCCACCTTTACAAGGGGAACATTTCTGACAATTCCTTGAAGGAAGTGGAATACGTCACCGGAAGATTACCCCTATGCGGCCCAGAGCTAATGGTGATGCAGAGCGAATTATGAGGTCCTTCAATAAGCTGTTCAGCATTGCACACAGTCAAGGGGTTAACAAGAGTAAAGCTTTATACCAATTTCTGTTTGAGTACCGGCTAATGCCCCCATTCTTTGACTAAGGTAGCGACGGCAGAAGCATTGTTTGGGCAATCCCTGCGAGATATTATACCTCAGCATGTCTCCATGGAACCAAGCCGAATAGGTGATGCGACGATACAACAGGAGCCAAGATGCACTAACAACAGAGAGTGCAGGCAGTAGGCGAGGGGAACAAGTCCTCAAGATCTGTGATTTAATGCTGGTAATGACACGTTGGCCAACTGGGAAATTGAGTCTCCCTTTCGAACCCCGTCCGTTTATCGTGGTTGGCAGAAACGAATCAATGACAACAATGGGGGTCTGTGGTCCTAGGTTGGGTTGGCCGTGGCGGTGCTATGTAAGGTAGTTATAGTGGTGTAGAATTCTGTTGTTTGCTGTCTGGGGGGATTATTTGAACATGATGTGTGTGGGTGGCATAGATGACTTGCATGCAGTGTGTTTGGGTGAGAAGAGTGTTAGTAATACATACCAAGCAGCTCCTACAAGGTCAACGCTACACGCTGTCTTGGGGCCACGATGCAAAAAGAGCTCCCCAGGAAAACAGGTATAATGACAAATAATGATGCTGACTGGTTTATTTGGCAGCCTTACAAAGTACTAGAAGTTGACACTAATTGTATCACTCTCAGAGGATAAGTCAGCCCTCGTGGGATTCAAGCCCGGATAGTTCCACCACAAAAAAGACATTCCCAAGCTCTTACCAAGTCCTGCACTGCTAGGTGATTGCTAACTCAGAATGTAAGATGAACCCATGCAGTGTCCGAAAACCCCAACACGCAGAGGTGCATGCAGACTCATTACAGCAGGACCTCTGGTAGCAAGTGCACGGAGCTGCCTCAGAGGCGCGCAGAGGTGCATGCAGACTCATTACAGCAGGACCTCTGGTAGCAAGTGCACGGAGCTGCCTCAGAGGCGCGCAGTGTTGCATGCAGACTCATTACAGCAGGACCTCTGGTAGCAAGTGCACGGAGCTGCCTCAGAGGCGCGCAGAGGTGCATGCAGACTCATTACAGCAGGACCTCTGGTAGCAAGTGCACGGAGCTACCTCAGAGGCGCGCAGAGGTGCGCAGAGGTGCATGTTCACCGTACACAGCTCTCTTAATGGCGAGCGCTGCCGCGCGCAGTGGGGGCGGTGTAGCTGTGGCAATGTGGCTCCTGGCGAGGGCGCGCAGCTGGCCGAAGTGCGCAGTTCGCGCACCAGGCCCTGGGCGCGCTGGGTCCCATTCCCCATCAAGGATGAGCGCTGAGCGCTGCACTGTGGCCCTGGTCCTCCCGGGCGACCTCCTTCCAGAGGATACGCGCATCCACGCAATGCGCCTCGGCGAGAGGACACACCGCCGCTGACGTCACTCGCATGGCCAGTTTAAGGAGGGGGGGAGCGCAGCTTACCTGGCGCCGTCACTGCGTGACCCCGGAGCATCCCGGCGAGGCGCAGGAGCCAGAGGAGCGGAGGCCGACGCCGAGAAGGGTGGCGCAGCAGCTGCTGCGGAGTAGGAAGCGCGGCTTCTGCGTGCGATGAGCTCCAGCAACAGGCGCTGGAAAGAGGAAGCCGGGGGAGGGGAATGAAGTCATGTTCAACCTTTTTTTTATCTTCAAAATAACCGACACTATCTGTCAACCTAGACCCATCTGTCTCGATGCCTTCCATGTATGTATGTATGCAGGTGCCCCATATAGTGCCAACATGTCACCTGCCGGGCGCTTCGGGGAGCTTTCACTTGCCGTTAGCGTTTGACTCAATAGCAGTCAGGCGAGGGGGCAGTTGGATGAGCGAATTTAAGAATGGCTAAATGGACGGATAGCTGGCTACTTGCTAGTTCGCAGTTGGTTTATTGGTGGGGACGTTTATTAGTTGATGGGTGTTAAAGAGTAGCTGGGTGTTTGCATTTACAGGTGGTTGGATACATAACTCAAAAACAGTCGCGGAATAAAAAAACGTGCATATAGACCGTCAGGGGGATACATGGCTATATATCTGGGCGTCTGGCTGATGGGAGATGACCAGTGACATCAATTCACCAAAATGCCACCAAAATGCCAGCGGTAGGAATTAGCATCATACATCAGGTGGCATCACAGAACACGATTCCTTGGCAGCAGTCCAGGACCTGATGTCTCGTGACCTTTGGCCCTTATGTCATGATAGGAGCTGACATCCCTAATGTAACAACTGGACAACATTAATAAAAGGACAGTTTTATTCATTAATGAATAATGAATTAATTGAAAGTATTAATTAATTAACGCGGGCAGAACGCTCTTTTACTGATATCCTGGCCATTTATAGACCAGAATGCCTGGTTTAGTCGTTATATGTAAGGCAGAAGTCCCATGTGCCCAGGAGCTGCCATCATCTACGACATACGGAATGACTAACTGAGAGATAGCCATGATAGGACACTAAAGACCGAATACATAGCAAACCAAGACGGAAGTACTAGGATGAGTCATCAATAGCACCCTGGCCCTAAACCACACCTAAACTCTAACAGACCCTTGTCACGATAGATAGCAAGGGAATAGGGAACACCCACCCCTCAGCTCCGAATACACAGGGGGAGGAATAGAAACACCCAATCACACTATGCAAAGCTCCTTGGGATACAGCTGGGAGCGTACTGCACCATCACACACAAGCAACAACCAAACAATAGATTTTAAGGAAGACACTGCACGACATACCGAACGACCAACTGAGAGATGGCCAGGATAGAGGGACAAAAAGACTGAATACATAGGCTGAACAAGATGGAAGTACTAGGACGACTCATCAATAGCACCCTGGCCCTGAACCACACCAAGCTCCAACAGACCCAAGTCACAATATTTGCAAACGGAATAGGGAGCACCCAACCTCAGCTCCCACACCAGAGGGAGAGAGATTAGACACACCCAATCACAGTATACAATGCTCATTAGTATACTGCTGGGACCGCACTACACCATCACACACTACAGCCAGACGGCCAATAAGAAATCAGCAACAACCCCACCCACAGGAATACAACTCAAATGGAACAAGAAGTATTAGAAGCAGCACACAGACCCCACTAACACAACTTTCAAATCTCTGCATACCCAACCCACCCAAAACTCACACAACCATCTCTCACCCAGCAATCCGCACGCACTTTACTGCACTGCATCAACAACATACAAACAACACATAAACTGCACCTACAGCACACGCGGTCTGGTCCGGTCTGTTGCTCGCACCAAAGCTCAGCGCACGGTGTATACCGAACTGAAGCCGCCAACAGCACACCACTTCTCCCACTCTCCTACTCCCCCTCCACCCGACTAACCCTACCCACCCTCCTTCTTGTTTACAGATCCGCCAGAGCTCCTGGGTACCAATTCCGTTGGTGACGGTGCGCTAAATAAGTACCTTTAACATAACATAACATGTGAGCTGTGCACCCTCAAATGCTCTGGTTGTGTCATCTTATCCCACTAAATGCCACATATTCTTGGTATAATCGCCATATGCTGTGTACTGTCTGACATGCAATGGGGGCTGGAACGAAGGTGTGTGGCCTAAATGATGGGCGTGGCCTGAATAAAAAAGAAAAGTGGCTTTCCTCGCTGTCATGTTCCTTTTTTGGTATTGCCCCGTGCTCTGGAACCATGACAAGCCAGTATCGCACTGCACTGTTTCAAGGATGAAAGAGTAAAGAAGTTCCCTCATGAGGCGAGACTCTCTCACCTTCGAATGGTTTGACACTTTTATGGCCCTGCAGGATTGAGAGTTAGGTGAGGAGGATTGATGGTAGCTATACTGCGTTTTCATTAGATTGACATCCCTGGTCCCATGCCGCGGGATTCCTCCCCATGAGATCCACCCGCTGAGTACCACCCCCAGGGGGACTATTGGGTAGTGGCCTCACCTCCCTGGCCTCAGGAGAAGGGGCTCCGCCTAGGGGAGAAAGGATGACATCCTAGGATTCGTTACAATTACCCCACATGAAAAAGAAGCTGGGATCCATCTATTTGGAAAAAGTACATGAATATAAAACTACCCCTACTGTTACACCACCAACTATAACTTTCAACCAAGTCCAAAAACCTACCCAAATAAGCATTAGCAATGCATACAGTTTTGTGTAGGCATGGGAAAGGCATTTGACAGGCACTGCTGTAATGGTATCAACCATCAATAGTAGCAGCTGAAAAATGGTGCGAGTATCAGAGCGCATAATCGCAGTGCCTGGAAGATGCCTAATACTTAAACACAAGCCAAAACTGTTGGCTTGCCAGTGCTTATTTTAATAGGACTTCGGCAAAGGACACTCATAACGCTTATAAATCGATTGTCTGAAGGCAGACCTGGTAATACATTTTTATTAAAACCAGTAGCGTGTTTACAACTCCAATGAAGTCATTAACTAGCAGAAGTATGCTGTTATAAAACATTGGCAGGCCCTTAGAGCACAACGTTTAATGCAAAGGCTTGATAAAACTAGCTCAACAATTTCCCAAGAGGATGTGTTTTGGGGCGTGCATGTTCAGAAAGTGGGTGGGAATGGCCATAGGGATTGGCATGGCCAAAGAACACCTACAAGCTTTGTGTCCCTTCTCATTTGCCATTGCTCGCTAACTGTACTAATGCAATAGTTTTGGCATAACGGTGGCTCCACCTAACGGACAAAGCTAAAAAGGAAACATAAGCAGGCCAGTTCATATGACCCAACTGATGAAATGATCCCACCAAAAGGCTTGTGAATGTTCAAACCTTAGCAACACTTTACCCTCTATATGCCAACAGTATCTTGGGCTGCATCAAATGTGGGACAATTATTACTATAGCAGAGAGAAATGCAGCAACAGGAGTCCAAACACTATAGTACCATAAGCTCAAGCAGGCTGGGGTAAACGTTTATTTTACATTATTTCATTCTCTTTTATAAAATAATGCTATTAATATCACTGCATCTTACAACATTCATTTATTGTGTTACTTTGTAAATGTTATCTATTTCTACAAAATTGTTTTTTTAACACAATCAATATGTTTCACATCTATGTGTATCATTATAGTTATTGTGAAGGGAATTACTTCATGTGTTAATGCAAACGCTTGGTTTACATGCGCTACAGAAATAACTTCCGCTCCTAGCAATACTTTCCTTTTCGTCTCTGACAGCATCTAAAAAGGAAGTGGCATATTAATACACTAAGGTGTACATGTACAGTAGGCAAATGTGAAGAGTAAAATCAGACATGTATAATTTATAAAAACGGCACCCACAGACCTCCATACATGTGGCGCTGCATAGCATTTAAAGTCACTTTCCAGTACACATTATTTTTAAAAAACTACAACACACTGTATGACAGCGCATTTATGTGCACACCATGTCTTTCCTATGCTGCATGTCATACGTGTGCGCATAACATAGCATGTAAGACGTCACCTACATATTGCGTAGCCACTTAAACGCGCAGAAGTTCCACTCACCCCAAAACGATGTAATGGCATGGATACCGTTCTTAAGAGTGCAGCGTGTAATAGTGCAGTTAAGTCTTCCACAGGAACTGCTTTTAAACAAGAATACTCATGCATATTATTGGATGAATTACCACACATATAATAAGTGAAGGCATAATGAAAAACAGAAACTATGTGATATGATAAGTCATTTATAACGCGCCTGTACACAAGTGTTTCTAGGCGCCACAAGACAAGGAGGAGGAAACAGAAGGAGGACAAACAACGATCTTACTAGGCCTTGTGACAGTCAGATCCTGCAAGTGCCCGGAAGAGGGGAGGGGAGAAGTGCCAAGGAGGGTTGGGGGGTGGGGAAAAGTGCAGGTGACTCAATAAGTGCCGCCAGAGGGTGGGGCCGTAGGGTTAAAGATACAGACCCTTAAGTGCGGAGGGAGCCCGGAGGCAGTGCAAGTGCAACTTGACAAGCAGGAGCGTGGGCCCGAGCTCAGGCGTGGCCAGGTGACCAGTGTGCAGAGCATGTGTTCATTGTACTCATGGCATATAGTCCATGGTAGGTTTACAATACGATTTTTAATGAATTTCACACCGCATAAGTGTTCAATGTTACATTCAAATACAAATGGTTTCAAAAACAACCCCAGTAGACTGTATAACAGTGCTGTAAGTGCACACAATGGCCCTGATTCATGGAATTAATTGTGTGTGAAACGGGCATTTGTGTGCCATTCTGCCCGCAAATCCCTTTTTGATGATTGGGGATTTGCGGGCAGGATGGCACGGACTGAGCCATAAGTACAGATGTGAAAATGCATATTCGACAGTGCATACATTTTATATAGACTCTGATGAAATATGTATAAGGCTCACATGACCCCCAAACTGCGTCATTGTAAGGATATGGTTCTTCAGAGTGCAGGTTGCACTTTTCCATAGTTGCTTTTTCCAAAGAGAGAGCTTATAAAAATCAGTAAACATGCATGAGCCAGGGATGTATTCTAGCCTCCTTGCTCTTCTTACTGTGTGCTCATGATTTAGCCTGCGATGCCCCAAAGATTGGAGGCACCAAAATAGACGTATTACTTTATGCTGATGACGTGGGCCTGATCTCTCCGTCTCTGAATATTCTGACTAGTTAATATGTCTAAAAGCGTTGGGATGGCCTGTCATCCTACTAAGTCAACAAGTGGTTCCCCCAATGGAGAAATAATTAAACAGGTCAATCCTTTTGACTGCCTACGCGTCCTGGGTGAACCACGTGACTTGCAGTAAAGGTAGACTCTCGCAAAGAGCCGCAGCCACTTCACATTTCCCACATAGATATACTGGCAAAGCAGTCATTCCAACTGGACAGTATACAAAGCACAGGTATGTAGCACAATTGTGTATGGGACTGAACTATGGGAACGTACCTGAATAAGGTGGGGGGAAAACTTTTTTTAAACATATGCCTGGTCTTCCCAGCAGTGACACAGCTGTGCCTATGTATCGCGAGCTTGGCCCTTGCCCAGTAGTTTGCCAGGCGTATATTGAACCGATTCGTTCCTGGCTCCATCTCAACACAGTCCCCGACCTTGCATTCCACAAAGAAGTATTATGGGAGTTAATAGAATGTATAATAGAGCTGGACCTGGCCATGTTTTGAGATACATGTGTAATCAACCCAACTGAACCCATCTGCGTTTTAATTGATGACTTCAATGAATCCACAACGTGCCATTTTTTAAATAAGAAAATTCATGGGGTTCTATCTAAGCATGTGTGGATAAAACTGGCAAGGGGATGCAAAAACTGCCTAGTATGGTTACCAAGTCCTAGGAAAATATCTCTTCTGCTGACATTTACGCTAAGCATTTTACCATGAATATGAATTGCTCAGAGACATGTTCTTTTCCCCATTGATCTGACTGAATGTGGGATGCATTTCATTTTTTCTTGCCGTTTACATGCTACGCGAAGGAGGACATTCACTTTACCAATTCTTGTAAGTAATACATTTGTAAACATGTTAGATGCTTTGTTTTTCTTAAAGCTGCTAATTCTTCAGCTGCTACATAACCTGTTGCTAATTTTACAGTCTGTGTGTAGTTTATTAGATGCAAGAATATGAATGTGTTGTGCTGGATATAGTCCCTTGAATTCTGGGTTTTATTTTATTATGGTGTTTTTATCTCTTTATGCTGATGGATGTATACCCTTCCCATGTAATTGAATATTTATTCATGTGTTTTATATAGTATTGCTTGTCTATATCATTATTTTACTTTGACAAAAATGTATGATTTCTGAATAAAAGGAAATTAATAAATAAACGAACAACACATTTTGTAAAACCATTTCATTTCATTTGTGCTCAGGCATAACTACTCAATTCCATAAAAACTAAACTATGCACATTGTAAGTATGTGTATACATATGCTTTTACCTTTGCATATCATTAGATGTTTACTAACTAAACGTGTGTTTAAGACAAGATTACAATATAGAAGTATGCATGTATTAAACAGTATGTATTGTGAGAAACCTGAGGGCGTCCTCACATTTTCTCCCCTGGATCCTTTGCTCAGGTGACCAGGGAAAGGCTATCGCTCTTGGATCCCAACCCTGGGGTTGGAGAAGCGAGGAAGGATCACCTGGAATGGTGGTCCTTGGGGATTGGGAGTAAAAAACATCCTCAGGCGAGATGCAGTAGGCCACATTTTTCTATGGGATATTGTAATCCCTGTCCCATTGATCCAGAAATTGCCAAGGATATTACCACCCTAGAAGCACCAGAAAGAAGATTAAGAAGTGGGGGCACCAACAGACGAGACATGGTATCCCCCTTTCCCTATTGATGACCAATCTAACCCTCCCCAACCTTTATGGGATATTGCAAAACCTCCCCATTAATTTCTCCACATTTAACAGTTGAAAGTACTGGGACGAGGAAGAGGAGACTAAGAGTAATGCACACTACAAGTACATTTTACCACTCTGGTACTGGGACGTGGAAGATGCCTGCTGAGTAGGGTGAGAGCCAGGCATGTAGCCTTAATCATAGTCAGGCAAATCTAATGAAGGGTCCACACCTGCAACCTGTTAGAGGGTTACATGTGTACAACATGAGAGCCAGAAAATGGTACAGCGATAAACAGGGAAGCTTGTGGGAGAGAGACCAGCAGGTGACACTTTCCAGGAGGAAAGCGCCATGCTGGGAGCAGTGGAGCTGCCAGGACGCCGGCCAGCAGCCCAGAGAGGGAGCCTCTGTGTTGTGGAACTGTGCAGAAGGAACGAGGAAGCCACCCACGTCCCCATTGGCAGCAGAGCAACCAGCATGCGAGAGGAGGGGTCTGGTATGTGAGCAAGGCTTGTAGGCGCTGGTCTGCTGACCTGCAAATAAGAAAGAAGCAGTGGGAGCCATTCGGGAGTGAAACCAAGTACCGGTGAGTGTCGAGGAGAGGCACTCGATAACCGGGGCGTTGCTAAGCAGGCTTCAACTGGGGAATATAATTGTTAAGAAATAGTGACACACTCTGTTGCCAGTCAAGTTTTCCTGCATTGACTTCTCCTCCAAACGCACGTTTTCATGACTCCATCAATCTTCAGTGAGGCTGTGTTTCTTTTCCTTTTCAGGCGTGTCTTCACTTCCTTTTCAGGTGTAGCAAGTTAATTGGCTTTAGTGTCTCTAAGGATTCTGGTACTTGTATTTTTCACATTTAATTTCACTTGCAGGTGACTGGAAATAACTCCCTCCATAGCACACATTTTCCTCCCGTTAAGGGGAGGGGGAAAGCCATGATTGTGGCTCTCCGTTGTACGGCATGGTTGCCCTGGTGCTGCAGCCTTTGGAGCGTGGGACTCCTGGAACATAATTCAACTGGGGAATGAATGCATTCCAATTACCAAACTACACAGACACTTCAAAATAAGCACAATTGAACCATGGGTCCCATCAAGCATCTGGCATCTATGAGCACTCCTCATTGATCAGACAGAAGTACAGAAAATCAGAGGCCTGGGAGTTTCTCAGCAGTCTTTATTGGCTGTATTTATAAGAAATGCTCTCGACACACTCAAAGACATTTTGCCTTTCCCCTGCTTTTATAGTCTGGTGTAAACCAAGCCCACATTAGCATAGCTGGCATCCACAATTTTCTCTGATGCACAAAACTGATAAGCTTATTTTACAATTGGCTAGACACGACTATGACAGTTCTCAACTTCTGCCATCACATCAGTGTCTACTATTTATCTGATTTTTGAGGCCCTGCCAAGTTAGTTAGGGCCTTATACTGTTGGAGAAATAGATGCACTTTATTATATGGGGCCAAATAATATAGCTGGTCTCTCAAAATGGTCTGCATGACACACATTGTACCCTCTTCATTAAGAACATAGATCAATGCATCTAAGTTTCCTTT
Organism: Ambystoma mexicanum; assembly: GCF_040938575.1. Taxonomy (NCBI): domain Eukaryota; kingdom Metazoa; phylum Chordata; class Amphibia; order Caudata; family Ambystomatidae; genus Ambystoma; species Ambystoma mexicanum. Next base: position 382,554,485 of record NC_090925.1, read on the forward strand.
GCTTTATCTGCCTTCATCATTAATCTTGTCTGCTTTCCCTGCCAAATTCCAATTTTAACATCACGAACATAATTACCTCACTTGGAGATGCTGCCAAACATTATCTCCAATGTATCAGCCTGTGTTGCTTGTCTGAAAACTCTGGGCATGAATCATAGATTTTCACACCTGGCTTAAGACTGGACATTTTGTACTTGAGTTATCCATTTTGAAATACATTTTTGTTTGACACTGTATTTATTCTTCAGGGAGCTATTATTTATTCAAAAATCTCCCACTTTGTATCTCTTATTCATAATATATCTTTATACACTCATGGTATGTATATGATATTTAAAGCACCTTTCATTTCCTGGGTCATCCTAACCCAAATATGTGCAGTGCCATATGCACTTTGTACATTAAATAAAGGCACTATAATCCTGATTTCTGCAATAATAGAACCATTTGATCTGCCTATCATGTTATCTATACTCAATGGAGGGGTAAGTGCTTGGCACCCCCTATACACAATTTATTGAATACCAAACTGAATAACATCTTGAAATTAAACCATACCGAGAGCATATTGAATACCAAATTGAAGGAAATCTTTAAACAATGCATGTCTATTGAATACCGAACTGAAAACATACCGAATGCATATTTGAACACCAAAGTGAAGGAAAACTTTAAATCAAGCATAACAAATGCCCATTGAATATCAAACTAAATGAAAGCGTGAAAATATGTAAGTGAATATTTGTTTGGTGTCCAACTGAATGGAACCTTGCAATTTCGCTTATTGAACATGGAACTGATTAACACTCCTTGTGGGCAAGCAAAGGACAGCTAAAGAGAAAGTGCCCATGTGAAAACAGTGCAGAGGAAAGTGTGAAAGACTGTTAAACGTAGGTGGGACAGGAGCAAGACCACCATACACTGGGGAGCAGGTGCAAGTGGATCTAGTTCACCTGGCCTAATCACCACCCACCTTCTTAGTCCTGCCTCTTACTTTATGCTCTTAACTCTTAGATCAAGGGCGTCTCTCGCCAGGACAGATGAAGAAAAGGGCATCTCCTGTTCGGACCAGGAGGACCAGCAGCCCGAACCCCTGCTCAGACAGCAGGTAAGTATGCACAAACATGTGTTTACTCCACTGGTGCTGGGGTGAAGACAGGTGCTCCGCGACACAGTAAATTGTGCATTTGTAAAAGTTGTATTCTCATGCTGGAGCATGTGGGCGGCGGATCCCCCCTCCCTCCATCGCACTGCTCTCCCATTGGTTGGCAGGCCCTTTAACTCGGCCAACCATGTCACCCCCTGACGTGATAGCCCCCTAGGCCAAGGACCAGAGGCTTTGCCCTTCCCTGCATTGCCCATCACATTCCTTGATCACAAACCCATCTGCGCCCCTCTATCCCTGCTTGCTACATGCGCACCCTCGCCACCTCCATCCTCGATCACACTTGCACTTCATCTCCCTTACCTGTGTGGCCCCTCGCAATCTTCGATCGCATGCGCATCTGCACCCTCTTCTTACCCGCCTCCCACTCGCCCCCGAGCTGCATGGTCCCTCACAATCCCTGATCATGCGTTCCTTGCACTTAACATCCTTGGTTCGTTGCATCAAGCATCCCTGACTGTGTGTCTCTCACAACTCCCTATCGTGAGTGCCTCGTGCCCCTACTTCTCCAGCCTCTTGCACCCACGCGTCCCCTTTGCTCTTCCTCATTGACTGCTCTGTTTTGCATTGCATTGGTCTGTGTTCTGTTGTATTTTTCCCTCCTCTATGTTATCATTTGTCGACTGCTCTACACTTTGTATATTGTTTTGTGTTTTTCCTCACTGACTGCCCTGTTTTGCATTGTATTTCTTTGTGTTCTGCTGCATTCTTCCTTCTTCTAGATTTACATTTGTTGACTGCTTTGTTCTTTTGTATATTTTTCTGTGTTCTGCTGCGCTCATCCCTCCTCTAGGTTAACTTTTTAATGACTGCTCTGTTCCTGATGCCCTGGACCTGATATGCTTACGGACTACCTTGTTTTCTGCCCGCTCTTCCATCTGAGGTCTTGCCCACTTAGTCAATTGTCCACTATTGTCTTGTCCCTTTCTGTCTTGTCTGCTTGCACCCCTTCTTGTGTTCTCCCCTAGTGTCTCCCCCCACCTTTGCCCTCCACCCCTCTTTCTCTCCCCTCTTCCACCACCTATTCTATGGCGCTCGCTGTTTATCCTATCTTTTCAAACTGCTTCTCTATCGACTATCCTGCTCTCCTCCCTAAGTCTTGTAGGAAGCATTTCAAAAAGAATATCCTGGTCTCCAACCCTGGCCTCCCTATCGCTGACACCTACACTAGTGCTGCTTCCAGACAGACCCTCACTGACATCCTCTTTGTCGTTCCCTCGCCAGACCTATCGACTCTTCATATGGCCTCTGTGCTCTCTCATTTCTCTTCTTCTCCCATTAATGGTGTCACCCGGTGGGAGTCCCTCCTGGACCCCTTCCACTCCTCTAAGGTCATCATTGATGTTTACCTGAATGGCACCGTCTTGGTCCAAGGCCCTCAGGCCAACCTTCTCCTCTTTGATAGATGCTTCCTGCGCCTCATCAATTTCCTTTCTTCTCCTGCTATCCTTTCTCTCCATTCTCTGACTTCCTTGCCTCCCCCCCTGCCTCCTCCTTGGCTACCTTGCCCTCTCCTCCTTCCTCTTCTGCCCCCCCCCCGGGCTCCGTATATACCTCTGCATGGCGTACCTCTGATTTGTACCCCTCCCCAGAAGTCTTTCAAGGTTGGCAACCTTCTCCATATTGCCACTCTCAACTCTCACTCAGCTGTCAAACACTCCTCTGATATCTGCCGCCTCCTGGAAGAACTTGATCTCGATGTCCTTGGTCTCACCGAGACATGGTTCATGGCTAGCTCTGTCATGAGTTTTGACACTCTCCTCCCTGATGGCAACAATATCCTCTCTTTAGCCAGGTCCAACCATTCCGGAGAGGGTTTAGCCTTGATCTTCCCGGAGTGCATTCCTGCCTCTGTCATTCCTATGAAGACCTACTCCTCTTTCGAATGCCTAGTCTGCAGGCTCTCTATCTTTCCTGGCCACTCTCTTACTGTGGCTACCTGGTCAGATCACCTCCTTCCTCTTTGAGTGGGCGGACCACTCCTCCTCCCTCCTGGCCTCGACCACTCAACTCCTCCTTCTTGGAGACTTTAACATCCACCTGGATGCTTCCTGTCTCTCCTCTGGACTCTTTTGCGATGTCTGCGACTCTCTCTCTCTTCTATTCTCCCCTCTGGCCTGGCCCACTCTGCAGGACACCCTCTCGATGTTCTGATCTCCTCAGACCTCCCCCTCTCTATCCACCTCACCACTCCTCTCTACTGGAGTGATCACGTTCTCCTTTCCTCCCATCTCTCCCGCTCTACCCCTCAGGCCAAGCCAACTCCAACACTGCTCAGTTATCCGACCCATGAAGCGTGTGTCAGTTGAGGCTTTTGCCACCACTTTCTCTTCCACTCCTCCTCCTCTGGCTGATTCACATCCTCACACAGCCCTTTCCATGCTCCACTCTTCTATCTCTGATACTCTTGATGTTCTTGGCCCTGTCATAAGGATCCACTTGAAGCCCAAAGCCAAGTGCAACTCCTGGTATGAGTTTGACCTTGTCACCTTTAAACGCAAGTGCAGGGTGGCTGAGAGGAAATGGCTAGCTTCTTGCGCATACTCTGACAAACTGGCTTGCCACCTGCTCCAAAGGCAATATCAGCTCTCTGTTGGCACTAAGAAGAGAGCCTACATCCAAGCCCACGTCACTACGGCATATAACAACTCGGCTGGATTCTTTCAAATCTGCAAGGGGCTGGCCAATCCTGCTGCAGTCTTCACCTCTCCTGTCCCCTCCCAGGCCCTCTGCACGCCCCTGGCTTCTCATTTCATCTCTAAAACCCAGGACATCCAGTCCACCCTCTCGCCCTCTCCTCGTCCTCCGTCTACTCTCTCCTCTACATCCAGTCCCCCTGTGGCCACCTCTCCCCCCTCTTTCTCTTCCTTTCCTCTGTTATTCCCTGATGAGGTTTCTAGACAAGTCGGATCTATGAAAGTCTCATCAAAACAGGTCTTCCCTGTTCTTCCAAAACCATCAAAGACCACATTGACATCCTCGCTCCTGCTCTGGCTGACTTCTGTAACCACTCCTTCGCCACTGGAGCTTTACCTTCCCCCCTGAAACACTCTCTTGTGCACCCTCTTAGAACAAGGGCGTCTCTCTCAGCCGACCACTGATGCGTGGCTAACTACCGCCCGATCTCCATCACTCCTTCCCTGGGCAAACTCCTGGAACAGCTGGCCATCTCCCAGCTTAACCTTCACATTGAATCTGTTGGTTGTCTCCATGACCATCAGTCTGGCTTCAGAGCAGCCAGAAGCATGGAAACTGCTCTCCTGAACATCCGTGGAGACCTGCTCTCTAACCTTGATTCTAATCTCCCCTCTGTCCTCATCCTACTCGATCTCGCTTCTGACTTTGACACTGTCATCAATGCCATCCTGCTCAATTGTCGCTCTGATAACTTGGGTATCACCGATCAGGCCCTGGCCTGGCTGACCTCGTTCCTCTCTGATTGACCCTCCCAGGCCCAACTTGAGTCCTTTCTTTCCTCTGTCTCACTCTCTACCTGTGGTGTACCCCAGGGATTTATCCTCTCTCCCTGGCTGTTCAACCAATACCTGGCATTTCTCACCCACCGCATTGCTGGGCTATGCTTTAACTTTCAGTGCTATGTGGATGACACACAGCTCATTTTCAGGCTCCCCTCTGCCACCTCTTCTCCTTCTCTCGTCTCTGACTGTCTGTCTGCTATCCAGGAGTGGTGTGCCGCCAACAATCTCTGCCTTAATGCCAGTACGATGGAGATTCTCCTCATCGGCACACCTGCTCCCTCCTTTCCTGTCACTCTCTGGCCGGCCTCACTTGGCCCTCTTCCTGCTCCCACCTTTGAGGCTAAGAATCTCTGGGTCATCTTCTACTCCACACTCTCCTTTTCTCCTCAATCTCTGATGTCTCTATGAAGTCAAACTACCAACTGCACCTCCTCAGAGGTATTCTTCCTTTCCTCTCCTTCCTCCAGAAGCTCAATGTCTCTAGATCTCTGGTTCTCTCTAGGCTGGACTACTGAAACAGCCTCTTTTGCAATCTGCCTACTTCTATTCTTCGCCCTTGCAACTCATCCAGAACAGGTCTGCAAGACTTGGCCTTGGCCTCAAGCCCAGGGATTGTGTCTCTCCAGCACTGAAATCTCTGTATTGGCTCCCAGTGGCTGCAAGGATTAAGTTCAAGACTACTAAATAGACCACACCATTGACAACTCCATCATACCTGTCTCCAACACTGTCAAAACTTTAGGAGTCTATCTTGACTCAACACTGTCAATGACCCGACAGGTCAACGCCATTGCACCAGCATCCACCCATACCACCAAACTCCTAAATGCCATAAAGCCTTTTCTTACCACCCAAAAATGCCTCTCCATAGCCTGAGCAAAAATAGGAGCAAAACTGGACTATTGTAGCGCCCTCCTTGCAGGCACCTCAAATCTCAACCTCCACAAACTACAAACAGTACAAAATAACACACTCCGAGCCGCCATCAGTATCCCTAAAAGGGACTACATCACCCAGGCTAGACGCGCAGCCCACTGGCTCCCTGTCAAAGACAGGATCAACTTTAAGATAATCACCCTAACGCACAAATGCATTAATCTCTCTGCTCCATTTTACCTGGCAGGCACCATTACCAGAGACCTTGCCACACGCCAAAAAAGAAGTCACCACGCCAATCAACTCTGCGTCCCACCCATCAAAAGAATGAAAGCAAGAGGCATCAGCTTCCCACACATTGCTACCAAACTATAGAACACACTACCCAATGCCCTCAGAACTGAACCCTCACTCTCTGCCTTCCACAAAACCCTTAAAACCACCCTGTTCAACTAGCCCTTGCATCCCTTTTCTCATCTACGTCCTTCACTATGACTAATCTATGTTTATGATCACGCTGTGAATTGCTCAAGGAACATGTAACCAAGTCCTGTCTTTCACTTACAATCTGTTTAACTTTAAATACGCTGGGCCTCATTACGACCCAGGCGGTAAGTTACCGCCTGGGTCGTACCCTTACCACCATGGCGGAAACTACGTTTACGCCATGGTGGTTGGCGGATTTATCGCCCCATTCCAAGGTGATTGGGGCGGTAAATCCCCATTTCCCATTTTACCCTTCCCCATTCCCATTTTTGCCCCATAGGGCATAATGGGAATGGGGAAAGGCGCTAATTACGCCACCGTAAATTACGGTGGCGTAATTAGCACCAAGGTCCCTTTGCGGCATGGGTTTTAACGCCTGCAAAAAGCAGGCGTTAAAATCACCATCCCGCAAAGGGACCTTGGAATCAGGCGTTAAGGGTCGGCGCCGTTTACGGCGCCGTAAACCCCTTAACGCCTGGGTCCTAATGAGGGCCACTGTCTTGTATTTTTGTAACCTGCATGTTTCACCTCTGTAACAAGCGCCACGATGCCCAAGGGCTGCTGCGCACTCTACAAATGCTAATAAATAATAAAATAAAGACCCTCTGCATTGTGCACAAGGCATTCTGGGGCCTGGGTCCTCAATAACTCCAACTCTCTCTTCATAAATAGGTTCCTACTCGAACTCTTCGCTCCTCCACCTCCAACTCCCTCAAGGTCAGTCGCTTCTCCAAAAAACGAGTTTGTTGTAGATCTCTTTCTTCAGCTGGGGCCTCCCTGTGCAACAACCTCCCTGCCTCTCTGAAACTTGAGGAGAACCACCTCTGGTTCTGGAAGCACCTCAAGACCTTCCTCTTTGCTTCTGGCTTCTCTCTTCCTCTCTCCTGCTGTTTTCCTGTCTGATACTGCACTGGTTACATGGCTACCCCCTGAGTATGGGCCCAGGACCCTGCCCGCCCAGTTACACACCCCCACTGCCTCCCGGCAACCCTTGCACTTGGGTCTGTATCTGTAACTATAGTCCCCCTACCTGCACTTTTGGACACCTGCTCTCTGCACTTACTCTTTCACCTGCCACCTGCTGGCCGCACTTCTTGTTATTGTTTTGATCCCATGTACAGCACTGCCCGCTCCCCCTTCTCCTGGCACTTTTCCCCTCACCCCTCCCCTGCACTAGCGCAATCTCAATGTCACTTGGCCTAGTAAGATCATTATCTCTGTCTTCCCTCTGATCCCCCTTCCTTGCCTCGTCACGCCATGAAACACTTGTGTATAGGCGCATTACAAATGCCATATCATATCATAACAGTGAACATTAGGGATAATTGCAATGTGGCAAGGCCAAAGACTGGCAGGAGGTGTGTGACACTTTGGGACAGAGCCAAGAGTCCAACCAAGAGAGACTACAAAAGTACAACTCTGTACACAGGGCAAAGTCTGGAAGACCTGTGTGGGCTGAGGTGCCTAGGCATCCTGATTGCATGATCTATGATGGTTGGACTGTGTGGTCTGTCAACTGCACCTAGACCAGTGAGCTCGGAACTGTGAGAACCAAAGACATTGTGTAAATTAAGAGTTTGGGAAGGGCACCCTGAGACTCCTCAAGGAATTTTGAATCTTGTCTTGAGAACAAAGTCTCAAGACCATTTTGCGTTTGAACTTTGTTGCTTGGAACTTGGGAAAGGGGAGAGCAGAAGAAGAAGCTAAGAGCTGGAAGAAGCTCAGAACTTTATGTTGATCACTAATACTTTCATTATTGGCATCCCTACACATTGTTTAGCTTTTTTTGTGAGGGCAAGGATAGGCTTTGGACACAGACAGACTTTTAAGTTGAACTCTTTGACTCAGACTTTCCTTAGTTTCATTCAGGTAGGGAAATCCCCCTTAGCCTTCAAACACCCTGACATTTAAGTTAATAAACACCTTTTGTTTGAACTTTAAGTCCGTTGTCTGTTTCTTACTTCATGATGTCTTCACAGTATGCACAAACGGAAAAGATACAACATTACAAATTAAATCCACATACATTGTAAAGTATAAAAACTATACTTATGACACAAAGAAGTAATATAAAATTAATGTTTGTGGAATATTCAGAAAATACACTTAACGTACCTGTATGTCTAAACCCAAGTACTTACAAATCTAACATACTTATGACAGTAAATGCAGTCTTATGAATAAAACATATTAAAACACAAGTAGAGTTAAAATGTTATAAATATTTCTTTTTTACATTTTTATTTATTATGTTGAATTAATCAAGTACTTTTTAATACAGCTGAACCCTTCCCAAAGAAGTGCATTAAAACAAAACATTTAATGTGCAACACAGAACAATTTAAAAAAAGGTACATTTAAACTATCACTCAACTGGTTTTCTATACATAGAAATAAAAACGCACTTTTGGCTACAACCAAATACTTTCACTTTGTGCTATAACTTGATAGAATAATATAGCCACGTCAGTTAACTTTCATTCAATAAAAACAAGTTTGAATGAAACATATCCATTTCTTAAAAATATTACAAATGCAATTCATACTATAGACATCATTTTTATTTTTCTCTTTCTGGAACACTCATGGCACAGTAAAGATCTTTAGCTAATAGTGCAGTAAGAACCTCTTTGGATGCAGGAATTTTCACTATTGAGCAAATAATATGGACCATCTAATAAAGCATTATATTTGGTAAAGTTAATATTTAGCAAAGGACAATAAGAAGTTTTTTTAAATATATAAAGTACAAAAAGTTAAAGATACCATGTGTAATAAATACATGGATATTTTAAATGTGCACATTAACAATGTTAGTAAATAATGTAATCTTACTCATAAGTACAACTGTTTTAAAGAAGGCTAATACAACAAGCAATGTGCAATTCATGTAATGAAAAAGTAACTCCAGGTAAAATAAAAATAACACATAGCACGTTTTATACATTACCAAATGCGTACATTTACATTATGTTTTATTTATACCTATGTAAGTAGTATACATTATGTTGTTTTATACAAATGTAAGTAGTATACATGTGTAGTATCACGCACATATTAAATGAACAACTTACAATTTTAATACCACATGAACAAAACAATACTGTATTGCTAACATATGTTATTATTTTTATTGTACTCCACAAATGAAATCTTCTTTGTACCAATGGATAAAAAGACACGCACACCTAGAGAAATTGTATGCAAAAATACCACCATCTAAATAAATGTCCAGCATTATTGAATATACAAACAGTTGCAGTAGAAAGTAGTAGCAATGTACAAAACACAACAAATAAGGTTACACATATGATGTGTAAAAGAAAAAGAAAAAACTATAGAAATTGTAACATTCAAGAAAACACACAAAAGGCTAAAACCAAATAAATATACACATGCAAAGCATGCTAACAGAGGACACCAAATAACAATTGAGCTGAAAAAAGATATTTACTTAGCACAACAAAAACATAAACAATACATACACATTTGTTTTATAGCAGAGAGGATGAAATTGTTTCGCCAGATTGATGAAACAATTAAATATTGCAAAAGGATCATGCAGAGACATGACAAACAAAATATTAAAAATGTTGATGAGGTTTTTCTAACCCCCAAAAGTTATTTGATAGCACTGTAAATGCACAAAAAGAGTTAACAATTTGTTCACACAAGTGTAAACGTGCCCTAAAAAATGTACTACACTCTGGAATTATGTAAAGAAAATATGTTGGGAAAATGGATACCTGCTTCCCCTGCTGAACTCTAAATTTCTAAGCAAAGTACTGTATAAGAAATAATATAATTTATGTTTTCACTATGGAAGATAATAGTTTTGAATGCAAAGATGGAAAATGCATGAGTTCATTGAAGTTTCAAAGAATACTAATACAAACACACTATTAAATCCTACAGTAATGAGTAACACCACAAATCAATGTGCCTTTGACAAACTTGTATCATATGTGGGTCACAATTTCATTTATTAAAATAATTTTTTAATAAGTACTGTAAACATGAAAACAATGGCAAAAAAGACATTTAGCAAAACCTTAATCCAAGCTACTTATAACATTACACATGATTAGCCGGACAACATGTTTCCTCTTCTACTTGAAGCATTGTAAAAGACGTTTAATCAAATTTGGATAGTAGCAGCACATAATACAGCCATGAGACATTTAGTATGGAAAATGCATATTTATTTATTTATTTCTTTTATATAGCGCTGAATGATAGCCCACAGGCATGGGAGCGTGGAACAAGATGTATAACAAAGAACATGCAGTAGTTATGTCAGAGCAGCAGTAAGTCAGAAAAATAGGGTTTTTTGCAATCCCTTTTTAAAGACAGAGAGTGATGTGCATGCTTGTAGGTTAAGAGGAAGTGCATTCCATAGCCTTGGGGGTGCATGTGGAAAGGCCCCCCGCCACACAAGAACACTTGGACTGTCGGGTGACCAGGAGGGAGGTATTGTTCCAGTGTAGTGTCCTGTGAACAGGAAAGCATAGAAGGCATTTGGCAGAATACTCTGGAACTGGTCCATAAAGACAGTGGTGTCTTGTGCACTGTACCCGAAACAATACGGTAGCTAGTGCAAGGCTCTACTGGCTGAGGAGACATGGTCTGCCCTGCCCAGCCCCTTTATAATACGTACAGCATTGTTTTAAACAACCTGTAGATAGAATAGTTGTCCTTTAGATACCCCTAGCAGGAGACTAGCACAGTAGTCCAGCTTGGCCCCTATAATGATGTGTGCAACCATGTCACAACTAGAGGTGTCTAGCAAGGGTTGAAGCTGATCTAGTAGTTTGAGGTGGTATGAAGTACAGGTGACCAGACTGTTCAAGTGCCTTTTCATAGACAGGTCTTGATCCAGGGTGACTCCCAGAGTCTTATCCTTGGACTGTGTTTTGATGGGACAACCTGCGATGGTGAACTGGCAATACTCATGGCTTAGCTTCTGAAGTTGGGGAGCTGTGCCTACAACCATGAGCTCGGTCTTGGAATCATTGAGTGCCAGCCTGTTCACTTGCACCCAGGCCTGTACCTGCCCATAGACACAACTAAGGGCAATGGAAACAAGGGTATAGTCACCTGGCAGTGGCACAAGGCACTGAGTGTCATCAGCATAGTTTGCATAGATGATCCTGCTGCATCCAATTTATTAAATAATGGGAGCATGAAGATATTTGGTAGATAACAACAACAATTGTATGATTGATTAATATCTTTCTGTACCTACCAGGGTAATTTTTGAAACACCTTGGTATTCCCAGCTTTGTAGGAACAACCTGTTTCCTACTGGGACCTTTTTTCAATTAAACTGTTTACCCTGACTGGTTTTAATTAACACATTGAGTTTTGTGTATTTATATATATATATTGTGAATTATTTGTTGAATGCTGTTTTCTTTTCTCTTTATTTCTGCTTTGTTTTCAATAATAATTGTATGTAACTTGTGTTTAAAGTGATTTTATCCGAAAAATGCATCTAGTTTATTAAACTGTTGTACTCTATGGCTTCTCCTTGGTCCTTTTATGTGACTTTCTCAAGCACATTCCTTCTGCAGTTTCTTTGGAGACACAGTTGAAATCATTGACATAAATTAGGACTGTCCTAAGCGTGGGTACCTTGTTTGGTTCTGTTTGCCCCCTCCCACGCTTGCACAAAGGGGCACCCCTATTGCTCGTATAAAAATAAGCATGAAGATATTAAACAGCAATGGCGACACACAGGATCCTTGTGGCGCGCAGCAGAGGACCAGGACCTCTTCTGCCATTAACACTTCAAAAAAGACTCTTGCAGTACGGTCAGATAATGATGATTTTGCCTATCTAGCAGCTGAGGTGGAGAAATGTGCTGTGCTACATAGCCTGTCTGCAAGGATGGCATGGTCCACCAAGTCAAATGCTGCAGACAGATCTATTTGCACCCGCAAAACTGAGTTCCCCTTGTCAATGATGTTAAACATTAGTTTTTAGAGCTAATAAAACCTGCAAAATTACTCTTACAGTTAAAAAAAGCAATGGACAGGGAAAGTTTTGAAATAATTAAAGAAGTCTCTGATGATATACAACACCGATACTTTTGAGCAGAACATTTGCAACATGCTTGCGCATCTCCTCACTTGCGCCAAAAAAAAGGAGCAGCCCAATTCACTAAGGGCATCTGAATGAGCGCCTGTAAGATTTTAGTTGCTGGGAGCCTGTCATACCCAATGCTAATGTATGCAAAGGGGCTGGACAATACATCTTTACACTACTGTCCAGCTCCTCATGAAATGATCTGGTCAACTTTGAGAATAAGCTGGCCTGAGCATTTCCACAATGAGCACAGATGAAGCAAGTGCATTCTCTGCGCTTCTTTCATTTGCGCTCACTTTTGAGAATCTGGCCCTGTACGTCTTGTCATTTTTCAGTACTGCAACATATTGATAATGAAAATGTACTACTTATAAATATTCCAAATGTTCCAAAAATTGTATTTAAAGACATGTTCACTAACAGTATAAAAGAATACACTTGTACACAATGTCACCAAATCATTAACCAAACACTTCAAGTTAGAGATTGTGAAGATTCCTGTGCTCATTTTACTAAGATACATGGCACATGCGGCCATATTCTCAAGTAATTAGCATAAATGAAAGGAGTGCAGAGAATACACTTGTTAAACTTGCGCTCACTGCTGAAATGCTCAGGTCACCTTATTCTCAAAGGTGAGCCCGACCATTTCAAGAGGGGCTCGACAACAGTGCAAAGCTACTCTGCCCAGCCCCCTTGCATACGTTACTTACGGGAGTGCAGTCTTGACACTAATGTATGACAGGCTCCAGCTCCCACACGCATCTAACTGAGATGGGCCGTTAAAGGGCTCATCTCTATGACATGTCAGAGAAATAAAAGCATTTCCACCCCTGCTTGGGAGATAAAATGCAAGTGTGACAGCTGCAGTTTAAACCTTGATCCAGATCGTCTCCTGGCTGGCAGGGACCATCTTGATGCACAGCGTGTAAGTGCATAAATTGGTAGCAATCATGTCTGGATGGACCTTCTCATGTGGCAGCTTGCTTCGGGTCTCCACAGATGCCATTGTTGCCATAACGAGCATCCTGAAAGTCTTCCGCATCTGACTCGGTGGCTGCATCTGACAGGGAGTCATTATTTATGAGTATTCCTAGCCTTTACGCTCAGAGTGGAAGATTTAATCATGTTTTTCTGATTACGCACATACTTATTTATTTATTTTATTTATTGCATTTATTACTCGCCCAAACCCTTGGGTACCACGGCGATGTTACAGACAGCTTGGTTAAAACATTTCTTAGAGATTGCCAATCGGGCGCAGTGCATGTGAATACAAGATAATCATACACGAAGACATTTAATGCAGGGCTTCAGTACAGTGATATTTCCTGAAGCATGGAAGGGGATATTAGTCTTGGTTATGCAAACAGCAAATTAAACCAGCCTAGTGTCAGGATTCTCAGAAGAAGCCTCAGGGCCTCAGCTCGAAGCTTGTTTTTTTCCATAGATGAGCCGCAAAAGTTAAGGTTTAACTGAAATCTGCAGTGTAAGCCAGATCGTTACCAAGATGAAGATTTGTTGCGTGAACGGCCTGGTAGCAAATCTCCTCATAGGCATACTCTCCTCACATTGCAATGATTCTGGCATTCTGATGCTTCCGACACTCAGATCCTTTTGCCAGGCACCCATGACTTCATCCCCCTACCTGTATTCCCATGAACCTGCTACAACCTCCAGCCAAACCTCTGCCACTTCACCGCAGACTCTGATTCAGAGCTTCTCCTCTTGAATATGCCTGCAGGAAACCTTTGTAAATATTTGAATCCTCCAAACCATGGATTCTCCTCATCACCTGCCCAGTGGTGTCACCTGCCAGACCGTCCGCCTTGATAAGGCAGTATCAATGGAAGAGACCAAGGGTTGTGGGAGGGGTGATTAATAATCTTGTCTCTTTCCTTAAGAACTACTGAGGGCCTCCTCATCTTTAACTCTACTGACTGCGACCTGTGCATACTGTGACAGACATGTGCCCAATGTAGAGAGCACGCTTACGTCCCTCACCTTGGTTGTTCTGGGCAGATCGCATACTTCAAGCACCTGGAGCTAAGTTCTGGATTTCACTGAGAAGATAAGAGCATATGATCTATGCATTCATAGGTTCTGGTGCAACTAATGGTAGGTTGAACTTGAGAGTTTGCAAGACTGACTCACGCACCCATACCAATGGATTGTGTAACTCCTTTACAGAAGGTAATAAACAAGCTAACTCAGATCAAAATGTAGGGTGCAACTAGCCGCAATGAAAATACTTTCATAATGGAGTCCATCAAGACCCTTCCGAGTAAATCAGAGGGGAGCCAGTGAGGTTCCAATGCCAGTTTCTCCACTTCACAGACCTCAACCGAGCCTGTACCCTTAAGATGTGGGCACAGGATAATGGCATATAACACAAAATGCAGTCTCCAGACAACCAAAGGCTTCTATGGTGACTCAACGCAAGACATTGAAAATACAGTGTTTATTGCACATTATTTTAAACCCACATATTTTCCAAATGACCAATCTATGATCATCTTTATCATAAGCCAGTTTGGAGGTGGCATTTTGATTTGGGCATCTCTGGGACTAAGTTCTGATGCTCCCATCCTTAGAAATAACTCAAGCTTCAGTAGTCTATTGCAGAAAATATTTGCATGTCATTCCTCCACTCATTCCGAATGGAGTAGAGATATCGAAATTGAAAATAGGGTAGGCAAGATCTCCTGCTTTTATTGCCAATTTCCAAAAATGAGTCACTGAAGTCTGTTGAATTCCAAATTACTGTACTCCAAAATGGGCTCTGACATGGAATACTAAATGCTTTGACCCATGTAGATACTGTGCCTGCTACTTTGGATTTATCACCAAATGTAAGACAGAAAACTAGAGGAAAAGAAAACTGAGAGAGCCCAGCCGTTCCGATCAATCTGCCTCATTGCATCTGCATATGCAACAACTAAACCTTTCATTCCTGGGAAACACAGTCCAAAACCCGTGTAAATCAGGAGCTGATGTCGGAAGAGAGAACCCAAAGAAACAAAGACAATTTGGGCATGCAATGTGGAAACCAGGGACATCTCACTCATGATTATACAATATATTTCTTCTTTTTTGTTAAGTAACCCTCATAAGATCCAGTGGACCTCTCATAGACATACGATCAATTGAAACATCTGCACCCAGGCACGATTTAGTTTGTTAGGTGCGCGATACCAATACCACAATACAATACAATAAACCTAGGTAAAAACCCAGGCTTAAAAGTAAAGGAACTTACTTTTGGGCTCCGTGCGCCCCTGTGCAGGTGATACATATTCCCCGTGACCTCATGTTTGTTTGCCCATTGAATTCTTGGGAATGTCCACACTAGTTAAAGTCCTTGTTTCTGTGAACTTTGGAGAATCTGGAAATGATGTAGGTTTTCAATTCACACAACAGCAAGCTATTCTTTTGTGGAATGACCTCCATTACCCATGTCAACTTTGCATTACTTATAAGAGTTCAGGATCACAGAGAAGCAATTCACTTTTATTCCATTGGCACTGCAAAATTGAAGCCTATTTTAGAGGTGGCATGTTTATCAGGCCATAATCTGTCAATTCTTGGCCTACCAGGAAGTTGACCCTACTCTTGGTACACTGTCATCCAGTATGATTGGCCTACCACAGAGTTGACCTTAGACTTGGCATACTGTCATCTTTAGGAACATGGTTCTGTTCCGGTCTTGGTGGTTGCCTCAACAATGGCCACCTTAAAAGGACCGCCTTTAAAACTAAATTCAATCTTTTTGAATATACCGTCATGCCCTTCAACCTGTGCAGTGCACGAGCAGCGTTTCGGCATTTCAGAACCAACGTGTTCACGATCTGTGTAGAGTGTACCTTGACGCTTATTTGGATTACATCAACATCTACTCCCACAATCTGGAGAATAATATCAAGCAGATTTTATGTAAATTATAAAAATGCCAGTTCCACACACAGGCATATAAATTCCTAATGAAATGCACTCTGATCAAATTGAGTGAAGATGTTTCAAAGAAAGGTATTATGATTGCCACAACACAAACACCTCACTGAACGCCATTGTTTTCTGAGCTTTGACATATTTCTATCGCCATCCTGTGAAGAATTCCTAAGAACAGCTCAACCTTCACACAATGAATTCAAAGAGATCTTTCATTCTAATCCACAATGGCAGCACATGAAGCTCTTCAGCAACTGAAACACACCTTTTGCTCTGTGTCCCTGCTGATAAAACCTGATTCTCCAAAAGCAGTTGCATTAGTAGTGGACACTTCTGCTTGCGTGGTTGGAGCCGTCTAGTCCCAAAAGGCGATGACTACTTGTGCCAATCAATAGTGTATTATTCCCGAAAGTTGAATTCTGCAGAATGTAATTTCACTATCCATGACAAAAAGAAAACACTGGACAATAAAGGTGGATTCACCCAATAGTGACATTATCTGGAGGGATGTTAATATTAATGGTAATGTTAAAGGACATTTGTACCGCTCACTATCACCACCGAAGTGGTCCCCTGGCGCTCTGGCGGCTCTGAAAAAGGGGAGGCGAGGGGGTGGGTTAGTGGGAAATAAGCTGGAAAAGTGCAGGGGAGCAGTGATGTGCTGTTGGCAGCCTCAGCCCGGTGGGTCCGTTGGCTGGGCTTGGGGTGTTTTATGGTCCGTAGTCATCGTGTGCTGTTGTGAAAGTCTATGTGTGGTTTGTTTTGTTGTTGCATTGTTGTGAAGTTTGTGCGGATTGCTGCGTTTTAGGCTTGTGGTTGTGTTTGGTTATAGTTTGAGAGGTGTATGCAGAGGGATGGAATTGTTAGTTGGTTGGTTAGTTGGCATTGCTGTCCTTGCAATTGTAGGATTCCATCTAGGTTCGGTACATGCCAACAGTCACATTTCTATCTAGATGCGGCGCAAGCTAAAGTTCAGATTTCCATACTAGTGTGGATCCGATAGATGCTCTAAGCGCCCATACAAACTTTACCTTTGTGAAGGAGACTCATTGCCTGAGCCCCTGACATGCTGGATGGATGTTCTCAATTACACTCTGACCACAAAAGTGATGGGTGTAAGGTTTCAAATGAATCTAAACCACTGGCAATTGCTCTGTGCAACCTTCCACACCACAATCTTTTAGCCCGTCTGCGTCATTGCAAAAGGGGACCAGCTATGTGCAAATCAGTCAGAAGCTGCCGCCACCGAAGGTAGTAGCCCAGCCGAACTGCTAGGCCAGGTCCCCTCTGCACAGAAAACCAAGCAACCAATTACACTCTGCCTTATCAACCTGGCACAAAGAAATTGAAAGAGGATGTTCTTTGTAGACCAACTTACATTTTGACAAAACAGGTCCAGCCGCTGGCCAACATGAAGCCTGCACTGGAAGATAGTGTTAGTGCACTGCAATACATGGAGCCATGGCCTAAGGTTTCCATGCTGAATCAATCATTTGCAGACCTTTTGAAAACAATATTCTGCCCTTACAATATTTTATTTTCAGGACAGGCCCTATGTCTGATTGCTTGAGACTCATCAAAAACTGCTGAAATAGTTACGACTCCAACCTGAGTGGTCATCTGGGGGGAAATATGATGAACAGAGGTTTTGGTGGATGCAAATGGAGAAGGATACCATGTGATATGTGCAAGAATGCACTGTCCGCAACCAACAAAAATAGCCCAGGTAAGCAGCAGCCGGATTGTTACAAACTGGAGTAGCCGTACCCTGGATTTCATTTCTGAGCTACCCCGATCATGAAAGAACGCAGTGATGTGGGGGTTGAAATTCTGCTCACACTGGCTGACTGAACCACTAGGTTTTCAAAACCATCCTTCAACCACCAGGCAGGCGGACAGAACGAGCGAACCAAGTAATCAAGCATTATCAGCAATGCTTTACTGCTCAAGCACAGGATAATAGGTATACGCTCCTACCGTAAACGGAGTATGCCTATAGAAATCTCCATTATGTTCCTGTTGGTATGTCCCCATTCCATTGTTTAGTTGGAATTCATGCCCAGATGTTTCTGATTCCCCTTGCTCAGACCCGGTTCAATTCCTGAAGCTCATGATATGGCTAGGAGAAGGGTTTCTCTACAACAGAAAGCACATGACACATTACAATAGGCAAACACATATGAAACCACTCCTGACCATGAGAAATGAAGAACTCCAGTCTACATGGTGCATAGACTGCATGGCTAGCCAATAAGCACATCCCAGATTCCTGAATACTGCTGACATTTGAAACACAGGTTTGTTGTCCCTTTCAGAATCCTCGAACTCGTGTCTCCGGTAGCAGTTAAGTTACAAGGAGCTACAAGTGAGTGTTTCCATCCTGCCTTCCATGTTTCTCACCCTAAGCCCGCTGACCCTGCACACCAGA
Source organism: Ambystoma mexicanum (assembly GCF_040938575.1). Lineage (NCBI taxonomy): Eukaryota > Metazoa > Chordata > Amphibia > Caudata > Ambystomatidae > Ambystoma > Ambystoma mexicanum. Next base: position 382,572,954 of record NC_090925.1, read on the forward strand.
GACCATGTTTCACTGATCTGGATGTCGCTGACATCTCAGACTACACGATCCAGACTCTTTTAGGCACCTGATGAAGATGTTCCAGGCTAGAACATATCATCCACTGTAAGGTTCTTCGTTTTAAAGGGACATCCTGGAAGTTCAGCTCCGCTATTAAGGCCCTTCAGCTCCTGAGGCAGTTTCACTCCAGGCAATCTGATGAGGCGAGTCCTTTAAGGGTAGTATTATCCGGATTAAGGATTCTCAGACAAACCTGCTGACTGGTGTGCTCAAATGTTGCAGTGCTCTGCAGATACGCTGCAAGATTTAAGGTTTTAGCTTGAATCTGCATCACGAACCAAGCAGTTATCAATATGAACAGCGTGTGGATTTCACCTTGCAACAATTCTGCTCTGCTGACGCATCTGATGATCAGCTCCTCCCAATCAGCAACCCGTCACCGCATCGCGCGACGGTATTCCTGTGAACCTGCACTGGCCTCCAGCCAGGCTTCTCTTGCTTCCCTCCATCGTCTAACGTCTTCTCCTTGCCACCTGACCAGTGGGCTCCCCCGCTCCAGCTGGGTAAGACTTGTGGGGTTCTTAGATTTAGGGAGGCGGGCCAATTCATTATTGGTCATCTTGTCCCTTGTCCCAGCACTCCTGAGTGCCGCATCACCACAACTCGAGCAACAAGGGGATGTTCCTGTGCGACGTTTGGTCAGCTGGGCCATACACCTCTATGGTATTGTACAGCTGGACCTAGTGCCCTTTCATAGCCTGCCAGAATATTCGTGGGACACCTGAACTGCACAAGAAACCTCTGCACCCCCTTATGCTCACTCTTCATCAAGGGTATAGTGTGACTGTCTTCTCTAGCATGCCCAGTGCTCTTGGACCACCGGCCATGGCTTCCACACCATACTGTAATGTGCTTAACCTTGGCTGAGTAGCACTCTACACCGCGACCTAATATGCGCTGTACATTGGATTGCTTCATTACATAATATACGCAGTACAATTTAGCGCTGCTCTACGCCATGACCTAATGTGTAAAGTAAAAACTGGACACAGTGACACTCTGCACCATGCCATAGGGAGACTAGTACACCTAGGCTCCCAATGTGCCTAGCATACGTTGGCTAGGCGCTGCTTCCCACCATTCCATAACGTGGCTAGTATTTCTGGCCTGAGTGCTGTTATAAACCATGACCACATATGACTTACAGGCATGACCAATTGTTGCTCTACACCATGCTGAAACATGCACTGCTGTTCTGTGACCCTGTATGCCCTAATTTGTCTAATACACCTTGAATTAGTGCTTCGGTCCATTTGCTTAATGTGCAGTGCATGGTACACCTACACTGCATGCCCCAATATAATGATTTCTTATTTATCTTGTGCTTTCGCCAAAGCACTGTGCATATGCAATCATCACCCTACTGAAGTTGGTACTCATTTATGGACCTCGGAAGGATGAAAGGCTGAGTTGGCCTTGCTGGGATTCGAACCTGTGACCTGGCTGCAGATCGCAGTTACACGTGCTCAGCCCGCTGAGCTATCTTGTCGGCTGTAATATAATACAATATAATCACCTACAGTGCCGAGTAATAGTGAGTGTCCATTCGCACCACCCCTCATGTGAATAGTACACTGGACTACGCATCCCTTTACACCATGCCCAAGTGTGTCCAGTGCACCTGAAACCAGTGCTGCTCTACACCCACTTAATGTACCTAGCGCAAAGGATGCTTCACCGTGCATTAGTGCACTCACACACCTGGATGCATGCCCTAATGGACTATGAATACCTAGACTGGTGACCCACCAAGCCTTCTTCTATTCTGTCTAGTTCACTTGGATCGAATGACCCACTACAACACGCCCTAATGCGAGTACTACACAGTAAAACTAGACACACTACTCCTCCTTTAAATAAAGCCCTAATGTGCCAATGCACGTTGACTAGATACCCATCTACACCAAGCTGTGTTGTGTCTTCCACGTCTGGGCTGAGTACACATCTACAGCTTGCTCTATTGATGTGTACACGTGATGCCATTTCAAAATAAAATAACTTACAAAGTAGGCAATAACAGAGAGCAGAGGCAGGCATAGGGTTAGGTGCCTTTACATAACAGCATTGTTGGATTAGATGACGTATACTGGAAGGTGAAGAGGTAAGAAAAGGATCATAAAACAGGTACAGGCACAGGGACTGGGGGGGTGGGGGCTGTTACAACATTTTGACATTGAGAGCCTGTGGCTTGTATTTACATATTTACAAATCATATAGAATAGTCCTGAGAACAGAATGCAGAAGAGGTGGGTTCTGAGGCTCATTTAGATAGGAGAGTTGGAGGGTTGGGGGTATCCCTTCCATTGCCAGCACATGGAGTTTCAGCATCTTTTTTTAAAGTTCTTCTGAAGAGATGGCTTTGATGGCCTCTGTGACAGCATTTCCGTAGAATGGGGCCAGTAGAGAAAAGGAGTAAAAGCGGGAGGAGGCACAATGGGTGGGGGTTTATAGCTTCTGAAGAGATGTGGAGCGGAGAGTTCAAGAGGGTCAATGTGATGAGATGCATTCGTTAGATAGTGGCGGGCAAGACTTTGGATGGATTAATAGACGAGTATCAGGAATTACAAGAGCAATTTTGCATGGAAGGCCATTCAGTGTGGTAATGATAAGTATAGGTGTAAAGAATCAGGGTAAGTTCAAAAGAGTCTGTGTCACAAAGATATGGATTTTATTGATGGGAGCAAAAGAGTAGAGTGGTAGACAAAGGAATAGGCACAGGAGTAGAGAAAATAATTTTAGTTGAGTAGCGTGTGAAGTATGGGCAGATTTCTCTAATGTTTAGGAGGTTGTTTCTGGCTGAGGTGGCAGTGGTCATGGTGAACTGGTATTGTCTCTGATCGTTGTTAAAGAGAAATCCACGGTTGGGAAACATGCATGATGTGTGAGGAATTTAGGAGGAAAGAGATGGAGGATGGGAGAGTTTGGTCAGCAAAGAGGACAGGAAGAAAATTGACCTCCGTTTTTGAACAGTTTAGCGTGAGGCAGTCTAGAGTCATCCAGTTGCAGTTTGGCAGTTGGGTAGTTGTTTATGCATTGAGAGATTTCAGTGAAGAAGGGGAAGGAGAAGCATATCAGAGTATATTCAGGGAAGAGGTGATAGTTACAACCAAAGGAGGAAATGTGTTTGTGAAAGGACAAGGTAAACAAGGTGGAGAGAAATGGGCCTACAGCTGATCCTTGAGGAACAGCGACATGAAGGGGTGTTGGGTAGGAGGAGGCTCTTGAGTTCCATGAGATGGAGAAGGAGCAGTCAGAGAAATAGGAGGCCACCAAAGTGAGTACGGTATCCTTGAAGCTGAGGCAGTAAAACGTTTGAAAGTTGGAGGGATGATCCACAGTGTCAGGGAAAGCTGAAAGGTCTAGATGGATGAAAAAGGAGGAGAGGTGAGAGTGGTGGGCAGTGGTGAGGAAATTGGTGACATGGGGGAGTGTGTGTGTGTGTGTGTGTGGGTGTGTGTGTGTGTGTGTGTGTGTGTGTGTGTGTGTGCAGTGTCTGGACCAGTGTCCAGATTGGAGGGGGGTTGGCAAATGAGTGTGTCTCGAGATGAGTGTGTGTGTTGGTCACAATGGAGTGTCTGGACCACTATCCAGATTGGAGGGGATAAGCAAGTGAGTGTAACCCTATATAGTTAATTATGCGGTTGAAGACAACCCTCTCGAAGTGGCTGGGGACGAGAGAGAGACATACAAATCTGTAGAATGAGGGGTTGTTTGGGCCAGCACTTGGTTTCTTTAGGAGATGTTTAACTCTGACTATTTTATAAGAAATAGGTTGATTACAGCAGAGAGGTGAGCGGAGGTTACCGGTTCAAGTTCTTTAACAATTTGTGGTGCTAATGGGTCAATTGGAGTGCAGAATGGGTTGGTAGAATGAAGAATGGGTAGGAATTCAGTGAGGAGATAAGAGAGAAGTGAGATAGAGGGGAGAGCGTGGATAAGATGGGAGGAGGGGAGGATGAGGAAGGGGTGAGGGAGATAGAAGGGGAACAAGGTTTCCTGTACTTTGGTGATTTTAGCAGAGACATAATAGGCAAAGTCATCAGTGAAGAGAGAGGAAGAAATTGAGCATTTCCCATACTGTAAATAATAGTCGGGGGTCCTGGATAGGTTGCAAGGGTGCAACCATAGAACTGAAACAAGAGTGTAGTAGGAATATTTGGCTCTGTCCAGAGCTGTGGTCAGAGCCAATAAAAGGATATGGTAGACAATGAGAATAACTGGGATTGCTCTTTGCAATAACGACATAAGCACCAATGCATTTCTGTCCTCAGCAGCTTGATGGCAGAGGACACCCATGGATGAAGACACGGGCAGGAGGGGGTGAAAGAGTGGCCAAGCTAGTAATCATTGTAGGGGGTATTAAGTGCAGGGTTGAATTCTGAAAAGGCAAGTCTGGTGAAGTGAGCAAGGCTAGGAGAGAGAGCTTGGAGTGAGATGCGGATTTGACCAAGATAGGGGACCCTTGAGTCGAGTTTTAATGTACATTTGATGATGACTGAGGCAGGGGGATGGCAGAGTGTGAGAGGAATAGAGATGGCGACCTGAATGATAGAGTGGTCAGGGGGAAGGTGTCAATTGTGTGAGCAGAGGAGACCATGGTGCAAAATGGTAATATTATGTCGACAGAGCTGTGTTGGGTGTGGGTTGGAAGATTGTGTCAGCTGATTAGCGAGTTGTCAGAGCGAGTGGAGTCAATGTAGAGCTGTTGGGCCTTGGTCATATTGGGGGGGAGTGTGGAGGTAACCCATTATGACAGCATGAGCATTAACTGGGAGTGTTTTAAGTAAGAGGCCAAGATCTGAGAAGTGGTTGAGTCTGCCAGGTGGCCAGTTGAGAGTGTAGACAGAGGAGAAAGCGAGAAGTTAGACAAAGATATGCTCGTCATAGGAGGGAGTGAAATCACAGACGGGATGGGTTGTCGGTGGTGTGTTCTTGCTAATCATGAGAGCAACACCACAGCATTTCTTCAGAGATGAGAAGAATGAGGGAAAGAAGAAAATCAGTGTCAAGGGCTACCAGATAGGGAGTGTCATGGGGGAAATCCAGGTTTCCGTGATTACGAGAGTTTGGGGTGATGGGAATCAAAATGATTCCTGAGAAAGGAGGGTTCTGTTGCAGAGGGTCTGGGCATTACAGAGACGCAGGGTGAGAAATGCAAGTTAAGAAATCACAGGGTTCTAGGCGATCAAGACATGCAAATTACGAAATGGCCATTCCAAGGTGACCAAGAAATACAATTTAAGAAATCATAGGGTTCTAGATAAGCAAGAAATGCAATTTACAAGGTGCAGTTGGTACAAGCATTGGTGTAAGTTCATAACAGTGATTGTGAAGAACTAGGAAATGGAACTCACAAGGTAGTTCTGCATTATTGGGAAAATGGATGAAGGAGGTAATATGGTAGAATGGATGGCTCTAGCACCAATCAGACCCTTACAGACCAAACAGAACCAACCTGCCCTTGTATATGCAACACTTTGCTGTGGATGCTAGGCAGTGGGATGCCTGTGATCTAGGATTGACTTGATTGACTGGATGCTCCTATGCGGCAGTTGTCTACTTCCAAAATGGCTGCTCAAGAGATAAAGTCCAGGAATAATGATGGTCCAAATGCAATGATCCTTTTCAGCTGAGCTCCAACTCTACTGGGAGTTGAGCAAGTGTTGTTGTTGGTGAATGCAGGCTCCTGGCTTCTATGATGCACTTGCTTGACAGGGAAAGGCCGGTAGAAATCTGATCTGCAGTCTCCCAATCACCAGGGTGAAAGGGCCAATGGAAGAACTGCCTACTTTCACAATGGCTGTTGAAGGTACAAAGGCCAGTCAAAATGGTGCTCCTAATACAGGGATCTTGTGCAGCTGAGCTCTGGCTCTGGTACTGTTGGTGCAGACTGCAGGATTCTGCCTTATGGGATGCACCTGGGCTAAATGTATAGTTGCACCCATGCAATGTACCTAGCACACCTAGCCCAAATGTACCTCCTCGTCTACATAATGTGCATGGTATAACTAGACAGGGCAGCCCGCTGCACCTACTGAACAAGTCTAGTACAGGTGAGTAGGAAAACTAAACGTCTTGAGAAAAGTACAAGGGAACGCCTGGGGACATTGATACTGACACAGCACAACCCAACCTAAAATGGCAAGGCTTGAGTGCCAGAGTCAGACTCCCCAAAATATGTATATTATTAGGGGTATTTATTTAAAAACACACCGAATTATGCCAATTTTACAAACACTCCAACTGAGCAGGAATATGCTTTAATATTTTGAAATTTGTAATCACAATTTTCCAGGTATGTGTGTTTTCTCCAGGAATTTGTTTTTAATCAGGAGAGTCCCAAGTCTACTCTCAGTTGGACCACAGCCCACCACCCTAGGGAGCTGAACAACATTTTCATCTATGCTGAAAATCACAAGCAAGTGGCTGACAGGAGAGCGATTCTGAACTTGCAATGTCTGAATTAAGAAATGTAAAGGGAACAGATGAGCAAGTCAGTCTGCTATGTATAGCGCCAAAGAAGCTGACGTCTAGCTAGCCCTCCAGGCACCTTCTAACTGACAATTCCATGCAACCCTCATATGCCCTTTTCACATATAAATGGGCAGGCCATGGATGGACAGGTCTGCATTTACCTCCATGCCCCTTTTCCTGGCCCCAATCTGTCCTGAGGTCTTCAACCCACTTCTTTAACGTTCCGCTAAGGGAGGCACTCACCCGTAGCCCTTTCTGCTTATTTCCAAGCCACATATCACACCCATATCCTTCCTCCTCGTCCCACTCTTACTAATCAGGAAATACCCAAACAGAGGCTTTGACGCATCGAGAAATTAAAGGACCAATTGAGTGAATACAACACACATGTTTATTGAGGCTGCAAAGCCAATCCACATCATTTACACACTGGATCTCATACCCCCACTTAAATCTACTTTCTTCATTTCAATTAGGTCTAAATGGCAATAACAAAAACATAAGTGGGCCTAACTAGGTGGCAGCCCTCTGAATATTCAGCAAAGGTACCCCTCGATGTGTGCCTGTGAAAACAAAATCAAAATATCGAGGCTGAGTACCCCAAAAGGAAATACACCAAACACGGGTTACAAAGGAACATACAAAGTACTTTATTTTATACTGAATCCAGTTACAAAAACAGAGCAAAATCAGATAGCTATCGGCCCTCAGTACAACACAACTAACTCCAGCGTGGTTCAGTGTGTTCAGTGAGAGACGCTGTACATTAGAATGCTTTGGATTTTTATACACTTTGTGAGCACAATGTCCAGCCCCACTTCGGGTTAATACTCCACTTAATACATCACCGATCTAGGGTTCATGCCAAGTCTCGAACAACCGCATATAACTGGTTCGCTTTTAATACATGTATCAACAAGCCTATACAGCAACTGTGTATTTTGGGATTTTCCATGTTAGTCTTCTAAAACATTAATACAATGTGGTTAAACAAGTGTTCTATGTTCAGTATTTGAATACATTGTTTTTATAGTATACTCGTGGATTAGTTTCTTTACACGAGTAGTCCCTTACACACAGGTCAACGAAGGACAAGGGGCCTCATTACAACCCAGGCGTTAAGGGTTTAACGGCGCTGTCGGCGCCATTAACCCTTAACGCCTGATTACCATTTTAACGCCTGCTTTTAGCAGGCGTTAAAATGCAAGGCGCTAACCCGCCTTGGTGCTAATTACGGCACCGTAATTTACGGTGCCGTAATTAGCGCCTTCCCCACTCCCATTATGCCCTATGGGGCAAAAATGGGAATGGGGAAGGGTAAATGGGGAATGGGGATTTACCGCCCCACTCACCTTGGAATGGGGCGGTAAATCCGCCATCCACCATGGTGTAAACAGAGTTTACACCATGGTGGTAAAGTAGGGAATTTACCGCCTGGGTTGTAATGAGGCCCAAGGTCTCAGTTCACGACCTCAACAAGTGGCCTGCAGGCAAGTTACATATTAGCTATGTACAGAGGTCAAGACGGCCATGTTGTATTTTGGAATGACATCGTCCACCATTTTAACTCACAGGTTGACTTTACAAAGCGAATCCTAAAATGGCGGATTGACCTAAAATGGCGGCTTACTTTGATTTTAAGGTCAGGACCTTGCAACACGGATTCTTTCGTAAGCGACTTTCGAGCACCTTGGCGTAGGCCAATATACATATATTTATTGCAATAGGAGGCACGATATAATTTCTCTTTTGACATGCCGAGAATGTTGCCTTGATCCAAGTGGATCTACCCTGAAGAGAGGGGGAAGAAGGACATTGGGAATGAAGTAGATGAAAGAAATAGTGCCTTTTCTCCATTAAGGTAGAGGAGGACTCCCTTCGGGCATCCAGTCGATGTGGTAGTCTTTCTTACTTGGAGAGGTGGAAGAGAGGGAAGGCTCCCCTCAAAAGAGTAGAATGGTAAAAAAAACCTTAGGTTGGAATGCAGTGTCAGGTCTTCTAGTTTGATATCGACAAATGGCCCAGCAAATAGGAACGTCCAATTCCTCGATCCTGAATGCAAATGTAATCTGCACAAGTTAGGTTCTAGAGGTTTGAAGGGGGATAGCGCAATGCCCTCAAAACAGGCCCCTCGGGAAGGCCCCACAGAGGAAGAGGATTCCATCATCACCATCATTCTCATCTATGCTTAATTTCGGAAACAAGTCCCATCAAAGCCAACACAAAGGAGAAACAATTCATCAGAATAAATACGTAATTAAAAAATACAAGCAGATAAAATGATTAAGATGAAAATATAAACAACTTTACTAGAACTATATATAATGATCCTCATCCTCAGGCACTCCCGCAGGCACACATGTCGCTCAACAGAAAGTCCTAAATAAAAGGCTTACTATTTTACAGAACACAGCGGATATCAGGCATAAACAGTGATAAGTGTTCAGGGATGACAATACAAATACTACGTACTTAAAGGACAATGTTTAGACAGGGCAAAAACGAAACGCACACAAGCCAATGCTTAACAGAAATCAAAATCAGACCAGAGCAGTAAAATGCACAAAATATCAAATCACGGTACTTCTTTTTACTAATTAGGGCCTAGTGACTTCAGGAAGAGTGTTTGCAGAAGAACATGGCTCATTTAAGCACCTTGCACTGCTGTCCCTTAAAAAGAGAAAAGGCCAACGTTTCCTAAGATAGAAAAATGATAGACAAAAGAAGAAACAAATACACTCATCTTCCTTAGCAGTCAAACAGAAGGAACATGTATCTGTTGACCCAGGATCTACCTTGCAAGATAAATAACACAACTTTTCCTGGCTCAGATGGGTTCAATTTAATCTTGTTCAAAAGCATGCAAATATTTAAACAACAGACAGTGGTCCATAAGGGGACTACTTTCGGGTTTGGCAAGAACTGTCAGCGATATCCCATTGCCACTAGGCTCGCCTTACCAAATGCACAGACAAATGCTCAATAGCATCAAGGCTGTCCCCAAGAAGGACCCAGGCCTGTTGCGTTTCGGGTTGATTTTACATGCCTTATCTAAGACAAGGTTTGGCCCCTTGGAACCTTTAAGATATCAAGTAGGGGCTACTTATAGATTGCTACGGACTGGTTGGACTACAACCAAAGCCATAGCAGGCTGGGTTTCCATTTTGCCTCGTAGCTAATGCCAACACAATGCAATTCCAACTGCAAATAGACGCTGGGAGTCCCACTGGGAAGAACTAAAAGGACATTAATAAACTGCTTCTGCCCAAAGGAAAGAGAGTTTTTTTTGATCGGGCCCCATAACTTGGCCCTGATATGATTACACATTACACATAGCACTCTGTAGCCTGAAACTGTAGGACTAGAAGTTCTCCATAGCAGCGCTGGGAAAAGCTCAGGGTCAAGCTCTCACTTGTATGTAAAATTGTCTCGCTCTTACAATAAACCCCCAAACAATCAAAACAATACTGTGAGGGGTCAGAATTGTGAAGCGGACCATGTTGTGAAGTTTTCTCAACAAATGGCATTTTATTATATTAAAAGGTTGGATGAACGCCTCAGTATCCCTAGCCTGATGAGGATTTCTCTGCCTAAAATAAATATTAAGGAAACTCTAACAAAGTATGTGTTCTTCACACTCATACATACAACAAATAAATAAGGAAAAGCATGGCAGTTCAAATCAATAATAATTGTAATCACAATGTAACAACAGTCTCTCTTCACAACCTGGGCAAACTCCCCTTCCCCACGTTTAAACGTGATTCTGCTTTACAGTTCAAGCAAAGAACAAAAGGAAATCCTGGATTGCAGCAAAGCTCCAATACAGTTTGATGCAATTTCAACTTGTCAATAGAAAGTTCCAACACAGAAGATATCAGGCTCTTCTTCTTCCTTAAACAGATTCTCAGTTCCTCAATAGCACCAATCATTGTCTTGGTCAGTATGATTTTCCACTCTGATAACTAAAAAAAAGCAACTTCTCTGCAACAGCCTTGCACGGCTCTTTCCACAACAATATAAAGTGTCTCGGTCAGGACCACCTTGTAGCACTTCTTCAACTTCCACCTGGCCCACGTCCATGCCAGGTCCACAATCTCCAAAGGTTTTCCATCTGGGTATACTCCCCTGCCCGAACAGCGTTTCATAACAACAAGTGCTTTTATGGTTAAGATCAACTGACAAGAGGTTCACAACAGCTTCACAGTGTTCAACAAATTGCAGCTTCAAAACATTCAACGTTTCAGGAAAAACAAGATTCACATTGGTGCTCTTTAATACTCTTCTGCAAACGATGCTCCTCTCCTTCTGGATATCTATTTGCGTAGTTCGGTATTCAAAACTGTTCCCTGCACTACTTTTCTGTGAGCATTTCTCACTCGCCGAATGCCTGCTTTCAATATGCAAGCAGGGATGGAGCGCTCCAGCATCATAGACAGCTTGTGAACTCAATGTCAGGGGCTAGGGATTGAGTAGAAGGAGGTTTATGGTGTGTAAATGAGGTTGGAAACTACATTTCCCAGTAGGCATTGGGACAATGTGTAGTTTCATGTGCGCGCCACTCGCCAGCTGCCAGTAATCAGGAAGGCGTGTATAAACGGCCATCCACCCGTGCTCGGTGCTGATGATTAATGTTGAAGAGCACGGGCGGTGGCGGCGATGCTGGCAGCAGACTGAAGACGAGTTCGGACAGACAAAACGGAACCCTGGAGGAGACGTTGGAAGTAAACGTCGGGTCGAGGCGGTGAGGAAACTGATGAAGCCTTTCCCGCTCATGTCTTTTGGGTCTGGGGAAACCGCAGGAGGCGCCCGGACAGCCAGTTAAGTGTTCACTGAGTTTGATGTGGGAAGTGATTCTGCTAATGCTCAGGTTGCGGCGGTGATTAAGGTGACTATTCTATCTCATTTTGCGGCTGCACATCGTTTGGGTCCGGACGTCCTCAGGAGGCATCCGGACAAGCAGTTAAGTGCATTCTAGGTTTTCTTTTGGATTAGAATATTGTTACAGCACCCAATTGAATGTTTGCCTGCAGACTGTTCCAAGACAGGCACCTATGGGGTCAGACCAGAAAATTACTGAGTTTAGTTCGTGAGGGGCAATGCTAAATAGCTTTTGAAGGGCTTGAGACACACATACTCCCCTCATTTGGATGTTTCCAGGCTGTGCAATGTTATGTTTCATGTTCTGTTTCTTTGGATTGCCCTATTAGGGCCATGTGTCTCCGTCCTCATCATGTCCTGCCAATTTTATGTGTGTGCCATATGTTTATGCAATGTTAGATGTTCCGTGTAACCAGAACTGGTTATTGAGGTTATGCTTTCATTTTCAGTAACTATTACTAAGTTCCATGTGTTGTGTAATGTGTTTGTGAGTTCATGGGAGTTACGTCATGTTCTACGAGTTAAAGTGTTATGCCAACATCTCGGGGGGTACGGTAGTATGTCAGAGGTATTAAGTCAGGAATTGCTGGGTAGGCATAAGCTGTTTTTTAGGTTTTATCCTCCATGTATGCATATGTTTTTCCCTTCCTTCCCTTTGTCATTCCATCCCCTTTCCCTAACTCCGTCTTCCCCCCATTGGCTGCCACATGGCTTCCTGTCTTGTATACATCACGCGCCCGTGCCAACCACGGTGGGAGGGTCGATCTATTCAGCTTCTGTGATTCGGGAGAGGGGATTGATCTCCTCCTCCTTAAGCATTATTGACAGAATCATCAGCCCCCAATTTCGGGATTACTGAACCACCCAGGCCAAATGGAGAACCCTCCCTTGTTAGCGGAGGTGCTAAAAGCACTACAAGACATTCAGGTAGAATTAGGACATGTTAGACAGGAATCTAGCACATTGAAGACACAGGTGCACGGATTAGTAGCACAGGGGACCCTGTTGGAGGAATCAGGGTTATCTACAGGAAGAGTAGGAGCTAGAGCACCCACGGTAATTGTCCCACCCCCAAGTAGTGTGCCATTGGTAGCTGCTGAAAGATTTTCATGGGATTCCAAGAAATTTATGATGTTTTTGACACAGTGTAGGTTACATTTTTTGTGTAAACCTTCAGCATTTGAGACTATCCAAGCGAGGACTGCATTTGTAATATCATATTTGTCGGGAGATGCGGCAGCTTGGGCTATGCCATTGGTGCAGAAGGATGACCTGTTATTATATCACTCAGACAATTTTTTGGCGGAATTTGGTCGATTGTTTGACCGCAGGGAAGTTTCTTTAGCACAAGACAAAGAGTTATTGGCATTAAAACAGGGTACACGAGATTTGGTTTCTTATGTAACACAATTTAATAGGCTGGTCATTGAAACAGATTGGCCAGAAAATAAACAGACAGTTCTGTTTTATCAAGGTTTAAGAGAAGAATTGAAAGATGCCATGGCACAGGTGGAGCCCCAACCCAGTAATTGCACAGCCATGATTGATTTGGCGTTAAGGTTGGATCATCGGATGAATGAGCGCAAGGGAGACAGGAAAAGACCAGAGGTGGTACCGTTTGTAAAATTGGATAGAGGAAAAATCAACAGAAATGGAGAAGGAGAACCAATGCAGATCGGAGGGGCTGGAGGTCCGCTATCGGTAGCAGAAAAGGAGCAGCGAAAGGCTAATAATTTGTGTCTATACTGTGGGCAACCAGGGCATTATATACGCACTTGTCCAAACACACCAAAGAAGGCTACTGGCGGAGAAAAGAACAAGGGGGAGTTGGGAAAAGGATTGGGCTGGCCTTAGGGGGAACGCAGGTGTCAGGCTCAGTGGTAGGAAGGTTCCCCACTTGGGTAGCAAATACTACATGAAAGGGTAATTCCCATTTGTATATTTTGGTAACTTTGTTTTTTGCATGTCCAAAACAGATGGTGGCAGCTATGGTGGACTCTGGGGCAACCAGGAATTTCATTGACATTAGTTTAGCTAAGAGGTTGGGGTTACCATCGAGAGAAAAAAAGCAGGTGGAAGGGGTGCAGTCGGTGGATGATTCCCCTTTAATTTTAGGACCCATTTGTCAGCAAACTTAACCTATAAGAATGAGGTGTGGGTCAGGCCACGTGGAGCAGATTGTCCTGGATTTGATAGCAGCACCCCAGTTTGGTCTTATTTTGGGCATTCCCTGGTTAACACAGCATAATCCAAGGATTGATTGGGTTACTATGGAGGTCTTTTTTGAGAATCAGGAATGTATGGGCCATATGGAAGAGGAGTTGGGCCTTGCTTTATTTTTGGCAGACCAGCCATCTGCATCTAAGGTTGTGGGGGCGGTGGGATTAGCGGTTCCTGAGCAATATCAAGATTTTGTGAATGTTTTTGATAAAGGTGGAGCAGAGAGATTGCCGCCTCACAGACCTTATGATTGTGTAATTGAGTTAGAACCAGGGGCTAAATTGCCTTGTAGTAGGATATATGCGTTGACAGAAACAGAAAATCCACATCTTCGTGAGTACTTAGATGAGATTTTGAAGAAGGGATGTATTCGACACTCCACGTCACCAGTCTCATCTCCATTGTTTTTCGTTCCAAAAAAGGAAGGAACTCTTAGGACATGCATTGATTACCGTGCTTTGAACAAGGTGACGGTAAAGAACAGATATCCACTGCCTTTAATTTCAGGACTGCTGGATCAGGTAAAGACAGCAGTGGTGTATACAAAACTTGATTTACGAGGAGCATATCATTTGATTCGTGTCAAAGAAGGGTATGAGTGGAAAACAGCATTCCAGACTAATTTTGGTTTATTTGAGTATTTGGTTATGCCTTTTGGTTTATGTAATGCTCCTGTGGCTTTTCAGTATTTTATGCAGAGGTATTGAGTGAGTTTTTGGACATTTTTGTTATTGTGTATATTGATGACATTTTGATTTACTCCACTTCAAAATAACTGCATGTGAGCCATGTGAGGGCTGTGCTGAAAAATTGCAGGACTATCAGTTATACGTAAAGTTAGAGAAATGTGCCTTTCAAACCACACGGGTGGCGTTTTTGGGGTTCATATTGACTCCGGAAGGAATAATCATGGACAAACGTAAGGTACAAGCAGTTCTTGATTGGCCCACACCCCAATGCATTAAAGATATCCAGTCTTTTTTGGGTTTCGCCAACTTCTATAGACGGTTTATTACCATTTTCTCCCAGACTGTTGCACCTATAACAATATTATTAAGAAAGGCAACAAACTTTTGTTGGAGTCCAGAAGCTGAAGGGTCTTTTCAAGAATTCAAGACGGCATTCACGTCAGCACCAGTATTATGGCATCCTGATCCTGAGAAAATGTTTCAAGTGGAAACTGATGCGTCAAATGTGGCGGTGGGGGCAGTGTTATCTCAAAAGGATCAAGAAGGGGTTTGGCATCCAGTAGCATACTAGTCAAGAAAACTCACTCAATGTGAGCAAAATTACTCCATCACCGATAAAGAACTACTCGCTATTAGAGCGGCCTTTTTTGAATGGAGACATTATTTACTGGGAGAAAAACATCAGGTGTTGGTGGTGACGGACCATAACAATGTACAGTATTTCAAGACAGCCCATACATTGAGTCCCAGCAATTACGTTTGTCACAATATTTCAATGAGTTTAACTTTGTGGTGACCTTCAGGCCGGGGAAAAGAAATGGAAAAGCAGATGCCTTATCCCGCCAGCAAAATCTAGAGAATATGGTGACTGAGGTAAAGCCCATAATTCCAGCAGAAAGGGTGGTTGGAGCTGTGGTGACCAAGTTATTGAATCAAGTAAAACAGAAAATGAAGAAGCCAAGGAATCGGGATTGGGGAGTGAATGAGCCTTTGGCAACTATCAGAGATAAGCTTCCCTATTATGATGGACGATTATATTTGCCCACCTTGGATCTACAAAAGAAAGCCTTGCATTGGTGCCATAATTCACCCTTGGCAGGTCATTCAGGCAGTAAAAAGACACAGACTCTGGTAGAGAGATATTTTTGGTGGTCCAATTTGAGACAAGATGTATATAAGTATGTGCAAAGATGTAAACATGTGTACGAAGTAAGGCTGATCACACGAAGAAAGTAGGGCTACTTAAACCATTGCTTACTCCGGAGAAAGTATGGACCCATATATCCATGGATTTTATCACAGATTTACCTCCGGATGACCAATATGACACTATATGGGTGGTGGTGGACTACTTATCTAAGCAAGCTCACTTTGTGCCTTGTAGAGGAATTCCAAGAGCAGGAAAGTTGGCGGAATTATTTTTGCAACATGTGGTCAGGCTACACGGTACCCCGGAGTATTGTGTCAGATAGGGGTCCGCAATTTACCTCTAAGTTTTGGTGCGCCTTCTGTCAGATGTTAGGAATTAATTGTGCCTTGTCCACTAGTTACCATCCTCAGACGGATGGGCAGACGGAAAGGGTCAACCAGACGATTGAACAATATTTACGCTGTTATTCACATGAAGGTATGGAGTCATGGGTTCAGGCGTTATGGTTAGCTGAGTTCACTTACCATAATACGGAGCATGCATCATTGGGGATGGCTCCTAATGAGTGTTTGTATGGACAGGTACAGGAGATGTTGCTTGAGCAGTTGCCTGAAGTGACAAATCTGCGAGTACTCCAGGACAGAAAACAATTGCTTCTGAACATCAGACAGAAGGCTCGAGACAATCTCAAACAGGCAAAGGCACAATATAAAATGTATGCAGACAGGAAAAGGAGGAAGGCCCCTCAGTACAAGGTGAGGGATAAAGTATGGTTGTCCACAGGGAATTTGCCATTAATTGGATCTCGCAAATTTGCCCCCAAGGTTATTGGACCCTACACAATTGTGCATTGTGTGTCAGATGTTGCTGTGAAATTACAATTGCCTAAAACTTTAAAGATACATCCAGTATTCCATGTGTGTTTGCTTAAACCCCCAGTGCCTGGAACACGTGTGCAGAGATCTCCAGCCATTCAGAAGGAGGGTCAGACAGAGTATGAGGTGAAGAAAATGTTGGACTCAAGGAGAAGACAGCAAGGTTTGTGGTATCTGATCCAATGGGCGGGTTATGGACTGGAAGATTGTTTTTGGGAACCTGCCAGTTCGGTTAACGCTCCACGCCTGGTAAGACTGTTCCAGTTACAACATCCTAAAAGGGCAAGTCCTGGGAAGAGCCCTGGGAGAGGAGGTACTGTCAGGGGTCAGGGATTGAGTAGAAGGAGGTTTATGGTGCGTAAATGAGGTTGGAAACTACATTTCCCAGTAGGCATTGGGACAATGTGTAGTTTAATGTGCGCGCCACTCGCCAGCTGCCAGTAATCAGGAAGGCGTGTATAAACGGCCATCCGCCCGTGCTCCGGTGCTGATGATTAATGTTGAAGAGCACGGGCGGTGGCGGCGATGCTGGCAGCAGACTGAAGACGAGTTCGGACAGACAAAACGGAACACTGGATGAGACGTTGGAAGTAAACGTCGGGTCGAGGTGGTGAGGAAACTGATGAAGCCTTTCCCGCTCATGTCTTTCAGGTCCAGGGTAGCTGCAGGAGGTGCTCACCGAGTTTGTTTGATGTGGGAAGTCATTCTGCTAATGCTCAGGTCGCGGCGGTGATTAAGGCGACTATTCTATCTCATTTTGCGGCGGCACATCGTTTGGGTCCGGACGTCCTCAGGAGGCGTCCGGACAAGCAGTTAAGTGCATTCTAGGTTTTGTTTTGGATTAGAATATTGTTTCAGCACCCAATTGAATGTTTGCCTGCAGACTGTTCCAAGACAGGCACCTATGGGGTCAGACCAGCAAATGACTGAGTTTAGTTTGTAAGGGGCAATGCTAAATAGCTTTTGAAGGGCTTGGGACACACATACTCCCCTCATTTGGATGTTTCCAGGCTGTGCAATGTTATGTTTCATGTTCTGTTTCTTTGGATTGCCCTATTAGGGCCATGTGTCTCCGTCCTCATCAAGGTGCTTTCATTTTCAGTAACTATTACTAAGTTCCATGTGTTATGTAATGTTTTTGTGAGTTCATGGGAGTTACGTCATGTTCTACGATTTAAAGTGTTATGCTAAGATCTAGGGGGCGTACGGTAGTATGTCAGAGGTATTAAGTCAGGAATTGCTGGGTTAGGCATAAGCTGTGTTTTAGGTTTTATCCTCCATGTATGCATATGGTTTTTACCTTCCTTCCCTTTGTCATTCCATCCCCTTTCCCTAACTCCGTCTTCCCCCCATTGGCTGCCACGTGGCTTCCCTTCTTGTATACATCAGGCGCCCGTGCAATCCAGCCACCGGAGACAGCTTCGAGGCCCTCTGGGCCACCTGAGATAGCCTCCTGCACACTTCCTGCTCCGCAGCCTCTGCAGACTTGGTCACAAGGGGTTAAGCTTGCCACCTGCATGCTTCCAGCTGAGCAACCTATGAACTTTAAATTTCTGAAGGCACAGACCGTCTCTGGACCGGCAGCAGTTATCTGACAAACAGTGGTCCCGTCTTCTCTCTCCTCCAGCTACTGCAGCACGAGCCATTCTGATTCTGCTTCTTGCTTCTGCTCTTTGCCAACAGCAACTCCTCCTCTCCTTCTATAGCCTGCACCTGGGGGGGGCTTTTAAGCCTGTCTCCCTCAGGTGTGGGTCATTTGCAATAATGAGTTGACTACTCCTGCAACATGGTACCTTTTCAG
The DNA here is from genome assembly GCF_040938575.1 of Ambystoma mexicanum. Classification (NCBI taxonomy): domain Eukaryota; kingdom Metazoa; phylum Chordata; class Amphibia; order Caudata; family Ambystomatidae; genus Ambystoma; species Ambystoma mexicanum. Next base: position 382,591,104 of record NC_090925.1, read on the forward strand.
CCAGCTTCTTTGTCCCAGTACTTAGGACATGGTGGAACTTTAAGTGCCTAATGGAAAAATGTGGCTTTCTTAGTTCTGGTGTTTTATAATAAGCCATTAGAAGGGTGGGGCTTTGGGGAAAGTTGAACAAGAGGGTTTCCCATTCCTCCTGACCTGCTTCCCCCCTCATGTGATCCTCCCGCAGAACACCACCGCCAGAGTCGGGATCAGAACGTGTCTGCCTTTCCTGGGTCAAATGAGAAGGGTCCCAGGCCAGGTTTTCTAGGGGAATCATTGCTGATTCATCACAATACACACTCAATACTGGCTCACCATTACCTGTAGGTTTCTGCTTCATATATTTCCTTGCATGAAACAAAATTGAAAGGGGTTCCTGGGAGGTAGAAGGGCAATGCTAGAACTGTTTAACAGTTTAGTGACCAGCAGTAAGGCCCATGTACCACACCCCTTGAACTCTTTAATATATGCCTATTTGCTACTCAGGAAAAAAAGCTTGGAGGCACACTTGTGGCAAAGCTGCAATGAGGACGAGTAGAACTAGAAGTAATGAAGATGATCATATGTAATCGGACATTACAAAAGCAATAGGCCCTGATTACAGATCAGTTTACTTGTGACTCTGGGTCATCACTTGAACAATGAAGACCCCACGTGTCTCCCAGCCAGAAACCTACACATGTCAGGTAAATGGTGCCAGGGAGGTCAAAGAACCTCATATCACCCCACCAGTGCCCGCCTTAGTGGCGGCAGCGCCCCGGGCAGTGAAAGAAAAATTCAGCACCCGCGTGAACCTGGTCAATGCTGGGAGGTAGAGTGGGGTCACACTTTTTTTAACTCCTCGCTCCCGCGTCAGAGCAAGGCTTTTATCACTGGAATAGGGTACTTATGCATAAGCATCAGCAGCCTATTCTAATGAAAATCAACAGACTTCCACACCGGAGCAGGCAGGTAATCACCTCAATTGGGTGCAGATGCACCCTATTGTTATTAAATGCACCTGGCCGTTTCTTCTCCCACCACGCAGGCTCAGGGAAGACCTTGAAAGACTCCCCCGAGTTGGCATGGCAGGGGGCTAATGGTGCCTCAGGCGGTCGCCTTGGTAGACCTGCCCTAAGGCCGGCCTTGCACCCAAATCAGGAAAGAGTGTGGGTATCGGACCAACCCATTCCCCATTTTCTTATGCCCCTTTTGCTATGGCCCTGATGTTCCTAACCCTTAATGTGCTGTGTGCTAGTGGCGCATCTCTGGAGCACTCTGCATTTTATCTTGCTGTGTTCGAGTTAGCTTAGCAGCTTTTATTACCTCGGATCACAGTGAGTGGAAGCTGGCGTGCCTTGTTATGGGTAATGTGTGTGAGTCAGACAGGATAACTGCAAATTGCAATTAAAGGTTCCAAACCGACATGGTCACTGTGGTAATAGGCAGGGAATATGTATTATGGGTTGTAGTGACATTTGGGTCACGGTATTCAATACACCATCTCAATACACCCTGGGGTTCTTTCACATAAAATATTGGCACCCCTATGGGTGAGGTTGAGCATCTCAAAAAGCCTTTCTGCAAAAGTTCCTTTAAGATCCCCTTTCATTCTTCAGCTCATTAATATGACCATGTGGAATCCAGATTGATAGGATGCAAATCTATCTGTCAATCATAAGTGGGATGCAGTGGTAATGCTTCTGCGGCTTTTTCAGAAAATACATCTGAAATGTGGACATAATGTTCAGACAAAACTATTTTTGGGATCTTTTCAGGCTTTATCATTGTACATGTTTTTGCTGCAAATCAGTGTGTTGAGACAATTTTCAATAATGAGTGCAAGAAGATTGAGAAGAAAATAATGTCTTAACTGCGCACAGTTTGCGTGTTATGTGTGCGGTCATGGCATCGCTAAAAATTAATGGGACAATTGGACATGACATTGATGTGAAGTTGCATTAATTTCCCAAAATGCCATGTTTTACATATCATGGACATCCACAACCCCTGTGGTCAATGCAATCCCACCGAGCAAATGACCTCTTCTATGGGTTGGTCTCTCTATTTTGGTCAAAGCTAGGTTTTGACAAACGTGGTACCCATAAAGATCCCAGAGTCCCCTGAATCTGATGATGCCTATACATTAATTTATCTCATGTTGTTTAACAACGTTACCTTTAAGAGGACATGCGTGTTGGTGTTGGTGGAAGGATTTTCCAAAGGGCTGATCGTCTTCCACTATTTACAAATAAGTGTTCCTGTCTCTCTTCAACTGAGCGCATTATTTTTGGACGTAATGAATGGGTATCACACAATACAAGCAACTATTTTCTCTGTGTCTTCTTTGTCTTGCCACAGGAGCACGTGATCTCTGTAACAGGCCAATCTGCATAGATTATTCACTATTATTTGCCAGATATCGTTTGACTTTTTTTTTATTCAACCACTTATTAAAATAACGGTGTTTGCATCTTTGTTGCTCCAGTTTACGTCGGCTATTAATTGCTAGAATTAAGCCGTTTTAGGCACCAATTCTCTAGATCATTGTTTAAAATCTAAGACCCCCGTTTGACCAGTTGTGTTTTAATTGCCTTCTTTCGAAGACCTCTTTAAACTGGTTAATTAAATTGTGATCGTTTTGTAGTAGAGGGTTTTCCTGAAGGATTTAGAAAGTGGTCCAGATTAATGTGTCTTTAAGTAAATAGGCTAGCATAAATGTGTTCTTGCCTTGGTCTGTTTGAAATACTGTGAGATGATTCAAGAAATGTAATTTGCATTGTATGATGAAAGATGAAAAATGTTTTACTGGTAGAGCTATTGAGGATATAGTTCCTGGCTGCTTAGTTACAGCTATATTCTCATTATTGCCATTAGAAGGTCCAGCTGAGGCCACCCTCCCCCCCCCCGCTTATAGCAAACAAAGAGTGGCACCTGAGACTTTTGCTTCTAATTTCCATGATGTCTTCATTTTGGCTTGCAGTTCTCTAAGGGCTTGGGCCATGGTGATTAGGGAATTCACATTGGGAGCTGCCAAAAGGGGGTGAGAAAAAGATTTTGTTTTTGCAGGTGAGAGCTCTATGGATGCCTATGCACGGGCAAGGGGATTGGTGGGTTAGTGAACCGACTATATCGCGGGTGTCATCCACCAAATGTGGGTGAGTTGACAAGTGTGCATCTTTGGAAGCCAGATCAATTGCTACGTTTCTTTTGCCAGCTGAAGAATGCTAATGGCTTACTACCTACCTTCCACACATCTCAGAGCTCTCAAGTTTCCCATGGCCATGCCTGAGAAGGTCATCCATTACTGCTTTTGCTTGGAATTCTTGGGGTTGTAAACTTTCCTAAAGGTCAATCGGGAAAAATAAAAGCACAAGCTCCAAAATCCAAATGGAAAAAAACAGAACTGATGGCTGCGTCACGCAAGGCCACGGAAAACCTGAGAGCTGTGCAATGGCTGCTCTAGCAACATGTCTGATACATCAGAAAGTCTGATAAAAGGAATGGAACAAGGATTGGGGATTCACTAGGCCCTGGACAAAGAAAAACAGGACGTATCCCTGAGAACCTCATCTAAGTAGCAGTATGAACGGGAAAAGAGGAGTCTTTGTTGTGTGACAATGTTACACCTTTGACCTTGTCCACAGGAGTTATGCACCCATCTGCCAGTCCTTGGGAGGTTGGTGAGGAAGAGAAGATTCCAGACCAGCCCTGGCCAAAAGAGGCAGCGCAGCAAAATGAATCCCAAATTTGCCCCCCGTGCCTGCATGTTTCTGTGCAGAACCATGTCTCCATCCTTTCCTCTGAATCCATATGCTGGCCAGTCTTCGCTGGCCAGTCTTCTCTTTCCATTTCAGAGGTAAAGTGCACAGAAAAAGGAGAGCAACTGTCGAACATCAAGAGAAGATCAGAAGTTGCTACCTGCAATACCAAAGCTAAAGCCCTGCAGAGAGTCAATCACCACGGCCGACCGACGACAGAGAGAAAGGCTCCTCCTCCAACTGCACAAAGAAACAGCGAAGCCACCGAGCAGCCGTGACTGTCTGGGAAACACACAGGACCGGCCTAGCTTACCGGCGCTCCAGATCCACTAAAACAGCATGGACTTAAAAGGGGCAAGGTCCCTGGAATTACACGCAAGTTCACAGAGAAAACAACCATGAAATTGAACGACTGCGGGATCCCCTGGACAGCAAGCCCACACTGAGAAAATGGGCGGGGATAAGACCTACTATAAAGCCTTTTCTAGCACATACACGCCAAAGCAGGGGAAGGAAGAAAGCAGGCTTGGTAGGAACAGTTGACCAACCCTCAGCAAGGGCGGGATATTCGAGTAGAGAACAGGAAACAGGAAGTGTGCGTGGCTGAATCGGATGAGGTCAAAGGACAGGTGGACTTGACCAATAGAGCAGCAGAAGGAAGGAGGAAGCAGCAGAAGAGTTTTCAAGCAGGAATGGCATCGCCTTAGGAGTGTTAGTGGTTCTGTTGTGTGAGTGTGCGTGTCTGTGAGATGTGTAAGGATAAGAGACAGCATGAATGTAAGAAGACTGGTACTGAGTGAAAGGAGGGTGACTGAATAGTAGTGGGGAGGAGTGGTAGGACTGGGAGTTGGAGTAGTAGTGTGAGGAGTGGAAGCAGTGGGAGAACATCTGGTACAGTGGGAGTAATAGTAGTGGTGAGAGGCATAGCAGTAGTAGCAGGAGGAGATTAGTAGCAGTGTGAGGAAGGAGTAGTAGCAACAGTAGTAGAGTAAGAGGGGTGAGGAAGGAGTTAACATCAAAAGGTGGAGGCATGAGATAGGAGGAGTGAAACAGTGGAGGGTCAGGACGTTGGTGGGAAGGAGACAGGGGAGGAGGAGGAGGAGGTAGAGTAGAATGGAGAAGTAAGCATGGACGTGAGTTAAAACAGGTGAATCTTACAGAGCAGCTGTAAGGCACACTCCTACTTTCCCATTAGAGCACTCACATCTGGTGAAAGAAAGGAATGTTTGAACATCCCTGAGGAGGACAGTGTGCCTGCTGTCAGGGAAGACATCAATAGATTCAAAACTATATTAGACAATAGGGGGGTCAACAATCTCTAGCACTAGCCAGGGGCTATTGACACCTGGGTTAGGGAGGAGGTTCGTGGGGAGGTGAGAAAGAGAGAGGGGCATCGCCATAGGCCCCACAAATAGTTTAATAAAAACCCTTGAACTATCCTTGAGACTGAGTATTTTCGGTGCCATCTGTGACAGTAGGCAGAAGAGAACAGTGGCACAGACGATACACGAATCTCCAAGGAGGGAAGTCCTGGTGTCTAGAGAACAATCGATCCTAGAGCATCACAAGGAAGGAAGGACGCGCAGCGCAGCGCAGCCCAGAGGAGGTTTAAAAAAGCTCGGTAACGAACTGGCACTAAGGCGGGTGAAGCAGAACTCAACACAAACATTATCTGTCAGTCTGTTGTTCATTGTTAATGTTCAGTTTTTTTCTGTTTTTCCTGGAAGTGGTCAATTGTCGCTGTAGAGCAAAATCTCCTGATGGAACATTTCTTATGTATTTCTGGCTCTTCCCTTTGTGGATGCAACAATCGAGAAGGTAAGACATAAAGGGTGAAGAGGAAACTAAAGGAAGGGACAGAGAAGAGTAGGTGCTAGGAAGGTTGGAAAACCAGCATGGGAAAAAGATTGTGGAGAAAAACTAGTTAGGAAGGTTGCATGGGTGGGGGAGGGGTTAGGAAAAGTGAGTACCAAGAAATCGGAGGGTCATGACAGGTATCAGGGAGAACCAAGAGCCGGGGGTGTAACATATGTGTGGAAGCAAACCCGCGTTGACTAAAGCAGCCTTTCATCAACTAATCATGTACATGCCTGGTCATTCCCGCCATCAGCAGCACCACACCATAGCGCACAGAAGGATGGAGCGCCTCAGGTGGCGAGCTCTCACATCTGTCACTAATTACAAAAAAGGATATAGCGTTCTTTTATCGACAGTCATTTTTATTACTGTTTTTTACGAGTACACTTTTACAAAATAATTCATCTAAATTTGGGGGGGGCAGATAAGGGGTTGGGGGTGTCAGGAATAGTTAAAAATAGGTGGAGGAAGGGGGTTTTGGGGGAATCCCCCAAAAATAAATAAATAACATTTCGATTACTTATTTCGGCAAAATGTATTCGTAAAAATACCAGTCGTAAAAATGACTGGCAATGAAATGACATAGAACCTACAAAAGTGCCCCCTCCCCCCAGCAGCTAGACCTAAGCAGAGTATACAATTTAGTGAGAATCTCCTCAGGGGACCAATGGAATATGGCCTAATAGTAGATTTGAGCATTTTGAATATACTGTGATCCTCCTGGAGAGTGTACTCCGGGACCCCCAACCAGCCCATAGAGTCGGGGTTTGCCCAGAAGCACTTTAAGACAGCACCCTTGAGATGGATGGGGGTGCAGATTAATACTCCAACACCAATCAATAATGAAAACTCAACGGTTTGGCAAAGGGAGTCACTTTAATGACAAGTACAAAAAACAGGGAGTCTCATGAATATCAGCGGATGCGTGATCTTTTCTCTCTCTTCACAACTCCAATGAACTTCATAAAAAATATAACATTTATACTGAAAACTCATCATCATTGACGTTTAACGCTTAAAAGTTGGCATGCAATTCTATTGATATGATATGATATGATATGGTATTTGTAACGCGCCTACACACAAGTGTTTCAAGGCGGGATGAGGCAGGGAGGGAGAACAAAGGGAAGACAGACAATGATCCTACTAGGCCAGGTGTCATTCAGATCGTGCAAGTGCATGGGTAGAGGGGAAGGGAAAAGTGCAAGTGCAATTGTTTCAGGAAAGGTAACTTTAATATAGGTACTATATCTGTATATGGTAACGGAGTAAGGGGATTGGATAAACACTGTCAGGTGGGACATCTAAGCCGTACCTTCAAAATTGCTACTGTAGACGTCACTAAAAGTATGACGTCCCATTGGTTCTACTAACTATAGGACCCTAGATTACTTGGTCCACTGTGATTGGGTTGGCACCAACCCCACTCATACTTTTCCACTTTGCTTAGCAGCACGCAGAATGGTCAGCCAAGTGCAGGGTGCCCCTTAGCTCCCCCGGCCTTCCTCCAATTATTGTTACAATCAATCATCACTTTAGTCGCCATGTGTCAATTATTTCACTGTGGTTGGCCTCAAGACTGCATCTCCTGTCTGGAAAAGTTCTGATATCTTCGTCTGGCCTGCTGCCATGCATAGGTGTGAAAGTCTGACTTCTTCTTGCTCGGATGGTCACGTGATTCAGACACCGTGAATTTGCCTCTTCTTCATGTAATTCGTGTATTTGATTTTTGTTTCACCCACCACCTGCCTCCAGTTTCTTATCTTGGCCTTTCTGAAGCAGGATATTCTGTTCTTAGTTTCGATTAATTGTAGCTACTGTTCGTCCATTCTACTGACACAACCTTGGCTTTTCTGGCACGATTTGCCTCTGCTGAGTTTCCTTTCTGCCACTTATTCTCGATTTTGCTAAATATGAAGCTCTCCTCTTGTAGCCTTTTGTAACCTTTGGTTTATTCTGCTTCTTGTGCAAAGTGGAAGTATACTTATATAACGCGCTTCGTTTGAGGTAGATATGTATATGTGGCACTTGCCGCACTATCTTTCTACTAAGCATCGCAAGCCGCACGATTTTCTTAGCTTCCTTGCGATTCCAAGCATATGTACATGTGTAAACTGGTCAAATATCTTCATCATGCTTACAGCTTAAGCTTCTCATATTTGACATTGTCCTTCAGCACCTTCACTTCGGTTCACGATGCCCCTTGTTCATGGTGTTTCATCTCTTTACATCATTCTCTGGTCATCATTTCTTCCATATGTGAGTCAGTCCGGGTTCTCGTGATGTCACCATTCGTCTTCCATTAAGACCTTCTTGGCTTCTTCAGGGACTGCACTTAGACGATCTTCATTTCGTTTCATTTGTTGATATGGCTTTCTCAATGGGTACCTTACTGTCCATGGTTTCCTTGGTACCGGTACTTCAATAGGCATTGTTCTTTTGATGGGTACTAGACAGAGCCCCACTGCGGCTCTCTGCTGGTTTATTTGCTCATCATACATCACATATATTTCGGTGTGAACGTTCCTGGTACTTCAAAATGGACGATTGGAGTGCGGGCTGTATTTGGGACCTCCTCTACAAGGCTTAACATCTCATTTATGGCATCTTATGAAATGTAGTGGATTTCAATGAATATGTATTTTAAAACAACATACTTTTTATTCAGAGACACAACAACCACAGTCATCACTTGCATGAGGTATTGAGTGGCCTTTGAGTGCATTGTCTATATGCAAGATTGGAACAATGTGCCTTTGAACAAACTACCCTATATTTCTTAGGCTCACATGGGATACGAACGGAACCTTATAAAATAACAGCTGCACTACAATGGAAGTGACCAATATCAGCAAATTATACATGGATGTGGATTTTGCCAATTTTTACAGGCAATTCATTGAAGATTCCCAAGCCATTACATTATGTTTGGTGTACTTAAGAGCACATCTTTTATTTGGCATCAGCAGCAAAATGAAGCATTGGATCTGTTGAAGAAGAACTTCACAGTGGCAGCTATTTTGTGCCATCCTAGCGAACACCTGCCTTACAGAGAGGAAACAGATCCGCCAGACTTGGCATTAGGTGTCATCGTGTCTCTGAGACTCTAGCATCCTCCATCCTGGAGCCTTACTGTTCAAGACCTTGGCCCCAAAAGAGCAAGAGGATAAACTATATGAATGGGAACTGTTGATCATTAGAGAAGCTTTTATTCAGTGGAGGTACTATCTGAAAGAAGCCAGGCACATAGTGATGGCACAGAGAAACCATCACAACCTTGGCTTTCTCAGTTCTATGAAATGTACAAATCGCTGGTTGGCCAGGTGGGTGTAATTATTTAAATGCTCCATTTACAGATTGCATTTAGAACAAGACATCACAGCAGCAAAGCCAATAATGTAATCAGAACATCAGAAATGTAGTGGCCTCATGTGCAGCTAGTAGAACCTTCAGTGCTCATGGATCATTTAGTTTTGAGAGTCCTTCAATCGTAGATGACGTCTACATTCTTTGGTGCGGCGAAACTGGCACAAGAAGCCACGGACCGTAATGGTTAAATTCATGCTGACCCTTTGCACCATTCACTCATTTTAGGCTTTCTTTGCAGGGACGATACATTTATTCCTACATATATAAGACATTGCTGACACAAAGAGACGTCCTACTCTGAAATACGAACCTGGAGGTAAGCTCTGGCCCGTCACCAAAGATATTATTAATCCAGGATGTCATGCAACATCATTCATACTTTACTACTTGTTTTGTAGGCCCTTTTGTTATACTTAGATCATGTATTGCAGTTTCCTCAACTTTCCCAGTGCATTGGAAGACTCATCCAGACTTCCTTGTATCCCTGTTATGACTGGCAACAGCTAAATCCCCAGAAATGGGCTGCACCACTTCCAGCGGTGGTTGATGGTACCCGTAAATTGAGGATTCAGTGTGTTATGCACAAGAGATGGTCCTGTGCCCACAAACCAATATCTTGTGGACCGGGGAGGGCTATGGCCGAGGAGACAGATCAAGGGAAGCAGCACCATATGTACATGCTTCTCGATTGATATCAACATTCCATCACTTGTTCCTCATTGACCACTTCCAGGAAAACCAGGAGAAACAGAATAAAAACTAGCAAAAACTAAACGATGCCCCATGGAAGGCATGGGTCGAACTTGGCCTCACCCGCTTTCGCTGTAGTTCATTACCCTGCTCCTTTTCACCTTTGTTTGCTTTTGAAGGCTTTTTCCTCCTTGGCCCATGGTCACTTTCTTCGTGATTTTCTCTCGCTTTCTGAACTCCAGGACTTCTCTCCTCTGAAATCCTGGTCTCCTGCTTCCTGGCAAAGACAACTTTTCTGGCGTTTCTGCTGAGACCTTCATGAGGTTTCCAGACACCTTCCAGCACTCATGAAAAAAGGTAAGGAGGTCAGAAGATGATTAGTCTGAGGAGATTTACATATAGGTTTCATGTTATGTTATGTTATTTTATGTTATTGTGCATTTGTATAGCGCCTTATATACCATTGGTATGATCTCAAAGCGCTTCTGGGTTGAACACCTTTGGGGACCGTAGTCCAGATCAGTGGAGAGAATAGGGTAGTCTATAGTGCTTGTGTGCACTCTGTATGTGTGCAGCCAGTGCGGTTTGTGCGTTGGTGGCCACGTTCTAACACAAGGTGCTGTGGTTGTGATAGATCAGTGGAATGTGAGAAGCAAGGTAGTTGGTCTCCAAGGCTGCATTCTGGCGGAGTGGGTCTGTGTAAGAGATTTATTTGTGCAACTAGGCCGATTTTCTCGTGCGGTATAGATCCGTTCTATCAGACTATTGAGGTGTTCATGGAGTAGTGTAGGTATGTGTGCAGCTAGGCCAAAATTGATCGAGTGAGCATTTTGGTAGGAGTGATGAGTGTCTGTGCTTACTGGTAGGAATCCTCTGATTCTGATTACTTTCGGAGCCCAATGTGCTTGCCGGGTCTGTACTGGTTGTTCGTGGTGGAGGATCTCCAAGTCAGATTCTCCGGTTGGTGAAGGTATGTTATGTTCGCTCGGTTGGAGGGTCCTTGAATCTGAGGCTCTGTTTTAGGTGTTAGAGGGCCCATTTTCTGGGTCCCTGGTCATGTTTTATGGTGGGTGGCTGGGTAACTCATGAGGAATTAATGCATAATTTGGTAGCAGTGATTTCAACGGTGTGGATTTGTATAGCCGGACAAACATACACACACAAATCCCAAAAATGTTTTGCAAATAAGATTTTTGCATGCAAACATAGACTACTTTCTTGCCCCAGACAAAAGAGGAATCCATGCAAAATGTTGTAGACGTGGGTTCAAATATGTGGATTTGTATAGCCGGACAAACATACACACATACATACATTCAGCTTTATATAATAGATTGTATTTTATATATGTTTTGTAATACATTTGTATATGTGTGAAGTTTAATATGAACTGATCACATTAATAAATAATTTCATAAGAAGAATACAATTGTTTGTTGCTTTTTTTAAAGGCAGTTTTTGTATTTTGTATTTGTATTTATAAATTTATTGAACGCTTTTGCCAAAGCGCTTTACAAAAATTCTAAATACAACGGTAAAATAAAAATGAAGCACGATAACCAAATCAATGGACAAAGCTGATTAGAGGAAAGAGAAAGAAGAGTTTTAATTGGGAAGGAAGAGTTGTGGAAAGTGGGGATGTATGTAAGCATGGGTCTTTGGGACTCCTGCAAGGAGTGCGAGGTAGCCCTTTGTAACACACCACCCGCCACTGCTACTGCAGCCTGAAAACTCCCAGAAGCACGTGTGGGTAGTACCAGGCTCCTCCCTGCATCATGTCCCATGGCGGCCCATGATACGATATGATGTGGCATTTATAACGCACCTGTACACAAGTGTTTCTAGCCCCGAGATCATGAATGATCTCCTGTGTGGATCCCAGAGGGATGTAAATCTCCTCACCACCCTGATCAAACACTGTACCCCTTTGTCTGTCTAGTCTCATGTTTAGCAGCCAGGAGATTCCTAAGTCTCATGGAAAGCATCATGGGGAAGTGCTGTGCACTCTGGGATGTGTTTCTAAATGTGTGTCTCGTTAGCACCAGCTGGAAGCAGACCTAATGAAATCGACAGGTATCGCAGAAAGGTGGCAACGTCATTTAGGCGCTAGTCATTAGCAGTGCACTTATCTAATCGTGATTCAATGTTTCAGTCAGTTGCCAAATACGGATGCTGTCCACTGTACAGCGATGGACGAGCGATGCACAGCAGTGCATTTTCCACGTTGTGCATTGCCGACGCGATACTCATTGTTGCAAAGGATGTTGTGAAATGATGCACATGTGTGGGCCTGATCACGACTTCGGCAGTAACCCTTAAATCCGGCGGTAGCGCTAATACCGCCGGATTTAAGGGTCTGCCGAATCAGGGCTTCGGCGGATTTCACCCCAGCTCTGAGTTGGGGGGAAATCCACTGAAAATTCACGCTATTACCGCCGGCGGGAAATCCGCCGGCGGGAAGAGCGCGAAAATTCCCCATTGAGCCCAATGGGGAATTCCCGAATGGGCTCAATGGGGAATGGGGAATTACTTTACCGCCGAACTTGTGATCCGGCGCTATTAGTGCCGGGGAGTTCGGCAGTAGGGCTATTACCGCCGGCAGTAATACCGCCGGCGGTAACGGCCAAGTCGTGATCAGGCCCATGGTATTCCTACACTTCCTCCTCTGTGGTGTCTATCATATGCGGAATGCTGTGAGGCGTGCTGCCAAGCTTCTGTTTTCCTTTGACGGACCAATGGCGGCTTCTGTTACACTTTTCATCGCAGTGCCGGCTGTGCGCCAGATTTCTAGTCCACTTGTATTGTGCATCCGCCTTGTGTGTCAATCTCCAAGGTGGTGCCTCCTTCCGGTAATTTTTTGTGTGCAGCATGACAGCAGTAGAACCATGTGCAGTACATCCTCCTTAACCAAAGTCATCAACCTGTGCAGACCATCGGTTGGTTTAGAATTGAATCCCCTCGGCCGTCGATGTGAATGCACTCACTATAGCTGTGCTCTCGAAGCGTTGTGCCCATTGCAGTGCATCAGAAAATAACACCTGCAAACTACACCCATTTGGCAAACTTCTAGCCACGCACATGACAACGCCGTGGCCCTCTTCTTGACAACAGAATATGCCTGCTGCAATAACCATCTCATCCAGAAGACCAGAGTTGGGATATCTGCTTGGCGTAGGCAGACTGCTGTACAAGGAAACTGAGAAATGTACTGACTAGCCAGTAAATTTGAAGAATTAACAGGCCAGTGGGTCTATCGATGTCAGGCTCTGTGAAATTCCAAGCTCTGGCATATTTATCAAAGTATGAAACAGAGAAATTGGCCATCAGAAGTAAAACAACGCTGTATTTCCAATGGAGGGGTAATCATCTGGTGGACATGTTAAGTAAGGAAGAAAGTCAAGTAAGGAAAGGATGAAGAAGCACACAGGAGCTGATGGCGGATGGGAGAGGGTCCAAGAGTGGTGATGTTGACGCCTTGAAGAATGGGACTAAGGGAAGCCTGAGTGATACGTGAAGAAGAGGGTGATACTAGAAATGTAAGGAGAGTGAGATGAGGATGAAGCACGGGGAATCAATACATTTCAGCGATAAAGTGTGACGCAGAATCAGAAGCTGATAGATGAGCATTCAGAGTGGGATCAGGGGTTAAGAGACCAGAAGATGATTATGGTGGATGGATAAGAAATGTGCGAGAGGAAGTGGTCGAAGTGAGCGTGACCGGTTGGGAGCAGTGCTCCTCTACTTTTTTTAATGGAGTTTTACCGTTCCTATACTTTTATATTAAAAAGAAACAGTTCCGGAATGGTTTCGTTTTAAAATAAAAGTGTTGGAAGAAGTTGAAACTTGCACTTACACTGCAATGCATTGAACGTTTCCTTAAGCAGCAGGTGCATGTGTTTGGGGGTTTGTATTGTGTGTGGGAGGGGGTGCGGTGATGGGGTTTGTGGGGAGCGGGGTCGGCCAGTAGGGAACATAGTTCCACTGCTTCTTTTTGTACACTTCTACCACTGGCGAGAGGGGACAGCAAAGTAATCGAATATTTGTAGTAGAGTTTTTTGAGAAAAGAACACAGAGATTGTATGAACTATGAAAAGAACAAGAGGCAGTAAGGTCAACAGGCGAGAGCAATTTCTTCCAACACCATTCGATTTTGCAAAGGCACTTGGAAGCAGAATGCAAGAAAGGATTTAACCGGGAGTGTGCAGGCCTGTGTGAGGGAACAAAGAGTGCAGCAGGGATCAAAGAGTCAAGCAAGGATGTCATAGCAGAAGACCTAAGTGTAGAGGAAGAATTAGGCTCAAGGACAGAAAAGTAAGCAAGTGGAGAAAGAGCTCCATGGATGTCCGAGTTGAACGATAGAACGTCAAAACTGCTAAGGACACTGCACATGAAGGAAGAAGTAGAAGCAGCGGAATAAAGACTATAGGTAGAGTAAAGAAATGGGTGGTAGGAAGTGAGAAAAGGGAATACAGAAGATGGGGAATGAAAAGGGTTATTAGAGAAGGTTTTATCAAGAGAAGAAACATATGTGAGGAGGAGTGGGGAGTTGAGTCGGATGGAAGAAGTCCGTAATGTGAAGAAAGGACAAGTCAAATGAATGGTATGGATTTGGGGATAAGAGTAACCTAGGAAAAAAGACAGGAAAATCAGACAGTTCAAGGGAGGGTAATAGAGAATCAATGTCTTCATAAACGAATGAGAGATGACCCATAGTGTGACTACTAGAGTAGAAAGGCAAGGAAGTTTAAACAAAGAGATATTGTGATATTTTTAAAAAGACAGAAAGAGAGGGAGGCGTGGGAGGGAGAGGAATCCAAGATGGATGGTATAGAATTCCTGTACAGACGAGTGGGGGAGTGAGATAAAGGTGAGAGCAGCATGCGTGAAGGTAATGAATGAGAAAATCCAAGACTGTAAATTAAGTCCGATGAAATAATCAAGAGTGGATGAGGTTTTGTTACATGTGGAGCATGTACTCCAGTGTACACTGAAGACAGAAGGCGAGAGAGTATTTATAATAGGAGGATACGTGAGTTATCAGATTCCTAGAGTGAGTGGGTGTCGATGGCAAAAGGTCAAGAGGAATGTGGATGAATAGGAATGGATCAGCGAAGGTTTGGTCCAGAAGGTCGATATCATCCACATAGATTAGATCCTGGATGTTGACATGCCCCAGATGTGGGCAGAAAGAAGCGGTACGTGGCAGCCACCAGCATAAGTTGATCCGTAGATGTTGAAAAGGGCGGGCGCCAGCAAACAGCCCTGTCTAAACCCCTGGAAGTTAGGAACCGGTCCAGACAGTTCCCCTTCAATGTTCAGACTAATTTGAAAAGATGAATCAGCATGGAGATCCTTGATTCTGTTCCTAAGCGAGATAGGGCAGCCTAGACTATCAAGTTCAGCCAATAACCTTTCTTGTTTCACCATATCAAATGCTCTTATCAAGTCAACAAAGCCGAGGTATGCCAGGGCACCTTGTTTTTCCACCTTTCGTTAAAGTAAAGATAGAGTAAAGGTGTTCACAGAGATGCCCAATCCTTCGCTGGAACCCAGTTGGTTAGCATATCTACTTTTAGATGCCACCAACCAATCATCCAGGTTTTTTAATAAAAGTGTAGGAAATATTTTATTGGAGGTATCCAAGAGGGCAATGGGTAAATAATATGAAGGGATCTCTCTGTCCCCTTTTTTAAAGGTTGGTACAGGAAAAGAAGTCTTCCACAAGCTAGGTGTGCACGGATGCTGAAGGATGTATGAGAATAAGGCATACATTATATTAGACAATAGCTGTGGATTGCCTTGTAGTGTAGTCATTGCCAGTCCATCTGGGCTGGGTGCCAAAGAGGGATTGGCTTTTAAAATTGCCTGGCATATATCATCTAGATCGAATGCTAGACGCCAGGCCACCTTGGAGTTTTATATAGAATTATGGCTAGATATATTTAGAAATGGGTCATAGATTTGGCTAAAGTGATTTTTCAAAGTCAATTTATGGATGGAATTAGTTTGGAAATAAGATTGCAGCTGCAGCTGATTATTAGTTGGTGCACAGACATTTTTTACATGTTGTGAGCCTAGAAGATAGATTGGACCTCATTACCAGTCTGCCGGTCTGGAAATAAGGGTCCTAATAGCAACGTACCAGCACCCTTTCTGGACTGGCAGACAACTGTGCCTGCCGGCGTAAGTTGATGCGGCAGGTCTGACCTGCCGGGTGCAACATCCCCGGTAGGCACAGTTGTCATGGAAGCACGGGCACCATTACTAACAGTGGTGGTGCTTCTGAGTCCCCATTACAATGTGGTCCTATCAGACTCCTTGGGAATAGGGACTAACATTTTCTGCCACCTTATATCCCAAGCCACCAGGACTTGTAATGTCCCGGTGGCGCCGGGATCTCAGGCAGCAGAAACAGTGTTAGAGTCCAGCGGCAACCAGTTGGGAGCACTGGCGGATTACCGCCGTACTTGTAATGTGGCGCATCATGTTTTCCGCGTGGTTTTGAAACACAAGACATCTGTGCAACTTTAGCCAATGTCTATACTAGTTTATGAGCAGATTTTGCAGACTAAATGATCCTGACAAGCAATACATCCTGATCAGCACAGTGTACTGTAGTAGAACATCTTGCGTAAAAGGTACGCAAGTTCTTTTTGGTGAAGGACCTAGTCAAGGAGTACATAGTGCGTTCATGTGTTTTGTGTTCTGCAAGAAATACCTGCATTTGCTTGTAATCATTCTTTGAGAGTGATGTTATATTTGGACACATTGGCCCTCATTACGACCCTGGCGGAGTGGGTTTACGCCAGCGTTATTCGCGGCGGACCCGTCCGCCCTACTACGAGTTCCCGTAGCGCCATGGAACGTTTTCCGCCTGGTTTTTCCGGGCGGAGAAATCCATGGCGCTACGGGACCTTGATGTTAATTACGCCACCGTATTTTGCGGTGGCGCAATTAACGCCTTCCCCACTCCCATTATACCCTATGGGGCAAAAATGGGAATGGGGAAGGGTAAAATGGGGATTGGGGATTTACCGCCCCGCCAAGGTCGGCATGGGGCGGAAAATCCGCCAACCTCCATGGCGCTATCGGCAGCTTTCCGCCGTGCTCCGCGGTGCATTTAGCACCGCGATTTCCGCCAGGGTCGTAATGAGGGCCATTGTATGTATTCCAGATTAATGTAGTGGTTTGATTTTTTATTACGACTGGTTCACCCAGTTATATGTGCTTCTTGGTTTAAATTTAGACTGAGAAACAATTGTAATAATGCATGATCACTGTCCGTGGCTTCAGTAATCATGAAATCTTCAAAAGGGACAAAAATATGGAGGGTGAGACAAATATAATCAATGATTGATGAGTGCTCTCCTCTATACCAGGTTGGTCTTGAGGGGGCGGGGGAGGATATCCGATTTGAACTTTCCATTCACCTGGTTCCAACCTCAAGCATCAAAAAAGTAAATGATTTTCCGGCCTATGTTTTTGTAGGCCTCCTGTTAGGGTGATTTGCCACAGTGAGTGGGAAAGAGCCACGAGACATTTAAGACTCCCAACACTATTATTATTATTTCCCATGTGAACGAATTTGCCCAAGATTCAATACATTTACTGATGGCATTTACTAAGGAATTGATAGAGGAAGTAGAGGGATTACAGTGTATGTTGATTAACAGACAATCAGCCTAGATCCCCTCATGTTGTCCGGCCAGGCAAAATTGATGGCAAGAAATGTACTTTCGGCACTAGGCTACGGGGTGATTTGAGCTGCAGTCTTAGAGTTTATGACTCTTAGGAGACCTCCATTGGGTCTATGGATAGTGCTTACAAGGCAGGTTCATGGTATGTCGAAAAGCCATCTAACAAGGGTTTGTCTGTAAGCCAAGTATCTTGCAGAAACACAACATGAAACGTCTTTAGATCATTTGATTTGCAATCACTCTTAGCAAAATGGCTGTGACCCTGCATATTCCAGGAGATAAAAGAAAAATAGGTGTTCTGGCACACTCAATGAGTATTTAAAGGTGAAAGAGTTCTGCAAAGGAGGGAAATAGTCAGAGCCGGCTTCTACCCTTCTCCAAAGAGGACACAGGGGATTCACATTTTGATGCGGAACAAACAATATGTTTGCATGCCTTAGTTTTATCCAGATTGATTGAAAGAGTATTTGCATACTCTTTGGTCACTGGTAAAAGAGTGCCGGATTCAGATGATAAATGTAAAGCCTTTTCGCCCACTCCTGGGGCATAAATGTCATATCCCAGGGACAGCAACGGCCGCTTCCGGCAGTATGTAAATTAGAAGCAAGGGGGATGTTTACTTGTGTTTCTGAAATCATAAGTGAACTCTCCTTGGAGTATATCATTAGAGGTCATCAATCTCAATCGTGGGATCTCGGAGATTTGGCTCAGAATGCTTTGTCTATTCAGTAGAATCTTGTGCTGTGCTCCAAATAGTTGTTCTATGCCTACTCAATTAGCACAAGCCCCGTCTGAATGTGTATTGTCTTGGTGGCTGTGCTGAGGGAAACTCGCCATGTTGGAGTTATGCAAGTTCTGTTGTGCTCACTTTTTTCGGCAAGTGTTCTAAAATCGGGGGAGTTAGAAGCACGTAGAATGGTTTGTAAGTCATCATCGATAGCTTTGGCCTGAGCTTGCAGTAATTCTTCTACTGCATCAGAATATGTCAGAAATTGAGTTAGATTGAGGAGATCAAGCTCAACATCACCTTTCCCATGAGTGGAGAACATAGAATGCTTAATAGAGCCCTTTCCCTCCTTAACTGTGGCAGAAGTGGAGTGTACCACATTATGTGCTGATGAAGCCTCAATGTAACTCATGGCCCTTTTGGTTACTTGCACACATGCAGATTTCTTCATACGGCGTGGGCATAGACACATTGATACACTGCAGTGTCTGATTGGGCCATTCGTTGAGGCAGATACAGGTCATGTCTAGAAGTGTAAGCGTAGCATTCAATGTGATTGAGTACTGCATGAGGTGCTAAGATACGTAACCATGTCAATGAAACTAGTGGCCCTATTGGTCACTTGCACACATGCAGATTTTGCCACACGCCGTAATGTAAATGTGTTAAGACACTAGAGTGTCAGATTGAGTCATTAGTTGATGTGGTTACTGGTCATGTGTAGGCAGGTATGCACAGTGTGCGATATGATTGGCTGCCGTACGAGGCGTGAAGACGCGTAACCACTTCAATGAAACCTGTGGCCCTATTGGCCACTTGTGCAAGCATGGATTTCATCATACTGCCTGGGTGTAGCCGCGTTAAGATACAGCAGCATCTGATTGAGCCTGTCGTTGACACGGTTACGGGTCTCGTGTACCCACACCACTTCGTTGTCACTGCTGATGTGTATAAGACATGTTGTTAAATGTCTAACAGGGGAGGAAAATATGAAACAACATTGACAAGACTAAAAAGACAATGCCACAAAAGATGAAAATTGTTTTTAAAAAACTGAAACTAAAAACTGAAACAAAAGATAGAGAAACTGACAAATAAGACATGGAAAAAGAGCATTAGGTAAAAAATGAGTAAAAAGGATGGACATAGTAGACATAAGTAGACATAATTTCTTGTAGTTGCTAAGAAACCAGTTCACTAACAAGAGACTGATAGCAATGAGCAATATAACGTTATTTATTTTTTGTTTTTCGGGGGCTTTGCCTTGCTATTTTTTAGGCATATTGGGATGGGTTTCCATGCAGTCAATTGCTCCCACCAGGGTTCCTCGCGGTTCCCTAACTGATGCGCTATTAGATAGAATTGGCAAGTCTGAGGTTGAGTTGCCTTGCAAACATGAGGCATATGCTCCTCTTTGTATGAATATATTCGAAATGGATGATTCTGTTTTCTTAGAGCCCATACCTGGGGATTGTTAATGTTGCTTTCCGTGAATATATAACCTTCCAAGAAGGTAACCTTTGTATTGATTGCATGGAGGGTCTTCTTTTGGGCTTTGAATTCCAAATGTATGTTTTCATAAAGCTTAAAAGGAGAATTTACCACAATGTTCAGAGCTAATAAAGAGGAATGCCCTCCCATAGCTGAATCTCATTGCCAGATGATGTGCCTGAGGGAGTCAGAAAGGCAGGGAGTCAGTGATGATTGTGGCTTGATGAGGCAGACATACATGCTTTTTCATTTTGATGACAGTGCTGTGTCAGGGACATGGCGGGGGCCATGGCATGATGCACACATGCTTGTGTCATGGATACTGTGGGGTGGATGTGTGATGTACCTACATGGTGTGTGGTGTGCCGGAGATACTGTAGTGGTGTACTGGAAATTTCTGGGTGGGTGTTAGCGGTGTGGCACGCATGATGTGTGATGTCGTGTTGAGGAGGGTTGTGCCATGGATAGGTTCCCATGTGCCTGCTGCCTGTAGCACTTACAGGGATTGGTGGAAACTTGTGCTCATGGGTCGGCTGGCTAGGACGAGGAAGTCACATGTACTCTTGGTGTGACGCTGGTCATTTGTGGTTAGTGTAGGTGCTTGGTATTGACATGACTTTGTGCATGGGTTAGCACGGCGGATACACACCAATTTTGCTGCGGCAGGGGGTTGTGTATCTGAGTGACAGAAGGAGCATGTTATGTTGGCGTTACATGGTGCTTGTGCTATGTTCTATGTGTGATTGGGGTATGAGTTAGGTTTGGGGTGAAATTGTATGTCGTGTGCAACCAGGTTGCAGGTTGGGGAGATTGGGGTTGGCAGAGCTGTATTAGTGTTGTGCACAAAGCACTTGACGTGTTTTGCAGCTGTAGTGTGTGTAGGGTGGACAGGAAGGTTGATGTGACATTGGGGTTACATGTACTCACGAGCCTCCTCGGATGTCATGGCTCTGGCCTCCGCAGCACCAACACCTTCTATGGACACGAGGTGTAGCACACTGCTGCACGTCTCCCGGGGCTGAAAGTGGATGGGGGATGTGCTGCCACCACCTGTGGCCATACCCTGTCTGCGCTGAGCCGACAGGAGGTTGCATACCATCCATCGCATGTCATCCCACCTTTTGTGGCAGTCACACACAGTGCGGGGGTGCCAACTGCTATTAATTTCTGTGCAACCTCCTCCCAGATGGTCTTTTTTAAGGGTTGTGCCTGCCTGCGTTGGTCGGTGGAGAACAGTTGGTCTTCATGTTGGACAATGGTGTCTGCCAAAATGTTTAGCTCTGCCTCGCTGAAGCGTGGTTTGCGCCTCCGAGTTGCACAGACTCTTGATGTCATCTTGCTTTTTCAAAATCTATGCTCTGTATTTAGGTGTGTGTCCTGTGCTCTCAGGATTGCAATGGATTGTGTTTTAGTAATGGCTGCCTGTTCGTTTTCATGTTCCTGCGATCATTGTATTTCCGGTCATGGTAATTGCGGCACTGGTGGATGTGGGAGCATGATGCTTGATTCGGAGTCACTGGCAGTGAGGGTGCCAGTGTTGGCATTTAGGAGGTCCGGGGTGATTGAATTACTGGCATGACGGGATGCATGTGCACGCCAACACTGAATCAACCAGTGTTTCCGACAGCTGGAGTTCATGGACACAGTGGCATTTCTTACCGGCAAATTCATAATGAGGGCCAGTGTCTGAGATTCAACCCTCAGTAGTCTGGTAACTGTTTTTCTCCCTTGCTTCCTGTTCTTCTCCAGTGTCTGAGATTTGGTCCTTAGCAGGCTTGTAACTCTGCCTCTCGTTCTGGCTTCTCCTCAGCTCCTGCTGTCTCCATGGCGGTACCCTGGACTTTGTCACTACCTGTGGCTTCCTGTGCTCTTTTATACTACCTCTGATCGCTATCATTATCTTCATAAGCATTTAAGTGGTGCTTTTCCTGCCTCAGTTCCTGGGTAACATGGGACTGGCACAACCTCTGAGCCCTGTGGGCTCCCACAGATGTTTCTTGTTCCCCTCATAGGCTTCCCAGCTGATGGTATTCATGTTGTCCCCTTCTCTATTTGGCTGCAATGATCTCACCTTTGAATAGCGACAGAAGTTTTTAACCCCAGGTCTGCCATCTTGGAGTCGGGTAGAAATACCTCCATACCGATCTGGCTCTTCAGCTTCCGCCAAGCAAGTTGAATCTCTGTGTATGAGCTGACTGACTCTGCTTTGACAAAAGTGGTTGTCAGTGGCCAGCCGGTCTTTTCTAAGGAAGCTGTGTAACCTTGTATGAAACAGCAGTTACACAGTTGAAATGTTACCTGAAACTGACTGTCAAATCTGGAGGTCTCTTTCGTTCCACTGTCTGATCTATATCTAAGAATGCAAAGATGTCTGGCAAGAGGTTCTGGTCTGAACATGCCTAAGGATTGTATAGAGGTATTATGAGAATCGTCCATATAGCCCCTCTGGGTAGCATTGCATGTGGTTTGTGGAGGTTCCCGCCCTTCCCTCAGACTGCCCATACCGCTGAGTGCATACAGTAGTCTTCTACTACTCCTAGGAGGTAAGTTGCAAACATCTGTACCGTATTGCCGCCATGGTTTCGAGCCTTCATTGGGTGAATGAATGGATGCTGGATCGTCACATAGTGCCCTGGCTTCAGAGAGGAGACGTAATTACAGTTTCTTCCCTGACTATTTACATAAACGAATCAGCCTTTTTTCTAATATTATCACCTTAATTTTAATTACGACCGGTTGTCTTTCCTGGGCGAGAAAAAAGCCGCGGGAGAGCTAGTTAGGCGTTAGAAGGAAGGTGTGGACAGCAACCATTCTCATCTGAAGTTCATAGATCGCGTGGATGCATGCATGCAACGCGTGTGCGCTTCTAAAAACAGTTTCCATTGGATTCCCTGGTGTGCAGTGATTACCGTTTGCAGACATTCATGCTGCTGTAAATTCAATGTTTAGAGCCGTGCATGTTTCACTTTAAGCCTTGCATGCGCCTCCATCTTATCAGCTGTTCTGCATTTCCTCAAGATGCGTGCCTGGTGCGCCTTCTGAGGTGGTCTGGCAGGTTGTCAACACCACACAGGATCTCTCTAGTGCCACTAGAGCTGGAACAGTCTCATTTCCATCCTAAGTGGATGTCGAAGGGCTAATGCTTGAGCTGTAGTTGTGCATTCACACAGAGGTGTAAGTACTAGCCACCCTACAAGGCAGCTATCCCCTCTTTCAAAATGGTTCTCATCCATGGAATTTAGGGAACAGCTGGTGGATGGTACTAGATGATTATTGTTTTCTTTGCTGTCCAGAGTAAGCACCGATGCTAGTCACTTTGACAGGGGCCCTGCCACCACCAGCTCAGTGCGTGTGTTGTGTCAAAGTAGGCCATTGTTGGGTTGGCTGGCTGGGTATCTGTGCTAGTGTGAAGTGCCTACTGATGAAAGGCATTACAGCCCAGAGGTGTACATCAGTAATTCACAGATTGATTCAGTTATGGTGTCCAAGTCCAAGAGAAGCTTCTCTCAGAAGTTAACCATTTCTGGGACGCTCCTAAGTATCAGGACAATATAGGGAGCTTTGGGAATCTAAGTCTTCTACTTTCATGTGATGTACTGTCAGTTGACATACTAGTCTAGTTTTTTTATGTGCATTTGTGTCATTGCATCATCAGGACACTGTCTTTCAGTTAGTTACTCTAGTACTGATTTCTGTCTCACATGATGTTTCTTCTTTGCTGGCATATGCGACAATGGCATCAATTTTACATAGTTCTCCCACGACCCTCAACAACATGTTTCGGATGCCATTTTAGAATACTTCTGCTGTCGAGGATTTGAAAATGTATATTTTATTTGTTATGTTATGTAATGCTAGGTTATGTTATGTGTCAGATAAGGTAAAACCGTACCTTGTCTTTTCATAATCGTTTCATGAATCCCTCTGACAAACACTGAACTGCCGCAAACCCATTTTTTTCTTCAATCCTATAACAAGGGGTTAATAAGGGTTCAGGTGGGAAGGGACATCCTCTTGACCAAGCCACCAAAGCAATACTAATACTATTGCTTGGTTTGGCTATACAGGAATACAAGAACAGATATTTGCAGTCCGCTTACTTGTCCATACTCCAACTACTATCAAATCAGCAAATAGTCTTTTGGACTTCCTACTTTTTAGCTCATTATGAGAGAATGGATAACTGCCTCCGAGTAGGCTAATTTCACTCTCATTCATTTTCCATCCTTTCAATAAACCCTTTGTATTACCCTTGTCTTCATCAGAAAATGTGAGACTTAAAATGTTATTTTGTGATGAGGAAAATTAGTCTGATATAACTGGTTTCAGGACCAAATCTTCATTTTCACCTAGCAATTCGAATATGCCATCAGAGGTTATTGTTTTTGAAAACTTATCTTAGGACAAAAGAGTACACTCAGAATTCGGAGGGGACTATCCCTAGCTGAAGTTAAAGCAATTGATTCTCTTAAGAATGATCCTTCCTTCATTATTATGCCTGCAGATAAGGGCGGTGGCATAATGATCATGGATACACAATTCTATGACTAAGAGGTCGAGCAACTGTTGTCCAATTCAGATCACTACATAAAATTGAACGGAAATCCTACCAACGACATAAAAACGCAAATTCCGGAATTTACTGCACAAGGTGTGAAGTGGGAATTTCTGTCCTCGAGGCAGTTTCAGTTCTTGAATTCTTTCGACAGTAGGACACCCTTGCTCTGCATTCTACCAAAAGTGCATAAGGATTCCCAAAAACCTCTGGGGCAGTTGTCGATCCATTTTGGAACCCTGTAGACTTATATAGAATTCTTCATCAGACCTTTCGCCACACTTACTCCCACATACCTTAGGGACACGAGGGATGTGATTACCCAAATAGAAGGACATTTGGCTGACCCTGAACATCATTTGCTAGTCATGATGGACACTGAAGCACTGCACCCCAATATCCCTCAGGACAGTGTGATTAAAACATTGAAAGAAGCTTTAGACAATAGACCTAGACCCCATCAAGTTTCGACAGAATTTCTAACCAGGGGGATTTCACTGGTATTAAAGAACAGTTTCTTCATGTTTAAACAAGCCTATTTTAGACAATGCAATAGCACTACCATGGGCTGCACATTTGCCCCAAATTTGGCAATTCTTTTTAAGTTGGCATTTGAAGATTGGAAGATTCAAGCCAGAAATAATCCATTTCACCAATCAATTCTCTTCTAGAAGATATATATTGATGAAATATTGATGTCATCAGGACAATGAAGCTAATTCTCAACAATGTGTAGTGTGGATTAATAGCCTAGATGAGAATTTACATTTCACGTGCTACTATAATATAAATCAGATTGCATTTCTAGACTTATGGATTGTACACCAGTCTGGCCTTCTAGACGTGCATTTATTCTGCAGACAGGCCCTAATACCACCCTTAATTTTTCAAGTCACCACCCTTTGGTAGGTAACTTACACTATGGCATGTTTCTTAGAATTAGGAGAAATTATACCAGTCTCCAACTTCAACAATCAAGTGGATATCCTACAATGTAGGCTGATGAGTGGCTATCCACCCAATCTTGTTTAACAGTGTCGAACGCAATCTAGATTTGCTATCTGTGAATTACTGATTGAACGTATCCCTAATGATCAGAAAACACTGCACAGCGTAGCACACGTTACGGCATACTGTAAATCCTTTAAACAATTAAAGGTGCTATTTTGAAGAACTGGTACGTGCTGCGCACTCGCGACAGTACTATGGATAAACCTTTGTTTGCTTTAAAATAAGGCAAGAGCCTTAAACAAAGACTGGCTAACACTGCCAAAACGACATTCCATCGATTCCACGTATGTGGAATATATCTGTGACTGGCAATGGCCCATGTGGCTTGTATATGGCCCGTAATTTGTCGAGACCGATGACTGAGTTTGCCCATGAAAACAAAACTTGACAACTGCTTGACTTTACCACATGTAACACTAAAAATGTGGTGAATGCGAGCATATGCCTGTGAAAAAAACGATATGTTGTGAAGACCTCTTGTGCGATACACTTTCGCATCAATGAACATCGCTCTAAGATCTGCAACAATAAAATGTCAGCACCTTCAGTTAGTCCTAATGTAGAGTGCCGTTATAGTGCGGATGAACTCCTTTGATTTGTGATAGAAAGAGTGAGGGGGGGGGCAGCTGAAACCTTTGCTCAAACATTGGCATATGAAGAACGAATTTGGATATTTACTTGAAAGACTATGGAATGAGGCCTTAACTGTTTACATGAATAGCACTTCCTGTAAAGGTTGAAACCACTTAACACCTGTATGATTGTCCCTTCTGTGTTGATTTCATTCGATTTGAATTTGGGCCAGTTACTATTAGCCTTTAGTTTTATTTCTCTACATAACCAGCAGAAGTAGTTGGCCCTTCATCTAAGAGTACAGTTAGCTGATAGCAAACTATTAGTATAAAACTGAGTTTATTCTTATGTAAGATGGCCGCCGCCTGTACTACAACGCAATAGACAGCTGTCTTTGCATTTTATTGAATAAATGTCATTTAGCCATAAGCTATCCTGTGACTAAAGATCACGCTTACCATCAGCGTAGTTTTATATAACTTTGCAATGCCCGAGTAACGGGGAAGCTACAGCTAGTTTTGTAAAGGAACGGCACTGTGCTAAAGTACTTCTACGCCACCTTAGAGATGGGTGTTATTCAGGCAATTCATAAATATAATTTGTAACTTGGTCAGTGAGTCAGAGACCAAATGAGAAACATTATGCCACAGCTGCCAACACTGGACCTCACGCAGAGGTAGCACAATCTCCTACCCTCCCCTTGGAAGTCGTGGCACCTGCCTTATTAATGGTGCAGGGGTCTATGTGATTATTACGACCAGTTTTATTAAGACAGCCGAAAATGCAGACTTTTTTTAATTTTTTTTAAACCCCCCCTTGCACCACATACATAGAGACCCCCGCACCCACCCATATTACCATTATACTACACCCCCCCCCACATATATATATGGTGTATGGGGGGGGGGGTAAAAAAAAGTCTGCATTTTCGGCCGTCGTAATTGTGAGGGTGGCATTTTAGGCCATTACTGAAGAGGATTAGGGTCCATTGTTTGGATAGGGTGGGGGAGTTAGGGTAACCTAATAGAGGTAGGGAAAGAGATATGGATAGGTAGGGGGATTTGGGAAAGGTTGCTCCTGTGCTCTTATGGCATGCTATAGACACACACACACACACACACGTATATCAGAGAATACTTTTGTGTAGGCACTTAACCCAGATAGCTCTCTGGATGTGCCTCAACTGCTTTGCCCACTCAGCATGCAATGCAAGACTCCCCCACAACCCCTTTTGTCATCACAAGTCTTATTTTGCATGAACATTGCAATATACAATAGCACCAGCATTAGCCAACAGGCACTTAGATCTGAATGCGGCTCCGTTTGCTCTGCTCCAGTCCTGTGCAGACTGCTCTCTCCGCTCTTCCGCTCATCCTCAGCACAACGTCTGAATACAAAATATGCAATGCGATTAGTTTGTCTGCGATACCCGCGATGCACAGCACGTCCTGTCTACTGCACATCTAATGTGCTTTGTCCACATATCACCTTCCGCTAGTCGTGCGCTTCTAATGCGCCTTGCACACACATGGTATGCCCACACGTGTTACCACCAGTTGGTCATGTGCCTTCTCGTGAGCTTCATTAGTATCATTATTTTAGTAATCACGTACGACGCGTTCACTCAGGTGTGTAATCAAGAGAGTGGCAATCCATGTTACCTATGTTGCCAAGAGAGGGACCTGATCTATACAGGCCAGGGCATGGCCTCGCAGGGAGTGCCAGGTCGTCCGGAGCTGCTTTAGCGTGCGGCCGTCCAGCTTGAAGTGCTGCTGAGCATGAACGCTGCCGCTGGCTCGTTGCGCACGCCTTTGTTTTGCAGCGGGCGTGTCTCTGGGCTTCCTCCAAGCCCGTGTGGCTGCTGCTTTGCCCCCTGGGAAACGTAGTCTTTATTTCCCAGTTAGTCTCCTCCTCTGTGGCGCTTGCTTCACAGTGGAGCATCTGCAGGGGGGGCAAATGTTACATCTACTGTAGCGGACCTGTTTAGCTCTCGCCACTGCCAGCCACTACTCCCTGTTGCCTCCCACGTCCCTTGACAGGTTATTAGGACTCATGTGAAATATAGTATTCCAACTCCTAGTCTCTTTTTTTGCAGTGAAATTTAGAGGCTGCAGTGCTGCGAGTATTTGAACTTTGAGTTTCGGGCACGGGTGGAGGGCGCACCTTGTTTTTTAACACTATACTAGTGGGACTCTAGGATTGATTACATTCTCCCAAACTCTTTCACAGAGGTCAATTGACTTACCATCCTGTTCCAAAGATCACTCAGAAATAAGGCATAGGGAATGGTTTTAACACTACCAACGAGATAGTAGTAGCAGGGCTATAGGCGCACATAATAATTATTGCATTTGTTGAGTTTATTTTCGTTAACAACACCCTGATGAAGATGTGACCATTCAGCCTTATATGTCGAAACTGGTCGGTGTACATGTATATGTATAAAATATTATCGATGATGATAGGTTTTTATCAATAACCGGTGTGAGAAAAAAAAGTCCCCTGATAAGGTGTATGACTGCATAACTCTTGAAAAACTTGGGAACTGTTGAGGCAGTTGTTGTGTCCATTGACCACAGCAACCATTATCTTAAGTATAATATTTGCACTACAGCACTTTTTCTGTGAACTGATTACTATTGTGGTGCAGTGACTGTCTTCATCTTTTGTAAGCACTTGAACGCTTTATTGTATGTTCAGACAAGATATTTACTGATTTGTTTTGTTCACTACATGTCATGTATGTGTACGTTTGATATATTGGTGATTGTAACATGTATTTGTGATTGGATACATTATATATGAGGTTTCCGTGGTGTAGAAGCCTGTAGACACCTGAGATTAGTGCTTGGATAATGCCACTTCAAAAACCTCCCGGCGGCGCGGAGCCGGCGCATAGTTCAGCGACCAGTTCAGTCGCTCGTCAGTCGGTCAGCAGGAGAGTGGTGGAGGAAGGCCCAATGGAGGATGGCCGTCATCTAAGAAGCACCAAGCTTCTGGGGCAGTGTGAGTCTGTCTCCCTTAAACAACAAGCTTGAACGCGCCCCCCGCTGAGGATCAAGTCGTATTTTGGGGGCAAGAGTAATCAACAAGCTACCTCTTTTAATGCCTGTCCGACGCCAAACAGAGAATCTACTGTTGCTCCCATGCTGCCTGATATTGACATGACATTATCTCCAGTGAATATACTTCCTCTCCCGATATGCCTTGATGTACCATGCCCCCTGTTCGAGCCAGCACGGCTACATGAGCAAATAATCACTGGTTAAAGATTTTGGGATTAACCTGCCTACTATGGTGCCATTAATGACAACGGAAAAAGACCTTTCATGGCCAACCTCCCATTTAAGAGAACCATCACCCGCTCATGATCAACCACATACCCACCAGAGATGAGTGGATGTCCAAGTTCATAACACCGAGTGTATGATCGAGCGAGATCTGTTTGCAGTCCTCCCACAGCGAGACTACTCCCTGGTGTGCATGTTGTCGGGTTTTGAGTCCCTTGATGAAAACGGTGTGGGCCATTCCACCCTTGTAGACAGCAGAGTCTCTGAGCCCCTTGGAGATCCCCTGGCAGATCCCCTCGGTAACCCATTTAAAACCAGTATCCACTCAAAGGAAAGTACGAGGACGAGGGAGGTGGCTCTGGTTGACAACATCGAATTACCTGGGAAAATCGTATCAGCATCTAAAACAGTAACTACTACATGGGAAAGATTAAACGTCCCGTGAAGGTCGACGACAAAGTGCCCTGAGAAGGGGGGCTCTCATAGCAGAAATAAATAACGTTTTACCAAACTAAAACCAAAAGAACAAGGAAATGTCATCCGTTTGATGGGATGGGTGAAATGTCAGATGCAGAAATATTGGAAGGTGCAGGGGATTGTCCTATTTACCCTTCCAAGCCTAAGACACACAAGCCTTCAAGGGAGCCCGTAGAACTTCATCCAAGGGACTCATCAACAAATAACGAAAACCAAAGTACAGCTGAGAAAACTCAGAAGAAGCAAAGTGAGAAACATTTTAACCCTCAAACGCCACAAGAGGAGCAATCTATGAACATACATGCCCCTAATACATCGGAGATAGTACTTACTAAATCCAAGAGGTTGGCCGATGGCAATCATAATGCAATTGCTAATAGGAAACATCTTGCTGGGCCTCCTCCTTCGACTAAAGCAAATGGCTATGAGGTGGAAAGAACATTACGGACTACTATCGAGAGGCTAGAACATACGACAGAACTGGAGGAAACAAGGTTTTACATAAGAGAGTAGCATACAGACCACTTCAGGTGCGACCAAGGTCCTTTTGGAGCCCATTTCGCATATCTCAGGTGAAGATTCACCGCTCCATACACCAGCAACGGAAACACTGAGACCGGAACCAACGTCATTGCAGGAACTGGAAGCTCGCCAGTCACCATTCTGAAAAACCCAATCCACATAAAACCACCAACTTCCTTTTGCAATCTGGTTACTGTGATACTGGCATCCTGGCTGCAGCTATGAAGTCCAGAGCTCCTGATGTGCGCCAGCGGAAGCCACGCTTCACAGAGCAGGAATTGAGTGTACTGATGGAGACCACAGTAGGCAATGCAGGGGAACTGTTTGCCACTGACCACAGGCGGAGTAGCCAAATTCATATGAATGTCATAAGGCAGGAGGTGGCACAGAAGGTGCTGGCCGTGGGCCCCATCCCAAGCACCCAAAGAGATTGCCACAAGTGACGGGATGACCTCCGTCTGAGGGTCTTCAACCTGCTCTCAGCCCACAGGAAGGAATGTATTGCCACTGGAGGTGGGATGGCCTCCCCAATCAAGCTGATGGCCTGGGAGGAGAAATGCAGCAGTGCGCTTCCCCTCGAAGGAACCGAGGGAGTGGGAGAAGCGGGGTCTAGCACAGGGACACATGCACAGGGCGGTCAGTACAGCATGCCACACCGAAACAACAATATACAGTGGGCAGGGAAATGCAGTGATAACTACATGAAGACATGTCCAACTGCATGCTTTTAAACCACATCCAACCCGTGGAATGGCCAATATACCATGGCCGTTGCCCAGGGGTACCCAAGCATTGCCCCCCAAACATCCAAACACACATATCGCCGCATGAGTACTGGTCATGTTCAGAAAGTGACAACATGAAAAGAAACACATACACAAAGCACACACCTGACCAAGGTGGCATGCCTTCACCACAAGCAATGTGCCCCCATACTGCACACACATGCATGCACGCATCAGAGCTGTCCTGACGTCATGACGCCATGCACAGACATCATGTCACACAATGTTCAAGCTGCGTGTTGCAAGGCCATAGGATGTCACAGAGGTGAATAATGGCATGCCCATCTCACCCCCACAGGCACCTCGTCTGAAAGCGAGCATGGTGGACCGAGTACATCACAGCCACTGACACAGAGGAGGAGGTCCCCACCCCGCACCACCACTGCCAAGACCACACTAGCCCCACCAATGCAAACTATGGGCCCTGTGACCAAGCCAACTGCTCCTGCAGCCACACAAGCACCCACAGAGGCACAGCCAGCTGCCCCTGCAGCCACACCAGAACGCACAGAGGCACAGCCAGCTGCCCCTGCGCCACACCAGCACCCATGGAGGCACAGCCGGCTGCCCCACACACACATCTGTCTGGCACACCAAGACTGCTCCTGCCCCCAGCCTCCCAGATACGTTGCCACATCATCCACAGATGACGATACCGTGGAGGAGGGTGGGGACAGCACCTAGGGATTGCCGGACCATACCCCCTACCATCATCCTGCCTTCAGCCCATCGGACCTGCACAGCGTGACTCCACCACCCATCCCCATTATCTGGGAAATGGATGCGTGCATCCAGAGGATTGAATTTCAAACCATTTTTCTTCACTGTAGAACACTGTAAGGGGAAGAACAGGGGAATGTGGACTTTCTATGTTGATTCCCTCTCAATGGAAATAAGGGAAGGCACCACCATAAGGGGAAGAGTATGTGACGAATTGCAGGTATTTGTCCCTTCTCCCCAAAGGGGGAGCCCCTCTTTTGAGGCTAGGGAGGTGCACCCGAACCGCAAGAACCTTCCTAGGGGTTGAGGCAAGTGGGACCTTACTGGGAGAAGCTCCCCGTTTGGGGACAAGGACTCCCTTTCCTGTGAGGAACTCTCTGGTCCATCTACTATTGCCGCATACATGGAACTATCTGCTGGAACACATAATGTGGCATCTTTACTGTTGGCTGAAGGCAATCCAAAATGAAATCAATATGTAAAAGAAAAGGAAGATGATCTAAACAAGAGACATATATTTAACTGGGACGAGTAGGAGAAAAGGAAAACAGCCTGATGCCCCCTGACATCATTACGCCTTGTGGAGCGAAGGCAAGTCTGGGAGCCTGCGACTTTCATTTAGGCAGAGAGCGCCAGTACGAGACGCCAGAGCACTGTTGTGTGCAGATGCAAGAAAGGCATCATGAGGAAGGGAAGAAGAACGAGCTATCCGGTGGTGGTGTGACCACAGGTACAGCGTGGTGGGTAATAAGCCTGAAGATTGATGCCAAGATCACCAGTACGGGAAGCATGGAAAGCTTCCGACCGCCAGCATGAGTGAATAGCAGTAACCCAACAAGGAACAGGGAATGGGAATATACGACAAGCTAGAAGAATGAGAAAAAACATCCGAGAGAGGGCCGGGCCCCGCCACCGGCCCCGTCAGAGAGAGATGTACCGGGCGAACCAGGAGAAGCAGGAGGACACTGGGGCATCGTTATAGATCCAGTGAAAAACCTGTCCCAGTCATAAGGATGAGAAAATAAGACTAGTCCAAGGGTCTGCTCGATTGTTATCCGTGTTTGGATGTTAGCGCAATGGTAGGCTATTTCCTGCTGAGTCTGAGGATCGCTCACAGGGGTCATCAGCCATGTTAGTAAAGCATAACCGGAATCAACTACAAGGAATGGGACACAGGGAGGCCTATTACATTTAAGTGACAGGACAGTGCATACATCTAGGGATGTGAGTGTGTGACACATGCATCTGGGCCTGTGCACTTGCGGACTGCGCATTTGCCCTGATGCACCTTGTGACAGGCAATGCTGGTCAGGCCGTTTGTAGGGTCTGTCTCCAAGGATGGGCTCATGGGTTTGGGATGTGCTGGGTATTGTGTCATGGCAGTGATGCATTCTGGTACCTGTAGTGAGTGCATTGCATGTGCCTACCCATCCATGCTCAGATTGTGATGGTGTGTCCATCCGTTGACACATGTGGTACAGGTCAGTCATGGCCATCCACTTTTACATGCTGATTGTGTCCCTGCATTGGCATGGTGTCTGTGGGACATGCACTGGTGCCAGACAACCACCCCTCCCCCGTGCCCTGTTTCCCATTCGGCGGGGTGTGTGTGTTGATGGTTTCACTCACCTAATAGCCAGGTCCTCTGTCCCCCACACTGCGCCATGACAGCAGGCAGGGTGCCGTTCCACAGGAACATGGAGTCATGAAGAAGTTGCAGCAGTGGGTGATTGTTAGGTCCACATCACACAGGACCAGCACATTCAATGAGTGGTACTACTTACGGCTTCTATACACCTCCTCTGTGGTGTGAGCAGCCACAAGGTCTACATGTGTGTATTCCAATGCTCCCAATACCGCAGGCATGCCTGCAAGAGCATGGAAGTGGATCTTGGTGGCGTTGACCTGCGCCTGGGTGGTTGGTAGGGCGATGTGCTGGGACACATGGCGCAGGAGGGCATCCAGGACCTGAAGCAGCACAGTTGAAAATGTAGGCTGCGAGATGCCATGCAGCTCACCATCTGAGTTTTGGAATGTGCCTGTGACAAGAAAGTGCAGCATTGATGCCACCTTGAACCGGGGTGGTATGGCGGGCTGGATGCCTATGATGCTCTGGATGTCGTCCTGGATGAGCTCCACAAGTTCCAGGAAGGTCTCCATGTTCGGGTGGTATAGAGTATGGATCTGCCTATCAGTCAGCGCACAGGATGTGGTCCTTGTGCGGGGTACTGGTGCACGCCTCGGGGTGCCACTTGCATGCCATTGGTCATCAGTAATCTCCTTCTCCTCCTCCTCCTCCACTTCCTGTCCTCCTGTTGCCACCGATGCAGCTCCGGCTCAAGAAGCTGCACCCCTGCGTGCAGCACCTCCAGGTC
This sequence comes from Ambystoma mexicanum, assembly GCF_040938575.1. Taxonomy (NCBI): domain Eukaryota; kingdom Metazoa; phylum Chordata; class Amphibia; order Caudata; family Ambystomatidae; genus Ambystoma; species Ambystoma mexicanum. Next base: position 382,624,980 of record NC_090925.1, read on the forward strand.
CATGGCTACTGCTGGTTGTGTTGGCCAGTGTGGGTGTGGTCCTTGTCAGCAGTCCCAGTGCTCATTTTGTGCAGCTGGGTGCATTGGGTACACCTGGGGCCTGTTCCTCCAGATCTGGACCTGGTTACCACCTGCTGTGCAGTGCATGTGTTTCCGGCACAGTTTACCCAGTGGCACCGGCATTTTTGTGCCAGTGTTTCCGATGTCATGATGCCGCCTTGTAACCATGGTGCTGGTGTTTCCAGAACGACTTCCAGAGGGTCGCGTAGTTTCAGTTCACTCTGTTACTGGCAACGGTGGCACAGTGGATGCTGTTACTGGGGTTGTTGCTACCAGCATTCCCTCTCGTAATAGTGCAGTCTGGAAAGAGTGCCGGTAATCGGAATTACCGGCATGTTATATTCCGAACCACCGCACTTGGAATGAGGCCCTGGGATTTGCATATGATGATAGCAAATGGTCATGTGAGGCTTTGCCTTACTTCTTCTCCCTGGACAAAGCATATGGTCATCGCAGATAGGACGATGAGGTAAGCATTCACCTCTGACATGGGTCCATTTGGAGATGCTAATAATTTGGACGCATTCAAATAAACTGCATGAAAACGTCCCCAAAAATATTCATCTAACACTGTATTTGTTGGGAATGTTTTGCTGATTGGGGCCAATGCTATGGGGCGCGGGGGGGGGGGGGTCCCAAAAAAGCCCATTTCCTGTTCAAGCTCCAACTGGAGTTTTTTTCTACAACCTAAAGCAGAAATCGCGGGTCAGATTTACACCAATCCGATTTGCGAGCAGTGTTTTGTATCTCTCAAAGCGGAGAGTAAAACTGAAGAGTAAAGATAATTCCGCCTCGTTTAACACTTTTATTCTCCGCTTTGAGCGTAATGAAAATTGCATACACCACAGGAGTACGTGCAAAGGTAGGCATTCCCACACATGCAATTTCCGTTTTATTTAAAAATGATCCCCGTTGACATGGATGACACATCGTCAGTGGCATGTACCATACCTTGGCACGCACACATTCACGCGCTAGAACCAATTTACATCACGCTCTCCCTCTATACACCGCTGCAGCAGACTGGGCCTTCGTGTTGTCATGTCCCTCCAGTGTCTGGAAGGTGAAACGGCCCTCATTGTCTTCCAGCAGACAGACTGCCACCCACCCCCAGCCAAACTGCCCCCGGCAAGTCACGGGATCGCTGAAGGCACCACACACTCACATGTTCACGGTGGGATCGGTGTTGCAAGCTGCAAATACAAAGAATCAAGTTGCCAATTATGACAGCTCAGATGACACAAACATGAAAGGCTGACAATGCATGAGGACGACATCAGGCACAGCGCCCCAAATTCAGGGGGCGGAGCACACATGACCCAGGTAAGGTGCCATCACTTGCACATGACGATGCCAGCGGCACCCTTTCAGCGCAGTCTCTGGACCATCAAGGAGGCAGCAAAAGAGCAGACACACAGCACTGGGAATGCAGACAACGTGCGCCTGCGTGGCAAACATTATGCAGACGTGTCAGTATCAGCAGAGACTTTTCATGGCCTGCCCACACGTGGACATTGCCAACAGCAGTCCAGGGAATGACAGGATTTAGCCCTGCACTGACCACCATGTGACGAATGTGGCCATCATGGCCTGATACATGAGTAAGTCCCCTAGATGGAACCCTAAACAGCACACCACTGCCACATGTCCACACGCTCCGGTAATGGCCCTTGCATGGAGCACATGATGTCATGACATGCAACCCCACCACACCAGCTCCTAATGAACAGCCCTACCCTGTGATTGAACTGCCACAATCAGGCCTGTGCAATCTGCCAGAGCCATACACGACTGTCCAAATAACCACCCACATGGCTAGCTCACTTTCCCCACCATTAAACAATTGCAAACTGGTTGCATCCATCAGGCCCCAACGAAGGCACTCACATTGACCTATGAGCAATAGGGACCAGGGGGAGCACACTGAGCAGATCATTGAGGATTGTGAGTCCACCCGGTGTGAGTGGCCGGACTGACCGCCTCCAGGGACTCCGTGACTGAGGCTTTCATAGGAGTGGGGGACATATGACACAGCACGACAGGCTGATCGACAAGATGCCATCGCGTGGGCACTGATGGCTGCACAGTTAGGTCAGTGTCATCCTGCCTTGTATGCCACAGGATAATTGCAAGCCTGATTGGTTGCCAGAGTGCCACTCAGTCAGAAGACATCTAAGCCTCCAGGGAAGAAAGCTTCCCAGGTATCCCACGCTGAGGTGGCCAACAAAAGATGACGCATCGACCACCCACAACCTATGATTCCCCTCCATCTTCTCCTACACCTCCTGGCTTAGCCTGCCCCCCTGCTGCCGCTGCCTGGTCCATGCACAACATATGACAACACCACTAGCACCCTGACATGTATACATGCACACCCATCACAGCCTCTTCACATGCACCACTCACGATCCTCTCTGCAGGGTTCCAGAATAGTACAGAGTAAATCACTGTGACTCAAGTCCATTGTTCTGGTGCAAAACCGACTGCTGAATGTGACAGGACCGAACATTCCGCTGTGCGGTGTAGAGTGCAAGGCTACGCCCTGCTCTGGACATGGGAGAGGGCGGGCAATGGGGCAGCTGCAACTGCACAGAGGTGGCAAGAAGCCGCGATAGCTGGCTTGCAGACATCTGTAAAGAACGGTAGCAGCCACAGCCCGTGTGTGCTCCATGCAGACTCCAACACGCCGTAGCCACCCACAGCACATGCATAGGGAGCGATAGTGTGTCCAAAGTCACAGACAAAAGGGGGTGACACACGATCAAAACGCCTTTCCCGAGATGATGCGACCTCCATAGAAGTGTATTGCACAGGAAGAGAACGGGTGGCACGTGGTTGCAACAGACGCGTAATCAAGATGAACAGCTGCTAATACATTACATATATATTTGCTCACATCTGCCAGGGCCATCAACGGAGCTGAACACATTGCCTTACCACCATGTGGCATGTGCACCAGCATGCAGTGTCAGGCACACTTTGAGGCTACAATTACAGGATTAACATTAGTGCTGGACGAATGTTTTAGTTTGAACTTGGAACCACCCACACTTCAGGTGGCCAGAAAAGTTCAAACAAAGGCCGAATTTATAAAAAATCAAACCAAACGTTTGGACCCGCCGGCTATATAAGGGACTGTGTGTTGTGACACATTCAGGTCATCTACACTAGTGGCAGCTGTGAAGAGGGAGGGCATGACTGAGTGAGCTGAGCTCGGGGGTCTAGTCCTGTGGGATACACCCACAAGACCTTTGATTTTGTGAGACATGCTTATGGGAAGCTGGAGAAAATAACAGCTACCCTCGGCAGAATCAAGTGACAGACTTTCGGGAGACAAGAAGCACGAAGTCTAGAAGTGAGTGAACGCCTGGCCCACGTGCCCTGAGGTGACAGCCCCTTATTGCAGCCTGTGCTATTGTGTTGCCATACTGATGTGACACTTGTGGTGGGAGAAAGTTACAGACATTTCAGGAGGTGGGGGTAACTATCACTGTACATCTCCTGAAGCGAGTGAACAATACGCCTGCAGTACTGAGAATATCTTGATGCAAAGGGAACCATGCTGCGCGTGCTCTCTTTACACCAGCGGCAGCACTGGCTGTGTGCACTGGAGGTGCCAGAACATCATAAGGCCAGCAAGCAAATGACCCCAACCCCTCAAGTCATCACGCGGAGCATACAATGCACCCCGACTTCAGAGGATGCTGCACTTTCAATTGCATCCACAGTTGCAGGGGGCGAGGAGCAGATTTCATATAACCAAGATCGGCTCAGAATAACATCCAGTGCACCGTTCTGGGCCTTTCCCCCCTCCGCGCCCATCCACTGAGGAGGAGCCTAAAAGAAGTTCTCATGGATGACATGGAGGATCATGAAGGTCCACTGAAACATTATGTCACAGCAAAATGCATTGCGGCAACAAGACAGTGACACTAGTGGCCACAGACACGGAGGCAGACATGGTATAAGGCCACTCCCTGCCCGTATATAGCCCCTTAAAACAAGCACTGGCAATGCCAATAGTCGTGGCGTTTGCTGCTGTGATTTGCATTTTGCATTTGTAGGCGCCAGGGTGCAAGGAGGAGAGAGCAAAGTTTCAAAGGAGGATGTGGTAAGGGCTGCGGGTGAGCAAGAGAAGGAAGGTGAATATAGCAAGGGAGAAGCAATTGAGAGAAGGTGCCATCGATGACGAGCAAGAGGAAATATGAGGGAGAAAGAGTGAGGGGGTTAGAAAGAAGGTGGGAGTGTGAGAGGAAGGATCAGAGAGGGTAGAGAGTGGGGGTGGGGTGGCTGAGTGAGAGGAAGGATCAGAGAGGGTAGAGAGTGGGGGTGGGGTGGGTGAGTGAGAGGAAGGATCAGAGAGGGTAGAGAGTGGGGGTGGGGTGGGTGAGTGAGAGGAAGGATCAGAGAGGGTAGAGAGTGGGGGTGGGGTGGGTGAGTGAGAGGAAGGATCAGAGAGGGTAGAGAGTGGGGGTGGGGTGGGTGAGTGAGAGGAAGGATCAGAGAGGGTAGAGAGTGGGGGTGGGGTGGGTGAGTGAGAGGAAGGATCATAGAGGGTAGAGATTGGGGGTGGGGTGGGTGAGTGAGAGGAAGTATCAGAGAGGGCAGAGAGTGGGGGTGGGGTGGGTGAGTGAGAGGAAGGATCATAGAGGGCAGAGAGTGGGGGTGGGGTGGGTGAGTGCATCAATGTGTATGCTGTTATCTAAGCCAAACCATCCACCTTCTACAGAGTCCAGCCTGAGTGCTCAGACTCGCTATCAATGGAGAATGGGGTGTTCTCAAAAAACTCTTTGAAATTAGATAAAAGGTTGTTGGGGAAACAAGGACCTTCCAAATTCTACTCGGGGTTTACAGAACTGCTTAAGGGTTCACACTGCATCAGATATTTAATGCGAGAAGTGCGCTCCCGAGGTGAAGCAATAATAGATTTACACTACGTATTTAGGGGACAAGGTCTCATTAAATGGCAGTGGGAAGCAATGTCCTCTCCCCAAAAGTGGATGATGAAAGTTGAGGGCTTCTTTCTTTGGGAGGTGAGGATGATGTCGTCTACCAAGAGATGGGAAGGAATAGCCAGATTTGTGGGGCTTCATTTGCCAGATCAGGGACCCAACATTCCAATTCCGGGAATTTAGGAAGTGCCACATTGTGTGATCCTGGGCAATCATGCAGCCTTCTAGTGACACAGAGCTGGCTGCCGAGATTGGGAGCCTTGGAGAATAGGATAAACATCAGTATTAAAATACTATTTAAAACTGTGGGCATATCCTGCTAGTGAAGGCGCACCTGAGAGTCACTCAGTCTCCACGGATGCATCCCTCCACAACACACAGGGCAGGGCAGGCTTCAAGGCAAAGCGGGTGAAAGGCCGCAACGCAGCCTTGCTTCTGGCTTTGATCATTCGCTGGAATTATGCACGCAAGCTCCACTCTTTTATTGATGACCCTTCACCAAGCAAGACGCAACTCACCCATGAGGTGCAGAAAAAAGGCTAAAATAGATAAAACGTCCAAGTTCACTTTGCAGGGGAGATAAATCGTGCTCCATGCAGCAGAACGCTTAAGCAGAGGCTGTAAAATGATTCCACTGTTTGTAAAACATTTACATGTTACTAAAGGTGGGTACAACGTTCAAGTTAACCTGGCAGGGAGTGATGTGCCCCATGAAGCAGATATCGTTATCCTGTGCGATGGTGCTCATTTTCGGTGACAACCAAAAGATAAAAGGTTGAGCAAATCTACATAGCAGGCACTAACAAATATTGCTATTACACAAGTCACTGCTAGGGGGCACTATACTGCCAGTAGAGACTGCAAGGAAGCAATACGAGGGAGAAGTGAAAAAGCGAGAACGCTAAACCTGACATCTCGAACAAATTCACAATTGACATTTTGAGGGTAATAATATAAGTTTCTAAAACAAGGCGATTCAAACAAGCACTCAGCAAGAGCTAGCACCAAAAGCACGCCTTGCTCCCAAAACATTTCTTCGTAGTGACTTTTTGAAACTCTAAACGTAAAGTTCAGCTCAAAATAAACAACGGGGAAGTACGCAGATATAATTTACGTTTACTTTTTTTTTTTTAACCGAAGTTTAAATGACTACTCTGGCTAAAGCACTTTAGTTCACTAACTCTCAAGGCATGTCTTCTAATGCACATGCCAGCCAGGATCTGCTCGTCCCTTCACTTTGCATGCAGGCCCCCCCCCCCCCACCAGCAGGTGTTGTTGTAGTGGTGCTCCAGCACTGATTAGCAAGAGAAGGGCCAGTCGGGGCCTTGGTAAATCACAGGAGAACCAAGGTCGATGTTCAATCCTCTTTTGAAAGGACAACGCTGTTTGCAGATGCTCCATTATAAGAACAGGGTCTCCCCATCTCTCTTAATCTCTTAATCTATTCCTAGATTCCAGGTGTCTTTGGGGAGAGGAGCGGGGGCTAGAGGACCCGACCCAAAGGTCCTGGTCTCCACGCAGATGCGAGCAAATGAACAATGGCACCAATGCGTCCCCAGAGCTGCCAGCCGCATCTATCCCTGGAAGCTCAGCTGCCACCTGTATGTAATATTGCAAGGAAACGACACCACTAAATAATGGAACGCACTGTTCTAAACGTTCTAAATGTTCAAAATCTGTCTACCTTTTGCAACTTCAGACTGCAAACAAACCAGGATTCGAGGCAAATAAATGGCTGTTGTGTGGCAAAGAAGCACATGCTATAAATCCAATCACATCATTGTGACATCACACTGCATATCCAATCAGGTACTGCTTCATCAGAACACACTGAGCACACACCCACAAATAAGTACGAGGACATTTTCAGAGACATTTTGCAAAAAACATATCTATAATAGTAACTTGTTTATTTTTAATACAAAATACATTAAAATATGTAAAATTACTTAAAAGCTGTAGTAAATATTTTTTAAAGCATCAATCACATCAAATAACTGTTTATGAACCTTAACATATGGTGGCTGCCATTTTGGAAGTAAAAATGGCTGTCAAATTCAGCACACAATAAAAATGCAGTCAAAGAGTGCAAAAAGGGTGTGGTTTTGGGTGGAGATGGGTGGAAATGAGAGGAAAAATCATATAGCTTTGACTTAGAGATCGGCATGACTGAGTGGCCAAACAACACAAATCCATTCTCATTTGTCATCTGCATTGAAAAGCATTACAGACCCTCATTCAAAGTCTCTATTTGAAGCTGTTATGTTAAAGCTCTTATTTTAATGGCAATAGTTTTGGCTTAAAGGTAGCGCTTTGAGCGTCACCTAATAGCCAAAACTAAAAATAGGCTATATGTTGCAGATCAGGTGCCACCTAAAAGAACACCACTGCCACTTCCACCATCACTATGATCAGAACCGCTTTCAGAAGATCCCAACCAGCGTGTTGTTAGCCCACGACGAAAATCCAGTGTGGCAGTACTTCACACAGAATAGAATGCAAATTAATCTGGCCACTTGCACAATATGCTGAAAGTCTGTGTGCCAAAGAAAGGCAGGGGCCAAGTTGGACACCATATCTTTGTAGACTCATTTAATAAGGCACCGTGCACAGACATGGGAGAATTCAAAAACCCAAAGTGCATCCTTCCCCATTCCAAATGACAAGCAGCAGTCTGCAAAATTACCTCCACAAATAATACCTACTATCGATGTTGCTTTGTTTGGGACACCAAGCACATGCCCATGTACCAATCTGATGTAGACCAGTGGAACCCCTTACGTCAGGCCAGTGTTGTTGAAGCATTTCAGTTTGATGAAAAAGATCACTGGTCATATGACCAATAGCACCTGCCTAATGCAAACCTTGTCATTATGTGTTTAACCGACCTCTTGCCCTACTCTTTTACTGAGAGATCCGGATTCCGGTGGCTTTCGGGGCCAGCCGATCAGATTAGTACAAGAACACTATGGTCATATTGTGGCAAGTACTATAGCAGTCAGCGAGTCCAAAAATACATTTTATATTTACTGGACATGTGGACCAGTTGTTAGAGCATGGACTTAATGGCCCTTACTGCACATTGGGTAGCCTTTGCATTCCCTTCCAGGCAGGAGTGGTCCCAGAATAATAGAAGGGAACAGTGCATGCTTTTCTAACACCAGGCCACACATTGCATGCAAGGATGTTAGGGCGGAAGCCACATGGGAGTTGATATCTGGGAGAAGATGGAGCAGGTAGAGGTAAAGTGGGTAAGGCCTCATCATCAGCAGTTAGGCTGTGTCAGGGCAAGCTATGAATCGAATGTAATTGCTGCGTTTAGAATTTGCAATGCTATGCACATACCCTGCTTTGCACATGTTCTACACCTGGTTGCCACTCGCTTTGCCTGTAAAGGAAACTGCCACATTGTCACAGGGGTTCCGCTCCCATTTCAGCAGGGTTTACCATGCAAAAAAATCCCCTGCGCCAATTACAGGTGTGTCACATGTTGCCAAAGCATAAACTGAAGAACTCAGTGGCCACTCATTAAAACTGCACCTCACACATTCTAGAGAGGCTGGGGGAGCATTGCAATGCCATCTCAGACTATTGCAATACAGGCAGCAGAGCACGAGATGGGATTTTCTCAAAAACGATCCAGTGGCAGTTTCTGTCCAATGTCTAATCTGTGCTGCAACCTTTTGTGGAGGCAACCAAGAGGTGTAGCCATCACAGTGCATCACTCAGTGAGGTTCCCCCTCTAGTATAATTGCTTGAACAAAACCTCTCTAACATGGCAAATGTCTTGACAGATGATGACGAGGCATATTAGTGACCTGCTTACAACCTTGCTGCCTTGTGATCCACAGATAGTTGGAATAAAAAGTAACATGGAAGATCTACTAGCTTCCTTTATGGATCCATATTTCAAGGAGTAAGTGGATGCCTTGTGTAACCCTGTGTCAGGGTAGGAGCATTTGCAAAAAATATCACGAGGAGGCGGCCATCTGAAAGCATGCAAGGATTGATTGATTGATTGATTGATTGATTGATTTGTTTATTTATAGAGCGCCTTACACCAAGGCACTGTACAATGGAACAACTCATACAGTGAACAACAATAAACATTGGGAGCAAAATTACATAATGAATCATTTGACAACAAAACAGTGTAAAAAGCAATTAACTGAGGGGGAGGGGAAGTGGAGAGAGAGCAGGATTGGTGAGGAGGAACAGAGAAGGATAGAGCGAGTGAAGAATAGAAGGGAGGGAGAATGAAATGGGAGAGGGGAGAGAGGAGTTAGAAGAGGGAAAGAGGGGGGAGGAAGAGAGAACAGGGGAGGCCTTCAAGGAGGAGAGTGGAGGAGAAGGGATTTAAGGGGAGTGCGGAATGAGGGAAGGGTCGTGGAAGAGCGGATTGAGAGGGGGAGTGAGTTCCAGTGAAGAGGAGCAAGGAGTTGGAAGGAGCGGAACCGGGAGGAAGCACAGGGGGAAGGAGGTACAGTGAGGAGGAAATGGTCAGCAGAACGAAGTGAGCGAGAGGGGGAGTAAAAGGTGAGAAGGGAGGAGAGATAGGGAGGAGCAAGACCATGTAGGGATTTGAAAACAAGGCAGAGAAAGCAGAATTTTAACTGTAAATGGAAAGGTAGCCAGCGAAGGCGAGAGAGCGAGGAGGAGATGGAATCAAGGGAGGTAAGGAGACAAAGAGTACGAACAGCGGAGTGGTAAATGGATTTAAGGGGGGCAAGGTGGGATGCAGGAAGTCCAAAGAATAAGGGGGAGCAGTAGAATAGTCGGGAAAAGTTGAGAGAGGAGTTAAGGAGTTTGGTTGCATGGAATGTGAGGGAGGGACGGATTTTGCGAATGTTGTATAGGTGGTAACGGCAGGAGCGAGAGGTAAGTGAAATGTGTTGTGAAAAGGTGAGAGAGGAGTCAAATGTAACACCTGGATTACGAGCATGGGAGGAGATAGGGAGGTTGTAGGGAGGAAAGTGGATGAAAGGGGGAGGAGAGGGAGGAGGAAGTGAGTTAGAAGGGAAGAAAAGGACTTTGGTTTTATCAGTATTAAGAGAGAGGAAGTGGGAGGACATCCAGTTCTTGATGGCTGTGAGACAGGAGGAGAGTTTGAGATGGAGGTCAGGTGTGAAGGAGGAGAAAGAGAGAAAGAGTTGAGTATCATCAGCGTAGAAGTGATGCGAGATATCAAAGGAGGAGATAACAAGGGCGATGAGTGAGGTGTAAAGAGAGAAGAGGAAAGGACCAAGTACAGAGCCTTGCGGAACACCGTATATGAGAGGGAAGGAAAAAGGGGTCTGGCCTCCCCATGAGACGGTAAAGGAATGAGAAGAGAGGTAGGAAGATAGCCATTTCAGGACAGGGCCGTTGAATCCGAAGGAGGAGAGAGTGTGTAGGAGGAGTGGGTGATCAACAGTGTCAAAAGCTGCAGAGAGATCAAGGAGAATAAGGATGGAAGATTGCTTGGCATGGTGAGCAGAGAGGAGAGAATTAAGGATAGAAGTGAGAGCGGTTTCAGTGGAGTGTATGGGTCGGAAGCCAGATTGGAAGGGAGGAAGGAGAGAGGAGGAAGAGACGAAAGAAGAGAGTTGAGAATAAGCGAGCCGCTCAAGGAGTTTAGAAAGGAAGGGTAGAAGGGAGATAGGTCTGTAGTTCGAGGTAAGGAGTGGATCAGCAGAGGATTTCTTTAGGATAGGAATAATCGTTGCATGTTTGAAGGCTGAGGGAAAGGTAGAAGAGGAGAGGCAGGAGTTAAAGAAAGTGGTAAGGTATGGAATAAGAAGAGGGTAGATTTTGGGGATGAGAACAGAGGGGAGAGGGTCAGAGGGAGCAGATGTGGGGTGGGCTTTGGTAAGAAGGGAGGAGACATCCGAAGCAGAAACAGATGAGAAGACATACATAGTGGAAGAGGGAGGAGAGGGGGAGGAGAAGAGAGGGAGCTAGAGGGGGAGTTATTTTTTTGGCAGAGTGAGATGATTTTGGAGGAAAAGAAGTTAGCAAACTCAGACGGAGAAAGCGTGGAGTTGGATAAGGGATCGGGAGTAGGAGGAGAGAGAAGACGGGTAAGAGTTTGAAAAATTCAACAAGGATGAGATGCTTGAGACTGGAGAAGGTTAGAGTGGTAAGAGGACTTGGTGGTTGCAAGACAAGAATTGTAAAGAGCGTGGTAAGAGAAGTAAGAGGTTTGATTAGAAAGCGAGGGAGTTTTGAGCCAGAGTCTCTCTAATCGCCTGAGAAGGCGTCGCATAGAGCGGAGATGGGAGGTAAGCCAAGGTTGAGAAGGTTTCCGAGTAGGGAGAAAGAGAGAAAGGGGGTAAAGTTGGTCAAGGGCAGTGGAGATAGAGGAAGAAAGAGCATCATCAGCAGAGAGTAATGCAAAGTCTTGGTGAGATGGGAGAGAAGAAGAGCAGGTGTCGAAGAAGAGGGTAGCGTCAAAGTCCCGGAGGTCACGTCGTGAGTAGATTGGGGGAGAGGGATTAGTAATAGTAGGTGTAGAGAGAGGGGAAAGGGAGAAAGAGAGTAGGGCATGGTGAGAGAGATAAACAGGGAGAGAAGAGACAGGGGGAGGAGAGGTGGGAGGAGTAAAAGATGAGGTCAAGAGTGGAACCACAGGAGTGAGTAGAGGGAGAAGGAAGGAGGGAGAGGAGATAGGAATCAAGGATGGAGAGGAGAGGAGAAGATTGTGGGGGAGAAGGCAGATGGATATTAAAGTCGCCAAGTACCACTAAAGGAGAGGCAGGTGGAGAAATAAGTGAGAGGAGGTGATCCAGATCATCAATGAAGGATGAGAGAGGACCAGGGGGTCGATAGATGACCAGGAAGGAAATAGGGTAGGGAGAAGAGAAGGACTTGTAGAGGAATTCAAAAGTAGAGAAAGAGGGGAGAGTTGGAGATGAAGAGGAGGAAATGAATTTAGGGTGGAATAGGAGACCAAAGCCGCCACCTCGACCAGAGGTACGAGGGGTATGGATGAAAGAAGAAGACGAGGTCGTTAAGGAAGCAGGGACAGAGGTGTTGTGAGGTGGAATCCATGTCTCAGTTAGGCAGAGGAAATGAAGATTGAGGCGAAAGAAAAGATCAAGGGTAGCTGCGGTCTTGTTACAGATGGATCTGGCGTTCCAGAGAGCAGTGTTTATGAGGGCAGACTGGTTGGCAGGGGGGGGTAGAGAAGGTTAGGGCGATGAGAAAAGGAAGGAGGATGGGAAGGAGAGTGGGGGGAAAAATAGTGGAGAGGACTAGGCATCAGGAGGAGCGAGTAGAATAGGAGGGAGAGGAGGAGATGGTAGAAGGGGGATAGGGGGGATGAGGTGAGAAGGAGATAAGGAGGATCGCATACCAAGGACTTAGGTACAGACAGGTAGGTAGGAGCAGAATAGTAGGAACGGGAATGTAGAGGGTAGAGACCAGCGTGGTCTTTAAATAAAGAGGGGAAAGTAGAGGGCAATGTGGAATAAGGAGTGAGGAAGATTGGGAGGAAAAATAATAGGAGGAGACCAGGTGAGGATGGGGTTGATGGTGGAATTCAAGTTGGAGGTGGGAGGGAGCCAGAGGGAGTCAAAAGGGTCAGAGGGTTCAGGAACTCGAGACTGTGGATGAAGGAGTCCAGAGGTGCTTGAGACAGGACAATGTAGTTACACCAAGTTAACACCACAGAGGGGGCCAGAAGGATCCAAAAAAGTCAGATGGTGCAGGAACTCGACAGTGTAGATGGAGGGGTCAAGTGGTGCTAGAAGTATGACAAAGTAGGTGTCCAAAGTTATCTCTGCACCGCCGAAGGTGGTGACAGGGTAGAGCTGAGAAGGTGTAGGAACAATCAATGAAGAGGGGGGAGAAGAAGCATACAAATCAAAGTCAGAGCTGGATAAGCCAGGAACAGTGGGAGTAGAGTTGGAGCAAAGCCAGCGGAGCAACAAGTATACAAGTGGAACAAGTGTAGGGCAGATGCCCCAGAAGGCAGTTATTTGGATCAACCGGGAACCAGCGTAGTGCAGACGGTGTTCCGGGGTTGAGTGAAGTACAGAGGCCCCAGGAAGCAGTGAGGCAAATCCGTCGGTATCGTGCACAGGAGGAGGGGACTCAAGCCCTGTGGCAAGAAGAAGGGGCTCAGAGAGCTGAGTGAAGGCAGCTGTGTGGAGGGAGCTGCAGGGTTCAGCAAAGTGAGTCCCCCAAGAATGGACATAGGAGGAAGAGGCTCCAAGCTGTGTGGTATGATGAGAGGGCTCGGAAAGCAGTGCGGAGGCAGCCGTGTGGAGGAGGCCCCAGGCCGCAGCGAAGCAGGTCAAGGGCACAGAGAGCTGAGTGGAGGCAGCGGCAGCCGTGTGGAGGAGGCCCCAGGCCACAGTGAAGCAGGTCAAGGGCACAGAGAGCTGTGTGGAGGCAGCGGCAGCCGTATGGAGGAGGCCCCAGGCTGCAGCGAAGCAGGTCAAAGGCACGTAGAGCTGCGTGGAGGGGGCCCCAGGAAACGAAGGAAGGAGGGGACTCCGAGGGCCACAAGGAGCTCAGCGGTCAGATGACTCCAAAGAAGGACCGGAGCTGGCTCAGCAGACAGCGGTAGCCGTACCTGTTGTTGTGCCCCAATCAAGGACAGTGGGCTCCGGCAACCGACAAGGGGCTTCGGCACCTAACCTGTGCAGGATCCGCTGGCGTCGACAGCAGCAAGGAAGGAGGAGGCAACCGCCGCCCTGGGTGACTGGAAGGCAGGAGGACCCCGCAGGCTGGCTGGCTCAGCAGGCAGCGGCAAGGAAGGAAGAGGCCACCGCCGCCCTGGACGACTGGACTCCAAAGAAGGGCCGGAGCGGGCTCAGCAGACAGCGGTAGCCGTACCTGTTATTGTGCCCCAATCAAGGACAGTGCGCTCCGGCAACCGATAAGGGGCTCCGGTACCTGACCTGTGCAGGATCCGCTGGCGTCGACCCCAGCAAGGAAGGAGGAGGCGACCGCCGCCCTGGGTGACTGGAGGTGGGAGGACCCCGCAGGCCAGTTGGCTCAGCAGGCAGCGGCAAGGATGGAAGAGGCCACCGCTGCCCTGGAGGACTCGAAGGCGGGAGGACCCCGCAGGCCGGCTGGCTCAGCAGGCAGCGGTAAGGAAGGAGGAGGCAACCGCCGCCTTGGATGGCTGGAAGGCCGGGGGACCCCGCAGGCCGACCCGATGACGAAGCGGGAGGAAGGGTACTCCGAGGCTCGATCCCGGAGCCACTCCAGGCGGGTCTGATCTTGGTAACCGCCGCCCTGGATGTCTGGAAGGAGGAATGCCGCTCCTAGGTTCGATCCCGGAGACGCTCCAGACGAGTCCGACCCTGGCAACCGCCGCCCTGGATGTCTGAAGGCGGGAAGGACCCCGCAGGTGGGTCCGAAGACAGAGCAGGAGGAAGGCCGCTCCGAGGCTCGATCATGAAGTCACTCCAGGCGGGTCCGATTTTCGCTGGAAAAGCAGACAGTGGAGCCTAAGCAGGTAAGCAACAGGAATGGAAGACGATATTGGCAGAAATTGCAGTTTAAACTGCCTTAATTTACGAATGATTCAGCCTGATTTAAGGAGACGCAGACACAGGCAGCCATGCTCATGCGCCCCCTGGTGGTATGCAGGGCTGCAGGATTTGCAACATCAATGGGAGGAAGAACATAGACAGCAAGAAGAGATGCAAGCACGCCAACAACTCCAGGAATTTTCTGATTGAAAGCAGAAATGGGCACAATATCACTGACATCAGATGAAAGCAGAAAGTCGAGTGGAGGCATGGACCATGAAGAGTAAAAGCTGTGAGACACCCTTCTCATGTGCCGAGACATCTTGAATTCTGGTAATGCATCAACAAGACCAAACACCATACCACCAGCCTCACATATACTTGATACCCATCTACTGGACACTTCACCAGTGGGAAGGTATGATGATCCATTACAGTATTAGAACAGCAAGGCGTCCTTATGGCCGGAGATGCCTGTGGGAATTGCACTGGGGTCACTGTGCAGTCAGCGTGAGTTGTCGGTGCAGCCAGATCTATTGTTTCTGAATGTGGGAGGAGCCTATCAGTGCCGCATGTAGAACAATTCACTTTGCTGAATATTAATGAGCACTTCATTGCAGAAGAATATGGGAAGTCATCTACCTGCTCTCCTACCCCAACCCTAGGGGTGGACGAGTGAGGGAGGATCAGCTGGGTTGGGGAACCAAGAGTTATGCTCGGGGGAATACCCTAAGTGAGACACGGTATTACACCGGGGAAGAAGGTGAGGAGGACGACGAAGTCCCTGAGTGTTTTATAGGCTATTCCCAATTCCCTCCCTTTCACCCAATGAATCTCCCTTACCAAAGGAACATACAACAACCCCTCTGCATCTGCTAAACCTATTAGGAAAAGGACAAGACAGATGAAAACAAGAAAGAACACATCAGGAGTACAAGTGGGGAAATTAAGATGCATTTCTTCACCACAAAAAAACTGACCCCTTTATCCTGACAATGCTTTTTATGACTTTCCTGTGATTTCTATACCAAACTGTAAATCTCATTATCACTTTTACTATAGAGATCAACCAGTGTTTAATCATTTCTCAAACCCACTTTCTTACAGATGTAATACTTCCCCTGGGACAGGAAACTACCTTTCTTAAAGTCCACAGATGCCATTTGACTGTCCCAGTGTTGAAAGAGAGATCAGCTCTTTTCCACAATATCATCCGCCCCTTCTTCCCAATTATTCCTCACCATACTCCCCCCTCTGCTATTTTGGGACACTATCATTCCTGTTCCATTTCCCCTTTGTCCTTTTCCACATGTATCAAAAACAATCCACACCACTTAAACCAAAACCCAGTTCATTGGGAAACTACATCTCCAAGAATCGCTATTTTCCTCTTGACTACCCAAGCACTCCCCTTTCACAACAATACAGCTATTCTTCTTTTTCTGACAGCAAGTTATATACTCTCTCTAAAAATCAAAGAGAACACTACCACTCCCACAATCTGTAAAATCCTAGTGTTATGGTAAGGAAAGGAAGGACAGACCATGGACGCTTTACCTTTTGTGAGTTGCAATGGCTCTTCTTCACTAACAAGAATCAGGCAAGTCAGGCTAACCAAGCCAGAAAACACACCTGAGACTTGTTAACACTCCCCACCTGGATAAAAGGCAGAGCTCAGAAGCACATGCTGGGCAAGGCGAGCAAAGTGGTATAAAAGCAGTTCCCAGCAGCAAGAGGCAACCCTGGATGCAGAAGGGAGGCAGCGAGACAGTGCAAGGAAGACGGTGGCCGGGTCAGTATAACCAGAGGGTTGTGATATAGTGTGCGTAGACAATGGAGTGATACATTTGCAGGAGAAGGCTGTGCATGTACCGTGCTATCGCGAGAAAAAGCAAGAAGTATGTAGAGACATAGTAACGCTGGAACAAAGGCTGCGGGTGTGCCGAGAAACCGAGAGAGAAGTAAAGTGAGCAATCGTGTGAAAGAGAAAGAGATATAACAACGGAGTGGTCCGGTGAAAGGAGTTACCTTGGCAAAAGTCTCTGAGCAAACATAGGAAAGGAAAGAGTGAAAGAGGGAAACTACGAATACCAAGAGGCCGTAAGAGGGGCCATTGAAAGTCAGTGATAAAGTCAAAGTGACGCAAATGTGAACCCGACTGAGGGATGCCAATTAAAGTTGGGGATAGCAAATCCTGCATTATGAAGGAAGTTTGAGCCCGGCTGAGGGGAACATCCGAAATTGTGAAAACTGAACTGAGTTAACATCAAGGAACTTTAGAACCGTGTATTTATTGATGTTGACTAAGGAACTGTCTAAACTAAAGAGCCAAAGCGGGGTCACAGTGCTTGCACGCCAGAATGTGCCCCGCTGCCAAGGAGCTCCACCTACCAAAGTGCCTTTAACTTGGGGAAGGGAGTTAATATTGCCATATCCAGCTAATCTGATGTAGAGGAGGTCCCAAATATGGCCTGCACTCCAGTCGCCCATTTTGAAGTACCAGGAACGTTCACACCAAGATATGTGACGTATGATGAGCAAATAAACCAGCAGAGAGCCGCATTAGGACTCTGCTGAGAGCCGCATTAGGACTCTGCCCAGTGCCCATCAGAACAGCAATACCTATTGAAGCGCCAATAACCAGACAACCATGGGCAGTAAGATATCCTTTGAGCCAACCATATCAGCAAATGACACAAAATTAAGATTGTTTAGACACTGTCCCAGTAGAAATTCAAAAGGCCTTAATGGAAGATGAATGATGACGTCACAAGGGCCCAGACAGACGTATAAATGAAGAACAACAACCAAAAGATGAAACACAGAGACAAAACACCATGGATAAGAATGTCACAGACATGGAAGAAGAGACGATGGTGAAATATAAAGAAACGTAACTGTAAGCAGGATGAAAATATCCAACCAGCTAACGCCTCTACATAGGCTTGTAACGCAAGAAGCTAAGAGAACAGTGCTGCTTGCTATGCTTAGTAGGAAAATAGAGCGACGAGCGCCAACTATATATCTACCTCCACGAAGCACACTATATAAGTGCATGTCCACGTTATACAAAAGCAGAATTAACCGCGGTTACTAAGGGTCAAGCAGGACAGGAGTCTTATTCCAGCTAAAACAAGAAGAGAGACGGCAGAATCAAAATTGAGCAAGGAGCAGGCCATACCTGGGAATTCGAGGTCAAACCAAGAGAGGGAGGCGGACAGTAACTTCGGAGAATCGAAAATTAAGAGCAGAACAGCCTGCCCCGTGAAGGTCGAGCTAAGAAGGCCCTGGCAGGTGGCGGCTGAAAAGGAGAATTAAATGCATAAATAGAAGGAAGACGAGGCTGATTCACGGTGTGCCAACACGTGACCAGCCAAGCGCGAAGAGGTACCAACGTCTGATGTCACCCAAAGCAGGAGATGCCATAACTTTTCCTGACAAGAAGCTCCAGTTTCGAGCCCAACCTCAGCCAACTAATTGACACATAGCCCTAAAGTACTGATTGATGGAAGGGAGGCAGGTTGAATCTTGGGGCATCATGTATCTGGGTGACCATTCTTCATGCTGCTAATTAAAGTGGAGATTTATGCTTAGGGTTATAGCCAGCCCAATCACAGTGGGCCAAATAATCTAAGGTCCTATAGATAGTAGAACCAATGAGACGTCGAGTAATGAAGAGGGAAGGACCTAGACGCCCACCCGATAAGAGTTATCCAATCCTAACACTCCATTACCATATACAGATATAATACCTATATTTAAGTTACCCTTTCCAACCAATAGAATTGCATGACAAACCTTTGAGTGTTGCACGTCAGTAATGACACATTTTTACTATAACTATTGTTGTTTGAATGAAGATTGTTGGGAGTTGAAGAGAGAAGGACCATCACATCATTGTCGATCTTTATGTTTTTTGTACTTGTCATTAAACAGACTCCCCTTTGCCAAAACATTGAGTTATCCTTATTGATTGGTGTTGGATTAAGAAACCTGCACCCCCATCATCCCCAAGGTGCAGCTATCTCGTGTTAAGTATTCAAGAGCGAACTCTGATTCTATGGGCCAATCAGGGGTTAATCGCACTAGTCTACACTGATATTTGCTTTGATACACATTGCTTTTTTTTCATTGCTCCTTCAAAACCAGAACACTCTCTTTTCTGTGAGAACACTATCCCCATTATTATTATGAGAAGCTGTACTTCTCCTGTCCCTTTTTTTGTATTAGACTGAGGCCAGGATGTCTGGTATACCTGAATGGCTGAGACCATTGTGTGCCATGATTGGCCCACGCCTGGCGGGCATGCAAGAGAGAAGATGTTCCATTGGTTATCCCAGATTTGAGCATGAACCAAATCCTGGTTAATAGAAGGGGCTCTGCATCCATCCCAAGTTGATCATCTGAAGTTCACTCTGAATTACAGAATGAGCCAAGTCTCCTGAAAAGCTGAAGCTGACTCGTGGAACCATCAGAGACGCACTGGAAGGTTTGGCACCCTGGGCCCATTGCTGTCCCACCGGACTCCTGCTTTTGTCATCGATCCTGAAGGCCTGCAAGGGCACTTCGACCCTTTGAGTAGTGAGAACAACTACTCTCAGAACCTCTTGTAAACTGACCAGCTCTACCATGGGGTATCGCATAGGAGCAATACCGTCTAGAGTTGATACTCGAGACTTGGGTAATTGTTAGCTCTTGGTCCTGGGGCTCCTTCTACTGAATTTCGTACTCCTAGCTCCTCTGGGTCACGAACAAAGAGAGTGTGCCACGCCACAAGCCTTTGTGATTCCTACATCACTACGTTGTGGTGGCAGTCATTTTGGGTGCTTTGCCTATCTACCCTCCTGTGTGCTGAAGCCTGTTGCATTGGGATTTCCATCCCCTCTTCTTCATGAGCTGAGAAAAGGCTACTGTCCCGTCACGGACCATCATCCTGTCCAGCAGCCACTGAAAGCCGGATCACTGAGAAACTGCAGAGCTCAAACCTACAAGCGACCTCGACTAGACTGGAAAAGTTTGGTCTGACCTGTGACAAGGAGCAGTGAGTACTTGCTTCACATACCGGTGGCCCCTGGCACAGCCAATACCTTTTTACGCACGAGAATCCCTTAAAAGACCCTCACTTGGCTGGGCTAGCCTGCGCTCCCCAGCTATTCCCGAAAGTCGCTTTACCTGCAAGGGTAGACTCTCTTCAAACAAAGGGACCTTATTCTTCATCACGTCAAGCACCTTCCTGAACTGCCACAGCCCCATGAAGAGGTACCACTTTCGCTCTTGATCACGACCGCGTGTTGTAAATGTACTGCTGGACTTTTGAGCACTAGGCTCCCCACTTCGTAGGGTTGGACTCTGAAGATCACCCACTGGAATACTTGTGTTAACCCCACTTCTCTTACAGGTTGTGGATGTGTTTCCCCCCATCTTGCATTAGGCTAAAAGCAATTGTATATGTGTAATCTAGTGATACGCTTGTGTGGCATTTGCTTCTTATTACTGTGGTCATTCATGTTTGATTATAAGGCCTATAATAAATGTTTATGTATTTTTGATATACAGTTGTCTAAGAGTAATCTCTGGCTCATTACTCTGTGTGCTCATTGTGGGCTTCAGATCACTATCACCCCTCCTGAGACCTAGTCTTGACCACTGCCAAGCTACCTTGATTGTTCTGGCTTGTCCAGAAGTGGCCCCTGTTCCACTAAACTAGGGTAGCCTCCTACATTTCTGTCCACTAGGTCAGAGTTTAGAAATCCATCTTAACACATGCCTCATGAGCTAGTTGCGTGGATTCTGCCCCAACGGGTGTGCTGCCATTGCCAGTGGCACATTTCCTCTAGCCAGCCCTTGGAGTGGCTTCAGCAGCACATGGCTGCTGGTTCCTACAGACACTGGTTCCATTGGCAGTGATTTCTCAGAATCTGCAGATCAGGTGTTCATCCACTTCTTTGCATGGCGAGCCGGAGAATGTGTTGATGCGCTCTTGCCTTGAGATGTTCTATAACCCATATTGTGACTACTGCTAGAAGGGACTGTAGCGTAACAGTCACTGGTGGGTGAGTGAAGGTGGTGAAGTCATGCACCCTAAAAATGTCTTTGTGCCACCAACAGATATGATTCCACATGGATGTCGTCCACAGGTGGCCTTTGCTTTTGGTTCCCTGCTTCGCCCTCTTACCACAGCCCCCCACCACACAAATGACCGCAAACCCCCCACTCTTGGCTATCTTCCCTGGTGGCAGCTCAAGGAACTGATACACCCAGGACCATCTGGACTGTGATGTATTTGCACCGTGCTTCTGTCTCACCAGGGCCACCTGTGCCTGCCTGTCCCCTTCTGTACCAGCAGCCTCATGGCAATGCTCCCCCACATGCTCCTCCTCCTTGACCTCAGGTAGTTCATGTGCCTCCCGTGGCCCTACTACAGTCAGTCGCTCTCCTCCTTCCCAAACAAATGCTCTTCCTGGATCTCCCCTTCATTATGACTCTCATCCTGCAGGTTTGAGAACATTTCCTCCTCCTTTTCAAGGGGCCCAAACAATTCAGAAATTGTTTCCAAAAGGACCTCCGGGTGCTTGCAGCAAATGTCCCCTTCTCCTGCATGAACATACCCGCGCCATATTTCTATGTGCATCATGCGCCTCCCTTCTCCACCACCACCACCACCACCACAAAGGCTTCCTTTCTTCCCTCCATGCTCAAGGGGGCCACCCCCTGAAGCACTGGCACCTCTTCCTCTCCTCTTCCTTTTTCTGATTCTGCACCAAGCACTGCAGCCTCTCCCTCAGAAGCCCGGCAATGCTGCATGGCCTGTGTCATTGAGCAAGGGCCAAGAAAAAGGACAATTTCTCCTCCTCCAAATCCTCTATCATGGCGAGATTATTCTCCTCCTGTGAGAAGAAACGCACCCCCTCCTTCGGCATAAGGAAAGCCACTTTCCAGGGCTCTCCAGATTGGTGTACCATTCGCCTCCTTTTATAAACTTGAGTTCTCCTTTTATAAACTTGAGTTAACAAAATAATTTGGCAAAATGTGAAAACTGAGGAACCTGAGATTGTGGGGAAAAATAACGAGGGAGACCAGGTCTCAAGTCGAGGGTACACGCGGGTGGACGGAGCCCCCCAACTTTTTTCAGAGGGTGGACTCAGTCCCCCCATCTAAAAAGAGAAACATGTAATGTCTTCCTTGAATGTATGAATTAAAGCCAACCTTGGGGATCGAACTGCAGTGGTGAGGTTTGCAGGCGGAACACTTCACCACTGCTATATAGCTTGATGAAAAATAGCAAACAACTAAAGGTGAAATGTCTAATTGTACTGTATGTTCTAGGGAAAACATTTGTGTTGGTCCTTGGAGTTTAAAACATGCACACCCTTTAACCTTTTCTAAAACACGATTAGAAGAAAATATCCTCCCTTGGTTTTGTGTGTGTGATGACTTTACGAAAAGAAAATGCCTTTCGTCCTGTGAAATTTGGGTGGTTATGCAAAGCCAATTTAATGAAATGTGCATATTTCACCTTGATAGGCTAATTTCTGGCAGCGTCACATCCCATTGTGTTTTGGTGATGAGTCCCCCCACTTTTGTTTTTAGGACTTGACCCCTGAGGGACATCTGGAGAAGAAATAAAAGACGCACACACAAAATATGAAAGTGAAGAGAAGTAAAGATAATTATTTTATAATTTTTTGAGGGGGGATTTTATTTGGGAAAGGAAAGTGGACAGGAGGTATCAAGTGTAAACTGTTCCAAATGTAAAACATAAAGGCAGAATGTGTCAAATTCAAACAACTTCCAATTGTGAATCAGCTCTGTCACTCCTCACAGCATAACACAACCCACAAGGAGCCAGAAAGGAGGTGGGCCTTTTACAGGGCATCAAACATTCCTTAGGCCTGTGATAGTCATCAAGGCAGCCTGTGCTTGAAGGCTACTCGATTAAGACACCAGTTTTGGTAGTCAAGCTAATTCGATCCAAATTTGAACCTGTAGAAACAAGAGGATTGAAACAATTGGAAGTTGGCTCATATGACTTGTCAATGGCATTCATTCTGGGTCACTGGAGCTCAAGGCAAATGTTGTCATAGGGCCAGAACCTCCTGTCTGGAAGACTTGCTTTGCGAGACTGCACACAGAGCCTTCCCTGCAAGGAAGCACCCTTTATTTGACCTCACATCCACTTTAAAAGGTGCTTGTGTAGTTGAATCATTTTTATTTCAGTAAAGAGTTTTATTTTGGTTTCATTTGGAAAAGGAAATGCGTGCATGATTTATTCAGGGCCACTTTGCACAGCATGTTGCTACTCTTTCAGTCGGCAGATTCCACATCTACTATTATAAAAGGGAAGTCAGAGCATGTTAAGCCAGTGCAAAGCCTTTTATCAGGTTGCACTTTCACAGAGACAGTGATGAGTGGCTCATTAAACTATCTGATATTCCACTTTAATATATTGCCAGCAGCATTTTAGAATTCTGGTTCTGGTTTAGGTTTATACATTTTGCATATACTCCAATACTATTTAAACATGTATGTGCGTGTTTCCCCCAGTTCTTGGTGAGTTCAATGTACAGATTCTGGCCTGGAAATAATGCAGGTGCTCTATTGGAAACATATTGGCTTGCATGTATGCCACCTTTACTTGGTGGGCTGCATGTATGGTTCCTTGGCTGAATTGAAATGCAGGTGTTTTGGCCTGCACACCATGTCTGGTCCTGCTGAAAGAAATGACGTTCACTTCACTGCGCTGAATGTGTGTTTCCGTGTCTGTAATACATTTCAGGTCTTCTAGGCTGCACATCGTTTTCGGTCTCTCAGAAACGGGTCTATGTATATGTGCCCGCACTTTACTTCACTGTGCTGGCTGTGCGAGGACTTGACAATCATATTCTGGTTGGGATTCTTGTGGCAATGAGCCACGAGGTGGCGGGCCAATACCGCCCCTGGTAATACCCCCGGGGGCATTACCTCGGGCGGTATTGGCCCGCCACCGAGTGGCTTATTGCCATTAGTACCCTGGCCCGTTGGACCGGGGTACTAATTGCTTTTTTTTCTGTTCCAAAAAAAAGAAACCGCAAATAAATGGCCGCCGCCATGGAAAGGGAAAACGTAGTCCGTTTTCCCTTTCCATGGCGGCCATCAAAGAGTGGACGTGCTGGGAACAGAAGTGTTCCCAGCGCGTTCGCTTCCAAGACCAGAAGAAAAAAGAAGGTATGTGGGGTCGGGAGGGGATGGGGAGTGTTGCATGTGAACCCCTCCTGGGAGCATGGTAGCTCCCAGGATGTTGTAATGGGTCACGTGGCAGTAGCCACGCGACCAACAATAAAAGAGGCGAGCCGCTTCCGGCTCGCCAGTCACTCCCATTCTGGCTCCAGCGTCGTTCCTTCGGCACCAGGCTGGTGCTGCGCTGTTGGTGCTGGGCCCACGGACGGGGCCCAGCTTAAGGACGGTGCCCCTGCCGGGCAACGCCGTCCCTGTGGGTCCCCCAACCATGTGAGGCGGGTTGGGGAGCGACCCCGGCCTGGGTGCCCCCAGAGCCGGGGCCGCGGTGGCCAGGTGGACCTGGCCACGTGTGTGGAGCTCCGGTGTCCCGGAGCGGGTGGGATGAGCCCCCACCCCTGAGTACGCGGCATGGGCGCCGCCAAGTGTCTATGTTGTCGGGTGCCACCCGACCCGAGTGTGGGGCTGCCCGGTGGACCGGGACAGCCCCTAACAATGGCGACGAAGGAACGGGCCCCGTGTGCCCGGAGGACATCATGGTGTGGCGGGCCCTTCTATACCTGGGCACGCCGAGAAGAAGTGCCGTGGCAGACCCACCTCCAACTGGGCCTGCGATGTGCACATGGGGGCGAGCTGCCTGCCCGTCCCCTGAGGGAGATGGAGGAGGTCCGCGGCATCGGCCGCGGGACGAAGGCAATCGGCCCCCCACCACCATCAGGAGGGCAGAAGACGTCCCCCCCTGTCCCGTGGGGACTGGAATGCCAGCGGCATCGGCCGCATATCGAGGGAGGCCGTTTTTCCCCCCCCCCAGAGAGGGGAGTGACGGTGTCCTGCGGCGTCGACCGCACGGAGAAGGAGGCGGGCCCAACACCAGCTGGGCCCGCAAGGAAAACATGGTGGGCGAGCGGCCCGCCCGTCCCCCGAGGGAGACGGAAGATGTTTGCGGCGTAGGCCGCGTGGGTGGCTGCACCCCTCCCCCACCACCAACAGGAAGGGAGAGGGCGCCCGCGAGCGGTGCAGTGGAGGACCAGCACACGCGGTGTCGCCGGATGGAGAGGTGAGCGGCCCCTCCCCCAGCATGCCAGCTGGCCGCCCACCACAGCGCGGCTGCCCCCATCGGCCCGCAGAAGAGGGACACATGAGGCGGGCCCAAAACCAGTTGGGCCCGCGCGCGCGCGAAAAAAAAAAAGGATGATGTCGCAGGCCCGATTCCAACGGGGCCTGCAAATGAGAAGAACAAAGGGAGGCGGCCTGTGTGCGAGCCCCGCACGTTACCCATCCGGGGGTGGGAGCTGCATTTCCCCCCACTGTCAGGAGCCGCACGCGATGGTCTCTGCCCTGCCACAATGAAGAGCGGCGCACATCGCCGCATGGGAAAACGGGTGCGGGCCCGACTCCAACTGGGCCCGCGAACGAAATAAGACCGGTGCCGCCCCCCTGCCCCGCTGTGAGGAGGAAGGTGCGGCTCTGCCGCAACAAAGAAGTGAAGCCGTCGGCCCCTCCACCACCCCGGGCAGAGAGCAGCGAAGTGGCTGCTGTGATACTGGCCAAACACAACGCCAGCAACCCCCATGTGAAAGGGGAGGTGCGAAAGGGCGGGTTTGCCCTCTGACTCTGGACTTGGCCGATGTGGCCCCTGGGCTTTCCCAGGTGCGGCTTTGCCGGCCCTAAGTTGTGAACTGAGCTGTCCTGAAGAGCTGCCCATGGATGATGCCGGACTGGTCTCCTGCAGACCCGCAGTTGCTTAATGTGGACTCAGTAGCCACCCCCATGAAGACTGGGATCCTGCAGACCCTGGACGTGCTTAAAACGGCCCATTCAAGTGGCGGTGGGAAGCTGTGATCCTGCATATTGTGGCCATGCTTTAAATGGTGCCAGGGGGGATCAACAAGGGTGGCGCTCAGCAAGAGTGAAACCACTCACCCAGGTTAATAAAGGGTGTATTAGTAGAGTGGTTGTAGGAGTAGTAGTGGGTAATTAGCGGGATGTGTTTTGTGTTTGTTGTTTATTAAAAAATGGAGTGGTGTTGCATGTGAACCCCTCCTGGGAGCATGGTAGCTCCCAGGATGTTGTAATGGGTCACGTGGCAGTAGCCACGCGACCAACAATAAAAGAGGCGAGCCGCTTCCGGCTCGCCAGTCACTCCCATTCTGGCTCCAGCGTCGTTCCTTCGGCACCAGGCTGGTGCTGCGCTGTTGGTGCTGGGCCCACGGACGGGGCCCAGCTTAAGGACGGTGCCCCTGCCGGGCAACGCCGTCCGGACGGTGCCCCTGCCGGGCAACGCCGTCCCTGTGGGTCCCCCAACCATGTGAGGCGGGTTGGGGAGCGACCCCGGCCTGGGTGCCCCCAGAGCCGGGGCCGCGGTGGCCAGGTGGACCTGGCCACGTGTGTGGAGCTCCGGTGTCCCGGAGCGGGTGGGATGAGCCCCCACCCCTGAGTACGCGGCATGGGCGCCGCCAAGTGTCTATGTTGTCGGGTGCCACCCGACCCGAGTGTGGGGCTGCCCGGTGGACCGGGACAGCCCCTAACAGGGAGGAAGAAAAAAAAAAAAAGTACTGCTTTCTCCGGCGGGGGACGATGGAAGCCTCCAGCCGTATGGAGGCTTGGAGCGAGTCTCCACACGGCTGGGGGTTTCCATCGTCCCCCGCCAGAGACCGCGGGATAGAAGGTAAGTGGGGAGGGGAGGGAGGAAGGAAGAGGGAGGAAAGGCTGGGAAAAAAAAAATCTTACCTGAGTACCCGGCGGGGGACGAAGGAACCCTCCAGCCATGGGGAGGCTCGGAGCGGGGATGGCCACGCTTCGAGCCTCCTCATTGGCTGAGGGGCTGCCACGCCCCCCGCCGAGGACAAGGTGGCTGGAATCCCGGCCGAGAATCGAAGGATTCTCGGCCGGGTAATGACCGGGCGAGAGCCAATCAGAATGCTTGTTGCATTCTGATTGGCTCTCGCCGGGTACTAATGTGTGATCTTTCGGAAAATATGTATAGGTGCATGTTACCTACTTTACTTTACTATGCTGAGTGGGTGGTTCACTGCCTGACAAGAACATTCAGGTGTTTGGGATGAGTTTCTTGTGTGGTCTCTCAGAACAAAGTATGCATGTATGTTTCCACCGTTTACTTCACTTCTTCATGTACGGCTGTTTATTCAAGTACAACAATCTTCCTGTCACCGCGTGCAGCAAGCAAGTTCAGTTATTAAGTTCAGTAGCAGGATCAAGAGCAGAACACCGGCACCTCCTCCTTACACCAGCAGGCTTCTCGCAACTGTTCAACATGGAACTCTCCTGTGGCCATCGGGCGAGTTCCATGATGTCAGAGGTTCCCCTCTGCAATAGCCTGCTTGCTACAGTGAGAAGATCAGAAATGCAAACAGCTGGGACATGCGCCAAGGCCATGTCTGGCTTGCCTGCACCAGGTTAGCTATCATGTCACAGTGCTGTCCCATTAGTGTGACCTGCATTTGAAGAATGACTCCACTGACACATCACAACTGGAGATATAATGGTCCTTGCGGTTCGAGGTGCTTGGCGCCATGGCCTGATAGCCATAGGCCCACTGGCCAGGATCAAGTGCTGTCCATCATGAGGCATATCACACACCAGGGCTGATTAGCAGAGGCATTGATGTCATGTGGACTTCTGCATGCTCTCCATCTGAAACATGCGTCAGCTTGACAACTGAAAACCAGAGAAGAGTCCAGAAGGTGCTACAGTGATTCCTCCTAAATGCACAGCACCTTGGCATTGTGGCTACATGGGGCCCCTGTATCCGTGCATTCACGGGCAGTGGGTGCACATCCTCTAATTTAGAGTGCACTAATCATACGGAGAAGGTGTATGTGACAAAGAAAGAGAGAGAGAGAGAGAGAATGTGTGTGTGTGCGCGCGCGCATGCGCGCACATGTGTGTGTGTGAAAGTGAGTAGTCTTCATTCCATGGAAGAATGGCTTTTGCCCCTTCCTTGCAATGCACATCCTGTGTAATGGTTCTTTCTGATGAAAGCGGAAGTTGCTCATGGGCATTGCATAACTTTCATAATTTCCGAGGATGCGTGCAATGCGTGCAGCCATCTGAGATGTTATAAAAGGGAGTGAGGCCCAGTACATTGCACATCCGGTCCTTACGAGTCCACAACTGCAACTACATCAGTATGCAAGGGAAGAACAGGAGGCCATGAGGCCCTCTAAGGGGGAGGAGAAACCATTCAAAAAGAACAGATAGGGAAGAGACGCCCAGGGACAGACCTTCTGCCGAGAGGAAGGTCATTGATTCCATATCTACCAGGGCCCAGGAGGACAGTACACGAGGGCAGAGCCAGCTAGCTCCCGCAACCATCACCATCACTGCCCCGGTACATGCTGGTGAGGGGGTGTGCCCAGCCCCTGCTCACAAACACTCACAGGTCTCTGAGGCTGGAGTGGAGGGGTAGAAGAGGGTCCTAAGCGGGTGAAAGACCTCTGACAGGGGGCATGGGGAGCAGAGAGACAGTCAACAGAGGGAGAGAGTGCTTCCAACCCCAACACTCCTGTCCAGGTGCTGCCAGCTGCAGAGGTGACAGAACCATCTTCCACCCGAAGCCCCACCACAACCCAAGATGCATCACATGACAGTGGTGATACGCCTCCTTCGCCATCCTCGGGCCACACAACCCCAACTCCTGGGGATTGAGATAGTCAGTGGATATGAGCACCTTTCAAGTCGCTGCACAGCCCACAATAAGGTGGCCGCACGGACCCAGTCCTGGGCTCAGATGGCCAGGAAGTTCAGCATGCATGGGTTGTTCCAGCATCAAGCCAGGAAGGTGTAAAATCACTGGTATGACCTCATGCGACTCACTCGGCAGAAGACACAGAAGATCCTTCAGGATGGGCCTTACATATATCAAAAGGGCCGTTCGAGGACCACCATCAGCCCTCTAGAGCTCTGGGTACTCCAGAAGATCAGCCCGGAAGAATACCAGTGTTGGAACAGCACCTACCTGTCCCTGGTAAGTGCTTTCCTTTGCCATGTCATATTGCATTGCGCTCATAATCCAAATGTGCATCCACATCGGGTGTCTTCTAGTGCAGCCGCTGGTGCAAGGGGTGCTGCTGTACTGAGTGTCAGCAGCATGGGGTCACGCGCAGAAGTCTTATGGGAAGCATGGTAGGCTCACTTGCTATTTTCCACAATCTTCTGCTTTCACATTACATGTACTGGACTGTCATGCCATCATGTATTGGCAGGCGGCATACATGTTGCTGTGCTAAGGTTGGCCCAACCATAAATGCCTGTCAGGGGACAGGTTGCCTTGTGTGCATCCTGAACATGTTCTGTTGTGTCCTCTCAATTAGGGCATCGTGTGATTCAGTAGTCACGGCTCTGCCTTCCCCAGCGCCGCGCACAGAAAGCCAGAGCCCCCTCCGCCTCCTTCCAGCCAGGGGTGGACTGGGAACCAAAAGTGGCCCTGGAAATTATTTTCAAAGTGGCCCTCATTTTCCACCGATCAAGAATAGCAAGTTAACCCAATTCACACTACCAGCACAACATGAATATAATGGTACAAAAGAGTGCACTTTAAAGCAAATGATTCCATGACAGGTATCCTGCCTCCCCGCCCCAACATAAATCAGATACCTTACGTGCCAATTTTTACAGATATGGCACAGTGAGATCAAATAATTTGCCCTGGATCACACAAACTGATAGGGTGGAGCTATGATTTAAGCCCCTTCTGCACTTCAGAAAGTTGACCAAATATCTTCACAGGCATATAGTAAAAGAGAATCGCTGGAACACTTCTCTCAGTCCTTAAAGGCCACCCTATCCATATCCCTTACCCTCTGCAGTCCAGAATTGGAGCTCATGCATGTGGCCAGGATTGGTGGCTGGCATCTCTGGGCTACTTACTGCCCTTCCTCTCATCCACTAAATCTAGTTGCTCCTGGGGCAACCAGAGGCTGAATGTTGTTTAGAGGTGCCTCAGAGGTCTCAGCTAAAGGCAGAGGCAACTTTTGGTGTTGGTGGACAAGGTGGTTCCTGGAAGTTCATGGAAGTGTAATGACATTTTAACTGATTCAAAGTTGGTGGTGGCTGGTTAATAATTTCATTGGAGGGGCATTATCATCTCCCCCAAATTAACATGAGCGCCCAAGCATAGCAATGTATTTAAAATGCGCATTGTACTGCACAATGGATTGGGGTATATAACTTACATGTGAATAACACATGAACAAAATTGAATAGATGCCTGGTAACCAGGAGCACACAGAAGCATTTTGGAACATTTGATAGTGGGGATGAAAGTGTAAATTGATAATCTGCATACCCACCAAAGTGGTCCATGGTAATGAAACATTAAAAGGAAATGCATGTTTACGGAAATTCAGTAGCAGAGTTGCTCTTAGTACCTTTGCAGCACTTTCCACAGAGTGTAGAACATTTAAATGTGTACACCTGTAGTTTTTGTGGCATAGCAGAGGGTTGGACCCTTGAATCCTCCCTTAAAAACAATGGCAGCCTTTAGATGAAAGTCTCTCATTTCATCCCATACCAAGTGTTTGTCTATCCCTATGGGGAATTTGGGAAATTTTGCTTGGCTCTTGAATTAAAGGCACCAATGATTTTTGGAGGGTGTGTAGTAAAAAGCAGCAGTGCGGCGTAAAGCAGCTAGTAGTGTATTTCCACAACCCAAGTGTGCAGTTATTGCCCCAGATTCAAGGAAAAAGCTATGGCCACAGATGTTGGGTAGTAACTCACTGGCTATTTGCAGCCTTCGCACCAGCTTTGGTGACTAGTAGGCTTACACAGTGTGGTAAAACTGCTGCTCCCACTCAGCACTGTATATTGCAGGCTGTAAAATGTAGTTTGTTCTCAGAGAGTATCTGTTTTCTTCAAATTAGGAACAGTGACGGTGCTAGGGGGCGGAACGTGGCCCCCCTGCCATCCAATTGCCTGCAAGGCAGTCGCTCTTTTGAATCCAATCTATGACACATCCTCCCTTTTGCAAGTGGAAACCTGTAGTAAATCCACAGAAAAGAGCAATAGGAGAGATAGGAAGTAACGGGAATTACTAGGGGGAAAGCTGAAAGACGAAAACACACCATGCAAGCAAAACAAACTTGACTCAGGGATCGTGAGAAGACTTTTTTTATTGCTTTGAGCTTTCCCACTGGAGTACAGTCTGGAGTCAGGAATGCTGCACCATTGGTTGCAGTAAGAAGACAGAGCTTTCTGCAAAGCTGCTGACCCTTATTAAGTTTACTCACAGTGGCATAGCCAGGCTCTGGTGCTGGGGGTGTGGGGGGCATGGGGCTCCATAGATGGCACTGGTCAGTACAATTTCACTACTTCACAAAACTGGCTACAAAGAGGGAACCCATACAACATGCACCTGCATCGCTGTCTCCCCACACATCTGTCTAGTGCTTTTTCCATTATTTCTCACATTCACTTATTTAGCCTGCTGCTTGCTCTGCAGCAAGATAGGTCAATAAGGTATGCATTCACCTCAGGTATTTGTGTTCACCCTACAGGACGCACGTTTAATTCTAGGTAGGGCTCTCTCAGGTCATGTGTGATAAGGCCACATGCTTATAGTCATTGTTTGTCAGTCTTGCAGATTGTTATTAAAAAATGTGAAGAACAACGTGAAATTGTAGAAAACAAACTGATTTTTGTGTTCAAAAACTTGATCTGAAAGGCCTCTCACATTTGGTCAGCTCTCGTGTGTAGCATGCCTTTCACTAAAATGGCCAGCATAAGAAATTAAAGGTAACTCGCTAAACAGTGCCATAAGAATGTGAAAAGGCAAACCTTTCGCAGAAACCAACAGAGTACACAGTGAGATAAAATGGTTTGTCGAAGATCACAGTAGTGTCAGGTAGCAAAGCCACAGAACAGGTTCTACACAATTCCACCTCTCTCAGTCCCAATGGAAGCTTTATGCACTTCATTGGGGTGGCTAGCCAGTATTATCAATGCTTGTTTAGAGGAACCAAGCTCCAGACCTGCTTCTTTTGGATGCTATGTTAGTTTTTTATAAGCACTTTCTGGTGCAGGTAAGTGATTCTTTGGCACAGTAGATGTTAATAGCACCAACGTGTATTTACACAAGCTATCACCCTCCGAAAGAGAGTCTCCTTGCTGGCTTTTGGTACTTTAATCTGGCATGTGAACTTAGATCTCTTGAACAAGTGATTACGACACTGAACCAGAACCCAAAATGAGCACTTGCAACTAGTAATTGTCTAGTGGTAAATGAAGCATGGAAAGTAAAAAATTATGTGTTGGCGTATGTGGACAATTGAGGGGGTAAGTGACTTTTTATCCCTGGCTAGTAGCTTCCAACTTATCATTTTTACCCTTGCTGTCAACTACCTTGTAATCCATGGTGTCACTCAAATTTACCAACATGCATTTTAACTTTGGTTATTGCACGTGATCAATGCATTCCCCTAAGAAAGTAGAAAACACTACTCAAGTTGTGATATAGCAAATTAACAAACTATATCTGCGGTTGTCTGCAAGATGCAGCTCACCACATTTTGGACTACGACTCCCAGGAGTATTTATCATTGACAGTTCACTCTATGGCAAATAGGAGTTGGAGAGCGACAGTTGCAGACCCATGTACAGTGAACATTTTATAGGTTTAAATGATAAAATCGGAAGTTAGCTCCCAACAGTGGCCACGGAGAAGGCTCATGGCCTCAGCGCACTATGTATCATGACGTGTCATTTATGTTTTGTAAAACATGTACAATGATGAATAGCTTTCAAATAGCCAATTATCCACAGGGTGGTACCCCATTGTAGCAGACCCTTTTGTCCTCCCATAAAGATATCACTGCGTACACTTCCCAAACCTTATCTGCACACAGTTATGCTCCCTAGTCTTCCCTGTGCCTCTCTCCAAGACTCAACTCTTTCCTGCATACTAATCCATTGTTGCCTGTACCCCTTTCTTTTAAACTGCTGTGCGCCTCATTCCTTTGAACTAAAATCCCCTTTGCCCCACTCACTGATGCACTCATCTTCTCCTTGGCACTTATTCTCCCCCTAAACCCTTTCGCTTCTGCAGTAATGTACTTCTTTCACTCTCGTATTTACTGTATCCCACTCTTTTCTACAGGTACCATTCCCCATGCATGCACCCTTCTTTGTTTTTTCCTCCTTTCAGTTTTATTCTGCACTGAAACCACTCTTCCAGACATTCTACAGATTCGTGTCACTGGTACCCCCCCCTCTGTTGTCCCGTACTGAATGCTCATGTTCTGGTTCACTCTTCTGTCTTAGGACTTGGGGTGGTTCTTTTCAATTAAAACCTACATGTCCAACCAATTATGCTAGCTCCTCTATGCCCTACTTTAATTTGTCACTGAAAAAAGTGGTGCAATATTATGCCTTAATGAGGTGATAATCATGGCCCATAGTGAGCACTTTTGCACACCTATGAAACTGTTAACTTTAGAAATGATGTATTGCATAGTGTTCTTCGAAATCTGACTATATTTACTGTTTATTCTCAGCACACTCTCACCTGAGATCCGTTGGTTGCCAGTCCATCGCACAAGACAAACGAGAGGAGCCAGGCTCACAGTGTCAGATGGAGCAGCCAGCAAGGAATCATGCTTTGTCTGCAACAACGCCAGGTCAACCAGCCCATGAGAAACTTGAACGTGCAGGCTGGGTAGGCAGAACAGATACATTCTAGCTCAGATGCCTAGCAACACAAGCTCTGCTAGTTTCTAGTCCCTCTACAAAGTCTCCAGCACTCTGTGTGTCAGTTACACAGAGCTGAAGCTGCAGGACTAATTTCTCTGGCTTTCCTGACAGTAACAAGACAGCTCACATAACTTCAATTCAGCAATGAAACATTTTTTAAAAAGTGTTTGTTAAGAAATAGACGCAAAGTAAGGCACTCCAATACATGTTTGTTAAGAAATAGACACAAAGTCAGGCACTCCAATGCCACTGAAGCACATAAGAGGCCCAGGGTGCAGAGGCCTACCGGGAAAACCCCCGGTTTCCCGCCAGGCCAATCCAGGCCTGCTTCCAGCTCCACCCGAGCCTTGTTCTCATGGAAGTCCAGCGATTCATTGTTGCAATGTCTAGTATCCGTTTGTGTCAGATGAGCACATTGCACTGTGTGAGACCAGCGCAAGCCACAGGCCATGTGCCCATCCATCACAACTAACCTGCCCATGCTCTCTCGACCCCCACCTCACCTGGCCACAGTCCACCAGTCCCTCGCCCCTATACTCTTTGATGTAGATATGCATCTGGCCCCTCACAGTGACCATTTCAGGACACCCACCATAGCCATAACCCTAGGCACCAATATGTCCTCCACAAAACGAACAAATGTCCATCTGTATCATGAGGCCTCAGGTAGATCAAAACGTACGAGAACGACACCTGTATCTGGGGTACCGTGTTTTATGAACCCTTAAGCACAAAGGTCGGAATGCCAATATATCTGCCAATGACCTGAAAGTACCCCCATTCTTGCAATGATTTTTATGTCTGCCATTACTCTCATGCAATCAGTTCCTGTTGTTTAGCTTAGATAGCATAGTAGCGCCTCTCTGCCCTGACCTTCACCGCGACGATGAGCCCAACTAACCACGTGTACTGTGACTGACGAAGAGACAGCAACCAATGGAACCCAGGCATCCCATATGGAGCTGGGATTAGTATACGTACCTAGCCAATCGATTCTGTTAGTTTGTTACCGACATGTGATGTTACAGCTGGCGCTTGGTGCCTTTTTAATGTGCTGCACGTGTATCGGTCAGCAGAGTGTTCTTGGGTAGCAGAGTTCTCTGCATGCACACTGTATCTTATACATTTGTTTACTTGCAATTAATCTCCTGGTCTCATTCCCTCACAGGGTGTGTCCATTATTTGGTCTATTGGAAATTGCATGTTGTGAGGAGCATACCTTCATTTCGGTGACCCTCTTGCGTAATATTCCCCGAGATCCCCCGTGCTTGTGGCGAGATCCAGGGCTTCCCCGGAAGGGCCACCCCCACCTACAGCTGACTGGTCCCCAAAACATGTACACAGAAGAAAAGTGTTATTGTGGGTTCCGGCTTTGCGAATACCCTGATGCTCACCGGAGCCGGGTGCGGTCATGAGGGGGAGGCCCAGGCTTTGTGGATAAACCACGAACAGAGGCTCTAGGAAGAACACGAGCACGTGAGTATTGTTTGTAAGACAAAACAAATAAGGGAAAGGGGGAGGAATTGGAGCAGATTAGTAAGGGGAACATGCATGATATGGGTATGGATGTAGAAGAATGAGTGTAGGAAACAAAGTGCTTTCTTTTTTATGGCCATTCGTTTTTTATATATATAACGAAGAATAAAGTGGAAAAATAGAGGAGGAAATGGGAACCTAGCTCTGAGAGGGATTAGAAGGTGGCGCCGCAGTGCACTGTCTCGACCAGTGCAGGAAATAAGTGAAAGGGGTGGAAAGTAGGATCCTCATATAAGCAGTGGCTCAGGAATAAGTAGTGGTTATTAACTTATTGTTTTAGTGATTTTGCAGAATAAGTGAGGAAGGGATGTTGCTCCGAACAGGGGAGAGGAACTAGGGGAAATAAGACGAGGAGGGATTAAGGTTTATGTTTTTGTTCAGTGTTGTCGGTATCTTTGTTAGTTCATCTGTGAAGTGTTCAATGGTTTGTGTTTCATGTCTATGGTCTGAAAAATGTATCAATGACGTGTAAGGATAAAAAAAAGGTTATGTTGATTGTACACGTTTTTAAGATTTGAAGATTGAGCTCAAAGGGGAGGGGGGGAAAGGATTCTTTCAGAGAATGGGGATGGATACCCCACTGTCACATATTTGCAAGCAGCTCCCCTCAACAAATAAAAAAGTACCATGGCCAGTGGTTAACTGAAACAAAGGGGGAAGGATCACCTCATGCATGGCCGGAATGAGGGTCTTTTGATAAGGAAATATTAGATCATATAGCAACTTACATGATGGCAAAATACAAGGGGAAACAACTCCAGAACAGACAGGACATGCTAGATTTGTGGAAGATGTTTGAGGAAACACCCACCACAAATAATAAGGGCAAGAGGTTAGGTCACCTAAAGACATGCAAGATGGGGAAAAGGAAACAGGCAAGGAGAGCGAAGAGCCCAAAACAGATATACCCGTTATTAACAAGACCCGCAGAGGAATATTTGGACCCAGCCTATGTACTGGGGGGAAGCACGCCAGTGACTCCCAGCTCAGCCCCCCACCTCCACTGTATTTTCCAACTGCGCCTGCCCCCATAGGGCCATATACACAAGATTTTGAAATAGCACTAAAAGCCACGCAAACAGAACTGCCTCGATTAAGAGCAATATGTGAGAGAACCCAACCATTGGGGGAAGGGCCAGTGCCACAACCCTTAAAAAGCTCCTCTCTCCTGCCAGAAGATGAGTGGACATCTGGGTACTTTCCTTTTAGAATAGAAAGCACACCAATAAAGACAGTACGAGTGGAAAGGGAGGGAGAGATAGAGAGCGTAGGATACGATGCAGTAGCTTCGGAAAGAGATGAAGAATGTTGGAGTGATTTTGACGAAGGAGAGGAAGGGGCTGTAGGAAGAATACAGCCAGTTCAGTGGGTCTCCCCCAGGGTGGCAGAGGACGTAGAAGGATGGGAAAACAGGCTACGGAAAAGGATGGAAAGAATCGCATTAGCGAAAAAGAAAGGAACACAAGTAAATTGTGGCAAGATAAGATCAAACTTGCAAATGTCCTCATTCACAAAGGAGCAGGACGGCCCCATTACGTGCCCTGGGCATTGATGGATAAAGACAACATCCTCAAATCCCTCCCCCCCTCACGGCAAGTATGGTAAAATTGATTTACGAATTTGAAAAGAACACAGCGGGCGTGCCCCTGGCCACAGGGGATATAAAAAACCTTCTGGTATCGGCAGTAGGAGACCAAGCAGACTGTGGGTGAAAGCAGGGTTCCCGGGGGTCACCAAAGGAAACCATACACATGACGGTGCATTGTTCAATAATGTTCATGCACTAGTGTGGGATGCCCTGCAGAGAACCTTCCCAGACACCCTCAATTTGCACTTTATAATGCAATGTATTATGGGGGATGAGGAAGATGCTGTGCAGTTCATTCTTCGGGTGCAGAAGATATGGCGCACGGAGACGGACACGGCCTGGGACCAATCCAACTCCCTATTTTTTTAATCATTAAGCGAGGCCTCCCAAAGGAAGTACAGAAGGCCCTTGATATAATAGCTGGGACAGAAGCCAAAGGATGGCCAGAAATGTAGAGCAATATAGTACACCATTGCAGGAGGGCCAATGAGAGAGAGAAAGCAACAATGCAGAGGAGATTAGCCGAAGAAGCAAAGCTTGTACAGAATAAGTTGGTGAAGGTCGCGGCAGTAACCACAGTGCCACCACCAGAACAGCAGGGAGAAGAAGGGGGAGTGTCAGTAGCAATACAGGCAAGGAAGGCTGCAGCATGGGCAGACAACGGGCAAGATCAATGGGGAGGAGATCAACCATACATGGGACCCCATTGGCAAGGAAGACCCGCAAGGGGATGAGGTGGGTTCCGGGGACAAAGGGGTGGAGGATATGGGGGGCAAGGGCAGTGTTGGTCTTGTGGGAAATTAGGCCATTTATCACAGGAAAGCCATAGCATACAAGGGGGGGGGGGTTATCAGTACCAACAGCCACAATATAATCAACAACAGTATGGCAACCCCACCCAGGTAGCCCACACAGGTTTCCCCAAGGGAGTTACGAAGAGGCTGAACAACCAGACACCAGGCCAATACTGGGGTACCATACGCTCAGACACCATCGACATTATATGCAGTCACACCCACCCGCCAAAGTCAAATGACACATCGCCATGCCAACCCATTTTCTACCACGCTAATGGCGCGCCTGGCCCCTTATCAAGTGAAATGTGTGCTAAGTGAAAATATTTTCTCCCGCCCCAGAACAGACACCCACCCAATTAGGAAAGCTCACAGGGAGCACTTGCGTGTCCAGTCCTATCCACTACCTTACATACAGATGAGAAACCACTGGTGGGGGCAGAGATAGGGAACAAACAGTTCATCTTATAGTGGACTTGGGGGCGGAAATATCATGTCTATGTGAAGGTGATGTTCTTTTATCTAGCAATAATCTTGAGATGCAAGGATTCTCTGGGGCTGTAGTCACGGTTCCTTACACAGAAGATTTGAATGTTAAAATAGGGGGGAGAACCATACGAGCACCCCTATTTTAGCACAAAAATTCTCCTATAAACTACTGGGGTGATACTTACTTAGCAAGTTCAACATGGCCATAGCATACACCGAGCAATGCTGCTGATACACACAATAGCCAACAAAGTAAAGGTGCGGGGTGTGCCCACAAATGCAGACATGTTTATATATGGAATACAAGTGTTAGCAAGAGCAGTGCCAGAATTAACGAGAAAAGAATGGAAAGTGCCCTCGGATTTTGTGTTTTGCCCAATGACAATGCCCGAAATAATGTCTGGTACCATTCTGTCTCTTGATCTGCAGGGCATCCAAGTGTCAGCTAAACGCATTGTAGCAATAGGCCTGGACACCCACAGCTGTGAGTGGTGTACAGTGTTGTGTATTGAACCGGATGTACCCTAACGAGAATTAACGAACGAGGAGATGTTCACTGACAACGACACTGATGGGGAGGTCATACTGGAAATGTGTATGCCCTGTGATATAATGGTACAGTTCAGAGGGGTAACGAATCCCCTCAAGGCCGTTGTCAGTGCACCGCCATCTTTCTGTGACTCAGACTTGCAACAAGTACCACCATATTTGTGCACCACGAGCCCCCATGACGTGTAGTTATTAAGGGAAGTGACCCAGTAAAAATGAAACTTAAACCAGGTACAGTCCTGCCCAGAGTGAGACAGTATCCCTTGTCCAGGGAGGCAGAGGAAGGGATTAAAAAAACAACACACTTTCTGCTGCAACAGTGTATCATTGTCCCCTCAAATTCACCATGTAACACTGCAGTGTACATATAAGAGGAGGTAGATACTATTAGCAAAAGTTCATCCGGAGTAATCATAAATTAAAGAAAATATAATTCTATACATAACATTATATTAAAAAACAGATTAAATTCAACACATATAGTATGCATCACATGTACTTTAAACTTAACGTAAAAAAAAGTGTTAATTGACAATGGAGATCTAGTAATTGGATAACAGAAATTCTGTTGGTATACAGTTATAACTTCAGAGCTTTACAATGAGTTGTTCATATATTATTTGACTATGGTTCAATCCAAGTTAATACAAATAAGAATCTAATACAGGTTATTAACTAGATCTAGTTCTCGACATGTTTCAGTTCGC
The DNA here is from genome assembly GCF_040938575.1 of Ambystoma mexicanum. Lineage (NCBI taxonomy): Eukaryota > Metazoa > Chordata > Amphibia > Caudata > Ambystomatidae > Ambystoma > Ambystoma mexicanum. The sequence continues at coordinate 382,664,037 of NC_090925.1, forward strand.
TACTTGAGTGTGAAACCTTCTTCAGGAGGATATTGTATAGTCACTGTTACTTTGAGGACGATCTATGGTGATCTCTCCTATTTCGCAATTAATAATGCTTAAAACGTGGATGACTGTGGGCAAAAAACATAAAAACTATATAGATATAGAGGTTTCTGGTTTGAATGCTATTTAACCTTTACATATTAATATATATTTTCGGACTGGGGTAAAGAAATTATGCCATACCTCGCCTGATGAATGGCTGTAGTCTTTTCTGGCAATACCAAGATCTTCAATATTCCATGGTTTGGACTTGCATCCAAAAATGGACAGATAATTCTGCAAGATACATATAAATTGTATAAGGCTACATGTTTACTACCGAAAGCTTTGCTCTCCTGTGTGGGGTCATTTTACGAAGTTTGACTCTGCTTACCTAGTTGCGTACGAGCAGGATATAATCTTTGGTGTTCAATATTTAGTCATTGCCTCTTACAATGCCTAGGTAATATCTTTAAACATTGATTGAGGTCTTGGGCAAGATCCTTTTGTGTTGGAAGCATTTTTTCTGTCAATTGAAAGATACGCGCTAGTTATCGCAGAGCCGTGACTTTAATCTATAGAGATTCCTTTAATAACTATCTAATGCACTTCTTACCTTATTTATGCTCGGGAAGGTTAATTGAGATTTTTAGAAGATCTGCATGGGGCAGGCGCTGGGTAGAGCTAGCCGCTGGCCGAGTTGCGTGATTTCATCTGGCTCGAGTGACCCAGTGTCTGTAAAGGTAACCATGAATAATAGTATTACTGAACTAAATAGCAGAGGATATACTCCTTAGTTGTGCTGATATTCTTAGCTATTATACGGTTAAAGGTTATCTAGGTTTTGTGTGTTATACTATATCCGAGATTCTATGTGACAAGATAAATGTCCACATTTTTAGTTTAGAGAAAAACTATCCAAACTTTCTTACTGATTGTGTCTAAATCTCAGGGACTCTCCACACTAGGAAATCAATCCAGCGTCTTCTCGCTACTTCCAGCTCACTAATTTTTCTGCGCCAGATCTGCCGCGTTACCCTTCTTTTGTTTTTTAATTCGAGCACCGAAAATGCCGATAGAAACTGAAAAAGCCGAAAAGCCAGAAGAAAACTGAAGTACAGGCACGGCGGCCATGATAGAGCAGTCCATCTGGACCTTTAGATGGCATCTCCATCTGAGCCTTTCTTAGTTTCTATTACAAGGCTCCATGGCGAACAACTATGTGTTATGGGTCTAAAAGGGTGGCCATTTTAAGAGATGTAACTGCATTCTCTCAGTCTATAATATAGAGTGTGCAGAATGTCTGGTGTATTCTATATAGGTCGTGCTATGACCCTATCATTAAACTAATGACTTTTAATTGACAACATGATATTTCACATTGTGTTTCAGGCTTCATATGTTTATGCTTGTAGAAGTTACATACTCTACTATGGCTGTAATATAGAAAAAGGCTATTCTGATCTAATTGTATGCCGTTCTATAGCCTCGGTGAGTCCTCTTCTGTCACTACAAGTTCTATAGATTAACTCCTGCCCCTTTTTAAATAATTTGTTAGTTCTTATTTGCTGGTTTTCACCTTTTACCACCATTATGACCGTCCATCTAAAGTCTTTAAAGTCATGATTTTTCTCTAAAAAATGTGTTACCTTTGGTGTTTGCAGTATTTTATTTTTCAAACAGCTTTTGTGTTTGATTATGCAAGTCTTGATTTTTCTATTTGTCTTGCCTATGTAAATAAGCCTACATGGGTATAACCGGAAGAAAATAAGGATCAGTTTATCTAACAAGACTACATTGGGCTTGACTGCATCCACTTAAAGGTGTCCCAAAGTCGAATAGAAGAACAGCCCGTTAAGAATAGATACACTAAACACAATTGGAGATATGCACGTAGGCACTTTAGATTGTGACCCAAGTGATGTGAGTTTGACGAATATTAGGTAGGTAAGAAAACCCACATATGGATGTGCTAATCTGTCAATATCTAAAAACCACGTGGAAATGGATTGTCTATTTATAGACTAGAATCCAGAATTATTTACATCTCCCCATGTGGACAAACAAAACATGAACAAAACATGAACCAATGTATAGTCATGAGAAACCTGTGAAGAGACCCCAGCAAACGCGAGTGTTTTTTCGCGCGAATGGTGCACGAGGTCGCGCCGCGTTGGTCTGGTCGTGTAACGGAGCCATCGAGTGAAGCCAATAGGGGGGCCGAAGGCAGGAAATGACAAATCAGGAATAAATAAAAAAGCGAGTAACCGGCGTTGCGTCTTAGAATCACGTGACAAGAAGGTCACATGGCTGGTCAGACACAATAAAAAGTGACGATGGACAACACAAAAGAAAGCAGGTGAAAAACAAAGATAGAAAGAGACGCTACCGGCAGAGCAGACGGTGGACGTTCCGAAGAGGAGCGGGGAAAGCCGAATTTCGAGTCTTGGAAAGAGCAGGATTAGAATGAGAATTCAAAGGTAAGAGTGGCTCAATTAATAGAGCAACCAGAATTTTACCAAATTGCTCAAATGCTCAAAAGATTGTGTCCGCTGTGTTTTTCTATTTTAGAAAAATATATGCGGATGGCCTCCATCATAGATATTGTTAGAGGACTCGACCCGGTCCAGCCAGCAAAAATACACAGTGCGGGAGCCGCCAATTATTACCAAGACCAGGGACCGGATATACAAAATTACTAGGTCAGTATGATAAGTGTTGAAATGGCCTGATCCATGGTGGCAGTAACTAACAAGATAAAAATGGGCAAGAAAAACCTATGGCAAATAATCAATGTTTCCTTATTAGGGGCAGATCTAAATGGTCCCTTAGACGACATAAGGTGGTGAGCATCCCCTTCGAGACATCAGAGCAATCTGGAAAAGTGGACACAGAAATAGAGGGGCTACACTAAGACGAAAAGAAATAAGAAATGAGCGAAATAAAGGTAATGCATTAAGACAAATTTTAGACATCCAACAATGCATGATATATGTATAGTGAGTGTCACAGCAGTTTGACTGATTTTATGAAGGGTAATATAAGATCTACCAAGAATTAACTACTCATGTGAAACCTGCATTTAGCAAGATAGAGAGATGATGTCAAAACAGATGTGAAGAAGGAGCTAGTAGAAATAATTACTCCTTTCTGCTGCCACTAGATGCAGCAGGTTGTACATAATAAAAATGTCAGCCGGGATGTCTTTGAGTACTAAAATTCGACTATCCCACACTTGCTTCCCACAGCTATCCGTCTGATGGTTGGACCTTAAGAAAAGAGTAATGGGACCCCATTGAAAGCCGATCCCTAGAAAAAACCTAAAAGAAGACAAACATAATTGTACATGTCAATGGAATGTGGTATAATTTTACCCCTGAAGAATTTCCTTGTTAGTAGTATGAAAAGGAATGAAACATGTCGGGTATGGTATGAATGCAGTATGAAAGTAAGCATGGGTGATATGAACACAAAGTGAAATGTTTTATGGACTGGGATGTACTTCTCTATGAAAGAGGAGAGCAAGCAACAGATCCTTATGAAATTACTATTCTTAAAATTGTTAAATAATGGAGTACTACAGCATATTGAATGTGCACAGCTAAATTGAAATTTATTGAAAAAATGTTTGTTGTTTACAAATTGTTTGATAAATTATGCAAAAATTCCCTACAATTGTAGATGTGAAAGAGAATTTTTTTTTTACTGAAGATATGCTATTAAACAATAATTATTTTTGATACAAATCGGTGTAGTATATGAGAATGTAATGATTACTAATCATATATATAAAAAGGAACAACCACGAATGGATTTGGGGAAGCAAGTGACCCTGTGAATATAGTGTATTGTTAAACAAAAGTTTTGGTAGAGGGCTGTTCACAAGTGGTCGTTGAAAATATTACCTCTGGTCTCTCTAAGTTAGTTGTGTGCATGTGATCATATAGACCACATGATCTGTGTTACAGTTAGAAAATACATTTTGTGTCCGGATGCTGCTTAGACCAATGTCTACCTCTTTGGTTTTGGATGTCAGTTTACACACTGTGCATTGTCCGCAAAGGTGATGTCCTGTTATTGGGCTTAGGCCCCATTGGCTCGTAATGCTGGCCATCGGTAGAGATTTGGTTTTTAACTTATTATGACTAACACAGTTGCCAATAGATGTGGTTTTTTGTATGCAAACAATGGTATGTCTTTCCAGTGTTTTGAGATTGGTAATGAAGCAATGAGTTTTTCTCTGTAGTTTTATGAAATGGTTTGACTATGAGTTTGCCTTCATCATGGCAGAGAGTCAGATCTAAAGAATTAATGGAGTCTTGTTCTACTGTCTTAGTGAATTGCAGGCTTCTATTGCAGCTATTTAGCAATTCCAAAATTGTTTTTGCTTTTTTAGGGGTGCCTTTCCAGATGACGAGTACGTCATCTATTTAGAGGGACCAAGCTGTTATATATTGGTCAAACGGATTATTCATATAAATGAATTGCTTTTCAAAAAACTCAACATACAGGTTTGCGAGACTCAGGGCCATGGTAGCACTGATGGCAGTTCCATCGATTTGCTGGTAAAATGTGCCTAGGAATTCGAAATAGTTTCGTGTCAGTGCTAGGACGAGGCACCACATAATAAAAGAAGTGGGTACCGGATACTGATCTGTTCTTGTCAATAAAATGTCTTCCACTGTGTTGAGTGTTTCCTGTTTTGGAATATTTGTGTAAAGTGAAACTATATCTAATCCTATTACATAGTTTATGTCTTTATTGCAGTCCGTATTTTCAAATTGATTGATGACGTCTTTCGTATCTTTTAGGTATGATTTTCTGGTCTTGACATATCCCTTTAGATTATGGTCTGCGAACTTTGATAAAGGCTCTAGTACTGAATTGATCTCGGCCACTATCGGTCGACCTGGAGGTATATCAAGGGTCTTGTGGATTTTTGTTAGACAATAAAAGCTTGGAGTAGATGATATGATATGATATGATATGGCATTTGTAACGCGCCTATACACAAGGGTTTCAAGTGTTTCAAGGCGCGATGAGGCAGGGAGGGGGGAACAGGGGAAGACAGACAACGATCCTACTAGGCCAGGTGTCATTCAGATCGCGCAAGTGCAGGGGTAGGGGGAAGGGAGAAAGTGCAAGGGGAGGGGAGGGGGGAAAGTACAAGGTAAGTAAAATAAAATCAATAGGGCCAGCTGGTGGCAAGTGCAAGGTAAGTGCAGACAAGTGCTTTGAACGGGGGCTGTAGGGATACAGAGACAGTCCCGCAGTGCAGGGGTTGCCAGGGAGGCAGTGCAAGTGGAGAGTGGCTGGGCCCAGGACCGAGGTCGGCGAGAGTGGCCCAGTTGCAGATTCGGTGCAGATTCAGCGAAGAATTAGCAGGGGAGAGGGAGAGAGAAAGCAGAAGCAAAGAGGAAGGTTTTGAGGTGCTTCCGGAACCGTAGATGGTTCTCATCAAGTTTCAGGGAGGCAGGAAGGCTGTTCCAGAGGGAGGCCCCTGCCGTGGAGAGAGATCTACCCCCAGCTTGTTTCTTCGAGAACGGCTGACCCTGAGGGAGTTGGAGACGGATGAGCGAAGGGATCGGGAAGGAAGATATTTAGGAAGAGAGAGTTGAAGGTATTTAGGCCCCAGAAGGCCTTGTGGACAATGCAGAGGGTTTTGAACTTTATCCTCGCAGCCACTGGGAGCCAGTGTAGAGACTTCAGTCCTGGAGAGATACGGTCCCTGGGCTTGAGGCCAAGGACAAGTCTCGCAGTTCTGTTCTGGATGAGTTGCAGAGGGCGGAGAGTGGAGGCAGGCAGATTAAGATAGAGGCTGTTACAGTAGTCCAGCTTTGAGAGAACCAGGGCTCGTGAGACAGTGAGCTTCTGGGGGAAGGAGAGGAAGGGAAGAATACCTCTGAGGAGGTGCAGCTGGTAGTGTGACTTCTTAGAGACGTCAGATATATAAGGAGAGAAGGAGAGTTTGGAGTCGAAGATAACCCCGAGGTTTTTTGCCGTGCAGGTAGGAGCAGAAAGAGGGCCAAGAGAGGCCGGCCAGAGAGCTGCAGGGAAGGAGGGAGTGGGTGTGCCGATGAGTAGAATCTCAGTCTTACTGGCATTAAGGCAGAGGTCATTGGCGGCACACCATTCCTGGATAGCAGACAGACAGTCAGAGATGAGGGAAGGAGAGGAGGAGGCCGAGGGTAGCCTGAAAATGAGCTGGGTATCGTCCTCATAGCACTGAAAGTTGGGGCAGAGAGCGGCGATGCGGTGGGCAAGGAGGGCCAGAGGAAGAGCCAGGAAGAGAGGGAGGGAGGTGATAGGAGGAGAGTGAGGACAGGATGTCCTGAGTTTTAGAGATGAAGTGAGAGGCAAGTGCAGTGCAGAGGGCCTGGGAGGGGACAGGAGAGGTAGAGACTGCAGCAGGGTTGGCAAGCTCCTTGCAGATTTTAAAGAGTTCGGCCGAGTTGTTAGATGCCGCAGACATGCGGGCTTGGATAAGGGCTCTATTCTTGGAGAGAACGGAGAGACGGTATTGCCTTTGGAGCAGACGGCAGGCCAGTTTGTCAGAGGATGAACATGAAGCACGCCATGAATCTTTGTTCATGAGAAAGTTACTTTCTTGTGGGCTGATCCATCCTCTTTCCTTTGCCTTGATAACTTTAGATTCTATGAGGTGCAATAGTTCTTTCGTGGGGTCTTGGGTCCGTTTTTTATATTAGGTTTCATTTTGCAATTGTCTATTGCATTCATGTATAGAGTCACTGCTATTAAGTGGATCTGTGTGATCCGACCGCGGCTTCTTTTACCGCAATGGAAAAGTTTGCATGGGAAATGCACGAACACAAAATATTCGTACATTTCCCATGCGGACATATTATTAAAACCACTAGAAAACCCACACCCCCACCCACACCCACAACACACCCACAACACACCCCGACCCACACCCCCAATACACCCCCAAGCACACCCTACTTACCTTGCACCAGTTCCCTTTCACTTTTGTGAACAGGAACTTGTGCCACAGGGTCCTTTTCTTTTCTTTTTTTCCCCCTGCAACCCCAGCTCACTATACTATAGAGTGTAGTGAGCGGGGTATTGCGGGGAACACCCACGCAGCCCCTGTTTTTTTTTTTCCGGGTGTGCTGCAGGGTTGTCCCACGCAACACCCACTCACCATACTCTATAGTATGGTGAGCGGGGTGCTGCAGGGGACACCCCCGCAGCCCCCGCATAGTTTTTTTTAAATGCATGCCACCAAAGGTTCAAACTCTTGGTGTTCGAACCTTTAGTGTCATGCATTTACAACCTTTTTGTATAGGTCAAAACATTTTTGGTAATTTCTACTGATACCCGATTAACTATAACTATTCCTCCTCCCTATTGTTAGATAGATCTTTTAGGGCTTCTCTTTCAATTTGGCTCAAATGTTTAGAGGTCTTGGTGTTAGTTTGTTTCTAGTTGTTCCACTTCTGCCAACACTCATTTTTCAAACACCATTGACTCTGGTGAAAACGAGTTGGATGGAGGGTAAAGGGAAGATGCTGCGCATAGACCTGTGCAATTAATAGTGGTGATTCCACTTGCTTCGTTACCTTGTTGGGCAAAAAGTTCCTTAAAGGAAATATTTTGCATCCGTTTATAAAAATCTGTATGAAACTGGAATGGATTGTGTACTTGGTAATCACGAAGCCTGGTCCTTTATTGAGTACTTGTTGTTCTGTGGTGGTTGAATTGTGGTCTGAAAGATTCTCTAGAAGCGATTCCCACTCCGGCTGTATTTCTGGTGATCGTTCCTATTCCCTCTGTTGGGGCCTTTGTATAAAAAAGGTCTTTGTGTCGTATTCCGATTGCCTTTTCCTCGTCTATTATTAGGGTTGCCTCTTACTCTGTTTGAGGATTGGGCCAGTTATCTTTTAAATGTTTAACATGATGGCTCTGGTAATGAAGCAATGAGTTTTTCTCTGTAGTTTTATGAAATGGTTTGACTATAAGTTTGCCTTCATCATGGTAGAGAGTCGGATCTAAAAAATTGGTGGAGTCTTGTTCTACTGTCATAGTGAATTGCAGGTTTCTATTGCAGATATTTAGCCATTCCAAACATTATTTTGCTTTTTCAGGGGTGCCTTTCTAGATGACGAGTACATCATATATATAGCAGGACCAAGCTGTTATACATTGGTCAAATGGATTATTCATATAAATGAATTTCTTTAGCAAAAACTCAACATGCAGGTTCGCGAGACTCGGGCCATTCTAGCCCCCATGGCTGTTCCCTCAATTTGCTGGTAGAACATGCCTAGGAATTCAAAATAGTTTTGTGTCAGTGCTAGATCGATACACCACATAATAAAAGAAGTGGGATCACATTCTGTTCTTGTCAATAAAATGTCTTCCACTGTGTTGAGTGTTTCCTATTGTAGAATATTTGTGTAAAGTGAAACTATATCTAATCCTATTAGATAGTTTATGTCTCTATTGTAGTCTATATTTTCAAATTGATTGATGACGTCCTTTGTATCTTTTAGGTATGATTTCATGGTCTTGACATATCCCTTTAGATAATGGTCTGTGAAGTTTGATAAAGGCTCTAGTACTGAATTGATCCTGGCCACTGTCGGTCGACCTGGAGGTTTATCAAGGGTTTTTGTTGATTTTTGTAGACAATAGAAGCTTGGAGTAGACACATCCTTTTTGATTAGAAAGTCACTTTCTTGTGGGCTGATCCATCCTCTTTCCTTTGCCTTGATAACTTTAGATTCTGTGAAGTGCACACTCAAGTAGCGAACTGAAACATGTTGAGAACTAGATCTAGTTAATAACCTGTATTAGATTAGTATTTGTATTAACTTGGATTGAGCCATAGTCAAATAATATATTAACAACTCATTGTAAAGCTCTGAAGTTATATCTCTATACAAACAGAATTTCTGTTATCCAACTACTAGATCTCCATTGTCACTAACTCTTTTTTTACAATAGTTTTTAAAGTTACGTTTAAAGTACATGTGATGCATACTATATATGTTCAATTTAAATATAACGTTATGAATAAAATTATATTTTCTTTAACTTATGTTTAGATTGGATGAACTGTTGCTAATTGTATCAACCTCCTCTTATATATACACTATCCACTTCCCAAATTTAGGTAGAGATCTCACTTTCTTTTTTATAGTGCGAATTGGGTTTCCCTCAAGTTATAAAAACACTGTAGTGTACCACATCAAGAAAGTGAAAAGGGAGTTGTGGCGTCTGATCCAGGACCTCCACCCATTAAATTATATTGTCCAAAAGGAGTTATTTTTAACAGGATATTGCATGAAGATCTCGGCAATATTTATGTTCAGAGCATAATCATTCAGTACGTAGCCGACCTCCTGGTATGTAGTGAAGGAGAAGAGAATTTTCCGAGGGATTCTGTCACATTGCTTAAATTACTGGCCCAGAAAGGGTACAAGGTGGACAAAAACAAATTTCAGTATTGTCTGACTGAGGTGCTGTACTTGGGCCAACTGATTTCAAAAGAAGGCAAGAGAATAACACCCGACAGAGCTGCAACAGTGCGTGCCTCTGCCAGACCACATACTGTGAAGGATATGCAGAAGTTTCTCAGCATCTGCTATTACTGCAGGGCATGGATATTAGACTATGTTGCCTACACACGACCCCTATAACAAGGGCTGAAAGAAGCACAGAAAGACAAGACACCCATCACATGGACACCTGAAATGCATACTGCCTTCGAGACACTTAAGAACTGCCCCAGTCCAACGCCACACCTAATTATAAACGGGAATTCTACCTGTTCTCACACTCAACCGGGACACTCATGACAACAGTATTGGCACACACAAAAATGGGCCACAAACCATTAGCGTACTACAGCGACACACTTGATTCAGTAATCCAAGGCTCTCGCTGCAGCCGCCTTCACAATAGAAAAATGTTTGTCAATTGTGATATGATGCTCCGTCACCTTGTACGTTGAACACTCCCTGTTTGCCATACTTGAAAGATCTAAATGCACGCTGACCACACAAAGAGCATCAGCGTACGTAAGTGATGATATCAAGTCCAATCGTACATGTAGTACGCTGTAAAACAGTAAACCCTGCCACTTTTATCACAGAGCCATGTACAGTGAAAGATATGCAAGACCATGATTGTGCCACTTATGAGGGGGAAGAGGAAGATATTCCCAAAGCAAGCAAGAATGCACTGGAGGAGGGTGAAGTATATTTTGTTGATGGATCAGCATCCATCTGTTCAGAAACAGGTGAAAAGCATGTCGGAGCAGCAGTAGTGAGGATAGAAGAAGGGGGAATCTGAGGTACTGGTTCAAAAACGCTTACCCATGCATTTTTCAGCCCAGGCAACAGAATTAGAGGCACTGATTGAAGCATTACATGCAGCAAAGGGATGTGCAGTAACTATTTATTCCAATTCTGCATACGTTGCCACTACAGTACATGCTGGCTTATCACGATGGAGAAGGAGGGGATTCCGAAGGGCAGATGGGTCCCCAGTACAACAGGCACAACTATTGAATTCATTAATAGAAGCACTTGCATAACCATCAGTTGTGCCCTAGTAAAATGCCAAGCCCATATCAATAACAATGCCGAAACATCACAGGAGAACACATCAGCGGACGCTGCTGCAAATGAAGCAGCTTACCCCCTAAAACCAATGAATAAAGAATGCATGTTAAAAGGATAATAGAACTCCGAAAAAGAGCCCCACTTGTCAAACGGGAACTAGGGACAAAAAGAGGATGCACCCAGTCGCCCACTGATCTCCTATGGAGACAGGACGTTGCAGGGAAAGTAGTAATGCCAGTAGAATTATTACAGGTTGCATTTTAACAGCTGAATTTCCCAGCCCACACCTCAAAACAGCACATGGAAGCAGATATCCAGGAGGATTGGTTCATCCCAAACCTCCAGGAGTATCTCAATGAACTCACAATAGAATATAACGTACTACCTGTCAAACATTTAACTCAAGAATGACTCTTAGAACCCTACAGGGAACATTGCCACGCCCCGTGGGACCTTTCCGTGAACTGCACATTGATTATTCAGACATGGGAGAGAGGTGCAATGGAGCGAGATACCTGATTGTGGTGGTCTGTCCCTTCTCGCGCTGGTTGGTGGCGGGGCCCTGCACCCACCCAGATGCAAAGTGTGCAGCAAAATTGCTAGTGCGGAAGGTGTTCCCATGTTGGGGCATATGCGATGTCATGCGCTCCGACAATGCAACACATTTTGTAAATAACCCCCTTATTAGGAATAAAACATAAAATGTGCTCGATTTACCACCCGCAAGCAAGGGGTGGTTGAGTAAATCAATGGCCTCTTAAAAGCAGGTTGTCACAACTATGCCACTCACTAAAGAATAATTGGGTCTATTGCCTGCCTTTGGCCCTGTTCCAATTAGTCACACAGCCCAGCAAGGACCACCACCTGTCCCCTCATGAAACAGTGACTGGTAGGCGCATGCACATGCCACTGTTCATCAGATTCACACAGAACAGCGGCTGTGTTAGGTGATGAATTCAAAGACTACCTCACCCAACTCACCAGAGCAGTAAAATGTATGTATTACCAAACAAATTGCCCCTCCTTTCACATGAGAGAGCAAAACAGCAGCTGTAGGCAGCAGCTGTAGACAGCCCAGGAAAACCATTAATGCCTGGTGAATTGGTGTATGTGCGCAGCTTTGTGAGGAAATGGAATTCCCTCAGGTTCCATGGTCCCTATGAGGTAATTTACTGTACCCCTTCAGCAGTAAAGTTAAAGGGACTGAGGTACTGGGTGCACTTATAGGACATAAGGAAAGCTCACAACAGTGTGACACTAGAAATGCCACAAGAAAATGAAAGGGACTACAATACACTTTGTATTGAATACATATAATCTTATTCCGTATATTTACATTTGAGCTTTTACATTTTCTGCCAGTTTTACTTCTTGTGTTTTCTGATATACTTTTACGGCACTGCTGCCTCTAAGAAACTGTAAAAGCTCAAATGTAAATATACGGAATAAGATTATATGTATTCAATACAAAGTGTATTGTAGTCCCACATTTCCATACTTTCTCTGTTTCTCCACCTCCCTGATCTCACCTCTTATTCAGAGCTCATCCTTTATTAACCCCTGTCCCGTTATATCCCTTTTCGCAGGAGCCACAATGGTGGAGAGAACACCACTTGCAGCAGAGCAAAATGAGATAGATAGCAGTAGGAATTAAATAAGTGCCACTAGGATGTATAGCTATACTTGCGGCTTGCACTTTACAGCCATTATTGTTTCTGTGATAATGTTGGATCTGGGTATATATTGGGGTGCATCTTTTATTTGGGGAGACATAAAAGAAGGGAGGAGGGGAGAACACTAATACGGGAAGGGGGATACTGATATGGGATGTGGTAAAACTAATATGGGATCATAACACATCTCAAAACCTCACTACCCTACACAAGAACCACATGAGAAAAGCCCCACAGCCTGGTATAGTGGTAAATAATGTGAATGAAAGCACAAGTGTTATGAAAAGTGACGTGTCACCGACCCCAACCATGTTTACAATGCCACAAACTGCCTCACAACCGACTAAAAAACCTACCTCATTTGTTAATGAAATGTATACTATGGTTCCCACTGTTACGCGAACTACCCGCCCAAGTTCTCAATATTGGCAATTTAACACTGACACTAATTTGAATGTGAATACTGGCATTTTCCCGATTTATAATCTGAAAACAATGAACGTACAAAAACCCTCAGATACCACAGATAAGCGGTCCACAAGGTCATTAGTTAGAGGCCGATCTAGTAAGTCCAGTAGAAGCAAAAGGCAAGTGCAACAGTACAAATAAAATGCGTATCATGGGTTGGGGTTGGATAAGGTAGAAGATCTCCGCCATCCGGACCAGTCTAATAAATGGTACTCAGACATGAGCACCACTGGGAGGTAGACCACGAATGGTAGCTGCTATGTATGGTCACTAATACCTCATGCGTCAGGACCACCTAAGGTTTTGGTACCTCAAGAAACCCCTGTAATAGAAGCCCAATGTCTCGTTCACCTCACACTATGTAGAATCAGGAGCACCTTCCAGGCACACACAGTAAAACTGCAACTGCTCCCTCCAGATGAGAGAATATGCAAGAACAAACCTGAAGGTGCAACTTGTTTTAAGGAACCGTTTTTCGCAATAAAAAGGAGAATGTTGGCAAAATAAATGGCAAGATGCAACCGTCATGTGTAAAGCTGAAGTACTGCGTGGCTTGTCAGACAAGAGACTGCAATAGATGGATGACACATGTGCCCAGACCTGGACTCAACACATCACAAAGCTGACATGGGTCACCGCACTTGAAAAACCGATAAAGATCCAACATGAAGAAAAATATGAACTATGCTTTCACTGGGAATGAAAAGTACCCATGGGTTTAAACACATGTTGCAACAGAACCCTCATCATCCCTGACATGAGAAAAGGAACTGCCACCCTGATGGGCTATTACTGGGTGTGTGGCAAACAGGCATACTTGCACCTCCCATCATCATGGAGGGGCTACTGTGCTTCTGGCAACGCTGCACTCTGCACGGCTGGTGATACCAGAAAAGCATGTCTGTGGGGGAATGGTGCCCGGCAGACAGCAACTGGCACCCCGACCTACCAGTGGAGATTCCCCCATCTTTGACAATCTGAAGACAAACTGCAAGATCCAGTGTTACGCAAATAGAGAGCATCCAACAACCTCTCTAAAGACACTTCCAACCTCCTGGCACAGGTCCCCACCGAAATACAAACTTTTCAACTCAGCAGAGAAATGTTTTGCATCACTGATCCCCAGCATCCAAGCACGAACAAATGTCAAATGGCTCCAGATCGTCCGCTGGGAGCTGATCCAATTGGCAAACAACACTGAGGAGGGGTTCAACATCATAAAAGTGGAGCGAAGTGCACTGAGACTAATGACAATGCAAAACCGCTACATCACCGACCTCTCCACAGCTATGGAGGGTGGTGTTTGCCGAAAAATCAGGAGTCCATTTTGCACATTTATACCTTCTTCAGATGAGAGAACAAGACACTGTCACACGTGATAGAAGCAGTGCACAACCTCGGAGTGAGAATGAGGAAAGAGGGAGGTGTGCAACCAAATGACTGGTTCAGTATGGCTTCCGACTGGGTACCGTCATGGCTTGGAACTGTAATGAAAATTCTGATCCCCATCGTCTTCCTCCTGCTGATCTTCTGTGTGTGTGTAACGCTCACCTGATTCCCACGGAGGCGCAGGTCTGGCTTCGAGTGCTGATGCTTCTTCAATGGTGAAGCGCAGGACTCTGAAGATGGACAGGAAGGGCCCTCAACTCTGGCTTCTCCGGCTCGCAGGAATATTCCCCTGTGCGTGAAAAGGGAGTATTACCTACTGACTGAGTTATGATCAAACCTCCCACTCTCTTCCAACCCTCCACGATACCCTTCCACGATTCCCCGTAAAGTCTCACCTTAGGGTCAGGAAAGATGAGCTCTCCATCCTGCTTCTGATGCAGGGGCGCGTTGAAACCCAGTTACTTCACTGGATTGAGGATTGATGGGAGTTCAGGTAAGCTTGACTATTCAGGTAAGGCTCTGTAAAAGTTCTGTTGCAAGTTCAAAAGTCCAGGCTTAATAATAATGTTCATTGTCTTTTGCAGCAAGCGCTAATGTTTATGTCCTTTTTTCCCCTTAGGGGCCGGGGTTCGGAATGCCGGAGATATGGCACCGACCCGAAGTGAAACGTGCAGTTCCAGTTCCAGTAAATGGCAGGTTAGTTCTGGATGAGCGCTCGGGAACTGACTTTGCATACGCTCATTCAATGTCTTTGTCTTTTTTCCCCATAGGGGCCGGGGTCCGGAAAATGCCTGGAAGCGGCAAGACCCGAAATGAAATGAGGTAAGTCTTATTCCCTTCCTTCTCTCACCTCTTATTCTTGTCTTTTTCTCTAGGCTCTGGGAAGTGGCTGTGTATCCGGATGATCGCTGCTGAAGATGGAGGAACCCAGGAAAGGTGAGTGAAATGCAGCGCTGCAGCGATCGTAACGAAATGCTTTTAAAAATAATGTCTTCCCTTTCAGGATCATCGGTGATGTTTCCGTGGTGCAGTTTTAGCTGGTAAGGTCTCTTGTCTCCCTTTGCAGGTGACCCAGGATGCTGACAGGCGTGGCTGAAGACCAGAAGCAGGAGCTGACACGGTGAGCGTCCAGCAACGAGGAGCAGAACAACGCGAAGCGTGAGTTGCTGATCAGGTGTGGTTTAAATAGCTTTGGAAGAAGTCCCAAGTGTGCATCCTTCCTCCGATCAGGTATGTATCCTTCCCCGACCACACCCGGGTGGAAAGTAGTCCCACAGGTAAAGTAGTTCCATTCAGGCCTCAAGAGGGCCTGGATGTGGCAGCATGGTCTGCATCAGGTAAGTGCACATGAAAACACTTGCACACATGTATAGCTTTATGAGCCTGGCGCCTAAGGCGCCAGGACAGAGGTCCAACATGAGCCTGGCGCCTAAGGCGGCAGGACTGCGTCCAAAGGGCCCCAGCTTGGGCCCGCTGGCACTCCCCTGCGGGAAATGATGCCTGCCTCTGAAGTCGCTGGGTCGGACCTGGCTCCTTGGAGGTAGGCATCATGACAGTACCCCCCCCTCAAGGCCCCTCCCAAGGTTCTTCCCTTCGGGGGTTTGGGCTTGTTCGGAAATCTCCGGTGAAACCTTTGTACTAATCGAGGTGCGTGGACATGGTTACTAGGCTCCCACGATCTCTCTTGAGGTCCATATCCCTTCCAGTCAACAAGATAGAAGAGTTTTGACTTTACCACCTTGGAGTCTAAAATGTCTTTAACTCCGAATTCTAATTCCCCTTCAACTTGAACTGGATCTGGAGGCTTGGACAATCGGGTTCCTGGTTGTACTGGCTTCAAAAGTCATGCATGAAAAACTGGATGAATACGCATGTTGGACGGTAGATCCAGTTTAAAGGCCACTGGGTTGATTATAGCTTTGATGGGATAAGGTCCTATGAATCTGGGATTGAAGGTTCGCGGGCCCTTGAGGGGTAAATGTTTTGTTGCTAGCCATACCTGGTCTCCTACTTGGTAAGGAGGAGTTTTACTTCGGTGCAAATCAGCGTTTTCTTTATACTTTTTCTTGGCTTGCTATAAATGAGTTGCAGCTTCTTTGAAGGCTCGGGTTATTGTGGAATGCAGATGATTTACTGCGGGCATTTCCAGGGTCAAAGGTGGATCTAGGTCAGAGGTCCGAGGATGGTGACCATACAAAGTATAAAAGGGGGTTTGTCCGGTTCCAGAATGCACTGAATTGTTGTATGCATATTCTGCGATCCAAAGGATGTCTTTCCAATTTAACTCGGATTGGTGTAACATGCACCGAAGATATTGCTCGAGAGTCTGATTGGTTCTCTCGGTTTGTCCGTCGGTCTGGGGGTGGTGGCTGTTGGATAACCGCACATCTATTTGTGCTAGTTGGCAACACTTCTTCCAAAAATGTGAGATAAATTGACTTCCACGATCCGAGACTAATATGGAAGGGAAACCATGTATGCGAACTATATTCTCCAGGAATTCCTTGGCCAAGGTGGAAGCTGAAGGCAAACCCTTTAAAGGGTTAAAGTGGGCCATTTTGGAGAATAGGTCCACAATTACAAGGATTGTTTTGTAACCAGCACAAGGAGGCAGATCTGTTATAAAGTCCATTGACAGGGTGTGCCATGGCGCCGGTGGAATATCCAAGGGTTGAAGTAGGCCGGCTGGCCTTTTCTTTTGAGCCTTGTTTTGGGCGCAAATTCCACAAGACAGTGCAAAAGACTTTATGTCTTTTCTCCAAGAAGGCCACCAGAAGTGGCGTTTGATTTTTTCCTCCGTTTTAGCGATACCATGGTGTCCTTCCATTAAAGATTCATGATGATGGGCAATAACAAGTTCTTGCAATTCTTTACTTGGCAGAAACAACCGCTCCTGGAAGTAGGGTAAGTCATCCTTAACGGTGTAATGAGGACCCTTTTGACTCCATTCCAGTAAGGTTGAAGAGTCTAGAAGTTGTTTTACTTGCGTTTGGATGTCCTCAATAGTTTGCAATGAAGTTAAGCCTAAGATTCTTTGATCAGGTATGATGGGCACAGGTTCTAAGCTTGAATTAGGTTCTTCCATGCCAATCCGGGATAAGGCGTCCGCTTTTCCATTCTTGCAGCCAGGGTGATAGGTAATTACAAAATCAAATTCCGCAAAGAATAGAGCTCATCGGAGTTGTCATGAAGATTGAGCTTTGGCTGTTTTTAAATACTGTAAGTTTCTGTGGTCCGTAATTACGGTGATGGTGTGTCTTGCCCCGAGAAGGTAGTGACGCCAAGCCTTGAAAGCAGATTTGATGGCCAGTAACTCTTTATCGGTAATTGCGTAGTTGATTTCAGGAGGAGATATTTTTCTGGACCAAAAGGCCACTGGGTGTAGTTGGTTAGTTTTTGGGTCTCTTTGCAACAGGACAGCTCCCATGGCCGAACTGGATGCATCGGTTTCCACTATGTACGGGAGATCTGGGTGCGGGTGCTTCAATACAGGTGCAGAGGTGAATTTGGTTTTCAGGTCCTGGAAGGCTTGTTCGGCCTCAAAAGTCCATTTGAAGCGTTTGTTTTTCTTTAGGAGAGCAGTGATGGGTTGGACTGTTCGGGAAAATTCCGGGATGAATCTTCGATAGAAATTGGCAAAGCTGAGCATGCTCTGAACTCCCTTCACCGAGCTTGGAGATGGCCATTTGAGGATGGCGTCCACCTTTCGCGAGTCCATTCGGACTCCTTGAGTTGTCAGGATGAATCCGAGAAACTCAACTTCTGTGGTATGAAAAACGCATTTTTCGAGTTTTGCAAATAATCTGTGCTGGCGCAGTTTCTCAAGAACTGCCCTAAGATGTTTTCGGTGCTCAAATTCTGAAGAAGAGTACACCAGGATGTCGTCAATGTAAACAATGACACAGACATCGATACGTTTCCGAAGAACATCATTCATAAAGTACTGAAAGGCGGCAGGTGCATTGCACAAACCGAAGGGCATCACCTGATATTCGAAGAGCCCAAACTTGGTGCGAAATGCAGTCTTCCATTCGTCGCCTTCTTTTATGCGCACCAGGTGATAAGCTCCTCGGAGATCTAACTTGGTGTACACACAAGCGTCTTTCACCTGGTCGATAAGCTCAGGGATCAAGGTCAGAGGATAACGATTCTTAATCGTTATTTGATTTAGGGCGCGATAGTCTATACACGTTCTAAGGTCGCCTTCTTTTTTCGGCACGAAGAACAGAGCTGACGAGACAGGAGACTTGGACGGGCGAATAAAACCATTGGCTAGGTACTGATCTAAATACTGACGCAAATGAAGGTTCTCAGGTTCCGTAAGAGCATAAATCCTACTACAAGGTAGTTGAGCATTGGGTACCAGATCGATTTGGCAATCATAAGACTGATGGGGAGGTAACATGTTAGCCTGTTCTTTCTGAAAAACGTCTTGGAATTCTTGGTATTCTGACGGTAGCTGTACAGGGGTGGAAGTTGCTGAGGCTAGACCCATAGCTGGATTTCTTGGATAACAAGTTGGTTCACAATCAGGAAAACTTATCTTCTTTGCTCGCCAGTCAATTCTGGAATTATGTGTTTCTAACTGTAGTGATAAGCTGCTAGGCGCTTGCAGTAACCTGCATTTGCACTAACCCACTGAGCTATCTTATGTGTATTAGAGCCTATTCGAAGCGTGGAGGAAAATGCTGACATCAACCAGGACTCTCAAACTGGGTGAGCCTGCATGCTTGCAAGGGGTTAATTGCAAAGGCCTTTTTTGAAGACATAAAACATTGTGCTTTAGCAAGAAGCTCCATGCAGTTCGTGGGAGCCAGGCATTGCTTTGCCCGTCTTCGCTCTGCGAGTCAGGTGCACTGATAAGACAAGAATGCAAAAAAAAACACAGTGCCCGAAGCCTGGGAGCCAAGACTGGCTGTTTCCAGTCTTGTAACTTTCCAAGCAAAAAACATGTTTACTGCCAGGAGGGAAGAGCCTAGAAGCTTCTCGAAGAGCTGACACGTCATGATGATTGACGTGCAGCTCCTAATAAGAGAACTATACTTGGACCAGGGAGGGGGGACTCATCCTGGACTGTTGGAAAGACGTGCGTATCAAGGACAGTGCCTGGACGACCAGCTGTGCGCTATCAGGGCCGAGGCTCCTAACATCACATCCCTGCTCTGGTGTAGGACTGTGGGGGCTTGGCCAGTCCTCCCCTCCTCTGCTGAGGAGTGCCGGGCACCAGATAGCGGCGAGGGTCCTGGATGTGATCAGATCGTATCTTCATCTACATTTCATTAGGAGCGTAAGACCAAATAATTGCATATTCATCTGTGATTGATAATTGGCATTATATAGCTTGCACTCTCTATTTCCACATTATTATAAATTGCTGCTTAGTTTGCTTTAGTCATTGTAGATAATAAATGCAAGCATCATATTCTGTGTGATTGGCTTTTTTCCAGACTGAGTTCATCGTGCTTCTTAAACCTTATTTGTGTGGGAAGGTAATTAGGAGTGATTTACTTTGCACAAAGGGCTGGATCCCAGGGAGGTGCGGGTACTGTTTATCACTACATTTGGCGCTGTGAGCAGGGTTTTCGAGCACGATGCCCTTCTGGAAAAGAAATACAAAAGATGAATGCAATGGGGAAGATAGTGCACTCTGTCACATTCCAGGATGGCCGGCATCAAATGCTTGGTCGGGTGTGGCAGATATTTTGCATCGGTACTCGGCACCGATGGCATGGGACATGCTTGAAAATGATGTTTCCCCGGCGGTAATTAGTAAGTGCTTGGAGAGTTTACCGCTTGAGAAATGCAGAAAGGAGCTCAAGGCAGCAGGAAATATAGGCTGGTTATTCCTGCAGGCGCTCAGAAAGGTGCATGAGAATGAATTGCTTAAAGATGCTAAAATTAGTAAATTAACAGACGAGATATCCCTGCTCCAAGAGCAACAAATTATTATGAAAGAGACCCTTGAATCGTCCGTTAAACGGGCTGATCAGATGGAGGACAGGTGTGCCTCTTTAGCTGTGCGTGTAGCCACGCACAAGCGCAGACAGCAGCGGGGCAATCCATCAAAGATAAGGATTCGCGCGCTAATTAGGAAAGATAACTGGGACCCAAATTTATGGTCGGGTGAAGTCAGTGATAGTGAAACTGAGCAAGCACGTGACTGGAATGAGTCTGTTGAGATTAGACTTGCTGAATTAAATTGGTCTGATGGAGAAGAGCTGGAATGTGTTCCAGAGAAATGTGTTTATCCAGCACGGCCATTAATCACTAACAAATCAAAGGGCCAAGCTGGCGGTGCAAATATTCAAAATACAAGGATTGTCCGTGATTATACACAGACAGAGCTTTTAGAGATTGCTAAGTTATTTAGACAGAAGCTAGGTGAAGCACTTTTGACTTGGTTCCTTCGCATCTGGGACACGGGTGCCGATAGTATCTTCTTAACCCCAGAGGAATTGTTAAAGATGGGTTCACTCACTACTAATGTGATGTTGGGACAGATAGTGCGCGGTGCGCTTGGACAGCAAGGTTCTCATTCCTTGTTTAATTGGCTTCAGACTGCCCTAATGAATCTGTATGGGAGTCCAATGGATATGGAAGAGAGTTGGGGCTGTTGGCAGTCACTAACTGAAGCAACAAACCAGCTTAGAGAGATGGGTTTGCAGTGTGCACTGTACAGTGCAAATTTTGCAGGGCCTGACATGGAGTTGTTTACAGCTGGCATGCGGGCACGTTTGTTAAGAAATGCACCGAGTCACATGAAGGGCGCATTGCTTTCATTGCTGGGTCCAGCGCAGGGCAAAGCCATTGGTGAAGTAGCACTTCTGTTAGGGCAACTAGAAGGGCTGGATGTACGCAAAGCAGCACGTCTAGTGGCTGCAAACAATGATTCAGAAAAAAAGCGTGGTAAAAATGTAAAGTCTAAAGAGAAAGCTGATACTGTTGAGATCACACGCAAACAAATGTGGGTGGACCTGCTAAAAGCAGGAATTCCAAGAGATGAGATAGATGGTAAACCCACATCAGAGCTGCTTGAGAAATGGAAAAAAATCAAAAGACAGGGACGGGAAAAAACTAAGCCCTCTGCACCCTCTGAAGAGGAGGTGTTAAAGCCCAAAGTGCGAGCAAAGGGTTACCCTGATTTGGCAAAGAACAAGTGGGAGGTCCCAGACCCCATTTTTGATTGAAGGGCTGGCTCTGTCTTTGAGGTACGGTTAATAAAGAGAACTAGCCCCAGAGACAGACGCCCTTTTGTGCCACTTACCTTGTACTTGGATGAGAAAGTAAAACATGTTTTGGCTCTATTAGACACAGGAGCTGAGGTAACCATTCTGAATGGCAATCCCAGTAAATTGTCTGGTCCCAGAGTTTTGGTCAATGGTTATGGGGGAGCAGAAACTGTTGCAAAAGCCTTTAATGTAAAAATGTCAATTGGCGAGGGATTGCCTTTCACAGCAAATGTTTTGATTGCAGATATACCAGAGTACATCCTTGGCATGGATGTGTTGTTGGGCAAAAGTGTGACTACAGATTTAGGCGAATTTGTTTTTGGCAATCGAAAAATCCATGTGAGAGTTGTTAACCCTGTTGTGGTTGGGCATGCCAAATGGTCCCCCTTGCATTTACCTCCTCCTGCTGACCCAGTGTGTGTGAAACAGTACCGGTTGCCAGGAGGACATAAAGAGATTGGTGAAACTATTGAGTCATTGGTGAAAGCTGGCATAATGAGGCCGGCAGTCAGTCCATTCAACTCGCCGATCTGGCCTGTCCGCCGCCCGGATGGGGCATGGCGTCTGACAATTGATTACCGCATTTTGAACAAGAAGGTGCCGCCCTTAGCTACGGCGGTGCCAGACATCATTACTCTGATTGAAAACCTTACAAGAGAAGTGGGTGAATGGCATGTGGTCCTTGACCTGGCCAATGCATTTTTCTCCATTGATATTGACACTGAATCACAAGACCAATTTGCTATCACTTGGGGAGACAGACAGTTTACCTTTACTAAATTGCCCCAGGGGTATGTGCATAGTCCCACTCTGTGTCATGGATTGATTGCCAGGGACTTAAAGATGGTGCAATTGGATAATGTATTTATTGCTCATTACATTGATGACATCATGCTGACCAGTGTTGAGAAAGAACATGTAGAAAATGCTGCTGAAAAGTTGATCACACACATGCAAAATCGGGGGTGGGCCATAAATCCCAAAAAGGTACAGGGGCCTGCTCAAGAGGTGAAATTTCTAGGTGCAATCTGGTCTGGGTCAGTTAAGAAAATTCCCGACCCGGTAATTGATATGGTTCAGCAGATGGCTCCACCAGCAGATCAAAAAGAGGCACAAAGATTCATTGGGTTAATGGGGTTTTGGAGAAATCACATACCTCATTTAAGCCTGATACTGAAACCCATTTACAAAGTCACCAGAAAGAAACATGACTTTACATGGGGCCTAGAGCAACAGACTTCCTTCCAACAGGCTAAAGATGCATTGCAAAATTACATCACGCTGGGGCCCCTGACAAAAACTGATCCTTTTGAATTGGAAATTCTTGTCTACAATGACGTGGCTGTGTGGAGCTTGTGGCAAAAGCAAGGACATAAAAGAGTGCCACAGGGGTTCTGGTCAAGGAAACTCACAGATCCTATGACAAGATACACTCCTCTTGAGAAACAAGTTGCTGCAGTGTACTGGGCTCTAGTTGAAACTGAAAGAATCACAGGCGAGCAACCAGTGACAATTTGCACAGAAATTCCAATCATGGGCTGGGTGCGTGACACTGCTGCAAATGGGAAAAGTGGCAGAGCACAAGACGCCACTCATGTCAAATGGAAATGGTATTTACAGCAACGTGCGAAAGCTGGCCGCACAGGGGTTTCCAGACTGCAAGAACAAATGCTGGAGGCAGTAGATCTGGATGCGATGCCTGAACCAAACACCCATGTGGCGTTGCCAGAATCTCCCTTCAAAGTCGCACCAGCCTATGATACATTGACAGAAGAAGAACAAAAGTCTGCATGGTTCACGGACGGCACGGCAAAGTATGATAAAGGGCAAAGACACTGGCAAGCTGTCGCATTCCAGCCCCATCGAGAAACACTGCTAATGAGAGAAGGTGTGGGAGGATCAAGTCAGTATGCTGAACTGCAAGCAGTGGCCTCCGTGATTGAACAGGTGAAGGAAACAGAGACTGCATACATATACACAGACAGTTGGGCCACATATCAAGGCCTGACACATTGGGCACCGGCATGGAGAAGAGATGGTTGGCAAATCAAGAACACGCCGATCTGGGGAGGGCCAGACATCTGGGAAGAGATGTGGTGCAAAGGTGAGAGGTGCAAAATCTGCATTGGGCATGTCGATGCACACATGCCCCCTGACACCTCACTGGCTGCCCTGTTCAACAATGAAGTGGACCAAATGGCAAAGATTCGCCCAGTGACAACACCGCAAGAAGCTGAGGTGCTGCAAGGGATGGCGGATTGGGCACACCAAACCTCAGGGCATCTAGGGCAAACAGGAACTTACCAATGGGCAAAAAAGAGACAATTGCCCATTACCATGGATCAAGCCAGACAAGCTGCCTCCCAATGTTCCGTGTGCAGTGAAGTGAAGCACTACCCCCTGGAGAGGAAGCCTCAAGGCCCTTTGAGAAGAGGTGAAAGAGCTGCTAGCGTATGGCAAGTTGACTACATTGGCCCTTTACCGCCCGAGAATGGAAAGCATTATGTGTTGACCATGGTAGACACATACTCTGGACTGTTATTAGCTTATCCAGCTGCCCATGCAGATCAACGGGCTACCTTGCAAGGCATGGAATACCTCATCAGACACTATGGCATCCCGGATGAAATCCAATCAGACCAAGGCAGCCATTTTGCTGGACACAATGTGCAAGACTGGGCACTAGAGCAAGGCATAAAGTGGACACTGCACATCAGCCGATACCCAGAATCCTCTGCTTTGGTGGAACGTAGCAATGGGCTGCTCAAGCAACAAATAAAGAAGCTGACTAAGACTCACACTCTCAAGGGGTGGTCCAAACATCTGGCACATGCACTGTTTGAACTGAACAATCGTCCACTGGGAAATCGCCAGACACCCTTTGTGAGACTGACAAGTGAGAAAGTGGAATCTACAAAGACTCTTGTTGTGTGGAAAACTGACAAAGAAGCTAAGCTGCCTGTGCAAGCCACTGCAGGCAGCATTGGACTTGATCTATCTACCTGTGAAGATGGTGTTATACCGGCGGGGCAAACCAAATCCATCTCGCTGGGCATTGGCATCAAATTGCCGGCTGGCACTTATGGACGCATTGCTGCACGATCCAGCCTGGCAAAACAAGGCATTGACATATTAGGAGGTGTGATTGATCCTGATTATAGAGGGACTGTTTCGGTACTTTTACATAATGCTGGTGCATCTGCAGTACCATTAACCAAATATGACCGAATTGCACAATTGATTTGTGAACAAGCAGTTGTCCCCCTAGTAGTAGAAAGCAAGCAATCTCCAGACACTACATTGAGGGGGGAAGGAGGCTTCGGTAGCACAGGAAAAAAGGTGTGGGTGCACCATCCTAACAAAAAGCCTGAGGCTGGGGAAGTGTTAAGTCAAGGTGTTGGAAGTACTTATGTTGTACTTTTGCATAATTCTGATGTGCCTGTTTATATTCCCGCTACTAGGCTCACACCACGAACGTAGAGCAGTATGAAGGGGATGGGACTTGCCTTGCTGTGGGTGCTCCTGGCCTGCCAAACCAACGCTTTCTCTGTAAAGAGTGGGTTATTGCAAGACACTACATGGACTCTGAGAATCGCATGCACTACACCTGATGCTCCAGTCCTGCGTGATAACTACAACCGCACCGTAACCTGTGAGAAAAGTGTTACAAATGAGTATCCACATGGAACTGCAAGAGTTCTAGATTGGCACATTGTTGGACACCTTTTATCACTAACTCATATGACTGGCGCCTACGAGATTTTAGGTCCAAAAGTTTCAGTGAATGGATCAAATAATTTGTTTGATGTTTCATGTTTCTTTTGTCCCAAGAACTGCAACGAGTGTACTCGCCAAGATTTTCTGGACTATAACTTAGCCACATGTTCTTCATATAATTGTACGTTGAAACAGCCTATACCAGATGGTAGTATGGTGTTTGTATCAAAAACCAATATTGTACTTGGTAGGCATCCCACTTGGAGGATGGTGTTTTTCAAATCTCACAAAGAGGAGTTGGTAAAACTGCTAGATTTTCCAATAGTAAGACAACATTTAAATTGCAGACATGTGATGCACGCTTCCATTATTTCAGAGGTACACTTAGACATAGACTTGTCACGGGGCAATGTCTCCTTAGTACTACCAAGCTGCTATAAATGGAGTCAATTTCTATGGCCCATCACCAAATTGCGCGTAGCTAGGGGTTTAGATTCCTTGATTGCGGGTGCAGCGGGAGTGGGAACGGGGGCTTTAAATGCTTTTGACATAGAAACTGTGCGCAACAAGTTAGCCACTATGGGTTCTGATGCCAGCGGCGCTATAAAACTTCTGGCTCAGTGGGGCCCATTGATAAGTCCTACCCTGCGCAACACTGCTACAAGTATTGGCAACCATTGGAAGTGGCAGAATTTCAGCTATGAAGACATTTTCTCTGCCATAGGACAGGTCAACAAAACTGCTAAAGACACACGATGTATTTTATGGCAAACTTTGCTAAATCAGCAGGTGTTAGCTTTCCGCTCCGAATGGGGGCGACTATCTTCAACCCACTGGCACACAGAGCTACAGTTACCAGCAGACATATGGATTAAGCCGCTTGCTTTTGATTGCATGAATAACATCTGCCATGCGTTAATGCAAGTGAGTAGGACCGCTTATGCTCTAGAAATATGGTGCCCTTTTATAGTACTGCCTATGAAAATCAATGGTTCCTGGTGGGTTCCGCAAATACGAGGGGAATGGTTAGACAGCCAAAACTACACCATCCACAGTCACACCTGCATGCCCTGGGATCAGGGATGGGTGTGTCCCCTAACTGGGAGGGTTCCGGACCCATGCATACATCCCGTAGCAGGGGAGTGCACCTGGATGCAATACCACATAAATGGGACTGACATCTTTCAGATAGATCAGCATACAGCTTGCATAGTTACTAATCATTCCTTGCTTATTAACAATTATAGGTTATTAGGGAATCCTCAAGTATTTTGTGTAGATCAAGTTGTGACTATCCTAGACATTGTTACTCATACCCTATATTCTCTAACCCAGTGGTCTCACACTACTCTGCATGCTGAGCTCACGCATTTGCTTAACTGGACTCTATCCTATGGAGTGATTACTGCCCGGCTTCAAGCTATTAGACAATTTGCTCAAACTGCTTGGAAAGATTTCCAGACGCTAGCTACCTCAGTTATTTCTGCAGAGTACAAGCTAATAATAGACAGAAACCAATTAATCAAAACTGCTGACCATTTGCAATCCGTTACTACTCACCACTGGTGGGATATATTCACTGGATGGTCTCCTTCCTCCACTAAGCTACTTAATATAATACTGCACCCATTGCTGTGGTTGCTGATTTCCCTAATATTCATACTTATCGTCTTCATTGGGCTCTTGCGCAGAATGTCTTTCCTTTATACTAGAATGACTGCGCTAGAGAAACGCTTAATTGGCCTACAGCACACTGTGCATGCTTCCAGATCATGGAACTGAGTCAGCATTTTCAGGCCTCACTTCGAAAGGGGTGGAATGTAGTGATAAGCTGCTAGGCGCTTGCAGTAACCTGCATTTGCACTAACCCACTGAGCTATCTTATGTGTATTAGAGCCTATTCGAAGCGTGGAGGAAAATGCTGACATCAACCAGGACTCTCAAACTGGGTGAGCCTGCATGCTTGCAAGGGGTTAATTGCAAAGGCCTTTTTTGAAGACATAAAACATTGTGCTTTAGCAAGAAGCTCCATGCAGTTCGTGGGAGCCAGGCATTGCTTTGCCCGTCTTCGCTCTGCGAGTCAGGTGCACTGATAAGACAAGAATGCAAAAAAAAACACAGTGCCCGAAGCCTGGGAGCCAAGACTGGCTGTTTCCAGTCTTGTAACTTTCCAAGCAAAAAACATGTTTACTGCCAGGAGGGAAGAGCCTAGAAGCTTCTCGAAGAGCTGACACGTCATGATGATTGACGTGCAGCTCCTAATAAGAGAACTATACTTGGACCAGGGAGGGGGGACTCATCCTGGACTGTTGGAAAGACGTGCGTATCAAGGACAGTGCCTGGACGACCAGCTGTGCGCTATCAGGGCCGAGGCTCCTAACATCACATCCCTGCTCTGGTGTAGGACTGTGGGGGCTTGGCCAGTCCTCCCCTCCTCTGCTGAGGAGTGCCGGGCACCAGATAGCGGCGAGGGTCCTGGATGTGATCAGATCGTATCTTCATCTACATTTCATTAGGAGCGTAAGACCAAATAATTGCATATTCATCTGTGATTGATAATTGGCATTATATAGCTTGCACTCTCTATTTCCACATTATTATAAATTGCTGCTTAGTTTGCTTTAGTCATTGTAGATAATAAATGCAAGCATCATATTCTGTGTGATTGGCTTTTTTCCAGACTGAGTTCATCGTGCTTCTTAAACCTTATTTGTGTGGGAAGGTAATTAGGAGTGATTTACTTTGCACAAAGGGCTGGATCCCAGGGAGGTGCGGGTACTGTTTATCACTACACTAACCAAGGAATTCCAAGAATTACTTGAAATTGTGGGGCCTTGATCACATCAAACACGATTGCTTCCCGATGTCCATCCTGACCTACCAGTGTCACTTCAACAGTGGAATGCGTTACAGGCCCTGAGGCTATTTCGGTTCCATCTACTGTAGTAATGACATCTTGGGTTACTTTCGGGCGGAGAGGAAGCGTAATCCTGGAAGCCAATTCACGGTCTATGTAATTTCCAATAGCTCCACTGTCGATGTATGCTTTTATAGCATGCAACTGCTGAGGCTGTTTTGGGTCCACGAGCACCATTGGCATGACAAAATGCAAGGTCAAAGAGTTAGTTTTCAAGCTCGGCAAGCGGACCCCTACGCTTGCCGGGCTAGGTCGTTTCCCGAATCAGGTGTCACTAATTCGTTATCAGTAGCTCCAAACACCTTCTTAAGTGGTTTAACTGGACAATTTCGAAGAAAGTGACTTGAACTCCCGCAATACAGACAAAGTTGCATTTGCCGCCTTCTCTCTCGTTCTTTCTGCGTTAATGGTCCTTTAACACCACCGATTTGCATAGGTTCAGATACGTCGGTACTCTTGGAGTTAGCGTGGGTTTTGATCGGTGCTCGGTTTTCATACTTGAACCGATCTGCTTTTCTATTTTGAAGTCTGTGATCAAGTTGAACCACCAAGTCAATGTAGTCTGCGCAGACCTGGGGTGGGTTTACTATCTGAGCTAGAACATCCTTAAGCTCTCCGCGCAGGCCTCGATGAAACAATGTGATCCTTTTGCTTTCTGGCCATCCAGTTTCCACAACCAGTCTGTTAAAGGTGGCTATGTAGGACAGAAGATCCTGATTACCTTGTCGTAAGGATAGCAGTTCGTTATCAAGGGCCTGTCCTTGAGAGTGTCGAGCGAACAATCTTTCCATGCTGGCCTGGAAGCCCTGAAAATTCTGGAGAATGGGATCATCCTGATTTACCAATGGAATAGACCAATCGGCAGCACTACCACTGAGGTAAGATAGTATAAAGGCTACCTTAGTCTGGTCGTTAGGGAAGGCTATGGGTCTGCATAGAAAGTGTAAACGACATTGGTTCATAAAGACGGCATATTTCTTGGGATCCCCCGCAAAACGTTCAGGCGGGGCCAAAGGCATGTGTCCAGGTAGATTAATTTGTACCGGGCTACTCAAACCCATTGATGTGGAAATGTCTCCGGAATTAGGTAAAGGAGTGTGCCCTGCCTGGGCCTGTAATAACCTTTTGGCTAGGTCATCTGTTCTTTCCTTGGATAAGATCAGTTCTCTTTTGAGAGCGTTAGTCTCCTGGCGGGCTGAGTGCACCTCTGCCCGTAATTCCCCCAAAAGCTGGGCCAGCTGGTCAGTCTCGGAAGTCTCCATAGCGCCCGGGTGGGAAATTGTGGGTAGGCTTCGCGTTCTGTAACGCTCACCTGATTCCCACGGAGGCGCAGGTCTGGCTTCGAGTCCTGATGCTTCTTCAATGGTGAAGCGCAGGACTCTGAAGATGGACAGGAAGGGCCCTCAACTCTGGCTTCTCCGGCTCGCAGGAATATTCCCCTGTGCGTGAAAAGGGAGTATTACCTACTGACTGAGTTATGATCAAGCCTCCCACTCTCTTCCAACCCTCCACGATACCCTTCCATGATTCCCCGTGAAGTCTCACCTTAGGGTCAGGAAGGATGAGCTCGCCATCCTGCTTCTGATGCAGGGGCGCGTTGAAACCCAGTTACTTCACTGGATTGAGGATTTATGGGAGTTCAGGTAAGCTTGACTATTCAGGTAAGGCTCTGTAAAAGTTCTGTTGCAAGTTCAAAAGTCCAAGCTTAATAATAATGTTCATTGTCTTTTTGCAGCAAGCGCTAATGTTTATGTCCTTTTTTCCCCTTAGGGGCCGGGGTTCGGAATGCCGGAGATATGGCACCGACCCGAAGTGAAACGTGCAGTTCCAGTTCCAGTAAATGGCAGGTTAGTTCTGGATGAGCGCTCGGGAACTGACTTTGCATACGCTCATTCAATGTCTTTGTCTTTTTTCCCCATAGGGGCCGGGGTCCGGAAAATGCCTGGAAGCGGCAAGACCCGAAATGAAATGAGGTAAGTCTTATTCCCTTCCTTCTCTCACCTCTTATTCTTGTCTTTTTCTCTAGGCTCTGGGAAGTGGCTGTGTATCCGGATGATCGCTGCTGAAGATGGAGGAACCCAGGAAAGGTGAGTGAAATGCAGCGTTGCAGCGATCGTAACGAAATGCTTTTAAAAATAATGTCTTCCCTTTCAGGATCGTGGGTGATGTCTCTGTGGTGCAGATTTAGCTGGTAAGGTCTCTTGTCTCCCTTTGCAGGTGACCCAGGATGCTGACAGGCGTTGCTGAAGTCCAGAAGCAGGAGCTGACACGGTGAGCATCCAGCTGCGAGGAGCAGAACAACGCGAAGCGTGAGTTGCTGATCGGGTGTGGTTTAAATAGCTTTGGAAGAAGTCCCAAGTGTGTATCCTTCCTCCGATCAGGTATGTATCCTTCCCCGACCACACCCGGGTGGAAAGTAGTCCCACAGGTAAAGTAGTTCCATTCAGGCCTCAAGAGGGCCTGGATGTGGCAGCATGGTCTGCATCAGGTAAGTGCACATGAAAACACTTGCACACATGTATAGCTTTATGAGCCTGGCGCCTAAGGTGCCAGGACAGAGGTCCAACATGAGCCTGGCGCCTAGGGCGCCAGGACTGCGTCCAAAGGGCCCCAGCTTGGGCCCGCTGGCACTCCCCTGGGGGAAATGATGCCTGCCTCTGAAGTCGCTGGGTCGGACCTGGCTCCTTGGAGGTAGGCATCATGACAGTGTGCCAGTTAGGGGTTTGCTGCTGTGCAAATGCGATTCCTAATAGTGTGATGATGATGGTGACTATTGGCAACCAAAAAAGTAATAATAATAAGTTGCATGATACTAGGGAAGCCAACGTACAAACAGAAGAACATGATGAGCCCAAATACTGCATGGTGTCAAAATACCACACAGGGGATGAGATAGACAACTTATATCACACTACCATTAAACAACCCCAAGATCTTGAAAATTATAAAGAAGTGTGGGTTGACCTGGATGGGGATAGGGGATGTATTTACATGACAGACACTCCTGAGGAATATGCACGGCATGGGGAAAGTTTGAGGAGCGTATGTAGCGCATGGATGCCTATAAAGTGTATTCCCGCCTGGGACGAGGCAGTGAGGGCTGAAGAACGTAGACGTACTGGGGAGGGTGTTCTCTACTTTAGGAGTAACGAAAGGGGGGAATGTTGGTGGAGAGGTGACCATTTTCACCACCCCCTTACCATTCCTACAGCAAAGAGACCACGTGTGAGCTAAGGGGGGAAACACTCCGCCCCCATGACGACCATCTACACCTATTGATATTATACAACAAACAAACAACCAAGTCTTTGACATGGCCTAGCAACTCCATTTTGTGCTACACCAACCGCCATCTTTTACTAGGCCCAAGAATGATCTCTCAGTAGTCACGGTTCTCCCTTCCCCAGTGCCGCGCACAGACAGCCCGAGCCCCCTCGGCCTCCTGCCAGCTCCACGCAAGCCTTGTTCTCACAGAAGTCCAGCCATTCATTGTTGTAACGTTTAGTATCCCTTCATGTCAGATGAGCTCATTGCACTGTGTGAGACCAGCTCAGCCCATCCATCTCCACTAACCTGCCCATGCTCCCTTGACCCCCACCCCACCAGGCCACAGTCCACCAGTCCCTCGCGCCTCTACTATTTGATGTAGATATGCATCTGGCACCTCTCAGTAACCATTCCAGGACACCCACTATAGCCATAATCCGATGCACCAATATGTCCTCTCCAAAACTAACAAATGTCCATCTGTACCTTGAGGCATCAGGTAGATCAAAACGTATGACAACGACATCTGGATCTGGTTTTATGAACCTTTGAGCACAAAGGTCAGAATGCCAATATATCTGCCAATCACCTGAAAGTACCCCCATTCATGCAATCATTTTTATGTCTGCCATTACTCTCATGCAATCAGTTCCTGTTGTTTAGCTTAGTTAGATAGCATTGTATCGCCTCTCTGCCCTGACCTGCACCGCAATGATGAGCCCAGCTGACCATGTGCACTGTGACTGATGAAAGGACAGCAACCAATGGAACCCAGGCATCCCAGATGGAGCTGGGATTAGTATACGTAGCTAGCTAGTCAATTCTATTAGTTTGTTACCTAAATGTGATGTCACAGCTGATGCTTGGTGTCTTTTTAATGTGCTGCCCGTGTATCTGTCAGCAGAGCGCTCTCGAGCAGCAGAGTTCTCTGCGTGCACACTTTATCTCATACATTTATTTTACTTGCAATTAATCTCCTGGTCTCATTCCCTCATAGGGTGTGTCCATTATTTGGTCTATCGGATATTGCGTGTTGTGGGGAGTATAT
This sequence comes from Ambystoma mexicanum, assembly GCF_040938575.1. NCBI lineage: Eukaryota > Metazoa > Chordata > Amphibia > Caudata > Ambystomatidae > Ambystoma > Ambystoma mexicanum. Next base: position 382,696,361 of record NC_090925.1, read on the forward strand.
CTTCACCCACATGAGCCTTGAACCTTAGTGGAGAGGGGAACTATCAGGTGCCATCCACATGTTGCATTTCTTTTCATTTGTAGCAGAGCTTCAGATGGCTCAGAGCCTCCTTATGGATTTACGTTGGCCATCCCATTTACACTGCTTTATTCTCACATGTATGCCACATAACTGATACAATAATACCTTTGCTTGAGATGATGTTCGTACACATGGTTCACTAGGGTCATTCAGTTGTCTTGGTAAAATGATCTTGTCTGAGAGGGAGATGGTGTCATGGCTACTGGACAAGGACCACTAGTTCCATCATATAAAGGGTCCAGGTGGACCCAGTCCTGTCACCTCTGGTGCCAGGCTCATAAGAAAGTGTGCTCTGCACACTTTATTTCTGGTGCTCGTGTTATTTCCTCCCCTGCAGGGCCCCCACATGCATCCAGGTTGGGTGTGGCCATAGGAAGACATTGAGCTGCACGTGCAGCATCCTCTGGGTGCGGCAAGTTGGGGCCACAAGGCGGAGCTAAGGGGGCGTGGCTGGGACCAGGCTATTTAAGCCTGCTCCACCCGCATGCAAGCACTTTGCGTTAGTCTGCTTACTGCAGCGTAACGCTCACCGCCGCCTGAAGCGCTCTTACCTGATTTCAGCAATACCATCGCTTGAAGCGCAGCTTACCTGACTCCAGCAACATCATCTCCAGCGCACATCTTACCCCACTCCAGCAATACCATCGCCTAAGCGCATCTTACCTGACTCCCGCAATCCCATTGCCTGCAGCGCATCTTACCTGATTCCAGCAGTCATCGCAGTCAGAGCGCATCCTCACCTGTTCTGGGCGTCTAAGCTACGCGGGAGCTCTTCTCGTCCAGCATCCTCTCGAATCCATCCATTCAGCAACCGCCAGCAGGTCTTCGGATATCTGCCCCTCGTCAAATGTCGCCAGGCCATCCCTGCAAGAGAAAAGGACAAACAAGGTTAGAAACAGCATAAAGACTTTACGCTAAGGTTGCGCGCAGCACATTTCTTGCGCTTGACCTCATAGCCAAACTTACCTTCTACTTGAGACATCATAAACTCCTCTGGCCCCCATTTGGACACACTTACAATACCGCAAATCCGCTGGGCCCTTCACCACCTATTGAGGAGAAGGAAAGATATTACCAGGGTTACGGACAATAATCACGGAAAAAAGACATTGCAAAAGGATACGGACAATAATCATTGCTGAGAAACACTTACCTTAGAAATGGATCAGTCACAGCCGGTCAGGGCTACCACGCACATGGACCAGTGAAGGAACTAGGTGCACATTAAAAATTCCCCTGCAGAAGAGAAGTTGGACGGAGAGCTCATCCTCATAAATAAACGGGTGAGACTGTATGGGTAAACTCATGCTCACCTCATTCTGTGAAGAAGGGTTCGAGGGAAATCACAGTCCGACCACAGCATTCTCACGGCCTCTCGTATTCTCTCAGGGGCAGTGCCAGCAACCAGTGCAGCCCACACTGCAGGAGCAGGGGAAGAAGCCTGATCCAAGGGAGCCAAGTCCAGGGAGGGCTCCAACCATGCCACAACGTACCCACAGAGACCAGGTGAGCATAACAGAGGGTTGGTTTTGGGTTTGGAGAGGATCTTGAAGCCATCGGGAAGGAGAGTGTCAAAACTCGTGACAGAGCGGGCCGTGAACCAGGTCTTGGTGAGACCGAGTACATCCAAATCAAGCTCTTCCAGGAGACGGCAGATGCCAGGGGAATGTTTGTCAGCAGAGTGAGAGTTGAGAGTAGCAATGTAGAACAGGTTGCCACCTTTGAAGGACTTCCGTGGAGGGGTAAGGCCAGAGGTACGCCCTGCTGAAGTGTTGGAGGTGCCCAAGAGTGAGCAGAGGAGGAAGGAAGGGATGGCCAGGTAGTCTGAGAGGAAGAAGAGCGTGCCCGAGACGTGGCAGAGGAAGGAGGCAACAGGGTGGCCAAAGAAGCATTGGAGGGGGCCAGAGAGGCGGCGGAGGAAGGAAGCCACAGTGGAGCCAGAGAGGGGTAAGTAGGGATAGCAGGAGAAGAAAGGAAGTTGATACGGCACGGGGAGCATTTTTCAAAAAGGAGGAGATTGGCGTGAGGGCCTTGGACCAAGACGGTGCCATTTAAGTCGACATTAATGATGAGTGTAAGGGGGCCATGAGGGGCTCCCACCGGGTGCCACCATTAATGGGAGAGGAGGAAAAAGGAGAGAACACAAACCCCATATCAAGGGTCCATAGGCCTGGAGAGGGAACGGCAAAGAGGGTGTCGGTAAGGGCCTGTCTGGAGGAAGCACTGGTGTAGGTATCAGCGATAGGAAGGCCTAGGTTGGAGACCAGGATGTCCCTTCTGAGCTTCTTCCTGTCAGACCTGGTAAGAGGCATAGGATAGTCAATAGAATAGCAGTTAGAGAAGATAGAGGCGACAGAAAGCACCATAGAGGGTGCGGGCAGAAAGAGGGGGGAGAGGGGAGCCCAAGCTGGAGGGGGGTCTGCTGGGGGAAGACAGGAGAGAGGCACAAGGGGGACACAACAGAGAAGGGAGCGCAGCACAGAACAAGAAACACCAGAACTACAAAATCAGATGCAACACAGAAGTCAGACAATTCTTTGGAATGCCAATGCAGTAGAGAACAACGCAATGTCACGACTAAGCAACCTAGAAGTAGAGGAATGCAGGCAATGCAAAGGTACACTAGGGAAAAACAAGACAATGGAATGACCAGGGAAACAAGGGGAGAAAGATGTGAGAGGAAGGTATGGAAACGCTCAGAGGGGACGCGTAGACAGGATGCAGGGGGCTTAAGATGCGAAGTAGCGCACGTGAACTAAGTTGCGAGGGAGCGCATGCGGCCTAAGTTGCGGTGTGGCCTGATGCGAGTCAGCACACACAGCCTAAGTAGCAAGGAGCACACGTGGCCTATTTTGCAAGGGAGCGCACGTGGCCTAAGTAGTGGCACGGCCTGATGCAAGGGAGCACACACAACCTTAGTAGCAGGGAGAGCATGCCCCCTAAGTTGCGAGGGAGCACACATGGCCTAAGTTGCGAGGGAGCACACACACCCTAAATTGCGAGGTAGCACACGTAGGAAAGGGACAAGGGAGAAGGGGAGCACGTGGGGGGGTGCGAGGACCAGTTGCACAGGGAAATGCACGTGCAGAGGGAGAGGGGCACAAGGTCATGCGGGGGTGTGGACAGTGCTTTAAGTGGGGTAAGAAATTGAGGGGGGGCCCTCGTTTGGGGGCGTGGCTTTCATTGTGGGCGTGGCCTAAAAGTGCACAAATCATAGTAAGGTGCGCAAACAAATATATAAATGTATGTGAGCATTTATATGTTTGTATGCATACTACTATGGTGTGTGTACTTTTCAAGCCATATTTTATAAACATAGCAATGTTACATATTTCTATGTTTATAAAAGGTGGCTTGAAAAGTGCACAAACCATAGTAAGTTACGCACACTTGTGTGCTTACCTTACTATGGTTTGTGTACTTTTCAAGCCACCTTTTATAAACATAGATATTTGTAACATGTTTCTATGTTTCTAAAAGATGGCTTGACACGTAAACAATTCAAGGCATCTTTTATGAAGCGTTGATGACGGATAAAACAAACCGCAAGGTGGCTTTGTCCGTCGACAAAGCTTTATAAAAGATGCCTTGAATTGTGCACGTTTCAAGCCGTCTTTTATAAACATAGAAATATTTCTACCTTTATAAAAGATGGCTTGAAACGTACACAGTTCAAGGCATCTTTTATAAAGCTTTGCCGATGGAGAAAGCACCTCGGGCTCTGTGATCTATCTGCTCAGATCACATAGATCACTGAGCCCGAGGCGTCTTTCACCCTCTGCGAACCCGCTGGCTCCGTGATTTAATCTGCATATTAGATCACGGAGCCCGCAGGGGTCAGTGACCTGGGGAGGGAAAACAAAGGGACAGTAACTTCCTCTGATGACCCCTCATCAGGGTCATCAGAGGGAGTTACACTAACTGACAGAAGTGCCGCCAGCCTCAGAGTCGCTCTGGCTGGCTGGCACTTCTGTCAGCTTGGCCGACATAATGACGGGCGCATCTCCCGTCGCGGCTGCGGCCGCGGCGGGATAATGCATCCCGCCAATGTTGTGTGGGACGGGGGCCCCGGCTGGGCCCCGGCTCAGCCCCACTTTCTGGAGACTGCCGGGGCCCAGCCCCAGCAGGCCCCGGCCCACTTAAAGCACTGGGTGTGGAGTGTAGCAGTACTAATGCTCATTGCACCCTCTTTCCTTGTGGTCTCAGAAAGGAGGGTGAAGTAGTCCATGCTTACAATCTGTGCCCCCATATGTGCCTCCATATGCTGACCCTGGTGACACAATAATACTTGATATGAACCAGCGCTGCCCAATATAATACAGCGTGGTAAATGTGGCACTGTCCGGTATCTCACAATGTTCCTAGATAAAATGTAATGCAATAGAATATTATAGAGTGGCACAGAGGAAACTAAGTAGCTGAGCTTGGCATAATGCTGTTTGGCATGCCAGAGAACTGTCATTATTATCAGGGAGCTGCTGTAATATGCCATGGTGTTTCAAGTGAAATTAAGAATTTTATCTATGATTTCATAAAAATGTTGCCCTTAATATCAGAGTGATGTCCACTTTTTTAGGGTGCTATTCAATGTCATAATGAAATGCCAACATGATCAGGATGCTGCTCAGTGTGACAGGGGAGTGCAGTAATCACAAATATTCCAGGGTGTACCCTAATCCTACAGGCATCATTCACAATACTAAAACACTTCACTCCAGTGGTACCAGCAGTGCCCTGACAGTATTGGCATGCAGTATCTTTAGGATAATGCTACTGGGGTCATGCCAGTACCATATGGTGTTGTCAAGATAGGCAACTGTTCAAGCGAGTCATTTCAATTTCTTTCATTCAAACTTCCATTGAAACCATATTTACCACACACAATTCCAAAAGAATAACCAAACAAATGCACCGAAAGGAACCCTCGAGTAAAAATAGCTTCCTTTAACAACACTGCTTAGCTGGGGTGTCCCAAAATCAGCTGAAGTCGGAGCTGGATGGTTGCCTGTGAACGAGTAGCAAACCTGATAAATGAACTGTATAATTAGATGCACTCTTTCAAACACATATGCAAGTGTCTTTATTTCTCTTGTCATCTACAGAATGTGTTTATTTGAAAGGACCTATGTTGTTACTCCGAGAATCCCATCCCCATTGCCTTTGACACCTTTCTCTTGCCCTCTCTAACTAACCCTTTCCTCAGACACCCTGCTCCCGCCCACTAACTAACCCTTCTCCCAAGACACCCTCCTTCTGTCCCCTATAACTACCCCTTCCCCAGACACCCTGCTCCCACCCCCTCTAACTAGCCCTTCCCCGAGACACTCTGCTCCCACCCCCTCTAACTAGCCCTTCCCCGAGACACTCTGCTCCCACCCCTCTAACTAGCCCTTCCCACAGACACCCTGCTCCCACCCCTTCTAACTAGCCCTTCCCCCAGACACCCTGCTCCCACCCCTTCTAACTAGTCCTTGGGCCAAGCACCTTCTTCTTGGTCTCTCTAGCAAGCTCTTCCCCAGGTGACTTCTTCTTGCTCTCTCTAACTAGCCCTTTGCCCAGACACGCTCCTCTCACCACCACTAATTAGCTCTTCCCCCAGACACCCATCTGCGCCCCCTCTAACTAGCCCTTCCCTCAGACACCCAGATCCCATCCCCGCTAACTGGCCGTTCCCCCAGAAACCCTGCTCCCACCCCCTCTAACTGGCCCCTGCCCAGGGACGTCATTTGCGGGTCACCAGAGGTTGCGAGAACGACCGCTGCTATCTCCCAAGCGACCTCTGAAATATTTTTGCAACCTCTAAATTTCCAGTGGTCCTGGACTGGAGGTTGCACTTTTAAAAATAGTGTATTGTTTCAACAAACTATTTGAAAAAGCATGCAAGCTCCAGATTGCCTGCTGCCATGCCTGGGCTGCAGCAGGAGCGGGAACAGCGACGGCATCACAGTGTCTGTGATCGTAAATGTATCCTTCTTAATCTTGAGCTGAGCTCATCCGGAGATCTGGCGCGGCTGAGGGGCAGAGCTCTGGGAGCAGACAGCAGCAGCAGCAGCTTGGGTGCGTGCAGGGGACAGAGACTGTTAAAGGATAGTTCCGGGACTTTTTTTTTATTGTCCCTACGGGTCGGCCATGTGTTTGTAAGCATAAATCGGTAGATCGTAGGAAACTTTCCTATGGACCTTACCCGACTTTTCGCCCATTATCGCACTCGAAATCAGCCTCCATTTTGTGATAATCCTATCATTCCGCCGCATCGACCTGGCTCACCTGCCTTTGCGGCACTAAATCAAATCCCCCGCCCCTGAGCCTGACATCAGCAGACGCGTACTGCCCATTTCAAGCACGTCTCGTGTCAACAATCGCTGCGCCTCAGCTATTGACGTGTTGCCATGGAAATGGCAGGGCGCCTCTTTCCCCAATAAGTATAAACAGACCGTTTCACAACACACAGCAGCAGATTTTCGATTCCATTCCTCTCTCTGTGTTACTTTGAGTATTCTGTGACTCGTTTCAGTGCTCTGGTCAGCTACCTTCGCCGCTTGTAGCCCGTGTGAACACCTGTACCATCTCTGTAAATTATTTTACTATCTTTACCGCACAATGGCCACAATAATGCCGTATATGTACGAGCCCGAGTACACCGAGGAAGAACTACTGGAAAGTCAAGCACGCGAAAACGATGGGGATTCGGACGGCAGTTGGGAGGACCAGTCAACGGATGAAGAGCCTGGACCATGTCGCATGGACGGCGTCTCCACCTGGTGCACGTGCAATCGGTGCGAGCTAATGCCAACTGAGGAGGAGAACTGCTGCTGCCGTGAAAATTCCGGGTGCTTGGCCTACATTTCGGAAAGCGAGCAAAGTCTGCAGGAAGGCGAGCAAAGTCCGCAATGCATCACCGAGCTGCCAGAGTTCAGGGAAGCCTGCCTCTCACGGACCGTGTTGAGGATGATGATGGTGCTTATGCACGAACTTCGCGGCACTGTTCGTCCGCGTAATCCGAGTAACGAGTAAGTATACTCTGTTTGTGATGTCAGTGATGCCACCACTATTTCATGGTCGTCTCCCACATATAAAATTACATTTACATATCATTCGAACGCATGTAAATTTGTTCCATATAGTGCATTTTCTAGATATATTTTTTTTCTAAGAAAAATGACATGTGTTACCTGAATCGACATTGATAAGAAAGTTTGGTCAGTTTAATACAGTTTGCATCTTTTTTTTTCACAGGTGGTACAGGCTGGTGGCCTATCGTTGCTTCACTTGGTGGCTTCACGGGAGGCTCGGACACCGCGTTCGGAGAGTAATACCTGCCTGTGCGGTACTTGCCATTAGACAACATTTCCCCAGTGACAGTGGACAATACCGCGGATTTTCCCTCGATGTGCTGCAACCTCAACTTTACAATGTGTAATGTTTATTATTTATGTTTAATTAAAATCTAAAATAAAGCCCAACATATATTTTAACAATGGTTGTTTTGATTTTTTAAATGAATCTAGTGTATATTCTCCTGGGAGGGTGAGGTATTTATAAACTCACACCCCTGCATTCCATGTAGTAGATCCTGCAGCCATCCTCTTACATTCAGTTAGATGGCCTCTCCTTGGTGAGGCCCTGCGGCAAACGGGTCTTGTCTGCACGACCACCGCCCCGATCCACCCCCCGCCCTATCAAAGGCAGTTCGCACCGGGGTACTTGTGCTGGCAAGTGGAGCTGTCAGGGAGCGATAAAGGCCAAGAGGTGCCAAAGACCATGTACACTTCAAAGTGGTCTATAGAGCATGGGTTGTTGTTCCCATGTCTACCTCCAGACCCCGTGTCTCCTGCCAAGCATCCCCCCTCACGCTGGACGGCCCCCTGCAATCCACATAAGTGTGTCTCCATTCACGAGTCTTCCTGTGTCTTGTCTGCACGACCACCGCCCCGATCCACCCCCCGCCCTATCAAAGGCAGTTCGCACCGGGGTACTTGTGCTGGCAAGTGGAGCTGTCAGGGAGCGATAAAGGCCAAGAGGTGCCAAAGACCATGTACACTTCAAAGTGGTCTATAGAGCATGGGTTGTTGTTCCCATGTCTACCTCCAGACCCCGTGTCTCCTGCCAAGCATCCCCCCTCACGCTGGACGGCCCCCTGCAATCCACATAAGTGTGTCTCCATTCACGAGTCTTCCTGTGTCTTGTCTGCACGACCACCGCCCCGATCCACCCCCCGCCCTATCAAAGGCAGTTCGCACCGGGGTACTTGTGCTGGCAAGTGGAGCTGTCAGGGAGCGATAAAGGCCAAGAGGTGCCAAAGACCATGTACACTTCAAAGTGGTCTATAGAGCATGGGTTGTTGTTCCCATGTCTACCTCCAGACCCCGTGTCTCCTGCCAAGCATCCCCGCTCACGCTGGACGGCCCCCTGCAGACCGCATAATGCCACGACATATACACGTCATTCATTCACAAACACACCCCTGTTTCGAATTCTTTATAACCCACTTCATATTTCTAATGAGAACTTCTTTGCGCTTTGCTAGTCAACCCGTGAAGGTGCTGGTTATCTGCTCTTCGTCTCTGTGAACTTCCGTGACCACTTTGAGCAAACTCGTCAGTTTGCAACCTGTGAACTGCTCCCTGTTCTACGACAAGAAACTACTCTGATCCCTGCATCTAACTGTTTGTTCGTCAAGGTAAGTCCATGTACCATAATCATTTTGCGTCCAATTTTTTAATTTATATCTATTTGCTAGTAGTCATCAAATTGCATCCATGTTTTCTTTTCGTTCACGACAGTACATGCAAGGAACTAGTCACATGTTCTGAGTTTAGTCAAATTACTTTTTCTATTTTTTGAAAGTTATTGAAATACTTATCCGCATGTGAATAACATGTATAGTTCCAAGAACCAAAACGGACCTTGCATTGAACCTTTTATGTGTCATTTAATGTTTTAACACATTGGTATTCATAGAGAATTGTTGATCTTTACTTTTCAGAACTTTCCATAATGCCTGCCTGTTCCATTGGCGGTTGCCCTTCGAAGACCCATAACAAATCTGAAGGTACTATAATGCATGTTTTCCCTAAGACAATAGATCAGATAAGAGAATGGGCCTCATTCCGAGTATGGCGGTAAGGGATAGCGGCCACCGCTAACGAGAGCGGTGGCGGTAATCCCTTACCGCCATACTCCGAGTTCCCTTAGCGCCATGGTGCTTTTAACACCTGCTTTTAGCAGGCGTTAAATACCATGGCGCTAAGGGACCTTGATGTTAATTACGCCACCGTAATTTACGGTGGCGTAATTGACGCCTTCCCCACTCCCATTATGCCCTATGGGGCAAGAATGGGAATGGGGAAGGGTAAATGGGGATTGGGGAATTACCGCCCCGCCAACCTTGGAATGGGGCGGTAATTCCGCCAACCACCAAGGCGCTGCCGGTCCGGGTACGGCGTCAACCAAGGCGTTAATAGCGCCATTGGTTAGCGCCGTACTCGGAATGAGGCCCAATGGGTCCGATATTGCGGATATCCAGCCTCTGAGATAGAAAGTAGAGTCCTAGAAGTCTTTGCGGACAAGAGGGGTGATCGATACCGCATCTGCAGCAGGCACTTTAGCCCAGACATGTACTCCACATCATTGCTAATAAGGACGAAAACACCGCGAGCGAGGCGAAAATTGCTCTCAACCGCTATTCCCACTCTATTCGTCCACATCCCTCCACTGGTGAGTCAAGTTTACGTATTTATCTCTCGGCATTGCGGTAGTGTGTAGCATTAGCTAACAATAATTTCCCCATTTATGTATCCACTCAATATGAAGGCTGAAGATTCTCCATCCGTGTCGTTATTGCAGTCATCAGCCACTTCAAGCGCCTATCGGGTAATCGTACTTAGCTATTCTGACACTGACTTGTTTTAGGCATGTAAATCAATAGTTTTAATTGATCGTGTAATTATTTTACCTAATGGTACACCACAGTACTCGTCCTCTAGTCTTTGTTTTCAGTTATAATTATTGTTATCCAAAATAATGCAAGTACTGTCTTTCAGGGAGATTCTGAGGAGTCCAACGCATTGACGACAACCGTAGATGTCACTCAGATGCTCAAGGTACGTTTCCGGACAGTTCCATCGATGGAGATCATCAGATCTTGCATTCTTGTAGCGTGATTGTTACACACAATGTTTCTTTCGTTTTTAGCCATTGGTATGTCCTTCTGTCGTCGCCCTCCTATGTGTCTTCTTTTTTCAATATTGTGTTCATTACTAATGAAAGTCCTATGTTTCAGGGAGTCGATGGAGCATTAGTCCAAGAGGAAGGGGGAGCATGCAGTTACGGGTCGGCGCAACAGCTTGCAGAAGTGTGCACCGCAGTTACAGCGTCCCTTGATGTTCTTATGCATTTCGAGGTATGGATACTGACAGATCAATCATGCGAGATCAAATGACGTGATTACATCCGCTATACTTCCTTCTTTATTAACGCAAGTACTATGTTTCAGGGAGCTGACGGAGCTTCTTCAACAAGAACATCACCCCTAGTAGTTGATGCAGATCTCTGGGTGGTGACACTTCCAACGATGGAGCAAATCGAATCATATTTGGATATCCATTATTTATTTTAGACAACTGATCATTTGTGCAGGTCTATTTAGATGAGCCGTTGACGCCTGCAGAAAGTTTATGTTCTTTTAAACAAAATAGAAAACCATACTAATGCAATTACTGTGTTTCAGGGAGTTGCTGAAGCGTCATCTTCAATAATATCATCAATGGAAGTCTATGCGGAGCCCGAGGTATGGATCTTGACAGTTCAATCTAACTAGATCAACAATGCGTGAACTATTGTCGTTTGAATGTTCTACACAATGCGTTCATTCGTGTTTTGCTATTGAGATGTACGTATGGGTATTGGTCCCCAAGTACATTTTGTGTTTTCAATATTATTATACATACTAATGAAAGTTCTATGTTTCAGCGAGTCGATGGAGCCTCAGTGAGTGATGGATGTGCTTATCATGAAAGTATAGTCGTTGCAGCGCGAGAGGAAGTGGAGACATGCACACACGAGTCGGAGCAACAGCGTCCAGATGTTGAAGTTCGAGGAAAGAAAGTTTCAAAGAAAAGAAAGCAAAAGAAGGTTAGTGTCCTGTTCACTATATTATGTTGTCTTTCACTGTCAATAGTTCAATACTGTAAGTTGTGTTTAAACTGAACATCCCTTTTCTAATCTGTCCTCTAGTTGCGAGTGGGTGTAAGAACTAGATCTACACAGACAGTGAAGCGAACGAGAGATGTTGCTTGTCAAACCTTTTGGCAGGGACTTGAGACTGGAGATGCATCGTGCCAATGGGAAGAATATGAAGTGATTGACAACGGAGCTATACCACCACCAGCCATTGATAGTGAATGTCCTCCTGGTAGTTTGGATGCAGTCGTAGATCAATTCACAGAATCCACACCCGCAAAAAATAAGAGCACGCGAAAGTTGAAGACATTGTTTTTTTCTCCCATCTCCGGACAAGGAACAGATGTTGCAATGGAAGAGAATGAAGTGGACGACAATGAAACACCATCAATATCACTCAGCATAGCGGAAGACGATATCAGAGATTGTACCTTTCATGCGAGTGACATGTCCTCAACGTTACAGGCCGAACCAGCTGGGATGCAGAGTGACAGTATAAGGAAAGAGGCCAAATTCATTGTATTCGATAGCTGTTTGATGGATATTATTATGATGATGAAATGTGGGCATTGGGTTGGTGGGGAAGTATGTGGGGAGCCATTGATTAATGTGACTCGTGCAATTCGAGGCACTAACCTTAAAATACATGCCACCTGTACACAATATCATCCGTTCGCATGGTCTGCACAACCCATGCTGGGGCAACTGCCAGCAGGCAATCTACTTTGTGCAGCGGCCGCACTTTTTAGTGGTTCAAGTTTTAAAAAGTTACAGTATTTCTTTCAGTTTGTGGGAATCCATTTCATTGCGAAAAGTCAGTTCTACAAATACCAAACCGATTATCTATTTCCAGCCATCAGCGAAGCTTGGAGAATGGAAAAAATGTCAATGGAAAGTACATTCGCGGGCAAACGCTTCAGGCTAGCCGGTGATGGACAATGCGACAGTCCAGGATTTTCAGCCAAGTACTGCACCTACCACTTTCAGGACATGGAAAGTAAGAAAATTGTGAGTTCGGTGGTCGTGCAGGTGTCACAAAGTACATCCTCAGTGGCCATGGAGAAAGTTGGCTTTGTAGCATCATTGCAAGAACTACAATCGCGGGGAATGGTGATCGACCTGATAGCCACGGACAGACACGTTTCAATTGCCAAGACAATGAGAGAACAGTACAAAAATATAAATCACCAATTTGACGTTTGGCATCTTGCAAAATCAATCAATAAAAAATTGTCGGCTGCAGGAAAAAAAAAAGATATGCAAGGTATTTCACAGTGGTCCAAGTCAATCAGCAACCATCTTTGGTGGAGCTCAAAAACATGTGAAGGGTCGTTGGAAATTCTACTGGAAAAATGGCGGTCAGTAATGTTGCACTGTAGCAACGTACATCGATGGTCGACAAATGAGCATTTCCACAAATGTGAACATGGCCATTTGTCCACAGAGGAGGCACGGAAGAAGAAGTGGTTGATTCCTTCATCACCCACTCACAAGGCCATTGAAAAGATTGTATTTGATAAAACTATAACAAGAGATTTGAGGGGACTCACGGAATTCTGCCACACAGGAGATTTGGAGGTGTTCCACAATATGTGCCTAAAGTACAGGCCCAAAAGATTGCATTTTGGCATGGAAGGCATGATAAATCGGACTCTTCTAGCGGTCTTGGCACATAACCATAATGTTGGCCGTCAACAAAGTAGGACGACCGGAACTTTAGGGACGCTTCGCTACAATAAGGCCTTCACTAAAAGAAGTAAACAATGGGTGATCAAACCAGTGTTTGAGGATATGCAATATGAGTTTATTGAGAGACTTATCGTAGATGTCCTCGATAGGCACATACATGGAGTGGTGAACGAACCTATGCAGGGGACAACTGCATTGCCACCCAACATTGCCTCTGTTCCATGTCCACCTAAAGCAGAGCTCATTGAGAAATACACATCACGGTTTAAATGATTGTAATTCGATTGTCTGTTCTCTCGAGTCTCCTCATGTTGCAGGCCCATTGCAATTAAACCAAACAGTAATATAAATCATTTTTACAAAAATTATAGAATGTTTCCGTATTACAAACACATGGCCGACCCATAGGGACAATAAAAAAAAGGCACGCAGACAAGATGCCCTTACACTAACTGGAGCTAACTAGAAATGTGTGCTCGCTCAAAGTGAAGGTCAGCTGCTTTGATGTTTTGCTCGGGTGGCGGAACGGCCCACGACCCAATATAAGGTTCTATTGTGATTTGACCTTGACAGGCCGGGACCATCCTGAAAGACTAAGAAAAGATAATGAATAAAATTTCAGAAACGAAACGATGAGCCACGTTCATTAGAAGAAGTAACGTCGGCAAAGAAGGAGTGGTGTTTCGGGTCTGCCCTACACAGAGACACAATGGAAAATGCAAATATAATGTAAGTAACTTTTGATGAGTTTATACCGCAATTTCATTACTATACAGTGGCTTTAAAGACGGGTTCAGTTGTACTTGTTCGTTCTATGTGGCATAGTGTTTTCTACCGCGCACTATCTGGAGGAGAAACATCTGCTTTTACTGAAGCACCTCAAAACCTTCCTCTTTGCTTCTGCTTTCTCTCTCCCTCTCCCCTGCTACAACTGGTCCACTGTCTGCGACCTCGGTCCTGGGCCCTTCCACTCTCCACCTGCACTGCCTCCCTGTCAACCCCTGCACTGGGGGACTGTCTCAGTATCCTACAGCCCCCCCTTCCCAGCACTTGTTCTGCACTTACCTTGCACTTGCCACCAGCTGGCCCTATTTATTTATTATTTTATGCTACTTACCTTGTACTCCACTCCCCCCCCCTCCATGCCTCGCCACGCCTTTAAACACTTGTGTACACCCAGTAGCGCTGTCCTCGCTATGAAATGAATAATTTTAATAAGGATCTGATGGTGAGACTAATTTCATTTTTTATGTTTTTAGGTACATCATTCACTACTGTCTGTGTCACGAGTACCAGACACCGGCGGACGGCTTCTACAGCCGCCAGTTGCTTCTCCGCGTGAACAACGTTACCACCCTGACCATTTTATGGGACGATCGCCAAGTACAAGTATGCCCTTACGCGGTACTAACGGTTAGATGCAACATACCTACCGTTGTGGTGGCCTAGTGCCTCGTTGTTGGAACAGCCATGCGATTATCAGTGCGACAGAAGAGCTTATTTTTATCGTAAACCAACACCCTGTGTACTGCACACGAACATCGCTTCCCTCAAGACGAACTAATTTGGATCGAGAGCAAAGAAAAATGCAAATCGCTGAATATTCTCTAAACATTTGATGTCCAATAAACGTACTTTGCCAAATGTACAATCTTGCCGTTTGCTTTTAAACCACGGTTTCACATTCCGAATTGTGGTGCTGTATTGTGAGATGCTCTAAGACCCTGTGTACAGCAAAGGACCATCGCGTTCCTCAATACGAACTTTTTGGAACATGAGCAAATAAAAATGCAAATCGCTGAATATTCTCTAAACATTTGATGTCAAATAAATGTACTTTACCACATTTACAATCTTGCGGTTTGATTTCAAAGTACAGTTTCATATTCCGAATTGTGGTGCGCTGTATTGTGAGCTGATCTGTGTTGATTTCCGGGGCCTGTGTGGAGTCGCGTAGAAGACGCCTGGGCGCGTTTGCCTACGCAGCTCAGTCACGTCACGGATAGAGGCGGGGAATATGAATGTTTTGATAAAGTCTGTTTCAGGGGCGGGGGATTTGATTTAGTGCCGCAAAGGCAGGTGAGCCAGGTCGATGCGGCGGAATGATAGGATTATCACAAAATGGAGGCTTATTTCGAGTGCGATAATGGGCGAAAAGTCGGGTAAGGTCCATAGGAAAGTTTCCTACGATCTACCGATTTATGCTTACAAACACATGGCCGACCCGTAGGGACAATAAAAAAAAAGTCCCGGAACTATCCTTTAAATCACAGCAAGGTAGGGTTTTCGTTTTGCAAAAAGATTCAGCAACCTATGGCGCTTACGTTGTGTTGTTGACCCTCCTTGACCAATGAATCATTTACATAACAATCCCATCTCCATTTTGGTGCTGCTTGGCATTGTGCTCAACAGTCTGGCTCTGTGGAGAGCATTCCACAGGAGAGAAGAACTAGTCGCCTGACGTGTAGAGTGGCATGCACCTAGAAGGGGCAGGTCCTTCTCAATGTTGATTTTGTGTTTATTTTTTGTGAAGAGCTCTATTGTCGACCTATACTCTCGTATGCTTGAGAGCAGGCCCATGCACAGAACTGTTTGGCAAATAACTTATTTCCTCTCGGAGAAAAACTGCCTGCCCCTAGCAAGCTCCTCTTGTAATGTGCAAAGTGGTGCCATCCCTGGAACCCAGATTACAGAAATTGTTGTTGCATGCACTTTTTACACAAGTCTGTGGAATTACTGAAACCTGGGTCTGGCCTATTTACCATTGCCCACAAGCACTGTTAATACAGCTGCATGCTCTCGTATTCTGCCATTATGTGGTGCTTTGGCTGATGTCTACTCCTGCTTACCGAATTCTATGCTTTTGGCAAAAGATTATGGGCAAGTTTTAGAAACAGTTATACTTGTTTTCAAATCCACACCTACTTGTTCAAGAGTTGGGCGAACGGTTTACAAGTTCCTGTGTGTAGTGTAATTCGCTTGTGCACTTATTATAAAAAGGCAACATGTTCACAGAAATGTTCGTGCACGTTTTGAAACGTTCCATGCCCTTTTTATTTGCAGGACTTTGCATGCTGCTGTTACAGAATAGCCATGCTGTTTATTACAGCAATGTCACCACATGTTCTATTACGGTACATTCCCGGAAATACCCAGACTTTGTATTACGTCTTATTGTTCTTACTCATGGTTTTAAAGATTTCCATTTAACATCCTTTGCTAAAATCTCGAAGAGCGCCAATGTGCATTTTTCATTGTAAATGCTGACCATTTGCAAGAATATCTTTAGGCAATGCACACACGCTGCATAACCTGTGCATGGCATCGGCATCGCCCAGGAGTACAGATCTGAACATTGGCAAACAAAGGCCAATCAACGAGGAATGCAGACCTCGGCATTGGATTGGTATGCTGAGAGGACAGGTCTGTGCCAGCTAGGCACAGGCCGATCGTGGATTCACTCAAGAGCCTGTTCCAACTCTTTATTGGCCTGGCATGCGGGGAGGCTCAGTGTGTGTGCAAGGCAGACACAGGTCAACAGTGGCATTGCTCAGGAGCCAAGATTCAGCATTGGCCTGGCATGATGGGCTGCTCTGTGTGTGTGCGCAAGGCGGACACAGGGTGATCGCGGCATCACCCAGGGGAACAGTCAGAGCTGGCATGCTGTTCAGGATGTTTGTCTGCATGTAGAAGGTAATGGGTGCCCAGAGTACGGGATGCTGTATGAGTGGGCTGCTTTCCCCAGGCTACTCTAAATTCTTTAATACACAGTTATGAACCCCCATGGTATGTATTTTGCAACATCTGAAGCCTGAAAAGTAGATCCACACAAGCTTGAGCAAGCTTGACACGTGGCCAACTTTTCTCCAGACCTGCAGATGAACTGGCCTGCTGTTAAATCTCAGTTACCAGTGTAATGGTGTCCACTACAGAGTGTAATTTGCTTTCTGACTTTGAGAACATTCAGACATGTAATTGCTCATATTACTATAGCTCTTAAGATAGCTCAGTGGGTTGACCACTTGCTGCTGCAATGTGGGTGTGATCTACAGGTTACAGGTTCAAATCCCAGCAAGGCCAGCTCAGCCTTACATCCTTCTGAGGTTGATGAATGAGTACCAACACAGGTTTGATGATGAAGTATGTATATTTGCTCTATATAAAGTGCAATGTAATAACACATCATTATCATTTGGCGTTGGACGTCTGCTTGCATTCATAGTAGTTTGGTAATATGGGCCTATACGCACTGATATTAATGCTACACATGGTAATCCATTCTTTTATGAAATGTGTATCACATTACAGTGATATCGTGACCATATATTTAGTAGTGTACTTAGGAACGATGCTATGTCATGCTCTTTCCTGTTTTTTGAAGGGCTGAAAGGTCGTGTTCCATCACTTCCTGTGATGTCACTTCTGGGTGGAGTTAAATGACATCACTTCCTGTGATGTCACTCTTGGGGGGGTGGCACTGTGATGTCACTTCTGCTACCCCTGGCAGTTTGGTGAAATGAGGTCCCTGACCTTGCCCGACACCCTGCTCTCGCCCCCTCTAGTAGGGCCTTTTCCCAGACACCTTCCTCTTGCTTTCACTAACTAACCCTTCCCTAGACACCCTACTCCTGCCCCCACTAACTAGCCATTCCCCAGACAATCTGCCCCTGTCCCCTCTAACTAACCCGTCTCCCATACACCCTACTCCCAATCCATCTAACTAACACTTCCCCAGACACCATTCTTTTGCCACGTTATTAACTTGAAGAGGGATGGGCAAATTCTCCCCCTCTTCCCAAAAGGTACATGACACAGAGGAAGAACAGGAGATACCGTGATTGCTCATATTATTTCTGACCAATACCTAGCGCTCCAATGATCGATCAGTATATCGAGAGGTACCCATTCAGCCAGCCCTACAGATTAGGAGAGGTACAACCCATGCACAGAGTGGACGAAGATGAGGGCACAAATGTGCTCAATGAAACTCTCACTGAGCTTTGGAGATGCCTTATATGTAGTAAATACTACTGCTTATATGAAGCTAAGACTTTCTGTTCATTCAATACAGTCTTGGTACAACCTATTAGGTTGTGTCAGATGATACTCTTCATGTATTTTTATAGTTTTTCATGAATGATTTTATTGAAATGTATTCATTCTAGCAGGGGCCCCAGCCGATGTATTTCAGAATTCTGTCCATCCTGAGGGTGGGCTCTAAAATATATGAACAGATAAAGGGTTATAGTCACCCTCAAAACATGCTCGAAAAATACCATCTTGTAACACAAATATTTATAACTCATACCTGTGATAACAATTTCATTGCTCCTTTTTCACTTCAAAGAATAGCTTGCAGTCATCATGCTTAAGCACAGGTTCCAATTGCCAGTATTCATCAAATAACTTGTCACTTCATATGTATTCTGTATTCCTAAACTGGCTGTAAGGACAAGAAAGCATTCATGTCTATTGTGCATTTACCACAATTACATTAGCTGCAGCTGATACTATTGTGTACAATGCATACATATTAAAGGTTGTAGCCACTGTTTGAATCCAGTACAATAATGGTGCCCAAAGCATAACTCGTGAGTATAGAATGGTCTTCTCAACTTGTGATGCACTAATGGCACGTGGCAAGCTAGTGGCGTGTCAAAAAGTGGCACTGGCGTATTAATCCGTCCGTATGTCCCCAGATTTGTACGTTAGAATGCTTGCAATGAAATCACTGTTCCCGTGGAAGCCTCACGCTTCTCAATTATATTTGTTCCCAATCGTTACTTACAAGCAGGGGCGTTGCTAAGGGGGGGCTAATTGGGCTATAGCCCCTGATCCTTTGCTTGTAGCCCCGGATAGAATCTCAGGAGCTACAGCCAAAAGACTAGCTAGCCCCCAGTCCCGACAGTACCGACATCAGCTTAGCCCCGGGTCTTTTCCAGACCTAGCAACTCCCCTGCTTACAAGAGGTGCTCTTATCCGTTTGCAGTGTCCTCTCCCAGTGTAGCTGTGATCCAATGGCCACGTTGCCAATGGAAACGAGATGCTGCAGATGCAGTTTCCTGCTTTTCAATGTAACGTCAACGCGTTATGTGCGATGACGTATGCGGAAATGTCAGTGTATTGTACAATGATAGATGCAGTGTTGGGTAACGTAGTGCTTGCTAATCATAGGCGAACGTCTCGGGTTCTGTAAGACCGCCTCATGTAAAGAATGAATGCAGATGGCATTCATCATCACGTGAGTTATCCCGAGCTGTTTGGGCTCCATGTTCTATTGACTCTAACAAAACATGTTGCACGTGTGCACACTGCTATTCGAGTGCCCTCTTGGGTTTGCTATAATTAATTAGACACAAAACAAATATATTCTTAAGCATCTAAACAAATAAATAACAGTTTCATGTGTAGATAATATTACACCTTCACTATCTTTCTCGAGTAACATATTGTCAAAAAGGCATACATAAAAGATTCCCTTTATCACTGCTATCATGACTTGATTTGGTGATACACGTAAATGACACTTGAATATAATAACATTCTCTTTACTGCTGGCTATAAGCATTAGACCCTCAATTCCTGTCCAGTAACATGTTTATCAAAAGTGTGCGTCCAAGTCGTGCAGCATTCAGCTATCGCACTTGTTTATAAAAAAGCAATATAAGTTTAGTTCTTCATTCAAACCTCCAGGTGCTACAGAGTCATGTTTATGGATCCAGAACGCTTCCCGTTGTTCTAATCGCGTGATGATACTCACACCTAAATACTTGCTATAGACAACTTCTACTACCTGAAAACGAATCTGTGATATTTGATGCTTGAGCGCGTTGAAATGTTTGGCAACTATTGGTTCTTATACTGGATTTATGTTAGTTTCATCGTAATTTTACTTTGTGACTTGTTTGTCCCACGTAGGTCAATCCGCAGGGCCACTTGATAGCGTAGATACAGTTTTGAGTGTCGCAAGTTGCATAATCTTTCAATTTTATTTTCTCCCCAGTTTTGGAATGTGTGAAGATGTTTCGTTTGGTGATGTTGCAGTTGTTGTATGAGAGACAGGGGTATGTTCCTGGATGCTTGCTTAATTTCCTCTTGGTTGTATCAGATTGTGTTTCGACAAGAAGATCCTTAATGTTCTGGCTTCTTTTGAGTGCAAAAATTGGTTGTTCGATGAACTGATTTTTAAGTCTTGTATCATTCGACAGCATCTGCCAATGTTTCAAAATGATTTTTTTTAACCTAGTGGTTTGCATACTATGTTTGTTCACAAAGACTAGAGGTTTCATAGACTCAGGTCCTCTCTCTTTGGGATTTAACAAGCTGTTCCGTTCTTGTGTACTTACTTTCAGTTTTGCTTCAGCCAATTCAACTTTGTGATAACCTCTAATTTTAAATTCCTTGAGCATTGCTTCCGATTCAATCTTCCAACTCTTGGTCGTGTTGATGATGCGTTTCACCCGTAAAAGCTGACTGTATGGTAAGCTCTTTACAGTTGATAGTGGATGGAAACTTAGACTGTGTAAAAGATTGTTTCTGCCTGTGGGGTTGTGGTAAATGTTTGTGACAAAATTGGGGGGGCTTTAGGTGTAAATTGTACATCCAAGAAGTGCAGGCCTGGATCACCGATTTCAGAAGTAAATTGTATTCATGTCCCGATGCAGTTCAAGTATGACAAAAATTAAGTTAAGGTGTCTGATGTTCCGTTCCAAATCATGAATATATCATCGATATATCTGCTCCAATTTCTAATGTATTTGTGCCATACGGGGTGTTTGGAAATGTGGTCTTCTTCAAATTTAAGCATGAAGGCATTTGCGTATAGGGGCCATTGTTGCCCCCATCGCTGTTCCGCTTGTTTGTAAATAAAATGCCTTGCCATATTTAAAATAAGAATTTTTTGCAATCATTTGCAACAACATTATAACTAATTCTGCCGATGCTCCAATGTTTTTTTCTCTGAACATTATCCATTCTACTGCTTGATGGTGTCACGCTTACCTGAGACTCTGCAAGAGCAATGGAGTCCCCCGGTTCCTTCTCTGGTTCTACACCACCCTTCAGTTAGTGGGAAGTCTGACCTGCCAAAAGAGTGAATTGTTAGGGGTGAACTCAAAGGGATAGCAACCCTCCTTCTCCCTCCCAACCCACCTAGATATCTAAGCACCCTGGTGCGTGTCTCACCTGTGTGTTTAATTTGGTGTGCCCTCCATCCTGCTCATGCAGGGGTGCTATTTCTTGGGAGTTGCTCTGGAGTTGCTGTCAAGTTCACTGCTTTAGCTCCAAGGGTTCGTGTAACCCAGTTACTGCACTGGGACTTCAGTTCAGGTAAGTTTGCAGGTAAGTTCAGGTAAGTCAAGTCTCAATGTTCGTAACTGCCCAGTTACCTCACTGGGCAAATCTGATGTTTCCGATCTGCCGAGGTGCTATGTGCCAATTCACAGCACTGGACTCCAGCAATAGCAGTGAGCAGAGATGGCGAAAGAATACTAATGTCTTTTCTCTTTCTTTGCAGGATTCCCGAGGCGGGCAGTAGGTGCGCGAAATGAAGAAAAGCGGTTTCTGCTGCAAGCGATGTTCGAGGTAAGTGTAAATGTTCTGCTTTAGAGCATGCTGTGCAGCAATTTTCAGGCACGTGTAACTCACTGTGAGCTAACTGTTTTATTTCTCTCCATCTTCTCATTGCAGGGTTAATGAAGCGAGCGATGGTTCCGGTCGTCGGAAGGAATCGAATCGGGAAGGCTGAAGACTGAGAACCAGGCGGCGGTAAACATGTGCTCTCGAGCTTACAAGAAGCACACGAAGCACAGGCTGCTCTTTGGGCATGGCTTTTATAGGCAGCCACGCTCAAACGCTAGAATGCATTGTAACTTCCTGGATGCCAGGATGTCCCACAATGTCCATATTGGAGTGGCAGGAAGTGATGTAACAACCAGGAAACAAGTGTTCAGCTACCCTGAGAGATAGGAGTGTTTATTCTGAGTGACTGATGTGAGTGTCTTGAATGCCGGGCTTTTACCCACTTGGCCCCTACCTGATCTCCCCACATGCCTCCACTTGCCCAAAAAGGGGGTAAAGGTTTAAAGGAGACTCCCTCTCTAGTAATCATGACAGTTCTCCCTCTCAAGGCCCCCCTCAATGATGTATTCCCAGGCCCGGGTTTAGTAGGATTATCTCAGTGGAATTTATGTACCAACCGAGAAGCATGAATGTTTGTACTAGGTTCCCATGATCTGTCCTGGGGCTCATATCCCTTCCACTCTACCAGATAGTATAGGACCTTTCTTACTACTTTGGAATCTAGAATGCTTTTGACCTCAAATTCTGGTTCGTCACTATCTATTGCTATTGGATCTGGAGCTTTTGGTAACCGAGTTCCTGGATATACCAACTTGAGTAATGACACATGGAATACCGGTGAATTTGCATGTGTTGTGGTAAGGTTAACTTCATGGCCACTGGAGAGATTACGACTTCTATAGTGAATGGACCCAGATATTTGGGGTGAAATTTCTTTGGCCCTTTTAATGAGCTTTGAGATTTGAGTTTTGAGTCATTTATATCGCGCACCAGCTAAACTAAATTGTATTTAGGCGCAGATGGAAAACTGTGGATATTGGAATGTCTTTCTCCAGAAAAGTAATTAGATTGCCCCTGTCAGTATTTCCCGTGGGAAGTATCAACAGAACAGATGGGCTTTTAGGGCCTTACGAAATATCATAAATGTCTTTGCCTCTCTGATATGTCCCGGGAGCTTATTGCATAGTCTGGGTCCATAGACCCCAAATCTACGGTCTCCTTTGCTCACATATTTTGACCACGGAACTTGGAGTAAATTCTTTTCCCCTGAGCGTAATGCCGACTAGGAATGTAGCTCTTAAATTTGTCAGATAAGTAGCCTGGTGCCAATTTATTTATACATTTAAAAAACAGGCAGAGAGTTTTGAACTCAATTCGCTCTTTCACTTCTAGCCAATGTAAATATTTCCTCAAGTTGGTAATTGGTGCCTTTTTTGATACCCTACACACTAACCTAACCGCAGCATTTTGGGCTACCTGCAATCTGAGCAGCTGGAATGCTGGTATTCCTGATAACAGTGCATTTCCATAATCCAGGCGCACGTTTACAAGTGTCCTTACAACCACTGCTCTATCCTCATTTGAAATAAATGGCAGAATGTGTCTCAGTAATCGTAGTGTGTAAAATGCTGTCTGTACCTTTGTACAAATCTGCACTGCACAACCCATATTTTCTTCCCACAAGCAGCCCAAATTTTGAATTTAATGAGATGTATTTTGACGCTAACCACACTGAATCCCCTACTTGATAACTTGGGGCCTGTTTTCGACGGTAATCGGCATACTTCTTCTGTGTGTCTTTGGCTGCTTGTAAGTGTTTAGCTACATCCTTAGCAGCTTGCGTAATACGTTCATGCATGGTTTTAATCGCAGGCATTTCAATCGCTTCTGGTGGATCATAGACGGATGTCCGCAGGTTTCATCCAAATAACGTGTAGAAAGGAGTTTGTTGTGTGGAAGAGGGTGTTGCATTATTATATGCATATTCCGCCATCCATAAGATCTCCACCCAGTTGTGATCCGTTTGGTGTAGGAGACAGCGAAGATATTGTCCTATGGTTTGGTTTGTGCATTCTGATTGTCCGTCTGTTTGTGGGTGATGGCTAATGGACAGACGGACTTCTACTCCAGCCAGAGAGCAACATTTTTTCCAGAACTGCGATACAAACTGACTGCCTCTATCTGAGGTAATTACCAACGGAAATCCATGTAATTTCACGATGCGGTCTAGGAAGACCTGGGCTAATTGTTCAGCCGAAGGAAGTCCTTTTAAAGCGATGAAATGGTCCATTTTAGAGAAAAGGTCAATCACTACTAAAATTGTAGGATAGCCTGAACTGGATGGTAAGTCGGTGATGAAGTCCATTCATATGGTGTGCCATGGAGCGGGTGGTATTTCTAAGGGTTAAAGTAATCCAGCTGGTTTCTGCCATGATGTTTTATTTTGAGCGCAAATACCACAGTTATTAACGGACTCTGCGATGTCGTTTCGCCAAGTTGGCCACCAATAGAATCTTCCGATTTTCTTGAGTGTCTTAACTACGCTAGGATGACTTTCTAGAGGTGAATTGTGATAACTGATGAGCACTCTCTCCTGAAGAGCATGCGTCGGAAGGTATAGATGTTTCCGATAGAATGGGAGGCCGTCCTGAATGGAATATTGTGATCCTTTAATGTCCCATGTTCTCAACTCTTCCGTGGATAATTCTCATCTAATGTCATCTTTAAGTGTGTCCATCGGTGAAGGGTTATTCCCGCAGAGGCCCAAGATTTTATCTCCTGGGATGATGTCTACTGGATCTGGTTTTTTTAAAAGCTTCTTCACCTTTGCCTATATGCGAAAGAGCATCAAATTTAGCGTTTTTAACTCCGGCCCGATAGGTCACTACAAAGTCATTTTCCATCAGGAACAGAGCCCAGCGGAGTAATCGGGATGACTGGGCCTTGGCTGACCTTAGGTATTGTAGATTTCGATGGTCTGTTATGATCGTAATGGTATGCTTGGCTCCCAGCAAGTAATGTCTCCACTCTTGGAGAGCATTTTTGATTGCCAGTAACTCCTTTTCTGTTATTGCATAGTTGAGTTCTGCTGGAGAGAATTTCCTCAACCAAAATGCCACCGGATGTAAATGTCCTGTGTTTGGATTTTTCTGGGATAGGACCCCTCCCATGGCTACACTTGAGGCATCTGTTTCTACGATGTAAGGAAGATCTGGCTGAGGATGTTGAAGCACCCGAGCTGCATTGAACTTGCCCTTCAAGGTTCAGAATTCTTCTTCAGCTGCAGAGGTCCATTCAAACTTTCGGTTTTTGCATAGTAAAGATGATATCGGGTGCACCAGATGCGAAAAACTAGGTATAAAGCGCTGATAAAAGTTTGCAAAACCGAGAAAGCTTTGTAATCCTTTGAGTGATGAAGGGGTTGGCCAATTGAGAATAGTTCCAAAACTGAAATATTCAATACATTTCAAAGTGGCTTCCGGAGAGGATATTCAACAACCCATAATATCATTATCTTGGACACCCTGCGCACAAAAGCAATGAGGAAAGGAAATCCACCTCTATATGCTTTGTTTGTAGACTTTAAAGCAGCCTTTGACTCGGTTCGTCGTGAAAAACTATGGGCAAAACTTGAACTATTAGGTTGCCCCGAGATCCTCCTGTACTATCTAAAATTACTGCATGAGGACAACACAGTGGCCTGCAGACTTAGTAATCAGGGGTACTTCACAGCAAAGATCCCACAAAACCGAGGCGTCAAGCAGGGTTGTGTGACGGCCCCATTCTTGTACAATTTGTTCACATATGATCTACCAGGGGTCATCTTAAGTGAACATAATTGCCCCCCTGTTGTCGGTACCATCCACTGTGCGGTACTAGCGTATGCCGATGATTTGATTATTATGGATCACACATTTAGCGGCTTACGGAGGTCCGCACTGAAGCTGTGGGAATATGCTACAAACAACGATCTAATCATCAACCAGGAGAAAACTCAGGTGATGGCTTTTTCAAATAAGAAGATAGCACGACCCAGATTATTTTTGCATGAAATAGAAATTAAATATACCCAACAATATAAATATCTAGGGGTCGAAATAGAGGCCAAGTTGGGCTATAACATCTGTATTCAAACAAGAAAACATCGGGCAGCACAAGTAACGTCATTGATCAGCCAATTTGCAAGGCAGAACTGTGGAATGTCACTATATGGAATCCGTCAAATCTACACCCAGGTACTAACCCCAATGGTGGTTTATGGATTGGAAGCGCTATTACAGATGGATTTAAGCTGGCTACAAGTGATAGAGGGGAAGTTCTGGAGAAGAATCCTAGGTCTCCCTCAATCTATCCCAATGGCATTGCTAAGATTGGAAGCTGGGGTTTCCTCACTGAGGTCCATTGTCCTGAAAAGGAGAGCAGAACTGTACTTAAAGATGGCTAATCAACCAGAGTCTCGACTATTAAAAGAATTTAGCACGGAAAGTACAAAGGAATCCACCATATGCCATCTGAAAAAGGAGATCGAAGCCCTTCTAAGGACAATTTGTTGGACTATGAGTGGAGAGAAACTTACTGATCCTCAAAAAAAAGCACTATCTAAAAAAATCGACCTTTGGGACTGGCTAGAAAATTATGCACACCTTGACAAGCTTCCAAAATACAAATTTATTCATCACATGCTCTATACATTTAAACAAATGCAGCCATATCTATCCCTCAGTCCCTCTAGTAGACTTAGACGATTTCTACTCTTACTGAGGGTTGATAATCTACCGCTGCTGACTAATAAAAGCAAACATAACGGTTTGACTTCTACAGAGAGATATTGTAGACTTTGTAAGAATAAAGGATGCAAAGAAACAGCTTATCATGTACTCTCCAGATGTGTAAATATGATGGATACTTACATAGTAAATTTTGGCAACTTTGTCCATGATACGGAGTTCATAAGGGAACCTGCCTTCTGGCAACGCCTCATGAACACTCAGAGCATGCAGTTGCAGATCGCAACTTTTAGAGTATGGTCGGAAATTGAAAGAACTTTGAAGATCTCTATATGAATTAGTTAGACAGCAGGTTATAGATTGTGGTAGTGGATCATGATCTCTGTTATATGTGTTTTAGTATTTTCAGTATGTGCAATCGTTATTAAGTTTGAATGATCTGAAGAATTGTAAGTGTAATAAGTCCTAACTATGCTATGTTTAATGGTATTTTAAACATTTTTCTTTTTATTTTTTATCTCTTCTAATTGATTAGTTGACTAGCTGATTAGAAACAATGTGTAATATGTAATAAGTAATATGATGAACTTATATAATTTATCAGTATGTGTAAAGTTTAAATATAAACTGTAACACATTATTAATAAATAAATAAAAAATTGAGAATAGCATCTACTTTTCGGTTGTCCATTTTTATGCCTTGAGAGGACAAGATGTACCCTAAAAATTCCACTTCGGAAACATGGAAAAAGACATTTTCTAGCTTAGCGTATAGGTGGTTCTCACGCAACTTGTGGAGAACTGCCCGCACATGTGACACACGTTCTTGGATATTTGCAGAGTAATTCCCGTAGTACATCATTCATGAAGTGTTGAAATGTTGCAAAGTCCGAACGGCATTACTTGATATTCATACAAGCCGTATCTGGTGTGAAACACCCTCTTCCATTTGTCCCCCTTTTTGAAGCGCACTAGGTGATAGGCCCCTCGTAGGTATAATTTTGTGAAGACTTGTGCTTGCCGTACCTGATCCAGCAACACCGGGATTAATGGTAGTCGATATTTGTTTTTCACTGTAATATGGTTTAAGGCACTGTAGTCGATACATGTTCTGAGATCCCCCTCCTTCTTGGGTACGAAGAAACGAGGGGAGGCGGCGGGTGATTTTGAGGGACGGATGAAACCGTTTGCAAGATATTGTTCCAGGAATTTCTTTAGGTGAGCGTTTTCCCCTTCTGTTAAAGCGTATATGTGACTACACGGTACTTGCGCCCCAGGTATTAGGTAGATTTGGCAGTTGTATGAACGATGAGGGGGTAGTGTGTTTGCTTGTTCTTTAGCAAATACATCATGAAACACTTGATATTCAGCGGGCAAAACACTTGTTACATTTGACGTTGGCACTGAGTTCAGAGATGCGAGTAAGGGGAGTACTGGAGCATAACAGCGATTGCATTCACTTGAGAAGGTTAATGTTCTGGTATGCCAGTTTATCAATGGGTTATGTGTCTCCAACCAGGGCATTCCGAGTATTAACTGGAACTGTGGAGCGGCTATGAGATCAAACGTGATTTCTTCTCTATGACCATCTTGGCATATCAACATAACCTCTGCTGTGCGTTGAGTAACTGGACTGGAGAATAGCTGTGTACTATCTACTGTGGTTATGTTATCCGCAGTGGTCTTGGCGCATACAGGTAACCCCATCCTGCCAACAATTCCCAAGTCCATGTAGTTACCATTGGCCCCACTATCTATGAAGGCTTCAACTGCATGCATCTTGGAAGGGTCTTGTGGACCGCTGATGACTACTGGTATCGCAAAGTGTGAGGTCAAATGAGGGTTTCCCACGCTCGACAGGCCAACCTCTAGATCTGCCGGGCGTTGGAGTATTCTGACTCAACTGCCTCCTCTTTGCACCCATCCATGGCTCCAACTGTTTTCCTGGGGGGCTTGGTAAGGCAACTACGAAGGAAGTGACCAGATTGCTCACAGTATAAACATAGTTGTTCTTGGCATCTTCTGTCTCGCTCCGCCTTTATCAGTGGACCCCGAACTATGCGCAATTACATGGGTTTGGCATGTGTGTCAGTGGACTGACGTGCGAGCGTCTCCTTAGGTAGCACGTAAAATGCTCTATTTTCAGAATGGGCATGATACGTTTTACGGTTTTGTAGCCGATGATCAAGCTGGATGGCTAAATCTGTGTAATACGCGCAATTATACGGAGGATTTACGACCTGTGTTAGCATGTCCTTAAGTTCCCCCGTAGAGCTCTATAAAACAGCGTGGTTCATTTTTCTTCTGGCCAATTCGCTTCTGCCACTAGGCGATTGAATGTAGCTACATAGGCCAAGAGGTCTTGACTTCCTTGCTGAGGGATAAGAGTTTGTTGTCTAAAGCTTGCCCCTGTGTGCAACGATGTCCTGACTAGGACGTTCTCGCCCTCCTTCCTCCCCACTCTCCTCACCTGGTGATAGGTTATCCAAATCTTCTGGGATGAAGTTCCTTCGATGCAGGTAATCCTTTTCCTTTTTATGTGGAGGGAGCCTGCCGCGAGAGGAAGCCACAGTGACCGCTAGATATAACAGGAGTCCTGTTGCCTCGTTCCTGTGAGCCGCCAGGAAGTAAAGGGAAAAAGCCGAACGGCAGAAAAAACCCTTTTGTCCGTATTGTTGTTTTGCTCGAAGTTGATCCAGTATTGGAAAGTGGTCCAGAGATGGTAGTGGTAACCGGCAGGTGGAAGATGGTAGAGAGGCTGGCAATGCTTGAGGACAGTATGAAGAACTGAAACTTAGCTGGTTATTGGTCCAGTTTATCTGAGGATTATGCTTCTGTAACCAAGTAATACCGAGGATAATGGGAAAATGGGCAGCTCGTATTATGTCGAACTTGATGAACTCTGAGTGTTGAAAGATGGTGATCGTGAGCTCCTCAGTAGTATGTGTTATGGGTCCCAACGAAAGGGGGGAACCATCCACACCTTCCACCTTCTGGTTATGATTGCGGACTAATCGGTGGAGACCCACCTTTTCTGCCCACAGTGTGTCCACAAAATTTCCCGCTGCTCCGCAATCCAAGAGAGCTAAAGTTTCCATGGTCTTAGCAGGTAGATTGATAAGGACAGGAATGACCATAAGCCTGGAGTCTTCTTGCGTGTTGGGAGCCGAGATAGAAAGCGAAACATAGGGACTGCGTGAATCTCCAAGTGTTCCTCAGAACCTAGTCCCTACTGGTACCGAGGATTCTCGTTTCCCTGCCGCTTAGTAGGAACTTCTGGACAGTCTTTAAGGAGATGCTGCTCCGAACCACAATATGCACAAAGTCCCTTTTCCCTTCTTCGGCTTCTTTCTGCTGATGACAACGGGCCTCTAGTAGCTCCTATCTGCATTGGTTCTTCGTGTGAGTCGGGGGATCAGGACAAAGACGTGGCAGTTGTCCTGGAGTCCGGAACTTGAGTCGTTGTACGGTGTCTGTGGCGTTCCGAGCGCCGCTCTTGTAATCGGTATTCTATTTGTAAGACAGAAGAGAGTAAATCAGAAAATGTTGGAGGTCTAGTAGACCTAGCAAGCTCGTCTTTGATCTCCTCCTTTAAGCCTCTTCTGAATATGGCATACTTAGCTTTTTCCGGCCAACCAGCACCGGCGGCCAGTGTCTTGAAACGGGATATATAAGTAAGGACGTCGGTAGCCTCTTGTCGTACATCTAATAGATCTTCGCAGGCTGTAAACGTTAATTCAGGTCGCTCAAAAGTTTGTTTCAATAGTGTCTGAAACCCTGTGAAGTCATGCAAGATAGGGTTAGGACTGGTCACAAGAGGGGTAGCCCATGACAGTGCATTGCCTGTCATATTTGAGATCAAGAAACCAACCTTAGCTTGGTCAGTTGCAAATACACGGGGTCTAAAAGTGAAGTACACAATGCAAGCTTCCAAGAATTCCTTCACCTTTTTTGGGGATCCATCGAATTTTCCGGAGGAGAGAGACATAGCTGGCAATTCCACTGGGGAGGCCTCCCTTGAGGTAGCCATCTGTTTAAGGATTGCATTTTCGGTTTTAACAGTCTGTAGTTCTTGGGATATGCCTTGAATGGCCTTCCACAGTTCCTGAATCTGTTCTTCCGCCGACATCTTGTCTTGGCGTTGCAATCTGTCCTGACTAGGACGTTCTCGCCCTCCTTCCTCCCCACTCTCCTCACCTGGTGATAGGTTATCCAAATCTTCTGGGATGAAGTTCCTTCGATGCAGGTAATCCTTTTCCTTTTTATGTGGAGGGAGCCTGCCGCGAGAGGAAGCCACAGTGACCGATAGCTATAACACCAGTCCTGTGGCCTCGTTCCCGCGAGCAGCCAGGAAGAAAAGGGAAAAAGCCAAACAGCAGAAAAAAAACCTTTTTCCGTATTGTTGTTTTGCTCGAAGTTGATCCAGTATTGGAAAGTGGTCCAGAGATGGTAGTGGTAACCGGCAGGTGGAAGATGGTAGAGAGGCTGGCAATCCTTGAGGTAGAGTTAAGACTAACCACAAAGAAGGATTGGAAAAGATAGCCACTGAACAGAGCGTCGGCCAAGCGGAAAGCGTAGTAAAGTTAGAAGGCAGCGAGGCAAAGAAATAGAGGAGGAAAGGACGCCAGAAAGGCGTACGAAAGGTTGGCTAAAGAAAAAGCCGAAAGAGGAAAAAACAGCATCTAACCCAAAGGAGAGCGAAGGGGTTGCAACGTAACGGTAACCCGGAAGCAAACAGAATTTATACTTCCGGGTGGCCATCAGGACGCAACAACTAGACCTGCACAGAGAGGAAACTAACCCTGCACTCTACCGTGACGAAGCCGCTAACGCGGAAGTAAACCCCATCCGGCGCGGCGGATGACAGACGAGCCAAGAGTTTTTCTAATTCATGTTGGAAACCTGCAAAATAACGCAGTAACGGGTCGTCTCTGTTCACCAGAGGAACTGACCAGTCTGCTGCATGTCCCCCTAGGTACGATACTACAAAGGCCACTTTTGTCTGATCAGTAGGAAATAAACCAGGTTTGCACAAGAAATGTAAACAACACTGATTCAAAAAGGTCTCAAACATTTTAGGGTCTCCTAAGAATCTCTCTGGTGGTGCTAGTGGGTCATTTCCCAGAATCACCACCTGTTTAGGGGTAACGGGTGAGGACTGTGGTGTCGGTGCTGAAGTAACTCTGCTAGATAAGGGGGCCAACACTGCTTGTGTTTGCAGTAGCTGCCGGGCTATTTCATCAGTTGTATCCCTGTTAACTACCAGCTCATGCCGCAACGCGTTGGTCTCAGCACGGGCTGCATGGACCTCTGCTCGCGATTCCCCCAGTATCTGATATAACTGATCCACCTCTGAAGTTTCCATTGCTCAGGCAGAGTAGTTTAAGGATGGCTTTGTGTTCTGTCATGCTTACCTGAGTCTCTGCTGAGCAATGGAGTCCCCCAGTTCCTTCTCTGGTTCTACACCACCCTTCAGTTAGTGGGAAGTCTGACCTGCCAAAAGAGTGAATTGTTAGGGGTGAACTCAAAGGGATAGCAATCCTCCTTCTCCCTCCTAACCCACCTAGATATCTCAGCACCCTAGTGCTTGTCTCATCTGTGTGTTTAATTTGGTGCGCCCTCCATCCTGCTCATGCAGGGACGCTATTTCTTGGGAGTTGCTCTGGAGTTGCTGTCAAGTTCACTGCTTTAGCTCCAAGGGTTCGTGTTACCCAGTTACTGCACTGGGACTTCAGTTCAGGTAGGTTCACAGGTAAGTTCAGGTAAGTTGAGTCTCAATGTTCGTAACTGCCCAGTTACCTGACTGGGCAAATCCGATGTTTCCGATCTGCCGTGGTGCTATGTGCCAGTTCACAGCACTGGACTGCAGCAATAGCGGTGAGCAGAGATGGCGAAAGAATACTAATGTCTTTTCTCTTTCTTTGCAGGATACCCAAGGCGGGCAGTAGGTGCACGAAATGAAGAACAGCAGTTTCTGCTGCAAGCGATGTTCGAGGTAAGTGTAAACGTTCTGCTTTAGAGCATGCTGCGCAGCGATTTGCAGGCATGTGTAACTCATTGTGAGCTAACTGTTTTATTTCTCTCCTTCTTCTCGTTGCAGGGTTAATGAAGTGAGCGCTGGCACCGGTCGTCGGAAGGAATCTAATCGGGAATGCTGAAGACTGAGAACCAGGCGGCGGTAAGCATGTGCTCTCGAGCTTACAGGAAGCACACGAAGCACGGGCTGCTCTTCGGGCGTGGCTTTTATAGGCAGCCACGCCCAAACACTAGTTTGCCTTGTAACTTCTTGGATGCCAGGTTGTCCATATTGGAGTGGCAGGAAGTGATGTAAAAACCAGGAAACAAGTGTGCCGCTACCCTAAGAGATAGGAGTGTTTATTCTGAGTGACCGCTGTGAGTGTCTTGAATGCCAGGCTTTTACCTACTTGGCCCCTACCTGATCTCCCCACATGCCTCCACTTGCCCAAAAAGGGGGTAAAGGTTTAAAGAAGACCCCCTGTCTAGTAATCATGACAGACAACCCAGATCATGCGGTATAGATGTGTATAAACTACACACTTCAATGGTAACTAGAATATCTTGCGGCTCAATTAAGATGTTGTGTTTTCTGTTCAAGAGGTCAGTAGTGTCCTTAATGTATGCTGGGAATTTTTGGATGATCGGTTGCAAGATTTTGTCGATATGCGTGCCCAGAGGTTGTAATAACCCATTAGTTGCTGCAATGATGGGTCTACTGGGGGGGGAGGGGTAGTGCAGTGTTTTGTGGATCTTCGAGAGTAGGTAAAAGTGAGGAACCTTTGGGTATTGTAATGTAAGAAAAGACCTGGTTTTGTCTGAGATCCATTCATTATCTTCAGCCTCCATTTACAAGCCATCTATCTTCCTTTGTATTGCTTGTGTTGGATGTCCTGGCAGTAAATGGTATATTGCTGTGTAACTAAGCTGGCGTTGGCATTCCAATTCATAGTCAGACGCATTCATTATTACGAGTGCACCTCCTTTATCTGCAGATCGTATTGTGATTTCACTATCTTCCTACAAATTCCTTATGAGTGCCATTTCTTTCTTGCTCAGATTTGTATATTTTGGTGCTTGAAATGAAACTTTTTTCAAATCATTGAGTATTGGCTCGTGAAACACATTGATAGTACCATGTGGGGTTGGAGGTATATAGGTGCTTTTAGGACGTAATTCTAGGTAGTTGGAGGCTGTTTGTTGTTGTTCCATATCGATATCTGCAAGATGTGCTTTCAACTACAGTTTGCGTACAAACTTAAATAGCTTGATTTTTGTGACGAAGAGTGTTGAAGAGTAGGTTGGAACGAAGTTTAGGCCTTTCTGGAGTGTCAAACTCTCAGAGACTGTCAGCGTTCGTTTAGGTAAATTGATTACTAAGTTCTGCGACTCGGGTATCTGCTCTGTGAACTGGCTGTTTCTGCCCTTTTGTTCCCCTCCTGATTCTTTTCTTCTGTCTTTTGCTTTTTCTAAAAAAACGTTACATCCTCTTACTGGGGGTGATGTGTGTGAATCTGGTTGTCTTGTTTCAATCTCTGGTTGTTGGTCAGGTCTATGTTCCGAGGTTTGCCGTGCTGGGGTATCTGAATCTAAACTTGAGCGATCAGTTGAGCTGTACATTTGTGGATGACTTGGATTATTGTACTTCAGCATCCAGGTATATACCTCGTTGTTATGATAATCACATGTATACCACTTGAATTTGCATATTGTTTTTGTTCCCAATTCAGTTTTGTATGCTTCCAATTTAAGGTTGATGTCGTCTAGAGTTTTCCCAAGATCTTCCTTACTGAGAGTCACAGCTAATTCGGCCTGGATCTCTTATATCTCAGAGTTAATCGCAATTAATTCTTTAGACAATTCCTGTCTGGTAAGCAGAATTAGGTCAAGCGAACACTTATTCAAGATGTTTTCCCATTTCTTTACAAAGTCTTTGTTGTCCTTACATAGTGTCGGTCGCAATGGCATTCTTAACCCTTCGGTATGCTTTGTGCTCGGTGGTATTTGGTTAATGTAACTGCATGTAGCTTTCTGTTGATTTGTTTTTGAATCAAATACTCCAATTGTTTCATTTTTTAATTGGATCGGAGAGTTGTAGTTTAAGCCCAGGATGGCCTCTGCTTCTTCAGATGACAATCCCAACTTTTCTACATGTTTAATTGTAATGTTCGAAATATCTTCAAATGACATCTTTTGAGCGTGCCTCCACCCTAGTTGTGTAACAAATGGGTAAGCAAAAGAGACTTTTGGATGGGTAGGCACCGCTTATTCCTTTGTAATTTCTTTATTCTGTCTTTATTTCATGAAAAGTTAAGGTGTCATCCAAATAATGTGGCGTACACTTCATCACATTCAAACATGAGGGCAAAAAACGTGCTCAGTGAAACTCTCACTGAGCTTTGGAGACGCCCTATATGTAGTAAATACTACTGCTTATATGAAGCTAAGGCTTTTTGTTCATTCAATACAGTCTTTCTACAGTGGACAAAGAACCTCAGACTGCTACTAAGGAGACTTCAATTGACGGTATTGATTAAAGCGCCCAGAAGCCACGTTACTGACATTGTTAGAGACACCACGACACAGCAGCGTTAGACAGGAAGCACATGTGCCATCCCCTTATCGGGACACAAACACACACCCAAATACATGAAGAACACATGTGCAACAGTTCTATGAGTTGGAGGACAGGTACATATACATACTGTCTTTGATTTTATTATTTTGTCATTAGCTTAACCGCTGCAACACAGAAACCACAAGAAGCAAAGGACTCTGAGTAAAGGCTTGCAGGTGCTTGTATGAAATAACCTTATGGAGCTGCAGGAACACCTATGGGACCTGACAGAACCATGTATAACTAACCTATGGAAAATATAAAATAGCACAAACATGTAGAAGCCATGCTATGGCTTAAGAAAATTACAATAGGCCATAAGACCTCAGCAAGCGCTGAGCTGATCTGAACTCAGGCTACACACAGAGGCAAACATGTGAGACAGGGCCCGCTGCCAAGGCCACCAAATACTATGACATTCCATTCCCTGAACGACAGTAACACCAGCTGCAGTACATGTGAATAATTCCTCATAATTCAGAGTAATTCAGAACTGCAAAAGCACAAAACGTGTTCTATAAGCACGTGTCCCGGCCGACTCAGATGATGAATCGAAACCAGAAGCTGGGAAAGAGTCGGTCTCACGCCACCAGACAGAGGTGTGTAACAAAGATGTGACAGCGAGAGACAAGTGTTGCACCATGTGAGCGGGCACTCTCATAAACTATGGTGGTACATACACATGTACAATGCAGACACATAGTTGTTCTTTTTACCTTGAGAAGGTACACCAAATGGTGGGAATTATTTTGGGTCCCAGGCCTGGGGACGTCAGCTCTAGCCATCCACAGTTAGTATCCTAGGGGTGGTTAGCAAAGGGCAAGAACCAATGTTAAGACCCTCACACTGCAACATTGTTTAAAAGTAGTAATTTGGGGAACAACCAGGCCAACCACCTGACATACTAGAGCAGTATACTAAAATGTATAGGGTCTGCTATAGGGGGACTATAACTCAACACTAGAGAGGGGCCCACGTTGTGACATCATTGTGATGCAATGTAGTTACAAAACTGGCTTACAAGCCAGGAGACGTTGAGTGGTTCTTGGATTTTCTTCAATTCAATGCTTGTACTGATCCATGTTGGTTTTGGCTGTAATAAACCGCAGTTTGAACTTGCTGTCTGGCTGGGTCTGCGTTGCTTTTGGGGGAAGGTGTTGGGCCTTCCCTGAGTCAGCAAACTCCTAGTAGCCCTTGAACCTACCTGGGAGTTTGTCCCAACAAGTTGGCAGCAGAGGATGGTTCTCCACGCTAGCCCAGCACTAAACCGACCCCTTCGCCGCTGAACCTGAGAGGCTGTGGGACCCTTGCATATTCCAAGGAGGACAGTAATATGTGTACCCGTTTAAAGGCCGCCAGGAGCCGTTTGGGAATCAGCCCGCCCGAGATCGGCGAGTTGTCCAGGCAGACCAGGACAGGGAAGTGAGCGCCGTGACAGGGAGCCAACAGCCGAGCAGCACCAGTGCAACACGCACATAAGTATTGATCCAGAGCGGCATCAATTGTGGGTGCGCGGGATGGTGTTGAGGATTGTGCAGTATCGTTTAGTATTGTGGAAGTATTGTCAAGTAGGGTGATAAAATCGTTTAGTACTGTTGTAGTGAGCAGAGACAGGAGCAGAAGTAGAAGTCCTTTTTCTATGTTCAGGGCACATTCGGTCTTAGAGGTAAAAGGTTCTGGTGAATGGCCAAAACTAGTAACTTCAGGGCATGGATGATAAACGTTTGTAAATAAGGTATTCCTCATACTGCTCCCTGTTAGTTTTGGCTATAATAAACCTCTGTTGAACTTGCTTTCTGGCTGGGTCTGCGTTCCTTTTGGGGACAGGTGTTGGGCCTTCCGTGAGTCCGTAAACTCCTAGTAGCCCTCGAACCTACCTGGGATTCTGTCCCAACAAACTGGATATGTTGATCCATTTTTTATGAAAGGGAGGGAGGGGGTTGCTCATTTCCAAAAGAGCCTTTTCAAAGAAATGACACACTGACATTTGAGGAAAAAGAAACGCAAGAAATGTTATTCGAAAAAGCACTCCAATAGCATGTATGTATACATGGGTACAGGTAGCTTGAGGCAGCTTGTAGCTGAGCCCAAGCAGCACAGAAAAGCCCAATAAAACGAAAGTGAATGCACAAGGAGTGTGAAGGGGAATGGCTGAGCTACACTGCCTCATGCGTGCAAGTGTTCCCTGTCTTGCTCTCCATCTGTCGCCTTCTGGCAGGAGAAGGGACTGACAGACAGAGCGAGTGATTTCATCAATAATCGCTCTAGTGGGTGCTAGTGCTTCTGCTTACAGACGTCTGTGTTGCTGAGAAGAAAAGAGCATTGAACGTCTTTGCTAGTTATTTCAGTTCATTTGTATTTATTTATAAACCTCTTACGCCTAAGCGCTGTACAATAAAATAATAACGGCACAATAACAATTGAAGGTTAAAACGGAGTTTGGACGAAAACGAAAGGCAATGAGAAACGAACAAGGGAGGGAGGGTGTTCCGGTGTTTGGGGGCAAGGTGTCAACAAGACTTTAGGTTTAGGTAGTTAACTTAAAAGCCGCTGGGGTTGTAAAGATCGAGGTGGGGAGCAAAATGGGATGAGTGAAGATACGTCTGTTGGAGCAAGGCCGTGAAGGCATTTGAAAGTTGAGCAAAGAAAGTGAAAAGTGAGTCGGAATTCAAACAAGTGCCAGGAGGGAGAAAGCAGGACAGAGGATGAGCGAAGGGGCAGAAAAACACGTGACACGGATCGAGTGCTTGTCAATAGGGCGGAGAGGGACTAATCCGTGGCCTGGGAGGTCAATCAGCAAGGAGGAGCAGTAACAAAGGCGGGGAAAACAAGAGTAAAGAATTTCAGCAGCCGAGATGGAAAGGTCAGGCCGAATGTTCGGAATGTTAAATAGTTGGAAGAGACAGGTGAGAGAGAGAGAGTGGGTGTGTGAGGACCAGGGAAGGGAAGAGTTCAAGATTACTCTACGATTAAAATACCGAAAAGTAAAAATACCGACTGTGCGGAGGAGGATGGAAAGAGTGGGAATAGAGGGAGAAGGGGAAATTGGGGAGGATGGGAAGAATTGAACGTCGGGTTTAGGTGCAGGTAATATGAATGCAGCCATTGGCTAATGTCCAGAAGACAACCAGAGAGAGGAATGAAGGGTATCAGAGAACTTGGAAACATTTGAGAAAGACGTGTGAAGCTTCCGCATGAAAGTGAAATAAGAAGCCCAAGAGGCCGGAAATAGCAATTTTTAATGTATCGGGTTTTTTTACAGGATTTTTGCACTTTCCCCCAAAAAATAGAGAGTGGAAGGTGGGTTGGCTTTGGATATACATTAAAGTGAGGGGATGTGGAGGGAGCTGCGTCTCCCACTCCTAGGATTAAAAGTGCAAAAAAAGTGAACGAATTTTCGAAATTAGAGGGG
The DNA here is from genome assembly GCF_040938575.1 of Ambystoma mexicanum. Lineage (NCBI taxonomy): Eukaryota > Metazoa > Chordata > Amphibia > Caudata > Ambystomatidae > Ambystoma > Ambystoma mexicanum. Next base: position 382,734,663 of record NC_090925.1, read on the forward strand.
GAAAAATGCGTTGTTTTGGGCCTAGTTTTTGTTCGGTATTTTAACGTAGATCCGAATAGTGGAAGCAAAGCCGAGCGAGTGCCAGCCCAAGGAACCGAGGAGCGACCAGAGAGGTAGGAAGAAAACCAGGACAGCACAGTGCTGGGGCAACCCAAGTTAGGCCCTCAGATGCATCCTCTCCAAAAATGGTGTCACTTTTTCCCAGTGATTGGGAGAGGAGCGGGCCATCGGGGTGGGGCAAGAAGGCTGGTCACGACAATACTCCTATATGTTTCTGATGATCCTCTTTGGAAGCTGTGGTGGGTTTTTTAGATGTAATTTGCATATAAACGTAAAGTGCTAACGTTTGTCCTTCTTACCCAAATTCTTAGTTTTTTGTGGAGCACTAAATTCATGGGATATTCCCGTTCTGTAGCAACATTGTGCTACTGGTACCCATTTCCAATGCCCTGACTTTGCCCACATCATGCAGGTGAAAGATTGACTTGGCCCTGCAGGAGTAATATCCTTTGGCAGGAGGCTAAGGGCACATCGGGCATAACCATCTCTGCCGGAGGCACACTCGGCTACAGAGCTGTCTTACTTGGTTCGGAGCTTTTGCATGCAGCTGGCATACATTTCTCTGCACCAGGCACTTTACCATCTGAGCTATTTGCAGGTGAGATGGAGACCTATTTGTGCCTTGTTTGACTTATTATGAGTCCACTGGTAGGATTGCACTGTGTTGTAATGGGCTTTGTTGTGTGGAGTGGAATGGCATGATGTCGTGTAGCATGCTGGCGTGTGCTGGGTGACCAGGTGCTATAGTTCTAAAAGTGACAGTTATAGGGGACTAGCTGGCAAGGATGGATGCTCCAGTATCATATATATTTTGATCTTACCTGTACTCACAGTCAGGGAATAAACTCACTTCCTGATTCAAGCGTGGTGTGTGAGCCGGCTAACCCTGTTACTTCAATAGAGACAAGGATGTCTTGTCTTGGTTGCTGGGAGGGGCAGGATGGGATGAGTTACTGCCCGCCAGGTGTGCCATCCATCCAGTAAGGCGTAGCTTCCCTTAGGACCAGAAGGAGTTGCTCCTCGGGAATCCTGCAGGCCTGGTGGGGCAGACTGCAATGCTGTTACAGCTGCAGGTGGTCCTGTCCCAGGAAGGCGGTCATAATCCCTGAGGAGTCCATGTGGAGGATGTGTGAGCAGCAGCATTGTAGATTAACTATTGACTGGCGAAGGTCCAGGGCAGACGAGCTGTCTGCGGACCTGTGTGCAGTGGCCTAGGGTGAACATAGTGTCTGCGGACATGGATCTGCTGGGCATAAGAGGAGGCCCAGTAGGTGTTAGCCGGCAAGTCAGCACAACAGCAGACCGATTATCCAGTTCGGAGGTGAGCCGGGGAAGGCGTATACTGTGGGTGGGGAGGTCGGCCCAGTAGGTGTTGTCTGGGCAGGCAATGGAGGAGCATGCTCTCTGTGACAACAGTGCTCTTTTCTCTGCGCTCCTTTCTGGCAGTGCATGAGAGGAAGTAGCAGCTTTGTAAAGGAGAACCTGAGCATACGCGGGCTCCGCGGACCTTGGGGGCTCGCAGGTGCGTTCAGGTCCATGGGCAGTGGCCTAATGATGACGTTGTCTGCTGTGGGGGCGGTGTCAACCATCTCACGTGATGGTGCGACAATGGTACAAGTGTGTTGCCGTGGAGATCTCGCATCACCTGATGGTGCAATGTCAGAGAGACAACGTTGCCAAGGTGATCCTGCACACGCCAACGTTTTGTTGTTGGCTGTGCGGCCGACATTGGGCCTTAAAGGGACAGACGGTTCAATGCCGATGACAGTGAAACTGGATATTTGGACATTGACAATGGGGAAACTAGGTGTTTGAACATGGTGTCCTCTCAAGTAGGGACGAGACACAAACATTGTGCTTCTGGGGAGAGCGATTAAGAGGAAATAGTGAAGAAAAGGTGTGAGTCATGTTTGTTGGAACGTGATTGCCCGCAACGCATTAACTGCAATCCTGAATCAAGTTCTCCCATTTGTACAGTGGGTAGGTGTTGGAGCAAGGAGTTTTGCGAAATGTGTTGCAGATTTGTGGCCAGTTTGGAGGTGTTGGATCCGGACCTCTGGACATTGTACATGTATCTGAGGGGTCTTACCTTATCGAAGGCTGACGTGGTTACTTGTGTTGGGGGAGGCCGGAAATTTGACGTTACTGTTATATGTTGTGGCCTCAGTTAGTAATGTTTTATACTGGGGTTGGTCATGGGTAAATGTTTGTTCTGGGGCCTGCTGCACAAAGTGGTGAACGTTTATGTTGTGGCCCCCGGGAACACTGTTAGAGGGAATTTTTGTGCCTGTTGTATTATGATCAACTGTTTTTATTTTCAGGTGGGCAGCGGGGACATGTGGGGGCGGGGTTGTTTCCTTGTTTCTGATTATTTCATTGACATTTTCTGCTGCAGGTGTTTTTGTTTTATGGGGGATTGGACATTCCGTGGACAAGTGGGTGCAGGGAACTGATTATGGTTAGCTGCATTGCATGATGTACCTTTTAACCTATTTAATGCATTTGGTTTTGTCTTTTGTTTTTTCCATTTCTGTGTGTTTTTTTTTTTCATTTGTTGGCATGTGTGAATGGTTTAGGGTGTAATTGTAGATTACTGGGTGGGTTCTGTAGGTTGGTGTCGACTGTTGGTTACCGCTGTGGTTTAGTTGTTACTCTTGGTTACAGTGTGTGTTATTACAGGATGGCGGGTTGTCCTGTATGGTGTGTGGTGAGTTTTTGGTGACACTGTTGGTTACAGTGCATGGTGTATTGCAGAATTCTGGGTAGTTCCTGTATGGTGGTTTTGGTGAGTTGGTGTTCACTGTTCGTTATCGTGTTTGGTGTATTACGGAACGCTGGGCAGGTTCTGTGGGCTGTGGTGTTCACTGTTGGTTATAGTGTTTAGCATATTACAGAACTCTGGGCGGGTTCCGTGAGTTGTGGTTAGTATGTGTTTTCACTGTTGGTTACAGTGTTTGGCATATTACGGAACGCTGGGCGGGTTCCATGAGATATGGTAGTTAGTTTGTGTTTTCACTGTTGATTACAGTGTCTGACATACTACGGAATGCGAGGTGGATTCCGTGAGTTGTGGTTAGTGTGTGTTTTCATTGTTGGTTACAGTGTCTGGTGTATTACGGAACGGTGGGTGGGTTCCGGGAGTTGTGGTGGTTAGTTTGTGTTTTCATTGTTGGTTACAGTATCTGGCATACTACGGAATGCCGGGTGGGTTCCGTGAGTTATGGTGGTTAGTTTGTGTTTTTACTGTCGGTTACAGTGCTGCAGTGACTTATTTTATGGTGGAGTGCGTGTTCTGGTGTCCATGTTCTTTTGCGTGGTTCCTCAACTTGGTGTTGTTGTGTGAGGAGGGAGTGGAGTTGTTGTTTTTAGTCCCAGTTGTTGTTGGAATTGTTGGGATGTGCTTCCAGTTGGGAATTGGAGTTTGGTTTTCATTCGGTGTTGGAGTTGGTGTCCGTTGGAGTTTCCGTACAAGTTCACGTTTATGGTTTGCTGAGACTTGTGCGTGTGTTAACATGTTTACATTTTCCATGAGGACATGTTGCCGTTTTTCTTCTTTGCTGCAGCATGTTCGCGTTAGGCGTTCAGACTGTGCTATCTCTTCATCTTTCCATTTAGTGGTATTGGTGTTATTGCTTTGTGGTCAGTGTCTATCGCCATTGGTTTTTCCATCGGTATGACTCCCCTGGGTTTGGTGTTGAGCACATTGGAATGATGGACGTGTTGTTGGTCTGCGTGTTGGCCACAAGTATTTTATGCAAGAGTTGGTGATGAGATGTGGATCCTTCCCTTGGTGATTATTAGGGAGGGAGCAGTGATGTAATGGGTGTTGGTGTGTGTGGTGGAATGGTGTGATGCCTTGTGGAATTCTGGAGTGTGGGGGGGACCAGGTTCTATAGTTCCAAGAGTGACAGTTGTAGGAGACTAGCTGGCAAGGATGGATGCTCCAGTATCATATCCATTGATTTTATCTGTGCTCACAGTCAGGGAATAAACTCACCAGTAAACTTACCTCCTGACTCCAGCATGGTGTGTGAGCAGGCTAACCCCATTTCTTCACACTATATAACCTTCAGGTTACACCCAGATCTAATGGATTGAAGCATGGAAAAATACCATTTTCCTATTAGGATTCTTTTCACCCATTCTCATGCTGGTAAGATAGCTCAGAGGTTTTAGCCCTTGCTAATGTGATCTTTGGGTGATCTGCAGGTCGCAGGTTTGAATCCCTGCAAGGAAACTCAGCCTTTCATCCTTCTGAAGTCGATAAATGAGTACCAACTCTGGTTGGGTGATATGGTATGTCAATATGTTCGCTGTAAAGCACTTTGGCAAAAGCGCTATATAAATAGCACATCATCGTCGTTATCTCCTTGTATTAGGGTGACCAGACATCCGGGATTTGATTCAGCCTGAGTGATTCCTACACAGAGGTATTTCCTTTAGTGGCATGCACTCCCAAGAGGGAGACTGGGGTTTCTTTTTACCCCATTACCTTCCTGCACTGACAGAAAAGATCCCAGAGAAAGGGTGACAAAGAGGACCAAACCTTTTCCACAGTAGCTAAATGATATGCCACTGTACCAGGGTCCTTCCCCCACACACCCCACTCTTGCAGCATACATCCATGGATTCTCATGCTTCCATCCATCAGGCAGAGACCGGGAAAAAAAACAGACACCTGGGAGTCAAAACGAGTCTTTAATCATCAAGAAAAAAAGAACACACTCAATACATGTCTGCATCCAACCTATCTTTATAGATTTTCCAACATTATGCAACATTTGTATGCACATTAGCACCTTGTAAATGGTTGGCTTTTCTAAGCCAAGTTAATTAAAGGGCAAACATCTCTTCATCACCATTGGATAACTTTATCACATGTGCACAACAGTTTTACATTAGCATATGTGGCCTCCTCAGCTTTTCTCTGATGCTGTCAATATTGTCAGGTCTCACACAATTAATATGCCTATTTTAGACTTGGCTGGACACAACTATGAAAGTGCTCAATGCCTGCCAAGAACAATCTTCATGCGTTCGTGTCTGCACCTTATCTACTTCCTGAGGTTATGCCAAGCGTTAGAATATATATATATATATATATATATATATATATATATATATATATATATATATATATATATATATATATATATATATATACACACTAATTTTACTGTGCCAAATAATACAGCTGAGCTTTGATACTAATTTAGATGGGAAGTCTTATACACCTTCTCTACAACCACCCAAGAACATAGATAAATGTGTCAGAAGCTTCTATTAATTGCCTAGCCTTATCTCATTCTTGTCTGATTTCTATGCAAATTCTATTTTTAACCTACCAAACCTCATATCGTGTTACAAGATGCTGCCAAAACTGTCTACTCCCATCATAAATAGTTCTAAATGTTCCAACTTGCTGATTTTGCTGCCAGAATCTGTGTGTCAGTCCTTCTTGCTTATCTCAAAACTCTTGGCATGGTTTATAGTTCCCCACATCAGGCTTTAAGGACCTGGAAACCATTTGCATTTGAGTATCCATTTTAAAATACATATTTATCTGACACTGTGGTATTTCTTCTTGTAGGGTGCTATATTCTGAATTTATTTAAGCATTTTTATTTTGTAGACACATTATTCATAATATATCCCTGTAGCACCTATGGAGTATGTGTAATATAAACACACCATTCATTTCCTGTGCCACCCCAAACCAAGTAATCTAATCCTGCTTTCTACAATGATGGGCAGGAGAGTGAACTATTTGAACTACATACCATTTTATCTATATATCAGTTGAAGGGGCAGGGGTTTTCACCCCCTATACATCCCCCCTCTGGTCGATATTCGACCAGCATTGAATATTCAACCACTACCCAACCTTGTACCTAGCGTCTACCCTCCCCCATATGCAGTGTCCCTATGCATCCCTATCTCTGTTACCCCCCTAAATGCAATGCTCTATCTCAACATGGGAGGTATTATTAAAGACACTTCTAAAGAACGGTTCATAGACATAATTTCGGATACAAAATATGCGAAAGTCAAAAAGTCGGAAAAAAAACATCGAAAAAAAAAATGTCGAATTTTTTTTAATGACGTTTTTTTTTCGAAATGGGGGGGTTCCCCCCAACCCCCCTTTTTTTTATTTTTACCTATTTTTTTCACAGAAACTAGAGCCCAAAAAAAAATATCGAAAAAAAAAACAATTCGACATTTTTTTTTCGACATTTTTGATTCGACTTTTTTGACTTTCGAAATTATGTTTTCGAAATTATGACTGGACACCCTAAAGAACCAATAGTGTCTCCAACCATATTGTATTCTCCTAATCTAAGATATATATATGTATCCCTTTTTTGTCAAAAGTTGCATCATATTTTTGCCCTCTTTAATCCTTGAATTTATGTACGCATCCCCAAACAGTAAATGTCTTTTCTCCCATCTTGTTCCCACCCCTGTTACCCAATTAAATCTTAAATAAGATGCACAGCAAGTGATTTCGGCCACCATGTGAATCAGGAGATATCGTTAGAACAACATTTGGTATCCCTTGAGGGAACACACCAGCCCATTTTTTACTGTTACTTCCCTTTAAGGCACTTTATTCATTCATATGTTCTCTTTCCTCCCATCCCACAATGGTTCCTTGGTTCCTGCTTTATTCCCCATTCACTTCTAGTTCATCTTCTGATTATCATCTTATTCATCTTCCAGCTGCGCATTTTACACCCAATTCTTTGTCTTCCTTATTCCTAGTCCAAGGGCTGTTTCATGTGTATGTCTTTTGGCTGCTTTTCATCTAGTTCAAGGGCCCCCTAATTCATACGCCATTCTCTTCTTTAAACAGGATAATCAGACAAGGGGATATTAAATGGTCTGTGAGACACAAGGATGGGGAAGTTTCATAAAGAGAGTCATTGCTTTTATTTTTTGTCTTAGTCGCAACTGGGCATCTGGCTGGGTCCCTCGAAACCCTTTTTTATGATGAGGGCTTTTCTCGCTGCTTGCAAGATCGGTTGCTTTTAGTCACTTGGGGTGCAGGTACTGCCCGTCCATCTGTAAAATAAAAACTGGCTGAATTTCTTGAAAAACAAGTACATTTTATCATCCATGCTTCTTCCTAATATCTAAACATTGCTGCTTCATTTCATCCTTTTCTTGAAAGCACTCCTACCTCCTAAAATATTTGCTACTGAAGTTTCTTTTTTTCTAATGTAATCAAATGGCTGCTTCTTTCTCCCTTTCATGCATACCTTAGGGTCACCTATGTTCATATATGCTGATACCTGGGTGTGCCTTTTTACATTAGATCAAAAAGCACACACCGGTTGCTTTACTTTCACTTGCCCCACCTTTTCATGGGCTCACACTCCATTGTATCCTTCTCAGTGCTGTGTTAAATACCCAAATGTAATCCCCGAACATTTTCTCTTCTATTTTTAATAAAGCTCTTATCTGTGGTTGTGACATTCTTCACACCACTGGGGTTACATTGTCCCCTTTTTTATAATAAAAATAATAAAAGACAAAACAGACAACATAACAAATACCACACTTTTTTTCTCTTTTCTTTTTAAAAAAGGATGTTGTCTTCTTTAGCCGCTCCTCTTCTTTCTTCTTGGCGCATCTATGATTAACATTATTTTTTGCTCCCTGCAGAAACCAAAATATAGGCAAAGTCATGATAAGCTAGCAAAGCAAACAGTATTTCCCTAAAATAGGCCTTTGTCACTCATGTTTTCCTTTAACACAATAACACTGGGGTCATCTCTTTGTATATTTGGCCAAGGAGAATGCAAGCTTGTTTTAAATGTTCTCTTCTATGCTGAAAATGTGCTCTGTACTCTTGTAGTCCTCCTCCTGATGGTGTGGGACTGCGGTCTCTTCTTTATTTGCTGCATTTATTCTATTGAGCCATAATTAACACTTTCTTCACCTATCTACAATAATCTACTTGCCCGTGACATTGGAAAGAAGCACTGATCTTATTAAGTGTAGGCAAGTATGGCATATAGGCATACAATGTTTTGCCTATCTCTACAGCTTCATGCATTTACCAGGCATACATATTCAGTATTCTCAATCACAATAATCATAAAAAGGTTACTCCACCTTCGATCCAAAAGTCTTCTCCATTCTCTTCACTAGATATGGCAATACTCATATCTATGTACTATTCTGTACTTACACCTGTTTGCAACTATCTTGGGGAAAAGGCTGTTTAAAAATACTGTATGCCTTACTACCTTTTTCTGTACTCACCTGGGTCCTTTTTCTCCTGATAATGATCAATGAGGTGATTCACACACTTGCTGTGTCCACTGGTGTAAAGACCGGAGGGGGGGGGTCTGCACCTCCGCTCCCTAAATGGTAGAGGGGAGGCACAGAGACCCCTGCGAAGATTCTCTATTATTGGTAGTTGTGGTCAAGCAATCAAGGCCTAGCTTCTCAGGAGGTGATACAAGCTGGTTCTTAAGTACAGTGTAGTCCCCAAGCACCCACAAAGGAATGTCCACACACTGTGTTGGTTACAGCACAATCTTTATATAATCAATGTTCAAAGGTATATACAATATCACAATAACTCACTTTGTACTCCGAAAATCAGCAATGGTAAAAATATACAGTTTCTAAAGTGGTACCACTAACGTTATTAGATCTCATTAAAGTGCATACGGTCAGAATGACACACAGATCAGAATAAAGAGGAAACCAGCAGTAGAGAGAGGAAGGAAAGCAAGATGGTTGAGCAATTGGCAAAATACTGGCCCCGTACCACTAGACACAGTTCTGTGTGGAGATCCCCCCACCTGGGCAACCTGTAGAAGAAAGATACAAGCCCAGTCCATAAATTGTTCACACTAGACTTTCCAATAGTTCTGCAACCCCAAAGTACATTGGCGTTGTAGCGTTCCGCGTCAGGGAATCGACAGCCCTTCGTGACTGTCCTCCCTTTCAGGCAGGAGTCACGGGTCGTCGAACGTCCGACAGAGAACAGGTCGAGCTACGACGGTGAAGTGGCTGCGTCGTTCCTAGCGGTGCTTGTTGATGGGGAAGCGTAAACGTCCTGCCAAGAAGAGGCGTGCGGGGCACCTCGGTGTCGATAGTTCTGGACACAAAGAGTTGAAGAACTTTGGCCCAGCAAGGGCGTCGAGTCGTCGACATCTCTGTGGTCTTTGGGTGGTGGGAAACCCACCAGTGGATGCTCCTCGGCGCGTCAACGGTCAGGCCTTCTCCAGCAGGAGACAGCAGCGGCGATGCGGACGAGAGCATCCTTGGATCAATGAAGTTCTTAGGCAACGGGAGTACGGCGGCTCCAGTGGGCGATGGCAGTCGTCGACAGTGACGGACAACAGTCCGGGCGCTTCTCCTTGGAGTTCTGCAGCAATCCCTGTATCGGGTTGGTAGCCTGTCGAAGGTCTGTCTACCAGGGAGCTTAGGCAAAGATCAGCTGTGCACGATATTCCCTCGTAGCTCGGGAAGAGGGCGCCTTACCAGATCCTCTCTGGGTCAGTTCTTGAAGCACAGCAGCTTTCAGATTGCGAAGGAGAGCAAAAGTAATTCTTCTCATCCAGCAGGGTTTCAAGATCAAGCTTCAGTTACTCCAGTTACTCGTCGTAGTGGACTTCAGCTTCTGAACACGATTACTAGCAGTGAGAGGTCCCCAGACATAATGTTGATCTCCCATTAATTCCGCTGGGTCACACTCAAGCATCCAATAACGACTACGGTCATGCATGCAGGCAGGCAGCCAATCAGGCACATGGGGCATTCAGGCCATTCACTTCTCTCCAGACACTCACAACAAGTTATGTGTATTGGGACAAGTACCGAGCCATTCAACACTCCAAGCTGCATTCATACCAGTTTCGGGCAGAGCTGTCTCAACCACTGTGTCAACCACCAGATACTAGACAGCCACAACATAGAATGTATATTCGTCACACATTCCATTCACCCAGGTCCCACCCGCAGGCGTACCCACATCATACGGTTGTTGAGAAGGCTCCAGCCAGTCTGGTCGGCACTTCCCCACACTACCATACACGGAACTTCCACCCAACAGCCAGTCAGGGGGAAATGACAGAGGCAGGGCTTCCCGGGACTTTGAGAAGATCAAGGTAACAGGTGATGGAAGGCAAGAGGCCATGGGGGCCATTTTGTCTCCATCTGGAATCTACCGATTCCAATGACAGGGCCTGGGCATCCCAAAATGGAGGACGCTCAGGGCACCAGTCATTTCAGCACGGAGCTGCCACCAGCCCGCACCCTGCTCTATGGGTCACACACAGGTGCCCAAAAACATACACTAGGGGAACAGGGGTGCACCCCTACCCATGGGTGCCATAAGGGTATCCCATGGGTCTGTTCACCAAACCAAAAGAAAGAGAACTGTACTGTCAGGAGTCCCACATGAACTTCTGCGTGGAAAACACGACAGAACACACGATAAAAAGCAGTAAAGGACAAGGATATGGAGGCCCTGTCCTTCTGATGCATTTCCAGCATCATAGTCGCCCCCCACAAACTGAGGTTAGGGTAACTAATCTCCCACAGGATAGGCACCCTCATCCAGACGGTCAACATACCTTCTGCAAAGGCCATCTGCGTTATCGTGACTCTTCCCTGGTCTGTGCTCAATGGTAAACTCTAGTCCTTGCAGACTAATGGACCACCTGAGCAGTTTCGGGTTTTCACCCTTCATCTGCATAAACCACTTAAGGGGCTTATGATCGGTTTGGACCTTGAAGGTAGACCCGGTAAGGTAGGGTCTAAAACGCCTACGGCTGCAAACTATACTAAAACATTCCTTTTCAACAGTAGCCCACCTAAGTTCCCTATCCTTGAGTTGTCTACTGATGAATATGATTGGATGTTCTCTTCCTTTGTCATCTAACTGGGACAAGACCTCTCCAATTCCGATGTCGCAGGCGTCAGTTTGAACGATAAAGGGCTTGCTGTAATCAGGCGCACACAACACGGGTGCCCTACACAGATATCCTTTCAAGCCATCACAGGCCCTCTGACAGTCTTCTATCCAATTAACCTTCCTCGGTTGCTTGGGTGAAGTCAGAACTGTCAGGGGTGCAGCTATGGTTCCATAGTCTGCCATGAAATTGCGATAATACCCTTTGAGGCCCAAAAAGGCTCGGTTTCAGTAGTGGAAGTCTCCCATTCATGTACATCCTGTACTTTACTGCGGAGAGGTTGGATTTGACCCCCTCCTACTTCATGACCAAGATACGTGACTTTCCCCTGAGCTATCTGGCACTTGGTGGCCTTGATAGTGAGGTTAGCCCTTTTTAACACCTGCAACACTTTATCCAGATGAGTCAAATGCTCTTCCCAGATGGAACTGTAGACGGCAATGTCGTCTAATTAGGCCACACAAAAGGCTTCCAGCCCACTGAGCGCATGGTTGACTAATCTCTGGAAAGTGGCAGGGGCGTTCTTCAACCCGAAAGGCATGACTCTAAACTAGTAGAGTCCCTCTGGTGTTGAGAACGCCGTCTTTTCCTTGACATTGTCCGTCAGAGCTATTTTCCAATAGCCTGAGGTAAGGTCGAAGGTGCTCACAAATTTGGCAGCACCTATCGTGTCCACCAGCTCATCAGCCCGGGGCAATGGGTGCACATCAGTTTTGGTGATAGCATTGACTCCTCGGTAGTCCACACAGAACCTCCAATCCTTGGTACCTGCCTGGGAACTTGCCTTGGGGACAAGGACCACAGGACTGTACCAGGGACTGGTTGAGGGTTCAATAACACCCAGATCCAACATCTTGGCGACCTCAGCCTGGATGTGGTTCTTGACGGTATCTGACATACGGTAGCACCTGCTTGTGACAGGCACAATGTCACCAGTGTCAATCTCGTGCCTACACCACAATGTAAGGTCTGGTGTCAGTGAAAACAGAGAGGCGTACTGCCAGAACAAAGCCCTGCAGGCCCTCTGCTGCTCTGTTGTCAGATCGGGAGAGCCATCCCGAGGGTTGCTATGTAGCAAATCAGGAAGGGGCTCAATCTCATCCTCTTCTTGCCCTGAAGCTAGCAAGAGACATGAGACTTTGGCCCGCCCGTGGAAAGGCTTGAGCCTGTTAACATGGAATACCCGAGGAGCTACCTCAGAGGCTCCCATGTCAACCAGATAATTGACTTTGCCCATCTTGGAGATGATCCTGAAGGGTCTAGTCCACTTATCTGCCAAAGCCCGAGGCTTGGTAGGCTCCATCACGAGGACCTCCTGTCCCGGAGTCCAATCCACTTGCGGTGCTTTAAGGTCATGCCAGTACTTATTCAATTCCTGGTTGGCCTTAAGATTCACTGTTGCTTGACCCATCATTTGTGTCATCCTCCGTCTGAGGCCTAACACATAGTCCCCCACTTGCTTGGCGGGAACTGAAGGGGTGGCCTCCCAACCTTCTCAGATCAAGGCGAGGTGCCCCCTCACAGGATGTCCAAAGAGTAACTCAAAGGGGCTGAAACCAACACCCTCTTGAGGTACCTCTCTGTAAAAAAACAGCAGGCATGGCAGGAGAAGATCCCACTTCTTTCTGAAGGGCTCTTCCAAAGCGCCTAACATGCCCTTGAGAGTTTTGTTAAATATCTCAACCAAACCGTTGGTCTGCGGTGGTAAGAGGTGTAGAATTTGTAAGTTACACCGCATTCTTTCCACATGGCTTTCATGTAACTCGACATGAAGTTGGATCCTCTATCAGAGACAACCTCTTTAGGGAATCCAACATGGGTGAAAATGCCCAGGAGAGCCCTGGCAACCACCTTGGCCGTAACTGTCCGAAGGGGTATAGCCTCAGGGTACCTGGTGGCATGATCTACCAAGACTAGCATGAACCGATGTCCACCCAATGTGGGAGGGTCAAGGGGACCGACGATGTCGATGCCCACCCTCTCAAATGGTGTGCCAACCACTGGCAATGGTTGCAGTGGGGCGATGACTCTGCCTCCAGTCTTTCCAGACAACTGACAAGTTGGGCAGGTCCTGCAGTGGGACTCCACTTCTACTCCCATCCGTGGCCAGTAGAAATGGGCCGAGAGCCTCTGTTTCATCTTCTTGGTCCCAAGATGACCAGCTAAGGGCACCTCATGCGCCAACTGCAGCAGGAAAGGCCTGTAAACCTGGGGTACCACCAACATCTTGAGGGCACCAGGTTCAGGCTTAGTGGGCTCACAACAAGGAGCTCACCCTTCCAATATATCTGAAATGTCCTAGGCACTTCTCCTTGTGCCTGGGACAGGGCCTGTGTCCACAGACCCTGGAGAGAGTGGCACTCTCTCTGTCCCTTACAGAAGTCCACCCGGGAGGGGCCCCCTTCAGCCAACAAGCATTGAAGGTCGGGATGATCCTCCGGGTTAAGAGCCTCTCCCACAGTAAAGTCTTCTGGCTCTTCTGCCACAGGAGTTGAGATGGGAATTACCACTGGACCCAGCCCTTCCGGAGCATGGATCCCAATGGGTGCATTCGGAACAGCGGGAAGAGCAGGGGCTCCCTTCACAGAGGTGGACTTCCTACTCCTCCTTTTCTTTCGTGCCTTGGGATTTCCCATCGGCAAGGGTACCGGGCTCGCAGCCGGACCCGGTGTGACCTGCAATCGGGTGACCGCCACAGCAGCCATGGGTAGACCATCTGTGATCATCCCCAACTTGACCAAATCGTTTCCCAACAAAATGTTCGCAGGCACGTTGTCATGAACCAGGACCGGAAGCTTTGTTGTCTTGTCTCCAATAGTAATGTTGGCTAAGGCTACAGGCGATATTTTGGGAGGCCCACCAGCTAAACTGGTGGTTCTCAGAGGAACACCTACATAGTCCTCTGGCTTGAGCAGGGTCCTGTCCATCACTGTCATGCTTGCCCCAGTGTCTCTCAAACCAGTAGAAGGCTGGCCATTCAAGAGGATATTTCTGAAAAACCTACAAGTGTTTTGTGGGATAGTCGCCAGCACTTCTGCGTACTGGTCCCAGTCCCCAAGGGAAACTAAGGAAATCTCTACGGGTGCACCGAAGGTGATCCCAGTGGAGGAGGCGAGGACAGTGGCCTCCACATCAGGTTCGCGGTAGGGGTAGGTCTGGCTGGCTGCCTGGACTCTAAGTGCCTTACCCTTACACTTGGGGTCACCCCTTCGGTGGTCCAGAGCCCCACAATCCCAATAAGTGCCAGGAGTGCGGGGTACAGTACTGGGGCCACTGGGACCCTGCTTTGCAGCAGGCGGACCACTACTCTTACTCCCACCCACAACAGACTTATCCCCAATCCCCACTAGGTTTTTGGATCTTCGGAGAGGAAAGTTTTGGTTTACCCGACTGTGATTGCTTTTGGGACTCCTCAGCTTTCTGAGAGGCCCCCTTTTCCTTTGTCCTTGTCCTTCCCACTGGAGTCCTTAGGGGACACCCGGTGGGAGACCCACTTGTCAGCCAACCTAGCCAGCTTAAAGGGGTCCAAAATGTTCTTGTCAGCAACATACTGACGCAGCTCTGGTGAACAGGCTTCTGAAAAATGCTCAAAAAACAAGAGGTGAGACAATTAAACAAACGTTTTCACTTTGTAACCATCAATCCACACCATCATGTTCATGTGCACAGCAATCACCCAGTCAACGCAAGACACATTCTCTCGTTTCTTAAAATCCCTGAACCGTTTAAGATATTGGGTATGCGTTTTGCCAAGCTTGGCGATTAAGGCAGACTTCATGCACTCATACAAACCCCTTTCTTCCACATTCAGTTTCAGAATGCAGTCATATGCAGTTTGAGGCACTCTGCTTAACAAACACTTAGCCCAATCTCTCTTATCAACATCGTGAATTGCACAAGCCATTTCAAACGCTTCAATCCATTGGAGGATATCAGAACCCTATGCATACACACCAACCAAATCTTTTATAAACCTGGTTGCTTGGGACCTGACACTCTCAACTGGTCTCGCTGAAGTCTCCACTCGAGCTTTCTCTAACTGGATTCGCTGACTGTTCAAGATCCCTATTTTTGAGTTCCACTTTCTGCGCCAACTCCTCTTTCTTAAGCTCAGCATCTATTTCCAACTTGCGATATTCAAAGGCCATTTTCATCCTTAATAACTCAAGCTCTAAGGAACTGCTGGGGTTTGGAACAGAGGCAGCAGGAATGGTGGCGTTCCCAGAATCAGTTTTGGCGACAACCCCCGGGGTAGAGTCCTCATTGGTTGCATACCCCCCCTCAAGAGTTTCACAATCAATCTGGTAGTCCACAAGGGCAGCTATCAGTTCAGCCCTAAACTTATCCATAAAGTCTAATTCCCTGGCTTCACAAGCACTCTGGAGAGCCTCTAAACTCATCTGAGTCAATTTACCATTCGCAATAGATTCCATTGCTTGTAAGGCAGTTATCTTGTACCCGACTAAACAATAAAAAACAAAGTGCAGATATCCT
Organism: Ambystoma mexicanum; assembly: GCF_040938575.1. NCBI lineage: Eukaryota > Metazoa > Chordata > Amphibia > Caudata > Ambystomatidae > Ambystoma > Ambystoma mexicanum. Next base: position 382,750,151 of record NC_090925.1, read on the forward strand.
TAATAAGTGGCACGGTTATACACTGAGTCTTAAAACCAAAAGCATCCCACTGCTGCCACCAGCTGTAAAGACCGGAGGAGGGGTCTGCACCTCCGCTCTCTATATGGTAGAGGGGAGGCACAGAGACGAAAGATACAAGCCCAGTCCATATATTGTTCACACTATACTTTCCAATAGTTCTGCAACCCCAAAGTACCTTGGCGTTGTAGCGTTCCGCGTCGGGGTATAGACGGCCCTTCTTGGGTGTCCTCCCTTTCAGGCAAGAGTCACGGGTCATCGAACGTCCGACGGAGAAAAGGTCGAGCTACGACAGTGAAGTGGCCGCATCATTCCTAGCGGTGCTCGTTGACAGGTAAGCATAACCGTCCTGCCAGGAAGAGGCGTGCGGGGCACCTCGGTGTCGATAGTTCTGGACCGCAAAGAGTTGAAGAACTGTAGCCCAGCAAGGGCGTCGAGTCATCGGCATCTCTGTGGTCTTTGGGTGGCGGGAAACCCAACGGTGGATGCTCCTTGGTGCGTCGACGGTCAGGCCTTCTCCAGCAGGATACAGCAGCGACGATGCAGACGAGAGTGTCCTTGGATCAATTAAGTTGTTAGGCAACAGGAGCATGGCGGCTCCAGTCGGCGACGGTGGTCGTCGACAGTGGCAGACAACAGTCCGGGTGCTTCTCCTTGGAGTTCTGCAGCAATCCCCCATATCGGGTCGGCAGCCTGTCGAAGGTCTATCCACCAGGGAGCTTAGGCAAAGATCAGCTGTGCACGATGGTCCCTCGTAGCTCAGGAAGAGGGCACCTTACCAGGTCCTCTCTGGGTCAGTTCTTGAAGCACAGCAGCTTTCAGATTGTGAAGGAGAGCAACAGCAATTCTTCTCGTCTAGCAGGGTTTCAAGATCAAGTGGACTTCAGCTTCTGAACACAATTCCTAGCAGTGAGAGGTCCCCAGATATACTGTTGATCTCCCATTCATTCCGCTGGGTCACACTCAAGCATCCAATCACGACTACGGTCATTCATGCAGGCATGCAGCCAATCAAGCACACGGGGCATTCAGGCCATTGACTTCTCTCCAGACACTCACAACAAGTTATCTGTATTGGGACAAGTACCGAGCGATTCAACACTCCAAACTGCATTCATACCGTTTCGGGCAGGGCTGTCTCAAGCATTGTGTCAACCACCAGATACTAGACAGCCACAACATAGAATGTATATTCGTCACACACTCCATTCACCCAGGTCCCACCCACAGGCGTACCCACAACATACGGTCGTTGAGAAGGCTCCAGCCAGTCTGGTCGGCACTTGCCCACACTACCATATACGGAACTTCTACCCAACAGCCAGTCAGGGGGAAGGGACACAGGCAGGGCTTCCCGGGACTTCGGGAAGATCAAGGTTACAGGTGATGGAAGGCAAGAGGCCATGGGGGCCATTTTGTCTCTATCCGGAATCTACCGATTCCAATGACAGGACCTGGCCACCCCAAAATGGAGGACGCTGAAGGCACCAGTCATTTCAGCACAGACCTGCTACCAGCCTGTACCCTGCTCTGTGGGTCATACACAGGTGCCCAAAAATATACACTAGGGGCTCAGGGGTGCACCCCTACCCATGGGTGCCATAAGGGTATCCCATGGGTCTGTTCACCAAACCAATAGAGAAAGAGCTGCACCGCTAGGAGTTCTACAAGAACTCCTGCGTGGTTAACTCGACAGAACACATGATAAAAAGCAGTAAAGGACAAGGATACGGAGGCCCTGTCCCTCCGATGCATTTCCAGCATCACAACTGGTACTTAGCCTTTCTTTCTCTATTTGTCTACTAGTACTTACCTTTTTCATAATGTTTCTTCCCATTGTATCACCATACTCCACTAAGGCCATATAGACATTGCACCCGTGCTCCAAAAATGACAATATTTCATCTGTAACACATGAATCAACATTTTTAGATACACATTTAAATAATGTTCTTGTTACTTACTCTCATATATTCTTCTGTGCAATTTTGACAAATGTTCTCTCATACTGACAAGTCAATCCTGGCTGTCCATACTTTCCTGGCCTTTCATTAATTTTCTTTATTTTATCAAATATATTACACTGATCAATTTGAACAGGCACCATCCATTGCCTCTCATTATTTGAAAATCAAAATATTTTATCCACAGCTTTCTCTATCAACCTTATGTCACAATGTTATTTACGTTCCTTTATTTATACCTTCTATCAACTTGTATTATATTGTTACTTTTATATTCATATTTTAAAGTAAATGTATCTATTTATTGATGCTACCCCCCTGGATTGACATCAATCTTTTGGTTTCAAACTATTAGTCTAAACACAACACACACTCTTATACTAATATATTATAATCCCTTACATATGTGCCCTTTCACTTTGTCACCCTGCTTATGTTTCCCTCCACTGCCTTAGTTGATGTATTCTCCTCTCTTTTTATTAATCCTTCTGGGAGTTTGATGCACACTCTTCTACCTGACCCTGCCAGTAGGCATCTTTGCCACTCTTATATGGAGTTTTATAGTGTGCAACCTTCCTGTCTCTTCTTGGTTTGGACCCGTGAATTTAAGGTATCCTTATATTTCTTCTATATATATATATAATTCCCAAAAATCCAGTTCATCTCATGTATATATATACATTTTTAAAACACAATGGCCCTCATTACGACCCTGGCGTTGGACCATGGTGCTAATATCACCATGGTCCATGACGGTAACTTACCGATTCTGCCATGGCGGAATGGGGAATTACCGCCCCATTCCGAGGTTGGCGGGGCAGTAATTCCCCATGCCGCCATGGCCCTTCCCCATTCCCATTTTTGCCCCATAGGGCTCAATGGGAAAGGGGAAGGCGCTAAGTACGGTGCCGCAAATTGCGGCACCGTACTTAGCATCAAGGTCCCTTTGCAGGTTGGTTTTTAATGCCTGCAAAAAGCAGGCGTTAAAATCTCCAACCCGCAAAGGGACCTCGTAATCAGGCGTTAAGGGGTTAACGGCGCCGCCACCTTTTACGGTGCCGTTAACCCCTTAACGCAAGGGTTGTAATGAGGCCCAATCACTTATCTTTTCTTAAAAAATGCTCCAATCATATTGCAACAATGATATGCACTCTATGTTCTCTTATATTGTATTTTAGCAGGATTTAATGTTTCTAACTGCCATTTATAATGTAAAGAGAAGGCAGCCTATATGTGGGTGTGTGTTCTCATTGCAGTATTGAATTCTTTCTCTGACTACCTAAATGTGTTTTTATGTGAATTGAGCCAGTGATCCATTGATTACCTGTGCTTCCATAGGATTGAGTATGTGTGTGAGTGTGTGAGTCTGTGTGTGTGTTTTGATTTGTCTGTAGGTGACCTCCATTGTTCTGGCACTGAATAACACATTCTAAAAGTGAAATGCTGTTTCACCTGACTTTTCACCACCATTTATTCCTATATAGTGACATATTTATCAAACAATCTGAAAGAATCCCTTATGCCCCTCAATAACCTATCTATACAATTATATTCTGATGTAGGGATGTTACTATCTACTTTTGGGGGTATATATAAGTTCAGTGTGTGCGTGCTTGTGTATGTCATTCCCCCCTCCTGATAACCATATCATGACAAGAACTCCAACCTAATTATCTCTATTTTTCCCAAATCTTGTGCATAATGTCTTCTCTTTTCATGCCTCCAAATTTAATTTATCTTTACTCCTTCTAATTAACCAATTCATCATGTAGGATTATGATAGTGAACCATAACATGTTTAATATTTGTGCCAACCCCTCCTTGTTTCTGTTTGTAATCCTGACCTGCTAATTACATTTCCATTAAACAAGCCTTTGTTTATTAAAAATGAATATATCTGTATTCTTTACCAAGAGCCATTATTGTTCTCCAATTGTGTTTGTTTATTAGTGCAGCTCCCAGCCTGCTTGCACTAATTCATGAATATGCTTTATCTAAATAAACCCTATAAGAGATCTGAATAATGTAATCTTTATTCTTGAAGATCATACTAATCAGTGTGTGTGCTCTATAAAAAAATACTTCTTTGACCTAATGGCACACTACTTTACATGTTCAGGTCTTAAAATACTAGTGTGGTTTCATGTGTGTTTACATAATGAATCCCTAAAAATAGTGCATGTTATCCCCTAGTTACTTACTGAGATCTTTCCTCAATACATTTGTTAATTTGTTATAAAATAGATCTTTCTCTCCTATCTATAGTGTGTGTAACTTTAGTCCTGGTGCTATTGAGAATATGTCATCGTATTAATGTTGCTTCTGCATTCTAGAGTGTAAAAAACTTTCAATCAGGGTGAGAGATCCTCAGACAAACTATCAGGTTTTGAAGCTATTTTATTTTGCCTTTAAAACGATTTTGCACAGATGAATATATTTAAACATTTACAAGACTTTCGCTAAGCATGAAAGTTTTTAGGAGAGAAATTTCTTTTTCAGTGGAAATACGGGTAAGTAGCATCCTCATTTCTTGTTTGAGGAACAGTTTCCACGGTGGTGCACAAGTATACAGTACAGGTGAGTGGTGGCTTAGGATTAGACCAAGTGCGACCCAGGACTGTGGTAGGTCCGGGGTGCTAAACACAAAAGTGTACACCACTTATCTACAAACACATATATACAGGGGTTGTGCCACAAGACATCGACACAGAAGTGTTTTGGCCAAACAAGGCTTGGTAAGGGCCCAAGGTGGTGGTGGCCTTCATCAGGATAGTTGCTTGATAGTGGTGCTGTCCGTATGGGTATCTGTGGGGGAAGGGATAGTTGTCAGGATCTCAGGACATTATTGGTTCATTTAGATGTAAATTAATACAAGCTGAGTGGTGCCTACAATACCCAGGAGGTGTATTTAAAAATGGAACAGCTTACTGTCTGCAATGGTGCAGCGGGGACGCTGTGCTAGGAGTCCTGTTGTGGGTGCTGGACTCTTGGATGCATGTCTGCATGTGACATGCCGAGACTCGTATGAATCGGGTCACTGAGGCTACTCAATACAGCCTATGGTCTCAAGAAGCTGTAAAAGAAGGTATGTATGCTGTTAGCTACACACTCTGGAGAGACCGTTTGTAATTTGCACAAGGCGAGGCCAACGTACTTTCAGCGTGGGAGGTGTCTGTGTAGTACATGTTTGACCCAGAGCTGGATAACACCACTGGAACTGGTGTCTATAAAAATGGAGTCAATACATGAGCATAGCCTCAACGTGGATTGGGCTGTTGGTCAAAAACGCCAAGCCGGCTGTATGGCTCGGGCAAGGGTCTAATAGTGCGGGTGAATGAAATGCTGCTTACAAAATGCTCAAAAAATGTAAAAATGCACAGGGAATGGAGGCCTCAACATGGTACAGTATTCAGAATGCTTTTAAAGGTGGTGAAGAATATTAATGCACCAAACAGGGATCTGTCGTGCTTCGGGGGCTATTCAAAATGCTTGTGAAGAAGAGTGGTGCTGGCTGGAAGTGCAATGACCTGCTGACCTCAGTTTAAAAATAGACCGCACTGCGAGTGAAAATGACAGCATGATTTTAGCGTGGTACTAGCTGGAAGTACATAGGCCCACTGACCTTAGTTAAAAATAGACACAATTGCGAGTAAAAAATGAGTAAAAAATGACAGAATGACTTACCAATTTCAGAGATTGGCGGATGCGCTCCTCGCGGCAATGGATTCTGCCGAGGAGTGTAATGGCCATTAGATAAAGGCACTAGCTATGACTGTGCTCAACCAATGGGATGCACGCTTGGTGCAGGGGTAAGCTGGTGAATGAAGAGCATCATCATTGGAGTATTGTTTAGTGTCTATTTTTAACTAAGGTCAGCGGGCCAATGTACTTCCAGCTAGTACCACGCTAAAATCATGCTGTCATTTTCACTCGCAATGCGGTCTATTTTTAAACTGAGGTCAGCAGGCCATTGCACTTCCAGCCAGCACCACTCTTCTTCACGAGCATTTTGAATAGCCCCCGAAGCACGACAGATCCCTGCACTGTCTTTTGCTACTTTGACACACACGAGCACTGAAAAGAAACACCTCCAGTGTTTTTGCAGGTTGCACAGCAGTCCATATGACCTTGCCACCGCTAGCGCTGTATACACCTCATATAATGCACAAATAGCACATTCTATTTTAGACACTATACTAGGCACCGGTTGAATATTGTCACGGTATAATGCTTAGTCTTCCATGTTTGGTGCATCAATATTCTTCACCACCTTTAAAAGCATTCTGAATACTGTACCATGTTGAGGCCTCCATACTCTGTGCATTTTTACAATTTTTGAGCATTTTGTAAGCAGCATTTAATTCACCCGCACTATTAGAACCTTGCCCGAGCCATACAGCCGGCTTGGCGTTTTTGACCAACAGCCCGATCCACGTTGAGGCTATGCTCATGTATTGACTCCATTTTTATAGACACCAGTTCCAGTGGTGTTATCCAGCTCTGAGTCAAACACGTACTACACAGACACCTCCCACGCTGAAAGTACGTTGGCCTCGCCTTGTGCAAACTACAAACAGTCTCTCCAGAGTGTGTAGCTAACAGCATACATATCTTCTTTTACAGCTTCTTGAGACCATAGGCTGTATTGAGTAGCCTCAGTGACCCGATTCATACGAGTCTCGGCATGTCACATGCAGACATGTATCCAAGAGTCCAGCACCCATAACAGGACTCCTAGCACAGCGTCCTCGCTGCACCATTGCAGACCGTAAGCTGTTCCATTTTTAAATACACCTCCTGTGTATTGTAGGCACCACTCAGCCTGTATTAATTTACATCTAAATTAACCAATAACGTCATGAGATCCTGACAACTATCCCTTCCCCCACAGATACCCATACGGACAGCACCACTATCAAGCAACTATCCTGATGAAGGCCACCACCACCTCGGGCCCTTACCAAGCCCTGTTTGGCCGAAACACTTCTGTGCCGATGTCCTGTGGCAGAACCCCTGTATATATGTGTTTGCAGATAAGTGTTGTGTACACTTTTGTGTTTAGCACCCCCGGACCTACCACAGTCCTGGGTCGCACTTGGTCTAATCCTAAGCCACCACTCACCTGTACTGTATACTTGTGCACCACCGTGGAAACTGTTCCTCAAACAAGAAATGAGGATGATACTTACCTGTATTTCCACTGAAAAAGAAATGTCTGTCTTAAAAACGTTCGTGCTTAGCGAAAGTCTTGTAAATGTTTAAATATATTCATCTGTGCAAAATCGTTTTGAAGGCAAAATAAAATAGCTTCAAAACTTGATAGTTTGTCTGAGGATCTCTCACCCTGATTTAAAGTTTTTTACACACAGGTACCCTCCTGGGCATATCAGGACTCTGCCAGGTGCCCTTTATATTGTCTTTTTCTGCATTCTAGATACAAATATTTGCATCAATGCATGCACTTTTAATAGTGGCACTGAAAAAAGTACTTTATCCTATTCATTCTTGCTGTTCCCCATAAATATTTGCTGTGCTTTATCTAGTGTAATTTTCTATTATGTTAACCTACTCTTTATGTAAATTGCATTCATAATTGCATTTTTATTCTAAGCGCATGTCTCACAAATTGTGTGATCTTGGGCCCATTTTTGAATGCTTCTATGCTGTACAAGGGGAGTTTTGCCTCCCCCTCTTGAGATTGACAATTTACTGTGACTTTGGTGCATATGCTTGAGTCTGCGTGTGTCCTTGGGGATAATATCCTCATGACTCTGTATTGTATTGTGGTGCATGTCCCATTCTTCCCCTTTCTGTCCTTGATTACTGGTATTCTCACTGCCTGATTACTTGTATCACTCTCATACTTTTATTGCAATCTCTGTCTTACCTTTCCTGTCTGTTCTTTTTCTCACTGCCATCTTTCTCTCTCCTTCTTCACTCACTTTCCCATTTCCCCCTTCTGATATACTTGCTAGCCTTCTCCTTGTTAAGAATTATATGAAAATAAACTGTGTGCATCTGCTCTTCCTTTTGGTAGTGCACTGAAACTTCTTAGAGCTTTTCCAGCTGTTGCAAGCATTTCTAAACTGCTTATCACAAGGGTGTGAGGCGGCTCTATTTGTGCAAGGCACCTTTCCTTTTTCAAAATAACTTTTCATCAATGCGTCTAGACTTTTAAAAATGGTTTCTATCTATTGCCTTTTCCTCTTTTATGTAATTGCTCTGTGCATGTTTATGATATATACTCTTTCAAAGGGCCCCATCTTTTACTAATAAAAAATGCCTAAATTGCTTAAATTGAGATCACTAAATCAGCAGTGCTCTAGTGTGTCCTCACATAATGTCCTATAATCAAATACTTTAACAAAGAAAGTATCTGGCATGAATCCAAAATAGCTAACACATTTTTTAAGATGGGAAATGGCTCATGTAATTTTTTTTTAAGTGATCTAATGGGACCAAACTTATTGATATATGTGTAGTGACTGGGGACAATTTCTAGTGTAAAAGAGTGCGCTCAAAATATGGAAAATATGGTTAGTCGTAAATGGCTCTTTTATTTGTTGCACAAACAAAAAATGCTTCAAAGATATATACCTTTACTAAATAAACAACCAAGCACTTAGCCACCCCATAATCCCATATATGCCACTCAAGTGCTCCCCCAGGATATTACTTCAACACAACATTCAACAATATTTCCCAAAAACATTTTCTCCTCCAACTATATTTTCATTTTTCAATTTCTTCAATTGGTGTTTGCTATATCGACCTAAAGCTGACCTTCACTACTCAAGAAACACAAGCATTACATATATGTGTCACAAAAAACCCTTTAAAACTAAAGTCAGTTTCATGAGTTCTGGTTCAAGACTACTCTTTCCATATGGGTGGTAGTCATCCCTTGCTCACTTAAAACTTTGAATACAAAATATAGCATTTTCAAAATACACCATCCAATCATTATAATACTCTCTCTATTAATAATGTTGATCCAAGATCACTCTACTTCTATATAAAACATATTATTTTATTCTAAAAAACTCAAATTTACAAAGTTTTAAAAATCATCCTTTATTCTCAATTTACAATGATCTGTTTCTATTCATGGTCTCATATATATCATCTCTAGTCCTAATCATTCCTATTCATTTTAATCACATATTCATGAATATTTATTTTTCTGTATCAGATCACACCTTTCAAAAAAGAGATTCATCATCATTTCTTTCCTTCAATCTTAACAATTTTTTCTTCCTTATTCATCACAAAGTATGTTTAATGCATATGGATCGTCAAGAAAAGATATTTATCCCGTAGCTGCTTGGATTGCTTTGAACTTTTTTGCTGATTTATGGTGGAAAGCAGAGCTGCGGCAGAACGCTGCACGGCAAAGTGAAAACGCCTGCGTTACAACAGACGCTGACACGAAGCCGGGTGAGTGAGTAGCTGCAGCTTTTATTTGAACTTTACAGCGATTACTTTATGTTTCACTTTAAACATTACAGCAATCTTTCTCCAAACGCAACGCGTGCAAGGTATTAGCCTATGCACACAGGCGTCCCCATCTAAGTACAAGTATCTGAAGTCATCGTACTTTATACATATATGCCCATAGCAGAGGCATATAAGGAAAGCGTGTGACCGTATTTATTTGCGCAGATGTGGCCAACTCCCTGGCCAATAAAGAAGCAGCACGGAAAGCACAAGCAATTACCCTTTTCAACGAAACATTGCAACAGACTAAGTCGACTCAGTACTGCAAAAATAATAGAGGCTGATGGGGAGATTGGCCTTTTAAAGGAGTTAGAAAAACTCCAAAAAAAAGAAGTGAGTAAATGGTGGGAGGAGCACTCCCTGAAGAACTACATTGAAGTAGGGAGGATTCCGAGGGGTTTAAGAATATTGACCATCCCCTCCTATGAAGAGCAAAACCCAGATATGCTTAATGAGTGGAGTGAAGCTACCAACCTCTGCTCTAAAACCTTTCTACGACTCTTAATTAAATATGCAGGAACCGATCGCAAGATAATATTGAAAAAAATCGAAGAAGTAGAGAAGAACTTGACTGAGTTACCCGAAAGTGAAGAGGGAAAGAAATTGAAGAAAAACATTGAAAACAATTTGTTGGCATATGAGGAAGAAATCAAACAACGCAAACAGCGCAAATTCCTACGAGACAAGGAAGATTATGAAAGGGGAAGTGTGTATACGTTTGCCCGAAGGTTCGATCAACTAAGACAGAATTCTATGAAGAAAACATTAATATCTGAGGAAGCTAGTGGGAAAGGAGACAACTTGGAGTCGTCTGAATCAGAGTCAGATGTTACAATAAGTGAGAGCGATGAACCAACTATACGCCTTAATTTTTTAGACGAGATGAGACTGTTACGCCAAGATGGCAAACAAAAACAACCAAGAGGAGGAAAACAAGGTCGGGGACAAAGCAGAGGCGGCCGGGCAAAACGAGGAGGGGGCAGAGGGGCAACCAATATGGCCAACAATATCCCGGACAGATTGCTGCACTCTGGGAAATAGATGATATGCCCAAAGATGAAGGTCTGAGAATCATCAATTTATCCACCCATATCCTTACTGAACATCAAGAGAAGGTTTTGAGCCTTGGGTTGAACTTCTGCCCGACCGCCCACTTTAACTGTGTAGAAACCCGCATTGACTTTGACCACTTTGTGCGTAAGTTACTCCTAAAAAAGTTTTTTGCCACCACCGAACGTGCCAATAGGCGCACACCCAAAGAAAGCGGAAAAACAGCAATAACCATCAGGGATCTAGAAGCTCTAACAGATTTAGCAGAACTAGAGCAAGAGGCTCACTTAGATGCCACAGAGGTGACCAACGCAGTGGACCTTGGAGACTATGACATTAGAACTGATTGGACAGCGAAAAGCAAACTCAAATCTAAGTCCAAATTCAACCCTTTTAACAACCTAGGCAAAAACATCGAAGCCTTCCAGACATTGGTCATCGAAGATCTCAAGCAGTATCGCAAGAAAAAGAAAGCTAGATAGAAAGATAATCTAACAATGTGCGAAAGAACAGCAATAAAAGAACTACAGACTCTCAGTAACTGCATAATAAAGCCCTCGGATAAAGGTCGGAACATCGTCCTGATGAACAGAGAAGACTATATTAAGAGTGCCTATAAACAATTACATGATAAAAAATGTTATGAAAAAATTGAGGGTAATCCAACCAAAACCCTAGAAAACAAATTAAGAGACTTCCTCGAAATATGGGAAGAAAGAGGGATCCTTACTGAGGATAACTGTAAGTTCCTCAGAACAACAAACTCAGTGATTCCGACAATATACTTTCTTCCGAAAATTCATAAGGACATTGAGAAACCTCCAGGCAGACCGATAGTTTCCTCAATGGGCTCCGCCCTCGAAAATATGTCAAAATTCATAGATGAAACACTTTTTCCTTTTGTGTCCTCTCTTCCATCATATATCAAGGACACAACAGATTTCCTGACACATATTGAACACATACCCTGGCAGACTAACTACATCATGGCCACTATGGATGTTGTTTCCTTATATACATCCATAGGGCATGAGTATGGGAAAAAGGCCTGCGAAAGTTTTCTGAACACTAGATCTCTAAATTTCTTGGAACACACCAAAATGATTCTTCAGATGATCGATTTGTGTCTGACGAATAATGTTTTCATATTTAACAACGAGTACTATAGACAAGTGCAAGGCACAGCAATGGGCACAACTTTTGCCCCCTCTTATGCGAATCTGACCATGGGAGCATGGGAGGCTTCAGATGTATGGACAGAACAAAATTATACATTTACTGATAACATCGTTTTGTGGCTCAGGTACATTGACGACCTTTTCATAATATGGAAAGGATCGGAGAAAGCATGGGTAACATTTGTAAAGTTTTTAAACAACAATGACCACAACCTGAGGTTCACAGAAACACATAGTAAAACCTTTCTAACTTTCTTGGATGTGAATCTCCGAATTGTGGATGAAACCTTGACCACGGAACTACACAAGAAACCAACTGGTACAAATACACCCTTGCATGCAACTAGTGGCCACTCTAAAAATCTAATATGGAGCATTCCATATGGTGAGTTTATAAGGATTCGGAGGAATTGCTCAACTTTGAAGGCCTACGACAATGAAAGTAAAATGGCAGCGAAGGGTTTCCTGAGTCAATGTTACCCAAAGAAGGTCATTGCTAAAGCATACATAAAAGCAAGGAAGAAAGTAAGATCTGACCTGTTGACAGGAACTCGCTTAACAAATGAGTCCAATAAAGACAACGATGCTACAAGATTAATTCTTACGTATAATAATGAAACTTCTGAAATCAAACGCATATTACAAAGACATTGGAAGATTCTACGAGCGGACAAAGAACTTGCACCTATTTTGAAAACCTATCCAGAAATTAGTCTCAGACGCAATTGCTCGCTTAAAGACTCTCTGGTCCAGAGTTTCCTAGCACAAGAAACAAAATCCACAAAAGAGACCTGGTTGACCAAACAGAAGCAAGGTTTCTATAAATGCACTAAATGCAACATTTGCAAATACGCCAAGAGTTGTTCGAATTACATACACCCGATCTTAGGTGACTCAATCAAGATTGCAGATAGAATCACATGTGAGACTGAATATGTGGTGTATATACTCTCATGTACCTGTCAAAAATGGTACATAGGCAGCACCAAATGTAAACTTAAAATAAGAATCCAGCAACATGTGAGGGCCATTTTACACCAAGATCCGAATTATCCAATGGCCAAACATTTTTATGACTATCATCACTGCAATCTTGAGGATTTCAATTTCTTTGGCATTCACAAAATTGAGCAAAATGTGAGAGGCGGAGATAGAGAAAAGACACTCCGTCAGAAAGAGACATGTTGCATTATAGACTTTGAGACCAAGTATCCTAAAGGACATAATATAGATGAAGAGATGCATACTTTTTTAGGCTGACATTACTATTGAAAATGAAATGACGAGAGTGTCATGGTCATAAACAAATTAAATTTTTATTTCATTTTTTGCATAAGGATTTACTCTAATGAGAAAATGATCTGTTTCCCTCTTCTCTTAAACCTTCAAATTTCTATTGGTTATTTTTTCTAAGGGTGTGACCTGGTCAGAACTTCTCTGGTCTTAGTTAGGGTAACGAAACATGGTGCTAATTTTGGTATTTTGGTGTTTTTAGTAGCCCAGTTGGGGTTTTAAATTTTAGAGCAGTACACTTTGGTGATTTTTCTTTCAATAAATTTTGGTGAATTTATACATGTGCATGGTGAAGATAGGCTAGAATGAGGAGAAGCGTGGATATATATTTTCAGCAAATTCTCCTAACTCTTCTCACTGGAATTGCCAGGTCCCTAAACTATGAAACCTCTGTTTTAAAAATTGGGTTGTAAAATTGTTTTGTATATATAAAAAGCTGCATTGCAGGCCTTTTACTAGTATCCAAATCAAAGAAACAACTAATGTCTTATGTAAATGATATGTCTAAGTACAATTGTGGCCTATGGCTACCAGCACGAGGCACTGTAATTCATGGACATAGGAATATTTAAAGCACTATGCACTTTAATATGTATACATAGGAATGTCTAACATCAGATCATAATGTGGCACTTTGAAGGCACTATGCACTTTAATGGAATTGCACTATGCACCTTACTTCATAAATGAAGTTAAAAGCATACTAATTGCAAAAACACATAAAGGCCATAGATGATACGATTGGGGAGAAAAACAAAAAGCATGCAGCAATGTGAACGACAATATATTGTCTTTATGTATTTCTGCATATTGCATTCCCCAAAGTAACAACTGTATAGGCACTGAGCTATTACTATGTATGTTGGGGGAAACCAATGCTAATTATAATCGTTTCAGAGGTTTCATCAAAACAGATAGGGGATGACTGTTTTAAAGAGTTGCAATTACGGCCAATTAGTCCATCTTTGATGTCTATGTTTGGGACTTGACTATGTAAAGATGGCCGAAAATTTACAACTACACGCCAAAATGAGTCCCCTTTCTTTGCCTAAAACCATGCCACATGAACTATTTTAGAGTACTGGTAACATGGATCACCTGTTGTGAACAAGCGGTGAGGAAACCGCGAAACGCGTCATTTCTGCTATGCAAGGGCCATATGTTTTGGGAGGACCACAATGTTAGTGGATTTTTATGAGCCATATGCTGCGCAATTTTAATCAATAAAGAACATTTGTTTGGACACAGAACACCGGCTTCCTGGAGTAACATTTTGCGAATGGGGGAGTGCTTTCCACGGACTGCAGAGAAAACAGTCTTTTCTGACATATATATATATATATATATCTCCACCAATCACCTGCTACCTTTTTAAAAATCCAATATCTACTTATACATATCATTTTCATCACAAACTGCATTTTTACTGAGCCTTTAACACCACAAGCTTCTTAATTCAAACACACTTATAATTTCTCTAGGCTTCCCTTGTTTTTGCTGGGATCTCTTAAAACACTTAAAAACTTCATAATATCATGTACTTCATGGCACATGTACAAACAACTAAGCTGCAACTGCTCCAACAATGGAGCTAACTAACTCATCCTTTGTTTGTCTCTTCTATTTTCACAAGGAATACAAGCTGCTCTGCTTTCTGCGAGAGCTCATCACCCCTTCGCCCTTGCCAGGTCTTATCTTTTCTTTGAAGAGCTTAGTCTGCTTCAAGGCAAAGGAATGCTGTGTCTTTTGGAATGTAAATCTTGCACTGCAATGTATGCATATGTCTTTTCAAATGTGTGCATGTTGCCCTAAAATAGATATAATTCATAACTATGTCTTTCTTTCACTTTTGGACATGTCATGTTTAAACTAACTGTCTTCATGTATTCAAAGAAAGGTCAAATCACTGTTATTTCTTCAAATGTAACTCATGATGCAGCCTGGGGAGTGTGTTATCTTCTATTTGGCACAAAACAAAAGAACTGCATGCTTTCTTAGCCAAACAATGCCTGTAAATAGAAAAACCGACTTGTACAATTTTCCACTCCCCTCTGTTCATTTTCCACTCCCTTCATTTGTACTTTGTATCAATCAAATGTATATCATTCTTAGTTTTCTAGTATCTTTAGAGTCTTATCTTGATTTGTATATTAATTTGATCTACTTTTAACCCTTTGCTGGATGTCAATCCTTTGTTTAAAAGATATAACAAAAATCACTTTTTATTTATTTATTTTGGCTATCATTTTATATTGTATTAATTTAAACACACAAGAGCTTTATACAAACATATACATGGACACAACAATACTATATGACTGGCACCAAGCATTTACTACAATCTACATGAACAACTTAAATTCTATAATCACAGTTCAAAGCTTTTTACCGCCAACAAATAGCAATCATAATTAAAAACACAGTACACATTAAAACCCCTCAATAACCTATCTATACAATTATATTCTGATGTAGGGATGTTACTATCTACTTTTGGGGGTATATATAAGTTCAGTGTGTGCGTGCTTGTGTATGTCATTCCCCCCTCCTGATAACCATATCTATCTACCCATGTGATCACCTTCTCTTTTCCCTGTGATATTTATAGTAAGAGGTATTCTTCCTATGCCTCCAATAATATTACTCTTTAAGGAGTTTAAGATGTCACATTCCATGGTCCTGACTGTGCGTATCTTCCCTCTTAATATACTGCATGGAATTTGAGACTTCTTCTTCTATCTCCCTTGAAATAGCATTAGCTAGGTGTTCCTTCATCCACACAAAATCCTGTTACTTATTCATCCCCTATATATATACATATACATATATATTTGTTTTCCTATCTCTGTCTTCCATATGATGCATATATTTACCAGAATCCATGGAGCTGGCCTCCATGTGTCCACGTGTGTAATGCTGTTGGGCATGAGAACATACTCTGACAAAATGAAATCACACTGCAGGTTATCACTCACCTATCACTTCTTCTGGAATCTCCCCCTACTCACCAGCACTCTGTATGTCAAGAAAAAGGGACCTTGGGCTGTTGTCCCTGTAATCTTATGAAAGACTTAGGGCCCCACAAGTTGGGTGCCAAAATGTACACTGGGACTTTCCCCCACACAACCCACGCTTCCATCAGACATCCATGGATTCTCTTGCTCTCATCCATCAGGCAGAGACAGGAAAAAAACAGACACTTGGGAGTTAAAATGTGTCTTTAATCATCAAGAAAAAAAGAACATACCCAATGCATGTCTGCATCCAACTTATCTTTATAGATTTTCCAAGACATGCAATATTTGTATGCAAATTGGCACCTTGTAAATGTTAGGCTTTAATAGGCCAAGTTAATTAAAGGGCAAACATCAATTTGTCACCATTGTATATCTTTATCACATGTGCACAGCAATTTTATATTAGCATATCTGGCATCCCCAGCTTTTTTCTGACAGACACAATTAAAATGCCTATTTTAGACTTGGCTGCACACTACTATGAAAGTGCTTGAAGCCTGCCAAGAACATTCTTCATGCGTCAGTGTCTGCACCTTATCTACTTCCTGAGGTTATGGCAAGTTTTCTGGTACACAACAAAGTTAGAATATATATATATATATATATATATATATATATATATATATATATATATATATATATATATATATATATATTATGGTGTCAAATAACACAGCTGAGCTTTGAAACTAATTTAGATGACAAGCCGGATATGCTTTCTCCACAAGAATCCAAGAACCTAGATAAATGTGTCAGAAGTGTCTATTAATTGCCTAGCTTTATCTCCTTCTTGTCTGATTTCTATGCCAATTCAATTTTTAACCTAATAAACCTCATATCTTGTTACAAAAACGATCTACTCCCATCGTCAATAGTTCTAAATGTTCCAAATTGCTGATTGTGCTGCCAAAATCTGTGTGTCAGTCCTTCTTGCTTATCTCAAAACCCTTGGCATGGTTTGTAGTTCCCCACACCTGGCTTTATAGGGCCTGGAAACTATTTGCATTTGGGTATCGATTTTAAAATAGATATTTATCTGGAATTGTGCTATTTCTTCTATTAGGCAGCTATGTTCTGCATTTATTTCAGCATTTTTATTTTGTAAACACATTATTCATAATATATCCCTATAGCACCTATGGTGTGTGTGTAATATAAACACATCCTTAATTTCCTGTGCCACCCCAAACCAAGTGTGTGCAGTGATCCCTTATTTCTAATGTACTTTTTACTTTTATTAAAAGTCCATGTAATCCTGATTTCTACAATGATGGACAGGAGAGTGACCTACGTACCATTTTATCTGTATATCAGTTATGGGGGAGGGGTTGGCACCCCCTATACACCACTCAGGGGATGTTTATCCAGTACTGTTTTTCCCTTTGAAATCTGGGACTTGTAGTTTGGTTTTTAAGATCACAATGCCAGGTAACACCCAGAATTCAAAGAAGGTAACATGGCTAGATAAGAAATCGCCAGAATGGCACGAGGCATGTTAACATGTATGCAGCCCCTTCATCCACCAGGCTGCCATTGTGTCTTCCTTTCATATCAATGTTCTCTCGTGAATTGTAGTCCTTCGTCTGTGTCAGTGGACTGTTCCAGATTTTGGGCCTGAAAATGTTGCCACCCAAACATACACATTTGCCCTTTCCTGTAGCCAATTGCAAGTTGTCTTTATCATGTCACAGTGTCTGTTATCCTCAGTCTCAAGGCGCATTTTCTGCTACAGAATGTAAAATGATTTATTGTTCAGCCAAACGTGAGTGTGTCTTTTTCGGACGGAATGTATATTATGTGCTGTTATGCTATGTTATGTGCATTTGGGGTGTATGTCTCCTGTGTATTCCAAGCGTGCATGTGCGTATACATATTCTGAGTGTTTGATCCGTTCAATCTGAAGGTAATGCCTGGGAGTAATCTGGGTAGTCTGTGTCCACATGTGCGCATTGCCTGTATGCCTCATCTGTGTGCGTGTGTCAAGCATGTCTGTCTGTGTATATGGATATTCTAAGCAGTTGGCTCGTGCGGACATGCATTCTACCCATAATAGCTGTGGATATGCTGTGTTCTTTGTGCATGTGCATATTATGTGCATGCTTTGTGTGTCCTGTATTTGTTCCGAGTGTGCATGTATATTCTGGGTTTGTGATCATTACCTTTGCGCCCTCCATTCATGATGTATGTGTATACCGTGGGATGCCTTTGTGCATGCATATTACACATGTATTGCACGTTTCTAGCACTTTGTACATGTTTATATGTGTCCCGTAAGGGATATATGTGCGCATTGGGTTTGGATATGTATAGTATGTTCAATCGGTGTGCATTGTCCTTGCATGCGTTTAGGCGACATCCGCAATTGCACGTACCAGTTATTACTACACACCTCTACACACAGCAGAATTATTTGAATGTCTTGGGTTTACCAATCGGATTTTTGAAAAGATTATGGCATAGGAAAGTTCCAGGTAAGGGCTAGGCACAGGGGTCTGCAACCTTTGGCTCTGCAGATGTGTTGGACTACAACTCCCATCACTTCTATCCAGCACAGCCAATAATGAGGGATGCTGGGAGTAGCAGTCCATAACATCTGGTTCTCGACCCCTTGAGGGGCATATGGCAAACGGTGAAAATCGAAGCAAGACAATTTCTAGGTTTTTTTTGTGTGTCTACAAAAAACCCAAAGCAGAAAACACCTATTGTTCAACGTTCATTTTACGCACGAACATGTCCAAGAAACTTCCCCAGACTGGACGTGAGTTTTGGAACCGTGGCAGGCCAGTTGCTTTCCAAATCTCTTGAACTTGCAGTTACAGAGGGAAAGGTTTTTCTGTTTCCTACGTAAAGTGCCATCATGTAAACTATTGAAATCACTCTCCACTACAGGTCTGGAAATGGCATGTTAGAAATATACTTTACCCTGTGCCAATACACACTCACAGTGGTCTCAGAGCGCAGAGGTTTGTCTGGCAGTGGCGGGTATGCCTCCTGTCGGGGATAGGGCGGTGTCATCGCAGGAGATTTAGTCCAAGCCAAAGACATTGCATTTTTCTGCAGAATTTGGCCGCAAATATATATGGGGGGTGCATACCTCTCAAGTCACACGCTTTTGGCGGGAATCAGCTGGCTCACCCGCCAAGTCACCCACATGCCCATATGTTTCAATGGGCTCTCACCCACCAAAAACAAAATCTGGGGTTTTCCCCTGCTGTGGCGATACAAAAGGTTGAGAGCTATGAGGGTGGGTAAGGGTAATAATTAAAGTAGGGGGAGGCAACGGGGGCAGCAGAGGGGTCTTCCCCCACAAAGATTTCCGGCCAAATTGCTTAAAAGAAAAACATTTATTTGATGGATTTGGATCCGACCAATGGTAATTCATGGAAATGTTTTATAATGGTGCAATCCCATAGGAAAACGTTCCATGAATCAGGCCTCAAATCTCCTCGAGGAAATCGTACAGAAGCGTTCTGCGCGGGAAAGCACGTCTGAGAGCTTGGGTGCACGTCCATCCAGAAAAGTGGAGAGTCATTTCTAAGCTGTATGACGCAGAAGGGACTATTTAATTGCGGGTCATTTCGGGGAGTCAAATAAGTATTAGAAAAAGCAGGATATGGATGCGTGATGCACTCCAGATGTGCTCAAGTGGCCCATGAAGCGTGACAGCTTGTGTTGCCCTGGAATGCGTTTAATTTCTCCCACAACACAACACAAACTGCATCCTAGCCTGCCAATGCTCGTGGCCAAGCTAGACAGCGAGAAAGGCGAGTGCGGACGGAGACACGCAGGGCGAGTAGAGGTGGGGGTGGGCCGCTGGCCGGCAGAGAAAGCCTGGCAGCCTTTGCGCGAAATGTTCTAATGACCTGAGTAATTCTCTGGCTCAGTCAGGGCTACAAGCAACGGGGCCTGCATTATAACCCTTCCCACCAGTGCAAAAGCGTGATACATTTCCACATACTTGCACCGGTGCAATAAGGTGTACTATGCTGGCACGACCATTCTGTATTCAGGCCCTAGGTGTTACTATTACCCCTCCCCCCCCACAAAAATGGTGCTCATTTCAAGAACCCGGGAAAGACTCAAGTTTAAAGCATTCGTATGTGGGGATATCCGTGGAGACTAAATTGACCTAAATGCCCGGCTCCTATTTGCCAGAGCATTGTATTGAGTCACTATGCACTGTGATTTCCCCTGTGCAGCATAACGTTACACTAGTTAACAAAGCTCAAGTGGCGTCGTGTCAGGAAATTAATGTCACCATTTGTTAGCCATGACAAATGGTAAGAAAGAATTATGGGGAAATAACCTTTATATTTATTTAGACACTAACCATTTAAGAAATAAAACGTGCTAATAATTAAACTTACATTTACACTTTCCCAGAGGCGTTGTTATGGGGGGGGGGCGCTAAGGGGGCTAGAGCCCCTGATCTTTTGGTTCTAGCCCTGGATAGAATCACAGGAGCTACAACCAAAAGGCTAGCTAGCCCCCAGTCCTAACACTTCCGCCATCAGCGTAGCCCCTGGTCTTTTCCAGACCTAGCAATCCCCTGCACTGTTCTAATAGTCTACACTCTTGCAGTTTCCCTGCAATATTTTTCTAAAGTAGTATTGGTCTCCTTCTAAGGGTGGGAAGAAGGGGTTAACATTTTCAGGGAGAGCGCATTGCCCAACTGCCACCTGGCCTACTCCTTTGTGTCGGGGAGCCACCTGGCGCACAGCAGGGGTTCCCGCAGACAGGCTGCATCCCAGCAGGGCTTCTGTTGGGTCTTGCGGCCCGACAGAGTCTGCGCACCGCATGAGAAGGCCACCGTAAGCCTTGCTGGCCTGCCAATTGCTGGACATCTCTCACCATGTTACGGGGATCCGACATGGATAGATCTACAGGGCAGAAGCGATTCTTGCCAGGCCACATGGAAATGTGCCCAGCCTAGTCGCCCTCACACGTCGGGCAGGCAGTAGAAAAGCTGGCAGAGACAACCCGCTTTCTGTTTGCTCCTCGGCAACATGGCATGGCCCCGGAAACAGTGTTATGACCCCCTTCACACACACCGGTTACTAATGAATAGATAAGGGGCTGGTTACAAAGTTACAAATGTTTTCTTTCGACTCGGCCATTGGCAAGCTGGAGGAATACACGGTACCACTGTCTAGGCCTTGATAATCCAGGGTGAAATAGGGACAGCCTGCCCCCCTCCCAAAAGTTGACTCTGATGGACTGTGTATTTAATTAGGGTGCTGCACTACCTCAGCCTTGTGCCTTGGCTGAAGTGCAGAGAACATTCCTCCTGTGGTGCTGCGGGGTGTCCCTTGGGGCAAAAGAAACAGTAGCCCGAGAAAAGCACCCTACCCCAGCGGGCTCAGATACGCCATGCCAGTGTGACCAATACGAAAGGCAATGAGAGCTTGTTATCTATTGGTGGCTGTTTCTTGCCCACCTGAACAGCTTGTTAGCCAAGTAACGCCACAGTCGTGAGGTGGGAAGGCACTAGGGGGAGCCAGGGCTCTCTCCACTCCTAAGGCACCCGAGCTAGGAGGAGGAGCTGTCGCTCGAGCCCGTGGAATGCGTGACTGATACGCAGTGATTGATGGACAATCGAGAGGAGCGAAGGTCCGTCCTGAAGCTGCAGGGACAGGTTATTCTCTCCTGACCCCTTTGGTTAGAGGCCAGCAGCCAACTACTTCAGCATCCCAGTCTGTCTTGCATACCTGTGCTCCCTCGTGGGAATGGCTCAGGCCTGCTGATGACCTGTGCGATTAGGCTTCTTAATCGGATATTGATGGATGGAGGGGGAGCGGTGTAGACTAGCCAGGGTTATTTCCGATCAGCTCGCTGACACGCCCACCTGGCAGCCGCAGGCTCGGGCTGGCCAATAGGGCAATAGGGCAATGAGCGAACCAAAAAAGCCAAATGCTAGTATGGACCAGTTTTTGGGGTCAAAGTGGGCCCGTTTGATGAGTTGCTTCATGGTGCTGCTAGTAGTTTTCACCATTGTTGCTCAATACATATTCTTCAAATTGCACAGTTTGCATCACTTTATATCAAAAGAACTCCCCCTTGGGTACTATTCGAACAGTCTGTCACAAAAGGAATGAATAGCCATTTGCAACTGCGGGCCACCTTTTCTTTGGTGCCCGAGACAGTGTTATGCCCCAGTCCCACCATGGGCAGCAGGAGCACGATACATACAAGCCAAACCAAAAGAGAATTAACCCATCATATATCGAGATGAACTGCGCATGTCGAGAAACAACTTTCTTTGTAGACGTGACTCATCATTTCCTCTTTCTAGCTGTCAGCTGTGGCTGTTTACCTAACTCAAGAAACGACTTTTAGAGGACGCTGATGCCCCAATGCAAGACCCTTAACCCGCCCACCCCCCAACTCCCAAAGTTTGATCTTTATAGGTTGGGTGTTTATTTAAATTGTGCCTTTCTATCCCTGGGAGATGATAAAGGCAGACTCCATTCCCTGTTCCTCAGTGACAGAGGGACATGCGAGCCCATGCTGCAAGCAGAAGCTCACGAACAGGTAACAACTACTTTCACGGCAGCATCTAAAAGACTCTCCTGTAACTATGACTCTGTTTGTTCAAACTCAATGTTTACTTAATGTTCCCTAACTAAATGCAGCATGGTACACTAGCACAGGGATACCAGGTGCTCAAGCAGGAGTCGGCAGGGTCAGGAGTAGTGAAGGGGAGTTGGGAAGATATGGGCTGAGCAGCGGGTGGGGGGAACCAGCCGTTGACCAGCCTCTTTGCCAGTTCACCCATCACTCTTTGCTTTGCTATGTATGTATAATCATTTATTTCTAACGTGCTTAATCCCGCAGAGGTTTCTAAGCGCGGACCCGCGATTCAAACCTGTGTTGCTCTGTGTCGTCTTGGTTCCAAGACAAGCACGTTGCCACCTGCTACTTGTCTGCAAGTACCCATTATTGCTTCTTCTCAGCTTCACCCTCACCATGCACTTCTCATGCTATCTATTCCTTTCCCTATTACTTCTCTCTTCACTCTCCTCCACTCAGACCATCTTAACTCTCTTCCCATTCCTATCATCTCTTCTCGAAGCCACCTCTCTTCTCACTCCACTACTCGCTCTATTCCCAAAACCTACTCCAACCCACCCTTCCATTAAAGTTCCTCTTCTCGCATCTACCCCCAGTGCTTCTCCATTTCTCAGACCCAATGTTGCTCCTTCTACATCTCTTTCTATTGCTCTTTGGAATGCACAGTCTGTCAGAAATAAGACCTCATTTACCTTCGACTTCTTCCATTCTCATTCTCCTTCTCCTTCTCTTGACCTCATTACCCTTACTGAAATCTGGATCTCTACTGCCGACTCTGCAACCCTTGCTGCCCTTCATGACCCTGCCTACACCATCACTCCCCCTACCCCCAGTGGCAGGGGTGGTTGTGTGGGGCTGTTTTCATTCTCCAAACATCCAATCTCTCCTACTCCCTTACCTTCAACTAATTCACCCTCATTCAAATACACTCTCTCCACAATCACTGCCTCTATGGCATACATATTATCCCTCTCTACCGGTCAGCTAGTCTGGTAGGTCAATTCTTTGGCCACATCTCCTAACTATTTGACTCTCTCCCTCCCGATCCCCCCCTCTTTGTCATTGGTGACTTCAACCTCCCCTCTCCCTGCTGCTCTATCCACTGACTTTAACTCTCATCTACTTAAGCACTCACTCTCATCTGTCCACTAACTGCTCACCCATTTAAATGCAAACTCGCTTGACCTTATTCTCATCTCCTCTGAACTCTCCACTTCTAATATCTCCACCGCTCAGATCACTCTATCGTCCTTGCCTCAATCTAAACCAGAGGTGTAGCCAGGATTGTCTAACAAGTGGGGCCTGAAGCTAATGTACCTGGGCCCACCGCAGTCACATTATTATCTGTAAATGCCCACAGAGTGCTGATGAGTGGACATTTACAGATTGTGGGTGGGTCTTGCCTGCTCAGGCTCTATCCTGTCTATGCCTCTGATCTCCACTCCTGCTTCTTCCCCACTCTCTACAGGCACTACAACAATTACTAAGCACAAGTTATCCTCCTCCAAACTCCCGGACAACCTCTCTGACCTACTCCACACTCTCTACTCTTATGCTGGACTCACCTTTCCATCCACTGAAGAAGCCTTCACTAACTTTAACACTGCTCTTTATGCACCCTTCTCTTCCCACTACCCCCTTACTACACTCACTCCTACATTCTCCCCTCTGTGGCCCTGAATTACACCTCTTATCCATACCCTGAAAACAACAATGCAGAAAAATCTTCACACTTGGCAAAGGTCAAGACAACCCCGGATCTCCAACCCTATCTCACTGCTCTTCAAAACGATTCTTCTACTATTGACTCTGTCAAACATGACTTCTATCTCTCTCTCGTTTCATCTCAATCCTCCCAAACTAGACACCTTCAAAGTCTCTCCACTCAATTCTCCCACTTCCTAAACCCACCTCAAGCTCCTCTACTCTTTCTGCACATGATCTTGCTCTCTACTGTGCTTCTAAAACAATACCCTTGCTACTTACTTTCTATCCCCTCCTCGTGCTCACCTTTCTCCACCACTCCTATCTTCCTCTCCTACTATGTCTTCCTTTGCCCCACCAACTCTGATAGGATTCTTGCTCTACTCCTCAAGGCTAACCCTTCCTGTGCCCCCACTGTCCCTGCACATTGTGAAGCACAGAGATCCCACTGATGCTCCACATCTTGCTTCCCTCTTCATCTCCTCTTCTGGCTATGCCACTTTTCCTTCCTCCTATAAGACAGCTACTGTCACCTCTCTCCTTAAGAAACTTGGTCTATATCCTAACTGTCCTGCCAACTTTAGTCCTGTCTCTATTCTACCACACTAATCCAAGATCCTAGAGCGAGTAATACTCAATCGACTCACTGAGATCCTTGATACTCACAACTTCCGGGACCCCTTCAATCTGGCTTTCGACCTCAGCATTCTGCCGAGACAGCTCTCCTCATTGTCAGAAATGTCATTTCTTCTGCACATTATGCAAATCTTTCATCTATTCTTATTGACCCCTCTTCTGCCTTCGATACTGTCGACCATTCAGACCATCTCTCTACCGTATCTCTCCTTGGCATCAATGATAAGGCCCTCTTCATACTATGCCCTCTGATACTTTCATGTATCCAGGAACAGCCTTTCCACCCCACTCACCCCCTTACTAATGGAGCTCCCCCAGAGCTGTCATTGGTCCACTTCTTTTCACTCTCTATACTTCAGCTCTTTGCAGCCTGATCCCCTCTCGCGGCTTCTCCATTCAACTGTTCGCTGACAACACTCAGATCTTCTTCTCCTTTCACTCCTTAACCGACGGGTATCAACCATTTCAAACTTTCTCTCTGCCATCTAATATTAGATGGCGCCTCACTCACTCATGCTCAACTCCACTAAGACTGAAGTTCTCTACTTCCCAGCAAAACAGGCTCTCTCCCTCTGCCCTCTCCAGACTACCTTCCTTTTTCTACTTCCGATCGTAACCTTGGTGTCATCGTCGATCCATCACGCAACATTTTGCTCTACATCTGCAAGTCTGCCACTGCAGCCAGACTAAACCTCCTCAGAAACATATGTCATCTTCCTTTCGAAACTGCTAAATAGCTAATCTCCTCCTTAGTCCTTTCGGGATCTGACTACTGTGCCAGTCTGCTCTATGGCCTTCCCAACTATGCTTTTTCACCTCTGGACAAAGCCTTCAACTTTGCTGTCTTTTTTCGTTATTTGTGTTCTTTCTGTTTTTGTTTTGTCCCTGTCTTTCCATATATGGGATTTTGTTATTTTTGACATATTGGATGTTGTGAATATATTTTCATTGTATGAATATGGTTTGTACATACAGATTGCCCTGATGACGGACTAGAGTCCGAAATTTATTGGGAGACAAAGCAACTGCTGTGTTTGTTCATCTCAAATGGAATCGGTATATTAAAAATCTGACCACTAAAGAATTTGGATATGAGTATACTTAACACAAACAAACTTTGATCATACAAATCAATGAACTTGAAGCTTGTTTTGAGCTTACATGTGAGCATGCAGCTCTCTGAAAAATAGTTTTCAGGGTTTCATTTGGCTAGCATAAGTTACCCATTGTGCTTTGGGTTATATTGCAGTGCTCCTCATATAGTGTTTATTTGCATCAGGCATTCCTTAGAATATTCAGAGGTTTTGCCCACCTTCTTGATCTTCTTGTAATTTTGTTACTGCCACTTTTATCGCATACCGCCGGACTTGTACTTAGGCCCTATATGTATTCTCACCTGACAGGACGGAGCTTGCCACTGCTGGCAGGACTGGAGCCTTGAAGATTGCCTCTCTTTGTTCTTTTGTGAGGGCAGGTAATACCCTCCCCAGACAAACAGCCACTCCACAAGAGTCTGTCTTGAGGACAGTAATCAAAGGGCACAACCATTCACAACAGGAGTAACCTCACATCAACATTGTATAAAGAGGATCTGAGCCCGGACGAGGGGGATCCAGGGTGCAGCATATCTACAATCCGATGGTTATATTGAGAAGGAAAGCAGTGGGGTTAGTGTAGACCAGTGGTCTTCAAACATTTTTGGCCTGGGCCACCCTCAGCAAAATTTGGGCAGGCCGGGCCCCCCCAAAATGTTAAATGGAAAGTATGTACAAATGGCTATGAACTATTGCGTGTCGTCACCGCACCCTACTCCTAGAATAGTCCCTGGGCTCCTCCACCTGCTCCCATCACAGTCGCTTGGCTCCCTCATCCCACTTCTACCCAGTGCCCTGGCTCTCTCCACCCCATCAAAGACCCTGGGATCGGCCCACACTGGTCCCACCACTATCCCAGTGCTCCCGCCCATCCTGCTTCCACCACAGTCCCTGGTCTCCTCCCACCCCGTTCCCAACACAGTCAGAGGGCCAGCGGGAGCTGGTGAATTTTTTAAGTGGAGGGGCATAAATATTTCCCACTAAAATGCCATAGTGACCGTGCTGTGAATTCTTTTTAAATAATAGGTTAGAATGTTGCATTTTAGAGCATACCTTAAAAGAAATGGGTAAAAAGCCAAACAGTTTGCACTTGGCAATGGGGGGCCAAGGGGGAAAGCATGGTATTTTTGACTGGGCATCTATGATAGATATCCAGTAAAAAAAAAAACATCCCTGTCCCCTGGGCTCCACAGATTTGGCTGGTGGGTAGGGGGATTGTGCAACAAAGGCATTTTTAAAATGCATTTGTTGTGCAACCCTCCTTTCCCCCTCTGCCCCCCACTCGCCAAAATCCGCTCAACGGACCGAATCAAGCACACACACACACTCATTCACACAGTAATCACTCTATCATTCATAGGAGCACCCATCACCATACACTCACTCATAACAGAAGCATACACGCATCCATACACATATTTAAAAACAAAATAAATTATTATAAACTTTCCTTCTGCAGATGCCTGTACGTGGGTGCTGAAATGCCCCGCTCCAGGTTGCTCTCTCCGTATGTGCGAGGAGGCGCTGGAGCTCCCCCTCGCACATACAGACATGCAGTGCCCCAGCCAGCATTTCCAATGAGCTATACAAGGCTGGCGAAGCAAAATGTCCCCAGCCTTGCATGGCTTAGTGATCATGTGCGGCTGTGGAATAGAACTGTCAAAGAGAAACATTGTTTCCCTTTGACAGTTCAGCCAGGCCAGGAGCTCTCCCTCAGCTGGAAAAAGCAGCTGAGGGAGTGCTCAGTGTTCCACTGGACTGGCTCCTCAGCTCCTCAATAATGGGTGAGGCGGCCTCTGAGTGGACAACCCCCTTGCCCATTATGGATGAGCCGCCACACTCGGACTGGCCTATAGGGCAATAGGGCAATGCCTGTACCAAAAATGCAAAATGCTTGTGTAGGCCAGTCAAAATGGGCCACTTTCGTAGCCAATCTGGGCCAGTTTGATGAGTTACCTAACTATGCAGCTTGTTGTTTTGACCACTGTTGCTGAATAAATGTTCTTTAAATATCATAATTTGCTTACATTTGAACAGAAAACACCTCCTTGGGGTACCATTCAAACAGTCTGTGTTCAAACCACGTTCAAACCAGTTTGCTGCCGCTGCCCACTAGCTGAGTAAGTCACTGCCTCGGCTCCAATCGCAAGCTCTTTACTGCATTTCACGCCCTCAAACTCTCACTCATACCACCATCATCATCTTTGCTGCTGCTCTCCATCACAGGTCGAACTGACCCTGGTGGATCCTCGAGTCCTGACCGTCCCTTGAATGCCGCGTGAAGCAGCTCCAACCAGTCTGCGTATCCAGTCACCAGCATCTTCACAGTCGATGCAACTGTCGAACTGACCCTGGTGGCCCTCACGTTCTGCACTTGTTCAAGCATTGCCTTCAAAATGCAGCGTTCTCCTGTTTGAACCTTCTCGACACCATTCCGCCATCTAGAACAATGCAACAAATGCGCTCAAACCTAGTTCAACTGAACTAATAGGACAAAGAAGCCTGGTTTGACATCATCGAGCCGCCAAGAACTGCAGAAGGTACTATTGACAGGGAACTGCCACCCTTGGTCCACCTTTAGGCCCTAAAGACTGATTAGGTCACCTTTAATCTCTTTTACATCAGAACATATCCTTTTGACAAATATTGTGGTTTTTATTTCCCCTACGCCCGCGATTCATTACTCAGAGTGCTACATCTTTCTATCTGTACATATTCTGTGTTCTTTCCTCAGGGGTATGTTTTAGTGTAATGTTTTTCTATTTTGTTTGCAGATGGTGTGTTTTATTAGTATATCTATTTGTATAGACCTTTGAATGGACATTCCCTTCATTTTGGACTGTTGTACTATTGCTGTTCGGGTTAGCCTTCCCTTGGCCCAGGTTACTAAAAAACGTGAAGTAGGTGTATCTCTTAACCGTGCCTGTTTTACCTTAAAGGCATGGTCTAGTAAAAAATGTTATTTAAAAAATAGACAGGCAACATAAAAAAAAAATACTAGCATTCTCTTTTTTTAAAACTTCCTATGTAAAATGTTGAGCTATTCAAGCTCAAAATTCGCAAAAGCAAGCACATGGGCGCATCCATTTTGTGAAATTGATGCCCTCATGTGCTGGCTTTTGCTTTTGCGGCACTAATGAAGGAAAAGCCAGCCAGCTGTAGTAAACAAAAGCTACCGCTGGGTGGCTTTCCCTTCATTAGTGCTGTACGTGGAGGACGGGGACCAGAGACCAGAGCAGGAAAGCTGCAGCTGAATCTTGGTAAGTGCTATTTATTTTTTAAAAAAAATAAGCACTAGCTGCATTTTTTTTCTAAGTTTTCCGGGCTGGAGGAGCCCGGAAAGCTTAGAAATAAAACCGCAGCTTTAAAAACGTTGTATTTATGTTTGCGGTCGCTTTTGAAGCGACCGCAAACATAAATACAACGTTATTGTGTTGGAAAACGCTGCGGTTTTTCTTTCCAAGTTTCTCAGGCTCCTCCGGCTCGGAGGAGCCTGAGAAACTCGGAAAGAAAAACCGCAGCGTTTTCCAACACAACCGCGTTGTGTTTCTTCCTGAATCTGCTTTCCCATTTGGGGCTCTCGGGCTCCCCACGGGGAGCCCGAGAGCCCCAAATGGGAAAACAGATTCAGGCAGAAACAACGCAGCATTGCGGAAAGCAAGCGCGTTGTTTCTGCCTGAATCTGCTTTCCCATTTGGGGCTCTCGGGCTCCCCGTTGGGAGCCCGGGAGCCCCAAATGGGAAAGCAGATTTAGGCAGAAACAACGCAGCATTTAGCATTTCCCATTTGGGGCTCTACGAGAACCCCAAATGGGAAATCAGCTGTAGGCAGAAACACTATGCGGCATGTAAACGCTGCGTTTTTTCTTTCCGAGTTTCTCAGGCTCCTCCGGCTCGGAGGAGCCTGAGAAACTTGGAAAGAAAAACCGCAGCGTTTTCCAACACAATGACGTTGTATTTATGTTTGCGGTCGCTTCAAAAGCGACCGCAAACATAAATACAACGTTTTTAAAGCTGCGGTTTTATTTCTAAGCTTTCCGGGCTCCTCCAGCCCGGAAAACTTAGAAAAAAAACGCAGCTAGTGCTTATTTTTTAAAAAAAATAAATAGCACTTACCGAGATTCAGCTGCAGCTTTCCTGCTCTGGTCTCCGGTCCCCGTCCTCCGCGTACAGCACTAATGAAGGGAAAGCCACCCAGCGGTAGCTTTTGTTTACTACAGCTGGCTGGCTTTTCCTTCATTAGTGCCGCAAAAGCCAGCACAGGAGGGCATCCATTTCACAAAATGGATGCGCCCATGTGCTTGCTTTTGCGAATTTTGAGCTTGAATAGCTCAACATTTTACATAGGAATGAAAAAAAAGAGAATGCTAGTATTTTTTTTTTATGTTGCCTATCTATTTTTTAAATAACATTTTTTACTAGACCATGCCTTTAATGATTGGGATCAGTTTTGGTTTGAGGGCAGAGTAGGTGCTTTAGCCACTATTCACCCTTCTACTCCCGCAGGGCAGAAGTCATTTCATCACAACACCGTACTTCGATACCTCCCTAAAAGCCGTAGGTGACTTGGCAGAGAAAGCTCCAAGTATGAAAGCCAAACTGCTGAACGCTGTGCAAGTTGAAAGGCCAAGGATATTTGCAGGAATGAGAACCTCTCCACCACTAGGTGATCCTCAAATTAACAATTATGTAGAAGCAAGGCACAGACGAACAAACAGATTTGAAAAGCAAAATGTAGTATTGCATCACATTAACGTTTGCACCAGAACTCAGGGACATACAACACCTGTTGAAGATTACATGGTAAGACTTCCCGAATTAGCACCCCTGGACAATTTTGGGGAGAGCATGCAGATGGCATGATTAGAGACATATTGATTGTTCATATTTACAACAAAAAGACTCAAAAATAAATACTTGAAAATTGAAATTATATTGGATAAAGCTATGCCAATAGCTAAAACAGCAGACAAAATCACACACAGGAGAAGAGAACAATCTTGCACACAATTCACTGCAGAATTTAAGCTAATGAAGCTCATAAGAACACAGGAGAAACACTGTCAAGACAAATACACAGAAAGAAATGTGTCTTCAAACTGTATCAGCTATAACTACTAGCACCCTTAATAAAGTCATGAACCAAGCGTTTAACCAAGAGGGTATTCCTCCGCACATCGTAACAGATAATGGAGTACAACTCACTTTGCATGAGGAGCAGAGATTCCTATAGATTAATAACATTAAGCAATGCAAAGCAGCCCTGTACCATCCACAGGACAAAGGGCTGGTCGAGAGGGCAAACTGATACATCGAAGGAAGTCTACAGCTCATACTGGCTTGTAAAATGGACCCAATTAAAGCAGGCTTAGAAGCGGTGGCAGCGCACTGTCTTACTCAGAACTTGACCACAGGGGTATCCCCACTTCAAGCCATCAGAGAACAACAACCTGTTTTATGTTGCTGCTCCTGTGGCTACCCAACATTGGAGAAGACAAGTCAATAGACATCAGCTCAATGCTATGGCACACTTCTAAGCCCAGAAGAAAGAGAAACATTGGAACAACAGCAAAACCAGGGACGTCATTTAGGGGTCGTCAGGGACCCCTGAGGTCCCCCTTTCTACCCCTGTGGTCTCCCTTGCTACCCCTGAAAAAAAAAAAATTAAAAAAATGCAAGCTCCTGTGACCAGCGCCATGTGGCCCTTTGCTTCTGGAGGGGCTGACTTTGTTGTTCAGGCCTCTTAAAAAAAAACAGGGTTCCACAAGTCTAACACTTTCAGCAGTGACCCTAAATAAGAAAGAATAGGAGTACAAATAATTTGGTTTTTCTGGAATTCTATACAATAATTGGTAGACTCATTAAAGGTTTATTTCAGGTACACTTCATCGGGTGAGTCACTGATTTAGTCTGTTCTTAAACACCTCAACTCAGCCTTTCATCCTTCTGAGGTCGATAAATGAGTACCAACACAGGTTGGGTGATATGTTATGTATATTTGTTCAATATAAAGCTCTTAAGCGTAAGTGCTTCATAATAAGACATCATTATCATTTGACCATGGATGTCTGCTTGCATTCACAGTAATTTGGCAATATGGGCCTATAAACACTAATCTGAACGATACATATGGCGATACATTTTTGTATGAAAATGAAATGTATATCACATTATAGTGATATCGTAACCATATTTTTCATAGTGTACCTATGAACAATGCTATATGATGCCACTTCCTGTTTTGTCAAGGGGTGAAAGGTTGTGTTCCATCTCTTCCCGTGATATCACTTAGGGGTGGGGTCAAATGACATCACTTCCTGTGATGTCATCAGAGGTCAAGGGTCATGTGATGTCACTTCCGCTACCCCACACATTTTGGTGAAATAACGTTCCTGAGCAAAATGCAGTTCAAGAACCTCACATTGAAACAGGGGACTTGATCAAGATAAAGATGAATCATATAGACCATGGGTGCACAACATACGGCCCGCGGGCCAATAGCGGCCTACCATGCCTTTTTGTCCGGCCCGCCAGAAACAAAGACTTTCCTAATGGAGGGCGGCGGTAAGCAGCATCGGCCGCCCTCCATTAGGAAAGTCTTTGTTGTCTTACGGGCCAGACAAAACACTGGCCCTCATTGGTTCAGCGCACACGAACCACGCAGCTCCTATGAGCCACGTAGTGCGTGTGTGCTGCACCTTGATGCCGGAAGGCATTTCAGCCTTGTCACGCCCACACCAGCCGTAGTGCCAGAAACCTCTCCAGCGTTCCAGCAAGTCTGGTAAGTACATGGTGGGGGGGCTGTATGTTTGTGTGTGTGTGTGTCTGTCTGTCTCGGGTCCGTCCTGACTGTGTTTTTTGTTTTTGTATGTATGTTGAGACTTGGAGGTACGGGGGGGTGTCGGGTGTGTATGAGTGTTTGTATTTGTATGTCTGCAGTGTATGTTGAGATGCGGGGGTTGGGTGGTGTGTCGGGTCTGCTTGAATGTGTTTGTGTGCAAGTGCAGTGTGTGTTGAGATGCGGAGGGGGGGTGTCGGGTCTGCCTGAATGTGTTTGTGTGCAAGTGCAGTGTGTGTTGAGATGCGGAGGGGGGGGTGTGTCAGGTCTGCCTGAATGTGTTTGTGTGCAAGCGCAGTGTGTATTGAGATGCAGAGGGGGTGTGTGTGTCGGGTCTGCCTGAATGTGTTTGTGTGCAAGTGCAGTGTGTGTTGAGATGTGGAGGGGGTGTGTGTGTCGGGTCTGCCTGAATGTGTTTGTGTGCAAGTTCAGTGTATGTTGAGATGCGGGGGTGGGGTGTGTGTCGGGTCTGCCTGAATGTGTTTGTGTGCAAGTTCAGTGTATGTTGAGATGCGGGGGTGGGGTGTGTGTCGGGTCTGCCTGAATGTGTTTGTGTGCAAGTGCAGTGTGTGTTGAGATGCAGAGGGGGGGGGTTTGTCGGGTCTGCCTGAATGTGTTTGTGTGCAAGTGCAATGTGTGTTGAGATGGGGAGGGGGTGTGTGTGTCGGGTCTGCCTGAATGTGTTTGTGTGCAAGTGCAGTGTGTGTTGAGATGCAGAGGGGGGGGGGGGTGTCGGGTCTGCCTGAATGTGTTTGTGTGCAAGTGCAGTGTGTGTTGGGATGCGGGGGGGTTCGGGTTTGTATGGGTGCATGGTGTATGCTTATGAGTTTGTGTGCTGAGTTGGGGGTGGGGGTTAGGGTCTGTATGGGTGCATGGTGTATGCTTGTGGGTTTGTGTGCTGAGTTGGGGGCTCGAGTTTGTATGGGTGCATGGTGCATGCTTGTGAGTTTGTGTGCGGAGTTGGGGGTGGGGGGTTCGGGTCTGTATGGGTGCATGGTGTATGCTTGTGAGTTTGTGTGCTGAGTTGGGGGCGGGGGATTCGGGTCTGTATGGGTGCATGGTGTATGCGTGTGGGTTTGTGTGCTGAGTTGGGGGCTCGAGTTTGTATGGGTGCATGGTGTATGCTTGTGAGTTTGTGTGCTGAGTTGGGGATGGGGGTTCGGGTCTGTATGGGTGCATGGTGTATGCTTGTGAGTTTGTGTGCTGAGTTGGGGGGTGGGGGTTCGGGACTGTATGGGTGCATGGTGTATACATGCTAGTTTGTATGCAGGGGTGGGGGGGTTGGGGTCTGTATGAGCATGTATGCATGGCACATGCTTGGTGGCATGGGGCATAGTGTTTGGTTGGGGGGTGGGGGCCATGGGGCATAGTGTTTGGTTGGGGAGTGGGGGCCATGGGGCATAGTGTTTGCTTGAGGGGTGGGTGTCTTGGGGCAAAGTGTTTGCATGAGGGGTGGGTGTCTTGCGGCATAGTGTTTGCATGAGGGGTGGGTGTCTTGGGGCATAGTGTTTGCATGAGGGGTGGGTGTCATGGGGCACAGTGCTTGGTTGAGGGGTGTGTGTCCTGGAACATAGTGTTTGGTTGAGGGGTGGATGTCTTGGGGCATAGTGTTTGCATGAGGGGTGGGTGTCTTGGGGCATAGTGTTTACATGAGGGGTTGGTGTCTTGGGGCATAATATTTGCATGAGGGGTGGGTGTCATGGGGCATAGTGTTTGGTCAGGGGGTGGGGGCCATGGGGCATAGTGTTTGCTTGAGGGGTGGGTGTTTTGGGGCATAGTATTTGCTTGAGGGGTGGGTGTCTTGGGGCATAGTGTTTGCTTGAGGGGTGGGGGCCATGGGGCATAGCGTTTGCATGAGGGGTGGGTGTCTTGGGGCATAGTGTTTGCATGAGGGGTGGGTGTCTTGGGGCACAGTGTTTGCATGAGGGGTGAGTGTCATGGGTCATAGTGTTTGGTTGAGGGGTGGGGGCTATGGGGCATCATGTTTGCTTGAGGGGTGGGTGCCTTGGGGCATAGTGTTTGCATGAGGGGTGGGTGTCATGGGGCATAGTGTTTGGGTAAGGGGTGGGAGCCATGGGGCATAGTGTTTGCTTGAGGGGTGGGAGCTATGGGGCATAGTATTTTCCATGTGTTTAATAAAAATTGGGGGTTGAAAAAGCCTCCTGCCACGCCAAGCCCCACCACGCCTACCGCCCCACCCACATTTACTTTTCGGCCCACTATAACCATCATGTAAGGTACTTTCGGCCCTCTGTCAAAATCAGTTGTGCACCCCTGATATAGACTATCTCTCTGAGTCCAGAAATCAAGAAGGGTTCCAGACACATAGGGCCTCAATACAAGTCTGCTGGTCGGGAAACAAGGGTGCCGGTAAGCTCATTGGCATCCTTGTTTCCGGACCAGCAAACTACGAGTCTGCCTGCCGGGGCCGCTGCACCCACCACCTGTCTGACCCTGCCATGTGCAGCAGCCATGGTAGGCAGACTCTTCTTAGGAAGCACCGGCACCGTTAGCAACAGTATCAGTGCTTCTGATTTCCCACTCCCATAGAGTCCAATATGACTCTATGGGTATGGGGACTACCATTTTCCCAGCACCTGACTTCCCGGGCCGCCAGACTTGTAATGTCTCGGTGGCAACGGGAAGTCAAGCGCTGATAAAATATTACGAGTCCGGTGGCAACCCACCGGTAGCACTGGGAGGGTTAACGCCAGACTCGGTAATAGGCCCATAGTGAACGAAGATGGAAAAACCTGGAATGTGGAATGCGTGGCCCTGGATTCATCAAAGAACTTTGCGAAGTGCAGGAAAACATGTGGAATAATGCTGACGTTGTGGACTCTATCAACAAACATAGCAAAACAAACTGAAGATCCAAACAACTGCTTCTTTATGGAAGGACAATCAGCTCACAAGTGACACCACTAAAACACAAACCAGGTCACCATGGGTGGGAAAGGTGAAGAATGTACTCACGCCTGAAGAAAGTAGATAACCTCCCTCCCTGAAGAACCTTCCAGAGACTACATGCTAATGAGACCCCAAACAACACTAAGACCCCCAGCAGGTACAAAGACTATCAGTTGAACATTGTACAGGGAGACTCTGGAATAATGTTTAGAAATGGGGCGGGGGGTGCGGTTTTCGACTTTCATGCAAATGCCTGAGGCTACAGGGACCTAGTGCGAGATGTAGAAATGGAAAGTGTGCACCAGGTGAAGGGGGAGGATATTGTATGGAGAGTCATGAGCGAGGGAAGATGAGGGCTGCAGCACACTCCTGCTAAGGCTCTGTTCACTACCTCAGTGGAGATTGCTATGCACGCTTAGGATTGTTATTGCATTTAGATACTCTGAAGTTCCTGAAGTCTGGATTACCTATAGCAGAACCACCTCCTTGACTCTATCTATGCTGCAAGCAATACCCTGGTGCTCGCCCGCTTCCAGAGGCTCGGTTCCCTGTAGGAGTTCCTCTTTTTCTGCAGCTCCTGCTTTGCTGGCCGTGGCTTTCTGGTCTTACACTCCTCTTTCTTCATGACTCCCGCCCCAACATTCGCCCTGAGATGGGGCTCCACTTTCCTAGCTTCCTCTGCTCATTTGACCCCGTTGTGTGGCGGCGACTCCTGTGTATGCCAGTCTCCCTGCAGCTTTTGTTTGCCCTGGCTCACTCTTCCCCTGCTCCCCTGAAATAGTTCCTGTACAAGGGATCCCATTGATTGTTATCACTCCGGTGCTTCCATCCTACAGTCAGCAGTGTCTCCTGCACCCATCCTGGTGAGGAATATATAAGGCTACCTCATTTTAGACCATGGTCTAAAATTAAGGGAAGAGTTGGGGAGTCTAAGTGCTCGTATTGGGAAAGCTGATTGCCTTTTCCTTCCTTTTTTAGTCTCATGTCACAAAGATTTATACCTGAAACATCAGTAACCAAACCATCAAGACCGAAGCCCCTCCATGGCAAATAGGGTATTCTTGTATTCTTCTCTATCCTGTCTGCCTTTGGAGGGTGGTGCTGGATAAGGAGGAGTATTCCCTGAAGAGAAGGGTCTTGAGTTACTTCCTGAACTCAGGAATGTTGTAACGGTCCTGATTGCAATCAGGATGGTGTTCCAAAAAGTTGGGGCATAGCAAAAGAAGTCCTGTTTCCTGGTGTTCTCTTTATGTGCCAGTTTAGTGTCAGGACCAGGGACGCCATTTGGGGATCACCAGGAGTAGCAATTGCTGCCTATGTCTCCCCCTCTGCTAAACCTAGATATGTCCTTGCAACCCCAGGGCCACTGATCTAAGAGGCAGTGCCAAGAGCAGATATCTGTGTTGCACCTGAAAAAAGCGGTTGTAAATGCAGCTGAATATGCCACAGCTTTAATCACCAGGAATCTAGATTTAGTTAGATGGATAAATAACAGGGATGAAAGAAAATCTATGAAGCCGCCATCACTAACAGGTTGGCAGTCCATTAGTGAAGAAGGCCTGAATGGTTGGGTTCAGAGGCGTGGCTATCTGTGCAGCTCATACCCAGTACTGTAGCGACAGGAAGGGAATGGCGGCTAGGTCTAGCTAGCTGGGAATGGGTAAGAGCAGCCTGCAGTACTCAGTGGTAGCACAGTATGAACGCACATCTCATCAGTGTTTGGTTGTCTGCTTTGAACATCCAGTGAGCCACTGGGCCTGTGACAAAATGGGTGTGTCCCAGTGGCTTCTGCCACCAATCGTGCATGGGTACTGTGTGACCTGACCCAGATCTGCCAGACTTGCATCACAGGCACACTGTAGATAGATGCTAGGTGAGGTAATTAATTTATATAAGTTGCCCTCTGCCTTTGAAGTAAACCATCTGTTGCTTCCTCAAACAAAAAAGATACATGTTTAGAAGGATAGTTCAGGGGCAATGCACTTGCTTTGGCAACAAGAGGATGCAATGCAACATGGGGTCAGTTCCTGTTCCAGTGCTTAGAAGTTGGCATTATGTAACATATAAAGGACCAAATAAAATAATAAAATGGACCTTTTCTAGCAGTGATCTCATGGAGCTGCTGCTGCTGTTTACATTTTAAAATAAAAAAATGCAATTACAGTGACCAGCAAAACATCCTTACCCTCTATTTCCCATCTTACAAAAAAACTGTGGGTTACTTACCAAATAAGCAAAACAGAAAGGTGATAGCTGAAAGGTTTCAAATAATTCATAACCACTGGCATAGCTCTGAGTTTGAGGTTTGTACTTGAAGCCCAATGTTATGGAGGCTGGTACTGGATGGAGACTTAAGATGTTGGGAGAGTGAGGCTTAGAGGCCGATTCATGGAATAATTAGCGCGGCGCAAGTGGGCAAAAACGTGCGAATCGCAGTGGAATAGCGAAAATCGCAGTGAACGTGCGAAAATCGCACGAAAAGCAGCGCACGTCGATTCATGGAAGGCCGTGCGCGAGAAAACCAGCGGATGTGCGAAAAAAAAGTGCGCGGCGCACGTTGGCGCACGTTGGCGCACAGGCCATCTA
Organism: Ambystoma mexicanum; assembly: GCF_040938575.1. Lineage (NCBI taxonomy): Eukaryota > Metazoa > Chordata > Amphibia > Caudata > Ambystomatidae > Ambystoma > Ambystoma mexicanum. Next base: position 382,788,505 of record NC_090925.1, read on the forward strand.
ACAGCGTGCGCCAGGTCACAGCGAAAATCGCACAGGCCACAGTGAAATTCGCACATAGCGCGGCGCACGCAATAAAAGTAGGCGGAACACGGGCGTAACACTCGGAATGGGGAACAACTTGCCAAAACGTGGGCGTCACGGGGGAAGTACAGGGCACAAGTGCGCGGAACGCCCACACGCTCGCCTACAACACGTATTCATGGAATAGAATAGGGGAAAAAAGCGCACGCTCAAACCAGCGCACAGGCACAAACACGACCGCCACAAGAAAGGAGGCGGTAGCGTCTCTGCGGCTGTAAGAAATGTGCGCCAAAAGGTGCGCCAACAAATAGCACCTATATACTGCCATGATGAATGTCCCATACTGTGGCCCTCCAGGAAAAATGACGTGCAAAGGGGTACCCACAAACACGGACACCCGCTGACAAAAAATACGTGTGCATGTATACCGGGGTGCGCGGGAAGTGTCACACGCGATTTGCAGGGTACGTGCATCACAGGGGTTCGCGTGAAGTTATTCACGCGATCGGGCCTGGGGGAGCGGGCTACGTGTATTACAGGGGTTCGCGTGAAGTTCCTCACGCGATCGGGCCTGGGGGAGCGGGCTACGTGTATTACAGGGGTTCGCGTGAAGTTCCTCACGCGATCGGGCCTGGGGGAGCGGGCTACGTGTATTACAGGGGTTCGCGTGAAGTTCCTCACGCGATCGGGCCTGGGGGAGCGGGCTACGTGTATTTCAGGGGTTCGCGTGAAGTTCCACACGCGATCGGGCCTGGGAGAGCGGGCTACGTGTATTACAGGGGTTCGCGTGAAGTTCCACACGCGATCGGGCCTGGGGGAGCGGGCTACGTGTATTACAGGGGTTCGCGTGAAGTTCCACACGCGATCGGGCCTGGGGGAGTGGGCTACGTGTATTACAGGGGTTCGCGTGAAGTTCCTCACGCGATCGGGCCTGGGGGAGCGTGCTACGTGTATTTCAGGGGTTCGCGTGAAGTTTCACACGCGAATAGCCTGGGCGCGTGAATTTGAGGGGTGCGCGGGAAGTTCCACACGCGATCGGGCCTGGGGGAGCGGGCTACGTGTATTTCAGGGGTTCGCGTGAAGTTCCACACGCGATCGGGCCTGGGGGAGCGGGCTACGTGTATTACAGGGGTTCGCGTGAAGTTCCACACGCGATCGGGCCTGGGGGAGTGGCCTACGTGTATTTCAGGGGTTCGCGTGAAGTTTCACACGCGAATAGCCTGGGCGCGTGAATTTGAGGGGTGCGCGGGAAGTTCCACACGCGATCGGGCCTGGGGGAGCGGGCTACGTGTATTTCAGGGGTTCGCGTGAAGTTCCACACGCGATCGGGCCTGGGGGAGCGGGCTACGTGTATTACAGGGGTTCGCGTGAAGTTCCACACGCGATCGGGCCTGGGGGAGTGGCCTACGTGTATTACAGGGGTTCGCGTGAAGTTCCTCACGCGATCGGGCCTGGGGGAGCGTGCTACGTGTATTTCAGGGGTTCGCGTGAAGTTTCACACGCGAATAGCCTGGGCGCGTGAATTTGAGGGGTGCGCGGGAAGTTCCACACGCGATCGGGCCTGGGGGAGCGGGCTACGTGTATTACAGGGGTTCGCGTGAAGTTCCTCACGCGATCGGGCCTGGGGGAGCGGGCTACTTGTATTTCAGGGGTTCGCGTGAAGTTCCACACGCGATCGGGCCTGGGGGAGCGGGCTACGTGTATTACAGGGGTTCGCGTGAAGTTCCACACGCGATCGGGCCTGGGGGAGTGGCCTACGTGTATTACAGGGGTTCGCGTGAAGTTCCTCACGCGATCGGGCCTGGGGAAGCGTGCTACGTGTATTTCAGGGGTTCGCGTGAAGTTTCACACGCGAATAGCCTGGGCGCGTGAATTTGAGGGGTGCGCGGGAAGTTCCACACGCGATCGGGCCTGGGGGAGCGGGCTACGTGTATTACAGGGGTTCGCGTGAAGTTCCTCACGCGATCGGGCCTGGGGGAGCGGGCTACGTGTATTTCAGGGGTTCGCGTGAAGTTCCACACGCGATCGGGCCTGGGGGAGCGGGCTACGTGTATTTCAGGGGTTCGCGTGAAGTTCCACACGCGAATAGCCTGGGCGCGTGTATTTCAGGGGTGCGCGGGGAGTTCCACACGCGAATAGCCTGGGCCCGTGTATTTCAGGGGTGCGCGGGAAGTTCCACACGCGAATAGCCTGGGCGCGTGTATTTCAGGGGTGCGCGGGGAGTTCCACACGCGAATAGCCTGGGCCCGTGTATTTCAGGGGTGCGCGGGAAGTTCCACACGCGAATAGCCTGGGCGCGTGTATTTCAGGGGTGCGCGGGAAGTTTTACACGCGAATAGCCTGGGCGCGTGTATTTCAGGGGTGCGCGGGAAGTTTTACACGCGAATAGCCTGGGCGCGTGTATTTCAGGGGTGCGCGGGAAGTTTTACACGCGATTTCTGCACGGTACGTGTATTTCAGGGGTGCCGGGGAGTCCCACATGTGATTTGACAGTGTGGGTCCTCCCAGGTGTACCCTGTACACCCTCCACGGCCCCTGCAGGCAGCCCACACCACAGGGGACTACCCTGCATCCCTGGTCATGTCCCGCAGGCAGCCCACCCAACATGGGCATGCCCCCCAGCAAAGGCACATGTCTCCTTGAACACCAACACATGTCCCCTTGCACCCCCACCCCCCAGCACTGTGGGGCACCTGCCAGTAGGCCCCCACCCATGTCCAACTCATGTCTCCCACCACCCCCACCCCCCAGCCACCAGGGTCACCCTCCACCAGGGCCCCACTCATGTCTCCCACCACCCCCACCCCCCAGCACTGTGGGGCACCTGCCAGCAGGCCCCCACCCATGTCCAACTCATGTCTCCCACCACCCCCACCCCCCAGCCACCAGGGTCACCCTCCACCAGGGCCCCACTCATGTCTCCCACCACCCCCACCCCCCAGCACTGTGGGGCACCTGCCAGTAGGCCCCCACCCATGTCCAACTCATGTCTCCCACCACCCCCACCCCCCAGCACTGTGGGGCACCTGCCAGCAGGCCCCCACCCATGTCCAACTCATGTCTCCCACCACCCCCAACCCCCAGCACTGTGGGGCACCTGCCAATAGGCCCCCACCCATGTCCAACTCATGTCTCCCACCACCCCCACCCCCCAGCACTGTGGGGCACCTGCCAGCAGGCCCCCACCCATGTCCAACTCATGTCTCCCACCACCCCCACACCCCAGCACTGTGGGGCACCTGCCAGCAGGCCCCCACCCATGTCCAACTCATGTCTCCCACCACCCCCACCCCCCAGCCACCAGGGTCACCCTCCACCAGGGCCCCACTCATGTCTCCCACCACCCCCACCCCCCAGCAGTGCAGGGTCACCCTCCACCAGGGCCCCACTCATGTCTCCCACCACCCCCACCCCGCAGCACTGTGGGGCACCTGCCAGCAGGCCCCCACCCATGTCCAACTCATGTCTCCCACCACCCCCACCCCCCAGCCACCAGGGTCACCCTCCACCAGGGCCCCACTCATGTCTCCCACCACCCCCACCCCCCAGCACTGTGGGGCACCTGCCAGCAGGCCCCCACCCATGTCCAACTCATGTCTCCCACCACCCCCACCCCCCAGCACTGTGGGGCACCTGCCAGCAGTCCCCCACCCATGTCCAACTCATGTCTCCCACCACCCCCACCCCCCAGCACTGTGGGGCACCTGCCAGCAGGCCCCCACCCATGTCCAACTCATGTCTCCCACCACCCCCACACCCCAGCAGTGCAGGGTCACCCTCCACCAGGCCCCCACTCATGTCTGTCACCACCCCCACCCCCCAGCCACCAGGGTCACCCTCCACCAGGCCCCCACTCATGTCCCCTATCACCCCCACCCCCCAGCCACCAGGGTCACCCTCCACCAGGCCCCCACTCATGTCTCCCATCACCCCCACACCCCAGCAGTGCAGGGTCACCCTCCACCAGGCCCCCACTCATGTCTCCCACCACCCCCACCCCCCAGCAGTGCAGGGTCACCCTCCACCAGGCCCCCACTCATGTCCCCTATCACCCCCACCCCCCAGCCACCAGGGTCACCCTCCACCAGGCCCCCACTCATGTCTCCCATCACCCCCACACCCCAGCAGTGCAGGGTCACCCTCCACCAGGGCCCCACTCATGTCTCCCACCACCCCCACCCCGCAGCACTGTGGGGCACCTGCCAGCAGGCCCCCACCCATGTCCAACTCATGTCTCCCACCACCCCCACCCCCCAGCCACCAGGGTCACCCTCCACCAGGGCCCCACTCATGTCTCCCACCACCCCCACCCCCCAGCACTGTGGGGCACCTGCCAGCAGGCCCCCACCCATGTCCAACTCATGTCTCCCACCACCCCCACCCCCCAGCCACCAGGGTCACCCTCCACCAGGGCCCCACTCATGTCTCCCACCACCCCCACCCCCCAGCACTGTGGGGCACCTGCCAGCAGGCCCCCACCCATGTCCAACTCATGTCTCCCACCACCCCCACACCCCAGCAGTGCAGGGTCACCCTCCACCAGGCCCCCACTCATGTCTGTCACCACCCCCACCCCCCAGCCACCAGGGTCACCCTCCACCAGGCCCCCACTCATGTCCCCTATCACCCCCACCCCCCAGCCACCAGGGTCACCCTCCACCAGGCCCCCACTCATGTCTCCCATCACCCCCACACCCCAGCAGTGCAGGGTCACCCTCCACCAGGGCCCCACTCATGTCTCCCACCACCCCCACCCCGCAGCACTGTGGGGCACCTGCCAGCAGGCCCCCACCCATGTCCAACTCATGTCTCCCACCACCCCCACCCCCCAGCCACCAGGGTCACCCTCCACCAGGGCCCCACTCATGTCTCCCACCACCCCCACCCCCCAGCACTGTGGGGCACCTGCCAGCAGGCCCCCACCCATGTCCAACTCATGTCTCCCACCACCCCCACCCCCCAGCACTGTGGGGCACCTGCCAGCAGTCCCCCACCCATGTCCAACTCATGTCTCCCACCACCCCCACCCCCCAGCACTGTGGGGCACCTGCCAGCAGGCCCCCACCCATGTCCAACTCATGTCTCCCACCACCCCCACCCCCCAGCACTGTGGGGCACCTGCCAGCAGGCCCCCACCCATGTCCAACTCATGTCTCCCACCACCCCCACACCCCAGCAGTGCAGGGTCACCCTCCACCAGGCCCCCACTCATGTCTGTCACCACCCCCACCCCCCAGCCACCAGGGTCACCCTCCACCAGGCCCCCACTCATGTCCCCTATCACCCCCACCCCCCAGCCACCAGGGTCACCCTCCACCAGGCCCCCACTCATGTCTCCCATCACCCCCACACCCCAGCAGTGCAGGGTCACCCTCCACCAGGCCCCCACTCATGTCTCCCACCACCCCCACCCCCCAGCAGTGCAGGGTCACCCTCCACCAGGCCCCCACTCATGTCCCCCTGCACCCCCACCCCCCTGCCACCATGTGCAGCCCCCACCAGGTCCTCACAATCCCCAATCATGTGCGTAATGGTCATCCTCCACAGCCAAAAAGACCTACCAATTAACCCATTCACCCACATGGAAATGGAAATCACATGTTACACCCCCAATGTACATGAAGCAAATGAACCCATGTCCGTCACACACATATTTTCAAATTGAATGGGAAAACACACAACATGACATGCATGAAACCAATGAGATGAAACCACACAGTGAACAATGGAAAAAAAAATGTATTGAAAAAAATACAAATGCCAAAGAAAGAAAACTAACTGCAATGTAAATGTGAAAAAATAAGCTGCATGTCCGCATAAAAACACAAAACTAGAAAATCAAATCCAAAAAATTATGTCCAAAGTGAAATGTAAAAACTCTCCATGCAACAAAGAACTATGTACAAAAATAACAAGGGTCCATCATCACAACTGAACTAAGGAAACCTCCTAAAAAACCTACCTAAATATCAACTATATACAAAAAGTGGAGCAGTGTCCGTCGACTCCAAATAATAATAAGAACGAAAGGAAACCTAAAACTAAAGAACTATATACAAAGGCGGCGGGCAAGTCCAGCGGCTCACTCTGTGGTGTTCCGGGCCAGGGCATCATCGAACTCCTGTTCGATGTCCCGGAGGCGGTCCAGTTCCATGGCCCCGAGGGTCCGCAGGGACGACGCCGTGTCCTCCACCAACCCCCTGCGGATTGCCTCGAGGCACTCGGCCCGCCTCAGGGCCCTCCGCATGGAGTTCTCCGCCCTGACCATTGTGAGCCGCGCCTCTTCCGCCCGCCGCCGCTCCGCACCTATGGCGTGGCCCAACCGCTGCCACACGGAAGACACTCTCTGTCCTGGGTCCTCCTGCCCTCCGGCCGATGCCTGCCCCTCCGATGTCGAAGGCCCCGAGCCTTCATGGCTCCCACCATCTTGCTGCTGCTGCTGCTCTGCCTCTGCCCGTGCACTGCCTCCTGCTGCCTGCACATCCTCCGCCGGCTGGGGTGCACCTGTTGATGTGGCCACCCCTGCTGGACGTCCGACTCCCGACTGTGGCAGGGATGCCTCCTCCACCAGCCTGGCCGCACTGTCAGAGGCAGCTCCACAGGGCACCCAGGTGACTGATGGGTGGGAAGATGGCACAGAGGACGACTGGCGCGTAGGGGGTCCAGTTGAGGAGGGGGTCGGAGCAAGCCCCATCAGACAGCGGAATCCGGCCTGGGTGACCTGTCCCAGCAGGCTGACGTGGTCAACGAGCCATTCGAGATGACGTGCAGTCTCTCCATGAAAAGACTGCAGGTCACCTCGCATGGCCCGTTGACGCAACGCCACGCCAGCCAGGACAGGCTCAACCCGGTCCTGGATGGCCACGTCCGCAGGCAGAGGAAGGCCAGTTGACGTCAGCTCATCCCCTGCCTGAAAACGGGTCTGGACGTAGGCATCCCTGCTGGTGCAAGATGATGCAGGGACAGGATCGGGGACAGGATTGCACACAGGCACCTCCGCGGCCGCCTGTGCTGCCTCCTGTCCCTGGTCCTGCACTGCACCACTAGCACCAGTGGGATCCCCACCTCCAGACCCTGTCTCTGGTGCTTGCGCGGCCCCCTCCTCCACCAAACCCCCCACCAACCTGGATGACTCTGTGCCATCTTCCCCTGTTGGGCCCTGTGGGGTCCCAGCTGCCCCTTCTGCTGCCGAGGAGTCCAACTGCAACCTCCGCCTCTTGGACCTCCCCCCGGCAGCTGCGGCCTGGGACGCGGCACCGGACTCCTCACTCCCCGACGAGATGACAACACGGGAGGGGAGCCGGGCCTTGCGTCTCCGGCTGGCGGTCGGATCCCCGCCGCTGTGCTCCACAGCACCTTCTCCGCCCTCTTCATCAGTTGACGCTGCAGACAGGGAGAAACAAAACACAGGCATCAGGGCACTGTACAATGGACACATACACGCATGACAGTTGCACATGAGTGGCATTGGCAAACCTCAGACATGTCATCACAATCCCCAACACACATGTCATTGCAACTGGCACACATGAGCCACACCACAGCCATATCGCAACTGCCACCACCATCCCTACACATACAACAGCATCAGCAGCCAAAGGGGAGCCATACATCACATGCAACACAGGAAGTGCACCACACATGTACACACACCACCACACTTGCATGCATGTCTACACCTCTGCCAAGTGTCGCACTGTTCAGACGGGCATCCATGTCACATCTGCCAATCAGGCTTCCACATACCGCTGTCACATGCATCCATGTAGCATCACTGTTGCACCTTTGACAAATACACACACATGCACATGTACACAGTGCTCATACATGCAGCCGAAAACAACATACATGCCTGACATCACGGACATGTCTACTTACATACACATTCATCCAAACATGTGTGCACGCACAACTGCATTTGCCATGCAAGCCCAAACACACAAGCACCATCCATGTCTCACACATTACAGCCCTCGCATGTGTCAGCCCCACGGCCCTGTACACCCCCACCCATACTCCACCCCATACAAACAGATGTGCAACCGGCACAATGGGGAATGATCACCACACGCCCTGCTCACAACCAGGATGCATGTACACTCACCGCTCGACTCCAGACGGCTCTGCTTCTCTAGGACCTGGACGTGGAGCGCTGGGGATATGCGTTCCAGGACCCCCATCTGTTCTTCCGACAAGTGGCCCCGGCGCCCCTTGGCATCCGCTGCCTTCAAGAGGCGCCGGGCCTTGTTCAGGGTCCTGGACCTGAAGTCCTCCCAGCGCTTCCTGACATGTTGTAAGTCCCGGACTGCCACCCCCTCCGCGTTGATGGCAGTCACGATGTCTGTCCAGATCCGAGTCCGTCCTTCCTTGTCGGCGCGGGAACTTCCAAAGAGGGCATCATACTGCCCCAGGACTTGCTCCACCAGGACACCAACTTCGGTGGCACTGAAGCTGGTGCCCCTCTGCCTCTCTGGCCGGGGGTTGTCAGTGGTCACAGATGGTGTTAGCCCCGACATGACAACCCCAGAGGCAGGAGTGGGTGGGCAACTGGGTCCTGGGGCTGGGCTGTGGAGCGATGGAATTCCAGTCGGGAGTCTTCTGTTCCAGCAGGGGTGGTCACAGCAACAGCACCCCTGGCTGATGTGCAGGCAGCAAATGGCAGTGCACGTGGGCAGCAGGCAGTCAGGCAGCAGCAGATAGCAGGTGGGAGCGTGCTCGGGGCTCTGGGGGGCAGTAATTCGGCCTTCTGGGCAGGAGCGTGGTCTCCCGTGTGCTCACGCGTGGCCAGCTTGGTACGGAGTGAATTGGCACGTGAAAATCCTGCACGTCAGCGTGAAAACCGAGGAAAGGCCCTTAGCGCGTAAGCGCGTCAGCACGCATACGCGATTCCATTGGACCAAAGGCCCTCAGCGCGTAAGCGCGTCTGTGACGTGACCCGCACGGGTGTTTCCCACACAGCACGTGATGACAGAGCACACGTGGAAAGACTGCACGTCAGAGTCTCATCGCGTGTAATTGGACAAAAGTGCGTGTACACGCGATTGGCCTATGTACGTGTATATGAGGTGTGCGCGGACACTTACACACGCAAGTACGTCAGCGCACCTGTATCCCGGTGTACGGCCATTTCCACCAATCACACGCAATGAGACTCTGACGTGCAGTCTTTCCACGTGTGCTCTGTCATCACGTGCTGTGTGGGAAACACCCGTGCGGGTCACGTCACAGACGCGCTTACGCGCTGAGGGCCTTTGGTCCAATGGAATCGCGTATGCGTGCTGACGCGCTTACGCGCTAAGGGCCTTTCCTCGGTTTTCACGCTGACGTGCAGGATTTTCACGTGCCAATTCACTCCGTACCAAGCTGGCCACGCGTGAGCACACGGGAGACCACGCTCCTGCCCAGAAGGCCGAATTACTGCCCCCCAGAGCCCCGAGCACGCTCCCACCTGCTATCTGCTGCTGCCTGACTGCCTGCTGCCCACGTGCACTGCCATTTGCTGCCTGCACATCAGCCAGGGGTGCTGTTGCTGTGACCACCCCTGCTGGAACAGAAGACTCCCGACTGGAATTCCATCGCTCCACAGCCCAGCCCCAGGACCCAGTTGCCCACCCACTCCTGCCTCTGGGGTTGTCATGTCGGGGCTAACACCATCTGTGACCACTGACAACCCCCGGCCAGAGAGGCAGAGGGGCACCAGCTTCAGTGCCACCGAAGTTGGTGTCCTGGTGGAGCAAGTCCTGGGGCAGTATGATGCCCTCTTTGGAAGTTCCCGCGCCGACAAGGAAGGACGGACTCGGATCTGGACAGACATCGTGACTGCCATCAACGCGGAGGGGGTGGCAGTCCGGGACTTACAACATGTCAGGAAGCGCTGGGAGGACTTCAGGTCCAGGACCCTGAACAAGGCCCGGCGCCTCTTGAAGGCAGCGGATGCCAAGGGGCGCCGGGGCCACTTGTCGGAAGAACAGATGGGGGTCCTGGAACGCATATCCCCAGCGCTCCACGTCCAGGTCCTAGAGAAGCAGAGCCGTCTGGAGTCGAGCGGTGAGTGTACATGCATCCTGGTTGTGAGCAGGGCGTGTGGTGATCATTCCCCATTGTGCCGGTTGCACATCTGTTTGTATGGGGTGGAGTATGGGTGGGGGTGTACAGGGCCGTGGGGCTGACACATGCGAGGGCTGTAATGTGTGAGACATGGATGGTGCTTGTGTGTTTGGGCTTGCATGGCAAATGCAGTTGTGCGTGCACACATGTTTGGATGAATGTGTATGTAAGTAGACATGTCCGTGATGTCAGGCATGTATGTTGTTTTCGGCTGCATGTATGAGCACTGTGTACATGTGCATGTGTGTGTATTTGTCAAAGGTGCAACAGTGATGCTACATGGATGCATGTGACAGCGGTATGTGGAAGCCTGATTGGCAGATGTGACATGGATGCCCGTCTGAACAGTGCGACACTTGGCAGAGGTGTAGACATGCATGCAAGTGTGGTGGTGTGTGTACATGTGTGGTGCACTTCCTGTGTTGCATGTGATGTATGGCTCCCCTTTGGCTGCTGATGCTGTTGTATGTGTAGGGATGGTGGTGGCAGTTGCGATATGGCTGTGGTATGGCTCATGTGTGCCAGTTGCAATGACATGTGTGTTGGGGATTGTGATGACATGTCTGAGGTTTGCCAATGCCACTCATGTGCAACTGTCATGCGTGTATGTGTCCATTGTACAGTGCCCTGATGCCTGTGTTTTGTTTCTCCCTGTCTGCAGCGTCAACTGATGAAGAGGGCGGAGAAGGTGCTGTGGAGCACAGCGGCGGGGATCCGACCGCCAGCCGGAGACGCAAGGCCCGGCTCCCCTCCCGTGTTGTCATCTCGTCGGGGAGTGAGGAGTCCGGTGCCGCGTCCCAGGCCGCAGCTGCCGGGGGGAGGTCCAAGAGGCGGAGGTTGCAGTTGGACTCCTCGGCAGCAGAAGGGGCAGCTGGGACCCCACAGGGCCCAACAGGGGAAGATGGCACAGAGTCATCCAGGTTGGTGGGGGGTTTGGTGGAGGAGGGGGCCGCGCAAGCACCAGAGACGGGGTCTGGAGGTGGGGATCCCACTGGTGCTAGTGGTGCAGTGCAGGACCAGGGACAGGAGGCAGCACAGGCGGCCGCGGAGGTGCCTGTGTGCAATCCTGTCCCCGATCCTGTCCCTGCATCATCTTGCACCAGCAGGGATGCCTACGTCCAGACCCGTTTTCAGGCAGGGGATGAGCTGACGTCAACTGGCCTTCCTCTGCCTGCGGACGTGGCCATCCAGGTCCGGGTTGAGCCTGTCCTGGCTGGTGTGGCGTTGCGTCAACGGGCCATGCGAGGTGACCTGCAGTCTTTTCATGGAGAGACTGCACGTCATCTCGAATGGCTCGTTGACCACGTCAGCCTGCTGGGACAGGTCACCCAGACCGGATTCCTCCGTCTGATGGGGCTTGTTCCGACCCCCTCCTCAACTGGACCCCCTACGCGCCAGTCGTCCTCTGTGCCATCTTCCCACCCATCAGTCACCTGGGTGCCCTGTGGAGCTGCCTCTGACAGTGCGGCCAGGCTGGTGGAGGAGGCATCCCTGCCACAGTCGGGAGTCGGACGTCCAGCAGGGGTGGCCACATCAACAGGTGCACCCCAGCCGGCGGAGGATGTGCAGGCAGCAGGAGGCAGTGCACGGGCAGAGGCAGAGCAGCAGCAGCAGCAAGATGGTGGGAGCCATGAAGGCTCGGGGCCTTCGACATCGGAGGGGCAGGCATCGGCCGGAGGGCAGGAGGACCCAGGACAGAGAGTGTCTTCCGTGTGGCAGCGGTTGGGCCACGCCATAGGTGCGGAGCGGCGGCGGGCGGAAGAGGCGCGGCTCACAATGGTCAGGGCGGAGAACTCCATGCGGAGGGCCCTGAGGCGGGCCGAGTGCCTCGAGGCAATCCGCAGGGGGTTGGAGGAGGACACGGCGTCGTCCCTGCGGACCCTCGGGGCCATGGAACTGGACCGCCTCCGGGACATCGAACAGGAGTTCGATGATGCCCTGGCCCGGAACACCACAGAGTGAGCCGCTGGACTTGCCCGCCGCCTTTGTATATAGTTCTTTAGTTTTAGGTTTCCTTTCGTTCTTATTATTATTTGGAGTCGACGGACACTGCTCCACTTTTTGTATATAGTTGATATTTAGGTAGGTTTTTTAGGAGGTTTCCTTAGTTCAGTTGTGATGATGGACCCTTGTTATTTTTGTACATAGTTCTTTGTTGCATGGAGAGTTTTTACATTTCACTTTGGACATAATTTTTTGGATTTGATTTTCTAGTTTTGTGTTTTTATGCGGACATGCAGCTTATTTTTTCACATTTACATTGTAGTTAGTTTTCTTTCTTTGGCATTTGTATTTTTTTCAATACATTTTTTTTTCCATTGTTCACTGTGTGGTTTCATCTCATTGGTTTCATGCATGTCATGTTGTGTGTTTTCCCATTCAATTTGAAAATATGTGTGTGACGGACATGGGTTCATTTGCTTCATGTACATTGGGGGTGTAACATGTGATTTCCATTTCCATGTGGGTGAATGGGTTACTTGGTAGGTCTTTTTGGCTGTGGAGGATGACCATTACGCACATGATTGGGGATTGTGAGGACCTGGTGGGGGCTGCACATGGTGGCAGGGGGGTGGGGGTGCAGGGGGACATGAGTGGGGGCCTGGTGGAGGTTAAGCCTGCACTGCTGGGGGGTGGGGGTGGTGGGAGACATGAGTGGGGGCCTGGTGGAGGGTGACCCTGCACTGCTGGGGGGTGGGGTTGGTGGGAGACATGAGTGGGGCCCTGGTGGAGGGTGACCCTGGTGGCTGGGGGGTGGGGGTGGTGGGAGACATGAGTGGGGGCCTGGTGGAGGCTGCCCCTGCACTGCTGGGGGGTGGGGGTGGTGGGAGACATGAGTTTGGTCCTGGTGGAGGCTGCCCCTGCACTGCTGGGGGGTGGGGGTGGTGGGAGACATGAGTGGGGGCCTGGTGGAGGGTGCCCCTGCACTGCTGGGGGGTGGGGGTGGTGGGAGACATGAGTGGGGGCCTGGTGGAGGGTGACCCTGGTGGCTGGGGGGTGGGGGTGATAGGGGACATGAGTGGGGGCCTGGTGGAGGGTGACCCTGGTGGCTGGGGGGTGGAGGTGGTGGTAGACATGAGTGGGGGCCTGGTGGAGGGTGACCCTGCACTGCTGGGGTGTGGGGGTGGTGGGAGACATGAGTGGGGGCCTGGTGGAGGGTGCCCCTGGTGGCGGGGGGTGGGGGTGATAGGGGACATGAGTGGGGGCCTGGTGGAGGCTGCCCCTGCACTGCTGGGGGGTGGGGGTGGTGGGAGACATGAGTGGGGGCCTGGTGGAGGCTGCCCCTGCACTGCTGGGGGGTGGGGGTGGTGGGAGACATGAGTGGGGGCCTGGTGGAGGCTGCCCCTGCACTGCTGGGGGGTGGGGGTGGTGGGAGACATGAGTGGGGGCCTGGTGGAGGGTGCCCCTGGTGGCTGGGGGGTGGGGGTGGTGGGAGACATGAGTGGGGGCCTGGTGGAGGGTGCCCCTGCACTGCTGGGGGGTGGGGGTGGTGGGAGACATGAGTGGGGGCCTGGTGGAGGCTGCCCCTGCACTGCTGGGGGGTGGGGGTGGTGGGAGACATGAGTGGGGGCCTGGTGGAGGCTGCCCCTGCACTGCTGGGGGGTGGGGGTGGTGGGAGACATGAGTGGGGGCCTGGTGGAGGCTGCCCCTGCACTGCTGGGGGGTGGGGGTGGTGGGAGACATGAGTGGGGGCCTGGTGGAGGGTGCCCCTGCACTGCTGGGGGGTGGGGGTGGTGGGAGACATGAGTGGGGGCCTGGTGGAGGGTGCCCCTGGTGGCGGGGGGTGGGGGTGATAGGGGACATGAGTGGGGGCCTGGTGGAGGCTGCCCCTGCACTGCTGGGGGGTGGGGGTGGTGGGAGACATGAGTGGGGGCCTGGTGGAGGCTGCCCCTGCACTGCTGGGGGGTGGGGGTGGTGGGAGACATGAGTGGGGGCCTGGTGGAGGGTGCCCCTGGTGGCGGGGGGGTGGGGGTGATAGGGGACATGAGTGGGGGCCTGGTGGAGGGTGCCCCTGCACTGCTGGGGGGTGGGGGTGGTGGGAGACATGAGTGGGGGCCTGGTGGAGGCTGCCCCTGCACTGCTGGGGGGTGGGGGGGGTGGAGACATGAGTGGGGGCCTGGTGGAGGCTGCCCCTGCACTGCTGGGGGGTGGGGGTGGTGGGAGACATGAGTGGGGGCCTGGTGGAGGGTGACCCTGGTGGCTGGGGGGTGGGGGTGGTGGGAGACATGAGTGGGGGCCTGGTGGAGGGTGCCCCTGCACTGCTGGGGGGTGGGGGTGCAGGGGGACATGAGCAGGTGTGCAGGGTAGTCCCCTGTTTTGTGGGCTGCCTGCAGGGGCTGTGGAGGGTGTACAGGGAACACCTGTGAGGACCCACCCAGCCTAATTGCGTGTGATAATTCACGCACACCCCTGTAATACACGTACCAAGCCAAATCGCGTGTGATAATTCCCACGCACCCCTGTAATACACGTACCTGGCCAAATCGCATGTGAAACTTCCCGCGTACCCCTGTAATACACGTACCCTGGCCAATCGCGTGTTGAACTTCCCGCGTACCCCTGTAATACACGTACCCTGGCCAATCGCGTGTTAAACTTCCCGCGTACCCCTGTAATACACGTACCCTGGCCAATCGCGTGTTGAACTTCCCGCGTACCCCTGTAATACACGTACCCTGGCCAATCGCGTGTTAAACTTCCCGCGTACCCCTGTAATACACGTACCCTGGCTAATCGCGTGTATAACTTCACGCGTACCCCTGTAATACACGTACCCTGGCCAATCGCGTGTTAAACTTCCCGCGTACCCCTGTAATACATGTACCCTGGCCAATCGCGTGTTATACTTCCCGCGTACCCCTGTAATACACGTACCCTGGCTAATCGCGTGTTAAACTTCCCGCGTACCCCTGTAATACACTTACCCTGGCTAATCGCGTGTTAAACTTCCCGCGTACCCCTGTAATACACGTACCCTGGCTAATCGCGTGTATGACTTCACGTGTACCCCTGTAATACACTTACACTGGCTAATCGCGTGTTAAACTTCCCGCGTACCCCTGTGATACACGTACCCTGGCCAATCGCGTGTTAAACTTCCCGCGTACCCCTGTAATACACGTACCCTGGCCAATCGCGTGTTAAACTTCCCGCGTACCCCTGTAATACACGTACCCTGGCTAATCGCGTGTATGACTTCACGTGTACCCCTGTAATACACTTACCCTGGCTAATCGCGTGTTAAACTTCCCGCGTACCCCTGTAATACACGTACCCTGGCCAATCGCGTGTTAAACTTCCCGCGTACCCCTGTAATACACATACCCTGGCCAATCGCGTGTTAAACTTCCCGCGTACCCCTGTAATACACGTACCCTGGCTAATCGCGTGTATGACTTCACGTGTACCCCTGTAATACACTTACCCTGGCTAATCGCGTGTATGACTTCACGTGTACCCCTGATATGCACGTTACCCGCTTTGCGTTCCTTGTTTGGCTGCCCTGTAAACTGGTCCAGGGTTAGCGCAGCCCTTTGCGATGATTTAGCGATTTTGCTGGCTTTTCCTTGCGCGAGGGCGTTCTTGGGGGCGTTACTGGCGCTGCTGCAGGGTCGCTGCGATACTCTGCGCCACGGCTGGTTTGGGAGCATGAAATCCATGAATACGCTGTGCGCGGAAATCGGTTTTAGCGCACGTGCCTGGCGCAGTCAATCGCACGCGGACACTCTGCGCCAGCCGCTTGCGACACTTTTCTGCGAAATTCTATGAATTACCCTGTTAATGTGTTGTAAGGGAGTTAAAATGCATTGAATGTACATATAAGATGTTTGAGGAGGGTAATTGAGACTCAGACTGTTGGGGTGTTGAAGGAGGGTAGTGGAGACTTAAGTTGCCAGTGTGCTTGAGGTTGATGGTGTTGGAGAATGCTGGAGACTTAAGTTGCTGGAGGGTGGCACTGTGTAAACATGAAGGTATTTGAGCAGGGCATTGGAGATGATATGGTGCTCGAGGGCGGGAGTGGGTGCCAGACATTTAAAGCTGTTGACAGAAGGCCCTTATCGACTTGCATTGGATGGTGGGGTGCCTGTGGTGCAAATGCTTGGAGGATATTCAGGTTCTGGGTGACTGGCCGGAGTGGGTTGCTGTGCAATGGTTCAAAGTGCACTATTGACAACATAATCCCTATGTATATTGTCCAGGTGTAAAAGCATGAAGTGGTACATCCTCTGATTGTTTTCTGGTTGGAGTTGTGTTGGTCAGTTGCAGTTTTCAGTCTGTGGCCAGACACCTGGCAGGCACTGGATATCTGCACCTTAGGGTTTAGGCCTCTTTGAGATTCTCTGCCTGTTTACAGTTTAGCCCGAGTGATGTACAATAGCCTAGGCTGTTGTGTTGGACGTCTGCTTACATTCAAAGTAATTTTGTAATATAGGCCTGTACACACTGATATTAACGCTACATATGGTGATCCATTATTCTATGAAATGTATCATATTACAGTGCTATCGTAACCATATTTTTCTTAGTGTACTGAGGAACAGTGCTATGTGATGCCACTTTCTGTTTTATCAAGGGTTGAAAGGTCATGTGCTATCATGTCTCGTGATGTACCTTGGGGTGGGGTCAAATTACTTCACTTCCTGTGATGTCATCAGAGGTCAATTGTCGTGTGATGTCACTTCCGCTATACCTGGAATTATGGTGAAATGATGTCCCTGCTCACGCCTTGTAAATGTCTGGTTTCCAGAGGAGTGCAACCCACCTGAGTCCATGACCTTTGAAGCTATGTATGCTGGCATTTGGATAAACTGCCTTATCTGTGATGCAGGCAGTTATGAAAGAGTTTCCTGGGATGCCAGTAGGGATAAGGGAAAGATGGCAGCTCCCTATAGTGGCTCGGGAATCACCCTCCCAAACCAGACAAATAGCACCCGTAAAATGAATACCCCTGTGCTTTTGTGAGGCTCAGAAGTGTCGGGGAACCTCTTCCTATGCTAGCGAACGCCTCCTGTGCAGAAGATCTGCTAAACTGAAGAGGCTGTGATCGCAGTTGCAAGCTGCTGGGGACACTAGCAGGGTTTGAAAGAAGGAGGAGCCCAAAGGTACATGGCAAAAGCTGTCACAAAGGAGGTTTGGTGAGCACTGTATGCATGTGACAAAATCTCTACTGCTCTGCAGGAGTACAGGGATTAGCAGTGAATACAACTCCTATTTAGCTGCACACTATTACTAAACCAGCAGTGATCACAATCATGAAGGTGAAAAAGGCACAGGCAACAGCTATACCACTTTCAGCTCTTAGAGTAGCGCAGGCTAAGGGCAGGCTATACTCTTGAGGAGTGATGTGAGCTGGTACAGAAGCAAACCAAACAATAGCACTGTGGTACCAAAATAAAAGAATGCCGACCAATGTTCTATTAAAATAGGGTAGTAAATTGAGTTGTATTCGAGACGGGTTGAGTCGATAGCTTCCAGTGGGTTGAGTCGGTGGTCCAGTCATGCCGAGATGATGCATCCGCTGGATCGAGTCAGAATTCAAGATGGGTTGAGTCGATGGCCTCCAGTGGGTCAAGTTGGTGGTAGAGGCATGTCAAAATGATACTTCCACTGGATCGAGATGGCATTTAAGATGGGTCAAGTTGAAGGCTTTCAGTGGGAGGAGTCAGCGCTTGAGTCAGGCCGACATGATGCTTCAGGTGGATCGAGTCGGTGGTGGGCACACGAAAAGTCAATTGCTTCCATGGAGTCGAGCCAGGACGATCTGCTTCCATGGGCCGAGTCAGCATTGAGACAGCTTGAAAAGCAGGTTAGCGAATGCAAGCACATAGGCAGCATTGCAGGTCATCTATGGACTCTAAGTGCGTCGAGCACTGTCGGATCTGGTCGAAACATATCTCAAGGTGGGAGACAGGTTTTGGGTTGCTCCTGGCTCTCTGAATATCTGCAGGATCAACAGGGGCAAGGTGAGTCCTTTGTTTTGGAAGTTTTCCAGGGAGCACCTGTGGGGATCCTCCCCATTTAGTGAGCAGAATCCTAGTTCCAGTGTGCAGGTAGAAGATGGGTCTTGGTAAATTGCAGCCCCCAGGACTTTGGAGCAGATGAACTTCCAATACAGTTCCAGATGAGTCCAAAGAAGAAACACCTATGGGGTGGGTCATCCCTCTTATATAGGCAAAATACCACAGTGGATTGGTTTCCTTCTATCCTTCTATAAGGGGTCCAATTCTGGCTGCTGTTTCAGAATCTTCTACTCTGGTGATGTCATACCCAGAGTGCTCTGTCTGTGGGAAATGTAGAAAAGGGCACAAAGTGTGAAATCCCTAGTAAAATCTGCGTTGATGGGTCCCCTACGTGGACTGTAGTTCTCCACTGTGCTACTCCAACTCTGCACCTTCCCTTTCCTGCCTACATCAAAAGGACTCCAGTAATCAGCACCATAGTGAGAATGGCCTATTCTATTGAAACGTCTACCATTGAAACACTGGTTCCCAGCTAAGCCCACAGGGAGAGTTTCTGTGCTTTGAAAAAGGTGACAAACCTTCCTAGGAGGACAAAAGAGAGAGTTTCTTTGGTGGAACCCAAATGGTTGCTTTCGGTGAACCCACCAGCCCAGGCAACTAAGTACATACCAGGTCCTGTCATAAATGGGTCACTGCCCACCAAGATGACAATAAAAGGACATCAGTTATTTGTAAGTGTACAATTGTGTTATCCCAGTAAGCACCATGTCAAAACTAGACATGGCTTATACGTAGTTATTACAAACTGCCACCAGAATTCTGGGGGCACACAATTGGCATTCTACTGCTGGAAATGTTATCAGAAATGACCCACGAGGGTGCAGCTTGATGGCTGGTTGTCGGACTGTGTGACGTGTTCTGTAGAGGAACAGATGTACACATCCACAGGAGATCCTACCGCCTACCTCCGCTGTATTGGAGACATGAGACCGTGCCCTTTCTAACACCAGCTTTTGTACCAATACCGCAGTGAGTATTCAGAAGACGGTATCCATTAAGACAACCATATCGAATGTACCCATGACTTGATGACAGCCTGCAGGAGGACACCCCTGAAGGAATATGAGAAAGAGCTAAGAAAATAGACTGATGACATCATAAGAAAGTGCGCACAAAGTCCATAAATACTGAATGAAGACAATATATGAATCCTAGAGGAGAAATGACGAAGTAAAGAATCAAGTGAACCTTAAAAGTGTAAAAGAAGATTACACAGTAAAAGTGCTGCAGAAATCAGAAGTATAATTAATGTACATGTGCTGAAACGCAAGCTAGAGCAAGTCATTATATAGGCTAGCTACAAGTAGTGAATAGAATACAAGCAGAGCCGCCATTGTACAGAAACTGGACATTGGTATCATGAACTAATTAAGCCAAAGAACCATGTAGAGAAAATGAAAGGCTGTGTCGCAGTAGAATAGCAGGTTGTTGGAGCTATGTTGGGAGGCTGTCTGGCCTGAAGTCAAGAACTGAGAAGTCGAGGTCAGCTATCTACGCTGAAGATGAACATGTGTGCGGAGGATGAATCCTGCCACTTAAGGTTTGTTTGTTTGTTTATTTGTTAATGCGCGCCAAACCCTTGGGTAGCCGGGCGCAACAGTGTACAAGAAATCTTAAGCTTATTACAGTATTTGGCATGAGTAAATAACACACTAAGGCAAAAAAATATATACAAGAATATATACAAACATATGTACCAGTACAGGGCATATCTTAGAGGTGTCCAGGGCACTCTAGCAAGTTGTCTACGCAGCCAGATATATAATCAGGTTTATAAGTCAGGCTCATAAATCTAGGTATCATATATGGGCTAGGTAGGTAGGTGGTGATGCATGCTCAGCTGTCTCAAGTACGGGATAGTTCATGGAAGCAGATGGTTCAGTATGGGCAAGGTAGAAGTAGGCTGGGTGTCAGTCAAGTTATGTGTCATTGGCACGCAGCCATTTAAGTATCTTATGTCTGAATTTAGGGTACGGTTGTTCAGTTCTGAGGTCGAGTGGTAACTTGTTCCAGCAGTGAGCCGCTTTGACTGGAAAACTAGTTCCTCCCGCCGTCGAGCGTTTGAACCTAGGGATCTCTAATTTAAAGGTGTGAGCAGATCTCTTGGGGCGCGTGGACGTTTTCCTCGTGATTTTTTCCACTAGGTACGGGGGAGCTAGGTTGTTTAGACATTTAGAGATGAGGGAAGCTGTTTTGAGTAGGATTCTGTCCATTATCTTTAACCAGTTAACCTCTTTCCTGGATTTGGTGATGTGCTCTCTGTGAGGGATGTTAAGTGCTGCTCTCAAGGCATTGTTCTGCAGTCTTTGAATTTTGTCTGTGATGTATTTATTGGCTCCTGAGTACATGGCATTGCAGTAGTCTAACCTAGACATGATAAGAGCATTGGCTAGAGTGATACAACTAGCACTGGAGAGGTACGATCTGGATGCGCGGATGAGTTTGCAAGTGTAGGTGGTAGAAGAGGCAAGGGAGTTGACTTGCTTCTTGAGAGTAAGGGAGGAGTCCAGATAGAATCCAAGGGTTTTAACCACAGACATCACTTTGATAGGGTTGTTATCAATGTTGAAGGATGTGTAGTTTGGGCTTAGTTTTTGGATGTTAGCTTCAGAGCTTAAGATTAGTATCTCCGTTTTATCGTCATTCAGGCAGAGGCCATGGGAGGCCATCCATGCCTGAATGAGGGTGTATATCTTGTTCACCAAGGCTGTGTCTGCCTCGAAGTCGCCCGAAAGGGGTATGATGATCTGGGTAGTGTAGGTGACACCCAGTCTGTCCAACTTGTCAAACAAAGGCTTGGTGAAGATGTTGTACATGGTGGGGGAGACACAAGATCCTTGTGGGACACCACAGGTTATTTTGATAGGGTCAGCAGAGTCGGACGTGGAAAAGACTCGCATAGTGCGATTAGCTAAGAAGGATTGGACCCAGACTATGGCATCTCCGGTGAAGTTGGCGGCAGATCTGAGGTGGTTGCATAAGACTGCATGGTCCACCAAGTCGAAAGCTGCCGACAAATCCAGTAGGAGGAGCAAGGCTGTTTTTCCATTATCCTTTAGTTCCTCAATTTGTGTCTTGAGGTCTAGCAGAGCTGTTTCCGTGCCATGGAGTGGACGGAAGCCAGATTGCTGTGAGCCAAGCAGGTGGTTAGCTTCCAAGTAGTCCTGGATTTGTATGTAGGCAGCTCTGTCTAGGATTTTAAGTAAAAATGGCACGGTGGTGATTGGTCTATAGTTGGTCGGGATAGTGGGGTCCAAGGTTTGTTTTTTAAGTAATGGGAGGACCCATGATTCTTTGAGATTGGTGGGTACTGTGTTGGATTTAAAGGAGGAGTTTATAAGCTTGGAGATAAAGGGAGCTAGGTCCCTAGCTGCGTCCTTTATTATTTGTGCTGGGCAGGAGTCGCCCTTGCAGTTTGAGGGTTTGAGGGAGAGTATTATTTTTTCTGTGTCGATTATGGAGATGATCTTGAATCTGAAGGGTGTGGTAGTCTTATTCTCCTGGGGTTGAGGTGTTTGTTGGTCCAAGGGTGATAGTGTGGCCTTTTTTTTTTTACAATTTTGCATTGAAGAGAGGAGATTTTCTTAGAAAGGGTGTTTTGTATGTTGGTGCACCATTCTTTGTTTTTAGGGGCATTGTCTATAGGTTGAATTGGAGATTCCAGTTCACGGAGGATGGCGAATAGCTCTTTAGTATTAGAGTTAGCTTTCGTAATCCTGTCATTAATGGTATTCTTCTTAGTTTTGATTATTTCTTTTTTGTAAAATTTGACAAATTCAGTTAGGTTGTTTTTGTTGTTTTCAGTGGGTGAGTGGCGCCAGGTGGATTGGAGCGTTATTTTTTGTAATCTTAGAGATTTAAGATGTGGTGTAAACCAGGCATTTAAGTGGGCTTCCTCTTTAGATTTGCGCAGTTGAATTGGAGCAATTACATCTAGGGGCCGATTCATGGAACAAACATGCGCCGAAAATCTTTGCGCAAGCAGGCGCAAGCAGGCGCAAGCAGGCGCAAGCGCAAAAAAACAGGCGCATGCGCACGCGTGCGATTCATGGAAGTCCCTGCGCCTGTTGTCCTCGGGATGTGCGCCAAACCTGTGCATGGCGCACACATCACTGCAACATCCCGAAAGGCGTGAAAGCGCACAACCTCGGCGCATACACCAGAAAGTGGGTGGAACACGGGGCGTAACGCGCGGAATGGGGAACAACGCGCGAAAATAAGGGCGTAACTCGGGATGTACTGCAGGGAAGCAGACGGAACGCCCACAAGCACTCGAACCACACGTATTCATGGAATCGAATAGGGCAGAGCCACGCACAGCCAAAGACACGCACAAGCCGAAACACGTCCGCCACACGAAGGCAGGCGGTAGCGTCCCTGCACATTACAAAAGTGGCAATATACAGCAATTGGGCCTGTGCGAGCGGGGCACGTGTATTTCGGGGGTGCGCGGGAAGTTACACACGCGATTGAGCGGGGTACGTGTATTTTGTGGTTGCGCGGGAAGTTACACACGCGATTGAGCGGGGTACGTGTATTTCGGGGGTGCGTGGGAAGCTACACACGTGATTGAGCGGGGCACGTGTATTTCGGGGGTGCGCGGGAAGTTACACACGCGATTGAGCGGGGCACGTGTATTTCGGGGGTGCGCGGGAAGTTACACACGCGATTGAGCGGGGCACGTGTATTTCGGGGGTGCGCAGGAAGTTACACACGCGATTGAGCGGGGTACGTGTATTTCGGGGGTGCGCGGGAAGTTACACACGCGATTGAGCGGGGTACGTGTATTTCGGGGCTGCGCGGGAAGTTACACACGCGATTGAGCGGGCTACATGTATTTCGGGGGTGCGCGGGAAGTTAGACACGCGATTGAGCGGGGCACGTGTATTTCGGGGGTGCGCGGGAAGTTACACACGCGATTGAGCGGGGTACGTGTATTTCAGTGGTGCCGGGGAATGCTATCATCTTGCACCAGCAGGGATGCCTACGTCCAGACCCGTTTTCAGGCAGGGGATGAGCTAACAACAACTGGCCTTCCTCTGCCTGCGGACGTGGCGATCCGGGTCCGGGTTGAGCCTGTCCTGACTGGTGTGGCGTTGCGTCAACGGGCCATGCGAGGTGACCTGCAGTCTTTTCATGAGGAGACTGCACGTCATCTCGAATGGCTCGTTGACCGCGTCGGCCTACTGGGACAGGTCACCCAGGCCGGATTCCTCCGTTTGATGGGGCTTGCTCCGACCCCCTCCTCAACTGAACCCCCTATGCGCCAGTCGTCCTCCGTGCCATCTTCCCACCCATCAGTCATCTGGGTGCCCTGTGGAGCTGCGGAGGCGGGCCGAGTGCCTCGAGGCAATCCGCAGGGGGTTGGAGGTGGACACTTCGACGGCCCTGCGGACCCTCGGGGCCATGGAGGAGGACCGCCTCCGGGACATTGAGCAGGAGTTTGATGATGCCCTGGCCCGGGACATCCAAAAGTGAGCCGTCAGACTAGCCCGCTGCCCTTGTACATAGTTATGTAGTTAGTGTTAGGTTTCCTTTGTTTTTGATTTTATTTTGGACCTTTTGGACAATGGGCCACATTTTTGTATTTAGTTTTTTTTTATTAGTTAGTGTTGTTAGATAGGTTTCATTTCTTTTGTTGGGATAATGGACCCTGGCTTGTTCGTCTGTACATAGTTCACTGTTGGATTTTCTTTTTCTTTCACATTTTACCCATGGAGCAATGGCTTTCAGATATAATTTTCCATTGGATTTTCTTTTGTGGACTGTGACTTTGGACACCATTCCTTTGGATTATGATTTTTGGTTTTGCTTTTTTTCACAGACATGCTTCTTTTCATTTTTGTACATTTCCATTTCTGTTTCTTTATTTTTGATTCAATTTATGTTTCCTTTAATACATATTTTTTGATCGAACTTCAATGTGTAGTATCATCTCATTGGTTTCATGCATGTCATGATATGGGTTTTGAGATTCACTGACACCCATTGGGTGTATGTGAGGGACATGTGTTTGTTTCCAAACTTGCAATTGGTGTTCTGTCATGTTATTGCCATTTCTGAGTGGGTGGATGCAATACTCGGGTGGCTGTTTTGCATTTGGAGGCTGACCATAGGGACCAGGGATCTAGATTGTGATGACATGTTGGCTGGGGAACATGAGTGGGGGCCTGCTGGCCGGTGCCCCACAGTGCTGGGGGGTGGGGGTGCAGGGGAATATGAGTTGGACATGGGTGGGGGCCTGCTGGCAGGTGCCCCACAGTGCTCGGGGGTGGGGGTGCAGGGGAACATGAGTTGGACATGGGTGAGGGCCTGCTGGCAGGTGCCCCACAGTGCTGGGGGGTGGGGGTGATAGGGGACATGAGTGGGGGCCTGGTGGAGGCTGCCCCTGCACTGCTGGGGTGTGGGGGTGGTGGGAGACATGGGTGGGGCCCTGGTGGAGGCTGCCCCTGGTGGCTGGGGGGTGGGGGTAATAGGGGACATGAGTGGGGGCCTGGTGGAGGCTGCCCCTGCACTGCTGGGGGGTGGGGGTGCAGGGGAACATGAGTTGGACATGGGTGGGGGCCTGCTGGCAGGTGCCCCACAGTGCTGGGGGGTGGGGGTGATAGGGGACATGAGTGGGGGCCTGGTGGAGGCTTCCCCTGCACTGCTGGGGGGTGGGGGTAGTGGGAGACATGGGTGGGGGCCTGGTGGAGGCTGCCCCTGGTGGCTGGGGGTGGGGGTGGTGGGAGACATGGGTGGGGGCCTGGTGGAGGCTGCCCCTGGTGGCTGGGGGTGCAGGGGGACATGTGTTGGTGGGCAGTAGTGCAAGTTGACATGTGGGTTGGCTGGGGGGCATGGCCATGGTGGATGGGGTGCCTGCAGGACATGTGCAGGGTAGGCCCCTGTGGTGTGGGCCACCTGCAGGGGCCGTGGAGGGTGTAGAGGGAACACCTGGGAGGACAGACACGTGCAATTCACGTGTGATACTTTCCGCGCACCCCTGAAATACACGTACCCTGCTGATGTCGCGTGTGAAACTTCCCGCGCACCCCAAGATACACGTAGCCAGGACATTCGCGTGTGGAACTTCCCGCGCACCCCTGGAATACACGTACCCTGCTGATATCGCGTGTGAAACTTGCCGCGCACCCCGTAATACACGTAGCCAGGACATTCGCGTGTGAAACTTCACGCACACCCCACGATACACGTAGCCAGGACATTCGCGTGTGGAACTTCCCGCGCACCCCAAGATACACGTAGCCAGGACATTCGCGTGTGAAACTTCCCGCGCACCCCAAGATACACGTAGCCAGGACATTCGCGTGTGGAACTTCCTGCGCACCCCTGGAATACACGTACCCTGCTTATATCGCGTGTGAAACTTCCCGCGCACCCCGTAATACACGTAGCCAGGACATTCGCGTGTGAAACTTCCCGCGCACCCCAAGATACACGTAGCCAGGACATTCGCGTGTGGAACTTCCCGCGCACCCCTGTAATACACGTACCCTGCTGATATCGCGTGTGAAACTTCCCGCGCACCCCGTAATACACGTAGCCAGGACATTCGCGTGTGAAACTTCCCGCGCACCCCAAGATACACGTAGCCAGGACATTCGCATGTGGAACTTCCCGCGCACCCCAAGATACACGTAGCCAGGACATTCGCGTGTGAAACTTCCCGCGCACCCCAAGATACACGTAGCCAGGACATTCGGGTGTAGAACTTCCCACGCACCCCTGGAACTTCCCGCGGACCCCGTAATACACGTAGCCAGGACATTTGCGTGTGAAACTTCCCGCGCACCCCAAGATACACGTAGCCAGGACATTCGCGTGTGGAACTTCCCGCGCACCCCTGGAATACATGTACCCTGCTGATATCACGTGTGAAACTTCCCGCGCACCCCGTAATACACGTAGCCAGGACATTCGCGTGTGGAACTTCCGCGCACCCCAAGATACACGTAGCCAGGACATTCGCGTGTGGAAATTCCCGCGCACCCCTGATGTACACGTACCCTGATGGAATCGCATGTGGTACTTCCCGCGCACCCCAGTGATACACGTAGCCTGCTTGCCGTGCTGGTACAGGGTTAGCGCAGCCCTTTGTGCTGGATTGGGGATTTTGATGGCTTTTCCCTGCGCGAGAGGCGTTCTTGGGGGCGTAACTGGCGCTGCTGCAGGGTCGCTGCGCCACTGTGCGCCACGGCTGGTTTTGGTAGCTGGAATCCATGAATACGCTGTGCGCGGAAATGGGTTTTGGCGCACGCGGCTGGCGCAGGGATTCGCACGCGCACACTGTGCGCCAGCTGCGTGCGCCACTTGTGGGCTAAATTAATCATAGCATCGTTGAAAGTATTTACTAGGGAGTCAGGGTTGTTACTTTCCAATCCAGATATAGCTGGAAGGAGGAGGGGGATAATATTTTCAGCAGTTATATCCTTCTTACTTCTGGTCGGGAGAGGGGGTACCATGTTGTTGGTTTTAGGGCTAAGGAGATCTACTGTGGCGGAGGTTATTAAATAATGATCGGTCCATGTTTGTGGAGCAATATCAGTAATGCTGATGTTGCAATTCAGTTCAGATACCCAGACAAGGGTCTTTCCTTTGATGTGGGTTGGGGAGAGGACTTTTTGATTAAGACCGTGGTCCTTTAGAAGGGCTGCAACTGACTCTGCATGTTTATTGTCAGTCTCATTGAAACCAGGATTAAAGTCTCCCAGCAGTAAAGTTTGGGAGTGGTCTTTGGTGTTGTTGGCTATAAGGCTGGTTAGATCATCTTCAAAGGTGCCTAGTGGCCCAGGGGGTCTGTAAATCAATTGCATTGAAAGCTTGCGATTATTGGAGAGGGACATTTTAGCTGAAAGTATTTCACAGGATGAGTAAGAGACTGACGTGGCAGGTCTGATGAGATGGGTAGATTTGAAGATGATGGCTAGTCCACCGTCTCTGGCATTTTGCTTGTCAGCTCTGAGGATTTGGTAGCTATCGGGCACTGCAGCATTAGGGTTGGTCCCGCAGCCTCGTGAAGCCAAGTCTCAGTTATGGCCAATAAGTCTGGGTTGTCATTATTTAGGATGTCTGCAATTTCTGAGGCGTGGGCTACCACTGATCTAGCGTTAATGAGGGATACTGTTAGTGTTAAGGAGCTGTTAGGTTTGGTTGCTTGAGGAATTTTAGGTGATGAGGTATCTAGGATTATGTGCGTTTTAGTAGAAGTTTGAGCGCAGGTAAAGGTGGACTGCTTGACTAATCGAGACAAGTTTTTTGGCTGGGTATTGGAGCGTCTGTTGGCATTATTAGAGTGATTCCTTACAGGTTCGTAAATGCTAGGCAGTCTAGACCTGAGTCTCAGGTTTCTGTCCTTGGGAGGGCTGGTTTTGATAGTAAAGGCCATTATACTAAATATGGCAGTGGTAAGTTTTAGGGTCTGAGTGACTTTGATGAGGCAAGCGGGGGACATTTTCTGTCTATGCCAGGAGCATGCTGTGTGCTGGCGTCTCGATGTTTTCAGTCTGGCTAGCAGGTACGTTTCTGTATTATGTCTAAAGGGTGCTATTAGCTGAAATCTAAGTTCGATTTTTGCACAGGGGCTTGAGACACTAGTGATTGGAGGCACTAACATGTGCAAACATTCAGTACATTCAGTGCAGTATGGAGGGAAGGGGACTATGGACTAAGAGTATGTTAGTCACTACGGTGAGTAATTTATAATTTCTCTGCAGGTGTCTCTTTAAGTGCATGGTGACCGGCCATACACGCTGCAGTAAGTATGAAATGTGAACTCCTTCGCCCTTGCGGCAATAAGCCCACAGCAGCGAAAGGGGCGCTGCAATGCTGTTTGGCTGGGCGTGGAGAAATCATTTGGCTCGGGATTGGCGCAGGAACTGTTCATACCACCGTACATCTTAAACAGAAACGGCTTCTACCTATAACATCTCAAAAAAACAAAAAAAAACAGGCGAACCTATCTTGCAGTGAGTTGGTTGTCTATTTATCCTGTGGAGATAGTGGACGGCACCCGGGGTGGCAGGGGGGAGCCGGACTTGGGCAGCTCCTTAAACTGTCGGGCGTGCCATGTGCGGTCTTTGTGGCGGTGAAGGAAGTGAGCTCATTGGGGCACCTATTCTTAGAGGCTGGTATGTCGAAAGTGAGCCTTGTTTGAATTACCACGATTAACTGGGACTCTCTGACTTGCCAGTGCGATAAAGACCTGCTGGCTGGGCTGAAAACCTAACATAATATCTTATGCACCGTGCGAACACATGTAGCAGGATTATTATAATATTACTGAAAATATAAGAGTGGACGGCGCTTGGCCTTTTAAAATTGGTTGTTAGTCAACAGTACATTTTGCATTTATATTTTGGGACTTTTGATTGCATTTTAAACTGTCTATACCATTGATGGTTCAGACAGCATTTGGTATTTTAAATTGAGAAATAGCATAGGTTGCACATTATACTGTTTACATCATTCATTATTTTTAATGCACCCTGCACTTTAAATTGAGAACTGATTTGTTTACACCTGTCACTGCTCATACCATCTCATTCTGCATTTGCAAATCTAGTAGGGGTTCTATCTCCAAATTGCACTGTAAGATATCTAGATTGCATTGATGGGCCTCTCTCCCACTATACAGGTCTCTCAAATTTAGCAGGGGTCTCTGTCCAAATTGGATTGTGTGATATCTAGATTACATTGATAGGTCTCTCTCCCACTATACAGGTCTCTCAAGCTTAGAAGGGGTTCCAGTTCTAGATTGCATAGCACAATATTCAGATCTCATTGACAGGTCACCCAAACCCCGCTGATATCCTCCTTAAACCCTCACTGCAGTGAACCACGTATAAAGATACGGACACTAAAGAGAGCCACTGAGAACACCTACCGATATAACCCCTAATCCACCTCCCTTAGTCCTCTCTGGACGCAACTGAACAAGCTGACAACATCATCTGGAAATACCACCTACAGACAGAGACCAAACTGTTAACGGACAGCCCTCCACGCACATTACGACACCACAAGACAACCAGACCTAAGCAGAACCAACTGGACATCAGCAAACAAGACTAAACAACCTCTTACAATGCTGCGCAAATGACCCATCCCGAGAGAAAGAAAAATAGAAGAAGCAACAAACACTCCGGAACAGCAACAAAGAACCACAACTACAGAACACCCCCCCCAAATCCCTCTACTTAACTCCTTACCTCGCTGACCACAGGTCACCAGAGCCAACCAACCCAACGCTAGAAGCCGCAACATCAAACTACCACACACAATAGCGCAGAAGAACGATGAATATCACAAACAACAAACGTACCGCCGATGCGATAACACCTTTCATCACCAAAACAAGAAGAACTTCCAATCGACAACCACAACTCATGGAAGACGAACCCGGTGAAAACAAAAACCCAAGACAGAACCTAGAAGAACTTTTCGAAGACGCTGACACCGCAAAACCCAACCTCAGCAAGAGTTCGACCAGGAAGGAAACCCCAACACCGATCAGAAGACTAACTCAACAAGAAAGTCCAACCCAAACGACATCCCCAAACTCCACTGCAATCTTATAAACGCAAGATCCATGTCAAAACACTCAACAGAGATCTTCGACCTACTCAATGACAATGACATTGACATCCTGTTCATCACAGAAACATGGCTGGACGACAACTACAAAATCACTCCCAAGCTGCCTTCCACCCAACTTCAAATGCCTCCAAATAAACAGGAAAATCCAAAAAGGAGGAGGCAATGCAATAGCATTCAAAGGACACATGAAAATAAACAGATGAACCGCACAACATCCCAAACTGTGAAACTATGGTAATACACTGAACAGCAAGCCCAAAAGCCAACGTCCCATTCATCCGGGTGTACAGACCACCGACATATGATGCAACCTTCAACTTCATAGAAGCCACCACCAACATAGCCATCAACCACGAACACCTAATCATCCTGGGGGACTTCAACATCTGGTTTGAAGACAGTCACGCCAACTCCCTAAACTCACTGACTGAACTCACTACCATGAAACTACGACAACTAGTCAAAGGGGCAACACTCGGCAGGACACACCCTCGACGCAATCTTCGCGGAGGAAAAACTCATCACCACGGCACCGCTGATAACGAATACTGTGAAGCGACCATCTCATCATCCCATTCGTGATCACTCTGCATACTCAAGTCTGCATCCAACCCCTAAACTCACAACCACCTCAAAAAGAAACTGGAAACACGTCAAAGAAAGCAACCTATTCGAACAACTGAAATTAACCAAACCGTTAACTACAGAACTACAGCTAACTGACCTAGACAGGAAAGCGGAGCTACTACACAAATGGATCGCAGACGCAATTGACAAGATCGCCGCAGAAAAACCATTCACCCCATCAAAAAAAAGAGCAATGGCAAAATGGTTCACCCCACTATTAAGCACCATGAAAAAGGAAAACAAAAAGATGGAACTGGAATGGAGAAAAGAATACAACCCAGACAAAAAACTGTTCTCCTGCAGCGGGCAGTAGTGCATTGCGGCAGCGTGGTGTGGCTGGCGTTGCGGGGTCAGAGGGCTCATTCACAAGTGTAAGGGATTACAATTAGTTGTTCGTTGATATATTTTCCTGAGAGATGGTCCTGAAAAGACAAAGCACCATGTGTAAGGCGAGGCCTATGTGCCCCGAGGCATGGTCTGATACTGGGGAGAAAATAAATACCTTGTCTGGAAATTCAGGGATCCAATTGTGAACATCCAGTCGAGATGGAACCGTTTAGCTCTCCCCAATGGCTGTTAGCAAAGAAAAGAATAGCCGCCGATCTACATCAATGTAGAAATCATTATGATTTTTGTTTATGGTTGGATTTGTTGGATAAAGTCACCACATTGATGCGCCCTGTTATGGTGGATAATTCATGTCAAATAGATACACTTTGGAGTACTGATATGGTAAATGTGGGATGCCAAACCTTCCATCAAGATTCTAACTTTGTGTTGCCAAGGATAACAGTAGCCAGACTGAGTTAGATGACAAGAATGCTTTCAAGCCATTGATATCTGAAGATGAGAAAGCATCTCCCTATCCCCATACTATCTCTACCTCTGGTGGCGCTGCTGGGTATGTTCATGAAGGGCCGGCTCCTGTTGACGTGGGCCTGGGTACAGCCTCATCATGTGCTGTGTTGCTCTTGTAGCTCTTGTAGTCTGTACAAAAATCAACCCCAACCCCTTCAGGACTATTCGACTGAGGAAATCACAGATGCCATATAGTGCAGATAGTTTGCTGAGAAAGCTTGCTCTGGACCCAAGAAACATTATTATCTAAAACCGGAACCCAGAGAGGCTGTCAGGAATAAGGGGATGCCTTGGCTTCATGATAGAACTGGTCCAGGGATTGTTTAGTGGTTTCGATTTGAAGGTCCTGCATAGGATTAAGTTGAACGAGTGGTGTACGCAAGCTAATATGGATGGTATAACGCACCTATACACAAGTGTTTTAAAGCGTGACGAGGCAAGGGAGGGGGAACAGAGGGAAGACAAAGACAACGATCTTACTAGGTCAGGTGACATTGAGATCGTGCAAGTGAAGGGGAGGAGGGATAGGGATAGTGCGCGGGGTGGGGAGTAGTGCAATACATAGGATAAACAGTAATACATTAAATTAAATTATAAAAACAGTAGGTAAAAGTGCGGCCAGCTAGTGGCAAGTGCAGGGGTAAGTGCAGACAACAAGTGTCAAGAGCTGGTGGGGACTGTAGGGATACAGAAACAGCCCCCAAGTGCAGGGGTTGCCGGGAGGCAGTGCAGGAGTGCAACTGGTGGCGTAGGTGACCCTGGCCCGAGATCAGATGGTAGCCAGGTGACCAGTGCAGTTACAGTCAGGAGTTCAGCAGGGGATGGGGGAGAGAAAGCAGAAGCAAAGAAGAAGGTCTTGAGGTGCTTGCGGAACCAGAGATGGTTCTCTTCAAGTTTCAGGGACGCAGGGATGCTGTTCCAGAGGGAGACGCCAGCCAAAGAAAGGGATTGACCACTAACTCGTTGTTTGGAGAAGGGACTGACCAGGAGGAATTTGGAGGCGGATAAGCAAAGATCTTGAGAAGGAAGATATTTAGGAAGAGACAGTTGGAGGTAACGAGGCCTCAGGCCCCAGAAGGCCTTGTGGACAATGCAGAGGGTTTTGAACTTATTCCTCGCAGCCACTGGGAGTAAGTGTAGAGATTTCATTCCTGGAGAGATACGACCCCAGGGCTTGAGGCGAAGGACAAGTCTCGCAGTCCTGTTCTGGATGAGTTGCAGAGGGCGGAGAGTAGAAGCAGGCAGATATAGAAAGAGGTTGTAGCAGTAGTCCAGCCTAGAGAGAACCAGAGCTCTGGAGACAGTGAGCTTCTGGGGGAAGGAGAGGAAAGGAAGAATACCTCTGAGGAGGTGCAGCTGGTAGTGTGACTTCTTAGAGACGTTAGAGATGTGAGGAGAGAAGGAGAGAGTGGAGTCCAAGATGACCCTGAGGTTTTTAGACTCACAAGTGGGAGAAGGAAGAGGGCCAAAATAGGCCGGCCAGAGAGCAACAGGAAAGGAGAGAGCAGGAGTGCCGATGAGGAGAATCTCAGTATTACTGGCATTAAGGCAGAGATCATTGGCGGCACACCACTCCTGGATAGCGGACAGACAGTCAGAGATGAGAGAAGGAGAAGAGGTGGCAGAAAGGAGCCTGAAAATTAGCTGAGTGTCATCTGCACAGCACTGAAAGTTGGGGTAGAGAGCGGCAATGTGTTGGGCAAGAAGTGCCAGGTATTGGCTGAACAGCAAGGGAGAGAGGTTAGACCCCTGGGGAACACCAGGGGTAGAGATAGAGATAGAGGAGAGGGAGAACCCAAGTAGGACCTGGGAGGGTCGATCTGAAAGGAAAGAGGTCAGCCAAGCCATGGCCTGATCGGTCTTCACGGATGTTCAGGAGAGCAGTTTCCATGCTTCTGGCAGCTCTGAAGCCAGACTGATGGTCATGGAGACAACCAACTAATTCAGTGTGCAGTTTAAGGTGCGAGATGGGCAGTATTTACAGGAGTTTGCCCAGGAAGGGGGTGATGGAGATTGGGCAGTAGTTAGCAGGGCAGGAGGGGTTGGCAGAGGGTTTCTTAAGAAGAGGGTGCACAAGGGAGTGCTTCAGGGGCAGAAGGGAAGACTCCAGTGGCGAAGGAGTGGTTGCAGAAGTCGGCCAAAGCAGGAGCCAGGGTGTCAATGCGGTCCTTGAAGGTTTTAGAGGAAAAGGGGAGATCCCAGGGCTTTAAGTGGGCCGGGTCCTGCCGGGGCTGGGCCCCAGCAGGCTCCGAAATTTCGTTTTGAGGCCCACTAATCTCCCCTGGCAGCCCTGGCCACTACACGAAAAGGCATTTTTTTCTACAGCCTGAAGCTCTCGCTCGTGAGCGAGAGCTTCAGGTTTCAGAACGAAATGCCTTTTAACCATAATGGTGGTGCCGCACCTGCGAGGCATCCCTTTAATCAAGTGATGCACGTGGGCCGGCACCACCATTATGGAGAAAACGTGAGGCCGCTGGAAGCAGAGGCCTTGCTTTCTAAATACTGAAGCTTCTGCGGATTCGCGGGAGTTTCAGTCTTTAGGAAAAAGGCCTCTGCTTCCAGTGGCCTCACCCTTTCAGCCTTCATGGTGACGCTGCCCCTCCCCAGCTGGCGAGGGGCAGCACGACCATTAAGGCTGAATAGGCCAGGCACTGTCCCCTGCCAGGCAAGCCTATACAAAATAAAGGCAGAGATCAGCACCCTCTTCCCCATTGGGGAGAGGGTGCTAATCTCTACAAAAGGCTGCCTGGCAGGGGTGCCAGTAGCCCATTGAGCCAGGGCTCGTCAAGGGGGCGTGGCCTAACGGGCCATGAAGACCCCCGTTGTTAGGCCACGCCCCCTCAATGAGCCCCGGCTCGATTTGTAGTGCCACTTAAGGCACTGGGAGATCCTGTTTCAAAGAGACTTTCATAGATCGAAGTTGTCTAGAAACCGCATTTGGGGAACACAAGGGAAAGGCAGAGAAGGAGGGAGGATCGTGGGCACAGGGGGGCCAGAGAAAGAGAGGGGAGTAGAGGTAGGAGGAGTAGAGGAAGAGAGAGAAGACAGGATGTCCTGACTTTTAGAGAATAAATGAGGAGCCAGGGCCATGCAGAGGCCCTGGGAGGGGACAGGAGAGGTAGAGACCACCGCAGGATTGGCCAGCTACTTGCAGATTTTAAAGAGTTCGACCGAATTGTTGGATGCCGCAGAGATGTGGGCTTGAATGAGTGCTCTCTTCTTGGTGCAGACAGAGAGCTGGTATTGCCTTTGGAGCAGGCAGCAGGCCAGTTTGTCAGAGGATGTACAGGCAGCATGCCATTTCCTCTCAGCCACCCTTCACTTGCGTTTAAGGGTGACGAGGCCTGAGTCATACCAGGAGTTGCACTTGGCTTTGGGCTTCAAGCGGATCCTCATGACAGGGACAAGAACATCAAGGGTATCGGATATAGCAGATTTGGGCATGGAAAGGACTGTGTCAGGGTGTGAGTCAGCCGAAGGGGGAGGGAGGGAGAGAAAGTGGCGGTGAAAGCTTCATGGGTCAGATAACCAAAAAGGTAGGTGGCAGTGCTAGAGTTGGCTTGGCCTGAGGGGTGGAGAGAGTGAGCTGGGAGGAAAGGAGAAAGTTGTCACTCCAGGAGAGAGGAGTGGTGAGAGGGATAGAGAGGGGAAGGTCTGTGGAGATCAGAACATCCAGAGTGTGCCCTGCAGAGTGAGTCGGGTCAGAGGGGAAGATAGAGAGTGAGAGAGAGTTGCAGAGGTCACGAAAGAGTCAAGTGTAAGGACATGAAGCATCCAGGTGAATGTAAAAGTCTCCAAGAAGGAGGAGTTGAGTGGTCGAGACCAGGAGGGAAGAGGAGAGGTCCACCCAATCAGAGAGGAAGGAGGAGATCTGACCAGGTGGCTGATATATGGTAGCCACAGTAAGGGAATGGCTAGGAGAGAGAGAGTCTGCAGATGAGGCATTCGAAAGAGGAGTAAGCCTGCGTAGGAACGACAGAGGCAGGAATCCACTTAGAGAAGATCAGGGCTAGGCCTCCCCGGAACGATTGGTCCTGGGCGTGGAGCGAATCTTGTAGCCATCAGGAAGGAGAGTGTCAAAGCTTGTGACAGAGCTGGCCGTGAACCATGTCTCAGTGAGACCGAGGACATCAAGGTCAAGTTCTTCGAGGAGGCGGCAGATGTCAGAGGAGTGTTTGACAGCAGAACAAGAGTTTAGAGTGGCCATATGGAGAAGGTTGCCATCCTTAAAAAACTTCCAGGGAGGGGTACAAATTAGAGGTATGCCCTGCGGAGGTGTAGAAGAAGCCAGAGAGGGGGGGAAGAAGAGGAAGGGGAGAGGGCAAGGTACCCAAGGAGGAGACAGCAGAGGGAGGTGAGGAGGCCGTGGAGAGCCTGCAATTGTTATGTGTACCCACGATTATGCTGTGTATTGTTATGTGTCTTGTTCATATGCACTGGGGCCTATGGGCATGTTGAGCAATATAAAAATTAAATAAATATAAAAATACAATAAATTATTATGTTTTGAAATAAATGTGTTCACAATTCAGAAATCCACCCATGCCTGTTGGAGCATTATGACAGGAAAGTCTAGATAGCAGAATTATCAGATTCTTTTCTATCACAAACAGAAATCTAAAAAAGCTCAGGCTATTTTCTCACTCACAGATGGCATCCTGTTACAGTGCCCTTAGGGGGAGAGGAGGGCATCCGAGGCGGCAAATAGTCAAGATGGAAAAAACAGGTGGATGTCTCTGCTCACACACAGAGCTAAGCCCCGGGGCATGCATGAAGCGAGGAGACTGCCCAATGAAGTTTACCAACACTATTTATGTTATTTTATTGTTTAAAGCGCAGACCTAGCTTGAGAGTAACGTAGTGCCAGTGTTTGGGTTGGCATCTTTTAACAGTTGCGCAGTTCTGTGAGCTGCTGTCTATACATCGGTAAGTGTGCCCATTGGGATTAGTCCTTGATCGGGTATTGTTGAAAAAGCTAGGTTTTGAGAGATTTTCAAAACTGGAGAATTACGGGGCATTCCGACCTAATGCGGGGTTAGAGTTCCAGAGGGTGGGTGCATAACAAGAGAAGGATTGTTTGCGGGTCCTGTAATGATTTGCCACTTCTCCCCAATGGGGAGTCACCCCCTCTGAGGCAAGGGAGGTGAGCCCGCTCCACAAGACCCTCCCTATGGGTCTGGGGAAGTGGAACCTCACTGGGAGTGTCTCCCCTCTAGGGACAAGGACTCTCATTCCCACAAGGAACTCCCTATACCCTCAACACTATCTACATGGGATTGCCTTCCTTTTCGTTGGCTTCAGGTTATGTTGGATCAAGTACGAAGCATGAAGAAAAAGGGTACGCCCCTGGATGAAACGTAACCAGTAAGAATTGATCAGAGTGGAGGAGAGAGAGCAATACACAGGGGAAGCCCTCTGACGTTGCTACGCCTTGGAGCAGTGTGGCGCCACGAAGCCCGCAGCAATCCGAGAAGGTGAAAACACCAGGAAAGAGGCCTGGCGCAGTGAACAGCAAAAAAGACGCTGTCACGACAGAGTCTTGGAGACCATCTGACATGGTTGCATCACCACAGACAAGCCATGGTGGGCTTGGGGCCCGATCAACAGTACCGCAAACAAACACTTTGAACCAAGAAAGAGACGGAGAGTTGATGAAACCAACATGTGCGGATGCCAAGCCCCGAAAAGCCACTTGCATTGAGAGAAGGTACCAGGGAGAGGCAATAGGGACCACACTCATTAATTGAAAGGGACCACAAGATTGACTGTGGATCATTGGGTAAGCACAAATATGTATATTGTGAAACCCTGAGAAAGTTACCAAGTATACTTGCTAGTGACCATTGGACTCCATTCCTAAGAGACCATGAAAAGCACAATGAATTAAGTCCAAGTATCAATCTGAGAAATTTAAGAAAGAGTGAGGGGAACACAATAGAGAGGCCCGAGGAGTGGTGGAGCCACACCATTATTAAGGGTATAGCAAACGTCATCCAAAGGAGAGTTGGCTGTAAAGAATCTGAAGGACTAAAAGTAAGAGGATGAACAGTAAGCGGTTTCATTCAGAAAAATCATAAGGATAATATTGAGGAAATTGCTAGGTCTCACACCCTCCGGAGTACCAGACCTATGAATATATGCCAGGAGCTACAGAAGCTCATGAAAAAGACTTTGTAATCAGGAAGAATATCAGGGGCGTAGTAGACACATAAAATCTGGGGGGGGACAGGGGACATCTTGGGGACTTTGTTTTATTTATTTATTTATTGTGTTTTATCAGAGGTCGAAGTGGGCGGGAGTGGTCGGGAGTGGTGCTCCCATACTTATTTTTAAGTTTCATCGTTCCTATACTTTTATTTGAAAAAGAAACCGTTCTGGAATGGTTTAGTTTTAAAATAAAAGTGTATGAAGAAGTTGAATCTTGCACTTCAGTGCACTGCACTGCACATTCCCATAAATAGCAGGTGTGTTTGTTTCCGGTTTGGATTGTGTGTGGGAGGGGGGCCAGGGATGGGGTTTGTGGGGAGCGGGGCTGGCCAGCAGAGAACATAGCTCCACTACTTCTTTTCGCACACTTCGACCAATGGTTTTAGTCAAAGAACTCGACTTTTCACAAAATTAGAATTAAAATAGCAGTACGTATTAAATTACAAATATCACTGTATAAAACAAGAGAAAACAAGAAAAGAAAACAGAAGAAAATTTAAGGATGCAGCAGCAAAGAACATGTCTTTGTATGTTGCATTTCTGGATTTTTCATCTGACTATGAGCTCATGATAAGAGAGAGGAAATAACAATTACTTCCAGTGGGCCACAGCTAGGACGCCAGCTCGTTAAGAGGCAGATCACCTGTAAGTGGACTCCTGCCAAATAAAGGAGTTGCAGCCTTTTCTACCAACACCAAGTTGCTACTTTTTTGTGTGAGGCAAGGAGACGTGTGTGTCTCTTAGAATGGAAGGATGGGGTTTCAAAGAAAGAGGAAATCTTGTTTGTACCTCTGAGTAAGCCCTATTATGTGAATAGAGGGACCAGGTGTGTGATGTTGCTGCTTTGACTGTCCTCTGGGGGGGGGGGGGGCTACAGCAAACGAGGAGGATGAGCGATCGCAAGCCCACCCCACTCCCCAGGTCCGCGGCCAGATGTGTCGGACCCGGGGGATGCCTAGTAGGTGGGGTGTATGTGGACCCAGGGGGGTGGCCAGAGGGGCAGCCCGCTATGTGGGCTGCCCCTCTAGCGCCCCTGCGAGGGCCGGGCCAGCCTCGCACGATGAGTCTGGTCCCTCTTATTCCATCTCATGCTGGCTTCAGAGCCTAGCCTTTCTTTGCCTTTGTTATTCTGAATGCAGAGCTGGACTCTGTTCCTTTCTTGTTTAACATTTGCTGCAAAGCCTGATCTATTTGATTCTCTCGTATGTTACTAGGACGGCAGAGCATGGCTCCTCTGCCCTGTTACATTATTCAAAGAGCCCCTCTGGCCTTTCTTTGCCTCTCCCTTGTCTCACTGCTTGCTTGCTTAATACATACCTCCTTGCTTGAACACTCAACATATTCTCCCTAACACAGCAAAGGCAGCTGCAGTTTGTCTTAACTTCTATTTGTTCCGTGTCTTGAATTGGCCTCTTATTTCCGCTTTTCTGTCTGCTGCAGGGGAAAGGCATTTGCCAGTCACTGCCATGATGGTTCTACCTGGACATAAGAGGGCAACAGCGAGCCAATATTGGAAGAACATGGGCATATTATGCCAGAGGCTGGCAACTGCTTTTCTAATGCCTACACAAGAGTCACAACTCTTGCCTTTGTTTCTAACAGTATTTCAGTGGATGAAGAAATGCGAGAACACACATATTGCTTATAAATGAAGGGGATGATGTCACACTTGGTTAAGACATTTTGATCACGCCAGGAGCTAATTTCCAGCTGCAATTAAGCGATTACCTTTTAGACTTCTGGCTTTAAATAACGTTAGTATCACTTGGAAAGCACAGAGGGTGCTCAACAGGGTTCCTGGAGCACGAGGGGTACCCTACTCGTGGGCATGGATTATTGGAGGGCATTGGAGCCTGGCCGCTACAGCCATGATGGGGGGAGGGGCCTATTACTTTTGGTTGTACGTACCCTTTGAGGGTGGGCAGGCCTTGCCTCCTGCTTTAGCCCACTAACAGCTCTGCTTTGCAACTTTATCATACATACCTGTCAGGTGGCATGTAACTCAATGCTACTAATGTTATCAGCCTCAGAAGTCTGGAATCCTTTGCCACATCAACTAGGGTACAGACTTGCCACCTGAGACTTACCCATGTCTGAGTCGGCATCTGTCGCCCTGTGGAGAAGACACACAGAAAGAGCAGGGCACAGTGCCCCTGTGGGTTTTTCACACTTCTTCCTCAGGGTGGGCACAATTCACTTTGCAGAGAAAGTGGCACATGCTGGGCAACATTCTCCCACTTTGACAATGTCACCCAAAGAGTTAAATCGGCCATTTGAAATACCTCTGTCGACTTATTATTGCACAATCCACACTGATGGGTTTAAGCACCTGCTTAACGTGAGATGGCAATTAAGGGCATTTGCCAACGCACTCAAGAAGCACAGGACACCCTCTTACCGCGACATGCCATGCTCACTCATTCTGATCACGAATTGCAATTTATCTGGGGTCATGTTAAATGTATTTATTTATTTATTACATGTGTAGCATCACACAAAACCCCCAAGCATCAAGGCGCAAAGTAAACTGCATGCAGTTGACCACTTCCATTGGCTCACGTTTTTACTTTTCCGCCACAAAATGGAAGATTTTAGCGGAAAAGGCAGGTGAAATCACATTGCTTTTCCACTTTGTAAGATTGTAAAAACCTTGCGCTATTAGCGATTGCTAGCGGAATTGACAATGGCTTACTCTGGACTCTGCCCACTTTTACCAGGTTTAATTTCCAAGCAGATCCCAGAGGAATCCCTTTCCTTATTTCCAGCATGAGAATCCATGCTGGCAGTAAGGCCGCATTTGTCTGGTGGAGCGGGAAATACAGGGGGTTCTGGTGTGTCCACTCGGCTCCCGAACTCCACCCAGAAAATGCACGAAAACCTGGCCAATTAGAAAAAGCAACAGTAATAGTGTTTTCCACCACTTTATCTGAACCACCGGAAGATTAAGCCATGTGCTGAACACAGGTGTTATATATTCCTGTGCACAATCTGCATTTGGAGCATTAACTAACTGAGCTACCTTACAAATGATATCTCCTCTGGGGCTTTACCGTCTTAACCCCTTAACTGCCATGGGTATTTCCCGCCAGTGCCAAGGCCTTTTTTGGTGATTTCAGTATGTCGCCATTCAATCCCTTGTAACTTCTTTGTTACATGAGATATCTCGGCCAAAGTTGGCCCCTTTTTTCCCACATGGAGGCGGTCGTAACGCCACCCAGGAATCCTAGTTTGCTGTAGGGGGGTGAGAGAAAATAGCCAAAAAGGAGAACATTTGGGGTTTTTTCGGAAAATGCCAATAAAATGTTGTACAAAGAAGCCTGTGGTGTTTTCCTTGTAAGAGCTAGGAACAAATTTGCTTGCTCTGCTGGATTCACCATTTCCCAGGCTTTCAAGAACAGATTGAGTGGAAACCAAAATAACATATTTTGATATGCTAATCAGCCGTTTTGTGAGAGGTAGGCGATTTTGGTGTTTTTTGTCCAATAGGACATGCGTGGACGGAATAGAAGAAAAGGGTAGGAAAGATGATTGGGAAGTCAGAAAGGCATACATTTCCGAAAAGTAGACAATATTCCAAGTTCAGCAAGGGGTGATTTGCGCAGGTCAGGCAACAACTATGTAGGGAAAGAGTCCATAGTTTGGGGGGAAATCGGGAAAATGACAGAAAGAAAAACAGAATTTCTGCACATTTCACTCTGGTCACCCACCGAAACACGCAGCCAACAACACATGACCTACCTTCCCGCATTCCCACAGGTTTCCCGACGAAAACGGTAAGCACATGTGTGGGTGCACCTACCTGGGTGCAAAGGGAAAAGCCTAAAACACTAGTAACCCCAAGTCTTTTCGCACAGCAGATTTTCAGGAATTTTGCTCATGTGGACAACCTACAGATTTGGGCCTAGGGTGTCGAAGCCACGAAGGAAAACAGGGAACCCCTTGCATTTCCGAAAAGAAGACACGTGTGGAAATCCACAGAGGTCTGACTTGCGCGACTCGCCCCATAATTGATGACCCATAATCCCTGACAAAGTCTGAAATTTGGTGGAAAAAACACAATTTTCACTTTGTCTGGGATTGTGGGTAATACATTCTGGGGCGATTCGCGCAAGTCAGACCTCTGTGGATTCCCACGGGTGTCTTCTTTTCGGAAATACATGGGGTACCCTGTTTTCCCTCGTGGCTTTGACACCCTAGGCCCAAATATGTAGGTTGTCTCCCCAAACCCTTTGGGGGTTACCAGTGGTTTAGCCTTTTCCCTTTGCACTCAGGTAGATGCACCCAGACATGTGAGGTACCGTTTATGTCGGGACACCTGTGGGAACGCGGGAAGGTAGTACATGTGGTGTTGGTGGTGTGTTTCGGTGGGTGGCAAGAGGGAAATGTCTGAAAATTGTTTTTTCACCAAATTTCAGACTTTGCCGGGGATTGTGGGTAATACATTCTGGGGCGATTCGCGCAAGTCAGACCTCTGTGGATCCCCACAGGTGTCCTCTTTTTGGAAATGCATGGGGTTCACTGTTTTCCTTAGTGGCTTCGACACCCTAGGCCCAAATCTGTATGTTGTCCACATGAGCAAAATCTGCTCTGCCGAAAGGCTTGGGGTTACCGGTGGGTTAGGCTTTTCCCTTTGCGCCCAGGTAGGTGTCCAGACAAAAACGGTACCTCACATGTGTGGATGCACCCACATCGGAGAAAAGGGAAAAGGCCTACCCACTGATAACCCCAAGCCTTTCGGCAAAGCAGATTTTGCTCATGTGGACAACCTACATATTTGGGCCTAGGGTGTCGAAGCCATCAAAGAAAACAGAAAACCCCATGCATTTATGAAAAGAAGACACCTGTGGGCACCCCCCTTTCCACTAAAAACATCCATGGTGGTTTAGTAACCCCTCACACCCACCCAAAACAAGTTATCATTATTTTTGTTTTTGTTTTGCCTCTTTCCTAGGGGAAGATTGTGCTAGCAATCTACCCCCAGGGAGGGCTACATGAGATGCCCCCCATCCATTTGGGGTGGGGGGGAGAGGGCCACCCCCTTTCCACTAAAAACATCCATGGTTGTTCGGTGACCCCCCACACCCATCCAAAACAAGTTATAATTTGTTTTATTTTTGTTTTGCCCCTTTCCTAGGGGCAGATGGGCACATATGTGTGGGCATCTTCCCCCGGGGGGGGGGGGGGTAAAATGTACTGTCCCACGCTTGAGGGGTGGCTCTGCCAATATTTGCAGTGGCGTCCCCCCACCACAAATGGATGGGGCATCTTGTGTACCCCTGCCCCAGGGAAGGCTACATCAGGTGCCCCCATCCACTTAGGGTGGGGGGAGAGGGCCACCCCCCTTTAAAAACACAAACATTCCTGGTGGTCTAGTGGGCCCCCCACCCAAAACAAGTTATAATATATATATATATTTGTTTTGCCCTTCCCTAGGGGCAGATGGGCACATGTGTGTGACCATCTGCCCCCAGAGGCGTGGCAAAACATACTGCCCCAGGCTTGGGAGGGGTGGCTCTGTCAATATTTGAAGTGGCCTCTCCCCCCCACCCCAAATGGATGGGGGCATCTCATGTACCCCTTCCTAAGGGCAGAAATCTGCCCCCAGGGAGGGCTACATAAGGTGCCCCCCATCCACCTAGGGTGGGGGGGAGAGGGCCACCCCCTTGCAAAAATCCCTGGTGGCTAGTGGTGCCACTCGCACCCACCCCACCCAAAACTACATTTTTAAAAACAAATCCTTTTTTTTGTTTGCCCCCCTTCCCTGGGGGCAGATGATCACCCATCTGCCCCCAGTGTATTGCCCCCATGCTTTAGGGGCCAGGGGGGAGAGGGCAGCTTACATAGTAAGCAGCCCATCCCCCTACTTCAAAAACAGATCCCTACATGACACACCAAACACATATTCTGGGGGGGATAAATGATATTACACCCCCCCCACTTAGAATTGTGGGGGGGATTTGTCCCCCCATGTCCTATGCCCATGAAGAATATTCTTCATTGACTTGTTTCCAGCAAAGTGGCATTATTAAACTTGTTGCATCTGGACAAACCCTGGAATAGAGCTCTGAGACATCCGTCTAAAGGGAAGTTGCCAGGAGATATATATTTTGGTGATTGTTTAGTTATTAGTTCAA
This sequence comes from Ambystoma mexicanum, assembly GCF_040938575.1. NCBI lineage: Eukaryota > Metazoa > Chordata > Amphibia > Caudata > Ambystomatidae > Ambystoma > Ambystoma mexicanum. The sequence continues at coordinate 382,832,075 of NC_090925.1, forward strand.
GTGGTAGGGTCAGATAGAAGTAGGTTTTTTGGAATGAGGACATTTTTCTTTGGACTGTTGATGACAGATGAGCAACCTTAGTGAGTTTGGTTAGGCAGGGAACAACCCTGTAGCAATATGGTGAGTTAGGCATTGTTCATATTATTTAAATAAAACACTTAAAATGTTCAACATGTGTCCAACTCCTTCTTCTGACCTCCTGCCATAGTCCTCTCTTTGAGGACTAAGTGTGATTCGAGCACTATGGGGCTCTTTCCCAAGGTTCCTCACTCCTCAGGGATCGGATAGCCCTGTGGCTGCTATTCAGAGTGCTATTGTAGTGCTGCAACACCTCCACTCCCTTTAAAGTGTGAGTCTGAAAAAAGGAGCTGATTGGGAGATGAACGTGGACCCCTCCCTCTGGGTGGCACTCATACAGAAAGCAATCCAATACCAGGGTTAGAAATGCCGAAGATCCAGCATAGAGGGAGTCACAGAGCTAAAATACAAAGACATTTGTACACGTACAGAGAATAGAGTATTGTCTGACATCACATATTTCATGCAAGTGGCCTGACACGAGCTCCAAATGATTGGAATTACCATCAACATTTTTCACCACGATTATCTTTCTAAGTTAGCTCAAGTAATTCAAAATGTAATAAAACATGGTATTTCACGCACAATCATTTCTATTCGGTTGTTTGATCAGGTTTTAACAATACACAAACATTATACCAGATAATGCTTATGAATTGACTTAGAGTCCCCAGTACCTGAGTACCAGGGATTGCACAACAAGGTTTCGGCGGCCCTTCAATGATGGCCACCCTTGTCCCACAGGCGGCCATCTTGTCATGCGGGCCGGACTGTCGTCACCATGGGAACAGAGACACAGTCCCCATATTGCGACGAGCCACATCAGACAGTTTGACACCTGCTGTACTGCTGCTGCGCACTGCGTCCACGCACAGACCCGAGAGGTAAGTGCAGATAGTTACTGATAGAATGTACATAGGGATTGAGAATGATGAGTAATTAAAATTACGCATATAAATGTCCCTTTGTAGAGATAAATAGCGCAAGCAGACAGCGCTACACGCGATGATCGGCATGTACAGGTCAGTTACTGTTCAACTGAACATGCATGCGATTCTTCACCTATACAGTTTCACTCGACCATGGTGGTGCCTTATCCAACAAAGAGCTTTAAACAAGAGAAATGTGATAGTAAGAACATGAGGCATAGCAGTTTCACACAGAGGGATACACGAGTTGCAAGGGAATTATAGTGTGACTGATCCATCGGTAGAGCCGACCATGCTGAGTACAAGCATGAATTCTATGGCAAGACAGAAGGCTCATATTATGCATTACAATCTTTACTCTGAAACCACAGCAGCAAAGAAAAAACGTTTCAAATAAAAAAGTTGTAAAGAACAGAACTAGAGTTAAATGTCAATGTAAGGGAGCTCCCCAATCCATCATGGAGGACAGGTCATGCCCTGCAGGAGACCAATGAGCAGGGACCCTTCCTTATGTAAGTCCATTACTCTAAAACCAACTCCTCTTTCCTTGCTGCTGACACCACAGCTAAGTCACTCCTTTCAGTTGTGTCTTGCATGTTAGTCAGTAGTAGTTCTTAATAGTACATTAAGGACTTAATTTATATAAATATAAATGTATTTTTATGAATATTTTTAGGTTACCTTTATTAATGTAAGGAAGTTTTTCTGATTGGGTACATTGTATCTGAGAGGCCGTGTGCGGCCGTTGCTTTATTTATAGATGTCTTTTCTTTTTTTTGATGGTTTACGTTTTTCCTTTTACAGGAGTTCTGGCTCATGACCAGTGCAGACTCGCACTGAGCATTTCCCTCCCGTCAGTTTACTTTCCTTTGCGCTAATTTCCTGGTATTTCACTAAGTTAAGCGGAGCCCCCCTTCCACGGTCAGGGAGTTGGTTAGAAGTGCAAGAGTGTATTTATTTTAAGGGTGTAAAGTGGGACTTTAGTGTGGTCCTCAGGGTAGCCTTTTTCTGGGTTGCAAGGTTTTTCCTTAGATAAGTGGGGAAGGTTTCTCCTCCTTTGGGAAGGCTCAATATCCCTTGGTGGGATAGAGGGGTCTGGGAGTGTTACTCATCCTCCATCCAAGTTATTACGGCCCTCTATCACAAGGCGTTCCAACGTCTCTACATTATCTATCTCAGAAGGTGTCTGTCAGTGTGATTTCCAGAGGGCTGGGATATATATATTTAGTTAATGACTTGGTTCTCCTAGTCACCTGCATGGCAGGTAGACCTTTTGGGTTTTCACAGGAAATTGTTTTGCAATAAGGTGCCAGCACAGGGTGCTGGGGGCTTCAAGGTTCTTTAGATTGGCTAAGATAGAGGTTAGTCCTCTTCTGGTGAGCAACTTCATTTTAACTGTTAGTGATCAATTCTTTGCAGTTTAGAGTCTATGCTAAGACTATGGAATTTAGTGGTCCTCTTTCGGTTAGTTCACGATCCTCTAGGGGATTTATCAACCATGGAGGAGGGAACAAGGTCCAAGCACCTCGCACATCTACAAGGGGTTTCATATATCACTATAATGGTAGCGATTGGATGTAGGATACATTTTTTCTCCATGCCAAGTTCGGTCTCTTAAGGGTCAGGTTTTGTAAATATCTTCCTTTGGTCATGATAGCAGAGTCCTTCTTCAAGAGCTCTGGAGGTTTGAAGGTCTCCGTCTTGGCGGTTTGGCAGGTTTAACTTTTCAGGTAGGGTCCCTCTCTTCCATTCTGCAGAAGACATGCCTTTCTAAGTATACACATATGTCTGGGGACAATTGTGTGTTAAGTCTATTGCTTTTCAGCTCCGCTCAGGATAGGTCGTCCTATTACAGATTAATAAAATTACCTTTTACTCCTGTTTTTCCTTTTATGAAGATTTGTCTTTCCCACTTGGTTCCCCAGTGTAGTTATGTGACATGTCCTGTTTCTAATACGATATCTTCTTTTAACGCATGGGGTGGAACCTACAAAGCTTTCACCCCCTAAGGGGTACTTTTTCCTTATCTCCAGGAGAGCTAAGTGTTTATCTTCTTTTGTTTGCTATCTAGGTTCCCAAAGAGAGTATGAATTGAAGGGTTTTAAAATGTTTGATTGGACAACAGAGGAGTTTATTACTCTGAGGGTTTTTTTCCTAACCTTTTAAGTATAGGAGAACTTTGTTCAGTGTTTCCCCCCCCCCCCTCTTTTTAACCAGTTGGTTTGGGTGGCTTATAAGGAACGCTGGATTTGGCACATCTTCCAGTTGTTTCTTGCAGTGGATTTGGCTATGCCTTATAAGAAAGTTATTCGGGCAGCATAACCTTGGGCAATACTCTTGCGGTCAGCTGATTGATCAAATTAAAACATTCAAAACATTTTCTTCTCTTATTATTTTTATTATATTGTCACTATTGTATTGATCATGTTGTACTAATGGGATGCAAGGGCTTCAAACTTGCATAATATGAGCCTCCTGTCTTGTCATAGAATGGCTAATCCCCCACACTAACGTGAGAAGGGGGTTTATATTCTATTAAAGACAAGGAGGCGAGTATTAGTACCAACCCACCCACCCTTGATATGATATGATATGGCAGTTATGACACGCCTATACACAGGTATTTCAAGAGAGAACATTCTTTGGTTTGTTGTTCTTCCCATCCACCCACCCTTCTTGCTTGTTGTTCTTACAGCTACGATTTGAGGTTCTGATCAGGACTGTGGCTCACAGTTACAAGATGTGGAGTGCGGGATACGAGAGCTTCGCTGGTTTTGTCTTCATGGTTTATCATCTGATCTGTGCAGTGGACGTCTGGTTCAAGACAGCTACAGAAAGAGGAGTTGGTTTTAGAGTAATGGATTTATATAAGGAAGGGTCCCTGCTCATTGGTCTCCTGCAGGGCATGACCTGTCCTTCATGATGGATTGGAGAGCTCCCTTACATTGACATTGAACTCTATTTCGTTCTGTTCTTTAAAACTTTTTTGTTTGTAAAAGTTTTTTCTTTGCTGCTGTGGTTTCAGAGTAAAGATTGTAATGCATAATACTCTCCTCCTTGTCTTTAATAGAATCTAAACCCCCTTCTCACGTTAGTGTGGGGATTAGCCATTGTATAGAAGAGTACTGCGTTTACAAATACACTTGAGATTTTCATGAATGTTTTTAGCTCATTTTCTTTTTTACGTTTTCTCCAATATGTTTTTTCCAATTTGTTTGTATGTCTCATGTACATCTATATTGTGGCCATTGAATGTTTTGATGACACACTGAAATGTTTTGCGGATACGACTATGGGCCTCATTCCAAGTCCAGCGATAACCCTGACGGTGCTACCGGCGGCTTGCTGCCGGACTCAGAATAATTTACTGATGCCTGATTTCCCGGTGCCACCGGGCTATTCCAAGTCCAGCGGCCTGGAAGTCAGGCGCCGGTATATTTGTAAATCCCCATTCCCATAGAGTCCTATGGGAGTGGGGACACGGGAGCACTGACAAGTCTGCCTAACGTGGCCGCTGCGCCCGGCAGGGTCAGACCTGCTGGGCGCAGCAGCTCCAGCAGGCAGACTTGTACTTGCTGGTCCAGAAACATGAGCTCACCGGCACTCTTGTTTCCGGACCGGCAAACATGTAATGAGGCCCAATGTGTTTTAACACCCTAATCTTGATTCACCCTCTGGATGTATACCAGAAACATTGCATCATGTCTCCATGATACACAATACACACCTTATTGGTCGGTATCTTTACATTGTGTGTATATATAAAAATTGCTCCCGAATGGGTTTCATGAGTTCTGTAATTGATGAACCTTTGATTGGCGTTTATGATCAATAATCATGATTGATGAACTTTTTGATAAGGCGAGGAGAACAGGCCCTGATGAAGAGCGTTCATGTCCGAAACGCATAGGCAACTTCTCGCATCTGCAACCAAATTCATGTGAATACAATATGGCACAAAATACCACTACCTACAAGAATAATTGAATTCCTTTGGATGAAAATAAGAGAGTGCAAGATTTTTTGACCTACATGATAACTTAAAGCAAACTCTCAGTGGGTAATAGGGTGTGCGGCCCACACTGAAGGCTAATCAGCCTAGGTCTCCTTCTTGCTCATACAGAGTAGTGCATTTGTAGTGGATGCATACTGCACAGCAATGTCTTTTATTAGTGGAATATTGTGACAAACCGAGCATCAAGGGAGGATGTCCATTTGGGAAGGCAACGTGATGTCTTGAGTGACTAGGGCCTGTAGGAGTTGTTGTCTAGTGATACCTGGAAGGAGTAGTGCACCTAAGGGGAGCATAGCTCTCCTGTTGCCAAGCTGTGTCACTGAATCTCTGCTGACTCTGGAATGAGCCAGAAGGCAAGGCTTCAGAAGTTTTGCAGAGGGTGTGATAATCCTATTGCAGGTGGAGAGATGCCAGTGGACCAACATGGACCAAGACTTGAGGAGGAGAATCAAGCAACAACAAAAGGAGATATTGGTTCTATCCTAGAAAAACTTCCAGGGTATGGAAATGGATATGGCAAATCAATATGCATGAGCTTAATAGCAAGCTTCACTCAGTGGAGGAGAAGGCGCAAGGACTGGAGGCAAACCAGACACCACTGGACATCCTGTAACAGGCTGCCGGAATTGGAAGTGCCAACAGAGGAACTTCGGTTAAAACAAGACCTCAAGAACCCACAACAATAATGCAGTTTTCACTTCTATGGGATCCTTGAGAAGGAAGGGGAAGAGCGACAGCGATTGTAAAAACAGTCAAATAAATAATTGATCTCGTCTTCCATGAGGAAGGAAGAAATAAAGTTCTTTAGAACAGAGCCCCCCGAGGAGAAGGAGGAGGAGAGGGGTGGGGTGCTCGAGCGGTAATGGTGAGCTTCAATTACTTTTCTGAAAAAGCCAACTTTTTACAAAAGGTTAGACATGGAAAACTGAATACAATTATTCATCAAGATTTCTCCACCTAGACCCTGGCGAGATGAAAACAATGCAAGGATTATACTCAATAACTAAGTGATGCAAAGGCCGTCAGATAGAGGGCCAACACTGATGTGTTGAAATACCGGCAAGAAGAGTTCTGAGTCCATGAAATGTCGGCGACTCCGTACTCCCTCACCAAGGAACTGACTTCAGTTGCTTATATTAGTGTAGTGGGAGTTTTTGTGATACCACTTATAGAGACAACATTGATGTAGTTAAAGGGATAGTCTAGTAAAAAAATGTATTTTAAAAATAGATAGGCAACATTAAAAAAATAATACTAGCACTTTTTTTTTTAAAACTTCCTATGTAAAATTTTGAGCTATTCAAGCTCGAAATTCGCAAAAGCAAGCACATGGGCGCATCCATTTTGTGAAATGGATGCCCGCCTGTGCTGGCTTTTGCTTTTGCGGCACTAATGAAGGAAAAGCCAGCCAGCTGTAGTAAACAAAAGCTACCGCTGGGTGGCTTTTCCTTCATTGGTGCTGTACGCGGAGGACGGGGACCGGAGACTAGAGCAGGAAAGCTGCAGCTGAATCTCGGTAAGTGCTATTTATTTTATTTTAAACATAAGCACTAGCTGCGGTTTCTTTTCTAAGTTTTCCGGGCTGGAGGAGCCCGGAAAACTTAGAAATAAAACCGCAGCTTTAAAAACGTATTTATGTTTGCGGTCGCTTTTGAAGCGACCGCAAACATAAATACAACGTTGTGTTTGGAAACGCTGCGGTTTTTCTTTCCGAGTTTCTCAGGCTCCTCCTCGGAGGAGCCTGAGAAACTCGGAAAGAAAAAACGCAGCGTTTTCAAACACAACCGTGTTGTGTTTCTGCCTGCTGTGGCTATCACTTTGGGTCTCCGGTGCTCCCCCAGGGGAGCACCGGAGACCCAAAGTGAAAGCCAAGGCAGGCAGAAACACAACACGGTCGTGTTTACATGCCGCAGTGTTTCTGCCTACAGCTGATTTCCCATTTGGGGCTCTCGGGCTCCCCACGGGGGGCCCGAGAGCCCCAAATGGGAAATGCTAAATGCTGCAGTGTTTCTGCCTAAATCAGCCTTCCCATTTGGGGCTCTCGGGGCCCCCATGGGGAGCCCGAGAGCCCCAAATGGGAAAGCAGATTTAGGCAGAAACACAACCGCGTTGTGTTTCTGCCTGCTGTGGCTATCACTTTGGGTCTCCGGTGCTGGGGAGCACCGGAGACCCAAAGTGATAGCCACAGCAGGCAGAAACACAACACGTTGTGTTTGAAAACGCCGCGGTTTTTCTTTCCGAGTTTCTCAGGCTCCTCCGAGCCAGAGGAGCCTGAGAAACTTTGAAAGAAAAACCGCAGAGTTTTCAAACACAACGTTGTATTTATGTTTGCGGTCGCTTCAAAAGCGACCGCAAACATAAATACAACGTTTTTAAAGCTGCGGTTTTATTTCTAAGTTTTCCGGGCTCCACCAGCCCGGAAAACTTAGAAAAAAAAACGCAGCTAGTGCTTATTTTTTTTTTAAATAAATAGCACTTACCGAGATTCAGCTGCAGCTTTCCTGCTCTGGTCTCCGGTCCGCGTCCTCCGAGTTCCGGCACCAATGAAGGAAAAGCCACCCAGCGGTAGCTTTTGTTTACTACAGCTGGCTGGCTTTTCCTTCCTTAGTGCCGCAAAAGCAAAAGCCAGCACAGGCGGGCATCCATTTCACAAAATGGATGCGCCCATGTGCTTGCTTTTGCGAATTTTGAGCTTGAATAGCTCAAAATTTTACATAGGAAGTTTTTAAAAAAAAGTGCTAGTATTATTTTTTTAATGTTGCCTATCTATTTTTAAAATAAATTTTTTTACTAGACTATCCCTTTAATGATTAGCAAGATTTGTATGCATGCTGGTGTACCCTTAGTGCGGTGGCAATCATTCAAAATGCCATGTCCTTCAAACACTGCTGCCGATCGAGAATGGAAGTAGTTATTTTTCAGAGAATCACCAGGGGTTGCAGGAGGTTTAGATCCACCTTCAGGAGTTGTGCAAACTGGACTTGTACAGACTGTGGAGTAATATGAACAATTCCTGTCATGGCCTTTACCTTTTCAGACTAGCATGGACATTATAAGGATGCCATTGGATAAAGGCTGTTGCTATTTGTATGGTTGGCAGTATTCCTGGAGGGGGAGAGGAGAAATGCTCCTTGATTTAATGGAAAATAAGAAGGGGTGAATTGATGGGGAGAAACCGAGGTACTTAAGGTGGAGAATGGCAGATGAGGGTGATTTGTTGTTTTTTATGATGATGAATTATTTAGCTCACCCTAGTCGGGTGGGAGGTGAGTATGATTATGTTGAAATAGGGCTTGTTTGGGGAGGGTAAGTGGGTGGAGGGTTTGAGCCTTATTGGGTCTCTTTTCTCCATTTTATATTTTGTCTCCTTGTGTCTTCTTTCTCTGTGTTTGTTGTGGTATGACGATGGAATGGATAGCTTGCCCCGGCTGCCAAGATGGTCTGACGTGCCCTTGGTCTCCCATGAAGTCAGTGGTGTGACCTCATGGGGGACCAAGGGGTATGGCTAGGTGGGTAGCTATTCTGGGTGCCCAGGCCTCTGATTTGGTGCTCTAAACACCAGAGGTCTCAACTCTCCAGCTAAATGTTCGTTTTTGAGGAGGGACTTTAGAAAACAGTTCTAGATATCCTTTGTGCCAAAGAAACCTGTTTTGCAAGGGATAAGGAACCGTCAATCAGTGGGGGGAGGAATGGTCAGGGAATATTACGCATCAAGGGATAGAAAAAGGGGTTGGTTTCTGTTTTGGTTGGGAATGGTTGTGCATTGGAGGTGGATAAAGTGAAGTATGATAAGGAGGCATATATTTTCTTGAAGGGGCATTACAAGTGAAACCTCATAACTCTGCCTCAGTGTATTGCCCGAAAGTGGGCCAAAGTGTGCTTTTGGATATAGTGTGATTTGCTGGGAATCTTTGCTGACGGGGTCTCATTAGTGGTGGGGGATTTTTACGTGATATTACACCCAGGAAAGGAACGTTTGGAGGTGTGGGATCTCAGTGGAGTACTGTTCATTGCAAGGGCTCCATTAGATGTTAGGGAGTGAATAGTGGATGGGTCGGCTAGATGCCTTGAGAACCTGCAAAGGAGAAGTGAGAGCATTCACACTGTATGTGATTCGTGTTTGCATATATACATTTGGTCTTAATTCACTCACAGGCTACCTTGGCTGGAAGCTGCCACCATCTACCCTATGCCATGGTCCTGTAATGTTTTGATGATTGCTAATTTAGGGAACTAGGCCCACCCTTATAAACATATAAGGTGGTTTTTTTTATGATTATTTATTAAAATAGAAGGCTAGTTCAGATAATTATTAGGGATAAAAAACAAGAATATTTTGAGCTGAATGATGATGAGGAAATTGTCCACTCCAATGCCATGGGAGGGCAGATTTTTTGGGTGAAGTGATTAATATGGGGACCATGAAAAAGAGAAGAAACAATCAGGGAAGCCACTTCAAGAATAGGGATTACTGGGATAGAGGGGAAACTAAAGAACGATGAAGGGAATGAAAGACATTGGCAAGTGGCTTGAGGTTAAGTCAGAACTTGCAGCATTTCTAGTGCATGGACAGAGTGGAAGCTGAGATTTCTGAAGTATAAATACTATGAAAGGGGGAGACTGCAGATCAAATCCTAGCATGTAGATTGAAGGCCCATCCTGAGCTGTGTGGTGCATCAATGATACCTCTGGGCAACCAGTCCGAGACAAAGGGAGCATCGCATTTCATTTGACAAAGTTCTCTACACCGTGGAATTCTGAGGTGGTACGGGTTGAATACGTGTATATTTGGATAAGCACATCCCTCTGCAGATGCGTAAGAAGGATGCTGAGATGCTAGATGCTCCCGGAACACCAGAAGAAGTTGTAAAGACTATTAAAAGCATGCTGAGCCTAAAAGCCCTGGGGAGGATAGCTACTTGGTTTGGTTGTGCTAAATGCTTAAGTCTTGCCTGGCGCTAATACTTGTGGTATCTCACCCTGTCAGACTCTCTATGATGTTTTCGGGAGCCGTGCCTTAATGCCCGAGAAGGTGCAGGGAAGTTGGCACCTATGTTCACATGTTGTGGAGCTGTTCACTTCTCATAATGTATTTATCAGAGGTTCCTAGCGGAATAAAAGGTATGGTTGTCACACTATTATAATTGGACTCACTCACGGTTTTGTTTGGTCTCCTGTGAAGAGATTCTCATAGGTCTAGACTACTGAGGATGCGGGAGGCCATGCTTAGAGCAGGTAGACTAGAAGTCGCACAGAAAGAGAAATCATCCTCCCTGCTGGACAGAGCGATGGGATGCAGAAAGTAAGGCATCTTTTTATGATGGAGAAAAAACATATATGGGCTGATCCAATGTCTCCTCTTTTATGTGCGAATGCTGAACATTTTTGGACATTCATTTTGATTAACTTCAGATCGACTTTTTATTGTATGCATATTGGGGAAGTGAGATGTTAGGGTCATTGAGAAGTTACCCAAGTGGTTTCACATAGAGAATGAAGATCACTGAGGCAAGTATTGCCCCCTGTCGCATCTGACGCTACCAGTCTCCACTGCTCTAATCAGTTTGTGATGTAGGATGCAAACCAGTTGAGGACTGAGCCTGTGAACCCCAGCCTGTCTTTGAGTATGCTTATAATTGTGAAGTTCCCGGTCAAGTCAAACACAACAGAGAGTTCAAGGAGAACCAAGAGGCAGGAGTCATTGTTATCCATGATATGGAGAGCATCATCTCTGAACTGTATGGTGGACGTTTCAGTTCTGCATCTGGGTATAAATCCAGATTGATAGTCACAGAACAGGCTATGATGGTTAGGTTTGGTGGCAACTGCCATCTCAGTGGTTTTACCAATGAATGGAAGGCTCGCAATCGGCCTCTAATTATCAAGGTCACTTGGGTCTCAATCAAATTGTTTTAATATGTGGGTGGATCTATCACATTTTTAAGGTGTTTAGGAAGATTCTCTGATCGAGCGAACCATTGGCAATTTGAAGCAGGGGGTAATGGGTGACAATGCAAAATGTTAAATAATGCTGGGGGGAAGGAGGTCATCCTTGTATGACGTCGTTTTTATTGAAGTGACAATATCTGCGAGGTCCTTGTGGGTCAGAGGTGTGAAGGTTGTGGTAGGTTGTCTGGCACAAAGTGGGAACCTGAGCTGGGCTGCGCACTAATTTCACTGTGTGATATCTAGTGAGTCTGGTTCTGATGGTTTTCAAGGCCATACTTGCACCCAAACCGAAATAGTTGAACAGTACTCTCCAACAGTTTTAGTTAAAGTAGATGTACCCACCCCTCATCAGGGTAACATTTTTATTCTCAGCAATGTTAAAAGGTTGTAAAGTAGAGAGTCCTCCGAGGGTCGGGGATGTCTTTAGTACCATAGCCTCAGAGTCCGCCATTGCCATGCATAGCGCGACATTCCTGGTAGTACGGAATCCAGGGTACAGCTGCCCTCTACCACAGCAGTTTAATAGGGACTCTAGCAAGTTTCCTAACTTCCAATCACAATGCTAACTACATTTTCTGATTAAACCCTCCCAAATACTCACTGATCAATCAACAGTTGTATTCATCCTTTCCAATTTAGGATGTGACATTTAGTACAGGCAACCTAATTTTTCAGTCATATAAGAATATCAGTGCTGTTTTTGAGAAATTGTTTGGGCATTGTTACGCTGCTCATTTAAAAGGGGTTGAGATGTTGACCCTGAAACAGAGCAGCCAAGGCTTAAATGCATACATTGCATATTATCAGCAATTGATAGCTGAGGTCCGGTGGCTCAAGAAATTCCAAATCAAAATTTTCCAACATGGATTATGAGATGGGTTTCTAAGCGCTCTGTTGAAACCCATACATCTTTTGATAAGAATTACACCTCACCTGGATAAATCAGTGCAAGGGAAGATCCGACAAAAGAGCAAATTAGGGAGCATGTGCATTACTCCCCAGCTGATCTGGCCTATACGTGCTGCAGAACCCTAGTACACAGAAGAGGTCCTGAACCAATGGGGCTACAGTGACCACCCTCAACGCAAGAGCAGCTCTGTCAATGGCAGGAGACTCAGTCAAGGTATCGCGGAAACCAGGGACCTTTTGTTTCTGATTGTCTTTTCATTTTCACTTCAAAGTTTGAAAATTAAGGGAGTGTTCTTTTGAGCCAGGATCAAAGTCACCCAAACTCCCCATGTATGCAAAGAGCACTACTAAGAGCCTTGCACGTTTCTCTTTTGCTGGGTGGAGAGGTGATTCCATGAAGATTTGGTAGTTTCTGGAGACTATGTGGATGTATGTTTCGCTCATCAAAACACCATTCCCATGATTCTTAAATCCAGGCTGGATCCCATCCACTCTGTCTATGGCGAGCTACTGAAGTCTACAGCTGTTGGCCGCGCCACTGTTGCTTTACTGACGCAATTCCAAGAACGTCAAGAGCACATCCTAAATAAGCTGATAGAGGAACCTTAATCAAGATCGATTGGCCATGCTTGCCTTCAAAACAGGGCCAAAAAGATTTGCTAACAGCGGAATTCTATGGAGAAATATATGTACACCCCCAAAATGAAGTATAGCGTATTGTCTCCGTGGATGGCATCCCTTTAGGGTCTCATGCATTTGCAGATATTTTCTCTCCGACTGAGGCAGATAGGTTTCAACCCCACAGACCTTCTGACTGCCCTATTGACTTGATACCCTGACAAACACGATCCTGATGTCTGGATATGGTTTATAGTCATAATGTCGACAGTCAAAATGTCGACAGTCAAAATGTCGAAAAAAAAATGTCGAAAAAAAAATGTCGAAAAATAAAATGTCGACTTTTTTTTTCAATGCATTTTTTTTTTATATGGGGGGTTCCCCCCCAACCCCCCTTTTTTAATTTTTTTTTTAATTTTTCCCTTTTTTTAGCTCCCAAACCCCTAAAATAAATATATAATTAAAAAAAGGGAAAGTCGACATTTTTTTTTTTGACTTTTTTTGTCGACATTTTTGTCTGTCGACATTTTTTTTTCGACATTATGACTGAACACCCTGGATATATTGGGCCTCATTCCTAGGTTGGTGCTAGTCACGGCGCTATTAGCTAGCACCAATACCGGTACTGCCACCGACTTGGTGGTATGGGGACTTACCGGTCTATTCCGACCATTGCGGGACCGGTAAGTGCCCATTTGAAAAGCCATTCCCCATTGCCATTCGAGCCCCCATAGGGCTCAATGGGAAGGGGGAAGGCGGCAATAACGGTACCGTAAATTACGGTACTGTTATTGACAAGGTATCCCTTTGCGGGTCCCGTCCTTAATGCCTGCTAAAACCAGGCGGTAAGGAAGGACCCGCAAAGGGACCTCGGAATAGGACACAAAGGGAGTACCGGCACCGGTGTCATTACCGGTGCCCGGTATCCCTTTGGGCCCAGCTTGTAATGAGGGCCATTGTCTATACAGGAAGAAGAAATATTGAAAAACAATGTGGGCGACTCTCTCCAGAAAGGCTTCATCAGACCATCTACCTCTCGAGGGGGAGCCCTTCTATTCTTTGTGAATAGGAATACCAGTGACCTTTGGCCAAGCATGCCTAACTACCCAACAGGGGAGAATCCAGCATTGCAAGAGTTGGGGAGCGAGCAACAAAAAAAAAAGTCCCGCTGCGTTCCCTCCCAAATGCAGTGCGTGCGATTCCATACAGTCTCCTTCTCGCCACCATCAGTAACATTAGTGGCAGATGTCATGTTATTGGACCTATGTGAAAATAGCGCTTCCTGAATGGGAATCTGAAAACCTCAAATTGTTTACAACAAATATATGCAGATATAAATACAAGGGGCGACCTCCCGCAGCCCCTAACACCTTCCCCCCTTAAATCCTCCCCAACACAACCCCCATCATATTTTCACATACATTCGTTGTAAATGATTCAATGCTTTCAACTTCGCAGAAATGGTCTGCAAAGTAATGGGGTGATACCATTTTAACACATACAGGTTAAAAATAAAAATTGCAGAACCATTACGGATGAAGGAAACTCATCTATTAGAGCTCTCTCCAGGCTCTGTGGGGCAAAATAATTGCAAACTTCCAAATTTGCATATGGATTGCTCCAACAGAAGTGACTTCACAGTGAAGGGCATTGCAAGAAGCATCATTAGTCTTTGATAGTGTCCAGTCTTTCCATCGAAACATTTTTCATCAAAAATTATTCTAACGAAAATATGTCCATCAAATGCATATTTGTGTGGGGTAAAGGGTTCATTTTGCTTGGGATGGGTTTTTAAGGGTTCAAAACAGGGGATTGGGTGGGACCTCTTCCCCAAAAAATGTTTACAAATCAAAAAAATGCATTCGATGAAAATTCATTCGTTTGAAAAAATTTGGTGGAAAAATGTGTAGATGGAACATTTTCGATGGAAAGACATGTAACTGTCTTTGATGCTTGGAGGCATCATGGAAGTGACTTTTGAAAAAATTGCCGTAAGTAAGACAAGTTGCAAATATCTTTGTGGTGCAAAATACCTTAATTGCACTATTGTTATTTATGAAGCAACTCTATAGTGGTTAGGACTTTTGTATAACAGCATGCTATATTAATATAAGCTATGAGGTGAATCACTTACAGAACTGCAGATAAGAAACAGTGCTATTAAATTATTTTCCCAGGATCAAACACTTTTGTTAAATGGTGAAACCGGGATGTGGATAATTGAAGCAACTGAACACATTTTCCCAGGCTTAGTTGATATAGCGCCTTCATGCCTGTGGGTTTAGTGCGCTTAACACATGAAAAAATAAATACATAAATAAGGTTTTGCTTGCATTTCATGTGCTTAAATAATATTTTATTTATAGCAATGCCTTGGAAGTACACCACATTATATAATAAACAAGCCTTTCATAATAAACAAACTATACACTATATACATCGTCAAAGAAATATGTTGAGCAATATGAGTACGGCTTAAGCGTTATTCTCCCCACCCTGCGTACACATTCACAATAGCATTAAGCAGATTAATGTGGTCGTAACAAATCCCCCTTGGGTTTTAAAGCCATAGTCATTATTTCATAAAACATGCAGCATTATGCACCTATCTCACTTCTGATCACCCCTATTCACATTTCTTAAGGGCCAAAAGTCCCTGCTAATAGCCCTGCTCCCTCCTAATGGCTGCCATTATAATACTCTGCGCCAGGGCAATGAGGCAATGAGGGAACACTGTGCTCGGCAGGCTCATTGTCCTGCCAGCGGCCAGCTTTCCCATTCGGCACCCTTTGAGGATGCCGTACGGGAGAAGTGTCCCACTGCCAAATGTCAAGGTCTGGCTATGGGGAGGGCAAGCTGCTCCCCCCCCCCAGGTTTCCCCGCTCGGTATGCCATTGCTACCCAGCATTAAATCAAATCTCTCTTAAGAACCATTACTCGTTACCTTTGATTCCTAACTTCATTAATCAAATCAAGGTTCAGCAAGTCAAGGATGCAGTCTGGGTAGTCAAACTCGAACTGCAGGCGACAAACGGAAGACTGCTTTCAAGGCCAAGCTTAGACATGTTGAGTACACAGTTAAACATTTGGTCGATGCAACACTTATTTTGCACTATTTTCCAAGATGTCTGTGGAGTGTTCCTCATGGTTTTCTTGGGCGGCATCCTGGTTTACTCGCACTTATTTTCAGAACGCATGCAACATTGACAGTAAGTCCTAGGCGGGTTGAGGAAACATCGCCTCTACGGCAAGGCAGAACACATGACATGTCTTGGGAGTATAGCTCAGGGGCAACATGCTCGTGTTGGAAGCAAGACGGTAGGATCAACAGTAAAGAATAATTAAAACAATAGGTAAAAGTGTGGCCAGCTAGTGCAGGAGTTAATGCAGATATCAAGTGTCAAGAGCTTGTGGGGACTGCAGGGATACAGAAACAGCCCACCAGTGCAGGGTGCCTGGGAGGCAGTGCAGGTGTGCAGTTGGCGGGGAGGGGACCTGGGCCCGAGATTAGAGGGTAGCTGGGTGACCCGTGCAGTTTCAGTCAGGAGTTCAGCAGTGGAGAGGAGGAGAGAAAGCAGAAGCAAAGAGGAAGGTCTTGAGGTGCTTCCGGAACCAGAGAAGGTTCTCCTCAAGTTTCAGGGAGGCAGGGAGGCTGTTCCAGAGGGAGGCCCCAGCTGAAGAAAGAGATCTACCACCAACTCGTTGCTTGGAGAAGCGACTGATCCTGAGGGAGTTTGAGGCGGATGAGTGAAGGGCTCGAGAAGGAAGATATTTAGGAAGAGAGAGTTGGAAGTATTGAGGCCCTAGGCCCCAGAAGGCCTTGTGGACAATGCAGAGGGTTTTGAACTTAATTCTCGCAGCCACTGGGAGCCAGTGCAGACATTTCAGTCCTGGAGGGATACGACCCCTGGGCTTGAGGCCAAGGACAAATCTCTCAGTCCTGTTCTGGATGAGTTGCAGAGGGCCGATAGTAGAAGCAGGCAGATTTAGAAAGAGGCTGTTGCAGTAGTCCAGCCTAGTGAGAACCACAGCTCTGGAGACTGTGAGCTTCTGTGGAAGAAGAGGAAAGGAAGAATACCTCTGAGGAGCTGCAGCTGGTAGTGTGAGTTCTTAGAGTTCTTAGAGACATCAGAGATATGAGGAGAGAAGGAGAGAGTGGAGTCGAAGATGACTCTAAGGTTTTTAGCCTCACATGTGGGAGAAGGAAGAGGGTCAAGAGAAGCCAGCCACAGAGCTACAGGAAAGGAGGCAGTAGGTGAGCCGATGAGGAGAATCTCAGTCTTACTGGCATTAAGGCAGAGATCGTTGGCGGCACACCACTCATGGATAGCGGACAGTCAGAGATGAGAAAAGAAAAGAGGTGGTAGGAGGGAGCCTGAAAATGAGCTGTCATCCTCATAGCAGTGAAAGCTGGGGCAGAGAGCAGCAATGCGCTGGGCAAGAAGTGCCAGGTATTGGTTGAACAGCCAGGAAGAGAGTTTAGACCCCTGGGGAACACCACATGTATAGATAGAGGAGAGGAAGGACCAAAGTTGGACCTGGGAGGGTCGATCGGAGAGGAAGGAGGTCAGCCAAGCCAGGGCCTGATCAGTGATACCCAGGTTATAACGGAGATGGTTGAGCAGGATGGCATGGTTGACCGTGTCAAAGGCAGAAGAGAGATCAAGTAAGATGAGGACACAGGGGGTGTTTGAGTCAAGATTGGAGATCAGGTCTTCACGGATTTTCAGGAGAGCAGTTTCCATGCTTCTGCCAGCTCTGAAGCCAGACTGATGATCATGAAGACAACCAACCAATTCAGTGTGAATACTAAACTGAGAGATGGCCAGCTTTTTCAGGAGTTTGCCCAGGAACGGAGTGATGGAAATTGGGCGGTAGTTTGCAGAGCAGAAGGGGTTGGCGGAGGGTTTCTTAAGAAGAGGGTGTCCAAGGGAGTGCTTCAGGGGCTGGTTGCAGAAGTCGGCCAGAGCAGGAGCCAAGGTGTCAATATGGTCCTTAATGGCTTTAGAGGAACAGTAGAGAACCTATTTTGATGAGACTTTCATAGATCAGACTTCTCTAGAACTTTGTCTGGGGAGAACAGGGGAAAGGCAGAGATCATATCAGATACATACAGAGATACATCGGTTTGGCAGTTTCTACCAACACCCCGAAGCAGTTTTCTTCAAGGCAGTACAGTCACTGACAAACCTTACTAGAAAACCTCCCATCTCCTAGTGTACAACATAAACTAAAGAAGCAGTTGACTAATTTAAAGACACTTTATGTTCTCCTACAGTTCTCAAACAATAAGACACAACCAAGCCAGTTGTATCGAAGCTGATGCTTCTAATAATGCTGCAAGGGCAGTTATGCCCCTGGGCCGTGGCACCGGCCAATCCGGAGACTAGAAGCACTGGTGAAAGTCTGCCTTCCATTCCTCTCTCCATTACCCTCTCCCGATTAGGGTTTTTTTTCAGCTGTCACCCATCTCTGCTTTTCCCCTGTCCTCACACCCCCTCCTTTCCCATGACCCCTTACACCTATGACCCCTTACACCTATGCCCTCCCTCCCCCGCCATCCCTGTCTACCATAGACCTTGACTCCCTGGGCTGAAATCACCTCCTAGCTTGCATCCGCACAGACCTTGGCCACTAGAAACCTTAAATGGCTACCAGCGTTTTACCATTCCTCTCGTCTGCAATTTGGTTTTGCAATTTTGTTAAATGAAGTTGGTTCATGCAATATTCACCACCCCCTTTCCTTTAAAAGAAACACTTTTGGCTTTACAGGACTAATGTGCCTGGGTGTTAATACATTAGTTGCTGCATTTTTGGGTGGGCTTGGCCATTAACGGCCCTGAGTCCTCCCTGAAGCCTTCCAGTCACTCCGCCTACCAAGGTTCAGGTTGGCATGCCATTAGTGGCTAACTGACGAAAAGACGGAGATCATCATTGTGCGGTCACCACAAAGATTACAATTCCATAACTATTGACGGCACACCCATGCCCATTCTCAACCAATCCAAAACACTAGGGGTTCACCTCGACACCAACCTAATAATGACGAAACATGTCAACGCACTCTCCTCCGCCACGTCCTACACCTCTAAGCTCATTGCACTGAGTTGAAAATTCTTGCCCCCCCCCAAAATTGCATTACTCTAGCTAGGCCGCTTATCCTGTTCAAATTAGATTACTGTAACGTACTAATGCTAGGTGGTTCCAATACTAATATTGTCAAACTCCAAATCCTACAAAATAAAGCACTGCGAGCAGCATTAGGCATAAACAAATCTGACCATATCTCTAAAATCAGAAGGGAGGCCCATTGACGCCCTATCAAAGCTATAATCTCCTTTAAAACACTCTGTATCACACATAAGTGCCTCACCAACAACGATCCTTGCCATCGCCCATAAAAAGAGCATCAGAATCCTTAGATCTAGCAACAACTCACTTCTCTTCGTCCCCCGCTACAAAAGATCCAAGGCAGGGGACCATAGCTTTACGGCGTTGGTCCCGAAATTATGGAATACCCTTCCCTCCAACATCAGAGATTAACCCTCTCACCAGATATTCAAGAACATGTTAAATACCTGGCTTTTCAATGTGCATGAATGAACCATAACCATTTTACTCTGTAACGTGATTCAGTCCTGACCAGAACTAAAACATTTCCCATGTACAACTGTAACTTATGTATTGCCTGTGACCTGTTAACCAGAAATGTAAGCATATTGTATATCTTGTAATGACTTTGCACTGTAACCAGAAAAGTGAGCATTCTGTAACCTTCGGGTCTGGGCGTATAACAAGTAACAAAAATAAATAAAATAAAATAAGCCCACCCTAGAACCTGCCCATTAAGGCTACATTCTCTCACAGAAAGGAGGGGAAAGATTCCTGCCTTCAGTTTCTTTTCATTTTTGCTGACTTTATACTAATGAGTGCAACTATTCTATCAATGATGAGGAGCTGATGAGGGAGTCGGGACCCCCTGACCCCCATCAAGATTATGACAAGATGGAAGGCCAGAAAACACAGCAATCACCCATTCTATTTCGGATGAAACCCAAATGATCCAATGATTGATAAATATACAGAGAGGTACCCTCTCAGTCAGCCATACCAACCTGGCACAGTGCAGATTTATCCATGTGTGAAGGAAGAGCTGCAGGCCATTGTCAGAGACACCTATATGGACAGCCTGGACTAAGCACCATGCTGCTGCTGTCATTAGAGACACCATGACATAGCAGCGTTAGACATGAAGCATACGTGCCATCTGCACTTCATGACACAAACATACACTTGAATATATGAAGAACACAATCATACAGTTTTATAGTTAGAGGACAGATACATATGCATGCTGTCATTGCTTTTATTATTTTTGCCATTAGCCAAATTCAGCAACGCAGAAACCGCAAGACACAAGAGATCCTGAGCAAAGCTTGCAGATGCTTAAATGCAAATAGCCCTATGGAACTGCAGGAGCACCTATGGGACCTTACAGAGGCAAGTGTGACTAACCTATAGAGAATATATGATAGCATGGACAATGTAGAAACCGCATTATAAGGTTTAAGAAAATTACAGCAGGCCTCAGACCATTGAGCAAGGGACGAGTTGAGCTGATCCAGGCTGGACAGAGAGCAAGACATGTTAGACAGGACCCGCAGCAAGGGTCAAGAGATACGGAAGATATTCCAATCCCCAGGCGACAAAGGGACCAGATGCAGAAAAAGGGAATAAATCCTCATAATTCGGAGCCCAATTTCGTGGTCTCTAAACATGTGACGCAACTGAAGCAGACAATGGACAGTGATCGATGGTGAGAAAGGAGAGCCGATCCCAGGCAGCCAGACATGGAATGCAACAAGTATGCGACAATTATGCAAAAAGTATTGCGCCGAGCAGGAGAATATTCTCATAAGGCAAAGGTGGTGTACACAAGTTACAATACAGACACATAATCGTTCTCATCACCTTGAAAAGGTACACAGTGAGCTGAGAACCATTTTGGGTCCGAGGTCTGGGGACGTCAGCTCTAGCCAATCACATTTTAGTAGCCTGGGGTGGTCAGCAACTGGCAAGAACCAATGGTAAGTCCACAACACTGCAACAATGTTATAGCTAGTGAATTGGGGATTGAACAGGCCAGCCACCTGACATGCAAGGGCCAGTAGAATAACATGTATAGGTACCCATATAGGTTATTAGGTTTCTGACGGCCAATCCCACGCCGCAATAGGTTTTGGACAGAGGCCCAAGTAATGATGCAGCAGTGATGTGTTTTTTAGACAAAAGTTCTTGTATCGATCCCTGTTGGTTTTGGCTGTAAAAGACTACAGTTTGAATTTGCCGTTGACTGAGTCCTCTGTGTATTCTGGGGGAGGGTGTTGGGCCCTTCAAGTCTGCGAACTTCCAGTATCGCTCTGGCGTACCTGGGAGTTGTCCCCAAGAAGTTGGTAGCAGAGTCGATGGTTGGCTGCGCCAGCCCGGCACCAGGTCATCTTCACCGAACCTGAGAGGCTGCAGGGCCCTTACATACTTTTCAAGAAGACCGCAAACGTCAGGAGCCAGTGGGAAATCATCCTGCTCGAGGTCAGCGAGGAGTCCAGGCAGATCACAGTGTGTAAGTATTGACCCAGTCGAATGGCAACTGTGGTTGTGAGGGAGAGTTTTGAACATTTTGGAGTATTGTTTTGCATCGTCGAGTATTGTCAAAGTATTGTCTGGCATTGCCGGAGTGAATTGGTACAGGAGCGGAGGTAGAAGTCCCTTTTCTATGTTTAAGGCGCATTCAGTTTTAGAGGAAAATGATTCTGGTGAATAACCTGGACTATTGACCCGAGGGCGCGAATGACAGAAGTATGTAAATAAGTGGATTTCCTATGGGTTGGGTGTTTTAGCTCGGGTCATAGATGACAGTATCCCCATAAGGGTTAGCAAGGGAGCTGCCCTAGATTGCAGAAGGTGAGTTGACTGGTTAAGTCTCCGGGAGTGAGATATTTTGCATGCTAGGTGACGCAGCGGTTACAGTTCGACCACAAGAGAATATTGGTATACTCCGCCTGGAGCCGGGAAGACTGCTGTTTTTTTTTTTGTGTTTTGGGGAGTAACGGGCTACAACAGTGTGCGTGTGCTATTCAATTTTCTTAGCACTACCTTTTCATCACCCATAGGTTTGCACATAGGACACGGAGAGCATGAGATGGTGATGAGCTACTATTGGAAACTTGGGATTGGCAGAGGTGGTGACCTAGTAGCCATGGGCGGTAGGTGCATGCACAAGATTGTGGGTGTCCCCGAGGAGGCAGTAGTTGTGAAAAGGGGCGGTGCGTGGAGCACGCCTAATAAGTTGTGGAGCCAGAGAGGCTCATAGTAATATGAAAAGTATTGTCATCATATTGTACCTTTCTCCCTGAACAGCGGATTTTCGAAACCCTCCACTGGAGGTCAGGTAACGGCTCAAAGAAATGTATCAAGGGAAGTGCGGGGGCACACGTCCCTTCAGCACTTGTATAACACACTCCCACCCTATAGGGAGAAGATTTGTAAATATAGCATAGAATGGTCCATAAGTGCAGGGGGAATGTTAGCTAAACCGTGGCCACCGTGTTGAAGTTTCTCCCAGGACGTGCAGCAATCACTACTGACACATATACAGGCTGCTTATTTGGGGAAGAAGTTAACAAAATGCATGGCCATATTCGAATTGTGGCGCATGTTGAGGCGTCAGTCTGCTCCTCCCCATGTCCCTCCGAGCGTAGTATTCGATGACACAGACGATGAGCAACGGATGTACCCAATACGAGAATTAAGAGCAGCAGAGGGGTATTGAAATCTGACATATAAGCCACCACCATATACGAAGGAGGAGGGGCTGAGGGGCGCAGGGCAGCCAACTACTGAACGAGAGACAAGCAGCGAGGCACATAAGTGCACGAAGGAGGGGCTCGTGAGAATAGGCACTAAGGAGTGGATATGAGGACAGATACTCCTGAAACTGGAAGGGAAAACGGGCAGAGAGGCAAAGGGGGCGACTAAGACAAGGGAAGGTCTGAAGGGAAGCAGCGATGGATCAGACTGGGCTGAGATAATGGATGAGGCAGATAGGAGAGGGAAGGAACAGGAGGAGAAGTATGAACGCGGGGACAGGGAGAGGAGAAGAGAAGAGAAGTTGGAGAGGGATGATAGGGAAGGAAGGAAGGAGGAGGAAAGGGAGCACATGGAGAAAGAAAGTGAGGAGAGGATCGAGAAGGACCTCAAGGAGAGGAAAAGAGCAGAATGGAAGCAGCGGGACAGAAGGATAAGGGAAGTAGAAGAGATCGAGAGGCGAATGGAAGTTGCAGAGCAGGAAAAGCGCAAGTTGGCTGAGAGGGAACAGGGGAAGTAACAGTTGGACAGGCTGGCAAGGGAGCGAGCGCGGAGGGAGGAGGACTAGTGAGCAAAAAGGGCGTTAAAGACACAAGGAGCCATGGACAGGGGAAACGACAGACTTGAGGAGGACAGATGAACAGAACCAGATAGCACATGCTCACAGGGCAGGAGCACAACAGAAAGAGACAGAGCAGGCCTAGGGGCCTGGGGAGGAGGAAGTAGGTACGACTTGAGGGACATTGACCTCAGCACGAAACCTGACTTGACATCTAGGAGACTGAGTTTTGCAGACGATTTCTGCAATAACATAGGTTCAGGGTCGGAGAATGAAGACAGGAACAGTGGGGACGAGAGGTGGAGCAGTATCAATCACATTCAACAGGGGTGGGGACAGACAAGCAGGTGTCATAGGAGTTTAGGAAGCATACAGAGGGAGAAGGAGGGGGCATCTTAGATGAGCAGTCATGCCTGGCGAACGATTTACACACCCTACTACATGATGCCACTACATGTGTGGATAGGCTTAGAGACCTCCCAGGACAAAGGAAGGCGGAAACAGCCATGGCTTGCTCTAGGGGAAGGTTAACAAGGAGGTACGATGACAGTATACGGGTACCCATATTAGAACCGATAAATGTATGCAGAGGCATTGAAAGCGAGAGAGGGGACAGGCAGGTCAGACTGACTAGAGGCACGCATGGGGAGGAGGAGTTCACACAGATGCCCTTACTGGAGAGGGCAGGGGTACGACCTCAGTATATACCATGGAAACACGCTGACAAGGAGAATGTGAAGTGCAGACTACACTCATTAAGTGCGGGGGCTGGGAAATGGATTTATGAGATGGACAGGATGACAGAGGGAAACAGGTTAGCGGTGAGAGACGTAAAGGGACTACTAGTGGCGCTCCTCGGTGATGCTGCTGATAATGTTTGGAAAAGGGCGGGGTTCCCTGGAGTGACAACACAGACAATGGCGCACAATGGCTCGCCGCTTGCAAACTGCAGAGCTGCTGTATGACAAGCATTAAGGACACAGTACCCAGACACCTCGGACATTGGGGCAATTATATCCCAGAAAATGAGGGAAGATGAAGAGCCCTTTACAGTATATTCAGGAGATTCAAGAGCTTTGGCACCTGGAAACTCGAGAGCCTTGGGACAAAACAGTAGCAATATTCTATCACATCCTAGTGCAGGGGCTGCCAGAGCCCGTTCAGAAACATCTAAAGAAGTTGGTAGGGATGGTAGCAAGGGGATGGCCAGAAATACAACACATGATAGTTTACCATTGTAGGCTATGGCAGGAGAAGCTCAAGAAAAAGACAGAGGACAGGAAGATAGATGAAGCAAAACTAGTGCAGAAAAAACAATCGAACTGTGCATTGGAAGGGGCGGTATTAACCAGCCCTACCCAACAGCAGCAGCAGTAACAATCACAGCAGTCGCACCGCCAACAGGGGGTGAGGGTTCATGGGGCAGGATAACGCCCCACAAGGGTTTAGAGGAAGAGAGGGACAACCAAGAAGGCGCGGGATCGGACAACAGATGCATCATAACCAACAGGGCTTTCCAGGAAGGTTTCGGGGATATGGACAGCAGGTGCAACAGGGCCTAGGGGATTTCTCGGGAGGTTTCCAAGGTCAAGGGAGGGAGCCACCACTGTGTTCGACGTGTGGGCAATTAGTACACAGTTCGAGAGTGTGCAGGAGCAGCGGGATGCAGCAGAATCGGGGAGCACAGGGCCAGCAGCCCTATCAAGGAGACCAGGACAATTACTATACACTTGACCAACAATAGTAAGGACAGATGCCACAAGTACAAGCACCACAGATGCAAACGCAGATACCACAGATGCCAGTACCACAATATTTACAAGCACCACAGGCTCATGGAAACACGCATCAATTGGCACAGATACATAGCAATGGCGCAGCAGCACACGTGGACTCCATGGCAACGGTTCCCTTAAGACAACTGGGAAGAGTTACCTTGGTGGGGAAAAACCCTTTTACAGGGAATGGGATGTCCTTATACCCTCAATAGGACAGTCCACAGGTGAACTTGAAGTGTCGCATCCTGTTGATGATCACACCCAACCCTGCAAAGGAACCTCACATGGGAGTGGCAATAGGTGACTAAACTTTTTCCTTTCTTGTTGACACAAGAGCGGCTAGATCCTGCATTAGGGAAGGAGCATTTAAGTTGTCAGGCGATGCCATGAACACTCAAGGATTCTCTGGGACTCAGGAATTGGTTTCTTTCACAGACACCATTTCACTTTCTATAGGAGATCACAATCTATCGCTGCCTTTACTTTACTCTCCACAGACACCTGTAAACATACTGGGATGAGACATTATGAGCAGACTAATCATGGCCATTTCATTCACAGGGAAGGGAATAGTGTCCTCCACACCAGGAATAAGACAGATTGTTCAAGTTTATTGGGGATTGAAGGTGCAGAGGGGCGGTGCCAGTGGACGCAGAAATGCTCCAGTATGGGACTGACATTGCTATTGCAAGGCTTCCAGGAATTGCAGGGAAGATGTGGCGGGTTCTAACCAAATACCTATTCAGGCCTGAGTTACCATTGGACGAGGAAGAGAGAACCATAGTGCCAATAGAAATAGAGGCAGTGGTCGCGAAAGAGGACTTGATAGCGGTACATGGGATGGATGACAAAGGATGAGCCTGGAGAGCAGTGATCGTGGTGGCAGAAGGGTGCAGGTTAACCACAGTGACCGACGAAGAGCTATTCAGGGAAAAGAGATTAGAAATAGAGATGGTGTTTGAGATGAGTGTGACTTATTGGTTAAGGGTTCACTACAGGGAGGTACCAAAGAGGATGGGGAGGATCTGGCCAAGCTACCCAACACCCTGTGGACAAAAAGTCCCTATGATATAGGGCACATAAAGAGCATAGGGGGAGTAAAGATTAAGCTGAAGCCAGGAGCAATTTTACCAAGAGTGAAATAGTACCCACTAACTAAGGAGGCAGATGAGGGCATTTATGAGACAATCACAGCACTAATAGAGTGAGGCATTCTTGTACCATCAGAGTCCCCATGCAACACTACAGTGTACCCAGTGAGGACGGCAAAGGGGGGTCATGGCATTTCATACAGGATTTAAGACCTCTTAACCACATTGTAGAAGCGCAGTATCCTTTAGTTGCAAACCCAGCTTTGTGCAGCATTACAGCAGAAGCTGCCTGCTCAGTACCACTACACCCAAACTCACAAGACTTGACCAGCTTTATGTATAGAAACCAGAAGTGGAAACATACAAGACTTTCTCAGGGGTACTGCGAGTCACCATCTATCTTTAACAGAGTCATACAGATGGACTTGAGCAACATACAGAGGGAGAACACAGTGTTGCAATACATAGATGACATTTTGATTTGCAGCAAGGCAGAAGATCAGTTTAGACAGGACTCAGTGCACATGCTGGCTGTATAAGCTGACAAGGGATACAAGGTGGACAAGGCCAAGTTAAAGGACTGCCAGAATGAAGTGCTTTACATTGGACAGACAATCTCACAGCATGGCTGCCAGATTACCCCAAGAGAGCAGAGACAATACGCAAAACACCTAAGCCCACGACAGTGAGAGAAATGCAGCCCTTCTTAGGGTTATGCAACTACTGCAGAGCATGGGTCTTTGACTACAACACATAAACAAGGTCCCTACTCGGCGCTCTGAAGGAAGCACAGAAGGGACACGAGGCACTGACATGGACAACCAAGATGAATGATGCATTTGACATGTTGAAGGAGGAAATATGTGCAGCACCAGTGCTAGGGATCCCAGATTATAAAAAGGAATGTTTCCTGTTCTCAGACACTGATGGTGTAGTGATGAAGGCAGTATTGACACAGACAACAAGCATGGGACACAAAGCCAATAGCTTACTACAGTGGGAAGCTTGACGCAGTAATGAGAGGACACTATCAGTGTGAACAAGCTTTGGCATCTGCCGCATTTGCAGTGGAGAAGTCAGCAGCAATAACCCCTCTTTATGTGGAGCACACCCTCTTTGCAATACTGAAGAAGCCAAAGAGCACACTGATCACACAGAGAGCATCTTTGAAAATCATGAGATGCAGACTTGTCAACCCAGTAATTTTCCTAGCAAACATTCTATAAGAGGGTGACTATGTACATGACTGTGCAGAAAACACAGAGGCATTCAGTGATGCCCGCAAGGTAGATGAAAATGCACTTGAGTGGGGAGAGGTGCTATACGTTGATGGGTCTTCGACTATTGACCAGACAGATGGGGTCAGGCATACAGAAACTGTACTGGTGAGGCTGAAGGAGGACAAGGTAAGTAAGATAGTAGCAAGTGTGTGATTACCATCCCATTACTCAGCACAAGCAGCAGAACTAGTGGCCCGGTTACTAGCATTAGAGCACAGCAGAGACAAGTAAGTGACAGTATACTCTAACTCAGCTTATGTGACCTTAACAGTTCATGCAGGACTGGCACAATGGATCAGGAGAGGATTCCGAAGGGCAGACAGGAACACCAGTACAGGTAGGTTTGTGTTGGGTTCCTACAGAAATGGCGCTTGCACACATCATTATAAGAGATTGCGTTGCTCACTGATCATCATAAAGGATATAGTCCAAGCGTTTAAATTTGATACCGTTATGGATTTTTATTCATCACCATGAGTGCCGACACATGTTTAGACCATCTGAAGGTCTTTATCAAGGCTACAACCATTGATAGGTGTTTTGTTAAGATATTATGCGTCATATCAAACCATCATCATGAAGGGAGCAAAGTGACAAGTGGTTGAGTACAAATGGTGAGACCGTTACAATTGAATACAATTGGTTAATGGGACCAGCAACAATTGTGGGCAATTATATGCACAAAATATCACAAAGTAGTTACCAAGGAACAATGAGTATATAAGAGATAAGCACACATTAGCATACATAACAAGTGAAATTATAAGGAGAAAGGATATAAGGAGAGAATTTGATGCACAAGGGAAGGAAAGGAGAGGAGAAAGCATGTTAGATGAGCTGTTTGAGGCGTATTGTCATATAGCATATCTCAAAGGACGGGCATGGGATTAAAATGTGGAGCCCACCTAGGGTTTAGGTGTCTCCTGCGTGGTGACTCTAGGAGGGCAGATGGCCCTGGGTGGATAATATCACCTGCATTGGTGCATCCAAGGAGAAGAAAATACCATTGTTGGAAATTTCAATTGCTGAGTATGGTGTAGATCCTAATGGTGGTCGTCAGTAAGTGCGGTATCCTGCTGGTCATCCCGTGTTTCCAGGGGCATGGGTAGGTCTTCTAGGTGGTGGCAAGTGTCCTGGTAATCGTCTTGTGTGCCCGGGAGGCATGGAGGGGCCTACTGGGTGGTGCTGAGTGAGGACAAAGTGGTTCACACCTGTGGAGGGTGAGTATAAGGGGTGGGTGGGTGAGTTGGATGTTGGATTTTAGTGTGGTGTGATTAAGTCGGGGTGATTTGGAGGAAGGAAAGGGAAGTGAAGTGTGTGCGAGAAGGGATAATAACATACAGCGTCCTTGGCGATCAAGTGAGGCAAGTAGGGTCTGAGCGTAATCGTGTACCAATACACTAAGGAACGCATCAATAGCTGCGTGGTCAGGTGGGGCTCAAGAGGTCAGAGTGTTGTCATTTGCTGTGGTGCTGCTAACCGCCTCGTTAACGTTGCATAGGGTGTGCACACGTGCACCGAACAATTGTTGCCAAGGATGGGGAATAGAAAGTGCTGGTAGCCGGATTGCTACCAAGATAGATCGCTAAGTGTTAATTGGACGGTCTATCTGGTGGTCGCAAGTGCGTAATAAATGTGAAGCATGGACGCGGGAGCCCAATATGTTCCGGCTTGTGCCACAGCATTTATTCAAGAGATAATCATGTGACCATGGTGTCTCATACATTATGAGATGGGAAGAGGAAGAATGTGTCCCTTCAAAGTCCTGCTTTCCTGAATAGAACGGTGCCTGTCAACACTTGAGTGGTGTCTGCCGGTAAATCGGTCCTGTGTTGGATTCGATTAAGCGTTTAATTAAGAGCTTTTCTATTGGCTCCACTACAGGCACGTGGATAGGTCAAAGTGCTCTGTCCTACGATTGGTCTGAGAGGTCAGATGATCTCCACGTATGGTAAATCATGCAGCTGTGGACATGTTAACCTCCGTAGATCTGGTTGACTGGGTTATGTTCCATTGGTGGAGGCAGAGGGCCCCATCACCCCATCGGGTGTGGGTTGCAGATGGCATCAAGTTAAGAATTGGAAATTGATTGCGCAATAATGTTCAATGCTGCTTTTGTCAAACCCTGTAACCAACGGGAGGTTGGAGTTGCACTGTCTTGCAATGTAGGCGCTAACATAGTGTACCGGGGTGCTTGAATAAAATGTGTAACAAATGTGCTGTTGGAGTTACACTGTCTGGTGATGTCATGGTCACAGGGCAAGGACCACTATCTTTATCATCTAAATGGTCCAAATGGACCCAGTCCTGCCACCTTTGGTGCCAGGCTCATAAGAAAGTGTGCTCTGCACACTTTGTGTCTGGGGCACGTGTTACTTCCTCCCCAGCAGGCTCCCCACGTGCATCCAGTCCGGGCGTAGCAATCGGGAAACATTGGGGTGCACGTGCAGCAGTCTCTGGGAGTGGCAAGGTGGGGCCACAAGGAGGGGCCAAAGGGGCGTGGCTGGGACCAGGCTATTTAAGCCTGACCCACCCGCATGCAAGCGCTTTGCCTTAGTCTGCTTCTTGCAGCGTAATGCTTACCGCCGCCTGAAGCGCTCTTACCTGATTCCAGTTCATCATATTCAGCACGCATCTCACCTGATTCCAGTACATCATCTTCAGCGCGCACCTTACCTGACTCGAATCACACCATCGCTTGAAGCGCAGTTTACCTGAATCCGGCACCTCATCTTCAGCGCATACCTTACCTGCTTCCAGCAATACCATCGCTCGAAGTGCAGCTTACCTGACTCCAGCAACACCATCGCCGGAAGCGCATCTTACCTGACTCCTACAATCCCATCGCCTGCAGCGCATCGCATCTTACCTGATTCCCATTGTCATCGGAGTCGATGCGCATCCTCACCTGTTCCGGGCGTCTAACTACGTGGGAGCGCTTCTTCTCGACCAGCATCCTCATGAATCCATCCAGTAACCGCTGGCAGGTCTTCGGATAGCTGCCTCTTGTCTGACGCTGCCAGGCCATCCCTGCAAGAGAAAAGGACACACAAGGTTAGAGACTACATAAATATCTTATGCTTGGTCGCGCCACTCATAATCCTTGCGCTCGACCTTGAAACCCCAATTTACCTTCGATTTGGGAACCTTGTAAACCCCTCTGGCGCCCATTGGGACTCGCTCCAAACACCGTGACTCTGCGTGGCCTTCTTGACACCTATTGGGGAGAGGAAAGACATTACAAGGGTAACGGACAATAATCACAGAAAAAAGACATTGCAAAAGGATACGGACAATAATCATTGTTAAGAACACTTACCTTCAAAGTGGTTGAGCCACAGCCAGTCTGGGGTGCCAAGCACACGGACCAGTGAAGCAACTAGGTCCATCAAAGGCGTCCCTGCAGTTGAGAAGCAGGACGGAGAGCTCATCCTCATAAGAAAACCGGTGAGACTATATGGGTAAATGCATGCTCACCTCATTCTGGAACAAAGGATTCGAGGGAAATCACAGTCAAACCACAGCATTCTGACTGCCTCTCGTATTCTCTCAGGGGCAGTGCCAGCAACCAGAGCAGCCCACACTACAGAAGCAGGGGAAGAAGTCTGATCCAGGGGAGCCAAGTCCAGGGAGGGCTACAACTGTGCCCCAACGTCCCTGCAGAGACCGGGTGAGCATAACAGGTGAGGGTAGATATAAGGGCTGTGTCAGATGCAAGGGGGGGTTGTCAATGGGCCTGGGTGTGGCTGTTGTTCGTGGATAGAGACATTATGGCAGCAGGGCACCAGAGCACAGTCCCTATGGTGCCTACAACTGGCTGCATGTACAACCAAACCTGGTATTTCATAAGGAGTAAGGCACAGTAACCACCAGTTCCTAGTGCTCTCACCACTTCCTAAGGACACCAGTACAGCTTGTACTTCTATTGGGCAAACTGATTGAAATGATTGATTACCCAGCACTGATAGCCATAGTGAAATGCCAAGCACACACTAGAGGGGAAGATCCTATCTCAAGGGGGAACGAAGCAGCAGACTTTGAAGCAAAGTGTGCAGCATATTTTGGAGAGCAATTAGAAATAGGGACAGCATCACATGCTCGAGAGTGCACGAGGAACATGGTACTAAAAGAAGGGTACCACGTACTGCCAGAAGCACAAATTATGGAATAGCAAGGAACTGCACCCCGGGAGGAAAAGGAGTTGTGGGTTAAAAGGGGATGTACAATGTCTCCAACAGATGCACTTTGGTGGCAGAGTAACACAGGAAAAGTGGTTATTCCACTAGCATTATTGAACACTGCACTGACACAATTGCACCATCCAACACACACGGGGAAAGAGGTAATTTCTGCCCATATTGGAGAAACATGGTTCTGTCCTAATTTGGCAGAACTCGTGGCTGAATTTGTCAGTAAGTGCTTGAAGTGCAAACAGTTTACAGCAAGGGAAACCTTGAGAGTTGTGAGAGGAGCCATACCTCGGCCAGTGTGCCCATTCTAGCATTTACATGTCAATCACTTTGACATGATCCAAGTGTGTCAAGGATACCGCTACATACATGATAGTTGTTGTATGCCCATTCTCCAGGTGGATTGAGGCAGGCCCCTGTCCGCATGCTGATGCTCTCAGAGTGGCCAAATTCTTGGTAAGGGAAGTGTTCCCACGATGGGGTGTGTGTGGGTGCTGCGGTCTGACAACGGCACTCACTTCGCCAATGAGATGTTCCAGCACATCACCACACTGCTGGGCATTCAACACAAATTTGCCTGTGTTTACCACCCGCAAGCGAATGAGGTGTGTGAATGCCTGAATGGCCTCCTGAAGGAGTCCATAGCCAAAACAAAGCAGAGCACAAAAAAGAATTGGCTATACTGCTTACCTCTCTCCTTGTTTGGATTGTGCAATAAGCCTGGGTCTGACCACCATTTAACACCCCATGAGGTGGTGATGGGATGGCGCATGCATCTCCCACTGGCTCCTCCCACAAGAGCACTGAAAGACTGTGGGAATAGTACGGATTTGTTAGGACAAGAAATGCATGAGTAAATTACTTCCTTGATTGCTAGAGCCTCTTTTATCTTTCGCCAGCGCCCCTTTTATCTCTCGCCAGATACAATGACACCGGGGAGGCCCAGAAGACGGCAGAGAGAGCAACTACGACGGCGCACCACAAGACTCCGGATTTAAACACCCAGTGAATGTAGGGGATATTGTACTTTTATGCAACTTCGTGAGTCGCAGGAATGCCCCACAATTCACAGGACCTCATATTGTTGAAAAGGTGGCAGACCGTGCTGTCAAACTAGAGGGAAGTCGGTCTGGAACCACCTCACGGACATCATGCCCTACAAAGCAGCAGCCTCACCTGGCAAAGTGGTTGACAGGGCCAACATTCAGAAACTGGAAGAGATGCAAGCAGACTTTGAGCGTACGCGGCAGAGTGGAGGACACCCAATGCTTACTCGGTCACGGGCAGCAGAGCTAGAGACTGGACCGCTCATTGACTTGAATTGAGCATACACTGTCCGTTGTTATTTTTTTTCTCTACAAACCTTCCACGAGTAGGCCCATATAATTGTTGATGATTGTCCATGTTGCCCACTGCTCACCACCCTGATACCTTCTCAAACCAATTTGTCCATACTGTGAGGAGACCCAGCAGATTTCAACCATGATCCCTCAGAGTATACTATCTTGCCTTTATAGAGTATTTGGCCCAAACATACCCACAGCTTGAGCACGGCAATCCCCCTATCCTCACCACACTGAGAGACCCAACCGTAAGAAATGTGTGGGAAGTAGTGTTTGCATTCGCTATAAGTGAATATTTGGTCCGCAGGGCTTAAGAGTTATTTACAATACTAAAACAATAACACATTTCTTCGTGCATTTCAGGCGGGCAACTACATCTCCAGGCTGCAGGAGGATCGGCAGAACAGGTAGAAATTAACTAAATATAAAAAAATGTAATGGTTCTGTTGGTCCTACGTATTCCTAGTGGTGTTATTGTGTTTGTATTTTGGAAGATTTCCTGCGTTGCTAGCACTACCGCTGTACCCTCCACTAACATTCCCCCAACCCAAGCAGGTGCAACGACCATGTCAGGTAGACAGGAGAACACTGCTGATACAGTAAGGAGAGGCAAGCGTAGTGTTCACACAGACATGAAAGGGGTAGACATGTATCACACTGACACTGCTCTAGTGTCTAATAACATGTGGTACCAACACATGACCAAAGTAGGTAAGGAAACCACCAGGGAGAGCTGTTATGTCTGCTCATTAATCCCCTATGCCATGAGTGCCTCCAGAACATTCATAGCAACTCAAATACCAACAGCACGAGCATAATGCTTAATGCATCTCTCGATGGTGACAACTCAAGGAAGGTTTCAAGGGAAGACAGCAACATTAAGATGGATGGCTAGTGCAACGCTCCCGTTTGAAGATAATTACATAAAAACATTAGACATGATGAAAAATTATTGGCAGCTAGATGAAGCTATACAGTACATAACTGATGGGCCTGACAAAGGAAAAACAAAGACTATCACCCTGAAGGAATTACTGTGTCCCTGGACGAGAGTGAAAGAAACAGGAGGAGAGCCTGGCTGCTGGAAAAGACTGCAGATACTTGTGTATGGCCAGGTTTACACAGAAGATGGGTGGACGGATAGAGTGGTAGGGAGAAAGGCCCTGACACTAGCACAATCACCATTGAACAAGATACAGGAAGAAAACGACAAGTGCCAGAAGGAATTGGAGGCCAGTGCAAAGTTACTGACATGGGTGGAGAATGAAGCTGGACCAATGCCGGTAATACCCCTGGAGACACCAGCACTGTGCTATCAGAACAATGGCGAAGTTGAAGTTGGCGAGAATGTTGGATGCAGAACCATTGAAAAACACGCAGCTATGAAGGCAAGGACAGCGGTACTGATGGACCGCTACTGGGCATGTGGATCGAAGGCATACAAGAAGCTGCCACCCAACTGTCGAGGAGTATGCTTGTTGGTACACATCAATATGCCGTCATTGGTCGTGACCCGCAGGGATGTGCAGCTCGATGAGTTCCTGAAAAAGGACAATAACAAAAGGAATAAGAGGTCGGTGGAAGGGACACCAACAGCCAAGACAGAGAAACCAGCTGAATTGAGCAGAGTAAAGAGAGGTGGAAATTACTTCTCAGAAGCATCAGATACAGTGCTGGATGAACTTCCAGCAGAACAGAGACTGTTCAGCAGGACACAAATGTTCTTTGGCGCAGTAATACCATCTGTACAAGCATACGCAAATGTGAAATGGCTCCACATTACCCGTTGGGAGTTGATGGTGACAATAACCTCCACAGTGAATGGGTTTAATGCAAATAAAGAGCTCCAAGCAGTAAGGATGGTGGCACTCCAGAATAGATACGTTCTGGATCTGCTTACAGCAATGGAAGGAGGGGTTTGCGCAAAAAATGTCCTGTTGCACGTTCATACCTGCCAATGACAAAGATAATGGTACGCTGTCAGAAGCTGTATTCCAGCTATCCCAGATGCATGAAAAAATTGAGTAAAAAGCGAAGGGCACTGGAAAGAACCAGAGCTGGATAGCATACATATGGTCATGGATGCTATCATGGTTGTCAGATGCACTAAAGGTGATAATGGGAGCACTAGTGCTAGCAGCAATATCAATGTGTGGAATAAGAATCTGCATGGCAAAGTGCAGAAAAATGGCAGAGGAGGCTATCAGGATGCAGGTCCTGATGCATGTGAACATAGGAGGAGCAAAGGACGAGATTGTGGCAGAAAGAAACAAGATAAGAGAGAGGATTGCTACATGTGAATTGTTTCCACTTGGAGCTATGAAGTTGGAATGTGCTGTTATATGTACTGGTCCTTTGATGATCATACAAACTACTATGGGCACCTCAGAGGAATAACAAAGATATGGCAGCCAAGAGCCAAGGACTTTCGTATAAGGATGTGGTTGACAGGTCGACCAGAGGGGGGACTGAAGAGGGAGTTGGGATCTTGCCACCAACCCACCTCCTATCAAGTCCATGATAAGACAGAAGGCCAGAAAACACTGCAATCACCCATTGTATTTTGGACGAATCCCAAATGCTCCAATGATCGATAAAAATACAAAGAGGTACCCTCTTAGTCAGCGATACCGTCCTGGCACAGTGCAGATTTATCCATGTGTGAATGAAGAGCCACAGGCCATGCTCAGAGACACCTATATGGACAGCCTGGAGTAAGCACCAAGAACCCATGTTGCTGACATCGTTAGAGACACCACGACATAGCAGCGTTAGACATGAAGCACACGTGCCATCCGCACTTCATGACACAAACGTACACTCGAATACATGAAGAACACGAGCGTACAGTTCTGTAGTTAGAGAACATATACATATAGATACTGTCATTGCTTTTTAAATGCAGCAATGCAGAAACCGCAAGTTACAAGAGATCCTGAGCAAAGTTTGCAGATGCTTTAACACAAATAACCCTATGGAACTGCAGGAGCAGCTATGGGACCTGACAGAGCCAAGTGTGACTAACCTATGGAGAATATAGTATACCGTGGACAATGTAGAAACCACATTATAAGATTTAGGAAAATTACAGTAGGCCTCAGACCACTGAGCAAGGGACGAACTGAGATGATCCAGGCTGCACAGAGAGCAAGACGTGTGAGACAGGACCCGCAGCCAAGGTCAAGAGATACAGAAGACATTCCAATCCCCAGACGACAAAGGGACCAGCTGCAGAACAAGGGAATACATCCTCATAATTCAGAGCTGCAGAGCTCAATTTCGTGGTTTCCAAACATGTGACGCAGCTGAAGCAGACAATGGACAGTGATCAGTGGTGAGAAAGGAGAGCCGATGGAACAGGCCAGCCACCTGACATCGAAGGGCCAGTAGAATAACATGTATAGGTACCCATATAGGTTATTATGCTCCTGACGGTCAATCCCAAGCTGCGATAGGTTTTTGGTGAGAGGCCCAAGTAATGACGGAGCAGTGATGTGTTTTTTAGACATAAATGGCCTGCGCACCATTTACTGTGTGACATGCTGGAATTTTTCTGAGTTCTTGTATCGATCCCTGTTGGTTTTGGCTGTAATAGACCGCAGTTTGAACTTGCTGTTGACTGAGTACTCCATGTATTCTGGGGGAGGGTGTTGGGGACTACAAGTCCACAAACCTCCAGTATCGCTCTGGCAACCTGGGAGTTGTCCCCAACAGAGCTCTTATCAATCAAGGGTGGGCTCACCAAATGGAGGTATAAACTGCAGGGGGCCATACATCACCAGGCCATAAGAGTCTATGGGCCTGAGTCGGAGCTCGTGCTAAGTATAGCGAGGAAAGCTGACATTCTCTCCTCTAGTTTCCAGCACCATCATTCTGAGGTGGGTGGACATTTTGGAAGGGAAATGTGCTTTCCAGCCGCAAAAGCTGCTAAAATCGCTCTTGGGGGGGTAACATGTGCTCCAGTGGCCTCTTTTGGCTGGGGCAGGAAGGGTGTTCTGGCTTTGAATACAGTCCTTTCTTGTTGCTATGCCGTAAATGACAGCTTTGCAGGAGTGTTGGGCTTCGTTTTTTGCTGCCACTTCTGTATTACATCAGAATCCATACACAGGACTTTTCCATTATAACCTGCAGCTCAGAATCAGGCCCTCTGTTTCTCAAAGAAGCTTGATGCCTTAATCTGTGGCATGTGAGACGGACTGACGCTCCCTTTGTGGCTGTGCTGAACCACATTTAGCATTTCTCTTGCGCAGGACACAGTACCACTCATTACGCTATGCCAGGGGCGGTTATGGGTGATATAACGGTAAATTAACTGTAGTTATATATTACAAGATACGCTCCAGAAATGTATCAGTAAGAGGACATGCATTTTTGGTAATAACAGATGTATTCATTAGTTTACTGCGTGGATACACTCAACATTGTCAGTGCAATGGCAATGAAAGAAACTCTAAAACATAAAACTCTTCGTCATCTTTGGCACGTTGCACCATGGCATCTTGCTCAACCAGTTGCAAGCTGTGGCTGAATTTTCTTAACACACCTTCAAGTGGTTTCCTGCTTTCGCACAAAAAGCCTACAAAATATCAATTTAGTTGATGTGATCTTTCCTCCAAAAGCCAACCGTCATGCTGTTCCTCAGGGTTCTTCTCTTTCTGTATTAATATTCAAGGCCTGTGCAATGCGTGATTGACTTACTCAAATCCCACAACCTGCTATTTCACTCAGAGCACACAATTCTATTGGAACATTTAATGCGCAAAATTCACCGTTGTGTTCCAAAAGATTGGAAGCATCTGAATCTTGGAGACGGTGACAAATTTGGACAACTCAATCCTATTTCGGAGTCTTTCTTTGCTGTTTTTCATTAGCTGGCCAGGTCCGTAGAGCCACAGGGGCAAGAGATAGACTAAGAAGCCTGGAAGTGATCAGGGGCATCTGTACATCTGATCGAGGTACGTCACCCGGAGACACGTGAAACGGAGGCAGCGCGAGTGCCAAGAAGAGCAAACTAGATCACTGGGAGACTGAGGGAAAGAGTAGGGACCAGGTTGACAGTTCCAAACTGCTTTCACAGGAGGAAACTGTAAGGAGAGAATTTCAGAAAGACGGCTAGAAATCTCAGCACCTACCACCAGTGATTGGTCCTTTCCTTTTCTGCAGTTAAGGTAGATTGTTAGCATTTGTTATGAACCCCCCAAATATTTCAATTATGTTCTCAGCCTTTTATGACCAGAATAGTGCCTCAAAAGTGACAAGATGAAGTGGTGGGGTTCACAGAGGTGGAAAGCAATGGGAAGGAATTGTGCGGGACATGCAGGGAGCCATGCTGAACCTTTCACTGCCCAATAGGACCGTAGCGGTGGAGGCCACTGGGCCAATCAAAGTAGAAGCAGATCCAAGGCCTCAACCTGCCCTCAGTTTCTATGGTGGGGTGTTACTCCTCTTCCCATCGCACTCCGGTGTGGCACAGCGACTACAAAGAGACCAAGGGGGCATGGTTATTCTTTTGAAGACTAGACCCTTGTCAATGAGGTAGCATTTAGAAAATTTGAACTATATTCATGAGGCCACATAAACTGAGTATAGTGATCAGCAATTCATTTTAGATGATTCCCTTAAGGGTTTCGAACCATCTCCTCTCTCATTCTGAACAGGATGGGCCAGCCATCAAGCATGACGTTTGGGGTTAGAACAGAGTGACAGGAAGACTCACATTGCTACAAATGAAGAAATAGCTCTCTAGGTACAACCACCAACCAGGTAGATAATGACCTGTCCCCCTCAAATTATGAACAGGGTCCTTTGGCCCCCCCAACCTTCACTCCCCTACCCACCGTACAACATACCCTGCTGGCATAGGTTTTAGCGCCGGCAGGACCGTGCAGCAGTTCTCTTTCAGCACAGATTGTTTATATCAGAGCAGTGCACTGGGGGTGTGCAGCCCTCTAGTCTGCCCCCCCCCCCCCACCAGCCTCTCCCGGTGTCAGCTGTAAAGGGTCGTGCCGGGTTAGGTGCGCGCCTCAGGACCAGAGCAGTCGTGACTGGGGTCCCTCATGTGCTCCCATTACCCTTTCAACCTGTCTGTGCTGTAATGTACAGCTCTGTACAAGTCAAAGGCGACCCAGGAGGCGGCAATTGTGGGTCACAGGGCAAGCTTATCTTCGGAATGGCTTAGTGTGAACAGTTCGGAATCTTCATAAAAACATCTAATGTTCAGGATGTTAACTCTATATTTTCAACTAATTACCCACCTCTGCTTGAAGTGTACTGATTATGTTGTGTAAGAAAATATAAACCAAACACCTTTAGCTGTTGCCTTGATTCACAGGTAAACAAAAAGTTGGCGCACCAAACATCGCATTCACATAACCCAGAACGCAACACGAGGCATGGCATGCCTTTCTAAAATAATGTGGCCTTCCCTTGACACTACTCACAGGAGGATGT
This sequence comes from Ambystoma mexicanum, assembly GCF_040938575.1. Classification (NCBI taxonomy): domain Eukaryota; kingdom Metazoa; phylum Chordata; class Amphibia; order Caudata; family Ambystomatidae; genus Ambystoma; species Ambystoma mexicanum. Next base: position 382,871,128 of record NC_090925.1, read on the forward strand.
ACGCACACCTCAAGTTGCCCTATTTCACCTGTGAGCAAGCATAGCAAATCCTGCCCACTTTCCTTCCGTTTTGCCACTTGCAGGCTCACCTCTATAATGGAAATGCAAAACTACAAGTATCACAATGTAAAGACAGATGCAATATAGGATGCGTCACTCGCTCTTCACGTTGGGCATTGTTACATCCTCTGGGTTATCAAGTTGATTTGCACAAACACCATCATTTTAACTGTACTTTGGGCCACAAATACTGAATGCAACTCAGTTTGTGAAATGCCACACTTGGGTGACCCATCCTAGCTGCATTTTTTCCCGTTGCTTTCTGGTGCATCCAGTTCTGCATTTATAATAGGATAAGCATAAAGTATAGGTCTAATCATGGAAAGAACAGGGAGAGAAACCTCGATCACTCTTGCTCCACCTCAGCCGAAGTCAGCCTACATTGAGGGCAACTCTTAGGTGGTTTTTCAGAACCACTTCTGATGAAGGGCTCTGGGAAGCCAACCTAATGGATCTGCAAGTGGTTTTTCACAGAAAGTTCTAAAAAAACTCTCACTTGGTAACGAGACTGAGCACCAAGACTTAGATTTAGGAGATTAGAACTTTAGTGTGAAAACAGCACCTAAGATCGGCCTGTATTGGAATGTCCACACATAGTATATCAAATACTATTTATTAAAGAACAAGCTTGCATTAACATCAAGAAAACTAAAGACCAAGTAAACCAACATATGCACCTATGCTATAGTATACTATTACGTTTGGAAATCCATAATGGGTTACACACAACTTTTAGTATGAACACAGTTTCAATACAAAATAATATAATAGATCCTAAAGTGGGGAAAAGATGTTAAACACAAATCACAAGCCTTATAAGGTTACAAGGCACCATCAACTCCTTACCCTGCAACAGTGTTCAGGGTTTTACAGGCAGGTACTCTTGTCGTGCAGGTTACTTGGTGTCAGTTCCAATAGTCCCACTATGGCTCGACTAGCTTTACCATAGAAAAGCCATGGTCTCGTGACGTGTCGAAAAGGATCAGTCTCGAGAGTTAGGGCCACCTTCGTATTATCTCAAATGTAGGTTCCCTGTAAAAGAAAGTGAAGGCTACCAGTCCTATATGGCCTGAGGAATCCCAGACAGGACTGCTATCCCTAAACTGCTCCACCTAGGACAAGGCAAGGAAAGATGCTCAGTGAACTACACCTCCGATGATTTCTAATGGGGAACGCGGAAGGGGGAATATGGACATAACGAAAATCCATCCCCCGGACGCCGAATGGAAGGAACCACAGCCCCACTCTTCACTTAGGGGTGTGCAGGTTGCTGCATCATTCCTGCAGTACACCACAGTTTGCCTTTCAGCAAAAGATTGGGTGTCTCTAAGGTTCGACATCACGCATGGCTCCAGATCCTCTCCTTTTTTACGTAAATCCTGGACTTGCCACTAGTAGTAGACCTAGCAATATGCAAACTGAGAGTAGCTCCCCCATGCTGGGCTGCCAGATCCCCCAGCAACTGCCCTGCAACAGTGATCAAACACGGACTTTGATGCACTCGGGAGGATAGCTCAGGGGCAACGTGCTCACCTTGGTAGCAAGAGCAGCACAGGTTTGATCCCCAGGTCCGCGCTTAGAAACATCTGGGTATTAAGCGTGTTATAAATAACCTATCATATCATATCAATGTATATTGGGGCCAGCCAGACCCTGGACCTTCCCTGAGCTTCTGCAAGAAACCTGCGATCGTGCGCGACCAGATATGGTAATTTCCTACCTGAAGAGGGAGGAAGACAGCCAACAAAGGCCAGCATCCAATAACATGACTGAAACCACAAAAGGAAGTCATGTTGAGAACATGGTCACCCAAAAGGTATTATTGCAATACAATGTAATGGTGCCTGGAAGAGCAACTTTTAAAAGCACAAAAACGGTAACGCTGCCAGCAGCCTGTTCCGGATACATATACTAAGTAACAAAAAGTCAGTTACAGAAAAAGAAAAGAGCACAGTTTCCCTGCGGTGCTCCACATAAGTTGGGTTTAGCTGCTACACAAAAAGGCAGGAGAAGCTCTCCCAGTACTGGTAGCTTTAAGGTAGAGGTCTGCAACCTGATGTGAGTTGAACAAGTGAGTGATGCTACAAAGTTCTCACTCACCCCAAAATTACTCACGATCCAGCCAACAGATGGATGATGGGGTTTCATTCAAGTCAAAAGGGAAAGATGCAAAAAGATAAATCCTTCCCAACAGTGACGTTCCATTTTGATGCCATCAACAAGGTCAACAAGAGCTTTGGAGCAGGCAAAAGGTGACGTGTGGCTCTTCAAAATAACTCCAGAATAGATAATACATCTACAATGACACCAAGTCTATCATAAAAGCTTTAATGTCCAAAGTCAGCCTGAAAATGTAAGTTAGTCAGCTGGCAGTACACTTCTGTTGGGCCCAATATCACACTGATGTCCTTTTAACAGAATAAAGTAACTTCAGCAAGGGGAGAAAATGCTGTGTCATGTTATGTGCTGAAGTGCCGTTGTTGTAGCAAGAGGCACAGTTGGACTCTCAGTCTGTTGTTGCTGTCAAAGAACAGATGACTGACTCTCTGGTGAGCAAAAAAGAAGGCAGCCCAAAAAAGGAGGAGGAACCTTGAGCTGTGGCAAGCTTAGGACAACTCAGTGTGCTGCTATTCCGATGAGCTGCAGACTTCAGAGAACTGTTGCCTCACTGAAGTCTTCCCTGGAAGCCAACCTCGAGAGAGGTAGGGAACGGCATTATCCAGCGCAAGCAACTCGCAAACAGTAGTTGCACTGAGTGAATGCATCAAGCAACCCAGAGCATTGAGAGGCACAAGCAGAGATTAGCCTATGACCCGGACACAGAGCCAGTGTCTGAAGGAACGGAGGCAATGGGCCACCACTGGCATCCAGTAAGGGCCAGCCACTCATATCACTGAGCAGATGCCGAAGCACAGAGAGAGTGAGAGACAGAGAGAGCGAGAGAGAGAGAGAGAGAGAGAGAGAGAGAGAGAGAGAGAGAGACGCAGTGAGCCAATGCCAAGGTACTAAGAGTGAGAGACCATGTGGGACCGCACCTTGGTGCTTTGAGTGAGGGAAAACCTGGTGAGAGCACGCCGTAATGCTGAAAGTAGGGGTAATCCGGCCAAAGAATGCCATTCTAGGTCTAACCCCTACTGAAGCCCCCCAAACCCTTGACATTCATTGCATGTTTACCACCCAAATAATTTACACAGACAACAATTCTTAGATTGGAGTCAACCTAACGGGCGGTCCTAGCCTTACTCAGGCCACAAGTGTACCTAGCATACAAAAACACCTCCCCGGGGGGGTCCCTCACCATTACTAAGGTTTCACAAGCTGGAGAGCTTTCACTTCAGTCTGGCATATTTCCGGGTGACACAGTCACTTCCGGTCTTAGTTCTAGTGAGTACGCCCGTCTCTGGTTGAAAGACTGCCAGACCAGTCAACTCCCATATCCTTGAACGGAGCGAATCCTGGGCTACTGTAATCAGTTGTTGAGGAGTCCCAACAGTCCCTAATGATGTCAGTTCCCGTCGAACTCCATCCTGGCTCATGCAGCCAGCAGGTAGTGCTCGCGTCAGCATCCACAGCATAACTCCTTCTCTAGGACCACCCTTGTAACTTTGCCTGTGACAGAAAGAAACATATTAGAAACACAGCAAAACCTCCCCTATTTGAAATAAAAATGTGTTAATGCATGCAACAATCTTGTACAACCTTCATTACCTGTAACACTCAGCAGAGAGGGAGGGTGACTGTTGCTGCCAGGTTGCAAAGAGGGTGACATCCTGCAGTTGGGGTATATCAGTCCATCTCCATTACCCCTTCTGATCTGTCTTGGACCTTTTCATTCTTATTCTCAGCCCCACCTTGGTGAATGTCAAATCTCCTATTGTAAGGGCCCTGCCGGACTTGTCCCCCTTACCTTTTGCAGCAAGTTCGTTAAATCGGACTGCCCCAAAAAGCCAATGCAGAGTCAGCCCTGAAAACTGCTTTTTGGAACGCGTTGAAACATACCCCTTGGTGGGGTGTCTCCTTCTGCTCAGCTTGCTGAAAAGGCTATGGCTGCCAGGTGCCCTGCTGCCCAACTCTGTGTTCTATCTTCTTTGTGTGCTCACCCAGACCAGAAATGTTTCAACATGCTCCTCCAACAGCCTTTGGCACAACCCAGTTCATGCGAGACACTCAAGAACCTACCGTAGCACCATTGGTACCTGGACCTCACTCCTGGTGTGATCGAAGGCTGCCCAAGGTGCCAGAGAGTTGGGTCCACGAGACCAGCTGCCACCATTCCGTTCTGAACTCTTTCCCCTGTTGCAGCACCAGTGGTATCGGCCTTACAGAACTTCTCCCACTGAAAACAAGAGAGAGCATCAGCTGCAATGTTGACAATACCTTGGACATGGGGTGCCCTGAATTTAATGTTTTGGTACAGGCAAATCTCCACCAGTTTTCTCAGCAGCCCCAAGACCACCAGGCATGAGCAGTTTGGAAATGAATAGCCCGCACTACCGCCCTGTTGTCTGATCAAAAACGCACCTTCCTGTTGGCGCAGCCTTGGGCCACGTCCCTTATGGCCCCTTCAGGAGAGAGAGGCCAGTCGTATGCCAGGGGAACGGAGGGCCGGCCCACTATGCCTTCTGTCCTTCTAGCTCTCCCTGCATGGGCTGAGACATCCACTAAGCGCTGAGACTGAGAGACACTGAGAGACACACTGAGAGAAATCACACCATGCACAGTGAAAGATCCAGCAATGAAGAGGCACAGAGAAAGAGAGAGGGAGGAAAGGGCCAAGAGAGCTAAGAGCAGGATCAATGAAGTGCATATCAGAAGTAGTAGGTCAGATGCTTCCCAATGGATTGCAGTAGGCTCATATTAAAAGCCAAGTACCAGGTGCACTAAGAAACTGATTAAGGAAGTGAATGCAGGAGATGTACCCCGGACGCTCCGCAACAGAATGCAAGAGGGACATAGAGGGGAAAATGACGGATGTGCTAAAAGTTTGAAGAAAAAGTGTTTATTGGAACTTGTGGTTCTGGATCACCAGGCAAAGAGCGTGACTCTGAAAAGCCCTCACAGAACCAAAGTGAACTGCTTGGCCCAAGAGGTGCAGGGAAAAACAGAAAGTGAACCAAAGAAGTGGTGACTATTGAAAGTGGTGGTTCTGCCACCCATCAGACAGAGTGTGTGGCACTGAAAAGACTTAAGAGAACCTAAGTGAACAGCTTGGCATAAGAAGGACAGGGAGACAGAGAGTGAACCAGAGAAGATATTTTATTGGAAGTTGAGCTTCTAACTCTTGGCAAGGTAAATTGTGTGGCACTAACAAGGCACACTGTGTGGCATTGAGAAGCCTCAGGAGAACCCAGGTGAACTCTTTCTTTGGAGTGGAAATCCTGCCACGCCCCAGGGTGATGCAAGGAGCTTTAGGAAAGCAAGAGTCAATGTTGACAGGGGAGAGCATATTAGTTAGACCTTCCAATAAAGAGAATCTAGGAATGCCACATAAAGCTGATCTGTGGGAAAACTGGGAATACTTTGTAAAGATGACCTGCAAAATATGGTACCAGCTAGGTTTAGGGAGAACCAGCTAAGAGGCAAAATATACAAAAGAAAAGCTGAGACATTACAGTTATGCATAACCAGAGCCAGATAAGTGAAAAAATAGTAAGGTCTCAAAAGAGAGAGTGAAAACAAACTATAATTGTGTTTGTAAATTAAGGAAAATAAAGTTTGAGTAGAATTTTATATGATTATTGTTGTCACTATTAATGGCTGTCAAGTCCCTCACAACAGTATAGCCAGCACCATGAAGCCCACAGTAGCCCTCAAGAATGTCTAAGACACCCAGTCTAATAATCACTAATATTTTCTCTAATTTCTTCCCTGTGTACGCAGCGTGCAAGCATGTGGTCAAGTGTTGCAATACCGCTTTTGACAATGATCCCCCTTGTGGCCACGGCATGAACACTTTTTCACAGAAGGTTCTTTCATTATTTGGAACTCTACAATTGGCAGGCACGCTTTTGCCATGTCTGGAACATTCGGTTCACTTAGCAGCACATAAGCCCAGACCCAGGTGCAAGGAGGTGGGCCTTACTCTATCTCCCCACCCAATTAGCCCAACATCTCTCATCACCCAAGCCTTCAGCCATGAAGATTGTCTTTGAACTTGGCCTTGCAAAGTATCCTTGTCTCTGAGAATACATGGGAGTGCGAGCACTCACTGTCGTTGTTCTAGGACTCCAAGTTCAACCATATTTTCATCCTTGGCTCACGTGACAGGAGACCACAATTTGGTCAATTTTGCAGGTTTTAAATGTCTTAAATGAATAAAACTTGGCACTCTTGGTGTTATTTCCTTGCACCTTAACAAAAGATTATTCATCCTTCCCACGTTCACTCCTTTCAAGAATAAATAACCAACCTTGGCTGCTTCAGTTTTGATACCAGGCCAGACAGCCTCGCCATGCAGCTCCACAATTTCAGCTTATTTTTGCTGCCACACAATTCTCCCTTTCTTCATCATGGGTCCTGGCTTACTAAAATCCATGATACCGATGTCCAGCTTCTATACATTGACAGCTTCGCTTGCATTCTATTCACTACATATAGTCAGCTTCTATGATGACTTAGTCTACCTTGTGTTTCGGCATCTGTACAATTGATTGAAAACGGTTGATTCTCTGCAGCACCTCGTGCACGTGTAATCTTCTTCGTATTTAAAGGTTTCTATAGGATCCATGCATCCTTTTCAGCCAATATTTATATTGTGGGACGTCACACATGTCTCTTGGGACATCACTAGCATCTCTCTTTGCTCTTTTACAGATTCCTTCAGGGTGTTCCTCCCTCAGATTGTTGTCTCTTCGGGGATACATTTGATAGGGTTGTCTCAGTGGATATCTTCTTTCAAATATACGCTGCGGTATTGGCACAACTGCTGGTGTCAAACACGGCATGATCTCAGATTTTCAACATATAGGATGCAAGGGGGCAGGATTTCCTGCAGCGGTATGTAACTGCTCCTCTACAATATGAAAATACTTAAGAGTGACAATGTAACTGAAGCACCAAGAGAAATATGTACCTAAAGCTAAAGTAATCATGGATATAAAGAAGAATAAAGTAACTTACTGGTTAATAACTGTAAATATGCAATAACGCAAGATAGATGAGATATATAAAAGCTTGCTATAGAGGAATATATAATGTGGCAAGGCCGGCAATGATAGGAAAATGGACACTGGCTCATGTTGAATTAAACCAAGCTACCTCAGAGACAGACCAAGGTTGCAGAATCAGGAGACCCTGGAAATACAGCTTGTGTGCAAAACAGCGATGAGTCAAGGTTGGCCTAGGATCAAGGATGCTATTTTAAGGAATAATTGCAAGTCACAAGCAGAGTTATAAAGATAAACCCTGAATGTGAGACATTCCTCTTAGATTATGGAAGAAGAAAAGATCTGCAACTGCCAAAGTATTGGACAATTAAAAGCATATGAACTCTATGCAAGGCAGAGTGAGCAAGTCTCTAGACGCCAAGAGGAGCAACAGCACTTCGCATAATTGAATCAAATAGCAGTAAATGAGAGTCTGAAATGGACAAATTTGTGGTCTCTTCGCATGTGACTCAGAAGTCGAAGACAAGGGCTATTCATTAGAGCCTCAGACGAAGTCAGTGGTGTGCTCACACTCCCTCAAATGTTCCGGGACAGTGAGCAGGCTACAAGGTCAACTACAGACAGAAGATTTGGCTTATGGCTGACCGATGAGGGATGATGGATTAATTGGGAGAATGGGGAGTAATCTGGCACAATTCAAAGCACCTAGGTTTAGTTTCACATACATGCTGCTAAAGAGCCAAAAGTCCAAGGTTGGGATAGTAGGCCAACCAATCAGTGGGTCTAAGGGGCAATCTAATATACAATGTTGCATAGATCAATGCGCTGTTATTTTGTCTGCTATAATCAGTACTAAACATATTTAGAGGTAGTTCAAGGGGCAGCCAAATAATTCTTATATGTTCTATGAGTAGATATGTTCCCCTAACAAGTCCCTTCCTTCGAAAGGTTTTATGATTTGCCACGTAGAATGACATCATAGATGACGCATATTGGGGTATAAAACCTCCATGTAATCAAGTTAGAGTTTGAGTGTGCATGCATCAGTCCGATGCCTGTCAGTTCTCCCTGCTTTACTAAATGAAAATAAATGAGTTGCCATTTTCCTTAAGTCTGTCCGGTTATTTGGTGTGAGATCTTTATTTGTAATTCCGTCTAGCACAAGAGACGCTCCAAGGTGCTGGAGAACAATCCCCTGCAGTGGCAACTAATGGACTTGGAATAGGTGATTGCAGCTCTGCCCACAGCGCCTTGCTTCTCGGCTGGATTTGATGGTGGGTCTGTAAACAGTGGGAGAACTCCTGCAAAGCCCGCTGATTGGAATCTGGGCCTGCTGTTTATTCAGAGTTTTATTTCAACAACAGCAAAAAGGTGAGTTTGGGGAGTATTTCAATACTTCCATGTATTGTTTTGTGGTTTTTACAATTTATGAGGTTTTATTCAAGCTTGACAATGCTTTTTAGCAGTATTTGTCGATAGGCAGTCTTTTTTGAGACAGGCCACGAGGCAGGCCCTTTCCCTAGACAGGCCCTTTCGGAGACAGGCTGTGCATTTTTTAACTAAACAGCTTTGTGCTTTTAATGTCGTGTTTGAAAATATATAGTTTGCATAGAATGCTCTGTGGTTCTGCATGGCGGTGTCATGATGCCTGCCCCCGGAAGACCAGACCAGGCCCAGCAGCCCCGGAAGCAGGCATCATGCCACTTGGAGCATGCCCAAAAGCCCCAGTTAGGGGCTGTTTGGGTGCAGTCCTGGCGCCTATGGCACCAGGCTCATAAAGATAAAGTCAGTCCTGGCGCCATGGGTGCCAGGCTCATTATTGATAACTTACCTGAAGCGGACCATGCTGCATACTCACCTGAGGCAGACCATGCTGCATGAAGACTCAAGCCAAATGAGGCTTAGGAGGGACTATTTTACTGAAGGGACTACTTTGTTACTTGGGTGGGGCTGTGGAAGAATACTTACCTGGATCTTCTTCCAAGGCTATTTAAAACACGCCCGGACAGCCACTCGTGCTTCGCGTTATTCTGCTTGCTGCAGCGTAACACTCACCGTGTTTTCAGCAGCTCCAGTCTTCAGCCACGCCCGCTTCAGTCCTGGGACTCCTGAAACAAGAAGAAAAGAAGGATAAAGGTTAGAACAGGAGTTTTAACTTTAATCCTTACCTGAATCCTGATCCATTTCGCCACGGAGCTGAAAGACAGAAGTCTTTGAAGCATCGCTTCGCATTCCTACGGCGCCACGCTGAACTCACCTGCTTGGCAGTACTTCAGCATTCCATCACACTCTCTCCATCTCGCGGCCGCCCTCCGACACCTAAGGAGACAAAGACAGCAAGGTGAGCAAGGGGACTCTCTAAGGCTATACACGCTACCCCCAAGGACTTACCTGATTTACCACGGGGGGTACTCACCTCATCTCGGGTCGGCGCAGTCAACTCTGCTTCATCGCCGTGCCCCGGCCCCTAAGGGGAAAACCACAATAGACTTACCTGAATCTTACCAATTGCCATTTGGAAATGTTCGAGTGGATTAATCGGCAACCTGCAAGGAATCGGACAGAGTGAAGATCAGACATTTGAACTCTTATGAACAATTGGACTTTAGAGTCAATACTGGAACTCACCAATTCCTCTACGCCAGTGAAGTAACTGGTCATCAACGCGCCCCTGCGGTCGACGCAGGATGGAGAGCACATCCTTCCAAACCATCAGGTGAGACTAAGGAGGGGACATCAAGAGTGATCTGTGGGAAGACAACGGGAGTGGGGAAGGTGGGTTGACACTCAATTCCACGGGTGGTTAATTCCTCTTCTCCTTTGCAGAAGAATATTCCTGCGAGCCAGACAAACTAGGCTGAGCGGGCCAGTCCAGTCAGTCATCTCGGCGCTACACGTCACGCTGGTGGAAATAACAGCGGCCCAGTTCCGGTCGACGCCCCCGTGGGAACCAGGTGAGCGTAACAGGTGGCTAAAATAGGACATATATGTTGGTCGTGCAAGATTATATTTCTATGCGTTGAACCTATGTTCTGGAACTGTTATTCAATATTTTAATGTATTATTTCTGTGGGTTTTACAATGTATGAGGTTTTATTCAAGCTTGATAAGGCTTTTTTCAATGTAATTATGGATAGGCAATCGTTTTTGACACAGGCCATGAGGCAGGCCCTTTCTGAGACAGGCCCTTTATGAGACAGGCTGTGCATTTTTAAACTAAACAGCAACATGCTTTTAATGACGTGTTTGAAAATGTATAGTGTATAGAACTGTTTTTGAGATCTTGACTACAATGCTTTGGACGCTGCTACACAATCATTCATACACTTCAATATAAAAGCCTTGAACCTGTAGCCCCTATTGCTGTTCCAAACATTAAATTAAATTAAACATTAAATAAACCCTGACTGCACTTTTGGGGTACTTGTCATTTTGCAATGCAACTGATTTGCACACGCACAATGCCTTGTCTCAGCTTCACAGCATTGATAAAGTTGATGAAATACTTTTAATGTGTAAAATATTCAGCACAGAGGGATCAGTATGTGCCAAAGATCACACATGTCGCAGAAACACTATAACCTAGATTTATTTTGTTCAAACTGATGGCATTACAGAATTTTAAGGGTGGCGAGTACCAGGGTGTTACATCCTACTTAATATGTTTGGGGATGTGTTTTGATCGACTGTGTCAGTGCATGTTTTAGATTGTGCCGAATTCATTTTGCACTCCTAAGTAGGCGCAACATTTTATTTTATTCTTCCTGTAGAGTTGCACAAAGTAACACAAAATGTGTCTAATTTCTGTCTGCAAGGAGAGTGCAGAGTGTTGCCCTGCGCCTTTACATGTGAAAACTACAATCTGTGCTTGAAAAACACAAATGTGAAGTAGAAATGTGTCAGGACTTTTTTAAATATGGTTCTAACTTTTGCAGTGTTTTATGCAACCTTGGCAATGCCGCCAATGTGAAGCTGTATTTGAGTATGTGCCAGAGATCAAACATGTTGGGCAAACGGTATACCAGAGTATCATTTTGTACAAGCTGACAGATTTTCTTTTTAAGGGGACATGTGCTGTGCTGTTACACCAGACTTGAGATGTTTCGGGTTGTGTCATGTATTAATGGCAGACTGTTTCTGTGTGAAAGACAACCTATTCTGAATCTAAAAAAATGTCTATTTAGAACCGACATGTCTTCCAACAACTGGATGGTGCAGCGGCAAGAGTCTCTGGATGTTCTGGGGATCCCAGGATGGAGGTGTGTGATTCTGCTGGATCCGCAACGGGCAGTTCTGTAGTGCAGCCTTTTGCAAGGCCCGAAGGATTGATGGGCTTAATGCAACAACGTTTTTCTTCACACGCTGGAATGAGCACAGCTGGATTGGGGGCCCCAACGAGTGGGAGAAGAGTGTCTGATATACAGGAGTGCTATTATGTTCTCTGTGCTGTACCCCATTGGCCTGTGACAATCAATATCTTGGAATGGCCTGACAAATGGACGCCTAACAGGTTTTCTGCATGGGGGTAAGCCACCCCCATGTGTTCTACCAGCGTAAGGTGCCAGACAATAAGGGTAGCACATTTAACACGTCGCCAATCCTGGAGCAGCACAGGTGGCGGTCTGGTTTCAAACCCTGTCCATGAAGTTGCCCTTCTACCCCCGGCATGATCGGGGGCACTTTTGGATATTACGGATCCTTAAACCCCAAAAAATTCCTTAGGATGGGGGTGAGGGCCCCCTCTATTAAGAACGGCTCCAGACACACCTCCTGCTGGTTTGAGGGTAAAAACCAGCTTTAAATGTTAAGCACAGGCCTGACTAGCGTTGAAGCGGGAGCAGAGGTGTGCCGATATACATTCTAGATCTCCAAGCAGCAGAAGCTATGACACAATGTTGAGAACAAGCCAAATGTCGTAAGACAGCCACAGGGTCGTGAGTCCCGACTGCGGCTCAGGAAAAATAGTCCCAATGGAGGGGCGCACGGTATTACACCAGAGTAGAAGGGGGTGTTCACTGCACACAACTGTGTACAGCTGCAGGTGTCAAAAGTGGCATTGTTGTGTTTAGCGACAATGAAGGTGTTGCACCTTTAACTATTTCTGAGAGTGTAGCTGTTGCTAGTTTTGAAGGCGAGAATAATACTGACAGCTCTGCCATTGTCAACATTTTAGATAACCTAGCTTATGCATTATTGAACCCAGTTGACAACTCAGCTCTTCATTCCCCATTTATCTAACAGGTCAAGCTTGCACTGTCTCTGCAGGAAGACACTCAGCTGTTGATGGTGGGTAAAATGGTGTGGTATATGTAAAACCGGATGTTACTTCTGTTATACATATTAACACATTAAGCGAGTTACATGCATTTATGACTGGTTTGCAGGGGAATGGGGTGAAGGCTAGTGGCACACCACCGCCCCTGAAGGTTTCAGACACTATGTCCACTAATTGTTATACAGCCCTTGAGGCGCTTCTTAAGGATGCTAGCATTGTTAGCATTGGCAGTGAAACAGGTGTATGTATCGATTCTGTTGAAACTCATGATGCTGACGTTATTAATATTATTCCTGCTGGTACTCAAGAGGGGAGTGTACACAGGGATGGGGAGGAATACAGTGTTGGGGTTGTTAACATTGCGCCTGTTGATACTGAAGAGGGGAGTGTGCATAATGATGGGGAGCAATACAGTGTTGGGTGTGTTAACATTACAAATTACCGGTTGGTAAGTGTTCAGCCTCAGGCCGATGCCCCCTCTGAGCTTGCAGCAACAGAGTACACTAGCGGTGATACAGCTGTTGAAACACATCTTAAAGCCCCCTCACAATTCTGGCTAGTGTTACTGTTGGTACAACTGAACAATGGTGTGATATTTCACTGCATGTGTTTGATGTTCATGAGCCAGGTGTCAGTAATTTGGTTGTGAAACAGCTGTATGTATGGTTGCCATCACTCAAAATGGAGGTTGTCATGCTGTGGGGACAGGTCACAATGTTGGTGACCTTAACCTTTCAAATGCTGTCAGCCCCAATACCATTACTCCGGTTACATGTAGGCGTGTATCTGTTATTCAAAAGAATAAGAAAAACAGAACCCACTTTAAAACAAAATTACAAGAAAATGCTTGCACTTGTCGAAGGTTTAAAACCGTACTGCAGAAAGAAGAAGACTATACAATCCATGGTTTGGGGCGCTTTTGAAGACATGGAAAGGGGATGTTTTTACACTAATAAAACCTTTGAGGGGTGCTAATATTGCTTTATCAACGGGAACCTGTGGAAAAGCCATAGGGTTGAGGTCAGATATCCTGCTTGCCAACGGGGCAGCTGTTGAAGCCAACACACCAATCACAGGTTTGTCTTATAATTCATTTTGTAAAACATCCACAGGGGTGCAGCCTGACACTCCGTTAGACACGTTTCCACTGGTTGACAACAGCACAGTAGCCCCTGAGGATCCCATGAATTCAAAAATTCACAATGCACAGAGACCCGGTGGGTCTACTACAGTGATAGTGGCACTAACTCAGCTACTCCCCTGTTAATAACTGCTCAGGGAATATCCCTGTTATGAAACAGATGAATTCAAAGAGTTATGACTATCAAATAACGACCCCTCCCGGCCAGTTTTATTAGAAAACATATAACAAATCATGACCAGGCACACATCCTCCTGTGCCCCGAGTGTGCTGTTGAAATTAAAAACACAACCATTGTCACAGACATTGTCACAGACAAACTGATTGTTCAGCATGGGGAGAGATATTCGATTCGGTGCTGCCCCAAAGACCAAGCTCAAAACTTGAAATGGGCCAGGTCGCGAGCTTAGAGCCGTCGGATATTTAAAATCTTAAAAAAGGCCTGTTAGGTTATATCCAGATGTGATCGGTATAGCACACCTCCGGCATCAACGCCCCAGACAAGGGAGGCCCCGATTTATATGGAGAGGGTGCAGACCTATCAAAGATGTTATAAAAAATTCTCAGCCATGGAGCATTACAAGGAATTTAGATTCATGAACTTGGACCAGTTGCGCTCTCTGGGGCATGGACTAATGGTCGTAACAGAGGCTGTGGAAACACTGGTTCGACAGATTTTGGAAACCGTCGTCCCAATGATTTTGTCCAAATAGGAATGGAGGCTGAGGGTTTAAACCATGGGTGCACAACATATGGCCCGCGGGCCAGTTGCGGCCCGCCATGGCATTTTGTCCGGCCCGCAAGGCACAAAGACTTTCCTAATGGAGTGCGGCCCGCAAGCAGCATCGGCCGCCCTCCATTAGGAAAGTCTTTGAAACTCTTCTCTTCCGGGCCGGACAAAACACTGGCCCTCATTGGCTCAGGGCACACGCACCACGTAGCTCCTACGAGCCACGTAGTGCGTGTGTGCTGCACCAATGGAGGGCCAGCACTACGGCTGGCGTGGCCAGTAAGGCTTGATGCCGGAAGGCATTTCAGCCTTGCCACGCCCACGCCAGCCGTAGTGCCAGAGACCTTGCCTGCCTTTCAGCACGTCTGGTAAGTGGTCTGTTTGTTTGTGTTTGTGTGTCAGGTCTGTTCTGGTGTATGTTTGTGTGTATGTTTGTGTTGTGCTGAGATGCGGGGGTGGGTGTCGGGTGTGCACGAATGTTTGTTTTTGTATGTTTGTGTTGTGTATGTTGAGATGCAGGGTTGGGGGGTGTCGGATATGCATGGGGGTGGGGGGTGTCGGATATGCATGAATGTTTGTTTTGGTATGTTTGTGTTGTGTATGTTGAGATGCGGGGTGGGGGGGTGTCAGGTGTGCATGAATGTTTGTTTTTGTATGTTTGTGTTGTGTATGTTGAGATGCGGGGGTGGGGGGTGTCGGGTGTGCATGAATGTTTGTTTTTGTATGTTTGTGCAGTGTTTGAGATGCGGGGTGGGGGGGGTGTCGGGTGTGCATGAATGTTTTTGTATGTTTGTGCAGTGTTTGTTGAGATGTGGGGGTGGAGGGGGTTCGGATGTGCATGAATGTTTGTTTTCGAGTGTAAGTGCGGTGTATGTTGAGATGCAGGGTCTATATGGGTGCATGCTTGAGAGTTTGTATGCTGTGTTGGGGGGTGGGGGGTTTGGGTCTGTATGGGTGCATGTTTAAGAGTGTGTGTGCTGAGTTGGGGGGTGGGGCTTCAGGTCTGTATGGGTGCATGCTTGAGAGTTTGTATGCTGTGTTGGGGGGTGGGGGGTTTGGGTCTGTATGGCTGCATGTTTAAGAGTGTGTGTGCTGAGTTGGGGGTGGGGGGTTTGGGTCTGTATGGGTGCATGCTTCAGTGTGTGCTGAGTGGGGTGTGCGGGGTTCGGGTCTGTATGGGTGCATGTTTGAGAGTTTGTGTGCTGAGTTGGGGGGGTGGGGGGTTCAGGTCTGTATGGGTGCATGTTTGAGTGTTTGTACTGAGTTGGGGGGTGGGGGAATTGGGTCTGTATGGGTGCATGTGTGTGTGCTGAGTTGGGGGTGCGGGGTTCAGGTCTGTATGGGTGCATGCTTGAGTGTTTGTGTGCTGAGTGGGGGTGTGCGGGGTTCGGGTCTGTATGGGTGCATGCTTGAGAGTGTGTGCTGAGTTGGGGGGTGGGGGGTTCGGGTCTGTATGGGTGCATGCTTGAGAGTTTGTGTGCTGAGTTGGGGGTGGGGGTTCGGGTCTGTATGGGTGCATGCTTGAAAGTGTGTGTGCTGAGATGGGGGTGGGGGGGTTGGGTCTGTATGGGTGCATGCTTCAGAGTGTGTGTGCTGAGTTGGGGGGTGGGGGGATTAAGGTCTGTATGGGTGCATGCTTGAGAGTGTGTGTGCAGAGTTGGGGGGTGCGGGGGTTCGGGTCCGTATGGGTGCATGCTTGGGAGTCTGTGCTGAGTTGGGGGGTGGGGGGTTCGGGTCTGTATGGGTGCATGCTTGAGAGTTTGTGTGCTGAGTTGGGGGTGGGGGGTTCGGGTCTGTATGGGTGCATGCTTGAGAGTGTGTGTGCTGAGTTGGGGGTGGGGGGTTCAGGTCTGTATGGGTATTGGTTGGGGGTGGGAGCCATGGGGCATAGTGTTTGGTTGGGGGTGAGGGACATGGAGCATAGTGTTTGCTTGAGGGGTGGGAGCCATGGGACATAGTGTTTGGTTGGGGGTGAGGGACATGGGGCATAGTGTTTGATTGAGGGGTGGGGGCCATGGGGCATTGTGTTTGGTTGGGGGTGGGAGCCATGAGCCATAGTGTTTGGTTGGGGGTGGGGGCCATGGGGCATAGTGTTTGGTTGGGGGTGAGGGGGCCATCGGGCATAGTATTTGGTTGTGGGTGGGGGCCATGGGGCATAGTGTTTGGTTGGGGGTGGGAGCCATGGGACATAGTGTTTGGTTGGGGGTGAGGGACATGGGGCATAGTGTTTGCTTGAGGGGTGGGGCCATGGGGCATAGTGTTTGCTTGAGGGGTGGGGGCCATGGGGCATAGTGTTTGGTTGGGGGTGGGAGCCATGGGACATAGTGTTTGGTTGGGGGTAGGGGCCATGGGGCATAGTGTTTGGTTGGGGGTGAGCGGCCATGGGGCATAGTGTTTGGTTGGTGGTGAGGGGGCCATGGGGCATAGTGTTTGGTTGGGGGTGGGAGCCATGGGGCATAGTGTTTGGTTGGGGGTGAGGGACATGAGGCATAGTGTTTGGTTGGGGGTGGGAGCCATCGGACATAGTGTTAGGTTGGGGGTGAGGGACATGGGGCATAGTGTTTGCTTGAGGGGTGGGGCCATGGGGCATAGTGTTTGGTTAGGGGTGGGAGCCATTGGACATAGTGTTTGGTTGAGGGTGGGAGCCATGGGGCATAGTGTTTGGTTGGGGGTGAGAGGGCCATGGGGCATAGTGTTTGGTTGGGAGTGGGAGCCATGGGGCATAGTGTTTGGTTGGGGGGGAGGGAAATGGGGCATAGTGTTACACTCCAAGAGTGAACCCAATAATAAAGCTAAAACAGGCACAGTTAGGAGATGTACATCCTTTGCTTTTTGAGGAAACCTGACTCAACGAAGGCCATATCCCTCTTAGGCAACCTAAACAGCAAACTATAGCAGTCCAAAATAACGGAATGTCCAATCAAGGGTCAATAAAATATATATAATTTAATTAAACAGACGATATACAATAACTAAATAGAAATAAATTATAACAATGAAAATGTGTAGTACAAAATGTAAGTTTGAAATACAAATAAAAATCGTTACCCCTCAAAAACATATTCTTTTTTCCATGCGTTTAATACAAATTGGGGGTTGAAAAAGTCTCCTGCCACGCCCCGCCTACCGCCCCACCCACATTTACTTTTTGGCCCACTATAGCCATCATGTAAGGTACTTTCGGCCCTCTGTCAAAATCAGTTGTGCACCCCTGGTTTAAACAGACCCTTGTTTACAAGACAATCCCCTCGTGAAACTTTCTGCATCTTACAATTTCAGGAGAATTTACGGAGACTTCTGCAGAGTAAGACCGAGATCTTGTGTTTTGTGCCACTAAGGATCGTGGCACTAGTGGCCAGACCTCGTTCTGGCGGTGTTTATAAACCTTTAAGCAAATCATAAAATAAAAGGCAGATTGTTGTTACATTTTTAACATTGGACCTTAAATCTGTGCCTGGTGTCTAGTCTCATAGGTTTAATCGAGCCACAGAGCTTAACAGATGCCGATATACGTGCTGTTAATCTGCAAATATCTTTCAGGGGTGGTGCACTGTGTTACTGCAAAATTCCTATGCTATGGTACACACAAACAAACCAAACACTAGGAAACGGCAACAAATGACACAAAATGAGATAACAATAACATGAGACAAAGAAAACACATACAAATCAATTCAACATTAAAAAAACACTTTATTCATGCATAGCATTGCATGTATAAACTGTAATTAGCAAACGAATTTGCAACCCCTTTTGCATGGCTGCAATCTACAGTGGGTGAAATGTTGCCAGCCCTTCTGGCTGTGCTATGCAAACAGCCTAATTACCCAGTCCTGCTCAGTCTAAATGCTAATAGCAACAGGTGGCAAGCGTCAGCTATTCCCTCTTTTCCCACACACATTGGCACCTTCTAATGAGACAATCCCTAGCCTATCTCCCTTTCTATCAGCTCAAAACTTTTGCAAGTGTGTGTGCCAATTCCCCATTGCACGTGTCTTAACAAACAACGTTCTAATCAGTCGGCCTTATTCAACAATATTCCCCTCTGGATGTGAACTTCTCCCAGGCTGCCTCATTGATCTCCCCGAATGTGTTTCATCTCTGTTAGACAGACAGGTCTGCTCCCAGCAAGATTCTAACCAGGCCTCTTTCTCTCTCTCCCTCAGCCAGACCTCTATGCTCCCTCCTTGGCCCCCACTGATCTGGTCATCTATCAGGCTGGTCTCTCATGCTGCTCCCATGCAACTGCTCTCGAACTCTGCATCTCTCTGCAACTGCTGGTTTCTCAAATTGCTCTCCCAAGCCAATCTGCTGACTGATCCCTCTCTTGTCTACTGAATGCAAGCCTCACTCATGGATATACTGTGTGATGACGTACATGCATTCCTATGGTAACATGTTGAAACTCCTAGTTCTGCTTAGCTAAGCATTCCTTTAAAGGCAAGCAAGCGCCATGAAGTCTGATGGCGTGTGTATTTCTCTAAGTTCACTGTGACATTAATGAACAAGATGGAACTGGCAAGCAAACTGTGTCTTCTGCTCAATGCAGGAACTGTCTCTTACTGTGAAATCATAACATTTCTCCGCTGTCAAAGCTTAAGGCCTTCTACCGAACAGCTGTGCAAAGCACTCCTTCCATATCCCTCCCACCTGTCTGCTGTCTGCTCAGACAAACCAAGGCCTGATAAGCCAGGCCGTCTCATTCCCTTCTACTCGGGCAAAGGCATACTCTGATCTGTTGACATTCTTCGAATTCAGTGTACCATAAACAAACTCTCAGCGGAAAGCGGCTCATCTCAGTGTGGCTCAGAATGGCTCAGAGAGCCAGTTTCATTTCTCTAGTGCCTAGCAGCATTTCTTCAAGCACAAGCATTACAAATGGATCAGTGTACATTCTAAATGCATGCACATGCATGTCTCTAATGCAAACATGGAAACATCATATCTAAGCAAACCCTTCACATGACAGGGCCTATTTCTCTGGCATAATGCATTATCAAATGTGGCTTTCAATGTGGCATAACAATGCGGATGTATGGATGAAATGTGGATCTGAAATTATACTTATGATTGATTGATTGATTTATTTATTTATATAGCGCTTTACACCAAGGCGCTGTACAGTGGAACAACAAAATACAAAATAACAACAATATTTAACAATGAGAGCAAAATGTACATCTTGAATCATTCAACAAAACAGTGCAAAGAATACTTAACTAAGGTGGAGGGGGGTGGAAAGGGGAGAGGGAAGAGGTGGGGGGGGAAGGAGATGGACAGGGCGTGGGAGAATGGAAGGGGAAAAGAGAGGAGTAGGAGAGGGGAGAGAGGAATCAGATGAGGGTAAAAAGAGAGGGGGGTGGGGGGAAGTGAAGAGGGAAGAGGAGAAGTTTTCAAGGAGGAGAATGGAGGAGGAGGCATTTAAGGGAAGTGCGTAATGAGGTGAAGGTTGTGGTAGAGCAGATTGTAAGACGGAGCGAGTTCCAATGCAGGGGTGCAAGGAGTTGGAATGAGCGGAAATGGGAGGAAGCGCAAGGGGAAGGAGGAACAGTGAGAAGGAAATGGTCAGCGGAGCGAAGGGAGCGGGAGGGGGAGTAGAAGGAGAGGAGGGAGGAGAGATAAGGAGGATCAAGACCATGGAGGGATTTGAAGACAAGGCAGAGAAAGTAGAACTTTAGTTGTGAGTGGAAAGGTAGCCAGCCAAGTCGAGAGAGCGAGGAAGAGATGGAGTCACGGGAGGTAAGGAGACAAAGGGTACGGACAGCAGAGTGGTATATGGATTTTAGAGGGGCAAGCTGAGATGCGGGAAGTCCAAAGATTAGAGAGGAGCAGTAGAAGAGGCAGGAAAAGATGAGAGAGGAAATTAGGAGTTTGGTGGCGTGGAATGTGAGGGAGGGACGGATTTTGCAAATATTGTAGAGGTGGTATCGGCAGGAGCGGGAGGTGAGTGAAATGTGTTGTGAGAAGGTGAGAGAGGAGTCAAAGAGTACGCCTAGATTACGAGCTTGGGGGGAGATAGGGAGATTGGAGGGAGGAAAGTGAATGAAAGGAGGAGGGGAGGGAGGGGGAAGAGAGTTAGAGGGGAAGAAAAGGACTTCGGTTTTATCGGTGTTAAGAGAGAGAAAGTGGGAGGACATCCAGTTCTTGATAGCAGTGAGACAGGAGGAGAGTTTAAGGTGGAGGACAGGCGAGAAGGAGGAGAAAGAAAGAAAGAGTTGAGTATCACCAGCATAAAAGCGGTGAGAAATGCCAAACGAAGAGATGACAGGGGCAATGAGAGAGGTGTAAAGAGAGAAAAGGAAAGGATCAAGTACAGAGCCTTGAGGAACACCGTAGATAAGAGGGAAGGAAGGAGAGGACTGGCCTCCCCACAATACAGCAAAAGAACGGGAGGATAACTCCTAACAGGTCAGCATATTATCTGGATTTACAGTGTGAAAGCTCTGCAAGTACACGAAGAGCTGGGGGTCCCGATGGACACACTGGTAGGGTTGGGACAGCTGTCTCTCTTTGCAGAATATTTTGATAGACCCATCAAGATATTCTACTTTAACAATGGGGTGTGGCAATATTTTCCACTAACTGTTAAAACAGCCAGAAACATTTTCTATGTTTTATACCACGGCAGTCATTTCTATGGTATAATCAATCTAAAAGGTTTCATGGGGGCTAAACATCTCTGTCAGCACTGCCATCACATTTCCAAAAACAAACACAGACACAGTTGTCAATAACACTGTTGTTTGTGTTTAAGAGAGGATTGTCAAACGCTTAAGGAAAAACCTGAAAAATGTCCACATTGTCATGCGTTCGCAAGGTCTCAGAGCTTTCTAGATACACCCATTCAAAGAGCAGTATTGTGGTCAGCCGTGTGTGAGCCATGCAGTGATTGCCCTGCATGCAAGAAAATGTCTTCCAGAGAGTCATAACTGTACCGGAATATTCTGTAAAGTGTGTAAGGTTTCTGTTGTCAACATGGATGAACACCTGTGTTACATGTTGGCCAGGAAACCTGAAGATAAAGCCAAGAACTACATAGTGAATGATATCGATCCCCGTGAAGAGAATGTAGCCCACCAACCAAGCTATATCTATGCCGGACATCTAACAGGGAAGAGCTATTGAAAATGTACAGAAGACTCATGTGTGGCTGGCTGCTAACCAGAACTACATATGCCTGATTCCAACGCCAGCCCAGTATGGAGTTCAACACATGATGCGTAGCGAAGGCAAAGGAACTCAGCGTGTTTTTTTTGCCAGGAGTTAAGAGCCTACTGTCAAGAAGATGTCAGCATTTTAGGACAAGCTTGCATTTTGTTCAGGCACGGGAGCATTCAAATGACTCGTCGTGAAACACCTATAAAGGGAGAAGTATCCTTTCAAAGAACTACGCTGCTAGTTGTTGTATGTAGATCTACACACAACTATATCTAAAACCGAAAACAATCACGCTGCTGCCCCATCATTCTTATCACAGACGTCAAAAATGCTATTCGACGCTGTCTATTCAGTGGCTTTTATACATCTCAGAAACAGACATCGCTATACAGCATGCCCTAACCGGCGGTGGTGAAAATCGCTATGGACAATATTGGTTGGATGGTTATGCGGTGGTTCAGGGAGTGGGCTTAAATTGATGATTGTTATAAATATCAGGACATATGCTTGCACATGGAACGCATTGAGGACAACCCCGCTCAGAAGCTGTTGCCAAAATTATGCCTTAGTTCTTTGCTGGGTAAGTTTGTACAAAGAGTTAATTTGCCCAACACATCCATCATCACAGACCCTGATGTGCTTCACGCCTATCTATTTCGTAATACTTACAACGTGAGCAGCTGCGTGTTCATAGATGATGAAACGGCTTGTCTGTGCTGGCGCTACGCCATTGGATATCCAACATCTTCAGACAACACAAACATATTCATTGCGGCGTTCACAGCTGCTCATGCATGCTTAAAACTGTTTGCTGTGATGGAACAATTACAAGAGCGGCATCTGTATCACGATACCGATAGCATTATTTTTGTCAGCTGCCCTGGGAATGTCAACCCGCCCACTGCCAATTATCTAGTGGATCTAACTTCTGAGTTAGCTCCTGAAGAATACATTGTGGGGTTTGTATCCACTGAACCCAAAACATACGCCTATACCACATCTCTATAAGCCGTCAGCATGAAAGTAAAAGGTATAACGTTAAATGTTAACATGGCCACAATAAATGTTGATAGTTTGAAAGAGCTGGTGAAATCCTTTATACAAAAAGATGAGTGTAACACCCCACAGTCTATCATCGTGACATATCCGGTTATAGTGCGCAATAAAGAACAGTGGGAGATTAGCACCACCACTCTACAAAAGATGCTCAGTGTTGTGTTTGATAAAAGAACACTGGCACCAGGTGGATTGACGCACCCATATAGCTGTGAAATATTTTTGTGTAAATCTTTACTATTCCACAGCGCCCCTGCCAACTCGCTATCTCTAAATCATCTACCCCACATAAGGGACTTGTCCTTCTAGCTGTGTGTCTGAGAGCTGAGTATTTGAATCTGCATGTTTATTTTTTCTTTTGTATTAAATATTTTTCTTTCTGTATTAAAGATGTATTTTTTATATAAACAAATATTAAAATGGTCTGGCTCTTTATTATGCAATCCTATTTATTATGTATATGAACACAGATCACTTGTTCATTTTGAAAGTTTCTTTTGTTCATTCATACGTATAATGCGAGGGTGTGGTGGAGTCAATCATTTTTAGAGAAACTGTTTTTAATCCCACAGTATAAGTTAAGACACAAGCTAAAATGCTAAAACTCTGGTGTTGTTTTCAAAATATTTTTATTTTTATTTTAACAGGTTATGAGACAAGCTCTCAATACCCATTTCTCATAATATATTTCTAACATTGCTTTTATACTTATAACCTTTTTCCTCTCTGCAATGAACTGTTTGTGCATAACCTTTTTTTTTCCTTTATGTATTAATTATATCTTTTTATAAATAAAATATTTGTTCAAAATCATAAAACGGTCTGGTTCTTTATTACTTGTTCCTTTTTATTATGTATAAAAACACCCATCGCTTGTTGGTTTTTAGAAAATTTAATTTTATTCAGAAGTGTAACGCTGGGCTGTGACGGGGCAACAATTCTTTAGAGAAACAGTTTCTATGTTTTTAATCACCTGTTGTAAGTCAAAACACAGAGTAGAACTATGTTGCTGTTCCAGATGGCGGCTTTTCACAGATGTTGCCACAAGCTCTTAATGGCCCTTTGTCTTAATATATTTCCAACAACTTCATGTTCACCCCCATAACCATTGAACATAAAGACGCAACTGTGTATTATAGACAACACATTTTTTTTCAAATTATATTCACAATTGTTTGGTTTATCAGATGCTGCACGACGATCCTACCGGCTACAAATTCTGATGTATCAGCAATTACTTCATAGACACACTGGGCTTCATCACGAGTTGGGCAGTATCCCGGCTGTAATACTGCACAACTGTAAACGTGTTAGCGCCAACCGGTCTGGTGATATTACAGTCGGATCATGGGTTGGGCATTAACGGTAAATCCCTATTCCCCATTGGGTCCATCGGACCCAATACTGAGCGTTAATACAGCCAGTGGTTATACAGGACGCTAAAAGGGATTTTCACCTCCAGATATATCTGGAGGTAAAATAGCCCATTTAGCACCCAACTTGTGACAGGGCCAGCCCTTAAATGTGTCAGTAATACCGTTACCACTGCATTTAAGGGCTATAGCCCAACTCGTGATGAGGCCTATTATGTATGTTTGCTTATTGACAAGCAAACATACATAATAGAGAAACGGTTGGCAAAAATTCATAAAGTTCCCTGTCAAACAGCCAGTGTCCTTTAACACATCAAAAACTCTGTTGCAGGTTGGCTGCCTTCAATCTCAATGAGGGGCCACCAGCAACCTTAAATCACAAAATAAAACTTTGTGGTACTTTTGCCAGTAGTTGGCCATAAACTGGTGGCTGGTGTTGACGGATATGTTTGTGATACCTGAAAGATTGTTACATTTCCTTCTGTATATTTCCATTGGTGCTTCCAGATAACAAAGTAGCTTTGGACATATAGTGCTCAAATGCTCCTTAAGTCAATCCAGCAATAATCGTTGAACATATCCAATGGCGGGTTTCACATTAAATTGATTGCTTTCCAACAGGTGTTCATTTTTTATTTCCTGCAAAGAAGCACAAATACATATGAAAACATCTACTCATTCCTCATAGGTCAGTTTACAGGGCTCCATGCACGTTGATCTACCATACAGTCTTTGATATACTTTATCCCACAACTTGCAAACTGTTTTCTGAACAATGCTTCCAACAAACATCAGCACCCCTTGTCTAAACTGCTTCATTTTCAAAATGGGGTTACACGCCGATTGTATAGACCATACTGTTTTAGATATGCAATGTTCAGTCCCTACACTAATGCTTAGCTATGTTAACGGCTGTGTCGCTCGTATCATTTCTACAAGGTCTTTAGAGCTCAACATGTTGCATATTTTTCATAGTGAATTATCTGTATAAGATATTTCCAAACACTCATGAGTATCCTGTCGGGGGTTATAAATTTAATGTCCTAGGCACCATCTGTGAAAGTGTTGTTTTAAACAAGTTTTCACCACTATGGACGTAAAACCTTGTATGGACAGAATATCAATCCAGGTCACAGCCGATGTGACCGTGTCATCTTTAACGCTGCCAGTAACCATCAACAAAACACAATCCTTACACAGGCTACTATCTCGATCTCCCCGGGTTTTCAATTTGGTTTGAAAAGCAAACACAATGGGCCTCATTACGACCCTGGCGGTCCGGAAATAACGGTGGCGGTAAACCCGCCGCCGCCGTTGTTTCCGGACCGCCTGATCCCGACCCCTGCAGGCGGGAGGTGATGTTCCCGCCAGTTCTGACCTGGCGGGTTTAACACCGCCCGCCTGCAGGCGGTTGAGGATACACCGGCAGCATTACGGGATGCTGCCGGTGTTTCCATGATCCCGATTCCCATTGAGTCCCATAGGACTCAATGGGAATGGGGATTTACACCATTCCGCCTCCGTGATTCCCGGAAAACCGGGGTTGTAATGCCCCGGTAATTCCGGGAATCACGGAGGCGGAATGGTAATACGAGTCCGGCGGTAACCAGGTGGTTTTACCGCCGTGGTTACCGCCGGACTCGTAATGAGGCCCAATGAATATTGATAGTTTCTGCTACAGCTTTGCTCTCCTCAACGCCGTCCACTTTATCGGTTAGAGGCTGTAAACAAAACAGAGATGCATGGTTTTAACTATAGTTAGTTCTTACGCCCTACAAAATACAAATGCTCATTTTAAAATATATCGACCAGATAACAGGCCGTCCGATAGCCAGTGCACTTGGACCCCCATTTGTCCCAACGCTCCAGTGGGGCAAAGTCACTCCCTGGTGTCATGTCCACCTGCAGATCCATAGATTCATATCCACTGTCTTCAGAACCCACATCGGCTTTGGATGGTGCCCCGGTACCACACCCATAGTCTGCTCCAGAACCACGTCATTGCCATTCCAGATCTTCATTTCCAGAGTAGCAACTGTTATAGGCACATGCTCCTTAATAATTTGAACGCAGTCTCCAACAGAGCCCCCCATAACTGTAAAAGGGAAGGGCGGCTCGCTGACGACAGACTGCAGACATGTTCTCACAGAGCTCACCGGCCTCACATTCCCCCATCAAGTCTAGCACATCTTCCAGCTCATCATCCCCCATTAAACAATAAGGAGTATAACTATCCTCTGAGCCCCACGGGCTTCCAATGGGTGTTATCCCCTCATCATAACTGTAGCTGTTCATAATCATTGTTTCCTGAATAGCCCCTGGAAAGCTGAAAGAGCGCCCGTGTTTCCCAGGCCCACCACAAAGGCTATATATCCAGGTTGTAAGCCCCTGCCCCCGCGCCATCATAGCATTAGGGCGGTCCCTTTTAATCAAAATTGATATCGAACATTCTTGGGATTCTTAAAATGTATCAAATGTACATACAAATTATTGGGGTTCAATAAAATTGCTCCCAAAATCTTTGGGGGGCTTATCTGCTTCCAATCACCCCGGGGCGGAACCCCTCTGTGACATCATCACCACGTCACTCTGCAAAACCCTAGATTCACAGTCCCTGTCTTCAGAGCTCACTTCACTCTCGGCGCTCGATCGAGCAACACCGGTGAGAGCTACTCCCATCCATATATAGATTTTATATCAAATGTATATTCACTTTATATCAAATCTGCTATGAATTAGAAAACACTTTATACCCAATATACATTTGCTATAAAAGCGATATGAAACATTTTTGATATCCTGTTTATGTCAGATTTATATTAAGTTTATATCAAAGCACATCAAAAGGTGGAGGGACTAAGACCGGAACCGGGGGCTGTGACCACCTATCAAAATTGAACATTGTGCGAAAGGAGACCCCTTCTACTACTGCTTGCAGTGCTGTCTATATTTCCTAGCTGTAGAATCTGGCCATTTAGTTCCTAGGCTATGGAGCTAGAAGGAGGGTGTTTACAATCATTTCCCTGTGCATTGTTCAACACATCTACACCAACACTGGCTCCTAGGCTCTGCAAAAGGCCTCAAGCCATGATCATTGCTGAGCCAAACATATACTCACAAAATTCTCTAGGGTTCTGGGTACAAGGGATGTGAGGTTGTGCAAATCCAGTAGTCTTTCAGCATCCCTGGTACAAAATAGGTCCCTGCCCCGCACCATCACCAACATGTACAGCCATCCATGTGCCTCCCCCCAGTATTGCAATGGTGGTTGCTGCCCTGTATTGCTCAATTACAGCAAAAGGGGCATGGAAGGTGGTGTCCTATGGATCCTGCCAGTGAGGGAGCCATTGTCTGTATGATGCAAGAACTTCATAAGATTGCTATGCAGCAAAAGGGAATCTCTGCCATCACTGTAAGGTGTGGTGGCCCCTCCCAGGGCTCGTGCTAAAGTCATGTGGTTAAAGATACGTGGTAGACGTCTCAAGGTTTAAATAAAAGGGGCACACAGCGTTCCGTGCGGCAGTCCTGGGCAACCGACTGAGTCTCTCGCTTACATTTACTAAATGTGTGCAAGTAGTTTCCAGGCCATCCCTGGAAACAGAACATTGGCAACGAGGGAGAACCTGTGCGTACACTGGCCTTGACGGCGCACGTTACCTGGAGTGCCTGCTGTGTGGTGCTCCAAATGTGTTCCGGTCCTGCCCCGGTGACCGTCTGCCTCCGCGACGAGGTCCCACTGTGCGCGGGCTGGCACTTCCAGAGTCCCCAGAGCATTTTCAGGGCTTGGCGCGAGGTGTGCGCACAGGTCCCCGCTGCCGGGCCTGTCCTGGTGACCGCCTGTTTTAGGCTAGGTTTGTTATTTTGAGCTGCTGACTACGGTGCACAATCCTATAACAGGTGAGGTGGGCTGCACTGCGTTGCTGTGGCCTGGAGTACGGAGGATAGGAGCTGGAGGTGTGCCAATCCCTACCTGCCAAAGAGGGAGAAGAGACCTATCCAGAAGAAGTGAGGTCATGTGAAGTCGCCAGAAGACACGACTCCCAGGTATTTTTACCAGTAAGTAGGTGCTGTTAGCCCGCCTACCACAGTGCTCACCCCTGGGAGTCGTTTATGTGTTGTGGCCCAGAGCCTCACAGTCACCAGGTTAAAGAGGTACAGCCCTATAATGGAAAGAGTGGATGGACACGGATCCCAGGTTCAGTGGGAATAGAGGAGCTGGCAGGGCAAACCTTTCATTACGCCCGACCCAAATAACATGCAAAGGCCCAGTGAGAGGCGAGCAGCATCCCGGCACCAAGACAAGGATTAGGTGAACCTACACAATCTATAGGTCCCTGGTTTCATAGTCAGCCGGTACCTGAATTCAACATGACGAGGAGTCCCACGTTTATGAAAGCCAACTGGGAGCCTTGGCTCTAGAGATTAGAGATGTTTTATGAAGCGGTTGAAATAGTGGCTGATGCGAAGAAGAAGACCCTATTATTACTCTATGCAGGAAGTGATGTTCATAGACTTTTTAAGACATTGGCCCCGGGAACTGGGGCCTATCAAGAGTCGAAAACGACGCTCACTGAATATTTTGCACCTATGGTGAACATTGATTTTGATTATGAAAGATTACGCCTGCGACAAGCGACACAATGCCCAGAGAAATTCCTTGCCTCGTTCTATACGGGGCTTTGCCTTTTGGCTACTACCTGTGCATTTGTATATGAGGAGGGAGAGCTCTGTGGCCAGATCATTTAGACATGCCATTCCAACAAGCTATGCACCCAAATACTGACGGAGCCAGGGATGCCCTTACCAAGAATGCTGGAGCTTGGAAGGGCCCATGAGTTGGCCACGACATGGTCGGCTATGATGGAGGATGCCATGAGGGGGCTGAAGATGGGTGAGGTGTGTTTGGTCCGGGAGCAGAAGAGGATGAGTGGAGGAGGAAGTGGGGCAGGCCCGAAAGCTGGAGTAGAGGAAATGAGCACTCAGACATGTGAGTACTGCGGCGGGGTGATGCCACATGCCGGCGGGTGCCTGGCGGTAGGTCAGCAAGGTGGGCGATGCCACAGGCTAGGGCACTTTGCTGATCTCTGTAAAACCCAGTGGCCATCCATAAGCACCACCAAGACGACAACCCCAGAGAAGGACTGACTTCCCGATGTGGCCGCCCAGGTGACAACCAGCGGGGAAGAACGAGCCTGGCCCAGAAGTAGTGGCCAAGACGAGGACCTAGCAGCTATGTGGGTGCTGGAGGATGAAGATGTCTTCTTCCTAGGCTTGGAACACAAGCTGGCCCCATGATCAGTGCAGGAGCTGTGGCGAGGGGAAGATTGCGCAGCAAAGGGGGGCCACAGCCACAGGAAAAGGCCAGTGGACAAGGTTGATCGGGGCGGCAGACAAGTTGGAACAGCCGTTCGTCAGGTTGTCATTAAAAAGTAACAGTTCTTCATGTGTTGTTTTAAACTTATTCAATGTTCAATTGTTGTTATAGTTGGCATGGGTTATAATGTGTGGTGGGCCCTCCCATGGCTCCTGCTAAAGTCATGTGGTTAAGGACACGTGATAGACATGTCACGGCTTAAATAAAAGGGGCTGTGAGGAATCGGCGTGTCAGCATGCGTGGGAACCAGCACACCCGGCCTTCCATAGTTGCTTATGGTTCCTCTGTACCCACCAACGTACTGACGAACCCGCGCAAACACTGGGGACTCCACTTTCGAGCCCGCGGGGAACTGCCATCATCCTCTTCACGTAAACAGGCTTCGCTGTTCCTCGCCCGTTGGCGGTTGGCATGGCGACGCTGGAAACCATGCCATACGCGTCACCACATCAGGAGACGGCGCCTGAAGCCCGCTCACGTGACACTTAGTGAATAAAGACCACCTCTGAGAACTCCTCTGCGCTTCTCATTGAAGTTTCTGCATTGCTGCCTGTTTGTGTACGTACCTGTTAGATCCCGTCTTTCTCTTCGGAACTTGCTTGCTTCTTGACCCTTCTGCCTCAGTACTTGCCAGTCAGTTGCCAACCTCGCCTGCTACATGGACTTTCTTCAGATTACGTTTGGACTTTGTTTGCTGTCAGCCGTTGCCAAAACCTGCTTTCTCATGGACTTCGGGCTTTGTTGTTCAAGCCTTCGCTTCTTGTTTCCGGAAGGTGCCAGTCTTGCTATTTAGCCTTCCCCCTGCTCTTTGCATCACCTGCTGCTTGCCTTCAGTGCTTGGAACCTCACGCACCTGGGACGTCTCCTCCAGCATTTGGCCAGGAATTCCTGCACACAGACTAGAGACGCTTGGTGTATTTGTGTGCATGTTTGTTGGGATAGGTCTTTGTACTCTATCGGGAGGAATTTGACAATATCTTCAAAGACACTGTCTAGGTATCCTTGTTTCTTCGGGGAATAGCACCTGTGCTTCTGGATTCAGACTGACCCCTCCAATCAAAGGGAACACATCACGTAATAACCTTTCTTCGTTCTGCTTGTTCACCACACCTCGTTTCCCTCGTCAATACTTAGTGTTCCTTGTGATTTCAGGAACGCTCCTTCTGAGAGGGAAAAACGATCTGCCGGTACCACACCACCACCTGTCACCTGGGTTTCACTCCACTGTTGTGAGATGAGTTTGATATTGATATTCATATTTTATTTCTATCGCACTCATACACAAGTGTTTCAGAGCGCGACAGGGCAAGGGAGGGGAACAAGAGAGAACAAAACAGCGATCTTACTAGGCCCAGTGACATTGGGAACGCGCAAGTGCATGGGAGAGGGGGATGGGAAAAGTGCATGGAAGGGGGGAGAAGTGGAAAGTGCAAAGCAAAGGAGAAACAGATAAATAAATAATAAAGGCAACAAACAGTGGTAGGGCAGCCAGCAATTGGCAAGTGCTAGGTTTAAGGCAGCAGACAGGGTAGGTCAGATAAGTGCAGGAAGAAAAAGAGTGGGGGCTGTATGGGTACAGATACAGACCCCAGTGGAAGGGGTGGCCCAGAGGCAGTGTGGGAGGGTGGCAGGGTGAGCAGGTACCCGGCCCCAGATGACAGAGGGTGGCCAGGTGCACAGTGCTAAGAGAGAACAGATCAGCAGGGGAGAGGGGGAGCGAAGGCAGAAGAAAAGAGAAAGGTCTTGAGGCGCTTCCGGAGATGGTTCTCCTCAAGTTTTAGAGTAGCAGGGAGGCTGTTCCAGAGGGAGGCCCCAGCCGAAGACAGAGATCTACCCCCAGCCAGTTTCTTTGAAAAATGACTGACCCTGAGGTAGAGGAGCGAAGAGCTCGAGGGGGGAGGTATTTGCGGAGGGATAGCTGAATGTTTTTTGGACCCAGGCCCCAGAAAGCCTTGCGCACAATGCAGAGGGTTTTGAATTTAATCCTTGCATCCACTGGGAGACAATGGAGGGATATCAGAGCTAGAGAGATACGATCCCAGGGCCTGAGCCCAAGGACAAGTATCGTATTCCTGTTCTGGATTAGTTGCAGAGGGCGGAGAGTAGAGGCAGGTAGATTTAGAAAGAGGCTGTTACAATAGTCCAACCTAGAGAGAACCAGAGTTTGGGAAACCATGAACTTCGGCAGAGTACCTCTGAGGAGGTGCAGTAGTAAGTTTGACTTTTTAGAGACATCAGAGATGTGGGCGGAGAAGGAAAGTGAGGAGTCAAAGATGACCCTGAGGTTCTTAGCCTTGCAGGTGGGGGTAGGAGGAGGGCCAAGGGAGGCCGGCCAGAGAGTGAGGGGAAAGGATGGTGAAGGTGTGCCGATGAGGAGGATCTCAGTCTTGCTGGCATTCAGACAAAGATCATTGGCGGCACACCAATCTTGAATGGCAGTCAGAGATGAGAGAGGGAGAGGAGGTGGGCGAAGACAGCCTGAAAATGAGTTCAGTGTCGTCAGCATAGCGCTGGAAATTTGAGCAGAAAAGGGCAATGCAGTGGGCGAGAGTTGCCAGGTATTGGTTGAAAAGCCCGGGCGAGATGTTAGACCCCTGAGGAACACCACAGGTAGAGAGGAAGATAGATGATAGGAAGGACCCAAGTTGGACATGGGAGGGTCGATCAGAGAGGAAAGAGGTCAGCCAGGCCAGAGCCTGATCAGGGTGTATCCTGGTCTAAGGTTTGGGGAACTGCATTGGGTTTTGTCAAGCAGTGTTATTGACCAATTCTTTTGTTTCCACATCTTCCAACTAATAGATCCCTTTGCTTGTTCTTATTACTAAGTAGAGGCTTACATTTGTGGGAAGAATTCGTTGGCTACTAACCGTCTTCCGACAGCTCCTCCATACGCTGTAAGGTGGCACTCGGCAGTGAACCTTAACGGGGCATACAGCGTTCTGTGCGGCAGTCATAAGCAACCAACCGAGTCTCTTGCTTACATTTACTAAATGTGTGCCAGTGGTTTCCAGGCCATCCCTGGAAACATAACAATCACGTTTTGAACCCAGCAAGAACATTTTAATTTGGTATTATTCATTGAAGAGAAAAATAGAATGGTGTAGTAAGTGTGTTTGCACTTTATTCTGGGATTTGTGGAAGGATACATATTCCAAAGGTGCATCACCAGGGGAACATCCTCTACGTTATCTGTCTCCTTTCCACGTGATCCCTAAAAGTAAAGTGAACTGCACTGCCTCTGGCACAGGTTGTTATCTAGAGTAACTAGATTGAGAAGGTGACAGTATTATGTGTGTTTTGTTTTACAAGGAAAGGACTAGAAGTAACTTGTCATTATTATGTTTTGTATAGCAAGAGGGAAAACTAGTTATGATATGTTATTTGTCTTTTATACTGTGCACACCACCACCGAAGAGGTCGTAAATTGCAGAGGCTTGTCCATAAAGATGTGAATTGCGACCCCGCCCACGGTGGCAGCCAGCCCGTGGTCTGTGAGGTGAAAAGGAAGCAGGGCAAGGATTGCGGAAAGGAGAAGGTAGGAAATGTCAGTCAGATAAATGCATGCAGACTTAACTCACAACATGGAGGGGCTTTATAAACAGAAGGATGAGTCATAGTGATCGTTGGGATGAGTGTATATTTTTCATTGGTTTGACTGGAAGAAAATGTAATCAGAATAGGTAGCTGAAGCTTCCCTTATTGTCCAGTAGAACCTTTATGAAATCCTTTGCGGATGAGTGATGGCCTTGAAGTCTGTGAAAGAGTTCCTGTGAGTTGTGGTGTCTACTGATCTGAAAACCATATTGGTACCTCACATGCTGATCTATTTTGTGGGTCTGGTAAAACCAAGTCTGCCGACAGAGGGGTCAGAGCCAGCAATTGGCTGTCTCCAGAATGAGTGCTGGGGGGCACAAAAGGAAAGTTTAACAATAAGGACCTCCCTCACCATAGCCCATAGCAGATTGTGCTCGGGTGGTGCAGAGAGAACACGTGTTGCCCTTGTATGTTATTTTACTTGATCTTTGTATATAGCACCTCCTGCCATTGTTATGGCCTCGAAGCACTCAGTGGTGGATGTAATATCTTATTCTTTTTTGTAAAGACAGTGTGAATAGTAGGCACATGTTATTAAATTCATTGTGGTGATTTGTAAAGAATGCTAATATATGAAAGTGTTGTAAAGATATGAATTGGGGGATATATTTCGGCTTATACCAACGCCCAAACTGATGGCTTTGATAAATGGTTGACTTTTGCATCATTTGAAATGATCAGTCGTCCTAAGTCCTGAACTGGTCTCGTAGAGCCCCTGTTTCCCCTTGCTCATACTCCCTCATTCTTGCCTGTAAAAGAAACCAGTGTCACCGGGGTACGTTTCTCCGTTTCATTAAGTGTGCAGCACGATGACCCTATAACATGGCCAATGGGAGAATGCCGTCCCTGTGACGTCCCCTCGCGCGCCCTGCTCTGGGGCACACTCGATCTACTTAAGAAATGCACCGTGCTTCTCTTTAATTGTCTCCTCTCGCTTTCACTGCACTTATGTGTCTTCCAGTTGTCACGGCAACCAAAGGTTACCCTTTGCACTCAAATGTCTCGATTATGGTTTCTCTAGTTACAAAGCGGCTGCAGCTTTTATTGTGGGTTCCAGTAATTGTTGTATTGCAATTTGCGCAATATGTGTTGTCTCAGAGGCAGGGTACAACTAATCGACATAAAAGACACATTCTATACATATTATATTTCAGGCTATATATTAACGGTGACTTGTTGCTTTTCAGATGATTTCTGTATACGAGGGTTAGAAGATGGCCCTGTAAAAAGCTAATATATTCGAATAGTTGTGCAGCTTGTGAAAAGGGAACACTAACCATGAGTGTGCTGGCCCCGATGGCGTGATGAGGCCTGCTTTCCTTTAGAACGATCTCACAAGGGAGATTTCAGATTCCGAAGGCAAAGATTCAGCTGCTCGATGAAGAACCAACTAAGGGCCCCTGTATTTTTAGACACACGAGGCCTGCCAAATGCCTTTGTGTTATTATGTGTAAGAGTCCCCTTTTGGTTCCAGCCTTTGGCACAACCTATTATTTCAAAGTAGAATGGCTGTCAGGGTTCAGGCAGAGCCTGCAGTTCCAATAGGGCTATACTGGTATATTACTGAGTTGCTGGTGTGTGCTGGGCTGGTGAAAGGGTTTTTGCCACCCTAGGTAAATGTAATTTTGCCCCCCTCTTCCCCAGTACCAGCACCTTGTATCCTGACTACACAATCCCCTCATCCCAGATATGTCCTCACCACTTCACATGCATGACTTGCCCACCACGTTCATAGGCTGCAGTTTCTCCATCCTTTTCATAACAAGATAAAATGCAATCACTCATTCCTACACACACAATATATACATGCAGGCTGGATTAGAAGCAATGATCAGATCAGGAAGGATTAGCAATACAAATAGGCAAAATCAAAGGAATTGAAAATAATTACCGTCAATATCCCCTTCCAACACTGAAACGCTCCCACACGCACAACAGGCATGTGCCTCTGTGAGGCAATTTCCGGGGCTATTATGAGCCACTTCAGTAGGTATATATTTAATGGTTATTGGAAGGCGGCTATCGCTTCTTTCCCCAAACCCCACTGCTTGGAGGTAGTTCTATCACTGGTTTTGCTTGCCGTACCTCTGCCTCTGCCCTGCCTGTGCCTGCATCCCTTAACCCTCCTCTAAGGAGAGTGGCAGAAACCATTGCTCGAGTCACTGAAAGTGAGAGGGTGTTAGTGGCTTCCAATTGGTTTGCTACCGCCACTGTTAGCTCTGGGTGGGGGTAGCCCACTCACATACTATTTCCAGGTATCAGGGATGGCAGATACACCCTATGCTCCACTGAATTCACAGCAGAGTGGGCAGAATTCCTTTGGTGTCTAAGAGATGGAGAGCTGAACAGGAGTGAGCCAACCCTTGCCATCCCCAAGCAGGTGCCACTCTATCCAAAGCACCATTGGGTGTTTCAAGGAATCCACCTGGTGAAAAATCTCTGACCAGGCTGGATACCATCAATGGACTGCCATTATGGCCAGATATGAACATAGGGTAAAGAGGGAAATGTGGCCCTTGTTGCACCTATCCCACTCTCATATCAGCGGCAGAGAAATGAGAGGTGTGCACTGTTCCTGGTTCCCTCATCTCCATCTTCAATGTACCGCAGGTGTGAGAAACGCTATTCACTCAGGCAGCCCATTAGATGCTATCCTAATGACGCCAGTGAAGATATAAGTTTGCAGTCAATTGAGCAGTCTACCCGTGGCCCATCACGGCGAAGACCCTGTGAAACCAGCCCTACTGTGACAAGTCCACACAGACCAAGAAGAATCCTAACCCATGACTATACACTCAACCCGAGAAGATGGAGTAATGAGCAGGTAGACTGACTGCAACCATGCACAAGCTGATGATGTCACGACGGAGACTATGACATAGACGCGTTAGACATGAAGCACATATGAATCCCTGCATGAAGCTATGCAGACACTTAGATTAAATTGCTTGCAGACACAAAGAACATGCTGATGACACACTTAGATAGAGGACAGGCACACTCTTGCTACGCAGTAACCACAATTCGCACATATGAACTGCTTGCTGATGCTAAACACAACTAAAGTGGGTGGCCATGTAAATCAAGATGGAAGCCACGATTACATTGAAGTGAATGGAAGGTGCTGAAAGGACTCGAGAATATTGGGAGATGCTGACATGCAGATCTCTCAGAGACACACAGGCCGGGCTTCCAGTATAGCAACTGTGCATATTCTTGCCAAGGACACTGAGGGGGATTCAATATTAGCAGACAAGCTAGGACATCTGCATGTGTAAGAGCGGAAAATCCTCATAAATGCAAGCAGGAGAAATCAAGTTTGCAGTCCCTGCACACGTGAGCTGAACCTGGGAGACAAAGCCTATTCATTCGAACCAGGCTGAGGCAGGTGTTCCCATCCAACAGAAGGCAGGATGAAACAAAAGTAATACCAGGTTCAAAGCCTAATGTTCTGTCTCAAGGCCTAGAGGCTCGGAGATGGTAAATTCGTTGGGAACATGCAGCACCTTCAGGGCCGTTCTCACCACCTTGAATAGTTGCACTTGGGCTGGTAACTTTCCAAAGCTCCAAGGCTGAGAAGACCTTCTGTGACCAATCCATATTCACCTTCCACGCTAAGCTTACACTTTATTGCACCACCCAATCACAGCACACTAACCTGAAATATCTGTAGTTGCAACATTTAGGAGGTGGTCACAGGAGGAGGCACCAGATATGTTTTACCCAATCAATGTACTAATACCCTACATATTGTATATGTAGTCTACCTTATTAACCAATCCCATTCCATCTTAGGTTTTGTGCAATGTATCATTATTTTGTGACATCACCATGCCTCACAAACACCTGGATGAGCCTGTAATCGAGTACTGCACGTTGCAATGGCAGATGGTGATTGCCTTCAACCAGGATCTCGATTGGCCTGCAGCTGGACCAATAAATATGCCCATTGTGCACCGAACGGCGAGGCAGAGAGCAAAGGCTGCTCTCCCTTACGGCAGCTCTCTGCCGCATGCATGGGACCACGATCCGCAGCTCACGCCGGAAAAGGTAAGCCAATGCATACAGCAATAACCTTAGCTGTACCCCTGCCACACCCCCTCGAGCACCAAATGCAGCGCTGCTCCCGTGGCCCTACATAGCTTCCCTCCCACTCCTCCAACCATGTCCATATCCTCCTTACAGCTCCTGCCACGGTCCAAACCCCCACGGTCTAACGCAACCCCAACCTCCGCCCCCTACGAGCAGTGGTTGCTCACAGACCCAGCACATATCCAGCTTGACTGCCGTGCATGGCCACAGACCAGCACTGTTCATTCCGCTAACACAAGCACTCCCTCTTATTCACCCACGCTGGCCCTGGCCCACACCATCGCAAGCTCCCTGCCCCCCCCCACAACCTTCCTACCACCTCTCACCTACGGCCTTGCTCACTCGCCATGTAGCCTTCTACACAGTACGCCTGCTAAAGGCACCCCTGCATGCAACCTCCCCCTACCCAACCTCTTCGAACCTACTCTGAAGGAGTTGTGCTTCGAGCCCACCCGGACAACAAGGCTTCCCCCACCTTACTGCCCACACCACCAGACATTATCCCAAATACCCACATCAAGCTTCCCAGCACCTCTGCTGCAAACTTGTGCATCACTACTATGCAGCACACAAGCAAGGCGCCTACCCGGCGACGCTGCCTCACCATCACCCCGCCTCCCATGCCTGTCGGCTCACAGAACCTAACTGCACAGAATATCTTAACTAGCCCTAAGAACACCAAACCCACGATATGCCCCCCTCAACAACCAAAAACCCCCACACCAAAAAACTCAGTCTTCATACATAACCGCCATACCACGACCTGCCAAAGCATGCGTCCCCAACAAGCAGGCCTATGCCAACTCACCCACGCTACAACCCTCTCTTACACCGCAACATAGCGAAGTCCCTAACCACTGCCTCTCTCCTTATTCCAAAATACACCCCACCATCTGGCCCACCTCTACTGCATGCAATTCACACCCACCCACCATTAGAACCTGGAATGCCCACCTACAGTACAGAACCACTACTCTATGCACTGACGGGCCCCAGCTCACTACATCACAGACTCCTGTCATCAGATCTGCGCTTAGCCACACTCTCCCACACCAACCAAAGACCACACACCCTAACACTCACACTAACATTCCACAGCCTACCCTTGCACTGCACCATCCTTAATGCCAGATCCATCACTGCTCATCCCCACAAAATCCTGGACCTCATCACCATGAACGGCCTAGACATTCTAGCCCTCATTGAGGCTTGGCTTTCAGACTCAGCAAGCCCAACCTTGTGCATTGCCATCCCTGCTGGCTATGACATCCTCCGATGCGACAGGCCAGAAAAGAAAGGCAGTGGAGTAGCCCTCATCTACAAAGACTGCCTTCCACTACACGCCTCCTACACAAACCCGATTCCCCACTGTGAATCACTGTCTGCCAAACTCAGATGCTCGCATAACAATACAATTAATATACATCTCATATACCGGCCACCCAGCCCCATTGCCTCCTTCGAAGATGACCTTACCCAACTCATCTCTGCCAACCTCAAACTTTCCACTCAACGAATATTACTTGGCAACTTCAACATGGGATTTAACAGCGCCAGTGACACAAATGCAACTACAATAGCCACCTCCCTGGAAGCCTTTGGATGCACCCAAATCATCACTGAACCCACACATGTTCATGGCCGTACTCTAGACTGGTTTTTAGACCACAACTGCAACATCTCCATTTCATCTAACCTCCCATGTCCTTGGTCAGACCACCACACTAGCACCTTTTCCATCCCAGCCATCAGCAAGCTTGCTAATACCATCCCGGTCAATAACACAACCATCGCCCACAGCTCATGCAACCTGACAATCTCAAACATTATTCCTCTCATCAACACACCTCTCCCTGCCACACTAGACCCCATGGCCTTAGTTGACCACTACAAAACCCTGTTCTGCAACTTTGTCAACCGCCTTGCTCCTCTCAAAGCCAAGAAGCCCACAAACCCGACTGATCACAACTCCTGGTTCACCCCAGAACTACGTGCCGCCAGGTCAGCCAAACGCATAGCAGAAGCCACTTGGCTCAAATCCCTTACTTCCACTAACAAGAGCCACCACTCCTTACTCTCACACCAAGACAAACAGCTGATCCTCCCCTCTAAATCCTCCACATACAACGAAAGAATTGCCAATGCACCCTCAAGCTCCTGAGAAATCTTCACCATTCTCTGCGAACTTGAAACACCCTTATCCCCCCGGAAGCCATTATGAAAGACAAAGATTGGTGTAACAAGATCCAAGACACTCTCACAGGCCAAATCATACAGCTCCAATCCAAAATACTAACCAAACAAGCTACTTTGCCCACCTGTGATGACATCCCACCCTTCAAGTTCCAGCCCACCAGCATAACTACCTTTGCCAACATCATTGCAGGCCTTAAACCTTCCCGTTGCAAGGGAGATGCTCTCTCAGCTGCCTTGGTCAAAGACTGTATTGAGCCCCTACTCCCTTTGACAGCTACCATTATCAACTCGTCCTTCAAAGCCTCCTCTGTCCCCCTCTCACTCAAGTAATCCTGGATCTCACTGCTCCTGAAAAAACCTACCCTCGACCCTGGCATCCACACCAACTATCGCTGTATCACCACCATCCCCTTTTTCCTTAAAATTATGATTATGGACAGAGTAGCCTATCTACAAATACAATCCTTCCTCGAACACCATCACATCCTAGGCTCCCGCCAGTCAGACTTCCGCCCCAAGCACAGGACAGAAACAGCCCTCCTAGACTTAAAAAATAAGCTTGACACCGCGAACAACAAGGGATTCTTATCATCGCTCCTCCTCCTCGACCTCTCAGCGGCATTCAAGCTTGTGGATCACAAGATCCTCTGGTAAGCACTCTCACCTGCCGCCCACTTCTCTCCAGATGCCACCAACTGGAGTGCGTCCTTCCTGTCCAGCAGATCCTCTGCAGTATTTGCGGGAGAGGCCACCGCCTCTCCAACACCCAAGTCTTGTGGGGTACCCCAAGGCTCATGTGTCTCACCCACCTTGTACAATGTCTACACCAAGCCACTGTTTGACTACCTTGATACCCTAGGTATCTTGTATACTAATTACGCAGATGATACCCAAATTTGTATCCCCCTGTCCGGCGACCACTTGATAGACACCCTGAAAATCAACAAAATGTACAAAACTATCCAAGCCTGCATGGCAGCACACAGTCTCTGTCTCAACGACGAAAAGTCCAAGCTCCTCGGGTATTGTATTATGGAGGGTTCAGTGTGTGATGAACATGGCTCTGAAAGCTGCTCTTAGGCTAACAGGGAGCCAGTACAAAATTCTGAGTGTGGGAGTGATGTGTTCTCTGGGTGAGCGGGCAAAGAGCAGTCTGGCTGCTACGTTTTTGATATGTTGGAGTTTCTTGAGCTGGCGTGCACAGACGTGTGCGTAGTCTAGGCGGGATATGATGATGGCTAATACTGCAGAGACTATTTGGGGGTAAGCGTGGTAGGGAAAGATTTGTTTTAGGATGCATAAGTGGAAGTGGCAGATTCTGGATATAGAGTTGATGTGTTTTGGGAGAGATAGACCTGCGTCCATGATGCATCCAAGATTTGAAACAAAGGTAGAGGGCGCAGGTGGGCTCTGAGGGCAACTAGCCACGGTAAAGGTTGGTGGATCAGAGCAGTTTTGATGCATATTAGGATCTCTGATTTGCCCACAGTGAGGATTAGGTAGTTGTTACTCATCCAATGGTCGATATCCAAGAGACAAGAGGCGAGGCCGGGAGGTGGGGAGGCTGGAATTGTGAAAGATTTCATTTTTTAAACCATAACGCAAAAAATGTAAACAAATTCAAATGTGTAAGGTTTGTGGTCTCAGTGCAATCTTCCTACTAAGCAGTTTAAAAGGACATCTTGGAGCCTGTTTGGCAAGACGCCATGGTCATTGAGAGAGGAATGTTGGAACGAAGAGGTTTGGCTGTGGCAAGCTCCGTGAACACTGTAATGTAGCGTCCAGTATGCTGTAGACTGCTCTTTCCAGAGATGATTGCAACTGACTGAGTAGCGAGTGCTGGCAGAGAGCCAGCAGTACAGGGCATCAACAGGGATCCCCTTGTTGCGGTCAGATAGGTCGAGAGGGAGCAGTGGTGGAGTGAAAGAAGCGCTGCGCTGCCTCCTGTCCTCCTCCTCCTCTTGGTCACAGTCCTTACCTATGGCTTTTCTTCATTCTGAACGAGGCAGGGGTAAGAGAAGCCCACAGAAAACTTTATTCCCATGGTTTTTCCTTCACCAGCCCATTCTAATCGGGATTCCCCAGCTGGGAATCCGTACAGCAATGTTTGCCATACCATGCGGCGCACCTGAAGCACATGCGCAGCGCAGGGATCACGATTCTGAGGCCTCAAGCTTGATAGACATTGAATGTGCCTTTTTTCTCACACCTGCAAAAATCACATGCCTTGAATTAAGGGTAATGAGGGTGGTCCTGTTTATTCCTTTCAGCTGCCATTATGCAACTAAGCATAATCAGCGCATAATGCGGTAACAAGCAGAGGAACCCTGTGTGCACTCTGATTCTCATGTCAGATTACATCATGCAGCGAATCACAAGAACTTAGGGAAACAGCATGTACTTTGTGAGCGGAAGCAGTGGTGCAGCTTGGTCTGTCAGATTCCCGACGGGGATTGGAATGAGGGACTTTACGTGGTGTCCCATCTTCCTGAGACCGAAGACAAGCTCAAAGAATTAGAATGTTTACATCCTCTGTTATCCAAGAACAAAGGACTGCCCCTTCCCTTGGGAATTCCCGTTCTTTGTTCTATCTGTTCCATGTTCCCTTGTTGCACTGTCTGCATCCGGCTCAGGAATGACATGTGCCCCAACGCATAAGGCAGTCCTTTGCTCGGTGGTTGACTATGACTCCTGCCATTTTTTCTTTTACCTTTGACTGGATTTCTGCTCTGCCCTCCTTTTGCTGACCTGGCCTAGTATTACAGACTCCCTTTGTCTCGCCCACTGCCTGTGCTGCGTGCCTGATGCTGCCTAGTATTGCAGACTACAGGGAGCTGACACACACACACATTTTCACCGGAACTAATGAAGGCCTACCTGTGAGCATCCCTGATTTACATCTGCTACCGTACACGCGGTTCACGAAGCTGAAACCCGCAGATACGCATGCAGCATCTTTAAGATGTACACATGAAAATGCAGTTCAGAAAGATTTGCTCCAGGGCATGGCAGGGATCACCTCCGGTACACAGGCCCATGTCTCGCCTGCTGCCCGTGGAAGGAGCACCTTTCCTTGTATCACAGACGATTTATTTCTTGCACAGACGAGTGCTTGCGCCGTTTACCTCCTGCTAACTCAGCTTTGCTACAAACCTTCTTTGACTCAACCTTTCACCACCGATGGTCCCCGTTCTGGCGTTTGCATCTCACACACCCTTTTTTCCCTCTTCTGCTTCATTATTTACTCTGGTGTTCTTTATCGTGGTCTGTCTAGAATCTAGATCATCCCTGTCTTTTCCAGAGTGCCCCACACAACTGTCTTCACGTGCCACAGACTGGATCTTCCTCTCCTTCTACTGCAGGTATCAGGTGATATTATCCCCATATATATGGTCGCCGTACATAATATCGCCGGGAAAAGGTCGTGGCGATATTATATGGGGATAGAGGCAGCAAAAAACAGCAAAAAAATAAAAAATAAATAAAAAAAGGGTTTGGGAGTTGCGGGGGTGTCCCCCGCATGTTCCATGCAATAATGTCCCCACAAAAAACGGCAATTTTTCGGTGACATTTTTGCATGGCGATATTTTTGAGGGGACATTATTACATGGAACCTTTAAATGGGGAACTGTTGCTGGGATCACAGTGCCAGGCAACAGGGTGTTGTCTTTTCAGAGGACTCCCATACATCAGCCTGCCATTGTGGAAGATGATGTGACTCCCGCCTGTGGAGACAGTTGGGGGTCTCACTTCCTTCCTCTGACATCAGGTACAGTCTAGATGCTCTGCTGTAGGTTTGTACCCCTTGGTTTCTAATCACCTTGTTGTCTTTTTCCTTTCAGCCTGGGGTTGGAAAGGTTGCTGTCTTTCCTCACCATCTTTTACTCCACTGCTTGATTGGGTATTTGGCATTGTTTTGCCCATGCCTGAGGTTGAGTAAGCGGTTAGTGAGGACTTGCCACTAACACAATTCAGCTGGTCTAGGGGGGTCTTTAATGAGGCGGGACAGGGTTGTCAATTTCATGCTGTGGCTACGGTTGAAAATTACAACATCATTGGCCTCAGTGGTGCAGTTGCAGCTTTTTCAATAATCTATTTGTGAGGGTGCAGTTGTACGTGTATATGTTTTTTATTGGTTACATGTTATTATAACTAATGAAATAATAACTAATGAAAAAATAATGAATACAAAATAACTAATTGCAAAATAACGAATTCATTTTTTTCCTGTTGTTTCGGGAGTGTCCCCCAAACCCCACCCTTAAAAAAATAAGAATACTTCCCCCACTGCAAAATCCACTATACCCTCACACAACCCGATTTATATATTTTTTAAAAATTAGTTATTTTTTCATTAGTTGTTTTTGATTCGATATAATCACTGCATACCGTTTAAATCACTCCTGTGCTTTGTGTAACTCTGACATTGCTCACAAAGTTGTGGACAACATTACTTGATTATGCTGTAGAAATGACCCCAATGCTTTAAATCGGAGGAAGAATCAAGGGGGGGGGGGTCAGTTAGGGTGCATGACCTAAGCACAGGTGGGTAGGGTGGCATCCGTCAGGAGTCGTGGGGGGGTGGTTGGTAATTGCTTGACTCCCAGGCAGTGGGATCCAACAGGAGAGGCAGGGCACACTATCATGCTTTAGGTGGGACCGCCTCTCCTTTTTGTTCCTTAATCAAAGTCTCCGACCCCCACCCACACGTTGCCGGCGGTGGCCGGAGATTGCGATTAAGAAACAGAAGACGAGAGCGGGAACACCAAAAAGAATTATAGCACTGTGCCCCTCACTTCCTTTTGGTTCTTCCTGTGAGGTTTAATTTCCCTCTGGCAGCCCTTTAACTCAACTTAGCTGTGTGATTAAATGGCTTCCTGCAGGCTCAGCAACTCTGATTAAGAAACACAAGGAAAGGTGGGGGCACTG
This sequence comes from Ambystoma mexicanum, assembly GCF_040938575.1. NCBI lineage: Eukaryota > Metazoa > Chordata > Amphibia > Caudata > Ambystomatidae > Ambystoma > Ambystoma mexicanum. The sequence goes on from NC_090925.1 coordinate 382,915,212, forward strand.
CTATCATACTATCTGTTGCGCCCCTCTCCTTTTTTTGTAATCAGAAGTGCCAACCTGACAGGCAGCCCTTTAACCATGCAGCACTTGAGTAAAAGGGCTGCCTGAGGGGGGGATGATGCTTCTAGGGCTAGTTGAGGGGAGCCACAGCAGAGCTCCGATTCGGGAGAACTTTTCAGAGACTAACAAAACTCATGGAATGAGATGGAAATCTAGATAATCAAATACACCAAAATGCATTTTTATTAGGATAACCACATTAGGATACCATAATCAAAGTTTCGCCTCTTGGATGAGTTTGCCAGATGTTAGATAAGTAACGTAAACTGCTCAGTTCGATTATGTGGTAGGGTTCAAAGTTAACTAAATCTTTCGGTTAATGGCAAACTGGTGCAGTCACAAGGCAAGAGATCAACAGCAACAGGGAAATAAATGATCAGCACTTGGTACTAGAAAAAGACCCTGGCTTTGTGTGGCATCTGTTTGAAACCGAGATACGCTCAATTAGTGTCACCCATTAACGTCGAGCACTATCAATTCCCGGAGCATTGTTGATCCTATTGCACATAGTAGCCAGGGTGATCACAGTGCAAACATATCTTTTCCTCGCCGCTCCGCTTCTTCTCTGCAAATAATAAGGATTAGTTGATATTTCCTCCTTGCACAGGTGATGTAACTTCTTCATACCGATAAGAAGGGAATGGATAAGATCTACCTTCAACATGCCACCCCCCACTGATTATTCTGTTATTTATCAATTTGTAGTGCTATATCAGTAAATACAGAGATACCAGCAGACCTAGTCATCAGTACCATTAAAGTAATAGAAAGTCTGTTGGTGACTCATTCGGCCATTGTACTTCAGTCAGCAATTGTTGTAAACAGGCAACATAGCATGCCAACGCTTTTTCGCCCCTTTGTAAAGGTTGCCAATGCAACATGGGCTCCCTTTGTGAATTTCCTTTACTCAAACACTACTGTTTTTTAAATTGAGTATTTGTTAGGCGCCTATACAACAAAATGGTGTTTCTAGGAGCCACAAGGTATGGGGAGGGAGCAGGGGGGGGGGAAATAACAGTGGCAAAACAGTAAACATACAATCGTGGTCCTACTAGGCCTTGTGGCATTCGGATGTGCAAGTGCAGTGAAGTGAAGAGAAGTGCAGGAATGGAAGGGAGGGGGTATGGGCAAGTGCTGGTGGGATCCCAGGAGGGAAGTGCCAACGGGTGCCAAGGTGGGAGGCCTCTGGCTAAGTGCTAGGGTGGAGGAATCCCAATGGTGAGATGCACAACCGGCAGGCATTGCTGAAGGGGGGAGGGTGCTGGTGTTGACTAGGTAGAGGGCCTGGTAATCTGTGAGGTTCATGAAGGACCATGCCGCTAGTCCCAGTGGCAGTGGGAAGATTAGCACGGAAGGGAAAAAGGCAGAGAAAAGCAGAGTATTGAGAGGTTTATGGAACTTAAGGAGGTCCAGCTCAAGTCTCAGAAGGGAAGGGAGGCTGTTCCAAAGAGAAGCACCAGCCGAAGAGAGAGACCTGCCCCCCACTCTCTGTTTGGAGGAACACTTGACAAGCAGAGAGTTGGTGTTAGAGGAGCGAAGGGCTCTAGCAGGGAAGTATTTAGGGAGAGAAAGTTGGAGATCGTTTGGTTCAAGGCTCCAGAAGTCCTTGTGGATGATGCAGAGAGTCTTGAATTTGATCCTTGCGGCCACCGGGAGCCAGTGGATAGATTTTAGGACTGGAGAGATAGGGTTCCTGGGCTTGAGGCCAAGTATAAGTCTTGCAGCCATATTCTGGATTAGCTGAAGCGCATGTAGGGAGGAATGGGGGAGATTGAGGAAAAGGCTGTTGCAGTAGTCCAGTTTAGAGAGGACCAGAGCTCTAGAGACATTGAGCTTCTGGGGGAAGGCGTGGAAAGGGAGAGTACCTCTAAGGAGGTGAAGCTGGAAGTGGGCCTTCTTGGCAAGGTCCAAGATGTGAGGGGTGAAGGAGAGAGAGGAGTCAAAGATGACCCCAAGGTTTTTGGCCTGACAGGATGGTGAGGGTAGAGGGCCCAAGGAGGGTGGCCAGAGGGTAGGAGGGAAGCAGGGCACAGGTGTCCCAATAAGAAGGATATCTGTCTTTTTGGCATTGAGACAGAGATCGTTAGCCACACACTATGCCTGGATAGCGGTCAAACAATCGGGGATGAGAGAGGAGGAGGTAGTAGAGGGAAGTTTGAAGGAAAGCGGAGTATCATCAGCATAACACTGAAAATGAGGAGAGAAAGAGGAGATCAGGTGAGCCAAAGGGCTGAGATAGATATTGAAGAGCCCTGACGATAGAATAGAGCCCTGGGGGATGCCACAGGTAGAGAGTGCGGTGGTAGAGGAGAAAGGGCTCAGTTGCAACTGCGAAGGATGGTTATTGAGAAAAGAGGTCAGCCAGTCCAGTGCACGGTCCATGATACCGAGGGTATCTCAGAGCTGTGTTATGAGGATAGAATGATTTACTGTATCAAAGGCGGAGGAGAGATCGAGGAGAATGAGAACAGCATTAGGGTTAGAGTCAAAATTTGCAAACATGTCTTCACGGGTGTTCAGGAGAGCATTTTACATGCCTCTAGATGCTCGTAATCCAGATTGATGGTCATGGAGGCAACCAACAAGTTCAGTATGAAGGATCAGTTGGGGGAGGACCAACTTCTCCAGGAGTTTACCCAAGAAGGCAGTGGTGGAGACAGGGTGAGAGTTAGCAGGGCAGGAGGGGTCAGCAGACAGCTTTATTAGGAGAGGGCGCACAAGAGAGTGCTTGAGGGATAGAGGGAAAGAGCCAGTGGTGAAGGAGTGGTTAGAGAAGTCAGAAAGAGCTGGGGCGAGAGAGGAGATGTTCTAGTGGTTCTAGACGAGCAGGGGAGCACCTGTTTGGAAGAGACTGTTGAAGAGCAGATAACTTTAGAGACCTTATCAGGTGCTATGGGAAGGAGGGAGGAGAGTGGAGGGGAGGGAGAGATGCCAAGGGAGGTGGGGGAGCAGGGTGAGGATTAGAGATATGGGGGTGGAGAGTGAGGACAGGATGTCCTGAGTTTTAGATGGGAAATGGGAGGCCACGGCGGGGCAGAGAGCCTGGGAAGAAGTGGAGACTGCAGTTGAATTGCCGAGTTCCTTGCAGAGTTTGAAGTGTTCGGCTGTGTTGGTGATGGCTCCAGAGATGCAGGCTTGTATGTGGGCCCTCTTCTTGGAGTGGATAGAAAAACTATATTGCCTTTGGAGCAGGTGACATGCCAGTTTCCATTCAGCAAATATGCCTTAGTGTGCTACAATACATACAAAACATAAAACATAAAACTACAAAGTATTTGACATAATGGTCAAAACAAAAAAGAATAAATCAGTCAATAAAGATTCATAAACTTGTGGTAGATGTTAGCCTTCCTAATGAATTCCAGCAACTTAAAAAAAAATTGAAGATTACTGAGCCCGCACCCAATAACAATGCAGTCAGAGCCCTCGGAAAAAGACAATTCCTTGATATAAACCCTCCCAAAAGATGTAAGGTACAAGTTTCTATTACAGCTCCTCCCAGCTTTAGACCATAACCAGGCCAGGACTTTATTCCGCAGGGCTTCTCTCGGCTCAGGTCGTTCCACTTTACTCACATTAACAATCACCACATTCCTCTTATCTGTGAGTAGGCTTTTTAAATGAGGACCCGCAATCTCAGGCATTGAGGCTTTTCTAGCTCATATATCTCTCTTCGTAGTGGGGGCATGTCGAATTAGTCATAGAACTGGTTACCGGAAGAACTTGAGGTTTGTGAATAACATTACAAGCTGAAGGAATAGAGTCAGAAGGACCAGATGCACCAGAAACCAATCCCTGTGGATCAATAGGGCCTGCAGAGGACACAATATTAAAAACAACCAGGTCATGAAATAGCTCAGAATACTTTTGTGTGCTTGTCTCTACTTTCCTAATTGTCACCAGTGTTGGAGAATAATCGGTTTGGCATTCCTTAACGGCCGTTTCTAAATGAGGGATAAGGGTGTCAAAGGAATTTATCCAGACTTGGAAATCCATTGCATTCTCACATTTGTTCAGGTCGCCGATGATTCTTTCCCTTACAGCCTGCCAACTTCTGGCAAAATTCATTTCAAGATCTTCCAGACTAAAATTGGCATGTACTTCAGCAATAACAATATCCATGCCATTGGTATGGAGTTGCAACTAACTGTTTTCCCAGCTGAAGGTTCAGGAACAACATCTTTGCACAGTGTTTGCAGAGATTGCTGTTGTAATGAGCCCTCAGGAATGTCAAGATGATGAGAAGCTTCGATTGTAGCATGCCATTTAGGTTTAACAGAAACAGAGCATATATCAATAGGTCTTGAAGTGGAATTCACTATTACTTACGTTTCAGAGAAGCTAGATCGGTGTCAACCCAGCCGTTGCACTTGGAGGCTGGCTTCAGGCGGATCCTCATGACAGGGGCAAGGATGTCAAGGGTGTTAGAGATTAAGAGATGAAGGTTCGTGAGGACAGAGTCAGGGGAGAGTCAGAAGCAGGTGTGGGGGGATGAAAGTGGAGGCAAAAGCAGCGACTGACACTCGCTTCTTCGGTTGAATGACGGCGAAGGAGGCTGGCAGTGCAGGAGGCGGCTCGCACAGTGGGAGCAGAGGAGAGAGTGATCAGACCAGGCGGGGGGTGGTGACCAGGTAAGACATAGGGATTTCTCCAGAGATTAAGGCATCCAGAGTGTATCTAGCTAAGTGGGTTGACCAGAAGGCAGAATAGTAAGAGAGAGGGAGTCACAAAGATCATGGAATCGTGAAGTGGCTGAATCAGGAGAGTTGAGGTGGATGTTGAAGTCACCGAGGAGGAGGAGTTTAGAAGTAGCGGTCAAGAGGGAGGAGGTGAGGTCATCCCATTCAGAGAGGAAAAGAGGGATAGGGTCAGGGGACTGTTGATGGTAGTGGGGGTGAGTGAGAGAGTAGGCGAGACCCCAAGACTACAGACGAAGCATTCAAAAGAGGTGTAGGATTTAGTAGGTATGATAGAAGCAGGGACCCACTCTAGGTAAATCAGGATCACTCCACCTCTGGGCCGGTTAGACCTGGGTTTAGAGAGAAGTTTGTAGCCCTCAGGAAGAAGAGTGTCAAGAGCAGTGACAGAGCTGGCATTGAACCACGTCTCAGTAAGGGCAAGGACGTCAAGGTCAAAGTCTTCAAGAAGGAGACATATGTCAGAGGAGCGTTTGACAGCAGAACGATCATTCAGAGTAGCTAAGTGAAGCTGATTATCACCTTTGAAGGTTTTCTGAGGAGGGGTCAAGGGTGTGGTTCTCCCATCGGGGGTGGTGGACAGGTTCAATGAGAGGAGGAAGGAGGGGTTGCAGGAGAAGGGGGGAAGTTAATGAGAGAGGGCAGGCACCAGTCAATACAAAGAAGAGGAGGTTGAAAGTCTTGGGCCATGACAGTGCCATTGTGATAGACATTAATGGTGCGTCTAGATGATAAGTATGACAAGAGTACTTCCCATTTAGTGCCACCATTAATGGGTAAAGAGGAGAAAGGGGAAAGAGTAGAGACCAAGTGGGGAGTCCATAGGCCTGGGGAGGGGACAGAAAAGAGGGTGTCAGTAATAGTCTGCCCGGAAGTAGCATTGGCTTAAGTGCCAGCAATAGGTAGGCCTGGATTAGAGGCCAGGAGAGCCTTTTAAAGTTTTTTCCTTCCAAACTTCGTGAGAGGGGAAGGATGGGTGATGGAATAGCAGTTAGAATAGATAGGGGAGACAGAGAGTGCCGTGTGAATGGCAGGGCAGGGAGAGAGACAGACAGGGCAGCTGCACAGTGCACAACGAACTCACCAGGCAGCCTGGCAGCCAAGTAGGCACAGATGAAGGAGGTGCTTTATACAAGGTATGCACAGGGTAGCAGATATTAGAAATATCTAGACTGGGGGTGCACTAGAATACAACAGGATGACAAACAATGCACAAGTTTAAAGTCACTTCTGAATGCGAATTTCCAGCAGGGCACAACATGCAGCAGAAGGCCAAACAATGTACAAGTTTAAAGGCACTTCTAAATGCAACTTTCCAGCAGGGCACTAAAATGCAGCAGAGAGCAATCTGTACAGATGGTACTCATTGCACAGGGTGCAGTGAAAGAGGGCAACTTCACTTTCCTGAACATGAGTATTGCAGCTTAACCCGACAGAGGTGGCAGAAAGGAAACAGTAACTGCAGAGGCACTTCAGTAGAGAAGAAGCAGTAGTATAGTACAGAAGAAAAGTTAGGCAGGTGCAGTGCAACTTGATCAGAAGATCTGGTGAGGGCTGAGCATCAGCGTCGAGTGTGGAAGAGGTCAGGCTGTTCCTGGAGGCATGTGTCAAGGGCCGGAGGGCTGCAAAGGAAGGCACGCATGTCAAGCCAGGCCGTGGTGCATAGCCAGTAGCTCCAAAGTGAGCATAGTGTCGGTAAAAGGTACAAGAACCAACAGCGCTAGGTATAAGTGAGCCAGGTGGCACCATGAGTTTAGTGGCAGACAGCAAGTAACAGTTGCTGCAGCATCGGAGCAGTGAGAAAGTGGGTGCTGCGGAACAGATGGCCGCCGTCAGCGAAATCCAAGGATGGGAAAGGGGGGGGGCGCTTAGCCCTCCAGGACTGGGCCATACAGCGGTGGGTGAGACCCTTTTAGGTGGCCCTTTGAGGAGGCTGGCGATCACCTGCAGGCTCCGGTGACTCTCCACAGTTGATGCAAAATGCCCAGCCAATCAGGCGAGCAGGCGGCCGCCACTCGATAAAGTAGATGGACCAGCTGGTTTCATTGCCGAGCCGGGCGGCCATGATGGAAGGCCCTCGCTGGTCTTTAACAAAGCAGGCACATGCTGGGGACAATTGTGGGCAGAAAGGATGGAAAATTCGCCCAACTGCATTCACTGCTTCATAAACATATCCTAGCTCTGTGTTCATAGGGCCATTAGCAATGGTATTGATGGGTGCCCAAATAGATCGTGACCCTGTGCCTCCTATCCACCTACCTTCAACACAGGCAATAGGTTCACCCGATGTTATTTTGGTTGTCATTGATTTAGTTAATTCAAAGAGATGTCCCTTGAGCACCCGGCTGTACATTTCTCAAATGGGCTGAGCCATTCCTAGAAAGGGATTTACATACAGATCGATACCAATAAGCCAAGGTAAGGCCTGGCAATCTGTTGGGAAGGTCTACTTACGGTCAAAGGTAAAACACAGTTGTAGGTTCCACATCACCCAGAGGGTCAATGTTGATTTTGACCTTTCATGCAGACAGTGTGAAACTGCTGTACAAGACAGCGTTAAGGGTTAACGCCATCGTTAACCCTTAACGCCTATTCTGATTTTAACGGCTGCTTTTAGCAGCCGTTAAAATCCATGGCGCTAACCCGCCATGATGCTAATTACGCCACCGTAATTTACGGTGGCCTAATTAGCGCCTTCCCCACTCCCATTATGCCCTATGGGGCAAAAATGGGAATGGGGAAGGGAAAATGGGAAATGGGGATTTACCGCCCCACTCACCTTGGAATGGGGCGGTAAATCCGCCATCCACCATGGTGTAAACATAGTTTACACCATGGTGGTAAAGTTGGCGTACTTAGCGCCTGGGTCGTAATGACCCATATTGTCCATATTATCATAAACTCCACAACACAACTCACAACACTATAGTTTATTTTTAAAGGATGCCAGCTCTTTCTGTGGAAGAGTAGAAGCACACGAAAGAAAAAGGGCACTCCAAGAAAACAGTGTTTTTATTAGTTATGAAGTGCAAGCAAGGCTGTACCAAACATAGCTCCAAGGTGCCCAAGGAACAAGCTACGCAGTGCAATACAAAATAACTAATACAGGCGTGGGGAAAAAACGAAATCAGTCAAATAAGAAAGTATGGAGCCAAGCATTTAATTTCAGAACATGCCCTTTGACTCTCTCTTGAGCTTTCAACTTACCTTGCAGACACCCAAGAGTGTCACTGTGTGGTGGGACGAGGGGGAATGTGTTGCGAAGACTCACATGGCCAATGACTGCGACTCGCTCTGCGATGCTGGCAGTACATGGGGGTCCCCTCAGGGTTTAAACACAATCTCTACCCTTATATCTCTTGTACCCCATAATGCCCAGGATACTCCTACTTTGTCAATAACCTAACACATACGAAGTGAGAAGAGAAACAGGTGGGAAGCGACCTTTGCAAGCCCGTATTCATGGGGCTCTAAAAACTGTCAGTTACTATCAACAGATGCCACGTGATAATGCAGGGGAGACACGTGAACATAGCTAGCTGGAGACACCAGTGGACAGCCTTGCACAATTACAGGGGACCTCCCAGCCATACACAGGGGAGGCGGAGCAAACAAGCACATTAAAATTAAGCAGCAGCCTCCAGGGGGTACGGACAAGATGGTTGCTTGAGCAAAGCTCCCGGTCTCATGCCCTGCCCTCCGGCGAAAAAGGAGAGCCCCCCACTGCCCACAGACCACTGGCACTGCTGCTGTCGGTTCAGGCAGCATATAAGACCCCGATCAGCAAAAACAGGAGGCCGGAACAGTCTCCAAGGTGGTGAAATAGAAAGACAGGGGCCGTGCTCAGAACCAACCACCAGACATGTGATGTAACGCTGCTCCTGCTGTGGTCGAGAGGCGTGCCGGGTGTCCTGACAGAAGAACATGGAGAATCGTCAACCCGGGAGCAGGTGAGGAGAGGGGCAAAAGCTGAGGAGTTCCCTGGGAGTTGCCCGACATCGATACATTGGAGTGGGAGGGAGGCGTGCTCTTGGTCCGGCATATCCCCCTTTGCCGTTCCATCTGCAGAGAGCACTACGGGTGTCCCGGAGGTCCGACGCTGCAGAGAGCTGAGCATCTGAGGTGTTGTAGATCCAGTGGACCAAAGGACCGTGGGGAGAGGCCCCCCTCAACAGAGGAATGCACTCCTCACCCACCTCTTGGGCCCCCTCAATCCGGAATGGGAGTCGAGGTTGCACAAGGGAGCAGAAGCACAATACAGGTCCAGCAAGGCTCAATAGAGACATGCGGGGACATGGGTCACATGGCCTTCTCTGTGGAAGTGCGGTGGTGTGGACACTTTGGGGCCTGGGAGAATATGCAGACCCTGGAGGAAGTGCCACCTAGGCCACTGGCTTAGTAAAGAGACGTGAAGGGCTGGAGCACAGAGTTGGGGCAGATGGAGGCAATAAATAACCAGCGGCAAATAGAGCAAGATTGCAGACACTATTGGAGCCTAGAACCCCCGGGCAGAACAGAACCAGGAAGAGGCTCCATCGAAGAGCAACATCCTCCATTACATTAAGGCCCTTCTATCTGGTTTGCAGGTCTCCCTAAAGGAAATGAAAGGCAGAGTGTCTAAGGTGGAAGGTGGAGGACTGTGTTGAAGCAGTGGACACCAATCATGCATCCCGATAGATTATGGAGACACAGTTCGGAGCATGCCTCACCAACCTGGAGCAAAGAGACAGAGCGCTCACTATCAAGGTCGAGGACATGGGGTACAGGGAAAGGGGAAGCAACATATTGTAATTGTAATAGTTTAATATTTGTATCGCTCGCCGAACCCTGAGGTAGCTGGGCGCTTGAGAATAAGTTACATACATACAGTAAGTGCCAGCACATTACAATCCAGTGCAGTATAAACAATAAAGGACCCTGGTTACATGTGGGTCAGGACGGAAGACATGCAGGTATAGAATCATAAAACAGACACAGGGTTGCCGGAATCAAAAATAGGCATGGAAGGTTTAGCTGGATGGGCATCTTAGTGGGGAGACGTGTTGCTCAGCCAATTCTTTATATTGGCATTAAAGGTGAGGAAGGAAGGTTCTTGTCTGAGGGGGATGGGAATGGAGTTCCAGCGTTTCACAGATTGTACTGGGAAGCTAGCTCCTCCGGCGGTTTTTAGATTGAATCTAGGTACCATCAGATTGTGGGAATGAGTAGATCTGGTAATGCGTGTAGGTTGGTGTTTGCAGAATTTGTCCGCCAGGTATTTTGGGGCTGAGTTTGTGAGGCATTTGTGCGCAATGGCTAGGGTGCGTAGTGTGATTCTATCACGGATGGGTAGCCAGTTGGCGTTCTGTCTGTGTGATGAGATGAGACAGAATCTGGGAAGGCTGAGGGCTGCCCTTAGAGAGTTATTCTGAAGTACCTTTTGTTTATTTAGGTTGTGTTCAGAAGAGCCCAGGAAGAGAGTGTTGCAGTAGTCGAGTTTAGATTGAGCAAGAATGTTAGGCAACTACTTGCTTGTGGAAAGGTAGGCTTTGCAGCTATAGATCAGTTTGTTAGTGTAGGCCGTGGATGAAGCCACGCTGTTTACCTTTTTTGAGTGACAGAGTTAAGTCAAGGTAGACTGCCAGTGTTTTTATTTCTTTGGAGACATTGATAGTGTTGCCGTCAATGACGAAAGAAGAGTATCTAATGTTGAGTTTATTCAGGCGTGCCTGGGTACCCACGATCATCAACTCTGTCTTGTCGTCGTTGAGGCAGAGACCATTGGTAGCCATCCAGGACTGAATCTCAACATAGATGGTGTTTAGAAGTTTGGAATCGTGGTCATAGCAACCAGTGAGGGGGATGAGGACTTGAGTGTCATCTGCATAGTTGGTGAAGATGACACCCAAGTTATTCTGACGGTCGAAGAGAAGCTTCGTAAATATATTACAGAGGGTGGGCGACACACAAGACCCCTTTGGGACGCCGCAGAGTATAGGTGTAGGGTCAGCTGAAGCTGATGGGGAAAAGACTCCGGTGGTTCTGTTGGAGAGGAAGGATTTAACCCAATCGGATGCATTCGTGGAAAAGGCTGCTGCTGTGGTCAGATGTTTGGTAAGGATTTGATGATCGACAAGGTCGAAGGCAGCAGATAGGTCTAGGAATAGGAGGATTGCTAACTTGCCATCGTCCTTTGCCTCGTCCATTTGGATCTTTAGATCTAGGAGGGCTGTCTCGGTTCCATGTCTGGGTCTGAAACCTGACTGTCTGAGTCCAAGGAGTTAATGCTCCTCTAGGTGCTTCTGTATTTGCAGGTAAGCAACCCGATCCAGAATTTTTAGAAGGAATGGGACGGTGGTGATGGGCCTGTAATTGGTGGAGATATTGGGGTCGAGGTTGTTTTTGTTTAGTAGGGGCATAACCCATGCTTCCTTAAGGTTGTTGGGTACTTCGTTGGAGGTGAATGAGGAGTTGATTAGAGCAGTAATAAAAGGGGCAAGATCTTTGGCGCCTTCTTTAATCATGGTAGCAGGGCAGATGTCGCCTTGGCAGTGAGATGGTTTCAAAGTTTTTATAATCTCCTCAACTTCCTTAGAGGTGACTTGAGAGAAGCTGAAAGGAGTGCATGAGTGAGGGGTATTCTCAGGGTCAGACGCCTGTTGGGATCCGATGGAGAGACTTGCCATTTTAGCGCTGATCTTATTTTGGAGCAGGGTGATTTTATCTGTGAGTGCTTGCTGAATTTTGTTACACCATTCTGCATCTTTGATGCACTCTTGTGTAGGAGGTGCAGGGGATTCGAGCTCTTTGAGGATACTGAAGAGTTCCTTTGAGCTGGATTTGGCATTCTGTATTCTGGAATTGTAGTTTTCTTTTTTGGCCGCAAGGATAGCCGCTTTGTAGGTGGCGGATGCTGACGTAAATGCGGTTTTGTTGATGATGGAAGGGGATTTGCGCCAGGTAGATTCAGCTGATCTTTTTATATTTCTGAGACTTTTTAGTTCAGGCATAAACCATTTGTTGAGGTGAGCCAGGGGTTTGGCTTTCCTGAGTTTGAGAGGGGCTGCCTGGTCAAGAGCAGATTGGAGGGTGTTATTGTATAGATCTACCAGGTTTGGCGGGTCCAGGTTACTGAATTTGGCTTCATTGAGGATGTTGCTGGTGAGCGGCTGGAGGCTGTCTATGGAAATATTACGACAATTTCTGGATAAAGAGGGGGTTGCTAGGGAGGTTTTAGTTGGCGAGGGTCCTGGGATGGAGAAAAGGATGAGAAGGTGGTCTGACCAGGCTACAGGCTCATTTTGGGTAATGGATATGGAGCAGTTCAGGTATGATTTTTGGGGGCCGCCCAAGACGAAGGTGAGATGCAAAAGCACCTCGTAAGACATCATCGTGCTTCTATTTGAAGGAACTAACACAAGGGACATGCAGTTTGATTGTATTCACTAGGGTGGTGGCCCTCAGGGTGGCCCCAGGTCAATCCTCGCCAGATGCCACTACTACAAGGTTAAGTTCGACATTCTCATGAGGGCTTGACAAAAAGACCCAATATTGTATGAGGTCTCCAACGTCAACATTTTCCAAGACTTGTCGAGAGGAATGTTGGCCAGAGGGAGATCCTTCAAACAGCTCACAACATGGATAGAGGAAAAAGGGGTCAGGTACAGACAGGGCTTGCCTTTATCCATCTCATTTGAATACAGGAACAAGAAATACAGGCTAACGGAAGGCCCAGCAATTGATACTACTATTGAAGAGCTCTCAGGAGAATTCGAACCAGTGGTGCAGGGAGGAGAGAGTGAGAGGAGAAATTCCTTAAGGCCGACACCTGTACTACTTTGAGAATGAAGATGTCGGGTCTTGTAAATTTTGCAAGCTGTCAGACTCATCTCAGATAAGACCCATGAGTAATACATAGGGCCCCCTTTTTAAAGCAATAAAATGTTGGCAAGAGTGAAAGCCCCCTGCTTCCGGTATTAATCCCACTCTTTTGGTATGGTTTTGATATGGGTTTGATATACATTTATTATAAAATTGATATCAAAGATATCTATTTTATATCACATTTATATAAACTTGATATAAAGTGTTTGTGTACTTTGATACAATGTTGAGATGATTTGATATAAAGTGAATATAAACTTTATATTAAAAGGATTTGATATAAAGTTTATATAAAATGTGGCTGGGACAGCGTGTGTGTGCTGTTGTTTGGTCGAGAGCCAAGTGAGTTGTGAGGGGATAGACTGCCAGTGTTAGGTTGTGGTGACACTTTGATGACGCGGGAGTGGGTTGGGTTTTGTAAATGTTGTGCCAACGTCATGATTTTAAATAGATTTAATAGAGATGGAATATAAAGCTAGGCAGATTGGGTGACATCATCATTTTATATCAGCTTTTATATAAAGTTGGAGTACTATTTTATATAAATGTAATGTATATTTTATATTATTTTTATATAAAGCCTGCAGACATTTGATAAAACTTTTGAATAATGTTTATATAAACTTTATATTATTTGTATATAAAGCTGGCGGACATTTGATAACAGTTTTTAGGTATGCAGTCTTTATATCGAATATTTTTTAAAGAATGAACTTTTATCAAAAACATTTTTACCAACATTTTTTATAGAGAATGCATGTAGGAGTGAGGTAAAGGGTTAAATGTTTTTGGGAAATGGTTGGGATGGGTTTATAGGGGTGGAAACGTGAGTTTGATGGGGGAACCCCCCAAAAAGAGCATTCTCTATAAAAATGTTAGTTAAAAAATTTTCAATATATGTGCATTTTTTATAAATTACTTCGGTATAAAGACTTTACCAAGTTTTTATATAGATGTAATATAAAGCTGTGTTTGGCCTTTTATGGTCTGACGTCCTGGTTTTATAACAGTTCTTCTATAGATTTAGTTTAAAAGGGAGGCTGGGCTTTTTAAGGCACACCATCATAATTTTATAATGAAAAGGAAAAGCTTGGGAAGGGGTTTGCATTTTAATGTGAATACAAATTGAATAAAATTGGAGGCGAGCATGTCCGGGCATTTTTTTTGTGTGCATTTTTAAAGCGATCACACAGCCCGGGGCATCGAGGCGCTGTTACCAGAATATATCTTAGTTGCGTATTTATACGGCATGTTTGTTTAACAGGGGCATCGAACCATTGAAAATATACAGCGGCAAAGCAGATCTATGTGTTAAAAAAACAGCTAAATTGCATTACCCAGGAACATATATTTTACTAACATTATACTTGATATAATGAAAATAAGGATTATTTAAAATGAAAAGGGAAAATCTAATTTCAGGGCTGTAAAAATAGTCCTAAACAGGCAGAATACTGCAGCATTGGACTTTGCCATTTAAAAAAACACAGTGTTCACAAAAACACAGCTGCAGGCCCTGTGTCCCAGACATGCCAAGGCATTTCCAAATGACAGAGTAAAGTGTAATTTTACAGCGCCAATAGAACATAGGAATGTGTGGGGGCAAATGTTGGCTGACTACAAAACACAGCAAGTGACAAAATGACAGAGGCATGCCGCACTGCATTTTTCTCATTTAAAAACAAAGTGTGAATGTATGGCTCTCTATAATGCTCGCTGCAATCTAAATGAATTCAAGACATGAAACAAATGCGCTCTGAAAAATTATGGCTAGGCTTTAAACAGCCATTTAGCTGACAGTGTTATACAGGCCAACAGAGACAGGTTCTTATCTATGAAGTTGGCAGCAGCTGACAACACAGCCCATATGGTCTGGTCAGTTATTTGGTGACGCAACTCATTAGCTCCTATGTATTACAAATATTTGAAATCAATAGCAGGGTGATGCAACCCACGCAGGGTGACTTGCAAGCCACAAGGATCGTGTTATCTCAAGTGAAAACCCCACCCCAGTATCAGCACAACCCACCCTGCATATTCTAAACATACAGGATGGTTCAGCCCATTTTATTTGCAAAGTCAGCATGACTAAGCAAATATAGCAGGGTGGGTCATATCCTGTGTGGAATATGCTGGGTGGGGGCTGTGCTGATAAGGGGCATGGGGGCTGGGTGTTAGGGGATCAAATGTAGGGCCTTTAAAACCCAAACGTTGGTAGCCAGCCGGAATAGTGCTGTGGATTTCCGAGAGAACTGCAGAATCTGTGGACCCCGGGTGGAAGTGAAGTCCATGTGAACTGCCAGTGACTGAAGAATCCTTCTTTGGTGAGCTGAATTTTATTTATTCATTTAATTAAGGAGGGCGTGTACAGCTGTCTGAAAGCATCTGCAAATAAAAAGCTGGTTTCTTAACCCGGCAGCCTCTGTTTAAAAGTGTGAAATATTTATACGGTCTTTAAATCTAATGGGTAGTATTTTTAGTGCTGAGAAGGTGCCTCAAGGTGCTAGCATCTGCTGTGACTTTGCATTTGTTGTGGAAAAGTTGTACAAATATTTGTTATTGTTTATAGCCCAGCTATTTAATGTGTAGTATAAACATAATACAGGCGTTTTGTGAGGTCATGCAGGAATGAAATTGAGTTTCTGCTAAACAACACACACAATGTGCCAAATGCTGTAGCAACTGAAATTGTGCATTACAACATGGTTTGCGAGCCGTTTTATTTAAAGTTTGTTCTAGAATCTGGCACTGTGTATTTTTATTTAATGGGGACAAACTGCGACAATGTAAAACAAACTGTGTTTATTCTTTGGGGGCAGGTCGGATTAACTGGGCAGCCTGCATTTTTGTACATATGGATGCTTCAGGGTGCTTTTAAAACACACTTGTAAAAAAATATAACATTGTCAAGATGGGGAGCATCACAGAGCAATCATGTTATAATGCAAAGCCATCCAGAAGCAGAACCCACTGCCTATCTCTGAAGTGATCTAGCCTGGAGATTCTAAAGGTACCTGTTCCCCTCCCTGTCTAGGGCTCATTGCCTCCTCGTCGCTGTAGAGCCTGAGGCCCTCGCCTTAGGCCTGGCACCTGGCCCTCAAACAGTCCTTATGCTGCCCTCCTGGATTCTCTTTGTGGCGCTTTCCGTATGTCTTCAATGCAACCCTTTGCCGACCTCTCTCATGCGCTTCCCTCCCCTCGTCTCCACCAGTATCTTCTTCCACATTGGCCACTCTTCAACACAGCCTCCTCTTTTGTTCTTAGTCCTTCCAATTCCTCCCACTTCCATTCCTCCTCCTCTTCAAATATTGTTTTCTCCAACCTCTTCTGCTTCTCCACCTACCCCACATCAACCTGCATCTTCTCCCGCCTCTCCTTCGATACCTCATCCCCCTGGAGCCCCACCTCCACCAACTTCTTCTGCTCTTCCATCTCACCTCCTCCTCCTCCTCTGATCGTTCAACTGCTCTGCTCAACATCGCTCCACTACTCCAAACTCCCCACACTTCTACACTGCTAGCCTCCTCTTTCATACCTCCTTGTCCCCATCTCCTGGGCCAGAACTTCCCCAACAAACTTCATCTTAGCCCAATACTTCAGGAACTGGTTTGGGTGGGAGAGTGTCATGGATTCAGGTGTTTTTGGTTTCTTTTCACAGTCTTGCAGGAAATTGCGTGCCAATCCCTCAAAAGTCTGGTCCGCCATCTTTGTTTTGGAGTTTTCAGGCATGCTCCATAAAGTGCACATGCTGGGACTCATGAGCAGAGCCAGTGGAACTGTGTTCTTCTCCAAACACACCTGTTATTTCGGGCTATTGGCAGTACTTATGTTTCTAAGGCACTCTTCAATGCTAAACCTCACATAGTTGGAACAGTGATTTTAACAAGGCTGATCGGTCCTTAAAGGACCTGTGGTTCTTCAGATACTGCTACCCAGTAGAGGGTCAGCACTGTCAATGTGACAACCCCCTGCTTCTGTGCTCTGGAGGAGGCCAGTGGAGATCAGGACAAACTCTCCATATCACCCTCCAACCCCAAATCGTGTAGCAGGTAGTAGGTCTAGGTCCTCTGGCAAGGCATGAGACATTATGAACTAGTGTCCAATCTATAGATACTCCCGTCCCCTGAACACCATCAATGTTGAATAACAGCCAATAAGTTTCAGAAATGATGTATCATTTAATGTAATGAATGGTCACGAAAAACACAATTTTACAATACAAACAATAAGTTTGTAATTTTCTTCTACAAACGAAACTCTAATATTCGTCATGGGAATCTGAAATCACCAGTTGCAAAACATTTCTAAGATTTGAGGCACTCTATTGCACAAATGCAATTTACTATATTGGAAGTAGTTAAACGTCCAAACAGAGGGGGGGGGGGTACAACACCCTTCTATCACAAAGAGAAATGTTTTGGATCCACTTATTGGATACAAAATATCCGAGAGGTATGAATGGAGAGTGTAGTTTAAATTGTTTCATTTAACCTTCCTCGTTTAGGGTGACCGGTGTTACCCACCTAATCTCATTGTGTCTATTCCATTTAATCATTAGCATTCAAGGCAAGCAGTGTTTCCTATTGAATCTAACACACTTGATGGACTGAATCAGACCTATACCCTGTCTTTCTTGAGCACTGAGGTTATGGTACTTTCATCATAAGAGTCTCCATATTGCCTTTTGCATACCCAGATGGGAGTACTTCTCATGGATAATCCATGAGAATTTAGTGACATATAGCCCATGTTCTATAGATTTTAGACATCAGGGACATCTCAGTCACATTAGGGTTCCTAGATCAGATACAATGTTGTTCCTTCTAAATACGAAGAGATTTATGATTTTTTTTTTATCTTCTGCTTTTAAACTTTCACAAATACATTACATATTGACAAGCACACTGGACATGTCTTGGGAAGTCCACATGGTGTGTTATTTCCATAATTGTAAGCATCCTACATACATTCTCAACGATAGGCATTACACATGACGATATCAGCACCAACAACTGTGGCGCTCAGCTAAACAGTGCCTATCCAACATGGAGTCCAGTGTGTTTCCCAGACAACCGCACAAGCTTAAGTAGTTGCTTCGGTTTTCGAGCGCAGGCTCAAACTTAGAAGCATCATGTGACAGAAGTGGGATACACAGCGTTGCATAGATACCAGCCAAGGCTGTGAATCCTGTGATCTAGATATCGAGCGTGGGCTCGAACTGTGAAATATGACGTGATACGAGATGTCAAGCTGAGTACATGACATTGCAGAGATACCGGAATCACAACTCATGCCGTACAACCGGAAACAAGGGAATCGGAGAGTTAGTGAGTTTGCAGCTCCTGATGGAGTGAGGTACGAGTTGCAAACATTTAAGGATCTGCTGGGGTACAATAGATACACGCGGGTTAGCCATATGACCGTCTAGAAGGAGTAATTATACTTTCTCCTATGTAGAATATTCCAGATGGGGGAGGACCATTGTGGAACATATCTACGTTAAACATCACATAAAAGTGTTTTCTGAGTTTTCCAACATATGAACATAATCTTCACCATACAGTGATGTTGACCCCTGGAGGGTGATAGGGCTAGATAGATAATTTACAATTTTGCGTGGAGTAATGTTGTAACCATAACTCTTGTTTTCTCGCAAATTTAGCACTACAGTGTCCGTACCTAGAATTGAAAGGTATGATGACATCGTCTTAGTTTAGACACGTTAGTGAATTACATAATAGATGTTAGATACAACAAAGGCACCCGCCATTAAATAAGGGAGAACAGATGCCCGAGCTTGCATGGAACACATAACATACCATACATGGTAGAAGATATGGATCCTCATCTTTTGAGTAACATGGTTCGGGACACACTGAGTCATTTATAATCTGTTGGTGATGGTACCTGGGTGATGGCACAGTATATCTATGTATATGAGTACATTGGGAAGAGTCCCTCCATGAAATTCGTGATGCACTTTTGCACAGAGATATATAGGTAGAAGAACTTGTATTAATGGAATCTGGGTCTTGCTTTGTTCTATTTTGTTTTACCATATACCCATAGAAGTCTATTCCTGAAGAAGGGGTACAGCGCCCCGAAACACGTTGAGTCCAAAGACTTCGCATGAAAGAGAGAATTGTGTTTGGAGAAGAAAATGACGACCTTGCTGGTTTGATGTATTTCCTTGGCTATTCAATATATTAAATGATACATCATTTCTGAAATTGATTGGCTCTTATTCAGCATTGATGGTGTGCAGGGGACGGGAGTGTCTCTAGATTGGACACTAGTTCCTTGTGTATTATGTTACGGCTTCGTGCTAGGGCTCATTCCTCCCCTGCGCCCTAACTGTTACTTGTAAGAGTTAACTAAATTGAATAGATTTATCTTAGGAGTAGGTGTGTGCTGATACTTGTTGGTTTTGTAAGGCGTGAGACAATGTCACAGGGCCCACTGTACTGAGTGACAGGAAGTGAACTCCTGAACATGTAGTTATCTCGAGGCCTGTGTGCTGAATGTGAAAAAGTGCATTCTAGGATATTAACCCAGAACTTATTTTTTGCTTGGGCTATTCTATAAGCCGAAACTATTGCATTTGAGTACAGATAGAGAGGAATGACATGAGGAGGGGCACACAGCCTGTAGGTGTTGTTTGGTTATGTTCCCACTCGCTGACTGCCCATGGCCATGCTAATCCCTATGGCCATTGCCAACAACTTTCTGCCCTTCCCCTCACAAAACCCCTCCTCATGGGAACTCTTTGAGCTCTCTTTAATCAAGACTTACCATCAAACGTTGCACTCGAAGAACCTGTCAGGGCTTTTTCAAAGTAGTCTTCGGAGGGTTCATGACTTAATTCGAGTTGTATATACAGCTACTGGTGTAATAAAAGCGCCTTGCCATGTTTGCCTTCAGTCACTCGATTTATAAGCACTATGTGTGTCCTTCACTGAAGTCCTTTTAAAAAACAAACATTGGCAAAGACAACAGTTTTGTCTTGTGCATACGTATTAGGCACTTGCCAGGCACTGCTATTAGATGCCCAGGTACTCGCACCATTTTGCAGCTGCTACCCCCAATGGCCAGTTAATACCACTACGGCTGTGCCTAGCAAGTGCCTTTCCCATGACTACACAAAAACCCAATATGTTGGCATTGCCAATCCTTGTTGTACAATTAGTTAAGTATTTACACATCTCTGATGGTGTGTATTTCTCGACATGTG
The DNA here is from genome assembly GCF_040938575.1 of Ambystoma mexicanum. Lineage (NCBI taxonomy): Eukaryota > Metazoa > Chordata > Amphibia > Caudata > Ambystomatidae > Ambystoma > Ambystoma mexicanum. The sequence goes on from NC_090925.1 coordinate 382,935,060, forward strand.
ATCTTGTGTGCCATATTTGCATAGTAAAGCAGAGTGTATTCTGGACTGTGTAGTCCCTCAGATGTAATATGTTCAAGGGGCTTTGTGCACTGTCTGTGTTTAGTTAAGGTGGGCATTAGGCAAAGTGACTCATGGTACATCTATTCTTGATGAAGCTGTTTTATAAAGAGGGGCATGGCGCACTCTGGAACATGTAGGCTTGTGTCGCATTCCTCAGTGAAAGAGGGAGAGTGTATTCTGGGAAATTCTCTTCTGTTAGGGTGTCAGTAATAAGCGAGGGAGAATATATTCTGGGACCTTAAACAGGAGTGTGGGGGGGGGCCGCAGTGAGAAAGAGCATGGTTCAAATAACCTGTTCTGAGACATGCATTCTTGTGGGAACCGCTGGACACTGCACACTCGAGAATGGAATCCACAGTGGCAGTTTGTACAATGAGTGCACACTGGGAAACATGCGTATGCGGGGAGTGAGCATAGGGTGTGGAAAGTGCATGGTGGTACATGCAGGCATGCAGCAGTAGCTGTCCTGGGTGACAGCGTGCATTCTGGCAGCATTGGCACTGGGGGATGCACAGGACATTTGAGAGAATGTAGTTCTTTGGGGCCACTGTATGCTGGAATAAGCACCGTGCATGTCTGGCACGTGCCGGACTGCAATCGCGGACATCTCATCCTTTGCACAGATGCACTGAGAGAGGCAGCGTGCAGTGTTAGACATGCAGCTGAAGTGAGGCGGAGGGATGCCTTGAGACATGGCGGTGAGGAATGGCACATTGCTGTGTCGCATTCTAGAACATACTGCCGCGCGTGGCCTCTGCACTGAGAGAGGCAGCGCGCGCTGTTAGACATGCAGCTGAAGTGAGGCGGAGGGATGCCTTGAGACATGGCGGTGAGGAATGGCACATTGCTGTGTCGCATTCTAGAACATACTGCCGCGCGTGGCCTCTGCACTGAGAGAAGCAGTGCGCGCTGTTAGGCATGCAGCTGAAGTGAGGCGGAGGGATGCCTTGAGACATGGCGGTGAGGAATGGCACATTGCTGTGTCGCATTCTAGAACATACTGCCGCGCGTGGCCTCTGCACTGAGAGAGGCAGCGCGCGCTGTTAGACATGCAGCTGAAGTGAGGCGGAGGGATGCCTTGAGACATGGCGGTGAGGAATGGCACATTGCTGTGTCGCATTCTAGAACATACTGCCGCGCGTGGCCTCTGCACTGAGAGAGGCAGCGCGCGCTGTTAGACATGCAGCTGAAGTGAGGCGGAGGGATGCCTTGAGACATGGCGGTGAGGAATGGCACATTGCTGTGTCGCATTCTAGAACATACTGCCGCGCGTGGCCTCTGCACTGAGAGAAACAGTGCGCGCTGTTAGGCATGCAGCTGAAGTGAGGCGGAGGGATGCCTTGAGACATGGCGGTGAGGAATGGCACATTGCTGTGTCGCATTCTAGAACATACTGCCGCGCGTGGCCTCTGCACTGAGAGAGGCAGCGCGCGCTGTTAGACATGCAGCTGAAGTGAGGCGGAGGGATGCCTTGAGACATGGCGGTGAGGAATGGCACATTGCTGTGTCGCATTCTAGAACATACTGCCGCGCGTGGCCTCTGCACTGAGAGAGGCAGCGCGCGCTGTTAGACATGCAGCTGAAGTGAGGCGGAGGGATGCCTTGAGACATGGCGGTGAGGAATGGCACATTGCTGTGTCGCATTCTAGAACATACTGCCGCGCGTGGCCTCTGCACTGAGAGAAGCAGTGCGCGCTGTTAGGCATGCAGCTGAAGTGAGGCGGAGGGATGCCTTGAGACATGGCGGTGAGGAATGGCACATTGCTGTGTCGCATTCTAGAACATACTGCCGCGCGTGGCCTCTGCACTGAGAGAGGCAGCGCGCGCTGTTAGACATGCAGCTGAAGTGAGGCGGAGGGATGCCTTGAGACATGGCGGTGAGGAATGGCACATTGCTGTGTCGCATTCTAGAACATACTGCCGCGCGTGGCCTCTGCACTGAGAGAGGCAGCGCGCGCTGTTAGACATGCAGCTGAAGTGAGGCGGAGGGATGCCTTGAGACATGGCGGTGAGGAATGGCACCGTACTGTGTCGCATTCTAGAACATACTGCCGCGCGTGGCCTCTGCACTGAGAGAGGCAGCGCCCGCTGTTAGGCATGCAGCTGAAGTGAGGCGGAGGGATGCCTTGAGACATGGCGGTGAGGAATGGCACATTGCTGTGTCGCATTCTAGAACATACTGCCGCGCGTGGCCTCTGCACTGAGAGAGGCAGCGCGCGCTGTTAGACATGCAGCTGAAGTGAGGCGGAGGGATGCCTTGAGACATGGCGGTGAGGAATGGCACCGTACTGTGTCGCATTCTAGAACATACTGCCGCGCGTGGCCTCTGCACTGAGAGAGGCAGCGCCCGCTGTTAGGCATGCAGCTGAAGTGAGGCGGAGGGATGCCTTGAGACATGGCGGTGAGGAATGGCACATTGCTGTGTCGCATTCTAGAACATACTGCCGCGCGTGGCCTCTGCACTGAGAGAGGCAGCGCGCGCTGTTAGGCATGCAGCTGAAGTGAAGCTGAAGATGCACTGAGACGTTGCGGTGAGGAATGGCACAGATGGCACAGTGCTGTGTCGCCTTCTGTGAAATACTGCTGCGTGTGGCCTCTGCACTGAGAGGGCGTGAGAATCTCTTCTGGCATGGACTGGGAGGACCGGAGGATACACACACCTGGCACGTGATGAGTGACTGGGCTTGTGCAGCACACACGGCTGCATCTGAGGAATGAGCGGTGCCCTTTACATTATTGGCACATTAAGCTGCACCTGATCATATAAGGTTGGACGAGAGCACGTGCCAGCTTTGGATGGGTTTATATGGCCAAATCAGCCGTATCATTCATTGTTCATCATTTTAGGGCACAGAATTTTTCCAATTTCAAACTTGCAGTTTATTATATTGCAGAAGCTACAATAATTCAGTCATAATGTGGTTGTTTCCTGACAATGTTGGAGGTTAGCAGCTGGTATGTTTACTCTGAGCACAGGTAAGCTATTACACAAATGTACAGTGTGTGTTTTTTCTACAGCACATTGCTGGCAAGATTCACATAGATGCAGCAATCTCAAAATAGCGCTCTCTTTTTTGTAGGTGGCCCATTGACATGTGAATTTCATAAGGGCCCTGTGCCGGTGGAAATGATTCCCTGGTTGGCTGGCACCTCGAGGGCATGTGCCCGACACTAATACGTTCATAAGTTCGGAGCACCTACCTGGATGCTTGGAGCTCATTTCACAATGGTGACTGAAAACTGGCCGTGATGGAAAAAAGTTAAACCCGGAAAAAAGCATTGCAATCCGTGTGTGAGGGCTATCAATTCACGTGGGAGCTCAATGGTTAATAGTGCAGTTGTCCCAGTTTTAAAAAGAAATAAGCACAGGGTCAGATGCATTGCAACCCCCGAAAACACACAAGGGTGTGTACGGAATGTCCTTGCATTTGACATTGCTTCCTGTTTGCGAAGTGGGATGCACTTTCCTTTAATGCAAAACATCCCCTTTTAACCCCGGAACTTGTGCAAAAATATTCACAAAAGGCATTGGAAGGGGTGCATTGCAGACATGCACACTCTTATCCTGCTTGCGAATCATTGCACCATCGTTCCATGCCAGTGGCGGGGTGCAACAGCGCATCCCAGAACTTGCATGAAAAAAGATTTGTGTAAAAACAAGTTTGCACACAAACATTTTTGGTAACAAACTCCATATGTATTATTGTATAGTAGCTGGTAAGTGATTTTTACAGTGCTAGACTCACTGAGTAGCATCTCATTCTTTCAGATAGAAGACTGAACCTGTTATGTCTGCGACTAAATATACACAGACCACACATGGACCATCTTTACAGGGTTGCTGGAAAACCCGGCGGTAGGGTTTCCGGTAACCCCATAATGGCCGTACCGCCACCTGATATCCCGGTGCCACCAGGATATCACACGGATATGGCGGTAATGGTTATGCCCCATTTCCATGGAGTCCAACAGGACTCCATGAAAATGGGCACACAGAACCACTGGCACTGTTGCTAGCGGTGCCGGTGCATCCATGACAACCATGCCGTTAGGGGCCTGAAAACCTGGCAGGTCAGGCCTGTCGGGTGATCCGTGACCCCTGCAGGCATCATTGTAGTATGGCGGTCTGGAAAGGGTGCTGGCACGTTGCTACCGGCACCATTATTTCGGACCACCATACTTGTAATTAGGCCATGGTCTATAGTTATTACGCTTTGTATAAAGTGCCAATATATTTCACTTTAATGTGTAGCTTACTGAGATACACGTTTCATAACATTGGGCCTCATTATAAGTTTGGCGGTAGCCTTGCCGGTAATAATGGTGCGGGTGCATCCAACAGCAATCATGACACAGCCTCGTGAGAATATTGTGCCTGCGATGGGCCTGGATGCTGAATTACGATCTCTAGGTTTGAATCCTCCATCTTTTCCTGGTATATTTGTCATAACAACTGGACTACAGCAGCCTAAAAAACGTAATTGAAGGGAAAGCAACACGTTAAAGCTACATGGTTAGATAAGTACATAAACAATCCAATGGGCCTCATTACACGGTAGGCGGTAACCATGGCGCTACTAGCGCCATGGTTGCTGCTGGTATTTTACCGTGTCCGCCTTGGTGGATGGCGGAATTACCGCCCTACTCCAAGGTGAGCGGGGCGGTAATTCCCCATTCACCAAGGCACTTCCCCATTCCCATTTTTGCCCCCATAGGGCTCAATGGGAATGGGGAAGGAGCTAATTACGGTACCACAAATTGCGGTACTGTAATTAGCACCAAGGTTCCTTTGCGGGCCCGTTCCTTAACGGCTGGTAAAACCAGCCGTTAAGGTCGGGTCCGGCAAAGGGACCTCGTAGTAAGGCGGTAAGGGTTTACCGGTACCAGTGCCCTTACCGGTACCGGTAAACCCTTACCGCCTAACGTGTAATGAGGCCCAATATCTCACAAAAAGAAGTGATGAGGAATTCTGTTTGTCAATTGATTTTTGGGGGGTAATTAAATTTGAGGGGGGGTGCAACTTGTGTTTCTGTTCACAGCATCGTGAAAATCTTGTTCCTGCGATTGCCTGAACATTTCTTAACAGTATGCATTGCACCCGTGCTGTGCTACGAATTCTAGGTTTGGGTCTTAGAGCTTTGCTTGGAATACTTGTTATACAGCTCGACCAGGACTAACATCTGTGAGATGTGAAGGTGATGCTGCTTGTTTCGCTAAGTAGAAAAACAATACAATTTCTCTTTTGACCTTATTCTTTCGATGCCAATTGATTGCTTGGGGCAGTATTTGAGATGGGAGATTCGGGGCACAGCTTGTTGGTCTTTGTGTTCCGAGCCTCATGAGAATCTGGTCCCTGCAATGAGCGTGCAACGGATTCCAGACATTTTGTTTGGCAACAATAAGAATTGCACAACTGCTACAATATGATCTCTAGGCTTGAGGAAATAATGAGGAAATACTTATCGTAAACCTGGACCACGGTTGCATGCTCTCTGCCTGAAATATTTCTGAGAATGTATCGCAATGCTGCTTGTTTGGATTGGATGAGTACAAAAACCCAAACCACTTCTCTAAATGTAAAAAACAAAAAATTGAAGAGGAATTCTTTGGATACCAATTGATTGCCTGGGGGGGGGGTAGCTCAATTTAGAGGGGGGGACATCCAGGGTACAACATGTTTTTTTGTTCACAGCCTCGTGAAAATCTTGGTCCTGCGATCGGCCTGAACATTTCTTTGGTAGCAGTAAGCATTGCATCCATGCTGTGGTACAAATTCTAGGTTTGAGTCTTAGAGCTTTGCTTGGAATTCTTGTCATACAGCTCGACCAGGACTAACATTTCTGAGAAGTGAAGGCGATGCTGCTTGTTTGGCTAAGTACAAAAAACATAATTTCTCTTTTTACGTTATTCTATGGATGCCAATAGATTGGTTGGGGCAGTATTTGAGTAGGGGGATTCGGGGCACAACTTGTTGGTCTTTGTGTTCGCAGCCTCATGAAAATCTCGTCCCTGCGATGGTCCTGCAACGGATTCCTGACATTTTGCTTGGTAACAATAAGAAGTGCACAACTGCTGCAATATGATCTCTAGGCTTCAGATCTGCATCTTTGCTTGAAATACTTGTTGCACCTGGACCACGGTTGCATGCTCCGCCTGATATATTTCGTAGGACGGATAGTGATGCTGCTTGCTTGGATTGGATAAGTACAAAACACAAACCACTTCTCTCTTTATGTAACAATAAAGAAATGTGCAGAGGAAATCTTTGGTTGTCAATTGATTGCTTGGGGGCAGTATTTTGAGTTGGGGTTGTCAGGGCACAACTTGTTGGTCTTTGTGTTCACAGCCTCATGAGAATCTTGTCCCCATGATGGGTCTAAAAATGCAACCCTGAAGTTTTGTCTGCTAATAGTAAGAATTGCATCCATGCTGCAATATGATCTTAATGTTTGAGACCACTTGTCCTACACCTGGACCAAGGGTTACAGGCTCTTAGCCTAAAATATTGTTGAGAAGGGAAAGCGACGCTGCATGGTTAGATAAGTACATACAACAATATGATTTCTCTTTTGTTTGGTTTTTTATTACTTGAGAAAGCGTTTGAGTTGTGGTAGACGTAGGAGCGCAACTTGTTGGTCGTTTGTTCTCACAGACTTGTGAAATATAGTGTGTTTCTGAAGAAGTTGCTTTCCATAGCCCCTTCGTGCACCGTGTCTCCTCTCTTCCGCCCCTGCATCCATTTAATCTCAAGAGCAGACAAGTGCAGCAGCCCCATAACGACTCCATTTTGGGCCATTTGTTGAAAAATACGATCCCCATCCCCCATGTGCCGTAGCACCCCAGCGACCATGTCCTTGCCTTGAATCTCCCTCCTGCCTCCAAGCACGTTCTCCCCCTCCCATTGGCTGATTCATCTGGTAATAACTGACCCTCACAAGGCAGCCCTCGGCCCGGCAGCCCCTGCGGCTAAGGGCCCCAAGGTAAAGAGCAGCTCCTACTTTGGTGGCTCCAAGACGTGCCTACAGATGTCCGTAGAGGAAGCCAATGAAGTCGACAGACACCAACAAAACTGTAAGTGTGGCATGGGTGGGGTTTAGAGCAATCACTCTACTCCAGAAAGCCCCCACCACTCTTCCTTACCTTTCGATAACATAGACTGCCATAAACGTATACCATGCATACTTAGAGAGATTTGTGACCACCAGCCCAAATCTATTCCTAGCGGGACTGTAAATGTTGCATTGCATAGCACATTTATTTACTTGCCCATGTTGACTAATGCAGCACCTAGAGAGAACTGTGAAGATTGGCCGGCGGCACATCTAGAGGGAAATGTGAATGTTAGTATGTGTCACACTTAGATGGAATTCACAACTTAGCCTGCACCGCACCTAGATAGAAATGTGAATGTTAGCATGTGCCACACTTAGATGGAATTCTCAACTAAGCCTGCATTGCACCTATATAGTAATGTGAATGTTAGCATGGGCCACACTTAGATGGAACGCTCAACTTTAGCCACGTCGCACCCAGATAGAAATGTGAATGTTAGCATGTGCCACACTTAGATGAACTTAGATGGAATGCTCAAATTTATCCCACGTCGCACCTAGATAGAAATATGAATGTTGGCTTGTGACACACTTGGATGGAACTCCAAACATTGGCATGTGTCACATCTAGATAGGATTGTGAATGCTAGCATGTGCCACACTTAGATGAGCTTAGATGGAATGCTCAACTGTAGCCTGTGTCGCACCTAGATAGAAATGTGAATGTTAGCATGTGCCACACTTAGATTGAATGCTCACATTTTGCTCGCGTCACACCTAGATAGAAATCCGAATGTTGGCATGTGCCACACTTGAATGGACCTAGATGGAATGCTCATCTGTAGCCTGTGTCACACCAGACAGAAATGTGAATGTTAGCATGTGCCACACTTAGATAGAATGCTCAACTGTAGCCTGCGTCGCACCTAGATAGAAATGTGAATGGTAGCATGTGCCACACTTAGATGGACTTAGATGGAATTACTCAACTGTAGACTGCGTCACACCTAGACAGAAATGTGAATTTTAGCACGTGCCAGACTTAGATTGAATGTTCAATTTTAGCCCGCGTTGCACCTAGATAGAAATGTGAGTGTTAGCATGTGCCACACTTAGATGGAACACCTAACTCTAGCCTGCGTCACACCTAGATAGGATTGCAAATGTTAGCATGTGCCACACCTAGATTGAATTAGATGGAATTCTCAACTGTAGCCTGTGCCGTACCTAGATAGAAATGTAAATGTTAGCATGTGCCACATTTAGATGGACTTGGATGGAATGCTCACCTGTAACCTGTGTCACACCTAGATAGAAATGTGAATGTTAGTATGTGCCACACTTAGATGGAATGCTTAACTTTAGCCTGCGTCACATCTAGGTAGGCTATTGAGACTAGCAATTGCCACACTCAGATGGAATGGTGAATGATAGCAAGCACCACACCTAGTCATAATTGCAAGGACACCATGCCAATTAACTGATCCACTAACAACTTCACCCCTCTGCATACACCTCTCAAACTCTAATCAAACACAATCACAAACCTACAGCACAGCAATCCACACAAACTTCACTGCACTGTAACAACAAGGCAAACCACACAGAGACTCGCACAACAGCACACGATTACTACCGACCGTAAAACACCCCAAGCCCAGCCATCGGACCCACCGAGCTGAGGCTGCTAACAGCACATCACTGCTCTCTTGCACTTTTTCACCTTACTCCCACTAACTCACCCCCCTTCCCTTTTTCAGAGCCGCCAGGGGACCACTCCGGTGGTGATAGTGCATGGTATAAATATCCTTTAACATTAACATTTAACATTAACACTTAGATGGAATTGAGATGATAGCATGAACCACACTTAGACTGAATTGTAAATGATAGCATTGCCACACTTAGATGCAATTGAGAATGATAGCATGAACCACACTTAGACCGAATTGTGAATGATAGAAATGCCACACTTAGGTGGAATTGAGAATGATAGCATGAACCACACTTAGACCGAATTGTGAATGATAGCAATGCCACACTTATATGGAATTGAGAATGATAGCAGAGCTCTCGTGCTTGATCGCAGGCACTTACTGATAACCACCATCTCACACTACTACGCTTACTCTCCTCTATACACCATCATTCAACTAGAACACCGCTGTACTATGACACATTCGGTCTAGCTGTTCTCATAATAACATGACCCCACAAACTCCATATCATCCTAATAAAACACAACTAGCGGAGCACATTCCGGCTTGCTTAAGCGACTCCTCAGGCCTAACACAGCCAGAACTCAGTCTGGATGTCCACCCTACAGACTGAACACATCCAACTGATTTCCTCAGCACCACACCTACTGCTAAGAAGCAGCTATCATGCAACAACCACACCAGCTGCACACATATTCGGTGCCCCCACGCACCATACCACACTCTCTCTCTCTCTCTACTGACTGAACTGCGGTTCCCGAGGGTGTTCAACCTACCAGTGCTTTGAGATCATACCAATGATATATAAGGTGCTATAAAAATGCAAAATAACATAACATAACATGCTGTGCTCGCGGGTGACACTCTGCCCGCCAGGTCCGACCTGGCAGGCAGAAAGGCACCCACGAGCACAACTTGTAGTTTGCCGGTCTGGGAACTATGGTACCAGCAAGTTTACCGGTACCGCAGATCCCGGACCTGCAAACATATAATGAGGCCCATTGTCACTGAGGTGAGAGCAGGCTGGGCCTGCGGTTAGTCGATGAGCATGTGTAAATGAGAGTATGTGGGTCCAGGAGGCCAGTAGGATGCAAGCATGGCCTTGGAAGTGGTAGCTGGTGTATATAAGTGAAACACATCCACCACCTTTTTCTTATGTGCTATGCGAAACGATATTAGTTTGGATTCAAATTAGAAACTTACATCTCTCACCTAGTGCGCCGTACTCATGCACACAGAGGCTGTCTCAGGTAATGTGGTGGACTCCGGGCATGATGGGGTAAGCGTTGCAAAGTGGCTTGCCACGTGCCACAGTAGTTCCTGTAGTTTCTGCACGCAGCTGCACAATTCCTCCTACATGGGCTAAACATTTAACATTTAAGTTGAGAGGATGGGTGGGAGTTGGAGTTCTGGCCCACCACCTCTCCATCTGTCAATCAGGGCCATCATGCTGTTCATGCAGAGGCTAATTTGGTTGATAGCAAGGTGCACAGTAAGTGGGCCACGCAGAGTAGAATGTGGTGGCGGGGACCAGATTAGTTACAAACAGGTAAGTGTGGGAAAAAAAAACATTGGGCCTTATTACACGTATGCTGTTAAGTGGTAAAATTGTCAGAAAATCCGTTACAGCCAACTTTACCACTATGCCAAATTATGAGGTCGGCCCTCAAGTGGAGGGTTTACCTCCAGAAAAATGCTGGAGGTGAATACTCCCACTCACTGCTGGAAAATCAGCAGAATTGCTGGAATTACCGCAGCGGAAATTCCGGTGTGGTAAAATGACTAAAAAAGCCCCATTGAGTCCAATGGACAAAAAAAAACCTGGGTATTTACACAGCCATTTCTAATCCAGCTGTAATTCCGCCAGACCAAGTGGCGGTAACGGTAATTCATTTGGCGGTATTATGGTGGATTTAACGCCAGGCTACCGGCCAACGTGTAATGAGGGCCATTATGTTTATGTATGTCTGAATGAATGTGTGGATGCATGGAAGGGGTTATCTGTGTATGTGTCCAAGTTTGAATGTGTCTTGGTGTGCACATGAGCGCAGTGTATTGGTATGGGCGTGAAAGTGTGAGTGAATTGCTTATGTTTATAATGTGCATGCAGGTTGGAGGGAATTAGGGAAGATTATTGCAGTGGCAGGACAGTGCACTGGCAGTAACATTTGAGATCCAGCATGGAAATGTTAATCTACAGAGACGCCTGCCATCTAAGAAATGCTTTGAGGTCCTTGAACTCTCGTGAAAATAAGAAAAGGTCAAGTTAGGAGGTTGTTTGCAGCCAAACCCCACACTAGGTTTTGAGGTGTGTGTGACAATGGTAGAGGGGTCAGTAGAGTTCCAATATGAGATGAGGAAGATGAAAGCCTGCTGAGGGCAACATGTCAGACCATGGTAGAGACCAGCTGCTGAGAAGGAGAGACAGGCAAAAGTCTGCTGAGGGCAATGTCTAAGCTAGCACATCTCCTCACTTGCGCCAACACATTTTTGAGACTCCGGCCAATTGCTTTCATCAGCTTCTCCTTCTTAACAGAGCAGGTGCCTCCCAACTTAAGGTCAGAGTCATGGTCCAACTGTAAAATCCCAGCGCTGACCCCCAAACAACCTGGTCCTTCCTGCCGATGCCCAATCTCCATGTGCTCTATGATCCAGGAAAAGCTGACCACTGACCAACTCTAGAATTACAAAGAGGGCAATGCCCCCTAAACAACCACCAGTCAAACTTCGGACCACCCAGAAACAATTTAATCACTGTTCTTCTGTTGGTTAGGCCTGTTTCTCGCACAATGTGGACATGTGCTTCAATGAGCGCTGTCCTGACAGCGCCCATAATCTGCAGAGAGCCTTTCCAGGAGCTTTCACAGGGCCCTACATTTAAGGTCTGGTAGATTCCCAATAAATCGATATGACAGGGATTCCTAGCTGCCCTCTGTTCATGTATTGGTAGCAGGGGTCAAGCAGTCAAAGCACAGCTCTGTGCTGGTGGAGGGAGCTAGATGAGATACCGGGTGACATAGTCATCACCAGTGGAATGGATTGTCAACACAGAAGTATGATATGATATGATTTTTAACGCGCTTAATACCCAGAGGTTTCTAAGCATGGACCTGGGGATAGAAACTGTGGTGCTCTGTGACTTCTTGATTCCAAGGCGAGCACGTTGCCCCTGAGCTATCCTCCCGAGACAAGTATAACTCACATAGATTGCTTGTAGTTAAAAGAACAAAACCTCAGGTTTGCAGGTGGAAATGTTTATTTCTAACTAACCACTGGTTCAGCTGCAGGATCATGGGCAGTTGCAAAGGTTCCTAAAGCTTGTTAATGTCCATACAAGTTGGGGTCAGCTAAGTAGCATTGGGTTGCCTGCTGCTTATTTGTGAGAGCTAGTCACTTGGAGATTGTCTTTGGTAGCCAGGTAGTGGCTAATTGTCTGATTGAGAACCAGTTAACACTGCGATTCAAGTTAGGGCACATTGTCAGAGATAATCTCTACCTTGTTGTTTATGGGTTACATTTCCCTTGAGGTTCTGTTTGCCAGGTTCTCTCTGCTGTGATAAGCAGATGTATATAGCAAGGATGTTGGGCTGTAGAGAAGAGTGTGGATCAGAAAAATCAATGGATGTACCTGGTTACTTCTGTTTTAACCTCTCTGAGTCTCTTAGGAAGAACTGTCAGGCACTTGGAAAGATTGTGATGACAGTTATTCTGCTGTTTGTGAAGCACTGAGCTCTGGTTAGAGTTAGGGAATGCAGTGGTGATCTGATATGTGCACATGAATTCCTCTGGTACTCTGGTCAGCCTCTGGCTATATCTTTATAGTGCACGCAACTGCTGCAGGCCAGAGAAAAGGTTCCCTGAATCTATGATACATTACCTTGAATTGGTAAACACCCTCTTCAGTGGAAGATATGGACTGGGGCACAAATGCAATTCACGAGTAGCATGAGGTCAAGCCAAAGGAGCTAATGAACCGAGCTTCCTCAAGCGTATCATGTAGCTTGTTTTCAGTTTAATATGGTCATCCAGTAAATTCATCGACTTTCCAGGAGTCTGAACAATATCTTAAAGAAGGTCTGCTCAGTTTAGAAACCTGTAAAAGACAGGAATAGCCCAGAGGAAGAAGAAGAGGAAGAGGAACTACTCCAATGACCACACTCGCTGCCATTGGGCGCACAGGACCAGATGTAAGTAAGGTCTGTGGGCTTCATTACGAGGTTGGAGGCAGCCATGGTGCTATTAGCGGCATGGCTGCCTCCCAAATCGTTCCGACTCCGGTATGGTGGATGGAGCAATTACCGGTCCATTCCGAGGTCGGCGGGACCGGTAATTTCCCATTCACCAGAGCCATTCACCAGAGCCATTCCCCATTCCCATTTGAGCTCCCACAGGGCTCAATGGGAAGGCGGCAATAACAGTACCGCAAATTCCGGTACCGTTATTGACCCTGGCATCCCTTTGCGGGTCCCGTCCTTAACGCTTGGTAAAACCAGGCGTTAAGGAATGACCCGCAAAGGAAACTCGTACTAGGGCGGTAAGGGATTACCGGCACCGGTTCCCTTACCAGTGCCGGTAATCCCTTACCACCCACCTCGGAATGAGGCCCTGTGTCTGTGCTGGGGAGCAGGCTGAGTGGCAGCGTTGCATAATGTGATCAGCATGTATACCACTGCCAAAAGTGTTTGCGGCTAAAGGGTGCTTGCAGAAAAACTTAATGGGACATGTCCAGCAATGGGCAAATCCTGTGGCCATTACCCTGTCAATGTTGTAGGTGTATCAGCAATAATAGACGTGGGAGGCTACGTGTCCTGGTGTCTGGAGAAAAGTACTTCACCAATGCCAGAACAGGTATAAAAGCCACATGGCATATGTATTACATGCCTGAAAACAGGCACAACAACAAAACGAACATAACACACCTGCCAGCTGTAGTCAAGTCATGGCCCAGCTCACAGTCCAGCGGAGTCCATAAAAAGGCATAAAAACCTCATGGCACATGTATTACTTGCCCAAAACAGGCAAACCAAAATAAAAATATCAAAACTACAAGCTAACATAACAAACCAGCAAAACAATCCTTCCAGCTGTAGCAAAGTCCTGGCCCAGCTCACAAACCAGCAGATCCCCTCCAGTGAGACCTGGGGATAAGCAAAAAGTATCAGTGAGCAGCTCTCTTTTCCCAGATCCAGCTGCTCTGCTTGCAAGGCTGTACACCTCTTATACAGGCTGATTCATGGAATTAATGTGCGCTGAAATATTCAGCGCAAGCGTGTGAAAGCTTGCGAATCGCAGTGCCAGTGCGAAAATCGCAGCGAGACCCACGCACAGCGATTCATGGAAGTCTGTGCGCGTGGAAATCCATGGATGTGCGCTGAAATCCTGTTCGGCGCACGCTGCGGCACATGCCTTCAAACAGCGTACGCTAAGCGCACAGCGAAAGCGCACATAGCGCGGCGTACACAACAAAAGTAGGCGTAACACGGGGCGTGACACGCGGAATGGGGAACAACGTGTGAAAATGTGGGCGTCACGGGGGAAGTACAGGAGGCAAGTGCGCTGAACGCCCACACGCTCGCCAACAACACGTATTCATGGAATCGAATAGGGCAAACTAGCGCACGGGCAAAGACGCGCACAGGCTTAAACACGTCTGCCACACGAAGGCAGGCGGTAGAGTCCCTGCGCATGAAAAAAATGTGCGCTAACAAAAAGCACTTACATACAGCTATGATGAATGTCCCATACTGTGTCCCTCTAGGACAAACGACGTGCAAAGGGGTACGCGACAAACACGGACACCCGTAGTGTGAAAAATAGCGTGTGCGTGTATTTTGGGGGTGCGTGGGAAGTTTAACACGCGATATGCCTTCGGCGAGCGGGGTACTTGTATAACTGGGGTTCGCGTGAAGTCTCACACGCGATTGGATCCGGGTACATGTATTTCTGGGGTGCGCGGGAAGTTTCACACGCGAAAGGGCCTGTGCGAGTGGGGTACGTGTATTTATGGGGTGCGCGGGAAGTTTCACACGCGAAAGGGCCTGTGCGAGTGGGGTACGTGTATTTCTGGGGTACGCGTGGAGTTACACACGCGATAGGCCCTGTGCGAGTGGGGTACGTGTATAACTGGGGTTCGTGTGGAGTTTCATACACGATTGGCCCTGTGCGAGTGGGGTACGTGTATTCCTGGGGTTCGCGGGAACTCTCACACGCGATTTCAGCAGGGTACGTGTATTTCGGGGGTGCCGGGGAGTCCTACACGTGAATTGGCAGTGTGGGTCCTCCCAGGTGTTCCCTCTACACCCTCCACGGCCCCTGCAGGCAGCCCACACCACAGCGGACTACCCTGCACCCCTGGTCATGTCCCGCAGGCAGCCCATCCACCATGGGCATGCCTCCCAGCCAAGCCACATGTCACCTTGCACTACTGATCACCAACGCATGACCCACTGCACCCCCACCCCCCAGCAGTTAGGGGCACCTGCCAGCAGGCCCCCACACATGTCCCCCAGCACTCCCACCCCCCAGCAGTGCATGGCACCTGCCAGCAGGCCCCCACTCATGTCCCACTCATGTCCCCCAGGACCCCCACCCTCCAGCAGTGCAGGGCACCTGCCAGCAGGCCCCCACTCATGTCCCCCAGCACCCCCACCCCCCAGCAGTCAGGGGCACCTGCCAGCAGGCCCCCACACATGTCCCCCTGCACCCCCACCCCCCGCAGTCAGGGGCACCTGCCAGCAGGCCCCCACACATGTCCCCCTGCACCCCCACCCCCCAGCAGTCAGGGGCACCTGCCAGCAGGCCCCCACCCATGTCCCCCTGCACCCCCACGCCCCAGCAGTCAGGGGCACTTGCCAGCAGGCCCCCACACATGTCCCCCAGCACCCCCACCCCCCAGCAGTCAGGGGCACCTGCCAGCAGGCCCCCACTCATGTCCCACACATGTCCCCCTACACCCCCAACCCCCAGCAGTCAGGGGCACCTGCCAGCAGGCCCCCACTCATGTCCCCCAGCACCCCCACCCCCAGCAGTCAGGGGCACCTGCCAGTAGGCCCCCACACATGTCCCCCAGCACCCCCACCCCCAGCAGTCAGGGGCACCTGCCAGCAGGCCCCCACACATGTCCCCCTGCACCCCCACCCCCCAGCAGTCAGGGGCACCTGCCAGCAGGCCCCCACACATGTCCCCCTGAACCCCCACCCCCCAGCAGTCAGGGGCACCTGCCAGCAGGTCCCCACACATGTCCCCCTGCACCCCCACACCCCAGCAGTCAGGGACACTTGCCAGCAGGCCCCCACACATGTCCCCCAGCACCCCCAACCCCCAGCAGTCAGGAGCACCTGCCAGCAGGCCCCACTCATATCCCACACATGTCCCCCTGCACCCCCACCCCCCAGCAGTCAGGGGCACCTGCCAGCAGGCCCCCACTCATGTCCCCCAGCACCCCCACCCCCCAGCAGTCAGGGGCACCTGCCAGCAGGCCCCCACACATGTCCCCCAGCACCCCCACCCCCCAGCAGTTTAGGCACCTGCCAGCAGGCCCCCACTCATGTCCCACTCATGTCCCCCAGCACCCCCACCCTCCAGCAGTGCAGGGCACCTGCCAGCAGGCCCCACTCATATCCCACACATGTCCCCCTGCACCCCCACCCCCCAGCAGTCAGGGGCACCTGCCAGCAGGCCCCCACTCATGTCCCACACATGTCCCCCTGCACCCCCACCCCCCAGCAGTCAGGGGCACCTGCCAGCAGGCCCCCACACATGTCCCCCAGCACCCCCACCCCCCAGCAGTCAGGGGCACCTGCCAGCAGGCCCCCACACATGTCCCCCTGCACCCCCACCCCCCAGCAGTCAGGGGCACCTGCCAGCAGGCCCCCACACATGTCCCCCTGCACCCCCACCCCCCGCAGTCAGGGGCACCTGCCAGCAGGCCCCCACACATGTCCCCCTGCACCCCCACCCCCCAGCAGTCAGGGTCACCTGCCAGCAGGCCCCCACCCATGTCCCCCTGCACCCCCACGCCCCAGCAGTCAGGGGCACTTGCCAGCAGGCCCCCACACATGTCCCCCAGCACCCCCACCCCCCAGCAGTCAGGGGCACCTGCCAGCAGGCCCCCATTCATGTCCCACACATGTCCCCCTACACCCCCAACCCCCAGCAGTCAGGGGCACCTGCCAGCAGGCCCCCACTCATGTCCCCCAGCACCCCCACCCCCAGCAGTCAGGGGCACATGCCAGTAGGCCCCCACACATGTCCCCCAGCACCCCCACCCCCCAGCAGTCAGGGGCACCTGCCAGCAGGCCCCCACACATGTCCCCCTGCACCCCCACCCCCCAGCAGTCAGGGGCACCTGCCAGCAGGCCCCCACACATGTCCCCCTGAACCCCCACCCCCCAGCAGTCAGGGGCACCTGCCAGCAGGTCCCCACACATGTCCCCCTGCACCCCCACGCCCCAGCAGTCAGGGACACTTGCCAGCAGGCCCCCACACATGTCCCCCAGCACCCCCAACCCCCAGCAGTCAGGAGCACCTGCCAGCAGGCCCCACTCATATCCCACACATGTCCCCCTGCACCCCCACCCCCCAGCAGTCAGGGGCACCTGCCAGCAGGCCCCCACTCATGTCCCACACATGTCCCCCTGCACCCCCACCCCCCAGCAGTCAGGGGCACCTGCCAGCAGACCCCCACTCATGTCCCCCAGCACCCCCACCCCCAGCAGTCAGGGGCACCTGCCAGCAGGCCCCCACACATGTCCCCCAGCACCCCACCCCCAGCAGTCAGGGGCACCTGCCAGCAGGCCCCCACTCATGTCCCACACATGTCCCCCTGCACCCCCACCCCCCAGCAGTCAGGGGCACCTGCCAGCAGGCCCCCACACATGTCCCCCAGCACCCCACCCCCAGCAGTCAGGGGCACCTGCCAGCAGGCCCCCACACATGTCCCCCTGCACCCCCACCCCCCAGCAGTCAGGGGCACCTGCCAGCAGGCCCCCACACATGTCCCCCAGCATCCCCACGCCCCAGCAGTCAGGGCACCTGCCAGCAGGCCCCCACTAATGTCCCACACATGTCCCCCTGCACCCCCACCCTCCAGCAGTCAGGGGCACCTGCCAGCAGGCCCCCACACATGTCCCCCTGCACCCCCACCCCCAAGCAGTCAGGGGCACCTGCCAGCAGGCCCCCACTCATGTCCCACACATGTCCCCCTGCACCCCCACCCCCCAGCAGTCAGGGGCACCTGCCAGCAGGCCCCCACACATGTCCCCCCGCACGCCCACCCCCCAGCAGTCAGGGGCACCTGCCAGCAGGCCCCCACTCATGTCCCACACATGTCCCCCTGCACCCCCACCCCACAGCCGTCAGGGGCCCCTGCCAGCAGGCCCCCACACATGTCCCCCCCGCACAGGTCATCACACTCCAGATCCATGCCCCTCATGGCCACCGAAATCCCACCCCAGTCCAAACACCCCACATTGAATTCCCAAAGTCATGATAGAAAATACATAACCAGCATGGCCATGAATCAATGTCCCTCAGACCCACGCAATGGTGACACATGACTGTGAAAAGATCAACATTGTGACATGCACAAAACAAATGATATAAGACCACATCAGTAAAGTATATAATAAATGTGTATTCAATAATTAACCAAATTAATAAAACAAAATCACACAAAAATGGAAATTATGAAGAAAAAGCTGCATGTCCAAAATATTCAAAAAAAAATGTGTGAAAGCAGAATCCAAATCAATCCAAAAGCAAATGGGTCCAAAGAGTCTGTCCGTCCAACCAAATCCAAAGTGTAAAAATAAGACACATCCATTGATCCATGGTAAAAAAGAAACTTAAATGAAGTGAAATCCAGTGTTGAACTATATACAAAGTACAAATCCAGGGTCCATGAGCCCAACCATTGAAAGGAAACCTACAAAAACCCTACCCAATGAACAACTATATACAAAAAGGTGGGGCATTGTCCAAGCGCCCCAAATGAAATGAAAACCAAAAGGAAACCTAACACTAATTAACTATATACAATGGCAGCGGGCTAGTCCGACGGTTCACTTCCTGATTTCCCGGGCCAGGGCATCATCGAACTCCTGCTCGATGTCCCGGAGGCGGTCCTCTTCCATGGCCCCGAGGGTTCGCAGGGATGATGACATTCGGACCTCCAGGTCCCTGCGAATTGCCTCGAGGCACTCGGCCCGCCTCAGAGCCCTTTGCATGGAGTTCTCCACCCTGACCATTGTGAGCCGTGCCTCTTCCGCCCGCTGCCGCTCCACATCTATAGCATGGCCTAACCGCTGCCACACGGAAGGCACTTCCCGTCCTTGGTCCTCCTGCCCTCCGGCCGATGCCTGCTCCTCCGATGTCGAAGGCCCCGAGCCATCATGGCTCCCACCTTGTTGCTGCTGCTGCTGTGCCTGTGCCCGTGCCCTGGCTCCTGCTGCCTGCACATCCTCCTCCGGCTGGGGTGCAGTTGTTGAGGTGCCAACCCTGCTGGACGCCCGACTCCCGACTGTGGCAGGGATGTGTCCTCCACCAGCCTGGCCGCACGGTCAGAGGCAGCTCCACAGGGTACCCAGGTGATACAATGGTGGGAAGATGGCATGGAGAATGACTGGCGCATAGGGGGTTCAGGTGAGGAGGGGGTCGAAGCAAGGTTCAGCAAACGGAGGAATCCGGCCTGGGTGACCTGTCCCAGTAGGCTGACGTGGTCAACGAGCCATTCGAGGTGACGTGCAGTCTCCCCATGAAAAGACTGCAGGTCACCTCGCATGGCCCGTTGACGCAATGCCACCCCACCCAGGACAGGCTCAATCCGGTCCCGGATAGCCACGTCCGCAGGGAGAGGAAGGCCAGTTGTTGTAAGCAGATCCCCTCCCTGAAAACAGGTCTGGACGTAGGCATCCCTGCTGGTGTGGGATGATGCAGTCACAGGATCGGGGACAGGATTACACACAGGCACCTCCGCGGCGACTTGTGCTGCCTCCTGTCCCTGCCACTGCACTGCACCACTGGCACCAGTGGAATCCCCACCTCCAGACCCCATCTCTGTCCCTTGCGCGGCCTCCTCCTCCACCAAACCCCCCACCAACCTTGATGACTTTGTGTCATCTTCCTTCGTCGGACCCTGTGGGGTCTCAGCTGCCCTTTCTGCTGCCGAGGAGTCCAACTCCGACCTCCGCCTCTTGGACCTAACCTCGGCAGCTGCAGCCTGGGACGTGGCACCGGACTCCTCACTCCCTTGCGTCTCCGGCTGGTGGTGTGATCCCTGCCGTTGTGCTCCACAGCACCCTCTCCGCCCTCTTCATCAGTTGACTCTGCAGAAAGGGAGAGATAGGAGACAGGCATCAGGACACTGTACAATGGACTGATACACACATGCCAGTTGCACATGAGTGGCAGTGTCAAACTTCAGACATGGCATCACAATCCCTAACACACATGGCATGTCAACTCACACACATGAGCAATTCCACAGCCATATGGCAACAGCCAGCACCATCCATACACATACAACAGCATGAGCAGCCAAAGGTGAGCCAGACATCACATGAAACACAGGGAGTGCACTAGACATGCACACAAGCCACCATACTTACATGCATGTGTACACCTCCACCAACTGTCGCAGTGATGAGATCGGCATCCATGACACATCTGGCAATCAGTCTTCTACATATCGCTGTCCCAAGCATCCATGTTGCATCACTGTTGCACCCTTGTGAAATACACACGCATGCACATGTACACGGTGCAGATACATGCAGCTGGAACCGACATCCATTTGTGACACCACAACCATGCCAACTTACATACACAGTCATTCAAACATGTGTGCTCACACATCTGCATTTGGCATGCAAGCTTACACACACATGCACCATCCATGTGTCTCACACATGAGAGGACTCGCATGTGTTAGCCTCACGGCTCTGTACATACACATCCATACATGGCCCTACAAAACCACATGTGCAACCTGCACACTACTGGCACACCACCACACGTACAGCTTACAATCAGTATGCATGTACACTTACCGCTCGACTCCAGACGGGTCTGCCTCTCAAGGAACTGAACGTGGAGCGCTGGGGATATGCGTTCAAGGACCCTCATTTGATGTTCCGACAGGTGGCCCCGGCGCCCTTTAGCATCCGCTGCCTTCAAGAGGCGCCGGGCCTTGTTGAGGGTCCTGGACCTGAAGTCCTCCCAGCGCTTCTTGACATGTTTGAATTTGAGGGCTGCCACCCCCTCTGCGTTGATGGCAGTCACGATGTCCGTCCAGATCCTGGTCCGTCCTTCCTTGTCGGCGTTCGCGAACTTCCGAAGAGGGCATCATACTGTCCCAGGACTTGCTAAACCAGGACACCAACTTCAGTGGCAGTGAAGCCGGTGGCCATCTGCCTCTCTGGCTGGGGGTTGCCAGTGGTGCCAGATGGTGGTGTGCCCGACATGGCAACCCCAGAGGCAGGTGTGGGTGGGCAACTGGGTCCTGGGGCTGGGCTGTGGAGCGATGGTATCCCAGTTGGGAGTTTTCAGTTCCAGCAGGGGTGGTCACAGCAACTGCACCCCTGGCTGATGTGCAGGCAGCAATTAGCAGGGCACCTGGGCAGCAGGCAGGCAGCAGCAGATGGCAGGTGGGAGCTTGCTCGGGGCTCTTGGGGGCAGGAAAATGGCCTTCAGTGCAGGAGCGTGGTCTTCCGTGTGTTTTCGCGTGGCCAGCTTGCCACGGAGTGATTTGGCACGTGAAAAAATTGCACATCAGTGTGTAATTCGAGGAAAGGGTCTTAGCGCGTGAGCGCGTCAGCACACGCACGCGATTCCATTGGACCAAAGGTCCTTAGCGCGTAAGCGCGCCTGTGACGTATCGCGCACGGGCATTGCCCTGGCAGGGCTTGAAGATCCCACGTGGATTTCCATTGCTCTGTATGTGCTTTTTGTGGGGTGTGGTGCGTGTGTTTTCCAGGCGCTGGGGTTCACACGCTATTACTTCACAGCGGGTCAAGAGGCGCTGGGAGGACTTGAGGTCCAGGACCCTCATAAAGGCCCGGCACCTCGTGGAGGGGGGCCGGGGCAGCATGAGTACCATTCAGATGAGGGTCCTGGAACGCATAGGCCCAGCGCTCCACGCCCAGATCCTTCAGAGGCAGACCCGTCTGGAGTTGAGCGGTAAGTGGCCAAGCATTGCTGTGTGAGACAGGGCATGTTGCAGGGTGCTGGTTGTCTGATACTTACCTGTATGTGTGACATAGGCCATGTACGTTTGTGTGTGTGCAGGGACATCATGGTCATGCATGTGAGACCAGTAATGTGTGAACCACATGGTTGGTGCATGTGTTACAATGCAACATGCGGAGCAGCATGTGGAATGCACACATTAATGCATGCCTATCTCTGTTATTGGACATGGATGGGGTGTGAGAGATGGGTGCTGCTGTCATGGACATGTATGGTGTCCATGTCTGTGTGTCTGACTTGCGTGTCTGTGACTTGTAAATGCCATGGATGCATGACACATGTCTGTGACAATGTTCAGATTCACTGATGCAGCCTACTCATCCTTGTATCCACTGTGTCTGGGGTGTACGAGGCCAGATGGATGAAACTATGGTGAAGTGTGTGCATGTGATAGGCATGACCCATGATGCATGTGAGTTTCAAACCAGCATTGTATGTTTCAAGAGTCCCTTGGACATGTATGCTAATGTTCATAGCATGCGCCATGCCTGTTACTGCATGTGTTTTGCCTGCACTGACCCATGTGTTGTGGAGGGACATGATGGAAGTGATGTTTGACAGTGCCACTCATCTGCTATTGCTTCCTGTCTAGGGGACCATTGTAAAGTACCCTGATACTTGTGTTCTATGTCTCCCTCTACACAGCGGCAAGCGATGAAGAGGGCGGAGATGGCGCTGTGGAGCAAAGCGGCGGGGATGCCCCCACCGGCCGGCGATGCACGGCCCAGTCACCCTCCCAGAAATTACCATCGTCTGGGAGTGAGGGGACTGGTGCTGCATCTGCCACTACGGCTGCAGCAGAAGGGGTGGGTGAGCCCCCACAGGGGCTTGCAATGGCGGAAGATGGTGTGGAGCCACCCAGGTTGGTGGTTTCCACAGAGGAGGATTCTGCTACTGAGCCGCACATGGGGCCTGGTGGGGGTGGTACCACTGGTGCAAGTGGTGCAGTCCAGGGGCAGGGGCAGGAGGCAGCACAGGTCGCCGTGGAGGGGCCTGTGCATGTCACTGTCCCTGACACTGTGACTGCACCACCATGCACCAGCAGGGATGCCCCATCCCAGGCCCGTCCGCAGGTAGGGGGGATGTCCATGTCATCTGACACTCCTCTACCTGCGGACGAGGGGACCCATGGCCGTATGGAGAAGGTCCTGATTGGTGTCGCGTTGCGCACGCGTGACATTCGTGATGACGTGCGTGCTTCCCGGGGGAGCACGCACGTCATCACGAAGAGCAGCGTGCCAACGTGGCCCAGTTGGGTGTGTCCATGGTCGGGGGTCTTGTAGATGTGTCGGCCACTCTGGCGACCCTCTCCTCCTCTGTGGAGACTATGCGCCAGTCGTTCTCCATGCCGTCTTCCGGCCCTGATGCCACCAGGGCCCCCCGTGGGCCTGCCCTGACCAATGCAGCCAGCTCGGTGGTGATCCCATCCCTGCCACAGTTGGGAGACGGAGGTCCAGCAGGGGTGGACACCCCAGCAACTGGGCCCCAGCAGATGGAGGATGTGCCGGCATCATCGGGCAGGGCATGTGCACAACGGCATCGGTGGATTCCATCAGCCTGGATGCCGTCGTGCTGGCAGAGGTAGTTGCGTCTGAGGCAGCGGCAGGTTCAACGTGGGAGGCATCATGGCTCGGGGCCATCTACATCAGAGGGGCAGGCATCGGCCGGAGGGCAGGAGGACCCTGAAATGGGAGTGTCTTCCGTGTGGCAGCGGTTGGGCCAGCAGATAGGTGCGGAGCGGCGGCGGGCTGAGGAGGCACGGCTCACAATGGTCAGTGCGGAGAACTCCATGCGCAGGGCGCTGAGGAGGGCTGAGTGCCTCGAGGGAATTCGCAGGGAGTTGGAGGTGGACATGGCGTTATCCCTGCGAGATCTCGGGGCCAGAGAACAGGCCCGCCTTCAAGACATTGAACAGGAGTTCGATGATGCCCTGGCCCATGACATTAACAAGTGAGCCGTTGGACTTGCCCGCCGCCATTGTATATAGTTCATTAGTGTTAAGTTTCATTTCTTTTTTCTTTCATTTGGGGTGCATAGACTATGCCCCACATTTTTGTAGATAGTTAGTAATTAGGTAGGTTTCATTGTAGGTTTCATTTATGTCGTTGGGCTCATGGACCCTGGATTTGCTATTTGTACATTTTCACCATGGAGCAATGGATATTACGCTTTTCTTTCCCTTTGGATTTGCTTTGTTGGACGGTGACTTTGGACACATTTTCATTTGGATTAATTTGGATTCTCATTTTATTTATTTCTCATTTTTTGGGACATGCTGCATTTTGATTATTATTGGCATTACTGTGTGTTTTGATTTCATTCCCTTAATTTTGACTTGAATACATTTTTGTTTCTTACTTCAATGTGTGGTCTTCTCTCATTGGTTACATGCATGTCACAATGTGGGTTTTCTCAGTCATGTGTTGCCATTGTGTGGGTCTGACAGACTTGTACTCATGCGTATACTGCTTATTTGTGATCTATCATGTAATGGGGATTTCAATTTGGAGTGGATGTAAAGCTTGGTTGGGTGTTTGGACTGGGGCGGCGTGGGGTGGGATTTGGGTGGCCATAAGAGCCAGGGATCTGGATTGTGATGACGTGTTGGCTGGGGAACATGAGTGGGGGCCTGCTGGCAGGTGCCCCTGACTGCTAGGGGGTGGGGGTGCAGGGGGACATGTGTGGGACATGAGTGGGGGCCTGCTGGCAGGTGCCCCTGACTGCTGGGGGGTGGGGGTGCTGGGGGACATGTGTGGCGGCCTGCTGGCAGGTGCCCCTGACTGCTGGGGGGTGGGGGTGCAGGGGGACATGTGTGGGGGCCTGCTGGCAGGTGCCCCTGACTGCTGGGGGGTGGGGGAGCAGGGGGACATGTGTGGGTCCTGCTGGCAGGTGCCCCTGACTGCTGGGGGGTGGGGGTGCAGGGGGACATGTGTGGGGGCCTGCTGGCAGGTACCTCTGACTGCTGGAGGGTGGGGGTGCAAGGGGACATGTGTCGGGGCCTGCTGGCAGGTGCCTGTCAATGATGGGGTGTGGGGGTGCTGGGGGACATGTGTGGGGGCCTGCTGGCAGGTACCCTGCACTGCTGGGGGGTGGGGGTGCTGGGGGACATGTGTGGGACATGAGTGGGGGCCTGCTGGCAGGTGCCCCTCACTGCTGGGGGGTGGGGGTGCTGGGAGACATGAGTTGGTGATCATATTGCAACGTGACATGTGGCTTGGCTGGGGGGCATGCCCATGGTGGATGGGCTGACTGCGGGACATGACCAGGGGTGCAGGGTAGTCCTCTGTGGTGTGGGCTGCCTGCAGGGGCCGTGGAGGGGGTAGAGGGGACACCTGGGAGGACCCACACTGCCAATTCACGTGTAGGACTCCCCGCGCACCCCTGAAATACGCGTTCCTTGCTCTGACAGCAATATCGCGTGTGAAACTTCATGCGCAGCCCAGTAATACACGTACCCTACTCCAATCGCGTGTGAATCTTCCCGCGCACCCCTGAAATACACGTACCCAGGCCAATCGCATGTGAAACTTCCCGCGCACGCCTGAAATACACGTACCCAGGCCAATCGCGTGTGAAACTTCCCACGCACCCCAGTAATACACGTACCCTACTCCAATCGCGTGTGAAACTTCCCGCGCACCCCTGAAATACACGTACCCAGCCCAATCGCGTGTGAAACTTCCCGCTCACCCCCGAAATACCCGTATGCACGTACTCAGGCCAATCGCGTGTGAAACTTCCCACGCACCCCTGAAATACTTGTACCCTGCCCAATCGCGTATGAAACTTCCTGCACACCCCCGATATACACGTACCCAGGCCAATCGCGTGTGAAACTTCCCGCGCACCCCTGAAATACTTGTACCCTGCCCAATCGCGTATGAAACTTCCCGCACACCCCCGATATACACGTACCCAGGCCAATCGCGTGTGAAACTTCCCGCGCACCCCCGAAATACACGTACCCAGGCCAATCCCGTGTGAAACTTCCTGCGCACCCCTGAAATACACGTACCCAGGCCAATCGCATGTGAAACTTCCCACGCACCCCTGAAATACACGTACCCAGCCCAATCGCGTGTGAAACTTCCCGCGCACCCCCGATATACACGTACCCAGGCTAATCGCGTGTGAAACTTCCCGCGCACCCCAGTAATACACATACCCTACTCCAATCGCATGTGAAAATTCCCGCGCACCCCTGAAATACACGTACCCAGCCGAATCGCATGTGAAACTTCCCGCGCACCCCTGAACTACACGTACCCAGGCCAATCGCGTGTGAAACTTCCCGCGCACCCCTGAAATACACGTACCCAGCACAATCGCGTGTGAAACTTCCCGCGGACCCCTGAAATACACGTACCCAGGCCAATCGCGTGTGAAACTTCCCGCGCATCCCTGAAATACACGTACCCAGGTCAATCGGATGTGAAACTTCCCACGCACCCCTGAAATACACGTACCCAGGCCAATCGCGTGTGAAACTTCCCGCGCACCCCCGTAATACACGTACCCCACTCGCACAGGCCCTTTCGCGTGTGAAAGTTCCCGCGAACCCCGTAATACACGTACCCTGCTAAAATCGCATGTGAAACTTCCCGCGAACCCCAGTAATACACGTACCCCACTCGCACAGGCCCTTTCGCGTGTGAAACTTCCCGTGCACCCCAGTAATACACGTACCCTACTCCAATCGCGTGTGAAAATTCCTGCGCACCCCTGAAATACACGTACCCAGCCGAATCGCATGTGAAACTTCCCGCGCACCCCCGAAATACACGTACCCAGGCCAATCGCGTGTGAAACTTCCCGCGCACCCCTGAAATACATGTACCCAGGCCAATCACGTGTGAAACTTCCCGCGCACCCCTGAACTACACGTACCCAGGCCAATCGCGTGTGAAACTTCCCGCGCACCCCTGAAATACACGTACCCAGCACAATCGCGTGTGAAACTTCCCGCCCACCCCTGAAATACACGTACCCAGGCCAATCGCGTGTGAAACTTCCCGCGCACCCCTGAAATACACGTACCCAGGCCAATCGCGTGTGAAACTTCCCGCACACCCCCGTAATACACGTACCCCACTCGCACAGGCCCTTTCGCGTGTGAAAGTTCCCGCGAACCCTGTAATACACGTACCCTGCTGAAATCGCATGTGAAACTTCCCGCAAACCCCAATAATACACGTACCCCACTTGCACAGGCCCTTTCGCGTGTGAAACTTCACGTGCACCCCAGTAATACACGTTCCCCGCTTGGCGTTTGCTGTTTGGCAGCCCTGTAAACCGGTCCAGGGTTAGCACAGCCCTTTGCGCTGAATTGGGAATTTTGATGGCTTTTCCTTGCGCGAGGGCGTTCTTGGGGGCGTAACTGGCGCTGCTGCAGGATCGCTGCGCCACTCTGCGCCACGGCTGGTTTTGGAGGCTAAAACCCATGAATACGCTGTGCGCGGAAATCGATTTTAGCGCACACGGCTGGCGCAGACATTCGCACGCGCACACTGTTCGCCAGCCGCGTTCGCCACTTTTGTGCGAAATTCTATGAATTACCCTGATAGTCAGGAATTCTCTCCTTTGTACCATAGCATGTACCATGCTTCAGTCTTGCACAGGGGTGTACATCAAGTCCATAATTTGCACACATTAGCCACACAAATATTTAAACAAAGAAACCCATTGTTGTAAGCATTAAACACATTACAATCAGCTACTTCCACAATAACTCCTGACCCCATTTTGCAACCCCCATCCCCACTCTAAATAAATCTCTCCCTTCCCAACATCCTAACTCAATGGTTTCTTCCAGGAGGTTGGGAGAAGCCCAAAAAGGAATGTTACTTCCTGCAAATAGGGGATTACCATTTCCACTCAGGCAGCCCATCTGCAAGTAAAATGAAACGGAGATTCTTTCGAAACAAAACACAGAAACATTTTAACTTTGCGATTTCCTTAACCCTAGGCATTGCAGGGCAACCATTCCTACATGACCTAAAATGCTCTGAACGTTAGCAAACATTTTGTTTTAAAACCACAGTTTCCTCAGTCAGCTGTATCCCATAAACAACTGTACATGTAACTTGCTTTGCTAAATGCTAGATATCTGGGCTTCGCATTGCATGCTGAATCCAAGCCGCAACCTGCAAACCCTCCCCTCTGAATACATTAGTCCTAATCTCCTCAACCTGCAATAGCACCATGTGAAAACATAGTAACAAAAACGAGAAAAACATGAGAAGGGAAAGGAGCTAAATGTGACATGCAACACATGCCACAGTATGTCACAGCATGCCACCATTCTGGTGCATAGCAAATCTTATATCTAAGGTTTTAATACGTGTAAACGCATTACAAAAGTGAATTTACACTGGCTGAAGCATTGTGGGATATTATAAAGTAAATGTGACCTCCAGTTTCGATATCTATTGTCGATGGTATGATTTTTCCACTCTAGTAGTGATTACTTTTTGTAACAGTTTGGTTGGGTCATTTGGGATTTCTTCATACAATAATGACGGAGCTTGAGGAACTTCAGAATAAAACCAAGATAAAATGTTTTCAGAACATTTAGAAAAAAAGAACACCAAGCAATACAGTCATCAAAAACCAATAAAAAGATAGCATCGAGGAGAGCTGACAAGGGAGGTGCCCTTGTTATACAAAACCGAGACCCATACATAGACGAACGCAATCGCCAGTTGAGCGACTTGTCCTTCTATGAAGAAATCCCAAATGACCCACCCAAAAGCTTACAAAAAGTAATAACTACTAAAGTGGAAAAAACGTACCATTGACAATGGATATCAAAACAGGGGGCAGAATTTCAGGTTACCATAAATCCTAGTACGCCAAAATTGTATACACTGCCCAAAGTCCACAAAACCACAGTTAATCCCCCTGGTCGCCCAATCGTATCTGGAACGAGCTCAATTTTAGACCCCATAGCCAAATTTGCTGACTTGTTTCTTAAACCTTATAGACAAGATTTGACATCCTATATCCAAGGCACAACCGAATTTATAATGGTTGAAGGACACCCGTTTGATAGCCAAGAAGAAATGTAGTGTAATTGTATACTAAATTCCCACAATATGCCACACTTAATATGGTAGAAGAACTTCTATATGCCACACGCGGAGGCCAGATCCCTAACTCATTCATATTATGGTGCACTTACTGAAAATGATTTAATCTTCAACAACAAATCTTTCCTCCAGATCCATGGCACAGCGATGGGCTCAGTGGTTGCCCCTACGCTAGCAAACTTCTACGTAGAAAGCCTGGAGAGACATAAAATTTCACTGGGCAGTAATCCATTCATAAAACACATTTGAAATTGTGAAAACACTACATCAATGATGTGCTCATAATTTGGAACAGAGATGTACATAGCTTTGAATTATTCTTTGAATGACTGAATAATCAGAACCCATTTCCTAAATTTACAGCAAGTCACAATGACTCAGAGATCAATTCTTTGGATATGACCATCTTTGCAGACCCAATGAAGAAACCACAAAATGTTAAACCATTCCATAAAGCAACAGACAAAAACCCTATTTTGTCATTCTCTAGTTTCCATCCTAAACACATCAGAGAATACGTACTGTTCGGGCAATATTTACACCTGAAACGTAACAGCACTAGAAAAGAAGAATTTCAAGAAGAGGCAGCCAGTCTAAGTTCTAACCTGATCAAAAGAGGATATTCTAAAAATAATAGTGAGAACAGCCTTTAAAAGAGCGTCTAATAACAACTCGGAAGCGTTGCTAGAATAAAGAAGAAAAACAGATACTAATGAAGACATAATGTACTTGAGCACTTTCAATCCTTTATGTAATCAGATAAACAGGAAATTACTAAAAACTGGCATATATTATCTAAGGCCAAATGCGCAATCAACCATCCTAGATTTGCATAAAAAAAGAGGTAAAAACCTAAAAGAAATGCTAACTAGGAATGATATCTATGAACAATCTACAGCCCAAATGACTATAACAGAACAATGGGCTATGTAAACCCCCACAGGACACAGTCCATGTGGAGGGTGTAGATGTTGTGCACAAAACAACCCCACGAAAGAAGTAGACATAGGCCTTACCAAACCGTGGCAACAAAGAGTACTAAAAACTGCAACACTGCCCGGGTAACATATACTATATGGTGCTGCTGCCATAAAATGTACATCGGCAAGACTGAACGAAAAATGTAAACCTACATCTGTAAACACAAAAGCTGTATTAGAAATCAGATACTGACAGCTCCCTTAGTTGGACATTTCACATCAGCAGAACATAAATGTGAAGAACTAAAATGGACAGTACTGCTGAAAATTACCCTAAGTGATAACAAAAACTATAACCAGATGAAATGGACAGAACAGGAACAATGCCTAATGTTCCTCACCAAAAGCCACAAAACAGGGCTGGACGAGTGTATCGAATGGCACTACTTGAGTAGATAAAATGCTGAAAAGGTGGGCACAACCTGTGTTACAAATAGTTTCTTTCAAAAATATATATTGATGTTCAAAAAGAAAATCTAAATGATTTCTTAGGAGCAGACCGTTAAGAACACCCAGAGACACCAGAGACACCTGGGTTAATAATAAACCAATCTACGAAAAGCTGCAAATAGATAACAGAACAGAGATTATTTTGAATTCAGCTTGGCGTAATACATGCATAGAGTGCATATACCTCTATATAAAATCGAGATACTAACTAGATGTGTAAGCTTAACGAAAGACAGAATGAATAACTTATGGTCTCACACCATAGAATTAGCATACCACACCAAAATGGCCACCCGGACTAGCCATAAAGTGTCCCTGTATATGTGAACGCAACACGCCTCTAGTGCTGTAACGCCACGTTGTTCAAGCACACAAATGACTTTAGTCAAGAGATCAATAGGAACGAGTCAGATTCCAACAATATTAGACCAAAAGCAACCACTTTTTAAACCACACCATAGTCTCTTGCACATCAGCGTATCACACCAAGATGCCTGCTGGGATCAGTCAGTCTTATTAACTGAAGGCAATATGCCCCATGTGATGTTACATCACATTATTTGAATATACGATTCCGGACAACTCGCTACGGCAGAGCTAGATCCGTAGAAGCAAACAGGACGAGGGCATGATTCTAGTGGGACCTGAAGGCATTAAGTAAGTGGAGAGACTCGTTTAACACCTAATAATTAAGTTTAAGATTGAACTTAGTAGATAGTTAAAACAACGCCATACACGCTAGTTTCGTTACACAGCCAATGACACCAATGACTATATGAATAGTTTGAGTAAACTACATTCAAAACAAGTGGGGTCGCACTGGCCAGAAAGCTGTGAAGAGATTAAGGGGTCGATTCATGGAATTAATGTGCGCCGAAAATTCCCGCGCAGAGGTGCCAAAACGTGCGAATCGCAGGAAAAGTGCAAAAATCGCAGTGCAAGTGCGAAAATCGCAGGAAAACCAGCGCACAGCGATTCATGGAAGTCCGTGCGCGAGAAAAACATTGGATGTGCGCTAAAAATGTGCGCCGCGCACGCCGGCGCACAGGTCATCCAACAGCGTGCGCCACGGCCACTGCGAAATCGCACATAGCGCGGCGCACATCACAAAAGTAGGCGGAACACGGGGCGTAACACTCGGAATGGGGAACAACGCGTGAAAATATGGGCGTCACGGGGGAAGTACAGGAGGCAAGTGCGCGGAACGCCCACACGCTCGCCTACAACCCGTATTCATGGAATCGAATAGGGCAAACCAGCGCACGGTCAAAGACGCGCACAGGGCCAAACAAGTACGCCACAAGAAAGCAGGCGGTAGCGCCCCTGCGACTGAAAAAAATGTGCACCAAAATGTGCGCTAACAAAAAGCACCCATATACAGCCATGATGAATGGGCCATACAGTGGCCCTCTAGGACAAATGAGGTGCAAAGGGGCCCCGACAAACACGGACACCCGCTGTGTGAAAAATAGCGTGTGCGCGTGTTCCTGGGTGCGCGGGAAGTTCCATACGCGATTAGCCTGGGTACGTGTACTTCGGGGTGCGCGGGAAGTTCCACACGCGATTGGCCTGGGTAGGTGGGGGTGCGTGGGAAGTTCCACACGCGATTGGCCTGGGTACGTGTACTACGGGGTGCGCGGGAAGTTCCACACGCGATTGGCCTGGCTAGGTGGGGGTGCGTGGGAAGTTCCACACGCGATTGGCCTGGGTACGTGTATTCCGATGTGCGCGGAAGATTCACACGCGATTTCTGCAGGGTACGTGTATTTCGGTGGTGCCAGGAAATGCTGCACGTGATTTGGCCATGTGGGTCCCCCCAGTTGTTCCCTCTGCACCCTACACGGCCCCTGCAGGCAGCCCACACCACAGGGTACTATCCTGCACCCCTGCCCATGTCCCACAGGCAACCCATCCACCATGGCCATGCCCACCAGCCAACCCACATGTCACCTTGCACTAGTGATCACCAACACATGTCTCCCACCACCCCCCAGCCACCAGGGGCAGCCTCCACCAGGCCCCCACTCATGTCTACCACCACCCCCACCCCCCAGCCACCAGGGGCAGCCTCCACCAGGCCCCCACTCATGTCCCCTATTACCCCCACCCCCCAGCAGTGCAGGGCAGCCTCCACCAGGCCCCCACTCATGTCTCCCACCACCCCCACCCCCCAGCAGTGCAGGGGCAGCCTCCACCAGGCCCCCACTCATGTCTCCCACCACCCCCACCCCCCAGCCACCAGGGGCAGCCTCCACCAAGCCCCCACTCATGACTCCCACCACCCCCACCCCCCAGCAGTGCAGGGGCAGCCTCCACCAGGCCCCCACTCATGTCTCCCACCACCCCCACTCCACAGCAGTGCAGGGGCAGCCTCCACCAGGCCCCCACTCATGTCCCCTTTACCCCCACCCCCCAGCAGTGCAGGGGCAGCCTCCACCAGGCCCCCACTCATGTCTACCACCACCCCCACCCCTCAGCCACTAGGGGCAGCCTCCACCAGGCCCCCACTCATGTCTCCCACCACCCCCACCCCCCAGCAGTGCAGGGGCAGCCTCCACCAGGCCCCCACTCATGTCTACCACCACCCCCACCCCCCAGCAGTGCAGGGGCAGCCTCCACCAGGCCCCCACTCATGTCTCCCACCACCCCAGCCACCAGGGGCAGCCTCCACCAGGCCCCCACCCATGTCTACCACAACCCCCACCCCCCAGCCACCAGGGGCAGCCTCCACCAAGCCCCCACTCATGTCCAACTCATGTCTCCCACCACCCTCACCCCCCAGCCACCAGGGGCAGCCTCCACCAAGCCCCCACTCATGTCTCCCACCACCCGACCCCCCAGCAGTGCAGGGGCAGCCTCCACCAGGCCCCCACTCATGTCTCCCACCACCCCCACTCCCCAGCAGTCCAGGGGCAGCCTCCACCAGGCCCCCACCCATGTCTACCACCACCCCCACCCCCCAGCCACCAGGGGCAGCCCCCACCAAGCCCCCACTCATGTCTCCCACCACCTCCACCCCCCCGCAGTGCAGGGGCAGCCTCCACCAGGCCCCCACTCATGTCCCCTATTACCCCCCTTCCCCAGCAGTGTAGGGGCAGCATCCACCAGGCACCCACCCATGTCTACCACCACCCCCACCCCCCAGCCACCAGGGGCAGCCTCCACCAGGCCCCCACTCATGTCTACCACCACCCCCACCCCCCAGCCACCAGGGGCAGCCTCCACCAGGCCCCCACTCATGTCCCCTATTACCCCCACCCCACAGCAGTGCAGGGGCAGCCTCCACCAGGCCCCCACTCATGTCTCCCACCACCCCCACCCCCCAGCCACCAGGGGCAGCCTCAACCAGGCCCCCAACCATGTCTACCACCACCCCCACCCCCCAGCCTCCAGGGGCAGCCTCCACCAAGCCCCCACTCATGTCCAACTCATGTCTCCCACCACCCTCACCCCCCAGCCACCAGGGGCAGCCTCCACCAAGCCCCCACTCATGTCTCCCACCACCCCACCCCCCAGCAGTGCAGGGGCAGCCTCCACCAGGCCCCCACTCATGTCTCCCACCACCCCCACCCCCCAGCCACCAGGGGCAGCCTCCACCAGGCCCCCAATCATGTCTCCCACCACCCCCAGCCCCCAGCAGTGCAGGGGCAGCCTCCACCAGGCCCCCACTCATGTCTCCCACCACCCCCACCCTCCAGCCACCAGGGGCAGCCTCCACCAGGCCCCCACTCATGTCTCCCACCACCCCCACCCCCCAGCAGTGCAGGGGCAGCCTCCACCAGGCCCCCACCCATGTCTACCACCACCCCCAGCCACCAGGGGCAGCCTCCACCAGGCCCCCACTCATGTCTCCCACCACCCCCACCCCCCAGCCACCGGGGGCAGCCTCCACCAGGCCCCCACCCATGTCTACCACCACCCCCCCCAGCCACCAGGGGCAGCCTCCACCAAGCCCCCACTCATGTCTCCCACCACCCCCACCCCCCAGCAGTGCAGGGGCAGCCTCCACCAGGCCCCCACTCATGTCTCCCACCACCCCCACTCCCCAGCAGTGCAGGGGCAGCCTCCACCAGGCCCCCACTCGTGTCCCCTATTACCCCCAACCCCCAGCAGTGCAGGGGCAGCCTCCACCAGGCCCTCACTCATGTCTACCACCACCCCCACCCCCCAGCCACCAGGGGCAGCCTCCACCAGGCCCCCACTCATGTCTCCCACCACCCCCACCCCCCAGCAGTGCAGGGGCAGCCTCCACCAGGCCCCCACTCATGTCTACCACCACCCCCACCCCCCAGCAGTGCAGGGGCAGCCTCCACCAGGCCCCCACCCATGTCTACCACCACCCCCACCCCCCAGCCACCAGGGGCAGCCTCCATCAGGCCCCCACCCATGTCTACCACCACCCCCACCCCCCAGCCACCAGGGGCATCCTCCACCAAGGCCCCACTCATGTCCAACTCATGTCTCCCACACCCTCACCCCCCAGCCACCAGGGGCAGCCTCCACCAGGCCCCCACTCATGTCTCCCACCACCCCCACCCCCCAGCCGTGCGATTTGCCTGGGTATGTGTACTTCGGGGTGCGCGGGAAGTTCCACACGCGATTGGCCTGGGTATGTGTATCTCGGGGTGCGCGGGAAGTTTCACACGCGATTAGCCTGGGTACGTGTACTTCGGGGTGCGCGTGAACTTCCACACGTGATTTGCCTGGGTACGTGTACTACGGGGTGCGCGGGAAGTTCCACACGCGATTGGCCTGGGTATGCGTACCTCGGGGTGCGCGGGAAGTTCCACACGCGATTAGCCTGGGTATGTGTACTTCGGGGTGCGCATGAACTTCCACACGCGATTTGCCTGGGTACGTGTACTACGGGGTGCGCGGGAAGTTCCACACGCGATTCGGGCCTGTGAGAGTGGGTTACATGTATGCCAGGGGTGGGCGGGAATATTTACCCGCGACTGTGCCTGTGAGAGCGTGCTACGTGTATTCCTGGGGTGGGCGGGAAGATTCACACGTTCGCCTACGACGTGCCGAAAAATGGTCCAATCCTGAGACACGTACGCCAGCATGAAGCAGGCGTACGTCGACCTGCGCAGCATAAAAGTGCGTGCAAACAACAAACAAGCTCATACGCCAGGATGAATATATCATTCCTAGCAGCAGTGGCCGTGGGTTACCAAAGGAGGATAGTGAGGGCCCGAATTTTCACTCCCAGAACCAGCCTTTTTGGGATGCCTGATGACCAGGTGTATGGGAGGTACAGGTTTCCCCCACACATAATACTGGACCTGGTCAGTGAGTGGGAGGATGACCTCACATCACCCACCCTGTGCTCCCAAGCACTCAGCCCCCTGGAGAAGGTCCTCAATGTACTGCACTTCTTGGCCACAGGATCATTTCAGCAGACAAGTGCCATAGTGGGTGGGGTGTCACAGGCCACGCAGTCACGCTGCCTACACCAGGTCTTGAACATCATCACTGCACGCCCATCAGTCCATAGGCACATATACCTGCCCAGGACACCTGCAGAAAGGCAGGCTGCCACCCTCGATTTCTACGGTGTGGCACAATTCCCAAAAGTGCTAGGTGCCATTGACTGCACCCATGTGACACTACGTCTCCCCAGGGCATCTGAGCACATCTATAGGAACCGCAAGCACTGGCATTCCATCAACGTGCAGGTAGTATGTAATGCTAAGGGAATCATCACCTCAGTATATGCCAACTATCCAGGGTCCACCCACGACAGCTTCATTTACCGAATGTCTACCCTAAGCCGGGACCTAGAAGCTGGGCGGCATGGCGATACATGGCTGCTTGGTGAGTATGAATGCCACTGCACATGCATGCATGTCAGATGCAGAGTTATGTCACTACCCCACTAATGATACCCATCACCTCCTCACCAGGGGACAGTGCCTACCCTCTGAGCACCCACATGATGACGCCAATTCGGAACCCCATCACGCCTCCAGAGGTAAGATACAACACAGCCCATATTGCAACCCGGGGCATAGTGGAGCGCACATTCGGAGTGCTCACGTCACGCTTTCGCTCCCTTGACCGTTCTGGCGGGCAGCTGTTATATGCGCCCCCAGTAGTGTGCAGGATCATAGTGGCAGCATGTGTCCTGCACAACGTTGCAACACGCCGGGGCCTGGCCGTGGACATGGTGGTGCCCCCACATCCCCAACCACATGCACGCCCGATGCGCATGGGAGGGGAGAGGGCACGGGGTGAGGCAGCCCGTACGCAGCTGGTGGCTAATTACTTCACATAGAAATCACACCCCAGTGGAGTGCACACAGGCCTGGCACATACCATCTGATAAGCAATGATGACTCAACCTGACAATTAAGACGAACAAAGGGACTGTCAACTGTCAGAACCATAGCAGCCTGAGATTGTTCATGTGGAAGTGTCACAATGTGTGCATCCCTACCTACACAAACACCACCAATGCAGTGTCATGAAAAGACACTTCCATGCTGCAGAAATGAATACCCACTTGCAAAATACTACATGAAAACAGTGCCATGTCACCCACCCCCTCCCCGGCACGGCCACACAACACACCATGGCATGTCATGCAATGTGAGAGGAAAGAAATTAATCCCCACAACATGCCCCAAGTGTCACCAGCTACAGTGTCCCTAATGGAAACATGTCCACACATGAAATGCTCACAGTAATGCAGGACCTACAACCCACATTACCAAATACTTACCAAGAATACCAATCACCTACACAACCTCAAACCTACCTTAAACATGACATTACAGACTTAAAAATTAGCTAGCCTCACCACCTGATGATGACAGCCCTCCGAACACTTGCAAGTATACAGTGTTAGCGCCACGCAAGAGTGTAGGTGCACTGCTTACAACATGGACTCCAGTTCCAAGGTGGACCGCATTGTGAAGACATGAGGAATGGACCTGCAAATATGGAGGATGAGATGGATGCAGAGGCACATATCAATACACCACGCAGTGTACAATACAACAACAATATGCACTATGAATGTATACACAGTATTGACTACAGACTGCCCACACAGCTCATGGGAGTCCAATGTCACCATGTACGTCAATGTCACTTGGGCACACCCTTTGCAAGCCCATGGAAACGGGAAGCAGGAGGGGTGTGTGTGACAAAAACCCAAGCATCTGAACCAAATCCATGACAAGCCTGCATGTGCCCAGCCACAATGCAGCGTATGCCCACGGGAGCCACACAAGGCAACACACTGTCCCAAAAAAAAAAAAGAAAAAAAAAAGAAAAATAAACATCAAAAATGGCCATTAATGGGCCCGGGGGGGTTGGGGAAGCCACACAGGAGGTCCGAGGACAGGGTGCACACCAAAACCCACCTGTGTGGATCTTGCGTAAAAAAACACCTCCATGGGCTCATGGCCTACACGGCTACCCTATTGTGGGAGTATCACTGCTGTCGCTATCCTCACCCCCTGCAGCTGCATCCGGAGGTGGTGGCACTATGGGAGGCAGCCCACGCAAAGCCCTAGTCTGTTCCTCCATGGCTGCAAGCATGCGGGTGTGGTAGGTCTCGTTCTGGAGGATGAGTGTGCGGAGGTCCCCATCCAACAACTCACGGGATGCCCGGACCTCCGCCCTAGTTGCCTGCATCTCAGCTGAGAGCGTACGGGTGAGACGCTCCAGCTGCTGTTCTGTCCTTCGGTTTGTTGAAGCCTCAAGCTCAACAAGAGTCGTCCTGAGGTGAAGGAGTTCCAGCCTCAGGGCTTCCCTGTGGCCCTGGGACTCTATGGAGATGGCTTCCTGCAGAGTCGCCAGTGCCACCCGCCTGTCCCTGTCGGACGCCAACATGTCCTCCCTTTGTGACTGGCAGATGGAGTCGGTTGCCTGCTGTAGTCGCTCCATCAGCCTTTCGGGGGGGGACAATGGAAGTGGGCACCCTATCCATGGCCTGAGCCATCATCTCTGATGATGCTGCCTGTTGGGTTGCCATACCGTAAATGGATAGCTCCCATGCGGTATTGCCAGGTGGCGTACGGCCACCACGTCGGCGGGCACCACACCTGTCTGGGGCAAGGCGAACTGCGCCTTGCTGTGCCGGCAGTGCCTGAGGCTGCAGGACTGCATTCCCCCTCTGATCTGCTGGTCCAGGAACAGGATCAGATGTCGCGGAGTGTGACCCTGCATCCGTAACCACCAAAGGCGTACCTGCCAACACTGACATCCCCATTGAGGGTTCTAACCCTGGTGCAGGTGGGTCGGACAGAACAGAATCCCTCCCAGGAACACTCACCTGTGACGGCACGTAGGTCTCATCATCCGAATCAACACCTGAGTACAGCTCGGGGGAGGTGCAGCCAGAGACACCCCTTGAGAGCACGACCTGCAGCAGTTGTGGGTTCTCACCCACCACCACACCACGTCCCTCACTGGTGGTCGGTCGGCCCTCAGACCCCTCCTGGGTCTGCACCATCTCCACAACCCCAGCAGTATCAGGTGCGTCTTCCCCTGCAAAGACATAAAAGAAAACAAATGGAAACAGGCATTAGCACTATGGCACACAATGAGGGCTGAGAGGCTACAGAAACAGTACTTGATTGACACATGTCCCACATGACTAAAACACTCCCATGCATGCACCGTCACTGCGTGTGATGGGGAGGCAGATGGCACACATTGATGACACCAAGATGGAAGATGAACACATTTGCTGCATGCTGCCTAGCAGTGGCATCACACATTGGCCAGTGATTGGCAGGTCAAATACACATGCCATCACACAGATGGCATGTACCCTAGCCATGAAGTGAAGAGGGAGAGGAGGTCACCAATTGTTCATTCAGTCCAGTTTGTTCATATGATTGATTATTTTCATTGTAATGGTTCAAATGTTTAACATGCAGCTGCCAGTCAAAAATGGTCCTATAGCACAGGGACATGTCCAAACTAATCATGTCCACGAAACTGAGCCAGTCCACTGTACCATAGCCATGTCAGACATGTGACAATAGGACTGAGAAATCCCGAGTAAAAGTGGTGGTATGCAAACAATCTGCCTGAATTAACAGAGGTAAATAAGCAACAGTGTAGTAGCAAGATGACACTCCAAGGGCAACTGGCGTGGTGTTGGGCTGGATGTCTAATGTTGGCCGAAGGGATGCTGCTATACCCAAATGCTGTTGCCAAGAATGTTTAGGAAGAGGCACATGGGTGAGCCGAACCACTCAGGCACACACACCCTCCCCTGGCACCCAAACAGAAGCCCTCCCACACACACCATGCACATGGATGACACACACATGCATGTGCAGTCACCGGACAATGCCTCGTAATCTGCCACTTCTCCCACGCCTTGGATCTGTTCCTCCGTGACGTAGGTCCCAGCAACCTGCTCATGTGGAGTGAGTTCTATGTCGTCTGCTGGAGACCCACCTCCAGTCACTAGAGTTGCGGCATGACTTGAGGCCAGCTTATTCTTTGCCCTGCGCTTCAGGTCATTCCAGCGCTTGTAGCATTCATTAGCTGTGCGCCTCACGATTCCAAGGGCACTTATGATGTCCGCAATGGTCTGCCAGTGTGCCTGACGTCGTGCAGGTGTGGTCTTGGATCCTGCAACAATCACCATTTCGCGGTCATGTGCGGACATATACTCTACAAGTGCATTCAGTTCGGCCTCATTGAAGCTGGGCTTCCTTGACGGGCCGGACTGTGTAGCCGTGTCTGGGGCATCAGCCTCTACTGGACGAGCACTCTTCCTCTTCCGCTTGGAAGGTGGTGGGGATCCGGAGTGTCCTGCGCCGCTCTGGACACTAGGGGCAGGAGCGTGGGATTGCACACTCAGCATGGGAGTTGGTGCAGGCATTATCTCAAGTGTGATGGTGTCAGGGGGAATGTCAGCATGATGGACTTGGACCGACACTGTCCTGGATGGGTGTGTGAGAGGTGGGGTGGATGGAGCCGCAGCTGCCCCTGCAGCCTCCCCAGCCTGCTACGCGGGGCAGCAGATGACCTAGCTGCCCCTGATCCACGTGGCCTGATGACACCAACGTTCACAGGCGCACGTGGCCTAGACCTGCTGACCTGGAAGTCAGCCATGGAGTCACCCTGTGCCAGGTCTGGTTCCACAGTGGGCTGGTCCAACAAGGGCTGAGCATGGATGGTGTCAGCCACGGTAACCTCAACCAGGGGGGGGGGGGGCATGGGTGTCCCTGACTGCTCCTCCACACATGGGGGGCTAGGGGCACCCTGCAAGTCACGGCCACGTCCCCTACCGGATCCACCACGGCCACCACTTGGGGCTCGGCCACCTTTGCCACCCTTACGGCTTGTTCGCCTCCCAGCCATGGCACTGATGTTATTGTGCGTATGGGAGTCGATGTGAACTATTGTCCTGGGCAATTGGGGGTCAAAGGGGTTGGGTACCAGATGGGAATCGTACCCTAGTGCTCTAGCAAGGCTGTATGTCACCCCAAAAAAGCGAAGTAAGGTGCACGCAACCCCTCCTAGACCACGTGCGTGGAAAAATAAACCTGCACTACGCTGTGGCACCCAGGAACACAAGAATGAATGTATGCGTGTCACACGCAGCCTAGAATGACCTCTGAAGGGGTACGCGACACACGGGGCAAGCACAGATGTTAGATACGTGCGCGACTCACCGTCCGCCAGGAACAAAAGCGTGAAAAATATGCGCGTGTGCGCGTTGGCAACACCCCCGCCAAAA
This sequence comes from Ambystoma mexicanum, assembly GCF_040938575.1. NCBI lineage: Eukaryota > Metazoa > Chordata > Amphibia > Caudata > Ambystomatidae > Ambystoma > Ambystoma mexicanum. Next base: position 382,976,367 of record NC_090925.1, read on the forward strand.
GAAGAATTGTACGCTGTCTGAGGAGACAGGACAACAGTAGTAGGGAAGCTGTTTGAGGAAACAGGCCCAGGAAAAAGAGGTAAAGAGAAAAAGCTGTCAGAGGTAACTGGGAGTATGAACTGGAAACGCTGTGAAGTAAATCGCGTGTGAACCGACAAGAAGTACAGATTTCACCCACTCGCTCTCCACGAAAAGCACGTACAAGGAAATGGCGCTCTACACATACCTTTTATACACACGTCACAGACGCGCATACGCAATGAGGCCATTTCCACCAATTACGCGCTTTGACACTCGGACGTATATCTCTTCAGTTTTACACGCGCCATTCTCTAAGGCCATGCGCGTGACGTCACAGCTGCGCATGGTGGCCTTTGGGCCAATGAAATCGCATATGCGAGCACACGTGGTAAAACTGCACGTCCGAGTGTCATCGCGTGTAATCGGAGGGAAGTGAGCGTACACGCGATTGGCCTGGGTACGTGTATTTTCTGGGGTGCGCAGGAAGTTCCACACACGATTGGTGGAAATCCACGTGTGCTCTGTCATCACGTGTAATGAGGGAAACACCTGCGCGCCTCACGTCACAGACGCGCTCACGCGCTAAGGGCCTTTGGTCCAATGAAATCGCATATGCGTGCTGACGTGCATACGCGCTAAGGGCCTTTCCTCGATTTACACGCAGACGTGCAGGATTTTCACGTGCCAAATCACTCCGTATCAAGCTGGCCACGCGTAAGCACACGGAAGACCATGCTCCTGCCCAGAAGGCCGAACTACTGCCCCCCAGAGCCCCGAGCACGCTCCCACCTGCCATCTGCTGCTGCCTGACTGCCTGCTGCCCACGTGCCCTGCCATTTGCTGCCTGCACATCAGCCAGGGGTGCTGTTGCTGTGACCACCCCTGCTGGAACCGAAGACTCCCGACTGGGATTCCATCGCTCCACAGCCCAGCCCCAGGACCCAGTTGCCCACCCACTCCTGCCTCTGGGGTTGTCATGTCGGGGCAAACACCATCTGAGACCACTGACAACCCCCGGCCAGAGAGGCAGAGGGGCACCAGCTTCAGTGCCACCGAAGTTGGTGTCCTGGTGGAGCAAGTCCTGGGGCAGTATGATGCCCTCTTCGGAAGTTCCCGTGCCGACAAGGAAGGACGGACTCGGATCTGGACTGACATCGTGACTGCCATCAACGCGGAGGGGGTGGCAGTCCGCGACTTCCAACATGTCAAGAAGCGCTGGGAGGACTTCAGGTCCAGGACCCTGAACAAGGCCCGGCGCCTCTTGAAGACAGCGGATGCCAAGGGGCGCCGGGGCCACTTGTCGGAAGAACAGATGAGGGTCCTGGAACGCATATCCCCAGCGCTCCACGTCCAGGTCCTTGAGAGGCAGACCCGTCTGGAGTCGAGCGGTAAGTGTACATGCATTGTGAGCTGTGCGTGTGGTGATTTTTCAGTAGTGTGCAGGTTGCACATCTGTTTGTATGGGGTCGAGTATGGGTGGGGGTATACAGGGCCGTGGGGCTAACACATGCGAGGGCTGGAATGTGTGAGACATGGATGGTGCTTGTGTGTGTAGGCTTGCATGCCAAATGCAGTTGTGTGGGCACACATGTTTGGATGAATGTGTATGTAAGTAGACATGTCCGTGATGTCACGCATGTTTGTTGTTTTCAGCTGCATGTATCAGCACTGTGTACATGTACATGTCTGTGTATTTGACATGGGTGCAACAGTGATGCAACATGGATGCATGTGACAGCGGTATGTGGAAGCCTGATGGGCAGATGTGACATGGATGCCCATCTGAACACTGCGACACTTGGCAGAGGTGTACACATGCATGCAAGTGTGGTGGTGTGTGTACATGTGTGGTGCACTTCCTGTGTTGCATGTGATGTCTGGCTCACCTTTGCCTGCTCATGCTGTTGTATGTGTATGGATGGTGCTGGCAGTTGCGATATGGCTGTGGTATGGCTCATGTGTGCGAGTTGAAATGGCATGTGTGTTGGGGATTGTGATGACATGTCTGAGGTTTGCCAATGCCACTCATGTACAACTGTCATGTGTGTATGTGTCCATTGTACAGTGCCCTGATGCCTGTGTTTTATTTCTCCCTGTCTGCAGCGTCAACTGATGAAGAGGGCGGAGAAGGTGCTGTGGAGCACAGCGGCGGGGATCCCACCGCCAGCCGGAGACGCAAGGCCCGGCTCCCCTCCCATGTTGTCATCTCGTTGGGGAGTGAGGAGTCCGGTGCCGTGTCCCAGGCCGCAGCTGCAGTGGGGAGGTCCAAGAGGTGGAGGTTGGAGTTGGACTCCTCGGCAGCAGAAGGGGCAGCTGGGACCCCACAGGGCCCAATGGGGGAAGATGGCACGGAGTCATCCAGGTTGGTGGGGGGTTTGGTGGAGGAGGAGGCCGTGCAAGCAACAGAGACGGGGTCTGGAGGTGGGGATCCCACTGGTCCTAGTGGTGCAGTGCAGGACCAGGGACAGGAGGCAGCACAGGCCGCCGCGGAGGTGCCTGTGTGCAATCCTGTCCCTGATCCTGTCCCTGCATCATCTTGCACCAGCAGGGATGCCTACGTCCAGACCCGTTTTCAGGCAGGGGATGAGCTCACGACAACTGGCCTTCCTCTGCCTGCGGACGTGGCTATCCGGGTCCGGGTTGAGCCTGTTCTGAGTGGTGTGGCGTTGCGTCAACGGGCCATGCGAGGTGACCTGCAGTCTTTTCATGAGGAGACCGCACGTCATCTCGAGTGGCTCGTTGACCACGTCAGCCTGCTGGGACAGGTCACCCAGGCCGGATTCCTCCCTATGATGGGGCTTGCTCCGACCCCCTCCTCAACTCAACCCCCTACACGCCAGTCGTCCTCCGTGCCATCTTCCCACCCATCAGTCACATGGGTGCCCTGTGGAGCTGCCTCTGACTGTGCGGCCAGGCTGGTGGAGGAGGCATCCCTGCCACAGTCGGGAGTCGGACGTCCAGCAGGGGTGGCCACATCAACGACTGCACCCCAGCCGGCGGAGGATGTGCAGGCAGCAGGAGGCAGTGCACGGGCAGAGGCACAGCAGCAGCAGCAACGTGGTGGGAGCCATGAAGGCTCGGGGCCTTCAACATCGGAGGGGCAGGCATCGGCCGGAGGGCAGGAGGACCCAGGACAGAGAGTGTCTTCCGTGTGGCAGCGGTTGGGCCACGCCATAGATGCGGAGCAGCAGCGGGCGGAAGAGGCACGGCTCACAATGGTCAGGGCAGAGAACTCCATGCGGAGGGCCCTGAGGCGGGCCGAGTGCCTCGAGGCAATCCGCAGGGGTTTGGAGGTGGACACGTCGACGGCCCTGCGGACCCTCGGGGCCATGGAGGAGGACCGCCTCTGGGACATTGAGCAGGAGTTTGATGATGCCCTGGCCCGGGACATCCACAAGTGAGCCGTCAAACTAGCCTGCTGCCCTTGTACATAGTTATGTAGGTAGTGTTAGGTTTAATTTTTTTTGGGATTTATTTTGGACCTTTCGGACATTGGCCACATTTTTGTATATAGTTTATTTTCTTAGTTAGTGTAGTTAGATAGGTTTCCTTTCTTCTGTTGGGATAATGGACCCTGGCTTGTTCGTATGTACATAGTTCACTGTTGTATTGTATTTTTCTTTCACATTTTAACCATGGAGCAATGGCTTTCTATTTTATTTCCCATTGGATTTTGTTTTCTGGACAGTGACTTTGGACACCATTACTTTGGATTTTGATTTTTGGTTTTGCTTTTTTTCACGGACATGCTTGTTTTCATTTTTGTACATTCCCATTTATGTTTCTTTATTTTTGATTCTATTTATGTTTCCTTCAATACATATTTTTTTATCAAACTTCAATGTGTAGTATCATCTCATTGGTTTAATGCATATCATGATATGGCTTTTGAGATTCACTGACACCCATTGGGTGTATGTGAGGGAAATGTGTTTGTTTCGGAACTTGCAATTGGTGTTCTGTCATGTAATTGCCAATTATGAGTGGGTGGATGCAATAATTGGGTGGGTGTTTTGCATTTGGAGGCTGACCATAGGGACCAGGGGTCTAGATTGTGATGACATGTTGGCTGGGGAACATGAGTTGGACATGGGTGGGGGCCTGCTGGCAGGTGCCCCACAGTGCTGGGGGGTGGGGGTGGTGGGAGACATGAGTGGGGCCCTGGTGGAGGGTGCCCCTGACTGCTGGGGGGTAGAGGGTGGTGGGAGACATGGGTGGGGGCCTGGTGGAGGGTGACCCTGCACTGCTGGGGGGTGGGGGGGGTGGGAGACATGGGTGGGGGCCTGCTGGCAGGTGCCCCACAGCGCTGGGGGGGTGGGGGTGGTGGGAGACATGAGTGGGGGCCTGGTGGAGGCTGCCCCTGCACTGCTGGGGGGTGGGGGTGCAGGGGGACATGAGTGGGGGCCTGCTGGAGGCTGCCCCTGCACTGCTGGGTGGTGTGGGTGCAGGGGGACATGAGTGGGGGCCTGGTGGAGGCTGCCCCTGGTGGCTGGGGGGTGGGGGTGGTGGTAGACATGAGTGGGGGCCTGGTGGAGGCTGCCCCTGGTGGCTGGGGGTGGTGGTAGACATGGGTGGGGGCCTGGTGGAGGCTGCCCCTGGTGGCTGGGGGGTGGGGGGGGTGGTAGACATGAGTGGGGGCCTGGTGGAGGCTGCCCCTGCACTGCTGGGGGGTGGGGGTGCAGGGGGACATGAGTGGGGGCGTGGTGGAGGCTGCCCCTGCACTGCTGGGTGGTGGGGGTTCAGGGGGACATGAGTGGGGGCCTGGTGGAGCCTGCCCCTGGTGGCTGGGGGGTGGGGTGGTGGTAGACATGAGTGGGGGCCTGGTGGAGGCTGCCCCTGGTGGCTGGGGGGGTGGGGGTGGTGGTAGACATGGGTGGGGGCCTGGTGGAGGCTGCCCCTGGTGGCTGGGGGGTGGGGGTGGTGGGAGACATGAGTGGGGGCCTGGTGGAGGCTGCCCCTGCACTGCTGGGGGGTGGGGGTAATAGGGGACATGAGTGGGGGCCTGGTGGAGGCTGCCCCTGGTGGCTGGGGGGTGGGGGTGGTGGTAGACATGAGTGGGGGCCTGGTGGAGGCTGCCCCTGCACTGCTGGGTGGTGGGGGTGCAGGGGGACATGGGTGGGGGCCTGGTGGAGGGTGGCCCTGCACTGCTGGGGGGTGGGGGTGGTGGGAGACATGGGTGGGGGCCTGCTGGCGGGTGCCCCGCAGTGCTGGGGGGTGGGGGTGGGGGGTGACATGAGTGGGGGCCTGGTGGAGGCTGCCCCTGCACTGCTGGGGGGTGGGGGTGGTGGTAGACATGAGTGGGGGCCTGGTGGAGGCTGCCCCTGCACTGCTGGGGGGTGGGGGTGCAGGGGGACATGAGTGGGGGCCTGCTGGAGGCTGCCCCTGCACTGCTGGGTGGTGTGGGTGCAGGGGGACATGAGTGGGGGCCTGGTGGAGGCTGCCCCTGGTGGCTGGGGGGTGGGGGTGGTGGTAGACATGAGTGGGGGCCTGGTGGAGGCTGCCCCTGGTGGCTGGGGGTGGTGGTAGACATGGGTGGGGGCCTGGTGGAGGCTGCCCCTGGTGGCTGGGGGGTGGGGGGGGTGGTAGACATGAGTGGGGGCCTGGTGGAGGCTGCCCCTGCACTGCTGGGGGGTGGGGGTGCAGGGGGACATGAGTGGGGGCGTGGTGGAGGCTGCCCCTGCACTGCTGGGTGGTGGGGGTTCAGGGGGACATGAGTGGGGGCCTGGTGGAGCCTGCCCCTGGTGGCTGGGGGGTGGGGTGGTGGTAGACATGAGTGGGGGCCTGGTGGAGGCTGCCCCTGGTGGCTGGGGGGGTGGGGGTGGTGGTAGACATGGGTGGGGGCCTGGTGGAGGCTGCCCCTGGTGGCTGGGGGGTGGGGGTGGTGGGAGACATGAGTGGGGGCCTGGTGGAGGCTGCCCCTGCACTGCTGGGGGGTGGGGGTAATAGGGGACATGAGTGGGGGCCTGGTGGAGGCTGCCCCTGGTGGCTGGGGGGTGGGGGTGGTGGTAGACATGAGTGGGGGCCTGGTGGAGGCTGCCCCTGCACTGCTGGGTGGTGGGGGTGCAGGGGGACATGGGTGGGGGCCTGGTGGAGGGTGGCCCTGCACTGCTGGGGGGTGGGGGTGGTGGGAGACATGGGTGGGGGCCTGCTGGCGGGTGCCCCGCAGTGCTGGGGGGTGGGGGTGGTGGGTGACATGAGTGGGGGCCTGGTGGAGGCTGCCCCTGCACTGCTGGGGGGTGGGGGTGGTGGTAGACATGAGTGGGGGCCTGGTGGAGGCTGCCCCTGCACTGCTGGGGGGTGGGGGTGGTGGGAGACATGAGTGGGGGCCTGGTGGAATCTGCCCCTGGTGGCTGGGGGATGGGGGTGGTGGTAGACATGAGTGGGGGCCTGGTGGAGGGTGCCCCTGACTGCTGGGGGGTAGGGGGTGCAGGGGGACATGAGTGGGGGCCTGGTGGAGGCTGCCCCTGGTGGCTGGGGGGTGGGGGTGGTGGTAGACATGAGTGGGGGCCTGGTGGAGGCTGCCCCTGGTGGCTGGGGGGTGGGGGTGGTGGTAGACATGGGTGGGGGCCTGGTGGAGGCTGCCCCTGGTGGCTGGGGGGTGGGGGTGGTTGGAGACATGAGTGGGGGCCTGGTGGAGGCTGCCCCTGCACTGCTGGGGGGTGGGGGTGCAGGGGGACATGAGTGGGGGCCTGGTGGAGGCTGCCCCTGCACTGCTGGGGGGTGGGGGTGGTGGGAGACATGAGTGGGGGCCTGGTGGAATCTGCCCCTGGTGGCTGGGGGGTGGGGGTGGTGGGAGACATGAGTGGGGGCCTGGTGGAGGCTGCCCCTGCACTGCTGGGGGGCGGGGGTGGTGGGAGACATCAGTGGGGGCCTGGTGGAGGCTGCCCCTGCACTGCTGGGGGCGGGGGTGGTGGTAGACATGAGTGGGGGCCTGGTGGAGGCTGCCCCTGCACTGCTGGGGGGTGGGGGTGCAGGGGGACATGAGTGGGGGCCTGGTGGAGGCTGCCCCTGCACTGCTGGGTGGTGGGGGTTCAGGGGGACATGAGTGGGGGCCTGGTGGAGCCTGCCCCTGGTGGCTGGGGGGTGGGGGTGGTGGTAGAAATGAGTGGGGGCCTGGTGGAGGCTGCCCCTGGTGGCTGGGGGGTGGGGGTGGTGGTAGACATGGGTGGGGGCCTGGTGGAGGCTGCCCCTGGTGGCTGGGTGGTGGGGGTGGTGGGAGACATGAGTGGGGGCCTGGTGGAGGCTGCCCCTGCACTGCTGGGGGGTGGGGGGTAATAGGGGACATGAGTGGGGGCCTGGTGGAGGCTGCCCCTGGTGGCCGGGGGGTGGGGGTGGTGGTAGACATGAGTGGGGGCCTGGTGGAGGCTTCCCCTGCACTGCTGGGTGGTGGGGGCGCAGGGGGACATGGGTGGGGGCCTGGTGGAGGGTGACCCTGCACTGCTGGGGGGTGGGGGTGGTGGGAGACATGGGTGGGGGCCTGCTGGCGGGTGCCCCGCAGTGCTGGGGGGTGGGGGTGGTGGGTGACATGAGTGGGGGCCTGGTGGAGGCTGCCCCTGCACTGCTGGGGGGTGGGGGTGGTGGTAGACATGAGTGGGGGCCTGGTGGAGGCTGCCCCTGCACTGCTGGGGGGTGGGGGTGGTGGGAGACATGAGTGGGGGCCTGGTGGAATCTGCCCCTGGTGGCTGGGGGATGGGGGTGGTGGTAGACATGAGTGGGGGCCTGGTCGAGGGTGCCCCTGACTGCTGGGGGGTAGGGGGTGGTGGGAGACATGGGTGGGGGCCTGGTGGAGGCTGCCCCTGCACTGCTGGGGGGTGGGGGTGCAGGGGAACATGAGTGGGGGCCTGGTGGAGGCTGCCCCTGGTGGCTGGGGGGTGGGGGTGGTGGTAGACATGGGTGGGGGCCTGGTGGAGGCTGCCCCTGGTGGCTGGGGGGTGGGGGTGGTGGGAGACATGAGTGGGGGCCTGGTGGAGGCTGCCCCTGCACTGCTGGGGGGTGGGGGTGCAGGGGGACATGAGTGGGGGCCTGGTGGAGGCTGCCCCTGCACTGCTGGGGGGTGGGGGTGGTGGAAGACATGAGTGGGGGCCTGGTGGAATCTGCCCCTGGTGGCTGGGGGGTGGGGGTGGTGGGATACATGAGTGGGGGCCTGGTGGAGGCTGCCCCTTCACTGCTGGGGGGTGGGGGTGGTGGGAGACATCAGTGGGGGCCTGGTGGAGGCTGCCCCTGGTGGCTGGGGGGTGGGGGTGGTGGGAGACATGAGTGGGGGCCTGGTGGAGGCTGCCCCTGCACTGCTGGGGGGTGGGGGTGCAGGGGGACATGAGTGGGGACCTGGTGGAGGCTGCCCCTGCACTGCTGGGGGGTGGGGGTGGTGGGAGACATGAGTGGGGGCCTGGTGCAATCTGCCCCTGGTGGCTGGGGGGTGGTGGTAGACATGAGTGGGGGCCTGGTGGAGGGTGCCCCTGACTGCTGGGGGGTAGGGGGTGGTGGGAGACATGGGTGGGGGCCTGATGGAGGCTGCCCCTGCACTGCTGCGGGGTGGGGGTGCAGGGGGACATGAGTGGGGGCCTGGTGGAGGCTGCCCCTGCACTGCTGGGGGGTGGGGGTGGTGGTAGACATGAGTCGGGGCCTGGTGGAGGCTGCTCCTGCACTGCTGGGGGCTGGGGGTGGTGGGAGACATGAGTGGGGGCCTGGTGGAATCTGCCCCCGGTGGCTGGGGGATGGGGGTGGTGGTAGACATGAGTGGGGGCCTGGTGGAGGGTGCCCCTGACTGCTGGGGGTTAGGGGGTGGTGGAGACATGGGTGGGGGCCTGGTGGAGGCTGCCCCTGCACTGCTGGGGGGTGGGGGTGGTGGGAGACATGAGTGGGGGCCTGGTGGAGGCTGCCCCTTCACTGCTGGGGGGTGGGGGTGGTGGGAGACATGAGTGGGGGCCTGGTGGAATCTGCCCCTGTTGGCTGGAGGATGAGGGTGGATTTAGACATGAGTGGGGGCCTGGTGGAGGGTGCCCCTGACTGCTGGGGGGTAGGGGGTGGTGGGAGACATGGGTGGGGGCCTGGTGGAGGCTGCCCCTGACTGCTGGGGGGTATGGGGTGGTGGGAGACATGGGTGGGGGCCTGGTGGAGGCTGCCCCTGCACTGCTGGGTGGTGGGGGTGCAGGGGGACATGAGTGGGGGCCTGGTGGAGGCTGCCCCTGGTGGCTGGGGGGTGGGGGTGGTGGTAGACATGAGTGGGGCCTGGTGGAGGCTGCCCCTGCACTGCTGGGTGGTGGGGGTGCAGGGGGACATGAGTGGGGGCCTGGTGGAGGCTGCCCCTGGTGGCTGGGGGGTGGGGGTGGTGGTAGACATGAGTGGGGGCCTGGTGGAGGCTGCCCCTGCACTGCTGGGGGGTGGGGGTGGTGGGAGACATGAGTGGGGGCCTGGTGGAGGCTGCCCCTGCACTGCTGGGGGGTGGGGGTGGTGGGAGACATGAGTGGGGGCCTGGTGGAATCTGCCCCTGGTGGCTGGGGGATGGGGGTGGTGATAGACATGAGTGGGGGCCTGGTGGAGGGTGCCTCTGACTGCCGGGGGTAGGGGGTGGTGGGAGACATGGGTGGGGGCCTGGTGGAGGCTGACCCTGACTGCTGGGGGGTAGGGGGTGGTGGGAGACATGGGTGGGGGCCTGGTGGAGGCTGCCCCTGCACTGCTGGGGGGTGGGGGTGCAGGGGGAAATTAGTGGGGGCCTGATGGAGGCTGCCCCTGGTGGCTGGGTGGTGGGTAGGTGGTAGACATGAGTGGGGGCCTGCTGGTGGCTGCCCCTGCACTGCTGGGGGGTGGGGGTGCAGGGGGACATGAGTGGGGGCCTGGTGGAGGCTGTCCCTGCACTGCTGGGTGGTGGGGGTGCAGGGGGACATGAGTGGGGACCTGGTGGAGGCTGCCCCTGGTGGCTGGGGGGTGGGGTGGTGGTAGACATGAGTGGGGGCCTGGTGGAGGCTGCCCCTGCACTGCTGGGGGGTGGGGGTGGTGGGAGACATGAGTGGGGGCCTGGTGGAATCTGCCCCTGGTGGCTGGGGGATGGAGGGGTGGTAGACATGAGTGGGGGCCTGGTGGAGGGTGCCCCTGACTGCTGGGGGGTAGGCGGTGGTGGGAGACATGGGTGGGGGCCTGGTGGAGGCTGCCCCTGCACTGCTGGGGGGTGGGGGTGCAGGGGGACATGAGTGGGGGCCTGGTGGAATCTGCCCCTGGTGGCTGGGGGATGGGGGTGGTGGTAGACATGAGTGGGGGCCTGGTGGAGGGTGCCCCTGACTGCTGGGGGTTAGGGGGTGGTGGGAGACATGGGTGGGGGCCTGGTGGAGGGTGACCCTGCACTGCTAGGGGGTGGGGGTGGTGGGAGACATGGGTGGGGGCCTGCTGGCAGGTGCCCCACAGTGCTGGGGGGTGGAGGGGTGGGAGACATGGGTGGGGGCCTGGTGGAGGGTGACCCTGCACTGCTGGGGGGTGGGGGTGCAGGGGGACATGAGTGGGGGCCTGGTGGAATCTGCCCCTGGTGGCTGGGGGATGGGGGTGGTGGTAGACATGTGTGGGGGCCTGGTGGAGGGTGCCCCTGACTGATGTGGGGTAGGGGGTGGTGGGAGACATGGGTGGGGGCCTGGTGGAGGCTGCCCCTGCACTGCTGGGGGGTGGGGGTGCAGGGGGACATAAGTTGGGGGCCTGGTGGAGGCTGCCCCTGGTGGCTGGGGGGTGGGGGTGGTGGTAGACATGAGTGGGAGCCTGGTGGAGGCTGCCCCTGCACTGCTGGGGGGTGGGGGTGCAGGGGGACATGAGTGGGGGCCTGGTGGAGGCTGCCCCTGCACTGCTGGGTGGTGGGGGTGCAGGGGGACATGAGTGGGGGCCTGGTGGAATCTGCCCCTGGTGGCTGGGGGATGGGGGTGGTGGTAGACATGTGTGGGGGCCTGGTGGAGGGTGCCCCTGACTGATGTGGGGTAGGGGGTGGTGGGAGACATGGGTGGGGGCCTGGTGGAGGCTGCCCCTGCACTGCTGGGGGGTGGGGGTGGTGGGAGACATGAGTGGGGGCCTGGTGGAGGCTGCCCCTGGTGGCTGGGGGTGGTGGTAGACATGGGTGGGGGCCTGGTGGAGGCTGCCCCTGCACTGCTGGGGTGTGGGGGTGGTGGGAGACATGCATTGTTGATCAGTAGTGCAAGGTGACATGTGGGTTGGCTGGGGGGCATGCCCATGGTGGATGGGCTGCCTGCGGGACATGGGCAGGGGTGCAGGGTAGTCCCCCGTGGTGTGGGCTGCCTGCAGGGGCCGTGGAGGTTGTAGAGCGAACACCTGGGAGGACCCACACGGCCAATTCACGTGTAGTACTCCCCAGATCCCCTGAAATACACGTACCCTGCTGAAATCGCGTGTGGAAATTACCGCGCACCCCTGCAATACACGTACCCTGCTGAAATCGCGTGTGGAACTTCCCGCGCACCCCTGGAATACACGTACCCTGCTCGCACGGGGCCAATCGCGTGTGGAACTTCCCGCGCACCCCTGAAATACACGTACCCTGATGGAATCGCGTGTGGAACTTCCCGCGCACCCCTGAAATACACGTACCCTGCTGAAATCGCGTGTGGAACTTCCCGCGCACCCCTGAAATACACATACCCTGCTGATTTTGCGTGTGATACTTCCCGCGCACCCCTGATGCACAGGTACACAGGACAATCGCGTGTGGAACTTCCCGCGAACCACTGAAATACACGTTCCCCGCTTGGCGTTTGCTGTTTGCCAGCCCTGTGAACTGGTCCAGGGTTAGCGCAGCCCTTTGCGATTATTTGGGGATTTTGAAGGCTTTTCCTTGCGCGAGGGCGTTCTTGGGGACGTAACTGGCGCTGCTGCAGGGTCGCTGCGCCACGCTGCGCCACGGCTGGTTTTGGATGCAAAAATCCATGAATACGCTGTGCGCGGTAATCGATTTTAGCACACGCGGCTGGCGCAGACATTCGCACGGGCATGCTGTGCGCCAGTCGCGTGCGCCACTTTTGTGCGAATTTCTATGGATTACCCTGTAAATTAATATCCCTAATCTGTACCAACTGTTTAAGGGATTTCAACCACAAGGGATATATTTAAAATGAGTACATTTTAATTATCTTGTTGCATACCATATGAAATAGACAAATATACTGTGTTCACCCTGCACCACACAAGACTGAAACACAAGTTCAGATTTGAAACCAAACCACATCAGAAGGCTTACAAAGGTCAGTATGAATGCAGCGAACTGCTGATGAAGCTGCATAACATACCCATTAATAACTGATGGCTCACATCAGACATATTTTAACTAAGGGATGCATTTATTTATTTATGTATAGGGCATTGCTATCTACAACCACACAAGTCATGGTGGTAAGCAAACTGAATTATCTTTTTTACTAAACAAATAGGAATTGCATTGTATGAGAACAGCGTGTAATTATAGCTGTTTTGTTTGTTTATGACATAGGAATCGATGACCGCATAAAGAGACAGGACCGCACCTATAACATAGAAACATGCAAATCCATATATGAACAAGAACAGAGTTGACTGAATTTGTCCAGTTACATTACTCATCTTCGGCCTGATTAAGTTGTGTTGGTGGCAAGTAGAGCAGTGCATGCAAAAATCCCCTCAAGAAGTTCCATAAGTCAGAAAAATAGTTTTGTTGGAATGAAACATGTAGGGCTGTACATCAACCCCTTCAATATGGTTGTTATAAAAATAGCCACTGTTTACACTTTTGTTGTCTAAGAATATAAGCATTTTAAGATTACAACTATTATCACAGACAGAAACTGTTGTTCGCTGTTGTATAATATTGATTGAACACTTTCAATGTACAAAAAAGTACAATTAATTTGTTAAGAAGAATAACACAATGTGATATGCATTTTTAAGCACATGTCACTTTGGGGTGCACAGAACACTTTGTGAAGTTTTTTTACCAATATTTTTCTACGTTGATGAAAGAATACATGCATATGAAAACATACAAGAAATAGAGTACAAATTGAATTCTTTTGACTCCATTTTAATTACTGCAAATATAATTCAATCATATCAGTTACAGAATGCATCATCGATATTCCTATTAGCCATACAGACCAATAACAGATGGTCCATTTAGTGTGTTGATGGTACAAATGCAACAACTGCAGATGTCTGGGTCAAACACCCAAGAAATGCAACAGAGCAGTAGCAGTAAGGCCTCGGTGAGAGTCACACGAACACTCCCATGGCTAGCAGGGCGTCCCTCAGCTGACAGGAGAAGAGGATATGCATACCATGGGCCAGCCCTACATTGGCACACATTCCCTTGCACAGCCGTCAAGTACATGACACCACAGTCCAGGCAAGGCACACATACGCAACACTTGAGATTCACACGTAATCATGATGCCACTAATCCATCATACTGCCTTTCACATGAAGAAGGCCACCATGGGGTGGTATGTCACTGTGACCCCATTGTACATTTCATACACTGCACGAGAGCATACCCTACAACCTTCCAACAAGGGTAATGATTCAATGTTTTCTGACTCCCAACAGGCGCACAAGACAGCTGTCCCCATGGAGGGCACCAGTGGCCTAGGCACACCAGGACCTCCAAGTCCAAAGAACAGAGCAAGCCATGCCACATCCAGAGAGGAAATTCCACAGAAGGAGACCTCCAGGATGAACCAGTCCAAGGGGCATGCTACTGGCACCTCTGGGGGCACAATAGCACCCACGGTGGAGCCTGCAGGACCTCCCACCACTGTGTCACCTCCCACCACTGTTGGGGAGTGAATTGTGCAAACCACCCACCTAAGTATGGATGACATACAGGCAGTGGAACTGGACAACACACTGGGCACTGGCACCACACCTTCTATTGCAGCAGCACCTCACTCTGGCACCCCTGGCTATGCCTCTCCAGGTGCCCCTGTGAGGGAGATGTCCCAGAGATCATCCCCCCTGTCCGGAGCCTGGCCCATGCAGTCTTCTCCTTCCCCCTCACCATGCCCTCCATTGGCACCAAACAGAGGACATGCTGAGTAGGCATCTGGCAGCCAGGGAAGGCACCTCCATCTCTCTTCAAGGCCATTGCCACAACACAGCATGGAAGACATCTGGGAGAGGCTCACACAGATGTAGCTGCAGTAGAACAGGATCTCAGGAGCAACAGTCTGACAAACAGACAATGCATGAGGCGGCGCTCAGTGCCTCCAGACAGGTTTCTAATTCCCTGGATCGACTGTGTCATTGTACATCTATGAGAACTGCTAGTACCACCCTCATGAGCCGATGGGTGTGAGCAAATGTCAGCCCCCAATAAGAACATCTCCACGGCCATAACTCTTACCCTTCAGAATTTCCATGGCAGTGAACTGGGCAGTTCTGTTTCAGCCACTCCTAAAGAGGGATATGTGACGAGCATGTCACTAAAGTGCTCCCAGCACTGCACCTATCATGCTGCTACTCCCGCGACAAAGGGTGCCAAGAGGAGGAGGTAATCAACACCTGTATAAAACAGACTGCAAGGGTAATGTGTTTGGGATGAGGGTGTGGGGAGGGTATTGTGATTGAATCCTGTGGAGTCATCAGTAAACCCAAGCCTAAAGTCTCCTAACATGTGGCCAGGGGAAGGCAGCCGCTACCTGATCCTCACCCTGGGGGTGGTAATATGATGGAGGATCACATGGGAGGAGATGGCTGTCAGGGGAAGTGGTGACTCCGTTAGGAGAGACACACTATTCACCCTCTTCTGAGGATGCGATTTCCATAATGCCCAACTATCTAATGGCATGTTGTCACTGTATAATTCCCTCTCCCAGAATTACCTGAGGTACAAAACTTAAAGACCCTTTTTATAATCATGAAAATTGTACAGATCAGGAAGTTAATATCACATCTTCTAGATGTTATGATTCTGCCTTATATCAAGGTCCAAAACCAAAAGGGAAAAACATCAACTCCTTTAATAATCTCCCCTAACTCAGAACACTCTCAGTTACCCAATCAGATGGGAGTAACTAAGAATAAAACAAGCAAGAACATTATGGACTACAAATTCCATAATGCTCTTAGTACTGAGACGAGGAAGAGGGGCTCAGAGTTAGAGAAATGGCATGAGCGGTCTAGTTGTTTTAAATCAGAACACTTGAGCGTGACCTTTAAAAACTTGAAGGCCCTTCAGGTGCGAGAGAAGCTGCAGTGCAATAAGCCGCAGTGAGAGAAGCCACAGCGGGAGAAGCAGCAGCGGGAGAAGCAGCAGCAGGAAGAGGTAGAAGATGATGGCGTTGTGGTGGCAGCCAAACACTGTGTAGTAAATATGGCAGAGTTAGGGACAACGAGGATTTGTAGCGGGAAGCAATACTGAAGCAAGCCATGCTGTGTGGGAGAGATGCTCCCGACATGCCATGAACTGCTCCAGTGCTACATTCACACCAGAGAGTGTACAGAGCTGCGAAAGCTGCATAGAAGTTCAGCGCGCAAGGTGGCAGACCGAGAGGAGCTGTCAGATGCAGAAGGAAAGAAGATGCAAAACCAGTGAGTCAGAAGGAGATGCCAAGGCATACCAGTGAGTTGGCCTGCAACAGGTGACCCAGGGGCACTCCAAAGGAGACTGCTAGGTGATAAGAATTATTTTGGGATTACAAATAGGGGAACATTGTAACTCAAAATGCCAGAACCAAAGAAAATTAGGCGAATTGAGCGCAACTCTCCTAATGTGGGATTCCAGATAGCGGAACATTGTAACCGGCATTGCCAAATTCAGAGGAAGCTGACATACAGACAAATTAGACATAACTCTCCTGAACAGGGATACCAATTAGGAGAATGTTATAATCCATATTGGCAAATCAGCAGAATAATAAAACTAAGGCAAATTGGATTCAAATCTTCCAGAAAGTTTCAAGTGGGAGACAATTGTAATCCACATTGCCTGCAGCCAAAAAGGCTGTATAACCAGAAAACAAAGGCCAGAGTAGCAAAGTCCTCCTTGTATGAGAGTCTACGGGAGAGAACTGTAATCTGCATTGACAAAAGCCAAAAGAAACGCAAGATAACAATTATCCTTTTGTGGAATATGAATTGTGAAAAGATGTAAACCTTTTTGATGAAAGCTAAAAAGAATATCAAGAGAAGCAGCTGTTGGTTCAAATCTCCTAATGTATGGTTCTTGTGTGGAGAATTGGAACAAGCATTCCCACAGAGTACAAAATTGTATTAGTAGGAGTTTTGTCCAGGAAGGCGAGTAAACCAGGAAAGGGAACCATTGTAGTTAGTCCTGGCAGGCGAGTGGACCAGGAAGAAGAATTGATTCTAAGTACGATGATTGTGGTAAAAAGTTGTGGTTGGAAAAAAAGTGTTGACTCAATCACTTTGTCTTGATAAACTGCTGCAATTCAGAAAGAGATTGTTGAAAACATCCTGACCAAAGTGTTTTTTTGAAGAAGTAAGAAGTGCTTACAAGCGATTGGCCTGTTGATAAAAGGGCACTTACATTTTGATTTATGAATTCATATTTGGAGGAGAAGATTTTGTTATCTCAAGCAGGAGTTATTTGGAAGAGAAAGACTTGTGTTTTTCCAAACAGACGGCTGTGAAAACATTAACAATTGCTTAACAATTGCTTTGATTTGTGAACAGATCTCTGGAACAGGGCCAAGTGAAAGGGCCTTGATTATGAGTAAGCCTTTGGAAGAGAGATAAACGCTTTGTCGAGTCAAAGGAGACACTGAATGAAAAATACTTTGTATGATACATTGAGCGGAACGTTGTTACTATACGGAACCTTCTTGAAATTGAACTTTGTTCTGAATATTCCTGAATTGATCCAGTGGAAAGGAATCCAACCCTGGTCACAAGGATTACTGGTTCTAAATGTTGAGTTCACCATTGTACGTTATTTTGTGGGATTATGTGTATTATGTTGTTGTATATATAAGTGTGAGGGTCAGATACTTTTTGGACACTAGGTGATTTTCTTTTGCCTTAGTTTGTTAGGCAGGGACATCCTTAATATGTTAGGGAAAGATATGCATTTGTTTCTCCAATTGTTATTTTATATGTATGACAACTTGTGAACAAACCTTACCTTTGTGTCTGTATCACGTCTCTGACCCTTTACACTATTGTCTTGAGGATGAGGGTGTGGGGAGGGTATTGTGTTGGGGATTTTCACACTTGCGTATTAAATACAAGTTAACTTTAAGAAATGCAAGGACATTCCTTTTTGTGTGACATTTCACCTAAGCCAGATGTTGTGCAACAGGGCACAGACAAGAAATGTGTTTAACCTTCTCTGCTCTGTGCATCAAGGGCCCTCCTATCCAGTGTAGACACCTAAAACGACCCTTCAGCAGGCCAAAATCCTGCTCTATGCACAGCCTGGTCCTGATGTGTGCCTCATTGGAGGCTACCACCTGTGGCAGACGTGGATTGCGCACAGGTGTCATTTGCCATGGTAACTGTGGGTATCCACAGTCAACTGCAAGGGAAAAGGACACAGATGTCAGACACAGTGCATTATGGATGTGTCGACTATTATACAGGCATTTTGATGGACACTCTGTGTATGCATTTTCCAGATTTTTCATACAACATGCTTTACCATCACAGTACTTGCATGTGGAGTCATTTGCTGTGGAGGAACATTTGAATTGTCAAGTTACACCATGCACACAGCTCGCAGGCATCACTTGTCACTTTCACGTAGGGCTGTACCGAATAGCATAATTAGTATTCGGCGAATACCGAATAGTTTGTTAACTATTCGGCCGAAGCCAAATATGAAGCCGAATAGATGCTTTATTTCATAAATCATGTTCCAAACTTAAAAAAAGACACTTATTAAAAAAACAAATAAAGCACCATTTTAAATGCATTCTATGCTTTTAGTTCTCTTAATTGTACTTAATGTAGCATCGTTATTTAAAGTATAAAAGCCAGAAATAAAGCAGATTTAACCAAAATGATGGGACCAAATGTACAGAAGATTGTTGCATATTGAGTGCCAGTTAAAGTAGGAGGCTTTACAAATGCAAAAGGACTGCCTTTGTGAATCAGATGCATTACATTCTCTATCCAGTTGCAAAGTAGATGCGGTCGAGTTTCGAAACTTCTTTGCAGCTCACATAGAAATGTATAAAATGGTTCATGTCGGCTCATGCAGCACACAAGTCAAGAGGAAATCTGAAATGCATGAAATCCTCACAACTATTCACCCCACCCAAACAAATGCTGCTCACTTTTCACTTATCCTAGCCACTCTTTCTCGCCAATACACAAACATATGCAACTTATAATTCCTGATAAAATATCAGATAATGTTAAACTCAGGACTCAAGTCCTTTTAAAAATTAAAAGGGGGGACTATGACGTACCCAATTGGAAGTGACATGACAGGAACTGAAAGTTTCTATGCACATTTCTTTCAGTTTGTTTTTTCTAACTGAAAAACGTGCACATTGCATATAAACATTCGCCAAAAGAAAAGATGTTCCTATATTGTTGCAGGCTAAGTATAAAAGATTAGCACTTTTATTGTCTAAGACTCTGTCACAAAACATGCCCTAAAGAGCAGATTACAATTTAAGATATTTGTCAGCTGTGTGATAGCAATTTGTCTGGTCGAATTCTATTCAGTTTTGCAAACTGAAGTCTATATTTGCATTTCTGAGTTCGTGTTGCACTATATTCAAATGAGAATGTCAAAGTATTCTGCAAGTGCCGAATAGCAAGGAACTATTCGGCCGGAGCCGAATAGCTTTTTTTCAGCCGGAATTCGGCCGAATACTTACTCGAACCCGAAGTTCGGTACACCCCTACTTTCATGGTATGTGATTGGCATGGAGGAATACATTTTGACTGTGTTGGTCCTGTGCATTGCTATCATGCATGTGCCCTGGTTATTTGTAATTGTGTAGGCTTATGGTGTCTGCATTCCTTCCATTATGGCTTTGCATACATGTTTGATGGAGTACATGGCATAACATTCTGCTAGTGTTGCATTGTCTTCATGTGGTGTTGAAATGTGAAATTCGATGTGTAGGGATGTGCTCAATTGCATTGTTGTTTCTGCATTCCTGCATGTGCGTATTGCTTGCGTGTTGGGGCAATATGCATCACCGACGTACTACTGCATTGTCCAGCCTGTCCTAGTCCGGTGGGTTGGTCGCTGTCATGTGCGAGGTGAGTGGGCAGGTCCTGCAAGAGCAAGACCTTGATAGGGCATGTATTGTTCAATTGTGGTAATATCCCCCCCTTCACATTGCATTTTACTGGTGCTGCGAGATCAGTTTGTGCGAACACACTTGTACCCACCGAGTTTCTATGTCTGTTGCCCTCTGTGCCTCTCCATGTTTGCAGGCAGTACCGGGTGTTCCGTTGGTTGTCAGTTAAGGTCCAGGGTGAGGGTCTGACCCGGGGTATTAGCGCTCGCCTTGAATGGCATCTCCTCCTCCTCCTCTCTGTGTCCTGTGCTGCTGTTCCAGCCTGTGCAGCTCAATGCGGAGCAGGGGCAGCTGCATGTCTTAGTTTGCAACAGCTAGTGGCAGCATGGTGTTGGAAAATGTGTTTGGGGATTGTGTGGGCCTTAGGTACTACTCCTGAAATGATTGGGTGTCCCATGACTTGATTTCCATCACCTGTATGCATTTACCTCCACGTTTTAGGCGGAGTTAACTGCACTGTGTTTTTGGCGGATTTACCACCCATTTTCAGTGGTATTTATTATTATTATTATTTTTTTATTTGTAAAGCGCACTAGCAGCCCACAGGCATCGAGGCGCTGTTGCAGGAAAATGTGTTAGTTACAGGAAAGTATATTAGCTCATGGTTACAGTGAGCTTGTATCCTTACAATGCGAGCTTTGTAGGTTACATGTGTGATTTACAAAGATTAAAATACAGTAGAAGGGAGATTACATTGCATGGAAAGTAGTAATACACAGCAAAAGCAAAGTAACGGGGCGAGTAGGGTCTTGTTATACAAACAGCATGATTTTTATCGCTTTCCTGAAGGCTATGTGCGACTCAATACTTCTAATGTGGGGTGGTAGAGAGTTCCAGTGGGTCGCGGCCAAGACAGGGAAGCTGGAGCCTCCTGCGTGAATCCTCCAGGTCTTGGGAATGGGGATTCGGTTGGTGTAAGCCGTTCTTCTGTGTCTGGCTGAGACAGGTTTGGAGAATCTCTTTGATACGTTAAGGGGGCAGTGATATGGATACATTTATGCGTGAGGGCAAGAGATTTGCTCAACTTGGAATATGGTGGAAACCCCGTTTTGTATCTCAGCTGTAATTCCAACGACGGAATTAGCGCCAGGGCTAATTCCACCATATGTTGGTGGCAATTCCCCTGGTGGTAATTCCGCCAGGGCTAATTCTGCCTGCAGAGTTACCGCCGCCTCATGATTCGGCGGTATGGTAAAAGTGGCAGCAATTGCATTACCGCCACTTTTACCTTATACCTCCACACTCATAATGAGCCCTATGGCACACGGACTGATTCATAAAGATTGCACTGCCATCTCGGTTGCACTGGGTGGCGAATGGATTAGTACGTGCCATTTATTTATTTGTTTTAGGGTAAGATCCAGTGCGTTCATCCTAGCCTTAGCCCAGTGTTGTCTCTGCATTGTGACCTAAAGCCTAAATCTTCTCTTCTCTTGTCTGATCATAGCCTGATTACTATCCTCGAAGGGTTCCTTAGTCTTAGTCACCTGTTGGCCCACTCCCTTGTAATGTTTTGCATTGGTCAGTCTTCTGTTCACTGATGGTTAATTTGTACTTCAGTGTATTTGTTGCAAGAGAGCAAACGTAACAGATTCTCTGAAGGCACAAGCGAATTAATTGCTTCTTAATATAGCCATGTATCCCTTTACCATTACAGATAATGCACACTATAGCATCCATCCAGCTGGGTGTTCTGTGAAGCCCAGCATGCAGTTCAGTGATCTGCATAATTGCCTCTCTGATATCACACCGCACCCAATTGAAGCCAGTTAAACATCCCCCCTACAATGAGTAACTAACACCCAAAATTGAAGTTGCTCAAAACTGGGACTGGAAACGTTATTAAATCACAACCATTGCTATCTCAAATCGCACCAAGTAATCTCAGAACACAAAACACAGGTGTGGAATCATTCATGGTGAGCAATTACAAGCATGACCGGTGTCCCAGGGTCAGCCAAAGTACCAATCAGTGAACCTGTGGACCTGCAGTGGGGACCCACCCAGCAAGACAAGCTACTGAGAAGGAGAGAACAATGTTGCAACAACATAAGGAAACGTGCATATTATCCATCTAGATGCATCAGAACAGGTTCAGTTCTGCAGCCCTTTTCACTCTGAGGGCTGGCTGCTGTCGCTAGCACTGTGACAGCAAGACTCACTGGTGGTAAGAGTTGTGGTGTACTTTTAAATTGCAGCATTAGTCCATTACAAGAGTATTGCATACATGTTTTGTATGCAAACATTGCAGGCTTCCATGTATTATATATGGGATAGTGGGTTAATTGCTGCACTTTATAAGGATACTGCAAGTCAGGGAGGAGTTCTGTGACCTGATAGAGCCGAGTTCTTTGAGATCACAGAACACCAAGGTGACGTGCAATAGTCTTTTTATATATGGTACTGTTTTTAATTGCTTATAATACCTGGCCACACACTGCCATTCCCTTTAATACATAATCTCTGGCATTATATAATGTAATAGATCTTTCATGTGATAATCAATATCATCAATAGAGAATCTGGTTTTAAAAAAGCAGAAATGCAGCCCCTAATGTTTTGCAGAAACGTAGTTCAAGCTGTTTCATAAAATGTATCGACTCATATTCATGTTGTACTTTAAAATGAGTAATAACATGCACATTCTTGCTCACATGTGTTAAACACCAGCAGTGCACACATTGAGCATTCTACCATAAACAGTTCCTTGTCAATTAATTGCTGTAAAGTGACACAGAAAACTAGCCTGCAAGCAAGGAATTTGCAAAGCTTTTCCCAGCGTGAAGTGCTGCAGAGTCAGGTGGCATTCTCTCTGCTGGCTCAAGCAGCGGGCATTGTGATGAAGAGCGGTTGTGATGTCATTTTCTTATTACAGGTCAGTTGTGATGTCACAACTAGCCTTTGATAAGAACATTGTTTCCAGGCTTTTATACAGATATTGCAGGCTGCCAAGAATTGTAAGGCCATTCTAGCACATTAGTGATTCACGGGAAGTGCAAGAGCCCACTTTTACACTTGTATGTGTGTTAAAGGTGCTAATTCAGCGCCAGATAGGGGGACACACCTACCAACTGTGGGAGTAAAGAAGATGCGCGGTGGGGGTGGCCACATGGGGAATAACTCAGATACCCTGAGCCACGGACACACTGTATAAAGGACTACAGCGGGAATAGAAGGGGTAACGATACATTGGATGTAAACTTTGTCCAACACACTGCTCTATGCTTAGCTAAAGGAGGGGAGGGACAAAAATAGCACAATTACAAATAAGCGTTGTGGGAAATCCCTTGGGGCGTGCTGGATCTGGGGACTTTTCAATCAAAAACACGTGACCATGACGACAGGGATGTGCAAAGGGGAGGAGGCTCAATTTACTCACCACATGGGAATTAACACATTCGGAACTGGGTGAAGTAACTGCAGGGTGGTCAGCCAAACAAGCCGCCCTGCACGGTAGTGGGGAGGGAGGCTCTGTTCCAGTGTCCTGGTCACATGACCACCAATGCCCATTGGCAGGCAGCAGAGAGAAGGGAAAACTGGACAGAGTGGCATTCCTGGGAGGACCAATCAGATGGTAAGTTCTTAAGCACTGATGAGGTAGCCAGCCCTCAAAGTATCTACCACAGAGTCTGCGAATGTCATTATCTAAGAGGTATCATGCGAATGTCTTCTTTCCCGCCAGGTGCAGGGTGTCTCGTTCTTAATGGTGCTGCCCAATGGCAGTGTATTAAAGTTCCGGCGGTCAGCACAAATGTTGCTTCATTAATAACAAGATGTTCCGGGGTGGGCTGTGAATAAAATGTGGTACCACATGGGCGGTGAGGTGATGGGAAACTATTGAACTGTTTGCTCTAATGACGCTTTCACTAATTAATGTAACTATCCAGGAGGAGGAGATTGCAAACCAATCAAATCCCTGGGAAGCACAGAAAAACCAAAATTCTCCAACTTGCAAGTGTTTCTCCTGACTTCCAACTATTGTATTTCTTGCTATAAAACTGTCATTCATAGTCCATTCAGATGTCAGCCTCTCAATCAGAGCTAATCCACTGTTCTCTTTGATTTGTGCTCACCCAGCTGTAATAAATAGTTTTGCCACTTGCCCGGTTTGTGCTGCATTTCTGAGTAGGTGGTTTTTATTATGCACTAATTAGCGGACCCCTGGATTTTCGTTTCAAGAAGGATGTCATTTTGGGTTCCTGCTCTCCTTTCTCACCCCTGCTCGCGTTGCTGTGTGGCGGTCACTGCAGCTGAAGGCCTTTCCAGCGTTCGCGTGGGAGATCCTAGATGTCACGGTGGTCCAATGGAAGATTTTGTGCGCCGGCTGCAGTCATGAGAGGAGCTCGGGTGTCGCGGATAGAGAGGGAGAGAAGGTACATACAGGTGGGGAGGGCTGAATGCTCCGTTGGTTAGAGGACGGGGTGGATAATCATAGTGCGGCTGGCTCCGTAATTACATAGAAGGGGTTTTCAGTAACTGGTGGGTCTGGTCGCCGGAGCAAGTAAGCAGGCTCATTTGAGGCGGGCATGTAGAAATTGTACATGATGCAGCAAGCGTAACGTAGAAAGAGCGGGGTTTATGGATGTGTAAAGGCAAATGTGTAAGGAATAAATACGGTCCCGAGTCCCCCTATATGTCTAAACACGAGTCGGGTTCAGACAGCTAATTTTTAGCCAGTCTCTGTGGCACGGGCAGTAAAAGCGCGTGGATCGAACCTGGAAGGTTGGTGGGTCAAACTCCTCCTCAGATGAAAAAACTGAGAATACAGGGCCCGTGACTGGGCCCATCCTCTGTCCGGGCAAGCTGTGCCCCGCAGTTTCCCCCGCCACCTGTAGGTAGCAGGATGGTGGGCGGATAGGGAGGGAGACTAATGCAGAAGGCACCTCTCTGGAGGTGCAAAGCCACATGCAGGGGGCTCAGGTGGGTGACTGTGTACACTCCTCCTGTGTGGTAGCGGTACGCGCATGTGCACGGGAAGGAGTGTGCGTGCGTGCGTGCGTGCCCGCCCACCTCTCCTGTTTACCTGCAGGTTGCTGAGCGGTACACATTCCCGTGGGGGTTCTCACGCATCACAAATCCAGGGCTGACACACATCACAGTGTTTCTTCATTGTGTCCACTAATCGTTCGTTGCTGTGGCTTCGCTGGCAACAGCGCCCATTCACTGCCTCTTTGGGCCTTCAATGCGCTACAATTGATTGGCCCATTAACTACGCACTGCTCGAATTGAGAAACCGCAGCGTTCCAGGTTGGCACTTCTGGGCTGCCATTTCTTTAACATGAGTTTATTGGCACTCCCCTGCCCAGGTTTTTACTCGCTTACCCAAAGGTGTGTTTCTTGCTTTTCTGCGTCGGGGCGGCATGGGACAGCGTAACTGATAGTGCAGGGGCAACGTGCTCACCGTGCAAGACGCGGAGCAACACAGGTTCAGGCGCTAGATTCATGCTTGAAAACAGCTGGGCATTAAGCACGTTATGAGTAACAGTACAGTTACAATAGTATGCAGTGCTCTAAGCCTTTAACCTAAACTTACTGCGTTGCTCGCAGGAAAATAATGAATAGCATTTATTTGCGTACAGTGGTACAACACGATAGAAATGTCGGTAGCAAGCTCTTTGATAAAAGGAAGGTGGTACCTGTTCATGGGTGTGAAACCGTGTGCTGTGGCGCCGGATATTATTATGATTAACGGCTTGTGTAGTAGCCCGTGAGCTAAGGTTTTTTCAGACTACAATCAACTTGGGGGGCTTGCATTATTAGAGGACATGGGGGTGGGCATCATTGTTGGCGTTCTGTGCGGTGTTGGAATTATTGAAGAGTGCCGCGAGTTGTTTTAATTTGTACAGGGGCGTGTAGGGTGTCATTATGTACCGCATTGCCGCCTGCCCAGTCATCAGGCGATATTTACAGCTGTGCACTCGGGGCTAATGGTACATCGGTTTACTATGGCAGTGGGTGGTACGACGTGCAGGACAGAGGTCTTCCACGTTGCCTTGCTTTTCAATGGAGAAGGATCAGGGATTTACAGTACAAAATAGCAGTAGATTTACACATTACAGAGATGACAGTCGTGCTTTCCCAAGCACAACAAAGGAAGGCAGTTTCGTATGCCTTACACGGCCCCCATGGCAACACCATTTCAAAAGTGGTCTATATAGGGGATGGGGTTTTAGAAGCAACTCTTTTTATTTCCTAGATGCGACGAGCTGAACGTACAGCTGGTACACAAATTTCCGGCCAATATGTCCTCCAGCATTAGGGAAATTACCGTGGGGAGGGGAAAGTGCATTACGTTGCACACGAGAGTGGCAGAGGGCATGGTAGCAAGTCAGAGGCAAAGCGACAAGCGGGAGATACCGTGTTCGTTACCCATTGCATTTTGGGGGGGAAACCGGTCAAGGCCCGGTTTTCTTTTGGCAGTCTGGGACTTATAGTAGTGGCGGTCCCTGCTGATGACTGGGTAACACCGTCAGAGGTAGGGACGTGTTTACTATGACTAGGCGCCACACATGCGTTATGTTGCGCATTGCAGGGAAGGTTGCGAGGCGCCCGCGTGTTCAGTATGGGTGACATTGAGTGTCTCCTCGTGGGGCTTAGGCAGGGCATTGGCGCCCATGAACATCGAAAATGAGGGCGAACTACCGTCAGTTGGGATGGGTGAGCAGTGCAGTAGGCTTGCATGTGTCATCAAGGGAATATTCCATGTGTACAGCCAGGTTTCAACTTGTCTTAGGTGTCGCTTTTATTTTGGCCAGGCTGAGCGACCCACTAGCAGCGAGGTGATGGTGTGCGGCCAGGGAAAGTATGGAAGGCTACAGCCGGGGGATTAACATGTGTAATTTCGGCGACGGCAATACCACTAGATAGTGACTGTTTTTAAACTGCACCACTTCCCGTGCAACTGCACATGGGAGGGCTAAAGCTTTCGATTGGGCCACAGTTTACCTGGGCGGAGCGTGCTGGAAGGATCATATCACTTGTGCGGTGCTATCGCAACTGCCACATGGTGCAGGGGTTGGTGGTACAGCTGCTGTTTCTGTAGAGGAGTGGGGTCTAAGGCTTTTATTGTAGGTGACAGCTGTACTCTTGGGAAAGATAGGGCTAGGCACCAGTAGAGCTCCAGTAAAGCAGCTAGTGGTACGGGTTTGGGGCGGTTGGAAGGACAAGACGCCCCAATGGCGGTCAATGTAAAGTTAGCAAAAGTATCTGGAATTATGGCGGGTGTAAAAGCGCTCGGACACACAATGTAGGAAAAGGGGATGAGCATGGTTTAAGTCCTTGGGGGGGACATGATATCACGTCGCGCTGTTATTTGGTACCGCAGTTGCTGCTCGGGTGGCTGGAGGTGAAAAACGATTAGGAGTAGTTTAGCTAATTGTAGGTATGGCACAACAACAGTGGATTAGTTATCAGCCACGTGGGTTGACGGCATTTGTTGGTGTTTTGTGGTAGCAGCCACAGAGATGACACAGGGGCTACAGTGTGTTCAAATGGGTCAGCTGAATTCGCAAGTAACTGGTAGGGGTTGGCAGTGAGGGACTCTAAAACGGAACTCACTTGGTGGCCCGTGAAGAGACGTTGCGGTAGACAACTTTTCAGTGCAGCAGGCTTTTAAGGGAATTTCCACCACACAAAGGTGGTTGGTCGGGATCACGCAGGGTCACACGATTTGACAGGAGTGGCAAGGCATTGCAAATTTGGAAGACATAAGAGTGAATAGGGCTAATCAGGGGATGTACAAAGCGTAGAGGTGAGGATAGCTCAGGGGGAGCAGGCTGGACTTGGAAGCAAGATGACACAGAGCAACAAAAGTTTGATCCCATGCTAGCCCTTGGAAACCTCGGGGTATTAAGCGCATTAGAAAAAACCTATTCTCCTACCAACGTTCCAAATGATATAAAGCAGGTTAGGAGAGGATGGGAGAATAGGCCGGGGAGGCAATAAGGGCACGGAGGTAGATGGATACCCTTGTAGGCAACCATATCTGGGCAGATTCTAGTGGGCATGGGATGGGACATATCTGAATTGGCCAGGGAGTGAAGGTTGCTGGGGCACTCAGGTCAGTGGCTGATCCACCGAGGTCAATGCACAGGAGGGCATACCCTACAAAACAGGTTGTCCAGGTTGGGTCATGGTGGGGTACCTTATCACTGCAGGGCCTTGTAGTTGCAAGGGCATTGATGCGGGGGAGAGGGCTCAGGCTATCCATTGGGCTGCAGAAAGTGGCCATGAAAGTTACTAATACACAACGCAATTTATTGGGCTGGCGCACATGGGTCAGTTCGGTGGAATCAATATAACACCAGTAATATGTAGCAAAAGGTGGGATAAGTTTTGAGCCAAAAGACAAGTCAGTATGTACAGTAGCTTCGTGTATAGACTCCACTACTCGGGAGTCGGACCAGTGCCTCTTGGGAGCCTAACACGGCAGGGGTGTTTGGTGGTGGCAACGAGGGCTCCGCTTCCTCGAACAAATGGCTTTCTTTCAGCCCGAAAACACCTGCAAGGGCAGGGAGGTATCAGGCACGGAGGGTTGAGAGAGTTGTGTCCACGAAGGAGATGGTTGGATAATGCGAGGAACGGAATCGGACCAGCGCCTCTTGGGAGCCTAAAAACGGCAGGGGCGTCTGGTGTTGGCAACGAGGGCTCAGCCTCCTCGAACAAATGGCGCTCTCTCACCCCTAAAACACCTGCAGGGGCAGGGTGTTACCAGGCACGGAGTGTTGGGAGAGTTGTGCCTAGTAAGGAGATGGTTGGAAGAGAAGGAGGCAGTTGGCTTCAAAGCAGTGGTAGAACCAGGAGCCGGTGGTGCGAGAGCAGGTCAAGGAGGATGGAAATGTGGGGGGGGACTGAGGTACCCCAGGATCAGGCACAACTGGCAAAGGTGACATCCCTGGTCAAAGAAGGATAGAAGGACTGGCACCGGGCAGCAAGGTGTACACAGAACTTCTAGACCTACAAACTAGGAAAAGGGGGAGCCACGGTGGGCGGTAACCCACCTTTGGCGTGGCGGTGTTGTGGCAACCAATGAGAACAGAAAGACTCCGAATGAGCCATTGCTAAACCGGAAGGGGCTTTGCCCATTCTGGACAGTGCCTCCTGGGAGCCTAAACGGAGGGGGTGTCTGGCGGTAGCAATTGGGGCTCAGCTTCCCCCCAACAAACAGCGCTCCCCCAGTCCGCAAATACCTGCAGGGGCAGGCGGTTCTCTGACTCGAAGGTCTTGGGGGAGTTGGGCCTGCAATGGACATGGATAAAAAGGGGGAAGCAGGACGAGGAGCAGTCGCCACATCTTTGGAACTATTTTCAATATCTGTTTGCTGTGGTTATATACATGTGTGAAAATAAATCTGCGGCCTTGTTATGCCAAACCAAAGGAAAATGTCTCATTCAGCACTTTACTGGAGGGGAAAGGAAAGGGGCTGGCAAGAATGAGTAATGGGTGATGCATATGACATAGCTAATGGACAAATGCCCAGGTTATCGTGCTTAATGGCAGAAGGCAATGGTTCATCACTGCGGTGCACGGCTCTGGCGGCTTGGAAAGGGGGAAGCCAACTACACAAAATAAACAAAGACAGCCCTGCAGCTGCGAGGTACCTCTGCACGAAGAGACACTAGATGGGTTGTGGCAATGCCCAGGTTCGAATCCCACTAGGTGGGAAGCAACAAACAGCCGGGTCTGTGGCTCAGTGGATTTATGCATCCACTACAGGGGCTTGTGTTTGACCTCTTGGTCACCGGTTTGAATCCCAGCAGGTCCACTCACCCCTTCTGAGGTCGATAAAATGAGTACTATTGAGTTTGGTAGCAATGAACATCTGTTATTAGCACCAAGATGCTCCTTCGGGGGTGAAGAACGTGCGCTTTACAAATACACCTGTTAAGTTATTTCTGAACCTGCTGTCTGGATGACAAAACGTAAGGAACAATGGAGGCTTTTCTAGAAATCTCGAGGGATGTCCTACCGGTTCGCTCTTGATCTCTGCGTCTGAGGGGAGCAGAGTCTCACTGCTTTTTCTGTACACCTTGCACGCTGGGAGGATCAAATCAATGCATGCTTTGAGTTAGAGGACCTCCACTGATGTTGGTCCGACCTCAGTAAATCCACAATAGGAAATGGAACCATACAGGACAGCTAGTGGTCAATTCTTATCACACAAAGCTCCAGTCACATGGTATCCTGGGCACACATTTTGGGGGACCTCAAGGGTCACAGTGAAATGTAAAATCAGTTTTGACTTCGCAGTCATTGCAATACTAAAATGAGAAGGCACCACAGAGGCATTCATTTGTTGCCATGGTCACGCATCACGCCTCTGATCGTGACAGTTTAGAAGGCCGTTTCCATAGTAACTGAATGCCTTCACTTCAGCTATAATATGAGATCGTTGAGCAACATAATCGCTCATGTAGTGGATGAAGGAAAGTTATACTATCAAATTCAAGTCGGAAGAGCCGGTTTTATTTCTTGTACATATGAGGGAGCAGAAAAGGCCTTCGGCATGAGTCACCGGGACGAGTGGATTGGCATCCGAATCCGCATGCTGTGTGGGAGGCAGCAGACAGAGATAGGTGGGGAGAGCGGGCTGAAGAGTAAAGGCCCTGGGAAGGAGGGGGATCAATTCCACACCAGACTAGGGGCCCCTTTCTGGGTTTCCGGTCTGGGACCTTTCCTTTTTGCATAGGGGAACCCCAGATGCTTTGTGGGCTAGATGGGAGCGCATCACTTAGTCACGGTCATGATAGATACCACGAGAACATTTATCGCAGTTGCATTCCGGTGAGAGTGCCAGGCGCCCCAGGTGGGTCCAACTAGCGGGTGTCCGGGAAATGCTGTATTTTCAGTGCGAAAGAAGGGATTGGAAAGAATGTGAGTACACACGAGCGTCACTGTTAAAGTACGAAAATAAACAGGGGTTTCGGGTGCGGATGCGGGGGCCCCCAGTGAAAGGGTTAAGGCGGTATGGGAGGGAGCACAGTGCACTGCTCGGCTCATCTCCGCCGGAACCATGGCCACACCCTAAAGGGCAATGCAGGAGGATCCAGAAAAATGGGGAACATGAAATGGGAAAATGGACTGCAGCATGCCTGCGGCGAGGGCAACAAGTGGGAGCAGAGCCTGGGCGTGAGTCCTGAGCAGCAGGATTGGAACTGGCGCCCATTAGGACCGCACCAATGCTGTGGAAACATGACCACCTGTGAGGAAGTGACTTGCAGTAAAGTCAGTGCTTTAAGTGGGCCGGGGCTAGCTAAGACCAAGCCCCGGCAGTCTCTAAAAAGAGCGCTGAGGCACTGCCGGGGGCCACCCCTGACTAGCCCCAGCCATGCCGACACCTGAGGCAGCCCGTGTAGCGGCTGCACGGTTACAGGAGGTACCCGCAGGTGTCAGCACTTTGGGTTAGAATAAAAGAAAAGCCTATGCCTATCACCTTTTATTTGATTCTATTTTATTCTAACCCAAAGTGCTGATACCTGCAAACAGCAGGTGTAACCGTGCAGTGCGGGCTGCCTGATATGTATGTACTCTGAAACAGGAGGAGGGTTGGACTGCCCAGCTCTCCTTTTGTTTCCGAATAAATAGGCATCACCCAGCATGAAGCTGTTACAAACCTCTGAACCTTTCAGGCACAGGCGGGACACTTAGCGGGAAGAGGGAGGCGAAAGGGGAAGAGGAGGAGTTAAGGTTTGGAACGGCAGTTCCTGTACGTAGGCGAAACAAAGGAGAATAAAGAGAAGGTGTCCTCCTTAACTGGTATCACATCCTTATTGGGGTAAGGTCCAACAACTGCTGACAAGGTGTTTTACCCACGCAGCGGCTTCTCTGATACTGGCTTGTGATCCCACCAGGCCTCTACTACAAAGGCGATCCCGCCTCCGCTACAGCATCCTTGGTGCGCCGAGCAATCCCGCCACTCCCCCGATCCTTCGGCAGTCCGCCGCCTCCTCTGCGTGGCGCTCCTGCCAGCAGTCATCCCTCCACTGCTGACGGCCGTTCCGACATCTCCTGCGGCGACCCGCCGGTCACATCACGTGGGACATCCGTCACAAAGCGATCCCGCCACCACACGCAGCTAGCAGCAGGAGCTGCACAACACATGCCGGCCCCCAAAGAGACCGGAAAAGAGGAACTGAGCACACAGCCTGCTCCAGCAGGCTCACCCACACCCCTTGGGCCAGAGAAACAATGGAGAACACACGTGGGGTGACACACCTCTACTGGAAAGGCTAGAGGTACGTCACACATCCTAAACACAGGTTTTACACCCAGTGCAGCAACAGCACTTGGCCCCCAAGTGACCAGTTACACTTCGCAGAGCCACAATGAGCAGCCCAGGTTCCCCAGTCCGCCCTGAGGCACAAATCCCTGCCACACCACCAGTCTGCAAAGCTGCATTACTTCAAAAACCACTCCCCTTCACGTTAATGCCGCAGAGTGACAAAGGGCCAAGATTGATTGAGTGGGTAGAGGACTTTAAATGTAAACACGTTGTCAAAGCAGCGGGTGAAGAAAAATCTCCTGCGCTGTATGACATGTTCATTAACCTGGTAAGGGGTGAAATCAAAGCCATCGACAAGACAATTCCCCCAGAAGAGAAAGAAAACTCCACCTCCTGGATCACCGCTATACAAAAAAAGCTTGTCATCGAGCCCAACCATGATTATGAGCGCTACGTATTTAATCAGTGCACAAAGAAGCCTGAAAAGACCATCCACAAGTTCATCACACGCCTCCTCCTGAAGAGCACTCACTGCCAATTTCATCTGTTTTCCGTGGACGCAGCAATAAGACTGCGCGTGATTGAAAGGTGCACATCACCTGCCTTCCTGAAGCAACTACTAAAAAAAAACTGACCATTGACGAAGTGAGCGAGTTGGCCACAACACATAAGCAGCCTCCATACAGGCCAACCCGGGACCCAAACACGAGAAAAACAAGACGATCGTTGTGATCCAACCGCATCTTCAAAGACCTTCGTACAGGGGGACACCCACTGGAAGACCAACCAACCTGGTAGCTTTCAGGGCGCACAGACAATGCTATCGTTGTGGTATGAACTTCCCACACTCTGGAACTTGCCCAGCCCTCACCCAAAAGTGCTCTAACTGTGGGATTGAAGGACATTTTCAATCTGTCTGCAGGGAAGGGAGACCATTTCCCATACCCCAAACAAACACACAACCACTGGGGAGGCCCTACAACCGTCCGCCGCACCTTCATTCTACCCACCATGGTCCAATCCAACACACTACCAGGGCCAAAGGAGATATGTAAGGGCATTTGAATAGACACCGGTCCAAGACCCGGACCAGGGATATGAACCACCCGACCAGTAAACCCGTTATGGTGATGAATATGACGAACCGCCGCACCCATACCAGTTCTGTGGGGACCAACAGCACAACTTCCAATATGACTATGGTGCTGAATGTGACCAGACA
The DNA here is from genome assembly GCF_040938575.1 of Ambystoma mexicanum. NCBI lineage: Eukaryota > Metazoa > Chordata > Amphibia > Caudata > Ambystomatidae > Ambystoma > Ambystoma mexicanum. The sequence continues at coordinate 383,009,062 of NC_090925.1, forward strand.
CAACTTGACGAATATGTCAACCTCATCCAATATGAATGAAGCACCCAAGATCTCTGTCAACGTAGGGAACTGCTTCCTGATTGATGTGGGTGCAACAGTGAACATTATGGAGGAACAAGAATTCCTACAGATGCCAGAGAGACCAGAACGCTCAATGAGTAACGCAAGAATATTCCAGTGAGGGGCAGCACTGCCTCTACACTCAATTGGACAGTTCCGGCGTAGACTGATGCACAATGGGCTAATGCTCGACACCACCATCCATGTCATAAGAAGCACAACGAAAGGCTGCTACCTACTCAGTTACCACACTGCGAGCTGCCTCAGACTCATCGATATCTGCTTCCAGGAGGCCAAAGTGATCCAGTCAATCACTACAACCACAGGTAACAGAGAAATGGGGTGTGCAATTAGCGGAAACCCAGGGGAGAATGGTGCTATCACAAAAGATGTAATCGAAACAAAGTTTCCTGATCTATGCAACTGTCTTGGGAAGCTCAAGGGAGTACTTGTCAAACTACATGAAAACGAGGCAATCCGACTCGTCCCTCAACACCCCAGGAGAGTGAGTTTCCATCTTCAAAATGCTGTCGCACAGGAGTTAGACTAGCTACTCTGGAATGTGATCATAGAAGCTGCCACCGGACCCACTTGGCATCAACCAGCATGAATCCCCTTAGCTTCATGCTGGGTGTTGACTATTTACTCAGAAACAAAAGGAGAGCTGGTCAGTCCAGCCCTCCTCCTGTTTCAGAGTATAGAGCCATCAGCAGCAGGCAGCCCTTTCATTCAAGGAGCCTGTGGTTAAAGCATTGCAGCACGCGGCTCCTTGATTGAAAGGGCTGCCAGCTGCGTGCGAGTTGGGGCACACTGGTGTCACACCTTTCGGGAGCCCATTGCCTTCATTTGTTTAAAGGGAGGGGCTGGGAGCATCAACGGTAATAATGCCAGTGCGCCCCAGCTGTACTTATTTTAGCAGCCCCCTCCCCCGAGTTCTAATCCCACTTAAAGCACTGGGTAAAGTGATCCTGATGCGAGCTAGATATCCGTATAATATTATCTGACATGACTTAAAGCAAGAAAAGGAGGTTTCAAATGTCACAGAGGAAAGGATCTAACACTGAGGAAAATCCAAAGTGACACATCTACAGACATAATCGTACAGTATTTAACCTTATTACGAGGCCCTGAGCGAGAGAGATATAAACCGCATAAGAAGCTAAAAGACTTCAATGCAGACCCCAGAGTGACACATCCTTGAAGGAGCAAAGCAGTTAGAGCAAGGAACTTGGTGGCTAATTCTAAATCAGAGGTAGTGGTTGTCAGTGTGTGGACTCACAAACATTACTGTTTAAGTGAACCAAGTCAAGGCTTTTTTACTGCATGAACTCACCACCATAGCGGTCTCACAGCACCAAGGCATGCCTGGGTTATCCAGACTGTGGTCTTGGATAAAAAGCAAAAAAGAGAAGGGGGTAGTGAATAGGGAACAGAGGGTAAAGATTTAGATGAACGTAAGTGTTGAGAAAAGTGGCGACAAGGTATGGGAGGGTGCTGTTAAGGCCCTACGGCAGGCACATGAACAGATCACATGGACACATTATGGCTCATATCTTCTCTCTTTAATCTCCTCTGTACAACTAACCGTTTCCCTTCCTTTGCCCTCCCCTTGCTCCCCCTTCCTCCCTCCTCCCGCCATCCCCTGCAGGCCATGTTTCATCCCTCTTAAAGGGCTCCATCTCCTTTTGTGCTGCAGCACCCCCCTCACTTTGCTTATCAGGGGTGTTTGTGGTGTAAATTTGCTGTATGAGGCATGTAGGTCCCTGCGTCACTCAATATGGGCGACCCGGCGACTCACGTGTCTCTCCCTCTTGGTCTTGGACTGGTGGATCATCGATCTCTTCTGCTCTCGGTTCTTCTTATCCTATTGTTGCCTCGTTGGTTGTTTTTTCGTGCTGCTCTTGGTGTAGCTTGCCGAAGAACGAGGCGTTGTGGGTTATCTCTCCTCCTTCTCCGGTCGCCATGACCATTGGTCCTTTCACTTCCATCACCAGAAGTGGCTCCGGTGCGTATTGTGTATCCGTCTTCTTCTGTTACTTCTGCCTGACGAGTATGATTTCGCCAATCACGAGGTGGTGTTCCTTTGCTTTCCTTTTCTGATCTGCCCACTCCTTCACTTTCCTTTGCTTTTCAGCGTCTCTTTATCAGATCTCTGCATCTTGTTCTTGTGTGTAGTCTTGGAGCTGCGGAAGCCGAGTCCTCTACATTTACCTTATCATTAGTTCCAGAGGTGTCTGTCCCGTATTTTCATGGGGTGTGGTTCGATAACTTCTCAGCATCTGACAAATAGCTTGGGACAGTGATGTTTGGTCCACTGTTGCCTTTTGGCGGGTCCTTTTGATGGTGGTCATAAAACGTTGCACCATGCCATTGGCTTGTGGCCACAGTGGTGTGATTCTTTGGTGGTGAAAGCCTAGGTGGGTGGTAAACCTGTGGAAGGCTTGGCCTTGTCAGTTTTCAGGGTATTAGGGACTCCCCACTCACTGTATTGTTCATCGATCACTCCCACAACGTGGTGGAATGCTGTGGACTGTGCATGCTTTATGAGTGGGAAGCGTGAATATTATTCCAGCACCACCAGGAGGTGTCCCCCTTCCTCCAGAGGGCCATAGAAATGTATTGCTACTCTTTGCCACGATCCCTCCAGTAGAGGTACCGTCTGGAGTGGGCATGGGGGGCTGTTTTCTTCTGTCTTCTGGCAAAGTACACAGTGCATTAGTGTGTCTTCGATGATAGTGTCCATGTACGGGAACCACACTTGATTCCTCAGTATTTTCTTTGTGCTTGACACCCCTCGGTGGTCCTCATGTGCTATATCCACTAGCGCTTTCCTCAGGCTTTTGGGAGCGACTAGGCGGTTGCCTCGCAGTAGTGTCCCTTTTTCGGTTGTGGTGAGCTCATTCTGGATTTTCACAAGCCTCTGGAGATCTCTCTTGTCCGCCTCCCTGTTCTGGAACTGTTCCTCATGCAGGTGCCTCCATTTCTTGGCGTTCATCAGGTGTATCACTGTTTGGATTGTGGGATCTGCTCTGCTCCTGTCTGCGAACAGCTCACTCGTGATGGCAGGATGGAGGGCATTGAGGGGCAGGTACGAGATATAGGCTTCAGCTTCTTTCTCATTTTTCCATCCATGTGTTCTTCTGGGTGCCGGGATAGGTAGTGTGCCGGATTGGCACCCCCCCTCAGTTTATGGACAATGTGGTAGTCATATTCTTGCAGTCTAATAGCCCACGGGTTTGATGAGTGGGGGCATTTTGATTTTTGGATTTCCAATCAGGGAGAGCAGTGATGAGGACAAATCTCCTGCCGATGAAGTGATGAAAGTTCTCACATGTCCAGACCGCTGCCAAACTCTCCCTTTCAGCCTGGGAGTACGCTTGTTCGATGGTCGACAACGCCCTGCTGGTATAGGCAACAATGTCCATCTTGCTGCAGTTACTCTGGTTAATTTGGGCAAGTATGGCACCCAAGCCCACTGGACTGGCGTTAACAGTAGGTTCTGTGTCCCATACCGGGTGGAAGTATGCTAGCCGCCTGTTGTTAGCCAGTTCCTCCTTGATGGTATGTAATGCACTTTGGCAGTGCTCTTCCCATTCGAATGGGGAGTGCTTTTTGAGGAGTTTTCGGAGGAGGCTTATGAGGATGGCGTAATGTGGCAGGTAGCGGGCACAGTAACCCACCATCCCTAGGAATGAGCGCAGCTCAGCGACGTCGTCAGGGGCCTCAAGGTTGAAGATGGCCCTGATTTTGTCATGGTGAGCCATAATTCTATGGACCGAGAATATGTGGCCGAAGAAATGCAAGCTCTGTTTCTTGATGGAACACTTGGGTCCATTGAGCGTGAGGCCCGCTCTGTGAAGGATGTCGCACACTGACTTCAGCAATGCATCATGTTGTTGTGTGATCCCAAACACTAGGATATCGTTGCTATAATTCAGCGTGTTTGCAATGGGAGAGATCAGCCATCTGATTGTCTCTTGAAATATCTCTGCTGCCGATGATATACCTAAATTGAGCCGCTTGTAGCGGAAGAGTCCCTTGTGCGTTGTGAACGTGGTGATTGGTCTCGAGGTGGGGTCAATGACTAGCTGGTGATACCCCTGGTTGAGGTCTAATTTAGAGAACCAGGTGGCGTGATTGAGTCTCACCAGCATGCCTTCAATGTTGGGCCCCGGCTATCTCTCCCTCTGGATTGCGGTGTTGGGGATTTGCATGTCCACACAAAGACGTAGGCAGCATCAGTTTTAGGTACCACTACCAGAGGGGACACACATTGTGTGGGTCCATCCACTCTCTCAATAATGTTGTTATCGAGGAGTTGCAGCTCCTGTGTAACTTGGGCCTGTAGGTAGAATCCTATTCTGCGGGGGTGCTTTGGCACCGGTCGGACCGTTGGGTCGGTGTGGAGTGTATTTCAATCTTCCTACTCCTATGAAGAGTTTGGGGAATGTTGATTTGAGTTCTTGTAGGTCAAGTTCATGTTGGGATAGAGCCCGTAGGATTTGCGCCCTAGGAGGCAGGCCTTGTATGTTTTCAGATGGTTTGTACTGTATGTCAACTAGGGCAAGGGCCTTGGCGTCTGGTTGCTGAGGAGGCATCTCCCGGTCGTCGGGCTGTGTATAACATGGATGGTGGTAGGTACCCGTTGTCCTTGGTTAAATCAGGTCACAGTGGAATTGACCTTTTGATTGTAGCAGGAGGGTCGCTCCCTATTGAAATATGCGCCCCTGTGACGGGCAGAGGGGGTGCATACTTGCTATGGTGTTATAGGCTCCTCCATTCATGACAATAACTGTCACCCCAGTGTCTACAATAAATTGGTTATTCTGTCCTCCTAGCTTATTGTGACCTTTGGTGCAGTGCTGTCCTCCGATATGTCATATATCCGTCGCACGTATTCCTTGCTGTATCTCTCATGTTCGTGATAGTGTTCTCTGGTCCGGTGCTCTTCTTCATCTGCCAGTGGATTCTCATAGGGGTCATGGGAGTTGTACTCTCGTCCTTGTTCTTGTTCCCCTACATGCCCTTGTTGCTGGTTGGAGGCATAGTCAAATGCTTCGGGGTATCTTCCTGGCAGATCAATGTTCATATTTTCCAGTGCTCTTAGGAAACCTTGATGGGCAGGGTATGCTGTGTTTCTGGTTGGGGGAGTTCTCCCTGTGTCTCTGTCTTGGTATGGTCTGGGCGTGGGTCCTCTTGATGGGTCATATCTCCTGTTCGCTGTGGCCAGTGCTGGTGGCCTGTATGCTGCTAGCATTGGTGTTTTATCTCTGCAAATTGCTTGGAAGTGGTTTTCTTGTCCACACCTCATGCACATTTGCCCAATAGCTGGGCATTGGCCTTGTAGAGAAATTCAAAGCTGCATTGGTAACACTGTCGGCTGGGAGGTGTCGGTTTGGACTCCAGGTTTCTTGGCAGGTTAGTAGCCCGGTGTATTGGATCTGTCCTTGCTGGCTGGTGGGCAGGGCTGCAACGGTATCTGCCTTCTTTGGGTTCTCCATGACTGCTGCTTGCACATCAACCCTTTTGTATACCCTTGTGAGGTCGGCTATTTCTTGCAGTGGGAAAGGTTTCTTCAGTAGGTGTTTTCGGAACTGCAAGGACATGGACCCCTCTATTACCCTCAGTGTGATGGCTTTGTCGACGTTGAAGTTAGCAAAGTCGCAGTATGTGATCTTCCTTTGGAGTCGTAGAATGAATTCACTGTTTCATGAGATAGTTGTGTACACTGGCTGAATGTGTATCTTTCATAGTCCCTGTTGGGAAGGACAATCAGCTTTCTATTGACTGCAGCTGTGAGGCATTGGTATGTTGTCTTTTCTTGAAATGGAACCGTTTTTATGATTCCCTTGATCTCTTTCCCTGCGAGATTTGTATTTGTATTTGTATTTGTATTAATTTATTTATAAAGCGCCTTACACCAAAGCGTGTACAGTGGAACAACTTGATACATAAAACATGAACAATATAACGGTGGAAGCAATTACAATAGGAATCAATCAACAAAACAGTGAGAAGAGCAATTAACTGAAGGGGATAGCGATAAAAGAGGAGTGGGACTGGGTAGGGGTGGAGGGGTGGAGATGAGTAGGAGGAGGGAAGGGGAAGGATGAGAGAGGGGAGGCAGGAGAGGGGAGGGAGATAGTTAAGGGGAAAGAATAAGAAGGGAGGGGAAGCAGAAGGGGCAAGGGGTTTCAAGGAGGAGAATGGAGGAGAGATTTAAGGGAAGTGCGGAATGAGGTGAAGGTGGGGGTAGAACGGATAGCAAGAGAAAGGGAGTTCCAGTGCAGAGGTGCTAGGAGTTGGAAGGAGCGGAAGCAGAGGAGGCATAGGGGGACGGAGGTACAGTGAGAAGGAAATGGTCAGCTGACCGAAGGGAACGGGAGGGGGAGTAGAAAGAGAGAAGGGAGGAGAGATAAGGGGGAGCGAGACCATGGAGAGATTTGAAGACAAGGCAGAGAAAGTGAAATTTAAGTTGGGAGTGAAATGGAAGCCAGCCAAGGTAAGAGAGAAAAGTAGAGATGGAGTCACGAGAGGTAAGGAGACAGAGGGTACGAACAGCAGAGTGGTAGATGGATTTAAGGGGGGCAAGATGAGAAGTAGGTAGTCCAAAGAGTAGGGAAGAGCAGTAGAAGAGGCGGGAGAAGATGAGGGAGGAGATTAAGAGTTTGGTAGTGTGGAAAGTGAGAGAGGGACAGATTTTGCGAATATTGAAGAGGTGGTTGTGACAGGTGCGAGAAGTGAGGGAAATATGTTGGGAGAAGGAGAGAGAGGAGTCTAAGAGAACGCCTAAATTACGAGCTTGGAGGGAGATAGGGAGATTAGAGGGAGGAAAGTGAATGAATGGGGGAGGAGAGGGAGGGAGAAGAGAGTTGGAGGGAAAGAATACAACTTCGGTCTTGTCAGTGTTAAGAGAGAGAAACCGGGAAGACATCCAATTCTTAATGGCAGTAAGGCAGGAAGAGAGTTTTTGGTGAAGGTCAGTTGAGAAGGAGGAGAAAGAGAGAAAGAGTTGAGTGTTGTCGGCATAGAAATGGTGGGAGATGCCAAACGAGGAGATAGCAGGGGCAATGAGGGAGGTGTAAAGAGAGAAGAGGAAGGGACCAAGCACCGAACCTTGGGGTACGCCGTATTCAAGAGGATAGGTAGGAGAGGACCGGCCACCCCAGGAGACAGTAAAGGAGCGGGAAGAGAGGTAAGAGGATGACCAGTTGAGAACAGAGCCTTTGAACCCAAAGGAGGAAAGAGTGTGAAGAAGGAGGGGATGATCGACAGTATCAAAGGCTGCGGAGAGATCGAGGAGAATAAGGATAGAGGATTGCTTGGCATGGTGAGCAGAGAGGAGGGAGTTAAGGATAGAGGTGAGAGTAGTTTCTTTGGAATGTTTGGGACAGAAGCCAGATTGGGAGGGTGGTAGGAGAGAGAAATGAGTGACAAAGGATGAGAGCTGAGAGTAGGCGAGGTGCTCGAGAAGCTTGGAGAGGAATGGAAGAAGAGAGATAGGTCTGAAGTTAGAGGTGAGAAGTGGATCAGCAGAAGGTTTCTTCAGAATAGGGATGATCGTAGCATGCTTGAAAGCAGAGGGAAAGGTTGTTGAGGAGAGACAGATGTTGAAGAAGGAGGTGAGGTAGAGGATAAGAGCAGAGTAAATCTTAGGGATAAGAACGGAAGGGAGAGGGTCAGTTGGGGCGGACGTGGGGTGGGCTTTGGATAGGAGGGTGGAGACTTCGGAAGAGGAGATGGGAGAGAAGATGGACATGCAGGATGAGGGGGGGGAGAAGAGGGGAAATCTGAGGGGGTGTGGATTTTTTGCCAAACGGTAAGAATCTTAGAGGAGAAGAAGTTAGCAAAGTCAGAAGGAGAGAGTGTAGAATTGGAGGAGGAATCAGGAGTGGGGGGGAGAGAGAAGTTGAGAGAGAGTTTGGAACATACGGCAAGGATGAGTGGCTTGAGATTGGAGTAGGTTAGAGAAGTAAGAGGATTTAGACGAAGCAAGACAAGAGTCGTAAAGTGCGTGGTAAGAGAAGTAAGAGGTTTGGTTAGAAAGCGAGGGAGTTTTGAGCCAGAGTCTCTCGAGACAATGGGGAAGGCGCTGCATAGAGAGGAGTAGAGGAGTAAGCCAAGGTTGAGAGGGTTTCCGGGTTGGGCGGAAGAGAGAGAGAGGGGGTAAAGTTGATCAAGGGAGGAGGAAATAGAAGAGGAAAAGGAGGATAGAGCATCATTCACAGATAATAAGGAGAAGTCTTGGAGAGTTGGAAGAGAAGAAGAGCAAGTGTCAATAAAGAGGGTGGGGTCGAAGTTGCGAAAATCACACCGTAAGTAGATTGGAGGGGAGGGGTTAGCAGCGGAGGAGTGTGGGAGAGGAGAAAGGGAGAAAGAAAGTAAGGCATGATCAGAGAGATAGACAAGAAGAGTAGAGACTGGGGAAGAGGGGTAGGAAGAATTGAAGATGAGGTCAAGGGTGGAGCCAGAGGAGTGAGTGGGGGAGGAAGGAAGAGGGGAAAGGAGGTAGGAGTCAAGGATAGAGAAGAGGGGAGAGTATTGAGGGGGAGAAGGTAGATGGAGATTAAAATCACCAAGCACTGATAGAGGAGAGGGTGAGGGAGAGATAAGCGAGAGGAGGTGATCAAGGTCTTCATATAAGGAAGAAAGAGGGCCAGGGGGACGATAGATGATCAGGAAGGAAATAGGGTGGGGAGAGGAGAAAGATTTGTAAAGGAATTCAAAGGAAGGGAAAGAAGGGAGAGATGGTGAGGAGGAAAAGGAGATGTACTTGGTGTGGTAGAGGAGGCCAACGCCTCCGCCTCGGGCAGTAGCGCGAGGGGTGTGAGGGAAGGAGGTTGAGGAGGTGGTTAAGGAAGCGGGGACAGAGGTGTTTTGAGGGGGGATCCAGGTTTCAGTTAGGCATAGGAAATGGAGGTTGAGACAAAAGAATAGGTCAAGAACTGCTGCAGTTTTGTTGCAGATGGATCTGGCGTTCCAGAGTGCCATGTTCATGAGGCTGGGGCGGCGGATGGTAGGGGGGTAAAGAAGGTTAGGGCAGTGAGAGAGGGTAGGAGTGTGACAGAAGGAGTGTGGGAGGGGATAGAAGAGAGGGCTGGCCATTAGGAGGGAAAAGGAGAGTAAGAGGGAGAGGAGATGTAGGAGGAGCGAAAGAGGGGGGAAGAAAGGGTGATGAAAAGGAGATTCGGAAGATTGCATAACAGAGGGCTCAGAGACAGGACGAGTAAGGAAGGTCTGTAGGTGAAGAGACTTATGATGGCGAGGACAGAGACCAGTGTAGCAGATCCAAGTAGGGACGGTACTCAATGGACCGACTTAGGAGAGGGATGGGGAGAGGATAGCAGCAGACCATGAGAAGAACGGAGCGGTGCCTGCCACTGTCAGATGGGGGGTAAATGGGGGGGGGCGCCGGGTCGGAGTGGAAGCGCCAGGCAGCAGGCACCAGTTGGCGCCAATGGAAGTCCCAGGCCCAGCGATAGCAGATGGAGGACCAGAGCCAGACTAGGGTCTTAGACAGCAGGCACCCAATACTGCAGGCAGTCCAGGGCCAGAAGGTGGTCGCAGGCAGTTGAAGGCAGGCTAGTCAAGAATGGGGTCATAGACAGCAGGCACCCGATACTGCAGGTAGTCCAGGGCCAGGAGGTGACCACAGGCAGTCGAAGACAGACTGGTCAAGGGAAACCAGAGCATCCGCACCTAGACCTAAGCAGGTGTCAGTTCATCAATAGGGGCACTGGTGGAGGACACATGGGGTAGATGTAGGCAGATTGGGGTCACGAAGCTGGGTTGCTGCACCTGGGTAAAGCTCTGTCACCGACGGCTCTCATAAAGACCTCAAATTCCTCCATCCATTCTTCCCATCTCTTACCTTGGTCTTGGTGTGGTAGTAGTGTGAACGGGTTGGGGTGCCGTAGAAATGTGGCCCTAGATGTGATGCTTGCCCCCACAGCAGCCTGTGCTCCTGTGTCTGCTGCTGCTCCCTGTGACATTGTGCTGGAAGTGCATGTTTCTTGTGTCTGAGAAGGTGGATGTGGCTGAGGTGTCTGCTTTCCACATAGTCCTTACGCATGTTTTATGCTTGGCTGTCTTTGTATTGGATTGTCTGTTTTGCACTTTCATCCCACCACGTTGGGCCAGGTTCTCTGCAGTGCTGGTCATTGGGCTGGCTCTCAGCGGATCTGAGATCCGGCACCAGATGTGTAGCCGGATCTCGGGATCCGGCCAGAGTCAGCCGCCCAAGCCCATGAACCGCGCTGTAAAAAAGAAAAAGAAAAAAAAAAGCGCCCTCGACAGCAGCATTTGCCGTTTACCACGGCTTTGGCACTGATGTGTAATGCACAATGCTCACTACATGTACAACTGAAAGGAATCAGTTGTACATGTAGCGAGCATTGTGCTTTACACAACAGTGCCACAGCCGCGTAAAAGGCAATGCTGCCCTTGCGGGCGTTTTTTTTTTCTTTTTCTTTTTTTCGCACAACAAAATGAGCCAGGGCTCATCAAGGGGGTCTGGCCTAACTGCAGGGGTCCTGCGGGCCCGTCATGCCACGCCCCCCTGACGAGCCCCGGCTCAATGGGCTACTGGCACCCCTGCCAGGCAACCTTTTGTAATGATCAACACACTCTCCCGCTTGGGGAGAGGGTGTTGATCTCTGCATTTATATTCTATAGGCTTGCATGGCAGGGGACAGGGCCTCGCCTATTCAGCCTTAATGGTGGCGCTGCCCCTTGCCAGCTGGTAGGGGCAGCGTCACCATTAAGGCTGAAAGGGTGAGGCCTCTGGAAGCTGAGGCCGTTTTCGTGAAAACTGAAACTCCACGAGTTTCAGTCTCCAGGAAAACGGCCTCAGCTTCCAGCGGCCTCACGTTTTCTCCATAATGGCGGCGCCGGCCCACAGGCTTCTCCTGCTTAAAGGGATGCCTCGCAGGTCCGGCGCCACCATTACGGCTGAAAGGCATTTTTTTCTGGAGCCTGAAGCTTTTGCACACGAGCGAGAGCTTCAGGCTTCAGAAAAAAATCTGTTCGTGTAGTGGCCGGGGCTGGCAGGGGAGATTAATGGGCCCCACAGGGCCCCACCAGGCCCCGTCCCACTTAAATCCCTAGCCGGCGGTAAAAGGCAATGTTACTGTTGTGGGCGCTTATTTTTCTTTCTTTTTTTTAAAGTATTCATCTGATCGGATGGCCACTACCAGCCCCGCCCCCTCTAGACCACGCCCCTTCTGCCCCCAACTCATCCCCCACCACATTGTTTCCATTTCCACCACTGGTTCTCTGCTTCCTTCCCTCTAGTCTCCCCCTCCTTGTTTAGGTGGGGACCACGTGCGGTTTGGGAGGTGTGGCTTCCTTGGTGTCGTAACTTCGCTCTTGTTGTTTCTGTTTTGGAATGGAGGATGTGTGTGGCTGTTATTATGCGGCCCTTGAGATGCGGCGTGATATTGGGTGTTCTCTCTAGTCCCGATGCTCCCTTTTCCTCGTGTTCTAGTGGGTGGCGTGACTGAAAGTGAGGCTATTACTGATGTGCAGTCCGGTCTGGAGTGAGGCACGCGTCAGGCGTTTTGGGGTTCTCCGCTGCTTTCTGACAACCTCCCTGAGTCGGTCCTCCTTACCGCTGTGTGCTTCCACCTGCGCACATGACTTGCTGCACTGTCCGCTCTTGTTTTCAGCGTGGACCTCCTTGTGCCGGGCAAAGCAGTGGCTCTCTAACTCTGCTCCCCCTGGTCGGTCCTCCGTACCGACAGCACTGGTCCTTCTTCCTGAGGGCAAACACGTCCTCCACTACGCGTCAGGATACTAGTCTATTTGCTGCTGTCACCTTCGTGGTTCGGCTGCCACCTCTGGTCTTTCGGCAGCTCCCCGGTGTGGGGACATCACGTGATCACGGGAGCGTGTTCTCGCGAGATCTCGCGAGATGGGATCTCGTGAGCCCACGCTCCGCGGGAAAACGTTCCCGCTTCAGAGTTGGCGACCCTGCCAGCTGAAGCGGTCGTGCAGGAGCACTGCTCCTGACTACATGAGAAGGAGAGTGAGTTGCAGAACTCTCACCACAGCTCCTAGGGCATAACACCACAGCCACTGGAGGTTTCATGGGGGCCCTAGGAGTTTACAGCGTGCCACCGGTGAGCACAACCCATCCACAGTGAAGCAACTGGGGAAGCACAGGACTTGGTCGCATTGAACAGTGAGTAAGCGCCCCACGCCACCAGGCCGCCTTAGAACCTCTTCACTTGTTGCCAGTCAATAAAGACTGTTAGAAACTCTACAGCGTCCTGTCATCTATTTAGGCCACAACATAACTGGCGACGAGGATACCTGAAGTCCCACGGACCCACCATGCAAGGCGCCACACCACCCCCTGCGTTTCTCCCCTTGCCAGGGACACCGGCGATTCCGTGGATGCAATGGGAACCCCTTTTTTCCACCTACTTGGAAGCGGTGGGCGGCACACGATATGCCCCCATCAGGAAGAGGGCGATGCTGTTGAATGCGCTAGAGGTTGAAGGTCAGCGTATCTTTGCCGGCCTTAAAGAAATACCTGCGGCCGACGATGACGCCGAAGACGACGACATTTACAAAGAAGCCACTCGTCGCATCATGAAGAGGTTCACCAACAAGGAGAACATTGTACTGCACAGGTTGAGATTCTACACTCGCAAACAGGAAGGGAGCGAACCCGTGGATGACTACATCACCAGGATGAGGGAACTCGCTTCTCTTTGCGCCTTCGGAGAAAATGCAGAACAGGTCATCTGCGACATGCTCGTTGTCCACACCAACTCTAGGAAAGTACAGGACAAGCTCATCCAAGAAAAGGAGGTCACCCTCAATAAAGCCATCCAGATTGCCAGGGCGGAGGAAGAAACCTCCAGCAGACGCAAGGAGGCGGGAAGTCACCTGCCCGTGCCCGAAATGGCGGCGCTACAATGGAGAGGTCGCAGAGACAAGCAATCCCGCGACGGCCCCAAAGACAAAAGTCCCAGGAAAAAGGAGGCACCGAAATGCTACAGATGCGCCAGCCCTCAAGCACATGGCGAACGACCGCGACTGTCCCGCCAGGAATAAGGAGTGCTCCAAGTGCGGACGCATTGGCCACGTGGCTCCAGCATGCATGTGGCGGGAGAAAACTGTGTCCCGTGTTGAAGGTGACTGCACCTCAACCGATGAGGATGAACTGCAGGACAGACCCATGGTTGTCATGGTCAATGCCCCCCATGCCAGAAGAGAAAAGCCCCACTGCACCACTAAAGTGGACGGAATGGAAACGCGCGTCATGGCCGATTCGGGATCCGACCTCACCATTCTGCCCATCAACACGTACAAGGAGATGATGGGACAAGAAAAAGTGGAGATTAGATCAACCAGGCAAAAACCCACCGTGTTTGGAGGGGCAACGGTCGACCTGTTGGGCTACATCAAGGCCCGTATCGATTTCAAGGGGAGGTCTACCACCACCAAAGTGTATTTTTCTCCCAAAGGTCCAGCCGTGCTGGGGTGGGATGACCAACACAAACTCAGCATGAAACTAGATCCCAGCACTCCGGAACAGGTGCTCATGATCTCGTCAGGAGCAGCGCAAAACTACAAGGAGATCTTTCCAAGCCTGTTTTCCGAGAAACCGGGAAAAGTGAAAAACTTCGTCCACAAAATTCGGCTGAAACCCAACGCCACTCCAGTCAAGCACAAAGTAAGGGCAGTACCTGCCACCGCAAGACCAGCTTTGGACGCCCACCTGAGGAAGATGGTCGAAGAAGGAACCATTGAAACCGTAGAATCCTCGGAGTGGCTGAGTCCGGTAGTACTAGTAAAGAAAAAGTCCAGCAACGACCTCAGGATCTGTATCGACCTGAGAAGCCTGAACTTGGAGGTGATCACGGATAGCTTCCCACTCCCCAGCATCAATGAGATCGTCCTCATGATGAAAGAGGCGGCCATTTTCTCGAAGCTGGACATGCGTGATGCCTATCACCAGATTCCCCTACACAAGTCCTCCCGCCCCCTGACGGCGTTCATCACTCCTTTTGGCACCTTCCAATACACCCGCATGCCTTTCGGATTATCGTCCGCAGCATCCGCATTCCAGAGGATGATGAACTCCCTACTGAAAGGCCTCACCAATGTCTCATTCTTCCAAGACGACATTCTGGTATACGCCAAGGACAACGAGACCCATGACAAGGCACTCAAGTCAGTCCTAAGCAGACCTCAGGAGGAAGGCATTCACCTACGCCATGAAAAGTGTGTCTTCGGGGTGAACAAAGTAGAGTATCTTGGGTACTGCATCTCGAGTGATGGGGTAAGCCCCAAGAGGAACCTCATGGAGGCCATTACTGAGGCACCGGCGCCGATGTCCAAAGAGGAACTACGCTCATTCTTAGGCCTAGCTGAGTACTATGCCAAATTCGTCCCCAGGTTCTCTGAGACCACGTCTCCCATGAGGGAGCTCCTGAAGAAGGGGGCAGCGTACTCTTGGGGCCCAGAACAAGATGAGGCTTTTCGGCGAAATCAAGAATAGGATTCTACACGCGCCGTGCCTTAAACCATACAACCCTGAATGGGACACCTACATCACCACTGACGCCAGCGCATACGGCCTAGGGGCCACCTTGACCCAGAAAAAGGGCGACACGGAGAACATTGTGGCGTTTGCATCCAAGGCATTATCCTCATCCGAGAAGAATTACTCTACGGTAGAGAAAGAGATGTTGGCATGCGCTTGGGCCGTCGACTACTTCAGATCATACGTATGGGGGACAAGATTCAAGTTGATCACCGATCACAAGCCCCTATTTCACATGCTGAGCCCGGGCGGCACCAAGACGGCCACCCCCAGACTGGCCAGGATCGCCGCGAAGCTCCAAGAATATACCTATGAGATACAACACATTGCGGGCTGGAAAAACGCACAAGCGGACTGCATGTCCAGGCTCCTCAACCAAAGCGCCCCCGGCACCACATTCCTGGAAGACAAATGTGTCGTTGCGTCCATCGGCGACCTGAGGAACGTCGAGTACATGGAAATGAGCGAGCGCCACTGGCAGGAAGAGTTCGAGCAGGACTACGCTCTAAGGCACGTAAGCACCTGGGTTCGAAATGGATGGCCCAACGAGAGAGCGATCCATGAAGGCCTTCGTCCCTACTGGAAGGTGAACGAGGAAATCACCGCCATGAACGGTCTCATTCTCAGAGGTGATCAAATCATCCCACCCAGCGGAATCCGCAAAGTCATACTGTGCAGAGCACACTCGGGCCATTTAGGGTGCAACATGACCAGAAGAAGGATACGCGACGCATACTGGTGGCCAGGTATGGACCAGGACGTTCGGCAGATGGTCGATAGGTGCCACGAATGCTCCAACAGCGACAAGCGCCTAGCCGTGAGGCAAGCCCCCATGCTGCCCACCGAAGTCCCCAAAGGAGTGTGGCGAAAACTGGGGCTGGATTTCATAGGGCCGCTGGACAACATGCCCCCAGAGCACAGATACGGGATAGTCTTGGTCGACTATTTTTCCAAATGAGTGGAAGCTGACTTCACCCCGGACATCACCACGGGAACAGTCATTGAAACACTCACCGCCATGTTCCAGCGGGAGGGCCTGCCCGAAGAACTCGTCACGGACAACGGAGTCCAACTAGTCTCCAGAGAAATGGAAATATTTCTCAAGCTCAACAACATCAAACAGCGAAAAGCAAGCCTATATCACCCACAGGCAAATGGCCTAGTCGAGCGGGCCAACCGCTTCATCAAAGGGGCGCTGCAACTGGCTCACGCCTCGGGCCTAGACCCATACAAGACGGTCAAAGAAGCTGTAGCGGCCCACCGTCTCACCCCCAATTCCGTCACAGGTGTTTCACCGTTCCATCTGCTGAAGGGGAGAAGGGCGGCATCCTCACTGGTACCACCATGGCTTCAGCAAGTGAGGGCCGACGAAGACGTTGACATGGTTGTCGTAACGTGCCGCATGCAGCGCAACAAAGAAGCAATGAAAGCACAGGGGGATTTGCGCCGAGCCGCTCGACACACACAAGTCAACAAAGGGGATCTGGTGAAGATACAACTTCCCCACAAGGACACCTCCACAGGTTCCAGATACAGCAGTCCCATAGAAGTCATGGAGAGAGGGACAAACCACATCTGCACCAGCGATGGCAGGAGATGGAATCTAGAGAGGGTAGCCATGTACCGCAGGAAAGAAGACACTGTACACTCGCCAGGAGACACTGGAGGAGATCAAGTCTGCCAAGAGCCATACGAGAACCATCACCTCCCAAGTGGAGACATCATAGAGCCGCACCATCACAACGACTTCCCAAGCTCCCTTCCCCCAACTACACCCAGGGGATCACAGCAAGGAGCTGGACAAAGAGAACCCGAATCACCAGCACCCTCCCAAGGACACTTCATCGATCCCACTCCATACCCGGATCCTGGCAGGCACCAGAGAGAGAGAAGGAAACCCAGGAAATATGTGGACTTCATCATGGAGTGACCTCCCATTCTTTTTTCCAGCAGAGGAGGTGTGTGGGGACATCACGTGATCGCGGGAGCGTGTTTTCGCGAGATCTCGCGAGACGGGATCTTGCGAGCCCACGCTCCGCGGGAAAACGTTCCCGCTTCAGAGTTGGCGACCCTGCCAGCTGAAGCGGTCGTGCAGGAGCACTGCTCCTGACTACATGAGAAGGAGAGTGAGTTGCAGAACTCTCACCACAGCTCCTAGGGCATAACACCACAGCCACTGGAGGCTTCATGGGGGCCCTAGGAGTTTACAGCGTGCCACCGGTGAGCACAACCCATCCACAGTGAAGCAACTGGGGAAGCACAGGACTTGGTCGCATTGAACAGTGAGTAAGCGCCCCGCGCCACCAGGCCGCCTTAGAACCTCTTCACTTGTTGCCAGTCAATAAAGACTGTTAGAAACCCTACAGCGTCCTGTCATCTATTTAGGCCACAACACCCAGCTTGATGCTCCGTCAGCCGCTGTCTCCTCTATGGTCCACGCGGCTTCTTCTTCAAGTGGGTTACGCCGCTTTGTCGCCAGTTGTTAAGGCCCTACGGCAGGCACACAAACAGATCACATGGACAACTTATGGCTCATATCTTCTCTCTATAACCTTCTATGTACAACTAACCGTTTCCCTTCCTTTCCACGCCCCTTTTTCCCTCCCCCCGCCCTCCCCCGCAGGCTATGTTTAAAGGGCTCCTGCTTATTTCCTGCTGCAACAGGTGTTTCTGGTAACTTGAATGCATGTTCACCTAGCCATGCTGGAGCAGAGCTCCAGAAACGTTTGTCTTTTTGGGAGCAGTGCAGGAGCTCTGCTGCATCCCAGGGCACATGGCTAAGGCAGGAAACTCCAAGATATGTCCTCAAACTGAGCTCTCGCAGTTCATGCTTCAAGAAGACTACGGTGACTGAATGCAGAAACAGGCAAAGCCTTGCATACTGTTTAGCAGCTGTCCAAATTGGTGTATATATCTCCAATTTCCAGACATTCGTGTTAGGGTGCGTGTTGTGACCAATGAAATGAGCAGAGTCCAACTTCCATTACTCGCTCAAAAGGCTTTCTTGCTGAATCAGTATCAGACGTGTTTCAAATTTGAAATCGTGGGCATTCTTGTGTTCCATTATGCCCTTTGATTTTATGCAAACGGCCAGGTTTGGGTTCTATGAAGAGAAACTGTACCCTACCCCTCCTCTCCACAATCCCCCCTCCGCCCCGAAGGAGGAGAGGGTTCCCCCAGTAAATATATTCCATTTACAGCACTGCCTAGCGCAGATAGATGGGAGAAGAAGTGTAGATTATGGAGGGCACTTCTAGGGTGTCTGCAATAGCTGACAGTCTTCTGTGAAGGCAGTTTCATAGTACTCAGTACTAATAGGAGTGTGAAGGGCTTGAGGGGGCCTCAGGTGGACTATTCAAGCGTGGACGCTTCTCTGCCAGCTTTGCGTGTTACTGTTCCAAAGCATACCCCAGAAGTGATAATTCTGGGACCGCCATGCCCGATTGCCAAGGATGGCCGAGTCAAGATTTGATCATGTAAAAGGGGAATGTGGTAGGAAACATTAAGGGTAGGCAGTTAGGGCTGGGAAGGGGATCCATCACCGGTTATGCTGTTACTGGTGGGCGTCGTTTACAATGGAGAATCCTAGTGCAAGTGAGTGAGGAATTCTGTGATATTTCGGAAGCTAGTCATGTGCTGGCGTGGCTCAGTCGCAGTCTGCACTATGTACACGACCATGCTCATTCACTTGATGTGTAGAGGTACATATGATCGGGCTCACCCTAACCCTCACTTGATGTGTAGTGTTATACATGATCACGCTCACCCTCAGTTCATCTGTAGAGGTGTACATGATCAGGCTCACCCTCACTTGATGTGTAGTGGTATACATGATCAGGCTCACCCTCACATCATGTGTAGAAGTACATATGATTATGCTCACCCTCACTTGATGTGTAGAGGTGTACATGATCACACCCACCCTCCCTTCATGTGTAGTCGTATACAAGATCAGGCTCACCCTCACATCATGTGTAGTGTTATACATGATCACACTCACCCCCACTTCATGTGTAGAGGTGTACATGATCACACCCACTCTCCCTTCATGTGTAGTCGTATACATGATCAGGCTCAACCTTAGTTCATGTGTAGGGGTATATATGATCACGCTCACCCTCACTAGATGTGTAGCGGTACACATGATCACACTCACTTGATGTGTTGAAACCTGGGCTGCAAAGGTGTCTTTAGTGCATAACACTGCTTTATTGCATACCCAAACCTTTCTGTAGCGCTGCTGTTTAAACATCTCTTGAAAGTACATTGAACACCAAGTGTCATTGTTTAATGAAAAGTGTAAAGTTTATGTTCTTTAATTTTCTCCATAAGTATCAAATTGGAGACATTGTTAAAAATGTAATAACATATTCTCTGTGCAGTTGTGACCAGTGATCATGTAGCTGCCTCGTTTATGCAGCAGACCACGCCGCCTCCCCTGTAAAACCTTTAACAGGTTACTGTCGAAACGGACAGTCGAATAAAAGTTTACAATAGAGTAAATTCCAAGGATATCAAAAGAGGGCAAAGGTAGCCATTGGAGAGGAGACACGTCACTGCATAGAAGCCATGTAAAGGAGCAATCCAGGGGAAGAGCTGACTCAGCAGTGTGGCGAGCAGCCCCTTGTCCTCATATAGTGTCCTAAGAGGCTGCCTTGCCACTGCAAGCACAGCCTGCACCACTCTAGTAGCGGTGAGTGTGGTGTTGGTAAATCTGAGCCAGTCTGTGGGTGTACTGTGGCTGTTTGAGGGTATGCATATGTCCATGACTGTTTCTGTGTACCTGTACATTTACATGTGAATGCATACACATGTGGGCACCCATCCGGGTACCTCTCACTGCCATATATAAGACCTTCTTTGCAAATTAGGCTTACGTGGGCATAGAAAGGTGGGCCTGTTATTTGAGTTGAACCTCAGTGTATGATGGCTGCAGGTAGGCAATTAAATTGGTCAAAGGAGAATGTTCTTGAGCAAACAATGGCACTTCCTGAGCTTACAAAGCTTCGCTGCCATATGATAGCTGTGCCTGGGCTTTATTGAACATTTGTATGGTGCCTATACAGCAAAAAGTATTTCCAGATAGGCGTGGGCAGAGGAGAAAACAACAGTAATGGTCCTACTAGGCCTTGTGACATTCAGATCGGGCAAGTGCAGTATCAAGAAGTGCAAGGGGTAGATCAGGACGAGGGCATGGGATAGGGAGAGGGTGAAGAGAGAGTAGTGCAGGGGGAGGGTTCCAAGGGGTTGGGCAAGTGCTAAGGGGTGCCCAGAAGGGCAAGTGCCAGGGGGAAGCAGGGCAGGGGACACTAGTGCGCAGACAGGGGTGGACTAGCCTCAGAATGCTAGTCAGGGAAGAATGCCTGCGTGCAAGTGCTGGTAAGAAGGGGTGAGGACTAGGAGGACTGGGCGGGGCCGGAATACCCCGGTAATTGCCCATACGCGGGTGCCAGACCCGGTTGCGAGTTTGGAGGTAGCCTTGCCGGTTTCACCGGCAAGGCTACCTCCAACCTCGTAATGAGGCCAAATTAATGAATTACAACAAAGATAAATGATTGAATTAATAGTACAAACAAATGGTGAGACTGACAAGGAGGGGGAAACAAACGTACTCTGCCTTGTGAGTGTTCAGAATATGATGCTAAGCCTTGGAATGCCCTTCCTCTGTGTCTTCAGATTTCTTCAAAACATCTAGAATGTGGCCGTCGACTGAAGACCTGACTGTTTCCATGTTAAATGCCTTCAGCTTGGGAGGCAGAGGTTTTCAGATGTGGTAGTGCCTCTATGCCTCCTTTGAGGCGAGCTGAAAAGATGCAGCACGGTACCGTAATTATCTTTTTAACTGAAGTTCTTTTTTAAAGAGGGCCTGCGCAGAGAAACCGAGAGCAGCCCTGCACCCAGGCTCTCACCAACCGTCGCTCGCTCCCTCGAGCCGCCTCAGAACACAGAAGGAAAGCTTGTGAGAGAGCGGGCGACGGCAGCAGGTCATTACATATCTCCCTCCCTCCCCACAACATTCCCACAACATGTGAAAGAAACGAAGCCCTAAAGGCCAACAGTAAAAATGTCAAACTCAGAAAAGAAAACAAAACTTATAAGCACAGAAATGTCAAAGCAACAACCAACGCACATAATCCTTCAACCACTCAGGCTCACGTGACATCCTTCTGTGTGAACCTGTCTCACCTCCCAAACCAGCACCTTGTTCACCCACACCTGGATCACCACCAATTTGCACATCACCTCTGCTGGCACCCAAACCAGACCCATCCCTAGGTTGAACATCTCCACCACTGAGCTGCGAACCACTCCTGCCAGGAACCCCATCCACAATCACCACCTTCGCCAACCTGCCCTGCGACAAAACATCACCACTTTCCACGATGACTAGCCCATCCCTCACTGCTGAGATCCTTTTGGGCCTATACATTTGCTCTCAACACACTTGTGAGTAAACCTGGAATTCTTGATAAGCACCCACTCTCCCTCCCACTCTCCATACACAATCCTTCACACACTCCCTCCAGTCAAACTGATGCTTGTTTTTTCTTTGACCTTGCTTCTCTGTCCAACGTGACTGAGCCTGCCAAATCCAACCATCCTGGGCACAGACTCATTGCCGGTTCCCTGCCCTTGAGGGATACAAACGGAGATACCCTAGTGACTGAATGCAGAGTCGTTAAATAACCCCACGTCATATGGTCCAACACCTCTCTCCACGGCTGCCCTGTGCGCAATATCAACTGGATCCCTCCTTTTATATAGCAGTTAGCTCTCTCCACAAGCCCATTGGCTCTAGGGTGATATAAAGGCGTTAGAGTATGCTCAATGCCATAAATCTCCAGGGATTTTGTCATGAACCTAGAAAGAAACTGAATGCCATTGTCAGATACTATCTCCGATGGAAACCCTTCTCTAAGGAAAACCTTTTCCAAGAATGACACTAACTCCTTAGCTGTCACCTCCCTGGCAGCCTCCCACTCTAACCACTTGGAGTGAAAATACACCAAAACAAAAATATACTTGAAACCATCGCCTAAACCCGAAACTGGCCCCACAATATCTACTGCCAACTTCTTCCATGGTTGACTGGGAACGGTATTGGGAATTTGTATTTGTATTTTATTTATTTGTAATGCGCACCATCCGGCCCGGGAGCATCAGGGCGCAAAACTTGAAATTTGAAATGATTAAATACATAGTTACATACAAGTATTTACAGCAGTAGTTGAAGTGAAAAGATATAAAGGCAGACATGTAAAATGAGCAGGGGTCATTGCATTGGGATCAGAGGCAGAAGCAGGTGACTGCGAACTGTGGTGCATGGAGCAATAGCGGAATGTCTGAGTTCTGAGCAAGGAGCCATGATTTCGTTTTCAACTTGAAGGTGTTAAATGAGTCCTCGGATCTGACGGTAGCAGGGAGAGTGTTCCATAGCTTAGATGCTAGGACAGGGAAGCTCACGCCACCAGCTTTTTGACGTTTGTACCCTGGAATCGATAGGCAGTGGGTCTGGGCGGTTCTTTGAGGTTGGGTGGAAGTGTGGAGGGAGAGTCGGTTGCAGAGGTAG
The DNA here is from genome assembly GCF_040938575.1 of Ambystoma mexicanum. Taxonomy (NCBI): domain Eukaryota; kingdom Metazoa; phylum Chordata; class Amphibia; order Caudata; family Ambystomatidae; genus Ambystoma; species Ambystoma mexicanum. The sequence continues at coordinate 383,031,249 of NC_090925.1, forward strand.
GGGGGGCCTTGCTCGCCAGGCATTTGTGAGTGAGGGCAAGTGTTTTCAGTGAGATTGTCTGCTTGACAGGTAACCAGTGTTAGTTCTGGCTTCATAAATGTGGTGGTTTCTGAGAATGTTTAGCGCTGCCCTGATGGCATTGTTCTGGGTGATTTATAGTTTATTCAAGTTCCCTTGACTAGTCTCCAGGTAGAGGGCACTACAATAGTCAATTTTTGACATGATGAGCGATCTGGCTAGGCTAGGCTAATTAACAGGGTCTCACGCACCACCTTGTTCTTATCGCTCATCTGACAAGGAACACACCCCTTAACAAACCTCTCTGCCATCCTATCCATTCCCGGCCACCAATAGCTGTTCCTGAGCTTCCTCTTTGTGAATCCTTCCGCGGGATGTTCCTGATGTGCTAACTCCACCAATGCACCCCCAAAACCCTCAGGAGGAACAATGCACATACCCCTTCTCAATCTCCCCTCAATGATACACAATTGCTCCTTGACCTCCCACCAGACCTCAAACTTCTTTTCCAGCACTTCTTTGCTGTGGGACCCTTCCACAGTCCACTTCTTAATAATCTGTAGTTCCTTGTCCACTAGTTCTCCTTGTTCCCATTCTTCATGCCCAACGCAGACCACGTCAACCTTGGCCACTATGCTCTCCTCTCTCGTTTCCACGCTCCTTGCCCCTCCTTCACTACCATCAGCGGGCATCCTAGAAAGACAATCTGCCACAACGTTTCTTTTTCCTGGCAGATAACACACCTCAAAGTCATATGCCTGAAGACTTAAACCCCTTCTGCTTATTATAGGGGAACTTAGCGCCCACTTCCCACTGCCAAAAAGTTGCATCAACGGTTTGTGATCAGATCTCACAATGAATCTCCTGTCCCACAAGAAAAACTTAAAGTGGCTAATGGCCCAATACATTGCCAGAGCCTCCCGCTCAATAACAGAATAGTTTTCTTCAGCCCCCTTCAAGGTCCTAGAGGCAAAGTCTATCACCGTTTCTGTGTTGTTATTGTCGTACTGTATGAGCGCTGCAACGAAGCCCAGGAGGCTAGCATTGACAGACAGAACACTGTCACCCGGATCAAAATTTCCTATTGACGGTGCCTCTGCTATCCCCTCTTTGATCTTGCAAAACGCTTCCTCACATCCAGCTGACCATTCAAATCTTACACCTTTCTTTTGTCAAGGAGTTCCCCCCTTCTCACCTGAGTTCGATCGTTGCTGGATTTCTTGATCGATGCCTTCTTGCGTACTGCTCGAGTCTTGAATAAGGCTGCACGAGTCTCTTCCGACTCCAGCGTGCGTTCAAGTACCGGGATGCAGGGGTCCAGGAATCCAGGAAATAACAGGGTGCGCAACTAGCACACGAGTCCAGGAATCAAGAAAGGAAGGAAAGGGACTAGAATTGGGTTAGAGTGGAAGAAGCAAGGGAAACAATACCGGGAGCTACGGAGCACACGTCTGGTCGCTACTTCGCAATAGCATTGAGACGCGCGGGGCCGCAGGGGCGTGGCATATTTATGGAACGTACTACGTCCGCCGTGAAGGCTGGTGCGAGGCATGTCACGTGATACGGCCATGTTGGGAGAAACAATGAATGCAAGCCCCGCCATGACAAGGACCAGGAAGTCCAGAAGGGGCGCGTTCTGTGGGTCATGACAGCATGCCTCCTCCGAAAACCTGTTCCACCAGGTTTGCCCGTGTGTATAAGGTGAAATCTTCTGAGTAGTCGAGGGGTCTTGAGATTAGAAAGTGGTTCCCAGGTTCTTTCACTAGGAGGATATCCTTTCCATTTAACCAGGTATTGAAGCTGACCCCGTTTATACCTGGAGTCACATATTCGAGATACTTCATATTCCAATTGGTTATCGACCAGTAGAGGAGGAGGTCGGTGGGATTTCCGGCAGGATTGGTGGTAGGGTTTTAATAACGATGGGTGGAATACCGGGTGAATTTTCTTTCAAGAGTCTGGTAGACTAATCCGGTATGAAACTGGGTTGATAATTTCCTTGATGGGAAATGGACCATAGTACTGAGGGGCCAACTTGTTTGGCTGTAGATGCCGGGGTAGTCATTTCGAGGACAGCCAGACTTGATCACCGTTTGCATAAGAAGGACCTGGTCTCCTTTTTAAATCTGCATACCTCTTAGTCTGTGTTCTGGCCTCTAAATTTTCTTTGGCCTCTTGGTGTACGCTGATGAGGGTTTCAATCCAGGAGTCGACAGTAGGTACTGGTGTAGGATGAGGGAGACAGAGGGTAGAACTGATGGATGGAAACCTTGGCTACAAAAAAAGGGGCTGGTCTTAATTGCTGAATGGTCAGAATTGTTGTAGGCGAATTCAGCCACGGGTATCAGGAGCGACCAGTCATCCTGAACCTTGGTGGCAAAACATCGAAGATACTGTTCCAGGGTCTGATTAACACGTTCTGTGGCCCGTTGGTCTCGGGAGGGTAACCAGATGAGAGGGCGCGTTGGATTCCCAGAATGCGACAGAGATGTTTCCAGAATTGAGAGACGTACTGAGGTCCTCGATCAGATATGATCTTGGAAGGGAGTCCATGCAAACGAAATATGTGTTCCAGGAAGATTCCAGCAAGTTCGGACGAGGATGGTAACTTACACAGGGGTGTAAAATGAGCCATATGAGTGAACAAATCTATGGTAACCATGATGGTCGTGTACCCTCGGGAAGGTGGTAATTCCACAATGAAGTCTGTAGCAATGAATTGCCATGGCCTTGTTGGCAGCGATGGTTGCATTAGAAGACCCGCCGGTCTCTTGTTATCATGTTTGTTTTGACTGCATACAGCACAAGCTTTGATGTACTGCTGTACGTCGGTCTTCATTCCAGGCCACCAAAACTGTCTTTGTATAAGACGGAAGGTGTTGGTTATGCCACGATGTCCGGAGTGAAGGGTATCATGACAGAGGTTTATCATTCTTTGTTGTAATTTCTGTGTAGGAATGACCAGTGCATTGTCCTTGAATAAGTATCCTTCCTTAAGTCTTAGGTTCCATGGATTCTTCCTTGAAATATCCTTCCAGAGGTCAGAGGATTGGGTTTGTACTCAAATTTCTTCCAGGAGGGTGACTGCTTGAGCTACAAAGATCGTGTGGGGAAACATCTTAGGATAGGCCTTATCTTCAGTAGTTACATAGTCAGGACGTCGAGATAAGGCGTCAGCAATCATGTTTTGTGATCCGGGAACATGAGTGATTTGGGCTTTGGTATTGGGCAAAGAAGTAGGCCCAACGTGTCTGACGACTGTTCCTGCACTCCATTGATTGTAGAATTTGAAGATTCCGATGGTCCGTATCTAGCACCCAGAAGTAGATGTCGCCATTCAGTGAAGGCCTGGCGGATGGCTAACAGCTCCTTTTCCCGGATGGAATAGTGTGTATCACTGGGAGTCAGGGTTCGTGAGAGGTAAGCAATGGGGTGTTCCAGTTTATCCTCAAGTTCCTGTTTCAAGACCGCTCCTATGGCGTAGTTAGAGGCATCCGTTTCCACCAGGAATGGGTGATTTATGTCTGGTTGGGCCAGGATGGGGGCTTGCGTGAACTCTGTCTTCAATCGTTGGAATGCTTTGTCTTGCGGTGTAGACCAGATAAAGGGAGTGTCTTTCTTCAAGAGAGCAACAATCGGCTGGACAATCTCGGAAAAGGTAGAAATGAACTTCCGGTAGAAGTTGGCAAGCCCCAGGAAGGATTGAACTTGTTTCACGGAGGTGGGAGCAGGCCATGCCAGTATGGCCTTTACCTTTGAAGGGTCCATACCAATTACTTCTGGGCTAAGGATGAATCCCAGGTAGTGAACACAAGTAACGTGAAACAAGCATTTTTCGGGTTTGGCTAAAAGTTTGTGTTCATGGAGTCGTTGCAGTACTGCCTTTACATGCTCTTCATGCTTTAGAGGATCCTTGGAAAAGATCAATATGTCATCCAGATAGACAATGACAAAAAGGAATAACATGTCAGAAAACACCCTGTCCATAAAACGTTGAAAAACCGCGGGGGCATTAGCTAGTCCAAAGGGCATGACTAGATATTCATAATGACCAAAGGGTGTTCTAAAGGCTGTTTTCCATTCGTCTCCTTCCCGGACACGGATCAAATGATAGGCACCCCGGAGATCCAGCTTCGTGAATACTACAGCGCCTCTCACAGCTTCCAGGATATCCGAGATCAGGGGTAGTGGGTACCGATCTTTCAGGGTGCATTGATTTAAGCCACGAAAGTCGAGGCAAGGTCTGAGTTCCTTGGTGTCCTTCTTGGGAACAAAGAACAATGAAGCACCCGCTGGAGATTTTGAGGGTCTTATGGTGCCGTTTTCAAGGTTGGTATCCAGGTATTCTCTGAGGGCCTTTTTCTCAGTTTCGGAAAGAATGAACATTCAGCCAAAAGGAATCACTGCTGAGGGATCTGTATCTATGGTACAGTCTTCATGTCTGTGAGGGGGTAAGGCCTGGACTATGGCAGTTGAAAATACATCAGCATATCCCTGATAGACCTCTGGGACTTGTATGATATTAGAAACCATGAGTGGTGTTTTCAGCTCTCTTGGTGGTTCTTTAAGGGGTGTCGAGGAGGGATCCAGGATTAGACAGTGGGACATACAAAACTCTGAGCCTAGGAATAGTGATCCTGCTGTCCAATTGATATACGGATTGTGCTTCTGTAACCAGGGCATACCCAATACCATGGGGTAATGGGCTGACTTAATGATGTCGAATGTAATCCGCTCTTGGTGATGGTTTATGGAAAGTTGGATCTCTTTTGTCTGCAGACTTAAGGGTCCTGAAGAGAGGGGTCTTCCGTCGATTGCTTCCACCAGCTGCATGGTGCTTCATGTCTCGTATGGAATTTGATGACTAACAACCCAGTCTTGATCAATGAAAATTCCCATAGCTCCGCAGTCCACCAAGGCCAGAATGGGATAGGTCCTATTCTTGGAGGGCGACAGGAAGGCTTGTAGTATTACCAAATTGTTTTGTCCAGGACAGTTCAAGGATGGAATTGATGTGGAGCAAACATCTCTCTCCCGAAGCTCTGCTCCATCTAGGATCGGGAGCTGGGGTTTCCCGAACGCCGAGGAGGGGCCAGAGGACACTCCCTAACTAGGTGTTTGTCTGAGGCACAATACATGCACAACCCTGTATGAATCCTTCTCATTCTTTCTTGCGGGGATATAGGTCCACGGAAGGCTGCTATCTGCATAGGTTCTGGTTCAGAGATTGAGCCTGGGTTTGTGTCTGCATTGGTGGTACTCTCAAAGGACGGCTTCGGAGGATTAGCTTTGGATTTCTTCATCTCTGCCTTTCTTTCCTAGATACGAAAATCTATTTGCATGGCAAGGTCCATTAGTGCCTGGAATGAGTTTGGGCGAACCACTCTGGCCACCTCATCCTTAATCTCCTCATTCAGTCCTCTCCTGAAAAGGGTAAAACTCGCCTCCGTGGACCAATCAGCTTCCTTGACTAACTGCTTGAATCGGGTAACATAGGTGAGCATATCCTGGGATCCTTGCTGAAAGTCTAACAGGCGTTCCTGGGCACTGTAGACCTGTTCTGGACGGTCAAACATGGTCTTAAGGGCTTGTATGAAGCCATCATGGTCATCTAGAAGAACGTCGCCGGAATTAATGAGGGGCGTGGCCCAGGTTAAGGCGTTTCCTGAAAGGTGGAAAATTATGAAGCCCACTTTAGCCCTGGGAGTTGAAAAGTAGTAGGGCTTAAAAGTAAAGTGAACCAAACATGAATCCAGGAATCCTCGAAGGGTTTTTGGTGAGCCATCATATTTGTCCACTATTCCGCCCAGCAATACACTTTCTTTTGTGGCAGAATCGCGGGATAGAACTAGTTGTTTGAGAGCAGCGTTTTCCACCTTTAGATTCTGCACCTCAGTTGATAGCTCTTGCATGCCACGCATCAGGTCCTGGACGGCCGCTTCCATGTCCATATCGAGTTCGGTCGGTTGGCGTCTCAAACTGTCAAGGAGTTCCCCCCTTCTCACCGTTCGATCTTTGCTGGATTTCTTGATCGATGCCTTCTTGCGTACTGCTCGAGTCTTGAATATGGCTGCACGAGTCTCTTCCGACTCCAGCGTGCGTTCAAGTACCGGGATGCAGGGGTCCAGGAATCCAGGAAATAACAGGGTGAGCAACTAGCACACGAGTCCAGGAATCAAGAAAGGAAGGAAAGGGACTACAATTGGGTTAGAGTGGAGGAAGCAAGTGAAACAATGCCGGGAGCTACGGAGCACACGTCTGGTCGCTAGTTCCCGGGGGCGTGGCATATTTATGGAACGTGCTACGTCCGCCGTGAAGGCTATTGCGAGGCGTGTCACGTGATACGGCCATGTTGGGAGAAACAATGAATGCAAGCCCCGCTGTGACAAGGACCAGGAAGTCCAGAAGGGGCGCGTTCTGTGGGTCATGACATCTTTAACAAAAACCTAAGAGGTGTGGAGATCACAGCAAAATCTTTCACAAATTTATGACAGTGTTCTGCTACACCAAGAAAAGACCTCAGTTGGTCCTTGTCCAAAGGGCAGGGTGCTTCTTTAATGACATCTACCAAACTTAGTTTTGGTCTAATCCCCTCACTTGACACTACATGACCCAAATATTCTACTTCCTCCACCGCCAACTTAAACTTCCTCTTGTGTACTGTCAATCCTGCATCTCTCAACCTGCACAACGCCATCCTCAGCAACTCTTCATGCCTCTCATTCGACTCTGCAAATATCAAAATGTCATTCTGAAAAATCACAACGTTAGGCACTCCCTCCAGAATTATCTCCAGGAACCTCTCGAAAAAACTGCTGCCGCCGAGACCAACCCAAATGGCATTCAACAATATTTGAAAGTGCCTTCTGTCATTACAAACGCTGTCAAATGCTGGGACTCTTCAGCCAGTGGAACTTGATGGTAAGCTTGGGACAAGTCAATCATGGAGAACACGCTTGCGCCATTTAATGTTGACAATTTCTCCAAGATAATTGGGAGAGGATGACGATCTACCCATATGTTCGTGGTTGGGTCCCTCAAATCCACACAGAGCCTGATTTCACTGCTAGGTTTTGGAACAATTACTACAGGGGACAACCACTCTGACCTGTCAATTCTTTCGATAATCCCTTTCTGAAGTAACGACTCAATTTCCACCTTTACTTTGTCGCTTAGGTGTTGAGGTACCAGCCTCACTTTATGTACACCAGGAACTACTTTTTCTTTAATTTGTATGTGGTGTTCAAAGCCATCCAGTCTTCCCAGCTCCTCCGAAAAACACATGAGGAAACTAATTTTCCCATTTGTCCTCAATCTCTGCAATGGTGATGGGGAACTTAGCGCTGGCTTGGATACGGATGCCCAACTCTCACTGCTCACTGAACCCTAGGAGTGACGATCCTTCTCTGGTCACATATATGTTGGCATCACAGCTCCTCCCTTTTTATTTGATGGTTGCAGTGTACTTCCCCAACACGTCAATCTTGACATTACAATATATGTATGGTTCAATACTGTGCTCCATCAACTCTTCGACCTTCCCATTAACGCACTTCTCAAAGGTTTGCTTAGAAATAATTGTCCATGGTGGGCAGCTGTCCATCTTGATAGTTACAACCCATCCATCCAACAGAAACACATCCACAGGGCCTCAGCCACTGCTGGACATGTTGCCCACTTCTAATATGTGCGTTGCTTGAACAGAATGTGGACCCACGGGATTCTCTTCTTGCTCAGGGCACCTTCTGCCTGCTTCAATGTTTTCCACTGTGGAGGGTTCTCGACACACCCTGGCAAAATGTCCTTTCTTTCTGCACTTTAAATAATTCACGTTCTTTGCTGGAGAGAACAAATTGGTAGAGATGTGATGATTGCTTTCGCACTTGAAGCACTTTATCTCTCTGACAGCCGTAGGCCTCCTGTTGCTCTTGAGTGCAGCCACCTCATTAATCTGCTTGTCAGACTTTAAGCCCAGCATATATTTGGAGGTCTGCTCCATGCCCCTAGCAACTTCCACCACCTGTTCGAGGCAAATCTGTGAATAACAACCTTTCTTGGACACAACTGCAATTGGTACAGCGCACAAGCTGATCTCTTATGAGCGTGTTTGTTAGTGATCCGAAGTCGCACATGTGGCTTAGTGTCCTCAAGGCCGCAACAAAACTCTCGACTGGTTCATGTGTCTCCTGGGTTCTCTCGAAAAACTTGTGTCTCTCAAAGGTAATGTTTTTCTTTGGTTCGAAATTACATTGTAGTTTCCTCTCAGCGATGCTATGCTGGTTCATGTCCCCTTGGCCCTCTTCCTCTGGCTCCGGTAATCCATCATAAACACTTCTGCCTTCTGCGCCTAAGTTATGCAGTAGATTGGCCTACTTTCTGCTCGGCGCAAACTTATCCCCCCTATGGCATTCAGGTAGGTATCGAACAGTTTCTTCCACCTGCCCCACCTGATGTTAGCGGTGCCTGCATCTTGTAGACATTGTGGGGGCGGGGACATGCTAGGAGCCGCCATGCGAAAACTGGGTCTGCCTGGTCTAGAGAAAATGATTATTATTATTTTTTTGGATCAATACTGGCACGAGGGAATGACCTAGGCGGCTCCTTTAGTAGGTTGGGAGGTAAGAAATGGCTTGGCTCGGATCTGTTTCTCAAAGGTTTATCACCAGTAAAGATTATTCCTTTGCCAGTATCACAATTCCTGCGAGAGCCTGTTTTTGCTGCCTGGTCATTTCCTCTTCTCTAGCAATATGTGCAGCAGTTTTGTAGGCAGGGGAGTTGCTAGGTCAGGAAAAGACCGGGGGCTAAGCTGATGTCGGAACTGTTGGGACTGGGGGCTAGCTAGTCTTTTGGCTGTAGCTCCTGAGATTCTATCCGGGGCTACAACCAAAAGATCAGGGGCTATAGCCCCCTTAGCCCCCCCCCCCTAGCAACGCCCCTGTTTGTAGGTCCCTTCTACTGTGCCTATTATTGTCTAAAGGAGCGTGTTGCCCTGGTAACACAGACATCATGTTACGTTCGATGGGTGTTTTCCTTTGCGCTTTTCCAGAGTGTTTCCTCTTTTCCCTTAATAAGGCTGATATAGCCCTCTTCATTTACGCCCCCCTCACCTGTGCTCTGGCGTGTGGCTTGCACGCTCCGGAGTCGTTTCCTGTGTTGCTCCCCTCCGTGCCACCGCGTCCCACTTGCTCACAGCGCCGGCAGGAAGTAGGCAATTCCGCAGCAGGCCCGCTCACAGCTGATGCTCGTCGTCAATGGAAAGATGCGGCACGGGACCATAAGTATCTTTTTAACTGAAGTTCTATATTAAAGAGGGCCTGTGCAGAGAAATCGAGAGCAGCCCTGCACCCAGCCTCTCACCAACCGTCGCTCGCTCTCCTCGAGCCGCCTCAAAACACAGAAGGAAAGCTCATTGGAGAGCGGGCGACGCCAGCAGGTCATTACACAGTGCGCTCTACAAGTTCACTACCTCCCTACCTACCTACCTCTTTACCTGGACAAATGGTACCTATAATCTGGCTTCTGAGGCTGCACGTGTTAGATAAGGGCAGTACTTAACAGCATTTGGGGATACAGATACAAGTGGCATATGATGTTAGTACCTGAATATCTTCTACAGCACCATCAATGATTGCAGGACATTGCCATGTGAAGTGGTACACGCGAGGCTGTGCCCAGCAAAGGGTGGCTGTACCTGCCCAGACAGGAGTTTAGTTGGTATATAATGACTACACATGTATATTATGGCTATGCCTGGCACAATGGCAGTATCTCACGTCATGTAGGCAGCGATTCCTGGGCATGCGCCTCTGTGCATGTCAGGCCGTTCCCTGGCATATAACGTTGTACAGTACAGCACCCCTGCATGCGAGACTGCGCCGTGGGCGGCATGATATGCCTGTAGCATCAGTGCGCACTCCATCAATGGCGGCCACCATGATGAAACATGCTGCCCGTCCTTACAGCAAATCATAATGTACTCCACCTGCTCCTTGCAAGTGGAGAAAAAAAGGTAGAGTTGCAGGGGATCCCTGCTCCCCATTGGCACCCGCGTGGGTGCCCGATACTGAAACCCATGGCATGGGAAAACAGGCTTCCTAAGTGTGGACTGAGCTCATTTTTGCATGCATCCCACATCTGCCCCATAATGCGTGTGTACATAGAAATGTACATGGCTGTTTGTACCACTAAACTAGGAGCAGTGTGCAACCTGCATCCCTTTTTTAATGTAAATCGACATGTGTCATTAACAGTATGCCTGTAAATGTAAACACACATTCCAACGAGTAGTTTATGTATGTGTCCATTTGAGTATAATCTGGGTAAAGCTGCTTGCAGGATGGAGAGAGGAACAACAATGTACTATCAGTTTCTTATGCTACCCAGGGATGCCATATCACACATGTCCTCAGGGTTCCTGATTTGGTATGCCATATTTCACCAAACATGTCTACATGTCCAGTATTGGTTTGACTGAATTAGCGTATATTCACTAGACTTTGAAGCTCATGCATTTTAAACTTGAGGGTCAGCACCACCCTGATGCAAGCCTAGTTAGAAGAGGTGCCAGAGGAAAGGAGGGAGGTGAGCAAGCCAACAGGGGCCTCCTCCCACCACCACAAGGCAGGTGGACCCCCTCTCCCTACAGCAACAGAAAAGAAAGGTAAGCCCCCTGTGCTTAATTGGGCTACAAGTATTTACATTACAGCACGGAGCACAGTGCCCTCCGCAAGTCATGCGGCAATAAGAAAAGTACTTTAAAATTGAAACATTTCCATCTGCAACAACGTTGTTGCTGCATTCGTTTTTTAGCAGCTTGTGCTTAGAATGGACTTGCAAAGCAGCACCTTCATCATGGCTGCCCCTCACCTTTAGGCATCGGAGTGCCTGCCTTGCTGAGGAAGGATGTTCCTGATTGGGCCCCTCTTTAACCAAAAGGCCCAATCAGGCAAGCCGGCAGATGAATGTTGGCCCTCCTCCCAAGGCCCATATCTAAGGCCCTCATCTGAGACCATGTCTGAGCCTGTCTGTGCTGAGGAGGGCCCGGAGGCCATTCACCTTTGCCCTCCTCTCCTCAAACTATGAATTGGCCTCCTGACTTATAGACTGCTACCCCATAAATCTGGACCCATGGACCCCTACACTCCCTGCAGATCTACCAGTGAGTGATGGCTGAACTCTCCCACTGCCTCCGCCATTAACTGTCTGAACCAATTAATGTGCCTATTTACTCTTCCTTCCTTGCCTCACCTACTTCTTCTCTCAATGCATTTGTGCCATATTTTTGAAAATCAAATTTAGGTGTGTGTGCTTATGAAAATCGAATGGAGGTGTATGCTTTTACATCTCTGCAACCCCTTTTCATTGCATTTGTGGCACTATTTTTGAAAATCGTATTTCCTTATTGGAGTGTATTTGTGCCCTCTGTGACTACTAGGCCACCTGGTGAGTTTAGCTAGAACTGTGCTGTGCTGTCACTCTTCTATCATTCCTCTATTAACCTCTGCAGCCCATATGGCTCTCACCATCTCTCCCATCTTCTCTAACTGCTTTACTATCACCTATCCCTCCTCTCTCACGAAGTCTGGAAAAAAAGCACAAAGAATCATCCTGTCCTCGATCCCTGGCCTACCCATTACAGACACCTATGTCAGCGCAACTTCCAGACAGATCTTCACTGATATCCTCTTCTCTGTCCCTTCTCCAGATCTGTAGACTCCTCATATCATCTCCACTCTCCTCCCTTTCACATCGTCTCCCATTAATGGTGGCACGAAGTGGGAAGTCCTTTTGGACGGCTTCTCATTATCACGCTGCATCATTAATGTCTAGCATAGAGGTCCTATCTTGGTTCAGGGTCCTCAACACAACCTCCTCCTCTTTGAATGGCGCCTGCCATCCCTTATTAACTTCCTTCCCTCACCTGCCTCTCCTCCTACCACTCTCTCTGTCCTTCCACCCCTCGACTGATGTACCACGTCCCTGTACTCCACCTCAGAAAACCTTCAAAGGCGGAGCCCTCCTTCACCTGGCTATTCTTAACATCCGCTCAGCAAACAAACACTCCGCCGACATCTACCTCCTTCTTGAAGACACTGACCTCAACATTCTTGCTCTTACCGAGACATGGTTCAAAGCCACCTCAGTCACTGCTTTTAACTCCCTTCTCCCTGATGGCTTCAAGATCATCTCCAAGCCACAACTACACTGTACTGGTGGGGTTGCCTTCATCTTCCCTGAGTGGGTTCCTTCTTCCATCATACCCACCCAATTCTACTTTTCCTTTGAGAGCCTGGTCTGCAAGCTAGTCATCTCTCCCTCCTCCTGTCTGACTATTGCTACCATCTGGCCAACTGCCGGTCTGATAGCACAGCAAGTAGAGCGCTCGCTTTGACATCTGTGCAGAGTCTGCTGACGCAGGTTTGGATCCCGGCAGGGTCAAACTCAGCCTTTCATCCTTCCAAGGTCGATAAATGAGCACCACACACCGTGGATAATAATAAGCAGCCCTCAGATACCTGAGGGTTCGTAGCTCTATATAAATGCTAAATTATTGTTATTATCTACAGGCCTCCTGGTGCTACCAACCTGTTCCTCTCTGAATGGGTTGACTTTTGTTCCTCCCTACTCTCAACCACCTCTAATCTCCTCCTCATGGACAATTTCAATATCCAACTGGACTCCCCTGTCACAGCATCCTCTCTCTTTCTTGACCTCTGCACATCACTTTACCTCTCCATTCTCCCTTTTGGCCCAACCAATTCCGCTGAACACACTCTGTATGCCCTCATCCATCATTCTGATCTCTCTCTCTCCCCCCTTCTGGTCCCTCCACTCTCTTAGTCAGACCATTCTCTCCTTTCCTCACACCTGGGTCCCCTCGGACCTTTATCCGCCCCTCAAAAAGCCCTGACATCCACGTTCTTGAACCCTTCAGCAGCCTCCTCCTCCTCGACTGCTGACCTCCTGGCTGAAACGAAATCTCCACTGGTTACCTGGCCACTTTCTGATCCTGGGCCCAGGTTCCTCCCCCACCAGTCACACACACCTGCACTGCCTGCCTGGCATCGCCCGCACTTGGGGACTGTTTCTGTATCCCTTCAGTCCCACTACCAACACCTGTTGTCTGCACTCACCTTTTCACTTGCCACCTGCTGGCCGTTACTTTCACTTATTGTTATTATTCGATTCCCATGTACTGCATTGACCCTTCCCCTCCCCCCGCACTTTCCCACTTCCTACATCCCATGCACTTGCCCAATCTGAATGACACCTGGCCTAGTATGATCGTTGTCTGTCCACCCTTTGTTCTCCTCCCCTGCTGCGTCACGCCTTGAAACACTTGTGTATAGGCACATTATAAATGCCATATCATATCATATTATGTTCATCCACACTCCAGGTCATATAGCAGCATTCCCCATTGGAGTCACAATATACCTAGTGCTCGGTGTAATTGTGAGGCCTATGAGGACAAGTAAACATTGATCCCTTAGTGGCGAAAGTGCTTTCCAATGCCTGTGTACGCGGCAGGTCATACTGATGTATATGAGCATTTAGGTTTATCACTTTTCCCATTCCAACTGCCCCTTTTTGCAACTGTTTATTGGAATTCTTAAAATGCAGAAAGCCAGCAGAGAAAATACTATTATGGCTATGAGTATTTTGAGTTCATTAGCTAGCCAAGTGGGTATCTAGGAGAACAGGTAGTGACATCAGTCATCATTTTCAATCTCTTCCACCTCCTCCACAATTTTGTGTGTAATTCTGTTAAGGCGGCTATGGGCTCTATGAGAGTTTCATTCTCTCACTACCGGCAACGGCCCTGGATGAAGCTGACCTCGACAAAAAAACAGCACAAATAGATTGCCGAAACAATCGACAACATCACAAGGAAAAACATTTCACCCATCTCGTAAAAGAGCAACAGCAAAATGGTTAAACCCGCTTCTCAGAGGCATGAAAAGACAAAACAAACAAGACGATTGAACTAGAGTGGAGGAACAAATATGACCAGGCAAAGAAATTACAATTCCAGCGACAAATCCGTATGTACAAAAAGAAAATCCACAAGGCCAAAAAGAAATTCTACGACAACTGAATCTCAAAAGCTGCCAACACTCAAAAAAGACTGTTTAAAATAAACAAAATGAGAACCCCCTCTAGCTGCAATATCACATCCATGCCCTCACTGAAAATATGCAACAACCTCGCAGATCATTTCAAGAACAAAATCAGCACCATCCACCAAATCATACAAAGCAGACTAATCTACCACAACAGGCAACCGACATTGCCAGCCGAGGATCCTCAGAACAAACTACAAAATGTTCCCCAAATATCAGCAGAGATATTCTTCAAGCTGGTAACAAACTGCAACAAAGCCAGCTCCCTTATGGATCCCCGCCCCCCAGACATACACAAATCAATCCTCACACAAGGATCACCCATGGAACACTAGAGAAACCTTTTCAAGCAATCACTATTAACAGGGAAAGTACCATGATCATTCAAATCGGCATAGATCAAACCACTCCTCAAAGACACAGCAGGCAGCCTGGAAGATCTTTACCACTGCAGACCCATCTCAAACATTCCCTATCCAGCGAAACTGCTTGAAACCTATGTATATAGAACAATACAAGATTACATAGAAGAGCACCTTCTGCTGGACCAGGCACAAGTAGGCTTCAGACCGGTGAGAGGAACAGAAACTGCACTGCTCTCAATCTGGGACGACCTGAAGGGTAATGCAGACTCAGACACAAGTGCAGCTCTAATACTTCTGGATCTCTCAGCAGCATTTGACACAGTCAGCCATGAGATCCTCATCAGAAGATTGGAAGAAATAGGAATCACCGACCTAGCCTTACACAGGATTAGATCTTTCCTAACAGATAGTACAGAAACCGTCCACCCCAAGGTAATCCACCTGTGGAGTACCACAAGGATCCTCCCTATATCCTCTGCTCTTTAACATATACCTGGCTCCACCGATCAAGCTCATTAAAAGATATGGCCTCATATGCTACAACTACGCTGATGACACACAGATCATCTACAAAGTACAAAACACACGCAAAGAGAACACAAACCTGCAAGAATGCCTACAAGAACTCTAAGGCTGGATGAACACAAACAACCTCAAACTCAACCCTGGCAAAACAGAAATAATGGTTATATTCACAAACAGCCACTACATCCCATGGCCAACAGAACTAGGAACAGCACAACACCATCAACACCAGTAAAGAACCTTGAAGTCCTGATGGACAACAAACGGACACTTGAGCCACAAGTAAATGCTATAATCAAGAAATGCTTCTTCCTCCTGTACACAGTAAAAAGGATCCTACCTCACCATCATCACATTCATCATGTCCAGAGTAGACTACGCCAACAGCCTACACCTTGGAATGCCAGAACGCCTATTAAAGAAACGTCCGTTTATCCAAAACGGAGCAGCCAGACTCCTGCTCTAACTACCATGAAGAAAATACGTTAGCCCAGCACTGGCTAACGATAAAGCCATGAATAAGGTTCAAAACAATGTTCATAATGCACAGAGCAATCCGCGGCCGAGGAGCAAAGTTCCCAAAGAAGAAAATAACCATCTACCATCCAGCAAGACCACTCAGAGCAAGCTATGACATTCGCCTAGAACCAAAACCATACAATAAAAGAAAATTCTGAGGAGCATCTTTCTCACACCTGGCTCCTAAAACATGGAATTCCCTACCCAAAAACATACGCAATACAAGGGATCATCTGGAATTCTGAAAATGACTAAGAACTTGGCTCTTCACCCCAGAATCAGAAGGTAATGAGTAGGAATCATACATTCTGGAAGAAACAGGAAGCCCAGGGAGGGACCTACAATCCATTACCTAACCATCCTCAACTGATGGGCATAAGGAGGCCATTTTGGACCTCTCATGCACACACACAGCCACGTTTACAGAGGAATACCACAGTAGGCAGGGACCACCCACTAGAAGTCCCATAACCTTCCTAGCCTAACCATCTCTAACCCTAGGGCAGGGGGGGACACACCTCCATAACCCATGTCCACATACCGCTACACTTCTACAGAAGATAATTACCACACCGCAACGTACCTGCCGACTAGAATGCCAAACAATATCAAAGCATACAGGATGGTCATAGATGCCGACCACAGAAACCAAAGCAAAGAGGCAAGAAAAAAACCTCTGCTAACCCAATAGTAAAACCTAATTGTTTTGCAAAGTCTTCTCCTACAGAAACTCAGATGACCACATCTCTGCAAAACAAACCACACGTACTTCACCCCACTGCAAAAACAAACAAACAACACATAACCATGCACAAGAGCACATGGAAATCGCTCAGACTCGAAAATTGCACCTAAGCTCAGCGAATGCTGCAAACCGAACTGAAGCTGCCAGCAGAACATCATATTTCACTTTCCGATTCCCACAGTACCCTACTAACCACTCCCACAGCCTCCCTGTTTCACAATGTCCTTTTTAAGATCCGCCAGAGCGCCAGGAGACCACTCCGGTGGTGATAGTGCGCGGTACAAGTAACGTTTAACATTAACATTGTGGGAGAGTATATGTGCGCAGCAGGAAGGCCCAATTTTTGCACACACTCCCCCCTCCACTGCTGTTATCAAATCAAACCTGTTGTTGGATCCTGATGAATGCAGTGAGAGGGATATGGTTTAACTGCACTAATGAATTGGGGTAATGTTATGGGTGATTGATAATTACTCTGCTAATGATCGAATTTTGAAAGGACATGCTAGTCCACACATGTTGTTGTTGTGTTGATGAGGATGTAAAACAATAAAAAATGTTTTATAAAAAAAAAAGAATGTACCTGTTCTGGAGGGTCATATGCCTTATGGCCCACAGCTCCTCTGTTATGGCATTAAAGCCTTTCACAGTTGCATGTATTGTTTGCAACCACTCCCTCCTCGTTATTTGTAACCATTTTGCATTCATGGATGTCTGCAACCTGGGAGTAAAGAAGACTGTAATGACCATTGCTGTCTAATCAAACAATTTATGCTCATCTGGTATGTCATCATAGTCCTTTATTTATTGATTTATGTATAAATTCATAATGCACCAGAGTCAGAGGGGATCAGGGCGCACATATACACAACAGGACAACAGCAAGTACAGGATGTTAGGAAGGGTAGGAGGTGAGGGTCAGGTCAGGTCTACTCGAAGAGGAACATTTTCAATGTTTTTTAAAGGTTCTAATATTTGCATCTGATCCCAAGGTTGTAGGGAGGCCATTCCAGAATTTGGCTGAGCAATGTGCAAAGGATCTGCCCAGTCCTGTTGATTTCTTGAAGCAGGTGCGAGCAACGAGTTTGGTGTTTGTCGACCTCAGAGATGGTAGGTATTCATACCATGAATTAATTGACTTCAGGTAACTTGGAGATTTCCCATAGAGGCACTTATGTAGTAGAGTTGCTGCTTCAAATTGACACATAGCCACGACAGGGAACCAGCATAGGCCCTGTCGGTGAGTTGAGATCTGGCACTTTCTCAGGACTTCTTTTATAATCCGGACCGCGTCATTCTGGACAGTTTGTAGATGCTGGATACTTTTTTATCAGCACCTGCTAAGAACGTGCTACAATAATCTATTCTTGATAGAATAGTTTCCCGGGCGATGGTGGCTGAATTGTCCTCGTTAAGGTACCTGTGAATGTTCCTGAGCAGTTTCAGATGGTACAAGCAGTTTTTGACAACCAAGTTCACATGGGACTCTGTGCTCAGGGTACAGTCAGTTTGCATGCCGAGTGTTTACATTTTTTCTTTACTTGAATGTTACATTCCTGGATGGAGGATTTGTAGCGTCGGAGAGTTTAGCCAAAGCTTTCGAGGAGCCACAAATGATTAGCTCGGTTTTGCCCTTGTTGAGACACAGCCACTTGTCTACCAGCCAGGCATCGACTTCATTGTAGATGTTTTGGAGGAGTAAGCTGTCGGCCGCATTATCCCCAGAGATCTCCAGGGACCAATTCAATGTCGTCTGCATAATTGGTGCAAAATACTCCAGATTCCTCTAGGAGGCTGGATAGAGATATGATGTATAAGTTGAACAGTATCGGGTCATACATGCTCCTTGTGGCACCGCACAGGTGGAGAGAGTGGGGTCTGCAGTGGCATCCACCCAGCAGATTTTAGATTGTCTTCCAGTCAGGAAGGATATGATCCATTTTCATGTTATTTCAGAGCAGTGGCAAGCGTCCTTTAAGATATTTAAGAGTCAGTCATGAATCAAGCGCGGCTGATAAGTCTAGTAAGACTAGAAGGCCGGGCTTGCCCTGGTCCATGATGCTCAACATGTGGCCCTGAAGATCGGTGAGGGCCATCTCTGTACTATGAGCAGGGCAGAAACCGGATTGTCTTGGATTTAAAATATTGATGGATTCAATGTAGGTCTGAATCTGGAGAGTATCTTCTTTATCTTATACCTTCAAAAAAAAGTTGCAGTTTATGATAGGTGTTAGGTTTGCTGCGTCATAGGGGTCCAGTCCTGTTTTATTTAGGAGGGGAGTAACAGTGACATTTTTAATGCAGTCTGAGACTGAGTGTGTAAAAGGAGGCATTGATAAACCTTGCTATGAATGGGGAAAAATATCCTTACTGTTTAGGGTCATTTTCGGGGGGGATAACATTACCTGGCTGAAGGGCGCATAGTACTCAGGGTGGACAGCAATTCTAGGCTAGACACTTGGGTAAAGCTAAAAGAAGCGTAATCTTTTAGAGATGGCAGGGATTGGGGGAAGGGGAGGGAATGGTCTGAGGGGGTATGCTCAGTAAATGTAGGCGCATACTGATCTGATTTTGAATTTTGTCCCTAGCCTTGGGTATTTTCGCTTCAAAGGCACAATGTACTCTAGTACAGTCTGCATTGGAAGGTGTAAAGGCATCAATTGGGCTCTGGTCTTTTCAAGAAACTTTAGTAGCTCAAACAGTTTCCTTGGTTTATTATTGGCCTCTGAAATGTGTTGATTTTTTGACTCCGTGATCATATCCTTGTAGGCTTTCTCAAGAATATTCTATGTGTTCTTATTGTCAGATGATAGGCAGCTAAGCCAGCACCTCTCTGCCCTTCTTTTTTTTTATTTTCAGGGATATAAGTTCAGGGGAAAACCATGTTGATGGTTGGGGTTGTTCCGGACAGCTCTCGATTTAAGAGGGGTGAACTTATCCAGAAGAGAAGTGAATTTTATGTTGAAAGTCTCAATTAGTGCATTGGGGTAGTCTTGCTCATCGGTCGAGGACATGGTGTTTGTGATGCATTCCCGAAGATCAGGAGTTGAGACTTTCTTCAGTTTTTGATTTGCAACCATTTTAGGAGGGTTGGATAACTTGGATGGAGGTGCTTGAAGATGGATGACAAAGTTGATCAAAAAATGGTCTGTCCAGATACAAATGGTGGTGTTATTAATCTGGACCTTAAGATTTCTTGTAACAATCCAATCCAGGATGTTACCTTTGGTGTTGGTAGGTTCGGAATTCAAGACATGATGGTCGCCATTATTTAAGCCGGACTCGAGCAAGATAGCCTCTTTATCAGAGGGATATCCTCACCAGCGATTGAGATTGCCCAGGAATAGGGTGGCACTGTTAATACCTTTAAGATCTGCTTGGATGTGTAACTGTCATTGTTAAAAGGGTTTATGACAGTTGGAGGGTGGTAAACAAGGATGAACTTTATGCAGCGCTAGGGGTTTGGGGTTAGCTTAAGATGCAAGATCTTGCACCCATTACAATGACTTGATGTGTTAAATAGAGATATATAATTTCTTGCAATAATTGCCACTCCCCTGCACCTGCCTCTGTACTCTACTTTTGCAGTAAATGGTGTAGCCATCGAGGACTACAAGGGTTATCATGGGTCCACTGGTCTCAGAAATCCAGGTTTCAGTAAGGAACAGTAGGTCAAGCTCGTTGTCAGTAATGTAGTCATGGATGTCAGAGGCGTGTTTATTTAGTGATCGTATTATTTAGCAATGCTGCTTTAAGTATTTTCCCATCAGTCAGGTGGCTGGCTGTGGTTTAATTGCTAGATACAGATTGATAGTTTATTTCTGAGATTGACGAGGTAAGTGGTCGTGGGACTTCCTCTTTACCCCGAAATGATGTATTACAGGTCATAGAGTTGGTCGTCTGATGGTCATCAGCAAGAGGGGGTTTAAGACAGTACGCAATGCCAGAGCCCTCCGCAGTCTTCAGCACAACTGGCGTCTCCCAGATAGGCTCAAGGTTTTGGGAATAGGTCATTGAGGGACATGGGCTTAGTGGCACCCTGGTAGTATCTGAGGGTCTGCTAACTATAAAGTTTGCATCTATCATGGAAAGAATAGATCTCCGAAGTGGTGGAGCGTCATTCAGGGCATCAGATCTTTGATCCAGATAGTGGGGAACTGTTAAGCATTTAGCATTCTGACAGGTAAGGAGAAGGTTTAGGGTTGTGAGGTAACCCACTGGTAATCTTGTCACACTGCCGCGGGTGCAGGGGAGGTGGAAAGCGCACTGAGTGCAGCGGTCGGCAAAGAGCAGCTGATTTATCAGAAACATAACTTTCTAAGCGCTCACACAGGAGCTGTGGCGAGGACCGGCTGGCCGTTGAAGCACCGGGGCTGAAGCACCTGGGGTTCCAATTTGAGCTGTTAGGGTGTCTGGGAGATGTAGTTCCCAGAACCCTTGACAACTACAGAATGCTGTTGCAGGAAGAAAAAAATACTTCAAAATGAGAGTGTTTTATCTCTGTGCAGAAAACACAAGGCAGCAATATGGACGTTCCGGTAATTATTTACAGATGCACACAGTACAATACTCTCCCCAGAGTGGGTGATAAAGGTAACAAGCGCAGTGTGCCAACTATTAGAGCTTTTCTACAATTACACAAATCAGCACAGGCTAAAGTACTACAAAAGACAAGAGCAATGCCCAACACAACTAACTGGCTGTGTGAGGGTGGATGGAAGCTAAACTATTGATTTAACCAAAACATTGTTTTCCCTTTCACTGTGTGTAAGTGTGCATTTACTCAGGGGAAGTCGCCAATTATACTTCACTCTGGGGTACTACTAGAGCTGGTGTACTTATTAGCACTATGGAACACAGACCTCCCCAATTCGGAAGCAATTGCATGCAGGCGATTTGAACCACAAGCCCAATAGTGGTCCATTAATACTGTTGGTCCCACTTTCATACCTGGTACATCAAAAATGCATCCACAACCCATTCTCTTTCCAACTTGTACTGTACCATTATTTCAGAAGCACAGGGTCGCATTTTTCAGGGGTATTATCTGTACTGGCCCCCCTCATCTTTGACCCATGTGAGTCATTTTGTTATTTTAGGCCATTTGCCGAGACATACTTTATTTGCATTTAACACAACTGTTCCAGGAGTGCTAGTGCCTTTGCACACTACCAATCCTTCTGTCCATCCTTCAGGCATAAGTACAGTTCCTTTTATTTGTAAATGGCCCCTTTCCCAACATCTGGGTATTTCTTTCCCTTTCTTACTGTTGCACTGCAGCATTTTGTTTTCTTCTATTCTAACCCCTGCTCCACGTATGTCTGCTGGCATGTATTGTATCACCGTATGTTATGTTTCAGTTTTCATCATAGTTTTCAACACTTTTATGTAATTATCCTCCCGTGGTGACTGCTTTGTTCACCCACTCTATTGAAGCCGTCTGACCCAGAAATTGTACCCATGTCATACAATGTGCAAGGTGCGTTAGGCAATGTGCTGTGCGCTGCGGGTTCTTCAGTCGCTATAAATTGTAATTGGGTATTTATAACGCGCTTAATACCCAGAGGTTTCTACATGCGGACGCGGGGATCAGGCCTGTTTTGCTCCGCGCCGTCTTGCTTCCAAGGCGAGCGCGTTGCCCCTGATCTATCCACCCGAGGGATTCAGCTTTTTAGCTGCTTTTTGCTGAACCTTTTCAGCCGCAAAAACACATCGGAAAATATGGAGTGGGTGGGTAAGGGGATGTACGGGGTATGAGGATGTGGGAAATAGGGGCTAGATAATAGGAAAGGGGAACGCCTCCAAATAATTTTAAAAAAAAGAAATCGATGAGTTTTTTCAGCTGCAAATATTCAAAAAACCTTCCTGAAAAACAGCCTGGCAATATAAGAACATAGAACCCTTTCAAATGAAAATCGGGATTGGATGGCAAGGGGTTTCAAAAGTGAAGAGGTGATTGTTTGCACTGCACAAGTACCATGAGCACACTGACCTTTGGCCATCCAAGCCGTGAGATTGCTATCTGCAACTCTGACACCATTTGCTTGTCACTCTAACACTGCAAGCGTGAAGATTGCCAAAGCATAGATGGGCATTAACACGTCCTCATATGCCAGCAACCACTCGGCTCTGGCAAAACCTTGCGGATGGTCGGCAGGGCTTTTTTCTACCGCCACAGTGTGGAGAGTGCAGAACCACAGTTTGTGTCCCATTAGGCCTATCCACAAATCAATGAACCAGAGAGGTCACTGGGTTCTGTTTGCTGCAAAGGGTGCATTAGGTGTCAGTCAACTTATAAATATCTATTTATTTATTTATTTATTTATTTATTTATTTATTTATTTGTTTATTTATTGTGCATTTATAAGGCGCTTATACATCAAGAAATTGTGAATCAAAGTGCCCCCAGGGCAAAGGGGAGGGAACAAGGGGAACAGAAGGCAAATAAAATAACAATGATGAAACTACTACTACTAGGCCTTGTGAACATTCAGAACGTGCAAGTGCATGACAAATACTGTATGGTAGCGACTGGATCTGATAACATTGAAGAACTCACATGGCCACCATCTGGGTGTCATGCCTGCTGGACATATCTCTGGACCGGGAACAACCTCTCCATACAGAATGAGTTACGCCCATAGAACCGCTAGACCGTTCTATTTGAAATGGAGGTTGTTCGATGCATTGCCAGGAAAACGACGTCTGCATTTGTCACGTCGTTAAATTCACATAACTTAGTTCCGTCACATGTGTCACGGCAGTACGTACATAAGCAACGTGGAAACGTCGATCGCTGCTTCTGATTAATTCATTTTTGGCGTTTTGTAGCTGAACTGTGGACCTGCGTCCTCGCATTCCCTTCAGCAACTTCTTTGGCCTTTTGTAGCGTGTTTTCCTCCACATGCTAATTCCTGGGCCGCGTGTATCCTGTTTGCGTGCCAAATCTCCACGCGGACGCTGTCTGCAAGCGCGGCTGTCCTAGGCTGCGTGTATCCTGTTCGCACGCCAAATCTCCACGTGGACGCTGTCTGCAAGTGCGGCTGTCCTGGGCTGCGTGTATCCTGTTTGCGTGCCAAATCTCCACGCGGATGCTGTCTTCAAGCGCAGCTGTCCTGGGCTGCGTGTATCCTGTTTGCGTGCCAAATCTCCACGCGGACGCTGTCTTCAAGCGCGGCTGTCCTGGGCTGCGTGTATCCTGTTCACGTGCCAAATCTCCACGTGGACGCTGTCTTCAAGCGCGGCTGTCCTGGGCTGCGTGTATCCTGTTCGCGTGCCAAATCTCGACGCGGACGCTGTCTTCAAGCGCGGCTGTCCTGGGCTGCGTGTATCCTGTTCGTGTGCCAAATCTCCACATGCGGACGCTGTCTTGAAGCGCGGCTGTCCTGGGCTGCGTGTATCCTGTTCGTGTGCCAAATCTCCACGCGGACGCTGTCTTCAAGCGCAGCTGTCCTGGGCTGCGTGTATCCTGTTCGCGTGCCAAATCTCCACATGCGGACACTGTCTTCAAGCGCGGTTGCCCTGGGTGGCGTTTATCCTGTTCGCGTGTCAAATCTCCACGCGGAAACGCTGTCCCCAAGCGCGGCTGTCCTGGCTGCGTGTATGCTGTCGCGTGCAATCCTGCACGTGGTTTTCTGAACTACATTGAACCGTTGGTACCTGTGATAGTTAACAGGTGAACTTCTATTTTTTGTTCTTCTTGGGAAAGGAAGTATTTCATGAACTATTGGAAGGTGATTGTGCACAGTACTTTGGACGCTATCCTGTGGTGCACCAACCCGGTATCTAGCGTGAGCCTTGTGCCGTTCGGGATAAGTCTCCCTTACTAATCTTCCCCTCCTTTGTCATTGGTTCAACTCCTGGTTTTCTTCAAGAGACTTTCGTTGAATACTTCAGTTTTTGCCATAAGGTCAGTGTTCTGAATTAATGCTAATACTGTACTATCATAGTGAGTTGAGTTTGGGACAGTTTCTTATGATACTTTATCTATCCTAGGCTGACTTCTGATACAATATCCACGCCCTTTCCAGTGATCCATCTCTCTGCCTGTTTCATCAGTCAGAGAGTTGTATCATTTGGAAGGTCTAATTTGACTTAACTACAATCAGGTTGTGTGAAAAAGGATCCGGAAGAGCCCTACCAATTGTATCCTTTTTTGGTTACTGTATCCTTTTCAATTGATACATTGGTGATTTATGACACTGGGCCATTATACCAAGCACTCGAGCTTGTGTGCCCTCCCTCATCACTGCCTGCCTTTCTGATTGAAACAGTACATTTCAGGAACTTCATAGTTGAAATGAGGCACAGAAGGAGCATTGCGCTCCAGCGTCTGTGGGAAGATCACGATTTATAAATAATTGCTGCACGCCATTTGCCTGTTGCAGCAGAGTAGGACATTTGCCACCATGAACAGAAAGCTCAAGCAAAAGTAACTCGGTCTTCAGGGCCCATAAAGTCCGGTACAGCACGGGCTACAGGTCTATAAAGCTGTAAGAACATCCTTAGTACTTAATTAAATTAGAAATGAGACATGTAGTATTTATATGCTTGTGGGGGTAATTAGCAGCGGGTGGATGGAGTGTGTTTTTTTTAAGGTAAGCAAATTTAGTGCTAATGTAGTGACCAATTAGTTACAAAACAATAATGAAGACAAATATTTTACAACAGTCAGCATATGGGTATTGGTAGTATTTAAAATGTGTTACACTAAGTCTGCTTTCATTGTTTTCAGCATTCTTGCCCAACAGAAAACTTTCATTTTATTTTGAGCAGGGGCCACGTTATACAGGGTTGCAGAGCAGGCAGATTCAAAAGTTGCTGGCATGTGTTGCGCAAGATAAAAGAGGTGTGAACGGCTGTGATCACGTTTAATGTTGCCGTATGTATCTGGGGCATAAAGTTGTGCCAGAGGGCAAAGAGCAATGTTGCATTATTACCGAAGCAAGAAATTAAGTGAAAGTGACACTTATTTTTCTTCCTGAAGGGGGCAGGGCTACGTCAGACACGTGGCTACATCAATGCGGAACATCAACAATTGTATTTCCGGAATAGGACGCGGTGTATGCGGATTAGAACGCTGCAATTAACTTGCAGGCAGCGTGTTTTCCGAGCTGTAATGGGCGGCGGCAGCGGTGGCGGCAGGAAAGGTATGCGCCCTCAATTAAGTTCCGGGCTATATTCAATCTGCGGGCTATACCAGTTTGTGTAGCTCGCAGATCGACCAATCACGAATAAGGAAACACCATTAGGGTGTTCTAATTCCCATTACAGGAGCCACATCTGCCCTGAAAGTGCATACATCAGAGGATACACTTAGATGTACAGATCATTAGACTCTGCCAGACATTGGAGTCCTTCATAAGCGAGAGGTGAGGCCAGGTATGGATACCCAGAACAGAGGCTGGCCTAAATGTGAACTTTATACTTCTAGTTCACTGTCTGCAGAATTGGGTGCATGAAGCCCCCCAATATGAGCCGGTTTTAATGGTTAAAACGGACAATATTTGAATGGTCTCCTATTTTCACGGACTGCCTGAGCACACGTTTGGTATCTCATCGGTGTGGAAAAGAAAACCGCATGCATTTTTTCATGAGTTCAACACTGCATGTAGTAATATACTTGGCTTCCATTAGAAGGCTACAGAAGACTTCAAAATAGCAACAGTCAACTCCTAAAGGCGTGCTCACTTCTCAATGCGCTTACGGATATCTCCTCAAAGGTGTTTGCCATTCTAGTTCTGAGGGCCTTGGAAAGTGAAATGCTGCAATTGGATACTTTGTCACGCTTCCAGGTGGGGTTCCATAAAATAATGAAGACTCCGCTTAATGCAACCATTAGGGCACACCTTTTGGAGACAGCGAAGCATAGCCAAATGGGTCAAATTTTTATGGCATCGCTGGATAGGTCCTCAGCGTTCGATTGTGTAATTAGATCCATTTTATGGCAGAAACCTTTAAGATATGGAATGCCAGCAAACTTAGTACAGATGGTATCAATGCTACATCGGAAAACCTACCTTAAAATTCGTATCACCCAGGAGGGCTCTCTCCCAAGACAGATTCCGACATACACCGGGGTAAAGCAATAGAGACGAATCTTGCTTTCCTTTCATAAGCGTCGCAATTTGGGATTCCACCAATCCTGTAGAGAGTGTCAGAACCAAGAGGAAGGGGATATCTCTTCCTCCAAATAGTCCAGCGCCATTGACTGATTTATTGGAGCAGAATTTAGGCACTAATGACATGGAGGTGGTGGGTAACCCAGTACCTGGGACTGAATGTCCTGAATCTTTTACCATCTTTAACACTCCTAAGACTGGGCGTAAGGAAAATAGAGCTAGAGCTAGAAGAAAAGCTAATAAGAATACCATTGACTGCAACATGAAGAAAAAAAACATGCAAGCAGTGAACAATCTGCTGTCAAACATCTGTGTAATCTGCCCTTGGTAAATGAGATAACTGACAGTCAACTCCAGGCAGAGGAGGCCATCCAAGGGCCAGGTGCAGGCAATCGCCTGAATAGGAGATTTAAAGAGCAGAGCTAAGGAAGCCTTCAAGGGAGAAACACATACAGGGCTGCAGGTCTCAAGAGGCCTAGCCAGAAGGACATGTTAGTGCTTGAGAAGCCTTCCGAGCACCAAAGGCAGCAGGATAGGAAACAGCTACCCAAAGTAGGAGGAGGATTCAGGGCTCTGCTCCAAGGGCAAGTCCATCTCCCAGGCAGCTCCTACTACACAGGCTGGAGTGGGAGGCTATCTCTATCCCCCAGCTGATTGGCCCTGGTATAGACAACAGCATCTGCAAATCACAAACACCAGCAGTCAGCAGCCCTGCACTTCTACTGAGGAGAGCTACATGGCATATCATGGCCACCATTCCCTGTGGTCCAGAGCCAGGTCCTGCAGCACATAGATATATCCAGCTCCTTAACAGAGGATGAAACCATTTTCCTTGCCACTGCTGTCTTCCTGAATGCGCTGGGGGCACTCAATTGAATGCATATTGCCTTCCACCTACCCCCAAAACTCCCAGTGTAGGGAACTGTTTTCTTCAAAACAGCAGTGTGTCTTAAGTGCTAAGGACAGTTTGCTCATCCTTTTTGCATAAACTTGATGAAAGCTCAGCAGTTAAGGGGTTGCGCGTATGACATGCAACACCACGCTTGACATTGCAAGATACTGTGTTTGTTTTCCAATATTGGCAGACGACTGTATGATTCTGCAGAACAGCACCCTGCCCAGGTTCATGGTGGCATGCAGCCTAACCACGACATAGCTGCAAGGTATGCGGCGGCAGCAACTCAATTTGATCCATACTCCCTGCCCATCCACACCTCTTAACATCTGCACACCTATTCCTCCATATTTCTGTAATTATAACAATCGGTCTGAGAATGTTGTGTTTTTACTCGTATTTACATAACAATTGTCCAAACCTACACCCACACACCGGAGCAACCACTTTCCCCCTTCCCAAAACTTAACCTGTGGCACACCGGCCAAGACAAACCCTTCCCATAGCACAACAAAAACACCACACAAAAAGTTAGGGCCCAACACTTCATATAAACTCCTTGCTCCCACTTGTCCCAATATAGGTGCAGTTGCGGTGGATAGGAGGGCGGCCGTCTGAAAGGACCTCTGATGGGAGCTGGTAGGGTTGAGTGCTCTCTGGTGGACACCAAGGGGTAATGGACTCCATCGTCTGTGGGATGCCAAAGAGGAGGGAGAAACCTGTTGCCACTGCCTCTGTGGCCTCCAGCATCCACTGGCATTGGAGATGTCAATCTACTGCCCCCAGATTCTTCTTCTCTAGCCTCCTTCACATTCCGGGTACTCAGCACCTCTGGGGAATCACGCCTCTGCTCCATTGCCTGCGTTTGGGAGCAATGGGGAGGACACCAGTGTCCTTCTGGCCCCTTCAGGTAGTGGTGTAGAGCCATACGCGAGGTGGCTGCACCAGAATGGACAACCGAGATCAGCCCCATTGGCCTCATCAGTGGTTTCATGAACGTCACACTTGGGATAACGACAGGATTGCTCCTAGGAGTCAAGGCACATAGATGCTCCACGGCCCTCACCACTTGCACAGGAAGGTAGAGGATCTCCTCCAACAGTGCCAACACAGATGACCATAAAGGAAGTGCAGGCAAGGGGACAAAGTGGGAGGGATTCCTTTGGCACAAGCTTTCTCGTGGGCACCTGTACATATCTTTCCTTATGGCCACTTGCTGTGGCATATGCTGCAGGGGTCGGTGAAATGGGACGTTGATGGTGGTGATGGCGGTGGCTGCAGTGGTGACAGTAGAGCAAACTGAGGTGTCTGTTTCAGGCATGCTGGTGAAGGTGGTGGCCATGTTGACAGACGCAGTAGCGGCTGTTGTTCTGCAGGTGATGAAGCTGGTGGCTCTTCGTCTGGCAGTGGCATGCCCCTGGAGATGGTCATAGAGGTTTTTCTGTCATGATGTACCGCGGCACCTGTTGGGAATGCAGATGGCATACAGTAAGTGGTTGTTCATAATGGGTAGGTCAGCACATGACACACATACAATATGGAGGCCTCTCAGTTTATCAAGCCAATCAGGCGTTTGCCCCTACATGCCTGGTATCTGCCTAACAAGCTGAGTGACTTGGTTCTATGCATCGGGCCATGTGTTGCGTGCTGCCTGCAACAAATAGCTCCCGAAAGCTATTCTACAAATGCTACACTGTCCCGTCCTTTTGTTGAATTAATCGTGGTGTCCCTCAAACCCTCCATATCGGGCCCCTTTCAGATCCCACACTCTATGCACATATCAGCACAGTTGTCCTCCTCCATACTCCCCACTTACCTGCTAGACCGGAGCTTTGTCACAGATTTCTTCTTTCATGCGTAAATGCCACTACCAGCTCCCCTGTGCTTGCCCCTCTTTTCCGGTTTAATCTGACGCTGCCCTTGGGACCTCTGAAGAGCCTCATGCACCGGTGTGTGACCCTCACTGGCAAAACCATACATTTGTGCATTGCCTTCGTTGGCAGCAAGCTTGGCACGTTGCCTCTTTGTGTTGGCGTTCCTGTGAGAGGCGTGCCCTGTGCACTCCTTTTTAAGACCAGCCTCCACAATGCGCCATTTTCCCCTGAAGATGCCAGACTTAGACATGTGTTGTGGGGGCCAGATAATTGTGCTCCATATTATGTTATGTTATGTTATTTGGTATTTACATAGTGCTCTATATATCATTGGTATGACCTCAAAGCGCTGGTAGGTTGAACGCCCTTGGGAACCGTAGTCCAGGTCAGTTGACAGAGCATGGTGTGGAAGGGTGCTTGGCCGCACCAGTTAAGTGTGCAGCTGATGTCATTGCTTGATGGTAGCTGCATCCTAGCATTAGGATTCATTACTGGCGATAGCCGTATTTCATGAATGCAATGTGGTGATAGCTGTGTTTTGCCTGTACCTGCCAAGTGAGGACATAGCATGTTCCCATATGGCTACACGAGGGAGCCCTCAGCTGGCCATCATTAGAGAAAGGCAGCCCAGGGGATTTATAAGGTCTAAACATAACAGTCATTTCCTGAAGCGCGCTGACTTGTGTCCTCTTTCCTTCACCTTTGGTACTGTTGTATGCACAGTGGTTTCCTTAGTAACTGGCCCATCTACAGATTGCGTATGACATGGTGGTGAGCTTTGCCAAGACTAACCTTAGCATGCAAGCAGGGATTCATTCGAACACCATTTATCACGTAATTCGCCAGATTGCATGTGGTCAGATACATCCTTGTTTGTATTAACTCCACAAGTGTGTGCAAAATATGTTTGACTTTGAAATGTACTCACCACTGACTGTGGGTGATCCAGCTCTCTACTTTGGCTACCAATGCCCTTAAAAAACGGTGTAGCCGTATGGTTGCAGCCCTTCAGACCACAAGCTTTAGCACAAGCAGCAGAATATTGCCCCTGGCCATGGACTCCTGGCAATGTTGGGCCATGAGGGACCAGACGTGTCATGAGAGGTTGACTCACTGCTGCATGACCACCTCAAAGGCATGGGGGTTGGATGACGATGGCCACGACCATGTCCAAAATCACTTCAGAGTGTGAATTTGCAACATAAGGTGGGCCAATAGCTGGACTAACTCCTTTTTCACCTCCTTTCCAAGGACCACCAGTTTCTGATCAGAGAATGTGTCATTGCACTGTCCCTTTTCGCCTCCTTTCCAAGGACCACCAGTTTCTGATCAGAGAATTTGTCATTGCACTGTCCTTTTTCACCTCCTTTCCAAGGACCACCAGTTTCTGATCAGAGAATGTGTCATTGCACTGTCCTTTTTCACCTCCTTTCCAAGGACCACCAGTTTCTGATCAGAGAATGTGTCATTGCACTGTCCTTTTTCACCACCTTTCCAAGGACCACCAGTCTCTGATCTGAGAATGTGTCATTGCACTGTCCTTTTTCACCACCTTTCCAAGGACCACCAGTTTCTGATCTGAGAATGTGTCATTGCACTCTCCTTTTTCACCACCTTTCCAAGGACCACCAGTTTCTGATCTGAGAATGTGTCATTGCACTCTCCTTTTTCACCTCCTTTCCAAGGACCACCAGTTTCTGATCTGAGAATGTGTCATTGCACTCTCCTTTTTCACCTCCTTTCCAAGGACCACCAGTTTCTGATCTGAGAATGTGTCATTGCACTGTCCTTTTTCACCTCCTTTTCAAGGACCACCAGTCTCTGATCTGAGAATATGTCATTGGACTGCTGCCATTGCACTGAGGCCATCACCAACTGATTTGGCCTGGGTCCTCATCACCTGAGTGGCTGCAGGAACAGCCGGGGGCAGAGCGGATAGTGAAACCCAAACTGGCCATCGCACCACTTCATGCTTCACGTCATTGCAGTAGCTGTACTTCTTCTCCATGAAGTAAAGTTTGTTTCCACATTATCGTATGTGAATTTTGGAAATATTTCACATCCACTAATAACTGTTACCACATGTACAGCAATAAAAGTGTAATGGGGTACATCGCTCTCTGCATGTGTTGACAGTAATTACACAGACAGATTTCCTGAACGAAAATCTGCCAAACTCACAATGGGAGCTGGAGGGCTTAAGTGTTGTGAGTTCCTAGGTGGCCAAAAAAAGACATCTGTAACCACTCTGTCTAAAAAGTATACAGTGATAGTAGCCTGTGAGGCGAACCGCAGCAAACTGCTTCCTGAGTCGTGGACCTTGAACCTAAAGGGCAGATGTTGAAAACACTGGCAGTGAAAACATGACCAACGCTGGAATGGTATGCAGGATTCCTAACACCAGCATGGCACTGGCATGGCTCCATGGTGTAAATGCAGAGCCTCCACCCTCACAGAGGGGCACATGGGGCATTCTCCTTTGTGACACTTCCATAAATCCAGGCAGTATTAGGTGCCTTACTCATCTACCACCTGGTACAGAGGAGACAAGAAGGCTGACCTTTTTAGGTCGGCAAAAAGACTAATGGGATGCACATGTAGCAACTATAAGAAACTGCATAGAACATTGTCAGATGCCAGAGTAGAAGAAATGTCAGGGAGGTCAACAAATGGTGTCTGGGTTACCCGATACTCATCTGTCTGCTTATAGACACGTGACACTCATTAACAAAATGCATCCACACTGAATGCTCTTTGTCCTCTTATAATGCCCGACACCCATTTTGCACATTGGCACCTGAACCAGGAAGGTGATCAAGGGTTCTAGTACAGATGTTGGCTGAAGTGTGTCGCGATGATGCCAGCATTGTCAAATTGGTCATGTGTGGCCAACAGCGCACCTCAAGTTGACAGGCTACACACGATTGTAGCTCCAGCAGCCGCATAGATGGATCATGAGTACGGCTCCTGGTTTTATGGTATTTATTTTTCCAACATTTCCATCTGTATTAATTTTTTGCTCATTTGATCTGTATTTATCCAGATGTAATGGAATTCCTGCAGTGCTTGGTTCATGCTCAGCTTGAAAAGGAGATCATTTCAATGTAAAGCCTTTCCTTTGTCTTAATTTTCACAGATTTTGGACTCAAACGCCTGATTGACAACCAGGAGACATAAGTAAGAGACATTAATTTATGCTTTTTTCAATTTTTTCCAAATAAATACAGAAAGGAAACAAAGTGATTAACTTCTGTATTCATGTGTAAAAATCAGTGAAAACAGAAAACTGGGAGTCTTAATCAGGAGGCGGGTAAGAAAATGGAGGAGGTGAACTCTAAGCTCCTCTTCCGAGTCCAAAGCACTGGGGTAGAGCTGCAGGAAAGAGGCAACGTATGTGCCGGGGCGGGAGCCATGGCAGCGGGGAAACCAAAAGAGGGCTTGGAGGAGGGCACTGAGCTAGGTGGAGGCGAGGCCTGTATGCGGTTTGGGCGTGGTAGGAGGGGCTCCAAAATGAGGGCTGGGGGCAGAGACACCCGGCATAAAGGCTTTTACAGAACATATCAATACTGACCACCAGTCTGGAGGGTGGGGTTGAGAGAAGCTGCACAGTGGGAATTGGATGGACCCCAAGAAGCTCCTCAAAAAAGGACATTTGGAGCTCATTATGAGTTAGCTGGTATCCTGCCGTCATTTCAGCAGGATATCGGGAAACTATCGTATTGTCTCCCCCCCAACCCTCCGATAATGTGGTATTAGCAGCATATTATGGGCGTGGAGACTCCGGTAACTCCCCATTCCATGGGACTCCATGGGATGGGGTTGCCCGACTCACTGGCACCATTATCAATGGTGCCAGTGATTCAGGCATTAAACTGCCGGTAGGGGTATGATCTTGGAGTTGGCCGGTCTAGAAAGTGCCGGGATACGTTGCTACCTGCACTGTATTTCCAGACCGCCCACTCGTAATGAGGCCGCTGGTGTTCTGAACTGTCCAACAATCAAAAACATGTCTATAAAAAGTTAGGGCCAGTGGGAACAGGGATATGGGCATTTCCCTGCTGAAACACTGATACACATGATTCTGCCTACTGGAAGGGGCAGTCCTGGCCATGCTCTCTGGCACACTTCCTGGTTGGGAAGGACAGAATGAGGGCTCATTTTATCCATTGGTGCCCAGTACTGGCTCTCTCAGCCACCCAGAAGTCAAGGAACAGAACTGGGCCCTGGTTCCCACCACAAAAAGCATGTGAGCTACATCGCCCCGGACATCATCTGCTTGTCCCAAACATCTTTGTGCCATATGCCGTTACTGCTTGTTGAAATGCATTGCGTAATGGACCATGTCGCTCAGCTCACCAACCTGATGCTGAATCACTGCCTCAGAGAGCACCTAAAAGCCAGGATGGACACATTTAAGACCCAAAGCCAAGCATGTGAAGGTTTTTTAAGTGGCCCAGTCCCCCTGTCCCACCTTAAGGGATCATACTGACTTGTAAGACCCAACTCTGTACCTTTTTAAAGACCTCTTCAGTAACTTTCACAATTGCTTTTGAAATCATTGCCTGTGCACCCCAGTCTTCAACCCAGAATACCCATTTATTTCAAAGTCTGCATTCTCTGTGTTTTCCCTCATATGGTTGGATCATTAGTGTTTTTATTAGTTGGTTGTTTTTTAGTTTAATTAAAGTTTTGTATTTGTATAGCACATTGATTGGAATTGTCTTTTATATTGGCAGCACAGTACTGTGTTTTCTGTGGATTCTTCAGTGCTAGCTCACATCCCTTCTGAAGAGTAAAGCCCGCCCTTGACCTTTACCCTAAGAGGTGAAGGAGGTAAACCATTCATGTTGTGCCTTGTTTCAGCTTTATGCTTGGGATCACCGCTGATTTAGTAGCAGTGTGGAGCTGAGTAGGTGCTTTAGGCACTACTCATCTCTGTACAATTGCACAGCAGTCGTCTTTTTGTCACACCTGCCCACCCCTACAAAGCACTTAGCAGCCCATAAAGATGTATCTGGTTACATTGTAGAACACGCACTGAACATATACTAAAAGCGGTCTGAGTAGGTTGCAGTTAAGTCAATCTGTCAGCTGGAGAGATGAATAAATACCAAAAAGCATAGAAAAGACACTGGGGAAAGACATTTTAAATAGCCCCGAGATTCATCCCCATAGCACGGCTTACGACAGTTTCCAAACTAAAGAATCTCATGGCTTCCACGTTGCGCCTCCCTTGGGATAAAGCACACCACTTAACAATTCAAACAAGTAAACCTTCAGATAATACATAAATGTATAATACTTTATTAAATTGACATTTCATGAACATATTCATATGATAAAAACTCAGTGCATAGCACCCATCTAATAAAAACACACAATTTATTTAATTTTATGTTTTTTTCAAATTTAAAGTGCAATTAAATCAATACTCGTAAAAATTCACCTTTAAAAATACAAGAATAAACACCTGTACTGCAACCAACTGTGCTAACTAAAACTGGTTGCCTCTGCGTTACATAAGAGACCCCGTGTAGTGATAACCACTTCTAATACAATGGAAGACAGTCCCTATCTAAAGGGTACCCTCTTGTGACTCCTAATGCCCTTATTCAACAAATCCTCATGCAAACTCACATGTGGTTCTAATGAACCTAATACCTTTTTGTTGAATGTTGGCTACTTATACAACATCTTTAAAAACCCAACATGTTTCATTCTTTATCTGTAGTTGTCGATATGAAAGAACTTCTTCAGGGGTAAGAAAAAAAGCAATTTATCTAACACACACTGGTCAAAACACTCTTGACACCAAAACAATATTCTTGCTTCTTCGTGGTGTACCTCTTATACCCTAGGGAGGGAAACAACATGGAAAACCAGCTGTCAGTAAAGCTGTACATATTTACATAAAGCCTCTATTCAGGTAGGAACAAAAAGTCTCCCACTGATGGCTTACCGCATTGGCATTCAATTTTAATGCTTCTAAGCGGTTTGGCAGACTTGTCTTCTTTGTAGACAAAAAACGATCTGAAAAAACAAACACACCAATCGGTGGGGATAATACCCCATGGGTTGCACTCAAACTCATCAAGCCTAGGATTCTTTTTAAGCCCTACTCACTGGTCTCTCAACTTAACCCCCCATAGCTCGAACAACTCGGCTAACAGTAAACTGTAAGGTTCATAACACCTTACTACCGAGATACTGAGCTCTGACTTGAAGCTATTAATTACACTGATTAGATTCCTCAGTGTTCGCATAAAACGTCACAGGCACAGCCGTGCTGACACAGTTCTTATCTCAGGGTCTCTACGTATTATAACATCATAATCAAGAGCATTCTCTAACTTCAACTACCATCATACGGCTTACCCTTTAAAGAGCGATCACCTTCCGCCTGTGCTCGTCCTCACTGCATTGGTCTTCTCCTGGGAAGCGTTTACATTGCTTGCGGATCCCAAACAACGCGAAATTATTACTCGCGAGTTAAAAACCTGTAAAAACAAGTCGGTCGTTACTGGACAACTAAGCTTGCTAACGCAATTTCTTAACTGCTCGCTTATCGGACATCTTAAACGTGACGCTATTGGCAACTCTAGCGATACACCCCAAAAGGGCGCCATGTAACAAAATCGGACTGCATGGACAAACAATCAACTTACTCCCATCGAGTTCGGACGGCATCTGTTTCCTCCCGGTACGGATCGCGCCACCAGTCACCTGATCGACACGTCTTCCGCATCTGCTTTATTTATAGTTATAGCTCACTCGCTGCAGCTGCACCTCATTACAGGTAAAAGCTGTGTGACACAACTCAAGGCGGCCCTTTCCACAGCTCTATTTAAAAACATAGCCCGAAAACAAGCCACCAAATACGTACACCATACACATCACCCTTAATGGGCAGCGTTTAATTGGGTATGCAATTGGCTGCCTGTGTTGTGCATGTTGAATGTTTGTGAAACAAAACAATACATTGCTTTTTTTGATGGGGAATACGTGATCATAGTGATATATAAAAATAACGCTCTAATTACTTCACCCTGTATTGTTCCAATCAATAGCTTCATTAAGTCCTGTCTCCATGGTATTGCAAAGAAAGATGAGCCACGTTTCTTTTCGCTGTAATTTCTTAACAACCGATTCGCCATCGAAGGTTGGAGCGACATGTAAAAGCACGGTCCATATGAAATCGTTCTCTCCATGGTCCATCATTACAAAATGGTTAACCATTGGAGCAGTGGACACCTTATTTTTAATACAGTTTTTGTGTTCCGAAATTTGCACCTATCTTCTTACAAGGGCCCCAAATTGCATATACTACATTACTAGTATTGCAATTGGTGAAATTAATTTGGGTCCATGGTTTACTCAGACCAATATCAATTTGCTCAGTTCTTTTTGTAAGGTGACAATTTGTGCAATGACCACAGGGGGCATGCCCTACCAGTTTGGGTAAGCCCCACATCTCAGTAACTCTCTTCTGCTTTAAGCAACCTCTTGAAATGTCATTTTTGTTAGAAGATCCTTCAAATTGGGCCCTCTTTTAAACACACATAACGGTCGTTCTACAGACTCCACCCAATAGAATGTGCCAGTTTTTTCTGATGATTTTAACCACTTGGTTAGCCAAAGTATTAAAGGTGCTAACAAATACAACATTTTTCTTTTCTGTGGTTCTGTTGCGATTCTCAAGGAGTGTCTCTTTGAATGTATCACTGGTGCCCTAATTGTCCAATGGTCACAGGGGGATGTCTGTAATTAGATACATAGGGCCGGATTCTCATAAAAGTGGGCATCTCAATGAGATGTGCCGTGGTGCAAAGCTAAGATGCACCGTCATGTACATAGGTATTACTACGATTCGGGTTTCAAGTCTGGGGCAAAGGATCCATATAATGGGGGTAAATATTGTCTGGCCTGAGAGTCTATTAAGTGGCCCTTTGTGAACGGGTTAGCATGCCATTTCCTGGTTGTGGTGGTAAGTCGAGTGGTCAAGGTGTTCCCTTATGTGTTTTTAGGGTAAGAGCCAGGTTTTTAGTGCCTTCCTGAAGCCATGTAATCTTTGCTGTGTCAAATGTGGAGAGGCAATGAGTTACACAGAGTTGGCGCCAGGGATGAGTCGGCAGACCCTCTGATTGTGGCAGAATTGGAGGCAGGGACCAGTAGGCAGAGGCTTTGCTTTATCTTAGGGTGCGAGTCGGGTGGTAATGTGTACATTTTCTTGTAGATATTTGGGGCCTGCTTTGTGCACTGTTTGGAGGGTAATACATAGGATTTTGAAGGTGGCCCAGCGTCCAATTGTGAACCAGTGTAGGGTGCGGAGAGCAGGTGAGATGTGGCCCCTTCATCCTAATGCGAGAAGCAGTCTGGCAGCCGAGTTTTGTACTCTTTGGAGTTTGTTTAGCTGGTAGGCCAGTGTACCCAGGTAGAGGTATATTCAAGGCTGACATGACAATGGACATAATTAAAGCCAGTCTGTTGGGGTGGGTGAGGTAAGGAGGCACTTCAGGAGCCTACGGTGTAAATGACAGGAGTTTGAAGTATTGTTGATGTGGTTATGTACGAGTTTAATTTGCAGCCAAGGTGTTTGACAGGTTTTTGACAGTGGTGGTGGTGATTGGGGTGGGGGTTCCGGGGTCGAGCAGGGTGTCGGTTGGGGGAATAGAGCAGTTTTGCTGTATACCATGATCTCTGTTTTCCCTGGGTTCAGAAGGAGCTAGTTAGTCGTCATTCAGCGGTCAATGGCAGTGAGGCATGCTGCTAGGTCAGAGCGCGGGTAGGCGGTCGATTTAAGGAATTCTCAGGATGATTTGTGTGTCATCCGCATGGTTATAGCAGGTGATGTTGTGTGAGGTTAAGAATTGGTGACAAGGCGCGCACTCTGTTGCCAGTCAACTTTTACTGCATTGACTTCTACTCCACACGAACGTTTTCATGACTCCATCAATCTTCATGGAGGCTGTATTTCTTTATCTTTTCAGGCGTTCCTTCATTTCCTTTTCAGGTGTTGCCGGTTAATTGACAATAATGTCTCTAAGGATTCTGGTACTTGTATTTTTCGCACTTTGCTTCTCTTGCAGGTGATTGGAAACAACTCCCTCCATAGCACAAATCTTACCCTTGATAGGGGGAGGGGGAAAGCCATGTTTATGGCTCTCCATTGTAAGGCATGATGGCCCTGGTTCTGCAGCCTTTTGAGCCCGGGACTGCTGGAACATAGTGGTTAAGAATTGGTGACAAGGCGCGCACTCTGTTGCCAGTCAAGTTTTCCTGCATTGACTTCTCCTCCAAACAAAACGTTCTCATGACTCCATCAATCTTCAGGGAGGCTGTATTTCTTTACCTCTTCAGGCGTGTCTGGGGCATGATCCCGGGCAGAGGGGGTCATGTAAAGGTTGAAGATAAGGGGTGAGAGGCAGGTGCCCTGGGATACTCCAGTGTTCCCTGAGTGTGCAGTGGAGAGGAAAGGGGGAGATGGATAATTTACTGTCTATTAGTGTGGAATGAGGTAATCCAGGTGAGTGCTGAATCTCATATTACTAGGGAGTCCAGTCTGTCAAGGAGGATAATGTGGTTAACAGTGTCAAACGCTGCCGAGAGCTCATAAGAACAAGTGTTGCACATCCTTCTGAGTCTGCTGTGACTTTGAGGACAAACCAGATAGAGATCAGCGTGGTTTCTGTTCCATGGAGCAGACGGAAACCTGATTGCGCACGGTCTAGGAGGTTGTTCGATTCCACAAAACCATTAAGCTGTGAGAATGCAGTGCGGTGGATGTGTTTTGCCAGGAATCGGGTGTGTGAGATGGGCCTGTAGTTGATTGGTAGGAGAGGATCGATCGAGAGATGCTTTTTTAAGCAGAGGTTTGACATGCACAGTTTTGAGGATTCAGGGAAGTTGGCGGAGGTGGGGGAGTCATGAAGAATGGACCTCGCCAGTTCTCCTGCACAGGTGGAGGTGAAGATTTCTTTGAGGAGAGGGGCAGGACAAGGGTCGAGAGGGGAATCGAAAGGGTGGCTGTCACATAGTAGTTTGAAGAACTCCTCTCTCAAGATAGGGGTAAAAGAGCTGAATGAAGAGTCCTCGGGGGGAGGAGGTTTGGTTCTTGAAGACCGGTCCCATGGTGTGTGGGCAGGTTGGAGAGCTTTGTGTTGAGGGTCGACGTCCTGTTAGGGCTGTTTTGTAGAAATTTTCAGAGAGGCAGTTGCGGAGCGTTTGTGAGGAGGCAGTCGGAGTTGCAGTGCAGGAACTGTTTAATAATTCTGTGATGATCCTATGGATATTTTTTGCTGCTGCTATGGCAGCTCAAGATCCTTTTATTATGATAGGCTTTTCTGGCCTTTCAGATCTCCGATTTGTAGTTTCAGGGATGAATAATCATGGGACTAATATAGTTCAGCTAAGTAAACTCAAAACACTGGAGGAAGCACAGTTATATCAATCCACACAGACAACTCTGGTGATGATCTACTAGTTTTGACGAAGAGCTGAAAAATCCTGGTCTTCTTCAGGGCAAGATTCCAAAAACTAAAACATAATACAAAGAGATATAATAAGCCCAAAAAATGAAAGTAGGTCATGGTTAAAGATTCGGGAATCAGCACAGCACCCCTCAT
Source organism: Ambystoma mexicanum (assembly GCF_040938575.1). NCBI lineage: Eukaryota > Metazoa > Chordata > Amphibia > Caudata > Ambystomatidae > Ambystoma > Ambystoma mexicanum. Next base: position 383,071,056 of record NC_090925.1, read on the forward strand.
ACAGATCTGGAACTCTGATTCTTCATGATTGCTTGAATTATTTCTAAAATACAAATGGGCAAGGGATTATTTCCTCCCATCGTAATCAAAGAAGCATTTATGAAATGTAACAGAGACATACAAAGAGAAACAGTAAACTACTTTATTAGTATACCTGATCATTAGTGGTAATAATATCAAATGTGGAAGAAAAGCGTTCTTCCAGACGAGCTGTGTGGCTCAAAACATGTTACAGTAGTCTGAAACAAAAATGAAGGTGCGCGCTGTAAGGAGTCAGCGTTAAACTCACTCATGGGAAATGCAGACATCATAAATATACCCGGACCCCTGGTATCTCATGGTACCTTCACATATCTCCCAGCAGTACGCAGTATAGTTCTTCGGCTTGGCGAAGCAATTAAATTCATGGGGCTGAAGCCCCTTTCGCAAACTGCATTACTTGCGAGCAACATTTCCATGCAAGCAACCAAAGCCCTAAATGCTTCAGGGCACCTTTTGCCATCAAAGTCCTTAAAATCCCTGAAGGCATGGATGGTGTCTCTGATTGGTAGCTGAAATTTCATACACAGTCCCTGAATCTCATTTTCACCATAAAGTACAATGTCTTCATCATTCGGTAAATTCTTTGCATCCAAGACACTGAAACTGGCTTCAAGTTCTTTATCCAAGTCTGGAGCACACCTTCTGGCAAGGTTAACTGAAAGGCTTTGATAAAATTGCCTTTCATTCAGAGACACAGAGTCTGCCCTTCCCTGGGAAATATGAACGCCCTTGAAGTGTCCACAATCAACTGCACTCTGAGCAGTAGAAGCAACCCCCCCCCCCCCGGAGATTCTTTCATCGCAAAGAATCTCTGGACTTGCCCTACCAAGAGTCTGTGCATCCACAATTGTGATATCAGAGCCAGAGACAAGTCTTTCAGTTCTTGAAGGGCATCACACATAAGCCCTTAATCTTTCAAGAAAGAACAGGAGGTAAGCTTCTTAAGCAGACCCTCATATTTGCTTCGGTCCCTTATGGGTCTTAAGAGGTCCTTAGCAGCTTCTCTGAAATGGTTACACAAAGCAGGGAAGCAGTTCTAAACAGCTTAAACCGTCCTATAACTTGATGCAACCCATCGTGTGTCCAGCATCTTCCCTATCTTCTGAAGCTGCAAACCCAAATCACTGGCAGCCATTTGTAGCTGTCTTGTGTTTTTTGGTGACATGCTGTATGTGGCATATAAAGAGTCCATGAACATTTTAAAATTATTGGCCCCACCAACCTCATCAATAGTGTCTCCAGCGGCCATTTCAAGGCGGTGAGCTAGACAATGCCGTGATAACATTTCGTTGCAATAATGTTGTCACCCCCCCTTTGCTACCAAACATTACAGCTGCACCATCTGAACAAATAGCAATCCAGATCTCATGCAACAGGGTCTTTGTGATGCCAACATTGTTAAAATACCCAAGCAGAGCTTCCATTATGGCCAAGGCATTTGTCTCTTGAAACTACACTAGTCCAAAGAAAAGGGTGACTGGTTTACCATCAGCCCCAAAAAGACCCCGCAGATAAATAATCAAAGTTGATTTGTTGCTGACAGTGGTGCTCTCGTCCACAAACACAGAAATCTTTGGCTTGTGTTCTCTAATATAACATACTAACTTCTTTTGCATTTCTAATGCGCAACACACGACCCATTTCAACACCAATCACCTCCTGGAGGTCCACCAAATCAGGGTGATCTGTGAATGGCTGATTCTTTTTGGTCAGGTAGAAAACAGTGTGAAACACTCTGCATGTACTTTCCAAATGTTTGCCACTGCTTTGCTGCATGGCTTCTGTCAAGTGGTTCTTTTTTCGCGCTGTTAGAATGTCTTCTGATGCCTTATGAGCACCACTTGACTTGTGCTCCATAATCTTCTTTCGGAGCTGCTTCTGTCTAGCTTGTTTGAGAGAACCCGAAGGACCCACCATTCCATCGGCCCATTCCATGCTTATGCGCAAACCTTGCCCACAGGAGTGCACGGATAAGCCACCTGTTGCTTTCACGTCCCTACACACAGAGCATCCAAGGTGACCTGAAGCCAGAAAAATCCATTCATATTCCCCCTTAAATAGCACCATTGCTGCTCGCTCCAGCAATCAGGGGTTAGAAGAGGCTCTTCTGACACAGGCTGCAGTGTAGCGGGAGATGCACTGGAGCTACTGGCCTCCTTAGCGCAAAAATCCTGGCATATTTCTGCTGCCTCACTTCTCGAATTGACTGGGCTAGCTCCCTCATCCCCACTCAGAATGCTGGCAGCCTCCGCCACCTTACATCTTTTCGCTGATGGCAAGTAGTCAAATACCGAAGTCTGCATAAACTTACCCCACCGCAAACCACTTGTGACAGTTAAAATTTTCAGGAATATTGAAAAGTTAGGCAGTGACAAAGGCAGTATTCTAATGCCATAGTGGGATGTTATAGCCCCGGGCCAAGGCCTTATCTGGTGTATTGGCCCTCACTCAAGTAACAAGGGTAGGATTTGTCAACACCCGATTGAAGCCCATCTCCTATTTTGTTATGAAATTAGAATACAGCAAAGTCCCAACTATGAGTCAAAACCGAAAGGTGCTTTGTACATTGGAATGGATTATACAGTGGAATGGATATTGTGAAAGTGGAATGTCGGCTCATGGACATACAGTAATTAGCACCAGGAACAAAGATCAGGGTGTTAAGGGCCAGCATTGTGTGAAACAAATCCGGTATCAAATCCGGTATGGCATGCCAAATGCGGCCTTACAGTGATTAGCACCAGGAATAAAAATCAGGGGAACATAAATGAAAAAAATGATCATCAAGTATCAGGAGAATGCTTCATATTTGTGCTAGGCAAAGGAAAACTACCCAACATAATGCCCATGTTGCTTCACGCAACCAAGATGGTCCAGAAAGTTTGGAACAAGGAAAATAAATGAAAGAAAATGCGTGCGAGTAGAGAGCAGAAAAGTAAAGGGAACAAAGGAAAAATACAGAGCGTGAAAGCAACAGAAGTGTTCGTTGCAGTTTCAGCTGGCCGAGGTGAACACACTGAAGTGCGAAGTTTACCTCGACCTGTTGAAACTGCAACAAGGAACAGTAAAGCCAGTGGCAGCAGTCACTTACTGTGATTTTGTAGCTTCTCCTTCTCGTCGGATGGTGGTCGTCGCCGGTTGTCGCAGAATCCAGTGCCAAAGGTAAGAAATGCGAGTCTATGCGACTAAGTCAAACCCAGACTCTAACTTCCTCTGGTAACCCTGGCGAGGGAAGTTAGTTTCCAAGGTAATGCTCTTCCGGCAGCAGGCAGCTGTGACTGGCAGAAGTGTCAGCCAGTCACAGCGTCGCTCAAGCTGTGACTGGCTGGCAAGTCTATCAGTCACAGCTTTGCCTGTTGCCTGACTCTGCTGTGCCTGACCTCTTGATGGGCGGCCGGCATGCTCCTCTTCCGTCGCGTCTGTGGCGGGAGATGCACCCGCCGTGGCTTGGTGGTATTGGGGGGCCCCGGCAGGGCCCCGGCTCAGTCTCACTTTTTGGAGACTGACAGGGCCCGGCCCCGGCAGGCCCCGACCCACTTAAAGCACTGGTTGCACGTTTGATTCACATATTGTAACACCTTACACAGTGATTCTCTGCCTGCCATGGGATACTATCAGAGTATGACGACAGGTGGGGGGGATTCGTTTGTTATTTCTCCCTTTTGTGTCTAGCAACTTGCCTTTTCAGCACACAGCCAACGCCTGGCGCTGACACCTCTGTCGGCTGGCTCAGTAGAACCAGGTCGCAAAGACTCCTCACTAGGGATATTATATGATAGGTTATTTATAACGTGCTTAATAGCCAGAGGTTTCTAAGCGCTGACCTGGGGATCGAACCTCTGTTGCTCTGTGTCATCTTGCTTCCAAGGCGAGCACGTTGCCCTTGAGCTATCCTCCCGAGACCCGATATGATAAAGCTATCTGGACTATAAACCTCCACAACATCCATAGCTCCTGATGCTTTTCTTGACCGATCGTCTAAACGTATACTACTGTACATGCATTCCAGCTTAGTTACCCCACAATCCTCATGTTATCTTCCTCTCTCCTTATCCCCTTTGTCCTCTGATCTGTCATCCACTTTTATCCCTGGCTGTTGCCAATTCCCTCTTACCTGTATCCTCCTTTCCTTCTCACCCCACAGACTATGATCTGCTTTGCACCCTGGGTGGGGTCACAGTTCACCCACATAGACAAGGTTGCCGCGCTCCAAGACCACTAACTTTCCATTGGAGTAAGTGTATGCCATTTAAATGTCTATGATTTTAAAAGAAAAACTGAATAGGTACGCAAAAGATAGAGCTATGGCCAACTTATTGGCCCTCATTACGACCCTGGCGGTAAGTAACGTACATTACCGCCATGGCGTAATTAACGTTTCCGTGCTGGGTCGAAGCCGTAAAAAAGCGGGACATTACGACCCATCGGGCACGAGCTTTGCGCCATGGCGGTAATGTAAACAGCGCCATGGCGTAAATGCCCCCAAAACGGCACCTACCGGCATCGCATGCCGCCTAAGGTGCACTACCACCATCCCGGCCACCGACCTTAGCACTGACCGTAATTAGCGGTCACCGTAATTAGCGGTGACCGCCAGTAAGCTGAACCGGAAGTAGCGTCATCGTGGCGGAACGGGAAAGAGCACGGCGGCCATCTTTAAAAACACAATCCATTGTAATCCTCCACTACCACTGCACATCTGACCCCGAGACCTTGCAGAAAGCTACAGCCACATCCACGCATCCCCACAATGCCAAAAGTTGTTAAAAAAGCCTGCGATCGGCAGCGGCAGGACCGCTTCAGCAGGGAGGAACTAACAATGTTGGCTGAAACGCTACAGGAAAAGGCGGACATCATCTTCTCCGCAGAAATGACAAGACCAGCCATTGCCCGCAAAAAGGCCATATGGGAACTCGTAGCACAACGGGTCAGCGCTGTAGGAACCACCCCATGCACCTCAAAACAGCGCCGCAAAAGGTGGGATGACCTCCGGCTCCGAGTAAGGAGCATACTGTCGGCCAACCGCAACATGGCCATTGCAACTGGCGGAGGAGCAGACTCCCCAATTAAGATGCAGCCATGGGAGGAGATATGTGCCTCGACGATCGGCATGGAGAGCATCGAGGGGGTCGGTGGAATGGAGAGAGGAGCCCCGACATCAGGAGACACAGGTAGGTGTCTCTAATTTAGCCATGCGAAACCCCCTGAATTCCACTTACATGTGCATCACAATGTTGCCCTATAGGGTTAACGCAACACATCAGCAGAAGACCTACACCCTGCACACATGCAGCATGCACACTCCACAGCAGGCACCCACATTCCTGCATGTTCAACCCACCCAAAAGGGAGACAACCTGTATGTCACAGCCTACAAAGTGCACCATCTATCCATCAAATTCATGGCAGTCATCACAATGCCTGCTCAATGTCCGCTGACCCATCAATAACACTTTCCCTCCTCTGCTCCACCACAGGCTCCCAATCGGACACCGGCAGGGACGAGAGTGGCACCCCACCTGCCAAGAAGGCTAGGCCAGAGGCAAGAGCCCACCAACCATCCACCTCTGCTGGACCCAAAGACCAATCACAGCAGGCAAAATTGCCTGTCGCAAAACAGCCCAGGGCAGCAATGAGCCCCGAGGCAAGCAACATGGCACCACCCACAGGAGACACACAACAACTGCTGCCCACTGAGGGGAATGTGTCTGCGGGGAGCAGTACAATTGGGGAGACTGCTGCCATCGCAGCCTGCTCTGACAGCGATGTGGGGAATGAGGAGGATGACACAGAAGGTCCCCCCACTGCCCACCTTCATTCCCCACACCTGTCCCTAAGTAGCCTGCAAGGAGACGGCACACAGGGGCTATCCCCTGAAGAGTCATGGCCAGCCACTCCCAGCCCAGTGGGAGGAGGGGAGGAGGGGAGTAGCCCAATTACCCCGGCAATTGCAACATCCAATGCCCCAGATTTCCAACAGTCGCTGGACCAAATAATGACAAGGCAACAACAACTGTCCTCACTACTCACGCAGCATGTGGCTGATTGTGGAGGTGCCAGTGCACACATGGAAAGATGTGCTGAGACTGTCAAGGCAGCCATCCAATCCGCAAGCAAAGACATATGTGCGGGACTAGCCGCGGTGCGGAATGTGCTCGATGAGCTTGTACAGACAATAAGGGATAGCGGCGTACCGAGCAGCCCAGTACCTCCTCCGCTGCCAGTTCTGCCGCAACCAGCCCCGTCCGCAGGTCAGCCAGGAACCTGCGGAATACAGGCAGGGGGGCCCCAGGGGCCCGGAGAGGGGGCTGTCAATAGTGGCCGCCCAGTGGACGAATGGAACATTACCCACTTCATCACAGGCACCGTCACACCTTTGCAGGGAGTTCAGGGGGGAGGGGGGATTGGGTGTGTTGGTGAGTTCAGGGGGGAGAGGGGAGGGGGGATTGGGTGTGTTGGGGAGTGGGGGGAGGGGGGATTGGGTGTGTCAAACCTATTCACATTCATAATGCACTTTTTCCTTTTGCACAAATCAAATGTGTGGACATTGCTCATTTCGTATGTGTGCTTTATTGGTGTACAGTCCACAGTGTGCATGTCCCAGACACACACAGTGCCCCAAGAGACATCTCCATGTTACACACACCAGCCGTGTGTGCTAGAAGCATTGGTCAATGATATTTTGACTAATTTCACGCCCCTCCTGTGCATCACTGCCTCCATGAGGTGCTGCCCCATCCACACCCTCCTCATCCTCATCGTCAGGTGGTTGCAGTTCAGCGTCAGGGGCAGGGCCACATTTCGTCTGACGCACATATTGTGTGGCATGACACATGCCATGACGATCTTTGCCACCTTCTCATGGCGGAACAGGAGTGCCTCACCAGACCTGCTGAGGCAGCGAAACCGTGCCTTCAATAGGCCAAATGCCTGCTCAATCACCACACGGGTACGTGTATGTGCACGGTTGAAGTCCTCCTCGTGCTGGTTCTGTGGGTTCCGGACTGGTGTAAGTAGCCACCTCTTCAGGGGATAGCCTGCATCACATGTATGTGGGCGAGAATGTATGTGTCAGTCATGACGTCAAACTCAAAACTTGACGTGCCACCATGGCTTGCATCCAACTGTTACTTCGGACCACTTTGAAATGCACTAATTGATTCACACTATGCGACAGGAATATGCTCATGGCTCTTATGGACTGTTGTGCATGCCATCCACCAATGTATGCACGGGGGTCATGTGCCTCCTTCGTGCGCAGTTATGGGGGACAGGGCTTTCAGTTGATGGTGTTTGGTGACGTGCATGTAGGTGCATTTTGTTGAAGTCATTGTGGTCTGAATTGGTTCAATGCACTTGCAGATGGTTGTGTTATGGTTGGGACACACCTTCATTCACATGGTAGGGCTGCATACCTCAGACCTTAGGTTTACTGGTGTCAGCTGAGGTTTGTGATGCATTAGGGTATGATCTGGCTCTGTTGTCTTTGCTACTCACAGCCAGGTGGAGTATGCATTGGTACGTCGTTCGCCTACCCACTTCGCAATTCCATGGTCTTGACATTAGACTCACCGAGTAGACAGGATCTTGGGCCTGCATGTCGCTCCATGTGGCGTGCTATTGTGGAGTTCCTCAGGACCCTTGAATCATGGGTTGCTCCGGGGAATCGGGTACAACAATGTGGGAAGATCCTGTTGGAGTCACAGACCATTTGCATGTTGATTGAGTGAAATAGTTTACGGTTGCGGTACGGTGCCTCCATGGCATGTGGGACCATCAATTCCACAGGGGTGCAGTCGATGGCACCAATGCAACCAGGTATGCCGGCTAGTGCATGGAAACCCACTTTGGTGTTTGCAATCTCCTGGACAGTCTGTGGTAATGAGATGTGGTCGTCTGTGTGCTGGAGGAGGGCATCGAGCACTTGGATCAGCGTACGAGCGAATAATGGTTGTGAAATGCCATGCAAGTGCCCCACTGTGTGCTGGTAGGTGCCTGTGGCCAGGAAGTGGAGTACAGACACTACCTTCAGTAGGAGTGGGATGGCGGTTGGTGTTTCTATCATGCTGACGATGTTGTTGTGTGTCATGTCTACGATGGCGGTGATGGTGTCCCGGTCCAAACGGTACAGGGTGTGGATCTGCTCAGCGGTGAGGTTGAATGGACTGGCTCTGATGCGTAGGATTGTGGGCTGCCTGTGTGGTGCCACTGGCTGTGCTGGTGGGGCTTGCTGGCCCTGCCTTGCCCTCCTTCTCCTCCTGCGTCTCCTCTGTGCTGCCTGTTGTTGTTGTTGTTGTTGTTGTAGCAGTTGCATTGCTATCAGGTCCTCCAGCCCCAACATTGCTAGTCCTATTGGTATCATTGTGGAGTGTGACTGGGTGTGGGAAGGGGTGGGGTGTGCTCTTTTTGTACTTCCTGAGTATGTATTGCCTCCACCTGTGCTGATTCTGTGCACCTGTGGCAGCTGGATTCACTGCACATGGCCATTTACGGTTGGTTCGCGATGGCGTAATTAGCACCATGGCGGTAAGGTACTTAATGGGCTTAGTGATGGCGTTAGGTGCATGTCCGTTTGGGTCGTGATCCGCGCAGCTTTGCGCCATGTTGTGATTTACGGGGTGGCGGGACGCGTGCGTGCGACCTTGTTGCAGTTAGCGGCAGCGTTAACTACGATGCCGCTAATGGCATCGTAGTTAACGGTCACGGGTCATGATCGGACCTAGCGGAAACGATGCCGGTAATCATTTACCGCCATCGTTTTTCGCTTACCGCCAGGGTCGTAATGAGGGCCATTGTTTCAATACAATTGCGTTGAACATTTAAATTGGGATGTGATTTCTTTATAGTGAAAAGCTGCAGACCTGCCTTTGAAAACAACCAACATGTCACTGTTGCTGGTAAATAAAAAACAATTCTCAACTCATAAGGCTGCTGTGTGCTAATTTGAAAAACGAATTAATTCTACATTACCACTTGTGACAATTCATGGAATCTCGTCACTTCTCCCCATAAGGGAGCACTTCCCTGTGAGGCTAGGGAGGTGAGCCTGCTACGTAACTCGCTAGGGGTGGCGGTAAGCAGGAATTAACAGGGAGATACTCCCCTCTTGAGGATAAGAGTTCCTGTTCTGTAAAGGAACTCCCTAATCCTCTTTCCTATGACACACTGAGACACTCATTGCAGGGTCAGACTGCGACAAAAAATGCTACTTATGAAGGGTTAATGCTGTTTGTTGCATGCAATGTTTTGTGTAAACACTTGAGAAAACCAGCGATAACATTCAAGATGCTATCCCTTTTACTACAGTTTGACGCGCTAGTAGTGCACAACATAACATTCCAGAAATCTACATGACATGTAAACTATAACTTTTCTACAATTAAATGAGTCTTAATACTGCAGTATTTCAGCAGGAGAGTGTGAAAACCAACACAGTAAGCAGAATGCATACATCTGACCACACCCGACATGCTGCATTCAGGCTCCCACTTCCACCCATCATATAATTTGCATTCTTGTATAGTGTGCTTTGTACTGGCACCTGATTCCTCCTGCTTTTAAGTGCTGTAATAGCAGGTGTTATTATTCCAATGAATACTGATCAGTGTATGAATCACCTCAGAGAGATGAAAGGCTGAATCGGATGAGATGCAGGATTCGAACTTGTGACGTGCAGGCTGTCTCCACTGTGAGCGACAACAGCAGGTGAGTACTCAAACTGTGAGCGACCCGCCCAGGTACTCCAGGCAGTAGCCATGCCCATGCCATTGTCCTGGCATTTGATAATGTTTTGTTATTAGTAGCGCTTATGCCACAGCACTGCACATAGAACATATTTACATACAATTATTCCCAAATGAAGTTGGTACTCATTTATCAAACTCAGATTAATGAAAGGCTGAGTTGGCCTTGCCAGGATTGAACCTTCTACCTAAAGATCACACAAAGATCGCAACAGCGCCAGCGAGCGCTCAACCTGCTGGTCTATATTACAATACATTCATAACTACTGTATTATTTTTGAAACACATACAATTCCCCAGTTCTTAGTCACAAAACAGATCCCACTATCAACCATCAAACAATTCACTGAGCAAAAATAAATATTATTTTGATTTGATTTTTCCTTTTTCTTTTGTTGACTCCCTTTTTCTTGCTTCCCTTTCCATTCTCTCGCCTTTCTTTCATGGGCCTCATTCTTCTCCTTTCCTTCCTTTGTTTCACATTGTTTCCTTCCTGTCTCCCGACCATCTTTCCTCTCAACTTTTCCCCATCCTCATAACCTCATTCTTTTTTGGCTCCCCCTATTCCTCCTTATTCCTTTCCTTCCTTGCTCTCTGTAAATCCTACCCCGTTTTTATGTTTGAAAACAGCTGTTACAGATAAATAACTGTGCAGGGGGATCGGGGGGTTAAGTGAACATTTGAGGCTGCTTTGCACGATAAACCTACCGGTAATGTCCTAGAAGATCCAGGTGGCTGGCATCCAATGTCCGTTCACATTAGCAGAGCTTCCTGCAGCAGTACACCTGACCGCTCTACCGTGTGCACCATGATGACAAAAAGTACATATTTTGCCAACCTAGGCGGGAGGGTGGCATCCACCACAAAGTCACTCAAATGGCTACACACTAATGCACACCCCAGAGGCCATGCTGTGTTCCCCAGAAACGAAAAAGGGCGCTAGGAAAGCAGTCAGGCGACGAAGGCCCTGTGAGTGGAGAAGGAGAGAGTGAAGTCGAAGATGACCCCATTGTGTGAATCTACTGTTCCGCTGAGACCTCTCCAACGGTCACCGTGAATTTAGAGGTGTGCCTGAGTGCGAGGCGAGCACCCATGCCACGTGCAAAAAAACAAAAAACAGTTCACAGCCAAGTTAGTATTGGTGGTGCCAGGTTGCACGCATGCACGTGCAGCGGAACTGCCAAAGACAGCCACTCCCGCACACTTAGAAACACACACTTACTTGCACTGAATTATTTGCAAGGTCCACAAGCATGCAGTTCTATGGACACAACGAGAATGTAAAGATATGCCTTAGACTTAGTAAGTGTTTTTGCTCCTGCCTCAGAGTGCAAACCATGCAATGTACATTAAGTATATGGAAGAGCTGAAGACCGCGGGGTTGACAATGAGTGAGCTGTGTGTTGAAAGACCTGATCCTTAATCTCGGCTTCTCCAATTCACCATGTGTGATGCTGCACAAATGGCACAGTCACCAGTAATGCTAAAATGATATTAACTTGGAAAGGGGCTACCCCCTGGATTACGTGGTATGGTATGGCATGGTATTGTTTATTTGTAAAGTGCCGATGCACAAAGCAAGTGTTTCAAAGCACTCAAGGAGGGAGGGAACAAGGGGAGAAAAAAACAACAGTGGGTCAGAGCCCTTAAATTTCTGAACGATACAAGTCTGTACAGGCAGAGTGGGTGCATGGAACAAGTCCATATAATACAATTAACAATGTAGATGACGGCAAATAGGTCTGGTGATGATTCTGCAGTTTTTCCAAGTGCAATTTAGGTGCCACAATGCAAGGAGTGGAGACAAGGGAAAAACAGACAGACGATCTTCAAGGCATGGTGCGTTCAGATCGAGCAAGTGCGCAGACAGGTGCAGGAGAGGTGGAGGGGGAGGGGATGAGGGGGAAAGTGCAAGGGGTGGATCTGGGCGGAGACCAAGTGCACCCAGTCAGTCAGAAGCTGGGGTAAGTGCTGAGAGATGCCACACTCAAGGGTCATTGACCAAGTACAGTAACGATGAGGCAAGTGCAGGCCCGGAGGCAAGTGCGAGAGGACTGGCGAGGGTGCCAGGGACCTGTAAGACTCTGAGGTATACCACGTGGCCGGTCAGAAGGCTATGTGGAAAAGGAGGGAGAGAGGGATAGAGCAGAGAGAAAGGTTAGCAGGGTAGAGGGAGAGAGAAGGAAGAGGACAAGAGGAATGTCTTAAGGAGTTTCCGGAATTTAAGGAGATCAGGCTCAAGACAGAGAGCGGCAAGGAGGCTATTCCAGAGGCAGGGCCCAGCTGAGGATAAAGATCTCCCTCCAAATCTCTGCTTGGAGAACCGGCTCACTCACAGAAGGTAGGAGGTAGATGAGCGTAGGGCTCGAGAAGGACAGTATTTAGGTATGTATCATTGCAGATAGGTAGTTTCCCAGGCCCCAGAAAGCCTTGTGGACAATGCAGAGGGTCTTGAACTTTATCCTTGCAGCCACAGGGAGCCAGTGGAGGAATTTCAGCCCCAGAGAGATGCGGTCTGTGGGCTTGAGGCCAAGGAGAAGTCTTGCAGTTCTGTTCTGGATGAGTTGCAGAGGGCGCAGAGCAGAGGCAGGGAGGTTGAGAAAGAGGCTGTTGCAGTAGTCCATCCTTGAGAGAACCAGGGCTCTGGAGACAGTGAGCCGCTGGGGGAAGGTGAGAAAAGGAAGAGTACTTCTTAGGAGGTGTAGCAGGTAGTTGGATTTTTTTTAGAGTAGAGATTTTCGAAATGTGAGTGGAGAAGGAGAGAGTGAAGTCGAAGATGACCCCAAGGTTTTTCGCCTCGCAGGTGGGTGCGGGTGCAGGGCCATGGGAGGCCAGCTAGAGTGAGAGTTCGAAAGCAGGAGCAAGAGTCCCAATGAAGGCAGTCTCAGTCTTACTGGCATTGAAGCAGAGGTCGTTGCAGCACACCATGGCTGAATTGTGGACAGACAGTCAGATATGAGCGAGGTAGAGGAGGTGGCTGAGGGTAGCCTGAAGGAGAGTTGCGTGTCATCCGCATAACACTGGATGCTAGGAATGAAAGTGGCAATCACACATGCAAGGTGCAGCCATGTAGACATTGAAGAACCAGAGGGATAGGTTAGAACTTTGGGGAACAAGTTGAAAGTGTGATAGTAGAGAGAAAGGACCCAAGTTCCACTTGGGATGAGCTGTCGGAAAAGGAAGGAGCCTGACCTGTGATTCCCAGGGTGTCATGCAGACGGATGAGCTGTCAGAAAAGGAAGGAGCCTGACCTGTGATTCCCAAGGTGTCATGCAGAAATGCAATCAGGATGTTGTGGTTTACTGTGTCCAAGGCAGAGGAGAGTTCAAGAAGAATAAGGACAGAGGGAGTGTTAGTGTTGAGATTTGAGAGCAGGTCTTCATGGGTGTTCAGAAGAGCAGTTTCCATGCCTCTGGATGCTCTAAAGCCAGACTGATGGTTGTGGAAGCAACCAAAGCAACCAGCAGATTCAGTGTGGAGGGTGAGCTGAAAGATAGCCAGCTCCTCAAGGGGTTTGCCAAGGAAAGGGGTGATAGAGATAGGGCTGTAGTTTGCAGGAATGGAGGGGTCGGCAGAGGGTTTATTAAGTAGAGGGTGCACAAGGGAGTGCTTAAGAGAAGTTGGGAAAACTCCAGTGGCAAAAGAGAGATTGGAGAGATTAGCCAAGGCTGGAGCGAAAGAGTTAATGTTGTCCTTAATGGTTTTGGAGGGGCAGCGGTCCACCTGTTTAGATGAAGCCTTCATAGACCGGACTTGTCTGGTGACCTTATCAGGTGTGACAGGAATGAGAGAAGAGAGGAGAAGTGGTGGAGGGGCCAAGGGAGGCTCCAGAGGTGTTAGTGTAAGATGTGGTGTGGAGAAGAGAGGAAAGGATGTCTTGGGTTTTTGCAGTGAAGTGTGCAGCCAGGGCCAAGCAAAGGTCCAGGGTGGGTGTGACAGAAAAGGAGGCTGCTGCAGAATGGGCCAGTTCCTTACAGACTTTGAAAAGTTCAGCCGTGTTGTTTGATGCTGCGGAGATGCACACTTGAATAAAGACTCTTTTCTTGGTGTGGATGCAGAGTCGATATTGCCTTTGAAGGAGGTGGCAGGCCAGTTTGTCAGAGGGTCCGCACGACGAATTCCATTTCCACTCAGCTGCCCTACACTTGAGTTTAAGGGCAGCCAGATCGGAGTCGTACCAAGAGGGGCACTTTTTGGAAGCCTTCAGTCAGACCCTCATGACAGGGGCAAGAGTATCAAGGGTGTTAGAGATAGAGAGATTGAAGTTAGTGAGGGTTGTATCAGGGTAGGAGTCAGCCGCAGGAGTAGGAGGCGGAAAGTAGGTGGAGGCAAAAGCAACCACTGTTTCTCTTTTCATAGGTCTGGTGGCTTTGAGACTGAGTGGTCGCACTGGGTGTGCTGATGCAAGAGGAGAGGAGAGCTTCAAGTGGGATGAGAGAAGAGAGTGGTTCATCCAAGAGAGAGAGGTAGCGAGAGGGATAGAGAGAGGGATGTCGGTAGAGATTAAAGGATCCAAAGTGTGGCGAGCTGTGTGCGTGGAGCCAGAGGGTAAGATAGAGAGGGAGAGAGAATAGCATAGGTTACAGAAGGTCCTGAGGAGTCAGGAGAGTCCAGATGGATGTTGAGATCACCCAGCAGGAGGAGTTGAGAGGAGTAGGATAGTAGAGAGGAGGTCAGGTCAGCCCATTCTGAGAGGAAGAGAGTGGACAGCCTTGGTAGCCGATAGAAGGTGGCCATAAGGAGAGAAGATTTAGGAGAGAGTAACAGCCTGCAGACTGGGCACTCGAAGGAGGAGTAGATCTGAGCAGGGATGATGGCTACAGGTATCCATTCTGGGAAGATCGTGGGCACCCCCCCCCCCCGTCCCCTTGGGCCTGGGCACAGAGAGGATCTTGTATCCTTCAGGGAGGAGTGTGTCAAACTTGTGAAAGAGCTGTCCTTGAACTATGTCTGCGTGATGGTGAGCACATCAAGATCCATAAGCTCAAAGAGGTTGCAGATGTCAGATGAGTGTTTGACAGCAGGGCGAGAGTTAAGCGTGGCACTATGGAGCAGCTTGCCATCTTTGAAGGTCTTCTGCGGGGGAGCGCAGGGGACTGTGGTCGCTCCAACCCCCACACCCCCCCGAGGGTGGCAGAAGAGCCAGAGGGATAGTAGATGGTGGCGGAGGGGCCGGGACAGTCAGGAAAGGCAAGGGAGCCTGGGTAGAAGAGGAGGAAGGCACAGTGATCAAGGGAGCCTGTGGAGAGGAGGAAGGCAAAGTAGGCAAGGGAGCCTGTGCAGTGGAGGAGGATGGCAAGGGAGTCTGTGCAGAGGATAAGGAAGGCACAGTGGGCAGGGGAGTATGTGCAGAGGAGGAGGAGGGCACAGTCACCAGGCAGCCTGTTCGGGGGGGGGGGGAGAGGTATAGTTTGAGAGGCGAGGTAGGAGCCTGTCAAAGAAGAGAAGGCTGGGTTGAGGTCCCTGAACCATGATGGTTCCATTCATATAGACATTAATGATGACCCTGGAAATGGCGAAGAGGTCAAGGAGGACCTACCAGCGGATGCCACTGTTAATGGAAGAAGAGGCGATAGGAGAGAGAAACCCGACCATGTGGAGAGTCCACAAGTCGGGTGAAGGAACGACAAAGAGAATGTCTGTGAGAGTCTCTCTGACGGAAGCCATGACATAGGTGCATGCAATAGGAAGGCCTGGGTTGGAGCCCAGTATGTCCTTCTTAAGTTTCTTCTGGCCAGATTTAGTGATAAGAGAGGGATAGAAAATAGAGAACACGTGCTGTGTTAGATGGTCCGGCAGAGAGGAGTGCAATTACTTTCAGTGCCAGGCACTGTACGCTGTGTGGCGTGCCACCCACTGTTCACACACGGAATATACTTCAAAAGAAAGTGGCCTGGCAGCTGCACTAGGAGACCGGAGCATATCGGGGTGGAATTCGACTGGATCCATTTTCCATGGTGAGTGACACTGCAGGAGGAGAAACTGGTGACTTCACAGAAATATTTAATAAAGACACAGAACAATGTTCCAATTCTTCCTGTAGTGTTATTGGTATCATCAGTATGGCAGCAGGACTGTTTGCAGGGCTATTCTTTTGTTTTACTTACAATACTCAGATTGAATTTTCAAGAATATTGTACGGAGTGCAGAACAGGTGCTAATTGCGAGCACAGAAACAGCTACATGTTTCGGTGTTGTTATGGCACCAGGATTCACAAATGGTGGATGTCACTTTTATATTAGACTCTCAGCATGTCAGAGAGTGCCAGGATTGTTGTCACCATGGTCATGGGACAGTGAACAAAAGCATTTTCCAGTGATGGTGTTGTGTTGTATTGTGTCACTTTCTGTATGTGTGCGTGCAAAGTGTGAACACCGGACTAGCTCTGGCGGGGAACCAAACCTGACCTTCTCAATTGTGCTGCTCACACAAATCACAATTATCCCTTGTTTTGTGCACAAAATAACCTGCTGCTGTCGTCATTGACAGAAACTATTAGGGGAGAAGCTGAAGTTGGAATAACGTACCCAGGCCCGGGAGGACCGCTGCATACCTCCAGGACCCCAACACATTCATGAACAATGACAGCAAAACAAACGCCTCACTTACCTTTCCTGCACTTTAAGTGTAACTGGCAGCAGTCTGCAACAAAGATTAATATGAATCAAAAGGAACTGTGCAATGTCGTACCCGCTCCCTATCATGTGGGCCCACGTGTGCAAATTAAATCCCTCTCCTTCGAGGCAGCTGGCTGCCTTCTCAAGCAGGCCCTGCACTCTGTAGTGCTTTGACTGTATCCTCCCTTCCTCGTGCCATGTCAAAGGTTCCTCCTCCTCTGCTATGTTGTTCGGCTAACTGGGTGTTGTCAGCCGCACCCAGGACAGGTCAGCACAATGTTGCACATGAGCACTGAACTGAGCTGCTCCTATGCTCAGTGCTCCATAGTAACAGCCACACAAGCCCGCCCTGACGCTGCCCTGAGAGGCTCAGGTCCGGGTAGGCAGCCCCGGGCCGAGGCAGGCCATGGTCTGGCATTTCGGGACAGCAACAATTACATGTTTAACACTACAGTGATGTGAAATCACCAGTCCCCTGTCCCCCCAAACATAGATTCTTCTTCGTGACGTGCATGCCGGGGCTGGCGCCACGCCAGTGGACAACTGGCAGGAGGGGGCATGTTGCTATTGGTGCATTTTGATTTCATCTGAAAATGACCGACACTTAGTAAGTGTTTATTTGCTGATGTTCGAGGCCTGAGCTGAAAAAAACAGAACAGAACACACTTCTTCTTGTTGACAATCTAATGGGCAAGCGTGAGTCTGCGAGACACATATAAATTAAAATACCAATCCAGCCCATTTATGGGCTTGTAAAACCAGCCTATCGGCCTGATAAGAGTCGAATTTCATTTTGCCGTAAGACTGATAGACCAGTCCACCTCTGCCTCATTGTCATAAGAAGTCCATTCTGAAGAAACTAATGTTTGTTATTGTAAGATCTCTTCCTTTACTTAACCAAGACCTGAAACCACTGAGAAGCGGAAGAGTAAAGAGACATGAAGAATGACAATAGATTGGAACCCAATAGTACTGAAAAGAAGAAGACTGATGGAGCATTAACAACTACTCCTTCAGTGAAGATTGCCAGTACTGGGAAGAGCTGGCCCCAAGGAGGCATGAATTATTGGAAACAAAGGAAGGACTCTGATCTTCTGCTGGGGAGGACCCAGAAACAGAGTATAAAAACAGAGGAAGGACTTGCTAAAGGGAGAAGCTGGAATCAAGCCAGCAGAGCCTGGGGAACTCAAACCTGGGGAAGAGAAGTCCACGGGAAGAAGCTGGTCCTCAGTCCAGGGGACGACGAAGAACTGATGAAGAAGCAATCCAGGAGCCGGTGAAGGACTGACTAATTTGGAGCTTGGGATAATTCAGACGGTGGCGTGACCTCAAAGAGGTGGACCGTGTGGTCCATAACAGCGCTGAGACCGGCAAACCAAGGGCTCTGCTAAGCCACAGAACAAGATGAAAAGCTGGGAAGAGAAACACTGAAACCGCCTACTGGATAGAAGCCAGCTCACGACCCCAGAAAGAAACGGTGACACGCACTTGCCAAGTCAGAGATAACAGGAGCTGCAGGAGACCGGGGAGGAGTCCAGGGAATTGTGAAACCCTTAAGAAAGCTCAAGAGTGTTACATGGGTAATCTCCCTTGTCACAGTAATTGTGAAAAACAAAACAAAAGCCAGGAGTGTTATGGGAGTGGTCTCCCTCATCACGCTGATTATGAAAACT
This sequence comes from Ambystoma mexicanum, assembly GCF_040938575.1. Classification (NCBI taxonomy): domain Eukaryota; kingdom Metazoa; phylum Chordata; class Amphibia; order Caudata; family Ambystomatidae; genus Ambystoma; species Ambystoma mexicanum. Next base: position 383,089,132 of record NC_090925.1, read on the forward strand.
ATAAGAAAAGCCAAGAGTGTTACAGGATTGATCTCCCTGGTCACAGAAATTGTGAAGACCATAAGAAAAGGCAAGTGGTACAGGAGCAATCTCCCTCGTCACTGTGACTGTGGAAAACCTATGAAAAGCCAAGAGTACTACAGGACTAAACTCCCTTGTCCTAATAGTGGGAATAACAGTTTGTTAAACCAAGAAACCAAACCAGGAGAGAGAAAATATATGAACAACAGTTAAGGAAAGAACCGTTTTTGACATTGAAGCCAATAGTCATTTAGCACTTGAGAAAAACCAAAGAAGTCCCTTTGAGGAACTGCAGGGGCTAATCAGAACTGTTACAAGAGACTATAAGAAGATCAGTCACCAAGGCTGAGCCTGCCAGGCCAGGAGAAGGGAGTCATTCTCCTGAGCCTCTTTTTGTTTTCTGAATCCTTTTTGATTAGTGGTAGGGTCAGAAATATATTTGTTTTGGACAGCAGACAGGGATTTTGCTTTGGACAAACCACCCTGATGACAAGCACTGTAGTTAGAATTCTGTTGGGTAGGGAAGCCCTTTTAGTATAAGGAAAGGTAGGTCTTTTTCTTATTATTTCAATAAAGGCCTTGTGTACAATGCCACCCCCTTTGCCTGACTTCTTCTCCTGACGTAGCATATATGGTGTCAGTTGTGGGATCGCTGTCCACTTGAAACAAGGTAGAGGGACCCCGAGAGAAACTGCATGACCAGTTACTTCCAATGGGGACATTGGAAACAAAACCTAGCCTTGGAAGATCAACAGTCACCAGTCCCCAAAGTATTCCTTTAACATTATTTTTAACATTATTTTTGCCCAGTTGGAGATAGTCCAGAGGAATCCCTTAAAATAAAATCTTAAAATAGAATTCTTTACAGAATGACAGGAGCCAACCAAAATGAATACCATAGAAACCCTGTTAGATCGCTGGTAACCCACCAAATACAAGCTGATCAAAGATTTCAGGACGTTTTAGAATGGCTAACAGCCAGTCAACACAGGCCATTCTACCTCATGATATTCTTCAGCCCTATAAAGAAGGATAGAACCAGAGGATTTTTTTTTTTTTTAATTTCAAAAGATTAGCTCAACAGTTTAATTGAAGTAAAGAATTAAAAACCTGCTACTTAGGCCCCTTATTGAGGCGAGGGTTGCAAGCATATTATCAGACCCTTAACCCATAAGGTATGACAATTTCTGTTTTATTTATTGTGCATTTGTAAGGCGCTTATACATCAAGAAAATGGTGTTGTTTCAAAGCAATGAAATTAAACAGGGGCTATTAAAGAGAGTAGGTCAGACCAAGAACTTCTATCAGCAGAGGTTCAGAGAAAATCGTCTGAATGCATCAGAAACTCCATTGAGATGAGAGCCAAGTCAATACACCTTGTCCCAATGGCTGGGAAAGAAGACCCTTACAGAAGTGTTGGAAATTTTAGCTATGAAGCAATTCACTAACAGGTTACCCCCCCCCCCTATTTACAGAAGTCAGTATTACAGCAATGTAAACCTACCTTTTACACCGCCATTTAGATTGCCTAAGACATGCAGAAACCGCAAAACAGCTGAGGGATTTACATAGGGGAGATGAAAGAATGAGGGAATTAAAACCTAGTGTGTACAACACATTCCATGAAAAATCCTCCAGAGATATTAAATCTTTTCCTAGCTAGCAGGGAAAGAAAGAAGAAAAGAGACATGCCTTTTTTGTAAAATGCACCTTAGTGTCCAAGATTGTAACTGAAAAAGCAAAACCTGTTGTTCCTTTAAACCTATCCAGTTTTTCCTGTGGAGAGAAGGACACCTGGGACGATACTGTCCAAAAACAGACAGGAAGACCCTATGGAGATAAGTTGGAATGTTTGCCAAAACCTGGGGAGGCGAAGATAGAGAAAGTGAAGAGGCTATAGTAGAGACCAATAGCTATTTCTGTGCTCCCAATCTTTCCAAACCCACGAGGAAGTAATGGTCAATGGGATTAACACATTAGCCTTAGTAGACTCAGGGAGCAAACAAACGGCTATCCAGTCTGACCTAATATATACACAAGACTTGAACCTAGGTAAGCCGATAAAAATAACTTGTGCGCATGGGGATGACAAAATCTACCCTAGAATCCCTGTTACACGAACTGTTAGAGGCAAGACCCTTGTGATGAACTCAGGCATAGTGATAGGACTCCCCCAAGTATTCATAATAGGTACAGATTTTCCTGGTTTTAGTGATCTAATAGGAAGACAAAATAGTCCCTTCTCAGAATATTCCCCCTTCAATAACTAGGAAAGGGACTATTTTGAGGTAGAACCACCTATATGGGACTGGGGACTGACTGAAAGACCTTCAAGAGAACCGTTTTCCAAGAACCAACCTACGATTCTAGATGGAGAAAGCAATCTTATGAGGGAAGGATATGTAACGATTCATGGGATCTCGTCACTTCTCCCCAGAGGTGAGCCCTTTCCTGGGAGGCAAGAGAGGTGAGCACACTATGCAACATTCCCCCTAGGGGTGGCAGCAAGCGGGACCTCATGAGGAGAAACTCCCCTCTTGGGGATAAGGACTCCTGTTCTGTGAAGGAACTCCCTAATCACCTTTCCTATGAGACCCTGAGACCTTCATTGTGACAAAAAGTCCAATTTAAAGAAACTACTGTTTGCCATTGTAAGATCTCTTTTACTTAGCCAAGACCTGAAACACTGAGAAGCGGAAGAGTAAAAGAGACATGAATAATGGTTGGAATACAAGAGTACTGAGAAGGAGCCTGAAGGAGCAACAACAACTACTCTGTCAGTGAAGATAGTCAGTACTGGGAAGAGTTGGCCCCAAGCAGGCATGAAGAATACCTCTTGGAAACAAAGGAAGGACTCTGATCCTCTGCTGGGGAGGAACCAGCAACAGAGGATAAAAGCAGAGGAAGGACTTGCTAAAGGGAGAAGGCAGCATCAAGCCAGCAGAGCCCAGGAAACTCAAACCTAGGGAAGAGAAGACCACAGGAAGAAGATGGACTTCAGTGCAAGGGATGATGAAGAAATGACAGAGAAGCAATCTGGGAACCGGCGAAAGGCCAACTCATTTGAAGCTTGGGATAATTTGTGTGGTAGTGTGACCTCATGGAGGTGGACTGTGTGGTTCGTAAATAGTGCCAGAACAGCCAAACCAAGGGCTCTGTGGAGCCGCAGGACAAGACAAGAAGAGAAACTCGGAAAGCACCTACTGGAAAGAAGCCAGCCTGCGACCTCATGAAGAACCGGTGACGCACACCCACTGAGACAGAGGTAAAAGGAGCGGCAGGAGACCCAGGAGTGATCCAGGGAATTGTGAAAGCCTTAAGAAACCTCAAGAGTGGTACAGTAGGGATCTCCCTCATCACAGTGATTGTGAAGACCTGTCAAGGATGGCACTCTATTAAGAGTGGCACAGGACACCAAGGAAGGATTTGGGTGGTTGTGCCAAAGTAAAGTGGACATAATAGTTCACACACAGCTGAAAGAAAGGAGAGCGAAGAGTAGGCAAGTGTAGTAAGGGAAAAGTTACAGGATAGATTCCCTCTTGAGGTGTATGCAGATATAGGAAAAGAGTATTCCACGAACCTTAGGAAAACTCTAACCTTCTGCACAGTTTACTATAACAGAGGCCCACACTGTTTGCTCATGGCTTGGAACAACAGCTATGGGTGTCTGTAACGTAGAAACTAGACAAGGGAAAGGGCAGAGGTTGCTTGACGGAAACCAACAGACAAGCTCTGTACAAGGGGTTTACAAACAGTACAAGAGAAGACACTAACAGATAAATCCAGGGAAAAGGAAGTTGAATAGCAAACTAGCAAAAGGAAATGAAGGGAAAGTTGTATAACAGGATTGGATAGGGGGAAAGAACTGAGGGTTGAAAACAAGTAAGAAAGCAAGGGAGCAGCAGTCAGGAAACAGAGGAACTGTAATAGCTGAAAGTAAATAATGAAGGTAAACTGATGTGGATAACAGAGGACGGTAGGGTACAAGGTAGAAAGCTCAGAAAAGCAGGGAAGCAATGGGCCAGCCCAAAAGGAGCAGGGCTGTAAGGAAGGAAGCCCTGAGGGATAGGGCTTAGGGCAGCGGAGTGAAGCAGGCTGCACGGCAAGGAGCCCAGAAGGGCCGGGCAGCAAGGAGTGAGCCCAGATGAGTAGGGCTGCTGACTGTAGAAGGGTGCAGGAGGACTATAGAAGGCTTCTAGACTGGAAGCCCAGCGGACGAAGACTGTAGGTTGAAGGTAGTGGAGTGTGATCTGCTGTAAGGCAGGAGCCTGGGAGGCAATGGCGGAAGGTAGCAGCGGAGCGTGATCGGCTGCAAGGCAGGAGCCTGGAAGGCAAGGGCGGAAGGTAGCAGCTGAACGTGATCGGCTGATTGGCTGGAGCCTGGAAGGCAATGGCGGAAGGTAGCAGCGGAGCGTGATCAGCTGCTTGGCTGGAGCCTGGAAGGCAAGGACGGAAGGTAGCAGCGGAGCGTGATCGGCTGCAAGGCTGGACCCAGGAAGGCAATGACGGAAGGTAGCAGCGGAGCATGATCGGCTGCAAGGCTGGATCCTGGAAGGTAGCAGCGAAGCGTGATCGGCTGCTATGCAGAGGAACCGCATACAAAGATACGTAGCTCAAAGCAAAAAGGTGCTGGAAGGACTCTTAATGCAAGAGCCTGAGCCCCTGCAGGCAGCAGCTTTTATACTGCGCAGCCCAGCACAGAGGCAGGCTAATTGGTCGCACCTGGCTAAGCACACCTGCAGATAATCAGCCACCTCCCTCTCTGTTCCTGAGCTGGTGGAAGCAGAGCAAATCTCTAGGGCTTCTGGGGATTGTAGTTCCTATGATGACCAATAGGAATAGCCAGGAATAGATGGTTATAGCCAAGTGCATTGTGGTATTTGAAGTTTGTTGGAAGAAATAGAAAAGTATCAAAGACACGAAAATGGGGAATAAGGTCCATATTGATCGCCAATATATGCGCCCATGGCACAGGCATGACAAGACCATAAAAAACAAATGTGTTATGGGAGTGATTGCCCTTGTCACACTGATTGTGAAAACTATAAGAAAAGCCAAGAGTGTTACAGGAGTGACCTCCGTGGTCACAGTAATTGTGAAGACCATAAGGAAAGGCAAGAATGGTACAGGAGTAATCTCCCTTGTCACTGTGACTGTGGAAAACCTTAGAAAAGCCAACAGTACTACGGGACTAACTGCTCTTGTCCTAATTGTGGGAATAACAGGTTGTTGAGCCAAAACCAAGACCAGGAGAGAGAGAGAATATATGAACAACAGTTAAGGAAAGAACTGTTTTGGATATTGAGAGCTAATAGTAATTGGACACTTGAGAAAGACCAAAGAAGTCCCTTTGAGGAACTGCACAGGCTAATCAGAACTGTTATAAGAGACTATAAGAAGATCAGTTATCTAGACTGACCAGTCGGGCCAGGAGAAGGAAGCCATTCTCCTGAGCCCATTTTTGTTTTTTTAATCCTTTTTGATCAGTGGCAGGGCCAGACAGTTAGTTTTGTTTTTAGACTGAGGACAGAGTTTTTTCTTTAGACTAACGACCATGACGATGAGCCCCCTAGTTAGAGTTCAGTTAGGTAGGGCAAACCCTTTTAGTATAAGGAAAGGTAGATCTTTTTCTTATTATTTCAATACAATCTTTGTGTGCAATGCCACCCCTTCTTTTGACTTACCACACACTCCATATTTAGAAAATTATTAATCAAACTCTCATGTGAAAGCTATAAAAGCATGTGAAAAATAGATTCATCCAAATAGCACAAAGACCTTTGGCATGTCAGAAAACAATACATTTAATTAATTTTGTTTACAATACAAACAATATGCATGATATACTTTATGTATATATTACACAATTCTTCTTTGAATGTCTAAAAAGACAATTTTGCCATGTCTTTCAGAAATGTCATAAAGCGATGTATAGGATTCTGTTGATGTAGAGTAGGCGTATGCATTTAATTCATAGAAATGTGTAAAACTGGCAGTGTGATTACTAGACGCTACATGGAACGTGTTCTACTTCCTAATGTCCTCTGACTCCTGTACACATTTTTTCTATGGCTGAAGGATTATGAGGGTTGCATGGGGGCAATCAATGGCAACACAGAGGCACGGTACAAGCTATGTCGTAAATTGCACTCACTAATCCTGCCCTAGTACATATGTAATGAGGCATGCCTATATATACTCTGGCAGATGTAAGGATCATGTTGACTCCATTGCATAGGCCATGTGACGATTATGAAATCACTACCATGATGCCACTGGTGATCCTGAAGGAGCCTTTAGAAAAGAAATACAGGGCTGACAGTATGTTGACTAGCGGTGGCATGGCACGGGCTGCCATGGCTGTGGTAAGGGCCCCCTCTCACTGACTCAGCATCTCCAATATGATATAGCGTGGCAAGCAGTGTCTCTAGGCAGGGCAGCTCATAGTCCATAATGGGCTAGGAGTGTTGGCCCACCAAAACTCTTGCCCCTCTTGGACAAGCCGAGGGCCTACCCAGGGGCACTTCCTCAGCTGCTTGTTGCAGCTGAGGAAGCCCTCCTGTGCTGGCTTGAACTGTCCAGGGTAAACATAGTTTTCCCCTGGACAGTTCATACCCCAGCAGTGCATTTCCAATGGGCCATGCAAGTCTGGGGCGTTTTACTTTCCCAGCTGTTCATGGCCCATTGGAACTGCAGGCTGGGGTACTGCACGTTTGTATGTTCCGGTTCCTGCTCATGTGTGAGCAGGAGCCTGTGTGCTGTCTGGAGATCGCTGCTGAGCTTCGGAGGATCTGGCTGTGGGCAGATATGATTTTCTTTTTTAATGTAAAATGTGTGGAGGAGTGCATGTATGATCTGTGGGTGTGCGTGTCAATGAGTGAGTAAATGCTCTCTGTGTATTTGTTGTGTGAATGTGTGATCATGTGTGTGTTTGTGCTGGGCCGGGGAACAGGTGGAGGTGTCAACAATACATTTTGTATCTAATATAGATGGCCAGCAAAAATGATCATCCTTTCTTTCTATAACCTACGGTTGAGGAAAGAAAGGATGATGTGTTATTTTGTGACTAAACTGGCATTTTGGAGCAACCCATCTAGTCCTTTTTTACTGTGGCATGGTATTTTATTCTGCCCATTGCGGTGGGTCGGAAGAAGGAGTTGGACTCTTTAAGGTCATTCTAGTTCACTTGTATTCAAATTACTAGAAAAAGGCCTATCTTTCCCTATTTCTAGAGGGAGTTCCCTACCTCTCTAAAGGAACGAAAGGTGCTCATCTGTCATCAGGAAGTCCTGAAGAAAGTAAAGCCCTCAATCCGAATCTAATTCTACCTAACCCTATCACTAAGATAACTAACTTAAACAAGTCCAGGAGATTGGCTTGATTCCCCTGGTGTGCCAATATCACCTGACAGCCTCTTTGCATCAATGTCTCTATTCCTTGTGCTGCGTATCTAGCATGATCTGTAATAATCTCACCGTATCTCTTGCATTAACTCTTCGTGTAGCTCTTTAATGATCTATCTATGACAACTTTCCTCGTAATACTTTATCACATTCTTATTGAATGTTTTAGCCCTCTCATAATCTATTGATCCAGGCTTACCCAGGTTGGCTGTGGTTTGTTCCCATTTGGTATTTCCCCTCTCCCTGGCTTTCTCTTTGCAACTATCTTGTTCACTTGTTGCTTATGTCTGTACTTCTTTATTTTAAGATGTTATGCCAGAGTGTCTCCCTTTTCATATTGGTGGTCACTTACCTCCTTTATCTGTCTTTGTTCAGAGTCTTCATAGACTTCCCACACACAGTAATTCAGTCTCCACTTTATCAGCTTTACACATTTTCAATTACACAGGTTTATATTAAGTAACCTGTCATGAGTACTAGGACGAGTTTCTCTTCCCATCTTCTGCTGCCCCGGCGGCCTCCCGCTTCTTCCATTCTCCCCGTTACCTCTCTGTATGTTGAGGAACGGTGCAAGCCCTGGCATTCTCTCGGGTGATCCTCTACAATACTGCCAATACTGCCTTTCTCGTTCCTTGGTTTTGTCGCACTTCTGTTCTTGGTTTTACTTCTGCTGTATATGGAGGTTTATGTTGATAAGCTGTTTGCTTCCCCAATTGCCTTCTCATTCTGCGTTCTCATTGGTCTCCTATTCTTGGCTTCCCTTCTGCCCTATAAAGGGGTTAACATTAGGAAGCGGTTCATTCTCCCACTTGCCTCCTCTGATGGTCCTGGCATGTTTTGTTGGGCGTCTTGCACACCACGATATGGAGCTGGTCTTGCCAACACCTGACACAGGATCCTGCTTTCTTATTTCACAATGGCCCCTCCATTGTTAGATATGATGGGTCTCCAGTGTGTCACTCTGGCCTTCTGCAGCTCTTTAAAAACCATGGGCTTCACGACTCATATCAGATCCCCCTCTCCAAAGCATGCACATGCCAGGGGCCTTCCCCTGTGTGGGGTACTCTCTGCTTCTCCATGTTCCTCCACTCGGTTCAGTTAAGTATGCATCTTCTCTTAAAGAGACGGTCTCTTTTTATTCTCAGGGCTGGTTGGTTCCAGCACTACCTTCAGCCAAATATAAAGATGTTACATTAGTCTTCGTAGCAGATAGTCCCATGTATGCCAATATGCTGTGTGTTTTAGGGAGTTTCTTAAAGGAACTTCAGTCCTTGTCCCCAAAGAGGGAGTCTCTCCCAGTGAGGTCTCACTTGCTCAGACCCCTAGGGAGGGACTTGCAGGGAAAGCTCACCTCCCTTGCCTCAAAGCGGGAGGGTCCCCCTTGGGGCGAAGGGACGAATACCTTTGATTTGTCACAGCATCTATGATAACACATATCAAGTGTTACTATTTGGCTAGACTGGCATTTTAGGGGCAGCCAGACTAGCCCTTTCTTACTGTGGCATGAAGTTTTTACTGGACATATATGATAAATCAAGCATTATATGTGTTATTCCTTGGCTATATTAACATTTTGGGGCAGCCCGTCTAGCCCTTTCTAACTGTGGCATGGTATTTTATTCTGGGCATCTATGAGTAAGCATGTTAAGTGTTATTATTTGGCTAGACTGGCATGACTGTTATGATAGATTGGACAACATTGAATTGTCAGTTTAGACACGTTTTCTTATTGTGGCATGGCATTTGTAAAGATAAAACCAACAGGAGTGTGTTGGCAAAGCCATTGTAACATGGTTTCATGGTATAACATGGTTTCTTATAGTATAATTACTGGCATTATGCGCAAAGCAAACATGAGTAGGTTGTTGTACAGGAACTCTAGCATATATTTGTGCAGCCAGCATGGCAATGTATGGGCACAGCCAGCGTGAACATGTTTTTATACTGGCATATATGGTGGGCAAAAGCATCATGAAAATATGTTGGGAAAATGTTACTGTACACTTGGTGAATTGCATCTATTGCATTTTTGCATTGGAATTACCCTACAAACCCAATTGCAAATTGTCTGGCTTTTTACCAAGTTTTCCCACAGTAAGGGTTCTGTATAGTGCACGCTTTCAACCTAATATTAACAAACTATTCTCCTTGAAGGAAACCCCCACCCCTCACTTCCCATGGTTGGTTCGAGTTCCCTCGGTATGCCCAGTTACGCTGGCATATTTGTGGGAAATATTGATGCTCCCCCAATTAAACAATCCACCAGCAGTGACTGCCTCTAAGTGACCTCTTTATCAGCCAATTGAAATACAGTGATCCTCCCATATATCATTTCCCTCCTCATCAGTCGGTGGAGCAGCATGATGCCTTCTGGATGGGCCATTGTGGGAATGCATGCCTGTCTCTCTGTGCTGGGCTTTTACACTGTGTTGTTGTTTGTTAATGGGATGCCCTGTGTGCTTCTTTCGTCACTTTCACTCTTTTCTGGCCCACTTGCATCACTATTAAATGGAGAAATGTTGAAGGGTCTTTTTTTGGAGCAAATTCTGTAGTCTGGTTTTCTGAATCAGGATGTTGGTGCATCGGTGCTCACTTTCTGTGCTCACTCCCCTCTTTACATCATTAATTTGGTGTATTTGCATGCTTTCCTCCCACTGTGTGCATCCTTTCCCCACATTTTGCACTCCTTTTATAAACTGACACATCTCTGATGTGTTCACTCTGTGAATGTGGTGTAACTATTTATGGTGAAATTCTGACACATTACAGATTTGCACACTTTTTTTATTTTGGAGAATTTGGCCGATAGTTTCGAAATTAGCACCTAGGTTCCCAGTTGGCACAAGTGGCCACAGTAGAATGTCTGCAAATAAATAAACCCATTTGAACTGATTACATGAGTGTCATGGTAATCAATTGGCCACAGGGGGATGCCTGAAAATAAATACACATCTTTGAAATGATCACATGAGCACCCACAAGTCAGTTGACCGCAGGAGGATCCACTTTCAAACGTGTATGTGTGTTACACATTTTCGCATTCCACTTAGTAACAGAGTAAACGCTGCACGCGTACGGTACAAAAATCAATTGAGTGCGAGATTTCAACAGTAGGGTTCACCCACCTAAACTTTATTGCAGGTGTCCATACTTGTTGCCACCAAGGTGAGATTTATGGCACAACCACCAACATGGCCCGAGATAAAGAAATGCTATGATGTTTGTCCTCATTGCCTGAGTAACCACAGCCTTGGGACGTAACAAGCTCACAGTGCGGGTGTTCCGTTGGCGGGCTCAGGAGATGTCTTGAGGTCCTTTCCTTTGGAGAAGACACTGTCAACATGAAAACGGGTGGACCCTCTTTTGTGAAAGCTCCTGCCGGTCTGCAATGTGGCACTGTGTTAATCAGTTAAAGGGAGAGCTGACTCCTCAGAACTGCTGTGCCCAGGGATGTCATCTGGGGGTCGACAATGGGTCGCAACTGTGCTTCTTGCTACCACAACAAAACAAAAAAAATCTTTCTTTTTTTTGTTGCAAAAATAAAACTGGTGCTCCTGGCTAGTAGCGGGCTCTCCCTCAGTGTGGGGCCACCGCCACATCAGGTCTGGTGGCTCCCCGGCCCAGTCGTCACCTATCAGGGTGAAGGCTGTGCCAGGGAGGCACTCAGTAGGGGTTGGAGCTGTCTGTGACATGCGGCACATGTCACATGCCATGTTCAGCTCCACCCTCTTCTCCCTCGGCCTCCTTGCAGCTCATATACAGGAACCAGGAAGCTCTCACAGCTTCCTGGTTCCAGTTTGTGAGCAGCACGGAGGAGCCGAGGGGGCCTGGAAGGACGGACCGAAGCTGCAAGAAAAAGGTAAGAAGCCTTTTTTTGTGTAATATGATGTGTGTTTTGCATGTGTGAACTGTGTCAGGTGTATGTGTGTGAATGGTGGGTGAGTGAGAAGTGATGTGTGCATTTGAATGTTCTGGCTGGGTGGGTGTGGGCCTATGTAGAGAATGCAATGGGTGGATGTAAGAGAAGGTGTGAATGGCTGCTGGGTGAATGAGAAGTGATGTGATTTGTGTTTTTGAATGTTCTGGGTGGGTGCCTGTGTAGAGAATGTAATGAGTGGATGTAAAAGAACGTGTGAGTGTCTGGTGGGTGGGTGGATGAATGAGAAGTGATGTGATGTGATGTGTGTTTTGAGTGTTCTGGGTGGGTGTGTTCCTTTGTAGAGAATGCCATGGTGGATGTAAGAGAATATGTGAGTGACTGGTGGGTGAATGAGAAGTGATGTGATGTGTGTTTTTGAAAGTTCTAAGTGAGTGTGTGCCTGTGTAGAGAATGCAATGAGTGGATGTAAGAAAAGGTGTGAGTGATGGGTGGGTGACTGAGAAGTGATGTGATGTGATGTTTGTTTTTGAATATTGTGAGTGGATGGGTGTGTGCCTGTCTAGAGAATGCAATGAGTGGATGTAAGAAAAGGTGTGAGTGATGGGTGGGTGACTGAGAAGTGATGTGATGTGATGTTTGTTTTTGAATATTGTGAGTGGATGGGTGTGTGCCTGTGTAGAGAATGCAATGAGTGGATGTAAGAAAAGGTGTGAGTGATGGGTGGGTGACTGAGAAGTGACGTGATGTGATGTTTGTTTTTGAATATTGTGAGTGGTTGGGTGTGTGCCTGCGTAGAGAATGCAATGCGTGGATGTAAGAGAGGTTGTGAGTGACTGGTGGGTGACTGAGAAGTGAAACTTGAGGAGAATCATCTCCGGTTCCGGAAGTACCTCAAGACCTTCCTCTTTGCTTCTGCCTTCTCTCCTCCTCTCCCCTGCTGATTTCCTGTCTGATACTGCACTGGTCACCTGGCTACCCTCTGATTTCGAGCCCAGGTCCCTGCCCGCCCAGTGGCACACCCTCACTACTTCACGGGAACCCTTGCACTTGGGTCAGTATCTGTAACCCAACAGTCCCCCTACCTGCACCTTTGGACACCTGCTGTCTGCACTTACCCTTGCACCTGCCACCTGCTGGCTGCACTTCTTGTTATTGTTTGATCCCATGTACAGCACAGCCCCCTCCCCTTTCCCATGGCACTTTCCCCCTCCCATGCACTCGCCCAATCTCAATTTCGTTTGGCCTAGTAAGATCGTTGTCTCTGTCCTCCCTCTGTTCCACCTTCTTTGCCTCGTCGCGCCTGAAACAGTTGTGTATAGGCACGTTACAAATGCCATATCATATCATGTGATGTGATGTGTGTTTTTCAATGTTCTGGGTGAGTGGGTGTGTGCCTGTGCAGAGAATACAGTGCTTGGATGTAATAGAAGGTGTGAGTGACTGGTGGGTGAATGAGAAGTCATGTGATCTGTTTTTGTTAATGTTCTGGGTGGGTGGATGGGTGTGTGCCTGTGTAGATAATGCAATGAGTGGATGTAAGAGAATGTGTGTGTTAGTGACTGGTGGGCGAATAAGTATGAATGTGATGGTTTGTTTTTGAATGTTCTGGGTGTGTGCCTGGGTAGAAAATGCAATGGGTGGAGGTAAGAAAAGGTGTATGAGTGCGTGACTGATGGGTGAATGAGTATGAATGTGATGGTGTGTTTTTGAATGTTCTGGGTGGGTAGGTGTGTGCATGTGTAGAGAATGCAATGAGTGCATGTAAGAGATTGTTTTTTCTTTGTCACCCCGAGTGGGATGGGTATGCCCAGACGTGGGTCCCGAGTCTGCCGGGCCTAGAGACCCAAGCTACTCCTCACTGATGACGCCCAACAAGGCTGAAACATGTCTGGGGATGCTTGTGGTCTCGTGCAGAAGGGATGTGACCTAGCAGTTCTGGCTGGACTGCCCCTTTTGGGATAGGACCAAGCCTGATTTGCATATGGTTTTTCCCCTTCTGTAATGGCTTGGCAGGCTGAAAAACAATGGTCTGGAGGGTTGCCCAGAGCTTTGCCCGTGGTTATGATTAATTCAAAACCTTCCATCCATCACCTTTCTGTTTTGTCAAAGTCACCCTGAGTGGGACGGGTATGCCCTGACGTGGGTCCCAAGTCTGCCGGGCCTAGAGACCCAAGCTACTCCTCACTGATGACGCCCAACAAGGCTGAAACATGTCTGGGGATACTTGTGGTCTCGTGCAGAAGGGATGTGACCTAGCAGTTCGGGCTGGACTGCCCCTTTTGGGGTAGGACCAAGCCTGATTTGCATATGGTTTTTCCCCTTCTGTAATGGCTTGGAAGGCTGAAAAACAATGGTCTGGAGGGTTGCCCAGAGCTTTGCCCGTGGTTATGATTAATTCAAAACCTTCCAGCCATCACCTTTCTGTTTTGCCAAAGTCACCCTGAGTGGGACGGGTATGCCCAGACATGGGTCCCGAGTCTGCCGGGCCTAGAGACCCAAGCTACTCCTCACTGATGACGCTCAACAAGGCTGAAACATGTCTGGGGATGCTTGTGGTCTCGTGTAGAAGGGATGTGACCTAGCAGTTCGGGCTTGACTGCCCTTTTTGGGGTAGGACCAAGCCTGATTTGCATATGGTTTTTCCCCTTCTGTAATGGCTTGGCAGGCTGAAAAACGATGGTCTGGAGGGTTGCCCAGAGCTTTGCCCGTGGTTATGATTAATTCAAAACCTTCCAGACATCACCTTTCTGTTTTGCCAAAGTCACCCCGTGTGGGACGGGTATGCCCAGACGTGCGTCCCGAGTCTGCCGGGCCTAGAGACCCAAGCTACTCCTCACTGATGACGCCCAACAAGGCTGAAACATGTCTGGGGATGCTTGTGGTCTCGTGCAGAAGGGATGTGACCTAGCAGTTTGGGCTGGACTGCCCCTTTGGGGTAGGACCAAGCCTGATTTGCATATGGTTTTTCCCCTTCTGTAATGGCTTGGCAGGCTGAAAAACAATGGTCTGGAGAGTTGCCCAGAGCTTTGCCCGTGGTTATGATTAATTCAAAACCTTCCAGCCATCACCTTTCTGTTTTGCCAAAGTCACCCCGAGTGGGACGGGTATGCCAAGACGTGGGTCCCGAGTCTGCCGGGCCTAGAGACCCAAGCTACTCCTCACCGATGACGCCCAACAAGGCTGAAACATGTCTGGGGATGCTTGTGTTCTCATGCAGAAGGGATGTGACCTAACAGTTCGGGCTGGACTGCCCCTTTTGGGGTAGGACCAAGCCTGATTTGCATAGGGTTTTTCCCCTTCTGTAATGGCTTGGCAGGCTGAAAAACGATGGTCTGGAGGGTTGCCCAGAGCTTTGCCCGTGGTTATGATTAATTCAAAACCTTCCAGCCATCACCTTTCTGTTTTGCCACCTTAGAAGTTAGACAATAGACTTGAGCGACATAATAAATAGATTTATAACCAGGGAAATTTGTTGATACTAAATCCTGGTTAATGATTTAATTTTCAGGCCTTGATCGTGCAGCATTTTTCTCCTGGTTAAACAGCAGTGGACCCCTCCGCAGGTCAGTGCTTTTCTGGCTTGTTTAACACAGCAACACCACAGATAAAACGTACTGATGTGGCCATTGATCTATAGATGTTTCATACAGAAGCTGAGGCCTGCATTTAAGATTTCCGTTACCCTGCTACAAATTACACATTATGTATGTGTTACATCTAGTCCCCACATCGAATCTGGAAAATGGAATTCCCCAAATGTGTAATCGTGGACAAATCATGCCTCCCTCTGTGCCTCGGTTCTTATACCTGGCTCAAATGAGAGCACCTGGAAACACGGGTGCTAGATGCATCTAAAAAATTCCTCTGACGTCACTTGGGAGCGAGGTCAAATTACAACACATCCTGTGATGCCATCAGGGGTCAAGGGTCATGGTATGTCACTTCCGCTACCCCTGGCATTTTGGTGAAATGACGTCTCTGCCCTCACTCGAACTCCTTTCATGAAAGCGTTCCGTGGCCTCACACGGCTCGCTGCAGATGTCTAATGCCACACAAGTGAGTACAAATAACACCTGCCTCATGCTGAGGGGTGTGTCTTGAATGATGCAAAAAGTTTCATGAGTCATCTCATTACAATTACCTTGAGACTCCTGACTTGCACATTCTTTCTTTCTTCTTCTTGCTGACAGATTGTATCCATCTAATGTGATTATTGGATACTGATGCCTGAGCCTCATTACTCCATCCTCTTGGGTTGAGTGTGTAGTCGTGGGCTGGATGTCTTCACGGTCTGTATGGACTTGTCACAGTAAGGCTGGTTTCACAGGGTCTTTGCCGTGATGGGCTGCGGGTAGCACATTGATGTCTGGCAGTGCTTTAAGTTGGATTCAAAATTAAGGGGGGACCCTGGGAAGGTGGTGTGGCAAAGTGCAGGGCCGGTCTTTGCGTCAGGCAGCCCAGGCGGCTGCCTGACGTCAGTCAGCCTCTAGGGGGCGCTGCACCAGCAGTCCACAGTGCTAGACAACACGTGTAACATGTTAGTTTCCTAACATTATAAAAATTAATGTGCCTGTTCATTTTTATAATGTTAGGAAACGAACGTGTTTACACGTGTATTCTACTACTGGGACTGCTGCAGGCTGCAGCCTCGGCCCTCAGGCAGGACAGTGCTAGAATACACGTGTAACACGTTCATTTCCTAACATTATAAAAGTGAATGTGCCTGTTCATTTTTATAATGTTAGGAAACGAACATGTTACACGTGTATTCTACCACTGGCACTGCTGTAGGCTGTGACCTTGGCAGTTTATAGTCCATTTGGTGCCCAGGGCGAAACATTAGGAATTCGCCCCCCTGCACTCCATCCCATGCGCCACTCCCACCACACCCCGCGCTCCACTCCCGCCGCACCCCGCGCACCACTCCCACTGTACCCTGCGCGCCATTCCCAAACTACACCGTTAAGGAACTCCTACCCAAAGTCAAACAGTCCGTCACACAAGGAATGAATTGCCATTTGCAACGGTGGGCCACTTTTTCACTGGTGCCCAAGACAATTTTATGCCCCAGTCCCACTTAGGCTGCAGATACTGAGGACTGGGCACACCAATCAAGAGACCATGAATATGGCACAGGATGCAGTATATACAACCAACAAAGAACACAAGATGCTGAAGGGGATTTGGAGGCAGCCTAAGCCAAAAGGGCAATGGCAAGGAGACACCTGAACCCAATAAACAATCACTTTAACATTCTTTGAATGGGAATCAAGGGTTATGCTTTGATACAGTAAAGTCTTGACTGTTGTAAGGATACATGGACCAGGATTATTTATTTATTCATGCAATGTTTGTCGGGTACCTGCATATTTATTTATTTATGCAGTGTGTGTCGGATACAGGTATCCGACACACACTGCATAAATAAATAAATTATCCGTCTCCATGTACCCGACAAACATTGCATAAATAAATAAATAAACCGGTTAGTAGCTTAAAGAATATTTACTCAGCAACATTGGTCAAAACTATTGTCCGCATAGTGAAGTAACTCATCACCAGTGCCATAGAAGTGGTTTAAAGTGCAATTTATATATAGTTTGGAAAAGAAGCGGCATGGAAGAAATAGCGCTGCTTTAAATTATTATTTTGGCCATTTTCTGGGCTTGCAGGGATGCACCATGGGCCCAAATGGGTCTCCGTTTGTACCGTGTCGGGGCCCACGGTGCGTCCCTGCAAGGCACGCACACTCCCCACAGCCCACTGCACCTGTTGCCCGCCTCGTCCGGGCCAAGAAACAGGTCTGGCCTCAGCCCTCAGGCAGGGCAGGGCAATTGGCAAATACATTTGAAACATTTGTTGCTTTATTACCTTCCCCCGGCCCCGGGTGGCGCCAGCACTTCTGGCGCCAGACAGGCCCATGGGCGCACGTGCGGTGTGCCCTCCTCCAGGCTATGGGCGTGCACTGGCACTGAAGTGTGGATCGATTGGGGCTGGCTGGTGTTGTCGGCCCCGGCCATTACAGAAAAGAGGAGCGAGTGGGTCACTAAATCCTGAAGTTGTTCCCATCACAAGCACACACTGCCAAGCAGCAGCAGAATCAGCAAATACAAACAGTTGCTGCATCCTTCCCTCGCTGATTGGCCTTGTTTCAGGAAACCCAGCAGTAACTACAGCCTGCTGAGGCAAGCACACTTCTGTCCTCCTGCTCCCGTCCTCGCAGTTGAGGCTTATTGATGCATAGTCGTTTTATTTATTTTAAAATGGTATTGCAGAGATGACTGGGCCATCCAAGAACAGCCTCTGGAGGCCACAAAGCTAGATACTTTTGTCAAGGCTCAAGTAGTCATGAAAAAGGAAGCGAGCACTGGTGGTGGACTCTCCTCAGGAGATCAAAAGGCCCGTTCTCGGAAGACCTGGGCATAGTGTCACCTTCAGCAGATCTTAGACAGTTGCACGTTCCAGCGGGGTTGGATTCGTCGGTCCGTTGGCCGGGCCAAAATCACTTTGAGGGTGAGGCCCTGGGGGCTGGTACCACCTTGGGCCGGCTTGGGGGTTACTACGCCCCTCCAAGTTCCCGCTCCCGAGCATATTGTTCGTCGTTCCCTCTTTCCTGGGCATGCACTGCTGACTTTATTTTAGTGCAAAAGTTCCATACATTTCACTGTTCGCTCAGACTTGTCTTATACTCTTCTTTGTCGTTGTGCTTCTTTTGTTTGGAATAGCAATCATGCTAGTCTAACGAGATAAACAAACACCTACACGAACGTGCCTTGGGAATGATGGTGTGAAGGATGGATGCAGGCGCTGGACCAAAAGCTGAGCGAAGTCTGCACAGCAACTGGCTTGGGAAAGCGACTCAGCAACTACAGTAGAAACCGTCTCCGTGGACGGTTGGCCCGTCTTCCGTATAATGCAAATACCTAGACTTGTAGCATGCATGCTTCACTTTCTTTGTTCCATTGGGGACGACATGCTGTAGCATCAATTCATGGTCTTTAAAATACCCTGAATGGTGCAGCTTCCGATCTCCTTTAACACAAACGCTGGGAAATGGCCATGACTAGCTAACGCCACATTAATCAAAGCCAGGTCTCTAAAGAATGGTTCAAGTGTTGGGGAATCACCTGCTCACACTTTCTGTCGTGTGACCAACCAGTGCGCAAAAGATGTTTCAGAGCATGGGGCTCTTGATGCCACCCATTTCTGCATTTGATACACCAGCAGCTAATCACACCCTGGGGAGGCAGTTCCTTCTGCATAGTTCATTTCTCTCCCAAGCTCGGGACAATGTTCTTTACCATAATGGAGAATGTGAAAAAGTGCAGGGCTGCAAGGCTGGGGGGTGAGGGTGGAGGGCAAAGCGCATTACGCTTGGGGTACACTGGTGATGCTTCCCCTGTGATACCCGCAGTAATCCAAGTCCCTTGAAATGAAATTCGTCTATACACTGCACAATGTGCAAGGGCCGCTGTTATTCAAGCAGCACGCGACTAGTAATTTGCAAAAAGTAAACTTAACGAGTCCCAAGAAAAGGTCATCTTCCACCCTTTAAGAATTTGATTGTTTTTGTTTTTATGTTGGGATGGTAGACATCGTTTTTCTTTGCGATCCTAAAGTTTCATGGTGCTGTCGGGAGCTAAAGTGAGTGATCACGAAGGAAACATTTAAGAATTTTCAGAGTTCATGTGCATGAGCGAAACAAACCCCAATACTCAAACTGCCATTTCTCTGCCGCGGTAATGCACTGCAGTGTGTTTCAATGTAAAGTCCACATTGTAATGTCATAATTTTATAATGCCACCTCTCCAACATTAACATTGGGAGCTATGTTGAATTGCACATGCATGTTAACTCTCTGCATATGTTTAAAGTAGACTTTACCACTCACATGAAGTAGTGATATATTTAACATCCCGTGAAATATTTGATGCAATACATATTGCATAAATGCATGTATTTTAATGCTGAGATAGACGGGCTTGTTCAGCTATCGGTGGGTATGTTGCTGGTGCTTGTTCTTGGAGGTTCGAGTAACACTGTTCAAGAACAGTTCATCTCCTTTTAAGAGTGGCTAAATGTTTGAGGTCATACAAATGACATTAGTGTAGATCTGAAATTGTCGATTCTCTGACCTGAGTCACAACAGCACACTGGTCATTATTACTAAAAATGAAGAGCAAAAGCAGACTAACATAACCAGGCCTGTTCGGGTTTGACCCTCTTACTGCTGTTTTCTGAGGTTCATGAAATTCAGCAGATGCCAGCATTGGCAATTTTGTTAACTCATAGTCCCCACTCCCACTGCTCAGCCCATGACACATGCATGAGATCACAGGTCTGAGGAGAGGGGGCGCCAACGATGCTTCCCGCCTGGGGTGCAATCTGTTGTAAGACCGGCCCTGAATGGAAGCTTGACAATACCCAATAGCCGAGCTGGCGAGCTGAGGAGCGCTTCGTAAAGTGGGGAGCCGTGAAAGCACAGCTCGATGGGAGCCGGAAGGGGAGGACAGGAGCTGACGGAGATTGCATGTCCCTGATTGTCTTTGCGTTTTACATACACAGCGTCGTTCATCTCCAGGCATAACGGTACGTGTACCTGGATTTGGAAACTGGCTCTGTGTCGGAGTGGGAAGAGCGAGCGTCCTGCTTCTCTTGTTGTTTACATTCGAGTTGGAGTAACCAAGGAGACTCCCACGCCGCAACTTGTTTGTTCATCGCCCGGACATCTCAGCACATCATCGCGTTCTTGAAGAAAGGACCCTAAGGCGTGGCGGCCATTTGTTCTTTGCCTTGACTTTTACCCCATCCACAGCCACACGTCAGCACGTCCCTAGAGGAAGGGCCCCTGCGACGTGGCGGCCATCTTTGTGCTCCTTCATAACATTGTATATCGGTTGCCTGAAACACAACAAGTGATCGCATACAGAGCCTGGGGAAAGCAGCTCATTTCACGGGACGATACCTGGCAGCTTTCCTTTAATAAAAGGAGCCCCACGGGTGAAGTAGGGTTATTAGAACCCCTGATTTCATATGTGATCTGGAAAGGATGCATCCCTAGATGTACATACGATTTTAAGAGGGTCTGCCACCGTGCAAAGCAATCTTTCTTGAGAGATATCTGTATCCTGGGTGGGGCATGGCCAATGTACCTGCTCCAATTTTTTTCTGCCCACACCAGGTGAACCTAGGGTACGGTAATTAGACTGGAAAGAAGGTTTTCATAAGTATGCACTTGCAGTTTATGGCGCTAACTTCTCTAATGAGCGCAAGGAAGCATTGCTCTTTCATTGTTTGGGGACAGCAGGGCAAGAGTTTTTGAAAAAGTTGCCAGAACCCCCTGATATACCTGAAGGAGGCCCTATGAGAGGACAAACATTACTGTATTGAGGAAAATATAATACTGGAACGGTACAAGTTTGCATCGAGGAGCCAGAAATGTGGAGAGAGTATTGAAGATTTTGTTTCGGCCTTAAGAGGTTTGGCAGTTAAGTGTAGGTTTGATCATTGTCAGGATGAGCATTTAAGGGATCAGTTGATGATTAAATGCTCCAATGACAACATCAGAAAAGAATTGTGGAAGGAGAGGAATCCTTCTTTGGACAGGGCAATTGAGATCGCAAAAACTGTAGAGCATACAGATAAGTGCATAAAACTGCTTCAAGCCGACAATCCATCTGTTCAGAAACCCAAGTCAGAGGACAGTGAAGGAGCAATCCAGAAGGTTTCGAAAGTAGCGCAGAAACATACTGCAGGACCTCCAAGGTGCTCTGCACAAATGGGCAGGAGGCTTTAAAGTCTCCAATGGCCAGCTAATAGAGCTTTAGTCCAGTAATGGTCATCGGCGAGGGATACCAAAGGATTGTTTAAGGAAACTAAATTTTTAGGAATGCTCGAGAATCTGGTTATTCTAAGGGTCCACCAGGAAGGAGGTTTTACAGATGTGGGAGCCTGTCACATGTGGCATCTGATAAAGAATGTTTTGCGATTCACATTATATGCAATGAATGTGACATGCGAGGACACATTGCCAGGTGTTGTAGGAATTATAATGCGAATACAGGTCAGATACAGGAGGTCAGTGGGGAGTATGAGGATGATCCATACAGTGAGTCTGGTAGAGAGGTAGTGTTTTCTGTGAATGCCATTGATGGTAAGGTAAAGAAGAAGAAACCTTATTCCACTGTGATAATTGGAGGAGTGTCAGTGTCGATGCTCATGGATAGTGGAGCAGACTACACTTTGATAAGTGTGCAAGTGTGGAAAGAAATGTTTGAATGCTTTACGCTATGGGAAAACACTGTCAGGGGGAATGCCTATGGAGATGTTCCTATAGAAATCATAGGGTATTTTGAGACTGAACTGCAGTTTAAAGACAGGAAATCCACAGGGACTGTGTTTGTTGCCAATAGAGGTGGAGAACTGCTTTCCTGGAGTGACCAGGCAGAACTAAGAATACGGCTTGAGGCAAGCCATCCCAAACAGGTGTTGGTGGTGAAGAGTGAGGGTACCACTGTGAAAACCACTGTGAGTGCCACTGGGGTACAAACCAATTTCACATCTGATAAGTTAGGATGCTTTAAGGGGTTTGTGCATAACATTCGGTTGAGAAGGGGTGCCACTCCAAAAATTGCTAAACTGCGTACCATTCCCCTGGCTCTTAGAGAAGGGGTGGAAAAAGAATTGAAGAGAATGGAAAGTGAAGGAGTTATTGAGAAGATTGACTCTTCAGAGTGGGGTAGCCCCATAGTTGTAGTTAAGAAAACCAATGGGTCTTTGAGATTGTGCATCGATCTCAGACACTTGAATAGTATGGTGGTCGCTGATAGATTTCCATTACCCAGGATAGACCTGTTGGTGAGTGTATCTGGTTCCAAAGTGTTCTCCATTCTTGACTGACTTAAAATCTGCATACCATCAGGTAGAGTTGCACCCCGATTCTAGGGATCTTAAAGCGTGCATTACTCCAATTGGGCTCTTCAGATGTGTGCGTATGCCGTTTGGGTTAGTTTCTGCAGCGAGCGTCTTTCAAAGTATAATGTACAGACTGCTTGGAAGTGAGAGAGGTGTGATGTGTTACCAAGACGATGTGCTTGTGTGTGGGAAAGATGAAACAGAACATGATAAGCACCTGGAGAGAGTCTTAGAGATATTGAAATAAGCGGGTCTCACAGTGGCTTTGGAGAAATGTACATTCAAGGCCGACAAAGTGGTGTATTTGGGCCATGAAATCACAGGGGAGGGTGTCAAACCCAAAGAGGAAGCCATAGAAGCCATAAGTAGGATGGAGGCACCCAAATCCAAGGGAGATGTCTTATCTTTCCTTGGTCTAGTAGAATCTTATGGCAAATTTATCAGCAGTCTGTCAGACATGTCAAGAAACATGAGGAGGCTTACTCCCAAGGGAGTTACTTTTAGGTGGAATGATCTATGTAAGGAGGAAATTGCGAAAATTAAACATTCCATTGTTAATGCTCCTATTCTGAAAACCTTTGAGGAAGCGAAACATACTTTGCTCTTTGTGGATGCCAGTGACTATGGTATTGGTGCTGTCTTGATGCAGGAGGATCATTTTGGTCTGCACACGGTTGCATTTGCATCTAGGTCTCTCAAAGGACCTGAAAATAGATACTTGGTGGTAGAAAAAGAAGCTCTGGTGTGTTTCTGGGGAGTAGGACAATTTAAAAGGCTTCTGTGGGGCAGGGAGTTCACGATTTGTACTGACCTTAAGCCTTTGGTTGGGATTTTCACCAAGGGCGGCCTGGAAGGACTCTCAATGCGCATCATGAAGTGGGTAACCTCGATGCAAGGTCTGCAATATATTATGCATCATGTCAGTGGTGAGACTAATGTAGTTGCTGATGCTTTATCTAGATCGGTGCAGAGGGATTATCAAATTGGAGATAGTCATTCGAATTATGAGGAGAAGGTAGAGGAGATATTCCAGGTACATGAGACATTAAAGAAGGACAATTGGGATTCTGCTTGTGGTGAAGATGTCACTTATCAAAAACTGCTAGCTTTGGTGTTGGATGGTAAAATAAGGAATTATAATGGTGATTTAGGTGGATTTGCTAAAGTGAAGCAGTAACTATGGGACGATAATGGTTACTTGCATAGGGGGCGTCAAATGGTGGTACCTTTCAAGATGAGAAATCTAATAATAGATTTAGCCCATGTTGGACACTTGGGGCTGGTCAGGACTAAAGGTTTGGTGAGGTCAGAGTTCTGGTGGCCTGGTGTTGACAAAGAGACTGAGAAACAAGTTAATGATTGTAGTGATTGTATTGGAGGAAAGAAAGGACTCAGGGTACAGAAAGTGCCCATGACTGCGAGAAATTCCCCTAAGGTTCCGTGGGGCGAGATTGCGCTAGATTTATTGGGTCCATTTAATATTAGAGGTGGAAGAGACAGCTATGTGCTAGTAGTTATGGACCTGCTGTCGAAATGGCCTGAAGTCTGCATATTAAAAGACATTTCTAGCAGCAGCATTATAACATTTATGGAACAGTTATTCTGTACAGAAGGATTCCCCAGAAAATGTCTGTCTGATAATGGCTCTCAATTGGTGTCCAGGGAATTTAGAGAGTTCTTGAGTAGTCATGGTGTAGAACAAGTGAACACATCATTATATCACCCCCAGACCAATGGGTGTGTAGAACACTTCGACCAGACGCCCATGGATGCCATTAGGATCACTGTAGCCACTGGTGGCGATTGGATAAGAACAGTGATGGAAAGAACATTTCAATACAAACTAGCTCCCCACAGCATCACAGGTGTTTCCCCATTTGAGGTACTGAGGGGGAGAAAACCTAATTCACACATATGTCCTGGCTGGATGGGTAGAGCTATGTTAGAGGGCTGGATTTGGAGAAGGTGAGGGGGAAGATATTTGAGTCTAGAGTCAGATCTAAAGAGAGGTATGATCAAAAAAATGCTTGCAGAGATTTTAGACTTGAGGTGGGTGACTGGATAAAGGTTAAACTTCCCACCAAGGTACGCAAAGGTGCTTCACTATTTTCCCAGCCCAAACAAGTGGTGAAAGACCTTGGTTCTTCTGTTTTGGTCAAAGGAGGTGGGATCTGGAACAAGGAGAGGGTAGCTCTCTGTAGGAATGCCAAGGAGATGAATGAAGGTTGATTTTCAACTGTATCTTAAGGGATCCTGTTCCACAGGTTCCCACTTTTATTACCACTTCCTATATCATTCTTTACAACAGTCCATTGTGCTAGTCACATTATAATATAATTTTTTTTAAGGAAAGGAGGTGTTAGGAGGAGCTAGGTGTCACATATGAGTCTTATCCATGTATTCTCTGGTCTTGTTTATCATGCACCTTCTGTTCATCATGTAACCTAGTTACTGTGGAATCTGACTGCTATCCTTTCGTAATGGTTCTCGGCTCTAGAGCGTGGTGGTTGGAGCAGAGGGAGAGAAGAGGAGGACAGCTGTTGTCCCTGGGTGGGGGCCGTTTTCCCTGGTAACTTATCTGCTTCACAATAAAGGTGTTGAACTGCTGTAGTGTTTCCAGAGTGTATTTCTACATCTCACCAGTGGGGGCCTAGACCTAACAAGCACCATTTACCCTAGGAACGCAATGCACAGACCCACAGTACCTAATGAGGTGATACTCTATGTGCCAGCAGTTGCTAAACCTCCATTCCGTAGTTCCCACCTCCTGCTGCCCTGTGGGCAGCACATGTATCCTCTGGTGCAGCAGGACCGAGGCTTCAAGTTCTGGGGGTATTCACCCCACCTCTTCACATTAGCTCACAGGATAGCTGGGCACAGGCGATGAAGGCTTCCTTCATCCATTAAATGTAGGAGCTCTTTGTGTAGTGGACCAAGAGCTTTTTCATTGCTCAGTTACAAAGGCTTTCTTGTTGCCCCAGTAGTGAAGGGGACTGGCGCAGGTGGTGGGTGCCTGCAAACGCTCCTGCTCCCCCCTCAGCCACATTTATCACCTCGTTGCCACTTGTAACAAAGATACAGAATGAAAGGACCAGGCTGGAGTGAGAGATGTACAATCAGTTCATAGTTGATTTCTTCTTACATCTTTGTGTTCAGTGGCAAGGAAATCAGGTATCATTGACTAAGATTCATAGATGGTCCCCACTAGACATCCATTCACCTAATGTGAATGTTGTCTTCCCCTACCTCACAGAGCCTTCCTTACACACACAGGGAAGTGCCCTACACCTCCCTCCACCAACCCACCCAGCAGGGGCTGTGGTAGGAATAGATGCAGGGGAAATCACATACCTGTCACTGTGCAGCAGTAAAGACAACCGGCAATCAAACCCCTACAGAGGGTGGCTACTCTCAGTCGTCTGCACAGGATTGGTTTAGTAATGTCACATATATTTTACTGATGGTCCACTTCTTAAATATTTCAGTAGCCATTTGTATGTATATTAATGGCATGCACCATGCATAAAATACCAATACACAGCATTTCAAATAGATGCCCCACACACAATGTTCATGTTTAAATGCTTCTGACAAAATTCTCAGTAATGAGCCCTCAATGAGTGCTTCTTACACTCTCATGTATAATGTAATTCATTTAATTATGAGAAATAAGTAATAAAGAAACACTGCTATCATTATTGTCACTTTATACAACACACTTAATATGCAAAAGGTTATTAATGAATACGCAGCAATCATTGTCATTGCCTTGAAGTCTACTCAAGACTAATCAACCTTCTCAGAGACATCATAGCCACCTAAAAAGTAACTGCCTGTCTCATCAGATCTCGCTAGGAATCCTCATAGAATCACCTGCCCTTTCAAAACCTCACCTCTTTCCCAATATGATATGAAAGATTGATAAAACCTCTCATACTCACTATCTTTAGAAGGTAGGGGGATGAGGACAGGAGAAGACTGGATGCTTGGAGCGGTCTGCACAATCCAAGAAATACAATCCCCAAAAATCCCAGCCAATATGAAAAACCATTAAATAACAACTATCAGAATAACCATGGTCTCTTTTGGCAAAAACAGCAAAAAAAGGAAACAATGTTGTCAGCCATGGTGTCAGCCAATAATAGTTAATTTTGAGCTGTTTGCTATGGGTAAGGTTAGGGTAAGGTGGTGAGCTGTTTGCTATAGGTAAGGTTAATCCCCATGCAGCTCAATTGAAAATTGTATTTCTTCTCAAATGCAAATAGCCAGAGTCTTTGGGGACTCAAATGCCTCAAAAAACAAAACTCCAATGTAGTGGCTTGAAAATTAAGCAAGGGAAACAGTAGGGACTTTGACCATTTGCTTCTTCAAAGAAGGTAATGGCACCAGTGCCTCTTTATGGATTGTCCGCCCAGGCTTCTGCATGCCTCCTGCCTTCGTCTGCCAGCACTGCCAGAACAGCTAATCTCTTGCCTCTGCCTTCCAAAATCAGCCCTTTTATAGTATCTGAGTTTAAGCTGTCAACACCCCCTAATAGCATAATATCAGTGTTCAGCATCTAACAGAAGCAAAACGCTGTTAAGATAATTGACTCATTATCAGCGCCCAGCCTCTAACAGAAGCTAAAAGCTTGTTTATGTCTAAAGCAAGGTCGGCATAAGTTGCCTCTAACTTTCACCCGGTTGTGAGCTGCATTCTATCACGCTACAACTAATTGCTAAATAACCTCTGCTTCCCTATGTGCCAGAAGCATTGTATTTTACAGTTGTTCCTTACAATGTTGTTTTTATTTACTAGAACACTTAGTTTTTGTGTATCATAACAAACAGGATCACTTCCCAGATGCTTAGAATACAGTCAGAGACTTGGTTGACGCAATGTACTCAACATGTACCATAACAAAGATAACCTGACGTGAAGCCCAGAAGTCCAAACCAAACATAATGTGATGCAATTCATTGCAAATCCTACCCAATGCCTGAATATCTTTCAAATGCATTACACTAGGTGTTCACATTAAAGACTACATGGCTTGGAATTATGCTCAGTCTTCATTCCCTAAGCATGGTTAAACTAAAAATACATAACACCCCCTTCCCATGAGCTGTAGAATAAGCCGTGGAGGCATGGAAATAAGAGTGAAGAGACAAAAGAACATGAAGAACATCACATACTACTTAGTCGTTAAACATTGTTCACTCAGGATCTTCACTGGTTTCTAAATATTAAAGCATAAACATATATCTTCTTGAGAAGAGCCAGCTGCGGCTGGAGTTGGTCAGTAGACAACCTCCAGCCAATGATGTACGTCTGTAGATAAATCAGAGATGGGTAGATAATCGCTGTACAAAAAAGGTCCACACGGTTTTCATCTGTTGAGTCAGGTTTCAGTTTTGGTGCATTGAACAGGTTTTCTGTTACTTGCCACATCAAAATAAAAAGATGATCAGGATGAATCCAGCCGCGACGGTGTAGAACACATGTGTGATCCCTGAGCCTAGGTTTCCAAAGAAGTCCAGTGTGCTTTTCAATGGGTTGAAAGAAAAGACTGTTTTCATCAGCCAGTCCCTGTTGGAGTGGAGCTTTACAGTGGGGCTTGACTCTCCTTTGGCCAGTCTGGTGTTCTCTCCAGCAGGTTTCCAGCCACTTGCAGTGCTCTGTTTGATGCTTTCACAAAGGTTTCTGTGGTACTAGTGATGTGTACTTTCATATTCAGGAGATATTCCAGTTTCAATGATAACTGCAGGAACCTCAGAGGTGATAGCTACACTTCAGGTGAATTTAATAGCACTGGTTCAGTGCGCACTGGGGGATGAAGGATAATGTTACAACATGTCAACATCTTTGAGACATTGATCAGGCTGGTAGCCCCCACAGACAGACCACAGCATGAAGCATTGAACTTCACAATGTAGGTACCACTATGTGGTAGTAGAACTCTACTGTTAAAGGTTTCTGTTCAAATTGTACTCGGAATACATTTGGTGAAGTTCCCATTCTGCTCACATGGGCTGATCTTAGCAATGTCTTGACATCTTGCATAGAGAGTTCCCACACAGTCCTTCAGGGAGTACAAATGGACTGTAGAGGTCCCATGTGCCAAACAGGTATGGGTATAAGCCACCTCATAGATGGTTTGTATCCATTGATTTTCTACTTGGTGTATGTTAGGAACCACAGTCATATGCAGGCTTGGGGGGAGATTCCCACCAAAAACATACCAACCATTCTGAAATCAACCCACGCTAAAACAACACCTCCTCTAAATACGGGGTTGAAACCATCCAATATACTGCAACGGAGAGCTCAGTTTCTGACTCGTTACCTGTTGCCATGGTGACAAGGGAAGCTATACGCACGGAGGCATGCCGCCGAAAGACCGTCACGTGATTCTAGCACACGTGACATCAGGGGAATAAAGCCAGCCCCCAGAGCAGTGTCCGGTGATTCTGATTGAAGTGTTACAGACTTCGCATTCTGTTCTTTTGGTACTTTGTGTCCTTGTGTTTAGACTTCTGCTGCGCTCCCGGATTGCGTCATTTCAGCCCTTCTGCTTTGTATTTACAGTCTGCTTCTTGTAAGTGACTTGGTTCTTGTGGCCTGACTGCACGTTATCTGACCCATTTCTGTGACCCGGACTTCCTTGCCTCATGTTTAAATCCATGTTGCTGCCCACAAGTCTCTCAATCCTTTTTTGCCTCACGGATTGCCTTTGACTGACGTTACAGCGATTGCTATAGCCCACACGTTGCCGGACCTGTTTCTACCACCTGGACTGCCTTTGCCTCATGTTACTATACCTGTTGCTGCCCGCAAGCGGCTAGACCCATTTCTGTTTAAAGGACTGCGTTATGTTACCTGCTGTGGCACGCATGCTGCTTGTTCCATTACCGCCATCAGGAGTGTAATCACCTCATGTGTAGACTTTTGCTGTTGTCTCCACATTGCAATTCCATCTGGAAACATAGATTAATACATACCTCCTCTTGCTTATCACCACTCATCTACCAGAGGATTTTTTCATCGCAACTCCACCTTTGAACAATAAAGAGACTAGAGGTGCTTGCTGTGTGTTACCTAGGTGTCCTCTTGCCATCGGGGTAGGCTCTCTGGATCCTGGGAAATGTGTTTCAAGGAACTGTAAGGCGTCCTCGTGCCGTCGGGTCAGGTCCTTGGACTGCTTGAACTGTGACTTCAGAGATGGAGATGAACACCTACTGGTAAAACCATTGCTGTGAATCTGTGCTATTTGTCTATATCTGGTTCTGCATATCCTTCATTGGGGCTTTTCTTGTACTTGGCTGATTAAGTGGACATTCTTCGAATTCCTTGAGTATCAACACCATCTACACCACACCTGTGTCACACCTGCTGTCTGCCACATATCAGGTATTGATTAAGCTTTATTTTGTTGTTTCTCTAGTTGGCGCCAATGGGTGTGTGTCTCCTCTTCCAACTATTGGACCTTTCTGTCGATTACATTTACACAGCAGAAAGTTACAATTGTAGGAAGAATTCTTCAGCGACTTCTGGGGTTCATTGTTCAGCGCTCCTGCCATGCTAGTCCATAATTGCGGTGAGTCCTAACAGTGTACAGTGCCCCATGACTACAATTCTTCACACAATAGTGGTGATGGTTCTGGTCTGGGAACGTTCAGGATCCCATGAAGTGTCCAGGACATAAGGTCTTTGTCCCACGTCGATATTTCATAGAATGTTTTTTTCATTATGCTTAGCAGGGTGTAGGTGGACTCTGAAATGTCTTGTCTCTGAGCCTGTCTTGATAGGTTCAGCTCTATCAGTTGCTCTGGCCACGTAATGATAGTCCAGTCTGGAACACCTATAGTCAGTGTGTCCAGGAAGTCTGATCTTCAGAAGTTCGACAACTGCTTTTTGTTCATCTTGTAAAGTTTCCATGTCTTCTCTGATAATCTACACCATATCCAATACCACACCACATCTCACAGATCTATGTGATCACTGCGACCACACACAATTGCGACGGCTGAAAATGCTTACTATTTTTTTATTTTATTTTTTAATGAAACCCCCCTTTACACCACATCGAAATCCGGGGGATCCCCCTGCACACCACACATATTACTATAATATCCCATACCCCCCCCACATATATATGTGGTGTAAATGGGGTGTTTAAAAAAAAAGTTGGGCATTTTGGCCGTCGCAATTGTGAGGGTGACATTTTAGGCCATTACCCATCTCACAGCTTCTAGATTTCCTGCTGCAATGCAGCGAAGTTGTCATCAGCGGTAAGAAGACTCATCTTTACAGGCTGTCCGGCCAGTCTTTGGAGTTCCAGGACAGCTTTTTTCCAAGTAGGTTCTGCTTTTTATGCCTCCCTTTTGTTCCTAGCCTTTTCTAGATGATCTATGCTGTCTAGAACTACTGACCAATTGCCTGGTCTTCCCCATGTGTCTCTCTCACTAATGACCTCATTTAGAGGTGCTTGCTTTGCCATTAGTTGGCATGCTTTACTTGTAGATATGTGTCACTGTACGCCCTCCCCAGCGGCTTTGGAATCAGTGGTGCATAAGGCGCCATTAACATTCCATTGGCACTTCAGATCGACCATCGTTTCACAGAAAGAAGAGCGGATCGAAAGAAACATCAGAGCAAGTCTTTGCTTTCAGCCCCTCCGGTTCCTTGGCTCCCAATGTCTGGTGAGGAATCAATGCAGATAGGCTCAGCTCGGGGACCATTGTCTGCCTCCGAAAGGCGACGAAGGAGAGAACTTGGACTTTGTATGTATTGTGGTTCAGGAAACCACCTGCACCGAGATTGTCCTGAAGTACCACAGAGAAGGTCGAGAAACGAAAGTCCCAGGGTATTAAGGAAGGTCCCTTGATAACCACTCATACCTGTTCCGCCAAACTTAACACACGTTTGCTGGTCATCCGAGTGCTCTTATGAGTGGCAGACGGGATTGTTGAGGCCCTGGCTTTGATCGATCGCAAAGATGCCGGAAACTTTATGGACATTGGGCTTCATTACAACCCAGGCGTTAAGGGTTTAACGGCGCCGTCGGCGCCGTTAACCCTTAACGCCTGATTATCATTTTAACGCCTGCTTTTAGCAGGCGTTAAAATGCAAGGCGCTAACCCGCCTTGGTGCTAATTACGGCACCGTAATTTACGGTGCCGTAATTAGCGCCTTCCACACTCCCATTATGCCCTATGGGGAAAAAATGGGAATGGGGAAGGGTAAATGGGGAATGGGGATTTACCGCCCCACTCACCATGGAATGGGGCGGTAAATCCGCCATCCACCATGGTGTAAACGGAGTTTACACCATGGTGGTAAAGTAGGGAACTTACCGCCTGGGTTGTAATGAGGCCCATTGTCTGGGGAAAGAAGCAAGGAATACCCATACAAGAGCATATTGAAAATCAAGCTGTCGAAGGATTGGATGGATGGTGAACCCTTTAGTTCTGTACCCATCTCTCACACGCCGGTACCCCTGGATCTGCCTGTGTTTGACCATTGTGAGATTCTTTGTTTCGATCTTATCAGTGCTGCACATTTCCCAGTCATATTTGGCATACCGTGGTTGAGGAGGCATAACCCTCAAATAGATTGGAACAAGAACACTCTTCACTTTTTTCAGAATATTGTGGCACCCAGTGTCTTCCGGTTTCTAAAGTCGACTCTTCATTGGCGGAATGTAACATCTTTTGGTCTCCGATAGCCAGAGTGAATTGCATACCAATACATTATCAAAGATTTGGTGGGGTGTTTTTGGACAGGATCCCTAAGGAACTACCTCCTCATCTCCCAGAGGATTGCGCCATAGAACTGGTAGAAGAGTCTCTGGTGCCCTTTGGCCACATGTTCTCTCTCACGATTCCCGAAAAGAAGGCCTTAAAGCAGTAACTGGAGGCAAATTTACAGAACAGACTCATCCGACCCTCCAAGTCACCAGCCAGAGCCTCATTGTTTTTCATCCATAAGAAGGTCTCCCAGGAACTCAAGTCATGCATCGATAATAGGGTCACTATACAGGATAGATATCCCATGCCCCTCATAAGGGATATCCTGGAAGCTGTCCAAGGAGCTGTAATCTTCTCCAAACTAGACCTGCAAGGGGCATACCATCTCTTACGCATCAGCCCCAAAGACAAATGGAAGACAGCTTTCAGACCCCTTATGGCCATTTTGAATACCAGGTGATGCTGTTCGGCTTGGTCAATGCTCCTGCAATTTTTCAACGGTTCATGGACCGATTATTCTTTGATTTATTGTTCTGGTCGGTTATCATCTATCTAGACGATATCCCTAGTGTTTTCTCGGTCTAAAGAGATCCATCAGATACATTTGTCAGAGGTGTTGGACAGATTAAGAAAGAATCACCTGCTTGGTAAACCAGAAAAATGCCTCTTTGAAGCGTCTTATGTTCCCTATTTAGTATTTGTGTTGTCAGATAAAGGCATAGAAATGGGCCAACGTAAGATCTCAGCGGTGCTGCAAAGGCCATCACCCTATTCGGTGAAGGACAGCCAACGATTTCTAGGGGCTGGCTAATTTCTATAGAAAGTTCATACCAGATTTTTTGATGACAGTTCTTCCCCTCACCGCTTTGCTAAAAAAAGATGTTATGTTTGTTTGGGGTTAGGCTGCTGAAAAGGCTTTTCATCAACTCAAGAACCTATTCTGTTCCACACCCATCCTTAAACAACCCGATCAGAACCACCCTTTTATTGTGGAGACAGACACTTCAGAAGTGGCTCTGGCAGCTGTATTGAAGCAGGACATCGACGGACTAGAACATCCTATCGCTTACCTCACAAAGACCTTCAACCCAAGTGAATTGAACTACTATGTCATTGAAAAAGAACTGATGGCAATGAAACAAGGCTGCACAGAGTGGCTGCATGTGTTGCAGGGAGCTAGATCAATGCTAGATAAGCTCATTGGGCATACTTCTTCGCTCAGTTCGATTTCAAGATCACCTACATTCCTGGTTCGGAGAACACTGTAGCCGATGGTTTGTCACAAGGTCTTTCCGCAGGAACTCCTGCCATCTCTACTACTGAACCTCTCTTCCTTAGAAACAGATTACTTCGTGCCGTATCATCCTTTCTAAAAAGGGTGAGAGAAGCTTCTTCTGGGATGGATCCCTGCTTACTTAGTCAAAAATGTACAAGAAAGAATGGTCTACCCTTCCGTAACAACACTCTGGAGGTTCCAGATGTTGTTCGCCAGTAGAAGGTCATGTCATGGTGTCACGAACACAGGGCAGCTGGACACAAGGGTTATAATGCCACACTGGATCTCATTTGTCGCTCCTTCTGGTGTCCTACCATATGCACGGATGTTCATTCCTTTGTTCAGTCATGTCCGATCTGCTCCCAATGCAAATACAGAACAAACAAACTGATAGGCTATCTGAAACAGAGCCCTATGCCCACCAGACCGTGGAGCCACATGTCTACTGATTTTGTGGTGGATCTTCCCCCCTCCAGAGGGTGCACTGATATCATGGTGACAATAGACTTTTTCAGCAAAATGGCCCATTTTGTACCTCTTCTGGGGATTCCCATCACTTCCGAAACTACTACAGTTTCTTTTCGAGACATATTTTGTCTAAACGGCATACCAGAATCCATCATGTCTGACTGGGGTTCCCAATTTACCTCTATCTTCTGGAAGACTTTGTGTAACTTACCCGGCATCGAGCAAGCCCTATCGTCTGGGTACCACCCTTAAACCAACCTTCAGACAGAGGTTAAGTTCCACCATGGAACAGTACCTTTGTTGTTTTATCAACCCATGACAAGACAACTGGGTGGACCTATTGCCCACGTCAGAGTTGCCTACAACAACACCATAAATAAGGCGATAGGCACAAGTCCATTCTACTGCACCTATGGTCTCCACCCACAATCCCTTCCCAGATCAGCCTGTCTGGATACTGTTGTTCCCTCTGTAGACTTCTTTTTAAGGGATATCTCACAAGCTTACAAGGATGCCTACGAACATCTTAAAAAGGGGAAAGAAGGGAACAAGAAACAAGCTGGTGTCCATAGGAACCCTACCCCGAATTGGGAGATCAGATCCAAGGTATGGCTTTCCACTAGATTTCTGCTAAACTGTCTCCAAGATACATCAGACCTTTTCGAGATCCTTACCAAGATCAATAATGTGGCTTTCAGATTAAAGCAACCTCCTTCCTTAAAGAGACTTTATCCAGTATTTCATTGCTATATCTTTACACACCCGATCCTTATGGTCGCAAGATGTAAAAGAGGCACCATCTTCACCAGAAGAACCGGAGGAATATGAGGTTTCCCGCATTTCTGACTCGAGATACCACAAAGGAGTACTTCAATATCTGGTAGAGTGGACAGGGTATCCAGCTTCAGAAAATTCCTAGGAACCTGTGTCACATATCCAGGCACCAGTGTTTTTGCGATGGTTCCATCACCTGCACCCCAGAAAACCTGGAACCGCCAGGTATGAGAGGGGGCATACTGTGACCGTTGACCCTCGCTAGTGGCTTTGGAATGAGTGGTGCATAAGGCGCCCTTAGCGCTCCATCACATAGCAGCCGGTACTAACTTCCCGGTCTAGTCTTTTTCCAACATGGCGGCTGCCTTCCCTTTATATTCAGAGTTCGGCATTAGCGCTGCGTGTTTCAACACTTGCCTGTTCACTTTGGGGTAAGACGCTGTTTTCCTGCTGCCACATTGTCTTCCCTCTCTCACTTTGGCTCCCTGCCATCTATTTTCTCATTGTTTCCTCTGGCTCGCCCGCTGTTATGATCGCTGCTCACTCTATCAGACCCTCCCGGTTTCTTCCTCTGTTTCCTCGTGTCCTTCTGGGTTTTGGCCCGTCGCTTTCTTCTGCCGCCTTGCTACCTACCTTGCATATAGGCTGCCTTGTGCTATCCCAACGCGCACCTGGAGGAGTAGTTTCTCCTCTTTCCACAGAGGTTTTCCCCTGCTTGGTTTTGCTTACAATTCCATCCAGCTCAGAAAAACAGGAATCAGACACCTGCGGTTTCTGCTTATTTACAAGTGTTCTCAGCTGGGGGCACACTGCCATTCTGCAGAACTCCACCAGCAGACCTGGACTTTTTCCATTTTATTGGCTTTTCCCCTTCTCTTGGTCGTTTCGGGCGGGGGCCTCTTGCCTTGGCTGAAACGCAACAGGCATAGTGGCTTCTTCCCGAGACAGGCCATATCTCTTCAAGGATACGAGATCTGCCAGAAAGATTAGATTAGATCAATTCCGCCTCCGGAACAATCACCTACTCCATCATCTGAAGAAGATTCAGGTCAGGACGTTTTTGCCATTGGTGACAATATGGCATAGGTATGTGAGATATTTTGTGAAGTCCAAGCTATGTAATGCCCTACGCCTATACCTTTGTGCCCTTTATGACATTCATCTGCACCAGGATTACAGTCTAAGGGAATGCCTAAGGCATATGTAATATGTTCATATTTGTTTTCCTGTATTGCTTTGTTAAGCTGCTTAGTTGTCCACCAAAAGTCACCTTCTTTGGCCGCCCAGTCTGGGTATGTGGGTAAATGGTCTAAACTACATGTTAACGCAAGCTTAGTGTGATTGAGGAAATACATCAGATGTGGATTCCTACATGCTAAATCTAGAGTTTCTGTTTTATGTACTTGCCAATGTCCCCCCATCCCATGTCATGTTAAGAGGGACTGATTGTAAGGGCTAAGAAATGCAAGATTGACACATATGTAGAGTTTTCTCACAAGTAGCAATTTTATTAAATGAAAAGGGGTTAAATAAACACCTACCTTTCCCTAACCTTACAAGGATTTCCCTACCTGACAAACTAAGGCTGAAGGAAAATGACCTAATGTCCAAACGTATCTGCCCCTCACACTAATACATATACCAAAACCATACAGGAATTATCTGGCTTTTTCAACTTCACAGACTAACATATACATTGAGAAATGAAGGTTATAAACAAGAATCATTGTGGCCAGGGTTGGATCCCCTTCCTTTGGATCAATTCAGGATGTTTCAAACCAAATTTCAATGTACAGAAAGTTATTTTCACTAGCCAAGTTCCACTTCAGATATAATACAAAGTTATTTTCCTTCAAAAGGTCTTATACATGGCAAAGTGACAGTCTTAGTTCCAAAGGGATATTCACACTTAAAAACAAAAGTTTCCAATACCTGGCAAACAAACAAGACTTTCTCTTCGCACACCCAGTCAGAAGTCAATGCATTTGTTCTTTTCTCTGAAGGCCAATCACTTTTCATCACACCTTATTTTCTCCTTCATAAACAATACTTTAGTCAGGATGGTTATGCAACAGTTCAGCAAACATGGTAGTGGAATTGCCACTTGTTTCCACCACATCCTTTTACTACATTCACAGTGCTTCAAAATATCTTCGTCCTGGACCACTCGCCTGCCAGGACTAACTACTACTTGTCCCTTTCCTGGTTTACTCACTTGCCAGGATAAAACTCCTACTACTACAAATTGTACTCTGTGGTAAGGCTTGTTCTCAACGTTCCACACTTAAAACCACAATGGAGAATGTTTGATAAACAACTGCTTCTTGGATTTGTTCTTTCACTTTCAGCACACTTGGCATACATCTTCTTCCACAAATATACTGCACAAACTGCCAATGATTCTTATATTGATCTGGTTACCATTGGCAATGCAGGTTACAATTCTATCCCGCTTGATCCTTTTTGCAAATAGGGCTTTTCTCCTGCACCTTATTTTCACATACTGCGCAAAAGGTATATTGATCTGTTAGCCATAGGCAATGCAGATTACAATTCTCTCCTCCTTGATTGTTTTTACAAGTAGGTCTTTTCTCCTGCAATCTCTGACTTCTTTCTACAGAACCTGTTGGCTGCTGACAATGTAGTTCACAGCATTCTCCCATGGGACTATTGTATTCACATTGCCTTGCTGTCACTCTCAGCTTTCCTTGGCAATGCAGGTTATAAGGTCCCTTCATTGGAAGGTTGCATTCCCTCTGATGTATTGTATCACCTCGTTGACTTTGGCAATACGGGTTACACTATTTCCTTACAGGGTATCCCCCTTTAGGCAAGTTGTATTCACTTTCCTCAGTAATAGCCCCTTTTTGGCTTTGGCAATGCGGGTTACAATATTCTCCTATTCGACATCTCCTAATAGGAGAATTTCCCTGAGTATGCTTAAATTCAAATGTTCGTATTCAAAGGATTTACTCTTAAACAGCTGTCTACTTCAGAGTGCCCCGGGGTCACCTGTATCAGGCAAACTCACAGCTATGTTCTGCTGTTTCCTTCTGACTTGCCGCTTCTGCTTCAGTACTTGTCTAGTCACCCTCAGCATTTGATAGTTCCAGCAAATCTTCTGCTGTTCATGCTGGCTGTCAAAGGAGCTTTCACAGCTCTGTTCACTCACCAGTGACAACCTCACACCGAAGTGGGATACAGGACATAGAGAGCTTCTCTCTTCCACAGGGTAGCCGGCCTCAATACCATTTCCCAGCTGCATGTTCTCTGCATTTCACAAGGATATCGACCTTCTCTGTGTTCTCTGCATGGCATCCCGCTGTCAGCACAGCAGCAACTCCATCAACTGCTTCTTCCTGCTGCTCCTCCTTGGTCCACACCTTAAAGGCATTTAAATGTTTAGAGGTCCCGTTCAGGTGTGGGTCATAACAACAACTAGACCGCACATTACAACTTGGTAAGTCTGGACCCTTCTTCCATGTCTCAGTACTAAGAGCTTTATGGGACTTCCGTAATGTTCTTAATTGTTTCAACATTATTTAATCCACTCTGTTGGAATGATTTATAGAATGTATGGTTAAAAGAAGATTTCAAAGGAAGTAATGAGTTCCTTTTGGGTCTATAACCCAAACACAATGCAGAATTATAACTACTAGAATTAGCAATATTAACTCCCTGACCCTTACACACATCATCCTTAGGTTTACACAAAGGGTTTTCATACTTGGCACCTTGTAAAAGTTTGGGAGGGGAGTCCTTACAGTGACAACATGCCATTAAATATTCAGACATTAGGGAAACCTCATCCTCACAAGAGGATGAATACTGTGCCTCTTCTGATGGAGTCATCACACTCCCGTGACATCAGTCTCCTTCCATGTGATCCTCCCTCCTAACACAACCCCCAGGGTTAGGATCAGATAGCGGCTGCCGTTCCCTGGCCACATGGGAGAAGGCTTTAGGCTGTTATTCTGTGATAACTCCATAGGAGTCATCACACTGACTCTTGCCATGCTTTCTCTGTCATGGTGGCACAGAATGTATCATACACCACAGAGTGTGTGGACCGCATAAACTAATATATGATATGATATGGCATTTATAATGCGCCTATACACAAGTGGTTTAAGGCGCGACGAGGCAAGGGATGGGGAACAGAGGGAAGACAGACAATGATCCTACTAGGCCAAGTGTCATTCAGATCACGTAAGAGCATGGGTAGGGGGAAGGGGGAGGGGCCAGTGCAGTACATGGGATAATAAAATAAATGACAAAGTACAAGTACGGCCAGCTGGTGGCAAGTGCAGAGGTAAGTGCACACATCAGGTGTCAAGTGCTGGTAATGGGACTGTAGGGATACAGAGAACAGTCCACAAATGTGTGGGTCGCCAGGAAGGCAGTGCAGGTGTGCGACTAGCGGGAGGGGGGACATGGGCCCGAGATCAGAGTGTGGCCAGGTAACCAGTGCAGTTTCAGTTTCAGCAAGGAAGTCAGCAGAGGAGAGGAGGAGAAAAAGCAGAAGCAAAGAGAAATGTTTTGAGGTGCTTCCGGAACTGGAGATGATTCTCCTCAAGTTTCAGCGAGGGAGGGAGGCTGTTCCAGAGGGAGGCCCCAGCCGAAGAAAGAGATCTACCACCAACTCTTTGCTTGGAGAAGCAACTGACCCTGAGGGAGTTGGAGGCGGATGAGCTAAGAGCTCCAGAATGAAGATATTTAGGAAGAGAGAGTTGAAGATATTGGGGCCCCTGGCCCCAGAAGGCCTTGTGGACAATACGGAGGGTTTTGAACTTAATCCTCGCAGCCACTGGGAGCCAGTGCAGAGATTTCAGTCCTGGAGAGATACGATCCCTGAGGCCAATGAGAAATCTTGCAGTCCTGTTCTGGATGAGTTGCAGAGAGTGGAGAGTAGAGGCAGGCAGATTTAGAAAGAGACTGTTGCAATAGTCCAGCCTAGAGAGAACCAGAGTTCTGGAGACAGTGAGCTTCTGGGGGAAGGAGAGGAAAAAAAGAATACCTCTGCAGAGGTCAAGGTGGTAGTGTGACTTCTTAGAGACATCAGAGATGTGAGGAGAGAAGGAGAGTGTGGAGTCGAAGATGACCCCAAGGTTTTTAGCCTCACAGGTGGGAGCAGGAAGAGGGCCAAGAGAGGCTGGCCAGATAGTGACAGGAAAGGAGGGAGTGGGTGTGCCGATGAGGAGAATCTCGGTCTTACTGGCATTAAGGCAGAGATCATTGGTGGCACACCACTCCATATATGCACTCTACACTCTCCCTCCACCTGGAGTTTTGGTACATAAGGGAATTGTGCCTTAAATGCTGATGGGGTGGGGGTTGGGAGTTCAAATAAGGAACAGGACAATGCTCCCAGTAAGTTGTGTCTAGCTACCCCCCTGGTCTTTGCTTGTAAAAAAGAAGAGTGTCCAAATATTTCACAAAACGTACCTGGTCTGCCATGTCATTTAACGTTACTAGATCATCTTCAGGATTTAACAGTGCTCCTTGAGCAAAAGCTCCTATCTTGGCTTTCAACAGGTTCCTAATGGTGTCTGTGATATGCATCTTAGGATTCAATAGCCTAGATAAATCTAACACCGATAGTGTATGTACCCGGAGTTGCATTCTAGGCCCACTGCAGGTTTTATACTGGCGTGTCCAGAATTACCCTAACTCTAGTGGGTAAATGCTTAGTTGTGTTGAGACTCCTCTCACATGAGCTGCTTGCACCTCCCTCATGTGCTTTGGGTATGGTGTATGTGCTACATCTAAAGTTGAAATGTTCAACTGTCGTCTTATCGTTGGGATCTCCATTGCGATTGTAAAATGTTCCGAAGTCAATAAGACAAGAAATGTGAGAAGACTTATCCACAACAAGGTGTAGAACAGGAACATTGCTCGAACAAATATTTTATATTTCTTTGTGCACTTTGGACGGTCAAAAATCATTCGGATGGGCCTTGTGCTTG
Organism: Ambystoma mexicanum; assembly: GCF_040938575.1. Classification (NCBI taxonomy): domain Eukaryota; kingdom Metazoa; phylum Chordata; class Amphibia; order Caudata; family Ambystomatidae; genus Ambystoma; species Ambystoma mexicanum. The sequence continues at coordinate 383,129,562 of NC_090925.1, forward strand.
GCATTACTTCTAGCCGTGTCTCTTGCTCACCTGTTCCAGAAAAAGTAGACATTGGGCCTCATTATAAGTTTGCCAGTCTGGAAACAAGGGTGCCAGTAAGCTCACCAGCACCCTTGTTTCCGGACTGCCAAACTACGAGACCCGTAATGAGGCCCATTGTCTCATAAATTGTTGAGGTTTCTGGAGTTATCGTTAATGTCACATGTTCTTCTATTCTTGCCTGCATGTCAGGTTGTTCAAGATAGAGAGTCTCCTCCCTCAGGAACAGGGGCAAAACCACCTAGAGCTGGCTTAAGATGTTCGACGGACACTTGACGAGTACCGTTCTTAGGATGCAGGGCTAGTAGCTCTGCTGTTCTTGAAGCAATGAGTTGCAGCACCCTCACAGGAGGTCTGTAGCACAGTACAAGCGTTTATTTGCTGTGAATATTCGCCCGGATGTAGTCCCCAAATTTCAAGGTATTCTGTGACTTGTCTTCATCTTGATGCTGTGGAAATGCTTCTTCACCATGAATGGAGTCTCTCAGGAGATTTATGAGGAGCAGCTTTTTAAAAAAAAACATTTATTCACACATCACCTGGTTTTTATTAAACCTTAGATGCAACCAATTAATCAATACATACATAAAAATTGTTTCCAGAAAAAAAACATTATTTACAGGAACTATTTGCAAAGAAACTATTTGCGGAGAAAGGAGAAGAAAGAAAAGGAACAAAAAAGAAGAAGAAGTAAGGAAACAAAATAAAAACGAAAGGCAAACATTTTTCCTCCTCAGAAGGCCCAATTTATGAATTTGTTTTCACCCAACTTGTGTGTTTTCGATAACCTCCATAGTAGTGAAGATTGCCCTCACAAACTGAAGTACAGCTAACGACAGCGAGAGCCGAACCACCCATCTGATTTGAGCCCACCATTCGTCCAACGTTTTTGTGGTCGATTCCTCAAGGAACCTCCCTAGGTATTTAGCTCTTGTAGAGTGCAAGGGCTCACACACTAGCACAAGATGTTTCAGAAACTCAGGACTTTTGCTGCACATCTGACAGTTTAGTACTCTCTCTTCCTGGGCCTTCGTTCTCCTTTCTGTGACCACCCGTGTTGGATAGAGGTCTAAGCGAAATCTTAGGAAGTTTTGGCACTCAGACGGTGAAGGGAATCTATCAAGGTAAGGTATGACCGTACCCCTACTGTAGTGTTCCACTGGTTCATCCACCTACAGTTTGTAGCCTTTCACTTTTTGCTCAGGAGCAGCTGGTCTGGCCAGGTGAAAGAACTAGTAGGATTGTGTAAATCAGGCATACACATAGGTGTGCCAAATAGCAACTCATAAGGCGTTTTACTCTCACATTGAGAAAGGCGAGGTAGGAAATCTATGGTATGCTGTTTTATAGGTACATGAGTCACCCAATTGCCACTAGAAGAAAGGATGCATTTGGTCAAGGCTTGCATTACTATCCAATTGGCTCTCTCTACAACTCAATTAGTCTCTGGGAAAAACGGGTTAGAGAAGTGTAGAGTACAACCCCAACTTGACAGGGCTTCTCTTAAGGCTTTGCCTGAAAAGGCTAGCCCATTGTCAGCTTGGAGTAATTGCAGTGCTGTCATAGCTACTATGGACAGCAAACCCTTTATGATCTCCTTACAATCAGCTTTCGTCTGGAGAATTAGCCAATTGAATCTTGTACACAAGTCCACCACGACCAACATAAATGTGTATTTGCTGATAGGCATCAGTGGACCTATGTGGTCCATATACATGCATTGAAAAGGCACTGTTGCCCTTGCTAGTGTGCATACTGGTGGTTTTTGGGAATTGTCCACTGGTGTCTGCCAATATATGGAGCAATTTGCTATGTACTGTCGTACCTCTTTACTAAGTTATGGCCACCAATATCTATCCTACAACAGTCGTGTAGTAGCTGAAACCCCAAAGTGGGTTGTGGCTCACTTGCATGTGCTGCAGTGATTAATTTTAATCTATCCTGCTTGTTCGGTAGTACCCTGTCAACAGGGCCTACCTTTGACATAGGTATAGTGACTATCCCTCTATTCTCTTTTACAGCGTAGTTATAAGTAGTGGGGAACCCTTGTGGTTAAGGACTGTTTGCATCCAAACATGCTTTTATGTCCTCATCTATTAATGTAGCTGAGTGTGTTAATGCTGCTACCACTTTTTGTACAGTTCGCTGTCTTGCAGACTGATCAGCAAGTGCATTGTCTGCACTGTGCACAGAACACTTTCTGTGTGCTTTTGTGTGTATACCCCAGATGAGAGGTCTAATCTTTTTGATGTCCCGAACATTTGGCCAAAGTTTGCCTTTAGAATCTCTGGGTGAGTTGGCTTGCCACCATGGAAGGTCACAATTATACCCTTGTATTAAATAGTCTGAATCAGACACAATTAGAGTGGGCTTATGTGGATCAATTGTCTCAGTGCAAGGAGGAGGTCATGTAACTCACCAACGTGAGCTGACGTGTCCCGTAAATGTTTTCTTTGGGTAACCTGGTGTTCAAACCATAGTTATGGTTGAATCACCATTTTACAGCAGCACAGGCAGCAGAATACTTAGAGCGTGGCCCAACTGCTGGAACAGCACTTCCATCACAGTATATTATGTTTGCAAACATCCTAAATGGGATGTCTGGTAATGCTGCATTTGCTTCTGGTAGTAGAGCCCATTCCAGTTCATACATTTGTAGAAGTTCTGATTTATAGTGATATTTTATGTCTTGTGCTAGAGAGTCACACTGTAACCCTCTGGAGTGTAGTGCCTTCACATTTACAACACTAGAACATTTAACTGCACTAATGGTGTGTTTATGTGGATAATTATGTTTGCGGCTAAGGTGCATTCCTTTTGCAATGTTCTGTGTACTGCAGTCAGAATCTTTTCTTCTGGAGCAAATAGCTGCTCTGGAATTGTAAAGACATGTGATTGGTATCCTATGGGTTCTGTCTCCCCATGGTTACATACAACATATGAAGACGTTTTTGGTCCAGGAAATAGTGTCACTTCTAAGTCCTTATCTGTGTTTCTGTTCTGAAGAGGACTACTTTGGGTCATCTGTTGGTAGACATGGTACACAATGCGTGTGTGCTCCACCTTCCAGTCTGTTGGACAGACGTTGGGCTTCAACAAGTCATATACTGGTTTCACTAATGCTGCATAGTCCGAAACCTATAAGCCCCCAAACCTTAAAGGGCCAATTTAGCCTGCAACTGCTTAAGTGTATGTGGGATTTGCAAGTGTGTACATTTCTCTAGGAATTATGGTGCAAGTCCCCTTCCCTCATCAGATAAGGAAAACTCAAGAAATACGATTACTCTATGGGCTATTTTAGACTTTTTGAAATTGAAAATGTACCCTTTAGCTGCTAGTGTTCTTATAATTAAGTCCACCTTCTCTAAATGTTCATTTAAGTCATCTGCATTTTCACTAACGTTGTCTGAAAAAGCTAGTTTAATTACATCTTCCCCACTAGGGCTTTCCCTAATACAAAGCCTAGGCCAATCATGCTCTGCTGAAAGGCCATCTTGTCATATAGGCAATTTAGACCAAAAATAGTGCCTCTTTTTCCTTTGGATGTTCCCCTTCAAGTTGTATTTTAACTATATACACATCATTGTCCTCAACCACTTGTCCTGTGGGAGTAATAACCTCTACCTTTTGATTAGCATGAACGTGATGTAAAAGCCTCCTGTGTTTTTCTTTGAATATGGAAACCGGCATGCAGGAATCCAATTGTACCACTAGCCAATCACTTGAATCTTTAGTCACTGGTATTATCTTCTGAGTCTGGTTTTGAGCATCTTCCATTGTCTACTCTTAAAGCTGGAGTATGCTTCTTTGTTCCTTTCTTCTGCTCCCTCCTTGCAGACTGCTGCTTTCCCTTCGGTTCCTAGCCCTGTTTCTTCTCCTTCTTTGAAGGCGAAGAAGGATAATCTTCATCTCTTTTTTTATGATTGTGTTCTTGGTTTCACATGAAAACCTTAAACAAATATCAAAAACACACAGGGCCTCATTACGAGGTTGGAGGTAGCCATGGAGCTATTAGCTCCATAGCTGCCTCCAAAACCCTTCCGACTCCGCCCTGGTGAATGGAGCAATTACCGGTCCATTCCGAGATCGGAGGGACCGGTAATTCCCCATTCACCAGGGCCATTACCCATTGGGAAGGCGCTAATAACGGTACCGCAAATTGTGGTACCGTTATTAGCTCTAGAGTCCCTTTGCAGGTCCCGTCCTTAACGCCTGCCAAAACCAGGCGTTAAGGAAGGAGCCACAAAGGGACCTCGTAGTAGGGCGGTAAGGGATTACCGGCACTGGTGCCCTTATCAGTGCCGGTAATCCCTTACCTCCCACCTCGTAATGAGGCCCACAGTGTTATAATAGAACATGAAAACCTTAATCTCTGTATCTTTGTGGTTGTATATGCTGTGCCCTATCCCTCAAGTGATAGGTACTGTTCTCACCACTTCTGCCTTTGTAGGGTCTCCTATGCCAACCAGTTTCTTGTCTGGGGCTTGTACTATCTCAGACAATTACGGATTATTACACACACCTGATTACCATCACACTTCCCCACATGGATAAAAGGCAGAGCACGAAAACACACTCTGAGTGAGGCAAACCGCACAAGGAAACAGCAGTTCCAAAGATGGCAGTTTAATCCAGGGATAAAGACGGCGAGACCAGAGAGAGTCGCAAGGAGAGAAGTACCCTTGACCTCTAAAGACCGTTACTTTCATGAGCCTTGGAAAGTAAGAAACCAAAGACTAGAAACTAGGGCTGATCAAACCTGCACAGTGCGTTGGAGGTACCCGGGGCTCTCCCGCATCAATTACCAAGGTGGGGAGGAGTGATTGTCGCTATTGTTCTGTCTTCGGCACCTACAACAAAGTGGTGTCAGAAAAGACAGCACAGCCGGTGAGTCGGAGAGACTGATATCAAACCAGCTTGTGTTTTGAACCAAGGTTGCAAGCGGCAACATTGTACAAAGAGAACAGTGTGTGAGGCATTTGAACACTTCTTTCTTTTTATGAACTTCACCCCCCACTATTTGAATTTGGCGCTAAGGATTGGCAATAGTTTTCTTTAGTATAGGCCCCTTTTATTTTGACGCATCACCACTAGGACTGCATTATTATTATTTGATGGTCGTAGCTTGCTCCCATCTTTAGATTTAGGTTTAGATATGCGTTTATCACACCCCTGCAAAAGTTCAATAACAAACTTCAACTGTGGTCACTTACGTCTGTCTTACTGTTGATATGATGCCTTCCTTACAGAGTGAGCCTTCTAGTTTCTCAGCAAATGCGATTGGTCCAAACCACTGTCATTATCCAACTCAGGAGTTCCAACACTCTACAGCAGAGATGCAATGGGATAATGAGCCTCCAAGGAGGAAACCGGCAAACCATGCAGGGGTGAAAAGGACAAGAGTAAGCATGAGGGAAGCCGAGAGCAGAGGAGAACTTGAACAAGGTCATAGAAGCAAAAACTGCTCACATTACTGCCGCGTGGAGCCTCCGGTCACCCAGAGCACCAGCAAAGAAGTCAGTAGAGAGGACACACCACCGGGAAGAAGCAGGCATCAGGAAAGCCGCTGCCGATCGTGACAAAGCCACGACCGGAGCCTCCAGAGAAGCAGCAACTTTCTGGGAAATGCGGTTAGGAAACAAACAGGTACCCGAGTGGTGCAGGAGGTCCGGTGGAACAAAGGGGTGAAGGCAAAGTCCGTAGCAAGAGGGTCTGGGTCCCTGGGAACAAAGTGTTACTCTGGGATCTGCACCCAAATGAGAAACAGAGACAAAGTAAATCTGAATATTGCGAGTCTGGGACCCGCACCCATACAGAGATAATCCACAATGAGACTATTGCTTGGCAGGAGAGTGAACCAAGCAACAGTGAATATTACTAGTTGATGGACTGGCACTCAAGAGGGACAGTCCATGAGAGGATGAAGGCTTGGCAGGAGAGTATACCAAGCTGATTTGAATATTGCGAGTCTGGGACACGCACTGAAATGAGATGTTCATGAAAGGATAACTGCTTGGCATGAGAGTGAACCAAGCAGTTATATTGCGAGTATGGGATCCACACCCAAAAGAGGGACTGTCCATGAGAGGAAATTGTTTGACAGGGAAGCAAGCCATTCTGAACACTGCAAGTTGGAACCCGCACCCAATATAAGTGAAGAATACAAACAGAACCAAGTCCTACGCTTGGCAAAAGGAGTCTGCCAATTTGGTGGAATAAATGGGAGAAGCATGAAGAGTACATTCTTGGGAACTGCCCATTAACATTTTTATGAGCAAGTACAGGCCCGGGAGGCCCCAAAAGAGAGAAAAACTAACAGAAGGACCCTTACCCAGGAGTCCAACAGTTTTTAACATTTATTTATTTGTGCCACTTGTGAATACCAGAGAGACTGGGAACTGTTTTGTTGGTTGGAGCTATAAAGACCACTTTACTTTAGGAACAGATCATCCCTGCACAGTTGGTTTTAGTTGTTAGTGTTAGGAACAGAAGTAAGCTTCTTGAGACACGACAGGGACAGACTTTATAATTTGGACATTCTGACAATTTCCTTAGTTTTTGTTTGAGGCATTTTTCCAACCCTTTTCCATATAATAAAAGTTTCTGCCCAAAAACATGCACCATTGTGTCTGAATCTTACTTCTGCACCTTCACAATAGTCACCTTAAAAGTAACTGCCTGCTTCATCAGCTCTCGCTAGGAATCCTCATATTATCACCTGCCCATTCAATAAATCACCTCTTTCCCAATGTGATTTTAAAGATGGGTAAAACCTCCCATACTCACTATTAGAAGGTATGGAGATGAGGGCTGGAGAAGACTGGATGCCTGGAGCGGTCTGCACAATCCAAGAAATGTTCCAAAAATATTCCAGCCAATTGAAAATGCATTAAACACCACGTACCAGAATCACCATGGTCTCTTTTGGCAAAAACAGCATAAAAAAGGAAAAAATGCTTTCAGTGTCAATTGGAAGTGCCCATGGTGTCAACCAATAGTCAATTGTGAATAGTTGGTGAGCTGTTTGCTATGGGTGAGGTTAATCCTCATGCAGCTCCATTGAAAATAGTCAAATGTCTCAAAAAAGTCAAAAGTCCAAATTAGTGGCTTTACAATCAAGCAAGGAAAAAGGAGGGTCTTCAAGAGCTCCCTTCTTCATAGACGATTACGGCCCAGTGCTTCCTTATGGATTGTCCACCCAGCTTTCTGTATGCCTCCTGTCTTCATCTGTCTTCGTCTGCCAGCTCCATGAGAAAAGCTAATCTCCTGACACTGCCTTCTGAAGTCATCCCTTTTCTAGTATCTGAGCACAAGCTGTCAACTCCACTTACTAGCATAATATCAGTGTTCAGCATCTAACTGAAGCTAAAAGCTGTTTAGATCATTGTCTCTTATCAGTGCCCAATGTCTAACAGAAGCAAAAAGCGTGTTTATATTTAAAGCAAGGTTGGCAATAAGTTGTCTCAACCTTTCACCCAATTGCAAGCTGTATTCTATCACGCTACGTCTAATTGCTAAATTACCTCTGATTCCCTCATATCCGGCTGTGCCAGAAGAATTGTATTTTACAGTAGTTCCTTATTTATTGTTTTTATTTACTGGAACATTTACAGGGTAATTCATAGAAGTCAGCGTACAAGTGGCGCACGCGGCTGGCGCACAGTGTGCGCGTGCGACTTTCTGCGCCAGCCGCGTGCGCTAAAATCCATTTCCGCGCACAGTGTATTCATGGATTTTAGCATCCAAAACCAGCTGTGGTGCAGAGTGGCGCAGCGACCCTGCAGCAGCGCCAGTTACGCCCCCAACCCCTCCCCATGCGCCATGCACAGCGCACAAATCCCGTACATGGCGCACAGGACCCGAACCACGAAAACGCCAGTAAAACTCCCTGCGCACCCCTCTGAATACATGTACACCCCGGCGCGGGGAGTTTCCCATGTGATTGGCCTTGTGCGAGCGGGCTACGTGTGTTACTGGGGTGCGCAGGAACTTTCACACATGATTGGCCCTGTGCGAGCGGGGTACGTGTGTTACTAGGGTGCGCGTGAACTATCACACGCGATTGGTCCTGTGCGAGCGGGGTACGTGTATTACTGGGGTGTGTGGGAGGTTTCACACACGATTGGCCCTGTGCGAGCGGGTTACGTGTATTACTGGGGTGCGCGGGAGGTTTCAAACGCGATTGGCCCTGTGTGAGCGGGGTACGTGTATTACTGGGGTGCGCGGGAACTATCACACATGATTTGGCCCTGTGCGAGCGGGGTACGTGTGTTACTGGGGTGCGCGGGAACTTTCACACGCGATTGGCCCTGTGCGAGCGAGGTACGTGTGTTACTGGGGTGCACGGGAACTTTCACACGCGATTGGCCCTGTGCGAGCGGGGTACGTGTATTACTGGGGTGCGCGGGAACTTTCACACGTGATTGGCCCTTTGCGAACGGGGTACGTGTGTTACTGGGGTGCGCGGGAACTTTCACACGCGATTGGCCCTGTGCGAGCGGGGTACGTGTATTACTGGGGTGCACAGGAACTTTCACACGCGATTGGCCCTGTGCGAGCGGGGTACGTGTGTTACTCTGTAACTTTCACACGCGATTGGCCCTGTGCGAGTGGGGTACGTGTGTTACTGGGGTGCGCAGGAACTATCACACGCGATTGGCCCTGTGCGAGCGGGGTTCGTGGATTTCTGGGGAGCGGTGGGAGGTTTCACACGCGATTGGCCCTGTGCGAGTGTGGTATGTGTATTACTGGGATGCGCGGGAGGTTTCACACGCGATTGGCCCTGTGCGAGCGGGGTACGTGTATTACTGGGGTGCGCGAGAGGTTTCACACGCGATTGGCCCTGTGCGAGCGGGTTACGTGTATTACTGGGGTGCGCAGGAGTTTTCACACGCAATTGGCCTGTGCGAGCGGGGTACGTGTATTACTGGGGTGCGCGGGAGGTTTCACACGCGATTTTGTTGTCAGAGCAGGTTACGTGTATCCAGTGTGGTGCGCGGGGAGTCCTACACGTGAATTGGCAGTGTGGGTCCTCCCAGGTGTCCCCTCTACCCCCTCCACGGCCCCTGCAGGCAGCTCACACCACAGGGGACTACCCTGCACCCCTGGACATGTCCCGCAGGCAGCCCGTCCACCATGGCCATGCCCCCAGCCAGGCCATGTGTCACATTGCACTAGTGATCACCAACACATGTCCCCCTGCATCCCCACCCCCCATCAGTGAGGGGCACCTGCCAGCAGGCCCCCACTCATGACCCCCAGCACACCCCATCAGTGAGGGGCACCTGCCAGAAGGCCCCCACTCATGTCCCACTCAGGTACCCCAGCACCCCCACCCCCCATCAGTGAGGGGCACCTGCCAGCAGACCCCCACTCATGTCCCCCAGCACCCCCACCCCCAGCAGTGAGGGGCACCTGCCAGCAGGCCCCCACTCATGTCCCCCAGCACCCCCACCCCCATTAGTTAGGGGCACCTGCCAGCAGGCCCTCACTCATGTCCCACTCATGTCCCCCAGCACCCCCACCCCCCATCAGTGAGGGGCACCTGCCAGCAGGCCCCCCACTCATGTCCCCCAGCACCCCCACCCCCCATCAGTGAGGGGCACCTGCCAGCAGGCCCCCACTCATGTCCCACTCATGTCCCCCAGCACCCCCACCCCCATCAGTGAGGGGCACCTGCCAGCAGGCCCCCCACTCATGTCCCCCAGCACCCCCACCCCCCATCAGTGAGGGGCACCTGCCAGCAGGCCCCCCACTCATGTCCCCCAGCACCCCCACCCCCCATCAGTGAGGGGCACCTGCCAGCAGGCCCCCACTCATGTCCCACTCATGTCCCCCAGCACCCCCACCCCCATCAGTGAGGGGCACCTGCCAGCAGGCCCCCCACTCATGTCCCCCAGCACCCCCACCCCCATCAGTGAGGGGCACCTGCCAGCAGGCCCCCACTCATGTCCCACTCATGTCCCCCAGCACCCCCACCCCCAGCAGTGAGGGGCACCTGCCAGCAGGCCCCCACTCATGTCCCCCAGCACCCCCACCCCCATTAGTTAGGGGCACCTGCCAGCAGGCCCTCACTCATGTCCCACTCATGTCCCCCAGCACCCCCACCCCCCATCAGTGAGGGGCACCTGCCAGCAGGCCCCCCACTCATGTCCCCCAGCACCCCCACCCCCCATCAGTGAGGGGCACCTGCCAGCAGGCCCCCACTCATGTCCCACTCATGTCCCCCAGCACCCCCACCCCCATCAGTGAGGGGCACCTGCCAGCAGGCCCCCCACTCATGTCCCCCAGCACCCCCACCCCCATCAGTGAGGGGCACCTGCCAGCAGGCCCCCACTCATGTCCCACTCATGTCCCCCAGCACCCCCACCCCCCAGCAGTGAGGGGCACCTGCCAGCAGGCCCCCACTCATATCCTCCAGGACCCCCACCCCCCAGCAGTGAGGGGCACCTGCCAGCAGGCCCCCACTCATTCCCCCCCCCCCAACATGTCAACATGACCCACAATCATGGCCCTCATGGCCACCAAAATCCCACGGCACGCCACCCCTGCCCAAATAACCAACCAAGCATAACATACACCCCACATTCAGATGCCCATTACATGAAACAACCCAAATGGCATGTATGTACATCAACACATGTCCATCACACACACACACAAAGGGTGCCAGTGAATGTGAAAACCCACAACGTGACATGCATGAAACCAATGAGAGAATACCACACATTGAAGTACAGGAACAAATGTATTGAACAAAAAATGTGGTGAAAGAAAATCAAATGCCAAACAATGGACATAAGGAAAACAATGCAGAATGTCACATAATGATAAAAAAAAGGAAATCATAATCCAAAATATATGAAATCAAAAATGTCTCCAAAGTCTCCTTCCAACAAAGCAAATCCAAACAGAAATGAAAAAGTAAAATCCATTGCTCCATGGAAAAAAGAAAATGCCGACAAATCCACACTCCAACTATTTGCAAGGATGAAATCCTGGGTCCATGAGCCCAACCGTCCAAATGAAACCTACAAAAATACACTAACTAATGAAAAACTATATACAAAATTGTGGGGTATTGTCCAAGCGCCCCAAAAAAAATGAAAACCAAAATGAAACCTAACACTAACTAACTAACTATTTACAATAGCAGCGGGCTAGTCCGACGGCTCACTTTTGGATGTCCCGGGCCAGGGCATCATGAACTCCCGCTCAATGTCCTGGAGGCAGTCCTCTTCCATGGCCCCGAGGGTTCGCACTCCGCCCCCCTCTGTACCCTCCGCATGGAGTTCTCCGCCCTGATCATTGTTAGCAGTGCCTCTTCCGCCTGCTGCCGCTCCGCCTCTATGGTGTGGCCCAACCGCTGCCACATGGAAGACACTTCCAATCCTGGGTCCTCCTCCCCTCTGGCTGATGCCTGCCCCTCCGATGTTGAAGGCCCCGAGCATTCATTGCTCCAACCATGTTGCTGCTGCTGCTGTGCCTCTGCCTGCGCCCTGGCTCTTGCTGCCTGCACATCCTCCTCCGGCTGGGGTGCAGTTGTCGTGGTGGCCAACCCTGCTGGATGTCCGAATCCTGACTGTGGCAGGGATGTGTCCTCCACCAGCCTGGCCGCTGGGTCAGAGGCAGCTCCACAGGGTACCCAGGTGATACATGGGTGGGAAGATGGCATGGAGGACGACTGGCGCGTAGGGGGTTCAGGTGAGGAGGGGGTCACAAGAAGGTCCAGCACACGGAGGAATCCAGCACTGGTGACCCGTCCCAGTAGGTCAACGCGGTCAAAGAGTCTTCACGAAAACACTGCAGGTCAGCTCGCATGCCCTGTTGACGCAGCGCTATCCCAGCCAGGACAGGCTCAACACGGTCCCGGATAGCTACGGCCACAGGGAGAGGAAGGCCAGCTGTTGTGCGCCCATCCCCTCCCTGAAAACGGGTCTGGACGTAGGCATCCCTGCTGGTGCCGGATGATGCAGTCACAGGATCAGGGACAGGATTACACACAGGCACCTCTGTGGTGGCATGTGCTGCCACTTGTCCCTGCCCCTGCACTGCACAGTGGAATCCCCACCTCCAGACCCCGTGTGTGTCCCTTCCATGGCCTCCTTCTCCTGCAAGCCCCCCACCAACCTGGATGACTCCATGCCATCTTCCTCCGTCGGACCCTGTGGGGTCTCAGCTGCCCCTTCTGCTGCCGAGGAGTCCATCTCCAACCTCCGCCTTTTGGACCTACCCTCGGCAGCTGTGGCCTGGGACGCGGCACCAGACTCCTCACTCCCCGAAGAGATGACAATCTGGGAGGGGAGCCGGGCCTTGCGTCTCCGGCTGGTGGTGCGATCCCTGCCGCTTTGCTCCACAGCACCCTCTTCGCCCTCTTCATCAGTTGACGCTGCAGACAGGGAGAGATAGAACACAGGCATCAGGGCACTGTACAATGGACTGATACACACATGACAGTTGTACATGAGTGGCAGTGTCAAACTTCAGACATGGCATCACACTCCCTGACACACATTGTCATTTCTACTCACACACATGAGCAATTCCACAGCAATATTGCACCAGGCAGCACCATCCATACACATACAACAGCATCAGCATCCGAAGGTGAGCCTGACGTCACATGAAACACGGGGAGTTCACAACACATGCTCACACACCAACACACTTAAATGCATGTGTGCATGTCCACCAACTGTCAGAGTGATGAGATCGCCATCCATGTCACATCTGGCATTCAGACTTCTACATGTCAGTGCCACATGCATCCATGTTGCATCACAGTTGCACACTTGTCAAATACACACACATGCACATGTACACAGTGCAGATACATGCAGCTGGAACAAACATCCATGTGTGACACCACAACCATGCCAACGTACATACACAGTAATTCAAACATGTGTGCTCCCATATCTGCATTTGGCCTGCATGCTTACCCACACATACACCATCCATGTGTATCACACATGACAGGACTCACATGTGTCAGCCTCACGCCCCTGTACATACACATCCATACATGGCCCTACAAAAACACATGTGCAACCTGCACACTACTGGCACACCACGACACGCACAGCGTCCAATCAGTATGCATGTACACTTACCGCTTGACTCCAGACGGGTCTGCCTCTCAAGGACCTGGACGTGGAGCGCTGGGCATATGAGTTCCAGGACCCAGGTGGCCCCGGCGCCCCTTGCCATCTGCTGCCTTCAAGAGGCGCCGGACCTTGTTGAGGGTCCTGGACCTGAAGTCCTCCCAGCGCTTCTTGACATGTTTGAAGTCGCGGACTGCCACCCCCTCCTCGTTGATTGCAGTCACAATGTCCATCCAGATCCTGGTCCGTCCTTCATAGTCGGCGCGAGAACTTCCAAAGAGTGCATCATACTGCCCCAGGACCTGCTCCACCAGGACACCAACTTCCCTGGCACTGAAGCTGGTGGCCCTCTGCCTCTCTAGCTGGGGGTTGCCAGTGGTGCCAGATGGTGGTGTGCCCGACATGGCAACCCCAGAGGCAGGTGTGGGTGGGTAACTGGGTCCTGGGGCTGGTCTGTGGAGCAATGGTATCCCAATCGGGAGTCTTCAGTTCCAGCAGGGGTGGTCACAACAACTGCACCCCTGCAGATGGATGATGTGCAGGCAGCAAATAGCAGGGCACGTGGGCAGCAGGCAGGCAGGCAGCAGCAGATGGCAGGTGGGAGCGTGCTCGGGGCTCTGGGGGGCAGTAATTCGGCCTTCTGGGCAGGAGCGTGGTCTTCCATGTGTTGTTGCGTGGCCAGCTTGATACGGAGGGATTTGGCACGTGAAAATCTTGCACGTTTGCGTGTAATTCGAGGAAAGGCCCTTAGCACGTAAACGTGTCAGCACACGTACGCGGTTTCATCGGCCCAAAGGCTTTTAGCGCGTTAGCGCATCTGTGACGTGCCGCGCACCGGCGTTTCCCTCGTGACGTGACCATGGTGGCTCATGGCACGTAAAAAAACTGCACATCCGTGTGTGAATGCGTGTAATCCGAGGAAAGGGCCTACGCGTCTGTGACGTGACGCGCGCGGGCATTTCCATCAACATGGGTGCATGTTCATCGTACACGTCCAAAAACTGCACGTCCAAGTGTCAGCTCGTGTAATTGGAGGAAAGGGCCTTAGCGCATACACGCGTAAGTGACGCTGTACGTGTGGGCTGCTTTAAAAGGTACGTGTAGGACCCCATTTCCTTGTACGTGCTTTTCGTGGAGAGCGAGTGGGTGAATTCTGTACTTCTTGTCGGTTCACACGCGTTTACTTCACAGCGTTTCAAGTTCATACTCCCTGTTACCTCTGACAGCGTCCATTTTTTTTGTTGGGCCTGTTTCCTCAAACAGCGTTCACTTCTTCTTTTATCCTGTCTCCTCAGACAGCGTACAATTCTTCTTTTGGTGGGGGTGTTGCCAACGCGCACACGCACATTTTTTTCACGTTCTTTTTTTCCAGGCAGACAGTGAGTCGCGCACGCATTTACCAATTGTGCTTGCCCCGTGTGTCGCGTACCCCTTCAGAGGTCATTGTAGGCTGCGTGTAACACGCGTACGCTTATTTTTGTGTTTCTGGGTGCCACAGCGTAGTGCGGGTTCATTTTTCCACGCACGTGGTCTACGAGCGGTTGCGTCCACGTTACTTTTTGTTCTTGGGGTGCCTGTGCGTTGCGTGACCCGGCATCTTCCCCCAGGGGTCACAGACAGCCTTGCTAGAGCACTAGGGTACGAATTCCATCTAGTACCCTACCCCTTTCACCCCCAATTGCCCAGGACAATTGTTTACTGCAACTCCCATACACACAACAACATCAGTGCCATGGTTGGGAGGCGACCAAGTGGTAAGGGAGGCAAAGGTGGGCATGGTGGGTGTGGTAGGGGACGTGGCCAGGATTTGCAGGGTGCCCCTAGACCCCCATGTGTGGAGGACCAATCAGGGACACCCATGCTCCCCCCCATGGTTGAGGGAAACGTGGCTGACACCATCCCAGCTCAGCCCTTGTTGGACCAGCCCATTGTGGCACCTGACTCGGCACAGGATGACTCCCAGGTTGACTTCCAGGTCAGCAAGTCTAAACCACGTGTGGCGATGCAAGTTGGTGTCACCAGTGGATCTGGGGCAGCAATGTCATCTGGTGCCCCAAGTAGGCAGGGTGGGGAGGCTGCAGGGGCAGCTCCAGCTCTATCCACCCCAGCTCTGAGTCTCCCAGCCGGGACAGTGTCAGTCCTGGTCCATCAAATCGACGTTGCCCCTGCCAAAATCACACTTCAGCGAATGCCTGCACCAAGACCTATGGTCATTGTGCCTTCGCACACTCCCAGTACCCGGTCTACCTGCGCTTCTGCCCCTACTGACCAGAGCGGCGCAAGCCACTCAGGCTCCGCTCCACCTTTGAAAAAGAGGAAGAAGGGTGCTCTGGCACTACAGGCTTTGACCCCAGACACGGCTACACAGTCCGGCACGTCAAGGAAGCCTAGCTTTAATGACGCCGAACTTGATGCACGTGTGACCTATGTGTCGGCACATAGCCGTGAAATGGTGGTGACAGCAGGGCGCAAGACCACACCTGGTCACCGTAGGGCACACTGGCAGACCATCGCGGACCGTATAAGTGCCCTTGGATTTGTGAGGTGCACAGCTGATGATTGCTACAAGTGGTGGAATGACCTGAAACGCAGAGCAAAGAACAAGCTGGCCTCAAATCATGCCGCTACTCTGGTGACTGGTGGTGGGTCTCCACCAGAGGACAACAAACTCACTGAACATGAGTCTGTTGCTGGGACCTTCATCACAGAGGAACAGATTCAAGGCGTGGGAGAGCTACCGGATTACGATGCATTGTCCGGTGAGTGCCCATGCATGTGTGTGTAATCCATGTGTATGTTGTTTGGGTGATGGGTTCTGATTGAGTGCCAGGTGAGGGTGTGTACTCCTGAGTGTTATGGGTCACCCATTTGCTTCCTCCAATACATTCACATGCCTTTGATTTGGGTATGACAGTATCCCTTCTGCCCACAGTAGCCAATTAGCCCCACATTACTGCTGTTGCACTTGAACTATCACCTTGGAACAACATTGTTCTGATTTTTTCTGTGTTCATTCAGGCTGATTGTTTAGATTATCCAATTTTTCATATGCTTTTTTCATCCCTAATGCCACATATGTGACATGCTTCTGTCATTGTTTACACCCCACATTGTACCACTTTAGTTACCTGGTTATGTGAATGATTAGACCATTCAGGGCGAGGGAGTATTGGCCTGCTGAAATTTATTTTTAGGGCCTGTTTGCATGTGGAACATGATAGTTGTTTCCTGTCATGTTGAAGTGACCAACAATTGATGTGTACATCTGGCTACAATCACTGTCTTATTGTACACTGGATGTGTTGCAGTGTGTGGCACATGCATATTTTGCAACACTATTCTGCATTAATCTTCTCATCATGTCCATGTGACATGGATGTGTGACAGTACTCATTCACTGACATATCGCTGTAGTTGTCTAATTTACGATGGCTATGCTACATGACATGTGTGTGCTGGCATGTGTCATGTATGTGTATTGGACATGCCACTCACAGGCTGATGTGTGATGCCAGTGCTACACGACATGCTGCAAATGTGTTGCTTTTCCATCTTAGTGTCCTCATTGTCTGCCTTTTTGACTCCCCTTCAAACTCATTGACAGTGCATGCATGCCAGGGTTATAGTTATATGGGACATGTGTAAACCATGTACAGGATCTCTGTCTTGTCAGGCCTGTGTGTGCTATGGTGCTCATGCCTGTTTCCATTTCTTGTATTTCATGTTTTTGCAGGTGACGACGCACTTGATGCTGGTGAGGTTCAGGAGATGGT
This sequence comes from Ambystoma mexicanum, assembly GCF_040938575.1. Lineage (NCBI taxonomy): Eukaryota > Metazoa > Chordata > Amphibia > Caudata > Ambystomatidae > Ambystoma > Ambystoma mexicanum. The sequence continues at coordinate 383,146,477 of NC_090925.1, forward strand.
GCAGACCCAGGAGGTTTCTCAGCCACGACCAGGCACCAGTGGGGGACGTGGTGTGGTGGTGGGTGAAAACACTTTGGTACTGCAGACCATACTGTCGAGGGGTGTCTCTGGGTGCAGCTCCCCAGACCTCTATTCAGGTGCTGAGTCGGATGATGAGACTTATGTGCTGTCGGAGGTCAGTGCTTCTGGCAGGGATTCTGTTCTGTCCAACCCACCTGCACCAGGGGTAGAACACTCTATGGGGATGTCAGTGTTGGTAGGTCCGCCTTTGGCGGTTACGGATGCAGGGTCACACTCCACATCATCTGATCCTGTTCCTGGCCCAGCAGATCAGAGGGGGAATGCAGTCCTGCAGCCTCAGGCAGTGCCAGCACAGCAAGGTGCAGATCGCCTTGCCCCGTGCACCACCAGGCAATACTGTATGGGAAAACTCCATGTACGGTATGGCAACCCAACAGGCAGCATAACTAGAAATGATGGCTCAGGCAATGGAGAGGGTGGCCACTTCCATTATCCCCCCTGAAAGGCAGATGGAGCAACAACAGCAGGCAACAGACTCCAATTGCCAATCACACAGGGAAGACATGTTGGCGTCCAACAGGGACCGACGGGCAGCACTGGAGACTCTGCACGAATCCATATCAATAGAGTCACAGGGCCACAGGGAAGCACTGAGGGTAGAACTCCATAACCTCAGGCAGAGTCTGCTTGAACTTGAGGCTTCCCGAAATGTTAGGGCAGAACAGCAGCTGGAGCAGCTCACACGTTTGCTCTCAGCTGAGCTGCAGGCAACACGTGAGTAGATCCGGCATCCCGCGAGGCCATGCGTGCAGAAATGCAGGCAACCCGTGAGGTGCTGCATGGGGATCTCCGCACTTTAATCCTCCAGAATCAGACCTTCCAGACCTGCATGCTTGCTGCCATGGAGGACCATACCAGGGCTTTGCGTGGGCTGCCTCCCATAGTGCCACCACCTCCTGATGCAGCAGCAGAGGGTGAAGAGAGCGACAGCAGTTCCCCCACAATGGCATAGCCGTGCAGGCCATGAGCCCATGGAGGTATTTTCTTTTCTCGCAACATCCACGTAGGTGGGTGTTGGTGTGCACCCTGTGCTCGAACATCCTGGGTGGCCTCCCCCTCTGCCCCCCACATGGCCATTTTTGATTATTTTTATTTTTATTTTTTTTACAGTGTGTTGCCTTGTGTGGCTCCCGTGGGCATCAACTGTATTCTGGCTGGGCACATGCAGGCTTCTCCTGAGTTTGGGTTAGATGCTTGGGTTCATGACACACACACCCCTCCTGCTTCCTGTTTCCATGGGCTTGCAAAGGGTGTGACCAAGTGACAGTGCCTTACACAGTGACATTGGGCTTCCATGAGCTGTGTGGGCAGTCTGTAGTCAATACTGTGTGTATATCCCTAGTGGGTATTGTTGTTGTATTGTACACTGCATGGTGTATTGATATGTGCTTGTGAATCCATGTCTTCCTCCTAATTTGCAGGTTCCTTCCTCATGTCTTCACAAGGCCGTCTCCTTTGCAGATGGAATTCATGTTGTATGCAGTACACTGACACATTTGCGTGGCAGCAACACTCTACAGTTGGAAGGGGTCGATGTGCTGGCTTATTCAGGTTGTAAGACTACCACTACTTTGACTTAGTACTGTCATGTTTTTGCAATGTTTCATGGTGTGTTGCTGTATTGTGCTGGTGGCAAGTATTTGTTCATGTGTGCTGTTTGTTATTGATTACTGGGAGCATATTGTCTGTGGGCAGTTTCCTTTTGGGACAGTGCACTTTGTGACACTTGTGTCAGGTCTTGTGCATTGCTTTGTTTGCTTTCACATTGCATGACATGCCATGGTGTGTTGGGTGGTGGAGCTGGGGAGGGGTTGGGTGACATGGCGCTATTTTCATGTTGTATTTTGCAAGGCGGTAGTCATTCATGCAGCATAAATGTGTGTTTTTTTGTGACACAGCATTGGTTGTCTTTCGGCAGGTAGGGATGCACACAATGTAACAATTCCAGGTGACCAATCTCAGACTGGTATGGTTGTGACAGTTGACTGTCCCTTATGTCATCTTCATTGATTGTCAGCTGGTATGTGCCAGAGCTCTGTGCACTCCACAGGGGTGTGATTTTAGGTGAAGTAATTAGCCACCAGCTGCGTACAGGCTGCCTCACCACGTGCCCTTTCCCCTCCCATGCGCAGCGGCCGTGCTTGTGGTTGGGGATGTCGGGGCACCACCATGTCCACCGGCAGGCCCTGACGTGTTGCAGCGTTGTTCAGGACACATGCTGCCACTATGATCCTGCACACTACTGGGGGCGCGTATAGCAGCTGCCCACCAGAGCGGTCAAGGGAGCGAAAGCGTGACTTGAGCACTCCGAATGTGCGCTCCACTATGCCCCGGGTTTCATGGGCTGTGTTGTATCTTACCCCGGGTGGTGTGGTGCGGTTCCGAATTGGTGTCATCATGTGGGTGCTCAGTGGGTAGGCACTGTCCCCTGGGGAGGTGATGATGGGTATCATTAGTGGGGTTGTGACCTTACTCAGTATCTGACATGCATGCATGTGCAGGGGCATTTATACTCACCAAGCAGCCATGTATCGCCATGCTGCCCAGCTTCTAGGTCCCGGTTTAGGGTTGACATTCTGTAAATGAAACTGTCATGGGTGGACCCTGGATAGTTGGCATGTACTGAGATTATGATTCCCTTGGCATCACATACTACCTGCACGTTGATGGAATCCCAGTGCTTGCGGTTTCTGTAGATGTGCTCAGTTGCCCTGGGAGGACGTAGAGCCACATGGGTGCAGTCAATGGCACCTAGCACGTTGGGGAAGTGTGCCACCCTGTAAAAATCCTGGATGACAGCCTGCCTTTCTGCAGGTGTTCTGGGTAGGTATATGTGCCTGCGGACTGATGGTCGTGCAGTCATGATGGCCAACACCTGGTGCAGGCAGCGTGACTGCGTGGCCTGTGAGACCCCTCTCCCCCACTATGGCACTTGTCCGCTGAAATGAACCAGTGGCCAAGAAGTGCAGTACATTGAGCACCTTTTCCAAGGGGCTCAGTGCTTGGGAGCACAGGGTGGGTGATGTGAGGTCATCCTCCCACTCACTCACCAGGTCGAGTATTATGTGAGGTGGAAACCTGTACCTCCCATACACCTAGCCATCAGGCATCCCAAAAAGGCTGGTTCTGGGTGTAAAAATTCTGGCCCTGACTATCCTCCTCCTCCTGTGGTATCCCACGACCACGGCTGCAAGGAACGGTATATTCATCTTGGCGTCTGAGCTTGTTTGTTGTTTGCGCGCACTTTTATGCTGTGCGGGTCCACGTACGCCTGCTTCCTGCTGGCGTACGTGTTTCCGGATTAGTGCATCTTTTTTGGCGCACGTGTTAGCCCCGTTAGATTCCATGAATACGTGTTGTAGGCGCGCGTGTGGGCGTTCTGCGCATTTGCCTCCTGTACTTCCCCCGTGACGCCCACATTTTCACGCGTTCTTCCCCATTCCGCGTGTTACGCCCCGTGTTACGCCTACTTTTGTTGTGTGCGCTTCGCTATGGGCGCTTTCGCTGTGCGCATAGCACACACTGTTTGAAGATGTGTGCGCCAGCGTGCGCCACGCAGGTTTTTAGTGCACATCCATGGATTTACACGCGCACAGACTTCCATGAATCGCTGTGCACAGGTTTCGCTGCGATTTTTGGATTTGTGCTGCGATTCGCACGCTTTTGCACGCTTGCGCTGGAATTTTCAGCGCACATTAATTCCATGAATCGGCCTCTTAGTGTTTGTTTATCATACCAAGCGGGGCCACTTGAATCACTTCACAGACAGTATTCTAACAGTCTGTGAAGTGATCCAAGTGGTTGACGCAATGTACTCTCATGTACCATAACAAGATAAGCATGGCATGAAGCCAGAAGTCCAAGCCAAACGTATATTTTCTGCACTTAATTGTGAATCCTACCCATTGCCTGAATATATTTCACATGCATTACACTAGGTGCTCACATTAAAGACTACATGGTTTGGAATTACGCTCAGAGTTCATGCCCTAAGCATGTTTAAACTAAAAATAAATAACACAAAGCTCACAGGATCAACTGACAAACCCAGAGCTCTCAAGCCTCCCTTTCCGATAAGTGAGGAGGGCTCTTTCCTTTGAATTCAGGTACATTTTATCTTTTTCTTTCTTTCTCCATTTTAAATTTAAGAAAACTACAAGTCCCAGGATTCCAAGGAAAAAACAGGACTGGGTGGCTGTCTCATGCATGGCAAGGGGAAACTTGAGAACTGTGACAAACCATAGAACATGATTCAAATGGTTGACTTGCTCTGGTTTCCATGCATCGTTCAATTGACTCTCTCAGTAACTCATTTGCCCATTCACTCAGGATACAAGACACTCCTACTAAGAGTGGCTTCTCTGCGACCTGACTTACTTTTTTCCTTTCCAAGGCATCCCCAGAGACTTTCAGATACATCCGCCTTACAGGAAATCTCTCGGCCTACATAGTCCAGTCCACATCTGCACACATACCTCTAAACAATCAATCATCAGGAGATTATCACCAACACTAAACTAATTTTCACTTTCCCAAAATGCCCCTTATAGATTTGAGTAGGCCTCACATCCCAACAAGAGCCAGAGCTCTCAAGTTCCATGTACCATGAGTGAGAAAGTCTTCCAGCCCTGTTTTTCACTTGAGATTCTGGGACATGTAGTCATAAAAATTTAAATGGGAAAGACACAACTTTACCTCTGTAAAGCACTCTGTCGTGTATCTGTGTTGTTGTATACCTCTGTAAAGCGCTCTGTTTCGTCTCGAAGCCAGGTCCGAGCTTTGGCCATATCGTGCCACACCTCAGCACCACAAGGTAGGCCCAGGTGGGCTCAGCACACCTCCACCATTATTTTGTGCATTTCTACAATATGGCTGCTGCCATCTAAGCAGGGGTACTGCCTCCCTGCCTGCTGCTGGGGCCTGCCTTCCTGGGCCTTGATTGACCTTCGACCAGCTACTAGACCAATAGGGGGAGCCGGCAGACAAAGGAGCCGGCCCCTCTCCAAGGTCCACACTAGGCCACAGCCAATCCGAGGTACTCCCTGCAAGATCAACTGAGGCTCTGGTGCCCCTCCTCGACTGGGCATCATCCTTTGTCCATATCATGCCGCACCTCATCACCACAAGGTGGGCCTTGGTGGGCTCAGCACACCTCCACCATTATTTTGTGCATTTCTACAATATGGCTGCCACCAGCTAAGCAGGGGGACTGGCTCCCTGACTGCATCTGGAACCCACCTTCCTGGACCTTGATTTGCCTTCGACCAGCTACAAGACCAATAGTGGGAGCAGGCAGCCATAGGAAGCGGCCACCTCCAAAGCCCACACTAAAGCCCCTGTCTGGCGTGTCAGGAGCTGGAGGAAGCCCCTCTCCATACTGCCGTTCCACCGACTAAGAACAAACTGGCAGTGACCCGGCATACAATGTCCATGAAAATCTGCTTTTCCCTGCTTCATGAATCAACTCTGATTGCCCTGCTCCTCAATGTGACTCTTCCAACTCAAGTCCTGTGGTCACTGGTCGATATCCCTCCCCTGGGCCTTCTGTTCGTGGTTGCTCACCGGTCCACCTCTTAGCAATTACACATGGGTATTTTTTCTCCCCAACACCACTCCTACGTGTAATCTTCAAGCCCCCCTTCACCTCTATCTTTACATACAAGTTGCTGTATGTGCTCTGACTGTTGATTCGGACTAACAAAGCCTCTCTTCTTTAATTTCTGCACCACTTGTAATGTATACCTTGCTGTGCTTCAAACCCATTCATTGCTTTTTCTACTGCATTTTCGTGCCTTGCATGAAATTCGAATTTAGGTGTGCTCTGAAATATGTGCACTTACCATCTTGTGATACTCTTTAGTGCCTTACTTGAAATTCAAATTTAGGTGCGTTTTTAAACCTGTACTCTTACCATATTATGCTGCTTTTTAGTGCCTTGCTTAATATTTCGAATGTAGGTGCAATTTTAAATCTATGCATTGACTGTCTTCTACTGCACACCTCTTTCATCTGTGCCTGTGTACTGCTAGGCCACCTGGTGATTTATTTGTGCATTGTGCAGCTCCCCTGTCTTTCTCTCTCTCTCCTCTGCCATTCCCATGGCACTCTCCATCTCCCCTATCTATTCAAACTGCTACTCTATCACCTACCCTATCCACTACATGAAGTCTGGAAGAAAAAAGCTTTAAAAAGCTCTCCTGGCTTCTAACCCAGGCCTACTATTGCTGACAGCTACATCAATAATACTTACAGGCAGACTATTACTGACATCCTCTTTTCTGTCCCCTCTTCTGATCTAATGACCCCTGTAAGGAAGGTGTGGTATCAAACAGTAAGACAGACACAAGTGACCACAGTTCAAGGGTGTTTATTGAACTTCAATTAGGTTTGATAAATGCCTAACCAAACCTAAATCTAAAGGTGGGAGCAAGCTACGACCATCAATCATAATAATGCAGTCCTAGTTGTGTCTTGTCAAAATAAAAGGGCCTATTCTAATAAACCTATTGGCCAATCCTTACTTCTAAATACAAATAGTGTGGGAGAAATGTTATTCGAAAGAAAAGTGTTCAATAAATGATATGTCAGGATATTCAAGCCGTTGGCCTCCTTTGCCCATGTTTTCAGCACGGGACAAGGCGGCACACTCGAGCTTATCACAGTCTCTGGCTTCTCTAGCACGAGGATGCAGTTCAAACCTCAGTATAAGAGCCTTCTATGTTAAAGTCTGTTTGCCATTCAAAGCCTCTTACTTCAGAGGGCCTGATGCAACAAACAAACATTCAAAAGTTCCTTTCTCCTCAGGATTCTCATGTATAACTTATTGGGTGATTTTTGATTCACTACGGGCCCCCCTCTGCCAGACTCAGACCCACTTTAGCACACAGCTTTCAATTGATCTCTCTCTGTCGGGCTCTGACCAAATCTATGTGCATTTTCAAACTTTCTCTACTTCGTCAAGATCAAAGACCTTCCATTGTGTGCAGGATTTTGCTTGACCCGTCGTAGGACCACTTCAATTCCCATTAATTCATTCACTTTCAAATGATCTCCCTCCGCCAGCCTCGGATCAGTTTTATCTACTGTTATCACTTCTCAACTGGATACCTTACAGAGACCTTCAATTGAGCACCCATGTGGTGCCGGACCACTCTGTCAAAGGTATTGTAGCTTGCTGTAAAGTTCAACCACTCATCAGCAGTTTAACTTCATTCGCGTCTCTTATCACACACGTTTTAACAATGTTCGTTCGAGCACTCACCATACAATGTTGCTGCTTGCAACTTTGGCTTCAACACAGAGCGGTCTTGTATTGGTCTCCCCAACTCACCGGTTGTGTTGTTTTCCATGAAGCGGCTTTGTTCTTGGAGCCTAGGACAGTACCATGGTGGCTGAAGATTCTCCCCACCTTGATTACTGATGCGGGAGGGCCCAGGGTACCTCTGACACACAATGCAGTATTCTTCAGCTTGGTTTCCTGGTCTTATGCTTTCTGTTCTCGAGGTTTCATGAAAGTAACGGTTCCTTGTCGAAAACGTCAAGGTAACTTTCATCTTTGCAACCCCCTTCTGTTTTGCTGTCTTTCTCCTCACGTTAAACTGCAATCTTGGACCTGCTGTTTCGTCGTGTGCATTGCCACGCTCAGTGTGCTCTCGTGCTCTGCCTTTTGTCGGTGTGGGGAAGTATAATGGAAGTCAGGTGTGTGTGTAAGGATCAGTAATTTCCTGACCTTGCCTGACCACTGGACTAGGACACGTCAGGTATATGGCTCGGGTGTTAGTCTGTTTTATATCATAGCGTGCTGTCCGTGAGAAAGTGTTTGTGTTGGAAAAGGCAGGGGGGGGGTAAGGTTCCTACGTATTCTACTTGGTAGGATGGAGAAAAGGTGTTATAGGGAAGGGGATACCATGTCTCACCATCCGGTGTCGCACTCCTACTACCCGAAGATCCCTCACCCAGGTGATCCTCCTGCACTGGTCCACCTCCAGGAACTGAATCCAAAAGTGATGGCTGTTTCCTGGCCACCTGGATGACAGATCCCGGTGACTAGCGGGTGAGACACCTGGTGTGTCACACCCCATCTGGTCTCCACCCTCTCCCCTTTCTCCTCCTCACCCATTAGGGGTGGCACTAGTTTGGAGGTACTCCTTGCATACTTCTCATCCTCTTGGTGCATCATGAATGTCTATCACAACGGCACTATCATGGCCCAAGGTTCGCAACCTACTCTTCTCCTTCTCAATCAGCACCTGTCCTCTCTCATAAATGTCCTCCCTTCTCCCTCCACTCCTCCTTCCTCCTCTCATCTCTCCCCCACTACCAATGGAAGTAACATGCTCCTGTACCCCTCCTCGGTAAAATTTCAAAGGTGGCAATCACCTTCACTTAGCTACTCTTAACACTTGTTCTGCTGTCAAGCACTCCTCTGACATCTGTCTCCTCCTTGAGGACTTTGACCTTGACGTCCTTGCCCTGACTGAGACGCAGTTCAATGCAAGCTCTGTCACTGCTCTTGACAACCTCCTTCCAGAGGGCTACAAAATCCTCTTCAAACCCAGTCCAAACCAGCCCGGAGGTGGAGTGGCCCTGATTTTTCCTGAGTGGGTCCCTGCTTCTATCACACTTACTCCATCTTACTCCTCCTTTGAATGCCTCGTCTGCAGGATCAGGGTCTCTCCCATTTTCTCTCTCACTCACCTTCGCCCTTGGCCCTATCTAACCCTTCCTATCTCTATGGGCTGACCTCAACTCCTCCCTCCTAACCCCTTCTTCCAAACTCCTACTCCTAAGGGACTTCAATATCCGCCTTGACTACCCCGAATTAGCCACTTCACTGTTCAGTTACCTCTCTGACTCCCTCTCTCTCACTATTCTTCCTTCCGGTCCCACCCACTCAGTCGGACACACTCTGTATACCTTCATCTCTGGACACATCCCCATCTCTATCCCTGTCTCCACTCCTCTCAACTGGTCCGACCACTCTCTCCTCTCCTCCCACTTGGAGCCCTTTGGCCCTCTGTCTGAGCCTCCCCTTGAACTGCCAGCCTCCTTCGCCATCATTCGACCGATAAAGCGAGTGTCAGTCGCTGCCTTTGCATCCACCTTCCCTCCCCTGCTTCTGACTCCCCCACTGAATCTGTCCTTGGTAACCTTCACCTTTCCATCTCCAACATCCTTGACATTTTTGCCCCTGTCATGGGGATCTGCCTGAAATCTGCCTCCAAGTGCAACAGCTGGTATGACTCAGATCTGGTATCCCTGAAACATAAGTGCAGAGTTGCTGAATGGAAGTTGCAGACCTCAGGTTCACCCTCTGACAAACTGGCCTGCCGCCTGCTCCAAAGGCAATATCGTTTCTCTATGTTCTCCAAAAAGCAGAACCACATCCAAGCCTGCATCTCTGGAGTAACTAACAAAACGGCTGAACCTTTCAAAATCTGCAAGGAACTCGCAAATTCATCTGCAGTCGCCACCTCTTCCCTTCCTTCCCAGGCGCTCTGCAATGCTCTGGCATTGTGAAAAACCAGAGGGTGTTTCACAACCTAATCCCCAGGGATCCCGTACTCAGGTGGCCAGGGAAAAGCCATCACTTTTGGCTCCAGTCCCTGAGGGTGGACAACCGAGGAAGGATCACCTGGGTAGGGGGTCCTCGGGGAAAGAGGGAGAAGCACCCAATGGTGTGGTATCCCCCTTTTTCCACAACCTAGCTAACCCCTATCCCTGTTTAATTTATGGGAAACTATAGCTCCCATAATTCCTCCTCAATTTACATTGACACTTTACCTCTCCCCACAGTGCGTGTCCTGGAAGGATGTCCCCTTATCATGGGAGAGAGCCTGCAGCTTCTCCATTCATGCAAAGCTGACCCCTTACATCAGTAAGATGGCCGCCGCCTTTTCGCCCTCCTCCGGGCTTCTTGCAGTGCCTGGAGAGGCACAAATCAAGATCCAGCAACCTCATTGGACCCTGGCTCCAGCAAATACTGAGGCCCTGCTGAGCCACATGTGAAGCCGGGCCCGGTATTAAAGCCTGGGTTTTAGGTACCCGGTCTTCTCCCTGTCCATTCAATGACGCTCCATCATTACTCTACAGTGACCCCAGGACTTCCAGCAGCATTCCAGAACTCTCCTCTCTGCTCACCAGGTAAGCAGCACTAATCCTGCGAACCCTGACCTTACCACAGCTGTACTACAGCCGCTGTGTGCTTATGACCTTGCCTTTGCGCTCCTATGCGCCATCAATTTCGTTGCAACACTCCTCTCATTTTTTAACTACACCTTACCTACTCTTCGTCACATCAAGAACTACGACCACAAAGAACCGACCCTCACCTGCTTCCCGTTTCACTCCAGGATCACTTCAAAAGTCCATTACCATTGTTAACCCTTCTGCCCAATACTGACACAGACTCTGGCTTCAATACCGACTTTACGCGGTAACTTCCTTCATTCTTTTACTGTCATTTTTTTCTGCCGTCATTACATGCTAACATGCCCTGTACGCATGCCACAAATTGTGCATGCCCGTTATTACACGCCTGTACCTATCATGTCTGCACCATCCTTACAACCATGCTACTCGTGTGTGCCGTTGCTGGCTCACATCCCATCTCTCTCGTTGCCATATCTGGTACCTGCATGAGTACTGCTATTTCTTCTGCTCAGCTGTGTCCCAGATGAAGTTGCATACCTTGTTTCACCGAAGAGATTGGGTTTCCCTGGCATGTGTTCTCTTACCTATGATGTCCCATGTATGCTTGTCTGATGCAGCCCCCGCAACAAGAGGTTAGGCTTCCCTGGCATGCGTTCTCTTACCTATGATGTCCCATGTATGCATGCCTGATGCAGCCCCCGTAACAAGAGGTTAGGCTTCCCTAGTATGTGTTCTCTTGCCTATGATGTCCCATGTTTGCATGCCTGATGCAGCCCCGCAACAAGAGGTTAGGCTGCCCTAGCATGTGTTCTTTAACCTATGATGTCCCATGTATGCATGCCTGATGCAGCCCCCGCAACAAGAGGTTAGGCTTCTGTAGCATGTGTTCTCTTACCTATAATATCCAATGTATACATATATGATGCAGCTCCAGCAACATGAGGTCTGGCTCCCTCAGTATATATCAACTGCACTAACCATGCCCAACGATTGTTGAGCAACTAATGTCTGTAACCTACTATGTTCAAGCATTTTATGTAACCATATGCTTAAATTAACAGCGCATAGAAGCCTCTGGGCTTTGTGCGCCATATAAATGTCAAAATAATAATAATGATAATAATAATAATAATAATAATAATAATAATAATAATAATAATAATAATAATAAATAATAATAACTGTACTGAGCTGAGGAAGATGAGGAATGAGGTCAGAAAGACTACCTCCACTGACTTGCATTGGCTCTGTCGCTCTAATGAGGCCAGGCAGAGTCAGGCACATAGTCTTAACAATGCACACCTGTCACTTGTTAACACTCCCTGTGAGGATAAAAGGTGACGCGCTCAGGCCGGCGCACTCTGAGTGAGGATGTGTACGAGAAGGAACAGCTCTTTCGAGGCTGATGGGAACCAGGCTGTGCAAGTTGGAAGGCCAACGGGCTGATCGGCAATATCAAGGATCGAGAGAGAGCCAGGTGAGAAATCCACACTTTTGGGAAGCCGTATGCGTTCCAAAGCCGAAACCGAGTGAGCTGAGGAAAGAAACCTTTGGGTTGCCAAAAAGTGACCCTCCTGGGTGAATGACAGAGTTGGGGAGGAGCAGAGGAGGCGTTGGTAACGGCCTTGACTGCTGCATGAATAAGATGAAAGAAGACCAATTAACACAACCAGTGAGTTATCAAAGGCAACAAACCTCTGGTTTGTGTTGAAAGCAAAAGTAACTGTAAATCTGAAAGTTGAAGGTTGCGCGTGTGCTGATAAAATGCAAATGGAAAGAACAATTGCTGAGTTGTGAAAAGAAAGGATACAAAGTAACAGAGTGGTCCTGCGAGGCGAAGTCACACATTTCAAAGTCTCTGTCAAATGTTATGAGAGTTGAAAGATATTACAGCAGGAACCAAAGGAAATATAAAGTAACCACGATAAGGAAAGAAAGTTGAATAAGAGGAAAGCGAATTATGTGAACTCTGAATATGCCAAGAGGGCAAAATGTATGAACTTTGAAAACGGCCAAGAGGGCAAACTAAAGAGAATAAGAACCACAAGTACCAGAGAGGCATTGATGTTTCAAGATGAGGAAGAATGTGAATGTGGAATTGTTGAGGGCGAAGTGGCCATGTGAAGTCCTTGCAGTTTTAGAAAGTCTTTGATAGTGAAAAGATACCTAAGATAAAAACATGGGGAAGGGAACCCCCATGAAGAAGAGACAGGTACGAGCCGGCAGAGGGAAGCCTGTGCAGAACTGTGAGAAATTGAGAAAGTGAAGGTGAACAGAGTATTGATGACATAGAGGATGAAGCCTAAGTAAGTAATTGAACTACCAGAAGTTTGAAACCCAAGACTGAGCTGTTGAATTGTACCAGTAAGCCAAAGTGTGCAAGACTGATAGAACTGTGCCATCCACCTATCCTTTTTAAGAAACTCTTTAGACCCCGTGGGGGTTACTTAAGCCATACTAACATTTATTTTGACACTGTTTTTCTCAGATCTTTTTATTTTGACTAAACTGACACAGAGATGTGTGTTATTTGTTTAATGGTCAAGACTACTCCCATTCCAGAGTTAGGGCCAGTTAGGAATTCTACTAACCCAACCAAAATACAAAAAAAGGTTTTCGATACTTGTATCCATTGTGTCTGTGTCTGCTACTTGCTACTTACACCACCCACTTTTCATCTAAAACTCTACACATCCTGTCCTCACTCTCCTCCACCCCACCTCCAATCCTGCTCTAGCCCACCAGCCTTTCTTGGCTCTCCTGCACCCAAACCCCTCACTTTCCTCCCTCCTACCGACAACACCTGATGATATCTCTAAAGTTGTCTGTTTTATGAAGGTCCCATCCAAACAGATGCACCCCTGTTCTCCTAGAACCATTAAGGACAGCATCTCCTCTCTTGCCCCGGCTCTTGCTGATTTCTGCAACCACTCCTTCGCCACTGGCTCTTTCCCTCTTTCCCTCAAGCACTCCCTTGTGCACCCACTCCTAAAAAAAGTCATTTGCTGGCCCCTCCTGCCCAGCTAACTATTGCCCTATCTCCATTACACCCTTCCTGGGTAAACTCTTGGACAAGTTGGTCCTCCCCCAACTGAACCTTCATACTGAACTTTTCTGTTACCTCCATGACCACCAATCTGGATTCGGAGCATCCAGAGGCACGGAAACTGCTCTCCTGAACTTCTGTGAAGACATGCTTGCAAATCTTGACTCTAACTCGCCGGCGGTTCTCATTCTCCCCGATCTCTTCCCTGCATTTGACAACCACTCTATCCTCATAAAACGGCTCTGCGACACCCTCAGCATCTCGGATCGGCACTGGATTGGCTGACCTCTTTCCTCACTAGCCACCCTTCCCAGCTGCAACTGAGCCCTTTCTCCTCCACCACCTCACTCTCTACTGACGGCGTCCCTCAGGGCTCTACCCTTTGCTGTGGCTCTTCAACATCTATCTCACCCATCTGGCTCTCCTAATCTCCTCCTTATCTCCTCATTTCCAGTGTCATGCTGATGACACACAGCTTTCCTTCAAACTTCCCTCCACTACCTCCTCCTCTCTCATCCCTGATTGTCTGACCACCACCCAGAATTGGTGTGCAGTTAATGATCTCTGTCTTAATGCCAGTAAGATGGAGATCCTTCTAATTGGGACACCTGCACCCTGTTTCTCCCTACCCTCTGGCTGCCCTCCTTTGGCCCTCTACCCTCCCCATCCTGTCAGGCCCAAAATCTTGAAGGCATCTTTTACTCTGCACTCTCCTTCACCCCTCATATCTTGGATATTGCCAAGAAGGCAGACTTCCAGCTTCACCTCCTTAGAGGTATTCTCCCTTTCCTCACCTTTCCTCAGAAGCTCAACGTCTCCATAGCTCTGGTCCTCTCTAGGCTGGAAAACTCTAAAATCCTCTTCCTCAATCTCACCCCTTCAGCTAATCCAGAATAGGGCTGCAAGACTTAACCTTGGCCTCAGGCCCAGGAACTGTAGCTCTCCAGCCCTACAATCTGTCCACTGGCTCCCGGTGGCAGCAAGGATCAAATTCAAGATCCTCTGCATTGTCGACAAGGCTTTCTAGGGCCTGGGACCACACTATCTCCAACTGTGCCTCCCTAGATTCCTCCCTTCTCGAGCCCTCCGCTCCTCTAACTCCAACTCTCTGCTTGTCAACCGCTTCTCCAAGCAGAGAGCGGGGGGCAGGTCTCTCTCCTCGGCTGGTGCCTCTCTTTGGAACAGCCTCCCTGCCCCTCTAAGACTTGAGCCGGACCTTCTTAAATTCTGGAATCATCCATCTCAAAACTACTTTTCTATACCTCTTTCCTTTCCCTGCTAATTACCCCACTGCCGCAGCGACTGGTGGCCTGGTCCTTCATGAATCTCACAGGTTACCAGGCCTTCTACCCAGTCGACACCAGCACCCCCCCTTCACCCCTCACCCCCAGCACTACCCGCAGAGGCTCCTTGCCTTGCAGCTGTGCATCCCACCCATGGGATTCCTCTGCCCCTAGCACCTAAATACCATAATAGTAATAACTATAATTCCCATAATTCCAAGAACAAAGAGCAGGCCTGGATGATGTTCTCAAACCTGGCATGGGGTGAACAGCATTTGGAGGGTGCCACCCACCATGGACACATTTTGACCCGCCCAACAAATCACTTGCCTCACAAAAACTTCAATGCACTCACATACATGCCAACCCTCCTGATTTTGGCGGGCGACTCCTACATAGCTCTCAACCATTTGTGCTGCAAAGGTGGGTGAAAACACCCTATTTTGTTTTTGGCGGGTGAGAGCCCATTGAAATTAATGGGCATGCAGGAGGCTTGGCGGGTGAGTCAGCTCTTTACAAGGCGGGTGACAACCGCCAAAAGCGTGTGATTTCAGAGCTATGCTCCGCATTTTTCTTTTAAAAATGTTGCTATTTTTTACTTTCTCCCTCCTGTAAGGAACTCATGGTGGCAACAGTAAAGACAGGCACAGGTGATCACAGTTCAAGGGTGTTTATTAAACTGTATGTGCAGGGTGGAAAAACACCTCATCTGAACCTAAATCTAAGATGGGAGCAAACTACAACTATCAAATAATAATATGGCAGTCCTAGTGGCGTCTTGCTTGTCAAATAAAAGGCCCTATATTAAGAAAACCTATTACCAATCCTTACAACAAATACCAAGAAAAGTGTGGGATAGTGTTCATAAGAAAGAAAGAAGTGTTCACAAATGATAAGTCAGGATGCGGTAGCCGGTGTTCTCACTTCCCCACGTTTTGAGCACGGGATAAGGCGGGACTCCTGAGCACAGCACATACTTGATCTTTCCCAGCACGAGACAACAGTTCCGCTCTCAGCTATTAGGACTAAACCCCTCTGTGACCACTTTGACCTTTTCCTTGTGGCTCTCCTTGGGCCTTCTGGTTTCGGTAGTTTGAACCAATGCGGGATTAACCAGAGTCTCTCGGGTGAGCTCCCATGTGGTGCCAGACCCCCCTTTAGCTGGTTTTCCCTTGGGCCTTCTGGTTTCGGTAGTTTGAACCAATGCGGGATTAACCAGAGTCTCTCGGGTGAGCTCCCATGTGGTGCCAGACCCCCGATTAGCTGGTTTTCCCATAATGTTAACAGTGCTTTTAACTTTCTTTAAATTGCCACTTTTGCGACTTTTGTTCAACACAGTTCGATTTCTTATCGGCTCTCCCCTCGACTCACCGGCTGTGATGAACCGCTTGGCTTTTCTAGTATCTGGAGTCAAGGCCTGTACTACGGTAGCAGCCATCTCTCTCTGTCCTGCTTATCAGCGTAGGCATGCTCTGTGTATCATTGACATCTGCTGCAACACACGTTGGCTATTGTTCACGGTCTTACGATTCCTTCTCCGGAGGCTTCGCTGGTCTGGGTCAGAAAGGGTATGGTCGCTCCTCTCCTCATCGCCCTTTCGATTCTCTGCGCCTTTCTCCTCCTCTTGAAATGCTGTGCTTGGATAGCTGTCTCGTTGTGCGGTTTGCATTGCTCGTATTGTGCTCTCATGCTCCACCTTTTATCCCTGTGGGGAAGGGAAAGGGCCGTCAGGTGTGTGTGATTCTGGTCGACTGCCAGACTTTGCCTGACCCTGGTGTTGGGACATGTCAGGTAAACGGCTCTGGTGTTAGTCCATTGTCTTTCGTGGTGTGCGAAAGTGGTTGGGTCGGAAAAGGGGTGGGTAGAGTGTTTGAGTATCCTACGTGGTAGGATGAGGAAAAGGTGTTATAAGAAGGGGGAGACCGCATCTCACCCGTCAGTGCCCCACTTCCACTTCCCGAGGACCCCCCATCCAGGTGATCCTCCCTCACTGCTCCACCCCCAGGAACTGGATCCAATAGCGATGGCTGTGTCCTGGCCACCTGGATGACAGATTCCTGAGGACTAGTCAGGTAGACACCTTCAGGTTTCTAACCTCAATGCAACCCAATGGAAAATGTAAGTTACTCCTGCGTTTGTTGCAAAAATCACCTTCACAGGTGCTGAAAAATGTTGCCATGCATGGATTCACTCCCCCAGGAAAACCTTTACCAGCAGACAAAAATGCAACAGTTCCTAATGACTTCAATAGTCTCACCAGACACCGACCCGATAAATGATAATTGCCCTCCTAGTAAATGATAACTGCCCTTCGAGAGTCAATAGGTTAAGAGGTATGGGAAACTTGAGAGCAATGACATACCCCTGGGGACATCATTTAGGTGTTGCCAGTGGTCACACCGCCAACCTGTGAGGTCTCCCTTGCTACCCCCCAAAAAACAAAAGAAATGTAAATTGAGGGTCCTGGGCTGTGGCAAGCAGCATGTGGCTCTTTGTTTCTGGAGTGGCTGGTTTTCTGATAGCTATAGCCGGTAAGATAGCTCAGTAGGTTGAGCGCTCACTGCTGCAATGGCATGTGATCTGCAGGTTGCAGGTTCGACACCCGGCAAGGTCAACTCAGCATTTCATCCTGCTGAGGTTGATAAATGAGTTCCAACACAGTATTTATTTATATGTGTTCTACATGAAGCGCTTAAGTGTAAGTGCACCATAATAACACATCATTATTGTTTGGCATTGGACGTCTGCTGGCATTGACCGTAATTTGGTAATATGGGCCTATGCGTGCTGATATTAACAGTACATATCTAAATCTATCTAAATCTGCCTGCCTCTACTCTTCGCCCTCTGCAACTTATCCAGAACAGTATTGCAAGACTTGTCCTTGGCCTCAAGCCCAGGATCGTATCTCTCCAGGACTGAAATCTCTGCACTGGCTCCCAGTGGCTGCAAGGATGAAGTTCAAAACACTTTGCATTGTCCACAAGGCCTTCTGGGCCGCAATACCTTCAACTCTCTCTTCCCAAATATCTTCCTTCTCGAGCTCTTCGTTCATCCTCCTCCAACTCCCTCAGGGTCCGTCGCTTCTCCAAGCAACGAGTTGGTGGTAGATCTCTCTCCTCGGCAGGGGCCTCCCTCTGGAACAGCCTTCCTGCCTCCCTGAAACTTGAGGAGAACCATCTCCGGTTCCGGAAGCACCTCAAAACATTCCTCTTTGCTTCTGCTTTCTCTCCCCTGCTGAATTCCTGGCTGAAACTGCACTGGCTACCTGGCCACCCTTTGTGACCCTGGGCCCAGGTCCTGCCATTTTCACACCTGTCCTGTCTCCCTGGCAACCCCCGCATCTGGGGTCTGTATTCTGTATCCCTATAGTGCCCCACCAGCACTTATGTCTGCTCTTACCTTGCACTTTCCACCATCTGGCCGTTATTTATCTTAATATTCTACTATCCCATGTACTGCACTTTCCCCTCTCCATGTATTTCACTTCCCCTCTCCCTTCCCCCTCGCACTTTTCCCCTTCCCCCTTCCCATGCACTTGCGTGATCTGAATGACACCTGGCCTAGTAAGATTGTTGCCTGTCTTCCCTCTGTTCCCCCTCCCTTGCCTCGTCGCGCCTCGAAACACTTGTGTATAGGCGCGCTATAAATGCCATATCATATCTTATCATACATATGGTGATCCATTCTTGTATGAAATGTATATCACGTTACAGCAGTGGTCTTGAAACTTTTAGGCCTGGGCCCTCCCAACCAAAATGTGGGCAAGCTGGCCTGCCAAAAATGCCAAATGGACAGTAAGTCCAAATGGCTATGAACTATTGCGCGCCGTCACCGCCCCCTACTCCCAGTATAGTCCTTTGGCTCCCCCACCTGCTCCCGTCACAGTCACTGGACTCCCTCATCCCACTCCTAGATCAGTCCCTGTGCTCTCCCCACCCCACCCCACCCCACCACAGACCCTGGGCTCTCCAAACCTTGCTCCCGCTACTATACCATGGCTCCCGCACATCCTTCTCCCACATAGTCCCTGGACTCCCCCAACCTGCTCCCAGCACAGGCCCAGGGCCAGTGGGGGCTGGTGAATTTTTTAAGTGGAAGGGCATAAATATTTCCACCAGATATGCCATCGCGACCAAGCGCAGAGAGGGAGCTCGAACCAATCAAGAAGGGATCGGGGGGGTTCCCCCCGTGAATTCTTTTAAAATAATGGGTTAAAATGTTGCATTTTAGAGCATACTTTTTAAAAATGGGTAAAAAGACAGTTTGCAATTGGTGCTGGGGGCCCAGGGGGCAGTCATTATATTTTTTACTGGACATCTATGGTAGATGTCCAGTAAAAAGATGCCATCCCTGTCCCCTTCGACCCACAGTGCCTAACACAATCAACATGATTATGTGTGTATGCAAGGCGCTGGAGGGCCAAGGGGGAAAGCATGGTATTTTTGACTAGACATCTATGATAGATATCCAGTACAAAAATACCATCCTCTTCCCCTGGGCTCCACAGCGCCTCAGAAGCGCTACAGAAGCGTCTATACACATATTTAAATGAAAAATAAATTGACCAAAAATGTACCTTCTGCAGGGGCGTGCCTATGGGTGCTGAAACGCCCCACTCCCAGTCATGCCAACATTCTGAAGCCCCTGAGAGGGAGATTTCAGCACCGAAATTGGGAGAATGCATTTTCCCCATAGGAATGCATTGGGGATATTTTTATTTTAGGTGGGAGACAGTCAAAAATAGTACTGTTTTTAATTAAAAAAATCAGGAGTCTCCCGTCTAAATCGTGAGGGTTGGCATGTATGCACTCCAGGCTGCTCTGTCTGTATATGCGAGGAGGCGCAGGAGCTCCCCCCGCACATACAAACATGCAGTGCCCCAGCCAGCATTTCCAATGAGCTATGCAAAGCCATAGCTCTCAACCCACATGCTTTTGGTGGGTGTCACCCGCCTTGTAAAGGGCTGACTCACCCGCCAAGCCTCCTGCACCCCACTCATTCCAATGAGCGTTTTACCCGCTAAAAACAAAATCGGGTGATTTCACCGCCTTTGCAAAACAAATGGTTGAGAGCTATGGCAAAGCTGGCGAAGCAAAACGCCCCCAGCCTTGCACGGCTCAGTGAGCATGTACATACAGTGTTTCCCTTTGACAGTTCAGCCAGCCCAGGAGCACTCCCTCAGATGGAAAAAGCAGCTGAGGGAGTTCTCAGTGTTTCACTGAACTGGCTCCTCGGCACCTCCATAATGGATGAGGGGGCCATTGGGTGGATGCCCCCTCGCCCATTATGGATGAGCCGCCAGGCTTGCACTGGCCTATAGGGCAATGCCTGTACCAAAAATACAAAATGCCAGTGTGGGCCAGTCAAAATGGGGGACTTTTTCACTGGTGCCTAAGATAGTTTTATGCTCCAGTCCGACCATGTGAACTGACCCTGCCCATTCCCTCCAATCTAAAAAACAAAAACAACATTTAAAAAAAAAAAATCCATTCATGCCAGGCTCTTGTGCCCCCCACCCCCTACACCCCCTGTGATCCGGGCGGCGCCCCACAATCTGAAGACCTCTGCTTTACAGTGTTATCGTAACCATATTTTTCGTAGTGTACCATAGCTCTCAAATGTTTGGGTTGCAAAGGCGGGTGAAAACACCCGATTTTATTTTTGGCGGGTGAGAGGCCCATGGGCTTGCAGGAGGCTTGGCGGGTGAGTCAGCTGTTTACAAGGCGGGTGACACCCGCCAAAAGCATGTGAGTTGAGAGGTATGGTGTACCTAGAAACAATGCTATGTGATGCCACTTCCTGTTTTGTCAATGGGTGAAAGGCTGTGTTCCATAGCTTCCTGTGATGTCACTTCGGGGTGGGGTCAAATGACATCACTTCCTGTGATGTCATCCATAGCTCTGAACCATTTGTCTCGCAAAGGCGGGTGAAATCACCCGATTTTGTTTTTGGCGGGTGAGACGCCCATTGGAATGAATGGGCGTGCAGGAGGCTTGGCGGGTGAGTCAGCCCTTTGCAAGGCAGGTGACACCCGCCAAAAGCGGGTGAGTTGAGAGCTATGTGTCATCAGAGGTCAAGGGTCATGTGATGTCACTTCTGCTACACCTTGCATTTTGGTGAAATGATGTCCCTGTACATACTTGCCTACCCTACAGATTTAGGCAGTAGGCTACTGCTTTTTAAGCAGTCCTGCTGCCAACAGATTTCAGTGATAGATCCTACTGCTTTTTACAGTGGCAGGTAATTTATGTGACTCTAAGGCAAGCTGCAGGACCAATCATGCAACACATTAATTAGCATAGCTCTCAACCATTTGTCTCGCAAAGACGGGTGAAATCACCCGATTTTGTTTATGGCGGTGAGACGCCCATTGGAATGAATGGGCGTGCAGGAGGCTTGGCGGGTGAGTCAGCCCTTTGCAAGGCGGGTAACACCCACCAAAAGCGGGTGAGTTGAGAGCTATGAATTAGCCTGTCTATACAGTGGTTTGGTAGGTGATTACTTTGATTGGGATCAGACCAATCCACTGTCCTGACAGCTACTTGACTCTGTCCTGCACTCTTGCGGGACAACCATTAGGTGAACCACCAGTGAAGTCAAGTGGCAGAGTGTAACACCATCACACAGCATCTGCCATCAGACTGAGGGGGTATCAGTCGCCATTTCATTCAGTGTTCAACTTCCAATATATATGTACTGCCTGGGCTGCTGCTAAAGAGCAGTGGCAGGTGTTGCCTACCAGCTCTGTGTGATTACCTTCTGTGAAGTTAGGTAATATAAATTGGTGTAAAGTTACTATTCAGAATTATACATTTTTAACATTTCAACAGCTTTCCATGTTGTGCTGTTTGATGGTTTGTGTATTTTAGAATGCTTCAATGTTGCCAACAATGTATGATTTGTATTTTTCTGTGATGTCATTGTTATGGGAATTATTATTTTTGAAACTTGAAAAATCCTACATCTTTTTGGTCACAGAATGTTGGGAAGTATGCCTGTATACCTCCACTCCCCCATTCCACCAAAAGATGATTCCTTCCCTTGTATGGGAGAACGGGCAAAAACATCTCACCTCACCCACCTTGGGCAATGAAAAGGTGGAAATCTAGTTTAAGTGTGTTCTGTATTGCCCCTTTGTTTGCACTCTGTAATAACTTTGAGGGGATAAAGTAAGCAATATTGTTAAAAATAAATGTTGTAAAGGATAGACTCGGAAAAGATGGCGTGCATGTTTATTTATTCCAAAAGTGATACCGAAATCTTTAAGACGAGAAAAAGGGTCAACGCCACAGTCTTCGATTCGCAACATAAGTTGACGGTGGTGCATGGTGTAAACATATATAATGTATATAATTCCATGAACAGCAATTTCTGAATGGGGAACGAAAGCGCTGTGAAATTACACTACGCTAAGATGGCCGCTCAGTTCACGGGAATTTAACGAAGTATCTTTGGCCTCTTGTCCTTTTTCTTTTTTCATGTCTTGAGGGACCCCGAAACATGGATGGCAAGAGAAATAATTGACAGGCTGAGGTATGCATTATGGCGCGCGGTCAAGTACTTCTCACCTTACACCTGGCTGCATTTGCCTGGAGCGCTTACGGTGTTTGGCGAAACCTGGAGATCACCGGATTAGCCCCAGGACACGGCGCCCATACGTACGGAGGTCGGTGGAAGTATCTGACCTTTATGAACCAGGTGAGTTTACATAAAACGTGAAGTAGGAAAGGTAACGTTGCATTTTGTCCTGCGTAATCAGTGCCCCAGGCTTCATTTAAAACGTACCATCATTACATAGAGATGCCAATATTTCCCATTCCAAACAGGGAATGCTAGTGTAGTCCACATTTTTACTTTGCATTCTGGGACTTGTAGTGTGGAATTTATGATGGTAAGACCAAGATTGCAAGTCCCGAAATTCAAAGAAAAACCAGCATTGGCAAAGGCCAAAGTCTTGGCTATTATTATGTAGGTGTGCAAGAGAGATTTTCCCGGGACTTCCATGATGGTCATTTCTGCCCATAAGATGACAACATCTGTCAAATTGGGTTAGGTTTTGACAGGCACTGTTATATTTGTTATATTATATGCCCTGGTTCTATCTAATGCCTATAGATGAGCCAAACTTATTGGCTGTGCCAATGCTTGTTATTGTCAGGAATTCAGTGCAAGGAACAGATGCAAGGTCACACATAATGATTATAAAGCAAGTGACTGAAGACACGGTTGGAGGAGACCATTTTTATTAAAGCAGTAGCTGGTCTATAGTTGCAAGTATGCTATTATCTGACAGAAGACTCCTTAGGAATAACAAAGGCTTACCTTAAAAGCACAAAGAGATCCTCGGAGGAGGTGGTTTTAGATGGAGCGGGCAGGTAGTGGTTGATCATGGTCAAAGGGACCAGAATGGCAATGAGTGGTCAATGGGTTTCTAAATATCCAAACAATAACAACAGCATGTGTGCCCCCTCACTTATCTCTCTCCTAACTGCACTTCCCATGCCAGTAGTTGCAGTTCATAGGTAGAGCTTTAATTGCCAATTTTTGATTCCAGAGCCCTCAATTTTCAAGTGGCCATCAGTGAGAAGATCACACCGTCTGTGTTTTTATTTATTTATTTATTTATTTATTTATTTATTTTTAATTCCAAGAAAAAACACAACTGGATTGCCTTCTCCCACATAGTGACGTGAAACTTGAGAACGTAATTTGGCCTCCCTCCTATATTAAGAGAGTTAACTATTTGAACTTGGATTGCGATATGAGTGAGCTCAACTGTACTTCAGGAAAGTATTTTGATTTACCTCTGTCTGCAAACCAATGGACAGGGTGGTGTATTGTGATTAGCCCCCAGCCATTTCCCCTTGAGCCCTCCATTCCACTTTCTAAAACAGGCAAAATAAAAATAGTCACTAACTATTTCAGGAAAGGTTATGGCAAATGTATGGATATGACATGTGGCCACTCAAAAACTAGGAATAGAACATACAACACACATTTGCATTGATCAATTAAATAATCAATGATGTGGAAAGCTGAAGCGCCAGTTTATAGACACAACTAAATAAAAATAAAAAAATGGGGGAACATACTCAACGGGAAGTTCTTTACAAGAATTGAACATATCCTTTCTTGAAATATGCACATTTCTTTCTATTTGACCTTCCCAACTGAAGAAAAAGCCCAGGACACACAAGCATTTGCCACCAGAACAGATTTTCTAATCACATTGCAAAGTATAAAAGGTGTGCATCTTTTATTTAGAAGCCTCTGTAACATAAACGTGTTCTATATAGCAGAATGTCATATGAGATATTCTGTAGACTTCAGATGACAGATTCCTTTGGTCTTGAGACTTAAGTCCCTGGCCTCAGCCGCACAGTCAGGATTCGATTCACAGCCGTGGGGTTGTTTTTTTTTCATGTGGGGGCAGTAATTATTATTATTTTTAAAATAAACAGGGGGTGGCGTTAGCCCGATGTAAAAAGTGGGAGGAAGCTATCCCCCCGGCTGTACGCGCCACTTGTGCCCTGTTCTTAATGCAGGCCAGTGGGTCCTCGGTCATCCAGTGCTTCCATGAAGTGTCCACAGATGCATCTAGGTGAGTCACAATATCCCTCCGTGAACACGTGACATGTGCAGGGAATATTTCTTATAATACATGGTCTCCCCATCCCCGCCTTCTGTACTCTCGTGATCTAGGTGACCTAAGATATCTTCCAACGTTCATATGTAGGATAAGTTGCTCACTCGGTTAAACTTTACAAAACAGTTGTGTGATGCAAGGAAATATTGTAAGTGTTTAATAAAACTGCATTTAAAAGCCCTGTTGACGATTAAAGTAAGTGGGAACATACAGATAGTTGGCAACTCTCCAGTACTAAACTGTATCGGTGCACTTGACACAAGACCACCCATTTCTCTTAATCTACTAATGGCTGTGAACGGTCATAGGCAGTTCACAAGCAACGAATCTAAAAAGCTTGCGATGCCTTTAATTTGGTGCTCACGTGGCAGCTACAAGCCTGCTCTGTGCTGGCTCAAGCAGCAGCACTGTGACGTCACAACTGAACTGTAGTAAGCTCATACAGTTATGATATTTGAATAGTTATGCCCATTCCTATTAGCACTCTGGGCAGAGGAGGCGCCCCATCAGGTGGCTCAGCATGTGGGCTGAATCTCCTGATCATACACTAAACTGCAGCTGCTTGCACCTGCCAGCATCCCTTCCCTCTGCCACTCCCCGGCCCTAACTCATGCACCTCCATTTCTCCCCTCCTCTTCTGCAGTGCGGCTCCAATGCCCTGATGCGTCCAATGCAATGGAAGCGGAGAGGCATGTGGCGGAGGGTGATGTGAGGTGTCAGTGGAAGTATGAAGAGAGCACCTGGGCAATTGCCTGCACATTGTGGGCCCTGGCATGGCGTAACTGGTGTTAGGATTTCTATCAGGCGACGCACACCTTAGTCTCGACCTAGTATGCAGCGCACAATTGAAATGCTTATGTTTTTTAGATTAGATTCAATATTGAGATGGTACACCACTCATATCACACCCCCTTTTCAAATACCCTGGGTCACGGTGGACCATGAACCAGGCTGGTTGGTAAAATATAATTATTTATTTATTTGAAAATGAAAAGAAATTGTACAATTTTTAATATGGGGCAGCAATCACCAATGGGGTGATGATTACAATAGGAATGTAAGCAATGCACTTAGTTAACCTTCTATTGACATATCTACAAAACACCAGGGAATAGGAGCACTTTTTGAGTTTAGGTAAGATAGCACTTGAGTTAGAATTTCCCCTCGCAAGGTTCCCTCAACCCACAAATAATCAATTCTAAATGGATAAACAGAAGCAGCAGGTTATTGGGAATGACAAACAGGAGGCTGAATTGAAATCGGACCTTCCTTCCCCAAACAAGAGAGAAAAACGGATTTCAAACCCTTGCAATGCTAAAAATGATACTCGGAAATGGATGAATAGAATAATGAATGTGTGCAAAAACCTTAAAACAAATACAATTCTTCACTAAAGCAACAATGTAAAGGTGCAAACGATCACAAGCAAGGGATTAGCAAGAGCATACAGTTCGAAAATTAGTGGCATGTTTTAACACATGTTGAAGCAAATGACACGTTGGAAATTTTCCAAACTTTGCAATTCCCGCCTGAAATTACCAACGGTTTTTAATAAAACAGGTGAAATATTGTAAATATGCATGTTTTGTGTTTACTTGTAGCTATAGATCATAGGTACAATATGGAAGTGAAATTAGGTCTCTAGCTGGTAAATTGAGTGAGTTATGCAAGATCTAGAAAGGTGCGTTTTGAGTAAAATGGAGTGGTGAGAAAGGAAATCAGTTTTACTCTACACTAGAGAGTATTCAGGCTAGACGACTAAAGATGGGCACAGTAAGCTCCAGGGTTGATTTGCGAATTCAACCCTAGCTCCCCAGTGCCTGCCCTGGCGTAACCAGTCCGATCACTCCAAAATAGGATTACTAGTTTAGGATTTACACAAGGCAGAATTACTACAGAGATGGAGCGAGCACTAGAAATCAAAGGCAGGGTGGCAAGAATGATTGTGAGAGTTTTACAAGTTATCAGGGTAAGGATAGGATGACTTGGAGAGTGGGATGAGGACAAAGACAAGATAGGCTATGGGTTTAGGTGGGGTGGCAATTGATACTCGCAGTCCACTTTTTAGTTTTTGGATTCTGGACAGTCAGCAATTTGGTCTAACAAAGGACAGCCGGACAAAATCAGCAGGACAGGATCAGCTAGGCAGGGGCTCGTTACCGGTGGACTGGCAATTCTGGTCACTGGATAATATAGGTCATCAGGGTAGCAGGATGGCGGTAGCATGCAGTGAGTGGCTGCAAGCCAAGCTGGATCAGGATGCCAAAAGTACTACAGTTTTCCCCTTGTTAATGGGACATTTACTGGTTTTTGGAATTTGAGGCCTTGCTGGAGCAGGATCAGCAATGCTTGGGTTTTGCAGTGGACCCTGGAGAAGGATCAGCAATGCTTGGCCTTGTAGTTGGGGTCTGGAGTCTGGATAGATGACGGGTACAGGAACGCAGCGCAGGAAATCAGGAAGAGTGTGTGTATAGTCTTGTCGGGGACCCTTATTCATATTGCAAATGACATCATCAAAGTATAGGCTGGACAGGGTTAACTACCCAAGCCCCTAAACTACTTGGATTGGGCAGGGGTGCTAGTCTCTGCCTTGCTCTCGACTGGTTGTATTTCCAAGGGGATGATGTCAGATTTATGAGGTGAGTTTTACAATTTCCAACAACTCCCACATTTACTTTACTGAAAATCTGATTTTGCCAAAAACATACATTTATACACTTGTAATCTCTTAGCAAATTATACACAAATATTACATGTTATGTGCACCACAGATCAGTCCAATCCCCAGGTCTGTGGGACCTTGTTTCGCCTTTCTTATACATTTTGGTAATTTTAAACATGAAAGATTTGGCCTAAAATTCCACAATTTTATACACAGATGCGAATTAACCCAGGGATGTGTGTACACAATTTTATGTTCACAACATTAATACTTTCCTTGGAATCTGTCATATTTTGTAACTTCTGTTCCCCATGCGGCAATGAGTTCTACCAAGTTTTAAAAGAAAGCACATAAAATTATATTAACTTTTTTTTTTTTTTTTTTTTTACAAATTCTTGCTGCAGAAATAACAGCCTATAAAGTTTATTTATAAAATAGTCTTTGTGAACAAATGGCAGTTCCTTTGTTGGGTCATATCTTTTTCTTTAACTTTAACTGCTGCCAATTGTCATTTCCTGCAAGGCAAAGTGGGGGGTTTCTCATCTTAATTGTAGGTTTTATTACCCCTTTCACTTGACAGGTTAGGGTCCCAGGACTTTTATTGTCCCAGCCTGGAGCACAGACGAATGTCTGACGAGTGTGTGAACTTTCTTTGTCCTGGCCTATTCAAAGTTTTTCAAGCTGGCAATTAACACTTAAGTGTCCTGGATTTATGGTGCATCTCCCTTCCTTGGAAGTTTCATGGCTGGCAACTGAATGACTGGTTTTTCTGAGAGCTTGCAAATCCAGCCCATATGTTTTAAACTCTTTAATTTCTTATTTTGGGTCCTGAATTAAAACAAACCTGTGAAAGAAGATGGCCTATGTGTGTATTATCACTACCACTAACATAATCCCTTTACATTGCTAAGTAAGCATGCTTTCATTCAACAATTTATTTTAAATGGGCCATTTTTTTTTCTTCATTCAGCAAAGCCCATTTTTCCACATGTGTTAAAACTGCTAGCATTTCTTTCTTTAAATTCGGGTTGGCAACTCCCTCAGATGCCCACGTTGTCTTTGTAGCTGTAGTCCTTTCCTTGAATGCAGGAGTTTTCTCTAAAGCATAGATACATTTGACACTGACCTGGCTCAGATAGTTAAAGTCTCTTTGAACTGCTGAGCCTGGTTACATTTGGAAATAAATTAAATGTGTGTTCCCATACGAGTGAAAGTGAAGTTGCTTATTGATTTCTCCCAGAGTTGGTTTGACTGGGCCTGTCATTCAGGAATTAGGCCTGGTTTTGGTGAAGCACAGTGAAATATCCTGGGCATGGCAGGGCCTTTTTAATGACAGTGGTTTCAGAATGAACAGATGGAATTAACATAAAAACAGCATGTTTAAAGGGTGAAAATGTTTCATTTTGAAGGGGATTTTTGACTTTTGCAGCAATGCAGTGATGCCTTTTCACTTAATTCCATTTATATGTTTCAGAACACACTGGCATACTTTTTCAGTGTGTCCCCTTGTTCTATCTTGCCTGAAGTGTGCTAGGCAGGATGGTGCAGCCATCTTTTTGTTGCTTCCAAAACGCAGTTTTGAGGTCCTGGTGCACACAGGAGCCAGCGCAGCCAGGTTGTTGTTTCTTGTGCAAATGCAGCTTAGTGATGTGAGGTAATGCCGTTGAGTGGGTCAATATATCCCACACTGGACACAGCACAATTTAGCCTAAAATTGAGCGAGATGGGACAAGAAGGCACAACAAAACATAGCAAAAGTTTAACTCCCTCTTCGCTACTTCGTAGTTCTGCTCTGCCCAAGCAACTCCTAGTGGAGGAAATCAAGGCTGGAATACTAGAATCTCTGGTGCCATGACTCGGTAGGGAAAATGTATGCCCTGTAAAACCAAGTGGTCCAAGGCTGAGCCGGTGTGACAGTAGCGCAATACAAGCTGGCTGACCAGTGGGACAGTAGCAGAGGAGCTGAAAGAGACACTAATTTTGTCCCTTAAAATATAAAATCTGTCCAATTGTAAGGCTGGTGCTATGACTTTAAATGGGGCACCGTTTTTATCTTTTCATCAGTCCTGACCAACTAAACTGCTAGGAGCTGATTAACCAGTAAGTGTTCCCTCCAGCCCACCGTGCTCCTAGGGTCTGAGGAAAGAGGAGACGTTCCTTCTGACCAGTCTGACTATAGATTGGAGACAACTGTTCTGTGTGTGATTGCGCCAATATCCAATGTTGCCTCTTCACATTGAACACATTACTGCACCTCCCCTCCACCCAGGCAAACACACCACACGCCCACATTGTGGGGAGATTGCATTGGAATACGGGGCTGTGTAAAATTAAGCAGGTGCACGATCTGTGTGCTTTTGTATTTGAACAAGTTTTGGTCTGATGGGCTTTGTGTTTATTTTCTTGTGAACAAGCGGCACGGCCACTCCTTGAAGAAAAAAAAAATAATAATAATGAATAAAAACCTTCACTGGACCCTGCCTCCCCCAACAAAAACAGGCCCATTACTACAGTACCCTTCCTACTACACAGGTCCAACACTTCCTAGAAACTAACTGCATTCTGGATATGCGTCAATGTGGCTTCTTCCCTGGTCACAGTACTGAATCAGCACTACTTGACTTTTAAAAAAAATAAGTAAATAAACTATGTGAGATCATGGATGCAGGGAAACCAGTTCTACTCCCCCTCGACCTATCTGCAGCGTTTGACCTAGTGGACCTTACAACCCTCTGAAGACACTTCACTGCCTCAGCTCAGTTCTCTCATACATCCACCACCCGGATCACCTCCTTCATCGAAGGTAGAGCCATGAGTGTTCTCAGACCAGGCCATCTCAGCTCCTACCACAATCCATTGCGGAGTCTTGCAGAGCTCATGTATCTCTCCCACTCTCCAACATTTTTACTAAACCGCCCTTTGATATCTTGGACTCCATCGGCATAGCATACACCAACTATGCCGACAATACCCAGGTTTCCTCCCTCTCTCCAGCACCTACGAAATGAATACTAAAGCACTCGAGCCAGTTTATGCTACCATCCAGGCCTTGATGGCGGTCAATGAACTTTTCCTAAACGGAGACAAAACCGAAATCCTCTTAGTCGGCCCGAGTAAACCCTCAATTATCTCAAGTCAATACACCTCCTTCACAATCGACAACACACAAATTTGTGTCTCACCTTTCCGTTAAGACACTAGGGATCTACTTCAATGGCACACTCTTCATGTCACGCCAAGTAAACGCTATTGCCTCTTCAGCCGCGTACTCCCCTACGCTGATCAATGCGGTGAAACCCTTCCTATCTACTCAGAACTGTCTCTCCATTGCCAGAGCCACAATAGGTGCAAAACTAGACTATTGCAACGTCCTATTAGCTGGCACGTCAGCAAAAAACGGAAACAAACTTCAAACAATTCAAAACACTCTCTCCGGGCTGCCCTCAACATACCGAAAAGGGAACACATCTCAGCTGCTAGACGCTCTGCACACTGACTCCCCGTCAAAGAATGTATCCTATTCAAGACCAGTGCCTCACTCACACAGCCCCACCGTATCTGGCAACAAAAGGAGTCGGAGCCGGTTCCTCCAGGCCCAGCAGATCACACTACTCCAACCAACTTAACATCCCCATTGTCAAAAGCACCAAGGCGGGCAGTGCCAGTTTCCCCTTCATCACTGCAAGACAATGGAACACCTTACTACCCACCCTCAGGAACGAACCCTCATATACTGCCTTCTGCAAAGCCCTCAAAACTAGGATGTCCATCTAACCCACACACCTGCTTCCAGCCTTATACCGCCAGTTACCCGTGTGTGCTCAATTGTTTCTGGGATGTACACAGTTCACCGGTAACCCATCGAACCGCCTAGTCTGCTATGTCTATCCTCTTTAACCAAGCAACTTGTGTACTTGTTCCACCAGGTTCTCCTTTAACCCCACTAACCTCGGACATGTTATGTATCTTTCCACTGCAACTTTCCTCATTGTAACTGCGGCACAATACCCAAGGGCTGCTTTGTGTGTTTTATAAATGTAAAAATAAAATAATAAATATTATGCTTAACTCTTCACAAACTGGAGCAGCAAAACACAAAAAAATAAAGTTTCATCAAACTTAATAAAGAACTATAATTTCCTTTAAAAAGGGTCGTTTTTTAAACTTAAATGCTTCGACTCGGAGCATCACGCGACTGCATAAATCAGTTATGAGAACTGCCGTCCCATAAGCCTTCAAGTCCGTCCCAATTATTCCTCTTTCTTTGATGCTCGAGCAGCAGGTAAGTACAGCGCTGCACTGTTTTAAATTGAAAGTCTAGTCAGGCTAGAAGGACAGTGCCTACTGTGAGCTATCGGCGTTAGATCAGTGCGATCTTCGTGCAAGGGAACTCGGCATGCACCTTTAACTCAGTGCGTTAATACGCTGCTCGTTATTATCATTAAGCCTTTTGTTTCCTTTTTACTTTTTGCACATTACTCATCTGTGTTCCGAGCTGGAGTGCATTCACTGGCAGCACTTTTGGCTGCCCATCGGGACCCGCTGCGGTCACGAAGGTGATGCACACTGTGCGCAACTGTTTTTTTCACAGTTCCGGCGCAGTGCCTCCTCTCCCACAGAGGACAGTATATAATGAGAGGTCATTTGTTGTTTTTCTCATCAGTTTGCCCGAAATCTGGAAAAGCAGCGTCCTCTACATGGAACAGGAGATGCACAGGCCAAATCAATGTACCCTATTTTTTTTTCTCCCCCCAGAGAGGTCATGTACAGCACTAGGCACAAGAATTACCGGGGACAATTCTCCACTAGGGGGGATTTATTTTCACAACTCGCCCATATTGACCCCACAGTAGTTGGGAAGACCAAATAAGCAAGCAGGAGATCTCTCAATCGACAGTGAGCCGCTCAGTCAGCTCAAACTCCCTGAGAGACCCAGCAATATATGGTGAGGGAAATGAGGGAAACAGTTTTTGCTGGGCTAGGGCCCCTCAGCTGAAAGCTTGATGCTTTAGACGATTGCCTGGACCTGCCTTTACTCTGCTGAGAGGTGATGCAATCTGGTGAAGAGAGAGCTGGGTGGGAGAAGATCTAAGACCCACAGTGCAGGAAGCGCCCTACCTCCCCTGGATTCTGCGCTTGACCAGCACTCAAACACCAGACGCACCGTCTCAGCTCGATCCTTCGAACACGTTTGGGATCACGATCACATGAGAGCTGATGACAGACTCTCTAGCCCAGAGGAAGACTTTCAGGTCGAGGAGGACTCCTCCTTATCGGCGATCTATCCCAGTGCCAAAGAGTCAGATGTCTGCAGGGACTCTGTGAGCTCGGCCCCCAGCAGGGAGGATCAGTCATGTAAGAAAGGCCTGAAACGCAAGAGGAGAAAGGAGGACTGGATAGATGAGCTGTCTGGTGAGTATCTTGACCCAGACTTACTCGTGCACCTGAGGTCCGCCGAGTTGGAGCTTCCCGCAAGGTGGTAAGTTATCTGATCAAATGGCTGTGCACACCGAATGGCCCAGACCATTGCTTTAGGGCAAGGTGGCAGAGATACTGGAGATGGACTCCAGGATTTTGACCTTCATGGGGCTATGCGAAAGAGATATTACAAAAGGCATAGACCGGTCCTGGAGGGCGTGCCAGAATAAACTACTGGACTTAATGAGACTTCTGGTGAATATCCTTCAGATGGCTGAAGAGGCAAAGGAAATCGGCACACCGATCGACCCATATATACTAGCAGAATGGGTCCAGAGAGCAGTCTGCCTTATCGGCAACGTGAACTGCACCATATCAGTAGAGTGCAGGAGATACATTTTGGGTTAAGATCGACCCGAAGCTTGGAGAGTTGGCCTCCTAGGCCGCATTTGCAGCGAAGGCCAGCTTTTCAGTGAAGCCTTTGTCAACGACATGGTGAGATTTGCTAACACCTATGCAGTCTTAGACTAGACAAGGCCCAGGTCTCACTGAAGACCATCTTCGACCTGAAGATTTTTGGAAGGGCGGGCTGAAGCAGGGGCCACTCAGCCAGCTGGGGTGCAAGTCAAAGGCCCTACAATAGAACGGCATGGCGAGGCCAGGACAGAACGCTGAATCCATTCTTCCCTTCCAGGGTAAGCGGTAGAGGCAGTGGATGGAGAGGCAGCAACGGACAGCAAGCCGCCACCTCAGGTGAGAGTAAGCGCAGCAGCAAGCAGCATGTATGCAAGCGCAGGTATTCCCACTATCGCCAAAGATGCCTGGGTCTTAGAGACAGTACAAGGGTTCTACCTAGAATTCTATCAGGAACCCATGCAAGAGCGGCTTCCAGTGCCAATCTACCTTTCTGGGGAGGACCAGGAGTTGAAGACAAAAGAGTCAATGACCTGAAAGCTCGCCAATTGGTCTGGCGTATGCGAAGCAGGTTGGGGGTTTGTGACCAACCTCTTTCCAGTCAAAAGGAAGCTCAAGGTAAGACCTGTCATCAACCTCTGGGTCCTCAATGCCTCGGTGATGTACCGTCATTTCAAGATGGAGGGTATTCACCTACTTCAAGATGAATAGATTTGCGGGATGCCTATTTAGCAGTGTTCATCTTTCAGCCACACTGGCGCTACCTGTGGTTCCTCTGGCAGAGACGCCAGTGAGAGTTCACGTGCCTCATGCCCGCCTTTTGGTTCTGTACCAGACTATTCCAAACCAGTAGTGATTGGGTTCCGCAAGAGATGGGCTGGGGGGGCGGCTTGTCAGGTTGATAATATACCTGGACATCTACATTATGGCATAATCAGCAATAGCTGTGCTCTCAAGTGAGAGGGACCATCAGTCACCTGGAGTAATTGGGATTTCTGTTGAGCTGGGAGAAGTCGGAGACGAATCCTGCACAAAGGTTAGAGTTCCTGGGGTTCGTGATAGACCCAGTCCATGTATCATTGAGTCTCTTCTTGATAAAATCAATGCCATCAAGAAGGAGATCAAAGTAATCTTAATAAGGAACAGCATATCTCTGAAGTACAGCATATCCCTGAGATAACTGGCGAGAATATTTGCTTGCCTAGCTTCCTCCAGTCAGGCGATCTTTCCAGGTTCGCTCCACTGCCCAGCCTTTCTGTGCCTCAAGATTCAACACCTCTGTAGGGGCATGACATACGATCGGAGAATACCAATGTCTCAGGAGGCGAGGACGGAATTTCCATGTTGGTTCCAGCACATGGAAGCCTGGAACAGGCAGGCCGTTTTTGGGTCTTCTGCCAGATGTCATATTATAGTCGGGTGCCAGCAGATGAGATTGGGGAGCCCGCTGCATGGCGATCTCGACCGGAGGGAGATGGTTGACAAGACCAAGCTCCACATCAATTGCTTGTAGCTGCTGACTGGTTACTTCGCATGCTTGACGCAGGATCAATTCTTATGCTGCATCCTCCTGAAGATGGACAATTTCTTGGCCATGCAGTACATTGACCGGCTCCGGGGCACCGGGTCCAGGATGTTAGTTGACCCAGCCAAGGACTTCTGGTATCTCTGTCAGGAGAGAAATCCCAGCATGACTTGAGTCGTCCCTGCTGAGCCTAGCCATTCAAGTGGCAGACTGGAAATCCAGGTACATAGGAGAATAAGTCAGTGTTGGTTGATGGGATTGAAGGGACATTGAGGGACAGATTGAACTGGCAGCTGCCCCGTTTCTACAGTTGAAGACCGGACCCGGAGGCATCAGCGACTGACGCCTTTCTGCAAACCTGAGGTCCACAGGCAGACTATGGCTTTCCACACTTTGCCATGATCGTGAGGACGCTGGCACAAGCGAGATGAAAACAGGCGAGACTACCATTAGTTACTCCATCCTGGAGAGGGCAACCTTGGTTCCCTGATCTGCTAGAATTATTGGCCACTATTCCACTCCTTCTCCCTCACCATCAGGACATCCTAGCTGGTTCTTTGGGGAGTGGTAATGCAGGAGTATCAGGGAGGCTGCCCACTTCATCGAAGAGTGCAGGGCCACCAAGACGGCCAAGTCATACAGAGCAGCTTGGGCCTGATGGCGTAGCTGGTGTGGCTAGGGACGTCCATCCCGCTAGTGCTGATGGGATCCATTTGGTTAACTTTCTGGCCGCCTTGGCAGCGCAGGGCAAGGTGTATAGGACAAACCCCTTCAAGTCAGCGATTTCTGCTGGGCAGGAACAGGTCGGGGGCTATCCCATAGGGGAAACTCATTGGTTTGCAGGCTGCTGAAAGGAGTCAAATGCCTTCGGCCTCCGACTCCTCCCAGACCCCCTCCTCCCCCGAACCACCTACCCCTAAGTACATTTGCCTCTGAGATGGTATTACAGCTTTCCCAGAAGTGGTCAGACAATGTTGACCTGTCCAGGAAGGCTCTGGCAGCTAAAGGGGTGTCCCTCTTATGCTTATTAACTTGCATAAGAGTAATAGAGGGCAGGACTTTTTCACCCGATTGGGGGGGGTGCCTTCTTCATCCGGAGAAGGACAAAGACCGCGATCAAGACAGTGAGCTATCCAGCATTTCCACGCAACCCAAGCTTTGCCCAGTCAGGGGCCTCAAAGCGTACGAGGTGCAGGCGGAGCAGCTAAGGTCGCCTGGAGAGTCGGATTTGTATTGCACACCGCAAGCCTTTCAAGGCAGTGGCGATAGCGACTCTGGCTA
This sequence comes from Ambystoma mexicanum, assembly GCF_040938575.1. Taxonomy (NCBI): domain Eukaryota; kingdom Metazoa; phylum Chordata; class Amphibia; order Caudata; family Ambystomatidae; genus Ambystoma; species Ambystoma mexicanum. The sequence goes on from NC_090925.1 coordinate 383,181,988, forward strand.
AACTGGTGAGAAGGTGCATGCAGCAGGCTGGAATATACACATAATGTTTCAGGGCACACTCATCCAGGGGGGCGATGTCCTCTGAACTCTTAGCCTTATGAGCCTGCCTGGAAGATATTCTCAGAGCGGCGCATTGGTCGAACCAGGCGGTATTCAAGACCTTTTACTTCAAGCCGATCGACCAGGTAGCCTCGTTGGTGGTAAGTAAGCTTTGAACAAGAATTATGAGCCTCCGGTTTTGACATGGATTATAGATTTTACATACTAACGTACAGGAAAGTCATTATTTTATCAAAAACACAGAGGTGGGGTATTATCCACCCATACAATCACTCGAGGAGTTTGTAGTAAGAGCAGGAGCGACAGGTGAGACATGCATAAGCAACAAGACAGCAGCCACGAGAGACAGTTAAGAAGTTTAGAAAGCAGCAGCTAGATTTTGATTGCCCACCCAGGAAAGTGACAAAGATACGCTCTGTGTTTCTGTCTTCCGCGTAGGTGTGGTGGTGAAGCCAACAACACCCTGAGAGGAGAGAGGAAATTGTTTACCGTTCTGGGTTGTTATCCTCTTCAGTCGTCATTCAGGTTTTCACTTGCAGCGTCAGAGTTTACTGCAGGGGAGCAGTGAAATAAAGAGGAAGGATTGGGATGGACTTGAAGGCTTATGGGGCTGTAGCCCTCATAATCTGGTGATGCAGTCACGTGATGCTCCAGGTCAGAGCATTCAGGTTTCAAGACTACAAAGACACTACTCTTTGAGGAAATTGTAGTTCTTTATTAAGTTTGATTGATGAAACTTGATTTTTCGTGTTTTGTTGCTCGAGTTGTGAGTTAAGCATAATACTTTGCCTCCATGTCTTTAATAGAATCATGACTTTCCTGTGTGTTATTATGGAAAATCTGTTTTCTCCATCACCACTCTGACCATCCAACACCCACCTAAAAACATATTATATATGTCCTTAATCTACCAATTGATGTAGCCATGAGTGACATAAGACACATGCACTACATATAGTCAATATTATTTTACTAGCGGTACCACCCAGCTTTGCCCGGTTCTGTAGCTGACATGCATGTGGTGGTGTGCTATAGCCTTGTGTATGTTTTATTGTGTCATAACTTGCTATTAATGAAAAAAAAGCTTTTTTCTTCTCTTTTCTGACTGCATGTCTTAATAAAACTGGATACTGTAAGGAATCCACCTTTGTTTGGCAACCTCATTTGAGGTTAATTTTCATGGAGGCTTGTTTCCGGGTGTACCGTCCCCTGCGGCAAGACGTGTTTTTCACTTTTATAAGTATATAATCGATTGCAACACTGTAGTATATAAAACGATGCATGCATGATTGTCGTTGTGTAGTGTACACCTTATATATTCACTTCTATACCTCCTTGTCAGGTAAGCAAAACTAAGACACAGTAATGTAAAGTGATTTAGTCAGGCTTACATACTTTGGTCAAGTGCAGAAGCTGGTCTTTTAGTCCAGGTTTTCTTATTGTACAGTTTGCATTTCAGATAGAAGGGTGCATCTCCTCAATGTTCAATACATTCTACAAAGTTGTCTTTCAAAAGCAACACTCCATCTAGATGCCCAATAAAGTTGACTTGCAGACCACCAGACCATGTAATAAACCAACCTGGCAATATGTGACATTTTTATAGAAACATGGTAGGGGCAAAGGGACACGAGAAAACATACTGCTGCATTGCCTTGTATTCATTTTGCAGATCAGCAAGTATGAGGATATAATCCTCAACAGGTACAATGTCAAATGCAAAGAAGTGAAAATACTCTGTATATATTAAAATCGGCAAACTTATATATTTACCATGAGTAAACTATTTGGAATTTTGACAGTGAAAAAGACATATTTCTACATGTCACTGTGGTGTTTACAGATACATGCAACATTGTGTTGGATTTATTATGAATTTCATATTTCGCTAAGGTACCCCCACTTCTGCCCAATTACAGAATCCCACCCCACAATCGGGAAATAGAAAGAGGCTGTATTTGGCATTAGAACACTTTGAGAGATTTAAATCAAAAGGTGGTACGCTAACCTAATGCTGGGGAAGTGACTACAGTATAATATAAACATAGGCAGTTTGTTTAAAAAAAGAAGAAATTACTTTCCTGTGAAAATTTCACTAAGATCCAGAACACTTGCAATCATTCCAGAATAAAATGCATCTGTATGCCTATATAACTATTTCTAATCCTTATATACCGTAAGTGTCCACATTGCCACCTGTTGGACAGTACGTTTGAAAATTACAATGTAAACAACCATTGGTACCTGAGAAAGATTTACACAGAAAAACATTTCACATTTATTGTACTTAACATGCACTGTCCATTAGAAATGTATTTCCATGTACAATGTGGTGTGGTTGGTTTCCAGCCAATGCGTGTAAGTAAAATACAAGCTATGCTAGACTGCATCCACATCTACAGACGAAATGATGTGCTATCAATTTAGAATTAACAAAATATGGATTTATCTACACTATGTATCGGCACAAAATTGTGATTTTCGGATAGGACAAACTGTCCTACCCATTCCCTTTTGATTATTTTGGTGCATCTAATTTAGTTATGTTTTTTACTTCAACACAATGTTGTTGGCAAGATTTTGTCATTTTACATTGCATCATTATCCATGGGAATGGAAGTGGTTCAGCTAAGCCCCCTTTCATCCCATAATATCTATTTTCAATGACTAGACCTTAACATGTCTTGGTTCATTCATTCTATGTCATGCTATGGAGTATCCGTATCGGTTCATAGCCCCAGTTGTTGACTATACCAGTGAAAATACCGGATTTAGTATATTTAGCTAGGTCTTACAAAATACTGCGAGCGCTGTTCAGAAATTCTATTTGTTCTACGCGGAATCAGGTCTTCCTGGCTTTGAATATAGCTACAAAGCAATGTGCCTTTCAGACAAAATTGTTATTCGGAATCAGTCCCCCCCCCGTAATTGCTACCCCTCCCAGTTCCACCCAATCCAGGGATTTATCGCAGAGAAACTGTTCTGGAGGCCATATATCTAATTGCATTGCAGTGTTTTTATGCTCTTTTGATCATTCTTTTAAGATACTGAACCACCATGGACTTTCAGAGCCCCCAGGTAATCTCCCCAGTCAGCTAGTCCCCTCCGTGCTCCTCTTTATCTGCCTCTGGGAAATCCGGTCTACCTCACGGAATCTGGTCTCACTCCAGGTAAAACTCCTCCAGGCTTCCTCTTGAACAAGGCCCTGGTCCCTCTTCTTTCAAGATGTAATTCCACTCCAGAACCCATCCATTTGGACAGAGGTTCCGTTCTGCAGACCTTCTATATCCCAGAGCTCTCCCTTAATTTCTGTGAATTGGAACATATATAGGTTCTAATGTTCCTGCACTGTCCTACTAGATTCTGATTTTGGATTGGTTGAATCCTTCCATTGGTTCTATTAAGAAGCTGACATTTCCTAAATAAAACGCCCCTTCATTTTATTGGTTGATCATATTTTGTGACATGTGATAGAGCTAGCACAATCACGTTTTCGGCCATAACATTTGCTAGAAATGTTGTTCATTAATAAAATATGCATTTTTTTCTGAACTGCACTATCGCACTGAATACAGACATTTGCAGCATGAGTTTGTGAGATAAATATTTACTGGATTATTTATATAATATAGTAACATAGCATCTTTGGTTTTGTATTTTAGGGCACACTAACACAGTTCTAGAACATGTTTCCTCTTTGTTCTAGACGTAAGAATTGGGACGTTCGATACAAAATAGTTGTTTAAGCAGCACATCATTTCACATAAAATGGTCAGTGCATTTCTGTCAAACTCTGCATGCTAAGGCTTCTTTTCCAATTAATGATATCAATAGTTGAGATGGTCCCTTTGTGAAGCCTTGCGTAAGCTCAATATATGGTAAATATATGGGCAGTTAGAGTTCACCAAGGTTTCAAGCCTAATGGAACTAAGTCCTTCAGATCCTTTGTCTCTCCAAAACCAGCCCCATCCACCATCTGACGAGCTCGAGAGACCACATTTTGAATTGATTTGGAATGCAAAAGATGTGTATAAATGAGGTATTCTCCAAAGCCTTGAGCACATGATCCTTTTGGTGCGCTGAACTTAATGTCCCTTTGACTGGATGAAGGTATAAGGCTTTCCAGATGGTTGGACTAATCCCCCTTAGGTCCTAACCCCACCACCCCACAATTCCTTATTTTACCATATAAGGAAAACTGAAGTTACTTTGTATTACATTCACTGAATAACAGACAAGAATAAGTGTTGGCAAAGCAAAACAATTATTGATTCAGTCTATGTGCAATGCAGATTGAACAGTAATGCATTCCCTGTATATTTTCTAACAGTTAAAAAACATTTGGTATGGTTTCCTTCATCCACAGTAGCAATGTCTTTATATGTAGCTATGGTGACATGACAGTGCATTTTGGAAATCTCGTTCTGTTAAGAAGAAAAATACTGTTTACATACGCTTGTCGGGAAACATATTGTGGATGAAGATCAACATTACAGTTTAAAGACAATGGGGTTCATTAAAAGTTGGGCGGTGCGGGTAAAATGCAGTGGTAATACTGTTACTGCCACATTACCGCACTACCCAACTAAAAGTACAGCGATAAGGGCTAGTAAAAAGCTTCAGTGAAATTCTGGAGCTAATTCCGCCACCATGATGCAGCCATTTCTGAGGTTTTATCGTTTCCAGTAGTACCTATGGGGACCAACAACGCCATACCGCCTCTTGTATTCCAGCGGTAATTCCGCGTGACCAAGTGGCGTTAATGTTAACAGTTTGGTGGTATCTCGGCAGATCTACTGCCGGGATACCACCAAGCTTCTAATGTGGCCCAATGTCTTTTTTTCAGCTATTTATTTTTCTCTGTAGCAAGAGTGTTAGGATTGCACATTGCAGCCCTTTCTAGATGAATGTAGAAACGGGTGCCAGCCCTAGGGCTTTATCGCGTTTAGTGAAATAAATTGTACTTGGCCAAAGTTCATTGTGAAATCTGTATCATTTGTCTGGTGTTGTATATTACATGAGAAGGAAGGTGTCTATCTGTCTTTCACTGGCGTGCGTTTCTTCATCGAAGTTGAATAAAACGTACCACATATGAGAGAATCTGGGCAGCATTTCGGCACCTCATCCTTTGATTCAACAAGTCTACATTCATCTTAATTGTCAGCAATCCTAAACCTTACCATTCAAGAAAATGATGGGCACGTGAGCTGAAGGCCTGCTGCAGAGATGTGTTTGTTTGTGTGTAATCTTCCAATCACAGATTTGATTCTTGATAGGGAAGACCTGGTGTTTCATCATTCCAGGGTCGATACATCAATTATTATAAATAGTTGTAATCCCTGTCAGTGACCTGCAGAGATTAAGAAAAACTGCCTGTCTGCCCATGTCTTCAAGACCCATGTGCCCCCTTTTGCTATAAAGTCTGCTTTCTCCGAGTTCTCTCCTATAGGGGTGAGATATTCATGTGTTGCTTGCATTTTTGTTTAAAAAATACTATTGCTTTTTGTGTCACTACTGTATGTGCTCTCACCCCTTTCCTCAGCTTATATAGCCCTCCATCAGCCCATGTTACTTAAGAGGTGAATGAGATGTGCTTTTGTGTTGTGCCTGGCTTACCTTTTGTGATTGGGATCACTGCTGGTGTAATAGTAGTGTGAGACTGAGCAGGCACTTTATTCACTACTCATTTTTTTTATTTGATTTTTATTGTTTAAAGCGCAAGCCTGGCCCGTAGCCAGTGGATCGCTTTACAGAGTTCAGGAGAAGCCAGAGGCTAGCGTTTTTAACATTACCCCAGTACTGTGGGGGACTGTCTGGGTTTCAGTCCTGGGGGAGGAAGCGATGAAAGAGCCATGTCTTCATGGTTTTGCTCAACTGCATGATGGAAGAGGCAGTACGAGCTTCCAGGGCGAGTGAGTTCCTGACTGGTGGGGCATAGCAGGAGAAGGACCGCTTTCTGGTCCTTTTCTTACGAGTAAGCGTGGACTCTAACCTTTTGATGGTCGAGCTACGGGAGGTGTGGGCACCTCCTGAGATCCAGTGTTTGGCTGCCAGGTAAGGAGGGGTTCCGTTGGAGACTGTTTTGTATGTGATGCATGCGGTTTTAAAGAGAATCCTTGCGGGGAGAGGGAGCCAGTGGAGATAGAGTAGGATGGGGCGATGTGGTCGAATCTGTGGGAACCCACAATAAGACTGCGCCATGGTGGGCAGCTGTGAGGGGAGCCAGGTACGTGGCTGGGAGCCCAGCAAGGAGGGAGTTAATCCTGTCAATGCATGAGACGGCTAGTGCCTAGACTACTGTACGGACGTTAGCGGGAAGATGAAGGGTTTGATTTTCCTAAGTGTGGAGATTTGGAGCCAGGCGATTTTGGGCTTTCTTGGCTGCATGTTTTTGGATGGAGAGACCCCTATGGACAATGAAGCCTAGGGATTTGGCTCTGTTAGTCAGCTTGGGGGCGATCAGTCTAGGTTCATGTTGTCGAGCCAGTTTTGGATGATCTGTTGTTTGGAGGGGGCCGATAGGACAAACTCATTTTTGGTGGGGTTGAGTTTTAGGTAGACAGATGCAGTGCAGGTCTGGATGGTATTTGTATTTGTATTTTATTTATTTATATTGCGCACCTAACCCCTGAAGGGGTAGCAAGGCGCAGAGGCAACTAGAGGATTGCAATGCTTGGTTACATGCAGGGGAATGAAGTCCAGCCGTGGTTACTTTGCTGGACAAGTCAAAAGGAAATGATGCACGCCGATGAGGCATAGGTTACAGAAATATACAATATAGACAATACTATATACAATACATCGGTTGTCTCATGGAAGGTATCTACACTGAACAGTTGACAACCTAAATATACATATTTACAATCATAGTGGTGGAGCATCAGGGCAGCAAGAGAGCATGAGGTCGTTATGTGTCGTGAGTCTTGAGCCAGTGGATGGTCTTAGTTCTGAATAGGCGGTAGGGGAGGTCCTCCCTGCAAGGAGGTGGAAGGGAGTTCAGTATTGTGCTGCTTTAACAGGAAAGCTATTCTCACCCGACATAGAGCGTTTAAACCTGGGCACCAGGAGGAGATTGGAGTTGGTCATTCTAGAGGGGCGAGAGGAGGTAGGTCTGGTGAATCTAGTGATAAGGTATTGAGGGGCTGCTTGGTGGAGGCATTTGTGGGTCAGGGAAACCGATTTGAGGAATATTTTGTCTTTGGTAGAAAGCCAGTTGACAGACCTTCTAGAATCAGAAATGTGGGCTTTCTTTGGGATACTGAGGGCCGCTCTTAGGGCGTTATTTTGAAGGATCTGAATTTTGTTTGTGATATATTTGTTGCTTCCTACATATAGTGCGTTGCAGTAGTCCAACTTGGACAAGATCAGAGCCCTGGCTAGGGTGATACAGTTAGACGGAGAGAGAAAAGGTTTGGCTGCTCTGATGAGTTTGCATGTATAAGATGTGGCAGATGCCATAGCATTAACTTGTTTTTTAAAGGTGAGAGTGGAGTCTAGGTAGAAGCCAAGGGTTTTGACCTCCTTGGCTACCGTGATCTTATTGTTGTCAATTACGAAGGAGGAGTAGTTTTGGTCTAGTTATGTGCGGACCCTAGAATGAGGATTCTGTTTTGTCATCATTCAGGCATAGACCGTGTGAGGCCATCCATGCCTGGATGATGAGGTACACTTTGTTGACGAAGGCCAAATCCTTGTCATAATCCCCCGTCAACGGGATGAGGATCTGGGTATCATCGGCATAATTAGTGTAGGTGATACCCAGACCATCTAGATCATCAAAAAGGGGCTTTGTGAAGATGTTGTACAGGGTCGGGGAGACGCAGGATCCCTGACACACAGCACAGGTGATGGGTGTTGGGTCGGCTGCTGCTAGTAGGGAAAAGACTCTCATTGTGCGGTTATTCAGAAAGGATTGGATCCAGTCAGTTGCCTCTTGAGAAGTGGGCGGCTTTTTGAAGGTGGTCACATAGGATCTTGTGGTCGACCAGGTCGAAGGCAGCCGAGAGATCAAGAAGTAGCAGTAGTGCCACCATACCCTGATCTCTCAGCTCATCTATCTGTGCCTTAAGATCTATGAGTGCGGTTTTGGTGCCGTGTTGAGGCCTGAAGCCCGATTGTCTGACTCCTAAGAGATGGAAGTGCTCAAGGTAATGTTGGATTTGTTGGTATGCTATTTTGTCGAGGATTTTAAGAAGGAATGGTACTGTAGTGATAGGGCGGTAATTAGTGGGAGCAGAGGGATCTAGATTCGGTTTTTTGAGCAGGGGGAGGACCCATGATTGTTTCAGATTGTTAGGTATGTTGCCTGATGTGAATGACGCATTTATTAGTTTGGTAATAAATGGTGCGAGATCCCGAGCCGCATCCTTTATCAATTGTGCGGGGCATAGGTCCCCATGGCAGTTCGAAGGTTTGAGGGTGAGAATGACCTTTTCTACCTCTTTGGTGGATACTCTGTGGAAGTTAAAATGGGGAATGTGCACAGGGGTGTGTGTCTGAGTTGGGTGTATCTTTTTAGGGGTGGGGATACTAGGTTTGGTGGAAGAGAGAAGGGAATCTTTTTTAATGTTTATCTTTGTCTTGAGAGAGGAGATTTTGTTAGCTAATGCATTTTGTATACCCGTGCACCAATTTTTAATCCTCGAGGCACGAGTCAGGAGCTTGGATGGGAGATTCAACCTCTTTTAGCATTGTAAAGAGCTCTCTGGTGTTGGATTTGGCTTGTGAGATTCGAGTACTTTAGGACGTTTGTTTGGCCAGGATGATTTCTTTTTTATAATGAGAAGCTAGTCCTATTCAAGTTTTTTTATTTTTTTCTGAGGGAAGTGATCTCCAAATTTTTTCACAGCGTCGCTTTTCCTGTCTGAGGGCTTTAAGATGAGGAGAAAACCAGGCGTTGATGTGTTTTCTAGGTTTGCTCTTTTTTAACTTCAGTGGGGCTATGGCATCAAGAGATGAGAGCATGACTCTATTATATATGTCTACCATCATTAAGGGATCTGTGTGGTCCGGAATGGCATTCAAGGTCTGTGCGATTAATGGGATCCAACTTTCAGGGGTGATCTTATTATTTCTAGTCTGAACAGCTGGAGCTATACTGTCAATTTGCGCTGGTGTCGCCTCTAGGGTGAACGAGATCAGGTAATGGTCTGTCCAGGGCTGTGTATAGAAGAGATCAGGACTGGGCAATTGTGCACAGCTAGCCAGTCCAGGGTTCTACCTTTTGGTATAAGTGGGCTCTGTGATCTTCTGGGTAAAGCCCAGTTCCTCTAAGGTATTGTTAATTATTGTGGCGTTAGCATCCGGAGGGTCGCTAAAACCAAGGTTAAAGTCTCCTAATACGATACTTTGAGGAGTTCTTGAGTTTATTTCATAGGATATTTGTGAGGTCTTCTTCAAATGCCCCTAAGGGGCCAGGTGGTCGGTAAATAAGGTGAATGGAGATGGATTGTGTATTAGATAAGGATAACTTTGCAGTTAAGGATTCACAAGATCCTATGTTGGCTGGTGACTCAATGGTCAGAGGGAATTTAGTTTTAGCTATAATGGCAAGACCTCCGCCTCGAGAGGTGGTCCGATCGAGTCTTAGTAGAGTATAGTCATCTGGTATGGCTAACAAAATTGCGGGGCCTGCTGTTGGATGTAGCCATGGTGTCCAAGCAGCAGCGGACAGGAGGGATGTTTAACCAGTCATATTACCACTATCTGTCTTTCTCCGACGACGTGAGGGAACAGATCTTCCCATGCAGTACAGGTTTGTTGGGCATCAACAGTATGTTGCAGGTTTGTCAGGCATCAACGGTATGTTGCAGTCATAAAGGTGATGCAGGGGTGTGGTATGTCCGCCGGTTTTTAAATACTGCATATTCGGTGCTGATTGAAAAAAGTCTGTTCTGAGGTTTCATGATTTGTGCCTCTAAGAACGTTACCACTTTGCACTCTTCTGACCCAAAGAATAAAATCTTATGTGCCCAGTTGATGAGTGTTATGGCGTTCCAGCCACTGAAAGCCCAAGACCACTGGGTATGTAGGCGTTTCGATGACATTGAAGGCTGTGTGTTCTGAGGGGCAGTGCAAATGGGAAGGGTATTTTTCTCATGATGGTTTGTTGATCCCTTCTGATCAGTCAACAAGGCCATCGGTTTCCCTGTGGCTTTGGTGGTCGTAATGTTCAGTGCCCCCAGAGTATTGGCACAACCGTTGTTGTTTTTTCTCAGCTTCTGTAGGTGGGCCACGAAGGGCACACAACTGGATCATTTCTTTCACAGTATCATGTAACAAGGTATTGGTTGCAGCTGGAGTGATACTTCACCTGTTAGGAAGGCAGACCGATTCTCTTCCTTTCACCATGCCGTTCAGACAACCTGTGTTCTATCTGCAGCACTTGTTCAATCAGGGATTTAGGGGCATCTGGTTCAGCTGGCGAAACTGGCTGATAAAGGTGAGGATATCCTGATGCCCTTGTCTGAACTCAACCAGTTGGTTCTTGGCACTAGCCACAAGGCTTTGACACGGAAATACCCCCAGGAAAGTCCTTCACGAATTCAGAAAGAATTGCCCAAGATGGGGTTATTAAGTTGCTGCCCATGCAAGGGCACACTGCTGGTAAGGTTGGCCTATCTTGGCTTTCTCTTGTGCAAAGTGTATGGGGTGGTAGATAAACTGATTCTTGCAATGCAGGGATCAAAATCAGCTCCTGGGTATCGGGCAGAACCTGTTCACGGGCTACCTCTGGGGAACGAGGCGCTAGCACATAGAGCACAATAAATCTAACTTGGCGCAAAGTCTAATATTTTGTCCATTCTAATATCCAATATGCTTCAAATATACCTTGGGTGTTCTTTATTCTCCTTAATACATTCCCAAACTTACACAGTCCATATCACATAGTTGTCTCTTTGCCCTGCCCCGGGAGTCAAAAGCAGCTCCCGGTAGCTGTTGGTTTCAAGCTAACCAGGCTCCGCTTAGCTATAACCAGGAACGAAATGGCTCCTAGCTCCTGGCAATTTCGAAGCCTGCAATGATTGCAAAACTCCTCCAGTTTACGGGAGTCCCCATCATACTTCATGGTCATGGTGTGGGCCATAGAGCTCTCCCATCAGGTTGTTTGTTGGTCACTGTCACGAAGCCCAGCATGTTCATGCTTCAGAGAAGCCGCTGCTGCTCTTAAAGGTTGCACCTAATACCACAAATCTTGTACAGCACCCATGCCTGGGCTGGTGCTGAGGCATATCGATCGGTCATGCTCGGCGTCCCACCTCTGCTTCATACCTGTTAAAAGGCGAGGAAATTCCAGGGTCAAAGGCCTTTTATTACTGATGTCAGTGTTCAGGATGTGGGATCCTGGTGTGAGGCAAACTGCTGGAATGCGAATGTTGGGGGCCAACCTGGGTGCCTTTTCCGTAATAGGCGGAGAGCACAGGCAAATCGCCTTCCTACAGCACTTTTATGGTTTCCCTGATTGTCGTAGTGCAGGGGCGGTGCAAGCAGTGACAGGGAAGCCAGAGGATGGGAAACGGGACCCAGGAGAAGAGGCGAAGATCTTTGCAGGTGGAAATAGGCTGACCGGCATGATGGATGGGCAAGAGGCCAAGGAGGTAGGCAGCCAGGTCACTGAGGAAGAAGGCAGGCAGGTCACCAGAGAAAACTGAGGAAGGATGGATGGACCAGTGAGGCAGAGAAGGAGGCAAAACGGGGAACAGACTAGTGGGAACTAATTTAGGAGCACTTAGTCGTCCATGCCTTTCCTGCCAGCAGTTTAAATGAACCGCAGGCATGGAACGAAGGATTTGCATCCCTTTGCTGGTAGCCATGGCAGCAAGGGCTACCTTAGATTACACACATACAGAGTCTGCGAAACCGGTCCTCCATGCATGTGTGGTATCACCAAGATAGCAGCGCCCGTGAAGCGGGGACCATCAACGTCCCATGTGCACCTTGCCGTGCTCTGTGGCACTTTGCTTACTCATTGTACAAAACAATTCCGCTCCCACCCTCACTAATAACCTTCACCTTTTCCTGGAGGTCCCTTGTGGTTCTTCCTTCTTGTTTCCAACTCCAGTCTCTGGAGGTTCTCTCTCACCCCTCCCCCTTTTCCTATTACCATCTTGTTCAAGGACTTATCTCGTGTACTCGAGCTCCGGTTGCCCATACATGACTCGGCGGCTTCAGGAAGCAACAGGCAAAAACACTTGCGACCATCAAGCTCCAGATGCTACTTTTTGGAGTTAAGCTGATTCTGAAGATCTACGAGGCGGTCCACAAAGAAGTCTCAATCCGTGGAGTGAAAAGGAGTGGGGCGAGAATCGCAAACTGGCAGGTGATGCTGCCCAGGGTGAAACTAGGACCATTCACAAGTCTGGCCTCCAGACTATGTGCGCATGTAAACCATGATATGAAGACTTACTCCGAGCAGCGGTTGTGAGCTACCTTCAGAGAATTGCCCTCTTAAGAATCTTCTTCTTGTAGGATGGGGGTCTCCACAAATCTGAGTCTCTCTGAGATTCTTCTTGTGGCATTACCCTTCTTAAAGGGGCCATGTTGATTAAGTTGCTATTGTGCCAAGTCCCTGTCAAATGTGCAGGTAGAGGTGGGCAAAACCAGGGGATACTCTCAATGCCCTGCACCACGTAGAGGGCGGTAGCACCTGGCCCCATTGGTCAGCCCAACCAATAGAACAAGGCAGGGCACTTTATCATGGACCCCAACTTTTATATTGGCTGGAAGAGTTCTTTTCGTGTGGTGTAGTAATACAAATGTCCCCAGGTTTATGTAGGCCATCTTTGAACCCTTCAGTTGCTCAACATAGCCTCCTTGCTTCATCTTAATCTCAGGTGTTGCTATATGGCAATCAAAGTGTTGACGAGGAGAGGTAATTACTGACGGGCCCATTGGTCAGCACTCACCCTCGAAAACTAATAACACAACATAGCTGCACCATGCGAGGACAGAGTGCAGGATTCACATACTCCGGCAAGGATCAATAATCAGGACTCAGTAAATTGGCAAAGGGATGTCAGTTTAATGATACATACATCATCATATGGAAATCGGCAGCATCACGAATACCTGCCTCACCCTGACTTCCTCGAACTTCAGTACAACAGCCTCTTTTATGGGCAAACTTCGTCATCATTGACGTCTAATTCTACACAAAATCATCATGTAATACAATTGGTTGGGAAAGGTAACTTAAGTATAGGTGCTATAACTGTATATGGAAATAATGTAAGTGGATTGGATAACTCTTATCGGGTGGGCTTCTACGCCCTTCCCTCTACACCACACGTGATTGACGTCACAAGTACGACGTCTCATTGGTTACAATGTTTATAGGATCCTAGATTACATGGTCTCTTGTGATGGGCAAGTTACACCCCTAAACATGAATCTCCATTTTAATTAACAGCATGCAGAATAGACACCCAGGTGCCTATTGTCCCAAGATTCACCCTGCCTCCCTTCCATCAATCAGTGGTTTAGGGCTATGTGTCAATTAGTTGGCTGGGTATGGCCTTGGATCTTTAGTCTCTTATCAGGAAAAGTTATGGCACCCTCTGGTTCTGGATGACATCAGGCGGTGGTACATCTTTGCGCCTGTCTGGTCACGTGTTGGTCCACCGTGAATCTGCTTCAGTTTACAACCTTTTGTGCATTTAATTTTGTATGCGCTTAGCCACCTGCATGGGCCTCTCTTATCTTGACCTTCACGGGCAGGCTGGCATGCTCTGATGTTGGAGCCTCGTGAGCTCATGCTCACCTCCCCTTCTCTAGTTGACCTCGATTTCCCCGGCATGAGCCATCCTTTAAGTTTCGATCCCGCTCCTTTCCTCAGCTTGGGCCTGGATATGAAACTTGGCCAGTCAGGCCTTGGCTGCCTGGGAGTACTTCTGTTTATACAAAATGAAGTCGCACGTGTACATTGTGCTGTATTGAGGTAGGTATACAGTCGGCGCTTGCCCCTCTAACTTCTACTAAGCATTGCAAGCAGGATTGATTACTTAGCATTTTGCGTTTCAAGCTTATTTACACACGTTCAATAAGGCGGTTGCTTCCATCTTGTCTCATGGCACCATGCTCATACGTTTTTCACAGTGTCTCTCCCCTTTGTCCTTTACAATTATCCTCGCAGTTGTCAGTACTGGCATGCATGTTTTCTGTACTCCTTCAGTTTGTTCTTAGAGCTGCTCTGGTCCTTGTTTCATCTCCACTGGCCTTCCATTATGGCTCTTGGAGACTCTTCATGGACCGTGTAGGCATTCCTCCTCGTTCCGTATCAACCGCTGGCATGGTTGTCTGATTGGGTACCGTGCTGCCCAGGGTTGCCTGGTTATGGGCATTTCAACAGGTATTGATCTTCTAATGTACACAGGGCAGAGGCCCATTGCAGCCCTTTGTTGGTTCAGCTGCTCCTCGTACATGACATACCTTGGCAAGTACTTTACTGGCACCTCGAAGCGAGCATGCCACGTCTGGGGTCTCCTCTACACTCCCCCCCCCCCCCCCCCTCCCTCTGGTCAATTCATCGATCACTCCTGCTTCCTCCTTTTATATTCAGTTTCTTTGATTCCTCAGCTTCTTGCTCATCGTCTCCTAGGTTTACACAAGATGGCGTGAATGTATGCAATTTGGGTGTCCATATCTTTATCACTCCTTTCAAACTTCCTGCTGTTCTCACATGCTCATCTTTGTTCCAGGTCATCAATTGGCATTGTCCATTTGGACTGCAATAAATCCATTTGCCTTCATACCTTCTTCGTTTCTTGGGATAAGTGAATTTTGTTCCCTCTGGTGCAAATTCACTGGCCTTCACGAAGTCCTTTATCTCCTCATCTGTGAAGTCTCTGGGCTTCCAGCCTGGTTCGACATCGACCATCATTTTCATCCCGATGGCCTTCTTTGCAGTTTTCTGGCACTGTGTGATGATTATCTTGATAACACAAATCCTAGCAGCACCATTGCTAGCAAGGCTCCCAGAAACTTGAATATATCGGCCATCCATTGCGGGACCCATGAGAATAGGTTCCCAAACCAACTGTCATCATCCACTTCGTCCGTTTCATCAGTCATCCGGTTTTTTAAAGTTGTCAACATGCTTATGGCCTCTGTGAGGGTTCCATTTTCCTCATCATGCGATGGTATAAATGTGCAACATGATTCTCCGATTTGTGCACAAACACCTCTATCCATTGCTGTGATCATGTCCAGCACATATCTGTTCTGGAGGGTCATCAGTCTAACCGCTCTCAGCTCTTCTTTGATCGCATTGAGTCCTTTTATTGTGGTGTTGATGGTCTGCAGTAACTCCCATCTGGTTATCTGCAACCATTTACCATTCACTCCAATTTGGATGTGTGGCAGGAGCATTGTGGTGAATACTGTTGAAGTGAGGCTGAACAGCCTGTGTTCGTATGGAATCGCATAGAATACTTCTTCTGATTTGGCAGAAAAGTAATTTTCTCTCTTCATTCTGGATATCAGCTCTGCAGATCTCCTCCTTCTTAGATGAGCATCTGCTTTTGGGAAGCTGTCCAGATTCAGATCGTTTTTTGGAATCGCCAGTGCGGGAACATGGACATTGACCAATGTACATATGCCCCCCCCAATATTTTGGCAGTCTTATGTATGCTTTGAATCCACACACCCAATAGTGGTCCATCAGGACTGCGGTTCCTTGTGCCATTCCTGGTGCCTCATATATTCATCCACAGTTTTGATTCTCCCCCATTTTCCTTGTGCCATTACTTCTGAAGCACAGTTTCGGGTTCTCCAACGGTACTATTTGCAGGGGCCCTCCCCTCTCTTCGACCCATGTTAACAGCTTCACCAACTTCGGCCATAGAGGTTTACATAACCTCTGTGAATTTTCTATTGCTTCCTTGCAGGCTCCAAGGACCATCCAAGCTCGGCAGATTACGACTCCTTCCTCCCATCTGTTAGGGGAAACTACTGATCCCCAGATCTGCATTTGTCCCCGGTTCCTCCATATTTGAGCTTCTTCTGACGTTTTTTCCTTGGACGTTCAGTCTTGAGTTTATTTCCCACCTTATTCCTGATCCTTTGACGTCAGGGTTTTCATATCTAATAACGTGATTCTTGGTGTGCGCCCTGTTTCTTGTTTTGATGTCCTGGACAAACCAGTCTTCATCAGGGTAGTCCTTTTCGTTGGCCCATATCAATGAGGCATCTCTTCCCATGAATTGTTCTCTGGTGTTGCACATAGCTACGTGTGACATACAGTGTGCTGTGGGGACATCTACTTCTACAGCCACAAAGATCTTGGACTTTCCCATGCTTTATGGCAGGAGTGCACAGACGAAATATTCTCCTTCTGATTGCCTTCGTCCAACTTCCTTCATGTGCTGGTACCATATGTTGTTTCCAAGATGGGCTGTGCTGTCCAAGTAGTCGTTTATTTCATCGTCCATTTCATATGGGCTTCTCTTGATTCTTAACGTTTTTCTATAGTTGGCCATCACTGTCTCTGAATGCGTCTGTACTGCTCTTTCGTTCAGGTAGTTTCTTGGGTATTATCCTTGGAGGGGCAGGTTTCATTTCCTGCCCTGCAGTAACAGGGGGAGGTTTTGTGTTTCTTTTCCTTCCCTCGTGCATTCTTTTGTGATTTCCTCCCACCACATCTGGCTTACCATTCTTCCGACACGCGGCAGTGTCGTAGGCTCGGTAGTTGCTTCTAACATTGGAGCTGGTGTGCTCGCCATCATAGTTGTGGTAATTGTCTTGCTCAGCTCCTCATTTAGCTCCTTTTGCTCTATGTATGAGTGGTAACACATATTCAGCTATCGCATGTGTTTTCTCAGTGAGTTCTTTCATTGCATCCTTTGTTCTATCGAGTGACTTTTCTATTTCACTTCGGTTTTGTTTCTCGCGTTGCTCCCTGTCTTCTGGAGCTGCTTGTTCCACAGGTGATTTTTCTTTCAGTTGGTTTAGCCTGCGGGTTCGTAGCCATTGACACTTGCCCTTGTTCATGTGCACTCAGTGTATGGGTGCGTGCCATGGACAGTGCTATGTTATCATTCATTCCGTGCTGACCCTGTCTCCAGCTTTTCTCGTCATTCATAATTTCAGGTGCATCCATATCACTGCTAATTAAATTCAACTGTAAATCATTTGCTTTATCATCAATTTTTCTTGGAACAGGGATGACAATATAAGGTCTGGGTGCCTTTGTGGGGTTCAGACGCTCATTACCTGGTGGATGCACAGACATTGGGATGCCTCGTGCACCAATAAAAAATGCAGTTCTGATCGTTAACGACATAAATACTACAATAATCATTATACATATGATTGCCTTGAAGGACAGTTTGCAGCACCTCCTTCCAGGAAAGCGGGGGCGCCCATCCACTGGTGGCACAACTAAATTACTGTTTTGGGCCCCCATCTCAAACAAGTCAATAGTTTATTTCTTATCTTGTTTTCGTTTCTTAATGTTCAGCAAACACTAAAGTGACGGGTGCAGTTTAATGTCCCCCCCTCTTGCGAGTGATGACGGAAGTCTCTAGTTATGGAGTACAGATCCTTTGCTAGACTATGGAAAAAGGTTAGACTACTGTTTTTAGCACATCAAATTCTTCCTGCATTTGTGTATACAACGCATTCCCAGGGCACCTTCCCAATTCGTCTTGGCCCTGAGGACATGTAGGAATTTGTTCGCAATGACACCATAAAAAATGGATTTGTTACACATCACGCATAGATAAACCATTGAAAAAATAAAAGTAAAAGTGAACATATGAGGAGGTAGGAAAAAATGAGAAAAAGGTTGAAAACGGTAAACACGGCAGTGAAGTTCATGTCGCTGTTCCTTTCACTTGGTCGTTCGAGGTCGAGTTGAGGAACAGTCTCTCTCTTCCCCATTTATTCCACTGCAGAATGATAATGCACAAAATAGGGAAAAATGAGAAAAATAGGAAAAGAAGTTCACGATGTAGTTATCCCCTTTCGATTTGTTCTAAGTTGGAAGCATGAAGAACTGTCTTTGTTTCCTTGCTCTGCCCCCGGCTGGGGATTCTAACGGTTTTATCTTGGCTCTCTGCTTCCTAAGGCTCGCCTCAGCAGCGGATGTCCATAATTGCTTCTTAATTGTGATGCAATAGCTCTTAGGAGCCTGTTTAGTTGGGCATTCTTTGCTGATCATTGAGAAAAGTGGGCACATCAATGTTGCGAGGTCTGCCCACTAGTTCTGGAAAGTTTTCAATGAGATGAAAGAAAACGCGAAAAACGTACTGACTGTCTTCCGGTGTTAATGACATTTGTCTGGTCCTTTGGCTCTAGAGTCACAGGCCTTCTTTCGCAGTGTGCTTTCAGTTGTTTTTTTTTTCTTTTTTTTTCTCTCTTCGTTCTGTCCCTCGTTGGCTAGTCTCACTGAAATCTCCTCCGGAATTCTTGCTGGAAATTGGACAGCTCCACCTGGAGCATGATACCTTGGAGGAGTGTACCCATGTGTTGGATGTTGGCCGGATTCCTAAGAAAGGTGATGACGTCCACATCTGCAGGTCCCCCCACCATTTCCGGATAGTCTGTGACTAATCGAAGCAAAACGTTGTGTGCCAGCCATGTATCTTCAGGTGATGGGGACATGTGCCTAGTTTGCTGGGTCCTAATCACAGTCACTACTTTTGATGCAAACAAGTTTTGCACTTTCCTGCTGCGTGAGTTGCAACCACGTGGTTCAGCTTGTACCACACTTGGTTGAGGAAGTAATTGTTTTTTGGATCTCTAATGAATGTCAATGTATCTGTAGTGCTCCCGATAAGTCCTGGATATTCTTCGATGATGCGGAAGAACAAAGTATATGTGATCTCGTCAATGATTACTTGAGGCGGGAGCATTGGTCTTTGAGTCACTGTGCTCGGGCAACTCAGCGAAGACCTCTGCTCTGCGATGACAGTCAATAGTTGCCAGATTACCTTCTTGTTTGCAGGGTCTTGAATGAATTCAGTAACGCTGGCTTCTCTGCCTATAAGTGACGTATAGGACAATACAACTAGTTGAAAATAGGTGAGCACATCCCACTTGAGGCTTCTGCTGGGACGAACCATGTGATCGTGAACAAAGTCTTTATGCTTGGTCCTTCAAGATAACAGTTTCAGTTCTCAGGAATGTCCGGTTCTGTTGCTTACCAGAGTCTTAGGCTTATGAATGCTTTGTGTGGTTTTAAATGTTCATGAGAACGCTTTTGCTGATATGAGTACGTGATTTTCTTCCTTTACCCTGCAACTTTGTCTACACAGAGTGTTCGCTTGCTTACTACTGTCTCTTTTAGTGCATACGAAAAAGTTCAGTCGCAGGCACAATTTTCACAACAGTTCTTTTGTTGGCTTTACTGACTTGTTCGTGTAATTGTTCTTTTGACACGTTTCACTTGGCTCGATGAAATGTCTTGTTTTACGAGTCTCACTTTCCTAACGTTCTCGTTACTTGTCTGCTCATCCGTCCTCCATCCTCGCCATAGATCTTGTCTGCACGTGCTGAGGTTCTCCCTCCTTATCTGTAAGTTCTTCGTCGCTGGGTGCAGCAGGAGTGCCCTCTCCTATGAATAGCTTGATGTCGTTCATGAAAATCCAGGCTCTTCGGCCCACAAGCTTGACAGCGGACGGGGTGCAGTCCTCTACGATGAAGGGGCCGTTAAACCTTGGTTCGTCCCATTTCTTTCTCGTAAAGTTCTTCACTAGAACTCTGTCTCTAGGGAAGACAAGGGGTGCGCCAAGGCTGAGCGCTGCGCCTGCATCAGCATTGTTGTGGTTTGTGCTGTGCTGTCCCCTTTCCGCCGTCGCTGCAGCTGGCATGAAATTATAGAGGTGCTGGCTATGAGGCAGTCTAGGTTCGCTTTCATCTCATCTCCCAGACCCTCCCTAGTTGACTCGGCATCACATCTAGCTCTGTCTCGGGGGGTAAGAGGGGTCCTCATCCTTCTCCCAGTGACTATTTCGTGCGGCGTAAGCTGATGGTCGGAGCCTGGTTCCGAAGCGCATACAATGCCAGTGGTAGGCAGTGCATCCATCCCTTTCTTAATGTGAGTTTCAACTTGGCTATCCTTTCCTTAAGCAAGCCGTTGATTCGTTCACATATCCCATTTCCCTCTGGGTGATACGCTGACGAAAACTTATGCTTTACACCCAGCAACAAGCTAATCTGTTCGAACACTGCTTTCACGAAATGAGGCCCATTGTCTGATCTCATAACCTCACACACCCCCTATCTAGGGAAGACCTCCCTCACCAGGAATTTAGCAGCACAGGCGGCATCGGGGTGTGTACAGGGACCTGCTTCTATCCACCTGGAGAAGGGACACACCACCACAAGTAAATACCTGTACCCATTACGCACCTGGATCATATCGACATAATCGATGTGCTGGAAAGGTCAATTTGGTGTAGGGATGACTCCTCTCACTACCTTTAATGTGTGCCCAGAGGTGAATTGTTGGCAGATAATGCAATTTACCATAAACAATGGCACATGCTCTGCTAAATTCGGTATAAACCAGTCTTCGGCGAGAGTTGCAGCAAGATTTTCTCTCGACGGGTGTAAAGGGTAGTGGAGCTGTTCTAGAGCTACCTTTTAGAAGGGCGACGGGCATTACTGGTTTACCAGTGCTGTCTTGCCTCCACAATCCGTCTGAGGGGTTTAAAGAACACCCTTGACGCTTCCATAAATCTTTCTCCTCCTGAGGTGCCTCCCCCTGGAGCTCCATTAACTGTGACTGCCCCATATTGCTATAAGCTTCTGGTGTGGCTCGTGCAACTATCATTCTTTCATGGGTACGTGCCACCTCCATGTCCATGATTGTTTCAGTTTTGGATGCCATACGTTTGGCTTCCGTGTCTGCTTCGTGATTTCCACGTGACACGAAATCTGTCCCCTTGGTATGAGCGGCACATTTACGACCGCTATGCCCACTGGGAGCTGTAGTGCTTTGATCAGCCTGTCCAATAAGGCTGTGTGTTGCACTGGCGTGCCGTCTGCTCAGAGGTAGTCCCTCCTTTTCCAGCACGCTAATCCTGCATGCACTGTTGACGTCACATAGGCAGAATCACTGTACACTGTTACTTCCTGGTCTGCATGGTTCTCAATGGCGAGTATCAGCGCCACTAGCTCTGCAGCTTGTGCCGAATAATGGGATGGTATTCATGCACTGACAAGTACTCGGAACTCTCCACTCGCTATGTGTTTGATCACGGCCACGCCTGTATATCTTTGTCCGTCGTCTTGGTCGATTCTAGAAGACCTGTCAATAAGGACGATCTCCCCACCTGCCAGGGCATTTTCCTTTACCCTGGGGATTTCATCATAAAATTCCTCATAGTTGGCACAGTCATGTACAGGTTCTCCCTCTGTGACTGGCTCAGCTATAAACATGGCAGGGTTCACAGTTTTGCATCACACTATTTGGATCGATGGATTAGAGATAATCACCTCGTAGGCTGCTGCTCTCTGAGAAGTCAGCCTGCCCTTTGGCTTTTCGAGTATGGCAAATAGCGAGTGCTCAACATATAGTGTCATGGAGCACCCCATCACAATGGATGACGCCTTCTCAATGGCAAACGCGGCGGCAGCTAGATTTTGTTCGCATGGGAAGTGGCCCTTCATGACCCGGTCCAGACTCCCACTGTAATATGCTAGGGTTTATACCCCAGTGACGTTTGCTGCGCGAGCACTGCCGTCATAAAATTGCCATCGGTATGACAAAACAGATAGAATTCCTCAGCATAATTAGGAATCCCGAGAACTGGGGCTTTACAAATTGCCCCCTTGAGTTCGGTAAACCTCTTCTCCATATCTTCGTTCCATTCAATTTCTTCCCTCGTCGCCTGGGCCTTTTTAAGGGCCTGCAACAAAGGCTTGGTATGAGCTGTAGTCAAAGATCCATGCTCTGACATAGTTGCACATGCCTAGGAAGCTTTGCGTTTGTTTTATCGTGCACGGCTTGGCCGTGCTCATGGTAGCTTCGGCCCTTTCTGGGGTTACCTTTTTCCCCCTCATGTGAGATCAGTTGCCCTATGTAAAACACCTCCCGTTGGCAGTTCTGCAACTTGTGCTTGTCCACTTTGTATCCCTTCTCAGCCAGTATAGTTAATAGCTGGACTGAGTCATGTCGGCATTGCTCTTCAGTGATGCTGCAGATTAGAATGTCATCTACTTACTGCAAAACAACACTGTCCACCGCAATATTGCTTAGGTCCATTTGCAGGACTCTGAGGATGGAGACTCGCAATACCCCTGTGGCAGCCTGGTACTTTTCAGGCCCGTTTTTCTGAAAGTAAATGACGTCAGGTCTTGTGAGTCACGGTGCAATGGAATCGAGAAGAAGGCATTTTTCAAATCGAAGCATTTTGCCTCAGTGGGTATGTTGCACAAAATTGTGGATGGATTCGGGACTAAAGGGAACTTGGCTTCGACTATGTCGTTTAGGGCTCGTAAATCCTGGATTAAACGCCAGGACCCTCCCTTTGATTTCTTTACGGGATAAATCACTGTGTTGCAGGGTGATTCCGATGTCACTAGAATGCCCTGCTCCATCATGGCGAAGATTGTCTTTGCAATCCCTTCATCCGCTTCTCTGGACATGGGATATTGTCGTGCCCGTGGCAGAATTGCTCCTGGTTTTAATTTAATTTTTACTTCGCCGGCTCCCTTCAGGAGGCCTACGTCATAGGGCCCTGTAGTCCATACTTTGGCCGGCACTAGGGCCACCTCGTTATCAGAGTACTCTGGGCGTACTAACGCTAACATGATCCTCTGTGGTACCTCTTGCCTGAAAATTTTGACCCAAAATATGAGACTCACTTGCACCCGTCTCTCTTCTAGGTCAGGGTGTTCTTCGAACAGATCGTCATCGGTGACGTCAGTCACTCGATACCCTTCTTTGATGGCGACAATCGCACACCAAGGTCTACCCTCGTCGTCGCATCCTTCAACCAATACTACCTTTCCTCGCACCGCGGCGGATTGTGTCATTAAGGGAAATACCTGTCCCTCCTCTTCGTGCATGGGTATTCTTGGCCTGAATAGAAACTCCTCAGGGGTTCTCAGTCTTGTCTGCGAGGCCTGGCAATCCTGCCATGAGCACTCGTACTCCATATGCGAAAACCTCTGGTTCCAACGGTACAGCTCTCATGGCTGCACTTTCAGAGTATGCTCTGATCATTTCGCATACGTTTGAATAATGCATTCCTGGGGTGGGGCACACTATGCCATCTTCGGTGAACAAGATGGTCATATTCAACTTCGTCATCAAATCCTGGCCCATGATATTCACCGGGGACGGGGACTGACGCGAATACCATAAAGGTACATTCATGTTGCACTCTCCCACTGAGACTGGGAGCGCATCAGTAAAGGGAACTCTGCTACGAGCTCCAGTAAAACTCTGGGTGTCTATTGCCTCGCCGGACAAGGAGAACTTGCCTTCTCGTATGCACGAGCGCATTGATCCGTGTCAACTAAGAAGGAATATTCGTTTCCCCCCTATGGTGACATTTACCCTAGGTTCCCTGTTAGGGTCTGGTGTCACCGATAGGATAGAACACATCAGAGTCCCCTGTGAGCTGTCCTATTTCATGTATAGGTTCGGTCCATGGTATACCTGTGGGTTTCCTCCATCTGAATTAGTGCTCTGAGCCACTTGCGTCAGTGTCTGCTGGGGTTGTCCCTGTGGTACATTCCTCATTTTCAGTGGTTGGACCACTTGCTGTGCACCTTGCTACAAGCCAGCTGCCTGCTGCTGCATGGTATAGTTTTGGGCATTGCCCTGTTGTATGGTAGCAGGTTGATTCACCGGGCCTGCCCCCATTCCTTGATCTGCCACATTCCTTGGCTTCTGCACATGCGTGCCACATGTCCTGTCACTCCACACAGCCAACACACTGGTGGTGGTCGGGCCATCTGGCATAGCTGGACTGCCCATTGGTGTGCTCTGGATACCACCTTGAACATTTTGAAAACCTCCTTGGTTACCTCTAAAGCCTCCCTGATTACCCTGCCATCCTCTTCCTCCAAATCCCCTTCCTCTCGGATAATATCCTGCGTTACCCTGATTGTTTTGCGGAGTGTCAGTGGCACATTGCGCACTCGAATCGGCTGGGCTTGTTAGCATGGCTCCCTCGAGCGCATACTTCGAGAGCTTCCTTTGCACTAGCTTCGCCTCTTCCCCCTTACGCGTTGCCTCCTTTCTTTCGATTCTTTTCTTGCAACAGCCTACAATAATGGGCAATTGTCAACTGGATTTCAGCCCATGGTTTTGCTTCTATTCCTACCAATTTTTTTAGTTGTTTTTGCACCGGTTCTGGTAACCCTTGGCACAGTATGATAGAATACAGGGATAGATTTCGCCCAAGACTCATGCGTTTCAAGCACCCACGCTTCTTGAAAATTCTGGATATAAAGCAACGGATCCTCAGACTCCTTCATTTTTCGAGTCATTATAGCTCCCATATCAGATGTGTCTGGATATATCGTACGTAGAGCTTTCCATACTGCTGCTCTACAGTTATTAAACAGTGCTCCGTCATGAGAGGTGTTAGTTATGGTTACCCTAGGGTAGCCTGCCCTTTTCCACACATCATCTGCTCTTTCTCCGAGTATAGCAATTAGGAGACCCTTGATGTCCCCTATGGCTAGAGTGACACCCCCTGTCATCTTCTTTAACTCATGTATCCACTTCCCAGCCCCCGACGTCGGCATGGGAAGTTTATTTTTAAGATTCTCGCGGTCCATGTGTGGCCAAGGAATATACTGCGGTCTTGCTCCCCCTTTCTCTAATAGCGGGAATTGGAATGCGCAGTCCTCTCTATCTTTCTGGTCTTTTGCCAGGGTGGCATTTCCGCCTTGCCGCCTGCCTGGTAATGCTCTTAGCCTGTCCGCATAGGCAGGGGCTGACGCCCCCTTCTGACCGTGGGGTGTCTTTGTGTCGGCTGGACTGTCCAGCGGACTTCGGTGTCCTACTTGTGGACCTGCTAGCATCTGACCATCGTTCCTCTCGGTTCCCTGGGTGCTGCTTTCCGCACCGTCTCCCTTCGTCATACACAGTTTGTTCCGTTTCCCCTTCTGAGTCAGACTCTGAATACTCCAAGTTCACACAGCTTCTTGTATCATCTTCGTTCTGCTCGACTTCGAGTCTATCTAGGGCAGGGGTCTCCAAACAGTCGATCGCGAGCTACCAGTAGCTCGCCAGAGCCTCTGAAGTAGCTCGCGTTCGACTTTCAGAAAGAAAAAAAAAGATTCAAGGAAGTGCTCTGACCAATCACAGGCCTGCAAATCTGTAAAGCATATGCAATGCGTCCTGTGATTGGCCAGAGCAAGTTCCTTTGTGCTGTGTGAGAAATCCCGGGGTTTCTCTTTTAAAAGCACCGTGGCGCAGGTATTTTTTTTTTCTATTTTGGAGCTCTCCTGGCGTTTGGAAGTGTGGACTGAGGTAACATGGCTGCCTGAAGTGTATTTTGAGGTGAGGTGAGGTCAGGTGGGTCGGGGGAGGTGAATTGAGATGTTTTTATTTTATTTACTTTGTGTCTGTGCACGCCGAACTGCGGCCCCTCCTCTCATGTGTGCACATGTTTGTGCTGTCGGAGGAGGGGTGGGCAGCTTGGCAGAAAGGAGCCCCGGGTGAAACAGAGTATTCAGCTATTTTGATTACTGTCTCCGCTCGCCCTGGGCTCCTTTCCAGTCATGTAAGTTATTTTTAGAAGGCAGGGCTCTGGCGAGCAAGCCCCCCTCGGGACTAACTCACCAGAGCCCTGCGTTTCTAAACGCAACTCATATGACTGACAAAGAGCCCAGGGCGAAATGGAGACTTTCAGCATGCTAGCTGCATGTCTCCGCTCGCCCTGTGCTCCTTTCTAGTCATGTAAGTGATTTTTAGATGGCAGGGCTCTGGCGAGCAAGCCCCCTCGGGATTTCCTCGCCAGAGCCCTGCCGTTTTTAATAGTACCTCGCATAACTGGCAGTCAGCCCAGGGCGAGCGGAGACATGCAGCATGATAGCTGCATGCCTCCGTTTCGACCCTGGGCTCATCCTTTCAGCTATTTTTCGAAGGCAGGGCCATGAGTGGACTGGCCTATAGGGAACTCTGGAGATTTACCAGTGGGCCTTTCCAACCTGGGCCTCTTTTGTGTGGCATTTCCTAATTTTCGCATAGATAAAGCATTGTGCTTGCTGAAAATGTGTCATGTGGCGCCACTTTGAAAATAATTTCCAGGGCCTCTTTTGGTCCCAAGTAAGTATTTCCAGGGCCTCTTTTAGTTCCCAGTCCACCCCTGGCACTCTTTTCAGCTATTTTTCGAAGGCAGGGCCATGAGTGGACTGGCCTATAGGGAACTCTGGAGATTTATCTGGGCCTCTGCACCCTGGGCCTCTTGTGTGGCATTTCTTAATTTTCGCATAGGAAAGCATTGTGCTTGCTGAAAATGTGTCATGTGGCGCCACTTTGAAATTACTTCCAGGGCCTCTTTTGGTCCCAATTAGTATTTCCAGGGCCTCTATTAGTTCCAAGTCCACCCCTGGCACTCTTTTCAGCTATTTTTCGAAGGCAGGGGCCGGCGAGCAAGCCTCCTCGGGACGTGCTTATGGGTTTACCACATTGGACTCACTGCAAATGACGCACATTTAGTACATCCAATCATTGATATCAAAACTTATAAGCTTCTTAGCGAGAAGTGAGGGCTAATACGCAGGAAAAGACGTCTATCGTTCCAATGTGGCAGTAATGTGGTAGTGACAACTTTTTTTTTCTCCAGGTGCGCATGGGCTGGTGTAATATTGGGGTAAACATTAGTGCCCTGTTTCAACTTACAGGATTAGCGAAGATAGAAGTGCCAGATATTACTGTCAACTAAGGGCTATTGTTCATAAATGTGATGCTAGGTGGTTTGAACTTCACAAGACTATTGCTGAGAGCACAGCCAACACTGTAGGGATGGTGGCTGGCCCTAACTCTTTCCCTATGCAGCATGGATTTTCGGTATGCATTCCTGTTTAATGGTTACCACTAGTGCAGCTGGTGCATGCTTGTACATGCTGGGCTCATTTTTGTTTCACCCCTGTGCTCATTTTCAGTCTTTTGAGCTATTTCTAGAAGGCAGGGCTCTGGCGGGCAAGCCCCCTCGGGACTTCCTCGCCAGAGCCCTGTGTTTCTAATAGTAACTCGCATAACTGGAAGTCAGTCGAGGGCAGTGGGTTACATTTTGAGTAGATAATTGCATGTATCATCTGCTTCTGGAGTTCCAGAAACTTTACTAGATCTTTAAGTTGTGAGACAGTGATGTAATAAGTCCATTTATGTGTGCTTAGAGCCCTGCCGTTTTGATTAATAGCTGCAGCCTTGTTGATCCCAGGCAAAATAGAAGTTTTAAAATGGGGCAACTTTTCATGCTGCTTCTTTCCAAACTCCACACTGCATCAGTTCCACTTTAAATCACTTCCCTGGCTGGGGTGCACCCAAAATACAGTTGGTAATATAGTCATTTTGTGTACATTAAGGGATCAATAGACACACTCTACAGTAGAAGGTTACCAGGGTAGCTCAGCAGGTTGAGAGACTGTTGCCGAGATGTTAAATATAAAAAAAACTGCTTGTTATCGTATGACTTTTGCAATTCCTATAAAATGTTTGGCCAAGGCATGGGTTGGGCTGGTCGCTTGCTTATATTCAGGGGAGAGGGAGGGTGGGGTATTCTGCCCCTGTAGTGAAAATCAAAAGTTGGCCCCATGAACCCACAGTTTTTAATTTCCTAATAACTGCTGTCAGCACAACAGAAGCATTTATATGTGATTAAGCAGTTTGTCACGCGTATACCATCTTTATAAATGTAACCTGTGATAAAACCCAAAGAAAGGGGCACAAAAATGACGTGGTATTTGTGTGGTAGTCTGACAAAAAAAGAAACCGTGAATGCAAGTTTAAGCAGCATTTTTGAGTTTAGAAATTATTTTCTTTCCTATGAAAGTGTTAGATGCAGATTTGGAAAACAATAGTGTGGCAACAAGCATTTTTCACCCAACCTGCAAAGAAAGCAAATGCTGCAACAGAGGCATCCTTCAAAGTTGCACATTATTTGGCAAAACACAAATGCACTTTTACAGATGGTGCAGTTGTGAAAGGTGCGATGGCTCTCGTGGCTGAGTCAGTTTTAAAAGATTTAAAAAAATGCCCTGACATTATGTCTGCCATTTCAGATGTGCAGTTAGTGCAGATACCCTCCTTGCCATTGTGTTTGCACCTATCTGCCAATGTGATGGGGCAATTAGAAAAAGATTTGGGCATATGCACTTTTATTTCTCCATTCAGTGTGATGAATCAGTTGATGCGAGTGGTACTGCCCAGCTGGCACTGTTTGCTCGAATGGTGTTTGAAGACTTCACCAACAAAGAGGAATTCTTGACCTTGCTGCCTCTGAAATCCACAACCAGAGGTGTTCATCTCTACAATGAGGTGAAGAATTATTTTGTCAAAACAAAAATTCCATTGAACAAGTTGGTAGCAGTAACTACTGATGGTGCACCAGC
Organism: Ambystoma mexicanum; assembly: GCF_040938575.1. Classification (NCBI taxonomy): domain Eukaryota; kingdom Metazoa; phylum Chordata; class Amphibia; order Caudata; family Ambystomatidae; genus Ambystoma; species Ambystoma mexicanum. The sequence goes on from NC_090925.1 coordinate 383,210,569, forward strand.
AATGACCGGCGTCATTCTGGTTTTGTTGCGTGCTGTAAAGCAGACCCTGATTTTCCTCCATTACTGCACTACCACTGCATCATCCACCAGCAGGCAATTTGTGCCAAAGTGATGGGGTTTGATCACGTAATGGCACCTGTTGTGTGAATTATTAATTCAATTTGTGCAAAGGCCAAACAGCACCGAATGTTCAAAATATTCCTGGAAGAACTATCTGCCGCACATAGTGATCTGTTGCTACACAGGAAATCTGATGGCTTAGCAGGGGAAAATACTACGTCGCTTTCACTTTTGCCAGAAATCAAAGACTTCATGAGGTCAAGAAATGAAGAAATCAGCCAATTATGCAGCATTTCTTGGCTACTTGATTTGGCATTTCTGGCAGATGTTACTGAGATATTAAATACTCTGAACTGTGAACTACAAGGAAAGGGTAAAACCATTGCTGACATGATAAGCGCAGTAAAGACATTTAAGTCAAAACGTAACCTTTTCACTGAACAAGTTGTGAAAAGGAAAATGCATCATTTCCCTTCTGTAATGCAAATGCTGACAGAGCATACAGCTAGTCCTGAACTCCTGAACATAGACAAATACAGCAGTCTCCTGAGCAGGCTTAAGGAAGAGTTAAGTGACCGGTTCAGGGATTTCGAAAGGATTGAACCGTGTGTGATGTTCATCGCAAACCCCTTCATATAAGTCAATGTTTGTGAATTTACAGAACAAATGGGTGAGCTGTTTAACCTGAACAGTTGTGCTATGTGAATGGAGATTGTCAGCCTGAAAGGGGACATTCTGTTGAAAAGCAGACAATCTCACACCAATTTCTGGAGCCTTGTTGATCACAAAGAGTACAGTAACATTTGCACAGCAGCATTAAAAGTGACTTCTCTGTTTGGTTCCACCTATCTCTGAGAATCTGCATTTTCAGATATGAACTTCATCAAATCGAAATTTCGAACCCGCCTGACTGATGAGCATCTTAGTGACTCCATCCGAGTTGCTGTATCAAGTTATACCCCCGACTACAGAGCGCTGGTGGATGACATGCAGTGTCAACCTTCACACTGAGTGTCTCATTTTCCTACATTGTGAAAGTCTTTTTATGAGAACTTCTAATAAAAAAGAATGTAAAAAAGAGATTTTTGAACATAACATAAACATGAAGGGATATGTTATTCCCTATATTTATGAAGGGAAAATTACAGCAAAAAAAAAAGTTCCAATGTTTATGAACAACCCCGACCGCTGATATCGCCCGCAAGTAGCTCTCGCTGTTGGCCCCCAACTGAAAGTAGCTCACGCCAACATAAAGGTTGGAGACCCCTGATCTAGGGAATGCCCCCTACTCCCACTACTTTGGGTGACATCCTCAGTGTCCTATAACTGAGTGCTCTCTAATCGCTCATCTTCCCTTCCCTCTTGGGAGATTCGTTCCAGTCTCATTTCATCATATATTTTATCAATCGCTTCCCTGATGCTTCTGCTGGCGAAGTCATCATCAATCATTGTCCCGCTTGTACCTGATACTGCATCATTTGCTGGAAAGAACTTTTCTATGTCTTCCCAGTCTACAACAGGATTGGGTTTTTTCACTACCCTCTGCAAATATTCTAAATCTCGCGCCCTTTGCCTTCGCTTACGCTCTGCTTCCTCATCCATTTCTCTTCGCTTCTTTGCCACCTCTCTAGCCTTATCTACTTCCCTCATCCGTTCGGTTCTACGTTCTTTTGCCCTTCGACTTTCCTCATCTTCTCTCGTCTTCACTTTCCTTTCGTGCATCCTCCTTTCTTCCACCAACTTTAGCATGTTCTGCCTGTACTTTTCATAGGCAGCGCATTGTGTGCGACTGAGCGGTATTCCTTGCTCTTCGCGATATAGTTGGTCTCGCCTCAACCTATCCTTTTTTTCTTGCCCTCTCGTCTCTCATAGCCATTTCTTTCTTCCTTTCCTTACTTTGCGCCTCAACAGACGTTCACTCAGCCTTGCGTCATCACTTCCTTTTCCATCTGATTTCAATAGTATCTGCCCTCCCATCCATACGTCATTTGCAAATGTTACCTCATCGGTTCCTTTCTGCTTCTTTACCTCTCTCTCTCTCTCTCTCTCTCTCAACTTGTTTGTGCCTGGCCCTTTCTTTCTTCATCTAACCTCTTTGTCCCACGGGATCGTGGAGGCCGAGTCCATTTCCTGTTCCTTCTCTTTCGTTTCATCACTGCTACACGCAGGTGACTCGTATGCAGGGTTGCTATAACCTGTGGCTGCCTTAAATTCTCATAGTGGGTAAAGGCCTTCCGACTTACTTCCCTCAACAACTGGTTCCGGCGGGGCAGGTGGCGCGGTAGGCGTCTCACCCCCCTCCGTACATACATTTAATATCCAGTCTGCGGGAGGTTCTTCTTCCTTTACTTGTTCAAACATTTTCCAAAGCTCGAGAACGGCAAGACATTTCCCGAGTTTCTTCCCGCTATATGTGGCATGTAGGAATGTGGTCATGTGCTGTAAAACAGCCTTAGACAATGACCCATTCTGGGGCCACGGCATAAACATTTTATTTGCGGTGCCCTTAGCCCACTCCTGGCTGTATTTCTTCAGCTTTGCTGCATGTTTTGGCAATTGCTTGCACAAGTATGCAAGTGGGGTAACTTCTTCCAGTCTTAATTTTGTCACAAACAATGATCACACAGTGTTTCAACTTTACACTATTATGAGCGAGCACCACATAGCAAGCTCCAATCCAACTTTTCCGCAAACTTTTTACACCAACAGTTTTACTCGAGACACATCAATTCAGTGGTGATTCCTGCTCATTTACAGAATCGTGAAAACCAAAATGCATTGCCATCATTTAATATCACAATAATTCCACATTCAGCATACACAGAACATGTAGGACAGACGCTTGACAGACTAGACAGACACCAGCTGGTCATACATATACCTGCCTTCTAATTAATACCCCGACATGGGATTTGAACCCCTTTATGACGTCTTTAAACGTCATTGTAGCCTAGCGTCCCCCTCTCTGTGGGCTCTGGGTTCAAGTTCCTTCTGACCACTCTTTAAAGCGCAGGAACAAGGCGAATTTTACAGTTTTTCTCTCGGGTGCCCCCCCGGTATTCCTTAGTTTTTTTAATCTCGGGCGCCCCCCCCCCCCCGGTATTCCTTACCCCAGTTCCTTCAGGTGATCAGGTCTTTTACTATATATATATATATATATATAATATATAAATTTTCTTCTGCTTCCAGCTGTATTTTTTGTTGGTTCAGCTGCTCCTCGTACGTCACATACCTTGGCGAGTAGTTTACCGGCACCTCGAAGCGAGGGGCAGGGGTGCAGGCCACGTCTGTGGTCTCCTCTACAAAAGTCTTGCATGTATTTTTTTATGTACACTTTCTGTAAAGGATGTTGTAATTGTAGCGCAAAACAAAACTCTACAAATTTGCCAGTTATCATTCCAAAAGCAACAAGAAAGCTTTTACCTTTCGTAAAACAACCATAATGTTGCCTCTGCCATGCGTTGCTGATGACGTTTCCCAATGTGATGATTGCCTTTTTGAAAATTCGGGCTGCAAAAATAATTTTATGCATTTTGATTTGGGTTTTTGGTTTTGGACCTAAAATCAAATTCGCAATGATCCTAACTAGTTTGGAGTACTGTGTTTGTTCTTTGTCTTATGTTCCTCTACTTCTGTACGAACTATTGGTACGTCCATGTAGTAAATTAAAGTTTTCAGAAGCTTTGAAGGCGTAGGAAACATATTTTCTTTTTAGAAAAAGCACTGAAAGTTTTGTACAACTGTATACCACCTATTCCCCCCCCCCCCCACTCTTTACAGATGTAAAATTCACTTTGCTACTTTAAAATCATAACATGTATTATGCATAAGGTTGTAAAAATGTGTCCCGCATGATGTTTTGGACTACAACTCCCTTGATTCTTCACCACTGACTGTGCTTGCTGGGGCTGATGGGGAGTAGAGGTACCACCATTTGGCTGGCCACCTATTGAGTAACAATGCTTCAGGAGGTCTACTCTCCATTATAAGGCCTGGGTGCAGAAGCCTTCTGGCGAATGAAGCACAGGCTTTGAGGTCTTCCTGCATTGCCTGGGTGTATCCAAGCAACACCAAATTATGAACACAAGTCTGCTTAATAAGTCTTTTAAATATCCAATTCAGGATCCTAGCGTATGAACACATCGGCTTGGCTATCTGAGAAGTGTTGGCGTCCAGGGATGTGATTCCCCAGCTAACTAAATGCCATTAAAAGGATGTTTACAGTCGGTTTGTAAAAGAAGACCTAAAGGTGTTCCACTGTCCAAGTTTTATCCTCTGCCTATTTTCCAGTGATGACAAACCTGCCCATCCGTTTTTATTGTCTACATTTCTGTATGCACATTTCTAGCTAGGTGTTTCCTTCATTTTGTGAGCTGTTTTAAATCTCTCGAAGTGGAGCCCTCTAATTCTATCCTACTGCATTCCAGTGGCTTATTTACCAATTCCCTACCTATATCGGTAACACTTGTTCGTTGTTTGCCACCCAGGGCCAATCCTGTATGGCTTGGGGTGGGAGAGACCCTTTTGTAAAAACCTAATTTTGTTTTGGCCCCCCCACCCCCTCTCACCACTCATGCCGCACCAAGCCAGTTCCTGGCTCTCGCACCTCCATTAGCTGGTTTGGATTTACCAGAATCTCGTCTAGCTATCTGGCTCTCGAGGGAATCCAAAATGAGCCCCCACAACGGCTGCACGGACCGCAAGGCTATCCCACATCCACAACATAACGTAAAGGCCTTTGTAAAAGTTCTTTTGGCCACTATAGGAAGTTCTCGTCCTTTCTTGTGTTTATATTTCCTTGTAGTCAAAACCCTGAATACTATAGATTCATTCCAATACCATCACTCACCAAAACCCTGAATACTATAGATTCATTCCAATACCATCACTCACCCTTTATCATTTCTTTGCATGTTGTGAGTCAAGCCTGTATGATTTTTGCATTGCTGACTTTTCCCACTCTTTCACTTTCCTGTTCTCCGGGGTGGCACCTGTTGGAAAAAAAACGGAATAAACAGAGAAACACATTATTCAGAGACCGGGAAACGCAAAAAAAAGGAAATTAATAGAGTGAAGTTTAACAACAGTAAACATGTAAGTTAGCCAGTCACTCGTGACATGCACACAGCACACTATGACTTACTTGCGAAGAATCGATTCTAACTGGCCAGTAGCTGGTAGGAAATGCACATTTTAAGGCCTGGTTACAACTTTTCAGAATATTAAGCATACAAAAGTTGGGGATGCTATCTGGCTGGATAAAGTATTTCCCTAATACAAACCATGCCTATCAAACTTTGATACATAAACCTCAACACACACGCTTCGATTCTATAGCACAACGCTCACTTTAAAGATTGGGTAACTGGCATCAATGCCATAGTTAAAGCGAATGTTGTTAATTAGTGATGTAGCGAGGCTATGTGAGTGCAACAATTGTCCTTTGAAAATATGCATGGGAAACACATGTTGCTGGCCCCTCACCCCCCATTATTTTGTGAAGATTTGTATAACTTTCTCTTACTATGTAGAGTCCAACTTAACAAAAAAACAGGGTTGTGTTCACTGACGCTGCACTCACTGTATACCCAAGTATTCTATCGGTTGAGGTTTGGGCTGTACATTTGATCCCACATGCCTTATGTGTTTCTGCACCATTCATTGCAATGTATTCTGCATGGAAGGATGACCCTGCCGATTTTTTTTATACATCTTTAAAGCAATGTAATTCTTACCCTTTTTTTTTTTTGTAATCTTTTCACGCAGAATGGATCATTACCACGAAATATATGGTAAATAGAATTTGCATGACTATGCTCCAAACCCCATTGGACTGACTGTATAAGTGGATGTAGTGTTCACCCTGTAAATGCAGTGATCTTTATCGTCCTCCTCGTCTTTTTTGTGAGGCAGTGTGAGCGAGTTGCTATGTATCGAGTGTTTGAGAATGAGTATTTGTTTTTATTTTAAGTACGACCCATCATCTAATTGTATTTGTGATATTATAGCGCACAGCGTTTCAGCTGCACCAAGAAGGCAGCCAGCTTTGCGCTTGTATTATTTTTTACAGATAATTAAGTATATTGGTGTTAGTCATAACACAGATTTGGATTATTCTAATATAGGACAGTGCTTTTTAAATTCAGGTAATCCTTTACCATATACTGTATTGTTTACCATATACTGTATTGTTATATGACCTGAGGCAAGTTTGTATTTATTTGTAATGATTGTTTTTTAAGGATTTATCAGTGTAATACTTTAGAGCTGTACCAGTGGGGCGTTCTGCTGTAAAGTTTTAGTTCATATCTTTATTATCCCCGCCAATAATTTAAAAGATTATGTCCGTATTAAACCATAGCACATTTTACGAATACGGTGTTCATTTTATGTTCTGCACTATGTTGGCATTGTGGTGCACTTGGATTTTAAACCTGTATATTTGTGAAAGTTTGTTTTTACCATTGGATGTGAAATTCAATGTTTTGGCTGCATGAGAGTGGCTTTTTGAAGCAACATCATGTTGGCATTGTTTAAGATCCATGGGAGTTTTGTTTGAAAGTTAGTTGTGTGTCATTGTTACATTCATACCTAGTGGAGATTGTCCTTCTATAGTTAATGTAGTGACCACTGTTTGTGGACTTCCCATGGTGGTAGGATGCAATTGCTTGTATACCAGATAGTCCAGAACTTGAAACGTGATTGTGCGTTACTTATTAGTGTCTGGCATTTAACCCAGTTGGCCCAGTAGTCCAATAAAATTATTAATATTAAGTAATCACCATGATTAGTTATGTTAATACTTTGTTTTAATGATGATACTGTATATCTGCATTCAGGGGTTTCATTGTGATTTAAATGAATAGTTGCCCCTTCGACTGGTGCATATTATGCATTGCGTATTCACAACGATGTAAATCCAGTGGGCCATCAGTCTCTTAAGTAGTTTTTTCTTGGGAGCCTACCTTAATCACCGACCTTTCATGTGACCGCTCTCGTATTCACTGGTGTCATTCTTCAGAGTCTATGCCTCTGCAGGGTATCCGTGTGAATATGGGGGCCGTGCATGTCTGAAAAAAAGGGAGCTAGGTCTGGAAATAGGCTTTGGGGGCAGGGGTCCCGCGGGGGTGAAAGGCAGGTAGAATAGGTTTCTTTTGTGGTACTATACCTATTTTTCCACAAAGTGTGGCGCGTTAGTGCCAGACTTCGGAATGGCTGCAAGTGTCGAGCATACATCTGTTAGCAGAAGGTAACCATGGTTTCTTCCACTTGTGCTAGTTTTATTGAGGGTACTGACAGTGTAAATGTGATTCATGTTCTTTCCATCTGTATCAGGCTTTCATTCTTCAACCAATTTCCTTTTTATTTTGGATGTGTGCAAGCTATAAACCGTGTAATATGCGCACTCTACGATTCCTATCTTCTTCAGTCGTGTATGCTTGTGTGTGGTGCAGTAGAGTGCCTGGTATATGTTTCCTTCGTATAGGAAATGGGAGTAGGTTTCTTTGAGGGTGGTATACCTTTATAAAGGTGCTGAATTTAAACTTGCTGTTGGCTTGTGATATTTGACTCTTGGTGAGTAGGAAAATGGGTGTGCTATGAGTATGTCTTTCCTCTCCTTCCCCCAGAAGCTCACTGTCTCCAGAGCTCTGGTTCTCTCTAGGCTGGACTATTGCAACAGCCTCTTTCTAAATCTGCCTGCTTCTACTCTCAGCCCTCTGCAACTCATCCAGAACAGGACTGCGAGACTGGTCCTTGGCCTCAAGCCCAGGGATCATATCTCTCTGGGACTGAAAAAACTGCAGTGGCTGCAAGGATTAAGTTCAAAACCCTCTGCATTGTCCACAAGGCCTTCTGGGGCCTCAATAATTTCAACTCTCTCCGCCTAAATATCGTCCTTCTCGAGCTCTTCGCTCATCATCGGTCTCCAACTCCCTCAGGGTTAGTCGCTTCTCCAAGCAACGAGTTGGTGGTAGCTCTTTCTTCGTTTGGGACCTCCCTCTGGAACAGCCTCCCTGAAACTTGAGGGAAACCATCTCCGGTTCCGGAAGCACCTCAGAACCTTGCTTTGCTTCTGCTTTTTCTCCTCCTCACCCCTGCTGACCTCCTGGCTGAAACTGATTCTGCACTGGTTACCTGGCCACCCTCTGATCTTGGGCCCAGGTACTCTTTCCCCCCCCTCCCCCCCTCAGCCCCCCTGCCAGTCGCACCTCTGCACTGCTTTCCTGGCAACCCCCACACCTGGGACTGTTTTCTGCATCCCTAACAGTCCCACCTTCACCTGATGCCTGCACTTATCCTTGCACTTGCCACCAACGGGCCGTTTTCTACTTATTGTTATTTATTCATTTTCCCCCTTGTACTGCACTTTCCCCCTCTACCCATGCACTTGTGCGGTCTGAATGACACCTGACCTAGTAGGATCGTTGTCAGTCTCCCCTCTGGTCCCCCTCCCCCGCCTCGTTGCGCCTTTAAACACTTATGTATAGGTGCGTTATAGATGCCATATCATATCTAGAATTGAGGTGGCGAGTCACTTTTTTATGGCTGGCTAGTAGCTTGCAACTTGAAGTTTTGCACCCTGTCTTTTTTTCCCCACACAAATGGGACGTTTGCTAGTGGTAGCTGTACTTTTGATACCGCAAGCTCATTACACTGTGTTCCACCATCACAAGTAGCAAATTGGAACAAATTGAGCAGCTTCACACCCTAGAAACCATTTGAATCAGCAACATGTGTTAGCGCAGTAGCACTTCCTCAAAGTGACAGTAGGGACATGAAAGGGGAGTAATGTCAGTCTTTCTAAATTGAACGCTTTGTATGAATATATGTGACATGGGACATCATATTCAAGGATTTTTATTATCTTCACTTACAATTAGTCTGCTCTCTTGGCCAGCTTCAAAGAAAATAAACTAAAAATAATGAAAATTAACTCAAATGCTAAGTTCCCTTTTCTAAAACTCAAAAGGTTTAAGAAAATATATTCTTGTCAGGATGAATGAAAACAAAGTGGCAAGTCCAAATACTATACTAGCCTACCACATTTTTAAACTATATTTTTATTGATTTTACAACAGGAAACATTCAAACTGTGTCCCACTAAACCTGCCCCCCACCCCCACCGGGAAAGTTCTTATCGCCGCTCTGCTCTCCGAGAGTCTCTAGTTCAATTTAACTAAACATGTCCAGTATCTTAATTTTGTGTGGGCACCACTGCTCCATATAGTCACTTTGCAAGTATTCCAAAGTCATTGCCCACTCCTCCCTGAATTTCTGATGGTTCCCTTGAAGATTGTAAGTAATATGTTCCATCGTTATGTGGGACCATACTCTGCCTATCCAGTCTAATGCCATTGGTGGGTGTTTCTGCTTCCATTTTTGGGTTATTTCCAGCCAAACTCCGATTAGTAGGCCCATAAAGTTTATTTTCTGGGATTTGGTGAGGGTTCTAACTTTCGGGTCCCAAATCCCACATAGCCACACCTCCTCCCCTGGATCCCCCATGTCTGGGAACATTAGCTTCATGTGCGCCTTAATGTCACTCCAATATTGTTGTAGGATAGGGCAGTCCCACCAAATATGCCGCCAGTTGCCTTCTGCCCCACAGTCCCTCCAACATGCATTGGAAACTCCCCTGTACATGGTGTGTAGTCTTTCTGGCGTGTAGTGCCATTGGAGGAGAATTTTCATCCACATTTCTTTTGAGTGTATTGCTTTCGTTAGCTTGGGTATCAGCTCCCATGTGTATTCCCACGACTCCCTTGGTATCTTTTTCCTCAAAGTCTTTTCCCACCTCTTAATGTATGGCCATTGTACTTCCTCCCCAAAAGAATTTATAAATCTGTATATGTTTGAGACCAGCTTCCTAGAGCCATCGTTTTGTCATAATGTATTTTTCGAATGGGGTTAATTCTCTCGCGGCAGCTTCTCTTATTTTGGGTGAGTCTAACCAGTGGTATAGTTGGTCATATCTGTATTTGTCTGAGGCGTTGAGGTTCAATAGAGAGGTACAGTCTTCAAGTGATCTTGTGTCCTTCCTGGAACATATCCCCCACCATTTTGCAACCTGCGTCCTCCCATTTTTGGTAAGCATTCCTCTCGAGGCCTGGGGGGAATTCAGGGTTTTTGAATAGGGGCATGAATGGTGCTGGGTTTTGTTAGTGTGCCCATCTTAGTGGCTCTGTCCCAAATTTCTAGTGCCGTCTGCATAATTACACTTATACGTGTATTGGGGTGCCTATGTTTCCTCTCCACCCATAGCAGGTGTCTCGTGGGTGTGGTTGCTACTGCCCTATCTTGGGCTGCCCAAAGCCTCTGGGAGTTTTCCGGTATCCATTCTTTCAAAATCCAGAGTTGGGCTGCCTCATAATATTTTTTAAAGTGCGGTAGTGCACAACCCCCATCTTTTCTAGCCGCTGTGAGAACTGTGTTGGATGCTCTCGGTGTTTTCCCCTGCCATATGTATTCCGTGACCGCTTTCGTTAGGGATTTGAAGAATTTCGGGGTGGGCCTAATTGGTAGGGCTTGAAACAGGTACGTATGTTTGGGAAGGATGGTCATCTTGATCACCGTCATCCGCCCCCACCATGTTATTGCTAATGGGTTCCACTTCTCTCGAGGTCTCTTTTTATTTGTCTTAATATCGAGGGGTAGTTTTGGGCGTATAGATGTTGTATTTTGTGTGTCAGGGTAATTCCCAGGTATTTGACCACCTGCTGTGCAACCTTTAGTTGGAGATCCTCTGCAGTTGATTGAATCTGCTCAGAGTCTCCTGCCAGTATCAGTGTTTCTGATTTCAGGTCTGTTGATCTTGAGACCTGACAATGTGCCGAATGTTTATATTTCCTGCATAAGAAGTGGGAGGGTGTTTTCTGGGTCCCCCAGCATCACAAGCATGTCATCTGCATATGCAGCTATTTTATGTTCGGTTCCTCCCATGTCTATGCCCTTTATGTCCTTATTACTTCTAATCCGCGCTAGTAGGGGTTCCAAAAAAAGTGCGTATAGCAGGGGGGACAAGGGGCAGCCTTGTTTCGTCCCCCTCTCAATTTGAATTTTCTCGGAGAGAGCTCCATTCACTGCAACCCTGATGGAGGGTGATTTGTAGTTGGCTTTGATCATATTGATGAAGGGCTCCCCCATCCCCATTTTCCTCAACGTATGAAAAAGGAACGACCACTCGACTGGGTCGAGTACCTTTTCCGCGTCCAAGGCCAGTATTGTCGCAGGGGTGCGAGTTATACCTATTTTTTCCACAATATGTAGGACCCTCCTAATATTGTCGTGCGTTTGTCTACCGGGGACAAAACCCGCCTGGTCCAGATGGACCAGGCGCGGGAGTATTTGCGTGAGTCTCGTGGCTAGAATTTTAGTATATAAGTTCGCGTCCAGGTTTATTAATGCTATTGGACGATATGATGTTGGGAGTTCTGGGTCTTTTCCCTGTTTGTGTATCACCAGCAATTTTGCCTCATTCATCAATGGAGTGATATCGCCTTTGTCTTTGAATGAGTTAAAGAGTTCCGTTGGGACCGGGGCCAATATATCGCTATAGGTTTTATAAAATTGAGCAGCGTAGCCGTCCGGGCCCGGGGCCTTATTTCTGGGAAGGTCTTTAATTGCTTTGATGACCTCTTCTTGGGAAATGTCTTTGTCTAACGGCTGCCTCTCTACTTCCGTTAGTGACGGGAGCGTCACCCCGTCTAAATATGTTCTTTGGGGGGAGTCATCCGGGTGATCGGACGAGTATAGGTGCCGATAAAAGTGTTCGAATATCGCGCCAATTTCCGTCGTTTGTGTTTTCCTAATCCCTTTCTCATACTGCAGTGCCTTTACTGTCCTATCCTGAATTTTCCCCCTCAACTGTCTGGCCAGGAGCTGGTCCGCTCTGTTGGCCTTTATGTAATACCAGTGTTTCAATCTTATTAAATGTCTTTCTGTGTTTTTTGTACGGATGGAATCTAGTTGGCTTTGTACGTGTCTCAGAGATCTTTGCAGCTTCATGGTTGGGTTCTTTATAATTTCAGCTTGGATTTTGCTAATGTTGGCCTCCAGCTCCCTTTCCCATTGGAGGTTAAGTCTCTCCCTCTGGGCTTTTTGTGCGATTATATGACCCCTCGTCCTTCAAGGCTTCAAGGCTTCAAGGCTTCCCATTGTATTTCTATCGGTATGTCTGGGAGGTTGTTATTATCAAGGTATTCGATGATTTGTTCTCGAATGGTGTTTCCTATTACCGGGTCTCGGAGTATCTCTTCTGGGAGCCGCCATTTCCACAAGCCTGGGCTTCGTGGGGTTAGCATTATTTCCATCGAGAGGGGGGCATGGTCGGAAAGTGAAATGGCGCCAATTTCTACCCTCCGTGTTTTTCCCAGAATGGATGGGGTGGCCCATAGGTAGTCTATCCTCGACATTGATTGGTGTACATGTGAATAATAGGTGAAGCCTTGTTGATCAGTGTTAATGTGCCTCCAGGTATCTGCAAGTGCTAGATTGGACATTTTCTGTTTCAGGGCTTTCGAGGGGGAGCATTGCCCCTGCTGTCTGGGGGCCGATCTGTCCAGATTGGGGTCCCACGCTATATTTAGGTCTCCTCCCAGCACTATTTCCCCTGTGGCGAAACGTTCTAGTTTTCCCAGTGTGTCCTTGAGGAACCCCTCCTGCCATGTATTAGGTGCGTATAGAGCAGCGAGCGTTAGGGAGCACCCTTCAATTTTCGTGTTCACCAACAGATATCTCCCCTGTTTGTCTGCCTCTGTTTGGAGGATCTGTACCTTTAAGGAGTCTTTGAAGGCTATTAAGACCCCTGCCTTTTTGTCTTGTGTGTTTGCCTGTAGTATCTGGTTATACCCTTTCAATCCGACCTTTGTCCTGTCTTGTGTTTTAATATGTGTTTCTTGGAGCATGATAATGTGTCATCTATCCTGTTTCAGGAAGTGCTCCACTTTTTTCCGTTTGACTGGAGAGTTAAGGCCTCGAATATTATAAGTTAGGATTTTAGTCCCCATCCCAATCCTGGGTTTTGTTCCCTGAGTGTGTGTCTCGGAGCCATCCTAGAGTGAAGCGCTGAGTCCCGGTGTCCCCCCCCCCCCCCACCCTTATGAGGCAACCCCCAACTTGCCCTGATCTCACCCCCCCCAAAACTGCCCTGAGACGGGCTCTGGTTCCTAAGGTCGCTCTGGCGTTGCGGCGTGCGCGCCATGCCCGACTGTTCTCAGGGATGACTTGCAGGGTGTTCTAAAACCCTTTGGATTCCAAGTGACGTTCCAAGTGCCCCCCTCTCCGCACCTTGTTCATGATTCTGGAAAACTCTCGTCCTGTTTCTTTATCGTAGTCGAGTTGGGTCATTCGTTCTCTCCGGTGTGAGTTTGATAGGTAACCACAACGAAGGCATCAGAAGAGACTATCTGTTGGCGGGGGGGCCTTTCCCCTTTCTTCTGTTTTTTTTTCCAGTGGGATTCCGCTCTATTCCGGTTCTGGTTATCTCTCGTCCTTCTCTGAGGTTCTTCCTCTTGGTCGTGGATGCCCAGTATTTGTCTCCCCTCTTCGCAGGTAGTTATCCTCCTTCGTTTGTCGTCCCACGTGAAAAGGAGCCCAAAGGGGAATGTCAATTTTATATCTTATTTGCTTTGACGGTAGGTATCTTACAACAGGGCCCATGTCTCTGCGCTTCTGTAATGTGATCTGTGCCAGGTCCTGATACAGCTGGACCTCCTCATCGTTCATTCTAATGTGGTCCATTGACCTGGCTTTCCTCAGGATCTGTTCTTTTTGGGGATAAGAGGAGAGGGCTACCAAAACATCTCTGGGCCTTACGCCAGGTTCCCCGGCTCTTTTTGGGCCCACCCGGTGTACTCTGTCTATGGATACTTCTTCCTCTTCCTTTGCGCCCAGGATCTCCTTAAAGACCTGTTGGACGGCATTTTTCAGGTCTCTGTCCTCTATTGACTCCGCCATATTTTTAATTCTTATGTTCGACCTTCGTGAACGATTTTCAAGGTTATCGCACTGAATTTCAAGATTGTGAGTCCGTCTCAGCAGTTGTTCCTGGAGCTCTGTGTATTGTTGCGTCTCTTCGTCAAGATTTTGGGTGATTTTCTCCAGGGTGTCCGTCCTCTCCCCCAAGCTCTTAATCTCCGATCCTAATTCTTGTAGGGCCTTCTTCAGTTAATTTTTCATGGATTCAAATTGCGTCTCCGTTTTAGCCATGAACTGTGTTTGAAATTCTCCAAACCACATTTTCATGTCCTCTTTAGATGCCATTTCGAGGTCTGCTGTTCCTGTGGTTGCTTTCAAGGGGTGTCCTTCTTGGGTTCTTTTCCTTGTGGAGCTAGAGGGAATAGTCTGTTCCGACCCCCACAGTTGTGGGAGGCTCTGATCCTGTTTCTTTTGGGGGTTTTGGAGGGTAGATTGTGCTGTCCTCCCCCTGGATTTTGACATATGTGCTGATGTTTATTTTCGAATTGTGGGCGCTTCGTTCAGTGACCTGCTCTCTTCCACTGAGTGTTCTGGGTCCGGGGTGGATGCGCGAGTTTCCCGGGTCTTCCCGCGCCGCTCCGGGGGAGTCGCGGGTCCGTTCTCCGGGGCCCTCGGGCACTCCCGACTGCGAGGGCGATTCTCTCCTCGGCGTTCTTCTCTGGCGCGCGCGGGAGCTTCACGGCCCTCCCGGCAGTCCACCACCCGTATAACTCCGGCTCTAGGCGATGTTGTGAGAGTTTTCCGCTGTGTTGATGGGCTCTTTGGCGGTGCGGCCTGGATGGGGGACGGAGCGACGCTCCGGCACGTCCTCCCTCCATCGCCGCCATCTTGGAATCCCTACCACATTTTTAGCAAAACTAAGACAGATGCATCTAAAGGGTTTAACAACTAAAAAGATGCTGGACTGCTGCTTCTGTTTTAGGTCTTCTCCCCTGGATATAAAGTTCAAGTGCCACTAATGGCAAATTGGTTCCAAATAAAATTTGAGGTATTTCAGTCTTTCTCCTGACACCTCTGGGTGCCATTTTCACTTTTTTACCCCACCCCAGATTGTTTGCTTCACACACTCTTTCACTCCACTCAGGGTATTTCTCTCTTTGGTACCTGTTCCAGGTTGTCTTTACTCTCCCCTTCTTCTGGGGTCTCTTGAATCTTGTTCCCCTCTCTTGGGGTATCTTTACTCTCTTAGATTAGCTTCACTTAGAGTAAGGGGATGAGTGTCGCCCTTTTCTCTTCTCTTGCCCTCCAGGAGTAGTCGGGCAGCCCACAGTTCCTTCTTCACTGGGGAACATTTGGTTGTCTAGCCCCTTCCACGGGCCAGCACAGGCTGCCTGCCTGCCAGCTCCTGTGTCTTCCTGGATCAGAGGGGTGTGGACCTCTTCTCCCCCTCTGGGTTAATCTAGGTTCTCTCAGGTTTCCCTCTTTAGCATAGCAGGGCAGCTACCAGGCACAAGGCAACCTTCCTTCCCATGCATTGGGCAGCTTCTCCACTTCAACAACACAACTATAAGGCAGTCTTCCTTCCACTGCTTTACCTTGACCAGGGAACCAGTCCCCAGCTGAGACAACTTGCAACTGAACTGGGTCTCCTTTTATTAAATCCTTTCTGCTCTTAGCCGACTACTGATTGGCTGAACTGTCCAGCTTCACTATTGGTGGAAGTAGTGCTTACATCATATCCTCCCAGGGTAGGTCATTACCTATTGGTTAGTTCGAATAACAGTTGGATCAGTTAGGAGTTCCAATTAACTCTCTGATATAAGAGCTGTGCTCCAGTTCTGGTTTGCTCCTTTTTGCTTCATGAAAGATGATTTTATTTCCTCGTGCTTTTGTTGTAGATGTTATTTCATACATTTAGATTAACTTTATCCACAGCCCTTAATGGGGATGCACCCTGGTCTTCTACATGGGAGCTATCAGTTCTACCCATGTGCAATTTCAGCAGTGATGCTATTCAGTGCTGAGGGAGGCTGAAGTCTTTTACCTACAGCTGAGAAGTGTTTTTCCTCTCTCCATGCTGGTACCGTGACTTGCTGCATGTTGCCAGCTTGCTCAGTCGCTCCTTTCCCTTCGTTGCCACAGGGTTTCAGAGAGTCGGGGGAAAAGCTTGATTCACCCCACCACACCACCTCAATGCTATACATATACGCTGCACACAATGTTTTACTCGCCAGCAGTCAAATATCACTAGCCAATGGCTAGTGACGAAGGCAATTTTGCAACCCGTAGAATCAAATGAGCATATGAAATCCTTCATAAAGTAGAAAGCATATAGAATAAGTGCTGCTGCTGTATGCCACACTAGGGGAACCTCCTTTTAATGCATACAAAGCTGTCATTAAAGACATCATGATTGTACGTCCTATTGGAAACTGAGCCTTTGGTAAACAGTGTCTTTGGCGTACACATATGCATGACGTACATGCAGTCCAAAATACTGATGGATGGAGACGTAATGTATATGAAAAGTAGTTTAAACTGCTATCCAAAAATAAGAGGATTTACAGTAATGAATGCAATTATCACTACGGTATGTAGAAGCAATCCTTTGAGTAATCCCTGCAAATTACAAAATCAAACAGAAGGATTATGGTTTTAAAAGAAGCCAAGGAAGCCATCTTTTGCACACCTACATAAGTAAGTTAAGAAAATACATTTGATAAGTACTGCAATGCCCATTTTCCAAAACGCTATTTGAAAATGTGTGCACATTTAATTATCCAAAGTGCCTTTCCTTAAAGGGAATGTATTGAACGTCAAATGTCGTTTAAGTGCAAAGCATTTTTGCATTTTAATATATAGTGTGATGCAACCTTAACGCTACTGCTGCAGTATAAACATGTATATGCATTTATACCCGCTGCAGTCTGTCAGAACTTTTATGGATTTAGTTTAATCTATCACTAAGGTACATCCCCCAGTGTAATGCCCCTGATGTACAATCCCGCCCAACAATTCTGGGACAAGAAACAAGCTATATTAGGAATCGGATTGAATTGAAATCAAATCACTTGAAATGTGGTTTTATTACCTTATGCTGGTCAAGTCCCCACAATGAAAAGTGATTACATTTGTAATGGATTCACAGACGCCAGAGTTGGCTTCTCTGTGACGTTCTCACTAAACGTAGTATACATGCAATCAATCGGTCGATATATTTCTAATTCTAAACCAGGCAATGCCACCTCTAAGCAGCACACTTAATTCTCTATCAGACCGCAGGCGAGGAATATGCTTTAACTTCTTTTGTTCTACTCTTCAGCGGGTTCAAATCTTTTTTTTAAAACCATTTTTGTTTATAACCAAAACACAACAAAACTGAACTACACACCCCAACAATCCTCTGCATATGCTAGTTCCTAAGTGCGCTTTGTTCCTCTGGGCCCTATTAGTCACTTCCTGCCTAGGTCCTTTCCTCGTCTTCAGCACAACCTTTGTTTGCTCGTTTACTGTGAGCTTAATTCAGTGGCATTATGCAGCGATTTAATCTTTAAGGTGTAATGTGAGCTTAAACAATTGTAATGACTGTGGCTGATGTTAATTATGCTGGAATAACTCAGTGAGGCAGCATCGGTTATTTTGTGCGCTCAGCGATGTTGTGTGGGGGTCTAGTTGTTGTGGGCAACGTGAGCGTCATGACTGTGTCATGACGCTCGCGTGCCCAGTTAATAAAAGGGGCTCTGCTTGCGCTGCGAGGGCAGAGCAGCAGAGCCCCAGGAAGTGGCAACTCGTGTCTGTGATCCTTGAATATTTGGGGCCTGCCACGTGGTCGTGGCCTTGTGTGTGCGGCGCGGCCCGAGTGCCCTCGGAGCCGCGACCGCTTGGGACCAGGGGGTGACACCCCCACTCATTGGATCCTGCGCCCGGTGACACCGGGCGCTGCAGGGTGTCTCCCTGTCCGAGACACGCCGGCTGTTCGCCGACGTGCACGCTGCTGCCGGGTGATCCCGACGGCCCTAGAGGGCTGCCCCGGAGACCGGAGGCAGCCCCCACAACACTGGCGACGAGGAAGTCGCGCCCGCCAGCTGGTGCATGCGGCGGGCGGAGTCGTGGGCCCGCGCGCACGGCCGCAGTCGGCGGCCGTGCAAGGACGCACGGAGCGGCCCTCCATTAGTTAGGAGGCGGGGCCTGGAGCTCCGACCCGCGGCGACGCGGCACGGAGCGGGGAGGACACCCGCCGAGTACCCGGGCTGCCACGGGTGAAAATCGCTGTTCGGAAAAAAAAAAAAAAAGAAAAAAAAAAAGAAGTGAGGCTTTCTTTGCTCGCAGGGAGGAAAGAAGGAGGCGTGGCCCACGGGTGAGCCCCACGATCGAAAGGGGGGGGGGGGCCCGGTCCCTGTCTCGTGGGTGGAGCCGGGAGGAAGGCTCCATGCCTCAGCGGTGAACGGCCTGCTCGAACAAAAGGGGACAATAACCCCTCCACAGGCTGCATTTGTGCCACGCCCGAGGGTGGCGGCTCCACCCGGAGTGCTTGTGCGCCCTCTAGGGTGCCAGAAGAGGAAGGCCCTTACACAAGGGTGTGGCCACCGGGAAACGGGCAGTGACCCACAGGCCAAACTGGTGTCAAGCCCTGGGGTTGCGGTTCAACCTGGAGTGCTCGTGCGCCCCTGGGCAGGGAGGACGCCAGGCACCCATCGACGACTACCCGAGCCGGGCGATTGCAAGTGCCCACCAACACTGGTGATTGGCGGATGCCGTCCTCACCTGCCCACAGCATGTCGGACGATGAAGGGGTATGTAGGGGTCAGTTAGCAACGATACCCCATTTTGACGTCCTCGGTGCGCCGGCAAGCCTGGGGGCCCGGTGGGTGGCCTGGGTGGAGAACCTGGAGTTGTACTTTGAGGCAATGGAGATCAAAGACGCCGCCCGACGCTCCTATACTCTGCCGGGCTTGCCGTCCAGAGACTGTTCAAGACACTAAGGCCCCAAAATAAATCGTACGGTGCAGCCGTCGCAGCCCTGAACGAATACTTCAGACCCATGGTCAACAGGGACTATGAGAGGTTCAGGATGAGGTGTGCGAAGCAGGAGGAAGGGGAAAGCCTTGATGCATTCCACGGGAAGCTGCGTGGCATTGCACTGGGCTGTGACCTGGGGAACTTCGAGGAGGATGAGATCCGGGCGCAAATCATCTATGGCTGCAGCTCCACCAAGTTGCGCAAGCAGGTTCTGAGGGACCCAGCGCTGACCCTTGATCGAATACTGGAGCTTGGCCGGTCCCAGGAACTGGCGGAGGTGCGGGCCTCGGTCATGGACTCCTCCAGAAACCAGTTAAAGATGGAGGTCCCCACGCACCGAGTGAAGGTTGAGGAGGTGGCGGCTGTCAGCAGGTGGCCAGGAGGAAGAGTGATGAGGAGGGGAGACTGGCCGAAGAGAGACCCCAATGCCACAATATGCCAACAGTGTGGGTGGGATCTGCCTCACCCGCAGGACTGCCCGGCGATGGGACAAATCTGTGGAAGGTGCGGGAAAGGAGACCACTTCGCACGAGTGTGTCTCGCTCCAGCCCCGGCCGGCATGATGGGGGCGTCAGGGGGGAGTGAGGTGAAGGGGAGAAAGACTCCCAAAGTGGCGGCGGTCCAGGTGGTGGAGAGTCCCCGAGAAGTACCGTATGAGGTGGGGGAGGAGTACGAAGAGAATGTATTCTTCGTGTCCTGCAGCGGCGCCGAGAGCCAGTTTGATCCCGGAATCTTCTGAGTGGGAGGACCCCGTCATGGGGCCCCATAGTGTGGGGACTGGAGCACACCTGTTTTGTCTTGCGGTGTTAAAAGAAATATGTTTGGGCTGGAGTAGCTGTTAGCTGGTGCGCGGACTGGAATGCACCAAATGTTTGCGGTGGGGTGTCGTTTTGTTTGTTTATAATAAAGGAGGGATGTTGTGTGGGGGTCTAGTTGACTTCTCTGTGACGTTCTCACTAAACGTAGTATACATGCAATCAATCGGTCCATATATTTCTAATTCTAAACCAGGCAATGCCACCTCTAAGCAGCACACTTAATTCTCTATCAGACCGCAGGCGAGGATTATGCTTTAACTTCTTTTGTTCTACTCTTCAGCGGGTTCAAATTTTTTTTTTAAAACCATTTTTGTTTATAACCAAAACACAACAAAACTGAACTACACACCCCAACAATCCTCTGCATATGCTAGTTCCTAAGTGCGCTTTGTTCCTCTGGGCCCTATTAGTCACTTCCTGCCTAGGTCCTTTCCTCGTCTTCAGCACAACCTTTGTTTGCTCGTTTACTGTGAGCTTAATTCAGTGGCATTATGCAGCGATTTAATCTTTAAGGTGTAATGTGAGCTTAAACAATTGTAATGACTGTGGCTGATGTTAATTATGCTGGAATAACTCAGTGAGGCAGCATCGGTTATTTTGTGCGCTCAGCGATGTTGTGTGGGGGTCTAGTTGTTGTGGGCAACGTGAGCGTCATGACTGTGTCATGACGCTTGCGTGCCCAGTTAACAAAAGGGGCTCTGCTTGCGCTGCGAGGGCAGAGCAGCAGAGCCCCAGGAAGTGGCAGCTCGTGTCTGTGATCCTTGCATATTTGGGGCCTGCCACGTGGTCGTGGCCTTGTGTGTGCGGCGCGGCCCGAGTGCCCTCGGAGCCGCGACCGCTTGGGACCAGGGGGTGACACCCCCACTCATTGGATCCTGCGCCCGGTGACACCGGGCGCTGCAGGGTGTCTCCCTGTCCGAGACACGCCGGCTGTTCGCCGACGTGCACGCTGCTGCCGGGTGATCCCGACGGCCCTAGAGGGCTGCCCCGGAGACCGGAGGCAGCCCCCACAACAAGCACTGGTTCAGTTTAGGAGCGTGAGCTGCACTGTAAGACTGTACCAGGTTTTGTCGAGGTCGCGAGCCAGACAGGGTGTATTGAACTCGCATCAGGGTCCCTGGATCGCACCCGGTCTTATTTTCATTTAATCGAGCAGCGCGACAGTACATGCCTATATAGACCTCCTGGGAGGCATCGGAAGCTGTCACGTGCCTGATGATGATTATGAGCCGCATTCCCTCGCGTTCTGAAAATAACTGAACCAAGTAACTGCCGACTCTGCGCCGCACACGGGAGAGATACAGAGCATCAGTGGCACAATTAAGTGCAGCAAGCCGGTCATTGGACACAATATTCATCCCCAACTGGCATAGTTAATCATCAGTTTTGAGAGCGCCTCTCAACCTGCTCTGTTTAGGTACCCAGTCACAAATATATAATTGAGAGTCAATTGATGTAGTCTGAAGACTGGAGTGATGTGAGCGAGGGCCAAGGGCTGGCAGAGGGAGATGCAGACCTCACTCTTTGCTTTTAAGAGCGTCCTGGGTGACTCCCTCACCAACACTGTGGCCTAGGGGTGTGAATCCTTTTAAGATAGGCTGGAAGCACTAGAGCGCTTAAATGTGTATTGTTTGTGTAAACCTACTCAAAGTACTATCGGCACGTCCTCAAGTTTGCCTCGTAAGCAGGGGGCGATTAAGGGGAGAGAACAGACCCGGAAGAAGAAGAAAACCTCTTCTACTCCCCTTGGGTCATGAGACAGAGACTCCGAGGCAGTTGATGCTTTTGACAAGCTTAGCCGCTTTTATGCAAAGGTCGACCATGCCGTGCCTCCTGCCCCCAACCCCAGGGGTGCAGAATATAGGTGACAGTGGTACAATATCAGACTTGCATTCCCAAAGGATATCAAAGGTGGTAAGAGGAATTGGACCTGAGGATGATAACATTTGTGTCTAAAGCATCCAACGAATTATGGATCTGGCAGAGTGAGCCAGAGTAGACACAGCTACGCTGGCTAACTGGACTCTGAGAGTTGTGTGCCTTTTAGGCAATGCTACCTGTGCCCTTTCGTCTGAAAAGAGAAGGAGCCTGTTACTGAAGATTGACCCCAAACTGAGGTACATGGCCTCCTATGAGGCAGGAGAGGGAGCGCAAGGGTTGTTATTCGGCGAGGCGTTTGTCAAGGACATTTGTGGGCACATATGGCCCTAGACAACGTCCAGTCTTGTATTAAGACCATTATTGCCAGCCAACTTTTTTTCATGGACCGTCCGTAGTAGATGTTGTTCATTCGATCGATTCCAAGCACAGAGAAGACCTCGGAACCCAGTACTGGCTGTCTTGTCAGCAGGACTCGTTCTTCCCAGCCCAAGGGCGTGGTGCACAAGGACGCAGAGGACAAGGAATGCCGCTTCCGCAAGGCCCTAAAAACAAGGCTCTTTGTTTAAAGAGCCTATTTTTCCTTTTGTATAATGTTTCTGCTACTGCTATAACTTGAAATCGACACACACTGTATTGTAGAACATTGTACCCAGTAATCCAACTGTATAAATAACTGTACGTTGTTAAGCTTCACACATTGGGCCGCTTATTGTAACCCACAAGCAAGCCTCCTTAAGTATATTTATAGCGCCTCGTTGCCTAGCGGGCTGCAGTGCGCTTTACAAATCCAAAATAAATAAAGCTATACCAGACATCAGGGTGCGCAAGCAGCGATTGCATGCTATCCTCCACTGCGGGGGCAGGACAAGATTATTCTTAGCAAATTGGCAAAAGCTTTCCGACGATGCCTGGCTGCTGCAGACAGTAGCAGGCTTCAGGCTGGATTTTATCTGCAAGCCCATTCTGAGGGTGCTGCCCAGGTATTTAGCGCGATCACAAGCGGAGGACAGGCTGCTAGAGGAAGAGCTTTGACTGCTGACTAAAGGGTGCAATAGTGCGCAGTGACGTTTCCCGCCACGTTCATCAGCAGCATGTTCCTAATGCACCGAAAAAAGACAAGGTGTGACCTGTCATCAACTTGAAGGAACTGAATGGATGGCTAGTCTACAGGCATTTCAAAATGGAAGGGATTCACCTTGTCAGGGACTTTCTCTGGAAGGGAGACGCGTTAGTAAGATTGGATTTGAAAGACACTTATCTAACAGTTCTAGTAGCCAGCGAGCACTGCTCCTATCTAAGCTTCCTATGGAAAAAGCAGGCATGGGAGATCAAGTGCCTCCCTTTCGGGCTAGCTTCAGCTCCCTGGGCATTCACAAAGATCATGAGACCAATGGCATCAACCATGAGGGAGAGTCGTATGAGAGTCAAACTATCTTGACGATGTCCTAATACTGGTGACAGTCAAGCGGTCACTATGAGAGCAAGTGCAATGAACGTCAAACATTCTGACGTCGCTGGGCTTTCTTATCAATCTAGAAAAGTCTGAGCTGACTCCCAGACAACACAGAGTTTTTAGTGTTTGTGGTGGATACCACAAACGCAACCTTGGAGCTCCCGGCACCCAAAATAAGAGGGATAAAGAAAAGACTGTGAGTGGCTTTAGCGAAAACCCTGATCTCTATTTGATCGCTAGCAAGGATTGTGGGCTTGCTGTCGCCTCCATCCAAGTAATCTTTCCGGAACCCCTACACTGGAGGTCTTTGCTATGGCTGAAAATGTGAAACCTTCAGGAAGGCCTGGGGTATCATCAGCTAGTGCCCTTAGACCAGGAAGGAAGGTCAGAATTGGAATGATGGCTCCAGAACATGGAGGCTTGGAATGGTTGCACAGTTTTTGGGGATGTACCGGAATTAGTTATAGTCTGATGAAAGCATGGCCGGCTGGGGCGCAAGATGCAGTCCCCTAGAGACTGGAGGAAAATGGTCATAGGGAGAGCTGACCTGCACATCAACTGTCTAGAGTTGTTAGCGGGCTCCTTCGCAGTGAAGGCCTGTGCAAAAGGCAAGACTAAGTGTTGTATCCTCCTCAGGATGGACAACATCTCGGCTGTATGGTATATCAATCTCCTGGGAGGTACCAGATCCAAGATGTTAGTCTAACTGACCAAAGATTTTTGCCACTGCTGCCTGGACAGGAGGATTTCACGAACACTGGAATATCTCCCGGGGGTTCAGGATTGGTGGCGGACTGGAAACCCCGCTATCTGAGCGCCTCCAGCGACTGGATGTTGCACAGAGACCTTTTCACAAGTATAGCAGCTTTGTGGGGTCCACTGGACATAGACCTGTCCACACCCAGTTTGAAGAGGCGATTAAGCATGTTTTTCAGCTGGAGGCTGGACCTGGAAGCTCTGGGTGCGGATGCATTCCTGCAGTCCTGGTTGGGCGCAGTGCATTACGCCTTCCCTCCGTCCATGGTGATGACCAAAGCATTGGCGAAGATCCGTAGAGAGAAGGCAGAAGAAGTGATGGAAGCGCTACACTGGAAATCACAAGTGTAGTTTCCAGTTCTGATGGGAGCGTTCCTCGGATTTCCCACAGACGATTCCTCACCAGCATGTTCTGCTGATGCACCCGGCGGGGAATTGACATCTTCTGATGACTGGGAGTCTGCTGCTGATTCCATGCAAGATGTCTGGGGACGATGGAGCCTGTTGGGCATTTTGGGACCAGCTGCCGAGTTTTTCAAGCAGTCTTGGGCTCCCTCTACACCCAGGAGCTATAACGCTGCACGGAAGAGATGGGGGGGCTATGGTGAGCTCAGCCCGGTGTTCGTCCAGGTTCAGCCTGTACTCCATTTTATTTTTTAGCCTCACTATCACAGGAAGGCAAGGCCTTTTGGACCATAGGAGTATACAAGTCTGCAATTTATGCGGGTCATGAACCAGTGGATGGCGCACCTGTAGGGGGAACAGCCTGCGGTAGTACAGTTTTTGCGAAGGATGAAAATTACACCGCCCCTGCCAAGTATGCTCACCTTTGGGACGTCAATGGAGTGGTTAAGTGCCTGGTGAACTGCCAACATAACCGAGATATGCCAGTCCAGCAGTTGTTGGGGAAATTGGCTATGCTGCTGTGTCTAGTGTCCTGTAGAAGAGTGGCAGACGTGACAATGCTAGAGGTGGATCGGAAAGTGTTCTACCCTGAAGGGGTGACATTTACAATAGCAAAGAGGACCAAGAGCAATTAATCAGTGATTTCCTATACATATTTCCCAGCACGACCGTATGTATGTATGTATGTATGTATGTATGTATGTATGTATGCATGTATGTATGCATGTATGTCTAATTGCATTGAAAAAATATGTAGCTAGGACAGACTAAGTTAGACCGGGAGGCGTGTCACAGCTGCACATAATGCACAGAAGACCTTTTTTAAGGCAGTAGCAGTTGCTACAATAGCTAGATGGGTGTGTGAGGTCATGGCATAGCAGATGTGGATGTGTTATGCACTCCATAAGAAGAGCCATGGCTTCTAAAGCGTTTGGTTCAGGGGCGAGTCTTCAAGATATCCTGATAGCAGTGGATTGGCTTAACGATTCTACCTTTTAGGATGTTCTACTTCAAGTCGATCTCAAGCGTGGCAGCGCCCGTAGTAAAGAGCTTTGAACAAGCATAATGCTCACCTCCGATCTTTACATAGAATGAAGATTACCCAGGGAGTCTTGATTCTATTAAAGACATGGAGGCGAGCATTATCCTGCCCGAATACGCAAAGGATGATTGATAACTATAGTGTTTGGTTGTCGAATGCTTTATGTAGGTTGCCTATATCCCTCCCTGATGTGTTCCTCGTTTTGGCAGGAGTGGACCAGAAGACTGGATAGGCGGCAGGTGTTGGCGCAGTGCCTGGTCGGCGGCAGTTAACCCATCAGCGAGTGTGCACAGAGGTTTTCTGAAGCACAGTTTGGTTTGCACTCTGCTGCAGCAAGGATTGCAGTGGGAGGCTTGACTTTGTTGGTTGATCGGTGTCAGTTGGTAGGCATCAAAAGAAGAGGAAAGGACCTGGGCAGGAAGTGGCTAATAGAGCCCAGAGGAAGGAAGTGACTAAAGAACTACCATATGCAAAGGATTGTTGGGATGTGGAGTTCGGTTCTGTTGTGTTTTGCTTCTAAAAATAACAACATGGTTTTAAATAAAGTGAAGATTTGAATCTGCTGAAGAGTGGAATAAAAGAAGTTAAAGCATAATGCTCATCTCTGTGTCTTTAATAGAATCAAGACTCCCTGAGCTCCAAACCTGGGTAATCTTCATTCTATGACAAATTGCTGCTTATCGAGCAGAAAAAGTTTAAAAATCTGCAATGTATCAACAGAATCTAGTTTTATGTAAATGTTAATTGTGTAATCTGTTGATAAATAGCAGATTACAACTTTTATTTACACCAATATCAAAAACAAATATTGGTATCGGAGAAAAGTTTATTGAAAAATAAATGCAACGTTACTATGAAGGGGACCAAAGAGCAAAATGTAAGTGTGCCACCCCCTCGGTCATACCCCCAAAAAAAACAGAAAGGCCTACTTGCATATCAAATCTTGGAGATTAATGGCTTTTATATGGAAAATGTATTCACATAGAACAATTTCTTATTTAAAACGCACTCAAATAAATTACACAGTACATTGAATAGTTGCAGTTAATCTAGGACAACACATCTCATAAAAAAATTGTTAAATAAAAAAATGAATGTACATAATTTGCATCCTATTTATCCTAATACATTCAACGCAACACACAGCTAACCTAATGTTTTTAAAGCACATACAATTCCCCAGTTCTTATTCACAAAACAGATCCAACTATCAACCATCAAACAATACACTAAACAACAATAAATATTCAAGTAGGAGAGATTCATCCTATTTGTGCACATCTCTAAATACAATTTCAACAGCTAGGCTTTGCACGGTATTAGCACTACGGCAAAGTTAGCCCTATTAAAAAAAAAAAAAAAAGAAAAGAAAAAATGCTGGGACATATTCCAAAACCATTGCACCATGACGAAGTGAGGCAGAGTGTTTGGTGATCTCTGCTGCTCTATTGCCTACCTGCTGCTCCTATGGACATTTTCACTATGACCGGTCCTTGATTCCACATTGAGGTTCGGAACGCATTGGAAATGCTTTGGCTACCTGACAAAAGAAGTCCTCTTTTGACCTTTACTACTGCCTCCTATAAGACGTCCTCCGGGGAGCGGAGCGACTCGGAGTGAGGCAGAGTGTTTGTCGGGTGGCATCTGACTTTCTTGGCTGTGCCTACGCCTCATGTCGCTTACCACCTTTAACCTCTGAGCTGGTAAGATTTAAAGTGGTCCATCTTGCTGTGAGGATTGCAGCAGGTGAATTATACATATCTATTACATGCTTGTGCTTACTCCTTCTGTACTCGATTTTTGTACATACCAAAGTCGCTCCGTACCTGAATCTACTCACTTGTTACAATATTCACGAATGCAGTGCTTAACATCACCCTCCGTGAAACGAGAACTGTGCAGTGTATTGAGCCATAGGACACTTCCTTCAACTTCATAGTTGGCTGCCTCCCCTTGTGGCAACTGCGGGGTATTAATATGATGGGGACTGAACAGGAAGGGGTGCTAGAAGAAATATCTTTCCCTAAATCACAACATAAGGAACTGTTCCCGTCAGACCGGGACGGCCCGAATGACATTTCCAATGCGGACTTAGTCAACAAACCAGTGAGACCGCCGCTGCTACAAACTCCATCCACTTTTGAAAGCTCCTCCACCTGCCCTCTTGAGATATTATTTTATCTCGAAACATCATGGAGTGCCCTTGAGACTGTATGTCTGCTAATTCGCAGGGGAAAGAGTCAGGCAACTCACTTACAAACACCAGTAGTCCTGTGGCTCCTGTTCCATCAGAGACCAAATTAAATCAGACCTCAGAACATGACTTAAGTACAGTAGATGGTCGTCCTCCCTTGCCTTCAATGACCGGGACAAGACAGCCTGAGAAAGAAGCAAGGGTGGTAAAGGATAATCCCATGAGACCCTACACTTTCCAATCTTAAGCAAACCTGTCCCAAGAAATAGCCTTGTGTTTCGCAGAGTTCCTCGATTTGGAAACCAAGAGGTCTCACTCCAGTCCTCCTATAGTCAAAACAAGTTCTTTTTATGCTCGCCCTAAAGCAGTTACATCCTTCAGGGGAACCCCGGGCCCTTTAATACATAGCTGTTCTGCTGGCCTTACTGAAGACTAATTTTGAACCTTCTTCTGAAGTTCGGGGAACGCAATGTGTGGGCCACGTGGATCACCTTGATCAACCTATGATAGCCAAGCTAGCAAACTCTGCCGGAAGATCCTGCCTTAAACTGTCATGAAAACAGGCAGACAAGTTAGTTACTGGCTCAGATGACGTACAAACTGCCTCTTCGGATAAAGAAATCCATACTAGGGACCGGCCTGATCCTAAAGGAAAGTCAAGGGTCGATGAAAGGTATGGGCTGAGCGCACATAAAACAAACCGGACCGGCCAGTCCACTCAGGCTATCAAACGTCATCGAATGACCTCTTGTATGGAGGATCCCTCCTCTGCCACTGAAATCAATCAGTTAACGGACAAAGACTTACTATTGGACTTTGTTGCCACCCAAATGGAAGAGAAAACATCTAAATCCTCAACTATAGACCCAAACATGATCGCAGCTTTTTGCTTAACAACGGCACCCTTCATGAAGTTTTATGAAGGGATGGCTGACCAACTTAGAGACCAAAGTACATTGTTGCCAATGCTCCATTCCAAGATGATATTCATTGAAGCCTTCATCTCTGCTTTGAAAGAGAATGAAAAAATACTTGAGCGATTTTTTTTTTTTTTTTTTTTCTTTTTTTTTTAAATGTTATTATTTTTTAAAAAAATATATTTTATTTTTTTATTTTTTTTAAATCTTTTCTAAGGAATATTCTAGGACCTATTATAAAAGAAAAGGAAAACAGGAGGGCTTCAATGCCTTTAAAGCAAAGGACTACCCCCTTGTACATTCCAGTTGTCAACGATACTTCTAATGCAGATAGATTAGATAAAGATGTGGAAAGTGTGGATGGCTCCCCGAGAATCCTCAATGCATAGGATGGGCAGAGCACCAAATCACACAATAAACAGTGTATTTTTAATCTGGCTCCCAATAGCACAGATATTCACACGGTAGCGGGCAAAAAATGGCAAACTCTGTCAGTTCCTTCCCATGAAACTCATGTCAAGGTTACCCTCACAGGAACGGGAGTTGGAACCTTCTTCGGACCTTGCCCCTGAATCTTCTGCGGGTAGACATTACGGAATTTTTGTAAACCTCCTGGACCCACTTAAAACTATAGGTGCTCCAGGTAGACGGGCTAACCCCAGAAATTGTCAGTCTGTGAAAAAATTGCAGCGTGTCTTGAAAGTAAAATCTGAGCGCCTCTCTTCCAAATTGAAATCAACTTCATATCTAATAAAGAACCTAAGGTCTACTGACGTTCCTCCAATCCCTGCGGGCTCTTTGAGAAGAAACGCAAACATTGAACCTCGCAGGGACGTATCTTGTGATTCTATGGACGAATCGGTTTCTAGTGTGTCCTCCGAGGGGGATACCTTACGCCAAGTGTCTACAAAACAGTCTGTCACGAAAGAAAGATTGTGGAAACGTATCTATTAAGGACCACTCTAGTGGATTTGATGAGTTAATGAATTGATCTATCTACTTATTCGCATGACTGGAAGGTTTTCCCCTCTAGAGACCAAATTGTGGATACGCTGGCAGAATGCCTGATTGTTTTGAGAACTAGTCACCATTCAAGGGGCCTGCCACTCGTGGTGACTGACTCCGAAAGTGGGGACGATCAAGAGGTAGTCCCAGAGAGACAGACGATTGGTGAATACAACAAAGCATTGCCCAAAACAAGATCGGCTGAATTCTACCCCCCTCCAAGGCCTAAAGTTACTTCTCGGGTTCACTTTAAGTATCCCAGGTAAACCAGAGAGTGCCAACAATGGCTTCATAACACTGGAACAAAAATTCTGAAATTTAAACAATCGGGCACCTTGGGGGGACAAAAAGAGTCCTACTCGTGTTGCCACAAAAGAAATGAGACTCCTCGAGTGGACCTTGGCACTAAAGGACCAAACAAGAGAGTTGGACACAATTTCGCAATGAATCTAGAAAGAATTCTGCACTTACACGACAACTTAAGCCTCAATAGAGCTAACATCATGAGGCTGTTTCACAGTGTCCCTGAACTAACATCAATTCACTCCAATGACATTGACTTGACTTGATTGACTTCCCAGATGAACGGAGGAATGATAAGGTGGTTTTATACCTCATCTCTAAAGAAATCAAACAATTACTTGCTAGGGTAACTCCTCAACAGACTCTTATGGGATTTAAATTAAGAGACACTAATCCACTCACACTAGAGAACATTGAGAAATCAAATGAGCAAATCAGATCTGTGCAGAAAAATACTCATCAGAAACGGACCCCACTAGCTTGTGAGATAGAAACAATTCATCGCCACCCCTAAAGAATCTGAGGTTCTCCGTGAAAAGTTCTTACCAAAACACTACTAGTAAATTTTCCCAAGCAAAACGGGGCAAAGGCCAAGAGGACCAATGGGAGTGGCTAGCAAGTGCCCTAGCAACCAACTCCTAATGCCCAGAATATGGGGTCCCTGTGTCATCGAAGGACCTCACCCTTGTCTGTTGGAATACTAGGGGTTTCAGACAGCCTATATGTTGTGTGTGTATAAAGGAAACTTGGCTAAGAGAAACCCCTATACTTCAAGGCTATATGTCGGATCCAAACCCTACCTTTAAGGGCCAGAAGGGGCACCCTATGGTGGGCTTATTATTCCTAATAAACAACGATAGCCTAAAGACCACTTGGGTGAAAAATGTGTCCCCCTTCATTCAAATTGTCCTGCTTGATCGCAAATTTCAAGGAGGTTGGCTCATCTGCAACCTCTATTGGAATCCGACCTCCGAGTACACTAAACACCACTGAACAAGTGATGAACGCAACTAATGATGCAAGAGTTGAAAGGCCAGACTTGAAAGTAATTGTGTTTGGAGACTTGAACATCCATTGCTTCATTCGGGACCTAGCTCTAGTCTCAAATCCTATGCCGGATTCCGACAAAGCTACTTTACGTGGCTGGAATTGGAAAAGGGAACTTGAAATGATGAACATTGAAATCCTGAATGGCTGCATGATGGGAGATATCCCAGCTAAAGTGACTTGGAAGAGAAGCCCTGAAGGACAGATTGATTATTTTGTTTCAGACAACCATAAACCATATATAAAGACCCTAGTAGTTGAACCCACAATCACAAATGACCACAACATCTTGAAATTGCGAATGGAAGGTCTTCAGCTAAATAGACCTTGGCCGAAGGCTAAAGACCTAATGGTAAACCCAGGCAGAAATAGGCTGTAACTGACCACAAGCAACATAATTGCCTTGAGAGAGGCTCTTAATTTGCCTTCTGTGAGGAGGGGCCTCGACTACCCTAGACATCTGTCCCTATACATGGAAAAAAAAGGCAAGCCACCTGCCTTTCATCACAAGCATAAATTTGATGCTGAATCATTTGAAAGACAAAAAACAGCCGAATAGACTAAAAATACCGTGGGGGGAAAAAGGCCATCCATGAAAACTATGAATGAGTGGAAAAACAACAGATTAAGCTATAAAAACTGGCAAAAACAACATGTGTACATCACAACAGAGAAGGACACTGAGCATATGCTACAGCTAGTAGCCACCAAAAACTCTGGAGAGATGTGGAAAATCCTTACTGCCATGGTGGCACCCCAACAAGCCTTCCTAGCAAATCCATTAGCTGCGAGAGACTGGATTGTTCACTTTAGTGCCCTTTTTTCAGCAAAACCTGAATCTTGCTCAGAGGGATGCCAGGGACCATCTCATTCCTGGTCCACAAAACATTGAGGTAAGACATTGTGGACTTCATTAAAACTTTTGAGTTCCTCCCGAGCAGGAGGCCCAGATGCCCTAACAAACATGACCCTAGCACCTGCAATCTTTAATTTATACACAGCTGATATGGAGGAGTCATTCATAGGTATACAATCTTTTCCTCCCAGGATTGCAGGAATACCAGATACCTTTATGCAGATGTCATAATCTGGGACGAAACCCTGGTGGGCCTGCAGAGGCAATTGGACACTTTAGCCAAGTATTTGGCAGCAAATGACTTGAGGATTAATCCATCAAAGACGAGTCTCTTGATTTTTGGAAGGAAACCCGGGCGGCCAGCCAAAGGATGCAGTTAGTTCTTTGAAGGAGCTAAAATAACTCTGATAACATGGATGTCTTATCTGGGAGTATCAGCTCGGAAGATACCCCTCATGAGGTGGAGCTGAGAAGGAAGCTGAAATGCATTGCGGTACAGGCGAAGATCATTAAAACAGGATGCTGTAAATTTTCGCTGGTACCCGTCCTTACTTTTTACCGTGCAAAGGTAACTCCCATCTTGACATATGACTCGGAAAGCTCTCTATCACTGCATTGGAAAATTTGGCCTGTTTTAGAGGCCTTATTCTGATGATCTGTCTTACCATTGCCTAAATCTAGTCCTGTGGAAATTATTAGAAGACAGCTGGGGTTGACATTGCTGTATGCACAAACAGTCTGGAAAAGCCTCTTTTTACCGAAAATGTCTAAAACCATCGACAGAAGGAGGATTCACTTTATTGAATCAGGCCATTTGCACAGGAAACAAATCTTCACTTGAGGAATGGTGCTCCAAATGCACTGACATTCTAAATGGCATTGAGCGGAACACCAATTCATTAATGGAAAATCCGGAGAATGTGAAGTGGGCACTTTTTGACCAGGACTGATGATGCAGTGACTGAGTATACGTTGTACAGCAAATAATGCACAGACAATAGAAAGCGAGGAACAACTTTGCAGTACTTAGTAACATTTCCATCATACACAGCTCATGCCAGATGTTTGCAAATGTGTCTAAATCTGGTGCCGACAAAGGAGATACTTGAGGCCAGGAAACCATAGGCCTCTAGGAATTATCACTGCAGACTCTGTTGGCACCCGCTGGAATCTCTTCAACACCTGATTATGAACTGTCCGGGAATTAAGGATGAGAGATCCAACCTGATGAAGTTTTATTCTGAATACAACATACTAACAGAGACAGAATTTTTGCTCCAGTAGGATCTATAATCTGACTTTTGCCCTAGTGGAACTTGTTACTATCATATTTGAAAGAATTTATGCAATCAGCAATGGCTAAAGCATGCAAGGATAGTGCTGTATTCCTCATTTTATTTTCTTCTTTACTTTTCTCTTTTTTTTTCCTTTGTTTTTTTCTCTACCATTACTGTTTTATTTTAATCCTTTGAATTCGCTTTTTGTGTCATTTTACTTGTTCCCATTAAATAGCTCAAAGGTTTCAATTGAAACTGTTTGCTAATAATAATTAAAAAAAAAAAAAGAAACTAAAACGCCAGGGCAAAAATTGTCTGATTGCAAAAAACATTTTTGTTGCATTTTTGCACCAAGGCAAACTTTAGTCTAGTGCTAATACCAATCTGTATTAGCACTAGAGCAAACTTTGCCCTGATGCTTATAATATGCCAAACTGCATTTGGTGCAATGGTTTTCAAATATGTGCCAAGGTTTTTTAAAAATGGGGCAAACTTTGCCTTAGTGCTAATACTATTCAATTTTGCACTTGCACCGGTGTAAAGTTTCTATAACCTGGTCCCTAGCGTCTTGTTCACGGCTTCTACTAGCCCTGATCAGCCTATAAAATACAATGCCCAACCTGTTTCATTACCTCACAGATTCATTGATCCAGAACTTCCTCAGGGGTAAAAATAGGGATATTCTCTCTCAAAATTGGCCTGTGCGCTGCACAAGATTCATATATTTGATTAATTTGCTTAACCAACTTCATAAAACACACAGTAATTCAACAAACAGTTCAATCAAGTAAATGTTGCCTTAATCTTCATTGGATAAATCGACCTTTCACAAAATTTCATTTTGTACATCAAATCCACCTGTAGATATCACATCCCAAATGGCCTTCATTAGCTACCGCATGACGTTGTTAGTCACAAGCCATCCGAAATACTACCTCTTAAATCAGACCGAATTATCTTCCCAATATAAGAATACATTAAATGTAACTCATGTGGCTCCTATATCCAAATTGTCCTAATCGGTCTTGATCCCATACTTTTTAAACCTCACTGAATGACTGTACTACAATTTGTAATTATAATCCATAGTCAGAATGACTACACTGACTGATGGGAATTCCAAATCTAAGCATCTCTTCAATTGTATTTACTTTCATCGTTCACATACTATTCACAATTCCAGCTGCTTAAACGAGCAGCTTCCAACTAAAGTAACTCCGATTAGCATGTACATCAACAGGACTCCTACATTGTTTGCATCAAATGTCTAAATCCGCACCTACTGTTTCCCCACAGGAAAATGTATTCTTTCCTTGTGCGCGGTCAAACCCAACCTGCGTACATCCTGTGCCTTTATGGGCGTCCATATCAAGGCGCTACCAAGTAATTCATAGCCATTGGGTCATATCTCCAGATCATTGCGCAATCCCGACGTAGCAAGGGGATATCGACAGATCAACATGTTATGTTTTAATGTGCGATGCTGTGATAAACTTTGATCCCATACTAAAATTCTACATTTACTTTTGTCACATATTGTAGGTTTAATTATGTCTAAAGTCATGAAGACTTAATCAGAAGGAAATGTGCACAATACTGGATTGCCCAAAACTATTTAGAAAAAGAAGTGGGAAAGGAAAGAAGATCATCTTTCCGTATTTATTACATTTTATGAAATTCCACACATTTGTTTAGCCCTCTCGCATGCTTTGAGTGAGGAGAATCCATTCTGCTCTTTCTTAAACAATATATTAGCCTTTCTTAAAAGATGTAGTACAGTGAGTCTAACATTCTCATGCTTATGTTGTTCCTCCATAAAGTGTTGAACTAAAGGTGCAGTCAATATATTTTCTTTAATACAATTTATGTCCTGTAATCCTCCTTTTTGATTTTTTTTCCTTTTTGATTTTGCCAATGTAGAACCTTTTCCATTGGCACCAACTCGTGCATGCAACCATACTGGAGTGTCAATTTGTAAAAGAAGCCTGCAACCCCAACATTGTCCACAAAGTGGCATGTCTGTCCACTCTATCTAAACCCCACTTTTCGACTAAAGATGTAGGGTTAGGCTCTTTTACACATGTCATTTCTCATAATCTGATCTTTCAGATTGCGACTTCTCTTCAATGCAAAGAGCAGCAGTTTTCGTAGACTCCTACCATCTAAAAATCTTCCAATTTCTTAGTATTGTCTTTTTTATTTTATTGGACATTGTTTGTAAAAGTACTCACACATACAATGGTATCATGTTCTTTGTTTTTATCCCCATTTTCTAGTAAGGCTTCTCTATTGTTATTACTGGCATTATTCATGGGTTTCCACACTAGAGCGTGTGACTATCCTTTACGGATTAGCCTGATACTCCATTTTCAGCTTCTTCTACAACAAATCTAAGTGTACCATTCCTCTTCATACATAGGAACTGACCAAATGACAAATTTGTTCCATGTAGGTTTCAGATGGAATCTGCTGTATAACAAAAGATAATTCTTGTCTGTGCAAAAGCTTTACAAAGAATGTATCTACAAAAATAATTTCAAGAAACCAGTTTCCTTCTGGATAAGGCCCAATCCTCTAGATATTATCCAAGCTGAGCTCTCACCCATTTGGAACAGGTGCTGTACTTCTTGGCAGCCTTTAATTCCAGAGCTCTTTCTTTCCCCAGTGTGTTTCTACTTTTATTTTTATTGGCAACTTGACGAGTACAATCAGAGAGCCTATGGAATCAAACGGGTATAGCATGTATACAGATAATCACATGGTCCTAACGATGTGGAATACACAGACTTTGTATTAGAAACGGGCAATAGCAGTACACATATTGTTCATTGTACCCAGTTCTCCCCTAACCTGCAACTGCAACTTCAGCCAAATAGGAGCGATTCTCAACTCAAATGTCTCTGGGTCTAGATGGGTGCAATGTGTCCACATATTGGTGTTCTGTTTCCTGAGCCCAGGCCAATGCCAACATCCATCCATCCATTCATTCTCTGTAGAGACTTTAAAAAAAAATGTTTTTATAAGAGGATGCTTTGTTTAGCCATCATACAACCCATGCTTACAAAAGCTCTGTGCCTTTTGCACTGCAGATCCGAGCATATGCCGAAAAGGGCCCCAAGTTGGTTCCGTTCCAACGTGGTGCTCACCAACCTGGGCAAGTTATCTAAGATTTTGTTCCAGAAATCTCTTAGGTGGCACTCCCAGAATATGTAGCTGGTCCGCTGGGGTATACTTGCATCTAGGGCAGACATGCTCCTCAGATTGAAACATTTTGGTTAGTCAGGGATGTAGTATAGCCTATTTAATATTTTGAATTGCATGAACTTGAATCTAAAACTTAGGTATACCCTCCTGGTGTTGGTACACGTGTGACCATCGGGCGTCAGTAAGTTCCAAACCTGTTTCCTCAGACCATCGGGTCCGTGAGTGTGAGGTTGGAGGAACCATTTCGTTCAATACCATTTTATAGAGGGTGGAGAGGATGTGTCTACATTACCCGGAGTTGGCTATATATGCCAATTTAGGTTTCTCGGTGGGTTCATCAGGGTATAAAGGCCATCTGGTAATCGCTGCTGAGTGTTTCCTGTAGTATTGTAACACATCCCCTCCAGAACCCCCATGCCCAGGATTCCATGTAGTGGGTGTAATTAATTTCCCTTTCGGTGTGTAAATCCGCCAGTGCTCTATAGCCCAAACCCTTCCACCTTGATTGCACCGCTCCATCCCACGTTGGTCCTAGTTCAGGGAGCTTCCACACTGGGAGCCATCGATGGCAAGGGCAGGCAGCCCCTGTAAGGGCAAATATTGCTTGCCAGGCCTTTAGCGTGGAGGCGACTGGATCGAATGTGCAGTTGTCTTTGTA
This sequence comes from Ambystoma mexicanum, assembly GCF_040938575.1. Classification (NCBI taxonomy): domain Eukaryota; kingdom Metazoa; phylum Chordata; class Amphibia; order Caudata; family Ambystomatidae; genus Ambystoma; species Ambystoma mexicanum. Next base: position 383,247,381 of record NC_090925.1, read on the forward strand.
GTTTAGGTCCAGATATCCAATATAGTTCCAGATGGCGGGGCTGAGAACCCTCCTTTCTCGTATGGGAAGGCCATCTCCACCTATTTATCCGAACTGCTCCGGAATGCCACAGAAATTGTGCAAATAGTCCTTTCATCTTGGCAAAGTAAGACTTCCCCGGCCATAGTGGGACATAAAGGAATGTATATAATATCTTAGGCAGTAAAGTCATTTTAATCGGAGAGAGCTTGGCAACAGCAGAGAGTGTGAGAGATTTCCATCTATTGAGTTAGTTTTCCACGTGGGGCATGACTGCTTCATGATTGTCACGTAGCAAGGAGGAGCACGTTCTGGAAACCCTCTACCCCCCTGGTATTTGATGTGGTCGGGTGACCAGAGGAGAGGGAAGGAGCTGTCTATTTCACAAGTATTATCTGTAAGTGAGAAGATCTCTGATTTAGAAAAGTTGATGTTGATGCTGGAGAATTTCCTGATTCGTTTAATGTCTTGAAGGATTGGGTCCAGCTTAGTATGAGGGTCTCTTAACATATAACGTCACATTGTCTGCGTACAGGGAACGTATTTCGGGAGGGCCAGCCAAGCGTAAGCCACGTCGACCGTGGCGTTCTCTGATGAAGTCTGCCATGGGCTCAATGGCCAGGGCAAAAAGGATCGGGGAGAGGGGATAGCCCTGCCGAGTGCTTCTTTCTAGTTGGAACTGTTCAGATATGCATGAGTTAACCAGTACTCTGGCTAAAGGTTGTGTATATAGCAGTTTAATATATTGTATCATGGCCGGCCCAAGTCCCTTCTTTCAGAATACCACTAGTAAGGATTCCCACAATGCAATATCGAAGGCCTTTTGAGCATCAGTAGTCACAGCGATAGCACTAACCTCTGTATCTATTCTGGCCATGATGTCGAACAGCTGCCTAACATTGAGAGCCATCGATCTTCCAGGAACGTACCCGGCCGGATCATGATGGACCAGATATGATGTCAGTGGGAGAAGGTGGTTGGCCAGAACTTTAGCGTAGATTTTGGTGTCACAGTTCATGAGCGAAAGGGGCAGATAGAAGCCATACTCATTGCTGGGCTTATCTGGTTTTAGAAGTACTGTGATCAAGGAGTACTGTGATCAAGGCCTCACAGAGCGACTCGGACATAAGAGAGTTAAGAAACGATTGCTCCCAAACCCAGAGGAGGTTGGGGGCCATCGCTGTCTCATATTCCTGATAGAACTCTGTAGTGAGACCATCTGGGTCTGGAGCTTTCCCCTTCGGTAAGCTGGCGATTACCGCCATGATTTCTTCAAGTGTAATGGGGGTATCGAGTTCCACCCTAGTCTGGGTATTGAGTAAAGCGTGATAGTGGGATATCTTCTAGCAGTGACTGAATGGCTTGTCCCCCCTTGACGGTTCTGCAGTGTATAGTGTTTTGAAGTTGATGGAAATGTCCCAACCACCTCTGTATCTGATTTAGTGTTACGTTGTTCATCTAGAATGCAGTCCACCTGGGTCTGCCCACTCTGTTTGAAATAGTCTTGCCAGAGTTCTACCCGGTCTGTCCCCCCTCCCTGTATCTTCTAGCTGCCGTCGGGCACGAGAAACAATGGATTTCCCTCTGAGTGTGTGCCTCGAATGGTTCCAATTCCTTCTGCATGTGAACCAGCAGCCGGGAATCTGGCCAACGGAAATATTCAATCTCTATCTTTTTAAGTGTAGTCTCAGATTCCTCCTAGTTCCTTCTAATGCTTTTGAGGACTCCAGCTTCCCTCGATATCACCATACCCCTAATGTAGACCTTTAAAGGCCTGCCATCTAATACCCAGGGAGGTGGAATCGACTGCATTACAGGCAAAAAGGTTTCCATATCAGCCTTAATTTTCGCCCGGGACACTATCTTTCAACTCTTCTGATTTAAACCTCCAAGCACATCCCGAGTTGCTTCTGACCAATTTCAGTCAGTGTCACCGGGGGGTGGTCAGACAATGTGCAAGGTTTTATGTCGGCGTCCAGTAATTTCCCCATGAGTGAGCTGGATATCGGGGAAACATATCAATGTGGGACTACATGTCGCATACTGAGCAATAAAAGGTATATTCTCTCATTTGTGGGTGTGTCATGTGCCATGCATCACACAAGGCTAGTGATTGTATAAGGGGTAGCAGACGATGGGCAGCTCTGGGTTGGGGCCTAGGTGCAAACATTTTTCTGTCTAGTTTATGGTCCAAAATCAGTTTCATATCTCCTCCCCATAATATGGCTATTCCACAGTATCCGGACAAGATTCCTCCATTAAGGTAAGCAAACTCAGGGGAGTCAACATTAGGGCGTATGTGTTTGCAAGCACTAATTCGGTTCCTGCAAGGACGCAATGGACCACCACGTACCTCCCCTCGAGGTCAATGTGTACTTTCTTTTCCACATACTTTAGGGTCTTATGTAGGAGTATCATGGCTCCCCTGGATTGCAAGGAGTGGGAGGTAAAATACCTATTCCTCTCCCATGTAGGGGCAATACTGTGGCATATTCCTTCTTGAGCATGGGTTTCCTGCAGGAGTGAAACATTTGCCCTATGTCTCTGTACATAGGATATTGCCTTCCGTGTTTTAGTGACGTTCCCCCACACCACGGACATTCCATAACATTATTCTCATCTGTTGTGTTATTCTATAATTTACACTGTGTTTACCAATAGTCCAGATTTCTGTGCAACCTAAAACCATGCCGTCGGAGCACTCAGTTGCCAGTATTTTAAGTGTTTCCACTCCCCAATTCGCCTGAACTGCGCAACTGGCACGCAACCATACTTCGAGACCCGCTATGATACCAGGCCAACTGTTCCCCCTCCCCCATTGCCACCCCCAACCAGCAGTGTAACCAGCCCTCCCTCCCCTTCCCCCAACTACTCCCCAGTACCAACAGGGCCCAAGGGGGCATGGTTCCCTCAATTAACACACTGTAACCGCAGTGGGGCTCACTGTTGCCGCACAGCACTTAACCTTTTATTAGGGATGTCACATCCTTAACGTCTAGTGTAATGAGGCAGCGGTTAAACCTAGTTAACTACTAACAACTTGTGTAAGACCAAAGATTGTCAGACCCGACACTGGGCAATGAAATCTTTCAGTCGGGTATATTCCCCTCAGCAGGATCAGCAATGGGATTGTTTATGGGAATCTGCTTTTATTATTTCACAGCTTCGCTCGGGTCTGTAAAAGTAGAGTTTGCTCCGGAACTGGAGTTTGTCTACCTGGAAACAACAGAGCGTATTGTATGTTGTGTTCCTGAAGCATTTTCTTTACACCAATAAACTGTCAGCGCGCATGCTGCACAGGAAGTGAGAAGTCCGGGAACAAGCGAATGGTTTGGGATCCTAATCTCAGTTCTTTCTTCTCTCGGACCAAGTGCAGTAGATGATCCCTGTCTCGGTAACTTTGTATTTTCACTATGATGGGCCTGGGAAAGTCACCTGGTTTGGGTCTGGGGGCCAAGGCACAGTGGGCACGCTCCACAGCTAAGAGAGGGTAAGGTTATGGGTGACCCAGTAGGTCGGTTTTCCATGTACGATTCAATGGAACCAGTGAGGGCGTCCTCTGGGACCCCAACTATATGGATGTTATTTCTGCATGAGCGTGACTCCAGATCATTGCATTTGTTTTTGACAAATTTCATGTCACTGGTAAGGGTAGCCACAGCATCCTGGAGAGCATGTACATGGTCTACAGTGGCCCCTTTCCTTATTTCCGCTTCAGTGATCCAGGCCCCCTCCTGTGCCAATTGGGATCGCATGGATGCCACATTCGCCGTTATGTCGTCAAGCTTTTCGTGCACTGCGGCAAAACCTTTTGCCATTGCTTCCATCATGCTTGTCAGATCTGGTGAGGATGACGGCCCAGGAAGCGGGATGGCTGGGTCAGGTTGGGCCTGTAGTGGCTGTCCTGACTCGCTCCTGGGAGTGGATCTTGCAAATGTGTCCATCGCTCTGGCTTTGTTTCCCCGCCCGCTCCTTTAGTCATGATGAGTTATAGGGGTCCAGCTCTGGGGCTCTAACAGGCAGTGACATTGGGGTTGGGGCCTGTTCCCATGCCGAGAGGTCGCCGTTAAACTCCTCTGCTAGGGGAAGCACACATTCTGCAGAGGATAGTCTCTGGTCTACCTCTGAGGACCCAGTAGAAGTAAGGTTTCGAGCACCACGGCCTCACACCATCATAAGGGTTACCACTTGCCCCTACAGTATTGACATGAGCGAGGGGGGTGAGGGAGTGTTACAGCATTATCTGCGCACCAGCCGCAGGGTCAGCTGAGCTATTTGCTGTGTATCCTGCAATGCTTCCCACTGGGGCAAGCTGCGTGCTTGGAACGGGGGCGGTCCTCCTCCCAGCTCATGTAGATGTGACTTGTCTGGGCCAGCTCTACTGGCTGGAAAATATCCGTCTGTTCACTCACAATGAGGGAGGGAGAGCCCACGTGGTTCCACTCAATCCTGCTTGCTCCCCATCCCTGTTGATGCAAGAATATGAGGGCCAGGGGCGTTCACCATTGTACCAGTCCCTCAGGGGTGAACACTGTGTGGTAGGGGTGGGGAGTGATGCTCCTTGCCTTATTTCGCTGATGCTCAGAGTATGGTTTCCTGTCCCCTGCTGCAGATCGGGACGCCAGACTCTGTGCCTGCTCTGCCTTGCAGCACGTTGTTTCTATCCAGGGCCGCAGTCAGGCGCAGTGTGGGGGGAGCGGGTATGGGCGGGCCTGCCTCGCTAGCCGCCAACGTGGGGCTGGGGTCTGGTGGGTCACGGCAGAGAACTTGGACCTCCGGCACCAAGTTGCTCCATCTCAGGATTCAGCAGGTGGAGGATGTGCAGGTCGCACTCTCAATGTGGCACAGGGAGCGGATCAGCCAAGCCTGCTCAGGACACCTGCTCCCAGCACAGCACGGCAGCCTCCAGCTCCGGATCGTCTCAGCCCCAGCCCGGCCTGATAAAAGGCTATAGCGTTGATCGTAGGTACACCAGCGTTGTGGGGGCACATTCGACCCCAGTGCAGAGCAAAATATTGACGAATGGTGCCGCCTCACATAATATCCGCGCCTTTATGCAGAGCTACATGGCTAAGAAGCCATTTTCCTTGGCTGCTCAACAGCGCCCCCTGTGTTTCTCCTTTTTATAATGGTAATTTTCCCACACTGTATCTCAACTGACTTCTCAAAGTCTTGGCTTAGCCATCCCATTGGCTTAATTAATAGTCACACTTCCAAGGCATACAAGCCTTAATGCTCTAAATTATTAATTAATATTAATCCTGATAACGTATTCAATACATGGGAAAGGATGAAGGCTGCCTGCTGTGCCACCTTTGAATGCAAAGTCATTTTTATTCCATATTTCAGTGTGAAATATTGATTTCTGGATTACCCTGGTCCTGACTAACGCAGGGAGACCCAACATGAATGTGATCAAATATTAATATCTGATTATTATTTCATAATTCTACAAATATCGATTTGATAGAGGACCTCACAGTTGCAATGCACCTTTCCATTGGACCAGTTAAGGTTATGGAGTTACATTGAAAATACGTTTTTTATTAAATGTCATTTCTTTGTTTTCCAATTGGGAGGAACAGCCAGGTTTGGGTTTATGTGGAGTTAATGATTGTCCTGGATCAGCATAATGGACTTATTTTGTTTTCAAAGCTTTTCATTGCTCCATCTGGAGAATTTTATGGAGAGGTCCATTTGAAAGTTCACGTTTTAAGTGCAGTAATATTTGTTTAAAGCTAGGCCTGGTTTTCAAGGTCATTCGAATAGTTCTGATTCTTTACCCAAGCACGCATTTGAGCTATTGCAGGAATGCATTTTTTGTGTATTTATTAAGAATATACTCTTGAATGTGGGTGTGAGCATAACATCACCCACATGCATTGCACAGGTGGTCTTTATTCTCGAACTTTTAATGGCTTCTTTGATGCATTTTGAGCAAATCTCCGGCGCCTTAAACACTGTCTCTCAAATATGCTGAGTTGAACAAGAATTTTGCTTGCGTTTACGTTGCCTGGGATATCATCCCAGAGAAGGCCATGTTCGAAAACCAATGATTTCCTATTTTAGAATAGCCGTGCCCAAGCCATTCTTTATCAATACACTACAGTGATGTCTCTCCAGTACAGCGAGTTCTCTCATTTGTGTTCAACATATCCTGAATAAGAATAGCATTGCAATTTAAACACCTTTCGTTGCTTCATATTTAAATACAGCTTTCAATAATGAATGCAACCTAAGTTTTAATCTCTGCTCATCAACGTTTCTTACAATTTTTATTTTTGCAATGAAAGTATTAATATTGTAATCATGTGCGTTTTCTTTGTGTAGCAGAAAGGATAATGTTCTATTTAGAAAAATACTTTCCTCATGTTTTCTACTTCCTGTTGTGCGACAAAATCCACATTGTGTTGGGTGCTGTCTCTCAGGAAAGTGATTAACTTCCTGCATCCCAAAGGTGCACTCTTTTCATGGTAGCTAAAAAAATGAAATTCTGACCGAAGCGAGGCATTATTCTGGTGCCTCTTCACTTTAAATTGAGGCTGTCGCCATGTCTCTAATTTCTGTTACAAATCGCAGCAGTATGAATGTACGTGTGCTCTATATTTTTTTACTGTGCCAGCAATATAGGCCTAGGGTGACCAGATTCCCAAAACGAAAAACCGGGACGACCAACAACATAAAAGAGGGACTACCCCATGGCAGCCCACCAATTCCGCCCTCCCGCAACACTCCCCCACAGCCACCACACAATCATATTTCCAGCACTTCTCCTTTCTATAAACTGTATAGGATCTCATTTGTGCAGTTTTATCTGTGAATCTTGGCATGTTAATTCAAAACAAGCGTTTTCTCTAATTGCTTTTACATGGCGTACTGTACACTCGTTTCCAAGCCAGTCTCTGTGGCACAGTCAGTAGGTTTTGTGACTTGTACTGAAAGGTTGGGGTTTCGAGCCAGTCCTCAAACATCAAAATTCTGAAACAGTTGTGAACAAAAATTTCAATTTTAATAACCTTAGCCACCCAAGCCTGCAAACCCCGGACGGGGTTTCTAAAATGAAAAAACTGCCGGGACGGAGGGTGATGGACTGTCCCGGGAATACCTGGACGTCTGGTCACCCGAAATATAGCTAAAGATGCATCATGCTTTTATATATTTTTTCTGTGTAGCACCACTTAGCCGAAGGCTTCAGAGTGCTTACAAGATATACAAGACACAGATGTAAATATGGGTCGAAGCTGTTAAGCCATCTCCTTAAGCTTTACCTTTATCAAAGAGAAAGGTCTTCAGACTCTGTTTAAAAAGGGATAAAGATGGTATTGCCTTCAGAAAGATAGGCAGCGTGTTGCACATTACAGGAGCCCAGATATCAAAGCTGGTACCTCCCCGAGCTTTTTCAGATTGAATCGTGAGCAAGCCAGGACTCAGTTCGTATTAGACCGCAAGGTTCGTCTTACGGGAACCTTTTGAATTCGTGAGCAGCGATAAAAAGGAGCATTACCAGACAGTTATTTGTACACAAAGGAGTTTGCCTTATGCTTTACTCTTTGCTCCACCGGGAGCCAGTGTAGCTTCCGGCTAGCCTCCGACACATGCGCTCGTTTCCCGAGCCCACATACTGCACTCACCACTCCGTTCTGCACAGTTTAGAGTTTCTTTATATTGGCCTGTGAGGTGCAGACCAGCAAACTGTTCCAGTAGCCGACCATGCAGATGCAGAGGCACCTACTGTCCTATTCTGCTCAGACAAGTAAGGTCCTCTGCCACAGCAATTCATGTATGAATATGAACATGGTTTTTTTAGGTGTGCTACATGTTTAGTTGATGACACACCGTGAGAAATGGCCTTAACATTTCGATAGACTGGAACAAGCTTGTCTAGGTAGACTTGCAGCATGTTGACGTGTTGGACAACAGGAATGATATTACCTGCAATTCGAAAGTGACTGTATTGTGGATCAATTTTCTTTAACCTTGCACCAGTTCCAAAAATGTGCAACTCTGTCTTCTCGTTATTTAGGGCTAACTAGTTCCGTGCCATGCATGACTGTATTGCTGAGAAGATTTGGTTAACTCTTTCCATATCTGTGGAATTAGCCCCTGAGTGTTCGATATGAATCTTTGTGTCGTCCCCATAGTTGGTGATCTGCACACCCAGACTGTCCGGTAGGTCACATAGGGACCTGGTTTTAATATTGAGTTTACTATTTCGGGTGGTTTTTGCTAAGAACTGTGCTCGCACTGCCCTTCACATGTTCAAGACCTAGAAGCGGCTAATCTGTTTTTCTTTCTGGGGCTAATAAAGTATGTACCATTTAAAATCCTGGATATTAATACCAGTGTTACCAAGAAGGGTAGCAAGCACAATATAAAACCTCCACTAATATCAGTTATATTTTATTTTTGCAAAGGGCCGTTGTCACAGATGGCCTCAAGAACACCCCAACTCTGGACAAGAGGTCAAGGGTTTTTATTGAAATAATTGAGAATGAAATCACAAAGCGTGGTTCATCTTTCTCTTGTCCTCCCTAATCCCCAGGATGATCACTAGACATTGTTAACCCCTACTGTCTAATAACCTGGGTCCCTACAATAGGAATGCTGTCGAGGAAAGGTGCCTTCTGATCACTTAGGTCTCACTCAGCCCTTCCCTTACACACGCTTTTACTCCTTGACGTCCTATTCTATCCTACCTTTCCATGTCCTACACTCCTCTCTTCCTCCCACTCCCCCCCCCTGCACTACCTTTTCTCTCTCTCTCTCTCTCATGTCCCTGTACTCCACTACTCGCCCCTCTCTACTTCCCTACTCTCCCCTCCCTGCTTCTCTCCCCTCTTTGCCCCATTCCTCTCTTGCCTCCACCTCGCCCCTTCCCTCTGCACCCTGCTCCTTTTCCCCCTGCTCCTTTTCCCCCCTGCACCCTGCCCCTTTTCCCCCTGCACCCTGCCCCTTTTCCCCCTGCACCCTGCTCCTTTTCCCCCCCTGCACCCTGCTCCTTTTCCCCCCCTGCACCCTGCTCCTTTTCCCCCCCTGCACCCTGCTCCTTTTCCCCCCCTGCACCCTGCTCCTTTTCCCCCCCTGCACCCTGCTCCTTTTCCCCCCCTGCACCCTGCTCCTTTTTCCCCCCTGCACCCTGCTCCTTTTCCCCCCTGCACCCTGCTCCTTTTCCCCCCTGCACCCTGCTCCTTTTCCCCCCTGCACCCTGCTCCTTTTCCCCCCTGCACCCTGCTCCTTTTCCCCCCTGCACCCTGCTCCTTTTCCCCCCTGCACCCTGCTCCTTTTCCCCCCTGCACCCTGCTCCTTTTCCCCCCTGCACCCTGCTCCTTTCCCCCCTGCACCCTGCTCCTTTCCCCCCTGCACCCTGCTCCTTTCCCCCCTGCACCCTGCTCCTTTCCCCCCTGCACCCTGCTCCTTTTCCCCCCTGCACCCTGCTCCTTTTCCCCCCTGCACCCTGCTCCTTTTCCCCCCTGCACCCTGCTCCTTTTCCCCCCTGCACCCTGCTCCTTTTCCCCCCTGCACCCTGCTCCTTTTCCCCCCTGCACCCTGCTCCTTTTCCCCCCTGCACCCTGCTCCTTTTCGCCCCTGCACCCTGCTCCTTTTCCCCCCTGCACCCTGCTCCTTTTCCCCCCTGCACCCTGCTCCTCCATCCCCCCTGCACGCTGCTCCTCCATCCCCCCTGCACGCTGCTCCTCCATCCCCCCTGCACGCTGCTCCTCCATCCCCCCTCCACGCTGCTCCTCCATCCCCCCTCCACGCTGCTCCTCCATCCCCCCTCCACGCTGCTCCTCCATCCCCCCTCCACGCTGCTCCTCCATCCCCCCTCCACGCTGCTCCTCCATCCCCCCTCCACGCTGCTCCTCCATCCCCCCTCCACGCTGCTCCTCCATCCCCCCTCCACGCTGCTCCTCCATCCCCCCTCCACGCTGCTCCTCCATCCCCCCTCCACGCTGCTCCTCCATCCCCCCTCCACGCTGCTCCTCCATCCCCCCTCCACGCTGCTCCTCCATCCCCCCTCCACGCTGCTCCTCCATCCCCCCTCCACGCTGCTCCTCCATCCCCCCTCCACGCTGCTCCTCCATCCCCCCTCCACGCTGCTCCTCATCCCCCCTCCACGCTGCTCCTCTACACGCCAGCTACACCTTCTCCTGCAGTCACCCTCCTTTCAGTCATCTTCCCACCCACTCAGTCTCATCTGCGCCCTACTCTCCCTCTGTTGGTCTCACTCACTTACCTTGCACGCGCTATCACACTTACCTCACCTTGCAAACTCTTTTAGCAATCCTACTCCATGCTCCTCTGCACCATCTGTCATCCGCCTGGACTGTTGGTCCTCCTTCGCGTTCCTTGACCTCACTGGGGAAACCCACACTGCCTTACTCGACATTACCCTTTTTATTTTACTCCTCCTTCTTCCCCTTGCATCAGTTCTCTCCCTCCACTTGTTCACCAACCGCAGTCTTCCTGTTCCCCAAGGGTTGTGTTGCAGGTAAGCAAGCACATATATAACAGGCTTTGAGCCCCGCCCCATTTTTGTATGCGGGTCCCACGCATTTGGTAATGGCTGCCCACTCAGGATACAGTCAACTTAATGTCTTATCAAGACCGAATAGAGCGTCTGACTTGCCTGTTTGATATGGGGTCTGCTCTGCGGTACCCATATCAAACCGCCGAGCGTCTGGAGTGCCAGCTTGAGTTGTGGACCGCACCCCGTTCCTGCCTAAAGTATGATCAATGTTAGTTTGTGTCGCGTATGGGGGTCAGCATTGCTGGTTTCATGTTCGGATTGCTCCGCAGTCTTGCGGTTCCTCACTGGCTCTCGCCCAGTTGGGTTGCTTGCTCCTCCACTGTCGTGCCTTCTGGTGAGTTAGTCCTATGGGACCAATGGACATAAAATGGCCAGCATTGTGCATAACTATTATGCTGGAAGAAAAGGTGGTACTTAGTTCAGTTGTACAGGCACAGGTAGATGGGACAGGGGCCTGCCCAACTCCCACACCCAGCCTCTGAGACAGGAGTGGCTCTGGGGAAACCCATAGTAGGCCTCCTGCCACAGGCTGAGATCAGTCTCCACCCATCCCAGAGAGGGTCAGTTCCCTGACCCTGTGACACTGTGCACACTGCTCATGCATGCTATCGGATTCAAAGAAATGTTGAGGGGGAACCCATTACTTGGCGAGTGGTGACAGTCATTAAAGTGGCTACTGTTAACACATGTACCATTGACACCTTGTGCCACCATCCACAGAGACACATTCTGTTCCATTCTACTCAAATCTCTTTCCCAACATATGCCCACTCTGCCTTCATCTACAGCATCATCCTTCAGCACCGTACTCACCAATATCCACACATATCTACCAGAGGCATACGCCACTGTGTGGATGTACCTCCAACTACAAACCCTCTGCCACTCGACACAATCCAGAATCCTCTGCAAGATCTACACCCTTAGCCACAATCCGCACTTTACCCATTCATTCCACATGCCCCATCCCACGCAATACACTCCACCACATTCCGCTAATATGCACCTACGCTATAATATGAAAATAAAGATATCAGCAAAGGTAACATTTACACATTTTTTAAAAAAAAGCTTCCGATCAGTAAAAAGTAAAACCTACAAATACCATCATTAATGTTACTATACACACTCCATGTAAAGTTTTCATTTGCAGCGTGACACTATATATATATAACTTCTGTTTTTGAGTTTTATTTTAGTCTGTTCTGGTGTCCTGAACGGTTGTATTTTGAATGTTTGTAAAGATAACTCTTTGATGAAATATGTACACACACTGTTAGGCTATTTGTCTTTTTATATAGCGCGCCTTCCACCACCATAGTGTTCCTAGAGCGCTGATCCTTGTACTTGTGAAGGATAATTGTGATCCCGTCCAGACCGTGGTCTGAGGCGTGAAAAGGAAAAGGGTCCGACGAGAGTGAGAAAAGCCGAGGGAATAAACACATTGCTGTTGTTCAGAGGAGAATTGCCTAGCATTTTAGTGCTGAACTGCCCCTGGGCAGGACAAAGACTGATATGCATGGAAATGTCTCCTCTGTGAAAGGGACAGTGAGCTAAAAACTTGGTAGTCTCTCTCCCAGGGGCCATCCACCCAAGAACAGGTCAATGGGCTGTGTTCGTGCTGGTAGAGGGAATCCCAGACCCTCCCACCCCCCGCTTGTTTTGCATATTAAGTAAATGTGGGTCTCACTCTAAGTTACCAGGGGAATCCAGACGTGGACCCCTTGCTCACTGTTCTTAGAGAGGCACAGCTCCACCTCTAACAATAAAACTCAGCATTTCTGCAAACTTATCTCACTCAAAAATCTCACACAACCATCTCTCACACAACAACCCAACAGCACATAAGCAACACCAACAGCACACGAGGACTGGCATCGACCCAATACGCGCACCAAAGCTCAGCACACGGTGTACACCGAGTTGAAGCTGCCAACAGAACAGCACTCCTCTCACTATCCTACTCCCGCTTCACCTACTAACCCATCCCACCTTCTCATTTGCAGATCCGCCAGAGGCCTGGGAACCAACTCTGTTGGTGGCAGTACGCGGTACAAATACATTTTAACATTTAACATGAAAACCTAAAGGAGAGCGGTGATGACTCTTGAGACGAATGTTTAGATTTCCGTGTTTTGACAAGAAGAAATGCAGTGAAAAGCAGGGATAAGAGCTTCCCCTACTGGCCGTCAGAAACATCACGGAGGCCATTGTAAAGGCTAGGTTACATGACACTTTATATGAGAACATATACAAATGTTTGCTGCTGTGACCTTTTGTTCTCGCCCTTCAACGTTCGCAAAATGTTGCATGCAACTGCTTCTCCACTTCAAACATCCATGCCACATTTGGTGAGGTTTCATCATTTTTTTTTTTCCCCAAAGGATTGCTGGAAAGAATGTTTTTGTAATGGATTTTCCAAATAGACAGAACAATCACAATTTCTACACCCAGATGTCGGCATTTTTTGCTTTGATTTTCTAGATGTTTGGAACAAATGCAGCCTCTCCTCGCCTGCACGCTGAAGCCGAATTCAAGATACTCCTTTAAAACATTTTTTTTTTTTAAAGTTTTGTTAGATTCCCTAAATGCGTTGTAAGCACGAACGGACAAAATGTAAAATACCCACACAACATCACTACATATACAAAGTTGGTATACAGATGATGCGCGTGCCATGTTACTTCTTAACTTACAGATGCTTACAAATAATAAAACCACGTTTGCCCTTTTCGATATATTATTTGTAAATCGGAGGAGTGCAAGTTCTGTGCCTCAAGTTCCGCGACCATCTGGTAAAAATGTTGTTTTGCCCTCTCTGAACTCTGGACACTGAGGTAGGGGAACCGAAAAAAGCTACTGTTACTCAAAACAAAACTGCAAGAGTAAAGCACCTTCTGCCAATGGTTCTACTCCTCTGTTTACCGTGAAATCCTGCGTTATCCAGACCGCATTCTGCATACAATACCCGTACTGCCTTCAATGCAAGTTCCCATTCCGCTGCATGCCTGCTTAACGGGAGCAATCTACACACTTCCCATCTCCAGTCCCAATCCAAAACCATCTATTCTGCCGCCTTGCCCCTAACCCCCCCCCCCCCCCCCCCCCCACCGGTCAAGAAAACGCCTCCTGTAGTCTCCGCTGCACCAGAGCAAGAACATGGACTATGTAACCCTTGGCACCTTTCGAGGTATACAGGGCCATTCTAAAACATGTCATTATATGTAGTTGACTATACTTTTCTATTTCTTTTTTAATTTGTTTCTGCTTGGCTTTCTGGATAGTGACTATTGTGCATGTTTACGGTTGGTGGCGTAAACGTCATCTTCTGCTTAGTCTGAGCGAATGTAATGTGCAAAGCTTTTGCATCATTGGGGTGGACTGAGAACTAAGAGGCCCTGGAAATAATTTTCAAAGTAGTCCCATATTCCACATGTTCAGCAAGCCCAACCCTTTTCCTATGAGAACATTGTTTCCACACAAGAGGCCCAGGGTGCAGAGGCCTACCCTGGAATCTCCAGAGTTCCCTATAGGCCCCCGTTTTGCATTTCAATGTTACTGGCTAATAAAAAAGAGCAATGGTTTTGCTTTTCGACCCATGCCACTCATTCTCCAATTCCCGTTAGCTGAGAAAAGCAGCTGAAAGGATTGGATTGAATATATCATTTTAAATAGACGTGTTTACGGTTGTGTCATGTTTTTACATGCATCTGAAAAATGGGGAACGATGAAGGGGACATTCCAACTTTAACGATGGCGTACGTGCAGACCCAAGTGATAAAAAAAATGACAAAGAAGAAAACTACTCGTAGAATAGAGTAGATATGAATCTTTCTGGATTTACTGCACTGGTAATTAAGGCATTCACGTGGGCGTTGGCATCTCGCTCTCTCTTCCCCATCCTTGGCTAGTAAACTTGGCTGAGACCGGTATGAACAAAGTCTTGCAAAGATGACCCGTCCTCTTTCTTGGAAACAGAAAATATTCTCTTTCCACGCTAGGGCATCTCTGCACAGACACCTGGATGTAAAAGATAATTATTTTGCCTTTTCTCAAATTTTTGCAGGCAATATGTCAAATGTGTTTTTTGATGACAGGAGTCCGCAGTACAGCCCCAGGGGAGTTATGGGTACCCTACACTTAAAACACAAGCACTCTGGATATCTGTGTTGCTGTGTGGATTCTAGTTTTCTGGAGTACTTTTGTAATTTTTATGCCGAAACTAATGTTAAATCTGCATTCTTTATTTTGGGATTGTTGTATGGTGTACAGTACTGTCATTGAGTTCACTGGTTGGGGGCAATATATCAACTGGCTCCCAGACAGATAAAGTGCTGGATTTAAAGAATTTACAGCCAGTCTTTATAGATACAAGAAGTGTAAAGCAGACCTGTCTACGGTGTCTGTCTGCTCCAGTTGTTTAACTCAGTACAGGGATTTGTATTGGTGAAAGGGTCTGTTCCCTCTGTCATCAAGGAATGAGACTAAGGCAACAAATGGCAATCTGACAACAAAATGGGAACCAATTTTCGATACTGCAAAGAAGGCCACTGCAAATGAACCTTTTGAAGTCTGCACATTCAACTACTCAGGAATTGTTGCCGCACAGGGAATCAACTCGAGGAAGGTCCACTGAGGAAGCACCCTTTAGTGGGCCCTGCATCAGGAAGTCATCCTGCTGTTGAGTACTCCAATGAAATATCTGCTAGTGGATCACAAGATTTATCAACAGTTAAAACTGGGGACTCGCCTTCACATTTTTCTCCGTTTGCCATTCCGAGGTTGTGGTTGCATCAGTTCAAGAGAGCCAAAGACTTTAGAGCTCTGAATCGTACCTCGATCTTGTTATTTTTGAGGAACATACCTAATTTGTACTTGTTCTCATCCAGTGATATTGAATTTGTCAGTTTTCCATATTATACTTGTACATATATTGTGGCAATGGGTTTGAAAGCAAGAATGGGGGCGGACACATTTGTCTGTGATGTCGGAATTGCATAGTATTGGTGTGGAGATTTCCTCGAAGCAATTGCACATCAAGAACAGCCTCGGCCGAATGGAGGATATGGTTTGGACCCTAATCTCTTAGGGCAAGGGACCGATTCTACTCCAGATGTGGGCTTACTCCCAAAGAAATGTACATCTGAAAGTCATTATATGCTTGTTTGTTCTAAATCAAGTATGTGGGAAATGCTGCACCCTCTAATAACGCAAGTCTGTGAGCAGCTGAGGGGCAATGAAGACTTACTTTAGTAGTAAGCAATCTGAGAATATTGGGTTGGAACACACACAGGGTTCCAGTTCGTTTAAAGTGCAATTCAGTAAGATCGAGATCTTTGATAGATGCAACCTAATATTTTTTCAAGAGACCTGGATGCTTAACTCTCTTAAGCTGGATGGCTATGTAGGGGCCGATCTACCTGCTATTGGGGGTAGTATGGTCGGCCAGCTTGGAGCTTTGCAATTCTGATACAAACTTCTGTGTGTGCATCCCTACAATTACTAGCTACTAATTGTCAAGGCCTCCTGGCCTCCTTATTAACAGTCACATATACTGAATGCGTGTGGCAGATAATCTTGGTTAATATCTACTGGTACACTGCTACTTCCAACCGCATAGATTGTTTAGAAGAATTGTCTAAAGTTTTATCTAATGCAAAGGGTGAATATGGTTTGGTAGGGATAATGTGACACCTTTTTTTCTGAATATGGAAAAAAAAGATGGAATGACCATGTGGGATATGGGTGGTGTGCTAACACTGCCAGTGTAATATGCCTGTAAGAAAAAATATACATCATTATATGTTACTTGGAATGTATTTATGTGTGTGGGGTGTGTTTTATGTACATGCATGCCAGGTGCATATTTAATGTACCTGTATGCTTTGTGGTGTTGGTAAGCTTTAACTAGCACCTTTCTACCATTTTGGCATAGTCAGGCATTCAGGTGTTAATTTGGGACAGGGATCGCAAATTGAGGGACAGTGGTATGTGCTGCCAGCAGTTGGAAATCATGTTTCTGGTGAAACCACCTCAGTAGGGGTCAGGGCACCCCTCAGGGAGACTTGTGGTGGTAGGCCCCAGGAGTATGAGAGCACAGGCCGGAGGAGGCGCAAGGGAGAAGAGGTCCTCCAGTGGGCACGAGTTAGTGTTGCTCCGAGTTGTGGCAGCTCAGGGTGTAGCAGGCCTCTCCGGCCTGTTTCAGGGATGTGCGCCGAGTCGGAGTGAGTCCTGTTTACCGCCGACAGCGGGGCAGTTCTGCCACGTTCCCCAGGCTGTTGTCAGTTGGTGGGAAGGAAAGCCGCACCCAGCGACTAGCCCTTAAAGTGCCCGTTGGCCCACGGTAAGTAATGGAAATAAAGGGGAGGTGGTGATCGCAAAGTATTGCTGGCTGGGCGTTTGTCTTAGCCCATCGGCTCTTATGCGGAGGTGTGGGGAGCCATCGGCAGCATATGCTATGTGGAAAAAACACATACTTCAAACGCACATGCCATTCTAGTTGTCACTAGCTGATTAGTGTTGTATCTTCTGGAAACTGCTCTGTTGCTCTGCGGTATCCTCCTCAGTAACTTAGGGTACCGGTGCAGTTAATTTAGTACAAAGTGTGGGTGGCTCGTTCAGTCACGGAGTATCATATGTTTTTGTTGGTTGTTTCTCCTTGACGCCTTATTTTGGTATAAACTTCGAGACAGGCCAGGGGTGGCAATACTTGTTAAGAAACGAGTTTGAGGAGTCCTGCTGAAAAAAATAAAAATTAAAAAAATAAATAAATAAATAAAACCATTTTTGGCCTGAGGTAGGCGTGACACAGCAAGAATTTAATAAACCTTTTCACACAAGCAGTTTTTGGTTTGCTCAGGTTTCTCCTATGTTTTTTATTAGAGCCCTGTCTGGGGTTGGATTGCTTACTGTGTGGTGGCTTGCCATGTTTGTGGCAAGTTCGTGTTGGTGTCTCAATGTATATGTAGTAGACTGCAACTACCTAGGGCTGATCAGGCCATAAGCATACTAAAACTCCAGTTTATGTCCCCGTAACATATGTTGGGGTCTGGTTAAGGTACCTCTGTCGGCAAGTAGTGTGACCGTGTACGCACACCTTACTGCGTGGATGCTTCTGGGAGTTATGGCAACCTGTACTGGGTTCGCCCATGTTGGGAGGCGCCCTGAAATTCAAGAGTTCATCCACCCCTCACCAAATGTGACTGAATTGATGCTATTTATTTTTTAAAATGTATTTTATGTCTGAAATTCAAGAGCTCAACCACCCCTCATCCTATGCTAATGAATTGATGGTATTTAATTAACCATTTATGCTATTTCAAAAGATTGAGCCACAAACCCGGTATGGTCGAGGTAGTGTTGCAATGTATTTATATTCATGAGGGCCCTCTATATGTAAATATATAGGATAAGATCATTATGTGGCGATGCTACATCGACGACCTCTTGATTATTTGGTAAGGTAGTCAGGAGGAATGGTTGGATTTTGTTAAATTACTCAATAGAAATTAATTTAATTTGAAATTCACAGAAACGCATAGCTCCAGGTCGGTCGTCTTTTTTTTTTTTTAATGTGACGTCATTGTTGAAGTGATTGTCTAATAAGTGAGCTATATCATAATCTGACAGGAACACTCCTTTACACGCTACTAGATGTCATTTGATTTGGAGTATTCCGTATGGGGAGTTTATAAGACTACAGTGACATTTTTCAAAATTGGCGTTTCACAGGGAAAGTCAAATCACAGCTTGGGGATTTTTACAACAGGCATACCCAAAAAGGGTAATCGAAAGAGCATACAGCAAAGCTCGGCAGCGTGATAGAACAATACCCCTATCGAACAATTGACAAATCGATGACATCACAAGAGAAAGATGTCACGCGTCTTATACTCACTTATGGAACTTCAGTGACACTGATCATGAAAATTCTCAGACGACATTGGAAAATACTAATGGTGGATCTTGATCTGAATCTTGGTCTAGGGACTTATCCCAATGTGTGTTATCACAAGAACAAATCCTTCAGATTCCCTAGTCGGCAGTTTTATGGAGGATGAACATTTGAATGCAGGACATGCATGGCTCAACGAGGCTACTCTGTGGTTCCACAAATGTACTAGATGTAAAATCTGCAAATTTTCTACATACCAACATCCCATTCGGACTACCACCATCAAGATCAACAGTAAAATGACTTGGGAATCCGATTTTGTGGTATATGTGCTTAAATGCATTTGCAACAAGTGGTATATTGGTAGCACCAAATGCAAGCTGAAGGTCCGCATTTTGCAACATTATTGTGCGATCAAAAATCGCGATGCCTCATATCCCATGGCAAAGCATTTTTGGGATACACGTGAGGGAAAATTAGATTTTCCTTTTTTGGGATACACGTAGTAGTCCTGGGACCTAGAGGAGGTGATGGGGAGTGTATGTTACGCCAGCAGGCAACCAGATGCATTGTGGACTTCGAAACCAAGACTCCAATAGGACACAATGTAGATGAAGAGTTGTACACGTCTTTAGGCGT
This sequence comes from Ambystoma mexicanum, assembly GCF_040938575.1. Lineage (NCBI taxonomy): Eukaryota > Metazoa > Chordata > Amphibia > Caudata > Ambystomatidae > Ambystoma > Ambystoma mexicanum. Next base: position 383,266,460 of record NC_090925.1, read on the forward strand.
ATGAAAGCCCTGCATGTTATAAAGCAAGGGGGCGTTGATTAGTAGTCCGCACATTGTGACAAGCTTCGAATAAAATGTCTGTGAATCTGCTGCAATTTCTTATCCTTTCCTTTCGTCGGTAATGTCCTGACCCTTATATAGTGGACAATTTTGCTAATAGAGTCTCCCACAAATGGAACAACCATAAGAGAATGCTTTGCTTGCAGACAGTTACAGAGACCACCTGGATCAGATTAAGCATTGAAATACCTAAGGAATCTTGTTTTCTCCCTTTAAAACTTGTATTATTTGTTTTTAATAGTTAGTCATGTCTGCCCATGATTATTTGTGTGTTCAGTATGCGCTAATATCCTGTATTGTGTTATCTCGCAAATGAGGCTATGACCTCATGAATTGACTGTCTTAGTGAGCACCCAGCACTTTAGAACCGGTGGTTATCACTTGTATTCGTACATTGCGTGGCAATATATGTCTCACTAATCGGATCTTTGTGTAATTCCATTTGAGTTATTGGCTAGGTTGAGAACGTTCCACGTTATCTTGCCTAGATTGTAACGTCGTCTGTAGCCACGGTTATGGTATTGCACGATTGCAGCCCTATTTTCAACCAGGCAGTATTGTTTTGTGGTATGTGTATCTTGACACTTCTTTTTTCCAGGGTTGGGTTATTATCGTGTATGCACTGTGCACTTTAGGTGCTCCCTTTGGGTAAAGTTATTTGCAATAATTAGTATTCTCCATATCGTATTTAATGCTGATACTATTTGTTGCATTTTGTAATCTGCACGTGCACTAAAGCATTGAATAGGGTGTGTTTTAGGTTTATGCAGAAAGTCCTTTGAAGTGTTGTTGCTATAATTATATGTATTAGATAAGCTAGGTGAGCACGTAGCACTTTATAAAGGGTGTTTGCGTATTGTTGCAACACTCTGGCAAGTTTGGGATGTAGTTGATATACCGTACACACTGAGCACTTTAGGACAGGCTAATTGCATATGAATGTGTTGCATGTGAATGTGTTATTATTCTTGCAAGTCTAGTCTACACTAGACATGCACCTGGCATGAAGTATCGAGTGGGAATACCTCTGTTAGTCTATGATGCACCCGACATGCACGAAGCTAAGTATCCAGAGATATACTACTGCTACTTATTGTGTACTTTACAAATTGGGACTATTCCTACTTGGTGGCAGTATGGTGCTGTCGTCTTTTTTTTTTTTGGTTTTTTTTTTTGGTTTTTTTTTTTGGTTTTTTTTGGCTACACAGTAACCTTTACTAAAATAGAAATTTTAGATACAATTACATAAAATTCCAATTGATTAAAAACAAGTACACAACAATTTATTCAGGCAATTTACACTTAAAAAAAAAAAAACATTTCGAGGGGATTGGGTCCTCCGACGTATTCCATATCTATGACAGGTAATGTCCACAGCTGTGCTGCTTCGGAAAATCTTCAGCGTCCGCGTCCTGCGTCGATGCGCCGTCCCCGAGGACGACCTCCGACGGCCGACGTCACCCGATGTGATGAGTAGGATGCACGACGCCCATAGCGTCAGTTCCGTTTTTTCCGCGAACGTGTTCGCTACGTGAATCTCGGTACGCCTCGACTCTTTGGAGTTTGCTGTTTTCTTCTCGGTTCGTTGAACCTGTTCGTTTTTTTTGTGAAGACCTGTTCATGGCGATGTCTGCTTCGTCTTCAACCCCGCATCCGGGCTTCAAGAAATGCGGGGACTGTGGGTCCAAGACGTCGGTCACAGACTTGCACGACGCCTGCCTCTGGTGCCTCGGGGAGGCCCACGATACGGACGACTGTGTCGACTGCCAGTCGCTCACGGCAAAGGCCTTGCGGGAACGCAAGAAGAAGCTGTCGGTAGGTCGGGTGCCTAAGCCCCGGAAGTCCAGGTCTGCGGGGCTTTCGACGGATGACTCGAGGGGCGACTCTCCGCGTCATCGTCGGAAGTCCAGTGGGTCTCCTTCCAGGAGTCGGTCTCGCCACTCCTCTGCCTCTTCGAGGCATTCCCGGAAGCGCTGGCATCGATCGCCTTCCCCGTCCTCTTCCGAGGACTCCGCCCGTCGACGGGTCGCTTATCCCTCCATGAAAGCGACACCGGAGGAATGGACTTCCTTCGGGAAGCGGATGCTAGCGATTCTTGAATCGCAGGGCACCGGACCATCCGCGCCTCCGAGTGGGGTCGGTCGGCACCGGTCAAGAGACTCCGCTCGTACGCCTTCGGGCTTGGGTGGTCGGCACGGCTCGCGGGAGAGGTCCCGCTCGGACAAGGGTAGCCGTTCTCGCCATGCCCGTTGCAGGTCCCGGTCCTCGATGCGCTCAAGACTGCGTGATCCTGTGCCGTCTTCGAAGAAGACGTCGACTCCTGTGGCGCTGAGGTCGTCGACGATTTCTCTCGAGGCTCTGCCTCCGAGGGGGTTGTCGATGCTGTCGGAGCCTAGGTCGTCGAGAGACACGCTCGGAGCTCCGGCTTCGAGGCCTGTGTCGACGCCGTCAATGCTGGTGGCGCTGCAGCTGACGTTGACGCCGTTTCTGTCGACGCCGACTCTTTCGGTGCCCTCGACGCCTTTCGAGGCGGTGGTGTCGGAGAGGCCCAGTGGCACGGGGTTAGCCCCTAGAAAGGCTCTGGGTAAGGTCAGGCACTGCTTTGGTCCCGTCTTCCTCTCCCCGCCTGGAGTACATTTCAGAGGGTGATGAAGGCTCTGATAACGGCTTGGTTCCGGTTACAGTACCTGATGAGCTTATCTCGGGCCATAGCCAGTTTGATGACCTGAGGCAGTCACTGCATGATGCCAGTGGACTGGACACCTCTCCGGAGGTGGAGTTTTGTAGGCCGGAGCCTGGCACTCATGCCGATTCTTCATATCAGCGCCTTATGTCTCGGGTCACCGAGTACTTGGGTTGGTCAGCTCCCCCAGGGGAGTTTGTTAAGGATTATCTCACAGACATTCTTGATCTTGGTCCCCCCACTGACCTGGTTTTGCCGTTTCATATGGCTCTGCAGAGAAGGGTGGCGGCGGCTTGGACTGCTTCGGAGAGTCTCCCGCCAGTGGGCAAGTCTTTGTCGTGAAAATACCATCCAGCCAGTAGCGACCCCTGCTACTTGTCCAGGCACCCCACTCCGGAGAGTTTGGTGGTGCAGGCGGCTACGGTCCCAGCAAAGCAGGCGTCGTATCCTACCATCCCTCCGGATAGGGACGACAAACATTTTGACGGCTGGGCGAAGAAAGTGTTTTCTTCGGGTGGTATGGCGCTTCAGGCGGCCAACTCCATATGTGCCTTGTCTCGTTTCACACACACTCTGTGGAACTGTGTTGCATTAGCGGCTGAACATAATCCCAAAGGGGACGAACGGGATGGTTTCCTTGCTATGGTTCAGGATGGCAAGGATGCCATTTGTGAGGCCGTTCAGTCGGGTTTGGACATGGCAGATTGTGTCAGTCGGTCCATGGCTGCGAGCACCGTAATATGCAGGTTTGCGTGGTTGCGGAAGTTGGGGTTTGCTCCTGATGTGCAGTCCCATCTCCTCAACATGCCCTTTGACGGTGAACATCTTTTTGGCAGCAAGGCTGACGAGAGCCTTGAGAGGTTGCAGACATCCAAAGCTGCAGCGAAATCGTTGGGCGCTGCAGTTCTCCAACCTCCGCCTTTTCGTCCTAGGGGACAGCAATGGAGGGGAGGTTCCTTTCGCTATTACTCGTCCTTCAGTAAAGCAAGAGGAGCTAGCAGTCAAAGAGGCCACCGTAAGAGTGCCAGAGGTGGAAATAAGGGTACTCGAGGTGCCAAGGCCGCTCGGGCAGTTGCCTCTTTGCCCTCAGGCAATGCTGCAGCCCCTACCACTCAGTCATGAGGCCAGGTCCCATGGTTTGCCGGTTGGGGAAAGGCTGGCGCAGCATCTTGTAGAGTGGCAAGCCATTACTTCAGATGTGTGGGTTCTGGAGATCATAACCCACGGCTACTGTCTTCCTTTTCGGCAGAGGCCTCACGACAATCCACCTGGGAACCTCTCTTTGAAGAGTCCGGATCCGCTCCTTGCGCAGGAAATTCAAGCCCCCCTGGAGAAAGGCGCCATAGAACTGGTGCCTTTAGCGGAGAGGAACAAGGGATGGTATTCCCCTTATTTTTTGATTTCGAAGAAAGACTGGGGATTGAGGCCCATCATGGACTTGCGCGGTTTGAACAAACTCCTCAGGAAGGACAAGTTCAAGATGGTTACTCTCTCTCAAGTCCTCCAGGCCCTTCAACTTCAGGACTGGTTGGTGTCTCTCGACCTCAAGGATGCTTACTTCCATGTGCCGATCCATCCCAAGCACAAGAAGTACCTGAGGTTCGCGGTTGGCGACTCGCACTTTCAGTTTCAGGTCCTGCCGTTCGGATTGACCTCCGCCCCAAGGGTTTTCACCAAGCTCATGGTGGTGGTGGCAGCGCATCTCGGGAAAGGGGGGATTCACGTCTACCCCTACCTGGACGATTGGTTGATCAGGGGGAGATCTCTCGAGCAATCCTGGATCATCTGTCCGTCACCTGCCACTCCCTTCACAAGCTGGGCTACTCCCTCAATTTAAAGGAGTCCCATTTTACACCAATGCAGCGGCTCCAGTATATCGTAGCAGTTCCTCCCCAGTTGAGGGCTGTTCACATTCAGCAGATGGTGCACAAGTTTCAACTTGCCCAGAATCTCCCAGCGTCCGAGTTCTTGAGACTGCTGGGCCTCATGGCATCCTGCATTCTTCTGGTGCCAGTGGCTTGTCTGCGGATGAGATCTTTGCAGTGGGCACTCAAGCTCCACTGGTCTCAGTCCTCCGGCAGGCTGTCGGACCCTGTTCAGGTGCTACCCTCGGTCGCCCAGGACCTTCTGTGGTGGGCCGTCGAACGCAATCTGATGAAGGGGGCCCCATTTTGGCTGCCTTGGCCGGAGGTGACGATTGTGACGGACGCATCCTTCACGGGATGGGGAGCTCATGCCAACGAGTTGACAGTCAGTGGTCGTTGGTCTCCGTCGGAGTCCAGACTCCATATCAGTCTGTTGGAGCTGAGGGCCGTCAGGCTTACCCTGAAGGCTTTTCTGCCGACTGTGCGAGGAAAGAGTGTCCTGATTCTAACGGACAACACGGTGGCCATGCACTACTTTAACAAAAAGGGGAGGGCAGGGTCACTTCCTCTGTGCAGGGAGGCGATGCAGCTTGAGTTCTGGACCATCCATCCAGCAGGAAGTTTCGATCTCAGCTGTTCATCTGGCCGCAGACGACAACGAGACGGCGGACGCTCTGAGCAGGCAGAGCACGATCTCTCACGAGTGGGAGCTGGCTCAGGAGATTCTCCTGGAGATCTACTTGAGGGGTCCCCCAAAGGGCGAAGATCTCTTCGCCTCCAGTGTCAACCGGAAGTGCGAAAGGTTTTGCTCGCGGGAATTTCCTCCAAAAGGAGCCTTAGGAGACGCGTTCGTGGTGGAGTGGTCATTCCCACTGCTGTACGCGTTTCCTCCAGTCCCTGTCATCCCGCAAGTACTGCAGAGGTTACGGAGGTTTGGTTCCCGGATGATCCTCATTGCTCCGGCGTGGGCCCGGAGGACGTGGTACCCGGACCTTCTCGCCTTGTCCATCTGCCCTCCACGTCGTCTTCCCTACCGAGACGATCTGCTCTCACGGGAGGGGGGGGTCAGGTTCTCCATCCAGAGGTCAGATCCCTCAACCTTCACGCTTGGCTTCTGAAAGGTTGAGGTATAAGGATTGGGACCTCCCTGAAGACGTGATGGAGGTGTTGCTCTCAGCCAGGCGGCCGGCAACACGGTCTCTGTACCGTTGCCATTGGAGAAAGTTCTGTGACAGGGGCAGAGTTAAGAATGTGGATCCTTTTGAATGTGACATTCCCATGGTTCTGTCTTTTTTGCTTTCTTTGGCCCACAGGGGCTTGCAAGTGGGGACCATTAAAGGTTACCTGACGGCGCTGTCCATATTTAAGCGCTCGTCTGCAGAGTGTTCCTATTTTAAGATTCCTTTAATTTCTCAGTTTTTGAAAGGGCTCACTAATGTGTTCCCTCCGTCACCTTTTCTGGTGCCCGGTTGGGATTTGAACCTTGTTCTTGAGTTTCTTATGGGTGCTCCGTTTGAGCCTTTACATTCTTGCCCTTTGAGACTACTAACTCAACTGTGTTTTTGGTTGCGGTTACTTCCGCTCGCAGAGTGAGTGAGTTACAGGCACTTTCATTTAAGCCACCCTTCACTGTGTTTCATAAGGACAGGGTTGTCCTTAGAGTTAGTCCTTCTTTTCTTCCGAAGGTGGTTTCGGAATTTCATTTGAGCCAGAAGGTTGTTCTTCCGGCGTTCTATCCTCCACATCCTGGTAAGGAGGAGCAGAGGCTCCATAGGCTTGATCCTAGGAGAGCGTTGAGCTTTTATATTTCGCGCCTGTCCCGGGTCAGAGTGGACGATCAACTTTTCATTGGTTACGCTGGAAAGCGTTTGGGACAAGCTGTGACGAAACAGACTTTGTCTCGTTGGATTATTTTAGCTATCTCCGAGTGTTACCGCTTGGCGGGTAAGGACCCTCCGGCTGGCTTGCGGGCCCATTCTACCAGGGGAGTGGCTGCGTCTATTGCCCTGCAGAGGGGTGTTCCTATTTGTCACATCTGTGATGCAGCCACCTGGGCTTCAGTACATACTTTGTACGTCACTGCTCCCTCTATTCCATCAGAGGGCAGGATCTGGCCTTTGGCAAGGCAGTCCTATATTCCGCAATTTGATTGGGCATGCTAAATTTGTGTTCTAAATTATTTTCCCACCTCCTCGCTTGGTACTGCTTTGGGAGTCTGTCCTAGATATGGAATACGTCGGAGGACCCAATCCCCCTCGAAGAACAAGTTACTTTCTTACCTGGTAACGTTCTTTCGATGGGATGGTCCGACGACGTATTCCATATCGCTCCCTCCCTACCTTCCCTGCTGCAGAATTTCGTTTGTGATTGCAGCTTGAGTTCCGCAAGGCCTTGTGTGTCTGACTGGCAGAAAACTGGTGGCACACGTTCTGGGGGAAAAAACTATAACTGAGGCTATGGGCGTTGTGCGTCCTACTTATCACATCGGGTGACGGCGGCCGTCGGAGGAGGTCCTCGGGGACGGTGCATCGACGTCATCGACGCAGGACGCAGATGCCGAAGATTTTCTGAAGCAGCACAGCTATGGACATTACCTGTCATAGATATGGAATAAGTTGTCGGACCATCCCATCGAAAGAACGTTACCAGGTAAGAAAGTAACTTGTTCTTCTTCTCCCAAGATGTTTCAAGTTACATGTCCCAATAAATCTTAACAACTTTATCATTAAGTTGTTCTTCAGCAAATGATTACAGTTGAGGCTTAAAACATAACTTTTCTTTACCCAAGATATTTCATACTACATTTCTTAATTGTTGTTCTTCAGCAAGTGATAACATAGCGCTTTAATTAATATTAAACCATCAGCCTAGTAATTCACATTTGGTTTTTAGAAAGCGCAACACCGCCAGTTGCAGTTTGACCCTTGAACCATGCAGCATGTCCATCCGGAGTGCTTCAAGATTAACACATTCTGGGTTGGGAATATATTTAAGAAAATATTCAATACGTGCTGGTCTAAGTCCCGCACACTGTGTCAGCAGTGCTCTAGTGTTACGTCCCTGGAATCTAAGTTGCAGAATCTACATTCAAAACCTGCAGCTTGCGGACCTTGCCTTATGCTCAGAATTTGACCCGTGACCAAAATATTAAAATAAAATCTCATAAATTCCTGTAAGCAATTTGCTTGGGAATTTAATGAGAGACGGTTCCCTGGTACACATTTTTTTGTCATTTACCAAATGTGTGTAGAGTTTTTTGCTGGAAATTACACTGAGCGTCAAATTCCAATCCGCATGCTGCAGGAGTCTCTTAACCTTCAAGGGATTATTAATAAGTAGATCTTTAGAAAACCCAACTTCTGCAAGTGTTTCCTGAGCTTCCCTTTCTAATTCCCGTAAGACTGTGGACGAAACCTCGCCCGCTACAAGTGACCTTCCCATGATTCCGTACATATTGGACTTCTTGCCCACAAGCAATTTCCTATACAGCGATACTCTACGCCAGACAATTATACTTGATAATGAAAATAGCCCAAGTTCATAGCGTATCGCTGCTAATGGGACACACTTAGGGAGGTACCAAATCAAAGACCACATCAAGTGCGACTCATGCTTAGGAAATTCATTTCTAAACCAAAAAGGGGCCAATTCCATTCCATAACAAAACTTGGCCAAGGTCTTGTTACGGTACACTTTCATACACGGTAACATTGAACATTTTCCATATTTATTATCCAATTTACGCAATTGCGCAATCAGTGGCGTGATCTTCTTATCCAGAAAAGTACATAGATTTGTCCTGGTTACAAACTCAAAAATGGGGTATCCTAGGTAGCGGAAGGCGTGGCATATTACGAGTTTGGCGTGATCTAAAAACCAGGCAAATCTAATTGCACATTTCTTATAGCTTAGTCGCATGATGAATGTTTTTGTACGGTTAATAGTCAATTAATTTTCACCAGTTTATTTCTTAAGAGGAAAGCACACGCTGCAAACCGATGGGAGTCAGATCAAAAAGTAATACCTCATCGGTATATGCTGTCCATATTTTTAGTACCTTCCACTTTAGGAGCCGCAAAGGATGCATCTTCCAAAAACGGAACCCACATCTGATAAATACAATTTAAAAATGGTTGGTGCAAGTATGCCTCCCTGTCTGAGACCGTTAGTAGTGATCATTTCTTCTGAGGGGTTCCCTCTGTGTTTAGTCGGACCCTAATCTTAGTTTCAACATGGAGGTGATAAATAATAGATGGGAGCTGGGCGGGCATGTCGAGGGCATACAGTTTGGTCCACAGCGTAGCTCTGTTTACTAAATAAAAAGCGGAACTCAAGTCTATTGACGCCAAGTATATTGGTTTGCTGTCTCTTGCCCTGGTCTGTTGCTGCATAATGGACAGAAGCAGGCCCCCAGCATCCGTGCCCACTGTTTTCCTAAAGCCAAATTGCTGGGGAGAAAATATTGCCTCTGTATCCATCCAAGAATGGATATATTCCAAGACCAGGGACGCAAACATTTTAGAATCGGCGTCCAACAGGGCGATGGGCCTGTACCAACCAGCTACAGACCTATCGCCCTTTTTATAGATGGGTACCACGTAGGGCAGATGCCAGCTTGTTGGTTATACCCTAGATATAACTATCCTTAAACAACAGAAACAAAATCTTAGCCCACAGATTTGAGTTCCCCTTGCTAACTACGTTAGCAAGCATATTTGGCCCTGGCGCTCGCGAAGACGAGCATCTTGATATGAGTCTTTGTATGTCCAGTAGTGTGAATGGGAAATTCCAATGACATATTAGAAGATGTGTCGGCACTAGGCGGTTGGTGGTAGATTGGCAGTACAAAGAGCCAAAATGCCCTTCCCAAACGGCCGTTGAGATACACCCACCTTGTTCTCTAGTTTCCCTTTCGCATCTCCCATTGACCAGGGTCCAGAAATTTCTCATATTGGTTTTGGATAATGCCTCAAGTATGCTTTCCGCATCCTGCTGAATGATTTTTGCTTTTAATGTTCGAGCTTTGTTTTTCCACTTATTTTTTGCCTTTTTTATCACTTCCACTAATTTCAGAGTATGTGGCTGTTTAGCCAGGCGACGAATCTCACGATTCCTCTCTTTTTTCAGTTGATACATTGTAGGATCAAATACATGTGTATGTGAGGGGCTTTGTTTCTTGGGCCTCCTGATCCCTTTGGGCCCTAGTATCCCTTTGGGCCCTAGAATCACACCCTTGACATAGTTATTAAAATCCCCATGTGTGTACATGCTAATAATTTTTATTTCGCAACCATTACTGTCATAATCCTGGAAGAAGACCATATTTACCTTTTCAACATTATCACAATGCCAGTTAATTCTATTCCCTGCAGTGTTAGTCTCCATCGTCAGTGGATATACACCCCTAGCAGAGGCCTCTATCGGGGCCTGAAGGATCAGTTTAAGCACATTATGATCACTGACCGCAGATGGGTATTATTGTAAAATCAGAAAAGCAGTTAAATAAATGCATATTTACAAAAATATAATCTATGGTTGAGAATTCAGAACCATTTGTCCAAGTGTAACATATAGTTTCCTTACTCAGACAGTCATTTACACAACTTAGGGCCAACTCCTCAGGAAGTGATTCCACTGTAATCCTTGAACTTGTTTTCTATAAGAGCCAGCATTATTGGGACAAAGAATCAACTCTCCAGGTACCCCCGTTGAACATAAATCTGCTTCAGAATTAGTCACCCATGAGAATGATATTCAAAACTTTGCACAGCATTTGGCATTCATGCATGATGCCATCAATTAGGTCAATAAATTTACTTAGGTCGGGCTCAGGACTCCAGTAAACATTAACTACTAGCAATTGACTGAATGGCACGGAGGGGGGGGGGGGGCGAAGTGCACCAACATGGCAATGCAGCCCTTATGCGGGGAGAAAAGCTTAAGACACTTAAAGGGCAACGAGTTTCCAATAGCTATGAGCATGCCTCGCGCCGGTCTCACTCTAGCTTTTTATTACTGCTAGCATTTGATGCATATAATACCCATCCAGCACAAGGGGAGAAAGTGCCCATGTCTCCTGGAGGCAGAAAATACTTGCTTCGATTAGGTGACTAACGCTGGCAGACCCCAGCCAGCAGTTTATTTCCCCGCGAGTTCCAGGAGACCACTGTATAAGTTGAGTTAGTCTATGGTTTCATATTTAGAGCTTGGATTTTAGCTACAGTTTCGCTCAATGATTGTACCAGCCGTTTTAAATCTGTTTTTGGACTTGTAGTCTGTACAGTTACCCCCTCTGTCTTTTTTTAAGAGTGAGGAAGAGGTGGCATCCAGCTAACTATTCCCCTCTGCCTCCACCCCTCGGCTTATCAATCTATTATTGAATGGTTCTAGATCGAAGCCGAAGCAGTGGAGAGAATCAATTTCAGAGACTACTAGTTCCATGATGGCATGGGAGTAGAATACGAGTCTAACGTAGTCAAACCTCAGTGGGTGGATGACGTCCACCAATGTAATGTCACCTGATGAAATCATGGAGCGTCTAGGTATTTAACTAAAAAGGGATAAGACCCTTGGGTGACTTAAAGAGACCGGACCGCCCTGCGGAAGCATAAAGTATAACAGTATAACATAATGCTAGGGGAGTCAGTTAAATGGGGGTGTTCTCCAGTCCATTCTATAGGACATCTCATTGTTTAAGGCTAGATTCTTTGATCTATAGGGACTACAATTCTCTCCCCCTATTTGAAATTCAGTGCCCTCACGAGACTCCTCTTTATTCTGTGGAATGTTATCGAAAGCCCTTGTGTCGGCCCTGTACGGCTTACAATTTTCCTCTTCTATCGAGTGCACATCTTGTGCCAAATTCTCCCATTGTTTCGTCGGGTGAGGATTGTTATTTCTTTCTCGTTGTACAAACATCGAATTTAGATTAAATTTCAGGGGGTCTGGGCATGGTAAATTAAACCGTGCTGCCGGTCCTTCCATGAGATGTGTTTTGTAATTAAGCGAAGCTGGAGGTGCATTACTAATGCTCCCCTGCCTTGAGGGATTATGGGATCTGTTGGATGGATTATTTGATTCACAATCCAGCCCAATCTTGGATGAGAACTCAGTTTGAAACTTTTTGGTCCCAAAAATATCTTGAGGAGGCCAAAGTTTTTGAGTGGCTTTGGGAGACCCTTCAATATTGTCTTTCTTCTCAGTGGAATGGTGACGTACTTCGGTCCAAAGAACCCGGTAATCTGGCACCCTGCCTCCTAGAATCTTCTAACAGTTTCTCCACTGCTTGTTTTACATGAATTGTAATGTCTTCACCGGGAATCAGAGTAGGCACCGAAGGTGTTGACCAGTCCCCCTCTCCCCTCCTTCCCATAAATGCTCCTTTGGCATTGAGGTCCCCTACATTGATGCCCCCCCCACCATTAGTGGTGTATTTGCCTTCTACTGGGAAACTACAAAACCATTATATTAAAAAAAAGACCTTCTCTTGAGGTACGGGGGTGATATTTCTCAACACTTTGGGTGGAGGTATGGGATGTGCAGCAGGTAGTGTACCTGTGTTTTCCTCTCCACTACCTTGATTATTTGTAGATTTCGGTGTAAAATAAAGCTTAATGTCTGTGTTGTCATTCGTGCTCAATATTGTTTTATTTTTTATTTTGTTTGTGCTGGGTTTTTTTGGCGGGTTTGGCATCATTACAATCTTTAAGGTCCTGCAGGGACTTTCTCCCCATATTACCTTCTTCTCTTATCGGGACATTCTTTTTTAAGATTTCTTTTTTTGTTAATTTAAGTGTTTGTGTACGTCCCTTATGTCTCATAGCCTCCATCAATGTATCAGAGGCTTCCCCATATTCGCCCACCTTCTGATCAATGGGCACCGATGGGCGAAAGACAAGGTCGTTGTCTAAGGCCGGGTTAATTTTTTTTGGTGTCCCCAGTTTTTTCAATTCTCGAGCTTTTTTGCTTTCCTCATAGAGTTGTGACAGATCTATGCCACCTTCGTTAGAAAGACCACATGTCTTTTATATTGGCATTAGTGTTGGCAATTTTTAGGGTGGGTCGATTCTTGCTTTTTTTTTTTGTAAGATTTTGAGCGGAACCCTGCGCCCTGGCAGCTCTACGCCTGATGGCCGTAGCCCTCATTTTTTTGGTTGATGGGTTCATGGGTTGATCGATGGTGTTTATACGCACGGCAGAAGAGTCCCCCGCGCTGGATTCCCTTTCATCCCCCTTTGGATCATCTCCTTCCTCCAGTGCCCTTAAAAGTGCTGAGGGGCTGTCTGGATTGGTGACTATTTGCAGGTCTTCTGTGAAACTGTCGCTAGTTACCAGCTTCTCTTCTAATCTTCTCAAGTTAGTTTGCACTAATCCGATGTTCTCCTCTAGGTTTTTGATCTGGGTACCATTTACAGACACAGACAGACAGCTCAATATGGCGGGCGAAACAGAGGCAATGTACCCTTTTGTGAGAACCTCTGCGTATGATTTTGGACATGCCTCATTCTCTGGTTCGGTTTGCAAATTCTGGTTGTGGTGATACGATCTGCTTTGCGCTTTACGTTGCCCGCCTGCCACAGCACGTCTGTCCATGGCCAAAAGATACCCCTCCAATTTACACGTTTTCTCTGCGTTAGCTATTATCAAGGATCTAAGTTCCTGGATATCAAAATGGGTCCGCTCATGGCCCTTATACAGGAGATTAAGAATCCTTGTCAACACAGGAAATGTGGCATATGTTGAAACCATGTCCTCCGGATTGATAACTTCAAAAAGTGGACCAATGAGATGTTTATTTGTACCAAATGACTGATATTGTATGGGGGAAGAGGAGGAGGGGGGCTGGAAGATTTAAAAGGGTTAGTAGACTGGCTGCCCCGGCCCCTCTCTATCCCTGTTAGGTGACCCTTTTTCCCCTACCCCAGAATTGGTGTCAAAATTACGCACCAGAAGTGGAGTTGGGCAGGGGAAAAAGAGGTGCTTCCTCTGTGGCCTCATGCAAGTGTACGTTGTCAAAACCACCTGCTCTGTGCCTGGCCGGAGTCGACGGCCCTGTCGACAGGCGGCCCCTTCTATCTAATTCAGCAAGTACCACAGGTGCCAGGAGAGAGGTATCGGCCCCTGTTTTCATTTCGACTCCCTCCACTGTTTGTCCCATAGCAGAACTACCCAGGTTTTCCTGTACACTTAGTATACTTTTTAGAGTAGGGACCAAGGTTGTGCCTGTGTTTGTCCCTCTATGCCCCATATTCGCTTCCACCTGTAGTGCAGGAAACTGACCTATAGCGGTCGCCTTGCACTTCCCTTATGGGAGTTGATCGCTTTTTTCTTTAACATTGCTTGATGCATCTTTCTGTGAGGGTTCAGGTTCAGACGAGTGCCCTCCCGTCTGAATGCTTTCCATGTTAAACACAAAAACAGGTTTTGATGATGAATGTTTTCTTTACCAACTGAATAGGTTGAACAGATTTACCGCTGCGAGGCGTACCGACCATGCTCCATGCAAAAATTGTTCTTGACCAGCTAGGAGCAATGACCTCACGCTCCGCCCAAACAAGTCCCTGCTACCCAGCTAGAAAAGAAAAGTAGGTACCCAAGGATATAGTAAAAGGCTTCCAAGTTACATTGAAAGCAGACACGTTCCACTATTGGCCCCAGAACACCCCGTCCAGTGCTTTACTTATTTTCAGGGTCACACTAGAAATATGCACTTTATCACCTGAAAGAAGAAAAGGGCATTTCAATGCGCACGCCGCGCGGCGCACCGTGAACAGTAAACAGTACTTAAAGTATTTGTAGGTGCGCGTGCGGGTACGCTGGTTCCTGGGTAATTATTATGTGAGAAGTGGGCGTTGCCGCCCAGGGGGCGGAGTCGACGTGCGTTTGTCATGCCCTATGAATGAATTGCAAAAAGAAATGATTCAGCATTAAGGCTAAGCACAAATTGTGAAGTACAACATGGGCACAACGTGTACAACTTGTGCAGTGTGCACAAAATGCTCGAGCAGTGTGGACAATCACCTTCTTCTGTTTCCAATGTCCAGGCACATATGTGCATTAAAGAAAGACGTCCTCCCTGCGACGGCACGCACAAACAGCAACGCTGTATTACAGTCTCCGACAAACGAATCCCCTAGATCCTCCGCAGCGCCCAGCCCGCCGCACCAGTAAACAGTACTTAAAGTACTTGTGGGTGATTATTAGAAATTGCCTATTCTAACAGTGAAGCTTCTCACTGCGTTAGTCCAGAGAATTGAACAATTACTGGTGCATTGTTGGGTCATCAGTCACATTTTGTGCCTGTGCTTCTTACGCTTTGCAAAGTAGGATGACGCAATAGTGTGTTTAGATCTGCAGCAGATTATTTCACAGACAATGAAAACACAGCGCACCCCCCGCTCCGGACCTCAGTGCTATCATGCATATAGCATTCTCACACAGACCTCAACACATACTGCATATGACTGTTCTACAGCATATACTCTGTATTCCACATCAATAATGCATTAGTGTCACCCAGTATGAATGTCAGACACTGGGAGTTAAAGTTGCCACTTTGGTTTTAACAAATACCTAGAAAAGATGGAGTTTTCTCAAAATGCATTAGTGTTCCCTAGCCCGAAGTTTGACACTGCAAGGATATTTGGCCACTCTGGTTCTAATAAGTGCCTAGAGACGATGGACATTATACGATTATGCCTGAGAACTCTGAATGCTTGAATGTATGCCGTAATGTTATATCATGCACTAGGTATGGACTAATATCACGCATTCAGTCGATGCAGAATGTATGTGTAATTGAGAATCCTGATCCTGTTTTAGGTAACCAGGAGACGCACTGGACAACGTGATCATCGGTATACAAATCTCTCTAATTACACACAGGGTTTACTCATCCATTTGCATGGCGACAGTTTTCTTCAGTCCTCGCCATGGTGTAGACACAAATAAGAGACAATGTCTGCAATGGATACAAATATGGGACAGTGAGTTTGTATGTGTAAATGAAAGACCCATTTCTCTTTCTATTTTGTATTGAACACACTTGTTCAATAGGAAGACAAACGAAGTCTAAGCTATGTGATCAAGCGACTAGGTGTCGCGAAACGCATCAACGCATGAGCTTTTATTGCTGACTCCTTGATACTGCTTTGGAGCCACAGTATTTTTTTACATTTTTTTAATGCTAAAAAGGAAAAGATTTTAACTAAATTTTATTGGGCTCTATGGTGCTGTTGTGTTCATTGGCCGATGGCTGCTAAATTAAAAAAAAATATATGCTGTGCACACATTCCCAAATAAAATAAGGCTATGTCTTTTTATTTATCCTGGTTCTTGGATACTAGAGGTCAGCCATAGTACTGGGTTATGTTGTGTTCTCAGACAATACCCCTGGCTCATTGTAAGCACATGTGGGAGGTAAGGTGCAAGTGCCCCACTCAGGTTTACCTACAGGTCGTTATCTACTCTGGCATACAGAATTTTTAGGGCCGAAATACCTTACAATAAACCTAACAGGGGATCTAAACTCATATTGCATTCCTTTAAACCAGGAAGGTCTTTTGAAACAAAGGGGAAAATCACTATTAAATGACAAGAAATGGTTAGCTTTTTTTGAAAGTTGGAAGCTAAAGCTGGTCAATGGTATTGTCAATGGTCATATCCCCCCTGCAAGTAAATGGTCAGGGGGTGCTTCCAGCTCAATATTGGATTATTTTCTGCTCCCTGATGAGCTCTTTTCGTTATGCTCTGCTTTCCAGGTTCTGGATAGTGGCGCTAGCGATCATAATAAACGGTTGATGAAGCTAACCCTTGGGCATAGGTGCTTCGTTCCGTCCAATGATTCCCAATTGATATTAAGGAATGGTAAAAATTGAGTTGTTAAGTTTAAATATAATGGCTCGGCTCTGAATGATAATTTAGACCGACCTAAGTGCGAGATTCCACATGAGGAATTTGTCAATCTTTGCAATACCCTCGGTTTGGTGAATTTTCAAATCAACCTCATCCCCAGACATCTAATAAAAACTATGCTCGTACATTTCAGGATGAAACCTGGGTTAGAAAGAAAGTTCTTAGGAAGGGTATTTGAGATCTAAAACACAAAGCTAGTTCAAACATAGTATATGATGGAGGTAAAATGACTTCAAAATAATTACAGGGATTGGTCGCAAGCCAAGAGGTCTCTTCGCCTTCTGCAAGATGGAGAAGCTATGATGAATACACTCGGATCAAAAAATTCTCCCAACTTCTAGAGTTTGATTAACAACTTAAATAAATATCAAAGTGATTCTCAAGGCAATGTAATTTGTGATATATGATCTAAATACTTCTCACTTATTTTCAAAAGGAAATGTGCCCTTGTGGTGAAGGACGATCTACTGGTGTCCTGGCAATTGTACTTTGATAGAGAATTGCTGGTAGATTTGATTACTCAATCTTATGCTTCTATAGCACCAGGACCGAATGGTCTCAGCAATTCAATTCTAAAATCCAATATTGACCTATGGGCCTCCGTTCTCCTGATTGGCTTTTAGGAAATTCTGAATTTCTCAAGTAGTCCCTCCTCATGGAGGACAGCAACTGTGATCCCCATCTAGAATAAGGGCGATCGGTCAGAGCCGATGATTTATCGACCGATCGCCCTATTGGATGCAGATGGGAAGATTTTTGCACCTGTAATGCTCAGAAATCTGGAAGCATGGATAGAGAAGGAGAACATTCTTTACAAGGCGCAAATTGCTTTTGCAAGGGTCACTCGACTTCTCTTAATAGGTTGCTTATGTCAGTGGTTGCTGAAACACTGTGGGCAAAGGTGGTTGTATTGTCTATGGAGCCTGGCTGGATTTATCTAGGGCGTTTTGATACAATTAGCAGGGGATGTCTTTGGAACAGGCTCCTCCTTTGGGGGATTCCGAAAGGTTTACTTGCCAGAATAGTGGCGATGCATCAAGGCTTGAGTATCTGTGTTCGTTTGAATGTTCAGCATGATCTGTCTTGTGAAATCTCAACTGAAAGAGGCGTGAGGCAAAGGTGCATTTTAGCCCCCTCCCTCTTTAACCTATACTTGGCAGCCCTTGCTGGTCAATCTCTGGCGAGCCCAAAAATTGGAAAGAAATCTGCCTATTGGATAGCCTGTGCAGATGTTATTGTCCTGCTGGACTATACTCCAAGAAGGATTGCAATGTCTTTTGACCGCCTTTGAACAATATGCTGAGCTGAATGAGCTTCAGGTTACTTTAGTGAAATCTAATATCCTAGTGTTTAAAAACTCTCTTAAGATCGAGCCCAGTTATAAATGGGTGTTTTATGGCCAGATCCTTCCTCTGGGAAGTGAATTGACCTATCTGGGTATTGGGCTCTGGTCATCTTAAAAATGTAGTGCTTTAGAAACCGATTTGAATCTCAAAATGATTCCATCAATTGCACAAATGAAGAAGAAAATTCATAACCCCTACTGTGCATTCTCAATCTGTCCATTGATAGTTATATAAATCATAGCTTATTCCATCCTTGCTTTATGGACTGGAAGTATGTTATCATTCCCAAATAGCAAGCTGGGCTCGTATCGAAGGTAAAATATGGAAACCGTTCTTGCACCTACCTATGAGCTGCCCCATTGTTGGTTTGAGGTACGAATTTGGGTTTCCATCGCTAAAGATGTGCCTGATTGGAAAATCCTAACCTTGCTTAGAGGGATATTGACTCTAAGCGATCCATGTATGAGGACCTTTTGATGGAACTAATTGTGATACTAGCTTGGTTGTTTTATTTTTATTTGGTTGGCTGGTTTAAACAATCTTTTCAAATTCTTTATCACAAACAAAATACATTCATTACATTTTTGTGTATAAATACAATAACACTGTTATCTTCATTCGTTTGTTAAAATGAAATAATCTACTACTTCTTAATATAATCATTTGGCCAATAAAGGGATTAAAAGAAAATCTCAAAGCAAAGCATGACAAATCAAGGTAGGCAATTGTACAATAATTCACTGTGCACCACATTCTGGAATTTTTGGTAACACTGCATTCAAATATTGTACAAGTGCAATTTTGACTGGTGTTCTTGTACTAGAAAAAATTATTTGCCATATTTCATTGGTAGACCAAAGGCAGTAGATGTAAAGATTTTTAAAATATCTTTCTCGCTTTTCATTCAAAGCCAGGCATTCTACCACTAAATGCGGCAGCGTTTCTTTTTGTGCCAGGTTTTTACAAAACCGACAAAAACTCTGATCCTTCGGTGTTCTACCTCTTCTTGCTAAAATGTCATTGGTTGGACACATTCAATCGTATTCTTAAGTATTGCACACAAATAAAATTAGAAGGGGCTCTAATTGAATAATCCGCCATATTACGAAATCTTTTGTGTCCAAACAAGATAATATTAAAATCTACATATCCTTTACATTGCTCTTGCATGCATATCTCATCATACTGGTATAATCCTTTACATTGCTCTTGCATGCATATTTCATCATACTGGTATAATCCTTTACATTGCTCTTGCATGCATATATCATCATACTGGTATAATCCTTTACATTGCTCTTGCATGCATATCTCATCATACTGGTATAATCCTTTACATTGCTCTTGCATGCATATCTCATACTGGTATAATCCTTTACATTGCTCTTGCATGCATATCTCATCATACTGGTATAATCCTTTACATTGCTCTTGCATGCATATCTCATACTGGTATAATCCTTTACATTGCTCTTGCATGCATATCTCATACTGGTATAATTTGATTTTTGCCCTTCCTGGGTTAGTTATTAACATATCAATATAAACATTTGCATCAAAGCATCCAAAATGCAATTCCTCCATGGCCGTGGAAACCTTTCTCCTGATGTCAATAAGTATTTGGCTACTATGCTCAGAATATTTTTTTGCACATAATCCCATGAGACTTTTTCTATACAGACGGCACATTTTCCATAGGACCTGACTGTATAAAGACAGATGGCCTAATTCAAACCGTATAATGGCCAATGGTGCACACCTAGGTGACTTCAGTACTGACTTCCAAAACCGTGCTTCAAGGCGTTCCCAGAATTTTCGCCCCCTAGGCATCATAGTTTCGGAGCCGTATGTGACTATTGGAACCACCGTCTGCTGGTAGAATGACAAGATGTGCATGTAGGTGAATTTAACATATTTATGTCAAAATTTAGCTTGTGATGTTAGACTCCTTTTGGCATCCAAACTTAACAGGTACGCACTGGTAGTTGGAAACCCACTAAATGAGACACCCAGATATTTGTATTGTTCCACTGCCATAAGTTTGGAATTCTGTAAGACCCAGGGAAATGTAGACACTTTAACTCTTGCACTTTTTCTGCAGAACAGTTTGTGTTTTTTCCAAATTTATAGTCAAGTTGTTCTGATTAGCATATTCGTCCAGTTTATACACGAGGTTTTGTAATCCTCGCGGAGTCTGAGAAAGGAGGACGAAATCGTCCGCGTATAATAGCCAAGTGATCTTTTGACACCCCAATTAAGGTGCATCAGCATGGGCCTCCATAAGTTTCTCACCAATGTCCAGAATAAAAAAATGGAACAAAAATTGAACAATGTGGCGGCCAATTACAGCCCTTCTCGGACCCTGTTCTGTGCCAAACGAAGCAGGCGGAAGACCCTCCAACGTGAATCTGACCTGCATAGGTGTACCCGAGTGTAGCATCTTAATGAGAGTTAGGAGTGAAGGACATTCATATCTTCTCAGTTTATTGCACAATAATTGACGATCAATTGAGTCTAAGGCTACGAGAAAATCCACGAAAGCCATATATACTGATCGCGCCCAAGGTATTGTGATTTTAGCATATTCAGTGTAACAATGTTCGGCGAAATCCCCACACCTGAAACAAAGCCCCGACTGAAAGGGAGTCCTTTTATCTGCACTCGTAGACCAGGAAGTTCCTTGAGCATAATTCGACTAAAGATTTTGCTTGGCTCATCCAATAAAGCCGTAGGCCTCTAGCTCTCAGGATTCTGGTGGTTGCCTTTTTTGTATATTGGAAGAACAATAGAATGTTTCCATGACTGTGGTAGACATTGAGAGAGGTATCTGCATAGAAATATAATACAGAATATTAGCCCAAATTTTTGGATGCTGTTTTAAAATCTTATTTGAAAGACCATCAGGTCCAGGTGCTTTAGATTGAATCACTTTATTGATGAAATACAAAATATCCTCTATATCAAAAAAAAGATGGAAGAGAGTTATGATATGTGATCTACCCCACGTGTTGAAGCTGGTTTTTTGCATCCAATTTTGTGAAGTTATCCATATCTGCTCCTCAACCCCATTTGACTGCATCATCGCTTGAGTAGAAGACAACGCTTGATTAAGAGTTAGCCAGATTTGGCCAGTATTTTTGGAATATATTAGCTTTAACATTTTTTTCCCCCATCTCTCTTACAGGGCTGAGCCTTTTGTGTTTGCATCCAATTTGTATAGGCTGTCTTCACCTTAGTTAGTGCAGAATATCTCAAGGATAGCCAGAGTTTCAGAACCTCACATTTTTGAGTGTGAAACAGGGTTTTCCTTGTTTTTATTTCAGGATCAAACGTGTGTATAGTTCTCGGACTGTTGAAAGTGTGGAGCTTATTGGTACCATATAACTGCGCAAATCATAGTATGTTGCATCACTATTTGAATATCCCAATGCGTATTTATGAAAAGCTGAAGCCAGGGAGTCGCCAAACTGAATCGGAGCCTTCTCAGACCAGCTCACACGATTCAGGCCGCTGTTGATGGTCATAGTTCCTGAAAGAGACGGATAACGGCACGTTGTATGACCATCATCCGCAGTCAATTTTAGAGTCAGCATTTGGTGATCACTATATTCAGCTGGTAGCTGGTTCAATTCGAAATTGCACTATTCGAGAGAGCAAGGCCGAGTCACTATATATATATATATATATATATATTCGATGATGGCTTTCGAGTTACCTCTCTTCCACGTATGCTGAGATGGGATGTCATCCACTAATGCACCATTCAGCATAAGTAGATTGCGAGATTTCATTAGATGAGCCCATTGTATCAACCTTGCTCTGTCTTGCACATGATCTTGATCTAAACAGTGCAAATTCAAATCGCCGGCAACAATGGTATGTGAAATGCCTGGTGTTATCATAATTGAGTCCAATAATTCCGTTGGGTCATGAAATAATTTGTCATCCTCAATCCCCACTGGATTCAGTATAGATTAACTAGTGCATAAAGAGCTACGCCATCTTTAAAAATGGTTAACTGCATAAATGCATTCGGCGCAGGCAAAGGTCTTAATCGCATATTCAAGCTAATTTTGGTACTGGTCAAGAGCCCTGAAGTACAGCGACCTCTCACCCCCTTTCTAGCTGGGGTCATATGAATGTCATGATCGTCCCACACAGGAGCCACACTTAACCAAGACTCTTGTAGCATCATCACATCATATTGCTCTAATTTGTTCTTCTCATTATTAATCAAATGCCGAAATCCACACATGTTCCAACATACCAAAGTGACGACTCTTTGATATATAGTTATCTACTAGAGCCACCACCAGAGTTACATACACACTAAGGGTTAATTTGGACAGTTTGATTTGGAGCGACTGTTTTCTGCAACAGTATTTCGATAGTTGTTGGAAGCAGTTTCAACAGATTTGGTATAGTTTATCTGTGAAAGCCCTGCTACAAGAATAAATCCCAAGTCAAACAATTGAGTCTTTGCAAGTCAAATTGTGTTTAACACAACCCTTGATTTTAACCATATTCGCACAATGCTCAAGACTTATAAATTCGACTTGGTCAATGTCACAGGTTGCAACATCCTCCAACATTGGAACGTCAGAGAATATATCTCTTTTATGCTCTGCCGGTTCAGGTCACATTGGGGGTAGAGGGAGGATCTACAGCCAATTACAAGAGAGAAGGAGGCAGCTCCATGGGAGGGTATTTTAGGCTGTAATTTGGGTATTTCTTTAACATTTTGTTTTAAGATGGTCTGTAATAGGACAGAAGGTTTTTTTTATCGATAATATTTTTCATTATAGACTGCAGAAGAAGAGCAACCTCAGGGCCTAATATATCAGCCGGTTGCTGCTCCTCCGCAGATGGGCAATATGAACCTGTGTTAGCATAAGAGGATGCATTGTGATTACGATTACATCCCCTACTATCTGATGTGAACTCCCTGCTAAAAAATTAACATGAGAATTTGGATTTTGAGTGGTGTTGCCACCTCTTACTGGTATATCGGAGCTCAGGGTCATAAGATTTTGCACTGGAAACTCCTGACGTATCGGTTGTGAAGACCCATTCTTACCATTGGAATTATTCGTAGGATATGACCAGCTTCTCCTGATTCGGGCAGGTTGTATTTTTATTCTGCACTTTGTTCTTAGTTAAATTAGGAGCATTCAGCAAAGAGGGAGGTTTCAGAGCAGACAAATAAGCATCCACTTCTTTCCGAATCTCCTGCCGGCGAAGATCCATAACTGCATGGTCCTCCGCACTATGAGGCATTACATGCATCCTAGAGTTCGCCTTTGGATTATGGGATGTGGACTTTCCCTTAGAGTTGGTTTGAAGGCCATGAGCAGCCATAACTAGATCATCCAATGGATCATAAGGCAAAATGTTTGGATTGGTGCAATCAGCCGCCTTGTATTTACGTGCCTGATCCAAAAGTATATATTTTTTGGACACTGTGTTGGAGGCTAATATAGATCCTTTCGTTGGTAATTTTATGGCTTTAAAAAACTGATTCGTAGCCGAAGTGGCAGTGTTTTTGGAGGCTTTGGCATTTTTTGTTTCCCCTTTAGAAGAATCATGAGATTTCGTTTTTGATTAGACATTAAAGCTAGGGGTCGCATTCGTGAGGATGGTATAGGCTCATCTTATTGGAGAAGACGGCCGTGAAGAGTTGGCCAAACACTCAATTGCTTCTGCATTTTCAGTATCGACAGTTATAATATTGTCGATAAATGGAACAGACGGTACAAGTTCAGTCCCTCCATCAACAGTATTCATAAGCAATGGCGGCTTCACAGTAAAGTTCAGGGGTGAAGTCGAGCTGTGAACATATATTGGCTGTGAAGGTGCACACGGCTCCAACAAAGCAGGTTCCTCTTGTGCCTCAAGGAATTGCTCATGTTCTTTTTGCCAGGATTTTTTTTTAGCTATTTGCGAGGCTTGAAACGTCATCTTATTGAGTGACTCAAAGAGCTTGACCAGAGAATGCAAGGTCATGTTCACCGCATTTAAAGTGATCTCAATTAATTTATTTGAGGAGTCAATGGGGATTAGTAACAGAAGTATTACACTTGCGCGGTGTCGGTGCAGTGTATGATATAGCTAATTCAAAATCGCCCTGACTTATGTTTGGAAACATATCCGGAGAGAATGATAATTTATCCGAGTTCTCTTGAGCAGAGAAATCAGATTTGTTGGACTTGATCGATCACATCCATATCATTAGTTATCTCTCTAGAGTTCACAACTTCATTGTTCACAATAGGTACCATGGACTCGCCTGGGAGTACCATGCTGTCAGACAAGGAATCATTGTGTAGCACTGAATTGAATCCCACTGCCTTTGCATTTTTCGACAATTTACCAATTATGGCAGTTTCTGTACCAGCAGCAGCATGTCCTTTCAGTGAGATTACATTCTCTGTTGCCAAAACAGAACGAGAGACACCCTCGGCCTCACTGAGCCGCACAACATGGGCAGTAGCTGTTGTCCGTGTCTGACTCAGAGCAGCGACAGCCTTATCAGGCTTCCCACAACAGAATGGCAGTATGTCTGCCCTTCTCGCACATTTACTTTTGTCGACCGCTCTCCATCTGTTTGGGCACGATATTGGATTTGAGCAGGATTGAGTTGCATCTCGTTTCCATAGAGCGGAATCCATCAGCTTCCTTTTGATACCCAGACATTACCCTGGTTCCGTTGGCGGCATGTCTGAGCGTAAGGTGTAAGGGCCGCGCCTCATACGCTTATTAACGCCACAATGCCAAAGCTACCAGAGCCTGTTTAGGGCTGGCCCAAGTGATATTTAGGGCACCAAGGGCACCAGCACTGTTGAGACGCGAAGCCACGGCAAAGTAGTGCTTCCAGGTGCTTCCAGGTGCGTCCCTTGTGTGCGCGTGGCTGAGTTTTTGTAGATTCACGGGAAAGAGGCAGAGCAAGCCACTGATTGAATGAATTTCAATCTAAATAAAGGAAATATAGCGTTACTATTGCAGGGCATTAATGTAGTAATGTCCACAGTAATATTAGCGTCTTAGTGGCAAAGATTAATACCAAGTGATAGCAAGATCTTGATTTCAGCGTCGTGGTAGCAGAGCAGGAGGAGAAAGTCTGGTGCTTCCCTTGGTTCTTTCTAAACTGCATGGATATGGTGTTTGCTTTTGGAAAACTGTGATTGTTCTACTAAGGAATTGGTGGTTAAACCGGTTGGGCTTAAGCAGGCACTAGCTTGTGCAGACTGGATACTAACTATTTCTCCAATTCGAGCCTTGAAGTTCGGTGGTTCACTGATAAACCCAGGGGTTTTACCTGTTTTCAAAATCAAATACTTAGATCTGAATTTTTAAGATTAAGGCTTAATTTGATTAAAACGGGGAACATTAAGTCAATTCAAGATAAGTCCTTAATGATAAATCCCGGATGTACTTTATTCGGGGATGACGCTGTGCAAAGTTTGTATCCTCTTTGAATGCAGGGGTATTCAATATCTTCAAAAGTCCTACGAACTTTGGATGGTGGTACATTTAGATAATGTGTATAGACTTTTTTTGTAAGCTTGCTTTAATGTTTTGCTTTATGGTCTATATGTTTTAATTGTTCTGTTTCTTTTTTCATTTATTGAAAATGTAATTGTTTTTCTCTTTCTTTTGCGAAAGTTCCAAGACTGTCAGCTATATCCCAGTAACCTATTTATTTTTTATTTTTTATCTCACAAGGCCAGAAGTGGACAGGGACCTCTGTCAGCCAGGGGTGGGAAGGCTATCGGAGAGAGAGCCTACACCTGAGCAGGACAGTGGCAGTTTAGATGGCCCAAAGTCCTGCCCCCACTCTTGTACCAGCATGATGTTATGCGGTGCCAATGTGTCTTATGCCATGTCTCGTAAACCAAATGCTCTCCAGTCTGTTTCTATTAGTTCCAGAGAGAACAGACCAGAGAAACAATGATGGAGAAGGAGCAGCCTTACAGCGCCTCAGATTTTGGACTCAAGCCATTACACACAACCCTCTAGAATCCCACGCAGGTTACGTTCCACCGCCAGTGATTTAGCATTGATAGTGCGAGGTGGAACTACCAGCGCCACACCTACATGCCAGAGTGAGTGATGCACAGTGATTTCCCCCTTGCCACCAGTGAATAATCTACTCAGCTGGCGATAAGGTATCTAGAAGACCAGGGAGTAAACGGTGAAATGTGAGTAACAATACAGACTGTTCTTGCCGTGGGGCAGCATGGACAAATGCTCAGTAACACGAACTGGGAAAGTTTACATCCATTGCTTAACTGCAGAGAGGCTGTGTGAAGAAAGTGGTCAGGGCATAGTTTTTTATTTAATGTTTTTACTGATTGTAACACCCCGAAGTGGGGAATGTACAGGCAGATTGGCAAGTGATCCAGTGGCAGGAAGGTGTGGGTGGTTCAGGTGAGGTCTTAGGAGGTGGGTTCCATGTGTTAATTCCGCCGCTAAAATATTGCCATATTTTTGCGACGAAATTCACACATGGATCCTCCGGGGGACACCCCTGCAGCCCCCGCTCCCACATAATATCCCCATCAAAAATATCGCCTATGGCAAACCAAACGGCTATATCTACGGCAATATTTTTGTTGGGGATATTATGTAGTGATACCAGGAGGTGGAGGTGACGGACCAAGAGGCCATCAGAAGGAAGGAGCATCTGAGTGTGGAGGGGATTTCTGGAGAAGGTGAGGTACTGGATAGTGAGTGCAAGTAGTACTGCAGTGCGAGTGTGGTTAGGTGAGATAGTGTGAGGAGTATGTAACTGAGTGAAAGGAGGGTGGCTGAGTAGAACGTCAGATGATGGGAGTACTAATGTGGAAGAGTAAACGCCAAAAGGTGGAGGCGAGGCCTAGAGGAGTGGGAGACATCAGAGGGACAGAGAGGCAGAAAGAGAATAGAGGTGGGTTGATTCAGAGGAGAAGACTAGTGAGCGGAAAGGTGAAGGTGAGTGTGGTAGATGGAAGACTGAATCAAACAGGGTTTCTGTTTGGCACAATCCCATAACCCTTTAGAACACCAACAACTGGTTAGAGTAGGGAGAGCTAAGAAGTTCCAGAGGAAGCTTAGTTGGATAAGGCCACGTGCATTTAGGTTGACATGCATTTAGGTTGACATCACACATCCCAGTTTACTTAGCCTATTGGTACACTGAGGATGAAACGTTTGCAATCTACTAACTGGAGGCTAAGGATGCCTGGGTTAGGGAGGAGGCACTTTCGGACAAGGCAGTGAGATTGCCAAACGTTTGAGTGCTTCTTGAGCCATCTGAGACCGGTACCCACTTTGCCAGCTCACCCAGCTCACCCAGGTTCTTTCTGGGTAATGCCCATACCTTATTTGGCCTAGTGAAGAAGGAATGATCTTTTTTCGACTGATGCCCTGGGTCTGCAGAGTCAGATGGGAATGCTAGTATTAGTGTTAGCAGGATGAACATGAGTATATCTGTTGTTGGACATGCCGTGTACTTTAGTTGGTGTATTTGGATAGCGATTGTCTAGCATCTCCTTTTCCCCCAGCAGACCACAGGTTTTTCTGGGGCGGTGGGGGGCACTGATGAGAAGGTAGCAAACTTTTTTTTTTTTTTTTTTTTTTTTTTTCCTTCCTCTCTCCTTACCATGGGCTATCTACCACTCCCAGCCAAGAGGGCAGGAAGTACATTGGGGGACAAGAGGCTACGATGGTGGGAGAAATGACACAGAATTGTGGGTGGAGGGGGTAATGGTACCAGCATGAGGATGCAATGAGCCTGTCAGATAATCGGAGTGAGGGAGTCAGAGGAGAACAGGCAGAACAAGAGGGTGTTAGAGAACAAAAGGGAGAGGGACAGAATTGGGTCTAGATGGGATAAGCGAGAAGATTGATTGAAAAAAACTCTCCATGAGTATTTTAGGGTACATGACTGTGAGACTGAAAATGATGGATAGCTGTTTGGGTAAGCTGATGTAGCCTCATCCGTCAGAAGAACATACATTATTATAATTGGTAAAGGAGGGAGAGGCGAGGTGGGAGGGCAGAAGAGGAGGCGGACATGCAGAATGGGGGGTGAGGGGGCAGACCACTATGGAGAGGAGATATGCATTAGCCTAGGAGGAGACTCCTATGTGACTTAGAGACAGTTGCACTATGCAAGTGAGGGACCGACCAGTAGGGAGGGACCGACCAGAACAGAATAAGAGGGAAACAGCCAACTGGAAGGAGAGCCACACTAATAGAGATTGGGAGACCGAGTTGGGGGAGAGACTGCATGCATGGGACATAGTGGGGCAGCTTAGTACAGATAAACAGGTCAACACAAAGCAAAATGGAGAGACAAAATAGGAGGGAGAAATGGAATGGGATTTGCTAGGTGGGAGGGGGGTACACAATCCGTAGAGAGAGGCAGAATAATAGTGATGGGGAACAAGCAGAGACAGAATAAGGAAGAATAGGACGGAGAGACAGAATGTGAGGGACAGACTAGGATATAATAAGAGCATCACAGAATAAAAGGGAGCGATGGAGTAGAAGGCAGAGACAGAATATGATGGACAGAACAAGAGGGAGAAACCGAACAATGGAAAGAGACAAGTAGGAGGGAAAGACCTACAAGGCCAGAACAAAGAGTGCTAGTATCAGGAGAGTCTAAGCAGAAGTTATTTTGCAGAGAGATGGTCAGAATGGGAAAGGAGAGGGGTACGGTATGAGAGCGAGAGACTAAGGATGAGGGAGGGAGATATAATGGGTGAATGAGGAAAGAAAATTGAGGGAGATGGGAGAGATATGGAATGACAGAAAAGGTGGGAAATAGTGATAGAAGAGAGAACAGGAAAAGAGACAAGTAGGACATAAGAGGCAGAATTAAAGGGGAAGAGAGAAAAAAATTGGTGCATAGAAGAGATATGTATGAGTGTGTGGACATTTCCTCACTAGGCATACTAACAGCTCTGAGGTATCTGTGGTAACCAAGCGAAATGACTCTCCATGAAGTTTATTTTCAAGCAAGACCCCAACGTCAATCATGCTTAGGGACGCAAATTGAAGGATGGAAGTTCCTTATTACTGCACACGCGATGATATTCTAATATGGAACGCTGAATGGCATTGCGTATGCCATGTGCGGATACATAAATATGAATAGATGTGACATATGCCCCTCCTTGTATCCTGCAGGTCAATAGACATACAACATAGAATATAATAACCTAAGAAAAGAAAAAAATATTTTACTTGTATCATTTTTCTTGATGTATATATGTTCAATATTTCAATGGCACTCATGACAGTATGTAAAGCTCCTTGAGGAATGTGATTGTATATACTGCATTAATGCATTTCAGAGTTGCTGCATGTGAAATTCCGTGTGGAATGAAAATCTGTATAAACGTTACTGAATGTTGACATTTCATATTCATTAAACTTCAGAGCTGTTCGTGTCCTGCCACACCTCGTTTTTTTTAACTGTCTCGCCGACTTCCTCTGTTACTGTCTGTAACTACACTGCCTCCTCCTGCCTCCGACGTATAGATTTCTCACTGAAGTAGGAAGTGCTTGCATCATCACCCCGTTCTATATAAGTCATTGCTCGCCCCCTCAGATGCATACTGGCCTACATTAGTTTCTGATGTCATGTTGTCCACACCACGATATATAGCAACCCTGTCTTACTCCATCGCCTGCCATCAGTTGTCATTATGTGTTTCCTTCCCACTTTGAATTCCCTTATAGGATCAAAGTAACGTGAACATCCCTTTGGGACCCTGCATGTTTTTTTTTTAATACTGGAGGTGGTTGCAGGGCATGTGACACAGGAAATGTGTGCAGCTGGGCTGAATTTATCTAGGGGGAATAGCTGAATTCTAATACTCGTTGTGATGTGCAACTCTCTCCTTGCTAACCTCCTCTCTTTCTCTCCAGCCTCCCTCCTCTCCCCTAACGCTGTGCAGTTTTGCTGACTGTCTGCCTGGCTCACCTCCAGAGCCTCTCAGGTCCCAGGACCCCCCCCCCCCCCCAGTCTTTGCACTTGCCTACGGGCCTCTGCACTATGCCCAGCACTACTGCACTTTCAGCTTTCGTTCTGAGATGGGTAACCCCTACTGCACCATTGTGTTCCATGAGAGAGGGAACATCTCTGCACTTAACCCAGGGCCCTGCTGGACTGGGCGCACTTGTTTCCCTCGCCTCCCTCCCTTGCACCTCCGTCTGTACACTTGCATGACCTGAATTTACTAGGCCTAGTAAGATCCGTCTTGCCCCCCCCTTTATCTCCCCTCCCTAATCTCGTTTGCACCTGTTACACTTCATGCACTTGCACTAGGTGAAATGCCACCGGTTACTTTTTTGTTAGATCATTCGGAAACATCAAGACCGATGAATGACTACTGTTTTTCCCTTGCTCCCTTCCCGTCTTGAAGCGCTTTGAAGCACTTCACTTGTGTATTAGCGTTGTCCAAATATACAGTTACAATTACAAAGTGGTAAAGGATTGGGTGCAGCTTGACCGGGTTGATCGTGGAGGATAGCTGCATACTAGTATTCGAGGTGCTGTGCAGGGCTAATCTTCACAATTCTAAATGTAATGTACAGCGGCTAACTATCATGCGCGGCACAGTTTAGGACAGTGGCCAACAAAAGGGCTACCTTACACAATTAGGGAAAATGCAAAATATGGCTGCCCTACACAACTAGGCGAAGTGGCTACCTACGCTAAATGCAAAATGTGACTACATTACACAAAGGCTATCTTATAATAGGTAAGAGTGGTGGGGTTTTAATGGAGTACAGTAATGGATGTATCCCAGGCCCACACCACACTTGCCTTACCAGTCGCTGTAGGTTGTCTGTGTCGGGTGTCCCAGGCAAACATGGGCAAGCACAGAGTGGAGCTGCTTAGGTGGGTCCTGCCCTTTGCCTCAGGCCTTTTGCCGATGGGAGGGCCGGAGAAGAAGGGTGTTTCCTGGTCTTGTGACCAAGGAGACCGATCAATCGGATGGAGTGAAAAGCCGTCATGGGCCTATGGATTATTAAGAGCAAGCCGGGAAAACCACTAACGAAGGACAAGCAGCCCCGGACTCCCACAGCCAATTGCTATCAAGATGGGAAGGAAAGTGGAAAACATCCACTCATGGGCAAATGTTTACACTCATGGCACCAGTTATCGAAATTGTATTGTGTTTGCACTTTTAAATATCTGCAATTTTAATTTATCATTGTCGTATATTATGTATAGTCTAGCTACTTTCAGGGAGTACATCTGAAATGAAGCATTGACGTGAAGAGATAAAGTATCCTGGTCTCAAATATAGCCCCAAAGAACAGATTTGTCCGTTTCTTTTCTAGGTTTTCTTCACATTGAGAATCATCCATGAGACTGTTAAATACATTTTAGTCGGTTACACTTGAACAATACAGCTCCTAAAATAACATCCTATGACCTTAAGGGGCATGGTTTAACAGCTCCATCTCATGCCTATACAATTCTGCTTTGACTCCCCATGTGAGGGGGGTAGAAACTTTGCGAGCTACTATCCAGGTATTGAGTCACTTGCCCCCTCAATTCTCCACATACAGACAGTACTTTATTTCTTACTAGCCAAGAGTGAATTATCACTAGACAACAACGAATGGCCAGTGCACATTTTGAGAATTTCGTGTGCCGCAATCGATGCCTGCAGAGAAATGTTCCATCATATAAGGAGCCATGGTCATGGACCAGCGTCCATGTGTCCCACATTCTAGTTGTCAGGGCAGAGTGCCTCGTCCTCATGTGCAGCGTGCCGTTTGTCACTGGGTTTGGCTATGTGGCAAGCGGAGACTAACGTCCCATCGCACAGGATTCTGGTAATTAAAAATCTCTGCCAACCAACTTTAGCTTCTCGCGGCTTGCTGTATCATGCTCCTCATCATGGCTGCCGTGCTGCTCTCCACGTTACAACTGAACGGTCATTTCTAAAACCTGTGAAATGCTGCTGGCTGAGGGCAGATCTCAGACCTGGTATAAAGATGGGAATGTAAAGCGTTAACAGTGGCCTGTACCCTACCAGAGACCCAAAGGTTATATTTATTTTCAATAATCCCCCGGCAGTGCCTGACTGACTCAACAGTCTTGCGTGTAGAGTCCTGGGGAGAAGGCCAGCATTCCTAGAGGAGACTGCATGTCGCCATTTAAATTGAGCCATTTAGTCTGCACCCGCTTATGCACCATTTCCAGACGCCACCTATCTGACTGCGCTGTTTCCCCCACTTACAGATCCAGCACAATCTAGGTTTAGGATCCACATACACCAGACACTGCAGATCCCAAGTTCCAAACAGCTGGGCCAAGGGTAACATATGGACGCTGAAAGGAAGTGAGGCAGTATGTGATCGATAAAGAAGTATCATGAAAAGCAGCTAAAAGCAGTGTACCTGGGCAGAATCGCCCAGTAAGCAGGCGCTATAAGATTGTATCCATTATATTTGCCCCATTATGACTTTTGTAGAGACGCCCTAATGCTTCTTTAAACACTCTTCCAGCACCCAGATATAGGTGTGTTTTATATGGCCCCAGTTGGTCAGGGTGTCAAAATTAGCTCCTGGTAGCTGTTGGTGTCGAGCTAACCAGGCTCTTCTAGGCTACAAGTGGGAGCTGAGTAGTTTCCAGAAGATTTGGTCCCAGGGACGGTACTGGACCTTAGGGCACACCACAGGACAAGGCCATTGGCGGAGAATCGTAGTGGCCATTGGCCTCTGTCCATGAATAAAGCACAAATCCAAGTTATCACTTTTTCCCCTAATCCCTACCACCTAGTCCAGACGATCCAATATGATGTGGTCTACAGGATTGGACATCGTTTTTGCAAAATTAAAGCAGACTGGTGATTACCTCAGTGTCTGAAATGTAACACTGTTTCACTGACATCCATATTTGCTCTCTCGGTACTTCTATGGTGATGAAAACCTGACTGGATGTTTGACAATAAATGATGATTATCCTCCAGGTTTTCTTGCCAACCCTACAGCTCAGTGGCATTCCACCCACTCATATTCCATAAAAACAGCAAAATACTCCCAACAGAAATAGGAAACCATGGACCCATAGGAGCCATCACCATGCTTTCGCCAACACAGCTCAATGGATATGTTCATCAGTGCTACCAACAGAGCAGTGCAACATGTTTACTAGGTGCAAAGAAGTATGGATTCCAAAAATCTCTGTTCATATAGTTTAAATGTGTTTTAATTTACCTAAGATAAATACTCTCATTCAGAATGGGAATGACTTTACTTGCTAACAAAGATATCTTGCCCTCACTTCCATTTCAAGTCGTAGGGAGTACAATACTGCCACTTCAAATACCTGGAGCCCTGATTTCCCCTCCCCCACTCGGGGCACAGCCAGGGGCCACAGGATCCAAGCCAATATTGTTTGGGTGCAGCACGAAATTCAGTAAACACTGGAACCAACAGAAGTGACTGAAATACTTCACAGCAAGCTTTTCCTGTGTTTACTGCTCAATTGTATTGGGGAACATTAGAATGTATGAATGAATAATTAATTGGAGGCATGTATATTATTGGCTTGGGTGAGGGAGGTGGAGGTCTCTCCTGCAATAGCAATAATCTCTTTAAGATTGGGAGGGTTGGCTAATCGATCTGCAGTAAAGTTTTTTTCTTGCTTTTCAAATGCCATTTTATAGGCTCTAAACCACACCCTACAGGGGCTACTTTTTGGGATCTTTTGAGGTCCTATTAAATGTCTATAATAAAGACTCTAATGCTTGTGTTAAAGCTGGCGGGTTTTCTCCAATCTCCAGAGATGCATTAACTAATATTGAGAGATCGTGAAGTATGCATTGTAGATATTCTTAAACAACTTTGCGGCTGGTACATCCATTTGTGAGCCAGGGGGCTTTGGAGAGTTTACACCCTCATATGTCTTGGTCAGATATTGAAGCCCATTCCAAAGCAGGAGTTCTCAATGTATTATGTCATCATATGGTGGATCCTCAATCTTTATTGATTTGTAAAGAATGTCCCGTAAACTAATAAATAATTCTGCAAGTGAGTCGCACATCTCTTCTGTAGGGACGATGGGGCTGTCGTCTGATATAGAGGATCAATTGAAAAAATATATATAATTGTTTGACTGCTGATTTTTGCAGAAGAGCGTTTCCTGCATGAAACTTTTAAATTGCAAAATAGCCATTTTGTATTTCCCATGGTTGCTTCTTGCATTCCAGCAAATAAGTTTCCAAGCAGTATATCCTCCATTTTTGTGATCGTCCCTGTTTTTAGCACTGCAGTGTATTCTGTGTTTTTGGGAGCTATACAACCAAAAGCTGATTCCAAATAACCTGTAAATTGAATATGGATATCTGATGCAGTGTTCATATCTGCATTTTATAGTGCAATATACGCTGGTGAGACAAAAGATATTAAATGATTGAGGTGCAATAACAAGCCTTGCTTCTTAAGTATTTAATTTCTTGTTGTATGGCAAACCTCTTAGATATATCAAAAGGGATCAGTGAATGGTCTCAGCAAGAAACTATTAATAAAATAGTATTTATTAAGGTTGCATTCAAATCCAGAACTCATTTGAGCAAGTGGCCTTCATCATCTGTAGGCCCCTTCGATTGCTGTCCAAAAACTATGAAGTCGAGCATACAAATCTGGCGTAGAAGTGGCAGAGTCCCCAGCTGCAAATACTGTGGGAATTCCTCATAGAATATCTGAAAATGAGTCTCTTCTGTGATGCAAAGTGCCGATTTGAGGCTCGCCCCCCATGTTGGATAGCTTGCACGCATTCTGCATACTGCTGATTGGCACACCTTTGAGCGTTCCCTACCACTCCGACCGTGCCCATACTGGCGTTCCACCATATACTGAAGGCATGCTTCTACTGTGTTTATTAGTTGCCATATGATTTTCGGATATTTTCCTCAATCTAAGCCGCCACAAAGAGACCATAATCTAAAGGGTTATTTGTGCATTTGCTCAGTCTATGCACATGAGGACCCCTTAAAGGGGCCTGGAAACTAAATGTGCGTTGTTCGTGACAGTCCTTTGCCCTAGCCCTGGGGCAAGGCATGATGGTCCGGGGAATTCCCCCCCCCCGTACAACCCCTCAAGGCCCATCATGACTCTGTGTGGCAGACCTGGCCCCTGTGACCAGCACATCCACAAGCCCCGGGCATAGGCCGTGGGTCTTCGTCCATGATCCAAGCCAATGTATCCTGTTTGGGTGCAGGCCAAAATTCAGTGAACACTGAAATCAGCCAGGAAGACTGATTAAGTACCTGAATACCTGACAGTGACAAACTAGGCTTTCTATGTGTAATGCTCTGAATTTCATTGGTGGAAAACCGACCTGTCTGATTGTATAATAATTAATTGGATACAAGCATGTCTCATAGGGCTAAGGGAGTTGCAACCTCTCCTGCTGTAGAAATATTCTTTCTGAAGATTAGGATAATTCTCTTATCAATCAGAATAAAAGGTATTTTCTGCTGTTACAATGGCCTTTTTATAGGCTCCAAACTAGATGCTTTAAGTGCTACATTTTTGTGGTCAATTTCAGGTGTGAATTATTTTCATACCATGTTGTATTGTCCCATCGTGTTATATCGGGTATCTTAAAATGTGCATTTAATTGTTTTCATGTGCTAGTCTATTTTGGACAATTTTATTAACATTTTTGTTATGATCTAAGTAAGGCTGGTGGTCTAATGTTCCTTGATGCCTAGTAAAATAGGCAATTATCTAACATTTTCATGAGGATGCTCAAAGTGCCATTCAAACAGGCATATCACCTTGAAAAAAAAAAGTCAGTGAGATTTTCAGCGAATTTGCCATCTTGAATACTCTTGCTCTTCATCCAATTAAAACCACCACGTTTACCAAACACAACATATCCATTTGTTTGTACATGAATATTATCGCATATGTCAGGTAGCCTGTGTTGAGGGGAGATTTACATATGCCCCTCCAGGACACCCTTGCATAATAAATGGGGGGGAAAAGGGAAGGTCACCTCCGACAAGTATTTGTTGCTGCTTTTCCTAGCTGATGGTAACCCTTAATTTCCCCAGCATGTATTGTGGGCTCCTGGTTTAGCGCTACATTTGTTGATGATAGGAGCGTGGACACTGGAACAGGAAACCTTAGTTTGTTATCCCGGAATATGGGAAATGGAAAATTCATAATGTGAAAAGAAGTGAGCCCAGCAGGCTTGCCGACTTTAAGGACTGCACATTTCAGTGATTCATGCGGATGGTGATGAGCCATTGGCTCCCAATAACCGATGTCTGCACTCTTTGAATGCATGCTTGATGGCCAACCATTCTTTTTATATGACTGCATAATTACGATCAGCTTCCTTTTTAATGTCGGTAGTCGGCCACTGGATGTTACCATTGATGCTCAAACTAGTGTTTTATGACGGCCCCAATGGCATAGTCAGGGGCATCAGTTTCCACATAAAATGGTTGGTTGTATGAAGGTTGTTTCAGTCTAGGTGCCCTGGTAAATCTTTCTTTTAGAATCTGAAAGGCTACATCTGTTTCAAAAGTCCAGTGAGGGGCAACACCAGTTTTCTTGGGACTTGAGCTAGCTAAGCTCCGAGTGAATCGGGCTTCCTCTTGCTAGGCTGTTTGTTGGGCCAATAGTTTTTTTTAATTTTTTTATTTTTTTCTGCACAAAATCCAATAGATTCACCGCTTTGGTATATGTCAGTTCTGGCCTCTGAAACATGCCAGCAAAAAAAACTCAGTAGTCATCGAGGATAGTGTTTCCAGTCCTGACCAACTCAGTCGCCCAAGCAATAGAGCTCCATGCTTAATGGGAAACCATGAATCCCACCTTTTGATTGATCAGTCGGAAAGGTGGCTTGCATGAAAGAAAATTCCACTGTGTAGGAATCACAAATTCCATACATTTTTTGGGATCTCTGGAAAACTTTGCTATTTTTGTTCCCCTGGACTGCGAAGCTTTCGTCCAGGCCTCACGATTGGACATAGACTGTTGCAGTACTGCGTTTTCCATGTTGAGGATTAGCGCCTCTAGAGTGAGATTCTGGATGGCTGTAGTAAACTCTTGTAACTGAGCCATTTCTTCAGTCTGCAAATGTATCCTTTCTGGATGTGGATGAGAAGAGGCGAGGCCTGTCTCCCTGAGAAGCCACCTCGCCTCTCTTGGAGGAATACTGAGGGCTGGGGGCTTCCCAGGAGCACAGTGCCAAATAAGGAGGAAAACCCAATCCAGGAAATAAATCTCCTCCTGATGTCATCAATGATGGGTAATGCAGCTCTCTGGAAGCAAAACGAGTGCTCGAGACCTTGATGACACAGGAGCTGAATGCGTACAGGAGCTGCAGTGGTATGTGAGGTAATCGGGCTCTCTGATGGGTGCAACACGGGTGCTGGAGTCATGATGACCAGGGAGCTGAATGCTGACACAAGCCACAGTAGTCTGGGACTGCCAATACAAGGATAGACTTTAGCAAATGACAAATGGGCGAAGAGCGGAGGAATAGCCAGGATCGAGGAAGAAACAAGCGGAAAGGAAGGGAGCTGAAAGCTGAGCGAAAGGCATCTCGAAACTGAACAGCACAGTCGTGACACTAAGCTTACTGTGCTCTGGTTTCTTTTAAGCAGCTTTAGGACTAACGTGTCCGATGAATCAGGTGGCATCTGGATGACATCACAGGTGATGTATGGTTGATGCCAGTAGTGGGTGCTCCAGTCCAATCTCTGTGCCATGTTGGAAGGGAAAGTCACTTGCCCTGTCGCCACTGATTCCATAAGGACATTGACGATGCTAACTTCCCCTGCGGCCCATAACGGGGTCAAAGACTAACAGGGGAAGAGATGAGAGATACTATTTGGCAGGGAAGAAGAGCACCTCCGTTTTGGTAGAGTTTAAGTGTGAAGCCATGCACTATTTAATGGCAAAGAGACAGTTGGACATTTTGATTGAAAGATGAGAGGAGAGCTCAGGAAAAGAGAAGACGCTTTAGTACGAGAACCCAAAGGATGAGATTAGTGTCCCAAGAGCAGTGGTGTAGCGTGTAAAGGGGAGAGGACCTAAGACCAAGCCTTCTGGAACACCAGCACCAACTGTTAGAGTAGTGAGTGGAGTTATTTTTTTCTCCAGGATACAGAATGTTGGCATGGTTCCAGATTGGATTCCATCCAGGTAGTTGGTTGATCGCAAATCCCAAGAAGAGAGCGTTAAGGTGATCTGAGTGATGGACAATATCAAAGGCAGTGGACAGGGCAAGGAGAATTGGGATAGAGGATAGGCTGGAGTGTTTAGCAGAATCAGTGTTGTGGGAGATCAGCATGAGAACAGTTTCTGTGGAGTGACGAGCGGAAACTTGCTTGTACGGGGCCTCGGAGGTTGTAGATGTCTAAGAAATAAGTTGATCACAGCCCTGACGAGCACTTTACATGGAAGTGCTTGGAAGGATGGATGTAGGGCGAAAGTTATCTGGTAGGTTTGGGTCAGTCATTTGATTTTTATTTTATTTTTTGCTCATTTCTTTTTCTCCATTTTTTTAGGAGAGCGATAACCGTGGTCATTTTGAAAATGGCAGAAAAGCAAGCAAAGACAAAGGACCGGTTGAAGGGGAGTTCAGCAAAGTGAGAGGCAACTAAAAGGGACAATAGGCTTGACTAGTTTAGGAAGAAGAGGTTCTGATGGGGCAGAAAGGGGGTTAGTCTTCATTACTAAAGACAGGACTTCTTCAGTATTAGTGTGACTAAAGTGGGAGATAGAGGCAGGGACAGTGTAGAATGTAGGAGGAGGGAGTGTGAGGAAGGTCAGGAGAGGAGAGGGTCTCTACTTTTGAAATATTTACAGTGAAGTATTGAACTAGGCCATTAGCTCTGAGAGATGGTTCAAGTTTAAAAGGAGTGAGTTTTGGGTACATTTTAGCCGGCGATGATCGTTCGAGTCAGTTG
The DNA here is from genome assembly GCF_040938575.1 of Ambystoma mexicanum. Classification (NCBI taxonomy): domain Eukaryota; kingdom Metazoa; phylum Chordata; class Amphibia; order Caudata; family Ambystomatidae; genus Ambystoma; species Ambystoma mexicanum. The sequence continues at coordinate 383,305,272 of NC_090925.1, forward strand.
ATGAGGGTGCGGTAGAATTCAATTTTTGCTCTATCAAGAGAGGACGTGAGAGAGTTCAGGGCAGAGAGGTAGTGTTAGGCCCTCATGTGAGTGGGTACGTCTCCATTTGCACAGCAGCCGATGCATGTCTGTGCAGAGACTGCAGATGAATTAGGCGGCTTCCGGTTTACTTGCGTCTGTTGACTTCCAATAGCCATGCCAATCCCCCAGACTATCCACCTACCTCCTGCCCCTCCTAACCCCAGACACCTTCTTCTCGTATCTCTTTTGAGCTGACTTTATCAAGCAATAACACGGACATTTGGCCTGCCAGTGTTATTTCTAAATAGTCTGCTAAGAGTAAGTGGCTTCATTGCAGCTGTAAATGTGCTACTGTTGCAATAGAAATGCCTTCACCTTGTATGTCTTCTTCCACTTGGTTTTATATCTGTTCCTTGCAGTGAAGTCCTGTTGAAAACTAGCATCGGCCAAGCCAACAGTTGTGGCTTGTGCATATGTATGAGATGGGCGTTTGCCAGGCACTGTTATCTTTATCCCAGGTAATCGCGCCACTCTGCTGTTGCCATCTAATGGCCAGATAATACCTTTATGGAAGTGCCTCGCAAATGTGCATCCCATGCTTACACAAATACTCAAACTGTTGACTTTGCTAATGTTTGCTTTGAAATTACATCTGCTCTTCGTATTTAAGCCATAAAAGTAAAACTTTCCGAACCGCCTTCTTGTAAACTCGTGCTTTCTGTAATGAAACTGCATGTGAAAGAGGCACTTTTCTTTAGATTCTGCAGGTCGTCTACTTTGGAATCTGCCTGTCCAGTGATGTGGTTCAGCTGGCGACTCCAGGCAGGAAGAAGGGTGCTGGCCGGTACCTGCTGCAGCTGCGAGATGTACTGTTCTCCATCCTTGCCTTCCCTGTGGGCGCAGTAAGTACAGCATGACAGCAGAGACTTGTGACCTTCATCCGCCATAAACTTGTTGTTAACTCAAGTCTTCTTTTACACAGCTTCCTGCCACTTTGAAGGAGGGTGAGGACTTGTTTTAAAAGACACCCCTGGGCCTTATAAGTTTAGACATATCCTAGCATTTGAAGTCATAAATTAACTTTCCCATTGATTATTGTGTTTACTACCAATCATACGAATTAGTAATGAGGGAAAGTTTCAAAATGTCTTTATTTTCCTAGCCCAGCAGGTTCTGCTACATGCATCCCACTGGACTTCCAGCGTCAGAACAACTCTTATGGCTCATGTGATCATGGTCATTAACTTTGCTTTATTTTCTTCATGCTTGGCAATTGCTAAATTGTTGCTGATATTGGTCTGTTTTTTCCCAATACTATATGAATCCCCTCAAAGTCACAGTTGCAAGCATTACAGCTTCTTGCCTCCCTCAATCTAAGAAGTGGTCTACTACTCCATTTTAGGTGCAAAGGAGAGTGAAGCCAGGTGGGCTACCAAACCTTTCAATAGATTCTACGAGTTATCTGGTTTCAGCTTAGAGGGCTACTCTTTCTGAATTTAGAAGCGTTCACGCTTCTAATTTCAATAGCGTAAACAAATGCCTTGCTGTCTATATTGGAAATTTGCACCAAGCAGCTCCCCCTGTGCCTGTGCCTCTTACTATACTAGTAGGTTGAGGCACTTGTGATTTCCTCAATTCCTTGTTGCCCGGGTGTGTTTGAGAATTAGTTGCATGAAGGTGGGGGTAACTATGGTACATGCTCAATTTCAGTCCATTTAAGTTAATTCATCTCAGTCAAACTTTATTCCAGCTCAAAGTCATAAATGTACATATGATAAAATGTTCACACAATACATATAAATCAGATGAACGGTTACAATTTTGGTGCAATATCGCAAGATTGTAGGGTAAAGTGCCAATGCAAGACATCATCACAAATATACAATAGATGGTAAATGTACATTCCCATTATAGATGTGACCATAGATTACAGAAAGCGCTCTAATAGCGGACCCATCTTAGAATGGGATTCGAATATAACCATCACAATAGAATTACTCAAGAGTGCTAACCCTAACTTTAACCTTTTACAACCGAAACGCATATCATTCGTGAGAAAGACCACTGCAACGCTCCCCTAAAGGGAACATTTTGTGCTAACCTGCAAATGTGTCGAAATTATCGAACAGTCACAAATATAAATATTGTGCAAATTTGTGATTCCACAAGCAAAAAGTGCAAGGCAATGAAAGTAGCTCATGATGCAACAGCAATCCTAAAAAGTTATTGCACATTAAAAAGAATAATTCATTTACAAATCGGCCCCAGTGGGCACAATTTTCCAAAAATGTCCATTATGCAATTCCAATACAAACAAGGGAGAAAAAAGTTAGAAACATTTTACAAATTAATCAAAAACAAGAAATGGTAACAATTCAACAAACATACAATTCCAAATATTGGAGGCTTAATTCAAAAAGACATACAATTCCTCCTCAGCATTGTGTCCATCGGATTTCATGGTGCCTATACGTATTGTTAATTTGGACACCAATTGGCGCAACTTTTCTTCTTCTGTTGCCTTTTCATTTATGGTCTTTAACGTGTGCTAAATCCCTAAAGTACATCAAACTGGCATCACTCTTGTGGAATTCCTTAAAATGTACAGCCAAAGATAAACTTTCATAACAATTTTTGAAAGCTCCATAGTGCTGGAGAAATCTCAATTCTAACTGTCCTGTAATAGATCCAATGTACCGGAGATCACATGGACAATCAGTATAATACACCACCACATACTTAGTGATACACATGATCTCCTGATAGATTCTCTAAAACTTCTGATGATCATACTGTACCCTACAGCAACTTTGGCATGCCTGCTGCCTTGATCTATCGCCATCTCTCTGAGCATGCTTGGGGCAAGTTTGTCTTCCAAAGAGGGGCTTTAGAAAATGTCATTTGTGGAGAAACTTTGAGAACTTTACCCAAATCAGTATCATTCAGCAAGATGGGCCAATGCTTACACAAGATCCTTTTCATGGCTCCAGATTGGGCATTACATCTGGTAATGAATCTGAGGATAGTTATCTCTACATCCTTAGATTTCACTTTCAATAAATCGCATCTATTTCTGATTCTACCTTTCTGATAAGCTCCATCAATAGTGCTTCGAGAGTAACCCCTCATTAGAAAACAATCTCCTTTTTGTCATGAACATCTCTGACTGGGGGGGGGGTGTATATATATATATATATATATATATATATATATATATATATATATATATATAGAAAAAGCTTTGTTAAAGGGGCGTTATGGTTGCAAGTAAAATCGCAAAACCCCAGAAATTCGCAAGTTATGGTAAGCTAAACAACCATAACTCGCGCCACCACCGTGCACTGCTAAGACTAACACCCAGGACATCAAAGATTACATCACAAATGTCATTGATGTCATCACTTATCTGATAGTCTTGACAAGGGCTTGAGTGTTTGCAATGTTGCTAGCAATATATCGGGCATGATCGGAAGTGGTCTCATGAACGACTTAATTTTCTTATAGTACATACTTTACATGAAGAAACTACACCACAGATTAATTATGGAGAATTCCAACCATCACAAAGACAATCTTAATCCCCAACTGCACACAATGAAATCATGATCTTGTCTTTAAAATTGGATGAACTTAGCAATGACTTTAAAAATTATGTTAAAAACATGTTATTAGAAATGTTGATTATCACTGTCCTACTTGTAACAGTCCTCCTTGCCCCCAGCAATCACTCCAATGAATTCACCAAATATAAATGGACTGTTTGATGAAACACCTCTCCCTCCCCCGGTGATGACTTTATACAAATTCCAAACCCTCCCATTCGTTTCCCATTCCAATACCCCATGCCTTTCATAAATACATACATACATTGTTTTAATTCTATACATATCTTGTATATTATTCTGTGATAAATTATTTATTTTATTGCAGACTATATGGCTGTTCGGGGTCCGTTTACGCAATGCATGATGCCCGTGGACATTGTGCTGTTTCCAGACATGTCTGGTCACGCATGACACTTCTAATTGGTCCGCAGACAGCATGCCATATTGTTGACATGCGCCCAGTGTTTCCCACCCGCCGAGGTCTGCGGACACCCGTTGGCGTTGCGGGTGTCTGCAGACGGTGTCCGTGCACAGATTGAAACTGCATTTTTAGTTTGAATCTAGGATGTTTCAAGTTGAAAGTTTACCCTTCCAGAGCTCCTACAGCCATTTTTAGTTGATCTGTCAATTTGTTTACAACTTTCCAAGTCCTATTTTCGACTTGATAGTCTGCGGGCAGTCGTGCGGTCCGTGGACAGTTCCTTTGAAGAAGACCCATCCTTTACTTTTCTTCATTCTCAATCTGGCTATCCAGGAGAGAGCACCAGGAGAGATACCTGCTTTGGAGAGCAACTTTAGCAATGGTATCTGCATCAATGGCAAATGTCATGGGCATCCCTCCTTCCCAGGGACCACACCACCTGAGGGCCTGGGCAACGGAACATGCGCGATGATGTAGAAGAGGATCTAGAGGAGAAGGAAGATGAGGAAGAGGAAGTTCCTACCTCCAGTACCCGCAGAGAGTCATGGGTGTGGCGGTTCTTTAAGACCATAGGGAGATTCCCAAAGGCTCGGGCTGCCCGTGTTGAATGCATTGTGTGTGGGGTTATGCTCAGTTGTGGACAACATGTACAGTACTCCTTCGTGGCCACTTCCCTGTGCCGCCACACTCGATCAACCACCCACCCGGGTGCTCTGAGAAACGCTGTTCCTTTCTCAGGCAGAAGTAGGCTATCTTCCTCTACCCCATCGTCCTCAACCGCTCCTGCCACCACATAGGCTACTCCTGTGGGGCAGAGGATCCAACTGGCTGCCTTGCAGGCCATACAGCTGGCTGTTGATCCTTACCTTTTTAGGGTCACAGTCATCTGTATGTACTGCGACACACCCCTCGGCAGGGGGAGCAGTTTCAGAGTGCGTTCGAGGATGTGGTCAAGGAGAAAGAGAAACACTGCCACCTTCCTTAAATTTGAGGCATGTCCAACATCTTCCCTTGTCCACCTGCCCCTCCATATCTGTGGTTCCTTTCGGAGACACTTTTCAGAGTTAAAAAAATAGAATTAAAAAACAATCTAAGCACCTTTTGCAGCCTGCATAGTCGACGGACAATATAATAGTCTTGGACACCTGGAAAATTCCAGGCATTGGGTGGGGTTTAAAATCAATTAACTTGTTTTTCATTCAGAAATGATGGCTCTTAAAAGAAAATTTGGAAAAAAATGTTTGGGGGTTTTATATATTGAACTAACACATTTTCTAACTTTAACAAAAACTGCTTATTTTTTCTGTTTTTGCTTTTTCTTTACTACAACTGCAAAAAATACTTCTACATATTTCACGTGTTCACAAATCAGTCAAATGCACGCCATCTCTTCAAAAAATATTCACTATCAAATTTGATATTTTCATTGTGAAAAGATGTCATTCCAACATCCTGCTAAAAAAGCACATACAGCTTTCTTTGCATTGCTCCTTGCTTTCTCGATTTGTGGACAAAATATATTATAACGTCTCCACTTTGTTTTTTCTCGGATATCGCAAAGAAAAATCTTTGAACGTGGAAACTGTTCCATTAACTTTGCAAACTTATCTTTCATAGCAAAGTGTATGGAAATTCCAGTGACGTAGCCCAAACTTTTGCCTCCACAGTTAACTACAATGATGGCTGGATGATTCAAAGTAACCATTCTCTCGCAAAATGGGAGCAATTCCGGCCACTTCATCCCTCAAACTCCATACCAGGAAATTTCAAATTCTTCAAATCCAAGATTCACAGGTAATCCATACTGCTCACAGTACACCTTTTAACCAATCGATCCAAGAATCGCCCACCATCCAGACACTCTGCTTCCTCAAAGCCATAGCCATCTTCACTGCACACAACAAAGATTAACTCTTGCTACCCTGTATTCCTGTACACCACAACTGCAAAACCTGATTGGCCAATCCACCGATGTCCATGGATGTTCAAAACTGTCCACGGTCTCCGCAATTCCCTTACCATGCCTGTCATCCTTAAAAGACCCGGATGTCATGTGCATATCTGCGGACTACCACGGTGTCTGCGGACGGCATTGCCAATTAAAGGGGGTGGGGACGTTTAAACTCAATTTAACTCCTTTATTCTGCAATTCTGACTCTTGAAAGAGCCTTTCATGGGGAGTTTGTTTAAAAATACCCTTTGAGTCGGAAGCAGCTGTGTGAGAAACAGTTCCCAGTGCCGCTTGACTCGGCTTGCTTGATTGTGTGTGTGTGGTTCTTTCCTCTAATCTCTTGGAGTAAGTTTGCCAGAGATACTGAGGATTTCGGAGGTGTCATGGGAGCACCAACCTGCACCGAGATACGGGGATGCTTGCAGCAGGGTGCTTGCAGCGGTGCCGTATGATCAGCTCCTGCCCGGCCGCTGTCTTAGAGCGGGGAGCGGTGGCCTCTGTCAAGTCCTCTGCCTTTTTGACAAGCGGTAAGTGTGTTTGGTGAACGGGTGGCAAGCTTGGTTCACCTTTGTGCAGCCACCAAAGTTCCGGACTACCGGAATCATAGGTAATCCATCTGTTCCATACTTAGAAACACAAGAGTATTGTCAGTTTGGGTATTGTATCCTGACTGGAGACTGCAGGGTTAATCCCTTTTGATCCTGCCGGGCAAATTAGACACGCTGTATATGTGACTTTGAGGCAGATGAAGCTCCGGGTCTCGACCGCGCTGCTCGAGCGGTACAGGGTAATACGGTCTAAATTTGCGCAAGGTTTCTTTGGACTTCTATGCCATATATAAATAGGGAAGACCTGGGGTAACCTTTGTGTTCTGTTGGATCATAACGTCTATTTGCTGATACCATGTGAAATCTTCAGGACTCAGAAGAGTGTACCACATGAAGTGCAAAGAAAAGGTGCACATAGTTTGGGATTCGTGGAACAACCTGATGAGTTAGCCCGCTTGTGCCCAATCCCAATTGATATACAAGTGCAAATTGGTGCAACAACTATATCTTCATGAAATGCTTTGGAAAACGAGAGGCCTCTCAGAGAAACAGAGTCACTCTCAGTTGAAAGTGTTGCAATAACCGCCCCAGCCGAAAAAGTAACTTCAGATCACAGGGTGGTTTCTGGCCCCACATCAATAGTCGCACCTCTTAACGCACAACCAGGAAGTCTCCAATGAGGCTGTTTTGTTACATAGTGATGTTTCAAGTGATAGCCCTAAGAAGCAGGGAGACTGTCCAGTGTCCCCTTACTTGGATGGTCCCACCAAGCAATTAAAGGACTTTATACATTTAGGAAACCAGATCAAGGAATTCAACAAGGAAAAAGGGTTTTCAAATAGTCTACCTGAAAGCCTATGAGACTGGCTTTAGAGAGCCTTTTTCCAAGACAACGGTTCTTTTATAGTCGAAAGGAGGTACCAGTCCAATGTGGTAGTCACAAGGACCAGGTGGGGAAATTGTAAATAACAAACTGTAAATAAACTCACCCCAATTTTAAAATCTCCTGATAAGGAAGTCATACTCCAGATGGACCCACAGGAGAAAGGAAACATTCCCGCTCCGATATGCAATTCCCAGCAGGGAAACCAGTCATCTAATCTAGGCCATCAGTTTAAAAGAATGTGGGACGAGATCCAATCATCTCAGGACTACTCTCCGGCTCAGAATAAAAATATTTTTGACCTCGAATAAGAGTCAACAATGTAGTCCCTTCATAACCAACTCAAATTTTGAATCGCTTATGGAGGACCGAATGGAGGGTGAAGGTCAGTGTGAAACTACAAAAACGCATTAAAAAAATAAGGTATCGGGCCCCTTCAGACGAGGAGATTTTGACTGGGTTGGCATCTGCACAAACTGATGACGAGTCAAAAGTTCATCAGGGGATTGATGCTGGCTTACTTGCATCCCTAACATTGGCCCTGGTGCTGTGTATGAAGCCACATGAAACTATGAGCGAGCAAAATCGGAGACCATACCACGATAATGGCTATGGTCCATACCAAACTGATATCTCTAGAAGGCATTGTAACAGCGCTACAAGGGGATCTAGCCAGAAACGGGGAGGAGACTACGAATATCCTGCAGAGTTTAATTGAGACAACCTTGAGAGATAAAAACAAGAGGAGCTCAGACGTAGGTCTTTGTTCAACTAGAGCTGAATTAAATGAAGACACCATACTCCCAGCCGGAACCAAGTCTCCGGCTGTAGTGGAGCCTGACTGCTTGTCTAAGTTCTGTAGTAGGGGGGAAAAGGCCCCCTGTAATCTCGCTTAAGTCTGAGGCTGGTAAATCGGACTGTGATGGCAGCCTGGTAGGCCAGCAAGATCGTCTAATCTAAGGTGCAAACTGAAGGCCCCATAACAAGACCAGGCCCTTGTCAAATGGAGACATCTTCTGTAAAAACACCGGTTCAAGATGTTGATGTCGACATATTGATTGAAGTGCAACCGAAGAAGAAATTTGAAATATTCCACAAACTGGCAGAAGGTAAAAGGGGTTCTTATAAATCCCCTCAAATCTCAAGAGTAGCCTTCAGGAAGAAACTAGCAAATGAAAAGGGGGAAAGCCTCAATCGGACAAAAAGGCATGGAGATGTCCATTCCAACTCTGCATATGCTAAAGGGGAAAAGATAAATCAGCAGTAAGAAACTTAATTCCGCCAAAAACTAGGGAGGCGATTGAGGAGAGCAGGCACCCTCTGGGTTTCTCAGATCGTACCCGAGTTAATCCTTGTAGTAGGAGGGAGTGGCTGGACAACTCTATTAATCAAATGGATGACTCAATGACTGCAGAAGTCTTCCCTCAAGACCAGGTCATCTAGGAGCCAGGCTAACACGAGGAGTGATGAGGCCAGAGTCAATCGGCCACTTCAGGATCCAGTTAATGTGGAGGAAGAGGACTTAATTGACCTGATTAATCTATCAACCTATTCCTCCATGGGTGAAGAAGAACCCGAGGCTGATATGGAGCAAGAAGAGAATGAGGATCTCTTGTGTATGGCGTTGCATGAAACCTCTAGAGTCGGTGTGCTAACAAAATCATCGAGGAGGAAGAGAATGAAGTTGTGTCGCAGACCTCTCCTGTTCCCTCATCAAAGGAAAATTGAAAGAAGGGTCTTAAGTCTGGAAGTAAGAAGGGATCGATCTGTTTCAGATCATCAGGAGGATTTGGGGCTAAAATCGGCAAGGATTCCATCTAAAGCCTCGGTAAGGGGGTTAATTGAAATACCCTTTAAATCAATGGACCAGAAAATAAAGGTTTGCCTGCAAAACTACAGAGCAAGGGAGCCGTTTAGTCCGGAACATCTGAAAAAGGTTAAATGGAGATCGAGAGTAACCTCTAAGAGCAATTTAGCAAGAATTAACCGGGAGGGTCCAAGTCGAGGTGCACCCCCTAAAGAGCTCATCAAAAATCTGCACAAGACTTTTGGAATCGTATTGGAAAGAGTACTCTCGATTAACGACAACCTGATTCTGAATTGGGCCAATGTCCTGTGCCTTCTGCACAGTGCACTACCTACGGCCTGCGTCAATGGTGGAATTCCCCGAAGAGGATCGTATGGACAAAATTATTATGTGTGAGAGTGTGGGAGATATATATATGGGTGAAGGAAAAATGGGAGCCTCCTAGATCGGCCAATGGAAGAGGCCAATCAATCATGCCGAAGAACAAGCAGGACGCCCAGAGGCGTTACAGCTCACTGGAGACAAGTGATTTATCCCCGCTTAACAACCGGAAATTCACTATAGTAGTGGAAAATAACAAAGCTAATAAAGATCTTAAAGGTAAAAGGCAAGTGATGAGTTAACCTGAGGCGAAGGAAAACTGGGATTCTGGCTAGGGCCCTGGTGGGCAATAAGGTTCAATCATAGTGCTCCTACTGCCAAAAACCAATTGCCATCACGTGCTATCACTAATAATTTTGAAATATTCCCACTTCCAACAACTTAACTTGTATGAGAGCATTATAATCCAAACAGTACGCCCATTTCAAGCCAGAATATGCCCTCAACTGAAAACAGCCAAATTGCCTCCATCTGAGTTACTTAAAGGCTTTTGTGGCAAAGTAGTATATTTGCCATTAGATCTTAAAGAACATGAACAAACTCTAGAAGTGCAATGGCCAATAGACCAAATAGTGACTTAAACTAAGTTTAGACAAGCCCTACAATATCTCAAATAAAACAATGAATGCTACAAATATATAAACGTAGATGAAAACTTAAGAGAAACCACCCATATAATTAAAGATTCACCACAAACAGACCAATTTGAACATGTAGATCCTGTTAATGCAGCCAACATTTTAGACCAGTATACAATTCACCCACTACACTCAAAGGACGACATAGAAGATGCATTAGAAAACTATCAAATGCATCAAGCCAAAGGATCCCCAATGAGCAAGTGGGAGAAAAGTGTAGAAGCACATTATTTTCCTCTACTCTTTCCTACAGGAAAAGGACAGTATGAGCCACACAAATTAGTGCATCAGAATATCGCTCTTTGCAAATGTTTTCCGAAGACCCCAGATTCAGACAAAATGTAGAATACATTTTCCACCTCCTGTTTGAAAGTTAACTAGCCGCTCTGTTATGGAGCTTCACACACATTAAAAACACTTTTTTTTTTTTTTTTTTTTTTTTTAATATGTCCGCTACCCAACTGCTTCATTCGATAAAAGACAAAGATGAAGTTTTACAGTCAATTATGACAAACCTCTTGGCAAACATGCTGGTACAAAATAATACTGGTTAGGACGTCACACTGATGTGTGTTGTATGCTAAGGACCCTTGGCCCACCCACATGGTTTGTTCATTTTAAGTTGTGCAAAATATGCATGGGATGACTTGTACGACTTTGTACACAGTGCAAACCAAAATAAAGAAGAACTAGATATAAAAACAGCAGGAGAACTCTGTTCACTTGGCCCTGTCAATGTATCAAGGTACTTTCACCATCGCTTCATTGCCATGCTGCACTTCATCTGCAATAAAACTACCCCTCCACTCAGAGGTGGAACACTTCTTTTGGAGAAAAGAATTTCAATCCAGAACAGCACCACACATCCACATGCTTTTGTGGATAGCATATGCTCCCAGATAAACAATGTTCTGTGGTGTACTTACTGTTGCCTGCTCTATTGTGTGTGACCCCCACCCCGTGGGCCTCCCTCCTGTTTACCCCTAGTGTGTGACCCCCCCTCCTACTTGGGCTGCCTCCCCTTACTCTCCGCCCTGCACCCTCTATGGTTCTCTCTGTCTCCCCTATCTTCTCTAACTGCTATTCTATCGACTATCCTATCACTCTCACTACGTCTGGTAGGAAGAAGCTCAAAAGGATCATCTTTGTCTCCAACCCAGGCCTCCCCATCACGATACCTAGACCAGTGCTTCCTCCAGACAGACCCTCACCAACATCCTCTTTGTCGTTCCCTCTCCACTCCACATATGTTCTCTGTTCTCTCTCCTTTTAGCTCCTCTCACATTAATGGTGGCAACTGGTGGGAGGCCCTCCTGGCCCCCTTCCACTCCTCCAAATCTATCATTAATGTCTACTTATCTTGGTCCAGGGCCCTCAGGCCAATTTCCTCCTTTTCCATTGATGATTCCTGCGTTTTATCAACTTCCTTCCTTCTGCTACTCCTATCTACCCCTCTCTATTTTCTCCGCCACATTCCTCCTGGCACCCTCCTGCTTCTCTGGCTGCTCTGCCACCTTTTCCTCTGCCCTCTCTCTCTTTTTCTCTTTCTCTTTCTCCCTCTTTCTCCCTCTTTCTCTCTTCCTCTTTCTCCCTCTTTCTCCCTCTTTCTCCCTCTTTCTCCCTCTTTCTCCCTCTTTCTCCCTCTTTCTCCCTCTTTCTCCCTCTTTCTCCCTCTTTCTCCCTCTTTCTCCTCCCTCTTTCTCCCTCTTTCTCCCTCTTTCTCCCTCTTTCTCCCTCTTTCTCCCTCTTTCTCCCTCTTTCTCCCTCTTTCTCCCTCTTTCTCCCTCTTTCTCTCTTTTTCTTTCTTTTTCTTTCTTTCTCTCTCCCCTCTGGCCCAACTCACTTTGCAGGGCACACCCTGGATATTCTGATGTCACCAGACCTCCCCCCTCCTCCCCCCTCCTACCCTCTCACCACTCCTCTCTCTTGGACTGACAACTTTCTTCTCTCCTCTCACCTGTCGCTCTCTGTCCCCTCTGTCTAAGCCGACCACAGCACTGCCGTCCACCTTCTGTCATCTGGCCCATGAATCGTGTGCCAGTGGAGGCTTTCACCACTACTTACTCTCCTCCTCCTACACCGGCTGACTCAAATTCTGACACAGCCCTCTCCAACCTTCATCTCTCAATCTCCAACACTCTGAATGTCCTTGCCCCTCTCTGGCTGTCTCTCCTCTTCCTTTCTCCTCCTTCTCCCTGTTCACTCCTGACGAGGTTTCTAGACAAGTCCGATCTAATGAAAGTCTCATCAAAGCAGGTGCTCCCATGCTCCTCCAGAACCATCAAGGACCACATTGACACCCTTGCTCCAACCTTGGCCGATTTCTGCATCACTCTTTTGCCACTGGAACCTTCCCCTCCTCCCTTAAGCACTCCCCTGTGGACCCCCTCCTTAAGCTCTCTGCCGATCCTCTCTGGCAAAATAGCACCCATTCTCCACCACTCCTTTCTTGGACAAACTCCTGGAAAAGCTGGCCACGTCCCGACTTAATCTCCATACTGAATCTGTTGGTTGTCTCCATGACCAAGCCATAAGCATGGAAACTGCCTTTCTGAACACCCGTGAAGACCTGCTCTCTAATCTGGACTCTAACCTTCCTTGATCGATCCTCTGCTTTCGACACCGTCAACCACGGCATCCTGCTAGATCATCTCTGTGACAACATGGCCACCTCTGGTCAGGCCCTAGCCTGGTTGACCTCCTTTCTCTCAGATCGACCCTCCCAGGTCCAACTTGGGTCTTTCCTCTCTTCTATCTCTCTCTCACTACATGTGGTGTCCCCAAGGGTTCTAACCTCTCTCCCTGACTCTTTAACCACTACCTGGCTCCTCTGACCCACCTCATATCTACCTTCTGTTCTAACTTTCAGTGTTATGCGAATGGCACCCAGCTCACCTTCAGGATCCCTCAACCTCTTCTGCTCCTTCTCTCATACCTGACTGTCCGCAATTCAGGCATGGTGTGCTTCCAACGATCTATGCCTTAATGCCAGTAAAACTGAGATCCTCCTCATTGGGACACCTGCTCCCGCCTTCCCTCTCTCACTGTAGTTGCCCACCCTGGGCCCGCTACGTGCCCTTCCTATGAGACTAAGAGGCTTGGGGTTATCTTCTACTCCACCCTCTCCTTATCTCCTCACATCTCTGATGTCTCTAAGAAGTCCCATTATCGGCTGCACCTCCTCAGAGGTATTCTTCCTTTTCTCAATTTCCCCCAGAAGCTCACTGTCTCCAGAGCCCCTGGTCCTCTCTAGGCTGGGCTTCTGCAAGCGCCTCTTTCTGAATCTGCCTGTCTCTACTCTTCGCCCTCTACAACTAATCCGGAACAGGACTGCAATACTTGTCCTTGGCCTCAAGCCCAGGGATCGTAACTTTCCAGCCCTGAAATTTCTTCACTGGCTCCCAGTGGCTGCAAGGATAAAGTTCAAGACCTCTGCATCGACCACTAGGCTTTCTTGCGCCAAGGACCGTCACTGAAAGCCACTGTTGACCATCTCGGCTTTGGAAGAGCTCTCAAAACCTACCTGTTTTAATTCTGGTCCTTCATCGGTTTTCTCGTCCGAGCAGCCTCTTTCCAGCGCCATGATGCCCTAGGGCGACTGTGCGCTTTAGAAGTTACAATAACATAACTATAACCAACTTTGTGGATCTCTGTCCTCTGCTGGGGCCTCCGTCTGGAACCGCCTTCCTGCCTCTCTCAAACTTGAAAAGGGCCACCGAAGGTTCAGGAAGCAACTCAAGACGTTCCTTTTTGCTTCCGCTTTCTCTCTGCCTTGCTGCTGTCCCCCTGCTGTGCATTCTGGTTACCTGGTCACCCATTGAACCTATGGGACCAGGCTCCTGCACAACCAGTTGCCCTTGCACTCCCTCCGGGCCTTCCAACCACTTAGGGACTGTTTCTGTAACCCTACAGTTCCCTGACGATCTGCACTTATGAGCCACCTCCCTTGCAGCACTCATGAATTCCTTTGCACTCTTCCCCCGGCACTTCTCGCCCTCCCTGTGCCCGTACTTGCACGATCTGAATGACACAAGGCCTAGTAAGATCATTGTTTTGTCCTCCTTTTTGTCTTCCCTTCCTTGTCTTGTCACACCTAGAAACACTTATGTACAGGCGCATTATAAATGACTTATCATATCCCAGATTTGGCCGACCTACGTACACAAATCTTATGCTTCCAAAAACAGAAGTGTGGCAAATACTGCTGACATTGATATAAAAACAAATGTAAATACTATACCAAATGTCGCTTTGGCTTCCCTAGACCAGTTTGCACAAAAGGACAAGTTAGACACAGTGTGTAAGGCAAATCCCCTAAAAACACGGACAACATTAAAAATGACAAAGCATCCAAGTACATCAATGATTACAATGAAATCATTGACCTCTGGTGGAGTGCAAATATAGAAATACAATGCATTGCAGAAAATTCCACTGCAGTTGCAAGATATGTCTCAACCTATCTCACCAAAGCTGAGAAAACTGAATTAAGAAAGCTTTTGGATAACATATCTGACAAAACATTGTCACAAAACGTTTACAGCTTCTGTATAAAAAATGCTATCCCTGATGCTACAAAGCTGCAGACGTACACCATTATATGGGAAATCTGAAAACATTGTCTGGATAAACCTTGGTCCAGCTTCATCATGAAAAAGAGTATGAAAATACTACCAAGAGGTAGAAACAATAGCCACAAATGCTCCCAACAGCCAGGACATTGTAAAAAAACAATTTAATTGACGCATACTAGCCAAACAGCAGTACTGCTTTGGAAAACATGTGCCTGTACGACATGGCCCAAAACTACTCCTACATAAACAATGCCACACCAGATGAGACATCTAGCAAATATTCAGTCTAAACTTGTGAAGGAAGCCTGATAAAACTTACCAAACCCAGCCTGATTAATCATAAAAGTTATCATTTAAATCTCTGCAACATAGACATCTTTATTACATGGCCCTACTATTTTTTAAACCTTGGAAAAAAGATGCAAACAAATGTTGGACAATGAACACCAACAAGAGGAAAGATTGAAGCTCTACTAGATCATGACACCCCTGAAGCTAGTCCGCCTTCTCTTACAGGAAGCAAAGACTCATTCTAAATCAGTGGTGCACAACTGATTTTGACAGAGGGCCGAAAGTACGTTACATGAGGGCTATAGTGGGCCGAAAAGTAAATGTGGGCGGGGCGGTAGGCGGGGCGTGGCAGGAGGCTTTTTAAACCCCCAATTTCTACTAAACACATGGAAAAAGAATGTTTTTGAGGGGTAACGATTTTTATTTGCATTTCAAACTTACATTTTGTACTACACATTTTCCATTGTTATAATTTATTTCTATTTAGTTATTGTATCTCGCATGTTTAGTTAACTTATATATATTTTATTGACCCTAGATTGGACATGCCATTATTTTGGACTGCTACAGTTTGCTTTTTGGGTTGCCCAAGAGGAGTATGGCCTTCATTGAGTCAGGTTTCCTCAAAAAGCCAAAGATGAACATCTCCCAACTGTGCCTGTTTTAGCTTTATTATTGGGTTCACTCTTGGAGTGCAACACTATGCCCCATGTCCCTTACCCCCAACCAAACACTATGCCCCATGGCTCCCTCACCCCCAACCAAACATTATGCCCCATGGCTCCCTCACCCCCAACCAAACATTATGCCCCATGGCACCCTCACCCCCAACCAAACACTATGCCCCATGGCCCCCTCACCCCCAACCAAACATTATGCCCCATGGCCCCCTCACCCCCAACCAAACATTATGCCCCATGGCCCCCTCACCCCCAACCAAACATTATGCCCCATGGCCCCCTCACCCCCAACCAAACACTATGCCCCATGTCCCTCACCCCCAACCAAACATTATGCCCCATGGCTCCCTCACCCCCAACCAAACATTATGCCCCATGGCACCCTCACCCCCAACCAAACACTATGCCCCATGGCCCCCTCACATCCAACCAAACATTATGCCCCATGGCCCCCTCACCCCCAACCAAACATTATGCCCCATGGCCCCCTCACCCCCAACCAAACATTATGCCCCATGGCCCCCTCACCCCCAACCAAACATTATGCCCCATGGCCCCCTCACATCCAACCAAACATTATGCCCCATGGCCCCCTCACACCCAAGCAAACACTATGCCCCATGGCCCCCTCACCCCAAGCAAACACTATGCCCCAGGGCCCCCTTACCCCCAACCAAACACTATGGCAGTTGGAAAAAACATCTTTTTGGAGGTGTACCGTTTTATTTGTATTTAAAACCTACATGTTGTACTATACATTTCCCCAAATCATACAGGATGAAACAGTGAACCAGACATAGTTGATCAGTGAGAAACATTGCAGCGTTTCTCAGCTGTCAGTTTCTGGATCTCGGGCTCCAGTGAGGTTGTTCCTACTCTCAGGATAGCATGGAGATGTTGGTCAGTTAGTCTTGTCCTTAGGCTGGATTTATGTAGTTTCATTTGTGAAAAAAAACTTGCTCACAAATGTAAGTACTGCCAAACATAGAAACCATCTTTAATGCTTCCCGTGAAAGATTGGGGAATTGCGCAATGTCCAGAGACTGATAGAAGACTAATAAAGGCATCTCTCTGTGCTTATTTTTGAGGGCACTACAGCACTGAAGTTCAATCAGTTCCAGTTGCAGTTCAGATTGCACACTGTCAACATCAGCTGAGAAAGGGTCTGCAAAAAGTTTAAAAGAGGCTCGCTGGGATTTGAATTGTAAGAAACGATTCTCAAACATTTTGCAGTTCCTTCAGGACCTTCACATGCCGATACCACCCTCCATACTTGTCATGGGGGAAAACCTCTGCACATGCGGGGTAGTGTGCCAGCATCCCTTTCTCCAGTTGGGCTGTCAGAAGCCTTAACTTTATTTCAAAGGCACAAACTGCCTCAAACAGATCCGATATGAGATTTTGGCTTCCTTGCAACTGTAAATTTAAATCATTGAAATGGCCTGTCAGGTCAGTCAGAAAAGCAAAGTCGGCTACCCAGTCAATATCTAGCATGACAGAAGTGTCCATTCCCTTTTCATCAAGGAATGCTTTTATTTCGTGCCGTAAAGCAAATAATCGCTTCAGCACATTGCCACGACTAAGCCATCGAACATCGGTGTGATATAGGACATCACCATAATCCGCCTTTACCTCTTCTAGAAACGCCTGAAACAATCAGTGATTTAAAGAGCGTGCACGGACAAAATTAACCGTTTTCACAACAAAGTCCATCACTTGAGTGAATTTCAAATGTTTTGCACATAATGCCTCCTGGTGGATTATGCAGTGATAATTTTTTAAATGGACAGCCTTCTCGCCTAAGTGCCTTTTCAAGCAGCCAATAAACCCATTTTGCTCCCCAACCATGGCTGGCGCCCCATCAGTCGTCACGCCTACCAACGCATCCCATGGCAAATTTAAATCATCAATGACTTTTTGAAAGGCATTAAAAATGTCAGCACCAGTAGTCCTGCCATGCAAAGATACCAGGGAAGCCAGTTCCTGAAATACTTTGCATTGATTATCGACCCCCCGAATGAAAATTAAGAGTTGGGCTGTGTCACTTGCATCTGTGCTCTCATCAAGGGCAGCTGAAAAGAACTTGACATCCTTACACTGCATTTTCAGTTGGCTGTAACAATTGTCAGCCATATCTACAATACGCCGCTGGATACTCATACGTGAAAGGGGAACATTTGTAAAAACATCTTTTTTTTTCTTTACACACTGCCTCGCAAATCTCCATCAGGCAGTCTTTAACGAAATCCCCATCTGTGAAAGGACCTGCTGACCTTGCAATAAGCCGAGCAACCTTATAACTCGCAAAGGTGGCACATTCAGATTCTTTTTTTTTTTTCTGGGCAAAAACACCCTGTTGCTTAGCCAGCTGTGTTTTTAGCTCCCCAGCTTTCTTAATTCTTGCTTCCCCCTGCAAATCCTTATATTGTGAATGTTTTGATTCACAATGGCGGCGGATATTATATTCCTTGGGGACTGCTATGCGTTCGAGACAAATGAGACACGAGTACACATCAGGTTTGGACTCGATGAAAACAAACTTCAGTCCACTCATCCTTAAACATTGGCAGGGACATCTTTGGATAAAGATAAGAAATCCACTGTTATGCTCCCACTACGACGGTCCAAGTCTAGAGTATATACAAATTATATACTTTTTGGAGAATCCTAGAAGCGACACAAGAACAAGATTAGATAAAGAACATAGCCTTGCCAGCATACCTTTTCATGCACTTATTGATGGATACTTTGAGGAATAGCGGGCTGCATAGCATATCAACCTGCTATGTTTGAGATTAAGGTGGATATTGAGGACATACTTTTTTAAAAAAAATAACATTTCAAAGCACAAGCTGTTGCCAAATTATGAGCTTTTGAAAGGAATTATCACAGGATGACCAATTACTTTAGTGAACATACAAAGAAACTGATCTCAGTTTCTTCCTGGGCAGGGCAAAACTGGCAGGAGCTCCACCATATTGCGCCAGAGAAATAGTTTCTGCTTGTGCTTCTATCCCCCTGAACAATGCTTGATGGGGTTGTAGAAAGGTAACAATTACCCACACTCAATGGGTCTCAAATGCTTGATCGAGGTTTAGTTGCAAAATTACAGGAGCAGACATCATCCAGGACCTTACTAGAAAAGGCTGCAGCCGATTTTGAAAGCTTTAGGAATGTACAACTAACCACACCCACTGCTGACCCTTGACACTCTGGCCCAACATCTCTAATGATATGCTATGATAGTTTATTTCTGGTAGAGCCGGAGAATTACACAAGGTGAGGGAGAGGGGAGGAGAAAGGAGGGAGAGGAACAAAACAAGCTTTTATCGTACTAGGCCTGACGACATTTCAGATAGTGCTGGAGAGGGAGAGGGGATAGTAAGTGGGGGTGGGGGGCAAACATTTGTTACTATCATACCATGTTCAGGGACAATTCTGGACCTAGGAGTATGATTTTTAGGGGACTGCAGCGAATGCCAAAGAGCATCACTAAATGGGAACAGAGCTACATGGTGATGCCGATTTGGGTTTGGCCCGGGATTTACACACTGGGTGCAGTTGCTATACATCAGGCCAGTGGCCAGGGTTCGCACTGGCAAACACATTTCACTTGCCTGTGTGATCCTACAGGGCACCAGGCAAGGCTGCCAGTTGTCTCTGATGTTGTTCACCCTGGCCCACCTCACCCCCCAACTCAGCACACACACAAACATGCACCCAGACAGACCTGAACCCCCACCCCCCCACAACTCCAAACCCCCACCCCCCAAATCAGCACACACATGCACAAGCACCCAACCAGACCCGAACCCTCCACCCCCAACTCAGCACACAAACATGCACCCATACAGACCCGAACCCCCCACCCCCCAACTCCAAACCCCCACCCCCAAATCAGCACACACACCCAACCAGACCCGAAACCCACCCCCCAACTTAGCACACACACAAACATGCACCCATACAGACCCGAACCCCCCACCCCCCAACTCCAAACCCCCACCCCCAAATCAGCACACACACCCAACCAGACCCGAAACCCACCCCCCAACTTAGCACACTCTCAAACAAGCAAACATACAGACCCAAACCCCCACCCCCCAACTCAGCACACACACAAACATGCACCCATACAGACCCGACCCCCCACCCCAAATCAGCACACACACAGACCCGAACCCCCCACCCTCAACTCAGCACACACACACATGCACCCATACAGACCCAAACCCCCACCCCCCAACTCAACACACACACAAACATGCACCCATACAGACCCGACCCCCCCACCCCAAATCAGCACACACACAGACCCGAACCCCCCACCCCTACTCAGCACACACACAAACATGCACCCATACAGACCTGAACCCCCACCCCCCAAATCAGCACACTCTCAAACATGCAAACATACAGACCCAAACCCCCACCCCCAACTCAGCACACACACAAACATGCACCCATACAGACCCGACCCCCACCCCAAATCAGCACACACAGACCCGAACCCCCACCCCAGCACACACACAAACATGCACCCATACAGACCCCCCACAACTCCAAACCCCCACCCCCCAAATCAGCACACAAATGCACAAGCACCCAACCAGACCCGAACCCTCCACCCCCAACTCAGCACACACACAAACATGCACCCATACAGACCCGAACCCCCCCACCCCCAACTCCAAACCCCCACCCCCAAATCAGCACACACACACCCAACCAGACCCGAAACCCACCCCCAACTCAGCACACTCTCAAACATGCAAACATACAGACCCAAACCCCCACCCCCCAACTCAGCACACACACAAACATGCACCCATACAGACCCGACCCCCCACCCCAAATCGGCACACACACAGACCCGAACCCCCCACCCCCAACTCAGCACACACACAAACATGCACCCATACAGACCCGAACCCCCACCCAACTCCAAACCCCCACCCCCCAACACAGCACACACACAAACATGCACCCATACAGACCCGAACCCCCACCCAACTCCAAACCCCACCCCCTAAATCAGCACATACATGCACAAGCACCCAACCAGACCCGAACCCCCACCCCCCAACTCAGCACACAAACATGCACCCATACAGACCCAAACCCCCCACAACTCCAAACCCCCACCCCCCAAATCAGCACACACATGCACAAGCACCCAACCAGACCCGAACCCCCACCCCCCAACTCAGCACACAAACATGCACCCATACAGACCTGAATCCCCCACCCCCAAATCAGCACACACAGACCCGAACCCCCCACCCCCAACTCAGCACACACACAAACATGCACCCATACAGACCCGAACCCCCAACTCCAAACCCCCATCCCCCCAAATCAGCACGCACAAGCACCCAACCAGACCTGAACACCCACCCCCCAACTCAGCACACACACAAACATGCACCCATACAGACCCAAACCCCCCACACCCCCAACTCCAAACCCCCACCCCCAAATCAGCACACACAAGCACCCAACCAGACCCGAACCCCCACCCCCCAACTCGGCACACACACAAACATGCACCCATACAGACCCGACCCCCCACCCCAAATCAGCACACACACAGACCCGAACCCCCCAGCCCCAACTCAGCACACACACAAACATGCACCCATACAGACCCGAACCCCCACCCAACTCCAAACCCCACCCCCCAAATCAGCACACACACAAGCACCCAACCAGACCTGAACCCCCACCCCCCAACTCGGCACACTCTCAAACATACAGACCCAAACCCCCACCCCCCACACACATCCAACACCCCCCCACCCCCGCATCTCAACATACACACAAAATACATTCAAATCCAAGCATCCGACACACATCCAACACCCCCCCACCCCAACATACACACAAAAAACATTAAAATCCAAACATCCGACACACATCCAACACCCCCCACCCCCTGCATCTCAACATACACACAAAATACATTCAAATCCAAACATCCGACACCCCCCCCACCCCCACATCTCAACATACACACAAAATTCATTAAAATCCAAACATCTGACACACATCCAACACCCCCCCCACCCCCTGCATCTCAACATACACACAAAATACATTCAAATCCAAACATCCGACACCCCCCCCACCCCCGCATCTCAACATGCACACAAAAAACATTAAAATCCAAACATCTGACACACATCCGACCCCCCCTCGCAACATACACACACAAACAAAGCAAAACAGACACGACACACAAACACAAACAGACCACTTACCGGAGACGTGCTGGAAGGCAGGCAGGTAAGCGGCAGGTAAGCTGGAACGCTGGACTCGTACTACGGCTGGCGTGGTCCAAGGCTGAAATGCCTTCCGGCATCAAGCCTTATGGACCACACCAGCCATAGTGCTGGCCCTCCATTGGTGCAGCACACACGCATTACGTGGCTCGTAGGAGCGACGTGGTGCGTGTGTGTGTGCTGAGCCAATGAGGGCCAGTGTTTTGTCCAGCCCGGAAGACAACAAAGACTTTCCTAATGGAGGGCGGCCGCGGGCCGCCCTCCATTAGGAAAGTCTTTGTGCCTCGCGGGCCGGACAAAAGAGCATGGCGGGCCGCAACTGGCCCGCGGGCCGTATGTTGTGCACCCATGTTCTAAATGAAGCAGAGATAGCCATGACTGAGGTAGAAAATACCTTGTATCAATCTAAACAATCGGAAGCAGACCTGTCCATGCTCAAATCACAAAGTCACAAATTGAACATGGTTTTAAACATGAAACTAAAACTTGGAGCTGTACAAATTATAAACCTCTGCGCCTGTATATAAGTGGGAAAGCTGGTTCTGGCAAAATATTCTTAATAAGCATATCAGAAAATGTCTAAAAGACTTAAACAACAACCTCTCAGATGTTGTAGCAGCCCCCACAGATTTTGCTGCCTAGAACATAGGTGTAACTTTACACTGACTACTGCTCCTTTCAGTAGACTACCAAAACAAATTGAATACCACAAATTATCAGCAGAAGCTGCTACTGAAGAATGCAGAATTCTGAAACGAATGAAAGTGCTCCTGTTAGATGAAGTAAGCATGGTTTCCAACCTCATGTCAGCTTTAATTCATCTCAGAAATGCAAGAAGTTCTAAGATCTGACTACGAAGAACAGTTTGGAGGAAAACATGTTATTTTTTCGGAGACCTTCTGCAGTTAACACCAGTTAAAGGTCAACTTATTTTCAAAACATTAGGACACAAACAATGCCTTAACACACACTACAGCCTTGGAAATGTAAATCTCTGACAACATTTTCACTACAGAAAACTAACTGAAAAGATTTGTCAGTCTGCAGATCCTCCATATGCTAACATTTTAAAAAGCATGCGAAATGGTATGCTTACTAAAGATACAAAATCCATCTTAAATACTAGACTAATGCATAAGGTATATGGGCAAAAGACAACTGCCCCTGATGCCATGGAACAATTCAACAAATTATAAAATGCATGTCCTTAATGCCAACCCTTGCAAGCTGTAGTCAATTCACTGATACAATGTTGAAAAAAGAAATGCAACCCATACTGCATATCAGCTCCACAGGCAAACTAAGTGCCTGATTCATATAATGATTTTCTATAGGGTTGCACCGTTATAAAATGCATCTGTGAATCTGGCCCGAAGTGCCCGGCATGACGCTCCCGATGTGTCAACAAGCAACAGCACGACTAAATGACTTAGAAGAATGTATCTCAACACACCTGAATTAGAAAAAGTATTAACTCTGTGTCTAAACTGCAGAGTAATTCTAAAACGTAACCTTGACGTAGAACAAGGTTTAGTCAATGGAGCAATTGGCACAGTTGTTGGCTTCCAAACATATCCACATGACAACAACCTTCAGTTTGTCAACATCCACTTTGACAAATGTGCAGAGGTTTTAAAAATAGGCCGCACAATAGAACGTTGTCTTCTTTTGAAAAACCTGTATGTACGCAGAGAACAATTCTCTCCATCTCTTGCATATGCTGTCACTATTCACAAATCGCAAGGTCTAACCCTAGATCACGTATTGATTCACATTGACAGCACAGTCTTTAAAGAATGTATAAGTTACGTAGCACTTTCTCATCTCTGTATGCTTGGTGGTCTATTCCTAGTGAACTTTGATGCACACAAAGTCAATGCTGACATTCCTTGCATCCTAGAATACAACAGGCTATGTGCACTGTACACCCCATCTATATACGTACCCTATACCTCAAAAAACAAAAGCTTTAAAAAGAAAACTAACACAAATGGAACCTATAGCAGATCTTTGTTTTTTTTCCGCAGTATTGCTGGAAGAACTGCTGTTCCATCAAATAATACAACCACAAAACTCTCTAGTCCAAAAATAACTGCAGGTCCATCAGAAGACAAAGGGACAAAGGTCTCTTCTCAAAAAACAGTTGCAGGCCCATCAAAGCATACAGATTCACAACTCTCTCTAGTCCATTTAAATTCAGCAACACAACTGGAGTAAGTTGCTATGCAAATGTAGCATTCAATCTTCTCTTCCAATTGCCATCAATTGTTCACAACATTTACTTAAATGGCTCGGACCATTTGTGTTTGCAAATGCTGCCCAGAAATCCCACAAGTAATCCTGACAGCACTTATTGTCTCAGGTATAAGGCAAGAATTGGACTACTGTACATGAATGGTTAAATTCACCATAAACATACAGGAAGATCCACAAGAATTCCTAATGTACTTACTAGAAGTACTAGAAACTAAACGCATCCCTATAAATGAAATCTTGCAGATGTCATACACGTGGAAACATATACGCACTCTTTGCAACCATGTTTCTTAAGAGAACGTCCCTAATGAACGATTTGTGTATGTATCCATAGCAAATTGTGAATCGATTCCATTTAACCAGCTTCTGCAGAATGCTAACCCTAGCATATTATGCCCTTTTTTCAATACAGACAATAGTTCCAGCATACAAATAAACTTGCATGGCCAATATGTCATATTAATGCTACTAAGCTAGAATGCAGATGGTACCAAAAAATAATGGTAAGCTTACTAGCTTCACACACGGCCGAGTATCTCTTGGCACGAAAACCTTCACAACGTTAGGCATAATCTGCCACAATCATTGCATGCCACTATACTGCATATGTCAAAAAAAAGTGGTTGGTTTGAATGTAACAACACTTCCGTTAAAACATGCATTAACAGCAAATCTAACAAATGTCTACTTAATTTTCCTTCGACCCAAATTTACTTGCCAAACTATAGTACAATACACACTTAGAATACGCCAAGGGGTATCTAACTACATCCATAATACTACAAAAGTAAGTTTTTAAAATCCATGCCAATTAGAATATGCCAACAGGTATCTAACTACTTTAAAAATACCTTCCATTGTAATACACTTCAAATATGCCATCAGTTATTGTTACTGCAAAACATCTTGTAAAGTCCAATATAGTTGGAATAATAACTACTTTAAATATACCCTTGATAAGATGGGATATGATAAAATAGGATATGATATGGCATTTATAGCACACCTGTGCACAAGTGTTTACCTTAATTACAACACACTTCAAACAAACACCCGATAACACTTGCACTCACATAATATATCAATGCTCTCACACACAAGTATTCTGTAACGCGTACATTCTTTAAAACTATGTAAATGCCAACAACTGTATGCAATTACAGAGAGGTTTTTTAAATCCACTATTAATTTTTGTACCCCATGGTTTTTTCATGTCAATAAAACAGTATACCACACACTGTTGTACCAAACATAGTACATGCAATGTACTATTTATGAGGGCCAAACAAGTTAATCTACATGTACAATTGTATGCAATTAAAGGTTTTAAACTATCTTGTTTACATTACACTTTATTTCCACAGAAAAAGAACCAGCGATTGCAGCTTTATTACCATATGCAACTAAGTAACCATACCCAGTATTAGCTTCTTTTTTTCTTCGCAAAGAAACGAATACAGATTCTATAGCACTATCCTCAATTCTACTTCAATCATAAATAACATATTCACTTCAATTATATCACTCCACCATAATACTAATACTGTATACTCCCCCATAGTACCTATAATTACTATGCACATATTACTGTAGTGCAGAGGTATTCAAACTGGGGGGTGGGGCTGCAGCCGCATTCCGGGGTGCACAAGACCTCCCTGTATAAGTGAAATGAACATTTAGGGTGAAAGGCTCTGTACTCCTGGGCCAATCTGTCACGATGCAACAAATGAGGTGAAAAGCTTTGTATGGCTGTTCGTCTCTTGACAATGGAAATGCTCTATAGACGTGTCCAAACTTCCTTACAATACAGTCCTTAAGATCAAAAGTTCTCTTTTCCAATGTCCCTATGTCATTGAATCTACACATGCAGACCTTAAGGTGAAAGGACCATTATTTTTTGCCAATCCCCTGAATCTTGCAATGCTTAAAATGTTTAGCCTCTGTATACCTGTGCTAAATGTTTGAAAACGCTCAGGCAGCAGCAGACAATTCCTTCTCATCCAGTCCTAGGGCAAGCAGGCTCTGTATTCCTGTAGCTGCCCTCTGACTTAATCCTGCCCTAGAGCTGATAGCCCCTGAGACTATCCAGTTCCTCCTCCCACCCCCAGGCACATTTCTGCAAACCGCATAGCTACCTTGCGCCGTGTATGGCAATCAAGCCCTGCAGTTAATGGGATATGAATTAACAGTAACCAGAAAAATCCATGGCATCACTCGCCTTCAATTGCAATTTTCTATAGTTGCAAAGGGGACGTCGATCCAGTGGCCCCCCTCACCCATTATGGAGGAGCTGAGGAGCCAGCCCAGTGAAACCCTGGACGCTCCCTCCACTCCCTCAGCTGTTTTTTCCAGCTGAGGGAGTGTTCCTGGGCTGGCTGAACTCAAAGGGAAACATTGTTTCCCTCTGACAGTTCAGTTCCCCAGCTGCACATGCTCAATGATCCATGCAAAGCTCGGGGCGCTTTGCTTCACCAGCCTTGCATAGCTCATTGGAAATGCTGGCTGAGGAACTGCATGTCTGTATGTGTGAGAGGGAGCTCCTGCACCTCCTCACACATACCACATACATGCCAAAGGCTGTGTTCACTGGCCATGGCAGAAGTCCATGGCTAGTGACCTGTAAAAAAAAAAAACGATGGTTCAACAAAACCCTTCAAATTCACTGAAAAACCCCTTGGTTAAGCTGCAATTAAGATGTGCAGATTTGGAAAAACCTTTGATAATCGGCAGATGTGGGAACTCATAACCGGCTTAACTCTGCACGTTCCTGTTGCAAAGCCCATGAGCACATACAAAATGGCATTATGGGGGACCTCAACAGGAACGCGCCTAGTTAAGCTACTCTTGTCTTCCCTCATCCGCTGAATTTCAAGGCTTTTATTGCATTACAAATCTGCACAGCCAAGATTTGTTCAGTAATCTATAGTGCCATATTCTAGTGCTCTAAATGTAACCATTGGCGTTGGTGAGGTATTCTGCTGTACCTGTGCATCTCTACTCTCTCACTGTGTCTCAGTTTCACACACACCCCTACATCAACACTTTAGCTCGAGTCTCCTATGCCTAGCTTCAGGCATCATCGTCGAAAAGCCTGTTAGCAGCCATGAATGATCAAAACCAGACGGTATTCCTCTGCCTTCTGGACCATTACTCTTGTCCGGGTCTTTAAATCTGAATTGACTTATCTTGGCTCACAACGGCAAACCATGGCCACCCGTCCAGATAAGAATGGACAGAAGACTGTTACATTCCTGCCTATTATAAACCCTGTGTAAACATTTGCGATACCTGTCGCTTAGCATCTGCAGATTGCTGTGCCCACAGCTGGAGAGCTTGAGCAGGCTAAATTCAGAATTGATACAGAACTAGAAATCCATACATAATATCAAAGATTAGAGAAAATCACTGGAGTGTGGTTTGCAATGAGGGAGATGCTAGCCTACGCTTGGAAAACGGACTTCAATACCAAGAAGTTATTCGTGTAGTGGGGCTGACCGTTCTAAAAGCAAGTGACTGAGAGTGGACCGCACTAATGGCCGTTTGCAAAGCTGCACTGTGGCGAGACGCTTCCTGGACAGAATAGGCCAAACAAGGGGGAGTTTAATAACCCTGATCTGCTCCGGATTTAAGAAACCCGAGTGTTTTCCATTTTTGAAAGCACTGAAGACGAGTTTAGGGGGCAAACGTGAACATTTGGTTTGAAAAATGAACTTTGGAGGGCGAACCAACCAAATTCACAAAACTCTAATTATTAGGACAGCATCCCTAGCCATCAGAGCTGTTCTAGACTGATCACTGCGATAATGTTGACGACCTACCAAGAATTACTCTCCCATAATGAACCCAACTAAGGTTTGTGTGCATAGACCTCGGCCATCTTAGCTCCAGTCAGAACTGTACAGAGGATGGCAGGATTTAACCCATACTCTGCAAGAGCACAGTCAGTCACATTGTTTTGGCAGGATTTCCATCCCCGATTTAAATCCTTTACTTTCTCATATCTAGTCTTTTCTAATATCTAGTAATGTACATAAATGCCGGCCTGAGGCTCTGCGTGTTCAAAATGTTTTTCCCCCCTGGTCCCTGTCCCTAGTCTACAGTCCCACTCTTTACCCTTCATTTCCTGGCAAAGCTCATTGAAGCCAGCAATGCTTTTCAAGGAGGCACCTTAACCACCACACTGCATACACTCTGTTATTGTCTTAAGTGCAAGGAATTTATTTTTTAAATATAACGTCATTGATCTTCAGTAATATTCAAATATACATGTGTTAAAATCTAGTGAGCAATAAAATGATCCCCATTCTCTTTCCACTGACCCGGTGTATGAGCATTTTGCACTTTTGTGGCTTGGCACATCTTGGGACCAATGCACTTGCACAGTCTGCATTCACGGCTATTTATAGAAGGTGCTACCGTTCAGAATATCTAGGGTGGGCATTCTCCTGGCTTCCATCCATAATAATTGATCTGGTATCTTATTTGGGAGTTGGATCTCTGATGGTGTGCTCTTGGGACCAAACATCTAATGGAGCCTAACATCCGTATAAAGGTCCGTTTTCTTTTAGTGCACCTTTAATGTTTTTATTGCCGTTTTTAAAGATGCAAACAAAAACAAATTCACGCACCTGAACAATCCAGTGATAGGATATTTTGTCATATTACATATTGGCACATTACAGTCGTTATTAACCAATCAGGATGTTTAGAGTGCAGTCAATAACTACTGCCATTGACTGCATTCTGTCCTCCGAAGCAGATGGGGAAACCACTATGCAATTTCCAGGCAGGACCCTTGTTTTTTTGTTGCAACGTGCTATTTGACATGAAAGAGAAAGGTAAAACATTGGATAAGGCTTTCGCTCTCTTATAGTGAAACGGTTTACTTTAACATGACGCCAATGCGTGCTCATGTTAAACCTGTTCCAGGTCAACCAAGTTGCAATTAAAATGCTTAATTTATGAAAACAACCATGTTGTTCAAATACCAGAAAGTAAAAACGCATTTAATTTACTAACTCAGTTTGTCTGTTTATTTTACTCACTCTTAAAGCACAATTTTCTACTTCACCACAAACTCTCCTAAACATAAATTGCTACTGCCACCATGTGCTAGGAGGAGTAATTATCGCTTGGGATAATGACCCGTACCCTACTTAAGGGGCCATAATTAGCTGGCGAGTCATTATCCGATGATACCGACCAATCCCTCAGTTTATAAGGCTATATTAATGTCTGCTCATATTTACTAGTAAGTGACTGTTCCAGAAGAGATGCCAAGAGCTCTAGGTCATATGAGAGCTGATGGCCTGAAATGTTCATCTCTGGGCAAGACAGTTATTTTACATATTGAAGCCCATAACATGTGAACAACGCTTGTTACTTGCTTTTGCCGTGTACCGGGTCTGCGCTGGGTAGGACACCCTGTAGCCTGCAAGGAAGTGTACCCCACGCTTCACTTTGCATGCAGCCATTTTAGGCCTAATCCTCACGTTTTGTTTTCTCCTTCTGGAGATATCAACGTTTCCTGGTTCACCAGCCACTCCTCTCCATAGATGGGGTTTTGGGGGTGTATCAGAGTCTGAGCCATTGGCCTCAGGGCTGACATTACCTTTTCAATTGAATCTCCCACATGGGCAAAGGTCTCTTGAAGTAAGACATCTGTTACCAGTCTGAGTGCACACGCACACGCACACGCACACGCACACACACACACACACACACACACACACACACTCACTCACTCACTCACGAGGTTTCCAAGCTTCCCCTAGAGTGTCCTGCCATTCCCTAGGATGGTTTCCTCCACCTTGTTTCCCCTCCCCTTTTCCTGTCTGCGTATGGCATGATCCTGCCAGGCTGTGCTTTTGGTCCATTCCCAGTACTGCAAGGCCTTCTGATGCCACGTTTGGGGTGCACTAGCTGCAGGGGACGTATTGGTCTAGGGAGCTTGTGAATAAGCATTGCAAACTCGCTTGACAGAAGAGTACAGAATCCTAGAGGGGATCACATGGAGACTCTACACAACCTCACAAGTGTGACTCAACACAAATAAAGGAACATGAGCCATTGGCGTTTCTACAGGATTGTTTGTGGCTATCCCTTACATTTGTCAAAGGGTGCAGATGGATTGTGTTGTATAGTGATCTCCTAGATAAAGCAGTGCATGATGACATTAGCAGAATGGTGTGCGAGTAATCGGAATGTTTGTCCTTGAAGATGTTTCCAGACCAGGGAGTTACAGAGATGTGCACCTGGGTGGTGGGAGCAAGTGGGTCAACCTCAGGTCTCCCTGAGGTCTATTCTTGTTCCTCCACTGATCTTCATGTAACTTAATTAAAGGAACGTCAGTATTACTTACCTGATTTCCCAAGGATCATCATTTATAACCAATTTTAGTGAAAAACATAGGGTGGCCGATGTGGAAATCCACTAAAGCTTTTCCCACTTATACCCATGCCTGCCAGTCATTGGTCAGTGCCTCTGTTGAGTTGATTGTATGGGAGGTCAGCAACCAATCAACTGAGACAATGTTACTGGGTCTGGTCTCTTTTAGCAGCTCTAGAAGGTGACCTTACAAACCAGCCATACGAGTTGTATACTGTATGTGCAACAGATGCCTGACTGGGAAATTGGAGATCACATTTTTCAAGATGGTGTTAATGTAGGGTACTAAATATCATACGAAGATCTTGGCTAGGGTGTCCAGTCAACTCGTCGAAAAAAAACTGGTCGACTGCAATTTGGTCGACGCAATTTGGTCGAAAACCATTTCGTCGAAAAAAAATTTTTATTTATATATTTATTTTTTGGGTTTTCGTTTTGTTAAAAAATGGGTTTTTAGAGAAAAAAAGGGGGTTGGGGGGGGGAGACCCCCCCCCCAAAAAAAAAAAAAAGGGTTAAAATAGAAAAAAAAAAAATTCGACGAAATGGTTTTCGACCAATTTGATTCGACCATTTGTCTGGTCGACCAATTTTTTTCGACGAATTGACTGGCAACCCTTGGCTAGTAGTGCTGTTGAATGAGAGAGAGGCCCCTTTCAATGGGATGAGGGTAACTTCATCCTCAGAGACAAGTCTGAGAACAAATGCCAGGACCAGAAAATGAATGCGCTTCTTTGGTAAAAATAGTGGAACCTAGATCTGCATTGAGAGTTAAGGCATGATTCATGGAGCGTTTGCCTATGGGATTGCACCATTATAAAACGCTTCTGTGAATCAGGCCCTTAATTTCTTATTTGGTAGCATGTATACAAACTTGATCTAATTCAGGGTCAGACTATAGACACTCTCGGGTAGCCTGGTTTCAGTCATTCTTATGCTTGGATTAGAGAATCTAAAATACAGCACCTTTTAGCAACAGACTGCACACTGATCGGAACAGTTTTCTCAGCCAATAGTTTGCCTGACTCTCACGACTTCTGTGGAGGGGAAACCCTTGAAGGGAACACTGTCACCTTTACTGAGGGAGGAATTAAAGTGCCCCAGGAGGAAAAATAGGTATTGTGCACTGTATTGTGCCCACATCTCTAGATGCCCCCCCCCATCTAGAGTAATGACCCTCTCCACATGCTATCTTTTCGCTACATCAGGTTTGATTCTTTAGGTAGGCGAATTTGGAAGGGAATTAAAGCCAAGGCGGGGATGGACGGCCGATAACCCGAGTCCTATATTCCAAACCTTTGCTGGAGAACGACATAGTGTGGCCTATCCTGATCTTTGCACAGCAGAAGGCTGGACCGAGTGCACTAAACTTTGGCTCTGTCTGACTTGAGTCCATTATCAATCACTAAGACACTGCTTGATGCTGACACCACCAAGCCTCGGCAGCCGCTGCAGAACCTCCATAGTAATGACTTTGGTAACAGACTAAATGAACGCTGTTGTGCAGGAGTACAAGGATTAGTACTGGTTTCTAAACTATGCATCTCCACACTACTACTAAAACAGCAGTGATCTCACTACAACGGTGAAACAGGCACAACATGAATAGTACACCTCTTTTTCCTTTGTAATGTGGCATTGGCCAAGGGCAGGCTTTTTTTTTCAAAACTACCATCAATAGGACTATGGTACCAAAATAAAATAAATGTCCAATCAAGGCTGCATATAAAATTGGAGTGTTTAGTTAAAGCAAAACTGAAAACGCACTATTAAATATGATAGCCACCCATCCCTGTAAAAGAATACACAGACGTCTTTGCAGCAAAACTCAGAGAATATGTCTTTAAATGTCAGAGTGGAATCTTAAATGTCACTAGCACTGGGGCCCTTTAAACCAGACTAGGGGGACAGAACCATTACAGAAAGCGTTAGTCTTGTTCTTGGAGCTCGTCAGCATCAAGTTGGGCTTCTTCGCACTTCCTAGTGGGTCGGGGCAACTGGGTTGGCTGCTTTCCAATGGGTCAAGCATCTGGCAGGATGCTGCTCGAGGTGGCTGGAGATACAGGCAGGTGGGCGTCGATTCAGTGGCTTGAAGGGCTCAGAGCAGTTTTAAAAAGCATGGAATGTCAGTCAGCTCCCTGGGTCTTGCAGCGGCTTGAATTGACTCAAAATGTGTTAGTTGGCTCAAAAAGCTGATTGCAGTAGGAATCTGAGCCCAGGGCTGTTCCTTTGATGCTTGCCTGCTATGGGCCCTGTCTAAGGTCTTGGAGGATAAAGTGAGTCCTTCTTCTGCCCTTCACACCCAGGAAGGTCGCTTGAGAGCACTTACAGGGATGCCACTTCCAGTAGGCAGAGTCATGCGTTCCATTGTCTATACATTGGGGAGACGGTTCATTTCAAATGCCCCTCTCTGAAGTGCTTGAGGGGAGAGACTGTCTTGAAGCTTTACCTTCACCTCCATGGCTGAGAACTTTGTACCCAAATAAGTCTCTAGCAAAATCCCTTTTCGTGGGTTCAAAGATAATTCAACTAAGAGAGGCTCCCCCACCCAACCCACCCCCTGATAACTAGAGAAGGGGAGACTCCCACACACTAATGCGCATTTTTGCACAGGGGATTGGTCGATTTCAATCCTTGTCCAAGGGGCCAGTCTCAGCTGTTGTAAGAATAGTTTTGCCTTCTGATGTTGGCCCCCAGATTGATTTGTATGCAGGCAGAGGGGTCACAAGAAATAATTGAGGCCTAAACATTTTCAAGGTGGCGGGACTCCTTCTCTGGGAATAGAATCCCTCCTAAACTGTGCTATGCCTCCTCATCTGCTAGCCTTACATCCGACTCCAATCATCTCCCTGGTGCAATTTTAGTTTTTCGGGGGGCGGGGGCTTCTTCTTTTTCTGCCTCCCATTGTGCTGGAGGGGCTTTATTTTAAGTACCAGTTCCTCCTTACCCACTGCGGGTATAACCTGTCCTCCTGGGAAGGTGTCAAGCCTACCCAGCAGAGATCAAAGGATGCTTCTGGGACTGGACCCAACCATTTTTCTTTTGCTTGAAACCTGGCCCCAGCCAGTGATGCACACACTCTGGCTGTCACTAAAAACATGTTTCGCAGTGAAATAACCCCAACAATTGTTTTGGATGATTTAATAACTATCTGCCCAAAAGCCACGATATCAAAGCAGATATAGGCTGATTTTTGTATTTTACCAATGAATCTGCCAACAGGCCCTTGGGATGTACTGTTCCATATGATTTGATCATCCAGGCCCACTGTTAAAGGGTGGCCTCATGGCTGGAGTTAATTTAGATGCTAGCCGGCTGTTTGTCAGGAATTCACATGTTACTCTGTTACTGCCATATTGTCAGACCATAGGGAAGTTGCTGGTGTGTCAGTAGGCTGGGCCCAGTCAAGAGAACAGACGTGCACTATACTTTTCCAGGATGGGATATTATGAAAATGAGGCCTGAGCAGAGAACACTCATGACATCATGTTACAGTAGCCACTTTTGGCTTAAGTCTACTTCTGTGTGGCAAGTATGTATTAAACATGGGGGTGAGGTAAACTGATATTTACGTCATATGCAAGTTATTGCAAACGCATGTGAAACCTGTAGCTCCATCATACTCTTCTTTTATGCTTTGTTTTTAACCTCATGCTTTCCCATTGGTACTCTGCATTAACATGATCTTGTCCCTTCATGCAGGTTTTTTTCTGATGACAGATTCTTTGATTGAACTAAATATTTTGAAAATCACTGCTGGAAACAAAGGATGGCTACGTGAATACATAGAATTATGATGTCACCCTCCCCCTACCCCACCCCACCCCCCATTGTTTTAATGAGCAGATCGCTTTTATGTAGTGTGCGGGTTTGACCTGGAACTTGTCTGGCTGCTGAATGCAGCAACCACCGTGAAAGTTTTATGCAACAAGGAGAAAAACTGAATTGCAAAGTTTTACTTTTTTGCATAGAAATATTTGAAAGCACTCTTGTAACTTCCTCCCATCTCCCTGTAGTCTTAAATCCCAACCAATATCCCTACGTTATTCAAAAATAAGCTCCCAGATGTGCAATGTCAGTAGGCCCTGGTGGGCAAGGTTGGTTTATGACTCGAAGTTCCTTTTAACCTATGTTTTGATTTCCTTCTTCAGTTTGTAGTTTTGTCCTTTTGGAGTCTGTACACCTATGACCGGGAGCTGGTCTACCCCAAGTTTTTGGATACGATCATTCCTCGTTGGCTGAACCATTCCATGGTAAGTGTCCCCCGAGTTACGTACGCATGTAACCTATATATTCTCTTGCATGTGCAGTGGAAGTGATGTGTTCCCTGATGCATCTTGCATGTTCTTTATTGGCATGCCGATTTTTAAATTCCTTGTATGATGGTGGTTGTCCACTGTTGTGATATACCGTCCACAGCAAGTCGTTCTTGAAAGCTGTACTCCACTGCTTGCACTTTCGCATGGTGTTCTGTGCGATGTACACATCGAATAGGAATGCTAATGTAGTCTTCACTCATAGGGGTGACTCGGGCTTCATTCACCTTAAAGGGGATGGAATAACCATTAGAGCATGACATGGGGGGTGGGGGGAGGAGGAGGTTGTTCATGATGATGCAAAAGACTGACCCAAGTGTAGATTTATTTAGCAGTACTTCCTGCACCAGGGCAGTTGGTTAAACAGGGTGGTTTTAGAGGTCCTGCTACATTAGTATAGTGCTTGGATCCTGTACTGCATTGGAGGTATACGAGAAGTCTCATTTGACCACACTGCTAATCTGGGTCTGTTCCTACGGTCATGCAAAGGGATTTTGCAGCTTCAGCTTACGGGGGATGCACCAGCGAACACCAGAGCAGAGCCGGCAGGCGTACGTACCCCCATGGCCTTGTGAGGGCAGCCAAGTAAAGGTTTTGCACCAGTGTACCCCACCGCAGACCCGGCAGGCGTACCCCCATGGCCTTGTGAGGGCAGCCAAATAAAGGTTTTGCACCAGTGTACCCCACCGCAGACCCGGCAGGCGTACCCCTATGGCCTTGTGAGGGCAGCCAAATAAAGGTTTTGCACCAGCATACACCACAGCAGAGCCGGCAGGCATACCTACCCCCATGACCCTGTGAGGGCAGCCAAATAAAGGTTTTGCACACTCCCCTTTTCACCAGCCAAAATAAGGGAATCTCCGAACCCTACTGTAGAAAAGGGTGTCTAGTCAAAGGATCGAATCCAAAGGGTTGACGGGTCAAAGGATCGAACTTCTTTTTAAATTATATATATTTTTTTAGGTTTTCGTTTAGGGAAAGTGTTTTTTGGCAACAAAAAAAAAGGGGGTTGGGCGGACCACCCCAAAAAAAATGTGAACAAAAAAAAAACATTCGATCATTTTGACCTGTCGACCCTTTGGTGTCGATCCTTTGACCTACAACCTAGAAAAGGATGACTTGCGTTGGAAGTTTTACATCCTTACTTTGCATAATGGCTTTGGCGTGATCTCTTAAAAACCCTGAGGGCCCCATTCTTTATTCTCCAAACCCTCCTTCACCGCTTTTTACTTAACGAGTCATACGTGCCATGTATGATTCTTCATATACCGGCAACTGCATACTTAAATATGAAACCGATGCCATCAGGCGTCAATGATCCCAAGTTATTGTGAAAGTGCTACATTTACATTGTAACTTCCTGGCAGATTGCTGAGTCAGCGGTTTGAACTTATTACAGAACCTAAATAAAACTCACATCTATGCAACCGAAATCAAGCAACCTTGGAAGCTGCACACCTCCTTTGTGTGTTAATTTCGTTAGCACAATTTCCTTGTAATACACACTCTGTGTGTCCTTTTAAAAGCACGTTACAATATGCTACATTTATGATAAAATAGTCTTGCATTAGAGAATGACTAACGAATATTATTTTCTAAAAATAAGTTACAGGTCCAGGGAGCATGTTCTGACAGTAAACCTATTAATGGGAGCCACGTGACCGGCACTTTCATGAAATGCTGCCACTCTAGAGTATGCTGCCATTTTGGCAGAGTGCACGAAATGATGATTGTTCAGCTTGACAGTTGCCGGTGTCGTTCTGATCAAATTCAATGAGAATGTCTTTCATACTTAAGGTTGCACACGCTGGCATTTACACACGACCTTCCCTGCCCCGGAAGCTGTCACTCCTATGTCTTCTGTTTTTCAGCATACCACTGTACTGCCGTTGCTTCTTCTGGACCTGGCGGCCTGCCCTCACCAGTATCCCAGTAAACGGAAGGGGTTGCTGGCCCTGAGCGTCTTCTGCATTGCATATATGAGCTGGTAAGAATTCCTCGTTTTCAGTGTCCCTTGTGGAGATTTGGCTGCCATTCCGTTGGTCAGTCAAGGATCCTTTGAATGGACCCTTACAGCAGGTAACCCGTATGCTTTCTAGTCTCTGTGTACCGTGTGGAGCTGATTTCAGTATCTAACCTGTCTTAAGGTTTTTTGTATCGGCTTTAATGTTTTACATGTAGCTGACTCCTCACCCACCACTACTTGAGAAATAAATCCAGCACTGTTGTCTGTGTTGTGTTCTTTATTTCAGAAGTACAAATCTCTTTCTTATAGTTCGGTTTCACCTCGCTCTGTCTTGGTTACTTGTCTCTTGGAGTCCGAGCTGTCACCTCTGCACTAATGTCTTGATAGTTCTCGCCTTGTTTTTTCAATATGTTTCCAAGTCTTTCACAATTCTTAGTCCATGTCAGGTTCATTTACTTTCAGGTGTATTACTTCTCTCTGGTCAATTATTTTCTCAGGTTCCCAACACCCATTAGGATCAATGGCTTCTCACAACATCACAGCACTTCTTCACTAGTCTCTATTGAAATATGTTCAGCACCTACCAGATCAACTGCTTCTAACGGTTGTGAGCACTTGTCCGGTTCGGAGTACTGATGCTCCATCAGCCTCTCATTAGGACCTTGGTACTCCTCAGGTTCCGAGTGCTGATGCTCGCACAGTACTCCGCAGGTTCTGAATACTGATGCTCCGTCAGCCTCTCGGCAGGATGTCGGTACTCCTCAGGTTCTGAGTACTGATGCTCCGTCAGCCTCTCAGCAGGATGTCGGTACTCCTCAGGTTCCGAGTACTGATGCTCGCACAGTACTCCGCAGGTTCTGAATACTGATGCTCCATCAGCCTCTCGGCAGGATGTCGGTACTCCTCAGGTTCTGAGTACTGATGCTCCGTCAGCCTCTCAGCAGGATGTCGGTACTCCTCAGGTTCTGAGTACTGGTGCTCCATCAGCACTCCACAGGTTCTGAATACTGATGCTCCGTCAGCCGCTCAGCAGGACGTCCGTGCTCCTCAGGTTCCGAGTACTGATGATCAATCAGTATTGGAATACGTGGCCCAATTGACCTTTTCCGAATTTACCGAATTTTGTTGTTCTCATTCTTTAGGAATTTCGGTCAATTTTTATTAAATATAGATGTGGGGTGGGGTGAAGTAAGTTAAGGTGGGGGCAGGTGGTGGGGACTGCGGGGGGGGGGTGGATCTCCCCCGCATTTCCGGACAAGTTAACAAATACAAATAATTTGGTTAAATCAGAAAAGGTACATTTTTCTTTTTTCTCCATCAAATAGAGCTAAACCGCTCCATCAGCCTCTCAGCAGAACTATGGCATTCATTGGTCTCGGAGTACTGATGCTCCAGCCGGATCTCGGCACGCTTTTGGTCCCGAGTACTGTTGCTCCATCGGCATCTCAACAGTACTTGGGCACTCTTCTGGTTTTGAGTACTGATGCTCTCAGTAGCACATCTCGATCACTCCACTAGGCCTTAAAACAACCTTGCTCTTTATACACCAATCCTCTTATTCCCCGATGGAAATCCTGGCTGCTGTTGCATGGAAGTTCATGCAATATAAATAAGGTCATCCATCTTGGATTTTGGCAGGTAAGCTTGATTTGTGAAAGGTCAGGTGGAGCTGTTATATTGTGGAGCAAAAACGTGGTTGAAACAGTGGTTTTCAGGCAACTCGCCATATGATCTTCGCCACAATTGGTAAAAGCAGTATGTTGGGCCATCTTAAAAGTAGGTGGCACACACGGTTTTCTGTAAAGGTAGAATCTGCTTCTTATTGTAGTGATAGTATTTTGCAATACATTGGGGAAATGATTAATGGAAAAAGAATAGTTTGGAAACTTTTAGTGTTTTTATTATAGTTATCGGCCATGGGGGTTTACTGTGCTGTTAATTAACTGTTAGCCTGAGGTGATCAGCCTGGGTGCAGAGACGGCCTTCAACAAGGGCTTATGGCCATTATAGACTGGGTTACGTGCCCACCACAGCGGCCATTGGTGATTTTTAGCAGCACAGCATCATGGTGCTTTTAGAAATCCTTCGGTTCCCTTTGATGAAAGGGTGGGCACAGTCACATACCCGTTCCTTAATGTAAGCAAGGCCCAGTTAAGCCATGGAAATGTAAGAAGAATGCTTGAGAGTGAGCCGCTTTTGCATTCCATGATGGTGGACTGGGAGGGGCCAGATGGTGTCAGATGATGGCAGTGTTACAGAATTATAGCGGTGCGAGGTGGCCATAGATAATTGGGCATGTTTGTGTAAGTCAGGGTAAGTTGGACACGATGGAAGGGAGACAGGCTGAGGAAGGAAGGTGAAGGCGCATTTGGCAAGTAGCCTTTGGCTTCATCATATTGTGGGCCTCTATTGACAAATTTATCCTGCATCCAAAGGAGTTGATTGGCTGGCTTCCTTGCACTGCATATTATTAATGTGTATTTTTTAATGTTTTTATTAGTTTCCAAAACCACAATCAATAATCCCACAACAATTCCATAATCATATGCTTCATACTTGCATCATGTCGTTGACTTTAACCTTTCCCCAGAAGGCCTGTATCACTCGGCAGCCCCAAAACCTATGAATCAACCCTACATGTACCTCTTTACATCTGGGACACACCTTACTCAAGGCTCCTCCTGAATGTCTCTAC
Source organism: Ambystoma mexicanum (assembly GCF_040938575.1). Classification (NCBI taxonomy): domain Eukaryota; kingdom Metazoa; phylum Chordata; class Amphibia; order Caudata; family Ambystomatidae; genus Ambystoma; species Ambystoma mexicanum. Next base: position 383,344,970 of record NC_090925.1, read on the forward strand.
AGCTGCAGGTGTGAGATACGCACTTTGTGTGATCTGCATATTATTAATATTCATGAAATGTCCAAGTAAGCATGGGCATATAATGGTGATTACATTTTTTTTTTGTTTTTCTTTAATTGAAACAATTTTTAGCAAAACATTATTTAGCAAAATCTCCATAGAATCGGAGCTCCAATTTACATCATAAAACAGCAACAGAAAATCAAGACATTCGTCTATGTTCTTTACAAAGTAAGCAGCGGTTCAAGGAATTTGGTCAGTGCAATCATGTTGCTTGGTTTGTTCCCTGCTAGTAGAAATGACCACAAAGTCCTGATCTTCGCTCTGAATGTCTGATAGAAGATAGTGAAAATGCTTTGTGCGACTTTCCACTAAAGCAGGGCAGACGATGACCAAATGCTTTTATTGATTCTACGGCTACCGAGTCTTTGCAAAACCGGCATTTGTTAGAATCCGATTGTCCTCGAATTAATTGAATCTCATTTGCCTGTAATGAATTCAAAACGAATATGCAGAAATTGTTCACGCAGTTTTTGATCTGGGGACTGCATTAGATATCTACACACTGAATCCAATTTCCTTGGTTCGGCAGGGATGTGAGCTGTCAATTCATATTTCCCTGCAGAATCGAGAGTATGGATCCAGTCCAGCTACTGCAACTTAAGTTTGATCAACATTGGATTATTTATAAGGTCCTTCAGTGAACATCCCACCTCTTCCAACAGGGCACTAGGGATGTAACGGTATTACGGTATACCGTTAAAGATACCGTGAACCACTTAATTGAACATTAATAACCGTCACATTGTTTATACCGGTATACCCTTCATACCATTAAGTGTGCTTTTCAATCTGATTCGGAAAGGCTGCAGTAAGCAGTCTTGGTCTTGCACTGTTGGATGTGCCGTCTGCCAAGTAGTTTCAGTTGGAGCAGTTTTTAATGCCATTCCATAAACCACACGTGCCTGACACAAAATCAATATGTTAGCAATAGGAAGAATAAATACAGTGCCAAGAAGGAAAAGTGTTTACTTTGGGTTGGCGGTTTGGGGTTTATATATTTATAATGGATAATGTTTTCTAAACATATGACAATGGGGGATTTCCCTGGTTCCATCATTGAATTTACATATAATAAGTCACAGTGCGAAATGTACTCATCTCTGTGGGTATTCTCTGCTGCCATGCCAAAGTGTAACATGTCCGTGATTACTGAACACCTTTTGGCCCGCAAGTAAACTGAAGGCTGTAATGTAAAGAGAGAGTGCGTGTGTGTATGCGCGCAAGCGTATACTACCATCAGCCTCCATTGATCTCCGGCATGCAGGTTATAAAGATGGCAACATGTTCATCTTCACCAGTAGCCAGTGGAGGGGCTAAAAGCCAAAATGAAGAATTAAGAAAAGCTATTCAGTTTGCTTTGCCAGTCGCATCAGGGCTCCCCTCCGCCTCTCCTCTCCACACGTGTGTTTGTGTTTTCGTGGAAGCAAGGGGTGGCATTTCAGTGGAAAGTATGTTGAAAAGCCCAGTTCTGGCCCTGGGTGCCTGGTTTTGTTTGTGATGATAAATCTGACAATTTATGACCTTTTAGAAAATATTTGTTAAGATTAGTTAACCCCACCTGCTATACCGCGATAACCATGATATACCGTTATTTGGCAAGAAGGTTATTGTACCGTAATTAAACTAATACAGTGACACCCCTCGGGGCACATGATTGTTTTCGCCAATCCTGTAATGCGAAGGTATCAGAAGCAGCAATCTATTTATGCAGTATTTGAAGAATCTTTGGCCGATTGGGTAAAAAACATTTTCGCAAGAATGCTAGATTCTTCCAATCGACAGTTGATTTTAAAGACAACAAACCCATTTCACGGCGTATTATTTGAATCAGTGTTGCGAGTGGTAGGTTCAGCACCTTCGAGCTGTGGCCACACTGTAGCTGGAATGTTAGGAATGGCTTTAGCTCCATAAGTAATTGCTGGAATGGTCTTGGATTTATAAAACGAGAGTACTGGAAGAATAGGAAGCGTCCATATTTACAATTAATGGCACGTGCTTGGCTGGCCAATACTTTGGTTTTAAGTTTGGCCACCATTGGGGATTCTTCTGTTTTGGTGTCACTAATCCAAATTCCCAAGTATTGAAAATTGGAACTTGTTCAATAGACTGCTTCTCAAGCGACCACTCATACTTAGGTTTGCCTTTATTGGAATTGCGTAGGCTTAGGATTTTTGTTTTTGATTTATTGATTTCTACGCCATTTCTTTGAATGTAGTTTGATAGGCTTATGGGTGTCTAAATGAAAACAATAGGTACAAAAATGTAAGTGGAAGTGCGAGCAGAAGTGGTGGTCTGCAGGGAGTCCATGGGTCCCAGAGTAGCCTAATTCTGAAAGACGCCGCTAACATACGGCGCCTCATTGCCATCGATACACCGCCCATGACTGAAATTGACATAAAGCCAGGAAGCATTTAGTGAATGGTGAGAAAACATTGTGCTACTTGTTTCAACTGTTTGTGTTCAGTAAATACATTGTAACGCGTCGAGCACGGCCACAATATTTGATACCAAAACAGCTGGTAATTGTTTTTGGAAAAGAACACACACAGCGATACATTGTCGTGAGGATTGCACGAAATAAAGTCAAAAGTTTGAATACATTGTCAGGATCTGCTAGAGGCAAAGTATCCCTGCCGCAATGAGCAGTATTTATAACCTGCAGATCTGCAATCTCTGTGATGATCCCGGGGCTATTGAAATTGAATACATAGCATGGTCGGGAGAAGCGCAGGATGCAATTCAATAGTAGTAAACGGTCAGCCGCAGGATGTAAGAAGGAAAGGAGCTGAAGAGCAGAATGCTGCTTCAAGCCCGTTGCCTATTAACAAAAGATTAAAACGGTTTTTGAAAATGGAACATGTCTCTTTTCAACAAGAAACTGATACAAATACCAGTGTAAATCTGATGGACGAAGAACCTGAAACGGAGTTCAATTTGAGTCCAATTTTAATAACTCCAGCACTGAGGCATGCAGGATTCATTGGAACAGTCCAATGCAATTCTTGCAGCAAACGTACCAAGCACTCTTTCTCCATTGACATTGACCTACTGAACAGCCACAGGGCCCCAGTGAAATAACTGAATTTCGTTTTAAACTGCCTCGTAAATGTTTTTGGACTGCTGAAGGGGTGGGGTGTTTAGATGAATTCAGGAATGCTCTTGGATCTTACCAAAGAGGTGGAATGGTGTGAATGCAACATTCCTTCCAATCTTTTTCAAAGGCCCTTGTTTTCTTATGCTAATGACCTAAGATTAAGGAACTTTGATATCCGGGCAGAAACAAGCTCAGTATCCAATGCCTCTTTGAGCCAGTCAAACATTAAAGTAAACAGAAGTATTTTGATAAATAATCTGAAAGTGATATAGGTTGAAAATCGATGTGGGTGCCAGAGCCCACATTAATGGGGGATACAGTGGTAGCTATTGTGAGAACAGGTTTTTATATTGCCAGTTGAAACTCACAAGGCTTTACCCACTTACTCTGCCAGGAAAACACCATTATTCGAAGTGGTGATACCAAACTAATCCTGATTCAAGAATCTTTCCTGACTAAGGAGGTGATAATAGATGGGTTTGTGGTTTGCCAACAAATGGCTATTGGAAATTACTCTTGGAGCCCTCGTGGGGGACTAACGGAAGCAACAAGCCAACAATGGCCAAACTCGATAAACCCAATAGTCCCGTTTCCATCATGTATCCAGGCTGTGAGTCGCTTAACTGGCTGCAGTTTAGGGTCAACACTGATTGTAAATTTATATGCCAACTATAAAGAAATTAGCCAAATTACCATCATGGAATGACTGGAGAAAATTTTCATGTACAGCCAGAATGAGAACAGGCATGATCATTTCATATTGGCCTGGGACTTTAATATAGACTGCCTTGGGAAGGGTACGTTGACTGGGAGGGGAGGAAGTGGAAATCCTTTTAGAAGGAATGGTATTTGCTTCCACTAAATGGTAACGTTAAAGCTGACTTAAATGACACTGAGATAAACAATCCACGAGAATGGATTTTGTTTGTGTATCCCAAGGATTGTTCCAAAGAGCAGATCCATTCCATTCCATGTGATAGAAGCAAGGCCCAGTGATCATTGTTTATTGCGAGGTACTTTGGTATGTACTAGACTTGGGTTGGAGGTCTTTGGTTGGAGGATAACAACAAAGTTATTCTTAAAATAAATAAGGTTAAAAATCACCTAGCATGGAACAACAAATGCATGGGGAAATGTATGTCTTTTTTTGAAAATAATTGGCATCTGCTAGGCCAAAGACATTATCAATGGACAGCCCCTGATATTGCGTGTGTAGTGGTGTTCTATGATATAATTGCCAGGGTAAACGTTACAAGCTTTTGTGCAACAATTAGAAAGGGGGTTTATATCCCAGAGATTCAGGCCTTAAAATGTCTTATGAGGAAGAATATCCGTTGCATTCAAAACTTTTCAATTGTCTCCTGATAAATGCATGGTAAACATAAGACCGGAGAAAATAAACTTGAAATCAAAGGTAAAGGGCTTGCGGGTGCTGAAACATCAGAGAGAAGGAGAAAAGATTCTATCTGTCATTTTTAATAACATTTTGGGCAGATTATAAACCAACGAGATAACAACCTGATACTTTTGCAAGATTGCCCAATTCCATAGTGTATAGGTATCTCACTTCTCAAATGTTTATAGCCAGAGTCCCTTGTTGTGCGAGAGGGAGGATGATGTACCTTTGTGGGATTTTGTTTTTGACCCAGAAGATATAGGAAACATCAGACAGAAACAACGTCACTGAAGAGCATCCGGTCATGGAGGATTGTGTAATGCGGTTCTCCAGAGTGACCCAGACTTCTGGGCAACAACGTTACAGAGTGTTTAAATCTGCACTTGTCCATGAAACGTTTCTAGACTTATGGCCCAGAGCAAATGTGGTGCCAATTTTCAAAAAGGGGGACAAAGGTAGTACACTGAACTATAGACCCATCGACCTGTTAGACCTGAGTCAATGGTATTTGCATCCCCAAAATTGTCAGAGATTATGGCATGGGCAAATACTTCAGGTTTCTTGACGCCAAATCAAATTGGCTTCCGTAAAGAGTGGGGACAACTACTGCAGGTTTTGTTATCAACCATCTTCAGCAGAGGGCATGAGAAAAGCAAACCCCAGAGTGATATGCAGTTTTGATCGACTTGTCAATGGCATTTGACAAAGTTGATCATAATCTGCTTTGGAGAAAATTAAAATAGTGTGGTATCCCGAGCAATCTGCTGGCAGTTTTTGTTAACTTGTACTCTGATTTTAACATCACACGTTGGAATGGGTCGGTGGGGCCAGACGGCCGCACCAATTCAAGCGAAAAAATTGACAACGCAAGGATGCGTCTTAGCGCCAATGTTATTAAATCTTTTGTTGTCGAACATTGGCACAGACTTGGTAGTCCCCCCCTAATATTATGGGATAGCAAATGTTTTGGGTCACCTATACTGATGACATTCTATTATTAGAGCATACCAGGTTTGGAATGCAACGACTTAGTGGCCTTTGGCCACTATGCCATGGGAAATGCCTTGAGTATAACTGTCCCAAAATCAAAAATGCTGGTAATTCATGCAGGGCGTCGAAAGCTAGCTACCAGCTGGAATCTCAATTCGATTAACGTAGAAGAGGTGCACCATGTGAAATATCTGGGATTCAGTGTTGATGGCGGAAAGAACAAAACACTGGTAATTGCACAGGTGGTTGCCAAAGCAAAACAGATGGCCTGCTAAATGAAATCATTGCATCGCCAGTTTGGATGGTTCACACTCAAGCTCTTGCTCAGATTCTATGAATCGAAGGTGGTGCCAACGGTGTGTTATGGCTTAGAAATCTTCCATCAGCGGGGCTCTGTTGTGCGCCAAACAAGATGGCCGCCTGAACGATAAACTCCGAGCCAGGCAGATCCCACGATCCTTTTTATGGCACCTTCCTGCTTTGGTACCCAGCCCTGGACTGCACAATATTGATTCTGTGGTGACTCGGCACCATCTGACCTGATCCCGGACGAAATCGGAGCTGGGAACCCCAAGATTCAGACGTCTCCTCGCCCTTCCCCCACCGGTGGTGCGGCTTCGCGCCAATACTCGACCCGGCTGAGGGAAACCAGCCGAGCCTCCTGTCGTACCGAAGCCTGCTGTCTGCTCCGTGGAGGACCAGTGGGGCGCTCTGGGGCCCCGGCCCCCTTCGTCTGCTTCTGCCGGGACCCACCCCGTGGAGACGGGCCCTCTGGAGCCGTGGCCCTGCGCTTGCTCCGGGGCCGTCCCCCGCCGCTGTGGGGGTGCCGCGGCTGCTGCTGCTACGCGACCCGGCGCTGCATCAGAGGGCACCCTCAGCACTGCCGTGGCCTGGCCCCTCCTGAACTTGGGCCGGGCGTACCACCCCCCGCAAGGAGACTCAGAGGCGGGGTAGAGCTGCGGTGTGCCCTCGGACACCGGGTGCCGCGCTCCCCCTCCGACCCACATAGCAAAACTCCGACATGAAGAAGGTACGTGGAGGGGGGTGCTGCCTCACTTCCCCCCCCCTGCTTGGCTCTGTGTCTCTGAGGCACACTACGGACACTGACTCCATTGCGAGCCTTGCACGCTCGAACTTCCTCCGGCCAGAATTCATTAGTGTGCCCCCCCTGCTTCGTAGACCTACCCTCACCCGTTTGCTCCACTGGGAGTGCCCTGGGCCTCGCTGGCCACCCACATCTCCAGTCTTGGGGGACCCCTGTCTCCGGAGCAGGTCACAGTGGTCTCTTGGCCACTATTCCACACAGGTCTCGCAGACTACCTGGCGCCCGCCTCGACCTGCATCATTGTTCGTGAGGCTGCGGCCTGTCTGCCCTGTCGGAGCAGCATTGCGCTGGGAGGCGCTCTTCTGCACTTGGTCAATCTAATTTGGACCCCTGCTTTCACAGTAGCTATTGGGCACCATCACCCCAGCCCCGAGGTCACCTACACTCGGGGTCCTCGGACGCTGCCCTCCACGTCTCCCGGGGCTAGCTGAGTCCCCACAGTCTGTACTGGCAACCGCAAAATCATATACACGGATCCATAGCCACTGGTCCCCCTGTACGACTGCCTGCTTCACACCATAACTTGCATATTGTCTTACAGGGTGCATGGTCCGAGCTCTCCCCACCTCTCTTCTGGGACTGCTGGAATCCCCCTCACTCCACTCGATCTCCAACATCGTCAAGATGACTAAGGGGGGCACGAAGAAACCGAGCTCCATCAACATGTTTGCGAAGACACCGGTTAGATCGCCAGACGAGACCACAGAGCAGACCCCTGCCGCATCATCTGTCGCAGCCCCGGCATCCCAAAATATGATGGACTTTATCCGCGAGGGCTTCACCGCACTTCACTCAAAATTAGATGACATGAACGGCACCATATCCTCTATTAAGGCCCACATTGAGAGAACGGATAGCCGAGTGTCGGAGGTCGAGACACGGGTGGGCTCCGCAGAGGATGCACTGGGTGCTTTGCGTTCTGAGGTCGTTGCCCTTTCTAACCGAGTCCTCGATGTGGAAAAGAAGGAGGACTTGGAATCCCGATCAAGGCGTAACAACCTCCGCATTATCAGTGTTCCCAAGAACGAGGTTCATGAAGCAATGGAGGATTTTGTTGAGCATACCTTAATGTCAATCCTCGATTCACCCAACCTTTCCCCGCACTTCGCTATAGAGCCGGCACACCGAGCCCTGACGGCTAAACCCAAGCCTGGTGCTCCACCCCGGCCCATCATAGCCCGTGTGCTGAACTTCCGTGACCGTGATGCCCTCCTTAGGGCCGCGAGACTCAAGGGTGAGCTATTACTGGGCGGCGCAAGGATTCATCTTTACCCAGACTTTTCTATGGCCGTCCAACGTGAACGCAAGACTTTCCAAGCGGTGAAGCGCCGGCTGCAAGACCATTCAATCAAATACGCCATGCTCTATCCCGCCAAGCTTCGCATAGTACACGCCAACCATGTGTTCTTCTTCACGATTCCAGAGGAGGCCTCCAAGTTTATGGACTAACATTTCCCGGGCTGATTCCCCCCCCCCTCCTCTGATCATGGTTCTACAGTAATCCTTCTATCCCGTTGGGGAGGGGCCAGTCCCGGCCACCCTCCTGCATTGGGGCCACACCGACCCTTTATTTTGTAATCTGCTTGATTTGTTTAATTCTACAAATATGTGCCACATCAACACGTGCAAAAACTCTGTCCAAGTTACATGCAAAACTCCTACTGTGGGCACCTTTTGTCTTACTTGGATCTGCCACGGCCCGGGGTGACGCGGCCAGTCCGGCCTACAGGCCCCCAGGCGTTGATGCCGCTGGTTTGGTTATGGTTGAGGGGTTTTGGGATTGTCATCCCTCTGTTTGGGGGGCAGGGGGAGTGTGGGTGGGGGTGGGTCATGTTTGGGGTTATGTTACAAAAAACCTGGCGTTGGCAGCGAAGGCGGACCGCGTGGCAATACTCATGAACTGGTACCGCAGGGCTGCTAAACTAGCCCGTTGGCTATTGACATTTTTCCTGATACAAACGGCACTGCATCTGTGATCGAGAGTGACCTGACATTCATGAGCTGGAATGTACGGGGGTTGGGCAATTATAAAAAGATGAGGCAGCTCCAGTTGCAGGCGGAGCGTCATGGGTCCAGGATTCTCTTTTTACAAGAGACACATGCCCGCACGGAACAGTGTATGCGGTTTGCCAAAACTTGGGGTCCCCATAGATTTTTCTCTACCCAAAGCCGCGGGGTCATGACACTCATCCATAAGAGTCTCAAGTTCACTCCTATTTCTTCACAAATAGACCCTAAAGGCAGATATGTACTGCTCCATGCCATGCTTCAAAACAAGGAAGTAGTCCTGCTGAACATTTATGGCCCTAATATAGACGACCTGGATTTCTATGTACAGGTCACGTCCCTCCTCGATGGCTTCCCCCTTGTCCCCATCCTCTGCGGGGGTGATTTCAACACAATTTTCGATGTAGCTCTCGATAGATCTGGGTCCAGGCCTTGTCAACTTTCCAGGGCAGCCTATGCAGCATTATCATCCCTACCCCGTCTCGCCATGGTTGATGCATGGAGGTTCTTCTACTCAGATTCTCGTGTTTACTCTTTCTACTCCTCAGTCCACGATTCCTATTCCCGTATCGATGGGTGATCTCCAACGAATTGGTTAAGAATGTCATACAGCTAATGATCCTTCCCAGAACTCCGTCTGACCACTCTCCTGTAACCGTCACCATAGGTTGGGGCCCGGATCCCGGCCGTACTCGATGTTGGAGGTTGAAACCCCTCTCCCTTCTAGACCCGGAGTTTTGTTCCGAGCTTGAGTTGTCTATTGAGGAGTTCTTCGAGACGAACACGGGCTCGGTAACATCACAGGCCACTCTTTGGGAGTCCTTTAAGGCTTATATCGGAGGGATAGCGCTGTCAAAGGAGAATGGTGTCCTCGGGTCGATCCGGGGAGATCTCGCCTTGAGTGAATCTAAATTATCGATCCTGGAGGCTAAATGCTCACTCCACTCCTCCCCCGGCACCCTGGCGGATATCGGGGTGGAGCTGGATACGTTCTGATCCCTTGCGGAATGCGAACAAAATTTTTAGATAACCCTGGCATGGCGAGGAGATACGGTGAGGGTGAGCACCCTGGCCGATTCCTGGCAAGATTGATCCGTCACGAGACAGGATCCCCGCATATACTTGGGATTGAGACGCCCGACGGCTCCATGGCTGTCACCTCACAGGACATCAATACGGAATTTTTCACATTTTATGAAGCCCTATATTCCAACTCAGATGAGGTGTCAGTCGAGGAGATCGATTCCTTTCTTGATACCCTTCTGTTGTCGACTCTTTCCCCGGAGACCGCGGGTTCCCTTGACTCCCCGCTTACGCTCGAGGAGCTCTCCGATGCGATAGACTCCTTATCCTCGGGGAGCGCCCCTGGCTCGGATGGTATCCCAGTCGAATTTTATAAGCGTTATAAATCATATTACTCCCTCATCTGTTGACCCTCTGGGAGGAATCGGTGGAGGTCGGTGTGTTTCCCCCTTCACTCCGCGAGGCCACAATTACAGTATTACTTAAATCTGGTAAATCCCCCTCGCAATGCCGTTCATACCACCCGCTCTCACTTATAAATTGCTATGTCAAAATATATGCCAAGGCACTGGCGCTCCGGTTGGCTCCTTTTCCCGTCTATCATCCACCCAGATCAGGCGGGCTTCATCCCAGGTCGCTCTACCTCCCTGAACCTTAGTCGTCTCTTTAACATAATTAATAGAATAAACCCTGAGACACAAGCAGTGGCTGCCACGCTTGACATGCAAAAAGCGTTCGATTCGGTATCATGGAGGTACTTGTGGCGGGTCCTCGAGAGCTGTAAATTTGGTCCCTCCTTTCTCTCCTGGGTCAGATTGCTTTACTCTGATCCTGTCGCAAGGGTCCGCACAGGCGACCGTTGCTCCCCTCTCTTTGAGATTGCCAGGGGTACAAGACAGGGATGCCCCTTCTCTCCTCTGATTTTTGCTATAGCAATAGAGCCTTTCGCCGATATGCTCCGCCAATTCCACGCGCATAGAGGTCTTCGCACTGCGGGCCAGGCGGACATAGTGTCCCTATATGCTGATGACGCACTGTTGTTTATACGCTCTCCCTCCATCCACTTATCCCCAATACTGGAGGACGTTATCTATTTTGGCCGAATCTCGGGCCTCAAGGTGAATTGCTCGAAATCCACACTCTTCCTGCTTACGGAGTGCACTCTCCCCCCTCCTGACACCCAGGGATTCACATGGGCTCAGTCTACGATTATCTACCTAGGGATAGAGGTGACGCGCCATCAAGCGCTGACTTTCGAGGAGAACTACCAGAAGGATCTTACACACCTGTCGTCTAAAGTCCTAGTCTCGGATAAACTCCCGATATCCCTCGCAGGTAGAATAGGTCTACTGAAAATGGTGGTGTTACCCCAGCTACTTTACAGGTTCACCAATGTTCCCTTGTGGCCCGGGGGGGGGGGGGGGGGCTTCTTCCGTGAACTGACCCGCACAGTCAATTCCTTTCTTTGGCACTCGGGGGCGGTCCGCCTTAAACTGGATACCCTGTCTACCCCTATGATTTACGGGGGCTTTGGCGCCCCTGATTTCCTCAAATACTGGATGGTATCCCAAATCCAATACACATCCTACTGGCTTAACACAATGGACACCCCCCCCCCCACATGTCAGACTCGAAACTTGCGGTCCGTGACCGAGACTTTCGCTCCCTGGTGATACAACCCATCCCCCTAACGCTGGATTCACAGTGCCCGGTCGCCTGAACATCCCTGGCATTGGCGAAAACATGGAGGCTGACCGGCACTGCTTACGCTTTCCACGGCAATCTTCCTCTCTGGAACTTTCTTCCGGGGGGTCTCACGGGTGCCACCAACCATGGTTCGACGCTGGGCTGAAGCAGGATATGAGTTGCTACGTGATGTGTTTGATCAGGGTATATTTGTTGAGTGGCCTGACCTCCCGTTGTCCTTAAGGAGTGGCCAGTGTGTTTGGCTCCAATATTCATCTTTGCAGGACCCTTAAACGTAATTACCAGATGTTCCCAGCATTACCACCGGACGACCCTGCCATCGAGGAACTCGCCTCCCCCTCACCCACTAGAGGTAAAATATCCAGGCTATACACTATGCTGCAGTCCAGATCTATTCCAGAATTTACTAAACTGAAGCGTACCTGGGGATCGAAATGTCGGATGAGCGATGGGCACACTTGTGTGAACGCATACACCGGGTGTCTTTCAACTCCCGCTTCAAACTGATTCAGTTTAAAGTACTACATAGGTTCCACTACACCCCGATCGGATTGCACCGCATGTCCAGCGAGCACCCATCTAGCTGCCCTAGATGTGGCCAGGATGCTGCCGATTACATTCACATGATTTGGTCCTGACCCCGCCTCTCACAGTTCTGGGTATCAGTTTGCTCGACGGTGTCTGCCATGCTCGACCACCCCATCAGTCCCTCCCCGGTGGTATACCTCTTCCACGACCTCCCAGGCCTTTCCCAGAATTCCAAAAAACTAGCTGGCCTCTGCATGCTTCTCGCGGTACGTGCCATCCTACTTTGCTCGCTTCGCCCCTCACCTACCACACATGCCCAATGGCTAAGAGCGGTTACGTGGGCCTCGGACTCTGAGGAAGCATGGTCTCACCTACAGCCCACCCACTCCAGGCCTAGGAATATCTGGCTCAGATTCCGATCTTATATGACCGACCTGAATACAACACCGGATACATCTCCCCTAGCTGCCTCGCCCCACCAGCTCGGGTCCTCACCCCTATCATAGTTCCCTGACATCCCGTCCATGTTATAAAAATGTCTGATTGGTTATGTTCATATGTGAAGCAACCTCTGTATGCCTATATTGTGTACATTTGTATTCGTACTGTATTTGCCTGGCGCTGTTCGCCTGTGTTTTGCTGCCACGCTAAATGAATAAAAAAAAGTTTAAAAATAAATAAATAAATCTTCCATCAATGAACCAAATGTGATTTTGACCATGCAGAGGGACTTCTATGGAAAAACTTATTGGGTTTACCGAGATCAGTCCCCATGTTGATTATTCAACATGAATTAGGTTTAAACTCGAAAAATTATAAAATGTGTTGGAAAAGAGCCCTCTTAAATTAAATAATCTGCCATCCACCACTGCACTCCACATTTGATCAAATGGATCAGTCAAGAGCACTGGGCAAGAGCGTTTGGTGCAGTCAAGTTGTGAGTTCCTTAACCCTGCATCAAACAGTCTAGATGAACGAATGGCAAATATTACTCTATCCAGGAAGAAGTGTAGAGAACATGACTGGATCAAGACTGGTGATAAAGCAAGGTCGTATAGGCTGATTAAAGAGGTATAGGGACAGCATGGGAAAAGAGGATGCTGTGTTCCCCGCTTGCTTCTTTATCCATCATGGACTTCGCTAGATGCCTTCTATGCTTTCATCTAAACATGTATGTTAACAAAAGATAATGGTTTTAGATGGACACTGAAGGACCGAAATGATTCCATATGCAGTCATTGTTTTGGGTCTGTAGAGTCCCAGGCGCATTTGATTTGTGAATGTCCAGCATTGATGCTATTTAGAAACAACCTTTGTGGAAGTCATGTTGATAATTTTGGATTACAACCGTGGGAATAGTTTTTGGAAAATGTTCATTTTGATCATTGCTAAAGATCTACATTGCTGGCTTTGTATTCCTTTTATTAGAAAACTGAATGTCCTAATTTTGATGTAAATTGGATTTTTCTTTCTTTTCATGTGTGTAATGTTGCTTTAAGTGGTTAGATATTTTTAGTAAATGTTTTGTTGTGTTGGGACCTATTTATTTAGTTCATATAACGCAAATAAATAAGGAACATTTAAAAAAATGTAATTTTAAAAATATGATGCCAGAGAAGACACTCACTTTGGACCACCAAGTGGCAATACATATCACCAAAAGCCAAACTTACAAAGATTGTCAGCTGTGGCAAGTATTGTCAGGTTTTCATAGCTAAGATTAAGAATCTACAATTTGGGGAGGTAGAAGGGCCCAGCATGGCTCTAGGAGGGATGCTCCTTTCAAGCTCTAGCTCCAGCACAGCAACCTGTAGACTCTTTCATGGCAGTCCGACACATGCAGTGGAAAGAACAGGGAGACAGAGATTACCAATGTATGCAGGAACTGGGTCGCCGAAGACGGAGACCGCACACTTCCTCTAGTCTTGAAGGAAACTTAAAATGGTAAAACTTAGCTGCACCAGTACAGAGGCCCATTGCCAAGCCCAGGGGTGGTGTGTCTTCATGCCATAGCAGCTCGGCAAGGAGCGTGCTCTGAGAGGTTGATTGAACCAGATAGGGGGCTTGCTTTGACCGGAACCAAGAGCATTGTTCCCAGTCTGAGCTGTCGTAGTGTGGCCAGAAGGGGAATGGAGTGTGTGGCGCTACAGCAGTCCATTCCCAGAAGAGCCTTTGACCCTGCATGGGTGGGGCCCAATTGAGTGATGCAAGGCTTGTGCATGGCTGCCCCGCGATAGGGGGGTCTTCTGTGGGTTGAGTAATGCCTTAGCATGTGGTCATAAGCAGAGTTTAAAATGCCTGCCAAAGACAGAGGTGCATTTATCTGAGGTTCATAAGAGAGCTCCCAAACACACCAAAAACAGACTGAGGCCAACATTGAAGAGGGGCTTTGATGTGACACAGTGGTCCTGGAAGTACAGTGATGGGAGAACCCTAACGGGTTCATTGGGAGGATGCGGAGTCTGAGAGTCACCTAATAGTGCTTCTGAAGAAGGCTAAGCAGCATCTTGATGAGAAAAGTGTGTCCACGATGGATAGTTTGCACAAAAAAAGTAGCTATTTATTGGATGGGATAAGTGCGAGAACTAGCTCTTCTGTCCACTGGAATTTGGGCAGATGACCATTGCACGTACCTACATGCCTCTCCTGCACAATGGTGCTGCATGGGACAGTCGCTTTTGATGCAGTGTAGGATAGGATGGCACTCCACATTGAAGAGCTCAGCTGAATGAGCGGTGGTTTGCCTGGGGTTCCTACCACTGTTGCCTGAGAGACTGATGTGGAATGGGTGTACAGTGCTGGAGATCATAGTAGTAGCTCTATGGATGGCAATGGACTGTTGCGAGAGGCAGCCTGTGGTGGACACAACTTGGTGGACACAACTTAAATGTACTATTACAGTGCCGTTTCAACATACGTGATCTGGATTTGTGTGGTTCAGGGCCACCTCAAGAGATTAGCCACTCTTCTGTAGAAGGAATTTGCAGTGAAGTTGAATTTTAATTGCATTGTCCAATGGTTTCCTTCTCCCCCCTGGCTCCCCTTAACTGGTTTAAGGGGCACTGAGAACATGTTTCTACGTTGGTGGCTTTCTACATTAACAACAACTGGTAAACCCAAATGTTATAGCTTTACTAATCAGGAACTCCTTTGGCTGTTCAAGCCTCCTCCATGGCAAGTCTGGAGGCAGCCTTCATGGCTTAAGGTGCACCATCAAAACAGAGGCGTGCACGTGGCTGCATAACTGGGCATGATGAATTTGAGACTAACAAAATAGTCGAGACAACCAAAAATATCAACACCCCGACTGTCACAATAGACACGTTGTGGTTTGATTGACGCCTAATGGATATATAGGTTTCAACTATTATTAGGGTATATATTGAGCGCAGACCTTGCTTCGGCAAGCAACAGTGCTTTATAAATTATCGGGGGAAGAACACAGTGAGGGAAGCAGAGAGACATGGGAGCGGTGTGAGCGGGGCAATTTGGCAGCAAGTGATCTACATGCAACCAGGGGAGGAACTTGATGGGAGCAAATCACCCAGTATTAGGTAGGGTGGGCAGTGGAAGGTGTGGACCTAGATGTTAGGAAGGAGCCATTTCTTGAAGAGTACGTTCCTGAGCTCCTTCCTGAAAACTAGAAGCGAGCGAGCAAGTCTTGTGTTGACTGGAAGGAGGTACCAGAGTCTTGGGGCATAGACGGAGAAGGCCTGTCTTCTGGTTCTTTCCTTCCTGCACAAGCAGAGTTCAAGTCTGTATATGTTCTTGCGTTTGGTAGATGGAAGTCCTCTGGAGATGCTGTGTTTCTCAGTCAGGTAGCTTGGGGACTTAAGAGAGACCGCCTTGTAGATGATGCAGTAGGATTTGAAGATATGTGCTTGCAGCGGGAGCCAGTGCAATTCGATGCGGGCCAGGTTGATGTGGTTGAATTTTCAGAGTCGTTCTGCAGCATGCAGGACAGATCTCTGGGTTGCCAGCATAGTCACCGGAAGGCATTCCATTAGGGTGTTGACACCATCCAGGTGGGAGTGGACCAGGGTTTGGGCAGCTGACCTGAAAATGTTTTCTGGGATATAGGGCCTGCTTTTCCGCACGAGAAAAAGTTGGTACCAAGTAGTTTGTCTCCTCCTCGCTATGCGTTTTAAAGAAGAGGTGCCCATCAAGGTCAAACCAAAGGGACTTGGCTTTGGCGCAGAAAGCCAGCTATAGTGTGAAGCATAGCAGAGAGCCAGATCCGGACGTCGGGGTGTTTAGTGTTGTTGGTTAACAGTTGAAATTCAGTCTTGGAGGGGTCGAGCTTCAGGTAAGCACTCGACATCCAAGACTGGATCAAACTGAGGCGCAGCCTTGAGCCTGTGTTCCAGCTATGACTCAACAGGCAACAACCATACCAAAATGGTAATGATGAAGAACTCCAATCTGGTGCAGGGATCTAAATAGGTACACTCCTTGTCCTGGTTTGGAATTGCTAAGTCCAATATACACAGTGTCGGAACTAGGGACCCAGTTCGTTTTTTGGTACACCCTCAGGATATAGCTTGCTTCTTGAATTCTCGGATCCCACAGAGATGGTGCCTGGCATGCTTCTTGACATCCTTCCCGGGTTAGGGATTCTTCATGACAAATCTGTTTAGAGTTCGGCTGCAGTTTTCCCTTCTGGCTTTTGGGTGTAAATCGGCACACTCCTAGCACCAAGTACTCCTTTTCCCTCCCAAACCTAGAATCCACACTGCAGGCAAAAATCCCCCCTCCTAACCTTGACCCTATGAGCAAGTATTTCTTCCTCCTTTCCATGGTCATTTTCAGGCTGACGTTTTTATCACCAAACTGGCTGTGGTCACTCTCCTGGGCGGGAGCCTCTTAGTAGGCACTGGCTTCTCTTTCCCCTTGGGCCACATCTCAGACCGTGGCAAGAGCCAAAGTAGGCATGGGGCAGCTACTTTTTTTTTAATGCTTAAGGTTCACTTCCTCTCTGCCTACACTTCCTGAATCGCGGTCCTGGCTGTGCCATCTTTTTCTCCTTGGGTACTGAAATAGTGCTTGAATTACTCTTGTTGATGAGTCATTCCTCTGAATGTCTTCCCTCTAATTGTATTTTCTCCTTGCTCTGTGATTGGCCGGTTAATGAGCTTCCTTCATACTCTTTTTCACTCAGTCTATCGTCTCTCACCCTCTATTCTCTCTCCCCCTCACACACACTCGTTCTCTCGACCTTGCTCTCTTTCGCTCTCTTTTTCTCTCTCTCTCTCTGTCTCTCTCTCTCTCTCTCTCTCTCTCTCTCTCTCTCTCTCTCTCTCTCTCGTTTGGCCTCGCTTTCCTCTATTGTACTCCTGGTGCTGACTAAGGGTCTAAAACCATTGATCAGCATTTTGAAGTTGGGCAAATCTGATCTCCCGGTGGCGTATCTCTGCACAGCCCCTGTTCGCCCCTGCAGCTGTGTTTGGTGGTAGGTGGTAAGGGTGAGTGTGTGTGAGCCGGGCTGTGGAGAGACGGCCCATGGAACCTGGGATTGTTGGGCTTTGGAGTTTGATTAAAAATGTTGATGCTATCACAAAGTCCTACTCACCAAACTGCTGGAGGAACTGCGGTGAGAAGGGAGACCTATTCCATATGTGGTGGACATGCCCTAAGCCGTTGCCTATTGGAAGGAAATACTAAGCCACATAAAGGACATTTCAGGGGTTGATCTGCCGAGGTCTCCGAAAACAATTCTCTTAGGAGTCCCTATACAAGGTAAAGGTGCAATGTCAGGAACGACGGCCAAGCTCATTACTCGCCTATTATCAGCAGCAAGAATGACCCTTGCACAAAACTGGAAAAAAAAGAGGGCCCAATGTCAGCATGGTGGTGGATCAAGATCTGGGGAGTAATGACTGTGGAGAAGATATGTGCTATCAGTACTGGAAAATATCTAAGATTCTTAACTACCTGGAACCTATTCCATGAACATGTGCGGGACAGAGCAGCTCACTTCTTCAAACCCCGCCTATTCCAGAACCGCATGTCATCTGTATTCTTCCAGACCTAAAGACGTTGAGACACTAACGTCAGGAAAAGATTCTAAATAGATTGAACTCTAAAGTGTAAAATAGTGATTAAAGTTGGGGGGTTTATAGGGGGATGGGGAAGGAGGGATGGGGTGAGCAGGGGATTGTGGAAATAGAAAACTGAAAATCCTTGAAGGCAACGCGAACGCCTTCAAACTGTAAGATATGAACACAAGAAAAATGTAGAACCTAAATAACCGATGATGGCCAATGTTGTGTTAAAAATACTTGTATGCCTTCGATCCAAAAATAAACTTGGTTTGAAAAAAAAAATGTGGTGCTGGTCTGCTGAATCCCCATTCACTCCTAGGCCCAGGTGCTGATGCCCAGTGTGATAATGAAGCGGTTTCAATGTTCTGAGTGACTGAGGATGTCTTCATCGCTTTTGGGGGTGTGTGTGGTGATGGGAACATTGTATGCTTTTCCCACTTATAGCTGTATGGAGCGGAGAAGAACCTGCCCCACCTCTTATTCTTGGGCTCCTGGTGCTTAGCAAGAACAAGGATTCGCCAGTCAGACGGGACTCCCCAAATACTGCCTCCGAGCAGCTAATCGCACCACTTCCCCCAACTTACAGCGGACTCCTTTGTCAACACCCACCGCCCAGTTCTGCCAGTCTTGCTGGTCCAATTACCTTTCAGTGTTCACCGTCTGTAGCATGCCTCATCACCTTTATAACAATGTCCTTGTATCCCCCTCTTTTAGCGCTCCAGTGACACACATGATCCACATCTTTGCAGTCGAATGGCAGCTGTGCAGTCTTTCCTCCTGAAATATCTACCTCTTCCTATGTACTCTAAACCATTATGTTTGCCAAACTAAGTGGTGCTATTGCACCACCCAAGAGCCAAATCTAGAAGTGCTGTGTCCCCTGATCATCAGGATGGGGAATCCCACACCAACCACATCCCTCCTATCTGCCACCACCCACCACTCTACAACTAACTTTCTAACCACTGCTGTCATTTATCCTTAACTTGACAAGATAATGAAGCCCCAGACACATAAGCTGATGTTGTTTCTCACTGCACACATTTCCTCAACCCGATAGTAGTTATTGGATGTAAGAAGTGCCAAACTAGTTAGAGGTCAATGGACACCTGTACAGAAAAAATGGACAGAACCCAGAGAGGACAGGAAGAGCAGTTGGGGTTTGGTGGAGAGAAGGGGCAAGCACGCTTTGGGTGTTCAGAGCGACAGTGCTGCTTGATAAAGACCCTCAGTTCCTTCCTGAAGTGCAAGAGAAATGGGGCCAATCTGATGTATATTGGTATGTTTCTTGAGAGGCTGGGGGCATACACAAGTGCGGGGAAACGTGGTGGGGGCAGAGCAGTACATGGGAACGACAGTAAAATAAATAAGCAATCAGTAAAAATGC
This sequence comes from Ambystoma mexicanum, assembly GCF_040938575.1. Classification (NCBI taxonomy): domain Eukaryota; kingdom Metazoa; phylum Chordata; class Amphibia; order Caudata; family Ambystomatidae; genus Ambystoma; species Ambystoma mexicanum. The sequence goes on from NC_090925.1 coordinate 383,364,311, forward strand.
GGCCAGCTGGTTGCAAGAGTAAGTGCAGACATCCGGTGTCAAGTGCTGGTAGGGGGCTGTAGGGATACAGAAAACAGTCCCCAAGTCCGGGAGATACCAGGGAGGCAGTGCAAGGGTTGCACTGGTGGGGGAGGGGACCTGGGACTGAGATCAGAGGGTAGCCAGTGCAGTTTCAGCCAGGAGTTCAGCAGGGGAGAGGAGGCGAGAAAGCAGAAGCAAAGAGGAAGATTTTGAGGTGCTTCTGGAACCTGGGATGGTTCTCCTCACGTTTCAGAGAGGCAAGGAGGCTGTTCCAGAGGAAGGCCCCAGCTGAAGAAAGAGATCTACCACCAACTTGTTGCTTGGAGAAGGGAGTGACCACGAGGGAGTTGGATGCGGATGAGCGAAGAGCTCGAGAAGGAAGATATTTAGGAAGAGAGTTGGGGGGGGGGGGGGTATGGAGGTCCCAGAAGGCCTTGTGGACAATGCAGAGGGTTTTGAACTTAATCCTCGCAGCTACTGGGAGCCAGTGAAGAGATTTCAGTCCTGGAGAGATACGATCCCTGGCCTTGAGGCCAAGGACAAGTCTCAGTCCTGTTCTGAATGAGTTGCAGAAGGCGGAGAGTAGAAGCAGGCAGATTTAGAAAGAGGCTGTTGCTGTAGTCCAGCCTAGATGGAACCAGAGCTCTAGAGACAGTGAGCTTCTGGGGAAGGAGAGGAAAGGAAGAATACCTCTGAGGAGGTGCAGCTGGTAGTGTGACTTCTTAGAGACGTTAGAGATGTAAGGAGAGTGTGGAGTCGAAGATGACCTATGAGGCTTTTAGCCCCAAAGGTGGGAGCAGGAAGAGGGCCAAGAGAGGCCGCCAGAGTGACAGGAAAGGAGGGAGCAGGTGTGCCGATGAGGAGAATCTTGGTTTTACCGGCATTAAGGCAGAGATCATTGGCGGTACACTACTCCTGGATAGACAGTCGGAGATGAGCGAAAGAGAAGAATTGGTGTAAGGGAGCCTGTTGGGGCAGAGAGTGGCAATGCGGTGGGCAAGAAGTGTCAGGTATTGGTTGAGCAGCCAGCGAGAGAAGTTAGACCCCTGGGGAACCTCACAGGTAAAGATAGAGGAGAGGAAGGACCCAAGTTGGACCTGGGAGGATCGATCAGAGAGGTAAGAGGTCAGCCAAGCCAGGGCCTGATCGGTGATACCCAGGTTATCACAGACAGTTGAGCAGGATGGCATGGTTGTCCATGTCGAAGGCAGAAGAGCGATCAAGTAAGATTAGGACACGGGGTGTTGGAATCGAGGTTGGAGAGCAGGTCTTCAGAGGTTCAGGAGAGCAATTTCCGTGCTTCTGGGAGCCCTGAAGCCAGACTGATGGTCATGGAGACAACCAACAGGTAAAGTGTGAAGTTTAAGCTGGGAGATAGACAGCTTTTCCAAGAGTTTGCCCAGGAAAGGAGTGATCGAGATTGGGCGATAGTTAGCCGGGCAGGAGGGGTCAGCTGTGGGTTTCTTAAGAGGATTCACAAGGGAGTGCTTCAGGGGCGAAGGGAAGCCACCAGTGTAGAAGGAGTAGTTGCAGAAGTCAGCCAGACAGGGGCCAAGGTGTCAATGTGGTCCTTGATGGTTTTGGAGGAACAGGGGTTGAACCTGTTTTGACGAGACGTTCATAGATTGAACTTGTCTAGAAACCTCGTCTGGTGAGCACAAGGGAAAGGCAGAGAAGGAGGGAGGAGAGGTGCTGAAGAAGGGCCAGGGGAAGAGCAGGGAGTAGAGGGGGTAAGGGGAGAGGAAGAGAGAGGACAGCATGTCCTGAGTTTTAGAGATGAAATGAGAAGCCAGTGGCGTGCAGCGGGCCTGGAGGAGGGGGTAGGTGGAGGTGGGCGGTAGAGACTGCAGCAGGATTGGCTAGCTCCTTGCAGCTTTTAAAGAGTTAGCCGAGTTGTTAGATGTCACAGACACGCAGACTTGGATGTGGGCTCTCTTCTTGGTGCGTACAGAGAGCCGGTATTGCCTTTGGAGCAGGCGACAGAAGAGTTTGTCAGAGGATGTACCGGAAGCATGCCATTTCCTCTCAGCCACCCTGCACTTGCATTCAAGGGTGGCTAGGTCTGAGTCGTACCAGGAGTTGCCCTAGGCTTTGGACTTCAAGAGAATCCTCATGACATGGGCAAGAGCATTGAGAGTATCATATATAGTAGAGTGTAGTATGCAGAGGGCTGTGTCAGGGTGGCACATAGAATTGGGCAGAGGGTAACCTGATGGGTGCACCTCGTTGCCAGAGTGATCTATGACTTATACGTTATGATCTTTCACAGTTTGAATAGGTTTCATAGACGTGTTCTTGGTAGGCTTTATGGTATGGAATGTGGCTGGGCATGCTTAGTTTGGGCATGCATGCAAAGGGGCCGGGTACTTTCAAGTATGTGTGTATGACTGCAAGAGTTCAGGATTAACCAAATGGACTCCTACAGACAAGTGGCCTCGTGCACAAGGGTAAGAGTGAATATGTGATTTTACATGTTAGTTTCAACATTTGGAGGCAAAGAGATTAACCAGGAACAATTTGGGAAAGTCCTGCAAGAGCATTCTGGAAACAGGCTTTGTTTTGTAATAACCGTGAATTGTGGTTGGGAAAATAAAGACTGTTGGAATTAGGTCAATACTTCATATGGTCCATAGCAGAGACAACCCAGACCTGCAATGCAGATTTTTCTGCATAAAGTGCATAAAATGTCTCAGGAGGATAGCTCGGGGGCAACGTGCTCGCCTTGGAAACAAGATGACACAGCAACACAGGTTCGATCCCTGGGTCCGCACTTAGAACCTATAGGTATTGAACACTTTAAAAATAACCTATCATATCATGTCTCTTATGAGCACAGGCTAGCAACATTCTTTGCAGATTTTAGAAATCGCCTGCAGATTTCAAAATGTTTGGAGAGTTCCAGCACATTCCCCCTCATTACCTATGGAATTTCTAACGTAACAGAAATGTGAATATTTCTTATGCAAATTTTCACAAAATGTTCCATAGGTTTTGGCTGCCTTTAGTCAGTAGTTCACTAAGCTCTCCTCCACCCGTGCCTTCATTATTGCTTGTCTTCACATGTGCACCTTATTACAGAAATATATGTGTATGCATTGTCAATGCTGTACCCCAGCAAAAGAAATCCTGCTCTTGTAATATTTTACTTCATGCATTGTGTTGCTGGTTAATTATTTTTTGTTTTACTTTTTTCAGGGTGCTATGGATACATTATGCATCAGGAATTTGGGTGTACCCCATTTTGGCAAAACTCGATGCGGTGGGAATGGTTGTTTTCTTTGCAGCTTCCTTTGTCGCCATGGCTCCTCTGTACCTCTTGGGGGAGTTTCTGACGAAGCGAGTCTGGGGTAAGTTGTGATGTGGCAAACTCTTTTGAGCACACCCATGTTGGGTGCAGGTTGTAGCAGCAGAATAGGAGCAGCTGTGCCACGCATCTCCTTATAGGTGCGTTGCAAAGGCCTGCACTGATGGGTGAAACTTCAGAGACCAATCTCTCTGGCATCCATCACTGATTGTATGTATTTTTGCATTTGTAAAGCGCACTAAACCCACTGAAATCAAGGCACTAAATGCGAGTGTGGGGTTGAGGAGTCTTCCCAGGGGGCACACCAGCCCTCATCTCTGCCTTCATTCCTGCTCTGCTTTGTGCTGGATAGCCCAGTGTCTCTGTACCCGGACTCCGACGGTGCTCCCTTTCAGCATCCTAGGCACATCCCAGCGCCATGTTCCCAGCCCGCCCTTTGCCATTCCCCCATGGCATTCTTTATAAATAATATAAGCGGTGCACTTCCTCTCGCACGCGCCAGCCTTGCGTTATTGTGGTAACCAGTGCAGGTTGCTTGGGGCCCTGCGCGTGTACTTGTAAATGGGGCAATAGGAAAATATGCCCATGCTTTTTGGAGCGGGTTATGCCACTCATGGGAATTATTGAACGCCACAGCTCACTGCTAACATGGACTCTGTCATTCCATAGCTTTGGGCGGGTGGGGGAGGGGGTGTGCTGCATGCACTTTGCTATGTAAAGTGAAAGTGACTCCGTTGAATGCCTATACTATTTTTTCATATTGGGCCAGTTCAAAATCAGACCCTCAGTGATACGAAAGGGGTGAAACTGTATCCTGAGTGTTGCCAAAAAAGTTGGATAGAGATGTTCCCAGGCAGATGGGCGGAGCTGCAGCTGCTTGGGTCGAAGCTCGCAGCTCTCCTTGTAGGCCAAACGGAAAGGAAGCTAGCCTTTTTGAAGCAGAAGTACATGGAGAAGGGGGAAAAAGCTGACCGGATTCTAGCTTGGAGGTGAGGGAACTCAAACAGGAGAGTGGATACCATCTGGTCCCTTGAGGGAGAGAAGGTTACTAGGGATGGTGCGATAGCGGAACAATTTTGGCAATACTATGAGCGTCTTTTTTTCCTCGGGTTACACAGGAGACGGTACCGATATTGATTGATTCTTGGATTCCTTGCCCATCCCCCGCCTACCCCCTTAGAGGGCTGATCCTCTGGAATTCCCCATCACGCCAGAGGAAATAATAGATACTATCTCTTCGCTGAAAGGGGGCACTACGGAAGGGGACGACGGATTCACGGTTCGCTTTTACAAATCATTCCACTCGGTTCTGGCCCCGTTCAAGGCTAAAATGTTTAATTCTGCCCTTGACATGGGAGCTCTCTCCCCTTCAATGCTGTCTGCCCTAGTCGTGGTTCTTCCCAAGGAAGGGAAAGATCCCGCCTACTGTCAATCCTATCGCCCAATATCGCTTCTCAATACTGATGTTAAAATCCTGGCCAAACCCCCTGCCAACAGGTTGGCTAAGCATCTTCCTTCCTTGGTGCATGGGGACCAAGTCGGTTTCGTTTCCGGTAGGCAAGGGGCAGACAACGTGAGAAAGACTTTGAACCTCATGCACAAAGTTTCGAGGTAGGATTTGGAGGCCTACCTTCTTTCGTTGGACTCAGAAAAGGCCTTCAACTGCGTTGAATGGCTCTATATGGGTAAGGTGCTGCAAAAAATGGGCATGGGGAACAAGTTCTTTGGGTGGGTGTCAGCCCTATATAATGGCCCTGTGGCAACTGGTTAATGGTTCCATCTCAGCGTCTCTGCCCCTCTCCAGAGGCACCCGCCAGGGGTACCCTTTATCTCCCCTTTTATATGCCCTGGCAATGGAGCCTCTGGCCATTGCGATAAGGGCGGACCATGGGATCTCGGGGGTTCAATGTGGCGAATGTGATTTCAAACTTTCCCTATTTGCCGACGATATCTTGGCCTACTTGACTAACCTTCATGATTCTCTTCCCCGTCTCTTTGACCTCATTAGAGTTTACGGCTCCTTCTCAGGGCTCAAGGTCAATTATATCTAAATCTAGCATAATGCCCATGGGCGCTGGGGACTCGGAAATCTGAGGTGCAGGGTATGAGAATATAATGGGTGTCCACCACATATTTAGGTGTCTATTTCCCGAGGACCATTGGTAAGATATTTGAAGGTAACTTTCCTCCCCTCTAGGCGAGAATCTCTAGGGATTTGGCACGCTGGGCCCCTCTCTCTCTTGTGGTTTGAACGCATGGTCACAATTAAAATGAATGTCCTACCCCGGCTTTTATCTCTTCTCCTCCCTCCCTATTGTTATCCCGGAAGCCTTCTTCAAGGTGTTGCAAGCTCAGGTTCTTCATTCTATTTGGAATGGCAAAAGGGCCAGAGTTAAGGTCTCAACCTTAACGCTATCAAAAGCATGTGGGGGTTTTGGTCTTCCCGACTTTAGGTTATATCATAAAGCAGCCCAGCTGCGAGTGATGTTAGAACACGAGGGATGATATGGGAACTTACTGGGCTTATATTGAGGACTTCCATGCTCACCCAAAAAAAGTTAGAGATCTTTTGTGGGCTTCCCCTAAATTCCTTTTCCTGCATCTTAAGAATCATCCAACCCTGGCCGTCATATGGGCGTCGTGGAAGCCAGACAAGGACAATAAACCGCTTTCCTCACGGCCCTCCCCCCCCGACATCCCTAAGTCCTCCTTTGGACCTTGGTTCTAGGGGTTTTCGTAATACTCGGGCTTGGTCGGACAAGGGGTTGAAGCGGGCATCTCTGCTCTTTTGCCAGGGTGTCTTCATTGAGCATGACCAGCTGTCCGAGGCAATGGGGGACAGCCCGATTTCTGTTTTTTAATATTTATGCCTTAAGGGGATTCCTACCCATCCCAGATGTCTGACCGGCCTGCTCGCCCCCTTACCCTCTTCGAGAGAGGCATTGTGGAGTCCACATCTAGGAAGGGTCCCCTCTCTAGGATTTATAACGCCCTAATCACAGCTAATTTGGATGGCAGACAGCTGTTTAAGCGGATATGGGAGGAAAGCTTGGGGGTGGTTCTCGAGGAGCCTACTTGAGGGAGATTTTTAGGTCTATTTTTTTCGGGGTCACTGTATACTCTGCAATGGAGCATGGATTCAAGTTGCTCCATTCTTGGCACCATCCCCCTGCCACCCTGTCTAAAGATGTTTGAGGATGTATCCCCGTTGTGCCCCAGGAGGTGCTCACAGCGCGGTACCTGGTATCACTTGTGGTGGGATTGCCCGGCCGTCCAGCTGTATTGGGCTGAGCTGCTTAGCTGGATCAAGGATATTGTAGGCATGTCCCCTTCCCTTCTCCCCTTGGAGATTCTCTTCGGTACACCTATGCCCGACTCTGAATTTTTCACCTTTCCAAGGGTGGTTGGGGCGCTGTTGAGAGCGGGGAGACTTGCTCTTGCTCAAAAATCGAAGAGCTCCTCCACCCCCTCCAAGACTGAATGGCTTGCCAAGCTTTGGTCCATCTTCACATATGAAAAACTGTCAGCTATAACCAACAATGCAATGTCCTCTTTGTGCAAGATTGGTCAGTTGTTCTCCTAAACAATGGTTGTGCTGCCATGAGACTGTAACTCCAATGTGTTGCTGGAACTCTTTATTTCCTCTGGTGTTCCTTACTGCCTGTTTACTTGTTTACCCGGGAAACTTCGGTGGTTGCCTTGACCCCACTATGTCAGTCAACATGAATGGTTTTTACTCTGTCTCCTGTTCTGTGCCATTGCTCTCTATCAATACCCAGTGCCCGATCAGTCATGGCGAGGTTATGTGCGGGGGGAGAGGTGGGTGGATTCAGGTGAGCGTGGGGGGGGGACATCATCTTGTGCATTCTTGTACCGGCGTTCCATATTGTTTTAGCCAGGGGTTACCTGGTTTTTGTGTACTGAAATGCTTAATAAAAACGAAGTTTTAAAAAAAAAGTTGCATAGGATGGAGATGTGGATCGCCCACACGAGACACTGCTATTCACACTGGCATTCTACCTTGAACTGCTCCTCCAGCTGCATAGGTCTGGCGCGGGGCTTTGTCTTACGATCAACAAGGCAACCCCACCTGCTTCTCTCCCTGCATCTGACTTTTCCCACTCTCCTTTAAATTCAGTGCTGCTCGGCTTCTAAGTCTTAACTCCGTGTTCAGCCCTATCTATCCACCTCTTGGCCCTTTCAGCTCCCTCCTCTGGGATTGGCCTGCTTCTAAACTCCTTGTACATGAAGGCTGCTGTCACCCGCTTATCAAACTTCATCCTTCTAAAAAAAAAATGTCATGCTTCCGCTAACTTGAATTTGCATCCCTGCTCTCTGGCCACACCTTGACTGTCTTCCAGGACCAACCAACTCCCATCATGGAAACCTTCCCATTCATCCCGCTCTATCTGACTATTCCCTTCTTCACTTCAAGGTATACCCTCTGTTCTTCCTCTGACCTGCCCAAAACTCCATTAGGTAAATGAAATGTCAAACCTGACGCTTTGCATCCCTATCTAGCTGAAATCAGATCCACTCTACACTCTCTCACCACCCTGAGCCTTCATCGGGCAAGACTTCCGCAAATTCAGTTTAGCCCTTCCTTCTACCTTTTTAATACCACTTATCCATCGCAAAACATTACTCCTGCTACCCCTCGTCCCCAGCCCTGGATCTCCCCTGAAGTGTGCCTGACTGCCCCAAAACCACATACGTCTTAATTTTTGGCACTGGCACATTGTTGCCCTCCCTCCTTCCTTCCTTCCTTCCTGAACTCCTGCAAGGGTACAACTACTACCGTGGGTAAAGCTAAGCCCATCTGTTTCACTAACTGTATCTCCTTGCTCCTGTGCAACCCCTGGAACCTTGACTATCCTTCAGGCCGTGGTGCCCCCCTCCACCCCTTCAACCGTTCTTACTCAGTCTTCCTCTTTGTCTACAAATGGTGTTGCCTCTTTCTTCTCATCCACGATCTCTAAGACCTGTGAGACTAATTGTTCCCCTCGCCTGCCCTCCTCCCATTTGTTAGTTGCTCCCCGGCCCACCTCCTTTGGCTCATTCTCTTACCTCACCTGCCAAACTGGTGTCACTTATCATGCTTGCCAACCTGTCTTGCACCTCAGTTAACCCTTCTCCCCATACAATAAAAGCACTAATTACCTGCTCCTACTGCTCCCCTCTTTAAACTCCCTCAAGAATCTGTGTTATCTTAGCCTGCTTACAAATAGCCATGGCACTGCCTATCCTAACAAAACCCCTCTGCTGATCCTGATAACCGTGCCAATTTTAGGCCCGTCTTCCTCCTCACATTTACTCCATCGCTTTTATAAACATGTAGTTTTCAGCCTGCTCACCACCTAGACAAACCATTGATCGCTCTCAAGTAGATCATTGGCTGCGCTCAGATCTAATTTATTTGGCTAACAGCATGTTGCCTAGAAAACCTCAATTTGTGGTACATAACACATATTCATGAAACATTTAGATATATAAATTGAAATGATTACGGACGCTTCTTCTCCAAGTTCAAAATGTCTAGTAACTCAAGACTTTTAAAAATAAAACTTTTTTGGGAAGAGTGTTTTGTTTTGTGTACTGGCTCTTTTTTAGGGAATAATATTTCAAAGGGTTCTACTGCCACACTGAATTGTCCCAATAATGTTCCTGCGCTCCATGCTTATGATGTAGCACAAATGTTACTCACCAGTTATCAATCTTTAAATATGTTTATTCTGTTTCATGTTCAGATTGCACTGTCTCCCTGCCGAGCCTACACACAGCAGATGGTGTTCGGTACCCGACAGGGAGAAGTGCTCCTGCTGAAAGAGCAAGCACAGGAAAATGAATCTGGAAACATGTGAACATCACCGGGGTGCAAATCAAGGCAGTGCAATTTTAACATGGAACAGAATGAACAGATCTAATGCTTGATGAGAACTGGTGACATTGGTCTTCCATCGTGTGCTACACTAATCCTGGAGGAGAAATTACAGTGATAAAGGAGGAACATTATGGGGACTCCAAACATTATTAAACATTGGTGCAATGTATTTATTTATTAGATATTTGTAAGGCACAACAAATTATGTTTCAAGGCACCAAAAGAAACAAAAAAAATGGGGGTACAAGGGAGAACGATAACAATAACGGTCCTACTAGGCCTTGTGACTTTCGGGTCATGCAAGTGCAGTAACAAGAAGTGCCGGGGCGGGGAGGAGTGCCGGTCGGCGCAAAGTGCTAGGTGGGAAGGCAAGTGTAGGGTAAAGAGGAGAGAGTTGAAGGGGGTTGAGGAGAGGGGGAAGAGAGCCACAGGGGCTAGGCAAGTGGGGAGGGCAGGAGGGAAAGGCCAGGGATTGCATGGGGGTTAGGGTCCACATGCTAAGTGTGAGGAGGGGGGTGGACTGGACGGGGTATTGGGTAATAATGTCCCCATACATAATTATATATGGTGACATTATGTATGGGGACGGGTTACGTGGATGTCTGCTGCTCCCCTTAAAAAAAAAAAAAAGAAATACAGGGGTTGCCAGGGTGTCCCCCGCATGTTCAATGTACAATTGTCTCAGCAAAAAAACTGCTACTTTGTCAGACATTTTTGTGGGGACATTATTACATGGAACCCTGGACGGGAGGGGGCCTGGTGTCCTGTAGTACTCCGAAGGAACCAGGAAGCCGGTCACTGCGGCAGAGGGAAATGGGAAGGTAGAAGAGAAAAGGAGGGTCTTGAGGAGCTTCTGAAACATGAGGAGATCCTGCCCTTCTCAGGCCTGAGGCGAGAAACCATTCCAGAGGGAGGCTCCTGCAGAGGATGGATATCTACCCCCACACTCTGCTTAAAGAGGTGTCTGATCTGCAGAGATTTGGAGCTAGAAATCCAAAGGGCTCCAGCAGGGATGTATTTAGGGACAGCAAGTTGTATATAGCGGGGGCCCAAGCCCCAGAAAGCCTTGTGGATAATGCAGAGGGTATTGAACTTGATCCTAGCAGCAACTGGGAGCCAGTGGAGAGATTTTAGGGCCAGAGAGATGCGGTCCCTGTCCTTGTGGCCAAGGATATTTTTCGCAGTCCTATTCTGGAGGAGTTGAAGGGGGTGGAGGGAGGATAAAGGAAGATTGAGGAAGAGGCTGTTGCAGTAGTCCAGCCTAGAGAGTATCAGAGCTCTGGAGACATTGGGCCTCATTACGAGTCTGGTGGTAACCCTGCCGGTGCTACGGGGCGGGTTGCCACCGGACTAGTAATATTTTACCGGCACCATACTTCCCGTTGCCACTGGGACATTACAAGTCCCAGCGGCGCAGGAAGTCAGGCGCTGGATTTCGTAATGCCCCCATTCCCATAGAGTCCAAAAGGACTCTATGGGAGTGTGGAGATGGAAACGCTTGCACCATTTCTAACGATGCCAGCGCTACCGTGAAGAGTCTGCCTACAGTGGGCGCTGCTCCCGGCAGGGTCAGACCTGTCGGTGCTGTGGATCCGGCAGGCAAACTTGTCATTTGCTGGTCCGGAAACAAGGGTGCTGATGTGCTTACCGGCACCCTTGTTTCCAGACCGGCAAAGCCGTAATGAGGCCATTGAGTTTCTGGGGGAAGGTTAGGAAAGGGAGAATGCCTCTTACAAAGTGCAGCTGATAGTGGGCCTTCTTGACAAAGTTCAGGATGTGAGGGGAGTCAAAGATGATGCTACGGTTTTTTGCCTCTGAAGAGGGTGAGGTGAGGGGACCCATAGAGGGCAGCCAGAGGGGAGGAGGGAGCTGGGGCCCCAATGAGAAGAATCTCAGTCTTACTGGCATTACGGCAGAGATCATTGGTAGCTCACCATGCCTGAATAACAGTCAGGGATGAGAGAGGAGGAAGTAGAGGCAGTGAAGGGAACCTTGAAGGAGAGCTGCGTGTCATCTGCATAACACTGGAAGTGAGGAGTGAAGGAGGAGATTAGGTGGGCCAGAGGGACAGGGTAGATGTTGAAGAGCCACAGCGAGAGGTTGGAGCCTTCAAGGACCCGACGGGAGGAGAGAGATGGGGAAGAGAAAAGGGCCCCGTTGAACCTGAGAAGGATGCTCCGAGAGGAATGTGGTCAACCAGTCAAGTGCCAGGCCTGTGATGCCAAGGGTGTTATGGAGCTAATTTGTCAGGAGGGCATGATTGACCATGTCCTAGGCAGAGGAAAGATCCAGAAGGATAAGAACGTAAGAGTTGGAGTTGATATTTCAGATCAAGTCTTGACGGATGTTCAGTAGAGCCATTTCCATGCCTCTGGCTGCTATGAAGCCAGACTGGTTTTCGTGGAGACCACTGACAGATTCAGTGTGTTGAATCAGTTGGGAGATGAGCTTCTACAGGAGTTTGCTCAGGAAGAGGGTAATGGAGGTAGTGCTGTAGTTAGCTGGGCAGGAGGGGTTGGCAGAGGGATTTTTGAGGAGAGCATGCACAAGGACGTGCTTGAGCGGTAGGTAGCAGGAAGGAGCCAGTGGCAAAGGAGTGATTACAGAAATTGGCCACATCAGGAACAAGGGAGGCAATGTTGTCCTTCATGGTTCTAGAGGAGCAGGGGAGCACCTATTTTGGACGAGACTTTCATAGAGACGACTTGTCTAGAGACCTCATCTGGTAATATGGGAGAGAAAGAGGAGAGGGGTGGCCAAGCAAGTCCCTGAGACCTGTGTAGGGGAGTAGAGGAGAGCAAGTCCTGTGTTTTGGTTAACAAGTGGGATGCCAGTGAAGTACAGAGGGTCAGGGATGTCAAGGGAGATGTGGAGACTGCAGTAGGATTGGCATGTGCCTTGCAGATTTTAAACAGTGCGCACGTTTTAGTGGCACAAGAGATGCAGGCTTGGATATGGGCCCTCTTCTTCGAGCTGGTGGAGAGTCTGTGTTGCCTTTGGAGCAGGCAGCAAGCCAGTCTGTCAGAGGATGTGCCTGATGCCTGCCACTTCCGCTCAGCAACTCTGCACTTAGTGTCAGAGAGGCTAGTTCAGAGTCATGCCATGTGTTGCGCTTGGAGGCAGGCTTCATGCGGATCCTCCTGACTGGGGCAAGGATGTCCAGAGTGTTGGTGATAGAGAGATGAAGATTAGCATGGGCAGAGTCAGTGTGGGAGTCTGTGGGAGGGGAATGAAAGTGGCTGCAAAAGCAGCAACTGACACTTGCTTCATCAGTCGAATGACTGAGAAGGAGATTGGCATTGCAGGCAGAGGCTTAGCTGGGGACTTACGAGTTCCAGCTGAGAGGACAATGGAGCATGGTCAGGCCAGGAAAGAGGTAGAGTGTTGAAGATGGGGTTGTCAGCTGAGATGAGAGAATCCAAGGTATGTCTGGCAGAGTGCATCGGACCGGAGCTATGAATGGTGGGGGAAAGAAAGTCACAGAGGCTGCAAAAGAGTCCAGTGGCTGAATCGAGCGAGTCAAGGTCAATATTGAAGTCTCTGAGGAGGAGAAACGTGGAGGTGGAGGCAAGAAGAGAAGAGGAGAGGTCAGACCACTCTGAAAGGAAGAGGGAAACCTGACCAGGGGTCCTGTAAATGGTGAGAGTCGACGAGATGGTTGGAGAGACGCCAAGCCAGCAGGCGAGTCATTTGAAGGAAGAGCAGGTCTGAGTGGAATTGATAGCAGCAGGGACCCATTCAGGGAAAATCAAGGCCACTACGCCTGCAGACCAGTTAGACATGGGCTTAGAGAGGATCTTGTAGCCCTCAGAGGAGTGTGTCAAAAGCAGTGACAGAGCTGGCAGTGAACCACGTCCCAGTGAGAGTGAGAACGTCAAGGTAAAGTCTTCAAGAAGGAAACATATATCAGAGGAGTGTTTAACAGCAGAGCGAGAGTTGAGGGTAGCTAGGTGAAACTGGTTGCCACTTTGAAGGTCTTCTGAGGAGGGGTACAGTGATGTGGTGCGCCCCTTGGTGGTGAAGGGAGGAAGTTGATGAGAGACGGAAGACGCCTATCAAGATGGAGGAGGTTGGGCTGAGAGCCTTGGGCCATTACCGGGCCATTACCGTGCCATTCTGATAAACAATGATGCACCTAGAGGATGAGAAGCATACCAAAAGTACTTGCCATCTCGTACCACCATTAATGGGTGACGAAGAGAAAGGGGAGAGGACAACAACCATGTGGGGATCCATAGGTCCGGAAAGGGAGCAACAAAGAGAATGTCTGTAACAGTCTGCCTGGAAGAAGCGTTAACGTAGGTGTTGGCGATGGACAGGCCTGGTTTGGCGACCAGGAGATCTTTCTTGAACGTTTTCCTTCAAGGCTTTGAAATAGAGGTAGGATGGGTGATAGAATAGCAGTTAGAGTAAATAGTGGTGATGGAGAGCACCATGGAGGGAGAGGGCAGAGTGAGGAAGGCGGAGACAGAGACTGAAAAATTGCACAAGACACAAACTCACCAGGCGGCCTAGCAGCAAGACAGGTGCAGACGAATCGGGTGCATTTTGTCACACAGGTCACCGAAAGGGGTATTGCGGTGCTGCAGCAGAGGAGGAAAGAAGGCGACTCAGGTGGGATGAAACCCAGGCGGCCTAGCAGCAAAACAGGCGCAGACAAGTCAAGTGCACGAGACTGGATTAGGACACCCCTATGGAATGGTATGCTCCGAGTGCTCGAAACTGGCGATAGCCAGCTTTGATTATAATTTTAAAAAATCTATAAATGTAAAAAAATAAATTCTTAAATTACTACATTTACATCCATTTAAGAAACTGAGAAGGAACAGTAGTAGTAATTTTAAATGTATGGACCTTATGATTTGATGAGTATCTATTAAGTACCACAAAGTGAGGCTTTATAGGCAAATGCACTTGTATATCCTAATTACGTTTGGAATGCAATCAATTAGCTATTCTAGAAAAATGCATAGCATGATAATTTGCCTTCTAAAAAGACCCTGTGACAGGGCTTCTATTCTGTATTGCAACTGCAGCACCAATTTGTCAGTTACCTAGGCCAACACAGAAGACTATGCCCCCTTCTGAAGCCCCCACAAATATTGCAGATTACCAACTACCTTGAAGTCAACTGTCTCTGTAACTCCCAGTGCATCTTCGGTAGCTGTCATCCCCGGAAACAGCAATGACCCACGTCTCTTACCTTCTAACCACTGCTCACCACTCCAAACTCATCTCTATTCCTCATTCTTCTTGAACTGTCCATGACTACAAGATGGTTACTCACCCCTCCCTTCAACATCTCTCCCTTTGGCTTCCAGGACACTGCACTTGCTTGGATAGCCTCTGATCAGTAACTCTCAATCGCCAGAGCTCTCATACCTCTGATTCCACCCACCTCCTAGTGGGAGACCTCAAAGGCTCTGTCCTAGGCCCACTACTCCCACCCTCTAAGCCTCCTCTTAATAGACTTCTCTCCTCCTTTGGTTTCTCCTACCACCTGTTTCATAATGATACCACATTGTAACTCCTGACCTTCCTTCTCACATTTCTGCCACTCTGCTATCCAACACAGGATGTCCCTTTGTCTTATGGTTGACTCTTCTATACATTTAGTGATCTACTTTCAAGGGCACCTCGGCCCCACCTCACCCTCTCGATCTTCTTGATTTTCTCCTGACCAGAAGGATGAAGGCATGCAGCTTTGAGGTTCTCTTTTACTGGGATCTTAAACTCCACCAATTCATAACCTCCACCACTTCAAATGCCAGCCAAAACCTACTTGCCACCAGAAAAACATGCCACTGTATAACAGTCTACACAACTAAAGCGGTCATATAAACCCTCTTACTCAACTTCGACTCTTGCTTCAGCCTTTGTCGCCTTCTCCCATCTCCAACAACTCTAAAATTAGCCACGTGCACTCTTTACAACTTCCCCTGTTCTTCTCCTGCCTCTGCTCATGGACTCCATGCTGGCTGGCTTTCCGTGTATCACAGTTCCCTTTTGAAATGTCTCCCCTTGGTTTTTAAATATATCCATGGCTTAGCCCCTCCTTACCAGCTTTTACTACTCAGTTTTTATCTACTTGCTTGGGCGCGATTTCTCAGTTCTCGGTTCCCCGTCGTCCTTGTGCCGCCTCTGCTTTTCGGCTCTTTTGCCCTCCTTGCGCACTTTCTCTGGACCTCCCTTCCTCAAGGTTTAAATAAATACCACCATTATTCCAGCCATCGAATCTGCCCTTCTGTCCCCGGCAAGTGACTATACACCGCCCATCCCATAATTCCACCTCGATTTGCTCCTTTTCTCCCCTGTATAATCTACTTTAAATATCTGTATATTTTACGAGATGTATGTAGTCTTTCTGTTTTGTCCCCAGGCCTTGTCCTCCTTGTGATCTCCCTACAACTCTCCCTAAAACAAGCACAATCCTTCTTGTGTACCATTTCATCCTAATGCAGTTCCTTCCTCACTGTTGTACTGTTGTGTACAGCATTTCTGGTGGAAGTGCTTGCCTTTCTTTAATAAATGCAAATCTCCTCCCCCGCTGTCCCTGGCCTCTTGGCCTCTTTGTTCTCATTTCTCTGTCCACAGTTCATCAGAGAGTACTTGAACCTCCGGGCCTCACCCATCCGTACTTGGCTGCCGGTTTAACTGCCCCTGATGCCCCGAACACAGGCACTGACTTGGTTCCAAAGGTTTTCTCCGCCCGTTCCACTCCTCTGGAAAACTTAGGGGGATCGTGGGGGTGCTGGACTTACATCTGCAACATCCGAACCATCATGGCATGCTTCACTCGGACCAGCCGGCAACAACTTTTTGTCACTGTTTCAGACAGACATTTTTGGGATCTCTGTGATTACTGCGATGTAAAGGTGGTCGGAATAGGGGGGCGTGGCCTGGAGCTGCTTCGACCGGCATGTCTGCCTAAGAGCTCCCGCCTGGCCCAATACGCCTTTACCCACAAATGCCGCTTCCAGAGTCCGTCAGAGCCCGGAACTGAAATCTCAGGTGGGGGAATCCCCTTCTGCAGGCGCTGCTCGAGTGGGTCCTGGCTCCGACCTAACATGACCTGATGCGGTCCCTCACCAACCCCGGGACCCACTCGGCGGTAAAATGGCCGCCGCGTCTCCATGGCCCGGAGGCCTCCCAGGAGGGGGAGGAGCGGTCATAATTTCGCTGCTGAACTGCCGCTGAGTGGACCAAGCCATCCTCAGCTTGCTCACTGCCTGCCTGATGATAAAGATATGCTTCTGAGTCCATAGACCGTCTTCCGACCAGTTCTGCGGAGCACATACCACGGCGCCTGCCGAAGCAGCGCTCCACAGCAGGCAGGCACAGGAGGATCCCCAGCTCTCCACCATCTCCTGCCTACTGGGTTTGTTTCGCTATCTCCCGCCCGGCTCCAAGCTTCCCGGCACGGGGGCAAGACTACGCCGCCCGAATCAACGCAAACCTTCAAGAGGACTCATCCTACTCGCTGCCCCTGGTGCGAACGCCCATCAATCTTGAACCCCCCGCCCCTACCGTGGCCGGGTGCTCCGACTCCAGCCCCGACTGCCAGGGGAGGCCCCATATTCTCCCCATACACTCACCGGCTCCCGCAGGGCTCCTGACCGGGGTCTCACCTTCCCTGCTTTGGTTGCCAGACCGCTGGGAAGAGGCCCCAGCACACGCCAACCCAGCTCTCACCTGAGGCGGTGCATCTCGGCCACCTCCAGCAACGGACACCGAGCACCCAGGACCCGTTGGCCTTCTGGGACTCGCTATCATCTCGCCACCTCCCGCCCGGACCCAAATCCCCTTGCACAGCAGCAGGGCTATCCGGCCATAAAATGCCTGAGCCATCAGAACGGCTTATCCCGGCCACCACCCTGGCCGCGGCCCCCCACGCCCCTGCCGCTCCCGCAGAGTGTTAAGATGGTTTTCTGAACTCTGTCCTGGAGGGGAAGAGGTTCAGAAGGCCAGCCTAGTTTCTTGGAACAGGGTAACCTCTGGACAAGCCAGACCAATCAGGGTAGCGATGGTGGCGGTCAAGACTAGGTCTCAAGAGGGGTGAGGGTGGCTGAAAGCCCGCAATGAGCACACAAAGCAAGGATGCTTACAAATTAGTCCAGACAGGTGTTATATTAAAAATATAAGACACATTTATTACAAGGCCTTTGTAACATCGACCATAGTAAAGAATCATGGTAAAACTCCAGTAAACCAACACATCACAATCCATACAATATATATACAAGACCGAGGGGTCTAAAGAGTTAGAAGCATGAAATATGCAGACCACCTAGATGGGGAGGAAAACAGGCAGTGCAAGTAATCGTTGGACCCAGTTCAACATCAGAGGCCACCTAACTAGAAGGAAGTCTGAGCCCTACGAAGAGTGGAGCCTTGTGCTCAAAAGTACCTTCCCACGCGGGTGCCAACGGGTAAAGGAGAGTCTCTTCTGGGAAATCAGGCAGTTCAGAAAGGTGGACGAAAAGATGGTGAACAAATTCCCGTTACTCAGGCGAGGCCTCCAGTTGGGGGCAGAAGCAGGGCGTGAGTGCGGGAAAGGGTTTGCTGCTTACAACAGCGATGGAAAGCCGCAGGCTCCTGCGGGAGGGCGACTGGTTAGGGTTTTTACTACTCACCGGTCCCCGATGCAGGCAGACCAGGCTTCTCCGGTTCAGTTTCGGTACTAGCAGGTTCAGATGCGATCAGAGAGACATCTCGACACCATGTAGATTCCGAGACAGCAGGAGTCAGGGTCGAGGGTGTCCCAGATGCAGCGAACACGCACAGGTTTGTTACCACAGCAGGGCAACTCGTCAACCGCGTGTATTCCGGTCCTAAAGCACACGTCTCACTTCAGACCTGGGAACGCCAAGTGTACCAATCGTGTGAGAGTGCCAAGGACACGGGATTAGCAGTAAGCCAGACGGCGGTGACGGAGCAAGGTTCCTGTGTAGACTGGTCAGTCCACTGGATGGCCCAGGGAGGCTTCCGAAGGCTTACGTACAGGATTTGGTGAAGATGCCTAGAATAGTTGTTTCCACTATTCTAAAGGGTCGAAGCACCTTTGCAGACCTTCTCGTACGATCAGAGGCCGAGTGGTCTCGCAGGACGACAGCAGTGCAGGGTGCCAAACCTTCAGCGGGTCACCAGCGATTCCTCGACTCAGCTTCTTAGTTGCAGGATACTTGGCTCCTTATCCTTTTGTTTGTGAGAACTCAGGGGATCGACCTGGTAGTGGGGTTTTCAGCCTCCTCTTATCCACAGTTCCCTTCGCGCCAAAACGGAGAGGGCCAAATGGGAGATCCGCTCACAAACACTCACACCATACGTGGACTTATCACGGACCACGGTGGTCCCAGGCATTCAGGACACTCTTGACTCTCTGGCACCCAGGATGTGTATTGGGGCCAGACATCCCAGCCCACATCCTGAAGGCACACACAAGGCATGCAGAAGCCCGCAAAAGCGTTGTTTCACGGGAAAGTGCATGACCAAATAAGGACTGCCCCGGGTCGGCTTGACCTGGGTGAAGGTGAAGGGGCAAGACAGTCAGCAGACAGGACAAAACCTTGTGGCATGGCCATTTTGGAGGCCAGGCCCCCATTTGGGCCAAACGCGGTTAACATGGCAAAAAGGGGTTCAAAACACAAAGAAACGATAGTCCCGTCCGTGACACACTTGCACATTTCATAATAAATCCAGCGAGAGTATCTAGGGCCTTTGGAATGACTAGAGACCCAAGAGCGCGGTAATGTAAGTTATGGTGCACTCTTGTTTCATGTTGCTCAAAAGCTGCAACATGAAGAAAGGACTAAGGGAAACAAAGTCTCCCAGTACTGACTGTCTTAAAGAATTGAGCGAAAGCCCAGAGGAGTGTGGCGGAAGGCTGCGCTTCTCTGGCAAAGTCTAGATCAGATTGTAAAACAACAGCAAAATGTTTGGGGGTTGCCACATGGAAGGAAGATTACCTACAATTATGAAATCTTTCCTAACAGAGTGCACGGACACTTACTCCGGCTAACAGTGAAGACCCCCAGGACACCCCCCCCCCCCCTCTAAACCACAACCAACTCACAGGCACCCTCGGGCGCCAAGGACTCGCGATCTTTCGGGCCTGCAGGGGCTGCGGACCCGACCATCCGCCCAGGCTGTTCCCAGCACTCCGTCCCCTCTACCTGAAACCCTGCCACCCAGCCGCTCCCGTAATCACAGCGGAGACCCAAATAGCAACCAGCAGCACACACCCAGCAGCACCCAGGGAGAGAAATCTGCTCCCCGAAGCAACCTCCCAGAGCAGCGGGATCACCCCGGAACGGCAGACCCGCACTGCAGTGTTAACAGCACACCAGCACCTGGGATACCAGGTGAGGAGTCTGGGGGGAAGAGGGCAACCTGGCCTGATTCAGGTGGGTCCCCGGATCTGGCACCCACAGACATAGCGGCCCAATCACCAGGAACACTCAACAGCAGGTCCCTCCGGACCTAAAACCCAAATCAGCACAACCCCCCCCCCCTCCCCAAATCCCAAGCTCACTTCCACCGCCCAACTACTGCCAAGGAGCATATTTCAACTCGCCTTGGCCGGCGGCAGCCGCGGAGGGGGACGGAGAACTAACACCAGATCCACATCTGCTTACACGAAGTATTCGTGGGATCACCCATACAGAAGCTTATCCACCTAAATCCATCGCCCACAAAATGTCTAAAAGCAGGAAATCAGCAAAATAAACTGACATCGCCACTCTCATGGCTACCTCAACCGCTGAAAGGGCTAAGAAAGCTGACCCACCTGAGGACTCCAGCAAGAATAGCATCCCCACACCAGCGGTACCGGAGCCCAATTCACCACAAGTAGCAACTAAGCCGACCTTCAAGACCTACTATCAGCCCTAACCAGGGAAATCCCAAAAAAGCACTGAAGAAGTTACCAAGAAACTCAACTCCTTGGATAAAAGGGTGGGGGAGGTAGAGCATCGACCCACCGAAATGGAATCGGAGGTCTGCGACCAAAGATTTGAAATTGAACACGATAAGGACAGAATTGCTGCCCTTGAGTAGAGATGCAACACCCTAGAAGCAAAACAGGAGGATTTGGAAAACCGTTCGCGGAGGAACAACATCAGGGTCCGAGGAATCCCAGCCTCTATCCCAGAGGCAGAATTAAAATTATACACATCGGATCTCTAGACCGGGTACACAGAACGATCCCAAGGAAAACGTCCACGTTCCCCCCAGATGTGCTTGCTAGGATACACTTTTTCCTAATAAGTGGATATAATGCGGGAAGCAAGTCAGATGCGACAGATCACCTTCCGAGGAGCGACAATCTCACTTTACCAAGACCTAGCAAACTCAACTCTCCAGAAACGGAAAACCATGCCGCCCTTGAGTCTGGCTGCAAGAAAAGAAAATTCCATATCACTGGGGATTCCCCTTCTCAGTAAAATGTAGATGGGAGGGATCACAGAGACAAATACAGTCTATGAAAGAAGCAGAGAAACTCATGGGCCAAAGAAGAGCAGAGGGGGACTCTCAATCCGAAGAAACAAACCGTCCTTACCGGGACAACTCTCCAGGGGGAGCGTGGTCTAAAACCAACAGACTGCGCAGACTCAGGGGCCCTCCGAAGAAAGACGGCGACATGGGATGAGTACCCGGCAAAGGCCCTGTGGCCCTTTAGCCCTCAATCCTCAAACAAAGACCATCCAATTCCGTCTACGAATCTACCTTCGTAAAGATAAGTTGCGCACAAGCATTTGACAGAAACGCGGGCAGCGGCAGAACTTCACCAGGGTTCATCTCGGCGGCCCAGTTGGCCAACACCGAGCGTATTGGTGCCACTAGTTCCCCAGTGGCAGTAGGATGTTGTTTCTGCTACTAGTTCAAAGTTGGGAGGTGGGGAAGAGGAGGGGAGAGAATGGGACTTAAACGGACAAACCCAAAGCTATGGACATTAATCATCTCCAGTTCTGTCCTTTTTCAATTCAACGGAACATGCAACAACAGAAAGCAAATTACCACTTCATTTCATCCGCAAAAGCCACTTCTAGACTCACAGAACTGGTTGGGGGAACGAACCATGAGGCACACTCAACATAACAGAGCAGGCGATGGCTGATACAAACGAAATAAGAATACTCGCCAAGAAAGCCCTGATCAGTTGAACACCGACTGGGTCAACTATCCGGAGACATTGTGCTGCTTCAAGAAACCCATCTATTAAAAGAAGACGAACACCGCATAAAATTCAAAAGATTCAAGAAAGCTTACTTCGCCTTATCAGGGAAGAAGAAAAGGGGAGTAGCAATACTACTCGGCCACAAAATCCCGCTGTCCAAGATCACAATAAGGAGAGATCCAGAGGGCAGCTATTTCCTACTCAAAGGCTTCTTTGAAGACCTCCCTATCACGATCGTTACAATTAACAGTCCCAATACAGCCCAAGGCAGCTTCATCACGGACATTCTTCGACTATCTCAACCTTCCGCGAAGGCCACCTGATCGGTGGGGATTTCAATTCCATGCCAAACCCACAGCTGGACAAAACGCTTCCCCGCACAAGCAGACTTTACACAGGCCCTATTCCTAGCCAAACTATTCAGAGAGACAGAGCGTAGATGTCTGGAGACTGCACGAGACTACACGTACTACTCCAATGTTCACAAGGGCTATTCAAGAATAGACTTCATTCTAATCTCCGGAATACTGTTCCCATGTGTTAAAAGCTCAAAAATCCATACCTGCATGATCTCCGATCACGCTCCAGTCTCTGTGAATCTAGCCATATCAGGCCAAAGAAACCCTATCCAGAGGTACTGGAAACTAAATGACTCCCTCTTACTAGACGTTAGCATCAGAGCCGAAGTGGAGGACGCAATATCCAACTACTTTAAGGAGAATGAGTCCTCCCCCACCAACATAATCTGGGACGCAATGAAGGCGGTAGGCAGAGGCGTGCTGATCGGGGCAGGAGCGGAACAGAGAAGAATCTCAAACATAGCTAAAACCAAGCTGGAAAAAGAGGTGGTCCAACTAGAAGCTCAGCTAAAAGCACGCTACTCCAGGAAATCGGAAAGAGCCCCGAGGAAGGCGAAGATAGCCATGGAAATGCATTGCACCGACCGGACTGCCAAATCACTAGCATATACAAAACAGTTTTATTACAATAAAGGGAACAAAGCAAATAGGATATTCGCACAGATGCTAAGGGCGATCCGAAGCCGAAAAATGGAAAGCTGCTTTATTACGAGACGGATAAAATCAATGAACTATTGAGGTATCATAAATCCACAATGTCCGGAGATCCCACGGTCCTAGACGAACTACCAGAATATCTGAGGGCGCTGCCCCCCCAAAAGCTTAGTCCAGCTAGAACCCCTGGAAGCCCCTATCAACGCTGATGACATCATCGAATCCATCAAAGCCCTCAAATCTTCTGGCCCTGATGGACTTTCCGCAAACTTTTACAAAAAATTTGCCAGAAACTTGGCACCCCAGCTAGCCGCCTTATTTAACTCCTTTCTATCCACAAGATCAGTCACAAAATCAATGGCCGAATCGATCACAGTCCTACTACACAAACCCGGGAAGGATCCCGAGCTACCTGACTCTTACAGCCCGATATCACTCCTGAACAACGACTGCAAGATCTTCGCCAAAGTATTATCTAGAAGACTGGGGCCGGTCCTCCCATTCTTAATAGACCAAGATCAGATGCGATTTATCCCTGGAAGAGGGACCCACGACAAAATCAGGGGAACGATTATCTTAATTGAGACTGCCCACAAAACGAAGATGGGCATGGCAGTGATCTCACTAGATGCCCACAAAGCCTTTGACCGGGTGGACTGGGGCTATATCCATGCGGTCCTTGAGCACTTTGGCTTTGTCCCCAACTTCACCACATGGGTTATGGCCAACTACCAAGTTCCCACAACTTCGAATTAACGGCACTAGGTCAGGACATATACACATCTCCAGGGGCACCAGACAGGGTTGCCCACTATCACCCCTAGTTTTCGCCCTGTCCATGGAACCCTTCGCCGCTAGAATTAGACAAAATGAGAGTATAAAGGGGATTCTGGTGGGTGACCAAGAATACAAAATCGCGCTATACGCCAACGATGTATTAATCACTGCCACAAACCTACCAACATCCCTGGAGGCACTATGGAAAGAAATCGGGGAGTTCAGGGCCCTATCAGGATTCAAGGATACCTATCCAAATCCTCAGCCTTACCCATTAACCTCTCCACCCAAGAAAGAGATTCCCTTACCCCATTTTCCCCAATCCCATGGGCCAAGGGTGCAATTGAATATCTTGGGGTCCAGATCACCTGAGACCCAATGCGACTGTACTCGAACAACATCCCGCAATTAATCAGCGACCTGCAAAACAACCTCAAAAGGTGGAAGCAGCAGGAAATCTCCTGGTTCGGGCGAATTACCGCCGTCAAAATGAACCTGATCCCCAGATGGCTATACCACTGTGCAGCACTACCAATACAGATCCCAGGCCCTGCCATAAAAGCTCTACAAAAGAAAATACTAGAATTTATTTGGGGGGGGACCTCGAATTTACAAACAAATTATGCTGAAGGGGATACCACAGGGGGGCTGGGAGTACCTGACTTGGCCAGATATACCCTAGCCGCTCAATTATCACGCATTCTCCTGGGTGCAAGAAACAGACCCCCTGAAATGGAGGCAAACCGAAGAGTCCTGGTGTCCGGTCCCATTACCCGATCTCCCACACCTGCCAAACATAAAGCCACAGGCAAACAGCGGCCCCTATCAGCCATGACTGTAACGACCCATTGCTTGAAAGCCGCAGCTCGGAAATGGGGAATTCGATGCGCCTTGGGACCCTTGACCCCCGTCTGGAACAATCTTGATTTCTCACCGGGAAACCCCCCACGGGACTGCCAAGCCTGGGCAGTAGGGGGCCTGGCGAAAACTAGCGACTTTTTAGAAGAGGGCTCACCCATCACGGTCGAGAGATGCAAAATAAAATTCGGAGTGGGAGAGCGGGAAAGATTTCGCTATACCCAAATCAGGCACTGGATGTTCCACAGAACAACCCGCGAAAAATGCTCTAGAGAACCAACAGCGCTGGAGCTCACGTTAACAACGCCAACCAGCAGAGGCAGGACTTCGACTATCTACCGGCTCCTAGACAGGTCAGACCCCGCAAAAAAAAGAAAGATATATGACAGAGTGGGAAAAGGATCTTGGGCGAGAAATTGCGGTAGAGGAATGGGGGAAAATTTGGGTCAGATTGCACAAAAGCTCACAATGCATCACGAACAGGGAAGGGGGTTACAAACTTTGCTACACATACTATATCGCCCCTACTAAAATTCATAAAGCCAACCCAGATATCCCCGATGCATGCTGGCGCGGTTGCCCAGTCCCCGGATCACTATTCCACTTGTTGTGGTCCTGCCCAAAGGCAGAGGTATACTGGAAGGAAGTCCTAAAACATATCAAAGAAATCTACGGGCTCTCCATACCTTGGGTCCCAGGAATTGTCCTTATAGGCGAAACTGGAGACTGGGCATTCCCGATCTCAGGCCAAATACCCCGCCTATGCAATCACCACCTACTGGCCGCAAAAATTGCAGTGGCCCGACTATGGAAAGACGAAAGTGGCCCCTCAATTGCCTTATGGTGGGCCAAATGCTGGGACATAGAAGTAGCTGAGAAAATCACGGCAATACGAACAGGCTCCCTAAATGGAACCCTGAATATATGGGACCCATTTTTGGACTACGCGGCCAAATTCCCAGCTCTCACTAGGAGACCCCCACTCACCAGATGGCTCCAATGTAGCCCACTTTACTGAACACCAGAGCTCTCCAAAACACACCAAAGTCAAGACGGACACCTAGCTGCGACCAAGATGAGCCACCGACAATGGCCAGGAGACCAGCAACTACCCCCTCCCCCAACCTACAAACATTCCGAGAGACACTTCATCGTGAATTAACTTAAAATTATTGCATTGTTTTAATGAATATATTACTTTGGAAAAATCAATAATGTTATTAAAAAAAAAAGGTGGTCGAAATAAAAAAAGGTGAAATTTCTGCGGTCGCAGTGAAGTAAGTGGACGCAGTAATGGTATGATCCCTATTTATTGAGGGGTACCAGAAAATGCAGCAGAAAATATTTTGGTAATTAGCAATGTGACAGACTGTCAACTTCTCAAAACGAAATGTTCACTTTTTATAGCCTATTTGGTTAATTTGACTTGCAGTTAGTAGATAAATGTAGAGTTTGTAATGAAGCAATTTAAACTCAACAATGTTTGCAAATGGGTTTCCATAACTTCTGTTTAGTGTTTGGTTTGTGGGACTGTAATTTGTGGTCACAGCCTGCATAAAACCAGCTCCCTTGCTGTTTCAAAATAATGATCATATGCAGGTGACTTTATCAAACTTGTAAGCATCCAGAGGAGTGAAACTCCGGTTTTCTTGTGTGGGGTGGGGATTCTCATCCAGTCCTGCCTTTTAGGCTCCCATCAAGTCTGGGGCACTGAGTACACGGGTGCTCCGGGGCACCTCTGGTAGCAATCTGCCTAAATGTTCCTATCTTTTCAATGGAACGTCCCTAAAATGTGGCCACCGGCAACGGCCGGGAAATTCAGAAGTTAGCTACTTGCATCAAGTTGTATTCTAGTGCCCACAGTTGTTCATTGCATTGTAAAAATACAACTGCAAATACCGTAAAAGAATACATAATGTCCTAGGCTAAAAAGCCAGGGCTTGCAGAATGCCGCAAGCTTGACAGGAGGCAGCTGAAGAGGTTTGTTGATTCAATAGACTTTTTTTGTGTGTAAAGTGTAGATATACAGAAGGCGCGCATCCTACCACCGAACACTCTCAGCCTGATTTGTTTGGCGTTGGTAGCCCCTTTTCTGTGATGCCACCCCCAGCTTGATCCAAGCGTGCCCCTTAATAGTGGGCTCTCTGCCCTTCATTCATCCCCCATGGACAATCGCAGAAGGCGGTATCTGTGCACGCAATACACGTTTTGGCAAGACAGGCAGAAATGTGTGTGTGTGTGTGTGTCACACAAAAGCCTGAATCCCCTAGTGCACTCACGCTACCATCACTTGGAGGGCAGGGTGCCTTCCTAAGAAAAACACATGATCCGGCACTAAGCTTGGTGAGTGAGGGATGTGGCTTGGGAATTGCAATTGGCTGGTTAAGCAGTCAGCCTGCACAGTTGCCTTTCCTCATAACTCCTGCAGAACTGGTGCCAGGGTGTGAGGCCTCCACCTACTTTCCCGGTGGAAGAGCTGCTTGCCCCGGCCTGAGACCTAGGGCTTGTCACAGACCACACCTCTTTGTCGACCCTCTCTCACCATATGCTTGCACCTGCTCCTTTATTGTGCCTGCTGTGCTCTGGGAGTTGCTGTAGGGTTTAAGCCCACGAGCAGTTGTGTTGCGGAATTTACCCAAATATCCAAAGCAGGAGATATACAGGAGGCAACTCCGTATGACGCATTTCATGAGTGTCAAAAAAATTAAAAGCTTTACCGGTTCATCCATCGTGCAAATGAGTGATGCAGCTTTCTACGGGAGGTGCCTCAAACAACTGTGCTGCCTTACACATTCTATCCAAAATATCTACTTAAGAACAAGTGAAGAGCATACCAGTTGGAACATGTGAAATGGAATTCTGGAGAGAGAAAGTGTAGCGCCATTTCAAGAATGAGACCTCGCCATTGCATTGGGCACATCTGTGTTGTCACCTGCTCTAATATCCCTTCCTGTGATGGCACCTGGAGCAAACATTGTGCCTTATGTCTCGGTACCGCCTACCCCCCACACACCTCATAAAATGTAATAGTTAGCACTGTTGCTCACAGATCCTCCTCGTTCCTTACCAACACTGATGCTCTTACGTGTTGACATTCCCTATGTAGGCTACAGAGGAACCACAACTCCTGGTGAGTGTGGATTTCTAGCAGTCGATTTATTTTATTTTAGTCATGAAAAGCAAATTATGGAAGTTCTTGAGCCCTGGCAAATCCTCCAAGTAGTATTACATGTCACTTAAGTGGGCAGTGCCCAGACCTTGCTCCCCAGTGCTTGGTAGCACAAAAAGATGGGCTGTTTCCTTTGGTGGCATGATCAACACTGATTACCACGTGGTCGGCGCCCTGGTGAAATGGCATTGATGAGCTCAAAACGATGTGTTGGGATGGAGACAAAAAGAATCCCTGGTGTAGTGTTGGTGAAAACGTTTTCTTCCATCACGCTTTGTTTTTCTATTTGCAATGGAATCCACGCACAGTGCCACTTATTTTTGGTTCAGGTTTCAAATGTAGCCTGGGGATTAAAATGCTCTTCATTTATTGTACACCATTTTGTTTTCTTCACTTTAGCCAGGAAATGAAATGAAGACCCTGTTCTCCAAGTTACACCTAAACTTCTTTTCTAGCAAGAGTTCGGAGCTGAAGGCCCCTTTGCACTCTTGTGCTAGTTTTTATTTTCTGATCTCTGTACAATTGTAGGGTCGACTACAATATCGCTCTGCCCTGAGCTTCTGTCATAGCAAAAGATCTTCATCAGCATGTGTAAGGAAGCATACAATGAGAATGGAGCAGTTGTGGTAGCAGCTTCCCAGGCTGTCCACAGTATAGCAGAGCTTTGCAACCTTTGACTCTGCTGATGTTTTGAACTAAAATGCTCATCAGCCCTTGCCAGTGCAGAAGACTAGTGGTGAGGGATCATCAGGGGAGCTACAGGTTGTGGACCCATGATATAGGTCAAGTGGATGCTGGTTCTGGATTTCACTGGAATGTGTTCAGGAGAAGGTTAAAGTAGAACAAAGGTCCAATAGGAGGGTGGACTGTACTAGAGCACCATTGTGCACAAAGGTGGAGATTTTCTTTTCACTCGTTTGCTGTGACTCAGAACAATGAGACATAGCGGGCCATCCCCAATTGACCTCCCCTTGCGGACACACCTGTCGTATATTACATTACACAACCACAGACAACTTTGTAAAGTATGTGGAAACACAAGGTCACCGTTTAATTTGGAGCAAACAATGAAATGGGACTGTCCCAGCCACATACTAACGTAATATACATATACAGGATGACCAGTGTCATTCCCTGTCTGCCCTGGGGCATAAGTGGACATACGCTTCTGGTTGTGACTGCCCGTCAGTAAACATTCTCGGGATCACTGACATGAGATGCTGTAGCCTACACTGCCCATGAGGGGAGTCGGTGCCCGTCACTTGGATTTGGCTCGAGCCAAACTATTTCTGAACCACTCGCAGCTGAAGCCGCAGCATCAAAACTCATCACTGGCTAGGACCGCCCCGACACTCCGCCTGCGACAGAAAAAGATAATTAGAAACAATACCCAAAAGATACAATGTACCTTACATATGGACAAATGAATAACCATTATTAACACTGCACTTTACTTGGTCATACAAAACAAAATTCCTCGCCAAGCACAGAAATACTGCCTAATACAGAACACACCACTTTATACTGCAAAATTCCTCAATTTCTCCCTTATTTAACAACATCTGCTAGCTAACCTAGGGTGAGGGTGGGTGGGGATCAAAAGGGGGGGCTGCTGGGAAAGAGACCAACCTGCTGCAGCCCCCCACCTTATAAGCGTCCCCCCAAGTGCCGGCTACTGGAAGTCGGGCCCTAGGGGACACCTCTCCCGCCTCGCAGGGGAGGAAGAGTAGAGTGTGACCGGCCCTGCTATGTAGGCTGTCCCTCTAGCGCCCCCTACGGGGGCCAGTCAGCCTCTTAGCGGGGCGATCCCCCATTGGCTGCACCGCCCCCCTCTTGTGGACACACCTGTCATATATTACACAATAGCCACAGACACATTTTGTAAAGTATTTGGAAACACAAGGTCACAGTTTTATTTGGAGAAAACAATAAAATGGGACGGTCCCAGCCACATACTAACATAATATACATAAACAGGATGACCCGTGTAATTCCCTGTCTGCCCTGGGGCATAAGTGGACATACGCTTCTGGTTGTGACTGCCCGTCAGTAAACATTCTCGGGATCACTGACATGAGATGCTGTAGCCTAAACCGCCCTGGAGGGGAGTCTGTGCCCGTCTATTGGATTTGGCTTGAGACTGGCCTTTCCTGAACTGCTCACAGCCGAAGCCGCAGCTTCAAAACTCATCACTGGCTAGGACGGCCCCTACACTCCGCAGAGCTTTGGGGGTGGCTTCCCAGCTGCCCTTCTCAATGCCACTTGTTTTGCCGTGAGGAAGCCACCCATTCTCTTGTCAGACAGGTGCACACCGTCTGCAGCAAAATGCGTGGGAGAGAATTCAAACAGCAATGTCCAATACAGCCCAGCCCTCTGGATTTTGCAGATTTTTCCACGTTCCTATTCAAGCGCCTCCTGGACTTCTCCATCCTTTCCTGGGAAAGGGCGCCATGCCAGAGCTGCCTCGGGGCAATCTCAGACAAAAATATGTGTTCCAGGTAGGTCCTGAGACGCAATTCGCAGGGCCACCTGTACCTGGGCCAGCAAGTGACCCCCGACCCAACCTGGCAAGGTAATTAACGCCCAGGTGGATCACCATCATTCTAAGGTGCGGGCCTCCACTGCAATTGCCAATGTATTGCAGGTAACAAGGAGTGCCACCCAGGCCCGGCTCCAGGAATTCTCAACTGGGGGGGCCAGGTTTGTGACTAGGTGGGGGGCTCAAAATACATTGGATATGGGTCTAGGAGTACCCTCAAAAAAGTGCTGGCATTGAACCAGATTCCCCACATCCGTGATCCAGCAAAATGTCTTCCCACAAAATATATTTCCACCCCTCTATAAAAAACAGTACACAGCGAAAATAGTGTTGCAACATCAATTTATCTTCCCTTCACATCTGCTCTCCCATTTCTATTCTATCCGATGCCCCTTCACCTTTCACCCCCAAGTCACCTGCCTTCAGCTCCTCGAACCACCACTCCCATTTACCTCTACTCCCCCCTACTCCCACCAGCCCCCAACATGCCTTTCTTGGTCTGGCTGGGGAAAGTCGAGGGTGGTGCCTCCTCCTCTGAGAGGGCTGAGAAGTGAGGCCCCCAGTCTTTGTAACATCTCAGATGGTGTTCGCCCAACAATGCCTTTCTGAACACTGTGGCTACTCCCAGCAGGCCCAGGGGAAGGTGCTTATGCGCCCTACATCTTGTTATGAAAGATAGAGCCTTCCCCTCCATAATACTGAAGCAAGGAATAGGAGATTTAGTTTCTTACAAAATTAGATTTTAAACATAACATTTTATATTTTGTTGCATTTTTACAGCACATTTTAATTTAGTGAGCGTGCAAGGGAGTGCTAGCATGTAGGATAGAATGTTAGGGCTGGGATAACTGCATCAGGAGGCAGACGGCGCAGGTTGAGGGGTTTCCAGCCTCTTGATAACGCTCCTGGTGGGGTGCGGCAGGGAGGAGAGGGCCTTGCTCACCTGCCATGCACCTGTACATCATTGTCTGGTACATACTAAATGTTTATAAAATGCAATTGTCCATGATGACTTTTTGTTTGATGTGTTTACTTTGATTTGTTATTGAATTACACAATTTTGTTCAATAAATGTGGCCTGATATTTTCAAAGAAAGATGTGGATGTGTGTTCTTGGTGGGTCCTAATGCCTGTGATGCCCATCTATTAAACCTTGAGTGAGACTTTTTGGAATAGCTTATAATGTGAACTCAATCACTTGTAGGGGCAGCTAATTTTAGCAGACAAGGCATAGTAAAATTAAATAATTTGTCCAGGATCGTTTGAGCCTAGCCTGAAATTTAGATTCTTGACCACACCTCTTCCAAGCTCAAGTTGGTACAAATATGGGTTGAAGTTTGGTTTTGAATGCATAAAAGTATACTCCATTTGATACCGATTACTTTAAAAATGCACAAGTCACATGATAAATCAACCTGACAATGTGACAGTGTAGAAACATGTTGTTGAAAAGAAGTGACTACTCCTGCTTACACTTTTCTCAAAAGGGACCATTCATTAATGTTAATGTTTCCACCAAGTACTGGAAATGTAAAGAGTAAAACAGAGGTGAAAATCACCTTCGCTCTTCACTTATCCACTATATGTCTGGAAAAGTGTAAATCACTTCCACAATTAACGATTGTGGGAGTCATCCACAATGAATTACTTTTGAATCTGCCTTCTTTTACCAGTTGTAAATGTCAGGCAGATCCCATAGGAATCCATTGGTTTTCCGCCAACATAAAAATACATGCTGGTGGAAAGCCTAACGGATTTGGTAGGGGATCGTTGATCTGCTCTCCAAATTCGCCTGCCAGATCATACAAAATCCTGCAGCTCATAAAAAGTGGCGATAAATGCATTGAGCAACATTCCTTCTATTCCACTGGACTTGGAAAATTACCCCCTATGATTGTAGCTTTATTTTCCCTATCCTTAATGGAACCCTACAAGCTCCAGCATAAAAATTTGAGAATTTAGAAAACCTCTCATACAGACACATAGTGAAATTAAAAGAATGACAAGGTCATTGTTTCAGACAGCTTGCTCTGTAATCCCTTAGTTTGTAATCACCCAACAATCGCACTTAAATAGCTTGTTAAAAAACTATAACATTTTCATAAAGTGCCACAGCAATGGTGACTGGCTGTTACCTTTTGGTCATCTCTGATCACTTTCTTTTGTAAATAATCTGCCTCTAAGACACCTTTAAAAAGAGAACACCCCACTGGGAGGGCTTGTGCATCCTTGACTTTTTGTATTTGAGGGGAGAGAGGCAATGCAGGGGGGCATGGGCATTTGTTCCTTGTCCAAATGTTTAATCCACCTCTGATTGCACCCTTTAAGAAATATTTAAATACTGCTTTTTAGTTTTAAAAGATGTACACCTTTTACAGTTTTCCCGCAACATTATAGGAAACACTCTTCTCTCTTTTTATTTTAAAGGTGGTCATGTTTCATTTCCGACACTGCCTAAACACCCAGCACCTACATCATACTTTCCAAACAAGACCCACAATACACGTTTGTGTATTCTGTTTGAATGCAAACTCATGTCAGTTTGAATCATGAAACATTCTGGCAGATTAGACTAGGCTTCCAAACAGACACAAATACATTCTATTTAGGTCAGACCCTCACTGCAAAGTAATCATGAGAAGATCTGAAACTAGTCTATACTTGCCATGCTAGCCTTCTCATTTTCAGGCAGGGCCTTGTTGGACCAACTCAGTGAGGTGCAGCTTGATTTCCTAGGCATAGCAAGCAAGGCACCCACATCTGGGAATATAAACGTTCACTTAGGGAGACAAACTGAAGCCAACATGCATTGGCGAATCCAACAGCTTTGGGGTTTGATTAGGCATTTGCCAGGCACTGCCGTAAGGGTATGTGGCACGATGGAGTAAGGAGACGGACAAGGCGGTATCATTTTGGCTATAGACTTTTTAAATAAAAATAAAGAAAAGAACCTGCCTCTCCCTACTTCAAGAGGGGTTTTCCTTACCTCATAACAAAATAACTTGGATGCTGGCCAGGATGTAAGTAAAAGGAAATCAATATACCATCCTCTGCCCAAACCAAGTACTCTATCCCCGCCACTAAAAAAAGAAACCAAGAAGAAAAGGGTTCAATGAAATTAGGTTGACTTAACTGTAGTCTGTTTTTTTTTTTTTTTTTTTTTTATCTATCAAGGTCTGATTTACCAAATATACCTAGACCAGGAGAATGACTCTCTTTTCCTGGTCTATCTGGAAGAACCTTGGAGACTGTTCCTTGATAGTTCTTTGTACAAGTCTTTAGAAGTCTATTTACTTACTCCCAAGAATTGGTTAACAGAGTTAAGACTTATCAACTCTTCTTCTTATTGCTGGCACTTTGTCAGGACTTTTTATATCTTGACTATTGTGGAGATTACTCCCTGCAAGTTCTTGATCCTTTTGGTACCTTTTATGTGTGTTGAGTTTCTCACTGTGATGAGGTAGTCTGAGTTCACTCCTGAGGCACTCTTGAGATTTGTGCTTTCTTATGTCATCACTGTGACGAAGGAGATCACTCCAGAGGAATACTTAACTCTAGGTTCTTTGGGTATCACTACTGTAATGAGGGAGATAACTCCCATGGAATACTTGACTCTTCAGGCTCTCTGGATCCCACCCAGCTTTCTCGCAACTCTGGTTACCTGTATCTTGAATGGGGAGTGCAACCGGTTCTTCCCAAGTTCTCAGGTCGCACTCGGTTCAGCACGTGTTCAGCGCGTCTCCCTGCTTTCCTCCTCTTTGTTCTGTGTGACTCCGCTGAGCTGTTACTGTGGTGGTCTCAATGTGTTTTATGGACCCACGTCCAGAGCGGCTACACCATTGCTGGATTCTTCCTGCTTCAACAGCGAGTCGGATTTGCTCCGGTTCGCGTAATTACTTTCAGCTTCTTCAGAGACCGACTGTCTCTACGCTTCGGGCAGCACGAGTTTGAATTTCTCTGACCAATGTTTGTTGTCAATGCCTTTGAAGTTAACCTCATGCCGCCCAGTGGCCACCTCATCACGGCTCTTTGGTAATTTCTTCCACTGTTCTTCTGAATTTGCCTCTTCCTCATCTCAGTTCTGTCTGGTCTTAGAGATGCAATGGTAGAAACTTCACAAAAACACAAATTAGTAGCTTCTGGTTGGGAGGAATAAAGAGTTAATTCGGACCATGGCTGCAGGGAACAAGTGTCGAGGGAGGTCTTTTACGGGATGGGAGTCCTCATTCTCCATATTAGGTCCTCCCACTTTTTACCACCTCTAGTGGGACTATTGGGTAGCGGCCTCACCTCCCTAGCCAAATAGGGAAGGGCTACCCTCTTGGGAGAAGTGATGAGAACCTGTGAATCATCACAAGTACCACCTGGTCATAAGATGGGGAAAAGCTGGAAACCGGTGAGGGTACCTGGGTTTATAATGGGATTGCTTGGAAAATGTCTGTCTAATCCTATATGCAAGTCAAAACTGTTGGCTTTGCGATTGCTTGTCTAAGACAGGACTTCAGTGCAAAGAACAGAGGCATTGACAACGATATTGCTTATAAAATAAACTGGCTGAAGGCACACATTAAGAGATTTGTATTATACCAGAAGCTCATTTACAGAGGCAATTAAGTAATTAAACAATCAAAAGAATGCTTAGCTAGAACACTGGATGGCACTATAAAGCAACACGTTTTTTTGTTGCTTTGTGATGGCGCTTGCTCAAAGTTTTCCAGAAAGGTTACGTTGTGGTGGCGAGGGGCAGAAAGTTGGTGGTAATGCCATTGGCATTAACATAGACCTAGTCATTGGGTGGGTAAATGACCAAACTCACCCATAGGATGTGTGTTTCTCCTCACATTTTATCTCCATCCTATCTGTGATCCACTGCATGAGTTCTAGCTTGCACCTAATAGGCAACTGTCTCTGAATCAATTATAACCACTTGCATTGCTCTGGCAAGCCATTCATACCATTGTTTTCAAATCAGTCTTGGCCATGTCACTAATCCAAAACTGCTAGACCTCATGGCCTAAACATGCATATCGTTGCTTGTGTTCCAGTGCAGAGGGGACATTTTATTTTTTTATTTTGTCATTTGTATAGAGCACAAAACCCAGAGGCATCTAGGCGCTTTTAGCTTAAGAAGGTTGGTTACATTGGTTACTTACAATAGTAACCGGTTACAGTAATAGCGTGAGTAGATCGCAAGGCGAAGGCTTACGGAGCTAGCTCTCATTGGTTACAGGAAACCTGTGCAGAAGACCTTCACCACATAGTGCAGGGTACTACATCAAAATATGCAGTTACAAGTATGTGAAGGTGACCTTGTTTGGGAACACACTTTGGAAAGCCTCACCTCCTTGCTACATCAAAATATGCAGTTACAGGTAGGTAAGAAGCGACCTAGGTTTGGGAGCACACTTTGGGAAGGCCTCACCTTATGGTACGGGCTGCTGCGTCAAAATCTGCAGTTACAAGTAGGTGAAAGCGACATACTGCATTGGCATGTGGATTGAGAGGCCAGCTGGAAGTAACGGCCCGGGGCATGTACTGGTACGGACGGGGACAGACTGGGTCTTCGAAGAGGGCCTGAGAGCAGACAGGCCGGCTCCCCCCTCCCGTTTAGTTAGATTGGCTAATGATGGCAAGGCTAGACCATAGGAGAGGAAGCAGGCCAGGCACATCAACAAGGGGGCCTGCAGCACAAGAGGGCGGCCATATTAGAGGGCCAACAAATACGTATTGTAAAGCAACTTCTCAAAGAAAGCACGTGGATGCAGCACATGTAAAGAAATAAAAATGCTTTTTATTTTCTTGGGTCTGATTCTTGCCGTTATTTCTGTAATTGTGAAACTGTCAAGCGAGAAATTGGAGCGCAGAACCCAATTCTGGGGAGAGGCCTTACCAGCATGCGGGCCATGGATCTTGGGCCAGGAGTGCTCTTGTTGGATTCCGGAGCACCGATCAGCTGTTCGTTGCTCCTTGCTCGCCGCCGAAAGAGACATGGCCAAGCAATTGAGATTGAACTGCACCTTTTGGTGGCAACACCAAGAGTCATTTGCTAATGGCTTGTCCCCTTCTGTAATGGCACAGACATTCTACAGAATTATGGCGTGGAATGTTGTGTAGAGCAACGGTAGTTGTAATGTTGAATTCAAAACTTTACATCTATCGCTATTAGATTTTACTACTCTCCCCTCCTGAATTACATTTTTGTTTCTACTGTCCTCATCTTTTCACTTATACTTAAGTAGTAAATGCAGCAGAATATATCATTTGAATGTAATTTGTAGGGGCCCCCAGTCAGATTATGCACCTCCTTCAGAAATGTTGTGTTCAGGCAACATCGCCTGTCATTTATTGTTTGATATGGTTAACCATTTTATTAAGCATGACGTGAAAAGATGCTATTTTCCCACAAAAGAGAAATGTACTTTAAATTGCAGAAACCAAAATTGTGATTTTAGTTTTGAGAACATACTAGTAGGCAGCCAGCTTGACTAAGTGTGCTACCTCACTTATTGGTGTGAATGGTCCGCCATCTCCCTGGTCATTTCATGGTTGTGTGGAATAAATCATTGTTTAGGGCAAGCAAACAAATCCTGCCCGGGCCTCCTGCAGTTCAGCCTCTCTGAATGATGTCTTTGCTGTTGCTGCTGCATATTTAGAGATGAAATCCACCCTTCCCTCCCAGGGTACCTGGCCCTCCAACTGGAGCCGAGCCTGCCACCTCATGCCTGGGGTACCCAGCCATATCACCTTTTGTCCCTTTAAATCCCTTTAAAGTTGGGGCCAACTTTCCAGTGGAAGGCCTGCTTCTCTGTGATAAAGGAATGACCACTGGAAAAGAGTCCGACCTGCTGCAGCCCCCCACCTTATAAGCTGCACCCAAGTGCCTGCTACCGGAACTCAGTCCCTGAGGAACCCCTCTTCCGCCTCTCAGGGGAGGAAGAGTAGAATGTGACCACCACCAGAAGGGGATGACCAGGGGATGACCAGGCTGTCCCCCTAGCGCCCCCTATGGGGGCCAGTCAGCCTCTGAGCTGTTGTAGGATGCGTGCACTTGCTACATCTTTGAAATTGCCTCCCTTTTGTAAACTGGGCCTCACTGAAGGATGCCATTGTAGAGCATGAGGTTTGATCTAGCTACTTTGGAGACTGATGGAAAGGTGGTGGCATGGACCGGTGACCCTTCTCAAAAATGTCCTGTCACCAGCCAATGGTTACTAAGCAGGATGAAACATGAGCAAGTCACCAACACCACTGTCCTTTATCTGACATCTCACATCATTATAGAGGAGAGCAAATGTGCAACTCTGTAACAACGTGTCTCCCAAACCATGTGTAACCTGGCAGGTCAAATAAAGCCAAACAACCGGCGGCTCACCAAGTCGCGAGCCAGTTTCTACATTGCAGTGACAGCAGTACGGCAGCGGCAAGCAGCACCTTGAGAGATGCACACCAGGATGCCAGTCTTTGTGATGACCTTAGTCCGTCCTTCCAGCAACACTAATCTGGCCCCATTTTTACCCCCTCTCGAAGACTCCTTCGTTTCCGAGCTAGGTTCGCCCTATGTAAATATAATATTACTTTAACCTTCCCTTGAAATCGGCTCTCTCCATTGTCTACTGCAGTGGCAGCTAGAGTTCTTCTACATCGGTGCTGCCTGGAGAGTTATATCATGATCACCCTCTGTG
This sequence comes from Ambystoma mexicanum, assembly GCF_040938575.1. Taxonomy (NCBI): domain Eukaryota; kingdom Metazoa; phylum Chordata; class Amphibia; order Caudata; family Ambystomatidae; genus Ambystoma; species Ambystoma mexicanum. The sequence goes on from NC_090925.1 coordinate 383,401,730, forward strand.
TTTCTCCAACCGAAGATGTATAGACCAACCCCTTGGTGCCACCTACCTATCGGGCCAGAGTGTTCAATGGTCCCTTAGTTGGGAGTGGGGTTTGATTTGGACATGTCTATCTAGCCTGAAGTCTCTCTGAATGTTGATTAGCAATATACCAATCTTACACTGCCGGAGGGAGTCTCCAGAACTAGGTGAAGACTAGTTTTCTGGGTGTCACATTGTATGGTATGGTCCTATACACTGCAGTCCAGTCGAGTCCTGTCCCCTCAAGCCTCTATTGAATGACTTTGCAGAAGTGCATTCTCAAATTGGTGTTTTGTAGGTATGATTGACAGCTTAACCACTGACATGTGACTTGTTAGATTCCACTGGAAGTTAACTGCGTGAAGCTTGCGAAATAGCTCCAGAGGAAAGTCTGCACATCTGGATGTAGAATTTGTCAACCTTGTGAATATGAAAACGGATAGTCACGTGCCAGTAAACCCAGTGGAAGGCCCCATGTTTTTCCCTTAGGCAGGTGGTCGTGGGTGCTGGCGCCACATGAAGGTGCCGGACGCAGAACATTGTCAATGAATGTCACGTCTTTAAATTCTATTCATGTCTGAGGGGGCGGAGGGGTAGAGGTTTGTGTAAAACCAATTGTAAAGTGTGTTGTACTACTGACATGTTCCAACATTCGACTTTCTACACACACACCACACCTGGTGGTGCTCTCTGTATAGCGCCTCATTTCAGAGATGCTCTTGCTACAATAAACTGGATCAGTAAACTACGGCTCTGCTCCTTAAAGCCAAGGCCACGCTACTTTAAATACTTAACAAGATGGGGTGTGTCTTTTGGAGAGATTCATATCACTGCTTTAATCCCCACATTTATGGCCTCATGCGGACCAGTCACTTGGATTCCAACTACAGTTCCATAAGATTCCATTGGGGACATTACTATTATTATGGTATTTGTTGAGCGTGGACCTGTCTGAGAAGCAACAGGGCTCTTTAGAGGTATACAACAGTACAGATGCATAATGGAGCATTTTTCATAGGTAACAGAACAGATGTACAGTGGGGGTGGGATACAGAGGGGCACAGAGGAGGGATACAGCTTTACCGGGTGGCTGGGAGGAGAGGGCCGGGCAGTGCCTGCCAAGTCGGGTGTTGTGAGGAGGGATGTGATGGCCTAGGTGTTGAGGTGGAGAACATTCCTTGAAAAGGTGGTTGAGTTCTTTTCTGAATTGTAGAAGCATGGGGGTGAGTCTGGTGGTGAAGGGGAGAAGGTTCCATAGTCTTGGGGCGTAGGCAGAGAAGGCTTGTTTACTGGTTCTTTTCCTTTTTGCAAGTCTGCACGTGTCCTGGCTTATGGTGGTGCGCTGTCTGCCGGAGATTGAGTTTCTCTGCAGGTTAGCTGGGTGACTTGAGGGCGACTGCCTTATAGATGATGCAGCTAGACTTGAAGGTGATTTGTGCATGCAGTGGGAGCCAGTGAAGGTCGATGAGGGCAACGGTAATGTCGTATCTGCGTAGACCCTTGATGAGCTGTGTGGCTGCGTGTAGGACACTTCTCAGGGGCACAAGGGGGACACCGAGAGGCCTTTCAGGGGTGCATTTCCCCATCCACGTGGGATAGGACCATTGATAGAACGGTGGATCTAGATCTGTCTGGAGGGAGGAAAGGCTTGACCTTTCGCAGGAGAGAGAGAGTTGATACCAATCTGTCTGAGTTGTTTTAGCTATGTGTGTCTTGAAGGAGAGGTGTTTGTCAATGTGGAACACCAGGGACTTGGCGCAGGAGGTGAACTCAGGTGTGAATCCCTCAGAGTTCAGGGTTGATAGCCAGGTCTGTATATCTGGGTATTTGGTGATGTTAGTGAGGGGTAGGAGTTTGGTCTTGGAGGGATTGAGCTTCAAGTATGCACTGGACATCTATGACTAGATCAGCGAGAGGCAGGTTTTGAGCCTATGCATATCCTTGATGGAGTCGATTTTCAGGTATAGCTGTGGGTCGTCAGCGTATTGGTGGATATGGCTGTTGGTGTGTGGCTAAGAGGGCTGCCAGCGGCTCCATGTATAGAGTCAAGATAACTGGGAAGAGGATGGAACCCTGCGGGACTCCACAGGTGATGGGTAATTGGCGATCTAGATGAGTCCATCTGAACAAACTGCTGGCAGTTCGTAAGGTAGGACTTGAACCAGTGTAGGACAGGGTTGCTTAGCCCCTTGCTTTGATTTGGGGTGTCCGTAAGTGCCAGGTGGTCTACTGTGTCGAACCGCCGGGAGGTTAAGTAGAACCAGGAAGCTGGGGTAACTGTCATCAAGGATGGTAAGGGCGCTGTCGACCAACTGTATGGTTGCTGTCTGCGTTCTGCATCTGGGCCTGATCCCAGATTGGTAGGTTTGGAGGAGATTGTCGGTGTCGACGTGTTGCTGTAGTTGCGTGGCTACTGCTTTCTCGATGATTTTACCTATGAAGGGAAGAGGGGTGATGGGGCGATAGTTACCTAGGTTGTCGGGATCCAGGGTGGGTTTCTTTAGTAGTGGGAGGATTTGTCCTGTTTTAGGGTCAATGAGATGGTGCCTTGAGTTAGGGAGCTGTTGCTGATCTTCTGGTGGTTCCATGTAATAATGTCCCCTCAAAAATATCGCCATGCAAAAAAATCGCTGAAAGATTGCTGTTTTTTTGTGGGGACATTACATGGAACATGCGGGGGACACCCCCGCAACTCCCAAACCCTTTTTTATTTTTCATGGGGAGCGGTGGACACCCCTGCTGCCCCGGTCCATATATCCATATATAGTATAGTAGGGTAGTTGTGGAGATATATAATATATATATATATATATATATATATATATATATATATATATATATATATATATATATATATATATATATATATATATATATAGCTATTATTACCTGATAACCATCTGGTAGGGCAGGAGAGCTTCTGCGGGGAGGGTCTTGAGGATGGATGCTGGGAGGATGTTGTCTGTATACAATTTGGCTTTGAGGGCAGCCAGGGCTTCTACCAAGTCCTCTGAGTGTTTTAAATGTTGTCCTGGATGTGGAGATTTCACAAGAAAGGACTCTGTGGATTCAGAGCTGGTTTCTATGTGCTGGCTAATCTTGTTAATTTGGTTGATGAAAGTGTTGATGGCAGTGGATGTTTCTATGGACATGGGATACTCCCACATGGGCAGCCTGGTTTTACCAGGCCAATTGGTGTGTGCTGCCTGGTCCCTTCACGTCAGCCAGGCCCACGCCACGCAAGCACAAGTGCAAGCACGCTAAAAAGCGATGGGCTTTTAAGTGCGATTCAAAACATAGAGTATGTTTTGGAGTCCTTCCTACAAATATACTTTACATTTCTAAATATTTAATTCCAGACTTTGAAATGACTCCATCTGTGGCGTGAGCAAGGCCAAGTGAATTCCGGCTGCCTGCTATGAGACCAGGCTGAAGCCTGCCACTGGTGTGTCTTCATGGCCTTTGTGGTTTGGGGAAAGTTGTGGCTTTCCAGGGCCTCTGAGCGAGGACTGGATTACCTCACTTGCCCAGGAGATTAAAGTAGGAGTTCTTTAGTTGGCCTCCCAGGAGAAAAGGGATCAGTTGCCACCAGTTGCGAGTGGATGGGGTAGTATGGGAAGGAGAGTGGGAGTGCTGGCTGTGGCTCTATGTGCGCTTAGAATATATATTGGGGGGTTTCTTTGCCACTCTCCGTAAAGTGTGTTTTTTTAAGGGCAGGAAGTGGAGAACTCTCAGGTTTGTCTGTCGCGCGTTTTTTGGCATGGCCGCCAGTCGTGGTGTGCGATTTCGGAACGCTGGATGTGCGCACATTTTTTTCGTGTGATGCCTAGCCATACGAGGTCAGGCTGGACATGTAATGTTACACGTTGTGTTCCCCTCGGGCCCGATGGCGGTTCTCACGCATTCCAACTACACCCAGACGCGAGATCCTGTTTAGTCCACTGTGTATCGGAGTTTATTTGAATTTGGGATTAATTTGTTACCAATACCATGATGTATGGTAGGCGAGTTGGGTGTGTAGATCGAATGAGCATGGCGTAAGTGCATAATTTGTCGTAATGGCACGCGAAAAGCGATGAACCGGTGGGCTTGGTGTTCTGTTATTTACATATTTTTTTTTAATGAAATGTATCGCATTATGGGATTTTGACGGTTGTGCTATTGATGGTTATCTGACAGACTTGTCAATTTGAAATCAGGACTTCGAGTGATTTTTTTTTTTAAAGCAAGCTTTCTTGTTCGGCTTCTGCTCTGTTTGTAGTTTCCAGTTTGCACTGGTCTGGATTATCAACCGTCATTCCCCTCTGTAGGCAGCTTTCTTTCAAGGTTCTTTCTGGACTTTGACACTCGGCTTCCAAGCAGGAGCTTGCACAATTGGACCATCGGACTGCCCTTCCCTGCCTGTGGCTTGTTCCCAAACGGTCCTCGTATAGATATGCTTTGGGGTTACCTTAGTTTCTGTGTGATCATCTTTCCCAGCATGCAGCATTTTAGACCAGCAACGATTCAATTTGCTCTGGTCTATAAGACTCTCTCCATGCAGGCCGTGATACAAGTGGCGGTCCCATCTGTTCTGGGCTTTAACACTTTTATTCCCAGCAGGTGGTGTTTTAAGCAAATTACAGTTCAGATCAGAAATGGGTTTTGGGAGTTTTTCTTTGGATTATTTTTTAGCATGCAATGCTTTAACATATAACTGCTGTTTCCTCAGCAGGCAGCGTTTTATGAAAATGACTGTTCGGTTTGCTCTGGGATTTAATTTGGAAAGCACTTTACCAACAATGTAGTGTTTTATCCAATTGATAGTTCAGTTTTATATGCAGGGCAGTTTCTAGCCAACTTTAGACGAGGAAGGGCTGGGTCTCAGTGTGTGCATGCCCAACCCCCAATACAAAAACACCTTTTGGGAATTATATCTATAGGCAGGAAAGGATACTGTACAAGAGACACCCAATAAACAATGCAGAAAGGCTACACAGTAAGGACTGTACCTCTTACAAACGTTAGCCTGACCAGTAATAAGCTGATTGGTCACAGGACGTTTAACTTTGGTCATTCTGACATACAACATATCCTTAGTTTTATTTGAGATGGGGAAATGCTTCTTAATGCAGGGACAGAGAGACTTTTTCCAAACACCTTTTCTTTCATCAATAAAGGTTTATGGTCCAAACCATAAGTCTCAGTGTCCGGGTCTCATTCCTGGTTCCTCTCATTTCCCATTCATAGACTTCATGTTATACATTGCAATTAATATTTTGATTATTGATTCCAATTATTCATTGTTTTCACCACATGTGTCTATCCAACTTACCAAAGACACGGTTGATTAATAAAAGGGTTAATTGAACTGGCAAGAATTTCAGGGGTGTAATATGGTTCTAGGTCATTTGATCGAAAATAAATGGTCGACAGAACAAATGGTCGAAACAATTTGGTTGACGGGTCAAATGGTCGAATGTTTTTTTTTCACATTTTATTTTGGGGGGGGGGTCCCCAACCCACTTTTTTTTGCTAAAAACCCCTTTTTTCCCTAAACTAAAACCTAAAAATATATATATATATATATATATGAAAATTCTACCATTTGACCTGTCGACCAAATTGTGTCGACCATTTGTCCTGTCGACCATTTGACCGGACACAGTGTAATATACCAGACAGCTTACTGAGGCTTAGTGTCCCTGCATTCAGAGTCAAACTTTCAGGTGCAACTGGATTACAGCGGAGATCTATCGCAAAAAATCCCAACCTATACAGGAGTAAGACGGGGATGCTTTGTGGCTCCATGTCTATTTAATTTGTATATCTCAGATGAGGTAGAGTCCCTGGACGATTCATTGTTTCTGTCACCTAAGCTGAACGATGAGAAATTGATCCGGCTCTCCTACGCCCTTGATTTTTTACTTTTTGACCTGACTCCTGAAGGGTTACAAAGATTAATTTTTGCCTTTGGAAATTATACATATGAAAATTCTTTGACCATAAACACTTGCAAGACAAAAGTGATTCAGTTCACAGCTAAGAAAGTTAAATCTCTAGTCTGGTGGTGTGGTGCTCAAAGACTGGAAACAATATTTGGTAAACTGGCTAAATTAGCCATGCAAAACATCTATTGCGGAAATCCTCTAGATTGGGGAACCAGATTAAGGTACACGGCAAGTATGGCAACATTTTTATTACTCTGGCTTTAAGATTCTGTGAGGGGAAAATGGTTCCCAAATTTAACAACTACAACCCACGACCCGACCTTGAAGCATATCTCAGAGACATTGTCCGATGGATGATAAAAAAACCTCCTTCTAAACCCAGATAAAACTGAGATCATGGTGTGCAGCAACACTGCCCTTATTCTGCAACCACTCCCTTGGCACCCCCACCCCTACTTCCAAAATGGTCAAAAACCTCAGCTGCACTATGGACTCGGGATTAACCCTCTCTGATCAGATCAATAAGGTATCAAAATTGTGTCATTACCATCTCAAGCTCCTAAGATGCATTTTCCCTTACCTCAGCTACCCCAACAGACTTGCTGCTATTATGTCCACTGTTATGTCAAGACTAGACCATGCCAACTCCTTCTATCTGGGTTCATTACTATACCATCTTAAACTCCAAAGAGCCCAAAACGCGACCGCCAGACTCCTCCTTGCACTAGGACATAGGGATCACATCTCCTCCGATCTCCGCACCCTTCACTGGCTCCCTGTTGGACAAAAGGCCACTTTCAAAATCCTATGCATTACCCACCGAGCAGTGCACAAGATGGGAGCAGCGTACCTACAAGAGAAGATTACACCCGAACACCCACCACGCACCCTAAGGTCAAGCACTGCCATCTTACTAATGATTCCAACCTCCAACTCAACCAGGTTTAGATGATCTGGCTACTCGACCTCGGCCCCAACTCTGTAAACTCACTCCCTCCTCACATTCGACACACCCAAGACTACATGGCCTTCCGTAAAGCTCTAAAAACCTGTCTTTTTCCGTAAACCATGATTTTGACAGGCTTAGGCCGCCAAAACTCACCAAATTTATAGAATGATGACATCAATTACAATAAATTGGAAAGTAATTACAGCCGGCCAACAAGTATTCCTAAAGAGACTGAGGGAAGAGAACACAGAAACCGACCAATAAGACATCTAGGCAGATTTAGGAACTGTAAGGCCACAGTTGGCAGCCTTAGTGTCGTGCAGGCTCTAGGATATTCATCTCCTGACTCCGCTTCCCGATACCACTAGACAGGCCTAGCGGTCTCTTGTCCAATTAAGTCGATCATACCCATTCACCCCTACCTGCCCGACTACATACCCATGAAACAAACCCACCCAAGGCGCTTCAACAACCGGGCTCTTTATTGCCTCTGTCCAGCCTTTCCTTTAGCACCGCTGCCTCGGTAGGACTATGGTGCTGCAAAATATATCCTGACCTATAATCTGTATCCTGCCAAGTCCTACCCTGTAACCCACCATAAACCACAAACAAGGCACCCGGAAAATTGGCTCTGGGACACATAGCTCTGAGCCTAAGAATAATGACTCTGACTGTCCAAATCATAACATACTCCAGTCCAACCTGGGAATTTACCTCAAAGTACCGCATGGCGAAACATGAGGACGATCACTGCCAGCTCCTTCAGACCCAGAAAGTAACCTGGAACAGTGGGCTGCAAAGAGTACATCATCCACTCCAAACATTCACATCTCCTACCATTATGCCCACTCTCCTCTTTACACCAACAAACAATAGAGCGCAGCTATACCCCTCAATTTCGACCTAGCTGCACACATACGAACAACTCTCCATGAACACCTCAACAACCTATTAGACTGCACCTATACCCCACGAAGAAAAAAGGCCTAGCTGCGCACGTCCTACACAGCCCTAATGCCGCCAGAATTCAGTCTTGGAGACCAACCACCCGACTGCACACATTCAACTGATCTTTCACTACCACCACACCTAGTGTTAGGATGCAGCCACCATCACGCAAATCACACTGGCTGTACACATATTGAGTGCGCCCATGCACTGTATTCTATCCTACTCCCTCGACTGACCTGGACTGCGGTCCTCAAGGGCGTTGAACCCACAAGGACTTTGGGATCATATCAATGGTATATAGGCGCTATATAAATGCCAAATGACATAACATATGATATAGAACTTCATTATATGTCTATTCTAGATTATTTGCCAGTACTTGAAGGGCAAATTTGGTGAAGAGTATTTAAATTTCCAAAATCGTTCCCCATTGCCACAAGTAGATACAAAATAGGGATACAGTTGCTAAGAAGCAGGGAAGTTTGGAAAGCCTTAAATTTACTATATAAAATTATGAAAGCAGAAATAGGAACCCTTTACTGGGACCTAAATGAGGCGATGAACCGTGGCGTGAAGCAGAGTGGTTTGTGTTTGCTGAAATCCCTGACTGTATATTGTGATTATATACTTTTAGAAATTGGGTCTAGTTGCGAAGAGCTGCTAATGAGTCCAGACAGCACTAAAAAGTATCTAGGTATCTGGGACTGGTACTCCACAATAGAAAAAATGCATTCTTACTCTTCATTATTTCATCTGGTGGGAGAAGACGAGAAAGTAGGAAACCTGGCCCCCTTTCTATCTATTTACCCGAGTAGAAGTGTGAGGAGTGATTTCTTAAGATTTTGCTGGAATTTAATTCCAACGAAAGAGAAAGAGATCCTCCTTGGATACAGTAAATTAGAGCTAGAGGAAAAGACCTGTAGATTCTGCAAGACAGAAAATGTTAGACACTACCAAACATTTGGTAGGAGAGTATCCTCTGCTTCAATTATTTTTTCCACAGTTTGTTTGGAACTGGTTGATGTAGAATATTTTTGGGGCAGATGTTTAGGAGGAGATGATTGCAGTGACTGGTTTTCTGAAGACTATTCATTTGTCAGAAAAAGGGTATGAATAGTTATTGTTTTTAGGTTAGGTTTGTAATATTGATTTGTTTGATTTAATGTGAAAGGCTGTACTTTTATTTGGAGGATTAATATGAAATTGTGCACTGTGTAAATGTATTTTCCTACGATATACTTTCCTGTATGATAGCTGCATGTACTTTTTTTTAAAACTGTTTTTTAAAATAATTTGGATGTTTTACTGTCACTGTATCAATTAATGCAACTTATGATTTTTAAAATGTTAAAGGTTAATTTGTTTTAACCAAACAACAATAAATAAAAATAAACAGATATTATTTTTCTATGAGCATTCCCTCAGCTCTATGCACTTTCATTTATTGCTCTTTAACCACATACTGAAACACTACCATTCCCCACAGCCCCATTTATCCCACAAACCTGTGTTTATTACATCCGTCACACATTGTTGATTTCCCATCGTGCTCCACTAATAGTTTCTTAACTTTAATTCTGTACATGTTTCCTCCTGTGACTGTACCTTTGGAAACTACTTGAAGCTCTTCTCGTTTTCTCGATACCAATTTCACTACAAGTCTCGGTCCCATTTCAAGTGAATTCCATCTTGCCACTGTGGTACTTGCACATCCTAATATTCTTCCTCGGAGTGCCTTCTGTAATTGTTTTATTCCTTCCGTGTATACTTTAGCGTTGCAACATTCCTCGCGCCTAAGGTCCTTTACTTTAAAGTATCGGGGACAGTTGCGCCTCTGAGTCTTGAACATGTTGCTGCTTCCATGCGCACTCTCCTTTATCTCAAGTAAGAATAGGCTTGAGGAAATTCCATCACCTGACATTTTCTTTTTTTAAAGATGCTATTTGGCTCACGCTGCATTTCTATGCATGTTAAAATGTAAAATTGTACCATCATGCCATACAGTTGCTTTTGTTACAATTTGCATTCAAATATTGTTCTTTACAATTGTCAACGCTGTAATTTGCGTTCTGTACTTCATTTCAATGTAATCTACCCGCATCCTTTATCCTCGATTATTCTAAATCCATTTCAGCTTTTTACCATTAGCTTGTACTTTGCTTCTCTTATTGTCTGTAATGTGTGTGCTTCCTCTGCTCATCGCACCTTTTGCGTTGCACCGATCTGCACGTCATATCTAGCCAAATAGGACCCTTGCTCAAATCTAATTCTTGTTTACCAGCATCAACTTCTTCCTTGTATTGTTCCTGCCCGGCTCCGCTTACTGGCACTTGTAGTGTTCTTTTCCAGGCCCCCCTGTCTCCTTCGTCTTTCTTGTTGGCCGCATTACCCTGTTCAAGTTTAATCCGTTTTGAGTGCTATTCCTCGCTCCAGTGTGGATGGAGGATGTTCTGGGGCATTGCCTGTAGTTCAGGCAGACCCCCTTCCCCACAGCAGCTTATTTGCATCGTCACAGTTTAATGTTGTATTTAAGGATAAAGTATAACGATAAATTGTACACCAAATGCCTAGCGCATAGATCAGATTTGTATTATTTTATAAAGGAAGAATATATTCTGACCAGATGAACATGGATTCTAAAATTATAGCTTTTATTGTGGTGTGGTCACATGTAGACCGTTTCACTCTCAATCAACCTGATATACAATCATTTGCTCTCTGTCCTAATCCAAAGACTAAATAACTGCAGCAACTCTGCTTGTGTACCAATACAAAGGTTCACAACATACCCTTAACATAAGTGTTCTGAGTGAAAATCCATTCATCACATATTAATATTTCCCATAATACATTGAATCTAATGTGTTGGTTCATATATACCAGTATTAAGATCTATAGATTGATTTTGCCCTTGTGCCAACAGGTGTTTCGACTGTGCTATAGGTCAAGGCTGGGCCAATAATCATGTGTGTCATATCATATACATTTTACATCAGCAATAATGAACTTGAAACAACCCCTGTAAAGAAATACAAATGGCAGATTTAGGTGAAAGTATGCAGGAAAAAAGCAGGCCTGCTAGCGCATTACAAGGATATTACGTATACCGCTATTCAAAACTTGTCAAGTATGTAGGCCATACTGCCATCTGCTCTTGTATTACACATAGTTCTCCAGCATGGGGTCTGGCATGGTTATAGGTCATAGTTTCGAATCCTTTTGGTCGAGTCAATAGGACCAAAAAACAGTGTCGAAATTCAATATATTTTTTTTTTTGGTGGGGGGTGTCCCTCTCCAAACCCCCGTTTTTCTTATTAAAAACAAGCTTTTTATGTACACGAAAGCCACAAAGAAAATATACTTGTAAAAAAAAGTCAACCCTTTTGTTTTCGGGCCTATTGATTCCATCCTTTTGGCATTCGATCAAAAGGATTCGAAACTTTAACTGGACACTCTCTGGCATGGATTCGCATGATCATGAATATTCCCTGTCGTCAGACTGGGAATCCTCGGTAAAAGAAAATAGTTTCATTTTCACTTTAAAACTGTATTTCTCCTCTAAACCAATCCCTGACCTATGGGTCATACTGCCCCCATACAATGACGGTCCTCCCCTTAAGCCCCGTCTTTGGCAGCCATCTTCAGATTTTAACAGCCTCCCTGATGATTATTTGAGATAAGAAAGCGCTAGGAGGAGAACAACCACAGAACACAGAACTGCAGCTGAGGGATCTAACCCTGTTAATACTGACTACCTGATTTGCAGCAAGGTATCTAACCCTGTTAATACTGAGTACCTGATTTTCAGCAGAAGGGATCTAACCCTGTGAATATTTGTCCATTTTGGGATGTGACCCAGCTACTTATTTTTTGCAACAGGTTTAATTGACCAGGACCGGGAGTGCGCGCCTCACCCACCTTCTTTTTTGTACTGAATGCTATGGGAGTCCCGGGCTCCAGAGGCAGCGCCACGGGGTGACTGTGCCCCACTTTGGAGAATCATAAAGATGGTTCTCTCCCCTCCCCCAAATTTGGGAAGGACTTGTGCTTTGGAGGGGTGTCGGTTGCTGGCAACCTGAACAGAAAAAAACTTTTTTCACTACAGCTACCAGAATCCTTTGAGTCTAATTAGACACACCTGCTTAACAGCCTCCCTGATGATTATTTGAGATAAGAAAGCGCTAGGAGGAGAACAACCACAGACCACAGAACTGCAGCTGAGGGATCTAACCCTGTTAATACTGACTACCTGATTTGCAGCAAGGGATCTAACCCTGTTAATACTGACTACCTGATTTGCAGCAAGGGATCTAACCCTGTTAATACTGAGTACCTGATTTTCAGCAGAAGGGATCTAACCCTGTGAATATTTGTCCATTTTGGGATGTGACCCAGCTACTTATTTTTTGCAACAGGTTTAATTGACCAGGACCGGGAGTGCGCGCCTCACCCACCTTCTTTTTTGTACTGAATCTTCAGATTTTGACCACACGCTTCAGTGTTAGGAGTCCTCAGTGGCTCTCTGAGCTATTTTGTACATTTTTCCAAGTGTTTTTCATAGAAAAGTTTGATTTTTTGTTTCCACCACAGCCTGTGTGCTCTTTCTTCATCAGCCGTCGTCAGTGAAGTTTTGTCGCCCTCAAGGGCGAAGATTCATCAAAGTTTCTGGATGGCCATCTTGGCCTACCTCACGCCCTCCGACCATTATGGAGGAGAAAAAGGAGGGAAGGACCCTCTTCAGGCCCTTCACCGAATGCGGGCTACGCAATGTTTTTGAGGAGGACAAACATCTATAGTATCTGCCTGCACCCGGACCACATCGAGGATGGGTGCGAGATATGCCTGGACTTCACAAAGAAGACAAAGACAGACTGGCATAGCAGTCTGGCTGCATGGCTCCTTTCGAACAAGGCCTCTGCCCCGTGTTCCGAGCAGGGGCATGCCTCGCCCTGGACCAGCCGGTCTGAAGAGTGGACTCCCTTTGGGAAGAGGTCAGTCTGTTGAGGTAGCCCCATCTATGGGGATCTAAGATATGGCCAAGAGCCGCAAGTCCAATTACACAGTGTTGGTCTCTGTTGCAGGTCCCAGGTCACCATCGCGGTCCACCTCCATAGCCAGCCAGCTCCTCCTCAAAGAGGAAGTCGTCCACCCTGTCGAAGTTACAGGAGAAATCAGAAAAGCCTAGGCCGGAGAAAGAAAATAAGGCTGTGCAGCCCAAGCAGGCTCAACCCGGCACAACCAAAGTCCTTGTCGACTACTTCGACATCTGCTTTGACGAACACAGCAGCAGTAGGTGCCGATCAGACAAGGGTGTCTCCTACGGTGCAAAGGGTATTGCTGCCTCCAAGGCGTAGCACGGCTGCCGAAGCAGCAGCGTATGCTGCCAGCACCCTTCGAGGGTGCGGGGGGGGAAAGACTCCTGGTCCAGATCCCAATTCAAAACCCTAAGGGAGGAAAAAGGGTGGGGGGGAGGTGAAGAGGCCCCGAAACAGCCCTCCAAGGTTTGTGTTTAACCAATGGACAGCTCATCCACGGATGCCAACCAAGAGTCCATCCATACGGTCCACAAGGATGGCAGCGCAGGGCCAGGCGCTCTATCGTTCTCTCCACAGCCGAGGAACATATCCATGGACGTTCCCGTCGACTCTCCACACCCTAGTGACTGAGATCCAGCAGAGGTTGCCCCCAGCACAGACACCTTTGGTGCTGCAGACCTGTCAGCCTCCGCATAAGAAGAGAAATCGTCATCCGACACCTCCACATCAGCCTCCTCCACTACATCAGGCCCCGTCTCCACCAGCGCATCCGGATACACACATGAACACTGGTACGGAGACGGCCACGGAAACCGACGAAGATGAGGACTTTGTCCCAGTAGACAATCACTGCACCTCGACTCCCCTCATACTCTCCCCACCAGTTGAGGTGGGTTCTTTTCACTTGATCTCCAGGGCCTCAGAGCTGTTCCAGCTGGTGCCCGAAGAAACCAAGAAAGAGGGCTTCTTGTATCAGCGACGATCATGACGGTACGCTTTCTGGATGACATTTGGGAGGAAGGCCTAGCCTGCATGAAGAACCCATGCACGGCTCCAACTAAACGAGACAGGTTGGTGAAGAAATACAGGGTGCGAACTCTGCGCCCAAGTGCTTGAGGTCGCAACCGTTGCCAGACTCGGTAGTGTCGGCTGCCGCAAGGAAACATTTGGCTAACCCGGCTTCATCATCCGTTCCCCCGGACAACGAGGGGAATAAGATGGATGCCATGGGGAAGAGTCATTTACACCGCACATCCACGATCAAGGCGGCTACTGCTCTGGCTATCTTGGCCCAATATGACCGGGAGCTTTGGTACAAGCTGGGCCCGATCCTAGAATTTCTCCCTGATGACAAGAAAATGGAAGCTCTTGCCCTCTTTCAGGAAGGGGAGGTGGCGTTGGACCATGCCATTACAATGGCAGTGGGTATCGATCTCTCTGCGGCTTTTGATCTGGTCAACCACCAAATATCTGCCAGCATCTCAAATCCCGCAGCCCAATTCTCAGACTCTGCCAATGCCTGGATCCACTCATTCCTGAGCAATAGATCCATGAGGGTCTTCTCACCTCTGGCATCAGCGGATCCCTCCCCCATTCACTGTGGCGTTCCTCAAGGCTTGTGTGTATCCCCTACGGTGTATAACGTATTCACCAAGCCCCTCTTCGATGTGCTTGACTATCTGGGTGTCTCCTACACTAACTACGCGGACGACACCCAGATACTCATCCCTATCACAGGAGACTACACAGCTGACACCAAAGCCCTTAACGATGTTTACTCGGTCATCCAGGCCTGGATGGCACAGCACAAACTTTGCCTTAACGATGATAAGACTGAGCTCTTACTTTTAGGATCAAATCATCGGCTCAACAAACTAGACCAAACCTACAAGTCCTTCATTATTGACGGCAATGACATTAAAGTCTCCAAAGATACTAAGACGCTAGGGGTCTATCTTGACTCCTCGCTTTCTCTGAACAGGCAAATAAATGCAGTTAGGACAGCTTCGGCCTATACCTGCAAACTTATCACTGCCTGTAGACCCTTCCTAAACTCCACCAACTGTATCACACTCGCCAGAACTCTTGTTATGGCCAAAATCGACTACTGTAGTGCTCTCTACCTAGGGACCAGTCAGGCTAACCTTAATAAATTGCAAACTGTACAAAATAATGCCTTAAGGGCAGCCTTAAACATCCCGAGACGCTCTCATATCTCCTCTGTCAGATTGGACTTAAGCTGGCTCCCGGTAAAACAGAGAATTGCCCTAAAAAACCTAGCTTTGACTCACAAATGTCTGAACAACAACGCCCCACCTTACCTGTCCACTCGCTTCTCACGCCACACCTCCACTTGACCTACCAGAGCAGCCCAAACTCACAGCCTCATCGTGCCTAGATGCAAACTCCAAAAAGCTGATGGGGTGAGCTTCCCCGTCCTGGCCTCCAAACTCTGGAACACCTTGCCCACACCTATCAGAATTGAACCATCATTCCACTCCTTCAAGAACAATGCTAAAACATGGCTGCTCTCCCAAGACTCATGAGACCTTGACACAGTCCAGACTCCATGTGGGGTACAGAACTGAATATACATTTTCTCTCTGCTCTGTCCCTGTATTATACGCTGTTAATGGTACCCTTCGGTACATGTATATATGCTGTATATTTTTTGTAACTACTGCCTTTTGTAACATGTTTGAGAGTATGCGCCCGGTTGCCCCTGGGCCTGGTTTTTTGCGCTTTATAAATAAAATAAAATCAAAATCAAATCAAACATGTTTCCGGCAGTTGGGGAAACTGAGTCTGCTTTCATCGGCAGGGATGGTTGAATGCCACTAACTTTCATCAGGGCGTTCATGTGAAGAAGCTGGATATGCCCTTCGACTGTGAAAATCTGTTTGTGGTGGCGGTCGACGAGTCCCTTCAAGCCATAAAGACCGATACGGAGACGGCACGTTTCCTTGGCACTCTTCTGCAGCATCGCTCGTCTTTTCGCTCCTCCAGGGGAAAATCAAGCAGATCATGCGGGCAACCTCCCTGATCCTCCATCACTCCAAGGCCTACGGTAGCGGAGCTCAGTGTCGCTGTCGCCCGCAGGGCAGGGTGCCAGCGCCCAAGCAAGCCTGAGACGACCAAGACATTGGGCCCCCACTTGTGCACCCCAGTGGGAGGCACTTTGACGAGGTTGGTCAACGAGTGGAAGAAGATCACCACCAACAGATGGGTGCTGGACGCTCTCCCCCAGGGATACACCTTGGCATTCTAACACAGGTGCCCACGTATTTCACCGGTTCCCTCAGCTCCTGGAAGAAGTGTGAGCCATGTTACGGAAAGGGGCAATAGAACTTGTTCCCCAATGGCACCGGGGCTTCGGAGTCTATACCAGATACTTTCTGGTAAGAAAGAAAAGGGGGTTGGAGACCCATCCTGGACCTGCACCGTCTGAACAAGTACCTGAAGTATGAAAAAATTCAGGATGGCCACGTTGCAGCATGTGCTCGACCAACTGGAGAAAGGGGATTTCTTGACTTTGTTGGATCTAGAGGACGCGTACTTCCATGTCCCCATCCACAGTAAACATTGAAAGTTCCTATGGTTTGTGGTGCAAGGCCAACACTACTACCGCCATTCGGCTCGGAATCAGCCTCAAGAGTGTTTACAAAATGCCATTCCCCAGTGGTGGCCCATCTACGTCTGCAGGACATACACGTATACCCATACCAGGACACTGATACGCGCCTGCTCTCAGAAACTGGCAGACGAGCACACGAAGGAGACCGTCAGACTACTGATGGAGCTGGGATTCTCTGGAAACTATCCTGCTTAACGCCATTGCAGAACGCACTGTTCCTCAGCGCCAGACTCAACACAGTGGCTTGCCTGGTGTCGCCATCGAAGGAGAGGCTAGCAGCCATTGAAGGGAAGGTGCAGCGACTGTCGTCGGTGAAGTCCGCCACAGTGCAGCCCATCAAGTTGTTGCCGGGTATGATGTCATCCTGCATATACCTTGTTCGTCTCTGCAGGTTGCAGATGCGACCCGCCTATAGGAATTCTTGGATGCACAAGTGTCCGGGAGTTTTGCAGGCAAGATCTCTCAACGAGGAGTTGTGCACCTTTGCATAAAGCCAAGAGGCCGACAAACAGAGTCAAAGTAAAGGTTGATTTAGGGGGGGGCAAATACAGAAGAAGCTGTGTTTGCTGAAGAGCCCAGGGTTCCTGGTTGCGCGACCTGACCTGTGATGGGTGGACATTGTTGTCTGACAACTGCTCATAGACAAGAGAGCCCTGAATTCTGAAATGCAAAAACATTGTGAAATATAACAAGGAGCCCTGCTGGTGATGTAAGCCAGAAGGGTCAAATTGGCCTGGAGTTTAGTTGAACTTTAAAAGACTGTAAAAAATCTCAGTTGCTATGTTGAAGTCTTGGTGAAGTGTTCCCCGAGACATCATGAACTACAAAGTCCGTCTTGAGGACACAGCCCCAAGGCCCCTCTTCTTTTGAATTGTATTGCCTTAAACTTGGGGAAGCGCAACCCCAAGGATCGTGCGTAGCTGGGTTGCATTGAACTTGAGAAAGGTAATCTTGAGACTTCTATGGGACCTTTGTTGATCTTGGGGAAGAGTAGCTGAAAAGGAAGCAGAGAGCTGGAAGAAGCTCAGTACTTTGTGTTGAAGACTATTTCTTTGATTATTTATATCCCTGCACATTGTTTAGCTTTAGTTGTAAGAGCAAGCAAAGTTTTGTGTATATCGAGAATCGCAGCTTTGTGAAATGGAAAGAGGTCTGAATTTCTCAATGTCTAGGTTTCTACTAGAAACTTCAAGTACTTTAAGAATGGTTGCATGATCCACATCTGTTTCTCCTTCCAAAGATAAATGTAACTTTTATCCAATATGGTGAAATCACAAATGGGAGCTCGTTTCTCCAATATAGGCCTCTGGTGGGTTTTATTTGAAAAATAAATGTTCAGTTTAGATTTCCTGATAAACTTTAATAAGTCTATCTGGAACTCTATCAAATCGCAGGATTTGGATGGTGCAAAAGAAAGCCCTTTGTTCAGAACTTGGATTTCAATAGCATTCAGTTGTCTGTCTGGATTTGTTGTCTCCCTCCCATCTGCTGTTTCCTGGATTCTGCTCTTGTTAGAAGCTTGTTTGGGTCTGCTTCTTTGCCTCTTATTAGCCCCTTCTCTCCCAGCCCCTTCCTTCCCCTGCTGGTTGTATGTGTTGTAATATTCCCCGCCACCCGCCAGCGGGGACCTGGAATTTGACTTGTTTGATGTAGGTAGTTCTGTTGCCCCATACGTACCTTTTTATCTGGTCTAATAAACCCTCTTTTATAATGTTTACGGTCAGACTGCTGCTAGACTGGATTCCGAGCCAGATACAACAGCTGGTACCTCTATGGGAATACCTTGCATTTTGAAAACGGCATAGGGTAATATTTTACAAAAGGATTTTTTTTGACCAGATTAACAGGTACAAGCATTATTATCAAGGAGGCAGATAAAGGCGGGCATATTGTCCTCAATAGAAGGGACTACATTGAGATGGGCACCTTGCATGTGAATAGAAAAGGATGCTATGTCAAACTAATGTCTAACCCCAGTGGTGAAATTAAGGCACATATGCTAGAGCTTGTAAGTAAGTGGCACAGGCAAGGCTTACTTGCAGACCAAGAAAATTATTTTCTATGCATGGCAGAACCAACAATGCCAGCGATATATTGTTAACCTTGAATACATAAGCCATGCATTTATCTTCTGGAAATCCTGCCTATTATGAGTGGTATTGGTTGGCTTACAGAGAAGATGTCATTATATATATATATATATTTCTGAGGCTTGTGGAATCTGCTTAGATCACATGCTGTGCATAGGCCGACATCTAGTGGAAGCTGCGGAGTATTACAGTTTGTTTTTCGAAAGTCGAAAATGGGCGTCGACACAGGCGTGCCAGTAATACTATCCCTAGTGTGACGTCCACTGTACCCAAGATCCCTCACGCGTCTAGGATCCTCAGATTGTTTTTTTCCGCCATACTGGTCGGAAGCATCTTGCGGAGTTCCCTGGCCTTAGCCATACTTTTGCTGTTATTATAATTATAATTCTTATTCATTCCCTTCCCCACCCCAACGTCGACCCTCAACCTCGACGACGGCTGGAGAAGTCATCGACCGTCGACTGCTGCACGACGGATCTGGGCCTCGGAAGGCCGCTGGCCTCGGCCCGGGCCTAGTAGGCCGCTGGCCTCGGCCCTTACAAGTAGGGAGAGTGGGGGGTGGTACATACTCTTCACTCTTGATATATAGTGACATTTTATATATTCCTACACTTAGCAGCCCGCTGCCTTAAGGTGCGTATGGAGGGTACCCCTTTTCAATTCTGCCCCAAGTGCAATCGCAAATACCCTTGGGTCGACAGGCACGCCACGTGCAATCTCTGCTTGCCGAGGGATCACCCCGAAGCGAACTGCAGAGCGTGTAGTAGGTTTAAACCTAAGACACTTAAGGACCGTTCGACAAAGCGTTGGGCCCACCACGCCAGGCAGGAGGCCATGGCAGCGGAGGGCGCCTTGAGCGATGGCAGCGACGCCGTACTTTCGGACGGCGAGGGCATTATGGCGTCGAAAGACAGCCGGCGAGCGCAGGTCCCCGACCTCGGAAGGTCGTCCGGCAGGGCGGCTATGGGGAAGACCCCCGGCGACGCAAGCGCTACACACCTAACACACACTAAACACACTAAGACCAACCGGACCTCGACGACGTCGACTTCCCGGAAAGAGGCACAAAAAGAACGGTCCGACTCGGTGTCCTCTGGGCGCTCTCGATCGAGATCACCTCACGACGCAAGGCAATCATCCACTCTTGCCAAGAGTGCCTCGCTACACACATTAACGGAAGTTCGATCGTCGGGAGACGAAGACGACTTCCACCCCCAGGCCGCGCTCCAAGATACCGAGACCGCGGTTAACACCAGTGAGGCCCCACGCCCGAAGCACACAGATACCTCTCCAGACCCTCGGCGCCAGGCGTCGAAAGTCTCTGGGGCCTCCAAGGGACAGGGAAAACATTTTTCCACGCACGGGGAGGGGGGGAAACAGCGGAAAGCACAGCCTTCCACTCCTGTAAAGCCATCCTCTCACCCTAGGCAGACAAGCAAACACAAGTCTACCCTTGAAAAGTCCCATAAATCAGCACCTACTAAAGTAATACCCTGTTCCAGGGAATGGTCCAGTGAAGACATAGACAGGGTTATGTCTAGGATGTCCTCCTTGGCTGATTTTTATGATAAAAACCCAGAACATTTTCTTTCATATAACCCTCAAGGGGCCACACCCTCAGGCTCCTCCGATCCTATCCCGCTAAGTAAAAAGCCCCGGTTCGAAAGACCTGAACCCTTCGAGGTTCAGCCTTACTCCTCTCCATATTCTACTCCACTCCCCAGTTACCAGGGACAAGTTTTCCCTGAAGAGGACCAGGAGTTTGAAATTATGGAAGAACAAACCGGGACAGATTACTATGCAGATGATGAGGACCTGGAGGAGGGAGAAGATGAGCAGGAAATTTACAGAATAGATTCCCCAGTGCAAAGCGAAGCCCCAGTTACCGACTCTCCAGTTGATAAGCAGCCCCTCCTTAACGAGGTTCGAAGAATAGATCCTTCCCTGGTGAATCCTAACCTCACCAGAGCTGTCAACCCCAGAATTGAAAAGATTTTCCGGGCAGCCCAGTCTGACCCTCTGTATATAAGGGGACATCTTAAACCAGATTCCCTAGTGGTTACCAACACTAGAAAAAGGGCTGGCACGCCCTTATCTTCATCAGAAGCTCCTCCCGACAAGGAGAGCAAAAAACTTTACGGGTTTGGCAGGAAGGTAGCCTCAACGTCCGCCTACCAAGCAAGGATTGCGAATTCCACCACCCTGTTGGCTAGTTACAACTGCCATCAATGGGAAGAAGTCGCGGCGCTCATTGCCTCTGCTCCAGAACCGTTAAAGGGCCAGCTGGCTCGGATCTCGGCAGAGGGGAGAGCCGTGTCTGGTTGCATTTTAAAAGCAACTTTCGACGCCGCTGACAACGCAGGGAGATTGATAGCAGAAGGTACTGTTATCAAGAGACATGCGTGGTTACGGCAGTCGGGATTCAAGACAGAAACCCAGGCTTCTTTAATAGACAAGCCAGTGGAACCCGACCTATTGTTTGGGAAAGCGGTCGAAGACGCACTTAAAAATGCCAAAGATGAATATGAGACTCTCAAATCCCTTGGCCAGCTTACCAACAAACCCCCTAACCAGAGGGGGAACAGTAATTTTCGTCGCCCACGCGGCCAAAATTCACAAAGAGGCAACTATGCCCAGGGACAGGGTACACAATGGAATAACAACCAGCAGTCTACCCAGAGTTACGGCAGGGGTAACAAGAGAGGTCGTGGAAGAGGCAGAGGCAGCCCCAACAAGGGAGGTGGCACGCCTCCACCAAAACAGTGACGCTCAGTTCAGGGTCCCTTGCCACGCAACCCCAGTAGGGGGACGCATTTCCACCTTCACCCAGGCTTGGGAAGGGATCACCTCAGACAGAAGGGTGCTGTCAACAGTATCCGCAGGATATTGTATAGAACTACTGCAGCGTCCCCGGGACCATCCTCCACGACAAAGAGTGCACTCCCTAGAGCATCAAAGGATCCTTCTCGAGGAGATCGCCATTCTGCTAGAAAAGGACGCGATAGAACTCGTCCCAGGACACCAGGTAAACAAGGGTATCTATTCAACTTACTTCCTTGTGCCAAAGAAAGATTTGACAATGCGCCCAGTATTGGACTTACGGCCTGCCAACAAGTATGTCAAGCCCCAAAAATTCCGTATGACCACGCTACAAGAGGTAATCCCCCTCCTAAAAAAGGGGGATTACATGGCAACCTTGGATATGAAAGATGCTTATTTTCATATTTCCATGCTCCCAGCGCACAGAAAGTACTTGCGCTTCAAGGTGGACAGTCGCCACTACCAATTCAAGGTACTGCCCTTCGGGATAGCTTCAGCACCAAGGGTATTCACCAAGGTACTGGCGGTGGCAGCTGCACACCTACGCAGGGAGGCAATCCCGGTGTACCCTTATCTGGACGACTGGCTCATAACGGGGGAAACCCCAGGAATTTGCAGGTCAAACATTCAGAGGACTATCGACCTCCTCCACGAATTAGGCTTCTCTATCAACGAGAAAAAGTCAAGTCTGGTGCCAAGCACCTCAAAACAGTTTCTAGGAGCTATCCTAGATGCTCAGAAAGGATTGACCTTCCCTTCGGAAGAGAGAATTCGGAATATACTTCTGCAAATTCCGCATTATCAGTCAGGTCAACAGATAACAGTACGCAAAGCTATGCGGTTACTGGGCATGATGGCGTCATGCATTTACCTGGTCCCCCACGCGCGTCTGCGCATGTGTCCCATGCAGGAATGGTTGGCGAAACAGTGGTCTCAGGCAAGTGGTCAGTGGGACGATCTAGTGGTCGTTTCGCCAACACTCGTACAGAGCCTACACTGGTGGACAAGAGAGAATCTCGCAAAGGGGAAACCCTTTTACGATCCCGAAGTACAAGCCGTGGTGACTACAGATGCATGCCTGACTGGGTGGGGAGCTCACCTTCTCCACCACACAGCTCAGGGTCTCTGGTCTCACTCAGTAGCCAAGAACCACATCAATCTGCTAGAGCTTCTGTCAGTATTCCGAGCGCTAAAGGCGTTCGAGCCCCATCTACTGAACTTGTCGGTGCAGATCAGGACGGACAGCACGACAGCCATGTTCTATCTGAACAAGCAAGGGGGGACTCGTTCGCCAAATCTGTCCAAGCTTGCCCAGAAAATATGGATATGGGCACTCAGACGGAACATCTTCCTGTCATCGCAACATGTTCCAGGGGAGCTCAATTCCCTAGCGGATGCTCTAAGCAGAGACTCCCTCCCAGAAGAACACGAATGGGTCCTTCACAGAGACGTAGTAGAAGATCTCTTCTCTCAGTGGGGCTTCCCCACTATAGACCTATTCGCCACAAGCGAAAACAAACAATGCCCAGGATTTGCATCCAGGTTCCCCCAGCCGGACTCCCAAGGGAATGCCCTGTGGATGAACTGGTCAGGGATGTTTGCGTACGCTTTTCCACCAACTCCTCTCATCAGGAAGGTGGTGTACAAGATGAACAAGGAATCGATGACGCTCATCCTAGTTGCTCCCATGTGGGCGAGACAACCATGGTTTCCACACCTACGCAGGATGGCGGTGTGCGAGCCCATCAGACTCCCAGCCTGGTACAACCTACTGTCCCAGCAACAGGGTCAAACAGTGCATCAGGAACCCAACTCTATGAACCTAGCAGCATGGCTCCTGAAGTCATAGAGTTTGGACATCTCAAATTACCACAGAGGTGTATGGACATTCTAAAGGAGTCCAGGAAACCAAATACAAGGCACTGTTACTTTGATAAGTGGAAAAGATTCGTTATCTGGTGCCAGAATAAACAAATCAACCCGGTTGATTGCACTCCTTCCAACGTTGTGACATACATGCTCCACCTGCTGGATGCAGGGTTGGTTTTTAACTCGCTGAAAGTACACCTGGCAGCCCTCTCTGCTTACACCACATCCCATAACAAGGTCTCGTGGTGGAAAGTACCAGTGGTTAAAGCCTTCATGGAAGGAGTAAAGAGACTTCACCCTCCTATTTCGAACCCACCGCCAGGATGGGACCTCAACGTGGTGCTAGCTAAGCTCATGGGACCCCCATTCGAACCCATGCATAAAAGTAGTCTCAAACACCTGACTTATAAAACGGCCTTCTTAGTAGCCATTACCTCCATAAGAAGGGTCAGTGAAATTCAGGCTCTGTCAGTGCAGGATCCTTTCTTTACTATCCACAAGGACAAACTGGTTTTACGCACACACCCTAGGTTCTCACCTAAATTCATATCCAAGTTCCATGTAAACCAGTCCATCGAGCTTCCGGCTTTCTTCCAAAACCCGCAAAGCTCGGCTGAGGTGAAACTACACACCCTAGATGTGCGTAGGGCGCTCCTATACTATGTAAATAAAACCAGACCGCTAAGGAAAACAGATCAACTGTTTGTCTCCGTAGCTACAGGCAGAGAGGGGGATCGCGTCTCTAAGGGCGCTATCTCGAAGTGGATTATCAACTGTATACAGCTGTGTTACTCTCTTTCTGAAAAGACTCTGCCTTTTACGCCAAGGGCCCACTCTACTAGAGGCATTGGTGCCACTCTGGCTTTCATTGCAAATGTTCCCCTCAACACCATTTGCAAAGCAGCTACTTGGAGCTCTATTCACACTTTTACTCAGCATTACTGCATTGACACTCATTCCAAGACAGATACACAAGTGGGACAAGCGGTTCTAAGACACCTGTTTGCTCATGACCCTTCTCACATCCCACCTCCTTCTTCTGGTACTGCTCGCTAATCTATGCACAGCATGTGATCTAAGCAGATTCCACAAGCCTCAGAAGGGATACATTACTCACCGTAATCGTATTTCTGATGCTTGTATCTGCTTAGATTCACATGCGACCCACCCTTCCTCCCCTCCGAGAGAAGGCGCATGATTACTTGTAGTCTTACCTTTCTGTCTATCTGCTTGGATTATCTGTACTCACGCTACTCCTCATGCTTCCTCATGTCAGAAAAAATACAATCTGAGGATCCTAGACGCGTGAGGGATCTTGGGTACAGTGGACGTCACACTAGGGATAGTATTACTGGCACGCCTGTGTCGACGCCCATTTTCGACTTTCGAAAAACAAACTGTAATACTCCGCAGCTTCCACTAGATGTCGGCCTATGCACAGCATGTGAATCTAAGCAGATACAAGCATCAGAAATACGATTACGGTGAGTAATGTATCCTATATATATATATATATATATATATATATATATATATATATATATAGACACAGGAATTAGACCCAAGTTTGTAATATTACAATCATACCTAGGAGACACTACCGAATAATTGCAAATTCTGAAAGATATTAAGTTGAAAAAAGGACTCTTAATGGTGACCCTAGATGTTAGGGGTTTATACACCTCAATTGGACATGAGTTGACCATTAAGGCAATAGATCACACATACAAGCATGATGATGCATCATATTGGAGCCATATCGAAATGATAAGAGAAATGCTGAAGTTTACATTGGATAATAAAGTGTTTTTATTTAATGATAAATATTATCGACAAAGGGCATAGTGATGGGGGACAGATATGCTCGATCACTATCTAATTTATTTATGGGACACTTTGAAGACTCTCATGTATATAAAGACCATGCTTATTTAGACAATATGTGCTATGGAAGCGATACAAAGACGATGTGCTCATGATTTAGAGGGGTAGTGATTTACAATTACAGCTTTTTGTGGAACATCTCAACAGTAATACATTTGGTATTTCATTCACCTATGTGGCAAATGCATTTGAGTTCGACTTTTTAGACCTACATATTTATGCTAATAAGGGGTGATTGGAGACCAGGATTTATCGCAAACCTACAAAGGTAAAGTTAACTCTACTTTGCACGCACTAAGTTGTCACTGACAGAGTGATAAATTCACCCACACGGATGTTCTTGACAACGGAGATCGCAGAAATTGCAGCGAGTCTGATGACTATGAACAGGAGTGTGCCCTAATTACTGAAAGATTTGGAGCAAGGGGATGGATGTGTCAGTAATGCTAAAATGAAGGCTTCTAACACTGATCAGGAGTCTGCACTGCAAAGTAAAGTTAAGACACAAGATGCTTATGCACGTACCACCAAACTTATTACCAAATATTGTAATAATTCAAATATGATCTATTCAATGCTAAATAAACGCTGGCACTTGTTGAAATTAGATCCAGATTTAGGCAAATGTATTGACATTAGGTCAGGAATAATTTATACTAAGGTCACCACTTTGAGGAATGATCTAAGGACTTCATGGACAACATACTAGATGGTTCTAATACAGTGAAGACTTTACTGCTTCCACCGACCTCTGGTTTCTTTTAAATTTGGGTGTGCAAATATGCTCACAGCAACTGTAAAACATATGTCCATGACAATGGGATTGAAATGAACATAAGAGATTTGATCAATTGTGGTTCGAAATATGTTGTCTGTCTGTGTAGGAACATCTATGTGGGCAGTACTTTACGACAACTACAAATTAGGATACGTGAACACATGGTAACCCTGGACAGTCAAGACCCAAGGTATCCACTATCGCATTGGCAACAAGAACATCAATGGGCAGACAAATCGCAAATTAAATTCATTGGACTTTTTAAAGCAGGAATTGGCAAAAGAGGAGGGGCTTTAGAGCAACAACTGAGAAGGATGGAGGCTAATCTCATTTTCCAACTACGCAGCACACTATATGGTCTCAACTCGCACCATAATATGTCCGTTTTTTGTGATAAACTGTCATGATCCGCCGACCCTGGAAGTTGTGGAATCAATGGAAGATGGGTTGAGCCGCATCATTACACGGCTGAAGCGGATGCAGCACTCTAGTGTTTTCACTTCCTGATTGTGACGTGTATTTATGCGCGTCAGCAGTTGTCGACAGCGCGTTGCAGCCCTCCTTGCTTTCGGGTTTACACGCTGTCCAAGTGATATTCCTCGTACTCTTGTGCCCCTCTCCTTTCTTTCTTCCTTCCTTCCTCCCCTGCTTTCTCCCTGTTCCCTGCTACCCTTTTGTTCCACTCCTCGGAACGCCTCCTCCCCGTTGGTTTCACTTTGCCTCTCGGGTTTCCGAGAAACTTTCCACGCTTCCCGCAGACATCCCTTGCAGCCGAGGCAGTCACTTTCCGGACCCAGAGACATGCCTGGAGCTTGGTTTCCTCCTGGGATTGGTACTTACTTTCCTTCTCTCCGCCCTCCCGTCGGAGCTTTCAATCCTATGTTGGATCGCCTTACACCACAATACCTTACCGGAACGAAGATCACATCAGTGCATGCAGGTCCTTGCAGTTCTCTACAAACCAGACTTCCACCACTTTACTACTTCATCAAATCCATTCAGTAACCTCCGGACTCGGCAAACCTCGTTCTACCTAACAGGGTTTTTCGGCAAAGCTTTTCCATTCTTGTGGGGTGGCCTCCCTCGAGGTCCCCACTGCCGAGCAGTTGCATAAGGCAGGGTGGCCTCCGGAAGAGCCCATCCTAAATTCATCAATAAAAAGCCTGCTACAGCTTGGAGATAAAGAAGAGACACTCCCACAGACGAATCATCCGAAGACGGGCATTCAGGTGAGGAGGAGAAGGATGCGGGTGAAAGGGATAATCAAGCAAATTGTGAGATAAACATATAATGAATTTCTAATTTAGCATCAAGTATTTGTAATGATGAACCTGAGGGATTTGTGAACCCTGTAATAAATACGCCCCCCTGACAAATACTCTGTCATAAGGGATATTAGTGCACTAACAAATGGGTCAATATATTATTATGATTGGCGATTATGATGCACTCCTATATGTATTTGGTAGGAGAATCTGCATTGTTTAGAAATACAAATTAGGACCTGTTGCAAGAGCCAGTACTAACATAGGTTTTCATAAATCATGCAGGACTCAGGTGGTGCTTTACTCTTGTTCATTGACACATTAGACAATGTATGGCGAATATTTAATCTATGACCTTGGTTGAGACTCTAGGCACAGTATAGTCATGCAGCATCAGCCTACTGTGATCCCGAAATCATATTGAATTATTTGGAGTTATCACCAGCCTCCAAGAGCATTAATAGGAGTAAATTAAGCGGTTTGGCTAACGAGTTATATATTGTATGTCACAGTGGGGGTTAAATTACCTTAAGCCGGGACAGTCTAAAGGATATCTTTATAAAAATAAAGCAGCAAATACTGCACTAGTTGTGCGAATCAGAGTACTAATTATCTAATGTTTGAATTGAGTTGCAATCATTCAATGTTGGCCCTGACTATACATATGGCAAACACTGACATTATTCAGCCACATGACCTTGTTACACGTTCACAGTAACTGACAATAAGGGATTTTGTATTAAACACCTTTAGGTATATCAGGGTATAAAGGAAAAGCCCCAGCAAGCACCAGCGCATGACACATTCTTGCAATGGACAAGCAGGTTTAACAGCATCACAAGGAAGGTGCAAATATGTAATGTGGGCCTCGGTTGTACAGATAGTAGGTGCTGGTATTACACATCTAAATGTTTGAGTCATATTAATAAGCATTATCAACTAGCGATGATCAGTCGAGCACTTTGTGCGATATTGGGGCATATGTGAAAAGCCCCAACAAGCCTTAGCATGTTACACACGCAAAGGGCTCCGAAAATGGACAAGGAATTATTCAAAATATTCAGCACTTCTTTTAGAAGTTTAATGAAACATGGGC
This sequence comes from Ambystoma mexicanum, assembly GCF_040938575.1. NCBI lineage: Eukaryota > Metazoa > Chordata > Amphibia > Caudata > Ambystomatidae > Ambystoma > Ambystoma mexicanum. Next base: position 383,430,050 of record NC_090925.1, read on the forward strand.
AAGGTCCCATCTAACAATAGTGTACTATATGCGCGAGCGTTCTGCATAGTCTTGTTTGTAAACCATGACAATGCGCGTGATGACCTCAGATGCATGACGTCATCCACGCTATATGTACGTTTAAAACCAAAATGGTTGCCGCCAGACTAGTGGCAGCTGCCACGAGATGCACAGGCATTGTAGCTCTTTCTCCTATCCTGACAGGAAGTCTCAAAATGCAGCACAAGAATATTTTATTGTTCCTATAACTTGACAAGTTTATTATTTAATGGCAATAACATTTTAATTGCAGTGAGGAATTTCTTTGTTAACCCTAGTAGTTCCTCCCATGACTACAGTTACTACCTAACTAAAGAAGAATGGTGAGGCACATTATTACTTATTCTTTGCACTGGGCAACACTTTAACCTTTGGGTTATTAATACTATATGGACCTATCCATAGATATCTTGCAGAATGACTTATATTGGTAATATATGAAGGAATCCATGCTCAGTGTGGGCTATATAGGAAGGGGGCATAGGCAATATGACACTAAAAAGGTAGGGTAATAACTGCCTTCCTGTCAAGTGTCCCACTTATAGACCAATTGGACACCTAAGGCAATTGACCTATTTGCTCTCAGCCTGTGTAACTGATATGCATGATATTATGTATCTGCTACAATATTGTATCTACAGTGAGGATATTCTGAACTTTAACCATTGAGGTTATTATCTCTAGGGTGGCAATCACAGCTCTAAGGAAAACTGGAGAGCTATTCCATATACTTTTATATGCCCTGTGGGTTACTCTACCTAACGGGCAATAAATACTAGTGAGGATATAACTAAATATAACATGGACTTATTCATAGGACAATTTAGAAAACACCCAATTGTCTTAACACTCTTAAGGAAGTATCGACGATTAATACTGAGCTATGTATGAAGGAGGAAAGAGCTTTATAAGCAATGATTTCAGCATGCTAATAAGTGTCCTTCTCTTAACTAAAGGGACACAGTTGTAGATGAACACTAAAAGAACAGTCCGTTTTCATAAACATATAAATTCACCATTTCTTTTGTTTTCTGTCGCACAGAGCATCAGTAATTGGATTTAGTAGACTATAAAATACATCCTTACCTTATATAAGGTGAGAATATAATTGTATTTAAAATTAGAGCGGGTCAAACTACCATATATTTAGATTTATAATTATTAATGTTGAGTACACCAACAGATGAATGGGGCCACAATTTTGCATGGTGTGGCGCCACGGTGCGGACCTAGTGTCTTGCAACTCATTCCTATCTGTAGGAACACAATGGCATGCAAGGTGAAGGGGCTCTTTAAATAAGATGTATAGCACCCATATCTGTGTTATACAAGAGCACATGGCAGTATGGTCTACACACTTGACAAGTTTTCAGTAGCGGTATACGTAATATCGTAATGTGCAGGCAGGCCTGCTGTTTTCCAGCATACTTTCACCTGAATCTGCCATTTGTATTTCTCTACAGGGGTTGTTTCAAGTTCATTATCACTGATGGGAAATGTATATCATCTGACACACATGATTATTGGCCCAGCCTTGAAAAAGACCAATATCACGGTCGAAACACGTGTTGGCGCAAGGGCAAAACCAATGTCTAGATATTAATACTGGTATATGTGAACCAACACATTAGATCCGATGTGTTATCGGAAATATTAATGTGATGAATGGATTTTCGCACAGAACACCTTTTGTTAAGAGTATGTTGTAAACCTTTGTATTGGAACACAAGCTGAGTTGCCGCAGTTATTTATGGTTTAACCGCTTATTGTTGGATTAGGATAGAGAGCAATTGATTGTATACCATGTATCATATTGATTGAGAGTAACTGTCTCCATGTGACCACACCACAATAAAAGCTATACTTTAGCGTCTATATTCATCTGGTCAGAAAAGACTCTTCTTTTATAAAATAATGTATTTATACGTTTTTTAGTTCGTAGAACTTTACACGTACATTTTTAGATACATACTTATACACACATACATTCTTAAATAATTCCAAGTTCAAGATCCATCGTTTTTATAAACACATTTTTTTTCAAGTCCAGACAATTCCATAGAAAACATACGTTCTACATTTCAGAAATCTTAAATTTCATTCAGAGGTTTCAATGCATAATATTTGTGCAATTTTCAATGCATAATATTTGCGCAATTGAGTAAAACAGAGGTACATAAACCTTGACATATTCAAACACACTAACCTAAAATCGCCAGAATAATTCTTAAACTTAAATATCGAATAACTGTCAGTACAGTGCTCACAGGTAGACCAATTCAATGTGTATCTCCCCGGAATAGGACGAAATGTCTGAATAAAACTAACTGACCTCACCAAAAGACCTAAAACATACACCACAAAAAGATCTAACTACCAAAAGTTCGAACTTTTCATGGTGTGTGTTTAGGGTCGGTTAAAAAAAAAATGTAAAGGCAGCGGGGGGCTATCATGGTGTGCCCGCAACACCCTGCACACTAGATTGTACAGTATAGTTTGCGGGGGGGGGGGGTACCTGCGCAGCTCTCCCAACAGAAAAAAAAGGAGGCTGTGGGGGTGTCCCCTGCAACACCCCGCTCACTATACTACACAGTATAGTGAGAGGGGGTTGCGGATGAAACCCCTGCAGCTGTCCAAAAAAAAGACCCTGCGGCGCCGGTTCCCAATCACAGTATGTTTTTAGTGTGTTGTGGGTGGGGGTGTATGCATGTATGGTTTTGTATTGGATGTTTGCATGGGAAATGTACAAATATTTGTAGTGTGTACATTTCCCATGCAAACATTTCTGTCACAGATTTTTCCGCCACTGAAATATCACGCAGATCCTATTTCGCCAGAGGATTATTGTTTGTATTCCTTTACCATATGTGTTCTAATAAGCCAAATTTGGTACAGAGCAACATGGACTGAAGTGGAATTTGTATTGAGGCAGGTCAAAAATTCCTGGTCTAATATTGCCTCATAATTGTGTGCCAGGTGCCCGAAGTATATCCTGTATAACGAGCCCAATTTCGGAAATTTGTGAAAATATGCCTCACGGTTTCCTTATTTCCAGGGATCCTACACATTCTACAGTCTGGAGTCCACATGCAATTTTATCCGTCCGCCCAGAGAGACGAGCACCGGGAGTTGTTTAATCCGGGTTAAGAGTCTTAAGTCTTCTCACCTCGGGGTTAGGACAAAGAAAAGAGAAGGTTGTGGTCTCATGAATCTATGCATTACTAGTGACACCTGAGCGTAACCATGGAGTGAGCATAATTACCCAACCAATCCCACTGTGCTATCCTCCTCGCAAACACTTTCTTTAATGTCCTGTATTTGGTCCTGCGATGGAAATCTGGATACCAGTTTATAGATGACGTTTATTTTTTAATCAGCTGTAGATATTTATCCGCATTAATTGTCTCCACAGGGCTGAAAGACTACCCAAGCCAATAACTCGTCTTTATTAATGGTATGTGTTCGGAGCAACAGCTCTCCTCTGAGTCTTAATACCAAATAATAGTATAAAATAATATGAATCTGAGCTATGCGCAAGGCTTTTGGTGTACAATTTATCGTTCTACTTTATCCTTTTGGGCTGGAGGCTCACACAATCACCTATATCTAAGTGCAGGTACTGACTGTAGCCGTGCCCCCTCTTGTATTCAAGAATGCACGCAGTAATGACTGAGACTGTAACTTCACTGTAAGGCTGTTTATTGGTTACAGCAAACCTATATGTTGTCATCTTAAGAAGTATGTATGAGTAGCTACCGGTCATCCATCCTTTCCCTTGTCAGGCCTCTCTCTCTCAACTGTTTCCATGGAACCCTCATCTGGCTAGCAGATGGGAGTTCTATGATGTCATGAGCCTGCTTGCTCAAACAGATGTGCAGAATACAACACATCCTTCCCCTTTGCACCATTTACACAAACCGCACTCAAAATTAGCTTGGAAAGGTTAAGACACAAAATGTTTCCAGTTCTATTTCTCAGCAGTTTTGAATAACTATGTTAACCACCCGATTCGGGCATGTCACTTTAAATCACTAATGCAAAAACTCCAAATACATATGCATGTGAGAATGCAGTGAAATCTTGCATTGCTAGAAAATACATGTAGCTTTCTTTGTCACACAATTGAATTTTTTTTATTTCCTGCGCTGGATCTTTTAGGCTCAGGAAATCACACATGGCTAGAAGGAAATATGCCATGGCATTGTTTCTAAAAATGATGGTGATGTAGAGAAGGAGCCAAGTACCCCGACCTAGTAACCACTAGTAACCACTTCGCCCATATTGCTTATTTGTTGGGAACCAGAGTGTGAGACACGTGCGGTACCAGTTGAAAATACTGATACTGAAGAGAATCCTGGAAGCAAGGTGCCCATTGAGAAAGCCATACCTGATACGAGACCGTATGATGGCCATTTGAATGAAATCCCGGAAGAAGCAGGACCAATGAATGGAATGGAAGGGAAGAATGGTGTCGTCACATGAAGAAGCTGACGTACATGGAAGAGATGCAGAGACAAGAGAATGCAGATATTCTATAAGACATCAAGAAAGAATCAAAGATGAGTGACATCTTGGGATCAAGATGAAGAAACTTATGCTGCAGAAATGATGAAGATATCAAGTTATGTTACACGTGTATAGATGCAAAGAAGCACAAGCAGACAAAGTATTCTTGAGGCTAGATTTATAGTGAATAGATTGCAGCATGCGCCAACCTATACATGTATATATTGAAGTGAATAAAGAATGGATGTTTCAACTACGTTATTATGGCAGAGCTGGACCAGAGAAGGAAGGCCTCTTTTCCAGTGTGTCGTAGTTAAAAAAGCAATTGAATTACAGAAGCAGATCTCAGAAAGGCAAGGCTGGACGAGCCCCAAGAAGCTAAGGTCTTATCAGGTTGGGGTAAGCAGATATTGGATACAAATCGTGTGAAAGAACGAAACTCTTGTTCAGAAGACATGGACAAAAACAAGGAAGACGTCGGAGGTCTATTAGAAAATAGTATTTTTAATGCTATGGAGTTCGATTTTGTGGTCTTCAGTCACGTGGAAGGATGAAGTTGGACGAACACGTTGGTCAAACCTACGCATGAAGGAAGAGCGTGCCTTCACTCCCCTGAATTCTCCAGAGCAAAAGAACACTCCCAAGGACAAGTTCAAAGCCTTAATTGACAGTAGACCACTGAGGTGATGGATGAATATGCTAATTGGTGGGAAGCTACGGTTAAGACTAGCTCACCAGCACCTGGAAGACCAGCCTGCGTGCTGCTAACGTAGGTGGAAAAGTATTGACGGAGGTACCATGTGTAGGGGGCCGCGTGATTAAAGGTCTTATAGTTTGTGTAACCAATGGGGCGTCATGTATTTAGTGACGTTCATAGTGATCTGTTTAAGGGCAGGGCTTAGTTTCCCCGCCTGATGTTAAGAAACCTATCACTTTTCTTCTCTCTTAGACGAGGATGGATCGTATACTTAGGTTCTTATGGACCCTTTATCACAATTGCCACTAGGTTTTTGTAGTTTTCCACATAGGATGACGTTCGTAATACTTAGGTTAACGCCATCAATGATGGTTTTTTGCTATAAAAGAATGCTTTTTTAAAAATGCATCGAGAGATCTTACGATGAGACGTCAGTTGATGTCCGTTGTACTCCCTGTTTTAGACAATTGATGAAAAAGACACTCAGACTGCACATTTTGGTCACTGAACTGGTGGACTTCAGCCCTTTAAGACGAGGTAGCAATACCCTTGACATGGATGGGGATGCAGAAGTTACTAAAACATTAACTTTTTTGCCCACTACCCGAGTCATTTCCATTATTGATGTTTGAGTAACTTCTGCATCCCCATCCATGTCAAGGGTATTGCTACCTCATTTTAAAGGGCTGAAGTCCACCAGTTCAGTGACCAAAATGTGCAGTCTGAGTGTCTTTTTGATTCTGACAGCAAGCAAGAGGCAGAAATCAACAAGAATACCAAAGTCGGTAAATGGCCTTTCTCTTGCCAGTAAGGCCTTTCTTATTTTATTTATGCTAGGCCTTATTGTTGTAACAGAATCCCTGAAAGTATGCGCTCAGTAAATACCCTAATAATATTGCGTGATAGTAAATGAATGAATTATGCGATGTGATTGTATGACAGTCTCAGGGGCATGCCTCTGATTTTGGAGGCTGGGAGGAGGGATGGCAGCATTTACAATGCCTGTGCATTTTTACTCTGCATGAAGTTAATGCCCCAGTAAGAAATATCATGCCGGGATGAAGGCAGCATAAAGAGTGTTCTTACATGGTACTGGCCCACGTTGGAGGCTCCATTCTGGACATTTCACTGTGACATAGCATTTTTTACTGGGCATCAATGGTGAAGGCAGCACGAGTGTTTCTATATGGTACTGGCCCACATTTGTGGGTTCTGTCTTTCTTTACTGTGGCACAGTATTTTTACTTTGGGCTATTAGGTGTCACTTGTGACACCTATAGGTCGAAACAATTGCATTGGAGTTCAGATAGGGATAAATGACATATGAGGAGGGGCACACAGTCTTTAGATGTTTGGTTATGTGCCCACCCATTGCCTGCCCATGGCCATGCTAATCCCTGTGCCCATTCCCACCTCTGCCTGCCCAAAACACCTGCTCATTGGAACTCTAAGCTTGCTTTAATCAGGCCTTACCATCAGGTTTTGCATTCAAAGTGCTGCCAGTGTTTGTTCAAAGCAGTCTTCTGAAAGTTAATGACTTAATTGGAGTTGTAAACAAGCTACTGGTATAATATAAATGGCTTACTTGACTTCAGCCACTCGATTTTATATGTCCTTCGGTGGAGTCCTGTTAAAAAGAAGCATTAGCAAAGCCACTCAAGTCCTTTTTGACTCCAGCATCACATTTTTGGCTTGTCCATAAGTCTTAAGCTTTTGCCAGGCACTGCTATTAAATGCCCAGGTACTCGCGCCATTATGAACTTGCTACAAACAATGGGTAGTTATTACCATTATGGCTGTGCATGACAAGTGCTTTCACCATGCCCACACAAAAATCCAAAATGTTGTCCGGGCATCAAGGGTGAAGGCAGTATGATGTGTTCATTCGTGGTATTGGCCCAGTTTAGTGGGCTCAGTCTACACATGCTACTTTACTGTGGCATGGCATTTTTTACTGGTGAAGCTAACCGGAGTAAGCTCTTATATGGTAATACTGGAAAATATTGGTGTAGCCTCCATTAATACGCATGGGCAAAGCTGTATGAAAATGTTGTTTGTACTGGCATATATTGTGAGCAAAGGCATCCTAAGGAGGAGTTGGGAAATGCTCCTGTGCAAAGTTGCTGACTTGTTGCATCTACTGGATTTGTACATGTCACCCTACAAACCCTATTCCAAACTGTGGCTTTTTACCCACCTGTGCACAAAGTGTGCTGAAAATGCACTATTTTAACCCAATACCTTTAACAATTTCTCAGGGGGATGAAACCGCCTTGGTTAGCTTGGGCTCCCGTGTCGCTGCACATTCACAGAAAACATGTACGCCCCTCCAATAAAACTACTAAGCCGCCGCCAAAGGATGTGGCTTCAGATTCTATTCATTATCAATGACGCTCACATGACGAATGAGTGTAGCCCCTCTCACCTCGTCATATGTGGAACACTGGGGAAAGGTATTGCCGTTCATGATGGCAGCTCTCGGGAAGTGTGTGCAAATAGAGGGTTGGCCATGCCACATTTGGCACTTGATGCTTTAATTTTTTTCAAATAGGATTATTTAAAAAAAAGTATAAAGAGGGTGTTCTCTTATTACAAGGTATGCTGCGAGGAGATGATCGTGTGTTTAATGTTGATACCCGTGAGAAAGAGCTAGGCTTGTCAATCGGTAACCTTTCCTTGTCTTGCCTACCTATTCAGCACTCACGGGCTGTAGGCCAGTCATGCAGTATATGTTCCTTTGTCTTAGCAGCGCGTGTCCAATCAAGCAACCACATCTCCTGTCCAGGCACAGTCCATTACCTTCCCATACTCTGAATTCTCCTGTGCACGCCTGGCACAGTAGCCCTGCAGGCGCGGTTTTCCTTGGACTTGATTATGATTGGGCATTTTATAACGCGCGCAATACCCAGTGTTTTCCAAGCGCGGACCCGGGGATCGAACCTGTGTTGCTCCATGACGTCTTGCTTCCAAGGCGTACGTGTTGTCCCCGAGCTATCCTCCCGAGACCATGTGTATATATAGAAATGAGATAATGTACTCTGTTAACCAGGGGTGTTGCTAGGTCTGGAAAAGATCTCAGGCTATGTGTCGGGACTCTGGCCTAGCCAGCCTTTTGGTTGTAGCCCCTTAGCTTCTGTTAGGGAGAAGTCTCACCCAAGTGCTAAATTCCCTCTACCATTGAGCCCTGCAGCTCTTTTGCTATATTTTGGGACTTTGAACTTTTCATTTTTAATGTGTATTACTTTTGTGTTCTTTGGATATGGAGTTTTAAAACAACTCCATAGGCATCATCTTTTTCTGTGTCACACAGCACATTCAGTGCAGTGCCACAGGGGTGTCTTTCAGACTCCCCAAGGTTTAAATACCTTCTCTGCGACTGACTACCGTCTCCCAGAGCATGTAAAGTTAAACTGACTTTACTAGTCTCTTTAAATAAATGTACAGACCCAGCACTATTCTCTTATAGAGTGCTAGAGGGGTTGACTAGCATCCCGAGTCTGAACACTCATTTAACAGTCAGATGTTACCCTTTCCTACTTGAAATGGCTGGTGGCAGTGCTTTTAAACAAACTACCATCATTTTTCCCGACCGCAAACACTGGTAGCTAAAAATCTGGTCAGCCATGTTTTCCAGCATGGCTCCCAACACCTATCTGTAAAAACAGACTCTGGTCGACTTTTTTCACCGTTTCTTTTAGGAAAGCTCCTTCTATTGTCCAACTCTGCGCGCCAAACCAAGTTTCGTCCTTTTGTTCGTTGGCCTTTGGTGGGCTTCAGTGCTGAAGCCCTCCTCTGGCGCCTGAGTGTCTGGGGTGGACAGAATGTGAGGGAGGTGCCCGGAACTCCCTGTGCTTAGTCTCCTAGGAGACCTGAATGCAATCTGGCGTGATTGGCCGGCTAGCTGTCCGGCAAGGACAGCCACACTGCTGTGTGTGTGACAGCCAGGCTGGAATTAATGGGTCGGGAAACTGTTTAAAAGCAGGCCTCTGGGTCTTGGAAAGGTGAGTCGACCATTTGAACGAAAGAAGCGAAGACGAGCTGAAGGAAGATGACTGCTGCAACTCCTGGTCCACCGGTGAAGCCCTGCTGCAGGTCTGAATTGCCTGAACCTCCTCGACAGAGAAGCCCTTCAAGGTTAACTTCTTCCCTTGAGTTTGGTGGGAATAACCAACTCGTAAGCCGCCTGGACACCGTCCCCATACTGGTCGAATTTTCTGCAAAGTGTGTTGTGGCAATCCGGATAGCCAGTGGGAAGCATACCAGTTTGTGGTCTTTAAGGCACTCCCACCTTAAACCAATGTTTTGCCAAGCTTGTGGCCTCTTCCCTGGGCAGTGCAGGAACCTCCCGACATCCTTGTCCCCATGACTGAAGCTCAGGAACAGCGAGATCTGCAGGAACTGCCAGGAACAATTGCCTCAGCTACAGCTCTTCTTCACTTTAAAGATACTCTGCAAATGCGATCGGGAAATCTTTACGGCCGCGGTGAAAGTTTGTGAAACTTTCCCGACTTTGAAGGCTTGTCCTTCCCTAAACCAACATCTAACTTTTCACCTGACCAAATTCTTCTAAGATCCATGGCAAAGACTTAACCGTTTACTACCAGAACTGTGCTATCCTATACAAGACTCTGAACCATTGACTTTGGCCCAGGCCTATTGAATTGAATTGCTGGTGGTAGTGAACTGAAACCCTTTGCCCTGCCTATGAAAGTATTTGTGCCTTGATTTCTTTTACGGGCATACATGCAGGATTCACCCCGTTTCTTGCTGCAACAGTTTTTGGGACCTTGAATTCTTGGCGCTTGCAATAATGCAGACCATATTTCTTCCACTTATCTCCATTAACTGACCAAATATCAGGTCCATCCTATGATTGCCTCTTTGTTCGCCAAATTACAGTCTGGAGCGTTGCTTTGAAAAGAATTATACGCATTAATTTCCTTGCAAGGAGTGCGTCATATTTATCTTGCCATGGGCGATCCAATACGAAATTTTGTTGCCTTGAGGACGACGGCATGGTCTAAACGCGTCGGCTGTAACGAGAATAAACCACTTTTCACCTACTCGGATGGCTGTACCTTGCCTCTTTAAAGCATTTGGGATTAACATTATTTTCAAAACTTGAACATTTAAACATGGAGTCTTCTGCGCTGTTCAGCAACACAAACTACTAATTTTGATTTCTTTTAACCTTGTCTTTTTACCCCTTTTAAAAGTAACTGAAGTGCCATTTTGCTCCCACTTCAAGGGAGCTGAACTTTTTCAGTAACTTATTGGTTGTGTATTTGTAGTATTAGTATATGATATTGAGCTGCTCTTGCTAGTGTAATGATTTCCAAATGACTGTGTAAATAAATGTGTATTCTCCAGCATGGGGTCTGGCATGGATTCACATGCTCATGAATATTCCCCGTCGTCAGGCTGGGAATCCTCGGTAAAGAAAAAAATCAGTATCCGTTTCGTTTCTGATCTGTCTTTCTTAGTAGTAACCAATCACTGATCTCTGGGTCATACTGCCCCCAGCCAATGACTGCCCTCTCCCTAAGCCCCGCCTCCGGCAGCCATCCTCAGATTTTTACTGCACGCTCAAGTGTTGGGAGTCCTCGTGTTTAGCTCTCGAGTTTTTTACTGCGTTTTCACAGGAGAATTTCTAATTTTTTCGGTTTAATCGAGCCTCAAGCTCCACCGTTTCTACTTCCGATAACGGGGACCCGTTTCGGAATTCTTCTACACCCCTCAAGGGTGAAGTTTTCATCAAGTTTACACTTCTTGGAGGATTCTGGAAGATCTGCGGCCTACCTCAACGGACATGGCCCAGGACAAAGGGAGCTCGACGCCCGGATCCAAGCTGTACAGGAACTGCCCTGGATGCGGATTATATAACGTTTTCGAGGACGAGCATTTGCAATGTCTCTACTGCCTCCATGGGGACAAGACGCACGTGGAGAACGACTGTGCGTTCTGCAAGAACCTTTCGGAACAGACCAAACAGGATCGTCGTTCCCGCCTCGCCACCTGGCTGGAGAAGGGCACAGCAAGTGAGAAGGCGAAGAAGAAGTCGGAGCGGGCTTCTAAGTCCTTTGAGGGCGCCCCGGCGACGGGGGCCCAACAGAAGGCCAAGCACTGCGAGTCTGCGGGCTCCGGGAGCGGCGAAAGGTCGGGCTCTTCGGTTGCCAAGCAGGGCGCTACTTCCCCGGGAAGGTTCGACCACGAGCCAGCGCTCTGGTTCGGGGAAGAGGAAGTCCGAGAACCCGGGTAGGCCGCTGGAGCGGACCCAGTCGATCTCGAAGGGGGGGCGAGGCGTTGACCCTCCCCCCAAAGCAAAGGCCCAGGACGCACCCAAGGTGGTGAGGGCCTTGATCCACCTGGCTAAGGCCTCTACCGAAGCGGTCTCTGCGACCCTGGCGGAGCCGGCTGAGACTACGCCAATGGAAACGGCCTCTGGGCCCAGAGTATCCCTACCGCCGCGGAGGGAATCCTCTTTCCAGCCCATCGCTAAGATCCCCGTGAAGCCCCTGGCTGAAAAAGAGGGGGGGCGGTGGCCGTTACAGACTCGGAATCAGCCTCTGAGGAGGAACTGGTGGAAACCGGGAGGGGCCTCAACGAAAGGTCCATAGGCCTCAACGAGAGGTTCATAAACCTCAACAAGAGGTTCGAGAAGGTTCGATCCCAGGCGACGGTCCCTGCTGACATGCCCGAGCCCCAGGATAGCTCGGCTGCCATTTTGTTGGCAATCCAATCCTTATGTACTGAGATAAGGATGAGATTACCACGGACCCCGAGGGAGGATCCAGAACCAGGCCCGTCGAGAAACCCTCCGAACAAGTGGAGGAGAGTCCAACCCTCTCCGCCCTTCGTGCCCGCGAGGCCGGTGGACCCCTCATCCCCCCTCACCGGGAGAGGATACGGCGACTGATACGGCGACGGGGACTATTATGACGGCGACGATGACACAGCAGACATCCCGTGGTCATTCCCCCCCCACTCCCCCCCCGCGGGCGTCCCCAGCTGACGAGGTTGGCTCTTTCCATGCCATGATAACCAGGGCATCCGAGCTCTTCCAGCTCTGCCCTGAAGAACAGGAAAAAGGAGGGGTTTCTGTACCAACGATGAGAGGCTAAGAGGAAGACGGTCCTCGTGGTCCCTTTACTCAACGACATCTGGGACGAGGGGATTGCTGTCCTCAAGAACCCTGCCACGACACCCGCCAAGAGGGACAGGTACGAGAAGAAGTATCAAGTCCCTGATGCTGCCCCCTTGTGCCTCAGGGCCCAGCCCACACCGGACTCGGTCGTCTCGGCAGCGGCTAAGAAGAAGGCAACGGGCGCGGCGGCTTCAACTTCCACTTCCCCGCCGGACAGAGAGGGTAAGAAGTTGGACTCTATGGGATGAGTCATCTCGTCGGCGGCGACGACGCTTAAGGCAGCCAATGCCTTAGCGATCGTGGCCCGCTACGACGGGGAGCTCTGGTTCAAGATGGCTCCCCTGCTAGATTTCCTGCCTGATGACAAAAGGGCGGAGGCCTTAGAAATTCTGCAGGAGGGCGAGGTGGCATCGGATCACGCCATTACGGTGGCAACGGACATTGCCGATACCGGATTTCGCCAACTGGGCAACAGAGTTTGCCTCTGATGACGAGGATGGCTCAAGGCGACAGACTTTCGCCAGGACGTCCAGACAAGAGTGTTGGACATGCCGTTCGACGACAACATCTTTGGTAAGGCGGTGGATGAGTCTCTACAGGCCATCAAGATTGACTCGGAGACGGCCTGGGCCTGTCGGGTGCTTCATCAGCGATCGCCCTTTCGGAGCTCTGGAGGCAGACAGGGTGCCTCCAAAGGATCCAGCGTTGGCTCCTCCACCTACCGCCAGGCGGCCCGCTCCTCTTCCCAGGTGGCCACAGAGGTCGCGGCAAGCAAGGGGGTTCCCGCCGTCGTCGCCAAGGAGGCCAAGGCGGCAAGGCCGCTTCCAAGCAAGACTGACCCGGCCGGGTGGTCAGGCCCCCACCGAAGCACCCCAGTGGGAGGCCGACTGACGAAGTTCGTCAGGGTGTGGGAGTCCATCTCCACCGATCGTTGTGTGTTGGACACCCTGGCCAACAGGCACTCGCTGAAATTCCTAAAGAAGTGCCCTCGAATTCCTCCCGTGGCCAGGAAGGAGAATCACATCCCTCAAAGGTAAAGGCGATGCTCAAGAAAGGTGCCATCGAGCTTGTCCCCAGGAGGCTCCGGAGTATACTCAAGGTACTTCCTCGTCAGAAAGAAGACAGGCGGTTGGCGCCCCATCCTAGACCTGCGTCGGTTAAACAAATCCATCAAGGCGCAGAAATTCAGGATGGTCACCCTCCAGCACGTACTGGGACAGCTGGAGGAAGGCGACTTCCTATCGTCGCTGGACCTGGAGGATGCTTACTTCCACATTACCATTCTAAAAAGGCACAGGAATTTCCTCAGGTTCATGGTTCAAGAACACCACTACCAATTCAGAGCCCTACCGTTCGGATTAAAGTCGGCACCCAGGGTTTTCACCAAGTGCCTGGCACCAGTGGCGGCGCAGCTGCGCCTGCAGGGGACCCACATCTACCCCTACCTGGACGACTGGCTAATCCGGGCAAGGTCAAGGGAACTCGCCGTCGATCATACGGCGAGGACCGTCCGGTTGCTCACGGAGCTGGGGTTCTCCATCAACTACCCCAAATCCCACCTGGTTCAGTCGCAAGTAGCACTTTTTTTGGGGGAAAAGCTCGATACAGTGGAGCAATTGGCCTCCCCTTCAGAGGAGAGGACCAAAACCACCCTGGGCAAGGTACAGCGACTGTTAGCCACGGACCTGGCCAGGGTGAGGTCCATCAAGTCCCTTCTCGGGATGATGTCCTCATGCATCTACCTTGTACCCCTTTGCAGACTTCGGATGCGTCCAATACAGGAGCTCCTCGACGCCCGCTGGTTTCAGGCGGGGGGCTGCTTCGAGGACAGGATCCCCCTCGACGAGGAGTTCTGTCGGGTGATCTTATGGTGGGACACCCAGGCTCACCTCACGACGGGCACAGACTTTCAAACCCCGGCGTTTCAGGAGACGGTGACTACGGACGCCTCTCTGGAGGGTTGGGGGGCCCACACCGGAGATCTCCACGCAAGAGGCCTTTGACTCCCGAAGGAGAGGTCTCTTCACATCAACATCTTGGAGCTCCGTGCAGTGTTCTGGGCGCTCAAGTCGTTCGTCCCATCCCTCAAGGACAAAGTGGTGAGGATCTTCACCAACAACACCACCACCACGATGTTCTACATACGGAAGCAGGGAGGCACCAGATCCCCAGCCCTATCCAAGGAGGCCCAGAATCTGTGGCACTGGGCCGTCGCCCAGGGGATGTTTCTGGTTCCCTTCCACCTGGCAGGAATAAAAAACACCATCGCCAACTCACTCAGCAGGGAGCTGCACTCGTGCCACGAGTGGGAACTGCGCCAGGAGCAAGTGGATCGACTCTTCCAACGATGGGGCAAACCCCAGATCGACCTGTTTGCGACGGCGACAAACTCCAAGTGCCAGAGGTTCGCCAGCAGGTTCCCACAGCAGAGGAGCATGGGCGATGCTTTCTCGTTCCCTTGGGATGGCCTGTTTCTATACGCGTTCCCTCCATTGCTGTTGTTGCTCCGCCTCCTCAGCCAGCTCAAGAAGTCCAGGTGCAGGATGATCCTCGTCGCACTGGCGTGGCCGAGGCAGGGCTGGTTCCCAGACGTTCTGGACTTGTCAACGTCCCCGCCAGTCAGGCTGCCGGCAGACGCGGATCTTCTCTCCAGAGAAGGAGGTGCCATTCTACACCATGACCCACAGTCGCTGAACTTGCAGGCCTGGCTCCTGCAGCGCTAGAGTTTGGAGGGTACGATATCCCGGCTGATTGCAGAGAGGTTCTTGCAAAGGCCAGGGCGTCCTCAACTCCCAAGTGTTACGGTCATAAATGGAAGAGGTTCTCTGTCTGGTGCCATGCACAGAAGATGAACCCTCTGCGGATTACGGCCCCTCAAGTGCTGCCGTACTTACTGTCACTGGCCAAAGCTGGACTGGCTCACGCCTTGCATAAAAATACATCTGGCTGCCATCTCCCGATATACCAGGACTACGGGGCGGGCGTCCTTGTGGTCTCATTGCCTGGTAAAGGAATTTATGAAGGGACTATTCCGATCATTTCCGCCGGTGAAGGCTCCTGCCCGGCGTGGGAACTTAATGTGGTGCTGACCAGGCTCATGGGAGCCCCATTCGAACCTATGCATTCGGCGCCCTTGAAATTCCTGTCATGTAAGACGGCGTTCCTCGTGGCCATCACCTCTGCATGACGAGTGGGAGAGATTCAGGCCCTATCTTGCAAGCCTCCATACTTGACTTTTCATGAGACAAGGGTAGTGCTTAGGACGCACCCCTCCTTCATGCCCAAGGTGCCGTCGGACTTCCACCTCAACGAGCCCTTGGTGTTACCAGTTTTCTTCCCGTCGCCTTCGACGCCGGCCGAGAGGACTTTGCACTCGCTGGATGTAGCTAGAGTGCTGAAGTTCTACTTGGACCGCACGAAGAGTTTTCGGAAGATGTCACAGCTATTTGAACTTTGGGTCTGTGAATCAAGGGAAAGCACTCTCGAAGACTTCCATTTCCAGATGGCTCTCCGGCTGCATCATGCATTGTCACCGGTTGGCAAACCGACTGCTGCCCGGCCGTCCGAGAGCCCATTCGACCAGAGCGATCGCTGCTACCACAGCGTTCCTGTCTGGTGTGCCCCTGCTGGACATCTGCAGGGCTGCTACGTGGAGGTCGACGCACACCTTCACAAGATTCTACTGCGTCGATCGGGACTCCAGGGAGGAGTCCAGGGTCAGCCAGGCAGTGCTGCGCAACTTGTTCGCTTAAGGTGAGCCTGGTGAGGAGGTAAGAGATGCTTAATGTTGAGTTGTTGTATTGCTTAATGTTGAGCCTGTTGCCACCTCCCGTGGTTGTGCATGTGTATACTGCTATGTATTCTTTTATTCATGAGCATGTGAATCCATGCCAGACCCCATGCTGGAGAAGGAACAAGTTACTTACCTGTAACTGTTCTCCAGCATGGGTGTGGCATGGATTCACATGCAAACCCTCCCACCTACCCCTCTGCGGCTCCTCACTTGGTCATACTGCCACTTGGCGTGCTACCAAATCTGAGGATGGCTGCCGGAGGCGGAGCTTAGGGAGAGGGCAGTCATTGGCTGGGGGCAGTATGACCCAGAGATCAGTGATTGGTTACTACTAAGAAAGACCGATCAGAAACGAAACTGATACTGATTTCTTTCTTTACCGAGGATTCCCAGCCTGACGACGGGGAATATTCATGAGCATGTAAATCCATGCCAGACCCATGCTGGAGAACAACAGTTACAGGTAAGTAACTTGTTCCTTCTTTTACCAAGAAACCTTGAGTGACTGGTTATTTGAATCACTATAATTGTTGGTCCTTTGTGTAATCCCTTGTGCTGCTCACTTTACTCTGGCTGCTCAACCACTGCTACCACAATACGGTGTAGTACAGGCTTGTACCAAAGGTGAAATTGTACTGACACTTGTGGTCCCAAAGGGTACTGCATGTACTTCTGCCTAACAGCTTCTATCCAGGGCTACAACCAAAAGACCCGGGCTATAGCCCCCTGCCCCTCAGCCCTTCCCCAGAAACGCCTCTGCCGATAACCCATCTACTGTGGGGCTGGGAGAGTGGCCTGAGAAATGGGGGTACGATTGAGGGTCGTGGCTATAGGTGGGGTCATTGTAGGCATGTAATGGTTCAAAGTGTAAAGCGCAGGGGTTTTGACCAATTGACTTTGCAGATTGCAAAAGCAATCACAGACTAGTTAAGCCTATGATTGAGTCGGCCCATGCTTCACCTCAAAGCCAAAGGAATCAAGATGGTGGAATGCCGCCTCAATCTGCAGTTTTTATTGTATGGGACAGGAGTAACTTGGGCCTCATTACGAGTTTGGTGATAAGTCTGCCAAATTACTGCCACACTCATTTACCTTTACCGCCATTCGATCCCGTGGGCTTACCACAAGATTATGAGTGGGGGTGAAGGCGGTGTAAGTCCCCATTGTTGGAGTGCACAGGTCTCCCTGGGTATTTTCACAGCAAGCAGTAATTTCACTGATTTTCGTGCCTTGAAGTGGAGACTTTACCTCCAGCAGAATGCTGGAGGCAAATCATCCATTTCAGGGTGAAGCTCCAAATTCGTCTGCCATAAAAATGGCAGTTATTCCATTACTATCTACTGCAGAAAGCAGGGTGTGTCACACCTTGCTAATCGGTCACTCTCTCTTTGTGTGCCTCACATAGAGGTTACCAATGCTTGATTATCAAATGTAAGTCTTGTTCCGTAATTTTAAATTCAAATTTGATTGATATTTTTCGGTCAACTTGTAGTTTGCTGGATTATTATTTATTATTACTCCATATTAGTGGTGGCGATTTGTACTGCTAAGGAAGATAGCACATAACCACGCTGGGTTGAAATTTCATGAGAACTTCTATTATAGCCAATGCATTTTGGAGAATACTATCTCCTTCGTCAGGGCTGTTCTCTTTACTAGCCATTAGAATTGTTATCAAATCAATATTTGTGACAATGGATACAAAAAAGGATTGCAAAAATGACAAGCATGTACATATATATAAATAATAAATGCCACGGTTTCAATAATCCATTAGTGAAAAGAAAACAATTTTGTATATATATGTTACATAACATCATTCCAATTGTCCTTAGGTAGGAAGAAAGAGAAAACAAAGAACAAAACACAAAAAGGAACAGTCATAGATCAGTTATATTGCATCTTATTCCTTCAGCAGTAATATTTCTGAAATACCTGAACTTGGCTTGCTGTGTTTGTTGCCCGTTCATAATCGTAATCCCTAAAACATAATGAATCTCAATTCGTGAACTTGTTCAAATAACGTATTGTTCTCCAGTTATCGGATTACATGGGCAAAACACTTACTTGAAAGTAGAAGTGTCTGCTGTGTTTGTTTGTCACACGCGATCCTCAAAGCTCAAGTGTGTGTCCTTAAACAAATGCGTATGCGTTCCATTAGTGTTTAAATAGTCCCTGTATCCAACTTAATACTGACAAAATACGAATCGCTTGTATCGTTAATTATATTCTGCGTCCTCTGCTTACCTCCTCACTCGTAGCTTCATTGCCAAACTCTGCAGCGCGCACGCGCGTTCTGCTGGCTACTGCTTTTAAATGTAGTCATAGTAACGGGCTGAAGACGTATGAGTCAGACCCGCCCATAGGCGTGTCATGACTGAGCCGTCTTCAGTCCCAGCCTTGCTCGTAAAGCAAGAGCCGGGACCTGCCCGTCACTATGATCTACGTAATCTGTGTTTAATGTTGCTTTTTGCTTTGCGTAATGTGAGCAGGTCCTGAAACCTCACGCCAGCTACAAAGCGTAGGAATACTGAACTGCTCGTTAGTATATATATGCGTCACCAAATTGAGTGATCAAGTGTTTAAAGGGAGCTGCAACAATGTGCCCCTGTGAAAACATTATCATGAACGTGATATGGCATTAACATGGTGTTAAGATTCATAATATGGTGTGATTACAAATGGATCTTTAATATTACACTATGTAGTGAATACGTACAATCACTGTTGATTTTTAAAAACAACTTCCACTATTGATAGTTGATAACTGACAGGTGGCTAACATAAGGAGTACTAGGTTCGCTGGGTTAGCATCAATGTTCCAGTGTTAGAGTAGTGTTGACATCTCCATTTGTATATAAATCTTCTAATTGGTCCAGGAATACATGCTAAGTACTCCCTATTCACATTTTTTATATACCTCTGGGGTAATAGTGTAACATTGATATTCATCAACAATGGTTATAGCAATATAAATCGCATAGAAGTAAATCCACCTTAACTTCTCTTAACCAGATCTATATAGTTCCCACTTCCTCACAGGTAACATTGATAATTGATCTCTTCATTCATACCAAATGGTTTCATACTCCCCAATTTATCAATCCAAAATGTTTCTCTTTGATCCAACTTAGTGTTGACATCCTCATGTGGATTCTTTATTTTTACCACTTCCAGAACCTGAAATCTTATGTGCGCCAGATCATGTTTGTTTTCTGACCAATGCCTTGCTACTGTAGAGTTCATATTGTTGTTTCTTATGCATGAGCGATGCTCGTTCCAGCAGGTTTTAGCCATTCTCTTCGTCTTGCCTATGTAGTGCATGCCACAAGGACATTTAATCAGATATATAATATTAGTACTGTCACATGTGGCAAAATCTTTGAGCTAGATTATTTTTGTCCAGTCCGTGAATGGTTGACAGTGTCTCCTTTAGTAACAAAGTTACAGTTTGTACAGTGAAAACATGGAAAAGTTCCTTTCCTTTCCTTTCAGTCATGGGACTTTTCATAGGTGGTCTGGTGGAGACTAGTTCATCACGCAGATTGCTACTTCGTTGATAAGCGAATGTAGGTAGTTCTTTAAATAGTGTTGTACCCTCGTGTCACAAGTTAATATGGGCCAGTTCTTTTTAATGATGGTTTTGATCTGTTGGCTCGGAGTTGAAAATGTAGACACATATACCAAGTTGGGTGGTTCCTTGTTCTTATCTGCAGGATTCAGGAGAGTTTCGACTTATAGAGTTAATCCTCTCTGTTGCTTGATGTATATCTTTCTCTGTATACCCTTGTGTTTGGAATTTTTTGCACATGTAAATGGTAGGTTTTTGAGTAAACTTTGTTGATGAAAACGTAGCCGATGGAGTAGGTTGTTTCTATCCGTTTCTTTGTGGTACAAAGATGTACTGAAGCCGGTTTCTTTTTTCTTTATAAGTACATCCAAGAAATGGATCACCATTATTGAACTTTCATAGGTAAACTGAATCCGTGGATCTATTGTATTGAGATATTCGAAAAACTCCTTCAATTCTTCGTTGGAGCCTATCCAAATACCAAAAATATCGTCTATGAATCTGGTCCATAGGTGTATTGATTTCTTCCATCTGTTATGTGCGAGTATGTGATCCGTTTCAAATTTGAACATGAAACAATTGGCCTACGTAGGAGCCATCGTTGCTCCCATGGCCGTTCCAGAAGTCTAAAGAACAAATTGGTCTTTGAATTGAAAATAAGAGTTTTCAGCTATGAATTGGAGTAATGATGAAATTAATTCTTTCTGCGCTTGAATGTCAGGTGTAGATAGTATCCATTCAATGGCTTCTTGCCCCAGGTCATGTGGTATTGATGTGTTAAGGCTGGTTACATCTATCGTAAACAAGATACTGTCCTGCCTGTAAGGATTGTCCATCAGTCTCTTGAGAAAGTACATAGTGTCGATAAGATAGGTATGGGTCTGTTGAATGATAGGTTGAAGAAAGAAATCCATGTATTTCCCTAGTGGCTGTAAAATGCTGTTTATACCTGCCACAATGGGTCTTCCAGGTGGATGTTGCACATTTTTATGAATCTTCGGGATGGTGTAAAAGTTGGGGATACGAGGATGTTGGCTAAGCAAAAATTTGAAAGTGTTGGGATTAATCCATTTTAATTCTAACGCTTTGTGCAGTAGATCTTCCAAGTTGTTTCTGATGCTTACTGTAGGATCTGCATCAAGTGTAGCATATACATTTGTGTCTCTAAGTTGTCTCCAACATTCTTCTTCATAATCACTTGTATTCATTACCACCAGTGCTCCACCCTTATCTGCTAGTCGTATAGTGATTTCCTTAGTGCTGTATAGATTCTTGATTAAATTGAGCTCACATGGCTTGAAGTTCTTGTGAATCAGGTGTTTAAAATTCCGTTTTTCTAGTTCTTTTGTCACCTTCCTTTGAAAAATCTCAACTGATGGCACAATGATTGGTGGTGTGAACTGACTTTTTACCTTAAATTCCTTATAATCATCTTCATTATCCGTAGGTATTGTTTGTCCAGCTGTTTCAATTTCTTCAAAGAACACCTTAAGTTTGAGATTCCTCAAGAATTTAAACAATTCGATCTTGCTGTCAAATAAGGTAGTTCCATTCGTAGGGACAAAGCTTAAACCTCTTTGTAATGTGCGAGTCTCAGATCTTGTAAGTGGGCGATTAGAGATGTTTATCACAAAGTTTTCTTCTGTTGTTGCCTCGTTTGTGGACCTTTCCTTTGACTTTCTTTTACCCCGTTGCGTTATTTTCGACGTGCTCCTAAAAAAGCTTCCGTCCTGATGTTGGGTTATTCCTCCCTTCTTGAGGGGGTTGTTTCTGAGCTAGTTGTTGCTGTTAGGTCCTCCTGGATGTTCGCTGTGCTACCTTGACCCTGCATATCTTTTGATGAATCTGTGTCTGAACTAGATGTATTATCCGACTGGTTTTGAGGATTAGTTCTTGGCCTGGTGTTAGGTTTTGGTCCATATTTATCCATCCAAGAATAGACTTCTTCGTTTAGGTAGTCATACGTATCTCTTTTAAATTTACGAATCTTCTGTTCAAGCTCTTTTATAATTCTCAAGTTTGTTGTTAATTTTTGTCAGTATTACATCATAATCTTCTTTGCCCAAACTTTCCATCAGTTCTTTTTCTATCTCTGTAATCTCAGTGTCAAGTGCAATGAGATTTTTTGATAATTCTTGAATGGTTAAAAGGATCAGGTCCAATGAGCACTTATTGAGAATTGCCTCCCACTTTCTGACTCTTTGCTTTCTTTGCATAATGTAGGTCTCAACTGTATCCTCAAACCCCTCGGTATTCTTTGTTTTTTTAAATATCTGCCAAGCGTGATGCCATGCTATTTACGATTAATTTATTTTCTGATCAAGTATTCCAATTGTTTGATTCTTTTCACTGGATCTTTTGGTTGGCTAGTAGATTTATCTATGGCTGTTTTTCTGATCAAACCCAGAATCGCTGTAGCTTCCGATGAAAATCCTAAGGTTTCTGCCCATTTCGTTGTCAAACTCTCAATTTCTTCAAATGACATATTTGCAAAAGCATAAGTACT
The DNA here is from genome assembly GCF_040938575.1 of Ambystoma mexicanum. Classification (NCBI taxonomy): domain Eukaryota; kingdom Metazoa; phylum Chordata; class Amphibia; order Caudata; family Ambystomatidae; genus Ambystoma; species Ambystoma mexicanum. The sequence continues at coordinate 383,452,306 of NC_090925.1, forward strand.
TATTTTGTTAGTGTCAGCGGTGTGCCTCCGCCAGTATGTGTCCCATTAAAAAATGAAAAGAAGCCAAAATGGTGGGCACCACCTTTGTTTCAATTACTTATATTCAGTACACGAAGAACACTTTGTTTATTTAGAGGTGCAGACCGAGAAAAACCCAGACACACCTGGGAACATAAACAATCTACTGCAGAAAGCAGGGTGTGTCACACTTTGCTAATCGGTCGCTCTCTTTGTGTGCCTCTCATAGAGATTACAAATGCTTGATTATCACATATAGGTCTTGTTCCATAATTTTAAATTCAAATTTGATTGATATTTTTGGTCAACTTGTAGTTTGCTGGATTAGTATTTATTATTACTCCATATTAGTGGTGGCGATTTGTACTGCTAAGAAAGATTCCATTACTGCCAAAAAAGTGGTGGTCACAGAATTACCACCACTTTCTTTTTTACTGCACCGCCGAACCAATATTGAGGCCCTTTGTATCTGTGTAGTTACATGCTGTGGCGGCATTCCCTAGATCCTTTGTGGCCGCCTCAGCTCCGACTGTGACTGCACTCCTCCATGGCCCTTTAGCCCCAGATTGCAAGATGGCTGTGGGGCCGGCAGCGACTGCCTCCATTTTAATCCCTGGAGTGGAGTGGAGTGGAGTGGAGTGGAGTGGAGTGGAGTGGAGTGTTGTATGGCGTTCCAGGAATTACTTTTGGTTTCACTAAAACATGAATCCGTGGTGACCTTCTTTTGCTGGGTCCCGGTTCCATGGAATTGCATCCCAATTCGTGCACTGTGCATACCCCACGGATTACGATGTGATATATGCGTGTATTCCTTTTTCATGTCAAATGGATGTGAAGCATGTCCTATTCAATGTGCACCCTATTGTTTACACGTCCGGTTACTCTCTGGGGCAATGTAGGTTTGTTTTCCCGTTTACGTCCACCACTGAATATTCACCCTGTCTGCTGTGGTGTTCTGTGCAGTTCTCGCTATGGGGCGCGTGCTTGCATACAAGTCATTTCCCGCCTTCTGGTGGCGCATGATGATTTTCTTGCACTTTACTGTTCCTTTGTCGGTTGGTGTGCTTGAAGTTTGTGAACCCCACCCGCCCTTTTCACTGTTTTCAGCTGTTTGTTTACTTTTTACAGATGGCGCACAAGGAGCCAACAAAAGAAAATGAGAAGAGTGACCAAATGGAAGGACATGAACAGCATTTTACCAGCACACCTAATGGGACCTGATATTTCTTTTAATAATATATAATAATGATGATGATTTGATTAGGATAGCGCGCCAAGCGCACAATAATCGCGCATGAAGGAATAATGTCATTTCATCAAACCTATGAGTAACCTCCAACCCACCGCCCTAGTAAAAGCACTGAAACACATTGTTAACTTCTGAAGTAGATTTTTATCGTCTGTAAAAAATGTCTGTCGATGTTAAATAAATGTTTACATTGGTTTTGTCATGTTGTATGAGCTGCATCCAGTTTTGCGTCCCTCTGTATGAATTGACCACAGGTTTTCAAGACATGGCCCTAAAAGAATCACGCACACACTCAGAGTATCAACTGAACATCCCTTTATTTACCGCTCCATAACCGTGACTGGCGCCAAGCACGCCTTTTCCCTTAACCCCAACTCCCTTTTCCATACGTCATCTTGTCCCACCCCTTTGTGGGCAGGGCTTCCATTAACCCTGTGGCGGTGGGCAACACACACAAGCTGGCAAATCATTTTATGCTTTCTATAGCAGACTCCTACTCAGAGGAAAAAGTGTCTCAAGAAGGTATGAGCTAGTTGCCGAAATGATGGCTGTTGAAATGTGAGTCTAATCTCTCTGCTTGGAAATAGTGTGTACTGCTAGGAAAATGCCTTTGCCTTTGTAATCTATGTGTAAATGTGAGGAATATTTGGAATCTGATTAACCATCAATGGTAGGTGCTGCTCAAAAATGGATATGATATGGCATTTATAACGCGCCTATACACAAGTGTTTCAAGGCGCGAGTTACATGTGGGTGGAAAGTATACATCGTCCATTGGGGGGGGGGGGGAATGTTTAGTGCTCATCGGTTTCACCACCACCCAGATGTAGCTGGGCATTTTAAGCCTGTGAAAGCTAAGCTTAACTTCACAAGCGACTGGGCAGTTCACGACAAAGGAATAGCAGGGTGCTCCATCTGCACCAGGCACACTGGATGCATGGCTGTCAAGATGACACATGCTAGTTGTGACACCTTCATGCCCTTTGACTTGTATTTTGACTTATTGCATAACGGGAATTGGTCAACAGGTCTCATTGTATCAAGTGCTGTTGCCTGATGGGCTGTCCGAAATAGCCAAATATGACATACAGACACTTGGAAACTATGTAGATGCTACAGTGGCCAAAGCTGAGGATAACGGGCATTCTGGTGTCATGGAAGGAGCATATGTGACTCACTCTGGGCAAATGTTTAAGCCTTGGACTCGAGCAAGATCAATTTGTTTCAGATTACAGGGTGAGAACGTGAAGAACATTTTGTGGTTTCAATCAAGTTGTAAGGCAAAGACTATCATCTGAGAATGGACCGGTACAATAGGAAGCAGCAGAGGGAACGCATTACGAATCCCTAGGTAGCAAGGCTCCATCAATGTTTCAGACAACCACTTTAATCTGTGAGAACAACCTGTTTCTAAGTAACCTCACTTGTTCTTCGAATGAGGAACCTGAAGCAAGGAAGTAAAGTGATGTGCCCAGGATTATTCAAGTGGGGAAGACCTATTGGAATACATTTTCCTGTCTCATAAACTTTGTGCCTCAACTAAACGTGCATTAAAACCTAAACGTTGGTCAGGTAGTGCTGTACATAAAAAGGTGTTACTTTTACCTCTTCACACCCTTCCAATCAAAGGTGTTCAAGTTGTCAAACTAGAATGGATTGTTGAAGATATCATTTGATATGTGCCTCTTTTCACTAAGTGGCAATCCTGGGTCCAACACTCCCTGGTATATCATCTCGCATCATCATTCTGGAACAAGAAACAGGCTGTTTTTTAAATCAATATTTCGTTTTATTACAGTAAAATCAATGCAAAGGCAGTTCCCAAACTTAATGCAAGGAAAAGCATTACAATAAGATACATAAACGTTAATAGTTTTTTAACTCAATTAAGAGTTGGCCTGCCTGTGGCAATCTTGCTAGTAGGTGGATTACACACAAGGACTCCTTGAATCCGTTCAGTATCTATTCCCAAGAAACCTGTTTCTATTCCATTTCCTTACTTGCTGCTTGCCGGACAATATAGCCAAATGATTCAAGTGGTTTGTACATCACATTAATTTCTTTATAGTCGGCCACAAATATTAGAACATTTTATTTTCTCCAGTATCAAAAATATTGAAGAGAGAAAGGTTGGATAAATATCAATGCTATCATAATTCAATAGAAATCATCCCCCGTATGTAAATATTGTGCTGTTGGTTCACCCACCAAACATGGGAGAATGGATTTATGATTTTATAATACAGGGATGAATACCCCTCCCACTTTATTTTGCAGATCAGGTCCCTCCGTTAATGTCAAAAGTGAGGAGGTAGTCATTTTCTATGGGAATAGGATTGACACAGATCAACTCCCGTGTATTCCCAATATCTCCTTTTAAGTATCCATGGCTTTCACAGATCTCAAGTTATCAAGCAATTCTCAGGCTGTGCAACATAGCCATTTAAGTGGTTGATTGCACTTGTGAAAACACTCGGGATACAATTTGATTGGATTTAGTTTACAAATAACTGTGCTCGGGCTGAACAGTCCTATCAGTTCTTCACTGTGCACACATTACTGAACAATGCTACTGGCTGTTATTGCAAGGGAAAGCAAAATGCATTTCCACTAATGTTTTTTTTATTGGCTAGCTTTGTCGCATCACCGCCATGGCTCCCTCACACGCCTAGGATTTAGCAGGGCAATTATTTCTAGGGGACTTCTCTTAAGTGGATGGGGAAATTTATACTCACTTTTGACAAAACAAAACGGACCAATTCAACACAACACTGTGTGGGTGTGATTCAATAACTTGAATATTGAATCAGTTGCATTTGAATTTCCCTAACAGACAGGGTGCTTTTGCTTATAATCACCTATGGTTACTCATTACCTAAGTTGTCGTAACATAATGCATAACTCCAGAGTGATTATGACTAAAATATATATTTTATTCTCATATTTTATGTTAAAAAAATACAAAATGTTACTAAATCCTTAAAAAGGTGACTTGCGCTGCCCGTCAGTGACTCACGCAGTGACTGAAAATGCTACAATGCTAAATCAAACGGTTTAAGAAAGCGTTAGAAAAATGCTTATAGCTAACCAACAATAAATGCTGCAGTATTGATGCATAACGTGTGTCACACTATCCCAGTCTTAGTCTTCAATTGTCCATGCTATTTTTATGTAGCGATAAATACCAATCAATGGTTAATGATACAGCTGTTCAAAAATACAGCTGTGGTTGACCCAACATGTTTCATTCCTCATTGTGTATTCATACAATAACCTGAACTTCTTCAGGGGTACTCTGCTTTACAACAAAACACTTTGGTCTCGTGAGAGCAAGGACATATAGGTCGAGTTCTTTGAGGAGGTGACAGATGTCGGAGGAGAGTTTGACAGCAGAACGAGAGTTGAGAGTAGCAACGTGGAGCAGGTTGTCACATTTGAAAGACTTCTGCAGATGGGTATAGGCTTGAGGTACACACTGTGGAGGTAGTAGAGGGGCCTCAGGGTGGGCAGAGGAGGAAGATGAGGGTGCCAGAGAGGTGGACCTTAATGATGGTATTGGAGAAGTCGAAGGGGGCCAAGAGGTCCTCCCACCTAGTGCCACCATTAATTGGAAAGGAGAGGGAACAGAGACCATATGAAGGGTCCATAGGTCTGGAGAGGGAACGACAAAGAGGATGTCCGAGTATGGCTGGAGGAAGCACTGGTGTAGGTATCAGTGAAAGGGAGGCCTAGGTTGGAGACCAGGTTGTCCCTCTTGAACTTCTTCCTTCCAGACTTGGTGAGAGGGATAGGGTAAGAGATTGAGTAGCAGTTGGAGAAGATGGGAGATACAAAGAGCACCACAGGGGTGTGAAGGATGTAGGTGGAGGATTAGCAGGTGAGAGGATATGCCGGATGCACAGCCCTGTGGCACACAACTCGGAATGGGCAGGAGGAGGGCCGGGGGTCACAACAAATGGAAGACACAGGAGGGGAACAAATAACTCGCAACACTGAATGGCACAACTTGCACGACTTGGGGGGAGGGGGAGAATCTAGCTGGGAGCCTAGAGAGAACCAGGAACAATGCCACAGTTGCTGGAATGTGAAAACACCCCGATTTGACTTTCCCAGAAGGGGGGGGGGGAGGCAGGTTTTTTTAGCACAGCATAATACAACACACACAGATTTGACTTACCTGGTCAGTCGCAGCAGGTCGACTGCAGCAGGCTACTTGCTACCACAGCGGACACCGGCAGACCCCACTGAAGCAGTGCCTTGTGTGGTCGATTTAAAGGGCCCGCCAACCGATGGGAGCATGGTGGGAGGGCCAACAAACAAGGAAGCAACCGGGACAAAGGGAGAGGGGAGCAGGCACACACGCGATGCGCGAGAAAAAACATTTTACAACTGCACACATTACTGTGCCACGGAGCACCTGTCCTGACCCCAGCACCGGAGAAGTTGACGTTGGTGGGGATGGCCTGTGGGGACAGAGGGAGAAAACACGTTGGCACATGCTTACCTGTTGTCTTAGCAGGGGTTCGGGCCCTAGGTCCTCCTGGTCCGAAAAGGCCCAAACAGGAATTGCCCTTTTCTTCGTCTGTCCTTCACTTCGGACACCCGGGCAAGAGATGCCCTTGATCTAAGGGTTAAGGGCAGAAAAGAGAGGCAGGGCTACGAAAGTGGGTGGTGCTAAGACTAGGTGACCTAGATCCACTTGCACCTGCTCACCATTATCCCTCCATCTTCTATACAGTGTACCAATCCTTCTCTGTATCCCTGCTCCCTCATCTTCATCTGGAAGAGTGTGATTTTTTTCATCATCTCCTCCATTTCCTTAAAGTGCCTCACCCAGCTCCTCTCTCTCTCCCGCTCCTGTCCCTTACCCCTCTCTCCGACGTACATGCTCCTTAACCAGCCTTTTTTAAATTCCTTTTGCCACCTCACTCGGCTTTGCTCCTTCTGTCTCTCCCTCACTTCTATTTCCCTCTTTCTCTTCTCTGGTTCCTTTTACCTTGCCTCTTCTTTCTTTTGCTTCAGTCTTTCCCTATCTTCTTTCTCCTTTTCCTCTTCTGGTTTCCTTCTAATTTCTTCCTGCCATTTCCTTTCCTTCCTTTCCCCTTCCTTCACTCCCTCCATTATCTATTTACATCCCTTTCTCCCTCCTCAAGCTTTCTTATGCTTAGTGTCTCTGCTTCCACCTTTTCCAGTTGCTTTTTAGCTTCCTCTTCTGCTTTTATAGGATCACACCTTTTCCGTCCAATTTTAATATCTGTCCTCCCACCCACTCATTCTGGGTTGTTACTGTCCTTTCCTTGTCATTGTGTTTCTCTTTCTATCTTTGTGTCTCTCCCTCCATCTCTGTTAACTTTGCTTGCAATTCGCAGTGCTCAGTATACTCGTACATCAACACTGACTTTCTTTTATCTAACTTGGCTCAGCTTATTGTATCTTCACTACTATACGCGAGGGGTGCATATACGGGGTTAGTATAGCTTGTTGCTGCTTTCAAATATTTCAATGGGTAAAATCCCTGTCCTTTGTTTGGCAGATTGATGCTCTGGGGAGGAGGAGGAGCCGTGGGAGCTTCTCCCTCCCCTTCATGCTGATTAAGCATCCACTCCCTCCAGGGTGGATCCCCCACCTTGTCCCCAAACATCTTACATAGCTTCAGAGTTGCTAACCTGTTGCGTAACGTCTTTCCCTTACATGCAGCATGTAAATAGGTGGTCATCTGTTGCAGCACAGATTTCGAAAGGCTGTCCTCCTGTGGCCAGGCTTTAACCTTATTGCCCGCTGTTTCACTAGCCCATTCCGCATTATAATGATTGTTTGCAACCTATTCACAATCTTAGAAGCAAGCTCACTATTGTTAGCTTTTAGAGTTTTAAGGTAGGGTATCTGTGGCTGCACAGTAATATTGTCATTGAGGTTGCCCAATGGTTGAAAGAATTTAAAGAGGGTGTATTACCTTATGAGTTGCGCCTACAGATTTCAAAAATAAAAAAATATAAAACAATGCTTTGTTTGTGACTAATAAGCAGAAGTACAAAGTGGATGAGAATTGATGTTTGTTGTTAATTCCACAGTAAAGATCTTTGAAGTTACTTTAGTACTGTTATAACAAGGCCCCCTTCCCTCCGTGGAAAACAGCACTAAGGGAAACAATTAAGACAGACCTTACTATGAAGTAATACCAAGGACCCTGCAGAACTAAAGAGTGCAAACCAAAAAACACATGCTCCTATGACATGAACCAATATCAAGAAACCCTAATTGTCACACCTTTAAACCACTTCTCACCCTTCTGTTATTACCTCAGATCACTGATGAACCAAACATTTCACATTGATTCTCCCCAGTCTCCTTACAACCTGCCACTGGCAGACAAAACTTCTTCCATCAATTCTCCACACTTTACTTACAACCTACCACTGGCACCAACAATTTTCAGAACATATCAGCATACGGCTATGGCCGCTAAAGGCCACAATCCACAAAAATCCCCATGCCGTCTTCCTGTTCGACCTCTGACAAGGGATCCTTCTTTTCTTAAAACTGCCCCTGAAGGCGTGACTCCTTCCTCTATGCCCTTAACACAAGATAATTCATATGCTCTTTTAGTTTTGTATTATTTTTTCATTTTTCAACACTCCTTCTCAGAGTTTAAGGTGTCACCTTCCATAACCCTGACTGCAGGTAAACTCTCCCCAATTTATACAAACAGATCTCATAATACACAAACCAATCTCTCCCACCGTTGTTTGTCAAATCCATGCGCTCATACATACATCCGTGGATCGTCCGAAGCCTTTGGAATCCCTCCTCCCACATTCGGCCGCATTGCCTTCCAGCCTGCAGGGTATTCTGTGGGAAGCAGGCAAGATTTTCTCCAAGGGTACTCCTGTTGACCGTCTCAGTACATGCGTGATTTTCTGGTCCTCACGGGTCGCTCCGTAGTCCTTAGGCTCACGGCTGGAAAAGACAATATATTTAGCAGTCTTTGGCAGTCTCACTGCCCCCTTGCTGCTCTTTTTGCTGTTGGAGGTCTTTCTACTGTGTTTGCTGTTGGAGTGGGAGGATCTACTCTTAAACCCCTGCCTGCTGCAGAGTAGCGTCATAGTAGCAGTCTTTGGCAGTCTATGGCTGCGGGGGCCACCATGGCAAAGGAAGAAATGGGGCTTAAACGTAAGAACAAAGAAGACGGGCGCTGCTTGAGAAATTCGCACCCCTGGCGAGAAGAAGCAGAAGTCCGGGACTCGCTGAACCTATCACAGCGAACATCTGCCCCCCAGGGACAGATCGGTCAAGACCTGCAGTCTACCTCGATGAGGACTCAGAAGCCTGTGGAAGTCTGAGTCGGTGTCATGGCAGGTAAGAAAATTGCAACGCGTGCACCACTTTCAAATATGCTTTCAATTACAGACAAAGCAAACACTTTAATGTTAGAGATGGCTGACTATAACATCAGCACAATGCCACCCAGGAACCTACACATGAACATGGAGGAAGATACAATAAAGAACAATTAGCAGGTCGCAGAAAGTAAGACAAAGATTTACGTTTTTCTAGGCCTCCGCTCGATTCCGACAATGCCCCACATTTCCAGCAACAAACTGTGCCTGTTAACCTCTGAGGTTCCGTTCTGCTGGGCGGCGAGGGCGATGAGGTGGAGACAGTGTGGGAGGAAACTGCTGAGGCGGATGAATTGGCACAGGCCTCCGCCGGGAAAGAGGCCGTTGTGGAGGCTGAAATCAGCATGAAGACTGATTAGGTGTTCTGCTCTCAGAACATAGGAGTAGTGTTCATCAACACTCTGACTTGCTACCAGACGGGTCCCACGTTAACTTAATGGGAATTACTGAAGAGACGAACGATGTCGAGAGAACGTTGCGCAAAACATCTGAAGTGGCAGTGCACGTTATGCAAATCGAAATACATGAGAACCCCCGAAATTGAAGATCTAAAGACCCCAACCACGACCTTTAAACTTCAATAATTGAAGAACCCAACTCGCCACCTCTGGAAAGAAACAAAGATGACATACTAGCAGCGATAACTTCCAGCAACGACCGCTTTCTGGCCGACGGTCATAAGCTAAGGCTCTGGACACTTCACAACCAAGATAATAGTCCTGTCAAGGAAGGAAGCCAAAAAAAGACCATGATAGTCAGTCCAGGAAAATCAACGGTAGTGGCAAAACCCATACATTTTAGGGGAAAAACAATTTCAAACAAAAATGCTCTAAGCAAACGCCACAAAAATTAACTTAAAAAAAAAAAAGCTTACAGTTGAGAAAAAATAAGAAAACAATTCCAATAAAACTACCTGGAACGAACTCGCTAACAGCTTTCTTTAGATTACTGGGTGAACCAAACCTTGACAACACAAACAAATTGTCGGACGCTGACATTTTGGAAGCAGCAGAACACGAAGAAAGCCCAGCGGCTACTAAAGCACAGTAGCCGACAATGCCATATGACAAGCAACTGGCAACCTTGATCAAAATACCAACAAATCTGGAAAGTTTGAATAGATGGCACTATGGATGCTCAGTAACTAGTGCATTAATGACAACTAGGACAACCACTGGAGGTGATTTGGGTGAAATGACTAATCCCAGAAGTCACCCCCGTCTTCAGCAAGATTCAAGTTTCAAAAATGATATTAAGAATAGTGGGACAAAGAAACTACGAATACCTACCAACTCTAAGCCTGAAAACGTACAACGAAAGTACACTTAAAAAAACAACAACTCTGAATCGTCAAGAAAATCAACAGAAGAATTGCCGAGTAACCAGAGGCACAATTTTCAAGCTGAATATTCCAAAAATAGAAGTCCTTCTGTGGACCCAAAACTAAACCCAAGGACCTGGACCTAACCAAGGACAATTCCCCAGCAGAAATTGACTGGCTTCTCGAACTGAGAAACCAGACCCGTTTGCAGTCATGTCGGCAGTCACAATCGCTCTTGCTGCTTTTAGCAAGCTTTATGAAGCCTAAAATGACACCTTAAAGGATCAAATGACGATAACAAGAATGATGCACTCCAAGTTAATATACTTACATGGCTACATCACGGCAATAGACTTCAGACAAAAGGACAAACAAAACAGTCCCAGGCTATCAACTCCAAAATAACTGAAGCAAGGAGTAACTTAGAGCCTGCAAAATATTGTATTACAACTGGAACTCCGACTACAATGAAAAGAACACCAACAGGTCACTTGGACGAAATTGAGTGCCTGGTGAATCTAGACTTCCTAGTCTCACCAGGAAACTTGGACAGCAATGGTAGACCACCACACCAAACAGTGAAAAACAAAGAAGAACATAACATTGCAGCCAGACCTCCGAAGGTAGAGGAAAAATGAAAAAGAAACTCAAAAAGGAAAAGGGCCACACATTGAAAATTGCAGTGTAGTTTTGGCTGACGAATGGTGAAGCGCCACCCGCCCTTAGTCCTTCAAACTAAAGACAATAACATCAACGACAATATAAACTGAGACTTTGCCATCTTTGCACAATCACGAAATAGTCATTGGGAAGTGATACGCATAGTCTCACCCAGGAAACAGTTGCGGGAAACATCTACATCAAGAAGATACAAAGGCAAAGCAAAAGACAAGAACTAAATCCCTAAACTAGTTCCGCGGAAATAATTGGCTGAACTTCAAACCAAGGAGGGCGAAGTTGAAGAGACAAAACGGGATAAGAGGGAAGATCAAATGAACAACCTACAAAAATCCCCAATAACGATAGAAGACTTTGAAGAAAACGATGACCTGATGAACTTGAGTCAACATCTGGTAGAAGTTCAGGAATATGACTTCCCAGAAACTCCAAAGGCCAAGGAAAGAACCATATTTAACCAGCATTTCTTTTCAAGGCCCTCAACTCAAAGAATTGTACGCGCTCCCAAATGGAACCACCAGAATTCTTAACCTTAGCAAAGAGATGTCTAAAAGCGACTAAGTCGACCACAATTGTGGAATAAAGAAAACAAGACGAAGAACTAAATCTTGAAACAACAAATTAAATCACTCTGGAGAGAACTTGAAGAAGACAGGAAATCAGTAGCACTTCAGAACAGGAAAGTCGTCAAAGAACAAAAAAGGACAGGGACAATTACCTATATACCAAAAAAACAAGGCAGCGGGAGAAGCACTGGCAAACACAATTTTAGACTGTCCCGAAAACACGCCGGATCATACCTGGAGAGGAGGTCCCCGTGAATAATTGAACTCCAACCCAGAAGAGAGAAGGACAAAAAGAATTGCATGTTTAAACTAGAACAAATCTCAGAAACCGCAGTAAAGGTAACATTGAACAGGAAAACGATCCTGAGTCTTTTCCATTGCATACCGAATTTGCCCCTACTGCAGTCTGAAGACTTAAAAATAGTCAAACCTGGACAAGAGGGTCGCAAAGCAAGTTCATATCTACACATCACCTCACCAGTGGTGAAGGAAATGTTAATGGTCGCTGCAGAAAGTATATTAACAATGGGATACGATCTAACAGTATCAAAAAACACTGAGAAAGTGATGGATCTAAATAGATACTCTGTGAGAACGACAGACCGTAAAAAGAATTCTCGAGAAGAAGAAAAACAGAGAATCGGGAAGAATATGGTCTTCGGTGGAAAATCAAAGGAAAGAGAGAGACACGTATACACACCAGCCTCCATAATTGAAAATGACACGAGGAATAAAAAGCCAGATCCCAGAGAAGAAAACAAAAAGAAAAACGAATCCTATGAAGACCCATTGAACGTGGGCTGGGTACCACACGGCCAATTTGCAAGAATGAAAGTAACTTTTGAGCAAGATTTAACATAAGATCCGCCTGAAGCAGAGGAACAAAATCAAAGAGAAGGAGAAAAACAAACATGGACTTGGATACCAAAGGCTCTAGTAACCTAACCACATAAATAGTCATTCAAGGGGCTTTGACACACTTTCATCGCAGATGAAAGGACTGCATAACTGGAGGTCGGAACCAAGTGTGTTAAGACTAGGCTCCTGGAACTCAAGAGGTTTCCATCACTTAATGACTCACCGCGCCGTAAACGTAGGACATTTTGACATATTATGTCTCCAGGAGAACTGGTTGGTTGAAAAATACTTCCTAGACAGTTACAAGATTTTTATTTCACCTGTGCAAAAAGGAGACAAAGGTAGACCAACTTCAGACCTACTGAATGCTCTCCGCTCTGGGACTGGCATACAACATCTAAAAACCCTTACCGCAAGCCTATTTCTGCAAGTAGTTCTTCTACATTAGAACAACTTGACTCTGATAGGAGAAGAGGAGGGAGACCCAATGATAATAATAAATACCTACTGGAACCCACAGGCAATGACCAACGACAACTTCTTACAGATGATGTAAAAAGCGATCAACATGACATATATAGACGATCAAGCCAAATATCTACTTGTTTGCGGCTACCTGAATGCTACATGCCTGAAAGGAGCATAGGTTTTAAGGGGGTGAGCAAAACATCTCCAGCGGTTGAGAGGGGATACCTATGGACAGAACTAATGTCCTCCAGAGAATTATACAATATGCATTTGACACTAAATCAAGATAAACCCCCAATATCAACTTGGCAACTGGAAGGTGCTCAAGCATCTATAGATCATATTTTCGTGTCAAGACTTGCTCTCATTAACAACGATCTTCGAAGAAATAAGGACCACTAACAGTGACCATAATTTGCTAACCGTCTCATGGGAAACACCAAAGAATCCAAAGCTGAACATGATGGTCCAAATTGAAGACTCTAATCATGGAGATCATCTGAGACTAACAGCATATAATATAGAGAGGCTGACAAAAAGATACCAGCTGATGGAAACACTTAAAGACATAGACGCTGGAGGCCCAACAGTCGATTATCGCCCCCTACTCACCTCAATCTCTTCAGACCAAACATCCACAGTTATGATGAAACCTTGGTGGGAAAGAGACGGGAAGGCAAAGAGAAAAGTGAAACGAACAAGAAGCAACGTAGACCTTGAAAAAGTGGCACTGATAGAAAATCAATATAAGTGCTGGGTCAAGGAGTATCGCTTAAAACTGTACCATCAAGACTCCAAACAAATGCTCAAGACAATTTGTGGCCGCAAATCAAGAGAATTTTGGTCACTAATAAGAAGTACAACAAACCCAAAGAATGATAATCTACAAAATGATGTAGGGGAGAATAAATGGGTGAAGTATTTCAAAGACCTTTTCAAACGACCATCAATGGACAATGACAACAAAAAAAGAAGCTCCACATCAGCTTGGACGTTCCACATGACATTGAGACCATTGAGGAGCTAATCCGGAAGTTGAAAACTTCCTGAGCACCTGGCCCGGATGGGATAACTAATATCGATCTCAAAGAACATCGAATGGAATGGGCTTGCTTCATACATCTGGTATTCAAGCAGTGTGTTGATACTAGAACAATCCCATACTCTTGGAAGACCTCCATGGTAGTTCTGATCTTCAAAAAAGGATGTAAAGAAAACCCCAAGAACTACCGACCAATAGCTATTGGTAAGATCTTTGGTTCAACACTACTGACTCGCTTTCAATCATGGTTAACAAGGTTCCCTGCGCAGCCGCCTTTCCAGCAGGATTCGTAAAAAATGTGGGGACCACCGCAAACATAATGCTGCTGAGTAGCTTAAAAGGAAAGATCATGGACAGCAGTCCTAGGGTTTTCGTAGCATTCTTCGAGCAGGTCAATCGCAAAACCCTATGGAAGAAGCTGACCATTTGGAAATGTCCCAAATCCATCATGGACCCAGTACGAGCACCCTACTCAAACAACAATGAGAGTCCGACTAAATCAGCATGGCACTTTATCAGCTGAGATTACAACAGAAAGAGGAATAAAGCAGGGATGCCCATTGCCCCCAAGTCTGTTCATCGCATATCTGGGTGACATCCAGACCGAAGAGATTAGATTGCTTCCTCCAACATTAGGCAACATGAAAATAACACGCCTACTATACGCAGATGATTTGATCCTCCTAGTCCAGACAGCAGTCGGTCTTCAATGCCAACTATCTGCGTATATAAAAGAAAATGACTTGGAAATAAATAAAGATGAGACTAAAATCATGTCTGTCGAAAAGAAGTGAAAAATTAAAGTGGTTTCAGGACTGAAAACTGATAGACCAAGTCAAAGAATTTAAATACCTGGGAGTAACCCTGAGTAGTAACCGCTCAGAAATGGTGATGCAAAGAACTCTTTATGAAAAAACCAAATCATTGGAAGCACAAACCCGAGCAGTGGATAAGAAATTTGGAAGGTCTTCCTTGATATTTATTGTAAATTTCTACAAGGCAAAAGTTATCCCATTCTTGTCCTATGGAATGGAAGCAATGCCCTATATTCCTTAAAAAATATGGCAAAAATTATTTTTTCAATTAAATCAAATACAAATAAAAGCAAATATACAAAGCTAACTAGATATTTATACAAAGTGGTGATCAATAGTTCCATCCAGTCTGTACATCTGCAGATCTACTGCAATAACATACACACTGTAGTTATCCTCCATAGCTCGCTTTGCGCAATGATTATGCAATGATTACATTATATATTAGCACCTGTGGGAGAGAGATGGCCAAACCGTTTTTAAAGCCTTTTTATCATATCTATTTTATTGTGTCCATTCATGTAGCTAACCGTTTACATTTTACATAGCTCACAAAGTCTTTTCGCCCACTCGCATAGTCGAGTAGATTTTATGAAGAGCGAATATCATTTGGAGGGGATGTTTGAAACTTTTATTTAACATTTACTTTACAGTAAATGTCCAATAAGAGTTTCACTGTGCATGGATGGCAACAGTGTGGCAAACATAAAGTGGATTTTTGGTGACACCATTTTACAGAAAATGCATTTAAATAAATATTTTGCCATCCATTGCTATGGGTCGAGTGCATTTCTCTTAGGTGAAGTAGGTTAATCCAAGTAGGTAATCTAAGTTACTCGACTTGCAGGTCTAGTGGAATTTTAAATAATTTGCAAGGCCTGACTCACTAATGTCTTACTTCAGCGTGACACAAAACTACTGTATTGTTGCTTTTTTTTGTATCTTGGGTACACATACATTCTGGTTTAATTAGTAAACTATGCTAATCATTTTTTGAAAACTAATATATGCCTTGCTATTGGATGCAAGCATCTTCATGTCCGAGTACAGTTTGACCTATTGTTCATGAAGCTTCATGGTAGATGCGTATCTGCTTCATGTCTAATGCATTGATGCGTGTCCGTTCCAGCAGTGACGTCATTTGCTTTCATCACCTAGTTTACAGCATGTTCATATATTCCATAGCTTGCAAATTCAGCTCCTCTTCAATTCCTCCAGGGTAATGGTAAGGTTGATAGGGTTGCCTTTGTGCATTACGTCTTTGACACCTGCGGTATGGTGGCGGGGAGGGGGCAGATGGCATAAGTTATGCACATCTTGCACTTCTATAACATAGAGGGGCTAACGGGATGAATGACACATTAATTTTTTTCTCTTTAAAGTGGGATCCTTTTCCTTCCTTGATCGACTAGATAAGAGCTCTGATATTTTTCTGTTTGAGCAAGATATCACTTTACCTTTGAAAGAAACTCGTGAAAAGGGTAGCAACATGTGAACTTAAGAATATCTCCTAACTCAATTAACAAATCATCCAATTCATGCAGAAAAAGGGTTTGAAGGTGGATTAGAAAGAATTGCTGCTTCTCCCCAAAGACCCCTATTACTGCATGGAGTCTTGCAACCATATAGAGAGGCGAAACGTGTTCTTACATTTTGAATGCTATGCCTGACCGTTTCAATGGGAAGATGAATTGAAGGGTTCTACCTTTTTCAGAGAATTATTTTTTAACAAAACATGTATAATGAAAAAACATCGAATGTTTTTCATTTGGAGGGTTGCTCCCACCAAGGCCATCATTTCCCTATGCTTTTAACCCCACCCCCAACACCCTCCCCACCCGTTTTAATCCCTTAGCCCACATATAAAACAAAAAATAGATGGTTTTGTGTTGTAATTGTTTCGTTAAAAAAATCATTCTCTATTTTTGTTTTGTTCTTATCACTGGATACCAAATTGAAGACATGTTACTTAGCCACTCTACTGAGGGGAGGGATTCAGAATTCTGATCAGCTATTGAATCCGTTAGGGACAACACCGTTTGAGGACATCAAGAAGGGACTATTGAAACAGGAGGGTCAAACCAAACACTTTTATAAACAAAAGCGCAAACATTTATTTGCAGCCTGATGAAACTCCAATAGAGCTAACGGTACAAAACACCCCGTCTCTATGGTTAGGAGATGCATTCTTACCAGAGGTATTTGAGACCTTCACCATAGAACTGTTAATAAATTCATTACCACCCTACTCACAAAAAGCTATTTTACAGTTTTACAAACATAGTCTGACTTTAGTTACTGAAACAGCTCAGAATTTTGCAGAGGTCAATCATCACATACAAAATCTCCATAAAATTAAAGAAGCCAAAAGAGACTCAACACGATTTTCTCGCTTCCCTCCTTTAGTAAGTAAAGATAAAATCCAAGACGGTTCTTACAAACTCCTAGTCAAAAAAATCATTCAAGGAGGCAAGAAGGCCGGTTATGGTTAAAGAAAAGGGAGAGCTAAGAATTGAGGAATACTGAATAAAAAAACCCACCTTTTTAGTATGTTTCTCATGTGGGCAGCCTGGATATACAGCCGACATTGTCCTTCTAACAAAAACTAAGAGCCATTGGAGATTGGCTATATGATGGGACATGATTGGGATGAAGCGTTAGATTAGGAAGAAGTGGAAGTTACTATAATCTTTTTTACTAGTAATACTTTTAAAACCCATGACTGCAGTAATTAATGGAGTTCCAGTTAAAGCCTTAATTGATTCCGAGAGTAAACAAAGAGCCATAAAATCTGATTTAATTTCCCCCAGAGATTAGGGAAAAGGAACCCCAATTTAAAGTTACCTGTCTACATGAGGATGAAGAGCTCTATCATAGAATCCCAGTTACTGTTAGGGTTCAAGGGAAAGCTACTAAGATGATTGCTGCTGTTATTCCTGGGCTACCCGAAGAGACGATCATTGGTACAGCTTTCCCAAATTTTCAAAATTCAGAGCAATGCTAGCAAGACATCCCTTTCATATTCTCCAATACATTCATGGGAAAAGGCTGGATTTCTGTTAACAGACCCTGTTTGGGAATGACAAACCTCTTCTTATATGGGGGAGGCTATTGGTTTTCAACAAACCAATTACCCTATCGCGGGAGGCCGGATCTTTAGGGGAAGGGTATGTGATGACTCCTGTGGAGTCATCACTTATGCCTAGGTGGAGATGTCCTGCCTTGTAGCCAGGGGGCGGCATCTGCTACATGATCCTGACCCTGGGGGTGGTAATATGGAGGAGGAGACGGCTGTCGGGTAAGGTGGTGACCCCATCAGTATAGGTGCAGTATTCCTTCCTTCCCAGTGAGGAACACACCATAATCCATACATTCTTGATGCTTTGTTGCCACTATACAAGTTCCCTCCATTGTAAAACACATAAACCCCTTTCTGCAAAACACTCTAGGCAGAATACCATTCATACCTCATATATACATAACAAACACACATCATCTCCTGTTTCTGATGTTTTTGGTTTAAACAAACATCTTAAACAAAATCACCTTAAAAGTCCCAGCAACCTTATGGACTCCAAATCTCATAAAGCATCAAGGACTGAGACGAGGACGTTATTGGGGATTAACGGAAACACCAAGTTAAACATGCAGACTAGTTGTTGCAATGAAGTCAGAGTGTGCGGGACATTTACAAATGGTGTCCCTAATGCGAGAAAGAGAGAAGTAGAAGAAGGAAGCCGAACCGATGGAGAAGGCAGCAGAGGTGGAACAGACCGTGCTGGAGAAGGCAGGCACTTCCAGACTGCCGTCCACAAGCATTACCTACCGGTGTGGCGAAAGGCCAAAGGAGACACAGTAGGCTGCTGGAGAGCCAGCAGCAGAGCTACTGGGAAGGCGTACAGCAGAGCTGGGAGAAGGTCTGCAAAGCGGGAAACGCAATCCCAGAGTGAAAGCTTTGTGCCACAGGTCGGAGACGCTATCAGACACTAGTGAGTCTGCCCAGACATATTGGGGACCAGGGGGTGTACTGATAGGCATGTGCATTTTTAAGAACTTGTTTTCAATATCAAACAAGTAGAATACAAGGACAGAAGTTGCACAAATCCTCATGTATGAGATGTCAGTATGGGGGAAAGTTGGAGCAAGTATTTCTAAAATCCAATGAACCCTAATGCAGCAGTCAAAAGACAGAACTTGAGAAAGTCTCCATATATGAGATGTCAATACGGTGAAGATTGGAGCAAGTATTACAAAACGCCAATGAATCCTAATGAAGAAGTTCAAAGACAGAACTTGAATAAGTTTCCATAAATGAGATGGCAATGTGGAGAAAGTTGGAACAAGTAGTGCTTAAAGTCAAAGATGTATAGATAAAGTGAAGGAATACAACTGTGCTATACTAGAGGGCAGTAAACTCAGAGACGAGATCATGGTGGTAGAAGCACATCAGGCAGTGCGCATTACGGGGGAAGATACCTGGCAGAGAAGCATACCAGGGGATCAGCAAGACCCCAGAAGGGGATTCCTGGCAAGGGAGTATACTAGGCAATTCATTCGAAATACACAGAGGGATAAGACATTGTGGAAAGATACCTGTCAGTAGATTATACCAGGAGACCTGATAAACTACTACAGAACTCCTGGCAGGGGAGTATACCAGGAAGTCAATTAAAGTAACAGAAAGAAACTTACCTTTGCGGAACATCTGGTGAAACAAGTATACAAGAGACTTTAAGAAAACAGGCAAGTAGAAGTTGTGAAATTGAACAAAGACCTTTTTTTCTGTTAAAATCAAAATACCTGGTGGAAGAGACCTAAAGAACTCACAGGGATTTCTGATGGACAGGTAATTCAGGTGGTCTGCTAACATATCAAAGAGAACCCTATATGGAATATCTCATTGTGAATAAGACCCCTTTGGTTTATGAACTCGGTGCAAAGAAACCTAGAAATAGCTGGCTGGTGGACATATTGTTTGCACAGAAACTTCCTGAAACGGGTATAAGGAATCAAAGAAGCTGTTGCTTGAAAGAGATACTGTTGCCGTCCTGAAGAAGTTGCTGTTTAAAAGAGACACGTTTGCCATCCTTAAGGAACTTTTGCCATCATACCTGAGAAATCCAGGGGAAGGGAACCACCCTCTGGATCCAAGGATTTCTCTTTGGAAAAGACTATTTTGTTGGATTTATTTATTTGCTTTAAATATGTTTTTTTTTTTACATGCTTATGTCAGAGACGTTTCCTTACACCTTTAGTTCATTTCTAGTGTGAGGCTCAGATTAGTATGTTTTGGACACACGGACAGTTTATATACTGTGATGACGAAACACAGACTGATCTTTAGTTTTTTATGTTTTCTAAGAAGGGGAACTCTAGTATGGCAGCGAGGGGTCCTCCGGCCCCTCGCATCGCACGCTCCTCAGTACAAGGCTTGGACCACGTGCCTCCGGTAGTGGGATTGCCCCTTGCCCTTATGTAAAGTTAACCACGGTTGACTGCTACATAGATGGGACTACTGAGCAAGACACGGGGCATCCATCTTTTGTGCCCCCTTTCGACTCCATCTTGGGTAAACGGGCATCACTGCGATAGTACAGCAATGCTCAGCTCCCCTTTCCACCACAGCAGCCAACGACAGAGACACACACACAAGGCACGCAGGCAGCAGGCTGGCCCCCACCCTTGCACTCCCCCTGCGAAGGAAAGCTCTGCGCTTCCATTCTCACGCTGAAGCTGGAGAAAGTTGCAACAATCCATATGCTACAGTTTTCTTCCTCTGAGATCACTGTTCGTCTGAGAACCGGCATGTGAACCAGGATGAGCTAAGCACTTTCTGCTCGATTCGTCCTCATAAACGTGCAAGCTACCCACCCCCATTAGAACAATTTATTGCCATCCTGACCCTGCACCCCCTGTAAGTTATTTCTTTCAAGTGGCAGACCCTCGCCTGTGCTGCGAAACCCACCCAACACACCCACTACTAACCTTAAGCATTTTTACTACTATATATGTTTTTACTTGTACTAATTGAGTTTGAAACCTAGAAGAGATGCGAAACATAGCCTGATTCTTTTACATGCACAATGAAGCTCAAGGCCTTCAATTAAAGCCACGAATGACCCAATTGTACTGACAAGAATCATTGTGTATAATTTATGTAGAAATGTGACAAGTAGCATAAAATGTTTTAAATAATTAAATTATTTGTTATTTCGTATATAATATATTAGCTTAGGTAGTGACCACAGTGACCAGACCCTGACCTGCATGGAGCACAAAGATGTTTGACGTCCGTCAGCTACTCAGCCAACCAGGAGGAAGAGATGCTACCCACACCTACAGCACCACACCGTCTGGCCAATCGGGGTCCATTTAGTATTTTTTGTTAGTTACTTTAACTAGTATAAATGTTGGCACTGATGTAAAGGGGGGAGTTTATTTTGGGTTATTTCCTAGCTGGAGAAATAAACCATCCTTTGAACTCTTGCAGCCGGGTCTCGGTGCCTCTTTCCCCGACAAGGGGTTTTGTCTGCTATTTTATTTTTTCTCTCACACGTAGTAAGCCGGGGAAAGGCACCTACATTTTTGGTGACCCCCGTGACATGATTTAGAGAGGTCCCTTGAGGCCTGCGCCGCCTGGCAACAAGATCCAGGGCGCCCCCCAGCAGAACCATCGCCTCCGCGGTTGGCCAGGCTGTGCACACCAAGAAGAAATGGTCAAGAGTTCCCGGTTGACGAATACCCGATCGAAAAAGCTGCTCGCCAAGGCAAGCCACGGCTTGGTTGGGGGACGGACCTGAGCGAGGTCCGGCCGTGAGCGGCGACCCTCAGAGTACCTGACTGAACAGGTGGAGTCCCGGTTGCAAAGACCCCAAAGGAAGGTAAGGGGAAAAAACGGGAAGAAGGGAATTAGCAACAAAGGGAAGGTAGCCAAGAATAGGGTCTGCGTGAGTGACGGCGAGGCTTTTCTGATCTATCCTTTATATGGCCATTAGGTGTTGTAAGAAGTGAGAATAAGAAGAGAAGTGGTATCCTAGCCCGTAGGGGGTAGAAGGCGGCGCCGTGTAGCATTTGTCCCGACCAAGTGCAGAATCGAGATAAAGAGAAAAATAGTAGGGGTCTCGTGTAGGCTCGGAGTAGTTTTTAGAATATTCTTTTTCCGTTGAAGTAAGAAATCTTGAGACATAATAAAGGTGAAAGATGTGGGGAGTGAATGCGAAATAGTAGGTAGTATAGGGAAGAAGAAAAAACAGGGAATAGGGAAAGAACAAACGCGCGCAGGCAGTGCATGTGTATGTTGCAAGATTATATGTTTGTTGGTCTGCTTTTATGTATATGTCTTGTTGAACATGCTAAAGTATTTTTAATACAAGTAATTTGTGATTGATAGAAGGTAAAGCAGAAGAAATAAACTGTGAGGGGTGATCAGGTAACACCTCTCAGAAGGCTAATGTGACATATGGTAATTGTGAGCATTGATAAAGAGCGTAGTATTTCTACATATTGTAACTGACATACCAAGTTAGAGGTGGAAAGAGATTCAAAGGTACTGGAATACACAAGAAAGGAAAAGAAACATTGCCATGGGGGGAGTAACACCACTGGCACATATTTGCCAGCACCTTCCACTTTGCCAGCACCTTCCACTTTATAGCGACAGGATACAGAAGTATCACGATCAGTGGATCACTGAGATAAAGGGAGACGGAGTTACACCAATTTGGCCAGAAGGAGGATCATTTGACAAGAGTGTTGGACCTAGTATCAACACATTTTCTAGCACGATACAAAGGGAAACAGTTACAGAACCGGAGAGAAGTGTTAGATTTATGGCGAATGTTTGAGGAAGTTTCCCCCACGGCAGAGGTAGGTACAAGCCGAATGTCAGAAAAGCAGAAAAACCCTGAAGAAGTATGCGGGACACCAAAAGGGGAATGCTCAACAATTACAACCGAAAACGAAGTAACAAAAATCTATCCCTTAATGACTAGGCAAGCGGTAGGGTTTAGTGAACCCCTGTATATACCACCCACTGCCACTGCCCAAGGCAGGGCAACAGCCCCCAAAACCTCCACCATATGACAAAGGAGGCCTGTATGGCCCCACGAGTGCGCCTCCTGTGGACATAGCATGTTTAACAGGTGATTTGAACCGTCAGCTAGCACACGCACAAATGGAAATAACACGGTTAAGAGCTTTATGTGACAAAGGGCAAATGCTGCCAGGTGGAGGGGAGGTACCCCCGCTGTCACTGGCAGATCTCACACCCCTGATAGGGGCAGCAAGCAATGCAACCCCAGCAGCCTTGGTATCAGGGCAATCTATAGTATCGCAAGGGACGTCATCGCAGCAGAGGCAAGAACAAGAGTGGCAGTCAGGACAGTTCCTGTTCCAATTGAAGAACAAGCCAGTGAGAATTATACGCCCAGATACACCAGAGAGTCAACAAAGTGGAGACCAGGGTGAAAGACA
The DNA here is from genome assembly GCF_040938575.1 of Ambystoma mexicanum. Classification (NCBI taxonomy): domain Eukaryota; kingdom Metazoa; phylum Chordata; class Amphibia; order Caudata; family Ambystomatidae; genus Ambystoma; species Ambystoma mexicanum. The sequence continues at coordinate 383,475,190 of NC_090925.1, forward strand.
AGGAAGTGAACCCAAGGAAAACTGGGAGGATAATAACGAGCTAGAGTCAGAAATAGAGGAAATAAGGGACGATTTTGATGAATACGAAGAGGCAGCTGCCGCAGAGGGGTCCCCACTACCAAACCGCCGTTACCCAGACACACTATCGTCACCATTATGGCAAGGTAGATTAAGACAACGAACAGGGAGGATAGGAAACATACTGGTAAGTAAAACGAAAAAAGGGAAGACAAGCAGAACGGGAAAGAAACAGAAACTGCAAATGCCACTGATACATAAAGGAGCAGGTAGGACAAACTACATTCCGTGGGCCCAAATGGACAAAACCAACTTGTTGAAACTCCTCCCCCCACTGACGGGAGGGGCAGGTAAGTGGATACATATATTTGAGAAAAACACGGCAAGTGTGCCGTTAGCTATAGGTGATGTAAAAAGTCTATTAGTTTCAGCAATCGGGGACCAAGCAGACACAATCTGGGAAAGGGCAGGGTTCCCGGGAGTAACGATGAGCTGTGACCGACACGATGGATCACCATTTAACAATGTTCGAGCACAAGTGTGGGATGCATTGCGGCGTGCATTTCCAGACGTTCCAGATTTACATGCAGTGATGCAGTGTACGATGGAAGAGAACGAGGATCCTGCGCAATTCATTTTGCGAGTGCAAGATTTATGGAGAAGCGAAACTGGTACGGCATGGAATCAATCAACAGCTTTATTCTATTTTATCATTGAAAAGGGGTTGCCGAAAGAGGTGCAGAAGGCCTTGGACAAAATAGCTGGGATCGAAGCCAAAGGGTGGCCTGAAATTCAGAGCATAATTGTACACCACTGGAGGAGGATCAAAGAAAAGGAAAAGGAGGTCACGCAAAAGAGGCTGGCTGACGAAGCAAAATTAGTACAGACGAAATTAGTGAAGGTCGCCGCCATTACTGCCAGTACAACAGCAGACGGAGGAAACGAAGGAGAGGAAAACGCGGGAGGAAGGCCCGTTGGGATAGCAGCGCAGTGGGTTGGAGAAGATCAGGGACAGTGGAACGGAGAGGAACAGCCATGCCAAGGATCGCAGTGGCAGAACAGGCCAGCCCAAGGAAGAGGTGGGTACCGCGGGCAAAGAGGAGGATACGGAGGAATGGGAAACAGAGGGTATGGTGGGCAAGGACCAAGGGGAGGACAACAGGGGTCGAGTTGGAATTGTGGAAGATGGGGACATTATTCACAAGATTGTAGAATGCGACCATCAGGGTATTTTCAACAGCAGCAACAACAGCCCATGAACAGGGGTGGGGCTGCCCACACCCAGGTAGCCCTTGTGGAGCTCCAATGGGGAGGGGGGGGGGACAACAGGATCAATACTGCTATGACCCCCAAATGCAACAGAGGCAGCCAGCCCCACAACAGCAGCAGCAGCCACAACAGCAAAACACACTACAGCCCATGGCGAGACAAAACCCAGTAGGGAACATAAACAATAACCCTTTTGCAGCGGCCGCAAACGGTGCCCCTGCACCATTCCGCGGCGTAACGGTCGTGGGTGACAACGTTTTTTCAATGCCAGGTCAGCAAAGATACCTAGACTAGGACAGCCCACAGGGAGCACTTGCGTGTCCAGTCCTATCCACCACACAAAGTGCAAACGAGGAACCACTAGTGGCGGCAGAGATAGGTAACAAGCAGTTTATCTTTATGGTAGACTCTGGAGCAGAAAAATCATGCCTCACAGAAGGGCGGTTTCAGCTCTCGGGAAGAAATTTGGAGATGCAGGGGTTCTCTGGGGCTATTTTAAAAGTTCCTTATACAAAAGGTCTTGATGTAACAGTGGGGGGAAAAACAGTGCGTGCACCCTTATTGTATTACAAAGACGCGCCAATCAATTTGATGGGACGAGACCTACTCAGTAAGTTAAACATGACCGTAGCCTTTACTGAAAGAGGAATAGTGTGCTCGACGCCAGGGGTATGCCCCGTACGGGCACTCTTGATAATAAGCACGATTACAAAGGAAGTTGCAGTAAGAGGGATTCCCATTGACATGGACATGTTCGTCTATGGAATACAGGTATTAGCCCGGGTAGTGCCTGAAATAAAACAAAGAGTGGAGAATATCAATGACTTCATATTCCGCCCAATCACACCAACAGATGTAGTGCCAGGCACAATTATGTCTATAGACATTGAGGCAGTTCAAGTTTCCAACGAACACATTGTGGTCATAGGCCTGGACACGCAAGGACGCGAGTGGAGAAGTGTGCTATGCATAGAGCCAAACATAATGCTAAAAGATATTACTGATGAAGAATTGTTTACTGATTACGAGGGGGATGTAGAAATAATAATGGTAATAAGCATACTGTGTGACATTATGATTCAATACAGAGAAATACACAACCTACTCATGGCTAACATAAAGGCCCCACTGACAATATTTGAAGAAGACATGGCCAGGGTAGCACCTGAAATTTGGACTACAGGACCACACGATGTAGGATTGTTGCACAAGGTAACTCCCATAAAAATAAAACTGAAACCAGGTGCTCTCCCACCCAGAGTGAAACAATACCCAAATTCCAAAGAAGCAGAGGAAGGTATTAGAGAAACAGTGAATGCACTCCTAAGCCAAGGTATCTTAGTGCCATCAACTTCCCCATGCAACACAGCGATTTTTCCGATTAAGAAAGCAAAAGGAGGGGCATGGAGAATGGTCCAGGACCTCCGCCCACTCAATGACGTCATCCAAAAAGAGTTCCCTTTAGTACCTAACCCGTCGTCAATATTGTGTAGTATACCAAAAGAGGAAACTTGCTTCACTGTCATTGATCTGAAAAATGCCCTTTTCTCTGTGCCACTCGCACCAGAGTCGCAGTACCTTACAGCTTTTACATTAGGAAACAACAGATATGAACATTGCAGACTCCCACAGGGGTATTGCGAGAGCCCAAGCAGTTTTAACAGAGTACTACGAGAAGACATTGGCAACATAGATGTAGGGAGCACCATTATACAGTACGTAGACGATTTACTCGTCTGCAGTAAAACAGAGGAAGAGTGTAGAGAAGACTCGATAACACAGCTTAATGTATTGGCTGCCAAAGGATACAAGGTGGACAAAGGAAATTTACAATACTGCCTTGCTGACGTTGTGTATCTTGGCCAGCAAATATCTAAAGATTGAAAAAGAATACTACCAGACAGAGCAGCAGCCATTCGACACATTATCATACCAAAAACAGTGAAGGACATGCAGAAATTTCTTGGCATGTGTAACTATTGCCGAGTGTGGATCCTCGATTAAGCAGCATACACACGGCCAATGCTACAAGCACTAAAAGAAGCACAAAAGAACAGAGCCCCAATAAAATGGACACAGGAGACAATTGCTCAATTCTCTCGATTAAAAGACCTTATTTCAGACGCCCCAGTCCTTGCAAATCCAGATTATGAAAGGGAATTTTTCCTGTTTTCACACAGCAATGGAACATTAATGACAGCAGTATTGACACAAAAGACATCGCTAGGCCACAAACCATTAGCGTACTACAGTGGAATATTAGACCCAGTAATGCAGGGACATTTCACTTGCGAACAGGCCCTCGCTGCAGCGGCCTTTGCCATTGAGAAAAGTGCCACGATCGTAATGGGATGTTCAGTGACGCTATACGCGGAACACTCGTTATTTGCTATCTTAGAAGGATCAAAATCTACCCTCACAACACAGAGGGCCTCTGCTTATGAAATAATATCAAGGCCAAATGTACATGTGGTCAGATGCAAGACAGTGAACCCAGCTACCTTCATTACAGAGCCATGCACAACTGAGGATTTACAGGAACACGATTGTAGCACATATGAGGGAGAGGGCGATGACATTCCCAAAGCAAGTGAAAACGCCCTTACAGAAGGAGAAATGTATTTCATAGACAGGTCAGCATCCATAAACTCAGAGACAGGAGAGATGCATGTGGGGATGGCGGTAGTGCGCATGGAAGAAGACACATACAAAGTGATTGTTCAAAAACACCTCCCCTCACACTACTCTGCACAAGCAGCCGAACTGACTGCGCTAATCAGTGCGTTACACACAGCCAAAGATTGTGCCGTGACCATATATTCAGATTCAGCTTATGTCACCACCACAGTTCACTCAGGGCTATCACGTTGGCGAAGGAGAGGGTTCAGAAGAGCAGACGGGTCCCCTGTACAACATGCCACGTTGCTAAATGAACTAATAGAAGCTTTAGCAGAACCATCGGTAGTAGCGGTGGTTAAATGCCAAGCCCATACCCATAACACAGACGCCGTCTCATTGGGGAACACGGCAGCCGACGCAGCAGCGAAAGAAGCCTTGTACTTCAATACGACACCAACATCAGAGTACATTGTAAAAACAACCACAGCAGAACAGCCAGCAGATGCATACAATAACACGCCCATAGCACAATTGATGGAACTCCAGAGAAGGGCCCACCGGAAGAGTAGGAGTTGTGGGGCAAACGAGGATGTAAGCAATCAGCCACAGATCTCATTTGGAGACAGGAAACGACAGGCAAGGTAGTGATGCCCGTAGAATTATTAGAAGTAGCATTCCAACAACTGCATTTTCCAGCTCACGTTGCAAAACAACACATTGCCTCAGATACTCAAGAGGATTGGTTTGTTCCTAATCTACACAAATACTTGACTAAATTTGTGATTGAATGTACTACATGCCAAACTTAAAATTCAGGAATGACATTGCGAACTCTGCGTGGCACTTTTCCATGCCCTACAGGTCCATTTAGAGAACTACATATCGATTATGCCGATATGGGAGAAAGAATTAACGGAGCAAGATACTTGATTGTGGTGGTATGCCCTCTTTCACGGTGGGTAGAAGCGGGCCCCTGTCCCCATCCTGATGCAAAATGTGCTGCCAAGTTCCTTGTGTGAGAAGTATTCTCACGGTGGGGAATCTGTGATGTGATCCGTTCAGACAACGGCACGCACTTTGTGAATGACCTCTTCAAAGAAGTAACCTCCCTTCTGGGGCTGAAACACAAATTATGTTCGATTTATCATCCCATGGCCAATGGGGTTGTGGAGAGGAACAACGGGCTGCTCAAAAGCAATTTATCGAAATTATGCATAACGTTGAAAAAAAACTGGGTATATTGTCTGCCCCTAGCACTGTTCCAACTCAGAAACCAACCATGCAAGGATCATCATTTAAGCCCGCATGAAATCGTGACGGGAAGGAGAATGCACACACCGCTCTCCCCTGTTAGGTGGGCGTCTGATGCGCACAGGGCTGCCACAGTGCTGGGAGAAGAGTTTAAGGAATACCTAACACAGCTAACGCGTGCAGTACGCAGCATAGCAAAACAAATTGTTTCACCATTTACTAAAGATGTAGCAACAGACACCTCTATGCCGACAGCAGACAGCCCGGAGGGGCCTTTAATGCCAGGGGAGCAAATTCTTGTTAGAAATTTTGTAAGAAGGTGGAATTCACCAAGATTTCATGGTCCATACACAGTGGTGTACAGCACCCCAACTGCAGTTAAAGTTACAGAGTTAAAGTACTGGGTGCACCTCTCAGACGTAAGAAGGGCACACAGTGTTACACCTCCCCAAAATGAAACCAACTGTGTGGATGCCATCACTGCCACAGGTTGACATGATGAAAATTGCAACTTAGACAGGGAAAGTATAGGGGAAAAGCAAAGGTCTTACATATTTTGTCTCTCTCTCTCTCTCTCCCTCTCTCTCGCTCTTTCTTTCTTTTCATATAAATCGTGTTGTTTTTTCTATTTTTTCCTCATTTATTCCATGATGAAGTCAAAAGGAATTGTTAAATGCCTGACAGAGTAAAGAAATGAAAAAGAATGAACAATTGCAATTATTTTTCTTTCATATGACTTAACGAATTTGTCTCGCCCACATAGGTTCAACATGAGCCAATGCGACGAAATGGCTGAGCAAGCTGAAATGTTCGATGGAAATAGGGAAGCCACTAGGGCCAGTAGATTAAATAATTTGGAATGTGTTATAAAATATGCTGCCATACTATTTGCAATAATGATGTTTTATCTTATTTGGTATAATGTTTTATATGTGGCAAATGAAATGAACAAAGGGGGGAGCGGAACTGATATGACAAAACCAGGGTCTAAACTAATATGGACTGAAGCAATGGCTATCTTGAAGGACACTTATAACATTGAATTGAATGATAAAAATATAACTTTGCCCCTTGAACAAATGCACTTAAACAAAACTGCTATTCCATTGTTGAATAATACTGTGGCCAAGGAAATAGAGCTTGGATGGAATGTAAATGATGATTACTATTGGTTAACTAATTCCAGAAATACAAGCATGCGTACACACACTGCACCAAAAACCACTACTGAAGATACACGTCACCAAGAACAATATAGATGAAGCATGGTCTAGAATATTCCTGCTGCAATATCCACGAGTTGGTACCCAATTAAAAAAACAGAAGCAGGAGAAAAAGGGGGGTTGGAAAAAACAGATACAATATTTATCATAACCTGGGGTTAGATGAAATAGAGGACCCCCGACACCCTGACCAATCAAACAAATGGTATTCAGACATGAGCGCCACAGCAAAGCAAGCAAGTAATGAAAGTTGTTGTGTGCTCACTTATTACTCACGCAACTGGAACCCCAAAAATGTTAATCTCACAAGAAGTACCCTTGTCTGAGACCCAATGTTTGATTCATCTGATGCTGTGTAGAATAAAAAAAAACATTTCAAGCACACACAGTCGCTATGGAAAAATTGGTAAACGAACAAACTTGCTCCAGCAGACGGCAAGGAGTAATCTGCCTCCAGGAGCCAATTTTCATTATAAAAGGGACAAGATATGCAGATAACAAGTGGCATGATGAAACGATTGAATGCAAAGCTGAGGGGCTTCGAGGGCCGCCAGGTGAAACATACGAATCGGCAAAATAAACGTGCATCCCCATCTGGACACAGCATATCACCAAGCTGACATGGGTCACACCCCTGGAGAGACCCATAAAGATTCAAAAGGAAATACTGCACGAACTTTGCTTCCATGGAGAACGGAAGGTGAACATGGGAACTGTGTGGCAGTGCAATAAGACTTTAATAATGCCAGTCATGAAAAAAGGCACTGCTGCATTAATGGACATATACTGGATCTGTGGCAAACAAGCTTACCTGCATCTCCCAGCATCCTGGAGGGGCACTTGTGCCCTAGCCACACTTCACTCAGCACTAATGGTGATACCAGAGAGCCACGTCCACTTTACAGCAAGGCCTTCGGCTGACACATCGACAGCAGGCCAATCGACTGACACATCGCCAGCAGGGCAATCGGCTGAACCATCGACAGCGCCCGATGAGACAATCACAGAGCCCCCAGCATATGAACTATTGTCAGAAGAAACTTTGAAAACCAAGTTGTCACGCAGCAAAAGATCCAATTGTATTTCATCCAAATCATCAGAACTTCTTGCTGAAATCCCACAACAGTATAAGATTTTCTCATCTGCAGAAACATTCTTTGCATCGTTCCTAGCACCAGGCGTTCAAGCAAGGGCAAACGCGAAATGGCTGCAGATAACATGCTGGGAGCTCATCCAGCTGGCCAACGACACTGAAGAAGGATTTAACATCATAAAAATAGAGCTCCGTGCACTGCGCCTGATGATGATGCAAAACAGATATGTCTTAGATCTTATCACAGCGATGGACGGTGGTGTTTGCAAAAAAATTGGGGGTGCGTGTTGCACGTTCGTACCAACTTCCGATGCTGATAACGGGACACTGTCACATGTGATAACAGCAGTGCATAATTTAGGAGAAAGAATGAGAGCAGAAGGTGGAGTAGACAACAACACATGGTTCGACGATCTGTTCAGCTGGATACCATCATGGGTGAACATCGCAGCAAAGATACTCATTCCCATCATAGTCTTTCTTCTCCTAATATTCTGTGTGTGCCAACTGGGACTAAGATGCTGTGAAAATAATATGCCTAATTCAGCAATGATGATGGTAACAGTGGGCCGAGAGACCACGGTGACTACCATGATAGATGCCCAAGTACAAACCGGGGAATACACCACACCGCAATATAGGATGACTGCCATCTATAGACAGTATGGGGACGTGGTCGATAATCTACATTACACTACCATTAGAGAACCAAAATACTTGCTGTGGTATAACGAGGTATGGATAGATTTAATTGGGGATGGTGGGATATACTTAATGGTCACCCCAGAAGAATACGCATGAAGAGGTAACAGCTTAAGAAGTGTGTGTAAAGCATGGATGCCAATAAAGGGTATACCTGCTTGGGATGAAGCTGTGGCTGAAGCTGAGCGCTATCGAAGGGAGAACGGAAAGAACGAGATAAAGTAGTTTGTTACTTTAGATGTAACGAAAGGGGGGAATGTATGGGAGCGAGGGGTCCTCAGGCCGGGCAAACACACCCACTACTAACCGTAAGCATTTTTACTACTATATATGTTTTTACTTGTACTAATGAGTTTCAAACCTAGAAGAGATGCGAAACATAGCCTGATTCTTTTACATGCACAATGAAGGTCAAGGCCTTCAATTAAAGCCACAAATGACCCAATTGTACTGACAATAATCATTGTGTGTAACTTATGTAGAAATGTGACAAGTAGCATAAAATGTTTTAAATAATTTATTTAATATGTAACATATTAGCTTAGGTAGTGACCGGACCCTGATCTGCATGGAGCACAGGATGTTTGACGTCCGTCAGCTTCTCAGCCAACCAGGAGGAAGAGCTGCTACCCACACCTACAGCACCACACCGTCTGGCCAATCGGGTCCATTTAGTATTTTTTGTTAGTTACTTTATATAAATGTTGGCACTGATGTAAAGGGGGGAGAGTTTTTTTGGGTTATTTCCTAGCTGGAGAAATAAACCATCCTTTGAACTCTTGCAGCGGGTCTCGGTGCCCCTTTCCCCGACACGGGGTTTTGTCTGCTATTTTATTTTTTCTCTCACATGCAGTAAGCCGGGGAAAGACACCTACACTCTCTTTAGGATAGGGACAGAGAGGCCTTTTTCCAACCCTATTATTTTAATAAAGATGGCTGACAGTGAAAACATTACAACTTTGTGTCATTCTCTAATTTAGTCCTCACAGAAATCTGAACCCACAGTGGACCTACCCAGGTTATCAGGAGCTCTGATCAAACTAGCTTTCCATTGAAGGATGCTATTCATGCTTGCAGTGACCTGAAGTCTGGCATTTGTGACAGTCCGCTTGTATAATCACTTAAGAGACCGGGAATTGTGTCAACATTTGGCTATGAGTAGCCTAATTTCAAAGAACCTCCTGACAATAGTGCCATGACTACCAGGCCTCTCGGGTCATGAATTGCCCTCCCTGAAGTCTAAAAAGGACTGACACATATGGCTATTGCCAGGCCAGGGAATGGAATTACTATTTAATATTTTGTTAAATGGGGAAAACAAGTACATGTTTGGATCTTACATATGGAATCATATTTCCCAGAGTAACTTTTAATAGGATTGCCATGGCAACTTACTTTTTAAAAAACAAAAAATTATGCATAGTGAAAAACACTCAGATGAATGTAGATTTCAGTGAAAGTATTGGAGAATAAAAAGCAAAAACCTTTCACACGGGCATCACATGTCCTGCTGAGATGAGACTAGACTCATTTAATTCGCGTGAGTGAGAGCAATCTGGCAAACTAATTAGTGACTTATATGTGTGGAAAATGTTTTATAAAATCACAATTGTTTAATGTAACGTATCCAAGATGACACAACATCAAATGGAGGGAAACTGTTTTAGAATGTTACTCCCAATGAACTGCCCCCTTCATTAATATGCTCAATGATTACAAAGGAAATGGGTTATGTCACTTTTGGAACACTGTCCAATCACATAGACTGACCAATTAAAATAGAGAAATGATGAACACATCTAAAGGCAGTGGTTTCTAATCTATAAATGTCTTAACCTGTAGATTTAATGGGACAGACTGAATGGAAGAAGGGGGGAGAAAGATGAATTGACAACAGAAAGCACCAAACCCGAAAGCATCCAGGCTGTGGTGACAGTAAGTGCAAATTTGTAAGACATCAGAAGAATATAGGCATTAGATGCTGGTTACAGATGGCATGTCTAATGCAGCATAAGGAAGTGGTACCTACATTTTCTGTATTGAACAGTTGATACCTTGAGCTAGAGATATTTGATTGACCGTGATTTAGAGGATAGTCTGGAGGTTACAGGTCAAGTGAAAAGAGAAATGTTTGAGGCCTTTGCGGAAGGTCCAGAGGGATGGTTCAATTTTTAAGTGTGTTGGTAGAGCATTCCAGTGTTTTACCACCGTTACTCGGAAGCTGCAGCCCCCAGCTCTTTGTGGTTTTAATCAGGGTTGCTGGCAGACGACTGAGAGGGGCTCACCTGGAGTGCAACTTGCCCCGTGGAAAAGGATGCAGACCGGCACAATCGAGAAGGAGAGAAACCAGGCAGTGGAGGGAAAGGGGACCATCTTGCTGACTGATGCCCACCTTTCACTAGAGAGGGTGAATTGAACAGAAGGAGGACAAAACAACGATCTTAATAGGCCATTCATATCGCGCAAGTGCTGGGAAGAGGGAGGAGAGAAGTGCTAGGTTGGGGGGAGTGCAGATAAGAATGCCATGGGGAAATCTAATTCTATGGGTAGGTATTCTCTAAAGGGGAATGTATTAAATCCCAGCCCCTCTTATTTGGGTAAGTACTGAGTGTACATCCTGGGAAATTGGTAAATACTTCAAACATGTAAGTGTTCTGGAAACTTTGAACTTGATATAATATACCCAAATGGTGTGTATATTCAGAGATCCTGCACTCCCTTTCCGTGCAATGGCCAAGTACACACTGGGAGACAAATAATATCCCACTTGACAAATGCCTAAGTACGTAATGTAATGAAATATATTCACTGCCAAGCGGTGCCTTGATAAAGACTACGGTCGAAATGAGCGTTGGCTCTCCTCTCACCTGCAGCTAACATGTTTACGAGGCCTTTGGTTTCATGTGTGTAACAACATTAAAACCTTCACTGATAACAAGTCAGGAGTTTTGCTCCCTTATTTCAATATCCAAGAACTAACTCACGGCTTCAACAAATGGGTATAAACCACCTGCCAGCGCCATTAACCAACAAGGTTTGTCAAACCATCCTGTAACTTACACAGAAACAAGGCTCTACAAAGTATGAGCTTCTGGGTGAAGGTGAGGAATGGTACAATCCCTGTAAGGAGGTCAATCTCGAAGCATGGGCTTTCTTTAAAAGCTCCAAAATGTAAGGAGTAAAGGTCAGACAGCACTTAAAGATAACCCCAAGGTTTTTGGTCTCACAGGATGGTGAGAGTAGAGGGCCCAAAGACAGCAGCCAGACCGTAGGAGAAAAACAGGGCACAGGTGTCACAGTAAAACATATCTCCATCTTACTAGCATTAACACACAGATTGTTAGCTGCACACAATGCCTCGATGACTGTCAAACAATTAAAGATAAAAAACGAGAACAACAAATTAGTTCAGGGAAGTTTAATGAAACCTCTGTGTCATTAACATAACACGTGGAAATTTAAAAAAAAACAAGGACACCAGGTGAGCCCGAGAGACAAAATAGATATACAAAAGCCACAATTATAGGATAAAATCTTAGGGTACTCCACAGGTAAACAGTGAGGTGGTACAGTAGAAACAGCCCAGTTACAGCTGGTAAGGACAGTCAGTAAGGAAAACAAATCCAGCAGTCCAGCGCCTGCTCCATGAAGCTTATGTATCACGTAACCTTTTAATAAGGAAACAATTCTTACCCGTCTAAAAGGTGGAGGAGACATCACAAAGGACTGTCCTCAATTGTACTCTAATTTGTGGTCAAAGTGAGTGGGAGTGGTGTGGAGCGGTAAATTAAGTTTTACTGTTCCTATACTTTTATTTTAAAAAGAAACCATTCCGGAATGCTTCCATTTTAAAATAAAAGTGTAAGAAGAAGTTGAAACTTACACTTTCAGTGCACTACACTAAACATTGCCTTAAAGAGCAGGTACATCTCTTTGGGAGCTTGTACTGTGTGTGGGAGGGGGCATGGTGATGGGGTTTGTAAGGAGTGGGTGCACTCCAGCAGAGAACATAGTTCCACTACTTATTTGCATACACTACAATCATAAATACCACATACACTTTAATTATATTGTTCCACCAAATTACAAATACAGTATACGCCCACTACATTCTCTATAATTACTATACACATTACTATAGTGTGTGTTGCCAGTGGGCAGTATTTTGGGGGCATGGACTATGGCCATGCCCCCAACAATCTGGTCACCGGCCACAACCAGCACAGTAGAATTAAACCATATAACAACTGCATACAATACACCTTCAAATAACAAAACTCACCCACAACCCCCTCCCATACATATAATGTCCGCGGACACTAAGAAGTAGCCGCAGACTTGTCAACATCCACAAACCCGTTTTTGACGTATAAAAACAACTCCATATCATCTTTATTCCACTTCCCTACCCTTTCTCTGCCCTCTTTCGGCCATCAAATAACCCCAAATATGTTTTCCCAGCTGTTTGTTCATGGCAGTGTCCGCGCAGCCAGCTGCACCGTGCCACAGATTTCACCTATAAACACAGCTCTATATCATCTTTATTCCACCCCTCCACCCCCGCTTTTGACCACCAAATAACCCCAAATGTGTTTCCCAGATTTTTGCCTCCCCACGCTATCCGCGGACACTGGCCGGGGTCTTCGGATCCAACATGAAGGCTGTTCCCAAAAATATGAGACACCTCATGCTTTTCACCAATCAATCTTCGGGTGTGTCTGATGTCCGCGGAGATCATGCCGGACCCTCATTGGTCCAGAAGGGTGTCCAAGGAGCGAATCACGAAGTGAGTCCACCGACCGAACCCAGATATCGAACATTTCTATGAACCTACTTTTTGCCCATTTAAAAAAAAAAAATACCAGACGGATTTACACCAAAGTGCCCTTTCGGGACCAAGCCCCCGCTCCTGCCGCAAATTTGGTGAAAATCCTTCCAGCGGTTTGGGCCATAGACGTGAGCCAAATTCTTTTACATTGCGCCTATGAGGATTTCCACCAATTTAGGGACCCCCCCCTATAGCTTTGCTCCCCCCTAGATGAAACCGCACCAAAATTTGCAGATTCATTCTGAGGGGGCCATATACTTTGTTTGACCGGCAGGTCAGACCTGCTGGCCGCAACAGCCCCGCAAAGCAGAGTTGTCACAGAAGCACTTAAACCGTTAGCAACGTTGTCAGTACTTCCAAGTCCCCATTCCCGTGGAGTCCTATAGCAGAGCTGGATTCCGAAAGCAGAAAAACTTTTTAGTGTGTAGCAGTTAGAAATCAAAAACTCAACCATGGAGGTGGATCAAAGAAAGGCTTGGTTGGATCAACACCAAGAAGTCAAAGCCACCCTGGGCCTGGATGTGCGTATGAACAATTACTGAACTGGTGAAAAGAGCAAACCTTCTGTCTTAAGTGAGAGGTGAGAACATTGAAGACATCAGAGGTTCATCAAATAGTAGTATTTTAAATGCAGTAAGCCTCAAAAACATGGTCTACAGTCACGCAGTGTCAGATGAAAATAGACACTATGATGAACTGTATCAAAATTAAGAAGACAGAGTATGCTATACTCCCTCATATTCTCCAGCAGAGAGAACATTTCCAAGGCCGAGTTCAATGCCTTAATTGACTAGTAGGCTACAAGTGTGATGATGGATGCCAGGGCTAATTGTTGTGAAGCTATGGTCATGACCAGCCCACCAGCACGTGTGTGCCAGCCTGTGTGCTGCTTGAATAGGTAGAATATTACAGAGGGGTATAAGGGTGCCAACCAATTATAGAGGGACACGTAATAGAGAGCCCTATAGCTTGTGTAACCAATGGGACGTCGTGTATTTGATGACGTCCGTAGTGACCTGCACTAGAGGAGGGCTTAGTTGCCCCACCTGATGTCAGAGACCCAATTTCCTTCCCTGACCAGTATCGAGCCCATACCTAGATGTTCCTTGTAAGCCTATCACCATTCCAAATAGGTTTTTGTAGTTTGCAACGTAGGTAGATGTCAATGATGATACGTTTTTAGTATATAACTTGCTTTTTTTATGTGTTGAATTGAGTGTGAAGATTGAGCGAACACATTGATGTTCGTTTTAACTCCCTGTTTTAGATAATTGACATTAAAACAGTCGCACTTTGCCAACTGAGTCAGTTTTGATTATTGATGTTTGAGTAATATTCTGCATCTCCATCTGTCTCTAAGTATTGCTACCTCGTCTTAAAGGGCTGGGTCAGATGCCCCAGTTCACTTGGACAATCCAACTAGGTGTGGAATGAGAGAGCAGATGTAGCATGTGCTATTTATTCTCTCTTGTCCCACACGCATCATCTCATACCAAATGTTTCCCGTTAATGAATTATGCTCCTCTTCAGTGCCATTGTGGAAGCCCTTTCCATTCATCAAAATCTCCCTTTCCCATCTTTCTTTTTTCATTCATTTGGGTTTCTCTTTTTCTTTAAAAAATAAATAAAAGAAAAATATTAATATTTACCAAGACATATTAACATCATTACGCTCCAGAAACCTGAAAATGTCTTTTTCTTTGCCACACATTTTGCATTATAAACTTCAACACCCTCTTTTTCTGGCATTTTTTTAAGATTCTAATGGCTGTAAGAAAACTGAAGACAGTTCAGGGATACTCCCCATTATGTTGTGCTTTGGGAGATGGTGCCTTTGTCTTTGCAACTGTCGCCTTTCTTTTCAGCTTGACAGCAGTTGGTGTTGAATAGATGACGGTATGTGAGCCAGTGAAGCACTCCTCTTTCCACTTCCTGATGTGGTTCCCCATGAGGATGTGGTCACCCGGATAAAGAAGTGCTGCTTGTGGAAAATGTCAGTTTGGATCACCTGATTGTCCAGATTGGTTTGTAGGCCTCCTCTGCAAGAAGATATATTTAAGGGACTTGGTAAATTCTTTGAAATATGTATCAAATTCCATATCAGAGGAAGAGTGACCATCAGAGATTGTACGCAACAGCGCCAACAGGGACAGCGGAATAGGCACACCCAGTAACAATCTAATGAGGAGTTAGGTGGTAATCTCACCCAGGCATATTTCTTAGTGCAAACAAAGCAAGAGGCAAGCAGTGCACCCATGATTTTTCAAGCGGTGGCATAAACTTAGCCAATCCCACCTTCAGCAGTCCATTAATCTTTTCTACCAAACCGTTGGCTTGTGGATGGTCAACCATGCATAGTTTATGCTTTATACCCACGAGTAGTGTTATTTCCTTTTTTAAACCATTGGCAAAGTGCTGCCCATTATCAGAACAAATTATCTCTGGAATCCCCCACCTCAGGAACACTTCCCTCTCACGAAATATAGCCACAGAGTGGACATCATTGTGGACACAGGGACCTGCCTCACGCCAATGTGAAAATGGATACACAACTACAAGCATGTACTTGTAAGAAGTACACCTCTCTTGCATATCAACCTAAACTATATGCAAGTGCCGGGAGGGGCCCTCTGGTCATGGCAATCCTCCCTGTACAACTCTCAATTTCTGACCTGGAAGAAACCTCTGGCAGGTCATGCAGTTATTTATATACTCAGTGACATATTCATGCAGATTTAGCACACGCCAGTCTTCACTTATCCCTACAGCACATTGCTCTTTCGATACGTGGGTAGAGTAGTGAAGCTGTTCCAATGCCAATTGTAACAATTTCTTCAGCATGACAACCTTTCCTGTGCTATCATGTCACCAAACCAACCTCCTTGCTTCTTCCACAGCTCTCTATCAGCATCTAATGCTTCTCCCTGCAACTCAATTATCTGCAAAATGGAGTCACATTAATGTTTTTTGGCAATGTACATTTTTCTTTGCTTACCTTTAATACTGCTATTAGAGGTATTTTTTCTTCACCAGGGAAGAGCACATCTGGCATAGATTCTACTTCTTTTGATGCTCTGTCGATCTTTCGTTTCTTAGTGAGATTAAATCATGCCCTCCTGTATGGGCTTTGCACTTTATTATTTGTAACTCTACTGGGAGTGGTAACATTTCTAGTAGTTTACTCAGTAATGCTGCATGGTTAATGGGAGTTCCATCACTTCTTTTAAACCCTCTCCTTTCCCACCTTGCTAATCTTGAGTGTACTGTAGAGGTGACATAGGCCGAATCAGAGAAGATGTTCACTGCTTAGCCCTCTGGAATGTTTACTGCTTCAATCAAGGCCACTAGCGCTGCTGCTTGTGCAGAGTAATGGTTTGGTAGTCGTGTCTGTGAGTACACTATCAACTCCTCCCCTTTGTGTACTCCTTGTCTATGCCACACCACTGCCCACCTGAATGCCTTGGCCCTGTGGTCTGGTCAATGCTAGAACTTCCGTCAATGAAAATCATGTCCCCCTTCGATCACTTCTTCTTCAACCAGGGGGTTACCTTCACTCCTGTCTATGCATGCTATGCAGTCATGTACATAATCCCCTTCCTCTATTGTCTCTGGAATTAACTCGGCTGGGTGTATTTTCCTGCACCTTACCACTTTTATCGCTGGGTTTGTTAGTATTACCTCATAACCTGAAGATCTCTGAGTTGTCCGTGTGGATTTTGTTTTCTCCAGTAGGCACCCCATAGTTATTGTGGAAGCCTTCTCAATAGCAAATGCAGCAGAAGCAAGTACATGCTCACTTGGGAAATGTCCCTGCATTACTGCAAACAGTGACCCACTGTAATATGCAAGTGGCTTGTGTCCATGTCCCTTTTTCTTTGTCAGTACTGCTGTCATTACGTTTCCATCTGAATCTGAGAACAGATGAAATGTTTCTTTGTAATTGGGAGTTGCTGCCTGTGCTAGCATGTGTTTTAGCTCATCAAAGCTTTCAATCATTTCAGCTGTGCATTTTATGTGTCTTTTGTTGTTCTTTGCTTCTTTTAGTGCTTGCAACAATGGCCTGGTGTATGTGGATTAATCAAAAACCCATGCTCTGCAGTAGTTGCACAAGCCCAAAAACTGCTGCATCTCTTTAACTGTTTTTGGTTGTGGAGTCTTGTGTATGGCCTCTACTCTTTCTGGTGTTATTTTTCTCTTGTCTGCTGACACAATCTGACCCAACTACAGCACCTCTTTTTGAAAGTATTGTAATTTCTCCTTGTCCACTTTGTATCCTTTGTCTGTTAGTAAAGTCGGCAGTGTCACTGAGTCTATTCTACACTCCTCTTCTGTCTGGCTGCACACCAATAAGTCATGAACTTCCTGTATTACTGTGCTAGCAACCTGCAAATTGCTGAAGTCCATTTGTATTACTCGGTTGAAGAGGCTAGGTCCCTCGCAGTACCCCAGAAGCATTCTAGTATGTTCGAACTGGGTCCCGTGATACATAAAAGCAGTGAGATACCTGGTGTCCCGGTGTAGTGCAATGGAGAAAAGGCATTTTTTCATTAAATACTGTGAAATAGTGTGCCTCTGTGGGAATGTTAAAAGAAATAGTTGCAGGGTTTGGGACCAACGGATAGGCTGCCTCAATAATGTTGTTTAGAGGGCGTAAATCCTGAAAAAACATCCTGCTGCTACCTTTGCCTTCTTGATTGGATAGATTGCTGTGTTGGAAGGTGATGAGCTCACCTGTATTATGCTTTGCTGCCATAGGGCACGCATTGTCTCGTATATGCCCTCATCTGCTTCTCGAGAATGTGGGTACTGCTTTACTCATGGCAATAGTGCTCCTTCTTTTAACTTGATGTGTAATGCCCTGGCCCCTTTAAATATTCCTACGCCATGGGGTCCTGTTGTCCACAAACATTATCTGGGGCACTGCCCTTTCCTTTACATGAACTCGGCAAGGTATGCTCAGTTCAAACACTACCTCTCCTTATTCATTGTCGTTTATTGCAAACAACTCTGTGTCACTTACTCCTCTCAATGTCAGTGTGGAGTCAATACACAATATTGAATGCCATTCCATGTTGTTCTCGTCAGTGGCAACAGGTATAATCATGTCTTTCCATACTACTACTTCCTCCAGGTACAGTAGAGTGTGTGTGCCTAAGCTAACCAAGGAGAGATACTGGGGCCTGAACAAAACTTCAATGGAGAACCGAAACACCTTCCCCCCCTATCCCTGGCAACCATTCCAACAACATGTGTACTCTGTACACAAACACCCCCATGTGTGTGGGTATCCGTCTCATTGTGCTGCGTGCATAGTATGCCTGAATCGGTACTGCCACCCAAGCTGCATACATTCCCGGTGTGGTGCACACCATTCCTTTCTCTGAAGATGACATTGTGGCATTCAATTTGCTGAGTAGGTCCCACCACAGAATATTGATGGGAGTGTATTTTGAATACTGCAAAGGTGCTACAATATGCTCTGTCCATAATGTCAAGGGTAAATCTTTTGTCGGGAACTTTCGAAATTGCCCACGTAAAGCCTTGTATGTCCAAACTTGTATATGATAATTGAAATCCTTCTTCCTTGATGCATGATATAGTTGCTGAAGTATCTATAAGAAAGTAAAATCCCCTATGCCTTATCTGAACTACTACCTCCAGGTCCTCCTCTGGGTCTTCAGTTTCTACTAGAACAGGACACACTCGCACTCATCGTGGGCACCCCGATTGGGAAAATGTGTTTGCGGATGACGTAAATGGGTTACCGCCTACCACTTTAGCAATACCTTTGTGTAGGATGTATCTGTAATTGCTGTTGCTGCAGCATTACCTGCACTTGTTGAAGAGTCTGCTGCATATATGTCTGCTGTCGCTGACCTGCCTGTGCAATGAATGGGCCTGTTCATGCAAAATGTCCAAAAGTCCCACATGCAAAGCTCTGAAACGTGGGATCAATCTCATGTATCCCATTCCCCTTCCACGTGCAGTTTATCGTCTTCCTGTTTCATACTGTACTATGTACCCATTTCCCTCTGCTGCCTGCATGACTCCTGGCTGCTGCAAGTGTATGAATGCGGGCTGCACTTCTGGTTGGGTGGCACCTGCGTGTAACCTCCTGGCTGCCTTACCGCGGCCACTGGAAGCCCTCCTTGCTGAGCTTGTCGAACAACAACTGGCTCTGGGTAGCACTGCTCCCTCCATATGTATTTTCGCCAGTTTTTTCTGAACTAATTTGTTTTCTGCTTTGGTTGCGGTATCCACTGTCTCCTTATCCTTCTACTTCCTTTTGCAATAGTGTGCAGTTGTTGCCTGTATCTTAGGCCACCCCTCTGCGTCAATTCCTACTATGCTTTCTAAAGAGATCTGCACATGTGTGGGGAACATCCTTACTAGAATGTGGTAGAACATGGGTAATTTCTCATCCCATGACTGCTTATTTTCTCGTGTCCACATTTCTTGCATGGATCGTATGTATTCCACAGGATCCTCACCAGGCTTCATTTCATGAGCCAATATAGAACCCATGTCTTATGTATCTGGATACAGCTCCCTTAGAGCCTTCCAAACATGTGCTTGATAGTTGTTAAAGGGTGCTCCATTGTGTATGTTTTTATGTCTCCTATGACCAATAGGATTCCCGGTGTCTCCTTTTTGAAAACATAAATCCACTTGCTCGCTCCCGCCATCAATGAAGGTAGACTGTAAACTAAATTGTCCCTATCCATCGTCTGCCATGGTATAAATGAACCTTGCCTCTCGCTTTTTGTAAAAGGGGCATTTGTGTGTGAGCTCTCCGTTTATTGCCGTGTTGTGGTCTCTTGGCTACTGCTATTCTGGATTTCCTTCTCTGAAGCCTATTTTCCCAGTCTCACAATGATTTTCCCTTTCCTCCTCTTCTCTATCATTTCTTCTCCTTTCCCTTCTCCCGTCTGTCAAATTGCGTGTCTGTTTCATCATCCCTATGATCGCTGTCTTCCCAGTATTATATGGTTTGCCCTTCTTCTGCCGTTTCAGTTTCACTAAGGTCTGAGTCCTGTCCCCAACTGTCTATTTTAAACTTTATGCATCCTGCTTTCCACCCCCTGTTCATCGGCTCCTTTCTTGTGTTCCTTTCCTTTCTCCTCTATTTCGCTTTCCATTGCTTTTTCTGCTTCCTTGAACACACTGTCAAGTTGCTGCTGCACAAACTTTTTAATGTCATTTAAATATTGTCTCCTCCCTTTCTCGTCCTTGCTAACAATGCTCATGTCACCTTCTTTCTTTTTATGTGTTCCTTCCTTGTCTTGAGACACTCGTTTTGGATTCGTATACCCTGCAGCTGGTTTTAATAACGGGTATATCGTATAGGGATGGGGCGGTGCACTTTACTGCTCCTCCTCCTCTTTCCCCTTCTCTGTCTTTTTCCTTTTCTTTCTACAGTTTCTAAAGCCCTAGGATAGCCTGTCTCTTTTTAAGATTTGCCCCTTCGTGGGTAGCTGCCATGTACGGATACCGACTTTCTATAATGCCTTTATCGAATGTACCCTTTCCGGGCTATTCTTGATAACACGCTCCCATTGTATCGTGTACCCACTCAAAATGGTACTTGGATATTTTATCATGATATTGGGTCAATTTTCTGCAACTGTGATTAAATGGAGCATACATCCAATAGGACGTCATTGTCCCTGCCTTATTCCTTTCTTTTGAAATAGTCTTCTCTCCCTTTCTCTTCCTTCCCCTTATTATTTTAAACCTTTAAACTCTCACTCCCTCGCCAGGCAATCCCACTCGCTCAATTTGTATACTTACCACTTTGCTTGATCGCCCTAGTTTCACTCGCTCCGGCCTTCTGTGCAGGCCCCGCCCTTTCACACCTCACACTCCATGCTTGTACAAAATGGCCTTCTCTGCAGGCCCGCCTTGTTATATCGTATTAATACAGAAATGGCCTTCTCCCCAGGCCCACCACCCTAACAACAAATTCCTATGTTAGTATGTTACAAAAAGAAGTTACTACTCTCCTTGATCAACTGCATCAGTTATTCACGATACGCGGCTCTGCACTATTTACAAGGTATTTCGGCTCTGCCTCTTCCATTTTCCCCACAGCCACATAAAACTAATACTACGACCACTTTCCACAACACCGAAAACAAACTACTGCTACTCACGAAACACATGCACGCATGTACCTCAAAGGAATTTTTCTCCAAAGAAAGATAAAATGATGCAACTATACCAATTGCCTGCACTACGCGCAACCTTTGTCTACCAACTTCCGCCACTTATTAGGCACCCTTCTGCTCTAGCGCAGATGTTCCACTGTCCACCTGCTCCCTATTGGAATGGCAGACCTAACATCGGCTACTACGATCAATTGCCCTCCACCACTAATGAGGGTGTATCCTATACACCATAAAAATAGTCCCTCCCGCCCCTAGTACTTTCATGCACGGGTGCACTCACGTATCCTTTTAGGAGATTCTTCACTTCTCTCAACCTCAGAGTCTCCCTTTAAAGGCATGCACTTCAGTCGGAGGGAGGGCAACGCCGATCAAGCGGGCCTTTGGGAAGTGGTGTCTGCTGACCGCTCCTGGCTCGAGCTCTTAGTACTGTCCAACAGACGCTCTCCTGCACTCCTCTGGGAGCACGGCTGGAATTCCCACGCCTCGGTCGAATGGCAGAGATATCTCACTGGGGCCTCAACAAATGTATCAGTGGTCGTCTCGAAAAACTCACAAACGCCATTTTGGTATAGAGCATCCTGGTGTGACGCAAGTCCTTTTAGGATCAGTGTGCCCTTTGATTCCTGTTTCCCAGGACAGCTCTGCTGGGAAGCTGGCTCACTGGAGAGAGGTATTACCCGACCCTTTAAAGAATGAAAATGACAGGCATAGCCATCCAGTCTCCTGCCCTGTAACTTGGCAGGGCCAGGCTGTCTGACCAGAATACACATAACCCTTCTACAGATGAGCTGGGCTCAGAGTGCTGACAAATCCATGATATCAGATTGATGTGGTTTGGGTAATTAAGAGAGATACTAACAACCATACCTTAAACTCAGGTACTGCTTATATTTAAAGTTTGTAACTACCACCAGGATAGTAACTCTTATAGTTATGTGGTAGTGTGGGTAGGGGAGCATGTCTTAAATGCAGCCCCTGTGCTGCAATGACTTGGCTGTATCTGCGGCTGCGCACCTCTGACTCCTGGACCTGCTCTGTGCCACTGGAGAGCAGGCGCTGCAGATCAGGACACAGATTCAGTAGGGTACCTGTATACACTATACTTTTGACATGGACCTTATGACCAGATTACCCTTTGTGAAATGGTTTTACCTGCATCATTTTATTTAATAAAAATCAAAAAAGCCAGAGTTTCTACTGCCATGACAGGTGGCAATGCCTCTCAAAGCATCTTTCTTGCAGACAAGTACTCTGAAGTGAAGGCAGGGCAGCATGTAGTGAGCAACAAACACAATGAGTAGACAGGATCAGGTGTGCAGACTATGCCCCAACAGGGAATCGGTTTGTGGAAAATCATTTCTGCGGATGTACTCTGGGATTTCTGAGTTCCAACAAGCACAGGTGTGGAGTGAGGAAAACACACACACTGCAAAGGAGTTTTAATCAAGGAAACCATTTACTGGCAGCATAGCTATTGCAGATTACATGGCTGGGTACACTCTTAATTTGCCAGCCCTTGCTCCTAAACCATGATTGGTATGAAAGGTTGGCCGGCTCAACCTAACATGAAGGAGTAGTGATTTGCTCGTCATCGTTCAAATGGGAACGCCTAGATTATAACTCAGATTTTCTGGGTACAGTTTCCAGTTTATTCACCAGACATTTTGCTCTCCTTCCTTGCCCACCCTGACTTGTGTTTGCTCTTTCTCTGTGGCTCTGATCAGTGCGGCAGTGTCGAGGTGCTGTGGACATATTTCCGTGGCAGTGTGATTGGATGGGTGAGGCTGTTCCTTGGTGGGCTGGGAACTATAAAGAGGGTGGTGGATGGTCCTGTAAGGGTGGATTTGGGTTGTATGGTGTGTGGTAGGTTAGGAATGTGCCTGTGTGGCTAGAAAGTGGTGCGAAGTATGTGTTATGTTAGTCCTATTAAACAGTATTTGTAAAGCACATCATTCTCCTTTTCTGTGGATTCATTTATTTCTTTTTTTTATTTATTTAAATTTGTATAGCGCGCAAGCAGCCCAGGGGCATTGAGGCGCTGTTACTTGCATGAGCTTAGTTACAGGCATGGTATCAGTAAATGGCATATTACAGATAGGTACAAGCATGGTTATCATTACAGCTTATGCGGTTGGTCAATACAACTTAAGCAGTGGGTCCTATGGTTGGTATTCATGCTGCTGCGAGGGACCTTATGAGAAGAGGGTGGTTTTCATTGCTTTGCGGAAGGCTAGGAGGGAGGGCTCACTGCGGATGGTGGGAGGTAGGGCATTCCAGTGAGTGGGTGCAAGATAAGGGAAGCTGGATACACCTGCTCTGGATCTTTTTACTAGTGGCACAGAGAGCATGTTGGTGTAGGGTGATCTTGTTGTTCTTGTAGAGGTGACGGAGTGGATTCTTTGTGAGAGGTAGTCGGGGGCAGTGAGATGGATGCATTTGTGTGTCAGTGTGAGCGCTTTGAAAATTATTCTCTCCTTTATTGGGAGCCAGTGGGCTAGTTTTCTGGCTTCCGAGATGTGGTCCCTTTTGGCAATACCTTGGGCTGCTCGGAGAGCACTATTCTGGATGACTTGTAGCCTCTCCAAGTTTCTTTTTGAAGTTCCTAGGAAGAGTACGTTGCAATAGTCTAGCCTGGAGCCGGTGATAGCTCCGGCTATGTTTGTGCAGTTCTCTTTGGAGAGGAAAGGCCTGACTGCGTTGATCAGTTTAGCATGATATGCGGCTGAGGAGGCAATGGCGTTGACTTGTCTGTCCATGGAAAGGTTAGAGTCTAGATAGACTCCAAGAGTTATGACTGAGTCTGAAACAGGTATTTTGATGGTGTCGATGGTGAAGTGACTGAATTGGGAGTCAAGTTTTTTTAGCATTTTGGGGGAACCTACCAGTAGGAGTTCTGTCTTGTCAGAGTTGAGGCATAGTCCATTGTCTGCCATCCGGGCTTGGATGGTGTTGTAGAGGTTGTTAAGGGTCATGGAGTCAGTGTTGTAGTTGCCTGTGAGGGTAAGGAGGATCTGGGTATCGTCCACGTAGTTAGTGTAGGATATACCCATAGCGTCGAGGATGAGGAAGAGGGGTCGTGTGAAGATGTTGTAGAGTGTGGGGGAGAGGCATGAGCCTTGGGGCACGCCAAAGAGTATGATAGTGGGTGAGGCAGAGGCTAAGTCGGAGAATACTTGCATGGTTCTGTCTTGTAGGAAGGAGGTGATCCATGCTGTGGCGTCAGGGGAGAACTTGGCAGTGGAGGAGAGATGATGGCAAAGGACGTCATGATCTACGAGATCGAACGCTGCAGATAAGTCAAGGAGTAAGAGAAGAGCTGGTTTGCCCATGTCTCTGGCATCGTCCATTTGGTTTTTCAGGTCAAGTAGGGCGGTTTCAGTCCCATGTCTCGGGCGGAAGCCAGATTGGCGGAGTCCCAGTAGTTTGTTTTCTTCGATGAAGTGCTGAACCTGCAGATAGGCTGCTTTGTCCAGTATTTTGAGGAGGAAAGGGCCAGTGGTGATGGGTCTATAGTTGTTGGGGGAGGTGGGATTGAGAGTTGGTTTTTTTAAGAGGGGGCGGACCCATGCTTCCTTGAGGGAGGTGGGGACTTTCCCTGTTGCGAAGGAGGCATTAACAAATGCTGTCAGGAAGGGAGCAAGCGCTTCAGTGCAGTCCTTGATGAGAGTGGCTGGGCAGGCATCACCTTTACAGTTGGATGCTTTGATGTTCTTCATTATGTTAATGATGTCCTTTTCCTGTATGGATTTGAAGGAGAAGGGTTGGGGAGGGTCTTGGGCTGGTGGTGGGACAGGGATATGAGTATTGGGCAAGGCTTGTTTGGTAGCTAGTATTTTGTTTGGAGGCGGCTCAGTTTTGTTAGCATTGCCGTTTGAATTTCGTCGCACCAGGCTTTGTCTTTGGTGAAGTTCTGGGGGGTCGGAGTAGGAGTCTCTAGCTCCCTAAAAATTGCAAAGATTTCTTTTGTGCTGGATTGGGCTTCCGAAATTCTGGATTCAAAAGATTTGGATTTTGCCCGGGTGATAGCTTTTTTGTACTCCGTAGAGCAGGCTTTAAAGATCAGCTTGTCTTTGTCAGTGTGGGACGTTTGCCACTGAGTAAGTGCTGCCTTTTTCTCGTTTCGGAGTGCGAGCAAGTCTGGGGTGAACCAGGAGTTAGAGTGGGTGGTGGGTTTGTATTTACGGGGTTTTAGTGGGGCAATGGAGTTGATAGCTGCTTTGATGGCAGCATCGTAGGTTGATGCGAGAGTTTCTGGGTCTGTGGAAAAAGGTGGTCTGAAGGCTGGGCCTTGGAGGAAGGGCAGTAGTCTTTCCTTAGTGAGCTGGCGGGAGCTTCTTGTGAGGCAGGCTGGTAGGGGTTGGGGTGGCGGGGTAGAGGAGCTGGTGGTGAGGATGCTAAATGTGATGATACTGATGATCATGGCACTGGATGGGATTTGGGGGTGGGCTGATGGTGGGGAGCTGCCAGAGGGGGGCTACAGGAGTATCTGTGTGGGAGGCTAGGTGTATGTGGTGCGATTGATAAACGGTAGGGATGTGCAGATGGACGTTGGTGGAGTTATGGAAGTGGATTGGATTGTTGGAATGTGTCTGTAGGATGTTTAGGAGGGTAGAGTGTGAGGGTGTGCAGATTGAGGGTGGGAATAGGCCTTTGATGGGTGGAAAATGCTATGTCTGGACGAGAGGGATTTTGGCATGGTAATATATTGCATTCAAAAGCAATACAATGTCCAAGCTGCCTAATCTGCAAATATGTTTAGTTCTGCAGGGGATCATTATGTTTTTTCAAGTTTGATGCTTTTATTGATAATGCTGTTTACAATTAATTAATCAATATGCCCCGAGCGGCGGGTGCATTACCGAGTCAGGTAATGCCCCGGGGCCCATAGTTATAGGCCCGAGCAAGATCTGCCTGACGGGGTACTAAAAGCAGTTTTTCTGTCCTAAAACACTGCCGTGTTTTGGGACAGAAAAAAAAAGACCAAGAAAATGGCCACCGGGAAAGGGAAAACGGAATCTGTTTTCCATTTCCATGGCAGCCATCGGGAGCGGACGCGCTGGGAACAGAAGTGTTCCAAGCGCGTTCGCTCACAAAAGACACGACACAGAAGAAGGTAAGTGAGGTTGGGAGGGCGAGGGAGGCAAAAGAAAAAAAATAGACGTACCTGAATGCCCGGCGGGGGACAAAGGCAGCCTCCAGCTGTGTGGAGGCTCGGAGCGGGGATGGCCTCGCTCCGATCCTCTACACGGCTGGAGGCTGCCACGCCGCCCGTCGTGGACAAAGGAGGCAGACGATAAGTGGGGTGGGGAGTGCGAGGAGGAAGGAGGAAAGGGGGAAAAACACATACCTGAGTCCCCGTCCGGGGGGGGCCAAGACAGCTTCTCAGCCGTGTGGAGGCTCAGAGCGGGGATAGCCCTGCTTCGAGCCTTCTCATTGGCTGAGGGGCTGCCACGCCCCCCGCCGGGAAAAATGGCTGTGGAATCCTGGCCGAGGGATTCCCAGCCAGGTAATGCCCCGATGAGGGCCAATCAGAATGCTTGTTTCATTCCGATTGAGCCCTCGCCGGGTTCGAATATCATTAATCCTCTGCTTGCGATCATTATTGCTAAACCATTTGCAAGATGTGCTTCACAAAATCCCACTAAATAAAATCCACTGCCATTTGATAATTCTAGTAAATCCGCTCCCTGCATGCTAGTATTGCTAGACCTGTCTGATTGCCATCGTTGCTAACCAGTCCCTAGGTTAAAATTGCTAACCCCTTGCCTTCTGTAATTAATGCTAATCAATTTCCTGCTGGTCAATATTGCAAATATGCTTGATGGCCCTCATTCTTAATCCTTTCTGATGATTGTTCTTGCTAATATGGCCTGATTGCATTATCGCTCTGCAAGAGGCAGTGATGTCAGTCGTATTGGCCTATGTACTTTAGAACAAATGGCTTGAATTAAATAGTGTACATCCTAGTTCCAGAGAATCTTGGTGGTATTCGCGCTTGCTTAGTGACACCATAGTTTGTGAAACATGCCCCACTTTGAGACAATGTTCCTGAGACTATGTTCCATGGATTGTGCAAAATGTTGTGTCAAGGACTTTTGTTGTTGGGTGTGTGATGAAGTCCCCAGACTGGCCGAAAAGTGGGTGGTGGAGTAGCCAAACAAGATGGGGCCGACAGCAACAATGGCTCGGGGTGGCATGCTGAGTATATCCCAACCATTCCAGAGGCAGGGTGGTAAGAAATTGATGGTTCCATGTCATTTCATTGCGGGATTAAACCTCGCTGGGTTTTTCCTGAACACCCACACCCCATATATATATATATTTGAAGCCCCCTCAAAAATTTGATATGTTTTTTTTTTTTCAATAAAATGTATGCTGCGAAAAACCCAGCCAGGGTTAATCCTGCGATGAAAGAACATTGTACCGAAATTAACAAGTAGGGAATTCACAAAGTGTGCACTACATTATGCTTTGTCCCTTGAAGAAATGGTAGACGGAGTGATTCAGAAAGTACTAGCAAACCTGAAAGGTGTGTGGACTCTTTAATACGGGACCCTGGTTGCAGAAATGCATACATTGCATTGGCAGGTTCACCCCTGGATAAAAAACAGTAACCGAGTTCACTGGTACCACAACAAATGTCAGAGATGTAGCAGAATGGGACACTCTGTCCGCCCCACTCGCTGTGCCCAAAGTTCATTTGGAATGAGCGAGAGCTGCATAATTGATTTGTACACACCTAAAGTAGAGAAACATTTAAGCGATGTCCAATCTCTGACAAGCAAACATAAACACACTCGGGTGCAGGTGCTTTAGAAAAGCCCAACCCAGGGGGGAAGGACCAGAGTGTAACGCAGGTGTTGAAATTGGAGCAAGAGAGCAGTGCAAATTGGAAAGTGGTTTACAAGGTAGAGGAAGCAGAGTGGAAAAAATAGTGTAGGAGGGGTTTGGGAAGAGGGATGCACAATAGAGTGGAAGAACATCAGAGGAGAGAGGTACGTAGGAGGAGGCGTGAATTGGGAACACTTCAGAAGAGGAAGAGACAGTGAGGAGTGGAGGAATATCAGAGGAGAAAAGAGGGGACTGGGAAGAGAAGTCTCGAGGAGAGGAGGAAAATCAAGGATTGATTGAGAGGAGGCTGATTAGTGGGCCTGAGGAGGGGCAGAACAGGAAAGACATCAACGAAGAGCGTGGGAGAAGTAGTGAGAAGAGGTGATGGAACATCACATGTAGAAGAGTAGGCAGTAGCGGTTGGGCCAAGTCAGGACCTGGAGAGTCGGAGAGAGAGAGAAAGAGGCGAGCCATGTGTCAAAGTGGGCTGAGCCTGAGATTGGTGGTGGAACAAGCCTGTGGTAAGGTTTCAGAGGTGCAGGAGGAGTGTAGGAGGAAGAAGGAAGGACATGATCTAGAGCACATCCCCTCAGGAGCATGCAAATTATAGTTCATTGAGGAGAGGGAGAGAGCAGGTTAGTGGGCAGTAGTGCCAGGATGCTATGGCAGAGAGGCGGTCTCAGCTTTAGAGAGTCAGTGAAATGTCTATGGTGGCCCTTGCCTGCTGGAAGCACTAGGCCCTTTTGACAAAACGTATAAGACTATTTTGGCCAGTTACCCTGGACATCCTGCCTGAATGAGAGGATCCATTCTCCTGCTTCGTACTCAGTCAATGAGGTATCTGCAAGGAGCCACAAAAAACTATAGACATTAGCCTAAGAGATTGTAAGTGATGTGTGAAGTGCCTTCAGCTTCCTAAGAGACTGACAGCTATGATGCAGCCTGAGATATTTTTGGTTTGGTTACCCAATTCCATTTATTTTACTAAGGATCAGTGTGTTTTCTCCAAGAAATGACTGGCAATAGCTTTGGAATGAATTTCCAAAATCACTGGCCAAGAAACAGGTCTGAGCATGGTAATGACTGTGGTCTTTACAAATTGAGATCAACACTGAGAACCTTATTACTAGGACGTGTGACAGGGTCAGCAACCTGACCCTGTCAAAAGGGGATGGGACCACTCTCAAACTGGGGTGGATGGGCTACCATGGGGATTCACTGAATCATTCCTTCCCCAGAGGTGGAGTGTGGGAGTCCCCAAGTCTCCATCCCTCCTCGTGTGCCTGCATGTCTGAAATATGCACCACTATCAATCACAACATACCTTCACTGCCAAAGTGTGGACATTTTTATTCTTTTTGTTCCATAGGACTTCAAGAACCAGCAGCCTTAGCAATGGACAGCCGTTGAGAATCCCAACATGGATAGAGACAGTGAAGAGCAGATGGGATACAGAACAAACTGCGCAGCAGCCTAATCAAGTCAAGTTGCTACGTGAGATGTGCCAGACCAACTGCAGCACTGGCAAGTGCATGGAGTGCTCCAGCAACATTCAGATGCTCACCCACTAAGAAATTCTACTAATCTGTGAGGGGGTGTAGAGTGGTTCCCTCCGCAAGCTGGCATCTGAAACTAGCCAGAAAGCCCTCCCACAAACTGAGACATTGAATTAATTGGACTGCCATCACTTGAAGCCAGAGGGCCCAGGTATGTGAAAGAGGCAGGGCTAACAAACCATTTGTATGTTTTCTTGTAACACTTCCCCTGGGAAAACAGGCAGGGCTTGGCCCAGGGAACCAGCTGATGGAGAGAGCCAGTGGAAGTTCAAGGGGGCTTCTAAAAGGGGTCAAAGGAAACAGGAAGGTGTGGGTTATTTCGAGGAGGTCAATGGAGGAGGAGGACCAAGATACCTAGTGGAGGAAAGATGATGCAGAGGAGCATAGCTGAAGGACTGTGCAAGATGAGGTAATGGTTGGTGGGAAAAGTGGTTCTTGGGTTTAAGTGAGTGTGCAAGGTGTGTGAGAAAGGCAAATAGAGGGAGAGCACTGGGAGTGAATGAGAAGGGGACTGGGGAAGAGGAAGGGGTATAACTGTGGGTGGAATGAGTAGTAGGGATCAATGTGATCACTTTGGGAAAAAGGGAGAGAAATTTCAGGGCATGGAAGGGACCTCATCGTCAGGCAGGCCTCTGACATCAGGAAAATGCAGGATTCCATGAGGCCTAGCAACCTCAGAAAGTTGAATGTCGGCAGATATTGGGTGTTCTGAAATCCCATTACCATCTGCAAGATACGCTGAGCCCTCAGCTCGGGAGGAGAAACCTTCCCCGAGGAAGAGTGTAGGACCACACCAACAAATTGAGGCGTTTGAGAAGGTTTCACTTGAGACTTCTTGAAGTTGATGGAGATGCCCAGTTTGTGGAGGGGGAAAGAGTGGCAGGTGCTGTTGAGGTGTTCCAGAGCCAGCTTGGCAGAATGAATCGTCTAGGTAGGGAAAGATATGAATCCCTCCTTAGATTTACTGCCACCACCGCCATCAACTTGGTGAAGACCCTTGGGGCGGAGGGGAGCCAAAAGGCTGCCAATGGCGAACCTTGGGTACTTCCTGTGCCTGGGATGTCTAGCCTTATGAAAAATAAGCATCCTGAAGATCGAGTGACACCCTCCAGTCATGGAGCTGAAGGGCCTGGAGGATCTGCAAAAGAATGACAATTTTGAATTTGTCCTTCCTGAGTAACTTGTTGAGCACATCAGGTCCAGGATGGGTCGAAGTCCTCTGTCTTTCTTGGGAACCAGGAATAGGTAGAATACCAACCCTGGTGTTCTTCCACTATAGGTACCTTCTCCACTGCACCTTTCTCCAACAGGAAAATCTGGATCCCTAAGAGATTGTTTGCTCAGGGGACAATCTGCAGGTCTCTGCAGAAATGGGGCACAGTACCCTTGGGCCACTGTCTGTAGAGTTTATGAATCTGAAGCAATGAAATGCCATTCTTGCAGATGCTGGATCAGTCTGCCTCCCACTGGTGTCCTGTGAACAAAGAGCTCAGAAAGGTTTTGTGGTTGTGACTGGGGGCAAGGAGTGGTTACTGCCTGGGCAGTTTTTCCTCCACGCCCTCCTGGGCATATGTACATCCTTTTTGCCCTCGTACTGTCTGACATCTTCCCCTGAGTAATCATGAAAGGACCACTTTCTCCAGTTCTGTGGCGGTGGGTGTTGTTGCAACTTGCTGCCCCCCAAAGATTTTGCTGCAACCTTTGCGGCATGTAGTTTATCTAGGCTGTCATCCGCCTTGCGGCAAAATAGGTTGAACCCAGCAAAGGGCATATCTAGAATCCTTAATTGATCTGGGGAGAACCCAGATTTACACAGCCATTCAAACAGCCCAATCACTGCCCTAGACCTCATGCATCTGCCAATGCAATCTGATGTGTCTAGTCCTGACTGAAGATATTGACAGGAAGTCTATTTTCATCATTGATCACGTTATTAAACCCCTCTCATTTCCCCTTCAGGAATGTTTTCGGCAGCTTGTGCAATCACATTCCATAATGTTTAGCTGTATTTTTGCTAGTTGACAAGATGTGTTATTGGCTTTCAATGCCATGCTTCCCCCTGAAAAGACCCTTTTTGCAAAAGCATCAAGAAGCTCATTGTCCCTATCTGGAGGGATAATTGGATAAGCTGTGGCTTTGGAAGCTCTCTGGTGTAGGATACTTAGAAAGGAAAGTCCAAGAAGAAGGCTTGTACTTTTTTTTTTTTACCAACTATTTTACCAACTCCTTATTTACATTCAGAGTGGTGTCTTTTTTCAGAGTTCTGTTATTGGATTTTTTTAGTGTTGTGTGGAATGAGAGCTGAGGCTCCCTGTAAGGACCATTGTCCAAGATGTCTGTTAAATCATCCTGAGCAGGATGCCCCCAACCTAAATAGTCTATCATCCTATTCCTTACAGTCCTATAGGCTGCATTTGGGTGAGAATGCACATCTGGGGTGTCAAATTCAACTTCAGGGGAGGTATCCAAGCCAGTGGCATCTTTCAGGCACGAGGCTAGGTCTTCTAGCCATGATTCTTCTGAAATCAATTTTCCTGGAACATTTTTGGTGTCCAAAACGTTCATATCCAAAGATGGCTTCTTCCTCCTCGAAAATGGATCCGAAGGATTTAAAGAAATCCGTTTTCATTTCGGGTTTACATTTTGAAGTCGACTCCGAGGTCTATGTTGAAGGTCCCTTTGACTCCTTTAAGGAGGATGTCACTGCAGTCTTTCGCTTTGATGCTAACCCGGTGGTCGAAACCACTCGGGTAAACATCACAGAGGGATTTCAACCCAGGCTTTTTGGCGCGCAGGTCGAAACTTTACTCTACTCCCTGTCAGTCTTGGAGGACAAGGTGGGGTCAACAGCCTTCCTTGACTCTTTCAAGGGACCAGAAGGAGCCACCTTCGAAAATACCTCCAACATTTTCTCAGAGAAATGTTCCCCATCGGATGCCAAGGGGGTCTTCTTGGGGAGAACCGTTACTGTCATATATCGGGCAAGGAATCCGATGACGAACGATGGTGTTTTTTACTCTTCTTCTGTGAAAATAAAGGAGTGAATGGAATTGCTCCTGGATCTCTGATGTTTGGATAGTTTTTGGGCCTTTCCGGAGACTTGTCGCCGACTGAACTACTACTACTTTTGGAGGATTTTCTTTTCGAAAGGGTGAAGGATGGAAATTTTAAAAAATGATCGATCCAGGGCGAGCTTTGACCTTCTCTCCTTCAAGGCCTTACTGGTCATCGATTGGCAGGTGCAGCATTTGATGACTTCATGGTTTTCACAGAGGCACCAGAAACAAATCACGTGCGGATCAGTGATAGAAATCTTGGAATCGCAGTCCACATATCTCTTTAAGCCTGTTTTCGCCATAGACAAACCACGACTGGGCAGATGCTTGCTGTCGCTCATGTGCGGTGACTGTCGCTGGAACCAGCCTTCCTCCCTCTCGCAGAGTGTCCTGTAGAGGCCTGCATCACTGCCTGCTGCATTTCATCATCGCAAAGGGTTGCACTCAGCTCCTGGACCCGACTGTAAGAATCGTTGCACCCGCAGCTCCTAGCCATCTTCTACTGGATTGAACAGTGGGAAAACCTACCTACCTCGAGCGACTCCCAGTCAGCCTGCCTAGTCACTTGGGAAAATCTAAGTCCCGGCGATGGGTACTCACAAAGCATTCAGCCAGCCTCGTCTCCCAAATGATAAACCAAGGATAGGAAAATAATCTTACCTGAAATATTGTTGACAAGTCTTATGGAACATTTTTCACCACCACAATAACTCTTCCAACATCTGTCCCCTCTCCTAAGAAGCTTTGTGACTTTTTGGGCAGAACCCCTCACTCAACACAGGGATTGGATTTATTAAGTTAGGGTATATAACTGGTTTTACTTACTGTATCACTACTTACCTCTGTGTGATGATACGGCTTCCTAATTACAGTTTTCCAGTGTGTTTTTGGCCCTATTAAGAACCTTTCAATCTCCACCGACCAACCTTCTTGTATTCCCATATATGCAGATGCTGCTTTCATCCTTGTCCCCGAGGGGAGTCACTCCCAGTGATTTATTTATTAAAGAGAGCCCAAGAACGCAACAAAGGAGTTCTAGTCCAAGACGTCAGGAAAGACTGTTGGTACTAGGGACTGGTATTAGAAGTACCCTCAAGAGAAGGGAGTCCTAATGGTAGGGTCAGTAAGTCTAGTTTTAGACAGTGGACCTATTCCTTTTGGACATTTTATGACTGACTGACGAGCACCTTAGTTAATAACAACAGGTAGGGAACACCCATAGTGTTAGGGAAAGACAGGCGTTATCCTTTTATTTTAATAAAACACTTGGCAACATGCCCTTAGTGAGTCTTTGTCCTCCTTCTGACTCGCCACAGGAGTGAATGAGAAGGTAACTGGGGAAATGAAAGTACTATACAAGGTGGCCTCTGCCAGTCCTGTCCACATTCAACCAGGTCTTTACTTTCACCCGTATAATTTAGAAATACAGCCTGAAGCGGAAATTGACACTATATGTAGCGGATCTGAATTTGTCCTCAGGGCTTGACCTGGCAAAGAGGGGAAACATTTTGAGAGTACACCCACATCAAGCAGGAAAACTGAGCAGCTCCTGTCGAACACCTATGGCTGTCAATCCGGGCTGCATCTTGGCACCCTTGCTCTTTTCCCTCTATATTAATGACATGTACTGGGCAGTGCTGGTGGCCGCAGCACAAAGGGTATAAAATGACGCTGCTCCTCTATGCTGGCCATTCTATTTTAACTGCAAGAGCAGAAAATGCCCTGATGACGCAGCTCCACGCTCTTGAAACATACTACGAACAGGACTATTTACTAATTGACAAAAAAAGGAAAAAAGTTAGTATTTCGAGGCAGCAGAAAGAAACGGTTGTTGGAAGAGAGAAACTGAAGTAAGCCCCACATTCCCTCATCTTGAGATCAAAATTATGAACACTGCATCCTGGTGGTCCCATGTTATGACTGCAATCAAAAAGTCACTGTCGGCCAACAATTCAATCATTCAATTAGTCAAGTAACATGGAAATAAGGTGACAGCAAATATGGAACAAGTAGTAAAAGGTAAAATAGGAGGAAGCCTGCCTGGCATACAGCACATAATTCTGGGGGCTGAACCCAAAGGAATGCACCACAACATGTCAGAAAGAAAGCTTTGGAAGACATTGCTGTGGCTCCCGACACACTTCCCATCATTCCATTTGGGAGCAGCGGGGAGCATTAGAGAACATGCACCTTTGATGAAAGAGCAAGATAAGTGACAGTGAACTATGCTATTAAGTGGGGAAACTGCGCGAAAAATAACCCGCTGGACTGGTCATGAAGGGAATGGGAGACCTTCCACCCATTTGCCCCCTACACTAAAATATCTGGAAGAAGAATTGCAAGCAATGGGCTTCCAGAGGAGACGATTACACCCGAGCAAGCGCGGCATCCCAGAAGGCCCATCGAAACATTTAACAAAGGCAGCTCGACAAGAGAATGTGTAGGAAAGAGGGGAAGGACGCCATGAAATGAAGAGGTTTTGGCATTAGCCCAGTTTCCACATCGCTACCAGCCGAAACTGACAAGGAAGGCAAGGAACATCCTGTACAAATTCCTTGAAATCGTTTTAACTTTCTAAAATGACCTCTTCCCCCACCCCACTCCCACCAATCCCCTCCCTGATTGACCCCAGTTGGTGCGTATTTCGGGTTTAAGGCGGGCTCAGGCATTTTTCTGAGGTCACTGCTCATGTTACTCTTCACAAGACAAGTGAGGTCTGTTTTGGCCAATACTCTTTGCATGTGTATTTGTTAGGCAGTGTGAGTGGCTGGCGGGGACGCTGAGCATCCATTCTTTTTTTGGAGTACATGAATGTACAGTTCAATGACCTAGTGGAGCACAGCTCCATGGCACAGCGGCCGGGTGGGTGGAAATGGACCATCCGGTGGTGCCTGAGGGTTGACAGTGAGAATCAAAGTGTTATGGCTTGGAGTTGCAGAGGTGGGCAGAGTGGGAGGAGGCAGGGTTTCCGGCAGCTCGCAGGCAGATACTGACAGGATTGATAGTAAGGGGTCTCTTAGCTTCAGACAGGGTACACAAGGCTCTTTCAATAAGAGACATCCAGAGCAATCGGAGCACAAGGCCGCTAGGAGGGCTGCCATACAGGAAGTGCCCAAGGCTTGGAGTCCAGGCACAGCTAGATGGCGTGGGCTGTGCAGAGGCCTGACCAGTAAGTCTTTTAGCTGTTACAGCTTCAGAGGAGCTTATAACCACTTTATCCTAAGGTTCATTGAAGCAGGATAGCAAAATGTGCCAAGGCCTCAGAAAGGGGGCCAAGAGCAAGGGCATGAACCTCAAGAGCTCCTTGGTGATGCAGCTTGCCCTGAAGTTTATTTCTTGTGCAAGGCATGGACGCGGCCTGCACAGCGTTCTGTCATTGGTTAAGGACTTAATCTGGCGGATGGGCGCTGCCTGCTGCTAAGGAACAAGAAACCCATTCCAGAGACATTACCACAAGCTGCCCAGCAGATAGGAGATTGAGGGCTGCTACACTGGGACTTGGGGGGTCACCGCGTGAAAAAGCTACAATTGCGGGCACCCACTACTACATAAGTGCACGCAGGGCCGGTCTTACAACAGATTGCACCCTAGGCGGGAAGCATCGTTGGCGCCCCCCCTACCCCGACCTGTGATGTCATGCATGTGTCATGGGCTGAGCAGCAGGAGTGGGGACTATGAGTTAACAAAATTGTCAATGCTGGCATCTGCTGAATTTCATGAACCTCAGAAAACAGCAATAAGAGGGTCAAACTCGAACAGGCCTGGTTATGTTAGTCTGCTTTTGCTCTTCATTTTTAGTAACAATGACCAGTTTGCTGCTGTGACTGAGGTCAGAGAATCGACAATTTCAGATCTACACTAATGTCATTCGTATGACCTCAAACATTTAGCTACTCTTAAAAGGTGATGAACTGGTCTTGAACAGTGTTACTCAAAGCTCCAAGAACAAGCACCAGCAACATACCCACCGATAGCTGTACAAGCCCGTCTATCTCAGCATTAAAATACATGCATTTATGCAATATGTATTGCATCAAATATTTCACGGGAAGTTAAATACATCACTACTTCATGTGAGTGGTAAAGTCTACTTTAAACATATGCAGAGAGTTAACATGCATGTACAATTCAACATAGCTCCCAATGTTAATGTTGGAGAGGTGGCATTCTAAAATTAAATTACAATGTGGACTTTACATTGAAACAGAAAATGGCCAAAATAATAATTTAAAGCAGAGTTATTTCTTTCATGCCGCTTCTTTTCCAAACTATATATAAATTGCACTTTAAACCACTTCCATGGCACTGGTGATGAGTTACTTCACTATGCGGACAATAGTTTTGACCAGTGTTGCTGAGTAAATATTCTTTAAGCTACGAACCGGTTTATTTATTTATGCAATGTTTGTCGGGTACATGGAGACGGATAATTTATTTATTTATGCATTGTGTGTCGGATACCTGTATCCGACACACATTGCATAAATAAATAGATAAATATGCAGGTACCCGACAAACATTGCATGAATAAATAAATAATCCTGGTCCATGTATCCTTACAACAGTCAAGACTTTACTGTATCAAAGCATAACCCTTGATTCCCATTCAAAGAATGTTAAAGTGATTGTTTATTGGGTTCAGGTGTCTACTTGCCATTGCCCTTTTGGCTTAGGCTGCCTCCAAATCCCCTTCAGCATCTTGTGTTCTTTGTTGGTTGTATATACTGCATCCTGTGCCATATTCATGGTCTCTTGATTGGTGTGCCCAGTCCTCAGTATCTGCAGCCTAAGTGGGACTGGGGCATAAAATTGTCTTGGGCACCAGTGAAAAAGTGTCCCACCGTTGCAAATGGCAATTCATTCCATGTGTGACGGACTGTTTGACTTTGGGTAGGAGTTCCTTAACGGTGTAGTTTGGGAATGGCACGCAGGGTGCAGTGGGAGTGGAGCGCAGGGTGTGGTAGGAGTGGCGCATGGGATGGGGTGCGGGGGGGGCGCATTCCTAATGTTTCGCCCTGGGCACCAAATGGACTATAAACTGCCGAAGTCACAGCCTGCAACAGTGCCAGTGGTAGAATACACGTGTAACATGTTTGTTTCCTAACATTATAAAAATGAACAGGCACATTCACTTTTAAAATGTTAGGAAATGAACGTGTTACACGTGTATTCTAGCTCTGTCCTGCCTGAGGGCCGAGGCTGCAGCCTGCAGCAGTGCCAGTAGTAGAATACACGTGTAACACGTTCGTTTCCTAACATTATAAAAATGAACAGGCACATTAACTTTTATAATGTTAGGAAACTAACGTGTTACACATGTTTTCTAGCACTGTGGACTGCTGGTGTAGCACCCCCTAGAGGCGGACTGACGTCAGGCAGCCGCCTGGGCTGCCTGACGCAAAGACCGGCCCTGAGTGCACAGACACTAGAATGAATGCGTGAGCCTTTTATTATGGCTTGGTGCGAACTGCAGCATGTCGCTTCTCTTTGTCGCATCACGGCGCACAGGTCTTGCCCTGTCAGTGCGGTTGCATCAGGTTAACCCTGATGATGCAATGGTATAACATCTCCCCAGGCAAAATAAAGTATCTTGTGGCGAACAGCAGGTCATCGTTTTCCTATCTTCTCACTGAGTCATATTGGCTTCCTGATGCATATAACTGGAAGAAAGGAAAGAGTGGTCTGCTCTCTGATGTCTGTAGGCCTCTAGTCAAAGGATGCATCTTCTCCCTGCCTTTCTGCCTCCTGTTTGTCATCAGTAGACAGCATATATTTCTTAAAGGGGGACGCGTTGTGAGTGATCACCCGATACAGTATTCTCCCTGTCACCATGGATCTGTTGATATGAGACACTGTCATTGGCACAGGGTCAAATGGAGATTTCGACTTCCTCGCTTGCCGACAGCGAACTAGAACACTATCTCCCATGTGTATGGACGACTAGGCACCGTGTCTCCTCTGGTCAGCATACTGCTTCTTGCCATCCTTCTTTTCCTGGTCAGCCGTTATTGCTTCTCGATGGAGGCATTCATCTCGGTTAAGGGTGTGTGGTGGCCTTGTCCTTATCTTCCTTCCATACATTAGCTCAGCGGGGCATTTCCCTGTTGTACTGTGAGGGAAGTTCCTGTAGCCTCTCAGCCGGTTGCACAAAGCTTGATTGAGAGACATGACGCTCTGCTAATTTTTCTGAGCCATCCTCTTTAAGCTGCTCGTGGGCCTTTCAATCATCCCATTGGCTTGAGGTCACAGTGGATGATTTTCCAGTGATGAACACCCATGTACCTTTGAAAACGGGTGAATTCTGTCCCACTGGAAGGGGGCTTGTTGTCCGACTTGAGAACTTCTGGGATACCCCACACTAAGAAGATGTCATGTTCCAGGATCACCACCCTGCTGATGTGGACGACACAACTCGTACAATAGGGAATCAAGGTCAGAGATCTTCTTGTGGGCATCATCAAAAGATCTGTGAATAGGAAACCTACTCAAGGCGCTCTAATATCAGGATTACTGGATTTCCAGAAGTAGTTGAAAATGGCCGTCCAATGGATTTTCGGCAGAAGGTTTTGCCAAAGTTGGTGGATCTACCCCCAGGGAAGCTGCTGGAGATGGAGAGGGCTCATCGTAAAATAGCCAAAAAAACCTGTTATTGGACAACCCCCCATGCACTTATTTTTTGGAATGATTTTTTTAAAATTCCCAGTGAAAGAAAAGCTGCCGAAAAAGCCTGAAGCATTGGTGAGCTAAAATGGGAAGGTGGTTGCAAGATTATGATTTTCAACGATTATAGCCAGGAAGTCATTGCCAAGAGAAAGCAGTTCCTAGAGTCAAAACGTTTAGCAAGAGAAAAGCAACTCTCCTACTACATGGTATACCCTGCAATATTTCAGGTGATTGTGGATGGAGTAAAACAATCCTTCACGGATCATCTAATGGTGAAACGTGAGCCCAGAATCTACAAAAAATGCTCGCTCAGAGAGTTAAACATTGATTTTCACTGTTTGCATTTTAAACAGTATTTTCCTGCACTGCTTCTCCACTTAAATGCATTTTATTTAATTTGTTAGATACTTTTAATGTTTGATGTAATGTTTCTTAATGTTGTTAGCAGGCCCTAGGCACTGAATAAAGGACGCGACACCGGAGGACTTTGGGCGTCTTCTTTATTTCCTTTCTAATACAAACTGACTTATCCCTCCTTAGCTCCTCCTCTTCCTTCTCCCGCTTCCCGCCTAAACTCTGTCTCTCCCTTAAAGGTGTAGAGACCTACAACATCACCTCCGGACAAATGTTCTGACGTCATACTCAACACACTTCAACCAGGTGTGGGGGTCTTCTGGTCATGCGCTGGGGGCGTGTGCTCCTCTCACACAGTCCTGAGGGTACCAGAGGTTCACGCGACTGTACTAGAGGCCGATCTCCTTCAGGGGGAATCCACATATCATTTTGCAGTTCTCTGGGTTCAGGATCTGGCTCCGGTGGGAGTAGCTTGGGTTCCTCTCTTTTGACGAGGTGTTTGAACTGTGAGCAGTTCCTTGTGATCTCGCGTTCAGCGTTCTGGGCTGTCACCATGGTCCCTTTGATGGCAGCCACATTCAGCGGTTTCTGGGAGTATCTCGCATCGGTTTTCCTTGCCATAGGTTATTGGACAAGGACCTCGTGCCCGACGTGAAAGCCTTTTGGTGCTGCCCTCCTTCTCATGTCCGAGTCTGCTTTCACCCGTTCTTTTCTCTCAGTGTCTCACCTTATGGCCCCATGCGTCTTCTTCCACTTGCTCACTGGTGTTTCTCGCAATGCGGGTGTGAAATTGGTAGTGCATCATTAATTCAGCGGGTGTCTTATTGGTGGCTTCATGGGGTGTATTGCAATAGTCTTGTAGGAGTCTACAGAGGGCTTGGTGTGGGTTGGTGCCTTCTATGCAAGCTCTTTGGACTGTCTTTTTGATTGAAGCCATGATTCGCTCAACCATTCCAATTGCTTGTGGCCATCTTGGGGTGATCTGATGTGTAAACGCCATCTGCTTTGCGAAAGCTACAAACACATGGCTATTAAATGGGGGTCCGTTGTCGGATCTGATGCATCATGGGATGCCCCATTCACTGAGTACTTCATCGAATGTCGTGGCTACGTGGGGGTATGCTGTCGTTATCATTCTCTTGACGATGGGGAATCTCGAGTACTCGTCAATGAATAGTAGGAGGTATTCACCAGTCTCCATCGGACCATAGAAGTCACCCGCTATTCTTTCCCACGGTTGATCAGGATTGTGTGTCGGCTGTAGCGGGAGTGGGGCTTCCGCTCGCGCTGTGCATTGACATGGCAGGCAGTTCTTGACCCAGCTGCATACAAGTGAGTCCAAGAATGGGAACCACAAGTGGCACCTCAACTGTCTTTTCATATTGTCGGCTCCCCGGTATCCTTCATGTGCTGTTTTGATTACCTCGGCCCTTAGCGTCACAGGGATGATTAGTTGACACCTTCTCAGTAGGATGGAGTGGTCTTTTACTGCTAACTCCATGTGTATTCTCGCTAGCCTCTCCAGTTCTTCTTTGCACACCCCCAAGTGGTTTTGATGGTTTTGGACTGCGCGACGGTCGTCCTTCCATTTATTGTTGTATGTCAGGCTGATGGCTAGCACCATGGATGGGTCCATTGTGGATGCGGCTGCAATGGCTTCTAGTGATATTGTGGGTGGTATGGGCGTTGGCAGACACTAAATTAATGTATTCTGCACCTTTGCGGGTTGTCGGTGTCCCGGCTAGGTGTCGGGATAGGTAGTCTGCCAAGTTTTGATCTCTCCCCGGCCTGTGGATAATGTTGTAATCGTATTCTTGGAACCTGCTACCCCATCATTCTATTCTGGGCGGCATCTTCCTGCGTGGGTTTCCAAAGAGTGGCAGCAGTGCTTGGTGGTCTATGATCAGCGTGAATCTCTTTCCAATTATAAAATTGTGGCTGTGTACGCAGGCTCATACCGCCGCTAAGCTCTCCTTCTCGACTTGCAATTATGCCGACTCTGTGGCATATAGGGCTCGGCTCGCATAAGTGACAATGAGTCTGGGGTGTGTCTCAGCCCCGCTTGTCTGTGCCAGGATGGCGCCCAGTCCCACTGGGCTGGCATCAACGGTTATTTCCGTGTACCACATGGGGTCAAAGTATGCCAGACTGCGTGCCTCTGGTAGAGCCATCTTGATTAAGTCAATTGCTAGCTGGCAGTCCTTTGACCAGTCAAAAATTGAGTCTTCTTGCAGTCATTTCCTCAGGGGTTCAGTAAGCGAAGCATATTGAGGGATGTAACATGCGCAGTATCCGGCCATGCCGAGGAATGATTGCACACCTGCGGCTTGTGTCAGTTCCTGTAGGTTGGTGATTGTGCTATATCCGGGTCCGGTGTCATGCCATTGCTTGAGAAGATGTGTCCGAAAAATTTCAGTTTGCATTTTCTGAACCTG
The DNA here is from genome assembly GCF_040938575.1 of Ambystoma mexicanum. Taxonomy (NCBI): domain Eukaryota; kingdom Metazoa; phylum Chordata; class Amphibia; order Caudata; family Ambystomatidae; genus Ambystoma; species Ambystoma mexicanum. Next base: position 383,517,256 of record NC_090925.1, read on the forward strand.
CACTTTTCCAGGTTGAGTGACAGGCAGGCCTTGTGTAGTGCTGTGCATGTCACTAGCAGAGCTGTGTCATGTTCTTCCTGCGATGTGCCAAATACAAGGATGTCATCGCTGTAGTTTAGGACACCCTTAATTGGTCAAATTATTTGTCTTATGACCTCTTGCAAGATTTCAGCAGCAGAGGAGATGTCAAAATGTAGGCACTTGTAACGGAATAGGCCTTCATGGGTGGCGAAAGTGGTGATTCTCCTCAAATCTGGGTGCAATTCTAGCTGGTGGTATCCTTGAATAATATCAAGTTTAGGGAACATTGTCAATTTGTTGAGCAGTACAATCATGTCCTCTATACATGGGCCGGAGTGGCGCTCTCTTTGAATGGCGGTGTTGGCCATCCTCATGTCTACACATAGACACAGACGTCCTCCGTATTTGAGTACAATCACTAATGGGGATACCCATCGAGTTGGGCCAGTGGCTGGCTCAATGATACCGTTGTTGAGTAGTTGGACAAATTCTTTCCAGACAGCTTCCTGCAGGTGAAAACCCACTCTCCTGGGATGTTGTGGAACCGGCCTGATGGATTCAATATGTAGTTTGACGGGTGTTCCTCCGAGTTTTCCAAGCCCTTTGCATAGTTGTGGGAACTTGGCTAGAATTGTCTCGTTAGTGATGTGGTGTGGGTCTTGTTTCGTAGCATTGATTGCGTATATCTGCCCCCCATTGTTTTCTGTGAATGCGGATGATTGGATCACCTTATCAATGAGGCCCAGACAGCATGCCGTGTGGTAACTGAGGAGGCAGCAACCTTTAGTCGGGCTCCGGATGACATGAATGGTGGTATCCATTGTAAGCCCATTGTGCATTAGCGGTTTCTTGAATCACAGGGGTAGTGCTGCTCCCCATTGAAAGATTCTTGAATTTGCTCTTTCGGGCTCTGGTCTCTCGGGCATCTGTTGGCATTCTTGTTCCCCCATAATGTTCACTGTCACCCCCGAGTCAACTAGAAAACAGAATTGCTTGTTCCCTAGTTTGACAGCTATTCTAGATGCTTCATTTGCTTCATGATCATCCTGGATGAGGTTGACGTATTCATCCAAACAGTTTGGTCATAGTGCTCCGCTCCACGATACATGTTGTTTTGTTGTCAATATTGTATAGTCACCATAGTCTTGATGGGCATTCAAGGGCTCATCATATTCGTCCCCAAATCGGGAGTACTTGTCATACTGGTCATAGCCCTGGTAATAGCCTTTTGGGAAGACTTCCTCTACTGCTCTGACGTACCGTTGTTGTCCTTGGTAGTAGGGCATGTTCTGGTAGGCTGTGGGCTGGGTGGAGCGTCCATATGTCCTGTTCTGTGGCTGCGGGTTCATTTGCGGGGTGGGGAATGGTCTTCCTTCCCTGCAGACTGACTGGAAATGGCCTTCCCTGCCGCAGTTGGAGCATCTTTGTGATAGTGCCCGGCAGGTCCCTGATTGTGGGAAGTTCATTCTGCACTGGTTGCATGGTCTCTGTGTTCTGAGACCCATTTGGTTGGGCGCTCTGTTGGGCATGGTCCCTCTGTCCATGGGCTGTTGAGGTGGTGGTTGGACAGCAGTGATGGTTATCTCCTTTTCTTGCTCCTCATTTGGGTTTCCCATTATGGAGGCTGCTTAAGCGTCTACCCTCTCAAAGATTCTCACCATCTCGCTTACTTTGTCGATGGAGAGGGGTTTCTTCAGCAATTGTTTTCTGAGGGCGGGCGATAGGCATCCTTCTAACACCCGTAGACGTATTGCTTCATCCACGGAGAATGTGTGGAACTGGCAGTGCGTACTCGGAGGCAGGTGATAAATTCATTGACGGTTTCCTCCATTCTCTGTGTACATTGGTTGAACATATATCTCTCATAGTCCCTGTTGGGTTCAATCACATGTTTTCTGTTGAGGGAGGCAATCTGCGTGACAAAATCTGTTTGCTCCTCTGGGGGAATGATCTTGACGATGGTTTTTATCTCACCACCCACCAGGTTGATGAACATGTTGTGTAGGGTCAGAGATTTCTCCTCTCCTGCTGCCTTTACGAAGTGGTTGAAATCCTCTACCCATTCAATCGACCTAAGGCCTTTGTCAGCCTGGGGAGTCATGGTGAATGGGAGTGCCTTGCGTAGTAGGGCAGCATTGGACGTGGAGGCGGTGTTCCTGGGTCGTTCATGTTGACCGGTCAATGGCTTGGGTGTAGGCCGCACCTATGGGCTGGGTGTGTGGCTTGGTTGGTGGGCCTGTTCTGTTTAACGTCCCTTACACTGTCTCAATTGGCAGCACATGTGCTGCCCACTGATTTTGGTGCTTCCTGGTGGCCTGGTGTGGGATGGCAGTGGCACTAGTGGGAGGTGTGCCTCCTTGTGGTATTTGTAAATCCTGGGGCCTTTGGAGTGATGTGGGGATGGGCTGTTCCCTCTCTGGAGGTGTCTTTTTTCACATTCCCCCTTGTGGAGATTCGTATTCTTTTGGGGCACTGGCGTGTGCTTCGTGAGGTGTCACTAGAATGTTGGTTTGGGGAGCGTAGGGGCTGCTATGCACATACTGTCGTGCTGGCTGTAGTGAAGGGTATGGGTCTCCTTGCCGCCACGTGTCTCTCATTGTCCCTGCTGCTAGCAGATTGCCGCGCGGCCAAATGGTGGATTGCCCAACGTGTGCCTCGGCTGGCACCTGTACTGCTACGTAGCCCGGGATCGGGCGTGTATGGATGGCGGATTGCCACGTCTTAATCTGCCGCAGCAGGTGTTTCACCGCTGCGTGGCCTGGGATCGGGCAAGTAGGAGTTGAGGTGTGGATGCCTCTGGAGGCCACGGGGTATGCCACAGGACCGCCGGCACCCGGTGTACGGATAATGGAGGCGGGCTCACCTCGGGAGGATGGCAGAGGCGGGATCATCTCGGCTGGATGGATGAGCGCAGTGGGATCACTGGGCAGCTGAGGACTCTGGTGTGTGAGGGACAAACCTCGTCAGCAGTTGTTAGTAGGCCCTAGGCACTGAATAAAGGACGGGGCACCAGAGGACTTTGAACAACGTCTTCTTTATTTCCTTTCTAATATGAACAGACTTATCCCTCCTTAGCTCCTCCCCTTCCTTCTCCTGCTCCTGCTTCCCGCCTAAACTCTGTCTCTCCCTTAAAGGTGCAGAGACCTACAATAACATTTGGGAAAATGGTGGTGCCTACCTTCAAACCACCTCATTCAGTTATTTCGGTACGTCTTGTTGCTAGAAATGTGTGTAGATTTATATTTCTGGCCTGCAGAGGGCCCTCTCCTCTAAACCGGACTGGCTCATTCATTTCCTGATGTCGGCAGAACACGGATGCAGGGAAATATACTACAGAGAGAAAGGATGTTCTACCGTCTCGTTGTAATTTTGCTAGCTTCCCCTGAACGGTGCTGCAATTGCAGCGCACCTCTGACATCTCCTCACCTTCAAAGAATACTATGTTGTTGTAGGGAGAAAATTGTTAAAATAACAGTTTTCTATATAATGTTATGCTTATTCCCCCATTCACGCTGCTTACAACATTTCCAAGCGTTTCCCCCAGGGAACTGTGTGTTCCTTTAGGGTGGAGGGAGGGGAGGGGAGGGGAGGGGAGGGAGGGGAGAGGAGAGGAGAGGAGAGGAGAGGAGAGGAGAGGAGAGGAGAGGAGAGGAGAGGAGAGGAGAGGAAGAGAGAGAGGAAGAGAGAGAGAGAGAGAGAGAGAGAGAGAAGAGAGAGAGAGAGAGAGAGAGAGAGAGAGAGAGAGAGAGAGAGAGAGAGAGAGAGAGAGAGAGAGAGAGAGAGAGAGAGAGAGAGAGAGAGAGAGAGAGAGAGAGAGAGAGAGAGAGAGAGAGAGAGAGAGAGAGAGAGAGAGAGAGAGAGAGAGAGAGAGAGAGAGAGAGAGAGAGAGAGAGAGAGAGAGAGAGAGAGAGAGAGAGAGAGAAAAATATAAAGGAAAAAAAAAACACAAAAACACACTCCCATTTGGGAACCAAGCTATACATTGAGAATAGGTGTTTTACACGTTTGAACATGTATGTGCCTAGTGCAGGCAGATTTCTCGAAAAAAATAATAATCGAGAAGGCCCTGAAGAATATGGGTGACACGATCCTTATAGGTGGGGGTGACTTTAACATGAGAATTAAGGCAGTGGCGGATAAATCTAATGGGTTTCACTCCTGCACCGTTGCCAGAGGCAGGGAAGGACTTGCGAGGCTTATAGATGAATAGGATCTACATGATGTGTGGCGTGAATTAAATGAGGAAACCAAATAATACACCTTTCACTCAATACCTCATGGGACCTCCTTGCGCTTTCATTTTTTTATTGGTTAGCAGAAGTATTTGTGGGGAGATTTGTGATGCTTCTATAGGAAGAGCCGTGATCTCAGATCATGCTTATGTCGAATTGGCTGTTGATAGATCGATGGGGGACTCGGAGGGAGTATGCAGTGGCGGTTGAATACTAACTTACTATTAGATTCTGCCTTTTTTAAGCGACTTATAAGAACAAAATGCATTGGAACTTGATGAACTAGAGAGTGCTTCTAAGAAAGCTCAAGAGAAGTATAATGCTTGGTCGTGGGTGGTTTCAGGTATTTAGGAATTCACGTGACTAGAGGCATTGGTTCTCTTTTTGGGTTAAATATTAAATAAAAACGTACAGAAATAACAGCATTGTGTCTTAAATGGGAAAGATTGAACTTGACACACTTGGCTAATGTTAGCACAATTAAGAAGACTCTGCTTCAGTATGCTTCTCCTTCCACTATCAAGTAAATTGTTTAATGTGTTCCTATGGAGAGATGGTGGGAAATTGGGAGGGGGGGTTGGTTTCCTAAGGATAAGGCAATATTATACTGCTTTCACATTACGTTCTTTGCTCCAGTGGTTCACATCAGACCAGAGTGATTCTCTTTTGTGAAGGAGTCTATCTCACCCACCCCGCTTGACTGTTTGCTTTATATGGAAAAAAAAGTCTCCCAAATGAAACTACTGCCCCATTTATAAAACATGTCATAAAAGTATGGAAGGAGAGTAATATAAGTGGTGGGGAAAAGTGCTTTCTTAGTGCTGACCCCTGTTTATGGAAAATCCCGGCTGTACAAATGGTATCAGGTAATAATATCCCTACATATATGGTCGCCGTATATAATGTTGCGGGAAAAGGTTGTGTCAATATTGTATAGGTGACCATATATATATATATATAGGGACAGGGGGGGTTGTTTCAGGGGTGTCCCCCACTCCACTTGAGAAAAAAAAGGGTTTGGGGGTTGCATGTTCTATGTAATAATGTTTCCACAAAAAACGGCCATTTTTTGTTTTTTTATTTGCATGGCGATATTTTTGAGGGGACATTATTACATGGAACTGTACAAATGGACAACCAGACTCTTGCTTGGACTTCTTGGCAAAGAGAAGATATTTTGAAAAATGAGCAAGTGCATGATGGTCAGTTTATGCTTGATTTCCATTTTGAATATAAGAAGCATTTGTCTGAGACTTGTCACTACCTGTCTTTGAGGAATGTTTTTAAAGTTTTATTCTCACCCCCAATGCTAGTTTGCATGGCTTGCCAGTGATTTTACACCTAGCCAAATCCATGTCACTCTCTGCCTCTTTGCTTTATATGTTTCTGACTCCATGTGAGCTCAACTCGGCCCGTCCACACAGAAAGAATTGCTGGAATCTTGATCTAGGCGGTATGCTTTTGAATGTTGAGTGGACTCATGTATGTGCTGGTCCCAGTAGGTTTAAGACTCATTTAGACTTGCGCTACACACAACAAAGGATCATTGATTGTATCTATTGGTTCCCCAAAGAAAATGTGGTCCTGTAAATTGTGTCAAAACAACCTTTGCTAGAATTGTAAAATCGAGGTGGGTAGCACTCTTCATATGTTTTGGCCGTGTATGAAAGTCAGGTTGTTTGGGAGGAGGTCTCTGTAAGGGAGGAGGACAACTTTGTATAGGTTGTCCATAAGATGTCATTTTATTAACTTAAATGGGTTTAATAAATGCCTCACTATCCCTACCCTAACAAGGATTTCCCTGCCTTTCAAAATAACTAAAGGAAACACTCTTACAAAAGGAATCTGTCCCTCGCACATTTCCATACAACAACATAACAAGGTAATAGATGGCCATTAAAATCAACATTAACAGTTATATTCAGTATTTATTTGTTAACTGTTTCTCCTTGTAACATGGGTGAAATCCACTTCCCCAGATTCGACTGGATTTTTACTCCACCAAAATTGGTCTTTTCCCATCTTGTAACGAAGTTCCAATAATAAAGTTCCTCTTGTTCCAAGAAAATCTCGTACTCAGATTTGAATCAACAGTTCGAAATATTCAACCAGTCCTTATCCAGCCACTGGTGGTAGAGGGGTCAATACAACGTTTTACAAATAATACAGATATTTCCACAGTTCATCTGTATCAACAAAAGATTCTTTATCACGATGACTCCACAACAATTCACAACATCTTTTAGTGGTTCTGACACTTCTTCTTCACAGAATTCAACCTCATTACACTACTTCAATGACTTCCACCTGGTTCACTCACCTGCCAGGTATACTACTACAAAGTCCCTGCCCTGGTATACTCACCTAGCAGGAGTAATGGAAACCTCTTCTACTACTACTACTACAATTATTTCTGTGATGTGATAATAAAGTCTTTTAACATTAAAAAACATTACCTTTGACTACGTCTACTGGGAAGACATGAAACACATTGGTGCTGTTTATTCCACGCTTGTGATTGCCACATGCAATGCAGGTTATGCTCCACTCTTCCTGAAAACTTCATATCAGGAAGGCAGCTGTCCTGCCACTTCTGTTTTCCCAATTTTATTTACACCAATGGCTACAAGTGGCTTTTATTCCAACTCTTTCTTCTTTGGCATGAATGTTTAGGTCATCTACAACATTTGTTGATCTCTCATTTTGGCAATATGCCTCACAAATAACTTGGTTCTTAGTTGCCTTATTTTGGCTTTGGCAATATTGGTTCTTATACCCTTGACTCGATATTGCCCTCCTTTGATTCCGATGAAGTCTATGATCTCTACCCATATAATGATACCCTTCTTGCCCAAAGTTCTTATTCTGCCACTCTAGCTTCTTGGTATCAGTTTGATATTCAAAACCATTGTTACTCTGCCACTTAAAGTTCTTTATATCAGTTTGGTATTCAAAAGTACTAGTTGGGGCCAGCGGACAATCTCAGAGCATTCCGGGGTCACACACTTGTAGTGAACTCAACAGGTATTGCACATGTGTACGCTTGCTCCGCTGCCTCCGGATCCTCTGCCTTCTCTGTTGCCCGCCACCCGGCAATCTGCTTCTTTCTGCTCCCCGCAGCCCACGCTGGTTGGCAATGGAGTGCTCCTCACTTCAGGAACACTCGGGTGCTCACCTGCCACCACAGTCCACTTTACACTGGGGAAAGCTTTTATATTTTACGCTTCCCGCTGTGCGACCTCTGCATCTACGCTCTTCTGGGGGAAAGCTTTCATCAACAACGCTTCCCATTGCACAACACCTGCATACAGGGTCATTGAAGGGAGAGACCCTCTCAGAACCGGCCTTCAATTTGCTAATCCCGCGTTTCCCACATTTTTCCTTCAACATCAACTGCAGCATGGAATTACGACATTCACTCCACCTCCCACTACTGCTCTCTATTGCCTGCACCTGTGGGGACTTGTATCCCTCCCAGTCTCCCTCAGGAGAGGGTCATTAGGGCAATTAGACTGCCACTTGCAATCTTGAGCCTCTGCATCCCTCTCCTTCTTCCCAGTACCTTGAGCATTTGTGGGACATAAAGTCCTCAATGTTCAAATCCCATTTTGTGTTTTGACTGTTATTTCCAAATGTATTATTTTCATTTATATCCTTAAGAATTCTATAAGGACTTAATAAGTGGTTCTGATTCACAACAGGTTTAAGATTTCCAGATTCTAAGATGTTAATATTTGGAGATGTGTTTTTACCATTCCTCTGTATATTAAAATGACTTTCACCATCATATCTATGGATGGTTTTATTTAATGGGTTCTTATTTCCAATAGATGATGGATTATGACATTTTTCATCAACATCAAAATACTTGGATTTTGGAAAGAAAACTTCCTTCTGACAGCAAGCCATTACATATTCTGGTAGCACTGACATTTCTTCCTTTGAGGAAGAGAAATACTGTGTCCCTCTCAACAGAGTCCTCCTGTTCCCCTGGGGCCCTTCTCCTCTGAGGTGATTCTACTGGCTAAGACCACCGCCAAGGTCGGGATCAGGAAGCAGCTGCCTTCCCTTGACCACCTGGGAGGAGACTTTAGGTAGGGTGTTTGTGAGGACTCTGTAGGAGTCAATGTATCTCCTAGCACATAGAACTTGTGCAGGGTCTTCCTTTTCCTCACACAACCTTGATATGTGTATTGGGTTTGCTCCCGGTTGAAGTGAAGGTGCCAGTGGGTAAACTTTTCTGGGGCTATAGAGCCTGTGTAGTGTCCAAAAAGCATATTTTGAAAAACTTGATGGATGACTTTAAACCCACTGTTGATGATTGGCTTGACAGCCTGTTCATTCTCTCTAGCAGGGGAAAAATATCTTTTCAACTAAAGAATCAAAATGACAAGTATGAAGATATCTGGAAGGCTTTCAATGTGTTATACAGTAAATTCTATCTTAGCCCATAACCCCCCTTTTCTTTTTTTGCCCTTTTTATTCTGTTATTCTCTTCCTCTCTTTTCTATCCTCTTGTTTTGTCCTTTTAGATTGTCACAGGCTTGATGCCTTGTTGTGTTATTGTGCTTTTTATATGACCACCTGTTGTATATAGATGTCTGCTGTTTGTTATAACAAAATCAATTTTAAAAAAACAAAGTCGAATCAAGAGGATTCATCCATTACTACCAGCAGACACTTTCCATCCTTAAAAGGTCCTCAGAAATCACCTGCTAACTTTCTACGGCCTTGGGAAGCTCTGACATATGTGATGGTTCAGCTTTTTCAGCTCTCATAGTACATTGGCATAGATGACACAATCGTATGGTATTCTTCTATATGGGCATGGAACCTGGGGAACCAAATGATGTTTCTGATCTGTCGCTTAGTGGCAACTACTCTTTACTGTCCCTCATGTGCAAAGTCAACAATTTGTTGCCAAAGGCTGAACGGGACAACCAGTCGAGTGACCCTCCTAATGAATCCCTCTGCAGATACAGATAGCTCTTCTGGTGCGTGCTTGAAAGCACACAGGTCAGCTACTGACATTGCGATTGCTTGAAGACTATCCGGAGTCCCAGAGTACAGCTGTCTCGTTATCAGTTCTCGCACTTTGAGCAGTGTTATCCTGGGGAATATGCTCCTTTATGAGAGCAGTAGACACCGGCCCTGATGACCATGTTTCCGTGATCAAATTGATGTATTCTTCCACCATGGATGGATCATGTGCCAGATCAGGTAGCGGATGTTGGGATAATGAAATGTAGGGGGCTGTGTTCTTTCCTCAGCTTGTGAATTATATAGACGTTGTTACCCTGCAGGCGAAGACCCCATTCTTCTATGCAGGGCGGTATCTTACATTGTGGATTTTTGTAAATGGTTATCAGTGCCTGGTGGTCAGTTATGATTATGAACGGTTTCCCAGTAGAAACATTTGTACACGGTACATGGTATATCATTGGCTCTCAAACTATAAGCTAATTCTTGCTGCGACACAGTTCTCAGCTTTTCTTCTCCATGGGTCTGGGCTTACTAAATTCATGACACTGATGTCCAGCTTGTATACAATGGCAGCTCCGCCTGCAGACTATTCTCTACATATAGCCAGCTTCTAAGATGACTTAATCTACTTGTGTTGCTGCATCTGTACAGTTATTGAACAGCTTGCGTTTTCTGCAGTGCGCCACACATGTGCAATCTTGTTTTTGCATATGAAAGTTTACTCAAATCTTAACTTCGTCATCATTTTCTAAAAGGTCCATGCATTCTCTTCAGTCAGTATCCTCAGTGCATCACGTTCGTCTCTTGTGATGTCATCAGCTCCTCTTTCACTTGTTTTTCATATTCCTTCAGGGAGTTCCTCCCTCAGATTGTCGTCTCTTCGGGAATACATTTGATAAGGTTTTCTCAGAGGGTACCTTCTTTCGAATATTCGCTGTGGTATGGTCACAACTGCTGGTGTCAAGTATGGCACAATTTCAGGCTTCCAACATACAGGAGGTAGGCGGGCAGGACTTCCTGCAGAGGCATGCAGCTGCTCCTCTACATTCACTCCTCTGGTCGAGTCCTCAACCACCTCTTAACCAGTTTCCACATCTTGATACTTCCTCTTGAAGAAGTGCTTCTTTGGAGTCCAGATCTTCATCACCCCCCTCAAGGTTCCCGGCTGATTTACCATGTTCATCCACACTCCAGGTCATGTAGCTGCACCGTCCATTTGGATTACAGTAGACTCATCATCCCACGTACTTCTTGTGACTCTTCGGATACAGGAACATCGTTCCTTCAGGTGCTACGATGCTGACCTTTATGTATTTTCTGACATTTTCATCTGTCAATTCCTTGGGTCCAAACCCTGATTCAACATCGATCATGATATTCATTCCTACTACTTTCTTTGCTGTCTTCTTACATTGGGCAATTATTATCTTGATCACACAGAATCCAAATATCACCATGGGTAATAGTGCTCCAAGAAACTTGAAGATGTTTGCCACCCACTGCGGAATCCATGAGAATATGGATGCAATCCAACTGTCATCTGCAATGTCCTCTGTCTCGTCTTTCATCTGATTATGTAGGTTTGTCAACAGCGTTATGACCTCTGTCAAGGTCCCATTCTCTTCATCATGAGAAGGTATGAATGTGCAACATGACAGCCTGATTTTGGTGCAAACTCCTCCTTCCATCACTGTGATCATGTCAAGGACATATCCGTTCTGCAGGGTCATGAGTCGTATGGCCCTCAGCTCTTCCATGATAGAATTGAATCCCTTTATAGTGGTGTTGATTGTCTGCAGCTGCTCCCATCTGATAATTTGCAACCATTTGGCATTGGCCATCATCTGTATCCCAGTCATGAAGATAGTTGTGAATATTGAAGCACTCTTGTTGAACAACCTGTGTTCATATGCAATGGATTCAAAGGGCCTCATCACGCATTGGGCGGTAACATCGGCGCTATTACTGCCGGCGCTATCAGCCCTACTGCCAAACCCCCTGGCGCTATTAGCACTGGATCACGGGTTTGGCGGAACCGTTAGTGCCCATTCCCCATTGAGCCCATTCAGCAATTCCTCATTCCCCATTGGGCCCAATGGGGAAAAGTCGCACTATTACCGCTGGCGGATTTGGCGGATAGCGCCAAAAATTGGCAATTTGCTGCAGATTTCTCCCCAGCTCAAAGCTGGGGGGAATTACGCCAAGGCCATGATCTGGAAGATCCTTAAATGCGGCAGTAATAGCGCCACCACCAATCCTTGGGCAGCTTCATGTAAGCCCTAGGCCCACAAGCTCAATATTGATCCATCAGGACGGCTGTCCCTGCTCCCATCATGGTCACGTCAACTGTAGTTTTGTAGCCTATGTTGTCTCCCACATGATTCTTTCATTCTATTCGGAAGCAGAATGTCACATTAGCAAATGGGAGCACAACCATTGGACCTAATTCATGTTATTTTATTTATACTTCTTGAGCGCCCGGTGAGAAGAGGATCATAACATTTGCGCCACTTGCGTTCAGTCTGTCTAACCTTCAGTCTAGCTGTTCTAAGTTGGTCAGAGAACCAGGGCTGAGAGGGTAGTCTATGAAGTTGTACCAGTTTCAGTGGGGTGAATTTATCTGCGGTATTCTGAAACACTTGAGAGTCCGTGTGCGATCCACCAGAAATGAGGTGAACCAGGCTAGTACCTGACTGGATATTCCTATCTGGGCAAGACGAGACAGCAGGATGGGGTGGTCGACTGTGTCGAATGCCGCTGAAAGATCTAATAAAATGAGGGCACCCACCCCACCTGAGTCCACCAGCCTCGACATGTCATCCTGTACACAGAGTAGCACACTCTCAGTGCATCTGCCAAGTCTAAAACCGGCCTGAGCAGAGTCAAAGATGTTGGCGGTTTCCAAAAAAGATTAAAGTAAAGGTGAGACCAGAGATTCAAGTAACTTAGTCAGGAAAGGCAGCATGGAAATGGGGCGAAGGTTGGCTAAGACAGTCGGATGGAGTGATGGTTTCTTAAGAAGTGGGACAACCCTGGCGGATTTCAACTCGGGTGGAACAAATCCCGATTGACATGAGTCATTCACAGCTGCTGTTAATGCTTCTAAGTACTCTGGTGTGATTTTTATCATAGTATCTACTGGAATAGCATCGGAGGGAGAGGAGGATTTAATCCTTTGGATGGCTGCTAACACTTCTTCTTCTGTAAACAGCTGAAAGATGGACCATTTAGTGGTGCTTTCTAGATGTGTTGCACTGGGAATAGCCTTCATTTTACCAGGGGATATCGCAGCAGCTTTTGCAATATTCGTCCGGATATCGTTAATTTTAGTAATGAAGAAATGAGATATACCGTCACATAGTTCTTGTGTCGGTTTAACCCTCGAAGTGAGGGGATCAGAGGATGACAGTGATTTAACAATGGAAAACAGAGTTTTTGGTTGACACAGGGCTATTTTAATCTTGCACGAGAAGTAAAGTACTTTGGCAGCTTTAATGTCCGCCAGGTAAGTAGTGAGGCATAGTTTATATACTTCTTTGAGAAGAGGATCATAAGATTTGTGCCACTTGCGTTCAGTCTGTCTAACCTTCAGTCTAGCTGTTCTAAGTTGGTCAGAGAACCAGGGCTGAGAGGGTAGTCTATGAAGTTGTACCAGTTTCAATGGGGTGAATTTATCTGCGGTATCCTGAACCACTTGAGAAAGCAGTGAAAGAGAAGTGGGTAGTGCAGAGTTATGTCTAGAGGCTATCTGCACGACTAAGTCTTGAGTATTGACAGAGCGCCAAGAGCGCAGCCATACTTTAGGTGCCGGACTCTTAATAGATGGGGGTGTGGTCTTAAATGTACAGGTTATCATAAAAAGGTCTGACCAGACCTCCGGTTCAATAGAGTTAAGGGTAAGTAGAGATTCTTTAGAGAAAATCAAATCAAGTGTGTTTCCCAGTTTATGTGTGGGATTTTGGACTAATTCATGCAGGTCAAGGTCAAGAATGCTGTCGAAGAAAAGGTTCATGTCAGTGGGTCTAGGGGAACTAAATCACAGATTGAAATCTCCTAGCACTATAAGGTTGGTGAAGGTGCAAGGGATAGCAATGTCTGCTTAGTATAATGATAGTGCCCATCCCGCACGTCCCTAGCACGGACGATCGATCCAACACATTAGTGCCGGTATTGGGTTCAGAGCGACGCTAAACGACCTCCTACACTGGAGCAAGAAAGAGGACTAGGCCTCTCTTGACTCGCAGTGGGATACTAATATAAATAAAGTGACTGCGGTAAACAGCCAAAGTGTGTTAGGATAATGTCAGTTGCAATCATACACAGTCAGTAACAACTTAATAATACTGATAAAATCACATTAAAAATAGCAGAGCTAAAAAAGCAGCTGAGTGGCTTTATAGTGGCAGTCCTTGTAAGGGACAACCTCATCTTCTACACAAGTCAGTAGTTTAGCATGCTGAGCACATGACTTCAAACATCCATAATTCACTTTCTGCATCTCATGTACATATTCTTAGGATCCTGTAAAAAAGTGCGATTATCAACGTCTCTTCTGACAACAGCAGGATAAACTTGAAGTATAAATACAAAAACAGCAAGCACAAGCCTATGCTTATCACTATTGGTGATTACCATAGGGTTAACATCTTAGAACAGGTATGCACTACGAAATGAATCTGGATATTCATCTTGTTTCCAATTTCTGATCAAGAACTGACGTTTAGGCACACCTTCGATGCTTCAATGTGTTTCTAGAGTTCATTTTCGGCCTACTAAAACTCGCTGCAAGTCTTTGTACTCCTGCTAAAATATCTATAAGCAGTGTCACCTGAGTTTTAATCCAAGCTAAATCTGCATCATCCACAAGTCGTTGCTTTGGGTCCTTCTTCTTTGTCATCGATCGAGTTTGAACACGTTGATATTCTTCCTCTTGTCTTGCTTCTAGATCGGCAACGGTGGGAGGGCAGGTCTCACCTATATAGACTTTCATGTTGCCCAAGTGAAGCCAAGCTCGTCTTGCTTGGCCCTTTACAGCTGAAGGTGTTACATTTTCAACACAAAAGGGTCCATTAAAACGTGGTTCATGCCACTTTCTAGTAAAGTTCTTAATAAACACTAAATCACCAACATACTACTTAGGTGGCGATAAAAGTTCAGTTGAGCTGGTTGTTGAATTGTCTTCATCTGTATTCTGAGACCAACCCCCCTGGCGCTTGAGTTGATCTGAAATCAGAGAGATGCTAGAGGTCATAGATGTCAAATAGTCATACAATCCAACACCTAACATTTTAGCTAGACTCTGGGCATCACTTCTACTTCTAGACGGAGGAGTAAGAGGCGTTCTCATTCACCGCACTGTCACTAGTTCATGAGGGGCGAGGTGATGGTCTGACCCAGGCTGATCCGAAAGGCATATAAAGATAACGGTAGGCAATATAGCCATCCCTTCTTCAAAGTCAATTTAATCTTGGCAATCCTTTCTTTAAGGAGGCTGTTCAGTCTCTCACATACACCATTGGCTTGCCGGTGATAAGCAGAAGAAAACTTAAGTTTAATGTTCAATAGAAGCCCTATTTGTTCAAATACCTCATTCACAAAATGTGGCCCATTGTCGGATCTCAGCACTTCACACAGACCCCATCTCAGAAAAACTTTGTTTACGAGAAACTTTGCAGCACAAGTGGAATCATGGTGTGTACATGGACCCGCCTCGATCCACCTAGAGAAGGGACACACCACCACTAATAAGTACCTATATACATTACATACCTGCAGCTTATTGACATAGTCGATATGTAAATGCTGAAATTAACAATTCAGTCGAGTTATTACCCCCCTAATCGTCTCAGTGTATGCCCAGCAGTAAACCTTTGACATACGATGCAGTTCACTATAAATAGTACAACGTGTTCCAACAAATTCGAAATGAACCATTCTTCCTCAAACATACCAGCAAGACTCTTCCTAGTTACATGTACGGGGTAACACAGCTGTTCAAGTGCGACTTTCAATAATGCTACTGGCATCACCGGCTTTCCAGTGCTATCTTGTCACCCTAATGCTTCTCTGGGGTATAAAGAACACCCCCTTCACTTCCATAATTCCTGCTCTTCCTCTGGTGCACTCCCTTGAATCTCCATTAGTTGGGTTATCGATAACTTATTAAACCCTTATTGCACTAGCATGGTTGTAACTACTTTCTCTATAATATTCTCAGTATCAAAACTCAAAATATCTGGAGAATATGCTACCCTTTTGGCTTCCTCATCTGCGGCTTTGCTCCCGAAAGAGATCAAATCTGTTTGCTTAGTGTGAGCTGTGCATTTAACGGCCGCTAT
Source organism: Ambystoma mexicanum (assembly GCF_040938575.1). Taxonomy (NCBI): domain Eukaryota; kingdom Metazoa; phylum Chordata; class Amphibia; order Caudata; family Ambystomatidae; genus Ambystoma; species Ambystoma mexicanum. Next base: position 383,532,830 of record NC_090925.1, read on the forward strand.
GGCTACTGGGAGTTGTAGTGCCTTAATAAGCCTGTCCAATAAGACTGCATGCTGCACTGGAGTGCCGTCCGCACGGAGGTAGCCCCTCCTTTTCCAATTCGCTAGTCCTGCGTGTACGGTTGACGACACATAAGCGTAGTTACTGTACACTGTCACTTCCTGTCCTTTGTGTTTCTCAAGTGCGACAATAAGCGCTACCAATTCTGATGCTTGCGCTGAAAAGTGAGATGGTAGACTTGCACTTGCTACAACTTGAAATTCTACATTTAATCTGTGCCTCACTACTGCTGCGCCTGAATGCCTTTCCCCACTAGTCTGATACATTTTTGAAGAACTGTCAATAAAGAGAATTTCCACTCCTGCTAAAGCATTTTCCTACACACAGGGTATATCATCATCAAATTCAACATAATTAGCACAGTCATGCACATGCTCGCCTTCTTTCACTGGCTCACCTATAAACGTGGCAGTATTCACTATTTTACATCTTACAATTTTAATTGTTGGATTCGAAATCATTACCTCATAAGCTGAAGCTCTTTGGGATGTCAATGTGCCTTTGGGTTTCTCTAAAATGGCAAATAGAGCATGCTTCAATAAGAGAGTCATGGAGCAGCCCATCACAATACTTGTAGACTTCTCAATTGCTCATGCGGCGACTGCCAATGACTGTTCACAGGGGAAGTGTCTTCTCATAACTGGGTCTAAAATCCCAATGTAATATGCTAAAGGCTTGTACCCCAATGTAGTCCTCTGTGTAAGCACTACTCTCATGACTGTTCCATTTGTGTGTGAAAACAGATACAATTCCTCAGCATAATTGGGAATTCCCAAAACAGGGGCTGTACAAATTGTTTTTTTCAGCTCCTCAAACCCTTCCTCCATTTTTTCAGTCCATTCTATTTTTGCCTTATCATCTTGTGCTTTCTTTAAAGCTTGCAAAAGGTGTCTTGTGTACGAACTTCAATCAAACACCCAGGCTCTAACATCGTTGCATAGACCCAGAAATGGTTGCATCTGTTAAACAGTATTTGGCTTTGAGGTTTTCAGAATCTGCTCAGCTCTTTCAGGTGTCACCTTCTTTTCTTCATGTGAAATCAATTGTCCGATGTATAACACCTCTTCTTGGCAGTATTGTAACTTCTCCTTATCTACCTTATATCCCTTGTCTGCTAGAATAGTCATCAACTGAATAGGATCTTGTCTGCACTCATCATTTGTGGTGCTATAAATGAGAATGTCATCTATGTATTGTATCACTGCATTTTTAAGATCAGTGTTGGCTAAATTCATCTGTAGGACTCCATTAAAGATTGATGGGGACTCACAGTACCCCTGGGGAAAACAAATATGTTTCAGTCGAGTTTGGCAAAATATAAAGGAAGTCAAGTCTTGCGAGTCCTTGTGCAACTGGATTGAGAAAAACAAATTTCTCAAATCAAAACTGCATAGTATCGTCACCAGATTAGGAACTAAAGTAAACTCTACTTCTACCATCTGGTTAATCTGTCTCATATCTTAAATCTCCACAGCCCTCCTTTAGATTTTCTGATCGGTGTTACACAACGATTCTCATGGCACCAGAATTCCTGGTTTCATCTGTGCTTTAATAGTCTGAAATATACCCTCATCAGCCTCTCGGGACAAGGGCTACTGTCTTGCTCGAGGTAAAATCGCTCCTGGCTTCAGCTTTATTTTAACTTCCCCTATTACCTTTAATAAACCTATATCATAAGGGCGCTTGGCACCTTCTCCAAGTCTTCCTGAAAATATTCTGGGCACTGCCAAATTATCGCCATTCGCTGTGCGACTTCCCTCTTTTCTATTCTTATCCAGTATGTGATGCTCATAAAGAACACCATTTCGACATCTGTTTGGTCTTCTCTAAACATGTTGTAATCAGTTATGTCAGTCAATCTGTACCCTTCCTCAAGAGCTATTACTGTTCTCCATGGTCTACCCTCATCTACTCCTTCGAGCATTGCCATTTCCCTTAGTACTATGGCTGCTTCCAATTCTATAGGGTTAGTCTGTCCACCCTCTTTGTCCATAGGAGTTTGCAGTCTAAACAAAAACTTGTCAGGCTTCCTCACAATTTTTCCCACTAAGCCATGTAGCCATGTCAGTAGAATGCTCACCTCATATAGAAAAACCTCTGGCTCTACTGGAACACCTCTCGGAGCCACTTGCCCTGTGAATGCCTGTATAAATTTGATCACATTTGATCACATTTAAATAGTGTATTCCTGTTGTGGAGCACACTATTTCGTGATTGGTGAATGAAATCATCATTTTAAGTTTTGTCATTAAATCTCTTCTCAAAATGTTAACTGGTGTCTGTCATGAATATGACAAAGGAACAGACATGTCACACTCTCCTATAGAGACTGATAATTTATTAGTAAAAGGAACCCGACTCGTCGCTCCAGAGAACACTTGAGCATTCATGGCAATCCCCGACATTGGATATTTTCCCTCTCATATACATGAACGAGTAGCTTCAGTGTCTACTAGAAAAGAAAAAGATGTACCTCTTATCGTCACATCAGCCCTTGGTTCAACTTGGGGGACTGGTGTCACAGATAGTACTGAACACATCCAGTCACCCTGTGAGCTGTCCTATTGTGGGTACAGGCTCATCCCTGTCCCTGTGAAAGGATTTCCTCCTACCACAGTGACACCTCCTATTCTGGGTGTCAGCACTTGTCCTGTGTTTGCATACTGCTATGTCTGCATGGGGGCTTGTTGCGACTACCCTTGTGGTGAATTAATTTGCACTCGCTCTTGCTGCTGTACCTGCTGCACTCACAGCGCTTCTGTCTGATACACTGTGTGATCTTGGGCAAACCCGTCCCTAGTTTGTGTGCTATATGGTGTCCCCCCTCTTGAAGACTGGCCATTCTGTACATTCCCTTGGCTCCCACATATGCGTGCAATGTGCCCTGTCATCCCACAAGTTCAACATACTAGGCGTGCCCGTCTGACAAGTCCCCCTTGGTTAAATCCTCCATTGGTACTCTGATTCTCATTCTGTGTATTCTGAAACCCACCTTCATTATTTTTTAATCCTATTCCTCTTCCTCTGTAGCCCATACCTCTGCCTCGCGGCATTAACCCATATCCACCTTGGTCCATTGGGCGCTGATTATTCGCCTGCGATGTACCTACTGCTTCCTGCATTCCCATTCCTTCTCGTCAATACTGCCACTTCTATGGCAAATTTTGACAATGATTTCTGAACTAACTTGGCTCCCTCAATTTTTCTAGTGTCATCATTCTTCCTGTTTGTCTCTTGTAACAACCGACAGTGATGCACTATCGTCAATTGTATCTTAGCCCACGGTTTCACTTCCATTCCCACGTGTTTCTTCATCTGCCTCTGTACTGGCTCAGGCAACCCCTGACTTTCATCCTTCCGAGGTCGATAAATGAGTACCAATTTCGGTTGGGTGATATTGTATGTAAATATGTGCTCTGTAAAGCGCTTTGGATTAAGGCACTATATAAATGACACATCATCATCATTATAAAATGTGGTAAAATAATGCCACTGATTTTTCCCCACAGCTCGCGAGTTTCAAGTTGTCATTTCTCCTAAATGTCCAGAATGTAAGCAATAGGGTCTTCATCTTCCTTCATCTTACATATCATAATTGCACCCATATCTGATTTGTCAGGATACTGTACCCTGAGAGCCCTCCACACATCTGCTCTACAATGATTAAACAGCGTTCCATCATGCGCTGTGTTTTGTGCTGTCACACTTAAATACCCTGCTCTCCTCCATTTGTCATCAGCCCTTTCCCCAAGAATAGCTGCCGAGAAACTTTGTCCCCTATGGCCAGTGTGTTTCCTCCTGTCATTTCCTGGCCTCTGAAGTCAACCTCAGGAGCTTAGACCTTAATTTATCCTTATCCATTTGTGGCCATGGAATATACTGTGGTCTTGCTCCACCTTTTTCCAATAAGGGAAACTGTGTAAACCCCAAGCCACAGTCAGTTCTCATTATTAGTCTATCCATGGCAGGGACGATCATCCGTCTCCTTGCCAGTAGTGACCTTAATCTGCCCACATATGGTGGCGATTCTCCCTTCTCACTATATGATCATCTTCGGGGATGCTCTGGATATACTATGGAATCTGACGTCCTATTCTTAGGTTGTTCCAGATCAGACCATCTTACTTCCCTATCTAATTGGAGGCTTCCTTCAGGGGTGCACGCACTCGCTCTGCCTACCTCAGGGATGGACTCTGTTTCTTCGTCTGACATGTCTTGTCCCCAACTAGTGTGACTATCATCTCCTTCACCTTTGTCTAGGTTCAATCTGGTTAAGGACAATGCTCTATGTTCATGAATGAACGGAATTTCTTCTTCGCTTTGTAACTGAAATGCTAGGGATTGATCCCTCTTCCCTCGACTTCCATAGTTGCTACCTTCTTTTAATTGTTGATAGACCTTATCAATCCTTTCCCCAATGCTTTGCATATCAGAGTTTTCTTCTTCCAATACTACTCTAGATGCCCCTGACGTGGATTGCTTTATTGGAAGGAACTCTTCTGTTCTATACCATCATTTTGCTGGGCTTGGCCCTAATGGTTCGGTACGAATGACATTAGTAGCAAGACCCCACTGTCTCCTCCTTTGTTCTATTTCTTCATCTAATTCTCATTGGCTTCTCGCCTCTCTACTAAATCTTTCTTCTTCCTGCCTTCATTCTTCTCTCCTTACTCCTTCCCTTCTTGCCTCTTCTTCCCTTCGTCTCGGTATTCTTTTGTTCCTTTATTTCTGTGCTTCCTCCTCTTCTCTCTTCTTTTGTCTTCTATCCCTATCTTCTGTCACTCTCTCTCTCTGTCTATTGTCATATTTTCTTTGTTCTTCTGCCATTTCTTCTTTTCTCTCTTGCTACTCTTGATACATTTGTTTTCGTCCCTCCCTGTTCTTCCTTTTCTGCTCATCTTCTTTCATTCTATTGTCTCGTTCTTTGTCTTTTTTCTTGTTTCGTCCTTGCCTTCTGTTTGCCTAACTTCCTCTATTCTTTTCCCACCGATTTTAAGTAATATCAGTCCTCCCATCCATTTGTTCTGCACAAACGCTATCTCGTCAACTTTATCCTTTTCTCTTTTCCATCTCTTAATTTACCTTTCTATTTCTGTCGATATATTCGACCGGTCACTCTTTTGATCTTTGTCTTGCATGATTTTACAGATCTCTTCTTTTCATTTATTCTCCTATGCACTGTCATCGCTGCTACAAGCGGGAGGTTCATGTATTGGGTTACTGTACCCCGTCATTGCTTTCAATTCCTTTAAAGGATACAACCGTATTTCTTCTGTGCTAGCACCTTTCTCTCACACTGACTAAGCATCTACTCCTCAGGCGGAGGGTCTTCTCTCTCTTCCTGGTTAATTTTCCAGAGCTCTTGAATTGCTAATCTCTTCTCTAATTTCTTCCCCGTGTACGTAGCGTGCAAGTATGTGTTGCAATACCGCTTTTGACATTGATCCCCCTTGCAGGCATTGCATGAACATCTTATCTGCCGTGCTTTTCACCCATTACACACTATACTGTTTGATCTTGGGCATTTGCTTTGGCAGTGTTTTGCATAAGTGCAGCAAAGGGGTATCACCCATAATGACAAGTCGCAATTGACTGTCACTACATGTCAGACATATAGAATAACCTGTAAACCTTTTCTTAAATCATGTTTTCAAACACCTTAAAACACCAAATATGAGCGCTCACCATCAATCTCCGCTCAAGCCTCTAATTTCTCAATTAGCAATCTCTACCTTTGGATTGGTACCAACCACTTTGCTAGGGTGGTCACTATAGCTTCCTCAACTTTTTTCTCAATGACTTCACAACTTTTATTGCTCTTCAGTATTTCTACTCAACAAACAAAGTGCAGACTAGTCGAATTTATGCATTAATAAACACTGTGATCACCTTTTCCTCTCTCACCTTTACTTAATCCCCTATACAGGGTTTGAGACGTTACCTTATGTAAACCTGTTTATGCATTATATTTTTCTGCTCTACTCCCAGTGGAGTTTGAGACATCTCCTTAGCCTACTCACCATTCTTTTGTTAATCGACTCAACAGACGTTTGCTCGAGCTCTCAGTTCATTTCACATAAAAACACATTTATATACCAAAAAAATAATCATAAGTGGTGTCATAGTATGTGGCAAATGAGAAAAACCTATGAAAAGTTTTGATAGGCTCAAGGGGAACATCGATGTATACTTTCTATAAAGGGTGGGATTGTGATTGGATATCTACCGTCAGATGGACAACTTATGCCTACCTCTAAACCGAGTCATTTTCAACACTTTTAAGTACACGGTGCATCATTGGCTCTCAAACTATAAGGCCCTTCATTATTTGGCCCTCTAAATTTGGTTGGCCCGCTTGTGCCATGTCTGGAACATTCGGTTTACTTATCAGCACGCAAGCTCATACCCAGATGCCATGAGGTGGACTTGACTTTACCTTCCCACCCAATTAGCCCAATGTCCCTCTTCACCCATGCCTTCTGCCATGAAGATTGTCTTTGAACTTGGCCTTGCAGAGTATTCTCGTCTCTGGAAATATAAGGGAGTGCGAGCACGCACTATCGCTGTTCTAGGACTCCAATCTCAACTCTATTTCCATCCTTGGCTCACGTGACAGGAGACCACGATTTGGACCATTTTGCAGCATTTAAATGTCTTAAATGAATCAAACTTGGCACGCGTGGTGTTCTTTCTTTGCACCTTAACAAGGGATGATTCAACTTCTCATGTTCACTGCCTTCAAGAATAGGTAACTGGCCTTGGCTGCTTTGACTTTGATACCAGGCCAAACAGCCTCGCCATTCATAGTCATGATATCAGCTAATTCTTGATGCAACACAGTTCTCGGCTTTTCTTCTCCATGGGTCTGGGCTTACTAAATTCATGACACCGATGTCCGGCTTCTATACATTGGTGGCTCTGCGTGCAGTCTATTCACTACATATAGCCAGTTTCTAAGTTTACTTAATCTACTTGCGTTGCTGCATCTGTACAGTTATTGAACGGCTTGCATTTTCTGCGGTGCATTACACACGTGCAATCTTCTTTTGAATATGAAAGTTTACTTGATTCTTAACTTCGTCATCAGTTTCTGTAAGGTCCATGCATTCTCTTCAGTTAGTATCCGCAGTATCTCACGTTCGTCTCTCGTGATGTCACCACGTCCTCTTTCTCTCATTTTTCATATTCCTTCAGGGAGTTCCTCCCTCAGATTATCATCTCTTTGGGAACATATTTGATAAGGTTTTCTCTGAGGGTACCTTCTTTTGAATATTTACTGTGGTATGGTCACAAGTGCTGGTGTCAAGCATTGCATCTTAAGCTTCCAAGATACAGGAGGTAGGGGGCAGGATTTCCTGCAGAAGCATGGATCTGCTCCTCTACACTTAGGCGTTTGTATCTGAAAAACCTCATGCGCATAGAGAAAGTTGTTATATATCCGATTGTACATCCAACTCTCTCTGGTGATAACCTTTGTTGAGGTCTAATTTCGTAAATACTTGTGTGCCCGTGATCAGATTTAACATGTCGTTCAGATGCATTCCTGGATTTCTTTAGTTTTACTGCCTCATGTTCCCACAGATGCGTAGTTCATCGACTGTGTTTTTGTTTGGTTCAGTTACGATGTGGGAAACCCAAGAGTAGGACCTGATGCCGGTTTGATGATGTCATTTGATAGCAGACAGTTAATTTCTTTCTCATCATTGAACATGAATCAGTATTCTTCGGGGGTGTTGGGCGATACGTTGATGTGTAGCACCAAGCTTTGGGAGAGAGATGGGAATTGGTTGACAACCAGGTGTGATGATTGCATGTTGTACATCACAGCAGTGATGTTCATGGCTATGGCCGTGGAACGCCCTAGTAGATTGCTTCCTGGGACTTCTCGTTGGAGGACATGAACTTATGATGGTTCAAGATTTTTCATGATTTGTCATCAGACCTTTTGCAGCCCATTAGAAGACTCTCAGCTCAGAAGGTATCAGGGTTAGTGGATCAAGCATCTTGTGGAATTCAGAAATGGACATGATGTTTAACGTTGCCTCTGTATCTATGACGAACTTGACTGAGTGGCCCCCTACCGATACATTGACGTCTCTTCCTTGAGTGTTCACGGCCTAGGACATCATGTACACATAGTGTACATTCTCCCATGGGCCAGGGGGCAGAGGTGACAGAGGTTGACCCATCACTTGGAAAATGTGGCTCTCTACTTCCCTTCTGGCCATCATGTCACTTCTCAGTTGTGCCGGATGGTGTGAACTTGCCTTTTGTCTCACGGACATGGAGCTGCATACATTCACTAGGTAATTTTCTCTGCCGCAGTTGCTGCAAATTTGCCCTACAGCTGGCATCTCACATCTTTGTGTGAAAATGATAACCCTCATCTATAGCACTTGCCTCTGGTTGAATAGCTTCTCATTGGCATGCCACTTCCTTGCTTATTCTTGAATGAATGTGAGATTTGATACAGCAGCTCCCCTTTTGACTGCTTTCCCTGTCTCTATTTGGGCGGCTTGAATTTCTGCTCTGGCGTCTGTCCTCGCCATCATGAGAATGGTGGCACAGGCAAGGGTTCCCTTAACAGCTTCTTCCAAAATGTTGAGGATAGGCTTCCTCCAATGATGCAAAGCCGAATAGCTTCCTAATTTGTCAACTTGTGGAAGTTGCAGTGGGCCACAAACTTGGGGAGTCGTGTCACAAATTAATCCATGGATTCTCCTTGCGCCTGACAGGCAGTATTAACTAATAAAGTTTATTTGAAAGAAAATGGGGAAAAAAGTGTGCCTCTCGTGATCAATGCTCCATTGAGGATCAGAATATGCACTTAAGGCTTCATTGAGTCCTTGATAAGTGTCAATCTGTTCAGGTGGTAAAGTGGGGATCAGAGCCTCGACCTCATCCCCACTCGGTTGATTAGGTGCCTCCCGGTAAATTTGTCAGAAACATTTTCGTTGTACGTCTCTAGATAATTTTCAAATCTTCTCAACCAGTGCTCCCATCGTGGACCAAGGGCTTGCTGGTCCAATATGTTGAATAAGCTGGGACAACGAAAAGCTGCTGCGTCTGTCGATTCAATACTGGGTGCTTGCGTGTCAGACATGGTGATTGTGTTGACCGCTACGTGTTCTGGATTTCTTGTTGTTGCCCCTAATGATGCTTTACTGGCACGCGCTATCAGTCAGCAGGCGTGTCTTTGAAAGAAATTATCTGTTATTTCATATCCATGTATCCATATTATTATTTGTCTATTATTTTTTTTAAGGTCTAGCTGGTGGATCTACCTGGATCCCATCCTCCTTGCCATTTTGTAGGGTCACCAGGGGAAAACCCTACCCTTACGTAAGTAAAGAAGGGCACAGAGACGACAGTGAATGCATGAGCTCTTTATGAAGGCTCGGCACAAACTGCTGCACCAAACTTCTCCTTCACTCCATCACGGCATGCAGGTTGTTCCGCATCAGCGTGGTCGCATCAGCTTGACCCTGATGATGCAGGGATACGACAGACTCATCTTCCGGAATCAGACCAGTAGGCTCTGCTACTGATGCCGGCTTCGTTTTGCGCATGGAGCATGGCTGTGTTAAGCCTTTTGCAAAACGTTTCCCAACACAATGAGTTCACTGATGTTTAGGAGTGACAACATTACTATTCAGACATTACTGTAAATGATTTTGCATCTGTGTGAGGTTGTATGTGTGAGCCACAAGTACTGGCTGTTAGATGTCCTGCTCCTGTTCTCAGTATCACTGCCCACAAAACAAATAATTTCTACTTTCACTTGAACTAAATCAGCTTCAAACAACATAATTGATCAACCGATTCCTGTATTTATTTGGTCCGTAATCACACAGCTGAGAGCAAACTGTAGGAGAAGGAATTCAAAATGGCTGTGTCCGCCCTCCAAGCTGCGAGTCTGTTAATTTATTTTTTGTTGCTTATATAGCGCGCCAAGCCCAAAGGCATCTGGGCACTTTTCTTACAGATAAAGTCACAGTTGTTTCCGAGGTTACACAAATACAGCATTACTCATGGTTACAGAAATACAACATTACTCAACAATAATAGATACAATTTGGTGAGGGGTGATACATTATTTACATAGAGTTTGAACAGTAAAACACAGTCCCGAATAGAAAAGAGCAAATGGCGGATATGAAGAAGACGAGGGCAGAACGGAAGTTACCGCGAATGTAGTGTCTGACTGCGTTTTACTCGATTGATTATTATAAGTGATGTCTGGGCTGACACGTGTTTAATGTACCAACTCTAACTCGTGACTCTTAGTGCATTAAGCTTTTCAATGAGGTGCATCTGTTTGTCGTGTAATGATGGCCTCCATTTTAGGAGGTGAAATGGGTTTCGTTGTCAAGAGGTCATAGTTCATAGAGTATTCTCCATGTGATGGACAATGCTGGTGTTTCAAATGGGTAGCAATAGTATTTGGGTAGCAAGGGACTATCTGCAAACCAGGAAGGATGGGAACTAGGTGGCTTCATGAGTCTCGAGCTGTTTACTTCTGTATGCTTCTTTTGGCAGTGGTATGGATAGTTGAACTGGTCGGTTGGTGACCAACTGATGCAGCTTGTGTTCTGGAAGTCACGCACTCACTGATGTTTTGCAATGTGTTGCTTGGCAGTCCCTGCCTTAAAGACGGCCTCCTCTGTCTGGGAACCCGTGCCGATGGTGTGAGTCATGCATTGTGCACATAGCTTGCTTACTGCAGCGAAGACCTTCGAAAGCAACATCACCATGTATAGAAAATGAAGCTGGGATAGTAGTCTATGGTTCATGGGAAATTCTTTCTTTGAGTGATGTGTATTGCCATTGCGACATAATTCTAGTGGCTTTCAGAAAAGACTCCCTGAGGGTATTGTAAGTTCTTCACCCGCTATAGAAAAGATCTTCGGCGCTATATGTAAACGAGGCCTTTAATCTATTGCAAGATGTATCTACCCACCGGAGACTTGAACCCTGATCGGTAATGGAGTTCTCTGTGTGTACACAGGCCAACCTCCACACATGCGTGCATTACACACCAGCCGACCTGTTTCAGTTGCTGATTTGCATTACAAAGTTAAACCCACTATTCTTGCCACCCGAAGCCTGGAAAGCGATGCATGGCTGCAGAGGTAGGCTCACTTCAGAGAAGGAATGCCGAAATTGCCGAATTTCACTCTGCAGAGAATTTGGACAATTCTGGATAAAGTCTGCATGCTTTGCCAGTTTCGCCAGCAGTGTGAAATTGCCAATTTTGGGAGTTGTCCTGCAAAAATGTCGGTTTTGGGTGGTTTTTGACCGAAATTTCGTCCAATTAGGGTGCTGCAAAACATTTCTGGGGGCCAAAACTTCAGAGAAAATGGACCAAAAGCATATTGTTGGCAAGAAAAAGAAATTCGCCATAAAGTGACAAATATCCACTCCACAGGCAAAGCGGAGTTGGAGGAAACGTTTGCCTGTTTCTTCCAGCCCTACTCCAGATTAAATATAGCAACAGGCTAACAGCTGTAGCCAGAACATTGCCCCCTCAGGCAGTGGTGGCTGGTGAATACTTTTTAAAGGGAGGGCGTAAGTATTTCCCACAAATATGGCAGAGCGACTGAGTGTAGTGAGGAAGCCCGAGCCAAGCGAGGGCAGTTTGGTGGGGGAGGGGGCTCGCTCCAAGAAATGTACTTTTATATTGTGTCAAAATGGAGCATTATACAGCACACTTTCTGTGAAAAGCTGGGTGAAAAGCCAGACAGTTTGCAATTGGTTTTGCAGGCTAACTCCAATTCATAAATGCAATACATGCAAGTTACCAACAGTGCACAGGAGCATTTCCCAATGCATTTTCATGATGCCTTTGCCAAAATATATGCCAGGCGTGCTTTATCATAGATGCCCGTAATAAAATACCATGCCACACTTAGAAAGGGCTAGGCTTGCTACCTCAAAATGCCAGTCTAGCAAAGTAATAACACATATCATGCTTGGCCTTTAATGTATGCCCAGTAAAAAAAAAAAAAAAGCCACGGTACAAAATGACCAGATAGGCTGCCGTAAAAAGGCCAGTCTAGCCAAATATAACCCATTACATGATTGCTCTATCATAGATATCCTGTAAAAAAGTAATGCCACAGTAAGAAATGACTAGACTGGCTGCACCAAAATGCCATTCTAGGCAAGTCATAACACATCATTGGTTGATTAAAAAGAGGAAGATAATTTTTTATTGGGCATCTTTCATAGATGCCCAGTAAAAACGTGTTTTGTTGCTGTGCCCCGATCTCTCCCCACCTGATCCCCAGCCTAGCAGAAACACACACGTGTGCACACAACACATAGACACACAGCATGCACTCACTCATTCACACACATTTTACATACAAAACACAGCCCTTACCTGCATTCGGCTCCGGTACAGCCTCCTCTGCTGACTTCTGCTTGCCCACGAGCAGGAAGCAGAGCCCCTTCTGGTTGCTGCTCATGTGCGAGCAGGAGCCAGAACACTGATGACATGCGGCCTAGCTCCGTTTATATTTGCAGGGAGGCACAACAAACGTGCAGTACCCCAGCCTGTATTTCCAATGGGCCATGCAAGGCTTGGGAAGCAAAACGCTCCATCCTTGTATGGCCCATTGGACATGTGCAGCTAGGGTATGAACCGTCAGGAGGACACTGTGTTTTCGTTCACAGATTAAGCCATACTAGGAGTGCTCCCTCAGCTGCAACAAGCATCCGAGGGAGTGCTCCTTGGCTGGCGCGGCTTCTACATGATGGCGGAGAGTTTTGCTGGGCTGACGCCCCGTTACCCATTATGGACAAGCCACCCCTGCCATCAGGTAATCTGAAATGTGCAGAGCTGCATCAGTCTAGCCTTTTCTGGGGTTTGAATTTGATCTTGTTTCTGTCCCTATATGAGCAATCTGCCACCATGCCAGTTCTACCTTTGTTTTCTGCAGCTTCCAGCTTTCCCTACATCTTCAGGAGGATATGGATTTCTTCTGCGTAAGAATAGATATCTCAGTAGTTGTGGGAAAGGAAGAAGGTACAGAGGAGAGCCGACAATGCCGATCCCTGGTGCACGCCACGTTCGTCTTTAGTTTGGTGGGACTCATACGGGTGCAAAGCTGTAGTCGGTCATCTTTCTGTTCTGACAGTCCTATGCTCATACTTGATGCTTAAACTTGTTCAGGTGTCCAAGAAGGAGACATTCATCAATGGTGTTCAAGGTATCTGACAGATCGAACCAAATCAGCGCACCCACTCAGTCATCGACGAGGCCACTTACATTACCCAACATATCGCCCACTGCTGTTTCTGCATCCCACTCGCAAACCTGTCTGGCAAGGGTCCAAAATCTTATCTTCTTTGATGGATCACTCTGCTTGATGTTCTGTGCCTAGTCCTAAAGATTCGGCTGGAAAAGGCAGCTGTGATATGGGCTTGAAGGTCGGATCATTGCTAGCCAATAGTGTCTTTTTCGTTTGGGGATGCGAGGGTGGACTATTGCATGTTTTAGTGAAACAATGGCTCAGACCACCTGTGTGTATGAAGTTTTTCAACTCCTACTGGAGAAATCCAAAAGGGACTGAGCCAACCCCAGAGACGGCAACCGTAGGACCATTGATGATTGGCTCAGGAGCTCCTGACCGGGACTACTCAGTAAGTTAACCTTTTATTTGTTTCCTCTGAGAGCAGACACAATCAGGGCCTCTAACTTGTCAGTGTGACATTCCCTCCTGCTGCCACACAGTGTTACCTCAAGCAGAGCAAGGGTATAAGGTAATGTCTAAAGGCTCAATGAGGTATTTGTGCTTAAAATGTGGTATTCCAACTTCTCTTAAGAAATAGATGTTTGTTAAGGTGGCTTGTACTTGAATTCATTTTCTCTTAAGCATCAGTCTGCAATCAGGGGCTCGCCAGATGTTTTGGACCATAATTCCCATCATCCCTAGCTAGCATAGTCAATGATAGGGATCATGGGAGTTGTAATCGAAAACATCTTTAGAGCAGCAAGCTGCAACCCATGTTTTAATGGCTTTCTTGGGGCTCAGGGGAAAGATGGAGAGGCGTTATTGTCATGGCAACAATGAAGCCTGTTGATTTAAAGGGTGGCATGGAAACATACATGACACATTCAGTGTAAGAGGCAACATTTAGAGAATTCACAGGATTGCCACTATTCATAGTTTCAAATGAAACCTTTGTTTATTTGTCAGACCTTTGGCAAAGGAAAATCTCTGCCCTACTTTGACGTTTTTAGAGATTAACTGACTTTTTTGGGAAACAGGTTTAAGGTCAAATATCCACACCAGCATCAATTATTTGCTCAGTGGGTTAGCTATGTGATATGATATGATATGATATGGAATTTGTAACGCGCCTATACACAAGTGTTTCAAGGCGCGAAGTCTGAACTGAACAGAAAACACATGCATACAATTCCAACTTCTCTAACGAAATAGACTGTTTCAAAGTAAACCATTATCTAAAATTGAAAAACAGCAGTTTGTGTAACTTAAGGTATTTTCTTTGTGGAATGCAACGCCTATTCACTTCATCCAGATCAATAAGACACATTCTTTTTTGAAATACTGCCCAAGAGCAGGTAGTTTTGCCACACATGCATATTAAAGACATCTCAGGTTCACCCATGTGACATGCTCTGCGGGTCCTGGCTTTTAGGCTTCCATTGAATTGGAGTCTAGTATGTAGAATCAGCAAATATTGGAAAGCAATAAAGAATCATGTTGTCTAGGAAGACAGAACTTGCCAAACATACATCCTTTACACAGGACAACTAAAGATCCAACTTGAAAACATTCAGCAGGAAGTGCACACAGTTGCAAACTGTGCAACCAGAAAACCTGGGCACACAGCTACCCTTACTCAATTTGACCAATATATATTTATCACAGGTAAATCATTGCCCCTAAATGGATCTGATTTCCTTTTAATGCTGTGGTGAATTGTGGGATTCAGTCACTTCTCCCCAGTGGGAGCCTTTCCTTGTGAGCCTGCTACGCAATATTCCCCCAAGGAGTGGCAGCAAGCAGCACCTTACAGGGAGAGACTCCCCACCTTGGGTGGGGAGGGCAAGGACTTTCGTTCTGCAAAGGAACTCAGAAAATCCCTCACTCTTGGACCAACAGTAATGTCACAGCTTTGGAAAGACCCAGAAGAGCAAGCCACTGTTTGTGATTGTCCATAAGATCCACAATCCAACCTGAAAAAATACTTGGTAAGACCACCTTGAAGAAGAGTGAACCAGTAATACTGATCACTCACTGGATGGAAACCAGCAATACTGTGACGAGAAGGAATGAGTCAGTGATGAAGGGCGCTCAACTGGAAGAGAAAAAGGGCTATAATCCACCACTGGGGAGGGTCCAGCAATGGATCATAAAAAGGGAAGAAGGACCATTGTCAGTGAGACGTTAAACCCGGGAGTTTCAAACCAGCGTTGTTGTGGAAGCTGATCGAAACCGGGAGATCCTCTGTGTTGAGGAAGCAACCAGCTAGCATGCGAGATAAGCACCAGGAGAGCTGAAGGAAGAGGCGAGCAGGGGACGGAAGCCCCCAAGAAGAGAGCCAGTCATGAGTGGTGGCATGACCCAAGGGATGTGGAGTGTGCACTCTGGCAACTACGTCAAGACCACTGCAATGCTGCCACTTAGGAGTCACTGACAAGAAGGAGAGAGAGTCGTGGACGAAGCAGAAGGTGTCCTGTCCAAACAAAGAGATGTCCCTATCCTACAAGCAGGCCAGGTGATGCCAACCTGTGAAATGGAAGTTAACAAGGATTGCGAGAGACCTGGGAGGGAAAGCAAGTATAAAAAGTACCAGAATCATACTTGTCACAGTAGCCATGATGTAAGAAAGGCAAGCACTGTATATTATTGGCACAATCCTCACAGAACTCATCCTACACGTCCCAGTGATACGAGAATGGACCAAGAGAGTGAGAATCACCACAGGACTGGGCCTACTCATCCCAGTGATATGAGAAAGAACTGAGAGACTGAGAATCACCACAGGACTTGGCCTACTCATCCCATTGATAAGAAAACGAACAGAGAGTGTGAGAATCATTGCAGAACTCATCTTCCTCATCTCAGTAATATCATAACTAACTTGAGAATGAAAAACATTACTGGAGTTGTCCTGCTTATCTCAGTGATACATGAAGTGGCCAAGAGAATAAGAATGACTATTGGGTCTATCATACTTTGCCCCAGTGAAAGAATCAGTGGCACAGAAAAAGGGAATTCTGATATAGGATGTCTTATTCAGGAGGAGCTAAACAACCATATGAAGATGAAGAATTGGAACAACATAAAGGATGTTCTATTTCCACTGTAATACTGGAGAAAGAGAGACTTTCAGAGACACTTGAGAAAAGCACAATAAAAGAAAACCAAAGGTTAAGAAGGCTGAAGGAAAGGACGTTACCAAGTTAAGAGAAAGGGTAACCGGGGAGTTGGAAAAGTCCCCAAAAGGGGGGAAAAGGTTGATACAACAGATAGCTAAAAACTATCTAAGAATGATATATTAAGTGCTGGGAAGCCTTTCCATGACAAGGGAGTCATTCTCCTAGGCTTTCGTTGTTTCGTCTTAGTGGTAGGATCAGTACATTTTAGTTTTGGACGGAGGACAGACAGTTTACTTTGGACTTCATAATCGCAGACAAGCACCCTAGTTAGTTTTGTTAGGCAGGGAAATCCACAGATTAGGGAAAGTGGGGCCTTTTACTTGTTATTTATTTATATAAAACGATTAAATATGTTTCTGTACCCAGCTGATGCAATTTATCAGTGTTACGTTTCCCTCTGCTGTCCAAATGGCAAAGTGCACCCACTTCACCAACAGCTACAATTTCAACAAACAGAATGAGCATGCTTCTACGCAATCACCTTAACCTTCCATTATTGCAAACATTCGGAAGTTACTTCTTTCCACCCCCACTTCTCTTCACAGTGGGTTAAGTGATTCCAGTGTCAATGAACAGTTAATTACTGTCTCAACGTTTCAGTCTTTAAAGAGTGATTATGCTAATACGCAATCTTATGCCATCACAGGGACTCTGCTATCAAACAAGGTTGACAATTGTGCATCTACAAAGACACATCATAGAGGCCTGTGTGATCAATGGAACTTCGATACTATTCGTGTACCGCACATACCTCTCATTCCATCTGATACGTTTAGCCTTTTCAATAACCATTAATAAGTCACAGGAACCTACAAACTCACTTTCTGGAAGTGATCAGTGGTAATTCCAATATTTTAGAAGGCAGACAGAAGTGACCCTATGAATTAATATATGCTAGAACGGTGTGTGTTACTCCGGAAACAGCTAGTTTTCAATAAAACCTCTGTAAGAATGCCACAAACTGGTTGGTCTTCTCCTTCTGGCCTACCATATATAGTGTCAGGGTGGGATCATGTCCAGCTGATAAAAGTTGGCGAACCCTAAAGTTCAGTAAGCTAAGTCCTAAGGCTTCAGCACCGCTAGTGGACACTGCTGAGTCTATCAGCTTTGATCTACACAGTAGTGCAGAAATAACTACAGCATCGGGTGAAAGGCAATTCATTCCTACACATCGAGTCCAATCTCCACCTAAACCAGTGGTATTCAATCTATGGGGCATGCCCGCCCTAGGGGTTTCAGCTGCATGCCTGGGGGGCATGCCAAGTCATGGAAAAAAAATATTTCTCTGCCCTAAGGAAGAGGGACGGTCATTCCAAAGTTTGGCTGCGCAGGAGGGGAAGCTGGATCCTCCTGCTCTGCACCTTCTCACTTTAGACATGATCAGTCTGTCTGAGTAGGGGGTCCTGGTGGGTCTGGTGGACTGGCCTTTCTTAATTTTTTGTGTGAGGTAGGGTGGTGCTGTGCTAGCAAGGCACTTGTGTGCAATGGACAATATTTTGAAATGGATCCGTTCCTGGATGGGCAGCCAGTGAGCTTCCCTTCTGGCTGTGGAGATGTGTTCACGTTTCGGGATGTTAAGGGCAGCTCTCGGGGAATCGTTTTGAATTGTTTGTAGTTTTCCGATATTGTTAGTGGACGTGCCTGTAAAATGGACGTTACAGTTGTCTAACTTTGAACCAATGACAGCCCGGGCGACGGTGAGACAGTTGTTTTGAGTGAGGAATGGTCTAGCTGCATTAAGGACTTTAGTTGCGTAAACTGCATAGGAAGTGATGGCACTCACTTGCCTAGAAAGGGTTATAGAGGCGTCAAAGTATACGCTGAGAGTTTTTACTGATGGTGAGACTGGGATAGCACACTGGTCGATTTGGAAGGAGGTGTACTGAGAACTAAGAGATTCACAGGCATGTGGAAAGCCGACAATGAACATTTCAGTCTTAGCACTGTTTAGACAGAGGTGGTTCGCTTCCATCCATGCCTGGATGGTGTAGTAGATGTTGTTTAGAGTATTGGAATCTTCTGGGTAGTTGCCAGAGAGTGGGATGAAGATTTGTGTGTCGTCGGCACAGTTGGTGTAGGCTATGCTGAGGGAGTCTAAGATGTTGAAGAGAGGTCTAGAGAAGATGTTGTAAAGGCTGGGGCGATGCAGGAGCCTTGGGGGACACCACAGGTGATGGGGGAGGGAGAGGCATTGGAAATGTCAGAGAAGACTCTCATGACTCTGTCTTCCAGAAAGGAGAGAATCCAGGCAATGGCAGGAGGGAAGAAATTTGCGTGGGTGGAGAGGTGCTGGCAAAGGATTTGGTGGTTGACCAGATCAAAAGCTGTGGATAGGTCTAAGAGGAGGAACAGAGCACAGTTTCCTTTGTCCCTGATCTCATCTAGCTGGTTCTTGAGATCTAGTAGAGCTGATTCCATTCCATGGCCAAGGCAGAAACCAGATTGGCGCATCCCTAGGATTTTATTGTCCTCCAAGTATTTCTGAACCTGCAGGTAGGCAGCACGGTCTAGAATTTTTAGAAAGAAGGCGACTGTAGTAATTGGCCGGTAATTGGTAGGTATGGTTGGGTCTAATGTGGTCTTTCTTAGAAGTGGGAGAACCCAGGTTTCTTTGAGGCTGTCTGGTACGGTGCTACAGGTGAAGGAGGCATTAAAGAAGGCAGTGATGATGGGGTGAGCACATCAGCACAATCTTTATTGAGAGAGGCAGGGCAAATATTGCCTTTACATTTAGAAGGTTTCAGGCCCTGGATTAGTTCAGTAACTTCGCATTCAGTGAGGTGTGTGAAAACTAAGGGTTTGTTGGAGGGAGTGAGGAGGGGAGGAGTTGGCTTGGAATTGATAGTTAGTTGGTTGAGAATGTGGCTTGATGAAGGATAATTTTTTGATTTAGGGAGTCGATTTTGCCTAAGAGTGCATCTTGGATGTCGGAGCACCAAGATGCGTCTTTGGTGATGATGGTGGGTGAGATGGGAGATTCTAGTTCCCTGTAAATGTTGAACATTTCTTTCGAGTTGCTTATTCTAGCATTAAAAGAGGTAGATTTGGCTGTGATAATGGCTGTCTTGTATTCTTTGGCGATAGATTTGAACTCATTTTTTAGAAGGTTGGATGGGTCCTTTTGCCAAGCGAGTTTGGATTAGCACTTCCTTGTGTGGATGACCATGAACTGGATAACCCAGCCCTTTAAGATGAGTAGCAATTACCCTGCAGATGAATGGGGATGCAGATTTTATTCATACATCAATAATCGAAATGACTCAGGTAGTTGACAAAAGGATAACTGTTTTAATATCAATTATCTAAAACAGGGAGTACAACGAACATAAACAAACTCGCTCGATCCTCTTACTCAATACGTTTCATGAAAAATGGAACTTATATACTAAAAACTTGTCATCAGTAACATTGACCTACGTAACTACCAACGTCATCCTACGTGGTAAACTACAAAAACCTAGTGAAGAAAGTGATAGGGTCTACAAGGATGTCTAAGTATACAATCCATACTAGTATGGGACAATGGAGGTCATTACGAGTTTGCGGGCTGGTTATTAGCTCCCTGGTCCCTTAACTGGTCCCACTAAGGGTGGCTGGTAAAACCATCGGGCCCTAGTGGGACCCGCTAAGGTACCTCGGAATGCGGCAGTAGGGCGTTAATAGCACCGGCATCCTTACCGGTGCTGTTAACCCCCTACCGTCGTACTCGTAATGACCCCCAATGAGTGAAGATAATTGGTTTCTTAACATCAGGTGGGGCAACTAAGCCCTCCCCTAAAAATGACCACTATGAATGTCACTAAATGTACAATGTCCCATTGGTTACACAAACTATAGGACCCTTAAATATGCGGTCCCTTACGAATGGTTGGCACTCTGTCAGTACTTTTCCACCTACGTCTAGCAGCACGCAGGCTGGCCATCGAGGTGCTTGTGAGCTTGTCTTAACCATAGCTTCCCACCAATTAGCATATCAATCCATCATCACTTCAGTGGTCTGCTGTCAATTAGGCTTTAAAGTTTGGCCTTGAGTTTGTTCTGTGCTGTGGAGAATTCAGGGCAGTGAAGGCACACTCTGCCTTCATGCGTAGGTGTGATCATCTTGTTCGTCCAACTTCATCCTTCCACATGACTGGAGGCCATGGAATCGAGCTTCTAGTGTCTTTAAAATACTACTTTTTAATAGACCTATGATGTTTTCCATGTTCTAATCATGCCTTCTGAACAGGAGTTTTGTTCTTTCACTCGATTTGTATCCAATGTCAGTTTGCTCCAGTCTGATAAGACCTTGGCTTCTTTGGCTCATCCAACTTCACTTTCTGAGATTCACTTTGTAATTCAAGCTGCTTTTTAACTGCGACACACTAGAAATGAGGCCTTCTTGCTAGAGTCCAGCACTGCTATAATACATAGTGGAAACATCCATACTTCACTTGCTTCTACATATGTATATGTTGGCGCTTGCCACAATCTGTTCACTATAAAGCTAGGCTCATGAATACTTTGTTTGCTTACATTTCTGTTGCAACTGTACACGTGTAAAATTACTTGATATCTTCATCAATTCTGTATCATAAGCTTCTTCACCTTGATCCCTAAATGTTCTTTTATCTTTGATACTTTCTTGATGCCTTATAGACTATCTTCATTCTCTTATCTCTGCATCTTCTACATACGTCAGCTTGACTCTTTGTGACGTCAACATTAATCTTTGCCATTCATTTGCTCTGCTTCTTTTGGAATCTCATTTAAACGGCCATCATATTTTCTCATATGCAGGTCTGGTTTTCTCAATGGGAACCTTCCTTCCAGGATTCTCCTAGGTATGTGTTTCTTAATGACACTGCACGGTTTTCACACTGACTCCCAACATATAGGAAATATGGGCAAAGCGGTTGAGGTGGGGGTACTTGGCTCCTCCTCTACAACCATGACCTCAGGTGGGAACCAAGAATTTTAGTGTCTTACTGTCTTGGCATTGTGTGGGGCTAAGGGAGCTAGGATGTTCACTGTTTTGGAGAGGGTCAATGTGTATGTTGTCAGGAGTACATTGGGGTTGGTTGTGAAAGGGTGCTGGAGCTTTGGGAGTTACGAAGGGGAAGGAGGTTGTCCCTCGTAAGCTTGCATGAGCTGCATGATACTGTGGGTGGTAGAGGGTTGGAGGTTGTGTTGGTTTTGTGGAATAGAGAAAAAGATGATGGTATGTTCAGAACAGGGGCAGGGATGATGGCGCTGGTAGTGATCTTGCAATTGTGGTCAGCGATTCTGTCAAGTATACGTCCTTTGGAATGTGTAGCGGAGGTGATACGTTGACCGAATCCTAACGTGTTGAGGGCATCAGATAATCAGGATGCGTGAGTGTCATTAGGGTCGAGAAGGGCCAGGTTAAGGTCGCCTAGAAGGATAGTTTGAGAGGAAGCTTTCAGGTTGTCCTGTAGGGTGTGCAGTAGATTTTGTTCAAAGTCATGTGTGGGGCCAGGTGGGTGGTAGAGTAAGTGAATGGTGATGGTGCATGTCGGAGATGGTGAGAATTTAAGAGATATGATGTCTGAGGGACTATCAAAGTTGGTCTTGCAGTCTCTGATGAGGAGGGATTGTCTGGCAATGAGAGCAACGCTGCCTACTCTAGCGGTTGCTCGATCATTTTGGTAGATTGTGTAGCCGTGGGGAATGGCTAAGGATAGTGCGGGTCCACAGGCCTCGTGCAGCCAGGTCTCTGAGATGGCTAGGGCATTGAGATGGTGTTGTGTGATAAGGTCATGGATGTCTAGTGCATGTGCAGGCAGGGGGTGAGAATTGATCAGTGCACAATTCAGAGGAGGCTGGTTGGATGTGTGTGGCAATGGTGGTCCAGTGTGGAGTTTGGTAGTAGAACGAGGGTGATATTTTGTGTGGTTAGGGGCTGAGAGTTGTTGGGGAAGTGGGGCTGTTGAAAGTGGCTGTGGTTGTGTATTGGGTGGTGCTGAGAAGATTGGTAGTCTTAGTGTTGAATCTGCATGGGGCAGTAATGAGATTGTGTTTGGGGGGTAGTACTGCCTTAGTTTTTGGGACTGGTATAGGGGTACCGTGGGGGAAGAGTTCAGTGCTGAGTTGACTGTGCAGTGCAGTAAGGTTTTTGATAGCGCTGGTAGGGGGTGATGGCATGGTTGGGGTGATTGTGACATGGAAAGTGGTGGAGGCAAGGAGGATGTGGTGCTGTGTGCACAGGCGCAAGAGAGCATTTCTGGTGGTGAGAGGTAGGGGTGAGGAGGCAGTGGGGCATCCCAGGAAATGAGAGCGCACTCTTGCAAGCCATAGCGCAGGCAACTGAGGGGTAGTCTCATGTTGCTGCTGCTTATGGGGCTGATGCTTGTGTTTGATTGTGCTGCCGCATGGTGGGTTGTTGGGGAGGAGGGTAGTGGGCTAGACGGTACTGCACGTATTTGCGTGACTTCACTCCCACCAACATGGTGAAATCCACTCTAAACATCTTATGCACCTCCTCACCATCGCCTGCGTGACTGCAGAAAGAGCAGCCCATCCATTCACATCTGTTTGATTGTTTGCATTCTGGTCATTGTAGTTTGGATTTTTCCCTTCATAATTATAGGCGCAAAAGCCTGTACACACTGCTCCAAAAACATGATGGACGTACTGGACGATTGCTATCTGCCACGGGCACAAGCTGAGAGTGCTGCCTCGGAAAAATCTACATTTCAGAAATGTTTTGAACACAAATAATGCATTTAATAATCATATTGAGTGGACTCCATTTCGAGGCAATTCAAGGAAGCTTCTAATTTCCAATACCTTCTTCGATTTTTCTTATAGCACACAGCAGCAAATATATACACACATAGAACAGTAAATTATATTCTGAAGTTCCTAAACACCGCCAGCCTGAGCCTCACAAACGTGAACTGGGCTGAAAGGCAGGACTGGCAGAGTCAGAAATTCTGTGAAAATGAACCATGCAAGTGTTGGTGTTGTTTTGGTAGTAAAGCCAATATACCTTCCAATAATGGACTGGGCCGGATATTGGTGCAGCCGTCCTGTCCCCTGTCCCCCCCCCCAGATTTTATGTGTCTCCTACACCCCTGGAGACATGGATTCCCCCTTTCTGAAATCCCCTCTGGCTACTGTCAGCCAGATCCCTGGATTCCCCAGAACCCTCAATGCTTCTCCCGTCTGAATAATATTACGACGGAACACCTACACTCAAAAGGACTTTTCACTTTCTATGAACATCCCTCTAATGAGTACAGGAGAAGTCAGGCACTTAGCTGCGATCACAAACACCTGAATCCAATTGTGAACCAAACTAAGTATAAAAGGTGGAACCTAGATTCACAAAGGGAGATCGGGAATCCACGAAGGCAAAGGCAAGTTGGTGAAGGAGAGCAGGCGAGAACCAGGCTTGAGAGCACAGGACACCAAGACGCTACAAGGCTGCAGGTTGAAGCATGAGAAAGCATGGCATGGGAGCCGTGTCTCCAAGAAACTGAAAGGGTTTGTCAAAGGAAACCGAGAAGCTGGTTAATCTCTCCGAACGTTGTGCCAAGAGATTGCTTCTTTCCCTGGGACAGCAAAGCCGTCCAGGAACGTCTGAGCGGCAGTCGGGGAGAGACCCTGACCTCGGATAAAAGAACTGTGAAGGACGCATTGGTAAAGTACAGCCGGTGAGTTCAAAGTGATGAGAGAGCCTGGTTTGTAACGACGCAAATGATTACAAAGTTGCAAGCAAGGTTACGCGTAAGAATCAAGATGTGTTGAAAGAAAGCTTTGATTGTTATGAACTGAGATGAAACAAAGTAACAGAGTGGTCCAGTGGAATGTCGAAAGTTTCTATGAAAGTTAAACAAAGTATCGCTGATGTAAAAAGCAAGTAGAATAAAGTTAATGAAAGAGAAAGTCGACGTGAAAGGCAACAGAAGAGAATATTGAGTGAAGCAATATCCAGATGGGGATTGGATGACACAGAACTGAGTGATTAAATGAATTGACAAGAAAGTGAAACCTGTCGGGGTGCTAAGGAGCATTTATGAGATGGAGACAATGAAGTGGAACTTGTCACTGTGCTAGAAGGCACGCTTGAGGAAAGACTAACAAGAGTATAACAAGTGTGATAACCAGAATGCAACAGTGTCAGAGTGGTCAGGCATGGGAATAAGTAAAGCTATGCTGTTTCGAAACTCTTCAACATAAACCACATGAGGAAAGCAGGAAGAGTGGGGAAGGGAACCCCGTGTATCAAGATGATGAAATATTGTAATGTAAAATACTAAAGAGTTGAAAGTAGGGAGTAAAGAGGGTCTAAGCTCCGGTGAGGAAAGTGGGAAAGATCCACCCAGGAACATTGTTAAAGTAGAACTGTGCTATGCTATAGAATGAGAACATTGTTAAAGCAGAACTGTGTTATATTAGAGAGCATTGAATCAGGCAAGGGAAGCCTCAGGGAAGTACATGAACTGTGCCCAATAAGAAAACTATTCAACTGCCTTTTTGTGAACTGTTTGGAACGAACTGAACTTTTGGAGATCCTTATTTTCAGTCGAGACTATTCCCTTTTCAAAATCAGGCAAGTTAGGAATTCTTCAATCCCCATTTTTATAAATAAAGGTTTTTGAAACTTGAATCCTTGTGTCTGTGTCTACCTTTCTCACAACTTACATTGTTACATTGCTTGTGTCCTGCAGGAATGTCATCTCCATACTGGGGGATCATGGTCCATACGGGGACAAGTGAGAGGGATGTGGATAGGCTCTGCGGAGGGTGCTGGGGTTCTGGCAGACCTGTAAGGGACTAGAGGAGCAGGCTGCATGCTCCCTAACTGTTTTCATTTTCTATTTTTGTTAATTATTATTGTTTGCTAACAATACTGTAACAAATGTATTGGTTCCTGAGCTCTATAAAGAAATCAATGGCCACCTTCTAAAGGCCATTCCCGGCAAGGTTGCTCTACTTTTCCTGACTCCCACTCGCTACTTTCAGTGGGTCCCCTGCAACCAGTGTTTTAAATGGGCCGGTCCTACCTGACCCACATTACCTGCACTTCTTATTTTTGAGCATTTCAGTACCTGCACTTCTCAATGCCTGAAAGAAAGTACCGGTACTCAATTACTTTGCAAGGTGAAAATGAAAGCTTTTCATTTCACTTTATCGCAACTTAAAGGACTACGCTTCTGCATCCTTTGCTGGGGGAAGGCAGCGCCCTCTCTCTCCTGCTCTCTCCAACACCCGTAGTGTTCATAATGTCTCATTCAGGGCCCATCCTGCAGAACAAAAGGAAAGACACACATGCATCTACTGTGCTCTTGGCACACTATGTTTGGAACACGGTTTCGCTAAGTGGGCTTCACATGTTACCATTGGTGTCCTTTGATGGAGCAGGGATTGATTTGGAAAACCTGGGAAATTACTTTAAAGTTATTCCTTTGCTATTAGCAGTGCCTAGTCCAACATGTAAATGTTTAAGTAATTGGAGTTGTAATGGAACATTTTTGACTGAAAACTCGTACACAGCTCCAGTTACCTTACGAATTTCTTATTCGGCAATGAAAGCGAGCAATAATGAAACTCCCCTTATAAAGCTTAGTTTAGAGATAGGATATCTGCTCGTTTGACATGCAAAAAAGAAAGTGTCATTTAATATAGATATAAAAAAGCTCTTTTTATTTTTTAGCACTTTGTTTATAAGTTTTACAATTAAAGTAATCAATTCGAACATTAAATACAATCAATAGCGCAACAGTGGGGGCGGCGTGGTCAACAGCGCGATGAGGAGGACGTAGGTCTTCGTCGCTCCTGCTACCGCCGCAGAAATCCTGAAAACCCACCTGTCGCCATCAACTGCTGAGGGTAAAAATAACCCCTACATGTTGCAGACTTCATAGTGCCCACCTAGTCCGCGTGACAGAGGAAATCGGCCGCTAGGAATGGAGCAGTGCCAAGGCGTAATTTGGTGCGGGACCGACTGGCGCACTTCCAAGATGGCCACCTGGGCGAAGCGGCCCTGCGCTTGGCGCCTACTTGGCGGAGCGGCGCCGTTTCAGCCATCGCTGGGCTCCCTCTGAGACCTGTGGGGAGAGACGTCTCTGCCGCCCGGGGGCTCCCTTGACTGGCTGCTGGACCGTGACCCCGGGCGAGGGTGTGAGCGAGCAGACCCGTCTGCCCTCCTACGGATCCAGAGCGGCTGCCACCTGACAACTGGGACCCTGACCGAGGCGGACCAGCTGAACTGGGGTTGAACCGTCCTGGCCCCACGAAAGCCGCGAGATGATCTCGCCCCACACGGAGGAAGCAGAGGTGCTGCTCCGAGGGTGAATGCCCTTGACGACCCGTGAGCCCAAGTGCCGGCAAGGCACCCTGACCCCCTGAGACACAAACTGCCTCTAGCGGGTGGCCTACTAACCTCATCAATGACAGGTGGGGCCCCCGAGAGGGGAAGCACTGGGGGCGGGCGACGAGCGCCGGAGCCGGGACACAACACAAGTGGCTCCCCGCTCCTCCCCTTCGGCCTCTGCTGACCCCGGTTTGGAGCGACACCCGACGAAGGGGCCCTTCGTGGGACCACAGTGCTATTGCGGTGCCTCGAATTATGCAAACAGCAGCGGAGACCCACTTTAATGCTCCTTCATAGCCCCACTCTTGAGAGAGACCTGCTTTCTTTCCCGTGAATTGCCTAGCCTGAGACATTCTACACACTGGTCTTTTAGCCACTAACTACTGCCTACAGAAACAGCCCCCCTGCGAAGAGGGTGAAGGGGCTGTAACACCTTTACCTCTGGCTTGACAGTCGGCGCCGGGACAACGGCAAACACGGAAGGAACCCAACAGAGGGAGTCAGCATAGCCCTACAGAGTGCACCACACAGACTGCGGGGTGGTGAATCGCCGGGTGGACCCCGGAGGTGCCGTGGGGAGGACGGCAGAGAAAGCCCAGGCCCCAACGGGAACGCTGCTTGTTGGGCACAGCACGGTATATAACCTAGTGGTTCAGAACACTGAGATGCCTCTACAGATCACCAGGGATTGAATTGGCAATAGAGCGCAATGCCAATTAACGGACCTTGCCCTCCGATCACGCCACCTTTCTCCCTGCTGTGGCAGACGTATACGCTGGAGCCATAACCACACGAGCTAGGCCGTGTAGCCAACCGCGATCCAGGCTGATTAACGCCCGAGTGCCCAGACACAGTGGACACAATCCATGGACAGCGCACTGACTCACTGAGAAAACTTCTAGCACCTCTCTGATCGGAGGAGGCGAGAAGCAGGCCCGGCACGGCAGCAATAGGAGGACAGCCTCACCGGTCTCCCAGTACATGGCTGTGGTGCGACTGATCCACCTAACACGCACCAAGACCCCTGACGGGAGTACAGCCATAAGACCACGACTGTCGGGCCAAGTGGCGACCATGGGCAAAGAAAAGACGAGGAAGCCCACTATGCAGAATAGGATTGAACAGTATACGATGCCCTCATCACAGCAGGCTGATCTCCCTCCGCAGCACTCCGAAGATACAGATGCCACACACACGCTTTCCCTCAAAGACGTCATGGCCGCTATTGCGGACTCCCGCTCATCCATGGAGCAGAAGATAGACCGAATTAGCCTAGACGTCTCCCTCCTCAGACACGACCTGCAGAAATTGCGGCGCGCACTGGGGAGGCAGAACAATGTATCTCGACTGCGGAGGACGGCCTACACAACGTGCAACAACAACTCCACGGAGTCACAGCCACACTCAAGACTCTGGAGGCTAGGGTGGAGGAAGGCGAGGGAAGGTCCAGGCGGAACAATGTCCGCATACTGGGCATCACTGAAAAAGAGGAGGGGCCCTGCATGGAACTCTTTCTGGAACAACTAATAACAGATCTGTTCGACCTGCAATCCTTCTCAAAATTCTTCTCTATCGAGAGGGCCCACTGTATGCCCGCAGGTAGACGACTGCCCGCCGCTCCTCCACACACTGTGATAGCGAGGTTCCTAAACTATCGGGATGGGGATGCACTCGTACAACTTGCAAGATCCAAGGGCAGGGTTACCTTCAATGGTTCCAGAGTGGCCTTTTTTCCAGATTACACGAAGGAAGTACAGAAGGCGAGGCAATCCTTTGGGAAACTTAAGAGGCAACTGCAGACATTGGGAGTTAAGTACGGCCTACTCTTCCCTGCACAATTGAAAATCTATCATAAAGGCACAACGGTCCACTTTGACGATCCCATTGAGGCGTGGTGCTGGGCAGAGCAGCACATTGAAGGGGACTGGTCCACACCCCGAGGCAACAGAAATAGAAATCCCAGACCACCACCGCTGGTGGATCCACCAATCAATGGAGGGGACGAACTCCCACCTTGACTTCTGTCGAGGGCTGAATCTCCTGGCTGGCGTGCAACCACCTTATGGACAATATTACAGTTGGCCTTTGGAGGCCACCAGAGGTGGCTTGCATACTTATAATGTGGTAAGTGGAGGATTGCCACCCTCCCATTTGGGTTTTTAAAGGGGAGAAACAACCCCCTCCATCCCCAACTTTTCTAGTTGAACTTTAACAGGGGCTGTTTGGGCTGACACTCTACCTGTTTTGATTGTCAGCAATGTTTGGGCGACAGGTACTTCATGTTGGGGAGGAGTATCGGGTGGGAGAGGGAGGGGTTAATGGGGAAGAGTTTGTTGTTACCCCAGGATCATCCTTCCCCGGCACTTATCAGGGAATGGCATGGTTCCTGGCCAATTGGGACCACACCACACACAGGCTGCACTCCATCCGTCAATCTTTGTCTAGTTTGCACCACACCAACATGTACCGAGGCTGCGCCCCGGCGCGCTATCTACCCGCCCCTCCGATAAACCTATTAGATGCCACCTGATCAATCTCAATTGCCCAAGACCATGTGCCCTAGATCCCTCAGAGTCCTCACCTGGAAGGTGAACGGAATGGGCTCCACGATTAAAAGACGACTGGTTAAGCAGCTACTCTCTAGACACTCCCCTGATGTGGCCCTACTTACTGAAACGCACCTTGCGGGGGCACACTGTACATTTTTTCTTCGAACCAACAACAGGACCACCTTCCATGCTGGATACACCATGGGGTTCAGAGGCACCCTTATTCTTATACATAAACGTGTCCCGTTTGTCCTACAGGTACTGGAACAAGACCCTCTGGGCCGCTACGTGATGGCGATGGGGACACTCTGGGGGGAATCATTTGGGTTAGTCTCGATTTCCTCCCCACCTGGATTGGGGCAGGAACTTCTCGATGACCTGACCACCCTTATGGGCAAGCATGAACCGGATAAATGGTTTCTGGGTGGCGATTTTAACGATTTTATGTGTAACACCTATGACCGCTCCCGCCTCAGACAACGCAATCCGAATCTCCCCACGAAGCTGTCCAATTTTGTGTCTGCCCTGGGTCTCTGTGATGTATGGCAGGAACTACACCTGGTAACCAGAGGTTACTCATTCCACTCTGCGGCCCACGCCTCCCTCTCCAGGCTTGACTACCTATTCGTACCGCACATGGATCTTTTTAGAATAATCTCGGCGGAACTGCTCCCCCGGGGAATCTCGGACCACTCACCTCTGCTGGTGGAGTCGCGACTGCAGGGAATAAACCCTCCAGAACCTGGCGGCTGAATACTTACTATCTGGGCCTGCCAGAACTGGTTGACCGCCTCATGGAAGTCTCGACTGAGTACTTCTAGATCAATGACACTGGCGAACAAGACTTGATAGTCTTATGGGAGGCCTACAAGACCGTGCTGCGGGGAGAAGTAATCTCCTGGACGGGGAATACGAAAAGGGAGAGGCTCCGGAAGATAATTGAGGCAGAGGTTATCTACCGAGAGAATTAACACACCCTCGACCCTACCCCACAGACCCACATGTCTCTTAAACGTGCCACTGAATACCTCTGAAATCTTATGTTGGACAACGCCAAACATGCCCACTGGGAATCCAGAGCTAGGATATCTGAGCTGGGGGATAAAAGGGGGAAGATGCTGGCATGGTTTGAGAAGAGAGATGAGGGACAGCGCTGTGTTCGGGAGATCATCACCCTGCAGGGTGAGACTTGCCAGTCAGATGCCGAAATAGCCGAAGCTTTTGCCCAATTCTATGCCACACTATACTAGGCCCCAACTCTTCCGCTTGACCCGACCCTCCTAGACAGCGTGGTAATCCCCACCCTGTCGGTTGAGCAAAGGGAGATGTTGGACTCCGATCTGTCTGAGGCTAAAATAATAGAAGCCCTTGGACAATTGCAGCCTGGGAAAACCCTGGGCCCAAATGGGTTCCCGATTGAAACCTGGCAGAAATTAGGGGGTAATAATACAGCACCTCCCCTCCATTGGATGCTGTTGGCTGCCCGGGAAAGGGGCTCCCTCCCAGATGACCTGTGTAAAGCCACCATAGTGGTTATCCCCAAACCTGATAAACCCCAGGAACAATGTGCCTCTTACAGGCTGGTCTCGCTAATTAACGGCGAAGCCAAGATCCTGGCCAAACTCTTGGCTAACTGGCTTCAATGGGTAGCAAATACGCAGATACACCCGGACCAGTGTGGCATTATGCCCCATAAATCAACCCGAATGAATCTGCGCCGACTCCACCTGGCGCTGGAACGGGCCCCTATCCTAAGTACCCTGCTTGCCTTGTTAGCAATTGATTTTGAAAAGGCTTTTGATTCAATCCGGTGGGACAGCCTCTGGGAAATCATGACCCATATGGGGTTTGGTGAGGGCTTTCTAAGTTGGGTGAAACTGCTATACATAAATATCCAGGCAGAGGTCAAGGTGAATGGGTGGACCTCTCGATCCTTCCCCTTAGGCAGAGGCACGCGGCAGGGGTGCCCCCTTTCCCCCCTCCTCTTCGCCCTGGCGATTGAACCGCTGGCATTGTAGCTTCGCCAGAGCGGGGCATGGACGGGATTTAGATGGCCCGAGGGACACGAGGACTGCATCTCTCTATATGCTGATGACCTTTTGCTATATCTAGCCGAAACGGCCCGGAGTTGCCCTATAGTAACCCAGATGCTTGTTGACTATGGGAATTTCAGCGGATTGAAGAAATCTGTACTCTTCCCGGTAAAGGGGGGGAACAGGTCGACCTGCCGAGATGTCCATACCGACTTGAAAGGCAGGGCTTTAAATACCTGGGGATCTGGATAACATCTGACTTAACTAAATATGCATTTCACAACCTTCAACCTATTATGGATAGGTTTGCCAGTGACGTCCACCACTGGAAACTTCTCCCTTTGACCCTCATGGGGCGTGCCGCACTTTTTAAAATTATGTCACTTCCGAGATTCCTTTATGTCCTGCAGAACGCCCCGCTCATGATCCCCACCGTTGAGTTCAAACGCACTGAAACCCTTGTTAGAGCATTTATCTGGGGGGGAGGAGGGGTTAATCACGCGTGGCATTAAGCACTTTGCAGAGGTCGGTTTGGGAGGGTGGGATTGGTTTGCCCCGCCTCCAGACTTACTACTGGGCCTCACAACTCGCAGTAGTCAATGATCTCCTCCACGGAGACTGGGCGCTACCCCACATTAGGGCTGAAATGGAACCCATGCAGGGCATTGACCCACTACAGATACTATACCAGTCCCCACGTAGACCTCCCCCGTCCACTATCAAGGCCCACATCACTGCCGTCTGGATACAGGCACACGGGTTCGTTGGGTGGGGGAATAAAATAACGGCAGCACAACCTTTCTGGCACAATAGCAACCTGAAGGAAATTGAGAAACTTGAACCATTGCCGCGTTGGCTGAGGGCGGGAATTCTGAAGGTTGAAGACATCCTGAAAGAGGGGAAAATAACCTCATTCGAAGAAATACAGTGTAAATTCCAACTGCCCATGACTGAACGATATCACTTTATGCAGCTGACCCACACCCTGAGAACTCGTATACCTTCAGACGACATGGTCCATGACTACACACTAATTGAACGCAATATGTTACCCGCGCATATCCCCAGCAAATGCACATCCACCCTTTATACTGCCATTACATCCTTTGCCACCCCCGAGTTATCGAGACTAAAGGCCAAATGGGAGGGAGATGTGGGTGAAATAGACCCAGAGGACTGGATTCAGGCGTTAATGCACCCGCGGGAGGTGGCCATCTCCTCTAGGCTCAGACTGGTGCAGCTCAAAATCCTCCATAAAGTGTACTACCCTCAAACTGTTTTATATGGCTGGAAGAGGGCAATACATTCGAACTGTCTCCGATGTGGAGAGGAGGAAGGCACCTTCTATCACATCCTGTGGGCATGCCCCCGGATCCGCACCTACTGGAATGCCTGCTGCGCGGAACTGTCCAGGGCACTCACTTGTCCTATTGAACTCGACCCAAGGGTCCTAATTCTGGGCGTGCCAGATGCGTCTGATTCTAACAAATGGGAAAAACTACTTTTGAACAGTGCGACGGCCATGATGAAGCGCAACATTGCGCAAAAATGGGGAGTGTCTGACCCCCCGACACTTGAACAATGGATACTTGATATGGACTCATGCGCCATGATGGAACACCGGGTCTATGGTGCTCGAGGATGCCCGGCCAAAGTATCCAGAATATGGGGGAAATGGGAAGAGACTGGGCCTTGACAACCAGGGACAGTGGTGACCGCTGCATGAGGTGACTGAGGGAGGAGCGGAGGGGGAACGGGTCGTGGTGGCTGGTGATATGAATAACACTATGTGGACTTGTGATTGAAGGAGCTGTCCGTGTGATTCCTTTTCATTTTGATTTGAGTTGTTTTTTTTGCTATCACCCTCTTGTTTGGTGGTGGTCTTGTTTATGTTATAAAATTCAATAAAATGTTTTATTTAAAAAAATAGCGCAACAGTGGGATTAAATTACCCCCAGCACTAAATAATGACTACATTAACACATCTAAGAAGCCTTAAAGAATTAATTATATATATTACAGGGAATGTAACGTAGCGCAATCTTTTTCAAAACATGCTTATCCCAGTTATAAACCCAACAGAATACACAGAATGATGACAACACAAACAAACAAAAATAAAACCAAAAAATACAAAATAGGGTGAGGGCATCACTCACACAAACATATACATTAATAGAGGTTTATACTACCCAGAATTCCTTCACCAACTAAAGCTACATGCAAAGTAATCAATCTCTTCTGTACCATATAAACTATTGTCCAGAGGTCTAAATGATGCTCTCAAAGTCTGACATCTGCACCTCACTCACCCAGTTCCCTATCTGTGGCCTTTTCCTCGTTTTCCACAACATCAGGATCTATTTTGCCGCTGCTACCAGTACTTTGTCAAGCCATTGATTATATTGTTTAGCAGTCCTACACCTTCCTCTACTAGACAACAAAATAGTTTGAAGTAGCATTCTAGGAAAGTTCATTGATAGTATTGTATCCTTTATGTCCAATACATCCCCCCAAAATACCATTGACCTGCAACAATTGCACAACATATGCATAAGACTGCCCCTCTCCTTCCCACATCCCCAGCAAGTGTCACTGTCGATCAAATCCAAACCATGCATACGCACCGGTGTCCAGTATAAGTGATCCAACATTTTCTGGCGTGGGAGTCTCAAGTTTAAATCCAGTTTACTTCTGAAACCTGCCACCAGCATTTGCACCTGCTCTCTATCTACAATTTCACATCCCAAACTGTCCTCCCAGGCCCCTCTCAATGTTTCCCTAGATTCAACAATGAAAGGATCCATAGGCATTGAGTTAAGATATGTGGATACCATGAGGGGCAATGATGCAAATATAGCACCTCCTTTTGGCTCATTCTCTATTGGTATAGACAACATGTCCAGTCTCTGTAATAAAAGGTATTCAAGATCCGCCTATCTCCCTGTTCCTCAGGCTGTGCACACGTTGCAGTTCCACAAAACGTATCATTTGCCCATCCCGCAGTACAACTCCTATCTCCAAAACTCCTATCGAAATCCAACTGCGTCAGTTTCATGTTTTATTTGCAATCTGGAGACCAGGAGTATGCCGAATTTTCTTAAAACAATGCATAACAAACTTGAAGACTGTGTGAAAAAGATGGCAGATAGACTGCTTTACCAAAGGGTGCGATCCTTGGCACTTAATTTAATCTCACATGTGCTCACTGTGCCACGCTGAAACGTCCGATGCTGGAATGTCCGGCTTCATAGATCGGTGAGTACCTTCACTTTCTTTATTCCATTTAAAGCCCTGCCCACAACCCCAGTCCCAGCCCCACCCCCTACCTCTAAGCGCCACACATTACCTGTCCCGGTTCCTTCCCACCGCAATACCCTGCCACCACGGAGAAGTGTGACACACTATTGTGCATCGGCCTCCGCGCAATGCTCTTTTGTGTGTAGCGTTTCTCTCTGCCGGTCTCCAGGAGTCAATCTAAGTACCCTATGTCTGTAGGCCGTGCCTATTTAATGTTCCCATCAACCCAGTTCCACCACTGGGCTCACCTATCTTCTATAATTACATTTTTCTGCTAAAGTAAAGCACCCAGCAACAAGCTTGCTCCGCCCACCAAATGATCTTGGTGAATGGACGTTTTATTTCGACTAGAAGCACATTACAAAGAGATAAATACAAAAACTAAAAATACAAGCGGATGAGGACTGTATTTGAATGGGCAGTCTCCAAATCCCGCCTCATTCGGGACATTCTGGTGCGGTAGCTGGCTTGGTCATGTGCTATGAGGCAATGCTTCTGGCACAACTGAGGTTTCCTATTGTAGCGAGATTATTTAGCCGCTCACCCTTTTCCTCCATTTTGTTTGGCCCTTTGTGGATGTTCCTATGTCTGTGAACTTCATCTGCCCCAGAACCTCTGCTGTTTGAATAGCAGCCTGCTAGGCCCCTTTGCTCCATATTAAAGCAGCAGGGGCCCCACAGCCAGCCAGGATCCATACACAGCGCGCCAGAGAGCATTACATCAACACCGCTATTTATTAATATCAAATGGAACTGGGGGTAGAGGAAATCCCAGGGCCCAATCATTCAGTGTGTTCCCTTAATCCCTCTTGGCGTAAATAGGATCATTAAACAACACTTATCTGCTCAAGAAAGAAATCACCACTGAAATGCACGGCACACATGGACGGATAAACAGATCTCTCGGGGCGGTCTCGCTTTCCCACAATGAACACAAAAGACAGCTTGAGTGGTGAGCTCACGACAAGTGGCTGACGCCACGGCGCACACAGATCCCAGGGAAATGGATTAAAGCTGACATAACCCGGAGATGTCTTTTGCAATTACTGGCAGAGAGTGCAGAACGGGTGGGAGACGGATGGGATGTTTGCAAAAGGGAGCACAGAATGATTCTGGCTACACAGCACCACTGGTACAAAATGGAGCACAGTCAACGTGCTTTGGCACAAGGTCCCAGAACGGTGCATGTGTAGTAGTGATGGTAGGGTTTCTGAACCACAGCTGCACAAAAAGCGTAGCTGCCATGCTTAGAATCTTTCAAAGGAATGTCTGACGTTTTCCAGCGTGCAACACTACTCCTGGGTAAGGTAGCCCAGGACGGCCGCTGTTTAAGTCTTTGCATGCAGCCCTTTTTAGTTCGTGCTGTTAGCTGCTTGAGACACTTATACGCTGAAACTATTGCATTCGAGTACTGAGAGGGGGAACTGGTATTTGAGGAGGGACACACAGCTTGTAGATGTTTGGTTATTTGCCACCCATTTGCCCACCACTGCGCCTTGCTTTCCTCCCATCCTCTGGCCGCCCTCCTTGTGCCCTCTACCCTCACCATCCTGTGAGGCCAAAAATCTTGAGGTCACCTTCAACTCTGCTCTCTCCTTCACCCCTCACATCATAGACCTTGCCAAAAAGGCCCACTTCCAGCTTCACCTCCTCAGAGGGCTTCGCCCTTTCCTCACCTTCCCCCAGAAGCTCATTGTCTCCAGAGCTCTGGAGCTCTCTAGGCTGGACTACTGCAACAGCCTCTTCCTCAATCTCCCCCTCTCCTCCCTACGTCCCCCTCCAGCTAATCCAGAATAGGGCTGCAAAATGAATCCTTGGCTTCAAGCCCAGGGACTGTATATCTCCAGCCATAAAATCTCTCCACTGGCTCGCTTTGGCCGCGAGGGTTAAATTCAAGACCCTCTGCATCATCCCCAAGGCCTTCTGGAGCCCGGGACCACGATATGTCCAACTCTCTCTCCCTAAATACTACCCTGCTAGAGCCCTCAGCTCCTCTAATTCCAACTCTTTGCCAAACGCTTCTCCAAGAAGAGGGTGAGGGGCAGGTCTCTCTCCTCAGCTGGTGCCTCCCTGGCCCTCGCAGACTTGGCACGGAACCTCCTTAAAGTTACAGAAACTTACTAAAACTCTGCTTTTCGCTACCTCTTTACCGTCCCGACTGCTGCTGCGACTGGTGGCCTGGTCCTCATGAATCTCACAGGCCTTACCCCCAGTCGACACCAGCACCTCCCCACACCCTACTGTACTGCCCCCTGCGAGCCCCTGCTTGGCGGCTGTGCATCCCACCCTTGGGATTCGCCCACTCTAGCAATTAGTCTGAGGTCTCTACCTTAGCTCCCCCTTGGCACTTCCCTCCTGGGCACCCACCTGCACTTTTCCGTTCCCCCCTACCCTTCCCTATCTCTTGCACTTCTCTTCACTGCACTTGCACGTCCGAATGGCACAAGGCCTAGTAGGACCATGAATGTATATTTCCTGTTTTGCCTTTTGTTATTAATTCTCTTGTCCTCTCCCCCAATGAGCTGTGTGGTGCCTTGAAAAACAATTCTGTCGTATAGGCACCTAACAAATGCTCAATAAATAAATAAATAAAATTGGCTTCCCATGGCCATGATCATTTCTATGACCATTCACACCCAGTTCCTGCCCCACCCCACCCAAAACACCTCCTCTCGAGAACTCTTTGAGCTTGCTATAACCAAGCCTTACAATCAAAAGTTGCACTGGAAGTTCCTGCAAGTGCTTTTTCAATGACTTAATTGGAGTTGTAAACCTGTTACTAGTGCAATAAAAATGAAAACAGGTCTGTCTTCAGCCGCTCAATTTATAAGCCCTATTTCTGCCTTCATTGAAGTCCTGTTAAAAACAAGCATTGGCAAAGCCAACCGTTTTGGCTTGAGTTGAATTAACAGGCATTTGCCAGGCACTGCTTTTAGATGCCCAGGCACTCGCACCATTTTGCACTGGCTACCATCAATGGGCAGTTAATACCACTACGGCTGTGCCTGGCAAGTGCCTTTCCAAAGCCTACACAAAAGCCCAAATTGTTGGCATTGCCAATGCTTGTTAAAAAAACTAAAAAGATGTGCCAGTCCACACTCAAAGTAGTCTCCACCAACTGGTAAAACCAGGCATTAAGGGAGGACCCGCAAAGGGAACTCGTAATAGGGCGGTAAGGGATTACCGGCACTGGTGCCCTTACCGGTGCCGGTAATCCCTTACCGCCCACCTCGTAATGAGGCCCAATGTCTTTTCTGTTTATTTTATTTTATGTTAAGGATTTAATATAGAATGGACCTGACCACAAACAGGGAATGGAGGGATTGCCAAATTAAACAATTGTCGGCAAAGCCATCACTTTTTGGCTTTTGCATAGACATGGACTAGGCATTTGCAAGTCACAGCTATAATGGTCCTACCTGGTCATTAGATGAAAACACCTGGAAAACGGTGTGAACAGCTGGTCAAATGAGAAAGAGCTTGTCAAATGCCTATCTAATAGTTATTCACAATCCACAACAGTTGGCTTGGCAAATGTTGTTTTTTAAAAGGGCATCAGTGCAAGAAACAGATGTGAGGACACACGTACTGCTTATAAATCAAGTGGGTGAAGGCGCACTTGGTTATGACTTTTTTTTATGCCAGTAGTGCATTTACAGCTACAATTAAGACATTAACTCTCAGAAGACTGCTTAGAAATAATACTGGTGTGCCGTGTAAAGCACAGTGTTTGATTTTACTGCTTGGTAGAGCGTAGAGCCAACTGAAAGAGATTTCAGGAAGATGTATTTTGGGCATGGAGGTACAGGAAGTGGGTGAGAACGGTTACAAAAATGAGCGAGCATGCCATGGAGAGTCAATCGGTTGGCAAATAACCAAACAACACCCACAAGCCGTGTGTCCTTTCTCTGACCCCATGACCCTTGAAGCTGTACCACTATGCAGGTGTTTCGGCTTATAGGTGGGGCTTAAGCGCTACCAGATAACCAAAACTGAAAATGAGGCTGTTGTAAAAGGAGCCTTTACAATGTAAACAAAAACAGAACAAATACATCCAAACAGAATCAATGGTTTGTTAATTTATTTGCACCATGATATAAAGAGCTTCAGTCGAATAACATTTGTAAGAAAATACTGCAAAGGAACAAATCCCGCTCGATCCAAAGACTTAATAAACAGAAATGTTTTAAGTCCCTTACGCAAACAAAGAGAGGCAGGTGCAAGAAGGAGAACGCTCATGAGAAAATTCCAAAATGGAGGCCTGGCCACAGAAAACGACTGATTAGAGGTTTGGGCCAAGTTGACGAGAAGGTTTCCCGGGAGATTCCCCAACCGAACTTGACAGTGAGAGTGTGTGGCTTGCAAGCCACCGAGAGTCAGCAGCTTCTCAGCCAGAGGCTGTCAAGGCGAGCAGCCTTAAAGTGAAGAAAGCTAAACTTAAGCTGGAGGTGAGAACCCATTGCCAGTCAGTCTGGTTGGCGGAAAAACTGTCCAAATATGATCCTGGTTGCGGAATAAAAAGCAGCCGGTCCTTGAGGGAAGAAAAGAGGACTAAAATAATGGTGTTACTCTCCTCAATACCAGTGAGAACTAGTCATGGACCACTGCCTAGAGCAGTCTGGCGGGCAGAAAGGAGTGGGTTGGATGAAGAAAAAGTAGCTACTGAGCCTTGGGAGAGAGCTAGGCATCTATAAGAAATCTAACGGATTACATGCAAATTCAGGGGCTAATCCTGTTCTCATTCGGGATAAAAAAAAGCTGAGACTGGATGGTGGCAGTAGAGGTAGACATCCTCCCAGGTAAAGTAGGCAAGGCTTCAGCCTCGACAGGGTTGAATTTGTGGTTTGATGTAGTCATCAGGCCTCAATATGCATGAGGCAACCCCTCAGGAGGAACCCATCGTCCTGTGAGGACACATTAAGGTAGAGCTGTGTGTTGTCAGCCGACTGATGGAGGGGACCCCTCAGAGGCTCACCCGATCCCCCACTGGCTCCACATAGAGGCTGGACAGCATTGGCGATTGAGTGGAGTACTAGCGCACCTCCTTCATCCTGCTGGGAGAAGTCCACCTGGATGCACTGTGTGTGTGCCCAGAGAGGAAGGATGAAAACCAACACAGGGCCGAATCCCATGTGGACTGTTAAAATGCAAATGCCCCGTCAAACATCACCCATTGACAGTAACCTTAATCATCCATCATGGAGCACGGTGGCCATATAGGCCACACACAACCCAACCGCCAAAAGAGACCAGCCACAAAACGTGCCACATATGCAGAACAAAACACTAACTAAAGCACGCAACGAGCTTGTCTTGCACTTTTGCATATCCCTCTTATATAACATAGACAATGAGGGTCATTACGATCCAGGCGTTAACCATGGAGCTATTAGCGCCATGGTTGACGCCGGTATTTTAACGATTGCGCCATGGTGGATGGCGGAATTACCACCCCATTCCAAGGTTGGCTGGGCAGTAATTCACCATTCACCATTGGCCCTTCCCCATTCCCATTTTTGCCCCCATAGGGCTCATGGGGAAGGCGTTAATTACGGTACCGCAAATTGCGGTACCGTAATTACCTCCAAGGTCCCTTTGCGGGTCCAATCCTA
Source organism: Ambystoma mexicanum (assembly GCF_040938575.1). Classification (NCBI taxonomy): domain Eukaryota; kingdom Metazoa; phylum Chordata; class Amphibia; order Caudata; family Ambystomatidae; genus Ambystoma; species Ambystoma mexicanum. The sequence continues at coordinate 383,573,119 of NC_090925.1, forward strand.
AACAGCTGGTTAAGAACAGCCGTTAAGGTAGGGACCCGCAAAGGGACCTCGTAATTAGGCGGTAAGGGGTTAACGGCGCTGCAACCTTTTACGGCGCCGTTAACCCCTTACCGCCTGGGTCGTAATGAGGCCCAATGTATACACAGCTGCACAGGTACAAGCACAAGCAGTCATACGTAGTGCACATCGAAAGTGGTTCTATCCAAGGCACATCAACCCAACAGCTAGCATAGCCAGTATTACATCTAACTTACACAGTCACCCCGCGGTGCCGCGACGCATAGGGGAAACCAAAATTCGTAGACCAAACACAACACAGTCAGGGGCGGCGGCTGAATTTTTTAATTTGAGGGGCGTAAATATTTCGCACAAATATGTCAGAGCTATGGAGCATAGCTAGTGAGCACGAACCAAGGAGGGATCGGAGGATTTTTCCCCTCAGTTTTTTTTAATATTGGGTGAAAATGGTCCTTTATACAGCAACATTTCTGTAAAAACCTGCGTAAAAAGCCCCACAGTTTGCAGTTGATTTTGTAGGGCAACTCCAATCCAAAAATGCAATAAATGCAAGTCACCAAAAGTGCACAGGAGCATTTTCAAACATAATTTCATGATGCCTTTGCCCACACAATATGCCAGTATAAAAACATTTTCACACTGACTGTGTCATACAGTTCCATGCTGGCAGCATCATTGTATGCCAGAGCTCCTATATAAGAAACTGCTCATGTTTGCTTTGCATATAAACCCAGTAAGCATACGATAAGAAAACATGTCCACTCTGGCTCTGCCAATATACGCAAAACATGTCTAAACGTGCTGCTCAATGCAGTCCTATCAAGACGCATAACACTCATTATGTTTGCTTTACCCTTGGTGCCCAGTAAAAAGGGTCATGTCACAATTACAAATATCTAGATGTCTGCACCAAAATGCCAGTCTAGCCAGGTAATAACACGTAATATGCTTATATTAGCATAGATGACCAGAATAAAATATCATGCCACAGCTAGAAATGTCTCGACCAGCTGCCCCAAAATGCCAGTCTAGCCAAATGGCAACACTTAACATGCTTAATCATAACGCATCAACGGATATCATCGCCAATTTCTGTTCAGCCCTCTGGACTGTACTTATCCTCCATGCAAAGTTCCCGCCCCCACTACTCGCCCTACCCATGCCAGCAACTTCTGCCACCTGGGCCCTAATCCCATGGGCGCTTCCCCTAGTTATGCACTCTGTTCCTTGGCAGAAAGGCTAGCGTTTTACATACAGTAAGACTCAACAAGTATTACTTCCGCTCTTACTTGTTCCATTTTCTCATTTTGGGATTTAAGCTGTTCATGTTCACATTACTTTTATTATTGGGGAATAGCGGACCGTGTTTTGTATGACATGTGCTTCCTCAAGGCCAATTAAGTCCAAGTGGCAGCTGGTGTCTGCATAAACCTTATTGGGTAGTGGATATGTGTACTTGTACTCCTAGCGGTCTTTTACTGCTGAAAAGTTTGCGAGGTGTTCTCTTTCCTTATGTATAAGAGTATCGAAATACCTTCTGCACTGATTATTCAAGACGTCACTTCCTGCTGCTGCAGACAGTGTAGCGCATGCGCAGTAATAAAAGCCTGCAGAATATGTTTCCCTGGGGACCTTCACGGCGTGAAACAGCATATCTGTTATCCGATTGTACAACATGGCTTGATGATAATTGTGCGTTGCAGTGGCCAGCCTCCTATAAACTCAGCCCTTGGGTAAAGCCTGGCTTTTTGTGCGCTTCTCTGCTGCTGCAGCAGTATAAATCGCTCTTGTGGAACCCGTTTCCAAGGGGGGTGCTACTCTGCGGGGTGCTTGAAGCACACTTGTCATATTTTGATTGGTTGTACGTTGTTTTGTCAAAGTAAAATTATTCCTTTGACAAAAATCCCTTTGATTTCTTTTCAATTTTCTTTTTTTTATGGGAGGGCCTCCTCACCTCAATACCACCACTAGCCCTACGAACCCCCATACAGGAATGTCATTTCACCAAATGCCAGAGGTAGCGGAAGTGACATCACATTACCCTTGGCCTCTGATGACATCACAGGAAGTGATGTCATTTGACCCAACCCTGAGGGGACATCACAGGAAGAGAAGGAACACGACCTTTCACTTCTTGACAAAACACGAAGGGGCATCACATAGCATTGTTCCTAATTCCTAATTACACAACGAAATATATGGTTACGACATCACTATAATGTGATATACATTTCATACAAGAATGGATCGCCATATGTATCGTTAAGATCAGTGTGTATAGGCCCATATTACCAAATAACTGTGAATGCAAGCAGACGTCCATGACCAAGTTATAATATACATACATACAATATCACCTGTGTTGGTACTCATTATTGACCTCCGAAGGATGAAAGGCTGAGTTGAGGTGTTTAAGAACAGACTAAATGAGTGACTCACCTCCTGAAGTGTTCCTGAAATAAACCTTTAATGAGTCTAGAAATTATTGTATAGAATTCAAGAAAGACAAATTATTTGTTATTCCTATTCATTCTTATTTAGGGCCACTGCTCAAAGTGTTACACCAGTGCAAACCCTTGTTTATTTTTTTTTATTTTTTTAAGAGGCCTGAACAAGAAAGCAGACATTCCAGAAACAAAGAGCCACATGCAACTGGCCCCAGCCAGCCCAGGAGCTTACATTACATTATCTTTTTTTAGGAGTAGCGAGGGAGAACACAGGGGTAGCAAGGGAGACCTCAGGAGTCGCAGCTGTGACCCCTGCCGACCCCAAATGACGTCCCTGCCCCCATACCACCTAACCCTTAAAAAGCACAGATATATGCATTTCCCCAACACTGTGATTTTCATTGAAGTAAATTACCAGAGTCATTTACTTCGACAAAACAACTGTATACTATGTTGATGAAGTAGGGCAACCAGATGTTCTGGTTTTGCCGTAAATGTACCAAAATTGGGATCTCGGTCCCAGCTCCCTACTCAAACCTCCGTATCTGGGGAGGGTGACCGCTGGTAGAAGGCGAGCTGCAGCTGCAGGGAGAGTGTTAAGGTTCACATCGCATCCCGCATAGTGCTGGACTTTAGGCCGGATTTTCCTGGATCAGTCTTGCGGATCCGAAATCCATTTGCAGCCTTCATTTAGTTAATTGCTTTAGTGTGTTTGGACTTTAAACTGTGCAGAAACCAGGATTCAACCCAGGTCGTTAGGACCAGGGCCAGACGCCTAGACACAAGACCACGTGACTGTCTGATCAAGATGCTTGTGAAATTGCTTGTTGGGTTGTACTCTGAAGGAAATGTTTAACAAGAGCTGTTTAGGTTTAAAAGGTGTGCACCTTTTAATACTTAGCTGGGAACATTATAGGAAACCCTCCTCTTTGGGTTATTTCCAGGTGCTCGGGATTAACCTTCTGAGAGGCAAATGTTTATAGGGGTGGGTTAAGAAAAAGCTCTTCCTACACTGCTGGTGGGTTCCTACAGTAAATCATACCCATTTCCAGCACTGGATGCAGAATAAGAGTATATGTGCGTTTGCTAATCTTACATTACCACTGAGGCCAGATCCCTGCCTTCAACCCTACAGGCAACGCTCACATACATGAACTCACTGTGCAACACAGAATGCTTGAGAAATTGTTTCTTCACAAGGCCTGAAATGGCAATCAGAAAAAAAAGCTCCTTTGTATTTTAACCTGCTTACAGTCACAGCCAAGTCTGCACAGTTTATGTCCAAGGGAATGTCTGCAATACGCTGTAGCATCGCTCCTCTTTCCCCATTATTCAAGTGTCGTCCTGAGAGCCATTGTCAAACTGTATTCCTAATTTTATGTCGGTGGTCTAAACCAGTTTTTTCATCCTAATTTTGTTTTGGTGGTCTAAACCAGTTTTTTCATCCTAATTTTATGTCGGTGGTCTAAACCAGTTTTTTCATCCTAATTTAATGTCGGTGGTCTAAACCAGTTTTTTCATCCTAATTTTGTGTTGGTGGTCTAAACCAGTTTTTTTTATCCTAATTTTGTGTTGGTGGTCTAAACCAGTTTTTTCATCCTAATTTTGGTTTAAACCAGTTTTTTCATCCTAATTTTATGTCGGTGGTCTAAACCAGTTTTTTCATCCTAATTTTGTGTCGGTGGTCTAAACCAGTTTTTTCATCCTAATTTTATGTCGGTGGTCTAAACCAGTTTTTTTATCCTAATTTTGGTTTAAACCAGTTTTTTCATCCTAATTTTATGTTGGTGGTCTAAACCAGTTTTTTCATCCTAATTTTATGTCGGTGGTCTAAACCAGTTTTTTCATCCTAATTTTGTGTTGGTGGTCTAAACCGGTTTTTTTATCCTAATTTTGGTTTAAACCAGTTTTTTCATCCTAATTTTATGTCGGTGGTCTAAACCAGTTTTTTCATCCTAATTTTATGTCGGTGGTCTAAACCAGTTTTTTTATCCTAATTTTGGTTTAAACCAGTTTTTTCATCCTAATTTTATGTCGGTGGTCTAAACCAGTTTTTTCATCCTAATTTTGTGTTGGTGGTCTAAACCAGTTTTTTTTATCCTAATTTTGTGTTGGTGGTCTAAACCAGTTTTTTCATCTTAATTTTATGTCGGTGGTCTAAACCAGTTTTTTCATCCTAATTTTGGTTTAAACCAGTTTTTTCATCCTAATTTTATGTCGGTGGTCTAAACCAGTTTTTTCATCCTAATTTTATGTCGGTGGTCTAAACCAGTGTTTTTTATCCTAATTTTGTGTTGGTGGTCTAAACCAGTTTTTTCATCTTAATTTTGTGTCGGTGGTCTAAACCAGTTTTTCATTCTGAAAATCTGGTCGCCATGTGCCTAAGCCCTTTGAGATGTTTCAGCTTTAAACACGACTTTAATCTGTCAAACCGCTTTTATATATAAATTAAGCAACGTTGTGGGAGCCCCTCTACTGAGAGCGAACCCGGGTGAAATGCCCTGTTCTAGGGAATTTCTTCCACTCTGGGACCAGGCTGATCTGTAAATGGATATACAGTGAGCTAAGACCTGGTCGCAGACCCTCGCGAGTAGGGACCCACCCAGAGAACGTGCTTGGTAGAGGGGCTTCCAGACCTTTCTTGAAATGCTTTTAGATACAGCCTGCATTATTTATTTATTTCCTATCCTCCATTCCTTGCTTGGGAATGTATGTTCCCTAGTCGGGACTAGCTGGATGACTGCCAAAAGAATGTCCTAGCTCGGCCCTGCATAAACCTTTCTACACCTCGGAGCCAGAAGCTGCAAGTGTTCCGCCGCAGGCAATGGGCATTTCCGGAAAAGACCTGGGGTTTTCCAAGGCTTCTGTCCTACCTTTGACATTCAAAGACATGTATAACTGCTTTGAGGCCAACTGCCCTATGAAATAAGAGACAAACAAAGTGCATTCCTCTATGACTGCAAGGCCCTGGGGTCTAGAGTGCATGCAGGCCTAGCCAGGGCCCAGAGGTCTCCTCACGGCAGTGGCCCCGGGGAACTGGCTACACGTGCACAAGCTAAAATAGTACATTAAAGGGGGTAGTGTGTAAGTATTTATCCTCTAATTGTTCTAGAACAGTATAATTTACTACGCTAACTTCACCGCTGCAAGTCTGAGGAAAGTGTCTCGCTGCTCCTGAATTAGCAACACATTCAGTCTCGCAAGGGGCCTTGTCACCAAACACGCCGGTGAATACGGCTTCATCTGTACCTGGCCCACCAGGCTTTCACCCACCACCTGCATGAGCTGAACACATACATACAGGGTGGGGTGAAGCCTGCCACACACATCTAGTCCTACGCGGGTAGACCATCTCACAAGAGCATGGATACCTGGCCACTCTTAGGCAGAGCCGGCCTTAGCTTTGGCAGGGCCCAGGTCGAGTCGACAAAATTTGGCCCCCCATGCCCGACTCCACCCCACCAGGGGGCAGGCGGGGGCACATTTTGTTGAATCGCTCCGAGCACTACCAAAGCTAAATAGAGTGCTGCTACAAAACCAGCAGTGGCACAGTGGCACAGTGGCACTCTATTTAATTAATTGCTTAACTCCCGCTCCCATGCTAATCACTTGAATACAGTGCTGCTCCATGCTGGTTTGACAGCTGATCTCTCTTATAATAGAAAGCACCCCGCTCTCATGCCAGCAGGAGAGTGGGCGCATTTCATTACAGTAGGCCACATGCTGTGCATTCACCCAACATGCCAGCTCAGGAAATCCCTTGTAAGACTCCCCCGGAGGCGGCATGGTGGGGGCCTAATGTGGTGTCGCGGGCGGACGCCGTGCCCGCCCGGGCCTAAAGCCGGCCTTTCCCTTAGGCACATGTATGTGTTTATCAGGGATAATCATGCTTCGTCATGTGCCTACTGGGGCAAATACTGGGGTTTGTTGGGGCATCCATGATCAGTGCCATGCCTGTGACTGGGCTTCATGAGGACATTTGGTATAGTACCAGAGTGACACATCTGTGCTCACCTTATTATCGCCACCAGAATGCCCTGCACCATCTTCACTGGGCCATGACCTTGATAGTGCCTTTTCTTCATGGAGGGGGGCTTAATTACCACTAGATTTTGTCACATAGGGTGACATTGGGCCCGTGGAAAAGTATCGGGTGTTCCTTGGGTACAGCCTTGATCTGTGCTAACTCTGCCTCTAATTTGACGGTTCCTTTTCACCATAATTGCATACTTTCTTTTTGGCTTCGTCCCATTGGTCTTCTTTGAAGCTTTAGGTCAGACATTCATTTTTTACTAACTTTATTAACCCCCTAGTCTTTTTGATCTCTTTTTGGTGTCCTGATCTCTTTTACTCTCCTACAATGTTTCATCTCAAACCTCACTGGATGCTGGAACTGGTATTTTAGGTCTGGTTGAAGGGGGGCCCGGGGGGAACGCAAAGCGTTTCCCCCCGGGGTGTATTTTGGCGCTGCACACGGCCAGCGAGTTGGCCGTGGGGGGAGAGCTTCTCCAAGGGGGGTATTGAAGGTGTCAGGGAAGGTTCGGGAGGCAGGTGATGGTTGGACGTGAGATTGATCAGTCCGGGTCGCCTGCTCCCGAGCCTTCCCTGTAGCTGGGCCTTCGTTGCTGGAGATAGTGTAGGTGAGGTGGGGTTAGAGTGTTTCATTGGGGGGAGGTTAGGCATAGTTATTATACTTTAATTATAATAGCATAGTTAAAAAAAAAAAAAAAGTCATCATAGTCAGGGGTACCGTAGATGAGGTGCCCCCTCTTACCTCATCCATCCTTCCTCAGGTAGTGGCTGTGGTCGGGGGTGCGGGGTCTCTCGTGACAGGCTAGAAGTGTTGTGGCCGCCTGTAGAATGCAGAAAGTACAGGAACGTGGGTTTCGGCAGGAGCAGCTCGCGTTCAGTTTTAGCCTGAGCCGCATCTCCCTGACCCGGGTCCTCGTTGTGCCGGTAGGTGTGGGCGTTATTTCAGCCTCTGTCTGGAGCCCGTGGGGAGTTGCTGCGGGCTTCGTGGCTCTGACGCGGTAGTGGAAGAAGGACAGAGGGGGCAGTGTGAGAGCCTTAAAGGGTCCGTTGCAGTTATCAGTGCCTTTCAGTGCGGTCGGCCCGCTGAATAGGGGGCAGTCTGTTTCGGCTGTTTTATTGGCCTAAAGTGATACTGGGCTTCTGTTTTTGGGTGTTCTGGCGCCTGGGGCAGTCTAAGAGATAGGGCAGGGTTTTTTTTTACAGGGCAAGGGCACTGTTGTGGGGGGCATTTAAAAAAAAAAAGGTAGTGGAATTTAATTAATTTCCTTAAAGGGACAGCTGCATTTCTTTAATAATGCGGTGCGGCCGGCGAGCCACTGGGGGCAGTGTGATATTTTCGTTTTTTGGCCCCATGTGAGTGTCGGCCTCTGGTTTGAGTGTTTCTTCTCTGAGGGGCAGGTCAGAAGCAAAGGGGGGGGTGCTGTTTGAGGACAGGGGTAAGTTTGGTAGGGGGGTAAATAAAAAATAAATAAAAAAAATACATTTCGTTTTATAATTGTTAAGATTTCCATATTTTTGGGAATTATAGAGTTTAATTACTCTTATCAGGGAGATTATCTGTTAGAGCTAAATTTTCTTGGCTGGGTGTCACATCCCTAGGGGTATTTGTCCACGGGTAGGTGCTGGCTCGGGGGCTTAGCTTAGCTAGTGGAGCTGTCAACGGGCGTATTTGTAGTGCACATTGAGAGTATTGGTGCACGATGGTGGGCCAGGGAGCTAAAACGGGTTTGGTGGATACTAGGGCTCTAAGGGGGGCCCTGGAAATTATCAGCAGAGCATCTAAGGCCCAGCTGGAAGGGGCGGTGGTGGAGGTCACGGGTGAGGTGGAGTTAGGTGGTGGTAGGCCGCAGCGTAGAGCTGCAGCAGATGGGGCTCTCGCGGCCGTGGTGGCGTGCACCCCCGTGGCGAGGAGAGGGGAGGTTTGGGAATCCAGGGGCAGGAAGATGAGGAGGGAGATAGACAGGAGAGCATCCAGGGGAGAAATGATTTCGGGTGGGGAGCCAGATAGGGATGGAGTTAATGATGGCCAAGGGAGCTAGTGGATGTTAGGAGTGCGCAGAAAGGGGTGGGTCAAGGGAACCATGGTGGGGGGATGATGGAGTGCAGAAAGGGGCGACTGGGCAGAGGGGAAAAAGGGGTAAAGACCTGCAGAAGAGTGCAGGTGGGAGAAGGAGAGAGAGGTCCCCATCAATTGAGGAGGTTGGGGAGGGGCGCGGAACGGCCCCCCCGGTTAGGAGGAGTGGGGGCAGAGGGTGCTGCGCAGCCCCCGCTGTTCAAGAGGATGGAGAGGTATTAGGAACGGCCCCTTCTCGGTCGGCGCGAGGAGAGTCTGGATGGTGCAGTACGGCCCCTAGCGATGAGGATAACAGGGTGGAGGAGTGCACACCTCGCCCGAGAGAAGAGGACCAGGCAGGGGTTTCTGCGGCCGTGCCGAGAAGATGTCGAAGAAGTGGTGGGGCGGACGCCCCAGGCTCGCAAGAAGAGGATGGACTCAACCTGAGCATGAGCTTGCATCAACAATGGTATTCAAGGGGTGATGAAGTTGGTTGGGAGGATTATGTGGGGCAGTGGGAGGAAGAAGGTTATAGAAAGAGGGGGGAGGAGAGAAGGAGTTTGAGGAGGAATTGGGAAAGACAGATGCAGGGTGGTTGGGTGGCAAGAGGTCGGGGAACAATTGGCTGGGTGACACTGCTGACATGTTTTGTCCCCGCAGTAGGAGCTTGTTAAGAAAAGAGATGATGAGCATCGGAGTGGAGGCCAGACCGCAGACGGGCTGTGTGGAAAGAGGTGAGCGGGACAGGGAATGGTCATCTGCATGGCAGAGGGGGGAAACGAGAATGGGGATGGGAAATGAAGGAGCTGGTCTGCAAGGGGTAAGGAGAGAGGGTGTACAGGCTATTGGAGCCTCGGGCGATGAGAAGGGCAATTGCTCAGTAAAGGTTCAAACGGACTAGGTGGTGGAGCCATTGGCGCTCGAGGTACAGGTTGCAAAAGAAAAGGAGGTGTGAAAGGCAAGGAGAAAAAACTGCCATACATGGGGATCACTAAACCGCGCACTTGATGGCAGCGACCAGGGAAAAAATTCAGGCGGGGGAATTTGTGGATGTTTTTAAGCTGCTCCATAGGGAAGTGAGAGCAAAGGAGGGGTCTAAGGAAGAAGAGAGGGAACTGGCTTCGCGCCCAAGGGTCCCAGTGACTATAGAGAATTGGACGTCAGCATTTATCATTTCCCCCTGGGGTGTATTTTTGCGCTGCACACGGTCAGCGAGTTGGCTGTGGGGGGAGAGCGTCTCCAAGGGGGGTATTTAAGGTGTCAGGGAAGGTTCAGGAGGCAGGCGACGGTTGAATGTGAGATTGACCCTCCCTCCCACCCCTTTCTTTTGGGTTAGGTCTGGTATTTGGTTTTATTTCTAGAGGGGGGGGTCCATGTAGTTGGGTTCTTTGGGGTTTTACGTTCCATGTCAAGGTTTTACGGGGTTTCTGGTGTCTGTTTAAGGTATCTATTGTTCCGGTAGTTTTGTGTGACAAGTCAGGGCACTAGTGAAGTGGTGAGGAAAAATTTCTGTTGCTCATGTGGCAGGTCAGACTGGCTGCAGGTCATAGAAAGGGGGAGATTGGTGTAGAGGGGAGTATGATGGGTTTTGGAGTGGTTCTGGTTGCCGGGGGCATGGCTCCTTTAGATGTGGGGGGAGGGAAGCACAATGGGGGAATGGCGCGGGAAAGGATGGGGTTGTGCTGTTTGCACAAGCGGGCTACCCCGGGGGAACAGCTATTGAACCTGGAGGGGCATTGCCCCGGGGAGAAAGCGGGATGCCTGGAGAAGGGCTAAGGAGATGGTAGGGTCCAAGGGATAGTTAGGGAGGAAGTGAATTTATTTAATTATTTAATTGTTGGGGAAAATGAAAATGGTTAATTATTTAATGGGTTGTTTAAAATATTTTGTTAGTCTTTAAGGCCATGGAGCCAGGTAAGCGTTTAATTGTAAGCTTTGGGCTGTCACATTAAAGCAACCTTTTCCACTTTAAATGAGTCTGGGTTTTTGTGCAGTAAGCCAAAAGTGAACTTTGTACAAAAGAGGTAGGCCCTGGTGTCAGTCGGTTGCTGCTTGATCCAAAGCATGATTACAGTAGCAGCCATTTTGTAGTAGGGAATGGAAATGGGGCTTTTTAAGTAAAAAATTTAGCTTATTTTGATTTAAAAACTTGTTTTGTCTACATGATTTGTGGTAAGTTTATGTCTTTCAACTGCATAGTAAATTGATGTTTTTGCACTTGTTTTATGCTGTTTTGTTAGCTTTTTGGTGCTAATTCTCGTGATATCATTTGCTTTAATAGTCCTTTCTTTGTTTTTTGTTTTTTTTAAAGATGACCATGATTGATTGGGAGACTCTAATATTAACCATTGTGGTTTGCAATACATCATGGGCACTTTTATAAAGCTACAGGACTGTGTATTCTGGGAAATACAGTTTGCTATTTTTGTATAATAAAAGATTAATGAATTCGAGTAATGAAAACAAAAGGAAGGACTGTAACATTGCCAGGCTTCCCATTGCGTTTTCCTCTTTTTGTTGCCACTATTAGTCCCCTAGACATAATTATCTAGAAAATATGTGGATGTTTTCATTTTAATACTGCACACTCCTTGTTCCATAGCTGCTTCCCTAAAGAAAGGTATTTAGTAATATCCTGTACTTATTTTTAGTAAATCAAGCACGTTTTGATGCACGTGAATTTGTGTGCTACAAAAAAATGCAAACAGCTCATAACATAACACATTGCCAATAAATAAGTTCAGAAAAGTAATAAATACTTTTTTAGCAAAAAAAAAAAGTACCATGGGTTTTGCAGCATGCAAATAAAGGATCATACGGGTAGAAATGGGCACCCCCTGCAGGCTGCAAGCCTCCCCCTGTCTGCCCATTGCCCACCCCATTAACTCACTGCATTGTGATGCAGGCGGAGAGTTGCCTCTACCCCCACGCATAGGTTGGGTGACGCCCCACTCTGCCCAGAAGCAGCCAGGTCCTTCCTTTATGTCTATTTCAGTTATAAAGTGGTAAAACTAATCGCAAAGGCGGACCGATTGATTCTATGTCAAGACCCAGGGTCTCGGATTATGCTTTCTCTCATCTTTACTTCTTGAGCAGCAAACATTAAAACAATAACATATACAATACCAAAGCATAAACTACAACTCCCAATGTAGTTTGAGTCTTTGGTAGTTCATATATTATTGGCCCTTTCCAAAACACGTGACTTTAATGACAAATCAGCACATATCCAGTCCCATGAACACTGAAACCTTCCTGCTCATATCCACTTTCTTTGCTGCTTGGGCAGCGAGTTAAGTACACCTTTTGTAATTACTGAATTTATACGCAGGTATTCGCTTGTTTATGTTGATTGTATTGTTGTTGAAAGCCGCTCTTGCGTGAGCTACCATCAGTGTGAGCAAAGCCGGTGATAGGGATGAGGCAGAGGATATCCGCGGTTTCTTTCGGTCACGATGGGGCTATCGCTCCCTTACAGGCCGGCTGATAGGTGGCATAACAGTCATGGAAGGTGATTGAAGCGCAACAGGGCTTCGTTGTCCTGTTGCTTTTAGATCACACTTCCGTGACCGTTAACGATCAGCACGCAAGCCTGTGAGTTGGAGATTGTGGTGAGAGTTGACAACACGGGCAATTTATAATTGCAAAACTGTGCATATACATATGGAATGCGTTAAGAACGTTACCACAGCAGGAAGATTGCCAGAAAGCTCACGTGACCAGTGCAGCGGCCCCTGCTGGCAGTAAGTGGCAATTATTGGTAAACATTGTGACGGGCACAGTCCCAAGTAAAAACGAGCATGCTGAGAATTCACATTACCCTGACCCACTAAAATAAATTACTGCCCATTACTACTATTATTATTTTGATGGGAACAGGCCCAAGACGCCCGTGTGTAGAACCTCCCATTAATCACTGAGCAAGATGAGTAGCTCTAGTGAGGAAGGAAGAGCTCACATTAGCCAGAAGAGAATTCAGCCCAGCATGGGCCAAGTCATTCAGAAGGCATTGGAGGCCAGTCTGGGACATCTGGCTGAAATTCTCCCAGGACATGGAGGAGCTCGGGGGAGCAGGTGAGCCTGGGAGAGAGAAAGGGGGGAAGAAAAAAAGCCTGTACGGCATGCGATCCCAGACCTCACTGGGCACGCCGCGGAAGGTGGCAAAAGAAAGGCAGTGAGGTTGAGGGTGAACAAAAGCAGATGGCAAGACATATCCTCAAGCGGCTCGGATGAGCAAGACAATGAGGACTGGCAGGAGCAATCCACAGAGGAAAAGGTGGAGACGATATTATCTTCCAGTGAGGGAAGACACAGAAAAGCTCCCAAGGAAATAAAAGCCACAGAGAATGAAGAGGGGGACAGGCATGTCTTTGACCCGGATTCCCTCATTCACCCAAGGTCATTGGAGTGGGAGCCGCGGGAAGAAAGGGTGGCATATCTGAGGAAACGCCTCAGGACACCTCTAGCAAAGGACGCTAGAAATAAGCTTAGAGCAGAGTGTCCCGGGCCCCATCTGCCTGAGGGGATTGCCGAAACCCCAGAGATAGAGGAACGGATGGTCACCTTCATGGGCAGATATGTTAAAGACATAAAGAAGGGTCTGGATAGATCCTGGCATTCATGGAGTTGTGGGGCCAATTACAGGAATACTGCAGGTGGCAGAAGAAGCTAAGGAGAGGAATGAGAACCTTGCCCCCGTGGTTTTAATGGGAGGCTCAGATGGCCATCTGCCTGTTGGGGAACACCAACAGCGCGATCACAGCAGAAAGAGGAAGAATCATCTTAGTTAAGACTGACACAAAACTAAGCGAACTGGCCACTTCTGAGGCGACTGCTGCAGCCAAAGGCAAGCTATTCTTCATAAAAGACCTAACTAGGTTTGTCAATACCTGCGCTGCATTAGATAAGGCATAAGCATTGCTGAAAATGATCTTTGGCAAACAGGTTTTTGCGTGGGCTGACAGAGGCAGGGGCCACTCAGCCAGCCGCTATGCATATAGCAGGTCCTACAGTTACAGGAGCCACTGGAAAGAGCAGGATGACTGCAAGCCAAACCCTCAAGGGGAAGAGGCAGAGGAAGAGACTGGCGGCACGCAGAGCAACAATATCATAGCACAGGTGAGAGCACGCACAAGGCAGCAGGTGCAAATAATAGGCTAAGACATACCCGCAGTAGGCCGGAGACTGGCACAATGAATGGAGAACTGAAAACTGATATCCAGCCATACGTGGCTACCAGACACAGTCTAAGGGTTTCACCTAGATTTGTATACACTACCAGTGTATGGCAAGCTACTGAGGCCATTAGTGCAAAGCAAAGGAGACCCGCAGTTGGTAGACACGGAGCCCTAGCTCTTGCATGTCCAGTTGCACTCGCACTGCCTACGGGCTCCCTCAGCACTTAGGTGCCTGATGCGCAGAACTGTCGACGGGAGGCAGGTGGTCAAAGCAGGAACTAGAACTGCACATCAACTGCCTAGAATTGCTAGCGGCGTCATTTATAGTGAGATGTTGGACCCATGAGAGGGTGCAATGTTGTGTACTGCTCAAGATGGACAACATGTCCGCAGTCAGATGCATAAACATACTGGGCGGCACAAGATCCAAAATGCTAGCAGGGCCGGCAAATGACTTTTTCCATTTATGCCTACAGAAAGAAGTGTCGGGGACAGTGGAGTATTAGCTGGGACAGCACAACGAAGCGGGCGACTGGAACTCCAGGTTCCTCAAGGGCGCCAGCGATTGGAAGCATTCCAGGAGCTAATGGCACAATGGGGCCCGTGTCAGGCGGACCTATTTGCCGCAACGTTACAGTTACCTCGATTCTTCAGTTGAAGACCAGTTCTGGAGACTGAAGCGACGGGCATGTTTCTCTAATCCTGGGGCCCGGACAGACACAGATGCAAAGGATTATCCCACACTAGCAAGCGTGAATGTTATGTTCATATGTACTAATGATTGTATGATACTATACATGTATGATGATGGTGTTTCATGATTACCCACCCCCGAATGGACCAGATTTCTGAGATATGGCTTTGTTTTCTAGCCTGCATTGCAGACAGCAAGCCGCAGGAACCTGCAAAGTAAATTGGAGGTTACTGTACAGTTCGCGTTTAATGGTTGGGGCGCAAAAAAGATGTAAAGAGGATCAGCGAAAGAAAGATATGAGCAAGAAGGTTTCAGTGTTTAAGGGACTGAATATGTGCTGATTGGTCATTAAAGTCACGTGTTTTGGAAAGGACCAATAATATATGAACTACCAAAGACTCAAACTAGGTTGGGAGATGTAGTTTGTTATTCCTGCTGGAGAAGTAGAGAGAAAACAAAATCCTACGCCTCCTGTCTTTAATAGAATTATGACTTTCTATAATGTTAGTATTGAAAATCTGAACTGTCCTGCCATCTACCCTCCGACACATGCCATGGCCGTGAATCTGTGCTAAACAGCGATGCCCATTATGTATGAACTTCACAAGCTTGGCATTTTGAAGACACCTATTTTCGTTCAGTAGCTCATCACAGTGCTGAATATAACTGCAGTCCATCGCCGGAGAGCCAGCGCCTGTTTCCCGGGTGAGTAGATGAGGCTTTCTTGCCCTCTTCATTCGCAGCGATTAGAAATGCAAGTCATGGAATCCAAATGCAGTGGAGTAACTTTGCTGAAAATGTTGGGGGGCGGGCATGACATCTGAAGAAAAGGTGCCCCAGCCAAATTAATGGGGACACAATGGTGTGCCACGAAAGTTGGAGGGGACAAACACCCCCGTCCCGCCCTAAAGTTACGCCCATGTCCAACTGAATCTATTGACGTTTACTAAGCTGATGTCGCCCTCTTCTGGATTTAATAGAAATGGTTCTTCTGTTCAACCTATTTCAGGAATTAACTTCACAAGCTCAGTGGGTCCTTCATCCGTCACAACAATTGAATGGGATGTACAGCTTAAATGGAATTGACATGTAAAGAACAGAACACAGATTGTGGGTCTTGTTTGGATATTTTCCAACACATTGGCAATCTATGGCCATTCCAATCCCTTTGGCCAATCCCCCCCCCCCCTTTTCACCCCAAACACATCTTCCCGGGATCTCTTTGAGCTAGCTCTAACACGCATTAACATCACTCCTTGGCCTGCTAGTGTTATTTGCAAGCAGTCTCCTGAGCTTTATTGCCTTTATCACAGCTGTAAATTTGCTACTGGTGTAATACAAATGTCTTACCCAAGTGTGCCTTCAGCCCCTGATTTATGTTTGCTGCTTGCACTGAAGTCCTGTTAAAAGCCAGTCAGTCAAAACACTTTTATTCGGCGTTGCGCCATTAAGTTAAATATACAACATTCTGGCAAAGAATAAAAAATGTACACATTAAATACAGATACAAATGACCAGCACAAAATTAAAACTGAAATTAATATCAAGAAATATATGCAGTTCACGAGGATCTTCAAATCTGGTAAGTAATAAGATATAAACTAACGAGGAGAGCACTGCTTGCAGCCTCATAGTGCAATTATGTTAAAAGCAAGCATTGACAAAGCCAACTGCTTTGCTTTGTGTAATATTAGTATTACATGGGCATTTTTCTGGCACTGCTATCATATGCCCAGGTAATCACACCAGCTTTTGCCTTTTTATGAGCAGCTAGTACCATCCTGGCAGCGCGAGACTGAAAAACATCATGTTTTGTGCACCACTGTACTTTCAGCACTTTATGAGACAGTCTAAAATGAATTGTGCAATAAGGTCACCTGGGTGTATGGCTTGTGTGCCACACACCGCCAGCGTGCTGGTATGCAGGATGGTAACATCATTTGATTATCCAGATATAAGCAGAGACTTTTTTGCATGTCAACCTAGTAGAGCTCATGGATATGCACTAATCTTCTCTTGGTAACAAGACAACACTGAGCAGCATGGGTTCAAGACCAGGTTCTGGCAGTGCTATATAAAACCCCAAATTAAAAAAAACATGTTTTGCTCTCTATATGTGACATTCTGCAGGTTCTCTGCCCAGTCCTGGTCTTTGGTCTTCCTTGGATTTGTTGTGCCATGCTCTAGCCAGCCTTTTGTAGTAGCTGGTGGCTCCACAGACAGAGCACCTCTGTGGGCACACACAGAGGTCTGTTTTGCATTTGTGAAAAGTCTTTTGACTATAACACAAAAAAATGAATGCGTTCCACCCCTCCTCGCCGACCATAGAAATGAATGAAAATGGGGCGTGACGTGAATGGAGGGCCCAAAAGCCTTACACGCGGCTTTTACGCCTTCCATTTACGCTACACCCCTGATGAATGTGAGCTCCCCTGTGTCTTCTTTATGCAAGAGGAAGCGTGCACTGCTGCCCGCTGCACTGTGTGCATGAGGCACACCATGCACTGGGGCTCCCTGTGCTATACCTGTTCTGTGTGTGAGGAGGCATGTCTGTGTGAGAGAGTACATGTGTGGGTGTGGAAAGGCATGTGGCCTACGCGCCTGGTTAAATGATGGCAATTCTGGGCAAATGCTATGACTAAATAGACATATGGCCATTACTGAATTGCATGGCTTTGACCTGAGTATTTAATGGTAATATCTGGTTAATAATCTGAGTACTTAGACAGCTCATTGCAGTACCTGGCATACAACAGGCTTACCAAGAAACATCATGGCAATACCCGCACATACTACCCCAGTGCCTTTTTATATGCTATGTTATGTTACTCTGCTTTTATACTGTGCCAGACGACCACCATGGTAGCTTCAAGGCGCCTGCTCCTGGTCTGTGGCGTATTAAGCCCCCGCCCAGGGCTTAGTCTGCTTGGGTAACAGTGAGCATAAATGAGGGGGGAGTGGGAAGAGAAGAAGGATATGTGGGAGACTGGGCAAAGGGGAGTGCTTTATGGAAGGATGGATGAGTGCCTCTCCACCTTATATGGATGGTCTTCTGGAGAAAGTTGGAGAATAGATGCATGTCTTGAAATCGCACATAAGTGAATGTGGCTCATGGTGCAGTGATCCCTGAACATGTGATGACAATACATGGCAAAGGGTGTGAGGACCCCGGGACCACGCCTCCCCAATCACCCATCACCATGGCTGCAGTGTTCGGCCCCAAAATGGACACGTGACATTGTAGCCACTCCTCCATTTTTTCCAGTCCCGCCTTGATATGTGGCATATCGGGCATTCCCTTTGCCGCACATCGTCACACAGGCCTGTGGATTAGTTGATCATTGGCACCAGCTACTGTGCATATGTGTGCACACCCTTCTACACACGTGTGCCTCTTCATGTAAATGTATCTGAACCTGTATTTGTTGGAGTGTATGGGTGAGTGCTTTTGGATATGTGGGCTTGTGTGAATGTGTGCAAGAGAATGCATGTCACTGTGTGATTGGGTGTGTGGCTACATGTGTACATGTAAGAGCCTGTATAGGTGTGTATGGGAATTCATATGGGTGTTTGGCACAGCACATGTGCTGGCATGTGTGAATGCAGGCTTCTGTGCATTTGTGAGTGCATGTCTGATGAGTTTTTGTGGGGTGTTGGAGGGAATATTTGCATATGTTGGGAGTGTACATGGGCATATCATGGCAGTATATGTCATACAATTGGCATACCTGGGCATGTAGAGGGAACTACAAGAGCACACAATATTTTACCCAAGCATGTGAAGACCACAAAGAGGTGATAGTACCTAGGGATATTAACCAGGGCATATCTTCCACAATGACTGCCATATGGTGCTTTGACCCTGGCATATGATGTCACTACGTAGTATACAATAATAATCTTTGTTCTTATATCTACGCCTCACACGGGATTCCTACCACTTCTAAATGCAGTAATAGCAACTACTATTATTACCCAATGCAATGGCCTTCCATTGATCGACCTCACAAGGGTGAAGGGCTGGTCCAGCCATATGATCCAAAATTGCCAAATGCATGCCGGTCCATATCAGATGTGAGCATTTAACTCTTGGGCTATCCACCCAGACAACATAGTGTAAGTACATGTGAATATCATACCATTACATAGAATATGACATGAGTGGCAATGAGTGTCCCCACTCACAGTTGGAGCAGAATTTACAGTGACCGAACACATCAGAGCAAGAGCAGGTATATATGACTAAGTGTGCAGTGCTAAATAGTGATGGGAATTCCCTTCTTGGGAATGTTCAAACATTCCCACACTCTGACACTGGACTCTTTTTAGTATACAGTGTTTATATCAAATCTTTTATATTGAATGCCCATATATCAAATTTCCTATATTGGAAACCTTTATATTAATGCATTTCGGGGTGCAGTAAACGGTTAAATATTTTTGGGAAACGGTTGGGTGAGTTTTTAAGGGGTTGGAAAAAGGGGTTTGGAGGGAACCCCTCCACCCCCTCCCAAAAAAGGGCATTCACTATAAAAGTTTTCAATGTAAAAAAATTCGAGATATGTGTATTCAATATAAAATATTTCGATATTAACACATGTAACGACTCTTTTTCTGAATGCACCCATCAAAACAATACAGAGTGCACATACTTAAAACGAGCCAGACCCATTTGCTTTGCCAATGCTTGCTTACATATGCGGCCTCAGTGGCCCACAGACTACCATGGCAGAGGTTCTACCAAGTGGCCTGTGTTACAGGCTGGTGGCATGTGCATGTGTGTTATGTGCTTGCACCACAGTGTGACCTTTTTACAGCTTTAATAGCCCCTTCCACACTGAATAGGAAGAACATGGTTACTTGTTTGTGTTAAGACCTGGAGCGTGGCCACTGTCATTGTGGTTCTTCTTAGTTGTATTTTCAAAGTGGGAACCAGCACTTTGGCTGTTTTATAGCTCTGACCTAGAACTCACAAAGGCCCTATTCAGTGAACGGAATCCAGCTTCAGCTGTGTGAGAGCACGCCAGACACCACAATCCATAGCGGGGCTACTTTAAGGAGATTTATCATTTTTATGCTTCGTCCCCTCTCCAGTGAGACCCAAAGAACTTGTTGCTGGACTTCTGGACCTTTTTCTGTCTATCCTGAATGAGGGGAGCCTTTTTCCCCTCATTCATTCTTATTGCTCTGACATTTGGAACTCGTTCTCTGTGTTTTACCTTTACTATGGAGTCTGCTTTCCTCCATACCTCTTTAAAGGCATCTGTGTGTACCTTTTGCAGCACACATCACCTTATGTGCTGGGAACACTTTGGGTTCTCCTTTGAGATTCTTTCCTGATTGGACAGCCAGCTGCCCCTTTCTGTAAAATGCTGAGAGAGTTTGCAAAGGGGTTTTGCAGCGGAGTGCAGATCACGAATACCAGGAGACCTCCGACCCATTTGCAGTGCAACGTCTGTGCGAGGCTGAATCCATCCAAGTCTTTGCTGAGCTCCAGTTGGACCTCCAGAGGCATGAGCCCACTCATCTAAATTCCCTCATCTAAATTCCCTCACTAGAGTGCAGGACTTGAGAATCGAAAATCAACCCGTCAAATACCGTCCTTTGTTGGTGCTGAGAAAAAGGCACCAAAACCGCAGACCGAACAAGGAAACTGAAGAAATCTGTGCCAAGGGTCCTCTCTCTCTCGACTGCTGCTGAGACATCCCATTCAGAGTTCTTCCTTTCGTCACCAGACCGAGGAATCAGGAGACCGGGTCTGTCTCTGCTGCACAGAAGCCAATCCAGCTACAAGCATTTCTTCTACTGTGGGGTGAAAGGTATAACGTACCTCAAGCCGAATTGCCGCTCCAGTGTGACTGGAGTGCGTTACCAGGTGTTTGGGTGTCCACCCATGCCTCTTGCCCAGGCTTAACAGCTTGTGCACTTCTAAGGAGTCCTCTCCAGGGTCCCTATAACTTGTGTTATCTTGATAAAGCATTTTATTTAACTGACTAAAGTATCCCGAGCAACTATATCATTTTTGTTGCTGAATAAGACTTTTGCTCCACTCCTACACTGACTTAGATGACCTTTTGTATAGTTAGGGATTGGATTGGCAAAGCATTAGAAGCCTTGACAAGTGTTGCTAAGCAGTAGATCATTGCTTATAGTGTTGTATAACCCTTGTTTACCTTCCTACAGACTTTGTCTTACGTGAATATAGTGATTTAATGAAACTGTAATTTCTCTGTAACGAATGCAGGTGCGCGCCACTCCTATTTAAATAGAACTGGCATTATTGTCATTTTCTGTAACAATTGGTAAGCGCGAGCAACACCTATTGAAGCAGTCACCTATGAAAAGTATTGTTACTACTTCCTATGTATGTTGGTTAGCCTAAATAGGTATTTACCTACCTTGCCTTGTGTATATAAGAATAGATGTATATTTTAATATAACTTTCAGTGTGTAGGAGTTTCTTTGGACTATAGCATTGACTGGCTTCATTGTACTTATCTACAGCTCACATCCTCTGCGTAAGATAAGCCTGACTGCTCTGCCATTCTACCAATCCTTTGGGTAGTACAGACTAATACTATGAGTTGGGGACCTTTACACTACTAAGGGATCGTTTTATAGAGTCTTACCTCCAGTTGGACTTCAGGAAAACTCCCCTAACACCCATCCGCTCCCTAAAATGCACCACACTAATTAAGCAAATTAGGGAAAAGCCCTCTTTAAACTCCATCAATGGATTTGCTCCAAAGTGAACACTGTTCACAGTTCCTGCTTGTACTCTGCCACGGTCCCTACACGTACTACAAAGTGATCTCTATATCTACCTTTGACTGTCAACACAGGAACATCAGCCACGTGGTGTACCATATAGGGAAACAAAATTAAAAGTACATTGTGTACATTTCAAGGTCTGACTGGGACGAGAATCACATGACTGCCCCTGCCCCATATGAACAAAGTCACTCAGGGCAGCCTTGCTCAGGCAGCCAGCAAAGGGCACGACAGGCATGGACAACATCGGTTTGCCGTGTTGCCCACGCCCTGCTTTCCTGCAACCCACAGACACAGGCTGCTCGTTGTCCGGGCAATGGCCATTGCCCAAAAATCACACAACCACTATTTAGCACTGCACACTTAGTCATATATACCTGCTCTTGCTCTGATGTGTTCAGTCACTGGAAATTCTTCTACAACTGACCCCACTGTGAGTTTGCCCTGCTGTAAGTTTGCTTCTAGGTGTTCTACTGTGATTGTTCTCCGAGGTGACCCACGACAATTTAGACTGTGACTTTGTTCCCAGGTGCTCCATTTTAGATTTGCTCTTATGTATCGCCCTATGGTTTTGCTCCCAGGTGTCCTACCGTAATTGTGCTCCACTGTGATTTTGCTCCCAGGAGCCCCTGTGCAATTGTGCCATGCTGACACTTTGCTTCCAGGAATTCCACTACAATTATGTCACACACACAGTGAGATTTAGGTTGCAGATGTCCTGTTGTAATTTTTCACTCAGGTGTCCAATGTAATTTTGCCCCTAGGCATCCCACTGTGATTTTGCACCCAGATCGCCCACTGTAATTCTGCCTTGCTATGATTTTTGCTCCCAGGTTTCCCAGTGTAATTCTGTTGCGCTGTGATTTTTGCTCCCAAGTTTCCCAGTGTAATTCTGCTGCGCTGTGAATTTGCTCCCAGGTGTCCCACTGCAATTCTGTCCTGCTGTGATTTTGTTCCCAGGTGCACCACTCTAATTCTATCTTGCTGTGAATTTGCACACAGATGTTCCACTGTCATTCTGTCCTGCTGTGATTTTGTTCCCAGGTGCACCACTCTAATTCTATCTTGCTGTGATTTTGCACCCAAATGTTCCACTGTCATTCTGTCCTGCTGTGATTTTGCACCCAGATGTTCCACTGTCATTCTGCCCTGCTGTGATTTTGCTCCGAGGTGTCCCACTGTAATGTTTGCTCCTAGGTTTTCCACTTTGTCAGGCGGCCACGGATTTGCTGGTGGTTGTTGCTACTGTGTTTTCTCCCTGGAGCCATTTCACTCCACTTTTGACTTGATACTCACTGCTTCATGTTCCTATCTTCCATTGTCTTTCTCAATTGTGATTTGGGACTAGGCACTGCAAAGTGCCCATTGCCATTGATAACAGCAGACTCTGGGATGCCTTAGCACTTCTCCTCACAACCACCCACCCGGAGGTGTCCCACTGTGATTTTGATCCCAGGCCTCCCATTGTAATTGTGCTCTCAGGTGTCCCACTTTATTTTTCTCTAGGTGTCCCACTGTAATTATGCCCTGTTGTGATTTTGCTCCCATGTGTATGACTGTAATTTTTGCCCCTCGGTATCCTGCTGTGATTTTGGACCGCTGATTTGCTCCTGAGGGTCCCTAATATGCTTTTTTGCACTTGGTGCAATTTCATTCCACTCTTGACTTGGAAATCACTGCAACCTGCTTCTTTTTATTGTCCACCATCTTCCTCCATTGTGATTCAAGACTGAGGAACTCTCCTCACAACTATCCTACCTGAAATGACTCACTATGATTTTGTTCCCAGGTTTTCCACTGGGATTTTGTTCCTAGGCGCCCCACCGTGACTTTGGTCCCAGGTGATCCATTGTGATTGTGTTACTAGGTGTCCCACTGTAAGTTTGTTCCCAGATGTCTCACTGTAATTTTACCCCACTTGGGTTTTGTTCCCAGCTGTGCTGCTGTTATGCTACCCCGCTATAGTTTTGCTGCCAGGTTTCCCACTGTAATTCTGCCCTGCTGTTATTTTGATCCCAAGGATAGACCTTCAGACTGAAATGCTGTCAATATTAGATAAAGGCAAATCAGGCCTATTAATATTGTTAGACCTCTCGGCAGCATTCGATTTGCTGGATCACGCAAAACTCCGAGAAGCCCTGGAAAATTCAGGAAATTGCTCACCAGGGGTAATCGAATGGATAGCTTCATTCCTTCAAAACAGGCAATCTAGGATTCTCTGGGGAAATAAAACATCTAACACCAAACCGGTGGATTGTGGCGTCCCACAAGGGGCCAGTTTCTCCCCTCTTCTTTTTAATCTTTATATGCACTGCCTTTGTACCATGCTCTCCCAAATGGGCATTTTCTTTACGAACTTTGCTGATGATACCCAGCTAGTCTTCGAACTCAGTGGGGATTACAACAAGGACTGTGACACTCTTTCATTTTTATACAACATCATAGAATGCTGGATGAAAGAAAATTGGATGTGTTTAAACAGCTCTAAGACCAAGCTCATGATATTCGGTTCTACACAGGCCAGAAAAAAATTGAGCCCACTCTACTCTTCATTCTCCATTAAAAACACCCCAATTCCGATGTTCAGGAAAAGTGAAGACTCTAGGGTATATATCTTCAAACTACATTAGGTGCTGAAGCACATACAGCCTACCTAAAGAAAAATTGTCAATATCACCAAATACTACTGAAAAAAATTAGACCACTGCTAGACCAAAAAAATAGCACGACCATTGCTAGAGCTACAATACTATCCAGATTGGATTATAGTAATGCCCTAATCTTAGGAGCTAATAGCAACTGCGTGAAGAAATGCCAAATAATTCAAAATAACGCCATCAGGACCATCACAGGAAGAACCTGGAGGGAACACATCACCGGCGAAAGGAAGGCCCTCCATTGGTTGGCGATGAAAGAAAGAATTACGTTTAAGTCTCTCACTATGGTTCACCGTTGCTTATATGGCAATGCACCAGCTTACCTCAAGAAACATTTCAAGTGGTATGCGCCGACAAGCCTGCTCAGATCCTCTAATACAGGCCAACTGCAAACCATCACAACAAAAAAGCAGCACGGACTGGGTAAAGCCTTTCCGACTCTAAGCATAAAAAAATGGAACAAACTTCCTACCTCACTGAAGCTCGAGTCCAACTGCACTCTCTTCTGGAAAAAATTGAAAACATTACTTTTCAATTAACTCCGCTAAACAGGTCAAATCGTTCACGAGGAAATCTGTCAATACACACTGTGTCCTGTTTTTCACTATTTGTTGTCCTGTCTCCTTGTCAGCGCTCTGATGCCCGCGGGCTTTCAGCACTTTACAAACATATAAATAAATAAGGAGCACATCGTATGCTTTTGCTACCAGATGTACCACTGTAATTTTGTCTTGCTGTAATTCTACTCCCTGGTGTCCATTTAAATGTTGTCCCCAGGTGTCCCACTGTAATTTTGCCCCACAGCAATTTGGCTCTCAGGTGTCCGGCTTTAATTTTGCGCTGCCACTGCTCCAAGGTTTACCACTGTAACTCTGCCCTGCTGTACTTTTGCTCCGAAAGGACACACTGTACGTGTTTGCTCTCAGGTGTCTCATTGTAATGATAACTTGCTGCATTTTTTCCCACTGTAGTTTTGCCCCTAGGTGTTCCACTCTGAATTTGCTCCTAGGTGTCCTTCTGTAAATCTGCTGTGTTGTGATTTTTCTCCCAGGTGTCCCAATGTGATTTGTGCTCCAGGTGTCCCACTATAATTCTGCCCCACTGTGACTTTGCCCATTGCTGTCCCACTGTGATTTTCCTACCCGTTGTCCCACTGTAATCTTTCACCACTATGATTAAGATTCGAGGCCTCCCACTGTGACTTTGCCATACTGATTTGCTCCTGTGTGTCTCTATTCTGGTTAGTTTCCCTGGAGACATGTCTTTCCACTCTTGACTTGCTGTGCACTACTGACTGCTCCCCTATGTCTTCCATCGTCTTTCTCCACTGTGATTCTGGACCAGGCACTGCACCCTGTCTGTTATGATGTGATATGGCATTTATAACGCGCCTGTAGACAAGTGTTTCTAGGTTGCCATTGATAACAGCTGACTCTTGGTGCCTCAGCACTGCACACAAATACACTGCACCACTACCTGGATGTTTACACGGCCACATCGGATGGATAGTCCAAATACCCATTGTGCGCTCCACTACTGCCCTCTGCACTAACATGCCCACATTCTACATTACAACACACACTATACATACCAAAGAATTCCACCAGAAATGGCAACTGAACACCCTCCCAACAGCCAAAAAGTATCACAATGCCACACCCTCTCGACCCACCCATCCCCTTCTTTTTCAAATCCACCACTGCACCAGGAGACCCTGCAAATGGCAGCGGAACGCAGTATAAAACCCAATAACCAAACATTAAATGGAGCGTGTGCATGGTGAACAGTGTCAGCGTGGTGCACAGCGTGCGAATGGTGAAAAGCATTTGCGCAGTGAGATTTCACGTTCTTCCACCTGAAGATCTCTATGCCTTTTCAGGCCCTTTATTAAGAATCGTGCAAAACAGCTGACTTCATGCAACAAAGTTCACAATCAAGGGGTTTGTTTTGGCTGTCTTCCCTAAGTTACGTGGGATGTCCATGGATTGCCCCACAGAATCTCTGGTGAGCTCCACAGCATCCCAGGGTCTGATACTTCTCCTTGGAATCATTCTCAAACAGTGGCTGTTGGAACACCTTTGGGAATCTCAGGGTCTGGCCCCTTTCTTTGGAACTATTCCCAGGGTTTCGCTACTAGAGCACCTCTGGGGACGCCGGGAGCGTTCTGGAAATGAGAGCATCTTGAAGACAGACTTGAAGAAGAACTTCTCTCAATCATGCTTCCATCACCTTCAAGTTGGCTTTGGAGCTAATCTCGATGAAGGGCGGATCTGGGTTTCCAAGTCTTGCGTTGGCTGCCTATAGGACTAGAAGCGTGTCTATCAGAACTAGGACTGCCCCACCCCTCCAGGAGGCGCAAAGAATGCCATGTCATCAGATCTCCCAGCAGAAGAGGATCCCATCCACCTGTTCTTCTAACGCAGCCGTGACCAGCGCTACGAAGTGGCCCCACAGCGTCATCTTGGCGCTCTAGAAAACAAAGAAACAAATAAATAAGTGTATGCAAGATGCTCTGCATGACACACAATGCATTGTATCACAAAGGCCTTGGAGACCTAAAGGAAATGGATCCACTCCCTATGCCCCCACCTGAGCCCTGTGATTAAGTGATACAAGGTGAGTCCCGCCCAGGTAGTCCTAAGGGAACATCCATAGGCAGGACAAGGCTGCAGGTCAGGAGGGGGGAAACATGCAGCAAGGAGGACCCGAGCCTGAGATCCCAACAGAATCCTCTTTAGTGCCAGTGTTTTGTAATATTTGGTAACCCATACCTTTCCGGTATCCCCGGTCTTCGGGGGCCCCATCTTCTCATCGCTCATTGGCTGCATTTAGCCTGAGCACCACCCCCGTGAGTCTGAGCACCAGCCCCTCCATCCAGCTGTCACAGACTAAAGCAGCAGAGTACCGAGCTGCCTCCGTTGTAGTAATAAACGCTGTTTATTCTGAGAGAAAGCTTTCTATTAAAATACGAGGCTGCCACTGAGGAAGCCGTTGATGTAAAGCTTTCTCTCAGAATAATAAACAGTGTTTTATCTATACCCACAACAGAACGAAGCTCGACATTTCATAAACTGTAACTTGTCATTAAAATACGAGGCTTCGACTGAGGAAGCCATTAGTGTCAATGTCAAACTGCGCAGTTGTGGAAATGACAAGTTAGAGCTTATGAAAAGTTTCTTAAGGCCCCCTACAGATTCTGTCCTAGTGGTGAAGAATATCCCATTGGCCAGATGTTGTCCAGGGGGTGAAGAGATGAAGCTTCCCAGTCTCTGGTGCCACATCGATGAGTTTATGAACCACCCTTGTGGATCTCACCCATCCTCTCCTGCTTGAGGGGCTTTAACACACCATATAGGACTTCCACCATTAGGGTCTACACTTTTTTTGTCAAAATGTTATCTTAAAAAAAGAGCGGGAAAGGTAATTTCAACAAAGTGATACATCATCGTCTTATACAGCCACAGATGCCCTACATAAATCAAACACAAAGAGCAATACACGAGCAAAGTTGTGGGGTACAAGGTCTGTCTGTGACAGACAGCAACAGGAACATCAACAAGACGGAGCACACTGATACAACAAGCATTAGCAATGCCAACCGTTTGGGCGTTTGTGTAGGTATGGGAAAGGTGGTACTTGCCGAGCACAGTCGTATTGGTATTAAGTGGACATTGATAGTTGCAGGTGCAAAATGGTGCGAGTACCTGGGCATCTAAGCAGTGCCCGGCAAGTGCCTAGTATTGTGCACATATGCACAAGCCAAAACGGTTTTCTTTCTCAATGCTTGCTCTTAGCAGGACTTCAATGAAAGAAAGGCAGAGTGCTTGAATGCAGACCTGGCTACACAGTGGTCGAAGTGTATGAAAAGAAGTAGTGGAACTATGTTCCCTGCTGGCCTGCATCCACTCCCCACAAAGCCCATCGCCACGCCCCCTCCCACACACAATACAGACACACCTGCTGTTTAAGGGAACGTTCAGTGCAGCGCACTGCAGTGCAAGTTTCAACTGCTTCCTACACTTTTATTTTAAAAGGAAACCATTCCGGAATGGTTTCCTTTTAAAATAAAAGTATAGGAACAGTAAAACTTAATTTAAAAAAGTAGAGTAGCCCTGCTCCGAAACGCTCCATCTCACTTCGACCACTGTGGCTACAGCATTTTTATTACACCAGTAGCGTGTTAACAGCACCAATTAATGGCCCGATTCATGGAATTTTTGCACGGTTCAAAGTGTCTTTGCACTGCTGAAAAGTAACTTTGGACTGCCGACACAAACCCTGATTCATGGAACTGTGAAAAGTGTATTTTTGCAGTGCAAAGTCATTTTGTACTGCAAAAATGACTATGCACTGACTTTGCACTGCAAAAATACACTTTGCACAGTTCCATGAATTAGGGCTTGTGTCAGCAGTGAAAAGTCACATTTCAGCAGTGCAAAGTCACTTTGAACCGTGTAATAAATTCCATGAATCGGGCCCTAAGTCATTAAGTTTCAGAAGAATGCTTTGGGCATTCCAAGACGGCTGCCGGCAAGTAAAATCACGGCTAATCGCGCTCCGTCCCCGCTGAAGCCTAGCTCGGTGGGGAAGACTTAGAAGCCCGCCCGGAGCAGCAGCACCGGCAAGCACAACTGCGGGGAGTAGGTGGCGGGCCCCCGCACATATCACAAATGGTCTGAAGCGGGAACGAGGTGGACCGGGAGCTTACCCTGTAGCACGTGAAGAGCGCCAAGGATCCGGCCTGCTGCCCAGCTGGGGGACGGCGGCCTAGAACATCTGTGATCCCAGGCCCAGCAGTTCCGGGGGCACCGGAAGTGCCGCACCGGCTCCCACATCTGAACTTGGAGGACACCAAGGGCAATGGGTTGGGGGAACAGACCGGCAATACGACGCCACAAAGACCCGGGGTTCTTACCTTCAGAGTGCAAACTGATACTCCGCGTTGGATGCAACAACATTTACGGACACCTGGAAGCACTCTCCCTCCCCGCCGGAGCTCACAGCAGACCAAGCCCTATGTGCTTAAACACCCATACGGTGAGTGAGGCTGACTATGATCCTCAGCCCCACAACCATAAAGTGAGCAGCTGAGGTGCCCAGGGCATACCGGGAAAACCCCCACCCTGAGTACACTTTGGCTGCAACAGGCACACGAGGAAGGATACCCTCCACATTGTGGCTAAGTCCAAACCTCCCTGGGTGCACCAGTAGCGGAAATGCGAGCGCCCTGGTTGAAATGGGCAGAAGCAAGTTACGAAAACTGGCTGGAGCACCCAGGGAGAGGCACCAGGGCAGGCCCCCCCCCCAGGTCATTGGCAGATCGGAACTGAGAACGGATCGCACAGCGAAGCAGCGGTCCCGCCATTGCCCCGGGTCACTCCAGAATGTGTAAACTGCATGTAAAGAGGTAGCAACGACCCTCCAGTGCAGACAGCAGCCAATGCCAGGGTCAAAAGGGAAATAAACGGCATGGAAACCTCTACAGCAGCCCATCCCCATGGTAAATCCTCTCCAAAATTGCTGGTTAAGGTCAGAGGGGGCCCACATACGCTCGGACAGTACACAAGACACTGCAGGAGTGGATTTTGATGAGGTGACAACATGGCCAAAGAAGATGTGGAGCGATGCTTTCAAGAATTCCAGGATAGGCTCTCAACCCCCTTGCAAGTGCAATTTACAATGTTCACTCGTGAATTTAAGTCTGAACTGGCTGAAATGAGGAAAGACATCTCCTCTCTTAAGGAAAGAGCTGACATAAATGAAAAAGCACTGCAAGATCTGGCTCTCGACTCCACAAAATCGGACGAGCTACTAGAACATTTGGCCAGGACAACACATAATATCGAACTGCAATGTGCGAACCTGGAAAACAGATCGCAGAGATCCAACGTCCACACCAGGAATCTTCCAGAGACAGTGCGTGATGCAGACTTAAAAGAAGGAGTGACAAGTATTTTCAAGGACCTCTTGAATCCGGAAAGTGAGGTGGACATTCCAATCGACAGGATTCATAGAGTAGGCCCAATAAGTAAAGACTCTGACGCACGCCCTAGAGATATCCTTGCCGCATTGGCATGTTACCCACAAAAAGAGCAGATCCTGAGGGCAGCAAGAATGGCAGCACTGATCCCATTCAACAGCAATGAAATTCAACTCTTCCAGGATCTGTCCCAACTGACACTGCAGAAACAACGGGACATGCGTGGGCTGTTGGAACATCTGCAAGCTAAAAAGATACCATACAGGTGGACTTTCCATTTCGGACTCCTCTTCAATTGGATGGCAAACCACATTGGGTGATAATGTAGGGGAGGACTGGTCCAAGAAGACCCCCCTCGCCTGCGCTTTCTCCCCAGGTGAGGGCTATGGCTCTTTTGGGCGTCCCCTCATGCCACCCGGGCCCAGGTGGTGGAGGGTTCACCCACTGAAGACATTGCCCGCACGTATTAATTGCCCACATGTATTAAAATTTAGCTAGGCCTAGAAACCATTTTGTCTGGTAAAGATGGTGTGAGCTCAGCGCACTGTAGTGCGGCCCCCACCCTTGGAGGGTTTCAGTCATCCTTGTTGCCGCAGCACCCTGGCAGATCCGCTGCGAGCACGTTCCTACGAACAAGACGGACATGAGCTAGTGTAATACACTAACATTGTAACAGTTCACTTCCCGCAGTGTATCATCGCTCCCAGCATGACCCGGCCAGCAGGCCTAGGCAATGAAAAGAACAGTAAAATAGTCATTAGATGACAGACAATCTTTATATATTAATGTTGAGACTACTCGCAAAGGATGCTTTCTTCCACAAAATCCCTTATATTACAAAAGCCTGTAAAATGTATAATTACAAGAAATCATGCTTCCATGATATAAGCAATGGTGAGCCCACACCATTGCAGTTGGGTGCTAATAATAAAGGAACGCACAAGGAATCTATTTGTTACGTGTATTACTGGGAAACTTACACCCCATGGGCTCGCGCCATAACTGAACTAATGCTGCTAGAGGACACAAGAAAGACGAATGTAACCATACCGAGGACCCATGTGAAGGATGCACGAGAAGGCGCATGTCATGTGTGCATATCCAGGTCCCATATGTGCCACCACCGTCACGAATAGTGGCGGGGTACTTTCTATGTTCTCCACCAATCCTAATTCTACCTCACTTATTGCAAATATATATATGCATATAACTAAATACTGTACTTATTGAAACATAATGTATGAATAAGGTGCTCAGACTGGGTATAATCGAGACACATCCAGCAAAGTTTAAATGCATGTTTTGTATTGTTTTGAATAAGTATTATAGAGTGTTCAAATGTTTGTGATGTCTTTACCTAAATCGGCAACACACGAGGGAAATACCTTTGTGAAATACGTGCAAGGCCATTCCCCCTCCCACCCTGCAAAGGCTGCCAAGGCATGAGAGCAGAGACCGCGCTGCGCTGCTTTACCTCCCCCAACCAGACTGGAGCCGCTTCAAAGACTTGTAACCCCCTCTGTAGCACCCAAGGCCGCCACCCGCCACCTGCATTATTTACAGCACAGCAGTAAACCTCTGCCTGAACACACGCGCCCCCTCGTAAACCTCACAACCCACCGGACCATCTCAGACTTATGGCCCTGTGCAATCAGGACACCCGACGCTTTGACAACACAGCGGAACATCCATAACAACTTCTAACAAGGCAGAAAGACCTGTACCGCCCGTCCCAGGCCCTGAAGCTTAGCCCCTCGACCTATGGCCCCGGTCAACAGGACACTGGTAACCATGTCCTGACGTATTACCTCCAGACCCCTCACAAGGTGCATTCCTCCTGTGTTGCATTAACCTGTAGCATAACCTATGGGAAGATTTACTAAAGAAGATAATATTGATGATTGAATGACTGCGGTGTGCATGGCCTAGGGCAAATAAGTCAGGAAAAGACATTCATCTCTGACACTGGCCGCGATGGCACGACAACACCGCCCGGATGAACTCCGCCACCCTGCCAGGCCCAGCCCAACCCACGAGGCTGACCAGTGACGTCTTCCAGCCAAAGCCAACCACATCACAGCAGCACCTATAGTTAGTCGTCGCCACCCAATCCCCTTGAACTTGTGCCCCCTATAGTGTGTAGGTTCTTATGACGTTTTTTGTAAATATATACGCCTGTCTTTGCTATTGTCAGACAGAGCGCTCTCGGAGTTTGCAGAGTTCTTTGCATGCCCTATTCTGATTGATAAACTCCCATTTACGCTCACCCGCACTCTGTCTTGGCCTTATTCCCATTTTGGGAGAGTCCTTCATTGTCTCTCATTGCGGGGAGGATCGTGCTTGTTGGGGACGCTTGCTTTCAGTGGTGACCCCGATAGCGTGATTTTATTTCTTCCTAACTCATTATAACCGTCCCTTTTGGCACGAGAATCTCCGGTCGAAAAGGGATACGCACGGTGAGCCGGCTCCGGGAGGCTGCCCGCCAACGGCGACCGGTACACTAAGAAGTGCGCACTCAATAGAGAGAGGGTACGGGATCCCGGTTGAAAAATCCCCTTTGAGTACCGCTCGCCGGAGCCGGGGCTGACTGTTCAGCTGACGGCGACCCTGCCTGGACGGACCCAGTTTCGGAGACTATCGGTTCAAGACGGGCACGTGAGTACTGAGTGTGAGCGATTGTAAAGGGAGCGGGGAGAGAAGTGTAGGACAGGGAACGAAAAGGGGGTACGAAGATATACTAAAGATCATTCTAAAATTTCCTTTCTTTTTCTTTGCATATGGCCATTAGGATTACGAGGTGAATAAGAGATAAAAGTGACGGGAACCTAGCTCCGAAAGGGGGTGGAAGGCGGCGCCGCATAGTGCTATATTGACTAGTACTGGGAATATATGACGAAGTGAAATACAAGATAAAAGTGTTCAGCAAAAGGGGGCACTGAGAATATATTAGTGATCGCTATTACTTCTTTCTTTTCTTCTTCTTTAGGGGTAGGGGGAGAATAAAAAGCGAGATTAGCACGAACTTGGGAAGAAAGTAAGAGAAAAAGGGTCGTACTAGAAGGGGGAGAGCAGGTTAAAACATATAAATATATGCATATGCGCATCCATTTATCTAAGTAAGACAGACAGGGACAGCCGGCTAGGGAGGAAAGGGAGGGCAGCTTGAATGGTGCATCGAGTGTTACCAAGAGGTGTGTGCACCTCGTATGTGTCAGGGGACAATTTGAGGTTGTGAATGTGCATAACGGTTATAAATGTATAATAGTTAAATGGTCATGGTAAGTGGGATGTGCATGTTTTGACTTCCGGATTGATATTGTCAAAATAAATGATGGGTTGCCCTTGTATGTGCCCCCCCAAGAGAACAGAGTAGACGCTGTGTATAGCTAGTTTTGTATCGTGCAATCAGGGGAAGGGGGGAGAGCCCAAACGAGCCCAACATTGAATGTGAAGTAGCAATAAAAATAAAAATATATATATATATATTGATACTGCATTTACCTTGTAGTTGCAGACACACAGAAAAACACAAGCACTAGGAGGGCGCGGAGATGGGGGCTGAAACACCCTTATCACATATTTGTAAGAGTCTTCCAGGGTACGCGGAGCGGATTAAAAAATATCACGACCAATGGGTAACTGAGTTGAAGGGAGAGGGGTTACCCCAGATATGGCCAGAGGGAGGGTCATTTGATAAAAGCGTTCTGGATATGGTGGTCACATGCATTGTCTTGAAGTACAAAGGAAAGCAGTTGCAAAATAGGAGGGAAATATTAGATCTTTGGAGGTTATTTGAAGAGATACCACCGCCTAAAGCACCAGCATTAAATCCTGATCTCCCATCCACTACAGACAATCCACTGATAATACAGAAAGATATCAAAGAATTGTCAAGTGTAGCGCCACCAGTAGAGGTAATAAGTTTGTACCCGATATTAAAAAAGCCTGTACCCGCAGAAGGATACAGTGATCCGACGTATGTGCCTCCCCCGACAACCACTACACCCCACCGGCCCACTGCACCCCCACCATATGAAAGTACAAGGGAGCGAGGCCAGGCGAGTACACAAAGGGTGGACATAGAGAAACTCACAGATGATTTACAGTCAAGACTCTCAATAGCAAAAGATGAGCTCTCGAGGATAAAAGACATGTGCGGACAAACAGCACTTAATGCGACTAGATCAGGGCGCACGTCTAGAGCGCCAGGCGAGAACAGAAAACCTGAAGAGGGGTGGAAGAAAGGTGAGATACTGTTCAGAATTGAAGAAGAACCAACACGAATAATTGAAATAGAGACACGCGAGGGAGATACTGACAATGATGAAAGGCCTATGGGAGATAGAGAGGAATTACTATGCGACATAAGGGACGAGTTAGAAGAAAGTGACAGGTTGAGCATGGCTATGGGAGGGGGAAGCGAAGGGGGGGATGGCACATGTTCAGTGAGAACATTGGACGATGAGTGGACGGGACGACTAAGGAACAGAGTGGGGAAAATGGCATCACTGGAAACATCAGCATCCAAATCGGGTTCGGATGCCATAACGAAAGGAAAGCTACAGCTCCCGTTGATACACAGAGGAGGAGGGAGGCCTAACTATATCCCATGGGCACAGATGGATAAAGCCAACTTATCAAAGCTATTGCCCCCATTATCAGGAGGGGCAAGTAAGTGGATATACGCCTTTGAAAAACATACTGCTGGGGTACCCCTAGCTATAGGAGATGTGAAAAGTCTGCTCGTATCGGCGGTAGGCGATCAGGCTGAAAGAGTATGGGTTAAAGCCGGTTTCCCGGGAGTAACGTTAGATTGTGACCGCCATGATGGGGCCTCCTTTAACACAGTACGGGCTAGGGTGTGGGACGCCTTACGCGAAACATTCCCAGATACACCGGACTTACAGTCAGTGATGCAATGTACAATGAACGACGGGGAGGAGGCTATGGATTACATTTTTCGGGTCCAAGAGATGTGGAGAGCGGAGACGGGCACGCCTTGGCATCAATCGACATCTTTATTTTACTTCATTATAAAAAGAGGGCTCCCAAAGGAAGTGCAGAAAGCGCTCGACAAGATAGCAGGTATTGAAGCAAAGGGATGGCCAGAAATTCAGAGCATAATAGTACACCATTGTAAACGAATAAAGGAAAGGGAGAAGGAGGTGGCTCAGAAAAGATTGGCAGACGAAGCGAAGTTAGTACAGACAAAATTGGTGAAGGTCGCAGAAGCAGTAGCTGCGCTCCCACACAGCAGGGAGGGAGACGATGAGGAGGAGGGGCTGATAGCAATACAAGGAACGATGGCAGCTAATTGGGCGGGAGCAGGACAGCGGCAGTGGAATGAGCAAGAGCAAGGTGGAGGTCCGCAGTGGCAAGAGTGGACCCCTCGAGGGTGACGAGGTGGGTACAGGGGCCGAAGAGGAGGCGGAACGGGGTACGGGGGAACGGGAGGAAATGGATGGCAGGGCCCTAGAGGTGCACAAGGAAGTTGCTGGAACTGCGGGCGATGGGGGCACTATTCTAGAGAGTGCAGAAGCAGACCCAATAACGGGTTCCAAGAGGTAGAACAATATGGCCATCCCCACCCGGGAAGCCCATATGGCCTCCCAATGGGACAACAACAACTAAGAAACCCAGGCCAAGGTAATGCCGGCCAGCAACAGGGACCCCAGTATAGAACACAGAACCACCCACAAAACAACGACAGTATGCAATATACGTCAGGTAACCCTTTCGCGACAACAGCAAACGGGGCCCCCGCACCAGCACCTTACAACGGCATGTCAGTGGTCTCAGGCAACGTATTTAATGAGGGGGGGGCGATGAGACATCCCGCATAGGACAGCCCACAGAGAACACTTGCGTGTCCAGTTCTATCTACCACCTACAGTGCAGCAGAGGAACCATTGGTAGGGGCGCAGATAGGAGACAAGCAGTTTATATTCATGGTTGATTCGGGAGCGGAGAAATCATGTGTCAGAGAGGGCCGGTTCCCGTTATCTAACAGGAAGTTAGAGACGCAGGGGTTCTCTGGGGCTGTAATTGAAGTTCCTTACACAGAAGCTTTGGATGTAACGGTGGGGGGCAAGACTGTGAGGGCACCCTTACTGTATTACGAACAGTCCCCAATAAATTTGTTGGGGAGGGATCTTATGAGTAAACTTAACATGACCATATCATTCACTGAAAGAGGAATAGTGTGTTCTACACCCGGGATATGCCCCTTGCGTGCGATGTTGGTAGTGCAAGCCTACACAACCACACAGGAAATACGAGGGCTGCCACAAAATGAGGAAATGTTTATTGAAGGGCTAAAGACTTTGGCCCTCGTAATTCCAGAGCTAAGAAGCATGGATTGGAGGATTCCAGCAGAGTTCCTCTTCCGCCCCATAGTGTGTCCAAACGCAGCACCAGGATCAGTGGTATCGTTGGATTTGCACGCCGTGCAGGTATCAACGAAAAGGATCGCTGTGATTGGAATGGACAGGGAAGGATGTGAGTGGCGCACAGTGCTGTGTACAAACGCCAACCTCGCCCTACGCGAGGTAACAGATGAGGATCTCTTTTCAGACACAGAAGGGGATGGTGAAATAGTAATGGAAATAGCGATGCCCTGTGACATTTTGATCCAAGCCAGGGAGATCCCCGTCCAATTGATGGCAGTGGTAGGAACACAACCGTCATTTTTTGATGACGACATGAGGCTCGTACCAAACAATTTATGGACAACAGGCCCCCATGATGTAGGGCTGTTGCACGGAGTACAACCTGTGATAATCAAACTAAAGCAAGGAGCAATCTTACCCCGAGTCAAACAATATCCATTGTCCCGTGAAGCTGAAGAAGGGATAAAAGAAACAATAAATGCACTACTAGCACAAGGGATAATAGTGCCTTCAAACTCCCCATGTAACACATGTATTTATCCAATCAAAAAAGCGAAAGGGGGATCTTGGAGGATGATACAGGACTTACGCCCCCTCAATGACGTAATTCAGAAAGAGTTCCCTCTAGTCCCGAACCCTGCATCAATACTATGCAGCATCCCAAAAGCGGCATCACATTTCACAGTGGTGGACTTGAAAAATGCATTTTTCTCAATACCCCTGGCTGAAGAGAGTAGGTACCTTACAGCCTTCACACTGGGGGGTAAGAGATATGAACACTGCAGACTACCACAGGGATACTGTGAGAGCCCGAGCATATTCAACCGCATATTGCATGAAGATTTGGGAAACCTATCAGTTGAGAGTACGATTATTCAGTACGTAGATGATTTATTAGTGTGTGCACAAGACGAAGCAACATGTAGAAAAGATTCAACAACGCTCCTGACTTTACTAGCCAACAAAGGATACAAGGTAGACAAGGAGAAGCTACAGTACTGCCTGACTGAGGTCCTATACCTGGGACAGCTCATATCAAAAGATGGAAAAAGAATAATTAACGACAGGGTAGAGGCAATAAGATCAGTAGGAGAACCCACAACAGTGAAAGATATGCAGAAATTCTTGGGGATGTGCAACTATTGCCGAGCATGGATACTAGACTATGCAGCATACACGAGACCCCTCCTGCAAGCACTGAAGGAAGCACAACAGGAGAATGAAAAAATAAAATGGTCAGAAGAAATGAGCATGTCATTTCAATCATTGAAAGAGCTAATTTCAAGCGCTCCAGTACTAGCAAACCCTGATTATGGACGCGAATTTTACCTATTCTCACACTGCAAGGGAACACTCATGACAGCAGTACTGACACAAAAAACATCCTTAGGACACAAGCCATTGGCTTACTATAGTGGTACTTTAGATGCCGTGATGCAGGGTCATTTTGCGTGCGAACAATCACTCGCTGCAGCCGCATTCGCGATTGAGAAAAGTGCCACAATAGTAATGGGTTGCCCTGTGACATTGTTTGTGGAACATTCATTATTTGCAATACTTGAGAGATCAAAGAGCACACTGACCACACAGCGGGCGACAGCCTACGAGATTATATTGTCCAGCGCCAACATCCATATAGTGAGGTGCAAGACAGTGGACCCCGCCACATTCATTACAGAAGCGTGCACATTAGAGGATATGCAGAACCACGATTGCGCAACCTACACAGGAGAAGGAGGGGAGGACACAGTGGTGTGTGAAAACGCTCTAAGCGTGGGGGAAGTGTACTTTGTGGATGGGTCGGCATCAATTGATGTGGACACGGGAGAAAAACACGTTGGCATGGCAGTAGTAAGGTTAGAAGAAGGTGAGTATGAAACACTAGTACAGTACCGCCTCCCATCACATTACTCTGCACAGGCAGCAGAACTGATTGCGCTCATAGAAGCACTGCATGCAGCAAAGGGTTGTGCAGTGACAATATACACAGACTCAGCTTACATGACGACGACCGTACATGGAGGTCTAGCAAGATGGGGGCGTAGGGGATTTAGGAGGGCAGATGGAACACCAGTACAGCATGCAGAATTGTTAAAAGAGTTAATTGAGGCCCTACAAAACCCTACTGCAGTAGCAATAGTGAAGTGCCAAGCCCATACATCCAACACAGACGTTGTGTCTTTGGGGAACGCAGCAGCGGACGCTGCCGCCAAGGAGGCTTCCTATTTTCAGAAATATGACACAGGTGAGTACGTGCTGAAGAACAAGAGAACCGAAGAGCCCCCAGAAGGGTTCAACATGATGTCCATATCACAAATACTAGAATTGCAGGAAGGAGCTAGTGCAGAGGAGAAATTGACATGGACAAAACGGGGGTGCAGCCAGTCGGGAACAGACCTACTATGGCGGCAAAATAACTCAGGGAAAGTAGTAATGCCTCTACAGTTACTAGAAGTTGCATTTCAACAACTACACTTCCCTGCACACAATACCAAACAGCACATCGCAGCGGAAATACAAGAAGAATGGTTCGTGCCCTGTCTCCAGGAGCATGTGTCTCGATTAGCAATGGAATGTACAACATGCCAAATATACAATTCAGGAATGACACTACGCACACTCAGGGGAACAATTCCTAAACCCATTGGCCCATTCAGAGAACTGCATATAGATTACGCTGACATGGGGGAAAGGTGCAATGGCGCACGGTACATGATCGTGGTTGTGTGCCCATTTTCAAGGTGGGTGGAAGCAGGACCATGTGCGCGACCTGATGCCAAAAGCGCCGCCAAGTTCCTAGTAAGGGAAGTGTTCCCGCGCTGGGGAATTTGTGACGTGATTCGCTCAGACAACGGCACTCATTTTGTGAATGAGCTTTTCAAGGAAGTTACTACATTATTTGGAATAAAACATAAATTGTGTTCGATTTATCATCCTCAAAGTAATGGCGTAGTGGAAAAGATGAACGGACTGTTAAAGGGCAGGTTATCAAAACTATGTTTTACATTAAAGAAAAATTGGATTTACTGTCTACCCCTGGCGCTATTTGAATTGAGAAATCAGCCAAGCAAAGACCACCATTTGTCCCCGCACGAGATCGTGACCGGGAGACGAATGAATACAGCACACTCTCCACTGCACGAACACTCAGATGCTCACAGAAGCGCCGCAATATTAGGAGATGAGTTTACAGAATATTTGAGGAAATTGACAAGGGCAGCGCGCGCCATATCAAAACAACTCTCCCCACCCTTCACTAGAGAAGAGGGAAACGTAACAGGATCTGTCACGGAGCCAGAGCAACAGCTACAGCTGATGCCAGGCGACTCAATTTATGTTAGAAGCTTTGTGCGTCGGTGGAATGCACCACGATTCCATGGCCCATACGAGGTAATATTTTGCACGCCCACGGCAGTGAAGGTGAAGGGCTTGAGGTACTGGGTGCATTTGACCGACGTACGGAAGGCATACAGCAATGTACAAGAGGAGATAGATGAGGAGGCACAGACAACAGCAAACGATGAAACTGAGTAAAATGTCTAAATATGAACCTGTGTGTGTGTGTCAGCACTGGACTAGAGTGGGAGAATAACTGATAAGGATATTTAAAAAAAAAAAAAGACAATGTGCGTTTTATTTTTATCTTGTTGAATGGTATGTAATTAATGAAATAACAAAATTATAGCCTGTATACACCCTTGTCTGTGAATACCCCTCCCCGCATCCCCACCCGCTTCCATTCCCTGTCAAATATATATTGGCACCGATGGTGCCAGCAAAACGTTTACATGCATGCACTTAATGCACTTTTATATCTCAAACAGGAGCTTCCATGGCATCTAACGGGCAGCCTGCAACGGATAGAATTAGTAGAATGAGAGAATTAGTATATGAGAGATGTAGATATTCGTATGAGTGTGGATTATCAGTATGCATCACATTGTTTTTTA
Organism: Ambystoma mexicanum; assembly: GCF_040938575.1. Classification (NCBI taxonomy): domain Eukaryota; kingdom Metazoa; phylum Chordata; class Amphibia; order Caudata; family Ambystomatidae; genus Ambystoma; species Ambystoma mexicanum. The sequence goes on from NC_090925.1 coordinate 383,613,287, forward strand.
TGATAATGTTTGGCCTGGTTACATATTGGTTTATAGCGTTCATCTCTATCGAGATGTACGAGGGGGGAGGGAGTAACAACACTACTGGATGAATTAACAGTACCACCGGGCCCAATGCAACTGTAGGTGTCAATACCAGGGGAGGTGATTTTTTGATATGGGACGGAACTAAACTTGTATGGGGGTATCATACCACACCATCCAGTGTTGTCACCTCACAAAGAAAAAAGCCACAAGGTGGAATGCAGAACAACACAGTGTCTCCACCTGGGGTATCTAATTACAATGCCCACAGTCTCAATGACCGAAACCCGTCTGCCATATCATGGCTGTATAACACCCCCACCAGCCAGCCTGCCCCCATCCTAAAAAACAATCTGCCAGATAACGTCAGGAAAGAAGACGAAAAGCTACTAGCAATGCACAAAATATTATATGATGAATGGGCCAAGGGGGGCGGGAATGAGAAAGGGGGGTCTAGTTTGTCCACTGCCCAGGGAGTTGGGAAGTACATGAGGAGCAAGAACAACAGACGGAAGAGGGAAGCAGAGAGGAGGAAGTATGATGAGTACTATGGGCTAGGTTTAGATAAGATGGAAGACCCACGACACCCCCATCAAACAAATAAGTGGTATGCAGATATGAGTGCCACAGCTAAACAGACAACAAACGAGAGCTGTTATGTCTGTTCTCTCATCCCTCACGCATCAGGTCCACCCAAAGTATTGTTACCCAAAGAGTTGCCTATTGTGGATGCCCAATGTCTCCTTCATCTCACGTTGTGCAGGATTAAGAACACCTTCCAGGCACACGAAGTGACTTTTCAAATGCTGCAGAACGAGAAAACGTGTTACCCAAAAACGGCAGGGGTGGTATGTTTGAAAGAACCATTTTTTGTAATAGAAGGGACACTTTTTTCTGACAACAAGCGGAAGGATGAAGAAGTACTGTGCAAAGCGGAAGCACTAAGAGGTGTGGCACCGGATAAATTGCAGTGGATAGAGGAAACATGTACACCAGTATGGAGAGAACACATTTCAAAACTAACTTGGGTAACTGCCATTGAAAAGCCGTTCAAACTGCAGAGCGAAATGGACTATGGACTGTGTTTTAAAGGAGAAGGGAGAACCCCCATGGGAACAAACAAGAACTGCAACAAGACCCTCACCATTCCAGATCTGAGGAAAGGAACAGCGGCCCTGATGGACATGTACTGGGTGTGCGGCAATCAGGCATACCTACACCTCCCCCAGTCATGGAGTGGCAGCTGCTCAATGGCCACTCTGCACTCAGCCCTAATGGTGATACCAGAAAGCCACATCGATGGGAGCAAAAGGACACAGGAACGCATGCAGAGTGTGGCTCAACCAACTGCAGAGTCACAAATATATGTCCTGTCTTCTGGAAGCAAGGGAGAAGTGCTGACCCGTAACAGACGAGCATCAAATTACATATCAAAGGCATCATCAGAACTATTGGCTCAGATCCCAGACAAATATCGATTATTCAGCTCAGCAGAAACGTTTTTTGCCTCGCTCGTCTCAAGTGTCCAAGCAAGGGCAAACGCAAAATGGCTCCAGATAACACGCTGGGAATTGATTCAGCTGGCAAACGACACTGAAGAAGGATTCAATATAATAAAAGTGGAACTAAGAGCTTTACGACTAATGACCATGCAAAACAGGTATGTCCTGGACCTGTTGACGGCGATGGACGGCGGTGTTTGCCGAAAAATAGGAAGTGCCTGCTGCACTTTCGTACCTTCTGAAGACGCAGAGAATGGCTCCCTGTCCCATGTGATCGAAGCAGTCCACAACCTAGGAGAAAAAATGAAAATGGAAGGTGGAGCAGAAGAGAGTACATGGTTCGACAACATCTTCTCCTGGGTTCCCTCATGGCTTGGAACAACTGTGAAATTTTTAATACCAGCTGTTGTGTTCCTCCTTTTACTTTTTTGCCTGTGCCAGGTGGGTCTTCGAGTTTGTGCTAACGCAGTACCAAATGGTGCAATGATGATGGTGACAATGGGCAACTCACACGGTACAATAAAAACGATGCAAGAAGCACAAGTACAAACAAGGATAGATAACTCACCCAGGTACCAACTGGTGCCTATATACCACGATAAAGATATTGTAGATAAGTTGTGGCACACCACCATCAAAGAGCCCCGTATATTAGAATGGTATGAGGAAGTTTGGGTAGATTTGGAAGGAGATGGTGGATGCATATATCTAATGTGTACCCCAGATGAATACGCCCGGAGAGGTGAGAGCTTAAGGGGGGTGTGCAGAGCATGGATGCCCATCAAAGGAACTCCTGCATGGGATGAGGCGGTGATGGACGAGGCAGAATGTAGGAGGATAGAAGATTTAAAGAATTCGTTACTTTAGTAACGAAAGGGGGGAAATGTAGGGGAGGACTGGTCCAAGAAGACCCCCCTCGCCTGCGCTTTCTCCCCAGGTGAGGGCTATGGCTCTTTTGGGCATCCCCTCATGCCACCCGGGCCCAGGTGGTGGAGGGTTCACCCACTGAAGACATTGCCCGCACGTATTAATTGCCCACATGTATTAAAATTTAGCTAGGCCTAGAAACCATTTTGTCTGGTAAAGATGGTGTGAGCTCAGCGCACTGTAGTGCGGCGGCCCCCAACCTTGGAGGGTTTCAGTCATCCTTGTTGCCGCAGCACCCTGGCAGATCCGCTGCGAGCACGTTCCCACGAACAAGACGGACATGAGCTAGTGTAATACACTAACATTGTAACAGTTCACCTCCCGCAGTGTATCATCGCTCCCAGCATGACCCGGCCAGCAGGCCTAGGCAATGAAAAGAACAGTAAAATAGTCATTAGATGACAGACAATCTTTATATATTAATGTTGAGACTACTCGCAAAGGATGCTTTCTTCCACAAAATCTCTTATATTACAAAAGCCTGTAAAATGTATAATTACAAGAAATCATGCTTCCATGATATAAGCAATGGTGAGCCCACACCATTGCAGTTGGGTGCTAATAATAAAGGAACGCACCAGGAATCTATTTGTTACGTGTATTACTGGGAAACTTACACCCCATGGGCTCGCACCATAACTGAACTAATGCTGCTAGAGGACACAAGAAAGACGAATGTAACCATACCGAGGACCCATGTGAAGGATGCACGAGAAGGCGCATGTCATGTGTGCATATCCAGGTCCCATATGTGCCACCACCGTCACGAATAGTGGCGGGGTACTTTCTATGTTCTCCACCAATCCTAATTCTACCTCACTTATTGCAAATATATATATGCATATAACTAAATACTGTACTTATTGAAACATAATGTATGAATAAGGTGCTCAGACTGGGTATAATCGAGACACATCCAGCAAAGTTTAAATGCATGTTTTGTATTGTTTTGAATAAGTATTATAGAGTGTTCAAATGTTTGTGATGTCTTTACCTAAATCGGCAACACACGAGGGAAATACCTTTGTGAAATACGTGCAAGGCCATTCCCCCTCCCACCCTGCGAAGGCTGCCAAGGCATGAGAGCAGAGACCGCGCCGCGCTGCTTTACCTCCCCCAACCAGACTGGAGCCGCTTCAAAGACTTGTAACCCCCTCTGTAGCACCCAAGGCCGCCACCTGCATTATTTACAGCACAGCAGTAAACCTCTGCCTGAACACACGCGCCCCCTCGTAAACCTCACAACCCACCGGACCATCTCAGACTTATGGCCCTGTGCAATCAGGACACCCGACGCTTTGACAACACAGCGGAACATCCATAACAACTTCTAACAAGGCAGAAAGACCTGTACCGCCCGTCCCAGGCCCTGAAGCTTAGCCCCTCGACCTATGGCCCCGGTCAACAGGACATTGGTAACCATGTCCTGACGTATTACCTCCAGACCCCTCACAAGGTGCATTCCTCCTGTGTTGCATTAACCTGTAGCATAACCTATGGGAAGATTTACTAAAGAAGATAATATTGATGATTGAATGACTGCGGTGTGCATGGCCTAGGGCAAATAAGTCAGGAAAAGACATTCATCTCTGACACTGGCCGCGATGGCACGACAACACCGCCCGGATGAACTCCGCCACCCTGCCAGGCCCAGCCCAACCCACGAGGCTGACCAGTGACGTCTTCCAGCCAAAGCCAACCACATCACAGCAGCACCTATAGTTAGTCGTCGCCACCCAATCCCCTTGAACTTGTGCCCCCTATAGTGTGTAGGTTCTTATGACGTTTTTTGTAAATATATACGCCTGTCTTTGCTATTGTCAGACAGAGCGCTCTCGGAGTTTGCAGAGTTCTTTGCATGCCCTATTCTGATTGATAAACTCCCATTTACGCTCACCCGCACTCTGTCTTGGCCTTATTCCCATTTTGGGAGAGTCCTTCATTGTCTCTCATTGCGGGGAGGATCGTGCTTGTTGGGGACGCTTGCTTTCAATAACAAAGGAGAAGGGAGCCCCGATACTGCAGAAAGCACTAGAAGTAAACTCTGGGCCAGCTGGGGCTCGTACATAGACCATCAAGGGGCCTCGCCTCTGGGAATGGACAACCAAGGAACAAACCCACAGGAAAAGTCATAAAGGCCGATCGGACCACACAGCTGCAACCACTTAGTCTGCCAAAAACACTCCTGCAAAAGGACGAGTCAGCTGTTATTGGTAACTCATTGCAGAGCTAAGCATATTGCGCATAACTAAAGCCGGGGAAATGTTAGAACTCGCCTTGGAATCAACTAATAAGTAATAGCAGGGGTTTTAGGATACCCTGCACGTGTTCCTGGTTTCAATAGTAGACTAAATCCAAGGACAATGTCCAATGATAGATTAGCAAGGTTAGCCTACACCAGGAAGGGAGGGGGGAAGGTTATTTTAGGAAGGGTAGGGATATTGGGGGTAAGGGGATAGGAGATTGGTGGGTAGGCTTAGAAGATTTATTGGGGAGGGTTTGGTGGTACACAGTGGGCATTCTAATGGAATTACCAAGTCTTTGATCATCAGGATATCCCCAAACATGAACACCATACAACGGAATTCAATGCCGGTGCCTGACTCTTCACATACAGGGCCTAAACACCACCGTTAAAAGAAGGAAATTGGAACGCCTCCTCTCCACACATCAACCCGACATAGTAACACTCCAGGAAATGCATATTAAACTACAAGACTGATACCGGCTAAACATTAGACGATACTCTAAGATCAAACAAGCTAATGCCAAGGGGAAAACAGTGGGGGTACTCTTTGTGTTTAAAGTAAGCACCCGGGCAACAGTCCAGAAAATGAGTGCCGACAAAGAGGGCAGATAGATCTTTCTCCTTCTCCAACTAGGCTCATTCATTCCAACAGTGGCCTCCATCTACACCCCTAATTCCGTCCAAGAGGGGTTCCCGCCTGGGACAGACGTTCCAAAACGAAGTATGCCCAACCTCCGGCATCTCATGCCTGCAATACAAAATTCAAACAGCTTGCACGCAAGGATGTCTGGACATCCCTGCATGTCGATGAAATTTTATATACCCACTACTCCCATGTCCATAAATGTTTTTCTAGGATTGATTAAATTTGAGCCCCGACTACGCTGATAGGTAGAATTCTACATATACATACCCACACTATAGCTATTTCAGACTATGCCCCATTGACCCTCGCTCTTAATCTTCCCAGCTTACAACCTAAACTATGGAGTTCGAGATTCCCAAGTGCAATATTGACAGACCAAGGGATATGCGCTGAATTAGAGTGTAAAATGACAAAAAGTTTTTCATCAACACCAGCGCAGAAATAAGAACAGACGTGCTCTGGGACGCATTCAAAGCAACACTAAGAGGGGAGATCATAGCAGCTAAAGTGCATAGGAGGAAACACATGAGAAAAATAGAATCAGATCTGAAAGCCGAAGTTAGAAACATTATGAAACAGACTTTAGCCCGTGACTCCAGTGATTATACAGGAATGCAAAAGGCGAATTAGATCTTTGTCACACAAAGTAAGCCAAAAGGAGCTTGATCTACCTAAAGCAGAAATACTACATTAAGCCTAATAAAGCAGATAGATTATTAGCAAGACAATTAACACAGAAAAACGTGGCCCAAACAATTCTGGGAGTAGAGGATCCGACGAGTAAAATGGTGATGACAGAATATATCCCCACACAGTTTTAGGTCTTCTATTCAGCCCTCTATATGTCGGACCATCCTGACCAAACACTCCAACACGAATACCTCTGGGCAACTTTACTAAACAGTATCACCATACCAGACAAAGACAGGCTTGAGACTGACATTACCTGAAAGGAGCTGATACAGGTCGTAGCAAATCCTCCTGCAAATAAGTCGCCAGGCAAAGACGGCACCCCACCTCCCTTTACAAAACGTTTCATACGATCTTAGCCCCTAGACTTACTGGCCTGTTTAATTCATTTGCCGCCTCCATACAAATCACTACCACCATGGAGGAAGCAAAAATAATTCTCTTCCCCCAAACCAGGGAACGATCCAGCTAAATGTGGATCATATCGCTCGATTGCGCTTATGAACTTGGGAGCAAAGATCTATACTAAAATCCTGGCAAACCGGCAGGAGCATTTAATGCCTGCACTAATCAACCCCGACCAGACAGGGTTCATAAAAAAACGCCAGACCCATGATAATCTTAGGAGGGTGTGCCATTTGTTGGAAAAAGCCAAAAAAGGGGATGCCGCAGTATTAGTATTGTTCGATGATGAAAAGGCATTCGACAGGTCGAATAGTCATTTCTTTTCAATACCCTGCGATCAATGTGATTTGCCCCTAAATGTATTGCTATGATACAAGCCAACTATGTCAACCCTGCAGCTAGACTCTTGATAAGTGGCCGCTCTCCCACCCGGTCCCGCTCCAAAGGGGCACGAAACAGTGTTGCCCCCTCTACGCTTTACAACTAGAACCACTTTTGTCACGAATACACCAATCTGAGGCAATCAAAGGCATACGCCTCGGTGGGGACACTCAAATGTATTTTTTTATTGTTTGCTTGTTAGGTGCTTATACAATAAGAAAATACTGTTTCAAAGCGCCCACAGGGCAAGGGAGGGAGCAGGAGTGGGAAATACATTAAAGTGCATTAAAAAATACAATATATATGAGCAATGGAGGGGGGGAGACAGGATGAACCTACTATGCCTTGTGAGTATTCAGAATGGTAAAGTGCAGCGAGGAAGAAGGCAGGGTGTCAGTGGTGTGGAGTCTGAGCTCATGAGTGAGCCACAGATGAAGTGCTAGGAATGTTGAGTGCTACACAGCCTGGAGCCACAAGGGGTGTAAGTGCGAGCCACCATGGTGCAGGGTGTAATTGCAAGTACAGATAGACTGGAGCTGGGCTGACTGGATGTGGGAGGTTGGGGCCCCGAGGATGCATAAGGGCCCAGGATGCCAATCATAGCAACTGTGGGATTAGCACATGAGAGAAGAAGGGAAGGAGGAGGTAAAGAGGAGAGTCTTAAGGAGCTTCCGGAATTTAAGAAGGTCCTGCTCAAAGCACAAAGGGGGAGGTTGTTCCATAGGAGGGAGCCAGCTGAGGAAAGCGAAAAATCACCTGCACACTGTTTAGCAAAATGCTTTATGAACAGAGAGTTAGAGCCAGAGGAGCGTAGTGGTTTAGAGGGGGAGTATTTAGTAAGATAAAGTTTTAAGACCGTGTGGTCCCCAGGCCCAGACCGCCTTGTGGATAATGCAGAGAGATTTGAATTTTAGCTGTGCAGCAACCGGGAGTCAGTGAAGACTTTTTAGTGTTTGATGCAGTTTGTAGGCCCTCGTTCAGAATGCAACAGATAGGCTAGGAGGCGGCCAGTCCTTCCATCCTCTAGATATTTGTAGGTCTATATCTGGGCAGAAACTAATTTCACCTCCTTGTCTGCCAGTAATTTGATTCTGGAATTGGTCCAGTTTAACTTTTAAAGATGTGAGCAGGATGTTATTGTCGGACCTGATCCATTTCAATCTCAAGTCGTCTGATCTCTACCTCGAGTTCCGTCAAACTCCTCCTTATCGCCTTATGGACTCTATTCGCTATGCCTTTACAGCACAACGATAAACCTTGAATGTCTTCCAGATAGTAGATATCAGGGGGACCAAGCCAATAATAGTTTAAAAGGTATTAATGACTGCCTTGATGTCACTTTTTTTATCAACAAGTTTTTGTTGTTTTCCATCATGTACAAATTAGTCCTTAACATTAGCAACAACAAATCATTCCTCAGTCCTCCCCCCTAAACCTCTTTCCCTTACCCCATGCACCCCCCTCCCTATCCACCTTATCCCTCTCACCCCTCCACCTCCCCCTCCCTCTCCCCAGCGAACACCCCCTGGAATTTGCCACTCAACTGACCTCCATCCATTTATCCCAGACTCTCCCAAATTTTGGGGGGCAGCCCCATCCCTATACACCCTTTTCTCCACTTCCGCACAATGATCAATTCCTTCCACCCACTTGTGTATGCCAGGTGGAGTCAAGTTGCCCCAATCTGTTGCCAGAGTTCTCTTCCCCAATATCAAAGCTGTCTTGAACAAACATTTTTCCCCGCTGGTGTACCCCGTATCCCCCCACACATGCAATAGCGTAATCTTTGGATATACCGGAATTGCTTTGCTAACCACCCTCGATGGGCAATCCCTTATCTGCTCCCAAAATGCTTGCACTGTGGGACATTCACCCCTACCCTGCATTTCAAACACTGGGGTTTGGATGCCCTGCCCATTTGGTGAAGGTGGACCCTACAACAGTACACTCTATGCAGGATCTTGTACTGTATCAGACGCAATCGCATTGTTATACCTGCTTCCCTCTGAGATATCATCGCTTTTGCCCAGTCCTCCTCCTCCAAACATTCCAGGGCCCCCTCTCACCTCTCTCTCCCTTAGCTTCAGCAAGGGCTTGGACGTGAATTTGATGATCATTTGATATAATTGTGATATTGCCTTCCCCTTGATCTCCCCCTCCAACAGGTTAGCCTCTATCAGGGAACTCTCTGGAACCTCCCATGTATCTTGCTTCTCCTGTCCCATGGCATGTTCTAGCCTTGTGTAGGTGTATCTGTCCCGGTCCTGTAGGCCAAATTCCTTCTGCAAACCCTGAAATTACACCAACCTGCCCTGTACTAGGATGTCATTCATCTGCCAGATTCCTTTATCCTGACATTTCTTCTGCAGTCCCAGTTTTTGGACCTTTAGCAACACTACATTTCCCCAAATGGGAGCCTCCCTAGTCACTACCCCCCATCCCATGGCTCTGAGGGCTGCTGTGTTTGAAGCCAACGTGCAGACCCCTGGTTTTGTCATGCCGACTGGCGGCACCCCTCCATACACCACCTGTAGGGGGCACCTAGACTCCATACCCCTCACTTCCCGCTTGACGTGTGGCTTGCCCCCCCAAACAGTCATTAGTTTATTGCAATGAGCTGAGAAGCCCAATTATAGTGTTGCACATTCGGGCTCGCCCGTCCGCTGTCCCAGACTGACCTGTTTAGCATTTTCAATGTTATTCTCGGGAGTTTTGTTCCCCATATGATCTCCCTCTGCAGCTTCTATATACTGCAGAATGTCCCGGCGGCATCTTAACAAGGGTGTTATGGAAAACATAAACAAGATGTGGCAATGCTAACATTTTAAATTGGTTCGTCCCCTACCCAACATTGAGATCGGGAGAGTCGCCCAATGTTTGGCTTCGCCTCTGAGCCTGTCCAAGACTGGATCTAGGTTATTGTGAAGAAACTCTGAATCCTGTATCCCTATTCTGATACCTAGATATTTAATGGAATTCCACGCAATCGTGAGTGGACATCCCTCAGGTATCACATCCTCTTCCCCCTTTACCTGCATGAGTTATGACTTATCCCAATTGATCCTAAGACCGCTGACCTCGCCAAATTCTCAAAACATGTTGACATTTCTCTTCCCCGTCCATCTCGGCTTCCCCAAGTAGAGGAGGATATCATCCCCATATGGCGAAATACGGTCCTCCCCGTCCTCCGGCCACACAAAGCCTTGTAGCAAGGGGTCCGATCTCACCCTTATCGCAAACGGTTCCATCGCTAGCAGAAACAGAAGTGGTGAGAGTAGACACCCCTGCCTAGTGCCCCTCTGTAGAGGAAAGGCATCCGAGACACATCGATTCACCCTAACCCTAGCTACGGGTTTGGTGTACAGTAATTTCACCCAGTTTATGACCCTAAGCCCAGAGCCAAACACCTCCAAGGCCACCCAAAGATCCTCCCACCCAACATAGTCTATTGCCATTACGCATGCGATCCCTCAAGTGTGGGGGCCGCACTCAGTGCATCATGTAACCACCAAATATTCATCCTGGTGGCCCTTCCGGGAACAAACCTGCACTGGTCGTGATGGATCAGGGCCGCTATGACTAACAATAGTTTCTTAGGCAGGATTTTAGCAAGAATGTTTGCCTCTACATTAAATAAGGAGATTGGGCGATGTGCATTGCATTGCTCTGACGGCTTCCCTTTTTTGTGCAAAACGACAATTGTTGGCTGTAGTAAATCCTCTGGTAGAGTGCCTCTATCCCGGCACTCATGAACATGGCCCTCATCTCCTCAGCCGTTCCCTGCCCCACTAGTTTCCAGAATTCTGCAAGGAATCCATTAGGAGGCAGTGATTTCCTGGTTTGGAGTTGTTTGATTGCTGCATGGATTTCCTCCCCTGCGGGCTCTAGCTCCAGTCTCTCCCTCTGTTCCTGGCTCACCTGTGGTAGGCATTTCTTCCTTACATGTTGCACAATCCTAACCACTTCCCCAGACACCGGGGCCCTATGTAATTCCTCATAATACGATGCAAACGCCTCTCCTACGTCCTTACTCTTGGATGAGATTACCCCGTCTGGGCGTCTGATTTTCCTCACCCACCGTGTCCCTTCATCCCTTCTCTCCAACCATGTCAGTAGTCTACCACATTTATCCCCTGCAGCGAAAACCCTCGCCTGTTTATTCCAGTGGGCCGCCCTAACCTCATCCTGTGCTGCTGTTAAATATTGGTGCTGTGCCCTTTTAGGGTCCTTCTGGGGGCCTCCATGTTTTGCTGCACATGTTGATCCTCTGCTGCTGCTATTTCTCGTTCCAACTGATCCATCCGTTCTCTCCGGTCCCTGAGGTGGCTTCCCACCACCTGCATCGCCCTACACCATAACACTGCTTTTTGAGCCTCCCACAACGTGGCCCGCCTCTCCACCATCCCTGAGTTGTTCTAAAAGTAGGCTGCGGACTCCTCCAAGAGGGCATCTACTATATTCATGTCTTTCAGGTAATAAGCATTCAGCCTCCAACCCCCTCTCTGCTGGATCTACGTCCCCTGTAGTGTAACCAGTAACGGGGCATGGTCCGAAATACCCCTTGGAAGAAATTTGGCTGTGGTCACCCTACCCGCCGTGGTACTTGGGAGGAGTATATAAACTATCCTCGAGAAGGATGAGTGTGCAGTTGAAAAAAATAAAAACCTTTTGCTCGGGATGCATGCCCCCCATACGTCTCTCAGCCCTGTAGCATCTATAAAGGGTTTAAGCCTCGTCTGTGGGGGTTCGCCCTACCCTTAAACGGTGTCCTGTCATTGGCTGTGATGTGTCATTGAAATCTGCCCCCCACCACCGTGATATCCCTCCCATGGTCGGCCAGTAAAGATTACACCCTATCTAGGATTTCGGCCTGTAACATCTGGGGGGCATACACATTAATGATGCTTATAATTTCTCCCCATAGGTTTCCTGTTAGAAGAATAGTCCTCCCGCCCTGATCTCTCTCCACACAATTCACCTCTGGTGGTAGTGATTTCTTTATCAGAATAGCCACCCCCCCTAGAACTTTTGTTAAACACTGCATTCTGCACACTGTCCCCAGCAATAGCACTATGTCTGCCTGGTGGGCCATCAGGAAGTTTTCCACCAGACCTTGCTTGATCTTGGCAGAAGCCCATTCACATTCCATGACATGCAGCTGAAAGACCTATTCTGTGAATTGTCCGTAGCTGTCATCCCTGTCCTGCATACCCCATCCCTGGCCCCCAGCGAGGCACCAAATCCCTTTCCTTGAAGGGTGTGCCTTCCCGTCCCCTTTGGTTGCATTGAAACAACAACACCAAAACTAATCCCAACCCCAACAATCCTCTCCCCTCCCCACGTTCCCCCCCAACATGAAGTACCTGTCGCCCTTCAACTAACAACTAAACAATGATCGCCCCGGCCCTCAGACAAGCAATCCAGGAGGGGGTCTTTTCGCTACAACTCTCCAGCTCCGCTCCAACTATGGCCCCTTTGCCCATGCCATCTCTAGACAGCCATAATACTCCCAAATATGTCAGCTGATCACTGTTCCATTGTTGCCAATCTCAACCTTCCCCTTGTTCCTTTGCACTCAGCCCGGTCATTGTTCATCCGATTCTCGTGGCCCAGACCAGCACCGTCCGTGCAGTTCCAGGCCTCTTGCGAGGTGTGGAAGAACCATACTCCTGTGGGACCCACCACCTTGAGGGGTGGCGGGAAGAGCATTGAGTATTTTACTTCCGCCGCTCGTAGCCGTCTCTTGACTTCTTCAAATGAATGCCTGGCCCTCTGCGCCGCCCTGGTAAAGCCTGGGTATATCGTTACCCTAGAGCCATTTACCATGTTGGGTCTTTTCTTCCTTGCCATCTGTATTATTATGTTCCAATCACGATAATTTAACAGTATGGCGATGACCGACCTAGGATGGACTCCCGGAGCCCCCCTCTGCTCGGGTTGCGGTGGGCTCCCCCTCCTGAGAAGAATTCTGACAGCCCTGTTGGCCCGATCTATTCTGCCAGCCAGCCCTCAAAGTACAGTTCCATTGATGGGCCTTCTACTTTCTCTGAGAGTCCGACTATCCTTACATTATTACGATGGGACCTCCCCTCTGCATCCTCCACCAGCTCTTCAGATGTTTAGTTCTGCTTTTTAAGTTTGGAATATCTTTCTTCATCGGCTGCATTGCATCCTCCACCTTCGATATCCTGTGCCCCAACTCACCCACTTTATCAACATCTTTTGTAGATACTGCCTTAGGAATCCCACCTCTGCTCCTACTGCATCCGCTATCCCTCCAGCGAGGATTTGGACTCTTGAATGGCTAGGATGAGCTCACCCAGTGTGTGTGACACCTGCAGCATGCACAAGCCTGCTTCTATCCCACCTCTTTCACTGCCAGGGGGACCTTGAGGAGGCACTGTGAATGAATCCATCTTTGTTTGAACCTGTGTTTTCTTCCCTTTCACCTTTGCCATTATGCGCCATTGTGATCCTCCTCCTTCAGTGGGTGCTTCTGTGCCTACTTTGTTTGGGCTATTCTATCTACGTGCAAGCCCCCGTGGTCCTGCTTCTCTGTCCTTTGCTCCCCCTCTCCCCTCCCCTGCAGTCAGCGGTCTGGCTGTGCGGATACTCAAAGCTGTTGGGGTGAGGGGGGTCCCCAGGTCCTCCTCCCCTGGCCTGGCCCTCCTTGCTGTGCTTCCTCTGTTATGGGTGTCTGAAAGTGTCTAGTTGTCTTTTCTGCACCCTCCGGGGCTTGGATCCTTCCACCTGGTGCCAACAGTTTTGCATGGCCATTGGTCCCTGCACAGTACTCCTTGGCCAACTAGCTTGCTTTTTCCCTTATTTTCCAATCCTGTCATTGTTGCCAGCCTTTAATTGCCGATGGTGCCTATCTCTGGCCCCATGGACTGTGCCATTTGTATACCGTCTCCAGTCCCTTGGGGTGAAAGGGCAGCTTGCCAGAATCCTTCCCATGGTAGCCTTATGGTGGCCCCTCCCCGACCTCATCTTGCTTTTACCGGCCTGACGATGGGACCGCACAGGAAGCTTTTACCTCATCCATGCTCGTGCATTGGTCCCGGATCCCAGCTGTTGGCTTGCTGCTCGATTTCCCTGCCTCTCGTGTGGGGCTGAGGTCTTTCTCCAGCTCTGGTGTCCCGCACCGCTCTCCCTCGGCAGTCACCTCAGGGACTGTTAGGGAGAATTCTCTGTTTAGGCTGAATTTCCTAACCTAGTGAGTCCCCCAGCAGCTTTGCTGGATTTTTGGGCTTTATTATTTTCTCCTGCCAAGAGTGAGACTCTTTCACCCTCACTCTTGGGCATGATTTGAGTGTGTTTCTTTGACTCTAGATGTGTTTAATGGGCTATGGGTTCTTTTACTCCATAGGGCTTCATGTGTTTTTGTGATGTGTGTTACCCAGCACCCTCAGTGCCGCAACACAGGGGTGCCATAGTGACTCCCCAGTATAGACTCCATACCCTGGGACTGACTACTGTCTCCCAGGGCATGTAAAGTCACCATTGACTTTACTAGTCTTAAATTCTGAACAGAAATAGTACAAACCATCATATTGTGGACGTACTTGCTGGGGCAATTCAATTGCTCGTCTCCGTCCCCCCTGATCGAGTTTTGGCTGGTGGCAGTGGATACTACTTTTTATATTCGACCGCGAATATTTCTCTATGGGATTTTCCCATTGTTCGAGGCTACTATCTTTATTTATTTAATTACGATAGCCTCGAACATACCGCCGGTTTATTTAATTATTATTAATTCTCCGGTTGGTATTTTTTGCCAAAACTCGGTTCTAAAATGGGGTTTGTGTTCTCTTCTGTGACTCCAACCCAAGTCGAGCCCTTTGTTCCACTTTTTGGCGGGCTTCTCCACAGAAGCCCTCCAAAGTGGTGCCACTCTGTCTGGGGTACTTAGGAGGGGTGGAGGGGGATTTAGGCACCCTGGACTGAGTTGCCTAGGCAACTCAAGTCGCACTCTGTCCTGATTGGCCCAAGTGGTGAGCCGGCCGGCTCACCACTTAGCATGTTTGAGTGACAGCTAGGCTGAGTGAATGGGGGTTTTCTGCATAAAAGCAGGGCTTTGGGGACGGGAACTTCAGAAGTCGCCACAGGACCTAAGAATCCGACGAGAGAGAAGCTGAGCCGACCTGCCACGACGACACCAGCGGTGGAGCCCTGCTGGACCGTCTCACCACTTTTCCCAAAGACAGAGGAGATCTCCCGCCGGAGAGTCTTCTTCCTTTGACTGGTGGGGATAACCAGTTTCACCATCTTTTCGCCTTCCCGACGTACCTCGTGGCCGCCTTGCCTGTGCCAAGCACCCCGCCAACCGGAATACCACGTTTTACCACAACTGCGAATTAAAGGGTAATACCTTTAACCGGAAAACTCTGCGGCTGGTTTCTTCCCTGGCAGTGCAACGACCTTCAGTTTTCCTCCAAGTCGAGATCTTCTCTTCCCCTGGACGACGCCGAGACTTGCACCCACTGCCAGGAACAACTGCCAACGCTGGAGGATCCTTCCCACTTAAGGTACCGTGTCCCGCCTGGCTTCCCTTGCCACCGACTGTACGGGGTAGATTTAGCCCCCGGCTTTCGAACCTGGGTCAGCCTGGGACACCCTGGCTAAACTTTTCTGAGCCCCTCTAAACTCTTTTCGAACTCTCTGCAAGACTTTCTAAGCCTAGTGTAACTGTGTGATCTTGGGCGCATTTGTGCTCTGCTCTCTCTAAGAGTGGGCCCAGCCTATGGACTTTGGCTCACAAGTGACTTTTGCTCTTCTGCCTTGCTAAAAGTGTTCCTAAATCTTAGAGTGGTGTATCTTTCCATATTCTGTCTTTTTCCCTCCCTTCTTCATAAACTTATTGGAGTGCCATCTATAGCTAAGCGCTCACTTCTGTATGAAAATAAGTGGTGTTAACTAAGACTTATCTAATAAGGAATAAGGGGTGTATAATTTACAATAGTAACTGTGTTCAGAGTATTTTACAATAAGAGTGCTGGAGTGTTTCAAACAGTGTGTTTTTAAATAAATAATTATATACTTTGATACCAAAGCTCTGGTCAGTGTTTGCTTGTATTATTGTGTCTCAGTGCCTATTGTGTATACTTTGCATACTGCCTAACTCTTCTTGAGGGAAGTCTGACTGCTCAGCCACAGCTACCAGGTAAATCTGGGTGGTACAGATTGCTACCAAGTGGGTTTACTGCTAACACCTGTAGTCTTAAATCTTTTGCAGTGTTCCCAAAGGGAACTGCACAGGTTTCTGCCTAACAGGGACTGTCTGCGCCGCCCCGCTCCTCTATGTTGGTCTTACTGGCAACTGTCGTTCTGACACAAGTTTCTCCCTGCTGCTGCCTCGGTTTACTCTCCGATGCAGCTCAGAATGTGCCCCCAGAGCTCTGATGCACAATCCTGCCTGGATGGCCTCTGGAAGTGCAGTTTGGGGGCTTGAATTGCCTAGTGAACGCTGTCCAATCGGAGCTAAACAGAGAGATTCTAGTCTGTCATTCATTGCAACAGCGCCCCCTTGATGTCACTTTTAAGTGCTACATCCAACAGTGCATGCGATTTAAAATGCCAGAGAAGCTGCTCATTCACATTTTCTTCAAGAAAACTTCAGGAGAGGGCAGTTCTGATAGAGTCCTAGGGATAAGAGTACACTCCCGAGACATATGTAACAGTCCCGTCCCGATAAAGATACATTCAATCCATGAGTGCATATCATGGACCGAAGAGTAATAAGAATATTCACCATCACTTGGCTGGCGTGTCCTCCACAGTTCTAAAAGCTCAAAATCTTCCATGCCCTTGTGAATTTCCTTTGCAGGCAATGAAAGAGCTCTAGGAGACCTGGTGGCTCTTCCTAGGAAGCTGCTTAAATGGTGTCAACATCTCTGGCCCATATAAACTGGGTAGGAAGATATTTAACACATTTACAGAGCAGGAGATTATGAAATGTAGGGTAATCAATATTCAGGGTGTATCTACTGACAATGGTCGGGTTAGTGTGGGCAAGTGTGACTGTAACTATCACATAACGGCCCTCTGGGTCTTGCTCATGACTATGTACTGTGAATCTAAGGGATTTTTGAATTAAGGTGAGGACTCCATGCAAATTAGAAGAAAAGGATGTATAAAAGCTGGAGGAGCCCTAGAGCCTAGCAAAGGACTCTTGTCCGGGCCTGAGAGGTGTGTTTATTGCAGTAGGATTATTTTCACCCTGTGCCTTTTAGAGTAGGCTTGTACCCTGTGGGCCTTTATAGGCTTATTGAGACGCCAAACATTCCTGCTAATAACAAATACATCCAGGAGGGGGAATTGGGGTATCACATTAGAGGTGGTTTAGTGAGGGCCACAGTGTGAAGTTAGTTGCACTAAAGAGGCTGCATGTTGTGGATAGCCCTGTGCTGTGATGTGAAGTAATTTTGCCTTGCTCTCACGGAGTTGAACCCCTTCCTGCCCCAACCCCATTGCCAGACCACACCACACAATGATAATACCAACCCATGCCATCAAACAAACCAAAGCATCAAACCTTGAGCAAGTGCCCGAGTGCAACTTCAAGTCGCTCATCCATTCGCCCCCACTTTGAAGGAGGGGTCACGCTCCAGAAACGTCAATCTTTCCCAAAAATGGAATGAGGCGTTATATCCTTAAGCATATGCTACGGGGCGATACCCCATTAGGCATCCTTGTGATAGAGTCAAAAGTGCGATGAAAGAGAAGAGTTCAACTGTTATATAGTGTGGACATCAGGCACTTACATCATTCAATTATACCATTCCATCGAGGTGTTGAGGGCGCATTCCCATTTTCTACTCCCACATCTTGCTCAACTCATGGGGGTCTGGTATTTTAAAAGGCTGGGAGGGAGTCCAAAAAAGAGTGTACTTCATTTTTGGTCAGTGATGGGTGATAGCTCAGGGGCAACGTGTTTGTCTTGGAAGCAAGACAACGCAGCCCAACACAGGTTTGAATCCCGATCCTGTGCTTAGAAGCCACTCTCTGGTATCAAGCGCATTATAAAAGCACAATTATAATTATAAACAAGTCTGTTTTATATAAATCTTGAATGGCTACAATATCACATTTCAAGCATCTGGCCCTCAATTTGAGCAGATAGTCAGGCCTTTTACATAGAGGATGTAAATTATGGCTAAAAGGAGATTCTAGCATCTTGATATTTTAGTTCGCCTAATTTGCGGTTTCGCGTACAATCAGATCTCGATGTCTGTAGCTCAACAGTCTGACAATCACTGGGTGGGGATTTTGACCAGGTGGAGGATTTGGACCGGCTACTCAGTGTGTAGTGGGGGGGTAAGGGTCACAGAGCACTTCCTCAATGAACGCCTCCATAAAGATTTCCATGTTAGTCACAGGAATAGATTTGGGTATGCTGACCACCTGTACATTATTCCTTTTTAACCCCGCCTCATGATCTTCATTCTTGGCATGGATCCTGTTCACCTCCTGTTGCAGTGACTCACCTCTGAACTGCTGTTTTTCAGGATCCCCACTCAATGCTCCACATCTGCTTTCCTTCTCAATCCTTTGTTGAATTTTCTGCTAAGTGAATCAAGCCCACTTTCAGTTGGGTAAGGATGATGGACAGTTCAGACTGGTCCCCCTGCTGTGCATTGGCTGGAGCCTCAGGCATCGAGGATTCCAAGGCCACCAGTGACCCGTTATATTCTCTTGCTGAAGTCATCTTGGAAGTGTGAGCCTTCTGTCTGGTGCAGCAGGCAGGTCTTTTTTTGAAAAGGGCAATTTCGGTTGTCTCTTGTTGCCCATGGCCATTTGAAAGACTTGGCCCGTTGGCTCCAATGACCTATATAGGGTTAAGCTCTGTTGAGCTCTTCTTGTGCGTTATCCTTAGAGTAGGAGCTTTTTAAATGGAACCATGCATGCAAAACAATCCCAGCCACGTTGCGTATAGGGGTGAGATGTTGGGGCAAACTAGTTGGGAGCAGGGCTGGAAGCAGGGGCTGGAAGCAGTCCTGGCCATGGTGTGGCACCCCAACTGGAGGATGATTGCACAGAAGGGATTGTGACAAATTGCGAGATTCACTCACTTCTCCCAAGGGGGAGCCTTTCCCTGTGATGCTAGGGAGGTGAGTCCGCTACGCGATACCCTCCCTAGGGGAAGAGGCAGGCAGGACCTCACCAGGAGAGACTCACCCTTGGGGACAAGGACTCCCATTCTGCCAAGGAACTCCCTGCGTTACTCACTCAGGGACCATCAACAGCCGCAAGGTTTAAGAAGGGCCAAGAAGATCATACCACTGTTTGTTATTGTGACCTAACATTTATGAATCAACCTTGAGAAATAAATGGTATTGGTATTGTGAAGAAGAAGAATGAAGGAGTAATGCTGACCACTCCACTGTCTAGAATTGACAATACTATAATGAGGAAGAATGAGCGAGTGATGCCGATCACTCAGTGGAAAGAGAAAGCGGACTATAATCCTCTGGGGAGGGCTCAGCCAAGTGACATAAAAAGGGAAGAAGGACTCCTATTGGAGAGTCATTGCCGAGAAGGAGAAACCCAGAAGCTTCAAACCTGCTTTGCAGTCACAGTTGATTGAATCCAGGAGGTCCTTTGTCCCGTGAAGGCAACCAACTGGCATGGGAGGGAAGCACTGGGAGACCTAGGAGCAGGAGAAACAAGGGGAAGGAAACCCCAACGAAGAGAGCCAGTCGTGAGTGGTCACCTGACCCTAGAAGGCTGTACTGTGCAATCTTCTAACTGCGCTGAGACGGCTGCAACTTGGGTACCACAGAGCGGATGCCGAGGAACCGAGAGCGTCAAAGACAACAGGGAAGCTGTCCTGACCAGAAGAAGAGTTCCAATCCTGCAAGCAGGCCTGGTGACGCCAAACCCCTGGAGAGAAGAACCGGGAGGGATATCAAAGATGACGAGCACCATTATCATACTTGTCCCAGTAATACTGATGTGAGAAGACCAAGTATGGATCATTACTGGCCCAACCATACTTGCCCCAGTAATAGTGACTTGAGAAGGTCAAGTGTGAAATATTACTGGTACAGTCCCACCTGTCCCAGTAACAAAGACAACTGGAAATTAAAGGGTCATCCCAGTAAACATAAAGGAGAAGAAATGAGTAAGTATCATCATTGGCATAATCATACTCGTCCCAGTGAAAGCAGGTAGTATAAACCAAGTGAAGCATAGACTTTGTGATAACAGAGAGTGGAAAGATACTGAGAAGGTGGACAAGAGTGGTGTTGGCTGGCCCAGCCAGGAAAGGAAGTGGGCACTATATCCACAGGGCATTCAAAATATAATGAATGAGAAAGAAGTCATTTCAGGAAAGAAAAACTTTATGAACTGATCAAAGTAGTGATGAGAAACTACTTAAAGATTAACTATTGATGTGACGTTTGCTAATAGCATAGTACAGGAGAAGGGAGTGATTATTTTTGGAAACTCAACAATGACAGATGAACACTTGAGTTAGTTCTGTAAGGTTGGGATAACACCTAGCTATGGGATAGCAAGAAGTTATTTTATTTTCCTTTTAATTTAATTTAATTAAAAAGCCTTTAAAATGCCTGAATTAAGTCGGTCTTTCTTCTGACTCGCCACAGGATGCTCAAAGTACACAAAACAGGGATTCACCTGTGAGTTTAAAACCATATGAAGCGTTACTGTTAATACCATCCACCTTCCTTTCTCTTGAATTTCACCTGCATGACCATGTGTCGCCAGAAGAGCCTCTAGATGGATCTCGACTTCCAACAAATGAGGGGAGTGGGGCTGTACTACTGAGGGTAACCACTATGTCAATTATAGCCACCCCCAGCTCGCCGATGATTATAGGGAAGAGTCCTGCCACCATGCATGGCCCAGTAGTTCCCATGCCAGTGCACTCCATTATGCTCAGGGTCTCCGGGGGAAAAGGCCTCCTGTAGTCTGTGCTCCTCACCAACAGAAGGGTGCCAATGAAGAAGAGTTATGTCCCTTCCAGTGGACCCACCAGGCTCACCTGACTCACATCAAGGGACGACCGGGACCTCTGGTGTACTCTGCACAGTCTCCATGGTGGGGGAAAGTGTTCCCACATTTGTAGCCACAGGGGACAGCCGGGCCTCCCTGCACAGTCCTGTGGTTTCCGCACCACTGTCTGTGGCAGCAGCCAAATCCCTCCACGGCCACAGCACATAGGAGCAGGAATGAGGTGGGTCAGCACAGAGTGGAAGAGGTACTCAGAAAAAGTGATCTATGAGTTCTTGATGGGCCATGCACCCATATCTGGCCTCCATGCGCATGAGTATGGGCCCGACTGGCGCTGCATTATCATCATAATCCTCTGGCAGAGGAATGTCCAGATCTGGGGGCTGGAGTATGTTACGTCTAATAAAGATATTTTGCAACATTGCACAGGCCAGGACTATCTGCCCCACCTTCTCTGGCCTGTACATGAGTGAACCCCCAGACCGGTCAAGGCTTCTGAAATGTGCATTCAAGAGACCAAAGGTCTGTGCGATGGTCACCATGGTCCTCACATGCGCCCGGTTGTATGCCATTTCCTCCTGCATCTGGGGAGGGGATCCCTCAGAGGCGTCATCAGCCACGGATGCAACGGGTATCATGAGTCACCTAAAATGGGTAAGGACACGTGTGAGTGATTATGTTCAGCAGTGGTCTTTCCTGTGACAGTGGAACCTCAATGGTCTGTCTGTGCATGCAAGTCCCATGTCTCACCAGGACATAGTTTTTAATTCTGTAATATCCTTTGCAGGTTTTTTTTGTTTTTTGCTTTACTGTGGATGTTTGGAATTCCTTTATTTATTTATTTATTTATTTATTCTCATTAGTCAAAGCTGTACTATAAAGGAACTTCCTTTTTTCCTCGTCCATTTCGCGTCGTAGTTCACCTCCAATTCTCTGTGCAGTAGTAATAGTGAGTATCATAAGGTCTCTACTGCACTTGGTGGCAATGTAACTAAAATTGGTTCTGTATTCAACGTCCTCTAAGAAGAGGCATAGCTCAATCCTGACCACTAGACCCGTGGGGATGATGCTTGGTTTTTAAATATTCCCTTAGGAAGTGGCCATGGAGCTCTGTATGAAAACACGTTGTTTTCAGTTTTGTTATGTCTTCACTGGTTTTTTCAGAGGAAATACCCTGATCATTACCTGTGGGATTGAAAGGGTTTGTTGCATTGGTGATTTATAGTGTTTTGCTCCTAACAGAATTCATTCTCCTGTTGCCTGCGCTCACTCTGATTTATACTCATTGAACTATTTTTATTATGTGCAACCAATGTTATGGCTATTAACCTCTTAAGTGCCAAGGACGAGATTGTTCATCCTAGGTGCATGGGGAACTGTCAGGGTTGCTACAGTTTGGTTATGCTAATTAATATGAAGAAAAGAGTTTTGACAATCTTTTCTAGGAGTGTCATTATTTTATGAGAGTTATGCCTCAACTTAGTATTTAGAGCTTTGACAAGTGACCAAGCCAAAATGGAGGGTCTGTGTAGAGATCTGATTGGTTGAGAATTCTTTTTGTCCTGGAGGAAGGAGTTCTCAGCTGCCTTTCATTGTTAGACTTCAGCTGAGCTGGACATGAATTTAGGAGTTGCTGTTATTGGGCCTAACCCTTGGGCCAAACTGCCAGAATAAAGAGAACCAGGAGGAAGAAATCCGGAAATATCAGTTAAATTGGAAAGACTGTGAGCAGAGGTCGCCAGCTGTTTCTAGAGATAAGTGCCAAGTCTTTTCTATTTCCCATTTGTTAACTTGAGAAGTCAAAGAACCGTAGACTTTATTGTTAGCATGCTGCTTTTGTTTCTGGAAAGACTATTTATTCTTCTTTTTAGTGAAATTCCAGTAAGGAAGTGATTAAACCTGTGGTAGCAGGTGAATGCTTTGTTTTGCTGAGCGTGCGCCAGCTCGAGTTTGTAAGCAGAGTGTTTAAGTTAGCTGACATTTTTGTCCGGATGTGTAGTACGTTACACCATGAAATAACACGCAGACGCGGAGCCTTCATTCAACACGTCTTTATTCTTTAACACACGATCTCCGAAGTGCCCACCCTACGTCATATCCCGTCCCTCCCCTTCCTGCTGCCCCGTGTTCCCTCACACGTGACAAGGGAGGAATGTGACGACATCACACCCCCCCGATACTAAACATTAAGTTCACTATCAGGGCATCTCCTCAATGAGACGCGGTGGTCGACGTCGGGATCTCTGAGGCCTCCAGTTACTTCTTTCACGCGACTCCTGAGGTGTCCAGCGGAGCTCATCAGTGTCGGAATTTTCTTGGTCTCCTTCGTAGGGTGCATCTCGCATCAGAGTGTCCATTGGTATGCACGGTTCGATCAGTGGTATGATCCCGGGCATCTTTTTGAAATGAGAGCTGTTTCTTGTTATTGTGTGCGCTGCTCCTTCAGCTGTGATGAGAGAGCCTTTCCTCTGTGTGATGGTGAGGGGCTCTGCATTGAACGACGCCATGTTTTTGCGGTTTTGGGGCTGTCGCACTACGACGATGTCTCCTGGCTCCAAATTATTATCCTCGGCCCTCCTTCTCTTGTCTGCCATGGTTTTCATATTCATTTTCTGGGCCGCATCATGTAGTCTCATTTCAGTGTCTCCTTGGTACCGTTCTTCCTCTAGTTCTATGTGCGGTAGTCTGGTTCGCACATTCCTGCCAAACATGACTTCTGATGGTGACTTGCCAGTGGTACTGTGTGGGGTGTTTCGGTAGTCTCTCATTAATTTGCATAATAATTTTTCTAGCGGCTCTCCCGTCAAACGAGCTATTTGCGTGGTTCTTTTAATACTTCCCATGAACCGTTCAACTGTGCCGTTCGCTTGAGGCCACAGCGGTGTTACTTTCCTGTGGTGGAAGCCCATGTATTCGGCAAAGGTTTTAAAATCTTGTCCAGTGAATGGTGGTCCATTGTCCGATTTTACTACCTTTGGAATTCCGTATGTGGCAAACATCCTGTCCAATGCGGGGATAGTGTGATGTGCTGCTGTTGATGACACAATTTGGGCGTCTGGGAATCTCGAGTATTCATCGATGACCACCAAGACATATTCACCCCCTTCCAGAGGACCATAATGATCTACGGCAATTTCTTCCCAGGTTCCGTTGGGCAAATCAGTCATTTTGAGGGGTTCTGGTCTGGTTTGGGGGTTAAGAACTACGCACGTGGGACATGTTTTCAGTAGTTCTTCCACTTGAGTATCCATCTGAGGAAACCATACCCTTTGTCTTAACATCCTTTTTGTGGACATTATTCCTCGGTGTCCTTCATGTGCAAGATCAAGGACTCTTTTTCTTAGTGAGCGAGGAATAACCAGTTTTGTCCCCTTTAGTAAAAGTCCCTCTGTTTCTGCAAGTTCTTCCTTTACCGTGAGTAAATAGGTGATGTCTTGCTTGGTTTCTTCTTCTGCACTTTCCTTGAGTTGTTTTGCTTGTTTCCAATGTCCTGTTTCAAGACATCTCATAATGATCTGTATTGCGGGGTCCAGATTGGTTTCTCTGGCTATTTGTTCCATATCCAGTCCTTGTGGTGTGCATTCTTGGACCACATACATAATGTATTGATCTGCAATGGATGGATCGGAGTTGCAGTCTTGATTGGGATGGCGTGAAAGAAAATCTGCTGGATTCTGTTCCTTTCCGGGTCGATGAATAATGTTGAATTGATAGTCCTGTAGCCTTAAGGCCCATCGAGCTATTCTGGGAGGCATCTTGGCTTGAGCATTGCCATAGATGAATAGTAGTGCCTGGTGGTCGGTGACTATGGTGAAAGGTTTTCCGTATAGGAACAGATGAAAATGTTCGCATGCCCACACGACCGCCAAACCTTCCTTCTCCGCTTGTGAATACGCTTGTTCAGTCTTTGAGAGGCTGCGACTGGCATATGACACTATGTGTATGGTCTGGTCATCCTTGTGATCTAGTTGAGTTAGAATGGCTCCTAGGCCGACTGGACTAGCATCCACTATCAATTCCGTGTGTTTCTGTGGGTCAAAGTATGCCATGTTTTTGGCATCAGCGATGCGATCCTTGATGATTTGGAACGCCCGTTGGCATTCGTCCGTCCATCGGAAATCGACGTTCAGTTTGGTGAGGGCTCTCAAGGGTGCACTGACGGATGCAAAATCCTTAATGTATCTCGTGCAATAGCTTGCCAGACCAAGAAATGATCGCAAGTCGGTGACAGATGTCGGTGGTGTTGTGTTTGTGAGTGCGTTGACTTTCTCGGGATCTGGAGTCATCCCATTTTTGGAGAAGATGTGACCGAAAAATCGCAGGGTTGGTTTTCTGAATTCACATTTGTCCTTATTCAGGGTGAGGTGTGCTTCTTCCAGCGCCATGCATACGCGCATGAGGGTGTCGTCGTGCTGTTCTTGGGTCTGTCCAAACACTAGGATGTCATCACTATAGTTCAGACAATTCGGTACGTGCTTTATTATATTGTGAATTTCAGACTGAAATATTTCGGCTGCTGAAGAAACTCCAAAACTGAGCCGCTTGTATCTGTAGAGGCCCAGGTGAGTAGCAAAAGTGGTAATGTACCTGGACCTTTTGTGAAGTTCCAACTGATGGTACCCCTTATTGAGGTCCAATTTTGAAAATACTGTGGCTCCGTTGAGCAAATGCACCATGTCTGTTATTCTGGGAGATTGATGACGTTCTCTTAAGATTGCTTCATTTGGTCTTCTCATGTCCACGCAAATGCGAATGTCAGCAGAGTCTTTTTTCGGGACTGGTACAATGGGGGATACCCAAGGAGTGGGGCCTTCAGCAGGTTCGATTATGTCCGCTTCCAAAAGTTTCAATAATTCGTTTTCTACTTGCTTCTGTATGTTGATGGGAATACCACGGTAGTGTTGTGCTACCGGAGGGATGTTGCTGTCTATGTGTAGTTCAATTTGTCTGTCCTTCAATTTTCCAAGTCCTCTGAATAACGCAGGGAAAATCTTGTCAATGTTGGCAGTGGGATCTAGGTGCTTATGCATCATGAGTCTGTACAAAACATGAATTAGACCCATGTCGACTGCGGACTTGTAGCTAAGAATGCATCCACTATCCGTGGCTGCTTCGAGGACATGCATGGGTATTTCCTTTACGTGATCTTTGTATCGACATGATGCCGTGAAAAAGCCTTTACAAGGTAGTGGCGTCTTGGAGCCATATGGAAAAATGAGTGCTCTCGCTGGTTGTAGTCGTGGTGCATTTGGCATGTTGTTGTACACTTCCTCACTCACTACATTTACAGTGGCTCCCGTGTCGACCAGAAATTCAGCAGCCACTTGGTTGACATTGATGATGAGAGTAGGGCTATTCTCTTTCGCCGTAGGGTTTCCCAGTGCATATAGGTAGCCTTTTATCCTTGGTTCTCCTTTGCGTGGATTTGATTCCTTCTTGGGTTTGTCCTCTGAGGAGGTGCTGGAGATGCTGTCAGAATGTGATTGTTCCACCAGACACCTGACATATCGCCGGGGGCGTCTTCTCCGCCCGGAGGATGAAGGTTTGTTGTCGCGCCACTCATGTGTGGGTTTTGATTGTCTTCTATCTGACAGTTCCTCTCGTTGTCGGCGGCGTGATGCGTCATTCTGGTAGTGTGACTCGCGATTGGGACTCATACGCCTAAATTCTTTTTCTGGTGATGAGCGTCTGTTCCTTCCACTCCCTCTGATTTTGCTGCGATAGATGAAACATACAGCTTTGTAATGATTTTCCCCTCCGCAGGCAGAACAGATCTGACCCATGGCAGGGCAGATGCCTTCATGAGGGTATTCATGTCCACACCGATAACAGAATGGGTCTGTATTTCCTTTGGTGTTGCTCTCAAGTTTGTGTAAACTTTCATGTTTCCCGTGGATGATGGTGATGCCATCAAGACCTTCTACCTGTGCTGTTAGTGCAGCCTCGGAACGAGCTAGGCGTAGAATCTCTTCCAGATTTCGAGCCTTTTGTAGAAGCCTTTTTCTGAAATCACTGCTTTCACATCCTACAATAATCTGTGAGCGAAGGGCTTCTTCATTCGAGTAGTTGTTAAAATCGCAATGCTTCATCTTTATTCTTAACCTCATCACAAATGCATCCATTGTTTCACCTTTTAGTTGTTTAGTGGTGTGAAAAATGTGACGCTCGTAGTCCACATTTGTGTGTGGCGTGAAGTAATTGGTTAGGGTTGTTTTCAGTTTGGTGTAGGTGTCTATGTCATCTTCAGGAATTTCATCCAAAATATCTCTCACATTTGATCCTATGGCATGGGTGAGCAAACTGTGTTTCCTTTCATCCTCCAAAGGCCCTACCGCTTTGAGACACACTTCAAAATCCCTCACCCACTTTTTCCACCTTGGTCCCAGTGTGCTGGAGTCGCTCAGGTCAAAATTGGGAGGTAGCTGAGATATTAAGCCGTCCGTCATGCTTGTGCGAGTTGATCTGGCTGGGGTTACTTGTACAGTTAGAGATTCCTCAGATGAATCATCAAGCATGACAGGTGATATACAACTGTGCACTGGTTTGGTGTGGAAGCTTGGATGACACTAGACACGTGTCTTGACTTGAAGATGATAGAAAGTCTCTGTGTTATACGAAAAGATATGTAGTTTGTGTACCTTATATGCTGTGGGGAGCCGACACGCTCCACCCACCGGTGCCACTTTCTTTGGCGCGAAAATGCTGTGAGGAGCCGACGCGCTCCACTCACACACTTCACCTGTGTAATTGCGGGGAGCCGACGCGCTCCACCCGCTGAATGATGCCGCCTTTTTCTTTTGGCGGGAAAGCGCTGTGAGGAGCCGACGCGCTCCACTCACACGCTTCAGTGCGAGGAGCCCAACTGCGCTCCACTCGCAGAACCAAATCTTTCCCCTGAAGGGCCGTCGCGGGGAGCCGCCGCGCTTCACCCACTGATGTTGCCGCCTTTCTTTATGGCGGGAAGCGCTGTGAGGAGCCGACGCGCTCCACTCACACGCTTCAGTGCGAGGAGCCGAACTGTGCTCCACTCGCACGCTAAATCCTTTTCATTGAAAAGGCCCGTCGCGAGGAGCCGACGTGCTCCACTCGCGTACCGCGTGTGACAATCGCGGGGAGCCGACACGCTCCACCCGCTGACCACAACTGTCGCCTTTCACAGGCGCCTACGAGACCTCGCTCGGACTTCCAGGAGATTTTCAGCTGGCGGGGAGCGTATCTTCTCACACCCGCCGTATGCTTTCGTGTGATCGCTGCGTGAGTTCCCTCGTCGCCAGTGTCCGGATGTGTAGTACGTTACACCATGAAATAACACGCAGACGCGGAGCCTTCATTCAACACGTCTTTATTCTTTAACACACGATCTCCGAAGTGCCCACCCTACGTCATATCCCGTCCCTCCCCTTCCTGCTGCCCCGTGTTCCCTCACACGTGACAAGGGAGGAATGTGACGACATCACAATTTTCTGCGGAGATTAAACAAAGTTATTACTTTGTTTGCTTTGTGCTCCCAGACACCGCGACGGGGGAAGCAGCTCTGATCAGCTTCATAGATCAGCTGTTTTCTTCCCCGTCATGCGCGGAGCTTTGGAAGCAACTGTAAATTCACTGCAGATAAAATACTGAGGTTGCCGTTGCCGCCCTCATGATTTTCCATAACTCTCATCTCATGTAACGAGAGAGGCAACAGCTGTTGTTTGCGAACGTGAAGTTTGTATCACTACGCATCTAGATATTCAGGATGCAAGTTTTTAGCAATTGTTCCCTTCCATTCTAAGAAGAACTGAGCAGGAATGAGCAATATATTTATCCCTAACCACTCCTGTAAATAGTTTCTGATGTTAATCTGTTTGCCAAGATAGATACAATAATTGCCTGGCAGTTATATAGTGGTAATTCGGGATGCATTTTGTTTGCATGGTGCCCTTTTTTGCCAACCGTGGAGACAGGAGCGCAGGAACAAAAGGACTAGTGACAGTTCATGTTTGTGACTACTCAGCCCAAAAGAAACCACTTTCTATTAGAAACACTTTGAACATTCACTGAAAGTCTTTCTTTCTACAAAGGAACAGTATCAAACAAAAAGGTTAAACAGCATAGCATGAACCCTTTTGGTGTAAGAGTCTTCAATAGTCAGTCGTGTTTGGAGCCTGAAACCTGCAATACACATAGTAAAAGTTCTTCTGTTCATCTTCACCACCACCAAGGGTTATTTCATCCAAGCAAAACGCGGAGGACAAACAGGTACTTAGCGATTGTGGCGATACAGTAATACAGAGAATGTACAGGAGGTAATGTTCATGTTCGATGTTTGTGGTAACCTATGCTTCCCTCCTTTGCTGCAGATTATCCTGAGGGTCCGGAGGTCCGGAAGAAGTCTGTTCTTTATTATTTTCTCCAATTCCACATTTCCCCCAGGGGTGAGGAATACTTAGCTGTTGCAAGAGTAGTTGAGTGTTCCACACCTTTGAGAGTCTGGTGGGGCTCAGCAGCTTCCGCAGATCAACGGCCAAGACTCAGCCTGACAGGAATCCCTTTAGGATCATTTTACCTGGCAGTCTCTCCAAATGATATAATGTGAATTTATTCAATGAAATGCCAACAACAGCCTACATGTGTTTCGAGAGGAAGAGGACCTCCATTGGTTGAAACACGTGCAGGCTGTTGTTGGTATTTCATTTAATAAATACATATTATATCATTTGGAGGGATCAAACTGATCATTAAGAGCCATAACATTGGATGCACATAACAAAGAGAGTTGCTTGAGTATAAATCCGACTGAGTGCAGGCAAAAGGAGATGTAACTCTGTTGTTAGTTACTGTGTGGTGACATTGGGCCATGGTCACTCACAGTCTCCATCCTTGCGGCAACTATCTTTGTCCATTACTTGGCAGCTCAGCTCCAACCATGGAAGGGCACCCTTGCTGACACATTTATCATATATTGTTCATAAAATGGGGAACCTTAAAAAATACAGAGATGGTTCAGACCATTCCGGAAAGCACAGAAGAGGTTATATCTGTTAATAAGAATCTCCTTAAACTTTGACCTTGGGAACCAGAGTTATAAGCTAAAATGTGATTGTAGCTTCCCAGAAAAAGTTACAGATCGGAGAGTCAGGAATATGTTAGTTTATTGAATCAGATACCTGTCTGTAGAATGTCAAGATTTTAACTGAAGTCTGTTCTGGTGAAATCACACAAAACTGCCATTCACACATGCAACCACGTGCCGACGCCAGACACAGCTCATTGAAACCAGCATGATCTGACCAACTTAGAAATATAGAGATTACGACCCTTACTTGTGAATTAGAAAGAAAGTGTCAAGTTGAAGATTTTTAAACTCATGTCTTAGGTATTCAGAAATGCAATTTCAGATGGGTGGAGCGAGAGCTGATTTGACTTTGATTTTGTGAACTTTTATCCTGCATATCCCACAAGGGGAACCCAGCAGAGACCTGCATCTGGGCGCAGAGGAGATTTGTATATGACAGAGAACGCACAGAATTTGAATACTGGCTCTAGTTGCAATAATATTATGTAAATAGATATGTTTTCAATTGCTTCCTGAAGATATTCAGGGAGTCAATTTGCTGCAAATTATGCGAAAGGGAATTCCAGGAACGAGGGTCAGAAACAGAGAAGCGCCAGGTAGAAGTTCTGGAGAATGGAACTACCAAGATACCTTGTCCCATAGATCATAAGATACAATCAGGACAATGAGTAACAATCTTGGAGGCTAGATAGCCTGAAACCAGGCCATGGACACACTTAAAAACCATGTGCAACATTTTTAACAAAATCCTCTGCTGCATTTGGAGCCAATGAAGACTCTTTTGAAAAGGAGAGATAGCATTTTTCTAGGTAGCTCAAAGATTACTCGCACCGCAGAATTCTAGGCGACCTGCTGTCTCTGGAGCTGATATTTCAGTATGCCCATCAAAAGGGAATTACAGTAGTTTAACTTAGCATTAGTTAGTGTTCCCAACACAATAGGTCGGTCTTCCTCAGAAATAAGAGGCAGCAAAGGCTTCAGATGTTTTAGCTGAAAATAAACAGACTTAACAATCTGGTTGATATGTAAATTACAGCTCAAACTAGACTGCCATAAACAACCTAAATGTTTCACTTTCTGTGTATATTTAGTTGGAGCACCAAACAAGGTTGGGCAAGAAACAGAGTGTAAAACATTAGCTACTTTTGTTTTAGAACCAAAGACGATAATCCCAGTTTTTGACATGTTCAACTGAAGTTTATTCTCCAGCATCCAGTTTTGGATTTTGTCAGCACATGTCAAAACTCACTCCATTGCCTCCAGTGGTTGCTTTAGCCTGGCGTAGATCTGAGTATCATCAGCATAAATGGGCTCTGGAGACCTGGGAACCAATCAAATTGAAGGTGATGGGCCTTGTTAGAGGGTGAAACATGAGATGCCCAATGAGTATTAGCCGATTAGCCAGCGCCTCATCATTTAGACATTTAGGGGTGTGGTTAGGATATTTTAATTGAGATGCACAGTGGGAAAAAGGGGCTAACTGACTGACTGATGGTGGAACTAAAATCTGGAACCAAGAGAAGGGATGGGATCATCCAGAACAAGAGGCAGCCAAAAGGATTGAGACTGGGGCCATCCAAGGCATAGCCCAGGCGAGGCAGAAGAAGGGCTAAGATTGCATTGTCATCCATAACCAGCTCCCATTGCCTTTAATGGGATGACCCAGAATGCTTGCTGACTTCTCCTCTGCACAAACCGTTATCAAAGGTTTGTTGTGCTCGAATCTTTCTAGAAAGGAAAGGTGCACAGGGAGGTCAGAAATAAAGCGCTCTGCAAATGTTTATTATTTTGCCCAACAGAACAGTGCTACATGTATTTAATTTAGGCCACCTACTAATTCCACGGTTATATAAAATTGTGCTGTCATCTTCTAGGGTACTGCATGGATTATCGAGACATGAGGGGTATTCTTGTGGGTGGCCCAATCACATGGAGTGTTCCCTAGATCTGTGTTTCTCTTTACAAGTGACCAGGGGGAACTAGAGAGCTGAAGGGAAACTGTACATGTTGTGTGTTAGACATTCTGTGATCTCGTTATGCACTGTATTTTCAAATGGTGTTTTCAACTTGTATGCAATGTGAAGTGTGGACAGGAAGGAAAGGTTTTGCGCCACGGAGTAAGGTGCCAGCATCTTTATAGTTATTGTGTCTATAAGGATTTTGACTATTGATTAAAGGAAAATAAATTATATTGTTTTTGCACACCTGCCAGGTTCTTGGCTTGCCTATTGCAAAAAGGGGTGATGGAGAACGGGGGAGTTATATGTTGCAGAGTTAGTTAAGAATCTAAGTCATTGCTCAATTGGTGTGCCGCTCTTGATTGGGGGGAAGGAACTCCCTGCATTAATTGTTGCCCCATAAATACATCATACACACCCCATGACTTCTCCATCAACCGAAGACTTACTTAATTTCAGCTCAGCCCTCTGGTTACCCCTTTTAACACCCCTCCTCGTCCTAAACCGATACTCCTGTTAGCCCTCACCACAAGCCCTGGATCTCCAATAAGATTGTCTTTCTCAAAGTCACAGGGCATCTACATCTTGGGCTTTTCTTTGTCCAGGGCAGTTGCCAAGACAAAAATGAGGTTGTTAGATAAAGTTAGACTTATATATGTTCAGGACAGTTGTCAGGGCACAAAAGGCACCCATGTAAAAGGCCAGGAGAGAGGGGGAGTGGTCTTTGTGCTCACCCCCTCCCCTGACCTTTTACATGGGTGCTCGTTGTGCCCTGACAACTGCCCTCGACTAGGATAAGTCCAACTATATCAACAACCTCATATTCATGCTCTGATCCCACTCCTAAAAACTCACAAGTTACCTTCTGCCATGCTCCCCCTCCATCTTTGCTAGATTTCTTCCACACTATCTGCTTAATATGTTGTCCTTCTCATCCACGATCAGCAGGATGCAGGACACTCTAACTTCTCTGCTCTCTCTCGCTCACCCACTTCCTCTCTCTTACCACACACTCTCTTACCCCACTCCTTCTTCCCTTTGATCCTGTTGCTCCCACCTATCTTGCTGAGACGGTGCCCGCCCTCCTGCATGCCAGGCCCTCCTATTCCTCGAGTGCCTCTTTCACTCCCAAAGCGTTCAGGACACTGGCACCAACTACCCGTTCCTATGCCTCCTCTCTCTTGAATCAGGAAGCGTCCCAGCCTGCTTCAAAATAGCCACAGTGCCATGCCTCCCCAAAGCCCCCTGTGTATCCAAATGACCCAGCCCACTACAGGCCTGTCTCCCTCCTCCTCCGTTACTCCAATGTTCTTAAAAGTTTAGTCTTCAATTACATCACCAACAACTACCATTAGGTCAACAATCCTTGTGACCCCCTTGAATCCTGCTTGCATAGTCGGCTCACCATGGCAATGGCACTGACCCACGTATCTAAGCACTGTTCACCAATCTATAATCACTTCTATCCTCTCCCTCATGCCTTGTCTGACATGGGTGATCAACCCTCCCTCCTCTCTCACCTCTGCTTTCAGGACACTCCACGCGCTTGGATAAACTCTTCTCTCTCTCTGATTGAACATTTTCTATCTCCTGGAACTCAAACACGTCAGATTCCACCAACCTCCCAGTGAGAGACCCTCCAGGCTCCTTCCTGGGCCCACTACACTTCACCCTCAATATATCCTTTGTTTCCTCCAACTCCTGTTTTCAGCGGGCATCCACATTTTCTTCATCTTTCCTACTTTCACCCCCAACCTCTCCTCTTGCTTCTTTGATTGTCTCAGAGGTATCTGACACTGGATGGCACTGGGCTGTCTTAGGCTCAGCTCCTATAGGACTGCACCTCGCCCCCCACCCCTCCTTTCCTTCCTCCATGTAGCTCTCCCCTGAATTTTAGTAGTAATCTAAAAATCAACACATGCATAACCTCCACTGATGCCTCGGCCAGGTGCACCCTCATTAATATCAGACAAAATCTCCTATCTTCTAACCCATCACTCAACGAAAAACTCTGATCTCAATCCTGGCAGTCGGCCGCCCTGACCAGTTTACTGATCCTGCTCATTCCTTAGGCTCTCTCACTACTCCCTCTTCATCATGGCCAACATTCTAAATTCTCCTACTCGCACTCTTTCAAACCTCCTTGGTTGCTCTCCTACCTCTGCATGCTGACTATAGGATGGCTGGCTCGCCATGAACCACAGATCGCTTTTCAAATGTCTTCTGGTCTTTGAATCTCATCATGGCCTATTCCATGGAGGCCCCACCCCACGCAACTTCCCTACTTGCACTCTTTGCTGCAACACTTTACTCAGTCTCCCTGTTCCCCACCGCTCTGCCGCCATTGTTACTGCTGCTTTCAAATGCCGCCTTGTAATTGTAATTTCCGTTTATATAGCGCCTATTACCATTACTATAGTCTCAACCCGCTTGTGCTGGGAACGCCCTCGGTAACCGCAGTCAAGAGTATGGGGAATTGTCATAGAGGTTTAGAATGCGTGTGTGCATTTGGCCAAGGTTTGGGGATTGGATGGGCTGGCTAAGCTCTGGAAAGCAACCCAAGAGGTCAGGCATGTGGGTGGGTGCCAAGGGAGTCATGAGTTTGTGCGAGTGAAAGAGACCTTTATGTGTCCAGCGAAACCGAAATGTTTTCATAGGTTGTTGCTGTATTCTACAGGCAGAGGTGTTAAGGCAAGTCTGGAGTGAGTAGGCTTAAAAAACGTTAAGTGTCCAGCTGGACCTGGTTTTGTTGTAGGTTGTAGCTGCATTCTAAAGTGTGTGGATGGATAGCCGTGCCTGCCGCGGATGTCCACCAAAGAGGTGCTTTTATATGTACCTGGAGCTTCGATGGAGTGGTCCATGCCGGTAACTTACCGACTCCGCAATGGCGGAATGGGGAATTACCGCCCCATTCCGAGGTTGGCGGGGCGGTAATTCCCCATGCCGCCATGGCCCTTCGCCATTCCCATTTTTGCCTCATAGGGCTCAATGGGAATGGGGAAGGCGCTACGTACGGTGCCGCAAATTGCCTCATTCCGAGTCCGGCGCTAACCAATGGCGGTAGTAGCGCCTTGGTCGGCACCGGACCCGTACCGGTGAAATGGGAAATTACCGCCCTATTCCGAGTTGACCAGGGCGGTAATTTCCCATTCCCCAGGGGTCTTCCCCATTCCCAAATGAGCCCCCATAGGACTCAATGGGAATGGGGAAAATGCAAATAACGGTGACCGTACTTTACGGTCACCGTTATTGGCTAAAAAGCCCCTTTGCGCCCTCGTCCCTAACGCCTGCTAAAAGCAGGCGTTAAGGACGAGGGCGCAAAGGGAACTCGGAATGTGGCGGTAAGGGATTACCGGCACCGGTCTCGTTAACGGTGACCGGTATCCCTTACCGCCATACTCGGAATGAGGCCCAATGTCTTTTAAGTGCCAAACTCCTAATGATAATGACGTGTTATTTATATAGTGCTTTTGCCAAAGCGCTTTGTATAGAACATATTTACGTGCAAAATAACTCAACTGAAGTTGGTACCCATTTATTAGCCTCAGAAGGATGAAAGGCTGAGCTGGCCTGGCAGGATTCGAACCTGTGACCTGCATATCACACACAGAGGGCAGCAGGGAGCACTCAACCCAATGCGCTATCTGACAATAGCACTGATCCCACCCACATCTGGGATCAACTCCACACTCCCACAGTGATCTGCTGTGAGTATCAGTATGCGCTGCGCTATGCTATAACCCCTGCCAGTGCTGTCCCCAAGCCTGGACTTCAAGCGACCACTGTTTTTGTCACTTCTTCCATAATAAATCACCCTGCGAAGAGATCCGCCCCGCCCACTGTTGTCCTCTCGTGTGGAGTCTCTCTGTTGGATGAGCTTACCTTTCTTTTATAAACACAACATGTGCATGGAATAGTGTATATGTTTATGGAAGGTGCGTAGTGCATTTGGAATTTGGCAGCCACTGTGTTCTGCTCTGAAGTGTGATTAAACTACGTACAAGAAGATGTATAGCTCGCAGCTGCTCTGCAGAAAATTCAACTCGGCCCAACACGCGGGTTATAAAACATCTTAGATAACACGGCTGCGTGCAGCGTGTCCTGCCTGGGTGGAGCCAATGGTGAGCAATCTTATTGGACACCATTATTTTCCCAATGGTACGCCTGCTTCCGCAACCACATAGTCTCTGATTCCCTAATATATGGCCTAATTACGCCTTCTAGTGGCAGATGATCAGCGGTGCACTTTTCTCACTGTGTGTTTTATGATGTTGAATTCTAAAAGTTATGGAATTATTCATGGGTATTCAGAACATGTGGGCAGATTCTCTAAAATATTTTTGGCACAAGTGATGAGATGTGTGTGCGCATTTTATCAATTACGCAAAAAAGATGCATTCGATCCAAAAAGGGTAAATTTGCCCATCTTTTTCACCTCTTTCAGCACTTGCGTAATCATTGGGCGTTTCTGTGCATTTCAAATTGCAACCCGAATTTAGTAACAGGAAGGCCTTCGAAATGTGCACAAAACTAAGGCATCCCTCCCTGTGTGCCTGTTTGGAACAGGTGCCGGGAGATGTAAATTGCTGACTTGTTCATGCATTTTTTTCCAGGGACAGTTTGAACGGCTGCTATCTGACTTAAATTGCTAGCCCTCAAAAATGTACAGAAATATTGTTTTTTTTCTCACTTCTCAAAGCGACAGACCTTTCCAGGTCCTGTCTCTGTGAAATGCGCCCACTGGCAACCACGCCGTTGCTAGGAGGCAGGCATGCACGAATATCAGGCATGTGTTTCCGACACTAATGTATGCAGGGGGGATAGGTAGCGCATCTTTTACACTGCTGTCCAGAGCCACCGAAATGAGGTCACCTTTGAGAATAAGGTGATCTGCGCATTTCTGAAATGAATGCAAATGAAAAAAGGTGCATTCTCTGCTCTTTTTTCATTTGCGTTCATTTTTAAAAATCTGTCCCCTGAAGTCTTTGGTCTGCACCCATTCAGGGGCACAACGTGTATCTTTTTTGTACAGTGCTTTTATGCTTTTATTGGTTTTAGTCACCCTAGAAAGAACAAGGTCTGAGTTAAACCCCGCAGAGTGCTTAACCCATGGTTTTTCCACCCGGGGGCCATTGAACTTTGGAGACATAATAATGATGATTACATACATAATCTAGGAATTACTTAAGAGTCGTCCTCCCTTGTCCCAATCTTCATTCATATTAGAACATACCCACTTATTGAGGAAGTCATGTAAACCCTGTGTTCATTTATACAAAATACATCATCTGTTTCCTTTAAAGGGATAAGTCACTCAAAAAATCTATTGGCTAAAAAGATGGCCCATAATTAAAAATACATATATAAAATATTTTTAAACAAAGTTCCTATGTAAAGTTTTGAGCAAATGAGGCTGAAATGGGTGAGCCTCCTGTGCTTCTGTTAAGCTCTGCCCTGCGGCACTAATGAAGCAAAAGCCAGCCAGCTGTAATAAAAAAAGCTACCAGTAGGTGGCTTTTGCTTCATTATTGCCGGAGAGCAGAGAATGCAGGCAGAAAGGATGCATGCAGGTAAATGCTTATTTTTTTTCTTCTTAACAAATCACTGCAATTATAAATACAACCAGGTTGTATTTATGATTGCCATGGTTTTCTTTCTAAGTTTCCCGGACTCCCCCAGGCCGGAGGAGCCCGGGAAACTGTGTGGGAGCGAGGGGCCATCAGGCCCCTCACGTCCTCTACTTCTCAGTACAAAACTCGGACCAAGTGGCTCCAGTAGTGGGTTCGCCCCTTGCCCTTATGCAATGTTAACCTTGGTTGACTTTTGCATAGATGGGATCACTGAGCAGGACAGGGGGCATCAATTTTTGTACCCCCTTCGACTCCATCTTGGTGACTAGGCCTCACGGCGATAGTACAAAAACACTTCTCTTCCCTTTTCTCACAGCAGCCCGGCCAGGCGCGCTGGGCACAGGGCCCCCACCCCCGTTCTCACTCTGACTGGAAAACTTTGAGGGTCCATTCTCACGCTGAAGCCGGAGATGCTTGCAACACAATAATAAATATAACACATCGCTCTTCCTCTGAGATCACTGTCCTGCATGTGAACCAGCATGAGCTAAGCACATAGCTCGTCCATCTCGACAAACGTGTCATTGCCCCCCGGCACCCTCGCCAGTGGAAACTTACTGCCATTGTGACCCTGTGTCCCTGCAAGATATTCCTTTCATGTGCCAGACCACTGACCGTGCCATGATGCCCACCCAGCATATCCCCAACTAACATTAGACCCCTGCTGAATTATATCATTGCCTACCACTAATAAATGCCACATACCAGAGATTCTTATGTGTACGGACCTTAACTTCAACCAGTGTATTATAGCGGTCAAGACCCTTAACCTAAGACTTGTATAATACTATGTTATTGATAGTATAGATATGTGTGTGACTTTTATAGAGACATGATAAACTACTGAAGGTCTTTTGAACAATTATTATTTAATGCATGCATTTTTTGAGAATATATTATGTTAGCTTAGATAGTGACCATACTGACTCCCAGCGACCTGACCTTCACCCATGCGCAGCACAGATGACTGACGTCAATCCTCCCGCCAACCAAGCCACCAACCCGGATGAAGAGATGCCACCCCACCTGAGACATCGAGTGAACTGACCAATCCGGGACCAACGTAGTATCCTATGTTAGTTGCGTCATTTACCCTATAAAACGTAATGTAATGATAACTTGTACGGAGCGCTCTCAGATATCTCTTGAATATTATTCATCAGATAAAACCTTTTCTTGAACTCTCGCAGCCTGCTCTCTTTGCCTTATTCCCCGTCAGGGGTATGTTTGTTTTATTCTTTTGCACGTCAAAGTCGGGGAGGGCACAAACATTTGGTGACCCCCTTCGACGTGATTTAGAGAGGTGCCTCGAGGCCCACACTGTGCGGCGAGATCCGGGACGCCCCCCAGCAAAACCATCGCCTCCGCGGCCGACCAGCCTGTGCGCACTACAAGAAAGGGTCAAGGGTTCCCGGTTGATGAATACCCGACTGAAAAGCTGCTCGCCGAGGCAGGCCACGGCTTGGTTGGGGTGCGGACCTGACTGGGGTCAGACCGAGAATGGTGACCCTCGGATTACCTGACGGAACACGTGAGTGCCGGTTGCGAAGATTCCAAGAAAAGGTAAGGGGGAAAGTACGGGAACAAGGGAACAGGTGATAGTGGGTTAAAACCGAGAGTAGGGACTGTGTGAGTGAGGTTGAGGCTTTCCTGATCTGTCCTTTATATGACCATTAGGTTTTGTGAAAAAGTGAGAAGAAGAGGAGAAGAGGTACCCTAGCCCGAACGGGGTAGAAGGCGGCGCCGCGCAGCATTGTCTCGTCCAGTGCAGATAAATAAGTGAAGATAAAGAGAAAATAGTAGGGGTCTCGTATATTGAGTAGACTCGAAGTAGTTATTTAGAATATTCTTTTTCCGTGTAAGCAAGATCTCTTTGGGAACAAGTAAGAGGGTGTAAGAGGTGGGGAGTGAATGAGAAGAGTAGGTAAAACAGGGAAAGGGGAGAGGTGTTCAATAATGGGAACAAAGGAGAAATAAAAGCGCGCAGGTAGTGCATGTTATGTGTTATATGTTTTGATTTTTGTCGCATATGCTGAAATATTGTAAGTGATTTGTTGGTAAAAAGTCATACATGCTAAAATGAACTATTGAAGTTAAAAGTGCAATAGGGACAAAGGTAACATTGAATATTGGAACACAATAATTGCCAATAATTGAGAAACACTTGACATATTGCTGATCTGTATAAAGGGACCAGTGGTTGGGGGAGGTGAGTAGAAGGGAGGCTCAGGTGCAAGTGCGCGTACAAGTGAAGAGAGAAATATCGCCATGGGAGGAATAACACCACTGGCTCATATTTGCCAACACCTCCTGCTATATAGTGATAGAATACAAAAATACCACGATCAGTGGGTGAAAGAGATAAAAGGGGACAGCGTGACACCAATTTGGCCAGAGGGCGGGTCATTCAACAAACGGGTGTTAGATTTAGTGTCCACCCACTTATTGGCGAGGTATAAGGGAAAACAGTTGCAGAACAGAAGGGAAGTGCTAGATCTGTGGCGAATGTTTGAGGAGATAGCCCCCACAGTAGAGGTAAGTACAGGGAAGCCAATTGAAAAGGAGAAAACGCAGGAAGAGGTAAGCGGTACACCGAAGGGTGAGCGCACAATGACCACAGCTGAGAATGATACAACCAAAATATACCCCTTCATGACAAGGCCAGCAGTAGGATATAGCGAGCCTCTGTACATACCGCCATGCCCCACCCCCACTCCCTCTAACGGAGCAATAGCTACTGCACCGCTGCCATATGACAAAGGAGGCCTGTATGGCCCTACGAGCGCGCCCCTGTAAATGTAGCGCGATTAACTGGAGATCTAGACCGCCAGCTAGCGCATGCACAGATGGAAATAACACGGCTGAGAGCATTGTGTGATAAGGGCCAAATGCTGCCGGGGGGAGGAGAAGTACCACCATTATCTGTAGCAGATCTCACACCCTCATTAAGCGCAACAGGGGAGTTGGCACCAGCAACATCAGAGCCAGCACGATCCATATCGTCTCATGGAACACATATATCACAAGGGCGAGAAAAAGAATGGCGGTCAGGAGAGTTTTTGTTCCACCTGAATGATAAACCAGTGAAAATTATGCGCCCAGCCACCTCAGAAAGTCAGCGAGGGGAAGGACACAAAGAGAATGGTGAGCAAGAAGAGGAAGTAGAAGAGATATGGAGTGATCTAGATGAGTATGAAGAGGGAGCAGCAGCTGTGGGATCCCCATTACCATCTCAGCTCGATGATTTTGACGAACAATCACCCCCATGATTGCAGGGTAGATTAAGGCAGCGAGTAGGGAACATGTTGGTGAGTAAGATAAAGAAAGGGATGGTAAGTAAGACAGGCAAGAAACATAAGTTGCAGATGCCGCTGATACATAGGGGAGCAGGTAGGCCACACTACATTCCGTGGGCCCAAATGGACAAAAACAACCTGTTGAAGCTCCTCCCCCCCACTTGTGGGAGGGGCAGGGAAATGGATACATGCATTTGAGAAAAACACGGCAAGAGTACCATTAGCGATAGGTGATGTAAAGAGCTTGCTAGTGTCTGCTGTCGGTGATCAAGCAGACGCTGTGTGGAAAAAAGTAGGGTTCCCAGGTTGACAATGAGCTGTGACTGCCATGATGGATCACCCTTCAACAATGTTCGAGCACAAGTATGGGATGCATCGCGGCGCACATTTCTAGATATTCCAGATTTACATTTAGTGATGCAATGTACAATGGAGGAGAATGAGGATCCTACGCAATTCATACTGCAGGTGCAAGACTTGTGGAGAAGCGAAACTGGCACGATATGGAATCAATCCACTGCCCTGTTCTACTTTATTATCAAAAAAGGGCTCCCGAAGGAGGTACAGAAGGCCTTGGATAAAACTGCTGGGATAGAAGCCAAGGGTTGGCCAGAAATTCAGAGTATAAGTGTACACCACTGTAGGAGGATCACAGAGAGAGAAAAGGAGATAGCACAAAAAAGGTTGGCAGACAAAGCAAAACTAGTGCAGAACAAATTGGTGAAGGTCACCACCATAAACGCCAGCGTAACTGCTGATAGAGAGAACGAGGGGGACGAAAGTGTGGGAAACAGCCCAGTCGGAATAGCAATGCTGTGGGCCACAGGAGAACAAGGACAGTGGAACGGAGAAGAACCACAGAGAGGACCGCAGTGGCAAGAAAGACCAAGCAGAGGAAGAGGTGGGTACTACGGCCAGAGAGGGGGGTTTGGCGGTATGGGAAACAGAGGTTTTGGTGGGCAAGGGATGAGAGGGGGACAGCAAGGGTCATGTTGGAGTTGTGGAAGATGGGGACACTATTCAAGAGATTGCAGAATGCGCCCGTCAGGGTACTTTCAAGGGGAACCGCCCATGGACAATGAACAGGTATGGGGCTGCTGTCATGATGCCTACCCCCGGAGCACCAGGCCAGGCCCAGCACCCCCGGAAGCAGGCATCATGCCCTCGGGTAAAAGCCCAGCGGCCCCTTATAGGGGCTCTTTGGACTCAGTCCTGCCGCCTTTGGCGCCAGGATCATGTTGGACATCAGTCCCGGCGCCATAGGCGCCAGGCTCATAAAGGGAGGTGTTTTGTGCACTTACCTGATGCAGACCATGCTGCACGCTTCAGGCCTCCCTGAGACCTGAAACGGACTATTTTTTCATAGGGACTATTTTTTCACTCGGGCGTGGCCAGGGAAGGATACATACCTAGTTGGGGAAGGATACATACCTGGGACTTCTTTGGAGGCTATTTAAGCCACGCCCAGACAGCAGCTCATGCTTCGCGTTGTTCTGCTTCCTGCAGCTTAACGCTCACCGTGTCTGCTCCTGCTCCTGGACTCCAGCCACGCCTGCCTCGAACCTGGAAGACC
Source organism: Ambystoma mexicanum (assembly GCF_040938575.1). Classification (NCBI taxonomy): domain Eukaryota; kingdom Metazoa; phylum Chordata; class Amphibia; order Caudata; family Ambystomatidae; genus Ambystoma; species Ambystoma mexicanum. Next base: position 383,655,602 of record NC_090925.1, read on the forward strand.
TGCAAGGAAGGAAGAGAAGAGAAAGGTGAAAACCAAGGACTATTTCAAACTTCTTACCTGCATCCGGAATCTTCTCGCCAGCATCCCTGAAGAAAGACTTCCATTTAAAAGCATTGCGTTGCTCGCTACAGCGCCACGCTTAACTCACCTGTCCTCGAGACATCTCCCGGCTCCATCGCGGCTGTCAGCATCGGACGCCACATCTCTGCACCTAGGGGAGAGAGGAAGAAACAAAAGGTGAGCAGAAGGAACACAGAAGGAAAGCCTGATTAACAGCCATAATACTTACCGGCTTTTCTTCCACATTTCGGGTCGGCGCCGCCCCGTTTGCAGGTACCGTACCCCAGCCCCTATGGGGAAAGGACAAGAGACATTTCTGGGGAATGATAAGGACATTTAGAGGGATCGCCCTCATCACTACTCACCTCGGCAGTTTAACCCCTCGACGCATCGCCTTCATTCTGCACCTGAAATAAAGGACAAATCACAGGTTAGAAAGACAACATAAAGGGGGCCTCACTTGAACTTTGAACTTTCATACTTACGGCGCATCGCTCAGGAAAGTCAAGTGGATTTTGCCAGCGCCATTCTGAAAACCAGTGAAGTAACTGGACGAACACGTGCCCCTGCACCAGAAGCAGGATGGAGAGTTCATCCTTCCAAACCATAAGGTGAGCTTAAACCGGGGTTTGGAGGAAGTTAGAGAGGAACAAAGGGGGAAAGAGGAAAGGGGGGAGCTAGCACACTATTCTGCAGACTGGTAATCCCCTTTCTCATCTGCAGAAGGATATTCCTACGGGCCAGGCAAGCACAATTTGGAGGTCCTGTCCAATCGGTGTTCCGGCTCCTGCGCATCACGCTAGAAGAGGCCACAGCAATCCAGACTAGACCAGCGCCCCCGTGGGAACTAGGTGAGCGTTACAGAACGCGAAGCCTTCCTACAAATTCCCACTCAGCCGATATGGAAACTTCCGAAACTGACCAGTTGGCCCAATTACTGGGGGAATTACGGGCCGAAGTACACGCTGCTCATCAAGAGACTAGTGCCCTCAGGAGGGAAGTGATTGTAATAAAGGATAGAGCTGATGTCCTGGCTAGACAGCTTTTGCGAGGTCAAGCTGGACAAACTCCTTTACCCGGTTCCGGGGGGAACCCCGCTCCTGTGGTTTCCAGTAACCCGGTGCAGATTAATCTACCTGGAAACATGCTGCTGGCCCCACCTGAACGCTTTGCTGGGGACCCCAAACGATTCGCCGTATTCATGAATCAGTGTCGTTTGCACTTCCTATGCAGACCTGGGGCCTTCCCTAATGATCAGACCAAGGTAGCCTTTGTGTTGTCATATCTCAGCGGCTGTGCTGCCGATTGGTCAGTCCCACTGGTAACTCAAGATGACCCGATTTTTCGTGATTTTCAAGGATTTCAAACAAGCATGGAAAGGTTATGTGCTCAACACTCCCAGGGACAGGCTCTGGATGACGAACTTCTATCTCTGCGACAGGGCAATCAAGACCTTCTATCCTACATTGCAACCTTCAATAGACTAATTGTGGAAACTGGTTGGCCAGAGGATAAAAGAATCACGTTATTCTATCGAGGTCTACGCGGAGAACTTAAAGATGTCCTGGCACAAGTTGTAAATCCGCCCCAAGAATGCACTGAATATATAGACTTAGTGGTCCAATTGGATCACAGGCTGCAAAACTGAAAAGCAGATCGGTCCAAGTTTGAAACCCGGGTGTTGGCCAAGACCCACGCTAACCCCAAGGGGGCTGATGCCTCGGAGCCTATGCAAAACAGAGGTGTTAAAGGACCCCTAACTCAAAAAGAACGGGAAAGAAGACGACAGATGCAATTATGCCTTTATTGTGGGTCCTCTGGACACTTTCTACGAGATTGCCCGGTTAAGCCGCCCAAGAAGGTGGTAGGAGCCGCTGATAAAATCCGTGGAAACTCTGTAGCGGGAAACGACCATGCCCGGCAAGCGTAGGGGTCCGCTTGCCGAGCTTGAAAACTAACTCTCAGACCTCGCATTTCATTGTGCCAATGGTCCTCGTAGATCCGGAACAGCCTAAACGGTTGCATGCTATAAAGGCATACATCGATATCGGGGCTATAGGAAACTATGTGGATCGAGAATTGGTCTCTAGGATAAACCTCCCTCTGCATCCTAAAACCAACAAAGATGTCATCACCACAGTAGATGGAACCGAAATTGCCTCTGGACCGGTAACACAGTCCACAGCTGAGGTGACACTTGTAGGTCCGGATGGCCATTGGGAGGCAGTTGTGTTTGATGTAATCAAGGCTCCACAGTTTCAGCTTATTCTCGGAATCCCTTGGTTAGAGACACATAATCCTCGAATTGATTGGCGAGCGAAGAGAATAACCTTCCCGGATTGTGCACAAACCTCCTACCCAGAAAATCCAAAGATTAATCTATCATCAGTAACCTCTGTCCCCGTGCAACTACCTCCAGAGTACCAAGACTTTCAGGACGTCTTCCAAAAGGAACAGGCCAACACGTTACCTCCCCACAGATCGTACGATTGCCAAATCGATCTAGTGCCCGGTGCACAACCCCCTTGTAGCAGGATTTACGTCCTTACTGAACCAGAGAATCTGCATTTGAGACAATATTTAGATCAATACCTCGCCAATGGTTTCATTCGCCCGTCAAAGTCCCCGGCATCCTCAGCTTTGTTCTTCATGCCTAAAAAAGAAGGCGACCTTAGAACTTGTATCGATTACCGCGCATTGAACCAAATAACTGTTAAAAATCGTTACCCTCTGCCTCTGATCCCTGAACTCCTTGACCAGGTGAAGGACGCTTGCGTATACACCAAGTTAGATCTCCTGGGGGCTTATCATCTGGTACGAGTAAAAGAAGGCGACAAATGGAAAACGTCCTTCCATACAAAATATGGACTATTCGAATACCAGGTGATGCCTTTCGGGTTGTGCAACGCGCCTGCAGCCTTCCAATTCTTCATGAACGATGTCCTTCGGGAACTCATCGATGTCTGTGTTGTCGTGTATATCGATGACATTCTTGTGTACTCCTCTTCGGAATCTGATCACAGAAAGCATGTCAGGGCCGTCCTAGAGAAACTGCGCCAGCACAAACTGTTTGCCAAGCTGGAAAAATGTGTTTTCCATACCACCGAGGTTGAGTTTCTCGGATTCATCCTGACACCTAAAGGGGTCCGAATGGATTCACGGAAAGTGGATGCCATCCTCAAATGGCCATCACCTAGTTCGGTGAAAGGTGTCCAAAGCATGCTTGGTTTTGCCAACTTTTATCGCAGGTTTATCCCGGAGTTTTCACGTGTGGTGCAACCCATCACTGCACTCTTGCGAAAAAATAAACGTTTTGAATGGACCGAGGAAGCCGAACAGGCCTTTCAGGAGTTGAAAGCTAAGTTCACGTCCGCACCTATTTTGAAGCACCCGCGTCCCGATCTCCCATATATAGTCGAAACCGACGCGTCCAGCTTAGCCATGGGAGCTGTCCTGTCTCAGAGAGACCCTGAAACCAACCAACTGCACCCCGTAGCATTTTGGTCCAGAAAGTTCTCACCGCCGGAGATAAATTATGCGATCACCGATAAGGAACTATTAGCCATTAAGTCCGCCTTCAAGGCTTGGCGGCATTATCTCCTCGGTGCCCGGCATACCATCACCGTGATCACTGATCACCGAAATTTACAATATTTAAAAACTGCCAAGGCTCAATCGTCTCGACAGCTCCGATGGGCTTTGTTCTTTGCTGAGTTCGATTTTGTAATCACCTACCGCCCCGGCTATAAGAATGGTAAGGCGGACGCTCTATCCCGAATTGGAATGGAAGAAATAGACACAAACTCAGAACCTGTGCCAATAATTCCTGAACAAAGAATTTTGGGGATAACCACTTTACAAACCCTTGAAGACATTCAAGCATGAGTGAAACAATTCCTGGACTCTTCAGCCTTGCAGGATTGGATCAAAAGGGGGTCTAACTTTTCAGTCAAGAATGGCTTACCTTACTTCCAAGGACGCTTATTTTTGCCAGAAAAGGAATTGCAAGAACTGGTTATTTCCCGTCATCATGATACCCTGATGGAAGGACATCCTGGCATTGCCAAAACAGAGGAAAAGGTTAAACGACAATTCTGGTGGCCTTCCTGGCGAAAGGATATTAAATCTTTCGTGATGTCCTGTGGAGTTTGTGCCCAAAACAAAGGTCAAAAGACAAGACCCGCCGGTCTTCTTCAGCCCTTAGACATTCCACCAGCACCTTGGCACACCCTGTCACTAGATTTTATCACAGACCTGCCCTCTTGTAATGGTTACAATACTATTCTGGTCATGGTGGATTTATTTTCCAAAATGGCCCACTTTATTCCGTTAAAAGGATTACCTTCAGCCTTTGTTCTTGCCAAAGAATTCCTCGAAAATATCATCCGTTTGCATGGATTCCTGTCCATACTAGTCTCCGATCGGGGAAGCCAGTTTATTTCTCATTTTTGGAAAAAGTGTTGTCAACTGGCACAAATCGACGTAAGACTCTCGACCAGCCACCACCCACAGACCGATGGTCAGACGGAGAGAACGAACCAGACCCTTGAACAATATCTACGATGTATGTTGCACCAATCGGAGGGTAATTGGAAGGACATTTTATGGGTGGCAGAATATGCATACAATAACTCGATACACTCTGGAACTGGTCAGAGCCCCTTTTATACCCTATATGGACATCACCCTCGTACTTCAGACTTGGACTCACCTCTGAGCCTTGAAATGCCCGCAGTGGACCATTTGCATTCTACGATTACTCAAGCCTTCAAGGATGCAACTGCACATTTGCAACATGCGAAAGGGAAATACAAAAAGAATGCGGATCTGCATCGAAGAGAGGCGCCTCCATACCAAATAGGGAATCAAGTATGGTTGGCTACCAAACACCTATCACTCAAGGGGCCTCGAACTTTTAATCCAAGGTATTTAGGCCCTTACTCGATCAAATCTATAATCAACCCAGTGGCAGTCAAGCTCGATCTACCAGCTAACATGCGGATTCACCCCGTTTTTCATGTGTCACTTTTGAAACCAGTACACCCAGGAACCAGATTGACAAAGCCCCCAGAACCGATTCAGATAGATGGGGAGCCTGAATTCGAGGTGAAGAACATTTTGGATTCTAAGATCTCAAAATCAAAACTTTTCTATCTAATTGATTGGAAAGGGTACGGGCCTCAGGAAAGGTCTTGGGAACCCAGTGATCACGTACATGCACCTCGGCTGGTAAAAAGGTTCCATCAGAATTTCCCAAACAAACCGAAACCTCCAGAAGGAATGACCTTGGGAGGGGCCTTGGGGGGGAGTGTTGTCATGATGCCTACCCCCGGAGCACCAGGCCAGGCCCAGCACCCCCGGAAGCAGGCATCATGCCCTCGGGTAAAAGCCCAGCGGCCCCTTATAGGGGCTCCTTGGACTCAGTCCTGGCGCCTTTGGCGCCAGGCTCATGTTGGACATCAGTCCTGGCGCCATAGGCGCCAGGCTCATAAAGGGAGGTGTTTTGTGCACTTACCTGATGCAGACCATGCTGCACGCTTCAGGCCTCCCTGAGACCTGAAAGGGACTATTTTTTCATAGGGACTATTTTTTCACTCGGGCGTGGCCAGGGAAGGATACATACCTAGTTGGGGAAGAATACATACCTGGGACATCTTTGGAGGCTATTTAAGCCACACCCAGACAGCAGCTCATGCTTCGCGTTGTTCTGCTTCCTGCAGCTTAACGCTCACCGTGTCTGCTCCTGCTCCTGGACTCCAGCCACGCCTGCCTCGAACCTGGAAGACCTGCAAGGAAGGAAGAGAAGAGAAAGGTGAAAACCAAGGACTATTTCAAACTTCTTACCTGCATCCGGAATCTTCTCGCCAGCATCCCTGAAGAAAGACTTCCATTTAAAAGCATCACGTTGCTCGCTGCCGCGCCACGCTTCACTCACCTGTCCTCGAGACATCTCCCGGCTCCATCGCGGCTGTCAGCATCGGACGCCACATCTCTGCACCTAGGGGAGAGAGGAAGAAACAAAAGGTGAGCAGAAGGAACACAGAAGGAAAGCCTGATTAACAGCCATAATACTTACCGGCTTTTCTTCCACATTTCGGGTCGGTGCCGCCCCGTTGGCAGGTACCGTACCCCGGCCCCTATGGGGAAAGGACAAGAGACATTTCTGGGGAATGATAAGGACATTTAGAGGGATCGCCCTCATCACTACTCACCTCGGCAGTTTAACCCCTCGACGCATCGCCTTCATTCTGCACCTGAAATAAAGGACAGATCACAGGTTAGAAAGACAACATAAAGGGGGCCTCACTTGAACTTTGAACTTTCATAATTACGGCGCATCGCTCAGGAAAGTCAAGTGGATTTTGCCAGTGCCATTCTGAAAACCAGTGAAGTAACTGGACGAACACGCGCCCCTGCACCAGAAGCAGGATGGAAAGTTCATCCTTCCAAACCATAAGGTGAGCTTAAACCGGGGTTTGGAGGAAGTTAGAGAGGAACAAAGGGGGAAAGGGGAAAGTGGGGAGCTAGCACACTATTTTGCAGACTTTTAATCCCCTTTCTCATCTGCAGAAGGATATTCCTACGGGCCAGGCAAGCACGATTTGGAGGTCCTGTCCAATCGGTGTTCCGGGTCCTGCGCATCGCGCTAGAAGAGGCCACAGCAATCCAGACTAGACCAGCGCCCCCGTGGGAACCAGGTGAGCGTTACAGCTGCCCACACCCAGGTAGCCCTTATGGACTACCAATGGGGAGTGGAAGACCACAGGACCAGTGTTATAATGAACCCCAAATGCAACAAAGACAGCCACCACCACAGCCACATCACAGTGTATCACAGCCCATGGCATGACACAACACTGTGGGGAACGCCAGCAATAACAGCTTTACAACGGCTGCAAACGGTGCATCTGCACCACTCTGTGGTGCAACAGTAGTCGGAGATAATGTCTTTTCAGTGCCAGGACAAGAAAGGTACACAGATTAGGACAGCCCACAGGGAGCACTTGCGTGTCCAGTCCTATCTACCACCCTACGTGCAGAAGTGGAACCACTAGCGGGGGCCGAGATAGAAAATAAGCAGTTTATCTTTATGGTAGACTCAGGAGCAGAAAAATCATGTCTTATGGAAGGGCGGTTTCCGCTCTAGGGCAGGAATTTGGAAACACAGGGGTCCTCTGGGGCTTTCTTAAAAGTTCCTTACACGAAAGATCTTGATATAATGGTGGGGGGAAAAACAGTGCGCGCACCCTTACTGTACCACGAAGACGCACCAATTAACATGCTGGGAAGAGATTTGTTAAGCAAATTGAATATGAGCATTTCATTTATAGAGCGGGGGATAGTGTGTTCCACCCGAGGAGTGTGCCCAGTACGAGCAATGTTGATGATCAGTACAATAATGAATGAAGTTGCAGTGCGAGGGATACCCATTGATATAGACATGTTTATCTATGGCATCAAGGTGTTAGCCCGAGTAGTGCCTAAAATAACAAGAAAAGAGTGGAGGACACCATCAGACTTTATATTTCGCCCAATCACAAGTGTAGATATCGTGCCAGGCACAAAAATGTCCATAAACATTGAGGCAGTTTAGGTATCCAGTAAACGTATTGTGCTCATAGGCTTGGACTTGGGTGCGAGTGGAGAACTGTGCTATGTATAGATCCCAACATAATGCTCAGAGACATAACCGATGAAGAATTATTCACTGATAACAAAGATGATGGACAGATAATAATGGAAATAAGCATACCATGCAACATTATGATCCAGTACAGAGAGGTACACAACCCACTTAGGGCCAGTGTTGGTGCCCCACCAACAATATTTGAGGAAGACATGGCAAAGATGGCACCAGAAATTTGGACTACAGGCCCACATGATGTAGGGCTCCTGCATGAAGTTACACCCATAAAGATAAACCCCAAACCAGGTGCCATACCGCCGAGAGTGAAACAATACCCAATACCCAGAGAAGCAGAAGAAGGAATTAGGGAAACAATAAATGCACTCCTGAGCCAAGGTATCATAGTGCCATCAAACTCCCTGTGTAATACGGCAATCTTCCCAAACAAAAAAGCAAAAGGAGGGGCATGGAGGATTATCCAAGATCTCCGCCCACTCAATGACGTCATCCAAAAAGAACCTCCTAATTGGACCTCATCAGTAGGGAGGAGCTGTGCCTCTCTAAGAGTAGTGAGCAAGGGGTCCACGTCTGGATTCTGCTAGTAACTTAGGGTGAGACCCAAAGTTACTTGAATATGCAAATTAACAAGGGGGGTCCTGGGAGTCCCTCTGCCAGATATTAGTCCTGGTTATGAGAGACTTACCCAGAGTCTTTAGCTCACTATCTTTCACAGAGAAGAAATATCCCAAACATATCAGTCTTTGTCCTACCCTGGGGCAGTCCAGCGCCGAAATGCTAGGCAATTCTCCTCTGAACAAGAGTACCAACAGCATCCCCAGACACGTGTTTGGGTCTGGTTGGACCTCATCAGTAGGGAGGAGCTGTGCCTCTCTAAGAGTAGTGAGCAAGGGGTCCACGTCTGGATTCCCCTAGTAACTTAGGGTGAGACCCAAAGTTACTTGAATGTGCAAATTAACAAGGGGGGTCCTGGGAGTCCCTCTGCCAGACATTAGTCCTAGTTACAAGAGACTTACCCAGAGTCTTTAGCTCACTATCTTTCACAGAGAAGAAATTTCCCAAACATATCAGTCTTTGTCCTGCCCTGGGGCAGTCCAGCAACGAAATGCTAGGCAATTCTCCTCTGAACAAGAGTACCAACAGCATCCCCAGACACGTGTTTCAGTCTGGTTGGACCTCATCAGTAGGGAGGAGCTGTGCCTCTCTAAGAGTAGTGAGCAAGGGGTCCACGTCTGGATTCCCCTAATAACTTAGGGTGAGACCCAAAGTTACTTGAATATGCAAATTAACAAGGGGGATCCTGGGAGTCCCTCTGCCAGACATTAGTCCTGGTTACAAAGGGGTACAAGGTGGATAAAGGGAAATTACAATACTGCCTTGCCGAAGTTGTATACCTCGGACAGTTGAAATCAAAAGACGGGAAATGAATACTGCCAGACAGAGCAGCTGCGATACGCAACATAATCATACCAATAACAATGAAGGACATGCAAATATTTCTTGGCATATGTAACTATTGCCGAGCATGGATCCTTGATTACGCAGCATACACACGTCCATTACTGCAAGCACTAAAAGAAGCGCAGAAGAACAGAGCCCCAATAAAATGGACACATGACATGATGACCCAGTACTTTAGACTAAAAGACCTCATTGCAGATGCTCCAGTCCTCGCAAACCGAGATTATGAGAGGGAATTCTTCCTGTTCTCACACTGCAATGGAACACTGATGACAACAGTACTGACACAATAAACATCATTAAGCCTCAAACCATTGGCCTACTACAGTGGAACACTAGACGCGGTGATGCAAGGTCACTTGGCGTGCAAACAGGCTCTCGCAGCTGCGGCCTTCGCCATTGAAAAGAGTGCCACAATTGTGATGGGATGTTCAGTAACACTATATGCCGTACATTCATTATTTGCAATTCTCGAGCGGTCAAAGTCGACACTGATAACACAAAGAACAACAGCATATGAAATAATAATTTCTAGCCCCAATGTACATATAGTTAGGTGTAAAACGGTAAACCCAGCAATGTTCATAACAGAGTCATGCACAATGGAGGACATGCAGGAACATGACTGTGCAACGTATGAGGGGGAGGGTGATGATATTCCCAAAGCAAGTGAAAATGCCCTGAAGGAATGAGAAATATACTTCATCGATGGCTCAGCATCAATAATTCCGGAAACAGGTGAAAAACATGTAGGAATGGCAGTAGTACGAATGGAAGAAGATAGCCATGAAACAATCGTCCAAAAGCGCCTCCCGTCCCATTACACCGCACAAGCAGTGGAACTAACTTCATTAATTGAAGCATTACGCACAGCCAAAGGATGCACAGTGACGATATATTCAGATTCAGCATATGCAACTAGCACTGTTCATTCAGGACTATCGCGCTGGCGTAGGAGGGGGTTCAGACGAGCAGATGGCTCGCCAGTACAGCACGCTGCACTATTGAATGAGCCATCGATCTGTAGTGGCAGTGGTGAAATGCCAGGCCCATACCAACAACACAGATGTGATCTCATTGAGGAACGCAGCAGCCGACGCAGCAGTGAAGGAGGCCTTGTATTTCAATACAACACCAGCAACAGAATGCATTGTAAAAGCGGCTACTCCAGAACCACTAGAAGGAGCTTATAGTAAGACACCCATAGCACAGCTAATAGAGCTACAAAGGAGAGCACCACCGGAGGAGCAAGAGTTGTGGAGCAAACGGGGGTGCAAACAATCAGCCACAGACCTCATATGGAGGCAGGAGACAACGGGAAAAGTAGTGATGCCGGTAGAATTACTAGAAGTAGCATTCCAACAGCTGCACTTCCCAGCCCATGTGGCGAAACAACACATCGCAGCAGACATTCAGGGACATTGGTTTGTCCCTAATTTACAGGAGCATTTGTCAAAGTTTGTCATAGAGTGTAGGACATGTCAAACATACAATTCAGGGATGACACTGAGGACATTGCGAGGTACTTTGCCACGACCAGTAGGGCCATTTAGAGACGTCCATATTGACTATGTCGACATGGGAGAGAGATGTAATGGAGCAAGATACCTAATTGTGGTGGTGTGTCCCTTCTCAAGGTGGGTGGAGGCGGGTCCATGTCCCCACCCAGACGCAAAGTGTGCGGCGAAGTTTCTAGTACGAGAAATGTTTTCCAGGTGGGGAATATGTGATGTGATATGGTTAGACAATGGCACACACTTTGTGAATGTACTGGGTTTGCGGCAAGCAAGCATACCTGCATCTACCCGCATCCTGGAAGGGTACTTGCGCCTTAGCCACTCTCCATACAGCATTGATGGTAATACAAGAAAGCCATATCCAAGGGGCAGCAGAGGATTTGGCTGGCAGATCGGCAGCAGGAGATTCGGCTGACAAGTCGGCAGCAGGGCAATCGGCTGGTCCATCGGCAGCGCACCAACGAGAAAACACAGAACTTCCAGCTTATGAACTATTGTCAGAATACGAGCTGAAAACAAAGTTGTCATGAAGCAAAAGATCATCCAACTACATTTTGTCCGAATCATCAAAACTCCTTGCTGAGATCCCGCAAAAATACAAGCTGTTCTCATCTGCAGACATTTTTTACATCGCTCCTAACACCAGGGCTCCAAGCGCGAGCAAACGCCAAATGGCTGCAAATAGTACGCTGGGAGCTCATCCAACTGGCCAACAACACTGAACAAGGATTCAACGTTATAAAAATAGAGCTCCGCGCCCTACGCCTAATGACAATGCAAAACAGATATGTTCTAGATCTCCTTACGGTGATGGACGGTAGTGTTTGCCGAAAAATTGGGGGGCCTGTTGCACATTCGTGCCATCCGGAGATGCAGATAACGGGACACTCCCACATGTGATAACAGCAGTCCACAATCTAGGAGAGAAGATGAGAACAGAGGGCGGAGCGGAAGAAAGTACATGGTTTGACAACTTGTTCAGCTGGATACCATCATGGGTAAATGTGATGATGAAAATACTAGTTCCTATCATCGTCTTTGTGTTACTATTCTTCTGCGTGTGCCAACTGGGACTCCGGTGTTGTGCAAAAAGTATGCCTACCTCGACTATGATGATGGTAACAATGGGCCGACCGACAACGGTAGTGTTATGAAGACGAATGGGACTCAGGTAAGTCTTCATATAGGTTGTTTATTTAAGTACAGGATGAAAAGACCCCCCACAACTGAGGACCCTTCTGTTTCAGTCCAGAGACACCAACTGCCAAACATAGAACATTGAGAACAACATAAAGACTTGCAGGCTGGTTCTATGACATCACCAGAGCAAAGTGAACCAGATTAACATAGCATTCTAATTCATGCTTATCATGCATTACTACTCTGAATAAGCAACTTCACAACACATCTCCCCTTTTTTTTTTAAATGTATGTGTATACAAAACTCATTTTCTTAAAGATGTGTGTGTATACAAAAACTAATTTGCATTACCACATTTTCTCACCTCTGACTCTTCTCACCTCTGACCTCTCTTCACAGTGGCAACTCTACTTTTGTTCCAAACCTGACCACCATCTACTCGCACTGCACCCTTCATAACTGCAATTACCCTAACTGGGTCAGAGTATAATGGCTCTCCGTTCCTCTTTACCACACCTTTTTTTATCCTTACCCAGTCACCTCGTTCCACATGCAATTCCTTTCTTCCTCTCTTCTTGTTTTCCCGCATGACCCACTCACTCGTCTTCTTCTTCAAAACATGCCTCACTTGATCAATGACCACATCCGAATCTCTGCTCCTCCCTAACCATGGAGGACATGCTATAGAGGACGGTTTTTGACCCCTCATTAGTTCAAAAGGACACAATCCAGTAGTTGTGTGAGGTGCCATGCGCAAAGCCCACATTCTGTTTCGAATGGTTACCAACTTGTCAAAACCACACTGTTCACCCATGCGCACGCTCTCCATCACACATCTATTTAACCTTTCTACCATTCCGTTGGTTTCAGGATGGTATAATGCTGCCCTCTTATGGGCTACTCCACACTTCTTTAAATATGCAGGAAATACACCTTCCACAAATTGAGTTCCATTATCCGTGAGAATGCTTTCAGGTAAACCTTCACTTGCAAAAATTTCCTGCAACACCTTCACCAAGTTTTCTCCTGATATTTCACGGACAACCTTCAATTCTACCCACCTGGAAAATAAATCAACCACCAGAACCACATACTTTCCTCGTCTATATCCTAGCTCAACCGGACCTAAAATGTCCATTGCTATTTCACTCCAAACCTTGGTTGGGACACCTACATCAATAAGAGGTTGTTTTCTAGCCTCCACCCCCTTCCCACTCTTGATGCAAAAATGACATTCTGCCAGGCGATTCTCAACCTCTTTGTCAAATCCCGGCCACCAATAATCCGATCTCAAAACCCCCTCCCTTGGTTTTGGTAATACCAATATGACCACTATGAGCTAGGTCAATAATCCTTTTCCGTATCCCTGCCGGAACAACTGCTCTCTCCCACCTGAACAGCACACCATCATTAACAGACAATTCATCCCTAACCTCCCAATAAGGTCTTTCCTCCTCGACCAATTCAGATTTGTTGGCCCAAACAGATGTCAGTATATAAGTAATTACCTTGCTAATAATTTCGTCCCTTCTAATCTCCGCCAACCACTCTTCCTTAGACACGATTCCTTCAGTGTTCACAAACACCATTTCCATTTCCATCTCCTCAATTAACCCTTCCTGGGTTGCAACTTTCACCCTTGAAAGATTGTCTGCTAACATGTTCTCCTTCCCGGGAATGACCTCCATAGAAAATGTGTGTGCTTGCATCCTGGTAACCCACACGGCTACCCTGCGTGACACCTTATCCAAACCTTTACTTTCGAAAATAACCTTTAGGGCCTTATGATCCGTGCGTAAAATAAATTCCATACCCCACACAAAATTCCTGAACCTCTGAACTGCCCAATACCATGCTAGAGGTTCCTTCTCGAGCACGAATACCTCAACTCTGCACCTTTCAACCCACGTGATGCATGTGCTATCACTTCTTCTGAACCATCATCCTGTTTCTGCGAAAGTACTGCACCTAGACCACCCTCGCTGGCATCTACTGTGATGATGGAACATCTCCTCGTGTCAAAACATCCTAGCGGCCGGCCCATATCAATCTCTTGTTTGATCCTTGCAAACTCCATATCACACTTTTTGTTCCATATGAACTCAGCACCCTTTTTTAGAATCTTCCTCATTTCCAACACCTTGGATGCATAATTCATGACAAACTTTTGATAGAATTCCGTCATGCCCAAAAATGAACGCAGTTCACTTTTATTGGTTGGCTTCTCAATCACCTTTATCGAATTTACAATGCTCTCCTTGGGTTTCACCCCTTCGTGTGAAACTTCATGGCCTAAGTAATCAACTTTGGAAACAGCAAATTTACACTTTTCCTGCCTCAACGTGATTCCTCTCTCCTAAAAAATTCTCAACACCTCGAGCAATCTTTTGTCATGTTCTTCCAGCGTTTCCCCACATACTAAAACATCATCTTTGAAACAAAACACCCCCTTCACACATCTGAGTAACCGATCCATCACTTTTTGAAAAAACGACGAGGCCGATGCTAATCCAAAAGGCATCCTTCTAAACTGAAAAACTCCCTTGTGATTGATGAAAGCAGTACATTTTCTACATCCCTCCTCCAACTCAATCTGGTGATAAGCTGAGGCCATATCCAATTTTGAAAAGAATTTTCCCCGCCCAACCATGGTTAACATTTCACACATGTTAGGCAACGGGTGCCTATCAACCATGACGCATTTGTTGAGTTCACGCATGTCTATACACAATCTTAGATCCCCTGAACTCTTTTTAACAACGAATACCGGGGACACCCATTCAACACCTCCTGCCTTCTCAATTACACCCGACTGTAACAAATTCATCAACTCCTTTTTGACCCCTTCCCTTAAGGACAATGGTACTGGTCTGAGCTTCGCAGCCACGGGTGTACTATTCCGCTTTAGTACGATATGGTGTATAAAACCTTTCACTTTCCCCATGTTCCCATTGAACACACCTCTGTGCTCTTCTACATATTTGCATGACCCTACACATGATCCTGACACCTGGAAGACCTGCTCATCTTTGTTGGGATCTAGCCTGATGGCAAGATTTTTCTGCTCCCTCCATCCTAATAAGGTCTGACCCCTTTTTGTTATGTAAACCTTGCCATTACACTTGCGTCCCTTGAACTCAAATTCGCACCAGACATACCCCAATAAGTCAATCTTATCTTGATTATAACCACCTGGATTTATATCAGGTTTGGATAAGCCGGACACTATTCCTTGCATGTCCTTCTCAAACACACTTTTAGGCACTACAGTAATTTTAGACCCAGAATCTGCCATCATGGATATCTCATGGCCATTCACTTTAACTAACGCATACGGACGCTCACAATCATCCATGTCTTTGCTCTCCGACACAACATTAACAGTGTTAATAACAACACTCTGCAATGGAACGGACATTTCCTCTTCAGACGATCTTCCATCTTCTTCTTCATTCACATATAAGACTTTCCTTTGATTACTCTGTCCAAATTGAAAGTTTTTACAGCAGTTTGCATAATGCCCCTTCCTTTTACACCTAGCACATGTAGCCCTGCGACCCGGGCATACAACAGATGATGCAAAATGTGTGTTGCTAGCACAACGGAAACACAGTCTTTCCTCCTTCTTCTCCGTCTTCTGCACTGTCTCTTGACCTCTTTTCTCCTCTACAACTCCACGACTTGACTGCCGAGTCCTGGACTTTTTCTTTGGCTTCCCATCAGTCACACTTAAGACTTTGGATTTGTTCTCCTTTGGATCTCCCATCTCATTCTTAGATAACTTGGCTACACACGCTAAGGAATGTTCTACTCTTCTTGCAATGTCCAACACTTCATCTAAATTTGGCTCATCTCTCAGCCATATCTCCTCTCGAATTTTGTTTGCCCTGCAATGTGTCATAAACTGATCGCGTATGTGTTCATCAAATTTATCTTGGAATTTGCAAGACAAGGCAAGATTTCTCAACGCCGTTACATATTCTTCCAACGATTCTCCAGATGCCTGCACACGCATGCGAAAGTTATAACGCTCCAATATAGTGCTGGTCTTTGGGTTGAAGTGCTTATCCAACTTCATCAAAGCCACTTTATGGGCCATTGGGCCCATAAAATTTTAACAGGTCCAGGAATTGGCATATAAATTGGTGGACCTGCGATGCCCGGTACACCTGCCATGCTGCTGAGCAAGGCTCCTAGCTGGAACAGTAGACTGTTTCAATGAACACCTCTTGGCTGTGAAAAAGACTCTTGGCCGGCTCTCCACACTCGTATAGTTGCAGTAGGTGCACAGTAAAATTCTAACAGTACAGCTCCTAGTTTTGCAACAGAAAAAAAAATCGCACTGAGAAAAGAATTTACAGAGTATCAATGAACCAACATCATCTTCTTCTGCATGTCGAACCTACACTTGTCCATACGGTAGGTTGCACTGCTATGTGTGACCACTGGGCCATGCATTTTTATTATTTTTTTCAATTGTGCCGTGCGCGCTTTACCATCAATACGGTATTGCTCTCAACTGTGTCCTGCCCACCGCCTGCCCGTCAACCAAACTCGGCGTATGAAAATCCAAAACGCAGTGTCGTTGCCGCTCACAGACACTGTGAGCCTCCTCGCCTCACACGGGTGAACTACTCCTTCGCTTCTGTGCCTCGGAGCGAGGCAGTGCTGCTGGGGCCCGCGCACTTTTCCCCCGTAATGTACGGCGCGGGGAACGACCTTGTCTGGCCCGGAAAGCACACGGATCAATGGGACTGCGCAGCAGGCCTCCGTCGGCGCTGGCAGGGCAACGCGCGCGGCACTTACTTGAGTGTGGACGGCAGGAGCTCACGCTGGAGGCAACGACGTCCGATTACCTCGTTCAAAGGCCCGCTCCTGCACAGCCAAGAGGTCGGGCGGCCCAGAGCACCGGACAGCAGGAGAGGGCACGGCGGGTCTTCACTCCCTCGGCAGTCACTAAAGGAAGCGGAGCGACTTACGCGCTGGAGACAGGTCGTGGGAGGTCTCCTGTCATCCCATCCTCGTCGCCAATGTTATGAAGACGAATGGGACTCAGGTAAGTCTTCATATAGGTTGTTTATTTAAGTACAGGATGAAAAGACCCCCCACAACTGAGGACCCTTCTGCTTCAGTCCAGAGACATCGACTGCCAAACATAGAACATTGAGAACAACATAAAGACTTGCAGGCTGGTTCTATGACATCACCAGAGCAAAGTGAACCAGATTAACATAGCATTCTAATTCATGCTTATCATGCATTACTACTCTGAATAAGCAACTTCACAACAGGTAGCAACTATGATAGATGCCCAAATACAAACAGGGGAACATAACCCTCCAAAGTACAGGATGACTGCCATCTACAGGCAATATGGGGACAGGGTTGATAATTTATACCACACCACAATAAAGGAACCAACAGAATTACAATGGTATAACGAGGTATGGGTAGACTTGGACGGGGATGGTGGGATATACTTAACATGTACTCCAGATGAATATGCAAGAAGAGGGAATAGCTTGAGAAGTGTATGCAGAACATGGATGCCAATAAAGGGTACCCCAGCCTGGGAAGAAGCAGTCGCTGAAGCTGAGTACTACAGAAGGGAGAACAAAAAGAATAAAGTGTCATAATTTTTTACTTTAGATGTAACGAAAGGGGGGAATGTGTGGGAGCGAGGGGCCATCAGGCCCCTTGTGTTCTCAACTTCTCAGTACAAAACTCGGACCAAGTGCCTCCAGTAGTGGGTTCGCCCCTTGCCCTTATGCAATGTTA
Organism: Ambystoma mexicanum; assembly: GCF_040938575.1. Taxonomy (NCBI): domain Eukaryota; kingdom Metazoa; phylum Chordata; class Amphibia; order Caudata; family Ambystomatidae; genus Ambystoma; species Ambystoma mexicanum. The sequence goes on from NC_090925.1 coordinate 383,673,204, forward strand.
ACCTTCGTTGACTTTCGCATAGGTGGGACCACTGAGCAGGACACGGGGCATCCATTTTTGTACCCCCTTTCGACTCCATCTTGGTGACTAGGCCTCACTGCGATAGTACAAAAATGCTTCTCTTCCTTTTTTTCACAGCAGTCCGGCCAGGTGCGCAGGGCACAGAGCCCCCACCCCCGTTCTCACTCTGACTGGAAAACTTTGAGGGTCCATTCTCACGCTGAAGCCGGAGATGCTTGCAACACAATAATAAATATAACACATCGCTCTTCCTCTGAGATCACTGTCCTGCATGTGAACCAGCATGAGCTAAGCACATAGCTCGTCCATCTCCACAAACGTGTCATTGCCTCTCCGGCACCCTCGCCAGGGGAAACTTACTGCCATTGTGACCCTGTGTCCCTGCAAGATATTCCTTTCATGTGCCAGACCACTGACCGTGCCATGATGCCCACCCAGCAGATCCCCAACTAACATTAGACCCCTGCTGCAATATATTGTTGCCTACCACTAACAAATGCCACATACCAGAGATTCATATGTGTTCGGACCTTAACTTCAACCAGTGTATTATAGCGGTCAAGACCCTTAACCTAAGACTTGTATAATCCTATGTTATTGATAGTATAGATATGTGTGTGACTTTTATAGAGGCATGATAAACTACTGAAGGTCTTTTGAACAATTATTATTTAGTGCATGCATTTTTTGAGAATATATTATGTTAGCTTAGCCCCCACCCCTGCCTCCCAGCAACCTGACCTTCACCCATGCGGAGCACAGATGACTGACGTCAATCCTCCCGCCAACCAAGTGACCAACCCGGATGAAGAGATGCCACCCCACCTGAGACATCGAGTGAACTGACCAATCCGGGACCAACGTAGTATCCTATGTTAGTTGCGCCATTTACCCTATAAAACGTAATGTAATGATAACTTGTACGGAGTGCTCTCAGATATCTCTTGAATATTTCTTGAACTCTCGAAGCCTGCTCTCTTTGCCTTATTCCCCGTCAGGGATGTGTTTGTTTTATTCTTTTGCACGTCAAAGACGGGGAGGGCACAAACAAAACGTACAAAGAAAACCACAGCAATTATAAATACAACCGCGTTGTATTTATGACTGCAGCGGCTTTCACTTTGAGTCTCCTGGGCTCCTCCGACCCGGGGGTGCCCAGGAGACTCAAAGTGAAAGAAGCTGCATTTATAAATACAACGCGGTTGTATACAACATTTCCCAGGCTTCTCTGGCCGGGGGAGCCCGGAAAACTTAAAAAGAAAACTACAACAATTATAAATACAACTGTGTTGTATTTATGACTGCGGCAGCTTTCGCTTTCAGTCTCCTGCCCCCCCCCCCGCTGCGGGGCCACCGCAATCATAAATACAACACTGTTGTATTTATGATTTCCATGGTTTTCTAACCACGGCAATCATAAATACAACAAAGTTGTATTTATAATTGCTTTCCCTTTGCTTGTAAGCAAGTCCAGGCATTTATGAATATTTCACCGGCATCCGGCAGAGTTTTCATAATTGCTGTGACTTTGTTTTCTAGTTTCCCACATGGGTGGTCGCATACCTCGGTCTAGAAATGAGGAAGAGCCTGGATAATTGCACACAGTTCCTTCCAATTGGAAGAATGGCGACTGGCAGGCCTCCCACATGCCCTGTGCCTAGTTTGTGCCCAGAGTAGCACCCACCCCAGTCCGCTGGTATCCATTGTCAGTATCAATGCCCAAGGAGGATCGAACAGGACCCCCCCACCAATTTAAAGACTGCCTCTGGGCCAACTGTGAGCAAGTATGGGTTTAATGGGAGGCCTTTCCCAGTGAACTGAAAAGACTGTGGGATCCAGATGCCTCCTCCAGCCCCCCCCCAGATGATGCAGAGTGGCTGATAGTCAGTTCCTCACTTTGACTGCCCGTGATGCTGGAAAGAATGCCTGCCCATTTCCACCTGGAAAGCTCTGCAAAGATAGCGTGATGGACTTTACGGGGTTAGCTACTGGCCCCAGATTCCCCAGTGCTGCAGAGACTCGATGGGTGTGGGACAAAGACTGCTCCCTTGTGTGGGCATGGATCGCTCAGTTATCTACATAGGGTGGAGTTTTACCCCCTGGCCAGAAGCAACACACCCACCACTGGGACATCATTGTGATGACATCCCTGGCTGCCAAGGTGGAGCCACAGGGGAGAACCACAAACGAGATGTGAAGTCCAGGTATAAGGAGCCAGAGATATTTCTTATTCTTTCTCTCAATCTCTACCTGGAAGTACACCTCTTGCAAATCTCTCTGACTTATTAGCACCCACTGGGATGACCTTGTTGATCTGCTGGATTGTTGCCATCTTGAATGCCATGGTTGTGACCCCTTTGCTCCAAATTTCCAATTAATCAGTTACCTTTGTGTGCCTTGTGCACCAGGAAGACACTGGCATGCAAACCCAGCCCCAACTCTGATCTAGGGAGCTTATGTTATGTCTTGTTGGTGGGTCGATCCCGAACATTCACAAGTAGAGCTTGCCTTCTTACCACCTTACTGGGTAGTAGAGCTTGCCTTCTTACCACCTTCCTGGTTAAGCTTGTAGTAAACATCCCAAATGATGGTGGGATCAACACAACTCCCACTCGTACAACCGAGGGCTGCCCCATATACTCATGGGCCCTTTATCTATTGCATTCAAGCAGGCCCTGCCTATCTCCCACCCTATGTCTGCAAACTCCTTGCCTGCTTTGCCTCCCTCTTACTTTACCCTTGCTCGTGCTATCTTTCCCAGCAGGTGCTCCATATGGGTCTCAATATCCCTTCGAGAAAGATTCAGCACTTTAAAACTACTACAGTGATGATTCGGTGCAGTAGTAAAGAATGTTATCAAAATATAACACCATTGTAATCTCCTATCCTTCACCCCCTTCTGATCACACACCCACACCGTGGGGGTGGGGTGGACTGGAATAGTCAGGATGGTGGAAGATTGGGGAGAACTGGGGCAATGGGTGGCTTGTTTCTGTTGGCATGAGGGATTCTGTGGTTAAACCAGGCTTCGACTAAGTGTAAGAACCCAACTTGAAGGCAGTGGCCTCCTTTGGAGTGTCCACAGAGGAACCCATGAGGGGGTAGATGATTGCCTATCCTAGTAGGACTTCTTTACTAAGGAGTCTAGTTTGCCGCCAGTCCGCCTCCTGTTAATTGTCTATCTTCATCAGACTCCTTACTAAGGAATCTAGTTTGCTGCAAGTCTGCCTCCTGTTAATTGCCTATTTTCAGACTTCTTCACTAAGGAGCCTAGTTTGCCGCCAGTTCGCCTCCTGTTAATTGCCTATTTTCAGTCTTCTTTAATAAGGAGTCTAGTTTGCCGCCAGTACGCCTCCTGTTAATTGCCTATTTTCAGACTTCTTTACCAAGGAGTCTAGTTTGCCCCAGTCCGCCTCCAGTTAATTGCCTATTTTCAGACATCTTTACTAAGGAGTCTAGTTTGCCGCTAGTCCGCCTCCTGTTAATTGCCTATCCTCATCAGACTTCCTTACTAAGGAATCTAGTTTGCTGCCAGTCTGCCTCCTGTTAATTGCCTATTGTCAAACTTCTTCCCTAAGGAGTCTAGTTTGCTGCCAGTCCACCTCCTGTTAATTGCCTATTTTCAGACTTCTTTAATAAGGAGTCTATTTTGCTGCCAGTCTGCCTCCTGTTAATTGCCTATTTTCAGACTTCTTCACTAAGGAGTCTAGTTTGCTGCCAGCCCACCTCCTGTTAATTGCCTATTTCCAGACTTCTTTACCAAGGAGTCTAGTTTGCCCCAGTCCGCCTCCAGTTAATTGCCTATTTTCAGACATCTTTACTAAGGAGTCTAGTTTGCTGCTAGTCCGACTCCTGTTAAATGCCTATTTTCAGACTTCTTCCCTAAGGAGTCTAGTTTGCCGCTAGTCCGCCTCCTGTTAATTGCCTATCCTCATCAGACTTCCTTACTAAGGAATCTAGTTTGCTGCCAGTCTGCCTCCTGTTAATTGCCTATTTTCAGACTTCTTTACTAAAGAGTCTAGTTTGCCGCCAGTACGCCTCCTGTTAAATGCCTATTTTCAGACTTCTTCACTAAAGAGTCTAGTTTGCTGCCAGTCCGCCTCCTTTTAATTGCCTATTTTCAGACTTCTTTACTAAGGAGTCTAGTTTGCCCCGATTTCTCTTCCAGTTAATTGTCTATTTTCAGACATCTTTACTAAGGAGTCTAGTTTGCCGCGAGTCCGCCTCCTGTTAATTGCCTATCCTCATCAGACTTCCTTACTAAGGAATCTAGTTTGCTGCCAGTCTGCCTCCTGTTAAATGCCTATTTTCAGACTTCTTCCCTAAGGAGTCTAGTTTGCCACCAATCCGCCTCCTGTTAAATGCCTATTTTCAGACTTCTTTACTAAGGAGTCTAGGTTGCCACTAGTCCACCTCCTGTTAATTGCCTATCCTCATCAGACGTCCTTACTAAGGACACTAGTTTGCTGCCAGTCCGCCTCCTGTTAATTGCCTATCCTCATTAGACTGCCTTACTACGGAATCTAGTTTGCTGCCGGTCTGCCTCCTGTTAATTGCCTATTTTCAGACTTCCTCCCTAAGACGTCTAGTTTGCCGCCAGTCTGCCTCCTGTTAATTGCTTATCCTCATCAGACTTCTTTAATAAGGAGTCTAGTTTGTCACCAGTCGACCCCTGTGAGTGGCACTTGAAGATGAATGCCCTTCTGGCTACTGTCAGTCTTTCAGTCCCGGACCTATGTATTATGGCAGGCTGCCACCACTATACCACATGCTGTGGCTGCTGCCATGATTGCAGTATCTAACATTAACGGTAGTTGCACCTAAACATCTGTAGTACTTGTCCACAGGATTTGGGGTTGTTTTCCCACAGTGGACATGTTTGAAGGCGAAACAACCGAAGATTATTTGCTCAAAATAATCTTCAGCCTTTTCTCCCCTGAACATTCCCGATGTGCCCAAACCCCTAACCACACCCCCTGCAACACCCCCAACCCCACCCTCTTACCTCAATTCCCTCTCACTGTGTCCCTGCGACGCCTGTTCCCTTTCACTTCCATGATCGGGAACTGGCACCGAACGGTCCTTTTCCTTTTTGTTTTTGTTGTTGTTTTTGTTTTTGGGTCAGCAATGGGGGTGTCCCCCGCAATCCCCGTTCAATATACTGTATAGTATAGTGAGCGGGGGTTGCGGGGGACATCCCCGCAGCCTTTTTCTTTTTTTCTTTTTTGTTGGGTCAGCTGCGGGGGTGTCCCCCGCAACCCCTGCTAACTATACTCCATAGTATAGTGAGCGGTCTGTTGCGGGGGACACCCCCGCTCACAGTATAGTAAGCGGGGGTTGGGAGGACACCCCTGCAGCCCCCGCAGTCATTGTGGCCGAAACCGTCCACAGCCAGTCCCTTCATTGATGGTGAATTTTAAGAGCTTGAAATCCTTAAGCATATATTGAGCGAAGTACGTCTCAGAAACTGGCCTGTGACGGAATAAATTGGATACTGCAGAGGCAAAGCCAACAGTTTTGGCTTACATATAGGTAGTAGGCATTTGCCAGTCACTGCTATTAGATGCCCAGGTACTCGAACCATTTGGCACTTGCTACCATCAATGGCCAGTTAATACCACTACAGAAGTGCCTGGCCAAGTGCTCTTCCCACGCCTACACCAACATCCAGACTGTTGGCATTGCCAATGCTTGTTTTGGTTTGTTATAAATCTGTCCAATAGTTATAAAAAATAAATCAGCTGCAAAGGGGGAGTAGCGGGTCCAAAAAAAGTTGATATATCTCCCATGGTGAACTGCAGAGGCTTTCAGATATGGAAATCTGCCGTTTTATTTCTCTGCAGTAATCCCAGGAACCGAAAAAGATATTTTGAGGAAGAAAAAGGAGGTTGTTTCACATTAGTGTAGAAGTGAGGAAAGGGAAGAGAGTTTGGGAGGTCTGGCGAGCCTGTTTTGAGGCAGATCGTTTTTGTATTACTGTGGGAATCACGTAAGATTCCAGCATGAGGATTTCAATTTATTTAATTGTTTTTTTTTATAACGCGTGGTTTTTAAGCACGGATCCAGGTTCGAACCTCTGTTGCTCTGCGTTGTCTTGTTTCCAAGACTAGCACGTTGCACAGTTTTATCCTGGTTCACTTCACATGATGCACTTCAAAAAGAAAAATAAGCACGCGTGGGTGTATGGACATAGGGGGAGAGGGTCAGGGAGGAATTACACAATGTGTGAGAGTTGGGGAGCTCTAGAAAGGAGTAGGGGTGCACATTGGGGAAGGGAAAGCCTTTTCCATGTTCAAGCATGTTCCTATTACCGTGGATACCAGCAAACACTGCATTCCCACAGGAATAATTACAGTGGCAGTACAAGCCGGCATTGAAGTGACAAGGTATGCTTGCACTGGAATTTGATAAGAAATGAAAGGAGGGGGTAATAAGCAGGGGGCAAAGACCACTAGCTATGGCCTGCCCAGTGGTTCATGCTCGTTTAATGGTATTGGTGCAACCAGGAAAGAGTCCACAGCCGAAGGCCACGGCTGATGGAATCTGGTTAGTTACTAGATAGGGGGATATGGGTCATGGCCTTTATTACTAATTGTTGCAACATGGACAGTGGCCACAGCCAAAGGCCTTGGCCAGCGGGCCATGTAGAAAATACAGTAAAACAAAATCCTTGACAGTCTGTGGCTTTTTTTAGTTAAAACAGAGATAAGATGGTCTAATTCATCACACCACAACCAATGCAGTTAGTGTGGAGAGTGACAGCACTCTTAACTCCGTGTCCTGCCTCGTTGCTCAATCCATGATATATATGAGATCACAGCAGGGATGAAAAATGACATCATGTGGAACATCTACAGGTGGGGCTCCGAGTTGAGAGTGTGGTCACTCTGCACACCCGCCGAATTTCATGAGTGTTGTTGCAATGAATCGGATCATCGCATCTTAACTGTGTGTGTAAGGGGTTGGGGGATGGGCTGGACCTAGGCCTGTTTCCTGGCCCGGGCAGGGCAGGGCAGGCGAAGGCAGGGGCCCACCCGGCAGGCTGCTCTCTATTGACTTGTAGATGACTGCGATGCGTTTGGAATATGCAAACAAAGGAATGTATGTTCCAAAGACAGCATGTGCGATGCTCTGAAGTCACACACCCTGTGCCCCTCATTCTTTGTGTTGACAGCCTTTAAAGTGGGGCAATTCATAAGTGATGGCTCATTTAGCAAGCCATTGTTTTTTCCACAGTATGCGCTTAATATTTCAGTGTTCAGAACCGAACATGGGGCATTTTTATTCAGGCCACAACAAGTATGTTAGTTGCCCAAACCTGTGCCTTCTGCAAAGAGAATTAACGTGCCACACAGAAAAGGTCTGTATTTGACACACCAATACTTTTTTTTCCATATATTACTTTTCAGTTACATATGGCACATCCCTGGGAAGGTTAACTGTCATTTCCTTGCTTAAGTATTCTGGTGGCTGCTTTGGGACATGGACTAAATGCCTCTGCTCAGCATCAAAGGTCTTTTCATTTTTTAATAAGCCAACCACTGCCTACCGCACACACCAGATGGCACCTCATTGTGACTTGGCACCTTGATTAGGAAAGCAGGGTTCATTGTGTGTCACCATGCAGACAGTAGTGCATGGCAAATCAATGCAGTGATGTAAGCAGCAATGGTTAGTGCACTGCACAAGTCACCACCATGTTGGTTAATGGCATCTATGTGGCGCTCCCATATGTAACAGCACATATGCCTGGAACGTTTTGTGTATGTGGCTCTGGCGTGTATGCCGTACTGTGCCCACACTTAAACGCATAAAGCAATCAAAGAAGTTGCCTCAAATTGTAAATCCACTAGGCCAAACACCCTTTCTACACTGCCAAACCATGATTTTCACTAGCTGCAGGCCATCACTATTAAGAGATGCTAATGCCAGCTCTGTTAGATAAAGCATTGGCCTGCTCTTTTTGCAGATATAACCCATGAGGCCTGTGTAATGGTGAGGAGGTAGTGGATGAGGAACTGTGGACCCTTTACCATGCATTAGAAGCCGGATTTGTTTAAAACCCTTCATCAGCTTATTACTGGTCAGGCTAAGGTTTGTAAGAGGTACAATCGTTTCTGTGTATCCTTTCTGTGCATTGTTTATTGGGTGTCTCTTGTAGGGCATCCTTTCCTGTCTATAGATATAATTCCCAAAATATGTTTCTGTGTTGGGAGTTGGGCATGCTCACACTGAGACCCAGCCCTTCTTCATGTAAAATTATTTTTTCAGGAACAAGAAGCCAAAGAGCCTTTGCACCCCATTTGAGTGGCTGATTTTCCAGCAATGTTATACTCACATCCAAAAACTTAAGCTGTTTGAATAAGTATGTATGGTTCATGGTTACACATATTTTAATGTTAGGGTGAGTGTTGTGAGCCGTGATGTAAGCAGCAAGCCATGTGTCTTGTTCTGGATTTAGAGATTCACACATACAATCCTTTTATCACAGATTTGTTTACCAAATATAGAAATCGCTGATCACTGCTATATTCCTGGAATTCTCTGCGATTTAATGCAAAACATACAGGAACCCTCATTGGTGCTATTTGTCCCCTTTCTCACACTCATAGAGGTATTTTAAAAGAGTGCCATAAGAGTGTACCAGACTGTCCATCTTGGAATGAAAACCTTCTATCAGAAAATAATTCTTATGGTTAGTCTAGGGAAATACAAGTGAGGTGGTACGAACAGAACACCTGCAACACAGGGCCAGTGGTCAGTGGGCCCTTAGACCCAGACAGGCTGGTCACACTGCAGTGTTTCAGTATGTGTTTTCACATTAGATTTCTTCTGTAAAGTACTTGGATTACAATGTAATGAAACCAGCTTAATTTATATAGCAATTATTTATTGATATTGAGGGGTTTTGTCGCACGTCACAGAGGTGTAGTTTGGGAGTGATGTTTGCCAGCCAGGGGTGGGGGTGTGCATGCTAGTGTTTCACCCTCGGCACCAGGTTGACTGGAATCTGCCCTGGGTGGAACCTATAACAGGAAAAAAAGGGTTGACTATAGGTTGATAAAAGTAAGTAAACCAAACTTGCCATGTTCAAAATGGAGTCTGTGCTGTGAAGTGTCTTTACTGCGCGGCAATTGCAGCGCATGTATTTACCCCGCCACAAATGCTGTGCAGTAAAGAAGCACAAGAGTGGTGTGTGTGTTTATCGGGGCGCTCAGGCACGCCAATGATCCGGAGAGGGTGCAGGACACGGAAGTCCCAAATGCGGTAAGTGGCAGTGAGCCTCCTTGCCAAGTTTCCTAGTTCCATATGTAACACTCAAGCCAGTCCTGCCGTTTGTTTCCAATTGCATGCTGGAACTTGTAGTTCTGTTTTTCCCATTGCAAGGGTGGGCTTAAAAGTCCCAGCATGCAGTGCGAGAAAAGAAATAGGACCGGCTCAAAGACTCTGCATGGAACTGCGAATCTTGACATTGATGGGTAAGGTGGGTTGTTGGGGTTGGTGATGCAGAAGGTGGAACCCCCCTCCATTAACGAGGCAGGGGGTGGGAGGTGAAAGGGGGGGCAGGAACAGGTCCCGCGCAAAAGTGCTCTGTGGCATCTGCTGCACGGGAGAGGCGCAGGCAGTAAATGCCACACACAGGAGCAATGGCCTTGAACCGTCTGTGTAATCACGTGGATCTGTTGGGCCCCCCTTCGTAGTTCTGAAAGTGTGTAGAAAACCCCCCACGAAAGGAACAATCCCAGGATCGTTCACGCTACAGGTAAGGGGGGGGGGTCTTGACATGGAGAGATGGTGGAGGATTTGCCTAGAAGGAAAGGTTTATGGGTATGTGGGAATCCTCATATGAGCGTGGATTGGGACAAGCGGGGGGGGGGGGGGGGGCCTGGGTTAAGGCTTTCCGTCTGAGCTCCAGCTGAGACATAAGTGCTCCCATTTCACGATTTCCAGAGACAGTGCGTCTCTGCCAAATAACCTCGCCGAGAAAGATTGTCTTCTGTACTAACCCCTACTGGGAGAGAATGCCCTCTCCTTTAGCGGCTACCGACTATAAAGGCAGACAGACTTCTGCCTGAGCCAACACAGAGACCCCTCGGGAGGCAGCCTTCTCTGTCTGAAAACCAAATAAAGGTTCGACGCCTTGCTTCTTCTCCGGGCAGAGTGCCTGCCTCCCTTGCGCTGTCCCAGAGAGAAGGGCTTCCGTCTGAGGCAGGCGCCCAACGCCATTGGGCTAGTTGGGCTCCATCCCCACCCTACCCTCGCCCCAAAAGGCCTAGGCCCTCTCTCGGGGGCTCTTCGAAGGACAGGATGCCAATGATACATAGGCCGGCCTGCACATTAATAAGGCATGGCAATTACTTCACATATTTAACATGTTTCTTTGTAAGCAGAGTACAAAGAAATGTGTTAAACACGTCATTGTCAGGTCTTCCTTAAGGTGCTGGCTCCAGAGAACGCATATTGCCTTTTCTTTTGTGTGCTCTAGACCCTTGGAAGTATGACGGGGCTTTTCCAACTCAAAGCCCACACGCAGATTCAATTACCTATGAAATATGTATTTTCTTATAAGCCTAAAACAATTAAGGTGAGTCAAAAATGTAGCTTGACACACAACAAGGGATTTGCTTTTATATTCACATTTTCTGAACATTATCAATAACAAGTAGATGGAAGCTTGTGCCAAACAACTGCTGCAGACAGGTGACCATATAACACTTCCTTTCATTGGCCCTCATTACGACCCTGGCGGAAATCGAAAAACGATGGCGGAAATGCAATACCGCCATCGAATACCGCCCGTTGCGATTATGACCCGTCACCGTAAAGTACGATGCCATTAGCGACACCGTAGTGAACGCCAACGCTAACTGCACCAAGTACGCGCGCACTGCGAAACCGTAATTACCACCATGGCGCAACGGTACGGGAATTCTGACCCTAGCGGACATGTACCTAACGCCATCAAGCATGGCGGAAAGTACCATTCCGCCATGGTGAGAAGTACGGCATCGCAAACCAACCGTAAAAGGCCTTACTGAGTGCCTGTACACCACTCCCTGGCCACATTGCACAACTCCTCGTAGGTGCAATGAAGTCAAACAATGCAACCAGTGAAATGTACAAGTCACCCATGCATGCCAACGAACAAATGAATGTAGGGGCTCCAAGTGCCTTGTGAGTGGCCATCCATATTAGCCATGGCACCATTGCCGTACTGATGCAGCACAGGCATGTGAAGCTCCAAGTACAGCAACATGAACTGAAAACTGAGACAAACAAAAACAGGCCCCCCATCGCTTGACACCAGTGCAAGGCAACATACAAAGCAGTATCCTGAGTGAGACTGTACCAGCCCTGTACTCCTGCCAGTAAACAAACCAACCAGCAGCATAAGCATGTACCACACAAGTTGGCAGAGTGACTGAGCAGCCAGGCACATCTCAAGAGGGGCCAATGGGAGCAGCAGGGCACAGATGGCACGAATACAGAAGCCATTCCAATGGACATGACCTCAGTCTCCCTCAAAGAAACGCACGCAAACACAGGCACCTGTGACCAGCCATATTCTGAAAATCACATCATTCCACCAATCCACCTGGCTGACCGGCATCTGTTACACAAAAGCCAATCCCCCTCCCATGAGCATGACATCATTAAAACAGTCATAATGGCAGCCCCTATCCCTGACCTTACTGGCCTTCGTAGGCAAACGCGCCCAGTACAGTACCACGCAACTATGCTCAGAAGGCCGAACCCAAAGCAGATCTCCTCACAATACATTGCTCCACAAATAGGAATATGCTACATAACTTGCAAAGAATAACGCTACAAGGTCAATATCATAATCAAAATTTAATGCACAACAAAATCACCCGGGCCATACAGCTATTAGGTCATGAACTCCAAATCATATCTCATAATTGTGGGCTGCATCCGCAATAAATGACCAGCTTCTTCTTGTGTGACGCCCTGTTCCTCCATGGTACACAGGGGCTACATCCACGTTCAAAAAGGCAACATGGAAGCGCCTAGAACCGCAGGGCCGTCCCATTAGGTAGGCACTAGTCCAGCTGAAAGCTCGAAATGTTGCTCCTAGCCACTAGTACTGCGTAAGGGCATGTGGGCCATTGGCGATCGTCCCATAAGATCGTAATGGTGCTCCACTGATTAACACGAAGCAGCAGGTGTCGGGAGTAAAAGCCATCTGCAGGAGTGGCATACAGATGGCAGCGGCAAAAGGGGAGGAGATACCTGTCACCCAAATGAAACGAAAAAGAATAGTATGGGCATCTGAACTCCATTTGAATTACTCACTTCAAAGATCACACTAAATCCACAGCCATATGCATGCTAGCCCACTCAAAAGGATTATTCGCACCCAATAATCACTTGCAAATCATAACCATATAAATCGAGGTGAAAACACTATTACAAACGAGTGTTTGTGTGCATGCGTCTGTTAAAACAGAATCCATTAGATGGGATTAGTAACGTGCATAGACACAAGTGTTTGAAGGCGCGTCGAGACAGGGAGGGTTCAACAAGGGCAGATAGACGATGGTCCCACTATGGCAGCCCTGCATCACATAGCGCAGAGGAAGTTGATAGATTCCAAAAAGCCATGTACATGGCAGACTCTCTATTAAATCATCTGTCCATGCATCCATACATCATTCCCTCATCCCGGTATAAAAACGCCTGATTATTTACTCACATAACATTAGAAATTTCCATTGAATCTGTGCTAAATGCAGTCTGCAAAATCCACTGTGCTCCAGGCCGGAATTCTAGTGTTGTGAAGTAACATGTATTTGGGAACGTCCTGCCTTATCCTCCACTACGCTATTGCGCATCCCATACTATTCATATCAATCATTGCATTCTCGGCATGGCCCCTGTCCCAAGGACATTAAACAATAGAACTTTCTATCTGCAGTCAGACCTGTGGGTGTCTCCTCGCCGCTAGCTGGAAACCGAAAGCGCTGTCCTTCGAATTCCTCATTTGCAACATCACGTCGAAAAGGCATCTGTGACCGCTTGAAATCACAAATCCATCCATTTAGTGCGGCAGTGTGTGAAAATGGCAACTGGCTACACTCACAAATGGGACGCCCCGCCCGTCGGTGAACCGCGGTACAGCGCTGCATGAGGGTCCACCGTTAATCGAGTACTACATTCCACGGACCCTTCACAAGTATGTTCCCGACTGCAAAGATAGTATGTGAAACAATGGGAGCATAGCAGATTTAACATATGAAGCAAGATCTCACTGCCATCGGGATGAAATACATGATTGTAATAGCAAGATGCCATGCGTCGATTTGCAGCGTTGTGTGCGGGACGTGCTCGCCCAAAGGGGATTGCAGCTTGCACAGGTGGAATGAATCACCACAGGTGGAGGCTATACAGCTTGGAAACACATAAATTGCACACCCAACCCCCTCCCACAACCACACCCACTCCAAAATGCTACCGGCAGGACTTGCGATGTTGGCCCTGGGGGACCTGATAGCACTGCAAGTACTCCAACTTCAAGAAGAAGACGAACACCAACTACTACAACAACCGGCCGCACAGAGGAGACTGTCATGCCGCGGCAGGGTTGGCGGAAGTGGAATCGCTGGCGGTTCTGTCCGCCGTAGCATTCCGCTACTCGTCATCCGTTTTACCGCTCTAGTTGTTGCACGCGTCCTTGACCCGGAAGTATTTAAGTCCTCACTTCCGGGTCGCATACGCGTTGCAACGTTTCCGGGTTCCTTCCTGTGTTGCTGCCGCTCCATCTCCCGGTGAATTATTCGTGACTTCTTCATATCCTTTGCCAGCCTTCCCTCGCAGTAAATTCTCCACCCTGCCCAGTGCGTGGTCTCATCCTCGTCCTGCCTCTTTTTTCTCCCTCCTTCCTCTCCTTCTTGCCTTGTTGTTTTTTCCCCTTTTCTATCCCTATATCCTATTTGAACTGTTGCCAGACCCTTTGCCTGCCTACCGGACTGCCTGTGAATATCCCTATATCCTATTAGAACTGTTGCCAGACCCTTTGCCTGCCTACCGGACTGCCTGTGAATATCCATATATCCTATTTGAACTGTTGCCAGACCCTTTGCCTGCCTACCGGACTGCCTGTGAATATCCCTATATCCTATTTGAACTGTTGCCAGACCCTTTGCCTGCCTACCGGACTGCCTGTGAATATCCCTATATCCTATTAGAACTGTTGCCAGACCCTTTGCCTGCCTACCGGACTGCCTGTGATTTCCTTAGTATCTCCGCATTGAAACCACCTTTTGCCATATCCTGGTCTACCGTTTGGATCCGCCTATTTCCCGATTCGGTGCCTGCACATCGGATCGCGCCATCTTCAGCTACTCACCTCCTGGGATCCTCCACGTTCAGGGGTTTTTTGTGCCTTCCGGCTTTTTTCCCCCTGTGAGGCGTTCTCGGTAGGAGTGCCCCCGCTGCCCCTATCTAGTGGCACGGTGGCATCCTATCGAGGGCGTCCTTATCTTCACAAGAAAAAAGAGAAGCCTCCACAACACAAGGACAGAAGGATTAAGCAGAAAGAGGAAGGTGAGGAGTTGAGGGAAGGGGGAGAACTTGTCATCTCTTCAGAAGAAGACGACAAACGTGACAGTTTGCAACGCCAACAAGAAACTGAGATGGCTACCCCCCAGCAAGTCCAGGAACTAGTAGCCGCAGTCCAAAACCTTAATATGGAGGTCCAGAATCTAAAAACCACCAACGCCGCGTTACAGTTAAGAATGAATGAACGGGAACGAACCCCTGCCGACCTACCTTCGTACCCTCTGGTTTCGGGCAAATTCGATGGATCACCAAAACGAGTCAAGGAGTTCCTAGATGCCTGCAACCTTCATTTTTCCTTCCGTCCACAGACCTTCACATCAGATCATACCAAGGTAGGATTCATGATTACCCATATGTCGGGTAATGCCCTGGCGTGGGCCACCCCTTTGGTAAATCAGTCAGATCCCGTGCTACAGAATTACAATGACTTCAAGACCCTGCTGCAACAAACATTTCTACGCACAGAAAGTGCTTTTTTAGCCTCAGAGGACCTCTTAGATGTCCGTCAGGGAAATAACGATCTCCTCTCCTACATCACTACGTTCAAACAGATAGCCGCCGAAGCTGGCTGGCAGGAACAAGCCCAATATACCATCTTCCGTCGAGGGTTGAGAGAGGATCTCAAGGACGAACTAGCCCGGATCGACCGTCCAGCCTCATTTTCAGATCTCATCACGGCCGCTCTTCGGATCGATTTCCGACTCTCGGAACGACGGTCAGAAAGAAAAAAGAACAAACTCTACAGTCTCCCTCCCTTAGAGACTCAGATACCATTCTCTCAACCACCTTCACGCCAGGGAAAGGAAGAACCGATGCAAATCGGTACTGCTCGTGCACCACTCACCCCGGAAGAACGGAAGAGACGACGGGAAGGCAACATGTGCATGTATTGTGGAGCCTCTAACCATCTGTTACGGAACTGTCCTAACGTTCCTCCGAGGCGTTCGGGAAACGAGCGCCCTCGGTGAGTATGGGGACGCACTCCCGAGGGGCTTTTTCTAGTCCTTATACCTCTCTGTCTATAGCCTCGTCTGGTATACTAGAGGATTCTAGGCTGATGGTTCTGTCAGTAACCCTTACTATAGGCAGGACCGAAGTCCCAACTCAGGCTTTATTAGACTGTGGTGCTGCAGGCAACTTCGTAGATACCTTGTGGGCTAAGCAAAAGGGTATACCTCGTCTGGCCAAACAGGAGGATCAGAAGGTTGAAGGAGTGGATGGGGAACCCCTGATTTCCGGCATGATCACCCATACCACTGAGGAATTACAATTATGTATCCAAAAACATACCGAAAGTATTTCGTTTGACATAATCCGAGCCGCCCATTTCCCTATCATACTAGGGATAGGCTGGCTACGAAAGCACAACCCTCACATTGACTGGGCGAAGAACGTACTCAGTTTTCAGTCCACCTATTGTAGATCCGAATGCCTACCTGAACCCAAGTTCGAGACTGTAGAAACTAACATTGTGTACGACTCCAGACTCATCCATTGTCTTCCACGCCATCTACAAGAATATACAGAGGTAGTAACGGAAAAAACGCCTAGTGATCTTCCTCCACACAGACCAGAAGACTGTTGTCTGGATCTAGTTCCTAATGCACTGGTACCGTTTGGTAGAATGTTCCCATTATCCCTCAGGGAAAAACAATTCCTCCGGGAATATTTAGATAACAATCTGACCAACGGACTTATAAGACCTTCAAAGTCACCAGCTGGGGCATCCCTGTTTTTTATTCCGAAGAAAGACACACAAGAACTAAGACCCTGTATCGATTACAGGGGTCTAAACAAGGTGACCATAAAAGACAGATACCCAATGCCACTTATCACCGAAATTATTCAAGCGGTTCATGGCGCCACGATCTTCACAAAGCTGGACCTTCGGAATGCATACCATCTTCTTCGGATCCACCAAGGGGACGAATGGAAAACCGCTTTTAGGACCCCTTATGGGCTGTACGAATACCAAGTGATGCCTTTTGGACTTGTTAACGCCCCCTCTGTGTTCCAGCGCTTTATGGACCGGCTTTTTTCGGACCTGTTGTGTCAGACCACGATCGTCTATCTCGATGACATACTGGTTTATTCCAGAACTCCTGAGGAACATGTGGCTCATGTCAAAGAAGTCTTCCAGAGACTAAGAGAAAATCACCTCTCAGTCAAGATAGACAAATGTATATTTTCTGCAACATCTATCCCATATTTGGGTTTCATATTGTCCAGTCGGGGTGTCTCCATGGATCCCCGCAAAGTTTCTGCCATTTTGGAATGGCCTTCACCAAAATCCATCAAGGAGGTACAAAGGTTTTTAGGTCTGGCGAACTTTTACCGGAAATTTATATCCAACTTTTCCCACCGAATGGTACCTATCACCACACTACTTAAGAAGAGCTCCAAACCTTTCCTTTGGTCCAGTGAAGCTGAGGATAGCTTCCACAGTCTCAAGGAAGCCTTCTGTACCGCCCCCATCCTTCTGCAGCCAGACCAAGACCGGCCTTTCATCATCGAGACAGATGCATCTTCATCAGCTATGGGGGCGGTTCTTTTGCAGGAACACCAAGGCGAGGAACATCCAGTCTCTTATTATTCCAAGACATTGAATGACAGCCAAAGGAACTACTCAGTCATAGAGCGCGAGTTATTGGCCATGAAATCAGCCTGTCTAGAGTGGCGTCATCTTCTACAAGGAGGTAAACACCCATTCTCCATCAGAACAGATCACAGAAATCTACAAGTTCTGCGACAGTTTGAGTGCTACAACACAAGACAGGCCCGCTGGGCTCACTTCTTTGCCCAGTTCGATTTCAACATTACTTACATCCCAGGACCACAGAATATAGTCGCAGATGCCTTGTCTCGCAGAGGAGACTATGGGAATGAATCCGACAGGTCGCCAGATCTTATGTTCCCCTTGACGAAGAGGATAGGCGTTCTATCCGCTTTCTTAAGACAAGTGAAAGAAGCTTCAAAGGGGGGTTTTGAGTCGGAGTGTCACCCACAAGACCCCATCTACGAAGTCAAGGAAGGCCTATACTTTGTGAAAGGAAAATTATACTTACCTACTTCGGAATTTCGGAGAATGGCGTTAAGATGGTGTCACGACTCCAAGCTGGCAGGTCATCGAGGTATTAAGGGAACATTAGAATTTCTACAGAGGCACTTTTATTGGCCAAGGATGCGCCAAGACGTGACCAGTTACGTACAATCCTGTGTGACCTGTCTTCGCAGCAAGAGTTCTCGTCTGAAACCTTTGGGCCTTCTGAGACCAATTCCGGTTCCCGACAGTCCCTGGGAAGTGGTATCTACTGATTTCATCGTGGACTTACCTCCTTCTGAAGGAAGCACATGCATCATGGTAGTGATCGATTACTTCACAAAGATGGCTCACTTCTCCCCATTGCCAAGGGTACCAACAGCAGCAACCATGGCCGAGACTCTCATCAAAGACGTTTTTCGTCTCCATGGAATACCAAAGAAGATCATCTCCGATCGAGGTAGCCAGTACACTTCTCGTTTCTGGAGACATCTCTGCAACCGGTTGAGCATAGAGAGAGCTCTAACATCAGGTTTCCACCCTCAGTCAAATGGACAGACGGAACGTTTAAATGCCACACTAGAACAGTACCTACGGTGTTATGTGAACCTTCAACAGGACAACTGGGTTTCTCTACTACCCCTGGCTGAGTTCTCCTACAATAACTCTTTCCAGTCTACTCTCGGTTTCACCCCTTTTTTCTGTAACTATGGCTACCATCCCCGAGCTATACTACCGGTCTCTAATGTCTCAACCTCTCTGCCCACAGTCGACTCCACTCTCGCCGTGTTGAGAGACGTCCACCTACAGGCTAAACACAATCTTAGCAAGGCCCAAATGAGATACAAGGTCCAGGCCGACAAACATCGCAGAGCGGGGCCTGACTGGGGAATAGGTTCTCAAGTCATGTTGTCCACAAGATATCTACCACGATGGGCACACCCTTCCAAACTCTCCCCTAAATTTCTGGGTCCATACGAAGTCACACAAGTCATCAACCCGGTGGCCTTTCGGCTAAAATTACCCAAGAGTCTTCAAAGAGTCCACCCGGTGTTTCATGCCTCACAACTCAAACCTTTTCTTGCAGACATCTGGTCTCGCAAAAAGAAGAAAACCCCCTTGCCTGCTACTTCGACCCAGGAGGTATTCGAGGTAGCCCAAATCTGTGACTCCCGGTACCGCCGGGGAAGGTTGGAATACCTTGTACGGTGGAAGGGGTATCACTGGTCGGAAAACTCTTGGGAACCAGCCTCTCAGGTACATGCTCCACTGTTGGTCCGCAAGTTCTTTCGCTCTCATCCGGGAAAACCGGGGGGGGGTCTCCATAGGAGGGGGCATACTGTCATGCCGCGGCAGGGTTGGCGGAAGTGGAATCGCTGGCGGTTCTGTCCGCCGTAGCATTCCGCTACTCGTCATCCGTTTTACCGCTCTAGTTGTTGCACGCGTCCTTGACCCGGAAGTATTTAAGTCCTCACTTCCGGGTCGCATACGCGTTGCAACGTTTCCGGGTTCCTTCCTGTGTTGCTGCCGCTCCATCTCCCGGTGAATTATTCGTGACTTCTTCATATCCTTTGCCAGCCTTCCCTCGCAGTAAATTCTCCACCCTGCCCAGTGCGTGGTCTCATCCTCGTCCTGCCTCTTTTTTCTCCCTCCTTCCTCTCCTTCTTGCCTTGTTGTTTTTTCCCCTTTTCTATCCCTATATCCTATTTGAACTGTTGCCAGACCCTTTGCCTGCCTACCGGACTGCCTGTGAATATCCCTATATCCTATTAGAACTGTTGCCAGACCCTTTGCCTGCCTACCGGACTGCCTGTGAATATCCATATATCCTATTTGAACTGTTGCCAGACCCTTTGCCTGCCTACCGGACTGCCTGTGAATATCCCTATATCCTATTTGAACTGTTGCCAGACCCTTTGCCTGCCTACCGGACTGCCTGTGAATATCCCTATATCCTATTAGAACTGTTGCCAGACCCTTTGCCTGCCTACCGGACTGCCTGTGATTTCCTTAGTATCTCCGCATTGAAACCACCTTTTGCCATATCCTGGTCTACCGTTTGGATCCGCCTATTTCCCGATTCGGTGCCTGCACATCGGATCGCGCCATCTTCAGCTACTCACCTCCTGGGATCCTCCACGTTCAGGGGTTTTTTGTGCCTTCCGGCTTTTTTCCCCCTGTGAGGCGTTCTCGGTAGGAGTGCCCCCGCTGCCCCTATCTAGTGGCACGGTGGCATCCTATCGAGGGCGTCCTTATCTTCACAAGAAAAAAGAGAAGCCTCCACAACACAAGGACAGAAGGATTAAGCAGAAAGAGGAAGGTGAGGAGTTGAGGGAAGGGGGAGAACTTGTCATCTCTTCAGAAGAAGACGACAAACGTGACAGAGATGCAGGAGGAGGAGGAGGGCAAGGCAGGGCCAGCAAGGCCCACCAGCACAGCCACTACCACCACGCAGGCAGCCCGCAATCCCACGCCTCCGAGCACATCCGTTCAACCTCACTGATGAGCAGATCCACACCCTCTACCGTTTGGACCGGGACACCATAACCGCCATTGTGGACATGACACACACTGACCTTGTCAGCATGATAGATAGCCCAACCGCCATCCCACCCCTACTGAAGGTGGTGTCTGTACTCCACTTCCTGGCCACAGGCACCTACCAGCACACAGTCGGACAGTTGCATGGCATTTCACAGCCACTGTTGTCACGGACACTATTGCAAGTGCTCGATGCCCTCCTGAAGCACGCAGACGACTACATCTCTCTACCACGCTCGGACCAGGAAATTACGAACACAAAAGTGGGATTCCATGCACTTGCCGGCATACCGGGTTGCATTGGTGCCATCGACTGCACCCATGTGGAATTGGTTGTCCCACATGCCATGGAGGCCCAGTACCGCAACCGAAAACAATATCATTCTCTTAATGTACAAATGGTGTGTGACTCAAACAGGATCATTACACATTGTTGTGCCCGATTTCCTGGATCAACCCATGATTCCATGGTCTTACGGAACTCTACAATACCACGCTACATGGAGCGACATGCAGGGAACAGATCCTGGCTACTCGGTGAGTCTCATTTCATGCATGATAATGTGGGGTATGTGATGCGGCAATTACCTGCCAGGAAGGGGGGGGGTGCTTACGTAGCAATGTCATTCCTCAAACATCCTTTATTGTCCACATACAGGTGATGCCGGGTATCCACTGAAGAGATGGCTCCTTACACCACTCCGGAACCCACAGGACCAGCATGAGGAGGACTACAACCATGCCCACTCACGTACCCGTGTAGTCATAGAACAGGCATTCGGCCTACTGAAGGGTCGTTTCCGCTGCCTCAGCAGGTCTGGCGGGGCACTCCTGTACCGCCATGAGAAGGTTGCTAAGATGGTCATGGCATGTGTCATGCTACACAACATGTGCATACGTAGAAATGTGCCCATGCCCCCTGACGCAGAACTGCAAGCACCAGAATATGGTCATGATGTGGGTGGGGATGTGGCAGAACCTCAAGGAGTCCGCGAGGCACAGGAGGGCCGTGAAATTCGTCAGATTATCATAGATTCATGCTTCTAGCACTCACGCCTGGTGGTTGATACATGGACACGGGAGTTGTGGCACTGTGTGTGTCTGGAACATGCACAATATGAACTGTACGCCTATGATGGCCTCGTACACAAAGATCAATGTCCACACATCTCATTGGATGATTGTGAAATGTTTATAGCAAATGTGAAATTGTGTTACACACCCCATCGACCCGCCACCCAAGTAAGCCCAACACACCCCCTCCACCCTCCTACCTCCCCCCCGAACACCAGTGTCCAAGGATGCTCATTGTCAGTGGGCAGACGCTATTGCAAGCCCCCTCTCCGGGTATCAGGGGCACCCCTGCCTGTGGAGCGCAGGTTCCTCCCAGATCTACGTTGGGGGCTGCCCTGGACGGAACTTGCAACGGATGATGTCTCTGCCTGCTCACGTCCATGCATGTCCCTAAGGGTTTGTGAGAGCTCAGTGAGCACACGGCGCACAGCGGCAAGTTCAGCACATACGTCTTTGGACGTCGCATGCAGTTCCCCCCTCAGGCTCTCGGTGCTTCTCTCCATTTGTACTCTCAGGCTCTCGGTGCTTCTCTCCATTTGTTCTCTCAGGCTCTCGGTGCTTCTCTCCACTTGTTCTCTCAGGCTCTCGGTGCTTCTCTCCATTTGTTCTCTCAGGCTCTCGGTGCTTCTCTCCATTTCTGCCCTTAGTGTCTCTGTACATGTTTCTATGGCTGCCTTGGTACCCCCACATTCATCAGCATGGTCCTTGAGGAGCGTGGCCAGTTGCTGCTGTTGCACGATCACCTGGTCGAGGGACTGTTGCCTCTGCTGGGCCATGGCCATTTGCGGTGGTGTCACAGAGGGGCTGATCACCTCATGTTGCCTTGACACAGGGCTTGTGGGGGATGGCCAGTCGTCGTCTTGTGAGTGCCCCTGCGTGGTATCCTCATGTTGTACGGGATGAAACAAACAGGGGGATTGAGACAGGTCATGGATGGATCGTACATCGACATCACCGTTTTCTGTGTCGGAGCATGCTGCCATTAATGCAGTGTCACCTATGGTGCTGCTGCCACCAGAAGCAGTGCCTTCTGTGGCATCCATTGGGGGGGCCTGTGGTGGTGGTGGTGTTGTGGCCATGCTGGCTGCTGGGGTGCCTGTTGAAGTCCCCTCCTGTGTGCTGCCACTTGATTTGTGCTGCTGCCGTGTCTTGATGCGTGCAGCTGAGGTGGAGGGTCTTTGGCCGTTGGTCTTGGCCCTCTTTGCAGGTGTGCTGGTAGGGGTGTCCTGGAGCTCGTCGTTTGAATCGGACCCTGTGGTGGAGTAAAGGAGGGCGAGCGTTATTAATGGGTCTGTGGAAATTGGAATGGCAATGTATCACATGCATTGGGGTGGTACCTGAGGGTGATTTGGGTCAGGGCCTTGGAGGTGGTTTCATTTTTGTGTGGATTGAGGGTGCAGTTGTATTGCAGCCTGCAGTTAGGGGGTGCCTGCTGCACGTGTAGAGGGTGTTTTTAGGAATTTTAATTATTTATTTATTTAATTTGACTTTTAATGTCCGCTATCAGGCCAATGTGAGTGGACGTTCTCCTGGACATGTGTTTCTGTTGCACTATGTGGACACATGGTACTTCACATGATTGAACATTGTGGTTTTAGCATAGTTTTATTTGGGCCACCTACCTGATTCTTCGGATGTCTGCACTCCTTTCTCCATCCCTCCGACTCCCTCTATGGTCTCCATTCCAATGGTGGAGGCACAGATTTCTTCCCAGGGGGTCAGCTTGATGGGTGATTCCGATCCTCCCCCGGTAGCTGTGGCAATGTTACGGTTGGCGGATAGTATGCTCCGTACGGGCATCCGCAAGTCGTCCCATCGCTTTCTGCATTGCTGTGGGTTGCGGGGTGCGGTCCCCACCGCACTTACCCGCTGTGCCACCAGGGCCCATATGGCCTTCTTGTTCGCAAGTGCCGTCCTGGTCATTTGCGTCGAGAAGACGACGGCAGCATTCTCCTGGAGGGCCTCTGTGAGCACCGTGAGTTCCTCACGTGAGAAGTGGACCTGCCGCTTGCGGTCGCACGCTTTTTTCGCTACTTTTCCCATTGTTTTGGTTTCACTAGGGTGGATGACGGGTTGGGATGTCTCTCAGGGTAGTGTTTTTAATGGTTGTGTGAATGTTCTGATTTTATAGGTGTACGGCGTGCTGTTTCCCGTTCCGGGACCATGTTTTTGCTTCCGTTTCCGTATATTTACGGTCACCGTATTTTCCGATTGCCGCTCTCTACGGTGACCGCTATGTCCGGTGGCGGAATTGCACCTAGGTCGCCGTACGACGGCGGTGAGGGGCGTTTTGGGGACATTTCCGCCATCGCGGACTTTGCACTTCCGCCAAGGCGTAGTGCTCGTGCCCGATGGGTCAGAATTAGCCGCACTTTACTCTGTCGTGCCATGGCGGAAACGCTATTTACGCTATGGCGGTCAGGTCAGTTGCTTTCCGCCAGGGTCGTAATGAGGGCCATTGTGTGATTTCATGAGCTGCAAGTATAGTGTGCAGAACAGAGGACAATTTGTAGGCTCGCGTTACTTTGCATTCTGAGAGTTGTAGGCTTCCATTCAGAATGTAGAAAATGTTTGGCTTAACATGATTTGACAAAGATTCATGTATGATTCGGCTACTCGACTATGTGATTTGTATACTTTGAAAGTAAAAGCCACAAGACCTTGTTATTCTAGTTCTTAAAAGCCACAGCGTACATATTTATACCAACAAGACCTCAAAAGGTATGTGCTCAGATATTTACGCTGCAGAGTAGTTTGAAACCCCAGCTTCAGGTAACCAAATCGTGTGACCATGGGGAAATAATTTAATCTCACTGTGTCTTTTCTGAAAAAAAACTTTGGGGTCTCTAGAAGGGATTCTTTTCTTAGAAGGGCAGATGAAGAAAAGGTCAATTCATGTTTGGACCGGGAGGCCCGTACCCCTGCTCAGACAAAAGAGTAAGCAGGTGCTGACATGTGTTTTCTCCCTGCGTCCCCACAGACCATCCCTACCATCGCCAGGCAAAGCCATTGCCCTGCCTTTAAGGTATGGACTCCAAAATGCAGCAACCTCACCCATGTCAGCTTCAAGCCATCACAACCCCCTCACCATCCACAACACAGAAGTTGGTGCTCGCCAACGTCCACAGAGCTATCCCTCATGCAGCAGACATCGCCAACATCATCACTACACATAAACTTGATGCCATCTTCATCACCAAGACCTCGCTGACACCAACCTCCCCCCACATCCTTCACCCCTAGATGTCATTTTCCCCCGCGGCTACAGCATCCAACACAAAGACTAGCTGACCAAGACAGGCGGAGGCCTCGCAGTCATCCACAAGACTTTGTGGCCCTGCATCAGACTTGATGACGTCGACAACACTGGCTCCTTCGAAGTCCTCTCCTGCCACTTCCCGCTCTCCCCAACGGACACAGTGACCTTCCATCTCATCTAAAACCACCCAAACCCAACACTGACCTTCATCAGAGACTTGACCAAAATGGTCACCACCATGTCTTTCACGCACGCCGACATCATCTTCCTAGGCGACCTCAACTTCCCAGGCAGCAAGGCCACCAAACCAATGAAGGAAGCTCTCCTCGTCCTTCTCAACACCCTCAGCCTCCTCGTTCTTCTCAACACCCTCAGCCTCACACAGCATATGAAAGGCCCAACGCACAAGGAAGGTAACATCCTCAACCTAATCATCACCGCACTGCCTTCCCTCCACTATAGCTCTCCTTTCCCGCTTGGCTGGTCTGACCTCCTGACCGTGCCTTTCCACATCCTGCACACCATGCCAGTCAAGCACTCCCAGCAGACATTCGTCAAACAAATCATCAGTTCCTTCAAGAACGTCCTGCTGCTAGCCCTCACCAACCTCCACCTCACATGGACGAACACCCCCAACCAAACTGTGACTCTCTACTGGAAGCACTCAACGCCCCCCTCTCAGCCTCCATCGACCGACACGCACTTCTGAAACAACACACCTGCAAACCAAAACCATCAGCACCCTGGTACACTCAAGAACTCAACCTCAACAAAAAAGTAATCAGGAAACAAGAGAAAACCTGGCACTGCTCCAGGACCACATCTGACTTGGTGCTCCTCAAGGAACTTTGAGCAACACGCTGACAACTAATCAACACAGCCAAGGCCTCCTACTATGCGAACACCATAGCAGAAGCTGACATCAAAAGTAGACCCCTCTTCAAAGTCCATCCATCCGCTACCCGACCCTGCCATACCACATTCCATCGAAAAATACACCACCATCAAAACCTTCTTCATCGACAAAATCAGCAAGATTTGCCAGCACATAGAAATCAGCTTTGCATACACAGACCCACCTCACGTCCCTCCTCGCAAAATCTCCACACCCTGGACAACATTCAAGAGACTCTCTACAGAGGACCCGATAGAAACCCTGGCCGCCCTCAAAGCCACATCATATACAGATGAAATCCTCCAAGCATCCATCCTCAAGACCCTCCCTGCAGAAGCTCTCCTTCCCTACCTGGAGACAGTCAACAGCTCCCCAACTCAAGGCACCGTCCCATCGACCCTAAAGACAGGACAAATCCTCTCTGGATCCCAACAACCTAGGTAACTATTGCCCATCACTAATCTTCCCTTCCTAGGTAAGATCATCGAGAAAGCAGTAGCTGTGCAACTGCAGCAACAATTTCCTCCAAACCTACCAATCCCGGTTCGGACCCAGATGTAGCTAGGAGATGACAACCATACAGATGGTTGAAGCTTAACCCCCTCAAGACCGAATTCCTACTCCTCACCAATTAATTAAGGCAAGGGATTTGTTGATTTCCCTGATTACAAGCAAGAGGAACTGTGCCGAGGAAAACGCCTGCACTTAAAAATTGTCCAATAATATGGTAAAAGTTTACTATTTTATTTGAAAGTTTTTACACAGGGATTAAGCAATGGACAACGCAGCGTTCTCCAATACTCTCTCATCGATTACAGGGTTGTCCAGGCATTTTAAGGCACAGTGACATCACAAAATAATGATCATGGCACAAAACCTATGGTGGAATAGGATTGGTTAGTAAGGTAGACTACATATATAAAATATAGAGGACTGATACATTGATTGGGTGAAATATATCTGGTGGCTCCTCCTGCGACCACCTCCAAAATGTTGCATCTACAAATATTTCAGGTTAGTGTGCTGTAATTGGGTTATGCAACAAAGTGTGAGCTTATGTTACGCTCACCTGGTTCCACGGGGACGCCACCCAGCAGTTGGGACTCAGGTATCCTTCTCTGCAGTTCCCAGGTGTGACCAGCGGGAGGGTTCTGCCTGGAATACAGGTGGGCAATGTTCAAGACTGGGCAACTGGGGTAAACAGTCCCCCACCACCCCGTATACCCTCGGCCTCACTGGATCTCTCCTCACCTTGTTTTTAATGCAGGTGTGCTCTCCGTCCTGCCTTCTTTGTAGGGATGCGGGTTGCCAGACATTTGGTCGAAAAAAATTGGTCGACCAGACAAATGGTCGAACCAATTTGATCGAAAACCAAATGGTCGAATTTTTTTTTTTTTATTTTAACCCTTTTTTTTTCATTTTTTTGGGGGGGTACCCTTTTTTTCATTTCTTTGGGGGGGTCCCCCCCCAACCCCCTTTTTTTCTCTAAAAAACCCTTTTTTTACTAAACGAAAACCCGAAAAATAAATATATAAATAAAAAAATAAATTCGACCATTTGGTTTTCGACCAAATTGCGTCGACCAAATTGCAGTCGACCAGTTTTTTTTCGACCAGTTGACTGGACACCAGGGATGCGTTGTGCTTGGTGGGCATTTGCGATCGAGTTACTTCACTGATGCCAACCCGCTTTGAGTCTTTCGGGTAGGTCTTATTGCTGTGCTATATTATTGTCCTTGCATGCCTTTTTGGTTTAAATAATGTCTTTTCTCTTCCTTAGGTGCGTGGAAGTCCAATATGTGGCATAGACTGAATTGGGTCTCGCCAGTAAGTAATGGCGTTTTTAGAGCGCCTTGATGCGGTGAGTAGGCGCTATGCGCAGCGCTATAATGCCTTGCCTCTTGCTAACCTGTTGTCTTGTTTTCCCACAGGTCGCGGTGCCTACCCGGTGCATGGAATTCCTGAGAGGACGCTGGTCGAGGAGTGGCTTGCGAGGTAAGCTTTTCGGCACTGTTCATTAAATTGTAAAAATGTCTAATGCCTTGTTTCTCCCTTTTTTGCAGATCCGTCGGTTCGGGAGGAGCGCTGGTTCCAGGATGCTGATCTCAAGAGCCGTGGACAGCTAACGATGAAATTACAGGTAAGCTGCTGCTGCTAACAATGTCTTTTTTCTCCTTTATAGATGCTGTTATTCCGAGGTTCGCGGGTGCAGCTGAACACGGTGAGCGTCACATTGCAGAATTGCAAAGTAACGCGAAGCGTGTTATCCCAGTCGGGTGTGGTTTAAATAGCTTCAAGAAAGTAGTCCAGGTAAAATAGTTCCTATGGTACCACACCTAAAAATACTATACCGCATAGCTTGGTTCCAAGGAGCCAAGATATGTGGATGCCTCCATGTTGATTGATACTGAAATAAGGTAGTTCCCAATACAAGTCCTTTATCAAGTATGAGCCTGGCGCCAAAGGCTCCAGCACTGGCCCCAAGAAGGCCTAGGCCAAGGAAGCCTGGTTTTAGTGGAGACCCTTCCTGGCCCATGGGCTTGCCAGGGCGTCTTCTGGATGGGGGTCGTGACAGCACTCCCCCCCCCAAGGCCCCTCTCAAGGTGTTCGTCCTGTCCGGCCCGGGTTTAGTTGGGAAGTTTCGATGATAGTTTTTGATCAGATGTGGCGCATGAACGTTTTCACACGGTTCCCAGGATCTATCTTGGGGTCCAAATCCTTTCCAATCAATTTGATAGTATAGCTTCCCCCTTGAATACTTACAGGGTAATTCATAGAAATTCGCACAAAAGTGGCGCACGCGACTGGCGCACAGCATGCCCGTGCGATTGTCTGCGCCAGCCGCGTGCGCTAAAATCGATTTCCGCGCACAGCGTATTCATGGATTTTCGCATCCAAAACCAGCCGTGGCGCAGCGTGGCGCAGCGACCCTGCAGCAGCGCCAGTTACGCCCCCAAGAACGCCCTCGCGCAAGGAAAAGCCTTCAAAATCCCCAAATAATCGCAAAGGGCTGCGCTAACCCTGGACCAGTTCACAGGGCTGGCAAACAGCAAACGCCAAGCGGGGAACATGTATTTCAGTGGTTCGCGGGAAGTTCCACACGCGATTGTCCTGTGTACGTGTGCATCAGGGGTGCGCGGGAAGTTCCACACGCAAAATCAGCAGGGTACGTGTATTTCAGGGGTGCGCGGGAAGTTCCACACGCGATTGGCCCCATGCGAGCAGGGTACGTGTAATTCAGGGGTGCGCGGGAAGATCCACACGCGATTTCAGCAGGCTATGTGTATTTCAGGGGTTCTGGGGAGTAGTACACGTGAATTGGCCGTGTGGGTCCTCCCAGGTGTTCGCTCTACAACCTCCACGGCCCCTGCAGGTAGCCCACACCACGGGGGACTACCCTGCACCCCTGCTCATGTCCCGCAGGCAGCCCATCCACCATGGGCATGCCCCCCAGCCAACCCACATGTCACCTCGCACTACTGATCAACAATGCATGTCTCCCACCACCCCCACCCCCCAGCAGTACAGGGGCAGCCTCCACCAGGCCCCCACCCATGTCTACCACCACCCCATCCCCCAGCCACCAGGGGCAGCCTCCACCAGGCCCCCACTCATGTCTCCCACCACCCCCACCCCCCAGCAGTGCAGGGGCAGCCTCCACCAGGCCCCCACCCATGTCTACCACCACCCCCACCCCCCAGCCACCAGGGGCAGCCTCCACCAGGCCCCCACTCATGTCTCCCACCCCCCAGCAGTGCAGGGGCAGCCTCCACCAGGCCCCCACTCATGTCCCCCTGCACCCCCACCCCCCAGCAGTGCAGTGGCAGCCTCCACCAGGCCCCCACTCATGTCCCCTATTACCCCCACCCCCCCCCCGCAGTGCAGGGGCAGCCTCCACCAGGCCCCCACTCATGTCCCCCTGGACCCCCACCCCCCAGCAGTGCAGGGACAGCCTCCACCAGGCCCCACTCATGTCCCCCTGCACCCCCACCCCCCAGCAGTGCAGGGGCAGCCTCCACCAGGCCCCCACTCAGGTCCCCCTGCACCCCCACCCCCCAGCAGTGCAGGGGCAGCCTCCACCAGGCCCCCACTCATATCTACCACCACCACCACCCCCCAGCCACCAGGGGCAGCCTCCACGAGGCCCCCACTCATGTCCCCTGCACCCCCACCCCCCAGCAGTGCAGGGGCAGCCTCCACCAGGCCCCCACTCATGTCCCCCTGCACCCCCACCCCCCAGCAGTGCAGGGGCAGCCTCCACCAGGCCCCCACCCATGTCTCCTACCACCCCCTAGCCCCCAGCAGTCAGGGGCACCCTCCACCAGGCCCCCACCCATGTCTACCACCACCCCCACCCCCCAGCCACCAGGGGCAGCCTCCACCAGGCCCCCACTCATGTCTCCCACCACCCCACCCCCCAGCAGTGCAGGGGCAGCCTCCACCAGGCCCCCACCCATGTCCCCCTGCACCCCCACCCTCCAGCAGTGCAGGGGCAGCCTCCACCAGGCCCCCACTCATGTCCCCTATTACCCCCACCCCCCAGCAGTGCAGGGGCAGCCTCCACCAGGCCCCCACTCATGTCCCCCTGCACCCCCTCCCCCCAGCACTGGTGGGCACCTGCCAGCAGGCCCCCACCCATGTCCAACTCGTGTTCCCCAGCCAACATGTCATCACAATCTAGATCCCTGGTCCCTATGGTCAGCCTCCAAATGCAAAACACCCACCCGAGTATTGCATCCACCCACTCATAATTGGCAATTACATGACAGAACACCAATTGCAAGTTCCGAAACAAACACATTTCCCTCACATACACCCAATGGGTGTCAGTGAATCTCAAAAGCCATATCATGATATGCATTAAACCAATGAGATGATACTACACATTGAAGTTTGATAAAAAAATATGTATTGAAGGAAACATAAATAGAATCAAAAATAAAGAAACAGAAATGGGAATGTACATAAATGAAAAGAAGCATGTCCGTGAAAAAAAGCAAAACCAAAAATCAAAATCCAAAGTAATGGTGTCCAAAGTCACTGTCGAGGAAACAAAATCCAATGGGAAATTAAATAGAAAGCCATTGCTCCATGGTTAAAATGTGAAAGAAAAATACAATCCAACAGTGAACTATGTACATACGAACAAGCCAGGGTCCATTATCCCAACAAAAGAAAGGAAACCTATCTAACTACACTAACTAATAAAATAAACTATATACAAAAATGTGGCCAATGTCCGAAAGGTCCAAAATAAATCCTAAAAAAAATTAAACTTAACACTACCTACATAACTATGTACAAGGGCAGCGGGCTACTTTGACGGCTCACTTGTGGATGTCCCGGGCCAGGGCATCATCGAACTCCTGCTCAATGTCCCGGAGGCGGTCCTCATCCATGGCCCCGAGGGTCCGCAGGGCCGTCGACGTGTCCACCTCCAACCCCCTGCGGATTGCCTCGAGGCACTAGGCCCGCCTCAGGGCCCTCCGCATGGAGTTCTCCGTCCTGACCATTGTGAGCCGTGCCTCTTCCGCCCGCTGCCGCTCCGCATCTATGGCGTGGCCCAACCGCTGCCACACGGAAGACACTTTCTGTCCTGGGTCCGATGCCTGCCCCTCCGATGTTGAAGGCCCCGAGCCTTCATGGCTCCCACCACGTTGCTGCTGCTGCTGTGCCTCTGCCCGTGCACTGCCTCCTGCTGCCTGCACATCCTCCGCCGGCTGGGGTGCAGTCGTTGATGTGGTCACCCCTGCTGGACGTCCGACTCCCGACTGTGGCAGGGATGCCTCCTCCACCAGCCTGGCCGCACCGTCAAAGGCAGCTCCACAGGGCACCCAGGTGACTGATGGGTGGGAAGATGGCACGGAGGACGACTGGCGGGTAGGGGGTTCAGTTGAGGAGGGGGTCGTAGCAAGCCCCATCATATGGAGGAATCCGGCCTGGGTGACCTGTCCCAGCAGGCTGACGTGGTCAACGAGCCATTCGAGATGACGTGCAGTCTCCTCATGAAAAGACTGCAGTCACCTCGCATGGCCCGTTGACGCAACGCCACACCAGTCAGAACAGGCTCAACCCGGACCCGGATAGCCACGTCCGCAGGCAGAGGAAGGCCAGTTGTCGTGAGCTCATGCCTGAAAACGGGTCTGGACGTAGGCATCCCTGCTGGTGCAAGATGATGCAGGGACAGGATCAGGGACAGGATTGCACACAGGCACCTCCGCGGCGGCCTGTGCTGCCTCCTGTCCCCGGTCCTGCACTGCACCACTAGCACCAGTGGGATCCCCACCTCCAGACCCCGTCTCTGTTGCTTGCACGGCCTCCTCCTCCACCAAACCCCCCACCAACCTGGATGACTCCGTGCCATCTTCCCCCGTTGGGCCCTGTGTGGTCCCAGCTGCCCCTTCTGCTGCCGAGGAGTCCAACTCCAACCTCCGCCTCTTGGACCTCCCCCCGGCAGCTGCGGCCTGGGACGCGGCACCGGACTCCTCACTCCCCGACGAGATGACAACATGGGAGGGGAGCTGGGCCTTGCGTCTCCGGCTGGAGGTGGGATCCCCGCCGCTGTGCTCCACAGCACCTTCTCCGCCCTCTTCATCAGTTGACGCTGCAGACAGGGAGAAATAAAACACAGGCATCAGGGCACTGTACAATGGACACATACACACATGACAGTTGTACATGAGTGGCATTGGCAAACCTCAGACATGTCATCACAATCCCCAACACACATGTCATTTCAACTCGCACACATGAGCCATACCACAGTCATATCGCAACTGCCAGCACCAGTGTCGCAGTGTTCAGATGGGCATCCATGTCACATCTGCCCATCAGGCTTCCACATACCGCTGTCACATGCATCCATGTTGCATCACTGTTGCACCCTTGTCAAATACAC
Organism: Ambystoma mexicanum; assembly: GCF_040938575.1. NCBI lineage: Eukaryota > Metazoa > Chordata > Amphibia > Caudata > Ambystomatidae > Ambystoma > Ambystoma mexicanum. Next base: position 383,705,511 of record NC_090925.1, read on the forward strand.
ACACATGCATATGTACACAGTGCTGATACATGCAGCTGAAAACAACATACATGCGTGACATCACGGTCATGTCTACTTACATACACATTCATCCAAACATGTGTGCCCACACAACTGCATTTGGCATGCAAGCCTACACACACAAGCACCATCCATGTCTCACACATTCCAGCCCTCGCATGTGTTAGCCCCACGGCCCCACCCATACTCGACCCCATACAAACAGATGTGCAACCTGCACACTACTGAAAAATCACCACACGCACAGCTCACAATCAGGATGCATGTACACTTACCGCTCGACTCCAGGCGGGTCTGCCTCTCAAGGACCTGGACAAGAAGCGCTGGGGATATGCGTTCCAGGACCCTCATCTGTTCTTCCGACAAGTGGCCCCGGCGCCCCTTGGCATCCGCTGCCTTTAAGAGGCACCGGGCCTTGTTCAGGGTCCTGGACCTGAAGTCCTCCCAGCGCTTCTTGACATGTTGTAAGTCGCAGACTGCCACCCCCTCCGCGTTGATGTCAGTCACGATGTCAGTCCAGATCCGAGTCCGTCCTTCCTTGTCGGCGCGGGAACTTCCGAAGAGGGCATCATACTGCCCCAGGACTTGCTCCACCAGGACACCAACTTCGGTGGCACTGAAGCTGGTGCCCCTCTGCCTCTCTGGCCGGGGGTTGTCAGTGGTCTCAGATCGTGTTTGCCCCGACATGACAACCCCAGAGGCAGGAGTGGGTGGGCAACTGGGTCCTGGGGCTGGGCTGTGGAGCGATGGAATCCCAGTCGGGAGTCTTCGGTTCCAGCAGGGGTGGTCACAGCAACAGCACCCCTGGCTGATGCGCAGGCAGCAAATGGCAGGGCACGTGGACAGCAGGCAGTCAGGCAGCAGCAGATGGCAGGTGGGAGCGTGCTCGGGGCTCTGGGGGGTAGTTCGGCCTTCTGGGCAGGAGCGTGGTCTTCCGTGTGCTTACGCGTGGCCAGCTTGATACGGAGTGATTTGCCACGTGAAAATCCTGCACGTCTGCGTGTAAATCGAGGAAAGGCCCTTAGCGCGTATGCACGTCAGCACGCATATGCGATTTCATTGGACCAAAGGCCCTTAATGTGTGAGCGCGTCTGTGACGTGATGCGCGCGGGTGTTTCCCTCATTACACGTGATGACAGAGCACACGTGGATTTCCACCAATCACGTGTGGAACTTCCTGCGCACCCCAGAAATACACGTACCCAGGCCAATCGCGTGTGGGACTTCCCGCGCACCCCGAAGTACATGTACAATCGCGTGTGGAACTTCCCGCGCACCCCGTAGTACACGTACCCAGGCAAATCGCGTGTGGAAGTTCACGTGCACCCCGAAGTACACGTACCCAGGCTAATCGCGTGTGGAACTTCCCGCGCACCCCGAGGTACACATACCCAGGCCAATCGCGTGTGGAACTTCCCGCGCACCCCGAAGTACACATACCCAGGCAAATCGCACGGCTGGGGGGTGGGGTGGTGGGAGACATGAGTGGGGGCCTGGTGGAGGCTGCCCCTGCACTGCTGAGGGGTGGGGGTGGTGGGAGACATGAGTGGGGGCCTGGTGGAGGCTGCCCCTGGTGGCTGGGGGGTGGGGGTGGTGGGAGACCTGAGTGGGGGCCTGGTGGAGGGTGCCCCTGACTGCTAGGGGGTGGGGGTGGTGGGAGACATGAGTGGGGGCCTGGTGGAGGCTGCCCCTGGTGGCTGGGGGTGGGGGTGGTGGTAGACATGAGTGGGGGCCTGGTGGAGGCTGCCCCTGCACTGCTGAGGGGTGAGGGTAATAGGGGACATGCGTGGGGGCCTGGTGGAGGCTGCCCCTGCACTGCTGGGGGGTGGGGGTATTAGGGGACATGAGTGGGGGCCTGGTGGAGGCTGCCCCTGCACTGCTGGGGGGTGGGGGTAATAGGGGATATGAGTGGGGGCCTGGTGGAGGCTGCCCCTGCACTGCTGTGGGGTGGGGGTGGTGGGAGACATGGGTGGGGGCCTGGTGGAGGCTGCCCCTGGTGGCTGTGGGGTGTGGGTGGTGGGAGACATGAGTGGGGGCCTGGTGGAGGCTGCCCCTGCACTGCTGGGGGGTGGGGGTAATAGGGGACATGAGTGGGGGCCTGGTGGAGGCTGCCCCTGGTGGCTGGGGGGTGGGGGTGGTGGGAGACATGAGTGGGGGCCTGGTGGAGGCTGCCCCTGCACTGCTGGGGGGTGGGGGTGGTGGGAGACATGAGTGGGGGCCTGGTGGAGGCTGCCCCTGCACTGCTGTGGGGTGGGGGTGGTGGGAGACATGAGTGGGGGCCTGGTTGAGCCTGCCCCTGGTGGCTGTGGGATGGGGGTGGTGGGAGAAATGAGTGGGGGCCTGGTGGAGGCTGCCCCTGCACTGCTGGGGGGTGGGGGTGGTGGGAGACATGAGTGGGGGCCTGGTGGAGGCTGCCCCTGCAGTGCTGGGGGTGGGGGTATTAGGGGACATGAGTGTGGGCCTGGTGGAGGCTACCCCTGCACTGCTGGGGGGTGGGGGTAATAGGGGACATGAGTGGGGGCCTAGTGAAGGCTGCCCCCGCACTGCTGTGGGGTGGGGGTGGTGGGAGACATGAGTGGGGGCCTGGTGGAGGCTGCCGCTGGTGGCTGGGGGGTGGGGGTGGTGGGAGACATGAGTGGGGGCCTGGTGGAGGCTGCCCCTGCACTGCTGGGGGGTGGGGGTGGTGGGAGACATGAGTGGGGGCCTGGTGGAGGCTGCCCCTGCACTGCTGGGGGGTGGGGGTGGTGGGAGACATGAGTGGGGGCCTGGTGGAGGCTGCCCCTGGTGGCTGGGGGGTGGGGGTGGTGGGGGACATGAGTGGGGGCCTGGTGGAGGCTGCCCCTGCACTGCTGTGGGATGGGGGTGGTGGGAGACATGAGTGGGGGCCTGGTGGAGGCTGCCCCTGCACTGCTGGGGGGTGGGGGTGGTGGGAGACATGAGTGGGGGCCTGGTGGAGGCTGCCCCCGGTGGCTGTGGGATGGGGGTGGTGGGAGACATGAGTGGGGGCCTGGTGGAGGCTGCCCCTGGTGGCTGGGGGGAGACATGAGTGGGGGCCTGGTGGAGGCTGCCCCTGGTGGCTGTGGGATGGGGGTGGTGGGAGACATGAGTGGGGGCCTGATGGAGGCTGCCCCTGGTAGCTGTGGGATGGGGGTGGTGGGAGACATGAGTGGGGGCCTGGTGGAGGCTGCCCCTGCACTGCTGGGGGGTGGGGTTAATAGGGGACATGAGTGGGGGCCTGGTGGAGGCTGCCCCTGGCGGCTGGGGGGTGGGGGTGGTGGGAGACATGAGTGGGGGCCTGGTGGAGGCTGCCCCTGCACTGCTGGGGGGTGGGGGTGGTGGGAGACATGAGTGGGGGCCTGGTGGAGGCTGCCCCTGGTGGCTGTGGGATGGGGGTGGTGGGAGACATGAGTGGGGGCCTGGTGGAGGCTGCCCCTGCACTGCGCGGGGGTGGGGGTAATAGGGGACATGAGTGGGGGCCTGGGGGAGGCTGCCCCTGCACTGCTGGGGGGTGGGGGTGGTGGGAGACATGAGTGGGGGCCTGGTGGAGGCTGCCCTGGGTGGCTGTGGGATGGGTTGGTGGGAGACATGAGTGGGGGCCTGGTGGAGGCTGCCCCTGCACTGCTGGGGGGTGGGGGTGGTGGGAGACATGAGTGGGGGCCTGGTGGAGGCTGCCCCTGGTGGCTGGGGTGTGGGGTGGTGGGAGACATGAGTGGGGCCTGGTGGAGGCTGCCCCTGCACTGCTGGGGGGTGGGGGTGGTGGGACACATGAGTGGGGGCCTGGTGGAGGCTGCCCCTGGGGGTGGGGGTGGTGGGAGACATGAGTGGGGGCCTGGTGGAGGCTGCCCCTGGTGGCTGTGAGATGGGGGTGGTGGGAGGCATGAGTGGGGGCCTGATGGAGGCTGCCCCTGGTGGCTGTGGGATGGGGGTGGTGGCTGTGGGATGAGGGTGGTGGGAGACATGAGTGGGGGCCTAGTGGAGGCTGCCCCTGCACTGCTGGGGGGTGGGGGTAATAGGGGACATGAGTGGGGGCCTGGTGGAGGCTGCCCCTGGTGGCTGGGGGGTGGGGGTGGTGGGAGACATGAGTGTGGGCCTGGTGGAGGCTGCCCCTGCACTGCTGGGGGGTGGGGGTGGTGGGAGACATGAGTGGGGGCCTGGTGGAGGCTGCCCCTGGTGGCTGTGGGATGGGGGTGGTGAGAGACATGAGTGGGGGCCTGGTGGAGGCTGCCCCTGCACTGCAGGGGGTGGGGGTAATAGGGGACATGAGTGGGGGCCTGGTGGAGGCTGCCCCTGCACTGCTGGGGAGTGGGGGTGGTGGGAGACATGAGTGGGGGCCTGGTGGAGGCTGCCCCTGGTGGCTGTGGGATGGGGGTGGTGGGAGACATGAGTGGGGGCCTGGTGGAGGCTGCCCCTGCACTGCTGGGGGGTGGGGGTGGTGGGAGATATGAGTGGGGGCCTGGTGGAGGCTGCCCCTGCACTGCTGGGGGGTGAGGGTGGTGGGAGACATGAGTGGGGGCCTGGTGGAGGCTGCCCCTGGTGGCTGTGGGATGGGGGTGGTGGTAGACATGAGTGGGGGCCTGGTGGAGGCTGCCCCTGCACTGCTGGGGGTGGGGGTAATAAGGGACATGAGTGGGGGCCTGGTGGAGGCTGCCCCTGCACTGCTGGGGGGTGGGTGTAATAGGGGACATGAGTGGGGGCCTGGTGGAGGCTGCCCCTGGTGGCTGTGGGATGAGGGTGGTGGTAGACATGAGTGGGGGCCTGGTGGAGGCCGCCCCTGCACTGCTGGGGGGTGGGGGTAATAGGGGACATGAGTGGGGGCCTGGTGGAGGCTGCCCCTGCACTGCTGGGGGGTAATAGGGGACATGAGTGGGGGCCTGGTGGAGGCTGCCCCTGCACTGCTGGGGGGTGGGGGTAATAGGGGACATGAGTGGGGGCCTGGTGGAGGCTGCCCCTGCACTGCTGGGGGGTGGGGGTATTAGGGGACATGAGTGGGGGCCTGGTGGAGGCTGCCCCTGTGCTGCTGGGGGGTGGGGGTGGTGGGAGACATGAGTGGGGGCCTGATGGAGGCTGCCCCTGGTGGCTGTGGGATGGGGGTGATGGTAGACATGAGTGGGGGCCTGGTGGAGGCTGCCCCTGCACTGCTGGGGGGTGGGGGTAATAGGGGACATGAGTGGGGGCCTGGTGGAGGCTGCCCCTGCACTGCTGGGGGGTGGGGGTATTAGGGGACATGAGTGGGGGCCTGGTGGAGGCTGCCCCTGCACTGCTGGGGGGCACTGCTGGGGGGTGGGGGTGGTGGGAGACATGAGTGGGGGCCTGATGGAGGCTGCCCCTGGTGGCTGTGGGATGGGGGTGGTGGTAGACATGAGTGGGGGCCTGGTGGAGGCTGCCCCTGCACTGCTGGGGGGTGGGGGTAATAGGGGACATGCGTGGGGGCCTGGTGGAGGCTGCCCCTGGTGGCTGGGGGTCGTGGGAGACATGTGTTGGTGATCACTAGTGCAAGGTGACATGTGGGTAGGCTGGTGGGCATGGCCGTGGTGGATGGGTTGCCTGTGGGACATGAGCAGGGGTGCAGGGTAGTACCCTGTGGTGTGGACAGCCTGCAGGGGCCATGGAGGGTGTAGAGGGAACATCTGGGGGGACCCACATGGCAAAATCACGTGTAGCATTCCCCGGCACCACCGAAATACACGTACCCTGCAGAAATTGCGTGTGAATCTTCCGCGCACATCGGAATACACGTACCCAGGCCAATCGCGTGTGGAACTTCCCGCGCACCCCCACCTAGCCAGGCCAATCGCCTGTGGAACTTCCCACACACCCCGTAGTACACGTACCCAGGCCAATCGCGTGTGGAACCTCCCACGCAGCCCCACCTACCCAGGCCAATCGCGTGTGGAACTTCCCGCGCACCCCGAAGTACACATACCCAGGCTAATTGCGTGTGGAACTTCCTGCGCACCCAGGAACACGCGCACACGCTATTTTTCACACAGCGGGTGTCCGTGTTTGTCGGGGCCCCTTTGCACCTCATTTGTCCTAGAGGGCCACTGTATGGGCCATTCATCATGGCTGTATATGGGTGCTTTTTGTTAGCGCACATTTTGGCGCACATTTTTTTCAGTCGCAGGGGCGCTAACGCCTGCTTTCTTGTGGCGTACTTGTTTGGCCCTGTGCGCGTCTTTGACCGTGCGCTGGTTTGCCCTATTCGATTCCATGAATACGGGTTGTAGGCGAGCGTGTGGGCGTTCCGCGCACTTGCCTCCTGTACTTCCCCCGTGACGCCCATATTTTCACACGTTGTTCCCCATTCCGAGTGTTACGCCCCGTGTTCCGCCTACTTTTGTGATGTGCGCCGCGCTATGTGCGATTTCGCAGTGGCCGTGGCGCACGCTGTTGGATGACCTGTGCGCCGGCGTGCGCGGCGCACATTTTTAGCGCACATCCAATGTTTTTCTCACGCACTGACGTCCATGAATCGCTGTGCGCTGGTTTTCCTGCGATTTTCGCACTTGCACTGCGATTTTTGCACTTTTCCTGCAATTCGCACGTTTTGGCACCTCTGCGCGGGATTTTTCGGCGCACATTAATTCCATGAATCAACCCCTTAGAGTCCAGTATGCCTTTAACTTCGAATTCTGGTTCTCCGTCAACAAGAATGGGTTTTGGTGGTGTTCCAATCCGTGTACCAGGCTGCATTGGTTTTAAAAGGGACATGAAATACCGGGTGGATGTGTAGATTGGATGGTAAATCTAATTTGACGGCCGCTGGATTAATAATCGCCTTGGTGGTGTAGGGTCCTAAGTACCTGGGTTGAAAGGTTCGGGTTCCTTTGGTGGGTATAAACCTGGCGGCCAGCCAAACCTTGTCCCTTACTTGATAGTCTGGGGCCTTTTTCCTGTGTTGGTCGGCAAATTGTTTTTGCTTGTCTTTGGCGTGAATTAGATGTTCTTTGGCCTTTTTGAAAGCCTGAGTGATGTTGATGTGAAGGGTTTTTACTGCTGGCATTTCCAAACTGGTTGGGAGATCCAGTTCTGAGGTACGTGGGTGTCTACCATATAGGGTGTAAAAGGGTGTCTGTCCGGTACTGGAATGCAAGAAGTTGTTATATGCATACTCGGCTATCCATAGCAAGTTCTTCCAGTCTCTTAATTCATGATGCAACATGCATCGTAGGTATTGCTCAAGGGTCTGGTTGGTTCTCTTGGTCTGACCGTCTGTTTGGGGGTGATGGCTAGTGGATAGCCGGACGTCAATTTGCGCCATTACACAACACTTTCTCCGAAAGTTAGAGACGAACTGGCTACCTCAATTGGAGATCAGGACTGATGGGAAGCCATGTAGTTTAACAATACAGTCCAGAAATACCTTGGCTAGAGTGGATGCGTCAGGGAGGCCTTTGAGCGGAATAAAGTGCGCCATCTTTGAGAATAGGTCTACGACTACAAGAATGGTGTTAAACCCTTGACTGGAAGGTAGGTCAGTGATGAAGTCGAGGGAAAGAGTGTGCCATGGTGCAGGAGGAATGTTCACCGGTTTTAGAAAGTCAGATGGCTTTTGTTTTTGCAACTTGTTTTGTGCGCAGACTCCACAAGACTGAATGTATTGGATGACATCTCTACGTCAGGTAGGCCACCAGAATTTCTGTTTTACCTTGGCTAAGGTCTTCCAGGATGTCCTTCGATCAAAGAATCGTGATAACCTGAAATGATTTGTTGCTGTAAGTCCTTGGTGGGTATGTATAAACGACCCTTAAAAAAGGGTAAGTGATTTTTGATGGAATATTGTTCCCCCTGCGCTTGCCATGCAAGGAGGGCATCCGGATTCATGGTTTGTTGAATTTCTTTTCCCAGTTACATTTAGGTTAAGGCCGTAGTGAGGCCTAAGAGCTTGTCTTCGGGTATGATGGGGACTGGGTCTGGGGCCGTATAAACTATGTCATCAGTGCCAGTACGAGAGAGTGCGTCAGCTTTTCCATTCTTGACCCCTGGTCAAAATGTAATGACATAATCATATTCGGCAAAGAAAAGAGCCCACCACAACTGGCGCAAAGACTGGGCTTTAGCTGTTTTAAGATATTGCAGATTTCGGTGGTCCGTGATAACTATAATGGTGTGTCTGGCCCCCAGAAGGTAGTGTAACCAAGCTTTAAAGGTGGACTTGATTGCCAAGAGTTCTTTGTCCGTAATGGCGTAATTTACTTCTGGAGGTGAAAACTTCTTCGACCAGAAGGCCACTGGATGTAGCTGGCCGGTGTCAGGATCTCTTTGTGAGAGGACAGCTCCCATTGCTATACTGGAAGCGTCCGTTTCCACGAAATAAGGAAGATCTGGACGTGGATGTCGCAGGATTGGCGCTGAGGTGAACCTTTTCTTAAGTTCCTGAAAAGCTTTTTCTGCTTCTTCGGTCCAGGCAAATATTTTGTTATTTTTTCGTAGTAATACAGTGATCGGCTGTACAACTTGGGAGAAGTCTGGTATGAACCGGTGATAGAAGTTCGCAAAGCCCAACATACTTTGCACTCCTTTTACTGACGTTGGTGATGCCACTTCAAAACGGCATCAACTTTATACAGGTCCATCCTGATGCCTCCGGGAGTAAGGATAAAGCCTAGAAACTCTACTTCAGTTACGTGAAAGAAACACTTTTCAAGCTTTGCATATAAACGATGTTCACAGAGCTTGGCGAGGACTGAACGGACGTGCTTGATATGATCTGTTTAGAGGTTGAGTACACTAGGATATCATCTATGTACACTAGGGCGCAGACATCAATTAACTCTCTCAAGACGTCATTCATGAAATATTGGAATGCTGCTGGAGCGTTGCATAACCCAAAGTGCATGACTTGATATTCGAATAAACCATATTTGGTACGGAAAGCAGTTTTCCATTCGTCTCCACTTCTGACCCGGACCAGGTGGTACGCTCCCCGAAGATCCAATTTGGTGTAAATCTGAGCATCTTTGACCTGGTCCAGCATTTCCGGGATAAGTGGCAAGGGATAACAGCTCTTTACAGTGATCTGGTTTAATGCGCGGTAGTCAATACAGGTCCTTAAGTCCCCTTCTTTTTTCGGCACGAAGAACAAAGGACTGGCTGCAGGGGACTTCGATGGATGGATGAATCCGTTTGCAAGGTAGTGGTCTAAGTAAGACTTCAGATGAAGATTTTCAGGTTCCGTAAGAGCATAGATTCTGCCACAAGGAACTTGAGCACCAGGAACAAGGTCGATTTGACAGTCATAAGGCCGGTGCGGCGGCAGGGTGTTTGCTTGGTCCCCTTCTGGAATACATCCTGGAAATCGCAGTATTCCTCTGGCAAGGTATTAGTTATACCCAGGGTTGATGTTGTCGCTCTGGGAGTTGCAGAAATACTGAAAGCTGGTTTCTGTTCTTGATAATAACAGGCTGCAGAGCAGTCACTGGGGAAGGTTAATTTCCTGGCCCGCCAGTCGATCAAAGGGTTGTGAGCGACTAACCATGGCATCCCTAGTATAAGCCGGAATTGAGGTGCCTTGATGAGATCGAACGAAATGAGTTCTCGATGCCTGTCCTGGCACAGCAAGGTTATCTCGGCTGTGCATTGGTTTACAGGTCCGGAAGCGATTTCTGTCCCATCTACCGTAGTCACCTTGGAACATAAGGGAAGCCCCATCTCTGCAGCCAGGTCTTGATCTATATAATTTCCAACTGCTCCGCTGTCGATGTATGCCTCAAGGGCATGCATTCTTGACGACCGTTGGTTATTGATTAAGATCACTGGTATTGCAAAGTGTGAGGTCGGTGGCTCTTTCCTCTCACTCGACAAACTGACCTCTACGTTTGCCTAGCTGAGTAGTTTTCCGATTTAGATTCTTTCTCTTCATCTTTTTCCATGGCCCTGACGATCTTCCTTGGAGGTTTCACCAGGCAGTCCTTCAGGAAATGCCCAGGTTTTCCGCAATACAGACCTAACTGTTGTTGCCTTCTTTTATCTTGCTCTTGTTTTGTTAATGGAGGTCGCACCCCTCCAATTTGCATGGGCTCCACAGTGCTTTCTTGTGCTCGGGTTACATTGTCTCTAGACCGAACATACACAGCCCGAGGATCCATTTTGGAATTATTTGCTTTCGGTCTTGCAACCGGTGGTCTAGTTGTACGACCAGATTTATGAACTCAGAACAGTCTCGAGGAGGATCAATTACTTGAGCTAGAACGTCTTTTAATTTGCCTCGTAAGCCCCGATGAAACAACATGGTTCTTTTGTTTTCAGGCCACCTAGCTTCGGCAACCAATCTGTTGAAAGTAGCAATGTATGTTAACAAGTCCTGATTCCCCTGTTGGAGGGAAAGGAGTTCATTGTCCACTGCTTGCTCTCGGGTATGGCGAGCAAAAAGTTTCTTCATTTCCCTCTGAAATCCCCCAAAGTCATGTAATAAAGGATCATCATGGGTCACCAATGGTACAGACCAATCTGCTGCGCTACCGCTCAGGTATGATAAAACAAAGGCTACCCGAGCTTGGTCGTTTGGGAATGCTCCTGGCCTGCAAAGAAAGTGAAGGCGACACTGATTCATGAAAGCTGCGTATTTCCGTGGATCACCTGTAAACCGCTCCGGCGGTGCCAAAGGAACTGTTCCTAGTAGCATAATTTGTACCGGAGTAGAGGAAGTGGATGGCAGGGTAGTATTCTGCACCTTCGGGTTGCTTCCAGGCAGAGGTGTCTGTCATGCTTGTGATTGCAAGTATTGCCTGCTAGTGTCTTCTGTGCATTCCTTAGTCACTATTAAATCTCTTCGGAGAGCGTTAGTCTCCTGTCGGGCAGAATGAACCTCGGCGCGCAGTTATCCTATTAATTGGGCCAATTGGTCTAATTCCGATGTCTCCATGGCGCCCAAGTGGATTGGTTTGGCTAGCTTCGCGTTCTGTTACGCTCACCTGGTTCCACGGGGATGCCACCAAGCAGTTGGGACTCAGGTATCCTTCTCTGCGGTTCCCAGGTGTGACCAGCGAGAGGGGTCTGCCTGGAATACAGGTGGGCAATGTTCAATACTGGGCAACTGGGGTAAACAGTCCCCCACCACCCCGTATACCCGCGGCCTCACTGGACCTCTCCTCACCTTGTTTTTAATGCAGGTATGCTCCCCGTCCTACCTTCTTGGCAGGGGCGCGTTGTGCTTGGTGGGCGTTTGCGATCGTGTTACTTCACTGATGCCGGCCCGCTTTGAGTCTTTCAGGTAGGTCTTATTGCTGTGCTATATTATTGTCCTTGCATGCCTTTTTGGTTTAAATAATGTCTTTTCTCTTCCTTAGGTGCGCGGAAGTCCAATATGTGGCATACACTGAATTGGGTCTCGCGGTAAGTAATGGCATTTTTAGAGCACCTTGATGCGGTGAGTAGGCGCTACGCACAGCGCTATGATGCCTTGCCTCTTGCTAACCTGTTGTCTTGTCTTCCCACAGGTTGTGGTGCCTACCCGGTGCATGGAATTCCTGGGGCGACGCTGGTCGAGGAGTGGCTTGCGAGGTAAGCTTTTCGGCCCCGTTCATTAAATTGTAAAAATATCTAATGCCTTGTTTCTCCCTTTTTTGCAGATCCGTAGGTTCAGGAGGAGCGCTGGTTCCAGGATGCTGATCTCAAGAGCCGTGGACAGCTAACAATGAAATTACAGGTAAGCTGCTGCTGCTAATGATGTATTTTTTCTCCTTTACAGATGCTGTTCTTCCGAGGTTCGCGGCTGCAGCTGAACACGATGAGCGTTACGTTGCAGAATTGCAAAGTAACGCGAAGCGTGTTATCCCAGTCGGGTGTGGTTTAAATAGCTTCAAGAAAGTAGTCCAGGTAAAATAGTTCCTATGGTACCACACCCAAAAATACTATACCGCATAGCTTGGTTCCAAGGAGCCAAGCTATAGGGATGCCTCCATGTTGATTGACACTGAAATAAAGTAGTTCCCAATACAAAGCCTTTATCAAGTATGAGTCTGGCGCCAAAGGCGCCAGGACTGCCCCCAAGAAGGCCTAGGCCAAGGATGCCTGGTTTTAGTGGAGACCCTTGCTGGCCCATGGGCTTGCCAGGGGGTTTTCTCGATGGGGGTCGTGACAGTTTAGCATGGAAGGTGAATAGGGATTGGTCAAAGAGGGCCTTTTTAGCCTTGGCGCTTTGGTGAGTGACCAGCCCAAGTGCAACTAATAAAGTTAGTAAGAATGGCCCTGAAGGAGCTGCATGTTCCCAACGAGTTACCATCTCCGATCCTCTATGCCTTGAGACAGAACATTAGGCTTTGAACCTGGTATTACTTTTGTATCAACCTGCCTTCGGTTGGATGGGAAAAACAGTCCCCGTCTGGCTCGAATGAATAGGCTTTGTCCCATAGGTTCTGATCATGTGTGCAGGGACCGCAAACTTGACTTCTCCTGCTTGCATTTATCAGGATTTTCAGCTCTTACACATGCAGGTGTCCTATCACGTCTGCTAAAATGCAGCATTTTCTCCCTCAGTGTCCTTGGCAAGAATATGCACACTGGCTGAACTGACAGCCTGGTATGTGAGCCTCTGCGAAATCAGCATGTCAGGTCTCTCTCTGCATTCTCGAGTCCTTTCAGCACTTTCCATTCATTTCAATGTAGCTGTGGTTTCAATCTTGATTTACGTGGCCGCCCATGTTAGTTGAGTTTTAGCATCAGCAAACAGTTCATATGGATTCTTGGACAACTTGTGGTTACTGCATAGAAAGAGTGTGTCTGTCCTATATGTAAGTGGGTCATATGCATGTTCTTCAAGCAATTTAATCTAAGTCTCTGAATAGCTTCATGCAAGGATGCAGATGTGCTTCATGTCTAACTTATCTATTTCACAGTCTCTGTCGTGACGTCATCAGCTTCTGCATGGTGGCTGTCAGTCTCCATGCTCCATCAACTGCAAACTTATATCTTCAGTGGCATCATGAGGACATGGTCTAAAGGGCTTTCTGAGTGAAAAGCGTTTCTCACACATGTGGTACATCGACAATGGAGATGAGGGAACCAGGAACAATGTACTTCTCTCATTTCTCTGCAATGGAGATGAGAGTGGGATAGGTGCCACGAGGGCCATGTTTAGGTCTCCCCTTCACCAAACACCCAGACATACAGACCTGGCTATCAACTATGAAACATGAGCGCTTCACACCCAAACTCACCTCCTGCGCCAAGTCCTTTGGGTTCCACATCGACAAACACCTCTCCTTCAAGACACACATAGCCAAGTAAACTCAGACAACCTGGTATCAGCGCTCCCTCCTGCGGAAATTCAAGCCCTTCTTCCCTCCGGACAGCTTTACATCCGCCATGCAAGCACTGTTCTCATCCCACCTGGATGGTGGCAATGCCCTCCTCGAAGGCCTCCCGTCGTCTGCCCTTGTGCCCCTGAGAAGTGTCCTACAAGTGGCTGCACACCTCATCAAGGTTTACGCAAATACGCCCACATCACCCCAGCCCTCATCGACATTCACTGGCGTATAATGTACGCACAAATCACCTTCAAGTCTTTTTGCATTATCTAAACTCAGCATCTCCGGCAGACAGCGCACCAACAGAAGCCAGGACGCGTGCAGACTTGAAATCCGCTGCTGCTGAAAGGACCAGAAAACAAGCCTTCTCTGCCTATGCCCGAAGGCTATAGAACCTCCTCCCCGTCTGCATCAGACTCACCACTACGCCCCCACAATTAAAAAAAGAACTCAAGTGCCACCTCTTCAAGGAGACTCTCCTCCTCAACACCTAGTCCATCACGTCCCCACCCGCGGCACCTGACTCGCTAAACACCGTTCACCACTCTCCTCCCTGCCACCCTATACAGCTGTACCCCCTCCATACCCCTCTGTATCATACCCCCACTTTATATCTGTTCTGTTACCTCAGAAAAGTACTCTTTTATGGAGCTGTACTGTTGTATACCTCTGTAAAGCGCTCTGTTGCTTCTCGAAACTATGTCTGCGCTAAATAAATACAATAATAATAATAATACAATTTGAAAAAAGACCCCTTATGATGGGGCAGGATTAGGGCCTGATAGTGAGAATGGCGATAATGGTAAAAACATGGGCTATTTCAGAATAATGCATGTTTTCTGGAACACACATTTAGGGGCTGAGAAACTTACTTTGAAAGAATCTGCCGGATTTTGTGTGGAAGAACCTTTCTCCACACTAAAGCATTAACACATGCAGTATGACTGAGGCGGTGTTACTGCACACAGGCATGCCACATGTCCCCAATAGTCTCCAATCTTTGGGAATAACTGAAGGAGACCCATTACTCTAAATCATTTGGATCCTTCCCTCTACCACATGTTTACGCATGCAGAAACAGTAAATAAGTTTGCCCAACTCATTATCAGGCCCTTCATGTTTTTAGGGAGAAAACTGTGTACCCTCAAGCTCTTCTGCTGGTGGCCCCCTAGAATTGCGATATAGTAGCACTGGTCCTGCCTCGGTCCCATATCTCTTGATTTAACCAGAGGAAAATACATTCTCAGCAGCCACTCAGGCACCAGCTATTCCATTGCAGTGGGCTGACTGTGGATGAACCAACATTCGCACCCGGGGAAGGGCACGCTGTCAATCAGGTGGCTGGAAATGCAGTTGAGAACACACAGTGTACCTAGGCTCAGGCCGACCCACTAAGCCCCCCTAAACAGGGATAATGGCTGCATTCATTTTCTCCCTTGCTACTGCCCGTCCCCTGAGCTGCCTGGTCCAGACAAAGCCCTGCCCCATGGGAGAATGAGAAAAACATGTTCCTATGCCTTGTTATGCGATGTTATCTGTCTTGTATAGCACCATTTTTCTCCTCACCTGGTGCTTTAGGATTTGAAAGAGCAAGAAGTGAGGTAGGGGATTAACGCAATCGTGATGTGTACACATCTGAAAAGGTAGGGCTCTGCAAAGTGTGTCTGTTTTAGATATTTTGCCAGTTGTCTGGCACAAGGGTTAATGTGTGCATCAGATTTGGCAATGTAAACTGTTTGTGTGATTTTCTTTGGTGGATGGCTGGGTGGTGTTTAGGAGAGTGTTGAGAGTGCTGATGGTGTATGTCAGTGTGGTGTTTAGTGAAATTTCATGTGGGCTTGGGTCCTCTTTTGGGGCCGTTTAATTGTGTTAACTTGTGTTTTTTCATTGCTATATTTGTGTGTCGATATGTGTTGTTGTTTACTTACGTTTATACATTTTATATTGCACAGACAATGGACCTGTAGCCTTAAGGGCGCAACGAGACATAAAAAGCTACTCAAGAATGGGCAGATTGGAGAGGAGTAGTAAAACAAAAGCAGATCACCTTAGGCAAACAGAAGTGTCTTCTATTTTCTTTTGAAGACATCAGTTGAATCAATGCCCCTTAAATCCAGAGGAAGGTCATCCCATGCCCTAGGAGCAGCAACATTAAACGCTCCCTTTGAAGCCTTCGCGGTCCTACACCTAGGGATCATCAGAAGATCCTGATTGCTGGATATAAGCGATCTTCCATGGCTTTTGTTAGATAAGAGATCCTGAAGGTAAGCAGGCATTTTTCCCTGACTACATTTCTGAGCTATTACAAGTAGACGAAACCGGATTCTTGACTCAACCAGGAGCCAGTGAAGAGTTTATCTTGCCGCTGATACATGATCTCTCCGAGCGAGACCCATAACCACTCTTGCTGCTCTGTTCTGGGTAACCTGCAACCTATTGCAAACAGATGTATTAATACCCACGAGCAGGCTGGAGCAGTAGTCAATTTCTTCTCCCACAATCGCTCTCACAATTGTCTCTGCATTTGCCTGAGAAATAAGGGATCTAGGGTGGGCCAGCAGTCTGATGTAGTAGGTACAAGCCGATACCAAACTGCACACATGAGACTTTATGCTGAGATACTGACCCCAGCATCTTAACTTTCTTAAGTAGGATTATTTGAGAGGCTCCTATATGAAAACATTCATATGATGGTCCCAATTTCGTTATCAAATTGGGCGAGGCTACAATCAACAGCTGAGTTTTTTCCTTATTAAGCAAGTCTATTGTGGACCATCCAGGTCTCGATCAAGGCATACATTTTGTTAAGCTGTGCCTCATCTATGTAATGATTTCCGGAGAGGGGGGTGGCACACTGCGTATCGTCGGCATAGTGTAAATATCATGCCCTCCTGTGCTAACATGGCAAAGAGAGGAGCTGTGAAGATATTGTATAAACAAGGGGAGGTACACAAGCCCTGTGGTACCCTAAAACTTAAATCGATGGGCATAGCTTCTGTTTCCTTAGAGAATACTCTGCTTTCCTGGTTGCAGAGAAAGGATGAAATCCATTGGGCTGCTATTGGTGAAAAATGTACGACCTCCCGCAACCTGGCAACCATGATGGAGTGATCCACCAGTTCTAAGGTTGCCGACAAATCCAACAACCTCAGCATGGAAGCTTCGTTCTTATCCATATGATCCAGAAGCCTAGATTTTAATTCCAACAAAGTTGTCTCTGTTCCAAACCCTGCCCTGAAACACGACTGACGGTCATTCAGAGTAGGGATTTTTTTCATATGCTTGGCGATTTGCCTATTTGCCACCTGATACATTTTTTAAAAAAGGAATGGGGTATTTGTAATCGGTCTGTAATTGTTTGGAATATCAGCTGGTAGTCCGCGCTTTTTGAGGATTGGCGTAACCCATGCACTTTTCAGGTCCTGAGGAACAACCCCATCACCAAAAGAAAGATTAACAAACTTGCAAATAGCAGCAAGCAATGTAGTTGGGTAAGTTTTTATAATAATAGCCGCACAGGGGTCATTTTTGCATTTAGTAGCCTTCAAGTGTTTAATAATAGAAGCCAATTCTGCTATGGAGATAGGAGTGGAATTAAATTGCGGGATAGATGGGCACCTACTAAAGGCCCTTCCAGAGTTTGTCCCCATCTGGTCCCGGAAGGTTGTCTTTTTTTAAGGCAATATCAGCCCTAATATTCTTTAGCTTGCCCTGGCATTCTGAATCTCTTCACACCAGGCAGCATCCTTTACCATCAATCTTGAGTCTATATGATTCGTAGATTTTTGTTCTTTGAGAATCTTAAAAAGTTCCCTAGTATGCGATTGGGCATTCTGAAACCTGGTGTTAATGAAGTTTTACTTTTACCTCAATTATCACCAGTCTATACTCTTTAGCATCAACTTTATTAGCTACCAAGGCTGACTGGATGGAGTATAATTCCCATTCATGAAAGAGTTTGAGAGTTAATATTTTGAATCTTTTCAGCTCTGGGGAGTTCCATAGGTTGTTTTTTTACCTTCCTTAAACATTTTCCCCTTTTTTGTTGCTAGAGTATTTGCAACAATATCCAAATTAGATAGAGTAGACCTTGACAATTCCTCAGGGATGCAAGACTCGACAGGTTCGTCAGGGGAGTTAAGAGTGGTTCTATCCTTTCGCTGATATATTCTTTAAATGTCTGGTCATTACCGCTAGCATTTTTCAGTATTTCACTTTTCTAGGGAATTCGGCTTGCACAGTGAACTCCACAAAGAAGTGATCTAACCAGGGGCAAGGTGACACCCAAATATCCTTAGTCCTTACCTTGGTGCAGGCAACCCAGTCTAAGGTATGCCCCAAACAATGAGACGGAGAGTGGATCCTTTGGTCAAAGCCTATCTCTGACAACTGGGAACCGAACTGGGATTTGATTTTTCCCACTCTAATCCCATTTAGAGTGGGATGTTGGATGATTTAGAGCAGGTTATTGTTGCTACATGTCGCCCATCTGACAACACAGTAACAATTGCAGGTATTGTTTTTTTCTTTGTAAATATCAAAGAGGTTGCTTATATTTGTATAAATACATACAAAACACTCTTCCTCCAGCCTTGATTCTCTGTTATGCTATATTAGGTGATGTCATGCAATGCCATCTACTGTCAGGTAACACTATGCCAGGGCACACCTGCAAGGCCCAGAATTTGTAGTCAGTTGCCTTGTGCCGCCCTCCTGACTCACCAAAGCCACCATTTATTTATTTGCATTTTTAAAGAGCTCACAGAGCCCGGGGGCATCGAGGCGCTGTTACAGATTTTTTGTTGTTGTTGTCATAGTTGTATATTTATAACACGCTTAAATACCCAGAGGTTTCTAAGCGCTGACCCGGGGATCGAACTTGTGTTGCTTCGTGTCATCTTGCTTCCAAGGCAAGCACGTTGCCACTGAGCTATCCTCCCGGGACACTCCAACAGTAGCTCCACACCATAAAGACACTCCAACAGTAGCTCCACACAGGCTTACATGGGGTTACGGTACAATGTAACTGAACATGCACCATGATCTAGCAACTGACTAAGCCAACCACACACTACATTGTTATGTCACCATGCTGGCCATTACCAATATAATTTTTCATTTTGTCTTTAAACCCTATCATGTTTTGGGATAATGATAACATAATCTATCCGACTATCTCCCTGTTCCTCTCCTCCCAATAATCTAAAATCCTCAAATGTCGTCTTTTATAGAATCTTCTCCATCATGTACTGTAATGATCTCTGTGACATTCTCCAATCTGGATCAATAGTTGACATTCACCTGAATCTTCTCTTAACCACTTCTCAAACTTCATAACTTCTCCTCACCAACCCAGACTCTTTTCTTTTCTAATTCTACTTCACCCCTTGGGTGTCTTGACACGGTGGGCCAATCCGCTCTTCTTCTGACCCTGCTGACCTATGTATTTTGGACACCGCTCTTTAATGGGTCACATCTTACCTTTTCCATTGGTCCTTCCCCATCTCTTGGATCTGGTTCACCTCTGATTCATTCTTTCACCCAATCAGCATCCTCCAAGTTTCTGTTCTGGCTCACTACTACTCACTCTTTATTCCTCCTCATTAGGCCAACTGACCTCCTCCTTTGGGTTTTCATACCACCCTTTTTGCAGATGGCACCCAACTCATCTTTGCCTTCCCTACTCATTCCAGAACTCTCTGTACACATATTAACACTCTGTCTCTGCGATCCGCAACTGGATGGAACGTTGTTGTTTTATGGTCAACTCTTCCAAGGCTGAAGTAATCGAACTTCCTTCCTCCACTGCCCCATCTCTTTCCTTTTCCCATCTCGTTCTCACCTGATCTACTCTTTCACTCCCAAAAGACACAATCTTGGGGTAGTTTATGACAGAGACTTCAACCTTCACCACTTCAACATCTCATGCTCATCTGCGGATGGAATTAACCTGCTTAATTTCAGAAAAATATGCTCGTCCTTACAATCAGTTCTACCAAGACCCTCCTTCTGTCATTAAATACTCGGTTTCCTTGACTACTGCACCAACCTCCTCCTTACCAAGGAATCTATGGTCAGAAGAAGAGAGGATTGGCCCACCGTGTCAAGACGACGACTAAAGTTCTCAACTTCGATACACTGATCCATTACAATCTTTCCCGCTCTTCTTCCATCTCTACACATGGCCTGCATGCTTGTTGACAGTTCATAAAAAAAACAGTCCATCTTTAAATTATGTGATGAGATTGCCTGTGTTGCGATGGCCCAAGGGTCAGGAAAGCACCTATTCCCCAGGATGGCAGTCCTGAAGCTTGTATACTCACTCACTCTGGGAACCACACTGTACAGCTGCAACATAGCAGTAACCTTTTACATAACTACATCCTGAGCATTCCCATGCTGGTAATTTAGAGTGGCAGTTTAAACAGATCCAGACTGTAAGTGTTTTAATGGGCTGCTATGGTCAGACTCAGTCCAGTGGAGGGAAACAAACAAAAGGCCACCCCCAAACCAGGAGAAAGCGAGATGTGGGCCCTTTAAGAAAAGTAATTAAAGCCAAATTAAGTAGCTTGAGGAGAAGATTAGAGGAAGGTCAGAGGGAAAGTGTGAGTACAGCTGGAAGGAGGCAGGATTAAAGAGGTGGCTGGAAGGAGACCTAGGGAAGAGGTTGGGGAACTCTCTGGGAGGAGGTAGAACCAACAGTGAGGCTGGGAAAGAATGGAAGGAACGATGGGAAACAGGAAAGAGGCTGGTGAGAGGATATTAGAGGAAGGTGCAACAGTAAGGAAGGAGAGCAGAAGAAGAGTGTTGGTGGTGGTTGGTGGAATTAGAAAGGAGGTTGGTGTATGATTGAATGAGGCGGTCGTCTTAACAGAGGATGAGGAGGACATAGTAGTGGAGGTAGGCAAATTGGAAACAGAGATTGAAGAATATGGTTCAGAGGGAGAAACACTATCAGAAGAGGTTGGGGGGAAAACAAGGAGGTTGGTGCAGGAAATTGCCAAATTCAGGGGGCAGTGGTACACTTATATATGTAGGAGATTGTGAAGTATCTGCATGTGGGAAGGGGGAATTTAAGGAGGGGACCAGTTCACATCAGTGGAGGATGGGAGCTGAGCAGGCACTAGTTGATGGAACTTGTGCAAGTGAAAGAGGGGGTGGGCCTTGGGAAGAGTCACTGGTCAAAAAGGTAATGGTCCCAGGCAAAAATAGATACAAGCACAGAGGCAAGAAGGTCAGGACCATTTTAGGCACAAAGGACCTGAAAGGATAGTTCCGGGACTTTTTTTTTATTGTTCCTATGGTTCGGCCATGTGTTTTTAAGCATAAATCGGTAGATCGTAGAAAACTTTCCTATGGACCTTACCCGACTTTTCGTCCATTAACGCACTCGAAAACATCCGCCATTTTATGATAATCCTATCATTTCCCCCCATCGCCCTGGCTCACCTGCTTTTGCGGCACTAAATCAAATCCCCCACCCCTGAGCCTGACATCAGCAGACGCGTACCGCCCATTTCCCGTTTCGTGTCAACAATCGCTGCGCCTCAGCTAATGACGTGTCGCCATGGAAATGGCAGGACGCCTCTTTCCTCAATAAGTATAAACAGACCGTTTCACAACACACAGCAGCAGATTTTCGAATCCATTCCTCTCTCTGTGTTACTTTGAGTATTCTGTGACTCGTTTCTGTGCTCTGGTCAGCTACCTTCGTTGATTGTAGCCCGTGTGAACAGATACCAGTACCACCGCTATAAATTATTTTACTTTCTTTACCACACAATGGCTACAATAATGCCGTATATGTACGAGCCCGAGTACACCGAGGAAGAACTACTGGAAAGGCAAGCACGCGAAAACGATGGGGATTCGGACGGCAGTTGGGAGGACCAGTCAACGGATGAAGAGCCTGGACCATGTCGCATGGACGGCGTCTCCACCTGGTGCACGTGCAATCGGTGCGAGCTAATGCCAACAGAGGAGGAGAACTGCTGCTGCCGAGAAAATTCGGGATGCCTGGCCTACATTTCGGAAGGCGAGCCAAGTCCGCAATGCATCACTGAGCTGCCAGAGTTCAGGGAAGCCTGCCTCTCACGGACCGTGTTGAGGATGATGATGGTGCTTATGCACGAACTTCGCGGCACTGTTCGTCCGCGTAATCCGAGTAACGAGTAAGTATACTCCGGTTGTGATGTCAGTGATGCCACTACTATGTCATGGTCGTCTCCCACATATAAAATTACATCTACATATCATTCGAATGCATGTAAATTGGTTCCATATTGTGCATTTTCTAGATAGAATTTTTTTCAAAGCAGAATGACATTTTTTACCTGAATCGACAGTGATAAGAAAGTTTTGTCATTTTAATACTGTTTGCATCTTTCATTTTCACAGGTGGTACAGGCTGGTGGCCTATCGTTGCTTCACTTGGTGGCATCACGGGAGGCTCGGACACCGCGTTCGGAGAGTAATACCTGCCTGTGCGGTACTTGCCATTAGACAACATTTCCCCAGCGACAGTGGACAATACCGCGGATTTTCCCTAGGTGTGCTGCAACCGCAAATTTACAATGTGTAATGTTTATTATTTATGTTCAATTGAAATTAAGATCCAAAATAAAACCCAATATATATTTTAACAATGGTTGTTTTGATTTGTTCAAGCGTTGGCAATAAAAGGAAGGCCGTTGTATTTTATTGATACAAAACATGGTTATAGGTAAATATGGTTGATCATAATAAATCATCCTTTTGGGCACCGGGTACAGAGATGACCACCTCTGGCCCGTGCCGCCTTGCCACCACAGGCCAGCCTGCTGCTGACTAACTGCCTAGGCATCCAGGGTCTCCAGGGTGAACTGCACCCATATATTCTCCTGGGAGGGTGAGGTATTTATAAACTCACCCCCCTGCCTTCCATGTACTAGATCCTGCAGCCAGCCTCTTACATGCAGTTAGATGGCCTCTCCTTGGTGAGGCCCTGCGGCAAACGAGTCTTGTCAGCACGAGTGGTCTATAGAGCATGGGTTGTTGTTCCCATGTCTACCTCCAGACCCCGTGTCTCCTGCCAAGCATACCCCCTCACGCTGGACGGCCCCCTGCAATCCACATAAGTGTGTCTCCATTCACGAGTCTTCCTGTGTCTTGTCTGCACGACCACCGCCCCAATCCACCCCCCGCCCTATCAAAGGCAGTTCGCACCGGGGTACTTTTGCTGGCAACTGGAGCAGTCAGGGAGCGATAAAAGCCAAGAGGTGCCAAAGACCATGTACACTTCAAAGTGGTCTATAGAGCATGGGTTGTTGTTCCCATGTCTACCTCCAGACCCCGTGTCTCCTGCCAAGAGTCCCCCCTCACGCTGGACGGCCCCCTGCAATCCACATAATGCCACGACATATACACGTCATTCATTCACAAACACACCCCTGTTTCGAATTCTTTATAACCCACTTCATATTTCTAATGAGCACTTCTTTGCGCTTTGCTAGTCAACCCGTGAAGGTGCTGGTTATCTGCTCTTCGTCTCTGTGAACTTCCGTGACCACTTCGAGGAAACTCGTCAGTTTGCAACCTGTGAACTGCTCCCTGTTCTACGACAAGAAACTACTCTGATCCCTGCATCTAACTGTTTGTTCGTCAAGGTAAGGCCATGTACCATAATTATTTTGCGTCCAATTTCTTTTCGTTCAAGACAGTGCATGCAAGGAACTAGTCACATGTTCTGAGTTTACATTGGTATTCATAGAGAATTGTTGATCTTTACTTTACAGAACTTTCCACAATGCCTGCCTGTTCCATTGGCGGTTGCCCTTCGAAGACCCATAATAAATCTGAAGGTACTATAATGCATGTTTTCCCTAAGACAATAGATCAGATAAGAGAATGGGTCCGATATTGCGGATATCCACCGTCTGAGCTTGAAAGTAGAGTCCTAGAGGTCTTTGCGGACAAGAGGGGTGATCGATACTGCATCTGCAGCAGGCACTTTACCTCTGACATGTACTCCACATCATTGCTAATAAAGAAGAACACACCGCGAGCGAGGCGAAAATTGCTCTCAACCGCTATTCCCACTCTATTCGTCCACATCCCTCCACTGGTGAGTCAAGTTTACGTATTTATCTCTTGGCCTTGCGGTAGTGTGTAGCATTAGCTAACAATAATTTCCCCAATTATGTATCCACTCAATATGAAGGCGGAAGATTCTCCATCCGTGTCGTTATTGCAGTCATCAGCCACTTCAAGCGCCTATCGGGTAATCTTACTTGGCTATTCTGCCACTGACTTGTTTTAGGCATGTAAATCAATAGTTGTAATTTATCGTGTAATTATGTTACCTAATGGTACACCCTTGTACTCGTCCTCTAGTCTTTGTTTTCAGTTATAATTATTGTTTTCCAAAATAATGCAAGTACTGTCTTTCAGGGAGATGCTGAGGAGTCCAACGTATTGACGACTACCGTTGATGTCACTCAGATGCTCAAGGTACGTTTCAGGACAGTTCCGTCGCCCTCATATGTGTCTTCTTTTTTCAATTTTGTGTTCATTACTAATGAAAGTCCTATGTTTCAGGGAGTCGATGGAGCATTAGTCCAAGAAGAAGGGGGAGCATGCACTTACGGGTCGGCGCAACAGCTTGCAGAAGTGTGCGCCGCAGTTACATTGTCCCTTGATGTTCTTATGCATTTCGAGGTATGGATACTGACAGTTCGATCAAGCGAAATCATATGACGTGATTACATCCGCTATACTTCCTTCTTTATTAACGCAAGTACTATGTTTCAGGGAGATGACGGAGCTTCTTCTACAAGAACATCACCCCTAGTAGTTGATGCAGATCTCTGGGTGGTGACACTTCCAACGATTGAGCAAATCGAATCATATTTACATATCCATTATTTATTTTAGACAACTGATCATTTGTGCAGGTCTATTTAGATGAGCCGTTCACGCCTGCACAAAGTTTCTGTTCTTTTTATCAAAATAGAAAACCATACTAATGCAATTACTGTGTTTCAGGGAGTCACTGAAGCATCATCTTCAATAATATCATCAATGGAAGTCTATGAGGAGCCCGAGGTATGGATCTTGACAGTTCCATCTAACTAGATCAACAATGCGTGAATAATTGTCGTTTGAATGTTCTACACAAAGCGTTCATTCGTGTTTTGCTATTGAGATGTACGTGGGTATTGGTCCCCAAGTACATTTTGTGTTTTCGATATTATTATACATACTAATGAAAGTTCTATGTTTCAGGGAGTCGATGGAGCGTCAGTGCGTGATGGATGTGCTTATCATGAAAATATAGTCGTTGCAGCGCAAGAGGAAGTGGAGACATGCACACACGAGTCGGAGCAACAGCGTCCTGATGTTGAAGTTCGAGGCAAGAAAGTTTCAAAGAAAAGAAAGCAAAAGAAGGTTAGTGTCCTGGTCACTATATTATGTTGTTTTTCACTGTTAATAGTTCAATACTGTAAGTTGTATTTAAACTGAACATCCCTTTTCCAATCTGTCCTCTAGTTGCGAGTGGGTGTACGAACTAGATCTACACAGACAGTGAAGCGAACGAGAGATGTTGCTTGTCAAACCTTTTGGCAGGGACTTGAGACTGGAGATGCATCGTGCCAATGGGAAGAATATGAAGTGATTGACAACGGAGCTATACCACATGCAGCCATTGATAGTGAATGTCCTCCTGGTAGTTCGGATGCAGTTGGAGATAAATTCACAGAATCCACACCCGCAAAAACTATGACCGCGGGAAAGTTGAAGAAATTGTCCTATTCACCCATTGCCGGAGAAGGAACAGATGTTGCAATGGAAGAGAATGAAGTGGACTACAATGAAACACCTTCAATATCACTGAACATAGCGGAAGACGATATCAGAGATTCTACCTTTCATGTGTGTGACATGTCCTCAACGTTACAGGCCGAACCAGCTGGGATGCAGAGTGACAGTATAAGGAAAGAGGCCAAATTCATTGTATTCGATAGTTGCTTGATTGATATTATTATTCGGTTGAAATGTGGGCATTCGGTAGGTGGGGAAGTATGTGGGGAGCCATTGATTAATGTGACTCGTGCAATTCGAGGCACTAACCTTAAAATACATGCCACCTGTACAAAATATCATCCTTTCTCATGGTCTGCACAACCCATGCTGGGACAACTGCCAGCAGGCAATTTACTTTGTGCAGCGGCTGCACTTTTTAGTGGTTCAAGTTTTAAAAAATTAGAGTCTTTCTTTCAGTTTGTGGGAATCCATTTTATTGCGAAAACTCAGTTCTACAAATACCAAACCGATTATCTATTTCCAGCCATTAGCGAAGCTTGGAGAATGGAAAAAATGTCTATTGATAGTACATTCGCGGGCAAACGGTTCAGGCTAGCCGGTGATGGACAGTGCGACAGCCCAGGATTTTCAGCCAAGTACTGCACCTACCACTTTCAGGACATGGAAAGTAAGAAAATTGTGAGTTCGGTGGTCGTGCAGGTGTCACAAAGTACATCCTCAGTGGCCATGGAGAAAGTTGGCTTTGTAGCATCATTGCAAGAACTACAATCGCGGGGAATGGTGATCGACCTGATAGCCACAGACAGACACGTTTCAATTGCCAAGACAATGAGAGAAGAGTACAAAAATATAAATCACCAATTTGACGTTTGGCATCTTGCAAAAACAATCAATAAAAAATTGTCGGCTGCAGGTAAAAAAAAAGATATGCAAGGTATTTCACAGTGGTCCAAGTCAATCAGCAACCATCTTTGGTGGAGCTCAAAAACATGTGGAGGGTCGTTGGAAATTCTACTGGAAAAATGGCGGTCAGTAATGCTACACTGTACAAACGTGCACAGCTGGAACACGAACCAACATTTCCACAATTGTGAACATGGCCATTTGTCCACAGAGGAGGCACGGAAGAAGAAGTGGTTGATTCCTTCATCACCCACTCACAAAGCCATTGAAAAGATTGTATTTGATAAAACTATAACAAAAGCTTTGAGGGGACTCACGGAATTCTGCCACACAGGAGTTTTGGAGGTGTTCCACAATATGTGCCTAAAGTACAGGCCAAAACGATTGCATTTTGGCATGGAGGGCATGATAAATCGGACTCTTTTAGCGGTCTTGGCACATAACCATAATGTCGGCCGTCAACAAAGTAGGACGACCGGAACTTTAGGGACGCTTCGCTACAATAAGGCCTTCACTAAAAGAAGTAAACAATGGGTGATCAAACCAGTGTTTGAGGATATGCAATATGAGTTTATTGAGAGACTTATTGTTGACGTCCTAGATAGGCACATAAATAGAGTTGTGAACGAACCTGTGCAGGTGACAACTGCATTGCCACCCAACATTGCCTCTTTTCCATGTCCACCTAAAGAAGAGCTCATTGAGAAATACACATCACGGTTTAAATGATTGTAATTTGATTGTCTGTTCTCTCGAGTCTCCTCATGTCGCAGGCCCATTGAATATGTTTATCTATAAATGATTTTTCAAAAAATATAGAATGTCTCCGTATTTATGGTTCTGTGGGGCTGCAAAGCACGCAGACAAAATGCAAAGATGGAGTGTAAATTTCAAGTCCTGTAAGACGGCCTTACACTGAATGTAGCTAACTAGGAATGTGTGTTCGTTCAAAGTGAAGGTCAGCTGCTTTGATTTTTTTCTCGGGTGCCAGAATGGCCCACGACTCAGTATAAGGTTCTATTGTTATTTGACCTTGACAGGCCGGGACCACGTAAGAAACGATAATGAATATAATTTCAGAAACGAAAGCCATTTCATGTTCGTTCATTAGAAGAAATAAAACGTCGGCATAGAAGGAGTGGTATTTCGGGGCTGCCCTACGCACAGACACAATGGAAAATGCAAATATAATGTAAGTAACTCTTTAGATGAGTTTATACCGCAATTTAATTACTATACAGTAGCTTTAAAGACGGGTTAAGTTGTACTTGTTCATTCTATGTGGCATATTGTTTTGTACCGCGCACTATCTTGGGGAGAACCGTCTCCTCTCCCCTGCTACAACTGGTCCACTGTCTGCGACCTCGGTCCTGGGCCCTTCCACTCTCCACCTGCACTCCCTGTCAACCCCTGCACTGGGGGACTGTCTCAGTATCCTACAGCCCCCCCTTGACGTATAAAACCCAGTTGCACTGTCCTAGCTATGAAATAATTTCCAGACCTAATATATAAAATGAATAATTTTAATAAAGATCTGATGGTGAGACTAATTTCCTTTTTTTATGTTTTTCAAATAGATACATCGTCCATTATTGTCTGTGTCACGAGTACCAGACACCGGCGGATGGCTACTATAATCGCCAATTTCTTCTCCGCGTGAACAACGTTAGCACCCTGACCATTTTGTGGGACGATCGCCAAGTACAAGTATGCCCTTACGCGGTACTAACGGCTAGATGCAACATACAGACCGTTGTGGTGCCCTAGTGCCTCGTTGTTGGAACAGCCATGCGATTATCAGTGCGACCGAAGAGCTTATTTTATCGTAAACCAACACCCTGTTTACTGCACACGAACATCGCTTGCCTCAAGACGAAATATTTTGGATCGAGAGCAAATAAAAATTAATTGATCTAAGACCCTGTGTACAGCAAAGGAACATCGTGTGCCTCGAAACAAACTTTTTGGAACGTGAGCAAATAAAAATTCAAATCGCTGAATATTCTCAAAACATTTGATGTCAAATAAATGTACTTTGCCAAATGTACAATCTTGCCGTTTGCTTTTAAACCACAGTTTCATATTCCGAATTGTGGCGCTGTATTGTGAGATGATCTAAGACCCTGTGTACAGCAAAGGAACATCGTGTGCCTCGAAACGAACTTTTTGGAACGTGAGCAAATAAAAATGCAAATCGCTGAATATTCTCAAAACATTTGATGTCAAATAAATGTACTTTACCAAATTTACAATCTTGCGGTTTAATTTAAAAGTACAGTTTCATATTCCCAATTTTGGCGCGCTGTGTTGTGTGAGCTCATCTGTGTTGATTTCCTGGTTCTGTGTGGAGTCGCGTAGAAGATGCCTGGGCGCGTTTGCCTACGCAGCTCAGTCACGTCACGGATAGAGGCGGGGAATATGAATGTTTTGATCAAGTCTGTTTCAGGGGCGGGGGATTTGATTTAGTGCCTCAAAAGCAGGTGAGCCAGGGCGATGGGGGGAAATGATAGGATTATCATAAAATGGCGGATGTTTTCGAGTGCGTTAATGGACGAAAAGTCGGGTAAGGTCCATAGGAAAGTTTTCTACGATCTACCGATTTATGCTTAAAAACACATGGCCGAACCCTAGGAACAATAAAAAAAAAGTCCCGGAACTATCCTTTAATATGGAAGGTGTCCTAGGTTTGTGCTGGCTATCCAATCTCCCACACCCAGTGACCCAGGAACATTAAACAGCTGCTCAGACACAACCACAATTCTCTTGTGATAAAGACCTATCCTGGAACCAGGTACCTCACCACCTGTTGTGTCTAAACAGTAGGGAGGGACTTTATCAAGGATACAGGACATCCCCAAGCAACCCCCACACCTAGCAAATGTAGACAGAAGGTCTGTGGCAACTTATGTGCATTCTCACCCGAGACTGCAGTCTTATTCGTTGTGTGAGATTCCGAACATGAAGCTTGTGTATTTATCCTTGAGATCCAAGCCCATCCAGTGTGTGATAACCCTTGAAACCCAAATTATGCAGCCCATCTGGTCTCTTGATTCCAGAGGCCAGTCTGACAGTTTGTTCAGCTTGTCTTCAAATCCCTCCATCGGCTGGCCCCCCAACCTGGCCAAAACTATCTTCAGCCATTCCCCTCCATGCAATCTGTGCTCTAGTTTACACCCCAACCTCTCTGTCTCCTGACCACCCTCCACCTCCTCTCTGTTTTGCTCCTTCTCCCTTCTGGCCTGTTTCATTGGAACTTCCTTCCATTCCATGTGAAGACCACTTCCACTAGTCATGCCTCTAAATCTTCAAGAAGGATCACCCTTCAGCTGCTCCCTCATCACTCCCCCTCACTGGCCAACCTGAACCCATACAGTGCATACTATATATAGAATGCCCCCCTCATCTTATCTATATTTATAAAAGTGAAAATGTGTGGATGGCTGGGTTTGTGGCAAAGTGTTCTTCCTTATACAATTCCACACCGTTTCACCAATCTTTGCAAAATGTTGCTTAATTACCTGTTAGGACCCTACCAACAATACTGACTACATGACATTTGAACACCCAACCCCGTTCCTCTGATTTCAGCACAAGTCCACGTTTGTTTGTGGGTTTGTGGCTTGGTGAAGCGTTGGTCCTTATACAATTCCACACTGTTTCACCAATCTGCACCAATTTTGCATAGTTACCTGTTAGGACCCTCTGGACATTACTGGCTACATGACATGTGGACACCCAACCCTTTTCCTGGATTTCAGCACAAGTCAAAATGTGTTTGTGGGTTTGTGGCTTGGCAAAGCGTCGTTCCTTATACAATTCCACACTGTTCAATCTGCACCAAATGTTGCACAGTTACCTGGTAGGATCCTCCAGGCATGACTGGCTACATAGCATTTGGACACCCCACCCCTTTCCCTGGATTTCAGCACCTTTGCCCATACAAGTTGTCTGAAATTGGCAAAACATCAATGTGGTCGTATAAGGACAGGACCTCAACCCTAAAATGCATGATTTCTGGGACATTTGCACTGCAATGCACTGAAACAAACTGTGCCACGCCAGGGTGAGCAGCAGGTCGGGAGAGAGCACAGAAGGTGCCAGTATGCTGCAGCACACAAACTCTCACCTCCCCCCAACATCTGCTCCGGGGTATGCCAGCCAGCCACACGCGCCCATTCTCAGTACAGTTTACTTCAGAGTGAAAGGCACATCAATCGATAAGCGAATCGGAACAATGACCTACAGGATTATTGATTTTCAAGAACTGATGAGAGTGTTGTCATGTCTGTCCACAGAACCTGTTAGGAGAGCGGGTACTTTTTGCAGTTGTGTATAAATGTTTATTTTGTCCTTGGTATATGTAACATGTACTCCCCATCACGCACCATCCAGTTTACATCAATCCACATTACGAATGTATGGCACAGAATACAGGACTGCCCTGTTGACTATGTATTGCTCTATAAAGTTGTTTTGGTCAAAACCATTGTTTCCTTAAAAATACAAACACTTAGAAATCAAACAACAGCCCAGAGATGTAAGCATGCAGGGTGATGCATGATAGCTCTATTGTCTTCTCACTAGGGTTCTGGCTTTAAGTCCAACCAGCCCACTTTCTTTCATCCTTGTCACACCACATGCTCTTACCCGTTGGACCTTCTGTTCCTCCCAGGCCTCCCTTCTCTGTTTCTGCACGTCATATGCAAGTCCTCAATGTTTCAGCACATGCTCGTCCCAGGTGCCCTTGGTAGTTTCCGGGTTGCCCTCCTTCACACTACCAAGTTACACTTCTCTGAGCCAGACACGCCCTTCTGTTCAACCACCTCTTCTCTCTGATGGTATTCCCCCTCTCCTCTCGTGTCACTCTCCTTTCTTTTAATCCGCCTTCCCTCCTCTACTGTCAGCATCCTCCTTGTCTCTTTTAGTACCTTGTCCTCTCTACCACTCGTCCGTTCCCCCCTCGCCTCCTTTCCACTCTTCCCGCCCTCCTCCTCTGTCCGAGTCCTGGCCTCCTGCTCTCTATGCCCAGTCGTTCATTCCACGTCTTCCAAATAGACACACCCTTCTGCTGCAACACCTAGCTTACATAGAGCCCTGACACAACTTTCCGGCCTTCTCTGGTCTACCGTCTTCCGATCTTCTAGTTAAAATTCTGATTGGCACTCATTCTAGGCCCCGCCCCTTGTCCCTGTGTCTCCATGTCCAAGCCGATAAAGGCTTGGACCACCATCTTGGTTTTGTTTCCAGCACTTATGCACTGTAAGACAGGACCCCTAGGGATCCACTCGCTCTCCTGCGCTGGTGCGGCCCAAAGGAGGAATGCACAGCGTGTAGGAATGCACACTCTTTGGGATCTTCTAAGCAGTTTGTAAGCAATACTTTTGACTCCCACATTGTTTGTCATCAGGGCCTGGTTGCAACAAAAACATAGGTAGTTTCCAGGGGGACATAATTACCCATTTGGAATGGAAGCTAGTACTCTCTACTTTAACTATATGGGGACTTCCAGCCCTGGCCATAACATGGTAGCATAAAGGGGCATTGCCATCTTGTTGCCCTTTGTGGCAAATCCTGCCTCACGCTCTGAGTGTGGTAGGGTTGACCATGAGATCCTCCCCACTCCTCCCCAGGCACAGTATCAAGGCATGAGTGCCTGCACCTGGCTTCTGGGGCCACCCCAAGCCTCACCCCAAGTCACAGGCAAGGGACTTCCTCACATGCCAATGGGGGCAGAATATCTTCCCTCTGATCTTCTAGCCAGACAGACTGGCACCTGTGTAACTACGAACAGACGCAAAAATTCATCCGCGTGGGACCCTGGTTAGATGACTAACAAGCACCTGAGGGCCTTTCTGCACGGACAATCTTCTGATTGAACCCCTATGGTCACACAATACATGTATAGATTATCAGTGTGTGACTAATAGCCTTTGCACACAGGAAACATTCCGTGTGAACCCCTGCGTGTACCTTGGTCCTTGACAAAGCCCAGCAGGGCGGTGTGAAACGCTGCCCGCCGTGCACCAGCAGTCAACTAATTGTAATACAATTCAGAAGATAGTGCTCCTGCCTGCCCTGTTGTGTCTTTGTGTGTTTCGATGCTCTGGGAGTGATATCCTAAGTTCACATCTGGGCAGTCATTCTGGCTGGGTCCTTGAGCTTCTGTGCGTATATTTATGATCATATGTGTGAGTGTTTCTGTGTTTATTTGGGATAATGAACATCCCCAAACCCATAAAACAATAAGCAACTATAAAAAAAAAACATGAAAAATGGAAATGTTACACTAAGCCCCTGATTCATGGAATAATTTGTGCGTAAAACGCACATTTGCGCGCCATTGTGCCCGAAAATCCCCATACCTCAAACAGGGATTTTCGGGCAGAATGGCGCGCACATGTGCGTTTTACGGGTAAATTATTCCATGAATCAGGGTGATAATCAATTACGAACAACAGAAACAGTTTGAATCGTTTTTCATGGACTAAGACATCTACGTGCTGGGCAGTATGCCATAGCGCATTTGACTCTATTATTCGCCAGTAGATTTCGATGATGTGTAATTTCCTGTCTTGACAATTGGAATCTCAGGGTAGCTAAGCTGCATGGGAGCCAGTATAAACACAGACCTGTATATCTTATCGGTGAGTGCCTATGCTTTTGTAAACAGTCAGTATGCTTTGTGGACCCCCATAGGCACAGTGTGTTGTGTGGGTAGATGTATAGATAGATTCTCAGGGTGTGCCTAGGAGCGTTGTGGACCTTTACATGAGGGGTGACAGCAAAGAGCCGGGCCACACAGACGTGTGTGTATGACACTAGGGATTTGTATTTCGGGATTGAAATACAAGCTTGTTAAAGTAAATCAACTCAAAGGAGATAATTCAATGTAAGAGAAAATAGGAATGACACTGTCGTAGTATGAGTAGGATTGTCCGGCCCTTTCTCTTATCTCTGTGTTCTACCTGCCAATCCTTAATCAATTAGAGTCCAGAGAGCATTTACCTCCTCTTCTCAGTCAACCTGGGAGTGTGGACTCCAGGGGCTTCCCCATCCTATTTCTTCGGAAAATTACTTTAATTAGTTGCGGGAATCCAGGGACCCATACCTCAAAGATTAACTATGGCAATAAATCTCGGAGAACAGCAATGTTCTTTGGTAAAACACAGGGACAGAGGTGAAGCAGAGCCTCTTCAGGCCTAGCAGTTATCTACCCCTCCTGCTTCTCCCCCTTTTGCCTCTCAACACCTGCGGTGTACTCCCTGCCTCACTCATGTTCCTTCTCCTACCTTCTGAGCCTATATGGGGCTATCCTGGCCCACCAGACCCTTCCTGGGATGACAGGCTAGGTAGCCGCGGCTAGTCACCGCATCCTGAGGATCTTCTGCCACCACCCTGCTAACTGCAACCACAGGCCCCTTAGGTGATATGACAGGGCTCGGACGAACTCTACAAGAGTTCGCAAAGTAGGAGCATTCCACTTCTTCCTTAATCTGTCTAATTTGTGCTCTAGTTTCTGCTCTTGTCCCACTGTCCTCCTCTGCTTGATGCTCCTCATCTTCCTCCCTTCTTTCTCTCTTTAAACGCTTCATGTCTTTCCCTGACTATAGGGCCAGATCTCCTCTCCACAATTCTTTGCTCCCTTCAACCACGTCTACTTGATATACAACTCCAACTTCCTTTTCCTGATATCCTCCTGCCACCTCTTTGACGCTCACTTGCAACCTCCTGATTTCAATGTTCTCCTTCCTCCTCCTCTCTATAACACAGTGCCCCAACCTAATGGTTCTGATGGTGTCCTTCCACATCCTCTCTTTGATTCTCTTGCAACCCCCTGGTTCTGATGTCCTCCTTCCACCTTCGACCTGACCCACTCTCCACCCTGCTTTCCTTTGTCTGACTACTGCCTCCTTTCCTCCCACCTGGGACCTCTTGTCCCCCTTACCAAGCCTCCCCCAGCACTACCAACCTCGTGTGTGGTCATCCGGCTGATGAAACGAGTGTCAGTTGCGGCATTTGCTTCCACCTGCATCCCTCCGACCCCCACAGCTGACTCACCCACTGACCCTTCTCTCAACAATCACTAACACTTGCTATCACTAACACTCTCGACATTCTTGCTCGTGTCATGCGGATCCCCCTGAAACCTGTCACCAAGCGTAACAGTTCGTACAACTCTGATCTAGCAGCTCTGAAACGCAAGTGCACATCGGCTGAACGGAAGCGGCAGACCTTGAG
Organism: Ambystoma mexicanum; assembly: GCF_040938575.1. NCBI lineage: Eukaryota > Metazoa > Chordata > Amphibia > Caudata > Ambystomatidae > Ambystoma > Ambystoma mexicanum. Next base: position 383,739,722 of record NC_090925.1, read on the forward strand.
CTCATCCTTTGATAAACTGGCATGTTGCCTACTCCAAAAACAATATCGTCTTTCTACTCACCCCAAGAAGAGGACTCACATTCAGGCCTGCATTTCTGGAGCTTCTAACAGCAAGGCTGAACTCTTCAAAATCTGCAAGTAACTAGCCAATCCATCTGCAGTCTCTACCTCACCTCTTCCTATCCCAGGTGTCATACGCCGCCGCCGAGACTGGCGGATACCTCCGCAGTGTCGCTTGCAGTATGGGTTTAGAGGCTGGTAGTCCTTCCTCTATTTTTACAGCTCTAGCTGGCGTCACAGTTCCCTCAGCGCAGAGCCCGCCGGGAGTATGTATTCCTCCTCCTCCCGGTGTACACTGCATTGCAACCCCTCTGGATAGTGTTCCCAGCTTCCGGGTTTACGTTTTCTGCTGACTCTCCGTCCGGATTGTCAGTGCTTTTTGTCTGCCACTGACTTCGTCCTCTGTACGAAGTTTTCCTTCTCTTCGCTACTTTGCCTCTTACCGGTTTCATCCGGTTCCTTCGCCCGGGTCGCGTCTCCCTCCTTCGAGACCCGGTGCCTGTTCTCTTCCTGCTTTCTCCTCTCAGTTTCCCCTGGTCTCCTCTCCAATTGGATTTCCGGTCTGTTTCTTATTTCGTCTTTCTCTTCTCTTGCCTGAGTCCTGTGCTCCCTATGTCCTGCCTGGTTGCACTGGATACCAGCCACGCCTTCTGGCTCCACGTTTGCTACGGATCCTCGCTGTTTGGGTCCGCACCGCTTCCTGCTACAGCCTTCCTTCCCATCTGCAACACCACTTCGGAGGTTCCTACTTGGAGTCGGACAGAGCGCATTGCGGTGCCTGACAAGGGTTTTTTCTGCTGCTTGGCTTTTTCCCTTGTGTTTCGGCTTGTTCCCGGAAAGGGAGCCACAGGCTTGCTGTTCCATCAGAGTTCACTGTGGCTTCCCTCCGTGACAGGCAATTACCATCAAAGAAGGAGAAAGACTACCTCACCAGACAAAACCTGTCCTCCGAAAGCTTCGACTCAAGCAGCTCAGGTGAGGAGAGTGTGGAGGCAAGGGGTGAAGTGGGAGCAGAAGGGTCACAGAAAGGACAGATTGCAACGCCTAAGCATAACAAGATGTCGGCGGAGGAACAAGTTCAAGAGCTTTGGAAAGCTTTTCAAGCTATGTCCGTAGAGCTACAGGGAGTGAAGACAGAGAATGCTCTTCTCAAACAAATGGTATCGGCTAGAGAACATCCTATCGTGGAAATACCTCCCATGCCACTCTCCTCAGGAAAGTTTGATGGTTCTCCCAAAAGAGTAAAAAAGTTCCTGGAGGCTTGTACCGCCTATTTCACGTTTAGACCCTGCACTTTCGCTACTGATCAGGCTAAGGTTGGATTCCTAATCTCCAATATGACTGGAAATGCGTTGGCATGGGCAACTCCATTGGTAACCAGTGCCAATGCTATACTGCATGACTTTACGGGATTCCAGAACCTGCTTAAACAGACCTTCGAAAGACCTGAGTTATCTTTTACCACTTGTGAGGAACTTTTGGACGTCAGACAAGGTTCTTTGGACGTCTTATCCTACATTTCTTCCTTCAAGACCTTGGCGGCTGGGGCAGGTTGGCCAGAACCCGCCCAGTACGCCATCTTTCGGAGGGGCTTAAGGGAGGAGATTAAAGACGAACTAGCCAGATCTCCCCGTTCACCAACTTTTTCTGATTTACTCGCAGCTGCTCTCCACATAGAGTTTAGACTCCAGGAAAGAAGATCTGAACGTCGCAAGCAACGCACTTCAGGATCCTTGTCGGACCCCCTTTCATATCCTTCCCCTTCTCTCTCTCCTACTAAGTCTTCAGACGAACCTATGCAAATTGGAGCTACAAGGACGCCCCTATCAGCAGCGGAAAGACGAAGACGGAGAGAAAAAGGACTATGTGCATACTGTGGTTTGGATCAGCATCTCTTGAAAGACTGCATGGAGGTACCCAACAGGAAATCGGGAAACGACACCCTCGGCGCCAGTAGGGACAGGCATGCAAGGGTCATCAAGTTCTATTGCTCGTCCCTACGTTTCTCTCTCAGTGTCAGCTCCAGATTCCCAAGAAGATTTGAGACTCATGGTTCTGTCCGTGGCCCTCAAATTGGTTGATAAGCAATTCGACTCTTTAGCCCTGTTGGACTGTGGAGCTGCAGGCAACTTCGTTGATACCCTGTGGGCTGACAAAGTAGGCCTACGCAGGATCGCCCATCAAGAAGGCCAACAGGTCGAAGGTGTAGATGGATCCCCTTTGTCCTCCGGTCTAATAACCCATTCCACAGAGGATCTGTTCTTGACCATCAACCATCACACTGAAATGCTGAAGTTCGACATCATACGAGCAGCCCATTTCCCCATAATTCTTGGGATTCCTTGGCTCCAAGGACACAATCCTCGTATTGATTGTACGAACAACCAGTTGAGCTTCTCTTCTACCTACTGTACCACCAATTGCCTTCCCTTAAAAGATCGGTGTGATTTACAGTCTGTAACAATTATTCCGGATACCCATCTTGGAGTGCATGCGCTACCCCGGTTCTGCTCACCTTTTGAAGAGGTGTTCCAAGAGAATCATCACGCCAGATTACCCCCACATCGACCAGAGGACTGCACCATCGACATTGAGACTAACGCTCTAGTGCCATTTGGTAGAATGTTCTCCCTCACACTGTCAGAGAAACAGGTGCTAAGAGGTTATCTGGATACCAACTTGAAGAATGGCCTCATTCAGCCCTCAAAATCCCCCGCTGGGGCTTCTTTGTTCTTCATTAAGAAAAGAGGTACCGACGAGTTTAGGCCTTGTATAGATTACAGGGGTTTAAATAAGGTCACCATCCGGGATCGCTACCCGATGCCTCTCATCACAGACATCATTGAAGCAGTCCAGGGGGCTAAGGTGTTCACTAAACTTGACCTAAGGAATGCATACCACCTGCTCCACGTAGCCAAAGGCGATGAGTGGGAGACCGCCTTTCACACTCCATTCGGATTATACGAATACCGGGTAATGCCATTTGGCCTGGTGAACGCTCCCGCAGTATTTCAACGGTTAATGGACCGAATGTTTTCCGACATGCTCACCATTTCCATAATAATCTACCTGGACGACATTCTCATCTTTTCCTCCAACATGGAAGAACACATTCCTCATGTCACTCAGGTTTTGGATCGTCTTCAAAGGAACCAACTATTGGTCAAGGCCGAGAAGTGCATTTTTGCAGTTCCTTCGGTACCATATCTAGGGTACATCTTATCAGCGGAGGGTATTGCCATGGATCGCAACAAGGTTCAAGCTATTCTTGATTGGCCTGCCCCTACTTCAGTCCGAGAAGTACAAAGATTCCTTGGTTTATCCAATTTCTACAGACAATTCATACCAGACTTCTCTGAAGTGGTGTATCCCATAACCCGTCTTCTCAAAAAGAATGCTCTCCCTTTTCACTGGTCAACCGAAGCTGAAAGTAGCTTTTCCCTTCTCAAAGGACTCTTCTGTTCTGCCCCCATATTATGGCATCCGAACCAGACATTACCCTTCAACTTGGAGACAGATGCCTCTGCCATAGCCATTGGAGCAGTTTTGTTACAGACAGTGAATGAAGTGGAACATCCTGTAGCTTATCTGTCCAAAACCCTCTCGCCCAGCCAACTAAACTACTCGGTTCTTGAAAAAGAACTATTGGCGATGAAGTTAGCGTGTGAAGAGTGGCGGCACCGCCTTAGGGGGCACGACATCGGTTTACCATTCGGACAGGTCACAAGAATCTGAGGGTATTGCAAGACATGGAGTGTTCAAATTCCCGACAGGCCCGGTGGGCTTATCTGTTTTCTCAATACGATTTTCACATCACCTACATTCCCGGAACTTTGAATCGCTTGGCTGACGCACTGTCCCGCAAGGATACGAGTAAGGAGAAGACTTCAGATCGCTCGGAGCCACTGTTTCGGAGAAACCAAATCCTGGTCCTAGTAAGCTCTTTCCTTCAAGAGGTGAAAGCCGCGGTCATACCGGAGTATGCTCAATTACTGCTTCATCCTAATTCTCTTTATCAGGAGAAAGATGGCTGGATATTCTACAAGAATCTTCTATATATCCAAGCAGGTCCGTTACGCCAGAAGATATTAAACTGGTGCCACAATCCTCGCACTGCAGGCCATAGAGGCTCGGAAGGTACCATGGAGCTGATCTCAAGAGTGTTCCTCTGGCCTAATCTGAGAAGAGATACGTTGGAATACGTATGAGCATGCCCCACCTGCGCCAGAGCCAAATACCCTACAGGCAAACCCCTTGGACTGCTGACACAAGCGGAACTCCCCACTCGACCATGGGGACTTATATCCACGGACTTCATAGTGGATCTGCCTCTGTCTGAATCATGTACATGTATAATGGTCACGGTGGATACGTTTTCAAAAATGGCACATTTCTCTCCCCTTCCGGGTCTTCCCAGCGCAGCGAGAATGGCTGAGGTTTTTGCCAGAGACATCTTCAAATTACATGGTATCCCGGATAAGATTATTTCGGATCGAGGGAGCCAGTACATCTCGAAGTTTTGGAAGGCTCTTTGTGTCAGACTAGGCATTGAAAGAGCGCTTTCCTCGGGATTTCATCCTCAAACTAACGGCCAGACCGAACACCTCAATGCCACTTTGGAGCAGTATCTGAGATGTTACATCAATCAACACCAGGACAATTGAGTTTCCCTGCTTCCCACAGCGGAGTTCGCATACAACAACACCAAGCATTCTGCTATCGGCCTTTACCCTTTCTACTGTACTTACGGGGTTCATCCCAAGGCATTTCTGCTCAGTGTTCCAAGTCTCACCAACTCCCTGGCAGCAGAAGAAGTTCTACAGAGTATTGCAGCAGCTCAGACCTCCGCTTTACGAAGCCTGGAAGACAGTAGAGCCACAATAAGGAGCAGGCCGACAAGCATCGCAAAGAATGCCCATAGTTGGAGGCAGGCGACAAGGTGTGGTTGTCCACCAGATTCTTGCCCAAATGGACACATCCTTCTAAACTATCTCCTCCCTTCTTGGGTCCTTTTCCTGTCCTCTCTTGAGTCAATCCTGTCACTTATAGGCTTCAGCTCCATTCTACCATCAGTCGCATCCATCCGGTTTTTCATTCTTCCCTTCTCAAACCCTTCATACCTGACCCACACTGCAGAATGGTTCCCTGTCAGGTTCTCTTCCCTGAGAAGACCAAGGATGAACATGAGGTGTCCTCCATACGGGACTCTAGGTATTATAGAGGTCATTTGGAATACTTATTGTCCTGGAAGGGTTACCACGAGTCGGAGGACTCGTGGGAACCCGCTTTGCAGGTACATGCCCCTAGGTTAATTTCCAGATTCCACCGCTTACACCCAGGTAAGCCGGGGTTTTCACACACTGGAGGGGGGCATATTGTCATCCGCCGCCGCCGAGACTGGTGGATACTTCCGCGGTGTCGCTTGCAGTATGGGTTTAGAGGCTGGTAGTCCTTCCTCTATTTTTATGGCTCTAGCTGCCGTCCCAGTTCCCTCAGCGCGGAGCCCACCAGGAGTATTTATTCCTCCTCCTCCCGGTGGACACTGCGTTGCAACCCCTCTGGATAGTGTTCCCAGCTTCCGGGTTTACGCTTTCTGCTAACTCTCCGTCCGGATCGTCAGTGCTTTTTGTCTGCTACTGACTTCGTCCTCTGTACGAAGTTTTCCTTCTCTTCGCTACTTTGCCTCTTACCGGTTCCATCCGGTTCCTTCGCCCGGGTCGCGTCTCCCTCCTTCGAGACCCGGTGCCTGTTCTCTTCCTGCTTTCTCCTCTCCGTTTCCCCTGGTCTCCTCTCCAGTTGGATTTCCAGTCTGTTTCTTATTTCGTCTTTCTCTTCTCTTGCCTGAGTCCTGTGCTCCCTGTGTCCTGCCTGGTTGCACTGGATACCAGCCACGCCTTCTGGCTCCACGTTTGCTACGGATCCTCGCTGTTTGGGTCCGCACCGCTTCCTGCTACAGCCTTCCTTCCCATCTGCAACACCACTTCGGAGGTTCCTACTTGGAGTCGGACAGAGTGCATTGCGGTGCCTGACAAGGGTTTTTTCTGCTGCTTGGCTTTTTCCCTTGTGTGTCGGCTTGTTCCCGGAAAGAGAGCCACAGGCTTGCTGTTCCATCAGCGTTCACTGTGGCTTCCCTCCGTGACAGGCAATTACCATCAAAGAAGGAGAAAGACTACCTCAGCAGACGAAACCTGTCCTCCGAAAGCTTCGACTCAAGCAGCTCAGGTGAGGAGAGTGTGGAGGCAAGGGGTGAAGTGGGAGCAAAAGGGTCACAGAAAGGACACCAGGCCCTCTGCACTGCACTGGCCACCCACTTCACTGCTAAAACTCAGAACATCCTGATTTTTCTCTCTTCTTCCTCTTCCTCCACTCCTCCCCTTAGCTCCCTGCCTCCCTTGACCCCTCCTCCAGCCTATTCCTCTCTCTCCTCCTTCTCTCCTATCACGTCAGACAAGGTCACTAGAGTAGTCCGCTCTATGAAGGTCTCATCCAAAAAGGTTTCTCCCTGTTCTTCCAGAACTATCAAGGACAATATCTGATCCCTTGCTCCAGCGCTCGCTGATTTCTGCAACCACTCTCTTGCATGTGGGTCTTTCCCTTCCTCTCTCAAGCACTCCCTTGTGCACCCCCTCCTGAAAAAGTCTTCTGCTGTCCCCTCATGTCCGGCAAACTACCACCCCATCTCTATCACTCTCTTCCTTTGGAAACTCCTAGAGAAGTTGGTCTTCCCCCAACTGACCCAACATACTGAGCTTGTTGGTTGCCTCCACGACCATCAATTTCGATTTGGAGCATCCAGATGCATGGAAACTGCTCTCCTGTACACCTCTGAAGAATTGCTTGCAAATCTTGACTCTAACTCTCCTGCTGTTCTCAATCTACTTGTCCTCTCCTTTGCCTTTGACATGGCCAACCACTCCATCCTCATAAAGAGGCTCCATGTTATCCTTGGTATCTCAGGCCAGGAACTAGACTGGCTGACCTCCTTTCTCACTGACCGTCCTTCCCAGGTGATTCTGGGTCCCTTCTCCTTCTCCACCTCTATTTCCACCCATGGCGTTCCCAAGGGCTCTATCCTCTCACCCTGGCTCTTTAAAATCTATCTCACTCCTCTTGCTCACCTGATCTCTACCTTCTCCCGCACTTACAATGTTATGCGGATGACAGACAACTCTTCTTCAAACTCTCTACTGCCTCTTTTCCTACTTCCTCTGTCATTCCTAACTGCCTTTACGCTATCCAGTCTTGGTGCACCTCTAACAATCTCTGTCTCAATGCCAGCAAGACCGAGATCCTTTCCATCAGGACTCCTGTTCCCTATTTCCTCCCTTCACTCTGGCCACCCTCGTTGAGTCCCCTCTCCTTCCTCAGAAGCCAGAATAGCTTGGAGTCATCTTCGACTCCTTGCTCTCTTTCATTACTCACATCTTGGACCTTGCCAAGAAGGCCCATTTTCAACTTCACCTCCTCAGAGGCATTCTCCTTTTCCTCACTTTTCCCCAGAAGGTCAATGTCTCCAGAGCTCTGGTTCTCTCCAGTCTGGACTATTGCAACAGCCTCTTCCTCAATATACCTTCCTCTTCTCTCTGCCCCCTCCAACTACAAATTCTTTTGGTTGATTTGTTGGCCCTTGTGTGTTTATTTTTGGGTTGGCTGATTGTGGGAAAGGGCTTGCTATCTCTTTGGAGGACCTTGTTTAACTTTTGTTTGCCTTGACAGTTACTACCTTAATCTTCAGAGCTTCATCAAGTGAGCAGATATGTACCTGTGGGTTAACCAGTAAACAAGCCTGGTCGAGTCAACATATATGTGCACATGTCCACGCAAACAACAAGAAAAATTAATTAGGCAGACTGCTTTCCCTCTACATTTCCAAACACAATCTTCTTAATGACCATTAAACTGTCTTCTGCCCCTACTGCATCACGAAGTGAGCTACCCTTCAGGTGGCGGATGACAGCATCCACATTCTGGATGTGGGGAGCACTTTTTGCTTGGGCCTCTAAATCTCTTGGTGGCGTTTGACATGGTTATACATAAGGTCTTGATTACACTCACACTGGACTGTCTGGGATTATCCTGGCTTGGTATTCTTCCTTACTAAAAGATTACATATAATATAGCAGGTGGGTGCCATCCCGGCCACACGGCCCTTCCCATCGTGCCTTTTAAAAATGTATGGAGTCTCCGAGTGATCTGGTGGCTGGGTGAGACCTCTCCAATATGCTGATGACCTACAACTCTTTCTTAAAGTGTCATCCATGGCAGACACCCATAGCCTGAGGTACCACCTGAGTGCCATTGGAGACTGAATGACCTTACTCTGAATATACCTTAACCCAACAGAGTTTGTTGGTGTCTTTTTCTTCCAACTCTTCTCATAGTTTACCTTGATCTCTTCTTTGGATATTACTGCTACCTTGGTGTCCTAGGTCATCCTTCTGGGCTTTACCCTTGATCGTAATCTTCATTTAATGTGTCATAGTTTGTATTACAAGAAATCAAAGACCTTGAACATATTATCTATGCAGACCTCATCCCTCCCTTCAGTGTCTCTCTGGCAACTGGCATCTTCCCAGCCTGCCTCAAAATTGCAATTGCCTTAGCTATTGTTCAAAAGCCCTCTGCTGACCCCTTCAAAACCTGACTAATATTGGCATGTCTCCTTCCTCCAGCTGTACTTCAAAATCTTGGAACGACTTGTGTACAACAGAATAAGTACTACCTGGTAACCGATGGCCTATGCAGCCCCCTCCTGTCTGCAGTTTGCAACAGATATACCACAGCAGTGTCAGGTATGCACATATCCAACTTCCTTACTACTGCCTACAACTCAGGACTCATTCTGTTCTCCTCCTACTTGATCTATTTGCCACCTTTGATACTGTCAACCACTCCTCCCTCCTTCGCACCCTCTCCTCTCCAGCATAGGCATCGAAGAATGGCTACTCAGCTGGACTGCTCTCTAACTTGCTAACCAATGTTTCTCCATCTCATAGAACAGTGCAACCTCCATTCCCACCATCCTGCTGGTGGGAGTCCGTCAAGGGTCAGTTCTTGGCCTGTTCCCTTTCACCATATACACCTCTTCACTCAGCAAACTTGTTGCCTCTTTCAGTTTTCCTAACACCTATTTACCAATGAGACACAAATATTCCTCTCCTTTCTCTCCTTTACCTCATGGATATTGTCCCATATATTCAACCATCTCTCTGTCAGCTACCACTGAATGGCACTTTTATGTTTTATGCTAATTCCTTTTAAACTGAAGTAAAGTAATCGATCTCTCTGCGCCCACTACCATCACTCACGTCATTTCCTTTCTCCCTGATCTCCTAAAGCCACCCCTCAAGGCTTGCAGCCTGGGGGTCCATTTCAATAGTGACTTCAAACTCCAGGAATTCATCATCTCTGTTAAACTGCTGGGCACATACATGAAATCTGCCCTCACCGTACCTATCACACAGATAAAACCTTGGTTTCTAGCCCTGTTTTTCGTCGACTTGATTATTGTTCTTGCCTCTTTCTTGGTCTTCCCCACTCTACTATGCTGCTCAGAACAAAGTATTCACGCCCTTTTCACGTCCTCTCGCAACTCTTTCTTTCGCCTTCATGCTGGATGGCTGTCCATGTACAATCAATCTCTTTTCAGATTCTCCTCCTGGCCTAAAGCTCTATCCATGGATTGTCCCCCCACTTATACACTCTATCCCCGATTAGTCTCCTTCATGCACTATACTCTCCCAGCCACTACTCAACCTATTACCACTGGTGCCCCGGAAGTTGATTCGTCACAGAGGGCAAGGCTGAGACTCAGTTAAAAGTCCCAATGTGAATGGGCCTAGAACAGGTAAATACCAGATTATAACAGTTACTCTGAATTACAATGAGAGACAGAGCTCATACTACTACTCAGAATCAAAACGCTCCGGATTTACTCCACACGTGCGCAGATGGGATTTGGTTTTCATTTCTCTGCTGTTTAACCTCTGGCCTGGTGTCACTAAGTTGCTGACACAGCCTCCCCAGGGTAAATACAAATACCGATTTTGTGCGCATTCTAATAAACAAACCCCATCCATAACACAATCTATTGAGGCTATGAAGTGCGTTCAGAATGCAGGCTGAACAGCCACCCCTTGTGTGGCAGGCAACTGGGACCAGGTGGAGTAATTGTGTTAAATACAGAAATGATTCAGACGTGACTTTGTATATTATATGTGTAGTTTCCCTCTGAGAAATGATGAGCCCTGCACAGCTGCTCGTGGTCAGAATGGGATCCTATCTAATCTCCTCTATATGTGTTGACAGGAATTCATACAGCGGACGGGGTGCTACCTTTTTTTCGTAACTCTCCACACCGCTCACGTGTGCACAATGCAGACTCATCTCTCGTAATGATTTGCTCTGTTTAATGGGCCTGTCGCACTCCGGAAACTAAACAAACTCCAGCAGCTCTGGCCCAGATAAATATACTTCATTCCTCAGCCTACCTATAGTCACTCGTGTGAGCAACACCAAACAGGAGGCAGAAACCTCTTCAACATAACTAACGGACGGCCATAAGATCACCTGGGCAGGGCCCCAAAATAAGCCGCCTGATCTGTCGTCCTCAGCCTCTGAGGTAGGCCACTTCTCCCTCCTCTGTTCTCCCCTCGAAGGGGTAAATAATCGGAACGAATGCCAAGCAGGCCTAGAACCGGCCTGCGCCAGCTGACAAGCACCACGAGAAGGATGGAGAGCCTTTCCGCTGTCAGTCCCCTCAGCTCTCCCTCTGTGAGAAGAACGCAGGGTGTTTCTCTTCCCGGGCCATACCAGAGCGGGGGTGAGAGCTGTCAAAATTACTTTATCTTGGATTATTCTCCTCAGAGACACGGAGGTCGCCCTCCCCCCCCACCCCCCACCCCCCCTCACCCGACGCCACCAAACACTTCCATTTGCGAGCCCCCACATGAGGGAAACTGTTTGATAGCATCACATGGCGGAGTTTATTTACACTTTTTTTTATCCTAGTGTAAAGGCAAACCAGATTACGTTCTCCACATAAATAGCAAAGTTGCACGGATAATAACACAAGCACATTAGCAGGAGACTGTAAAGATCTCATTTAGGTACAGGAAAACATTTAGTACTTTTCCAAATTTAACTTTACAAGCAACAGAGTTTTAACATTAAACATTGTGAAATGGCACTTTAAAGTGGTCATGGCATTTTTCTTTCCTAGCTATTCATTAAATGTCACGTTCTGTTCACAATTAAACCCAGAATTTTAATGACCGGTTTCACTAATGTCATGCATGTGCTTTAACTAATTTACTGGGGAATGACAAAGAATCAGTTAGCTACAGAAAATTAATATAAGGACATTCAGAGCATGACTGAAAATAGGGTGTTGGAAAATGTTAGATATCAAGAGCTTAACCAGGAAGTAAACCTATTACAGGGGTTTCAGGTGAACAGCTTTAATCCCAAGAGACAGAAGCAATATAGAATCAAATTAGATCTACTCAAGTGCCACGACACCAGAGTTTCAATTCTGCAATGAATACAGCCGCATAAATGAAATATGATTAACTGATTTAGGTTACAACAGAATGGTTGAAAAGTCTTGTTTTGAGAATCGCCTCATAGCACTAGCAAAACAATTACAAAAGTATTCAAAAAGGAGAGTACGCCAGTGCAAGACGTAACATAACTTTATTCAGGGACCCAGATGCAGCTGGCACAGCAAATTCAAACAGAACGTGGAAAAGAACTGCATGAAAATGCGCTGTCAAAGGAACGCCCTCAAAATGAAAACTTTTATAGACAGAAAAAGAATTTGCATTTGAGATTGTGCTACATTTACAAAATCTCCCCACAGAGAAATGATTGGTTCTTGCGCTTTGGACCGACCTAGAACCCTATAGATTATGCTGGATCATTGGGTCAATAACCCGTGCATCCGTTCATTTGGACCCATTACATAGCAATTGATCATTCCACCTTTCCCCCCAGAAATGTGTAGAAGGAGTCTTTGTTTTTGTTTTTGGCATAAAAAGGCTGCAGATTTATTTTCCACAACATCATAAAAACCACACTGTACACCTTAGTGGAAATAACTCAGAAGATGTGGCGACTGCTCCGTGTCCAACAACCTACTTCCCCCTTTCCTTCCAAAAGTCCAGTATAGGCCCAACTCTCCCAACCCTTTGTGCCTGAGCCTCGCTTGCCCATGCAGGTGTTCCTGGGCGAGGAGAGTGCCATTTCCTTGGGGGAAGCTGAGCCCTTGTTGTTCCCCCCAGACGCCCCTGCCGCTTAGGCTCCAAAGGGGCGCTGGTCAGAGAAGAGCGAAGACCCTTCCGGTTTACTCCTGGCTCATCCGGAGTCTGTCTCTTGTGCTTGGTCGCCCAAACACTGCCGCCACAGGTGGGTTACCGCCCACCGTGGCTCCCCCTTTTCCTTGCCACACATTTCTCGGATTTTGTTGCAGAGATTCCAGTAAAAATGATCCATCCCCCTTGGCGACAAGTGCACCCTATCCTTGAGATAATACTCTGGCCTCTGGGGATTTCAAGTTAAACAGGCCGTGCCTGATCTGCCCAAATCCTCTGCCCCTGCAGAATTTGGCCACCGCCCCATTCAGCTTCCGCCTGGATCTCTCCACGGCTGCGTGATTATCCGCACCTCTTCATTTTGGTTTTGGGATTATCTCCGACCAGCTAATTTCCATTTCTCCCGGTTGTCCTGCTAGCTCCTGTAATGAGAGCATCATTTCCTGCATTAAAGCCCCTTTTCACAGGCTTATCAAATCATTACCTCCCAGCTGCATGACCAATATGTCCGGTTTTTGCTATTTCCCAAGCATTTTGCACACCTGCCCCTGCAGTTGCGCCCCTCTCATTCCTGACACCCCGTGCCATCCAATCCTGAACTTGGCGGCCGTCAACTCCTCCTGCTCTGCTGTCTAGCTTGCCCCTGCCCTATACTGAAGTGAGTGTCCTATCACTCAGCCAGATCTCCTTCTCCCCCGGGCTGGTGCTAATGGGATGTGAAGACAGCATGTCAACCTTACAGATTCTCCGGTCTGATGTATCTCTTAAAACACCCAGACCTCCCTCACCCGATCCTAAATGAATGTGTCCCACACACCCCCTCTGTAACCCCAATTCTCCCTAGTGCTAGCTCCATAACCCTACCCACTGGAAGCAGCTTAGTGCGGACCCATCCCGGTGAAAGAGCAGCACCTCTCCACTCCCGCTTCGAGATTATTTCCAACCAGATGATTCCCGTCTCTCCCAAATGTGCCGTCAGTCCCTGCAATGAGAACATAATTGCTCTCATCAAAGCCCCCCTTCTCAGGCCTGTCAAGTCATTAGCCCCGAGATGTATGATCCAGACGTCAGGTTATTGCTGCTTACCCAGCAATTTGCACAAGTGCCCCTGCCACTGCGTCCCTTTCCCCCCGGGCACACCATGCCACCCTATCGTGAATTCGCTGGCAGACAACTCCTCCTGTTCCGACGTCTGGTTTGCCCCAGCCCTTCACCCAAAGGAGTGTCCTTCTACTCCGAACCTAATGGAAGCAGAGGATTTTCTTTACCACGCGACCCTGAAATGGACATTGACCCCAAAGTGCAACTATTCCGGGTTGGCCCCGTCTGTAACTGACCATTCCCCATAATTGTCTGACTTTACAGGAAATTGGCGCACCATTATTACTCCCCATTCCTTTCCCTTATGACCCAGTACCAGTGGCAGCCATTACCATGAAATAAGCTGCCACTTGTGTTTCTCAGAGTCTGCACCAGCAACCCTGGTCGAATTCTGAACAAACCATGCGTAAACGCATTTTGGAACATCAACCTCCTCCATGCTCTTCACAATGGTTACCTTGGGTGTACTGCTAAGCCAGGAGCTGGTGTCGCCCTTAGCAGGCTACGCCAGGCTTCCCACTAACTGGATGCAGCTCCCCCCTTGCTGATGCGGTGCCAATTGTTCCTTTTGTGCGGCATCTACTGTGGCTCACTGGTGGAGAATTATCTACTTACACAGCCACGCTTACTCCACTGTGGATGTCCAGTAAAACCAATTTCTACCAGATCGTCTTTACCATTCTGCTACTGTACCGTGACCAGCTTGCTTGGTGATCTTCACTTATGGCATCCTTGACTTGTATTTGCACATGAAACCATTTATTATCCCAAGCAGACACAAGGCATTGTGTTCCCATCCTTTAAGTACTTATATGTTTTCCTTTCCCCAAAATCATCGCCTTGTGGAAGGAACCTTCCCCATACCTAAACTCAGTAGTCACCCCACTAATTAGTTCGCCAACCTGCCCTAACCGGGTACCCTTGGTAGATGCAATCACTACATGCCCATCCGGCTCATCTACCCCCCTTTGTAACGGCCCCTGCACTCATTCCCGATCAGCCCAGCATATTATCAACACTCCACGTAACTGCTGCATACTCCCATAGTCGAGCCACTGCATGCTATGTTGGTGCCGTCTGCCCAATTGCACCACATTATTTGTAGTCTCGTCGTTCCTTGAATGACATCTGAGACCCCTCTCTTTAGTGAGCAGCAGTGTTTGGTCCGTGCGCAAACCTTTTACCTTTTGAAGAAAGATTCATAGCAATGCTTCCCTATTATGCGGGTGGACCGTACCGAGAACTAGCTCTTATTACTTTTGGTTCTGGAAAAGAAATCTCATGCGCTTGGAATGAAAGAAAAGTCCTAACAACCAAGATTCACCTTCAACCATGTCGAAGAACCCGCAAAGCCACTTAATGTAATGAAACACCCCCTTTGCCACACTTTTACCCAGTGAAAAAGGCCTCTAAATTTAACCCCTGAGGCACGTCGGTCAACCCCGGGCTCCTACCCTCTGCGTGGCTCACAAAAGACCGTACCCTTCTGGCTGAGCATAGCAAGGGGCCGAAGGGACATCCCTTAACCCACCCTGTATCCAAGGGTGCTGCTCAACCGAACCCCCCTTGTTGCTCTGCCCCGTCCTGTTTCCAAAACTTGCGCGCTTCCCATGCTCTCCATTCCCCGAACTGTAACCCTTTGGCGACCGCTAGATCCCCTTTTCCCCTGTGGACTAATTCGGTCACTGACTTAGGTGCTCGTAAATAAGCATGTTGGGATTGGCCATGTTTCCCGAAGCCCCCCTTTGTAAGTAAAGCGAAGCCCGGCCCACGTTCCCTAAAACGATTGAAAACCTCCATCTTGCAACTGGACATGCGGTACGGCCTCCGACCCTGAGCGCCAGCTTAACGTTGACCGCAACAATCCCTGCGTTACCAGCCACACATGTAATCCTATAGTGATGCGGGATAGCAGATCTGCTACATGCATTAAACACCCTCTGCCCAATTAGTGATGGAACACCCCACACCAGGCATGCCCCCTCCTCTAAAGTGCACCTTCGCTTTTTGTCCTTGTCCATAGCCCTGCCATGTTAACCGCGGGACATGTCATTGAAATTTTGTAACCGTTGAAGGGGCCCAAAGCCATCCACTTTTAACCCAACACCAAGCATACCTACCCTGCAAATCTCTGCGATGTGCAAGCACTGGCCACGTGCATGAACACTATTCTGCACAATTTAACGATGGAACACCCCATACCAGGCATAGCCCCTCCCATAAATTGCCCGCTCGTTTTTGTCCATCTCCCTGCCACGTTAACCGTGGAACATTGTTAATGACATATTGTAAACGTCGAAGAACAGCCCCTGCTTTAACTCTCCATTGTACCGAAAAGTGCCTTCACCCTTACATGGTAACGTGAGAACCCGCAAATTAACTTTTGCAGAAGTATGAACAAGATGCCGGGATCCACCACAGATGGGATCCGAACCCACAATCCCTGGCTTAGGAGGCCAGTGCCTTATCCATTAGGCCACTTGGGCCGCTCACGTCAGCCTCACTGTCTATCGCATCCACACAATTAGGCCATGCTCCCTGAGCTACCTAACCACTCATTATCGACATGCCCTCCCAGCTGTCAGCTCCTCACAAATGCGCCTGCAAAACCCTTTTCACCTTCCACCCTCATACTGCCCCTACGTGCCTGGCGCCTGCATGCCCCGCAGCCAGCCGGGTTCAACCAAAATGCAAAACGCTGACCTGGATCAATCTACTTTGACATAACATATTGGACTTCTATAGCGCTACAGAGCCTCAAGCACCTGAGCGCTGTATTTTAATACCCACGGTGTATGGTGCTCATTTATTGAACGGCCGCGTTTGGCCCTGCCAGGATCTCAACCTACGTTAGCAGGCCCTGCACGGATGTCAAAGTGAGCGCTCTCCTCACTGTGCCACCCGACCGGTCCTCCAGCCACCTCCTCGCAAACCCGATCTCATTAAACAGCATACTTTCCCGTTTAATATGAATTGTGGGGCTCCTGACGACAGATCCTTCCCAACAACGTGATATTTCCCATGCCAAACTGCCCGAACCAGTCGCTAATTAAAATATATGGTCAAGTAAAAGCTAGCATGCTTCCCTTCCATGATCAGCAACTTTCCAGCATATCACCTACTAAGGTCTATGGGTCGCCCAGCGGCGAGAAATTCAGGCCGCCATCCCAGTGAATCATGCCCTAATTACCCTGCGCCAGTGGGGGGTTCTGTTCCCACACTAGCCCAACCAGGATTCGTAAAAGCAGTATTCAACATCCGTTTCACCGTTCCCCCAAGCAGACTGCCCCTCAATTTTGCAATTCACTGTCTCACCCCAAGTTACATCAATACTGCGTGCCGGGAAGAGAGGATCATTATAATCTCGACCAGACCCTCACTCGCGCTGGACACCCGCGCGCCTCCGCAAAACCTAGCCCCACGATAAAAGTGGGGTGGGGAGAGGATGCACTATGCTCCAAACCAGCCGGCCCCACAAGCTCTGTTGCAGCTCTTCTTATTGCCTGACATCTGACAACATATCCGCCCCATATTCCTTAACAAGCATGCTCCTAAAATAATCCTCTGTGTTTACCCCAAACGCAGCTCGCCCTGGTCACCCGCCTACCTTCGCCACTCATCCCGACACCCAAAGGACAATTTGCATATTACCATCCATCGCAAGCCCTGCTGTACTTCATATTGCTGGACGAAGATTAACAGTATTCTGGCACTTATTCTTAAAAGCAAGCTCATACGAGCTTCCGCGCCCATTCCTCTCCTCATGGTAGAGATCCTGATCAGCCATTGCAATATCCCTGAAAAATCAACCTCTGCACACACGGCAACCGTAAAGATGCTCTAACAACTGTTACAATAACGCCACAACCCCGCGCTTTAAACTTAGTCAAATACCTTGGTTTGCCCCAGCCCTCGGAACTGTAAACCAACGTGAATTAACTTTTCACCGGAAATCGCTATGCCTGTCTTCCTAGCCATGATGTGTACGTTCTTTTTGTGGGAAAAAAATAAACTTCACAGAGTACAATTTACTTATATTTTGGCCAGCTTTTCTTACCAACATATATAGTTTTGTTTCGGGGCATGTTACAGTATTATTTCCGTTGAGCTTGTACAATATCAACTCACTGCTTTGCAGAGCAGTTCAACAGGGGTTCTTTTTACTTTCCCTGGTCATTTACAAATGTGATTTTCCTCGCATCTTTATTCTGAACATTTCCATAGCTCTGGTCAATTTCTAATACACAGGAATGTGTTCAAAACAAGGGTTCTTTGAAACTGACATAAGCAAAGGGATACAGAGAGCTTCTTGTGAACAGTTTTGCCTGTGTTACTTTGTTGCAAGAGTAAACGCTTGCCATACGGCCTGAAACAAATTTCACTGCTCTTCCACAGATTTTACTTGACACACAATGCCTTTCAGGGAGGAAGGGCCCTCCTTTGATGGTATTCATCTCCTCATGGTAGAGATCCTGATCAGCCATTGCAATATCCCTGAAAAATCAACCTCTGCACACACGGCAACCGTAAAGATGCTCTAACAACTGTTACAATAACGCCACAACCCCGCGCTTTAAACTTAGTCAAATACCTTGGTTTGCCCCAGCCCTCGGAACTGTAAACCAACGTGAATTAACTTTTCACCGGAAATCGCTATGCCTGTCTTCCTAGCCATGATGTGTACGTTCTTTTTGTGGGAAAAAAATAAACTTCACAGAGTACAATTTACTTATATTTTGGCCAGCTTTTCTTACCAACATATATAGTTTTGTTTCGGGGCATGTTACAGTATTATTTCCGTTGAGCTTGTACAATATCAACTCACTGCTTTGCAGAGCAGTTCAACAGGGGTTCTTTTTACTTTCCCTGGTCATTTACAAATGTGATTTTCCTCGCATCTTTATTCTGAACATTTCCATAGCTCTGGTCAATTTCTAATACACAGGAATGTGTTCAAAACAAGGGTTCTTTGAAACTGACATAAGCAAAGGGATACAGAGAGCTTCTTGTGAACAGTTTTGCCTGTGTTACTTTGTTGCAAGAGTAAACGCTTGCCATACGGCCTGAAACAAATTTCACTGCTCTTCCACAGATTTTACTTGACACACAATGCCTTTCAGGGAGGAAGGGCCCTCCTTTGATGGTATTCATCCTGAAGATAGATGGGCATGAACGTGGTTTACTGGAACCAAACTGTGTAATGTTGAAAAGATGGAAATAGAACCAATACAAAATCATTTTAAACACAACATTTTCTCTTTCAGTTGGAGGTCTTGAACTGGCAGCATTGCAGCGCTGAGCCAGGCTGCTTTTGAGTTCTTATTTTTGGTGCACATGAAGAAAATACTGCAGTCATTCTCGGGGTGTTCTATGTTTCATCTTGCCCCATATGCGCTCAGCAGAGCCAGCACAGCCATTACTTTTGCAACTGCTAAAAAGCAGTTTTGGTGATGCAGGGGAGTTCTGCTGGGGGGCTGGTAAATGTACCCCACAAATCTAAAACACAAAGAACAGCATGTGAGTTTCCTTATGTACAAAGGTTGTCTATCCATGTTAGAACGTGAGCATACTTGTTCCAAACTATACAGCATCTGTCATCCATCTTTTAACAATATTTTCTTCAAACCCTACCAGTCCTTCCGCCCTACATTGTAACATTACCCTCTCCCATCCACCATCAATCATGGAAAATGACCCTCGTGTGCATTAATGGTCTTGTATGGCACCACTGAATACTGTACCCTGTGGCATTGGAACACTTTAATCTGCTGTGGTTTGTAAACAGTTGCAACCCCCTTCTTGTCATCTCTGTCAAATATTCTAAAATTATGTTTTGTGGCCTCTTTGTTTGAAATTTTTGTGACAATAATTGCCAGCATATACTTCCTATCCCTCATCTATCCATTGGGCAGTAATGGAGTGTCCCTGGAAGAAACCCCTTGTTTTACACAACACCAGATGCATCAGACCCTTTTCAACAGATACTTCTTGATGGAGAAAAAGCTTGGGCACCCCTGTAATGTGTTGAATGAAAGAGCACACATAACATGTGTCTTTTGTCCTCTCTCCGCCCCCCCGTCTCATATCGTCGTACCATATGCTGCCAGAGGCAGTGCCATGACTGCCTCGAATGCCATCTTCGAACAATTCAGAATTCAATACTTCTTGTTTTATACATACTTCTTTATTATTACTCCTACTAGGGCACACTGTCCCCATTCTGCTAAAAACCAAATAAACATAAAAACAAAAAACAAAAACACTACACAACAACATAGCTTATACAATGTCCTTACCTTTCCTGCGCCTTCTATTTGCTGCAAATCCTTCAAACCACTCACTGGTGTTCTGTAATGGCAGAAGGAAGATAAAAATGTCATGGTTAACTGGTGTATACTTTCCATCAGTCGCCACCCCACCCCCTCTCTTCTCCTGTGAGGGGCGCACCGGCCTTGTCCCAGCAGACATCTGTAAGATGAATTCATTAGCGCCTCTCTGCTGCCGTCACTGCTGTTGGGGTGCAGTACGTTACTGTGTGGCGCAGCTCCTTCCAAGATTTTGTGAAGTTGCACATGAATAATTTGTCACTAGGGTAGAGGGGGAAGCTGTGCTGCAAAGGTCTCTGTGTCTTGTGCTGCTGGAGTCTCTGTACTTGATGCTGGGTGGGCAGGCATGCCTTGATGTGGTCGAATCTCATGCGAAATGTAGTTGATAGATTTTGTGAGCTCACTTAAGTATACTTTGAATTCATCTCCCAACAGCTGTGCAGTGCTGTTAGCATTTGAAATTGTACCTGCAGGAGTGAGAGGTACATGCATTCTCCTGCCAGTGACAATTTTGTGCAGAGTCAAATGATGATCCACGCCAGGGGAATTGCATAGTAGAAATAAAATGAAAGGCAGTCAGTAGAGCAAATTCTTGCTAATTGTCTGTGACAGCTTGGCAAGATGCTCTTTAAGCAGGCCATTTAGGCACTTAACGTGTCCGTTGGCTTGGAGATGGTATACAGAGTACAGTTTGTGCTTGATACCAAATAAGAAAGTTACTTCCTCAAAGTGCTGTCTGTTTTCGGTCCTCAACACGTTGCATACCACCCACCTTAGGAATACTT
This sequence comes from Ambystoma mexicanum, assembly GCF_040938575.1. Lineage (NCBI taxonomy): Eukaryota > Metazoa > Chordata > Amphibia > Caudata > Ambystomatidae > Ambystoma > Ambystoma mexicanum. The sequence goes on from NC_090925.1 coordinate 383,760,305, forward strand.
CACATACTAAAATGTTGCAATGATTTTGCATCATTATTAGCACATCCTCAAGCCAACATGAAAAAGGACATATGATCACGATCATGTACCTATAAGAGTTACATTGATCACTCATATCAACATAGTCAATATGCAAATGCCGGAAGGGCGCTGGGCGTGGTCATGTTGCCTTAACAGTTTTGAGTGTGTGCCCTGCTGTGAAGTTCTGGCATGTTGCACAATTATTTATAAACTCAGTTACCAGTTCTTGTAATTTGGCACAAACCATTGTTTGTTAATCTCTGCAGCAACGTGTTCTTTTAACACATGTGCTGGCTAATGCAGCTGATCCAAGAAATTTTGAGCAGCCCCTGGGACATCACCGGATTCCCTGTACTGGTCTGTCTCCACACCAGATCCATTTGTGACAGTGAGCAGCCCCTCTTCTTCCGTAACTCCTGATGGGGTACATACCTGTCAGGTTTCCTTCCCTTATTCAGACTGTTTTCCCTTATTCAAGTTTCTTTCCCATTATTTCTCTTTTATTATCCTTTTTAGATTAGCCTTGTGTGGGTGGGAAGTTTTCTATTGTAGTTGGTTTGGCCTTAACTTCCTGATTCAGAATCCTGGTTCTGACCCAAGGCAAAATGGAGTTTCACAGTGACTGCTCTGATTGGTTAGAAAACACTGCTGAACAACAATGAACATTCTAAACTGTCACTCTTTGCCTTTCATCATCTAAACCCCAGCTGAGAGGACGTGTTTAGTGGCTGCTCCTGCATTAGACTTGTGCCTGGTGGATTTTATCCTTCAGGCGTTAGCAGTTGAGCGGCTACTTTCTTGGGGGTTTCAGGAGAAGCTATCAGCTGTCAGGAATTCGTTTTGAAGACAGGAAACTCTGAAGATCATTAAGAAATCGTTCTGGAGATAAGTGACTTTGTTTTAACTGCAGCTCTGTTTATCTTAATGACATTTAAGGGAGAACTCGTAAAATGTTACCTTTGAATTTATATTTTTGAACTTTCTGAGTGCGCTTGAACGCTATTTGTAAAACGCATACTACGTGTAATCTGAAACTAACCGTTGAACCTTTGCGCGTGCGAGAGAATTTCCTGCGCGTGTGTTTCCTGGCGCGAGAATCTGTTCGCCGCGTGAGAACTCCATAGCGCGTGTGTTTTCTTAGCGCGTGTGTTTCCTGGCGCGAGAATCTGTTCGCCGCGTGAGAACCCTATAGCGCGTGTGTTTTCTTAGCACGTGTGTTTCCTGGCGCGAGAATCTGTTTGCCGCGTGAGAACTCTATAGCACGTGTGTTTTCTTAGCGCGTGTGCTTCCAAGCGCGAGGATCTGTTTGCCGCGTGAGAACTCTATTGCGCGTGTGTTTTCAAGCGCGTGTGCTTCTGCGCGAGAACTCAATTGCACGTGTGGTTACCAGCGCGTGTGCTTTTTAACGCGTGTACTCGACCGCGTGTGAACTCTTTGGCGTGTGGGTTATAAGGCGCGTGTGAATAGGCGCGGGAATTCATCTGCGCCGGAGTTTACAAGCGCGTGTGCTATCTGCGCGTGAATCCGTTTGCGCTTGAATTCTTCTTTGCGTGTTTTTACAAGCGCGTTTTTTTTCTGCGCGTGGACTTTTCTTACAGTGCGCGTGTTCTTCAACGCAGGAAGTTTTCAACGTGCGAATCTTCTGTATTGAGATTATCCGCGTGTGTGTTTGGCACGTGTTTCTTCAAGAATTCACAAACTTTATTGAATTGTAAAAAGTTTGAAAACTAAAGAAAAGTTTGAAAGAAAAAGAAAGAAAAAATAAAGACTATTTAACTGGACAACTAGTGAATTTTGGAAAAAAGGCAAAGAGCAAAACTTTCCAGGTTTGCCCAAATTAAGAAGTTGCTGTGAATTTCAAGAGTCTCAAGTAAGAGAGATTTTCAGCTTCTTTACAAGCTTCTCTAAGAAATTTCAAGAGAAGAACCAGGTATCATTCTTAATTATTAGTTAAGGATTTAAAGTCTTTCCCACTCTAAAGGTTAAGTAAGTAATAAAAGGATTTGTATCTGCTTTTCTTATATCCTCTGCAGGTTCAGCTTTGGTTAGCCTTGACGCAGTCAGCCTGGTGTTGTTTTGTTATCCACTTCCCCCTTTCCCTTTGGGGTGTAGTTTGCAGAGCTGAATTGAAATCTAGTTCTGCGAATTACATTTCAGGGGGATTGTCGGGGGTTAAGCAGCTTCCGCGGACACAGGACCTCTCAGCCTGACAGAATGAAAGACCAATAATTTTGTCCACCCGAGCTGTCATACACCCCGACGAATCCATGGAGGCATTAGTATCTTTGATCAGGGAGTTACGGGAGGAGTTGAAAATATCTCGGGATGAAAATGCCTTACTTAGTCAAAAGGTGGATGACTTGAGTGTTAAAGTTACACAAATTCAACAGAGGGGAGAAAGGAGAGAGGATGAGGTTTCAGGGGGTGCTGGTTCTCCACCTGAGTTAGAAAGGGAAGGTGGAGATCAATTACCACAAATACAATGGGCCCCTCCAGTGGCAGAAGGGGTAAAGAGTTTAATTATGCCAGTTCCTTTGGCGCCTCCAGAACGTTATCATGGGGACCACAAGAGGTTTAGGGTGTTTTTGACGCAATGTGAATTACATTTTATGAGTGGACCAGAATTATTTCCCTCGGTGTCACGACCCGGCCAGGTTGGAAATTGCCTTGGCGATTATCCGAGCGCTATTCGGCAAGTAAAAGTCCCTGAGACTACAACTCCCACAACGCCTGCTATCATAGCCGCGTGAAGTACGCGTGACGTTGCGATGATTTCATTTGTTGGGAACGATATATAACTCCCATCTACCCGGAGATCGAGTGCTCCTAAACTGTTGTTAGTTGCGAGCTCCCGGACCCGTTTCTTGAATCCTTGACTAACCAGCGCCTGAATTAACTTATTGCCTTCGCCTTGTCCGTACCTGCTTCCCGACGCCAGCCTCCCTCGATTGTTCCCCTTGGATATTCTGAACCCGGCTTACTCATTCTCGACCTCCTAATTCTAAATCCTTAAACTTTGGTGACCCGATACCTCGAACATCTCCGTAAGGAAATTAGCGTGAAGTGAACGCTCACTTCCCAATTCAATTATCCTTTTACTTCTGTTGCTTCGAACTATATTTTGGGACGCTTTGCTGTTTATCTTTTGGATTGCTTTGAACCTTTATTTGGGACGCTTTGCTGTTTACCTTTTGGATTGCTTTGAACCTTTATTTGGGACGCGTTGCTGTTTACCTTTTGGATTGCTTTGAACCTTTATTTGGGACGCTCTGCTGTTTATACTTTGGATTGCCTTGAACCTACTTGGGACGCTCTGCGGTCTTCGCCCTGGTGATCCTAAGATACTGGCAAACTTCCACTCCTCCCTCCCTACAATTCGATACTAGTAGGTTACTGGTATATTATTTCTACGGTGCAGGTAAGAGTGGGGATTGGGGGTGGTGTTGGCTGTTTGTTATCCAACACTACTTGGCTGCATTTTTCTGAACAACTGTTTTTCTTTGTTTTGTTCTTTGTCCCTCTAGCTCTGACGATTCTGCTCCGGCCTTTTCGCTCAAGCCCCCAACCTGTCAGGTTTATTTATCCCTGAAGGCTGAGCTCTTGGGAGGGAAGTCTTGGGCGCATCTCCATAAAAGCCCAGGATTACTTGAGCAAAAGGAAATACTGCATACAACCAGAAAACAACCTCTGGATTGTGACAGATTTAGGAGCCTAACATAACGCCTATTGGTTATGGAAGCCGCATCTGACCCGATGGCAGCTCTCATGCAGGCTTTTTCCGCCTTGCGTACCGATATGGCATCTGCCCATGCAACCTTACATCAACGCATGGATGTATTACAGAGCTTTGTGCAGCCATTACCCCATGATGAGGAATTCGGGGATGGCGCTGCAGCGGCACCTCCTCCTGTATTTCCCCCAACTCCAGCTCCGGTGGTTCTTCCTGGGCCATTTCCTTTGGCCCCACCCGAACGCTTTTTGGGGGATCCCAAGGCGTATCGGACTTTCGTGAATCAATGTCGCCTTCACTTTCTTTGTCGTCCTTTGGCGTTTCCAGATGCTACCACTAAGGCGGCCTTCGTTCTCTCCCATTTAGGCGGCACTGCCGCAGCATGGGCTAATCCTTTGTTGGAAGCTAATGATCCGGCTCTTTATGACTTTGATCGGCTAATTCAATCCATGAACAGCGTTTTTGATATGCGATACAAAGCACAAACCACGGATTTAGAATTTTTAGCTATAAATCAAGGCAAGACGGATCTGTTGACCTACCTGGCCCGTTTCAATCAGTTGGCGGCTGAAACCACTTGGCCAGAACAAAAGAAAGCGGCTGTTTTCTGCAAAGGTTTGTCGGAGGACCTAAAGGACGCCTTGTCAGTGGTGCCCGCCCTTCCACCTGGTTTTCCTGAGTTACTCGACCTGGTTCTCCAAGTTGATGCTCGGATTCGGCAAAGACGGGGCGAACGTCGGTACCCTGATATTCGTACCTCTTCCCGGTCAGATAGCACTACTACGATTCCTCAAGGCGAGGTTGAACCCATGCAAATTGGGGCCATCAGAGGTCCATTGTCTAAGGCTGAACGAGAGAAACGGGCACTGAATAACCTATGTTTCTATTGTGGCCAGTCAGGACATTATATACGGCTATGTCCTAAAAGACCAACTAAACCGGCGGGAAACGCCAGGTCTCGTCCATAAACCGGGCCTTTAGGATGAGTCAAACGTACCCGGGCTCGGATGCATGTTTTCCGTCTCCACATGTATATCTCACTATGTGCTTCAAGGCCCCTGGTGTCAATTCTTTTTCCAACCCGGTAATGATAGACTCAGGGGCTAGCGGGAATTATATGGATTCCAAACTGGCTAAACATTATGGGCTACCTATAATTTCCAAAATACGACCTGAAGACATACATGCTGTTGACGGTTCCCGTTTGGTATCTGGACAAGTCACGGAACAAACCACTGCACTACAAATGTCCACATTACAGTGTCATTCGGAATACATCACCTTTGACCTCATTACGGCCCCCCAGTTTGGTATGATTCTGGGTCTATCCTGGTTGCAAACCCATAACCCTGTAATCAATTGGGTTAAACAAACCGTGCTGTTCTCTTCCTCTTTTTGCAGTCAGAAATGTCTAGGGACTCAAGAGGCAGCAGTCTTCTCCCCTTGCCTGGCCCTGGTGGCAAGTGTACCTTCCATCAGTGCTTTATCCTCTATCCCAGTCCCTGTACTTCCAGAGGAATACCGAGAGTACTCGGATATCTTCGACAAAGGCTTATCAGAAAAACTGCCTCCACACCGAGACTATGACTGCCCCATTGACCTTATACCTGGGGGGCTCATCCCACATGGTCGTATCTACTCCCTTGCTCGAAAGGAAGAAGAACACTTGCGACATTACATAGACAAAGCATTACGCTTGGGACACATACGTCCATCCCGTTCACCAGCGGCCTCCCCGATATTCTTCGTACAAAAAAAAGAAGGAGATTTACGTCCATGTGTCGATTATCGCTCCCTTAATAACGTCACAATCAAGAACCAATATCCTCTACCGCTCATTACGGAGCTTCTTGATAAAATGACCTCCTCTACCATCTTCACCAAGTTGGACTTACGGGGAGCATACAATTTGGTGAGGATGCGTGAGGGGGATGAATGGAAAACAGCATTCAAAACTAAATTCGGGCTTTACGAATACTGTGTAATGCCCTTCGGGCTTTGCAACGCCCCAGCGACGTTCCAACACTTTGTCAACGACATTTTCAGGGACCTGTTGGACTGTTACGTCGTAATATATTTGGACGACATCCTGATATATTCAGATACCTTGTCCCAACACATACACCATGTACGCTCTGTTTTCCTCCGTCTGAGAGAACACTCCCTCTTTGCAAAACTGGAGAAGTGTGTGTTTCATGCATCGTCTGTGGAGTTTTTGGGTTTTCAAATATCACAAAAGGGAGTGCTTATGTGCACCTCCAAGGTCCGGGCAGTACTGGATTGGCCTGTCCCGACTTCAGTAAAAGCCCTTCAATCATTCTTGGGCTTTTCCAACTTTTACAGACGTTTCATCGCCTCCTTTTCTGAAATAGTTGCGCCACTAACTCGGTTGACCAGCCCGAACGTCCATTTCATTTGGGATGAACAGGCGCACTCTGCATTTCAGAAATTGAAGGAAGCCTTTACCACAGCTCCAGTCCTGCAGCACCCTGATCCGACCCTTCCATTTATCGTGGAAGCCGATGCCTCTGCAATTGCTGTGGGGGCTATCCTGTCGCAAATTTGTCCAGCCACCCACCGACTACATCCTGTGGCTTTCCATTCTCGGAAACTTACGCCAGCCGAACGTAATTATACGATCATGGAAAGAGAACTACTGGCGATTAAGGTAGCGTTTAATGAGTGGAGACATCATCTCTTAGGTGCTAAACATCCCATTACTGTATATACGGATCATCGGAATCTCCAGGCATTATCCCATATAAAATGCACCAATGCTAGGCAAATACGGTGGCATTTATTTTTTACCATGTTTAATTTCACAGTGACATATCGCCCCGGTCCACTACATGGAAAGGCGGATGCATTGTCGCGTATCGGTACAGATATGGTAACTACAAAACAGTCAACCCCTGTATTATCCTCAGGGACTGTGGTGTGTATTTGTTCAGTTTCTCCGTCCATCTTAGATGGATTAAGGACGTGGGCTAAGGATCATGCTCCTATTCTTAAGGAGCTGGGCTCTGAACTCATCACCGGTCTTCCATATGTTAATGGTTTGCTATACTTACCTGATAACCGTATTCGACGAAAAGCTCTTGAATGGTCCCATGATCTCCCGTTGGCAGCTCACCCTGGTCGGGCTAAAACTTATGATCTTCTCCACCGATGGTGCTGGTGGCCTGGTATGAAGAACGACACCGAACAATATGTCTCCAAGTGTGCAGTATGTACACAGTGCAAGAGGCAACCGGGCAAGCCCGTCGGTCTTCTAATGAGTATGCCGTTACCCCCATATCCATGGCATACGGTTACCCTTGATTTCGTGGTGGAGCTCCCTTGTATCGGGGGTATGTCCACCATTCTTGTGGTTGTCGATGTCTTTACCAAAATGGCACGATTTATACCGTGCTCGGGTATACCTACTGCCTCTATGTTAGCGACTCTGTTTTTTGACCATGTGGTACGATTTTTTGGGCTTCCTACGGTTCTAATTTCTAATTTCTGATCGGGGGTCTCAATTCACCTCACGCTTCTGGCGCTCCCTTACTTCATCTTTGGGTATCGATGCCCGCTTGTCTTCGGCCTACCATCCTCAAACGGATGGTCAGACTGAACGTACCAATGGTACTATGGAACAGTTTCTTCGCTGTCTGTGTCTGCAGCATCAGTCCAACTGGTTCTCGCTACTAGGTGCTGCAGAATTTGCCTATAACAATTCTATGCATTCCTCAATTGGTTGCTCTCCGTTTTATGCTTTATATGGTCTGCACCCAAGGACTCTCCCACCTGTCTTGCCCTCCTTAAAGCAGTTTCCCGCCGCTAATGCTGTAAAAGACTCCTTGCTTGCCATCCGTAAATCGGTGTTGTCCCATCTGCAAACGGCACAACGTCGTACCAAAATGCAAGCTGACAAACGGCGCACACCCGCCCCTTCGTATTCTTGTGGGGAACGTGTATGGCTCTCTACAAAACATCTGGCCATTAAAGGAAAAAGGAAACTATTGCCATGTTACCTAGGTCCTTATAGGATTCTACGGTGTCTTAACCCTGTCACCGTTTGCCTAGGGATTCCATCTCATTGGCGGGTACACCCGGTATTCCATGTTTCCTTGCTTCGCCCTTTTGTACCTGGCACGAGATTACCTACTGCCCCCACCCCAGTTAACGTCCATGGTGAAGACGAGTATGAGGTGCGTGCAATCTTGGACACTCGCCTATGTCATGGGATTCGCTCCTACCTGATCGACTGGAAAGGGTATGGTCCAGAGGACAGGTCCTGGGAACCGGCCTCTAATCTAAACGCTCCCCATTTACTACGTGCCTTTTGGTCACACCGCTTGCGTAGTCTCAGGAGAAAGCGTTCTTTGTGGGGGGGTACTGTCACGACCCGGCCAGGTTGGAAATTGCCTTGGCGATTATCCGAGCGCTATTCGGCAAGTAAAAGTCCCTGAGACTACAACTCCCACAACGCCTGCTATCATAGCCGCGTGAAGTACGCGTGACGTTGCGATGATTTCATTTGTTGGGAACGATATATAACTCCCATCTACCCGGAGATCGAGTGCTCCTAAACTGTTGTTAGTTGCGAGCTCCCGGACCCGTTTCTTGAATCCTTGACTAACCAGTGCCTGAATTAACTTATTGCCTTCGCCTTGTCCGTACCTGCTTCCCGACGCCAGCCTCCCTCGATTGTTCCCCTTGGATATTCTGAACCCGGCTTACTCATTCTCGACCTCCTAATTCTAAATCCTTAAACTTTGGTGACCCGATACCTCGAACATCTCCGTAAGGAAATTAGCGTGAAGTGAACGCTCACTTCCCAATTCAATTATCCTTTTACTTCTGTTGCTTCGAACTATATTTTGGGACGCTTTGCTGTTTACCTTTTGGATTGCTTTGAACCTTTATTTGGGACGCTTTGCTGTTTACCTTTTGGATTGCTTTGAACCTTTATTTGGGACGCGTTGCTGTTTACCTTTTGGATTGCTTTGAACCTTTATTTGGGACGCTCTGCTGTTTATACTTTGGATTGCCTTGAACCTACTTGGGACGCTCTGCGGTCTTCGCCCTGGTGATCCTAAGATACTGGCAAACTTCCACTCCTCCCTCCCTACAATTCGATACTAGTAGGTTACTGGTATATTATTTCTACGGTGCAGGTAAGAGTGGGGATTGGGGGTGGTGTTGGCTGTTTGTTATCCAACACTACTTGGCTGCATTTTTCTGAACAACTGTTTTCTTTGTTTTGTTCTTTGTCCCTCTAGCTCTGACGATTCTGCTCCGGCCTTTTCGCTCAAGCCCCCAACCTGTCAGGTTTATTTATCCCTGAAGGCTGAGCTCTTGGGAGGGAAGTCTTGGGCGCATCTCCATAAAAGCCCAGGATTACTTGAGCAAAAGGAAATACTGCATACAACCAGAAAACAACCTCTGGATTGTGACACTCGGATGCATCTAAGATAACTTTTATGTTGTCCTATCTTTCTGGGGAGGCATCTGCTTGGGCTGGGTTGTTGGTGAGTCAAAAGAGTACGGTTTTAGGAAATTACACCAGATATTCCGAAAAATTTTCAAAAATGACATCTGAGACCATCTAAACTCTCACCGAAGTTTATGGGCCCTTTTCGGGTGGTGGCCCCTATGGGCACTGCTGCATTCAAACTGAAACTTCCTAAGACATGGGCACGTATCCACCCGGTTTTTCATGTTTCTCAATTGAACCCTGACCGACGGAGTGTCTTTCACCCCCATGTCTCCGCTCGGCCTGCTCCTGTGTCTACACCTACAGGACCAGAATATGAGGTTTCAGATATTTGTGACTCCCGGTTGCACCATGGGAGACTCCAATATTTGGTCAACTGGAAAGGATACACCGCCTCTGAGCGAACTTGGGAACCGAAATCTGCAATACATGCACATAAACTGTTGAAACGTTTTCATATGAGACACCCGGGAAAACCAGGGGAGACTGGATCTGAGAAGGGGCATACTGTTACACCTAATTTGGTCTCCGCAGTGTTTTCTAGTGTTTTCTCCAGATGTCAACCGAAGGTTGACCACGCCCCCGGACTTCCGCACTGTATATCTAGACACCCAACCCGTCGCAAGACGCGTTGCTTCTCTCTTTACAACAAGCTGTACGCTCTGTAAGTTTCGTGTAGATCTCCATCTGCCTTAACCACTATTTACTACTACCTTCTTAACGCTTTCCCTTACTCATTTTCTTATTTTGTACGCTAGAGAATCCCGCCGGGCTTGCAGGCAAAGGTTCTTTCTCCATTACGAATCTTCCTCCTTCCTTTCGTGATCTCCACAGGTACACTACGCTTAGTGATCGTTTCTCTCTCCATTTACTCTTTATCTCCGATGGATACTTTTTAGTTATTCCTTGCTATTTTTGTTATTTTTACAATAACAGTTCCGAATCCAGCCATAGTCCCGGAAGCAGTAGGAGATTCTACCCGAAAGTACAGGACAGGGATTTCTCTTTGTTGCACTCACAAAGACGGTAAGGGAGGCACTTCTAGGTATTAAGATAGTTTGTAACATACTATTGGAAGGTTAACCAACTTACCCTTCCTTAGCCCTATAGAATCAGGACAGAAATCCTGCTTCGTCTTGTTCTTACCTTAAGATAAGACCGGATAAAACTCAGGTAATCCGTGTCTTCTGTTTACTTTTATTTCTCTTACTTTCACTCCTTGGATTCACCAGCCTGTCATTTTGTGTATTATTCTACACAGTTATCATTTCTACGGGTTCCTTGACGATCATCTCCTTGCCTGAACAGAGGAAGTTCATTCCGGCTGGTTTCAGGACTCTATGCACCCTAGCAGCCCGACACAGGGTTTTTTTTCCCCCAAAGGGGGTTTTCCCTGGGGGTTTCTGTTCGTCCTGACTCTTGGAGTCAGAGGTATAGGGGTCCCTAGGAGGAACCTCATTGTCTTCTTTTCAACAGTTCCGGATCCAGCTATTAAGCAAGTCTTGAGATGGGTAACAACTTGTGTGATTGATACTTGAGTTTGATGAAAGAGACAGTTCTGAAAATAGACATTACAGTAAGCAACGCCCAATTGGCCTAGAACTGAGTATCGGTTCACAAGTTGTTATTTACCATGGATCAACAGATTCAACAGTTAATAGCTGCAGTACATTCTTTGACTGCAGAGGTACAGAACCTCAAACAGGAGAATGCCAATCTATGGCAGACACAACAGAATCAACAACAGGCCGCCCAAATTGCAGCTCAACAATCAGCTAGTAGAGTCCCTCATTGTTCGGAAGTCCCTCCGGGGCCCTTGCCTGGGGGACAATTTGATGGGAATCCTCATAAGATCAAAGAGTTCCTTGATGCCTGTTTGATTCAGTTTTCTTTTAAGAATGCTTTTTTTCACACTGATCGCGATCGAGTGGGATACATGATCTCCCAAATGGTGGGTCCAGCTCTTGCCTGGGCAACTCCGTTGGTTACGACTAACAACATCATTCTTGATTCCTATCCTGCTTTTTGCAACAGTGTAAAGTCAATGTTTGAAAGACAAGAGATAAGAATAGCTGCTCAGGAACACCTGCTTGACCTTAGGCAGGGAAGTCAGGACTTATTGACATATATCACTAGATTTAGACAGATTGCTAGTGAATCCAATTGGTCGGATGACGCCCAAGTTACTTTGTTTAGGAGGGGTCTTTCGGAGGAATTGAAGGACGAGATTTCTAGGGTACCTCGCCCAACATCCCTTACTGAATTCATTACTTTAGTTATGCAGATAGATTATAGGTTGAAAGAAAGAAGTAGTGAAAGACGTAAGGGAAGATTTACTCGTACCTTTTCTGCTCCTGTCTCCACTAATAAGGGATCAAGTTCAGAGGAACCCATGCAGTTGGGTGCAACAGGGAGAGGTCCCCTTTCATCAGACGAGAGGGCTCGTAGAAGGCTACAGGGTCTATGTATGCATTGCGGCTCTAATTCTCATATGGTACAAGAATGTACCGTGGCCCCTCCTTCGAAATCGGGAAACGCCAACGCCCGGCCGTAGGGGGAACCACGGTTCGGGATCCTGACACAAAATTAGGTTCCTCCAATCTCTTGCAGACTTTTCAAGGAATTACTCCCTCAGCCTCAAACATGTTGGTTTTACGGGTTACTTTGAAATTTGGAAACCAGGTCCTACCGGAAGTATCAGCCTTATGGGATTGTGGCGCAGCCGGACGTTTTGCCGATGATGGCTGGGCTGTACAACATCATATACCCAGAATTACCAAGACAGAGGCTGTTCCGGTAGAGAGTGTTGATGGTAGTCCTCTCATTTCTGGCCCTATTATTAGTCAAACTATCCCTATATCCATGTGTATTGCGACTCATCAGGAATCTATATCCTTGGACATCATTCGTGCAGCCCATTACCCCATTATATTAGGATTACCATGGCTTCGAAAGCATAACCCTTTTATAAACTGGACGGCTGGGTCATTCTTTTTGGGATCTGAGTTCTGCTTGACTCATTGTATCAGTCATTCAGAGGAGAGATCTGTGGAAGTCTCTTCTCAAATTGAAACCCCTAGACAGGGTATCTGTGGACCAGTAACTTCTCTCAATTTTGTAGCAGGCCTCTGTTATGACCCGGTCTGGGTCATAGTGATATAATCAGGATACAGTTGCAGGTATGCTTAATGGTTGCTTTATTCAGGTTCTTCAGTTACAGGTACAAATCAGGTCACATCAAGTCCATAAGGAGATAGGAGGAAATCATGAGGGAAACCCACTGGCTCCCACCACCCAGGCTTCCTTAGAACAACTGCCTGGGTTAGAACCCATTCATACACAAACACTCCAAGATACCTCATACATTCCACAAATGACATCACCACATACATACAGCATTCAGTAAGAGAAACCATAAGAAAGGAAGGCTGATCCTAACACCTCCTTCCCTTATAAACCATAGAAGGGAAGGCTAATCTTAACTCACACCTCAAACACACCATGACCTGAAGCCGTCATCACACCTAACCATCACAAGGCCTCAAGCACAAATACTCTGCCAGTCACTCTAAAAGACCACGAATATAACAGCTGGGCAACCAGGCGTAACTAACAATCCAGTAACGGCACCCCACCATCTAAACAACAACAACTTCTGTCCTTCAAAAAATCACGCATCACCTTCCACCCGTCGCCGCCACCAACGGGTCACCAGCCTGCCACGCTGGAGCACAGACCTGCCCCTCTGGGCTACTAACCAGCATGCCATACACAACCTGAGGAAAACAAACCACCTCCCGTCCACCACTGCCACTGGTAGACCTCAGGGCTGCCACACCTGAGCACAAACAGCCACCTATACGGGCTGGCACGAAGTCCGCTACACACCTACAAGGAACATGTCTAACCTACTACACCAGACCGTAGACTCATGGCAACTGAAGAGACAGGCGCCTCCAATCAATTAAAACACCCTCACCTGACTCATCCTCCACCACTCAACATTCATAGCAACACTCACAACAGAGGCAACTGGTGGAGAACCAGTCAACCATACCACCATACTTCCTCGATGTGTTGGCCAGACACCTCGAGCCCTCATTGCTACTAAAAACCACCAGGTAACCCCACTACCAAGATGTTCTGTTGCCAAGCTCCCAGAACCACCCAGAAGAAAATCCAGGATGACCCCAGAAACAACACTTCAAGTAAAAACAATAATAATGAATCACTCACCATCATGGCTCAGCACAAAACACTATACTGACTCCTCTGAGCCACACAAAACACTATACTGACTCCTCTGAGCCACACAATTCACTACCATGACTCCTCTGAGCCGCTTGACCAGACTACCACTGGTCACACAATTCACTACCATGACTCCTCTGAGCCGCTTGACCAGACTACCACTGGTCACACAATTCACTACCATGACTCCACAGAGCCGCTTGACCAGACTACCACTAGTCATACAATTCACTATCATGGCTCCGCAGAGCCTCTTGACCAGACTACCACTGGTCACACAATTCACTACCATGACTCCGCAGAGCCGCTTGACCAGACTACCACTAGTCATACAAATTACTATCATGACTCCGCAGAGCCTCTTGACTAGCCACAACCAGTCAGTGCACGCACACGTCACACTGGTTACATGCACCCCAAGCAACCTCTCACAGTCGTGTAACTTAATCACTCAAACAATCAAGCAACAACATCTTAGTTACAAACGGAAGTAACTTGAGGGGTGTGGGCAGGGCCCTACCCACACTCCAAATCAAATCACGTGCTTAATAAATCAGATAGCAATATAACATTTCAATAATGACATGCCTCTGAAACAACTGTAGAGACACCATCTAAAAGTTCATGCTGCCTTTTCATGTACAACTTTACAAGCTGCAAATCCTCAAGATGGTTAAAAACTAAAACAAGTCAGGAAGCATAAAATGAATATCACCAAAAATGGAATCACATCATGCTGCACGCAACTCCATTCATCCCGTGTATAAACATCACTGTAAATATAACCCTGTAATAAAAACTTCTTGTAGCATTCTAAAAGTCTCTGTTGCCGCATTGCAACATAACCTTCCTGCACCTTCAAAAGGTTATACTAATGGCTTTTTAAAACAAGATGTTAGCACTCCATCACATCCTTGCCTTCTAACTTTCATCCATCCATCCATCCATGCTGTTTCACCATGCATTTATGTACGAATTTATGTACCCATTAATCTTTGTTGTTTCAAATCTAGTACACAGACTGAACATATTTGCAAAATGCATAATGCCAAGATAAACAGCAGGCTAATGTGAACAACCCATGTCCATTTTTTTTTTTTTTTCTTACAACGCAGCAGCTTTTACTCTTTCCCAAACAAAATACACAACCATTGCATTAAATTCTCTATCTCAGCGCAGCAATGCTTACTATTTTCTGCAGCTCCGTACTTGACTCACATGAAACATTATGTGATTACACTATACGAATCTATGAATAAATGCACATCTCATGTGCGCCATACCAATGAAGCTGGCACTGAGACACGAGTCACACGCTGACAAAAAACCAGCACTATGAAAACTTCAAACGCTGCGTGTGAGATAAAAACTTTTCCTCTTCTTCTTTCTTCTTCATGGACACATCCATCACAATACCGAAGCCTGAGCAATGTAAACAAAGGATGTTCCGAAGTCGGAACTGAAAACGGCTCCCCAGTACACGTCATAACGTTCACCACGCTGCTGGGTGCATTCCTCTGATGGTTAAACAACAGCATAAGCGCTTCCCTTGAAACGCTCTGGATGGACGTTCTACTCATCCGCCATAACTCACAGCAGTCCAATGACATCATCAGTGCCACTACGAGCTCAGGAGCACACGGACCTCTCCGGCCAACTGTCACTACAGCTAGCTGAGGTCATTGCCCAAACCGGCGCTGCACAACACCCATTGTGAAGCACTCCCAATGCTTCACTAGAAAATCATGATGACAGAATTCCTTCTATCAGCTGGAGTAGTGTAACATGTCATTGCTCAAAGCATGCCACGGCTGACTCTGTAGCTCAGGCGACCCCTGGGACTTCACAGATATGGCGAGCCAACAACTCACACTAGATCAGTCTTTGGGCACATCGAGCACCTCGCAGCACATAATGAATGCATAGGCGAGCTGCCTCACAGAACTGTCTCTCTGAATTCTCGCTGGGTGCCACTGTTTGTTGCCCCTGCGTGCCTCAGCAGGCAGCCTTCTATACCCCGCAGAGGGTGTTTCGCCTTGTTCCTCCCAGTGCACCAACAGTTCCTCAGCCCTGGGTGCCTGTCCTTGCGCCTACCAAGGCACTGTCACTTTCTCAGCCCTGGGTGCCTGTCCTTGCGCCTACCAAGGCACTGTCACTTTCTCAGCCCTGGGTGGTGGGATTCTTCCTGGACCATGGGGGGCAGTGGGTTCCCTCTCCTTGTACAGTCTCTCACTTGAGCTTCCCTCCTGCTCTGCACCCCCCACAGCAGTATCTCCTTTCTTTTTATCCTGGACCACACACACAGGTACCTGTTGCCTTGTTGCCTTCAGGGTCCATCCATCTCCAGTCCCCTCCAAGACCAGACCTCGTCGCCAATTGTTATGACCCGGTCTGGTCATAGTGATATAATCAGGATACAGTTGCAGGTATGCTTAATGGTTGCTTTTATTCAGGTTCTTCAGTTACAGGTACAAATCAGGTCACATCAAGTCCATAAGGAGATAGGAGGAAATCATGAGGGAAACCCACTGGCTCCCACCACCCAGGCTTCCTTAGATCAACTGCCTGGGTTAGAACCCATTCATACACAAACACTCCAAGATACCTCATACATTCCACAAATGACATCACCACATACATACAGCATTCAGTAAGAGAAACCATAAGAAAGGAAGGCTGATCCTAACACCTCCTTCCCTTATAAACCATAGAAGGGAAGGCTAATCCTAACAGCCTCCCTACTGAATACCAAGAATTTTCTGTAGTTTTCTCCCCGGTGGAATATACTCAATTACCGCCTCACCGAAGAGATGACTGCGCTATTGAACTCATTCCAGAACAGCCTTTGCCCTTTGGCAGGATGTATATCTTGTCCACTTCTGAGAAGGAGGTTTTGAGAGATTATTTAGATACAAACTTGAAGAACGGCTTGATCACGGAATCTACCTCTCCGGCGGCAGCTTCTCTCTTCTTCGTTCCAAAGAGAAATTCCACAGAACTGAGACCTTGTATAGATTTCAGAGGGTTAAATAAAATCACCATCCCCGATAGGTATCCCATGCCGTTGATCCCAGATATCTTGGAAGCCGTCAAAGGTGCAAGGATCTATACTAAATTAGATCTTAAGGGGGCCTACCATCTAATCAGAATAAGAAAGGGGGATGAGTGGAAAACTGCCTTCCGGACACCCTTTGGACATTTCCAGTATCAAGTCATGCCTTTTGGACTATCTAATGCTCCAGCGATTTTCCAACGATTTATGGATCATTTATTTTCAGATTTACTATTACATTATGTAATAGTTTACCTTGATGACATCTTGGTATTTTCGAAGGACAGGTCGGAACACAAGGTTCATGTCAAAGAAGTCTTGCAAAGACTACTGAATAACCATCTTCAATGTAACTTTGAAAAGTGTTCTTTTCACCAACCCAAAGTAACGTATTTGGGTTATATTTTGTCAGCTCAAGGCATAGCCATGGATCCGGAAAAAGTCTCGGCTGTTCAGGATTGGCCGATTCCCATCTCATGTAAAGACATTCAAAGATTTGTCGGATTCTCAAATTTCTATCGTCGGTTTATTCCTAACTTTTCTACTCTAATTCAACCTCTTACGAATCTGTTGAAGAAGGGTGTTCCATATCTTTGGACTGAGCTTACACAAAAGGCGTTTGATACTTTAAAAAGACGCTTTGCCACAGCACCTATCCTTAAAACTCCAGATCAATCCCGGGGATTTATCATCGAAACAGATGCATCTCAGTATGCTTTAGGAGCGGTTCTTCTACAAAAGGATGAGCAAGATACAGAACGACCTATTGCCTATCTATCCAAAACCCTTTCACCAGCAGAATTGAATTACACCGTGCTTGAAAAGGAACTTCTGGCGATTAAAAGATCTTTTGAGGAATGGAGATATTTACTATTGGGAGCTGTACATCCCACTGAAGTGAGAACCGACCATTAAAATCTCCAGATTCTGCAATATGCGTAAACCTGTAATAGCCGTCAGGCTAGATGGGCTCACTTCTTTTCCACATTTAGAATTACTTTCACATTTATTCCTGGGAGAAATAATTTGCAGGCTGATGCTTTGTCTCGGAAAGATGGGATTTGCAATCGAGCTACCAGACCTGAACGCATCTTTCCTTGCCTGGCGATGAGTTTGGTTAAAACTCCCAGTTTTGTACACCGTCTTGAACAGCATTCTGGCCCTTCATCTCTTAAATCACTCACTAAAAATGAACAGAACAATCTGTTAGAAAAGGAACGGTGTTATTTCAGGGGCAAGCAAGTCTATGTACCTACTAAAGCTTTACAAAGAGAAGTGTTGAATATGTGCCATGATTCTAAAACGGCTGGGCATCGTGGATATGCTACCACTTTTGAATTAATTTCCCGTGACTTTTGGTGGCCATCTCTTAAAGAGGACATTCGAAGTTATGTGGAATCTTGTCCCTGCTGTTTACAATCCAAAAGCCTTAGACATTCTTCATTTTGTTCATTAGTAAAGATGCCATTGCCTGTTCGACCATGGCAAATAATCTCAACTGATTTTATTGCCGATCTACCTGTGTCTGGCGGATGTTCCACCATCATGGTAGTTATTGATTCTTTCACCAAACAGGCTCATTTTTTCCCGTTGGCAGCTTTACCATCAGCAGTAGTTATGGCACGTATCTTTGTTGCCCGGGTATTCTCCTTACATGGTTTACCTGATACCATCATTTCGGATCGAGGATCCCAGTATACGTCTAGTTACTGGAAACATATTTGCCAAAGACTGGGGATCTCTCGGGCCTTAAGTTCGGGTTATCACCCACAAACCAATGGTCAAACAGAGAGACTTAACCAAACTCTAGAAGGTTACTTAAGGAACTACATTTCTGCTGCACATGACAACTGGAAGGACTTGTTACCAATTGCTGAATATGCCTACAACAATTCCTACCACTCTGCTATTAAAACATTGCCATTCTTTTGTACTTATGGTTTTCATCCCACAGTGTTTCCTGTGAAAAGAGCAGAGGATAATAAGATTCCAGATGTAGACTCTTTACTAAAACAGATCCACCATGGCCAAGAAATCGCTAAGGAGGCTCTGAAGAACACCCAGGAAAGGGTGAAACGGTATGCAGACCAACATCGAACTCCTGCTCCAAGATTAAAACCTGGGGATTGGGTTTGGCTTTCTTCTAGGTTTCTACCGCGACATCTGAGACCATCTAAACTCTCACCTAAGTTTATGGGCCCTTTTCGGGTGGTGGCCCCTATGGGCACTGCTGCATTCAAACTGAAACTTCCTAAGACATGGGCACGTATCCACCCGGTTTTTCATGTTTCTCAATTGAAACCTGACCGACGGAGTGTCTTTCACCCCCATGTCTCCGCTCGGCCTGCTCCTGTGTCTACACCTACAGGACCAGAATATGAGGTTTCAGATATTTGTGACTCCCGGTTGTACCATGGGAGACTCCAATATTTGGTCAACTGGAAAGGATACACCGCCTCTGAGCGAACTTGGGAACCGAAATCTGCAATACATGCACATAAACTGTTGAAACGTTTTCATATGAGACACCCGGGAAAACCAGGGGAGACTGGATCTGAGAAGGGGCATACTGTTAAACCTAATTTGGTCCCCGCAGTGTTTTGCCGACTCTCGAACACGGCTCAAACACTTCCGGGTAACTACGGAACGGGTCGTAACGTTCTAGTGTTTTCTCCAGATGTCAACCGAAGGTTGACCACGCCCCCGGACTTCCGCTCTGTATATCTAGACACCCAACCCGTCGCAAGACGCGTTGCTTCTCTCTTTACGACAAGCTGTACGCTCCGTAAGTTTCGTGTAGATCTCCATCTGCCTTAACCACTATTTACTACTACTGTCATGCCCCTTCGAAGGCGGTGGTCCTTGTGGCATCGATGGACCTTAGGACGGCGGGTGTCAGCCATTTTTACTAGCAAGATGGCCGCCGTAACTGGAGTTGCGGGTCTAGCCTCTGCACGACTCGGTTTCCAGGAAGTGCTGTCTCCCTACCCGAGTGTAGGTATATCTGTTCCTGTGATCAGCACACAATAGCGTTGCTACTCTGCTTCAACAACGCTACGCAAGTTCGCATCTAGGTATCCTGATACGGCTTGCTAAACACTACCTTTCAGCATTCTAAACTTTCCTGCTCTGTCTCAATTTCAGTGCATTCCTCACTGCCTCTCTGTCTCCCGATTCCACTGACTCCATCTCTTTCTCACCCAAGTTTGCCCACCGGTCTCGTTCCGGAGCGCGGTAAGCTTCATTCGGAATTCTCCGGCATATTGAATTCCCGTTTCTCTACCTTTCCCGACTTACTATTCTCTCTTCCTTTGCATAGTTACAGGCTTTTGTCACACCGGTATTGCGACCGCCCGTGCAAAACTCTGCTCTATCAAAACAACTCCTAGCTCCGCCCTTCATGCCTCTCAGGTAAAGACTTCCCCGTGGCTTTCCACTATTCAATCTAGTTATCTTACTAGTTCTCATCAAAACCTTTCTTACTATCGTAGAAGTTTTCTGAAGTTTCTGACTGGCACCTTTTCCCACACATCGTTCCTGTTTAAGGGTAATCAACATTCCTATACATCTTACATATCCATTTTTCCACTTACCTGCTTATACTTACCAGTCTCTTTCTCTTTCAAGACGAACGTCCTCCAGACTTCACCTGAATCTCCGCCTGCAATTGAAGACATCTTACCGCTACCTTCGGCACAGGGTTTTCTTCCCCAGAGGGTTTCCCTGGGACTTCTTCTCCTACCTGGTTTATCTGGGAGGGGGAAGAGGTACTTGGGAGGCTTTCACTTTCATCTCCCCGCTTGGAACAAGGAGAGTCTTCCCCTGCTGGAAGGTGTCAGTCACAGGACAGGAAGAGAGGTAACGGTGAGTCCTTGGGGTAACCTGCCAGTTGTTTAAATTGTAATGATTATTGTGACATTCATCATTTATGACAGTTAGCAACGCCTAAAAGAAAAAAAAAAAAAAAAAAAATATTATTGAGTTTCGAAATTTAATCTGAGTTATCAGGAATTCTGAGCAGGTTATCTCAGGGGTTCAGGGTTACAAGGAAATATGGACGCATCCCAACAACAGCAATTAGTCACTGCTGTACAAGCGTTGACGGCTGAAGTGCAGGCTTTAAAACAGGAGAATGCCTATCTCCGACAACAGGTAGGCAGAGTCCCTAGTTCTTCTGAGATACCTCCTGGCCCAATTCCGGGGGGTTTATATGATGGTAATCCTCATAAACTCAAGGCCTTTATTGAGGCTTGTACTGTTCAGTTCTCATTCAAGACAGCCTTTTTTCAAAGTGACCGTGATAAAGTAGGACACATGATTGCAAATTTAACAGGTCCCGCTTTAGCATGGGCCACGCCTCTTTTTACTACAAATAATGCCTTGCTAGATTCTTACCCTGCCTTTTTGAACAGTCTTAGAGCCATGTTTAGCCGTCAAGAAATCGCGGTTTCAGCCCAAGAACAGTTATTGGATTTCAAACAAGGATCTCAAGATCTGTTGTCTTATATCACCAATTTCAAGCAGTTAGCCGCTGGCACGTCATCGGCTGACGATGCTCTGATCACTATATTCCGCAGGGGATTAAATGAGGAATTAAAAGATGAGATCTCCCGAGTACCCAGACCTCCAAATCTGGCAGAATTAATAACCATGGTCATGCAGATGGACTACCGATTGCAAGAAAGATTAAAGGAACGACGTCGCGGCCGTCCCGTGAGACAACCTATTACATACTCTCCTAGTTTAGGGAAATCTCAGACGGAAGAACCTATGCAGATAGGAACTACCAGAGGTCGTCTTACTCCAGAAGAGCGCAATAGACGTCGAGTCAAGGGGCTGTGTATGTATTGTGGTTCCAAGGAACACACTATTCAAGATCGTCCTCTCATCCCAGTCAAAAGACAGGGAAACGCCATTTCCCAACCGCAAGGGGAACCACGGCTAGGGAATCAGTAACAGGTTCCTCATCCTCTATGATACCATCACAAGTAACAGAGATCCCCGATCTTACTATGTTGGCCTTGCAAGTCCAAATCAAATGGGGAGATTCTTATCCCATTACGGTCACGGCCTTAATAGATTGTGGGGCCGTGGGGAATTTTGTTGATACCCTCTGGAAGACCACTCATAATATACCGTGTTCAGTTAAGACCTTGGCAATACCAGTTGAGTCGGTGGATGGTAGTCCGTTAACTTCAGGACCCATAAAGGAACAAACAATACCTTTGCGGATGAATATTTCCTCCCATCAAGAATCTGTTGTCTTTGATGTAATCCGTACAGCACACTATCCAGTAATTTTAGGGCTACCCTGGCTTCGTGCCCATAATCCTTATATCAATTGGAAGGCGGGCACTGTTTTTCTGGGCTCTGAACATTGTTTGACGCACTTTCTCTTGGACGGAGCTGTTGGGTTTCGTCCTACTATCTCCATGTTGGAAAATACGGGCTCCATCTCTATGTTGAACCATATTCAGGAATTGCCCCTCGAACACAGGCAATTTCAGACAGTATTTTCCGATTCAGAATATGCCGAGCGACCCCCACATCGGAGATATGACTGTGCCTTGGAACTAGTTCCAGATGCACCAATTCCTTTCGGTCGCATGTATGTCCTATCAGGACGAGAACGTGAAGTTCTTAAGGAATATCTTCAAAAGAATCTTCGCAATGGACTTATTCAAGAATCCACCTCGCCAGCTGGAGCTTCCTTATTCTTCATCCCCAAGAAAGAATCTACGGAACTCAGACCGTGTATAGATTACCGGGGCTTGAATAAGATCACAATCCCTGATCGCTATCCTATGCCTCTCATACCAGATATACTCTAAGCCGTTAAAGGAGCTACCATCTTCACAAAACTAGATCTCCGCGGGGCTTACCATCTCATCCATATACGAGCTGGCGATGAGTGGAAGACGGCTTTCCGTACTCCTTTGGGACATTATGAATATAAAGTAATGCCTTTCGGCCTGTCCAACGCCCCCGCTGTCTTCCAACGCTTTATGGACCACATATTTTCAGACATTCTTCTTCACACAGTTATTGTCTACTTAGATGATATTCTGGTTTTCTCTACATCCCCATCGGAACACCGTCAGCACGTGAAGGAAGTCCTACGGAGACTGCTTAACAATCATCTCTATTGCAAACTCGAGAAATGTGAGTTTCACAGGAACCAGGTTGCCTATCTAGGATACATAATTTCTGCAAATGGGGTAGCCATGGACCCTAGGAAAGTTTCAGCTATTACTGATTGGCCTATACCGATGTGCATCAAAGATCTGCAGAGATTTCTGGGATTTACAAATTTTTATAGACGTTTCATCCCACATTATTCGCAAGAAATTCTCCCACTGACGGCTCTTCTTAAAAAGAATGTACGATTCTTTTGGTCAGAGGAGGCACAACTAGCATTTGAGAGACTGAAGGAACATTTCCTCACAGGACCCATTTTGATTACTCCAGATCAAGCCAAGAGATTCATTGTTGAATCTGACGCGTCTCTTCAGGCCCTTGGGGCCGTTCTGCTTCAAGAAAATGATCAAGGAATAGAATGTCCTATAGCCTATCTTTCTAAGACACTGTCTCCCTCTGAAATAAATTATTCAGTGCTTGAAAAAGAACTACTAGCTATAAAAAGGGCATTTGAAGAGTCGAGACACCTGCTATTGGGGGCAAGACACCCAGTTGAGGTCCGAACTGATCACAGTAATTTACGCGTTCTACAATATGCTCAGACCCGAAATAGCCGACAGGCACGTTGGGCACACTTTTTTTCACCGTATGAGATTGTATTCACCTTTATTCCCGGAAGAGCCAATCTCAAGGCAGATGCTTTGTCTAGAAAGGATTATAACTCCTCTACGCCTTTCCGAACAGAGCCTCTGTTTCCCAGAGCCACATTCGTGCAGGTAGTTACCACATTTCTGCAAAACGTGGCTAACTCAACTTTGCAATTTATCCAGTTGAATCCAAAGTTTCTGGCAACCTGGAAACTTACCTTGGTCCAAGGATGTGCTTATAATAACAAAAAGCTCTTCCTCCCTTCGAGTGAACTACGAAGAACGGTTCTGAATCTTTGTCACGACTCCTACCTAGCTGGTCACAGAGGTGTGGCTAATACTAAAGAATTGATCCAGCGTAATTTCTGGTGGCCGGAAATGACTCGAGACATCATAGATTATGTTTCCGCTTGTGCCATCTGCTTGCAATCTAAATGCCCATGATCTGCCCCTTCGGGTCTCCTCTCAGTAATGCCAATTTCTAACCGTCCTTGGCAAATGATTTCAACAGATTTTATTGTCAATCTGCCACTCTCGGACTGTTGCACAGTAATCATGGTCACAATCGATTACTTCACAAAATTGGCACATTTTGTTCCACTTCCGCGGATTCCTACCGCATCCCAGATGGCAAAGATTTTTCTTTCACGGATTTTCTCTCTTCACGGACTTCCTGAGACCATCGTTTCTGATCGAGGTTCACAATATACATCTCGATATTGGCAGCAAGTATACAAGAGTTTGCATATCTCCCGAGCATTGAGTTCAGGATTCCATCCACAGACGAATGGTCAGACGGAACGTCTAAATCAGACCCTTGAGGGTTATTTGCGTTGTTACATCTCTTCCTCACAAGACAACTGGGTTTCCTTGTTGCCTTTGGCAGAATTCGCATATAATAACTCTCGACACTCAGCCTTGGGGTTCAGCCCTTTCTTTTGCTCCTACGGATATCACCCTCAGTGTTTTCCCAGCGGTCCAATCTCTGCATCTAGGTTTCCCGATGTGGACAATCTCATCAATGCTATTCAGATGGGACATCGAACAGCCAGGACCTCTCTTCTGGAAGCCCAGGCCCGTGTCAAACGCTCTGCTGATAGACATCGCACTCCAGCTCCGAGATTGGTGCCAGGAGATTTAGTTTGGTTGGCTTCCCGATTTTTACCTCATCATCTGGTGCCGTCCAAATTGTCCCCGAGATACTTCGGTCCCTTTCCTGTTTTGCAACGAGTGGGGTCGTCTGCTTACAAGCTCAAGCTCCCTCCATCTTGGTCCAGGATTCATCCTTTTTTCCATGTGTCGCAATTGAAGAAGGACGTGGTGGATCGTTTTTCCCGAGTACGGATGGGTGCACCCCCTCCGGTCATCACCCCGATGGGTCCCGAATATAAAGTGGCTGGTATTTGTGATTCTCGTCTTTTTTGGGGATGTCTGCAGTTCTTGATTGACTGGAAGGGGTATTCTCCGGCTGATCGCTCTTGGGAACCTGCATCGGCTGTTCATGCTCCGGCTCTGGTTCGCCGATTTTTTCGATCCCATCCGAATAAACCGGGTGGCCCGGGGCATTTGAGGGGGCATACTGTCACGCCCCTTCGAAGGCGGTGGTCCTTGTGGCATCGATGGACCTTAGGACGGCGGGTGTCAGCCATTTTTACTAGCAAGATGGCCACCGTAACTGGAGTTGCGGGTCTAGCCTCTGCACGACTCGGTTTCCAGGAAGTGCTGTCTCCCTACCCGAGTGTAGGTATATCTGTTCCTGTGATCAGCACACAATAGCGTTGCTACTCTGCTTCAACAACGCTACGCAAGTTCGCATCTAGGTATCCTGATACGGCTTGCTAAACACTACCTTTCAGCATTCTAAACTTTCCTGCTCTGTCTCAATTTCAGTGCATTCCTCACTGCCTCTCTGTCTCCCGATTCCACTGACTCCATCTCTTTCTCACCCAAGTTTGCCCACCGGTCTCGTTCCGGAGCGCGGTAAGCTTAATTCGGAATTCTCCGGCATATTGAATTCCCATTTCTCTACCTTTCCCGACTTACTATTCTCTCTTCCTTCGCATAGTTACAGGCTTTTGTCACACCGGTATTGCGACCGCCCGTGCAAAACTCTGCTCTATCAAAACAACTCCTAGCTCCGCCCTTCATGCCTCTCAGGTAAAGACTTCCCCGTGGCTTTCCACTATTCAATCTAGTTATCTTACTAGTTCTCATCAAAACCTTTCTTACTATCGTAGAAGTTTTCTGAAGTTTCTGACTGGCACCTTTTCCCACACATCGTTCCTGTTTAAGGGTAATCAACATTCCTATACATCTTACATATCCATTTTTCCACTTACCTGCTTATACTTACCAGTCTCTTTCTCTTTCAAGACGAACGTCCTCCGGACTTCACCTGAATCTCCGCCTGCAATTGAAGACATCTTACCGCTACCTTCGGCACAGGGTTTTCTTCCCCAGAGGGTTTCCCTGGGACTTCTTCTCCTACCTGGTTTATCTGGGAGGGGGAAGAGGTACTTGGGAGGCTTTCACTTTCATCTCCCCGCTTGGAACAAGGAGAGTCTTCCCCTGCTGGAAGGTGTCTGTCACAGGACAGGAAGAGAGGTAACGGTGAGTCCTTGGGGTAACCTGCCAGTTGTTTAAATTGTAATGATTATTGTGACATTCATCATTTATGACAACTACCTTCTTAACGCTTTCCCTTACTCATTTTCTTATTTTGTACGCTAGAGAATCCCGCCGGGCTTGCAGGCAAAGGTTCTTTCTCCATTACGAATCTTCCTCCTTCCTTTCGTGATCTCCACAGGTACACTACGCTTAGTGATCGTTTCTCTCTCCATATACTCTTTATCTCAGATGGATACTTTTTAGTTATTCCTTGCTATTTTTGTTATTTTTACAATAACAGTTCCGAATCCAGCCATAGTCCCGGAAGCAGTAGGAGATTCTACCCGGAAGTACAGGACAGGGATTTCTCTTTGTTGCACTCACAAAGACGGTAAGGGAGGCACTTCTAGGTATTAAGATAGTTTGTAACATACTATTGGAAGGTTAACCAACGTACCCTTCCTTAGCCCTATAGAATCAGGACAGAAATCCTGCTTCGTCTTGTTCTTACCTTAAGATAAGACCGGATAAGACTCAGGTAATCCGTGTCTTCTGTTTACTTTTATTTCTCTTACTTTCACTCCTTGGATTCACCAGCCTGTCATTTTGTGTATTATTCTACACAGTTATCATTTCTACGGTTTCCTTGACGATCATCTCCTTGCCTGAACAGAGGAAGTTCATTCCGGCTGGTTTCAGGACTCTACGAACCCTAGCAGCCTGACACAGGGTTTTTTTTCCCCCAAAGGGGGTTTTCCCTGGGGGTTTCTGTACGTCCTGACTGTTGGAGTCGGAGGTATAGGGGTCCCTAGGAGGAACCTCATTGTCTTCTTTTCAACAGTTCCGGATCCAGCTATCAAGCAAGTCTTGAGGTGGGTAACAACTTGTGTGATTGATACTTGAGTTTGATAAAAAGAGACAGTTCCAAAAATAGACATTACAGGCGCCTGTGAATAGGCGCGGGAATTCATCTGCGCGGGAGTTTACAAGCGCGTGTGCTATCTGCACGTGATTCCATTTGCGTGTGAATTCTTCTTTGCGTGTTTTTACAAGTGCGTTTGTTTTCTGCGCGTGGACTTTTCTTACAGTGCGCGTGTTCTTCAACGCAGGAAGTTTTCAACGTGCGAATCTTCTGTATTGAGATTATCCGCGTGTGTGTTTAGCACGTGTTTCTTCAAGAATTCACGAACTTTATTGAATTGTAAAAAGTTTGAAAACTAAAGAAAAGTTTGAAGGAAAAAGAAAGAAAAAATAAAGACTATTTAACTGGACAACTAGTGAATTTTGGAAAAAAGGCAAAGAGCAAAACCTTCCAGGTTTGCCCAAATTAAGAAGTTGCTGTGAATTTCAAGAGTCTCAAGTAAGAGAGATTTTCAGCTTCTTTACAAGCTTCTCTGAGAAATTTCAAGAGAAGAACCAGGTATGATTCTTAATTATTAGTTAAGGATTTAAAGTCTTTCCCACTCTAAAGGTTAAGTAAGTAATAAAAGGATTTGTATCTGCTTTTCTTATATCCTCTGCAGGTTCAGCTTTGGTTAGCCTTGACGCAGTCAGCCTGGCGTTGTTTTGTTATCCACTTCCCCCTTTCCCTTTGGGGTGTAGTTTGCAGAGCTGAATTGAAATCTAGTTCTGCGAATTACATTTCAGGGGGATTGTCGGGGGTTCAGCAGCTTCCGCGGACACAGGACCTCTCAGCCTGACAATACCCTTGTAACTCTATCACTTGGACTTTGTGTATGAATGGCTCCGCGAGTGTAGGGTGCTGC
Source organism: Ambystoma mexicanum (assembly GCF_040938575.1). Lineage (NCBI taxonomy): Eukaryota > Metazoa > Chordata > Amphibia > Caudata > Ambystomatidae > Ambystoma > Ambystoma mexicanum. The sequence continues at coordinate 383,787,999 of NC_090925.1, forward strand.
CTTTGCAGCGAGGTCATCAAAAGTGTTTGATCCTTTATAGAAGGCATCAGCAGTGATGTCTGTAATGGCAAGTATGCTGCTTCTTTTGCTGCAGAATCAGCCCTATTGTTGCCTTGCGAAATAACATCTGTGCCGTTGGTGTGGACAGCGCATTTGCTGTCGCCAATTCTTCTGGCAGGGGCAGTACATCTATTAACTGGGATAAAAGTTCTGCATGTGCCACGGGGGAGCCATCGCTCCTCTGAAACCCCCTCCTTTCTAATTGGGCCAATCCCGAGTGCACTTTGGAGGTGATGTAGGCAGAATCTGAGGATATATTGACAGCATGCCCTTCTGACATGTCTATGGACATTATCAAAGTGGACAACTTAGCCACCTGTGCTGAATAGTGTAGTGGCAACCACATCTGAGACCACACCTGAAATTCTCCTTCAGGATAACAAACCACAGCCGCACCCATGTGCTGAAAACATGTGCTTGAATCTATCGTTGATGACCCATCAACGAAGAGCATCTCTCCTCCTTCCATGGGCTCGTCATTTACCATAGGTTCACCCCTCATTTGTCCATGTATGAAGCACAATCGTGCACATACTCCCCTACTTCTGCTGGTAGTGCTATGAATGTCACTGGGTTGACAACCCAACCTCTCACTACCTCCATTGCTGGATTGCACATTATCACCTTCTACCATGACGCTCTCTGGGTTGTTAATGTGGATTTTGATTTATTCAATATCGCAAAAAGCTAATGCTCCACATAGAGCATCACTGCGCAGACCATCATTATTGTTGCTGATTTCTCGATGGCAAATGCAGCAGTGGCTTTGCATTACTGGGTCTAGGAGACCACTGTAATAGGCCAGGGGCGTGTGTCCTTGTGGCTTCATTTGAGTGAGGACAGCCATCATCACTGTGCCATCAGAATGTGAAAACAGAAATAATTTTTCTTTCTAGTTTGGGATTGCTAGACTGGTGCATGTGCCAATGCTTCCTTGAGTTCTATAAATGAGTCAGTCAATTCAGATGTCCATTTTATAGGGTCTTTTTGCTTCTGTGCTTCTTTTAATCTCTGAAGGAGGGGCTTTGTAAAGGTGGAATAGTCAAAGACCCAGCCCCTGCAATAATTACACAGGCCTAAGAACTGCTGCATCTGCTTGACCATGCGTAGTTGTGGTGTGCTGTGTATTGCTTCTGCTCTCTCTAAAGTGATTCTCCTGCTGTATACTGATACTATATGCCCTAGGTACACTACTTCTTTTTGGCAGCACTATAATTTCTCCTAGTCCACCTTGTACCCCTTCTCTACCCACAATGTCAGAAGTGTAACTGAATCTTTCCTGCACTGGTCCTCCATTGTGCTGCAAACCAGGAGGTCATCGCCGTACTGGATGACTGTGCTGTGCATTTGCAAGTTACCTATGTCCATCTGGATCACCCTGTTGAACACATTGGGCGACTCGCAATATCCTTGTGCTAAATGAGTGTGCTGGAACCTAGCACTGTGAAACATGAATGCAGTAAGATACTGTGAATCTGGGTGCAATGGGATGGAGAAGAATGCATTCTTCAAATCAATAAATGTGAAGCATGTCACTTCTGTAGGTATGTTACATAATATGGTCGCTGGATTTGGTACGAGTGGAAACTCTGCTTCCACTACATTGTTCAAGGTGTAGAGATCTTGAATGAATCTCCGTGCCGCACCTTTCGATTTCTTGAGAGGGTAAACGGCTGTGTTACATGGGACTTCAAACTTTTTTATTATGCCCTGTCACCATAATGCGAGACGTGTGTCATATATAACCTTGTCTGATTCACATGATGGTGGGTATTGTTTAACCTGGGCCCCTTCCTTCAATTTCATGCGGATCACCCCTGCTCCCTTTAGCAACCCTATTGTCCACAGTACCTCCGGTACTTTCCTCAAATCATCCCACAAGTGAGCTGATGCTGTGCTCATTATCTGTATCCTATGGGGGACCTGTCTCTCTTCTATGTTTACCAGACATGGGATGCATATCTGGAATACCATCCCTGCCTTCTTTTCATCCTCTGAAAACAGCTGTTTGTCTAGCAAGTCTGTTAGTCTTAATGTCGGGTCAATGCAGAGGACTGTGGACCACTCTGCACCCTCTTCATCTGTCCGATATACAATGACCATGTCCTTCCTTGTGAGTTCTGGTTCTAAATGTATTGTGAGCGTTGTCCCTGGTGCTTTATGTACTGCTGATCTGAACAAGAATTATGTGGCCAATTGTAATACCTTATCTTTCATTCTGGGTACTGTGAGAAACCAAAGGGTGTCTCACTTGCTAATCTGCGTGGATCTCTCTCTCAGGTGGTCAGTGCACAGCAACCACCTTTTGGATCTAGACCCTGGGGGTGGACCAGTACGGGAGGATCACCCGGGTGGGGGATCTTCAGGGAGTGGGGGTGAAGCAACTGATGGTGAGAGTGGGATACAACTCAAATGAGACAAATTAGGGGACCCTAGAATTCCAGAAACTTAGCCACAGAGCCTCAGACCCCTCTACCACTACAAAAGAATCCATAGGCTTTGATATCTGTAGCAACAGAGAGACCACTATCCCTCCCGGGAAAAGAGGGATCATTCCCACTGACTTTGTTCTTATACCCCCTGCAGAGTATAAGGCTGTTATATAAGACTGGCCTAGCCTGGAAATTTGGTCTGGATGTCCTAGCAGGCGTTATATTTCCAGAAACTTGGGGAGACATAAATGTTCTTTTACAGAACCATGGCGAGACCCAGTTTGAAATATGTCCCGCAGACAAAATTGGAAAGGGAATTCTTGAGAAAGCTCTACTTCCCTGTTTTGGGGAAGAAACTGAACCTGAGGAAACTGAGAGAGGTAACTTAGGCTTCGGTGAGGCCGATGAGATATGTACCACTAGAGCAAAAGGGGAAGTTGAACCTACCCTCCTTCCTGACCTAGCCTTCACCCAGCGAAATAATCCAGTGCTCGTGGAGGCTTTCTTGCAAGTGATTCCTGACGAGAGAAGGACAAGAAAAGGGAAGTCCATTTTTGTTCCTGAAACAGGGATTACTATATGGAAGGAAACCTCCAGGGAAGACCTAAGTAAAAATCCATTAGTAATACCCAAAACCCATCATAAGATCATGCTAGAGATTGCACACTCTCACTTGACCGGGGGACACTTGGGACAATCTAAAACCCAAACTCACATCAGTGGGAAATTCTATTGGCCAGGTATCCATGCTGACATAAAGAACTTTATTCAGACATGTGAGATATGCCAAATTAAATAGCTCACACATTCCCCTACCTGCCCCTCTAAACCCACTACCGATAATAGAAGTTCCTTTCTCTAGAATCGGGAAGGATATTATTGGACCGTTGGAAACTTCGTTGATTATGCTATCCGGTACCCAGAATGCTTCCCTATGCGGAACAACCCAGCACATTTTAAAACACCTGCTACTATTCTTTTATAGGTTTGGTTTCCCCAAGGAAATTCTAATGGATCAGGGATCCAATTTCATGAGTAAACTCATGGGTGAAGTTAAGGAATTACTACACATTACCACCTTAAGAACCTCCGTTTACCCAAACGGACGGATTGGCAGGGAGATTTAATACGACCCTCAAAATTATTCTGAGAAAGTTAGTAGACGAGGATGGGAAGGACTGTGATCGTATCATCCCTTGGGCCCTGTTTGCAGTGAGATAGACCCCGCAGTCATCCACTGGTTTCTCCCCTTTCGGGTAGAGAACCAAGAGATGTCTTAGACATACTCTGGGAGACCTGGGAAGAAAGAGAAGTGGTGCCAATACCCCTCTCACAGACAGCTACCCGATTGTGAGAGCATATGAAACTCGTCCAAAGTCTAGTCCACACTCATATGGAGAAAGCTCAAGCCCAACAAAACGTACCTATGATAGGAAGGTAAATCTAAGGTCATTTTCAGTAGGTCAGAAAGTGTTAGTCCTTTCACCTACCTCTGGAAATAATCTTGTTTCAAAGTGGCATGGGCCCTATGAGGTACTAGAGCATACAGGAACCTGTACCTATAAAATAGCCCAACCCGATAGAAGGCAAAGACCCACCTCTACCACGTACATTTCCTGAAAGAGTGGAAAGAAAATCCTTCTGCCACTACCTCCTCTATATTATCCTGTTTGGTACCCTAAGTGATTGACAACTTAGAACTTATTCGCCAAGAACTACCTAAAGATAAGCAAAAGTATTTGAACAACCTTATTACTGCATACCCCAATGAAAAAGGGAATACAGTAATCATTCTTGGGCCTTGAAGTTTCCGAATAATCTAAACAGAAAACTAGCATACCATGCCTGACAGAATTTCTCCTAGTGCAAGTGCATGAAGTGTTACAGTTTCCACGCAGCTAGGGTGGGGGACAGAAAAAAAGGTGGGGGGACAGGACAGGAGAGCTTACTAGTCTTAGTACATTTAGATAACGCATGTGTACAGACGGAGGTGCGAGGAAGAGGGGGTGGGGGGAACAAATGCGTCCAGTCACAACAGGGCCCTGGGTTAAGTGCAGAGAGGTCGCCTCGCTCATAGAGCATAATCAGAAAGTGCAGTAATGCTGAACATAGTGCAGTGGCCCGGAGGCAAGTAAAAAGACTGGGGGGGCTGGGATCTGTAAGGCTCTGGATGTGAACCAGGCAACCAGCCTGCAAAAACTGAACAGAGTATGGGAGGAGAAGGAGGAAGGAGGGTGGAGAAGGGAACGGAGGTTAGCAGGGTAGAGGGAGAGTGAAGGAGGAAGAGATGAGGAAGGCCTTGAGGAGTTTCCAGAACTTAAGGTGCTCTGGCTCAATAAGGAGAGAGAGGCAGGGAGGCTGTTCTAGAGGGAGGTACCTGCAGATGATAAAGATCTTCCCCCATCTCTGTTTGTGTATGGGGCTATGTACATGGTACTTACCCCTATATCAGAACTTCAAAGGGGAAAGTGGGCCATTTGAAGCCATAGAGACTCCCAGAAGCACGAAAGCAGGTAGTGATTGACTAGGTTAAAAAAATGTCAAGGCAAATATCGAGCTCTCTTCAAGCCCATGGTCCTCCCCTATTATGTTGGTGACTAAACCCAATCATTCTTGGAGGTTTTACACAGACCTTAGGCAGGTCAATGCCATCTCTGCCTTCAATGCCTATCCTATGCCGCGCATTGATGATTTGATAGATAAACTAGGAAATGCCACATTCTTGTCAACCCTAGATGTAACCAAATACAAATCCCAGACAAGAAGAAGCCTGCATTTTGTTTCAAGGATGCCAGCGACCCTTCCGGGTGAATGACGGAGTTGGGGAGACGAGGCCAAGCTTGTGTTATTAACCCTGACTCGTAAATGAAAGCTGCAGAGACAAGAAGGGAATACACACATCCGGTGTATCTCACAATTGAAGGTTGCACGCCTGCTGATGAGACGCAAAAGAAAGCAAACAAGTAATTAACCTTTAAGCTACTGATAACTCTGAAGCCAGTGATACAGAGTAGTGGAGTGGGCCGGCGAAAGGAAATAGCCCACTCGAAAGTATCCGCAAAATGTTTGATGTTTTGGTATAAAGCAGCAAAGTGAACAAACTCTGAAATGCGTAGTGGACAATGTCAGGCAGAATTAAATGCAGTACCCTTTGGGAACACTAAACACAATTAAGACTACAGGTGTAAGCACAATCTCACCTTTGAAACAAACCTGTACTACACAGTTATGTGGTAGCATTGGCTGAGCAGCCAGACTGGGATTAAAGCAGTACAAGATGTTACACAAAGGTCTTGCAATCACAGTAGTTCAAACAAACACTATTCAAGGTTTCTTGGTAAAAGAATATACATTTATTTACACAGACAGTTAGAAAACATTCCACTAGTAAGAAGCAGCTCAATATCACACTATAATACCCTGCAGTAAACAACCAATACGTTTCTGAACAAGTTAGGCTCCCCTGAAGTGGGAACAAAATGCCACTTCAGTAAATTTCAAAAGGGGTAGAAAGACAAAGGTTATAAGAATCACAGCACAATTACATTCAGAGCAAAGCAAATAGTTTTAGTTCACTACAAGAGGCAGTTCACTTCAATAGGCCTGGGCCAAAGTCAATGGTTCAGTGTCTTGGATAGGCTAGCACAGTTCTGGTAGTAAACTGTTAAGTCTTTGGCAATGTTCTTAGAAGTAGTTTGCCAGAAAAAGAGTTATATGTCTGATTAGGAGTGAACAAGACTCCAAAGTTTGGAAAGTTTCACAAACTTTCACCGTGGCAGAAAGGATTTCCTGACCGCATGTGCACAGTACCTTAAGTATGAAGAAAAGCTGTAGCTGAGGCAGTTGTTCCTGGCAGTTCCTGCAGATCTTGCTGTTCCTGAGCTTCAGTCATGGGGACAAGAAGGAAGACGTTGGAAGGTTCCTGCGCTGCCTAGGGAAGAGGCCACAAGCTTGGCAAAACATTGGTTTTAAACTGTGAGTGCCTTAAAGTCCATAAACTGGTATCCTTCTGACTAGCTATCCGGTTTTCAACAGCACTCTGATGAAAATTCGACCAGTATGGAAACGGTGTCCAGGTGGCTTACAAGTTGGTTATTCCCACCAGCTCAAGGGAAGAAGTCGTCCTTGAAGGGGCTTCTCTGTCGATGGTGTTTCAGGCAATTCGGACCTGCAGCAGGGCTTCACCGGGCAAACCAACTGTCCAGGAGTTGCAGAAGTCGCCTTCTTTCAGCTCGTCTTCGGTTCTTTCGTTCCAGTGGTCAAGTCTGCTTTCCAAGTCCCAGAGACCTGCTTTTAAACAGTTTTCTCCCATTCATTCCAGCATAGCTGTCACTCACCCAGCAGGGTGGCTGTCCTTGCCGGACAGTCAGCCAGCCAATCACACCAGAGTGCATTCAGGTCTCCTAGGAGACTAAGCGCAGGGAGTTTCGGGCACCTCCCTTACATCCTGTCCACCCCAGACACTGAGGCGCCAGATGAGGGCTTCAGCACTGAAGCCCGCCAAAGGGCATTGAACAAAGGGACCAAACCTGGTTTGGCGCGCAGAGTTAAACACAAGAAGGACCTTTCCTAAAAGAAACAGTGAAAAAAATGACCGGAGACTGTTTTTACAGAGGGGCCTTGGGCACCATATTGAAAAACAAGCCTGTGCCCGTGTGAGAAAGGGGCGTGTGGCAGTTTCAAATAACTGCTGTTTTGCTGTGGCTGCGTTTCACAAGCAGTATCTGGGCATCTCTGCACCTGGAGAACTCGAGAGGAGCCGTGCTGAGGAGGAAAGCGCTGTCACGCTATCAGGCACCGACCAACTCTGCCGGGTCCTGCCCAAGCAGGAAGTGTGCCTATATTTCAGCCCCCCAGGCACCCTTGCGGCACTAAACCTGTGTGAGCAAAGGGCATGTGGCAGTTTCAAATAACTGCTGTTTTGCTGTTTGGCTGCTTTAATGCGTTGTGGGAGGAAAAGTGGTATATTCTGGTGGATTGCTAGTCGGGGGGGGGGCGGACAACTGTCGTTATCAATCTACCAATTGGTAATTTCTATGAGGAGCTGCACAACGAAAACGAAGATTGCCGCGGGGCGGAATTCGGATGGCAGAAATGCCGACCTCTGGACTAAGAATACGGCTACAGGTAAGGCAAAGATTTAACTCCCTCCCGGAAGTGGAGGCAAATCCTGATCTAATAGTAAAGCCGGCAATGAAAGACCAGCCGGTTTTAAAACAATCACGACTATCTTTTAATGCAAAGACAAGAAAGAGCCTTTTACTAGGGGCCGTACTGGATTCCAAACAGGATTCCACCTTGCCCTCTGAGCGTGGGAATGAACTAAACAAAGCCTCCCAGCCTAAAGAGGTGGACAGTCTCCACGGATCACAACCCCTCCCACTACCCTCATCCTGGCAGGGGGTGTTAAACATCCATTAACGCCCTCGGTATCTATCCAAAATAGATTGGGACCTACGGCACCTGTACCATTTGAAGATCATGTACATAATAGTAAAGGGGGAAATGAATTGGAAGAAAATACTGATTCTGCAAATGGGCCAGGAGATTACATGATTCTAAGCAATGGTGAGACACTCACAAATCCAGTCAGAGCTCAGGACAGCCTGACCAGTGAAACCCATATGGGGATCACAGCGCTCAGAGGGGGCTCTGAAGAAGAGGAAAGAAAAGGTCTTGAAAACTGCCATTGCAGGGAATTATTTATCCCGGATAGGGGTACACTTGGAAATCTGGTGGGGCACAAACCGAAATAGAGATTGATTTAACTTGTGCTACCCCAGTAAAGGAGGGGAAAGCCTCGAAGACCACAAAAAATAGCTCTATTTCTTTAAAGAAAGTTAATGGAAGTCCTCACCTGGGAAAGACTAATCCAACTACAGAGAACTCTGAATGGGAAAAAGAATTTGTCGAAAACTCCCCCAGTCCAAATGAATCGTCGGAGGGCATATGGAAAGATGTTGGCCCTTGGGAACCTGCAGACCTCAAACAAATGGAAGATGCACAACCGGAGTCTATAATAAAGGACATTTTTCTGCCATATGCGGCAGAAATTCAATACCAAGGGGTCAAATCTACCCCGAGATTGAAAACAAGGAACAATGGAGACGAGACCATGGCAGCAGTAATCAGTGGAGACATAAGGAGGGAGTTCCCAAGGTATATCACAGAAGAAGATATCGATGTGAATAAGCCAGAAACAGGCGATGAAAATAACTTGACTACCAAGGCGTGGCCGCAAACACGTGAGATTTTGAGTGGCAGTGAAAATAATAATGTGTCGGTTGCAAATACGAGTAACTCGAGGCTGGCAAATAAAATAATGCAGGACATCACAAAACTGACAGGGAATATTGAAAGAAAGAAAAGAAAAAGTCTTTCCTTTATAAATGAAATGATTGCTGCTCTTGACAAAGTGCATATACCTATGGGGTATATGGAAGAAAAAGGGAGAGATCAAAGGCCGATCCCGCACCTCCATAAACAAACAGTTTCCCAAAAAACTCAGACTCTGTAGTGGAAGAAATGTTGATTCTAGAAGGGATGACTAACAGTTAATTAGTGAAGCTTGCCAAACCGAAAGGTTAAATGATACAGCGCACACCCAAAATGTGGTCATGGCATCCCTTACCATTGCCATTGCTCCATTCCTTAAATGGGATGAAGGGGTAAAGGACTCCATGCAGGAAGTGGTCCAGACCAACATACACATCAAAGAAACCAATATGGAAATGGAAAGTTCTCTGAAGAGACTAGAAATAAGAATGGACAAGGAAGCAGAACAAACACAAATCTGGCAAAGTCGATTCAGTGATTTACCAAGAAAAGACGCAAATGACAAATCGCTACTGATGGAGGTAGTATTAGAGGACTGCAAATGGATGAGAAGCTTGTGTAAAAAAGAAAAACCGCCCGGCATGATCACAAAGAAAATACAGCCCAGAAATGGCCCAAAGAAACTAAACCAGGCAGATGGTGTTAAAACCATAGAAAAAGGTCTAAATACAGAAGCAATTGACCTGATCGCAAAGAAAACAAAGCCTGGAAATGGTCCAATGAAATTAAACCAGGCGGATGGTGCTAAAACCAAAGAAAAAGGTCTAAATACAGAAGCAATTGACCTGATCTCCCCAACAAGACAGGAAGAGAAAAGAGGGGAATTTACAGTAAAGTCAAACTTCTCAATTGTTGCAGGTATGACTTCCTCTATTTCAAATGCACAGGACTCCCAGGGGGAAATTGTGGTTGCAAATAATTCAGAAAAAAGGGAAAAAGTCAAAGAATCCAATCCTAAAACGGAAAGTAAATGGTTGTAGAGCCTTCTTGAGAAATATCAGAACGCCACCAAGAAGGGAAAGTCTGCAATGTGCCAAGAAACCTAGGAGAGAAATGATACTCAATGAGTTAGCATCTCTACCTGACGCTACGGCAATCAATAATATAAAGGATATTGAAACAGAGAATGAGGAATGGTCAGAAGCGGATTCAAATGCCGATCTAAGTGATCTCATTGAAATAATGGATAAAAACAGGGAATATGAAGAATGGGAGAACATCAATCTGATTGGCAGGTCATAGAAAAATGGGAAAAGGATTTCCATGCAGCACAAGCTAAAGATTTACCGACTGAGAAAAATCAAAGAAATAAATTAACGGAAGAAAAGGCAGAGGACAGTTCGATTGGTCCATCAAAGAAAAAAACTTTTCAAAAAGACCAGAGAAGTGACACCCCTTTTGAAACGCTGGAACAAAAAAAGGAAGAAATATGCAAATGAAGAAAAGGGCAAACAAATTCAGTGAGAAAAGTCATTGCAAAAACAAAAAAATCAAAAGAATTAGGAACGAAAAATTGAAAAGGATCAAAGAAAAAAATCTCCTGTTTGGAGTGTAAGGAAAGAACGGCCAACAATAGGTTGGTACCTAAAACTAGAAATAACATCAAAAGGTCCCAGAAGAGTATTATTAAACAAGAAACATGTGATGACAATGTTCAATCAAATTTCATCTCTATGAAATGTCTCAACGGGAGACATAAAAATAGTTGAGTTTGTGACAGAAAAGCGCTTGGATCAGGTTATATTACACCTAAATTCAAACAGGACGAAGCAAAAATTGATGGAGGCTACCGAAAAACAAAAATAAATGGGATTCCGATTAGTGAAGGAAGACAGCCCAAAAGAAAGTAGTATAAAAGAACAAGAAAGAAAGGGTGAGAAGGATGCTGATCAAGCAAAAAAGGACGATCGAAAGGAAGGGGGAAAGAACAGAGTTAATTTAACAAATGATGACAGAAAGGATCTCAGAGAGAAAACAAAATCATCGGCAAGACCGCAAAGGGAAACATTTCCTGCAGCAGGAAAAAGTGATAACAATCCTACGATGCCATTGAAAATAAATCCAAGAGGATCAGCCCTGTGTGACCCAAAGAGAAAGGGGGATCCCCCTCAGAAGTCCTGGTCAGAACATTGAGGTTCACTGTGGACAATTCAGGAATTTTGAGTAAAAGCAAAAACACTTCCAATGGAGCAAACAAGAAGAAAGACGATTGGACATGGATGGCAAACACCTTAACCTCTAAGAAAGAACAATAGATCGATGAGGAGTCCTTAAAAAATGTCCAATGTGCCTCATGGAACACCAGAGGCTTTAAGCATCTATTTTCTGGTGGAAGTAACTTTTTGGGCAAATATGACATCATATGTATACAGGAATCTTGGTTGAGGAAAACTCCACTTTGTGAGGGTTATAAAGTTTACATCAACCCGCCCCAAAAGGGCCTGAAGGGGAGATCCTTTGCAGGCCTACTGACCCTAAAAGAAATGGACAGTAACTTACAAGTCTTGGAACACCACACTCAAAATCATTTTGTGCAAATCCTGAAAATAGCAATCAAATCAGAGCCACAAAAAGGACCAACCAAGCTGTTACTGATTAACACCTATTGGATTAAAAATATGCCCAAAGTAGAAATATGTATAAAACATATCTATGAAGCCATCAATAAGTCAATGATGCAGGATAAAAACCAACTTGTCATACTCAGTGGCGACCTCAACATCAAACTATTGAATAAAGAGGGTAAGAAAAACGTTTTTGAACAACTTGTAGGCAAAGAAAAAAGATGGATGGAGGAAATGAGAGCTTGTGACATGAGGATGCTAAAACGCCAGACCATAGGTGATCTGTTGGGAGCCCATACATGATTTTGTGGAAAGAGTGGAGCCTGTTTGGATTACTGTTTTGTAGGAAGTAATACCCTGCAATGGGTAAACACCTTCAAAATCAAGAAGCAAGCAAACAGTGACCACAGTCTACTGGAAACAGAACTATCTCGGAAAATAGAAAAAAGCACCCATGATGAAGGGGGTGGATGAAATTGAAGTATCTTGGGGTAGAAATCGATTAAGGATTAAAAAACAATCGATACCAGAGCTGTTGGAGGAATATAACAATGTTGTAGGGGAAGGGCTAGATCTGGTCAAATACAGATGGCTGTTGGAGGCTTTTGAGGTCACGTTTGATCCTAATAGAGTGAAAATAATTACAAGGAAACATGCATATGATGAATCCTTAGTGATCAAAAGGAAACAATACAGAGCTGAACTTGTACAAATAAAAAAGAAAAACAACTTGGAGAAAGAGGAACAACTGAGGAAGTGTCGGCAAACCTATAAAAATTGCCTACACTCTACTAGACATCAAAGAGCCCAGGGTGATGCGGACAAAATGTTAGCCGCAGTGGAAACAGCCAATGCAAAAAGCCTGTGGGACATTATAAATAAGAGGGACCTCTGCCAATCAGCTACAGGTGTAAACCAAGTTTCAGATGAAAATTGGATAAACCACTACACAGCCCTATACAAGGCGGAAAAAAGAAAACAGAAATAGACAAAGACCCTGATGTAAATCCTTGGTCAATTTGAATTTGAACGTGAAGATATCTTAGGGATAAGAAAATGGAGCTCCTCCAGGGCGGCGGGGCCCGATGGCATCTCAAACAGGATGCTTAAGGACAGCTGGGAAGAATGGACAGATCTAATATTCTCATTGTTTCAACAAATAAGATAATCCAGACAAATTCCAGTATCGTAGAGAGAGTCATTCATTGTGCCAATTTACAAAAAAAGGGGACAGAGGTGATCCCAGAAATTATAGGCCAATAGCCTTACTGGATTCAATAGGTAAGCTATTTGCCTCTATTTTGTTAAGAGATCTGAAAAAATGGGCAAAAAAAACTGAAATCCTGGATAAGCAGCAAACGGCTTTTATTAGTGGTGTGGGTACATCACTGAACCTGTTTCTATTAAATCTCCTGAAAGTAAGGGCACTTGAAGAAAAAAGAGCCATCTACCTAGGCTTTATTTATCTCGAACAGGCGTTCAATGGGATAAACCACGACCGCCGGTGGTCAAAGATGAAAAGCTGGGGTTGCTTGACCGATCTACTAGAAGCCATCCAAGCCCTGTATACTAACACCAGTGTACAAGTTCAAACAACAGCAAAGGGGACGGTGACGAAAAAGATCAGGACTTTCAGAGGGATAAAGCAAGGTTGCGCCCTGGCACACTTCCTGTTTGTCATATACATTGCCGATATGACGGCCTCACAAGGAAGGCTTTGTGCGCTTGCACCGAAGATCGATGGAACTGAAGTGCCGTGGGTGCTATATGCTGATGGCGTTCCGATATTTATCGACTGGACGGCCATTGACCTCCAGCGACGGATAGTGGCATTCAAAGAGTACCTAACAGGAAATAGCATGAAAATAAATATAAAAAAATCTATGGTACTAATAATGAAATCAACTCATGGGAAAAAGAGTAAAAAGAAAATCTATGCCTGCTCGCTAGATAATCAAAACTTGGAAGAGGGGCAATACTCATTGATTCGGGAAAAGCTAATGACCTTAACAAATCAGGGACTAGTATTAAATCGAAGGTAGGGAAAGATTTCCTTGACGCCCATCTTAACATTTTATAAACAAAAGGTGGTAGCCGTAATTACCTATGGAACGGAGGCATTGCTGGCCCTCCGGTGGGAAACCTGGGGTGCTTGTGAAGCATATTTCTGGCGTAAAATCTTGAAGCTGCTGAACTCACTGCCAGTTGAGATTATAAGAAATGAATTAAGGCTGCAATCCCTGGCTTCAATAGTAGCATGGAAAACCCTGTCCCTCAAGCGGAAATGTATCCTTGACAAAGCATCATTACCATTTGAAATCCTGGCCCAGCAAGGGTCGATAAAGAGTGACAAGACACTGCAATGGTGGAAGAACAAATGTAAAAGCCTTTTGGAGCAGCTAAATATCTCGGATGACATCTTGAAATACAACCCTAGTAAGGCAAAAAGAAACCTCCAGGAAAAGGACAGGGAAGAAACACAAGACAAGACAAAGGAGAAAAACCTCTGTCATAATATCATATGGGAGCGGAAAACCTTGAATGCTCTCCCTCCATACTTGAAGAAGTTTCCATCATGCCATTACAGAGACCTATTGACGCAATGTAGATTCAATATCTGGAACTCTAGAGAAGTACAATGGAGGAGAAAATTAATTGAAAAGAATTTATCGTACTGTAGGTTCTGTGAAATCAAGGACTCATTGGAGACGATTAGACATGTCGTGTTAAACTGCCCGGCTTTGGGGTTGAAACGGTTGACGGAAATTTGAAGTTACGTGGCTGAAATCTCACCAGAGAGGGAAGAAGAATATTGGGAGAGATTATTGACAGTGTAGAAGGTGGGACGGACAATAGATGCTTTGAAATTTGTTGAATCGTTGAAACTGGACTCGGAGATGGGTGGAAATTTGGGAAGAAATCTGGGCAGCAAATTAAAAGCATCTAAGGAAATTGAAAACTGGAAATGTTAAAGGTTTAACTTTTTAACCAATAAAACATTTAAAAAAAAATATTGAAAAACATGGCTGACACGATTTTTAGCTACCGGTGTTCAGGTCGGGAAACATCATGGGAGTTCATTCTAAAACTACTGCCACCAACCATTTCAAGAGGAAAGGGTAACATTTGACTGTTACTTGAGTGTTCAGACCTAGGGGAGGCTAGGCAACCCCTTCAGCACTCTATAGGAAGATAGTGTGTGCTGGGTCTATGAATTTAAAAAGACTAGCAAAGTCAATTTAACTTTACATGCTCTGGGAGACAGTAGTCAGTCCCAGAGAAGGTATTTGGACCTTGGGAAGCAGCCCAAAAGACATCCCTGTGCCACTGCATTGAAGGTGCTTTGTGACACACAAGAAAATGATGATGCCTATGGAGTTGTTTAAAACCCCAAATCCAAAGAACACAAAAGTAAAACATACATCAAAATACATGAAAGAGTGGGAAAAATTAAAATTCTACAAATCCAGCAAAGTTGCTGGGGGTCTCAAAAGGTAAGGGAAATTAGCACATTCTTGAGAATTCTCCCTAACACTCGTTCCTCCCCTCCCCAGACTAAGGGACAGGAGGATTTAATCCACTCCTGCATGAATCTCCTTACTCCAGTCGGTCAAACATCCTAGAGAGCCCATCAGCATTTTGGTGGTGACACCCAGACCTGTGTTCAATGGTAAAATCAAACCCTTGCAGGCTGATTGACCATCTTAGAAGTTTAGGCGTTTCCCCTTTCATTTGCATTAACCATCTCAAGGGTTGGTGGTCAGTCTGAATCACAAAAGCAGATCCATACAAGTATGGTCCAAACTTCTTCAGTGACCACACAATAGCAAAGCATTCTCTCTTAATGGTTGCCCACCTTGTTTCAGGTTCCTTCAGCTTCCTGCTGATGAAGCAAATGGGGTGCTCCCTACCTTTCCCATCCAGCTGACTCAGAACTGCACCTATACCTGTATTGGAAGCATCTGTTTGCACAATGAAGGTTTGGTTGTAAGCAGGAGCTCTTAAAACTGGAGCTTGACAAATGGCTTTCTTAAGTCCTTCAAATGCTTGAGTGCACTCCTCATTCCACCTGACATTTTTAGGACATTTGGGTGAAGAGATCACATTCAAGGGAGAAGCTATGGTCCCATAGTTCTATATGAAGCTCCTATAGTAACCAGTGAGGCCTAGGAAGCCTCTCACTTGTGTTTGAGTAGTAGGGGTGGCCCAGTTTTGTACAGCTTGTTCCTTGCCAGGCAATGGCCTGATTTCACCTCCTCCTACCTCATGTCCAAGGTAGACCACTTTACTCTGACCAATTTGACACTTACTCGCCTATATGGTCAGATGGGCCTGCTCAAGAGCCTGCAAAACATGTCCTAAGTGATCAACACGTTCTTTCCAAGTAGGGCTGAACACTGCAATGTCATCCAAGTATGCCATGCAAATGTCCTCCATCCCATTCAGAACTTGATTAACCATCCTTTGGAATGTTGCAGGTGCATTCATTAGTCCAAAAGGTATTACCTTAAACTGGGTTGAGAATGCAGTTTTCTCCTTAGCATGGTCTGTCAGTGCTATTTGCCAATAGCCTGAAGTGAGATCAAATGTACTGAGGTATTTGGCTGAACCAAGCTTGTCCACCAGTTCATCTGTCCTTGGTAAAGGATGGGCATCAGTCTTTGTGACTGCATTAAGAGCTCTATAGTCCACACAGAATCTCAACTCCTTGGAACCTGCCTTTGGCACTAGTATAACTGGACTAGACTATGGATTTGTAGATGGCTCTATTACCCTGAGATCAACCATCTTGCTGACCTCTTCTTTTATGTGGGTTCTTACATGGTCTGACATCCTGTAACCTCTGCTTTTAATAGGTAAACAGTCACCAGTGAGAATATCATGCTGGCCCCAAGGGGTCAGGCCTGGTGATAGTGAAAACAGGGAGGCAAACTAATTTAACAGAAACTTGCACTTCTCCTGGTGTTCCAGTGTCAGATTAGAAGAGAGGTTGACTCCTTCTATCTTCTCATCTAAAGGCTGTCCTCTGAGTAGGTCAGGTAGAGGTTCACTCTCCTTCTCCTCCTCTTGGGCTGGAAGCTAGAAGCAAAGCTCCTACTTCTGGTCTTGAGACATAAGCTTTTAGACGGTTGGTGTGAAAGACTCTAGGAGCCTCCTTAGGATTGCCTAATTCCACTAGATAGTTGACCTCTCTGAGTTTTCCCACTACCTTGAACTACCTTGAAGGGTCCTATCCATTTGTCCTGTAAGGCCCTCTGCCTTGTAGGTACCATAACTAGAACTTGCTGGTCTTGAGTATCTCAACCAAGTTGGCCTTCTGGTCATGCCAATGCTTCACCAGAGCCTGACCTGCTTTCAAGTTATCTGATGCTTCTGCCATCATGTGTGACATTCTCCTCCGGAGACCTATCACATAGTCAGTGACTCTCACTGGCTGGGGGGAAGGAGCACACTCCAACCGCTCCCTAATCAGGGTCAAGGGACCTCTAACTGGATGGCCATAGAGAAGCTCAAAGGAACTAAATCCAACTCCCTCCTGAGGGACTTCTCTATAAGCAAATAGAAGACATGGCAGTAGAAGGGCCCACTTTCTTCTAAGGGGTTCCTCTAAAGCACCTATCATGCTCTTTGTTGTCCTGTTAAACCTCTCTATCAATCCATTTGTCTGCGGATGGTAGGCAGTTGAGAACGTGTAAGTCACTCCACAGTTTTTCCACATGGCCTGCATGTAGTGGGACATAACATTGTATCCCCTGTCAGAGATGACTTCCTTAGGAAAATGTACCTTGGTAAAAATACCAAGTAGGGCCTTAGCAACAGCCTGGGCTGTAACAGTCCTCATAGGTATTGCTTCAGGATACCTAGTAGCATGGTCTACTACAACCAGGATAAACCTGTTGCCTGAAGAAGTTGGAGGGTCTAAGGGACCAGCAATATCAATTCCTACCCTCTCAAAAGGGACTCCCACCACTGGGAGAAGCACCAAGGGTGCCACATTCTTGGCTCCACTCTTGCCAGATGTCTGACCAGTGTGACAGCTCCTACAGAATTAATTTACATCAGACCCCAACTTAGGCCAGTAGAAATAAAGAAACAGTCTTCTTGAAACTCGAGTGACCAGCCAAAGGAATCTCATGGGCTAAATCTGTGCTTTCCAGAGGCACTACAAATCATCTGTAGTCCCCTGGAATAGGCTCAGTAGGTTCACTGTAGAAGAATCCATCTTCCCAGTACAACCTATGCTTCCCTGGCTCTTGCCCTTCCAGCTGGGAACCTGCCTGTTGGCGAACACCTTCAAGAGTAGGACACTCTCTTTGACCTCTGCTGAAGTCTGCCCTACAGGGTCCACCTTCTGTGAGTAAAGACTGCAGCTCAGGATGGTCTGCAGGATCCAGATCTCCAACAGGAGCAAGGTCCTCTTCCAGCTCTGATTCCTCACAGCTGATTCAACCACACTAGGTTGTTCCTCACACTCAGCCTCAGCTGGTGGAGGAGTCACAGGTGTGACTTTGGACAATCCTCTCAGGGATGTCCTTGTAGGTAGCACAGGAGTGATGGCTGGTTTCTTCCTTGAGGCTTTAGGTTTCCCCTTTTCCTCTTTCTTCTTAGAAATTGCAGTCAGTAAGTCCGGTGGACTGGGGTTTATAGTTTCCCCCATAAGTTCCCCTGTAGAGCCTCTTAAGGTACTCTCTCTGGCCTTCCTTGTCTGTTCCTGTTTCCTTTTGCTGGGAGGCCTTGGGGTGCTTGATACAACTCCAAGAGTTTTTAAGTCGTTCCCCAACAGGACTCTCCCAGGTACTTCACTCTGCACACTTACAGGTATCTTGACAGTCATGTCATTGCACTGGATGAGAGCTGGTAACTGTGGAAACATTTGGACAGGGCCTCCAGCAAGCTTAGTGAGGTGTTTGGGTGCCTTAGCAACATCCTCTACCTTGAAAAAAGATGCATCCACTACAGTAATGCTGGCCCCAGTGTCTCTGATGGCAGGGGTCTCCTGGCATTCACTAGAACACTGTCTTTATTGTTTGGGATGGAATTGTAGCCATCTAAGTTCTGTTGTTCCCACAGACACAGGGACACTAAAGAAACACTGGCTGAGACTGTCATGGGTTCCTCAGCCAGTAGGTGAAGGTTTCCACTTGCCATTTGAACTTCTTCCTCTGGGGAGAAGGCTAAGGAGACAGTGTGGATCCCTGAAGGTTTACCCTTGCATCTGGGATCCCCTTTCACATGGTCAGTTGCCCCACATGCATAACATTTTCAAAATGTCTTTATGAATGGTGGTTTGGCCTGATCCACTTCTGGTTTAGCACCAGGGGTTACACTAGCCTGATTTGGTTTCCCATATGGCTTACCCTTGTTATGTTTGTGGCCCTCTTTTGGATTGGAGGTGTTGGAATTCTCTTTGTTATCTTTCTTGTGCTGCTTTCCCTCATCCTTCTTCTGAGTTACCCCAGAATCCTTGTGAGTAGCCCTGTTGGCAACCCACAAGTCAGCAGCCGTTGCTAACTTCTTTGGATCGGTTTCTTTAGAGTCAGTCAAGTGCTGTCTCAGCTCAGGAGAGCAGGCATCATAGATAGACTCCAACAGAAAAGATTTCTCATACCTTCATAAGTGTTAACTCTGTAACCCTTAACCCAACCATTTACGTTTTTCAAACATTCACACGCCCAGGTAGCCCAAGGGGTACCATCATGCTTTTTGAGGGTTCTAAACCTCTTAAGATACTGGGAAGGAGTTTTCCCAAACCTAGCTATCAAAGCTAGTTTCACACTTTCATACTCCATTCTATCTACTTCTCCCATCTCCATTACAACATCAGATGCAACTGGGGGTAGCATAGAAAAAAGCCAAGGAATCAGCAGATTCCCTGCAATGTTCTCAATCCCATGGTTATATTCAAAAGTTGCCAACCAATCCAAAATATGAAGCTTAACCTCATACATACTTACTGCATCTTTGGGCATGCAAGGCCTCTTAGGACTGGAAGACCTAGAAGACTCTGGGAGAGAACCATTCTCAAGAGACAATTTCTTCATTTCAAGAGCATGTTGTAATTCCATTTCCCTTAGTTTAAGTTCTTGATGTTTACTTTCAGTTTTGTCTTTGATTCTATTGAATTCTCTGTGTAGAGAAGGCTTTATTGAAAGTTGCTCTACTGGGCGACCCCTTACCATCCCTTGTAGTTTGTCATATAAAATGCATAAGTGTTGATGAAAAGATAGCAAAATTCCATGTGCTTCTGGGATGTTGCAGGTCACTGGATTTCGATGGTGCTAAAGCCCTAACCGTTAACCAATTAAGTCATATTAAATGAGAACTCCAGGACTCAGCGCCATTAAGTATGTGAATACTTGGTTTTAAAGGATAGTTCCGGGACTTTTTTTTTATTGTCCCTATGGGTCGGCCATGTGTTTGTAAGCATAAATCGGTAGATCGTAGGAAACTTTCCTATGGACCTTACCCGACTTTTCGCCCATTATCGCACTCGAAATCAGCCTCCATTTTGTGATAATCCTATCATTCCGCCGCATCGACCTGGCTCGCCTGCCTTTGCGGCACTAAATCAAATCCCCCGCCCCTGAGCCTGACATCAGCAGACGCGTACTGCCCATTTCAAGCACGTCTCGTGTCAACAATCGCTGCGCCTCAGCTATTGACGTGTTGCCATGGAAATGGCAGGACGCCTCTTTCCCCAATAAGTATAAACAGACCGTTTCACAACATACAGCAGCAGATTTTCGATTCCATTCCTCTCTCTGTGTTACTTTGAGTATTCTGTGACTCGTTTCAGTGCTCTGGTCAGCTACCTTCGCCGCTTGTAGCCCGTGTGAACACCTGTACCATCTCTGTAAATTATTTTACTATCTTTACCGCACAATGGCCACAATAATGCCGTATATGTACGAGCCCGAGTACACCGAGGAGGAACTACTGGAAAGGCAAGCACGCGAAAACGATGGGGATTCGGACGGCAGTTGGGAGGACCAGTCAACGGATGAAGAGCCTGGACCATGTCGCATGGACGGCGTCTCCACCTGGTGCACGTGCAATCGGTGCGAGCTAATGCCAACTGAGGAGGAGAACTGCTGCTGCCGTGAAAATTCCGGGTGCTTGGCCTACATTTCGGAAAGCGAGCAAAGTCTGCAGGAAGGCGAGCAAAGTCCGCAATGCATCACCGAGCTGCCAGAGTTCAGGGAAGCCTGCCTCTCACGGACAGTGTTGAGGATGATGATGGTGCTTATGCACGAACTTCGTGGCACTGTTCGTCCGCGTAATCCGAGTAACGAGTAAGTATACTCTGTTTGTGATGTCAGTGATGCCACCACTATTTCATGGTCGTCTCCCACATATAAAATTACATTTACATATCATTCGAACGCATGTAAATTGGTTCCATATAGTGCATTTTCTAGATATAATTTTTTTCTAAGAAAAATGACATGTGTTACCTGAATCGACATTGATAAGAAAGTTTGGTCAGTTTAATACAGTTTGCATCTTTTTTTTCACAGGTGGTACAGGCTGGTGGCCTATCGTTGCTTCACTTGGTGGCTTCACGGGAGGCTCGGACACCGCGTTCGGAGAGTAATACCTGCCTGTGCGGTACTTGCCATTAGACAACATTTCCCCAGTGACAGTGGACAATACCGCGGATTTTCCCTCGATGTGCTGCAACCTCAACTTTACAATGTGTAATGTTTATTATTTATGTTTAACTAAAATCTAAAATAAAGCCCAACATATATTTTAACAATGGTTGTTTTGATTTTTTAAATGAATCTAGTGTGTCTCCGTTGAATAGCCTTCCAGTGCCTTGTCTTGTCACACCACATGTCTCCGGCCAGCATCCTCCCTCACGCTGGCCGCACACCTTCAATCCACATAACCGTTGAACCCATATATGCAGCAGTCATACATATATTATTTTGTGGGTTGGCATCAAGTGTTGGCAATAAAAAGCTGTTGGATTTTATTGATACAAAACATGGTTATAGGTAAATAATAAATATGGTTGATCATAATAAATCCTCTTTTTGGGCACCGGGTACAGAGATGACCCCCATATATTCTCCTGGGAGGGTGAGGTATTTATAAACTCACCCCCCTGCCTTCCATGTAGTAGATCCTGCAGCCATCCTCTTACATTCAGTTAGATGGCCTCTCCTTGGTGAGGCCCTGCGGCAAACGGGTCTTGTCTGCACGACCACCGCCCCGATCCACCCCCCCGCCCTATCAAAGGCAGTTCGCACCGGGGTACTTGTGCTGGCAAGTGGAGCTGTCAGGGAGCGATAAAGGCCAAGAGGTGCCAAAGACCATGTACACTTCAAAGTGGTCTATAGAGCATGGGTTGTTGTTCCCATGTCTACCTCCAGACCCCGTGTCTCCTGCCAAGCATCCCCCCTCACGCTGGACGGCCCCCTGCAATCCACATAAGTGTGTCTCCATTCACGAGTCTTCCTGTGTCTTGTCTGCACGACCACCGCCCCAATCCACCCCCCGCCCTATCAAAGGCAGTTCGCACCGGGGTACTTGTGCTGGCAAGTGGAGCTGTCAGGGAGCGATAAAGGCCAAGAGGTGCCAAAGACCATGTACACTTCAAAGTGGTCTATAGAGCATGGGTTGTTGTTCCCATGTCTACCTCCAGACCCCGTGTCTCCTGCCAAGCATCCCCCCTCACGCTGGACGGCCCCCTGCAATCCACATAAGTGTGTCTCCATTCACGAGTCTTCCTGTGTCTTGTCTGCACGACCACCGCCCCAATCCACCCCCCGCCCTATCAAAGGCAGTTCGCACCGGGGTACTTGTGCTGGCAAGTGGAGCTGTCAGGGAGCGATAAAGGCCAAGAGGTGCCAAAGACCATGTACACTTCAAAGTGGTCTATAGAGCATGGGTTGTTGTTCCCATGTCTACCTCCAGACCCCGTGTCTCCTGCCAAGCATCCCCCCTCACGCTGGACGGCCCCCTGCAATCCACATAAGTGTGTCTCCATTCACGAGTCTTCCTGTGTCTTGTCTGCACGACCACCGCCCCGATCCACCCCCCGCCCTATCAAAGGCAGTTCGCACCGGGGTACTTGCGCTGCTGGCAAGTGGAGCTGTCAGGGAGCGATAAAGGCCAAGAGGTGCCAAAGACCATGTACACTTCAAAGTGGTCTATAGAGCATGGGTTTGTTGTTCCCATGTCTAACTCCAGACCCTGTGTCTCCTGCCAAGCATCCCCCTCACGCTGGACGGCCCCCTGCAGACCGCATAATGCCACGACATATACACGTCATTCATTCACAAACACACCCCTGTTTCGAATTCTTTATAACCCACTTCATATTTCTAATGAGAACTTCTTTGCGCTTTGCTAGTCAACCCGTGAAGGTGCTGGTTATCTGCTCTTCGTCTCTGTGAACTTCCGTGACCACTTTGAGCAAACTCGTCAGTTTGCAACCTGTGAACTGCTCCCTGTTCTACGACAAGAAACTACTCTGATCCCTGCATCTAACTGTTTGTTCGTCAAGGTAAGTCCATGTACCATAATCATTTTGCGTCCAATTTTTTAATTTATATCTATTTGCTAGTAGTCATCAAATTGCATCCATGTTTTCTTTTCGTTCACGACAGTACATGCAAGGAACTAGTCACATGTTCTGAGTTTAGTCAAATTACTTTTTCTATTTTTTGAAAGTTATTGAAATACTTATCCGCATGTGAATAACGTGTATAGTTCCAAGAACCAAAACGGACCTTGCATTGAACCTTTTATGTGTCATTTAATGTTTTAACACATTGGTATTCATAGAGAATTGTTGATCTTTACTTTTCAGAACTTTCCATAATGCCTGCCTGTTCCATTGGCGGTTGCCCTTCGAAGACCCATAACAAATCTGAAGATACTATAATGCATGTTTTCCCTAAGACAATAGATCAGATAAGAGAATGGGTCCGATATTGCGGATATCCAGCCTCTGAGCTAGAAAGTAGAGTCCTTGAAGTCTTTGCGGACAAGAGGGGTGATCGATACCGCATCTGCAGCAGGCACTTTAGCCCAGACATGTACTCCACATCATTGCTAATAAAGAAGAAAACACCGCGAGCGAGGCGAAAATTGCTCTCAACCGCTATTCCCACTCTATTCGTCCACATCCCTCCACTGGTGAGTCAAGTTTACGTATTTGTCTCTCGGCCTTGCGGTAGTGTGTAGCATTAGCTAACAATAATTTCCCCATTTATGTATCCACTCAATATGAAGGCGGAAGATTCTCCATCCGTGTCGTTATTGCAGTCATCAGCCACTTCAAGCGCCTATCGGGTAATCTTACTTAGCTATTCTGACACTGACTTGTTTTAGGCATGTAAATCAATAGTTTTAATTGATCGTGTAATTATTTTACCTAATGGTACACCACAGTACTCGTCCTCTAGTCTTTGTTTTCAGTTATAATTATTGTTATCCAAAATAATGCAAGTACTGTCTTTCAGGGAGATGCTGAGGAGTCCAACGCATTGACGACAACCGTAGATGTCACTCAGATGCTCGAGGTACGTTTCCGGACAGTTCCATCGATGGAGATCATCAGATCTTGCATTCTTGTAGCGTGATTGTTACACACAATGTTTCTTTCGTTTTTAGCCATTGGTATGTCCTTCTGTCGTCGCCCTCCTATGTGTCTTCTTTTTTCAATATTGTGTTCATTACTAATGAAAGTCCTATGTTTCAGGGAGTCGATGGAGCATTAGTCCAAGAAGAAGGGGGAGCATGCAGTTACGGGTCGGCGCAACAGCTTGCAGAAGTGTGCACCGCAGTTACAGCGTCCCTTGATGTTCTTATGCATTTCGAGGTATGGATACTGACAGATCAATCATGCGAGATCAAATGACGTGATTACATCCGCTATACTTCCTTCTTTATTAACGCAAGTACTATGTTTCAGGGAGCTGACGGAGCTTCTTCAACAAGAACATCACCCCTAGTAGTTGATGCAGATCTCTGGGTGGTGACACTTCCAACGATGGAGCAAATCGAATCATATTTAGATATCCATTATTTATTTTAGACAACTGATCATTTGTGCAGGTCTATTTAGATGAGCCGTTGACGCCTGCAGAAAGTTTATGTTCTTTTAAACAAAATAGAAAACCATACTAATGCAATTACTGTGTTTCAGGGAGTTGCTGAAGCGTCATCTTCAATAATATCATCAATGGAAGTCTATGCGGAGCCCGAGGTATGGATCTTGACAGTTCAATCTAACTAGATCAACAATGCGTGAACTATTGTCGTTTGAATGTTCTACACAATGCGTTCATTCGTGTTTTGCTATTGAGATGTACGTATGGGTATTGGTCCCCAAGTACATTTTGTGTTTTCAATATTATTATACATACTAATGAAAGTTCTATGTTTCAGGAAGTCGATGGAGCCTCAGTGAGTGATGGATGTGCTTATCATGAAAATATAGTCGTTGCAGCGCGAGAGGAAGTGGAGACATGCACACACGAGTCGGAGCAACAGCGTCCAGATGTTGAAGTTCGAGGCAAGAAAGTTTCAAAGAAAAGAAAGCAAAAGAAGGTTAGTGTCCTGTTCACTATATTATGTTGTCTTTCACTGTCAATAGTTCAATACTGTAAGTTGTGTTTAAACTGAACATCCCTTTTCTAATCTGTCCTCTAGTTGCGAGTGGGTGTAAGAACTAGATCTACACAGACAGTGAAGCGAACGAGAGATGTTGCTTGTCAAACCTTTTGGCAGGGACTTGAGACTGGAGATGCATCGTGCCAATGGGAAGAATATGAAGTGATTGACAACGGAGCTATACCACCACCAGCCATTGATAGTGAATGTCCTCCTGGTAGTTTGGATGCAGTCGGAGATCAATTCACAGAATCCACACCCGCAAAAAATAAGAGCGCGCGAAAGTTGAAGACATTGTTTTTTTCTCCCATCTCCGGACAAGGAACAGATGTTGCAATGGAAGAGAATGAAGTGGACGACAATGAAACACCATCAATATCACTCAGCATAGCGGAAGACGATATCAGAGATTGTACCTGTCATGCGAGTGACATGTCCTCAACGTTACAGGCCGAACCAGCTGGGATGCAGAGTGACAGTATAAGGAAAGAGGCCAAATTCATTGTATTCGATAGCTGTTTGATGGATATTATTATGATGATGAAATGTGGGCATTGGGTTGGTGGGGAAGTATGTGGGGAGCCATCGATTAATGTGACTCGTGCAATTCGAGGCACTAACCTTAAAATACATGCCACCTGTACACAATATCATCCGTTCGCATGGTCTGCACAACCCATGCTGGGGCAACTGCCAGCAGGCAATCTACTTTGTGCAGCGGCCGCACTTTTTAGTGGTTCAAGTTTTAAAAAGTTACAGTATTTCTTTCAGTTTGTGGGAATCCATTTCATTGCGAAAAGTCAGTTCTACAAATACCAAACCGATTATCTATTTCCAGCCATCAGCGAAGCTTGGAGAATGGAAAAAATGTCAATGGAAAGTACATTCGCGGGCAAACGCTTCAGGCTAGCCGGTGATGGACAGTGCGACAGCCCAGGATTTTCAGCCAAGTACTGCACCTACCACTTTCAGGACATGGAAAGTAAGAAAATTGTGAGTTCGGTGGTCGTGCAGGTGTCACAAAGTACATCCTCAGTGGCCATGGAGAAAGTTGGCTTTGTAGCATCATTGCAAGAACTACAATCGCGGGGAATGGTGATCGACCTGATAGCCACGGACAGACACGTTTCAATTGCCAAGACAATGAGAGAAGAGTACAAAAATATAAATCACCAATTTGACGTATGGCATCTTGCAAAAACAATCAATAAAAAATTGTCGGCTGCAGGAAAAAAAAAAGATATGCAAGGTATTTCACAGTGGTCCAAGTCAATCAGCAACCATCTTTGGTGGAGCTCAAAAACATGTGAAGGGTCGTTGGAAATTCTACTGGAAAAATGGCGGTCAGTAATGTTGCACTGTAGCAACGTACATCGATGGTCGACAAATGAGCATTTCCACAAATGTGAACATGGCCATTTGTCCACAGAGGAGGCACGGAAGAAGAAGTGGTTGATTCCTTCATCACCCACTCACAAGGCCATTGAAAAGATTGTATTTGATAAAACTATAACAAGAGATTTGAGGGGACTCACGGAATTCTGCCACACAGGAGATTTGGAGGTGTTCCACAATATGTGCCTAAAGTACAGGCCCAAAAGATTGCATTTTGGCATGGAAGGCATGATAAATCGGACTCTTCTAGCGGTCTTGGCACATAACCATAATGTTGGCCGTCAACAAAGTAGGACGACCGGAACTTTAGGGACGCTTCGCTACAATAAGGCCTTCACTAAAAGAAGTAAACAATGGGTGATCAAACCAGTGTTTGAGGATATGCAATATGAGTTTATTGAGAGACTTATCGTAGATGTCCTCGATAGGCACATACATGGAGTGGTGAACGAACCTATGCAGGGGACAACTGCATTGCCACCCAACATTGCCTCTGTTCCATGTCCACCTAAAGCAGAGCTCATTGAGAAATACACATCACGGTTTAAATGATTGTAATTTGATTGTCTGTTCTCTCGAGTCTCCTCATGTTGCAGGCCCATTGCAATTAAACCAAACAGTAATATAAATCATTTTTACAAAAATTATAGAATGTTTCCGTATTACAAACACATGGCCGACCCATAGGGACAATAAAAAAAAAGGCACGCAGACAAGATGCCCTTACACTAACTGCAGCTAACTAGAAATGTGTGCTCGCTCAAAGTGAAGGTCAGCTGCTTTGATGTTTTGCTCGGGTGGCGGAACGGCCCACGACCCAATATAAGGTTCTATTGTGATTTGACCTTGACAGGCCGGGACCATCCTGAAAGACTAAGAAAAGATAATGAATAAAATTTCAGAAACGAAACGATGAGCCACGTTCATTAGAAGAAGTAACGTCGGCAAAGAAGGAGTGGTGTTTCGGGTCTGCCCTACACAGAGACACAATGGAAAATGCAAATATAATGTAAGTAACTTTTGATGAGTTTATACCGCAATTTCATTACTATACAGTGGCTTTAAAGACGGGTTCAGTTATACTTGTTCGTTCTATGTGGCATATTGTTTTCTACCGCGCACTATCTTGAGGAGAAACATCTGCTTTTACTGAAGCACCTCAAAACCTTCCTCTTTGCTTCTGCTTTCTCTCTCCCTCTCCCCTGCTACAACTGGTCCACTGTCTGCGACCTCGGTCCTGGGCCCTTCCACTCTCCACCTGCACTGCCTCCCTGTCAACCCCTGCACTGGGGGACTGTCTCAGTATCCTACAGCCCCCCCTTCCCAGCACTTGTTCTGCACTTACCTTGCACTTGCCACCAGCTGGCCCTATTTATTTATTATTTTATGCTACTTACCTTGTACTCCACTCCCCCCCCCCTCCCTGCCTCGCCACGCCTTTAAACACTTGTGTACACCCAGTAGCGCTGTCCTCGCTATGATTTTAATAAGGATCTGATGGTGAGACTAATTTCATTTTTTATGTTTTTAGGTACATCATTCACTACTGTCTGTGTCACGAGTACCAGACACCGGCGGACGGCTTCTACAGCCGCCAGTTGCTTCTCCGCGTGAACAACGTTACCACCCTGACCATTTTATGGGACGATCGCCAAGTACAAGTATGCCCTTACGCGGTACTAACGGTTAGATGCAACATACCTACCGTTGTGGTGGCCTAGTGCCTCGTTGTTGGAACAGCCATGCGATTATCAGTGCGACCGAAGAGCTTATTTTTATCGTAAACCAACACCCTGTGTACTGCACACGAACATCGCTTCCCTCAAGACGAACTAATTTGGATCGAGAGCAAAGAAAAATGCAAATCGCTGAATATTCTCTAAACATTTGATGTCCAATAAACGTACTTTGCCAAATGTACAATCTTGCCGTTTGCTTTTAAACCACGGTTTCACATTCCGAATTGTGGTGCTGTATTGTGAGATGCTCTAAGACCCTGTGTACAGCAAAGGACCATCGCGTTCCTCAATACGAACTTTTTGGAACATGAGCAAATAAAAATGCAAATCGCTGAATATTCTCTAAACATTTGATGTCAAATAAATGTACTTTACCACATTTACAATCTTGCGGTTTGATTTCAAAGTACAGTTTCATATTCCGAATTGTGGTGCGCTGTATTGTGAGCTGATCTGTGTTGATTTCCGGGGTCTGTGTGGAGTCGCGTAGAAGACGCCTGGGCGCGTTTGCCTACGCAGCTCAGTCACGTCACGGATAGAGGCGGGGAATATGAATGTTTTGATAAAGTCTGTTTCAGGGGCGGGGGATTTGATTTAGTGCCGCAAAGGCAGGTGAGCCAGGTCGATGCGGCGGAATGATAGGATTATCACAAAATGGAGGCTGATTTCGAGTGCGATAATGGGGGAAAAGTCGGGTAAGGTCCATAGGAAAGTTTCCTACGATCTACCGATTTATGCTTACAAACACATGGCCGACCCGTAGGGACAATAAAAAAAAAGTCCCGGAACTATCCTTTAATGGTCATTCAAACAAAAAATGCCCTCTTCATGTTGATTACACGTGTTTCAGCTCCCCTGAGCCTTTGTCAAATCAGGGCCGAAAATATTAAGACAAATCCATATGACTGTTGTCAAGTAAGTAATAACAGGGTAAAATCCCTACGACAAATAATCCTTCTGTTCACGATCGTACGCGGCGACCTGCGGAGATCTATGGTAAAAGCCTTGCATATTCAAAAGTCTTCAACATCAGTGATAGGTCTGAGCCTGACTGAGGGAGACCTAAGATTATGAAATAGGTTAGGGGAAGGGAATCCCTAATGAATGTAAATAAATCTTGGGGAAGAGAACCCTGCAAGTGCTGTGATTACGAGGTCCGAGCCCGGCAGAGGGAGCTCTACATTGAATCTGGTACTTTTTGATTGAAAGGTCTGAGCCTGACAGAGGGAGACCTACGTGAACTACTGATGCCTTGAGAGGCCCGAGCCCGACAGAGAGGTAGACCTATGTGAACCTTTGTTGAACTGTGAAAGATATTTTGGAAAGCTAGAATAATTGACTTTAACGTGGAAGGCCAAGCGGGCCTCAAACCACATTTGGAACTGCCTTTTTTGATAATCTGAGCCAGAGTGTGTCATCCTGTTTACGGGAGCCGCCTTCCTCTGTGCTGTTCACCATGGGGAGGAGAGTTGACTCAGCCACCTTGAACCTTTAGGCCATAACACTGACTTTCCTTTGCATACACATTCCCCTTTACACACTTTTTGTATAAGAGATAGGGCAGGCATTAGATTTTGTTAGTATAGGCCATTTTCATTTGACATAGATTGACTAGGACTGTGTTTTCTTTATTATTTGATGGTAGAGACTACTACCATCATAGCTATATGGCAAAGAAGGAGTTTTTCCAAACCCCAAGAATCTAATAAGGTTTTGAAACTTGTAACTTTTGTGACAGTGTCATACTTGTGCCTCCCTTATAGTGCCCACACTAACAATACTTGTACCCTATAAAGGAGTACCTAGGGTGGTGTGGTGACCTGCGTAAAGTGCTGTGTGCACAAAATACTTATATGATTGCTGCGACCCGCTCATAGAAGCTGGCTGGGTGTCGAGCATACTTTGCCCTTTTCTGAAAATGAAATGGTCATATTTCATTTACTCATTATGTCTCTCTCTAATATGTTGATGGGTGTATCTTCTGAGTACAACAGGGGCCCTACTATTTGCTGTGCGCCTATTGCGAGTGGTAAATCTTCTGTGATAGGAACCATTAGAACAGTCCCAGAAAATCCCTGGGTGTCGATTACTTGATAGGGGAAAGTCACTCTCCTTAATGCAGGATTTGGTGTCTCCCACGTCGACCAAAAATTAGAAATCTTTTTGTTGAATCTTCACTGCTACCTTGGTTTCCTCGTCAGGGTCTTCAGTGACTGAAAGGATTGGGCACACATGTGTACTCTGTGGGCTGTCCTATTTGTCATTTGGGCTTGTCCTGGAAATGGGAGCGTTTTACCTCCAAGTACCGTCACTTCTGTATAGTATAGTACTGTGTTTTGTGCTAACAAAGTACTGTCTCCCTGGATTTAAAATGTGCTTGGGCCTGTAGGGCATTCTGTGGTACTGTCGCCTGCTGCTCTGTGTTTGTCTGTGGTGTCTGAACCACTACAGGGCCTGTAGGTTGTATTGTCTGTGTGAAGTGCACCTACATATGCTGTGGTGGCATTAGTGCTTACAGTGGCTACATTGCTGCTGTATAGGTTGCATCTGTGGTTGTATTTGTGGCTGCATGGGCTGCATCTGGGGCTGCATGAGTTGAACATATTGTTGGTTATGTCCCATCTGTGGGTAGTTCCACGTCCGTGTTGGTAATATCCCTGTTGCTGATACACTCCCTGTTGGGGATACCCTCACTGTTGCTGCAACCCCCCTTGCTGTGTACACACTCCTCCCTGTGGCACACCCCGTGCAGGAAACCTCCCTTGCTGGGCAGGTGCTACTTTAAGCTGTCCTAGGACAATGTTGGTAAGTACAGATCCTTCTGTAGATATTTTCGCTGATTTCTTTTGCACCAATGTTGTCTATGTCCAAATTGTATTGTCTGCCGTGTTTTTTTTCTCTTTTCTGTTTCCTTTTATAAAAGTGTACTATTGTGGTCTGTATTTCTGGCCATCCCTTCACCTCAATCCCAACCACCTTCTCTAGGGATGTCTGCACATCTGGGGGGGAGGCCTCAGACCAGTATGTGATAAAATATTGATATGTTCACATCCCATGATTGTCATGTCTCTAATGTCCACATCTCAAGCATTTGTTGTATGTATTCTGTGGGGTCCTCATCTGGTTTATTTTTACTGCCAAAATGCCCCCCCATGTCTGATGTGTCTGGATATATAGTCCTTTATACCTTCCACATGTGTGCAGCCCCATCACCACTGTCCCCTATATCCTTAGAATCCTGGATCGTGCAGCGCACCTACAGATCCAGCTCCAACTGCAACAACCTCCTGTGCCTGCGCCAATCCGGATACCGGCCTGGCTTTGGCACTGAATCAGCATTGTTGGATCTAATGAACCAACTGGATGAGATCAAAGATGCCGGCAAATCAGCCCTACTCCTGATACTAGACCTATCTGCTGCCTTTAACTTTGTGGACCACCAAATCGTGTGTCACCACCTGGCTTCAGCAACACACTTCTCACCTGGACCCATCTCCTTGATTGCTTCCTTCCTTTTTGATAGGTCCATGAGAGTCTTCTCAGCTAATGTGGCAGCCCCTCCAGCCTCTGTTACTTGCAGTGTATCGCAATGCTCTTTTGTCTCCCCGACCATCTACACCATTTTCACAAAACCCCTATTTGAACTGCTTGACGCCAAAGGAATTTCCTACACCAACTATGCTAATGACATCCAAACCCTCCTCCCCCTGACTGGAAACTACACTATTGATGCCAACAACCTGCACTCAGTCTACCATACCATCCAGGCCTAGATGGCCTCCCACCTTCTCTGCCCCAATGACAAGAAGATGGAAATTCTCCTGGTTGGTTCCTAAACCTCACTCTGTAAGCTCGACCAATTCTATAAATCATTCATCATAGAGGGCAACTCCAGCCAGGTGTCCCGCAATGTCAAGGCACTGGGTGTATACCTGGATGCCACCCATCCTGTATCTAGGTGAGTCAATGTGATTGCCTCTTCCACGGCACACACCTCCAAACTAATTAATGCATGCAGACCTTGTCTAACCTCTGATAACTGCATCACCATTGCCAGAGCGGTTATCGGATCCAGATTGGATTATTGCAACACCCTATTTGCAGGTACTTCTTCGCGCAACATTAACAAACTCACTTAACATCCCGAGGCGTGAACATATCTCAGCTGCAAGATGAAGCCCGCACTGGCTACCTATCCATGAGTGCATTATCTTCAAAACTTTAGCAATCACGTACAAATGCCTCTCCAACACTGCGCCAAAGTACCTCTAGCAAAATTTCTCTAAAGTCCAATCTTCAAGACCCACACGTTCCTCTTATTTTCACCAACTCATCATCCCTCAATTCAGGAGTAAGAGCGCGAGGTGGGGGGACCCACTTCCCGGTCATAGCCTTCAAGACCTAGATCTCCTTACCCATCACTCTGACATATGAACAATCCTATTGGGCTTTCGGGAAACATCTTAAGGCTCTACTGTATGAACATGCGCTCTGTCTGAACTTAATTACGTTTCCCTGTACCTGGTCTTATTCATATGCGTTTATACCATATGTAACCAGTGCCCTGTTGCCTCTGGGTTTAGAGCGCTCAAGAAATGCAAAAATAAATAAATAAAGTTAAGTCTGCGCACCTTTGTGGATGTTTAGTGACTCAAATTCACTCCGTTATATCCTGCCGGTTCCCATATTTTGGCCCCACATTCGCCCAATATGGCTGAAAATAAGTTCTTCATATCGCCAATTGCCAGGGTAATCCCGGCTGTCTCTTTCACAAGAGTAAATATCCATTTGCTGGCCCCCCGCTGCAAGGGATGGCAAGCTATACATCAAATTATCTCTGTCCATTCTCTGCCATGGTATATTCTGTGCCCCGCCTCTGCCTTTCTGTAGCAGGGGCAGCTGTGTTCCTGGCAAAGAGGTGCCCCTCCCTTTGCACAGCTAACTACCGCCATCTCTCTAGTCCTATTTCGGAGGGTCTGGGACCAGACCCTACTGCTCCCCCACTCTAGCTCCCTTTCTTTCTCCTCTCTTTCCCATTCGCTCCTCCGCCTTCTCTCTTCCTCCCTCTCCTTTTCTCTGTCTTGATCCAAATCCCCTTCGTCCCACATTCTCCCTTTGTCAGGCCCTGCTCCTCCGTCCTCATTGCTGTCCACAGTGTCCTCCTTGGACCCCCATGGAGACCTTCTCCTACTCGTCCAGAGTCTTTTTGTCTAGATTAAACATAATTTTTCCAGACGTCCAGCCACCCCTTGCCCCCCTCCTCCTTTCTCCGAACCACCTTCTCTATCTCATCCTTTGCTGCTTAGAAGACAGTTTGTAACTGGCAACCTGCACTTTTTTCTGTGTCAGCTAAGTATTTTCTGTTGTTCTCTCAGTAGTAGTGCTTCTATCCTCTTGCTTCCCCATCCCTGTTTCTGCCTTGTCCCTGCTAGTGGACACCCGTCATGGGTTTGTGTACCCCACTGAGGGCTTCAGCATAGGGTACAACCCATAGGGAGGGGGCAGTGCGGTGGGCAGCACGGCTGTGTCACTACCTTTCTCCACCTCTTTGGCAGACTCCTCTTTTTCTCTCTTCATAGAGCTTCCATAGGTCCAAGATATTTTGCCTACTGTTAAATTTGGTGCCTTTATATGTTCCCAATACATAGGAGAACATGTTCTCTATTGTGTCACTATTCATCCCACTTACCTCATACCCACAGGGTGGTCCCTTCAACTGTAACAGTGTGCTGGGGTCCACCAGCACCCCTTGGGCTGGGCCATATGCCCATGAGCCAGCCCGCAAAGGTAACTGCTGAATGGTATGCTGGGTGCCCCTGCGATGGTGCGATTCGCCTGCGTGACAGCAGGTCCAGTTTCCACAATGGCGACGATGGAGCCCTTAGCCCTGCCATGCTGGTGCAGCTTCCTTCCCTGGTTGCGAAGCGCCGTGGCCCAGTTTGAAGTAAGGAGGCAGTGGTGAGGTGGTGTGTTTGCTCCAGGGTCAGAGCTATCATCAGCAGCGACAAGGAAAGAGGAGCGCTGTTGCTCCCTGATCAGACCCTGAAAGTAAAAGGGTTTGCGATCCCCCGTGGTGCTGTGTCATCACGCTGCTGTACAGTGCCTGCTGCAGGCTCCCGGCTGTGGTAGCCTGCCTTGCTCCCATGGTGGTGAGCACTTCGCCCGAGACATACCCGGACCTCTGGGAGGTGAAGTCTGCATTGCTCCGGGTTCGGGGTTTAGAAGATAATAATACTAAAGAAGTTGCGACTGTCCGCGCTCCTCCTGCAGTGCTCCCAGGCCAAGAGGCGGTTAATCTCTAATATGCCCCGCAAAAGGAGCTTGATACAAAGGGGAAAAAAGGTAAAATGGGAAAGGAAAGGTGTCTGATGTGCACTCTGTGCACAGAGAAAAATGACAAAATGGAAAGGCAAAGCGCTCGTGCGCTGTGGGTTTTGAGAGTCTAACCATGCAACAGAAATTCCAGGCTCCTACCAAGCAGCAGGTGATGTAAATGGAGGTTAAGGATCGAAGTGCACGTCTGCATGTGGAAAAATAATGAGAGGGGCCGTCCATGCTGCTACATTAATTTGACATGCTACTGCCTGGGGGAGGGGAACTGCCATCAGTGTCATGTCAACAGCCCCGCCTGGGGGGGCAGAGAAAAGTGCTGCATGCAAGCTCCAATGGGGGAAATGTGGCTCGGACGCCCTGCCACCAGTGTATTGTTGCTGCCTGCCCCGCCATCAAGGGACTAAGCCGATTGGCACTGGTGCCTCTGGGTGTGGATTTGGCCGGCTCCTAAACTGTGCTATCAACTGTCTTGGACTGACACAAGTGTAAGTTTGAACTGGTTTCCTGCAGCCCCGCAAATGCTTAAAGAGGACTCAGTAAACATGTATTTTGATGCTGTGAGCCTGCACGTCACTGATGTGCTTACAGTGTTCCCAGTAAGGGTATTCATGTGAAGCTGTGCTCCTGCAGATTCTCAGCATGCTCAATAGGTTTCCAGTAGCTGACAATGGTGTCATTCAATGGTTGAAGCTCTGTTGTCCCCTGTTTAATAAAGTGTCTCTCAGAATGTGGTAGAGCTGCCAACGTACCACAGCAGTCCAACCCCGACTGTCACCCGCCAAATGTGTACAGAGTTCTCACTCTATGTTTTGTGCTCGCAACTACCTGAGCGTTTTATTCCACTATTCCCAAGTGGTCCCAGTATTGCTGTGTTGTAAGGGGGGGGGGGGGGGGGGGGGCGAGTCATTTCATGTCCAGTGATATTTGTTTTTGTTTTATTTGTTATGGAAAAGGAGGAGTGTGGTGCTGCCCTCTTAAGACTATGAATTGCCTCTTTAAGTATATGTGTCCTGACCTCGTTATGACAACCAGTTAATAAAAGAGGCCTCTGCCCGCACGTGCGACAGAACGACGGCAGACTCCATGTAATGGCAGTGTCTCTGTGCCTGATTGCGTGGGCCTGCAGGCCTACACCGTGTGATCACGGTCCTGCCCCCAGACCAGCATTCATAACCTGGCTGCCCCCAGGACACTGTCCCTCTGGGTGAAAAGGGTGCACACTTAAATGCATGGGCAGGTGCCTGGGTGTGTGTTCCTGTGTGGTGAAAGGTTGCACACTTAAATGTACGGGTGGCTGCCTGGGAGTGCCTGTTTGGTGAAATAGCGCACTCTTAAATATATGAATGGCTGGGTGTGCATGTGTATATATGGGGAATGGTGTGTGCGCTTGTGTTCAGGGGTGCAACAAAACCTACATTTCAGGGGGCTAACCCTTCAAATGTTGGGAGAGGCGCTAACTTCACGTTTGATGAGTAGGAGCAAACTTATTTGTGGGGGGGGCAACTAACTTCTTTACGCATTTTAATGAGACTATTCTAGTGCAGCTTCAATGTTACAAGCAGTTAACTCTCTCCTTTAGGTCTGAAAGCACCCACTTATGGGCTTCTATGAGAATGACTGGTCTCCTGTTTCCTCTCTACCCTTCCAATCACTCCTGCAAATACTAAACCCACATCACAATTTCAATTGCTTAAAGAATTTGGCATTTGAATGCAGGTACTAAAGGTGAAATGCTGTACATTAGTAATTGCTGGGCCAGGCCCTTGTTAACGGCAAAACCCAGATGCCGTTGAACATCTGTCTCCTTTTCTGTCCGGCAACTGCTCTGTAGGTCAGCCAGGTCAAGTCAACATAGCCCACAATTTCAATGGGGGGGCGGGAGTGCTGAAGCCCAGTCGGCTCAATGGTGTTGCACCACTACTTGTGTTTAATGCTTTGATTAATTATTGGTAATCTTCTCTACACCTAACTCTATTCTTCCTCATCCCAGTACTTGTGTATGAGGCAGTACTTGTGTATGAGGAACTCGGGATAAGGTAGAGGTACATGAAGGTAATGCCTGATTTAGCTACCTGTAATCTTCATTAATCCTAGTCCCACTCTTCCTCATCCCAGTACTTACCAGTGAGGCAAGGAGCCTCATACGTAAGCACTGGGACAAGGAAGAGGGACATGGAAGTAATTCTGGGCCAATGAGCTGATTTTGGAGGTTGTGGTAGGGGATGGGAGGCGGGATGTGTGGGGGGTGGGGTTGTGCAATAAATCATAATGGTCATCCATGTCCATGCTAAGCAGGCATGATATGTGGTATTAGTGGCTAGAGAGTCATTTGGTGCAGCCAGTCCAGTCATTCCTCAGTTTGGTATGACTTTTTTTAACTGGTCATTTCTGATAAAGCAGTCCTGCTAAGTGTAATTACCTGGATAGACTGGTATTTGGGTTCTGCCAGTCTAGCCATTTCTTACTGCGGCACTGTATATTTTTATGGGCATCTGTGATAAAATGATATGTTATTATATAATAAGTCATATATAACGCACCTGTACACAAGTGTTTTTAGGCACGACAAGACAAGTGAAGGAAAACTGAGGGAGGACAAGACAAATGATCTTACCTTCAAATGCATTGTGTCATTCAGATCGTGCAAGTGTGAGAACGAGAAGTGCAAGGGGAAAGGGAGGGGGGAAGTGCAAGTGAGAGGGGAGGGGAAAACAGGGCAGCAATGCTCTGAGTAAATGCCGCCAGGGCAGCGCGGCTCTGGGTAGTGCAAGGAGACCAAGGGACTGTAGGGTTACAGTTACAGCCCCTAACTGCGTGGTAGGCCTGGAGGCAGTGCAAGGGTGACTGATCAAGAAAGAGCCTGCATTCAGTGAGACAGAGGGTAACCAAGCAACCAGTTGGTACAGCGGACATGTAGGTCAGCAGGGGAGGGAAAGAGAGAAAGCAGAGGAGAAGAGGAACGTTTTGAGCTGCTTCCGGAGCCTCAGGTGGTCTGGCTGAAGTTTGGGAGGGTTAGGGAGGCCATTTCAGAGGGAGGCACATCCAGGGGAGAAGGATCTACTCCCCCACTCTCTTCCTGGAGAAGCATCTAACACTTAGGGCTCGAGAAGGAAGGTATTTCGGAAGATAGCCTTGGATGTAGTGCGGGTCCCAGCCCCAGATAGCCTTGTGGACAATGAAAAGGGTCTTGAACTTGATCCTTGCAACCACCGAGAGCCAGTGGAGAGATTTCATGACTGGAGAGATACAGTCCCTGGGCTTGAGGCCAAGGATAAGTCTCGCACTCCTGTTCTGGATTAGTTGCAGAGGGCGGAGAGTAGAGGTAGGCAGATTGAGAAAGTGGCTGTTGCAGTAGTCCAGCCTAGAGAGAACCAGAGCACTGGAGACAGTGAGCTTCTGGGGGAAAGTGAGAAATGGAAGAGTCCATTTGAGGACGTGCAGCTGGTAGTGGGACTTCTTGGCGACGTCCGAGATGTGAGGAGAGAAAGAGAGAGTTGAAGATGACACCAGGAATGAGCGAGGAGAGTAGGCTGAGGGGAGACTGAAGGAAAGCTGAGTGTCATCCGCATAACACTGTAAGTTAGAGGAGAAGGTAGAGATCAGGTGGATCAAAGGGGCCAAGTAGAGGTTGAAAAACCAGGGTGAGAGGATAGAGCCCTGGAGAATGCTACATGTAGAGAGAGGTAGTGGAGTGAAAGGGACCAAGTTGGACCGGGAGGGGCGGTTCAAGAGGAAGGAGGTCAGCCACTCCAGGGCCTGATCCATGATGCCCAGGTTCTCACAGAATCAATTGATCAGGATGGCGTGGTTGACCGTGTCGAAAGCAGAGAAAAGTTCAAGGATGATGAGGACAGAAGGAATGCTGGAATCAAGGTTAGAGATCAGATCTTCACAGGTGTTCAGAGAGCAGTTTCTGTGCCTCTGGCAGCTCGTAAGCCAGACTTATGGTCATGGAGACAACCAACAGATTCAGTTTGGGAGAGGGGAAAGTTCCAGGTGCAAAAGAATGATTACAGAAATCAGTGAAGGCTGGATCAAGGGTGTCAATGTGGTCCTTAATGGTTCTGGAGGAGCAGGGGAGAACCTGTTTCGACGACACTTCCATAGATGGGGCTTGTCTAGAAACCTTGTCAGGTGTTAGAGAGAAAGAGGAGAAAGGAGGAGGAGAGGGAGAGATGGCCAAAGGAGGCCGAGAGAGTAAGAGGGAAAGGAAGAGGAGATAGTGGACAGGATGTCCTGAGTTTTAGCGAAGAAGCGAGAGACTAAAGCTGTACAGAGGGCCTGTTGCGGGAACAGGAGAGGTAGAAACCACAACAGGATTGGCCCGTTCCTTGCCGATTTTAAAGAGTTTGGCTGTGTTGTTAGAGCCCACAGAGACGCAGGCTTGAATGTGTGATGTCTTCTTGATGAGTCTTATTGCTTCGACAGGCATTTTGGTGCAACCAGTCTAGGCACGTCTTAATGTGGCCTGGCATGCTTTACTGTAATGTTATTATGTGTCTACACTGGTCTACATTGTGCAGCCAGTTGGGCATTTTGTCATTGTGGCATGGCATTTTTAATACCAAAGCATTAATGTTCATGTGCACTGTTGGTGACTTGCATGTATTGGATTGCTGTTACCCTAGACAACAATAGCAAACACTGTGGCTTTTTAGCCACTTTTTCCCAGAAAGTGTGCTGTATATTGCATTAAACCACATATTTATATCTTTCTCCTAGTGCAGTGTGTGGCATACTCCTTCAGCAACACGCTTGTGTGTATTGCGCAAGCGTGGTAATCTAGGACGGCCCAGAGTGTGGCGCTACTCATGATTTGTTGCTGAGTTGGGGGGGGCCCTCAACATGGCTTGCAGGGGAGCCCCCAGATCTTGTGTTACGCCACTGATCCCAGAGCAGCTGCTTGTCCGGGAGCAGATGGCAGTGAGGTCTGGCCATGTGACCACGGCCGATAGGGTGATCCCTGCAACGGTAACACTGTGTTGGGTGCCACCAGCACCCATTGGGTTGGTTCATGTGCCGTGAGCGAGCCTGCAAAGGCAACTGCTGAATAGTATGATGGGTGCCCCAGAGATGGTCCGACTGGTCTGCGCGACAGCAGGTCCAGTCACATCAACGCTGTCTCTGCTTCTTCTTGTCTTGCCTCCCAACCGTCCCTTGTAACGGCTGTCCTCTTTCGTTCTCTCTCCCTGGCCCACCATGTGCCTGGTCAGGGGGTGACCAGACCATCATCCATTGTTGCAACATTCCATGGCCTCCCCTTGAATGATACAGTATCAATACATTACTTCAAAAATAATGAGTGTGTGCATCGCTCTTCCTTCTTTCTCCTCCCAAAGGTGTTAACTATACATTTAAACCCCTGCTTATACTGACCCCAACTGGGCTAGGAGTTACAAGGATAACTTACATTCCTAAACGCATTTAAAACCAACGGAATGAAGGCAAGGTTTCCTTTATCTGTTCGGGAAAACATTACATTTTAATTAAAATGTTAAAGCAGTCAGTGGTCTTCGCCCAGACTTCACAAAATATTATTGTAGAGCCTTGTTTCATAAACTCCATTATCTGATAATGTAAAGAAACACATGTTTAAATCTTACAGATATTGGTCTGCACGACAAGAGGGCTTTGTTTTGCAATATGTATTCAAAAAGTTATTTAAATTGATCCACCGTAAAATCGTGAGGGGCCTATGCTATGCCCTCTGCCATGCCCTTTGTGTCTCAAAAGCAAATAAACCGCGTGGCCCTCTCTTCGGCACAATCCTGCTTCCCCTGTTGTGCTCGAGTCTGATAGATCAATCAATAGGTTTCGTTTTGAGCACATGGGGAACATTTTAATATCGATGAGAGTTGTCTAAATATAGAGGAACTTCAGACTCAATACAATATCTATCTTTCAGTGCCTACATCTTATGATATGATATGGCATTTATAACGCGCCTATACACAAGTGTTTCAAGGCAGGTGAGGCAAGGGAGGGGGAACAGAGGGAAGACGGAGACAGCGATCTTACTATGCCAGGTGACATTGAGATTACGCAAGTGCAGGGGAGGGGATGGGGGAAGGGAAAGGTGCGGGGGGAAGGTGGAAGGGGGCAGTGCAATACATCGGATCAACACTAAAATAAATAAATAAGAACAATGGGTAAAAAAAGGTGCAGCCAGCAAGTGGCAAGTGCAGGGGTAAGTGCAGACATCAAGTGTCCAGCGAGCTGGTAGGTGACTGTAGGGATAGAGAGACAACCCCCAAGTGCAGGTCTTGCCTGGCAGGCAGTGCAGCACTGCAACTGGTGAAAGAGGAGATCAGATCAGAGGGTAGTCAGGTGACCAGTGCAGTTTCAGTCAGGAGTTCAGCAGGAGAGAGTAGGAGAGAAAGCCAAAGCAAAGAGGAAAGTCTTGAGGTGCTTCCGGAACCAGAGATGGTCTCCTCAAGTTTCAGGGAGGCAGGGAGGCTGTTCCAGAGGGAGGCCCCAGCCGAAGATAGAGATCTTCCACCAACTCGTTACTTGGAGAAGCGACTGACCCTGAGGGAGTTGGAGGCGGATGAGCGAAGAAATTGAGAAGGAAGATATTTAGGAAGAGTGAGTTGAAGGTATTGATGCCTTAGGCCCCAGAAGGCCCTGTGGACAATGCAGAGGGTTTTGAACGTAATTCTTGCAGCCACTGGGAGCCAGTGCAGAGATTTCAGTCCTGGAGAGATACGATCCCTGGGCTTAAGGCCAAGGACAAGTCTTGCAGTCCTGTTCAATTACTATTGTTTCTCTCTGAATATGCAGGATAAGTGAAAGCAACAGAGATTAACCCAATACTCTCAATGATATAAGGTAACGAGTACACACACACACACACACACACATCTCACAAGCCTGTGAACAATGTGTGAATCACGAATGTGGACCCCCTTTACTGTCCTTTAACACAATGGTCACAAGATGAGCATCTATCTAGGCGGGACTGGGATTGTTCTATGAAAAAAGCTGCAAGAATTTAAAAGACAACATTGACTCATTGTGTACTGATCATGCATTTCAAGACCTGGACTGGCTATATGTTCTTATGTTGGAATGTTCCACTGGACTTAGGCCTGCAGCCTTGCACCAGTGACCCCGAAAGGGATATAGCTCCCAATCTTCGTCTTCTGTACGTGTGTCCTTCAGTATGTGGCAGAACGAGCATTCCCCTTAGTAAAATGTCGAGAAGAGGCGGCCTAATAAATGTCTGCTCGAAAAATAAACTAAGGGTGACACAATATCATTAGGGTGGGGCAGCTCATATACGTGTTAACCTGATCCCTCCTGCAAAGAAACCCCCTTTCATTGTTTTTCCTGTACATTTAATAACTTATTTACTAAAAGGCATATTTCTCCAGTCACCCCTCTTTTGCACTCCAATACAACAACATTCTCAATCAATTTTCTCTTATAGTTTTCACATATTTTTTTCTTTTCTTACGTGACAAAATATTTCATGGAAACCAAGCTCATGTGGAGAGGTTTTAATGCTATCTTAAAAATACAATAAAATTCAGAAAAAGTATTTTTAAATTTGAAAAATGTGCATCTCAGACTCAATTTGTAACTGGTTAGATTCATCCTTCAATTGCTGCAACATGATTAATGGATACAAATCTTCATAATATAGCTTTTAAATGAATCTGAAGGGTCCATCAAATAGTACCACCTAAATCTCTCCAGAGCAGCATCGGCGGCAGCAAAATAGAATACCCATCCAAGAAACAAAAAAGGTATCACACACGGTAGTGGTGAGGTAAGGTTGTTCAGAGATTTCATTACCAATCGAACCAATGACATCATAGCTAGTACACAAGGCGGTATAATATGGGCTAACTCAAATGTCTTTTTCTCCTCATTGACTATAGCTTCTGACACTTGCACTCGTCTATCTTTCTTACCTCCAGAAACAATTCTAAGTTATCAAATTGTCTGGAAAAAACCTTAGGCCATT
The DNA here is from genome assembly GCF_040938575.1 of Ambystoma mexicanum. Lineage (NCBI taxonomy): Eukaryota > Metazoa > Chordata > Amphibia > Caudata > Ambystomatidae > Ambystoma > Ambystoma mexicanum. The sequence goes on from NC_090925.1 coordinate 383,830,456, forward strand.
TCTGCTGAAACTCTAGGTGTAACCCTACTGGCCTACTCTTCAAGCCAGGACACATCAAATTATCGAGTTCCTGTCTGCAAGAAAGAATATATATCTATGGAAAGCAAGGATACCAGTTCTACACACTTATTCACCTTTCTGAACAATAGCTTACCATGCAAAGTAATTCCTGTTGCCTTCCCATTCCAGCATTCTCTATGACCCACCAGTACTACGCGACGTCTTACTAACTAAGATGTTGTATCTGGGTAGGGGCCATTATTTACAACTAGAACCAATACCTAACCAAAAGTCACAAGTTGTCCCTGGAGCAGAGGTTAGGTGCTCAGCGGGACTTCCAGGAGGTTGCACTTCCCACACATCTCGATGGGTGACCCTGTTCCAGTTGCAGCACGTTCAGGGCTCGGGGACAATCTTGCTATTCAGTGCCCACAATCGTTTTATTGTATTTATATGAAGAACAGAAATGTCAATTTTAGTCAGATATGACTTACTGGAGGACAAATTCCCACAAAGGCTACCAATACAATACCATCAAGATAAGAACCGTTTATTAGAGTTTAAAGTAAGTGGGAAAAGGACAAGGTGTGAAATAAAGCAAACAGAAAAAAATATGCATATGAGGAAACAGGTGGCTTCCAAAGATAACATTAACCTAAGAGGAAGTTCTTAAAACTAAAGAGGACTACCATTTAAATATTACTTTATTAGCGTCACTTTAGGCAGTGGTGGAGTCAGGTGGGCAGGATCAGGGAGACAGCAGGAGGAGCTCCCTCTTAAGCAAATAAGTGAGGTTTAAGGCAAACTTTGAAGAGATCCACAGTTGGCCTGGCTTTGTTTGTTATGGGCATTGGTTCCAGTGGAGCGGACGAGTAGGAAGCAACAGCGGCAGCGAGAGGAGGTACAGTGAAGGTATGGGACAGTCAGGTTGAGTGCAGAGGACGAATGGCGGGAAGGAGATGGTGAATAAACTAACATACAATCAGGCAGGTACTGAGAAGCGAGACAATGGATAGCTTTGTAGACTAGGAGAAGGAACTTGAAAAGAGCATGATTGTGCATTGAAAACCAGTGGGGAAGAATCTGCCTTGTTTGTAGAGTGTGGGTAGTAAAGTTGAGGACTTTGTCTAGAGGGTGGAAGGAGTGGACAGTAAGGCCAATGAGTAGGCTTGAGCAGGCGTTCAGTTTGCTTAGCAAGACAGTGGAGGTTAGAGATTGTGTAGAGTGTTTACTAAGAAAAGGATGATTTTTCTGAATATTGAGGAGGTTATTACAAGTGGCAGTGGTAGTGAGTAATTGTTGCAGTCACATCAAAGAGGATGCCAAGATTGCAGGTCTTGGGTGCGGGAGCAAGAAAGTCAGGTGGGAAGGAGATAAGAAAGGCAAGGGTAGAGATGGTATTGGAAGCCAGGACAAAGATGACTTCAATTTTTGAAGAACCCAGCATGAGGCAGCGGAGTGCCATCTAGTGTCAAATTGCAATGAGACAGTTTATAATCCATCCTGAGATGGCTGGGGTGAAGGTGTTAAAGGAGAAACATATTTGAGTGTCATCAGCATACAAGTGACAGTGAAAGCCACAGGAAGAGATACGTCTATCTAGGGCAGAGGTATACCGGGTGAAGACCAGAGGTCCAAGGACTGATCCTTTTGGGACGCTGACAGGGTGAATGGTGGGAGTCAGAGGTTTGCATGTTCCCTGTTATTTTAAAGGATCAACCATCCAGATAGCAGATAATCCAGGCAAGAGCAGATTTACGAAACCCAAGGTCCTGAAATGTGAGGAGGAGAGCGGTATGGATGACTTTATCGAAAGCGGTAGATTCAAGTGGATTTCCAAGGACTTATCCTCAAGGTACTTAGCGATCCAGTTGAAGACCACACACTCAAGGACTTTTGAATAATAGGGAAGGAGAGAACCTGGGCAGTGGCTATAGTTTGCTTGGACGTTTGGGTAAAACAGTTGCAGTTTTACAAGACCTTTTGCCTTGAAGGAGCATGCTCTCCTCTTGCATCTCCATCCTCTGCATTTCCATAAATCTCTCGAGGGCCACAGCTCCTTTGGGATTTCACAATATTTCATCGTTTGGGTAGTCTTGCACTTCTGTACAAGCATTGCTGCATTGTAACAGCTTCCCTGATGCTATAACTCCTTTAATCAGTTGGACTAAGACATCTCAAGTGTGCCGAGAATTCCAATTACGTGGAGTTCGCTAATATCAGTATCTGTATTGGTCAGCTGTGCCCCAGTGATCAGCCCAGCTGCTCATTCTAATCAACCCAATTGGTCATTCAATCCTTGGCCGTGGTAAATTCCCCAAGCTACAAGGGTTGTATTCACACCGTTCCAAACCCGATCAACCACTCCCCTTCTACCCCTCCTAGTAAATAATTCCTCAAACTACTGTTGCAACCTTACAGTGGTTCCCTCTGCACAGTTGAGAAATTGTGTTATGATGTGAAATGCAGACAAAGGAATTAAGCAAACATGGTACCCAATGAGGCATTAACATATATCGAAACCCAGACCTATATACTGCACTAACAGTATCGCACTGTGAATCAAGCTTAGTATGATTTAAAAAGGCATGTGAGATCATGTATTGTATCATGGAGCATGACCGGCTCTCCTCATGGAAACTGTACTGCCATACTACTTGAGACACATTAGAACAAACCATTGTCATCTTTGTGCTGCTCTTGCATCGTAAGGTAGTGATCAGAAAACAAAACAATTTCACAGTGTCATTGGAATCCATTCTGAACTCAAACTCTGGTTCTTCCATACTACACCTGCTTGGTACAGCTACCAACTGGAAACCCACAGATATGTCTATCATTCTGTTATTCGCATTATTACTTTATCTCTGAGATGTTATGGCCATCGAGCCTGTGGCGACAATCCATTACGAAACCAAAAAACAGTCCGCTGCATTTCCCATTCCCCTAGCTAAAGTGTAAAACAGCGAAAGAATAGTGCATTAAATCAGAAATGTCTGTCAGCAAACAACTTTAAGTATAGTCTCATTCTGAATGAGTGGAATGGGAGTTAATGGCTGTTGATCCGCAGCTGGCCATAGCTCTCATCTCAGAGCACCTCACATTGGTACATGACCTGACCGGGCTGACACTGTGTTGGCTTATGTAAGCATCCTAAAGGAAGGTTGCAAGTTCCCCCTTGCCAAGATACTATGTACCTCTTAGAATACTAGGGCCATGATTCAATATACGCAGTGGTTACCACATAAGATAAGTTGTACTTTTGGCCAGTCCTATTTCATTGAATATCCAGTAATTCACTTAAAAAAATTAATAGTTTGACACAGAAAATCAGACAGCAGAGTTACACTCATTGCACTGGTGCTACCGTACGTTTACACTGTGTTGCATGCACCCGAATGGGGATCTCCCCTACCTTTATGTCAGAATTTGTTGTACTAAAGACCTGAAAAGGTCAATACCAATGCAGAGCCAAAGCAGATTTCTGCAGATAGCTCTTTATCATGACAAACTCTCCTGAATGAGTGGCAAGCTTCAGTTGGTGACTTCGGAAGAGACTCCTTCTCCTGTTCATGGACAGAACTAATGGAGCTGAGTTGTGCAAATTGTCATCTGACAAATTTATATTAGCATTGACAGTTGGAAAGGGGGAGATGTGGGCACTCATTGATCTATCTGGGGACTCATTCCTGTCCTCCAATTGGGTGTGCTGCGCTTACTCAGTAAGACCAAAAGAAAAGCGGGCCACTTCAATCCAGTCTCTTGGCAAAGCTTAGATAACCTGTTTTTAAGCACCCCATTCTGGCACTCCACTGCCACTGAAAACTGTGCATGGTGCAAGCAGTGGAGATCATGCAGAAGTTATGAGTTATTTTATCATTTAGATTACCAAATGGGTGCCTTGATCACTGTTTATTGCGATAGGGACGCCAAAACTCGGTATACAATCCTTAATGAGAATGTTTACAATAGTAATGGCATTAGCTCACATGCACTGTACTCCTCTACCCAGCCTGAGAAGACATTGAATAGGACCAGGGCATACTGAAAGTTATTGCAGAATGGTAAATTAAGAAAATAGACCTGGGTGCTGACGAAGCGGCCATAGGGCATAGGGTGTGCGGCTGGGAGAGTCTTGCCTGCATTGCTTGAGAGTCGGATACACCTTCTGCAATAGTCTTATGACAGAGTAGCAAACCTGGGGGCATACCAGTGTTTCCCTAAAGTGAAAATAATCCCATTCTTTCCTGCATGTGCTTGTCCATGGGACAACCTGTCTAAATGTGTCAAGAGTATCTCTGTGGTTACTAATTGACCCTGTTCATCTCTCCACAGGAAATCCTCATACAGTATGCACCCTTTGTGTGACTAGTCTTTTTCACTTGGGGGAGCATGTTCCAGTATTTGTGCCGATTCTTCTTATGGTCTTATAGGGAGGTGGCTTAGAGGCCTTCCTGACTGGGTGAATGTATCAATTCTGCCAGCTAGGGAGCAGAGGCACACTTTGTGATGGCTATTTGCCTAGGGAACATAATGGCATCCAAAGGGGCTGTCACATAATAATAGTTCTTAATAGGTGACACTGAGGAGGTCAGAAACCCTTGCTCCTGCAACAGCACTCCGAAATCTTGGTCCCCTCCAAAAGGTTACCCAGAGTCAGCGTATATATTTAGAGATTGTTTCTCTGATAATTTACATGCTCTTGTGAGTGCCACAAGCTCCGCTACTTGTGCTGAGGTAACCTGATGTCATCCAAATCTTTCTATAACTGATGAGAAAATAGAGCAGGGGATTCAGTGTATAACTGGGGCAGCCTGATCGAGGTGTACTGGATTCCCGTATGGCAAAAAGCAAATAGATATTGACTCTGCTTACGGATGGGAACAGAGGAGAAAGCAAAGCACAAATCCATTACTGTGAAATGGTCTGCAGTCAGGGTATACATGCTAGATTAGTAGCTGGGTTAGGAACAATGGGGAAAAATGGAACCACTGAATCCACTGCCCTCAGGTCTTGCACAAATCTGTAAGTATGCCTACTGTAAGGGTTCGGAAGCAAGAGACTGACACAAGAGTAGTATTTTGACTATCATAAACTTGTATTCGACTTAAGAAGGGTTGGGGAAATGCCTCACTAGCCCTAATACTAAGAGGGGGTTTCCCTGCCTCAACAAAATGTTCTAATGTGTCAGTCAGGATGTCAAAAATCAAACCAGCCCACCATTGTGTCAAAACCCTGTCTCTACCCCTCACACTAATAACTCAAACTAAGGTGCAGGGGGATGGTCTTCTTGATAGTTCAATAGTTCCACTGTAGCCCAAAATACAAAAGTTCTCAAAAGATGCAAAACATCAAGATAGACAGCCGTGATCCTGCAGGCTGTCAGCTCCTGGTATTGCCAAGAAAGGGTGTCCTTCCTCTTGGAGGATAACCACATCTACTTTCCTTCCAAAGGCTTTCTTCCTCTTTCCCCAAAACAGCTTCAAAAGGATAGACAACTTTGGTCCTGCAGGCTGTCAGCTCCTGGTATTGCCAAGAAAGGGTGTCCTTCCTCTTGGAGGATAACCACATCTACTTTCCTTCCAAAGGCTTTGTTCCTCTTTCCCCAAAACAGCTTCAAAAGGATAGACAACTTTGGTCCTGCAGGCTGTCAGCTCCTGGTATTACCAAGAGCATGTTTCCTTTCTCTTGGCGGGTACCAATGTCTACTTTCCTTCAAAAGGCTTTCTTTCTCTTTCCCCAAAACAGTTTCAAATGAATAGACAGCCTAGGTCCTGCAGGCCTGTCAGCTATTGGTATTGCCAAGAGAGGGCTTCCTTCCTCTTGGTCGGTAACAATGTCCACTTTCCTTGAAGGCGGTATATACTCAGTCGCCTTTCTTTTTCTACTCTCATAGTCTATCTGGTTCACTAACCTGCCAGACACTGTGGTTTTGAGGATTAGCATAGGTGTTAGTATTATTTCTCAGCTCGCCTTCCTCAGGATTGGTTTAAAAAATCTTGATCTTAGGTCTCTTACAGTCCCAGCCAACCTGGTACACTAACCTGCCAGGTGCTGTGGCTCAGTAGATTTCTCTAGATGCAATGTATTTGTATGTGGAGATCCCAAACCCTTAGTTCTCTCCCTTGCACCTGTAGCAGATGGGATATTCACCTCCCAGATGCTGCCACAAGGAAGATTGCCTTGTATGCAATCTTCATATGTGTGCGGGTCCCAGACTCACATTTCTACTTTCTTCCAATTTCTGGGACTTCTTCTTTGTCCATCAGGGTCCCTGACCCCGTATTCTGGGTCCCTCCCCTTCGAGTAACTTCTTCTAATGCTTCTTATTTCTCTTCCTTGTACCCGTAGCAGACCCGGTGCATTCACCTTCCAGGTACTGCCACGAGGAAGATTGCCTTGGATTCAATCTTCATATGTTGAGGGGCCCGACTCGCTTTTCTTCTGTCTCCCACATTCTTGGACTTCCACTAGGGTCCCTGACCCTGTATTCAAGGTCTCTCCCCTTCAAGCAACTTCTAATGCTACTTATTGTGGCCTTTGCATCTTTCGCAGTCCTCTGGCGTTCCTCCTTGGGCCAGCAGAGATAAGTGAGGCTACATGGGTGTGGCTTTACTTCCTCGCGTCTCCCTGTGGCCAGGCACACTGAGAGCTTCTGCTTCCTTTTCACGGAGAGTGGTCTCTCTCCTTTGGCCCGACTTCTCTCCTTCTCACTCCCTTATCGGTGTCCCACTCCACCTGCCTTCTGAACGTCCTGGTGCATCGCTTGTGACTTCAGTTCCTCAAGGGAGGGCTTGACTCTGTGTCAAGTACTTCTTCCATCTTTATAGTGGTAAGTGTTTACAATTGTCCACATTGACTAGACTGCTTTGTTACTGCTTGCACAGTATTCATGATTCTTCCACGATTCTTCTTCATCCCAGTTATTTTGCTCTGATGTTCATTTGGGTAGCTCTTGTTCTTCTTTGTCTCAGTACATGGCATGACATTCATGTAGTATACCCTACAGCGTAACATGGGGAGGTAAGGACTACATTGCCCTGTGGAGTATGTAAGGGTATGGGAGTTTGGTAAGGGGTATTAGTATACCGTGTTCTCCCCTCCATGTTGACCCTCGTCACATGAGGGATATCCCTCCCCATGTGATTCTCCCGCTGCGTTCCACCCCCAAGTGGATTATTGGACTGTGGCCACACCACCCTGCCCACATGAGATGGGTTCTCCCCCATGGGACAAGGGATAACATCTGGGGATTAGTCACTCTAGCCGGCTTCTTGACTGGCAATATCGGATATGTTGCAAGGACCGGGGTAGAGGTAGCGATACCTTGCTTCAAAAGTGATTCAATAAGAGGAGTGATACCTTCTTCTGTCTCTAGTTTCAAGGGATGCAGGGAATGCGTGGCAACCTCTTAAAAAGGTTCATCGTAATCTTTAAAGGTTCGGCTTTATGGATGTAACCCGCTTAATTATCATTAATTGACCATAGGGATTGTGGTATAGTCTATTAGTACCCGGCGAGGGTGCAATCATAATGAAAGAGCCATTCTGATTGGCCCTCGCCGAGTCGTTACCAGGTCAGGAATCCCTCCGTCGGGATTCCACGGCCTTTGTCCCCGGCGGGGCGGTGTGGCAGCCCCTCAGCCAATGAGAAGGCTCGAAGCGGGGCCATCCCGGGTACATTTTTTATTTTTTTATTTTTTTAATTCCCTTCCCTCCCTCCCACCCGCCCCCCCAACTTATCTTCTTGGTCCAGCGTCCCCGGAGGGGGACGACGGAAGCCTTCAGCCATCTGGATACTCGGAGCGGGGCCATCCCCGCTCTGTGCCTCTGCATGGCTGGGGGCTTTCCTTGTCACCCGCCGGGGACGCAGGAACGTTTTTTTTTTTCCCCTCTTCCCTGTCCCACTCCCGCCCTCCCAACCCCACTTACCTTCTTTTTGATCCTTTTTCGGGAGCGGACGCGCTGGTAACACTTGTGTTCCCAGTGCGTCCGCTCTCGATGGCCGCCGTGGAAAGGGAAAACGGACTCCGTTTTCCCTTTCCACGGCGGCCATTTTCTTGGTCGTTTCTTTTTTTTTTTTTCTGTCCTGAAATGCTGCAGCGTTTCAGGACAGAAAAAAATGCTTTTAGTAACCCGATCACGCACATAATGTGGGCCGGGATACTAATAGCAATATAACCCTTGCTTCGCTGGGGGCCTTACCTATGGGCCCCGGGGCATTATCTGAGTCGCTAATGCCCCCGCCGCTCGGGTTATATTGCTTAATTAAATCACACAAGTCAGCTGACCCGTTTCCTACCTCTGACTTTCCTAGCTAGGACTGCTTCAGTATTCTGACTGGGAACACTGAGAAGCACCCCTTTCAGAGTGCAGTGCATAGTGCGCTTGAGTTTACACAGCAAATCTCTACCTAGTAGGTTAATGGCGGATGAGGTGCCAAGAAGGAAAGCGTGCGTATCATTTATAGGACCTAGAGTGACCCACTGTGAGGGTTATGTGACCTGATGAACTATAGCCTCATCAGATTCATCATCTTGCTTGTCTTCTGCATTGTTGTTTGTTATTTTACGGAACAACAAAGTAGATGATCCTCTAGCTCGTGTCCTCCGAGAAATCTAATCCGCCCCTTCAGTCACTCATTACAATCTTTCAGTGCTCTTATCTTTGAGCCGTTCTGTCTCCTTGTTGCCTCTTCCATCCATATAGCAGATCCCCCCACTGTCTTGGGCTTACCTTCCCCTTCTTCACCACTAATGTGTCTCTCAAAGCTACTAACTTATCCAGATTAAAGAGACCCTCTTGTAGGGAAATGAGGATGTCGATTATCTTGTGTTTACAGATGCCAGACCTCGAGAAGCCGGCATACATGAAGTGGGCAGATGTGCCCTTAGGTTGGGCTGCCACCTGCTTAGATTGACCTTGGCCCATATGTGTCCCTATTTTTAGTACCAGTCACTCCGTCCCGCTCACCCCTGTGTCACTCACAATTTGACTCCACTCTTGTGCAGTCCTAAGAAAGGAAGGGTATTTACTGAGACTCTGCAGAGTGACCCTGAAAAGGTCCATGGGGGGCTCACAGGGTACTTACCCAAAATGTCTCTATTCATTTCAGGGAATGTAGTTCCCCATTACTTAAAATACCCCATTTCGTCATCCTCTTTTACACATTTTCCATACCCGTTACTAACTAACTTTACCAGTGTACGAGAAATTGTATGGGAGCCACAAACTTTTACCAGACCAGAAACCAATATACACCAGAAAGCCTATCAGTCCTGAACAGCCCTATCTATCCTAAAACTGACAGTGTGTTGCCAGATCCATACAAGGAAATATGGGACTAGGACAAGCAGGGATTGAACCCCTCTCAGCTGGAGGCGGGAGGCCTACAAGGGCGGTATCCAAAGCCAGTCCGACCCCTGAAGTGGATGATGGCAGCAGGCAGGGCCCCATTTCCTACCCCCTGTGCCAAGATGATTCTGTGCAGACCGCTCTATACCGATGCAATGCTTCAACAGGTTGCTCACCAATCTTCTCTTGTCTTTTTTAGAAACATCATACCTGAACTGAAAGACGAGAGAGCCAAGCAGAATGGCCAAGGAGAGAGTGAGAGAAGGGCCTCCAGAGATGAACCTGCCATGTGGCAGACACACTACGACCAGCCATAGCAGAAAGAGAGACCGGTTCCCAACACTGCAGCCACACTGCAGACTTGGCAGAACTCCCGAATTGCACAAACAAGCTTGCACAACATCCAAAAGGTCCCCTAGATCACCAGGGGCCAGAAAAGGGAGAAGGATTCACACTCCCTAGAAAGTCTTACCGGGACACCCTGTAGAACGGGACCCCAAGACACAGACATGAACATTGGCCCAGGGCACCAGCCTCAGTACGTGCCAACCCGTGCCGAGAAAGTGCTTAGGGCTTAGCCCTCTACTTATGACTTTTTGTGTGGTGAACACATGGTCAGATTGACATGGGAGAGTTATCCAATCTCAGCAGAGGGCAGGGGATTTAAGCAGGAGACAGGAAAAAGGAAGTGTATGTTTTACGGGTGAAGTCAGAGGTGGAGGATGAGCATGAGTCCAGCAAGGGGAAGAAAGGAGCTGTTTATGGTTTGGATGGAGGCAAGGAATAGTAGTAAGGAGGAGGGAGTAGTACTGAGGGGGGATTAGTAGTGTGAGGAGGAGAGCACAGAATAGACAATTACTAGTAGTTTGAATTGGGGGAGAAATAACTTCAAAGGGTGGAGGCAAGATCAGGAGGAGAGAAACATCAAAGGGGCAGAGGAGTGAAGGGAGAAAAAGGAGACTGAGTAGACAATAAAGAGTAGAGAAGGGAGAGGCAAAAGTGGGAATGTTAGAAGAAACCGGAATAACACAGAGCGTTTGTAAGGCACCATCACATGTTCCTAGAGAACACAAATAACTGGTTATGGTAGGGACAGTTAGGATGTTCCTATGGGAATTTAGAACACCATCTTTAACATAAGCCAGCTTTGTAGACAGTAGAGGTCAGCATTCAGTAGCCTTAACCTGGGCTTCAAAGATGCCCTGTTTAGTGAGAAGGTTCATTAGAATATGAGAGAGAGAGGGGTAGCACTAGGGCCCATGAAACCGTCAATAAAAACCCATAAACCATCTAAGAGAGTTGGAGTGATTTCTGTGCCGTCTATGACACACAGTAAATATGTAATTCCCAAAATGAGGACAATGAGCCAGACAAAAACAAACATTAGAACCAAACACCCAACCCAAAATGTCCACTCATATTCAATTAACCCTGACGAGAATCAACCTCTAGTTTAATTATCATAAAAACTCTGGGCTCCCCAGAGCAGCCCACGCAGGCGCACCACTTATTACTGACTTCATCTCGAATACACCTTGGAATGTTTTATTCAGGACTCCTTACCTTGTCTTTCAGTCGAGAATGGGGGGGGGGATTCAAGAGGAAGCTATCCACAATCTCAGCGTTGCACCCGCTTTGCGCAACAAGTCTGAGTCGCAGACACCAACTGTGGGAGAAACCAGGCTCACACTTCCATTTAGGTTGATGGTAAACAGAGGAGATGTATTCATTGGCTTGCAAGTTAAGAAACGCATCAACCTGCTGCTAAACAAGACCCACCTAATTGAACTGACCTGCCATTCAGATGGGTAATTTTTGTGGATCACTACTAGTGATTCACTAGTCACCTGACCAGGGAGAGTTCGAGAAACCTCTCACTAGGTCTACCGGCACATTTATCCCACCTCACACCAAACAATAATTTGATTCGTTCAGAGCTCACGTCTGTCTACAATTTCCATGGGCTGAAGTGACACATGGTGATGCACTACTGGTCAAGTGAGACCTGATGGGAAGTGGGGACTTCTTCCCACGAGAGTCTTCGAGTCTTGCCTTCTCGACCGAGGGACACACGTCCTCCACCCACATGACAACATATGCTTACTTAAAACAGCTCATTGTCTAGTCTAGTTTATCCTGCATTATTCTGCTGGGCGCAGGCCCCCGTGGCCTTGCTGCAGTAACCCCAGAGAAAATGGAGCCTGCAATCTTCGTCTTCTCTGCATGAGTCATTCAGTATGTGGCAGAATGGAAGTAGGATGAGCAGAACGAGGTGGATGTGACATTGTATAAGTGGTTGGAGGGGACTGGAGAAATAGGGTTAGAGTAGGACGGGGAGTATTGCCTTGTGAAAAAGAGTGATATGATATGATATGGCATTTATAACGCGCCTATACACAAGTGTTTCAAGGCGCGATGAGGCAAGGGAGGGGGAACAGAGGGAAGACAGAGACAGCGATCTTATTAGGTCAGGTGACATTGAGATCACACAAGTGCAGGGGTGGGTGGAGAGGGAAAAGTGGGAAGGGGAAAGGCGAGGGGGTAGTACAGTGCATAGGATAACAATAAAATAAATAAAAACAATAAATACAATAAATAAGAAGTGCAGCCAAGTGGTGGCAAGTGCAGGGGTAAGTGCAGGCATCAGGTGCTGGTAGGGGGCTGTAGGGATACAGAAACAGCCCCGAGTGCAGGGGGGTGCCAGCGGGGCAGTGCAGGTGTGCAACAGGCGGGAAGGGGACCTGGGCCCGAGAACAGAGGGTAGCCAGGTGATCAGTGCAATTTCAGTTTCACCCAGGAGTTCAGAAGGGGAGAGGAGGAGAGAAGGCAAAAGCAAAGAGGAAGGTCTTGCGGTGCTTCCGGAACAGGAGATGGTTCTGCTCAAGTTTCAGAGAGGCAGGGAGGCTGTTCCAGAGGGAGGCCCCAGCCGAAAAAAGAGATCTACCACCAACTTGGTGCTTGGAGAAGCGACTGACCCTGAGGAAGTTGGAGGCGGATGAGCGAAGAGCTTGAGAAGGAAGATATTTAGGGATAGAGAGTTGAAGGTATTGAGACCTCAGGCCCCAGAAGGCCTTGTGGACAATGCAGAGGGTTTTGAACTTAATCCTCGCTGCCACTGGGAGCCAATGCAGAGATATCAGTCCTGGAGAGATACGATCCCTGGGCTTGAGGCCAAGAACAAGTCTCCCAGTCCTGTTTTGTATGAGTTACAGAGGGCGGAGAGTAGAGGCAGGCAGATTTAGAAAGAGGCTGTTGCAGTAGTCCAGCCTAGAGAGAACCAGAACTCTGGAGACAGTGAGCTTCTGGGGTAAGGAGAGGAAAGGAAGAATACCTCTGAGGAGGTTCAGCTGGTAGTGTGACTTCTTAGAGACGTCAGAGATGTGAGGAGAGAAGGAGTGTGGAGTCGAAGATGACCCCAAGGTTTTTAGCCTCACAGGTGGGATCAGGAAGAGGGACAAGAGAGGCCGGCCAGAGAGCGACAGGAAAGGAGGGAAGAGGTGTGCCGATGAGGAGGATCTCAGTCTTGCTGGCATTAAGGCAGAGGTCATTGGCGGCACACCACTCCTGGATAGCAGACAGACAGTCAGAGATGAGAGAAGGAGAAGGGGTTGTGGAAGGGAGCCTGAAAATGAGGCGAGTGTCGTCCGCATAGCACTGAAAGTTGGGGCAGAGAGTGGGTATGCAGTGGGAAAGAAGTGCCACGTATTGGTTGAACAGCCAGGGAGAGATGTTAGACCCCTGGGGACCACAGCTAGAGATAGAGGAGAGGAAGGACCCAAGTTGGACCTGGGAGGGTCGATCAGAAAGGAAAGAAGTCAGCCAAGCCAGGGCTTGATCGGGGATACCCAGGTTATCACAGAGACGGTTGAGCAGGACGGCATGGTTGACCATGTCAAAGGCAGAAGATAGATCAAGTAAGATGAGAGCACAGGGGGTGTTGGAATCGAGGTTGGAAAGCAGGTCTTCACAGATGTTCAGGAGAGCAGTTTCCGTGCTTCTGGCAGCTCTGACGCCAGACTGAGGATCATGGAGACAACCAACAGATTCAGTGTGGAGAGTAAGCTGGGAGATGGCCAGTGTGCAGTGTGCAGAAGAAGGTGAAGGGGTATTGTGTGGAGTGGTGAGGGTGGGAAGGATTGGAATAGGGCCAACGTGGATCTGAGTAGGGGTAAATGGCATAGGGGTTTAGCCGGGGGATAAGCAAGAGATATGTATTTGCACTAGGGAGCTGTAGGGGATGTGGATTGAAGTTGTGGATTGAGTGGTTGGAGGTAGATTGGGGTTGTGTAATGAAAGGAAAGATGGGGATTGGAGAATCCTGGTAAATGGTTATTGTTGGGAGTATCTTGTAAATGGTGGTTGGGGTCAGGGGAGGCATTGCAGAGAATTTGAGTAGGGACAAAGGTGAGCAGATAGGACAATGGGATAGAGGGTATTGGTGTCAAAGGGGGTCAGAGAGATATAAGAGTAGGGAGATCAGCTGGGAAGGGGAGTTGGGGAGTTGAGTAGGTGAGTAGAAAAGGCAGAATGGAAGTGGAAGGCAGGCTTAGAGGGAGGACTAGAGAATAGTAGAGGGATTGGGGAGCATTGAGTATACCAATGGGAAAATAAGGGGATTGGGTGACAGGGTAAGAGTATTGGTATGGTGGGTTGGTGTAAGGGAAGCAATTAAATGATTGGTGTAGAGGATGAGGGGTGTAGAGAACATAGCAGAGCAGATGAAGCATTCAGGTGGGTAGGCAGAAGGGTGGTGGTAACTGGCAGGAAGATTGGATTTGCGTAGGTGGAAGGGGCTTTGGAGGGGAGGGAGATGATGAGGAGAGATTTAAGAGTAGAGGCAACATGATTTAGAGTAAAGGAGAATAGAGTGTGGACTGAAGTCAGTGAGTTGGAAGGGATGACATGAGAAGGCATTGGGGGATTGGAATGAAGTGGGCTGTGTGAGGCAGGGTTGGTTTGGTAAGGGGGTGGGGTTGAGATTCAATGATGAATTAGAGGAGGGTTTAGATATTGGGTTGTAAAGATGATTGGAGACAAGATATATGCTGGGCTATGGGACACTACAGAGTTTAAGGGATTGGCATAGGGCTTGGTGGGGAAAAGGGCTATTTAGAACAGGGGTTATTTTGAATAGAGGAATTGAGGGAAAGGGGGCTAGAGTACAGGACGGTGGTGAGAATTAGTTCAGGGGTGATGGGATGGCAGTGGGAGTATAGGCTGAGCTATGTGAGTGTTAAAGAAGGTAGTACAGAGGTGGGGTAAGCACTAAGGGGGATTTGGAGCAGTAGGGTGAGCAAGAGGGAGGGTGTTGGAGAGGGGGTGGAAAGTGGGGCTGGATGAGGGAGTTTGGTGGTATGTGCTTTGAAGTAGGGAGAGGAGAGTGTGGAGTTCTGATACAAGAGGGTGTTGCTGAAGTCTGTGTAGGGGAGATTGGAAAAGAGCTGATTAAAATAAGCTGTAGTGGATTTGGAGAAGGTGGTCAGAATGGGGGTGCATGGGATGGGGCGAGGGAAGGGAAGACACAATTGGTTCATAGAGATGTTTTGAGGGGAATTGAAGTAACCGGTTGAGATGGGGTGGCAGGGCTGGTTCAGGGTAGAAGGGGAGTCTAGTGGGGCATCGTAGATGTGGGAATCGGATTACAGAGAAAGGAGATTAAAGGAAAGGTGCAAGTGGATCAGAAACTGAATGGGGAAGGAGAAGACGGGTGCTGGTGCATTTTGTGTAGTGAATAAGGAGATTGAAGTTAGGGAGACCAGGGAATAGGGTTTTGGGTTGGGGAGATAAAGTTGTGTAGAGAGGAGGGAATTGTAGTATAGAGGCGGTATTGAACTAGCGGTGATAATAGGAAGTGGTAACATTTTTAAATTACATTTAGGATTGGGGGTTATAGAAATGAAGGGAGGGATTGACAGACGAGTATGGTTAAACAGGAATCAAATGGAATGTTGTTATGTTCTCTTGTTTTGTGTTGTCTGTTATGGTTGGGAATGTCAGGCCATCGCTCATGGCTACGTTTCTAAATGTGTTGGGGTTAATATGTATTTCGAGGTTATTGTTTATTGTATTCTTTGATTCAGGTTTATGTTGTTACCTGGTTGATAGCCTGCTGGCCTAGTACCATTTGCATTGTACTTGATATGTTTTTTTCATGTTGAAAATAAGAAATAAAGTTTGACATTTTTTTAATGTCTAATTATTTGAAGACGAGGTCATATTGGAAGGAAGAGTGTGAGAGCTTTACAGATATGGAGTCCAAAGAGGATTGGGATTCCAAGGTGAGAGTGAAGGTGGTGTTCAAGTCTGTAATCACTTTGGTAATCAGTTCTGGTTTCAATTGGTATCATGTAGTTTATTTACTCACTGTTTTCTCCCTACGCCCCTCACCCGGTGACGCCTTCCGTTCAGGATTCCTGATCACCCCTGATCATGGCCTTAAGAGTTCTTTGCTCCAGCAGAATACCTTCTCACCAAAGGTCCTGGTCTCCAATGCTGCATCTCCCCGGTTACCAGCCTTTATGATGGGGAAGTGTCACAATAGAGTCTTTAACACATGTCATCCTCACATCAAAATAGTGCAGGTGATACCATGTGCTTCCCAGGCTGAAGGGGAAGACAGGCACATTTAAAAGAGGCAGAAAAAGGTAAAAATACAAAAAAAGGTGGCAGGCGCCCCTCTCTACAATGAACATGGCATGATAACCTGTTCTGTGGTTTTTTCCTAATTTGAGAGTCCGCAGCCATCGCTTTTTGCTCACGGTACTTTTCACAAAGGAGGAGTGACCATTTGCATATCAGACTTTCAGAGGATTCGCCCCTTTGTAAATCTTCTAAACATACTTGGGCGTAAAAAAACGATGTGTGTACACCACGAGATCCCACCTCAGCCGCACCCCCTTTTCCGCCCAAGCAGTGGTGCCTCCCACGTGCAGGCCTCATGGTCTTCTTGTCCTCAGAGCCTTGTGGCATCACAGTGATGGAGCAGTGATGTTCTCAGTGTTCTACCCCCAGAGTTCACCCTCGTATGATGCTGCTGCCGGGGAACAGGGCCCTTGACACGAATGGTGCTTTCTTGTTTTCATGTTATTCCTGGCAACTGCGTATGTATATCTCACGTAATGTGTTAAAATCATTAAGAGCGTTTGAACTTATAGAAGAAAAGCTCTCTCAGACCTGATTTGAAATGAAATCATGTACAGTCAGTGTACTATGGCACACACTTTACGGGGTACCACAGTTTACTGGGGTCTTATGCAGGAAACAAAGAATTGTTTTCTCTAAGGGTGGCACACCTGTTTTTGCCTGCTGTATAACTTCTAACGCGAGAATGGTCCATATTTCCAACTTAGTAACAACTCTGCAATTTGATAGGCTGTAAGGTCAGTGGCCTCTAACGAGGAATTTGGTAATTTGCGCATGTACACACACGCACCCCGGGGGCCCACGGAGTCTTCCTGTTTTTCTCTCTCTTCTAGCACCTGAAAGACCCCCCAAGTCTCCATCGGAAGCCCAAGGATACCAGTACTTTATGCATGGAAAGATTTGATGTTTTGTATTACTTAGCGGTCCATCACTTTCAATATGCTGAAAGCCCCAGTAATGTTATATTAGCACGCGCTTACCTTATACCAGTCTCTCACACTGAGGCAAAAACGAGGGGGTGACTTACAAGCAGGGTTTCGACTAAATACACCCAAATGAATCCAAGCTCCAGCGATTCCTGTTGATGGCCCAGCTACAGTGGCACACTGCAAGGGTAAGGTAAGAGACTAGTGGCAGCAACCTGCCCATTCCTGCAGAGGCTCTTTCCTGCCCAAGGCAAGCTTCCGTCAACCTTTATCACTCTCCCCGACCTACATACAGCCTTACAGTCCATAATCGACTCCCTGCAGACGAGAGAATAGTGTGGCCGTAACACTGCTTCCTACACTGCGTGGGAACTGCTACACACATGCCAACGTGCCCCATTTCATTCGGGATATGCTAGCCCAAAGGTGGTTTTAACTTTGCATTCTGGGGCTTGTAGTCCCAGATTTCCCTATTCTGTACCCAAGGCTACTAGTCCCCGAATGGAATGGGAATGTTGGTGTGTGTGTATGCTAACATTTTTCACTTCTTTCAAGCTGAACCTATCGTTGTCTCTTATTGTAAGGATTCCTCCAATAAGCGCTGTCTACAGTTTTGGGCGCTCCCTACAGGAGGTAAATATGACCGTTCCCAACTATGCATCTTCAACCCCCATTGGTCCTCTGCTGGTCCTGCTGTTTCCCCACTCTCATGTGATTGGTTGTGAAATTGGAAGTAGGATGCCTCGGTTACATGAGGCACCAATTTCAAACACATTTATTGGTGAAATATGTTGAACACACCCAGTAGTAATTCAAAAATCAAATCACAGTTAAAAGAATCGATTAAATTAATAAATATATGAACCATGAAAAATAAAAATAATCAAGAATAAAATAAAATACAACTTCAAAAAAGCAAGAAAACAAGCAGCAAACATAATTTATACAACTATTCTTAAAAAGGCACTGAGTTCGACTAGAACCAAGCAACGGAAATCAGTGCGTAATTAAGGAAGGACAGAAAAGAGGAGTTCTTAAAATCCTGTAAAAAGTAGGAATATTTGCAGGACATATGACCCACCAAGCTAGGTTCCACCCTGGCAGAGTCCGCTGAGCCGACCAGCAGGATTTTGTTGGTGATCATGGTAGGTTTGAAGCTGATCATGGCAGGTGCTGGAAGCTGATCATGGTGGTGCTGAAAGCTGATCATGGCAGGTGCTGGAAGCTGATCATGGTGGTGCTGAAAGCTGATCATGGCAGGTGCTGGAAGCTGATCATGGCAGGTGCTGGACTGGAAGCTGATCATGGTAGGTGCTGGAAGCTGATCATGGTAGGTGCTGGACTGGAAGCTGATCATGGTAGGTGCTGGAAGCTGATCATGGCAGGTGCTGGAAGCTGATCATGGCAGGTGCTGGAAGCTGATCATGGTGGTGCTGAAAGCTGATCATGGCAGGTGCTGGAAGCTGATCATGGTGGTGCTGAAAGCTGATCATGGCAGGTGCTGGAAGCTGATCATGGCAGGTGCTGGACTGGAAGCTGATCATGGTAGGTGCTGGAAGCTGATCATGGTAGGTGCTGGAAGCTGATCATGGCAGGTGCTGGAGCTGATCATGGTAGGTGCTGGAAGCTGATCATGGTAGGTGCTGGAAGCTGATCATGGTAGGTGCTGGAAGCTGATCATGGAAGGTGCTGGAAGCTGATCATGGTAGGTGCTGGAAGCTGATCATGGTAGTTGTGGCAGGTACTGAGCAGTTCAGGCCTAAGTCAAGTAAATGCAGACCAGTGCTCCTGTCCTCCACCACCGTGTACCATTTTTGTCCTCTACTATGGAAAATCTGGGTTAACGCTGGAGAACATGTGTGGTGCCGGAGCGGGGCAGAAGGAACAGTTCTATTGCTGTCACACTGATCGCAGGGCAGAAGGAACAGTTCTATTGCTGTCACGCTGATCACGGGGCAGAGGGAACAGTTCTATTGCTGTCACACTGATCGTGGGGTAGAAGGAACAGTTCTATTGCTGTCACGCTGATTGTGGGGCAGAAGGAACAGTTCCATTGCTGTCACTCTGATCATTGCCCTCTTGTAAGTGATTCTGGGGTTGGGCTGTGACACATCTATGATGCCAGAGAATGGCCGGTGGGATACCCCTATTGCTGTCACTCTGATCCTTTTGTAAGGGGCTCTGAGTTAACATAGTGGCATATGTGGGATGCTGGAGGGGGGCAGGAGGAATAGACCTATTACTGTGACTCTGATCGTTGCCCTCTTGTAAGAAATTCTGGGGTAACAGCATAGTACATTTGCGATGCCGGAGAGGGGCAGCTGGAGTAGCCCTATTGCTGTCACTCTGATCATGTTCCTCTTGTAAGGGATTCTGGGTTACACTGGGGCACATTTGTGATGCTGGAGGATGACAGTAGGAATAGTCTTATTGCTGTCCCTCTGATCATTGTCCTCTTGTGTGGGATTCTGGTTTAGCACTGTGGCACATTTGTGATGCTGGAGGATGACAGTAGGAATAGTCTTATTGCTGTCCCTCTGATCATTGTCCTCTTGTGTGGGATTCTGGTTTAGCACTGTGGCACATTTGTGACCCGCAGGTTAAAGACAATTAAAGGTGATAAACGGCAGCATCGAAAGCTGCTCTTCAATCTGGTAAACTGGGTCCCTCCTTGAACGATGACGGCCCCCCTGCTTTTGTTCTGCCAGAAGATCGCCCTTTGCCGAATGGTAATAATATTACCTTTACAGGAGCTGACAGGAGGCCTGAGCGGCAGAAGATCACAACATTACAGGAGCTGATGGGTGGCTTGAGAGGCAGAGGATCACAACATTAGAGGAGCGACAGGAGGCCTGAGCAGCAGTGGATCACAGCAATATAGGAGCTGACAAGAGGCCTGAGCAGCAGAGGATCACAACATTACAGGAGCTGACAGGTGGCCTGAGCGGCACAAGATCACAACATTACAAGAGCTGACAAGAGGATTGAGCGGCAGAGGATCACAACGTTACAGGAGATGACAGGAGGCCTGACCTGCAGAGGATCACAACATTACTGGAGCTGACCAGATGCCTGAACGGTAGAAGATCCCAACAGGAAAGCAGTGCACATGAACACCCTTGGATTTAAAAGGGAATGTTTTGGAGGCATGAATACATAAACCTGCTTTTAAAAATAATTTTGCTAGGAAAATAGTTTACAATGTATTTTTTTTAATGCATTGATGGGTATTTGGTGTGTTTTGTAGAAAAACAATACAACCGGCACCATTGGCAACATTTGTAGGGGTATTCTTGCTCATATTCTAGCTGCTGTTTATCTGGCCACGGGGAATGGGTGCAAATGTTGGGAGCCTTAGAAGTGCAATGAGGCAAGGAGGAGCGTAATAGAGCACGCTATGCCAATAATATGGTGTATGGCACCCAGCCTGAGTTTGAAGTTCTTTTTGAACATGTCGGTGGGGCAGGTGGGTGGAGCCTCGAATAGCTGTGGGCGTGGCATCACGTGACCTATATCTCAGGGGTTTTGATTTTGAAATGTAGGCAGGTATGGTGGTGCGATGTAAGTGAGCTCTATCGCTTTCCCCGCATTTTAAGTAAAGGCGTGAGCCGTCTTATAACCATGCTTGTGGGTGAGATTACTCCCCCACATATACTAACAGAATAAGAGATATTTATGCAAACCAACAAAACAGACTTTGTTAGGCAGTCCCTGCTCAATAGGAACAGTGCTTGGTTTCGACTATTGGTTTGATAATGATTGTATGATGGCCAAGAAAGCATTAGCACCGAAACCAAAGGTCATTTAAAAAAATGCCCCTGAAGATATTAAACTGGGGGGCGGGGGGTTATAAAGTATTATTCAAGAGGAAGAAAGCAGAATTAGCAGCAAAAAAGGGGCACCCTGATCAGTGATTAAAATAGGGGTTCTGGACACCTGTCACGTTTGGGACAGGTGTGAATCAAACATCAGCCACTTTGGTTAGTACTATGGATGAAATAGATCCATTTTGCTAGCATGTTCCCACTGTTCAGAGCTTCAGGTGTTAGATAAATGGGAGCAGATAATTGACCATTAGAACCACCATGCCCTTTCACCTTACTGCAGGGGCGGGCAGCCTGCAGCTCTCCGGATATTTTGCCATACAATTCCCATGATCCCTCACCATTAACTATGCTTGCTAGGGCTGATGTGGTAGTCCAAAACATCTGGAGACCCAAAGGTTTGAGTCCCCTGTTTTACGGAAACTAAATATTTTCTTACTGAAAGTCAACGCCCATCTTTAAACCTAGCCTGTAAACTTATTTACTTATAGTACTATTTAGCAATATGGGCCGCTTTTATTTACAAGCTTATTGAGGGCACACTGGTTACTGGCACATCTTTTCCTTGGCTGGGTTAAGATCGACCCGCCATCTTGAATATTGGTCCACGATTCCGCTTGCATGCCGGATGAAGAGCCCATGCCATGGAATGATGCTGGGCCATCTCAGAATCGCAACCCCTCCTGCCGGTTGAGTCTTAGGCCACCAGCCCTCTGCACAAGAACAAGGTGGGCATCAGATGGCCATTGGGCCCTGGTGTCCCATACTGCCCTGTGTTAATAAAGTGATCTTGAGCCCTCACCCCTTCTAATAACCTCATCTAATGAATAAGTCAACACCGATGCTGTGTACATGACCTCGTAATAGCTGTAGGTCTGAACACTGGTTTGTGTAGCACCCACATCAAGGGCTTCACTCAGTTCTGGAGGACTGGAACTTGCATCACTTCTAGCAAGGACAAGATACCGGCACTCCTTGACAGCAGCCCCAACATTTGAGGGTTCCACTGAACTATCATAAGTGGTTTGTATTTCCATTGTCATTCAAAAATTACCTGGGACCCCACAACTCATAACTGCAGACAATCTGTCTATCAATGGAGGCCCTGTGCACCACAGCCTGCATTCGCCCTTGTGCAGACCATTGGGGGACTCAGGTCAGTGTGCTCTGCAAAGCCCAGTCCTCTTTGCTGGAACTTGAGGGTTTTGCCCAATAACCAGTGTTTTGGCTTCCTTAAATGCAAGGATTGGTAAAGATTAGGCCCCCACCATCCTAGTGGTTGCGTTCACAAGAACACTTTTTAGAGACCTTTTCAGCATCATAAGCAACACATGCAGCGATTAGCAAGGCTGACTCCCAAACCTTTGGAATCACAGTGTTTGTGGTGGGTAACTATTGTATTTGTACGTAGGCTCGAGGGGCTGGGGGGGCACCGGGGTAGCACCGGGGAAGCAGTAGATATTGTTTGAGTGATAGAAATCAAAAATGATATAATATGTAATGCAAGTTTGGTTTGTGTTGTTGTTGAAAATTAGTAGAAATTGTAAAAAAGAAACGGTTGTATTTTAGGTATCGGGTAATATTATCCCCACCAATAATATCAACATATACATTGTTGTGGGGATAGGCGATATTATTACTGGGGATCATTTATGGGGTTATTGGCACCGGAGGTTATGGGGGTGTTCCCCGCTCCATTAAACAAATTATGGGTGTTGCGGGGCTGTCCACCACAGGTTCCATGGCTTAATATCACCGCAATAAATTGGCGATATTCTTGTATGGCGATATGTTTGCAGGGATATTAACACATAGAACCGTATTTTATGGGTCCAGAACCTTTGAAAGGTTATATTTTTGGGATTATAATTTTATTTTATCATCACTAAATTTACTGTGTATAATCCTGGTGGCATTGGTTGTATAAAACGTCTTGGTGATGTAGATGCCTTCCCCGTCTTACCACGTGCAAAAGAATAAATGTGACACTCCCCAGACGGGGAATAAGGCTAAGAGGACTGGTTGCGAGAGTTCAAAAAATAGTTTATATGATTGGCATCCAAAGAACTCTGCTGCCCGAGAGTGCTTTGACAAATATCACAATTACATCACATTATAAAGGCACAACTTGTCATAGATGACGCAATTAGTATAGGGTGTCGAGGTGGTGCAGGATTGGTCAGTCAGTATAGGGCCATATAGTGACAACGTCATGGTTTCATCTGGATTGGTCGCTCCTTTGCCGGGAGGGTGGACTTCACGTGATCCCGTTGTCAGTGTCCAGGACGGGTGAAGGTCAGGTTGCTGTGAGGTGGGGTGATCACTAACTAAGCTAACATAATACATCTTTCTGAAGCATGCACTAAATAATTACTTTGCAATTCGTTTGAACAAATCATTGCAAACCTAAAAACGCCTTACATGTATTTACATCGTCAATAACAGTGGCTTATATAGAGCATCAGGTTAAAGGGCTTTGACCATCATGATAGCATTGGTTGAAGCTAGGGTCTGGACTCGTAAAAAATCTGAGGCACGTTGGCATTTGTTAGTATTGGGAGACGATATATTGCGACAGGGGTTAATGTTAGTCGGGGGTCTGCTTGGCAGGCATCATGGTGGGGTCCCATATTTGGTACATCAACTCTTGCTGGATAGACTAAGTACAGTGGGCAAATGCTCTAAAGAAGCGACTGCTTGGTTCAAATCCTTCTTGGGACCACATAGCATGAGAGTAACAAAAAATAATGTTTTCTCCATCGCCTCTACTCTCTTATGTGGTGTTCCTCAGGGATCTTGCCTGTCACCATTGCTTTTTAATATCTATTCTCGTCTTCTCTGTGCACTTTTGGCGGTTATGGGCATATATTTTGCCAGCTATGCCGATGATACGCAGATAGTTATTAAGTTACCTGGTGACTACCACCAAGATCACAAGCGTATAAACCATATTTTTACGGAAATCCAGAACTGGATGGCCACAAACTCATTGGCTCTCAATAACGCCAAAACTGAACTGCTCATCTTGGGTATCATCCAACGACTAAAGAGATTGGATGCTAAATATGAGAATTTTCTGATTGGCAAAAATTCCATCCAAGTCTCAAAAAGTGTTAAAACACTTGCCACCTCATTACGACCCAGGCGGTAACCATGGTGCTATTAGCACCATGGTTGCTGCCGGAACCTTACCGATTCCGCCATGGTGAATGGAGCAATTACCGCCCCATTCCAAGGTTGGCGGGGGCGGTAATTCCCCATTCACCATGGCCCTTCCCCATTCCCATTTTTGCCCCCATAGGGCTCAATGGGAATGGGGAAGGCAGTAATAACGGTACCGCAAATTGCAGCACCGTTATTACCTCCAAAGTCCCTTTGCGGGGCCTGTCTTTAACACCTGGTAAAACCAGGTGTTAAGGGAGGACCCGCAAAGGGACCTCGGAATAGGGCGGTAAGGGATTATCGCCACCAGTGCCCTTACCGGTACCGGTAATCCCTTACTGCCCAGGTCGTAATGAGGCCCTTGGAGTCTTTTTTGATCCCCAATTGTCTATCAATCGACAGATCAGCTACCTGAAATCCTCTTGCCATTTCTATATTCAGCTTCTTTGGCAAATACGGCCCTATTTGTCGAAAGAAAATATTGCCCTAACTGCAGCATCGATTGTGAACTGCAAGTTAGACTATTGTAACAGTCTCTTTATTGGCACATCACAGGCCAACCTTAAATCTTTTCAGGTGGTTCAGAACAGTTCTGTGCGGGCAGTGTTTGGACTCAAGCGTAACATGCATATTTTTGAGGCCAGGCAGAGCCAACACTGACTACCTGTTAAACAACGGCTGCAGCACAAGGGCCTGTCTATTGTATTTAAATGTTTGCGGGGCGATGCCCCTTCCTATCTTACAGCTAGGATAAAAAAGAAGCCTATTGGTCGTACATTATGATCCAATCATGGCGTCTCTCTGATCCAACCCTTGTCTTCATTGAAGAAAATTGGGGGTGCTAGTTTCAATCTGTGGGCTCCTGCCTTATGGAATTCCATTCCTGGATATCTGGCTGAGGGTAACTTACTAGCTGCTTATAAAAAACAGTTAAAAACGTACCTTTTTGATGCAAATCAAGGCTAATCTCTCTAGATTGCCAGAACAATTTCTCTCACTTGCCTCCTATAACATTCACGATACTTTGTGCAGGTCTGTGGCCGTTATACCGGCCTATTGTTTATTTATTTATTTGTTTGCATTTTTAAAGCGCAGCAGCTGCCCTCGGGCATCGTGGCGCTGCTACAAGAAAGTTTACTTGACATGTTGATTCGGTTACAGGAATGGCTGTGGTTTCAGGGTTACATGGGAACCGTGATCATGGAACAGTTGTAGCTTAGAGACATTGTTGCATGCAATAGAATAAAAAAATGGGATTCACTTAAATAGGGTGGTTTTCAGAGCTTTTCTAAAAGCAGTGTAGGATGTTTCAGCTCTTAGTTTGGGTGGTAGGGAGTTCCAGGCTTTTGGTGTTAGGACTTCGAAACTCGAGCCGCCAGCTTTGGTTCTAATGAAGTTAGGAATTGCAAGTTGGTTGGCATATAAGGTCCCTTTTGGGTCTGTGTGATTGGACTGTTTGAATCTGTTCATTAAGGTAGCTAGGGGCAGTTTGGGATATGCATCTATGTGTAATTGTGAGAGTCTTGAACTGGATGTGCTCTTTAACTGGGAGCCAGTGGGCATTTTGTTTTGCTAGCGAGATGTGTTCTCTCTTTGGTATATTGAGGGCTGCTCTCAAAGCGTTGTTTTGTGCACTCTGGAGTCTATTCATGTTTTTGGCCGAGGTACCTAGCAGTAGGACGTTGCAGTAGTCCAGTTTCGCGCCTATAGTGGCTCTGGGAATGTTGAGGCGGTTTGTGGTGGACAGGTGAGGTTTTACTGCGTTGATTATCTTGGTTGTAAGAGCTGCTGAGGAGGAGATGTAACTGACATGTCTGTCCATGGACAGAGTGGAATCTAGGTATACCCCCAGTGTTTTTACAGCTGTGGAGATGGAGATTACTGAGTTCTCGATGAGGAAAGTACTGTATTTATTGTCTAGCTTGCTGAGAGTTTCTTTAGGGCCCACTAGTAGGATCTCTGTCTTGTCTCCATTGAGACAGAGGCCATTGGCTGCCATCCACGCCTGGATGATGGCATAAGTGTTGTGTAGGGTTTTTAGGTCTTGCTCGTAGTCACCAGTTAGTGGGAGAGGAATTTGAGTGTCGTCGGCATTGTTGGTGAACGTTATGCCGAATTCTTCTACGTTGTTGAATTGTGGGAGTGTGAATAAGTTGTATAGAATCGGGGAGGTGCAGGACCCTTATGGTACTCCACAGTTGATAGGGCAGGGGGTGGCGGCTGATGCTTGGTCTGAGTAGACCCTCATAGCTCTGCCTTCCAGGAAGGATGAGATCCAGGCTGTGGCTTTAGTCAAGAAATGGGCTGTGTTGGTGAGATGTATACTTAGTGTTTTGTGG
Organism: Ambystoma mexicanum; assembly: GCF_040938575.1. Lineage (NCBI taxonomy): Eukaryota > Metazoa > Chordata > Amphibia > Caudata > Ambystomatidae > Ambystoma > Ambystoma mexicanum. The sequence goes on from NC_090925.1 coordinate 383,856,702, forward strand.
GCGACTAAGTCGAACGCGGCTGACAGATCAAGGAGTGGGAGGATGGCGCATTTGCCTTTATCCATGTTTTTTAGGAGTTGGTTCTTAAGGTCGAGTAGTGCTAACTCTGTGCCATGGTGTGGACGGAAACCAGACTGTCTCTTGCCTAGGATGTTGTGAGATTCAAGGTAAGCTTGTATCTGTAGGTATGCGGCCTTGTCGAGGATTTTCAGCAGGAATGGCACTGTTGTAATGGGTCTGTAGTTATTGGTTGAGTCTGGGTCTAGCGTAGGTTTTTTTAGTAGTGGGCGAACCCAAGCTTCTTAGAGGGAAGAGGGTACAGTGCCGGTGGCGAATGAGGCATTAATGAAGGTAGTAACAGAAGCTCAATTACCCCTCTTTTTGTCCGCCTTGCAAAGCGATCAGGGATAAGGGGATTTTTTGATAGATATATTTCTTACCTATCTAGAAGTCGCATTAAGACATATCATTGTCCAGAGAGCAATCAGAATAAAAAACACAAAATTTTAATAGGTTAAGTTATACACTTTTGAGAATGGTCGGTGCTTTCCAAAAGACACCTCCAAACTTAGGAACAAATTAGAACACATGAAATTAAAAAGTCCGCAAAAACACACACATATTCTATTTGTGGTGTCTAGGGTTAGTAAAGTGACAGTTCCAATGTAACACTTTTACAAATCAATTATTGGATTTCTTGTTCTGTTTGGGGAAACAAAGACATTGAATGCACAGCATGAGAGTTTTAACGCTGCAAGAAAAACACATTTGTTTTTGTGTCGGGATGTCTACATATGTTTCGGCACACAATTTGCATCAACACCATCCCTGGTGTTATGCTGTTCTAGTTGTGGCCCTCTTCAGGACAGGATGCTCATTTTAATTGACATAAATTCGAAAAACCAGAGATGTTCACTCTATTTTCCAATGCTGTAAAGAATGGAAATATGGAATTTGTGTTAGTGCTTTGACACAGTTTAAAAACTCTTCTGGTAAAAGTTCATGCGAGATGGATACTCTATTCTCCACATTCCCACTTGGCACTGACCTTTATATGTCAGACTCAAGTTTTTGATTTTTGTTGCGAACACACAATAAAGTCACTTCTTATTTTCTGTGTGTCGTCATGAAGTGAATTTCTTCTATATTATTTAGGCTTCAAGGCATCTATAGTTTTCTTCATTTTGGTCTTTTCGTCGGAGTACTTCAGACTTTGGACCTAAAGTAAATTTCATGTATTGGTATTGGCAAAACATTATCACCATATTTGTTTTTCAAAGTGCAGGATTCGCTGCGTTATTTACTGACCTGATAGTTTTATATCCAAGTCATGTGATTCTGTTTTTCGCTAAATCCTGTTGCGGCTGCACGTTTGCCCTATGTGCGTTTTTTTCCTTTTTCCAAGGGTTTCGTATATTTCTTTAATTGAACTGACCTGAAAGGACAGAACCAACATTATTGGGTATGGGCTCCCCATGTTGACAAAGAAGGATACTAGTTTCCACTCACTCGCGGGGTTCTGCGGTTGTTTTTTATATAGTAGAGGGGGCAGCAGACCTCAGCCATACGATTAATTTACCTTTAAGGAAGTTCACTGGATCAGTCTTCCTTGTTCGTCGTGCAGCTCCTCTTGATTTCAGCGCGGGGAGACCACATCGTTTGAATTCGATGTCGCGGGGGAGGAGATTGTATTTCTTCCGTATTCGCGTGTCATGTGACTGCCGCGTACGGATGCCAAAAGGCTACTGCTGTCTTATTGACAACGCGGGCAGCCATTTTCGAGCGTGTGTACCAGAGCTCTTTTTTATACTGGTTTTGTTGAGAAACAATTGTGCTTCGTTTGTTTTGATGCATTGAAACAAATAGAGGCAGTGTAGATGCTTAATTTGAAAGGTTAAAGCCACCCTCTGATATAGAGCCGTGTGTGGCCAACTCCATATATTATTAGAATCTCATTTTGGGATATCGAGATGCAGACGAACTGCTCTTTGGCCGTGTACACGGTGATGAAAAAACCCCTCTGGATAGTAATGAAATTCAGCCTATGGGCTTGTTATAATTGACAGAACACTTATTAGAAAAAACATTTTTTAGAAAGAACACTTTTTAGAAAAAGGCCTAGATAGCTTGGCCTGACCAGCAGTAACATCTTTTCACTCAAAAGAAAATACCCCACTCGACTGATGAATTTAAGCCATTTTTTACAGTGTCCAGATCAAAAATCCATTTTTGTTCACACTTGCGCAAGGCCAGATCGCGGTCTCCTCCTCTTTTTGAAGTCTGTACTGTTTGGATAATGAACCAGAATATTTCACATGGTTTATGTTTCAGAAGGATGTAGTGGGCAACTAGAGGTTTATTAGGTGTTTGGTTTCTTATGTTAGTCCGATGTTCTCCTATACGTATTTTGATGTGTCTTTTTGTTTTCCCAATGTACAAAAGTTGGCATGGTCATTTGATCGCGTATACTGCCCATTGGGAACTGCAATTTGTGAAAGATTTGAAATGCCAAAGTCTTTCTTTCAAGATGACACTCTTCATATTTTTCGTAAGTGAACAGACCGAGCACATGCCGCATTTAAAGTGTCCTGTTACCGATGGCATGTCCCAAAGAGTTTTTTGTGTTTCTGCTTTTTTAATTCGAGGATATGTGTGGACCAAATTGTCCTTCAAGTTTTTCTGTCTTTTAAATGCAAATCTCGGGGGTGCCGGATTGAAATCTTCAGTTTTTATAATATGCCAGTTCTTTAGGACTAATTTACGTAGTTTGTGGCTGATTGGGGTAAAAGTTGTAATACATGTCATTTTTTCCACAGTTGTTTTATTTGGCGGGTTAAGACATGTTTCTCGATCTTTATTTTTCGCATTTTTGTATGCCACGTTCACATGCTTCTTTGGATATCCTCTTTGTTCGAGGTGTTTTTTTAGTTGTTTGCCATGGATCTTATAGTCATCTATATTTGTACAATTGCGACGTACTCTTAGGAATTGGCCTATCGGTAGATTGGCCTTTAGGCTGGCTGGATGATAACTCTTGTACTCGAGGAGTGTATTTTTGTCCGTTTCTTTTCTGTATAAGTTTGTGGTTAAAAAACCATTTGTCTCTATTTTGATTTCGAGATCTAAAAAAGGAATACTTTTTGTGTTATGGCACATGGTGAACTTGATGTTGGTATTGCATTGATTTAGCCATTCTTGAAAATCCAGTAGGAGTGGGATTGGACCTCTCCATATTAGAAAGCAGTGATCAATGTACCTATGCCATGCGATGATGTTTGTTTTGAAAGGATTATCGGTGTGGTAGATGGACTTGGTCTCTACAGAATCCATATATAAATTAGCAATATCTGGGGCAAATGTTGCGCCCATACTGGTCCCGTGTCTTTGGTTGTAGAAACAATCTCCACAGATGAAATAGTTCTCCACAGTTTCTAAAACCAAAGACACGGGCCTCATTATGAGTTGAGCGCAAAGGGATACCGGGCACCAGTAAGGACACTGGTGCCGGTAATCCCTTTGCACCCTATTGCGAGTTCCCTTAGTGGGTCCCTTCCTTAACGCCTGGTTTTATTAGGCGTTATGGACGGGACCCGTTAAGGGACTTTAGAGCTAATAACGGTTATTAGCACCTTCCCCCTTCCCATTGAGCCCTATCGGGGCTCAAATGGGAATGGGGAATGGCTTTTTCAATGGGGACTTACTGGTCCCGCAAAGGTCAGAATAGACCGGTTAGTCCCCATTGAACCAGGGCGGACTTGTTACCAGTACTGGAGGTAGTCATGGCGCAAATAGTGCCATGATTACCTCCATACTCGGAATGAGGCTGATGGTGAGAGAAACGGTGGGGTCCATGTGTCTCATGATCCATCGATCACGTCCTTTCTGGTCTTCCTGGTCCCTGGCACATCAGGGGTTACTCGCTGTAGTACACCCAACATGGCCGTATACACGGAACGTGGTCTATCAACCTTTACGTCCTATGCAGCACGTTCTATAAATTAGCCACTCCCCTGTGGTTCCGCCCATCTCAACGCTACCGATAGCTGTGGCCTGACGTGCTCCGTAGTTCGTTCTCCTGAACTGTGTTGCTTCCTGGTTCCCGGACCTTCCTCCTTCTCCTTTCCTTCTACCTTCCTTGATCCTGTTTCTTCCGCATTCCGCGCAGACCGTCTCCATGTGCTGCCTCCATTCCAAGCTTCCTGGAGTTTCCAAAGATCCCGGACGAAGAAGCTGAATGAATCCTGGAATCCGAAGACCGCCGAGCGGGCTTGTACAAGACCCGAACTGCTCGGAAGAAAACCCCGACAAAGGACTCCGCAAAACAGAGAAAACAGGTGAGAAAAGGGGAAACCTGTGACAGATTGAGACGCCACCTGACCGATCTCGATACAGACATGGAAGCGGCCGTCCAGGATCTTATGCGTGGCATGCAAGAGCTGACGACCGAAGTGCAAAACTTAAAGGCGGAAAACGCTGCGTTAAAACAATTGGTGTTATCCCGTGATTCCGCCACGAAGGAGAGTGTAATTCTAGGCGGTGTCGTTGACAAGTACGACGGTTCAGCAAAGAGCCTTCGTGGATTCCTAGATTCTTGTTTGGTCCACTTTACATTTAAGCCTTATTATTTTTCTATGTCCAGGGCTAAAGTGGGCTTTATTATTTCGCATCTTTCCGGGAATGCCTTGACCTGAGCCACCCCATTGGTTAACTCTGGTGATGAACTCCTGGATGACTATGACGGCTTTATAGAGGCCCTCAAGACCATGTTCGAACGCCCGGAATAAGTTTATAGTGCCCAGGAATGTTTACTCGACTTTCATTAGGGTACCCAGGATTTGCTCACGTATGTCACACGCCTCAAACAGTTGGCTAAGGAAGCGGATTGGTCCTCTGAAGCTTGTTTTACTTTATTTCGAAGAGGGCTAAACGAAGAGATCAAGAACGAACTAGCCAGAGTTGCACGCCCGGGTTCCTTTCAAGCCCTAATGGATCTCGCTCTACAGATTGACTTTCGCATTCAGGAGAGAAAGGCAGAGAAAAAGAAAACCAAGATACCACTCCACAAAAACCCCATTGGAACCGCTTCGAGCTCAGAAAGCATTTCTACTGCAAGCAATGAGCCTGAACCTATGCAATTAAGGGCCTTCCGTGGACCCATTACCCCACAAGAGAGGATGCGAAGGATTCATACTGGATAATGTATGTATTGTGCATCCGACAAACATTTAGTAAGAGAATGTCCGATTGCCCCCCCACGGCGCTCGAGAAACGCCAGCTCCCGATCCTAAACGGAGCGCAGGTTTGGGAGAGAGATGTCTGCTCCACCTCTATTCCATCCTTGAACTCTCCTGGACAAAATTCCTTGGTAATCTTACAGGCCTTCTTGACAACATCCAAGAAAGAAATATACCCCAACCTGGCACTGGTCGACTGTGGAGCTATGGGGGTATTCATAGTTCATGAATGGGTCCTAAAACACCATATTCCTTACGAATCCCGGACTATCATGCAACCTGTAGAAGCAATAGATGGAAGACCCCTTTCTTCTGGACCTATAACCCTGCAGACCAAGGAGATCGAGCTTGCTATAAATCAACATCGAGAAAGGATAAGATTTGACATCATCAAGTCAGTCCATTACCCCATGGTTTTGGGAATGCTCTGGCTTCAAAGACACAACCCCTATATCAATTGGGCAGCGGGATCCTTGTTCCTGGGTTCTGAGTTTTGTATGTCCCACTGCTTACATCCAGACCTTGATCCTACACCATCAAAGGGATTCCCTACAACTCATCAGAACACAATCTCAGTCTCAAAAATCATCCGGGTCCCGGAGGCTTACCAGGAATATTCCGATGTTTTCTCCTCTGCCATTGTTCAGGCCTTACCTCCCCACAGACCTGAAGATTGTGCTATTGAAACGGAACCTTCCGCGGTGATTCCTTTTGGAAGGATGTTCATCCTATCAGAACCTGAAAAGAAAGCCCTTCGTGAATACCTGGATACAAATCTTGCAAATGGCATCATACGACCATCTAAATCTCCATCAGGGGCCTCCCTGTTCTTCGTTCTTAAAAAAGACACTAAAGAACTCAGACCGTGTCTGGATGATCGAGGTCTAAATCAATGTACTCTCAAGGACCGCTATCCGTTGCCCTTGATCTCAGACATCCTGGAGGCAGTATGATGCGCAGTTGTGTTCACCAAGCTGGATCTCAGGGGCGCCTATCATTTGATTCGTATCAGGGCATGTGACGAGTGGAAGACAGCCTTTAGAACACCCTTTGGGCATTTTGAATACTTAGTCATGCCCTTTGGACTTGCTAATGCCCCTGCGGTGTTCCAACGTTTCATGGATCGAGTGTTCTCGGACATGCTGTTCCTTTTTGTGATTGTCTATCTGGACGATATTCTAATATTTTCGAGGGAACCTCTCAAGCACGAAGAACATGTGAAAGCAGTATTACAACGCTTACGCGAAAATAAACTCCTGGCGAAGCCCGAGAAATGCATCTTCCATACTTCTACTGTTCACTACCTAGGGTTTGTCCTTACTCCCGATGGTATCGGTATGGATCAATCCAAGGTTAAGGCTATTTTATCCTGGCCTAGCCCCGCCTCGGTGAAACAGATACAATCCTTCCTGGGATTGGCTAATTTCTATAGGAAATTCATACCTTCCTTTTCCGAGATTGTCCAACCAATAATTGCTTTATTGAAAAAAGATGTTCCCTTCCATTGGACCATGGCCCAAGAGAAAGCCTTCCAACAGTTAAAGTCTGAATTTACACAAGCTCCCATTCTTGCTCGGTCTGATGTTAATCGACCATTCATAGTGGAGACAGGCGCCTCCAATTACGCCATTGGAGCTGTCCTTAAACAGCAATTCGAGGATAGCTTGGAACATCCCATCGCCTACCTTTTTCGGACATTAACTCCTAGTGAAACCCATTACTCCGTCCTAGAAAAAGAGCTGCTAGCCATCCGTCAAGCCTTCACAGAATGGCGTCATTTACTTCTAGGAGCCAAATTTCCGGTCCATGTCCGCACGGATCATCGAAAACCTACAAGTGTTGCAAGCCCTGGAATGTAGGAATAGTTGCCAAACTCGGTGGGTCTTCTTTTTTGCCCAATTTCAGTTTCAGATTCACCACGTCCCTGGAACCCAAAATGTAATAGCTGATGAACTTTCTCGTCGTCCAGACTATGAACCTCCGGAGGATCGGACGTATCCCAAGATGTTTCCTCATACCATATTCGTAGCTCAAGCAAACAACCTCCTGGAAGAGATTCGTATGCAAACTTTTGAAAGGAATTTCAGAAAGGAATCAATGGAACTTGAGAGTCAAGGGCGGAGACTTGTTCAAAGATACCAATCTGGTCATTCCTACACAAAGATTACAACAGAGAATAATAAATCTCTGCCATGATACTCTTCATTCCGGTCATCGTGGTATTTCCAACACCCTCCGTCTAATACAAAGACAATTTTGGTGTCCCAAGATGAAGACCGATGTACAACTGTATATTCAATCTTGCTCCGTCTGTAACCAGAAAAAACATGATAACCAGAAACCAGCAGGTCTCTTATTACAGCCTACACCACCAACCAGACCTTGGGAAATCATTGCTACAGACTTCATTGTGGAATTGCCGCCTTCTAGAGGTTATACCACTATCATGGTCACCATTGATCTATTCACTCATATGGCTCACTTTACCCCTCTGTATAAATTACCATCCTCCTCAGAACTTGCTGGTATTTTCCTGGAACACGTCTTCTGACTGCATGGACTTCTTTCTAAGATCATATCGGACAGAGGACCCCAGTATATATCTCAATTCTGGAAACACCTCTGCAGGATACTAGGGATTCAACGAGCTCTCTCCTCGGGATATCATCCCTAAACCAACGGTGTCACAGAACGAGTAAATCAAACCCTTGAACAATATCTTTGTTGTTTATCTACCAAAGTCCAGGATGATTGGTCACTTTTAGTACCAGTACCCGAATTCGCTTACAATAATTCGGACCATTCGGCTGTTAAGACCAGCCCTTTTTTCTGCAGCCAAGGATTCCAACCTTCGGTCTTACCTTCTGTTCTTCCACACCCTACACCTGTTCCTACTGTCGATTCTTGGATTGAAACATTCATAAATGTTCAGGGAGAAGCCAAAGAACATCTCGAAAGAGCGCAAATCCAAACCAAACACTGTGCAGATTCAAGGAGAAGACCAGGGCCTTCATACTCCATTGGGGATAAAGTATGGCTATCCTAGAAACTTCTACCCCGACATCTCAGACCGAATAAGTTGGCTCCCCGGTATTATGGACCCTTCTCTATAAAAGAGATCATCAATCCTGTGGCCTTTCGACTCCAACTCGCGGACTCCTGAATGAAGATACATCCAGTTTTTCACAAATCCCTGTTGAAGCCTTTCATCCAAACTACCCGGACTACTCTTAGACCTAGTCCTGTGCTTGTCAATAACCAGCTGGAATATGAAGTTTCTTGTATTTGTGATTCCCGATATAGACGAGGCAAACTTCAATACCTGGTGGAATGGAAAGGTTATCCACCCAGCGAACGTACCTGGGAACCAGTCTCAAATTTGAACTCCCCCAGATTGCTCAGAAGGTTCCACCGAATTTTTCCAGGTAAACCCGGTGGAACGGGTTTTAGGAGGGGGCATGCTGTCATGATCCATCGATCACATCCTTTCTGGTCTTCCTGGTCCCTGGCACATCGGGGGTTACTCGCTGTAGTACACCCAACATGGCCGTATACACGGAACGCGGTCTATCGACCTTTACGTTCTATGCAGGACGTTCTATAAATGAGTCACTCCCCTGCAGTTCCGCACGTCTCAACACTACCGATAGCTGTGGCCTGATGTGCTCTGTAGTTCGTTCTCCTGAACTGTGTTGCTTCCTGGATCCCGGACCTTCCTCCTTCTCCTTTCCTTCTACCTTCCTTGATCCTGTTTCTTCCGCATTCTGCGCAGACCGCCTCCGTATGCTCCCTCCATTCCAGGAGTTTCCAAAGATCCCGTACGAAGAAGCTGACCGAATCCTGGAATCCGAAGACGGCCGAGCGGGCTTGTACAAGACCCGAACTGCTCGGAAGAAAACCCTGACAAAGGACTCCGCAAAACAGAGAAAACAGGTGAGAAAAGGGGAAACCTGTGACAATGTGTACTGTGTGCAGGGAGCTGCAAAGGGGAAAGAAGCCTTTTCGTATTATCGCAGTGAGGCCTAGTTACCAAGATGGGGTCAAGGGGGCACAAAAATGGATGCCTTGTGTCCTGCGTGATGGTCCCATCTGCACAAGTGCCAACCGATGCTGACATTGCATAAGGGCAATGGGGGCACCCCCCACCCTTGGAGGCACATGGTCCAAGTTTGTACTAAGGAAAGGAGGGATGGGGGGGCCTACTGGCCCCTCACTCCCACACATTCCCCCTTTCGTTACATCTAAAGTAACAAACTATTAGTTCTTTTTATTCTCCCTCCGATAATACTCAGCTTCAGCTATTGCTTCATCCCAGGCTGGTGTACCTTTTATGGGCATCCATGCTCTACATACGCTTTTCAGGCTGTTCCCTTTCCTTGCATATTCATCAGGGGTACATGTCATATATATCCCTCCATCCCCATCCAGGTCCACCCATACTTCATTGTACCACTGCAGTTCTCTGGGTTCTTTTATGGTGGTATGATGTAGATTGTCAACCCTGTCACCATTCTGGTGATATACTGCTGTCATGCGATATTTTGGTGGGTTAGGTTCCCCAGTTTGCATTTGGGCATCTATCATGGTTGTTACTGTTGCCTGTCCGCCCATCGTTACCATCATCATACCTGAATTAGGCATAGATTTTGCACAACATCGGATACCTAATTGGCACACACAGAAAAATAGCATTATGAAGACGATGATAGGAACAAAACTTTTCATCATGGTGTTGAACCAGGACGGTATCCAGCTGAACATGTTGTCAAACCAGGTGGTTGGTTCTACTCCTCCTTCTTTTGACATTCTTTCTGCCAGGCTGTGTACCGCTGATATGACATGGGAAAGTGTTCCATTGTCTGCACCTTCAGATGGCACGAATGTGCAACATGCACTCCCTATTTTTCGGCAAACAACGCCGTCCATCGCCCTGAGGAGATCTAAGAAGTACCGGTTCTGCATCGTCATTAGGCGCAAGGCACGTAGCTCTACCTTTATCACGTTAAACCCTTCTTCAGTGTCGTTGGCTAGTTGGATCAGCTCCCAGCGCACTATCTGTAACCACTTAGCGTTAGTAGCGAAGCAAAGAATGTCTGCAGAGTTGAAAAGTTTACACTTCGGCGGGATTGCGGCAAGAAGAGCTGATGATTCAGAGGAGATGTAATTGGATGATCTCCTTTTGTGAGAGTGTTTACCTTTCAAGTCATTTTTTGACAAGAGTTCATATGCTGGGGGCTCTGTTACTTCTGATCGGGGCGCTGCCGATGTGTCAGCCGATTGCCCTGCTGCCGATATGCCAGCCGATTGCCCTGTTGCCAATATGCCAGCCGACTCTCCTTTTCCTCCTTGGAGGTGACTTTCTGGGATTACCATCAGAGCTGAATGTAGAGTGGCTAGGGCGCAAGTGCCCTTCCATGACGCCGGGAGATGCAGGTATGCTTGTTTGCCGCAGATCCAATACATGTCCATGAGGGCCGCTGTTCCTTTCTTCATATCTGGAATTATGACTGTCTTATTGCGTTGCCTGTTGGCGCCCATGGGCACTTTTCCTTCTCCGTGGAAGCATAGTTCATGTGGTATTTCTTTCTGCATTTTGATCGACTTTTCTAGTGCTGTGACCCACGTGAGTTTGGCAATGTGCTGGGACCAGACTGGGGTGCATGTTTCTTTTACGCATTGAAAGTTCTCTTCAGTCAGTCCTCTGAGTACCTCAGCTATGCACTCGATTGTTTCGTCATGTCATTTGTTTTCTGTAAATCTCGTTCCTTTTATGATGAAGAATGGTTCTTGATGCAAATCACTCCTTGGCGTCCGCTTGTGCATGTCCTCTTGTTCTGCAGCATCTCTATTGTAACCGTGTGTGCCTGGAAGGTGCTCCAAATCCTACACAATACGAGATGAATTAAACATTTGGCGTCTGGCAAGGGCACCTCTTGTGGCACCAGTATTTTGGGCGTCCCTGATGCGTGCGGTATGAGAGAGCAAACATAACAGCTCTCATTTGTGGCTTGCTTTGCTGTGGTGCTCATGTCTGAATACCATTTATTTGACTGGTCGGCGTGGCGAGGGGCTTCTATTTCATCTAATCCCAGGCCATGATAGATGTCATACCTTTTCCCATCCGCCCCCCTTTTCCCCTCCCTTTGCAGTAACTTATAACTTTTCGATAATGTATTGGGAACACCCCAGACCATGATGTATCATTAACATTATTTACTGTATGTTCAATTGGCGGTCCTGGTGGTTCGTGAGTAGCAGCAACATAAAATGAGGTTGTCTGTTCATTGATGTTCTTTTCAGTTAATTCATTTGACCAAAAATAATCGCCATCATATTCGTTTGTTTCATTGTTATCATACAGGCTTATAGCAGCAATTGGTAGGAGGGGGACAGTTGTTGTGTCATTAAAGTGCATCATAGTGTGGGTTACATTAGCGCCATTGTCATCAGCAGAATAGTTTTTTCTCCACATTGTTTTAACCCCCTTCCAAATTAGTACTGACCCTTCTCGTATCAGCTGTGCCCCACTCCCCCCTCTGTTCATATCATGGACAAGACATAAGAGCGTATAGTACCACGCCATGAAGAACAGCACTATACTTATTGGCTCTATTGGCAATCCTATCGCTAACTAACATTAAGTCATTTTCTGGGAGTGCACTCCTTTCGGCCATTGTGTTACCTGGAGGGACGATATAAAATGGTTAAGTGACAAGCATATATTCATTTTTTCATATTGCATAGTTTATTAATGTCTGTGATATTCTTCTTATTAGTCATTCGCATACTGCTATACATCTTTTAAACAAACCTTTTGTTCCTTTTTTTTCTACTGATTTACTTGTATTGAGCTACAAACATCATTTCTGCATCTATATATATATATATATATATATATATATATATATATATATATATATATATATATATATATATATATATTTCATATTTCTTGTCATTCACTTTGATAGAGGGTGCAGGACATGTGAGCAAGAGATAGAGAGAAAGAACAGGAGAAAGAGAGAGAGAAGAGAGAGAGAGAGAGAGAGAGAGAGAGAGAGAGAGAGAAAGAGAGAGAGAGAGAGTCATGCAAGCACATTAATATGCATTGTTCCTTTTACATCCCTTATAATTACGTTTCATCTGTATTCACCATTTCAGTGGTGCTCGTTTGCTCACACTGAGGGAGTGCTGTATCGCGTGCCTTCCTCACATCTGAGAGATGCACCCAATACTTCAGTCCCTTCACTTTGACTGCAGTGGGTGTACAGTAGACAACCTCATAGGGTCCATGAAACCTTGGCGAGTTCCACCGGCGAACAAAACTCCTTACGTATACATTATCTCCTGGCATTAATGGGCCACTTGGGCTGTCTGGGGCTGGAGTTACAGGGCCTCATTACGAGGTGGGAGGTAAGGGATTGCCAGTAAGGCCACTTGTTGCGGGTAATCCCTTACCTCCCTATGACGAGTTCCCTTTGCGGGTCCTTCCTTAACGCCTGGTTTTTGCAGGTGTTAAGGAAGGTACCCGCAAAGGGACTCTAGAGCTAATAACGGTACCGCAATTTGCAGTACCGTTATTAGCGCCTTCCCCATTCCCATTGAGCCCTATGGGGGCTCATATGGGAATGGGGAATGGCCCTGGTGAATGGGGAATTACCGGTCCCTCCGACCTCGGAATGGACCGGTAATTGCTCCATTCACCAGGGCGGAGTCGGTAGGGTTTTGGAGGCAGCCATGGAGCTAATAGCTAATAGGTCCATGGCTGCCTCCAACCTCGTAATGAGGCCCACAGTTTCTGTCGCAGCATTCTCAGTAAAGGGTAGTGCAATTTGTTGCGCTATACTACGCACTGCGCGCATCAACTGGGTAAGGTATTCTTTAAATTCTTCCCCCAACAGTGTGGTGGCCCGGTGCGCATCTGATGCTTTTCTTTTCGGGGAGAGTGGCGTATGAATACGCCTGCCAGTTACAATTTCATGGGGGCTTAAATGGTGGTCTTTGCTTGGTTGCATTCTCAGTTGGAACAGTGCTAGGGGCAGGCAATACACCGAATTCTTTTTGAGTGTGTTGCACAATTTTGACAATTTACTTTTGAGCAAGCCGTTGATCTTCTCCACCAGTCCGTTAGCCATTGGATGACAAATAGAATACGGTTTGTGCTTGACTCCTAGAAGCGATGTCACTTCCTTGAAGAGGTCATTCACAAAATGTGTGCCATTGTCTGATCTTATAACATCGCAAATTCCCCACCTGGAGAACAACTCCTGCACCAAAAACTTGGCAGCACACTTTGCGTCTGGGTGGGGGCATGGTCCTGCCTCCACCCATCTCAAAAAGGGGCATACCACCACAATCAAGTACCTTGCCCCATTACAGCTTTCCCCCATGTCCGCATAATCTATGTGGAGCTCTCTGAAAGGCCCCACAGGACTTGGTAAAGTCCCTCGCAATGTTCTTAGAGTCATTCCTGAACTGTATGTCTGACATGTGGTGCATTCGATTATGAATTTTGACAAGTGCTCCTACAGGTTGGGAATAAACCAGTGCTCCTGTATGTCTGCTGCGATATGTTGTTTTGTCACATGGGCCGGGAAATGCAACTGCTGGAATACTACCTCTAATAATTCCACTGGCATCACTACCTTCCCAGTCACCTCCTGTCTCCAGATCAGGACTGTAGGCGATTGCTTACACCCTCGTTTAGCCCATAATTCTTGCTCTTCTATTCGTGCTCTCCTCTGCAATTCTATTATCTGTGTTACTGGTGTATTGCTATACCATTCCTCTAATGGTTGTGTAATAGGTGTCTTGACAATGCATTCAATTGTTGGGGGTACATTGAAATAAGAGGCTTCTTTCACTGCTACGTCTGCTGCCGCGTTTCCCAATGAGATTGCATCTGTGTTGTTAGTATGGGCCTGGCATTTCACCACCACTGCCACTACTGATGGTTCTGCTAATGCTTTTATTAGTTCATTTAATAATGTAGCATGTTGAACTGGCGACCCACCTGTCCTTCGAAACCCTCCCCGTCACCATCTTGATAATCCTGAATGTACTGTTGTTGTGGCATAGGCTGAATCTTAGTATATGGTTACTGCACATCCTTTTGCTGTATGCAGTGCTTCAATTAACGCCACCAGTTCAGCTGCTTGTGCAGAAAAATGAGAAGGGAGGCGATTTTGGACAATCGGTTCATAATTGTCTTCTTCCATTCTCACCACGGCCATCCCTACATGTTTTTCCCCCGTTTCATTATCTATGGATGCTGACCCATCTATGAAGTATATTTCTCCGTCCTGTAATGCGTTCTCACTTGTTTTGGGGATATCATCTTCCTCTCCCTCGTTTGTTGCACAGTCGTGCTCCTGCATGTCTTCTACGGTACATGGCTCTGTAATGAATGTGGTGGGATTAACTGTTTTACATCTCACTACGTGCACATTCGGGCTGGAGATTATTATCTCATAAGCTGTTGCTCTCTGTGTTTTCAGTGTCGATTTGGATCGCTCTAAAATTGCAAAGAGTGAATGATCCGCGTACAACGTTACTGGGCAGCCCATTACAATTGTGGCGCTCTTTTCAATGGCGAAGGCCGCTGCAGCGAGAGCTTGTTCGCACACAAAGTGACCTTGCATTACCGCGTCCAGCGTTCCGCTATAGTAGGCCAATGGCTTGTGGCCTAGGGACGTTTTCTGTGTTAATACTGCAGTCATCAGTGTGCCATTGCAGTGTGAGAATAGGTAAAACTCCCTGTCATAATCTGGGTTTGCGAGAACTGGTGCGTTTGCGATCAGGTCTTGTAGCTTGAAGTATTGTGTCATCATTTCATTTGTCCATTTTATTGGGACATTATTGTTTTGGGACTCTTTCAATGCCTGTAGCAATGGGCGTGTATAGGCTGCATAATCAAGTATCCAGGCGCGGCAATAATTGCAGATGCTGAGAAATGTCTGCATATCTTTTACAGTTTTTGGTATTATGTGGCGTATGGCCGCTGCCCTGTCGGGAAGTATTCTTTTGCCGTCTATGGATATTAGTTGTCCTAGGTATAGGACCTCAGCTAGGCAGTATTTCAATTTTCCTTTATCTACCTTATACCCTTTCGTAGCTAGTAGATTCAACAACGTTACAGAGTCTTCTCTGCACTTGTCTTCAGTTTTACTGCAGATGAGTAGATCATCCACGTATTGCATTATCACGCTCTCTACATCAACATTTCCAAGATCTTCGTGTAAAATCCTTTTGAAAATGCTTGGGCTTTCACAATATCCCTGTGGTAATCTGCAGTGTTCATACCTATTTCCTCCTAGCGTGAACGCTGTGAGGTAACGGGAGCTTGGATCGAGTGATATAGAAAAGAAAGCATTTTTCAAATCCACCACAATGAAACATGTTGCTTCCTTGGGAATGCTGCACAGACTGATGCTGGGTTGGGGACCAATGGGAACTCTTTCTGAATGATGTCATTGAGTGGGCAGAGATCTTGTATCATTCTCCATGCCCCTCCTTTTGCTTTTTTGATCGGAAGAATTGCTGTATTACATGGGGAGTTGGATGGTACTATTATCCCTTGTTTCAACAGAGCACTTATTGTTTCTTGTATTCCTTCCTCCGCTTCTTTCGATAGTGGGTACTGCTTAACTCTTGGGGGTATGGCACCTGGCTTTAATTTTATCTTAATGGGTGTTAAATCATGCAATAACCCTACATCATGGGGACCTGTGGTCCAGACCTCTGGCAGTACCCTTTCCATATCTTCTTCAAAAATTGTAGGCAGCATGTTAACACTGGCCATGAGTGGGTTGTTTATTTCCCTGTATTGAATCATGATGTCACATGGTATACTTATTTCCATTATTATTTCCCCATCACTTTCATTATCAGTAAACAGTTCTTCATCATTTAAATCGTGCAACATTATGTTTGGGTCTATGCATAGTACTGTTCTCCATTCACAGCCATGTGTGTCCAGTCCTATCACCGCTATACATTTGCTTGAGACCTGAACCCCCTCTAAATCAATGAACAAGATGGTTCCTGGTACAACATCTGTATTCACAATTGGGTGGAAAATAAAATCTGCGGGCACCCTGCACTCCTTTCTTGTTATTTCTGGCACCACCCGGGCCAACACTATGATGACGTAAAGGAACATGTCCATGTCAATGGGCACCCCTCTTACTGCAACTTCATTTGTCATCGCACTGATCATTAGCATTGCTCATATGGAGCACACTGCTGGAGTTGAACACACTATTCCCCGCTCAGTAAAGGAGATGGTCAAATTCAATTTACTCAACAAATCTCTTCCCAGTAAATTGATTGGTGCATCTTCATGATACAGTAAGGGTGTGCGCACTGCTTTCCCCCCCACTGTTATATAAAGATCTTTTGTGTAAGGAACTTTTAAAATAGCCCCAGAGAACCCCTGCGTTTCCAAATTTCTTCCCGAGAGCGGAAACCGCCCTTCCATGAGACATGATTTTTCTGCTCCTGGGTCTACCATAAAGATAAACTGCTTGTTTCCTATCTCTGCTCCCACTAGTGGTTCCTCTTCTGCACGTAGGGTAGTGGATAGGATAGGACACGCAAGCACCCTCTGTGGGCTTTCCTAGTCTGCACACGTCTCACTGAGAAAACATTATCTCCTACCACTGTTGTGCCGCGAAAGGGCGCAGGCACACCATTAGCTGATGTTGCGAAAATGTTGTTGTTTGTGTTTCCTACTGTATTCTGTCTGGCCATGGGCTGTTGTGCTCTCCTCTGCTGTGGCTGTTGTTGCAGGGGTTGCTGTCTTTGCTGCATTTAGGGCTCACTATAATATTGATCACCTTGCCCGCCCCCTCCCATAGGTAACCCATAGGGGCTTCCTGTCCTGGGTGGGGATGTCCGTATTGCTGTTCATTTCCCATATGGGGCTGTCCTTGTCAGTACCACGTAGGCCGCATTCTACAATCTCTTGAATAGTGCTCCCATCGTCCACAATTCCAACATGACCCTTGTGATCCTCCTCTTATCCCTGGCCCGCCGAAACCTCTATTTCCCATTCCTCTGAATCCCCCTTGTGGCACCCGGCACCCACCTCATCCTCTTGTTGGTCTCCCTTGCCACTGGGGCCCTCCGTATTGTTCTTCTCCGTCCCACTGTTCTTGCCTTCCTGCAGCCCATGCTGCGGCCATTCTTACTGGTGCATTTGCTGCTCCGTCATCCCCTTTGCTGCTTTTATCAGTTGATGTGTTTGCATTCAGCGCAGCGACCTTCACTAGCTTATTCTGTACTAATTTCCCCTCGCCTGGCAGTCTTTTTTGAGCTATCTCCTTTTCTCTTTCTTTGATCCTCCTACAATGGTGTATAATTATATGTTGGATCTCAGGCCAGCCCTTGGCATCTATCCCAGCTATTTTATCCAAGGCCTTCTATACCTCCTCCGGAAGCGCCTTTTTGATTATGAAATAAAACAGGGCAGTGGATTGATCCCATGCCATACCTGTTCACTTCTCCACAGGTTTTGCACCTGGAGGATGAATTGCGTAGGCTCCTCCTCCTCTCCCATTGTGCACTGCATCACTAAGTGTAAATCTGGAATGTCTGGAAATGTGCGCCGCAATGCATCCCATACTTGTGCTCTAACGTTGTTGAATGGTAATCCATCATGGCGGTCACAACTCATTGTTACTCCTGAGAACCCCGCCTTCACCCATACAGCATCTGCTTGATCACCAACAGCGGACACCAACAAACTTTTCACGTCCCTATTGCTAATGGGACTCCTGCTGTGTTCTTTTTGAATGCATGTATCCAATTCCCCGCCCCGCCCGAAAGTGGGGAGAGAAGTTTCAGCAAATTGTTTTGTCCATTTGGGCCCACGGAATGGAGTGCGGCCTTCCTGCCCACTTGTGTATCAGTGGCATTTGTAATTTGTGCTTTCTCCCTATCTTACTTACCTTCCCCTTCTTTGTCTTGCTCACCAGCATATTTCCTACCCCTTTTCTTAACCGGCCCTGCCATCTTGGCGGCGATCTTTCATCTAAGTCATCAAAATGGAATGGCAGTGGGGATCCCACCGCCGCAACCCCTTCTTCATATTCATCGAGATTGCTCCATACCTCTTCTACTTCCTCTTCTTGCTCCCTGTCTCCTTCTTGTCTTTCCCCACGCTGGCTATCTGGGGTTGTTGGGTGTATTATTCTTACTGGCTTACCATTTAGATGGAACAGGAACTCTCCCGATTGCCACTCTTGCTCTTGCCCTCTTGGTATGGGTGCCGACTGTGATGGTGCTGATCGTGATGGTGCTGGCATTGCTGGCGCTGATTCTCCTGCGACGCTTGGTGGGGGCGTGAGATCTGCTGTTGCTAATGGTGGCACTTCCCCTCCCCCTGGCAACATCTGGCCCCTATTGCATAACGCTCTTAATCGTGTTATTTCCATCTGTGCGTGTGCAAGCTGTCTAAATCTAAATCCCCAGTTAACTGTGCTAAATTTACTGGTGGGGCACTAGTTGGGCCGTACAGCCCCCCTCTGTCATACGGGGGTGGTGCAGTGGCTGCTGCCTCCGCTGAGATAGACGGGGCAGGGCATGTGGGCACATATCGGGGCTCACTGTATCCCACCGTGGGCCTTGTCAACAACGGGAATATTTTAGTGGTATCACTCTCAGTTGTGGTTGTTGTACACTCTCCTCTCGCTGACCCAACTACTTCTTCTGGCGCTTTCTCTTTCTCAGGCTCTTTGTCTGTACCTACCTCACCTGCGGGCGTTATTTCCTCGAACATCCGCCACAAATCTAACACTTCTCTTCTGTTCTGCAACTGTTTTCCCTTACATCTTGCCAACAAATGCGTCGATACTAGATCCAATACCCTCTTATCAAAGGATCCTCCCTCTGACCATATGGGGGTTACGCTGTCTCCTTTTATCTCTGTCACCCATTGGTCATGGTATTTCTGTATCTTTTCACTATACAACGGGAGATGTCGGCAGATGTGCGCTAATGGTGTTACTCCCCCCATAGTTATACAATTTCCTGTGTGTAGACAAACAGACACTTGGTCAACCCTTTTTTTCACCTCGATTTCTTACGCAGCCTTCTTCTTACCTTGTTTTACTAACACCTTTTTAACAACCTTTCCCCCTTCACTGCTTACTGATACCATAAAGTATTTTGCTATCACTATTCGTTATTGACCATTACTTTGACCATTACTTAAAAACATTTTCACATGTATAGCATTTTCAATTCTCTTGAACAACCTTAATTATCTTTTTCACCTTGTATGCACATAGACAGTTACTAACAAATCAACATGCAACACCTTGACATGCTCGGGAACATATAACATGAAGACATATACCATTTAACATGTACTACCTATGCGCTTTTACTCCCCTTTTTTGATTATTTTAGTTTGTTACCCCCCTGTTCTAGCTTTCTCACGCACTCCCCACCTCTTACTCCCTCTTACTACCTTACCAAGAATCCTGCTCACACGGAAAAAGAATATTCTAAATTACTACTCCAAGTCTACTAAATATATGAAACTCCTACTATTTTCTCTTTATCTTCACTTATTTATCTGCACTGGACGAGACAATGCTACGCGGTGCCGCCTTCTACCCCGTTCGGGCTAGGTTTCCTCACTCTTCTCTTACTTCTTTATCTCCACAAAACCTAATGGCCAAATAAAGAATAGATCAGAAAAGCCTGAGTATCATTCAAACAGACCCTAACTTTCTTTTAGTCCATTGTTACCTGTTCCCCTTCTTCCTTAACTCTTCCCTTACCTCTTGGGAACTTTCGCAACCGGTTCTCACATGTTCAGCCGGGTGGTCCGAGAGTCACCGTTCACAGTCTATCCACAATCTGGTCCGCACCCCAACCAAGCCGTGGTCCGCCTCGGCGAGCAGCTTTTACAGTTGGGTATTTCTTAACCGGGAACCCTTGACCCCTTCTCATTGTGCGCACAGGCTGGTCGGCCGCAGAGGCGATGGTTTTGCTGGGGGGCGTTCCGGATCAAGCCGCACTGCACGGGCCTCGAGGCAACTGTCCCAAATCACGTTGCGGGGGTCACCAAAATGTAGGCGCCTTCCCCGTCTTACCGCGTGCAAAAGAATAAATGTGACACTCCCCAGATGGGGAATAAGGCTAAGAGGACAGGTTGCGAGAGTTCAAAAAATAGTTTATATAATTGCCATCCAAACAACTCTGCTGCCCGAGAGCACTTTGACAAATATCACAATTACATCACATTATAAAGGCACAACTCGTCATAGATGACGCAATTAGTATAGGGTGTCGAGGTGGTGCAGGATTGGTCAGTCAGTATAGGGCCATATAGTGATGACGTCACGGTTCCATCTGGATTGGTCGCTCCTTTGCCGGGAGGGTGGACATCACATGATCCGTTGTTAGTGCCCAGGAGGGGTGAAGGTCAGGTTGCTGTGAGGTGGGGTGATCACTAACTAAGCTAACATAATACATCTTTGTGAAGCATCCACTAAATAATTACTTTGCAATTCGTTTGAACAAATCATTGCAAACCTAAAAACGCCTTACATGTATTTACATTGTCAATAACAGTGGCTTATATAGAGCATCAGGTTAAAGGGCTTTGACCATCATGATAGCATTGGTTGAAGCTAGGGTCTGGACTCGTAAAGAATCTGAGGCATGTTGGCCTTTGTTAGTATTGGGAGACGATATATTGCGATAGGGGTCTAATGTTAGTCGGGGGTCTGCTTGGCGGACATCATGGTGGGGGCACATATTTGGTACATCAAGAGAATATCTTGCAGGGACACAGGGTTACACTGGCAGTAATTTTCCAATGGCGAGGGTGAGGGGGAATGGACAGATTTGTGGAGATGGATGCTTGGCTCAAGCCAGTTCCCACGCAGGGCAGTGATCTCAGAGGAAGAGTGAGTTGTTACATTTGTTCTTTGTTGCAATTACCTCCGGCTTCAGTGTGAGAATGGGGCTGTGGAGTTTTCCAGACATGGTGAGAGAAACGGTGGGGGCCATGTGTGCCATGTGCACGGAGCTGCAAAGGGGAGAGAAACCTTTTTGTATTATCGCAGTGAGGCCTAGTTACCAAGATGGCGTCCAGGGGGCACAGAACTGGATGCCTTGTGTCCTGCGTGATGGTCCCATCTACGCAAGTGCCAACCGATGCTGACATTGCATAAGGGCAACGAGGGCACCCCCCACCATTGGAGGCACATGGTCCAAGTTTGTACTAAGGAAAGGAGGGAAGGGGGGCCTACTGGCCCCTCACTCTCACACAGTGACCAGTATTGGCTATTGCCTGTGGCAGCAATTGTGTTACCCTAAATCTTTTCTGCCGTCTAAATCCATGCAGTGAGCCAGAGGGTGCCAAGGCTGAATGCTTATTAGATCTAGGCCCTCACTAATTCTGTAATGCACAGCGATCCAGTTCAACAGCTTTGTGGTGGACATTTGTTTTCTTCCTGCAGTAACAGAGGTCCTGCAAGTCCTCATTTTGGGCATGGTCCAAGTGGAGGTCTACAGCGCCTCTAACCCTGCATACATTAGGGGGAGACAGCCCGCAGGACTCCTTGAGGGTGTCTATTTAGTAACTCTCTGCTCATGTTTTCCTGTGGGCTGTTCTGGATGTGTACCTCAGGATGGGAAGCGCCAGTCACCCTCCCTCCATGCTCACTGCTCCCTAGTGCTGTGTGGGCAGTGAGAGAAGGTGATCGGTGCTGGGGACTAGGCGTGGGACCATTCTTCAAAGTGAGGTACCTCAAAAATGTTTTCTTTTTTTAAAGCATGAGTGACTGCTGTGTGTATCTGTGAATGTAAGCGTGTATGTGTGTTTGAGTGTGTAGTGGGGCTGGTGGCAGTGATGGAGAAGGCGGTGCTTGTTGGAAGTGCATACAGGGGATTGAATAGTGCTGGCACCGGCATTGTCATCTTTAATGAGCATGCATTCTTATTGTGGAAATGCTGTCATTACAGAGCAAGCAAAACCAGCACTATTGTGCGCTGACACTAACCATACTGGTCCTATAGGACAAAGCCAACACAAGTGGGTTCTTACACTGGCATTATTGGGCACAACCATCATGTATATTTGATTACATTGTGTCACAAAGTGAACACAGATTCAATTAGAAGCCAGACCAACACCTGCATCGTTCTCAAGTTTATAAAAATTGTTAATTTGGGTTTAATTACACTATAGAGCAAAAATAATAAATGGGTGCAAACTGCTAGCTTAAAAGAATGGTCAAGATAGGGTATTAAAACATGTCGGCTCTCTACTCCATGTATCTTCCTGGGTGGCTGATCAAATGTGGGGTGGTCTGTCAAGGAAAGACACTCCGAAGGTTTTCCTCTCCCGATGACGTCATCACGCTCGCACATCAAAGTGAACACGTTACATTCAAATTTCACCCATTTTGAATAGTTTTCAATACAGCGTACTAGTCAGAGGCGTTGACAAGGTAGAGCCAGAGTGGGCAAGGCCCACCCTAAATCTGTAAATGCCCACTCAGCAGCACTTTGTGGCCATTTACAGATGTCGATGTCACAGCAGTAGGCCCAGCTACACTAGCTTCAGGCCCCACTTGTTAGACAATCCTGGCTACGCCGCTGGGTCTAGTATGGATTACCTTGCGGTTGGAAAGAATCCTGCTACAAGACTTAGTTCTATTTTTTAGAGTAAGTTCATTTTCCTTTACCGTTGATTCATGTTTATATATTTAATTTACTCAACATACCATTGGCAGTCCTTTTACTGACAAAACCCCCTCCCTTTCTTCATAGACGCGTCATTGAGTTTAATGCAAACTTTCAAGCATGATCCTAAATTCCTCACTTAAAGAAAGAGGTAGTTGTTGTAAAGAGGCATACAGGTAAGGTTTGAAGCAAGTTCTTTTATTTTATCAACCTGAGCCCAGAGGACTCCACCTTCCTACACTCTCCTCCAACTGCATCCCATCCGAATCCCCACACGTAAGTAAACAAGTTGTGGAACAACAGGGTGTGGAATTCTAAGGCAGTAGAATTTCACACCAAGACATAATATAGATTATAACACTTCTCCCACCTTTACTCAATCACACCACACCGCCCAACCATTCTTGAAAACGCATGCACACTGGAAGGAAAAGACAAGGAAAGATGATGGAATGGAAGGAAAAACAGGGAGAGGATAATGCACCACAGAATCACACTGAGGGAAACAGATGAACTGGAACAAGGGGGAAATAGAGACCATTTTGCAAAAGGGCTGAAAGGAGACAAAATTACAACTAACCCCCCCACCAAGAAAGGCAGCTAATATGCAACCGACCCCACCACATACTCCTTATATTTGGCAGGGAGTTTCCTTACCCTCAACGGATAGGTCTTAACCTTGACAGGAACAGAAGTACTACGGCAGATGTTAATTCAGCACAACTACTTTGCTCCACCTCACCACCTGCATTCTGGGCAGACATCGGCACTTCACTACTGGCATTCTGGGCAGGTATCCGGCCTTCGTCACACGCATTCCGAACAGGCATCAGAGCCGCGTCCATATTGTGGCCACTCTGATGTACCTTAACACCCACATCACACAAGACCGAAGGATCAGATGACATGGTGAACACCCTATCCATAAAACCTTCGCCTGAAATGAATCCTGGAAAATTACCGCCCACGCTAGCCCCTGTGGCCTCACCCCCTATGGCTTCACTCATGGAACCCCTATCCAATACAACCACCCTCCTACGACTCCACCTGATTCCGTCATCCAGTTTGACATAGCCACGGCCAGTTTTGACCACTGTACGAGGTTGCATGAACTTACTAGCACCTTCGACTACAAACCTAGGGTTTTTGATCACAACACGGTCGCCAACCTCCACAGAAAGAGGCTTGGCACGCTTCAACTGCCCGTGTAAGAAGGTTGACTGCTTCTGACGCACACGCCTCAACACCTCCTGCATATCAACCTTTGATAGGGAACCCCCGTCCAGTGCCGGAACTCTCAATTTTGAGCCAGGCTTCCTTCCCCGCATCAACTCGAATGGGGATAACCCTGTGAATGCCGAAGGGGTCAACCTGTATGCCTTAAGGGCCTCCGAGACCACACTACACCATGGGAGCCCATTCGCAAACGCCAACTGTATGGCACCTTTCATGCGCTCCGCCAGACCATTCGCTCCTGGATTATACAATGCAACTCTATGGTGACGTATTCCCAGATTTTCAAAAAAACTCTTGCATGAAAACGGACACAAATTGTGCCCCGTTGTCAGTAACCACACCAGCAGGAATACCTTTCCTGTCAAACACAGTGGAAAGAAATTCCACCACTTTCTCTGATGTCGCGGAAGACAAGGCTGCGGCCTCCACCCACCTAGATGTATAATCCACCAATACTACAATGAATCTGAGACCACCTCCTAAACCTTCCATGGGACCCATTTTATCGACTGCCACCTTAGACCACACATTCTCAGGAATATCAACAGGCTAGATAGGTTGGGAGGAAGTAGATTTGCTCTTGTCACTAATGGAACAGGCCACACAATCCTTAACAACAGCTTCTACATCCTCATCCATCCTGGGCCACCAGTACACATCTCTTAGCCTTCTTTTGGTCATAGTCCTTCCCAGATGCCCCTCGTGCCCAAGAGCCACTAGCCTCCGTTTGAGTGACTCTGGAGGAATCAAACTCAAACCCCTGGCAACACCGCAAGGACCTTCCGACAATTCATGCCACACATGGCCATAAAGCTTGGATAAAGCCTCATTCTGAACTCCATTCCTAAGGGAAGTTTTATATCCACCAACACCGGGTCTCAGGAGCATTCCTCACTCCACAATTGTTCACCAACTGCCAGAGTAACACTTGCAATCAAAGTATGCTCATCATCCACCAACTGCCAGAACGTGGAAAACACGATAGACAATCCGCGACAGCATTCCTCACACCTGGAACATACTCAACTCTGAAGTTAAATTCACCCATGTCGGCCATCCATCTCATTATCCTGGATGAAGCCTGTGACAACCCCTTAGTCGTCAAAACATGAACTAAAGGTTTGTGGTAAGTGCGAATGGTATATATTCAACACCCCACAGGAAAGTCCTAAAATGTTTCGAAGCCCATACCGCAGCCAACACCTCCCTTTCGATTACTGCATACCTTTGCTCCGCTTCCTTGAGGACCCTAGACGCAGAAGCCACAGGGCGGAATACGCCGCCATCCTTCTGCTTCAACACTGCTCCCACACATACTCACTTGCGTCGACTGTCAACACAGTCTTCCTGGAAGGACAAAAGGAGCCCAAGGAAGGAGCCAAACTGACTTCCCTTTTCAATTTCTCAAACTCCCTCTGACATTGGTCAGACCACTCGAAATGAACCCCTTTCCTGAGCAAGGCCCTCATACCAATGGTCTTGTCAGCATAAGAAGATATAAATCGGCTATAATACTCAGCTAAGCCCATGAAGGACCTCAGCTGTTCCTTGTTGCTAGGAGAGGGGGCCTCACATAGAACCTTAACCAAATCATCCTTAGGATGTATGCCTTTGGCATCCAACGTATGTCCCAGGTAAGTCACACTAGACACACCTACCTTGCACTTGCTCAGCTTGACAGTCAGACCACTCCTTTTAAGCACTTCCATCACCCTCACGACCCTACAGTCATGCTCTTCGTGAGACTCACCCCAAACCAAAATGTCATCTTGAAAACATTCTACCCCTAGGATACCAGCGAAGAGCTTTTGCATAACTCTCTGGAACACGGCGGAGGCAGACGCCAACCCGAAGGGCATTCTACAAAAACAGAACGCATCAAAAGGGGTGACAAAGGAAGTAAGGGGGCGTGACTCAACATGCAGGTCTATTTGGTGGTACACCGATGAAAGGTCAAAAGTGGAAAACCAGGAGGCCCCCTTAACCAATGAGAGCATCTCATTGATATTCGGCAAAGGATGTCTGTCGACCCAGATCTTGGAGTTAAGATCTCTCAGGTCTACACACATCCTCAAATTGCCATCTGCTTTGCGTGCCAGCACTACCGGGGCCAACCATTCCGAACACTCCACTTCCTCAATGATTCCTGCTTCACCCTCCTAACTCTATGGACACTGGGAATGGCACCCCCTTTGAGAATTATTTTGTGGGCAAAACCCTTCAACTTGCCTAATTTGGAGGTAAATACAGTGGGAAATTTAACTTCAAGTTCCTCTGCCGTCAAAGGCGCGGCTAAATCAGACAAACCAGCACCACTACTGTCATTGTCACTCACGCTCAATACGGGGACCGCTTTTCCAGGGCGTATCTCAATATCTAAAGCAGCTTGCACATCCCACCCAACAACCGGATCCCCCTTTGGGCCACATAAAGTTTACCGCAGGTCCTACGTCCCTGAAATTCTATTGTAAGCCACTCAAAACCCAAAACCTTAATAGGAACACGGCCATAGGCGCATGGCTTGATGTCAGATGGAGACAAATCAGTGATTTTCTTCTGGAATTTTGACATATATAGTTCTGGAGAAATCATAGTGTAGGGGGATCCTGTGTCCACCATTAACTCTACAGGCAAGCCATTTATTGTCCGGGTGGCCCAGGCACTCTTCCTCCCAAGACCCACACTCAAAAGTAACCCTTCCTTGGCGTCCATATCAACAGCTTGGGAACAACCTTCATAGCCAACCACGGTGACATCATCATCGTCGCAACCAAAATCAACCATTCTCACTGACCCTCTGTTGGGCACAGCATTCTTGCACATGGGGGCATAGTGCCCCTTCCCTTTGTACTTTCTGCATTCTACATTGGAAGCGGGGCATTCCTTAGACCCAGCAGCATGCCCACGCCACCCACACCTTTCACACATTTCTCTAGGCCCCAACGTCCCTTTGGCATCCTTGTGTTTGTTCCTGGAATCTTCACTCCTCTGTGGCATTACCGCATGTACTACATCGCCCTTGTCCGTCATTTCCCTCACACTTTTCCTGGACTCCTCCATGGCTCGGGATATCTCTATAACTTTCTCCAAAGGTGGGTCTTTTTCAATCCACAGTCTTTCTCTAACCCTGGAATCGCTTGTCCGCATCATAACTTGATCACGGATGTACTCATCTATAAACCCTGTGAATTTACAGATGGCTATCAAAGTACGAAGGGCAGTTATATAGGAGTCAATACTCTCCTCAGCACCCTGCGCTCTTGAAAAAAAATGGTACCTTTCAAGCACCACATTGGCCCTTTTTCCAAAACGGGCTTCCAATTTACTGAGAGCAGATTCATAGGCCAGTACCACGTCCTGAACAGCATCACCCCCTTCACCACCTTCGGGGTGGGGTGCAAGTACATCTGGCTCCAGACGGTGTCTGAAAATTCTGAGCCCTTCTGTGCCTAAACAATTTAGCAAGGCCACCTCCTTATCGTTGTCTGTGAGCCTTGCACCCCAGCGGCTCTGAGGTACACCTTAAATGTATCTACCCATAAATCCCAAGCTATTGCAGGCTCGCCTGGGTTAGGAAGAAAGGCAGGAGGGGGGCGTGCATTGCTGTTTTGCATGTCTGGCAGGTGCTGAAACAGACCAAGTCAAAAGCAGACTAAACGAACACAAATGCAACGTTCCTTAATTGCCTTGAGGATGCGGAAACAAATCACTCTATTTGGCAACACTCACAAGGACTGGAAGCTTAATGTCAGCATAGAAATCAGCAATGGACGCAGTAGATCCCGAGATAACACACAGCAAGGTTCAATGTTACCAGAACGGTGAGGAGAAGATAGCTGGCAGACCAGCAAGGGTTAAAACATTTGAACGTGTCAGGAAACAGTGTTTTAGAAGGAACGGACACGCCCCTTCCAATCAGCATGCAAGCACTCCCTTCCCGTGTACAGGCCAATAGTGCTGCCGAAGGTGGCAAGGTAGGGCTGCTCCGTGGGTGTGTCAGTAGATCTCTTTCCCAATTGCACGCGGGTGCGTGAAGGGTCAAGCGCACCTCGCTTGGTGAAACTTCCTCACCTGACGCCCTTGAGCAGCTGAGTGTGCCGGCACCACGCTCTACCCGGGGCAGGGGAGCGCAGGCCCACGGTGAAGGGCACATAGTCCTCCGAGCCGCCACATCCAGCCAAAAGCCCCGGGAATGCAACAGGGTCTGCTCCGGACTTCACTTCCTGGTTCACAGCATCGGGCCTCAGTCCTCCGAGCCTCCACGTGCAGCCAAAAGCCCGGGGAATGCAACAGGGTCTGCTCCGGACTTCACTTCTTGGTTCACAGAAACGCCGCGCATACGGCCCCTCAAGTCTCCGCGTCGGGCCAGCAGAGGTCTGATCCGGGAGGCACTTCTTGGATCGAGGAGACACCGTTTGGCGAGTACCGGTGGTCTCCATAGGACGGCGGACCCACCCCGACGCTGGGAAGGACACGAAAGAGAGCTGCTGGGCGCTTCGTTAAGACACGTGGGTTTGCAGGTTGATCACCTCGTCGCCAGTGTTGTAAAGAGGCATACAGGTAAGGTTTGAAGCAAGTTCCTTTATTTGATCCACCTGAGCCCAGCGGACTCCACCTTTCTACACTCTCCTCCAAATGCCTCCCATCCAAATCCCCATACGTAAGTAAACAAGTTGTGGAACAACGGGGTGTGGAATTCTACAGCAGTAGAATTCCACACCAAGACATAATATAGATTACAACAGTAGTCACGTCTATACTTCTTTGAGCATGTCTTATATGTCAGATTTCCTAACTTGCTTCTCAATGAATATTCATTTTAGCTTCGGTTATTTTGTAGAGGAATATTCTCTCCCATCATCTCCTATTTTTCTTTGACTCTCTTTGAAAGATAATTTGATATTTCTCGCAATCCATCCTGAATCTCCCATCCTGAATCTCCCATTTGCTGGTACCGTCTGAAGACAATAGTTGTATTGAACATGTCTCAGGAAAAGGGGAAAGGGGAAGTGGCTGTGATGAGGCTGCAAAAGCAGAAATTCATTGAGGGGGAACTGCATGTGCTGTCGGATGAGGTGGTCGCTCATGCAGATGACCTGTAGGGCTGCGGACAGTGGATGACCTCTGGACTAAGGAAAGCTGCCATCTACAAAAGGATCCGGGACAGGTTGTGGTAGTGGGCATTGTTCCACAGGAAAGCGACGACTGCTGCAAAAGATGCAACAACTTCAAGGCCAGGGTCTGCAGCCTCATTACCATTCACAGGCATGAGACTTCCGCCACATGGGGCGCCATCGTTGAACCACTCATCCAGATCCAGTGGGAGGAAAGGGCCAGCAGCATCCTCCACATGGAATGGATAGAGGGCGTTGGGTGTCCTGAAGTGGGAGCAATTAGCCCACGAGATGCTGGTGAGTCTTTAAGTTCCCTCTCCCATGAGAATGCACAGGGAAAATGCATGTGTCCCCAGCATAGATGGACCTAGAAGTCTGGTGAATGGGCAACCACATGGCAATCTGTACAACGGCACTGTGACTACATACATGTGCACGGGAAGTTGGGAAACTGTTCAAATACACATGCTCCATAGAGGAAAGGTGCATTTGAAGCCATGGAACCATGAGAAGCACCCATGGGTGCCGTGAAAGTCCAAGTTGCAAAGTGAACAAGCCACCACATCAACAAGCCATATTGGCAGGCCAATAATGCATGTGCTGAGTACACCGTCGGAAGACACTGCTCCCACCTTGCACAAGCTGTACTCATTGGCCTGCAAAGGAACCGGACCATCAGACAAAATGTGTGTAGGATGACTGTTCATCATGTTGCAAAAGTGTCCCACTAGCCCACATACTAGTATGCATGACCCACCCAACAGGTTCACAGTCGAATCAGGCTGATGAGGCGGGGCCCTCCACTTCCCAGAAGACCTCCACTGGTGGCAGCACACCAACCTCTACCCCTGCACAGGCCAGACATGGGGAAAAGCAGGAGGAAGAGCCGGAGCGAGGCACCAGTGGCAGAGCACAGCAGCACAATGTCAGCAGTGGTGAGACAGCCACAGTCCCCACAAGTGTGGCAAGTGGCCTCTCCACCAGGCCTGCACATGGCACAGAGGGCACAGCACTTTATGGAGGCACTCTACATGCTGCTGCAGGTGCCGCACCTTCAGCAGCTGTGACCGCCACACCACAGCCGGCCCCTGTGGTGATCCCTGAGGAGCAACATTCATCCAGGGTCATACTTGGCACAACACCTGCACCCACCCATCTGCCCCCTTAGGCCCCCCTCGTCACCTGTGGCAGACAGCCATTCCCATCTACAGGGTGAGCTGGATAAAGGGAGTGATGGCAGTGGCACACCTGACGGGGATGTCTCTGACTTCAGGTCACCCTGCTTCAGGCTTGGCCCTCTCCATAGTCTAGAGACTATGCATCAGCATTCATTTCATGCAAGCTGGGAGAGGCTGCATGCCATAAAGTGCTGCAAGGTCTGCAGTGATGAAGGTGCAGCATCTGCAGGCAATACGGGACAGTGTGCAAGGCTCCTCACAGAATATAGCAAGGTCATTGGACAGCCATTGCTGGAAATTGCTATGGCGACAGCTGCAATCACAAATATGTGGCCAACCTTCTCTGGCGGCCTGCACATAAAGGCTGCTCCGGTACGGTCAATGCACTGGAAACATCCCTTCAGCAGGCCAATGGTTCACTCAATGCAGAGCCTGGACCTGACTTGTGCCTCTTTGTAGGCCACCTCATGTGGCGTACGCGGATTGCGCACAGGTGATATCAGCCATGGGAGCTGGGGGTAACCAGAGTAACCTGCAAAAGCATAGGACATAGATATCAGTCACAGTGCATTGAGGATGTGTGGCATGTTACATGTCTTGTTGATGGGCACTCTCTTGATGCAGTCATGGCGCATTTGTACAACATGGTTTTCATTCCCAGTAATTAAATGAAGTGTGATATACTACGGGAGTACATTTATTTTTTTAAAACAATTTTATTGATTTTTTAACAACAGTGTAATTTATCGACTCATATATGCATTCACATGACAATGTACAGCCGATGGTGTCTGTTTGTTCCCTTCGCCCCAAAACCCCCCACCCACTTCACAGCCTATTCCACATTTGTTATGTCCCATCACATTACATCTGACTGAACTGAGTATATAGATTTGTCACTGTTCTGTCAATTGCGATGGGGCATTTATTACCATTTTGGTGTCACAGAGGCTATCAGTTCCTGTAACATATGCTTCCAGGAGTCCAAGTCTATATGTTTTGTTCTCCTTGGCTTCGACGGGCCACCTCTTGCCACACTGAGGTTTCTGCCGACAATTTTTGGAGATCCCTCCACCACAGACTTACATCCGGACTCTTGTGCACTTTCCAACCATTGCTATTCTACATTTTGCCAGGATGTATGCTAGGTCTTTCAATGTACTTACATGTCTTGCTTGCTTCGGTCGTGCAAAAATGCCAAGCAAAGAGGCTGTGGGAGATCGAGTGTCCATGTTATACCTGCCTTGGCTAGGGACTGAGCTATATCTTCCCAGTACTGTCGGATCTTCGTACAAGCCAAGAACATGTGTACCAGGTGCGCATTACTCAGTCCACATTTTTGCCAGGTTTGTTCTGTTGACTTGCTAAATTTGGCAATTTTCTTAGGGGTTAAGATCGCCCTATGGTTTACGTACAACTGAATTAACTGAAGTTTTGCATTTCTGGTCACTTTTTTATGATGAGCTGTAGCTCTACCCCAGACTTCACCTGTCAATTGTTCCTGCAAGTCTGCTTCCCAGCTTCGCCGGGTCTGCACAAGCATATTCCCCCGCCGTGATATCAATAACATGTATATTCTCGATACCGCATGCCCTTCTTCTGAAATATCATAAAGTGTTTCTATTATTTCCTCCTCCTGAAGTTCCCTGTCTGTTTCCGGATATTTCTGCTTTAGCTTTATGTGGAGCATATATTATGTGCTGTACTACATGTACGCCTGTTTCTGAGATGAGTGCACTAAAGTCCATTGGTCTCCCGGCTCGTAGTAAGTCTCCCACCATCACTACCCCATGGGTTCTCAATACTTCCTCACATTTAGTCTGAATTGTGGGTCTTCCACCTTTAGTGTCACCAATGGGATCTGAGGACATTACGGTGACTCTTTCTCTAGAAAGCGACAAGCCCTAAGCCATACTGTCCTGCCCAGCCTCAGCAACAGCAGGGGTTTCGGGTCATGTGGCGCTTCATCCATATATGTAGCAACAGGGTGTCTTGAGTCTGTTCGTCTGACAGCCAGTTTGTGACAAATTGAAGTTGGCTCGCCACAAAATATGCTTCAAAACTGGGCACCTATATACCCCCCTGATCGTACGGGCTCTGCAATTTCGTTAGTATCATTCTGCATCTCGAATTGTGCCATAAAAAGCTACAACATGTAGTGTCATGTTTTCTTAAAAAAGCCTTTAGGTATGTCATCCAGGACGTGAAAAAGTGAAGGAGCCTCGGAAGCACCACCATCTATAACAGAGCAGCCCTACCCATCAGTGAGAGCTGTAATCTGGCCCACAAGGTCATGGATTTCTCCATTTTATCTACTGCCTTTAGTGTGTTTTGTATGTGTTCTGTCTTGGGGTTGTGGAAAATATCTACTCCCAGGTATCTAAATGTGTACACCTCCGACTTAATCGATAGCACTGGCAATGTGTTCAGGCGTTTCCCTCTATACCCTTCTAAGGGGAACAAGCACTATTTCTGCATGCTAATCGTCATACCCGATAGATCTGCATAGCACTCAAACACGTCCAAAATATACTATAGGTTAGTCTTCGGGTGCTGTAAGCATAAAAGCATGTCGCCAGCATATAGGGAGATCAAGTACCTACTGCATGTGTACCTATGCCCGCGTCCTGATATTCCTTCCGAAGATACACCACCAAGGGTTCTATGGCCAATATAAATAACATAGGGGATCAAGGCCAACACTGCCTTGTACCTTTACCTAGCAGCCATTGGTCCGAGATATGGGTGCCTGTCTTAACTCCCGCTATTGGACTGCTATATCGCAGCCGTAGCCATTTAATGTGTGTGGGCCTCATGCCAAAACTAATCATTGCAGCGAGCAACCATGACCATCTAACCAAGTCAAATGCCTTGACTGCGTCAAGCGAGGCCACAGCATAATATTGAGTACAGTCATGGGTGTAATCAATTATGTGGTGTAACCTCCTCAGGTTACAGGTAATAGTCCTGTCCGGAACGTATCCCGACTGGTCCGGGTGTATACGTTTGGATATTACTGACTTAAACCTATTGGCTAATAGGGGCAGAGTATTTCCCCATCCTGATTAAGCAACGAGAGAGGTCTGTAAAATCTGCAGTCAGTGTCGGGCTTGTTTGGCTTCAATAGTGGGATGATTATTGACTCTCTCAGCGACATTGTTGGGTACCTGTGTCTAGCACTTCATTTAGCATTGCTAGCAGCGGGGGCATTGTGGGGTACATTTACCAGCCCAGCAGAACTCCCCCTACACAACTAAACTGCATTTTCAGCAGTTACAAGAAGAATGGCTGCGCTGGCTCTGCAGAGCACTTATTCCCTTGCATCAAAACTGCGTTTTAGCAGTTACCAAAAATAATGGCAGCACTGGCTATGTTGAGCACATATGGGGCGAGATGAAACATGGAACACCCCGAGAATGACTGCAAGTGTTTTCTTCATGTGCACCAAAGAAAAGAATTCAAAAGCAGTGCTGCTAAGCTGCCAGCTCAAAATTTCCCACTGAAAAAGAAAATATTCGGTGCTCAAAATGACTGCGCACTGATGCCATTTCCATTTATTTTCAACATTACACAGTTTGGTTCCAGTAAGACACATCTATGTTCATCCATGTTCAGGTTGTACACCACCAAAGGAGGGCAGTCCTCCTAGAAAGGCATTATGTGTCAAGTAAAATCTGGGAAATAGCAGAGAAATTCACTCCAGGCCGCAACAAAATAACACAGGCAAACTCTTCACAAAAAGCTCTCTCTCTCTCTCTCTTTGCTTATGTCAGTTTCAAAGAACCCTTGTGTTGAACAGATTGCCACGACCCTCGCCCAAAACCCCCTCTGGCAAACCCATTGGCCAGCTGGAGTCAGGACTCGGGCCTCTAGAGCCTGCCATCCTCTTCCAAAACCCTCTTGGGGCCTCTCCTGGCGCCTATGGCACCAGGCTCATACACCATAAAAAACATGTGCTTGGGAACTACTTAATGTGTTGTCAGCCAACATGGAGGCATCCACATAGCTTGGTTCCTTGGAACCAAGCTATGCGGTCTAGTGTTTTGGTTGCGGTAGCCTAGGGACTACTTTACCTGGACTATTTTGTTGGGGCTATTTAAACCACACTCGAGCAAGACAACACGCTTCATGTTACTTTGCAGCTTGCAACGTGACGCTCACCGCGTCCAGGTATTCCCTCGAACCTCGGAAAAGCAGAACCTGCAATGAGACAAAAGGAACATCATTAGCAGCAGCATCTTACCTGCAGTCTTCATCTTTAGCCACTCGCAGCTACTGAGAACAGCTTCCTCGAATCTGCACGCCTCCCGGACAGAACGACCTGGAAGAGGAAGATAGAGGCAACATTAAAGAAAGCAGTAGAGACATTTGCAAATTACGAACTGCTCAAAAGGCTTACCTGGCTGGTCGCCTCTCGGCTAGCACCACTCTGGACATTCCACTCCCGCCGAAGAACACTGCGACCTACATGGAAGGAAAGCACAGGTTAGCAAAGGCAAGACTTCGCAGCGCTGTGCATAGCGTTTACTTACCGCATCATAGCGCTCTAAATGCACCATTATTTACCAGTGGGGCTCAACCAAGCCAGTTCACCACCCTGAAGCTCTGCATACCTAAGGCAGAAAGAAGAGACATTTTAAACAAAGAAAGGCATGCAGGATAGCAACAAAACTAAAGAACAGCAATAAGACCTACCTGAACAATATCAAACGGGCCGGCGTCAGTGAAGTAACTGGACCGCACATGCCCATGAAAGACAACACGCCCCTGCAAAGAAGGCAGGACGGAGAGCATGCCTAACTCTACCACAAGGCAGAACCTTCCCCGCAGACCACATCAGGGCAAAGCTGAGAAGCATACCAGCGAGTAATCCGGCTGAGTGGCGTCCCTGTGGATACCAGGTGAGCGTAACAGAACGCAAAGCGACCATAACAAATCCACCTGGGCGTCATGGAGACATCAGAAATGGACCAATTGGTCCAATTACTAGGAGAGCTTCATGCTGAGGTTCATTCTGCCCGACAAGAGACTAATGCCCTCCAGAGAGACCTAATAGTGACCAAAGAACGCACTGAAGAAATTAGCAGGCAATACTTGCAATCACAGGCAGGACAGATACCTCTACCTGGAAGCAATCCAGCGATGCAAAACCCTGCCATACCATCCACTACCTCCACTCTGGTACAGATCATGTTACCTGGAACAGTTCCCCTGGCACCACCAGAAAGGTTCTCAGGCGACCCACGGACGTATGCGGCATTCATCAATCAGTGTCGCCTTCATTTTCTTTGTAGGCCTGGAGCATTTCCAAACGACCAAGCTCGGGTAACTTTTGTCTTATCATACCTGAGTGGTGTCCCAGTGGTAGTGCAGCAGATTGGTCGGTGCAGTTGGTAACCCTTGACGATCCTCTATTACATGACTTTGGGGGGTTCCAGAGAGAAATGGAAAAACTTTTTGCTCACCATACCCAGGAACAAGCAGTAGACAATGAACTCTTGTCCCTCCGACAGGGAAATCAGGACTTGTTAACGTACATTGCTACCTTCAACAGACTGGTTGCCGAAGCTAGCTGGCCAGAAAACAAAAGAACCACGTTATTCCATCGAGGATTACGAGGCGAATTAAAGGACGTCTTAGCCCAGTTGGTTGATCCACCCAGAGACTGTGCCGAATTCATAAATCTGGTCGTGCAGCTAGACGACCATTTGCAGGACCAAAAAGCAGACGGGTCTAAAATGGACCCTCGGACCGTGTATTTTCGACCAAGGGAAAACACACCCCGTGTACCTGAAAATGCTGTAGAACCCATGCAGATTGGAGGGATATGGCCTCCATTAACAAAACAAGAGCGGGACAAAGGAAGACAACAACAACTTTGTATTGTGGGAAACCAGGACATTTCCTGAAGGACTGTCCAGTAAAACCCCCAAGAAGAACAGTCGGGGCCACAGAGAAGGATGAAACTAAGAAATCGGAAAACTACCAAGCTCGACAAACGTAGAGGTCAGTTTGTCGAGTGAGAAGAAAGAGTTGCTGACCTCGCACTTTGCAATACCAGTGATCTTAATTAACCACCAACAGTCGTCAAGAATGCATGCTGTTGAAGCATACATCGATAGCGGAGCAGTTGGAAATTATATTGATCAAGAACTGGCAGCAGAGATGGGGCTTCCTTTGTGTACTAAGCCAACTATGGACAAGGTAACCACCGTGGATGGGACAGAAATCGCTTCCGGACCAGTAACCCAGTGCACAGCCAGGGTAACCTGGCTGTGCCAGGACGGGCATTGGGAGTCTATTTCATTTGATCTCATCAGGGCACCTCAGTTCAGGCTAATACTGGGGATGCCATGGTTGGTTGCTCACAACCCTTTGATAGACTGGCGGGCACGAAAATTAACCTTCCCCAGTGACTGCTCCCCTGCCTGATATTACCAAGAGGAGAAACCCGACATCTGTATCCTCATGACTCCCGGAGCAACAGTATCAACCCTGGGAGCAGCTAATACCTTGTCAAGTGAATACCATGATTTCCAGGATGTTTTCCGAAAGGACCAAGCCAATACCTTACCGCCGCACAGGCCCTATGACTGTCAGATCGACCTTGTTCCTGGTGCACAAATCCCTTGCGGCAGGATCTACGCTCTCACAGAACTGGAAAACCTTCATTTGAAATCCTATTTAGACCAGTACCTTGCTGGTCCTTCGAATTCCCCCGCAGCCAGTCCTTTGTTCTTCGTACCAAAAAAGGAAGGAGACTTGAGAACCTGTATTGACTACCGCGCATTGAACCAGATCACCATGAAGAACTGCTACCCCTTGCCACTTATCCTTGAGATGCTAGACCAAGTTAAAGATGCCCAGATTTATACCAAATTGGACCTTCGAGGAGCGCACCACCTGGTTCGACTCAGAAAAGGAGATGAATGGAAAACTGTCATGATGCCTACCCCCGGGGACCCAGACCAAGTCCAGCAACCCCGGAAGCAGGCATCAAGTTATCCCAAGCAAGCCCAACAACCCCTGCTAGGGGCTATTTGGGTGCAGTCCTGGCGGCTATGGCGCCAGGCTCATGTGGAGAGTCAGTCCTGACGCCATAGGCGCCAGGCTCATAGATGAAAACTTACCTGATGCAGACCATGCTGCAAACTTACATGATGCAGACCATGCTGCAAGAGCTCCAAGCCAAAATAGGCTTGGAAGGGACAACTTTACCTAGGGACTATTTTTTTACTCGGGTGGGGTTGGGGAGGAATACTTACCTGGGACTACTTTGGAGGCTATTAATACCACGCCCGAAGAGCAGCACACGCTTCGCGTTATTCCACATCCAGCAGCATAGCGTGCCTGCAAGTCTGCATCCAGTCTTCTGCCACGCCCGCCTCGAGTTTGGAGCTCCCAGAAAAGGGGAGAAAGAAGGAGAAAAGGTTAGAACAAGAGCAATACCTTTGATCCTTACCTGAATTCCCGATCCATCGCGCCTTCGAGCTGGAAGAAAGAAGTTATTTTATGCGTGTCGCCTCGCCGGCTGCAGCGCCGCGCTGGACTCACCGGCCTTCGCAGCATCTTCACATTCCACCGCATCCTCCTGCATGTTCCTGACGCACTCCGACACCTAAGGAGAAGACAAGAACAGCAAGGTGAGCCAAGGGAATACACAGAGGAATATTAGTTAACCCCCCATAGACTTACCTGATTTTACCAGCGGGGGTAATATTCCTCTTCACGGGTCAGCGCAGCTTCCACTGCATCTTTGCCGAACCCCGGCCCCTAAGGGGAAACAAAAGGACAGCAAGGTGAAACAAAGGGACTAACAAGGGGAACCCTCCTCACCACAATAGACTTACCTGATTTTACCGCCGGAGGTATTATTCCCCGAGACTTCATACTTTTTCTCAGCGCCTGAATAAGGGAGAACAGCTTACATATTGACATTATTTTATCGAACTGTGTTGGAAAATACAAATCCTTACCAGAATATTACCGGTTACCACGAGGAACTCTTCACTAGGGTCAAGTTGCAACCTGCAAGGAATCGGACAAGAGTGAAAGTCAGGCATTTGAACTCTTACTAACTACATACTTACGGCGTCTTGCCGGGAATCTCAGAGTCAATATTGTTCTGGAACTCACCAATTCCTTTGAGCCAGTGAAGCAACTGGTTATCAACGCGCTCCTGCACTCAATGCAGGATGGAGAGCTCATCTTTTCAAACCATCAGGTGAGACTATAAGAGGGGACATCAAAGGTGATCTGTGGGGAGAACAGCGGGGGTGGGGAGATTTACGCTCAACTCCATGGGTGGTTAATTCCCTTTCTCCATTTGCAGAAGAATATTCCTACGGGCCAAGCAAACGAAGCTAGGTGGGCCAGTCCAGTCCGTCATCTCGGCCCTACGCGTCACATTGGTGGAGACCGCAGCTGTCCAGTTCAGATCGACGCCTCTGTGGGAGCCAGGTGAGCATAACAAAAACCGCCTTCCGTACTAAGTACGGCTTGTTTGAATATCAAGTCATGCCCTTCGGGTTATGCAACGCTCCTGCGGCATTCCAATATTTCATGAATTACGTCTTAAGGGAGTTAATTGATGTGTGCGCCTTAGTGTACATAGACGACATCTTAGTATACTCAGCCTCGAAACAAGATCATGTCAGGCACGTTCGTTCAGTCCTCACCAAGCTCTGTCAACATTGCTTGTTTGCAAAGCTTTGAAAAATGTTTTTTTCACATCACCGAAGTAGAATTTCTTGGTTTTATCCTTACTCCAGGAGGCATCAGAATGGAGGTGCACAAGGTAGATGCCATTCTGAAATGGCCTTCACCGACGTCTCAGAAAGGGGTACAAAGCATGCTGGGCTTTGCAAACTTCTACCGCCGGTTCATCCCAGACTTCTCTCAGGTTGTGCACCCAATCACAGTACTATTACAAAAAAACAATAAACAGTTTGCTTGGACCGAAGAAGCAGAAGAAGCCTTTCAGGAACTTAAACAAAGGTTTAACTCCGCTCCAATCCTGCAACATCCTCGTCCAGACCTCCCTTATGTCGTTGAAACTGATGCGTCCAGTTGACGGAGAACCAGAATTCGAAGTCAAAGATATCTTGGACTCTAAATACTCTAGGATCAAGCTATATTATCTCGTCGATTGGAAAGGCTTTGGACCACAAGATAGATCCTGGGAGCCCAGTGAGAATATCCACGCACTACGTCTAATCCAGAAATTCCATTGGAACTTCCCAACCAAACCTGGGCCAGACAGACGGAACACCATGGGAGGGGCCTTGGGGGGAGTGCTGTCACGACCCTCGCCCAAAACCCCCTTCGGCAAACCCATTGGCCAGGTGGAGTCAGGACTCGGGCCTCTAGAGTCTGGCATCCTCTTCCAAAACCCTCTTGGGGCCACTCCTGGCGGCTATGGCGCCAGGCTCATACACCATAAAAAACATGTGCTTGGGAACTACTTAAAGTGTTGTCAGCCAACATGGAGGCATCCACATAGCTTGGTTCCAAGGAACCGAGCTATGCGGTCTCGTGTTTTGGGTACGGTAGCCTAGGGACTACTTTACCTGGACTATTTTGTTGGGGCTATTTAAACCACACCCGAGCAAGACAACACACTTCGCGTTACTTTGCAGCTTGCAACGTGACGCTCACCGTGTCCAGGTATTCCCTCGAACCTCGGAAAAGCAGAACCTGCAAGGAGACAAAAGGAACATCATTAGCAGCAGCATCTTACCTGCAGTCTTCATCTTTAGCCACTCGCAGCTACTGAGAACAGCTTCCTCGAATCTGCACGCCTCCCGGACAGAACGACCTGAAAGAGGAAGATAGAGGCAACATTAAAGAAAGCAGTAGAGACATTTGCAAATTACAAACTGCTCAAAAGGCTTACCTGGCTGGTCGCCTCTCAGCTGGCACCACTCCGGACATTCCACTCGCGCCGAATAACACCGTGACCTACAAGGAAGGAAAGCAAAGGTTAGCAAAGGCAAGACTTTGCAGCGCTGCACATAGCGCTGCACATAGCGCTGCACATAGCGCTTACTTACCGCATCATAGCGCTCAAAATGCGCCATCATTTACAAGCGGGGCTCAACCAAGCCAGTTCGCCGCGCTGAAGCTCCACATACCTAAGGGAGAAAAAAGAGACATTTTAAACAAAGGAAGGCATGCAGGATAGCAACAAAACTAAAGAACAGAAATAAGACCTACCTGAACAATATCAACGGGCTGGCGTCAGTGAAGTAACTGGACTGCACACGCCCATGAAAGACAACACGCCCCTGCAAAGAAGGCAGGACGGAGAGCACTCCTAACTCTACCACAAGGCAGAACCTTCCCCGCAGACCACATCAGGGCAAAGCTGAGAGCATACCAGCGAGTAATCTGGCTGGGTGGTGTCCCTGTGGATACCAGGTGAGCGTAACACAGATTCGTGTGTATTAGAAATTGACTAGGGCTATGGAAATGTTCAGAATAAGGATGCAAGGAAAAACCATATTTGTAAAGTGAGATCCAAGAAAAATTAACCCACGTGCAAAATGGTGCTTTTGCCAAGCAGGAAAATGCCTTTTGAAAGTGAAATGTTAAAATGATGCCCTGTGCTTACACAGAAATGTGATGCAAGAAGGGGGTTTCCTTTCAAATATATATGATATTTGCTCCCAAAAAGACTTGCTTTCTGTTTAAAGAAAGAAAAAAAAGAATTACTTTGAGACCAGCAGAACAGGTTTGGCAGGCACTGGCCTCAAAGGGCCATGTCTCCCCTGGGAACAGAATTACCTTCCCCAAGTGGACCAGCCCCCTGGGCACATGAAAGAGGCCAAGTTGTGGGATGTGGCGACCTCGTCAGACTTCCTGGCATTTCTCCAACCAGGAACAATGGATCATGGGAACTGGCCTTGTCACAGGCAAGTGTGAATTCTTGGTGACACCTCTCTTCAGCTGCATCTGCCAGAATGAAAGGTTGCTGTGGTAGCCCTGCCGCCCAGAGCTGACACAGTGGGGGTAGGATGACTGGGGAAATCTTAAGGACCGCCCTCCAGTGACAGATGCCATCCACTTGATTTAAAGGACTTTTTGATATCAAAGTATTTATTTCAGTTACCTAAAGAAACAGTAATGTGAAATTATGACCCTTTAAATGTCATTTTTGCGCCGTTAAAATAAGACATTGTAGGTTCTTCTGACATGTGGTGGATGCAAAACGCCAGGAAATTGTCATTTCTGGGGAAAGTGTACGTGGTACAGTTTTGCAACTTAACGAAAATATGCCAAGTGATAATATGTATATATGTAGACTATTGTAGAATTTTAGGTGAGATGCTTTCCATGGAAATGGTGAAAGATTGCCAGAATGACTAAACAATATCGCACAAACGTGGCGTCTGGACAGACATGTCCCTTGTGAAATATGGAATCTGCCTATCTAATTTTCCTGATGATGACAAGTGTTTTGCTCCATCACTGATTTTGGAAAAATTAACTTTGGTAGAACAAAGCACATTGTAAAAAACACACACACTAAAATTGAGTCACTTCCTTCAGTCTGCTGACAGGGAAGCGGCGACATCCACAGGCTGACCGATCCGATTCTTAGAGGTAGGTCTAGCTTAGTTCTGCCCACATACTAAAAATCCTCTGATGTCATCCAGCCTTCATAAGGAGGAAGCTTAGGGGGAGTCAGGACATTCAAAATCCAAGATTTACAAATACAACTCAACATCCAGAGATCCAGACATTCCACATTCACCCTGCAAGACTCCGGATTCCAGTGCCAGGCCAGGGAGCTTATAGCAGACCCAGCCAGAACCTCTTGCCCAGGCTGGACCTCTAATCCAGAATTAAACCCTACAAAGAAATCCCAATAATTCAGGGTAAAAGGGGAGAAGGCTGCTGAACCCTTTTGCGATTATCCTTCTTTGCCCAGCTACCTACTTTGCCCAGCTGATGCGCCCGATGTCTATTGAGACCAGACTTTTTTTGCCCTGCTGTGTCCCTAGCGGAGAGCCCTGCTGTTGCCCTAGTGACCAGATCTTTGTCCCTGTCCCGAGGCCCGGCCGGCTGTCCAAACTATTTCATTCAAGTGCTTGTTGTAAGTATTTCCCTTCCCCAGTAACCAAAAACTGCATCCTTTGCTTTATTACCTGGCATTATGTCCAATCCCATAGAAATCCTATAAGTACCCTAGCAAAATCCTTAAAATTGTCAGAAACCTCTGTGTATCCTGTGCTTAGGAAAATCCATAGTACTCTCCATTTGTTTGCGCCAAATTTTCCAAATAATGTCAGTCTGTTTTCTAAATCCTTGGTACTATTTTGAA
This sequence comes from Ambystoma mexicanum, assembly GCF_040938575.1. Classification (NCBI taxonomy): domain Eukaryota; kingdom Metazoa; phylum Chordata; class Amphibia; order Caudata; family Ambystomatidae; genus Ambystoma; species Ambystoma mexicanum. The sequence continues at coordinate 383,899,495 of NC_090925.1, forward strand.
TAATTAAATTAATTCCCATATAGAGCTGAACGCAGCGTGGATAGGTTGACCTTGCAAGTAACCTTCTCACGTACCGTGTCTTTCTTTAACAATCTAGCCATTAAAAATATAGTTGCAGTAGAAAAAATCCTTTTTCTAACAAAACCGAGTTGCCAGTGAAACTGCTTCCATTTTAAAAAAGACGATTTTCCCTTTCCCTTTAAGAATCCCACAATGTCATCCATACAGTTACCCTTTCACATCATAGCTGTGATGTGCTTATGTACCTCAGCTTTAAAACCGCATTCCTTTTTTTGTCTGTTTAGCTCATTTTCCAAGCCATTTTGCTATTTTAAACCTGTGAAACAAAGCAATTGCAATTTCGCCACGTGTGATTCTTGCTGCACTGTGTTTTCATTCCAAAGTCCATTTTCTACACTGTATGCCCATTGTTTAGTACATTGCTTTGTAGCTTGCAAGTTTTCTTGCTGCTTTGATACAGCCATACACATGCTTGCCTTATTCATTCAACCGCACATGTAAAATAACCATTTAGTAATTCCTAGTGCCATTTTGCTCATTTTTCAAGGGATCTTAATCTGATTTTAACCTCCCATTCAGGGGTGGTAGGTCGGATTTTCAATCCGATGTTTGCATAGTATACCTGACTCCTTGCTACTCCACTCCACCCACACACAATTTGGTTAACAGGAGTTTGAGGGGTTGTTGCAGGGGGAATGCTTAACTGTGGTGCCATTTAAAAGCACTACTCTAAAAGTAATCTTGCTTTCTTTCAATTGTGCACTGTATATTTTATGCTAGAATGGTAAACTAAGTGTATTCTATCAATTTCCTGTGTAATTATCACCACACTGGTGATTGCTGCCCTATAATGAATGTGCTTGTTTTTTATTCATAATTAAAAATAAATAAATATTCTATCATTACACACCGGCCTGGTTCATGGTCCATTGCGACACACGGTGTACGTTAAGGGGGGTGTGAGACAGGTTGGCTGCCTTCTCAAAGTTGTATCCAAATTCATGAATTTAAAAGCGTTTTGATTGTACACTGCATCCATGGGCAGTATAAAGAGTCCTGGTCTGGAGTGTGACGCCTCTTTAAAATCCTTGACAGCGTAACATCTGCAATAAATTCCTTATGAAAATACTACAGAGGTATATGTTCAATGTTACTTAGAGATATACTGTGCACACAGCTCACACACAAGTTGTGCCAGACATGGCCTGCGATAGGATTCAAATGTGCATGTTGTCTGTGTTGAGCCTGTGCATTGCTATCCAGTAGTGCCCTGCTGGGTGATTTGCTGTACTTGTGCATGTTTGTGGTTTCAGGGTTCCTGCTGCAATAAATTCACATACATGGTTTGCAGTGTACATGCCATCACTCTCTGGCAGCGTTGCATTTTCATTGTGCAGTGTTGAACTGTTTTGTTCATTGGATGTGTAGGTATGTGTGCCCTATGCATTGTACTACCAGTAGTCCCCTCTGTATGGGTTACTTGTTGGCGCAATATGCGGTCATACTACTGGATAATCCTGCTGGGCCTAGTCCTGTGGGTTGGTGGATGTCATGTGCGGTGTGAGAGTGCAGCTCCTGCATGTATGGAGCTATACCAGGGCATGCATTGATAAGTAGTCGTAGTAATGTTCCACCCACCCCCACTTCGCATTGATTTCAACTTCTGCTGCAAGACTGTATTGTGGGATGCCACTTGTACTCACCCACCATCCATGTCTGTTGCCTTCTGTGGCTCTCCATGTACAAAGGCAGGGTGCTATTAGGCTGGACCATTGCGTCATGGGTGGATCCAGGAATGCGGGCGCAGCAGTGTGGTATTGTCAGGTCAGCAGTGCACGTAACTTGCACATTCATAGAGAGGAACTACTTCCTGTTGCAGTATGCCTCTTTGTGTGCCTGGGGGCAACCAACGCCACATGGGTGCAGTCCAGCATGGCAATTACATTTGGCATGTGGGCTGCTTCGTAGTAAAGTGCCTTTGTGGCATTTATCTGTGCCAGGGAGGTGTGGTGGGATGCATGGCACAGGAATGCCTCCAGCACCTGCCTATGCACACATGAAAAAGTGCGCTGGGCCATGCAGAATGCCCACAGTGTGCTAGAAGGTGCCACTGGCAAGAACATGGAGCACAGACACAACCCTCAGCAGCGGGGATGGTGCAGTCCTGATATTGATCCTACTCTGGATGTTATCGTGGATCATGGACAGTACCATTGTTATTGTCTCCCTGTTCAATTAGTTCAAGGTAATGAACTGGGCAGTAGTCGATTCCCAGGGTGAGAGCCTGACCCAGGGAATGGGTTCTCGCCTTGCATGACGTCTCCTCTTCCTCCCCTATGCGCCATGTGACCTGTACTGCTGCTCTCGCCTCTGCAGCTCAGTGTGGAGCAGGAGGTGCTGTATGTGCCAGTTAGCAACTGCTAGTGGCAGAATGGTGATGGAAAGTGTGTATGGGTCAGGTGTGAGCCTTATGTACTCTTTCTGAGTGGATTGAGAGCACCTGCGACTTGATTTCCATCACCTTTATGCATTTACCCCCACCTTTTAGGTGGAGGTTAATTACACTGTGTTTTGGGCAGACTTAGCACCCATTTTGGCAGTATTTTGGCAGTATTTCAATTTGTAAGTCTGCGTCTCTACATTCCCCCTCTGGTGGAGTCCTGGATCACCTCCTCTTCCTCAATTTTCTTCATTTTTCTTCCACAAAATGACTTCTTTTGGAGCCATATCTTAGTCACCCCCTTCAGGTCACCTGCATTCTTTATGTGTTCATCCATACTCCAGGTCATATAGCAGCACTCCCCAGTTGGTTGACAGAACACCCAACACCCTGCATAGTTCTTATGATCCTTGGGGTATTAAAACATTGTTCCTGGAGATGCTAGAGGACTTTATTTTTTTATTACTTGATTTAATTGCATAAAACAATTTTTACAAAGTAAATTTCCTAAAAAGTAGAAAAAAGATTCCCCAATTAATTAAAGTCTCTTCTATGTACATCTTTCCAAATGGCTCCTTCCAGGTATAACGAAAAGGGTGGGTGGGTTTTCAAGGCCTTTCGCCTTCAGGTAATCAATCCGATACCTCGAAAAAAAATCATCACTGCAATGACCCACGTCGTCTTTTCCCCACTTATTAACCGGCACCACCATTCCTCTTCATCATAGAGGGACACATTTTTGAACAGGTGTCCTAGGTGAGTTAGGCGGGGAGCCGACACCCCTCGGCAGTTCAGCAGTAGGTGTTTAACAGTTTCCAACTCTTCCGGAAGTAGACAAAATCTACATGAGTTATCTTCACACTGCTTCCTTCTCAACAGAACTTCCTTCGTATGTAAGATGTTCAGCCGGATTCTCAGGAAACATTCTCTGCAGGTCTTATGTAGGCATTTAAGCAGCTAAGGTTTTAGTGAGTTTACTTTGGCCCAGATCAACGGCAGATCTTGTGTCAACTTTGTAACCGCGGCCTGTTCCAGCGTGTTAATCCAGTCTCTCTCCAGAATGCGCTGCTTTAACTTTACTGGGTTATTGATAAGTTCCTCACTGGAACTGCCCACCCAGTGTAGCCGTGTTTCCACCCTTACTGACCAATCTTGCAGCATTTAACAGGAACCTGCCAAAATGTCCTGATGTATTGCATTCAGGATCAGCGGGGGTGAAGGTAGCAAGGTTTTGCGGTAAAGCATGGTTTCATTACGGGCCACAATAGAACCGAATGATTGGAGTGAAAGCTCCCTCATTATCAGTGCAATCGGGAGAGAATGCGGGAAGTTTAGGACCTTTTTCCAATAGAGTCCCTCCACTCTTGCCCAAAAGTTTGCTGGTAAATTGGGTAGCACTTCTGCACCGTACGTCAGACTAGGAACGACCTTTGTTTTGCAAAAAGTCAGTATTGGTGATAATGTGAAGCACCCAAATTTGTTCACCACTGCTCGGGACTGGGAGATTAGAAGACAGGCTTTGGTCATTATGTTTTCCTGCATTGGCACTTCCTTGTTGCTTTTGTTTAGAATGATGCTGAGATATTTGAAATTACTTACAATTTCTATTTGTTTGTTATTCACAGACCAGACAAATTTCTCCGCATTCCTAGGGTTCTTTCCATATGTCATTGTTTTTGTTTTTTCGAGGTTCATCAGGAGCTGATTTTCTCTGAGGTAAGCATCAAGGTTATTTATCTGCCTCTGTAGGCCTATAGGGGTAAGGTCCATGAGGATAATGTTGTCTACATGTAGCAGCCTTGATATTTTACTTGCACCCAATGTCGGGGGAAATGAGCGAACTCTATCATCATAGCCCTTGTAGTCCGCGTGTAGGTATTGTACAATGCAGGGGCCGACGGGCAGCCTTGTATGACTCCTCTCCCTGTCTCGATCCATGAGGAGAGACGACCCAAATTATTTAGGCGTACGCACATTGAGGTGTCCGAATAAAGGGCCTTTATTGGATCCAAGATCTCGGAGGGACAGGCATGATGGTGTAGTTTGGCCCATAGTAGAGATCTATCTACTCAGTCAAAGGCCTGAACCAGGTCGAAAAACGCCATGTATATTTTTGGCCGGCCCTCAAGGACTTTGGCTTTCAATGTGCTCACTGCCAGAATATTTACTGTTGTCCCGACATTGTTCAAGAAACCCCCTGAAGTGGGTCGAACAGGGCTGATGTAGATAGCCAGGTCTGTAGATTGTCCAAGACCAAAGCCCCGAAAAGCTTCCCTGTTGTGTCCAACAACGCTATAGGGCAGTAGTTTGATGGATTGTCTTTTGAGCCATTTTTAAAAATTGGCACCACGGTCACCTTCTTCCAAGAAGGTGGAATCTCAGATAGCTTGACACAGTTCGTTAATTCCTCTTTGATAAAGGCAGTCCAGGTTTCCACATTTTTCTTAAAATCAAAATTCGAGATGCCATCACAGGGCCCGCCGCTCTAGAACCATTGAGTTTTTTGATTTTCCATTTGATCATTTCAAGATCTATCGGGATCCACCAGGTACTCCCAGCTCTGCCTACCTGGGAGTTATTCAATGTCACTGATTCGCCGTAAAGATCTTTAAAGTGGCATTCCCATCTTTGGTCACCAATGGAATTTAGCAATGCTTGGTTCAACACTTTTGCATCCCCCTTTATTAAGGACCAAAAGTCCCGCGCGTTCTTTCCACAAATAGTATGAAGCATAGTCTTGGTATCTTCTTGGAGACGTGCAAATTTGGATGTCCTCAGCTAAGCTTTATATTTGTTAACTGCAGAAGTAGCCTCTTCATTTTTTGTACATAGTTGGAGTTTGCAGCTGCCCATTTTAATTTCCTCACCCACCTTCTTCATTCTACCAATTCTTCGTTAAATGTGTGTTCAGGAGGTCTTAATTGCGGCAATTTCTTACCTTTCCTGGGTCCAAACACTGAAAGCACTGCTGCGTAATCGGCCGATGGTCTGGCCCCAGTGGATTCCATGCTTTTTCCCTCCACGTACAGCCCAGTGAGTTGGACAATTGCTGATTCTGGTAGCCTTAGCCTTGTGCCGCTTTGCTTAACTTCCAAGTTAGGAGTTGTATAACAAGCTTCGACCTTTGGTGAGGACCAGGTAAAGATCAAGATGTTGTGATAACTGTGCTTAGTCTTGGTCACCTCAAATGATTCCTTTATTGTCAATAAGCTGCGTGAGACTTGAATATAGTCGATGGTAGCAGTTTGATTTTTTCTCTCCCATGTGGGCATGAGTTCCTCTTTGGAGCCAGCACGCTGATGGAGATTGTGTATTTCTCTTGATTTTATTAGATTGTTCCAATCGTCGAGCTCTCCCCGAAGGAGAGTGTAACCCTTGAGTTAGGTCGATGTTCAAGTCTCCCGCTATGATGCCATATCTGGATTAACTTGATGTCAAGTAATCATCAATTTTGTCTCCATTTGAGTAATGAAGTGGTCATTGGACACCCGTTTCGGGTTCCAATATGTGTTCACCAGCAGGATCTCACCCTGGAAGTTGTTACCCATACAATTTGTGGTCGTAGCCCATGCAATGGTTATTGCCAGTACAAACTCCGTGGATCTAAGTACCCTTACCAGGTCAAGGCCACTTCCGGATCTGATGGCAATGATGAGGCCTGATCTAGGTCTTCCCTTGTTTTCTTTCCGTGCCGGAGAATGTACCAGTTGGTAGCCATCTAAGGTAGGTTTTTCCAACAGCCACGTTTCTTGTAGGCACAATATGTCGAAACTTGAGAGGCCTACATCAGATTTGATAGATTTGACAGTCAAGTGCTTAAAGACCCTAGTGTTCCATGAACCGAGCTTTAAGCCAGCAGAAGGAAGTGCCAATCTAAGTTTGTCATCCTCAGAACATTTTGTAATTGATCGTTGTGAAGGCTACGTTCTTCTTTGTTGGGACATACCAGTTGCTAGCCTGTCACCTTTCTGATAATGGAAACTGACCTAAATTCGTCCCACTGATGTTCCACTAATTGAAAGATTCTGCGAGTAGATGCAGTCCCAGTCTTTTCTTCCCTGGACTTTCTGGGAGAAACGTGCCGTGTACTGCTTGTTGAAATATGAACTCCTGCTTGCCACTGTTCACTGGAGCTCCCTCATCTTTGCGTGATTCCTGCCTCTCTCTTCTTAGGTAGTCTGACCTCGGGCGTTCCTGAGCTTGTCCCTTAGACGATTTGATGGTCTGACTCTGACGTATCATCTCTTGTTGTTGTTTTTCAATAGTGTTGCCCCCTAAGACGTAAGACAGGTCAAATCCCAGGTTAGATAGTTTTTCCCTCGCACTCCATATCTGTTGTTGTATATGATTCGGGTCTATGTGGAGGTAGGAACTATCCTTTCTTCCATTAGGGTTTGGCTCTAAGATATTAATGTCTTTCGTGATGGTAATTTGCGGGAGACGCAATACCTTGAAAAGTTTTGCTAAGGCCCTGCGATTCAATTTTGCTAAGGCCCTGCAATTGTCGTGCACTTCTTGAGCCCTTTGAAGTCTAAAGATTCTGGTGGAGCTTTCTTTTTCCCTGTGGGGGGATAAGTCGGACAGTAGCTGTCCCCAAGCCAAGGTTCCGGAACCATTCCCCCTCAAATCGAGGACTCGGGATTTGTAATGAACTTTTTGTCTGCCTGGGGAATCTCTACTTACCTTTGTCCTCTCATGTGGAACGCTATCTTGATGCAAGGGCCGGCCTCTGATTTCTTGTGTAGCGTAGGGATTTACGCTGAGATGCTTTTCTCTGTTATTTCGTTGGGGTATTTGTAAATCATCCCTTGATTTGTCATTGTCTTTCTCCTTGCTACATCTCTGACCCCCAGGGCTGAATATACTTCTCTGAGTTGCTTTTTTCTTGTTCTGGGTCACCGGCGTGGTAGATGGCGAATCTAAGAGTAAAGCTTTAGTTTTTGGTTCTTCCAAAGCTCTATTTTCACAGGTTTCCGTTTTTTTCTTTTTTGCTGCTTAGTGATCGGAAGTTCTGATTACGATTCTTCCACAGTGTATGTGCTCAAGTTCATGAGGTCTATTGAGTCACTGGAGTTGTTACTCACCCTCTCCAGGCTGGAGAGATCCTCCGAGTACTTATCAGTCGGCTTCAATTTGAACACTCTTCTATTTTGAACTGGCGAACAGTCTTTCGCCAATTCTTGAGGTGCTCCTATGTTATCCTGATTGGAAGATGCTATGTTTTCGGTTTCTCTTAGCGGTGGTTTTTTCACTTTCTGTGTCTTCTATTTTCTTTGTGCCGGTTGAGAGACTCCTTTGTTTTTCAAAATTTCAAAAGTCGACGGAATCTTGATTGTTGTAAAAATTAATTCCTTTCGCTGCTGGTTGGATCGATCCATCTTCCGGGATGGTGAAAGCCACCGAGCCATTTTTCTTGGTGGTAGGAGGTTTCGTCTGAAGCCCAGTAACACTCTCGTCAACTTGCAATGATGGCTGTGTGGGAAGATTAGCAGGAGGAAAAACCACTCGTGGAGTTTTTTGAGATTGCACCCCTACAGGTGGTAAATTGCTAATCTTTTCTGTTGTACGGTCTATCTTCATTTGATGCTGGTCTGACATTTGGGTCTCTTGAGAATGTGAAAGAACCCCTTTTGGGTCATAAGAGCATTGGACCGGGCCCCTCACTTCTGGAGAAGATCTTGTAGCTCTTGTAAGATCTTGTACCTCGTGGCTACATACCCGTGGAGGAGACACAAAGCCTTCCAAATAGTTGAGTTTGGTGTGCATGTAGGCAATCAGTGTTTTTTGGTCTTTAAGCGTATCATTAATTGCTTCATACAGCTTCCCAAACGGAGCCAGAGCGATCGTAACTGTGGACAGGATGGTCATAGGATCCAGCTTTTTTACAGGTATTTCCAGCACGTGTCAAAAAGTAATTTCACTCATACGTCTTGGGAGCAATGGGGGATTTCTTGTTATAGTCCATCCCTGTACATTTGTCTTTATGATTTCTGACCCCCAAATTTGTTATTCCACTGGACGAATTAGTATCTCGTGCCTGACAAGGGTGACTCGAATTAGATGGGGAGGACACTCCCTCCTCCGAGGCTAGTCGAGGCACGGACGATCCCCTCGAATCTCAAGTGTCCTGAATATCCTTAGTCTGCTTTTCAAGCGGCTGCCGAGAAGTATCTTTAGTTCCCTCTTCTGAATCACATTCTTTGTCCCCACTAAAAAGCCTCTGGGGTTAGCCTACTCTCAGGGTGGTTTCCTACAACATGAGATCCATTCTGATCTTCAGCTTCTGGACTTATGATATCCTCACCCCCTAGTTGAGCTTTACTAGACAGTCCTTTTATAGGTCCTGGGGGCGAACATGTAGGTGCCTTCTTGTTGGTGTTCCCCACCGCTGGAAGAAAGGTCTTTAAAGGTAAGATTAGGTTGGACAGGTGTATAGCAGTGTCCTCCACTATAGCCAATAGCTTAGCATCAGAGAAATCTTGCTGACAATGACCTTCGCGACGCGTTTTTGTCTCCAAAAAGTCTTTAAGCGAGGTCATGGAATTACAGCATTTGTGTGTTGAGGTCTTTTCCCACCCGGTGCCCCTCTTTTGTAGAGTACCTTTGGGCGGGCTAACCTTTTGGAAAGCATTTTCTGAGTACTCCCCTGTGTTTTCGATATGCAGGGAGGATCTGAACTGCCTTTTTCGATCGATGCACCAGTAGAAAGATGAATTGTGGAAGAAGTGGTTGAAGCGGCTTCAATAGAAGGCTTTTGAAGTGCTGGCGGGCTTTGGCTCTAAGCCACAGGGTAGACTTGAGTTGTTCTCGTGTGGAAAACTTCCCTGCCATCTCCTTGAGGTGAGATTGAGCCCTCGCCGAGCCCACCTTTCTCCTTTGGGCTTGGTTGGTCCAATCGTGGGGAGGTAGAGCATAGGGAGGGGACAGTGGAGAGCAAGGGAGGAGGAGACTCCTCACCTCCCGGAGGAGTCCTCAGATCTTCCAGTTCCCGTTCCAGTTCCCCCGCAGCATGTATCATTATGTTAATTTTCTCACCACGATTCCCTAACTTGGGGAATCACCCCCCTCAGGTCAGCCGAGATTGTTTTTTTGTCTGCCGTCCCTATCGCAGACAGCTGCTCCGGCTCAGGCAGCCTCTCTACTGCGGGCGGGCTAGAGGGAATCCCATCTCCCTCGAGAGCAGCTCCTAGGTGGGCTGCTGTATCCGTGATGGAAATCACTTCGAGGGGCAAAGGAGTTTGCCCACTTCCCTCAAGTGTAGCTGGAAGTGAGGGCAGCGTGGATTTTGTTTGGTTGTTCTTGGTGGATTCCAAAGCCCCCTTGCCCATTGAAATATTCCCCACAATCATCCCCCTCAGTTCAATAGGAGGAAAGTTGAAGACGCTTACTGTTTGCGGCGGAATTTTGTCACGACTTCTGGGCGTTGCTGCCGCGTAGAACTCTTTTTGTCATATCAGACGGTGGGCTCCGCTGGGCCACCTGTTCCAGTGTCTCAGAGGGGGCTGGTTGGCTACTTGCCAGCCCAGGGTGATGCAGTTTCGCACTTCGAAGTTTTCTTGGCTCGGGCTCATTAGCTGGAAGTTTCCTCTTTAGACTCACCCCCTGCTCTGACGTGTTAAGCATATCGCTCATAACATCCGCCCACACCGTTCGCACTATATTTACTGAAAGGAAGTGCACTGAGATAGCAGAGATGGAAAGGGGGAAGGCTGTGTCAAACCCCCCAGCCGTCTCTCTGTCCCTGCGGCACCGCAGACTACTGACTGCCCTTGTCAGTCCCTTCGCGGTCCGCTTCGTGGAGGAAAATTATTTTAAAGCTGGGGCTCACAGTGCACACGTCTTCAGTAGAAGAAAGTGAAGAAACACTGCGCTCTCGGATAGCGCTCATTGCAGACTCTGCTGACACTTTCTCTCAGGTGCTCATGGGTGGGGCTTTCGGTCTGTGTGTGCTCGTCAGTCACAGCATTCACATCAATCATTATCTTCATCCCAATTGCTTTCTTTGCTGTCTTCTCGCACTGACCTGTGAATGTTCTTATATGCCAGAATCCCAGCAACACTAACGCTAATATTGTTCCAAGTAGTTTGAAGGCATTTGCCAACCATTTTGGAACCCATGAAAACAGGGACGAAAACCAATCTTCATTCTCAGTCTTGTCTACTTCTTCCACCATCTACGTATGCAGGTTTGACAGGATAGTTATTGCTTCTCTCAGGGTTCAATTTTCCCCATAATGGGCAGGGGGGTATGTACAGCAAGAAGGCCCGATCTTGGTGCACACGCCTCCTTCCATTGCTGTAATTAAGTCCAAGACATACCTGTTTTGGAGGGCCATACGTCTGATTGCCCTCAGTTCATCTCTGATTGAATTAAATCCTTTTATTGTCATGTTCATTGTTTGTAGCAGCCCCCACCTAGTGATTTGTAACCACTTGGCGTTTATTGTTGTCTGATTTCCTGGCATGAATATAGCTGTAAATATCACTGATGTACAGCTGAACAATGTATGCCCATCTGGAATGTCATGATAGGCTTCTATTGATTTTGCTGAGAAGTAATTCTGCCACTTTTGTTGAATAAAGTTAAGCAATCTTTTGCTTTTCAGGTGTCCATCCATTTTTGGAAGTTTGCTTTGTGGTACTACTAGGGCTGGTATGTTTATCAGTACTAATGAACAAACTCCTCCCCATTCTCGTGGCAACTTCATATATGCTCTTTATCCACAGGCCCAGTGGTAGTCCAGGACTGCTGTTCCTCCCTTCATGCCTGGTATGTCAAAAACATGACCACACTTGAGGTTTTGTCCAACGTTTATCGTGTCATTAATACTGAAGGTCAGGGATGCATTCTTCAGGGTAGAATCTGTAATGGTTCCGCCTCATCGTCGACTTACGTTAACAACCTTGTGATCTTAGGCCATTGGTCCTTGCATTTAATTTCTGCATTTACAACAACTACTTCCAATTGTTCTAACAATGTCATTGCCTTGCACACGATCAGTCCATTGGTCCATCCCTCAGGAGTAAGGAGTGTTCCTTTGATTCGTAGTTGATCTCTTTTCCAGCATTATCATATTTCTTTCTCTTTCTTATCCTTGCATTGTAACATCCGATTTTCCTTGACTCTGATTCCTGGTCCATTTATTCCTGGCTGCTCGTATTTTATTATTTGGTGCATTGTCTCTTGCTATGCTCTTGAGTTCATGTCTTGTACATAATTGTCGCTTTATTCACCCACACTATTTATGCTGTCTTGCCTTGAAATTGTCCTCTGGTTAGGCAAAGTGCAAGTTGTGTCAGGAAGCGTGCCTTTTTTACTGGCACTTCTGTTGCTATGAAGATTTTAGATGCTCCCATAGCATAAGGGATAAGGGAACATACATAACAGCTTTCGTCTGACTTTTATCTTCCCATTTTCATCTTGTGCTGATACCACATGTTATTCTTTAAATTGGCCAAATTATCAAGATGTGAATTTATAGCTTCATTATCTTCCCCTTTAAAGTCAGACAATTTGTTTGGAAAGATCAGGAAAAATATCACTTGTGCTTTTGTAAGGGATAGAAATAGATGTCTCATTCTGGATACTTCATTTTAATTATAAAACAATATGCCACGAAATGTAAAGAGCATAAGAAAATAAAGACAACACATAAGGCAAAATGTAGTTGTAAGAAGTACAAGTGTAGGCAAGTGTAGCCCTGATCTTCCCTGATTGGATTCCTGCCTCTGTCATTCCTATGCAGGCCTACTCCTCTTTTGAATGCCTCGTCTGCAGGCTCTCTCTCTCCCCTAGCCATTCCCTTACTGTGACTACCATCTATAGACCACCTGGTCAAATCTCCCCCTTCCTCTCTGAGTGGTTTGACCTCTCCTCTTCACTTCTGGCCTCCACCACTCAACTCCTCCTTCTTGGAGACTTCAACATCCACCTGGATGCAACCTCTCCCCCCTCTCCACTCTTTCACAACCTCTGTGACTCTCTCTCATTCACTATTCTCCCCTCAGGCCCGACTCACTCTGCAGGGCATAGTCTGGATGTTCTGATCTCCTCAGACCTTCCCCTTTGTGTCATTCTCTCCACTCCTCTCTCCTGGAGTGATCACTTTGTCCTCTCCTCCCATCTCACCCTCCCTACCCCTCAGGTCAAGCCACTTCCATCACTGCCACCAACCTTCTTGGTCATCCGACCCATGAAGCGCGTATCCTTTGAGGCTTTTGCCGCCACCTTCTCTCCCCCTCGTCCCCCTTTGGCTGACTCTCACCCTGACACAGCCCTCTCCACGTTCCACTCTGCTATTTCTGATACTCTTGATATCCTTGCACCTGTCATGAGAATCTGCCTGAAGCCCAAAGCCAAGTGCAACTCCTGGTATGACTCAGACCTCGTCACCCTAAAACGCAAGTGGAGGGTGGCCGAGAGGAAATGGCGTGCTTCATGTACATCCTCTGACAAACTGGCCTGCCGCCAAGAAGAGAGGTCATATCCAAGCCGGCGTCTCTGCGGCATCTAACAACTCGGCCAAACTGTTTAAAATCTGCAAGGAACTAGCCAATCCTGCCGCAGTCTCTACCTCTAATGTCCCATCCCAGCACTGGCTTCTCACTTCATCTATAAACCCAGGATATCCTGTCCTCACTCTCCTCCTCTCCCCACCCTCCACCTACTCCCTGCTCTTCCTCTGGCACCTCTGCAACCACCTCTCCTCCCACCTTCTCTGCCTTTCCCTTGTTCTCTGCAGACAAGGTTTCTAGACAAGTCTGATCTATGAAAGTCTTGTCAAAACAGGTTTACCCCTGTTCCTCCAAAACCATCAAGGACCACATTGACTCCCTGGCTCCTGACCTGGCCAACTTCTGCAACCACTCCTTTGCCACTGGAGTATTCCCATCCCCCTTGAAGCACTCCCTTGTGCACCCTCTTCTTACAAAACCCTCTGCTGACCCTTCCTGCCCGGCTAACTATCGCCCAATCTCCATCACTCCCTTCCTGGGCAAGCTCCTGGAGAAACTTGTTATCTCCCAGCTTAATCTTCACACTGAATCGCTTGGTTGTCTTCAATACCATCAATCTGGCTTCAGAGCTGCCAGAAGCACGGAAACTGCTCTCCTGAACATACGTGAATAATTGCTCTCCAACCTTGACTCTAACACCCCCTGTGTCCTCATTCTGCTTGATCTCTCTTCTGTCATCGACACAGTCAGCCATGCCATCCTGCTCAACCTTCTCCGTGATAATCTGGATATCACTGGTCAGGCCCTGGCGTGGCTGACTTCTTTCCTCTCTGACCGACCCTCCCAGTTACAACTCGGGTCCTTCCTCTTCGTTATATTTTTCTCTACCTGTGGTGTTCCCCAGGGGTCTAACTTCTCTCCCTGGCTGTTCAACCAATACCTGGCACTCCTTGCCCTCCGCATTGCCGCTCTCTGCCCTAACTTTCAGTGCTATGCGGACGACACCCAGCTCATTCTCAGGCTACCTTCGGCCACCTCTTTTGCTTCTCTCATTTCTGACTGTCTGTCTGCTATCCAGGAGTGGTGTGCAGCCAATGACCTCTGTTCTAATGCCAGTAAGACTGAGATTCGCCTCATCGGCACACCCTCTCCCTCCTTTCCTGTAGCTCTCTGGCCGGCCTCTCTTGGCCCCCTTGCTGCTCCCACCTGCAAGGCTAAAAACCTTGGGGTCATCTTCGACTCCACACTCTCCTTCTCTCCTCACATCTCTGACGTCTCTAAGAAGTCACACTACCAGCTGCACCTCCTATTCTTCTGTTCCTCTCCTTCCCCCAGAAGCTCACTGTCTCCAGAGCTCAGGTTCTCTCTGGGCTGGATTACTGCAACAGCCTCTTTCTAAATCTTCCTGCCTCTACTCTCCGCCCTTTGCAACTCATCCAGAACAGGACTGCGAGACTTGTCCTTGGCCTCAAGCCCAGGGATCGTGTCTCTCCAGGTCTGAATTCTCTGCACTGGCTCCCAGTGGCTGTGAGGATTAAGTTCAAAACCCTATGCATTGTCCACAAGGCCTTCTGGGGCACGGGCCTCAATACCTTCAACTCTCTCTTCCTAAATCTTCCTTCGCAAACTCTTTGCTCTTCCACCTCCAACTCCCTCTGGGTCAGTCGCTTCTCCAAGCAACGAGTTGGTGGTAGATCTCTTTCTTCGGCTGGGGCCTCCTTCTGCAACAGCCTCCCTGCCTCCCTTAAACTTGATGAGAACCATCTCCCGTTCCAGAAACACTTCAAAACCTTTCTCTTTGCTTCTGTTTTCTCTTCCCCTCTCTCCCGCTGACCTCCTGACTGTAACCGGATCTGCACAGGATTACCTGGACACCCTCTGATCTCGGACCCAGGTCCCTGCCCACCAGTCTCTCACACCTGCACTGCCTGCCGGCACCCCCGCACTTGGGGACTGTTTCTGTATCCCTACAGTCCCCCTACCAGCACTTGACACCTGCTGTCTACATCTCCTTGCACTTGCCACTTGCTGGCCGTTACTTTTACTTATTGTTATTTATCTATGCCCATATACAGCACTGTCCCTTCCCCCCTTCCCATGCACTTGCGCAATCTGAATGATACCTGGCCTAGTAGGATCGCTGTCTGTCCCACCTCTGTTCCCCCTCTCTTGCCTCGTCGCACCTTGAAACACTTGTGTATAGGCGCGTTATAAATGCTTATCATATCATATCATTGCTATAGTATTCAGATGCCACATTATCTCTTTTGGAGTAGCTGGTCTTCTTGTCAACAATGTGTGTCTTATATAATGGAAAATTCCAATTCTTAATTCAATTGTTCACCTTAAATCACTTTTCAAAATGTGCACTTTGTTAGAACAGGAACTGAATTATAATTGCAATAATAACTCTGCGAATGATAGGACTGTTTTTAGTAGTTCCCAAAAATACAACAATGTCCACGTTTCGTTGCACTACGGCCATATATGTTCAGCGTATTTCTACAAAAACAACATGTAGAAATGTGTGCAACATATCAGACAACGTAAAGTGTATTGTGCAATCTTCGTGTCTTATTTAAATTGGTTCTTTGTCCTTGCCCTTGGTAGCCAAACTGGTCAGCATGCGCAGACCTTCTTCTCTTGCTTAATTGTCAACAGGTGCTGGATGGCTTGCGGTCTCTCTTTTGTAGAGCTTTACATCGTTTAGCTGCAGCCAGACTCTTCTCCCTTGATGTTTCACAGCTGTGGGGGTGATCTCCTCTACGAGGCACAGCCCCTCAAAACAGGGCTTATTCCGAGTACGAACGAAACTCTTTACTAGTACCTGGCCCCCTGGGTACAGACTAGGCTGCTTCAGTGAGTCAATAAAATCAGGTGTTTGGGCGTCCTCATCAATCTTCTTTGACCATTCCCTCCGATGTTTGATCTGTTGAGAAATAAAAGAAACACTGGCAGTCATATTTGTTAAATAACCATGCATCTCATCACCTAATATTTTTGCTACACAGTGGCATCAGTTTTTATTCGAGTGGAAGGAGCAAGGGGTACTCTCATGTGACGTCCAGTCACCAACTCATGAAGAGTTAGGTGGTGATCTGAACCAGGCTGGTTTCTCAAAGCAATGAAAGCAAGGAGTAGGCAATGTAGCTATCCCTTCTTCAGAGTCATTTTTATTTTTGCTATCCTTTCTTTGATAAGTCAGTTTTGCCTCTCACAGACACCATTCATCTGTGGGTGATAGGATGAGGAAAACGTATGTTTTATACCTGATAGGAGAACTATCTGTTCAAACATCTCATGTACAAAATGTAGCTGATTGTCAGACCATATGACTTTGCACACACCCCATCAAGAGAAACATCTCACGCATGAGAAACTTTCCAGCACATTTGGCATTGGGGTGCATGCATGGACCTGCCTCAATCCATCTGGAAAAGGGACATATTACTACTAGCATGTACCTATAACCATTAAATACTTGTAGCATATCCACACAATCTATATGTAGATGCTGAAAAGGACCGTTTGGTCTAGAGAATGCTGCTCACAGTGTTCGCAAAGTGTGCCCTGCTTTACATTTCTGGCACACAATGCAATTTACAATAAACTGTGCAACATGTTCTAATAAATTTGGTGTGAACCAGTCTTCAGCGATCGTTGCAGCAAGACTCTCTCTGGTGGTGTGCGCGGGGTAGTGAAGCTGCTCCAGCGCTACCATTAATAATGCTAGAGGCATAACTGGCTTTCCAGTGCTGTCCTGTCACCATATAGCCTCAGTGGGGATAAAGAACACCCTCGTATTTCCATAAACCCTGCTCTTCCTGCGGAGCTCAAGCTTGCAGCTCAATTAACTGTACAATGGATAACATATTAAATCCTTCCTGCATTATCATATATCTTTCTGACCCCTGCTTAAAATCCAATAATTCAAAATCAGAAATATTTTGAAAATATGCTGCTCTTTTGGCCTCTACATCTGCGGCTTCGTTACCGTGAGAAATCATGTCTGCCCCTTTAGTATGGGCTGTGCCTTTCAACATGTCGATAGCCAATGTGAGCTTTAGTACTTTAATGAGCTTGCCCAATAGAGACGCATGTTGCACTGCAGTGCCGTCTGTACGGAGGAAACCCCTCCTTTTCCAAAGTGACAGCCCTGCGTGTACGGTTGTCGTAACATAGGCAGAGTCAGAATACACAATTACTTCCTCATCTTCAAATCTCTGTAGCGTGGCAATGAGAGCCACTGATTCTGCAGCCTGTGCTGAACAATGTGAAGGCAATCTCGAACTCGTCACTACTTCGAATTCCCCATTCTTTTTTAACTTTACTACTGCCATCCCACTTTGCCTTTCACCAGTCGTTTGATACATTTTCAAAGAACCATCAATAAATAGAACTTTCCCCCCTCCGTGAGCATTTTCTCTAGCATGGGGAATATCATCATAGAATTCGGTATACATTGTGCAGTCATGTACATTGTCCTCCTTTTCTACTGGTTCTGAAATATAGGTCGCTGGATTCACTATTCTACATCTAACAAATTTGATTTCTGGATTCGAAATAACCACTTCGTATCCAAAATGCCAAATAGGGAATGCTCGACAAATAATATTATAGAGCATTCCATTATAATACTGGTAGCTTTTTCAAATGCAAAAATAGCAGCCGCTAATGCTTGTTCGCAAAGATAATGTCCATTCATTATTGGATCTAGAATCCCACTATAATAGGGTAATGGTTTGTGTCCATGTCCTAATGTCATCTTCTGTGTATTGCTGTCATCACTGCTCCATTCGAATGCGAGAATAAGTCAAACTCTTCATTATAGTT
The DNA here is from genome assembly GCF_040938575.1 of Ambystoma mexicanum. Classification (NCBI taxonomy): domain Eukaryota; kingdom Metazoa; phylum Chordata; class Amphibia; order Caudata; family Ambystomatidae; genus Ambystoma; species Ambystoma mexicanum. Next base: position 383,917,244 of record NC_090925.1, read on the forward strand.
TGGTATTTCTAACACATGGGCTGTGCAAATCACCGCTTTTAATTCTTCTAATCCTTCAGTCATGTCAACTGCCCATTTTATCTTACCTTTGCTTATCTGTGCTTCCTTAAGTCCTTTTAAAAGTGGTTGAACATATGTGCTGTAATGAAAAGCCCAGGCCCTACAATAATTACACAGGCCTACGAACTGTTGAATTTATCTTACTGTCTCAGGTTTTGGAGTTTTCATGATTGCTTCTGCTCTTACAGGTGTCACTGTTCTCCCCTATTGAGGGATGAGCTGTCCTATATACAGGACCTCTTCCTCACAATATTGTAGCTTTTCTTTGTCTACTTTGTATCCTTTTTCTGCTAGTATTGTCATTCGCTGAACAGAATCTTTCCTGCATCTTTTCTCTGTTTCACTGTACACTAATATATCATCCACTTACTGAATTATCGTACTCTCGAGCTGTACATGACCTAAGTCCATATGAAGGACTCTATTAAAGATTGAAGGGGATTCACAGTACCCCTGAGGTAGCCTTTTATGTTTTACTCACTGATTTCTAGATGATAATGAAGTCAAATCCTGTGAATCCTCATGAAGGGGAATTGAAAAGAAGGCATTTGTTATATCTTTTACTGTAAAATATGTGGCTTTAATATTGTAGCTGGCTTTGAAACCAAAGGAAACTCTGCTTCAACAATATTGTTTAAGGGTCAGAGATCCTGAATAAATCCACACAACACCTCAGTTGATTTCTTCTCTGGATACACAGCCGTGTTACATGGGGACTCTGGTGACACTAATATTCCCTGTGTTATTAAAATGAAAATGGTCTCAAATAGGCCTCCATCTGCTTCTTTGGACATAAGGTAATGGTTTGCTCATGGCAGAATTGCTCCTGGTTTAAACTTGATTTTCAGTGCTCCTGCTCCATTCAATAGACCCACTTCATATGGACTACTGGTCCATAAGATGCTTGGCACCTTCTCCAAATGTTCCTGAAATTCTCTGTGGTATTTCCCTACTCATCCAATAAGTGAGACTTATGAAAAATACTAATTAATCATCCAAATATTCATCTCTAAACAAGTCTTCGTCTGTTAAATCAGTCAGTCGATATATTTCCTTAAGGTCTATAACTGTTCTCCATGCTTTTCCCTCATCATCTGTCCCATGAACAACTACCCTTTCTGGATTTACCACTGCTGTCTGTAGTTCTATGGGAATGAACTGTCCCTCCTCATCATCCATAGATATTTCTGGTCTAAACAAAAATTAATCAGGTATTCGCAATATTTTCCCTGTCAGTCCAGGAACCCATGTCAATAAAATATTTACTCCATACAAAAATATTTCTGGATCTAAAGGGATCCCTCGTAATGCTTTTTGGCCTGTAAAAGCTAGTATAAATTCTGTCACATTCATATAGTGTATCCCTGGAGTTGAACACACTATCCCTTTGTCAGTAAAAAATATCATCATGTCTAATTTTGTCATCAAGTCACGTTGTAATATGTTAACTGGTGTCTGCTGAGAATATAATAGTGGCATTGACGCATCATGTTCACCTATGGAAAGTGGCAATTTGTCAGTAAAAAGAGCCAACCTTGTGGCCCCAAAGAATCCCTGCGTGTTAATGGCGATCCCAGACATTGGGTATTTTCCCTCTTGAACACAGGAACAAGTTGCTCCTGTGTCCACAAGGAACGAAACTGTCTTTCCTCCTATCGTTACCCTGACCCTTGGTTCCTCTTGTGGGTCTGGTGTCACAGATAGTACTGAACACATCAAGCTACTCTGTGGGCCTTCCTATTGTGGATACAAATTCATCCCCGTACCCGTAAAGAAATTCCCTCCCACTACTGTCACACTCAATATCCTGGGTGTCGATGTTTGTGGAGCTCCTGTATTTGCCTTCCATTGTGGCACTGCTGTTTGTCGCACCGGTGCATACTGTGGTTCCAGTGTTTGTACATGTTGTGCCTGCATGGGCACTTGCTGTGATTTCCCTTGTGGTGACTGTATTTGCTGTGGGATCTGTTGTGCTTGCTGTGTTTGTGGCGCATCTGTCTGATACTGCGTGTGATCTTGGGCATAATGTTCCTGTGGTTCTGTATTGCACTTCAGAGAATAGCCCATCCCCCTCTTGGAGCTTAACAGTTTTGTTGCATGCCTCGTCCTCTACTTCTGAATGCTCCAGCTATATGTCCTATCCTCTCACAATTACAACATTGCTGTGATTGTCCCTCATTAAATCCTCCTCCTCCTTGAGGGTTTTGAAATCTACCTCATCCTCTAGGTCCTATCCCTCTATCTTGTGGCCAATAATTGTACCCACTGTGATCCATAAGGTACACTACATTGCTTTGCTGTGCTGACTTTACTTCTTGTGTGACCACGCCTTCACCACTTGTCAATACTGCTCCTTCTATAGCGAACCTTGACAATTTTTTCTGGACTAACTTTTCTTCCTTCTGCTTTCTATTCTCAGCTTTCTTCTTATTTTTCTCTTGCAATAATCGACAATGATGTACAATAGTCAACTCCATTTCTGACCATGGCTTCGCGTCCATCCCTACCTGTTTCTTCATCTGTCGTTGCACTGGCACAAGCAGTCCCTGACATAAAATATGATAAAATAATGCCACTGTTTGAACCCACAGTTCTCTCGTCTCGAGACGCCAATGTTCCAGAATCTCTTGAATAAAAGCTACCGGGTCTTCGTACTCTCCCATTTTCCTAGTCATAATCGCACCCATGTCCGATGTGTCGGGATATTGTACCCTAAGCGCCCTCCATGGCGCTCTGTCATGTGCCCTGTTCTGTGCTGTTACACTTGCATATCCTGCGAGTCTCCAAATGTTGTCAGCTCTCTCCCCTAGAATAGCTGCCAGTAGGCCTTTTATATCACCCACTGCTAGCGTCATTCCCACTGTCATTCTTTCTAATTCATAAATCCATTCACATGCACCACAGTCAAACTAGATAATTTACATTTCAAATTTCCTTTGTTCATTTGTGGCCACGCAATATATTGTGGTCTTCCTCCCCCTTTCTCTAGTAACGGGAATTGTGTGAATCCTGGTCCAAAATCATATCCCCTACACTTTGTGTCTTCCATGTGTGGCTAGTCGCGCCCATTCGTCTTCTTCCTGCAAGTGAACTTAACCTGCTTACATAAGGCAGGGACATACCCCTGCACTACGCAACCGTGCTGGTGGTCGTTCAGAATATGGTGTGGATTCTGGTGTTTTTTCTTTCGTGTCTTCTAAATCTGACCATTTTACCCCTATCTCTATGTTCAGATCTATCAAAAAATCGCATGTACCTTCCCTTCGAGCTTTCTCATTTTCCTCCCTTTCTTTGCCTGACATCATTATGCCCCAAATGGTATGACTATTATCCCTTTCCTCATCATCAAGATCTAGGAGGTCATTATAACCCTGGCGATAGGGGCTTAACGGGGCCGGTAGAGCTGCCGGCCCCGTTAACCCCCTACCACCTCATTGCGAGGCCCGCTCGCGGGACCCGCTAAGTACGCCTGGTAAAACCAGGCATCCTTAGCCTTAGCAGGTCCCACGAGTGGTCCAGCATGCTAACAACGGTCCGTCATTAACAGGCCCGTTGTTAGCATGCTCCCCATTCCCATTGAGCCGTATGGGGGCTCGAATGGGAATGGGGATGCACATGGTCTGGGTTCCCTGAATGGAGAAATACCGGGCCCTCCAAGGTCAGAATGGCCCAGTATTTCTCCATTCAGGGAACCCAGACCCGGTACCCGGTATGGGGGTAGCCATGCCGCGAATAGCGGCATGGCTACCTCCATACTCAGAATGACCCCTCCTAGTATACTTAGGGACCGTGTTCTATGCTCGTCCATCAATGTGTTATCGGCTCTATCTCCTGTTTCCTTTGGCGGAGATCCTGTGACACTCCCCATAGCCTCATAACCACCATTCTCTCGCATCTGTTTATATAGAACCCCAATCCTTTACCCTATGCCTTCTGCCTCATGCTCATTGGCACATGTCTGTATTCTCAGTATCCCTTGAATCTCCTGGCGGGGCTGTTGTGATCCGCTCTCTTCTTCCAATCGCTCTCATGCTTCAATGGGTATCATACTTCGATTAACAATATGATCTATTTCATCATCTTTTTGTCCCCTACTCCTTCTCATTTCTTCTTCCCTTCTTTTCATCCCTCTTTTCTCTTCTTCCTCTTGCCTTCTTTACAACCTACATTCTTTCAATCTTTGGGCTTCTATTTCTTCATGTTTCTTCTCTTCTATTCACTCCTTCTCTTTTTTCTGTTCTTCATATTGTCTCCATTCTTCCTTTTGTTTCCTTTCCTTTCTCTTACTTATATGTCCTTTCTTGTTCCTTTTCCTTCTTCTCTCTTTCCTCGTGTTTTTCTCCCTCTTTAACATCATCAATGCCCTTTCTATCTAATTTGAGTAGCATCTGTCCTCCCATGCACTCGTTTTGTACTATTGTCATTCAACTTGCTTTGGCTTTCTATCTTTTTGGTCTCCTCACTTACTCTTCAATGTCTATCTGCATGTCCCTTTTCTCATTGCGCTCTTTATGTTTGTCGCGTGTGGACATAAATTTACGTTCTTACTTCTTACTTTCTTCCATGATGTCTTCACTATTATAAGCGGAAGGTGCGTATGATGGATTAACATAACCCGCCACTGCTTTTAATTCGATTAGACTTCCATTAGAGTATAAACTCCCTGTTTCTCTTCTGTTGTGCTATCATTTTTAGGAGGAGAAAGAGGATCCAAGGGCAATAAGTCCTCCTCTTTATGCCGATTGAGCATCCACTCCTTCGCAGGCGGGTCTTCTCTCTCACTCTGATACATCTTTCATAGTTCTAAAACAGCTAACCTTTTCTGTAGCTTCTTCCCTGCATATGTAGCAGGCATGTATGTTGTCATGTGTCGCAGTACTGCTTTTGAGAAGGAACCTTCTTGAGGCCACGGCATGAGTGTTTTATTAGTCATGCCTTTTACCCACTCAGCATGGTACTTTCTAATCTTAGGTATGTATCTTGGTAATTTCCTGCATAGATACAAAATGGGAGTATGCCCCATAATGACAAGTCATTTTTAACTGTCAATACGTACCAGGTTTTTTCCTTTTTTCTGTATTTAATCACACTACAACAATCACTTTAGGTCAGCACCTTCAATCGCCGCCCATTTCCAAAAACAATTTCCAAGCCTATACAACAACATCCATGTTATCGCTTCATTTATAGTTTTTTTCAATTCATACTTTCCTGTTATTATTTTTGATAATTTAAGAGTCTTATTTTATTTTATTTTGCCTCAAATACTACCCTCCTAAGTTTGATTGGCGCCAATCGCTTGTTTTTCTAGGGTCTAATAACTTTATCAAGTTATATTGCTATTGTTCTTATAGTTTTTAAGCTTTCAGCCTATTTTATCACCACTAATACAAAACACGTCAATATATTTTTTACACTAATATTTTTCAAAAAACCCCAAAACATGTGTGCGCACTTTTTATACGATCGCCTTGTCTTATTCTCCTGATAGACATATCACATCTCTATTTTACTCCATTTTGGAGTGTGTCGAGCACCATCCTTTGGCTGTAGCTGCAGGAATCCCTAAAATAATCCTCTGTTCTGGAGTTTGGTGCTTATTTCCCCTAATAAATCCTGTTATGTTCCCACACTATATATATTTATTTATTTTATTTATTTGGATTTGTAAAGCGCACTACAGCCCAGAGGCATCGAGGCACTGTTGCATGAGATGGTCTTGGTTACAATTAATAGGCTTGGTTCAGGGTTACATTGAACGTGTAGCCTAAAAATAGGAATTTCTTAGGTTACATACACAGGTATGTATATATATGTATATATATATATGCAATACAGCCACTTCCCCTTTTTGTCACTTTTCAATGCTTCTACTTACATCCGTTATTCAGTTTGAGCCCTTCAGTATCGACTCTTCCCCAATCGACCACTTCGCCTTCAGTCAACGGGGCGCCTCGGGGACCGAACAGGAATTTCTTCAAAAGGGCACCTGCCAACTGTCTCAGGTCACATCTGTTGTACTACCAAGGCCCACAGGAAACTCTACGGTCTTCCGGCTAAAGGTGGAAGACGTCAAACATCCAAGGGTCTGGATCTGAACCATCCACACCGCTACCAAACGTGCAGTAGCACTTTTGAGCGTTCTGTATGCGCAGAATGGGATTACCATAATAAATGATCTCGGACCCAAATAAATGTCAGACTCAAAGAATATGGCAAAATACTACTTTATTATCAGTTCAATAAAGTAGGGAAACCTGGCGAACGACAAATTGTAGTTCATGCACTCTCCATTACATTGCAGGTACACAAAGGCTTTATACCTCGAGGTGCCTCAGATATGACATCATCCTACGTGACAAATAATAAAACCTGTCAAATGAAGGGATTGGTTAGGGGAAAATATCTACTTATAGTTTCTATAAGTGTTAGTAACATCATTGGTTAGTAACATCATCTGGCAGGCATACCTTGAACTTCCCTCTATGTATAATACAGATTATAGCAGCACAACAACAGTGGCTTGGCCCCTGCAACATTTGTTGCTCACCATTGCATAGGCCCTCATGATTGGTTGGCATGATCTGCCAGCCTTGGACACTCGGCTCGTTAGCAGCATGTAAGCAAAATTAAACCCAGGTGCAGTGAAGAACATCAGACTACTGCCCACTTGCCCAATTAGTCTACCATTTTTCATCAGTCAAGCTTTCAGCCAAGGCTTCTCCTTTGTACTTGATCTTGCTGGATGTTCTCCTCTCTGGAAATTTAAGGGGAGTTAAGGTACATCGTTATTTTCTCTTGGAGCGTATGAATAGGCCTTGTTTTCTGGTCTTGCACCACGTGTGAAGAGATCATGATTTTGTCCATTTCACCTTCTTATTTTGTGATATTTGATTCAATTATGGCAGGTGTCATTACCCTCTTCGGATGCTGGGGATGCTTGTGGTCTCATGCAGAAGGAATGTGACCAAGAAGTTCAGGCTGGACTGCCCCTTTTGGGGTGGGACCAAGCCTGATTTGCATTTGTCTTTCCCCTTTTGTAATGGCTTTGCAGGCAAAGAACGGTGGTCTGGGTGGTTGCCCAGAGCGATGCCAGAGGTTAGGATTAATTCCAAACCTTCCAGCCATCACCTCTTTTGTTTTGCCACATGTGAAGAGAACATGATTTTGTCCCTTTCGCCTTCTTATTTAATGCTATTTGATTCAATTATGTCAGGTGTCATTACCCTCTTTGGACTCTAGAGACTTGGTTGCTCTGTCTCACATATGTTTTCTGCACCTTTAATTCTAAGACAAGGCAGGAGGCTCGCATCATGCTTTACTTTCTTTTAATTCTGCCATATCAGCACTTCAAAACGTAACTTTAACTTTTTTCTTTTTTTTTTTTTTTTGGTATCTCATCAGAAAAACAAAAGAACCAAATCAAAGTTACAAGTTCCATTTTCTTAAACAACTTGAAATGAGTTCCAGAAACTACAACTCCCATCCACCTGAGGCCTTCTGTAGTCCTGACCTCTGTCCTTGCACCAATCAGTGCCCAGGTCGGGGTATAAACTCTCTCACCCCTAGGTACTTTCCTCTTTCTTTTTGCTGCCATACAAAAGATGAGTATTGTTTCTATGTGTGTTTATGTTTGGAGATGTATGTGCGCCCACAGGGTGTATAGACATTCGTAGATATCCTTTGATGTTACGTTACTATAGAATGCATTAACGAAGTAGCGCTGTTGGCGGCACGCGCGCACAAGTTTATTTCGCCGTATCTAAAGAGGTTGTCAGAACATAGCTCGGAGTAAAGGCGGGGCGGAGCCGTGGGCAAAGCCACTCGCTTTAGGCAGCCGCCCCGTTCTCCTCAGAGTCGCGTACCTGTTTCGCGCCAACGGGTCCAGTAGTCCTCGGTCCCGGCGGCACTCTGTCACTACGCGCATGCGCAGGGACGTCTCGCGCCTCTGAACGCGGTGAGCGCTGAGACCCAGCAGAACAGCGCCACAGAGCCTTCCCGGCATGCACATTTCCCAACACTCATTTTCGCATTGAATATTAGCGAAACGGAGCGGCGAGACGTGCGGGCACTTGTGGAATAGTTTAGAGGAAAAACAAGAAGAAAAAAAAACAATTTTGTCAGGAATTTATATATGAGGAAAGCGACGACCTGACAGTGATACAAGGCACAAAAACGTGCAGTCGCATAAGCTAGAAGGCACACTGTTGATTGATCTCTGTTTGGAGCCTCCATTTAAGCTGATTCCCAGAAAGTCAGCTCTGCTGTCACAGTTTTCATGGCTCATTCATCGCACCCTGTGGATTCTCAGTCCACTACTCCAGAGTGGAGTGAACAAGAGTGGTAGGAGGAGCCCACCTGGCAAGATTCGGATTTATCCCTCAGCTTCAAGAGGATACTGGGGGATTCGCTGTCTCAGGCGGTCTCTCAGGGGGTGCAACCTCAGATGCAGAGGTTAGAGATGCTGGAAGCATACATGGCTGAGCAGAAAGAACAGCTCACAGCAAGAAAAAGACGGGCAGACAGCCCTGGGGAAGGGACATTGGCTGGACACCCTCAGAAGAGGGTTGAAAATCAGGGGTGTAAGAAGGCCCAGAACAGCGCAGACTCTTTGACCCCCTCGGGCGCAAAGGATAGGGTTAACACTGTTCCCCAAGAACAGAGCGACCCCGTCGCCAGACTGAAAGAAGCCTTTCTAGCTAAATTGGCTGACAGCCACAACAGACCCCCTACCCCAGGGGTGGACAATTCAGGGGATTATGAAGAGGGATACACCCCCGACGATGAAGGCGGCAAAGAGGAGGAAGAAGAAATTCTTCAACCTATTCAACACATTCCACAAGAAGTTCCCGAAGAGGAAGACAACATAATTGATATGTTTGATCCGGAGACCTTTAGGCACCCGAGGTCTTCCAAATGGGTGCCCTCCCCTAGAGTGGCACTGTATATGGCTCAACACATCCGGAAGCCACTGGACAGGGAAGTTAGATCCCGCATGCAGGCAGAATGTACAAGACCCGAGCTGCCTGGCAAGCTGGCAGACACTCCAGACTTGGACCCGAAGATGGTCACCTTTGTGAGCAAATCTGCGAAAGACATCCGGAAGGGTGTCGATCGCACCTGGAAAGGGTGCCAGGATAAACTTCTGGACCTAGCAGGTCCATTAGCCAAAATAATGGACTTGGTCGAAAAGTCAAAGGACACAGGTATCCCAGTTGATAATCAAGCCCTAGGGAACTGGGCGCAAAGAGCAATTTGTCTGCTGGGTAACGTTAACTGAGCCCTCTCTTCGAAGAGGAGGAGGGTTGTCCTCCTGAAAATTGACAGTAAACTTAGTGACCTGGCCACATATGAAGCGGGAGAGGGTGCCAAGGGCCTTCTTTTCGGAGAGGCCTTCGCGAAGGAGATGGCCCAATTTGTAGGTACAAATACAGCTCTTGAAAAAGCCCAGAACTCTATAAAAAAGATTTTCCCTGGGCGTGTTTTTGTTGGGACCGGACGTTTCAGAGGTCGCTCGTCCAGTCGCTATAACTATCAGAGAAGACCTCAAGGTCCACGCGCGCAGTATTGGGAAGGCCGTCAACAGGACACCTTTTTCCCAGCCAAAGGAAGACACGCAAGGGGCCGCAGAGGAAGAGGTTCATTCCGTCAGCCCAGTACAACAGGCGGTAAGTACACCAGAGATTCCTATTGGAGGGAGAACCCTCCATTTTCTGAAAGAGTGGCAAGCTTTATCAAGCGATGCTTGGGTTTTAAGGGCGATAGTGGGTCTTCACCTAGACTTCATAGGCGTACCAAAGCAGGACGCAGAACCGGCCCCCATTTACATGTCGCAGGACGAAAAGACACTATTGCACGGCGAGTTGAGCAAATTAGTGGAAAAGAAAGCGATAGAGCGAGAGGTCACAGAAGGACAGGTTTTCCTCAGCGACATGTTTCTTGTGCACAGAGGGGAAAAGATTCGCCCAGTCATAAACCTAAAAGAGTTGAATGGCTGGTTGGAGTACAATCATTTCAAGATGGAGGGTATACACCTCCTCCGAGACCTATTGCGTGCAGGAGATTGGTTAGCATGACTAGACCTCAAAGACGCGTACCTAGCGATTCCGATAGCAGCAGCCTTTTGTAAATATCTGCAGTTTCGATGGAAAGGGGAGATCTGGCGGTTTGCATGCCTACCATTCGGGTTGGCCTCAGCACCCTGGGCCTTCAAGAAGGTGATGAATGCGGTGACGGCAGCTATCAGGGAAAGAGGCATTCGGATGATTATCTATCTGGACGATATTCTAGTGATGGGATCCAGCAAAGAGAGTCTCGCGAGAGAAGTTCAGTGGATATTCAAGCTCCTATCATCTCTGGGATTCTTGGTAAATTTGGAGAAGTCCCATTTAGCTCCGGTGCAGAGGTTAGAGTTTTTAGGCTTCACAGTGGACACAGTGAAAGCGATTCTAGAGCTCCCAGGACACAAAGTAAGAGCTGCTTCTTCCTGTGGCATCCTTGATGTCTGGCCAACAGCTATTCTTTGTTCATCCACAAATCTGTATTTCCAGAATCTGTCAGCTCTGCAGCCCTGGTCCCTTTCCTTCAAGCTTCTCGCTTACTATCATTCAGAACCGAGGTCCATCTTTTCAACACGGCCGCTTTACCCATGTTATATTTTCTACCGAAGCAAGATTCTATTTGACTCATCTCCCTTGTGTTTCTGCATGTATACATTTACTACTCTGAAGCTCTGCTTTTGGACTGCTAAGCATGCATCCTAACTGTGTTTGAACACCACCCCATCCGTGCCCCCCTTGTGACTCTCTTTTTTAATATAATGGTTTTGTAGCTAATGTATATATATGGTTTCTTCTCACTTGTATGTAGGCTTACTTTGTTTCTTCAGTTACATCTTCTTTCTTTTAGTATTCTCATATAATGTCAGTGTGTCATCGTGTCTTCTCCTTATGACATCACTTTGCACCCGTCATATTTTCTTTACAGCTCTTCGATATTCAGTGGTGTCTGCAAATCCCCTGCTACCACCTCAGTTCAAGGGTACATTCGATACGGTTGTCTGAGTGCATAACGTCTCTAATACACCCGGTGCAGTATTGGAATGATGCCTGGTGTCATGCAGAGTGTCTTCTTGTCCTTCATCCAAAATGTCAGAGGTGAGGGGGGCCGCGTTATATCAATGACGTGCATGTCTGCGTCTCTTCAAGTGACACACTGATGTGTACCCTGTCATTGTGGTATGACCTAGTAAGTTAGAAAGACAGATCAGGGTTTTGATATGTTATTTTGAACACCACTTTAGCCACTATGATTTTCACTATACCATGACACAGTTTCCTAATTGTACTGATGGGGCCTCAATATGCCTGCAGCGGCAGGCTGAGCAATGCGCAGAGGAAGAAAGAAAAGGTAAGTAGCCAATTGAATCTGGTATGGGTGCTAACAATGCCCTTGCAGTATACAAGGGGCGACCTTTAGATGGTCGCTTAGAATGAGCAACAAGACTTATCTCTGGGGCACAGCTCACCACTAAAATACAAACATTGAGGAGCTTAATATAATTGGGACTCTCGGCAAGCTCACAAGAGATGCACTAATACAACTGATAAATGGTGTGATGTCCTCTGGACAGATGCTGCAGTGGGACTGTGCCCCTGAAGAGTTTCAGGATGAACCACATTCTGAAATCCTGAGTATCCACAAAGATGTGAAGGTAACAGCTGACCAGGAATCCTGGGAAATGTTTCAGGAATACCGAAAGACCTGTTGCCCTGGAGAGACTTCTGGCAATATAGCGGGTGGACATGTGGACGTTCAGAGCACCTTCACACTAAAGGGGCCGGTGAAAGGCATCTGGGCCCCAAACAGCAGAATTGTTCCTGGCCCATGGACAGGATGCAGCTGGGACTGGGTTGCACACTGAGAAGTGTGGGACGTGAGACCACTTGGCAGCTCGGCCGGGCAAATAACAACTACCCTTGGGATAGTTCCTGATGTCAGGTGTTGTTGGTGGCTAACATGAGTTACTGGGATGGAAGGGCAACTGGGATATCACTGACAGGTAGACTCTTCTTTCATGGTGAAGATAGGGGCGTAGAATGTATACCAGTTCCTACATCAGATATGCATTTTGTTCTGAAGACAGGAGCTTGACGGTTTATTTACATTGACCAGTAGGCACTTTCAGCATTAGAGACTCTAATTCCAGAGGTAAAAAAGAAATTACAGAAATACAGCAGGTACTAGAATTAGTCTTTAGTTAGCAGAAAATAGCAATCGAGGTCGCTCACTGTACAGCCAATCTATGTACTCCTGATGATATGTGTGACATTAGTAATGAAGTCTCTGAACAACCCATTATCACCACAACTGTTTATATAACGGTGTTCCTTTGCTTACTGGCATGTATCATTTAATGCTGCCGCCGGTGGTGCAGTAAGAAGGGAATAGTGGTAGTCAACAGGGCACCCTCCAGATCCCCCCGCCATAGCTCTACACATGATATGCATCCTTTGTGCTTCACAGAAATGAGTGAAGAGTGTCAGACTCTGCAAAGAGAGCGCATGCGGTTGCTATGAAAGTTGCACTAGCAATACAAAAGGGGAATTTGTGAAAGAATGCAGACCCAAGTCAATAAAGTAAGCATACAAAATACGGTGGTCAGTCATAATCTCGAAAATAAAATGTCGAAAGACAAAAATGTCGAAAAAAAAAATGTCAAAAAAAAATGTCAAATTATTTTTTTTTTCTTTATTTTTTTTGGCTCTAGTTTATGTATAAAAAATAGGTAAAAACAAAAAAAACAAAAGGGGGTTGGGGGGGAACCCCCCCATTTTCAAACAAAAAATGTCATTAAAAAAAATTCGACATTTTTTTTTTCTAGATTGTTTTTTCGACATTTTGACTTTCGAGTTTTTGCCATTCGAGATTATCACTATGATTGATTGAGCTTTCTTCTTTTGATGTAGAAAAGTGTACCTCACAATCCTGACATTATCACATTTCATCACCAAAGTGTTTATTATTTTTCTTTTCACTCCGAGCTGGCTGTGGTTAGTATGCCCATTTGCCGCCCATTGACTCCAGGCAATGATTGATCTCTATGAACTGAACTACATGTGTGCCAAACCCGCTGACTGAGAACTTTCTTACTGCTTCAGGGCACTGCAGCAAGGATACTGAACTGGGACCAATGGAGCAGGCCGGTTGAAGCCGACCGGAACAATGAGCCTCTCATCTGTGATGGAAGTTATTGGGCAGGCGGAGGCCCTAAGCCGTTTTCCTGAGTAGGACAAAGCTAGAAGCAGACTCAAGCGGCCATGTTTACCCGGAAATGGAACATCACATGGAATTGACTGGCATGAACACCAAACAGGGGCTATGTTTTGAAACACAGAGGGTTATTGTTTTAGGTGGGAGGCGGGAGTAGTATGCAGGGTAAATGTTTCTCGAAACTTCAGAGGTCATGTGCCCCATAGAATATGAAAATCTTTGTTCTAGAGGGAGGAATGGGTTCGTTGGTTGGGACTGGATTAACGACTAGGATTCGGTCCATTTTTCTTGCAAGCATACTAATAAATCCTTTTGCTTAACCATCTCACAGGTGTTATTGCAAATTTGCTTTGGAGAAAGAAGGGGAATCCCTGAATTTTCTCCTACCATTCACTCCAGGTGGAGGCTCTTTGCTTTTCTTTACACAGGGTCTTGCTTGGCCATCGGAGATCTCAAATCCACTCATACCCCTAATTCACACTACAGTAGAAGAACTCATGGCTACTCAGAAGACGGGTACAGCCTGTGGGACAGTTCATTCCCCTCGGTTCCAAATTCCTTTCTACATCTGCCGAGAGATTCCTCCTCTTAACGCCATCACCACAGGTATCCCCCTGGTGTTTAACACTTGAAAGAACCAAGGTTGCAGTATGTGCAAGAATTTTGAAAATCAGATAGTCCAAACTTGAGATATTAACTTTTTAAAAGCAAATAAATTATAGCTATTTCCCTACATGCGAAGAAGGTTCAGGGGTAAAAAAAATTAAACACATTCTGTGAAATGAAAAATATTCTCTCAAACCCACAAGATGATCCATCATATGAAGCAGGACTGCAGTGTGCATGCAGGTACAAAACAGAATAAAAGAAATACAATGCAATGCACAAAGACAACCACATCCCCAAAAGAAACAGCCTTATTCTGTTATGCACAGTAGTGTTGGAAAGACAAGACAAAATGAAAAATGTACCTCAAGATGAATAATATTCCGCAAATGCACAGATGATCGGCCGCACCCAAACACACAGTAGGGCCTCCGTACACACGCAGTGGGGTCGGAGGGACAAAATAGATAATATTCTGCAAATGCACAGTGATTGGCTGCACCCAAATACACATAGGGCCTCCGTACATGCACAGTAGGGTCGGATGCACAGATGATCGGCCGCACCCAAACACACATAGGGCCTCCGTACATGCACAGTAGAGTCGGATGCACAGATTATCGGCCGCGCCCAAGCACACAGTAGGGCCTCTGTACATGCACAGTAGGGTCGGATGCACAGATGATCGCCGCACCCAAACACACAGTAGGGCCTCCGCACATGCACAGTAGGGTCGGATGCACAGATGATGGGCCGCACCAAAGCACACAGTAGGGCCTCCGTACATGCACAGTAGGGTCGGATGCACAGATGCTCGGCCGCACCCAAACACACATAGGGCCTCCGTACATGCACAGTAGGGTCGGATGCACAGATTATCGGCCGCACCCAAGCACACAGTAGGGCCTCCGCACATGCACAGTAGGGTCGGATGCACAGATGATCGGCCGCACCCAAACACACATAGGGCCTCCGTACATGCACAGTAGGGTCGGATGCACAGATTATCGGCCGCACCCAAGCACACAGTAGGGCCTCAGTACATGCACAGTAGGGTCGGATGCACAGATGATCGCCGCACCCAAACACACAGTAGGGCCTCCGCACATGCACAGTAGGGTCGGATGCACAGATGATCGGCCGCACCCAAGCACACAGTAGGGCCTCTGTACATGCACAGTAGGGTCGGATGCACAGATGATCGGCCACACCCAAACACACAGTAGGGCCTCTGTACAAGCACAGTAGGGTTAGAGGGACAACATGAATACAATTCTGCAAATGCACAGATGATCGCCACACCCAAACACACAGTAGGGCCTCCGCACATGCACAGTAGGCATGGATAGACAAAACGGAATGTAAAATAGACCACAAAACACACAAAATCTGCAGGCCCCAACACACACACCACTATTCAGACATGCACAGTAGGCTCAAAGAGAGAAAATGCAATGAAAAACGTTACGTGAAATGAACAATGTTCCAGAAAGTTCATAAGTTGATCGTCAGCAGCCAACCCTCAGAAGGGCTGCCGTACATGCACAGGAAGTTCAAAATGCAAAACATGCTGCAAAATGAAAAATATTCAATGGAACCCCCAAGATGATCCGCCACAACCTGAACCAGAGTAGACTGCCATAAATGCGCAAAAGCATCAGGGGGACAAAAAAACTAAAATGTACATCAAACTGAAAAGATTCTAGGAACACCGCAGAATGATCTGCTGCACCCAACACGAAACTGCCAACATAACCGGCCTACAAATCAGAGAACACTGTCTCAAGAATGCCAAGAAATCAGGCAGAAATGATGTTTTTTAAAGTTAAGAGTACTATCTTTATAAATGTTAACTCTACAAACAAAAATATTGCTTTTATTTCATGCGTAGTGTTTAATAACAGATTCAACCGTAACAATGGAATTCCAACAAATATACAGCCTGATTCATGGAATTATCTGCGCGTAAAATGCAGATTTGCGCGCCATTCTGCCCGAAAATCCCTGTTTGAGGTATGGGGATTTTTTCGGGCAGAATGGAGCGCAAATATGCGTTTTACGCGCAAATAATTCCATGAATCAGGAGCCTAGACTTTATAATCTTTAAATAAAAATGTTGGTTCCGTCAGTTATAATATCTATATCTTTAATCTATAGCAAATACCAATGGAGTTATGGTGGGTTTAAAAATGCATGAAAAAACCTTTCTATCTGAAATGTGATCGTGGAACGATACATTTCCAATAACGTGCTCACGCGCCACTGCGCCACTGCACGTTCACCTCCAGTTCTGAGCCACAGAGTAATGCACTATAGGTATTCAAATGAGCACAAAAGCATGCATTCCGCTGCAGAAAATGTGCTTGTCTTATAGGGCAGCACTATTTTATACATAGCTTTATCACCCTGAGACAGGCAACTCTCAAGGATGCAGACAACCACATCCTTGCCAAAATGACCCATTCCATTCTGTAGGTGCTAATCCAGTCCTGTTTGTTTCTTTGCATTCTGGGGCGTCTAGTCCGAATTTTTATCGGGAAAAGTCAAACTGTAAATCCTAGAATGCAAAGAAAAAATTACCGGGGCTGGATAAGCATTTACAGATTGGAATGGGCAATGTTGGCAAGTATGCAACCACATGCGTGTTTCATCCTCATTAGAGATGAAAAAGCCAAGCAAGGGTGCAGGAGAATCGCTGAACTGGGGTGGGGTGTTGAATGGGGCTTGGATAGAAATGCAAGGTATTAGATGTGAAATGGGGAGGGAAGGGCCTGGCAAAGATATTTTAACAATACCATTGGGGCTGTGGTTGTACAGTACTGTTCTTTGCATTTCGTAATGTGAATGTCAGATTGGTGCAGGAATTTAATGTACTCTGGTGAAGGGCATACCTTTACATGGTGCCACAGAGAACAACATTTATATGCATGCTGTACCAAGTTGTCAATTTTATTTAAATATTACGTTTGCCACGTGTATCAATTGCAAACCCAGGTTGCCATCATTTATCGGATCTCCCAGGACCATCAGGATGTCATCATGTGATGGGTTTCAAAACGAGGTGGAAACTGAACCTCGGTCGACTAATCTCCAAGAATTCGCGATGGCTGCCATGAGGGCTGCAAGAAAAAAGATGAAACATAATTGCAAAAATAGATGTGCAAACTGCTTGTCAATTGAGGGAGCACAACACAGGGTTAAGCATGCAGGCACTATTATACCGTGCTTGGAGAAAAGGTGGGGTCCATTGCACTTAATGATGGATCTTTCAACATATGAAGATGTTCCATTCCAACAAGATGAAGAGTAACCAGTTGAAATGTCAATTACATCAACAAACGATCAACCCCAAATCCTGATCCGGAACCCCACAGCTTCCACTTCAGGGAGCACGATCGCCCGCACCAAAACCTATGATCATATTGACACCACCTTTAAGCCTCTCTTTCAACCTGAAGCAACCAAAGGTGTTCAAAGAACAGGAAACTACTCCAAAGCCACAATATTCTCCAAACAAATTAGGATTGGGAATATCTTGGATATCTCCAGAACAGAGCAAACATCCTAAACTTATTTTCGGAAGTACATAACCTCAGTCTGTTGCTGTCTAAAGATCTTCTCAAATATGATATGTTGCTACTGGAGAAGGACGCCATCTTGATTATGGACTATGACCCATTTAAAGTGCCAGATGGAGCATCTGCTTACGTACCCTCAGGTTACCACACCCACCTATCAAGGAGCATAATGCCATCGCTCGTCTGCCTGTAGATCTCAAGATTAGGATGAAGAGAAACGCTCCTGGTCTGAGAGTTGGCACCTCTGGTGACACTATAAATTGTGCTTGTGGTAATGGAGCCGACTGGGCATGGTTACCGGGGGCTTTACTCGAGAGATTTTGATCACTTATTTTACAGCCCAGACGTTGTGATTATTAGAATATTAAATTACACGAGACCTGGCTTCCACATAGACGGCTATGCCCCTTCTATGCAGCCTGCATCGAGAGGGCTTCCTTGACGCCCATTTGGGGGCCTCTCAATAGCCCTTAGAAATGATCTAGGCCTCACCGGTAACATGTTATCAGATGACTGTCCTGGGATCTTGGCTTTAGAACTTTCCAGGATCCCTGAGAAGTTGTCTCAATTTGGGATGGCAGTGATAGTGAACCTCTATTGGAACAAATGTTTTACAGAGAACTCCCCTTTTCTCAAGACAGTTTCTGCTCTAATTACAGACTGGGCAAGTGATGGGACTAAAGATCACATCATGCTGGCAGGTGACTTGAATTGGGACTGCAGCAACTTTCTTCATGCTTCGGCGCACGTTAAGACCAGGCGCTCAGATCCAAACAGTATATGGTGCAATCTCATGGAGACATGCAATCTACTCTGCCTAAATAGCTAAAAGAACACTGATAAAACTTCCAGTATAACTTGGCAGAGAGGGGAGCAGGTATCAATAATTGATTACGTCTTTCTGTCGCAGGCTCTTCGCAACGCCTGCACTGAGTTTAACTTGCTGTCCCTTAGACACAAAAAAGCACTATCTGCGTACAGGACATTTCTACTGATAATTCGTGTGGGTGCCTCATATGGAAGCCTAAGGTGATTGACACATTTAATTTTTTTTAAAAACCCTCGTATGTTTCGTGGACACACTGACCAAGGGAGGCAACAGAAAATCTGTTTGCGGTTGTGTGACAAAGTGGGTAATTATCCTTTCACAATGAATTATACAGAAAGCCTTGTTTAATAGGAAATGCAGTCTTTTTATAATCTTTACATACAGACAGCCTAGTGTAGGTACTTTCTTCTAATGAGCTTGGCTTGTCGTTGCTAGGAGACAAGAGACAGAGACAGAGCAGAGGAAGGGGAGTTGGACCGTTACAGCTGGGCGTACTAGATGTGTTTTGAAAGAGCTTGACAGATCTCAGCTGTCAGGGTGCTTACGCCGATGCGCCCGGAGAATGAGTTTCAGATCGTAAAAAAACATGGCGATCATTATCGCTGTGACAAGGCAGTGATTAATTGCGCCATTGCGCTCATCGAAGAAGAGGGGCATAAATACGAGGCGGCCGTTGCCGCCGCATGGTAACCGTGAGTACCTTCAACCAAAGCCCTGAATGGAAGCAAAATGTCATTTAACAATGAGGCGATTGTTATAACCAGTGGATAAATGAAAACGCTGACGTCTGAAGACGGAGTTGGGTTATTAAGTGAAAGGCGAACGTGTACCGCTTGAACTGTGAGGGAAAAACAGCACCGTTGCGCTTGGAGGAGGGGACGTGTTAAGAGAACCAGGTGATCGTTGTCGCCATATGAACTTTAAGAAAATTGGCGCCGTTGCGCTTTCAGATAAGGAAGTTGAATAGGGGAAAGGCGATCGTTGTCGCTGTGCGAAGTTTAAGTGAAAGCGCCGTTGCGCTATGAATTAACCTACAAGCCCAATACATTACAGATCTAACTGTTGTGGGAGGAAGAGGAAAAACCCTAAACAGTGGAAGAGGCTGACATAGAGACAGAAGAATAACCTCAATAAATGGGATGCTGTTTAAAGGAGAGTTATTCAAAAGTTCTTGTCTGCAGTAAAGAAAGGAGCTTAGACGTTCAGAGTGTCCATATGCATAATCTGAAAGAGGGTTGTTAGAAAAGGACCAAACTGGCTCACCATGCAGCAGTCACACAGATTTGTTTAAGAACACGAGGAGTAGAAGGAACAGGAGAACGGACTGAAAGACCAAGATTAGAAATAAAGAAGGAGTCAAGAGAAAGGATCAGGGGAAAAGAGAAATACCTTTAGAGACTGTTAAAAGTAAAGGAAGAGAAAAGGAGAAGAGTGCAGAGAAAAGGAAAAGACATTAAAGAACTATATTAACCCTTAACTGAACGTATCCTCGAATGAGATCCTGTTACAGGAAAACTGGAGAGACAGAGAGAAGGCGTATCCTTTACCAATAAACCTAAAAGAGGAGAAAGTATGTATTAATAAAAGAATTGGGTTCTCTTCGTAATCCATACAAACTACTCATTGGCTCAGAGTCTTATTTACTCAATATTTAACTGTACTGTTACATTTGGTGTCAGAGGTGGGATTTTGAGAACGCCATGGAGGAACTTATTAAGACTCTGAGTGAGGGGCGACAACTACTACAACAAGCCTTGCAACTTCACAGCCAGCAAGCTCAGGCAGACAGAGTAGCTTTCCAGCAAGCCTTACAATTGCAACAGACTCAGTTGCAGGAGGTTAAAAATCTCAGAAACAACCCTTAAGTCTCAACTTCAGTTTTTCAAAAATACTCAGCTGGTGAAGACCCCGCACATTTTTTTGTAAACTTTGAGAGGGTGGCTAGGAACGCCCAGTGGCCCACCAAGAGATGGTGTCATTACATTGCACCATTAATGACCGGTGAAATGCAGTGTGCTTACCAAGCGGCGAATCCAACTGGAGACACTAACTATGGCGACATGAAGAAGGTAGTGTTGGAAAGATTGGGCCATGATGAGGAAATGTATCGAATTTAATTCAGAGAAGTTAAGTTGGTCGGAGAAGAGACTCCGAGACAATTGTTTTATAGAGTAAAAGAGCTTGCAGAGAAGTGGTTGCAACCTATGATGTCATCTCCTAGTGAGATAACAGAATAAGTGATCTTGGAACAATTTGTCGAAGCTCTTCCCGGACCTGTACAAAGATGGGTCAAACAACATCATCGACTTTCATTATCTGAAGCTGTGGATGTGGCCTCAGCTTATCAAAAATCTGGCAAAGGCAAGATGTTGTCCTATACAACCCAGTCTCGACCTCATACCATTATGAATAAACCTCTATCTCAATCAAGGTGGCCACATTCCATGCTTAGAAAACCAGAATTAGAAGGTATACGTTCCAGACCTAATAGCGAGGGCCCTGTTGTCTATCGTCAAACACCAACAACAGCTCGAGGACCCCAGTGTTTCGACTGTGGAGAATGGGGACACCTTGCCAGGTTCTGTCCCAAGAAACAGAAAACAGAGCCGTTGGATGTGGGGTTTTTTGAATCTCCGAAGGACATTGAATCTTCTGAACAAATACCAGGAAGACAATCCCAATATCTCTATACCTGTGAAGCCGAAGTAGATGGAAAAACCACCACTGCATTGGTTGATTCAGGAAGCCTACAGACGGCTGTAGCATTAGACCTGGTAGGTGAAGGTTATTATTCTTCAGGGGAAATACCTATTCGGTGTGTTCATGGGGATATAAAGGCTTACCCTTCGATGAAAATACAAATTAAGCTGGCCGGGGAAACAATGGGAATAAGAGCTGCAGCGTTACCCAGTTTACCCAAGCCCTTACTAGTTGGTTCGTACATACCAACATTTGCTAAAATAGTCCACGAAATCGCGAAGAGCTGGTTAGAAATGGTCCCATTCTCTGAAGAAGAAATACACACTCCATCTCTTAAATCACAGAAGAGTAAAATAAAAAAGTTGACTAAGCAAGAATGGAAAACCAAAAATGTTCTGCCTATAGCTGTCGACTGGAAACTAGACAAGAGGGAGATAGCTTTAGGTCCACTCAAGAGCTGGATCCTGTATTACGATATGCCAAAGAACGTGCCTTCGAAGACTCAAAGGGACCAAGGACCCCATTTCATAAAACAGAATGGATTGTTGTACAGAGTGAGCAAGTCTCAGAATATAGAGGAAATGAAACAGCTGCTAATTCCCAGTATATACTACAAGACTGTTCTAGAAGTCGCTCACTTACAAGTTGGGGAAGGACACTTGGGGTCTGAGAAGACTTCTAAAACAATTCTAGACAGGTTCTACTGGCCAGGGGTATATAATCAAGTAGTGAGGTTCTGCCAATCATGTGAGGAATCCCAAAAGAAGAACAGAGCCAATGTGAAGAAGGCACCATTACAACCTATGCCATTAGTCTTGGAACCTTTTAGCAGAATAGGAGTGGATATTGTGGGACCCCTAGAACCATCTAGAAGAGATCACAAGTATATTCTGTTGGTTGTAGACTACGCAACTAGATATCCGGAGGCGTTTCCGTTAAAAACTACAAATACTCAACAGATTTGTGATGTTCTTATTCCCTTTATTGGATGAGTTGGAATTCCCCGAGAGATCGTCACCAATCGCGGATCGAATTTCATGTTCAATATCCTTAAGCAAGTCTGTGAGACTCTGAAAATTGAACACCTAAACACAGCAGTTTACCACCCTCAGACTGATGGTTTAGTGGAACGCTACAATCAAACTATTAAACAAATGCTAAGGAAAACTACTTCTCCAGAAACAAAGACTGGGATAGAGTTTTACCTTGGATACTGATGACTTTAAGAAACACCCCTCAGTCATCAACAGGTTTTTCACCTTTTGAGCAACTCTTCGGAAGACCAGTAAGATCTCTGTTGGATATTCTGAAAGAAAACTGGGAAGAACAGCCGGATAGAGAGTAAACCCTTACGGAGTATGCCTCTCAATTATAGGAACGAGTAGAGAAACTGCAAACCATAGCCAGAGATAATCTTCTTCAGGCTGAAGTAAAACAGAAGAAGTATTATAATCAGAACTCCCGTCTACGTACTTTTAAAACCGGAGAACAAGTATTAGTCTTGTTACCTACATCAGAAAACAGAATGTTGGCAGCATGGAAGGGACCGTATGAGGTCCATGAAGTGTTAGGTCCGTTAACATATAAAGTGAGACAGCCTGGAAGTAGAGTACCTTTCCAGAGATATCATGTGAATCTTCTTAAAAAATGGATACTGCCAGCTCAAACAGTGGCCATGATAACTCTTGATGTACCACAGAAAGAACATTTTCCACAGATTAAGGAAAAAGTAGGATTAGAAAGTCTGAACATTAACTCAGAGTTATCGTCTGTTCAAAAAAATTAATTAGCCTCCTTATTGAAAGGTTTTTCTGAAATATTCTCTTCCTTACTGGGGAGGACGGAACTAACTTACCACTGCATAGTAACCAAACCTGAGACTATAGTAAGGCTCAGACTTTACAGAATACCTGAGGCGAAGATAAAAGCCATTAATCAAGAGGTTCAAGAAATGCTGGATCTGGGGATAATTGAGCCGTCTCATAGTGATTGGAGTTCTCCTGTAGTTTTGGTACCAAAACCGGATGGTAGTGTTAGGTTCTGCATTGACTTCTGAAAATTAAATGAAGTTTCTAAATTCAATGCTTACCCAATGCCAAGAATAGAGGATTTATTAAATAATCTGGGGAAAGCAAGGTTCCTGACCACCATAGACTTAACCAAGGGTTACTGGCAAATACCGTTGTTACCTTCTGATAAGGAAAAGACGGCATTTGCTACTCCTACCGGGCTCTATTAGTTTACAGTGTTGCCATTTGGTTTACATGGAGCCTCAGCAACATTTCAAAGACTGATGAACTATATTATAAAAGGTCATGAACAATACGTTGGAGCCTATCTAGATGACATCATAATTTACAGTCAAACATGGACATTTACAGTCGGAACATCTGAAGCATTTAGAGGCTATACTTGGGATGACGCTGGTTAGATTCAATACATATCAAATTCTATTCAGAAACTCATCGCATGGCAAATCATCTTGCTGTCATAAAATTTCATAAAAGATCATAAATCAATTGATACCTTCATACGTATCCACATACAAAAACACATTCAAACATACATGAATAAAACACCCTAGTGTAATTATAACATCAATTCATATTATTCCGAATATATCCGGTTAACATCTCCTATAGTGACCCAGTCCATAGTATCAGGTGTCATTATGTAGCTGGTATCAAATTTCACCAGGTATCCCTCACAGAGGCAACGTCGACACGTGTTTCGGTCAGAGACCTTCTTCAGGACGTCGGGCAACGAGCAAATACTCCGCCCTGTTCTCCACGTATATGGGCCAGTAATAAATTTAAAATAAATAATAAAAAACCAAACTGTCATCCCTATTTCTTGAAAAAGGTGACAGACAATGTCACAATATGCTTCAATTAAATGAGCACATATGCCCTACTCACCCCCAAGTTCCAACTTGCGGGACGGTGAGTCAGGACAGCGGAAATGAATCCTCCACTGGCGTCAATATCTATGTTGAGCCTGTGGAACCAACAGAAACAGCTCTCAGTATCTATCGCAGAGCAGGTCACATAATGTACCTGCCTACAACATTACAACACATACAGTAGTAAAAAATACCAAGAGAAACAACACTTACAAACACAACGTTGCTGGTAGAAACTC
The DNA here is from genome assembly GCF_040938575.1 of Ambystoma mexicanum. NCBI lineage: Eukaryota > Metazoa > Chordata > Amphibia > Caudata > Ambystomatidae > Ambystoma > Ambystoma mexicanum. The sequence continues at coordinate 383,941,430 of NC_090925.1, forward strand.
CTCTAATACAATGCGACCCAGGAAATACCTAGGGTCCACGTAAAAATACGCAGGGTAATTTTAGCTGTGTCTTAATCACAGGATCCTCCGCAACACTGCAAAATGGAACACACAATGGCAGTGTATCAGTGGAAGAACGCTCACTGCAAATCATGTCATGATAAAAAATGACACCTCCACTATTGCCCCATACAATAGGGGTGAACCCGCTATACACTACCATTAGCCACATGCTGGAAAAATGTCGGTGTTATAAACTAGCCAACCCAAAGCGTGTTAGAAACTAACGAAATGCACCAGGGCTCAATATACTGTATATATTACTTTACGCGGCACCGCCCGCATGATATATAAGAAACACCTGCTGCATTCATGCGAGGACTCTGCTACAATTACTCTTAAACCTATGCGGTAGAATTCTTAAAACCAAACATAACGTGACAAGCACCTCGTATCTATTCGCCATCAATATATTCTGCTTACATCAATTCACAACGTCCCGCTCGTTCGTACACGCCTTACCTTAACGGGCTGCACAGCTCCGTGTGTTATGGGGACTCCTTTCTTTGCGCGGCACCCGACTTCAACAAAGTGACAACATCAATGCGCACTAAACACTGCCAAAGGACTAACACTTATAACATACGTCCAATACTAAAAACTAAAAACTAAAAACAGACTGGAAAACTAAAAACAGACAGTCCATACCAGCTAAACACACCAAACACTAAAAAAGGACTGTAAACACAGTGACTAAAAACGGGCAACCAAGCCAGCTAGGCATAGTTGGAACACATGGTAAGAGCACACCCGTAGTGGTAACTAGCGGGTCCTACAATCACTGGAAAAATAGCCCAAAAATGTGCACACAAAAACACAAACCGAAGGGGGCCAAATATCCCTTCTGCATTTGTCGCGTCCAACGTGAGAGGGCAAAAAAATATATATACCTAATGCATTACACACCCTGATTGGAGGAACTGGGACACATGGAAAATGAAAACTCACAGGTACATATTGCATTTGTGTGGACATATGTTGTCATTGACTCCTAGTCGGTACATTAGCTTTTTAAAGGAAGGCCACATCAGGGCGCTTTTCACAATGCGCAACAGAACAAATAGGATAAATTGAGGCATACTGAACAAAACCATATATAACAGTTCACCCCCAGTCCATATACTCCTATTATGGATTATGCACATGAGAGAAGATGAAAAGGAATGAACAAGATAAATATTTGTTCCAATGTGACTGAATGTTTCAGGAGAATGGAACAATTTGGTTACTAGAAATTGAGATATACAAACTGTTTGTCTGTGAAGGACACCCACCAGCCGAAATGAGCATGATGATAATGCACATTGGAATTTTTTAAGAACACGAGGAGTAGAAGGAACAGGAGAACGGACTGAAAGACCAAGATTAGAAATAAAGAAGGAGTCGAGAGAAAGGATCAGGGGAAAAGAGAAATACCTTTAGAGACTGTTAAAAGTAAAGGAAGAGAAAGGGAGAAGAGTACAGAGAAAAGGAAAAGACATTAAAGAACTAATTAACCCTTACCTGAACGTATCCTCGAATGACATCCTGTTACAGGAAAACTGGAGAGACAGAGAGAAGGCGTAAGCTTTACCAATAAACCTAAAAGAGGAGAAAGTATATATGAATAAAATAATTGGGTTCTCTTCGTAATCCAATACAAACTACTCATTGGCTCAGAGTCTTATTTACTCAATATTTAACTCTACTGTTACAGGTTGGTGTTTTTTAAAAAAAAATTATTCGGAGATCTAACATGGTGACATATAGACATTCAACCTAAATTGCCATCACTTTTGATGTGAACATTTTAGGAAGCAAAAAAAGTTCTGAGAAGGAACATGCAATGTCTCATGAAGGAAAATTCTACTAACACTGAGTATTGGGCGATCACTAATGGCCCCACGTGTGATTCCCTCGTTACAACCGTGTTCAGCCCCCATAATGTTGAAGCTGGCTCCACCCCTGTTAAGCAAGATATTTAAGCAGCTTGCTACAAGCCGTTATATTTCATTTGATTTGAAAATTAGAGGCATTGGATTTCCAATGCCACTTCAGGCCAGAAGATGTCAGTATAGGACCAGGGAAGTGGCTGCGCAGTCCAGCGATACATATAAATTTGATGCAGCCCACTGAGCGGAATACACGTTCTTGTTTCCTTGCGGCAATTGTGAACACGATATTTCATGTCGTACTGACTTAGACATCGTGAATAATTTCTCTGTCATTTACGGATTTGTACATGCTTTCAGCCCAAAATACGAAACCTTACTGTAAACGTTTTAAAATACGCCTGTAATAATTTGGTCGTGGGGCGGTTGCCCAATAATGTGCTTCAGGAAAAGAACATTCTATGCTTTACACATGAAGACGACCACCTTCCAGAGACCCTCAAACCCTTTCCCTTTAGCTTAACCTCCTATCAATGCATCTTTTCTCGTATTGCTCCTCCTCTTTTTTTAAGCTGCCCTCGGGCAGGGGTTCTCGAAGGGCATGCTGGTTACTCTCATCTAAGAAGGTGTGCCCCGCCCCCCTTCCTGGGGTTGGGGGGAGGGCAGGAAGTTTAGGTCTCCTGGCTCCCCTGTAGGGCAGCAGCATAGTTGCCAACATGATCCAACGTAATCTGAAGGTGTTTATCCAATCCTGTTTTTTCTTTGCATTTTGGGACCTGCAGTCTGAGTTTTATCATGGTAAAAACAGAACTACAAGACCCAGCATGCGAAGGAAAAAAACAGGACTGGATGATAAGCACTTACAGATTCGAGTGGATCATGTTAACAACTATGGAGCAGGGTGGAGGTACGGGGGAAGGGCAGTTGAAGTTTGAAGCGTGCCTCCTGGGTAAGTACCACTTTGGTGCTTGAGGAGGGACCGGGTTATAGGATCTGATTTGAGGGCTCCACTTCTGGTAGGAAGGTCTGATTCTTGGCTCGGGGTCTGTGCACTGGGGCATTTCTGCCCTGGCCTATGTCAATCAGCAAGGGGCACAAGGTCCGGGGCTGCGGAGGAGAAAGCCTTGCTATCTAGGGCCCCAGGCAGTAGGGTATCCTGGCTCTCAGTGCAACTCACGCTCGGGGAGTAGAGTCTGTGTCAGACAATCTGAGCTGGGTCCATGGGCGTAATTTTAGGGGGGGGACAGGGGTGTTTGTCCCCCCCAACTTTCATGGCACACCATTTTGTCCCCATTCATTTGGCTGGGGCACCTTTTGTTGAGATGTCCCCCCAACATTTTCAGCAAAGTTACTCCACTGGCTGGGTCCTCCCCTCACCCGTTGGAGAAAAGGGTGCAAAGTGTTGTGCCACAAGAGCAAGTCTCATAGTTTGTCAATTGAAAAGGGTGCGCAAACTTACATCATCCTAGGCAGGTAAACAGCTTCTGTTCCAGATTTTGTCCATCTGGTGCTTTCATGTTAAATTCCAGGATTAATCTAGCTTCAGACTGCCTCATAGTTTGTTTGCAATCACCCCCTCCCACATGTTATTTTACTTGGACGATTGGTCATTTTTCCCTTTTGCTTCTCCCCACAATGTGTGCCATAGAATAGGCTTGGTGTGCTGCAAGGTCGTCAGTTTCAGCATACAGGCTGCGCCCCCTGCAAGCTATCCATTGCATCTGCATGCCCGAATGTACTTGATGTATGTAGTTTACCAGGTTGTTCACTTGGTGGCTTTCATATCCTGTCCTCTAGCTGGAAATTGTTTAGGTTCTGCTGTTCTCTGCATATTGACACACTTTACATTTTTGTAATTTGTAGAAAGAAAACCGTGGGCTATACCGGGATGCCACATAACAAGGTGGTGTAAGGTATACTGTAGTGCTCAGTTCACCAGATAATTCTTGGTCCACCATTAGAATCTGCCAATGCTTCTCAAGATTTGCATGACTTGGGCAGGTTTGTTATTGTGTGTGGTAATCAGCCCCAGATGGACCCCTATGGTTTCTCTTTCTTTGTGAGTGACAAGCAGACCATCTCTTTTTAGTTTGCTTTCTTTAATGAAAGCAAATTTCATGACATCTTTAGGGTATCCTCTTTTTTTAATCTGTTTGCTGTTGGTTTCGATTGTTACCTCAATTCTCTTTACTAGCCGTTCCCGGCGTAACACATGCCGTTCAAGCAGATTTTTAAGGTCAATATAGGTCGGTAATTCATAGAGGCTCTTCTGTCCCCCTTCTTAAATATCGGAATTAGCACCAATTGCTTCCAGGAAGGGGGCATAGGTCCCTGTGACTTATTAATGGTCACTTAAAAGGCTGAACGTATAGGTAACTGTCTTCTTTTGTATTTGAAAGGCATAGTTGGGGCCAATGGTCCAAAGTTACTTAAAAATGCAAAAAAACAAAAGGGGTCATGGGAGTCCCTCTGCCGGACATTAGTCCCAGTTACAAGAGATGTACCCAGAGTCTTTAGCTCACTATCGTTCACAGAGGAGAAATATCCAAAACATATCAGTCTTTGTCCTGCCCTAGGGCAGTCCAACACCAAAATGCTAGACAATTCTCCTCTGAACACGAGTGTCTGTGAAATATAGAGAGCTAAAGAATCTGGGTAAGGCTCTGTAACCAGGACTAATATCTAGCAGAGGGACTCCCAGGACCGCCCCATGTTAATTTGCATATTTAAGTAACTTTGTGTCTCACCCTAAGTTACTAGGGGAATCCAGACCTAGACCCCTTGCTCACTATTCACAGCTCCACCCTACTGATGAGGTCCAACCAGACCGAAACATGTGTCTGGGGTTGCTGTTGGTACTCTTGTTCAAAGGAGAATTGCCTAGCATTTCGTTGCTGGACTGCCCCAGGGCAGGACAAAGACTGATATGTTAAGGATATTTCCCCTCTGTGAAAGATAGTGAGCTAAAGAATCTGGCTAAGGCTCTCGTAACCAGGACTAATGTCTGGCAGTGGGACTCCCAGGACCCCCCTTGTTAATTTACGTAGTTGTAGAATATGACATTCTTTGACATCCTCTCAAGCTCATTGCTTCTGTTCTTCACCAGCCTCTTGCCATTGGGGTCCTTCCCACTGTTGACTGGTTGTTCTTGTCTGTGTCATTTGGAGCCCAAAAGGGCTTGCCTCTAACCCAGGTTTCTGCTCACCTGTGTCTTGCCTATTCTCATCTTGCAGACTTGCACTGCCCTTGGCCGGGAGGCCTGAGTGTGGCTTTGCTAGGCTACCACGAGCAGTGTTTTCCCTCTGCTTTGCATGTCCAGCTTGCCTTTGCTGTCCGATGGTCTCCTCCTCTCTCTGCTGGAGGCCCATAATTCATTATCACTACTGTCAAGTGGTCTTTGTTAAACATCAAGTGCTTCTCCATAGTATTATTAGTTTGCTTCATCTCTCCGCTGCTTTCTCTCTCCAATGGACAGGCTCGCTTTCGCAGAGCATCTCTGTGCTGGTCGTGCTTCACCTTCAAGTCTCCCAATACCCAGCACTCCTTTGTCTCATGCGCAGCAATCCCTCTTATAGTGCACTGGGACGCAGGCAGGATCCCATATCAGAATCAATGCCATTTTCCATATATTCCATAGGCCACGTCACTGTAAATACCAGTAGGGAGGAAGGATAGCTCAGAGGCAACGCGCTTGTCTTGCAAGCAAGACAACACGATGCAACACGGGTTAGATGACCGATCCTGATCTTAGAAACCACTTGCGCGTTATAAATGAATAATCAAAAAAAGACAACTGTGGGTATGTGGCTATGAAGGGAACATTCAAATTCCTTATGAGAATAGCCAAGCACAAGAGTCAAGCATTGCTCAACAGTCGCTTAGATGTAGAGGTCACTGAGGCTTGATGGTGGAGGTAAATGGGAGAGAGGGCTGTTTGCTGATGCACAGGGATATAAGAAGAAAGATTAGTAAATGCACAGAACTTCCTCGTTGTTGGAGTGATGTAGGTGCAATCTGTGACTGAGTAAAACCAGAATTTACAAAGCCAATAGTTTGGGGTTCTGTGTTGTGAAAGGGGTGCAGAGGGTAAAAAGAGAAATGATGCCATTCTAGAGGGGAATGGGTCTTGTCTACAGCTCAGTGCCATCAATGTAAGAAATGACAAAGCGGAAACGCGTGTTTCTGTGTTACGCGTCTGAACATGCATATGCACACACAAACAATGATCACCATCACATTCCAGGTACTGCAATGATTTATTGGATATTTGTAATATTTGTAAGGCGCCTGTACAGCAAATGGTGCTTCAAGGCACCACAAGACAGAAAAGGGGATGGGGGAACAAGGGAGAAAGATAACAATAACGGTCCTACTAGGCCTTGTGACATTCAGATCATGCAAGTGCAGTAGCACGAAGTGTGAGCAAGAGGGGAGAGCGGGGAAGTGCCAGTCGCATGAGAAGGAAAGTGCAGGGTAAAGGGAGAGAGTGCAAGTGGACAGGGGGGTGGAGTAATATGGCAAATATTGCCCTCATCTAGGTTTTGCAATTTTATGTTAGGTTACAGACTATTAATATGCATTTATTCTGTGCCAAATCACCACTGCAGTTGTTTCAGAGCACGTAGGCGTGTGTGTGAAGTGGCGTACTTTGCCCCCACCAGTGGTATCAAGACCGTAGTCCACTGGAAGAAAGAAAAGAAGCAAGGGGGAGATAAGAGATGTGGAAAGCAGGAAATAGATGCTATAAATACAAGGAGGGAGAAAGGGGCACAGCGGAGAATAATCTTTTGTGATAGCATGTGTGCATGTCAGACCTGTTAGGTGGACTATAGTACTGTAAAAGGGATGAGGTGTATATGACCGAAAGTGGTGTGACAATTAGGTTGTGTTTGTAGTAGTTATCACAACGAAAATAAAAAGGGCAGCTCAAAGAGCTCCCAGCAACACTGCACAGAAAGTGCTGTGTGCTGCTGCAATAATAAATTGCAGATGCCTTAAAAAGTGGAGGAAAGTCTAAACCCAAAGCGATATAACCAATAGGGTTGAAAAAGGTTCCAGGTGATAAAGTAAAAGACTGAGTGAGTGTGAAGAAAGCGTCCCACTCACACAGAATAACTGATCAAAAACGCAAGGGTCCAGCAAAAAGTGCTGGGGGACTCACGAGTGGGGAGAATATTGCACAAAAATTAAATTTTGCCTAACAGTACGTGAGGCAGAAATGCTTTTGGGGTGAGGCTGGGCCTTTCTAGGAGTTAATCTGCATAATCCAACTTTGTCTATTCTTCTCAGCCGAATCTGTGTTAAAACCATACAACTGAGACAGTACAAAACTCCACTCTTAGTATACCACCTGGGTATTTGGTAGCATGGACAGGGCAGCTAGGCTTATTTTAGGATGGAGAGAGGGCTGTAAAAAGGTACAAAAAACCTATAGCATACAAATCGTTGAAATGAAACACTTAACACCCAGGAGTATTATAAAAAATAAAGGTTTATTATAAATACAAATAAGCCAAGGTAAATCTTGGTGGGTAAGTACTTTGTCATAGAATCTTAAACACAATATAAAAATACAACACAATGCTTAAGGTACACAAAACAAAGCATAAACCTTGTTCAAAATGACTAACAGTAATTCTAGGTAAGTCAGTCCCAATTATACCAATTTAAAAAAGAACGCACCTATTCAGGGGGAGTAAAACCACTGGTTACTTTCTGATTACTTTCAGTAATTCAAGGGTAATAGACCCTGTCAGTCATGCAGTGACACTCACTTAAGAAATCACTCAGTAAACCAACCCTGTTACCAGGATACTTTTCTGAATAATGAAACACAAATTCATGGAACAGTATAAACCTATAACTACATTCAGGATAACCCTCAGTTATACTAGGTGAGTAAAACCTAATGTTGTAATAAACAATTACAGTTGCATTTCAGATCAGTGGAATACAGATTAAGGTTAATACAGATTAATACACTCTAACTCAGAGGCTAACCCTTTCCATATTTTACCTAAAAGGCAAGATTATGACTATTGAGCTTAAGTCACAACAACTTCGCAATAACGTACACTGTGAATTGTCAAATGGCCTATCATATGCTGGCTGAATATAGTCCATATATATTATATGCTAATTGACCTCAGCCCACATATTCGATTTGAGCCTATTTGTGCATTCTAATCGTAGCCTACCTGTGCATTTTTTATTTTAGCCTGCCTATGCATTCTTGATTTTAGCCTACCTGCGCACCTTGATCTTAGCCTGCCTGTGCATTTTCGATTTTTAGCCTGCCTATGCATTTTTGATTTTAGCCTACCTGTGCATCTTTAATTTTAGCCTGCCTATGCATTCTTGATTTTAGCCTACCTGCGCACCTTGATCTTAGCCTGCCTGTGCATTTTCGATTTTTAGCCTGCCTATGCATTCTTGATTTTAGCCTGCCCATGCATTTTCGATTTTTAGCCTGCCTATGCATTTTTGATTTTAGCCCACCTGCGCATCTTGATTTTAGCCTACCTGTGCATTTTGATTTTAGCCCACTTATGCATTTGATTTTAGCCTACCTGCGTACCTGATTCTAGCCCACCTATGCATTTGATTTTAGCCTACCTGCGTATCTGATTTTAGCCTACCTGTGCATTCTGATCTTCAGCCTACCTGCGCATTTGACTCTAGCCTACTTGTACAACCTTATCTTAGCCCTACCGTGCCAACTATAACTAGCCTATTGTGTGACAAACTGAGCAACCCACCTCTGCACCCTCCTGATTCCATTAACTCCCTGAATAGGACTGAAAACCAGAGGACCCAGTCTATAGTACTTATACTTGGTCTCCTCGCCATAATGGCCCTTGCCACTATCTTAACATGCCCACCTCAGGAAAGAAACTTGAGACTTAGATCTAGACTGTCCCGTCTCTATAAACCAAAAAAACAACATAAACAACTACCCTATACTCACCGCCCCCCAAACTTACAAACGCCTACATAGGCGATCATTGGGGCCGAGACCTAGTAACCAGATTTCCACTCAGGATGCTACCACTCCTAAAAACTGGGCTAGCCCTAATACAAAAAATAAAACCTCCCCCAAACCCCTCACCCAACAGCATACTGACTCTATCTGGTTCACTTATCAACGCCAGATATTTGTTAGCCCATGCTACTGATATCAACGACATCCTAAACAATGAGAATTTGGACCTGCTCGCCTTAACCGAAAACCTGGCTCCATGAGCCAGCGGGACCAACCCTTATGGTGGCATTACCTGACGGCTATCGGATACTTGGAGTAGACAGGCCCAATGCTAGAGGCGGTGGCCTAGCCATTATATCTAAAACTAGCTTACCTATCAGAATCACCTCCTCACCTCCTTGCTCATCATGTGAAGTACTAGCAGCTAAACTTCCTCTATCTAATAACTGCACACTAACTATCTACCTGGTATATAGACCCCCGGGCCCACTGGGAACCTTTGAGCAGGACCTAACTAATCTTATAGCCAATAACACAAAGTACCACTCACATACTCTACTAGTGGGAGACTTTAATCTTGGCTTTAATGACACTGGCAACAAACAAGCCCAATCAACAGCAGCTCTTCTAAAAGACCATGGACTTACACAAAATGTTCTATCCCCTAGCCTTATTAAAGGTAGGATCCTTGACTGGGTGGCCGATCTGAGCTGTAACATTACTATTACTGATACTGTCCCGCAATCATCGACCGACCACCATCTAATCACTTTCTCACTTTCACTGCCACTCCAGATCTCCTCTGCCCTAAAATCATTGATATGGCACACCCACTTCCAACTAGAAGTAAAAAGGACATCACAGCAGAAACGACTCCCTTACCTCCTCCCACCCATCAACAACATTGACAATAATTCAGACCCCAAACTACTAGTGGGGTTCTTCAACAATGCCATGACTAAGGCCTTGGACACTGTTGCTCCTATTAAATTGCGCAAAAGCAGACATAAATCCGGGGGCGCTGTTGAGCAGCCTAGGAAATGGCTGCTTAGTTTGTATGCTCCGTTCCTGCTCACCAGAATCCGACTGAAATCGGCGCTCATCCGTAACATTATATACCATTTTGGTCAAGTTTTCTCCTCTAACAGCCTCCCCGTCGTGTGGATGAAATTGCGAGGAAAATTGGAGCCGGCAAACTGTGAAGCGGCATCCCGACTCCGCGGCGGATTGCGGGTTTCCTTCGCCAGCACTGTCGCATGGCCGCTGACCGCATTTCCCCGCCTGGTGGCGCCGAGCTGTCAGGTGCCGGGGGCGGCTTGCTGCAGGTTTCCCGGGGCGGTCAGAAGTTGCGGGGACCTGATCCCAGATCGAAACTGAAGCTGGAATCGGATGAACTCCACGGCCTGAGGCGCTGGCTCTGTGTGCGGCCGGTTGGGGCATGGGGGAGTGAAGAACACGCTTGCTCTCCCTCCCCGGTGGCCCAGATATACGAGCGGTGCTGACCTGCATCGGCCGCGGAGTGCTGTTGGCGGCCCCCCGCGTCTGTCTGCGGGCGCTGATACTCTGCTGCGGTAGGATCCTCTGCTCCTGAAGATCGTGCTTCACTCATGCGGGTGCCCGGCCTGCGCCGTGGGCTGCTGTGGCGAGCGGACGGTGCTGCCTCACATCCAGCCGCTGGCCTTCCCATCGCCCATGGTGCGGGCCCGTCCCCGCCTGCATCACTTTCCGGGATTTGAGGTCGCGTGGATCCACCCGCTATCGAGATTACAAGGTGGGTGCTTGGAGCGCTGTGGACCTCTTTATCCCTCTTTGTGTCGTCCCGCTGGGCCCCCCTCCAACTACCCAGCGGCACGCTCTTCGCCCAGTGACCCAGACAGACCTGAGGCGAGACTGGTTACCCGGGGCCTGCTCTGCCTCCCCCAGCCTACCGGTCCTGGTGCTGGTGGATCCGCCTGCTGGAACCAGAAGAACCCCCCTTCTTTGCCACCTTCTGGATCTCCTGGCCGGCGTTCTGCCTGCCCCCTCCCGCGCTTTGCTGAGATGGAATCTACCGGGCCGGCGAGGTGGGCATCGGTGGCGGTGGGCTGAATTGCGGCCTCAGTTCCCCCGGCTGTCGCCTCCTGCGCCCTGCCCCGTCTGGGGGGACCCCCATATTCTGGAGCTGCTAATCTCCCATGGCTAGGGCGTGATTGGTGGGGTGACATCGAGGTGGAAGTGCCTCATTCCATCAGTACACACAGCTGCAATAGAACCACCGCCTCACCTTGGTGGGGTCCCCCCCACCCAACCTACTCACAGCTCAGGCCTACCACGCCCTATCATACCTTGAGGCAACACTGCCATGCGGGGGCTTGCCTGGTCCCCCCGGCTCTCTAGTCTCATCGGGGCTGCGGCAGCGGCGGCGCACCTACGGAGCCCCCACTAAATTGTCTGCCGCTCGGCTCCCTGCCCATGGTTGCTCCGCTTTCACCACCCGGCCGCAGCCTGCTCACCGCCAACCCAGTGGGATAAACTCCAGTACCATCTATCTTGGGCTATATACACGGCGCACCTCCTGGCCTGCTACCACTCCCCAATTGGATCGTTTGATGCACGGCCGCCGCCTTCCAATCAACCTAATTGCGGCCCCCCACCACAACAATGCCCAATAGATCAAAAGGGGCTGGCAGAGTGGGCACCATGGACAAGTTTACCAAAGCTGCGCCCAGGCCAGACCAGGCTTCCCCCTCCACAACATAAGATGAGAGCGATGTCATGCAGGACCCCTCACACCCAGACTTGACCGCGATGATGGAGTCCATGGCCAAAAACTTTGCGGCCTTCCATGAAAAACTGGACGATATAAATGCAAATGTAGCTTCCCTAAAAGCTAAACTCGACCAGCATGGATCCAGGATTGCCGAGGCAGAGCAAAGGATAGGAGCCGGTGAGGACAATGTTCATACCCTGCAAAATACAGTCACTGGGCTGGTCCGCGACATGAAACAGGTCAAAGCTAAGTGCAACGACCTTGAATCTAGATCTCGCAGAAACAATATACGGATAGTGGGGGTCCCTGAAACTGCGCTAAAAGGTCGAATGGAACTTGCGGTCGAACAACTTATCAAAGACCTCCTCGGCAACCCTGAGCTCTCACCGTTCTTCACAATTGAAAGAGCACATCGCTCACTGGCACCCCAGCCTAAACCAGGGGATTTCCCTAGACCAATAATTGCTAAATTGCTGAGTTATAAAGATAGGGACCACATACTTCGGCTGGCCAGAGAGAAAGGGGAGTTAAGGCTAGACTCGCAAATCATGAGGATATTCCTGGACTTCTCGGTGGGGGTGCAGATGGAGCGACGCCAATTTGGAGGGGTGAAAAAAATGCTGAGAGATAGGAAAATTTATTATGCTATGCTCTTTCCAGCTCGCCTAAAATTCACTCACTGCAATAAACTGTACTTTTTTCACAGTCCCAGAGGAGGCGGTCAAGTTTATTGAGGCACATATCCGGTTGGGGGATCCCCCTGTAAAATCTATGGATGATAACTAGCACTGGGGCCCCGGCCCCCCTACTGCGGACCTCGGTGGCGGAGGCCTGCCTATTGTCTCCGCCCTGCTGGGGCGAGGGCCCCCCCCTCTCCGTCCTATGTTGGGCATGGAATTGCCCATATACCAGTGCGTCAAGAACACAAGTGCTGTGAGGGGGCACGCTCTTAGCTCCCCAGTCTACAATACTGTACGCCAGGTCTGAATTTCGAGAGGCCAGGCCTCACGGAAATACATTGGCCCCTGGCAACATCTGCTTAGCCTCCTATACTTTGTAACGTAATTGTTATTACCTGTACCTGTGGCTCATCAGCCGCTCATAATTCTTTCTGTTGTCTGACCACAATATGTCAATCCTTCTCCCTGTCCGCCTATTATTCACCCACCGTAACGAGCTATGTTGAGTATCCTCACTATGCAACCGTTTGTTCATCAGCTGATGTTCAGTCCTATGTGGTATCATCGAGATTGGTATTAGTACATGTGAGCAGAACGGCAGCCGCAGCCCCCACTCCAGCTGCAATCCCCTCTGAGTCTAAATGTTTATGTTTCGGCCCCGGGTGGGCGATTTCCCTTGCGCTGCCGAGTTGGGGATGGCGCACAGTTGTTCATTTTGAGGGTGGGTGTCTACACACTGCTGGTTGGGTCAGGGCGTTGAGGGTGGGGGGTGAAGAAGTTGGGGTAGGTTATATACAAAATGGCGGAGAAGTTAAGACCGGCTCTAAAGGGTGGCACTCTTGTGCCGTTGCAGCATACACGGCGGTGATCAGTGACAGATCCTTTGCTTGGGATGTTCCGTAGTTTGGCAGTATGGCGGTTAAAATGATGGCTTGGAATGTTGGGGGGCTGACAAATTTCACGAAGGCTCGTAGGATCACGGCCTATGCACAAAGGCATGGGGTCAGGGTCCTCCTATTACAGGAGACGCACGCTCTGAAACACTTATCGTCCAACATAGCACATACCTGGGGTCTCAATAGATACTATACTCAATAAACTTCACACTCCGCACATCCCACATCGACACGGAAGGCAGATATGTGATTCTACACTGTACCTTAGCTCATGCGGCCAGGAGACTCCTTTTTCACATGGACTCTCTAAATGTACACGATATATGGAGGACGCTCCACCCTCATGAAAGGGACTATACTTTCTATTCAACGGTACATGATAGTTCCTCACAAATTGATTTATTCCTCTTGTCTGGCAGCTTAGTGGGTAGAGTCTTAGATGTCAGGATCCTTGCAAATATCTGACCATTCCCCTGTGTTACTACAGATCCAGCTCGGCAACACAAAACCGTCGCGACCCGCCTGGCGCTTTAAGTCTGCCGCCCTGTCTGACATTGTCTTCAAAGCTGAGATATTAGCGGATATAACCACATTCTTTGAAAAAAACAGCGCATCTGATACACTTGAGGGGGTCAGATGGGAGGCATTTAAGGTTTACATCAGGGGAATGTGCATCTCTAGGGAAGCAGGTGTCCTGAAAGCCATAAGGCAAGCCCTAAATAATTCTGAAACTAAACTCAAAGCCCTCGAACGGGAGTACCTCGCCACTCCGTCCCCGACTACCCTAGCGGGGATCAGAGCTGAGCTGGAACAGTTTGAGTCACATGCTGTGAGAGAGGTGCAATATCATGCTCGTCCTATTGCCGCCCGTAGATATGGAGAGGGAGACAGACCGGGCAGGACCCTGGCCAGACTGGTGCGAGCGGAGGGTTGTAAGACCCGAATTGATTGCATTATAGACGAGCAGGGACAGAGGCACTGGTCAGACCAATCCATCCTTGACACATTTGCTAGCTTCTATGCCAATTTGTATGGTCCCCAGCCTGAACACTCAGCCCAGGACTTGGACGACCTCCTGGAAAACATCCCCTTGACCCTTATTTTCCAGGACACCAGAGACCTCTGGAAGCTCCTTTCACCTTGGATGAGATAGTCCAGGTGATATCAGACCTTCCCAAAAACAAGGCTCCTGGTCCCCAGCCTGAACACTCAGCCCAGGACTTGGAGGACCTCCTGGAAAACATCCCCTTGACCCTTATTTTCCAGGACACCAGAGACCTCTGGAAGCTCCTTTCACCTTGGATGAGATAGTCCAGGTGATATCAGACCTTCCCAAAAACAAGGCTCCTGGTCCGGATGGGCTCACTTCTGAGTTCTACCAGGAGCACGTGGCTCCACTGGCACCAGCGCTACACGGGGTCTGGGCCGAGGCGCTTTGTTTACACATCCTCCCCCCCTCCTTAAGGGAAGCCTTAATAACAGTCCTCCCCAAACTTGGAAAACCCCCAGAGGAGTGCGGGTCCTATAGGCCCCTAGCCCTCATTAATACTGACATGAAAATCTTTGCCAAGATAATAGCAAACAGGTTTCTCCCTTTCATGTCCCACATGGTCCATGCGGACCAGAGTGGGTTCATTCCTGGTCGATCCACGGCTCTCAACATCCGCCACCTATTTAACGTGATGGCCAGGATTGACCTGAACGCTGATGCTGTGGCGGTAACATTAAATACCCAAAAGGCTTTTGATATGGTCTTGTGGCAATATTTATGGGCTGTTCTGCAGAAAATGGGAGTAGGCCCAAATATGGTCTCTTACATAAAGCTCCTATATACGGGTCCGCTAGCTAGGGTCTTTGTAAACTCTGTTCCCTCCTCTCCCTTCACGCTTCACTGTGGTACACCCCAGGGATGCCCATTTTCCCCCATCCTCTTTGCGCTCGCCATTGAACCCATGGCAGACCATGTTAGAGGGCGCAACATCAATAAAGGTATTCGGTTAATTGACTTACCGGAAATCATCTCACTTTACGCGGATGGCGTTCTCTTATATATCAGAAACCCCTCCACATATCTGGACCCGATCATCGTGACATTACCAAAATAGGCACGTACTGCGGTTTCACAATAAATTATTCTAAATCTGAAGTTTTCCCTCTCACTGCAGCAACTCAACAACCAACATGTGAGTACCCCCTACGCTGGTCCCCGGAGGGAGTTAGGTATCTCGGGGTTTGGGTGACACTAACCAAACCTTCTCTACTAACGGACAATTATGAGGCTGTGGCTCAGCTTGTCACTTCCAAGTTTGCCAAATGGTGCAATCTGCCACTATCCCTGGCGGGCAGACTCTCTCTAATAAAGATGATAGTGGTCCCCAAGCTCCTCTACGTCTTCACTAACGTACCAGTCTGGCCCGGGATGCAATACTTTAAGAGGTTCCACTCGGAATGCGCCCAATTTCTCTGGCACTCGGGGTCGGTCCGCAAAAAGTGGCAGCATATGACCTTACCCTATGATAAAGGGGGACTTGCAGCCCCAGACCTGCGTCTGTACTGGAATGTGGCGCAGGCCCAACACGCTTCTCATTGGTACGTGATTCAGAATCCACCCCCACATGTAAAACTTGAGAAATTGGCGGGAGGTGGGACCAACATCATGACCCTATTATTGCATCACACATTCCAAACAGACGCCCAGGCAGACCCGGTGGCCACCACGATCAGGGCTTGGAATAGTATCCTGTGCTCCGAGCAGGAGTGACATCCGTACTATAAGTGGCTTCCCATGTGGCAATTTCCCGGACTCCCCCCCACACACGACCAACACCTCTTACGACACTGGGAGAATCTCGGCTATCGAGCTCTAGCTGACCTCTTCCCTGATGGTAATTTTGTCACCCCTCAAACATGGCGTCCAGAACACTCTGACTCCCTGCTCGAAATGTTACAGTACTACAGACTTAGAGCTGCAGTTCGAGCTATGTGGCCCTCATACCCAGAGGAGCCCCCAGAATCACCCGAACTCCGGTACATAGCAAACTCTGCGGGCTCCAAGGGTATAATATCCAATTTGTACAAAATGCAGCTGGGAAAAACATGCCCTGGTCCCTCAAACCACGTGAAGCATGGGCTAGGGAACTTGAAATGGAAATAACCGAAGAACTGTGGGGCAAAATGTGCGCACATACGCGCATGGTCTCCCTTAGCGCCAGATTCCGCTGCATACAATTCAAACTTCTCAACAGGCTCTACTACACACCATATAGAGTGGCGAAATTCACAGGTACCCCGACTCACACATGCCCTAAATGCAAATCTTCCGAGGCAGATCACATACACATGTTCTGGTCCTGCCCTGCAATCAACACATTCTGGGTGGCTGTGTCGGGGGCGCTCTCTGAAATAATTGGTTCCCTGATGGAGATGGACCCACTTGCTCTGTTGTTTGGTATTTGGGAGGGGGAAAATGTAAGGAAAATGTCTAAGTTCTTAAATGTGAGCGCCATTGTTGCTAAAAGATGTATATTGCAAAGTTCGAAGCGCCATAACCCCCCCACCCTTACGATGTGGCTCAAAGCCCTCACCTGGATACAAATGTGCGAAGAGGAATACATTGTAACCTTGCCACTCACATCACGCCCCAAAAACGTGTGGTCAGAATTCTGCAGCTACCTGAACAATAGAGACGAAGTAGAGTGGAGCTCTACCCCTCAACTAATACGGCCTACTAAGCCATGAACATTGTAACTTTCCTTCCTTTTGTTCTGTTTGTGCCAATCCAAGACACTAATCGTCCTCTTCCTGTGAGGTGGCGCCCAGCCATGTTGTGCTGCCTATTGTGTTGCGATATTGATTGATTATTGCTATGGATTTTATGTTGTACCTGTCTTAACTTTCTGCCAATAAACAAAAGTTAAAAAAAAAAAGCAGACAGAAATCCCACCTCAATGCCTGGTTCACACCTCAATTTAAAGAATTAAGATTACAAAAAAGAAAGCTACAATCCATCTGGCTTCACTCCCCTACTAACGATAACAAGGTCAAACTAATGGACCATAATTAACACAAAACAGAATATATTCAACGAGAGGATTGCGAAGGCCAAGTCAAGCAACTTTTCACTATCCTCCATGAAATGGAATCCCCTATCCTTCCGGCAGACAATGTCCCAAAGGACAAGCCATGGTGCACTGCAATACAAAATGCCCTTTCGAATAAAATTACAACACTTCAACTCAAAATAGCCAACAAAAAGGCCTCACTGACCCCATCTGAGAGGCAATCCCGCAACATACGGGGAACAATATGACACTACCCTTCAGCTTTAAAAAGATCTCTATTGTTGAGATGGAGAAAATCATACTTTCCTTAAAACTTTCAAACTGTAAGGACGACAGCTGCCCTGCCCAAATCATAAAGGACGCAGCTAGAGACCTATCTCCGTTAATCTCTAAACTCATCAACACCTCCTTCAAACCTAATACAGTGCCTAACAAACTCAAAGAATCCTGGGTCCTCCCCCTGCTTAAAAAACAAACTCTAGACCCCACCATCCCTACCAACTATAGACCTTTTACCACGGTGCCCTTTCTACTTAAAATTATCGACAGAGTAGCCTACATTCAAATACAGGAATAGTTAGAAGCTAATCAATTACTAGGATCGCGATAATCCAGCTTCCGCCCTCTTCATGGCACTGAAACAGCCTTGCTGGACCTCAAGACAATGGGAAAACGGCTATGCTACTTCTCCTGGACTTCTCTGCATCCTTCAACCTAGTGGACCACACAGTCTTATGCAACCACCTTAGGTCGGCGGCTCACTTTTCAGGGGAGGCCATAGCCTGGATCCAATCCTTCCTGGCTAACCGTACAATGAGAGTCGTCTCTCCTTCAGCCTCCGCCGACCCGATTCAAATATCGTGCAGAGTACCACAAGGATCCTGCGTCTCACTTACTATGTATAACATTTTTACTAAGCCGTTGTTTGATAAGTTGGACAGACTGGGTGTCACCTACACAAATTATGCAGATGACACCCAGATCCTTATCCCCCTTTCAGGCAACTTCACTGACAACATGGTTTTGGTAAACAGGATATACGTCCTCATTCAGGCATGGATGGCATCTCATGGCCTCTGCCTGTATGACGACACAGCTGAGATACTGATCCTAGGCTCTGAAACCAACATTTAGACACTTAATCCTAGCTACACCTCCTTTAACATTGACAACAACTCTATCAAGGTGATGCCTGCTGTCAAGACCGTAGGCATCTATCTTGACTCTACACTTACATTTAAGAAACAAGTGAACTCACTTGCATCTACAACAGCCTACACTTGTAAGCTCACCCGAGCCTGCAGACCATTCCTTTCTAACCCGAGCTGTATTACGCTAGCCAATGCCCTCATAATGTCTAGACTAGACTATTGCAATGCCCTGTATTCAGGCGCCAACAAAAATGTTACGGATAATTTTCAAAGATTGATTAATAATGCACTAAGACCAGCTCTAAATATCCCCCTTACAGAACATATTTCTAACTTTAGAAGAGAGATCCACTGGTTAAAAATAGCTGACAGAATCCTCTTGAAAACAGTCTCACTCACCTCCAAATGCCTGAACAAGTTAGCACCACCATACCTTGCCGAAAGGATAAACAGGAGAATCACTACCCGCCCGATGGGAGCTGCCAATGCCCACACCTTAGAGACTCCCAGATTTAAATGAACCACGGCTGGGGGCACCAGTTTCCCAGTTAAAGCGGCACCATTTTGGAACGCGCTCCCTGTTGACCTAGAATGGAACAACGGTACCTTAAATTTAGATGCAATGTAATCAAATGGCTACAAACAAATGACCCATAACTTGATTCCGTCTGTTCTATGCACTACTACCATTCACTGTATTTGCCTTGACAGTACCTCTTAATTGTAACATGTATTATTTTATACACGAGCCAGCGCCTCACCACTCCACTGTAACCGGATTTGGCAGTAATTATATACTACCTGTATGTATATGTACTTATCTGACATATTCTGTAACCAAGCTTTAAGTTATTTTGTCCTACTGCGCCCAGCTACCCAAGGGTTTAGCGCGCAATATTAAATAAACAAACAAACAAGTTAAGAAAAACTCTCTAACTTATTTTAGGATGGCACAAGGCAGACCAAGGTTAGTAAAACCCTACTACATTCAAGAAAACATTCAGTAATACTAGGTGTGTAAAACCTAATAGTGTAATAAACTATTACAGTTGCTTTGCAGATCAGTGGAACACAGACTAAGGTAAGCAAGAACTCTTTACACTATTTTTCTTATAATCTATGTGATCAGATGGGGTACTCACGGCTCTTCGGTCTTTTATAGATGAGAGGAGGTAAGAGGCGTCCCCCCAGAGGTCCAGAGACCAGATAATCTGTGCTCTGTGCTCCCAGGGGGCCGCCCCCTGGGAAACCCTCTTGGGGAAGAAAACCCAGATCCTGCAGGTCTTGTGTTGGATGGAACTCCCAGTCGTCGTGGCAGGTGAAATGAAGAAGAATTCTCGACTGATGCCAACTGAAGGAATGGTTCTAAATTAGCAATCGGAGGCAAAGGTGAATGCCAGGAAAAAGGAGAAAAAGGGGGACGAAGGAGAAAAAGGAGAGAAAGAGCAGAGGACCGCAAGAATCGGGTAAGGAGGAGGGGTAAGAAAAGGCGAGAACGAGTGGAAAGGAAGACGTAGAAAAGCCGCAGGCGGCTGTTAGTAAATGAAGCAGCCGGCCATGGGAGACCGTGGCCGGAGGAAACACAAGCGGAAAATTAGATAAGCCGCGGAGCGGCAAAGGGAGGAGGGAGCGGGGGAGTGCTCCAGGAGGAGAAAAAACTGGCAAGGCAAGTCTTTTCGAGCGAGCAGCTACAAGGGAAGCTGAAGAGCAGAGTAGCAACGCAGTTACCTGAAAGTTCGCGGTGAACAAGTACGAATAATGGTGGAAAGAGAGGAAGGACTAAGGTGGCAGAAAAAGACTAGACCTGCCTTGTTAGTTGATAGAAACAGTATCTAGGAGCCGCCATCTAGGATTCCATTGAGTATATCGTGGTTGATGTAGCTTCCATCTTCTCCATGGGTTTCTAATCCCTCTTGTAACAGTATGCCCTCCCCGTGGGGGGGAAGGTCCGGGTTTCCAGGGATGGCATCGATGGTATCTCTTCACCAATGTAGGTGCATGCACTGCAGATGCTGGTTCCCAAGTTCTGTCTGATGGGCTGTACCCCTTCCAATCTACCAAGTATTGTAGAGTTCCTCGGTGATACCTGGAGTCAGCTATGGCAGAAACCTCATATTCCGGACCTTCTGATGTGTCAATAGGGGGAGGTGATAACTCTCCTTGTCTGCAGAACCTGTCAGATACATGTGACTTTAACTGGGAGACATGGAACACATTGTGTATCCGTGACCAAGAAGGCGGTAGTTGTATCTGATAGGACACTTTTCCTATCTCCTTGAGCACTTGAAAAGGACCAAAGAATTTAGGAGAGAGTTTGGAAGGTATCAATCTTTTGGGGAGATAACGGGATGAAAGCCAAACTAAATTCCCAGGTTTATATGTGGGTTCTTGAGATCTTTTTTTATCAGCTTGGAATTTGGTTCTTTGTTGAGTGTCTTTCAGGATGGCACGGGCAATGTTATGTCCTGATTGAACGTGTGCCAGCCACTCCTCTACTGAAGGGGAGTTAGTTATTCGAGTGGCTGTGATGGGTAATATTCCAGGATGAAAACCATAGTTACAATAGAAAGGTGACATCTTGATGGCGGAATGTTGTGCATTGTTGTAAGCTATTTCGGCATATGGTAACATCTCAGTCCAGTTATCCTGTGTAGCGGAAACAAAACATCTGAGGTATTGTTCCAATGTTTGATTTAATCTTTCGGTTTGGCCATTGGCCTGCGGATGGTATCCTGAGGTAAGATTCCGGTGTATGCCTAGGGCTTGGCATAGATTCTTCCAAAAGGTTGAAATATATTGTGGCCCTCTGTCAGAGACAATGTTCTTAGGTAAACCATGTAAGCGGAAAATTGTATGCAGGAAACAGGATGCCATTTGAGATGCCGTAGGAAGCTTCACCATGGGTATGAAATGTGCCATCTTGGTAAAAGAATCAATAGTCACCATAATCGTGGTGTTGCGATTGGAAGGAGGCAACTCCACTATAAAGTCGGTCGAAATCCTTTCCCAGGGTTGACTAGGAAGGGGAGGTTGCACTAAATTTCCAATTGGAAGTCTTCTTGGTACCTTTTCTTGAAGACAAATGGAACATGCAGTGACATAGTCTCTGACGTCTAAGGCAACAGATGGCCACCAGAAGTGGCGGTTGACCGATTCGAGGGTGTTGGCAATTCCCCTATGTCCTGCAGTCTTATGGTCATGACACATGTACAATACTTGTTTCCTGAGATTTTCGGTAGGCACATATATCTGTGTATTGTGGTAGAACAAGCCTTGTTCTTCCTGGAGTTGGTATTCTTTTGTGTCTATATCATTGACTTCAGAGAGCTGTTTGCGAATGTCCTGAAGAAAAGAGGATATCAAAAAGATGAATGTAGCTTGAGGCAATATCTTCTGCTGAATGCAAGGTTCTTCTGTCTGTAGACTTCGTGATAAGGCGTCCGCCAATCGATTGTTAGTTCCAGATATGTGAGTGATTCTAAAGTCAAAGGAAGAAAAGAAATAGGCCCAGCGGGCTTGACGACTGTTTTGACATTCATAATTTTGTAGTACTTTCAGGTTGCTGTGGTCAGTTCTGATGGTGATGGGATGTCTTGTTCCTATCAGCAAATGTCTCCATTCTTGGCATGCCTTCTTTATGGCGAGTAGTTCTTTTTCAAGGACAGTATAGTTTTGTTCCGAAGGAAGTAAAGTCTTGGACATGTAGGCTATGGGGTGTTCAACGCCAGACAGGGATGATTGTTTTAACACACCTCCAATGGCAGAATGTGAGGCGTCAGTTTCGAGAATGAAAGGTCTTGTTTGATCTGGTAATCTAAGGATAGGTGCAGTGGAAAAGGCCGTCTTGAGATTATCAAAGGCTTGTTGTGCTTCGGTAGTCCAGGCATACTTTTTTCCTTTTTGGAGAAGAGAGGTCAAAGGTTTGATGGTTTTTGAGAAGTTAGGGATAAATCTTCGGTAAAAGTTTGAGAATCCCAAAAACCTTTGGACCTCCTTTACCCCTTGGGGAGCCTTCCATTGCTGTATGGCTGCTACTTTTCGAGGATCCATGGAAGCCCCTTCGGCAGAAAGGATAAAGCCCAAATATGGGATATTCGTCTGGTGAAATGAGCATTTCTCCAATTTTGCAAACAAGTGGTTGTCCTGGAGACGGTGGAGGACTTCGGAAACATGAATCATGTGTTCTTGTAGATTTTTTGAGAATATCAATATGTCGTCCAAATAGACGATTAATGAATGGAGGAGTAGATCTGAGAACAAATGATCAACGAACCTCTGAAATACAGAAGGAGCGTTAGCCAATCCAAATGGCATCACCCGATACTCGTAGTGACCGAATGGTGTGCGGAAAGCAGTTTTCCACTCGTCTCCGCTCTTTATCCGAATCAAATGATATGCACCACGTAAGTCTAATTTTGAAAAGATTGAGGCACCTCTGACTGCTTCTAGAATGTCTTGAATAAGAGGCAGGGGGTATCTGTCTCTATAGGTAACTTTGTTTAATCCCCTGTAGTCAATACAGGGTCGGAGTTCTTTACAATCCTTCTTAGGAATAAAAAATAATGAAGCTCCAGCTGGGCTCTTGGATTCGGTAATCAAGCCGTTACGTACATTGGTTTGTAGATATTCTCGTAAGGCTTCCTTCTCTGGGTTAGAAAGGGTATACATTCTTCCAAAAGGGATTTGTGCTTCTGGCAATAGATCAATTGCGCAGTCGTCTCTTCTGTGGGGAGGCAACTCCTTGAATTCCTCATTGGAAAACACTTTATGGTATTTATGATAGATCTCCGGTAGCAGGTTTAGATTCAATACTACAGACGAGGAATTCTGCAGCGGCAATTGAGTTTGGGAGATGTGTACTCCATTGTCAGAGTTAGGTAAGCACGTAGCAGTGCAGTATTCAGATCCTAAAAACATAGTTCCGGCCTTCCAGTTTATATAGGGGTTATGTTTAGACAACCAAGGCATTCCTAGGATAATAGGATAGTGAGCAGCTTTGATAAGGTCAAAGATCACCTCTTCTTTATGTGTATTTATTTTCATGGTAAGGACAGATGTGTTTTCTTTTATGAAGCCAGAGGATAATGGTTCTCCATCAACTCCTTCGACAGGTATAGCGGTGGTCTTAGTTAGATGAGGTATCTTATGTTTGTATGCCCAATCAATGTCCATAAAAAGACCCGCAGCACCACAGTCCATCAGAGCCGGTACCCTTCCGATCACAGAGTCTTGAAATTGAATGGTTAATGGTACCACTACCATTTGAAGGGCGTTTGTGACGCAGTTGAGGGAACTTTTCAAAATGGACCCATTCACAGTTCCCTTTATGAACGGGTGGCGGCGTTTCCCGATCGCCGTGGAGGTATCAGGTTACAGTCCTTAAGTACATGTTTGTTGGAACCGCAGTACATGCACAATCCCTGAGTACGTCTCCTGTTCCTTTCCTCAATGGTGAGAGGGCCTCGGGTGGTGCCTACTTGCATAGGTTCATCTTCGGCTAGACGAGATGTCTTAACTGTTTCACTTTTAAAAAAAATTGGAATCCCTTTTGCCTTTCCTTTCCTTCTTTCCCAAGTTCGTTCTTGGATGCGATAGTCCATTTGGAGGACAAGGGTGATCATCTCTGCAAGATTATGTGGGCGGGGAACACGAGATAATTCGTCCTTTAATTCTTCATTGACATTCCTTCTGAATATGGTCAAAAGGGCATCATCGGACCATGCAGTCTCAGTGGCCAAGTGTTTAAATTGGGTTATAAAAGTCATTAATTCCATGGTTCCTTGTTTTAAATCAAGAAGGTTTTCCTGGGCTGTAACCACTAACTCTCTGCGACCAAACATGGCCTGTAGACTATTAAGGAACCCAGCCAGGTTGTCTAGGAGTTGGTTATTAGTGGTCACTAAAGGAGTAGCCCAGGCCAAAGCACTGCCCGAGAGGTTAGTTATGATGAAACTAACCTTGGACCGATCAGTAGGGAAGAACATTGGTTTGAGCGTAAACTGTACAATACATGAATCTATGAATTCTTTAAGCTTCCTAGGGTTACCTTCGTACTTCCCCATAGGAAGTGGTCCGGGTGGTAATTCAGTCCTGGAGTGTACCATTTGGCGAAGCAGGGTGTTTTCATTTCGTAATCCCTGTACTTCAGTATTCAAGGCTTGCACGGCATCCATCAGCTGCTGGACTTGTTGTTCCATGCTTCCTTTCTATTCCAAATATTTTTAAGGCGTTGCTATCTCTTATAATCTATGTGATCAGATGGGGTACTCACGGCTCTTCGGTCTTTTATAGATGAGAGGAGGTAAGAGGCGTCCCCCCAGAGGTCCAGAGACCAGATAATCTGTGCTCTGTGCTCCCAGGGGGCCGCCCCCTGGGAAACCCTCTTGGGGAAGAAAACCCAGATCCTGCAGGTCTTGTGTTGGATGGAACTCCCAGTCGTCGTGGCAGGTGAAATGAAGAAGAATTCTCAACTGATGCCAACTGAAGGAATGGTTCTAAATTAGCAATCGGAGGCAAAGGTGAATGCCAGGAAAAAGGAGAAAAAGGGGGACGAAGGAGAAAAAGGAGAGAAAGAGCAGAGGACCGCAAGAATCGGGTAAGGAGGAGGGGTAAGAAAAGGCGAGAACGAGTGGAAAGGAAGACGTAGAAAAGCCGCAGGCGGCTGTTAGTAAATGAAGCAGCCGGCCATGGGAGACCGTGGCCGGAGGAAACACAAGCGGAAAATTAGATAAGCCGCGGAGCGGCAAAGGGAGGAGGGAGCGGGGGAGTGCTCCAGGAGGAGAAAAAACTGGCAAGGCAAGTCTTTTCGAGCAAACAGCTACAAGGGAAGCTGAAGAGCAGAGTAGCAACGCAGTTACCTGAAAGTTCGCGGTGAACAAGTACGAATAATGGTGGAAAGAGAGGGAGGACTAAGGTGGCAGAAAAAGACTAGACCTGCCTTGTTAGTTGATAGAAACAGTATCTAGGAGCCGCCATCTAGGATTCCATTGAGTATATCGTGGTTGATGTAGCTTCCATCTTCTCCATGGGTTTCTAATCCCTCTTGTAACAATTTTAGGATTGCACCAGGCAGACCAAGGCCAGCTAAACCCACAGTATGCTTATTCAGAATAGCACATAGCTATTCAAGGTAGATAAAGCCCAAGGCAGACCCATTCTAGACAGGCTAAACAGCAGGTCAGGGGACGCAAAACCCAGATGGTGAACTTATACATTTATATCCTAACAGACATAGTAAAGTGAAGCCAACAGCATTCGTTTTATGAAGTGAGGGAACCAATTCAAAGGTGAGTAAGATAACATTATATATACTTTTCAGAATGTCAAAACACTTTCAAATGATAGTAAGAACTTTTGCAATTGCTCATATTTCAGAGGGACAGTTACCAACCAATTCTTTCACAAGTAATTAACTTTTAAAAAGTAGTTATACTTTTCAAGACAGAATCCTTTTCTTATCCAGTGCGTCTCTAGTCTATTGCATGTGTTCTCTAAGAGGCAGAAGAGGAACCCTAGTGGTCTAGGTGCCAGCTGTAGGCAGGTTGAGATAGGGTTCAGTTGTGGAAAAGTCAGTTTCTGGAGAAGTCTCTTCAAAACAAGTAAGTAGTTCACTTTAGAGTTAGTTAGGGTCCAGGGACTTCAGAGAAGACACCCCAGGGGGCTTCCAGTATTGGGCCTGTGTGTACTGGATGAGAGGACTTCCATTCACAGGAATCCCACAAGGCTTAAGGTAAGTAATACCCCAGCCAAAACTGTACCTCAACACAGAAGAGAAGTTTGCAGCTGGACGTCTTTAGGATCTGCAGCCAAAAACCTGGTTGATGAATTCCTCGTTGTGAAGACTGAAGACAGGGCATTAGATGGGAATCAATGGGGAAGTCTCCAGGCAAGGGTTTCTTCATGGCTGGATGCAGTTCTGTGGTTTTGGCGCCCTTTTCAGGAGCCAGGAGATCTGGTCCAGCACTCTGGTGAGGGGACGTAAAGGATTCAAATGATGTCTCTGGAGGTCCAGCAGGATGCCACCAAAGTGTCAGCACAATTCGGAATTTGGAAGAATGTGCACCGTTTAATGGCTCGAAGTCCCAGGTTGTTGGGGTATGGCAGCCCAGCAAGGTCGCAGCATGCGTGAAATGGCTCAAAATGCAGGTCTTCTTGAGACTAGTGGATCTCACTAGCCTCTGGGCAGGAGTCATCGCGTTCAGAACCCCCAGTTTGATTGGCAGGAAGTGCTACAGCAGGCTCTGGTTCCACAGCAGGCTCTCCGTTTGCTGTAAATCACTATGGCCATCATTTCTTCCTCTTCAGTTTCAGCTCCAGTGGTGGACTTGTCAGCAGCTTCCAAGTATTTAACAGGAACTACAGCACAACCTGTGGATTCTCTCCCTGCATTTTACAGCAAGGATCGGTCTGGCTGTACAATTAGAACAGCAAGAACCGAACAGCAAGCCCCCCACTGGGAGTTGGTTCCTTTCAGGCAAGGTGAAAATCAAAGAGCTGCAAAGTTTTGGACTCCCCCCTTGCTTCCTGCCTACTCAGACACACTGTGGCCTGTGTGGGGGAATCAAAAGTATTCCCTTTGAAGACAAAACTTCCACTGCGGTTGTTCCCACCTAGAATGGTAGGGGAAGACTTCATAAACAGCAGCGCACAAGAATGTCAATAAAAGCTATATTAGAAAAATGTTGGCCCTTCTGTGCATTACCGAGACTGAATTAACAGCCTGTGAGTAATAAAGTCTAAAAGCCATACAGGTAAAACCACTGCCACCAGCCATTCATGTAAACTCACAATTATAACAAAATGCTAGCAGGTAAGATTGTATCCCCTCCGCACTCCACATAAGCTGGGGGTGTGCTGGCTCACTTATACAAGATGTAAAGGGGTGAAAATCCCTCTTTACTACTTGGGAACAGTTCACCTAAGGACATGAAAGAGAAATTGACAGGGGAGCCCGTAGATGCAACCTAGCCTAAACCCAACAGTTATAGGAAACTATAACTCCAACCATACACTATGGAGGGACATAACAAGGTCTCCCATAAAAAGAGTAAAAGACTAGGTGAGAGGGGAAAAAGATTCCCACTCACCTAGGGACAAAGTAAAATAGTTACCAAGTCCAAGCAAAAGGTTCTGGGGTTGACACAGTTCAGGAAGATTTATCATAAATATGAAAACCTTACTTAACAGGCTGCAGTTACCTCGTCCTGTTAATGGAGGGTGGCATACAGATCTTGTTTGTTTGTTGTTTTGTTTTATTATTTATAATGCGCTATTATACCCGAGGGTATCAGGGCGCAGCATTTACAAGAATATGCAAAGCTTAGTTACAAAGTGTACAAAGTTCAAATAGCATAGAGAATGTACAGAGCAGTGGATGAGAGCACACAATATATACAGTATATACAAATTGAAAAGGTGGCACACAGGTTAAACGATTGCGATCGCGAGAGGGTGGCTTTAGCACTTATCTATTTGGCTGTCCTTCAGTTTAAGCCATGAAATTACCTTGGAACGGAAATTCAGGTAGGGCATGTCTACTCTGAGGTTGGGGGGCAGAGAGTTCCATAGTTTGGCTGCCTTTACCGGGAAACTGTTACCTCCTATGGTGGCAAGTTTGTAATTTGGGACAGAGAGGCAATCTTTGTAAGCAGTTCTGAGTGGTCTTGCGGAGGCTTGTCTGTGGAATCTGTTAGTCAAGTAAATTGGGGCAGCGTTGTTAAGAGATTTGTAGGTAAGTGAGGCCGTTTTTAGGATAATTTTGTCTCTGGTGGAGAGCCAGTTATTCTGTTGGCTGAAACCTGATATATGCTCTCTTCTGGGGATGCCCAAGGCTGCTCTCAGGGCGTTATTCTGGAGGGTTTGTAACTTGTTGGTAGTAGCCTTGGAGGTTCCCAAGTAGAGGGCGTTACAGTAGTCAAGGCGGGATAGAATGAGGGCTCTAGCGAGTGTAAGGCAGCTAGTGTCTGACAGAAATGGTTTAGCTGAGCGAATTAATTTGCATGTATATGCAGATGAAGATGCCAGTGAGCTCAGTTGTCTTTTGAAGGAGAGGTTAGAATCCAGGTAGAAGCCCAGTGTTTTGACCTCCTGTCCAACTTTGATGTTGTTCCCATCTATCATGAAAGAGTTGTAGGCCGGGCTGAGTTTCCCTAGACTATGCGTTGTTCCCAAGATGATAAGCTCTGTTTTTTCATCATTCAGGCATAGTCCATGAGTGGCCATCCATGCCTGGATGATGATGTACACCCTATTCAGCAAGGCCAAATCCTTTCCATAATCTCCAGAAAGCGGAAGGAGGATCTGAGTATCATCTGCATAATTAGTGTAGGTGATACCGAGATGATCCAAATCATTGAAAAGGGGCTTAGTGAATATATTGTACAATGTAGGGGAGACGCAGGAGCCCTGTGGAACACCACAGGTGATAGGTATAGGGTCTGCTGCAGCTGTAGGCGAAAATACCCTCATGGTTCTTCCGTTAAGGAATGAAGTAATCCATGAGATGGCCTCGGGAGAGAAGTGTGCTGCTGTGTGGAGGTGTGAGCATAAGACAGAGTGGTCGACCAGGTCGAAAGCTGCAGAGAGGTCAAGAAGGAGGAGCAAGGCAACTTGTCCTTTGTCCCTAAGTGTATCAATCTGAGCTTTCAGGTCGATGAGAGCAGTCTCAGTCCCGTGTTGAGGGCGGAACCCAGATTGTCTAGATCCTAAGAGGTGGTGTTCTTCCAGGTGCTTCTGTATTTGAACGTAAGCTACCTTATCTAGGATTTTTAGTAGGAAGGGAACAGTCGTTATGGGTCGGTAATTGGTGGGTATGGCTGGGTCGAGGGTAGGTTTTTTTAGTAAGGGAAGTACCCAAGATTGTTTTAGATTGCTAGGGATGGAGCCGGTGGAGAAAGAGGCATTGATCAATTTCGTGATGAAGGGTGAAAGATCGCGAGCAGCGTCTTTGATGAGCTGTGCCGGGCAAAGGTCTCCCTGGCAGTTAGACGGTTTCAGGGACAAGATGATTTTTTCCACATCGAGTGTGTTGACTTTAGTGAACTTGAAGCGCGTGGGGTCTGTGGTTGTACACTTGTCCGGTTTTTTAGAGGGGGGCATGTCTTTTACGGTCTCTTTTTTGCTGGAGATTTTGGTTTGAAGGGTCTTGATCTTATTGGTCAGGGCATTCTGAATTTTTGAGCACCAGTTTTTATCTTTGGTGCAGGTATCAGGGGGTAGTATGGGAGTTTCAACTTCTTTGAGAATGGAGAAGAGTTCTTTCATGTTAGATTTGGCTGATGATATACGAGAGTCATAGGACGTTCGTTTGGCCACATATATTTCTTTTTTGTAGAGTGCCGATATTTTAGATAGATTAAATTTGTTAGCAGCTGAGGGACATTTTTTCCAAGTAACTTCACAGTTTCTCTTTTGTTGCCTCAGGTTTTTAAGGAATGGTGTGTACCATTTGTTAAGGTGTGATTTCTGTTTGCTCGGTTTGAGTTTGAGAGGGGCGATGAGGTCCAGTGCTGAGGCCATGGCTTTATTATATTCCTCAACTAGGATCTCTGGGTCCGCCTTGTCTGAGAGTGTGTCAGGTTTTGGGAGTAGGTTCGGGATGAGTCTTTCTGCTGTAATGTTTTTCTTGTTTCTGGTGAGAATAGGTGGGGCTGTTGTGATAGGCGGAGGTGTAGGTCTGTCTGTGGTTAACCAGAACGAGACTAGGTGGTGGTCGGTCCAGATTAGAGGTGAGATATTGGTAATGTTTGCTACGCAGTTGTGATCGGCCACCCAGTCGAGTATTCTACCTTTTGAATGAGTAGGGGCCATGGTTCTTTGTGCAAACCCTAGTTCAGCAAGGGTGGTGCCTATAGCGTTGGATATAGGGTCTGCTGGGTCGTTGTAGCCTAGGTTAAAGTCCCCCAAGGTAAGGACTTGAGCTGAGGTTTTGAGGTTGCTAGTTAGGATAGCGTTAAGGTCTTCATCAAAGGTACCGATGGGTCCTGGTGGGCGGTAAATCAAGTGGATGGTGAGGGTTTGGGTGTTAGTGAGTGGGACTTTGACTGACAAGTTTTCGCAGGATTGGACATTGGAAGGTGTAGCGAGTCTCATGTGTAGGCTAAGTTTATGTATGATGGCGACACCCCCTCCTCTGGACTTGGGGCGATCTTGCCTCAGGATGGTGTACTTGTCTGGGACTGCTAGCATGATCATGGGGCCTGCTGCTGGGTGTAACCAGGTCTCAGTGATGGCGAGGAAGTCTAGGTCGTCTTTGAGGATCAGATCTGCTATTTCTGTAGCATGTGCTACTAAGGATCTAGCGTTGATTAGGGCTCCCTTGATTTTAGGGCTGGCTGTCTTTATGGTGGTAGTTGTGTTTTCAGTAGCGCTAGTATGGCGTTTATCTTGAGTTTGTGTACTCTGGCTAGGGTGGGTGAGTATGGGGTTAGAGGTGAGGTTGTGATGAGAATTAGGGGTTTTAATGTTAGGGTTAAGTTGAGGTAGCGGCTTTAAGGATTTTTGTAGGGTATGCAGCGAGCGGGCCAATGGCTCGTAGATTTTGGCTAATCTAGCTCTGAGTCCTAAGTTCCTGTCTATGGTATTGCGAGGGAGACTAGGTAGTATCTGAGGGTTGGCTAGGTCTGTATGGGGTGGAATCTGGTCGGTGGGCATGGAAGAAATGGGCATATTGGGCAGTTGAGGTGCCATTTTACAGTAGGTGTGTAAAGTAATGTTCATGAAGATGAGGACAGAGGCGTGCAAACTTGTGATAGGTGGATGCATTCTGAGTAGGGTTGTAGGTAGTGTCTTGTCTAAGTAGATGCTAGTTGTCTGAGGGCATCTAGAAGCGAGTTTGAAGAATATGACTAGATAAGACTGGATATGCGACAGGCAGCATGTCTAGATACAACTAAAATCAGGATCAAGCGGCAATTAGATTCGAAATTGAGCAGTAAAGCTAGGTATGACTAGAATACAGGCAGCATTTCTAGATACATATGGATTTGAGCATGTTAGAGGCTAGATAAGCAATACAACAATAGGTGCAGATCTGGCAGGAGAGCAAGGTGCAACTCAGACAGATTAAGGTAGGGAAGAGATGAGATTAACAGACGGGTCAAATCTAGTACATGTCTAGCACGTGATATATAAGCTGTAGATATTGTACGTTAATCATAACATGAGTAGACAGGGACTTAGCAATTATTGAATATGAAGTTCGCCAAGAGTTAGAGAGTAACCAACGATCAAGTTACCTTATGTAATGTAGTGCCTTGCACTAGTGTGTCCGCAGGTGGGAAAACAAAATGGATCGGTGACCCTAGTATGTTGCTTAAGGCTCCATGGAGCGAACAGGGGGCAAACAGGGGCCTTTGTGCGGGCCTTCGTCGATGGCGCTTCTGCTGTCCTTCTTATATTAGAAAGTCTTCTTCGGGTGTTATGGCCCTTCCCATTCACTTGCCTTGCCGGTTTATTATTTATTTATTTTTGTGTTTTGTGGAATGCTATCTGCCACCTTATAGCTGCATCAAAGCTCTTGATAATAAACGTTCATGTGAAACATAATTGAACATGACATAATATAATCTGATTTAACACATCTAGCCAGCAACGTGTCCCCAAAAATAACAAGAATGGGATGAACGCATACATAACAAAATAAAAATGAAAAACAAGTAAAACTCCCTTAAAATAGAAGAAATTCGAATTTAGTTTCAAGATCGTAATTGGGAAGGGGAAATTAAATAATGGAATGCATACGGGTGGAGCAGGATTAGGTTAGATACAGTGAGGGAGGACGTGGAATTCCAAACAAGGATGGGTTGGGGGATTGAGGAGTGGCCCCCATCTAAAAGGAATAGGAAGGTGTACTTCAAGAGCATAAATACATGTTACCATGCTTTTAGATTTGGGAACTAAACCTGTTCCCAAGTAATCAGACCATTGTGGGAGACTGCCGCCATATGTTCATGTACTATACCCTTCTACCAACAATTGTCCCCATAGGCCAGAAATTGTTATCATCCCGTTTTTCAGGTATTGACATAATTGTCACAGTGGTCACTGTGGCAACAATGGAAGAAGGGAACCTGACCATTCCGTTATGCCGTACTACGACCGAAATCAGCGGTCTAGATTATTTCCAAGATGGCTGTTCGCATTGCGATGTCCCTTCATTACCAGCAAACTTATAACGCGCATCGCGTTACAGCCCTCTTCGCTCCTGCTTTTTTGCTGAGACGCTGTGTTTCTCTTGCTTCCTTTGATTTCCTCATTACCCTGGTTCCTCCTGAATTCCCTGCTGCTTCTTCCCCCTTGCCTCTGCTCACCAGCATTCCAGAACCTGTGTTGCGATGTAGTTTTACAAGCAGTGCTCGAGATAAGATTTGGAAGTGGGAGTATTTTACTCCCTATTTTTTAGAGTTGGGAGTAAAATTATATTTTGAGGAGTAAAATGTAAGTCGAATTCCCAATGAGAGTATTTTATAAGCGAGTAAAAATATGTTTTAAGGAGAACATGGAAATGTTTAATGAATAATTATTGCTTTGCAGCTAGTTATTCATGCACTTTAAAAGACACAGGTCTACTTCTTCTGATCAGGCAGTATTACTGGTTCAAACACATCCCTGGAGCTGTGTGGGTGAATGCAGGGGCACAGGGTTCCAAGTGGCTGGTCCCTATTTTTTTTGTTGGAAGTATTTGTACCCCCTATTTTTATTTTTGGGGCGTATTTGCCTATTTTTAGGGAGTAAAAGTGGCCGATACACCCCTTATCTGTAGGGCTGATTACAAGAGGAAGAAGGAGACCTTGCATAATATTGTCAAATGGATCTAGGAAAAGGGGGGTGTATTTTTGCTTTTGCTGTGGGGCGGATTCCCTATGACCTCGGTCACGGTGTGGATATAGGTTTACTCGTGGCTGGAGTTCATCTCCCCGCCGACAGTGCCTGGAATTTGCAGGACCATGCATGACACCACATTAACCTGCATTTGCCATTTTTAACATTATATGCCCAGGTACTCACCATTTCCTAGGCAGGAGTCATGGAAACAGCTCATCACCATTGCACCGTCACCCACATAGCTTTGCCATCATCCTCCCTGGCACCACACCTGTGTGATGCGGCGGTGCATGAAGAGGGACTGGTTGCAGGGATATGTCATGCAGAGGGGGCTGGACGGACCTAAGGTCAGCTTCCCTGCTTTTTCCAGCAACTTATTTCCTTGTCCGCGCAGGGGACCTGGGCTGGGGGAGCGCAGAGTCATGGGCCTAATTTTAGGGCGGGGATAGGGTTGTTTGTCCCCCCCAACTTTAATGGCACACCATTTTGTCACCATTCATTTGTCTGGGGCACCTTTTGTTCAGTTGTCATGTCCCCCCAACATTTTCAGCAAAGTTACTCCACTGCGCAGTCAATGCATACCTCTCTCACCAGCAGCCTGCCACCTCCCTGAGCAGGAGGCCGACAGAAGAGTGCCGTGCAGGGGACAGGAGCCTTGCCCCTGGCTCCTCTGTTCCATGCCTGTTCTTGAAGGCAAGTCAGATGGCTGAGAGATTTTAGTAGATATCCGGTGGCCGAGTATCTTAATACGACCCAGTGGTCCATCAACAAATGCGTACTTGACCTTATACCATTAACGGCGGATAGAATGCGGCCCACCAGATTACATCCCAACAAATTGCCACTCAAAATACTATGGCCAGATATTCAATGAAGTCGCTCGAAGAGGGGGAACTCTGTCTATGTAGCTCAGGTGACCAGGAAAACAGAGGGCACTGCTATCAGGATGCGGCGAAGAGGCTGCTTGCACTCGATACCGCAGTGAGCCTGCATACATTGGTTACCTATAGCGTTAAAAAGGTTACTCTGAATGCAGATATACTGGCATGAAATTGCTGTTTTGCAGTAGTTTTCCCATTACGTGGTATTGTATGTCTGTTTTGCTGTTTTATTATTGAAATCATTAGTGGCTGGCCCACATGCTGGTTTTATCTTCCAATTTTAAATGGTAGTACTGATCTGTTATGATAATCACTGTGAACATGATGATATGTGTGGTGTAGTGTTTAATGGGCGGGTTTAAACAATTCTCTCTCTCTCTCTTTCTCTCCCTCTCTCTCTCTTTCTGTCTCTCTCTGTCTCTGTCTCTCTGTCTCTGTCTCTGTCTCTCTCTCTCTCTCTCTCTTTCTAAAGGCACGTGTAACTGCCACTGGCAGCATCCTGGTGTGATGTGTGGCAGAGGGAGTAAGTCTTTGTTGCAAGCAGAAACACTAGAACACATAATGTTCTGGTGCTCAATGTTTCCAATGGGAGGTGCCTGATATCTGCCCAATCTTTATATGATTGTTTTCAACCATGGACTTAAAAGACAGAGGCCAAGGCTGTCTCCATGAAAGGCACCACAAAGGACCGCTGTGAGATCTAGCGTTGCTCCAGGAGGGCTGTGGGAGCTGCCAGAGGGCACAGGGCGATGCAGCACGCTGGTACCAATGGTGCATTGTCCATTGCCTCTCTCAGACAGCAGCGGCTGGTCCTTTTGTTTGCTGGTGGGGTAATACGCGTGATTGGTTGAAGGTAGTAAGGGATTCCAAACTAACTAAAGGGGGTGGGGCAGGTGATTCTCCCTGAGATTTTTTGAAAGCAATGGGTAAAAAATGGCATTGGTTACAGCACACCTTTCATGAAAAATTGGGTAAACAGTAATCAAATTTACAATCAATGTGCAGGGTAACAAATGAAAAAACAATTGATGGCAGGTCAATAATAGTACACTTGAGAATTTTCCAACACATTTTTATGATGCCTGTGCTCACAATACACGCCAGCATTGCCACTGTATAACACGCTTCATGATGCCTGGATCAACAATATATAGCAGTCCTGCCACTGTAAAGTACATTTTCATAATACCTATGCCCAAAACATAGGCCTTTATTGCCATTGTCAGGTGATGTTTTTTCATTCAGGGTATGATATGATATGATATGGCATTTATAACGCGCCTATACACAAGTGTTTCAAGGCGCGAGTTAGTGCCAGTTAGTGCCAATATAGCCACTTTAAGAACACACTATTCATGGACTCCATGGAGAGGATTGCCGGTATTACCGGCTGTTTTTTGCCGGTTTGAATTGTCTGATTTACCTCCAGCTGGAGGTAAATCAGGCAACTCCCACTAGCAAACCTGTAGTTTTGTGGTGTGGTAAAAGTGCCGCTAACAGAATTACTGCCACTTTTCCCAGCACTTTTCCCACACCGCCAAACATGTAATGACCCCCAATGTCATTTTTGTGTTTTGCCAATATATGCCACTATAAGAAAACACTCATGTTGCCTGTGCCCAATGCCAGTGTTGCCTCTGTAAGGATACATTTTCATGCTGATTCGCCCCTTCCACTATTGCACGGTAACACAATGACTGCAGCCAGTGGCCTAACTATGTCAGGGTTGTTATTTAAAAACACACTGCTGGCTCCCGAGCTCTCTCTAAATATACTGGGCCCTACCTACCCACGCTCCACCCATCTGCACACATACCCACAAGCACTACACATACATGTGTCTGCATATATAAATATGCATGCACACTCACAAATATTAGCACAACACTTGGGCATGCACACAACCATTTTCTTAGACGTATCTTGTTCTGCCGCCCCCACGCCTGACCCCTCGCTCTGCTGGAGGATCTTCCAGACCCAGCCATATGAAGCAGGAAGCAGGGAGGGGAGCTGATTTGTAGTTGACTCCATGAGATCCACCCCTGCCTGGCTCCTAGACAAGACGAAGAGCATCTAAATAGAGACCCCTGTGGGTGTCTATGGGCCGTGCTCTCTTGCTCTCCACAGCTCCTTAATGAGGGCTTGCAGGGCCTCTGTCCCTGCAGGCAGTATGATTGTTCTGTCATGGACAATGCTTAGGAAGTGGAGCGATGGGCAAGACAGTTAAGTGACAGCCTCTGTATATTAATATTAAGAGTGGCCGCCAGAGGCGTTGTTAGGGGGGTGGTGGGGGGCTGAGGGGACTATAGCCCTGAGTCTTTTGGTTGTAGCCCCAGGTAGAAGGTCAGGAGCTACACCAAAAGGCTAGCTAGCCCTGAGTCCTGACAGTCCCAACATTAGTACAGCCGCAGATCTTTTCCAGACCTTTGTAGTTCCACCACTGCTCACAGCCTTCTCGCTCAGTAAAAGTGCAGCCTATAGCACAAAACTAAAAAGGCTTCGGCCTGCCACGGGGTAGCGACATAGAAATCAACATGGCAAGCTAGAGAACCCGCTAGGTCTTAGCTAGAAAGACTAAGCAGGGAAACGGGCAGACCTAATGGGACTTACCGCCCACACGTGCATATGAGGTCCTGTGCTTACAGGCCCTGTTATCAGAAAAAGGAACACGCATCTAAACTATTTTCGTATGTCACATATTGCCGCCGACTTTCTGCTTTGCAGTGTTGTTGTTTAGTGGAGTCTCTGTTTCCCAAATCAGTGGTACACGTGATGGCAACCACACAAGGAGTGAAGGCACAGCAGACCCCTCAGGGATTTGAACTTGCAGGTTGCACTCATATTTCTTGTGGTAAACACAATCAATTAACGAGCTATCCTACCACCTGACAAATGCTAGTAGGTATTTTCTCCACCTGAGATCAAGAATGCCAGACTTTCAGAAGCAATTAAACGTCCTTCTAGTACATGGTGCTGTACACTGACCTTGGGTGCATTACTTACTTGGCGGCCTCTGTGATAGTTTTACAGACCTGCTGCTCCAAGTTGGGTAGGTCAGTTTACACGTGACTAGCTGATGTCATGACAACCACTGTGTACGGGCCCTCAGGTGCCAACGAATGGCAAGGCTTGCGCGTGCAGCCACATTCCGGGAAGGACAGGAATGTCTTGCAACACTTTCCAGCAGGTCGCGCGGCGTGATCTCACTGGACTGGTGTAGATTGACAGCACCTCCTGGCTGCAAGGGTGCCTCCCCTGCCAGAATACCTAGGAAGGACATGTTTGCCAGCCTGTTTCATTTCGATGGAGAGTCTTAGATTTGACCCTACAACTTAATTCCCCTCAATAGCTCTATGGGTCTCATTACAAGTTTGGTGATGCAGGGAAAAAAGTGGTGGTAATTCCGCTACCGCCACTTCTTTAGCAGTAACGGAATTATCACTGTTTTTCCTGCACTGGCAAATGAGATGTATAGATGTTGAGAGATTTACTGCATGGTCCCAGTCGCCTGTGGAGACTGTGGCTACCTGTGCAGCACATAAATGCGTCTGCCCACCGACTCTTAGTCTAAGGAGAGCTGAGGAGGCCTTGGAGAGAGCAGGAGCACTGTACCATGCAGTCCCACGCAGCCCCACTTTAGACGTGCCGGTTGCCTGGTTTTTCTCACTATATAAGCCCCTTGCATGCCTGGAGCACTGTGTTTCCTGGGGCACTGCACTGGGATGTTGTCATCCTGACTGAATATTGTGGTGTCCCTTTAAGTTAGCACACACGGCAGAGTGACGTAACTCTGTCGCGTGTGGTTGTGAATAAAAAGGGCTGGTCACGTGCACTCAAATGAGCACGCATGGAGCCCGGACGAAATACAGTGTCTACTGAGTCTTCTGTATAGGGGGGGCGGGGGTCACACCACATGGGGAAGTTCCTACCAAGGGCATGGCGACGAGGTGGTCGTCCATGCTGACACTGACCAGCTGGGCCATGCAGCATTGAGAGGAGAGCAAAGGCTCGCTGCATTATAACTTTCTCTCAAGCCGCGCAGGCGGCGGGCACAGTGTTTTTGGCTGCCATTTTTCTGAATGTGGTGCCGGAGGTTGCAGCTCCGAAAGGAGTGCTTGTGTGCCTCCCACGTCTAATTTCGGGAAACCCCAGGGCCACGTGGGCGTTCAACTGCATTTTGGAGGCCTGAAATCCTCCACCTCAGATAAGGAAGGTGATAGATCATGGACTGGGAGGCAGGGAGGAGGAGCACATGGTTTTGGTGTCTCTCTCTGTCTCTCTCCAGCATTTTTCCTTTGTAACTCAATCATCTATGCTGGTGAAGGAGTGTCTTTTCACAGTGACTTTGGTTTTTTTACTGGGTGCAGCTGGGGAGGATCTGCCTTCCAGAGTGTGCTCCATATTTACTTCATTTCCTCTGTGTGGGGTGGAGGGTCAGGACTTGCTAAAAAAAATAAAATGCCCTGTGGTGCTGAACAATATGGTGGGTTCCCTTTCTTTTGGTGTTTCCTCAGCTTCTGGCTCCAACATGGGTTGCAGCCCATAACAAGGAATGGACGAGACACATGCAGATGGAAGACGTTCGGTTGTTCCGCCAGCTGTGCAAGTGGGAGCTCGAGTGGTGGAGTTATTTGTCTTTTTCAGACGCACTCGATCCAACATGGCTGACATAGATATCATTTTTCAAATTTACATTCTAAATTACGTTTTTAGATTGGCCACACCATGGCCAAGACTGATATTAGTGTATTTTTCCAGTCCAAACTCTAATGGTGGAGTTATCTGTCTTTTTCGGACGCACTCGATCCAACATGGCCGACGTAGATATCATTTTTCAAATTTACATTCTAAATTACGTTTTTAGATTGGCCATACCATGGCCAAGACTGATAATAGTATATTATTCCAGTCCGAGCCCTAATGGTTGAGTTATCTGTCATTTTCGGACGCACTCGATCAAAAATGGCCGCCGTATAAATAGAAAAGGCTCCTAGCAACAGCGTTACTAACGCTATGCCGCCAGGCCCCTTTCGAGCCCCGGAGTGAGTCAGCACATCCCTACAGCGCTCTCCACTGGCCCGCTATTCGTGATTCATGCACAAAGGTAAGATCTTTGTAGACACACCACCATTAGGTCAGGCATTTTGTTCCCTGAGTGGAACCCCCACTAATATGCCCCTTATTCATTTATGTGTTCAGGTTCCCGCGTGAGGACCGCATATTTAAATCAGAGTCCATCCCACTCCAAGATCCTCACAAGTGAGGTAAGATTGGTTGACCTATAACTCATTTGTTATTTAGGTATCTGTAAGACACCAGATCACTATTGAGTGCCCTTCTTTGCTTTTTAATAGGATTACACTAAGATCCTTCCCACGCCTGGCGTAATACTAGAAATTCGTGCCAGTGGAAATAATTATCCACAGGTAAGCTGTGGCCTCACAGTATTGGATTTATTCCTTTGTTTAAATGATACACGCTCGAACACACTCCCCTGACGAGTTTTTCCCTTTCCCCTGCAGCACCTATTCCACCCCGTGCAGCACTTCGTCCTGATGAAGGCCGTACATATGCTGGGACATAATTGGTCCACATAAACGGCCGAAACACCTTGGTGTAGACGCACCCCGAACAACAGTGCATTGTCACTGTCCACTACCAATTGTCAATTCACGAACCCCTTTTTTTGTCTGTTGTTGCTTACTTTGTCTAATTGTGTTGTTTTATACTGAAGTATATGAATCACCATAACAAACTATGTATTTTGATTGAGTTTGTATTACTTACACGACTGTTGTGTCAAACTATGTGACCCCATGTGTTTGTAAATATATCCTATAAGCCTGTACGGTTGGTTTCATTAAACCGTGTGATGTTATGTTGTTTGGAGAACTGTTCACTCTATGTTGATTTTTACAACTGCATAGATAAACAAACTATTATTTTCTCCAAACAACAAAAAAAGTGAGTTTCTTTCTTTTTCTCCTTTAATGCAGAGGGTAATAAGGGGTGAAACAGTGTGTTTTCATTAGAGCACTCTTCTTTGTACCTATTCAATTGTAATTTTTGTCTTAAGGTAATGGGGGGGTGCCAACATTTTCGACTCTATGTGCTAGGAAGGCCGGTGACGCTGATAACATATCACAAGCCTCTACTGACGATCATTGCAGGGTCGTCTTCCAAGCCACCTGCCAGGATTGAACGATGGATGCTGGTGTTGCTGGAATATGTGGTCTCGCCGGTATACTGCACAGGGTCGAACAACGCAGCAGACTATCTGTCGCGTCACTCCAAGGACAGAGGAGAATGTGTTGATACATTCAGTGTTGAGCAGGCCGAGGAGCATGTACAGCTCCTTGTGGAGTCCGATACCCCGAACTCGATGCCCATCCAGGAGCTCTAAAAGGCATCTGAGAATGATGAAGGCTTCTGGAACCTTTGGAACGCACTGCAGAGGTGGA
Source organism: Ambystoma mexicanum (assembly GCF_040938575.1). Lineage (NCBI taxonomy): Eukaryota > Metazoa > Chordata > Amphibia > Caudata > Ambystomatidae > Ambystoma > Ambystoma mexicanum. Next base: position 383,982,045 of record NC_090925.1, read on the forward strand.
GTGGAAATCAGTGCTGCAAGGTCTGGGCAAAAGGACCCAGGAAGCTCGAATAACATTGGAGCAGTTGTGGAGGGTCCAGGATGAACTAACGTTCACTGACTTCCGGCTAAAGCCGGGAGTCAAGGTACAGCAAGTGATCGAACTAGCACATCATGGTCACCAGGGGATGGCCAAGGCAAGGCTACGGCTGAAGGTGTGATTCCCGGACTTGGAGAAGAGAGTGGAGGAGTTCATAGGGGCCTGTGTCTGGTGCCATGCGGCTCCCCCAGTGCAGAAGGACCTCACCATTGAGTTGATGCCTCGAGGAACACGGCCTTCGGAGGCCGTACACGCAGACTTTGGATCCACAGGAAGAGATGTCCACTTCCTGGTGGTGGTGGACCAGTGATCTAGATACCCGGAAGTGGAGTTTATTGAATCAGTGGCATTTGATGATGTGGCAGTGGCGTTTGACAAAATCTTCGCGATCCATGCTCCCCCACAGATTTTGTGCTCAGATAATAGACCACCTTTCAAAGGCGAGAGTTTCGCTGAATTTTTGAGGGAGTATGGTGTTCACCACAGCAAAAATCACCCCAGTATGGCCCTGCGTGAACAGTGAGGTGGAGCGATTTATGAGAACACTCAACAAAGTATTTAGAATCACCCATGGCCAGGGCCAGTGCCTTCGCAGGGCCCTCTACCAGTTCCTCAGGGAATATCGAACGACTCCCCACTGCTCGACTGGGGTGAGCCCCGCTGAAGCCATCTTCAGGAGATGCCCCAGGGGCCTGCTGCCTGACGCGAGTGACCGGGAGCCAGTTGTAATTGACGATGCTCAGGTGGAAGAAGAGAGGAGGTGCTGGAATGATAGTGAACGCATGAGAAGGTGGCTTCGGCAGCACCAGTTGGCCATAGGGGATGAAGTGATTATAAGGAATAGACATCCCCAAGGAAAGCTGTCACTGACGTATGAACCAAGCCCCACGGACATGGTCGCGGTGAAGAGATCGATGGTGACAGCCTCTGTTGAGACGGCAGCTGTGACCAGAAATGCCTGTTTTTGCAAGAGGCTAGGAGAATGCACACGGCTGGGTTTGTCCCCCGGCAGACACTGTGCCGAAGAACCGAATGAAGCTGGCAGCCCTCAGGTTCCCCTGGAGATCATGCAGGTGAGGAGACCTTGGGCCTCATTACACGGAATGTGGTAAGGGTTTACTGGTACCGGTAAGGGCACCGGTAAACCCTTACCGCCTTACTACGAGGTCCCTTTGCGGGACCCGACCTCAACGGCTGGTTTTAAAAGCCGTTAAGGAACGGGGCCGCAAAGGGACCTTGGTGCTAATTACGGTACCGCAATTAGCAGTACCGTAATTAGCTCCTTCCCCATTCCCATTGAGCCCTATGGGGGCAAAAATGGGAATGGGGAAGTGCCTTGGTCAATGGGGAATTACCACCCCCGCTCACCTTGGAGTAGGGCGGTAATTCCGCCATCCACCAAGGCGGACAAGGTAAAATACCGGCGGCAACCATGGCGCTAATAGTGCCATGGTTACCGCATACCGTGTAATGAGGCCCCAAGTTGGGAAGGGGGCAGGCGGTATTGGTATCCAGTCAAAATCTTGAGAAAAAAAAAGTCGAATGACAATAATCTCGAAAAATAAATCTCAAAAAAAAAAAGTCGAATTGCCTCTTTTTTAATTCTATATTTATTTTGGGGTCCGGGAATTAAAAAAATGGGTAAAACAAAAAAAAAAAAAAAAGGGGGTTGGGAGTAACCCCCCCATTTCGAATAAAAAACTTAATTAAAAAAAATGCAACTTTTTTTTTTTCGAGAATTTTTTTTCAAGATTTTGACATTCGACTTTTTTAAATTCAACCTTTTCACTATAAACCGGCGGTATCCTCAATGAACTGGGAAGGGGAGACCTGCCCGCCTAGGTTACTATGTACTGGACCCATGAGTAAACCACTCCATAGAGGGTGGAGACTGTGATACTTGCCTGCTGTTGTGGGGTGTTTAGTTTGCTTGCCACATGTTTTGAGTGATGTTGATATTGATATGTTATTTCTATCGTGCTCATACACAAGTGTTTCAGAGCGCGAGGGTGGTGGTTGGTGTTAAATTGCTGTTTGTTATTATGAAAAAGAAGTGTGGTGTCCCTTTAAGTTAGCACATGCAGCGGAGTGACGTAACTCTGTCACATGTGGTTGTGAATAAAAGGGGCCGGTCATGTGCGCCCTGGAAAGCACGCGCAGAGCACCGACGAGATACAGTGTCTCCTGAGTTTTCTGTATGCCGGGGGGGCTCACGCCACACGGGGAGGTTCCTACCAATGGGCCCCCATACCACAAATATATGACAAAAAAATAAAAAAACAAGGTCTCTGGCCCAGGGCTGTTGCCTTCCACAGGACCCAGGTGAAGATTTAGAGTTCTTGTGGTGCCACTGTGGTCGAGGTGAAGATTAAAGGAGAGCAAAACTGCTCTGAGGGTCCCGGCATTGCATCTGTCCTGCCTGAGCTGAAGAGGAGAAGTGGTCCACAAGTCCACGACTAATGGGGCTCATTGCACTCTCAGATGAAAAAAACAACGAAACAAACCCCACATAGCCTCGCCCAACAGCACATGGCAGCTACCAACCGTAAACACACTTACGATCAGCTAACAGTGTCAACCGAACTGAAGCTGCCAACATCACATCACAGCTTTCTTGCTCTTTCTCCGGCTCAGTCCTACTAACTTACCCCCTCCCTCATTGCTTTGCAGATCAGAGTGCCAAGAAACCACGCAGGTGGCAACAGTGCACAGTATATGAACCTTTAATATAACATAACATCTAAGGTTATGTTATGCTAGGTTATATAGTCTTATAAAGCGCACGTATGCCCAAGGCATCTTGGCGCTGAGCAGAGGAAGATGGAACAGAACATACATAAAAAAGTGAAGGGTCTTCAGAAGAGAAGGGTCTTCAGGGTCCGCCGGAAGCCCAAATGGTTAGAGGTGGCACGCAGTGACCATGGCAGTTGGTTCCATGCTATTGCGGCTGCCACAGAGAAGGCACGGCCACCGGTCAAAGTCTGTTTGACACGGGGGACTGATAATAGTAGGGAAGCTTGAGATCGGAGGGGGCGAGCAGGAACATAATGAACACATATTTCCTGAAGATTTTCAGCTCCTAGTTTGTAAAGGGCTCGATTCACTAGGCACATAGATTTAAACAACATCCACTTTTCAAGGTGAGACCCACTGAACCAGTGCTGCAGATTCTCCTCAGTGCTGTTGGCGCTCCCAGAACAAAGTTTGCCCTGATTCACCCACTATGCATTTGGGCTCCATGCACTAAAAAGAGGCAGGGGCATAGACAGGGTAGGGATTGAGTGGGCAAGGCCCTAGTTCCCAAAATCTTTAGAGTGGCAGCAGTGAGATGGAATCACCCAGCTCCACTGCACATGTCATGAACCAGGAAGCTCTCCCTGCTTCTTAGTTCCTGTCTGTGTAGAGCGCAGCAGCCGGGGGGCCTGACGAGAAGCGTTGAGTCCGGAGCTGTTCGGCAAAACAGATAAGACAGAAACATGTGTGTGTGTGTAAAGGTGTCATATGTGTATCTATGTATGGGTGCCTGCATGCGAGAGTGTGTGTTTAAATATGTGAATGAACAAGTGTGCTGTGTGAATGGTTTGTATGTATGGGTGTGAGTGTGCGTGTGAATGATAATGCACTGTGCGTATTCTGGATGCAAATAAGAATGCGGTGTGAAAGTTCTAAGTTCTAGGTGAATGTGTGAATGATTGAGAAGCAGTATGGCTGAGTGACTGTTGGGTAAATAGGTGTGTGTCTGTGTGTGTGTGTTTTCTTACAGTGACAACAGCATGTTTTAGTGGCATTTTGGGGCAAAGCCAACTTGATGAGTTACATTGAGGAGGGTTTGGAGTGTGGAGTTTATTCTATAATGCGGCAGGCAAACTGGACATTTTAATAATGTGGCATGACATTTTTACTCGCTTGAAGAACAAAGACAACATGATGTGTGCTCTTACATTGGGGCAGGTGGGCATGTATGCAGCCAGCACAAATGTTTCCTTATTGTGGCACTGCATTGTTTACAGGTGTTAAGTGCAAAGTCAACATGATGAGTATTCTTCCATGGTGGGGGGCATTTGTGAAACCAGAAAGCAGATGATGTTTTCTTACTGTTTCATAGTAGAATTTGGACAGCGGTGCACACCAATGGTAAAGGAAGATTGTTTGGGTGATATAGAGTATAACTCATATATTTTAGGTGTGGGGAGGAACTGGGATCTTGGCACAAAATCCCTACAAAAGACACTGAGAGAAAGAAGATTCTACCTAGGAATCCTCCCGTCCCCTGCAAACTTTCAATTGTTGGACAAAAGTCAAACAGTGTAATCATATATTGGACACATTCAATATAAACAGGTAAAGAATGAGATCTAACAAGAAAATTGTTTTTATAAGCGAAGCATATAATTTGATGTCAATAAAAAGATTGTTTGTTTACAAAGAAGAAAACAATGCAGCATCATAGTGTACATAAGAAAATAAAGAAAAAGGAAATGGAGTCCATTATATTCGGCGACGTGTTTCGAGGTTACTTTCCTCTTCTTCAAATGGCCAGTATGGACTCTATAAAAAGAGAGAGACAATGGTGTATAATAATAAATTCAGAATAATATTCCAGGTAATACAATTTAATCATACAGTTTTGCATGGTGTCTATACCAGCAAAGTCTAGCATTTATTCCCTGTTAAAATGGAAATTAATCTAATGAAGTTCCGATATTGTGCTGAATCGTGGTATTATTAACAACAGTCCAATGTTTGATTCAAATTAGGTGGGTTTTTTTTCTATTGTAATAACTAAACAGTTTAAGTTTCAAGTAAATACACGATTGGGTGGATCGCTAGTAGGATGATGAAAAAAATAGACATGATGAACAGCAGATGGTGAATAGAAAACAGGAATTCTGAGTAAAAGGTCTAACAATGATATCATTTGCGATACGTAGTGGGAGTCACGGTCTCAAACTCTAATCTGTCTTGTATAGGTATAAAGAGCATGTCTAGGACAGGAACTGCTGGTAGAAAATCTAACATAATTACCATAAGCGGTGCGTGGTAAATGTCACGATCTGTGGAAGTATAAGGAAGTTTGTCTTAATTAGACAATTGAATCCGGGAAAAATATCAATGGATCAACTAGTGATCACAGGAGTAATTCCATGTGCAAACTCCAACCTGAAAAAAATAATAAGTATGGTTGAATTAGAATTGCAACAAAGTGAGTAATAGAAGTTCCTAAATCCCTAACTCTGTGTTCAGACAAACCTAGTAATCATATGATATAGAGTGATGAAGGTCCATTCAGGTAGCTGCAAAATGTTCTAAACGAATTGTTCGGAATCATCCTCGTCAGCGAGCGGGGAATCCCAAAAAGTATGGAAGGTTCAATGCGATCTAAAGAATATAGATGCGATAAATCACTATTGGGCCTTGGGGCCACATAAACGATCAAAGACGGTAACGTTAATCAAAAAGTGCCCACATACCAAAAGTAGAATACGCAGAGTGTGCCAGATTTACATACAGATGACGGTGTCCCAAAAAGTCCTAGATGAGACTGTGTCTGGCGTAATCACGCGCTGAGTCAGAATCCAATAATCTAAAATAGATGTACAAGGTATAGATAAGAGCCTCGTAGTTTGTAGAGGACCCCTAAGGGGATGGACCAGGTAGCTAGCTGGTACATACCTTGAGCTCAGATGAGCGTGGAGTAAAAGATCTGTGTTGACTGCCAGCATCCGTATAGGTTGCCATGGAGACAACAAGCACCATTTTTTAGGCAACTATATAGTACATGAGTACTAATAATAGTAAACAGACTAATGGTGTAAATATATTATGTCGGCCATATTGGTAGTGTGTGAAAAAACACCGGGAATGAGGTAAATCTTCACGCAAAGGCCGTGATATAGGAAGGTCCAATGAGAGGAGCTGTGGTTTAGAGAAGTCTCGGGGGAAATACACATATATTGTAAAGTGATTACAAACAACAGTTCGTATTATGGGCCACCCAATGCGTGTATTTGCAAAAAATAGAAACCGGTGTAAATATCACAAGGTTGCTTAGAAATGGTGTACTACGGGTGCACGAATGCCCAAGTTGGCATATTAACATAAATTGAATTCAGTGCTCTACTGGAAATTCAAAAGAGATAAGTGGATCACAATGCTAGAAGCACTTGTTTAAACATAAAACTAAGTCCTATTCATCAGCATTCACTGTAAACCTTAGCCTCACAGTGTGTATTATGAGGGTAACATACTCATGAGTATCTGAAAATAGGTTACATATTATTTAATCAAGTCTGTAACTTTTCACAACAAAGGAACGACATTGTTAAAGCAGGGATTCACCTAAATTGCATACAGTTCAACAAAGTATATATTCTTACATTTAATTATTGATAAAGAAGGCGGAGTGTATATGAACTGATCGACATGATCTGAGGTTCACCTTTGGGTATAATCTATCAGGATAACATTAGCTAAAGGCACCATTTACATTATTTACACAAAGTTGTGGTTGATAAATGAGACCCACTCATGGTCGCATTTAAGGTACATTTGAAAAAAGGAACAAGATCACAAGTAACAGTTCAGCGAGAAATCTTAATTCAAGCCGCATGGGTGTAAAGTGTACAGGTGACGGGAGGATTCCTAGGTAGAATCTTCTTTCTCTCAGTTTCTTACTGTTTCAGGACATTTTTACTGGCGTTAAGGGCAAAACCAACATGCACGTTCTTACATGGGGAAGGGGGCCATTTGTGCATGTAGCAAGGACCTGTGTATTTGCTAAGGCATTGCATTTCTTACTGATGTTAAGGGAAAAGCATACATGAGGAGGGTTCTTACCTGGTGGGACACTAGGGTCATTTGTAGAGCCAGCAAGTGCTCCCGCGTGCAATGGCCTGTTAGCCCAATAGGGCCAGGGAAACAAGTTTGGTCTGTCTGCCTCCTGCTTCTTTCGGATGTATACGTTTTGGCCATGGCACAATTGTTTGTGGCCGAATTTACTGTAGTAAATTCGGCCGCAAAGGCAAAGCCAATTTTGCCATGGCCAAAACGGCCCTAATAAAAAAAAATCCCACAACCTACTTACCTTTTAGCCATTCGAGCATGTTGTTACCCTGCAGCATCGGATCTGTCCCACCTATGTGGGTTGGATCTGACGCTGCAGGGCCTGGTTTTCTTTTTTAGTATATTTCTTTTTTTTGGTCCCCCGCGTCCAGACCTCCGGATGCAGGGGGCACCCCCGCTGCCCCCAGAGGCAATCACTACCAAACATAGGGAGTGGGGGACACCCCTGCAACCCCCGCTCCCTATGTTTGGTAATGATTACCCAAAATGGTTGTTTCAAAATGACCAAATGGTACTGGCCAAATTCGGCCAGTTGTACCATACGGGCAATTTGTAATGACCAATTTGGGTAATACCCTTCTTTCTTCAAAAGGAACCCCCTAATACTGCAGTCAGCATTGCTGGGACAAATAAAATGAATGCGGTGGGTAGTATCAAGAGAGAAAAAAACCTGAACAACTTCGCGCTCCACATGCAAAGGAAGAGAAGACCACCCTCCCGGTGCCCTGTGGCTCCCACTACACAAGACATTATAGGCACGCAATACCCCACCCACTAGCTGAGTTCCGCAGAGGCAGGATGGTGTACAGGATGGGGCCTGGGTCCAAATTACCTTCAACTATCCCTCCGTAGATACCTCCCCCCTCGAGCCCTTTGAGCTGCTCTACTTCTAACTCCCTCAGGGTCAGTTGTTTTTCAAAGAAACGAGCTGGGGGTAAATCTCTGTATTCAGCTGGTGCCTCCCTTTGGAACAGCTTCCCTGCCACCTTGAAACTTGGGGATAACCATCTCCGGTTCCAGAACAACCTCAAGACCTTCCTCTTCGCTTCTGCCTTTGCCCCTCTTCTCCCACGCTGATCTGCTTTCTCTCTCGGCACCATGCACCTGACCGCCATCTGTCCTTCGGGCCCAGGTGCCTGCTCACCCCGCCACCCTCCTGCACTGCCTCGGGCCTCCTTTTGCACTGGGGCCTGTATCTGTACCCATAAAGTCCCACAACCCACTATTCTTCTGCACTTATCAGAAATCCCCTATCTGACTAAGCTATCACTTTGCCACTTGCCGGCTGCACTACCACTGTTTACGCCTTTATTTATTTATTTTGCTTATTACTATTTACTCTGTTTTCTCCTCTGTTCTACACTTTCCAACTCTCCCCCTTCTATGCACTTTCCCCCTTTCTCCCTTCCCCATGCACTTGCACGTTCTCAATGTCACTGGGCCTAGTAAGATTGTTGTTTTTGTTCTCCCCTGTTTCCCTCCCTTTGCCTAGTCGCGCTCTGAAACACTTGTGTACGAGCGCGATATAAATAAAATATAATTTAATTTAATTTACTCAATATAGAGCCATCTTTCTGCAATAGCACCCCTGGCATATTTGAGAAGAGAGAGATGTGGTGTGTTTGAGAGCCCATCTGCTCCACATTTCCTGGAAGTAGTGGTATAGCCACTCTTTGAAAAAAAGGAAAATAGAACTACCCTCACGGTGCTGCTTGCCGCATAAAATATTGGGCAGTGAAGAATAAGGCTGATTTTCCATACTAACGTTGTAGAAAGTCAAGATTCTATTTAAGACACAAAGGCGAAGGATTATACTCTTCTTTCTTTACTTTAAACATCAACAATATATTTAAAAAATTCAACACAAATAAAGAACTACATTTAGCATTTCCTTTTTCTGTAGTACAATTTTTATGTCAACATATGATATATTTAACCAATCTTCTCTCTCTGCTAGTCCATAACCTTCTCTTCCTATCTTTGTCCCTCCTCTTTCTTTGTCTGCCTCGGATGTTAACTCATGCACCCCAACCGGTAGACACTGAAACATAAAGTTGTCTCTTGCTTGTCTCAGGATCCTGCTGCCTTAGCTTCTGTTCCTGGTAAATAATAAAACAACAAAGCTGACCTAGCTACCATAGGGTGGGCAATCGTTACAATCCAATTCCTCACAAAACATTTTATTCCATAGGCATTACATCAGAATTCAACTCACTCTTAATACGATTGATTGGGTGGGATAATCCTTCTCCTTTTTAATAGAATCTTGACTTTTATAACGTTAGTATGGAAAATCAGTATTCTATGTGAAGACCGGAGGCTCGGATTATGCTAGTTCAAAGCTTACTCCCCACCACCATAGACATTTGATTTACAGTCGGCTGCTTTCAAAATGTCTTCTAATCGGGCTCCTGCATTACATGCTTTCGATGCCATAGCTCCTCTAATTGAATGAGCTCCATAAGCCTCAATGTCAATGCCTGCTTGTAGCATACTCCATTTGATCCATCTAACTAGAGTTGTCACTGAAATGGCCTTGGATGGTTTCATTAGTGCGATAAATAATTGTGTTGCTCCTGCCGGCCTTAGACTGCTGGTGGCATTCTCGTAAGACTTCAGACAACAAAATGGACACAACCTGGGTTGATCCGGAAAGGCAGAGAATGTGATGGTCTTCATCCCTGTCGTAGTCCTCTACGTTAACATGGAAAGTGACCTGAAGGGCCAAATGATTCCGGTCTACCTCGAGTGCTTTAACATCTGACACTCTCTTACAAGATATGAGGCAAAACAGTGTGGTAAGCTTTGCTAATAATGCCTTTCTTGAAAGCTGGTCATTATCTGGCCAGTTATTAAATAAACTCAGGACTGTGTTAACATCCCAAGTTTGGGAGTATCTGGGCCTCAGTGGTTTCAAAATCCTTACCCCTCTGAGAAGTTTGCATACTAAGGGGTGTTCGCCCACTGGTGCATTCTCTATCTTGGGGAGTATGGCTGATCTAGCTGACCTACACGTATTGACTGTTATGTAGGTTTTGCCCTGAGCTGCCGAAGCCGCTACAAAATTCACTATCTGAATAATCTTTGCCCTACTGGGATGTATATGCTCTTCCACCGTGCCCAAGCCAGCCTGTAGGCTTTCCTGGTACCTGGTGCCCAAGCCGCATCGATGAATCTCTCAGCATCTCCCAAAAGTCCTGGCTTCTGCCAGGTTCTCCAGAAATCGCCCATGCAATTAATCTGAGATTGCGTTCCTGAATCAGTAGATGAATCTCTCCCGATGGATCCCGATTCAAACTCTCTTAATTGTGGGAGTAACAGTAGTTTGTCTATAGATAATTCCAGAAGGTCTGGAAACCACACCTGACTCTTCCAGTCTGGCATCACCAGAATTAATGTTGCCTGCTGTCTCCTGAACTGTGCTACCATGCTAGCAATCATAGCGAACAGAGGAAAAGTGTGTTCTCTCTCCAGGCCCCACTGTGAAATGCGTCCGTCGCTTCTGCTGCTGGGTCTGGTCTCCAGCTGAAGAAACGGGTCAGCAGCGTATTCAGCCTGAATGTGAACAGGTCTGTCTTGCATGGGCCCCTCATCTCCATTAGTGTCTGAAATACTGATCTGTCTGGTTGCCAATTGCTGGCATCCCTCAAATGTCTCGAATTCCCATCTGCCACTTCATTTTGCAGACCTGGGATATATTCTGCTGTCATGCTGATCCTGTTCTGTAGGCACATGTGCCAGAAATCTTTTGCCAGTTCCGCTAGCATCTTGGACTGCATCCCTCCTAACCTGTTTATGTAGCGAACGGCTGAGATGTTGTCCATTTTTAGCAACACACAACAGTTTGCTCTGTCCTGGGTCCAGCACCTCACTGCGAAGGACCCAGCCATCAGTTCTAGGCAACTGATGTGGAGCTCTAACTCCTTCCCCGACCATCTGTCTCCTTATTCAACTCTCCGCAATGGGCTTCCCAACCCCAACAGGTGGCATCCGATTCTATGATGAGGTCCGGGGATGAGCCAAATATCGCTCTCCCATTCCAGGCCTCCATGTGACTGAACGACCAGTGTAGTCCTGTCCTCGCCTCTGTGGAGATCGGTACTTTCTTTTCGTACGATAACCCTCTCCGTAGGTGCTGAATCTTTTGGCGCTGTAGTGCCCTGTAGTGTAGGGGCCCTGGGAAGATCTCCTGAATGGAGGATGCTAGTCTCCCTACCAACCTGGCAATTTCCCTTAATGATAATTCTTTCCTCGCTAGTACATTCTTGATCTCTTTCTTGATGAGATTCACTTTTGTTATTGGTAAATTGAGTCTGGCTGCTCTTGTGTCTATCACGAAACCCAGGAACTCTAGTGATTGAGTCGGTTTCAATTCGGATTTCTCCCAATTTATCAAAAATCTCAAGCTCTGTAACAGTAGTATTGTTACTTTTGCTTGTTGTTCCAGTCTTCCTTTCACTTGAAATATCAGGCAGAAGTCGTCTAGGTATACTATCAATCTGATGCCCTGTTCTCTCAGGTGACTGACCACTGTCCTCATCAATGTAAACGCCCAGGGTACTGACGCTAGCCGAACATGAGACAAGTGAATTCTCACTTTTGACCTCCCCACCAGAATTGAAGGAACCTCTGATGTTCCCTTGCAATAGGGATTGTTAGCTAGGCACCTTTGGAGTGTATCCTCACCAGCCAATCCTCTGATTGTTATATGTCTCTCAAAAGGTGGATTCCCTCCATCTTGAAATTCCTTTATATGACAAATGTGTTTAAACCACTGAGGTTTATAATGGTCTCTGTTTCCTTTGCCTTTCATCAAGAACATTTTGCTTCTGAACCCTATTGAGGACTCGGCCGTTTGTGTAATGGCACTTTTCCTTGCTAGGTCTAAATTCTCTATGTCTAATATAGCTTCATCTTCTTTGTTGGACCTTATGTGTCTCTGGTAATCTGTTTGTACTGGTTCCTGATAGAATTCTAAATGGAAATCCTGTACCGTCTGTTCTACCCATGCATCTCCTGATAACTCTCTCCGCTTTTCTAAGAACAGTGCCATTCTCCTCCCTATCTCTGGGGTCTCTGGTCTTGCTGAGCAATTTCGTGTTTCTGCGTTTAATCTCACCTGTGTTTGTCTGTTAGCCTCTGCCTCTACACCTTCTTCTCGATTGAAAGAAGGGGTTGGGTTTGCGCACCTATTGGTCTCTCCATTTTCCTCTGTCATTGTAATTAGACCTGTATGATAAGTAGCGACTGGCAAAGCAGCCCCTTCCTCTGCCAGCCCTTCCAAAAACCTTCATCCAAACACTCTTTTCAGTGACGCTTGGACTTTGTCTATAGCAGCGTAAGTATTGACAGATTTTGCCATCTCCTTAATGAAGGCATCCCCAAAGAGCTTTCTTTTGCAGCCTGATGTCGACTCTGTGGAGGCCAGCTTGCCCATCTTGGGATCTATTTTGACTAAAATAGATCTGCACCTTTCTGTTGTTAGGGCATTGTTGGCGTTCCCTAGTAGGCATAGTGCCCTCTGTTACCATCCAGCTAGGATCTCAGGGTCTACTTTCTGCTCTGGCTGTTTTGCCTGTTCAGCCATCTGCCAGATCTTTGTTAAAGGGCCTAGAATCTCTAATACTTTATCCTGGCATGATCGCCAGGATCTATCAATGCCTTTCTTAATGTCTCTGCCGTACCTTCCCATGAAGGATATGATTTTTTTGTCGATCTCTGGCGTTTTTCTGCCATGCTGTTTGGCACCTATGGCCTGGGGCATTCTGTTCAGAGTTGTTCTCCTGGCCTCTTTTGATAGAGGTTTTTGAATTCTCCTCTTAACATAGTTGGCAATCTTGGCAGGGGACTCCCTCTCCACCGACCTTGGATGGATAAGTGTGTCTGGGTCGAATACCTCACCCATCTCTTCCTCCTCCCTTTGCCTTTTCCTTTTCTTGGCATCTTTGTGTTTTCTAGGAGTGCTCAGGATGAGGATTCTAGCTCCTCAGAGCTTTGTCTGGACGTTCCATCCCACTCTTCCTCGTCCAGTTCCTCAGAATAGGACTCCTCGTCCGTGTAGCCTCTGACTCTCCTTCCCCATAACCTCACTCTTTTTTCATCTGCTTTCTTTCTATGTGGTGAGCCCAGGGGAGTCTGGGTGCTGCGTGCCTTTCAGGCTTTCTTTCTTCCCCCTTTCCCCTCATGGTATCTCAGGACTTGCACCCGCTGGGAGAATGACATTACATCTTCCACCAAGCTCCTGCCTTGGGCTAAAGAATCCAGGTGTGCGGTCAGTACCCTTTGTATTGCTTGTCCTCTGCCGGGTTCTGCCCCTTTCCTGCTGGTATGGGGTTCCTCATATTCCTCGCTGGAGCTGTGCATCTCTGGCACTCTGGTGGGTCACCACAGGATGCTTGGCACTGCCCAAGAACAATATGTAGCTCAATGTGGGTCTGGGTTTCTGTCCTTCAGACTCAATTTGTCTTGGGTCTGTGCCCGTCTGTTGTATTTCACAATCAGCTGCTCTCAATTCAATTAATTTGTTCTTCAGAATGACCTATGGCGATCTTTCACTAGGTTGCGCTAGCTCTTTTCAATTTGAGTTCTTTTCTCTGAGTTGCGGGATATTATACAGCTGAGCTCACCTTCGTTCTTCAGCGAAGGGCCTCTGTTAATGTTTCCCGTCTCGCTGCGCTGTTTTTGAATTATTTGTCAATATTTTCAACGAAGCTCTGTTTATGTGGGAGCTCGTATTGCTGGTATTCTGAGGCGCTCTCTGCACGGAAATGACTGCGGTGCAGCACCGGAATTAGAATCCCATCGCGCCGCCCTGTCCTCTGTGCGGAAGATCTCTGCGCCGGACTCTCTCCCGGTCCGCCGCGCCTACTGCCTCAGATATTACACGGAAACGTTCCGTCATAATCCTCTAGTTCTACTCACCTGCGTGCACGCGTGTTCTTACACTAACATAACAGTTAAAACAAATCATGCATCAATCAATATCCTATGCCACAGAGTTATTCTTAATAAGGAAATAAATGAGTACTTAACTGCGGCCCGAGCAGCAAAGAAAGAGGAAGCACAAAGGAAGGAAGAGAAGGTGGTGGACTAGCAGAGAGAGAGGATTGGTAAATATATCACATGTTTCATGTTGACATATATCAAATGGACTACAAAAAAAGGACATTTCAGTGGAAATGTAGTTCTTTATTTGTGTTGACTTTTTTTTTATATATTGTTGATGTTATAATGCTGCTTGAGTTTAAAGTAAAGAAAGAAGAGCATAATCCGAACCTCCGGTCTTAACATAGAATTGAGCTTTCTGCTCCAAGTTGCCCACATCTTTCCAGCTCCCCCACAATCTTCCCCCGAGAGATCGCACCAGTTTTCTCTTACAGGACCCTCTTACAGATTAACCAGAATGGGTTCCTGGATTACAAAATGTATGCCTGACCACCCAACCCCCCACAGAAACAGCCGCCCTGCCATTTACCTTAGAAGTCCTGTGTGAACCTCCCTGAAGAAACAGCTCAGCACCCACTTCAACATGGAAAAGGAAACAGTGCCAGGTGGCTGCCTCAACCCCGCCAGCCTTCATCACCGTCCACTTGCAGCAGCAGTCCAGCAGCCCTGGCCAGTCAAGTACCCAGGATCAGGTATTGCGGAGAGATGTAAACCTGCGTCTTTTATTTATTCTTATTTTTGGAGAGGACTAATGTTTTCTTGTTTTATTTTGGCAGGCATCACCTTATTTCACTTAGAATTGACTTTACGTTTAGGTTTTTTGTTGCTTGGGATCAATAGTGCATTACATTTTAAATTCAGGGACAAGTGGTCTGTTAGGGATGTAATTTGGGGGTCGTCAGGGGACTCTCTTGCAACCCCAACTTTTAAAAAAAGGTATTTTTTTTTTGCAAAAGAAAAGGGAGCTCCTGGTGTAGCAGGGCCACCCACGGTGTCGGGGGCCCTGCCGCACCAGGTCTGGTGGGTCCGTGGGCCAGTCCTCACCCATCAGGGTGAAGGCTAGGCCGGAGAGGCACTCTGTAAGGGTTGGAGCTGACCATGACATGTGGCACATGTTACATGCCACGTTCAGCTCCAACCCCTTCTCCCTCGGCATCCTTGCAGCTCACATACAGGAGCCTGGTTCCTGTTTGTGAGCAGTTCGGAGGAGCTCACGGGGCCTGGAGGGACAGACCGGAGCTGCAAGAAAAAGGTAAGAAGGCTTCTTTTTTGGAAATATGATGTGTATTTTGCCTGTGTGAAGTGCATGTCAGATGTATGTATGTGAATGGTAGGTGAATGAGAAGTGATGTGATGTGATGTGTGTTTTTGAATGTTCTAGGTGTGTAGCTGTGTGCCTGTGTGGAGATTGCAATGCGTGAATGTAAGCAAAGGTGTGAGTGACTGCTGGGTGAGTGAGAAATGAAGTGATGTAATGTGTGTTTTTGAATGTTCTGGGTGGGTGGGTGTGTGCCTGTGTAGGGAATGCAATGAGTGGATGTAAGATAAGGTGTGAGTGACTGGTGGGTGAAGAAGTGACGTGATGTGTGTTTTTGAATGTTCTGGGTGGGTGGGTGTGTTTGTGTGCCTGTGTAGAGAATGCAATGAGTGACTAGTGGGTGAATGAGAAATGAAGTGATGTGTGTTTCTGAATGTTCTGGGTGGGTGGGTGCCTGTGTAGAGAATGCAATGAGTGGACGTAGGAGAAGGCGTGAGTGACTGGTGGGTGAATGAGAAGTGATGTGATGTGTATTTTTGAATGTTCTGAATGTGCAGGTGGGTGCCTGTGTAGAGAATGCAATGAGTGGATGTAAGAGAAGGTGTGAATGAGATGTGATGTGTGTTTTTGAATGTTCTGGGTGGGCCAGTGTGTGCCTGTATAGAGAATACCATGAGTGGATGGGTGTGTGCCTGTGTAGAGAATGCAATGAATGGATGTAAGAGAAGGTGTGAGTGAGTGACTGGTGGGTGAATGAGTATGAATGTGATGGTGTGTGTTTGAATGTTCTGGGTGGGGTTTGGTGTGTGCCTGTGTGGTGAATCCAGTGTGAGTGAATGCGAGAGGGGATGTATGGGTGAGTGATCAGTGGGTGAAAGGATGCATGTGTGTGTGTAAGGCCCTGAGAGACTGGGGATCACTGGAGCATTTATGCCACATTCCTCATGGACTTTGGATGTTTTACTTGTATTTTTGGGCAGAGCCAAGTTCATATGTGTAATTCCCTGGCTAGACTGGCATTTTGGTGCAGCCAGTCTAGCCATTGCTTACTGTGGCATGACGTTAATTACTCGGCATCTTTAAAAAAACAAGCATGATAAGCAGTGTTACCTCGCTAGACTGTCATGGCCACTAATCAAGGGCCATTATTTTAATTCTTCAAAGGGTCCAAATGGACCCAGTCCTGGCGCCTTTGTCGCCAGGCTCATAATAAAGTGTGCTCTGCACACTTTGTGCCTAAGGCACGTGCATCCAGGCCGGGCGTGGCCATTCAAAAGCATTGGAAGGCACGTGCAGAAGTCTGTGGGAGTGGTAATGTGGAGCCACAGGGTGGGGCTTAAGGGGAGTGGCTGTGGCCAGTCTATTTAAGCCAGCCCCACCCACATGCAGGCGCTTTGCGTTAGTCTGCTGTGTGCAGCGTAACGCTTACTGCCGTCTGAAGCTTTCTTACCTGTTTCCAGTCCAGCACGCTTCTCATCAGGTCCTGGAACATCTTCTTCAGTGCGCACCTACCTGACTCCAGCCAAACCATCGCTCGAAGCGCTGCTTACCTGATTCCAACTCCAACTTACATCTACAGCGCGCATCTTACCTGTCTCTGCAAATCCATCGCCTCCAGGGCTTTGCATCCTCACCTGTTCCGAGCGTCCAACTACGCGGGAGTCTTCTTCCGGGCTCAGCATCCTCAGAGATCCATCCATCTGGCAGCCGTCGAATGGTCCTCAGATAGCCGCTCTCCATCAGGCGCCGCTAGGCCATCCCTGCAAGAGAAACGGAACGCACAAGGTTAGAAACTGCATAAACATTTTACGCTTGGCCGCGCGACGCATAAGCCTTGCGTACCACCTTGAAACCCTACTTACCTTCTAGTGGGGACTTCCCAATTCCCCTCTGGCACCATTTGAACTCGCTTCCAACATCGCGACACCGCGTGGTCATCTTCACACCTATCGGAAAGGGAAAAGACATTCCTAGAATTACGGACAATAATCATTGGGAAAAGACATTGCAAAAGGATACAGACAATAATCATTGTTACGAACACTTACCTTCAAAGTGGATTGGTCACAGCCGGTCTGGGCCGCCATGCACACGGACCAGTGAAGCAACTAGGTCCATCAACGGTGCCCCTGCTGATCAGAAGCAGGACGGAGAGCTCATCCTTACAAAACAGGTGAGACCATATGGGAAAACGCATGCTCATCTCATTCTGGAACGAAGGGTTCGAAGGGGATCGCAATTCAACCACAGCATTCTCCTTGCCTCTTACCTTCTCCCAAGGGCATTGCCAGCAACCAGAGCAGTCCACACTACAGCAGCTGGGGGTAAAGCCTGATCCAGAGGAGCCAAGTCCAGGGAGGACTCCAACCGTGCCCCAATGTCCCCGCAGAGACCAGGTGAGTGTAACAGAACGCAAGGCCTCTCTGAACCTCTGCCTGGGCATTATGGACACCTCGGAAACTGACCAGTTGGCCCAATTGCTGGGGGAACTATGTGCCGAAGTGCATGCCTCCAGACAAGAGACTAATGCCTTAAGAAGAGATCTTATTGTTGCCCGAGAACGAACTGATGATCTGGCAAGACAGATGCTTCAGACTCATGCAGGGCAGGTTCCATTACCAGGAATCGCACCAACCCCTTTGCAGCAGCCATGACCACCAGTCCAAGCGGTACATCCGGGGGCTGTGCCTTTGGCCCCACCCGGACGTTTTACTGGTGATCCCAACAAATATGCCATATTCATGAGCAAGTGTCGTCTTCACTTTTTGTGTCGCCCCGGGGCCTTCCCTAACGATAGTGCAAGAGTTGCCTTTGTGCTTTTATATTTAGGAGGCAGCGCAGCAGATTGGTCCATACCATTAGTAAATCAGGATGATCCACTACTTCGCAACTTTGGAGATTTCCAACGGGAATTGGAAAGGTTATTTGCTAGGCACACCCAAGGACAAGCCCTAGATAATGAACTATTGTCCCTCAGACAGAGAAATCATGATCTGCTGATGTATATTGCCACCTTTAATCGTCTAGTAGCACAAACCAACTGGCCCGAAGAGAAGAGGACCACACTGTTTTATCGGGGATTGCGTGGGGAACTAAAGGACGTACTAGCCCAGGTGGTCAATCCTCCCGAGTGTTGTGCAGAGTACATTAATCTGACGGTACAATTGGACCATAGGTTACAAGACCGAAAGATGGACCATACAAGAACTGAAGGGAGTTCGGTTTATATGCGACCCCCGGACAACCAAGTCAAGACAAGACTCATGAGCCAACCGAACCCATGCAGATTGGAGGATTACAGGGCCCTATCTCCAAAGCAGAAAGAGGAAAAAAGGAGGCAACAACAACTCTGTTTATACTATGGCAAGGCAGGACATTTCCTTTGGGATTGCCTAATAACACCTCCCAAGAAAATAGGTGCAACTGACAACTGCAATGATGAAAAAGAACAAACCCCGGAAAACTCCAACACCCGACAAGCGTAGGGGTCCACTTGTCAAGCGAAATGAAGAGTTGTACAGACCTCACAACTGGTCATCCCGGTAATCCTGGACCATCACCGGGAACCATGAAAGGTCCATGCCTTGGAAGCGTATATTGATAGTGGAGCAGTGGGAAATTATATCGATCAGAATCTGGCTGCATGGATAGGCCTTCCTCTCCAGCAGAAGCTACAATCGGAAAACATCACTGCAGTGGATGGCTCTCAGTTGTCATCCGGCCCAGTGACGCAACATACCGACAAAGTTATGCTGATGTGTCAGGACGGTCATCGGGAAGACATTTCTTTCGATCTTATTGGGGCCCCCCAGTTCCAGATGATCCTAGGAATGCCGTGGCTAGAAACCCATAACCCCAGGATAGACTGGCGAACACGAGTGCTGACCTTTCCTCAAGAATGTGCCAAAAGTTGCTATCACAAGGGGGTGAAGAGCCCAAAAACCAAGGCGAAACCTATCCTGGGGCTCTCTGGTGCCTTACCCCCTGAGTATCTGGACTATCAGGACGTGTTCCAAAAAGAACAAGCAAACACCCTGCCTCCACATAGGCCTTACGATTGCCAGATCAAACTGGTCCCTGGAGCACAAATCCCATGCAGTCGAATTTACGCTTTGACAGAGCAAGAAAATCAATATCTGAGGACTTACCTAGATCAGTAGCTAGCTAACGGATTCATCCACCCATCTAAGTCTCCTGCCTCCTCAGCTCTCTTCTTCGTACCTAAGACGGAGGGCGACCTCAGAATGTGTATAGATTATAGGGCATTGAATCAATTGCTCGATCATTGCTCGATCAAGTGAAGAATGCTCGAATCTACACAAAACTAGACCTACAAGGAGCCTATTACCTTGTGAGAGTTAAAAGGGGCAACGAATGGAAAACAGCCTTCTGAACCAAATATGGCCTTTTCGAGTATCAGGTGATGCCCTTTGGGTTATGCAATGCGCCGGCGGCATTCCAGTTCTTCATAAACGATGTGCTTCACGAACTGTTGGACATCTGCATCCTCATTTACATCGACGATATCCTGATTTACTCAACATCCAAGGACAAGGAAGATCATGTTGGCCATGTAAGGGCAGTTCTGGAAAAGCTTCGTCAGCATCGGCTGTTTGCCAAATTAGAAAAATGCTTCTTCCATGTCACGGAAGTCGTATTTTTGGGCTTCATGCATACCCCACGAGGAGTTCATATGGACACACGCAAGGTGGATGGTATTCTTCAGTGGCCATCCCCAACAACTACCAAAGGAGTGCAAAGTGTGTTCGGGTTTGCTAATTTTTACAGACGGTTCATCCCAAGATTTTCACAGATCGTCCACCCAATCACCACTCTCCTGAGAAAGAATAAAACATTATTTTGGTCTTCCGAAGCAGAGAAC
Organism: Ambystoma mexicanum; assembly: GCF_040938575.1. Taxonomy (NCBI): domain Eukaryota; kingdom Metazoa; phylum Chordata; class Amphibia; order Caudata; family Ambystomatidae; genus Ambystoma; species Ambystoma mexicanum. The sequence goes on from NC_090925.1 coordinate 384,002,051, forward strand.
ACCTTCCAGGAATTAAAACAAGCCTTCACCTCAGCACCTGTACTTCGGCATCCCCGACCTGACCTGCCTTATGTGGCTGAAACAGATGCCTCCAGTGTAGCCATGGGGCAGTATTATCACAAAAGGAACCGGAGACAGGAAAGCTACACCCATAGCGTTTTGCCATTTACCTTAGAAGTCCTGTGTGAACCTCCCTGAAGAAACAGCTCAGCACCCACTTCAACATGGAAAAGGAAACAGTGCCAGGTGGCTGCCTCAACCCCGCCAGCCTTCATCACCGTCCACTTGCAGCAGCAGTCCAGCAGCCCTGGCCAGTCAAGTACCCAGGATCAGGTATTGCGGGGAGATGTCAACCGCCGTCTTTTATTTATTCTTATTTTTGGAGAGGACTAATGTTTTCTTGTTTTATTTTGGCAGGCATCACCTTATTGCACTTAGAATTGACTTTACGTTTAGGTTTTTTGTTGCTTGGGATCAACAGTGCATTACATTTTAAATTCAAGGACAAGTGGTCTGTTAGGGATGTAATTTGGGGGTCGTCAGAGGACTCTCTTGCAACCCCAACTTTTAAAAAAAGGTATTTTTTTTTGCAAAAGAAAAGGGAGCTCCTGGTGTAGCAGGGCCACACACGGTGTCGGGGGCCCTGCCGCACCAGGTCTGGTGGGTCCGTGGGCCAGTCCTCACCCATCAGGGTGAAGGCTAGGCCGGAGAGGCACTCTGTAAGGGTTGGAGCTGACATGTCAATGTGGCACATGTTACATGCCACGTTCAGCTCCAACCCCTTCTCCCTCGGCATCCTTGCAGCTCACATACAGGAGCCTGGTTCCTGTTTGTGAGCAGTTCGGAGGAGCTGACGGGGCCTGGAGGTACAGACCGGAGCTGCAAGAAAAAGGTAAGAAGGCTTCTTTTTTGGAAATATGATGTGTATTTTTCCTGTGTGAAGTGCATGTCAGATGTATGTATGTGAATGGTAGGTGAATGAGAAGTGATGTGATGTGATGTGTGTTTTTGAATGTTCTGGGTGTGTAGCTGTGTGCCTGTGTGGAGATTGCAATGCGTGAATGTAAGCGAAGGTGTGAGTGACTGCTGGGTGAGTGAGAACTGATGTGATGTGTGTTTTTGAATGTTGTGGGTGTGTAGCTGTGTGCCTGTGTAGAGATTGCAATGAGTGGATGTAAGAGAAGGCGTGAGTGACTGCTGGGTGAGTGAGAAATGAAGTGATGTAATGTGTGTTTTTGAATGTTCTGGGTGGGTGGGTGTGTGCCTGTGTATGGAATGCAATGAGTAGATGTAAGATAAGGTGTGAGTGACTGGTGGGTGAAGAAGTGACATGATGTGTGTTTTTGAATGTTCTGGGTGGGTGGGTGTGTTTGTGTGCCTGTGTAGAGAATGCAATGAGTGACTAGTGGGTGAATGAGAAATGAAGTGATGTGTGTTTCTGAATGTTCTGGGTGGGTGGGTGCCTGTGTAGAGAATGCAATGAGTGGACGTAGGAGAAGGCGTGAGTGACTGGTGGGTGAATGAGAAGTGATGTGATGTGTATTTTTGAATGTTCTGAATGTGCAGGTGGGTGCCTGTGTAGAGAATGCAATGAGTGGATGTAAGAGAAGGTGTGAATGAGATGTGATGTGTGTTTTTGAATGTTCTGGGTGGGCCAGTGTGTGCCTGTATAGAGAATACCATGAGTGGATGGGTGTGTGCCTGTGTAGAGAATACAATGAATGGATGTAAGAGAAGGTGCGAGTGAGTGACTGGTGGGTGAATGAGTATGAATGTGATGGTGTGTGTTTGAATGTTCTGAGTGGGGGTTGGTGTGTGGCTGTGTGGTGAATCCAGTGTGAGTGAATGCGAGAGGGGATGTATGGGTGAGTGATCAATGGGTGAAAGGATGCATGTGTGTGTAAGGCCCTGAGAGACTGGAGATCACTGTAGCATTTATGCCACATTCCTCATGGACTTTGGATGTTTTACTTGTATTTTTGGGCAGAGCCAAGTTCATATGTGTAATTCCCTGACTAGACTGGCATTTTGGTGCAGCCAGTCTAGCCATTGCTTACTGTGGCATGACGTTAATTACTCGGCATCTTTAAAAAAACAAGCATGATAGGCAGTGTTACCTCGCTAGACTGTCATGGCCACTAATCAAGGGCCATTACTTTAATTCTCCAAAGGGTCCAAATGGACCCAGTCCTGGCGCCTTTGGCGCCAGGCTCATAATACAGTGTGCTCTGCACACTTTGTGCCTAAGGCACGTGCATCCAGGCCGGGCGTGGCCATTCAAAAGCATTGGAAGGCACGTGCAGAAGTCTGTGGGAGTGGTAATGTGGAGCCACATGGTGGGGCTTAAGGGGAGTGGCTGGGGCCAGTCTATTTAAGCCAGCCCCACCCGCATGCAGGCGCTTTGCGTTAGTCTGCTGTGTGCAGCGTAACGCTTACTGCCGTCTGAAGCTTTCTTACCTGTTTCCAGTCCAGCACGCTTCTCATCAGGTCCTGGAACATCTTCTTCAGTGCGCACCTACCTGACTCCAGCCAAACCATCGCTCGAAGCGCAGCTAACCTGACTTCAACTCTGCATCTGCAGCACGCATCTTACCTGATTCAAGCCACACCATCACTCAAAGCGCAGCTAAGCGGACTTCAAATCTGCATCTACAGCGTGCATCCTACCTGACTCCAGCCACACCATCGCTCGAAGCGCTGCTTACCTGATTCCAACTCCAACTTGCATCTACAGCGCGCATCTTACCTGTCTCTGCAAATCCAACGCCTCCAGGGCTTTGCATCCTCACCTGTTCCGAGCGTCCAACTACGCGGGAGTCTTCTTCCGGGCATAGCATCCTCACAGATCCATCCATCTGGCAGCCGTCGACAGGTCCTCAGATAGCCGCTCTCCATCAGGCGCCGCTAGGCCATCCCTGCAAGAGAAACGGAACGCACAAGGTTAGAAACTGCATAAACATTTTATGCTTGGCCGCGCGACGCATAAGCCTTGCGTACCACCTTGAAACCCTACTTACCTTCTAGTGGGGACTTCCCAATTCCCTTCTGGCACCATTTGAACTCGCTTCCAACATCGCGACACCGCGTGGTCATCTTCACACCTATTGGAAAGGGAAAAGACATTCCTAGAATTACGGACAATAATCATTGGGAAAAGACATTGCAAAAGGATACAGACAATAATCATTGTTACGAACACTTACCTTCAAAGTGGATTGGTCACAGCCGGTCTGGGCCGCCATGCACACGGGCCAGTGAAGCAACTAGGTCCATCAACGGTGCCCCTGCTGATGAGAAGCAGGACGGAGAGCTCATCCTTACAAAACAGGTGAGACCATATGGGAAAACGCATGCTCATCTCATACTGGAACGAAGGGTTCGAAGGGGGATCGCAATTCAACCACAGCATTCTCATTGCCTCTTACCTTCTCCCAAGGGCATTGCCAGCAACCAGAGCAGTCCACACTACAGCAGCTGGGGGTAAAACCTGATCCAGAGGAGCCAAGTCCAGGGAGGACTCCAACCGTGCCCCAATGTCCCCGCAGAGACCAGGTGAGCGTAACAGAACGCAAGGACTCTCTGAACCTCTGCCTGGGCATTATGGAGACCTCGGAAACTGACCAGTTGGCCCAATTGCTGGGGGAACTATGGGCCGAAGTGCATGCCTCCAGACAAGAGACTAATGCCTTAAGAAGAGATCTTATTGTCGCCCGAGAGCGAACTGATGATCTGGCAAGACAGATGCTTCAGACTCATGCAGGGCAGGTTCCATTACCAGCAATCGCACCAAACCCTTTGCCGCAGCCATGACCACCAGTCCAAGCGGTACACCAGGGGGCTGTGCCTTTGGCCCCACCCGGACGTTTCACTGGTGATCCCAACAAATATGCCATATTCATGAGCAAGTGTCGTCTTCACTTTTTGTGTCGCCCCGGGGCCTTCCCTAACGATAGTGCAAGAGTTGCCTTTGTGCTTTTATATTTAGGAGGCAGCACAGCAGATTGGTCCATACCATTAGTAAATCAGGATGATCCACTACTTCGGAACTTTGGAGATTTCCAACGGGAATTGGAAAGGTTATTTGCTAGGCACACCCAAGGACAAGCCCTAGATAATGAACTATTGTCCCTCAGACAGAGAAATCATGATCTGCTGATGTATATTGCCACCTTTAATCGTCTAGTAGCACAAGCCAACTGGCCCAAAGAGAAGAGGACCACACTGTTTTATCGGGGATTGCGTGGGGAACTAAAGGACGTACTAGCCCAGGTGGTCAATCCTCCCGAGTGTTGTGCAGAGTACATTAATCTGACGGTACAATTGGACCATAGGTTACAAGACCGAAAGATGGACCATACAAGAACTGAAGGGAGTTCGGTTTATATGCGACCCCCGGACAACCAAGTCAAGACAAGACTCATGAGCCAACCGAACCCATGCAGATTGGAGGATTACGGGGCCCTATCTCCAAAGCAGAAAGAGAAAAAAGGAGGTAACAACAACTCTGTTTATACTATGGCAAGGCAGGACATTTCCTTCGGGATTGCCTAATAACACCTCCCAAGAAAATAGGTGCAACTGACAACTGCAATGATGAAAAAGAACAAACCCCGGAAAACTCCAACACCCGACAAGCGCAGGGGTCCACTTGTCAAGCGAAATGAAGAGTTGTACAGACCTCACAACTGGTCATCCATGTACTCCTGGACCATCACAGGCAACCATCAAAGGTCCATGCCTTGGAAGCGTATATTGATAGTGGAGCAGTGGGAAATTATATCGATCAGAATCTGGCTGCATGGATAGGCCTTCCTCTCCAGCAGAAGCTACAATCGGAAAACATCACTGCAGTGGATGGCTCTCAGTTGTCATCCGACCCAGAGACGCAACATACCGACAAAGTTATGCTGATGTGTCAGGACGGTCATCGGGAAGACATTTCTTTCGATCTTATTGGGGCCCCCCAGTTCCAGATGATCCTAGGAATGCCATGGCTAGAAACCCATAACCCCAGGATAGACTGGCGAACACGAGTGCTGACCTTTCCTCAAGAATGTGCCAAAAGTTGCTATCACAAGGGGGTGAAGAGCCCGAAAACCAAGGCGAAACCTATCCTGGGGCTCTCTGGTGCCTTACCCCCTGAGTATCTGGACTATCAGGACGTGTTCCAAAAAGAACAAGCAAACACCCTGCCTCCACATAGGCCGTACGATTGCCAGATCAAACTGGTCCCTGGAGCACAAATCCCATGCAGTCGAATTTACGCTTTGACAGAGCAAGAAAATCAATATCTGAGGACTTACCTAGATCAGTAGCTAGCTAACGGATTCATCCACCCATCGATGTCTCCTGCCTCCTCAGCTCTCTTCTTCGCACCTAAGACGGAGGGCGACCTCAGAATGTGTATAGATTATAGGGCATTGAATCAATTGCTCGATCAAGTGAAGAATGCTCGAATCTACACAAAACTAGACCTACAAGGAGCCTATTACCTTGTGAGAGTTAAAAGGGGCAACGAATGGAAAACAGCCTTCTGAACCAAATATGGCCTTTTCGAGTATCAGGTGATGCCCTTTGGGTTATGCAAAGCGCCGGCGGCATTCCAGTTCTTCATGAACGATGTGCTTCACGAACTGTTGGACATCTGCGTCCTCATTTACATCGACGATATCCTGATTTACTCAACATCCAAGGAAGATCATGTTGGCCATGTAAGGGCAGTTCTGGAAAAGCTTTGTCAGCATCGGCTGTTTGCCAAATTAGAAAAATGCTTCTTCCATGTCACAGAAGTCGAATTCTTGGGCTTCATGCATACCCCACGAGGAGTTCATATGGACACACGCAAGGTGGATGGTATTCTTCAGTGGCCATCCCCAACAACTACCAAAGGAGTGCAAAGTGTGTTCGGGTTTGCTAATTTTTACAAACGGTTCATCCCAAGATTTTCACAGATCGTCCACCCAATCACCTCTCTCCTGAGAAAGAATAAAACATTATTTTGGTCTTCCGAAGCAGAGAACACCTTCCAGGAATTAAAACAAGCCTTCACCTCAGCACCTGTACTTCGGCATCCCCGACCTGACCTGCCTTATGTGGCTGAAACAGATGCCTCCAGTGTAGCCATGGGGCAGTATTATCACAAAAGGACCCGGAGATAGGAAAGCTACACCCATAGCACTTTGGTCCCGTAAATTTTCTGCACCAGAAATGAACTACACAATCAATGACAACTAACTACTAGCAATTAAGGGAGCCCTCAAAACCTAGAGACACTACCATATAGGGGCAAGACACATGGTCACTGTTATCACAGATCACCGTAATCTGCAATATTTGAAAACTGCTAATGCCCAATCTTCGCGTCAGCTTCGCTGGGCTCTTTTCTTTGCTGAATACAATTTCGTAATAACTTACATACCTGGAGTGTGTTAAACGGAAAGACAGACGCCCTATCACGCATGGGAGAGGACAAAGATGCCTTGACTCCATCTGAACCAGTGGCCATTATTCCCGAAGAACGGATTCAACACCAGATTGCTGCAACTGCCTGCTGAGAAGACTTCAAGACCGATCTCCAATCTCGGATGGACCGAACAGCCCAACAGGAATAGTTGATAAGGGGGACCAGTACTCCATCAAAGATAACCTACCCTACTTTCAGGGAAGACTATATATCCAAGACAAGGAAGTACAAAACAAAATAATAGCAAACTACCACAAGTCGTTAGTGGAAGGACATCGTGGAATTGCTAAGACTCGAGCCAAGATCCCAAAAAATTATTGGTGGCCTACCTGGAGAAAAGATGTTGCCCAGTTTATTGCAACTTGCGGTGTTTGCCTGCAAAACAAATCCCAGAAGTTAAGTCCTGCAGGGTTGTTCCATCCATTAACAGTACCACCAGCACCATGGCATACACTGTCTATAGACTTCATTACCGATCTGCTACCCTGCGATGGGTTTAATACAATCCTGGTCATGGTAGATCTATTCTCCAAAATGGCACATTTTATTCCACTAAAAGGGCTCCCACTGCTGCTACTCTGGCCCCAGTATTCTTGGAGCAAATTGTCAAATTACAGAGTTTCCCGTCTGTATTGGTTTCTGACCGTGGAACTCAATTTGTCTTAGCTTTCTGGAGGAGGTGTTGTAAATTAGCCCAAATCGACCTTCCTTTATCCACGAGTCACCATCCCCAAACCGATGGTCAAACAGAAAGGACCAATCAGACTCTGGAGCAATACCCGAGGTGTACGTTACAGCAGATGGAAGGGTCCTGGAAAAGCATTCTCTGGTTAACTGAATTTGCCTACAATAACTCTATCCATACTAGCACCGGACAGACCCCATTCAACACAATGAATGGTCGGCATCCTAGGACATACTCTTTTGATCTGCTTGACAAATTGGAAATGCCAGCAATCACCTCCTTACAAAAAATCATCACTCAGTCCCTTAAAGAAGCTACCGAGAACCTGAACCGAGCCAAGGAACAACAAAAAAGATTTGCGGACAGACATAGAAGAGAGGCCCCGCAGTATCAAGTCGGGGAAAAAATATTTGGTTGGCGTACAAAAACATCCCATTGAAGGGACCTCGTGCCTTCCGTACAAGATACCTCGGACCTTATCCCATCAAAGCCATCATTAATCCTGCTGCCATGAAATTGGATTTACCAGCCAAAATGCAAATCCATCCAGTGTTCCATGTTTCCCTTCTAAAACCAATGAAACCCGACACTCGGATCCCAACACCACCCGAGCCAGAGATCATAGAAGGTGAACCAGAATATGAAGTCAAGAACATTCTGGACTCCAAGAAAGTGTGATCAAAACTATACTACTTGCTCGACTGGGAGGGTTATGGACCTCAAGATCGCACTTGGGAACCCGTCGAATTTGTCCTTGCTCCACGACTAATCAAACAATTTCACTGAGACAATCCCACCAAACCAGGACCAGGAGGAAGAACGCCCATGAGAGGGGCCTTGAGGGGGAGTGCTGTCATGGCCACTAGTCAAGGGCCATTACTTTCATTCTCCAAAGGGTCCAAATGGACCAAGTCCTGGCGCCTCGGAGCCAGGCTCATAAGAAAGTGTGCTCTTCACACTTTGTGCCTAAGGCATGTGCATCCAGGCCAGGCGTGGCCATTCAAAAGCATTGGAAGGCACGTGCAGAAGTCTGTGGGAGTGGTAAGTTGGAGTCACAAGGTGGGACTTAAGTGGAGTGGCTGGGGCCAGGCTATTTAAGCCAGCCCCACCCGCATGCAGGCACTTCGCTTTAGTCTGCTGTGTGCAGCGTAAAGCTTACCGCCGTCTGATGCTCAGTTCGGCACGCTTCTCATCAGGTTCTGGAACATCTTTTTCAGCACGCTTCTCATCAGGTTCTGGAACATCTTCTTCAGCGCGCACCTACCTGACTCCAGCCACACATTTGCTTGAAGTGCAGCTTACCTGATTCCAACTCTGCATCTACAGCGCACATCTTACCTGTCTCTGTGAATCCATCGCCTGCAGCGCTTCGCATTGTCACCTGTTCCGAGCGTCCAACTATGCAGGAGTCTTCTTCCGGCTCAGCATCCTCACAGATCCATCCATCTGGCAGCCGTCGACAGGTCCTCGGATAGCCGCTCTCCATCAGGCACCGCCATGCCATCCCTGCAAGAGAAACGGAACGTACAAGGTTAGAAACTGCATAAACATTTCATGCTTGGCCACGCAACATATAAGCCTTGTGTACCACCTTGAAACCCTACTTACCTTCTAGTGGGGACTTCCCAATTCCCTTCTGGCACCATTTGAACTCGCTTCCAACATCACGACACCATGTGGCCATCTTCACACCTATTGGGAAGGGAAAAGACATTACAAGAATTACGGACAATAATCATTAGGAAAAGACATTGCAAAAGGATACGGACAATAATCATTGTTAAGAACACTTACTTTCAAAGTGGATTGGTCACAGCCAGTCTGGGCCGCCACGCACACAGACCAGTGAAGCAACTAGGTCCATCAATGGTGCCCCTGCTGATGAGAAGCAGGACGAAGAACTCATCCTTACAAAACAACAGGTGAGACCATATTGGAAAACGCATGCTCATCTCATTCTGGAACGAAAGGTTTAAGGGGGATCGCAATTCAACCACAGCATTCTCACTGCCTCTTACCTCCTCCCAAGGGCATTGCCAGCAACCAGAGCAGTCCACACTACAGCAGCTGGGGGTAAAGCCTGATCCAGAGGAGCCAAGTCTAGGGAGGGCTCCAACCGTGCCCCAACGTCCACGCAGTGACCAGGTGACCGTAACATAGACTCATGTTTTGGTGTAGCGGCCTGTATATTTTTTATAGTAGCATGCCTTTTTTTTAACTGAACATGTATGATGAATCAAGCATGATAAGTGTGTTTATGGGTCCAGACCGGTTTATGTTGGAACCAGTTTGGACAGGTTTTCATATTGTGACATGTCACTTTTAATGGCCAAACCAACGGGGGTATGTTCTTACATAGGTGTACTGGCATATATTGGCAGCGCTAGTTTTGTGCCCAGTGCCAGTAATGATACTATACAAAAACATCTTAAAGCAAATATGAATATGGTCTAATATGGGAATACTAGCATATGTTGGTGGAGCAAGCATGGAAATGTATGGACACAGCTAGCATAAAAATGTTTTTATGCTGGCATAAATTGCAGGGACCGGCATAATGCATTGGGGAAATGCCCTGTGCCCTCAAAATAAAAAACTCACCAGCCACCACTGGTGGCTGATATATTTGTGGACCAGGCACCGCCCCCGTCTTTCTATGTTACGGTAAACATTTAAGCTTTGATTGAAAAACGTATTTGCTTCTTTCACTTGCAGTAGTACATACCCCTGCAGCGGCATAATCATCATGGACATTGCGCACGCGTGGTGGTCCGGACCGGCCCGGGGTGTGGCATGCCCTGTGCTTTGTTAAGGAGCTTGGGTGGGCCTCCACAGCATGGCTTGCAGGGGAGCTGCCAAATTGTGTGTTACGCCATTGGGCACCACTGGGTCTGGCAGAGGGGTAGTGTGCAGTGCACGCCTTGAAGTCTCCAGTGAGTCCCTGGGTCAGAAGCAACTCGTGGGTGTTTTCAATTTAAAATAACTGTGGTGCCATGGATTTATGTGTGCGCCAATGATATTACAATAAATTGTGTTTTTTACGTCCTCTGGCACCCAGTATTACGGTTAGAAAATAAAAACTATGAGAGGTCTTAGGTATATTGAAAGAACCTTTCCCAGGTATTATACTTCAGCAAAGATACCATCAGGTGCACTCCCCTGTGTGCACGCAGATCATGCTAATAGGTTTCTTCTATCGTAGTGGTAGCTGACTCATAGATACATTTATAACCAGGGAATTGTGTTGATACTAAATCCTGGCCAATTATTTAATTTCCAGGCCTTGCTCATGCAGCATTTTTCTCCTGGGTAAACAGCAGCCCACGCTTCCCCAGATCAGTGCTTTTTGGCTTCTTTAATACCGCAACGCTGAAGATAACACATACTTCTGTGTCCATTGATCTATAGATGTTTCATACACTAGCTGTAGCCTGCGATAGAGATTTCGGTTACCCTGTAACAAATACTGCATTATGTATGTTTTACATATAGACGCCACGTCAAATCTGGAAAATGACATTCCCCAAATGTGTAATTGTGGACAAATCATGCCTCCGTCTGTGCCTCGGTTCTTATATCTGGCCGAAATGAGAGCACCTGGGAACACAGGGGCTAGATGTATCTGAAAAATCTGAAGGTCGTTTTCCATCACTTCCTGTGTTGTCACTTCAGGTGGGTCAAATTACATCACTTCCTGTGATGTCATCAGGGAGTCAAGGGTCGTGATGTCACTTCTGCTACCCATGGCATTTTGGTGAAATGATGTCCCTGGTTTAAGTTGTCTGCGACAGCTTTCAAGGGCTCAGACATAAGAAGTAGGGCCTGCAATGAGACTGTTATATGTTATATTGATGTCATGCACTGCTTTATTTCAAATTCAATGTTTGTATTGGTTAACTACCGTGGCATTTCCACATAGTTCCTGCCAAGGGTCATTTTTTTTAATTTTATTGTGTTTTGATTCCCACAAGCAAAGCAAGTAAGAACCTTTCACAAAAGAAAAATGTATGATACAAATAAGAAAAGAAAGAAAATCCAAAATAAAAAATGCATAGTAAAATGAATCAAAATCATCAAATTCATCACATTATTAAAAGTCCACTTAGGGCTTTTTTAGTTTCAACACAACTTCAACAGGTTTTAACAGTACTAGCTTTTTCAATATTATGGAAAGCAAGCCACATAATGCCAAGATCAGACTCTGTAGGTGACCACCCATCAGGCTACTCCAAAAAGCTTAATTGCCTATAGCAGTGCCTAAATGTTTCCCTCTGTCTTCCTTCAAGGCCATACAACCCATCACCAGATGTTTCGTGGTTGCTCTCATATCACTGTTACCACAGAGCCTACAACTCATATTCGGGCCTCATCACGACTTGGGTGGTAACCCTTAAAATCGGCGGTAGCGCTCATAGCGCCGATTTTAAGGGTCCGTCGGATCATGACTCCTAATACCGCCGGCGGATTAACAGCCGGCGCAAGGACAGCCGGCTGTACAAGCGCCGGCCATAACAGCGCCAGGAACCCTTAGCGCTAAAACATCATCGATCAGGAGTCCGGTGTAAGCGCTATTAGCGCCATGAAAGCGGCGGATAATCCGCCGAAAATACCTCCAGCAAAAAGCTGCAGGTAACAGTACACAGGCCACAGCAATGAGGGCCCAGGTGTAAGCAATGCAATCCAGAGGCCTACAAAGGACCCACCCATGCACAACACCCCTCCCCAACACCATGCTGCCATTGGGAACCGGGAGCCTTGATGTCGACTTCTACCTGCTGCGCCTGGAGCTACAGAGGCCAGTCAACCAGGCCCGGGCCCTGGGAGTGCAGGGGGCAGTGGGGATGAGGAGAAGGAGGAGGAGAGCAGCAGCAGCAAGGCGCCCAGCCATCCCCAGGGTCAGGCCAACACCCTGGGCCCTAACTGATGGTCAGTTGGTGACAGAATATCCGCTGGACAGGGCAATCATCATCCAGTTGCTGGACACAATCCGGGGGACATATGCAGCCGCATATCCAGCAGCAAGGCAGTACCTCCCCTAGTGAATCTCGTGTCTGTGCTACTATCACTTGGGACTGGCAGCGACCACCATACCGTTGCCATGATGCATGGAATGGTCCAGTCCACATTCAGTGCCATGCTGGTACCGGTGCCTGATGCACTGTTGAATCATGTGAACGTACACATTGCATTGCCAGCCACACAGGCACAGGCGCACCAGCTGATGGGTCAATCCCATGCCATTGCCCAAGTACCGAATGTAATAGAAGCCCTGGACTGCACACATGTGGCACCTGTACCACCCCAGGCACATGAGGCTACCTACAGAAACCTCAATGTGCAGGTGACATGTGGCCCTGACCTCACCTTCAGCCATTGCTGTGCCCGCTACCTAGGAGCCACCCACGACTCCATGCTCCTACGCAACAGTACCCTGCCAGCATACATGGAAAGGCACCAAGGGCAAAACACATGTCTACTGGGTGAGTACAAATGTATACCACAAAGCATGTCAATCCACAACTGATGTTGCCTGACACCGAATCCATCATTCCCAAAAGTCAGTAGCATCACAGCAGCATACACATACAAGCAGAAAGCACGATAAACCTTGGACATGTCCAACACAGCAGAACACACCCATGCAGGATGTAAGTCATGTAGCGGCACCATGACATATGGAATACCCACCACAACAAAGCCTCCAGTGTGAGTAGCACCATGTTTCCCAACACTGACACACTCCAGACATCCCACCCTGGCCACCCGACAGCAAAGAAATACCAAACCATCACCTGGCACATCCACGAATGCTTCACACATAAGTAGGCCGAGTGATGACAATGCACATCCCACAAACACTGTCCCCAAAATTGCCATGGGAATGCATTGAGAACAGTACAGAATAGTGAAGAGCAGCAAATGCAACTGTAGGCCAATGGATTAGCAATGACACATGAGGCAGCCACTTCTGTCAAGCAGAAGTAGATGGAAAGGCCCCCTCATCCTGCGACATGTGAATGAGTACTGTTACATATCGAAACATAGCCGTACCAAGTGGAGACTACCCCATTGATTCAATCGTGCCCATAGGACAGCGCACTCCACAATGTCATAGGCCAAATGAGAAATATGGCAAAATCACACTGATGACAGGGCTCTGTACACCCACTGGACTTACCTTGTCCCCATACCGGCTTTCTCTCCCCTACAGATGAATCTGGATATCCCCAGTACGCGTGGCTCATTACCCATGTGCGTCACCCACACACGGCTGCATAGCGGGCATACAACCTTGGCCATGCCCGTACACGGATCTGCGTGGAGAGGGCATTTGGACTTTTGAAGGCACGCTCCCGGTGCTTCGACCGCACAGGAGGTGCTATGATGTATGCTCCAGAAGAAGTCGTGAAATTTCACTGACATGTGCCATGCTGCACAACATCTGCTGTTGCAGATATGTGCCACTGCCCCCTGATGCTCATGTGCAGCCACCTGAGGATGGCAGTGAGGACGATGAAGGTCCAGAAGGTGTAGCACATGCACAAAGGGTGGTCCTGAGGGAAGGGAGGTTGGCCAGACAGGGATTGATTGATGGATTCTTTTCAAAATGGGAAATAGGTAAATACAGAATATGTCACTTCTACATTGAATTGCATTTGTAACAATCACCACTGTCCATGCATTGTGATTATTTTAACGTGATTTATTTTTCCCTCAAACAATCCCCCCTCCCCCAAGTGAACACACAACAATCCCCCCTCCCCCCAGTGAACACCCAACAATCCCCCCTCCCCCCAGTGAACACACAAAAATCCCCCCTCCCTCCCCCAGTGAACACCCAACAATCTCCCCTCCCCCCAGTGAACACGCAACAATCCCCCCTCGCCCCAGTGAACACCCAAAACTGTGCTGTTGCCTAATCAGGCCAACACCAATGATGCCATGCACCCCTATGATGGGCGCGGGCGCTTCCCTCTCCCAGGACCCTCCGGTCTGTGTGCCCTCATGTGGCACAAGGACCGGCGCCTTGGAGATGGGTCCAGTGAACCCTCTGTTGGTGTTGTTGAGGTTGAGGGCACGGAAGCACTGCCCATCATGTGTTGGCGCATGAGGGCATTGGCCTCACGTTGTTGCTCTGCTAGGGCAGACACAGCCTCCGTTAATTGACGGACCCTCTGGCCAAAGCCTGTGAGGGCAGCGGTGCATTGTTGCACGACATGGCGCGTGCGTGCATTGTCCCGGGTAATGTACTTGCAACCATGCCGGATTGAGTTGCTCACAGCCTTGATATGGCGGCTCTGGACTTTGGCCATTGCTTCAACACGGGCCTGTTTGGCTTCAATTATGTCCAGGAGGCCCATTACTGCTGCCCCAGTGACAAGGCCTTCTCCTGGCGCGTCAGGTGGTGGACCGCAAATTGTGCGCTGTTGGGGGGGGCTGCATGGTGACATGTCACCAGACCGGACTGGGCTGCTTGGCTCGCAACGATGGCCCTCAGGGCTCCCATTTGACGTGGTGTCGACATCGGGCTCGGGTGTGCTGCAGCGGGCACAGCCACATGCCGACTCCCTGCCTGCTGTCTGCCAGTGCTTGGCCTTCCATGGGCTGTGGATGCCCCTTCCCCATCACTGCTGCTGTGGGTGTGTGCTGCGGTGGCATGATGCCCACGTGAAGGTGTCACTCCCACATCCGGCTGCGAATCCGGCCTCTCTCCCTCGGCGTCGGGGTTATGGATGTAGGGTTCCGGTGAGCTGCCGGTAGCCTCCCTGCGGCCATGTGGCTGCCGCTGCTGTCTGGCGGGGCTGAGTTGGGGTGTGGGGTGAGGAGGGTGTTCCACGGTGTTCTCTCCCGTGGGTGCGGCCTCAGGGGGGGGATGCTGGTGGAGGCATGGTGTCGTGGGCGCATTGCTGGTGTGGCCTCATCATCATCATCATCAACGGCCTCTTCGGATCGACGTGTGCCTGTGGGGTACATAGGGGGTGGTTTGAGTACGATGCGACATACATTTGTGTGATGCAGGTCATGCCAACAAGTGTGAATGAAGGCAGTCACAATGACGCAATCTACTTGCATTCTGTTCAGTCAACATGTGGGGCTTGTTGTGGATGTGCATGGAGGGACACAGCATGGCTAAGCGTGGTTGGGGTGGACTGCGCTCAGGCTTTTGTGGTTGTGTTGATGCACAGTACCACTTTACGTAGCTGTCCTATGGCTATGGGAGTCTATCACCTGCCCCTGTCATTCACGCACTGCACGTACAGGGTCGTCTAGGCAGCACTGACATTCTAGGGATGTGGCCCTCACTTACGGGTGTATGCAGTGCCTCAGACACATGTCTTCACTCTCATTCAGATGCATGTATTCGGGGATGGGACTCACCTGCCATTGGATCAATGCCAGTCCCTGCCTCCGCTCCACCGATGCCCTCAATCGTCCCAACATCAATGAGGCCCTTCGGTTTCTCCTCCCATGGTGTGAGGTCGGGGGGGGGGGTGGGCCGCCACCTGTGGCCCTGCTTGCACTCCTGTGTTGGGACAGGATGCCTCTCACCCAAACCCGCAGGCCATTGAGCCGCTTGTGGCAGTCTTCACCATCCCGGGGCACGCGGCCAACTGCACTGACCCTTTGTGCCACACTTTTCCATATTTGCCCTCTGCGCATTGCGCTTGTTTTGCGCTGCTGCAGCTCGTGTTGGTGAGTCAGTGCCTCATCCACAAGGAGCTCAAGTTCTTGGTTGCTAAACTTAGGTTTTCTGACCCTATCCATGCGCTCCTGACTCATTACTGCCTTCGGATGGAGTGGATGGCTTCCAGTGCCTGAGATATCTGACGGATTGTGATTTCCAAAATGGCCGCCGCTTTATTTCCCCTTCCGGCAGTGACGCGTTTCCCGCGCGCTCATAGCGCACGCTCATTGCGCGCGCTAGGAGCGCGACCTGGCGGTAGCGCACGGTGCGCCGGATTTAAGGGTTCGCGCTAATCGCCCTTATGCCTTGGACCGGGGCGCGTGCACGATTAGTCGTGATCTGGCGGATTATCCGCCGGGTGCCTTGGCGTTAGCGCTATTTAGGTCCGGCAGATAATCCGCCACATTTACCGCCCAAGTCGTGATGAGGCCCATTGCCTTCTGCATCCATCCACCTACTCCCTCTTTCCAATGTCCATAGACGTTTTATCGGAAAGCAGAGATACAGACTCTGCTTTTTTGAACAACGAAAGATGAGTACGTATTTGGACACCTGTTCCCTTTTGTTAATAAGTTTTGCATATTCCTTGTAGAGGGTGTAAGTGGCCAACTCATCGTTGGTTTTTGCCCAATGGTATTGGAATAATTATTTATTTCACTCTCGAGGGATTTATGACCAGCTCTTCTTTAGAGGAACCTACCTCAACCAAAAGGTCATTCATTTGGTCTTTCAATTTGGTGATTATTAGATCTGAGATACGCGTTAGATTTTTTCCCCATCCTTCATACAATGAACGAGGAGGCAGATTAAACAATTTTGCGTAGTTTAACAACTTCCTCCATTTAGCTATGATGGCCAAGGAAACAAGCCCAAACTCATGTCTCACCACAGAGTTTGGTACAGAGTTCGCTAGACCTACTGTGTTTTTCCAGAGCATGCCTTGAGTCATATTTAATTTATCATCAATTTCATTTAAATTGATGTCTAATCCATAGAGTATAGTAGGTTCCATTTGCATCAGGTAGAACTGGATTAAGGGTTTCTGGGAAAAATGCCATAATTGAGCATATACCCATTTTATTTTTGCTAGCAACAGGCTATAATGTGTTGTATCACACATTGTTTCGAGGTGGTATTTAGGACCTCATAGCCCAGATAAGTCAGGGAGTCTACTCTCTCGAGTCGTTCTTCCCCCACCCAACAAATTAGGGTTTTTGGACTTCACTTTGTTGAGAAGATTAGGACTCTTTATTTTTGGCCATTTACTTTTAAGTTGTTTTCTACTGAATAGGTGTGGAACATAGTAGGTTTCTGCTGCAAACCCATTGGGCTAAGGTCGAAAAGCACCATATCGTAGGCGAACGCTATCCAGTCAAGGGACACTGTGCCCAACCTGACTGGATTTGTGAGACCCCCTCCCATATCTTCACTACATCTGAGGTATAGAGATTGTATAGGGTGAGGGCTACCACACATCCCTGCCTCAACCCAACAAATGTCATAATAGGAGCTGTCATTGCCCCCTCCCTATCCAATCTTACTCTCACCATTGTATCAGTGTGCAACAGTGCCAGCAGTTGTACCAGATTAGCTGGAACACCTACCACCAAGAGCTTGGTCCACAACCGTCCAATACTGACAGTATCGAAAGCATTGGTCATAGCGATAGATGCCATATAGACAGTGCCTACTGTTTTTTCCTTTACTGCTGCCTGCATGTGGGCCATAGCAGAAGCATTTAGCCGGGTACCCAACCCTGCGCGATAGCCAACTTGCAACTCGGATAACAGTTTACATTCAGTAATCTGGGTTTTAATTCTTTTAGCAACAGTGTACCAAATATTTTACTAGATGAGTTCAATAATGCAAATGGCCCAGAATTTCTTGGATTTGGTTTGTCCCCTTTCTTAAAACAAGAGATTGTTTCCATGTGTCTGGGACCTTATGGGTAAGGCAGACATGTTTGAATAGATCCCAAAGCGCTATGGCCCAAAACTCCAGATTGTTTTTAAGGATTATTGGCGGGTTGTTGTCCGAACTTGGAGCGCTCGTGGATTTTGCTTTGCTAATTGCCCATGAGATGTCCTCGAGGTCCCAGGGGCATACTTTGTCTATTTGCGGCCCTCTTCCCTCTGGATCATATACCGCTTCATTTCTTGGTAAGGAGTACTTTCCCTTACATATTTTTCCCGGAACTGTGCCTTGATCGGACAATCCTCTGCTATTTGGAGTTTTTTTTTGTAGCGCCCCCCCCATCCTAGACCAAATGTTAGACGTGTCATTACCCATCAAAGACTCAATCATCTCCTGTTTTTTCCTAATAAGCGTTTCATGTCTTCCTAGTTTGAGAGACAGTTTGTGTTCTAATGTAATTTTCCTCTTTCTTTCCAGGAAATCTTTTTGGGTATTTGTCAATACGCGGCATGCTCTAATAGCGGATATCTTGTTGGTCTTTGTGTTCTGGACTCTTATGTCATAGTTATTTGGGTGTAAAGTATTACCCTGAATTTGGCCCTTAGCAGAGAGTAGCTTCATACAAATGTGCAGCTTGCTATTGTATTTACGAGCATTTAGTTGCTCCCCTGATTCTGACATGGATTCCAGTTCTTTTCCCCATATGGTCATGAAAGATCTACATGATTTCATATTCCACCTTATGGCAGTCCCTCTCTCTCTCCCCCCTGGCTGTTGTGCAGTGGCATCACCAGGAATCATATTTAGGAGGGGCACAGAGGGGGCCAAAGACAAAAGTGGGGGGGGGCGCCTATGAAAGGTAATGTGTGACAGCACAAGCAGTCTTGCAGAGAGGCTCTTGTGCACACCAACTACCCACACCCCACTACACTTCCCCTCCCATCAGAATGCAGGCACAAAACCATTCAGTGACTAATGGCCCATCATTAGCAGTTTTGTGTGCTACATTCTGATGGGTGGGGCTGCAAGCTGCTCTGCACACCATGGAGGTCGCTGTGCAGAAGCCGGGCAGGAACACCTGAGAAGTGGTTCCCATGCCAGAATGCATACCAAGATTACTGCTAGCTTTCAGACAAAAGGAAAGTATTTGCCATGTGATATGCAGACATTTCCCTTAGTGAATGTCACAAATAACACCACGAACGGAGAACACGGTCGCCTTAGGTAGGTGGGCACACGGAGGGGCCTAAGATTTCAGAGGGGATTTCCCCCCAATCCTCCTTCCTAGCGACGCCACTGCTGTTGTGCTGAAGACTAAAGAGGGTACAACTTCATATGTTCCCACAGGCAAATGTATAGTTAGAGGTTCACTCCCTAGGGATTGCCCCCTAGTTAGAGGGTCAGATATTTTACCCGAATCTACAGAAAGAAACATGTGATCAATCCAAGAGTTTTTCTCTCCCCTCTCCCAAGTATAAAACCCTGTCAAAGATTTCTTCAGCGGGAATGCAGGGGGACAACTCCCAGATCGCCAGGAAATTATTCCAAAGCCAACCAGAGTGGTCCCTCTTGGATTTTGGGTTGCCTTTTGGGACATGTCAAGGGCTATTTAAGGTTAGTAAGTCCAAGCATATTGGACTCTGCAATCACTGCATATTTCTTTTTCGCTTTTCCACAAGTCTGTGTGTGCTACAGAAACGTGTTGCCAAGGCCGAGATCCTTGTTCTCTGATGTTTATTTTTGAGGGTGTGCTCGTCATGTGCCGCCCGGTGGTTATAATATACAGAAAACACAAGTATACCCTCCAAAGGGGTTTTGAAAAACTGAAACTATGCTGTGTAATGGTCTTTTTTTTTAATACCTTTGTATTCGTTCTGTCACTGCACTTTATATGTGCTGCATTGTGTTTGCATTTTAAGTCATGCTCCTGGAGTTACATTACACAGGGAACCTGCACTACTTTTAGAGGTGCCTCGCCAACTTAGCCCCCCTAATTCCTTCAAAAGAACTCGGGATGGCTCATTGTGCGGGGCGACCCGCCCCCTCGTTGTCCCATCTCACAGGGTGCTGTCAAACTGTCTCCCCATTTTGGGAAGTTTCACTATTTTTCTTTTCGTTTCCTAACACATTGTTCCCAAAGAATATACTGGTAGCGCCTTAGCACCAAGTATCCACCTAGTGTGTAGTATGTGGGAAATTGATTGGCCGGTTTGGCAACGTGCAGCATTACCCAGAGCAAAAGGCCTCTGCAACACATGTTGGACTGGGGTATAGAGAACTATGGGTTGCATGTAGGATTGCACTATGGGAAGTGAAGTGGCTTGTGTGGCAACATGCAACATTACAGAGCAAGAGGCCTCTGCAACACATGTAGGACTGGGGTATAGAGAACTATGGGTTGCATGTAGGATTGCACTGTGGGGAGTGGATTGGCCTGCTTGGAAACATGCAGCATTATTCAGAGCATGAGGACTCTGAAACGCATATAGGGCTGGGGCACAGCAAGCCACATGCCAACTTGAAAAGCCTCAAGAAGACGGTCATTACGAGGTTGGAGGTAACAGTCCTTACCGGCTTTGAGCAAATACTGTGTCCATGTAGTAAAGAGCCTGCTAATAGAGGGCTATTACGAGTTTGCGTGCACAAGCTTAGCGGCATGCCGGTAACGACATGACCGGCATGCTGCTAAAGTCCAAAAAATGGCCCTTAGCAGCATCATGGAAAGCGCAGACAGCACAACCGCCGGCGACCTCCTCTTAATAGCATGACCGGCATCAATGGATGCGGCATTAGCGGGCACCACTATGAGCGGTGACCACTAATAGCGGTGCCCGTAAATAAGCGGAACCGGAAGTAGCGTCATCGCACAGGAACGGGAAAGAGCATGGCGGCCATCTTGAAAAACACAATCCATTGCTATCCTCACCACACAGGACCTGGAGCCTATTTTTGACTACAGATATCAACCTTCACCACCAGCATCATGCCCAAGGCTGTAAAAAAAGGTGCATCCCGGCAGCGCAAAGAGCGCTTCAATGAGGACGAACTGACTATGCTGGCAGAGACACTGGCAGACAATGCAGAGTTGTTTTTGCCAACAGCCTCAAGAGAGACGCACAGATAAAGAAGAAAGAGATCTGGCAACTTGTTTCCCAAAAAGTCAGTGCCATAGGCAACACCCCCCGCACAATCAAGGATGTTCGCAAGCGATGGGATGACCTGTGCCTGAGAGTCAGGAACATTCTACCCGCAAACCGGAGCCGGGCCATGGCTACTGGCGGTGGTCCTAGCTCACCCATCTAGCTAAGCCGGTGGGAGGAGATCTGCGCCAGCACGATTGGCATCAAGGCCATAGAAGGTGTGGGCGAGATGGAACGTGGCGCCACCTCATCGGCGGATGGAGGTGAATGTCCTAAGAGAACACTGTAATGCTATGTATGATGATAGTCCACCAATTTGTCGGTCCAAAGAGGCAATGCATGGCCCAATACATACACATTGACATATCCACATGCATGCAGCATGGCAATGCCATACCTGACACACACCACACAAATATGAAAATGGCATAAATCACACTGCACGCAGTCCACAACAGAAATGCATGTCACATAGCATATGCCAGATCCAACATGAGTGACCATGACAGATGCCTGCATGCTTCACCCATATAGCAAGCAACGTGATCATCAAATCTCCACTGCCTAATCCCCTCTAATGTGTAGAAGAGCAATAATACCAATGTATGCATGATGCTTGTCAAGCCATTACTTATGCCATCCCTCTCTTGGTCCCCCACAGGCTCAGATCCTGACAGAGAGCCCCGGGACTCACCCCCGAGGCAACAACTCCCTGGAAGAGAACCAGGGAAGAAGGCAACCGGCCTTCCACATCGAAAGGCCCAGCCAAACCACAACAGGCACAGAAGGGGCAAACAGCACAGGATGCTACGGCACTGGTGCCGCTAAGGCCCATTGCTACAGTCCCCACAACACCTGTGTCACCTGCACAGGAGACAGTGGGCGATGGGGCACATTCAGAAGAGAACAGCTCTGTTGGGGAGGCGGCAGCTATGGCAACCCAGACAGACGATGATGCGCAAGGCCAGGTGTGAGTTCCTGTCGAGGACGACTCCTCGGACCTTCCTGCAACACCCAATCCCGCACCATCACCCCAGGTCACACCTGTGTACTCCTACCATGACACCACACCAGAGCAGTCTGGAGGGGAGGCCGTACAAGGGAGCATGAGTCCCACAGAGGAGCCACATGGATTTGGGGATGTTACACATGCACCCTCCACCTCCACTGGTGTACAGGCGGGGGTGCAGCAGATAGGACATGCAACTGGTTTGAGCACTTAATTCTATTGGACAGTTTAATGTACCCGTTGTTTAACAAAAAATCTTGAGTGGACATTCCTTATTGCATATTTGTCATTTATTGATATACAGTGCATAGTGTACATGTACTCCCACACCCAGTACCCTCTGTCCCACTTTCATGTCACCCTCTGCACCCATGTGTGTTAGAAGTATTGTGCAATCACTGACTGATGCACAGCACGTCCCTCCTGTGCATCTGCACCGCGATGATGTGCGCCCACATCTTCTTTATCCCCTTCATCATCACCAGGTGGTTGCAGTTCAATGTCAGGGGGCAGGGGCACGTCCCATCGGATACACATGTTGTGCAGCATGAACATGCCATGATAATCTTGGCCACCTTCTCATGCCTGTAGAGGAGTGCCCCACCCTACCGGCTAAGGCAGCAAAACCGTGCCTTTAACAGGCCAAAGGTCTGCTCGATGACCACACGGTTACGGGTATAGGAACGATTGTAGTCCTCCTCGTGCCTGTTCTACATGTTTCGGACAGGGGTGAGGAGCCACGGCTTCAAGGGAGAGCCACTATCACCTGCATGAGAGGAAATAAAAGATATATGGTATATGTTAGTCGATCATGATGGACAGCTTTACTTGTCACACATGGCTGCAGATAATTGTTGGTCATATGCACATGTCCCTGGTTGTATGCACACATTTTTCATGCCCTCAATGTGTTCTGTGCCATGGACTTATGGTGTGGGTTGCATCTTCAAGATGATACACGGTGTACACTGCCTTGATGTTGCTCATGCATTGTGGACGCATACTGCTGTGTTTGTGTTAAATATGTGATGTGTAGTGTTCTGTATGATTTTCTAACTGGCAGCGTTGACAGTAGTCTCTGCATTATTTGCCATTCAGTGCTGATGATTCCCATGGTGACATGCTGCACTTCTGTGGTGGTGGCGGCCCTGTGACAAACAGTGGATTCCCTTGGTGGTTTTGTTCAGTGCACTCCCATGGATGCTTGTCCTGTGTGGTGATTTGCTGCAGACATTTACAAAGTGAATATTCACAGCATGTTGCTGGATTGTGTTACGCAGGGTGAGGTACGATGATGGGTGGTGCACGTGTTGTGGGATGTGGGGTGGTTTTAAATTTGGCATGTTGTGATAGGTGTGCAGCTTACTTCATTGCTATGGGATTTGGTTGTCATGTTCAGTTTGGGATGCTTTGGGGCACAGTGTTTTGGGATGTGCACATCGTGCTGTCACAACAATGACACCATGGTGGTGTGTGCCTCTATCCCCCCATTTCACTGTCATGTGCCTGTCATGCAATTTACCAAGCAGCCAGGCATGTCATCCTGCATGTCGCTCCATGTAGCGTGGTAGCATGGAGTTCCGCAGGACCATTGAGTCATGAGTTGATCCAGGATATCAGGCACAACAATGTGTGATGATCTTCTTGCTGGCATCACATACCATCTGCACATTGATGGAGTGATATTGCTTGCGATTGCGGTACACCACCTCAATGGCATGCGGGACCACCAACTCCACGTGGGTGCAGTCGAGGGCACCAATACAATTTGGCATGCCTGCCAGTGCATGGATGCCAACTTTTGTATCGCAAACCTCCTGGGGAGTCTGTGGTAGAGATATGTAGTCCCTGGTGTGCTTCAGGAGGGCATCCAGCACTTGGTTCAGCATGCGAGAAAATAAGGGTTGTGATATGCCATGTATGTGCCCCACTGTGTGCTGGTACGTGCCTGTGGCAAGGAAGTGGAGCACCGACACTACCTTCAGTAGAGGGGGGATGACAGTGTATATTTCAATGAGGCTGACAATGTCGTCGTGTATCAGGTTCACAATGGTGGTGATGGTGTCCCGGTCCAGACGGTACAGGGTATGGATCTGCTCAGGGGTTAGGTTGAATGGACTAGCTCTGATGTGAGGGATAGGGGGCTGCCTGCGTGGTACCACTGGCTGCACTGGTGGGGCATGCTGGGCCTGTCTCACCCTCCTTCTCCTCCTGTGTCTCCTCTGTGGTTCCTGCTGTTGTTTTTGTTGCTGGTGTAGCAATGAAAGCATGTCCTCCAGCCCCAGTATTGCTACTACTAGTGGAATCATTTTGGTGTGGGAAGGGGTGTGGTGTGTGGGTGTGCTCCTTTTGTGCTGGCCCAGACTCCATTGCTTCCACCTCTGCTGATTGTGTGCACCTGTGGCAGTTGGGAACACTGTACATAGCAGTTTACGGGTGCTTCGCGATGCCGGTATTGCCGGCATGCCGGTATCCCGTATTAGCGCCTTCATGATGCCAGTATTTGCATGTCTGCCTGACTTGTGATGTCCTCCTGCTAGCGGCATCCCAGTATTGTCGGCATGAAGGCCCGCGTGCCAACGCCCATGCCACTATTAGCGGCAATGTTATTAGCGGCGCCTCTAATACCGGGTTCTTGGGTCGGCATAGCCCGGAGTGGTATGCGGTGCTGGTACCGGCATCATTTTTCCATTACCTCCAACCTCGTAATGACCCCCAGGATTCTGAAAGGTCGCCACCTCATGGGCAGTCACCCACATATCATGCTGCTGCTTGGCATACGACTGACTCTGCCCTATGCTTGCTTAGGGTGACCAGATGCCTCAGTTTTCCCGGACTGTCCCAGTATTTCACCCACAGCCCCGGGGTCCTAAGAGTTTATTAAGTTTACAAATCATGTCCTGGTTTTTGAATGTCGGAAAATACTGTTTCGTTTGTTTTGGTTGAGAGGTTCATGGATCACTTTGTGAGCATGCACAGAGCTGACTTCGAGGCTATATGCATGCTCACAGTTTCAACCTCAGTGCCCTCCATGATTCTTGCGAGGTGCATGAGAGATTGATCCAGTTAATTTCAATTCCATGTGCAGCATGTTAAACTTCAGCAGGACTTTAATGGGATTGTGCCATACCTGCCTACATTTGAAAATCAAAAACCCTGAGATATTGCCCCGCCCACAGTCACAAAAGACTCTGCCCATTTGCACATGGCTGCGCCCACACGCCCAACCCACCTGTCAAAAAGGTAAACTCGGTTGTTGTAGCCGTCATTGGAAACACGTTTGCAGTTTGCACTTTACCGTGGAATGCAATAAATGTGAATGTCCAAGGACATGCATAACCACCCAAATTGTAAAGGACGAATGGCATTCGCATTCCATAAAAGCAATACACACACAAAACCAAGAGAGGATATGTTCTTCAAATAATATTTTTGAAAACGTCAACATGTGTGCATGTTTTAAACTCCAAGAACCAATACAGAGGTTTTTCCCTGGAACTTGCAGTACCGAAATTGGACATTTCACCTTAGTTGTTTGTTATTTTTCATGAGGTTATATGTGCGATGGTGAGGTGTTCAGCCTGATAACCTGATGGCTTTGGTTCAATTCCTGAGGTCGGCTAATTCATGAATTCAAAGAGGACCTCTAATGTTTCTCATTTTAGCTGAGGGGGACCGAGTCCACCCTCTGAAAAAAGTGGGTGGACTCCGTCCACCTGCACGTACCCTCCACTTGAGCCCTGCCAAACTAGCCAAAAAGAATGGAAGCTGAAAAAATAGGAATACTGCTTTCAATCCGGATTGAAAGCAGTATTCCGCTGTTTTTTTTGTTGCTTCAGCTTTCATTCTTTTTTGGCGAGTTTGCCTTATGTTTTAGTCACCTTTCAATTTAGGGTGACTAAAACATAAGGCAAACTCGCCAAAAAGAATGAAAGTTTAAGCAAAATAAACACGGTAATACTGCATTTGCGCAGTTTCTGGGTCCCGCCCAATCCTCCATCCGATTGGCTGCAAAAGACCAATCGGATGGAGGATCGGATGGGACCCGAAAACCCAGAGACTCCAGGGTCTTCTCCGGAGACCCGGAGAAATGGCTAAAAAGTATGGATTGTGCACTCCTCTCTACAGCTTGAGTTTTGCTTGGCACTGACTAGCTACACTGGATCTGCAGCTACAGCTGAAAACGCCAGCTCCATTACCGATGATTTTTCCAGTGTTTGACGTGGCACGAGTGCTTCGTCTCAGCTCAGACGGTCATGCTGGCTCTCGATGCTGCAGCTATGCCTCATCAAACACTGTACCCGGTCCCCGACATTTCCAGGTAATCCCACCACTACTGTTCACAGAAGCAGCCAGGTGTTCGGCACTAGTACCTACAGGATTTCAGCCCATACAATATGCCAGAATGGTTGTGGGGGTTCTCAATATAATATATGCAAGAAATTACTATTATAGGAAGGTTTGCTTTACTTTAATCTGCAATTACTGACAAGTTGAAAATAACCCAATTTGAGTGTGCATTTATGCAAGCCCCGCCCCCAATTGTCCTTTTTTATGTTGGTGGCCTGTCCCAGTTTTTGTTTTGAAAATCTGGTCACCCTATGCTTGCTGCCCTTTACGGGCACTCGCCTCCTGTGATGCTATCTCCTGACTGACAATATCTGCTGGAATCTGCACCAGCCCTTCTGGCCTTTCACATGCATCTGTAAGTTGTCTTTCACCTTTTTGTCTATAGGAATGAGTGAACAGCAACCTGTAGGAGACCTGAGCATAGGAGTCTAACATTTTATTGCACACATGTGCAATAAATGAAAAGCCAGGTCGATTCTGGAGGGACCCTCATGAGGGCCTATGTATGGTCGGTCAGCCCAAATGTCTGACAGATGTACTGGTGCACCTAGTTAAATAAACAGACACAGTCTGGTTTCATATAACAAGCGTGAACAGCTTTTGTTTATGTAATGAATTTGTCAAACCAATCCTCTGTATACATGTGTAATATTACACAACTGTGCTCCTAGCGGAGGCGCTCTCTGCTAATACATGAAATAAATCAATACTTCAAAGTCCTCCTTCCATTACCTTCGGTATTAAATAATCACACATTTGCTACAGTCATATTTAAATAGATCCAATGGGGTCGCCTGAGAACAAGTGCATTCACATTTGGTAAATAAATATATAAAAATGCATAGCTTGACACACACACACATGGACAAGGGAAAGAAAGGTAAATGACATGAAACAACAACACTGCTTTTACCTATCCACCAGGTCCCCTTAAACCAGGCAAGGGATACCCTGATAGCATTTTTTGAAAAACAGGATATGAGCGCTGCAAATAATGTCCACCCCTTCACCCAGTATATACGTGAGCCCAGTGAACTAAAGGCCAAATAAGTCACTCCATCTCGATTACTTGGGATCCCTCCGCCGTGGTTGGCTAAGCGAGGATTTGCTGAAACGCGTAGAGCCCGATTGGGTAAAGTCACACACATTAAGGGTCGGTGAAACAAGAAGAAATTCCCTGGTTTGCCACATGGAACAGTGTCACTCTTACAGTTTGTATTATTCAGTCGCAGTACTGTTGAAAGGGCTCACTTTTTATCCACCATAACAGTTCTTACATAGTTTTAATACTTTACCATCATGAATGCTCTGAGCGGAGCCCACTGTTTACTGAGGGCTGAGGTTTTCTTTGCTTTCACTAAATGTAGAGATAAAGGGCTAGTGTGGGTTCAATCGCAGGGTGGACACTAACCGTGCACTACTTCCAGCCGTCCCCTTAATGTGAAATGATCTCTGCTTGACACTCTCTTTACTACAGTTCGCCTCACATGGTAGCGCACTTTGATGTAACCGGGGCCCTTAATTGGCTATGTTGTTAGGGTAAGTGTAAACACTCCAGACTTAGTTTCACTTAAAAGGTCCTCAGTGATGTAAGGTGCAGTATTTTATGTATTGCTGACAGTCCCATTCTGAGGAAACAATTATGTGGCCTGGCTCATGGGAGAGAGGAAAGTTAAACATACCCTTGCTTACCTTCACTTGGGGAGGTAGAACCATCTCACCCAGTGCTTACCACATGCTCTATTTCTCTCCCGGCTGGCCAGATAGGCTAGAGTGGGGATAGATGCCACACAGTGCTAACCCCTCTTCAAGGCAAACTTGCTCTGTGCTCAGACTGAGCATAGCTAGCCACTGGGCCTCATTACGACCCTGGCGGTAAGTGAAAAACGATGCCGGTAAAGGATTACCGGCATCACTTACTACTAGGGCAGATTATGACCCGAGATAGCGGTGCCGTTAAAAGCACCAAGGGTGCAGACACGCGACTCCTATGCCGGAAATACCACCATGGCACTAAATTGTGAACATTACGAGTCACGCGGACATGGAAATAACACCTTTGTGAAGGCCGTAAAGTACCTTACCACCATGGGGCTAATACCGCCATCGCGGACCAACCATAAATGGCCATGTGCAGTGTTCCCAGCTGCAACAGGTGCACACAATCAGCACAGGTGGAGTCAATACAGACTGGGCAAGCACAAAAGGAGCATACCCCACCCCTTCCCACACACAGTTACACTCCACAATGAATCCAATACTACTAGCAATGCTGGGGCTGCAGGACCTGATTGCAGTGGAAGTGCCACAACAACAACTACAAGAAGTACAACAACAGGCAGCACAGAGGAGACGCAGGAGGAGAAGGAGGGCAAGGCAGGGCCAGCATGCCCTACCAGCACAGCCAGAGCCACCACGCAGGCAGCCCCCTATTCCACGCATCTGAGCCAGTCCATTCAACCTAACCGCTGACCAGATCCACACCCTGTATCCCCTGGACCGGGAGACCATCACCACCATTGTGGAAATGATACATGACGACATAGTCAGCCTCATTGAAACACGCACCGCCATTCCACCCCTACTGAAGGTAGTGTCTGTGCTCCACTTCCTGGCCACAGGCACCTACCAACACACAGTGGGGCAAGTGCATGGCATTTCACAACCATTATCCTCACATACGCTGAACCAAGTGCCTGATGCCCTCCTCAAGCACACAGACAAACACATTTCCTTACCACAGTCTGCCCAGGAGATCTCAAACACCAAAGTGGGTTTCCATTCACTGGCCGGCATACCTGGTTGCATTGGCGCCATCGACTGCACCCATGTGGAATTGGTGGTCCCACATGCCATGGAGGTAGCGTACCGCAACCGTAAGCTATACCACTCAATCAACGTGCAAATGGTATGTGACTCAAACAAGATCATCACACATTGTTGTGCTCGATTCCCCGGATCAACCCATGATTCAATGGTCCTGCAGAACTCCACGATTCCACGCTACATGGAGCGACATGCAGGGCAGAGATCCTGGCTTCTCTGTGAGTCGCATGTTAGGCTCATGGAAATGTAATGTGGGTAGGTGATTGAGGCATAGATGCATAATTCACCTGGCTGAGATGTGGGTGGGAGAGATGCATACTTCACCTAGCTGCGAGTGCCAGAGGGAATGGAACAAGCTCATACCCCAAAAGCAGCCCAGACTGGACCTGACACCTGACCACATAATGCAAGATGTAAGCAGCCCTGCCATGCGAATGAAGCAGTGTCCCAACCATCCCACAGACATCTACATGTGCACTGTACCAAATCAGACTGCATCCCCCTCAACAAAATGCAGCTACAAGCAACGACTATAGCCAATACACAAAACACCATGAACTGAAAGGCCAGTCCCCCATCACTGCATATAAAGGAGTCACATGAGGGTCAAATACCTCAATACACCACTACACTGACACAGATGCCCAACTACATTGCATTACACCATTTGTTGTGCGTAGTGAGAGCATCATGAGGCTGACATTAACGTTGCCAGGATGAAAGCATACACATTACTGGACATCTGCAAGATCACAGAAACAACCGTTGTGGACTAACACAGTGCATGTGCACTCACAAGGAACTGGACCCCCCAGCGCACACTAGTTGATGGCATGCAAAACAGTCCTTAAGAGGAATACACACATAGCACTCACATCATGTGACTCCATTCATGCATGGAAATGGGCTTGAGATGAAGAAACAACTGCATGCCATGGTATCACTCAATGAGGTCAAACATGATGAGTTAACTTACACATACATTGTTGCCCACATGCGTGTGATGCAGGCTATCCTTTGAAGCAGTGGCTCCTTACCCCAGTCCGGAACCCACAGAACAGGCAAGAGGAGGACTATAATCGTGCCCATAAACGAACCCGTGTGGTGATTGAGCAGACATTTGGCCTCTTGAAGGCACGGTTTCGCTGCCTCAGCAGATCTGGTGGGTCACTCCTGTACCGCCATGAGAAGGTGGCAAAGATTGTGATGGCATGTGTGATGCTACACAATATGTGCATCAGACGGAATGTGCCCCTGCCCCCGACGCAGAACAGCAACCACCTGATGAAGAAGATTCAGCACCCCAGGGAGGACGCGATGCACAGGAGGGACGTGACATGCGTCGGACTCTGATCCACACATGGATGGGGGGTGTCACATGGAGATGGCACTTGGGGCAATGGGTGTGTCTGGGACATGCACACTGTAGACTGTTCACCAATAAAACACACGTACGCAATGAGCAATGTCCACACATGTGATTTGTGCATAACCAAAAAGTGTATTGAAATAGTAATTCTAAGTGAACACACCCACTCCCCCCTACCCCTTCAACTCCGCAACACCCACTCCCCCCTCAACTCCCCAACACACCCACTCCCCCTCCTCCCTCAACTCCTCATAACATGGTGTGGATGACTGTGCTCAAGTGCATCATGTGACATCTGTACACAAGGCCGCGTCTATTGGCACCCCCCTCTCCCGGCACCCGGTGCACCCCTGTCTGTACGCCGCAGGTTCATGCCCGATCTGCGGACGGGGCTGGTTCGGGTAGAACTGGCAGCCGAGGAGGAACTGGGCTGCTCACACAGACACATGTCCCTCATTGTTTGGACTAGCTCGGAAAGTACGTGCCGCACCACGGCCAGTTCGGCACAAATGTCCTTAGAAGTGGACTCGATGGCAGCCTTTACAGTATCAGAACATTCGCTCATTTCCTCCCTTGCGCTGGCGCATTCTGCGACATGCTGTGTCAACAGGGATGTTAGTTGCTGTTGCCGTGTGATTATTTCCTTGTTTTGACTCCTGGGTTTTGTGGTCTGTGGCTGATGGTTCTGGCGTGTCCATTATGCTGCTCCCCTCCTGCACATCTGCTACTGGGCATGGAGTGGCCGGCCAAGAGTTTTCAGGAGATTGCCCCTGTATTCCATTGTCATGCTGGCTGCACGGGGACAGGTAGGGGGAATGCAGGGGGTCAGTGGGGGGACCCACGACAACATCTACATCCCCTTCCTCGTTGTCTGAGCTAGCTGCGGTGGCAGAAGTCTCACCGATGGTGCTGCTTCCTGCGGACTCAGTGCCTTCAGTGGACACCACTGGGTGGATGGTTGAAGTCGGTGGTGCCGTAGTGCTTGTCTTGCTGCACATCGGTGCCGTGGCCTGTGATGTGCTGTGGGATTTTTGCTGTTGTGGGGGTTTGCTTTTTCTACCTGAGGTGGAGGGACGGTGTTGTGGCTCTTCGGGCCTGGGCTTCTTGGCAGGTGGTGTGCCTGTGTCTTCATCGGCACTGTCCGAATGAGAGCCTGTGGTGGACCAAAGGAGGGAGAGGGTTAGTGATGGATCTACGGACATTGAGCAGGCATTGTGATGGCTGCATTCATTTTGATTACTAGATGGTGCACATTGGAGGCAGTGACATACAGGTTGTCTCCCTCTTAGGTGGTAGAAGCACGGAGGCATGTGGGTGGCTACAGAAAGGGGGTGCATAATGCATGTGTACAAGGTGGAGATCAGCACTGCCTGTAGGCAGTCTTGTGCTAATGTGTCGTGTGGACCCTGTTAGGCATCATTGCACTTCCCAAACATTTGGACATCATTGCGTTGAGTTTGGCATAGCTGGACTTAAGGCACCTACCTGCGTCGCCTGATGTCGGGGCTCCTCTCTCCATATCTCCGACCCCCTCAATGCTCTCCGTGCCTATGGTTTCGGCACATATCTCCTCCCACGGCTGCAGTTTGATGGGCAACTCAGCTCCTCCGCCAGTCGCCATGCCCAGATTCCTATTGGCCGCCAGTATACTCCTGACGCGGAGACGTAGATCGTCCCACCTTTTTCTGCATTGTCTGGCATTGCGGGGTGTTGTGCCGACAGCACTGACCCTCTGGGCTACCATGGCCCATATGGCCTTCTTTCTCATAAGCGCCGGTCTGGTCATCTCCGTGGAAAAGACAACATCGGCATGCTCTTGGAGGGTTTCGGCCAACATATTTAACTCCTCCCTTGAAAAGCGCTCCTGCCGCAGCCGATCTCCGGTCTTTTTCAAAACTTTTGCCATTGTGATGTGGAATGGGTGGTGTAGAAGGTTTATGGGGGTCAGGTGTCCACTGGTTGAAGAAGATGGCAATGGATTGTGTTTTTAAAGATGGCCGCCGTGCTCTTTCCCGTTCCTGTGCAGTGACGCAACTTCCGGATCCGCTTATTTACGGTCGCCGCTAATAGCGGTTCCCGTTAATTTCGGTTACCGCTATTAGCGGTGACCGCTAATGTCGATGGCTAGGGTGGCGGAGGTGCTATTTGCACAGCATACGATGCCGGTAAGTGGGGTTTTACAGCCTTTAGCGGCATGGCAGGGATTACATTACCGGCATGGCGCAATGCTCATGCCAGAGAAGTCGTAATGTGCCACTTTTAGCGATCTCTGGCCAGCACGGACACGTTAATTGCGCCATGCCGGTAATGGCCGTTACTTACCGCCAGGGTCGTAATGAGGCCCACTGTCTTCACTCCTCTCTTCAAGGGCGTCCTTAGCCCTCCGTCGCCCCTTTCCCCGGCAGGGATATTAATCACAGCCCGCCGAGAAAGGGGTTGGCACCAGCCGTCTGCATGCCCGGAGTAATCCCGACACAGGCCAAGAGCAGGCCGGTGTCTCTTCAGGACTGGGTGGCGACACGGGACTCGTGTTCGCCTTTTCTTCTCGTCGAGCCTCTCCTGCACTCGCATTTCCCTGTGAGGGAAAATGACATAAATATCACAGGCCGGAACGGGCCTGTCAGGAACAGTCTCTGTGTTCGTCAAACCCTCCGCCTTTCTCTCCCCTCTGGCTCTCAGGGGAAGTGGTGGGAAACAAACTTGGCCACAGCGGAGGCCTTGGACAGGCCTCTGCAGCCCCTGAGGGGGCTGCCACAGAGCAACAGCCCCGGAGGGATTCCCCTTCGAACTCCTCCTCTCATCTCTCATTTCCCTGTGGGGGGGAAATGCACATAAAACGGCCGGACAGGTCTCTGCAGCCCCGGAGGGGCTGCCACCGGGCAGCATCGCCGCAGGGCTTCCCCTCAGGTCCTCTCTCTCCTTCACAGTCCCCGCCCTTCCTCTATCATAGCCATGGGACCTACTAAAACAATTCTTCCAGAGGGGTGTACTGTTCCCGAGTGAGGTGGATTCACCTCAGTAACATACGAGTTCCCCCTGCTGGCACCCCGTACCACTGTCCCCCATTTTGCGCTCTCTGTCCCAATCCTAAACACCCGATTGCCTGATTTATGCCCAAATGGTGGGAGGGAGCTATGACAAGGGCCACAACAAAAAGAAACTTACCGCTTGGCCTGTATGCGCAACAAACATATTCCAAGTGGTATGTTAAGTTTTTTTTTTCTCATGTTTTTTTACCAGCATGTTGCTCCACCCATATTCCACTCACATCGTCAGTCACATTTTATCGTCAACTTCTGTAAGAGGTTACAGATAGATAAACGTCTCAGTGCAAAGTTATTTTCATCTTAATCTATTTTTTCTTTTAATTTACAATGTCATATACCATACATATGAGGGCAACCAGGGTCCTGACTATATCAAACCCTGAATTATACACAGGGTTATACATCCATCTGCTGAGAATTCTACCGATTTCCATAAACTGTATGCAAGTAGTCCGCAACGCATTACCTCAATGTCCACTCTTCCTCGTCACAGTACTTACCTCATGAGGCCCCTGCCTCCGACACAGGACCTTCTTCCATTTCCTATAACTCCTCCTCTTAACCCTGGACATTCAGTTTAAGTTAAATTTTTCCTGCCTCCGGCAAGTTGGCCTGTTCCCGGAACGGAGCTCTGGGGAGCAACAGTTTCTGGCCCCCTGGTGGGGCTGTGTGGCAGGGCCTTGGTTTACTCCAGGTGTAGCGTGCTCCCGGGCCCCCTGCGGGGCTTGGGTCCCGGTTGAGCAGGAAGGCTCTCCTGGTTTTTTGCCTGGCCCATAGCCGGCATGGAGGCCTCGATACACGGGTCCTGCAGGGCCCGGGGCTGCAGTAGGGAGATGGGGGGTGGGGGAGGGGTGTTGGACCCATGTAAGCCCCAGAGGGGGCTGAGTGGGGAATATTTGCACACCTTTTCCGTTCCGGTAGGCCCCGTGGGACTCTGCGTTCCGTTTGTTGAGGCATTAAGGTTGTTTGGTGACCCTAAGGGGGCAGGGGCTCCTCCTCCAGAGGGGAGGGGGAGTTTTTCGTGTTCATGTTTCTCTGTGTCTCGAGGGGGACACTGAATGTAATGGCCCGTCCCTATGGGGGTGGATTGTTTGTTTCCCCTGTTGGTGGGTTTTCTCCTTGTCTGCAGTTGATGATTTTGGGGGGATCCCGATAGCTCAACAGGTGGCATGTGGGTCCCCTTGCTACAACATGCAGGGTTCAGGCCACCTCTCAGGCGTGTGAAAGTAAAATGGCTGATTGAAGTGCAAGTAAATATTTTTAACTCTGCTAGTGATGTGCCTGTTTGTTGTTACTACACTCCTTGGGTGTTCGCTCTGCTGCACTAGGGCACCTTGCCCTGACCTTTTTCCTTTCATGTGAACAAGTGACGGCACATGCTGTTATCTCCGGAACGCTGCAGGAGCCGGTGGACTACAGCTGGTGTTTTGTGCCTTCCGAGGGTGGGTTGGACCCTCCTCGGGGGGCAGGGGGGTTGTTGTTGTGTGCTCCGGTGGGCCTGGAGTTGAATGACGGCCCATTCCAGGGGGAATTGAGTGATTGTTCTCTCCTGGAGTTTAATGGACGTACATGTGTAGCTGGCATTTCTGTTTTTGCTGTGTTTTGTGCTGCTTGCGCCATGGACCAGCAAACTACTCAGCTCAGGCTCCTTGCCCTTTTTCCTCTTCCTCACCTTCCTCCTCTCCTGAGCTTCGCAAGAGGTGGAAGAAAATGTCGGCTATATGTTCTTTGTCCGGGAAGGACATGGAAAGGAAAGGGGGGTGCAGTGGTCAAAGTGAGCGTGGACGGTCGGGCGCTGGTGTTCCGCTACTTTGTTTTTCGCTGTTCACAGCTCCTCTACTTTTTGCACCCTTTTATCACCATTCCGGACCTGTTTTAGTGAAATTAGTGCACACTTGTCCTTTTCCCACCATTTGTCTGTTGCAGCTAATCTGATCTGTTTTCAACTCGATTGGCTGTCTACCGGCATGTCTGCAGCCCTGGCAAGCTGTGTTGTACGTTGCTCCCTTCCTTCCTACTCTGTCTCCCTCTGGGGTCACAGTTCCACTCCATTTTTGGTACTTTACTATCAATGATGTCCTCGCTAGTCTAGTGAGTCGCTCCTCTGGGTCGGCCGAGGCGGCGGCTGTCTGGGACCCGGTGGACGGTCGGGTGGATTCCAGCCTGAAATAGATTCATGCTGGTGCATATCTGGCCCGTGGCGAATATCTATGGCTCCTACACTGTGGAGGATGTGCTGAGTGGTTCAGGAGGTTGAAGGTGGCCATTGACGGTGGCTCTGACTGTGCCCCGCTGCTGCCTGACATGCTACGGCAGGTTGCTCTTTTGTCCGATCTGGCATTTGATGGAGTGCGTGGCTCAGTCTTGGTGCTGGTGTATCGGCCCGCAGGCATGTTCGTCTGTGGGACTGGAAAACGGAGGGGTCTCAGTCAGTGGTCGAAGTGTACAAAAAGAAGTAGTGGAACTATGTTCCCTGCTGGCCTGCACCCACTCCTCACAAACCCATCACCATACCCCCCCCTCCACACAATACAAACCCCAAACACATGCAGGTGTTGTTTAAGGGAACGTTCAGTGTAGTGCACTGAAAGTGCAAGTTTCAACTTCTTCCTACACTTTTATTTGAAAACGAAACCATTCCGGAACATTTCCTTTTTAAAATAAAAGTATAGGAACAGTAAACCTTAATTTAAAAAAGTAGAGGAGCACCGCTCCCAACCGCTCCCGCTCACTTCGACCACTGGTCTCAGTGGGTGGCTGCCCTTTAACTTCCTTTTGACGGTTCCAAACTTTTTGGTGATTTGCTTGCAGTGTTTTTCCGATATGGGCCCAGTGGTGCTTGGAGTCTTGGCTCAAGACACTGTCCGGATGGGTTCTCAGGTGAACTTCCTGTCTCCCTCTGTCCTGGTTTGCATGGTTCGTACTGCTGTTCTCCGCTCGCTGCCCAAGTAGTTGGAGATGGCAACGGCTCTGACCGAGTTACTTTTGAAGGCGGCTTTTCATGCTTGTTCCTTTTCCACAGCAGGGTCAGGGGGTTTTACTCGTGGGTGTTTCTGGTCCCCAAACCTTCGGGCGGTTGTTCACCTCATCTTGGACCTCGAGGCTCTGTACTGTGTCGTCCGGGAGAAACGCTTCAAGATGGGTCCTTTGCAGGACATTCTCCCGATGTTGTGTACAGGGGTCTGGTTGTTTTCCCTGGTTCTCCGGGTTGTATGTTACCAGGTGTCTCTCTGCCCCTGCCAGATGTAGTTCTTCCGTTTTACAGTGGGATCTCGGTGTTCAGTTCTGAATGCTCCCGTTTGGGTTGCGCTCTGCCCCCAGGGTGTTACCCGGGCTGGTGGCTCTTCAGTTTATCCCTAGATGGATGCCTGGTTGGTCGAGGTGGCCCTTCGGCGATCGATCCTGATTGGTCTCTGGCTGGTTTACCAGGCATTGCGGGGCTGGGGGTTTCTGGGGTACTGGCGTTTGTCTCTTGTGGAGCCTCTCGGGATCTGGTTTTTGTCAGGGCTCAGGTTTGCTCATAGAGTCAAGCGCCTGCTGTCTGTACTGGGCAGGGTTCACAGATGGCAGTGTGTCACGACTCACCTGTTGATCATGCCTCAGGGGCCCATGGCGTCTTACATCTTTTTGGTTCTGTGGGCTCGTTGTAATCTGCATCCTCTGGTGTCTTACCTACTCTACCACTGGCTCCTGGCTTCTCTGGCTTATGCTGCCTTGATCCTTGTGTCTCAGGCTCTGTGGGCCTCCTTACTGTGGTGGTTGCAGGTTCCATATCTCCAGCCGGGGCTGTCCCTGGTCCATCCTCCTTTGACCCCTCTTTCTCCAGGTGCCACCAGGGGGGGTACGTTGGGCATCCTCTCGGCCCAGGGGTTGTGGGCTCCGGAGGTGGGCCGTCGGTCATCCACTTGGAGAGATTGTTTGCCACTCTCTGGGGCCTGTTGTACTTCAGGAGGTTTTTCAGGTGGGGAAGTTGCTTCAGGGTCTCTCTTCTTCTCGTCCTTGCGCTGATAGTGGCCTTCCCCCCTTGGGATCTCCTTTTGGTCTTGAGGTTCCTTCGGGGGCACCTTTAGCGCCCCTTTCTAGTTTGTCATCGAGCTCCTTGCTCTACCGATTGTTTTCCTGATCGCTATCATGTCTGCCCATAGGGTGGGGGGGATTGGGGCTCTGTTGTGTCACCCCTCCTCCTTTTTCTTGCGGGTCCTCCCGAACTCTGTGGTTTTGCTGTGTGCTCCAAAGTTACTGCCTAGGGCTGTGTCTCGGTTTCGCCCCTTTCAGGATCTGGTTGTCCCTGCGTTTTCGGTTCCCACAGTCGCGGGCAGGGGTGGCTTGGCCTGCCTTTGATGTGCGGCAGGCGGTTCTTTGGTGTATTTAGCTCGGACTGCTCCTTTCAGGTGGTCTGGAAGTCGCTTGGTTGCTTTTTGCCCCGCTGCTGCGGATAGGAAGGGCTCTGTGGTTTTCCATTAGCTGGTCGCTCCGTATTGTTCTCTCAATGGCTTCTGTGGTTTTTCTGGCCGGCCTGTGCCTGCCCACGCAGGGTCGCTCTACCAGGGATTTGGCTGCTCCTGGCAGAAGCTAGGGGGTTTTCTCTGCAGGAGATTTGTGGGGCAGCCACCTGGGTAGATCAGAGCACTTTCGTCACCCTCTTTCAATTAACTGTCTCCCACTCTGGGGATGGTTCCTTTAGTGGGTTGGGGCTTTTGTCTGTTGGGATGAGATTACACGAGCCCAACCGGTTCAGTCCAGGATAGAGATGACTAACGAATACCATTAACAATCTCCTTCTCTGCATACACCTCTCAAACTCCAAACCAAACACAACCACAAACCTCTAGCGCAGCAAACCGCACAAACTTCACTACACTGCAACAACAAAACAAAAAAACACATAGACTCGCACATCAGCACACGACGACTACCGGCCGCATACACCCCAGGCCCAGCCGACGGAACCACCGGGCTGAGCCTGCCAACAGCACATCACTGCAATCTTGCACTTTTCCAGCCTCTACCCACTAACCCACCCTCCCCCCCTCTTTCAGAGCGCCAGAGCGCCAGGGGACCACTCCGGTGGTGATAGTGCGCGGTACAAATGACCTTTAACATTAACATTAACATGTGAGTTTGGAGTTCTTAATGGTGTGAGTTTTTGTTCTGCACTTTTTTGGATCTGTGTCTCATTGGGACATCTCCCGGTTGCTGCTATGGTATGCCTCATGAGGTAAGTACTGGGACGAGGAAGAGTGGACGTGGAGGTAATGCTCTGATTACTCACTGGGAATCTTCATTACCCCTACTTCTTCTCTTCATCGTCATAGTACCGACGACCCTCCTCTCCCTCCCTGGCGGGAAGGTCCCATGCTCCGGCTTGGATATGTTAAACTGGATGCCGTGAGTTAAGGGGAGGAGTTATAGGAAATAAAATAAATAGAAGAAGGTCCTATGTCGGAGGCAGGGGCCTCATGAGGTAAGTAAGGTGACGAGGAAGAGTGGGACTAGGAGTAATGAAGATTACATTTAAGTAATCAGAGCATTTTCCAATACTCATCAAACGAAGCATGCAGGTTTGTAGCTACTAAAAGTCGACACCGTTATTGGTCAACTTGGTGTGATGTGGCACTGGCCAAGCCTTGTGCTGGACTGGCCGTGTCACTGAACAAATGGACGCACAAACATGATAGTGGTGTTTCCGGAATGGACTTTTTTTTCTTAAGACAGTTCACTCTTATTATTTATGCTGCGTCATGACGTGCCTCCTCATGACGCATTGCCCACCTGTTCTCTACACCACACTTCGATTGGGAGGTAGGGGATAGGAAGCAGAGCTTGCTGGTTCCCATAGCACATGTGCGGAAGCGAGTCACCGGTACTTGAAGGTTGCTATCCGCCCTAACCTTGACGTGTTGGCGAATGTCCCATTCACCTTTACCCCACTTTGCTGGCGAGTCCTGCTGTGTGTTGCGTCACTTGTGTGTCCTGGTACAGAACGTCTACTGGCAGGCAGGAGACAGTCCACGTGCTAAACCTGTACAGGCGTCAACGTCTGAAGAACAGCGACGCACTGGCACCAAACTCTAATGTGCCGGGGTCAGTTGGCTGGGACAGGCCGACTCTGGCACGAGCGAAGCAGAACCCAACCTCGCTGTCAAAAGCAAACTGCGCAAGCGCGCCGCGCGTCCCAATCTCGCATGCGACGCTTGAACGACCAGGGCGCACCTAAAGGCGATTCCGGTTAGTCCCGTTCCTCCACACCTTTCCACAAAACGCCATGGCTGAATACTGCAGAATTGCCAGGGCTAGGCTCAATAACCCCTATGTGAGAGAGTGCAGCACAAATATTCAAAACAGTTCAATGGGTTATGGTGCTAGTGCTACCTGATTCAATGGTACAGAGACGCCAGCAACATTGTTAGTTTTAATTTGCAGCACAGCTGAAGAATGAGCACATCTTTTTATATTTGACAAATAGGTCTGTGATAGTGATTCAAGCACATAGCTCCTTTGAGCATGTGATGGACATTGGGCTTGGTGCCCTTTAATACATTTTTTCAAGAAGCGAGATGGACATTTGAGAATATTTTAGTGGGAGTGCCAAGGCAGGGAGAGGTTTAAATCCAACGATCAAGCAAAATGTATAAAAAAAATTCTAAAATCTATCACAGTTCACTAACGGAGACATACATGAGGCTGCCTATGATGCAGGTTTTCTCTAGTGAAGGCCAAGCCTCCTGTGCAACCACAAAGACCATAAGAACACTTCAAGCAAGATGTGATGTATCAAGGAATAGAATTGCTGTTTAGTTCCAGATTGGGAATACATCGTTCTGGTTCAGTTTGTAAAGACATCACTGTCTATAATAAAGAACATCTGTCACTCAGTATGTAAACAATTCAATCACTGT
The DNA here is from genome assembly GCF_040938575.1 of Ambystoma mexicanum. Taxonomy (NCBI): domain Eukaryota; kingdom Metazoa; phylum Chordata; class Amphibia; order Caudata; family Ambystomatidae; genus Ambystoma; species Ambystoma mexicanum. The sequence continues at coordinate 384,042,439 of NC_090925.1, forward strand.
GTAAATCACCCTAAATCTGTTAATTAACCACCCTCTTTCTGTAAATCACATTTGAGAAAGAGGAATTCAATAAATAGCACCAATTAGGGTTTCTGCCTGATTTACATAAAATCAAAGAGGATTTTCAGAACATAAGAATGAGCACATCTTTTATGTTTGGCAAATAGGTCTGTGATAGTGATTCAAGCACATAGCTCCTTTAAGCATGTGATGGACACTGGGCTTGGTGCTCATTTCATTTCTCACAACGATCACCCTAAAAGTAGAATGTTGGCAAACAACAAACCATGTATACTCAACAGGACAACCTCAGCTCCCGGGTGTGAAATGTAGACTGCCCTTCTTAAGGTTTGCTTCTAATTTAGCTAAATGCATTCCTTTCACAGCTTTTAAATGGACTTCTCGGCCTGCAATTCTCAACTAGTGTGTGCTTTCAGACTCCTGACATGCATAGGTGCCCAACACCTGGGCTTGTCCCATGCCACGTTACGCCCTGCTGATGCCATACAAACATACCTATGTGATATCAACTCTGTGGCAATGATTACATGTTTGGCATAGTGGTTAAACATGCAGTCTTTAGAAATGTTGCACTGTTCTGCTAAAATTCCTAGTTAAGTACTAGAGGAAAGTTAAGTACTAAGAGGAAACTCTCCTCTTCTAGCTGCATTTGTGTTGAGGAAAATTCCTCAACACAAACGCATTACTTAATGTGATACTTCCACATGTGAAGCATATTGCATATCCCCAATTCAGTAACAATAATTCTGTTGGCCGGTATAACCGAAGGAACCCCATTGTGGTTGGGAATGTTATGTTACAGGGATATATACCACGCACTAGTGCCATTTGCATGTTCTCGAGGTGTTCTGGCAGATCTAAAAGAGTGGGTGAGGTAGGTTAATAGGGAGAGGAAAACTTTAAGAATGCTTTGCTGTTTTGTTGATGGATGCAGACCAGTAGTACCCTGATCCCTACATGCAGTTCTGCTTCTAGGTGGGGGTGCCTTTCTGGTGAGGTGCTTGTGCAGGGGATGTCTGAGGTATCCTGGGGTGGGCTTATATCTTAGGTAGTGGGAAGTATGCAGCACCTGGTTCCGGAGGAGGGAACACAGGAAGCATGCAGCTGTGTGTACCAAGAAGACAACAATTGAGGCAGATTCTCTAGGAGATTACAGAGTCGTCCCAGAGAGGACAGAGTCCAGGTGGGTTTCCTAGGAACAACTGTGCATGCCAAGTGTTCAAGTGGCGATATCTAGGAAGTATTAAGCAATAAGCCCCGAGACGCGGGGGCATTACCGAGTCAGGTAAAGCCCTGTGGCCCATAGTTACAGGCCTGAGCGAAGCAATTCTGAAGTCATTCAAAAAATAGGAAAAATGTAAACAAAGAAAATGGCCGCCATCGAAAGGAGAGAAGGGACTACTTGTAGTCCCTTCTTCCTTTCCATGACAGCCTGATGCAGATCAGGAGCGGACGCGGTGGGGCCAGAAGTGTTCCTAGCATGTCTGCTCCCGAAATGGACCAAAAAGAAGGTAAGTGGGGTTGGGAGGGCGGGGAGGGGATTGTTTGGATTGGGGGAGGGTGCGGGAAGGGCGAGGGAAAACACCTGAATCACTGGCGGGGGAAGATGGCAGCCTCCAGCCGTGTGGTGGCTTGGAGCAGGGATTACCCCGTTCCATGCCTCCTCATTGACCGAGGGGCTGCCACACACCCCCCACGCTGGGGACAAAGGAAAAGAACATCAGGAGAGCGATTCCTGGTCAGGTAAAGCCCCAGCGAGGACCAATCAGATTGATTGTTACAATCTGATTGACCCTCGCCGGGTACTAATGTTGGTTAAATCACTGTAGGGCCTTAACAGTACTGAGTGTTAGCAGTGATTCACAGCGAGTCAATGCTGCCCTAGGCTACATGGCACCAAATTCTCAATGGCATAGTTATTATATAGCACATGCTGAAGCAAGCACAGTCATTGATAGGATACTTCGGTGGTAGTACCCAAATTGATTGTTTCCAATTGACCACATGGTAAATCTGGCCGAATTCAGCCAGTACCATTCGATCGTTTGGAAATTATCAATTTGGGTATTCATTACCAAACATGTGGCGCTGGAGTGTCCACTGCTCCCCATGTTTGGTAGTGATGGCCTTTGGAGGTAGGGGGACAAGAAGAAAAAAAACAGATCCTGCGGCGTCAGATCCGACCCGCGTAGGAGGGACAGACTCGACGCTGCAGGTTCCGAAGATGAGCAGACCCTCAAAAGGTAAGTAGGGGGTTGGTGGGTGCTTTCAGTTTGGCCGGATTTGGCAGTGGCAAAATTAGCTTTGTGGCCGAATTGGCAAAAGTCAATTCGGCAGTGAACAATTGTGCCACGGGCAAACCGTATACATCCACTTCGGCTCGTAAAGGTGTGTTGGGAAGCCAGAATTGTTGGAACTTCAAATGATCCTACGTAGTACAATTCCCTGTGATCTAAGAGAACGCTGGTCCTCATATCTCTTCCCTGTGTCTCAGATGCTTTTTAGAAGTATGTCAGTGCTTTATCTCAGTGCTCTCAGTTAGCATGGGCTGATCTTCCTTTGTATGAGTTTGCACATGCAGGCGTGAAGAGCTCCAGTGAGTGATGCAGAGCGCTTAAAAATTGATTATTTTCTTGGCTGTCAGCCAGTGGAAGGATCCTAAATCTGAGTCTCCTTCCTGTTGAGTCTGAGGAATAATCTTACCACCTGGTTCTGGATGTGTTGATGTTTTTTAATAAGGTAATCCGAAATGCCACGTTGCATATTCTTATTCATACAAGAAAAATGTGAAGGGATTCATGTATATGAAGTTTTCTTCTTAACATTTTATCATGGGTTATAATCAACTTACACAGTTTTATGTGCATTACAGAGTCTGGCCATGAAAGCAGCAGTGCCCATGCAACTCATTAATTATATATATCACTTCACATTGAGTCTACTTTCACAACGTTATGTAATTTCTGATATCTAAAATAATTATGCATTCCAAATTTAAATATGAGAAAGACAATATTGGCAATACAAGTCCAAACATGATTTTTCTACCTGAACTTGATACATAATTGTACATTGGCTATAACTCGCTCATCACACTTCTTGTTGGCTGTGGTATGTGCCACCAAATTTAGCCAGTGTTCCCACAGTTCCAGGTACTGGTGAAATTAGTTCATACTCCCATCTACCCACATTCAGTCCATGCACTTATCAAAGCACTGACACACAATCCAATCTCGATATATGTTCTCAGCATTCTCCATTCATAACCAGCAATATGATGACCAAACTCCTTTGTGGTAAAAAGGCTAGGATAGGCCTTATCTGCCAGATTGCGCATGGGTGATAGCTGAATTACATTACTATTGCATTCATTTGTGGGTTCGAAGGTTTGTCGATTGTCCATTAAAATCCTTAGGTTTTTTACCACTTTTGAATTTTCCAAGCAGGACAGGTGTTGCGGCTGTGATGTTGGGCAAAGAGCTTGTGATCTATATTTTTCTAGGATCAGCTTTAAGCTGTTATTCATCATCCATGTGATCAATTGAGTAAGCCCGCTGGTGACGGTGGTATCTGTCCGTTTTTTTCCCCTCACTCATTCGTACAGGCCACCATTGAAAGGTCGTGGTCAAATCTTGCAAAGTGCATAGGCCGGGAACAGTCATGCAAGAACAGCCGCCGTAAGAATCAGCGTGTTGTAATGGCGGTTTTTCACTCATTCTTACATGCATTGGCCAGTGTTATCTGCCTGATTGTTCATTAAAACTGTACCACCTCAAATAGTTGTATTACATTTTATCTTGTTGGAATTAGTTTAAAATTGCACATAAAACGTAGTATCAAATTGTATTGTTAAATAGCAGGAGTGTTGTCTACTTACAGTGTGCAGTCGTCACTGTGGAGTTTTCTCCTCAGTCCTCTCATGATAGACACTTACTTCCACTGAGGTACGTGGATAGTTTATTGGCTTGCACCCAAAGATTTAATTATTGTACTTAACCTTCTTTGATCTATGTAATGTGAAAGAGTGGTGCCCACCCCTCATCCGTTTCTTTTAGCAGTTGTGCCATTCCTTCCAGGAATCCAATAACTGACAACAGTTAAAGTAGGTTTAATGTGATTTGTTAAAGGGATTTACATAGTGTGGGACAAAGTGAAATAAAGGAATTGAATAAACGTCAACTAAAATGTCCGGTTGGTTCTCTGGGTTATAACTTACTAAATTCTCAGAAAGGATCTGCACTTAATAACAACTAAAAGTTAAAGATTGCACTTCTCCGTTTCACTGTTTCTCCCAGGGTTCCCTTCCTGGGAGGGATCTTGTAGCAGGAATTTTGGTACACTCCCAAGTATCGCTGCGATCTGGGGTTGCGTGGAGAACACAATCCTGTATTGGTTTCAGAGTGATGGTGTTCACTTCTTAGTCCTTTTCCTTGAGGACTTGGTCTTTCGCGTCTTAAGAGTCTTTTCCCTTTGGAAGACATAGGGAGGCTTTCTGCATCAACGTTCTGTTCGTTTTTTGCAAGGTAACGTGCGTGTAGAGTAATGAGGGCTTTGGGCAGAGAATATGGTAGCTCATATCTGGCAGCACCCCGGGGGCGAAACAAAATTCGACACTCCCCCCGGCACCTCCGTCAAGGCGCAGCCAGGGCCAGTACGGGAGGGTGGCCCCAGCCCATTGTTTGGATGGGCTAAATCCGCCCAATTTGAGGAGGTTGCAGGAAGAAAGCAGCATTTTGCCTTAGATGTCTGAGTGCTAAGCCCAGAGGTATGATGGGAAAGGGGTGCTACCAAGATTCTGTCAGATGTCTTATCTGGCAAAGCAGACTATTTACATTTAAACATTAATTAACGTGTCAGCAGCAGAAAATATACAGCGGCAGAGGACAAAAGTCTGCCCAGGCGATATTAATATACCCTATGATGTCATCCAGCCACGCCTCGGCCCCCCAAAAATTGGGAGGCTGACACCACCACAACCCCAGCTCAGGGAAGCTCTTCAAGGCTCCTCTGTGTTGGGTGGCGCCCTATGTAAAAGAAAAGCTCACAGCACGTGCACAAAGCTTTTCTGTCCTGATATCTAGGCCTGGCCCAGGAAACTCCCAAATCTGTATCCAAGCCCAGATTCATAAGACTTGGCAGGAGACTGAATGCAGAAACAGCCAGACCTCACACATCCTGTTCAAAAGACGTCGTAATTAGTATATATGTCTTGCAATATACAGACATTTGCTTGTTAGGGTGCGTATTGTGACCAATGAAAACAGCATAGTCCAACTTCCATTACTCACTCAAAAGGATTTGTTGCGGAATCACTATCACAGACATGTTTCCAATTCAAAGGTGTGGGCATTCTTATAAAAGTAAAGAGCATTTTAGGAACATATGTTGCCACAATGCTCTTTGCTTTTATGATAAAGGGCAGGTTTGGCAACAACCCTTCTGCTCTGCCCGTCTCTTCTCCAAGGAGGAGGGGGAGCCAAGAGTATGTATTTTTTGGGCAGCAGCACCTTATTTCAGTGACAAGCCCCCCTCGCCAAAACAGGAGCAGAGAGCCTTAATTTAAATAGGGCTGCCACCAAGCCAGATCAGGGAAGCCTATCCAAGCTGCTCCTCCATGCTGGCGTGGCAGAGGCGCCTAACATATGTGAAAAGCTCCTACCTGTCACAGGTTTCCCCTTTTCTCACCTGTTTTCTCTGTTTTGCGGAGTCCCTTGTCGGGGTTTTCTTTCAAGCAGTTCGGGTCTTGTACAAGCCCGCTCGGCCGTCTTTGGATTCCAGGTTTCGTTCAGCTTCTTCGTCCGGGATGTAGGAAACTCCAGGAAGCTTGGAATGGAGGCAGCACACGGAGGCGGTCTGCGCGGAACGCGGAAGAGACAGAATCAAGGAAGGTAGTAGGAAAGGAGAAGGAGGAAGGTCCGGGAACCAGGAAGCAACACAGTTCAGGGGAACGAACTACAGAGCACGTCAGGCCACAGCTATCGGTAGCGTTGAGACACGAGGAACCGCAGGGGAGTGGATAATTTATAGAACGTGCTGCATAGGACGTAAAGGTCGATACACCGTGTTCCGTGTATACGGCCATATTGGGTGTACTACAGCGAGTAACCCCCGATGTGCCAGGGACCAGGAAGACCAGAAGCGGCGTGATCGATGGATCATGACAGCATGCCCCCTTCTAAAACCCGTTCCACCGGGTTTACCTGGATGTATTCGGTGGAATCTTCTGAGCAATCTGGGGGAATTTACATTCGAGACTGGTTCCCAGGTACGTTCACTGGGTGGATAGCCCTTCCATTCCACCAGGTATTGAAGTCGCCCTCGTCTATATCGGGAGTCACAAATACGAGAAACTTCATATTCCAGCTGGTCATCGACAATCACAGGACTAGGTCTAAGAATAGTCCGGGTGGTTTGGATGAATGGCTTCAATAGCGATTTGTGAAAAACTGGATGTATCTTCTTCCAGGAGTCCGGAAGTTGGAGTCGAAAGGCCACAGGATTAATGATTTCTTTTAGAGAGAAGGGCCCATAATACCGGGGAGCCAACTTATTCGGTCTGAGATGTCAGGGCAGAAGTTTCGAGGATAGCCATACTTTATACCCAATAGAGTAAGAAGGTCCTGGTCTTCTCTTTGAATCTGCATAGTGCTTGGTTTGGATTCGCGCACTTTCAAGATGTTCCTTGGCATCTTTCTGTACATTGATGAGTGTTTCGATCCAGGAATCGACAGTTGGAACAGGTGTTGGGTGTGGAAGAACAGGAGGTAAGACCGAAGGGTGGAATCCTTGGCTGCAGAAAAAAGGGCTGGTCTTAACAGCCGAATGATCCGAATTATTGTAGGCGAATTCGGCCACTGGTATTAAAAGTGACCAATCATTCTGGACTTTGGTAGAGAAGCAACGAAGATATTGTTCAAGGGTTTGATTAACTCGTTCTGTGATACCATTGGTTTGGGGATGATATCCCGAGGAAAGAGCTGGTTGGATCCCTAATATCCTGCAGAGGGGTTTCCAAAACTGAGAGATATACTGTGGTCCTCTGTCCGATATGAACTTGGAAGGAAGTCCATGCAGTCGGAAGATGTGTTCCAGGAAAATACCAGCACGTTCTCATGAGGATGGTAATTTATACAGAGGAGTAAAGTGAGCCATATGAGTGAATAGGTCAATGGTGACCATGATAGTGGTATAACCTCTGGAAGGTGGCAATTCCACAATGAAGTCTGTAGCTATGATTTCCCAAGGTCTTGTTTGTGGAGTTGGCTGCAATAAAAGACCTGTTGGCTTCTGGGTATCATGTTTGTTCTGATTACAGACAGAACAAGATTGAATGTACAGTTGTACGTCTGTCTTCATCTTGGGCCACCAAAATTGTCTTTGTATTAGACGGAGGGTGTTGGAAATACCACGATGACCAGAGTGAAGAGTATCATGGCAGAGATTTATCATCCTTTGTTGTAGTTTCTGTGTGGGGATGACCAGGTTAGTATCCTTGAACAAGTATCCGTCCTTGATTCTTAAGTCCCTTTGATTCTTCTCTGAAAGTCCTTTCCTAAGTTCCGAAGTCTGAGTTTGCACGCAAATCTGTTCCAGGAGGTTGTTTGCTTGAGCTACAAATATGGTATGAGGAAACATCTTGGGATACGTCCGATCCTCCGGAGGTTCATAGTCTGAACGACGAGAAAGTGCATCAGCTATTACATTTTGGGTTCCAGGGACATGGTGAATCTGAAACTGATATTGGGCAAAAAAGAAGGCCCACCAAGCTTGGTGACTATTCCTACATTCCAGGGCTTGCAATACTTGTAGGTTGCGATGATCCGTGCGGACGTGGACTGGAAATTTGGCTCCTAGGAGTAAATGACGCCACTCTGTGAAGGCTTGACGGATGGCTAGCAGCTCTTTCTCTAGGAAGGAGTAATGGGTTTCACTAGGAGTTAATGTCCGAGAAAGGTAGGCAATGGGATGTTCCAAGCTATCCACGAATTGCTGTTTTAGAACGGCTCCAATGGCGTAATTGGAGGCATCTGTCTCCACTATGAATGGTCGATTAACATCAGGCTGAGCAAGAATGGGAGCTTGTGTAAATTCAGACTTTAACTGTTAGAAGGCTTTCTCTTGGGCCATGGTCCAATGAAAGGGAACATCTTTTTTCAATAAGGCAATTATTGGTTGGACAATCTCGGAAAAGGAAGGTATGAATTTCCTATAAAAATTAGCCAACCCCAGGAAGGATTGTATCTGTTTCACTGAGGCGGGGCTAGGCCAGGATAAAATAGCCTTGACCTTGGACTGATCCATACCGATTCTATCGGGAGTAAGGACAAACCCTAGGTAGTGAACAGTAGAAGTATGGAAGATGCATTTCTCGGGCTTCGCCAGGAGTTTATTTTCGCGTAAGCGTTGTAAAACTGCTTTCACATGTTCTTCGTGCTTGAGAGGGTCCTTCGAAAATATTAGAATATCATCCAGATAGACAAGCACAAAAAGGAACAGCATGTCCGAGAACACTCGATCCATGAAACGTTGGAACACCGCTGGGGCATTAGCAAGTTCAAAGGGCATGACTAAGTACTCAAAATGCCCAAAGGGTGTTCCAAAGGCTGTCTTCCACTCGTCACCTGCCCTGATACGAATCAAATGATAGGCGCCCCTGAGATCCAGCTTGGTGAACACAACTGCGCCTCTAACTGCCTCCAGGATGTCTGAGATCAAGGGCAACAGATAGCGGTCCTTGAGAGTACATTGATTTAGACCTCGATAATCCAGACATGGTCTGAGTTCTTTAGTGTCTTTTTTAGGAACGAAGAATAGGGAGGCCCCTGATGGAAATTTAGATGGTCGTATGGTTCAATATGCGAGATTACTATCCAGGTATTCACGAAGGGCTTTCTTTTCAGGTTCTGATAGGATGAACATCCTTCCAAATGGAATCACTGCGGAAGGTTCTGTCTCAATAGCACAATCTTCAGGTCTGTGGGGAGGTAAGGCCTGAACAATGGCGGAGGAGAAAACATTGGAATATTCCTGGTAAGCCTCCGGGACCCGGATGATGTTTGAAACTGAGATTGTGTTCTGATGAATTGTAGGAAACTCCTTAGATGGTGTAGGATCAAGGTCTGGATGTAAGCAGTGGGACATACAAAACTCAGAACCCAGGAACAAGGATCCCGCTGCCCAAATTATATAGGGATTGTGTCTTTGAAGCCATGGTATTCCCAAAACAATGGGGTAATGGGCGGCCTTGATGATGTCAAATCTTATCCTTTCTCGATGTTGATTTATAGCATGCTTGATCTCCTTGGTCTGCAGGGTTATGGGTCCGGAAGAAAGGAGTCTTCCATCAATTGCTTCCACAGGTTGCATGATAGTCCGGGATTCGTAGGGAATATGGTGTTTTAAGACCCATTCATGATCTATGAATACCCCCATAGCTCCACAGTCGACCAGTGCCAGGATGGGGTATATTTCTTTCTTGGATGTTGTCAAAAAGGCCTGTAAGATTACCAAGGAATTTTGTCCAGGAGAGTTCAAGGATGGAATAGAGGTGGAGCAGACATCTCTCTCCCGAACCTGCGCTTCGTTTAGGATCGGGAGCTGGCGTTTCCCGAGCGCCGTGGGGGGGGGGCAATCGGACATTCTCTTACTAAATGTTTGTTGGATGCACAATACATACATAATCCAATATGAATCCTTCGCATCCTCTCTTGTGGTGTAATGGGTCCACGGAAGGCCCCTAATTGCATAGGTTCAGGCTCATGGCTTGGAGTAGAAACGCCTTCTGAGCTCGAAGGGGTTCCAATGGGGTTTTTCTGGAGAGGTAACTTGGTTTTCTTCTTTTCTGCTTTTCTCTCCTGAATGCGAAAGTCAGTCTGTAGAACGAGATCCATTAGGGCTTGAAAGGAACCCGGGCGTGCCACTCTGGCTAGTTCGTCCTTGATCTCTTTGTTTAGCCCTCTTCCAAATAAAGTAAAACAAGCTTCAGAGGACCAATCCGCTTCCTTAGCCAGCTATTTAAAGCGTGTGACATACGTGAGCAAGTCTTTGGTACCCTAATGAAAGTCGAGTAGCCGTTCCTGGGCACTGTAAACTTGCTCTGGGCGTTCGAACATGGTCTTGAGGGCCTCAATAAAGCCGTTGTAGTCATCCAGGAGAGCATCACCAGAGTTAACCAATGGGGTGGCCCAGGTCAAGGCATTCCCGGAAAGATGTGAGATTATAAAGCCAACTTTAGCCCTGGGCGTAGAAAAATAATGAGGCTTAAATGTAAAGTGGACCAAACAAGAATCTAGGAATCCACAAAGGCTCTTTGCTGAACCGTCGAACTTATCAACGACGCCGCCTAGAATTACACTCTCCTTCGTGGCAGAATCACGGGATAACACCAATTGTTTTAACGCAGCGTTTTCCGCCTTTAAGTTTTGCACTTCGGTCGTCAGCTCTTGCATGCCACGCATAAGATCCTGGACGGCCGCTTCCATGTCTGTATCGAGATCGGTCAGGTGGCGTCTCAATCTGTCACAGGTTTCCCCTTTTCTCACCTGTTTTCTCTGTTTTGCGGAGTCCCTAGTCGGGGTTTTCTTTCAAGCAGTTTGGGTCTTGTACAAGCCCGCTCAGCCGTCTTCGGATTCCAGGATTCGTCCAGCTTCTTCGTCTGGGATGTAGGAAACTCGAGGAAGCTTGGAATGGAGGCAGCACACGGAGGCGGTCTGCGCGGAACGCGGAAGAGACAGAATCAAGGAAGGTAGTAAGAAAGGAGAAGGAGGAAGGTCCGGGAACCAGGAAGCAACACAGTTCAGGGGAACGAACTATGGAGCACGTCAGGCCACAGCTATCGGTAGCATTGAGACGTGCGGAACCGCAGGGGAGTGGCTAATTTATAGAACATGCTACATAGGACGTAAAGGTCGATAGACCGCGTTCCGTGTATACGGCCATGTTGGGTGTACTACAGCGAGTAACCCCCGAAGTGCCAGGGACCAGGAAGACCAGAAGGGGTGTGATCGATGGATCATGACACTACCAAGGTGGGAGAATGTAGGGCACCACTGCAGGGCCATCATGGGGAAGCCTTTTATTCTACATAGACATAGGGCACCACGGCCACTGCCGCGCCAGCCCAAAGGAGCTTTTTAAAGGTTTCTCTACGCTGGCATGGTGAAAGCTATGGCGCCTGATGTAAATGATATTAGTTTGGTGTCCTGTTGCCCATGCCTAATGACAACTCTGGTTCTGGATGTGGACCAGGAGCAGTTGGCAGGATAAGAGGGTGGCCAACTTCCCTGCCTCAGGATCCCATTGGTGCAGACCTTGCTTCAAGAGCCAGCAAGTCTCACTGGCATCCTACTTTCTCAACCCCCCTCTTGTCATTAGGTGTTTCAGATCTTCTAGATCTCTGAATAAGATCTCCCCATTCCTCTTTACCTCCTGGTAATCTGCAACGTCTGACTCTCCTGAGCAAACCACTCAGGGTCTTCACTCATCCACCTCTCTTATTAATTCTTGTACCAACATCCTGCCTCTTTCTTCTAACTTGTTCCCTTAACAACCCTATCTCTCATCATATGTTACCACTTTGCCTTGGTTGTCCTCCAAGGAGTCAAATATGTATCTCTCTCCTTAGTTATCAGCCCATACTCACATCGTTCGACTTCTAACGTTCTCCTGGCCAGCTCTGTTTTACCCTCCTGTTCTGCAGTCACTGTCACCCACCTTGCCATCTTCTTGCCACACTCTTGTTCCCTTTGCCCTTTTCCACTCTCCTCCTTTGTTTGATCACTCCTTTTAAAACCTCTCCTTTGGAATGCTCTATTCCTCACTACATAACACATCTACGCTTTCTCCTATAAGTATCCAACTGTCACTCTTAATATCCTGTAACAACTTTACCTCCATCTCGCTACTCCCTTTTTTCATCCCCCTGGGTACCTCCAAATTCCCAATCGTTAGTCACCTCACCATCTTCTTCACTGTTCTTGGCATTGCTCTTTTCTCCTTCTTTCAGGATGTTAGCCCCTTCTTTGGTTCTCCTGCCTCCACTCCTTCTCCTGTGTGGTAAGCTTCCAGTTCCCAACCAGTGATCTCCTTTTCTTCTTCGCCCAGCTTTGATAACTCTGGTCACTTGCAGTCACTCTTCTCTACCAGTTTCCTCTCTCACTTTCCTTCTTTGTCCCTGTTGGCACCTCCGAAGCAATAATCTCCTTGCCACATTCTTCACCCTTTTGGATTGCACTGTGGGTGTCACCTTTCAAAGCAGATGTCCCCCCTCTCTCACTCTGGCCCCTCCAGTCCCTTTGGCCACCATTCTGAACCCACTTGCCTCTTGCTTGCATTCTGCTGCTTTCCTCCCATCCCCTAGGTCTCTTCTCCAGCTTTGAGACTCTGGTATATCCCAGCCTATGGAGTCTCCCCCAGTACCCAGCCCCCTGCTTCAGGGTCTGCTCTTTCTCCTTCTCCTTGGCCCATTTAACTCTAAATGAAGTTCTTGCTCACGGAACAGCAACCTCATCATGAAAAGTCCTGCCCCTTTTGCAGTGGCCTGACTTGACCTCTTGGCACGGCCCTTTAATGATTGTAGATGGCTGTGTGTGATTGTAGAGGGATTGGTCAATGTTTCCTATGCCCTGATGTTCCCTTAGCTCCACCCGAAGAGGGTTTCTTACCTAGTTGATACATTTGTGTAGGCTTTGTCCAGGAATCTTGTGATATTTTTTTCTTCATGCCAGAAGTGGGTTTGTGGTCTCTTCTTCTCCAGCCCTGGGCTCATCCCCTTGGTTTGGTTCTAGTGATTGCAAATGTGATTCTCCACATCCCGTGTACGAGTCATCTGTATGTGGTGGTTTCAAAGTGAGAATCAAGAGTCTGAGAGAGTTTGTTTGGCCATACATAAATGCAAGGGCTGGGGCCTGGCAGTGTAGCAGCATCCTCTCTGGCATTAGCACTGACCCCGGCAACAACCCCACTTGTTCCTATATTCTGTCTGGGTGACTGTTTGTTTGGTACACGTTCTCCTTTCATTGATGACTCTGTGACACGATCTGAGCTGATCTTACTACTGAGGACGCAGTCTTCCCTGCCGCGCCACTGGGTCTTGTTAACGGGCCGGTCTCAGGAGGGTGTCCCATGTGACTGGTTCCCACCTTATGATGCGAACTAAGTGAAGGGGGACCAGTGGATCCTCCCCATATTACCCTGGCCCCATAAACCTTTAGCTTGGGGAGGTACATGTGCCCCTGAGCCACCCCACTAGGCGTCGTCAGAGCCAGTCAGTGGCCACTGTCACATATGCTGGCCCTTACAACGAGCTCCCCCTCTGGACACTTACAATGATGTTTGCGGGCAGATGGAATTTCTAGGGGACTTATTGGGAGGGACCTGGATCTCTCATTCTCAAATGACAGAAGTAACTCACGGAAAGGGTCAGGTACAAAGAAAAATAGTACCTACGTTCTCATCCACTACAGGGCACAGTTACAGCCAGCAACACAATTAACCCCATTGAAGCATGGGTTCCCGTTACTAACACACAAGCACTGGCATTTCTGTTGGTGAGAAGCCCACACATACTAACAAACAGCACACAGGCACTAAGCCACAAAAAGTAACCATTCAAAATTGTGTACAGCCTCTAAAATCTGAAATACCCTCAGGCCAGGAAACGTGTTCCATACTCCTGCACAACACACTATGTCAGTGACCATAGGTTTAAGAACCACCCTCAGGCTAGTGTCTTTGGTAGGGAAAACCGGTACAATGATATGACATTTGCAGGATATTAACAGGAGGATAAAGATCTCAACTAAGCTTCCACGAAAGAGGGGGCTAACAAAGAGATCAGTTGGGTTGGAAGGAAACAAACATTTAAAATTGGGTTTTCATTTATGGATTCCAAAATGGCGAACGTGGCTTGAAGGTGTACCTACTGAGCTCCGGCACGCCGATCTTCATCAAGCCCGAGGGCTGGCGATTTAAAATGAATAGATGCCACTTTGAAGACCCTATGATGAAGGTGGAGAGTGTTACAACATAAGAGGCAGCAGATTGACCATAAGGAAACGAGCTGTTAAGCTGGGAATATCCTTGAACATCGGGTAGGGTATGGCCCGGATACGAGAGGCTCTAATCTGGTGACAAAGATGGAACGGTGTGTCCCCATGGATTTGTGTGGCTCCTCAGCTATGATGGCACTATAACTCAAAGAGGCAGGTACAGCAGTGAAGCCTGAGACCCCACGTTTAAGAAGATATTGGAAAAAGGAAGACTGCGTGGGGACGACAGCCGGGGAGTGGCCGTACAGGTAGACAGCTGTGGTTGAAAGCAGATAGATACATACACAGAGAACAACATCTTGTCTAATGCCATGACTAGAAGCGCAAAATTATTTTTCGGTAGAAGTGAGTTGGTGTGCCGCCCCCAGGGATATTATACGCAGCGCTCTCGGGCTGGAAGAGTTGAGACAGAGCCACAATTCATACATGGGAGCATTCAAACCACAAATACGGATATATCTGTCAAAGGGGCGTGGCTAACAGCCATGCAGTAAGGACGCACTTTATACTGCTCCCGTTCGATCCAGCATAATCCTCCACAAAGAAGCGAATTCTGTCAGTGCTGCAAGCTGTCACTGCACAATATGAGTGCTGTACACTCCGAGAGCTGCACAAAGTATGATTAGGAAGAACAGCAGTGGTAGAACATAGAACAAGCCTGCGACAGGAACATCCCCGAAAGACGGGCCACAACCAAGATCACATTGAAGACAGGGACCGTACCTCGCACTGTCCTGGAATTCGTAGAGGAATCACCAGTAGAGTGCTTGTGAAGCGGGCCACCAACATCAGCCCCCGACGCAGTGGAGAGGGACGGAGAGCGGAGGCAAGTGATATAACATCAGTGCACTCTGCGACCGCACTGGCGCGGACTAACATCAGAGAAGAGACAGCCCGGAGGGACGGCAGAACGGCAACCACACGGCAGCGCAGAGCGCAACATCAAACCAAGATAGGCACCTGCAGAGGGTCGACACCAGACGAGTGAAGCTGAGGAGGGCAGAGCACGGGTGACACCCGGAAACAAAAATCGACAGTCCGGAAAGTACGCTGATCCTTGGAGTGGAGTACAGGCGGTAAGAAGAAACCCCATTGCACAGGCCTGCCACCAGACGACACCACGCGGCAGATCCCGGAAGGGCTACGCTAAGGCTTTGACATCATAGGTAGTACTAGTGATCAAGGAGAAGTGAGCCTTAGGGAGGAAAGGGGCACACATCCCCCGAAAGGAGTTATTTGCGCATAGTATGACCTAAGTAAAGAATACATCTGATGTACAGTGGAGGGGCTGGGGAGAGCAGCATGTGAACATTGACGGTTATCGAAAGGCACCACAGAGAGGGACCCTGGAGCACGCCACAAGCAGTCACCAAGCAAAGGCGTGGAGCTAACAGGTGCAGATCAACAAATAGCGTGCTGACAGCCAAGCTTGCATAGAGGTCTGCACCCAAGAACACAGCACAAAAGAGGGTAGAAACAGCCTGTACAGACACGGCGTGAATAGTAGAGAGGAGACAATACAGCCGAAGTAGAGGCGGCACGTGTACTTAAAGAAGCAGCGCCAGAGGCAGGCTCACTAGGCCGGAGCATGGGCAGGGCCCAGACCTGAGAAGGAAACACAAGGGGTGAGGCAAGGCTGAACGGGACCCATTCCCGGAACAGCTGAGACGATACATCCGACTGGACACTAGCTGCAAGAGAATAGCAGAGGCATTCACATATCTTCCAAGGCCCGCAAAAACAACCCACATTGGACACATGTATCACAGGATGGGATCAACAAGTACTCCCAGCCATAGCAGCACTGACAATTGCCCTGGAAACCAAAATGGATGCCATCAGTATAGACGTAAGCCTACTAAGACAAGATGTCAGGGCATTCACTGAAAGAACTGGAATGTTGGAGAAACAGGTGGCAGAAAATACACTAAGCCATAAAGGCAATACAGAAAATATATCGATCTTGCAACAGCAAATGAAGAATCTGGAAGGTAGGTTGGAAGATGCAGACGGGCGAGCAAGAAGAAATAACGTTCGTATCATGGGACTTCCGGAGGGAAAGGAAGAGGCTAAGGGGCTAACCCCACAAACTTTGTGGAAAGCATGCTCCTGCAGGAAGTGGGCACGGGCACTCTCACCCAGGGATTCACAGACGAACGAGCCCACAGGTCTCTGGCCAGAAAACCACTGCCAGGTGCCCCACCATGCCCCATTATAGCCCGGATCCTGAACTACAAGGACAGAGAAAAGATCCTGGAATACTTCAGGGGGGCGGGGGGCAAGATACAAGCATCAGCCCAGATCACGGCATATCCAGATTATACTCTACAAGTACAAAAAGTGAGAATGCACTATGCCACAGTGAAAAGAAGATTACGCAAATCTAATCTGAAATACATGCTGTTGTACCCAGCGAAATTAAAGGTCATACATTACAGCCAAGCACTATTCATTGATGCCCCAGAGGAAGCACATAGGTGGATGGACGAGACTAGCCTGCCGTCAAATGCTGAGACACAGTTAAATGACACGACGGATGAGTGAAGGGAGCCCCGCACAGATGACAGAATTGGTACTGCGGAACCAGCACCAAATTAGGCAGACCAAAGATAAAACCACGCCAAAAGCATTCTTCGGCATTAACTTTGTTGCAGAAACAGGAGCACTCGCAACGAAAGCTCAAGAGAAGAACAAAGGCCAGCGTTGGGAAAGAGTGTCCTTTCCCCAAGAAACAGTTAAGTTCAGATACTAAAGTTTACATATCCACCTGCCGCACACTCAAAGCCCGAGGACAACGTTAAAGTGAGAAGTGTGAATGCCTGAGCATGAGGTACATGGCTGGGCAACAGTTAGGGGGTGGGAGGAAGTCGTGGCGGGGAAGTGCATGGGGTCAGCCTATGCAAGCAAGCGTAGCACACATACAACAGCCATGAGCCCAACGGGGTACACCACTGTGCCTCAATATGAGGGGGGAATTTAAGATTACCTGAAATGTCAGGGAACTTAACAGCTACATAAAGAGAAACAGGATAATGACATATTTGCGAAGAAAAAAGGTAGATATAGCACTCTTACAGGAAATGCACTTCACCCGGGAGAAACTTGATGCCCTTGCTAATGAATGGAGTGGCAAAACATTGGGACCGCTGTATTCGGCATACGCTAGAGGGGTACTTATCTGGGTGGCGCCAACAGTGTGTCACGACCCTCGCCCAAAACCCCCTCTGGCAAATCCATTGGCCAGGTGGAGTCAGGACTCGGGCCTCTAGAGCCTGGCATCCTCTTCAAAAGCCCTCATGGGGCCAGTCCTGGCGCCTATGGTGCCAGGCTCATACACCATGAACAACAATGTGCTTGGGAACTACTTTATTGTATTGTTAGCCTATATGGAGGCATCCACAAAGCTTGGTTCCCTAAGAACCAAGCTATGCGGTCTAGTGTTTTGGGTGTGGCAGGCCTGGAACTACTTTCCCTGGTACTACTTTACCTGGGCTATATAAACCACACCCTAACTGCAGACCATGCTTCGTTTTACTTTGCAGCTTGCAACATGACGCTCACCGTGTCCAGCTATTCCCTCGAACCTCGGAGAAGCAGAACCTGCAAGGAGACAAAAGGAACATCATTAGCAGCAGCATCTTACCTGCAGTCTTCATCTTTAAACACTCGCAGCTACTGAACAGCTTCCTCGAATCTGCACGCCTCCCCGACAGAACGACCTGAAAGAGGAAGATAGAGGCAACATTAAAAAGCTGTAGAGACATTTACAAATTAAGAAATGCTCAAAAGGCTTACCTGGCTGGTTGCCTCTCAGCTGGCACCACTCTGGACATTCCACTCGCGCTGAAGAACACCGCAACCTACAAGGAAGGAAACACAGGTTAGCAAAGGCAAGACTTCACAGCGCTGCGCATAGCGCTTACTTAACGCATCATAGCGCTCTTAATACGCCATCATTTACCAGCAGGGCTCAACCAAGCCAGTTCGCTGCGCTGAAGCCCCGCATACCTAAGGGAGAAAAAAGAGACATTTTAAACAAAGAAAGGCATGCAGCATAGCAACAAAACTAAAGAACAGCAATAAGACCTATCTGAACAATATCAAACGGGCCGGCGTCATGGAAGTAACTGGACCGCACTCGCCCATGAAAGACAACGCGCCCCTGCAAAGAAGGCAGGACGGAGAGCATGCCTAATTCTACCACAAGGTGAGGAGAGGGTGCCAGAGGGACTGAAAGCATACGGGGGTGGAGGGAGAATACTTACCCCAGTCGGTCAGTCATGAACACAGTCCTCTTGTATTTTCAGGCAGAGCCTTCCCCGCAGACCACATCAGGGCAAAGCTGAGAAGCATACCAGCGAGTAACCGGCTGGGTGGCGTCCCTGTGGATACCAGGTGAGCGTAGCACAGTGCCGCTTAGAGTGCTGAACACGGTCACAGACAAAGAAGGTAGGATAGTCCTAGTACATGGCTTTTTAGATAAACGCTGAATTGTGTATTCTCAACACCTATGCCCCGAATCATGATACAGCAGCCTATTTCCGCTCATTATAGCCCAAGATCAGCCCGTATAGAAATTGTGCTTTAATCTGGGGAGGAGACTTTAACTGCACATGAGACCCTAGACTTCATAGATCAGACAACAAATATACACACCCAGTCCCCCCGCCAATGCTCTGAATGCTTTGCTTGGAATTTGATCTGGCTGACGTTTGGAAGACTTTCCATCCGTGCGCCCGGAGATACACACGCTACACACCCAAACAGAGCTTACACACGAGGCTGGACTATGTATTTACCGGAAAGGAGACACTAGGTGAGTTCACTACCGTGGATCACAAAGCACAGGTGCTGTCGGACCATGCACTGCTATTGGTTGCATGGAGGACACAACCCCCTAGGGCATGAACACCCACCTGGACACTGAGAGGAGAATACCTGAAAGATTAGGGGGCCGATTCATGGAAAAAACGTGTGCCGAAAAAAGTGGCGCAAGCAGGCGCAAGTGTGAAAAAGGAAGAGCACGCACAAGCGTGCGATTCATGGAAGTCCCTGCGCGTGTCTTTCTCGGGATGTGCACCAAACCCGTGCGTGGCGCACACGTCATTGCAACATCCCGAAAGCCGTGCGCGATGCGCACAGGGAAAGTGCACAACATCCGCGCACACACCAAAAAGGGGGCGGTACATGGGGCGTAACACGCGGAATGGGGAACAACGTGTGAAAAATGAAGGCATAACTGGGGAAGTACTGCAGGGAAATACACGGAACGCACGCGAACAACCCGTATTCATGGATTCGAATACGAGAAACCCACGCACAGCAAAAGATGCGCATAGGCGTCAACGCGTCCGCCACACGAAGGCAGGCGGAAGCATCCCGCGCACAGTATCAAAGTGCACGCAAACAACAAACATGTATATACAGCTACGATGAATGCCCATTTGTCGCAGCACTGATCGTGGGACACCGCAGGAGGAGGAGAATAGCCAGGGCCCGCATTTTTTTATCCCGGACCAGCCTTTTTGGGATGCCTGATGACCACGTCTATGGGAGGTATAGGTTTCCACCTCATATCATCCTAGACCTCGTCAGGGAGTGGGAAGATGACCTTACACTCCCCACCCTGTGCTCCCAAGCATTGAGCACCTTGGAGAAGGTTCTCAATGTCCTGCATTTTTTGGCCACTCGGTCATTATAGCGGACTGCTGCCATAGTGGGGGGGTCTCACAGGCCATGCAGTCACGCTGCCTACACCAGGTGTTGGCAATCATCACTGCACGCCCCTCAGTCCGGAGGCACATATACATGCCAGAACACCCGCAGAAAGACAGGCCGTGGTCCAGGACTTTTACAGGGTGGCACACTTCCCCAAAGTGCTTGGTGCCATAGATTGCACCCATGTGGCCCTACGTCCACCTAGGGCCACTGAGCACATCTATCGAAACCGCAAGCCCTGGCATTTCATCAACGTGCAGGTTGTATGCGATGCCAAGGGAATCATCACCTCTCTCTATGCAAACTACCCTGGCTCCACCCATGACAGTTTCATATACAGAATGTCCGCCCTGAGCCGGGCCCTGGAAGCTGGGCAGCATGGTGACACATGGCTCCTAGGTGAGTACAAATGCCTTTGCACATGCATGCAAGTCACACAGAGACAAATACCCAAACCCTAATAATCTCAACTATTATCACCTCCTCAGGGGACAGTGCCTACCCTCTGAGCAACCACATGATGACGCCAATCCGGAACCCCACCACACCACCCCAGGTAAGATACAACAATGCCCATATTGCAACCAGGGGCATAGTGGAGTGCACATTCAGAGAGCTCAAGTCACGCTTCCGTCCACTTGACCGCTCTGGTGGTCACTACCCCCAGTAGTGTGCAGGATCATTGTGGCAGCATGTGTCCTGCACAATGTTGCTACACGGCGGGAGGTACCGGTGGACATGGTGGTGCCCCCACATCCCCAACCACAGACACAGGCGCTGCCCATGGGAGGGGACAGTGCACGTGGCGAGGCAGCCCGGACCCAGCTTGTGGCCACATTCTTCACCTAAACTCCCACCCCTGAGCAGTCCTGGCACATACCAGGTGACAATCGATGATGACAAAGAGACAGTCAACTGTCACAACCTTACCACCCTGAGAATGTTGCGACGGAAGTGCTACATTGTGTGCATCCCTAGCTACTTAAACATAACCAATCCTGTGTAACCAAAAGGAACACATGCAAGGTGTGTATCACATACCCCTGCAAAACAGTCAATCACAATCCCTGGTATGTCACTCAAACCCTCCAAAACCACATCACACTTGTCTGCTACACCATCACATGGCATGCAATAGCAAAAGGCCAACGCATGACCAACAATATACAAACTGACATGTCATAAATGATAACTGGCATGAGACAATGATGCCTGACATGGAATCCGATGAAATGACTGACCAACAACCTCCCGCACATACAAAGTCAGACACAAATGCTTTCCAACAGTCGTAGCATGAACACAACACTGAACGCCTGTTCACATGCACATTGGCACATGGCAAAATCTAGACTCCCGAACCTGTGTGCTGTGTGTGTCTCCTGCAACACACTGCTCAGCACACAGCACTTTGAGCAGCCATAGTGTTGCAGATACACCTTGAGCATCACATGAAAAAGACTAATGAAATCTAGAACCAAATGACGCATGTACAGGGTACCCAAATGGTAATAGATCATGTGCTGCATGGACACCCCAGGCATGAGAATGCAATCTGTGTGCACCTGTGGCCATGGAAGTGTGGATGTACGTGTGGTGGATCATTGTGCAACTGTTTGTGTCATTAGGGACATGCACTCAATATATGCATGTGAAATCAAGTGACCCTCAGTGTCCTGTACACATCACATGTGAACATTGGCCAAGTGAACACCCCAGCATGTCAAACCACACCAATCCCCTGACACCTGAAAAGTAAAGACAACATAGGAACAGGCATTGAGCAGCACAACACATCATATACATAGTACCCCACAATTACAATGTCAGAGTGCCCAAAAACTGTAGGCCAAGCCAACTGTCCAACAACAAAATGCCCTCCCTTACACATCACCGTGACCTTCTGGACAACTGTCACTGGGGTATGTAGCCTTCTTCCTCCAAGTCTACTTGACCACAGGATCACCCTACCCCTTGGTCTCCATGTTCCAGCTTGCGTGTAAATAGGGTCCAGCCCCCTCAGAGTCCACCTTGACTGCTAAAAATAACAAATCGCATAGAACTCCAAGTAGTCAAACCCACAAACCAGGGAAAAAGGCTGTAAGCACCAAAAAACCCGGGAAGAGTCTCCAGTAGATGACTTGAAGTAGCAGGAAATGTCAAACCACATGTACAAGCACAATGATAGAACAACCAAGGTAGCACAGTTGAACAATGGTCCAACAGGATGGGTACCATTTACGGTACATTACATACAATGATGATGCAACAACTGATGGGTAGTGTCACAGCTCTAGTGTCCAGGCGCAGGAGTAGCACGAACTAACCACCCCCTCCGTGGTCTGGGCGCCTGCAAGGTCAAACTAACACAGGCCTCTGAGACCCCGGTGGGGAAGGAGGGTCATGCATATGTTGCATGGACAGTAATTGTTATTCAGGATAACCGGAAAGAGGGGCAGGAGAGTGTATGTGGATTTGCAAGGGAAAGTAAGCAAAATACAACTAATCACAAAAACACACTCAATTAGAGAAAACATGTTCATCATGCACATTGTACCAAATTAGTCAAATGCAAGCCAAAGAGACACTTATCTCTGGGGTGAGTGCTGGCCTCCTGCCTGCGCACTCTCAGGTCCGGTAACAGGAGCACTTCAATGCTGCAAAGAGAGGGTGAGTTACTGAACTGAATGTGTGTTTACCACACACACACACAACCCCATCCATGCCCCAAATAAAGTGACTTCTCCACAAACAAACACCCCTGTCTGCTGCCATGTACCCATACGTTAGCTTGGCCCACCGATGGTACATACACTGTCAATGCAGTAAGGCTGGCGCATGTGGCTGCGTGGGAAATGGAAGACCAATGGGTCAAGAATCAGACATGATAGAATGGTCCCTGTGTGAGCTGCAAGACACGTATTGCAAGGTGCAACTTCAGTACAAGTTGTGTTTTGGCCGCCGCAGATTCAAATAGGCAGAACATGTGGCAATTTGCACATGCAAATGACATGCACTCACCATGAGTCTGAGCCTCGCTGGTCGTCCCTGTGCGCTGTATCAGTTTCTGGCTAGGAACGCTATTACCCTAATTACTCAGCTTCAATGGAGCTGGGGGTACTGGAGGATATGTTTGATGGCCCCTGCGTGTGCCCCTGACAACTTGCAAAGGCAATTGGCTTTTGGCCCTCACGCATGTCAGCTGTACTGTGTGCTTCTCCAACAATGCTTGGCAAACCTCCCCAGCACTGGTGCTACTTAGCGTCCATGTGCAAATGGCCTGGTGGAAGGTAGTCTGCGGTGTGGGCCCTTGTGTTGCTAACCTTGGCAGGAGTTCCTGGAAACACGTCTGCTTCTGTCGGACGTCTGAGCACAAGCCCTGTGCATCTGCTTGCGCACACATCCACACGTCTGCACCACCGAACGTGGCCAGTTTCCTGGATTAGTCGTCCCTCTGTCTGCTGGCAAAGGTAGTCTGGAGGCTCATCTTCCTGCAGAAAGGGCATTTAACAAAGCAATAAGGCTGGAAAGTTCCCTGTATGTGTGTCTACATGCTGGTTGTCACTGGGCCAGGTTACAGAGCTACATCCAAACTCCTCCCACCATCAGTGTCACTTTGACAGGCCAAGGGTGCAGGCTACTGTCTACAGCATGAAGTGCATCAAGCACATATACAGGCAAGAAAATAACATACATCACAATCCACATCAATTAATGGAGAAATCAATCACATACTCACCCAAATTCATCACAGACATGGGGTGGATGAAACGCAACCAATCCCCACTAGGGGTGTTAACACAAGTAGTACAGCAGCAGACAGGCCACAGTTATGAGGCAAGTCAAAAGCCATTGTGTAATATGTTGTTACACCGAACCATCCTTGCGAGCCCATGGATAAGGGAAGCAGGAGTGGCCTATGTGAGTCAGGACCCCAAGCTGCAAACACATACACAAGGCAAGCTTGAAGGGCCCAGCTGGAACAGACAGTGGATGCTTTCAAAAGCCACAAAGCACCACACCGTCACATGAAAACACAATAGACAAACAATATTAAACTATATTAACTAAGTAAACTATCAATGAACAACCTAAAATAACTATCAAATAGTTAATATTAACTAACTAAACTAAAAGCAAAAATAAAAAATGGCCACATACAACCCGGGCGGGCACCCAGGAGGGGGGAGGTACAGGGTGCACCTCAACACCCACATGCGATGATGTTGAGACAAAAAAAAAACTCCATGGGCTAAACGCCTGCACAGAGTGACCTGTGTGGGAGATATCTCGTCGTCCGAGTCTGCCTCATCCTGAATCGGAGGATGTGGGCCAGGAGCCTGACCATGCCTAGGCGCAGCTTGCCCCTCATCGGCAGCAAGTCTGCCGGACGGGTGAGCCTGGTTCTGTGCGGCAATGACACGCAGGTCTGCATGCAGAACCTCCCGTTATAAACGTGCTTCCTCTTGCAAGGTAACACGTGTAACACGGAGTTCTTCCTGCGTGGTCTGGCTGGACAACTGATGCACCTCCCGGCAAGCACGTAGCTCAGCCGAGATGGTACGCTCAAGCTGCTCAAACCTCTCCTCTGACCGCACCCTCTGGGGCGTCAAGAGGGCACCTAGAGTGGATCTGAGAGACTGATACTCCGCCCTCAGGGCCTCCATGTGTGCCTCTGCGTGAGCAGTAATTGCTTGACGCAGAGACATTTCAGCCTGGCGTGCCCTGTCAGAGGCCGCCATGCCCAGCCTGAGTGAGCGGGCTGTGGACTGCGCCGCCTGCTGCTGGAGAAGCACCTGTCTAGCAGGGGGGAGCACGGATTGGGCCACATGTTCCATGCTCACAGCGATGTTATCAAGTGCTGCCCCCTGACATTCTGAATTGGCAGTCATGTCTTGCTCCCACTCAGTATACCTCAGTGGCGCGCGGCCACCGCGTTGCTAGGCTTGACACCTGCGGGACCCAAGGACCGGGCGTCCTCGTTGGGTTGGCACCACCCGCGGCTGCACGACTACATGCCCCCATCTACGTGATGCCCCATGCACATCAGCGACTGGTGTGGAGGTTGACCCTGTGTCTCGATCCACCACAGGTGGAGGTCCCACCACTGTCTGGCCCCTCTGTGCAGGTGTCGCGGTAAGAGGAGTGTCCACATCAGAATCACTCACCCCTGACATATGGACCTGATGCACATACAACTCTTCATGGTCGTCAGAGTGGTCATCTGGGCTGGACTCATTGCCAGCCATAGACAAGATGGTCTGCAGCACATGTGGGTTCTCGGGGCCTACCACCCCACGACCCCCACTTGTGCCGGGTTGCTGTTGTGATAACAACCCTGTGCCTGGCATGACAAGACCATCCTCTGGCTCCATTGCGTCATCATCTGAAAAGTGGAGAAAAAATAACATTAGTACACATGTCAGAAGCACATCACACAGACAGCCAACACATGAAGCAGACATGTCACGCACAAATGAGAACCTGCCATGCATGCCAGGTCACTTTGACATTGCATCAGTGAGTAGGCATGTAGAACGGTGTAACACAGCTCAGAAGTGGGTTGATGCATTGCAGAACATGTCTACGTTACCCACTAACTACATGAACAAGTACATCATGATGTGTATCAAAAAACGTGAAGGCAGTGCAAGGGCAAGTTCAGGCATCACGTGCAATGGGAATGCAATGGGTTGCATGGCTACAAGCAACCCCCCCGTCCCCTCTAAGTGAAAATGCAGGGATGCCTTGCTGTTACACACCACTCCGAAATAGGCCGAAGATGCAGAGGAGAGACCTTGGAGATGATGGTGGTACAAGAATCGATATTCAGCCTTCCATCCCAGCTCCCTTGAGTACAAGACTCAGGGTTCCTCAAAGAGGGGCTCTTTTCTACAATGTACCTCTCTGCAGTTTCAGTTGGGACAGACAGAGGTGTCAATTGAATAAAAGAGCGGGGAGAACACACACCGCCAATACCAATGCTGCAAAGGAATACAAAGATATTAGACAGTGTTGAAGTTTGGGCAAGTAATCAGAACAGTTGAATTAAATGGGAAACTACCTAGATAGGTATTGCAGTGGAGCTTCCCCGGGGTGGATCTACAAGGAATATAACACAAAATGAGTGGGAATGGTCTAAAGAGCCTTTAAGGTATCAGTTTCAACTTATATATATATATCGAATTGGAAAGAAACTACTAACCTGAATAAGGATATTTTGAGGAAAGGAATCCAGAACACAGAAGACAACGAAAGGAGAAAATAACAAACAGGAATGTTAGTATAGGGAAGTAGCCCCGGACGGCACGAGGGTCGCACTAGTGCCGGGTTGGTGCAGTTTCAGCAGAGCGTTTATATGCACTTGAAGACAAGTTCACAGGATAGCACTCAATGTCCCAGAATCCAACAGGAGACAAACATCCAAACAAGACGTGGAGAGAAATAGTAGTAGAAATGGGAATTGCCAATTAAGTATGTATCTGAGCAAACATGTATCCAGAGTAGATGTAGAATAAGTTCCGGATAGTTGACAGCAAGTTCTCGGCTTTGGTTCCGTATGCAGAAGCGGCAACCTGGAATGAAGTACCGCAAGAGACAGAAGGGAGCCGGATCCGGTAACGTTCCGAGTCAAAAAAGCCAGACGAGTACGACAAGAATAGAGGAGGAGACAAGCCAATCCAGTAGTCAGGCAAGGGTCAAAACCAGGAGTTCAGATGAGGAATCGTGTGGGAAGACACGAAGAGGTAACGGACGTAACCGCGTGTAGCTTGTAACGCTAATTAGCAGCAACGAGCCCCTTGGAAGACGGTGGTTTTATAGTCGTAAGGGGGCGTGTCTTGCCGTACGTCTTCCACGTACAAGACTTGTCAGCTGACCCGGAGTCCGTCGCAGTTTGTACAAGCGCCATGTCAGCCTGTATCTGGTCCATAGAGGAGCTTGTAAAAAAGTCGTATTCTGTAAGGAGGCCCGTGGGGAAGCCTGAAGTGCAACACTTTCATGGTGGCAAAAGGGTGACCAGAGACCTGTGTATTGGCAGCCAGTGTTGACTAGTATCAATGGCATCATCTGAGTCAACTGAAAACACAGCAGATGATGATGGGACAGTAAGCAGGACACATGACGAACTCTCAGTAGTACACCCATGTGTGCAAAACCCACTACACCAGTTCGACAGAGTCAGTGGGCCTGAAACTGGGGGAGGACTGTGCCCCCACACAGACTGTGACACCCTAAACATGTGTGTGATGCAGGACTGGGCCAGAGTGCCATGGGATGGATGGTGGAATGGCATGAAATGTTGGTCACCCTAGACACGTACTACAATGAGCATCCAGTCAAGGACACATAGGGGGACGCGTGGAATGCACATGGAACATGAATGGGCAATCATGTCCCTGTGGAGCATCTGCCATCTGCACAGTCCAAGTGAGACATCCTGAATGAAGGACAGAGGATGTACCCCACTGCATGTGTCTGGCAGGTTGGCTGGTGGAAATTAGCATGTGCACAGGAGGCTTGAACAGGCCATTGCTGTACCGCAAAATGATGCAAAACAGTGCAATGGTGAAATTGGGGTGCAGGGGGGTGGCGGGGCAAGGGAGCATGCCTACATGGAGTACCCGCATGCAGGCAGGGGACACATGGACGTCAGTCATGCAATGACATAGTCCCAGTGCTGAGAGGAAGGACACCCCAGGCTACATGCAGAAGGACCAGTGAGCTGGAACATGGACCGGAGGGGCATCCGGGTGACTAGCATGAGAGTATGGTGCAAGTGTGGTGATGAGGACAGTCCCTGTCTGCTCAACATGTCCACCATCCTGGACAGCAGGCACTCATCAGTGAAGCATTGCATGACTTGCACACGAAAACAGTTCTAGGTCAAATATTCGAATGAAAACGATCGAATGACCAAAGGGTCGAAACAAAAGGACTAAAAAACCAAAGAGTCGATTTTTTTGGGCCAATAGTTTGGGGGTTCCCCCCCAACCCCAGTTACTGTAGCATGAACCACTTTCATTTTTAACTACACGAAAACCAATACCCATATATATTCTGTCTGAGAATTTTGCCCCTTTTGTTTTAGGTCCAAATACCTCGACCCTTTCATCATTCAATCCTTTTGGTGTTGAATCTTTGACAGGGCACCCATGAGAACCATGTACACATGACATGTAGTAGCAGTCATGCCCAACACATGACACGAGTAAAACAACCATGGCCTCGACAAACACGCAGCAACACTCACTGGACTGGGCATCAAAGTCCTGCATCTCCCCCACTCCTTCGACCAATTCTGGTGGTATGAACTCTGCAACAAGTGACTCATGCGGAGTGAGGTCTACCTCCTCAGGTGCTGGCCCACTGCCAGTCACCAGAGTCATGTTGTAATTTGAGGCACGCTTCGCCTTAGCACTGCGTTTGAGGTCATTCCAACGCTTTTTGCACTCTTGGGCTGTGCGCACCTCATGGCCGAATGCACTCACATCTTCCGCAACTTGCTTCCAGTGGGTATCACGATGGGCAGCTGTAGTCTGACAATTCGGCCCCACTAGCATGTCACGGTTGTGGTCCCGCACGTAGTCCATGAGGCAGTCCAGTTCCTGCTTGCAGAAAGGCTTCTTCCTCGACGTGCAGGAGGCCGTAGCTGTGTCTGGGGTCCCAGCCTGTACTGCAGTTGCAACCTTCCTCCTCTTGGACGCTGGTCCGGACCCTGGCTGGCAAATGCCGCCCTGATCAGTATTAGCAGTGGCACTGGTGGAATGAGCAGAGGGAGCGGCAGGTGGAACATGGAGTGAGGACCTGACTTGCGTCAGTGGCTGCTGGGTGCCATGGAATGGACCCTGCACAGCAACATCCGCTGGGCCAGGGTCATTGACCGGGACTGTCCTGGTTGGTAGACTCACAACTGGGGTCGTATTGGCTGCCTCTGCCCCTGCAGTTGCCAACTCCCGGCTGGTCGGGGCAGCAGATGACATTACTGCCCCAGGGACACGTGCCTCGGTCTGGGCAGCCCTGCGTGCACCTACGGTGTGCCTCCTGACCACATGTAAATCTTCCATGGACTCATCAAGTACCAACGCAGCCTGCGCTGGCAGACCCTGAGCTTGGGTGGTGGTATCCACAGCTGCACCTGCAGCTACCACTACCCTTGGGCCCGTGGCAGTCGATGAAATGGACTGCCGGATCACACGGGTGCCAGTGCCAGATGCAAGAACTGCATCTCCTGGAGCCGCAGGGGGTGGTGGCATGACTGCACCAACATGTGGCAAGACATCGTCCGGAGCTGGCGCACCCCTGCCTCTTCCCCGTCTGCAGCCAGCCTGGACACCCTGGAGTCCCCCTACTCCCTGGTCAACCCGGCCATGTCCCTGACCACGCCCGCCACAAGGAGTACGCCCAGCTGAGGCGCCCCTCACCTTTGGTGGCCTCCCAACCATGGCACAGATGGAGTAGTGCTGGCACAGATGGAGAAGTGCCAATGGGAGGTGTACACGATAATTGTCCTGGGCAATTGGGGCGAAGGGGGTGGGATACAAGATGCTATAAGCACTCCTGCACCTGCAAGTCTGTATGTCACCCCGGTGATGAAGTGACGGGTCACGCAACGCTCAGGCACCCCAAAACTGTAGTAAAACCGTGCACGCACCCCGGTAGCCTGCGTGTGTGGAATTAACCACCCGCAGTACGCGGTGGCACCCAGGGACACGAAAAACACATACGCGTGGGACACGCAGGCTACTATGACCTCAAAAACGGGTACACGATACACAGGGGCACCCGCAGTGGGAAAAATAGCATGCGCGACTCACCATCAGACTAGCGTGATAATGAAAAACAAGCGTAGCCAATGCCCCCGCCAAAAGAAGAGATACTTCCTTGATGCACTGTGAAGTAGTGATGGTGCGCGAAACAGCACGAAGTAGCAACACACACGTCGGTCTCCACTAAAGGCACGTACAGCGAACTGCTGGGAGCCGCTCACCTTTAACCCGTGCTGAGGGAAACGCCCGCACGCGTCACATCACTTACGTGCGTAGGCCCTTTCCTCGGATTACACGCATTAACACGCGGACGTGCAGTTTTTTCACATGCTGATTCACTATGCACCCGTCACGAGGGGAACGCCCGTGCACGTAATGTCACAGACGCGCTTATGCGCTAAGGTCCTTTCCTCGATTTACACGCTGACGTGCACTTTTTTCACATGCCAAATCACTCCATAGCAAGCTGGCCATGCGACAACACACGGACGACCACGCTTCTGCCCAAAAGGGCATTTTCCTGCCCCCAAGAGCCCCAAGCATGCTCCCACCTGCCATCTGCTGCTGCCTGCCTGCCTGCTGCCCACGTGCCCTGCTATTTGGTGCCTGCACGTCAGCCATCTGCAGGGGTCCAGTTGCTGTGTCCAACCTTGCTGGAACAGAAGTCTCCCGACTGGGATACCATCGCTCCACAGCCCAGCGCCAGGACCTAGTTGCCCACCCACACCTACCTCGGGGGCCACCATGTTGGGGCAGACACCATCCGAGACCACTGGCGATCCCCAGCCAAGAGGCAGAGGGCCACCAGCTTCAGTGAGAAGGAAGTTGGTGTCCTGGTGGAGCAAGTTCTGGGGCATTATGATGCCCTCTTCACACCATCGCGCGCCGACAAGGAAGGACGGGAGAGGATCTGGGAAGACGTCGTTGTTGCCATTAACGCGGAGGGGGTGGCCACCCACAACATCAACCACGTCCGGAAGCGCTGGGAGGACTTCAGGTCCAGGACCCTCAACAAGGCCCGGTGCCTCATGAAGGCAGAGGATGCAGAGGGGTGCCGGGTCAGCCTGACCAATATCCAGATGAGGGTACTGGAATGCATAAACCCAGCGCACCGCACCCAGATCCTTCGGAGGAAGACCCGTCTGGAGTCGAGCGGTAAGTGGCCATGCATTGCTGTGTGAAACAGGGCATGTTGCAGTGTGCTGGTAGTCAGCTACTTGCCTGTATGTGTAACATAGGCCATGTATGGATGTGTGTGTGCAGGGACATTATGGTAATGCATGTGAGACCAGTAATGCGTGAACCACATGGATGGTGCATGTGTTCCAATGCAACATGGGGAGCAGCATGCGGAATGCACACATGAAAGCATGCCGGTCCCTGTTTTTGGACATGGATGGGGGTGAGAGATGGGTGCTGCTCTCATGTACATGTATGGTGTAGATGTCTGTGTGTCTGAGAGGTGTGTGTGTGACTTTGAAAAGCCATGGATGCATGACACATGTCCGTGACGATGTGTAGATTCACTTATGCAGTCTAGTCACCCTTGTATCCACTGTGTCTGTGATGTACGAGCCATGATGCATGACCCTCCGGTGATGTGTGTGCATGGGATCAGTATGAGCCATGATGCATGTGAGTTTTAAGGCAACATTTATGTCAATAGAGGCCCTTGTACATGGATGCTGATGTTGATTGCATGCGCCGTGCCTGTTTCTGCATGTGTGTTGCCTGCATTGACCCATGTGTTGTGGAGGGACAGGATGGAAGTGACGTTTGACAGTGCCACTCATGTGTTATTGCTTCCTGTCTAGGGGACTATTGTACAGCACCCTGATGCTTGTGTTCTATGTCTCCCTCTACACAGCGTCGAGTGAAGAAGAGGGCGGAGACGGCGCTGTGGAGCTAAGCAGCGGGGATGCCTCCACCGGGCGGCAACGCAAGGCCCAGCCACCCTCCCAGGAATTGCCATCATCCAGGTGCGAGGGGACTGGTGCCGCGTCGGTCACTATGGCTGTAGGGGAAGGGCCGGGTGAGCCCCCACAGGGGCTTGCAATGGCGGAAGATGGTGCGGGGACATCCAGGTTGGTGGTCTCCACAGAGGAGGAGGAGCCCGCTACTGAGCCGCACATGGGGCCTGGTGGGGGTAGTACCACTGGTGCAAGTGCTGCATTCCAGGGTCAGGAGGCAGCACAGGTCGCCGCGGAGGGGCCTGTGCATGTCACTGTCCCTGACCCTGTGACTGCACCACCATGCACCAGCAGGGATGCCCCGTCCCAGGCCTGTCCTCAGGTAGGGGGGAGGCCCACGTCATCTGGCTCTCCACTACCTGCGGACGAGGAGTCCCATGAGCTGCGTGGCAACGTGGCACAGTTGGGAGGGGCCATGGTCGGTGGGTTCCTACATGTGTCGCGCACTCTGGCGGACCTCTCCTCCTCTGTGGATACTATGCGCCAGTCGTTCTCCCTGCCCTCTTCCGGCCCAGATTCCACCAGGGTCACCTGTGGACCTGGCCTGACCAACACAGCCAGCTTGGTGGAGATCCCATCCCTGCCACAGTTGGGAGTCGGCGGTCCAGCAGGGGTGGGCACCCCAACAAGTGGAGACCAGCAGATGGAGGATGTGCAGGCATCATCGGACAGGGCACATGGACAGCAGCAGCAGCAGGCTCTAGGTGGGAGCGATGATGACTCGGGGCCATCAACATCAGAGGGGCAGGCATCGGCCAGAGGGCAGGAGGACCCTGGAATGGGTGTGTCTTCCGTGTGGCTGCGGTTAGGCCAGCGTATAGCTGCGGAGCGGCAGATGGCAGAAGAGGAGCGGCTCACCATGGTCAGGGAGAGTTCTCCATGCGTCGGGCGTTGAGGCGGGCTGAATGCCTCGAGGCAACTCGCAGGGAGTTGGAACAGGCCATGGATGCATCCCTGCGAGACCTCGGGGCCAGGGCAGAGGCCCGCCTCCAGGAGATTGACATGGAGTTCGATGATGCCCTGGCCCACAACATCACAGAGTGAGCCGTAGGACTTGCCCGCCGCCATTGTATATAGTTAGTTAGTGTTAGGTTTCCTTTCTCTTTTTGTTTCTTTTGGGACGCTTGGACAATGCCCCACGTTTTTGTATATAGATCTTAATTAGGTTTTTTTTTTTTATAGGTTTCATTTCATTTGTTGGGCTCATGGACCCTGGTTTCAATCTCTGTACATAGTTGGACTGTGGATTTCTGCACAAATATTATTTTACTTCACCGTGGATCAATGGATTTTAACATTTAGGTTTCCTTTGGATTTCATTTGATGGACAAGGAGTTTTCACTCACTTTATTTTGGATGACTTTGGATTTTGACTTCATTATTTTTTTTTATTTTTTGGACATGCATTCTTTTTTTTAATTAATATTATTTTCATGCTTTGATTCCATTTGCTCCATTTTGTGCACAATACATTTTGATTTCTTACTTCCATGTGTGGTATTCGCTCATTGGTTTACTGCATGTCACAATGTGGGTTTGCGCAATCACTGGCACACAGTGTGTGTGACGGACATGTGTTGATGTGCATAGTTACATTTGTTTTGTGACAAGAAATGTGTGTCTCAGGACTGGGGTGGCGTGCAGTGGGATTTTGGTGGACATGAGGCCCATGAATGTGCATCTTTATGACATGTTGGGTGGGGACATGTGTCGGGGCCTGCTGGCAGGTGCCCGTCAATGCAGGGTGGGTGGGGGTGCAGGGGGACATCTGTCGGAGCCTGCTGGCAGGTGCCCCTCAATGCAGGGTGGGTGGGGGTACAGGGGGACATGTGTCGGGGCCTGCTGGCAGGTGCCCGTCAATGCTGGGTGGGTGGAGTTGCAGGGGGACATGTGTAGGGGCCTGCTGGCCAGTGCCTGTCAATGCAGGGTGGGTGTGGGCGCAGGGGGACATGTGTCGGGGCCTGCTGGCAGGTGCCCCTCAATGCAGGGTGGGTGGGGCGCAGGGGGACATGTGTTGGGGCCTGCTGGCAGGTGCCCGTCAATGCTGGGTGGGTGGGGGTGCAGGGGGACATGTGTCGGGCCTGCTGGCAGGTGCCCGTCAATGGTGGGTTGGTGGGGGTGCAGGGGGACATGTGTCGGGGCCTGCTGGCAGGTGCCCGTCAATGCTGGGTGGGTGGGGGTGCAGGGGGACATGTGTCGGGGCCTGCTGGCAGGTGCCCCTCAATGCAGGGTGGGTGGGGCGCAGGGGGACATGTGTTGGGGCCTTCTGGCAGGTACCCGTCAATGCTGGGTGGGTGGGGGTGCAGGGGGACATGTGTCGGGCCTGCTGGCAGGTGCCCGTCAATGGTGGGTTGGTGGGGGTGCAGGGGGACATGTGTCGGGGCCTGCTGGCAGGTGCCCGTCAATGCTGGGTGGGTGGGGGTGCAGGGGGACATGTGTCGGGGCCTGCTGGCAGGTGCCCGTCAATGCTGGGTGGGTGGGGGTGCAGGGGGACATGTGTCGGGGCCTACTGGCAGGTGCCCGTCAATGCTGGGTGGGTGGGGGTGCAGGGGGACATGTCAGGGCCTGCTGGCAGGTGCCCCTCAATCCAGGTTGGGTGGGGGTGCAGGGGGACATGTGTCGGGGCCTGCTGGCAGGTGCCCGTTAATGGTGGGTGGGTGGGGGTGCAGGGGGACATGTGTTGGAGCCTGCTGGCAGGTGCCCCTCAATGCAGGGTGGGTGGGGGTGCAGGGGGACATGTGTCTGGGCCTTCTGGCAGGTGCCCGTCAATGCAGGGTGGGTGGGGTTACAGGGGGACATGTGTCGGGGCCTTCTGGCAGGTGCCCGTTAATGCTGGGTGGGTGGGGGTGCAGGGGGACATGTGTCGGGGCCTGCTGGCATGTGCCCCTCAATGCAAGGTGGGTGGGAGTGCAGGGGGACATGTGTCGGGGCCTGCTGGCAGGTGCCCGTCACTGCTGGGTGGGTGGGGGTGCAGGGGGACATGTGTCTGGGCCTTCTGGCAAGTGCCCGTCAATGCAGGGTGGGTGTGGGCGCAGGGGGACACGTGTCGGGGTCTGCTGGCAGGTGCCCATCAATGCTGGGTGGGTGGGGGTGCAGGGGGACATGTGTCGGGGCCTGCTGGCAGGTGCCCCTCAATGCAGGGTGGGTGAGGGTGCAGGGGGACATGTGTCAGGGCCTTCTGGCAGGTGCCCGTCAATGCTGGGTGGGTGGGGGTGCAGGGGGACATGTGTCGGGGCCTGCTGGCATGTGCCCCTCAATGCAAGGTGGGTGGGAGTGCAGGGGGACATGTGTCGGGGCCTGCTGGCAGGTGCCCGTCAATGCTGGGTGGGTGGGGGTGCAGGGGGACATGTGTCGGGGCCTGTTGGCAGGTGCCTGTCAATGCTGGATGGGTGGGAGTGCAGGGGGACATGTGTCGGGGCCTGCTGGCATGTGCCCCTCAATGCAAGGTGGGTGGGAGTGCAGGGGGACATGTGTCGGGGCCTGCTGGCAGGTGCCCGTCAATGCTGGGTGGGTGGGGGTGCAGGGGGACATGTGTCGGGGCCTGTTGGCAGGTGCCTGTCAATGCTGGATGGGTGGGGGCGCAGGGGGACATGTGGGCTGGCTGGGGGGCATAGCCAGGGTGGATGGGCTACTTACGGGACATGACCAGGGGTGCAGGGTAGTCCCCTGTGGTGTGGGCTGGCGGCAGGGGCTGGGGAGGGGGTACATGGCACACCTGGGAGGACACACACTGCAAAATCACGTTTGGAACTCCCCGCGCACCCCTCAGAATACACGTACCCCACTCGCACAAGGCCTGTTGCGTGTGATTCTCCATGCGCACCCCCGAAATACACGTACCCCGCTCGCACAAAGCCTGTCGCGTGTGATTCTCCATGTGCACCCACGAAAATACACGTACCCCGCTCGCACAGGGCCTGTCACGTGTGATTCTCCACACGCACCCCCAAAATACACGTACCCCGCTCGCACGGGGCCTATCACGTGTGATTCTCCACGCGCACCCCTGAAATACATGTACCCCTCTTGCACAAGCCCTGTCACGTGCGATTCTACACACGCACCCCCAAAATACACATACCCCGCTCGCACAGGGCCTGTTGCGTGTGATTCACCACGCGCATCCCTGAAATACACGTACCACACTCGCACAAGGCCTGTCGCATGTGATTCTCCACACACACCCCCGAAATAGAAGTACCCCGCTCGCACAAGGCCTGTCACGTACCCCGCTCGCACAAGGCCTGTCGCGTGTGATTCTCCACGTGCACCCCTGAAATACACATACCCCGCTCACACAGGGCCTATCACGTCTGATTCTCCACGCACACCCCCGAAATACACGTACCCCGCTCTCACAGGGCCTATTGCGTGTGATTCTCTACATGCACCCCCGAAATACACGTACCCCGCTCGCACAGGGCTTATCGCATGTGATTCTCCACGCGCTCCCCGCTGTGAGCGGGCTTTGTGTATTCGGAGGGGTGCGCGGGGAGTTTGACAGATGTTTTCGTGGTTGGGGGGCTGTATGCTGGTCCACTGGCCTGTGCGCCATGTACGGGATTTGTGTGCTGTTTATGGCGCATGGGGCGGGGTTGGGGGCATAACTGGTGCTGCTGCAGGTTTGCTGCACCACTCTGCGCCACGGCTCGTTATGGATGTTAGAATCCATGAATAAGCTGTGCGCGGAAATTGATTTTGGCACACGCGGCTGGCGCAGACTGCCACACGCGCACACTGTGCGCCAGCCGCGTGTGCCACTTGTGCGCTGATTTCTTTGAATTACCCCCTAGGTCTTTAGGGAACACCTCAGAAAAGGCATTGAAGAATACTTCAAGCACAACACCGGGAGCGTGCGTAGCGTCGGCAGGGACGCTGTGGGAAACCTTTAAGGTGGTGATCAAAGGGATGGCGATAGCTAAAGCGGGCAGGATGCAGACGGTGATAGAATAGGACCTAACCAGGGTGGAAGCTGCTTTAGAACGTATCGAACGGGGGGGGGCACAAACAACACCCAAGTACAGGAAGCACAAAGGTTGAAACACAAATGTGAAAGATACTGGGACTGGTTAGGCGCATTAAATTATGCGTTTAATGTAGAAAGGCAACACACTTAGGGGGACAAACCAGGCAAACTCTTCGCCTATTTATATAAAAGCAAATCGAAATGTGAGATGATACAGGCGATAGAAAACAGGGAAGGAGGGCTGTATACAACACAATGCGAGATAAGCAGTTGGTTCTGTGAATATTACAAAGAACTATATACAGATACATCAGTAGTACAAGTGCCTGAAATAGCGACAGCATTAGAACAGCTAGACCTTCTGAGTTTAGACCCCACAGTTGCAAAAAGTCTGGTGTTAAGGATTTCAATTGGGCGACACACACCGGACCAGGAGCCTTGCCCCTAGCCTTGGATGTAGCGCTCAATTGAGATGCCTTTCTCTTTATTTTCTGCAAATTCAATTTGAGATGGTACACAACCCATCTCACATCCCCTTTTTCAAATACCCTGGGTCACAATGGACCATGAAACAGGCCGGTTGGTGAAAATGCAATATTTATTTATTTTCAAAATTCAAAGGAAATCATACAAATTTTAATATCGCGCAGCAATCACCAATAGGGTGATAACTACAATGGAAACTGAAGCAATACACTTGGTTAACCTTCTACAAGTGCATATCCAAAGCACAAATGAATAGGAGCACTTTTTCAATTTGGGTAGATAGCACCTGTGTTAAGATTTCCCCCTGCAATGCTCTCCCAAAGTATTATGAATCGAATTTTTGAATGGACAGAAAGAAGCAGCAGGGAGTCAGGAATTTTGTGCTGTAAACAGAATCAAAATCTGACCTTCCTTCACAAAATAAGAGGCAATGGGCCTCATTACGACGCAGGCGGTAGAGGGTTAACGGCACTGGTAGCGCTGCCGGCGCTGTTAACCCTCTACCGCCTCATTATGAGGTCTGCTCGCCTGTCCCGCTAAGGACGTCTGGTAAAACAAGGCGTCCTTAGCGGGACCCGCTAGCAGACCAGGATGCTAACAACGGGCCCGTCATTAACAGGCCCGTTGTTAGCATCCTCCCCTTTCCCATTAAGCCCTATGGGGGCTTAAATGGGAATGGGTATGTTCCGGGTCCCGGCAAAGGGAATTACCGGGCCCTCCAAGGTCGGAAGGGCCTGGTAATTCCCCATTCCAGGAACCCGGAACCGGTACCCGGTATGGGTAAAAACTTAAAAGCGGCATGGCTACCTCCATACTCGTAATGAGGCCCAATGGCATAAAATGACACTCGAAATTGACAAGTATATAATTAATGTGCAGTTAAATCCATGAGGCAAATATGATTTCTCACAACAGCAGAACTGTAAAAACACTAGCAATCACAAGGCAAGGTATCAACCCAAGGCATACAATTCAAAAGAAAGTTGAAAATAAGAACACAACGCAGCCAAAATCACACGTTGGAAAGTTGCATTTTACACGCAAGCAGTTTTAAATGTCACAAACGTTTTTTTATTAAAAAATGGGTGAAATACTGAGATTTGTAATGCGGTTTTTGGGCTGGAGATAGATTCACTTCACAGGGACAATATAGAGGAAATAGGATGGCTCTAGCTAAAGAACTGGATGAGATTTGCAAGATAAAAGGAGGTTCGGTTTTGATAAAATGAAACAGTTAAAGAGAGAAAGCGGTTTGGAAAGGAAAAGACGGATTTTGCTTATACTAGTTTTAATGGCTGAGAAAAGAGGAACGCCACCCGTGAATATAAAAGTTACGCTGCAGTTGTAACTCTTCACGCAGTGTACCTCTGTTCTGTAGGGAAAATGAATTAATTTAATCAAAATATGGCTAAGGAGTTACAAGATGGGGTGAATGAAAGAATGGCGCTAACACTAGGAATCACGGACAAGATGCACAGAGAATTCTGACAGTAGGACACATTACCAAGGCAAGGATAGGGTTGCTTAGAGAGTGGAACAAAGACACAAGGATCAGGATGGGGTAGGCTATGTGTTTCTATGGGATGAGGAAATACTCACAATCCACGCTTGATTTTGGGATAATGGGACAGTCAACCGAGTCCTGTTCACTGCATAGCTCGGGTCACCAGGTAGCGGTAGACTCTCCTAGCAGAACAACAGCTGGGCCTGTCTGATTGCTGGATAGCAGGACAGCTGGATGGCAGAGGTACAGCGGGCATGGAACTAGCTGGCAAAAGCTGGTCTGGTCTCAGGATGCTCCCGAAAAAGGGTACCACAGCTTTTCCCTTATTTTAGTGGGGTTTTTAGTTCAAGGCCTTGCTGGGATAGAGTCAGCTATGCTTTGGCCTTGGAGTGGAATCTGGCAAGATGAATGTAGAATATCGGGAATGCAGGCACTGGAAATTCAGGAGAGAGTGTGTCTAGAGTTCTGTCAGCCACCCTTGTTTATAAGACACAGTGACATCATAGAATTATTGGTGGGCAGAACTGAGCTAAGCCTACACCTAAGACCCAGATAGGGCAACCAATGTTGGTTGCCTCCTCTAGGAGGGGACTCAGTTTATGGAGTTGGACTTTATGACATTATTTACACATTTGTACAGTTGTCGCACTTTAGCAAATCACATGGGAAGATTACATATTTAACGCAGAGCGTGCCAGTTCAACTCTCCAGTTTGTAAGACTTTGTTTTTCGTCCGCATAACAATTTTTCTGTCCTTTTCAGTAAGAAATATTCAGCCTAAAATTCTATAACTTTATACGTGTGATAAGAATCACTCAAATACTGGTGTAATTATGTTCAGCCCTTCTTTATTTGAGGTTATTCCTTTGATTTCAGGTCTGATGTATTCTCATTGAATTATAGACATTCAATTAGTACATCTTAGTTGCTCATTGAATTCATTTTCTTTTTAAACATCTTTTTATTAGTATGTCAACAAATAAAGTACAGAACAGTCAATACAGAAATGAATAGTAAACCAAATAATACAATTCAAAATCATTCAACTAAATTACATGTCAATAAACAAACATCACAATCAAGTAACCTCCCCGGCATACTAAGAAACCTTCAATATTTACAGACAACAAAAGAGCAAAATACAATAGTCAATAAAAACATCCAATATAGGACACACACACAATCACCAACACCACACAAACAACACCAGACCAAACACCCCAAAAAGTATAACAGTGAAAGGAAGAAAAAAAAGAAAATTATAATACAATTTTATAATTGATAGCTCATTGAATTATTGACATTCAAATAATACAGTTCTTAATAAGCAAATCATTTATTCATTGAATTAAGGGCATTCAAAAATTGTTTCATCAAATTCATCTGAGTTGCCTATCCCTTTACTGAGTTGCCTATCCCTTTCCCAACACGTGTTTCCCCGTCCTAGTATTGACGGTTCCTCAGGGGTTTGGTGACTATATTGATTCTGTATGCAATTTCCATAATGTCAGTAATCAGTAATGCACTTTGTAATCTCTCAATTTAGTTAGGTCAAATTTAGTAGAACTTTGGTGCTATTGGTGGGAAAAACAGACAGATACACGATTTAGGGTCTTGTTTAGATCAAATCTTAGTTTTCTGTTATGAAATCAACTACAATTACTTACAATCTTGATACTCGCTGTATATTCTGATTTCATTTGAGATTCCGGGTTATGCTATGTATATATCTCTGTCAGTAAGTCTGTCATGAAGCTCTTCCGATGATCTGTAGATCTGTTAGTGGCGTAAATGAGGATGTTCCTAACTAAGCTTATTTCTTTGTTACGGATTCTATTATGCTGTTGTAGCATATCTAGTTACTTCAAAAATCCTTCTAATTCTGAAATTATTAGTTAGTGCTGTCCGATTGCAGACATGTGTGTCGTCACGTTAGTTATACGTTTTCGAGTTTCTCATAATTGCATAGCCCGTTAGGGATCCAATTTCCATTACAGCATCATAATTTACTAGCATTAATTTGCCGTTGATCCCAACGGACATTCAGTCTGCTTACCTGTTTTCTTCGAAGTACTGCTTCTGTTCCGTCCTGTGCAGCAGTAGGATTGCTGGTGTTTCTGGTTTGTGAAAGCGCACTACTTTTGTTATTATTATGCACGTAGCATGATGACGTTATACGTGCACCCTGCGTTCACCATCTTGAATTGAGATCTATTTGGTGAATTAGTGTTAGAACTCTCTGTTAATTCCTAGGTGGAGTTCTGCTACAGCAGTTGAACCCGTCGTGTAGCCGACGAGTTCCTTCTGCCAATGTACCTCTCAGGGGTATAGAAATCCACCTGAGAAGTCTATTGACCCAAAGATGGATGGATGGATGCCACAGGATCCCGCTGACCTGCAAAGGAAAGTCAAGGTTAACACCACAATGTATATAGAGGACACAATAATCAAAGACAATAAGGTTTGTACCTTGTGCACAGCAGAAGTTTCCCTATAAGTGGTTTAGAAATCCTGTTGGAATGCTAACTGGCGTATCCTATGAAAGGGACAACACAATGATTAAGGAATGTGGGTTGTCTAATCAGTGACGATACTTTTAGCATGAACAGTGCCGTAAAAACAGAAAACAAGCTTACCAATGAACACAGTGTAGAGTTCCATAGAAAACGTGAATGTCCAGAGGTAGGTTGGTGACAAAAAGGAAATGCTCCTCCTAACACCCGCCGGCCCAAAGATGCCTAACAGTGTTTCACAAGGCAATCCCAGTTCAAATGAAAAGTTCCAAGGATTCACCTAACACCCGCCGGCACAAGGACACCTAACAGAGTTCCAGAAGGCCGTCCAAGTTCAAGTGGAAAGTTCCAAGGATTCACCTAACACCTGTCGGCACGAGGACACCTAACAGAGTTCCAGAAGGCAGTCCAAGTTCAAGTGGTGCGAAGAAGTTCCAATATAGATGAGTTGAGAGGAGTCAGCAGGTTGCGATTTGAGTGATGATTCCAAGGGAAAGCGCGTGTGCGAAGCGCAGAGTTAAAGGACAAAAAGTTGCTCGTCCGAGACCATGAATACAAGAATACGTAGTCAGGAGGATTCCGGGTCGGTAACAGTGCAGACAGAGGGAGTACACTATCGGTAGACAAAGCAGGTCAGTAAACGTTCCAATAGTCGTAACGGGGCTTTCTTAATACCAGGCAGAAAAGGAGCAAGACAATCGGATTACTGTGAGACGTAGCCGGGTCGCAAATCAATAGAGCAAAATGTCACAAGGTTCGTAAGGCTGCAGAAAACAACTTCAAAAGCAGTGAATTCAAAACAGGCAGAGCATAAGTAGGAAAGATACTGAACACACGTGACCCAGTGGAAACGGGTCTAACATGAGAAAACACGTGACCTAAGGAATGCGGAATGACCGTGTTTCCACAGCAACCTCCAACGCCGCTGAAAAGGGACACAGCCTGTTGTTGTGGACTTGGGAATACGAAGGCAACGCCGTTGAGATGCTTTATTAGGAAAACGGGAGACAGATGTAGAATGGGAACTTCCTGTTGGGAGATGTGTTTTCAACCACACAGAATACCTAGGCCGCTATAGATTCCTGACAGCATCCTCCCCCAATGATGCCACCCCCCTCCCAGAAGACATAACACGTGATATGAGCAGTGGGGCATGGATGTTACAGGTGGATTCCCAAGTCCGATCCGCCGGGCCATAGCCCTTCCAATCCACCAGAAACAACCTGGTACCCCTGGAGATCTTTGTGTTGAGGATGGCATTTACTTCACACTCCTCAATACCCTGGTCCATAAGAGAAGGAGGTCGAACTGGCAGCCTGGTATCCTTAACACAAGGTTTGAGTAGGGACACGTGGAAAACAGGATGCATCTTCCATGACAAAGGTAACTCCAGCTTGACAGCCACCAGATTTACAAGTGCCTGTACCAGAAAGGGACCCACAAAGCGAGGTAGCAGACACATACGGCCCAGGAGGCAGAGTTTTTGGTGGACAACCATACCTTGGTACCAGTGGAGTAAAGAGGGTCCTACTGACGGTGCCTGTCAGCATATGTCTTCGTTTTTTCTTGTGCCTCCGTCAAATGGACTCTTACCGCTTTATGCACAGCAGAGAAGTCTCGAAGGCAAGCGTGTACTGCAGGGTTAGTCATATCTGGAATTAAATCCATAGGAAGCGTACACAGATTTTGGCCATACCTAGCATAGAATGGCGTGGTACCAGTAGAGGCATCGATGGAGTTATTGTAAGCAAACTCGGCATGAACAAGGACCGAAAACCAAGTTTCCTGGTATTGTAGAGTGAGACAACGCAAATACTGCTCCAAGGTAGCATTAAGGCGTTCAGTCTGACCATCTATTTGGGGATGATAAGCACTAGAATACCAATCATCGATACCAATGGAGCTAGTGAGGTATTTCCAGAAACGGGAGGTGAACTGTGTACCCCAATCTGAAACAATAATGTCCGGTAGACCAAAGAAATGGAAGACATTGTGCAGAAAATGTGCAGCGAGAGCAGAAGCAGTAGGCAATCCCTTGCAGGGGACAAACAAGGCAAACTTAGAAAAGAAATCGACTACCACCCATATAGTATCATAGCCCATGACCAGAGGTAGTTCCACAATGAAATCCATTGAAATCATGTACCATGGACGTTCGGGAACCGGAAGAGGCTGCAAGAGCCCCATTGTTTTGTCAGTAGTTCCCTTACATTGCGCACATATGCAACAGGAGAATATATATGCTGACACATCCCGATGCACAGACGGCCACCAGCATCAACATTGCAACAATTCCATGGTCTTGCGTTTACCAGGGTGAGCTGCCACTAGTGAATCGTGGCACCATTGTGAAGCAACACGCCTAGTAGCCTGATCAGGAATGAAGACACAGCCTTGAACATACGGCAATGATTGAATAAGATCCATTCTGTATTCCTTGATTTCGCTTGGTTCTTTTGCTACCCATTCCAGGATTAAAGACTTCAATGAAGGCTGTAGAGTAAACGTCCTGGTTATCTAGGAGGATTGTACCATCCCAGGGAGGAGGAGAACCATGGAGCCGTGACAAAGCATCAGCTTTCGAGTTAAAATGACCGGGACGATATGTTAACACAAAGTTGTACATGGAGAAAAACTCGTGCCACCTGGCATGATGTGCAGTAGTGCATTTTAGTGATTGCAGGGCAAGTAGATTCCTATGGTCCGTGTATACCTGTACGGGAGAAGCAGTACCTAGTAGGTGGTGTCTCCAAACTGTGAAGGTGTTTCTCACAGCTAACAGTTCACGTTCCGTGACCGTATAGTTTTGTTCGTACAGAGTAAATTTACGTGAGTGATAAGCCACCGGATGTAACAAACCGGAATCTTTGGCAGAACAGTGATAGCACTGCATCTACCGCGACTTCCGAGGTGTCAGCCTCCACATAAAATGGATGTCCTGGATCGGGATGTTGAAGTACAGGTGCAGTCGTAAAGGCCACTTTCAAGGCGTCAAAAGCTTGTTAGGTCTCAACACTCCAAATGAACTGACGTTTTTTACTGGTCAACTCAGTCAAAGGGGTGACTGTTCCCAAAAAAGAGCGAACAAACCGCCGATAAAAATTTGCAAAGCCAAGAAATGACTGCAAGGCCTTAACAGTGGGAGGGGTGGGCCAATCCAAAATGGCCTTAACCTTGATATCACTCATCTTGATGCCCAGACTGGTGATGCCGTAAACAAGGAATTCAACCTCCTTAACATGGAACAAACATTTCTTGAGCTTGGCGTACAGGCGGTTCTCCCGCAGACGCTGCAAAACAGTAGACATGTGTTTAACATGATCATCATAGGATGAGGAATATATCAGGAGATCATCCAGATATACAACTACGTACTGATCCAACATGTCACTCAGTATGTCATTGATAAACCTCTGGAACATAGCCGGGGCATTACAAAGCCCAAACGGCATTACAAGGTATTCGAAAAGACCATCTTTGGTCTTAAATGCTGTCTTCCACTCATCCCCTTATCTCATCTTTACGAGAAGTCTACTTTCGTGAAATACTCGGAGGCACCCAACTAATCCAACAAGACAGATATAAGGGGAATTGGGTACTGATTGCGTATAGTAACCGCATTGAGTTCACGGTAATCAATACATGGCTGCAGGTGGTCCTCCTTCATGGGTACGAAGAAGAGGGGAGATGCGGCCAGGGAACGAGAATGTCGTATGAAACCGTTCTCTAGGGCTTTGTCCAGATATTCTTTGAGGACGGTATTTTCCTTTTGAGTAAGAGAATAGATCCGCCCTGAGAGAATCCTAGCCCCTTACACAAGATCTATGGGACAATCATAAGGGCGATGTGGAGGAAGCATCTCTGCCCCTACCTTGTCGAAAATTTCCCAGACGGTC
Organism: Ambystoma mexicanum; assembly: GCF_040938575.1. Taxonomy (NCBI): domain Eukaryota; kingdom Metazoa; phylum Chordata; class Amphibia; order Caudata; family Ambystomatidae; genus Ambystoma; species Ambystoma mexicanum. The sequence continues at coordinate 384,087,328 of NC_090925.1, forward strand.
TTGTACTCCTTTGGAAGAACTAACGTTGATATGCCCCCAGCCACAGAGGCTGTATCCAACAATGAAAGACATGGACTGAAGGTTTTAGCCTGTGCGGCAAAGCAGTGGTTTTCAGTGTTCCGAAAAGCACTTGAGAGACCTAGAGAATAGATATAGTGATACACACGCAAAAAGGAGACGCTCACTGAAATCAATGGTCTGCTACAGAAATTCAATGAGTTAGCATCTAGAGAACTACAATACATGACCTCACCTGTCAGGGCACGTAGATACGGAGAAGGAAACAAAGCAGGACACTCCTTAGAAAACCTCTCGAAGAATGAGCGGTGCCACCCACCAATCACTAGCATTATAGAGGAGAACGGGGAGATCATACATGATGAGGAGGGAATCAACAGAGAATGTACCAAATTTTACACCGCACTACTCCACGATACACGTCCTGAGATTGAAATAAGGGAATACTTAGAAGGGATTGCACTTCCATCGCTTTCAATAGAACACGCTCTAGCCCTTGAACACCCAATATCTGAGGTAGAAATTGCCGAAGCGATCAAATCATTGACGTCAGGCAAAGCCCCAGGATCGGACGGACTAAGAGCAGAATTGTATAAACGATACAGTTCGGAATTGGCCCCAATATTGACCTCGGTCTGGGAGGAAGCAATGGCACACGGCTCATTACCAGACTCTATGAGAGAGGCAATTACTACATTGTTGTTGAAACCTAGATGCCCTTCCCACGAAATGTCCTCCTACCGCCCGCTCTCCCTAATTAATTCAAACGCGAAGATCTATGCCAAAGTGCTCGCCACCAGGCTGCTCCCCTGCATGACCACGCTGGTCCAGCCGGACCAATGCGGCTTAATCCGGACCAGATCTACTGCACTGAACCTGCGTAGACTGTTTGGAGTCATGGCCGAGATCAAGCCGGAGGCTCAAGCAGTGGTTATATCTCTCGACACCGAAAAGGCTTTTTACTCGGTATCCTTGTCATATCTATTCGCAGTTCTCGAAAAATTTGGGATGGGACCATACTTTGTGCGATGTGTCCGACTGTTATATTCTTCCCCGGATGCCAGGGTCCTTACTAACCGTACAATCACGAATACCTTTAAACTGGGCAGGAGCACAAGACAGGATTGCCCATTCTCACCCATTTTGTTTGCCTTGACGATAGAACCAGTAGCCGCAGCAATTAGACAGGGACAAGAACGAAGAGGGATTAGAATAGCCGGTATCACTCAGTATGTATCCCTATATGCAGACGACACGCTGCTGTACATCCATCAGACAGACAAAAACCTTGGCACTCTACTCGAAGTAATGCAGGAATTCGCAGACCACTCGCGATATAAAATAAACACCTCTAAATCTGAAATATTTCCACTGACTCTGACTGTCCTATTAATACTTTTGGCCTCCGATGGTCTCCCGTGAGTATTAGATACTTGGGGATCCTCATCTCCAAAGATAGGATGTCCCTATACATTGATAATTATGAGCATCTACTACACACAGTCATGGCCAAACTCCAACTATGGACCAAACTCCCCATCTCACTGATTGGTCGGATTGCAGGGTTAAAAATGGTCATTCTTCCCAAGCTGCTATATGTGTTCAGTAACTTTCCGATCTGGCCAGGTAGGCCCTTTTTCGAAAATATCCGTTCCATGGTGACGACGTTCATATGGGATGGGGGCAACCAGAATGAAATTGGAAAAACTTGTAGAGCCATATGAGAGTGGTGGTATAACGGCACCTGATTTTGAGCTTTATTATTGGTGGCCCAGGCAGAGTACGCCAATTATTGGTAGGACCCAGCAGATACTGCAGCGCATATCCCTGTAGAGCGCCACTCAGCACATCCAACGACCTTCGCTCTATAATATTCACAACGCGACATAAAGACACTTGTGGATTCGACCCAGTCAGCGCCACGGTGGGGGCATGGTCCATGATCTTTAGAACGCTTAAAATTGATACAGCCTATGACTCAGAGGCTCCCTTATGGAATTTCTCAGGGATTGAACCTACATACGATAAAGATATACAAAGAACATGGGACCCCAATTTAGATATCAAGATGAGCGACATGTTCCCAAATGGGAAATTTGTTACACCAGAAGACTTTGCAACTGCTGTGGGGGGCGGACAACTGGCAACATTGCAATACCATTGTATGAAGTCAGCATTTAAGGTTAAGTGGCCACTATTTCCGAATGAACCTGTTTTCTATCCCTATACTCACAGCCAGGCACTGGCATATCTAAATTATACAATACAATTCCAACACATCAACCATCAGCAAATATGGTCAAAGCCTCTTAGGAATCGGATATGGACATTGTCATTGAGGAGGGTAAATGGAAACTATATTGTTTGTTGTGAAAAATAGTCTCGCTAAATGCTGGTCTTCGTTTAATACAGTTTAAATTTTGAACAAACTTCACTATACACCGGCTAAAATGTCCAAATTTACAAATACTTTGTCTAGAGAATGTCAGAAATGCGGCAACCCCATGGCTAACTCGTTTCATATGTACTGGGCTTGCCCACTGATCAATGCCTTCTGGAGAGAGGTAGCGAAGATACTTGAGGCAATGACGCAGTTCCCAGCAGACCGCACGCCACAGAAATACTTATTTGGGGATATAGGTAAAACGGCAGAGGTGACCAGAAGGTTATTTAATGTTACTTGTGCTGTTGGCAAAAAATGTATCCTTCAAAACTGGAAGAGCCCATTGGCACCTTGTACCGATAATTTTTACGAGAACTCAATTATGTCAACGAGTGCGAAGAACAGTATGTGATGATGTTACCCAGAACTAATAGGCCAAAAGACATTTGGACTTTGTTTAGAATATATCTATGCGAAATGCTATCGGATGACGATACCCCTACGAACACTGAAATTTGATATTGTTAATGAGGAGAGATATGAAATGTATAGTGTATAATTGACTGTATTGTACTATGAATGCTCCTGATTCTGTGTTGTGGCTGTGACGTGATGCACAATTAATAAAGTGTACATTTTCTTTTAAAAAACAGCAAGCGCGAGTATCCATAAGGTCTACCCATTTTTTAGTTTTCAATGTATTTTCCTGTACAGTCTCCGGATAAAGACCTTAGACTCGCGGCTACTTGAACTATATACCGGATAGCTGAAGTAAGGAGAAGCGCCAGAATCTGCTGCACATATTCATTTCTAAACTTTATACATGTGTATAGATTATTATTAGGCATATCAGTATTGAATTTCAAAGTGGCATCAGGAACACTTTCCCAGAATATGCAATTCTCTGCCATTTCTGTTCCCAATATGGCAGTGAAGGCTACAACGTCTTAAATTAAAAACCACAAAATTACATTTACACTGTTAACTTTTTAGTTCCTTCGAAGTCCTGTTGCAAAGATAAAAGTCTTAATTGTTTCTTAATCAAAATAGTCTTTTGAAACAAATGGAGCTGCCCTTTGTCCTTCACTTGGCCCATTTTCTTTCTCAGCTACCACCAACTGTCATTTCAGCCCAAGGTGGCCATGAGGGTTTTCCAGTTTGATTGAATGTTTATTGCCACTTCCTCACTTCCCAGGTTGGTGTCCCAGAATCTCTAGTGTAAGAGGCCTCTGCCCAGACAAAAGTCTGATGAGCCTGTGATATGCGGCCTTCTGGTCCTATTCAAAGTTTTCCAAGCTAGCAATTATCACGTTTCCCAGCAGTTTATGGTGGCTCCTTTTGGGGGAAGGCCTCAATTTAGCCAGCATAAAGACTGGTTCTGGAGCTTTCAAAATTCAGCCAATGTATTTTAATTCCTTTATTTTCTTTTATTTTGTTCTGAATCAAAAACAAGCCTGTTGAATAAAACATCCCATATATGTTCCCCAGCAAAACCCCCTTTACATTGCTAGGCAAGGACAGGTTATTATTCAACATTGTACTTTTCAAACAGGCATTTTCTTTTGGTTTGCAAAAGCCCATTTTGACACATGGTGAAAGCTGCTAGGATTTCTCATTTAAATTAGTTTTTTCTCTCTTCCACCTGACTTCCCAATATTGTTTTGCAGACCTATTCAGTTTCTTTTATCCAGCAGTTTGTTCAAGCCACAGGTTCACTGAAATTGACATATGCCCTTGATTTTTGACATTTTGTAACCCAAAGTTAAGCGTTTTCTCGCACGGCTGAAAGTGAAGTTTCTTAGATTTCCCAGATTTGGCTTGACATTAGCCTGTCATTCAGGCATAATGCTCTCTTCTGCTGAAGCACAATGTGAATATTGATAGGCATGGAAGGGCCTTGTTGATAAAAGCAATGTGATATGGAATAGATGAAAATAGCGTCATGGCAGAATCCTTTTTAGTGTAAAATATTCCCTTTTCAATGGGAACCTTTTGCAAGCAGCTGAGCACCGCTGTCGTTTTTTCCATTCGCTTCTTTTGGTGCACACAGGAGCACACACTGGCACTTTTCTCACTGTGCTCCCTGTTCCAACTTGCCCTATGGGTGTTTGGCAAGATGGTGCAGCCATCCTTTTGTCGCTACAAAACGCAGTTTTGATGCAATGGTGCTCCAAGGAGCCAGCGTAGCCATTTTGTTGTTGAATGCAGAAGCGCAGCTTGGATATGGATGGGAATTCTGCTGAGTGGGTCAATGTAGCCCACATATCTCCCCCTGACTCTTCTGAGATCCTTGTCGAGGGAGAGTAGGGCAAAGTGGGGTTCATCAGGTGGAGTCTTTCCATTAGGGAGCAGTACGCCACAATCCTCCCGTTGTCTCTCATTGGAGTATGGAGCGACACCCACAGCTTTCCCTTGGGTCTTTCTTTGTGGTGTGGAGCGACACCCCCAGCTTCTTCTTTGATCTCTCCTTTCCATGTCCTCCTTGGTCTATGACAAGCGAAGCCAGTATGAATCTATTAAATACAAACCGGTTACTACATTTTCCCACTGACTGCCTTCCAGGAAGGTTGACAGCAGTGGGACACCACATGCATTCAATAATGACAGTACTTAGACAATGAAGACAAATGATCACTCTCAGGACACAGATGATTATGGATTTGGCTAGAATTTTTGGGAATCCCTTTCGTCCTGACAATGAAGAAAAATACTCCCTGTTAAATAATTATACCTCTAAACCTACCTGTTTCCTTCTGGTTCTTCTTTTTCTGGTGCTCATTCTCCAGCTGTCTCCTCTATTTGATCTTCTCTTGGCTCCTCAATAAGTTGCAAAGTGTGCCTAGGGTGGCAACTCTTTAGCTGCTTAATATGGACCCATTTCTCTTCTGTCAGTTCTCCTTTGGGCATGCAGATTCTGTAGGCGACAGGTGAAATTTTATCTACAATTTCAAAAGGTCTGCGCCAGCTGGAGAGAAATTTCCGCTCCTTGGTCTGGTTCCTTTGTAAATTGTACAAGTAGACCCTGCCTCCTACTTGGTATTCCTTTTTGGTTGTTTTTAAGTCATATGGAGTCTTCATCCCCTCTGCAGATCTTTCCAGATTCCACTGAGCGTACGCAAAAGCATGTTGAAGGTGTTTTCTTAGATTCTTAACCTACTCATGAGTTGTGGAGGCATTTATCAGTGTCTGCTCTTGTGTTCTATAGAGCAGATGCTGAGGTAGCACCATCCTTTGTCCGGTCATTAGCTCAAATGGAGACATCTTGGTTGCAGAAGAAGGTATAGATCTGATGGCCATCAGGACAAGCGGTAATCAGATGTCCCAACTTGGGCCAGAGTCTGCCACAAACATTTTTAGAATGCTCACAATTGTTTTGTTGTACATCTGAACTCACCCACTAGAGTATAGGTGGTATGCAATGTGGAGTTTCCTTTTTACCCCAAGTATCTCCCACATCTTTGTCATCACTTCGCTGGTGAAGTGACTACCTCGGTCTCACTCAATCCTTTGTGGTAGGCCAAAATGCGAGAAGATGTGCTTGATCATCAGGGCAGCTACTGTTTCTGCCTTGCAATTTGGGGCCGGCAGACATTCCACCAATTTGGTAAACAAGCATGTTACGGTTAACATATACTTGTTCCCCCTAGAGGAGTGAATCACAGGCCTGATGAAATCTACTTGTAAATCTGACCAAGGCAGTGTCATCCCCCTCTTCTGGAGGGAAGCTCGGTGTGCGAGTGAAGTTGGCTGAAATTGTGCACACACAAGACACCCCTTCAAATATTGGTCGAGGTCCTGCCTCATATGTGGCCAGTATGCAACCTCCCACAAGATTTCTAAAGTAGTGTGAAACCCCCGAGGACCAGCTGTGGCCGCGTCAAGGGCATGACTAAGCATCGGGCTTCGGAATGAGGTAGGTACCACCCACTGGTCACAGCCAGAGATGGATCTCCTGACCAACAAACCGTCTTGGATTTGGAACATTTTTGGACACTTCATCAACACTCTGAGGTCCTCTTTCCCAATGTAATCAGTAACCGTCGGGGAGATGTTCTCAGGGTCCTCAATGTGTTGATAAAATTTCCCAATAATTGGATCCCCTTTTTGTGCCATAATTAAATCAGCATCCGTGGTCTCCTTTCTCCACTGGGCAGTTGAGAGTTCATTGTGAGCATTTGTCTGGGACCTAATGACAGCAATGATCTGGATTTCCCCCAACAGGGACTCGATCTCGAGGAGATCCCCCTGGAAGGCTCTGGTTTTGGCCAGCTGATCAGCTAGGTCGTTTCCAGTTTTGTCTGGCCCCTCTATTCTGGAATGACTCTTAATCTTCTTCCAATAGATGGTCATCCCATGAGAGGTGACCAGATCATCAGTATTTTGGATTAGCTTGCCATGCTTGAGAGGTTTGTTATTAGCACACAGCATGCCTCTGGTTTTCTAATTAACCAGGTGCTCCACTAACCCATTCCGGACATAATCTGAGTTGGTGATTATGACCAGTTTGTGGAGTTTGTGTTGGACGGGAGTGGGGATGGCCTGATGAACTGCCATCAACTCCGCCACCTGACTACTACGGGCACCGATTTTGTACCCAGTGGAGGGATCCGGGGCATCATTCACCCAGGCATTCCCAACGCCGGCAACCAGTTCCTTTTCCCCGTTGTTGTGAACATGGTAGGAGCACCCATCCACATAAACTGTGGGCATTCCCTGGCACTTGTCTTTTTCATAGACTTTGTGCAGGGAATTCAGGTACGCCTCCATGTTGTCCTGGGTTTTAAGACTTTCGTCCTCGAGATAGTGTTCTCTGGCACAATCATGCAAGTCAGCCAGACCTTGCGCGGGGGGACTCTTCTTGTTTTGGCCAAATCTGACCTCCATAGGAAAGCCTTGCATTGACAGAATCCAGGAAGTAATTCAGTAATTACTCACATTTCCAGCCCGGATTCTGTCACTTTGGAGGTATTGCAGAGGCTGGTGTGGAGTCTCCACTATGATGTGTTCCCCCTGGGTGAACAGGCAATAATTCTCCAATGCCCACACTGTTGCCCGGAGTGCCTTCTCACAATCATTGCCTTTTTCATCCACAGAGGATAAAGTCTTGCTTGCATAGGAGATGACTTTATTGACCTTGTCATGCTTTTGATATAATACTGCTTTCAAGCATGTATTCGAGAACCTTGTCTCCAAGAAGAACTCCTTGTTTTTGACAGGGCGCTTGTGAGAGGCTTCTTTTGAGTTGCTTTACGGCCTCGGCTTGTTCTGGACCCCACTCCCACTTCATCCCCCCTTCAACAGATGGATCAGGGGTCTTGTGATCTCTGTGTAATCCTCAATGAATTTCCTACTGTAATTAGTCAGTCCAAGGAGACTTCTTAGCTCACGCAGAGTTGTGGGGTCTTTCAGGTTTAGGAGTGCTTCCACTTTCTTCTCCTGGGAACAGAGACCCTCAGGAGTTATTTCATGTTGTCCCAAGAAGTTGACACGGGTCCTGCACCACTGTGCCTTTTGGAAGGACAGTTTTGCTCCGGCAACCCTCAACTGGGTCAGAACATAACGGATTTCCGCTATGTGTTCCTCCACAGTTGAGCTTTTCATCAGGACATCATCCACCTAGGCCAGGTTACCCCTTTCACCCAAGTCGGGCATGGCCTTATGTAGGAAGATGTTGAATTTGTTGCCGGAGTGTATGTATCCGAAGGGAGTCCGGGTCCACGTATACTGCTGCCCCCGAAGGTAAAGGCCAGCTTGTATTGGTCCTCCCTACTGACAGGCACGGTCCAGTGCCCATTTGTCAGGTCAACGGCAGTGTATACCTTTGACCCCTGGATCTGGACCAGCCCCTGTCAATATAGGGGAGAGGCCATTGGGACATGTGGACCCGTTTATTTAGCTCCCTTAGGTCTGCGCAGAGTCGCCATTGGCCATTTGGTTTTAAAATCCCCAGCACCGGATAGTTAAAGGTGCTGTGGACTGGACGAATTATCCCACGGGACTCAAGGTTTTTGATGGTTTCCATCAGGGACTCCATGGATGTGAGAGGCAGGCGATATTGCTTCACAAACACTGGAGTCATTCTAGGGTCTGTGGGAATTGTTGTAGTATGGATCTCGGTGCAACCACAGTCGTATGAGTCCACAGCAAAGAGATCTTGAAAATCTAAGAACACCTGTTTCAACTTTTGCTTTTGCTCCGGAGTCTCACAGGCATCAGCTAGGTTGGCCCGCTCTTCAACCATTTGCCTGAAGCCTGGAAAGATTTCCAGTTTTGCTATCTCAGCAGTCTCCTCCAGCTGGGTTGAGAGGTCTCTGGTTAGAGTATTGACCTGGACAGAGTGTTTCAGGTAGAAGAGGCAGTCATTGTGGACCTGGAATATCCCCTCATCCTGCCTGATGTCACAGGTCACCTCTTCCTCCCCGTAAGGGCAGGAAGAGTACACCAGGAAATTCCCTCCTTGACGGGTGAAGATCCTGTCTGGTGGTACATCATTGTCAAAACAGTCATTGGGGATTGGTCCTACCAGTTCATTTCCTAGATCCATGGAAAAATGTTGGTCATCAACCGCCATTCCAATAATGGTGCCTGCGCCCAGAGTGATACTCCTAGGGTTACTGTTATCCGTCAATATTGGAATGGTGTTGTGTTCTAGATTGACTAATGGTGTAGGGTATAACCCCAACCCCTGCTGTTGGAGATGGGCATTGAGGTGTACATATGCGTCAGGATTTTGCAGTTTCTATTTTTAATTATTAATTCAAGTGGAAATAGTCGGGTCCGTCCTGGGATGGTGACCTCCTCTCCAATTTGAACTTCAACTGCATTTGGCAGCAATTGGGCTGACCGAAATGCTTTCTCAGAATCATCAAAGCCCATGGGGTTGCCCCCTAGTCGGGACCATGCTTTGTAATTTATCAGGTCCAAATGAATTGCAAACCGATTGAGAATGTCACTGCCTAAATAGAATGCAGCAGGGACATCTCGCACAACCCAACAATTATGTTCTATGCTTTTGTTACCTATAGAAATTTTGATCCTACACCTGCTAGGCAGGAGATGTTTGGAATTGGGAGTTTCGAGGCCCATTTCCCACTTATTGATCAATTTAAATGTGGGAATGGGTGGATCTTTTGGGAGCTTTCTGAACATGGCTTTGCTGATGAAGCTCTTTCCGTTGTTCACGCACACTCGTTCGAGAACAGACTCCTTCCCTCCATTTAACTGAATAGGGATGAACAACTGTTCTCTAATTTTCTGAATATGAGCTAAACTTTGAGCTGGTTTCTCATTACTTTTGACTATAGAATTGGGATTTTCAGATTTTGGATCAGTATAAAATTTCTAAGTATTTTCTTCCACTGTGGAATGCCACTTAAAACTGGAAGGAAGGTTGATTTTCAAGAATGGAGAGGAGTTCACGTCACTAGTTTGTTGTCCTGCAGCAATTACTGTCATGTCAAGTATTTGATTATTCTGGAAATGAAACTCAATATGATCAGATTTTGTTCAACCATGTGGCCTGTTAGTCTGAGTCCAGAGGACCTTGTTCACACAGTCTATTAGGGGGGACAACCTGCGCAGGATGTCATTCCCTGGTAGACAGGGTGTTCCCTCTGGAGTCACGACTATGACTAAGTGTTTCACCTTGTGTCGCCCAATTTTTATTTCCAAATCCGCAGTCCCCTCGACAAGAATTTCATTCCTGTCGAAGTTCTGGAGTTGTCCAGGTGGAGGGGTGAGAGGGATCTTGTATCTCTCCATACCTTCCTGAATTTATCTGATTAAAGGCCCTTTTTGACAGAAGAGTGGCTTGGGATCCAGTGTCCACCAGTGCTGAAATTGGACATTGCCCTTGCACTTGAATGGGGCATAAAGTCTCCCCTCTTTCTCCTCAAGTGGGCAAACGTAATGTGCATTTTGGGCAAGCTGGGTGGTCAATTTCCTTAGTTTGGACTCTGAAATGGTGTAGGTTTGGACAATTTTCTGTGCCGGAGTCTGGGAAGTTGTAATAAAATTTTGGAATCCTGAAATAGTGGAGATTTTGGAATCCCCTGTTTCCCTTAGCTATGTGCTGCCCTCACTTACCGGGTGGCAGTCACTACAACCAATTTGTGGGGAGGATCCCTCCATTACTATTTTCTTCTTAGGATGACAATTCTGGGGTTCAGGGATGGGTGACTCTGCACCAGTCCCCACACCCATCCAGTCTTCATTTAGATCTCTTGGGACCCATTTTTCTTTGGGAGGAATTCCCCTGTCCCTGAAGGAGAAGATTTCTTTCCCGGAATCCTCTAAGGATTCTTCCCCTTCAAGCTAGAGGACACTCACTTCCTCCACAAAATGGGCCTTTTTACTGTCTTTATTTCTCCTACCCACCCTCGGTTCCCTGGGTTGCAGATTTTCGGGGGAAAGAGATTTTTGTTCTGGTTCCTGTGTGCCCAGGGGCTTTTCATGGGTGAGGAAGGAAGCCTCCTCTAGGGCCTTACACCTCCCTTCCTCCCGTGCCTCTTCCTCTGGAACTGGTGAATTGTCGGAGTTCTCTCCCCGTCATTGTTCTGGGGTGCCAGACCATTGGTTTGAGGGGTTCTGGGCCGCCATGTTCATCTGAGGGTTCTGCTTAGCCCTCAACATGTGACCCAGATCGTGTGTGAGGTTCTGGACCTGGCGCTCCAGTTGGGACACCCGTTCAGGCTGGTACGGGGGTCTCTGTTCATATCTAGGTGGTTCACGGGAAGGGTAACTATCCCTTCACCCGGAGTACCCTAGGAATTGTGGATTTTGGTAACCTCCACCCTTGGCCTCCGCTCTCCCGGATTGGGCAGTCTGGGCTCCTGAAACTGGGGAAAGAAAGGATTGTTGTCCTGCAGGTTGGGGTTTTGTGGATACCAGGGAAAAAAACTTAACCCATGATTTGGGGGATTACTGCCCTCCTGAGGGAAGTTAGGAGGAAAGTTTCCTGGGGGAGTACATACCTGGTGGGACCCCCCCCTTGAACTGGGGGAGTCCATATATACCCCATGATAGGCCGGTTGCCCTTGTATATGCGATTTATATAATCAGGAGTTAGGGGTCCCATTGGTGGGATTACCTGTCTGACCACCTGTTTGTGATTGGCCTGAAGGCCTCCTTGGCCTCTGGTTTCGCTGGTTTGGGATTGGTGCATATTTCGGCTCCCCCATTTCTAGGTCCAAAATGTGGGCAACATTCACCTATGCCAATTTAGCAGCAGCAGGGGTGTTGGCTGGTTTGGGGTTTTTGGTCTGATTTTTATTTTCTGCAGGTTTTTGGACTTCATAAATGCGGGTACCCTGCTTTGTTTCCCAGTCCACAGATCTTTTATCATGGAAATCCCTCACCAGCTGGGTCATAATGTATTTTGGGAGCGCATGAAAGTAGGTAGTGATAAACTCTCTGCTATCCGTGCGCACCCTCCTGGTGGTTTGAGCAAAGGCGCGTTTTAATTCCTGCACAAACTCTTGTCGGGCCTGGTCTTCCCCACATTGTAGATTGTAGACTGCTTTGCGAGCCTCTTGAGGGTTTCTGTGGGTGGAAAAGTGCTTCAAGATAGCGGCCTTGTAGGTGGACCATCTTGAATGTTTTCGGTCTTCCAGTCCAGCAAAGAAGCTGGATTACTCTGGAGAGAATGTCCATTTGGCATAATCTATACAATTCTGGCTATGTTTTATGTGAAATGTGTGCATCATTTGCTCATAGAGTTCGAAATGTTCCCAGACAGAATATTTTGCGTTTTTATTGTATATTGTCATGAAGTTCCTGATGGCCTTGATCTGCCTAATGGGTCCTTTCACCAGAACTCTTTTTGGTTTATCTGCCTTCTTTCGCTGCGTCACCCGAGTCCATTCGCCCTCAGACTCAGTGGCGCTGCTATTTGAGGTCCACTGTGTTCATCTAGGTGCTCCCTGATTCTGTGAGCTTGGGAGGGGCTCGCAGAATGGTTGGGCCTAGTTTCTTATCCCCTATGGCGCACAGGAGAGTAGCCTTCTGTCTGCTCCCTGCTTCCAGGGTTGGCAGAGTATCCCCCCACTGCCCTGATTGGGTGGAGGTTTTCAGGATGCTCTTTTGGGGCCTCTTTTCTTGTTGTTCTTGTGCAAATCAAATCAACGGGTCCCTTTGGAGGTAGTGATTCTGAAGATCGAATTCCATGACTTTCTCCTCATAGGAGGTTTCCGGGTCAGAGACATCAGCCATTATATTTTTGTATCTATCCAGGGATATCCTTCTATCAATTTCTGGGGGGCGCTGACCTGTCAGCTCCATCATGCTAGGCCTATTTAATTCTGATGGCCTCATGGTTTCTGGCTCATGTGAACCAATAGCCATGAAGTCAGCAGTGCGCAAAGTATTAAATGGGTTGGAGTCCCTCAGTACCGAGGTCATCATACTATGATCAGGGGTTGCCCTGTCCCTCTCTTCCTGTTCGGGGTCCATCCAGTTTGGATTAGATCTAGGGTACTCTTTCTCCAACCTCGCTAGTTTTTCCTTTTCAGCCCCTATCTCTTGATAATAGGCAAAGATATGAGCCTTTTGCTCAGCTACCAGGGCTTTATTGGCATCTATGACCCGCTCTTGAGCTGCCACTTGCATGTGGAGTCCATCTTTCTCCTCATATAGGGCCTCATTATCTCTGTGTGCTGTCTGTATAGTCCGGGAGCACTGAGACAATTTTTGTTGCAGGAGATTCACCTCCTGAGTTTGCACCTTTTTAGTTTGGGTGTTCTCTTCCAGAGCACCTTCTACCCGTCTGGTGTGCCCCAGTAACTTTCCATATTCTGTTTTGAGTCCATTTAGTTTCTGGAGGCCCAACTCACTTTCCTGTAACTCTGTTTTTAAATTGCTTACTTCCTGACATAGGGCATCTTTCTCCTTATTTAGGGTGCCCCTCTATTCAGCCAGGTCACCCCTTTGTTGCTTGATGGTATTTACTTTCTGGCACTCTTGATCAAATTCCACTTGGGTTTGGAGTTCTTTAATAATGAATTTGTTATTCTCCTCTTCCAACCTTTTGACCTGATCTTGCAGCATGTTTATTTATCCTGAGTAGACCCTGTTATATGTTAATTGTTGAGTCAGCTTCTGCTGACTCTCTTGCAGAGAGTCAACCTTTTCCTGACACTCTACTTTTAATGCATCTAATTGGCCTCTTGGTCTACATTATTCTGCTGTTGGAGAGCCAAGTACTTTTAATTTTTTTATGTAATTTCCAGATTCTGCCTCAGTATCTTGGCTCTTTTGCAATTTTTGTTCCGCTAATTTTAGCTCAGTCTGAATTTGAGCTAAAAGCTCGGATTGATTTTGCACACGAGTTCTATTTTCCTCATGCTTTTCCCGCATCACTCCCACATGTAGGCCGTGATTCTGACAATTTTAATTTGCTCCTCTTCAATTTTCGGGGTCATGTATAACTCGCTCAAAGCTTGATGTAACAGGCCACCGTCCTGCCACGTATCCATGTTCATGGCCGTGACCTGTTGCATCATTTCTTCTAGCCAGACTTTTTCATCTTGTTCTGGCCATTCCCCCCTGACAAATAATTTGTGCAGAAGGTGCTCCCTAGCTATATTGATCTCTACTGTGGCCATTTTGGAAATTATTCTTTCTTTATTAATTTATTTATGCAAGGGTGATCTGTATTCTGTTGCTTTTTGTCTATTTTTGGGGTTTATTTAGCTAAAATTTTATACACAGGCCTGGTACTTAGAATATTTCTTTGGGGAATGCGCTTCTACAGTGTAGCACAGTGTTCCAACCACACAAAGTATCACTATCTTGCAGGTTAGACTGTTATGTTAAACTGCCACGGATGGCAACACAAACCCAATCCCGGCCTACGAGCCCCCCAATCTTGTTAAGGATTTAAATCGGCCGTCACACACCATACCAGGACCCTTGCCCCTAGCCTTGGAGGTAGCGCTCAATTGAGATGGCTTTCTCTTTATTTTCTGCAAATTCAATTTGAGATGGTACACAACCCGTCTTACACAACTTTTTTCAAATACACTGGGTCACAATGGACCATGAACCAGGCCGGCTTGTGAAAATGCAATATTTATTTATTTTAAAATTCAAAGGAAATCATACAAATTTTAATATGGGGCGCAATCACCAATGGGGTGCTAATTACAATGGAAACTGAAGCAATACACTTGGTTACCCTCTACAAGAGCATATCCAAAGCACAAATGAATAGGAGCACCTATTCTATTTGGGTAGATAGCACCAGAGTTAAGATTTCCCCCTGCAGTGCTCTCCCAAACCCCTATGAATCGAATTTGGAATTGACAGAATCAAAATCCGACCTTTCCTCACAAAATAAGAGGCAAAAAGGATTTAAAAGCCCTTTGCAATGGCATAAAATGACACTCGAAATTGACAAATAAATAATGAATGTGCGGTTAAATCCATGAGTAAAAATATGATTTCTCACAACAGCAGGACTGTATAAACACTAGCAATCACAAGGCAAGGTATCAACCCAAGGCATACAATTCAAAAGAAAGTTGAAAATAAGAACACGATGCAGCCAAATCACACGTTAGAAAGTTGCATTTTACAAAGAAGCAGTTTTAAATGTCACAAATGTTTTTTTATGAAAAACGGGTGAAATACTCAGATTTGGAATGCGTTTTTTGTGCTGGGGGATAGATTCACATCACAGGGACAATATAGAGCTAATAGGATGGCTATACCTAAAGAACTGGATGACATTTGCAAGATAAAAGGAGGTTCGGTTTTGATAAAAATTAAGCCGTTAAAGAGAGAAATCAGTTTGGAAACGAAAAGACAGATTTTGCTTATACTAGTTTTAATGGCTGAGAAAAGAGGAAGGCCACCCGTGAATATAAAAGTTATGCTGCAGTTGTAACCCTTCACCCAGTGTACCTCTGTTCTTTAGGGAAAATGTATTTATTTAATCAAAATATGGCTTAGGAGTTACAAGATGGGGTGAATGAAAGAATGGCGCTAACACTAGGAATCACGGACAAGGTACAAAGAGAATTCTGACAGTCGGACAAATTGCCAAGGCATGGATAGGGTTGCTTAAAGAGTGGAACAAAGACACAAGGCTCAGGATGAGGTAGGCTATGTGTTTCTATGGGGTGAGGAAATACTCATAGTCCATGCTTGAGTTTGGGATATTGGGACAGTCAACCGGGTCCTGGTCACTGCATAGCTCGGGTCACCAGGAAGCGGCGGACTCTCCTAGCAGAACAACAGCTGGGCCCGTCTGGTCGCTGGATAGCAGTACAGATGGAGGGCAGAGGTACAGCATGCATGTAGCTAGCGGGCAAAAATCTGGTCTGGTCTCAGGATGCTCCCCAAAAAGGGTACCACAGCTTTTCCTTTTTTTGTGGGGTTTTTAGTTCTAGGCCTTGCTGGGATAGAGTCAGCTATGCTTTGGCCTTGGAGTGGAATCTGAAATCTGGCAAGATGAATGTAGAATATCAGGACCGCAGGCACTGGAAATTCAGGAGAGAGTGTGTCCAGAGTTCTGTCAGCCACCCTTATTTATAAGA
Source organism: Ambystoma mexicanum (assembly GCF_040938575.1). NCBI lineage: Eukaryota > Metazoa > Chordata > Amphibia > Caudata > Ambystomatidae > Ambystoma > Ambystoma mexicanum. The sequence goes on from NC_090925.1 coordinate 384,103,264, forward strand.
CACAGTGACATCAAAGAATTATTGGTGGGCAGAACTGAGCTTGGCCTACCCCCAAGACCTGGATAGGGCAACCAATGTTGGTTGCCTCCTCTAGGAGGTGACTCCGTTTATGGAGTTGAACTTTATGACATGCAAAGCCTTCCCACTGACCTTTTTGCCAAAAGTCAGTCTTAACATAATTTACACATGTGTACAGTTGTGGCACTTTAACAAATCACATGGGCAGATTACATATTTTTCTGCAGAGTGTGCCAGTCCAGCTCTCCAGTTTGTAAGACTTTGTTTCATCCGCTTAACCATTTTTCATTGTTTTCAGTAAGAAATATTTGGCCTAAAATTCTATAACTTTATACATGTGTATAGATTATTATTAGGCACATCATATTGAATTTCAAAGTGGCATCATGTACACTTTCCTTAGAATATGCAATTCTCTGCCATTTCTGTTCCCAAATGGCAGTGAAGGCTACAACGTCTTAAATTAAAAACCACTGTCATGACCCACAGAACCCGCCCCTTCTGGACTTCCTGGTCCTTGTCACGGCGGGGTTTGCATTAATTGTTTCTCCCAACATGGCCGTATCACGTGACACGCCTCGCACCAGCCTTCACGGCGCACGTAGTACGTTCCATAAATATGCCACGCCCATGCGGGCCCGCGCGTCTCAATGCTATTGCGAAGTAGCAACAAGACGTGTGCTCCGTAGCTCGCGGTATTATTCCCTTGCTTCTTCCACCCTAACCGAATTCTAGTCCCTGCCTCCGTTTCTTGATTCCTGGACTCGTGTGCTAGTTGCGTACCCTGTTATTTTCTCGATTCCTGGACCCTTGCTTCCCAGTACTTGAACGCACGCTGGAGTCGGAAGAGACTTGTGCAGCCTTATTCAAGACTCAAGCAGTACGCAAGAAGGCATCGATCAAGAAATCCAGAAAAGATCAAACTCAGGTGAGAAGGGGGGAACTCCTTGACAGTTTGAGACGCCACCCGACCAAACTCGATAAGGACATGGAAGCGGCCGTCCAGGACCTAATGCGTGGCATGCAAGAGCTATCAACCGAGGTGCAGAATCTAAAGGCGGAAAACGCTGCTCTCAAACAACTAGTTCTATCCCGCGATTCTGCCACAAAAGAAAGTGTATTGCTGGGCGGTATAGTGGACAAATATGATGGCTCACCAAAAGCCCTTTGAGGATTCCTGGATTCATGTTTGGTTCACTTTACTTTTAAGCCCTACTACTTTTCAACTCCCAGGGCTAAAGTGGGCTTCATAATTTCCCACCTTTCAGGAAACGCCTTAACATGGGCTACACCCCTCGTTAATTCTGGTGACGTTCTTCTAGATGACTATGATGGCTTCATACAGGCCCTTAAGACCATGTTTGACCGTCCAGAACAGGTCTATAGTGCCCAGGAACGCCTGTTAGACTTTCAGCAAGGATTCCAGGATATGCTCACCTATGTTACCCGATTCAAGCAGTTAGTCAAGGAAGCTGATTGGTCCCCGGAGGCGAGTTTTATCCTTTTCAGGAGAGGACTGAATGAGGAGATTAAGGATGAGTTGGCCAGAGTGGCTCGTCCAAACTCATTCCAGGCACTAATGGACCTTTCCATGCACATAGATTTTCGTATCCAGGAAAGAAAGGCAGAAAAGAGGAAATCCAAAGTTAATCCTCCGAAGCGGTCCTTTGAGAGATCCACCAAGGCGGACACTAACCCAGGCTCAATCTATGAACCAGAACCCATGCAGATAGGAGCCTTCCGTGGACCTATATCCCCGCAATAAAGAATGAGAAGGATTCATACGGGTTGTGTATGTATTGTGCCTCAGACAAACACCTGGTTAGGGGGTGTCCTCTGGCCCCTCCTCGGCGTTCGGGAAACGCCAGCTCCCGATCCTAGATGGAGCAGAGCTTCGGGAGAGAGATGTTTGCTCCACATCAATTCCATCCTTGAACTCTCCTGGACAAAACAATTTTTCTACAAGCCTTCCTGTCGCCCTCCAAGAATAAGACCTATCCCATTCTGGCCTTGGTGGACTGCGGAGCTATGGGAATTTTCATTGATCAAGACTGGGTTGTTAGTCATCATATTCCGTACGAGACACGAAGCACCATGCAGCCGGTGGAAGCAATCGACGGAAGACCCCTCTCTTCAGGACCCATAAGCCTGCAGACAAAAGAGATCCAACTTTCCATAAACCATCACCAAGAGCGGATTACATTCGACATCATTAAGTCAGCACATTACCTCATGGTATTGGGTATGCCCTGGTTACAGAAGCACAATCCGTATATCAATTGGACAGCAGGATCACTATTCCTAGGCTCTGAGTTTTGTATGTCCCACTGTCTAATCCTGGATACCTCCTCCACACCCCTTAAAGAACCGCCAAGAGACCTGAAAACACCACTCCTGGTTTCTAATATCATCCAAGTCCCAGAGGCCTATCAGGGATATGCTGATGTATTTTCAACTGCCATAGTCCAGGCCTTAACCCCTCATAGAGCTGAAGACTGTGCCATAGATACAGATCCCTCAGCAGTAATTCCTTTTGGCAGAATGTTCATTCTTTCCGAACCTGAGAAAAAGGCCCTCAGAGAATACCTGGATACCAACCTTGAAAACGGCACCATAAGACCTTCAAAATCTCCAGCGGGTGCTTCATTGCTCTTTGTTCCCAAGAAGGACACTAAGGAACTCAGACCTTGCCTCGACTATCGTGGCTTAAATCAATGCACCCTCAAAGATCGGTACCCACTACCGCTGATCTCGGATATCCTGGAAGCTGTGAGAGGTGCCGTAGTCTTCACAAAGTTGGATCTCCGGGGTGCCTATCATTTGATCCGTGTCCGGGAAGGAGACGAATGGAAAACAGCCTTTAGAACACCCTTTGGTCACTATGAATATCTAGTCATGCCCTTTGGACTAGCTAATGCCCCCGCGGTTTTTCAACGATTTATGGACAGGGTGTTTTCTGATTGTCTATCTGGATGACATATTGATCTTTTCCAAGGATCGTCTAAAGCATGAAGAGCATGTAAAGGCAGTACTGCAATGACTCCGTGAACACAAACTTTTAGCCAAACCCGAAAAATGCTTGTTTCACGTTATTTCTGTTCACTACCTGGGATTCATCCTTAGCCCAGAAGGAATTGCTATGGACCCTTCAAAGGTAAAGGCCATACTGGCCTGGCCTGCTCCCACCTCCGTGAAACAAGTTCAATCCTTCCTGGGGCTTGCCAACTTCTACCGGAAGTTCATTTCTTCCTTTTCCGAGATCGTCCAGCCGATTATTGCTCTCTTGAAGAAAGACACTCCCTTTATCTGGTCTACACCGCAAGACAAAGCATTCCAGCGATTGAAGACAGAGTTCACGCAAGCCCCCATCCTGGCCCAACCAGTCATAAATCTCCCATTCCTAGTGGAAACGGATGCCTCTAACTACGCCATAGGAGCGGTCTTGAAACAAGAACTTGAGGATAAACTGGAACACCCCATTGCTTACGTCTCACGAACCCTGACTCCCAGTGAGACACACTATTCCGTCCTGGAAAAGGAACTGTTAGCCATCCGCCAGGCCTTCACTGAATGGCGACATCTACTTCTGGGTGCTAGATATCCAGTTCAGGTCCGCACGGACCATCGGAATCTTCAAATTCTACAATCATTGGAGTGCAGGAACAGTCGTCAGGCGTGTTGGGCCTACTTCTTTGCCCAATACCAATCCCAAATCACTCATGTTCCCGGATCACAAAACATGATTGCTGATGCCTTATCCCGACGTCCTGACTATGTAACTACTGAAGACAAGGCCTATCCTAAGATGTTTCCCCACACGATCTCTGTAGCTCAAGCAGTCAACCTCCTGGAAGAAATTCGAGTACAAACCCAATCCTCTGATCTCTGGAAAGATATTTCAAGGAAGAATCCATGGAGCCTAAGACTTAAGAAAGGATACTTATTCAAGGACAATGCACTGGTCATTCCTACACAGAAATTACAACAAAGAATGATAAACCTCGGTCATGATACCCTTCACTCCGGACATCGTGGGATAACCAACACCCTCCGTCTTATACAAAGACAGTTTTGGTGGCCTGGAATGAAGACCGACGTACAGCAGTACATCAAAACTTGTGCTGTCTGCAGTCAAAACAAACATGATAACAAGAGACCGGCGGGTCTTCTAATGCAACCATCGCTGCCAACAAGGCCATGGGAAGTCATTGCAACAGACTTCATTGTGGAATTACCACCTTGCCGAGGGTACACGACCATCATGGTTACCATAGATTTGTTCACTCATATGGCTCATTTTACACCTATGTGTAAGTTACCTTCCTCGTCCGAACTTGCTGGAATCTTCCTGGAACACATATTTTGTTTGCATGGACTCCCTTCCAAGATCATAGCTGATCGAGGACCTCAGTACGTCTCTCAATTCTGGAAACATCTCTGTCGCATTTTGGGAATCCAACGCGCCCTCTCATCTGGTTATCATCCCCAGACCAACGGGGCCACAGAACGTGCTAATCAGGCCCTGGAACAGTATCTTCGATGTTTCGCCACCAAGGTTCAGGATGACTGGTCGCTCCTGATACCTGTGGCTGTGTTTGCCTACAACAATTCTGACCATTCAGCAATTAAGACCAGCCCCTTTTATTGTAGCCAAGGGTTCCATCCATCAGTTCTACCCTCTGTTCTCCCTCATCCTACACCAGTACCTACTGTCGACTTCTGGATTGAAACCCTCATCAACGTACACCAAGAGGCCAAAGAAAATTTTGAGAAGGCCAGAACTCAGACTAAGAGGTATGCAGATTTAAAAAGGAGACCAGGCCCTTCTTATGCAATTGGTGATCAAGTCTGGTTGTCCTCGAAGTTACTTCCCCGGCATCTACGACCAAACAAGTTGGCCCCTCGGTACTATGTTCCATTTCCCATCAAGGAAGTTATCAACCCGGTTTCATATCGGATTAGTCTACCAGACTCTTGGAAGAAAATTCACCCAGTATTCCACACATCCTTACTAAAACCCTACCATCAATCCTCCCGGAAATCCTACCGACCTCCTCCTCTACTAGTCGACAACCAATTGCAATATGAAGTGTCTCGAATATGTGACTCCAGGTATAAACGGTGTAAGCTTCAATACCTGGTTGAATATAAAGGATATCCTCCTAATGAAAGAACCTGGGAACCACTTTCTAATCTCAAGACTCCTCGACTATTCAGAAGATTTCACCTTATACACCCGGGCAAACCTGGTGGAACAGCCTTTTGGAGGAGGCATGCTGTCATGACCCACAGAACGCACCCCTTCTGGACTTCCTGGTCCTTGTCACGGCGGGGTATGCATTCATTGTTTCTCCCAACATGGCCGTATCACGTGACACGCCTCGCACCAGCCTTCACAGCGCACATAGTACGTTCCATAAATATGCCACGCCCCCGCAGGCCCGCGCGTCTCAATGCTATTGAGAAGTAGCGACCAGACGTGTGCTCCGTAGCTCACAGTATTATTCCCTTGCTTCTTCCACCCTAACCCAATTCTAGTCTCTTACTCCCTTTCTTGATTTCTGGACTCATGTGCTAGTTGCGCACCCTGTTATTTCCTGGATTCCTGGACCCTTGCTTCCCGGTACTTGAACGCACGCTGGAGTCGGAAGAGACTTGTGCAGCCTTATTCAAGACTCGAGCAGTACGCAAGAAGGCATCGATCAAGAAATCCAGCAAAGATCGAACTCAGGTGAGAAGGGGGGAACTCCTTGACAACCACAAAATTACATTTACACTGTTCACTTTTTACGTTCCTTGGAAGTCCTGTTGCAAAGACAAAAGTCTTAACAGTTTCTTAATCAAAATCGTCTTTTGAAACAAATGGGGCTGGCCTTTGTCCTTCACTTGGCCCATTCTTTTTCTCAGCTACCACCAACTGTCATTTCAGCCCAGGGTGGCCATGGGGGTTTCCCAGTTTGATTGAATGGTTATTGCCACTTCCTCACTTCACAGGTTGGTGTTCCAGAATATCTATTGTAAGAGGCCTCTGCCCAGACAAAAGTCTGATGAGCTTGTGATATGCGGCCTTCTGGTCCTATTCAAAGTTTTTCAAGCTAGCAATTATCACTTATGTGTCCCAGCAGTTTATGGTGGCTCCTTTTGGGGGAAGGCCTCAGTTTAGCCAGCAGAAAGACCGGTTCTGGAGCTTGAAAAATCCAGCCAATGCATTTTAATTCCGTTATCGTCTTTTATTTTGTTCTGAATCAAAAACAAGCCTGTTGAATATAACATCCTATATATGTTCCCCAGCAAACCCCTTTACATTGCTAGGCAAGGACACATTTTTATTCAACATTGTACTTTTAAAACAGGAATTTTCTTTTGGTTTGCAAAAGCCCATTTTGACACATGGTGAAAGCTGCTAGGATTTATCTTTTACATTTGTTTTTTCTCTCTTACCCCTGGCTTCCCAATATTGTTTTGCCCTATTCAGTTTCTTTTATCCAGCAGTTTGTTCAAGCCATATGTTCACTGACATTGACATATGCCCGTAGAGCTAGGATTTCTTTAAAGCCTTGATTTTTTACATTTTGTAACCCAAAAGTAAGCGTTTTCAGGCATGGCTGAAGTTTCTTAGATTTCCCAGATTTGGCTTGACATTAGCCTGTCATTCAGGGATAATGCTCTCTTCTGCTGAAGCACAATGTGAATATGGATGCGCATGGCAGGGCCTTATTGATAAAAGCAATGTGATATGGAATAGATGAAAATAGCATCAGGGCAGCATCCTTTTTATTGTAAAATATTCCCTTTTCAATGGGAACTTTTTGCAAGCAGCTGAGCAGCGCTGTCTTTTTTCCAATTTGCTTCTTTTGGTGCACACAACAACACACACTGGCACTTTTCACGGTGTGCTCCCTGTTCCAACTCGCCCAATAGGTGTTTGGCAAGATGGTGCAGCCATCCTTTTGTCGCTGCCAGACCCAGTTTTGATGCAATGGTGCTCCAAGGAGCCAGCGCAGCCATTTTGCTGTTGACTGCAGAAGCGCAGCTTGGTTATGGATGGGAATTACTCTGAGTGGGTCAATGTTGCCCACTTTGGAGACCCCATAACCTTAGAAGAATTGGAAGTCATCATTAGAGGGTTACCATCGGGCAAGACACCAGGCACGGATGGGCTGCCTAACGAGGTTTATAAAGAATACCTGACCAAAGTTGCGCCCTCACTCCTAGCGATGCTGAATGAAGCGTACGATACGTAAGCCCTTCCGCTGACATTGAGAGAATCCATAATTATACCGCTACTTAAACCAAATAAACCTGTAACGGATTGTGGGTCATATAGGCCATTGTTACTGCTCAACCAAGACAGGAAGATACTCACCGCCCTATTAGCTAATAGACTAAAAGTAGCCATAGCCCAGCTCATACATACTGATCAAACCGGATACGTACCGGAAAGGAACATTACATGGAAACTGCGCAGGTTACACCACACGATAGACTACACTAAAGACAGCACAGATCCATACATGGTGGCCTCACTAGACACTGTGAAGGCGTTTGACTCAGTGAGGTGGCCGTGGCTGCTGACTGCACTACGTAGATTTGGCATAGGACCCGCATAGATCAAATGGGTATGACTGCTGTACAGCCAGCCGGTGGCCAGAGTTAAAACTGGAAACCAGATCTCGGAACAATAGACACTAGAGGGCACGATGTAAGGCTGGTCGTGCTCCCCCATGCTGTTCTTACAATCCCTAGAACCATTATCAGTGTACCTTCAGAAAAAGTACAAAGAAGCGGGCATACCCATACACGACGAATGGAATCTGATTTCCTTGTATGGCGATGACATGCTTTTATATATCCAGCACCCCAAGACCAATTTGCAGTACATACTAGAGGTGTTTGAACGGTATGCCAAACTCGCGGGCATCACTATCAGCAAACACAAATCATGTCTGTTCACGCTTGCAGGATATAGCCGTAAGTCAACAGACGTGCTGGCAGTACTACCACTAAAATGGGCAGTAAACACATTCATATACCTCGGTGTAGATATTCATCATGATCCCAAAACGGTACACACGCAAAACACACAGAAAGCGATGGACGGGGTAGGGAAATCCATCGGTTATTGGTCCAGACTACCTCTCTCTTTGATGGGGAGGGTGGCGCTATTATAAATGGTAGTGCTCCCCAGGTTCCTACACTATTTTACCAATGTACCATACAATATCCCCAGGAGCTTTTTTGGTAAACTAGACACAAAATGCCGTGGGTTCCTCTGGTGTAACATGAGATGTAGACTAGCATTAGCAAAATTACAGAAACCATACGAGCAAGGGGGTATCAGGGTGCCCAATTTTGAGATGTATTTTGTGGCTTGCCAGCTGCAGTTCGTAATGAAATGGCTGTCGGATGAGCCGACCCAAGATACACCCCTGCTGCAACCGGCTTGTACCCCATATTTCTTTAAGGAGGTGGTATGGAGTCAAAAGTCGCACTGGCCCAGACCCCCGCTACTGCTGTCACTGGGAAAATCCATGTGACAAGGAGCCTGCTGCTTAATGGGAAACGCAATGCCCTATTCTCCCCCCCCCCCCAGATCCCTCTGGTAGCATTAAGAACGGGTGACACACAAAGTATACTGAATGTGCGGAAATACTGGGAGCCCATGGGCTGGCAACAATTGGGGACCTGCTGCTAGACGGGGAACCAGAAGATTTCTGCACAATCATTGATAACACAGGCTTACATAAAGGGCAGTACATCACACACACACCTCTTTGCTTAAGGCGTTCAGGCAAAAATGGCCAGAAACTACTGGGAGATGGGCGGCAAACGAGGCGATAGAGACACTCTAGGATACTGCAGAAGGAGGCCATACAGTGTCGAGGCTTTATGAACTGTTTATAACCCAACAGAAAGAGCAGATGTGGCAGATCCGCCGGCAATGGGAAAAGGGCTTGCAAGAGCAGTTCACAGACAGTAAATGGGGGCGAGTGTTCTTATATACGACAAAAAAGTATCCAGGGACGCAAGGCTGCAGCTCATCCAATTGTTTGTCTCCGGAGGATAGATCAGGGGCAACACGCTCGCCTTGGAAGCAAGACGATGCTGAGCAACACAGGTTCGATCCCCTGGTCCACGCTTAGAAACCTCTGGGTATTAAGTGCGTTATAAATAACCCATTACATTACATGACCCATAGAGCGTTCTTAACTCCCCAGAAAATCGCATGCTTTGCTAAATCAAATGAGCAATTCTGTCTGAAATGTGGTTCCGCTAACGCTGACACGGTACACATGTTCTGGGGCTGCAGGGAAATTCAGCGCTTCTGGGATGAAATTGCACAGATGATGGCGAAAGCAGCCATAACATTGGACATACAATCCTGCGGCAGGGGAGTTGCTAGGTCTGGAAAGGACCCGGGGCTGCGCTGATGTCGGAACTGTTGGGACTCGGGGCTAGCTAGTCTTTTGGCTGTAGCTCCTGAGATTCTATCCGGGGCTACAACCAAAAGATCAGGGGCTATAGCCCCTTTAGCCCCCCCCCTAGCAACGCCCCTGCCCTGCGGCATGCTTGTTAGGCATCTTTCCACGACCAAAATACATGTTGCATGTCACCAAACTGCGTGACTTAGAGTATGTGCTAGCGAAAGGCGGAATAGCAATGGGATGGGAGGCACACAGAGGTCCAGTGGCACAGTTGTGGAAAGACCTCCAAAAATAGACACGGGCAAAAACAGCTGTGTGGCAGAGCAAGACAAGGTGATGGAAACTCGGTATAGAACTGTGGAGATCATTGCTCCAAGAACTTTTCTGTGCAGCACAAGAAAGGTCCCTTCAGGAAGAACGGGTCCGACCAGCATCAGATGCAGGAGCCATGGACCCTGCAAATGAGGGATAATAAAATAAGCACACGGATGTGTGAGACAATGGAAGGGGATAGTGGGAGGTGGGAGTTGGGAAGGAGGGCGAAGTTGGGGCACGATGTCTGTAAGTTCAATGAAAAGGTTAATACAAATATTTAAAAAATCAAAAAAAGGATCCATCTGTCAATATTGGATGAACATATAAAAGGTGACAGATTTAATACAGACACAAAACAATACTGGGGGAAAAGTGAAACAGCTCTAAGGTGTGAAATAAATAGAAGAGGAGATAAGTAGTGGTGCACCTTTTGGACCTGAACAGTGATCTCACTCTGGTCAATGTGAACCACGAAAGTGAATCCTCTTTGGTCAAGGTGAACCACAGACGAAAGTCGTCGTGCCAGGCACCAGGAAGAAGTGAGATCTGGAAAATCTGTTGGCTCCATTTATATCCTCATATGATTACTTACCACTTGGAAAAGTAAGGGTGGTGGCAGAGTAACAGAAAAGCTAACTTGTGGATTTAAAGAAGATTGGGGCTGCAACTAGGATTCATATTAGTACTGATGTAGTGGACTATCTTTTACATTAACGGTTATTCACGGATGGTGCATCCCCAAGCCAGAGGACACTTTGCAATTCCAGATGCCAGGAGCTAAAGGGAAAACCCCTTGTTTGAAGTCTAAGACACCTATCAGTACTCAGGGGGGCAAGTTGGAACGCTGTTGGAGGCCTCGCACTGGAGACATCTCTTTGGGGGAGGAAGCAGCGCTGCAGTCTATAAGAGAAAAACAATCCGATCAGATTAAAATGGCTTTAAATAAGGAAGACCTTCAGGATTGTTTACAAGGAATGGAAGCGAGGATTATGAATGCCTTCCAGGTGCAGCTAGACAATATGAAGGATGGCTTACAGGGCTCAATGACGGAAGTAAAGAAGGAGATCAGTGAAATTGGTGCCAGGGTGGATACAATTGAACGGGGCCTGTCGGAAACGATGAAGGAAATAGGCCAAAACAGCAAGCTTATAGATCAATTGGCTAGAGCCACCCACAATTTGGAAATACAGATGGAAGACCTGGAAAATCGCTCATGGAGGTCGAATATATGTGTGAAGGGTTTATCGGAGGACATACAAGATAAGAACTTGAGAATAATGATCCAGCAGTGTTTTGGGAGTCTGCTTACGGATATAACACCTGAAGATGTGGGGATCGATAGGGTACATCGGGTGGGCCCCAGGAGATTTGGACCAGATACAAGACAAAGAGATGTGTTAGTGGCCATGTCCTCATTCAAGATTAAAGAGGAGGTTCTTAGGATGGAAAGGACACAATCAGACTTAACCATTAATGGGGTCCAGATATATCTCTTCCAAGATCTGGCATTGACGACATTGCACAAAAGGAGGGCCATGATTCTGTTCACTAAAGAACTAATAGCTAAACACATCCAATATAAATGGACCTTTCCGTTTGGCCTGCTGGTCACCTGGGAAGACAAGCAATACAAGATAATGTCCTGTGAGGAAGGATTGTCTATTATGAATATACAGGAGGGCAGGTGACCTAGTGGACAAATGCAAGCATCTTCTTCTGGAGAAGGTAATCGTCCATGGACTTGGTTTGCAGCACTCGGCAGGCGATACAGCAGATATGTCAAACTGCGAGGACCTCTGGGTAACACGGATGAGCCCCGACCGTCAGGAGGCTTCTAAGAAGTTGGTTCAAACTTTGTATTATGGTCACTCCTGTTGTTTAGTGGCTTAATGTTGGTTAGACAGATAGCTATAATGAGTGCAAGGAGTGCTAAGGTGGTGCGATAGGCGTACAGGGCATGTGTATCGACCTTCCTCAATGCCATTGGTTGAGGCAATGGCATTGAGGAATCCCTAGGGGGTGTAGTTCGCCCTCATTAGGGGTGTTCCCAGGGTTGATTCAGGACCAGAGCCCCAGGCGGGTATCTGGGGGTTTCCATAGAAAGTCTGGTTCCGACCCGGGAAGGGGTTGGGGTAATGTTGGTTGGTAGGGAGTGTGTGGGAGTGACGGGCTGTTTGCCCCCCCTCATACATTCTGCGCGATATGGACCACTTGCTCATGCATTAGCGGGGGACGCCTCCATTTCCCTTATGCTAACATTAGCATAACTGGGGCTATTACGGGATACACTTGGCTTCCATTTTGTGTGCCCTCGACTCCATCTTTGGACTAGGCCTCACTCCGATAATACAAAAAGGCTTCTCTTCCCTCTTCAGCGCCGTGCACAGCGCGCTCATGGCCCCCACTTTTTCGCCACCGTTTGAGAGCCTCACAAATCCCTTTCTCATGGATGTGCCGGGCATAATTGAAACAAATAGTAAAATGTATCATCTCACTCTTCCTCTGAGATCACTGTCCTGTGTGTGAACCGGCTCGAACCATGACTTGTAGCTCATTCATCTCCACAAACCTACTCCTACTCCCTTGCCCCTACTGTTTGAAAATGACTGCCAATGTAACCCTGTGCCCTCCTAAGGTATTCTCTTGATGTATCAGAAGTGCGACCCTGCTGTGCAGCCCACCCAAGAGTGCCCCCACTAAATCCAGACCTCTGTCACAGTATAGTGTGTCCTAAAACTAACATATGTCATTATACTCCCCACTCGCCTTGATGTGCTAAGAATCGCCCAGGTTATCACGGAGGACAAGCCCTCTAAGCCCTGTACCTCATAAAAGTCCCAATGAAAGATGATGTAATCATGTGTGTGCAATTTATAGGTTTGTAAGAGTTACTCAAAGGTATACCCATGATTGTTGTTTATTATATGTCTAGTGGTAGTTTCTCATGCCAGCTTAGTTAGTGTCAACTCTATCTCGCCGTGACCTAACCCTCACCCCTCCCGGACACAGCCAGCTGGACCTCGTGACGCTCACCCTCCCGCCAACTGGGCAGCCTATCCGGAAGAAGCAGCACCTACACCACTATATGTTACATCGCTCCCCAACCAATCCTGTCCTAATGTAATACCCTATGTTAGTGACATCATCGATGATGCTGCTTTGCTTTATATTTCCAGTGTATTGTTTGCCAGAGTGCTCTCGAGGCAGCAGAGTTCTCTGGATGCCAACTATATATAAAGACGTATTAATCTTGCAACTTGTTCTCCTAGTCTCATTCCCTGATGTGATTTTATAAGTTTGCATTGGTAAATTGGGGATTAAGCCTTTACATTTGGTGACCCTGACGTGATCGAGAAGGGTGTGCCAAGAGAGGGCCCTGTGCCATGCCGTGAGATCCGAGACGCCCCCAGCAAAACCATTGCCTCGGTTGACAAGTGTGCGCACAAACAGAAAGGTTCTAAGGGTCCCCATCATCTTTGCAAATACCCGACTGCTCGCCAAGGAAGGTCACAGATTGGTTGGGGTGCAGCCCTGTTTATGGATAGACTGTGAACGGAGGCTCTCGGACCACGCCGGACACGCGAGTACTGGTTGCAAGATTCTCGAATGAGGGGCAAAATTGCGAAATAGTTGGTGTAAAGATAAGGACAGAAGACTAGGGGAAATTGAAATTTGGCAGTTAGGGACTGTGTGAGTGAAACTGTTAGGCTTTTCTTATCTATCCTTTATATGGCAATTAGGTTGTTGTGGACAAAGAGATAAAAAGGAATACGGGATCCTAGCTCTGAAGGGGGGTAGAAGACGGCGCAGCGTAGAATTGTCTCGACCAGTGCAGGGTATAAGTGGAGATAAAAGAAAAAAACGTAGGAGTCTCATATATTTAGTAGGCTCAGAGTAGTAATTTAGAATATTCTTTTTCCGTTTGAGCAGAATTCTTAAAGGAGGTAGCGTAAAGGGGCTCAGAGGTGGGGAGTGAATGAGAATATAAGAATAAGGAATAACAGATTATAACAAAATAAAGGGGCGGTTCGCATTAGAAAGTAGTACATGTTACATGTTCAATGTATTGAAGTGTATTATGTTCGTCTGTCGACAAAGTATTTGTGTGTTTATGTTAATCTATAAAATAAGCATTGATGAAAAGTGTTTTATGGTTCCTGAAATAAGGTGTAAGTAAAAAAGGCTATTGATTTTTAGCTTGGTGTGGGTCAAAAGGTATTGAAGGGAGCACTGGAAAAGGTTTGCTGTTGGGTACATTGTGTCAGATACCCAGTATAAGAGTAAAAAACACAGAAATGTGGGATAAGACATAATGGGTGGGAATACACCGTTAGCACACATTTGTCAACACCTGCCTTTGTACAGTGAAAAAATACAGAAATACCGTGAACAATGGCTCACAGAAATAAAAGGAGAGGGCTCGTCCCAAATATGGCCAGAAGGAGGGTCCTTTGAGAAGAGAGTGTTAGATCTTGTAGCAACCCATTTGTTAGCAAAATATCAAGGTAAGCAACTGCAAAACAGACGTGAAGTACTAGAGTTATGGAGAATGTTTGAAGAAACAGCCCCAAGCAGTGATGCAAATAAGTAAGTGTCCTCGGAAGGGCCTACAGCCCCGACGGGGGAGAGGGAGTAACCGCGGAAGAGTGTATGGCAAAAACAGGACAAAATGACCTCACTAGGCTTTACCCATTATTAACGAGGCCCGCAGCAGGATACAGTGATCACAGGTATGTGCCTGCGCCGGGTGCCCCGACAACCCCAGCTGCCACGACACTGCCACCTTATGACCCAAGAGGGCTATACGGGCCCACTAGCGCCCCTCCGGTGGACATAGCGCGGCTTACTGGGGACTTAGAAAGACAACTTGCTAATACTCAAATGGAAATAACACGGCTAAGAGCACTGTGTGATAGGGGACAGATGTTGCCCGGGGGAGGAGAGGTACCACCCAGTGTAGCCAGTGACTTGACCCCTCCACCCAGCGTAGCAGAGGGGGTCTACACCATCTCCGCCACCACAGGGGAATGTGCCTAAGGGACCGGAACATGAGTGGCAATCAGGAAAGTTTTTCTTCCATTTAAATGACAAGCCAATAAGAATAGTGCGAGCAGAAGGCACAGACAACAAAGGAGGAGAGGGACAAGGAGAGAGAGAGTCAGATGAGGAGATAGATGAAGTATGGACTGATCTAGATGAGTACAAAGAGGGGGTAGCAGCAGCAGGATTTTTTCTCCCATTACGGGAGGACCAAGAGGATGGGGGAGGGCTCCCAAGATGGCAAGGGAGACTGAGGCAAAGAGTAGGAAACATGTTGTTAAGCAAAGTGAAAAAGGGAACAGTAAGTAAAAAAGGAGGTAAGGCCAAACTACCAGTGCCTCTGATACATAAGGGAGCAGGTAGACCCCACTATATACCATGGGCACAGACAGACAAAAACAACTTGTTGAAATTGCTCCCTCCACTTTCAGGTGGGGCGGGGAAATGGATACACGCATTCGAAAAGCACACAGCAGGGGTGCCCTTGGTGATAGGGGATGTAAAAAGTGTATTGGTGTCCGCAGTTGGAGACCAAGCAGATGGGGTGTGGGTGAAGGCCGGTCTCCTGGGAATAACACTAAACTGTGACCGCCATGATGGGTCATCGTTCAACAATGTGAGGGCGCAGGTGTGGGATGCATTGCGGAAAACTTTCCCGGACATCCCAGACTTACATTTAGTGATGCAATGCACTATGGGAGAGGAGGAAGAGGCTGCGCAATTCATCCACCAGGTGCAGGATTTGTGGAGATCAGAATCGGGCACGGCATGGAACCAATCCACCGCCCTATTCTACTTTGTACTTAAGAGGGGGCTCCCGAAATAGGTACATACAGCCTTGCATAAAATAGCTGGGATAGAAGCCAAAGGCTGGCCAGAGATTCAGAGCATAATAGTACACCATTGCAGGAAGATCAAAGAGAGAGAAAAGGAGATAGCACAGAGAAGGTTGGCAGACAAAGCAAAGTTAGTTCAGAATAAATTAGTGAAGGTTGTGGCAATCAATTCAGCACTAGCCACTGAAAGACACGGAGAAGGGGAGGAGGGGTCAGGAAATATACCAGCAAGGATGGCAGCAACTTAGTCTGCAAACAGACAAGAGCACTGGGCAGGAGAGGATCAATACGAAGGGCCCCAATGGCAGGGCAGACCCACAAGAGGGCGAGGTGTGTACCGGGGACAGAGAGGAGGATTTGAGGGGATGGCAAATAGAGGATTTGTAGGGCAATGAATGAGGGGAGGACCACAAGGATCGTGTTGGAATTGTGGGAGGTAGGGACATTTTTCTAGAGAATGCCGAATGTGACCAACGGGATATTACCAAGGGCCACCTCATATGAGCAACGAGCAACAATTTTGTCACCCACATTCAGGAAGTCCCTATGGGTTACCAATGGGTTGGAATGGGCAACATGAACAGTGCTATAATGAGTATCAGCAGAGAACACAACAGATGCAACCCAGACAACAGCCCCAGCAGCAAGGCATGCAACAACGGGTAGCACGTCAGAACACGATGGGAAACGCAAAAACTAATATTCTTGCAACAACTGCAAATGGCGCGCCGGCACCGTTTCGCGCTGCAGCTGTAGTGGGGAACAATGTCTTTTCCATCCCCGGAACAGAAACATACCCAGACTAGGACAGCCCACAGAAAGCACTTGTGTGTCCAGTCCTATCAACTACCCTATGTGCAGAAGAGGAACCACTGGTGGGTGTGGAGATAGGCAACAAGCAATTAATCTTTATGGTAGATTCAGGAGCTGAAAAATCGTGCCTCATGGAAGGCCATTTCCCGCTCTCGGGAAAAAAATTGGAAACGCAGGGGTTCTCTGGGGCTATTTTAAAGGTTCCTTACACAAAAGATCTAGACATAAAGGTGGGGGGAAAGACAGTGCAAGCACCCCTACTATATCATGAAGACCCGCCAATAAATTTGTTGGGACGGTACCTCCTAAGCAAATTGAATCTGACCATCTCTTTCACAGAATTAGGGATAGTGTGCTCCACTCCAGAGGTATGCCCAGTAAGAACTATGTTGATGATAAGTTTGCAAAGGTAGCGGGCGCCCCTCTCTCGACAGAACAAGGCCTGATAACCTGTTCAGTGGTTATTAACCACTTGAGAGTTCGCAGCCACTGCTTTTACTCACTGTGCCTTTCACAGATGGGGAAATATCCATTTGCATATCAGTCTTTGTCCTGCCCAGGGGCAGTCCAGCACCGAAATGCAATGGCAATTACAACCTGAACGAGAGTACCACCAGCAACGCCAAACACGTGTTTCACCCTTGTTGGGGATCATCAGTGAGGTGAAGCTGATGCCTCTCTAAGCACAGTGAGAGGGAGACCACGTCTGGTTGCCCCCAGGAGACCTAGGGTTACCAATCCCAGGTTCCTTGAAATTTAGTTTGTAAAGGTAGCGGGCGCCCCTCTCTTGACAGAACAAGGCCTGATAACCTGTTCAGTGGTTATTAACCACTTGAGAGTTCGCAGCCACTGCTTTTACTCACTGTGCCTTTCACAGATGGGAAATATCCATTTGCATATCAGTCTTTGTCCTGCCCAGGGGCAGTCCAGCACCGAAATGAAATGGCAATTCCAACCTGAACGAGAGTACCACCAGCAACCCCATACACATGTTTCACCCTTGTTGGGGATCATCAGTGAGGTGAAGCTAATGCCTCTCTAAGCACAGTGAGAGGGAGACCACTTCTGGTTGCCCCCAGGAGACCTAGGGTTACCAATCCCAGGTTCCTTGAAATTTAGTTTGCAAAGGTAGCGGGCGCCCCTCTCTCGACAGAACAAGGCCTGATAACCTGTTCAGTGGTTATTAACCACTTGAGAGTTCGCAGCCACTGCTTTTACTCACTGTGCCTTTCACAGATGGGAAATATCCATTTGCATATCAGTCTTTGTCCTGCCCAGGGGCAGTCCAGCACCGAAATGCAATGGCAATTCCAACCTGAACGAGAGTACCACCAGCAACCCCATACACGTGTTTCACCCTTGTTGGGGATCATCAGTGAGGTGAAGCTGATGCCTCTCTAAGCACAGTGAGAGGGAGACCACGTCTGGTTGCCCCAGGAGACCTAGGGTTACCAATCCCAGGTTCCTTGAAATTTAGTTTGCAAAGGTAGCGGGCGCCCCTCTCTCGACAGAACAAGGCCTGATAACCTGTTCAGTGGTTATTAACCACTTGAGAGTTCGCAGCCACTGCTTTTACTCACTGTGCCTTTCACAGATGGCAAATATCCATTTGCATATCAGTCTTTGTCCTGCCCAGGGGCAGTCCAGCACCGAAATGCAATGGCAATTCCAACCTGAACGAGAGTACCACCAGCAACCCCATACACGTGTTTCACCCTTGTTGGGGATCATCAGTGAGGTGAAGCTGATGCCTCTCTAAGCACAGTGAGAGGGAGACCACGTCTGGTTGCCCCCAGGAGACCTAGGGTTACCAATCCCAGGTTCCTTAAAATTTAGTTTGCAAAGGTAGCGGGCGCCCCTCTCTCGACAGAACAAGGCCTGATAACCTGTTCAGTGGTTATTAACCACTTGAGAGTTCGCAGCCACTGCTTTTACTCACTGTGCCTTTCACAGATGGGAAATATCCATTTGTATATCAGTCTTTGTCCTGCCCAGGGGCAGTCCAGCACCGAAATGCAATGGCAATTCCAACCTGAACGAGAGTACCACCAGCAACCCCATACACGTGTTTCACCCTTGTTGGGGATCATCAGTGAGGTGAAGCTGATGCCTCTCGAAGCACAGTGAGAGGGAGACCATGTCTGGTTGGAAACGCAGGGGTTCTCTGGGGCTATTTTAAAGGTTCCTTACACAAAGGATCTAGACATAAAGGTGGGGGGAAAGACAGTGCAAGCACCCCTACTATATCATGAAGACCCGCCAATAAATTTGTTGGGACGGTACCTCCTAAGCAAATTGAATATGACCATCTCTTTCACAGAATTAGGGATAGTGTGCTCCACTCCAGAGGTATGCCCAGTAAGAACTATGTCGATGATAAGTACTGTGACAAACAAAATTGCATTAAGAGGAGTGCCCATAGATATAGACATGTTCATTTATGGAATATGGGTACTTGCTAGAGAGGTGCCTGAGATAACACGCAAAGAATGGAGAGTGCCATCTGATTTTGTTTTCCGCCCCATTGTAAACTCAGATATTGTGCCAGGTACAATAATGTCTATTGATTTAGAGGGGGTACAAGTTTCAAGCAAACATATTGCAGTGATAGGACTGGACAGGCATGGATGCGAGTGGAGAACAGTGCTGTGCATAGATCCAAATATGGCTTTGCGTGATTTGACTGATGAGGAATTGTTCACTGACAATGATACAGATGGGGAGATTATAATGGAAATAAGTGTACTATGTGATATAATGATCCAGTATAGAGAAATACACAACCCCTTCATGGCTAGCGTTAGTGCACCACCCACTATATTTAATGAGGATATGGAAAAAGTGCTGCCAGAATTATGGACAACAGGCCCACATGATGTAGGGCTTTTGCAAGAAGACACGCCCATAAAAATACCAGGTACAATTCCACCTAGAGTAAAGCAGTACTCATTATCAAGAGAGGCAGAGGAAGGAATAAAAGAAACAATAAATGCATTATTACCGCAAGGTATAATAGTGCCATCAAATTCACCCTGTAACACGTCGATTTACCCAATCAAGAAGGCAAGGGGCGGGGCTTGGAGGATGATACAGGACCTCCACCTACTCAATGACGTCATACAGAAGGAATTTCCTCTAGTGCCTAACCCAGCGTCCATTTTGTGTAGCATCCCAAAGGAGGCAACATGTTTCACAGTTGTAGATTTGAAAATGCCTTTTTCTCAGTGCCACTTGACCCCAGTTGTCAGTATCTCACAGCCTTCACTCTGGGGGGAAACAGATATGAACATTGTAGATTGCCACAAGGGTACTGTGAGAGCCCCAGCATCTTCAATAGAATTTTGCACGAAGACCTTGGTAATGTGGATGTAGAGGGCACAATAATTCAATATGTGGATGATCTCCTCATCTGCAGCAAGAGTGAAGAACAGTGTAGAGCAGACTCGATTACATTGCTAAATTTAGTAGCTACAAAGTGGGACAAGGTGGACAAGGGCAAGCTCCAATACTGCCTAGCAGACGTGTTGTACCTGAGGCAGTTGATTTCAAAAGATAGCAAAAGAATTATACCTGACAGAGCGCCAGCAATACGTCACGCAATAATCCCCAAGACAGTGAAGAACATGCAGAAATTCCTCGACATATGTAATTATTGCCGCCGTTATTACATAACACGCCCGTTATTGCAAGCATTGAAAGAAGCACAAAAGAACAGCGCCCCAATAAAATGGACACAGGAAATGAAGACAAAATACTTTAAATTAAAAGACCTCATCACACACACCCCAGTTTTAGCGAACCCCGATTATGAGCGGGAATTCTACCTCTTTTCACACTGCAATGGAATACTGATGACAGCAGTTCTAACACAAAAGACATCACAAGGCCACAAGCCATTGGCCTACTACAGTGGCTCATTAGACTCAGTGATGCAGGGCCACTTCATGTGCGAACAAGCTCTCGCAGCAGCGGCCTTTGTGATAGAGAAAAGCGCCAACATTGTAATTGGATGCTCAGTAACACTGTATGCAGAGCATTCACTATTTGCCATTCTGGAGAGATCAAAACCGACACTCACCACACAAAGAGCAACAGCTTATGAGATCATAATACCCAGCCCAAATGTCCATGTAGTTAGATGTAAAAGTGTGAACACTGCTACATTCATTACAGAGCCCTGCACTGTAGAAGATATGCAAGAACACGATTGTGCCACATATGAAGAGGAGGGAGATGACATTGAAAAAGCAAGTGAAAATGCCCTCAAAGAGGGTAAATATACTTCGTGGATGGGTCAGCATCAATTGACAGTGAGACAGGAGAAAATCATGTAGGTGCAGCAGTGGTAAGAATAGAAGGGGAGGAGTACGAAGTTATAGTGCAGAAATGCCTCCCATCACATTACTCAGCACAAGCAGTGGAACTGATTGCGCTGATTGAAGCATTACATACAGCCAAAGGATGTGCAGTAACAATATATTCTGACTCGGCATATGTGACAACGACGGTACATTCGGGGTTGTCACAATGGCGAAGAAGAGGGTTTAGGAGAGCAGATGGCTCTCCTTACAACATGCAGCATTATTAAATGATTTGATTGAGGCACTAGAAGAACCGTCAGTGATAGCATTGGTAAAGTGCCAGGCACACACCAACAACTCGGACGCGATCTCGCTCGGAGGCGCGGAAGCGGATGCCACCGCAAAAGAACCAGCATACTTTAATGTCCCCCAACCGCTAGAATGCACTGTAAAAACACAGAACCGAGAAGCGCAAGAGGAGGGGTACAACTGCACCCCCATACTGCAAATAATTGAGTTACAAAGACGTGCACCCCCAGAAGAGCAAGAATTATGGGGAAAAAGAGGATGCAAACAGTCACCAACAGATTTAATATGGCGGCAGGAAATGACAGGAAAAGTACTGATGCCGTAGAGTTGTTACAAATAGCATTCCAACAAGTACATTTTCCTACGCATGTAACAAAACAACACATTGCAGCAGACATTCAAGAAGAATGGTTTGTCCCCAATTTACAGGAGCAGCTATCAAAATTAACAATAGACTGCACGACATGCCAAACATACAATTCAGGTATGACACTCAGGACATTACGAGGAACACTGCCACACCCTATAGGGCCTTTCAGGGAGCTCCATATTGACTATGCAGATATGGGAGAAAGATGTAATGGGGCAAGGTATCTCATTGTAATAGTTTGTCCCTTCTCACAGTGGGTGGAAGCTGGGCCATGCCCCCACTCCAACGCAAAATGCACAGCAAAGCTTTTAGTATGTGACGTTTTCTCCAGGTGGGGTATATGCGATGTGATCAGGTCAGATAACGGCACCCATTTTGTAAATGACCTCTTCAAGCAGGTGATCACATTGTTAGGAGTGAAACACAAATTGTGTTCAATTTATCACCGCAAGCTAACTGGATGGTAGAAAAAATAAACGGCTTGCTTAAAAGTGAATTGTCCAAGTTATGCAACACACTCAAAAAGAACTGGGTGTATTGCTTGCCCCTAGCACTGTTCGAACTCAGAACGCAACCAAGTAAGGATCATCATTTGAGCCTGCACAATATAGTGCTAGGGGATGAATTTAAGGAATACCTTACCCATCTGACACGAGCAGTGCAAAGTATAGGAAAGCAAATAGCACCCCCATTTACACAGAATAATGAAACAGATACAACAACGCCAGCACAAGACAGCCCCACAGGACAGCTAATGCCAGCAGAAAATGTATATGTACGCAGTTTTGCGCGGAGATGGAACTCCCCACGATTTCATGGCCCCTACGAGGTAATATATTGCACGCCCACCGCAGTAAAAGTGAAGGGGTTGAAGTATTGGGTGCATCTCTCAGATGTGAGAAGGGCACACGATAGTACAACACCCCAAAGTGAACAGCAGCAGAGCCATGAGGTTGCAAGTGGCTAAAGTAGAGGAAAGAAACATAAAATACAAAATGAAAGGATCGAAAAGAGCATCCAAAAAAGAAAATATGCAAAATGAACGATTTATATAAAAAGATGTTAAAGAAGTGTATAGTATATATATCTCTCTTTCTGTCACTTACTATTTCTCCATGTCTTTCTTTCGGTTTACCTTTTCTGATTATCTTTCTGCACTCTGATCTGAGTTAAAAGGATAGAATTGAAGAAAAATGAAAGTGAGAAAAAATGTGAACATTACTTATTAAAAGGTTTTCTAATTAGTTAAGTAACTTAAAGGGTGTCATTAGAAATATGTAAATAATAATGTGCAATTTATTGGAAAAAAGGTATTTTGTGGTGTACTTAACCCTTTTATATCGCCCCTTCAGGTGGAAATATGACTGAGAGGAGGGCCCTCACTAACAACAACTCCAATTTAGATAGTGATAGGGTAGATAATAGAGTGAATAGATACTATAATTATGAGTGTGGTTTATATTTTACTGCAATAGTGTTTTCTGTGATGTTATTTTGCCTTGGTATGTACTGGAGCGTGACTTTCATAATTGGGGATATGAAAGAGGGGCAGAGTGGGGTAAAACTAATATGAGCAGGATCAAGCCTTGTATGGGCTGGAGATAAGACAATTTGGTCACATAATGCATCCCTAAATCATAATCTTACAACGTTGTATAAAAACCGAACTGTCAAAACCCCCGTTCTTACATATGCTGCTATGGGTTTGGATAGCGATGATGAAACCAATGAATATGACGGTGATTATTCCCTGTTCGGTACGCCTGATCTGACATATACAACCGCACATGCAACCACAGAACCTACCTCATATGGCACTGATATGCACTTTAGCCCCAATTCCCCAACCACCCAAGATCCTTCAGTACTACAGTCTTGGCAAAATGCTAATGAACGAAGTGATGCAACATGGGCAGACATTTTTCCTATAAAGTATCAGAGAGTAAGAATGTTATATAATGGTCAAGGGGAGAGCAGGAGGTGAAAAAGGGGGGTGGAAGGGAAGAGTTATGATGCATACCATGGCCTGGAATTAAAAGAGATTGAAGACCCCCGCCTCCAGACCAATCTAACAAATGGTACTCAGACATGAGCGCAACAGCCAAACAAGCAACGAATGAGAGTTGCTATGTTTGCTCTCTCATTCCTCATGCCTCGGGCACACCCAAAGTTCTTATACCTCAAGAAGTGCCCTTGTTGGATGCCCAATGTTTGGTTCATCTAGTGTTGTGTAGGATTCGAAGACCATTCCAATCGCACACAGTTACAATATAAATGCTGCAGAATGAAAAAACCTGCACGAGTAAGCCACAAAGAGTGATTTGCATCAAGTACCCATTTTTTGTTATCAAAGGGACATGATTCACTGAAAACAAATGGCATAATGAGACAATCACATGCAAAGCAGAGGCATTGCGAGGTCTAACGGAAGAGAACTTTCAATGGCTCAAAGAGACATGCCCGGTCTAGTCCCAGCACATCGCAAAGCTCACGTGGGTTACAGCTGTCGGGAAACCCATTAAAACACAGAAAGAAATTGAACATGAACTTTGTTTCCATGGCGAAGGGAAGGTATCGATGGGCTCCAAGAGACAATGCAACAAAACGATCATCATTCCAGATATGAAAAAGGGTACAGCAGCACTTATGGACATGTATTGGGTATGTGGCAAGCAAGCATACCTGCATCTTCCGCCATCATGAAGGGGTACCTGTGACATGGCCACACTGCATTCGGCACTAATGGTAATTCCAGAAAGACATATCCAAGGGGGGGGAAAAATTCGGCTGACATATCGGCAGCACCCCAGCCAGCAACAACAGAGCCCTATACATTATACATTCTGTCTGAATACGAACTACAAGATAGAGTGTCCCGCAAAAGAATGTCATCCAACTACATCTCCAGCAAATCATCAGAACTCCTGGCTGAGATTCCAGATAAATACAAGCTTTTCAACTCTTCTGAAACATTTTTTGCTTCCATCCTGGTGCCAGGACTTTAGGCGCAAACAAACGCCAAATGGCTGCAGATCGTGCGTTGGGAGCTGATCCAATTGGCCAACGACACTGAAGAAGGATTCAACGCGATCAAGGTGGAACTCCACACCCTGCAGTTAATGACAATGCAGAACCGGTACGTCCTGGATCTCCTCACAGCAATGGATGGCAGTGTTTACCGAAAAATTGGGAGTGCCTGCTGTACATTCGTACCTTCTGAAGCCGCAGACAATGGGACACTGTCCCACGTCATCTTGGTCGTGCATAGTTTGGGAGAAAGGATGCGGAAGGAAGGAGGGATAGAGCCAAGCAACTGGTTCAACGACATTTTCAATTTGATACCATCCTGGTTCAGTGTGATGATGAAAATGTTTGTCCCACTCATCATTTTTCTTTTGCTATTTTTCTGTGTGTGCCAGGTGGGCATTCAATGTTGTGCAAAATCAATGCCTAGTTCTGCAATGATGATGGTTTTAATGGACAAATCAACAACGGTACAAGATATGAAAGATTCACAGGACCAAACTGGGGAGTCAGGTCACTCTAAGTACTGCATGAGTGCAGTATACCGCCACACTGGGGATAGGGTGGATAACTTGTACCACACCACAATCAAAGAGCCACAAGAATTACAATGGTATAGTGAAGTGTGGGTGGACCTGGATGGGGATGGGGCAATATACATGACTTGTACACCTGATGAATATGCCACAAGGGGTCAGAGCTTACGAAGCGTATGTAGGGCTTGGATGCCAATCAAAGGGACACCCGTATGGGACGAAGCAGTACAGTACAAGAAGCAGAGTACTATCAGAATGAAAATAATCATAAAGATTAGTTTGTTACTTTAGATGTAACGAAAGGCGGGAATGTATGGGAGTGGCGGGCCATTTGGGCCCCCCCTCGTACATTCAGCATGATATGGACCACTTGCTCACGCATTAGCGGGGGACGCCTCCATTGCCCTTATGCTAACATTAGCATAACTGGGGCTATTGCGGGATACACTTGGCTTCCATTTTGTGTACCCTCGACTCCATCTTTGGACTAGGCCTCACTCCGATAATACAAAAAGGCTTCTCTCCCCTCTGCAGCGCCGCGCACAGTGTGCTCATGGCCCCCACCTTTTTCCCCACTGTCTGAGAGCCTCACAAATCCCTTTCTCACGGATGTGCCGGGCATAATTGAAACAAATAGTAAAATGTATCATCTCACTCTTCCTCTGTGATCACTGTCCTGTGTGTGAACCAGCTCAAACCATGCCATGTAGCTCATCCCTCTGCACAAACCTGCTCCTACTCCCTTGCCCCCGCTGTTGGAAAATTACTGCCAATGTAACCCTGTGCCCTCCTAAGGTATTCTCTTGATGTACCAGAAGTGTGACCCTGCTGTGCAGCCCACCCCAGAGTGCCCCCACTAAATCCAGACCTGTCGCAGTATATTGTGTCCTAAAACTAACATATTTCATTATACTCCCCACTCGCCTTGATGTGCTAATAATGACACAGTTGACCAGATTATCACGGAGGACAAGCCCCCTAAGCCCTGTACCTCATAAAAGTCCCAATGAAAGATGATGTAATCATGTGTATGCAATTTATAGGTTTGTAAGATTTACTCAAAGGTATACTCATGATTGTTGTTTATTATGTGTCTAGTGGTAGTTTCTCATGCCAGCTTAGTTAGTGTCAACTCTATCTCGCCGTGACCTAACCCTCACCCCTTCCGGACACAGCCAGCTGGACCTTGTGACGCTCACCCTCCCGCCAACTGGGCAGCCTATCCGGAAGAAGCAGCCCCTACACCACTATATGTTACATCGCTCCCCAACCAATCATGTACTAATGTAATACCCTATGTTAGTGTTTCTTTATATTTCCATGTAAGTGTATTGTTTGCCAGAGCACTCTCGAGGCAGTAGAGTTCTCTGGATGCCAACTTTATATAAATACTTATTAATCTTGCAACCTGTTCTCCTAGTCTCATTCCCTGCTGGGATGTGTCATATTTTATATGTTTGCATTGGTAAGTCGGGGAGCGAGCCTTTACAGGAGGGGGGATCCGGTAGGAAAAGGGTATGCGTGTGGTTAAGTGAAGTTAGGGGGGTGAGGTGGGAAAAGATTGCAAAGAGGGTGGGGGGATGACTCTCCCGGTAATCAAGGAATAAGCGTGATTAATCATTGGGTTCAGAGGTTAGCAAAACACATTATTTTAATAGCAAGAAATGTCGATACCAATTTACTGGCATAATATAAGAGGTATGAACTCCCCGGTGATGCATAAGAAGGTTGAGGTGAAAATTGAGGACTCAGGTAGACATAATAATGCTGAAAGAGACCCACATAAGGAAAGCGGATAGGTCATTACCTCGCTTTCAAAAATGTATGCAACTACATCAAGCTAATGCTCCAGGGGAAATGGCAGGGGTGTTGATAGGCTTTAAAGATGCCCTGCAGGTAAAAGTTGAATTAATTGAGGTTGACAAGCAAGGCAGATACCGGTTCCTGGTGATTCTTCTGGGACATGCTAGAGTGACTGTGGGTACGGTCTATGCACCCAATGTGGGGCAGAGGGAATTTGTTAGGGTGACGCTCTTAAAACTAGAAAGATTTGCGATTGGATATTTTAACATGGCTTGGGACCCAGTTCTAGATAGGAGCGTGTGCAATAGACACAGCAGGAGTACCCCTTCAAAGGCCTTAAAAGAAACATTTGCACAATTAACCCTCGTAGATGTCTGGCAATCAAAAAAGGGAATTTAGAGTGGATATACTTGTTTTTCCCACATACATCAACCATATTCCAGAATAGATTATGTATGGATAATGGCATCCCTAGTGGGGGATGTGAACATGGTTAATATAGGGGCTATTTCAACTTCAGATAATGTCCCCATGGTGGTAGAATTGAAGGGGATGGGGAATCGGAAGAGGATATGTGCTTGGACTTGACCCAGTATCCAAGGAAGCGATGAGTAGTAAAATAGATTAATATTTTACTTATAATGAAATCGAGGTAATGACAGCAGAGGGCATCTGGGAGGCATTTAAAGCTGTCAATAGAGGGAAGATTATAGCGATTCAAGGGCAAGAAAGGAAAATGAGAGTGGCATTGGAGATGGAATTAGAGGCTCAATTGAAGGAGGCTCAGCGTGTAATAGCAGTGGGCAGGAATAAAGAGGTATATTCAAAATTGGAGGGATTAAGAGCACAATTGGAATTGCTGCGTACACAATATGCAGAGAGGGCCTTGCTGAATATTAGACAGCAGTATTATATAGCCACTGATAAGGCGGCTAGGTTATTAGCCAGACAGATGAGAATGGACAAGGCAAAACGTACAATTATGTGAATTAAACAAGTGAATGCTACATTAGCGCTGGAGTCAGAAACAATACTGCAAGTGTTCAAAGAGTTTTATGGGGCTCTCTATATTTATTTATGTATTCACATTTGTTAAGCGCACAGCAGCCCGTGGGCATTGTGACGCTGGTTACAGTAGATGTTCATATCTTAGTTACAGTAGTCACATAAATACATACAGCATGAGATGGCATTCTGGCTTACAGCGCATAGATGCAGAGAGCATAGTAGTACGCAAGTAAATACAGTGAGCTAGCAGCTAGTTGAAGCGTGTGGTTTTTAGATTTTTTCGGAAGACCTGAAGAGAGGTTTCCGCTCTGAGGGCTGTGGGTAGCGTGTTCCAGAGTTTAGGTGCCAGATAGGGGAATCCTAGACCTCCTGCCTTGGCCCTGGTGATACGTGGCACTGTGAGTTGGTTGGTGTACTCGAGTCTGGTGGGTCTAGTGGATTGTGTTCTGACTAAAGAGTCCGATAAGTAAGAGGGTGCCGTTAGGTTGATGCATTTGTGTGCGGTGGAGAGAATTTTGAAAGAGATTCGGTCTTTAACTGGTAGCCAGTGAGCCTTTTTTCTTGCTTGGAAGATGTGCTCTCTTTTAGGAATACTTAGAGCTGCTCTGAGAGAGTTGTTTTGAGTGCTTTGGAGTCTGGCTGAGTTTTTTTTTGATGTCCCCGCTAGGAGGGAATTTCAGTAATCCAATTTAGCTCCTATTGTGGCTCTCGCAATGGAGAGGCAATTGTTTTTTGTTAGAAACGGCTTTATGGCATTGACTAGTTTGGAGCGGAGGCTGATGCAATGGCGCTAACTTGTTTATCCATAGATAGAGTAGCATCAATGTGGACTCTGAGCGTTTTGACTGACGATAGGACTGGGATGATACAGTTGTCAATGCAGACGTTTTGATAGGATGGACCCAGTTTGGCTAGCGTGGATTTTTGACTGAGAATGAGTATTTCAGTTTTATCCCAGTTGAGGCATAATCCATTGGTGGCCATCCAGGCTTGGATTGTGGAGTAAATCTGTTGAAGGGTAGAAGCGTCTTTGATATAGCTCCCAGTGAGGGGGAAGGAGCACCTGGGTATCATCAGCATAGTTTGTATATGTGATCCCAAGTGCATCCAGTTTATCAAAGAGTGGCTTTGTAAATAGATTGTAAAGCGTAGGGGCAGTACAGGATCCCTGGGGAACACCACAGTGTATGATAGTGGGTTCAGCGTTTGCTATGTTGGAGAACACTTTCATGGCTCTGCCTTGTAGGAAGGATGTGATCCATGTTGCTGCATGATTGGAGAAATGCGCAGCATGCGTTAGGTGGTTGGTGAGGGTGTTATGGTCAACGAGATCAAACGCTGCTGAGAGGTCTAGGAGCAGGAGTAAGGAGGGCTTACCCATGTCAAGGATGGAAGTGATTTGGTTTTTCAGATCTAGTAATGCGGTTTTCGTTCTGTGTCCTTTGCGGAACTCTGATTGTCTCTTACCAAGGATAGAGTTGGTTTCGAGGTACAGTTGGATTTGCCTGTGGGCAGCCTTATCTAATATTTTTTTTTTTTTTTTTTTTTTTTTTCCAAACTTTATTTATATTTTACAATAACCGGTAGGCATGGCTCCAACAGGGAGCTGCTGAATGCAATATCCCACAACAATTCCCCCACCCCACCGCCCCCCATCCCCCGTATCCACAGTATCTTTGAGAGTTTCTACTCATTGCCTTAGTCGCATGGACGTTTTCTCTCCTTGTCTTCCCGCTCCTCCCTCTTACGGACCTGAGTTCTGGGTGTTTGGATTATCAGGGTCCGAAGTAACAGATTTGTTCATCAGGTAGGTGATATATGGTCCCCAGATATCAGGAGGGCGTGCGTGTAAAGGTAGTGTACGAATAAATTCAGTGTCCATATCTTGGCAATAAGTTATATCCTTTTCCCAGTCAGCTACCCTAGGGAGTGGGCCCCTGCCCCACGACATGGCTATTCTCCTTCGTGCTAGCACCATGAGGAGTGCCGCCAGCTTGCGTGACGATGGCTGCAGATGTCTTGTGAGGCCAAGAAGCGGGCCCAGCGGCAGGGGGGTCATCTGCTCTCCTATAATCTCGGATGTTGTTTGTATAACGGTGGACCAGAATTGCTGGATACCGGGGCAGACCCATGCCAGATGAAGAAAGTCGGCGTTGGGACAAACGCATCTCTCACACTGGGCCGACGCCTCTGGGTGGTGCCTGTGTTTTTTGGCGGGTGTGTAATATGTTTGGTGTACAAAATTGAAATGGATCAGTTTGTAGCGAGAATTTAGCGCCACTTTTTGAGTTTGTCGCAGAATGTAGGCCCAGTCTTCCTCACTGATTGGTTCCTGCAAAACCGATTCCCACCTGTGTTGCACTTTAGGTAGGAGCTTCCTCGTGTCACTCACCAGGGTTTTGTACAGAGTTGACACCAGTCTGCCCTCTCCCTGTGCTAATATTGTGTTATGTAGCAGCTCCCACGTGGGGGGTTGTTTAGGGAATGAGGGGAATAGCTCCTGCAGGGCGTGACGGAGTCTGAAATAGAGAAAGACGTCCAAGGATGTGTTCCCTCCCTTGTCCTTGGCCATTTGGGTGGTCAGAAAGGTGCCCTCTGGGAAGAGGTCTCCTAGCGTTTTTACTCCTATTTTGTCTACCCATAGCAGGAATACCTTTTCGTTCGTGAGAGGGATACCGGGGATAAATTTTATAGGTAGTATGGGGGAGAATCGTACAGCCACTCCACACGCACTGGCGATCTTCTTCCATATCGCATATGTAGACAGGACCGTGTTCAGTGTCTTATGCGGCACAGGGATGTGGCTGATTATGACTGCGGATAGTAAATCGGGGGAGGCCAGGGCTCTTTCCACTTGCACATGTGGTCTTACATAGTGGATTGAGTACCAGTGGCTCAGGAATTGAGCCTGAGCCGCCCAGTAATATTTCTCTATATCTGGGAGCGCCAGACCTCCCTTCGCTATAGGTAAAGTGAGTGTGTCGTAAGCCACCCGAGCCGGTTTCCCCGCCCATATTAACTCTAGGATCGTGCTCTTGATCTTTGACAGAAAGGACTTGGGGAGAAGTAGCGGGATATTTGTGAAGAGATATAAGAGTTTGGGGAGAATAACCATTTTCGTCAGTGAGGTCCTGCCCCACAGCGTCAATGGGAGTGATTTCCATCTCTGAATACGTTCAAGTAATAGCTGCAGTGCGGTTCCGTAATTATCTCTAAATATCTCGTGATGGTTACGTGACATCTTGATCCCCAAGTAGCGCACTTTCGAGGTTTCCCATTGGAACCCATGGTCGTCGGCGAACTCTGAGGTGCACGGAGTCAGGGGGAATACTATCGATTTGGAGTGGTTGGTTTTGAGCCCTGACATTAACCCGAATTTTATCACCTCTCGCATTACGGGGTTGAGGTTGACTTGGGGGTCGCTAATGAACAGCATGACATCGTCCGCGTATAGGGAGACGATTAGCCTGTGAGGACCCAGTTTTAACCCTCGCTCTAACTGCTCGGCCCGTAGCCTCGAGGCTAGGGGTTCCATCACCAGGGCGAAGATAAGGGCCGAAAGAGGGCAACCCTGTCTCGTCCCGCGTTCCAATGTGATCCCCGATGATTTAGTGTTCCCGAGTGTGATGTACGAGCGTGGATTATTGTAAAGCAGAGCTACTAGCTTCAGGAAGAAGTTGCCCAGACCCATCTGCTTCAGTGTCGCGAACATGAAAGGCCACTCTACAGAGTCAAACGCCTTCTCGGCGTCCAGCAGTACTGCTATCGCCTGCTGTGTCGAGTCTAGGGCCTCGATGACGCCAAACAGCCTCCTTATGCCGAACGTTGTGCTACGCCCCGGGATGAACCCGGCCTGGTCACCCAGCACTAGTGCTGGCATCAGAGGGAGCAGTCTGGCCGCCAGGATTTTGGCCAGGATTTTGTTGTCCAGGTTGATCAGAGAGATCGGTCTATACGAGGCGCAGCTCTCTGTAGGTTTTCCGGGTTTATGCAGCATCATCACGTTGGCTTCACGCGTCGTGGGGGGAAGTGCTCCTCGACCCACCGCCTCTTCGTAGACCTGCAAGAGGAGGGGGGCCACTATGTCCATGTGCGCCTTGTAGAACTCGCCGTTGAGCCCATCGGGGCCGGGTGCTTTGATATTAGGTAGGGATTTGATTGCCATCCGGATTTCTTCCAGTGAGATGGGCGCGTTCAGGGGTTCGCGCAAGTCTTGGCTTACCCAATACAGTTCTGTGTCATTCAGGTATTCTTGTATCGCTTCGGGGTCTGATGTTCCTTTTGAGCTGTACAGGTCTTGATAGAATTCCCGGAAGGTGTTGGAGATCCCCTCCTCCGTGTAGACTATCTGTCCTTGCGCATCTGTGACACATTCAATATGAGGTGGGACTCTGTCTATCGATAGTAGTCGGGCCAGCAGTGCACCTGGTTTTTGCCCCTCACCGTACTGCCTGATCTGCTGTCTACGACCCATGAACTTCAGTTCGCGGTCCGCTGTCTCCTTAAATTTCAAGAGTTCTTGCTTAAGCTTGGCTTGCGTGCATGGATCGGGGGTGTTGAGGAGATTCTGTTCCAATTCCTTTAAACGGTCCTCTATGTTGGACAGTTCCCTTCGGATCATTTTTAGTGTCCCGTTTTCTTTGGTCAGGCAGATTCCTCTGACAAAGCACTTGAATGTTTCCCAAATGGTGCCTGCGGAGTCAACCGAGTTTTGGTTGGTGTCTATGAAGGAGAGTATTTCTTGCCGCAGTTCTGCTGCAAACACTGCGTCTGTGAGTGAACCGGGTTTAAACCTCCAGTTGAGGCCTGGCACTGCTGTGCCCGCTAGGGTGGCCTCCAATACCACCATCGAATGGTCGGAATAGGACCTTGGTAGGATCTGGCACGCGTCCCACCTGAAAGGGCTGTGGGAGGACGCCAGGATATAATCGATTCTAGAACTGGTGTTGTGCACAGCTGATCGGAAGGTATAGTCTCTCCTGTCTCGGTTGTGTCTTCTCCACATGTCGGAAAGATTGAAGGCCTGACAAATCTCTCGAACCTGAGTACTTGCTTTGGACGGGTTTCCTGAAGTGTTGTGGGACCTGTCGAGCCTGGGGTCGAGCGCGGTGTTGAGGTCGCCCCCCCACACCACAGTCGACGCGTCGGTCGTGGCTAGATGGGACATTATCCAGTTAAAGTTATCGTGTCCATCTGTGTTCGGAGCGTAAGAGTTGACCACCACCACTTCCTTTCCAGCGATTATTCCTTTCACCAGTAGGGCCCTTCCTTCGGTGTCCTTCTTTGACTCGATGAGGCTGAAATTGGTCCTCTTATCGATCAGGATCGCCACGCCTCTGGCGAACGATGAGTAGGACGAGAAGTACCGGTGGCATCCCCATGATCTGGCCCAGCGCTGTTCCGACGAGGGTAGTAAATGAGTCTCCTGGAGTATCGCTATGTTGATTTTGTGTCTCCGCAGATATTGAAGGATTCTCCTCATTTTCGTAGGCTGGTTGCCGCCGCGTATATTCCAGGTGGCGATTCTCAACGTTGTCGCTGCCATCTGAACGGATCAGTGTAATCCTGTCGGGCCGGGGCCCGCGGAGTTAGCTGGAGTCGCTTTCGGAGAAGGAGCCAGGAAGACTTGGCGATTTGTAGGTACATAGTTCCTCGCGTGGCTGTCGTGGATCGGGGGTATGTGGGTTGAGGCGGTATTACTGAATTAACTTCCCTCCCATGCACGGGCAACCCCCAACAGGCCCGTGGTAAACAGTCCCATAGTAACGAAACAACTTGCATTGCTGTGCTCGGGGCGCAAGTGGCCCTCCAAGAGAGGGCTAGCTCCCTTCCCCGGATACAATAGTGGTCTGCGGTGGTCTCTCCTTGTCAGCCATGCAGACACTAGCCCTCCCATTAGGTACCTTGTAGGCAAAATTTATGGTGGATTTCTTCTCGGTCTCTCTCCCCTTTGAGGCCTTCCGTTGGAGGAGGCGGGTCTGCAGCCCGAGCGGTCCAGATAATCGCTCGTCTCTTCCGGAGAGTTGAAAAACTGGGTCGTCCCCTCATGTTGGATTCGGAGTTTGGCAGGGTAGAGCATGGCGTATTGTATCTGGTTCTCTTGAAGCCTGCGCTTTACTGCCGTGTACGATCTTCTTTGCGCTTGGACCGCCTGGGAGAAATCCGGGAAAAATTGGATTTTATCACCGTCGTACTGAAGATCGCCTTTCTCCCTGGCCGCCCGTAGGATGGCGTCCCGGTCTTTGTAGTTGAGCACTCTCGCTATGATTGGGCGAGGATTAGCCCCCGGGATCGGTCTGGTGTTGGGAATTCGGTGGGTTCTCTCCACAACAAACAGTTTGGACAGGATGTCTGTGCCGAAAAGGTCTACGCATAACTTCTCAATGTAGTCCTCCATCTTTATGTTGAGTTGTTGTTCCCTAGCTCCAACGATCCTGATGTTGTTGCGTCGGGAGCGGCCCTCCAAGTCTTCATTCTTTGCGTTTACCGCTTTCATTTGCCCTTCTAGGGAGGCCACTCTGGAAGTCAGGGCCGCTGCTCCGTCGTCGAGGTCCGACACCCTCTGCTCGACTGTGTCAAGTCTATCGGCGTGTTTGTCTAACCGGTGCTGGAGCAGATCAACCTTAGAGGAGAGGGTGTCGAGTTTGCTCCCAAGACCGCCAATTCCGGCTTTCAGTTCTAGGAGAATTTCCCTGATGTCGAACCCGTGGGCCTCCTCCTCGTCTTGGATGGGAGATAGCGCTCTGCCATTTGAGGTGGTTGGTTTGGTCACGGAGCTGCCCTCAAAGTTTAGCTTCTTTTGAGCTCTGTCCATTTTCTTTGAGGCCGCCATTGGCGCTTGTGTAGCGGGGGTCCTACAGGGCACCGGAGGTAGGTCCGGGGTCCCGGTTGATCCGCGCCTCCGTTGCGCTATCTCGGATGGGGTTTCTCTCCTGATGTTTCCCTTTGTGATAGGGTATAGTGGAAGCGGGAGTGACGCCGGGTCCAAGCGCTATCTACTGCTGGTTCTCGGCTGGCCCGTACGTTGGGGGTTCACGCGGACCCCGGCTTGCGGTTTCCCGCGCCCCGCGCCTTCACACAGGCTGAAATTCACCCCGGGGAGTATGGACGGGGGCGCACGGGGGCGCGCGTACCTGATCTTCGGGGTTCGTTCAGGACGGCTCCTCCGAGATTCTGCCGGATGTCCCACCGCTTTCGGCCGTTCAGGCCGTCCCCCTCCGGGCCCGCTCTGTCTCCGACTGCCTCGCGTCTAGCCCGCGCCGGCGCTCCACTCGGACCGGGGAGGGGGAGGGTTTCTCGTCGCTGAGGAATCTGGACCCAGCATCCGAATTACGACGAAAGAAGTACTTCGTTTTGTTCAGAATCGCTTTGGCTACAAACTGGGGGTGGCTGCATACACAATGCCCAGCGCAGATGCCTCGATTCGTCAGGATTTCTGAGGGAGCTCCGTGGAGCTCACAGGGAGGCCGCCATCTTGGACGGCTCTCTAGCGCCCTCTAGCCTTATCTAATATTTTAAGAAGAAATGGGATGGTAGTAATTGGTCTATAATTATTAGGTTGGGAGGGGTCTAATGTGGTTTTATTTAGGAGTAGGAGTGGACGTACCCACGCCTCTTTGAGGCAGTTGGGGACTATACCTGTTTTGAATGAGGCGCCTATAGGTCTGATGAACCGGATCAGAGGGCATTGGACCAATATGTCAGTGGCCTCTCGCTGCAGAAAATAACGGCAACAGGAAAGGGAGACAGACATGACAGAGATTTCGGAGGAGGTAGCCGAGGCTGCAATTCAAAGGTTACCCAAAATAAAGCTCTGGGTCCAGATGGATTTACCACATGTTTCTACCATACATTTTGTAAACAGTTGAGTCCCAGACTGGTGCGCCTTTTCAATTCTGTCGGGAGGATTGGCCAGGTGACCCCCACTATGACTGAGGCGAAGGTGGTAGTATTTGCAAAACCTAATAACGATCCAACTTTATGTGGGTCGTATCGGCCCACAGCCCTCTTAAATCTAAATGCAAAAATCTACACTGGCATTTTGGCAGCTAGGGTCACCTTGCTTTTTCCGGACATCATTGCCATGGACCAGTTGGGCTTTATAAAAGGGAGACAAACGGGGGATAATACAAGGAAATAGGCAGATTAGGTAGAGAAAACCAACTCCCGATAGATCACTCGAGTATTGATTTCACTCGTTGCAGAGAAAACGTTCGACCAGGTCGAGTGGCGATTCCTATTTTCTGCCCTGGTACATATGGGTTTCTGCCCTGGGTTCATTCGGATGATACAAGCTAACTATATGAATCCCTCGATTCGGCTCTCTATCAACTCCCACACATCAGAACACATTCGTATCACTAGAGGGAAGTGCCAGGGATGTCCGCTATCCCCACTCTTATATGCCATTTACTTAGAACCCCTACTAACAACTATAAGATGCAATCAAATGATAAGGGGAATATGGTTTGGGGCGGAAGAATATAAAATAATGGCATTCGCCGATGATGATGTCCCTGACTGACCCATAAAATTCTATTTGTGTGAGGAACTAGCAAAGGTGGAGAATGTAGCGGGGCTGAGGATAAGTATGTCCAAATTGGGAATAGGGATGACGGAGCTTCAGAGACAGGATTGGGTAGGGATTTCACGCTTTTGATTGGAAGTGGATTCTATAGGTTATTTGGGAGTTTGGAGAACTAATTCTATAACAACGTTGTATACAGCAAATTATCCGACATTAATTAGCAGATTAAAAACAGATTTTGATAAATGGACCCCCTTACGCATATCGTGGTTGGGAAGGTTTGCAACGATATAAATGGTCACGCTACCCAGGATCCTATATTATTTCCAGGCACTTATGGCATGGCTACCACAATCATTTTTTAAGACTGTCAATAGGTTAATATCATGTTTTATCTGGCAGAATAAATGACCAAGGGTTGCTCTGGAAACACTGATGGCACCTAAAAAGAGGGGGTGGGGGGTTGGGGCTCCCTAATATTTCAAAATACTATGAAGCAGCACAATTACAGGTAATGAGGGAATGGCTGCCTGGAGATAGGACAAATTATTGGGCAAAAATGGATAGGGCAGTCGCGGGGACTTCGCTGGAGTGCTTGTTGTGGCTAGATAAACAGGATAGACCCCGAAGTGCTATTTTGAGCAAGGTACTTGCGGTGACATGTGGCGTATGGGATCGCCTATTGCGGCAGGGATATCTTTCATAGCGTCCCTCCCTATTCACTCTGCTCTTTAAAAATCCCCAGTTCTCCCCAGGGATGGCACAGGGTTCATTTAAGAAATGGAAGGGAAAGGAATGCATCAAAGTAGGGGATATGATAATTGAAGGGGAAGTAAGATCTGTTGAAGATTATCAAGAATGTATAGGGCTGACGCAAAGGGATAGGATGGCATATTACCAGTTACGCCATTCGCTGAAGCAGCCTGACTTCAAAAATGCCTATCAGAGCATTTTAACGCCCTTCAAGCTTTTTATCACCACCCATAAAGGAGACAAACAATTGGTGTCCAAACTTTACTCTGTTTTAGTGGACCTGCAGCCTGAAAGTAAATGACCCTATATTCAGAGATGGGAAAGAACCCTGGGAGAGGACATTCCTGAATCATACGGGGGGAATCTTTGGGTCAATGTATCAAAGTTAACAAGGTCTATCCAGTTAAGGGAAGCCTGGTATAGACTAATGGCGCAATGGCACTATACGCCGGAAAGGCTTCATAGTATGTTTCCCAATACTGCACAAGAATGCTGGAGAGGATGCTCGGGAGAGGGGATTGGAGGCACGTTTGGTGGGACTGTGCAGAATTGAAGGTATTTTGGTGTGAAACAGTATGGCAGGTTCAACTGATGTTGCAGGGTTCCACAGGATGTACTCCTAGGGAATGGATGTGTGGAATGTTTGATCTGGTACAACAGTTCCCTCTGAAACCACAACGTAAAGCATTCATGGTGTTGGTAATAGCAGCCTGGTTAGTAATAACTAAAACATTGAAACAAATCACTGCTCACGGTCTTAGAATGGCTGCAAAAATTGTGGGGAATATTGGCGATGGAGTGGGTTACTTACAGAATACAAGGCAGGGCTACTGCATTTAGGATGGATTGGGGGGGTGTTAATTGAATATCTAAGAGGAGATTATATGCTACAATGATGCCCCCAGAACTTGAACATATTGGACATACTGTAGAGGACGGGACGTTCCTCAATTATGTGGACATACTCATGTCAAGGATGAATGTATTGCTGGCAAGGCACGGGGAGGGGGGGCTTCGAGGGGGCGTTATTGTTTCCTTTTATGTTTTGTTCATTGGTTGAATATGTTAATATGAAATGCCAATAAACAAAATTTCCAAAATTGGGTTCTAGGTTTTCACATGCTCTTCTCCCTAATGGTTGAAAAATACACAGGTAACACAGCAACCCTTCACCTTTTAAACAGAAAACACATGTTCCTAAGTTAACTCATGGGGAAGGGCATTGCTCCAAAAATGCAGGTCTGGCTGCTTTGTGGACTCTCATGGACCCTCCTCATCTCTCACAGCTGTAAGGAAGGCATGTTATCAAAGTAACACAGCCACACGTGATCACAGTTCAAGGGTGTTTATTAAACTGCAAAATGCGTGAGATAAACGCCTAATCTAACCCTAAATCTAAAATGGGAATAAGCTACAACCATAAAATAATAATAATACCGTCCTGCTGGAGTCTAGTCAAATAAAAAAGGCCTTTACTAAGAACACTTATTGACAATCCTTACCGCTATGCTACAAAATAGTGCGGGATAGTGTTCACAAGAAACAAAAGAAGTGTTTACAAAATTATAAGTCAGGATGTTATGGCCGGGGTCTCCCTTCCCCATGTTTTTTAGCACAGGACAAAGCAGAACTCTTGAGCACAGCACACTCCTGGGCTTTTCCAGCACGAGGTTACAGTTCAATATCAGGACCTTCTGTATCCAAGTCTCTTAATGCAAAGGCTTTTGCTTCAGAGGGCCTAATTTATCATAAACAAAAAAAACAAAAGTTCCTTCTCTTTATCTTTACGTCGGGTGCTTACTCTTTACCCTTGGATCCCCTCTCAGCCGGGCTCCAATCCTTCTCTTAGTAATCAGCCTCCCTCAGTCGGGCTCAGACAACCACTCACTGTGAACAATGTCGTTCACTTAGCTTCTTCACAGAGTGGGATTCACTTCCCTATGCTTTTCTCTTGACGTCCCTCAGTCGGGTTCACTACTACCTTTCAATCATCTCTTCATTTGTAATATTCAAAAGTCCTAATGTCTTTTTAAACAATCTCACAATGTTCAAGTTAGGTCCCCCTCAACGGGCTCAGGCCTTCCAAAGCACTGGCCAATTTTTAATCAGAGACTTCCGAGGGGTGATCACGTCTTGCCGGGTCACTCTGTTAGGCCTATGGTAAGTGTGGCTTTGCAAAATTACAGTTCGCACAGCGTTCCCCTCAGCCGGGCGCAAGCACCTGTTTCACAACTCCGTCAGTCGGTTTCACAATTTCACAATGGTACAAAATTGTACAACATGTTGAAGACTTTCGATTGTACAAGGAGTTTGGCTTGACCCTTGTATGACCACCTTGACACCTCACGCCCGCCTTCACTATGGCCTCTTGGTACTTGTTGTTTCATCACTTTTGTACTTTCACATTCTCTTTATTCAGGAGAGGGGTACCAGCTAGAGACCTTCCAACAAGCACCCACGTGGCGCTGGGCCACTCTATCTCTGGTACCAAGTTAGTTCACAACAAAATACCTCTGTCGATTTATCTTCTTAATGTTGCCACTGCAACCTTGAGTCTAACACGGTCTGGTCCACTATCGGGTTCTTCCGACTCACCGGCTGTGCTGAACTCACTGGCATTCCTTTTGCCGCTGGAGTCAAGGAAGGTACCACGATGGCAACCGTATCTCCCCGCCATGGCTATCAGTGTGGGAGAGTTGCATATACCGTTGACATCCGTCACACCATACGCCAGCTGCGATTCACGGTCTTATGTTTCCTTTGTCAGAGATTTTGTGGGTCTGGATTGAAAAGGGCAAGGGAAACTCCCTCCCTGACGTCCTTTCAAGTCTCGTCGCCTTTCTCCTGCGTTTGAACTGCCGTCCTGGAATAGCTGTTTTCTTGTGCGTTCGGCCTTGCTCAGAGTGTGGTATTTTGCTCTGCCTTTTATCCCTATGCGGAAAGGGAAGGGAAGTCAGGTGTGTTACCAACTGCCTAACTCTGCCTGACCCTTGGTGTTAGTCTGTCATCTTTTGTGGCAATCGGTCTGTGAGAAAGTGTTTGTGTCAAGAAAGGGGGGGGATTGATTTTTTAGATATCCTATGGTGTAGGATGGGTAAAAGGCGTCATAAGGAAGGGGGTACCTCGTCTCACCTTTTGGCGTCACACTTCCACTCCCCGAAGACCCCTCACCCAGATGATGCTTCCACACTGGTCCACCCCCAGGAACTGGATCCAATAGCGATGGCTGTGTCCTGGCCATCTAGATGACAGATCCCTGCGGACTAGTGAGTGAGACACCTTCAGGTTTCTCACACAGCCTTTGGGTACTGTGTTTCTTCTTTGAGGTGTATTTAGGTGGCTCAAGCACAGTATCTGGCTACGTCAGCATGAGGTTACGATTCACTCATCAGCATCAGGGCTTCCGGAGCGTATGTCTCCTTGCTTCTCAAAAGTCTCTTCACTCAACGGGCCTAATGCAACCAAATAGAAAACAATATATTTTCCCTTCTAGAT
The DNA here is from genome assembly GCF_040938575.1 of Ambystoma mexicanum. Lineage (NCBI taxonomy): Eukaryota > Metazoa > Chordata > Amphibia > Caudata > Ambystomatidae > Ambystoma > Ambystoma mexicanum. The sequence continues at coordinate 384,143,837 of NC_090925.1, forward strand.
TTTCACAAGTATTCACATCGGGTGATTCATTATCCACTCTGGATACTCCTCAACCGGGCTCAGATCCTATTAGCATAAAGTTCTGCACAGGCTTCCCTCTGCTAGGCTCGAGCCTGTCCTTCACCTTTTACTTTAACGTACAATGTTCGTAGGTTCTTCCTTTTTGGGGGAATCACGGTTCACCCCGAATCCCCCTCTGCTGGGCTCATATCCTTTCTACACAAATAGTCTCCCTCAGCCGGACTCGGACCAATGTCAATTCTATGTCAAGTATCGAAGACTTTCGAATGTGCACAGGGTTTGGCTTGACCCGTTGCAGGACCACTTCGATTTCACAATTATCTTTCTTTTAACGTTCGCACCCTTTCGGTTGGATACCTAACAGAGATTTTCGAATGAACACCCAAGTGATGCCGGACCACTGTGTCTACGGTATAGTATTTTCACTTCAAAGTTAATTCACTCCTCTGCAGTCTTAATAATCTTCTTCATACAATGTTGCCGCTTGCAACCTTGGTTTCCACACAGACCAGTCTGATATCAGACTCCCCAACTCACCAGCCTTGCTGACTTCACTGGTGTTGTTTTGTTGTAGGAGCCAAGGACAGTAACACAGCAGCAAGCGCTTCTCCTCGCCCCGACTATCGATGCAGGAGAGCCCTGGGTACCACCGACACACAATGCAGGATTCTTTAGCTTTAATGCCAGGTCTGAAGTTTCCTACATTTGAAGGCTCATGAAAGATGCGGTTTGCCGGCGAACAGGTAATGGGTATTTCCCTCCTTTGCAATCCTCTTCGCTCTTGCCGTCTTCTGACTTGTATTAAACTGCCATCTTGGAACTGCTGCTTTCTTGTGTGATTTGCCTTGCTCAGAGTGTGCTTCCGTGCTCCGCCATTTATCCATGTGGGGAAGTGTGATGGAAATCAGGTGTGTGTAATGAGCAGTAATTGCCTGACCCTGCCTGACCATTGTATTGGGACATGCCAGGTATACGGCTCGGGTGTTAGTCCATTTTCCCTCACAGTGAGTTGTCCATGAAGAATGGTTTGTGTCGAAAAAGAGGGAGGGGGCTGAGACCCTACGTATACTACCGGGTAGGATGGGGTAAAGGTTTTACAGGTAAGGGGATACCACGTCTCACCGTCTGTTGTCCCTCTTCCACTCCCTGAAGACCCCCATCCAGCTGATCCTCCCGCAGTGGTACACCCCTAGGAACTGGATCCAAAAGGGATGGCCATGTCCTGGCCACCTGGATGACACATCCCCGGGGATTAGCGGGTGAGACACCTTCAGGTTTCTCACATACCCTTGCCCTATGCACTGTAGCTGCATCTGTTTCACAAAGGAACCGAGAAAGGAAATCTACGCTCCCTTGATCTTTACCTTTTCGGTGCTCCACAGTGAAACAGTAGGGTTGCAGGTCTAAGAACCATCACATAACTCGAGGGTTCGATTCTTTCAGTTGGCTGATCCAAACTAGTGGAGAGTGATCCGTGACGAGTGTGAACTTTCGTCCTAGGAAGTAATATCTAAGGTGAATAATGGCCCACTTGATGGCAAGGGCCTCTAATTCCAGCACAGAGTAATTTTTTTCAAATGGAAACAGTTTGCAACTAGTAAATAAGATAGGATGTTCCAATCCGTTGCAAATTTGTGACAAGACTGCTCCTAGCCCTGTAAGGGAGGCATCTGTCTGTAATACAAACTCTTTCTAGAAATCTACAACCTTTAGAATTGTCTGGGGTACAGCTTTCTTTAATTTGTCTGTCAGTTTAGCTGTCCTGACCAAGATGTTAGGGATAAACCTACGGTAAGAACCAATTAACCCTAAGAATGCTCTAAGATCCCTCTTAGTTTTATGCATAGGGGTATCTAGGACGGCCTTCACTTTCTCGCATTCAGGTTGGACACTACCATTCCCTACAAAGAAGTGAAGGTATTTCATGGCTGATTGGTCTAGCCTACATTTGGATGGGTTGGCAGTTAAGCCGGCTTCCCTCAGGGCTCTCATAATAGTAAAGAGGTGGAAAAGGTGGTCTTCTCAGGTTTTACTATAAATGACTTTATTGTCAATATAAGCTCCACATAAATCAGAGTAGGGCTGTAATATTCTGTCCATAAGTCGTTTGAAGGGGGGCTGCATAGGCCAAAAGGGAGGACTTTAAACGGAAACAGCCCCAGGGGCATCTAGAAGGCTATCTTCTCCTTATCAGGTCCATGGACTAGGACCTGCCAGTACCCCTTGGTTAGGTCTATGGTGTATAGAAAGGTGGGGTTACTGAGTTTATCAATCAAGTCATCGATGCGTGGCATGGGACAGGCATAGAAATCGGAGATGGCATTAACTTGGCGGAAATCTTTGCAAAACCACCAGGAATTGAAGAGGGTTCGATAATATTTGCCCTTAACATTTTATTTACTTCCTCAACCACTTTCTGTTTTTGGGCTTCTCTGAGTCTATATGGTTTCAGATGCACCACTTTTCCTTTAGATGTTCTAATATTATGATCGAGTATTACAAGAATACATCAGGAAATTATATAACTAAATCTTTTAAATCTTCTCGTTGTTGATTGGATAACTCTTAAGCAATTAACTTGAAGTTATCTATTTCTTCTGGCATCAAACAGGATAGTATTGTGGCATTAGTGGCCAGAGAACTTTCCTTCCACTCTTTTAAGAGATTTATGTGATATAGATGGGTCTTTTGTTTCCTGTCGGGTTGGGCTACCTTATAAGTACAGTTTCCTGTTCTTTCAAATATTTCATATGACCCATGCCACTTAGAGACAAGTTTGTTTTCTGAAGTGCGTAGGAGGACCAATACTTTTTGTGCTACGGCAAATGATCTCAGATTTACTTTTTTGTCATAGGTGGACTTTTGTTGTGCTTGGACTTTTTCCATATGAGTATGTACTAGACTTCGAACAAGTTTGATATGCTCTCGCAATCCGGTAGCAGTTTGCCAAAAGGGAATGGGTGCCTCTTCTCTCTCTTCACAGGTCTCCCGGAGCATGTCCAGGACATCTCTGGGTTCTCTGCCATAGATTAATTCAAAAGGAGAGAATTCAGTGGATGCCTGAGTGGTTTTGCTTACTACAAGTAGTGCCCGTGGCATCATACGGTCCCGGTCCTTCCCTCTACCAACTTTCTCAGTATCATTTCGAGTGTTTTATTGAATCTTTCTACCATCCGTCTGTTTGGGGATGGTAAACTGAAGTTCTTAAGGTTGTAATATGGCGTAGCTCTTTGACTTCACCCATGAGCTTGCTCATGAAATTGGATCCTTGATCTGTCAGGATTTCCTTAGGAAAACAAACTCTGGAGAAATACGGTAATAGGTGTTTTAAAATCTGCTGGATGGTGTTGTTCCGCATAGGAAATGCCTAATGGTTTCCAATGGGACCAATGATATCCATCCTAATCTTTGAGAAAGGAATGTCTATTATTGGTAAAAGGTTCAGAGGGGCAGGCAAGGGAATGTGAGCACTGGTTTTTTGACATATTTCGAATGGCTGAATAAAGTTGTTTCTATATCAGCATTGATACCTGGCCAGTACAACTTCCCACTGGTATGTGCCTGGGTCATAGATTGTCCTAAATGTCCCCCTCTCAGGTGAGAATGCGCAATTTCTAGTACGATCTTTCAGTCAGTTTTGGGGATTACTGAATTTTACTTAGGCCTTCTGTGGAGGTTTCCTTTCTATACAGTAATCCTTGTTTTAGGAAGATAGGGGGGCTTCTCTTTTCTACCCCCTCTCCTTCCGGATTTGCTTGTAGGAAAGCCTCAGCAAGAGCTGGATCATTTCGCTGAGCGAAGGCTGGGTCGGGAAAGATGTTAAGCTCTTCTTTCCTTTTCTCTGCAGTTGTACCAGGTTCATCAGCTTCCCCAAGGCCTACGGTAACTCTCTCAGTATCTTCCGGTTCACTCTCTTCAAAATGAGGAAATAGAGCCTTCTCAAGAATTCCCTGTGCAATTTTGTCCCCACGATGTACCGCAAATGGAATTTCACCATGGTTCTGTAAGAGAACCTTTATGTCTCCCCGGAAGTCAGGAAACTTCTAGGCCAAGCCAGATGGTGGGTGCAATCTGATATAACACCCAGGAGGGTGCATCAAAACTAAGTCTGTGGGAATTATTCCTCTTTTTCTTGGAGGGATAGTAGCTTCTCTGCTGCTACAGATATCAAAGCCTATTGATTCTTTCGTGGCAACGGATGGGTCTGAGGCTCTATGACTAAGCTTCTGGAATTTAAGGGTTCCCCAATTTGTTTCAATTGAGTCACATCCCACTGTTGACATCACATGTGAGAAAGGCATGGCATCAACAGTAAGACAGACACAAGTGATCACAGTTCTTGGGTGTTTATTGAACTTAAAAAAGGGTATGATAAACACCTATCTAAACCTAAATCTACAGATGGAAGCAAGCTACGACCATGAAATAATAATAACGCAGTCGTAGTGGTGTCTTGGAAAAATAAAAGGGCCTATACTAAAAAACCTATTGCCAATCCTTACCTCTAAATACAAATAGTATGGGAAATAATGTTATGAAAAAGAAAGAAGTGTTTAAAATGATATGTCAGGTTTTCAGGCCATTGGCCTCCTTTCGCCACGTTTTTAGCATGGGATAAGGAAGTTCACTCGAGCATAGCACAGTCTCTGGCCTCTTTAGCACAGGGTTACAGTTCAGTCATCAGCATTAGGGCCTCCGGAGAGTAAGTCTCCTTGCTTCTCAAAGGTCTCTGCACTCGAAGGGCCCGATACAACCAAATACAAACCAAACTTACATCCATTCCCATTTCCTGTTTTGACCGAACCTTACATCTAGCACCCCATTGTGTGCTTTTCTTTTCAGAGAACATGCTTTTTATGCATTATTGGTGTACGATTACCGCCTCTACTTTACTGTGAGAGAGAAGCCTAACCTACCTTGCCCCGCCATCAGCTAACTCAAGACAGTGGGGATAGTTCCATCCACAACAAAACAGATGATAAGCCTTTTTTACCTTAAAGCAGGACAGTGACATGTTCTCTGCGGTAGCATAGTGTCCACTTAAAACTAGATACCAAATTTTTAAGGGTAGACAGCCAGCCAGATATCCTGCTAAGAAACACTGCCTAATCTTCCTGTAGACTCCACCGGAGACTCGCTCTGCTATACTCTTCTCCCAATTTTCATATTCTCCCAGGCTTGCCCTAGTGACAATTAAGTGGCACCAATTCAGGCCATCCTGGAATGATTTAGAAATCCGGGTACTGTTAAGTAACTAACAGTGACTGGCAAGACAGATGAACATTACTCCTTATCGTCTTCTCTCTCTTTCTCCTTTTTTCTCCAGGTAAAACGTGGAACTACCAGGTGTTGCGTCGTGGACACGCCATCAACTTGACACTTTCAGTCCCTTGGGTTGTAGTGTTTGTCTCTTTTTTGGCACTTTGTTAAGTGTAAATCTTAATGTTGACTAGCCACTAGACGGGCTCTTTTTGCATAGAGTATATTACTTTGTGCCTATTACTCATTACAGTGCATGTTTTGTATTCTTTACTACCCCGGACAGTCCCTGACGAATTTCCCTGCACTATTTAGCACTTTTTTTTTGGAAAGAAACATGTTGGATGAGTTGTGTTGAGGGTATGTGTATGAATAGGTTATGGTGAGAGTGATTGAAGTGTTGAATATAGTTTTAAAATCGAGCATTTGCAAAAGCATATGACACTTTACTGACACCACAGACATTAGAGGGCGTTATATTTGTGAGCCCAGTACACCAACTTAACTACTGTCTGTCTATATCATTGCACTGATTATTTGTGGTAGAGCAGAAATCCAGGAGATAAACTATATAGTGTGACTTGGCCATACCCTCCTGTACTTGCACTAACCTACCGCAATCATTGTTTGAAAAAAACGTTTTTCTTGTTTATTGTTCACTATATGGTTTGATTGTGTACATTAATAAAATTGTATATTATTTTGATACTTTTGCACTGCCTGACAATTTAATGTACTAAGAGGCAGTTGTTCTTCACAGCACCTTGGTCTCTCTGTGGTTTTTACCTGTCATTATTGGAGATTGGTGCCCATCTAACCCTAATGTTTTGTTCTAAACGTTTTTGACCTTAATGAGGGTCGGTTAGAAGTGGGTTTCCCACTCCCTCAACCTCTCTTTGTGTTGTTGGTATCGAGCACGGTCGGTTGATTTTCATAATTGCGGCAAGCTTGGGAAAACTCAGATAATTGAGTTATAGCAATTGCTAAGTCAATCTTCATTTTTTTGACAACACCAACTGGGGTCTAAGGCTCCTAGGCAAATACAAAAATAAAAGATTTTTCAGTAGAGTCTGGAAATGGCACTGGACCGCTGTAGGAGTTATGACGAAAATTATGTCAAAGAGCTGCTCGAAAAAGCATCGGGTCTGGGCGGCTCCATCGAATATCACCAACTGGGACAAACTTAGCCAACTAAAGAAACGTCTTATCAAGACCGAACTACACGTGTCAATAATGTTGAAATACTTGAGGAAACGTACCCTAGCACATGGTTTAGTAGTCAGAAATGAGCCAAGGCTCTTTTTGGACAACAAAAAATTCATTCTCCAATGGAGCTATGTGGCCAACAAGTGTGGGAGGGAATGGGTAATCCTCATCATTGATACAGCGGTGGAAATGACTGAGAAAATTCTAGTGGACCTTAAAACCCTGGAGGAGGAAATACAAAAGTTAGTCCCTTTGGCTATCTACAAAACAAGACTTGACACCTTAATATCGGAAATGACGGCCTTTAAGGATAACACACTAACCCAGCGGGTCCGGAGGACGAATAAGGACTTAACAAATTTCTTGCACGAAAAAGCCTTTAAATATACTCAAGAAAACTACTTCCAAACTACCGAAATAGAGGGCAACCCGTCAGGTGGACAGAAAAAGGTCCAATTCAGAAATACATCATTCAGCTCCAGCAATGAGAGCTATAATGGGGATCCCACCCCAAGACGAGGAGAGTCAAATTGTCGCCCTAGAGGCTCCCGGAACAACTATCGGGGAAAGAACAATTGAAATCATGGAAATTATCAGAACAAAGGCACAACCCCACAAATTCCACAACCTTTTTTGGAGAGCAGCCCGGAACACTGGGATTTGGAACCACGCATAACCCACAGCATGCAGGGATTATGGTAAACCTGTCGACATATACACCAACGGAAGATCAGACAAGGGTTCTCGAAAGAGGTATGGGGTTTGTACCCACTAATTGACACAATCCGTTCAACTTCCGCCAAGAATTCTTCACATTCATGAGAAAAATCCACTTATTCCAATACTTTCAAGGCACCGACTTCGAACCAGAAATATCTGATTTGAAACTGCACAATAAATCTACCTTTTGTGTCCCTAGCCAAGCACAGAGTGCCGAGGCAAAGGTTTTTCAGAAGTGTGTGCTTCATGATTTAGAATCACTTGCAAGAAAGACAAAGGGCAAAACTACCTTTACCAACATAAATACCCGAGAAAAAACAGCGATGAGAAATCTACTCACTAATGAAAAAATTGGCATCCGTAAAGCAGATAAAGGGGGAGCCATAGTGCTACAAGACAGAGAGAAATATGTGTGGGAATGCAACAGACAACTCCTTGACACCAATTGCTATCGTCATTTAGACAATGACCCAACAACCAAACTCAAAGAACTTATTTGCCTGAAAGTTGAAAAAGCCAGGCAGAGAGGTTGGATCACATCCAAAGAGGCAGACTTCCTAACTAAAGAGAAACCTAGAATTGCCCAATTCTACACCTTACCGAAAATACATAAATCTCTGTCGAATCCACCAGGCAGACCAATTGTGTCAGGAGTTGAGTCAGTGTTGGAACCGCTCTCAAGTTTTACCGATACATTTCTTCAACCGATGGTCCATAGAATGGCATCATTCATTCAGGATACAACACAAATGATTAAGAAAGTGGAAGGCATTACATTTGACCCAGATACAGAAATTCTTCTAGGACATAGGACTTGATGTGGTGGCATTATACATCAGTATTCCCCAGAGAGAGTCAATTGAAATGCTAGAAGAAAAACTCCTTACAGACCACGTGGTAGGCAAAACACCAATTTCATTTATTCTCAAGTGCGCGGAAATGAACTTACAAGAAAGCTACTTTCACTTTGATGGCGACTTCTATCAGCAGATCCAAGGGACTGCGATGGGGGCAACACTGGCACCAAGTATCGCAAATCTATATATGGAACTCTTTGAGCGAACTAAAATCATGAACACCGAAAATCCTTTCTTTAAGAACATCAAAAAATGGAGGAGGTATATAGACGATATCTTCGTCATTTGGCACGGCTCCACAACAGAATTATCAGAATTTCTTGCCTGGGTCAGTATCCAAAATAGATTCCTGAAATTTACCTCAAACTCAAGCAAGGAGAACTTGAATTTTCTTGACATCACAATGACGGCAGACAAATCATCTAAAAGCCTATTCGTGAAACCCTACAATAAACCGACAGACAGAAACTCAATGTTACATTACAAGAGTTTCCACCCTAAACACGTACGGGATAATCTCCCCTTAGGCCAATTCTTAAGACTCAAATGGAATAGTTCCAACAAAGAGTATTTCCTGGGGACAGCCAAGAAAATGCAAGAAAATTTGGAATCAAGAGGCTACCCAAAACAAGTAACCAAGCAAGCACTGAAAAGAGCGAAAAACAATCACAGAGAATCCCTCCTGGAATATAATGAAATCAGCTCTCGAAAGGCTCAAGACGTAAAATTGGTGTTTGTCAATACATATAGTATTAAGTATTAAGAAAATCATCTTTAAAAATTGGTCCGTGCTAGACAAAAGCGAGATTCCTGTACCGAGACCAACAGTGGCATTTAAACAAAGTAAAAATATCAAAGACCTCATAACCCGGAATGGCATCACCCCGAAAATACAGCAACAGTAGAAAATAACAGAAATATGGAACATGCCCCCCGTGACGGGACACTTCCCATGCGGGCATTGTATCTATTGCCACTCTACCAGCAGAAGTACAGAAATGGACCTTGGCTTACGTTTTCCGTGGAAGCAGAACAAACACACGAACTGCAACAGCAATATGGTAATTTATGCCATATAGCGTCCGTGTAAAAAGTTCTACATCGGTAAAACCGACAGAAAGGTTAAACTAAGAATTGGTGAACATAAGAGCTGTCTAAAGAATATAAGTGCCAATGCCCCACTGGTGGATCATTGGGTGGAATACATGCATACACTCGAAGACATTAAATGGACCGTTCTTTACAGACTACTGCCCAGTACATACACCAATAGAGACAAATGTCTACTCCTGCGGAAAGAACAACAAATGTTCTTTTTAACCAAAAGTGCCGTTTCAGGTTTAAAAGGAAAAATTGTTGGCTGAACATATAATGTCATAACAGCATGTATTGGTGTCAAGATAAAAGTTTAGCCTCATAAGTGAAGTACACCCACCACTCCCGTGAACCATAACGAAAGCATGCTCAAAATAGTACGGCTCTATCCTTCTCTTTCGACTATAAGCCAAACGTATACACGATTCCTGTGAATTATAACAGATGCCTGTCCAAAGCAGCACTTTTGTATTCTCTGTCTCTCTACCATCAACTCAAACATAATTAATTTGTTTACGTCTAGGGCATCAAAGCCAAATTGGCACGATCACGAGACATACCTTTGTCGGTCTAATGATGTATACTAACTCAGATGCTGTAAAACTGACCTCTCAACAAACATACTAGTTTGGGTGGGCACCCACCACGCATGCTTGCTTCCCTGCCGCAGGGACTTTCATTCCCTTCGTAATACAGGGGAGGAGTTTCAAGACATCGAGCTCGCCGATGCTTACGCAGTCTGGAAATTCGGACCTATCGTGAACTACGCCAGCAAGAAGCACTTCTGCATTTAAGGAAGGCGTCACATCACATGATCAATGCACTCCGGGAGACGTCTGCTCCTGACGGTGCTACGCGCGAGGACTACAGTCGCTACACCGGGCAAGCTGGGTCATGGGTCCCGGGTAACTTTTGCTGATAATACGGCTGGCGCCCGGCTGGTGACAACTTTAGTAGACACTGGGTTTATGTATCCCCTCTTTCTAGTCGCCCCCATATGCAATATTTTGTACTGTCCCTTTTTTATACCCTTGCAGCAAACCGCCATCTTCGTAACGTCCTCCACACTTCTCAACCTACGAAAACAGTAACTGTAAGATCAGCACTGACTACTCACAAGCTTACTAAGAGGCCTTACCTGGCTCACTAACGATCGCCTTAATTTCCATGGACGACTACTGAAAGCAATTGTAATCGACCAGCCAGTAGAAGAATCTGCTGTCTTTGAAGACTAAAGGTAATTATGAGATTGCATCGACACACAAGGGCCGGCCATGTCCATACTTACATCCATCCCCATTTCCTGTTTTGACCAAACAGCTTTAGCTTTTGGAATCAGCCTTACATCTAGCACCCCATTGTGTGCTTTTCTTTTCAGCGAACATGCTTTTTATGCATTATTGGTGTTCGATTACAGCCTCTACTTTACTGTGAGACAGAAGCCTAGCCTGCCTCGCCGCACCATCAGCTAACTCAAGACAGTGGGGATAGTTCCATCTACAACAAAACAGATGGTAAGCCTTTTGTACATTAAAGCATGATAGTGACATGTTCTCTGCGGTAGCATAGTGTCCACTTAAAACTAGATACCAAATTTTTAAGGGTAGACAACCAGCCAGATACCCTGCTAAAAAACACTGCCTAATCTTCCTTTAGACTCCACCAGAGACTTGCTCTGCTATTCTCTTCTCCCAATTTTTGTATTCTTCCAGGCTTGCCCTAGTGACAATTAAGTTGCACCAATTCAGGCCATCCCGGAATGATTTAGAAATCTGGGTACTGTTAAGACAGATGGACATTACTCCTTATCGTCTTCTCTCTCTTTCGCCTTTTTCTCCAGGTAAAACGTGGAACCACCAGGTGTTGCGTCGTCATTATTGGAGATTGGTGCCATCTAACCCTAATGTTTTTTTCTAAAGGTTTTTGACCTTAATGAGGGTCGGTTAGAAGTGGGTTTCCCACTCCCTCAACCTCTCTTTGTGTTGTTGGTTACAACCAAATAGACAACAAGTTATTTTCCCTTCTAGATTTTCACAAGTATTTACATTCGGTGATTCATTATCCACCCTGGATCCCCCTCAACCGGACTCAGATCCTATTAGCAGAAAGTTCTGCACAAGCTTTCCTCTGGTGGGCTCGAGCCTGTCTTTCACCTTTCACTTTATTGCACAATGTTCGTAGGTTCTTCCTTTTCGGGTGACTCATGGTTCACCCTGGATCCTGCTCTGCCGGGCTAAGATCTTTTCTACACAATTAGTCTCTCTCAGCCAGTCTCGGACAAGTGTCAATTTTAAATCAAGTACTGAAGACTTACTAATGTGAACAGGGTTTGGCTAGACCCGTTGCAGGACCACCTCGATTTCACAATTCTCTTTATATTAATGTTTGCACCCTTTTGGTTTGATACCTAACAGAAACTTTCAAATGAGCACCCACGTGATGCCCGACCACTCTGTCTATGGTATTATATTTTAGCTTTAAAGTTCATTCACTCATCTGCTGTCTTAACAATCTTCTTTATTCAATGTTGCCGCTTGTAACCTTGGTTTACAACAAAGCAGCGCCAGTAAAGTCAGCACAGCCGGTGAGTCGGGGAGACTGATACCAGACCGGGCTGAGTTAGATCCAAGGTTGCAAGCGGCAACATTGTATAGAGAAATCTGAAGAGAACAGTGTGCGAAGCGTCTGTGGCGAGCGACGTGAATAATAACAGCAGATGAGTGACTGAACCTTTGAAGCCAAGACAGATACCGTAAACCGAGTGGTCCGGCGCCACTTGGGTGCTCATTCAAAGGTCTCTGTTAGGTATCCAACTGAGAGGTGGCGATTGTAAAAGAGAATTGTGAAATCGAAGTTATCCTGCAATGGGTCAAGCTAAACCCTGTGCAGATTCAAAAGTCTTCGATAGTTGATATCAACTGAAATTGGTCCGAACCCAGCTGGGGGAGACGTATTACGTAAGAGGAAGGATCTGAGCCTGGTTGAGGGGGATCCAGGGTGAACCGTGAGTCACTCGAGAAAGAATACTCTGTGAACATTGTAAAAGGGGCTCTGAGCCCAGAAGAGGGGGATCCAAAGCATTGATTGTGGCATTAAAGGCATCTGAGCCTGGCTGAGTGGGATCCGGGGTGAAAAGTGAATCACCTGAATTGAGTACTTGTAAGAGGAAAAGAGACTTTGATAAGTAAAGGAACTTGGGCACAGAAGGCCCTGATGCTAGTGATAGAACTGTATCCTCGTGCTGAAGAAGCCAGAGATTGTTCTATGCTCGAGTGAACCGCCTTGTCCCGTGCTGAAAATGTGGGGAAGGGAGGCCAAAGGCCTGAACGTCCTGACATATCATTTTTGTGAACACTTCTTTTTCATAAACACTACCCCCACACTATTTGTATTTAGAGGTAAGGAATGGCAATAGGTTTTTTAGTACAGGCCCTTTTATTTTGACAAGCCACCACTAGGACTGAGTTATTATTATTTTATAGTCGTAACTTGCTCCCATCTGTAGATTTAGGATTAGATAGGCGTCTATCATACCCTTGCTGTAAGTGTATGTCTTACTGTTGATGCCATACCTTTCTCACAGATGGCATTGATAAAGAGAAGAGGAATCATGAAGAATTGTGTGGGAAGTAGGGCAAAGATGCAGATGCCCCTTATACATAAGGGGGCAGGGAGGACACAGTATATCCTGGCCGCAAATGGATAAGAATCATTTAATTAATGCACTCCCACATCTCACAGCAGGTGCAAGTAAGTGGGTATACGAATTCAAAAACAAACAGCAGGGGTGCCCCCGGCAATAGAGGATCTTAAGAGCTTGCTGGTTGCTGTAATTGGGGACCAGGCTGGGGATGGGTGGTTTAAGGCCGGATACCCGGGAGTAACTCTGGAGGACGATGCACATAATGGAGCACCATTAAATGGAGTTAGAGCACTGGTCTGGGATGCACTAAGGAGAGTCCTCCCAGATACCCCTGATTTACAGTCATTGATGCAGTATACTATGGCTGATGATGAGGACCCAGCTAGATTTATTCTTAAAATGCAAGAGAAGTGGAGAGCTGAAACGAGAGGGCCGTGGGATCAGTCAATACAATTTTTCTATTTTATTGTAGAGGGGCTTGCCAAAGGAAGTGCATAAGGTGTTGTATAACATCGTGGGTATTGAGGCAAAGGGGTGGCCGGAAATACAGGGTATAATAGTGCATCGTTGTAAAATGATCAAGGAGCAGGAAAGGGAAACAGTCCAAAGGGAGAAGAAGCCAAATTGGTGGAGAAAAAATTGGCAAAGGTTGCTGTGCAGGTGCTTGTATTGCCGCCAGTACAAGTAGAGGGGACAGAAAGTAACCAACCAGTTGTGAGTGCCATTATTGCGGCACTCTGGGCTGAAGGAGGACAAGGACAGTGGGGTGGGGGGCAACAGTACATTTGGCCCAAAGTGGCAACAAGGAGGGATGCAGAGAGGAAGAGGGGGATTTCGAGGAGCGAGAGGAGGAGGGTTTGAGCCCAGAGGGGTGGGGGGTTGGATTGTTTAAGGTGGGGGCATTTTACAAGGGAATGCAGGCTGCAGCAACAGGTTCAAGGGCCCCAAGGACTAGGGTACCTGCAACAGGGTCAAGGGTATCAGAATCAAGATATTCACAGAGGCAACACCAAACATATAACCAACAGCCTCAAGAATCTGACATGCAAGTGCGGCATCCACCACAGCAGCAGCAGGGCGGTGCTGCCCCGGTGAACAGGGTAACAAGTGGGGCTGCCGCTCCCTTTCGGGGGGGCAGCAGTGGTAGGAGGTAGGACCTTCTTGTTTCCTGGAACGAACACATACCCTGATTTGGACAGCCCACAGAGAGCACTCGCATGTCCGGTATTGTCGACGACCATCCAGCCTGAAGATGAACCTTTGGTGGGGGCGAAGATATGAAATAAGCAGTTCATATTCATGGTGGATTCTGATGCAACTAAATATCATGGAAGGAAACTTTCCACTATCAGGAAAATATCTTGATGTGCAGGGATTCTCTGGGGCTATTTCCAAGGTTCCATACACTGAGGAGTTGGACGTAAAGGTGGGAGGGAAGGTAGTACGGGCGCCCTTGCTATATTCCGAGAGTTCTCCTATCAATTTACTGGGTAAACATGACTATATCCTTTACAGATCATGGTGTTGTCTGTTCCACACCCGGGATGTGCACTGTAAGGGCAATGTTGATAATACAAACAATGACAAGGGAGGTGGTGGTCCGCGGGATTCCTGTAGACCTGGACATGTTTTATTATGATATTACTGTGCTTGTGGAGGTGGTGCGCCAGATTGCCAAACAGTGTTGGCGAGTGCCCACTGATTTTATCTTTCGTCCAGCAGTGTCACCTGAGGTGGTGGCGGGAACAATATTGTCGCTGGATTTACAGGGGTTATTGGTTTCGGACAAGAGGGTTGTCCTGTTGGAAATGGACAGGGACAGATGAGAGGGCGCACAGTTCTCTCTGTAGATCCAACAGTACATCTAAAGGAGATGACAGATGACAAATTGTTTGAAGATAATGACAAAGAGGGGAAAATAATCTTAGAGATCTGTATCCCCTGTGACATAATGATATACCGAAGAGTGCAGTGTCCCTTAATGGCAGTATTAATTCCACCTCCATTTTTTTATCAGGATTTACAGCACGTGCCTTCGCAGTTGTGGACTACAAATCCACATGATGTAAGGTTACTGAAGGATGTGACCCCTGTGCGTATAACGTTGAAGCCAGGTGTGGTGCTGCCCAGGGTAAGACAATATCCACTAGTGAGGGAGGCAGGGGAGGGTATTAGAAAGACAATACAGGCCCTGCTGGACTAGGGGATCATTGTACCATCTATGTCCCCATGTGATACAGCAATATACCCTGTCAAAGAATCAACAGGGGGCAACTGGAGAATGATCAGGACTTGCGGCCCCTAAATGATGTGGTTCAGAAAGAATTTAATTTCCAGTTCTGAATCCTGCGACAATTTTATGTAGCATCCCCAAAGAAGCCACCTATTTTACTGTAGTAGACTTAAAAATGCATTTTTCTTGATTCCACTCCATTCGGAGTCGACGTATCTCACGGCATTTACACAGGGCCAGATGCGGTTCTAACACACTAGATTACCTCAGGGATATTGCGAGAGCATGAGCATATTCAGGTGCCTAGCACGACTATCCAGTATGTGGACAATCTTCTAGTGTGTAGCGACAATGAACAGCAATGTCGAAGGGACTCCATTGCACTCCTACAGTTGCTGGCCTGTAAGGGTTACAAAGTTGACATGGCCAAATTACAATATTGCCAATAGGAAGTGCTCTATTTGGGGCAGTTCATATTAGCGAACGGTAAAAGAATACATCCAGACAGGGCAGTGTCAGTATGCGCCACCCCCAGACTCACCTCAGTTAATTAAATGCAGAAGTCCCTGGGCCTATGTAATTACAGTAGGGCCTGGATTCTAGATTACACGGCATACACAAGGACACTTTTACAGGCTCTTAGGTGAGCACAAAAGACAAAGGACCATAAATTACAGTGGACGTCAGAAATGATCAAACTGTTTTATTACGACTTAAAAGAAGTAATTAGTTTGGCACCCATACTGGCCACCCCAGATTATACGCAGGAATTCTATTTGTTTTCACATTCGAATGCCAGCTCATGACAGCGGTGTTGACACAGAAAAGCACAATGGGCCATAAGCCCTTGGACTACTATAGTGGTATGTTGGAGACAGTGATGCAAGGGCAGTTTGCGTGCGAACAAGCTTTAGCAGCAGCTGCTTTTGCAATAGAGAAAAGTTGCACAATTGTAATTGGGTGTTCAGTCATGTTGTATGTGGAACATTCTTTGTTTGCCATTCTAGAAAGGTCAAAATATACCCTGACTACGCAAAGGTCATTGGCATACAAGATCATAATTTCTAAACCACATATTCATGTGCTTAGGTGTAAAACAGTGAACCCTACCACATTTTTGTCAGACATGCCTACTACAGACGGCGCTCGAATGTGCCACATACAAGGGGGTGGAGGACGACATTCCCAAAGCAAGGGAATGTGCATTGACAGAGGGTGAGATACTTTTCGTTGAAGGGTCTTCCATAATTGATCACATGGTTGGGCAAAGATGGGCAGGGGCAGCGGTGGTACAACTTGAAGAAGGGGAGTACAAGACGGTGGTCATGAAAAGGCTGCCTATGCATTATTCTGCACAGGCGGTGGAACTCGTGGCGTTCATCGAAGCACTGAGAGCATCTCCAGGGTGCCATGTCACAATATATTCTGACTCGGCGTACGTCACAACAACTGTGCATGACGGTCTATCCCGCTGGAAGAGGAGGGGATTTCGGAGGGTGGATAGATCCCCAGTGAGGAATGCAGCACGGTTATACTGATAGAAGCGTTATCACAGCCATCTGTTGTGGCGGTCGCTAAGTGCGCCGCCCACACTAACAGGACCGACAAAATATTAATGGGGAATGGAGCCGCTGATGCTGCAGCCAAAATGGCAGCGTATCTGCCAAATGAAGTACCTGCTTAGTATGTTGTGACTGCCCCACCCGCAAGCGAGCATCCAGCACCTATACAGCATTGCCCATCTCCCAGATTATCAAACTAGAAGGAAGGGCACCTGAAAGGGAGAAAGAGTTGTGGTCACGGAAAGGTTGTAAAAAATCTCTGACAGATCTGTTATGCAGACAGGAGAGCTCTGGGAAGACAGTTATGCCCCAGGAACTACTAGCTTTAGCTTTTGAACAATTACACTACCTGTCATATCCCACAGAAGGAGATGGTCATTGTGGCGCCGTTGGTCCCAATCACGGCTGGCGGCCATTGTTTCTCCCAAGATGGCGGCGTCATCCGATTGCAGTATTCCATCCTTGCAAGGGATGCTTGCAACTATGGCTCCACCCCCTCAGCAAGGATCCGGTTATCTTGCGGCAGGCACAACGCTCGAGTGCGTTGCTACTCTCCCCAGTCAGCGCTTCGTAAGTTCGCCCCTAGGCTTATACTCTTACTAAATTTCTCATTGCACCTTGCTAATACCTTCCACTGTTTCTGTCTTCTAGAAGCTTTCTTGTCGTACTCCAAGGGCAGAGATTCCGCCTCCTAACCTCTGTTTTCGAGTGCCAGACCGGCTCGAAACAGATCCTTTTCATTTCACCTGTAACCGCTTCCAATCGCACCGGTCTGAACACTTCGTATACATTGACTCGATTCAGCCTCTTCACTCATTTCCCGACAGTGTAATTCAGAAGGCTTTTTCTTTGCATCACAATCCGAATCTGCTGTCAGGTACCCTTCTCTCCTTCTCATTTGTTCCTATGGCATTTCAGAAAGGTCAGCCTGTTCTAAATTCAGGTCTTTCATGTTTCCCTTACATATCATATTAGATTCCCGAAGTTACATCACGATATCCACGAGTTCTCACTCTATGTGTCTCACAGAAGGAATTCATACACATGCAATCCTGAGACATTATAGGGCACAATCTCCTTTATAATGGGTAACTATTTGGCAACTGATATTCTGCTTCCACTCTGTCCTTCAGTGCAAACTTACCATTCTCTAATCTTTACTTTCGTTATTTTCTTTGTGGTATTTGCATTCAGTCACCTGGAACTGAGACTCGACCCAACCTGCTTAACAGAGAAGATGTCCAACAGCTGAGGCGGTCAGGGTTTTCTTCCCCAGAGGGTTTCCCTGGGGAGTTCCTTCCTTCCTGGTGCAATTTATCACGGGATAGGAAGAGATTCCCCCGGGGGGGCTTCTCATATTCAACACATTCGAGCTACTGGATCAGGTCAGTGGGTGCATGTTTACAGGGAACCATTAATATTCCTGGAGATTTTAAATGCAAGAACAATAGATTACACTACCCATCTCACAGTTCAAAACAGCACATAGTAGCAGATATACAAGAGGACTGATTTATACCAAATATTCAGGAAAGTATCACAGAAATGGTTGTACATTGCACCATATGTCAAGGTTTTAGTACAGGGATGACACTATAGATGTTATGGGACAACTTGTCCCACCCTACTGGGCCGTTCTGTGAATTACACATAGAATATGCTGATGGGGAGGCACTGTTATACTTTGTCTACGTACTCAGACCATATGGCAGCATGGCGTGTTTAATCTGCCTTGTCTACACAAAAGGTTGAGAGCCAGTGGCGTCACTAGAAATCAGTATTGGCGGGGGGCAAACCAGGGGGCACAAGTACAACAAAGTGGGGTGGGGAGGTGGCACATCAAATAAGTATCAACGGGCCAAACTAGTTTAGGTATACCTATATTTTACCAAGCTAGTTAGAAAAACTTGAAATTAAGCATGTTCAGAGTAAGTTTAATGCACAAAAAGTTTTGCATTAAGTTAATATGCATCCTAAAAAGTCAACTTATGTTCAACAGTTGTAATAGCCAGTCAAAAGAGTCTGTTTAACAGAAGAGATATCACTCACCTCAGTTTCAAATGATAGTCAAGGACAGTCTGTTCAACAGATGAAATGTCACATAAAGACGCTGAGTACAGGGGGAAAGGAGGCAACTGCCACCTTGGTTCTTTATCAACGATTGCAGGAATATCACTTTGCCCCTGTAGAATTGTTTTCAGTTTCTGGTTGTACATCCCAGTCTCAGCTGGTGATTTTTTTTAATTGGAAGGGCGTAAATATTTCCCTCAAATATGCCAGTGCGATGGAGTGTAACGAGGCAGCCCGTATCAAGAGGTTTTAGGGGCCTCCACCCCCTCAGAACTTTTTTTAAATAATGGCTTAAAATTATGCATTTTACAGCACACTTATTTGAAAAATTGGGTAAAATGCCAAACAACTTTTGCAAATTTTTTTGTAGGGAAACTCAGGAAATAAAATCCAATAGATGCAAGTCACCAACAGTGCAGAGGAGCATTTCTCCAACACATATTCATGATGCCGTTGCCCACAATATATGCCATTAAAAAAACATTTTCACGTTGGCTGTGCTCAATAATGTCCATGCTGGCTGCACCAATAACTGCCAGTATTTCAATATAAGCACATATTCATGTTTGTTTTGTGCATAATGCAAGTAATGATGATAAGAAAACATGTCCACGCTTGTTCTGCAAAAATATAGCAGTATACCCATGTAAGAATAAACTCCAGTTGGCTTTACCATTAAAAATACCATGGCTGCATCAAAATGCCAATCTAGCCATGTAAACACTTGTAATGATTGCTTTATCAAAGATGTCCAACATAAAATGTCATGCCAGAATAAGAAATGGCTAGACTGGGTGCATTAAAATGCCAGTTTAGCTACGTAATAACACTTATCATGCTTGCTTTCTCATAGGTGCCCAGTAAAAAATTACATGCCTGCCCTTTGAGCCCCCCAGCACCTCACACACAGACAAAATGGATGTGTGCCAGAGAGTCACTGGGGCAGGAGGCCAAGGGGCAGGCATGGTATTGTTTACTAGGCATCTATCATAGAAGTCCAGAAAACAAATGCCATGCTTGCCCCTGCCCCAACCCCCACCTCCAGCGCCTCAGACGGGGTGATGATTTCGACAGGTGATATGGGGAGGTTGTGCAACAACCCCCCTCCCACCAAAATCAGCTTCACGGCCCAGTACAAACACACTCACACACACATTCACACACAACCTTCACCATAGCTCTCAACTCACACGCTTTTGGCAGGTGTCACCCATCTTGCAAGCAACTGAATCACACACCAAGTATCATAAGCCCATTCACTTCAATGGCCTCTCACATGCCAAAAAGAAAATCAGGTGTTTTCACCCGCCTTGGTGGCACAAAAGGTTGGGAGCTATGCCTTCACACCGAGCATACACTTGCTCATTCACACGCACACCAATCATAATATGCTCACTCACTACACACAAAACAAGCATACACATTTTAAATTAATGTACCTTCTGCCCCTGTCCCGTTTCCTTTCAGCGCGAACAGGAACCAAAGAGCGCTTCCTGGTTCGTGCACGTAAGAGTCAGAGCTCTAATGACGAAGTGCACTGCTCCATTTATATTCGGGAGGAGGTGCAGGAGCGCCTCCATCGCACACACAAACATGTAGTTTCTCAGCCAGCATCCCCAATGCACCATGCAAGTTTGGGGAAGAAAAACATCCCTGGCTTTGCATGGCTCATTGGATATGTGAGGCTGAGGAACATAACTATCTAACGGATACCATGTTTCCCTTTGACAGTTCAAGCCAGCCGAGGAGCATTCCCTCAGCTGCAAAAGGCAGCTGAGTGAGTGCTCAGTGTTTACACTGTGCTGGCTCCTCCATTATGGACAAGGGTGCCCATGGGTCGGCGCCCCCTCGTCCATTATGGAGAAGCCGCAACTGGTACACCATCAATGAATGTATGCGCAGGGTCAGTGTGGCTGGAGATGAAATAATGTTGCCTTTTAAGTCATGTACACAAACTGCACTGTTGGGACTGCAGTGATAATTAACACATTAAGGGATCCATAGACATGCCCTATAGTAGGATGCCAGGGTAGCTCAGCAGGTTGAGTGACTGTTAAGATGTCATATGTTTCAAACTGGCTGTAAATCTGATGACTTTTTGAAATTCCTTATAAAAAACAAGTGCTATAAAATGTGTTCAGCCAGATGGTGGGTTGGGCTGGTTGCTTGGTTATGTTCAAGGTGAGGGAATGTCTGCCCCCTTATTGAAAATCAAAAGTTGGCACCCATGAACCCACGGTATAGGTTGTCAGCGTAATAGAAGCATGTCTTTCTGATTAAACAGTTTGACAAGCATATTTCTGCTTTAGAAATATATTCTGTGATAAAGCACAAAGGAAGGGGCACAGAAATCACAGGGCACTTGTGTGGCAGCCAACAAAAAATAAGCACATTTTAAAGACTAGTGAATGTAAGTTTAAGAAGCATGTTTAAGTTTAAGAAGCATGTTTGAGTTTTTCTAGACAAGCATAAGCTGCACATTTGTAACAAAAAATAGTGTGCCCTGCATATAGGTAGCTTGCTTTTAACAGTGATGGACCCCACCCCAGTGATATTCATGGCCCATTGGTTCCCGTGGTGTCCCCCTTTCAGACAAGAAGAACGAACACAGGCTAAGCAAATAAGACCAGCAGAATGGCAGCTTGGAAAAGGAGCACCTTTACGGCCCCTGGAAAGAGTCCTTGCCAGAAGGGTGGCAGGCCACCAGTTAGGGGCTGGGGGGAGCAGCCAGTATGGGGCAATTGGCCCACCCCCTTTCTCCCCGCTAGGGACGCCTATGTGAGTTATACCTACGCCAATGCATTGACTTCATATTTCAAAGTGATAGATTATTAAATGGGAAGCCCGTGACTGGAAACAGTGTGACTCGGGGGGGAGGAAGCATGTGGTAAATCGATCCATGCCCACCAGGGGTAAAGTAGGCCCTCACACTGTCCTCATCCGGCTCAAGGACACAGTTAAGTCTGTTCCAGCGGCAATTCCTAGCCCTGTGAGTACGTCTATGCATCTTTAAGGGGCTGGAACGCGCGCTGACGCACGGCCGGCGCAGCGACGTCACCAGAACATTCCATTCTGTCTCCGGGTGACGCTTGCTGCCGGTCTTTCGCTTCTTGACGGTCGAGTCTGCGGTGACATCGAGGCAGCAGTAGCAACAGCAACGACACACAGTCTCTACACTATGAAGATCTGGGCGTCCGAGCACATCTTCGAGTGAGTGGTAGTAGGTGGGGTGGGAGGCTGGCGAGGGGATTTAACGTTTTCGTTGGGCGCCTCGCTTCACTCATCCAGCTCAACATGGCCGCCGCTCTCATGCCACAAGGGCAAAGGCGAATCTGTGGGCTGCTAGCTTCCCAGCACAGTAGAACAGGGACGAACAACAGTTACCCCCCTAACCCCCCAGTCAATGCCTCGCGGTCAGTAGATCGGGGGCGGGCAGGTGGCCAGTGCTCCCATTACATTATAGACTTTTGGAGGCAACCGGTGCATCCCTCGTCGTCAAGGTTCTGGTTATTTTTCAGCGCAGATCGTTGGTCTCCTGTCGCGTGTCCAACTACCTCGCGCCTACAACTGCCTGCCACTAATGCAAATTGATGGTGGAAACATAAACGTACCCTCTTCGTGGTGCAAAATCACTCCACTGCAACATGAGATAGAATTGGAAGCATCTAGTTGTGGAGCAGGAAAGTTGTATAAGATCCGATGTCTTCTGGCATTTAAGCTATTGCCCACTCCCCAAGTTTTTTTTTAAACTGCTGCACATTTTTAGCTGCCACCTATGACATAACATGCTTGCTCTAGACATATCATTCTTTTAGTGATGATCGGTAACTCCTAATTCCTAGTACTTAAGGTGCCGGAGCCCCACCATTACAACAGGCGGGTATGAGTGTTTTCTGGTCGTTCTCATGCACACTTGCATTTCAGTGGCCCACACGCCGCGTATGCTGCATGTGTCACAATGTTAAAAGAAAAAAATACTTGGCTTTTTGAGATACAGATGCGGGATTGTGGAGGTGAAGTGGGCTCTACTAGTTTGTAGTGTGATGAGATTGTGTGAACGACCTCCTACAAAGGCGTACCTGTGTCTTCAATGGGCAGGCACGTAAGAACAGGAGGTAAAGTAACATGGATTGGGGCGCTAACCTTTTGGCTTTTCTTTTGTAGTTGGGCCAATGTGCGTTTTTATTCATACACTGCATGTATCGTAATGAACAATGTGATGGCGGATTTGTGCCGTTCCCTTCCATATTGTTGTACAGAAAAGTGCATGTGTAGTGGATGATTGGTCATTCTAGCCCCCGCCACAAACAGATTGCAGGGTTTTCAGCATTAGATATTTGGGAGTGTAGGTCTTGGTGTTGCTTATGCGTGCAGACCAGTGCCTACCATTCTAATGAATGGGACGCCAATGGGGGTCTCCTTGCTTTGAGTGGTGGTCTGTTCTGTGTGAGGTTGTCGTGGTACATGTGTCTGAATGCAATCTCCTGGTTCCAGTGGGCTTCATTAAAACGTTATTCTCTGATGTGACGCTAGGTGGAGCAGTCCATGTTCCTCTCCTGTTCTGCCTTATCCTGCGCTCTGCCCCCACACTAGCGTGGCCTTTCAGATCTGATTAGTGACATTGGACGGACTGCTTATAAAGGCGACATGTCATATTAATGCAATGGTCGTACTCGTGATCGGCATTCTCCAGGAGCGCCTGTATTTACTTTCGTATACATTGTTTGTAAAGAAACCAACCCTTACAGGGGCTACCATCCCTTTCCTCTTCTCCACCTACATCAAAATCCGAGTGTTAGAAGGGAATTTAATGTCTCCCGATTTGAAATCGAGTCGCACCCCTCCCACCAAATGCCTAGGGCAATGCTACTACCCTTGCATGTTTCTATAAAGGGCCGTTGTAGAACACCCGTCGGTAGGCGGGTGCAACTGCAAGTCCCTCGCTTTCTTCTTGCTGACTGATTTGTATCCATCAGTGGTCGTTGGATACCAAGGCTTGAGCTTCATTAGCCCCCAGGTGACTAGGAAGGCAGACTGACATTATCAGTGAAAGCCTGCGTTCTATAGTCCAGCAGATACTGCTGCTGCCGTCGTCCCCGCTCTGGCTACCATGGAAGAGGGCCCCGAACCCCGCTTTCCTATTCCATTATGGTGGGGTATTTTTCTCGTCGTGAACGGGGCGCCGCGATGTAACTCCCTCTTTGTCTGGACTTGTGTAACCACGCAGAAGGTGACCTTGCAGCATCGAGTCTTTCCGGTTTGCCAACGTGCCGCTAGCCATTGCCCCATGAGCGAAGTTTGAAAAAGCCTTTTTGGTAATATTCCACTAATACCCAGGGGTATAAAAATAAATGTAGGCATTTATTAAAAATGGAGAACCTGAAAAGCACAACCCGGTTTTAACTGCTAATCAGGCTCGGGCTGGCCAATAGGGCAATGCCCGAACCAAAAACGCTAAACTTTGTTTTTTTTGTTTTGGGGTCCATGCGGGCCAGTTTAAGTTACTTCACTGTGTGGCTAGTAGTTTTGACCAGTGTTGGTGAGTACACATTCCTTATTTGTATAACATTTTATCAACCTCCTTCTTGGGTACTACTCAAACAATTTGTCACCAAAGTAATGCATTCTCATGTGCAACTGTGGGCCACTTTTTCGTTCACGAGCCACTTTATGCCTCAGTCCGACCCTGCTGCTGATTGATGTTTCGTGGTCTTGCACCACATGGCCCCACGGTCACAAACCCATAAATACAATATACTGGTTTGTCTCGCTCACATTAAATGGTCATGCGTGTAGATACGCCTGCTTTTCCCCACATCGCTGCTGTAATTGATACTGTTAGTCTCGATAGCTTGAATGTGTTTCTAAGAATGCAACATTTTAAAATACGCAACTTCTGTCTACCCTCCCCCGTTCGCGGCACTTATAATTACAGAGTATTGTGCATGCGAGGGGTTGCCTACAACGCGGGTTTAATTGGTTTGGCGGGGGCGCGGGTTCGCTTGGTAATCGGCCATGTTTCACGCCATCCCTTTAGTGTTCCTTCCGCTGTTTACCGTTGCTTTGATGCCATTGCCGTCAAAAGGGCATCACCCAGATGAAGTATGATGTGATTGTGCAAAAGTGTGAGATGTGTATGTAGTACTCATTGACGCACCGAGTGAATAGTCGGTTAGCTAAATGCTTCTTTTAAATTGTCTATATAATGTTGGGAAAACCTGCGCTAGTGGATTTTATTCTGGGAATTTAAAGCCGACCATTGCCCAATTCTATGAGGCAACTCTGCCTTTTCTTAGTAAAATGGATTAATGTAAGGAAACGTTGGAACGAACATCTATTAGTAAAAGGGGGATTAATAAAGAGGACGTGTCACACCTGGATCCTTTCAAAAAGTTGTGTATGCTGTTTGAGCACTAAGAAGACAAGCCAATGGGATGAACGCACACTTTATCGCATTTGTAACCTGCAGGTTACGGGTGTGAATTAGTGGTTCCCCCTTGAGCCTCGAGACATGCGCCAGTCAGTGGGTGCTATGTAGTAGTTTGTTCAATTGAGAAGGTTTATGAAGTAATGGTAAAAACAGTTTGTCTGGTTATTGCTAACGTTTGTTTGGTCATCTCACAGCCACCCATGGGAGACGGTTACCACAGCAGCCATGCAAAAATATCCCAACCCTATGAATACAAGTGTGGTGGGAGTTGATGTACTCGAGCGGAAAGTGGACTCCACAGGAAAGCTGCACAGTGATCGGCTGCTCAGCACAGAGTGGGGCATGCCCTCTGTGGTGAAGACGGTAAGCACATTTAGGATTGGCTGCTTTTTGCCGAAAGAGCCTTCTTGTTTCAGTTAATTCAAAGTACAGTTTAGGAAAAACGCGAAATTAGTAAGTTGTGTGACGAAATGTCTTTGTTATTAAATTAATCCCAACTTTAAAACACTGCGACACTTGATATAACCTGCTACTTCACCCTTCTCCTGACCATGTGCCCGTGCCCTAATCGGCTGTGTATTCTGGCATTTGAGGAGGGGGCAGTTACCACTCATTGTCCTTTGTGACAATCCTTTCTTTCCCCATCCATAGAAAGACACATTTAATGTATTACATAAACATCACACATTGTTTTGTTTTGCTGTACTGCTGCAAGTGGATACATTGGTGCAATATGGGTTACTTTCTATTCTTAAAATAAATATTCATTATTATGGCCCTCTTTAGAGTGGACATTTGGCACATGACATTTGCCATTTGGTGATTTACTTTATATGATATGGCATTTATAACACGCCTCTACAGTGTTTCAAGGCGTGTATATTGGTTTTTAGTTCCATTTTTGTCCAAAAACATGAAGCAGAACCATGTTGGGGCACAATTTGTTGTGGCGAAAGCTTGTTACTTGCTTCTGACTCGCAAGTCTGTCCAGTGCCTCTCTTACTACTTGTTTGTATTTATAAAGTGCACTAGCTGCCCACAGGCATATAGGCGCTGTTACATGA
The DNA here is from genome assembly GCF_040938575.1 of Ambystoma mexicanum. Lineage (NCBI taxonomy): Eukaryota > Metazoa > Chordata > Amphibia > Caudata > Ambystomatidae > Ambystoma > Ambystoma mexicanum. The sequence goes on from NC_090925.1 coordinate 384,169,997, forward strand.
GATTGTCTTAGTTACACGAAAATGTCTTAGTTACATTGGGATACCTGGCTCTTGATTACAGAGAGCATGATATAATTCCAGTGAAAGGTACAGAAAGTCAGACTGGAGAATGCAGCATTTATAGGACAATGGTAGAACGGTGATTGGTTAGATGAACACTTCCTGAAGGCTAAATGAGATTCAACATTTCTAACCTGGGGGGACGGGTGGGGGTCGTAAGGCTTTCCAATGTGTTGGTTTTAAAACTGGGACACTAGAACCTCCTGCACTCTCCGTTTTAGGAACAGAGCTCCTATTAATATAGGCCACTCTAGTAGGAACCGGCTTAACAACTCTTTGAGCCAGGTATAGAGGTGCCCGGTTGTGAACACATTTGTGTTAGGGCGAGAGCTTTGAAGACTATCCTCTCTTTAATGGGGGAGCCAGTGAACCTGCTTACTAGTTTCCGATGTGTTCCCTTTTGGAGATACCAGTGGCATCCCTCGGGGCATTATTCTGGTCCGTCTGGAGTTTGGTAAGGTTCTTCATGGACATCCCCAAAAAGAGAGCATTGCAATAATCAAGCGTAGATCCAATTATTGCTCTAGCAATGGTAAGACACTTTTGTTCAAAAAGAAAAGGTCTGGGTTCGTTTATCAATTTAGAGTGGTAGGCTGAGGTCGATGCAATGGCATTGACCAGTCTATTCATAGAGAGGTCTGAGTCCAGGTAGACCCCCAGGGTCTTTACAGCTTGTAATGCAGGGATTTGCAAATGGTCAATTGTGAAAGAGCTGTATTGTTTGTCCAGTTTCTTGAGGGTGGCAGGAGATCCAATTAGCAGAAGCTCGGTTTTGTCAATGTTCAGGCATAACCGTTTTTCTGCCATCCATGTTTGTATTGTGGGAGTATATGGACTTGAGGGTAGCCATATCGGCTTCATAGTCACCCGTGAGGTGGATGAGGACCTGTGTATACTCAACAAAACTTGTATGTGATGCCCAAGGCCTCCAGGATGTGGAACAGTGGGTTGGTGAACAGGTTATACAAGGTGGGTGAGATGCAGGATCCTTGTGGGACACCACATTTAATGAAGCTTTGGTGAGCACAGGCTGAGTCGGAAGACTTCCATGACACTTTCCTTTAGAAACGAGGTGATCCAAGCAATGGAGTCACTTGTGTCGTCTATGCCGCCATAGTTTACAATTATTTTCTATGTGCTGGACATGCATAGACAATACGCCTCAAAATAGTACTGCTAAAGAGGCAGCCGACTAATCTGTTTTGCACGTTTTGACATTGATCTGCCTCCACAGACATCCAATGGGTTTGGTAAATTGTATTATTCTATTTATGTGCTGAACTGGTCACCCTTTCACGTATTTGCTACTTGGAATCCGATGGTCTGAATTCCAGTTGCAGTCCTGTATGTTTTCTGTTCAAAAGCCCCATTGTCAGTTAGGTTTCTTTCTGTTTTAAAGTACAAACTGAATATAAATGGTATTAACGTGGATTTGCGTTGGTGGTGGCGCATGATTCAGAACATTTTACTTTCATTTGACCTGTAGTATTTCTTTGCCCCCCAGCTCATTGGTGCTACCAGGACAAAGACCTACATTCAGGAGCATTCCGTCGTTGATCCTGTGGAAAAAACAATGGAGCTCAAATCTTCTAATGTAAGTGTTGTACTTGAGAGACGGGCTGAGTGTCGTGTACTTACTCCTACAGTATGGCAATCAAAACCTTTTCGTGTGGGGGCATTAAAAGCAAATTATACATATTTAAGAGACCGTAAGACAATGAAAGCAGTTAAGCAAGGGCTAATTATTTGGACTTTTAGATATCTTGTATAATTTGCTTTCAATCCCTGCACCCGTCACACATTTACTGTGACTCTGTTTCAGCACACAACTCATACATGAGCCAATTAACACTTTAGGCAACACATTTGAGTAAATGAACCTATACACATCCACACCATTCACTTACATTGTCACTCGCTCGGACTATTATTTTACCACAAAAGTAACTAATAAATTAAGCCCTATGTTGCTTGAGGGGTGCAATTGGTGATAGTTTTTGTATGTGTGCTAGTTTTACTTGTTGATAAACGCACATGCTCCCTTTAATATGGTGAATATTTGCAATTTTACTGGGGAAGAGATGTAATCTAGTAGATCCATTGCTGGTTCTCGTGTAAAGGCTTTTTTTGGTTTAACTAGATTGTTCGACTCTAGAGCACATTTTTTAATTCCCTGCACCTCGCCTAAGATTAGTAATTGTTATGGGGATTTTTAATATTTAAGCTAGCCTCATCCACTGTGTTGGCGATTGAGCTTTTTTTTTTTCTTCTTTCTATGCAGGGATTGTGTGTGCTTCGAACATCAATCGGTTAATTTGCAGGAGCAGAGGGGAGGCCATGTCTCATGGTCTGTACATTCAATATCAAATCTATTAGGCGTAGGACGGAAAGCTTTAATGCCGGTAGATGCTCGGTGTGCTTTGATGGTATGGCGGTCTCCTTGCTATTCTTATTGAACATTTTTCCTTTTTCTCCAGTAGGAATTTTGTGAGTCTTTGTGAGATTTTTTGGGCTGTGTTGTTAATCTGAACTACTTTTAGAATGTTCTGTCCGATTGTCTCTTTCAGTAATGAATTTACAACACCCATTTGGGTTATATCTGCGTGGCACTTAATCCAGGCCCTTCTGCTGTAAGATTTTAGAACGGTCAAACAAGAGAATGGTCTTTTGCACACATTGCTGCAAGGTGGGAGACTGGGGCTGGGCTCCAGATCTATTGGCATTATGCAAGTGCCCTAACTACTGGGGTATACCGGCAACTTCGCACTTGATTGAAGAGTACTATCTTGTTCATTCTATGATCTGTGCACCGCTGGCGTTACTCCCTAGCTTTGTGAGAAATATTGCATATCTAAGGACCGTTGCACTCCCGTTGTGGTGATTTGTAAGCTGCTACACGTTTTCAGCCGGCGCGCTTGCCATGAGTGCTCTGAACATAATGTTTGTTTAGTAGCTGGTCACTTAGACATGTAGGGCTACCATTGCAACATAATGCAGGTGAGTACAGGCTACCCCCACCCTTTGACACAGTTTGGTACTGGTAGTGAGCCACAGTTTGATAAAACGTATTAATTAATCTGTTCTTGTATGGCGGGTAATAGTCACAATCTGGTCAAACACAAGTTTATTCATAGTATAACAAACACTGAATTAAAAAAATCTAACAATAGTTCTGATGTATTCAACTTGTTTTTTCAACCTCAAAGTGTTTAAACAAGTATCAATTTGGTGATCTTAGTACAATTACTGTTGTATAATTCCAATACACTTCTATAAGCCAACACATTTGGTGTTTCCAGGAAGGGGGATATCGGAAGGGAATTGGAGGTGTTTTATTTTTTGGGTTTTTTTTTTTTATTTTTTTAAATGTATAGGCTATCCTCCGTGCTTTCCTCAGGACTGAAAAAGTAAAACGCACTCTGACCAAGCAGGTAGTATCTACATTAAAAGAAAAGGAATAACACGGTGTTGGAATTGGAATGTGGTATACCTGTCTGTGTAGTCTCGATACATAGATGTGGTGCCTTGTAACTGGATATCTAGGATTCATTCATTAGCTACCTGTGGTAGCTGTCTTTTTTTGGGTGGTTTTCCTTGGTTAGACTGTCGTGAATACAGTGCTAATTCTTGTTATAGGCTGGTTGATGCTGCATAGAGGAACAAGAGAGGACAGGAGTTCCTCTTTACTATGTTGCTCGCATAACACAACTAGTGTAGTATTCATTGAAGAAATATGAATACCTGTTTATGCGTTAGCTGAGTAAATCGGTTGGAATGTCGTCGAATGCATCTCAAAATGGAATAAGAGTGCCTATGCGCGATGTTGTGTGGGATGTCGCAGTATGTTCATTAAGCTGGTATTCTGGCTTTTCCAACATGCTTGCATTTGGAGATGCATTAGAAGACATTCCATCTGATCTACTCAGCTACCGTATAAACGGGTATTCACATTTCTTCAATTAATACTGCACTAGTTGTGTTTGTGAGCGACATAGTAACAAGGAACTCCTGTCCTCTCTTGTCTCTCTATGGAGCATCAACCAGCCTATAAGCAAGACTTGGCACTGTATTCACAACAGTCTTGCCAAGAATAAACACCCAAAGATGCACAGAGCTACCACAAGGTAGCCAGTTACAAGGCACCACTAACACCATTTTATTCCTTTTTTTTCTTTTAATGTAGATGCCACCTGCTTGGTCATCAACCAGAAGTCAATATTGGAACCAGAGTGAGTTTTACTTTGTCAGTCCTGAGGAAAGCACAGATGATGGCATAGTTATTAAAAATTGCAATTCCCTTCAGATATCCCCCTTGCTGGAAACACCAAATGTGTCAACTTATTAAGTGTATTGGAATGATACAACACACTAAGTCACAAGTACTAACCTCACCAAATTGATGTTTTTTCAACCTCCAATACATCAGAACTATTGTTATATTGTTAGATTTTGAGTTATCTGTTTGTATTCAATGTTTTTGTTATACTATGAAAACTTTTGTTTTACCAGATTGACTATTACCTGTCATATAAGGATAGATTAATGAATACGTCTGTCAAACTGTGGTTCACTACCAGTACCAAATGGTGGGGTAGCCTGTACTCGCCTGCATTATGTTCCAATAGATTTGTCCTTCATGAGTCTGGTCCCCCAAAAACAAGAGGGCATTTACGCATAGTTTTATCCATCAGGGCTACCATTGCAACCAACCGTTATAAGTGTTCTCGTACCATCTCTTAGACACTTATGTATTCTTATGCTTCATGTGTCACAATTTAATAAAAAAAAAATACACTTGGTGAGATGCACAGATATGCGGGATTGGTGGAAGTGGGTTCTACTTGTTTGGTGTGGATTTCTTTGTACTTTTTTGTATGAGGTAGGTAAAGTATCATTTTGTCACTGTTTTTGATGGCAAGGTTGTGGGAAATCTGGCTGTAGATGTCGCCTATAATGGTCTAAGGCAAGAAGGATCGTGTGTTATGTTCTTTGGCAGTGCCCCCAGGGTGCTGAGCTCTGGAAGCAGCACTGTTCTTCACAGTGAAGAAGGCTTACGCCCTAAATGTATTAAATGTTTTGGTAACCGTGTGTGGATTGTATGAACGACCTCCTACAAAGGCGTACCTGTGTCTTCAATGTGCAGGCACGTAAGAACAGGAGGTAAAGTAACATGGATTGGGACGCTAACCTTTTGGCTTTTCTCTTGTAGTTGGGCCAATGTGCGTTTTTATTCATACACTGCATGCATCGGAATGAACGATGTGATGGCGGACGTGTACCATTCACATCCATACTGTTAAAAAAAAGTGCATGTGTAGTGGGCGAGTGGTAATTCTTGCCCCAATCACATACAATTTGCAGGGTTTTCAGCATGAGATTTGGATGTGTGGCTCCACGTGGTTTGTTGCTTATGCGTTCAGATCAGTGGCTAACATTCTAATGAAAGGGGGATCGTGACACCACTGGGGCCTCCTTATTTTGAGTGGGAGTTCTGTTTTGTGTGATGGGTCGTGGTGCATGTCTGATTGCAAACTCCTGGTTCCAATTGGCTTGTTCTGCTCTGATGTGAAGCAGTCCATGCCCATCAACTCTTCTGCCTTATCCTGCTCTATGCCCTGCTCTATGCCCCCTCATCAGCGCTACACATGGCTTGGTTTTTCTGATCATTAGACACGAATGTAGGACACTTGGTGTCTGCCGCTCAGCTTCTTCTGCCCGGTAACCGTCGCCTTTCAGTTCAGATTAGTGTCTGGAAGGATGGCTTGCAACAGTATGTCATACATTCCTCCAATGGTCGTACTCGCGAGTGGCATTCTCCACAGGCTCCTGCATACACTTCATATGCATGGTTTGCAAAAAATACTAATCTGGTAGATCATTGCTAACTAGATTGTTTGACTGTCCCTCTCCTAGTCTTTAGTTTGGGCTATTCAGCTTGCGACACCTAGCCTGGACTATTGCTGTACAGTACAAATGGAGAGAAATGGCATATGAGGAATGGGGGGGAGGTTTGGTGGTTATTTTCTCAACCTTTGACGGTCATTGGCCAGGCTAATCCCTACTATCATTCCCACCTAGTGCCTAACTCTCCTCGCCCCAAACACCACCTCATGGGAACTCTTTGTGCTGGCTTTAACCAAGCCTTGCCATCAAACTTTGCACTCGAAGTGCCTGCCAGTGTTTTTTCAAAGCAGTCTTATCAGAGTTAATTCATTAATTGGGGTTATAATCCCGCAAGTGGTGTAATAAAAAATGTATTGATCAAGTTACCTTCAACCACTCGATTTTTAAGCACTCTGCTGGCTCTTCAATGAAGTCTGGTAAAAACAAGCATTGGCAAAGCTTGGCTTATGTATAAGTAATTGGGCATTTGCCAGACACTGCTATTAGATGCCTTAGTACTTGCACCATTTGGGACCTGCTACAATCAATGGCCAGTTAATACCACTACTGCCGTGCCTGCTATTCCTTTCCCATGCCTGCAACTGTTGCCATGTTATGAAGTTATATATATTTTTTTTTTAAACGGCGTATCATCTGGACTGTGCGGGAGATTAAGCTGTCTTCATCGCTATGCAATGATGTGTTTGTGTGCTTCAAGCATCAGTAGGTTCATTTCCCCCTACCCTGAATTTCTCAAGCTTCTAATAAACAGACGTGCCTCAGGGTCCCCTGGAGACCTCTCTCCCTCCTGACCGATGAAATTCGGACATCCACCTGCGTCAGCGACTTCGCAAGATCCATATTTAACTGCTCTCGTACCCAGCAGAATTAAAAATATCCTACATCAAGGCCCCTGTCCCTATACGCCCTCAAAGCCCACATTCGACCGCCAACACCCCCCCGCCCATGATGTCCCTGCCAATTAAAGATTGATTTCAACCAATTTACAGCTAAACTAACCCACTGAGCAGCATATTCACAACTATGCCACTTCAGACTTGTACCAGATCCTCGATTCGTGCCTAGTCTCCATCTGGAAGGATCTTAAAGACAATCCGATGCCTGCGTCGCCCTAATCCTATTTCACCTCTCTGCAGTCTTCAACACCATTACACCACCCTCCCGGACAGACTTCGCTATCTCGGCATCAAGGACAGAGCTCTGAAGTGGATATCCTCCTTCATTTCCAACAGATCCCAATAGCACAGCTGCCTCCTTTCTCCTCGACCTGATGACCCTCCTCCCCTGAGTCCCACAGGGGGCCTCTCTTCCCACTGCTCGTTAACCTCTACCTGAGCCACCTTGCCACACTCCCAAGCCCATGGCCTAACCTGCTATAATTACAAAGATGGCACCCAAATAATCTTCAAAATCCCAAAGGACTCTTGCGCCACCTCACATGATCTCGCAACATTCTTCTAAAAAATCGAGCACTGAATAACTGACTGTTAACCAACTTGTACTCAACCCAGGCAAAACTGAGATTGTGCTTTGCGGAAAGACCTCAGTCTTTCCCCAACCAACCCTGTGGCCATCTCGGCCCACCACCTCCAACTCAGTAACAACCTGGGCGGTATTATGGACGCAGGCCTCACCCCCCCCCCCCCCATCGCACCAACTCCGTGACAAAACGCTGCTACTTACATATTCTCATTTTCCGTCGACTATTTCCCTACATGACCTTCCCTCTGAGAGTTTCCGCAAATGTCTATCCTTTCGTGCTTAGACTATGCTAACGCACTACTTGGGAGCCACTAAGAAAAGACTGGTACAAGGATAAGGGGGCTCCTCTTTCTCAGTCCAAGCGCTCTAGCCCTTTAACCATCCACCGCATAGATCACCTCGCTTTTAGAAAGGCTCTCAAAAACCAGGCTCTTCCTTCAGGCTCGACTCAGCCTGACTCGGCCCATCTCCTTGGTGAATTACTTCCCCCTCACCTCCCTTAATGGTAATGCTGGTGCACCTGATGAGTCTACAAAGGGTGGGGTGGGGGACGTATCACTGGCCCAATTAATGCTTCCCAGTCAAGCCTTTAAGATGAGCTCTCCAAGATCTTGTCTGTCTCTGCAATTGAACACCAAGCGCACCTTCACAAAGAAACCTAACCGTATTTGCAAGGGCACCGCCCACTCACCTGGATTTATATCTCCAAAAATAACTCGATGGCACATACCCAAAACATCACCTCCTCAGTAGAATACTGCTGAGGCTCACGCAAAATATGACCTTCAGACTATCCCACACCACTGACAATTGCCACCCATTTGCTCACGTGATCTCTTTGAGTTACTGCTCGGTACCTAGCCACTCTCTACCTACCTGGCTAAAAATCTACAAATGTATTTTAGAAGTCCTTTTCTCCACCTCGTACATCTGACCAATCTTCCGTGGGTCGTCTCTCAGCGCTTCAAGGCCGTACCACTGGCAATGGGCACCATACACGTGCTTTATAACTTAATGCCTGTAGCTGCACAGTGCTTTGAAGGCACAGCTACTACAGTGCTCTTCTGATATAACTTCCCACCCCCATACGCCCCGTATGTTTTTTTTTTTTTTTTTTTTTTTGTGTTGTTGTTGAAATGACGTTTTTTGTTTGGTTTTTATAACACTTGGAGCAAATGGTCTTTTAATAGCTTTCTTTTACTTGTTACCTAAAGAATTCAAAATGGGGTGGTGTGTTGAAACAATTTGGTAAAACACCTGTCCTTATCTGAACTTCTCCAATTTTAGTATTTTATTTTTCACAGATAACATTTACAAATTTGGTGTCTGTAGATGAGAGGTTAATATACAAACCACACTCGCAAGATCCTGGAAAGTAAGTACATTCATTATTTGCTTTATTTGACTTTCTTTAAAATGTTCATCTGGCTTTGAATCCTTTTGCTAGTAGACTGACCATGTCTTGCATTCTTGTTTTAAGGGGTGAGGCCAGTGGATAATAGAATTCATGCAGTTGGCTTGGGAATCGAATTGTCTGCATGTTTTCTTTTCCATCTGCCTGGCTATTTTGTCTCCCTTTACACCTTACACCCATACATTTACTTTCACCTTTTTTATTCCGCTCGCACTCCTTTCTTCCAATTTCATTAATTCTCCTTTGTTTGTAACGTGCTAATTACTGCAGACCAGTCCCTAAGCGCAGTACCAGGATTAGAATCTGTGCTGTCTTGCTTCCAAGACAAACGCTTTGCCCCTCAGCTATCCTTTATGGCCCAACACCATGCTTTGTCTAATCTTTGTTTCCTCGTATGCCCTTGTATTCTTGCTCCTATCTATTTTCGTTCTAATTGTGTGTGTGTGTGTGTGTGTGTGTGTGTGTGTGTGTGGGGTACGGTTCATTGTCTGTGCCCTCCTCGTTTTTAGACCACTTTCTCATAAAAGTATTAATACTACTGTGAGGCTGTATTTGTAGGGGAAAGCAGCATACAAGACTAAATCTGTAAAGCTTTGACCTTGCATCGGCAAAAGCTTGTTTCAAAATTGTGTTTAATTTATTCTCTTCTCATTAGAACGGTTCTGACCCAAGAAGCAATAATCTCTGTGAAGGGGGTCAGCCTCAGCAGCTATCTAGAAGGGTTAATGGCAAACACAATATCTTCAAATGCGCATAAGGTAATGGATTGAGATCTGATGTTCATTTTGTCACCTGCACCAACGTTCTATCTGCTTGCGATTGTGTGAAAGACTCTCTGCATGACATGGCAGCAACAGCTTAGTACAACATTTATAGCAGGAGTGGGGGATTAAGTCCTGGGATTCCGAAGCCACCTCTTCTGATCCTTAACGTTTGTGTAAAGATTAACTGGTACTCTGGTCTGCGTCTGAGACCTTTTTCATGAAGGCACTTGTTGACCATGATTGGGAGTTCAGTTTTCTGCCTAGAACTTTGTGTCGGTGCTGCCAATTGGAAGCAAGATCTTACTGTTAACATCCATACATTTTGTTGGCCCCCGAATTATTAGACTCGTGGAAGTAAAGCAGCAAACCTACATTTAGCAATACTTCTGTTGAACCTATTGTTGCAATTAAAGGATGGCATTAAATAGAATGCATTTCAACCTGATAGCCATTGGACTAAAACGTGTACATTATCTAGATTGTGGTCCTGAATCTTGACTAAGGCCATTTGATGTTGGCTAAACACTTGTTGCTGTGCCGAATATTACCACTAGTGTCAGGCTGGTTGTACCAATGTATGCCAGTGTTACCCTATAACGCGTTGGTATTGCCATCATTCAAAGAATGCAAGATTCACATCAAAATCACTACTTCCCAGGCAAGTACGAGGCACATACTTTTGCTGTCCTGTGCAACATTTTAATAGGATACCCAGAAGAATCTCCACGCTCTGCTAAAAAATGGTCTTGCTGTTTACCCCAACTACAATCGACTAGAGGAGTAACCTTCCCCTGGCCTTTCAGGGACCATTGGACTTTATCCCGCTTTGACGCTCCAAGCAGTGAGGAAACCTTTGTTTCCCTGCAACACTGACCGGCCAAGGGGTCTTTCTGCAACTGTGGTCACTGGGCCTATCCTATCTGTGCTCCACCTATGAATGTATAGGTTTTCGAATGCACTGACGCAACAATGTTGCAAAGCACAAGGGGTGCAATGCATAAGAGGGAAATATGGTGGTGCATCCAAAACAATCGTGGTACTGTACAGAGTTGTGTGCTTTTGGTTTTGATGCCGCAACTGCTTGTTCTCCCACAGCCAGGAACTTGAGGCCTTATTCGTTATATTTTTAGCCAGTTTAAAATAATGGCTTAAGGTGTAAAACTGTTTATTTAGCTATGGCTATCTGTTGTTTTATCGCTTTCCTTTAGACTGAAGCAACCTATATATTTTTAGTGCATGTTCCTGAAAATGTCAGCCCATCTATTCTACGATTGGCCATACTTCTCATGGAGGAATCAAAAGCTTTGGTTGGGTTGTGGTCAGCAGTATTTTTCCATGTAACATTTGGAATTCTAGCCCTGCCTTTTAAGAGTACAACGACAAATGTTTGCTTGCAAGCACGCAAACTTCTGCGTAAACAGTCTTGAGGCAGTAGAACCTTTATATTTAATTGCAGCTGATTTTTGCGTAAGCTCCTTACGAACACATTTTTGTAGCCATAACTTGATTTCCTCTTGTTTGCAGGGCCGTGACGCAATGGAATGGGTTATCAATAAACTGAATTCTGAAATTGAAGACCTGAAAGCTTCGGCGAGGGGCAGCATGCGGGCGTCCATTGCTGCGGCAGCGCTTGTCGACGAATGATGGTCCCAACAGAAGTAGCATGGTGTAGGATCCAGGAGTGTGCAGTCTGCGGCTTCGTTCCATGCCTTTAAGCTATTTATTTATATTTTGCTATTTAAAGGTGCATATCTATATAATGAAAGATTTTAAGAAACGACGCGTGGAAAGAAGCTGCAGTAGTTAAGGGAACAAACGAAGGAACAGTCTGAGCACGCCTGTTCAGTGGACGCAACTGGAATACAAAAACTTTGTAGACTAAGGCAAAGCTCAGTGCACCCTGTGCGGATGACCACTGACTGCATGTGAAAATGCTCTGTCAAGAGTAGTCTGGAATTAAGGAGGATAAATAAAGGCTGCTTTCCAGATTACAATTTTTATTTTCCCAATTGTAGGAAAATAGGGCAATTCACTCAGTCGTTTCAACCGTGAAGCTTTTTTTGGGACCAGACAAATATTTCAATGAGCCCTGTTCCATAAAAACGTTCCTATATTAGTTTTGTTTCTAGACTTATTTGGAAAGGAGGGTATGTTACTTGAATTCTTGAAAGGGGAAGCATGTGCCTGTTCCCTAGTTCTCATTCTCTTATTTTGGGCGGTCTCTTGCTCGTCTTAACGGGTGCCAAAAGACCAGTGTTTAGCACCTTGGTTCCAGTTGATTTGATTTAATATCAATTGACTGGTGTGAATTTCATCTTTTTTTGAGTGGTAACATTTCCAGCAAAGCGTTCAAGCACTTAAACTGGCTACACACTGTCTGATTTTAGAGGAGTTTTGTACTGCCTAGCTTGTTCAAGAGTGCTCATCTTCCTATACCCTACAAGGGAGCTTCTGGAGCATTTCAGGTTGTTGCTCCTCATTGGGGGCGAATCTCAAGTACTTCCGGTCCCATTAAGACAACACACCAGCCTGCATGTGCTCCGTGCCAGCCGTGCTTGGCTAACGTGCAACTGGTACTTCCTTAAAGCACAATGTACTGTAAACGCTATTTATTTGTACAAGACTTTTTTTTTTATGCACTGCAAACATTCTACTTTTGCCAGTAAAACCTAACATGTATTAATAATAAAACAAAAGTGTTATTTATCAGGAAAAGGGTGTTTGAGTATGGTGCCTTAAGCTACATATATCTCTTCAATGGTCTGACAGTTTGCATCGACTTGCCTCTTAATGTTCAGTTTATAGTTTAGGTTCATCGCGTCGGAACTGCATTCCTGCTTGTTGTGGTGGTCTGTGGGCTTAAACGGATGAAGTTTCGTAACTAGCATGGCTTTGTTCTCTAGAAACTGTTTCCTTTTTGATCATGTGTGCTCTCCAAAAAAAGCAGTTTGAACATCGCCAAGGTCCGCGCATAACTGCAAAGGCCTAATTCGCAGTAGCCACATCACTGACGCGGAGAAGCACCCAGTACCTGGAGAAACATCTATATCGAGTGTGCTCAGAGGTCGCCTCAGTTGGTGTTTATTTTTTCATTATTTAATTTAAAAAAAATTGGAATTGGAGGAATTACCCGGCACAACCCGCCTCCAAGGGCATACCTAATTAAGTAGTTGTCTGTGGGATGTTTTCCCCTCTTAAGAATTTGTGGGACGTTCTCCATGGCCCCTTGGTTGATCACTTGTTAGTCAAAGATGGCCTATTCTGGAGGCTTGTACTCTCATGCATTCCGAATGCTGCGTGCAAGTAGGAAGCCTTTCTTCCAGGCAAACGTTTGGAGTGCTCCTGATCAGAGCAGGTAGCACATGATGCACTTTGACACCCTTCCCCTCGATTTGCTATTTAAGTCTATCAATGTAGTTCAATTGACTTTTGCTTCCACCCGGTGTAGTTGAAATTGTCCGTGGATGCGGCAGTTTATCCACTGCTTAAGCAAGACTCGCAGATTGTTTTGGTTTTTTTGTGTGTTTTGAAAAACTGGTTCATATGTGCAATTTTATCAGTTGCGTGTGTGTGATCTCATTTGATGCTGGATTTAAATTGCATGACGTCTGCCAATCCTGGACGCCCCAGTAAACATTTCTGAATGAGCGCCTCAAAGCTGAGGCCCTTGCCTTTTTTGGATTTTTTGGATCATGACTGGCGGCATTTTTAGCCACATGCTGGCCTTTGGGCCCAATAGCTGCTTCTAGACAAAGCTGGAAATGTCCTGCCCAGAAAAACTTCTGTCCTCTAATCTATCTACACTCTATGTACCCTTTTTTTTGGGTACAACAGCGCAAATTCAGGCTTGCCACATGGAAGCCCTCCTTTAAAAAAAGGAATGTTCTCCTTCTATGGCAAAAACCAGATTTCTCTTATTCTCCAAATACCCAAAATGGGTATGTTTTACATATCAAGTTGAGCAGCAGTTTGAACACGTATCTGGTATTGCCAAAGTCAAATGCAAGCAAGAAAAAGGTGATCTTCTGGACTGAGCGAGGGGCTTTTAGGTGGATGGGGGAGGGATTCAGAGCCCTGTGTGTGACCTAAAGCATTCTTTGAGGAGGTTCACATTTTGAACGATTACTAATTTTCAGAATTACCCAATTGAGCCAAAACTCCATTCGCTTGGTAATTGGGTGATGGGCTTCTTGAAGCATCTGTTTTTGGGAGCCTGTGTGGGGTCAGTACTCTTTGCACAACAAGGCGTGAAGTGACTTCCAGGCAGCTTCGGGAAGTATCTCCTTTTTAAGCTCCTGCGCAATTCGGTACTGCAGTTTAAAAGCAATTATGAAATGTCCCCAATTTGCGTTTGGATGCAATGTTTGTGAAGCGAAAAAGCACGTGAAGAGTTACGTACATAGTTGAACGCTGTTAGAAACGTTTTTGAAGCACTTGACTTGAAGTTTACATTGTTTTAAAAAGAAAATGTATGAAGCAAATGCCTTTGGCACGTGCTATGGCGTATCAAACCGAGAACAGAATTGTATTAGTAATCCTGCTTTTACCCCATTTGCACTCCACGCACCAACTGTGTTGTCGCTTAGGGTGTAAATGAGCATTCTTTTTTTAAAAGATGTTTGGGTTTACTCTTCCAATCTCAATATTTGTACCTAGTTAAAAAGGAAACTGTTATTTGAAGTGGGTATAATTTGGTGCATTGTTTGCCGTCAATTCGATGCTTTTAAATATGCACTGGAGACGGCAGACTTGTTTTTTCTTTAGTGTCAACCTGGCACACTACAGAATGTATTAAAGCAGAAACATCGGGCGTGTTTACCAAATTGTTTAAGGACACGTGTTTTGTAATTGAAAGTATGAAACTTTTGTAGTACACTTGTTGCTAAATGTATGTTAGTGTTCTAACCAGATGTAACAATTACAAGCGAAATGAGTAGTAAATGTTGAAGCCTAGAAACACATTTGTGTGTGTCTCCTGTTTTGCAAAATAATGTGATAAAGCTGTTGTGTAATTCTATGACTAATGTCTCGGGTCTTGTGTGATTTTTGTCCGTCCTAGTCGTGATTGGTCTCCCCTGTGCGTTCACACATAGGAATGTTCAGTTCTGCCATCTGTTTACTGAAAGATGTGTCCCTTTTTAAGACTCTTCCCTTCTGGGTACACACCTCACTCTCCCAGTCCTTCATTTAAAATCTTTTTTTTGTTGTAACAAATGTTATTTGATTTTCAAACAAGCAATCAAAACATACAATATCTTCAACTTAATAAACCTGACTCATCAAAATTCAAACAAACCAAAACCTATTTCCCCACTCTCCCCCAGTTGAACAATCCACCATAAAGACTAAACCCACATTCTTGGAAGAAAGAGAAGAGATAAGTGGGGGGCCTAAACCCCATAATTTATAATGCACAATAATCTATCAATTACAGCAAATATATAAAAACAAACAAATTGAAAATATACTTATTTTCTAACTTCGTCTCTTGAAATAAAATCATTCCAGGTCCAGATTTAAAAAGCCCCCACCCACCCCACATTTTCTGAAAAGCGCTCCCTTTTTCTGCATTAACAGTTTTTCAATGTTGCATAGTGAAAACATTTCTTCCAACCATGAGGCCAATGTCGGAAATCCAGTCTACTTTCAGTATCGCAATAGTAGTTTCTTTGCCTTTTTTTAAACTTTCTTTGGCTTTGTAGCACACCGCATACCACACATGACTTGGATTCAGTAGCGCTAAATGGTTAAAGGGTGATCGGCTAGGGAAATGGGTAAAGTTATTTTGTAATCACATTTGGGGCTTCTTTCTAGGTGCTAGCGACATTAAAATGAATACCATATTTATAGGAATGCTGCTACCAAATGCAATGCTCTTTGAAGGTGTTTGTGGGTTTCTGCTTTCAACAACGTATTGAATTAGTGTTTAGTGTAGGCACGGTAACTTATTCCACCTTCTGATGGATAGAATTTCCAAATTGGTTTATTTGTTGTATGTATTGAAGACAATATGATGCTGTTGATCTTAACCTGTAGGTAATGGGACCTTCTGTCGGAAAGGTGTGATGAGCAGCATCTTTGGATAAGCAGACTTTGTTGGTATTAATGTCCTTTTTAATGGGGATCCAGCAAAGTCGTTTCAAGGCTGGGTAGACGTGCGCCTGCTTCTCTAAACCAAAAATGAATGTTTAGCTGCTCTGCTCAAGACGAGTTACAATTGAGTGCTTCTTTGACTACCAAAAACACACTAGTACACACGTGCACAGGACCACCTACCTCCACGCCTCTAAGTGGATACATCCAGCATGCATTATCTATAGCAACCTCTATGAAAATCAACCACTGCCGAGTGCTCCATACACCAGGGATGAAACCATCTCTATCCTACAGCACATCTCTCAGCTAGTACTACATATAGTTAGTTCTATTCTTCCAGTTGGAACCTAGTTGCGGGGTTGTGTCTGTTGGGTGCATGTGAATATAGCTTCTTGCCAGGCCCAGCACAGGGCATCAAGGACATCAAACGAGTTTCACCCTGGCGGGTTTCGTCAGATTTTACAAACAAGATTCGCAAAGACCTATTTATCTTATTTCAGTGTCCCTCTTTGGTGGTAATGACCTAGTTCAGCCCCATAGATTTTAAAAATGGGCGATGCAGCCCACCATGTTGGAACGTGTTAATGCTGGTGGTGGAGACATTATAATCTATGGCTTAAATTGTGCAAGCTTGTACTTGTATCAATACTGTCCATATATTTACATCTAATAGTGACACATGCTTATGGCTCCTGTCAATCTCTATAATGGTATATACTTTTAATAGAATTTTGTTTGACACATTTTGGATTAATGGCCTTATGGGTTAAGGGGAAGAATTTAACATAGTGCAAAGTGCCTAGCTTCGGTTAAGAATGCTTCATAATATAGTGCTTTGTGCAAATGATTTAAGGCATTAAGCAGCAATTGGAAATGCTCCAAGGTGAAGTGCTTAGTGCAATAGTTTGAAAGATTAACTCTGAAGCATTTGACATTTTAGGGTAATTGTGGAAGTTCCATAATAAAGTGCTTTATTGACTTTGACATTGCCATGTTTCAATCAAGCTGCATTCACTATAGCACTCGACCTCTGGGATCAGGCTGCTGAAATGCATCGTCCTGGTGCTGAATTGAACTACGTATCAGTGGTTATAGATCTATAATAAGGTGCTTAAGCTTTTAATGCTGAATAGTTGAAAACAGTAACATTAAAACTGGCATTTGATTTCTGGGTTCAGGCTGTTGATTAATTACTAAGTATCCTGCGAAGTCTGAGCAGAGGTCCATGGTATTCATAGTGCAAGACTTTCAATAACGTGCTCGATTGATCAACCTGACGGTTGTAGCACAAAGTGCATTGTGCTGAACATTAATTTTACTAAAGCCTGCAAATTCCCATGTGATAGAATATTCTTATTTGAAATCCCATACTGAATTATAATGGTACTAAAAAGCCATACAAATACATTTGAATCAAACCGTTATTGGTTATGATTTTAATTCTGCTAAAATCAATTGTTACTTGAGAGGGTAAAACAGTCACATAAAATAATCCAATCCATGCAAAACATTAATTTGTATCTAAACATGTATATAACAATACATTTCGATGAATTTAAAATCTACCTGTTAAATCACTAGTGCATATATATATATTTCTGAGGCTTGTGGAATCTGCTTAGATCACATGCTGTGCATAGGCCGACATCTAGTGGAAGCTGCGGAGTATTACAGTTTGTTTTTCGAAAGTCGAAAATGGGCGTCGACACAGGGCGTGCCAGTAATACTATCCCTAGTGTGACGTCCACTGTACCCATGATCCCTCACGCGTCTAGGATCCCCAGATTGTTTTTTTCCGCCATTCTGGTCGGAAGCACTTCATCGGAGTTCCCTGGCTTTGCCATATTTGCACTCAAAACTAATTCTAATTTGCCCCGTTTTGTCACCCTTACGTCGATCAGCATCTCGACGCCGAACCGGGGAGGAGATCTACGTCGAAACCCGACGGATTGGGCCTTGAGGCTTCCGCCTCGGCTCGGGCCTGGGCCGCTGGCCTCGGCCCTACAAGTAGGGAGAGTGGGGGGTGGTACACTCCCACACTCGGTTATAGACACCTTCTTACCTACACACACTTGCCCGCTGCCCACAAGCGCGTATGGAGGGTACGCCCTTTCAGTTTTGCCCCAAGTGTAATAAGAAATACCCTTGGGTAGACTGTAGTAGGTTTAAGACTAAAACTCTTAAGGACCGCTCCACCAAGCGTTGGGCCCACCACGCCAAGCTAGCAGCTATGGAGGCGGAGGGTACCTTCAGCGACGGCAGCGACGCCGAACTTTCGGACGGCGAGGGCACCAAGGCGTCGAAAGACAGCCTAACGCACGTCCCCGGCCTCGGAAGGTCGTCCGTCCCGGCGACTATGGGGAAGTCCCCCGGCGACAAAAGCGTTACACATACACACGCTAAACACAAAAAATCCACCCGAGATTCGACGTCGTCGAAACCTCGGAAAAAGGCACAGAAGGAGCGGTCCGAAAGGACGTCCTCTGGGCGGTCGAGGTCGCCGCACGACGTCAGGCAAGCCTCCACACTTGCACATAGTGCCTCGCCCATTAACATCACGGAAGATCACTCGTCCGGAGACGAACACGACTTCCATCCCCAGCCTGCACCCCAGGGAAAGGGTACATCACTTGGTAGTAAGGAGGGCCCAGTTTCGAAGCCTAGTTCGAAACACAGGGATTCCACCTCCGATCCTCGACGCCAGGCGTCGAAAGATAAGGGAAATGGTAAACACACTTCCACCCACGGGGAAGGGGGTAAGCAGCAAAGGAAACAACCCTTGCAATCCCCCACAACAAGAGAACTGACTTCCCAGTCCAAGTCTTCTCAGGGACAGTCCATAGAAAGTTCCAGCAAGGTCACCCCAAGCTCCAAACTCTGGTCATGCAAGGACATTGACAGAGTAATGTCAAGAATGTCTTCCTTAGCAAATTTCTTCGAAAGACACCCTGACCAACTCCTAGCTTTAAACCCTCAGGAATCTTCTCCCTCAGGTTCAAGGGACCCTATCCCTTCAAATAAAAGGCCCCGGGTCGAGACACCATTAAAGGCTTCAGACCCCTTCGAGGTCCAACCCTATTCTTGCCTTTTCCCTACAGGCCAAGGAGACTCTTCCCTTATAGAGGGTCAGGATTTTGAGACACCAGAAGATCTCGCAGTGTCAGATTATTACGGGGAGGACGCAGACGAGGATGAGCCAGAAAATAGCCCAGATATTTTCAGAATGGACTCACCAGTCGAAAGGGAAGCCCCAGTGTCTGATTCCCCAATAGATAATCAGCCCCTCCTGAATGAACTGCTCTCTCGGGCAGCTAACCACTTCCACATAGACACACAAGGTGTCCAAGAAGAGAGGGACTTCGCGGAGGAACTAATAGGGGAAAGGAAGACAGTAGCCCAGACCATTCCCATCCTGAAATCTATTCAACGCAGAATAGCACCATCCCTTATCAACCCAAACCTGACAAGACCGGTAAACCCGAGAGTAGAGAAGCTGTTTAAAGCAGCCCAGTCGGACCCTCTATATATTAGAGGCCAACTTAAGCCAGACTCTCTAGTCGTAACTAACACCCGCAAGAGAGCTGGAACCCCATTATCTTCCTCGGAGGCTCCCCCCAACAAGGAAAGTAAGAAACTCTATGGTTTTGGTAGAAAAGTAGCTTCCACGGCAGCCTACCAAACCAGAATCGCGAATTCCACCACACTGTTGGCCAGCTACAACTGCCATCAGTGGGAAGAAGTGGCAGCACTAATAGATTCCGCTCCCGAACCCCTTAAGAGCCAGCTATCTCGCATTTGTGCAGAGGGAAGAAACGTCTCAGGCTGCATTTTAAAAGCAACTTTGGACGCCGCAGACAATGCGGGTAGGATTATAGCAGAGGGGACTGTCATCAAAAGACATGCTTGGTTGAGGCAGTCGGGATTCAGAGCAGAAACACAAGCTGCACTCTTAGACAAACCAGTGGAAAGTGATCTCCTGTTTGGAAAGGCAGTCGAGGACGCTCTAAAAAACGCTAAGGAGGAATTCGACACCCTCAAATCCCTTGGCCAGTTAACTACAAAACCACCTAACCAAAGAGGGAACGGCAATTTTCGTCGCCCCCGCGGCCAAAATTCCAATAGAGGAAATAGCTATTCCCACACCCAGTGTACACAGTGGAACACCAACTCACAACAGTCTACCCAGGGGTATGGTAGGGCTAGTAGAAGAGGACGTGGTAGAGGCAGAGGTAGCCCCAGTAAAGGAGGCGGCACGCCTCCACCAAAGCAGTGACGCTCATTTCAGGGTCCCTTCCCATGCAACCCCAGTAGGGGGACGAATATCCAGCTTCACCCAGGCATGGGAAGGGATAACATCCGACAGATGGGTGCTGTCAACGGTATCCAAGGGGTACTGTATAGAACTACTGCAACGTCCCCGAAACCATCCTCCAAGACAAAAAGTCCACTCTTTAGAACATCAGAAGATCCTCCTCGAGGAGATCTACAATCTGCTCCTAAAGGACGCGATAGAACTCGTCCCAGGACACCAGGTAAACAAGGGTATCTATTCAACTTACTTCCTTGTGCCAAAGAAAGATTTAACAATGCGCCCAGTATTGGACTTACGGCCTGCCAACAAGTATGTCAAGCCCCAAAGATTCCGTATGACCACGCTACAAGAGGTAATCCCACTCCTAAAAAAGGGGGATTACATGGCAACCTTGGATATGAAAGATGCCTATTTTCATATTTCCATGCTCCCGGCGCACAGAAAATACTTGCGCTTCAAGGTGGACAGTCGCCACTACCAATTCAAGGTACTGCCCTTCGGGATAGCTTCAGCACCAAGGGTATTCACCAAGGTACTGGCGGTGGCAGCTGCACACCTACGCAGGGAGGCAATCCCAGTGTACCCTTATCTGGACGACTGGCTCATAACGGGGGAAACCCCAGGAATCTGCAGGTCAAACATTCAGAGGACTATCGACCTCCTCCACGAATTAGGCTTCTCAACGAGAAAAAGTCAAGTCTGGTGCCAAGCACCTCAAAACAGTTTCTAGGAGCTATCCTAGATACTCAGAAAGAATTGACCTTCCCTTCGGAAGAAAGAATTCGGAATATACGTCTGCAAATTCCGCATTATCAGTCAGGTCAACAGATAACAGTACGCAAAGCTATGCGGTTACTGGGCATGATGGCGTCATGCATTTACCTGGTCCCCCACGCGCGTCTGCGCATGCGTCCCATGCAGGAATGGTTGGCGAAACAGTGGTCTCAGGCAAGTGGTCAGTGGGACGATCTAGTGGTCGTTTCGCCAACACTCGTACAGAGCCTACACTGGTGGACAAGAGAGAATCTCGCAAAGGGGAAACCCTTTTACGATCCCGAAGTACAGGCAGTGGTGACTACAGATGCATGCCTGACTGGGTGGGGAGCTCACCATCTCCACCACACAGCTCAGGGTCTCTGGTCTCACTCAGTAGCCAAGAACCACATCAATCTGCTAGAGCTTCTGGCAGTATTCCGAGCGCTGCAGGCGTTCGAGCCCCATCTACTGAACTTGTCGGTGCAGATCAGGACGGACAGCACGACAGCCATGTTCTATCTGAACAAGCAAGGAGGGACTCGTTTGCCAAATCTGTCCAAGCTTGCCCAGAAAATATGGATATGGGCACTCGGACGGAACATCTTCCTGTCATCGCAACATGTTCCAGGGGAGCTCAATTCCCTAGCGGATGCTCTAAGCAGAGACTCCCTCCCAGAAGAACACGAATGGGTCCTTCACAGAGACGTAGTAGAAGATCTCTTCTCTCAGTGGGGTTTCCCCACTATAGACATATTCGCCACAAGCGAAAACAAACAATGCCCAGGATTTGCATCCAGGTTCCCCCAAACGGACTCCCAGGGGAATGCCCTGTGGATGAACTGGTCAGGGATGTTTGCGTACGCTTTTCCACCAACTCCTCATCAGGAAGGTGGTGTACAAGATGAACAAGGAATCCATGACGCTCATCCTAGTTGCTCCCATGTGGGCGAGACAACCATGGTTTCCACACCTACGCAGGATGGCGGTGTGCGAGCCCATCAGACTCCCAGCCTGGTACAACCTTCTGTCCCAGCAACAAGGTCAAACAGTGCATCAGGAACCCAACTCTATGAACCTAGCAGCATGGCTCCTGAAGTCATAGAGTTTGGACATCTCAAATTACCACAGAGGTGTATGGACATTCTAAAAGAGTCCAGGAAACCAAATACAAGACACTGTTACTTTGACAAGTGGAAAAGATTCGTTATCTGGTGCCAGAATAAACAAATCAACCCGGTTGATTGCACTCCTTCCAACGTTGTAACATAACTGCTCCACCTGCTGGATGCAGGGTTGGTTTTTAACTCTCTGAAAGTACACCTGGCAGCCCTCTCGGCTTACACCACATCCCATAACAGGGTCTTGTGGTGGAAAGTACCAGTGGTTAAAGCCTTCATGGAAGGAGTAAAGAGACTTCACCCTCCTATTTCGAACCCACCGCCAGGATGGGACCTCAACGTGGTGCTAGCTAAGCTCATGGGCCCCCCCTTCGAACCCCATGCATAAAAGTAGTCTCAAACACCTGACTTATAAAACGGCCTTCTTAGTAGCCATTACCTCCATAAGAAGGGTCAGTGAAATTCAGGCTCTGTCAGTGCAAGATCCTTTCTTTACTATCCACAAGGACAAACTGGTTTTACGCACACACCCTAGGTTCTCACCAAAATTCATATCCAAGTTCCATGTAAACCAGTCCATCGAGCTTCCGGCTTTCTTCCAAAACCCACAAAGCTCGGCTGAGGTGAAACTACACACCCTAGATGTGCGTAGGGCGGTCTTATACTATATAAATAAAACCAGACCGCTAAGGAAAACAGATCAACTGTTTGTCTCCATAGCTACAGGCAGAGAGGGGGATCGCGTCTCTAAGGGCGCTATCTCTAAGTGGATTATCAACTGTATACAGCTGTGTTACTCTCTTTCTGGAAAGACTCTGCCTTTTACGCCAAGGGCCCACTCTACTAGAGGCATTGGGGCCACTCTGGCTTTCATTGCAAATGTTCCCCTCGACACCATTTGCAAAGCAGCTACTTGGAGCTCTATTCACACTTTTACTCAGCATTACTGCATTGACACTCATTCCAAGACAGATACACAAGTGGGACAAGCGGTTCTAAGACACCTGTTTGCTCATGACCCTTCTCACATCCCACCTCCTTCTGGTACTGCTCGCTAATCTATGCACAGCATGTGATCTAAGCAGATTCCACAAGCCTCAGAAGGGATACATTACTCACCGTAATCGTATTTCTGATGCTTGTATCTGCTTAGATTCACATGCGACCCACCCTTCCTCCCCTCCGAGAGAAGGCGCATGGTTGCTTGTAGTCCTACCTTTCTGTCTATCTGCTTGGACTATCTGTACTCACGCTACTCCTCATGCTACCTCATGTCAGGAAAAACACAATCTGGGGATCCTAGACGCGTGAGGGATCATGGGTACAGTGGACGTCACACTAGGGATAGTATTACTGGCACACCCTGTGTCGACGCCCATTTTCGACTTTCGAAAAACAAACTGTAATACTCCGCAGCTTCCACTAGATGTCGGCCTATGCACAGCATGTGAATCTAAGCAGATACAAGCATCAGAAATACGATTACGGTGAGTAATGTATCCCATATATATATATATATCACCAAATACTAAGACAGCATGACCCTACCCTTATGGTAGAGGTATACAATCAAACCCTCCCAGCTGCCATTGACAAAGTAGCACCACTGAGTATGCGAAAACGCTAAACTCCTAACCTCCCTAAACTTTTAGTACGCCCCAACCTCAAAATAATGCACAGCACCAACAGAACTGCTGAGACCAATTGGAAAAATACCCGACTGAACCGAACAAATCTTTTCAGTGGCTTCCAAAAACTATAAGGCTATCCTCCAGTGCCACGTACGAGAGAATTGCCAAAGCTAAATCATGCAACAAGGAACTCTTCTCCATTCTAGGAGAACTCTAAATTGCCAGTACCACTGCAAGAATCATGTCTTAAAGATGCCGCCTAGTGCACAGACCTTCAAAAAGCTCTCCTTGACAAATCTCCCTTCTGCAGTCCAAAATCAAATAATAAAAAAAAAACTTTACACCGTCCCAATCCCAGCAGATTGCTAGCTACACACCCAGAGAAATCGCTCCAGTCTCAACAGAGTCCTGCAAATGATCACAAGCCTCAAGTTCAAGCTTTCCAGGTGCCAAGGTGACATCTGCCCGGTCTCATCAGACTGCCCTACCAAACTCACCCTGTTCATCACAAGCCTAATGCATACCTCAGTCAAAAGGAGCACTGTCCCAACTAACCTCAAACATGCGTGGGTCCTACCATTACTGAAGAAACCCACCATAGACCCTAACATCCTGACAAACTACAGACCCATAACTACATTGCCATTCCTCCTTTAAAATATTGGACAGAGCAGCTTCTCTGCAGCTCCAAAACCAACCACCTCCTTGGCCTACTCCAATCTGGCTTCTGTCCAGGACAAGGTACTGAATCGGCCTTCCTGGACCTAAAAATACAAATGGCAGAGCTACAAGATAACAGCAATCTAACACTCCTTCTCCTGCTAGACTTATCAGCAGCCTTTGATTTAGCCACCACAACATACTATGCAAACACCTCTTCCCCAGCGGCCCATTTTTCAACCAAAGCATACACTGGATACAGTTCTTCCTAACCAACAGAACACTATAAAGGTCTTCTCACCAACTTCAGCAGCACTGCCTGTGCAACCACCCAAGCCCCCCCCCCCTTCCCGCGGAGTACCACAAGGCTCCTGTGTCTCCCCTACAAGTTTTCACCTAACCTCTATTTGGGTGTACCCTACACTAACTATGCAGACACCCAAATCCTCATACCCATCACAGGCTCTTGAGACACTAAATCATTAAAGGAAATCTACCAAACCATCCAGGCTTGGATGGCCCAGCACGGCCTGTGCCTAAATGATGAAAAAAACTGAATTACTACTAGAAATACTACTGTCTAAACAAACTATGTGACTCCTAGACCTTCGCTATCAATGGCATCTCCAGCAATGTCTCAAAGGAAGTAAAAACCTTGGGTATTTACCTTGACTCAGCTCCCAACTTACCCAGACAAGTCAATGCCACGGCATCGGCGGCAGTTACACCCCTAAGCGCCTCAATGCCTGCAGACCCTTCCTGTCATCCAACAGCTGTTTTACGCTGGCTGGAGCCCTCATCTTATCCAGATTAGACTACTGCAATGCCCTCTAAGCAGGCACCAACAGCCGCAATATCAAAATACTTCAGGTAATTCAAAATAATGCGCTAAAGAGCAGCCCTGAACATTACCAAAAATATACACATCAAGATGACAATACTACTGGTTACCGGTCCATGATCCTATTGTAATCAAACCCCTCTCCTTGGCTCACACATGTCTATCCAAAGAATTTGCCAAGAACCAATCCAACAGACCCGAACGTTCAACTTACTCCTGTTTAATCGCATAATTCGATTCAAACTACAGAAAGCTGGGGGCAGTAGATTCCCAGTGGTAGCTGCCAAACACTGGAACGCTCTGCCATCCTCATTAAGATCGGAATCTTACTTTTCGTCCTTCCGCAAAAGTTTGAAAACTCTGCTCTTCACACATTCTAGTCATTCTTGATCACAGTAACTCTTAACTGTTTTCATGACTCTGAACAGAAAACTGTAACCCATCATGCATGATGTATTGCTTTACTGCCAAGAACCAGTGCCCAGATGCCTTAGGGTGCGCTTTACAAGTGTCAAAATAAGTTATGGTGTGTTTTAAAAAAAAAAAAAGAGCCCAAATAACCTTGTTGGTGTTTTATTACCACACCCCAACTACAAGGCTGTCGAGACTATACTGCACCGATGATCCTAACCAGTCTGAAACCAGGTCTGTAGTTGTCTGGCAGCCTTGAGAATGTTTGTCTTGGGTTGATACAGCTATGTACATAGTAGCACTGCCCTTTAAGATGGTGGCCATTTCCTGGAGCAAAAGGCTTGCATTTGGGCTAAACTTCCTACCCACAATGCCTGTACTTCAGTGACTACTTGGTGGCATTGTGGTATGTGTGACTGGGCTCAAATACTTATATTAGACTTTTTGTCCATCCCCCACCCAGCTGACCCTTTTTCCATGCTCAATAGTTTTGCACCGCCCCAGAGCAGGCTGTGTGAATTTTGGGCTGTCATAAGTTAGTATTCAGCTGGACTTTGCTTGGTGCTGCTCTTGTCCTGATCCTATCTGGTCCTCCTTGCTGGCTTCTTCCTTTAGCGGCCTGATCCCTAAGCTCTGAGTTAATGGACCATGGCACAGTTTCCCCTCTTCGCATTCTACATAAATACTCAGTCGGAGTATAAGAATGCCATGAAGAATGTAAAAGGTACACATTTGCTTAGCAAGTGAATGCTGCTTTTGCCTTGCCTTTCTTCCTGAATCACTGTCCTGTTTTTCCTTTTCCCAATTCTTACTAATGCAGGCCTTTTGGACCTCTTCACCCCACCAGTCTTCACCTAATGATTCCAAATAAACCATACTTTGACCCCCCGCCCCATCTATAATCATGGACACTTACCAGTCCACTCAATGTCCTACCATCTAGTAGAAGCGAACCCAGCCCTGTCCCTCCAATGGTGGAAGGGTGTGAATCCTAGGGTGAGTAAAAGAAGGCAGCCTCCACTAGGTTCTTCCCTCCTGGTACCTCTTTGTACACAAATGTAAGGGATGTAGCCTGTTCACCTGTAAACCTCTGAACCTTAGAGGCTCCCTATCCTCTGTAACCAGTATACTATGTACCTCTATCAGTTTTGTACTAGGTTCTCCTGTAACGCACAAACCACAGACAGGCTTTCATTCATGTGTAACCAAGCAAGCTTCCTTGTAACAGTGCCACGATGCCCAAAGGCTGCTTTGTGCGCTTTATGAATGTGAAAAAATAAAGATGGGCAGCCAGTAATTGCAGCATTATCTCCAGCCCAGCACTTGCCCATTAAGTAATAACAAGGTGAATGTTGATTTGACCCAAATGAACACAGGACCTCTGATACTGCAAAAAAAGTAGTTGCCTGGTGGACACACACCTGGAGGCCATCATCCATCGTCACTTTCAGCCAACTACGGGTGGTAAATGGAGAGACTTCCTTCATGCTGCCCCAGTCCCTAAAGGTTCTAAAAAAGATTTTTGGACCTCCTAAAAGCAGTTTTGTCAAGGTATATTAGAAGCACCTCCCTCCTGAAGAAATGAGCCATAGCACTACTCGGCTGTGAGATCCTCTGGAAGGGAGAGACTGGTGGGAGGAGACTACCTTCGGTCTAAAGGCAGTGTGGCAGAGAAGGTTGATCGCCCTCTGGGAAATAAGCAAAGGGAACTGAGCCCACGCCCAAGTCCAATTAGCAGTCCTGCTGTGATGAATCAACTCCCGGGGCACCAGTGATCAGGGATGAATATCGGTTTCCAAACCAGCAATCAGCCCCACACCTCTAGTACACCAAAGGCAGTGTGGCAGAGAAGGTTGATAGCCCTCTGGGAAATAAGCAAAGGGAACTGTGACCACCCCCCAAGTCCAATTAGCAGTCCTGCTGTGATTAATCAACTTCCGGGGCACCAGTGATCCAGGGATGAATATCGGTTTCTAAACCATCAATCAGCCCCATACCTCTAGTACAACAGAAGGTATCCGAAAAGATTGGAATACAAGTCAATTATAAACCACCTTGTCCAATTTTGGTAACGGGGATGGAACGGCAGGCCTATCTCTGCAAGGTTGTCGATCGTTGGTTAGTTGCAACACAGTGAAAATACAATTACCGAATGATAATAGGGACTGTGCAGTCAAGGTTGTATTAAATTATCAACTTTATAGTTATTACAACAGACAGTTCTAGCACACTACAAATACAACCCACACTGTAAAGGAACAAAGAGGACCGACTGTTTCACGAAAGAAAGGGAAGAACTCTGGATACTGACAGGAGGGTAGTTCGTATAGTAATCGGTTTTACGGTTCAAGGTTATTTGGTTTCAGCACAAAGGAGCAAAGGGTCATAACAGTCTCTAGGGGCCTTTGGAGAAGGACCAGTGGGGGAAGAACTGCACTGTACCTGGTGCTTAAGAAGATCTTGATGCTCAACAGCATTGATGCGGTTCCAGGGCGCTTTGCAGCTCCTGAGACAGAGTTTGAAGCAGGAGACAGCTGCGGGTATCAGGCAGCAGGCATTTCGGCAAGCAAGGCTGACTGACTGCAGGCTGGCCTACACGGCGGCTTAGGGCCAAGAATTGTTCTCTGTGATGGTTGGCAGAGCAGGACCGCTGTTCGCTCTGGTGACTGCAGCGCAACAGTCAGCGGTGCAGCCGGTTGCGGTTCCAGGACTCAACTGTCTCAAATGTCCTTAAAAGATGGATGCTGGTTGATGCTTGTGTGGCACTCCTAGCTTCTTCGCAGGGCTTGTCGTCCTTTCAAAGCGGACGGCCCAAAGCTTAGGAGAGCGTTTGCAGGCAACAGCCTTGCCCTTCATTCACTTCCCACCTAGGAAGCTTGCTGGCAGAACCTAGCAGGGCATGCTGTGTGCTGGCTGGGTATCTGTTCTGGAGCTGCTGGACGAGTCCTCTGAGTCCGGTATTTCCCTCTGTTCTCTGGGAGATGTTTAGAGGAGGGATCTAGCTTCCCTCTTGCAACACCCTGGCCTTCTTCATTGGCAGAAGATATAAGGTACTGTACCTTCAGTCTGGGTCCAAATAAGACCTCCTCACTCCTTTTGAAGTCTTCGGATGATCTGCCAAGTGATGGGTTCAACCCTCTCTTAAAGCCAAATTGACCCCAGTGATTGGCGCAGGCTAAGTCTACCTTAATGAACCAAGCCTGGGTCGCCATCAACAATCGACTGTTATGCATGAGGTCAGGCCCAGAGTGCTCTGCATCAGGAGAGGTAAGGGGTGACAACATATACCTAAGTCCCACCCATCTTCCTGTTGTAGATGTCTCTTTGGTTAACTGAGCCCTCTTTGACTCTTGATCAAAGCGCAGATCTCCCTTGAAGTTTGTGATGGGAGCAGACTTCCTCTCTCCCCTATATCACATCCTTCGTCCCTCTGAAAGGTGTCCTCTCTGCAGGGACACCTGTGGTAACTAATGGACCCAGACATGCCATTCACTGCCTTTCATACATAGTGGTGGGAACTAGCTTCAAGTTGACACATTGCATACCAAAGGGTTGTTCGCCCCACCTTCCTGTTGTCTGTTCAGCAACTAAGCCTCTTCTCCAGGCTTGCCTTAATTATTCCTCATTAGTATGCACTGCCACCAGCCAAACTGCCACAATAGGAAGGCAGATCCATGGACCCTTGGATATTTTAATTGTGCTGCCCATGGTTGGAGGAAGGTGTGCCTTCCCCCTTTTTTGAGATGCTTTGATCTACCCTTGGCTGCCACTTTCCAGCTGAACATGACATGGGAAGAAGGCACCTGTAGGCTGTGTCTTCCCGTAGTACACATGACTATGCATTTCGTGCAGTCAGCAGAGAAAATGTGTGCATAATGGCCGGACACATTTTCGGAGGTTGATCTTCCATCATTAATTTTCATTATCAAAAAAGCCCAGGCGACCAAGATGGCTGTTTTCAAAGTGAGGAACTTGATGTCTATGGAGGATAGGGGCTCAAAGTGAAGAACCTGAAGAGAAATACCACGGGGGAAGCTCCTAAGCCAGAGAGAGCCATAGTTTATGATCTGGCCACCAAAAAGCTTTTCATAAAGGAGTTGAGGGGTTTGTGTAACTGCTTCTGCTGCCTTGGTTCACCCCTCAAACCAAGGGTCCCTGAATGCCTTGATATCTCCCCATTGAGCATGAAGGAAAGAGTGGCCAAGACCCAACAAGCAACCATCCTGAAGAAACTGTAAATTCGGGAATCCCATAATCTAAAGGTAAGACCTGGTGCCTGACTCACCATGGCACAAACTACTTTTAGTGGCCTCATAAGAGTGGGTAGTTGAACTCTTGGGTTAAGCTTGCTAGGAAAGAGACTCCTACCATTGCAATCCCTATTGTAGAAGTCCCCTCCTGCTCAAATGCTAGGCTATCCAGTGCGAATTCTTGCTCAGCTGACAAACCTTGGTTTAGAGAACTTGTGTAGATACCTCAGTGAATCCGGGATGGAGCTCAGGCTAAGTTCATCAGATGGAGGAACCATGTCCTCCTGAGCCATAGGGGAGTGACCAGGATCGCCTTGAACTGTTGTATATTCTCCTGAATGTCCCGGGGGCTACAGGAAAGACAAAGACCAAATCCTCTGCCCAAGGAGTGGGACAGAGTACTTCTGCCTCCCACCTCCCCTCCTTGGTCTGAGAACAAAGGTGGGGCAGATCAGCACTCTACCTTTAGACCAACGCATCTATGCCCGCGCTGAGTGGTGGCAAAGCCCTGTTGGGACAGTCTCTGTTCCATACATGTTGTGTGACTGATTTAATCTATCCACCAGAATTTTCGCGACACCCTCCTCCCCCCACCAGGTGGATTGAACTAAAGGAGATAAGTTTGGCTTTACTTCACCCTGACCTATCCTCCTTCCAAGCAATCTGTTTCAGTTGTGAATCTCCCTTAAGTTGTGGTCTCTAACTGAACTAACCTCTTTTCAGTGTGTAGGATTGGTCCTATAATCTGTAGTCTCTGTGTCTGTCAACTGGGAGTTCATGGCATTTATCAGTAGTCCTTGAGGCAGTAGTAAGTTGCAGATGCAGTCAATGTTTCTAACCACCACCACCACCTCTTTAGAAAGAACTCTGCATCGACAAGTTGTTGAATTAGGGAGTAAGCCTACACCATCTCGTGAAGCAAACCCATCAAATGAGCCAGGGCTTTTGAAAAACCTGAGCAGCTGATCTCAAACTGAAGGAGAGGACTACAAAGTAAGTGTTTGGAGCCCACTGCGAAATTAAGGCACCTGTGTGGACAGGGTCCACTGGAATAAGGAGGTATGCATTAATTTTGTATAGGAGAGCCAGTCAGTCCCCTTTAAAGGTGAGGGATCTTTCTCGCAAGTCTTTGATTTAAATGCAATCTTCTAGCTGAAGCAATAACTCCATCTAGGCTGATGAAAAGCTTGAAGTCCCTCAAGCTCTTGTGAATGAAAAAACATGTTAACAACACCCCCTTTTCATTTGGCAGAACCCCCTAAAAGGCACTCTTCCAAAGAAGGGCCCTTGGCTCCTGAGAAGTTCTTTTAACCTACTTTTGGAAATGTAGTGACACAAGGGCCTCTGCGGTGGGGGTCTCTGGTCCCTTATCGATTAACCTCCCTGATAATGGAGAACCCATGAATATGAAAATTAAAGCGGCCATGTGACAGCCTGGCCACAACTAGAAGTGTCCCGGCTCAATTGGGATTGCAGGGGTGCAGTCCAGCTTGGCTTGAGCGGGTGCCCTGTGGATGCCCTTGAAAATTGGACATTGCCATTCAGATGGTCAGTAGCTGGATCTGCTGGACAGATCTGGATGTTACGCTCACCTGGCTCCCACAGAGGTGTTGATCTGGACTGGACTGCTGCGGTCTCCACCAATGTGACGTGTAGGGCAGAGATGACGGACTAGACTGTCCCACCTAGCTTCGTTTGCTTGGCCCGTAGGAATATTCTTCTGCAAGTGGAGGAAGGGAATTAACCACCCGTGGAGTCGAGCGTAAATCCCCCCACCCTGCTGTTCTCCCCACTGATCACCTTGGATGTTCCCTCTTATAGTCTCACCTGATGATTTGTAAAGATGAGCTCTCCATCCTGCATTGAGTGCAGGGGCGCGTAAATAACCAGTTGCTTCACTGGCTCGAAGGAATTGGTGAGTTCCAGGACAATATTGACTCCGATATTCCCGGCAAGACGCCGTAAGTATGTAGTTCATAAGAGTTCAAATGCCTGACTTTCACTCTTGTCCGATTCCTTGCAGGTTGCAGCTTGACCCTACTGAAGAGTTCCTCATGGCAACCGGTAATGTTCTGGTAAGGATTTGTATTATCCAACACAGTTCGATAAAATAATGTCCATATGTAACCTGTTGCTTTCTCCCTTATTCAGGCGCTGAGACAAAGTAGGAAGTCTCGGGGGGAATAATGCCTCCGGCGGTAAAATCAGGTAAGTCTTTTGTGGTGAGGAGGGTTCCCCTTGTTAGTCCCTTGTTTCACCTTGCTGTCCTTTTGTTTCCCCTTAGGGGCCGGGGTTCGGCTAGGATGCAGTGGAAGCTGCGCCGACCCGTGAAGAAGAATAGTACCCCCGGTGGTAAAATCAGGTAAGTCTATGGGGGGTATTCCTCTGTATTCCCTTGGCTCACCTTGCTGTTCTTGTCTTCTCCTTAGGTGCCGGAGTGCGGCGGTAACATGCAGGAGGATGCGGTGAAATGTGAAGATGCTGCGAAGGCCGGTGAGTTCAGCGCGGCGCTGCAGCAGGCGAGGCGACGCGCATAAAATAACTTCTTTCTTCCAGCTCGAAGGCGCGATGGATCAGGAATTCAGGTAAGGATCAAAGGTATTGCTCTTGTTCTAACCTTTTCTCCTTCTTTCTCCCTTTTTCTAGGAGCTCCAAACTCGAGGCGGGCGTGGCAGATGACTGGATGCAGACTTGCAGGCACAGTGAGTGTTACGCTGCTGGATGCAGAATAACGCGAAGCGTGTGCTGCTCTTCGGGTGTGGTTTAAATAGCCTCCAAAGTAGTCCCAGGTAAGTATTCCTCCCCAGCCCCACCCGAGTAAAAGAATAGTCCCTTCCAAGCCTCGTTTGGCTTGGAGCTCTTGCAGCATGGTCTGCATCAGGTAAGTTTGCAGCATGGTCTGCATCAGGTAAGTTTTAATCTATGAGCCTGGCGCCATAGTAAGGCTTTCCCTGGTAAGAATCATCAATTTATCAGATGCTCTAGGTTGGTCTGGCTTGCTATTTTTAGCAGGAGGGTTGGAACACTCATAAGATGAGGAGGCCACCAACTGCTTTGTTCTACTTTTTCACCGTCTTGCACTGGTTGAAAACGCTGACCTAAAGTGTTTTAGCTCCTCTGCAACCTGCATCCTAGCAGTGCTGAAATGTGTGAGGGCTACAGGCTCCCTGAAGCATATAATTCCATGTTCACCTGTGTCTCTAAGGTAAAGCAGGCTTTCCTTCCCAACCACCCCATGCAAAACAGAGGAGAGGAAGGTTGGCCTTTTCATAACCTGATCTCCATATTCACCCACTTCCGTGGGCCAAGGTCTCATAGATCTCCTTCCTCTGCTGCAGAACTGAGCGAGGAATGGTATGCGAACAAGAAGGTGTGGTAATCGACTTGCACTCCTATGTGGTTTGTTTTAGAATTCTACAAAATTTCGGAAAACTGAGAAATAGACTTCAGGTGCAGAGGAGATAATAATCCTGGCATATGGGTTGTGACATATGACAAAAAACAATCAAGTTCCCAATTGTGGGAACTCCTGTCCCCTGCACAATATTTGTTGGCTCAAAGTGAGTCCTAAAGATTTTGAAAAATACTACTATTGTATCTAAATTCTTACCTGAAAATACATTAATTTGTAAAGCATTAATTACACAGTTCATGTATATTTGAGATTCATTTGCAAGTCCGAAAAATAGACCCAATCAAATTTCCTGGTCAAGTTTAGCTGTTTTAATGGTGGCCCAACACCTTTCGTGAACAATCACTTCTTCAGGGGCATCAAAGAACAATTTTCAACACTTTCTATGTAGAAAAAATATTCAAATAATATACATTAGTGCACGTGGTAATGACAATTCTCACAGCATCAGTTCAAAAGACAACAAATCAAGGCATTTTTAGGTATATCAAATGCCTGTTCCTTAGCATATAACAACTTGTTTAAACCTTATTGTTTCAAAAATAGGTTTAGTATAATCAACAGAACATCGATGGAGTGTGGGTAAAGTTGTGAACACAAGCGTGTTCTCAGATGTTGAGTATCTATTATGCTTTGAAAGGGACTATGAACCGAACGGCCTGTTGGTGAGAATAATGCATCAAATGAAGAGCAAAATGTAAAAATAGAACTTACCAAAAAGTCTATCTATTGCGCTCCATCAACAATGGAGATAAAGTAGGAGGATGAATGTCCATCCTTAATGTTAATTCAAAATTACTTTGGTCAGCCCAATTGCTGATAACTGAATGGGGGGATTTCCTAAAATACAAGAAATAAGCGAGGATAAAGGATTGGAAAGGTCTAATTAAGCTGAAGAAAGAAAAGTGGGGAAATGGACTTACCCAAAAGAGGGGTGTAATCAAAACAATCATGGCAAGAAGCCTCTCTCTTCAGCTTCCAACATCCGGGTAATCAAAGACAACAGTAGTTCCATCCCTGGCTGTAAAAGAGGCAGGTTGTATTCCTTAAAAGCGATAGGTCCTCCTGTTGGAGGAAAAACACTATCAGGAATCATGGAGGTTTTAAAAGATTTCTAAAGCCAGAGTAGAATCTGGAATTTACTTACTTCACTAACTGGAGATAGTTGAAATCCGGCACCGTCATCCACAGGAACCACTTCCTGTTCAATTATGATGCTAGAAAGAATATGGCCGCCTTAAGTAGTAATGGAGTGACATCATTGCGTTGAGTTGCGTGTGACATCACAGTGTAAACACTGTGACGTCATCATGTGCGAAATGGCGTGAAATTCAAAGCGCATTCAAAATAAACACGGTTGTCAAGCTACTTTATTTATGGCTGTTCCAAATAGGATGGGTAAGATTCCTTGACAATATTAAATGACTAGCGTGATGAAGAGAGCTAAATAGCAAAGAGAAATCCAACAAGAAGGGACACTACGTAGTATCTACTACCTAGAATGATCTCAAAGAAGGCTAACTATTCAAACAAAGGGTTTTTAAATGTCTGAAAGATTTTAACAGTTGTGATGTCTTAAACAAATAGATACATACTTTTTATAAGGTGTGAGTAAAACTGACTCAGGAAGAGTTCACATTCTCTGCCCGGAATCACTGTAGTGCCTGAGGAGGGGGGACTGATTGACTAGCTGAACTTGACACCTGGCCCTGAACACACAATAGCGAAAAAGGGAAGTCTCTGGAGCCTGCAGAGGCTGCAGCGCTACGGGCTCTGGACAACCAGTTCACTCAGTTTAAATTGTTTTGGGGAGAATACACAGTGGATATTTTTCTCACTTATTGACTCTGGTTCTTTAGACTGACAGTCTATAGTCTGTGTCAGTGTTAGTAATTGAACTGGAAGGAGCTTCTTTTTTCCTGTAACATCTCTGCATAGCTGTGACTGGTGAGCCAATAACGAGGGAAAGCGACGAGGGGGGGGGGCGTGGGCAGTCAAACTATAGATGCTCCTTTAGCAAGTCGGGCGCACCCCTCTCTCTCTCCTTGTTCCAGCGAAGCGGGTGTGAGCAGCTCACCGGCAGCTACTATGTGCTGGTAAGATTCCAGATGGTCCTCAGGGCCTCCAAGTTTTTGGTTTTCTTGGCGCCTCCAGCGTGTTGCTTTACCCCCTTCTCGCCCTGCAGCCACTTCCTGGTCCCCGCTCCCTCCTGCCTCCCTGCCCGCCCACCCCCACCTCTGATTGGTGCATTCTGTAAGTCCTCCTGGACTACCCGCACGGCTGCTCTCCCGCTCGCTTCCTTGTTCCGGAGAAGCGGGTTTGAGCAGCTCGCCGGCAGCTACTACGTGCTGGTAAGATTCCAGCTGGTCCTCGGGGCCTCCAGAGAGTTTTTGTGTTTTTGGTTTTCTTGGCACCTCGAGTGTGTTGCTTCACCCTCCCACTGCAGCCACTTCCTGGTCCCCACTCCCTCCGCCCCCACCCTCTGATTGGTACATTCTGTGAGTCCTCCTGGACTACTTGTACGGCTGCTCTCCCGCTCGCTTCCTTGTTCCAGCGAAGCGGGTGTGAGCAGCTCGCCGGCAACTACTGCGTGCTGGTAAGATTCCAGGGCCCCTAAGGCAAAGGGCGGCTCCCACGGTTGTGGCTCTTGTGTCTGCAGGTGTCCGCAGGGAACGCCAGTTGCCAGTCTCCCTGGCCATTCCCACTAGCCTCCCTACCTACCCCCCGACAGACTCTTAAATACGGCTGTGCTGTAATACACCCCTGTGGTGCTTTAATACACACTGTTTCTGTATTTAAAATGTTGTGCTGTGTAAACTAGGCCTTTTTTCTCCCCTTTCAGGATTCTCAAACTTAGGTGGCCTCTCCACAGGTTGCTGTAATATGCACTGTTTCTGTATTTAAAATTGTGCGCTGTGTAAACTAGGCCTTTTTTCTCCCCTTTCAGGATTCTCAAACGTAGGTGGGCTCTCCTCAGGTTGCTGTAATACACACTGTTTCTGTATTTAAAATTTTGCGCTGTGTAAACTAGGCCTTTTTTCTCCCCTTTCAGGATTCTCAAACTTAGGTGGCCTCTCCACGGGTTGCTGTAATACGTACTGTTTCTGTATTTAAAATTTTGCGCTGTGTAAACTAGGCCTTTTTTCTCCACTTTCAGGATTCTCAAACTTAGGTGGCCTCTCCACAGGTTCTAAAGTTGAGCATTTCTGAGCTCTTTAACCCTGAGAGTCTGTCCTGTTCCGCAACCTGTTTGTCGCTCGCTATCTTGTCTGCCTACTCTCGCCAGTGTCTCCCCCTCTCCCATCTACTCTGTGGTGCTCTCTGTCTCGCCTATCTATTCTAAAAGCTTCTCTATCGACTATCCTGCTCTCCTCACTAAATCTGGTAGGAAGAAGTTTAAAAAGGACATCCTGGTCTCCAACCCAGGCCTCCCTATCGTTACCACCTACACCAGTGCCTCCTCCAAGGAAACTCTCACTGACATCCTCTTTGTCGTGCCTTCACCTCACTTATGGACCCTTCATATGGTCTCTGTGCTCTCTCCTTTCTCCTCTTCTCCCATTAATGGTGACACCCGTTGGGACGTCGTCTTGGCCTCCTTCCACTCCTCTAAGGTCATCATTAATGTTTACTCTAATGGGACTGTCTTGGTCCAAGGCCTTCAGGCCAACCTTCACCTCTTTGATAGATGCTTCCCGCGCCTCATCAACTTCCTTTCTTCTCCTGCTGTCCCCCCTCCCCTTTCCTTGGCTACCTTGCCCTCCCCCTCCCTCTCCGCCCCCTCTCGGGCTCCTTCTAAACCTCCGCAGGGCGTACCTCTGATCTGTACCCCTCCCCGGAAGTCCTTCAAGGATGGCAACCTTCTCCACATTGCCACTCTTCACTCTAGCTCTGCTGACAAACATTCCTCTGATATCCGCCGCCTTCTTGAAGAACTTGACCTTGATGTCCTCCGTCTCACCGAGACATGGTTCACGGCCAGCTCTGTCACCAGCTTTGACACCATCCTACCTGACGGCTACAAGATCCTCTCTGCACCCAGGCCAAACAGATCTGGTGGGGGTGTAGCCCTTATCTTCCCTGAGTGGATGCCTGCCTCTGACACCCCTACACAGACTTACTCCTCTTTTGAATGCCTCGTCTGCCGGCTCTCTCTCTCCCCAAGCCATTCCCTTACGGTGGCCACTATCTATTGGCCACCTGGTCAGATTTCTTCCTTCCTCTCCGAGTGGGCTGACCTCTCCTCCTCACTCCTGGCCTCAACCACAACTCCTCCTTCTTGGAGACTTCAACACCCACCTGGTTGCCTCCTGTCCCCCCTCTGGACTCTTTCGTGACCTCTGCGACTCACTCACCATTCTCCCCTCTGGCCCGACTCATTCTGCAGGGCACACTCTCAATGTTCTGATCTCGTCTGACCTTGCCCGCTCTGTCCATCTCTCCACTCCTCTCTCCTGGAGTGATCACTTTCTCCTATCCTCCCACCTCACCCTCCCTACCCCCCAGGCCAAGCCACCTCCATCACTGCCACCCACCTTCTCGGTCTTCCGACCCATGAAGCGCGTGTCAGTTGAGGCTTTTGCCACCACCTTCTCACCCCCTCCTCTCCCTTTGGCTGATTCTCACCCTGACACAGACCTCACCTTGCTCCACTCTTCTATATCTGATACTCTTGATATACTTGCCCCTGTCATGGGAATCCGCCTGAAGCCCAAAGCCAAGTGTAACTCCTGGTATGACTCAGATCTCGTCACCCTAAAACGCAAGTGCAGGGTGGCCGAGAGGAAATGGCGTGCTTCATGTTCATCCTCTGACAAACTGGCCTGCTGCAAAGGCAATACCGGCTCTCTGTCCTCACCAAGAAGAGAGCTCCTATCCAAGCCTACATCTTTCCAGCATCTAACAACTCGGCTGAACTCTTTAAAATCTGCAAGGAACTAGCCAATCCTGTTGCAATCTCTACCTCTCCTGTACCTTCCCAGGCCCTCTGCATGGCACTGGCTTCTCACTTCATTTAAAAAACTCAGGATATCATGTCATCACTCTGCTCCTATCGCCTCCCTCCCTCCATCCCCTGCTCTTCCTCTGGCCCTTCTGCAGCCACCCCCCACGCCCCTTCTCTGCCTTTCCCCCTTTCTCTGCTGATAATGTTTGACAAGTCCGATCTATGAAAGCCTCGTCAAAACAGGTTCACCCCTGTTCCTCCAAAACTATCAAGGACCACATTGACTCCCTGGCTCCTGCCCTGGCTGATTCCTGCAATCACTCCTTCGCCACTGGAGTCTTCACATCCACCTTGAAGCACTCCCTTGTGCACCCCCTTCTTAAGAAACCCTCTCCCGACCCCTCCTGCCTGGCTAACTATCGCCCAATCTCCATCACTCCCTTCCCGGGCAAGCTCCTGGAGAAACTGGCCATCTCCCAGCTTAATCTCCACACTGAATCTGTTGGTTATCTTCATGACCATCAGTCTGGCTTCAGAGCTGCCTGAAGCACGGAAACTGCTCTCCTGAACATCCGTGAAGACCTGCTCTCCAACCTTGACTCCAACACCCCATGTGTCCTCATCTTGATTGATCTCTCTTCTGCCTTCGATACTGTCAACCATGCCATCCTGCTCCAACGTCTCCGTGATAACCTGGGTATCACTGGTCAGGCTATGGCCTGGCTGACCTCTTTCCTCTCCGACCGACCCTCCCAGGTCCAACTTGGGTCCTTCCTCTCCGATATCTTTTTCTCTACCTGCGGTGTCCCCCAGGGATCTAACCTCTCTCCCTGGCTGTTCAACCAATACTTGGCACTCTTAGCCCACCGCATCGCTGCTCTCTGCCCCAATTTCCAGTGCTAGGTGGATTATACCCAGCTCATTTTCAGGCTACCCTCGGCCTCCTCCTCTCCTTAGCTCATCTCTGACTGTCTGTCTGCTATCCAGGAGTGGTGTGCCGCCAATGACCTCTGCCTTAATGCCAGTAAGACTCATTGGCACACCCACTCCCTCCTTCCCTGCAGCTCTCTGGTCGGCCTCTCTTGGCCCTCTTCCTGTTCCCACCTGCAAGGTTAAAAACCTTGGTGTCATCTTCGACTCCACACTCTCCTTCTCTCCTCACAACTCTGGCGTCTCTAAGAAGTCATACTATCAGCTACACCTCCTCAGAGGTATTCTTCCTTTCCTCTCCTTCCCCCAGAAGCTCACCGTCTCCAGAGCCCTGGATCTCTCTAGACTGGACTATTTTAACAGCCTCAACTCTCTGCCCTCTGCAACTTATCCAGAACAGGACTGCAAGACTTGTCCTTGGCCTCAAGCCCAGGGATCGTATCTCTCCAGGACTGAAATCTCTGCACTGGCTCCCAGTGGCTGCGAGGATTAAGTTCAAAACCCTCTGCATTGTCCACAAGACCTTCTGGGGACGCAATACCTTCAACTTTCACTTCCCAAATATCTTCCTTCTCGAGCTCTTCGCTCATCCACCTCCAACTCCCTCAGGGTCAGTCGCTTCTCCAAGCAACGAGTTGGTGGTAGATCTCTCTCTTCGGCAGGGGCCTCCCTTAGGAACAGCCTTCCTGCCTCCCTGAAACTTTAAAACCTTCCTCTTTGCTTCTGCTTTCTCTCCCCCTCTTCCTTGCTGAATTCCTGGTTGAAACAGCACTGGTTACCTGGCTACCCTTTCTGATCTCGGGCCCAGGCCCTGCCAATTGCACACCTGCACTGCCTCCCTGGCAACCTCCGCACCTGGGACTGTTGTTCTGTTTCCCCTCAGTCGTCCTACCAGCACTTTTATCGGCTCTTACCTTGCACTTGCCACCATCTGGCCGTTCGATTATCTTATTTATTCTACTATCCCATGTACTGCACTTACCCCTCTCCCTTCCCCCCATGCACTTTTCCCTTTCCCCCTTCCCATGCACTTGCGCGATCTGAATGACACCTGGCCTAGTAAGATCGTTGACTGTCTTCCCTCTGTTCCCCCTCCCTTGCCTCGTTGTGCCTCGAAACACTTGTGTATAGGCGCGTTATAAATGCCATATCATATCAATGGACCCATAATTCATTTGCACTAGTGGACTCTGTGCTTAATGTTATTTTGAGTGCTTTTAAGTGTTTTCAAAGCATGGACGATCCGGTTTGTTTTTTAAGTGTTCCCTCTTATACTAGTTATACTGTGTTTATATTGTTTGCTTACTGTATTTACTTCTCCTTAATATGGTGAAAAGGAAAGCTCAGAGTGCTATATTGGGGGAGGAGGGAGGCAGAGCAAAATCTCCAGACTCTTTATGCCAATTAACAAGGTAATCTCCTGATTACTGAAATAAGACTTCTTATATGACATCGATGGCCCAGTAGGTTCAAAAGTTACAACTTTGCCAGATCATGGAATACTGCAAGCTGTAGGAAGGAGTGATGGGAAAGTACCCTCGGGTTCTGCCTCCAATTCTGTGGTCACTGAAACTGACAATTTAATTTCCTTTTGTGTTAAAGTCCCAGTGAAAGGGAGAGTAATAGGGGGCTCCCGGTCAGATTACAAAAGAGGACCACTTGGCACCATTTGAAGTGGCTCTAATCTCCGATCAAGAAGGGGGCAGAAGCGTTGTCCTCCAGGTAAACCATAATGCTTAGGAAGTAGGAGTGTTGATGCCTAACATCGTGAAGATCCATCCTCCCTTCTCCAAATCGCCCATTGTAGATCCAGAGGCAGACAAGGGCAATGTTGGTGCAGTTGACGGCACCCACTTACTCCCGATTTGGCCATATTCTGGCAGTGATGGAGAAAGGGAACCCAACTCTGCTGCTAAAAGTGTTGAAACCCCTTTGTTAAAGTTATCCAACTATTTTGAACGTCTTGCTACTCTTAGTGATGCCCCTGTAGTCTTCACTGGTGATAGTTGTGTAGCATCTCCTTGGAAGCTAGTGACCCGCACAAAATGTTATAAGGCTTGTGGGGTGTCCCTTACAGTAAATAACAAATTGGGTGCTCAAAATAAGGGCATGGACTCCTATCCCTGTGAAGTGTGCGGCCAGACGAGCCTTACTGACCTGGGCATTAGTAGCATTGACTTGGAGTGCAGTAGGGCAACTAGCATGTTAGAGAACAGCATTTCTACCCTAAAGGAGGTCATTGTTAATGCCATGGATAACCATTTGAGGGGCCTAATGGGAGAACAAAAAGGAACTTAAGGGGCTGATTGTTTCATTGACCAAAAGTAATAGTCAATCCAACGAGTCTGCTCCCGACAAATAGTAAACCCACTGAGTGGTTAATTGTCCCCTGTGCTTCCATGTCCATTTGTGGGAGGGAGTGGAAACCTTATTGGCGCTCATAAGAACATCTTATCGAGCCCCTTGATCGGGTCCAAATCTAATTAAAGTGGGGGTGCCTGTTGGGCTCCCTAGTCATCCTTGCCACAATGGGCCACACAGGGTGGGGATGGAAACAAGACACCTTTTCTGTGATGGTTAAAGTGCCTAAACTTGTCCTAGGAGTTGGTAGGTCTTCTTTCCATTGACTTCAGAATTTACCCCCAGAGGAGGCCACTATTGGCCTAAGACCTGGTGATTTCTTGAAGACCTTATTGGTCGCCCCTGATCAATCACATACTGGAAACAGTAGGACAGTTGTTAATCATTTTCCTGATCCTCCCTTCCCTCCTGTTGGCAGTCTTATTAAACCCACCCTTTCAGATGTTGATCTGGATGAAGTAGACTGACTGGCTACTAGAATCTTGTAGACCAGTAGGGGCTATAAACTACTTGTGGAATGTGGCTGTGGTAAATCGATTGATGGCGGATTCCGACTGGTGTGCCTTCATTAGAGAGCAGCATATTATTGCTGTACAGGAAACTTGGACCTGTGAGCCTATCAAGGCTATCAGTCCTTTTGTATTGCGGCCTCCAAGGGGAACCAAGGCAGACACAGTGGTGGGTTGTTGGTCTGGGTTGAAGTTACTCTTGGCTGGAAAGCAGAGGCTGTGAATTCTGATTCTTCGGACTTTGAATCTTTGCGGATCTGGATGGGTAAGGAGGTGTGATGTGTCTTTACAATCTGACCCTCCCAAGAAATGATGACGCTCTCATGCCTCCAGGATGTAATTGACGGCACAAGCCTTCCTTTGTTGTGCTCTAACTATATTCTTGTGGTAGGCAATTTTGATTTACAGTTAGAACCGCATAATGACCTTATAGGACTTTGGGATGACCAGGGACATTTCATTGCTTAACGTCACCTCTCCCCATCGTGTTCATTGCCTTGCTTTGGAGTTTGTGTATTTTATTTAAATTGAATTTAAGGGCCTGTAATGGCCACTTTGCCAATGACCAACTTGCCAAGAAGACTTTCTGTGGCTTAAATGGGAGCTCCTTCATTGATTATATACTAATTTCTCGGAAAGATTGGGTCAGGATTGGTGAGAGACCAGAAAGCGATCACTATCCTTTGTAATTCATGGAAATAACCAAGGGGCGGACGGACCCACTGAGCCTTCAATGATCAGCCTTTTGAATTAACTGGCCATGCTTGCAAAGGGGTCAGATTGGTCAACTTGTTGAAACAGGAGCCCACACCGGCTATCTATGCTTCTATCTTGAATAGCATCACTGTCATTTGTAGCACAAATTGTAGAGGTAAAACTATACTGGAAGAATTTGTGTAACTCAATAAGAATCTAGTTCCTACTTATCGCAATCCCTATGCGTGAAGTAAAGAAACATTCCTTGTCTGGGTCAAACTGGTACAATTAAGCTTGCCATAGCGCTAAAAGCGGCGTTGTCTTGTGTAAATAGCTCATTGGGGTTGGATAAAATTGTCTTGTGGTCATTAAGATTAAAATACAACGAGTTAATTGAGAGGAAAAAAGAGAATGTGCCTCTGAGAGTGGGCTAAGTTGCACAGGGCTTTACAATCGAGATATGCCTGTTCTTTTTCGAAATTGGTTTCGGACAGGGATTTGAATGGGGATACGGCCATGCAATGTAGTACTGGTGAGATTGAATGGCAAAGCCACTTTTCGAATCTTTATAAATATGTCCTCCCTTCACTTAGTTCTGTTGTCTATAGATCGTCAACTCCTGCTACCTTGTCACTTTTGTTGGCGCCATGGTGGCCACCCTTATCTCATTGAAAGATTGTAAGGCGGCTGGCCTCGATTTGATTCCTATAAACCTCTCTGAAGACGAGGTAGCAATACGGGCCCCAGTACTGTGTAGGTTGCTTTAATGCTATTTTGCGCAGTTGCAAAATCTCGGACTTGTGCCGCAAGGTGACAATTTGTGCCTATATACAAAAAGGGTGGACAAGACCTCCCAGTGAATTATCGCCCTTTTTCTCTTCAAGGTGGTGTTGGTAAGCTTTTTGGAAAATGTATCCTCAAACATTTACAGGAGTGGGCTGATCGTGAAGAAGTGATTAGTTATCTTCAGGCTGGATTTAGGGCCAACAGGGGTACAATAGAGCACTGTTTGATTATTTTTCTGATTAGTGCAAAATATACTATGCTAAAAGAATTTACCTATATGTGGTTATCTTGGACCTAAAAACTGCACTCGATTCAGTCTCAAGAGAAGTACTATGGCAGATTTTGCTAGACCACAGTGCCCCTCCCGATCTGGTGTCTATTTTAAATTCAATATACTCTGCCAACAAAGCTAATGTTAGATATGGGCTGGGGGTGGGGGAGGAGCGAGCAGACTAAGGATTTTGGGGTCAATGTTGGTGTTGGGCAGAGATGTGTCCCGGCACCCCTCCTACTCAATGTTTATGTACAGGAAATTATAGATGCATTGATGAGTGGGTGCCAGGACTGTCCTAGGATGGCTTCAGATAAATATCCTGCCCTT
This sequence comes from Ambystoma mexicanum, assembly GCF_040938575.1. Classification (NCBI taxonomy): domain Eukaryota; kingdom Metazoa; phylum Chordata; class Amphibia; order Caudata; family Ambystomatidae; genus Ambystoma; species Ambystoma mexicanum. The sequence continues at coordinate 384,213,936 of NC_090925.1, forward strand.
TCTATGCGGATTACGCTGTCCTCTTGGCTACTACCCCGCAGGGCTTGAGACGTGCTTTGTCCATATTTAATCTCAAATGTTCTCAGTTGCACTTGGCTTAGAATATCGCCAAGTGTAAAGTGATGGTGTTTAAACCCCCATGCGCTAAAGTGAGGTAATTAAGATTGAATGTGTGTGAGTCTACTATAGAACAAGTCACCCACTTTGACTACCTTGGAGTGAGCTTCGAGGACTCTGGTAGCTGCGGGGCACAGGTAGCCAAATCAGTGTTATCATTAAGCAAGTATTGTGGCAGTATTTAGTAATTCTTAGTTAAACACGGTAGAGGTGCAATTTCTCCTGCCCTGTGCCTATTCTATAAACAAGCCATACCAGTGCGCACATATGTTTTTGAATTGTGGGAACATATTAACACTTCCAAGTTGAGCATTTGTGAAAACAAATTTTTAAATAAATTGCTGCTCCTGCCTGTGTCTGCCCCTTCGGTCCTGGTCCATCTGGAAGTTGATAATAAACGAGTAGTGGCACATATTTTACTTAAACAGGTATTATATTGGGCCAGAGTTTGGAATGGGCGAGGCCTAGAAAAATATACGAATGCATTGTCCCCTGTCATGAGTTTAGAAGGGGGTGGAGGCGAGAGCCATAACTGTTTACTACATGTAAAGAATGGCCTCTCCCAATTGGATAGGAGTGAAATGTGGAACAACCCTCAGGAACATCTGGTTCGGGATTTAAATACTCTAAAAAGTAACGCAAAAATAAGAAAGTATAAGAACTTGATAGTTGACACTACAAAGCTGAAGTTTGGCTTAGAATACCTTGAACTTAGGGTGGAATTAGGGTTCAAAGCCTATTTGGATACTATTCGATCACCATATGAGAAATCCTTATATAGTTAAGGCTTGGCTTTTTGCCAGTAGCTTCTTACAGCATGACTTAGTGGGGGTCACAAACCGATCTGTGCCCAATTTATGGATCTTTCATTGAAAATAAACTGCATTTCCCACTGCTTAAGATGCCTATATTTTTAGACCCATTCTTAATAATGTAGGCATTCGTCATTTAATTCCTGCCATGACGTTCTTAGGGCAGTGTTTGTCCCCCCGTGTCTTTGGAACCGCTCGCTAAAATTTGCAGTTGATCCATCGACAAGCTGCTTAACTGTGTGTTAGTACAATACAAGATATACTGGCTAGGGGGGGTAAAACTTTGAGGTTACTATGTGGTCTGCAATGTCCGTCTGGTACAATAAAGAGGGCTCTAAATGGTTTAAACGAATGGGTCACAAAAAGGCACATGCCGCAATAGTCATAAGTCTTAGTTTAGGGGTAGAAGACTGGTTATCTAAACATTATTAAATCCCTGCTAATCTGCCTTGACGCCATGAGGGGTGGAGGAGAATCGAAACACCTTTGCGGTGTAGTCCTGCATTGCATGGGGAGACAGGATCTCCTGAAGCAGCTTTTTACATAAAGACTTTTTACACATGGTCATTATATTCTGATTATGGTCGTCCAAAACAGGTCATCATTTCTACTGAGTACTCTCATTGTTATAAAACCCATAATAATAATTTGTGTGTACACAGATTATTTTCTATACTAAATTAACAGTTAATTGTCAGATTCTTTACATGCCGGCCCTAATGCTTATTATTACTATGGTAAAGTTGTACTAATTATGGCATTGGCCTACTAAATGGCATCTACATGATGTACTGCATGTATTTACATTGAATTCGAAACGAGGTAGCCTTGTACTGGCACATACAGTGTTACGTTCTGTTATGCATTTTGGTTATTACGATCTATTTCTATTAAACTTCATAATACATGTTAATCCATGTCACATTATATGGCTAGAATCTAATGTTATTGTTATGATTATACAAATGTTATACACCGAACTGATAGGCTTATTATCCTACTGCAGTTCTTTCATTATTCTGCATGCAATGGAAACAATTCATAAGCAACCTATTCTGATTGCGCGCAGAAAGACACTTCGATTTTCTCATATTATGGTGCGAACAAACAACGCATACTCGAGGATCCTTCCTGGTTGCTTGAACATGTTCAAAGGATATGGGGGTGGTCTTCTTTATGGCATGGGTCTGCACGAAGGTGGCAGGTTTATAGAGATGAATGGCTTTCTGCTGCCAGGCCTTGAGCTGGGCCGCGGCAGGGTCAATGAGGTAAGACGGAAGACAGAAGATACAGTGCAAAGTTTGTAGCATTTGCGAGGCTAGTCTCCCATGAGAACCGGACGGCTGCAGAGATGACAGAGAGGAGGAGGCTGGGGGAGTAGCTTGTTCGCTGTGCGCACCTTGCGGGGAGAGCTGCAGGCCTGTGTTCTAATTTCCATGGCTATCCTGCCATTATGATTAAACAAAATGGAGCCAGTGGCACCCAAAATGTAGTCTGGTTCAACACTAGTTTAGGCTATCAGGGGGGTCACAGTTCCTAGGGTTATTCCCGTGCGAGTGCACCGGGGCCCGGGCCCTGAACCCAAAGCAGTCACATCAGGGCCTATCCAGGAAGTGTGTTGTCTAAGAATGGAGGAGGGGGCTCCAAGACCCCCTCCTCCCACACACAATGTAGGTCCATTGACAGGCTGCTGAAGCCTTAAAGCAGACATAGGGCCTCATTACAACCTTGGTGCTAAGTGCATCAACTTTGCCACCATGGTGTAAACTCTGTTTACACCATGGTGGATGGCGGATTTACCGCCCCATTCCAAGGTGAGTGGGGCGGTAAATCCCCATTTCCCATTTACCCTTCCCCATTCCCATTTTTGCCCCATAGGGCATAATGGGAGTGGGGAAGGCGCTAATTACGCCGCCGTAAATTACGGCGGCGTAATTAGCACCATGGCAGGTTAGCGCCATGGATTTTAACGCCTGCTAGAAGCAGGCGTTAAAATCAGAATCAGGCGTTAAGGGTTAACGGTGGCGTTAACCCTTAACGCCTGAGTTGTAATGAGCCCATATTCTGCAGTAACTAAGGGGTTCATGGTCAAGTTATGGAAGTCACCTAATTATCCCCACATTTGCTACCCTGTCCAAGTCCTTACTCACGAAGGTCCTTAATTTTGTAGCCGCTCGCCCCAACCCCCAACACCTTCCACCACAGTAATCGATCCAATCCTCGATTTAACAACCACCCCACCACAGTAATTCCAAAGGATCAAATCCTCGATTTAATGACCACCCCACCACAGTCATTCCAAATGATCCATTCCTTGATTTAAGGACCACCCCATTTCTCTCTAGACACTTACCAATCCACTCAAGTTTTCTTTCTGTTGTCTGGCCAGGTGGTTCCAGAGACACTTGCTGGGCTTGTTCTCCTGTTGTGCTGCAGAGGTGCCCCTCATGCTGGGCTGAGGAGCGTGCAGTTGGGATATCCAACCCGGCAGGAGGCTATTCGATGTCAGGAAGATGCTCCTATGCAATAAGAACATCCTCCAGGTTGGGGTATATTTTTCCCCCGGAAGAGCCAGCAGAAGGTTGGGGTGTATTTTTCCCCCAGAAGAGCCGGCACAGGAAACTAGTGCGGTCACTGTCTTCTGTGATACTAGGCTCTCATATCCCCTGGGTCTGCGGGTAGGTAGGGGAGTCCGGCAAACGCCTCATTTCGGGGCCACGTAGGGTGATATCTGACCGCTTCAGCCCACACATTTTTGGTGTGTTGTATAACATAACAAGCTCAACAGTAAGGCCATTGGGCGAACATAAATACATTAGACCGATTATAGAGTAAGCCAGTGTGCCATCCACTGTTACCCACAGAGCCCACCTTGATAAAGTCCCTACTGTTCTTAAAATCACACCATGTAAAGCAGTCCACTGCTTCTTACCTAGGTTTGCACTTTTGAAAAACCTATGCAGGGCAGAGGCCAACTCCTACATAAAGTATGTAATACCATGATTTGTTGAAAGTGAGTGTCCATGCCATCGCTGGTGAAGAGGAGCAGCTGAATAACTCTGCAGGAAGTCCCATCCCCCTGCTACCTGTATGCTGGCAGCCTGAAATTGTGCCATTGACACCAGCAGTTATGACTGTTCCGCTGCAAATCTTCGAGACTAGGTATCCACTAAGAAAACCCAATCAGATGTATTCCCGAAGAGATGACAATCTTGTGGAGGAAGTTCCTGAAGAAATATGAAAAGAGCAAGCAAAGGAGTTTAGTTGTGTAGAATCTCCTTGGAAGTTAGTGACCCGCACAAAATGTTGTAAGGCTCCTGGGGTGTCCCTTACAGGAAATAACAAATTGGGTGCTCAAAATAAGGGCATGGACTCCTATCCCTGTGAAGTGTGCGGCCAGACGAGCCTTACTGACCTGGGCATTAGTAGCATTGACTTGGAGTGCAGTAGGGCAACTAGCATGTTAGAGAACAGCATTTCTACCCTAAAGGAGGTCATTGTTAATGCCATGGATAACCATTTGAGGGGCCTAATGGGAGAACAAAAAGGAACTTAAGGGGCTGATTGTTTCATTGACCAAAAGTAATAGTCAATCCAACGAGTCTGCTCCCGACAAATAGTAAACCCACTGAGCGGTTAATTGTCCCCTGTGCTTCCATGTCCATTTGTGGGAGGGAGTGGAAACCTTATTGGCGCTCATAAGAACATCTTATCGAGCCCCTTGATCGGGTCCAAATCTAATTAAAGTGGGGGTGCCTGTTGGATTCCCTAGTCATCCTTGCCACAATGGGCCAAACAGGGTGGGGATGGAAACAAGACACCTTTTCTGTGATGGTTAAAGTGCCTAAACTTGTCCTAGGAGTTGGTAGGTCTTCTTTCCATTGACTTCAGAATTTACCCCCCGAGGAGGCCACTATTGGCCTAAGACCTGGTGATTTCTTGAAGACCTTATTGGTCGCCTCTGATCAATCACATACTGGAAACAGTAGGAAAGTTGTTAATCATTTTCCTGGTCCTCCCTTCCCTCCTGTTAGCAGTCTTATTAAATCCACCCTTTCAGATGTTGATCTGGATGAGGTAGACTGACTGGCTACTAGAATCTTGGAGACCAGTAGGGGCTATAAACTACTTGTGGAATGTGGCTGTGGTAAATCGATTGATGGCCGATTCCGACTGGTGTGCCTTCATTAGAGAGCAGCATATTATTGCTGTACAGGAAACTTGGGCCTGTGAGCCTATCAAGGCTATCAGTCCTTTTGTATTGCGGCCTCCAAGGGGAACCAAGGTAGACACAGTGGTGAGTTGTTGGTCTGGGTTGAAGTTACTCTTGGCTGGAAAGCAGAGGCTGTGAATTCTTATTCTTCGGACTTGCAATCTTTGTGGATCTGGATGGGTAAGGACGGTGTGATGTGTCTCGGAACTGCTCGCTAAATTCACAGGGCATGGCTACAGAGATATATTGCCTTGAAGGATGGAATTATTAATTTGGTCAATGATGTATAAGTGTCCAAGGCTGCGAGCATTCATTCTCCTTGGCCCTCATTGACCCTAACATTTTTAGTTGCTCACTAAGTGTCCATCATCCATTGTATTAATTATTGTTCTTAAAATTTGTACTGCTTGTGTTTTACATCCAATTCTAGTGTTGCTAAGCCTTCTAAATGTACTTTTCCTTTAAATGTTACTAAATTGATGTTTTTGTATGAAAGGCTTTCTGATCATGTGTATCCGGTGGTTTTATATATATTCATTGTTCTTATTGTGAAATCTGTATTTTTGTATTTGAAGGTTAAAAAAACGAATATAAGAATAAGTAAATATCCTGCCAGGTGTGTCAAAATGAGACATGTTTGCTGTGGATAATTGAAAGTGAGAAGTCCCCAAAAATGTACTTAATTCTCCCAATAAGAGTCAAACAGGACACATCCCAGGCGGGAATGAGACCAAAACCAAGTGCTTGTGATATGAAAAAGTGCTTATCTAAAATAGAGCAAGCAGAATCTACTCTGCTCACGCCGAGAGCGCTCTGCAGAAACCATGTTACAAATCATTGTTATACAGCTTTTGCGTCATCGAGGAGAGGGGAGGCCTAAGGGGCACATGAACAGTTGGGATTGGTCACTAGGGACAGGCACCTATAGGTGCTATAGGGTTGGTGTGCTGTGGATGGAGCAGAATCACGTGGTGCTGTGATGATGCTTCTCAGGTCAATCTGTCAGTTGGGCTCATCGGGTTGGCATACGGTGTCGGAAACTGTTGTAGTGTTACATATTCAATAAACACTTGACATTTGCCCTTGTGGCCATACATTCCAATTCATCCAATACTATAATCTGTCTCGTCCGGCATTTTCTGAGACCTGTGAACCTGGCATCAAAGGGAAGACATTTCTCAAATGCAGGTTAATTATCATTGGGCATAGGTCATAATGCATCTATTAAACACAGCATTTGATCCATCGACAAGCTGCTTAACTGTGTGTTAGTACAATACAAGATATACTGGCTAGGGGGGGTAAAACTTTGAGGTTACTATGTGGTCTGCAATGTCCATCTGGTACAATAAAGAGGGCTCTAAATGATTTAAACGAATGGGTCACAAAAAGGCACATGCCGCAATAGTCATAAATCTTAGTGTAGGGGTAAAAGACTGGTTATCTAAACATTATTAAATCCCTGCTAATCTGCCTTGACACCATGAGGGGTGGAGGAGAATCGAAACACCTTTGCGGCGTAGTCCTGCATTGCATGGGGAGACAGGATCTCCTGAAGCAGCTTTTTACATAAAGGCTTTTTACACATGGTCATTATATTCTGATTATGGTCGTCCAAAACAGGTCATCATTTCTACTGAGTACTCTCATTGTTATAAAACCCATAATAATAATTTGTGTGTACACAGATTATTTTCTATACTAAATTAACAGTTAATTGTCAGATTCTTTACATGCCGGCCCTAATGCTTATTATTACTATGGTAAAGTTGTACTAATTATGGCATTGGCCTACTAAATGGCATCTACATGATGTACTGCATGTATTTACATTGAACTCGAAACGAGGTAGCCTTGTACTGGCACATACAGTGTTACGTTCTGTTATGCATTTTGGTTATTACGATCTATTTCTATTAAACTTCATAATATATGTTAATCCATGTCACATTATATGGCTAGAGTCTAATGTTATTGTTATGATTATACAAATGTTATACACCGAACTGATAGGCTTATTATCCTACTGCAGTTCTTTCATTATTCTGCATGCAATGGAAACAATTCATAAGCAACCTATTCTGATTGCGCGCAGAAAGACACTTTGATTTTCTCATATTATGGCACGAACAAACAACACATACTCGAGGATCCTTCCTGGCTGCTTGAACATGTTCAAAGGATATGGGGGTGGTCTTTGTTAAGACGGATTTCTGAACTCTGTCCTGGTGGCGCAGAAGTTCAGAAGGCCAACCTAATTACTTGGAACAGGGTAACCTCTGGACGAGCCAGACCAATCAAGGTAGCGATCGCGGTCAAGACTAGGTCTCAAGAGGGGTGAGGGTGACTGAAAGCCCGCAATGAGCACACAAAGCAAGAGCGCTTACAAACTACTCCAAACAGTTGTTATATCAAAAAATATATACACATTTATTTTAAGGCCTTTAAAATAATGACCGTAGCGAGAAAATCACAATATCACAATATTAAGCCAACACATACCATATCAACACAATATATATACAAATACGACAGTTCCAAGCATTAGAGGCACGAAATGTGTAGTCCACCTGCAAGGGAAGGAAAACAGGCAGTGCGATAATGCTTTAGACTCAGTTCGCCTTCAGAGGCACCTAACTAGATGGAAGTCCGAGCCCTGCGAAGAGTGGAGCCTTGTGCTCAAAGTACCTGCACACGCTGGTGCCAACGGGCAAAAGGAGAAGCTCTTCGGAGGAAGTCAGGCAGTTCGGGTTAGTGCACAACAGAAGAAGAACAGGTTCCGCGACTCAAGCGCAGCCTCCACAGCGAGCAGAAGCAGAGCGCGAGTACGGACAAAAGGGTGCTGTTTTTACACAGCGGGGAAAAGCAATGGGCTACTGCAGGAGGGCGACCAGATCCTAGCTATACTACTCACCGGTCCCCGATGCAAGCAGACCCAGGCTTCTCCACGTTAGTTTCAGCAGCTGGCAGGTTCAGAAGAGTCGGGAAATGCCTCGTCGTCATGTAGAGCAAAAAGACGTCCCAATCAAAGAAACCTGCACAGTTTGTTGCCGCAGCAGGACAACGGAGCGGCCGTGTGTATCTGAGCCAAATGTACACTCCTCCCTTCAGACTTGGGAACGCCAAGTGTACGAAGCGTGGGAGAGTGACAAGGACTCGAAATACAACACAACCTGGCGGCGGTTACAGAGCAGGACTCCCTTGTAAGCTGGTCAGTCAACTGGATGGCCCAGAGACACTTCCGAAGGCTTACTTGGCAGGAGAGGATGAAGTCGTCGGGAATAGCTGTTCCTGCTATTCCAAAGGTCGAAGCACCAGTACAGGCCTTCTGGTTCGATCAAAGGAGGAAAGGGTTTCACAGGACGACAGCAGTGCAAAGGAGGATTCCTTCAGCGGGTCACCAGCGATTCCTCGGTCCAGCCTCTTGGTTGCAGGATACTTGGCTCCTGTATTCCTTCGTTCGTGAGAACTCAGGAGATCGACATGGTAGTGGTGTTTCCAGCCCCCTCTTATCCATGGTTCCCTTCGCGCCAAAACGGAGGGGAGCCAATGGGAGATCTGCTCATCAACACACAGCCCATACGTGGACCAATCACGGACCACGGTGGTCCCAGGCATTCACACCACCCTAGACTCTCTGGCACCCAGGATGTGTATTGGGACCAGACATCCCAGCCCACACCCTGAGGCACACAAACGACATGTAGAAGCCCACGAAAGCAACCACGTTTCGCGGGAAAGTACATGCCCAAATAAGGAAGGCCCCGGGTCGCTCGACCTGGGGAAGGTGAAGGGAGCAAGACGGTCAGTGGACAGGACAAAGGAGCCTCGTGGTCTGGCCATTTTGGGAGCCAGGCCACCATTTTGGGTTCAGTGCGAAAAACGCGCTCAGAACGCCAAAAGGAGCTCAAAATACACAAAACGATCGCTGCCACCATTCCAGTCCCTGAATGACTTGCACCGATCAAAATACCATCCTAAAAGAGTATCTAGGGCCTGTAGAAGGCTAGAGACCCAAGAGAGCTGTAACTTAGCTTACAGTGCCCTCTTGTGTCATGTTGCACTAAAGCCGCAACATGATAAAAGAAACTACGGGAAACAGCGTTCCCCGGTACTGACTGTCTCAAGGGCATGTCAGTTTCCCCGTAAGAAAAGGAGCGAAAGCCCAGAGGAGTGCGGCAGAAGGCTGCACTTCTCTGGCAAAGTCAAGAACAAGGTGAAAAACAACAGCAAAAAGTTTAGGGGTTGACACATGGAAGGAAAATTACTTACAATTACGAAATCTTTCCTAACACTCGCCCCTCCCAGACTATGGACAGGGGGAACTAATCCACCCCTGGATGAGTCTCTTGTTCAGTTCGGTTAAACATTCTGGACAACCCATCAGCGTTGCTATGTTGGACACCTGGCCTATGCTCAATAGTGAAGTCGAAGCCTTGTAGACTTATGGACCACCTAAGCAACTTTGGATTCTCCCCCTTCATGTTCATTAGCCACTTTAACGGCTTATGGTCAGTTTGCACAGTGAAGTGGGTCCCATAGAGGTAGGGCCTCAGCTTCCTTAGGGCCCACACAACAGAGAAACATTCTTTCTCTACCGTGGACCATCTGAGCTCTCTGTCCTTAAGCTGGCGACTAATAAAACCGATAGGGTGTTCCTTACCCTTCTCATCTACTTGTGATAGTACAGCTCCTATCCCAGTATCAGAGGCGTCCGTCTGCACGATAAAAGGTCTTTGATAATCCGGGGCCCTAAGGACAGGGGCCTGGCACAAGGAGTCTTTTAAGCCATTGAAGGCCTTCTCACACTCGTCGGTCCAAGTTACCTTCTTGGGTTTCTTCGGAGTTGTGAGGGCAGTCAGAGGAGCAGCTATGGTGCCATAGTCTGCCACAAAATTGCGGTAATACCCCGTGAGTCCTAAGAAGGCTCTCACTTGGGTTTGCGTAGTGGGGGTAGGCCAGTCTTGTACTGCTTGTACTTTACTGGGGAGAGGCTGTATCCTCCCTCCACCTACTTCATGTCCAAGGTAAACCATTGAGCCTTGTCCAATCTGGCATTTACTAGCCTTTATGGTCAAGTGGGCTTTCTGAAGAGCCTGGAGCACAATCCCGAGGTGTTTCACATGGTCTTCCCAGGTGGCACTGAAAACTGCTATATCGTCCAGATATGCAAGACAGAATTCGTCCAACCCATTCAACACATGATTCACAAGCCTCTGGAAAGTGGCAGGTGCATTCTTCAACCCGAACGGCATTACCCGGAATTGGTAAAGGCCGTCTGGAGTAGAAAATGCTGTTTTCTCCTTGGCATGTTCTGCTAAAGCTATTTGCCAATAGCCAGCAGTGAGGTCAAACGTGCTGAGGTACTTGGAGGCACCCAAAGTATCCACCAGCTCATCCGTTCGAGGCAAGGGGTGTGCATCTGTCTTGGTGACAGCATTCAGAGCCCTGTAATCCACGCAGAACCTCAATTCAGAAGTGCCTGCCTTTGGAACCAGCACCACAGGGCTGGACCAAGGACTACTAGAGGGTTCAATCACCCCAAGATCTAACATCTTGTTGACCTCGGTCTTAATATAAGACCGTACTTTGTCTGAGATCCTGTATCCCCTACTTTTGGTAGGTACACTGTCTCCTGTGTCAATGTTATGTTTGCACCAAGGTGTCAAACCAGGCGACTGTGAAAACAGGGGGGAAAACTGCCTAAGCAAACTTTTCACCTCAGCCTGCTGATCAGAAGTCAGGTGAGGGGCCACTCGGACACCCTCAAAGGAGCTATCTGAAGGACCGCTCTGGAACAGGTCGGGGAGAGGTTCAGACTCCTCTTCCTCCAAGTCTGACGCCAGTAGCAGTGCTGCGATTTCGACTCTTGGGACGAAAGCCTTCAGCCTATTCACGTGAAACACTTTTGGAGCCTGTCCAGGCCTTCCAAGGTCCACTAAATAGTTCACCTCACCCAGGGGCTCCACCACTGTGTAAGGGCCTGACCATTCGTCCTGTAAAGCTCGAGGCCTTATGGGATTCATGATCAGGACTTGCTGACCAGGTGTAAAGTTGATGAGGGAAGCTTTCTGGTCATACCAATGTTTCACCAGCGCTTGCCCTGCCTTCAATTTATCACTAGCCAAGCCCATCAGAAGTACCATCCGTTTTCTGAGCCCTAGCACGTAATCAACTACATTGGTAGTAACAGGGGGAGTGGGCATCTCCCATCCCTCCTTGACGATGGCTAAGGGTCCCCGTACGGGATGACCGAACAGAAGTTCGAAGGGGCTGAAGCCAACACCCTCCTGTGGTACCTCTCGGTAGGCAAACAGTAAGCATGGTAAAAGAAGATCCCATTTTCTTCTCTGGGGCTCCTCCAGAGCCCCAATCATGCTCTTTAACGTTCTGTTGAAACGTTCCACCAGACCATTGGTCTGGGGGTGGTATGCAGAAGAGAACTTGTAGGTGACCCCACATTCTTTCCACATAGCCTGCATATACTTCGACATAAAGTTGCTGCCACGATCTGACACAACTTCTTTAGGGAAGCCAACCCTAGTAAATATGCCGAGTAAAGCTTTTGCAACTGACTTGGCAGTTACAGTTTTCAATGGGATGGCCTCAGGATACCTGGTTGCATGGTCGACCAGCACCAGGATAAACCTATTGCCCGAGGATGTTTGCGGGTCAAGGGGACCAACAATGTCGATCCCTACCCTTTCAAATGGTACCCCCACAACTGGGAGCGGTACCAACGGAGCTTGGATTGTCGCGCCAACCTTACCAGACAACTGGCAGGAGGCACAACTCCTGCAGTGACTTTCTACTTGCACCCCCATCTTGGGCCAGTAGAAGTGCATGGATAACCTTTGCTTGGTCCTCTTCATACCAAGGTGACCAGCAAGGGGAACTTCATGCGCCAACTGCAGGAGGAAGGGCCTAACAGCAAGGGGAACCACCAACCTCCTATGGTCTCCTTCTGTAGACTCTGTGGGCTCACTATACAGGAGTCCACCTTCCCAATAAATCCTATGCTTCCCAGGAGGTTCACCCTCAAGCTGGGAGCAGGCCTGTCTCCTTAGGCCTTCCAGAGATGGGCACTCACGTTGGCCTTTACTGAATTCGTCCCTATCAGGACCTCCTTCAACTAACAAGTCTTTTAGTTCAGGATGATCGTTGGGGTCGAATACTTCAGGCATCGCCACCTCCTCGTCAGGCCCGGGCGATTGACCAACTTCCTCCACCGCAGTGGTAGGCGAGCTCGGGGGAATATTCTCTTTCCCTCGTCGTGACTCCTTTCGCCTTGGGTTTCCCCTTTGGCTGGGGCGGCGTATTGGACTTGGCCAATGCTGCCCGTGCTTGAGACCGTGTGTAGGGTCTTTCGGCAGTGTCTCCTACGAGCCCTAAAGCTCTGAGATCATTACCCAACAAGACCTTTCCCGGGACGTTTCTCTGAATGCTCACTGGAATCCTGACTGCTGTACCATTTAAAGTAAGATTTACAGGTATTACTGGAAACATACGGAGGGGGCCGTCAGCCAACTTAGTGGGCATCAGAGTAGCTCTGGCAACTTCCTCTGAGTCTACCAAGGTAGAATCCACTACAGTGCGACTGCACCCACTATCCCTAAGAGCTGGAGTATCCACTCCATTGATCAGCACACTGTCTTTAAAGTAGTGCTTGGTATTATCCGGAATCCTAGCATAAGCCTCTGCGACTTTAGGCTCCCAGGAACCCAGGGACACTAAAACTACCTCAGCCTCTATTCCGCTGGGAAATGAGTCTGAGGAGAAGGATGCTCCTGTAATCTCTTCTTCCTCGTAGGAGGAGAAGGCCAGATTAGCGGAGTGGACCCCCAAAGGTCTAACCTTACACCGGGGATCCCCCTTCACATGGTCAGTTGCTCCACAAGAAAAACCAGCCCCAGTGGGTCTGTTTACGTAGGGAGGCTTATTGTAACCAGAGTTCTGTTTCGGAGGCTGACCTCCACTACCCTGTGAGTTCTCTTGTGTCTTACCCTTGTTTTTCTTTTTGTGGCCCTTATGGGAAGAAGATTTAGCAGATTCCCCACCCTCCATATCTTTGGACTTTTTCCCTTCCTCCTGCTTACCAGGATGAGTTTTGTCCTTATGGGACACTCGATGTGACACCCATAAGTCTGCTGCAATGGCCAGCTTCTTAGGATCTATCTCCTTCGAATCGGCCAAATGCTGCTTAAGCTCCGGGGAAGAAGAAGCAAAAATGTGTTCCAGCATGACAAGATTTATCATGCCTTCGAAGGTAGAAACCTTATAACTTTCGACCCAGCCAGTTAAGTTTTTCAAGGATTCAGCGACATAAGATACCCAAGTACCACCTTCCTTTTTCTTATACTCTCGAAAACGCTTTAAATATTGGGCCGGAGTCTTCCCAAACTTTAAAATGAGAGTTTGCTTTAACATTGCGAAATCAGCTCGCTCAGCCTTCGACAGTTCCATGATGGCACTACAGCCAGAATGGGGCAGTCTACTGAGCAACCACGCAATCTTATCAGCATTGTCAACTTCTTGAACTTCGCATGCATACTCAAACGCATTCAGCCAGTTCATAATGTCATTCCTTTCTTCATACACACTGAGCAGATCTTTCGGAAACCGTGGATGAGAGGAAGCCCCAGACCCATGTCCAGGACCCTTGGACCCATTTGCAACCTGAAGCTTGGCCAGTTCCAACTGGTGATCCCTGTCTTTCTGTTTTTCTGCCTGTTCGATTTTAGTTTGGCTATGCTGAATTCAAGCTCCTGCTGCCTAAACCGCAGCTCTTGCTTCTTGAATTCAAGCATAGCCTCCCCATCAGCACTGGCAGAGGAAACATTAGACATCTTGTCCTCCCTGTCCTCGTGGTCGCGATGGATCAGTGCAGCGGCAGAACCGTCGGTTCTACCAGTGAGAGCAGCCCCACCACCTTCCGCACTGTCCTCAGAAGTTATAGCGTCAAGCTGCGCTTCTTGCCACGCCACGATTCTCTGGATCATTTCCAATTTTGTGCCTTGAGAGGAAACACCTCTCTCCGCACACATCTTTTTCAGCGTTTCTGATTTGGAAGCATTTAAAGTTAACAAGGTATTTGTTTCCATACTGTTTGATAGGACTATGGCCTTTTTAATGTTATACTACAACAATTCACTACGTGTACTGGTTGGAATAACCTGAAATGCCTTAGTTCGAGCGCAACACTGGATACCTTCAGTCGTATCCCACCGCTGTACACCAATTTGTTAAGACGGATTTCTGAACTCTGTCCTGGTGGCGCAGAAGTTCAGAAGGCCAACCTAATTACTTGGAACAGGGTAACCTCTGAACGAGCCAGACCAATCAAAGTAGCGATCGCGGCGGTCAAGACTAGGTCGCAAGAGGGGTGAGGGTGACTGAAAGCCCGCAATGAGCACACAAAGCAAGAGCGCTTACAAACTACTCCAAACAGTTGTTATATCAAAAAATATATACACATTTATTTTAAGGCCTTTAAAATAATGACCGTAGCGAGAAAATCACAATATCACAATATTAAGCCAACACATACCATATCAACACAATATATATACAAATACGACAGTCTCAAGCATTAGAGGCACGAAATGTGTAGTCCACCTGCAAGGGAAGGAAAACAGGCAGTGTGATAATGCTTTAGACTCAGTTCGCCTTCAGAGGCACCTAACTAGATGGAAGTCCGAGCCCTGCGAAGAGTGGAGCCTTGTGCTCAAAGTACCTGCACACGCTGGTGCCAACCGGCAAAAGGAGAAGCTCTTCGGAGGAAGTCAGGCAGTTCGGGTTAGTGCACAACAGAAGAAGAACAGGTTCCGCGACTCAAGCGCAGCCTCCACAGCGAGCAGAAGCAGAGCGCGAGTACGGACAAAATGGTGCTGTTTTTACACAGCGGGGAAAAGCAATGGGCTACTGCAGGAGGGCGACCAGATCCTAGCTATACTACTCACCGGTCCCCGATGCAAGCAGACCCAGGCTTCTCCACGTTAGTTTCAGCAGCTGGCAGGTTCAGAAGAGTCGGGAAATGCCTCGTCGTCGTGTAGAGCAAAAAGACGTCCCAATCAAAGAAACCTGCACAGTTTGTTGCCGCAGCAGGACAACGGAGCGGCCGTGTGTATCTGAGCCAAATGTACACTCCTCCCTTCAGACTTGGGAACGCCAAGTGTACGAAGCGTGGGAGAGTGACAAGGACTCGAAATACAACACAACCTGGCGGCGGTTATAGAGCAGGACTCCCTTGTAAGCTGGTCAGTCAACTGGATGGCCCAGAGACACTTCCGAAGGCTTATTTGGCAGGAGAGGATGAAGTCGCCGGGAATAGCTGTTCCTGCTATTCCAAAGGTCGAAGCACCAGTACAGGCCTTCTGGTTCGATCAAAGGAGGAAAGGGTTTCACAGGACGACAGCAGTGCAAAGGAGGATTCCTTCAGCGGGTCACCAGCGATTCCTCGGTCCAGCCTCTTGGTTGCAGGATACTTGGCTCCTGTATTCCTTCGTTCGTGAGAACTCAGGAGATCGACATGGTAGTGGTGTTTCCAGCCCCCTCTTATCCATGGTTCCCTTCGCGCCAAAACGGAGGGGAGCCAATGGGAGATCTGCTCATCAACACACACACCATACGTGGACCAATCACGGACCACGGTGGTCCCAGGCATTCACACCACCCTAGACTCTCTGGCACCCAGGATGTGTATTGGGACCAGACATCCCAGCCCACACCCTGGAGGCACACAAACGACATGTAGAAGCCCGCAAAAGCAACCACGTTTCGCGGGAAAGTACATACCCAAATAAGGAAGGCCCCGGGTCGTTCGACCTGGAGAAGGTGAAGGGAGCAAGACGGTCAGTGGACAGGACAAAGGAGCCTCGTGGTCTGGCCATTTTGGGAGCCAGGCCACCATTTTGGGTTCAGTGCGAAAAACGCGCTCAGAACGCCAAAAGGAGCTCAAAATACACAAAACGATCGCTGCCACCATTCCAGTCCCTGAATGACTTGCACCGATCAAAATACCATCCTAAAAGAGTATCTAGGGCCTGTAGAAGGCTAGAGACCCAAGAGAGCTGTAACTTAGCTTACAGTGCCCTCTTGTGTCATGTTGCACTAAAGCCGCAACATGATAAAAGAAACTACGGGAAACAGCGTTCCCCGGTACTGACTGTCTTAAGGGCATGTCAGTTTCCCCGTAAGAAAAGGAGCGAAAGCCCAGAGGAGTGCGGCAGAAGGCTGCACTTCTCTGGCAAAGTCAAGAACAAGGTGAAAAACAACAGCAACAAGTTTAGGGGTTGACACATGGAAGGAAAATTACTTACAATTACGAAATCTTTCCTAACAGTCTTCTTTATGGCCTGGGTCTGCACGAAGGGGGCAGGTTTATAGAGATGAATGGCTTTCTGCTGCCAGGCCTTGAGCTGGGCCGCGACAGGGTCAATGAGGTAAGACGGAAGACAGAAGATACAGTGCAAAGTTTGTAGCATTTGCGCGGCTAGTCTCCCATGGGAACCAGACGGCTGCAGAGATGACAGAGAGGAGGAGGCTGGGGGGAGTAGCTTGTTCGCTGTGCGCACCTTGCGGGGAGAGCTGCAGGCCTGTGTTCTAATTTCCATGGCTGACCTACCATTATGATAAAACAAAATGGAGCCGGTGGCACCCAAAATGTAGTCTGGTTCAACACTAGTTTAGGCTATCAGGGGGTCACAGTTCCTAGGGGTATTCCCGTGCGAGTGCTCCGGGGCCGGGGCCCTGAACCCAAAGCAGTCAAATCAGGGCCTATCCAGGAAGTGTGTTGTCTAAGAATGGAGGAGGGGGCTCCAAGACCCCCTCCTCCCACACACAATGTAGGTCCATGGACAGGCTGCTGAAGCCTTAAAGCAGACATATTCTGCAGTAACTAAGGGGTTCATGGTCAAATTATGGAAGTCACCTAATTATCCCAACATTTGCTACCCTGTCCAAGTCCTTACTCACGAAGGTCCTTAATTTTGCAGCCGCTCGCCCCAACCCCCAACACCTTTCACCACAGTAATCGATCCAATCCTCGATTTAACAACCACCCCACCACAGTAATTCCAAATGATCAAATCCTCGATTTAATGACCACCCCACCACAGTCATTCCAAATGATCCATTCCTTGATTTAAGGACCACCCCATTTCTCTCTAGACACTTACCAATCCACTCAAGTTTTCTTTCTGTTCTCTGGCCAGGTGGTTCCAGAGACACTTGCTGGGCTTGTTCTCCTGCTGCAGAGGTGTCCCTCATGCTGGGCTGAGGAGCGTGCAGTTGGGATATCCAACCCGGCAGGAGGCTATTCGAGGTCAGGAAGATGCTCCTATGCAATAAGAACATCCTCCAGGTTGGGGTGTATTTTTCCCCCGGAAGAGCCAGCAGAAGGTTGGGGTGTATTTTTCCCCCAGAAGAGCCGTCACAGGAAACTAGTGCGGTCACTGGCTTCTGTGATACTAGGCTCTCCTATCCCCTGGTCTGCGGGTAGGTAGGGGAGTCCGGCAAGGGCCTCATTTCGGGGCCACGTAGGGTGATATCTGCCCGCTTCAGCCCACACATTTTTGGTGTGTTGTATAACATAGCAAGCTCAACAGTAAGGCCATTGGGCGAACATAAATACAGTAGACCGACTATAGAGTAAGCCAGTGTGCCATCCACTGTTACCCAGAGAGCCCACCTTGATAAAGTCCCTACTGTTCTTAAAATCACACCATGTAAAGCAGTCCACTGCTTCTTACCTAGGTTTGCACTTTTGAAAAACCTATGCAGGGCAGCGGCCAACTCCTACATAAAGTATGTAATACCATGATCTGTTGAAAGTGAGTGTCCATGCCATCGCTGGTGAAGAGGAGCAGCTGAATAACTCTGCAGGAAGTCCCATCCCCCTGCTACCTGTATGCTGGCAGCCTGAAATTGTGCCATTGACACCAGCAGTTATGACTGTTCCGCTGCAAATCTTCGAGACAAGGTATCCACTAAGAAAACCCTATCAGATGTATTCCCGAAGAGATGACAATCTCGTAGCGGAGGTTCATGAAGAAATATGAAAAGAGCAAGCAAAGGAGTTTATGATGTCAAAAGATATGAGCATGACGCAAGAAGAAGACTGGCTGAAGAAGAAAGAGAGTGTATGGACCTTATAGAAACTGATGACTAAGTAAGGAATCAAGTAAACCTCAGATGCAAAATAAAGGTTGCACGTGTGAAAAGCACTGCAGAAAATGCAAATTGTTAAATAACTGTATAGATGCAGAAACACAAGTAGATCAAGTAATCTTAGAAGCTGGCTATACGCAGTGAATAGACTACAGGCGGAGCCGCCCTTACATAGAAGCTGGACATTGGTGTGTCACAGCAAAGAATTAGCTGGGATCGTGGGAGAGTCGAGAAGAGCTGTCTGGCCTAGTGTAGAGGATGTAGCAGCCTAGTGTAGAGGATGTAGCAGCCATGACTGGTTATCTATTCTTGAAGGCAGTAACTGGGAGACTGTAACGCTCACCTGGTATCCACAGGGACACCACCCGATCTGGTTGGACTGCCTTTGACCCGGATCCTTCTTCCCTGGGTTCCCACTCTGCCAAGGATCTGATCTGGAATACAGGAGTTTTGGATTAGCCCACAGTCTCCTCTTCTCTGGGCCCACCTCCCTCGTGAACCCTCAGATTCCCCGTAGAGCCTTTCTCACCTAGGATTCGGATATGGTGTGCTCTCCGTCCTGCAACTCTGTGCAGGGGTGCGTTGTGGTTGGGGGGGCTTAGAAGCCGAATTGCTTCACTGGCGCGGGCCCGTGAGTCCAGTCCTGCTGCGACTCATTTCTTCAGGTAAGTCTTTTGCTTGGTTTATTGGTCCTTGATTGTTATTTCCCCTGTTAATGTCTTGCATCTCCCTAGGTGTGGAAGAATGGCGGAGGCGCCCGAGCATGCTGGGGCTGCGCCTGAGATGGTAGGTGACTGTGCAAAGCGCGGCGCTATGTGTGCTTTTATGATGTGCTAACCTGTTCTTCTCCTTCACAGGTCGCCGTGATGTTGCAGATGATGGCTGGCGAAAGGATGCAGAGCGGTGAGAGGAAAATGTCCGGCTCCACCGTCGAGTAAGTCTGCGACAGATTGATGGAAGGCCACGATGCGAATAAGCCCACAGCGACTTCTGTTCAGGTAAGCGTTTTTGCGAATGATGGTTTAAATGAAAATGAAACGCTTACTAATATCATCTTTCGTTTCCTTTCTTCCCTTCAGGTAGATTCCAGAGGGAGCGTCTGCCATGGTGCAGGACACTGGAGTGAACAACAGATGCTGGATTCTCACAGGTAAGGATGAATAATGCTGTTCTGCTTCTTCTCTCCACAGGTACAGGCCCGAAATGCAGAGATCAGTCCTCGGTGAACGTCACGCTGCAAGTGCAGAGCAACGCGAAGCGTGTTCTGCAGCTCGGCCGTGGCTTTTATAGTCTGTAAGCATCCCAGGTATCTTCAGGCCTGACCACACCCAAAAAGCTAGACCGCATGGTTCAGCTCTGGGGATAATGGCTTCTCTATTAATAACATGAGCCTGGCGCCATAAGCGACGGGCCTGACTCCACAAGAGTCTTTGGAAGCATGATTGGGCCCTTGGGGCCCCACATGAGTACTGTGATGTGGTCCTGAGGACCCGAATGTCAGGACCAGGGTCTGTGGTCGTGACGGAGACACTGAATCATCCCTTGTTAAGGTGCAAAGCAAGAACACCATGAGTGCCAAGTTTTATTTATTTAAGATAATTAAATGGTGCAAAATGGGCCGAATTGCGGTCTCCTGTCACAAGAGCCAAAGATGAAAATAGATTTGGGCATACAGTTCCAGAACTATGATAAGCATGTGCCCGCACTCCCTTACATTCTCAGAGATGAGAATACATTGCAAGGCCAAGTTCAAAGACAATCTTCATGACAGATGGCATGGGTGATGAGATGTTGGGCTAATTGGGTGGGGAGGTAAAGTCAAGTCCACCTCCTGACACCTGGGGTATGACCTTAGTGCTACTAGTGGGCCGAATGTTTCAGACAAGCAGTAGCGTGCCAACGAATCGTAGAGGGCTATATAAGGAAGGGCCTTATAGTTTAAGAGCCAATAATGTATCATGTCTCTGCTAATTGTTGAAGATGACTTGGACTAGGGGTGAGCATGAGATGTCCACCTGACATTAGATGTCCAATCACAACCTACCCCCTAATAGAAAGTATACTTCGATGTTCCCTTTGAGCGTTTCACAACCCCATGTATGTTTCTCTTATTTGCCACGTAGTATGACGTCACATATGATGAAATTTAGCTATAAAAGTATGATATTTTGTATGAAATGCTTTTAGAGAATGCTGTGTGGCGTCCGTTGATGTCCGTTATAACTCCCTGTTTTAGACAAATGATATTAAAACAGACAAACCTGTCATCTTCCTGAGTTGGTTCTGTTATTTGGTGTAAGAGTTACTGTGCTTCCCACCCACTGCATGATATGCTACACAAAGGACCTTATGTTCACGTGGTAGCAGTGTCGGATGGTTCCAAAAGATCCAAACCCGTTTGCCTCCAGAGTTTCGGACAATCGGGAATCCTCTGCGATCTAGCCAGAACATTGCAGGGTTTCCCTGTGGAGAGCGGTCGGATAGAAATCTTGCAAGAATGACGAAAGCGGTGGGAAGCGTCCCTCTTTGACGAAATCCCTACCTGGTTTGCACAGCGCTCTGCAGATGGAAGGTGAAAGTGGTTGGTTGGAGGAGGAGACGATACTGAATGCCTTGAGTCAATCGACGGATGAATGCTGAGTAGACTAAGGGGAATGGCAAATTAAGGGGACGGGGTTGTGATAAATTTGAGTAACGGGAAATATTGTATGAAGAGATAGTTGCGCCTAGACGACTGACTCAAGGGAGCTGCAGAAGAACTCGTCTCACACCCCAGCGGGAGTCAATAGGCCACATGTGAACAGGTTCACATAAGGAGACGATTTAAACCCTGTGACAGGGTAATTGAATAGAGGTGGGGAGAAAAATGGTGATCACAGGGTGTTTTAATTAAACGTGTAAAGCCAACTAGTCTGTCTGTCTGTATTATGTGTTGAGTAAAGGCGTTGAAAAGAGATTACATTTGTGAAGGAATTAAGACGAAGTTAAGGAGCTATAGTGGCTATCTAGTGAAGTGGTTGGTACCAATCCAGAGATAGACAGAAATAAGTGAAAAGGTAGAGGTTTGAGCGGCGATTGTTGAAGTGCACTCATATTTATTGTTTTAAAAATTTATTAAAAAAGGTGGTGAAAGTATTTTATAAAAACTGGTAAGTATTGACCATCAATTGAGACTTACCACAATGGGAGACACTTCTCTGATGCACTTATGCAAGACAATGCCAAAGCACATGCCCAAGCTCAAACAGTATAGTGCTGAATGGGTGAAAGGCACGGCAGATAAGATGTTCATGCCGTGGCCACAAGCGGGATGACTGTCAAAAGCGGTATTGCAACACATGACCACATACCTGCAGACTGCGTACACAGGGAAGAAAGTAGAAAAAGACTAGCAATTCTAGAGCTCTGGAAAATGTACCAAAAAGAGAGAGAGGATCCGCTACCTGAGGAGAGGATGCTTAGCCAGTGTAAGTAGGAAGGAGTCGAGCCTTCCGCTCCCCTTATCTTGCCTGAAGTGAAAGGCGCAACTGCGGAAGAAGTAGGGTTGTATCCTTTAAAGGAACTGAAAGCAGCGACATGGTATAGTAACCCTATATACCAACTGCCCACTTATAGCAGTGATGATAGTCCAGAGGAGATCTTTAAGATCATACAAGATAAAGAAGAGAAGAGGGAGAGATCGAATACATCGACAGAATTAGAAAGGGAGATTAAGAGATGGAAAGGGGAGAAGGATAAAGCTGATTAGGTAACGCTCATGCAGAATGAATGAATGGATGGGAGGACAGATATTACTCAAGCTAGATGGAAAAAAGCATTGAGGAAGTAAGGCAAAGAAAAGGCAAGGATGAACAGGATAGAAAAGACAGGGAATGGGAAAATAAATTGAAGGAAGATGAGCATAGACGCAAGAGCAGGGAGTGGCGAGGACAGATGTATCGGGAGGAGCAAAGAAGAAAGAGGAGCGAGCAAAGAAAGTACGACAATAGGCAGAGAGCAATGCAAAATAGGGATAAAAGAGAAAGAGAGGAGGAAGAAGTGCAGAATTAAGGGACACAAGTATACAAAGGTGAAGAGAGGAAGAAGAAAGGAGGGCAGGAGTGAGAATTAGAAGGGAGGTGAGAAAACAAAGGAAAATAGATGAAGAATTAGAAAAAAAGAAGACAGCAGGATTTTGATATTAGCCTTGTTTGTAAAGAACCAGTAGAGCCAAACCCAGCAATATGATGGGATAGAATAGAAGAGTTCCTCCTGTTAAAGGGAGCAACATCAGGGGCATCTAAAATAGTTTTGGAGGACGAAAACGTTGATATAGGAAGTGTCAGAGACAGGATCGATAGGGTCTATCAAGAATTAAAAGAAGGTAGCAAAAATGAGAGCAGAGGGAAGGGGGATCAAACCCTAGTATTTCAATCACGAAGCAAAGGAGAAAATCCATTTACCCTAGAGCACAAAGCTTTGTCCTTAAGTAGACTAAACTTGGTTGTGGTTGATGGGGATGAGAGTCACACTAGTTGAGGACTAGACGTATCAGACGAAGATAGAGAATCTTTCCTTGGGGAAGAGGTAGGGAGCATGTGTGCCCATCAAGGGAAGCCTGCAGACAGATAAGGAAGTAATATGGTTAGATCTAGAGCAACCTAATGATTGGACGCCAGATCACATAGCATATACAGAGCATCCCCGAGGATGATAGTATAGTAAGAACGGAGAATCACCACCATATGTGAGCAGGACATGATCGCTAAAAGCGAGGAGACGGTCAGGGACGATTGTCCCCGCCATGGATACGTAGACGATGGGACCCTACTGCGGGTTAGGGTTTACGCAGTTTCCTTTATTGGAAAAAGGGGGAGCAAGACCACAGTATATTCCATGGCCGCATATGGATAAGGATAGTTTAAGGTGCAAGCTCCCCGAGTTTGACTTTGGCCGCTGGGAAATGGATATACAAGTTGGAAGAAATGACAGGAGGGAACACATTGACCATAGGGGACATTAAGGGTCCCTTGGCAGCTATTCTTGGGGAGAGAGCTGATGACCTATGGAGAATAGCAGGCTGTTAAAGTGTGACAGCACAAAACACAGTGCATGACGGAGCGCCGTTTAATACCTAGAGCAGATGTGCAGAGGGCTCTCAGGGTACAGTATCCTGATACATCAGATATGGGTGCAATTATAACATGTAAGATGAAGACCCTATTGCTTACATTCAAGAGCGATGTCAACTTGAAACGCGCGGGCCGTGGGAAAAAAACTGTGGCATTATTTTACCACATTTTATGTCTAGGGTTGCCCGAGCCAGTACAAAGGGAGATGAAGAAACAAGTGGCAATAGAAGCAAAACCATGGGCTGAAATACAGCTGACAATAGTGCATCACTGTCGGTTGTTGCACGAGAAAAATAATAAGAAAAATGAGAACAGCAAAATTGAGTAAGCCAAGTTAGTTCAGAAGAAACTGTCAATATTAGCCATAGAAGGGGCGGTGTTGACAAGTGGAGAAGGACTGGGAATGCAGGAAGCAGCAGGTGTGTCACAGACAAATAATCAGCGCCTGTTCAACCAAGGTGGCTATGGGTTTGTACCAAAAGGCAGAGGTATGGGCTATGGAGGAAGTGGGACATTGCAAAATTATCAAGGTGGGTTGCAAACTGCTAAGAATGAGAATCATAACACACAACCGTACTTGTAATATATACAAATAACCTCCTATCCGTTATTGCATATGTAAATGATTCTGACTGTGTAACTAATTATTGTATATTACTGTACACACCTCTCAACGGCTGGCAATTTCTCACCCAATGCCACTGCGTGGATCGCATCCTTTCTCAGTGGTAGAGCGATGAAAGTCTTCTCAGACCAAGCCTGCGCACAGCCACATCTAATTAAGTGTGGGATTCTGCAAGGGTCCTGCATCTCACCCACCCTGTACAACCTATTCACTAGATCTCTATTCAAATACCTCGACCTGATGGGCTTCACATACACCAATTATGCCGACGATACGCAGGTCCTCATCCCCCTTACAGGCGACTACGAGACCGACCAAAAAACCCTCAATTCCATTTGCACCACCATCCAGACATGGATGGGCGAAAACTGGCTCTGCCTTAACAGTCAAAAGACCAAACTTCCTATCATCGGCCCTCCGACCACAATCAAAAAAATGGGTTCCCACCAATATGACTCCTTCCTCATTGACAGCTCTCGTATCCCTGTATCCCAGTCAGTCAAAGCATTGGGAGTTTACTTGGATTCCAGTCTCACCATGACAAGACAGGTGAATGCAATTTCATCAGCGGCAGCCTACCACTCAAAACTTATCACTGCTGCCAGGCCCTTCCTAATGCAACAAAACTCCCTCACCATTGCCAGAGCAATCATAGGTTCACGCCTAGATTACTACCAAGCACTCCTACTAGGCACGTCAGCAAGGAACATCAAGAAACTTGAAACAGTGCAGAACAATGCACTTAGAGCAGTCATAGCGATCTCTAAAAGAGACCACATCTCGGCTGGCAGGAAATCCGTCCACTGCCTACCCGTGAAAGAACGCATCCTCTTTAAATCCCTTGCACTGACCCACAAATGTCGCCATGACACAGCACCTCGCTACCTCGCGCAAAGATTCTCTGCGCCCCCATCAAGCAGACCGGCTAGATCCAGCCATACTAACCGACTTTCCATTCCTAAAAGCCTTAGTATTAGAGCAGGCGGCTCTAGCTTCCCACTACTAGCGGCAACCAACTGGAACCTGTTACCTCCCGCTATCAGAGGCATTGAATCCCACACGGTCTTCAGAAAAGCAATAAAAACCTTGTTGTTCGTGTAAACTGCCACAATATCTGTACTACATGCTTCGACTCCTCTTTGTGCTCCCGCTCGTCTTGTGAACTTGTAAGGCATACGACCACTGTAACAATGTCTGGAAACAGTGTATAACATATGTATCAACCCCAGCCCCTGTAACTAAGTCACATTCTTGAAACAGCGCCGCGATGCCTCCGGGCTGCCAGGCGCTTTACAAATATAACCGCTTTTTGTATGTAATTGTAATACAATGACCATGTAACTAAGCAATGTGCCCAGATGCCTTAGGGCTAGGCTGCGCTATATAAATAAATAAACGAGGATTTAACCATTTAACCAAGGGGGATTAGTCAGGTGGCCTCACCCTGTGTGTTGGACTTGTGGGATGACAGGGCACATTGGACGCGTAGATGGGAGTCAAGGGAATGACAGAATGGCCAATTTTCAAGAGGGTGCTTATCCTCCACCATATAGCACACAAACTATAGACGGGTCTGCCCAAGATCAGACAGTGTATCAGACACAAGCGCAGTGAATGCCGCAGGCACAGCAACCACAGCAAGTGCAAATGAATCCACCACAAGGGCAATCGCAACAAGCCCCCATGCAGACACAGCAGTATGCAAACACAGGACAATTAGTGATACCTAGGATAGTAGGTGCCACTGTTCTAGGAGGAAATCCATTTACAGGAACAGGGATATGCCTGTACCCACAATAGGACACCTCACAGGGCGACTTGATGTGTTCAGTACTATCTGTGACACCAAACCCCCAAGAGGAACCAAGGGTTGATGTGATGATAGGAGGCAAATCTTCTTCTTTTCTATTTGACACTGGGGCTACTCGTTCATGTATACGAGAGGGAAAATATCCAATATCGGGAATTGTCATGAATGCTCAAGGGTTCTCTGGAGCTACGAGTCGAGTTCCTTTTACTGATGAATTAGCAGACTCTATAGGAGAGTGTGACATGCGTATTCCTTTGTTGTATTCACGACAGACACGTTAACATTTTGGGAAGAGATTTGGTGACAAAACGTAACATGACAATTTCATTTACTGACAAAGGATAGTGTGTTCCACACCAGGAATACACTACTTAAATGTGAGCGAATTTATACTGGTGTTCACAGGGCAAGTGGCTCTGTGAGGCGTTCCAGTAGAGCCAGACGTTTTACTTTATCGGGTGAGCATTCTAGTGACATGGCTACCTGGCATAGTTGGAAAAACTGTGAGAATGTCAGGTCTACCTAATGAGTTTTTGTTTAGACCACAGATACCTATGGACGAAGAGGGGGGACAGACAATCCCTATAGAGCTAAAAGCAGCCATAGTACGAAGGGAAATGGTAATGCTCGAAGGAATGGATGATGAGGGTAGACCATGGAGGACAGTAATAGCGCTTGAAGCAGGGTACAGGTTGACTGACATTACTGATCACATGTTTAGAGAGGACCGAACAGATGATGAAGTAGTGTTCTTTGTGAGCATCACATATTGGATAAGAATAGAGAAGAGGGAAATCCCACAGCAAATGGCAATAATGCGGCACATCCAACATTTTTTTAGGAGGATTTAGAAAAGGTGCCCAGTGTCCTGTGGACCACAAGCCTTTATGACATCGGACTGTTGAAGTGAATAGGGGAAGTCAAACTAAACTTGAAGCCAGGGTCGCTTTCACCTCAAGCAAGACAGTACCCCATGTCTCGAGAGGCTGATGAAGGTATCTTTAAGACCATTTCAGCACTAATGAAACGGGATTCTGGTGCCATCAGAATCATCGTGCAATACCGCGGTGTATCATAAGGGAGGGCTGTGGATACGTATTCAAGACATGAGACCGATTAACCGGATTGTAGAGGCAGAGTTTCCTTTAGTTCCTAACCTGGCAACAATACTATGTAGTATCCCAGTAGAAGCTTGATATTTCACGGGGATCGATTTGAAAAATGCATTTTTCTCAATCCTGTTGCACAAAGACTCACAAGATTTGACTTCCTTTACGTTCCACCAAGCTCGACTGAAACACAATAGGCTGCCTCAAGGGTACTGTGAGTCTCCATCAATCTTTAATAGCGCCCTCCAGATGGATCTAGGCAATATTGATCTTAAAAGTGCAGTGATACTGTACATAGATGACATTGTAATTTTTAGCACCACGGAGGATGAGTGCAGACAAGACTCGTTTCAGTTGATGACTATTTTAGCAGACAAAGGATATAAGGTAGACAAGGAGAAACTACAGTAATGTCAAGAAGAGGTGTTATACATAGGAAAGTTGATTTCACATGAGGGGAAAAAAGGTGACACCTGAAAGGGCTGAGGCAGTTATGAAAACCGCAAAACCAAACACAGTAAAACAGTTGCAACCGTTTTTGGGGCTATGTAATTATGTTAGAGCCTGGGTGTTTGACTACAGTACGTATACGAGACCTCTCTTGCAAGCTTTAAAGAAAGCACAGGTAAACAAAATAAAAATAGAATGGACTGAGGAAATGGAGGAGGGTTTTGAAGAGTTGAAAAA
Source organism: Ambystoma mexicanum (assembly GCF_040938575.1). Classification (NCBI taxonomy): domain Eukaryota; kingdom Metazoa; phylum Chordata; class Amphibia; order Caudata; family Ambystomatidae; genus Ambystoma; species Ambystoma mexicanum. Next base: position 384,241,587 of record NC_090925.1, read on the forward strand.
AGCAATGTGTACAGCCCCCGTTTTGGGAATCCCCAATTGAGTTTTATTTATTCTCGCACACAAATGGGACGGTCATGAAAGCAGTGGTTACACAGAGGACTACATTGGGGTACAAACCTTTAGCATATTACAGTGGGATTTTAGATCCAGTTATGAGAGGACACTTTCCTTAGGAACAGTCATTGGAAGCCGCCGTGCTCTCAATTGAGAACTCTGAGTATTGTCATGGCTGCTCTATGACTCTCTTCGTGGAGCATGCTCGGTTTGTCATTTTAGAGAAACCCAAAGGTACATTGACGTCTCAGAGAGCCTTAGCCTATGAAGTAATGTTTTGAAACCAGCGATCAAAATTGTCAGATATAAAATAGTGAAGCCTGCCACATTTGTAGCTGAGCTAATAACAGAGGGCGATCAAGTGCATGACTGTGCTAATTATATTGAATTCTATGATGATATACCCTTTGTGAAGGAGGGGAAATTCTCTTTATTGATGGTTCGTTGAAAATTGATCAGACGAGTGAGGAAAGGCATTCTGGCGCAGCTGTAGTGAGGAATAGATTAAATGGGGAATTTGAAGTTGTAGCAAGTGCAAGGCTGCGTCTAACTTTTCAGTGGAAGCAGCAGACTTGGTAACGCTGTTTGTCGCACTCGAGAAACACGAAGGGCAGGAAGTGACATGTACAGTGACTCCGCCTATGTGACGTCAACCGTACACGCAGGGTTAGCACATTGGAAAAGGAGGGGCTACCTCCTTACGTACTGCACTCCAGTGCAGCACGCATCCTATTTGGACTGGCTAATTAAAGCACTACAACACCCAGTGGCCATTGTGGTTATTAAATGAGCAAACAGATTTTATTTCTTGTAGGAACACAGACATAGAAGCCAAAAGGGTTGCATATTCTCCAGATATCTCTTTGGGAGAGAGAGAGAGAGAGAGGGGGAGAGAGAGAGAGAGGGAGAGAGGGAGAGAGAGAGAGGGAGAGAGGGAGAGAGAGAGGGAGAGGGAGAGGGAGAGGGAGAGGGAGAGAGAGAGAGAGAGAGAGAGAGAGAGAGAGAGAGAGAGAGATGCTGAGATCCGATAATGGGACACATTTTGTTAATGAGCTATTTGAGCAAATAGGGCTTCTATTGAATATTAAGCATTCGTTTTCTTCTGCTTATCACCTGCAAGCGAACGGGATAAGTGAGAGACTCAACAGCCTCCTTAAAGAAAGGATCGCCAAAATCAAATTGACTTTGAAGAAGGGATGGCTATATTGCCTACCCTTAGCTTTATATGCCTTTTGGAATCAGCTTGGTTCGGACCATCACCTCACCCCACAAACTAGTAACAGGGAGGTGAATGAGAATGCCTCTTACACCTCCATCGAGGAGTAGCAGTGATGCCCAGAGTACAGCATCGATATTTGACATGTATGACCTCTAGCATCGCTCTCATTTCAGATCAACTCAAACGTCAGGGGGGTCGGTCTCAGAACACAGATGAAGACAATCAAGCAACCGGATGAAGTCAACTTTTATCAGCACCTAAACTGTTTATTGGTGACACCATTCTGATAAAAAACTTTACCTGAAAGTGGCACGAGCCACGTTTTCATTGCCCTTTTGTCGTTGAAAATATAACCCTCTCAGCAGTAAAGGTCCAAGGCAGACGAGCTTGGCTTCATTTGAATAATACAAAACCGTATAAAGGCGAGACCGCCCCTCCCACTGTTGCCGATCCAGAAGCAAGACAAGAAGAAGAATTTCAGCGTTTGCAGACTCGATCGATGACGAAGAAGAAGGATGTTAAAGCTACCAGCTGTTAATGCTGATTTTTGCATTTGAACCATGACTAAATCAAACTCTCTATAGATATTTTAGCAAGAGTGCAACTCTTTGCTGAGAGGATACAGGAATTTTGAAAAATGAACTTTATGAATCACATGGACATGTCAAAGTTAGGCTTCAACAACAGTTTTTTATTAAGAATTGGAAACGAGATCAATATTCAGATTCATTTCTCACTGGATATCTATTTGGTTAGCCCTATGGACCTCACCGACAGGGATGTACATCGGCTTGTGTTAGCTGTTTTTATATTTATCCTTCAAGCTTATCCTGCTTTTGTCAGAAGAAACATTGCAATTCACACTTTTTTACAGGACCCTAAGAATGGCCCTGTAATTAGAAGGCTGTTAATTGCAATTATTGAGCACCTACTGCAGTTGCAGGAGTGAAAGAATGTTTCTTATGATTGCATCAGAAATGAGGAATGGTGAGACTAATACGATTTTAGGGAGTGAACGAGCACAGCCAGTACCAGGATGGCGAGAGAGATGGATGACCATGGTCTTGTACATAGTGTATGCAGTTACGATTACTCTTTATGTCTTTCTGTTTCTCCTGTTTCACACTATCACATTAGTCTTGATAAAGCAGATGTCCCTTTGGTTCTCTCCACTATGAGAACTACCTTTGATTCACTTCGTGGTCAGTACACACACTTTGCATTTGGGAGAGTTAGGAGAAATGCAGAAGATAGTGGGGGGATAAACACCTATTTAGATAATACAGCACAATTGGGTAATAACATTTGGTATCAGCACATGAGAAAGGTGGGAGAGAGAGAACATCTAAGGAGAGTTGCTATGTCTGTGCTCTCATACACTTGCCTTGAATACAGTACAAACTTTCATTTCTAGAGAAGTTTCAGGACATGATGCCAGATGTCACATTCACCTTGCAGCATCCATGACTAGAGAACAAGGGAAGTTGGGCCACTTTGCGATGGAGATTGAAATGGTTGTTTCCATTTCAGGATGATTATATCAAGACTACACAGATGGAAAAAGAACCTGCATGGAAAAGCAAGATGCTTACGTATCTGGCGACAGGACTGGACAGAAAGAGGTAGTCATTAAGGAAATGAAGAGATTGGACTGCCCTGACAAAATAGAAATAGCTGGATTGCCTGGATGTTGGGAGCGGACACAAGTCTTCGTTTATGGACGAGTGAAATCCAAGAAGGGATGGAAAGAAGGACTGATGTCCTGTGCAGCTCACCTACTAAAGCCAGAATGCGCGCAAGAGGTGCAGAGAGTGAACGATGGGTGTTTAAAGTCATGGGCCAAACATGCCAAGCTGTTGACGTGGGTAGAAGATGAACCAGGTCCTATGGTTGTGATCCCATTGGCGAATGCAACATTGTGCTTCCGGAGACATGGAAAGAAGCATGTGGGAGACAACATAGGCTGCAAGACTACAGTTGATGTTACTAGAATGGGAGCAGGGACAGCCGTCCTGATGGATCGATACTGGGCTTGTGGGCCCAAGGCCTACATGAAGTTGACCAAGGATTGGGGAGGGACGCGTTCCTTGGTGCTCATCCATGTTCCAGCTTTAGTGATTCCTCAGAGTGACCTGAACTTTGGAGAATTTCCGAAAGTAGATGCCCATTTAAGATGGAGAAGATTGCTCGAATTTCTCAATCAAACAAAGAGGGAGAATTATTTCTCGGCAAAATCAATAGATGCCTTTGATGCTATTCCATATGAGCAGAGGTTATTTAGCCAGACTGCTGCCATATTTACGACTATTTTCAAGCAAGGGATCCAGATGATGGCCAGTGCCAAATGGTTGCATATGACGAGGTGGGAACTTTTGCAGATGATCAACACCACCATAAAGAGATTCAATGTGATCAAAGAAGAATTGAGGGCCATACACTGATGACCCTACAGAACAGATATGTCCTGGACATGATCACTGCGATTGAAGCAGGAGTTTGTGGCAAAATCGGGCCATCATCTTGCACTTTCATACCTTCTCACGATGACGAAAATGCAACCTTGACAGAGGCCCTAACACTGCTGACAAACCTACATAATAAGATGGAAGATGAGACAGAGCACATTGCAGATGACAGTTGGTTTGCGTCCATCTTCTCATGGATTCCACAATGGATGGGGAACATCTCCAAGTTTCTTGGAGCTGTATTAGTGATGGCGATGTTTAGATTCTGTGTGATCAGAATAATAATTACACAGTGCAAGAAGACAGCAAAGAAGGCAGTAGGAATGAAGGAATGAAGATCATGATCGATGTCGAAACAGGGTTGGGACCCAAGGAGTTGACTGATGATGATATCAAGATATATATAGAGGCCAGCATCGTAGCACCCGAAGAATCACAAAGAATCACAAGATTACGCAGGACAATGGGTCAATTATAATCTTAATTGACAGTGCAACTACATGACCTGGAGTGAAAATGAACATGTTAAATCAGCAGGTTCCTTGAAAGGAGTGATGAAGATCCAGACCCCGAAGAAACACTTCTTCAAAAGAAGATACCAAAATGTGGAGAGTGGTGGATGTGTGGTCGATGACTCGACCAGAGGCGGGAAGTGTAGAGGAGCAGCCCAATGCATCTGCAGGAAGTCCCACCTCCCTACTGCCTGTATGCTAGCAGCCTGAAATTGTCCCATGTTTGACACCAGTAGTTATTACTGTTCCGCAGCGAATCTTTGAGAGAAGGTATCCAGTAAGAAAACCCTATCAGATGTATTCCCAAAGAGATGACAATCTCATGGAGGAAGTTCCTGAAGAAATGCAAAAAGAGCAGAAGGAGTTGGTGATGTCATAAGACATGAGCATGACACACAAAGAAGACTGGCTGAAGAAGAAAGAGAGTGTATGGACCTTATAGAAATTGATGACGAAGTACGGAATCAAGTAAACTTTCATATGCAAAATAAAGGTTGCACATGTGAAAAGCACTGCAGAAAATGCATATCGTTCGATAACTGTACAGATGCAGCAACGTAAGTAGATCAAGTAATCTTAGAAGCTGGCTATATGTAGTGAATAGACTGCAGGCTGAGCCACCATTACATAGAAGCTGGACATCGGTGTCACAACTTTAGTAAGTTCAAATCCATGGAGAAAAGGGACAAAAGTTGTGTTGCAGCAAAGAATTTGCTGGGATCGTGGAAGATTCCTGAAGCGCTGTCTGGCCTAGTGTCAAGGATGAAGCAGCCAAGGCCGGTTATCTTTCTTGAAGGCAGTAACCGTGAGACGCTGCATAATCCTTTGTTAAGGTGCAAAGAAAGAAATCCATGAGTGTCAATTTTTATTTATTTAAGACAATTAAATGCTGCAAAATGGGCCGAATTGTGGTCTCCTGTCACAAGAGCCAAAGATGAAAATAGGGTTGGGCAAACAGTGCCTGAACTATGATAAGCCTGTGCCCACACTCCTTTATATTCTCAGAGATAAGAATACATTATAAAGCGAAATGTTCAAAGACAATCGTCATAGGAGACAGCATGGGTGATGAGAGATGTCGGGCTAATTGGGTGGGGAGGTAAAGTCAAGTCGACCTCCTGGCACCTGGGGTATGAGGTTACGTGCTGCTAGTGAGCCAAATGTTCCAGACGGGCACAATCGTGCCAACCAATTGTAGAGGGCCATATAACAAAGGGAATGATAGTTTAAGAGCCAACCGTGTCTCTGCTAATTGTTGAAGATGGCTTGCACTAGGAGTGGGCATGAGATGTCCACTTGACATTAGATGTCCAATCACAACCTAACCCCTTATAGAAAGTATACTTAGATGTTCCCTTTGAGCGTATCAACCCCCCGTAGGTTTCTCTTAATTGCTACGTAGTTGGATGTCACGTATGATGAATTTTTGCTATGAACGTATTATTTCTTATGAAATGCTTTGAGAGAATGATGTGCGACGTCCGTTGATGTCCGTTGTAACTCCCTGTTTTAGACAATTGATATTAAAACAGACAAACTTGCCATCTTCCTGAGTTGGTTCTGTTATTTGGTGTTACTCTGCTTCCCATCCACTGCATGATACATTACCAAAAGGACCTTATGTACACTGGCTGCACACTATATCATGTGACGACAGTGCTGCTTTATTCATGACCATCACTGAGCACATTGTATGCTTTAGCACTGTCCCACAAACAACTTGAACAGCAGAGCCAAACAAGTGCAGGCACAACATTGCTGTCATGACAATAGAAGAAATGGAAAGTGGCTTGCTACATGCATATGTCTGCAAAAAATATTCAGTGCGAAAGCATTGGCAATGCTGATGTTCACGTGAGACTTTACAGGAGTTCTCCAGCACACACTGTGGGCCTCATCACGAGTTGGGCCTTAGCCCTTAAATGTGGCAGTAACGCTATTAACGCTGCATTTAAGGGTTGGCCCAATCAAGACTTTGGCCCTGCAGGACGCATTCCCCTCCAGCTCTGAGCTGGAGGTGAATGTGTCGGTGGAAAGGGCATTTTCTGCGCTATTAGCACCCCCCCTTTGCCTCATTGAGTCCAATGAACCCAATGGGGAATGGGGATTTACCGCCTTACCGATACTCCTGATCTGGTGCTAATAACGCTGTACCGAGTAGTGGTAACGCTATTTGCATTGTCAGTATCCTGACAAAATTCCAGCTGGGATACCGCCAACCCTGTGATAGAGCCCACAATCTGTAGTGACCTGACGTTTGGCGAGTCTGCCATTCTTGTGGCCTTTGGTCTACGTTTCTTTTTCCTAGTCCATTTAATTCAGCTTGAGAGGAGGGAGACGTGTCTTTGACTTCTTAGGTTGTACTCGATTTGCTCTATTATGTAAAAGTAAGATCGTTGTCTTGCTCAGAAGTTTCACTCTTCGTAGGCCAACAGAAGCTGGATGTTTGGCCTCTTCTCTCAGAAGAAACCGGGAATAACTGCAAAAGCAAATGCCTGTCTGCTATTTTTAAATCCTACCACACCTAGTCTCTAGACGCTGTGTGACCTAACTTCATTGCACAACCACAGCAAGTGCGGCAGGTAAACTCTGTGCTGCCACACCCCAACATGGTCTCTTATTATAAGCCGATTAGAGCATCGCAGAAACCGAGCTCCAAAGTTAGTCGGTGATGACTAATGGCTCAGTCACAATCCCATTTCGGTTACAGAGGGTGTAAATCAGGTGAATTGGATAACCTTGGCAGTGTCCATCAAAATGCGTCTTGCTTTGAGAGCCATCTTTGTATATGAAGTATTGGGTTGTTCAACCTTCTACACGGCTAATTCCCTTTTCATTAGAAATAAATCCAGTCGAGGAAGGCATAGTCCTACAATGTGTGACTATGTGTAAATATTCATCAACTATTTATGTACACGTGGCTCGACGGCATGTGTCTGCCGGTATTAATCATTCTAAATATGCATGCCATATCATCTGGCCCTATACCATACCTGCATGTGCTCTGTGGGTAAAACAGTAGTTAGTTGGTTATCTTCACTTATAAGGTTCAATGTTGTGTGGGTGTGCAGTGATGCCTCTAAAAGAGTTCTCCCTAATCCTCTGTGATATTTGAGAGGCTTTAGGCATTGGCCAGACTTTGTTTACTCACTTGTATTTCAGGTTTTCATCAGCGTTCATTGTTGTGTATTTTTTCTTGCCTTCATTGTTGTGTATTTTTTCTTGCCTTTCCGCACATCTATTTTAGGGTAGACTGTCAAGAAAAAAATGCACATTAGATTATTGAGAAACACCTATTTGATAGTTTCCGTCATTCCAAGACTGGTGAACATTTTGTTTGGTAGCTCTAAGCTTGGAGAGGTTCACAAAAGCCAGCTTGGAGAGGTTCACAAAAGCCCACTTTCAACCTTCAAGGGTTCAAGCTTATCGAACTTCCATCCATTAGCTTTAAAGATTGCAAGCTTGTGCAATGGCCACTTCTAGCTTCTGTGAATTCTCGCTTGAGGCTTTCCCACCTTTCACCTTCATAGGGCCATAACTAAAAAGATGCTGAGGTCTTTCTCAGGGACGTCAACGTCATTTGGGGGTCGCCAGGGGTCGCAACTGCGACCTCTGTGGTGTCCCTTGCGACCTCTGTGGTGTCCCTTGCGACCTCTACTAAAAAAAAAAATACTTTTTTTTTTTTTTTTTTAAGTTATGCAAGCTCCTGGGCTGTGGCTCTTTACTTCTGGGGTGGCTGGCTTTCTTGTTCAGGCCCCTTAAAAAAAAAAGACTTGAGGCACTTGTTCTTATTTTTCTTCTAACACTTTCAGCACTGACCCTAAATAAGAAAGAATAGGTATACCAAATAATGTGTCTTTCTGGAATTCTATACAGTAATTGCTGGCCTCATTAAATGTTTATTTCAGGCACACTTCAGGGGGTGAGTCACTGATTTAGTCTGTTCTTAAACGCCTCACTAAGCCTAAGCCGTTCATCCTTCTGAGGTCGATAAATGAGTACCAACACAGGTTGGGTGATATTGGGTGTATATTTTTTCTATATAAAGCGCTTAATGATGTGTTATTATATAGCACTTACGCTTATCATTTGGTCATGGACGTCTGCTTGCATACACAGTCATTTGGTAATACGGGCCAATAAACACTGAACTTAATGATACATATGGCGATCCATTCTTGTATGAATGTACATCATATAGTGATATCATAACTATATTTTTCATAGTTTACAATGCTATGTGATGCCACTTCCTGTTTTTTCAACGGGTGAAATGTCGTATATCATCGCTATCTGCTATATCACTTTGGGGCGGGGTCTAATGACATCACTTCCTGTGATGTCATCAGAGGGTCAAGGGTCGGGTGATGTCACTTCCGCTACCCCTGGCATTTTGGTGAAATGACGTCCCTGGTCTTTCTTCTGTGATTCCAAGCGTGAAGAATGCCCTCTGTTAAGGCGAGTCATCCTAGCCACAAGGAACACCCATCCCATGTTTTGGTTTCATGCATGAAGAATTTCTGCGTTTGCGAGTCAGTCAATCTAGGCCTGAGCATTGCCCGCGTTTTCGTTGGATCGGGTGTGAGGAATGCACAACCTTTACCCTCAATGGTTCTAAGCTTGAGGCACGTCGATGCTTTAGCTTAAATGATTACATTTTTGGTCAATCTCAGAGGCTGTGATTATTGCATTAACCTCTTTATTGATCTGCCAGCAGCAAAGAACATGAATTAATACACTTGAAAGAAAAAAGCAGAGGAAAGCACTCTGTAATCAGGCCAACCTGGCCCAGGTGAACCAGTCCACAATTAGCATTCTATTAATGTCCCCGCCGGGAAGGAACTTCCTCTCCTTTGCTGCTATCAGCCAAGCTAAGTACAACCCTGATATTGCTACGTACTTGTATAACGCTTATTTTTCTTTGTGGCTTTGTACTTCTTATTTTGTACTGCCTCTGTACCCTTGTTGGTTACAGGGTAGTGGCGCTGGATCCAGTTTCCATTGCCTGCTGCGCCTGCTCGCAGACCGTTGCCTTCGTGGCTGCATTCAGCGGTACAAGGTGTGGTCTCTGTTGTTTAGCAGAGGGGTGTTTTTCTGGTGTGCACTAGCAGGAGGGTTCTGCTTGACTGCGTTGCGTTGGCACATGTTGGCCTCAACTAGTTTGGTTTCGGCTGCGAGTTCATACTATGCAGGGCAAGAACTGGCCAGGTCACCCAGCCCTGCTCACTGTGTTCTGTACTGTCTCACACGCAGATGTGCAGTCATTGCTGGAGTCTGCCGCTCACGTTTTGTGCCAGCTAGCATTCCGCTGGCGCGCTAAGATTTAGTGTAGTCCTGTCCCCTTTCTGTGTCTACGTCTCAGACTAAAAGAGTCTTCCAGATCCCTGTTGTACTTGTTTTCTCACAGGAGATATTTTCGGGGCCTCATTCATTCCGCTTTGTTAGTTTGCAGGTTACTTTGTGACAACTTGTAGGGATTATGGCAGAGACTAGGGAGGACTCCAGTCAAGATGACGGACCGCCAGGCCTTTCTAGAGACTCATTTGAAGATGTAACTAAAATGCATACCTTTCAACCTGGAGGCTGTTGAGTATTGTCTTCTGCGGTGTCATCCACTATATAAAAAATATCAGATGGACATAAGAGTAAGAAAAGAGTCTTAACCCTCAATGCTATGGCTCCTGATAATGAGCAATTTTTGTCTTCGGAGTTCGGAAAAGACGGGGAAGTTTATGTACAGAAGTCCTCTGGTGGTGCTAGACATATAAAAGTGGTGTATGTGCGTGTCTCAGTATAAGAATGGGACCTGAATTAATGGAAAAGCTTCCATGTCAAAGCAGAAGGAGATAGTTGGAACGCAATAAAGAAAACATGACGTTGCTTTTTCGTTCTCTGGGAGTGAAGCAGGCAGTGAATCAGATACCCCTAACCTGGTTTTGATTTCGGAGGGTCAACATCAGTGTTCATATGACTTTGCCCTCTAAAGGTGAAGATATGCTTCTCATTCAAATGAAGCATCTCAGGCCACACAGAGTATTTTAGATGCACAGGGTTTACCTTGATTTGATTCTTCTAAAGTAGCGCACCCTAGATCCCGGGAATGGGTTCCTCTTCCCCATGTAGCTAAATATTTAGATGTTATGTTGATTTATTCCGTGTACCGCTACCACCCAGGGGCAGTCTCCAGGTGCTCACGTGGCTTTGCAAGAGAGGGGGGTGGGAGGTTAGTGGGGAAAAGGGTGAGAGGAGAGATTCAGAACCAGGATGAACTGGCATCTGTGATTGTTGTTTTGCATGTGGTCGTTTGTGAGAAGCCTCATACATTGTAACTGTGTGGGTAAGATTCTGTACCTTGGGTGTGTGGTAATGTTTGTTTTTGTTGTTAGTTGTGTGGCTATAATGAGTTGGTCGTGTCCACTGGTTATATAGTGTCCCTAAGGGAGCCACAGTCACAGTGGTCGAAGCTGTATGTTAATCCGGCCACCTCGTGTGTAGTTGCATTGTTGATGTTTTGGACCATCTGTGTTGTTTGCTCTTGTGTGGAACGTAGTAATGGTTCTCTGCTTGTTTATGTGGGTGTGGCTAATCTAAGATCTGGGGTAGTGGTGTCAGTTATGTAAGAGGACAGGAAGGGAGATGGGTTAATATATTTTTTTTTGGGGTGGGGGGCTCTCTGGTGTGGCCCTTTGGATGCCGCTTGACGTTATCCAGGCAGGTTCTTGTTTGTGATTCTTTAGATCCATCTCGTCTCCTCTCTAGTTGTTTGTGTTTGTTGTTGTTGCAGTGGCCCTTCTTGGTTGTCATTGTCTGTTGAATAGCCAGGTTTTTAGACGTTTCCTGAAGGTAGTGTGGTCTTCTGTGGTTCTAATTACTTTGGACATGTTGTTCCCGATGTTTGCACTTAGACGTGAGAACGCTGTTCCTCCAAATTTACTTTTTTTCGTAATGTTTTGCCTCTATTTGTAAGTATTTGCTGAATCTTAATTCCCGTGTTGGGCGGTACCGGCTAATCTTGTCTTGGAGGAAACCCCATCCTTGTCTGTGGAAGGCTTTGTGGGCTATGCAGAGTGCTTTGAATTTGATGCACTGGTTGTAGTCTGTTGCCCATGAGTATTCCTAGATTGTTTACTACATCAGAAGGCTCTGGTTGCGTTCCCTTTCCGAATGGCCAGTCCATTTGTGGGTTCCCTCCTTAGAATCCTGCTGGTGATAGCATTATTTCCGTTTTTGCCAGGTTCAATTTGAGGTTGTTTGTTGTCATCCAGTTGTAGATGCCTGTGAGGCAGTTGTTGAGTTCTGAGTCCTGAGTTCTGTTTGTTTTTACAATCAGTTGTGTGCCGTCTACATGGTTGTAGGTGGTAAATCCATGGGATTGGATGATTTTCATCAGTGGGCACATGTAGAATGTTGAATAGTAGAGGAGAGAGGCTGGAACCTACTGGGACTCCGCAGGATATTTTTTTTCGTGTTTGAGCTGAATGTGGTAGGAAGGTTCTTTTAGTTCGGTTTGTTAGGAATGAGGTACTCCATCTTAGTGTGGATTCCTGTATGCCACATTCTGTCAGTCTTTTCATTAGTGTTGTGTGGCTGATTGTGTCAAAGGTTGGTGATATGTCTAATAGTATGAGAGCCGGTTGGGACGGCGTCTGTGTTTATTTTCAGGTCGCCCCATATCGATAGAAGTGCTAATTCTGTTCCTCTCATTGGTCTAAATACAACTTGTGATCGGTCGAGTATCAGTCGAGTATTCCATTTGTTTCAATGTGTTTAAGAAGGATTTTGTATACGTGGTTCTCCAGGATCTTTGCTGGGTAGGGAGTTATTTCAGTTCTTCTGTCAACCATTTCACTGCCAGTTTTTATGGTGTTGCTTTGAATGTTTTGGCTGGTGCTAATTGGTCGAGGGCCTTGGTGATCCAATTGTTGTGTGTTTTTCCGCTGCGTCTTAGCTTGTTTCAGGGGGGTTCTCCATCGATTGGGACTGTTAGGTTTAGATGGTTTGTTAGGCCCACTAGGTCCAGGTTTTTCCAGTTTCCTTTCTTGCTGGTATTGAGTATTTCCTTCCCGGCTGGTGGCTAGGTTTGGGATGTGATGTAGAATGGTATTTAGTTGTCGCTCCATACCATTGGTGTCAGTGGCACGGATGCACATAGTCTTCTGCAGAAAATTGCATCCAGTGTGTGTCCGGCGTTGTGGGTGAATCCATTTACTATTTGCTTGAAATGCAAAGTTTCCAGGAGTGCGCAGAGTGAATTTGCTGTGGACTCGTTTTCTTTTTCAAACCATGTTGGAGTCTCCAAGTATGACTATGTTGTTGTGGTGTGTGGATAATATGGTGGCCTCGTCCGCTAGTTTCATTGCAAAGTTTGGGTTGTAGGAAAGTGGTCTGTAGATTAGGAGGAATATTATGTTGTATTGGTCGTTGAGTTCTATCTTGATGAGGAGGGATTCGTATTCTTCGTTGTTTGTGACGATTCGAAATGCTCTGATGTGTGTAGAATTGCGATTCTGCCTCCTCTTCGGTTTTCTCTGTTGGCGTATATTAATTTATAATTGTTCGGTATTGATTCATTTGCAATGGCTTTATAGTTGTCTGATGGCCAGGTTTTCTTGAGAAAGAGCACGTCTGTGCCTCTTTCGCTGGAAGGTCATGGATCTCTGCTGAGCGTTTTGCCATGGATCTAACGTTGAGGAGGCTGCAGTGTAGTTTGTTTTTGTCTTCCTTTTGGGTTGTTGTTTGTGTTGTTTGTTCTGCCTGGTGTGTTGTTGGTCAGGTTTCCGTTCCAGGTGGGATTTCCCCGGTTGAGCCTGTTGCGAGGGGTGGTTCTTTGTTGGTCAGTCTTTTCGTCGAGCAGACCATTAAGGTTTATGACGGGGTTGGTTGGTTTCTGTTAGTTCCCGGGTGGTAGATTGGGTAGTTAGCCATCCGTTGTTTCAGTCTTTGGTGATGTGGGGGTGGGGAGTGTGATAGATTCCAATTTTTCCCTTATTCTGTTTGGGGTATTGCCATGGTGGAGGTCATGCCGGGACAGCTTATTAGTTGTCGTGTTGTATTCGGTGTCCTGGTGGGGTCTGTATTTGTGGCATTTGTTGGCTGTCAGTTTGCTGTTGCTGTTCCGTTTTTGCTTGCCACGTTGTCATGTTGAGAGGTAGCAAGCAATGTAGTCTGTCTTTGCTCTGGTATTTGGTCTCCTCGAGCGCTCTGAGATGTTTATTGTTGAGTTTTTCGGAGATGCGGGATCATGTTGGTTGGTGCCTTCCCGAGTGGTTTGGGTTTCTTATTGTTTCTGTTGTCTGTTCTGGCTTCTTTGTCCTTCTTGTGGTGAGGCATGATATTTTGATCCTATGAGGTTTTGTTATTTATCCTGGAGGTCCTTTTGGTTATGGTTGTTGGATTGTTGAACAAGGTGTGGTAAACCCTCACAGCTCTTTTGTTTTAGTGGTCTTTTCCTTCTGGTTGCGGTGTGCGCCCCAGGCTTGGTGGAGATGTCTGGGTGTAGCCTGGGAGGGAGGTAGTACAATCCGTGCAGAGGCACCTAGACTTGGGACGCTTGTCTAGAGGGAGAAGGGCTTAATAAGGGCACAACAGTCCAAGCAGTCCCAACTTGGTTGAGATACCTGGACCATGGGAGTGGTCTTAAAGAGGCACAAAAGTCAATGCAGTCACACCTAAGATTGGGACCCTTGGATCGGGGGAAGGGGCTTAAGTCGGGCCACAGACGTTTGCATGACAGTACTTTGGTTTGGGGCACCTGGATATATGATATGATAGATCATTTATTACGCGCCTGTACACAAGCGTTTCAAGGTGCAACAAGACAAGCAAGGGGAGACAGAGGGAGGACATAACAACCGATTTTAATAGGCCTTGGGCCTCATTACGAGCTTGGAGGTAGCCATGGTGCTATTAGCACCATGGCTGCCTCCAAACCGGGCTCCATTACCGGGATCCTGCAATGGGGACTTACTGGGTCATTCCCACATAGGAGGACCCGGTAAGTCCTCCTTGCAAGAACCAGTCCCCATTCCCATTTGAGCCCTCATAGGGCTCAATGGGAATGGGGAGGGAGGTAACAACTGGCACATTACAAGTGACCCGTTGTTACCTCCCTCTTCCCCTCGCGGGACCCGTAAAAGACGTCTGGTTTTACCAGACATCTGATCCGGGTCCCACAAAGGGAACCTTGTAATCAGCCTTGACGGAATGAAGGGGGCCGGTACGGGACCTGCCCCCTTTATTCCGTCAGCTCCAGGGTCGTAATGAGGCCTCTTGTGTCATTCAGATAATGGAAGGGAGAGGAGAAGTGCTAGGGTCAGGGGTGGCGTGAGAGTCCATGGGCAAGCTCAAGTAAGCGCTGCCAGGGTGGCCAGCCTTAAGTAAGTGCAAAAAGGCCGGGGACTGAAGGGTCGCAGAAACAGTCCCTAAGTGTGCTGTAGGTCCGGAGGTAGTGCATGGGGCTACTGGTCGTGAAGGAGTCTTGTATCCAAGGTTCAGAGGGTGGCCAGGTAACCAGAAAGCACAGCAGACAAGTAGCTCAGCAGAGGAGAGAGAGACAGAGAAAGCAGAAGCAAAAAGGAAGGTCTTGAGTTGCTTCCAGAACCATAGGTGGTCCATCTCAAGTTTGAGAGCAGCAGTGAGGCTGTTCCAGAGGGAGGCACCAGCTGAGGAGAAAGATCAACCCCCCATTCTGTGCCTGGAGAAGCATCTGACCCTCAGAGAGTTGGAGGTGGATGAGCGGAGGACTTGTGGAGATAGTACTTAGGAAGAGAGAGTTGATGTAGTGAGGTTCCCGGCCACCGAAAGCTATGTGGACAATGCAGAGGTTCTTGAACTTGATCCTTGCAGCCACCGGGAGCCAGTGGAGAGATTTCACGATGGAAAAATACAATCCCTCGCCTTGAGGCCCAGGACAAGTCTCACAGTCCTGTTCTGGATTAGTTGCAGAGGGTGAAGAGTAGAGGCAGGTAGATTTAGAAAGAGGCTGTTGCAGTAGTCCAGCCTAGTGAGACCCAGGGCTCTAGAGACAGTGAGCTTCTGGGGGAAAGTGAGAAAAGGAAGAATACCTCTGAGAATGTGCAGCTGTTAGTGGGACTTGATGTGAGGAGAGGAGAGGGTGGAGTTGAAGATGACACCAAGATTTTTAGCCTTGCAGGAAGGCGCAGGAAGAAGGCGCAATGAGGACGGCCAGGATAGAGGGAGAAGGGCTTGGTGAGGGGCAAACAATCAATGCACTGAGTTTCTCTTTGGAGATGCCCATGGTGGTGCCTAATGGCAACGTTCATCGGATCATTCTTGCTGTTTTCCTCTTTATTCTTCGTGCATATCCTGCATTGGTTGGGAGAACTGTTGACGTTTACGTATTTTTGCAAGATCCTAAAAATGGTCCAATCGTGAGGAGACTGCTGACAGCTATAATAGAGCAAATCCTCCAGTTGCCTGAATACAGTACAGTAAGCACAGATGATCCTGTCTGACGAAGACGCCCATAAACTACTTGGAATGGTCTTTTATTTCTTGACTGAAGAGCATCCTCATCTTGTTGGACAACAAACCGACACTCGTGTGTTCCTGAGAGACCCTAGAAATTGACCAGTGATAAATTGGCTGATACATGAAATTCACAGGCAGATCTGTTTATTGCCCGACTCCTCTCTTTGAATGCCTGGATGGGTTTATTCACAATCTACTGGCCTTGGTCTTTTATTATTTGCTGAAAGTCCATCCTCATTTGTTTTGGCGAAAAGACAACTCTTTTGTGTTTATCCGGAATCCAATCAATCATCCTGCAATCAGCCAGCTGCTCATGGAGCTTGTGAAGCAGATCCAGCAATTGCCAGAATATTTTATGAGATTGCCCAGTTAAAATTAGGTTTTTCCTTCCTTAAGAGTAAATCATAAGCACTATGGACAACATTGACAGCAATAACAATGTGGAAAACAACGAAAGAGCACCATGACGTGCAAGACGCTATTGCTGTTTAAGGTGGACCTACTGGTACATAATATATGCATGCATCATGTTCATTGTTATTCTTCTTTCTGTCACAGTACGTACTGTCTATTATGTGGATCCGAACAAGGCAGTAGTTCCTGTGTATGTTCCTATGTAGTAGGAGGGTACAGATGTGGCAATTATAAGGCAGCCGAGGCCTTATGTGATTGTTCCTACACCAGTAGCCCATGTGGAGGCACCTGATTCTGTGGCAATTATCCCTAGACATACTTATGCAGGAAAGAGTCTTACAGATATTCTTACTGAGCGCCAGATACAGATTCTTGGAGAAAGGCAAAAGAAGAGACTTTATGTGACAGTCTCTACTCCAGTGGTGCATATGAAAGCGCCTAGTCCTGTGACAG
The DNA here is from genome assembly GCF_040938575.1 of Ambystoma mexicanum. Lineage (NCBI taxonomy): Eukaryota > Metazoa > Chordata > Amphibia > Caudata > Ambystomatidae > Ambystoma > Ambystoma mexicanum. The sequence goes on from NC_090925.1 coordinate 384,258,194, forward strand.
ATAAGTCTGGGCTTCCCTTTGGGGGCTTTGCAAGTTATTCACGATTCTTGTTTGCCTTCATATTATGCCAATAGGAAGAAATCTCATGTAACAGTTTCTACACCAGTAGCACATGTAAAGACACAGATTTCACTGACACATGTCCCTATGATTCCCCCGGTGAGAAGGAATTATGCGGATATACTTCATGAAATGATCAGAGAAGCTCATGTGGCGAGAAGGAGACCTAAGAGAAGTACAAGAGAAGATGATCATGACTTGAATGATTATCTAGACAGCAAAGCACATTTGGGAAACAACATGTGGTATCAACACATGAAAGAGGTAGGAAGAAGAACCTCAGAGGAGGAATGCTATGTATGTGCACTCCTGCCTTATAGTATGGAGGAGTCTAAGATATTCATAGCTATCGAAATAGATGTTCAGACAGAACTCTACCGAGCAAGAGGTCAGTTCATGGGCCAAACAGCCTATCTAGCATGGGCAACAGAATGGACAGATCCAGACGAAAATGATTATGTGCAAGACACAAAGACAAGAGCAAGAACCCACACCAAAAATCCCGTGATATGATATGAACAGCCCAGAGTGAAAGGGGCTGGAATGGTATCCTACATTTTATCCCCACCAAAAATATCGCCGTACATAATGGTCGTTTGTCTCACCATAGGCGATATTTTTTGGGGGATAATTTGTGGTAGCGGGAGCTGCGGGGGTGTCCCCTGCACATCTAAAAATAATGCAGAATCCACCAGGGGGATCCGAGATGTGCTTAAGCACCTCTATCTGTCTCTCCCTTCCTGCCAGCTATATGGGACCTAAGCCCCCCCTTGTACCTCTGACAGTGAAGAGCCGACCCCCTGAAGGCTGTGGGAACCCCTGGTGCATATGCTGAACGAAACCCCGAACTCTGGAGGTGCGGTGTACCCTGAGAACTGGCCTCAGTCTCTACGGCAGAGTCCTGTGCGCCTCGGCACTCGCCTGCAGCACCACGTCTCGTCTGTCACTGCCGAGTTAGGGGCGGGGACTGGAGCCTTTGCCGCTGGAGCTTGAGCCTGTTCGTGTGCTCCAGTCAACCCACCTCGCTGGTGCTGCAAGAGCTGCTGCTGGCGTCTCCCCTCACCCACCTGCTGGAGCGGGACGGAGTGGCGTGCAATTGCCCCGCCGCGGGTAAGGGTCTGAGGCCGAGGCCGCTCCACTCATCTTTACGGCCTGTAAGGACCCGCTTCCCGCCAGCTCAAGGGGCATCCCCCTACTTCTGGAATCACCGCTACCAGGTGGGTGCAGAGGGGGGCTAGCCTCGGCCTGTGCGTTGTGGGCTTGGAGGCTGTGGGTGCCCGTGTCTGTGCTTGGCCCCTCCCCGCAGCCGCCGTGGGAGTTCGGCACGGACCACCGTTACCTGGCGGGGGTTCCTAGTGGCACGTCTGCTCTGGCCAGATAGGGGCTTCTCTGTGGACTGTGTGAGGCCCCTCACCTTTTACAAGCCTGGGGGCCCCCAGCTTTGTGGGAGCACCAATGCCCGGATAGAGCTCGGCTGATCCAGGGCCCGCGGGGATTAGGTGGTCCGGCCCCCCCAGTGTGTTGCGATTAAGAACCCTCTCCTGGCCCCGCTAGCTGGGGTGATATCTGTAAAGGGGGGCAACCTGGAGCCCACGTTGCTGCCCGCGTTGCTGAATCTGGGGCAGAAGGAGGAGTTGGAGAACTGAGTTTATTGGGGCCATCCTGCCCGCCACGCTAGTTGCACTGTGTAGTCCACCTCCTGGCCTCGTCCTGGGACCCGCGAGTAGTTGGATTTGTGTTCTTTGGGCTTTTCAGTGCTCCCCCCTCGCAAGAAGGCTGTTGGCACAGTGCTGTCTCCCCACGCTGCTGTCTTCGGGCCTGGCCTACCGGGCACGCTTCCATCTGTCTGAGCTCTCATTCCACTTGGCAGGCCTTCGCTGGCCAGCTTCCTCGGCCGCGTGATACCCCCTGGCATGGAAAGTCGCACCTCCCCATCTTCTTCCACCCTCACCTCTTTGCTGCTCTGCCCTGGGTCTCCATTCAGCCCAGTCTTGACACCGCCAGGCAGTCACCTTGAACTGCGCCCTCGGCAGGCTGTGGCCCCTATTAGCTAGTTGGAATCCCTCCAGAGGTTCCGCCAGACGTCTACTGACTCTCCTCAGTCCTTTGTCATGGCAGCTCCTGCGCAATCAGATATAGTTGATGCCAAAGCCATCACTAACGGAATGGCCGCTCTTCTGGAGGAAATACAAGGTTTTAGGGCAGACATTGCCGTGAGACTGGACACTCTTGATAAAAAGGTTGACACCATTGATGACCGAGTCTAGGCCCTGGAAGCAAGCGCGGCATCAATTGATGTCCTTGAACCCCAGTTTGATATGAAGAATTGGAGAGAAGGGAGGAGAAATGTGCATTGAAGCTGGATGATTTGGAAAACAGAGCGTCGCTGCAATCTACGATTCCTGGGCTTTGCTGAGCGAGAGGGTGAGACGCAAGCGGTTATTCTCAAGGCTGTCAGTGCCGTGGTTAGCTCATTATTTGAGGGGGCCAACACCAATGAACCAACTATCGAAAGAGCACATAGGGCGGGCGCCTCTAGTAGAGGCCCCAGATCCGTCCTTGTGAAATGTAATTATTTCTCAGAGAAGAGCAAAATCTTAGATCTGGCACGGAAGAAGGGCCCGATTGTGTGGGAAAACACTCAAATCTCGATTTTTAGCTAGGCACCGGCTTTGAGCCCCTTTGGCGAAAATGGTGTAATCGAAGGGAGTGCGTTACAGGTTGGGGTATCCCTTTTCACTCTCCTTTGAATTGGAGGGCTACAAATACACCTTCATCACTGGAGATGATATTCACAGAGTATCTCATGAACTTCTGGGCGATCCGGGCGCCGCGTCCTCAGAAGTGGACTGGGAGAGAGTCCTGTCGGGGTCTCTCAAAACCAAGCCATCAGTGGAGGGATGCAAAGTTCGAGGTCACAGGAAATTGAGAAGAGTCACTCCAGCCTCGCCAGGCTCAACTAACAATTGATGATCCCTGTCCTCAGAAGTACTGTTCTTATATGAGGGAGATGATCTGGGTTTTTGCAACCTGGCTTCGGGATCCTAGCCCCTACTGCTCTCGAGAAGATGGTCTGCTTGTTTTGATGGCTAACTACTAGCCTACTGTTTGCAGGGTTGTTGCCCTTGGCGAGTGCTGTGGAGGGGGTTTCAGATATTGCTGTGCTGGATTCATTAAGGAATGTGCATGTTTTGTTCATAGTGTGTTTTATGGGGAGGTGGGGGAGCTCTTGTTGATGCTGAGTTTATTTGCCCAGAGGGGGGAGACACTGGTGGCCTGGACTAGCCTCTAGCTGTCGTTGTTCGGGGTCCGGGCATTCAGGGGGATGGTGGGTGGCGGTGGAGGAGACTGTTACGACCAGTTTTTGGGAGTTGTCTCTTTAGGCTGTCGGGGCTTCTAGGGGATATGGCTTCTACAAGGTTCTGCATGGGTAACTATTGGGCACAGAGGCAGAGTGCAGAGTGCTGAGACAGACAAATTAGGCCCTCTAATGGGGGCGGAGAGATATTTCCACTTTTTCAAATGGGTGATTCCCTTCAATTCTTGACTGTGGGGTCTCTGAATCTGCGGGGATTAAACTCACCTACCTAGAGGTCGCTGGTGATGAGGGAATTCACTAGGCTAAAACTTCATTTACTCTTTTTGCAGGAATCCCATTGGGTTAAGGGGTAGGAACTGAGCTTTTAGAAATAGGGCCATACAGCACATGTTCAACTCCCCATACACCGCAAAGAAACACAGGGTTGCAATCCTGATCTCCCCAAGGCGCAAAGATCTGACCCGGAAGGTCGATTTATTATGGTCAAGGGCAAAGTGAGAGATAGGTTGTTCACTCTGGTGTGCATATATACCCCGAATGAGGCGCAGGATGTTTTCTGGGAGGGGTTGGGGGAGACAATCGGGGGATTCACCGAGGGGACCCTATTGGTGGGTGGGGACTTCAACATGGTTCTCTGTCCAGATAAGGATAGGAAATCTCCTAATCCATGCCCTGATCTGCGTCTCCAGGGGAAGTTGGCGGCTACTTTCCGTCAAATCAATGGGGAACTGGGACTAGTGGACTCGCATACTCCTGGTCAAGATCATGATCCATATTTCACTTTCTTCTCTAAACCACACTTAGCGTTCTCAAGGATTGATTATATCCTAATAGATTGCTCGCTCCGGGACTACGTCTCGAAATTTGGGGTAGAGGCTATCCCGTGGTCCGACCACGACTTGGTTAAGGTCAGCTTGGGTGTTCCCTCCCCCTCCCCTTCTGGGTCTCAATGGACGTGTAACAACACTTTGCTGCAGGATAAAGAGTTGAGACAGTCCCTTCTGGCTGCCATCAAAGAGTATTTTGCCATCAATGATAATGGGGAGGTGGGTGTTATGGGAGTGTGGGATGCCTTCAAAGCCACGATCAGAGGTACCCTTATTGAGGAAGAAGAGGGATAGGGACCGTGAGGAGAAAAAGTTAAGAGAGCAAATTGCTGCTATTCAACCAGGGGGAAAATTAAAGTTGCATATGCTCCCAGGCAAGTGGGTGGAACTACAAAAACTTAGATCGAAATTGGCCGTCCTGCTGGTGGGCCAGACGGAACGATTACTAGCCTTTTTAAAACAAAAGTACATGGAGATGGGGAAAAGGCAGATAGGATTCTAGCTTGGATCTTAGGGAGCTCAGAAACAGTAGAAAAGTGAATTCCATCTCCTCCACGGTAGGGGAGAAAATTCTGAAGGATGGCCTAATAGCAGAACAATTTAGGCAATACTATGAAGGCCTGTATGCATCAGAGTACGCAGGGGATGGTACGGATGTGGACCAATTCTTAGAATCCCTCCCAATTCCGCGCCTCCTTCCCGAGAGTGCTGACTCCTTGGAGCTCCTCATAACCCACCAAGGAATAATTGATACTATCTCCTCCCTGAAAAGCGGGACCACACCAGGGGACGATGATTTCACAGTTTGCTTTTATAAGACTTTTGTCATGATGCCCGCTCCCGGGGAGCCGGTTCAAGCCCGGCGTCCCCAAAAGCGGACATCCAGTCCCCAAGGAAGGACCCAGCAACCCCATATAGGGGCCCTTTGGACAGTGTCCTGGCGCCTATGGCGCCAGGCTCATAAAAGACATCAGTCCTGGCGCCATAGGTGCCAGGCTCATTATGGGAATGCTTGGGTGCACTTACCTGATGCAGACCATGCTGCAGGATCCCAGCCTCCTTGAGGCCTGAAAGGAACTACTTTACCTGTGGGACTAATTTACCATCCGGGCGTGGTCGGGGAAGGATACATACCTGATTGGAGGAAGGATACATACCTGGAACTTCTTCCAAGGCTATTTAAACCCCACCCGAACAGCCACACGTGCTTCGCGTTGTTCTGCATCTAGCAGCTGGATGCTCACCGTGTCTGCTCCTGCATCCTGACTTCTGCCACACCTGCCAGCATCCTGGATCACCTGCAAAGGAAGAGAACAGAAGAAGGAAAAAATTCCACTCACCTTTACAGGGCGCCTCCATGTTCAGCAGTGATCATCCGGATTCGCAGTCACGCCCCAGCGCCTACGGAGAAAAACACCAGAACAAAAGGTGAGAGAGAGAAGGGAATAAGGAAAGCTAAATCTCCATGTTTGTCAGGGTCCGGCTTGACTGAAATCCACAGGAGCAGATGCTGGCCCCACAGACCCTCACCAGGAGTTCACCTCTCAACCCTTAATTATAAGCTGAGCTGAAAACCCCAAGAAAGGGAAAGGGGAATTGAGACAAAATAACAACGGAGACACTGCAGCCCTGCAACCGTCTGGTAGGCTCTGGTATCTGTGGTAAACAAATACACCTGGTTATTTATGTATTAAGAAAATTCTGTTTTCTAAAAGTATTCTAAATAAACTCTAAACTCATTACCTCTTAACCTCAGTAAAAGACTTAGAGGCTATTAATCTGTGTGTGATATCTTGTAAATGTCTCTTGTGTTGTGCATACAGTTCAAACCACTTAGTCTCTCTAGAATTCTAAAGTGATGGTTTTTTGCAAACACCATTTCTGGATTAAACTTTCCTCTTGCTTCAGAGTTTTCTTTAACCTTATGTAATTTTCAATGCTTTCATAGTGGCAGTCTTTCTCTGAAATATTGAAGTCCATTTGCATAAATTACATTAAGAAAATAAGCATTCTTCAACTTCCTGGAATATTGCTTCCTTGTGCGTGTGAATAGTTTTCTTTATTTACATAAGAACGTATAGTTTCTTCCTTAAATAGCGTGTGCGATAAACACGTAAAAATCAGAAGACGTGAAGAATTGTCCTCGCGTTAAAAATACACACGCGATACCTAGCAACACACGCGCTCGCGTTTAAAAATCCACACGTGATTTTTAGCGCACGCTTTTAAAATCCACACGCGATTTTTATCAAACACACGCGCACGCTTTTAAAATCCACACGCGATTCTTAACAAACACACGCGCATGAAAAAATACGTACACGCGATAAAAATCACACGCGCTGGTTAAAAATGGACTCGCGCTCTATCGCTACCGAACTCACGCGGAGAGACGAAATGGATTTCACGTAAAACAGTTCACGCGCTTAAAACCACTCGCGCTTCACCAAAATGGACTCGCGCTCTATCGCAAACCCACACGCGCTTTTCCATGAGACGTTATTTACGTTAAAATGGACACGCGCTAAAATTCACTCGTGCAATCTTTTGGACATGCGCTCTGTCGCTCCGAATACCCGCGCGTCTTCAAAAAAACACGTAAACAACAACTTGCGAGCTCGCGCACACATTTAACAGTCTTTAAGAGCATTACACGCAATTAATTTCATTTAAACTCCTACGCATATCTTCAAACTTGTCTTCCTTAATAATAACTTCAACTGTAAATGTCTCTTTTCTCAAAATGACTTTGAAATTCGGTTAACTTTTTAAATGTTCTTAAAAAAGTGAAAGTTCACTGTGACAATTTTAAATCTTTAAAGAAACGATCCCACCTGATGACTTCTTGTTTCAAATGGATCAGCAAACGAAATTCTTACTTCTTTAATTGATCTTCTGAGCTCTGAAAAGGCCTTACTTAAGGAGCTTAACTAAAACACAACCAGCCACTGAATTACTCTGGATGAAAGGCAGTTTAGAATCTTGCTCATCTCCCAAGAATCAAACCCATTGTCCTCTCCACCAATCAGGCAACCAAACATATCATTGTTTCTTTAACCAATCAGAGTGAGTTTCTTTCACTCCATCTTGACTTGGGCAAGCACAATGTAAATTCTATGAACAAACTCTTCCTGTTACTAAACCAGCCAGTTCTCAAAGCACAACCAACTCAGCCAGCTCTAAAGGCACAATGTTAATCTTGTTACTCTTCCTGTTATGAAACTAGTCAGTCCTGACAGTACCCCCCTCTTCAAAGCCCTGTCCCAGGGCCTGGTTTAGCAGGGAAACTCTTGTGAAATTGTTTTATCAATTGAGGGGCATGTACATCTACTTGATCCTCCCAAGATCTTTCTTCAGGACCGTATCCCTTCCAGTCAATAAGATATTGTAGGGTACCTCTAACAATCCTGGAATCTAAGATTTTCTTAACTTCAAACTCTTCGTCATTTTCCCCTGTGTAAACTGCTGGTGGTGGTTTTCCTAATCTAGTTCCTGACACACAAGGTTTCACTAAGCTAACATGAAATGTAGGGTGACTTTTGATACTTGCGGGTAATTTCAGTTTGATTGCTACGGGATTTATTATTCTTTCTATTTCAAATGGACCAATAAATCTCGGACTAAATTTAGTTCTTCCCTTTAAACGTAAGTTTTTTGTGGACAACCAAACTTTTTGACCCACCTGATAATGTGGTGCTTTACGACGTTTCTTATCAGCAAATGTTTTAAATCTTAGCTTACTTTTTTCTAAGGTTTCTTTAGCTTTCACTAAACCATCTCTAATACAAGTCCATCACTGCTCAACCTCTGGATTGGAATACTCAGATGGTAACACTTCTTTCAAAAATCGTGGATGGAAACCATAGTTGCTAAAAAATGGAGAATACTTAGTAGAATCCTTGACAGAATTGTTATAGCTAAACTCTGCTAGCCAAAGAAGATCTACCCAACTTCCTCTTTCTTGCCAAAACGCTCTAATATATTTTTCCAATTCTTGATTTACTCGCTCTGTTTGGCCGTTGGTCTGTGGGTGATAACCTGAAGAAAGCTTTACCTCAATTCCCAACTCTGTACAGAAAGCTCGCCAAAACTTAGAAATGAACTGGGACCCTCGATCTGATACAATATGTGTTGGTAGACCATGTAATCGTACTACTTCTTGCAAAAAACTTTTTGCCAGATTCCTTGCAGAAGCCTCTCCTTTCATGGGAATGAAATGCCCAGCTTTAGTTAGTAAATCCACAACTACTAATACTGTAGTGTAACCTTGATCTTTGGGAAGATCTACAATATAATCCATAGAGATGGTAAACCAAGGACTAGGAGGTACTGGTAATGGATTTAATAACCCAGATGGTTTTCCTCCTCCTGACTTTACTCGAGCACAGACTTCACATGTTTTCACGTAATCTTCAATATCTTTTTTCATTTCTTTCCACCAAAACTTTCTCTCAATCAGTTCAATAGTTTTACGAATTCCAGGGTGACCTACCAACTTGGATTCATGACATTCTTGCATAATTTCCTTTTGCAGTTCCTTGCTTGGAAGGTAAATTTTAGAATGAACACATGGAAATCCTTCAATTAAATGTCTTCCAGAATCCTCCGCTAACCAAGATTGAATTTCATCTCCTGGTAATTCCTTTAGAATCTTTTTAAGAAGCTGATTCTCTTCCTGTGTAGCACTTAGGATAAATTTTTCTTCTGCAATCACTGGTTCTGGTAATAATTGATTTTCAACTTCTCCCGAATATCCTTGTCGTGATAAAGCATCCGCTTTACCGTTTAACCGCCCAGGCTTGAATGTTATCACAAAATCGTATTCTGAAAAGAAAAGTGACCACCTAAGTTGTCGAGGTGATAATGTTCGAGCAGATTTCAAAAACAGAAGATTTCGATGATCGGTTAAAACGGTTACTGTGAATCTTGCTCCCAACAGATAATGTCTCCATTCCTGAAATGCTTTCTTGATTGCCAGGAGTTCTCTGTCTGTAATTGTGTAGTTCACTTCTGCTGGAAGCAATTTCTTAGATAGATAGGCCACAGGATGCAACTGTCCAGTTTCAGGATGCCTTTGAGAAAGCACTGCTCCAATTGCAACATTAGAAGCATCTGCCTCCACAAAAAATGGTTGTGGAGGATCTGGGTGTAATAAGATCGGTCCAGATGTAAAACAGTTCTTCAATGTTTTGAAAGCTTGATCCGCCTCATCTTTCCACTCAAATTTCATTCCTTTCTTCAATAATTTGGTGATAGGAGCAAAGGTTGAGAGAAATTTTTAATGAATCTCCTGTAAAAATTTGCAAAGCCCAGGAAGCTTTGGATATCTTTAACACAAGTTGGAGTTGGCCACTGTTCAACTGCCTTAATTTTCTTCATATCCATTTCCAAACCTTTGGGAGAAATCATAAAACCTAAAAATTCCACTTCCTTGGTGTGAAATTGGCTCTTTTCTAACTTAGCAAATAGTTTATTCTCCCTTAGTCGCTGTAACACTTTCTTTACATGTTCTTCATGTTGCATTATATCCTTAGAATAAATGAGAATGTCATCTATGTACACTACTACAAAGATGTCAATAAAGTCTCTTAATACCTCATTTATAAAAAATTGAAAAGCAGCAGGAGCGTTACACAATCCGAATGGCATTACTTGATATTCAAAAAGACCAAATTTTGTTCTAAATGCTGTTTTCCATTCATCACCTTGACGTACTCGCACCAAATGATATGCTCCACGAAGATCTAGTTTGGTAAATACTGAGGCTCCTTGAATTTGGTCTAACATTACTGAGATTAAAGGTAGCGGATATCTGTTTTTAATTGTTATCTTGTTCAATGCCCTATAATCTATGCATGTTCGTAAGGTGCCTTCTTTTTTAGGAACAAAAAATAATGGAGAAGCTGCTGGCGACTGAGAGTGCCTGATGAACCCCTTATTCAAATTTTCTTGGATGTAATCTTTCAAATGTTGATTTTCTTTTTCTGTTAAGGCATAGATGCGACTGCAAGGAATGTGGGCCCCTGGTTCTAAGTCAATTTTACAATCATACTCTCTATGAGGAGGTAATTCATTAGCTTCCTTTTCACTAAATACATCATTGAAATCATGGTAACATTTTGGTAATTCTCCCATTACAGCCCCTATAGAATGTACTATAGTTCCCAAATTCACCAAACCTTCCACTACTTCTGAACAATTACCACTAGAAACATTTTCCTGAATTATTTCTCTACAACAATTTGTAACACAAAAAGTAGAATCCAATTTCACCACTCTTTTTCCCAAATCAATCTGAGGGTTATGATACGTCAACCAAGGCATTCCCAAAATGATTTTCAACTGTGGAGTGTCAATAAATTCAAAGACAATTTCCTCCCAGTGTCCTCCAATTTCCATTTCCAATGGGATTGTTTCGTGTGTAATTAAACCTGATGTCAGTTGAGACCCATCCACCGCTCTCACATACTCTGGTATACTTTTTGCCACATAAGGCACATTCATATCTTTAACCACATTCCAATCCATGAAGTTACCAGTGGCTCCTGAATCTATTACTACTGGACCACTTCCCTTTAATTCCTCTTTAATATATAAGGATACATTCAAAGTAATATGTGGTACCGCTGCCTGAATAGTATTTGCCACTTGTTGATTTCTGGAACTGTTAGGAGAAGCGGAAGTCTTTGGACACCAAGGGCAATTTCCAACAAAGTGTCCTGATTTCCCACAATATAAACATAAATTATTCTGTCTTCGTCTACCTTCTCCTCCTTAGTTAAAGGACCTCTCACCTTATTTACTCTCTCTACATTCCCAGTTCTCAATTCTTTATTTACAAATTCTAATCTTCCTTTATCAATTCTAGGGAAAACTCTGGGTTGCTCAACTCCTCCTCTTCTACGCTCAGCCTTACGTTCCCCTAATCTATAGTCAATTTGTATGACAAGATTAATTAAATCCTCACATGAAGTAGGTCTATTAACAATTGTAGATAATGCATCTTTCAATTCCTCCTTCAAGCCTCTATAGAATAAAGAAGATCGCTTCTCTTCTGGCCAATTGCTCTCTAATACTAAAGATCTAAACTGTGTAATGTAAGACACCAAATCTTTGGTTCCCTGTTTTAACTCTAATAATTCTCCATCTACTTCTTGAGATAATTGGCGTCTATCAAACATCTTTTTAAATTCTAACTTGAAGGCTAACAAGTTCTTTAGTATAGGATTCTCTTGACCAACTAATAATACTGACCAAGTTGCCGCCTCACCAGTAAGGTAAGACAGTATAAAAGCTATTTTAGAAGCGTCTGTATTAAAAGCTTCAGGTCTACAAAGGAAATGAAGTTCACACTGGGTAAGGAAAATCTGGCATTTCTTGACATCTCCCCCAAAACGCTCTGGAGGTGCTAAGGGGACTGGACCTATAGGTACATTCAAACTTCCCCTACTTCTTCCCTGAGAACTTGTTCCTTCACCCAAATCCTCTCTGATTAACACTGGTAATTCCCTACTAGTATTTTCTGAATCTCTTGACTCCAAAGAAATTTCTTCACCCTTACGGGTAACCTTGGAGTTTAACTCTTCAAACTTAACTTGTAATTCCTGGTTTTCTTTTCGCACAGCCCTCATTTCCTCCCTTAACTCTGAAAACATGTCCCTTATGGAACTTGCTAGTGCCTCTGTGGGATCCATATCAGCTCAGGTGGAAAATATTATCGTGGGCCTTTCATCCTGTCAGGGTCCGGCTTGACTGAATTCCACAGGAGCTGATGCTGGCCCCACAGACCCTCACCAGGAGTTCACCTCTCAACCCTTAATTATAAGCTGAGCTGAAAACCCCAAGAAAGGGAAAGGGGAATTGGGACAAAATAACAACGGAGACACTGCAGCCCTGCAACCGTCTGGTAGGCTCTGGTATCTGTGGTAAACAAATACACCTGGTTATTTATGTAATAAGAAAATTCTGTTTTCTAAAAGTATTCTAAATAAACTCTAAACTCATTACCTCTTAACCTCAGTAAAAGACTTAGAGGCTATTAATCTGTGTGTGATATCTTGTAAATGTCTCTTGTGTTGTGCATACAGTTCAAACCACTTAGTCTCTCTAGAATTCTAAAGTGATGGTTTTTTGCAAACACCATTTCTGGATTAAACTTTCCTCTTGCTTCAGAGTTTTCTTTAACCTTATGTAATTTTCAATGCTTTCATAGTGGCAGTCTTTCTCTGAAATATTGAAGTCCATTTGCATAAATTACATTAAGAAAATAAGCATTCTTCAACTTCCTGGAATATTGCTTCCTTGTGCGTGTGAATAGTTTTCTTTATTTACATAAGAACGTATAATTTCTTCCTTAAATAGCGTGTGCGATAAACACGTAAAAATCAGAAGACGTGAAGAATTGTCCTCGCGTTAAAAATACACACGCGATACCTAGCAACACACGCGCTCGCGTTTAAAAATCCACACGCGATTTTTAGCAAACACACGCGCACGCTTTTAAAATCCACACGCGATTTTTAGCAAACACACGCGCACGCTTTTAAAATCCACACGCGATTCTTAACAAACACACGCGCATGAAAAAATACGTACACGCGATAAAAATCACACGCGCTGGTTAAAAATGGACTCGCGCTCTATCACTACCGAACTCACGCGGAGAGACGAAATGGATTTCACGTAAAACAGTTCACGCGCTTAAAACCACTCGCGCTTCACCAAAATGGACTCGCGCTCTATCGCAAACCCACACGCGCTTTTCCATGAGACGTCATTTACGTTAAAATGGACATGCGCTAAAATTCACTTGCGCAATCTTTTGGACACGCGCTCTATCGCTCCGAATACCCGTGCGTCTTCAAAAAAACACGTAAACAACAACTTGCGAGCTCGCGCACACATTTAACAGTCTTTAAGAGCATTACACGCAATTAATTTCATTTAAACTCCTACGCATATCTTCAAACTTGTCTTCCTTAATAATAACTTCAACTGTAAATGTCTCTTTTCTCAAAATGACTTTGAAATTTGGTTAACTTTTTAAATGTTCTTAAAAAAGTGAAAGTTCACTGTGACAATTTTAAATCTTTAAAGAAACGATCCCACCTGATGACTTCTTGTTTCAAATGGATCAGCAAACGAAATTCTTACTTCTTTAGTTGATCTTCTGAGCTCTGAAAAGGCCTTACTTAAGGAGCTTAACTAAAACACAACCAGCCACTGAATTACTCTGGATGAAAGGCAGTTTAGAATCTTGCTCATCTCCCAAGAATCAAACCCATTGTCCTCTCCACCAATCAGGCAACCAAACATATCATTGTTTCTTTAACCAATCAGAGTGAGTTTCTTTCACTCCATCTTGACTTGGGCAAGCACAATGTAAATTCTATGAACAAACTCTTCCTGTTACTAAACCAGCCAGTTCTCAAAGCACAACCAACCCAGCCAGCTCTAAAGGCACAATGTTAATCTTGTTACTCTTCCTGTTATGAAACTAGTCAGTCCTGACAATGTTAAGACTTAGCTGTTGATTCATTCCCTCTTCATTTCGGGTCCACGCCGCATCCTGGCATTTCTGGACCCCGGCCTCTAAGGGGAAACAGAGACATCAGCGTTAATGAGCGAATGAAAAGACATTACCAAAAAACGCTCATTAAAGACTTACCTGATTTCTACAAGGATTTCACCTCTCATCTCGGGTCGGTGCCTGTTCCCCGGCATTCCGTACCCCGGCCCCTATGGGGAAAAAGACACTAGCATTAGTACATTAATGCATGGACACAAGGGGAACTTCTTATCAAAAAACTTACCTGGAAGCCAAGCAAGTTTGGTTCTCACCAATCCGAAAATCCAGTGAAGTAACTGGATACCAACGCGCCCCTGCATCAGAAGCAGGATGGAGAGCTCGTCCTTCCAGACCCTAAGGTGAGACGCTACAAGAAATCACAGAAGGGTTTCAAGGAGGGTGAGAGGGGAAAGTGGGAGGCCGATTGCATTACCCTGCAGACAGTTAATCCCCTATTTTCGCCTACAGAAGGATACTTCTGCGAGCCAGACAAGCCAGATTTGGGGGCCCGGTCCAGTCCGTCTTCCGAACCCTGCGCATCACCTTAGAAGAGGTCACAGTAGCGCGAACCAGGCCAGCGCCTCCGTGGGAGTCAGGTGAGCGTAACAGAGCGCGAAGCCTTCCTACAAATTCCCACCCAGGCGCTATGGGAAGTTCTGAGACTGATCAGTTGGCCCAATTCCAATTACTGGGGGAATTACGGGCCGAAGTACATGCCGCTCGTCAAGAGACTAATGCCCTCAGGAGGGAATTAATAATATCAAAGGAAAGAACTGATGACCTGGCCAGACAGCTTTTGCAAGGTCAAGCTGGGCAAACTCCTCTACCCGGTTCCGGAGGGAACCCCGCTCCTGTGGTTTCCAGTAACCCTGTGCAGATTAATCTACCTGGAAACATGCCGCTGGCCCCACCCGAACGCTTTGCTGGGGACCCCAAACGATTCGCCGTATTCATGAATCAGTGTCATTTGCACTTACTATGCAGACCTGGGGCCATCCCTAATGATCAGACCAAGGTAGCCTTTGTATTGTCATATCTCAGCAGCTGCGCTGCCGATTGGTCAGTTCCACTGGTTACTCAAGATGACCCGATTCTCCGTGATTTTCAAAGGTTTCAAGCAAGCATGGAAAGGTTATTTGCTCGACACTCTCAGGGGCAGGCTCTGGATGACGAACTTCTATCCCTGCGACAGGGCAATCAGGACCTCCTATCCTATATTGCAACCTTTAATAGACTAATTGTGGAAACGGGATGGCCAGAGGATAAAAGAGTCACGTTGTTTTATCGAGGCCTTCGCGGAGAACTTAAAGATGTCTTGGCCCAAGTTGTAAATCCGCCCCAAGAATGCACAGAGTATATAGACTTAGTGGTCCAATTGGATCACAGACTTCAAAACAGAAAAGCAGATCGGTCCAGGTTTGAGACCCGGGTGTTGGTCAAGACCCATGCTAATCCCAAGGGAGTTGTTGTCTCTGAGCCTATGCAAATTGGAGGGGTTAAAGGACCCTTGACTCAAAAGGAACGTGAAAGGAGGCGGCAGTTAAAATTATGTTTTTATTGTGGGAATTCTGGACACTTTGTACGAGATTGCCCGGCAAAACCGCCCCTAAAGGCAGTAGGAGCCGCTGATAAAAACCATGAAGACTCTGTTTCGGGAAACGACTCTGCCCGACAAGTGTAGGGGTCCGCTTGCCGAGCTTGAAAACTAACTCTCAGACCTCGCATTTCATTGTGCCAATGGTTCTCGTAGATCCAGAACAGCCTAAGCGGTTGCATGCAATAAAGGCATACATCGATAGTGGGGCTATTGAAAGCTATGTGGATCGTGAATTGGTCTCTAGGATTAACCTCCCTCTCAGTCCTAAAACCAGCAAAGATGTCATCACCACAGTCGATGAAACTGAAATTGCCTCTGGACCGGTAACACATTCCACTACTGAGGTGACTCTTATTGGTCCCGACGGCCATCGGGAGGGTGTTGTGTTTGATGTAATCAAGGCTCCACATTTTCAGGTTATTCTTGGAATCCCTTGGTTAGAGAAACATAATCCTCGAATTGATTGGCGAGCTAAGAGAATAACCTTCCCGGATTGTACACAAACCTGCTACCCAGAAAACCTGAAGATGAATCTAGCATCTGTAACCTCTGCCTCCATGCAACTACCTCCGGAATACCAAGACTTTCAGGACGTCTTCCAAAAGGAACAGGCCAACACGTTACCTCCACACAGATCGTACGATTGCCAAATCGATCTGGTGCCCAGTGCACAACCCCCTTGTAGCAGGATTTATGCCCTTACCGAACCTGAGAATCTGCATTTGAGACAATATTTGGACAAAACTATAGTTTGTATAACCAATGGGACGTTGTGTATTTGGTGACATTCGTAGTGACCTGCACTAGAGGAGGGCTTAGTTGCCCCACCTGATGTTAGAGACCCAATCACCTTCCCTGACCAGTATGGAACGTATACCTAGATGTTCCTTGTAAGCCTATGACAATTCCAAATAGGTTTTTGAAGTTTGCCACGTAGATAGACTTCAATGATGACAATATTTTAGTATATAAACTGTTTTTTTCCTAACATGCACTGAGTGTGAAGATCGAGCGAGTTTGTTGATGTTCGTTGTAACTCCCTGTTTTAGTTTATAATTGATATTGAACAGACACACTTTGCCAACTTCCTGAGTCAGTTTGATTATTGATGCTGGAGTATATTCTGCATCTCCATCTGTCTGTAAGTATTGCTACCTCATCTTAAGGGCTGGGTTGGATACCCCAGTTCAAAATAGAAAAGGAGTCTTATTGGCGTTGGATTCAACATTGGCTGATTTGGCCCCCTGAAAGCCTGTTTTTGATGCAGAAAGCAACTTGTTTGGTGACAAATTCATCAAAGATATTTCAAAATATTACACTTCCCTGAAAAGGAGGGGGGTTGCTTGCCCGGCTGCCTTAATCAAGGACTCTACTGACCAATACGGCCAGTTCAGTAGTCACTAGACACCTTCCAGTCACATATCTTCTTTTGCAAGCGTACAAGAAGATGGCAGTCCAGGCAGTCACCCCACTTAGGTTTTCACAAAGATCATATCCAGGTAAGTTTCTTGTCACCTTTTCCGAATCACAATTTTTCCCAAGGAAAAATAAGGGGCAGATTGACTGGGTTTTTCTGTTTCTGGTGCACAATCACTTATTATCCTTGGGTTCTACAGACCATACAGGGATTTCATATTCAAATCTACACAGCGCCTATTTAGACTGATCCCCCAAAACCAATTTCTTTTCTCCAAAGACAATCGACAGCTGGTGCATCTAAAGTTCAAAATCTCCCCACAAAAGGGGTAATTCGACAGGTGTCCTTAACTTTCCCAGGTTTCATAAGCAATATATTCTTGCTGAAAGAGAAGTTGGACGGGGTAAGGCTGGTCATCGATCTTAGAGAATTCAACAGATTCCTCCAGTGCAATCATTTCAAGATGGAGGGTATTCATCTTCTGGGAGACACTCTTCTTCCAGGGGACTGGATGACAAGATTTGACCTCAAAGATGCATATTGATTATACATATTTACAGCCCGTACCAGACGTTACATCAGTTTCTTTGGGACAACAAAAAGTGGGATGTTGTTTCCCTTCCTTTTGGCTCCCCCCGCGTGCTTCACCAAAGTGATGAAGCCTGTGGTGTTGGCTTTCAGAGCCTGCACGAACGGCTTATCATCTACTTGGATGATATTCTTTTGATGTCTCAGTCCAAGATAACGCATTTTGGAAGAGCGATGTCGGAATTGGGCCTAGCAGGCTCAAGCACATTTGTGCACATGAGCGTAAACTAGACTAAAGGTACACATGTGCTTATTGGGAGCCATACTGGCTACCTGCGTTTTCAGTGACTACATCCGGATGCCACACAGGCATGGTCTGACTTGGATATCACAGATCTTATGTGGAGAATTGCTAAGAACGCTGGAACGCGGTTTCAAATGGAAAAGTTTTTCCATGGTGTATGAATACCACCATTGCAAAAGTGTTATCCATTCCTTATCTGCGATTGATGTTTCTCTTTGGCCCTGAAGAGGGCGCGGGTGATTGAAGACATTGCACCCATCAAGCTGAAACTGCAGTTGGCCACTGGACTTTGAAGCCTGATGTATGCTATGGTATGTCTGATATGAGGTGTGTGTGGTTAGGGAATGTTAGTATGAATTTTTTTTAACATATGTAAATGTTTCTGTGTTTTTCATTGGTTTATATTGTATTGGCATTATACACCGTTGTTGATTGTGTATCCTTTTTGGACTAATTCCAATAAAAGATTTTGAGCCTATATTCAAAATGTTAAGTGCTTTTGGCTATTTAGCAGTTCAATGGATATGCATAGGATCCTGTTTGTGACGTTTGTCGTTGATCCCCAATTGATCCGATGTTCTTTGAGTGAATAGATGGGGTTACTTTATGTATGTGTATCAGTCCAAGATAACTGCAGCCCATCTACATATCTGGATATTTCTGCTTCAGGCCATGGGGTTTGTTACCAGTTGTGAGAAATCTCACACTCAGCTGTTTCACATAATAGATTTCCAAATCAACACCTTGAGCGTGTCACTTCAGTTACTCCTCTCCAAGATTAGGGCCATCTAGAAGGAGTTCATCAGTCCTCTCAGCACAGTTAATATCCTTGAGGATGTGGGCTCGGATTGTAGGTCTTTGTCTGCATCCATACAGGTGACTTTTCCAGACCCTCTCCATTATCGAGCACTTCAGAGGCGGAAGACCTTCACTTCGGGCAGGGTTTAGGGTATGCAGATCTCATTGCACTCTCACATGAAGCAAGAGTAGATTTGCAGGGGTGGCCGAGTCATATGCAAACGTGGAAGGACAAAGCCATTTTTGCAATGACTCCAGACCTAGTCATGAAATTGGATGCCAGTCTCTGACGCTAGGGGGGCAAGGTGTGGGGCCTTAACCAGGGAAGGGAATTGAACTCCCCAGGAGAGGAAACGTCATATGAACTGTCTGGGGTTAATGGGCAGTTCTTTTGCCCTAAAGTGTCTGGCAAAAGACAGAGTAAATTGTTGCATGCTTTTGTCAATGGACAACATTTCAGTGGTTCCAATATGTCAACAAGATGGGAGTGCGGGGATGGTCCCGGAACCCATATGTTAGCGGGTATGGCAAACTAAATGTGCCTGGACATACAGATTGTGGTCTAGACAGAATATCTTTCAGGAGTTCTCAACACTGTAGAAGACTGGAACTCTAGGCATCTGAAGGATTCCAGTAATTGGAAACTTCTTCACCCAAGTGTGTTTCAACAGAATTAACAGGTTTGGGGTCTATTGGAGATAGACTTGTTTGCCTCCCACCTGAACTGTCAGTTACCAATTCCAGTTGAAGACTGGATCCGGAGGCATTATCATTGGATATGTTCAAGCAGGATTGGTCCAAGATCAAAGGGCATGCCTTTCCTCCCTTTGTAATTATTTTGAGACTGATTCAGCAGGTGAGGGTACAGAGGACCTTGTTGGTCTTTGTAACGTCTCTTTTCCCATCTCAGGCATGGTATTCAGCCCTGCTAGAGCTTTCTGCAGATTGCCCTTAAAACCTGGTTCTGGAGATCCTTTTGGATGCAGAGGGGGAACCCACACTATCTGGTCCTACATTGCTATCTTCAACTGCTATTGTGGAAGATACCTAGGGTTTCTTGGATATCCAGGGACTTTTGTTTGCAGCTTTTTCCATGGTCGGGGAGTATTGGTCTCTTGGAACCTCAAAGGGTTATCAAATGGCTTGGGACCCTTGTATTCACTGGTGTGTAGGGAGAAACCTGGATCTCTTTACGGCAACTCCAGTAGAGGTAGTATGTTTTATTCCTGGATTATGTGAGCAAGGTGAAGCTTTCCGTACCCTCCACTAGTACAGATCAGCCATTTGAGCTGCCCATTTGTTGACTGACAGGTTTCCGGTAGGTAATCAGTCTCCTTTATGTTGTTTTCTCAAAGGTGTGAAATTGTTACAATATCCGGAACCAGAATAAACAGCTCTGTGGGATGTTCATTTCTTTTTTTTAAATATTGTGGACAGATAATGAACTGTTGTCGCGACAACAGTTGTCTGCAAAATTAACTATGTTACTTGGCCTCAGATCTTTTAGAAACTTTTCTGATGTTAAAGCATTAGATGTGAACAATAATTATTTTACTCCCTTTGGTTTCCATGTTACCCGATACCACCATTTTATGCCCTGCTTTTCCTAACCAGGAGAAATTGTGTGGTGACATTTTTAAAACGGTATGTGTTAAGATGGATTTCTGAACTCTGACCTGGAACAGGGTAACCTTCTGGACAAGCCAGACCAATCAAGGTAGCTTTGCGGCGGTCAAGACTAGGTCCAGGAGAGGTGAGGGTGACTGAAAGACCTCAATGAGCACACTGAGTAAAGGACACTTACAAATCACTCCCAGTCAGGTGTATATATTAATCAAAAATACAAATACATTTATTCCAAGGCCTTTGCAATTCAACACACAGTAAGAAAATCATAGCAATACTATTAAACCAACACAATCCTATCTATACACATATATACAAGACTAATGGGGTCTAAAGGATGAATGCACCAAATGGGTCCACAACCTAAACAGGGAAGGAAGCAGGCAGTGCAAATAGTCTTTAGGCCCTTCTGCATCAAACAGTCCTAACTGAAAGGCAGTTCAATCCCTAAGATGAGGGGAGCCTAATGCTCAAATGTACTTGCGACGCTGGCGCACGCGGTAGTTGAAATGCGAAAAACAGGGTCTTTTGTAGGGGCTGTAGCAGCTCAGGAAGGTAGGTGAGGTGATACAGAATAGGATGTCACTATTCGAGGAGGGCCTCCACTTGAGGGCATAGTCGATTCCAAGAGTTGGGAATAGTTCGCTAGTTTGCACTAGCAGTGGAAAGGAGAGGGGCCATCAGGGGCCACTCGTGTGTAAAAATGGATGGATGCGCTAGGGTCGCACTCTGGACCAAACTTCAGCAGTCGTGTCCACTTCGGTTGCAGGTTCAAATGCGGCAATCTCGCGGCTTTGCGGCTTTCAGTGGCGAAAATACATTGTTGATTCCCCTACGGGACAGTGGCAATTTCTCCGCGTAGACAAACATACTCTGTTTCCTACTTGATACTCTGGGCCCTCCTGGCATTGCTTGTCAGCTTGTTTCTTATATGGCCTCTTAGCTTGCTCCAGATTTGAGCGTGCCCTCTGTCTGATCTCAAGAAGCATCTGTTTGCGTTCCTGTAAAACAAGAATTTGTTCCACCTCCGGTAATTTTTCCAGTATCATCTTCTGCTCATGACCATATAAAAATTCATTGGGTGCCATCCCGAAAGAAGCATGTTCAGTGTTATTGTAGGTAAACTCAGCCAGCCATAATGCCTGGACTCAAGACTCCATACCATCTCCCAAATAGCATCTCAGATATTGCTTGAGTGTCTGATTCACTTTTTCAGTCTGGCCATCTGTTGGCGGGTGATAGCTCGTAGATAGAGCACAGTTGATTCCCAACATCCGACAGACAGCACGCCAAAACCGTGAAGTAAATTGGGGTCCCCTATCATATACAATACTCCTCGGGAGACCATGCAATCTCACAAAATGTTGTAAAAATAGTTCTGCTAATTTGCCCGCCCCTGGAATCCCAATACATAGAATGAAATGTGCTTGCTTGGACAAGTAATCCACCACCACTCAAATGGTATCATACTGATTATCAGGGGGAAGATCCATAATGAAGTCCATGGAGATGTGGGTCCATGACTTCTGTGGTGTCGGTAAAGGTTGTAACAAACCCCGCTTTTTAACATGGTCAGCCTTGTTACGCACACAATTTTCACATTTTAAAAGGTTAGCCACCACATCCTTTCTTAGTTCAGGCCACCAAAAATACTTCTCCAACATTGTCTGCGTCTTTCTTTTACCTGAATGTCCCGCTAATGGAGAATTATGGCACCAATACAAAGCCTTCTTTTGTAACTCTTTAGTAGGCAAAAATAATCGTCCTGCGTGATAAGGCAACCCTTGCCGCACTGTTCTGGCTGAATGATTGTTTCTCCATTTCTGTAATTGCGGTTGCCCCTGCCCTTTTTTCACCTGGCCTAATAAATCCTCAGTAATAGCACCCATGACCTTCTCGGGGGGAATGATTGCCTTCACTTCACCCACTACATTGTCTAAATTTTGCTGTCTTGTCAACGCATCTGCTTTTACATTCTTGGTTCCTGGCCTAAATGTCACTACAAAATCGAATTCGTTAAAGTACTGAGACCAGCAAAGTTGTCTGGGAGTGAGTGTTTGAGCAGTCTTGAAATATTGCAGATTTTTGTGATCAGTTACCACCATCACCTGGTGCCTTGCCCCCAACAAATAATGCCTCCTCAGGAAAAGCAGCCCGAATAGCCAACAACTCTTTATCAGTAATAGATTAATTCTGCTCACAATTAGATAACTTCCTGGAGTAAAAGGCTACTGGATGCCATATCCTTCCTCATCTTTCTGTGATAATATGGCCCCTAACACTACATTGCTGGCATCAGTTTCCACCTGATATGGTTTATCCATGTCTGGACGTTTCAACACTGGTGCTGTTGTAAAAGCTACCTTCAATTCTTGAAACAATCTCTCTGCTTCTTGGCTCCAGGTAAATCGGACTGCCTTCCTGAGTAACTGAGTAATCAGGGTCACTATCTTTTAGAAATTACTGATGAAGCGCCGATAGAAATTGGCAAATCCTAAAAAGGATTGGATGTCCTTTACGCACTGAGGGGAAGGCCACTTTGTCACTGCCTGCACCTTCTTCCGGTCCATCACAATACCAGCCAGTGTTAATATGAAACCTAGAAATTCAACCTGGGTCATATGAAAGTCAGACTTCTCCAATTTCACACACAATTGGTAATCCTGTAAATGCTGTAACACATGTTGTTCCTGAGAAGATGAATAAATCAAAATGTCATCCATATAGACAATGACTAAAACATACCTCCTGCATAAAAAAACTGGAATTCCGCTGGAGCATTGCACAATCCAAAAGGCATTACGAGATACTCAAAGAGACCAAACTTAGTCCGGAATGCGGTTTTCCACTCATCCCCCTCTTTTACGCTTATTAGATGATATGCCCCTCTTAGGTCAAACTTTGTATAGATCTTTGCTGATCTCACCTGATGTAATAACACTGAAATCAATGGCAATGGAAATCTATTTTTTATCGTTACCTTGTTTAATGCGCGGTAATCAATGCATGTTCGTAATGTCCCCTCCTTTCTGGGGACAAAAAATAATGGCGAGGAGACAGGAGAGGTGGAATGTCTAATGAATCCCTTTTCCAACAGGTCATCCAGTTAATCTCTTAAGTATTGGTTTTCAGTATCAGTAAGCGCATAAATCCTACGGTTCCATGTGTTAAAATCACGGCAAAAATGGCCGTTTACACAAAAAATCGCAGCAAAAAGGAAGTGGTTTTGCCGCCACAATACATGTAAAGGGTGCAGGGGGACACCCCTGCAAACCCAGACCCATTATACCATTTAAGGGGGGCGGGGTACACGCCCGCAACCTCTGCTCCCCTTAAATGGTATAATGGGGTACACCTTTACCGGGTCAAACCACAGCATTTTTGCCACAATTTTTTGTAAAGGTGACATTTTTGCTGTAATTTTATTACTGCATACCAATCCTACTGCAAGGCAACTTAGCCCCGGGTTCCAATTCAATTACGCAATCATAGGGTCGGTGTGGAGCTAACCTTTCCGCCCCACCTTTATCGAATACTTTCACAAAATCCATGTACTGATGGGGAATTCCTGTCCCCACTGCTCCCACCACCTGGGATACCTGCACCCTGTCTGCCAGAAAAGCAGCGGCCCCCATCTCAGGAATCATATGTGACCGACACCCCGGCCCCTCAAACCATACCGTCTGCTTTTCCCAATCAATCCTTGGATTATGCTGCACCAACCAAGGCATTCCTAAAATCAGGCCAAACTGAGGTGCTTCCATCAAGTCAAAAGTAATCTCTTCCATATGGACTGATTCACATACCATGCGCAAGGGTTGAGTTTGTTTGCATATTGGCCCTGAAACTAGCGGAGGCCCATCTACTGACTGTACCCCTTCCATCCGCTGTTTGTCCTGCAGTGGCAATCCTAACTGTTCTGCCAGTGTAATGTCAACAAAATTACCCGTGGACCTTGAATCCACCATAGCCAGTACTACCTGCTTGCTCATAGCAAAAAACAAAGTCACCAAAATGTACAAATGTGAGGTCTTACTCCCAACTGCATTTGCCACCCACCTGGAGAACCTGGATTCCTTCGGGCCCGTCACCTGTGTTCCCCATAAGGCCGGCCCACCTCTTTTCCTGCTTTCTTTTTGCCCTGCTCTCCCCCAGCATTCTTCTGAGGCATATTAGGGCAGGTACGTATTAAGTGTCCTGCTTGTCCGCAATACAGATACAAGTTGTTAGCCTTACGTTGTTCCTTTTCAGAGGCTGACAATGGCCCTCTTACACTTCCAATCTGTATAGGTTCTCCATCTCCTGTTCTTCCACCCAGACTCCTATATAACCTTGCAAAGGGTATCATTTCTGGCTTTTTCTCATCCCCTTTTCTCTCATTCATGTGATGGCCTAACCACAGTGCCAAATCTATCATGGCGGTACAGTTAGTTGGTTGAGGCTCTACCTGTGCAATTGAGTCCTTCAACTCCTCTCGTAGCCCCTGATAAAATAATACTGTTTGTTTTGACTCCCGCCAATCAGTCTCAATCACCAACCGATGGAATGTCACATGTTAACAGATCTTGTGACTCCTCTGTAATGCCAACAGCTCTTTGTCTTGCGCCAGTGACACTTCCTCCTATCGAACAACCTACCAAATTCAGCAAGAAAACCATCCCAATAATTTAACAATGGGTCATCTTTTTGAACCAGCGGCATAGCCCAGGCCTCGGCATCGCCTGTCAGATAAGATATTACAAATGCGGTTCTAGCCTGAATTGTCTCGAACGCTGCGGGTTTAAACAAAAAAATGTAACCGACATTGAGTGAGAAACATCATATATTTTCTTGGGTCCCCCGTAAACCTTTCGGGTGCAGCCAAGGGTACACTACTTGGGGGTTGAACAATTACTGTGGATCCCCTACTGGTCGTGGCTCCCATGGAAGTACTTGCACTAGTTCCCTCTAATGGCGTTCCCTGAGCTAATAGACTCTGAACCTGTGCCTTCAAAGTGGTGGATTCTTGTCTGGCGTGTGCCAATTCCAACTGAATATCTTGAAGTGCCTTTAGCACCTCCGCTAAAGGCAGAGGAGTCACTTCCATTTGGCTTGGGTGGTTGTAAGTATCCCGATATGGGGGCGGATTATTATGTCAAAAATACCACTTACAAAGGAAGAGTTTTCGACACTCTCCCCCGAACCACAGAAGCCGAATGAATTCAACCCTCCCACTGTGGTTGGCACAGACACCTGATTTTATAAACGAGGTAACCACGTGGTAGCCAGTGGGGGGAAGCGGGATTAGGGAGAGGTTGTGGATAGGGTGGGGAAGTTAGGAAAACCGGAAAGACGGTAAGGGAAAAACCTAGGTTGGTTAGGTATGGGGAAGCACAGGGTAAAACCTAACATGCCTGACCATAACCATACATACTCTTTTCTCCCAACGCCTGTCTGCCTACACACTCTAACCTCCTATTGTATATAATCACCTAACATACCAGAAAAACCACAAAGGACTCCAGGACTCAGCGCCAATGGAAAGGGTTTGTTTAATAGCATAGGCTGTAAAAATCGTAGCTATATACGTAAACAGTAGCCCTCCACTAGATAACGCATTTCGGCTCACACAAAGCCTTTATCAAATCAGGGCTACGTTGGTTCAGACAGACATAATAATGTATTGAAGTATTATCATTCATACAACAATTCAATGTCACATATCCCATGTAAAAAATGTAATTTGCAAAATCATACGTGCCAATAATTAAGACAGAGAAACAAGGGTTGGTGAAGGGGAGGATAGAGTGGGTTCAGAGAAACATCAAATTAATGCCATGAAAACGACATACACAATAATATCAAAAATAGAAAAATACAAGCACAGAATGTCAGTGGATCAATCGAAACACATCAAAACAAAATAGAGAAACAGAATTATTGGAAAACAAAACATAGTGGGAAAAAAGAAAGAAAAATAACCATTAGTTAGGTCATAACCAAAAATCGGAGCATCTTATCCTCCTAATAGAAGGCCTGAAAAATCTGCTTACCCAAATTTAATGTGCAAATCCTTATGACTGTTGTCCGATATACAATGATAGGGACAAATCCCAAAGACAGAGAGTCTACAATTGAAGAGTTGAAATAACCCCAAGTTAGTCAAACCATGTAGTTAACAATTGGTCACTCATAGTAATGGTGAAGAAACCTATACAAATTGTTGTGGAATGGGAACCTATGCCGGTCCTGGTCAACAAATCCTCTCTCTTCGTGGGGTAGCTGCTAATTATGTTACGGCAGTCATAGCATTCCTGCCTCAATCCTTACGATACAGATACTCGCATCTACGAGTTTTCGAAGTATATAGTGTAAAATTATTAATTGAATGGCATAGAGCTGGCGTATCTTTTGATTGCGCTCATAATACGCATTGTGTACCAGATATTAAATCTCGCATCCACGTATGCGCGAAGGAAATACTGTAACATTATTACAAAAATATAATACGTGCTGGCGTGACTAGTAATTGCGCTCGTGACTATGTACAATTACTGCAACAATATAATACGTGCTGGCGTGACTTTTAATTGTACTCATGCTACCAGATAGCATTAAAGTATTGTATGGAGAACGTTCGTATTAGCAAGGAAAGCACTTACTTTACCCCTCCGGTTACACTCGCGTCGGCTGCTCAAGAGTCAAAGGCAGCCGGCGCCATTTTGAATTGGGTTAAAGTAGCGTTCAAAAAACCATGGCAACGCATCTACTTGTTGCCATGGGAGCCTCACTCGTATCAGCTCACGAGTAATTGAAGATTTAAGCGGCCATCAATGCCGCCATGATAGAAAGAACAAGCGCAGATCAGAATGTAGTGTATATAATGCATCATTATTGTAGAAATAAAATAAGTGCTGACGTATCTTCTGATTGCGCTCATGATACACGTTGTGTAGCAGATACTACTTCTCACATCTCCGTGTATGTGAGATAAATAATTAAGGATTATTACAACAAAATAAATCGGGCTGGCGTGTCTTTTGATTGCGCTCGTGATACACATTGTTTACCTGATAAAGATTCATTGTGAACGTATTAAATTAAGAACGTTCGTATTGGCAAGGTAAGCACTTGCTTTACCCCTCCGGTTATACTCGCGTCGGCTGCTCAATAGACAGAGAAAGCCGGCGCCATTCTGAATAAAGTTGAAGGAGCGTTCAAAGAAAGAGAAAGAGAAGATCCTGGCAACGTATCTACCGGTTGCCAAAGGAGCCTCATCTAATGTGTGCTGAACCCCACATCGGTTGTAGTGTTAGGCTGGAAAATAGCCCAACCCTACACAATATCCCTATAAGTGGCCAGTGCCATTGGTTACCAAGTCTTCCATAAGAATCACAATGAAGTACATATAAATGCATTAACCAGTCATTTGTGCATTAACAAAGACATATACATTCTATAGGAATGACGCCATCTCCTTATCATTATTGAGACCAGTGACAGTAGAATTAAAATAGCATATGATGCGTGCTTCAGACTGCCTCAAAGCCTTCAGTCTATCTCCTCCTCGTTTGCTCAGTGTGACTTGCTTGAGGCCTATAAATCTAATGTCCACTTTATTATGCATCTGATGGCAGCTTTGCCAGTGTTCAGTTAAGGGCAAAGCATTATCATGACTGCCAATCTTAGCTAGGTGTTCCCGAATGCGTATTCTTAGTTCTCTTTTAGTACTACCAATATAAATCTTATTACAAACACTAATAATACTATAAACAACAAATTTAGTCCTGCAGTTGATCCCTTGGCGGATGGACCATTGTTTGCCATGTGTATCCATAAATTCGGTCGTCTGTTGATAGGCATATTTGCATTGTGCACACATGCCACATTTTCTGAATCCACTTGTGTTGCTGGGTAGCCAGGTCATACGGTTCATTGGTTCTATGTCTGGTAGTAGTGATGGGCTAAGCATGGTCTTGAGAGTTCCAGCTCTCTTGAAGATCATTCGAGGTCTCTCTTCTATAACTTTGGTGACGTGGTCGTCAAGTTTCAACAGGTACCAATGTTTGTCCAATATACGTCGAATCTGCTGATGGTCCCTGCTGTATTGTGTTATGAAGCAGGGTCCACCTGGTTTCACCGTGGTTCTATCAGCTTTGGATTGAAGAGTATCTTGTGAGCTGATACGAGTGAGGCTCCCATGGCAACAAGTAGATGCGTTGCCATGGTTTTTTGAATGCTACTTTAACCCAATTCAAAATGACGCCGGCTGCCTTTGACTCTTGAGCAGCCGATGCGAGTGTAACCGGAGGGGTAAAGTAAGTGCTTTCCTTGCTAATACGAATGTTCTCCATACAATACTTTAATGCTGTCTGGTAGCATGAGTACAATTAAAAGTCACGCCAGCACGTATTATATTGTTGCAGTAATTGTACATAGTCACGAGCGCAATTACTAGTCACGCCAGCACGTATTATATTTTTGTAATAATGTTACAGTATTTCCTTCGCGCATACGTGGATGCGAGATTTAATATCTGGTACACAATGCGTATTATGAGCGCAATCAAAAGATACGGCAGCTTGTATGTCATTCCATTAATAATTTTACACTATAAACTTCGAAAACTCGTAGATGCGAGTATCTGTATCGTAAGGATTGAGGCAGGAATGCTATGACTGCCATAACATAATTAGCAGCTACCCCACGAAGAGAGAGGATTTGTTGACCAGGACCGGCATAGGTTCCCATTCCACAACAATTTGTATAGGTTTCTTCACCATTACTATGAGTGACCAATTGTTAACTACATGGTTTGACTAACTTGGGGTTATTTCAACTCTTCAATTGTAGACTCTCTGTCTTTGGGATTTGTCCCTATCATTGTATATCGGACAAGAGTCATAAGGATTTGCACATTAAATTTGGGTAAGCAGATTTTTCAGGCCTTCTATTAGGAGGATAAGATTCTCCGATTTTTGGTTATGACCTAACTAATGGTTATTTTTCTTTCTTTTTTCCCACTATGTTTTGTTTTCCAATAATTCTGTTTCTCTATTTTGTTTTGATGTGTTTCGATTGATCCACTGACATTCTGTGCTTGTATGTTTCTATTTTTGATATTATTGTGTATGTCGTTTTCATGGCATTAATTTGATGTTTCTCTGAACCCACTCTATCCTCCCCTTCACCAACCCTTGTTTCTCTGTCTTAATTATTGGCACGTATGATTTTGCAAATTACATTTTGTACATGGGATATGTGACATTGAATTATTGTATGAATGATAATACTTCAATACATTATTATGTCTGTCTGAACCAACGTAGCCCTGATTTGATAAAGGCTTTGTGTGAGCCGAAACGCGTTATCTAGTGGAGGGCTACTGTTTACGTATATAGCTACAATTTTTACAGCCTATGCTATTAAACAAACCCTTTCCATTGGCGCTGAGTCCTGGAGTCCTTTGTGGTTTTTCTGGCAATTTATGGACGGTATGGGCTTAATATCCGTCCGAATCCAGTGACCAGCGACAGTTAATGTGATTGAGTGAACATACTATTATCAATGCGTGGCAATTAATGGGGATTGTAAGGAGTCGCCTGCTCGATCAACTTTGAAAATAAGCCCTACAATTGCAATCACCTAACATACCTTCCTCCTACGTAGGAATAGTCAAACACAACATATAACATGTAACATATAAACATGAATGCGTGTGGACATTTTGTAGCAAGCTAAATGAAACAAACAAAGGGAAGCTTCCCAAATGAAGTGACAAAACACATGGCCCATAGGGCAGGCATGAGCAAACATATACAGCGAGGAAGGGAAGAAACAGAACATCACTTCTGAGCCAGAATCATTCTTTTCACTTATCTCGCCGAGCCAGAATGACACGTGTTATCTCTTCACACGTGGCCCCAAGGTAGCGCAGTACTTGTTTTTTCCCCGCTTCTAGAATTCTTGCCCCTGATACTTAAAGTTCTGTGTTTGCAATCCTAAACACGCTCTCCCCCCTTTTCGGAAGACGTGCAGTCCACAACCCCTAATGCCGTAGTTTTAGAAATATCGTAGCAAGCACAGGGTACCTAACATAAATCGACATAAAGCAATGGGCTTAACAACCATGTTTCTTAGCCGTCGGTATGCCGACTTAACAACTCATCATATCGTTTGCATCAAGCACACAAGTAGTTACAAGCCCATGCCGATTCACCGCTGCATGGCCCGTGGTTCTTCTCTTTGTCTGCCGGTTACCGCGTTCGGGTGGCGTGCAGGGAACTCCGCCTTCTTCCGCCCTACTCTATCATAGCAACAAAATAATCTGCACCTGCGTCACGCAATAAGCTGTTCCAAATCCAAGTCAGCTGGCAATGCGTGCAAAGCCTGAAACTACATTTGGTCCCAAGGACTGCTGGGAGTTGAAGTTCCTTGCTCCAATTAGACTGCAATCCTTGCAAACCCTCTTTAGCGAGCAAACTGCAGTACCCCACATCTGCCACAGCCCCTATTCCTGACAACCAGCTTCAGGGTGTTAAATAAATCACAGCTACGAATATCTTTCAAGAAGCCTTTTGCATTGGTTTCTTCTCTTGCCCTCGCCAGATGGGTCAGATGTGTTCTGTCCATGGCATTGACATTTCTGTTTTTGGTGCACATTCCTCTGGGGGTGGGGGGCAGGGCTTCCAGGTCTTACTTGGCAGGGGGTTCCCTTTAGGAGATTTTAGGATCGGCTGATTGGTCTAGGAATTCCACTTGAAAGGCGTTCTACTTCGAACCGGTTTTGCATGTTTTGCAATCGGTGTTGAATGCGCTTTGAAAGTGCAAAATTGCACCCTCCGTGTCTTGACCTAAAATTTAGATTTTATTAGCAAGCTGTGTAGGAAGATCATGATTTGAATAAAGGCAACAGAGGCGTAGATTTTCCTACCTTTAGTCTCTCCCACTAAAACATTGTTGGTTTTCTCAATTCGTGAAACAACGTTTGAACCCATAAAGAAATGGATCGAGGGAGTGCTTCACGGCACTGGTTTTATCCACGCTGAAGAGGTGTAGACCAAAAATGACTACTCCTCCTCCTCTGGTGATGGACAGATAAACATGTCACTCATGGCTCTTGACCTTCCCCCGGTCCAATATTGCAAATATGAGAAGAGTTATTCACTTAAACAACTATCATCCAGACCCTAAGCAGAGATAGTGAGGATAAACACAGTGTGAGCCAAGGATGACAAAAACAAGTGATGTCATCTCACTTATGACACACGTAGCAGCATAAGACCTGAGGCAAATGGTATGCAGTCTTTCCATCTAAATAATTTCCATTAAATCATTATCCATCGAAAAGCATATTCTTTGAATGAATTTCGATGGATTTCCAACTCAAACATACCTTTAAAATAGATGTATGTTTGGGTTGAGGAAAGGGCTAATTTTTGAACATGGGGGTTGGGGGCTCCTGGGGGTTGAGGGTTTTTGGGGGGAGACCCCTCTAATAAACAATAAACACCAGAAGTTAGAGGGAGCTGTCCAGTGCTGAAATACATTATAGATTTCAGCACTGGACAAGGGTTACATTTTGAAAATGGGGGTTGGTGAGGAGGGCTAGGGGGGAGGACCCCTGGGGGGTGAGGGAGGACTGGGGGAGACTCCCCCAATAAACAATAAACACCACAAGTTAGAGGGAGCCGTCCAGTGCTGAAATACATTATAGATTTCAGCACTGGACAAAGTTTACATTTTGAAAATGGGCATTTGGGGAGTTATGGGGAGACCCCCCCAGTAAACAATAAACACCACGCTAGAGCAAGCTGGCCAGTAGCTGAAATACTTTAGAGATTTCAGCACTGGTAACGTTATAACATTATGCATGTTTCATAGACTTTCCATGCGAAAAATATAAAGTGTTTACATAACGAAACCCTATTTCAATTAAAGGGTTTCGATGCATAAAACTTTGCACTTTATGTATGAGAATTCGGTGTAACATTTTTCAGTGGAAAAGATTTGATGGTATTAATCTTCGATGGAAAGACATGTAACCGAGGAAAATATGTATTTGTCACAAAGTTACACAGACATCAGGTCAAACTGCTTTTAGATGTGAAGAATCTTACCCACACTCAATGTACACTAGAAAAATATATCAAAAATAATGTATTAGCAAAATGTAATGCTGAAATATATGCAGAATAAAGCCCATGATATAGAAATTCTACAGCAAAAGGGATCCATTCCTTCCAAATTTGATGCCACAGTATGCAATAAAATGAGCACAGGCCTCAAAGCCTCATGAAAATTCCAATTGCTGAAAACACAGAAATACAGAGTTGTGTAAAGCTCAGACAAATAGTTAGCAACTCACGCCAAGGTTATTGGCAACAGGTGGAGGTCTGGGCAAAAGCTAGGTGCATGAATTTAGCATTATTAAATGGTAGGAAAATATGATTCTAGCTGTGCCATGGCAGAAAGGGGGTCTTATGCTAAAAGTTGGCGGTAGGTTAGAAATAGATAAGGACGAAGTAGCCAAAGGAAACACGAGAGCAGATGTTATGTCTTTGGCATGGTTGAGCTATCGCCTGCGTTATCAAAAAATGATTTCATCCAGTTCTTAAATTGCAACAATATATTCCCTGATTCATTGAAATTGGGAACAACAAGTTTTATGCTGCTCAGCAGAGTATGAGTCATTGGAATAAGGAAATAATTATGTATTTCTGGAAGCGTTTATGTCCAATGAGAAAGGGCAGTGCATTTTACTCATAGAAACCTGGCCAATTATATTGTAAGGTTCATATTAGAACAGAATTGATGTGCCATATATTTTATTTTTATAAACGCATGCTGGATGTAGAAAAACCTTCAGACTTTACATGCCAGTTGAACCATCTTATTGTCATGTTAAACGCTCCCTGCTTGCTTTAAAGAAATAAAAGTTTTGGTTCTTTGCACAATTGCGTGTCTCTATCTATGAATGGCTTTAATGGGTTGTGACTGAGAAATTACCTCCTCTACATTGCCTTGTTCTTCTGGAGGATGTTTGCAGTTGAGCAAAGAAGGGGAAGTTCCTTCCTGACGGGGATATTTATAGAATGCGAATTGTAAACTGGTTCACCTGGGCCACGTTTGCCTCATTACAGAGTGCTTTCATCTGTTATTTCTTTCAAGTTTATTCATTCATGTACTTTGATGTGGACAAATCAGTAAAGTGGTTAATGCAGAATATACGCCTCTATTGCCTTGATTAAAATCACGATTTTCATACACCAATTGCAAATAAGATCGAAATTATGATGTTTTTGGCTACATACAACACAGAGCTGCCCGGGCCTTTACCGTTACCTTTTCCACTTCATCTGATCCAGGGAGGTGTTTGTCTTCAATATGTCTTTTATCAAAAAAAGCACAAATTCAAATATTTCTATTTGTTTTTTGCACAAGGCATTCATGTTTGACTGAAGGGAGTGAAGAGGCCATAAAGGCTAGTTTCACCTGTAAGGAAGGCATGGTATCAAATAGTGAAGACAGACACAAGTAATCGCAGTTCAAGGGTGTTTATTGAACTTCAAATGGGTTGGTTGAACACCTATCTGAACCTAAAGCTAAGGATGGCAGAGAGCTATGACCATCAAATAATAACGCAGTCCTAGTCAACTCTCTGTCAAATAAAAGGGCCTCTACTAATATACCTATTGCCAATCCTTATTTCTAAATACAAAAGGGTGTGGGACAATTGTGTATGCAAAATGAAAGTGTTCAAGAAATAATATGTCAGGAGAGTTGTGCAGTTGGCTTCCCTTCCCCACGTTTTCAGCACGGGGCAAGGCGGCACGTTCGAGCTTCGCACCAACTCTGGCTTTTCAGCATAGGGGATACTGTTCAAAGCACAGACATCAGGGCCTTCTGCCAAAGCCTCTTTACCAATAAGTCTCTTACTGCAGAGGGTCTGTCGTAACAAACAGAGTCTCAAAGTTCCATTCCTAGCAGGATTTTCACATGCACAAGTTCTCGCTTTCAATGTTCATCATGGGTCTCCCTCTACAGGCTGAGACCCCCTTTTTATCATAATGTTCACACTTGGTCTCCCTTCTTCAAGCTCAGACGATGGGTCTCCCTGATTCAGGCTCGGTTCCTCGTGATATGCATCTCCCTCGTTCAGCTCGTATCATCTTGACATGGATCTCCCTTGTTCGGGCTCCGATCCTCTTGATATCAAAATTGAAGACATTCGAATGTGTGATGGGTTTTGCTTAAGCCGTTGTTGGACCACTTAGATTAACTTCACACAATTATTCTCATCAATCTTCTACTTTCGTTTCTCCTGGCAGGATACCTTACAGAGACCTTTGATTGAGCAAGTCCGCAGTGCTGGAACGATATCGTATCTTTCCTCCTCAAGTTCAAACATTCATCGACAGTTTAGCTTTACTTGCGTTTTTCATCACACACTTTAACAATGTTTGTTGCAGCGCTCGTTATACAATGTTCCCACTTGCAACCTTGACTTCAACACAGACCTGTCTTCCATCGGTCTCCCCCAACTCACCGGCTGTGTTGATCCTTCTGGCGCCTCTTTGTACTTGGAGCCAAGGACGATACCACGGCGGCTGCTGCTCCTCCCCGCCCTGGTCAATTACGCAAGAGGGCTTTCGGTATCTCCAACACATAACGCAGGATTCTTCAGTCAGGTTTCCTGGCCTTATGCTTTCTGCCTCGAAGGTTTCTTGAAAGTAACGCTGTCTTGCCAAAAGGTCAAGTGTAATTCCCTTCTTCAAATCCTTCTTGGTTTGATGTCCTTCTCCCCTCATTCAGCTGCCGACTTGAAACTGCTGTACCTTTGTGTGCTTTGCCTTGCTCTGAGTGTGCTTTCATGCTCCACCTTTTATCTGTGTGGGCAAGTCTAATGGAAGTCAGGTGTGAGTGATTGTCAGTAATCGCCTGACCACACTAGCGGGGCATGTCAGATACATTGCTTGGGTGTGAATCTGTTTTCTCTAAGATCGGGCTATCCGTGTGAAAGTGCTGGAAAAGGGAAAGGGGGGTAAGGTTCCCATGTATCCTACCTGGTAGGATGGGGTAAAGGTGTTGCAGGGGGGGGGGATACCACATTACACAATCTGGTCTCCCACTCCCCGAAGACTCCTCACCCAAGTGAATCATCCTGCACTGGTCCACCTCCAGGGTCTGGATCAATAGGAGATGGCCGTGCCCTGGCCACCTGAGAGAGAGATCCGTGGGGACTAGCGGGTGAGACACCTTCTGGTTTCTCACACCCTTCCCCTATGCTATCTAGCCGCATCTGTTTCATAGGGAAACCAGGAAAGGAAATAAATCAACATTCCCTTGGTCTTTGCCTTTTCGGTGTTCCACAGTGAAACAGTAGGGTTGCAGGTCTAAGAACCATTGCATGACTCGAGATTTAGAGTCCTTTCATTGGCTTAGCCATACTAAAGGTGAGTGGTCTGTGACAAGGGTGAACTTCCTCCCCAAAAGATAGTATTGTTAGATGGGTGATTGCCCATTTGATGGCAAGGGCCTCTAACTCCAATATGGAGGAGTACTTTTCACAAGGGTAGAGTTTTCTACAGGTGAATAGGATAGGGTGTTCTAATCCATCACAAATTTGCGATAAGACTGCTCCTAACCCTGTGAGAGAGGCATCAGTTTGTACCACAAACTTTTTTGAAAAGTCTACCACCTTTAGGATTGGGTTCTGGCACAAGGTTTGTTTTAAGTTCTCATCAGTCCAGTGAAGCCTCAGGGGTTCAGCGTTCTTTAATTTGTCAGTTAACCTAGCTGTTTTAATCAGAGAAATTAGTGATGAACCTACAGTAATAACCAATCAATCCTAGGAATGCCCTATGGTCTTTCTTAGTGTTAGACGGAGGGATATCTAGGATGGTTTTCACTTTTTGTCGTTGGGGCTGGACACTGCCGTTCCCTACAAAGAATCTGAAGTATTTCACGTCTGATTGGGCCAGCTTACATGTGGGTGGATTGGCAGTTAAGCCGGCTTCTCTGAGGGTTGTCATGATGGTAGAAAGATGGAAATGATGGTCTTCCCAGGTCTTACTATAAATGACTATGCTGTCAAGATAAGCCTCACAGAAACTGGAGTAGGGATGCAATATCTTGTCCATAAGCCGCTGGAAAGTGGCTGGGGCTTCGTGCAGGCCATAGTGGGGGACTTTTAACTGGAATAGTCCCAGGGGCGTTGAGAAAGATGTCTTTTCCTTATCAGGTCGTGTACGGGGACCTGCCAATATCCATTGGTCAAGTCTAGGGTCAATAGAAAGATGGCACTTCTGAGTTTATCTATTAACTCATTGATGCGCGACATGGGATAGGCATCGAAGGCGGAGATGGCGTTAACCTGCCTGAACTCTATGCAAAGCCGCCGGGAATGATTTGGTTTTTTTACCAATACAATAGGGAGCACTATGTTATGGAAGAAGGCTCGATAATGTTTGCCTACAACACTTTTTTGACTTCCTCTACCACTATTTCCTGTATCTAATTCTGTATTTGTAACTAAGTAACCTGGTACGTACCTATTTCTGTATGTGTAACCATGTACCCTGCACTAAGACTACTTATGATGGGCGGCTTTCCTGTAACCCTGAATCAAGCCTTCTTAAGTACCTCTTATAGTGCCTCGATGCCTGCGGGCTGTAGTGCGCTCTACAAATCCAAATAAATAAATAACAATTTGTTTTTGGACTTCTGGGAGTCTCTATGGTTTTACATGGCCCACTTGTCCCTTTGGAGTTCTGATATAATAAGTATCATGTACTCTCCCTGGTTTTTCACAGAATACACCGGGAATGCCATGACCAGGTCGTTTAAGTCTTCTTGCTTCTGTCTAGATAATTCTTGGGGAATACGCTCTGAGTTGTCTATCTCCTCCAGTATTAAACAAGACAATATCAAGGTGGAGGCAGCGGAAGGATTTCCTTTCCACTCCTTTAAGAGATTTACATTGTAAAGGTGGATCTTTTGCTTCTTATCAGGTTGGGCTAATTTATAAGAACAGGTCCCTGTTTGCTCTAGTACCTCATATGGCCCATGCCACTTTGTGACAAGTTTATTTTCAGAGGCAGGTAAGAGGACTTATACCTTTTGCCCTACTGCAAAAGTTCTTAAATTTACTTTCTTGTCAAAGGTGGACTTCTGTTGGGCTTGAGCATTTTATATGTTATTGTAGACTAGATTTCGAACAAGGTTCCTATCCTCCCGTAACTGGGTAGCTGTTTGTGAAAGGGGAATAGGTGCCTCTTCCCTTTCTTCCCAGGTCTTTTGGAGCATGTCTAAGAGATATCTTGGTTCTCTATTGTAAAGTAGTTCAAAAGGAGAGAAAACGGTCAATGCCTGAGGGGTCTTTCTTACTGCAAATAGGGCCCAGGGGATGATGCTGTCCCAGTCCTTTCCATCCTGATCCACCAATTTTCTCAAAATCATCTTATGGGTTTTATTAAATTTCTCGACCAATCCATCCGTTTGAGGGTGGTAAACTGAGGTTCTTAAGGTGGAGATATGTAGTAATTCCTTAACTTCACTCATCAATTTGCTCATAAAATTGGATCCCTGATCTGTTAGAATTTCCTTGGGGAAACCAACCCTAGAAAAGACTAGGTAAAAGATATTTTAAGATCTGTTGGGTTGTATTGTTCCCCATGGGGAAAGCCTCTGGGTATTGGATAGCGTAATCAACGATCAAGAAGACATATTTGTTACACAGTCTAGAGGTTTCCAATGGCCCAATGATATCTATCCCAATTTGGGAGAAAGGGACTTCGATGATTGGTTAAGGGGTTTAAAGGGGCAGGCAAGGGAATATGTACACTGGTTTTCTGGCATATTTCAATTGTCTGGATGAAGTCCTTTATGTCTGCATGGATACCAAAACAGTAGAACTTCCCACTGATGTGAGCTTGGGTCTTAGATTGTCCTAAATGTCCCGCTGTCTAATGAGAATGTGCAATCTCTAACACAATCTTATGGTGGGTTTTGGGGATAACTAATTGAACTCTACTTAAGCCTTCTCTGGAGGTTTCCTTTCTATATAGTAATCCCTTTTTCAGGAACAAAAAGGGCTTCCCCTTTCCTGTTCTTCTCCCTCAGGAATCACCTCTACGAAAGCCTCTGCGAGTGCTGGATCATTTCGCTGGGCAAAGGCTAAATCGGGACAGATGGTAGGCTCTTCTTCCCTCTTGGCCTCAATGTTGGGTGGTTCACTAGCATCTCCAAAGCCTACGCTACCACTCTGTTTCTTCTGGTTCACTTTCTTCCTTAAAACAGAGAAATAGAGCCTTCTCAAAAATTCCCTGTGCAGTTTTGTCCCCACAATGTATTTCAAATGGAGTTTCACCATGATTCTGTAGTAGAACCTTTACGTCTCCCCGGAAGTCGGGATCTATGACATCTGCTAGGACATTTAGCCCAAACTGCCATGCTAGGCCAGATTCTGGGGTCAGTCTTATATAACAAGCCTTAGAGGGTATTAGGACTAAGTCTGTGGGAACCGTCCCTCTTTTCCCTGGAGGCATATTAGTGTCTCTACTACAACACATTTCAAAGCCTATGGATTCTTTCGTGGTGGTGGAGGGATCTGAGGCTCGTGACTAAGTTTCTGGAATTTTAGTGTCCCCAATTTGTCTCAATTGAGTCACATCCCACATCTGGCACCACATGTAAGGAAGGCATGGTATCAAACAGTGACGACAGACACCAGTGATCACAGTTCATGGGTGTTAATTGAACTTCAAATGGGTTGGTTGAATGCCTATCTAAACCTAAAGCTAAGGATGGGAGCGAGCTACAACCATCAAATAATAAGAACGCAGTCCTAGTGAAGTCTCTGCCAAATAAAAGGGCCTATACTAATTAACCTATTTCCGATCCTTCTAAATACAAAAGGGTGTGGGACAATGGTGTATGCAAAATGGAAAGTGTTCAAGAAATAATATGTCAGGATGGTTGTGCAGTTGGCTTGGCTTCCCCATGTTTTCAGTACGGGGCAAGGCGGCACATTCGAGCTTCGCACACACACTCTGGCTTCTCGGTCACCACAAGGATACAGTTGAAAGCACAGAAATCAGGGCCTTCGGCCAGAACCTCTTTTCCAATAACAGTCTCTTAATGTAGAGGGTTTGTCGTAACAAACAAAGTCTTAAAGTTCCATTCCTATCAGCATTTTCACACACACAAGTTCACGCTTTCAATTTTCATCATGGGTCTCCCTCTTTAGGCTGAGCCCCCTTTTTATCACAATGTTCACACTTGGTCTCCCTCGTCTGGGCTAAGACCATGGATCTCCCTCATCGGGGCTCCGATCCTCTTAATATGGATCTCCCTCATCCGGGCTCGGATCCTCTTCATATCCAAATCAATGCCTTTCGAATGTGCAATGGGTTTTTCTTAGACCGTCGCAGGACCATTTCGATTAACTCCACACAATTATTCTCATCAATCTTCTACTTTCGTTTCTCTTGGCAGGATACCTTACAGAGACCTTTGATTAAGCACATCCACGGTGCCCGACCACTTTGTCAACAGTATCATATCTTTCCTTCTCAATTTCAAACATTCATCAGCAGTTTAGCTCATGTCTTTCATCACCCACGTTTAACAATGTTCGTTCCAGCGCTTGTTATACAATGTTGCCGCTTGCAACCTTGACTTCAACACAGACCGGTCTTGCATCGGTCTCCCCCAACTCACCGGCTGTGTTGATCTTTCTGGCGCTTCTTTGTTCTTGGAGCCAAGGACGATACCACAGCGGCTGCAGCTGCTTCTACCTCCCTTGGTCAGTTATGCAGGAGGGCCTTCAGTATCTCCGACACACAATGCAGGATTCTTCAGTCTGGTTTCCTGGCCTTACGCTTTCTGCCTCAAAGGTTTCTTGACAGTAACGTCATCTTGCCGAAAAGGTCAAAGGTAATTCCGTTCTTACGAACCCTTCTTGGTTTGCTGTCTTTCTCCCCTCGTTCAGCTGACAACTTGAAACTACTGTAGCTTTGTGTGCTTTGCCTCGCTCTGAGTGTGCTTTCGTGCTCTGCCTTTTATCCGTGTTGGGGAAGCCTAATGGAAGTCAGGTGTGAGTGATTGTCAGTAATTGCCTGACCTCAGTAGTGGGACATGTCAGATACACTGTTCAATTGTCAGTCTGTTTTCTCCCAGAGTAGGCTGTCCATGTGAAAGGGCTGGAAAGGGAAAGGGGGGGTAAGTTTCCCACATATCCTACCTGGTAGGATGGGGTAAAGGTGTTGCAGGGGGTGGGATACCGCGTCTGGCCTTCCAGTGTCCCACTCCCCGAAGACCCCTCACCCAGGTGATCCTCCTGCACTGGTCCACCCCCAGGGTCTGGATCCAAAGGCGATGGTCATGACCTGGTTACCTGAGAGAGAGAGATCCGCGGGGACTAGCGGGTGAGACATCTTCTGGTTTCTCACACCCCCCAACCCCAGTTACAGACCCCAACCAAGCATGCAGCCCTAGGGTGTTTTTGAAAGGTTGCACCAGCAGTGCCAGTGGAAATGACAAGGTAAGAATCAATAATACTAAGTATGAAAGACCATGTGTTAAAGATATGGATGGAGAAAGAAAGACTGTGTGGTGCCAATGGGCCTTACTTGCTTCTAAATTATTTTCCTTAAAAAATTACCACTTCCCCCAAACCCTTCTCGGAGGTACAACGCTTCACCTAGAAAAAGCCAGCAACTGGTCTGGTAATCATGATAGGTAATACGCATGTGGTGAATTCCCCCACCGTAACACCATCCACAATCACTCTGAAATGGCCACTAAACAACATGTAGCGCTCATCAAAACAATGAAATAAATAAATGTTGGGCCTCCATGCTTAGTTGTGGTAGGTTATTTGTAAAATCAATTGCAATGTATTTTTTTACCACTAAGCGCCATCACTATTTCAAACAAAATAGAAGATCCACAGCTGAACATGGTCTATTCGAGAACAAGCCTATTGATTGTATTTATGTTAGGAATGTATACACATGTTAATCTACCTCAACCAGTCAAGAGACGAGCAGACTAAGGTTGGTATCTCTAGTGCGGAAGCACCACACCAGACCAGAGTAAAGAAGGCTGCCTAGTGCTGTGTGCATTGTGGAGGTAAACGTCAGCCTTCAGAGGCCGGTGAGCAGCATTCATGAGCAAGCAGAAGAAACACTTGTGTAGTAGGGACAGATTTGAAGTGGCTTCCTCAAAAGTATATCCTCAGCTCTCACACGTGACTTTACTTGGAAGGTCACTAGCTGAAGAACATGAATTGAACAGGTAGCCAGAGCTCATCTCACTTCTTTCTTGAAGAGGTGGAAGAGACTCATTCCTGCAGTCTTGATTTTGGGATTACTCCCAGTCAAGACATAACTCAATATCGTAGGGGTGACAATGTTCAGGTGTGGTAGGTAGGTCGGGATTAAATGGAGCCCTTCCAGAGGTCAAAGATCAGGTCTCGAAGTTGGCAAGCAGTGCACACAGAGGTACAGGGTCTCTCACTTAGCACATAGCAGTGCTTGAAGATTAAGTCTCCCAACACAGAGCCCACTAGCTCA
This sequence comes from Ambystoma mexicanum, assembly GCF_040938575.1. NCBI lineage: Eukaryota > Metazoa > Chordata > Amphibia > Caudata > Ambystomatidae > Ambystoma > Ambystoma mexicanum. Next base: position 384,299,795 of record NC_090925.1, read on the forward strand.
TAATATAAATTTCACAATAGTCCCCAAGGGAATCATACAAATATTGCAATTCCAAAATGTCGCTTATACCGAGTACCGCGCCTATGCGCCGTACTTATATCCCGACCCCCATTACTCTGACTAATGGAAGCAGGGTTTGCGGGGGGGGGTGTCATTTGCTCCCGTTAGTCATGTTAATGGGGGTCGGGGGTTGCAGGGGTGTCCCCCGCATCCTTTACATGGTAGTAGGGACAAGAAAGAGTAAAGAAAAAAAGGACCCTGCCATGCCAGCCCCAACCCACGTAAGTGAGTGGCAACTGAAACCACAGGGATCGAGGGAAGTCGGTGGCACACTTCCATGTGTGCCGCCATTGAGGTAAGTGGCCATCCGATGACTGCGCTGCGCCGTAATGGTCATCGACATTTTTGTCAAAAGATTTACAGGCGGCGCAGTAATCACATAGATTCATCTCCAAGCTGCATGAGCAGGTAGGAGGCTGGACAGGTGTTGTGCAGCTTCTGTGGCAATGGATGAGGAGAGCCATATTCTAGGGAATGGTTGTAAGTCTTCCCCATTAGAGTTAGCAATAGAATTAGCAAGAGTGGTCTTATCCTGCTGCAAAATCTGGATAAGGCAATAGCTGACTGCAGCTCGGACTGGTGTGGTGTGGGTTATAGGCTGGCAACCAGGATCATGATCTGCCGCCTGCAACCAGTGGAGCGGGTGTCAAGATCTCACAAGGGCCGGTGTGTATGCCTGCTGCCAGACCTGCCTCTGCTATAGAGGTGCTGCTCCTACCTCTGCGCTCACAGTTAAAGCCAAGATTTGCTGCTCATTTGGGAGTAGTCTACTTACCAGACTGTTGCTCCACGCCCCCAGCTGTCATAACTCTGCGACAGCGAGTAGCTCTCCTGTGGACTATTCACCTCCCGCCAGCCTGTTCATCTGGAGCTAGACACGACACCTTGGCCCGCTCACCGACCCCCAAATACAGCTTACATTGCTTCCAGGGCAAAGGCCAGAGCAAAGTCTGGATAACTCCACAGCTGTCTGCAGCTGCCCATGGCTGGTAGCGTCATTGTCTTATTTAGTCCACCTATTTTCTCACAATGCTGTCTATTTTCTTTTCTGGACAACGGCAAGCTGCGGTAGCTCAACAGCCTGTCGTTTTGGGTTCTTCTACTGGCTTTGTCCTCTCGTTGCAGCCCAGCCATATTCACTACCAGACTGTTTGCACCTTTATAAAATTTGAACGTATTGTTGTTCAACTCCCTTTTTCTGGCCATCGTTTAGTTTTTTTCAGTTATTATGTGCTTTCCTATTCCTTGCCATCACACTTTTAATTTTTCTTCCTCGTCTACTGCTTCATCTAATTCTCACAACTTGATCTTTCCACGATCTGTAGCCTAATAATAGTTTATAAAGCCTGTATGTTAATTTAAGTAAATTTACCCTTTATAAGAAAATGTTATCTATCTACTTGCAGCTGAGTAATGAAACTTCAAAACATTGGGGCAATTTGGCAATTCTTTTTTAAGTATGAATTTCTTTATGAATCGAGACTAATTGGGTTCTGCAATGTTACAAATTACAGACAGACATTAATGATCAATACATAAATGGATGCTAGAAATGTAAGAGTGAATGAGACAGGGATTACCTCCAAGGAGGAGAAGGGATTGGAGAACGAAATAAAAAAGTACAAAAGTGTTTTAGGAGGAAAGTTCTTTAAGAGGTACACAAAATTCACAAAATGTTTGCTAAATAATAATATAAAAGCTTGTGTGTTAATTTTAGTCAATTTGCCTTTTATGGTACGAGTTTATATTCATATAGCTGAGCAATGAAATCTCTAAACCTTGCGGTAATTTGGCGATTCCTTTTTAAATACGAATTTGTTCACAAATCGAGACTGAGTTCTGTAATTTTAAAAATTACAGACAAAGAAATTAATGATCATTAGATAAAATGATGATGGAGATATAATGTTGAGTGAGACAGTGCTTACCTCCAATGAGGAGAAGGATTGGTGTAGGAAGTAGGATTTTCCTACAGAGAGTCCGCAAGATGCAATTAATGCAAATATTGTGTATACAAGGTGGTATGGAGAGGTCTATAATACATAATAAAAAACGTTCACTAAAAATTCCCGAGTCGTTCTGAAGCAACAAAGTGTTAAATTTATAGTGGTTGAAGATACAATGAGTCACAGTCTTACCCAACAAGGCAGAAGAATCACCAAGTTTGGGGCTGTGTCTGATGGTTAATGGTAAACACCACGTAGCACGTGGTCATCAAGATGGCCACTTTTATGTACGTACAGTTAAATGTTGTGTGACATGATGACGTCATGGGAATGTGATGACAATAAACGTCATGACGTTCTGATGTATGACAGATGTAGTGTAGTGATATATGAAATGAAATATCGGAAATGACATTCATTGAAGCATCAAAGTGTTAAACATATAGGGCCTCATTACACGGTAGGCGGTAACCATGGCGCTACTAGCGCCATGGTTGCCGCCGGTACCGTACCAAGTCCGCCTTGGTGGATGGTGGAATTACCGCCCTACTCCAAGGTGAGCGGGGCGGTAATTCCCCATTCACCAAGGCCCTTCCCCATTCCCATTTTTGCCCCCATAGGGCATAATGGGAATGGGGAAGGTGCTAATTACGGTACCGCAAATTGCGGTACCGTAATTAGCTCCGAGGTCCCTTTGCGGGTCCCGTCCTTAACGCCTGGAAAAACCAGGCGTTAAGGGAGGACCCGCAAAGGGACCTCGTAGTAAGGCGGTAAGGGTTTACCGGTACCGGTGCCCTTACCGGTACCGGTAAACCCTTACCGCCTACCGTGTAATGAGGCCGATAGTGATTGAAGCTACAATTTGTCATAGTCTAGCCTAACAAGGTAGAATGAGGGATCTGTGTGATTATTAAGAAAAAGAAATGTTGAATGAAAAAATTGCAGATAATTTATTTCCCTGCAATTATATGCGAGAGAGATCCCCACAAACACCCCATACACGCCTTATATTTTTTAATAACCCTAGCCCCCCAGCCCCACATATAATTGCAGGGAAATGAGTCCCTCAAAATTCAGCATTTTTGCATTCAAGATTTTTTGCCGCTCAGTAATTGAGTGATACCCAGAATGAGCACCAATTTTGGGGCCGTGTCTGGTGGTCAATGTTAAACACCACATAACACATTGCAATCAAAATGGCCACTATATTTCCACAGCATTAAGTGACGTGTGGCATATTGACATAATAGAAATGTGATGGCAATAGGCGTCATGACGTGTTGATGTATGACAAATTAGATATGTGCATGTAGGACATTAAGACATGAAATGAAGGAAAAGACGTTGATTGAAAAGATAGTATAAGGGTAAAGAAAGAGTATAACTAGCAAATAGAAATTGGGTATGCAAGTCTATACATAAGACGTGTGGATGCCATCAAGTTGAGGCGAGTATTACTGAAGCTAAAATGGGTCAAAGGTATATCAGCATAAAGAATTAGGGAATAAAGTGAGCAAATGTGGTGAACATAAGAGAATGAAGGAATGAGAGTAGTAAAATGGGAGAGGAAGATAATAGAGTCTATTTAATCGGATACAGTAAATTGAATTTGTAACACACTTACAATCTAGGAATAGAAAATAGAAAACAGAAAAAGTGAATTTGAGCACAACAGTGTCTTATTCCAAAGATTGCTTGTTACAATTAGTATGACAATATCATCCTGTATCAGATATCCCATCGACAAAGACGTTAGTCAGTTTACCTTATAAAAATGCACCAAAATGTAATTCACTCATGCCTAGCAGATATAAAGTGTCTAGTTTGTCAATCCAGAATGTCTCCCGCTGTAACAATTTCTTAGTCATATCACCTCCCATTGGTGGTATATGTACAACTTCCAAAACAACACATCTTAGTTGTACTATAGTACAGACATATTTGTCTGTGTTCATTTCAACTGTGGATAGACTGGAGATATAATATTGGCTGTATAGATATTTGACTAGTGTTCAGTCCAATGTTCTTTAACTTTATGTGAAGTCTGGCTGATGTAATAGAGGCCGTAAATCACATTGCGTGTGTCACAAGTGGCAACATGTTGCCGTTTTATCTTGTGTCCTGTTTGAGGATGTCTAATATAATCACCCTTAATGACATTATTACAATTAAGGCAGTTCAAGCACAGATATAGGCCCATTTTAGGTTTTTGTAAAAATCTGTGTCATGACTTCTTCTTTCTGCTTTAACAAGTTGATCTCTGAAATGTCTCTCCCTTTTATAAGCTATCATTGGCGGTTTGGGAATGAGACCAGCTAGTTGAGGATCTACTTGAACAAGTCTCCAATTTCTTTTGATGATTCTCGTGACATGGTGACTTTGGCTAGAGTATTTCATGGTATGTACAAAGGCAAAAGTGTCTGCCTGTCTTAGTTTTTGGAGTCTAAAGCTGATATCTACATCGTTAGTCTTATTCTACAAAGCTTAAATAACCACTATTTGTGGATAGCCTCTGGAAGAGAAACGATCACACATTATTTCACATTCTCTTGTGAGAGTTTCATTGTCTGAGGCAATTCGTTTTAATCTGAGGAACTGACTATACGGTAGACTATTCTTTAGATGTTGGGGATGAAAGCTTCAGTAATGAAGTATGTTTTTCACATCAGTGCCTTTGGGCATATGGAAAGATGATCTTTTTTCAAGTCTTTTTACCATCCTGTTCATCCAATGGAAAAAGCCCACAGAGTTTGTTCTGGAGGGCTCGATGATTTCCTTACCATACTCCCCACAGAGTTAAAATGTGACCCTCTCAGTCCTGATGCAAATTTGGGCCACATCTGGTCCTAATACATGTTGAAACTAGTGAGGAGGACGCTCCCTTACATGCATTCTCTAGAGCTCAACCTTGAAGACAACCATTTGAATGAGTTGTCTCCACTAGTAGACTGATTTTACTGTTCCGGAGAACGATTGATTTGACTGGGACAGGATGAATTTGTATGGTTCTCCACTTTTTTAGTGGATTGAAGCACTTTATTGCTATTTGTACTTATTTGCACTGAACTCTTTGGTTATGTTTACATGTTGATTAGGGTGCCTATATATAAAACACGGCCCGCAGTAGCGGCCGTGTAGTTATGGTTAAGTTGCTAAACTCATAGGAAGAGCACTTTTTCAGCAGCTTTTAATTTCGCTCCCCTTGGATGAATCCTCACCAAACTTTGCAAAAACAGTATATGGTCGGCTTGTGGGTAGGTTGGTAGTGACAAAATACTTTGTGAATGCGTGGGGGAAGGGGTGGTGGAGGCTGTGGTATGTTTGTGGATTGTCCAGATCGCAACCTGTTTTCGTGATTAGGTGCAATGCAGAGGTTCAGTATGTGATTGGTGGGTGCGTATACAGGTTGGGTAAGAGTACTGGTGGCAGTGGTGTGTATGTGGATAGGCGTACTTGGTGATATGGTCACATGCATGGTGGCATTACTTTGCGGTGTGTTAAAGGCAATTGGGTGAATGGTGCAAAGGGAAGAAGTATTGAGTCTGCTTTACAGGGGCGTGGCCCTAGCTGTAGCTGGAAAAACGCACGTGCTACATCATGGCCTTCTGAGCATGGAGGCTTCACAAATGAAACTATGGGGATTGTCCAATGAGGATTCGAGGGTGTGGTTCACCGGAAGGGGCGGTGACATATTCCCCCAAAGTTCGATGCAGTGAGGTTGGCAGAGATGGACAGACGGCGAGTGCTTGTAGTTGGTGATACCTTTGTGCACAATCTGCACAGGTATGCCGTTGAAAGAGACTTTGATACTGACTTTCAGTTGGAAGGAGTGCAAGCTTTTTGAGGCACAGTTTATGAGTGGGGTTTCAGGTGCATGAATCTTCTTTGCAAATGTGTGGCCTCTGTTGGTACTGTAGATGTGGTGGTCGTGCATTTTGGAGGACTACATTTGGCACACATGTCGTGCTCTCGTTTGCTTGCTTACTTAAAGAAGTTGATGACAGCTGTGGTGCAGAGGTTTCCTACTGCAAAGGTGATTTTCTCATCGATGACACCAAGAGGACAATGGGAGAATGCTGGTGTAAATTGTCCACAGCCAGAGGTCAGGAGATGTTGGATAAACAGAAGCATGTGCGACTTTATGTGCAGTGCTGGGATGTTCTGCACCGACTATGAAAGCATTACTAACCAGCCAGATTTCCAGTGGTTTCAAGAAAATTACATTTTTTTTACCTCCATTGGCAATGCTGTTCTGTTTGCCACTCTGCATGAAGCGTTGCAGAGAATTCTGTAGAAATGTGACATAAGCGTTCGTTTTAAGTCAAGAAAAATGTGAGGATCAGAAGCAAACAGACAGTGAGCAAAAGAGAGAAAAACAAGGAAAGAAAGCAAATGAATGCACGTACATAAGAAAAAGTGGACAAAAAGAAAAAAAATATATGTGTGTTTTTAGAGACAATCCTAAAGACACAATCCCCACCCCTGTTTCAAATTTACCGCCCCCCCCCCACCCCAAACATCCCCTGGACCTCTTTCCTGTCCAGCTTCTAGCATGGTAATGCCGCGGATTCCGCTGCACTTTGAGGATTAGACGTGGCACATCCGGCTGTTTTTAGGATGGCACCTATGATATTGGCCATGTGGAGGCTAAGCCATTGAGCAATGTGGTGGCTGGTTGTGCATAAACACTGTGACAGAAGGTTTGTTGGTACCGATAATTGTAGGAGCCTATGGTGAAAGTGTGCAAGGTAAGGGGCATGCATCCTCTTTGTATGCATGCACTGCACACACTTGCTTAGCGTTGGTAATATAGATTCCCTGCTGCTTTTGTGGGTTCACTTTTCTGACATTTGTAGTACATGCATTACAGTGGGAAGACCATATTATGAAGTTTACAAGGTATGTGGCAGGCATCATGTTGTTATGAATGCACTGTGTGCATTATATGATGTGTTATGGTATTTTGTGCCATTTCTATCGCGCCTACATACAAGTGTCTGAAGGCACGCTGAGGAAAGGGAGGCAGAACGGAGGCCACACAGAGGCATTGATTCCTCTAGGCCAGCTGACATTGAGAGTGTGCAAGTGAATGTGAAGGGGGAGGGCAAGGTGCAGTACATGGGAACAATGACAAATATAAATATATGCAACTACGGCCGGTGCTGACATGTTCAAGGATAAGTGTACTTATGAAGTGGTGGCTGCGCTGTTAGGGTTATAGAAAACAGTCCCCAAGTGCGGGGGTTGGTAGAAAGCCAGTGGAGGGGTGGAACTGTATGTGCAGGGGGGAACTGTAGGGAGGGAGGTGGCCTGGGGCACAGATTATAGGGTGGGTAGGAAAGTAGTACACAATACTTTTTAGCTATGAAGTGAGTAAGGGAGAGCAGGGGAAAAAGAAGAAGCACATGGAAAGGTTTTCGGGTGTTTTTAGACTCTACAATGCTTCTCCTAAAGGTCCAGGGAGACAGACAGCGTGTTCCACAGGGAGGTTGCAGCAGAAGAACCACATCTACCAACATGTGGTTGCGTGTAGAAGCAACTGACCCTGAGGGAAGAGCTGGAGCAAGCAGATATTTAGGAAGTGACAGTGCAAGGTATTGAAGTTCCAGGGACCAGAAGGCCTTTTGTATAATGCACAGGGCTTTTAGTTTATTGTTTGCAACCACTGTGAGGTATTGCAGACATTTTAGTCCAGCAGAGATACGATCCCTGCCATTCATGACCAAGGACAAGTTGTGCACTCCTATTACGGATGAGCTACTGAGGGCACAGAGTGGAAGCTGGGAGATTTAAAAAGAGCTAACCACCGCAGCCGTGTAGAAACTGACCTTTTGTAAAGTGACTGTAGGTTGCTATGATACATTTAGTGGTGGCTTTACTGCCTTTTTATTACGAGTTATTTAGTAGGTGGGGTAGTGGGGAACAGTTTTCGTATCATTACCGGAAGAAAAGAATAGAGGTCCTGTTTCGCTAATATAGTGTATGATATGCAAAAATGAAAACGTTGCAAACACATATGAGCAAATTGGCACTTTATGGAAGATATGGGAGGAACATCAGTATGCTTTTTAAACAAGTAGTGGATGCTTAGAGGCAGATATCGTGCACAGAGGCACTTATAAGACAGTTGTAACCAGACTGCAAAACAACTGTTGATACCTTTCTTTTGTGGTGATGGGTGCTTATGTGGATGAATGTGCATGTATAACTCATGCAATGTTTCACTGAACTTTCCACTGGACATGCTTTCCAATTACAGCACACGTGCAGGCTGATTTTGTACATATGAAGTCTTATGGAGAACTGCCATTGTAAGATGCTGACGTCTTGGAGAGCATTGGTGGATGCGTGTGTGAGTACTTAGCAATAGCTAATAAGGGCATGGTGGGAAGAGGATAGTGGAAAGGGAACAAGGACTAGTTATGATTTACTGGGGCACGGCCATTACAATACTTTGTGTGGCGCACATGCTACATTCTGCGCTTTTGACCATGCTAGCCAATGGAAATGCGATTGTTGCAATTGGCCAATCAAGTGGTTGGAGTGTGCGTCACAGGAAAGGGCGGCCATATTTTATTTCATAACAGTGTGTAGTGAGGCTGGCAGAGATGGCTAGACGTACACTTTTCATAGTGGGTGACCGCTTTGTGCTAGATCTGCTCCAGTATGCCGTGGAAAGATTTGGAAATGACCAGTAAATACAAGAGCCCTGTTGGAAAATTGCCAATAGTAAATTAAAGATCTTCAACCAGAACAAACCTGAGAGCAACTAAGTGACATAATTAAAAATCAATTAGTTCAATAGCAAGGGACTTACCACACTGGGCTTTAAAGGGTGAATACCCGTTGAGAAATATATATCCTTATCCAGTATCAAAAGCCTAATGGCTAGCACGCATATATCGCCTGCAATCAATAGCAAAAAAGTATCAAAGAAAGAAAGACGAAATGATGACAGAAAGCATTCACAAGCACATGAGAAAATAAAATAGTCACTCACTCGGCAAATCGAGTCAGGTACGAGTAAAGTGAAACAAATCCAGTGGCTACCGTTCTCAGTGAATCTAAATAGAGAAAACTGCGGTACACGTCACGGGAGTGATGGTGGCTGCGGCGCGACGACATTACATCACGTAAGTGATGTATATTGTCAACAATGTGATGTAGGCGCGATTACTGTCCACACGAGAACCTGACATGGCATTAAGGTAATCAATGCAAAATTGCGTTCGCCACAATAGTGTGGCTCAATGAGTGATGATAGTAAATGAGTCCCAAATTAAACAACTGATTAGGCACATTAGCAAAATTAAAGACTCAGAACATGTATAGTTAACTGAGGCACAAGCGAACACTACGGCAATACAGCAAAGTTCGCATGTTCAAAGACCGATGTCAAGGCCAGAAAAGAAAACATTGTACTGCAAACATGTTTACTAGCTCAGTAATTCACACAAATTGGCGGGAGAACAATAAAAAACGTGATTCTCTCAATTTACCAGTAACCCGAAAATGTAAAATCCAGAATCCCGTGTGGAGGAAATCATGTGTGGTAATCATATCTTTGATGTCAGCACTAAACGCACATAAATGCCGGCAAGCGAAAAGCATGGTGGAGTTGCAAAGATGCAAGTAAGGGGAGCATTAGCATAATTAATGACAGTATCTAGTGGAAGTATTGGCCCACTTATACAACAAAATGTAACAATTAGGTTGCCTTATGTGTGTGGGAAGGAAAATATATATATATATATATATATATATATATTACACGGCCACAGTAGTGGCCGTGTAGTTATGGTTAAGTTGCTGTAAGTTGCTGTTTCCATAGGAAGAGCACTTTTTGGGTGGCTTATAACTCCGCTCTCCCTGGACGAATCCTCACCAAACTTTGCAAAAAAAGTATACGGGCCACTCTAAATTTATAGGGGGGGTCCCAAAATGTCTTTTTTTCCCATAAAGTGAATGGGGGAAAAACTTTGCGCACGCCTACAGGTCAAACCGTTAGACGGATTTTGACCAAATATGCGGCAGGGGCTTGGTCCCGAATGTAAATTTGGTGCCAATCCGTCCACTAGTTTCCTTTAAAACGACAAAAGAATATGTCTAAAAGATTTAGTGAAATCTATGTCCGCTCCGCGGTCACACTTCCCTGTTCGCTCTGCAGACAACATACCGATGGGCCAGGAGGGTGGTGTCGTGACCACGGACACGCAATGTCTTCGACCATTGGATGCAGAGAGCCGTGATGTGCATCAGAATGTGTGGCTGCGCCCGACATCTTGGATCCAAAGACAGCGCAGTCGCCACCAGAGGCGAAATGCTGTTTCGGACATTGTTTTGCTCTCCTACAGTGCTTGGGGAGGTTCACAGAGTAAGAGATGGGTTTAATAGTGTTCTTGTTTGGGCGGCAGTTGTTAATGATGTATTCGCCACCTGAAATGCTGGTTCGGAAACTACTTTGATGTCCTACAGTGCTTGGGAAGGTTCAGCGAGTATGAGATGTCTGCAAAAATGTACTTGTTTGGGCGGCAGGTGTCAATGATGTATTGTCTATGCCCGCCTTGTTCGTGATGTTTGTACGTGCAGAAAATGAGTGGACTCATAAGGGTAGTAATTCTGTCTGTGGTGTGTTCAGGCACCTTGAGACTGTAAGGACACGCGTGGTGTTAGCGCCCATTGCAATTGAGTAAATGTCGTTATTATATTATTTTTGCCTATGGGTGTGCCACTGAATAGGACGCCGCCATGGGTGTGCCATGCTGCGGAGATTGTGGCCCGGGCCTAGAGATTTGGGTGCATGGCTGTAGGCCGTAGGCCGAAGGCCATACTTCCAAGACTGTAGGCCCAGGCCACAACCACCGCATCATGACACACCCATGTATACACCTGTTCTATTGATTAGATCAGGGGTGAACAACTGATTTTGACAGAGGGCCGAAAGTACCTTACATGAGGGCTATAGTGGGCTGAAAAGTAAATGTGGGCGGGGCGGCAGGCGGGGCGTGGCAGGAGGATTTCTAAACCCCCAATTTGTACTAAACACATGGAAAAAGAATGTTTTTGAGGGGTAACGATTTTTATTTACATTTCAAACTTACATTTTGTACTACACATTTTCCATTGTTATGATTTATTTCTATTTAGTTATTGTATCTCGCCTGTTTAATTAACTTATATATATTTTATTGACCCTAGATACACTATGCCCCATGGCACCCTCACCCCCAACCAAACACTATGCCCCAGGGCCCCCTTACCCCCAACCAAACACTATGCCCCATGGCCCCCTCACCCCAACCAAACATTTTGCCCCATGGCCCCCTCACCCCCAACCAAACACTATGCCCCATGGCCCCCTTACCACCAACCAAACACTATGCCCCATGTCCCTCATCCCCAACCAAACACTATGCCCCATGGCCCCCTCACCCCCAACCAAACACTATGCCCCATGGCCCCCTTACCCCCATCCAAACATTATGCCCCATGGCCCCCTCACCCCCAACCAAACACTATGCCCCATGGCCCCCTCACCCCCAACCAAACACTATGCCCCATATGTCCCTCACCCCCAACCAAACACTATGCCCCATGGCCTCCTCACCCCCACCCAAACCCCCCACCCCATGGCCCCCTCACCCCCAACCAAACCCCCCAACTCAGCACACACACAAACATGCACCAATACAGACCCGAACCCCCACCCCCCAACTCAGCACACACACAAACATGCACCCATAAAGACCCGAACCCCCACCCCCCCAACTCCAAACCCCCCACCCCCCAACTCAGCACACACACTCTCAAGCATGCACCCATACAGACCCGAACCCCCCACCCCCCAACTCAGCACACACACAAACATGCACCCATACAGACCCGAACCCCCCACCCCCCAACTCAGCACACAAACATGCACCCATACAGACCCGAACCCCCCACCCCCACCTCAGCACACACACAAACATGCACCCATAAAGACCCGAACCCCCCACCCCCCCAACTCCAAACCCCCCACCCCCAACTCAGCACATTCTCAAGCATGCACCCATACAGACCCGAACCCCCACCCCCCAACTCAGCACACACACAAACATGCACCCATACAGACCTGAACCCCCCACCCCCCAACTCAGCATACACACAAACATGCACCCATACAGACCCGAACCCCCCACCCCCCAACTCAGCACACAAACATGCACCCATACAGACCCGAACCCCCCACCCCCACCTCAGCACACACACAAACATGCACCCATAAAGACCCGAACCCCCCACCCCCCAACTCCAAACCCCCCACCCCCAACTCAGCACACACTCAAGCATGCACCCATACAGACCCGAACCCCCACCCCCAACTCAGCACACACACAAACATGCACCCATACAGACCCGAACCCCCACCCCCCAACTCAGCACACAAGAAACATTCAAATCAAAACATTCATACACATCCGACACACATCCGACACCCCCCCACCCCGCATCTCAACATACACACAAAATACATTCAAATACAAACATTCACACACCCCCCCACATCTCAACATACACACAAAATACATTCAAACACAAACATTCATACACATCCGACACCCCCCCCACCCCCGCATCTCAACATACACACAAAATACATTCAACACCCCCCCACCCCCGCATCTCAACATACACACAAAATACATTCAAATACAAACATTCATACACATCCGACACACCCCCCACCCCCGCATCTCAACATACATACAAAATACATTCAAATACAAACATTCATACACATCCGACACACCCCCCCACCCCTGCATCTCAACATACACACAAAATACATTCAAATACAAACATTAATACACATCCGACACACCCCCCACCCCGCATCTCAACATACACACAAAATACATTCGAATACAAACATTCATACACATCCTACACACCCCCCCACCCCCGCATCTCAACATACACACAAAATACATTAAAATACAAACATTCATACACATCCGACACACCACCCCACCCCCGCATCTCAACATACACACAAAATACATTCAAATACAAATATTCATACACATCCGACACCCCCCCACCCCCGCATCTCAACATGCACACAAAATACATTCAAATACAAACATTCATACACATCCGACACACCCCCCCACCCCTGCATCTCAACATACACACAAAATACATTCAAATACAAACATTCATACACATCCGACACCCCCCCAGCCCCGCATCTCAACATACACACAAAATACATTCAAATACAAACATTCATACACATCCGACACCCCCCCCCACCCCCGCATCTCAACATACACACAAAATACATTCAAATACAAACATTCATACACATCCGACACACCCCCCCACCCCCGCATCTCAACATACACACAAAATACATTCAAATACAAACATTCATACACATCCGACACACCCCCCGACCCCCGCATCTCAACATACACACAAAATACATTCAAATACAAACATTCATACACATCCGACACACCACCCCACCCCAGCATCTCAACATACACACAAAATACATTCAAATACAAACATTCATACACATCCGACACACCCCCCCACCCCCGCATCTCAACATACACCCAAAATACATTCAAATACAAACATTCATACACATCCGACACCCCCCCACCCCCGCATCTCAACATACACACAAAATACATTCAAATACAAACATTCATACACATCCGACACACCCCCCCCACCCCCGCATCTCAACATACACACAAAATACATTCAAATACAATTATTCATACACATCTGACACCCCCCCCTACCACACACACACAAACATAAAGCAAAACAAACCCGACACACAAACACAAACAGACCACTTACCGGAGACGTGCTGGAAGGCAGGTAAGCGGCAGGTAAGCTGGAACGCTGGAATCGTACTATGGCTGGCGTGGTCCAAGGCTGGAATGCCTTCCGGCATCAAGCCTTATGGACCACGCCAGCCGTAGTGCTGGCCCTCCATTGGTGCAGCACACACGCATTACGTGGCTCGTAGGAGCGACGTGGTGCGTGTGTGTGCTGAGCCAATGAGGGCCAGTGTTTTCACCGGCCCGGAAGACAGCAAAGACTTTCCTAATGGAGGGTGGCCGCGGGCCGCCCTCCATTAGGAAAGTCTTTGTGCCTCGCGGGCCGGTCAAAAGAGCATGGCGGGCCGCAACTGGCCCGCGGGCCGTATGTTGTGCACCCATGGATTAGATGATTGTGGGAAGTGTGTACAGTCTTGGGTGCATGGACGAAGGCCCTGCACCCAAGCACTCAGTTATAAGCACTGGAGGTATCAGCCACTGCACAACCATATACTGTAATATCTATGAACATACAGCTAGGAGTCTAGCCTCTGGCCAGAACAAGTGAGGCATACCGCACCTATGGATACACCCATACTTACACACATCACTCAGGTGGTTGTGGCCAGGATGCAGACTTTTGGATGCATAGCTGCAGGCCGTAGCCCGTACGCCTTACACGTAAAACTCTGTGCCCTGCCCAGATTCAGCACATCACATTACAGGAATGCATTCACCCATACTATAGTTTAGTATTCTGATGGTTTTGGTGAGGGTGTACAGTCATGGGTGCATGCCGAAGGCCATGCACCCAGAAACGACCTTATAAGCAGTGCTGTTGCAAGCCAATGTACACCCTTACAGTGAAATATGTATGGAGAAATATAGAAATCTGTAGGTTCTGCCGACAACCACTGCAGCATATCACACAGGCATGTTAGTGGCTGTGTTGTTATGGTGAAGTTGCTGTTTCCATAGGAGGAACCCTTTTTGGGTGCTTTACAACTGCGCTCCCCTGGGCCGATTCCTCACCAAATTTTCCAAACAAAAAATTTCACACCCTTTACGTTTCTTTGGAACATTTGGTGATGTTTAGTTCAGGGGGAGGGGAAATTATAAGGGCGGGGAGTTAAGTAAAATGTCTCTTTTCCCCTTACACTGAATGGGGGAAAAAATGTGTGCCCACGAACATGTGCCACTTTCTATGATTGGTTGTGCAACAGCGTCAAGTACGCCAACTTTGTACGGTCCCCCTGCAATCTTTAAATAATGTTTTGGTGTACACGGACATCGCCAGACCCACATGCAGAACTAGTCAGCATTGCACTGATCACACTTATGTAATAATACTTCAGAAGGTCACTATTGAGGGGGTCGGAATGGGATGTGGGAGCACAAAATGAAAAAGTGAAGTTTTCTTGTCTCTAAACTCATACGTTTCATTGCAACTTTGTGTTCACTGTACCACTACCAATTAGTGCGCATGGGTTGAAATGTTTTTGGAACAATATTGCCGTCAGACTGCCGTTCTAAGTTTGAAAACTAAGGCCACCATCTGCACTGTTTGCTGGAAACAGCGACTCTGGAGGTGTATGCGAGTAGCGGCTCTCATAATTGAATTGCAATATGTTGTTGCAAACTAGGAATTTTTGTGCCTTCTGAATGAAGGTCACATGAGTCGTTTTTTTGGTTGAACGCTCAATACACCCGCGCATCTGAGTGATTGTATAAGGGGCTTTTGTTTTTTGACCTTGAGCGAAACTGAAACCTTGCAAGAAATTCAAGAAATAAAAGGGTCCAAAAAAATAGCACTTGATAAGGTTATGTTTTAAAATGTTTGTTAGGGACATGCAATATCAGTCCACGAGGATTCTCTGATGCAAATACATTGGTATCTGACTTGCAGTTCCAGAATGGAGGCAGTACATATTATGTAAGTTTACTTTTGCCCACTCTCCAGCGGACCACCCTTTATTTTTACATTACCGA
This sequence comes from Ambystoma mexicanum, assembly GCF_040938575.1. Lineage (NCBI taxonomy): Eukaryota > Metazoa > Chordata > Amphibia > Caudata > Ambystomatidae > Ambystoma > Ambystoma mexicanum. Next base: position 384,315,615 of record NC_090925.1, read on the forward strand.
AACTATAATTGTGCCAATATAAGTGACATTTTATGTTTCTACACTGTTACATTTCTCCTCCAATATTGCCAAGTGCACAGGTTTTCCATTTGTAGGGTATGCGTACACTGCTCCTTCTTTAGCATTGCTATTTATTAGTTGCAACGTTATGTTTGTGCACAACGTTTTGTGCATCAGGTTGCACGTTCTTGTGTTCTTCTTTGAAATCACGAGCCATACTTTTCCTTACGCTGTCCATTCATTTTGCTTTCCTAACTACACTATCTTCTTTCTGTGTAGTTTCTATTTTTTTTTCTCTTACGGCGTATGCAGATTCTCGCTGTTTCAACACTATTTCCATAGTAACATATGGTCATTAGAAACATTTCACTAAAATGTCATGTTTGAACGCTTACATTTCTGTATTACTTTGTCACTTTTTTGTGTCTTCTTGTAAAATATTTTTGGTACAGGTTGGTTACTGACACGTAATTTTTGTAACGTTTGGCCCCCAGGTATATATTGCCGTATTGTCCGTGCCATGACTTTCAGATGCCGAGTGAAGGCTTTTTCGGCCGTCAAATACAACTGCTTGTGAGCGGTTTCCTGTGCATAACAATTATGTGGGACGATACCCTAAGCCCGCTTTGTCTGTACGCTGAACTCGCTACTCGGAGCAACATAACGTCATTCATGGTGCTGTAGGCTCAAGGTTACGACGCGTTCTTGAAAATCACTGTGGACACAAAGCACCTGCTTTATCAAAGAACTCATACTCTTTGTATGCAAAAAACAACAACGTGCTTTTCATCTTTACCTTTTGCAATGCCTCTCTATCAACCATTGTTATCATTGCATTCACAATGGGATTACTCCAAATATCTCTGACAGTTTGTTGTTAAATAAACCTACTTTACAAACTCTAAAATGTTTACGTTTTATTTAACAATCCCCTCTATTATTTGCAAATATAAGATATTAGGTTGTACGTCGCTGTATGTTTATTTACAGATCCTGCGTCACGTCACGTATTTGTGTTTTTTGCCGACTACCATGGAAAGGGAAGAGGGACTATATATGAAATAACCGCCTTCTATTTCTATGGTGGCCATCTTGAAAAAGGATTTTGTTTTGTAATCCGACCCCACAAAGCTGTCGAGGAGTTCCCCCCTTCTCACCTGAGTTTGATCTTGCTGGATTTCTTGATCGATGCCTTCTTGTGGACTGATCGAGTCTTGAATAAGGCTGCACGAGTCTCTTCTGACTCCAGCGTGCGTTCAAAGTTCCGGGATGCAAGAATCCAGGAATCCGGGAAATTAACAGAGTGCGCTACTAGCACACGAGTCCAGGAATCAAGAAAGGAAGGAAAGGGACTAGGAATAGGGTAGGCTGGAAGAATCAAGGGAAACAATCCCGCGAGCTACGGAGCACACGTCTGGTCGCTACTTCACAATAGCATTGAGACGCGCGGAGCCGCGGGAGGCGTGGTCTATAAATAGAACACACTACATCCAAGGTGTAGAGCGAGGTAGGTGTTTCATAGTGGACGGCCATGTTGGAAGTACAAGGGAGTGTAAGCCCCGTTGAGACAAGGACCAGGAAGTCCAAAAGGGGCGTGTTCTGTAGTTCATGACAGCATGCCTCCTCCGAAGACCCGTTCCTCCGGGTTTGCTTTGCTTTGTGTATAAGGTGAAATCTTCTGAGTAGTCAAGGGGCCTTGAGATTAGAAAGTGGTTCCCAGGTTCTTTCACTAGGAGGATATCCTTTCCATTCAACCAGGTATTGAAGCTAACCCCGTTTATACCTGGAGTCACATATTCGGGATACTTCATATTCCAATTGGTTGTCGACCAGCAGAGGAGGAGGTCGGCAGGATTTCCGGGAGGATTGAGTGTAGGGTTTTAATAAGGATGTGTGAAATACTGGGTGAATTTTCTTCCAGGAGTCTGGTAGTCTGATCCGGTATAATAATAATAATAATAATAATAATAATAATAATAATAATTTGGCATTTATATAGCGCTACGAACCCTCAGGTATCTGAGCGGTGCTTATTATTACCCACGGTGTGTGGTGCTCATTTATCGACCTCGGAAGGATGAAACGCTGAGTTTGGCGCTGCCGGGATTCGAACCTGCATTCGCAGGCTCTGCACTGATGTCAAAGCGAGCGCTCTACTCGCTGTGCCACTTGACCGGCTCATGAAACTGGATTGATAATTTCCTTGATGGGAAATGGACCATAGTACCGAGGGGCCAACTTGTTTGGCCGTAGATGTCGGGGTAGTAATTTCGAGGACAACCAGACTTGATCACTGATTGCATAAGAAGGACCAGGTCTTCTTTTGGAATCTGCATACCTCTTAGTCTATGTTCTGGCCCTCTCTACGTTTTCTTTGGCCTCCTGGTGTACGTTGATGAGGGTTTCTATCCAGGAGTCGACAGTAGGTACTGGTGTAGGATGAGGGAGAACAGAGGGTAGAACCGATGGATGGAAACCTTGGCTACAATAAAAGGGACCGGTCTTAAGTGCTGAATGACCGGAATTGTTGTAGGCGAATTCAGCCACGGGTATCAGGAGCGACCAGTCATCCTGAACCTTGGTGGCGAAACATCGAAGATACTGATCCATGGTCTGATTAGCACGTTCTGTGGCCCCGTTGGCTTTGGGATGATAACCAGACGAGAGGGCGCGTTGGATTCCCAAAATGCGACAGAGATGTTTCCAGAATTGAGAGACGTATTGAGGTCCTCGATCAGTTATGATCTTGGAAGGAAGTCCATGTAAACGGAATATGTGTTCCAGGAAGATTCCAGCAAGCTCGGACGAGGATGGCAGCTTACACAGGGATGTAAAATGAGCCATATGAGTGAACAAGTCTATGGTAACCATGATGGTCGTGTATCCTCGGGAAGGTGGTAATTCCACAATGAAATCTGTAGCAATGAATTCCCATGGGCTTGTTGGCAGTGTAGGTTGCAGTAGAAGACCCGCCGGTCTCTTGTTATCATGTTTATTTTGACTGCAGACAGTACAAGATTTGATGTACTGCTGTACGTTGGTCTTCATACCAGGCCACAAAAACTGTCTTTGTATGAGACGGAGGGTGTTGGTTATGCCACGATGTCCAGAGTGAAGGGTATCATGACAGAGGTTTATTATTCTTTGTTGTAATTTCTGTGTAGGAATGACCAGTGCATTGTCCTTGAATAAATATCCTTCTTTAACTCTTAGGTTCCATGGATTCTTCCTTGAAGTATCCTTCCAGAGGTCAGAGGATTGGGTTTGCACTAGAATTTCTTCCATGAGGTTGACTGCTCGAGCTGCAAAGATCGTGTGGGGAAACATCTTAGGATAGGCCTTGTCTTCAGTAGTTACATAGTCAGGACGTCGAGATAAGGCGTCAGCAATCATGTTTTGTGATCCGGGAACATGAGTGATTTGGAATTGGTACTGGGCAAAGAAGTAGGCCCAACGCGCCTGACGACTGTTCCTGCACTCCAACGACTGTAGAATTTGAAGATTCCGATGGTCCGTGCGGACCTGAACTGGATATCTAGCACCCAGAAGTAGATGTCGCCATTCAGTGAAGGCTTGGTGGATGGCTAACAGTTCATTTTCCAGGACGGAATAGTGTGTCTCACTGGGAGTCAGGGTTCGTGAGAGGTAAGCAATGGGGTGTTCCAATTTATCCTCAAGTTCCTGCTTCAAAAACGCTCCTATGGCGTAGTTAGAGGCATCTATTTCGACTAGGAATGGCCGATTTATGTCGGGTTGGGCCAAGATGGGGGCTTGCGTGAACTCTGTCTTTAAACGTTGGAATGCCTTATCTTGCGGTGTAGACCAGATAAAGGGGGTGTCTTTCTTCAAGAGGGCAACGATGGGCTGAATGATCTCTGAAAAGGTAGAAATGAACTTCTGGTAGAAGTTGGCAAGCCCCAGGAAGGATTGAACTTGTTTCACGGACGTGGGAGCGGGACATGCCAGTATGGCCTTTACCTTTGAAGGGTCCATACCAATTCCTTCTGGGCTAAGGATGAATCCTAAGTAGTGAACAGAAGTAACGTGAAACAAGCATTTTTCGGGTTTGGCTAAAAGTTTGTGTTCACAGAGTCGTTGTAATACTGCCTTTACATGTTCTTCATGCTTTAGAGGATCCGTGGAAAAGATCAATATGTCATCCAGATAGACAATGACGAAGAGGAATAACATGTCAGAAAACACCCTATCCATAAAATGTTGAAAAACTGCGGGGGGATGCAAGAATCCAGGAATCCGGGAAATTAACAGAGTGTGCTACTAGCACACGAGTCCAGGAATCAAGAAAGGAAGGAAAGGGTCTAGGAATGGGGTAGGCTGGAAGAAGCAAGGGAAACAATACCGCGAGCTACGGAGCACACGTCTGGTCGCTACTTCGCAATAGCATTGAGACGCGCAGAGCCACGGGAGGTGTGGTCTATAAATAGAACACGCTTCGTCCAAGGTGTAGAGCGAGGAAGGTGTTTCACAGTGGACGGCCATGTTGGAACTACAAGGGAGTGTAAGCCCCGTTGAGGCAAGGACCAGGAAGTCCAAAAGGGGCGTGTTCTGTAGTTCATGACGAAAGCGGCCCTGGATTCTAACAAGTAATCCTCCTTTTTAGTAGCACTCGGTACTGCGTTGCAAATTTACACTATTACTGGCAAAGCTTATTGCGCCTATGTATTTTATTGACAAATATGCAGTACTTGGAGTGTATGTAATTTTTTTTAAATACATTTATTTGCACTGTGAAAGGCCTCTATTAAAGCAATGTTTACTCTGTGTATGGGTGGCTTTCCTTTTTGAAACGCCAGATAATAAGGCAATGTGCGAACGGCAATGAACAAAGAGCCAACCAACAGTAATATGGGTTGGTAGACGTTCGGCGACACATTTTGTGCGTTTCTTACTTGCAAGGCAGTGGCACTGTTTCTTGTGCTTCTTCATTACAGCAGTAATATTCAGTACAACATTTATTTATTCACAAGTTGCTGTACATAAACTGACGTACTAAAAACCCATAAAATTCACTCGAAAAAACATTGTTAAGGGAACGTTATGGTTAAGTTGCCCTACCAAAAACCTGTGCACTTTACTAACAAAACTTTTCAAACGTGCCATTATGGTTCAAAGTAAAACCGAAAAACCCCTGAAATTCGCCAGTTATGGTAGGCTAAGCAACCATAACTGACCGCATCACTGTGCGCTGCAAACACTAACACCCAGGACATCAAAGATGACATCACAAATGTCATTGATGACATCACTGATGGCATCACATGTGTAATTACTTTACAGACAAGAGGTTGTGAATATAATTTTGGCACATATCTAATAAACTACATACTTCATCACGCAATGAATTGTTGTAAAGATAATTCTATTGCACTGTTCTTTCTAGCACAGGACCCTACGCATACAGAAATGTAGATATCGGTTGCAGCATACCTCATAAAGGTGCTAAATTTGCACTTTGCAAATTTGTATAGTAAAACCATGAATGCTTCTGTATCAGACTTTCTGGTCTGTGAAACATGTACTAAGTTGCTAATAATGCATAACTTACTACATATTTGTGGTAATACACACAAAACATAAATAGACTACAATGCATACAAATATGGGGCTAATATATGGAGAGTACAGTAAGGAAACAAGAGGCAGTATCATTAGCAACTGTGTATAATCTACATGATTGTATGCACGTACAAAAATGATAGCTTTGTTTCAGGCCTGCTTCTTCCCCTATATATGTACTTCATACGATGCGATTAAAATGTATGGAACATATTGTCAAAGATGTGTGGATAGCAATATGTATAAATGTAATACCTTTTGCGAGTTAAGTTTCCGACTGTCAGTAAATAAAACCGCCTGGCCTAGATATGGCAGTGAGCAAAAACAAAAGGGCCACACATTTGATGTCATCAATGACATTTGTGATGCCATCTTTGATGTCCTAGGTGTTAGTGTTAGCAGCGCACAGTGATGCAGGCAGTTATGGTTGCTTAGCCTACCATAACTGGCAAATTTCATGGGTTTTTCGGTTTTACTTTGAACCATAATGGCACGTTTGAATAGTTTTGTTGGTAAAGTGCACAGGTTTTTGGTAGGGCAACTTAACCATAACGTTCCCTTAACAAAGTGTTTTCGAGTGAACATATATATATATATATATATACATATATATATATACACACACACAAAAAGTCCACAAATGTATTCCCAGACCTCCAGGAAGACCCATTGTTACTCTGACAGGATCTCTGCTAGAGAGTATGTCTAAATACATTGACAAATCCCTTTTTCCCTTTGTACTCACACTACCATCGTACCATCAAAAATCAATTAATTACCATGTGATTCCAATTACATTTTGGCTACGATGGACGTAGTGTCATTGTACACTTCAATAACACATGAGCAGGTTATGAAGGCATGTGCACATTATCTTAACACCAGATCATTGAATTATACCCGACACTCAGAAATTACCTTGGCTATGATCAATCTTTGTTTGACAAACAACGTATTCTTATTCAATCAAAAATACTTCAAACAAAAACAAGGTACTGCGATGGGCACAACATTGGCCCCCCTATACCAACCTCAGGATGGGATATTAGGAGAAGTATGAGGCCTGGAAAGAAGAAAATGAGAGGTTCACTATCAAAGTCGTAATGTGGAATCGCTACATTGACGATTTATTCATCATTTGGAAGGGACCCCCAGTGAATGGACAGACGTTGTGAAACATTTGAACATCAATAATTTCAATCTAAAATTCACAGAAACACATAGTCCAAAAGAGGTGGTTTTCTTGGATGTGACGGTCTTCATAGAACATGGCAAAATTAAAACCCAACTGTTTTGCAAACCCACAGGAGGAAATGCTCCATTACATGCTAAGAGCGCACATTGTAACAACCTGATTTGGAACATTCCATACGGCGAATGTATTCACTTACGCAGGAATTGCTCCGAGATCGAGACGTATGACAAAGAAAGCAAAACCACAGCTTGGGGTTTTAAGAAACAATGCTACCCCAAAAAAATCATAGAAAGGGCGTATCTGAAGGCACGCCAATGCGATAGATCATCATTACTACTCAACCAGAAGAACATAATAAGGAGTGGAGGAAATAAAGAAACAACACGCCTGGTATTAACCTATGGACAATAAGCCAAGAAAGTTAAAACCATCATTCGGGACATTGGAACTCACTTATGGTTGACAATGATCTTAAACAACTACTGGGCGCCTATTCCAATTTCTCATTTCGGAAATGCCAGTCCATCAAAGACAAGTTAGTGAACAGCTTTATGGCACCAGAAGTGATTTACAATCAACAGACTTGGCGAAATCAAAGAAGTAGGTTTTCTTTCGAATGCACAAAATGCAAGATATGCAAATTCGCGGATGAGTGCTCCCTATACCAACATCCGGTACTCAAAAAGCCCATTACCATCATGGAAAGAATTACTTGCGAATCAGAATACATTGTTTATGCACTCAAATGTACATGTAACAAATGGTATATAGGGAGCACAAAATGCAAACTAAAAATATGAATTCAACAGCGATCAAAAACAGAGAATTTGCATACCCCATAGCCAAGCATTTTTGGGAGAAACATGAAGGCAAGTTATGTGACTTTTCTTTTTCTGGATTAGAGCAAATCAACATTGTGTCATGAACCGTCGGACACGCCCCTTTTGGATCTCCTGGTCCTTGACACATTGGGGCTTACACTCTGCTGTACTTCCAACATGGCCATTAAACACAGAACGCTGCCTACCAGCTTTCACGTCTGATGTAGCACGTTCTATAAAGAAGCCACTCCCCCGCGGCCCCGCGCATCTCAACACTACTGATTGCTGTGGCTAGAATTGTGCTCCGTAGTTCGCCTTCGCTGAACTCCTGTTTCCTGTTTCCCGGACCCCCCGCTTCCTCCTACTATCCTCCTTCCTCCTTATCCTGTCTTGCTTCCCGGACTCCGTGTATCCGCCTCCGAGTACACCTTCTTCGAATCCTGGACTTCATAGAACATGGCAATGTTCCGTACGGAAGAAGACTCCTCCCAAGAACTCCAGCAAGCAGCAAACTCAGGTGAGAAAGTGGGAAACATGTGACAGATTGAGACGCCACCTAACTGAAGTCAATACAGACATGGAGGTGGCCATTCAAGATCTTATGCGCGGCATGCAAGAACTAACGACCGAAGTACAAAACCTAAAGGCAGAGAATGCCGCATTAAAACAATTAGTCTTGTCCCGCGACTCCGCCATGAAAGAAAGTGTACTATTGGGCGGCATTGTGGACACAAATACGTTGGGTCTGCAAAAAACCTTTGTGGATTCCTTGATTCCTGTTTAGTCCACTTTACCTTTAAGCCCTATTATTTTTCTACTCCCAGGGCTAAGGTGGGCTTTATTATTTCGCACCTTTCCGGGAATGCATTAACCTGGGCCACACCTTTAGTTAATTCAGGAGATGCTCTCCTGGATGATTATGACGGATTCATTCAAGCTCTTAAGACCATGTTTGACCACCCAGAACAGGTCTATAGTGCTCGGGAACGTCTCCTCGATTTCCAACAAGGCTCCCAGGACATGCTCACATATGTAACACGGTTTAAACAATTGGCTAAAGAAGCAGATTGGTCCTCAGAAGCCTGCTTCACTCTTTTTGAATAGGGCTAAATGAAGACATCAAGGATGAACTAGCCAGAGTGGCTCGACCAAGTTCATTCCAAGCCCTTATGGATCTTGCTCTGCAGATTGACTTCCGCATCCAGGAAAGGAAGGCAGAGAAAAGGAAGTCCAAGATACTCCTCCAGAAAATCCCTATAGAGACCTCCTCGAAGCCTGATTCTGTTCCTGCCCCTAGTAACGAACCCGAACCCATGCAACTAGGGGCTTTCCGTGGACCCATATCCCCCCATGAAAGGATGCGAAGGATCCATATGGGGTTATGCATGTATTGTGCCTCGGACAAACATTTAGTGAGAGAGTGTCCTATAGCCCCTCCACGGCGTTCGGGAAACGCCAGATCCCGATCCTAGAATGAGCACAGTTTCGGGAGAGAGATGTTTGCTCCACATCTATTCCATCCTTGAACTCTCCTGGGTAAAACAATCTGGTAATATTACAGGCCTTTCTATCGCCATCGAAGAAGGAAACCTACCCCATTTTGGCATTGGTGGATTGTGGAGCCATGGGAATATTCATAGATCAAGATTGGGTCTTTAAACACCATATTCCATATGAAACCCGGGATATCATGCAACCCGTAGAAGCGATCGATGGAAGACCCCTTTCTTCAGGATCCATAACCCTTCAAACCAAAGGAATTGAGCTTGCAATAAACCACCATCGAGCGAAGATAAAGTTTGACATCATAAAGTCCGCCCATTACCCAATGGTTTTGGGTTTGCCCTGGCTACAAAGACACAACCCATACATCAATTGGGCAGCAGGTTCCTTGTTTCTGGGTTCCGAACATTGCAAGTCTCATTGCTTACTCATGGATTCCGCTCCGACACCATCGGAAGGAGCTTCAGCAGACTATCAAGGCCCTCTCACAGTTTCAAATATCATCCAGGTTCCTAAAGTCTATCAGGAATACGCTGATGTGTTCTCTTCTGCCATTGTTCAAGCCTTACCTCCTCATAGACCCGAAGACTGTGTTATTGCTACCAAACCTTCAGCTGTGATTCCCTTTGGAAGAATGTTCATCTTATCCGAACCTGAGAAAAGGGACCTCCGTGAATACCTAGATACTAACTTTGAAAATGGCACCATACGACCATCCAAATCCCCAGCCGGAGCCTCACTGTTTTTTGTTCCAAAAAAGGATACCAATGAGCTCAGACCTTGTCTTGATTATCAAGGTTTAAATCAGTGCACACTGAAAGATCGCTATCCATTGCCCTTGATCTCAGATATCCTGGAAGCAGTAAGAGGAGCCGTAATCTTCACTAAATTGGATCTCAGAGGTGCCTACCATCTGATCCATATTAGAGAGGGAGACAAATAGAAGACAGCCTTTAGAACACCCTTTGGTCACTTTGAGTACTTGGTCATGCCCTTCGGACCTGCAAATGCCCCAGCGGTCTTCCAACGCTTCATGGATTGGGTGTTTTCAGATATGTTATTCCTCTTCATCATTGTGTATCTGGACAATATCTTAATATTCTCTAAGGACCATCTTAAGCATGAGGAGCATGTTAAGGCAGTGTTACAACAGCTACGTGAACACAAGCTCCTGGCTAAACCTGAGAAGTGCCTTTTCCATGTCTTTACTGTTCACTATGTAGGATTTGTCCTTAGCCCAGAAGGTATTGAAATGGATCACTTCAAGGTAAAAGCCATACTATCCTGGCCTATTCCGACTACCGTGAAACAAATCCAATCCTTCCTGGGGTTAGCTAACTTTTATCGAAAATTCATACCTTCCTTTTCCGAGATAGTGCAACTGATCATTGCCTTGTTGAAAAAAGATACTCCCTTTCTTTGGACAACAGCCCAAGAGGAGGCATTCCAACGGTTAAAGACAGAGTTAACACAAGCTCCAATCCTGGCTCAACCTGACATCAATCGACCTTTCCTAGTGGAAACAGACACCTCTAACTACGTCATTGGAGCAGTTCTAAAACAGGAATTTGACGACAGCCTGGAACATCCCATTGCTTATCTTTCACGGACATTAACTCCCAGTGAAACCCATTATTCTGTTTTGGAAAAGGAACTGTTAGCCATCCGTCAAGCCTTCACAGAGTGGCGTCATCTACTTCTAGGAGCAAAACATCTTGTCCAGGTCCGCACGGACCATCGGAATCTTCAAGTTTTACAGGCTCTGGAATGTAGAAATAGCCGTCAAGCCCGTTGGGCCTTCTTCTCTGCCCAGCACCAGATCCATATTCATCATGTCCCTGGAACACAGAATATAATTGCTGACGCTTTATCTCCACGTCCCGAATACGAAACTCTTGAAAACCTGTCATTCCCTAAAATGTTTCCACATACAATATTCGTAGCTCAAGCAATCAGCCTTGTGGACGATGTTCGGATAAAAACCCAGTCCTCTGAACTATGGAAAGAATTTTCAGGAAAGAACCGATGGAATCTGAGAACAAAGGATGGATATCTTTTCAAGGATAAAGGTTTAGTCATCCCCACACAGAAACTACAGCAAAAGATAATAACCCTCTGCCAAGATACCCTTCACTCCGGACATCGTGGCATCACAAACACCCTCCATCTAATACAAAGACAATTTTGGTGGCCGAGAATGAAAACTGACATACGACTGTACATTCAAGCCTGTGCAGTCTGCAGTCAAAACAAACATGATAACAAAAGACCGGCGGGCCTCCTACTACAGCCCACACTACCAACAAGGCCCTGGGAAATGATTGCTACGGACTTCATTGTGGAATTACCACCTTCCAGGGGGTACACGACTATCATGGTCACCATAGATTTATTCACTCATATGGTTCATTTTACACCATTATATAAGCTACCTACTTCCTCAGAACTTGCTGCAATCTTCCTGGAACACATATTTAGACTTCATGGACTCCCTTCCAAGATCATATCAGACAGAGGACCTCAATACATATCTCAATTTTGGAAACACCTTTGCCGGATACTAGCAATTCAACGTGCCCTCTCTTCAGGGTATCATCCACAGACTAATGGGGCTACCGAACGTGTGAATCAAACACTGTAACAATATCTTCGTTGTTTCACTACCAAGGTCTAGGACGATTGGTCACTTCTAATACCTGTGGCTGAATTCTCCTATAACAATTCGGATCACTCGGCTGTCAAGACCAGCCCCTTTTTCTGCAGCTAAGGATTTCACCCTTCGGTGCTACCTTCCATCCTCCCACATCCTACACCTGTTCCTACAGTTGATTCCTGGATCGAAACACTCATCAATGTACAGAAGGAAGCCAAAGAGCATTTAGAAAGGGCCCGAACTCATGCCAAGCATTATGCGGATTCCAAAAAAAGACCAGGTCCCTCCTACGCAGTAGGAGATAAGGTCTAGCTATCCTCGAAACTACTGCCCCGACATCTACGACCGAATAAACTGGCTCCCTGGTATTATGGGCCCTTTCCCTTAAAAGAAATCATTAACCCAGTGGCCTCCCGACTCAAATTACCAGACTCCTGGAAGAAAATTCACTCAGTTTTTCATACGTCTCTAATGAAACCATACATCGAGTCCTCCCGGTCTACCCTCAGGCCCAATCCTGTACTTGTCATTGACCAACTGGAATATGAAGTGTCCAGAATATGTAACTCCAGATACAAACGTGGTCAGCTCCAGTACCTGGTTGAATGGAAGGGATACCCTCCCAGTGAACGCACTTGGGAACCAATCTCAAACTTAAATACCCCCAGATTACTCAGAAGGTACCATCTCATACACCCGGGCAAACCCGGTGGGACGGGTTTTCGGAGGAGGCATGCTGTCATGAACCGTCGGACATGCCCCTTTTGGACCTCCTGGTCCTTGACACATCGGGGCTTACACTCTGCTGTACTTCCAACATGGCCATTAAACACAGAACGCTGCCTACCAGCTTTCATGTCCGACGTAGCACGTTCTATAAAGAAGCCACGCCCCTGCGGCCCTGCGTGTCTCAACGCTACTGATTGCTGTGGCTAGACGTGTGCTCCGTAGTTCGCCTTCGCTGAACTCTGTTGTTTCCTGTTTCCCGGACCCCCCGCTTCCTACTACTATCCTCCTTCCTCCTTATCCTGTCTTGCTTCCCGGACTCCATGTACCCGCCTCCGAGTACACCTTCTTCGAATCCTGGACTTCCTGAAGTTTCCAATTGACCCTTGACATAGAAGCTGAATGAACGCTGGAACCCGAACACGGCCGTACGGGGTTGTACAAAACCCGAACCGTACGGAAGAAGACTCCTCCCAAGAACTCCAGCAAGCAGCAAACACAGGTGAGAAAGTGGGAAATCTGTGACACATTGGACCAAGGGGAGGCAATAGAGAAAATCTCTTGAGGCAACAGGAGACTCGTTATATCATCGATTTTGAGAGTAAAATCCCGTCGGGATATAACATGGATGAGGAACTCTATACCTATCTAGGTGAATAATAAGACATAAAACATATAGATTGTGACATTCAGTTATGTGGGCTTGAGCCTATTCATGGAGATTCGATATTCAAATTCACGTTTCTTTCCAGTCATCTTGATGACATGTTTTCACTCAATATATGCTGTGTATACAAGTGGGTGAGTCATATGGAAAGGCTTTTGTCTGTACCTATGAAGCATCTCCTTTTCTCTTCTTTTTTCTTCTTTCGATATCTTAACAGCTCCCATCATTGTAGTTTAAGTGATGGGGGCCTTTTAGATTTAGGCAATGGCACGAGTTTGATCCTCTAGATACAATTCAGTGTAGAGTACTCTGTTGCCCGAAACTCGACACTTTTAAGTGGTGTTCCACAAAGCTTTCTGCAAGAACTGATGATACCATATAACAGAATGTGTACTAAAGGATATTCCAGTAGCATGTTAGCATACGTTAAGATCAGGATAGTGCATAATATACTCTCACAATTCCATAGATAAAGCATGAAAACATGGGGATATACCATTTATCTTCTTAATGGACCGAGATTGACAATATGTATGAGGAACCTTGAGGGGTTGATATTTGCAGCAAGCATCTTACTGTCAATTCCATAGACTAAGTATTTATCTGTGGTGATGCACCATGCACTTTTTAAGGGTTGGAAGTCTATAATGTACAAGACGGTCCTTGAGGGGTTGGAATTTGCATCTACCACTTCATGGCATATTCTGATGATGAAAGCCACAGGAGAAGGTAGCATTGCCACGTTTTTCACAAATTCAAGGAAGGCTTCATCTTTCAGTAGAATAATTGAAGAAATTAAGATCTGCATTGGTTCCCTATACTCATGCAATTGTTATAGCTAAACAGCAAAAATGTCATTTGACACCCTATACATAGAACTGCATGATGCAGTTTGGGATAGGATTACATGAGACTGATACCGAATTTTGCACATATAACTGCATTATGCACTTTATGATGTTAATATGTGATTTGGATGTCAATCTAGGTACTGAGGATTACACTGCACACTTTATTATGCTGATGATAAATGTGGATTTAATGTGCATATGAAATCGTACTGTATGTTATCATCCAATTGGGAATTTCAAATACGGGTTAAAAATAATATGGAGAGAAGCAAACCAGAAGCTAAATGTACAAGGAAAAACTCCAGAAGAGGCTTGGAGATGGAAGAACAGAGGCCAAATGCAGATTTGGGGAACAGTGCTTTCACCAGACGGATGGGAGAACGGAGTATATAGACCAGGAAGATGAAGAAGGAATGGACCCAGGCGATGAAGTAAAGATGAATACAGAGGAACCAAAGAAGACGGATCCAAAGAAGGTGAAAGTGGTTGGGTATTTGTCTATTATTGTTGGTGGACAATGTGCTTCGAGTATGTTGGGTCAAAACAGCATCCAGTACTCACAGCAATGGATGGTCAAAATTCCGCTCCCACACACAGTCAATGGGAAATGGATGAAGTCCTCTTTCTATTCCCATGGGCATCAGACTATTGAGGAAATAAAATGCATGTCCATTGCAAGAGCAAGATCATGTGACCAACTACGAGTAGTAGCAAAACGTGTCATTCATTGCTGGCTTTCCGCTGTTTGTTGGCTGGGCGAGGGCATCAAGCAATAATTTTTAAAAATAATTTGTAACATTAAAGGAAATTTTCACCGATTGGACTGAGGTGCAGTTTGTCTGGTGTACTGGAACTTTACTCTTCACTTCCGGCTCAGGACTACACCGATGTATTGGTGTAGGCAGTTTCTGTAATATATATTACAAGGCCACGGCAGTGGCCGTGTAGTTATGGTTAAGTTGCTGTTTCCATAGGAAGAGCACTTTTTGGGCTGCTTATAACTTCGCTCCCCCTGGACGAATCCTCACCAAACTTTGAAAAAAAAGTATATGGGCCACTCTGAATTTATAGTTGCAAAGTTTGGAGATGTTTGGTCCAGGGGGGCAAAAGTTATAAGGGGGGGGGTCCCAAAACATCTTTTTCCCCCATAGACTGAATGGGGGGAAAAACTTTGCGCACGGCTACAGTTCAAACCGCTGGATGGAATTTCACGAAATCTGCGGCAGGTACAGGAGCTCGGTCCAGAAAGTGTGCTTTTGTAAATTTGGTTACCTTCCGTGCAGTACTTTTCTTTAAAATTATCAAAAAGTAGGTCTGAAAAAATTAGGGATATCTATGTCCGCTTTGCGGTCACACTTCCCTGTTCGGTCCACAGAGAAGATACCGATTGGCTAAGAGGCTGGCATCATGACCGCGGACACGGGACATCTCTGCCCATTGGCTGTTGCGAGACGTGTTCTGTTCAGATTGTTTGGATGCACCCGACATCTTGGATCCGCCGAAAGCGGAGCAACAACCAGCGTACATATGCTCTATTTATAAAACTCTTTTGCTGTGTCACAGACCGTTGGGAAAGGTTCAGACAGTAAGACATGGGTGATCAATGCATTTGTTCTGGGGGTCGGTCTTCATGATGTACTTTCCATGGACAGCTTGTACGCACAGAAAATGAGGGGTGTAATAATGATAGCACTTCAGTCCATGCAGTGGACAGGAAACTTTTAACTGTTGAAAGCACACGCGTAGTGGTAGCCAACATTGAAATTGACAACATGCCGTGATTGTGTTACTTTTCCCGATGGCTATTATTATATTCATTAGTACGCCGCCATGGGTGTCACATGCTACAGTGGTTGTGGCCAGGACCTACAGTCTTGGATGCATGGCCGTCAGCCGAAGGCCGAAGGCCTTACTTCCAAGACTGTAGGCTCTGGCCACAACCACTGCAGCATGTCACACCCATGGATACACCCGTAGTATTGCGTTTCGATTGGCAAGTTGTGGGGAGTGCATGCAGTCTTGGGTGCCGAAGGAATACGCCGAAGGCCATGCATCCAAGAACAAAGTTATAAGTACTAGATGTGGAAGCCACTGCACACCCATCCCATGTAAGATCTATGGAGATACAGCTAGGAGTGAAGCCTCTGGCCAGACGCACTGAAGGATACCCCTCCTATAGAAACCCCCCCACTACCACACATCACTGCGGTGGTTGTGGGGAGAGTCTGCAGTCATGAATGTATGGCCATAGGCCATGCACCCAACAGCACAGTTATATGTAGTGTACTTACAAGGAACAATGGGTACAAAATGGTGTGGTAGTGCATCACTCTGGCGGCTGTGGGGAGGGGCTGCAATCATGAGTGCATGGCCGAAGGCCATGCCCCCAAAAGTACATTTGTTTGTAGTCACAATGGATGTCATATGGTGTGGTAGTAGTGGCCAGGATGCAGAGTATTTGAACAAAGTAATAAGCACGGCAGTTGTAAGTAACTATGCATTTTAAATACTGTATACCCATACATTCATAATGCTATGGCCTCAAACTCACCTCTGTAGCCTGTGGCTACAAACTACTGCACCATATCACAGCTATTGGTACACTTGTACTATGCATTTTTTACCTCGGTCCCCTAGTTACTCTACACTTGTACTATGCAACATCATTAAGATGGTTGTGGGGAGGGCATAGCGTTTTGGGAGCATGGCCAAAGGCCATGCTACCAAAACCAAGTTTGTACATAGTAAAATGACAAGGCACAATGGTTCCGATATGCTGTGGTGTTTCTAGCCAGGACCCAGACTCTTGACTGCATGGCCAAAGGCCATGCACCCAAGACTGAAGTCATAAACAGTGGAGTTACAAGTGAATATGGGTGTGGTGTAATGCGCTAGTTGTGTGGACGCCCTAGTGTCTTGCCTGCATGGCTGCAGACGATGGTCCGAAAAGTACATTTATAAGTAGCTAATTTACAAGGACCATGGTTTTGATATGCAGCGATGGTTGTATCTCCTATACTCCTTGTACCTTGGTCGTAAGGCGTAGATGGTAGGTTACACACCGAAGAATCAAGGGCCAGCCTACAGGCACTGCAGCATATTAGTACCATAGATTAGACGTGTAGATTCACATGTGTAGAAAATGACTGCCAATATACTTACTCCTTACTTAGTTCAGAATCCACATACAATTGTAAATGGTTATCGTACTTGGTAGAAGTATCCCTTTTTCCATTTCTGTGATAAAAGAAACAGGTATGTTAGTCTTTGCATTTTTTGAAAATTTACTACATTGCTTAATAGACAGTTTACCTTTTTTTTACCCTCATATTTAGTTTACAAACCAGTGTACTGTGCATTGCGCTCAGTTTCTGTGTTTGCTTTTCTAATCCTTGGGTCTGGGAAAAAAAAATCCTTGTCGGATTAAAAAAAAAAACTTCATTTACTACGGTACTAACTACTTCCTTGTTTCCTTTGAGTGTTTCCTTCCTCTTTCTGATTAATGTTATGTTTGTTGCCTTCCTGCCGATTTTTGCCAACAGTTAGATACCTGTCGGCATATTCTAACTGTGCATTTGTTCCTACAGCTTTGTGATATTCATTCATTTGTGTCGTTGTTATATCCTGTTTCCTTCATCTTTCTCATTAATGTTATGTTTGTTGCCTTCCTGCCAATTTTTAACAACAGTTAGATACCTGTAGGCATATTCTACCTGTGCATTTGTTCCCAACGATCTGTGATATTCATTTATTTGTGTCATTCTGACATCCTCTTGGGTAGTTAGATACCTGTTGGCGTATTCTAACTGTTTGTAGTCTTTCACATAATTTTTTTTAAAAATCTTGAAGTACACATTATTTCGTAAATTTTGGCTTTAAGAACATTAAATACGCATTTGTAAGATTAGCTGGCAATCTCTGCTTTAGAGTAATGGTGCTATCATTACATTTGAACCATCCACAATTCTTTTTAATGTATGCAGTGTAGTGACCTGCATTGGTTGTAGCTCCTGCATGGTAGATTATACCTATTGTTGTAAAGGTTCTCTTTCCAAGTGACACTTGACCGTGTGTGAATCCAGTCAGTTTGCAGTTGTTTTTGGTGCCATCCTCATTATAACATAGAAGCATAAGTATTATGTAGGCACTATGTGATTGTATCAGTAAGGTGGAGCGATTGTCTGAATTGCAAATAGTACATAATCTGCCATGGTTTGCATTTTGTACAAGTTGCTGAAATGGAATGCTCTCACAATTTGGTATGGAAACATACACAAATCGCTCATTTGGGATTTCTTCCTGTATCACTTTGCTACAGAGAGTGCATGTATGTTTCCACATGTACGAAATCTGCAAGATTTCATTTACAGGTATGCTTTTGTTTTCCAATACTAATAGTATGTACATTAGAAATTCTTGTGGATCTTCTTGTGAGTTCATAGTGAATCTCACCATTCCAGCACATTCGTCCAATTGTTGCCTTACTCCATGAACACTGTATGTGTTGTCAGGATTGCATGTTGCATTTCTATGCAGCGCTAACATTTGCACAATTGGTCTGTACTGGGCCGGTAAATATTGTTAACAATTGGTGGCAATTGAAATAGAATATTAATTGCTACATTTGTATAGCAACTTACCCCACTTTCATTTGCAAATTTGAATGGTCCAGCAAGTTCTGTATCTGAGTGCATTTTTCGGAATTTCTGTTGCTTCTTTGCAGACGTCCCTGGTTTACATTCCCTAATAGGTTGTCCTATGTTTGCGGTAATTGATAAAACTTTAGCTTCTTTTCTTTTCTTTCCGGCATTTGCTGTTGGATTCTGTTGCATTTCTGTTTCATTTAGTTTTCTTTTACCACATTTTACTTTATCTGGAACAGGGTATTGTTTCAGATGAGGGGTCTACAGTGAACGTAATCTATTGTATTCTAGAATTCAAGGAATATCAGCTTTGACTTTACTTCCATCAAAGTTCATTAGCAATAGACCGTCAAGTGTACGTAAGCGTGATAATGCTACGTAGCTCATGCCTTCCTTAAAGACTGTGTTTCCTATATCCATCAATGCTTTGTCTAGGGTAAGACCTTGGGATTTATGAATGGTAACTGCATATGCAAGAGTTAGAGAAAATTGCTCTTTACGTACATACATGTCTTTGAAGAGAAGGAATCGAGCACTTGAGCGCCCTATCCTTTTCACTTCTGAAACTTTATCAAAGGGAATATTGACAAACTGAATGTTGCTATCACATGGGTATGATTGAAAGCCAAAAACTGTGCCCAGTGCTCCCTTAACTAGCCCTTGCTCTACATCAAGGTTACATTTAAGCATTACTCTACAATTTAAGGATAATTTCAATATTTTGTCCAACCTAGCTGTGTTGGAGATTGAATTTTCTAAACTATTTAGTCTTGTTGTGGCTTACTCACACATGGGTACTGTCATATCATGTACGTCTAGTTTGTCTGTGGCGCTAATTTCCAGTATTGGTTGCATTTCTTTATTTAACATTGTTTCATTGAATTTGAAACAGCTTGCAAGAGTTGGCATTAAGGCCATAAATTTTACATTTTTGTGCGCTATTTATTCCATAACATCAGTTGCACATGCATTGTCGCCATAAAGTGCATGTATGTGCCGGTTTTTCAATACAACTTGTGCTTCTTGCGATAATACACCAACTCTAATACTTTTTAAGATGTTGGCATAAGTGAGATCTGCAGATTGCTGCATGTTCTCAGTTAATTCTCTTTATTGGAAATGTTGCCAAAGGTTAACATTACCTATGCTACCAACAGTTTTCTGGCAGAGTTTGTGGCCTAAGGTTTTAAAAATCGGTTCACCTTTCACTGGTGTCAATTGTAGAAGATCTCCGAAAACGATAATGTGTTTCCCTGCAAAGAGTTCTTCGTTGTTACTTTTAAGTACTTCTTGCAATCTGAGATGAATCAAAGCCAACATTAGGTTGGAGACCATGCTCACTTCATCTATTAGTAGCATTTTCATTTGTTTCAATACTCTGCGTAATTCCATTGCAGCTTCTGCAGAAAGTTTGTAGTAGTCTAATTTATTTTGATGCTCTACTGGAAGCAGTAGTAATCGGTGAAAAGTGACACCGCCTATGTTGTAGGCAGCGAAACCTGTGGGGACCGTTACAACAGCTGACAGTTTGTTGTTTGTCAATTGTTGAAGGAACTTGCTGATGATTTTGATTAAGAATGTTTTCCCTGATCCAGCTTCACCACTGACATACAGCAGTACAGGTTTGTAATTTTGGCAGGTACATTCTTTATTTTCGTGTTGTACACCATGTACAATTTGTTTTGTTACGTCTTCAAAAATGGTGCGCTGATCGTTGTTAAGTTTTGCTTGTTGTACAGTTAACTCTTCTGTATCTTCTTGATACTGATACATGGTGTTTTCTACTTCTGCCATAGCTACTTCAGCCTCATATGCTATTAGTGGTTGTCCTAGTGGTTCTTGACTTCCTGTTACAGAAGGTTGACTACTGTCGGAAGAGACCTTATCTAGTTGGGCCTGAAGTTATTCTTCCTGTTGCTGCTCATTGTGTAACATTGTTTTGTACTGGGTAAAGTTCACATCGGTGATAGCGCTTTCATTTGCTTTGAAAGCATCTTCATAGCAGTCATAGTTATCTAGTATGTCTTCCTCTTTTCTCCATGGTTTGAAAAGTTGTAACAGAGACATGTAATATAGTTCTTTCTATTGAGGAGTTTTTAATGACAATTTTACATGATTAATTAAGCTTCGTTTGGTAAGTTTAACTAAGCTCCCTTCACAATCGGTCACTCTATATCTACATTTGCTTTCATCGGGTTTTACATTATTTTTGTATGCAAAGTTTTGAGCTATGTGGTATAGACACATGCTTTCCAGAGTGCTACTCCTGTTCGGATAGTATGTGTCCAGTAAATTGTTTTTTAGAATGTCTTGGCTGTTGGGATCATTTCTGGCAATTGTTTCTATGTCCTCAAATGATTTTAGCACTCTTTTTCTAGATTTTGCAGGACCAAGACTGAGCCATACTATGTTGTCTGATTTTCCATATAAAGCAGTACCGTTTAAATGATCTGCTGCTTCATAGGCGCCACATTCTCTATGAGAGAGCATTTTTATGCCTAGGCTGTACAATTTCTGTGATAATGTTTTGTCTGATGCTAGGTCATCCCAAAGGTCTTGAAGCTCTGTTTTTTCTGCTTTTGTTAGGTAGGCTGCAACATATCGTGCAACAGCAGTGGAATTGTCTGCAATGTACTGCACATCTATGTTTACATTCCATAAGAGGGCAATGATTGCATTGTAATCATTGATATATTTTGATTCTTCCCTTCTTTTTATGTAATACGTGTTCTTAGGTGATTTACCTTTAACACTATATCGAACTGAAGACATGAAGATGTTTACTTCACCTGTTTCTGTAACTGGTATAGGGAAACCAAAGCGGCATTTGGTGTAGTATTTACCTTTGTTTTTGTATTTGCGGCGACAATATTTGCCACATTTGTGTCTTTGAAATTGTAAAATCTGCCCATGCAGCTCACTATGTGTCTGTTGATAAGGGATTTCACAAGTGACATATTTTTGGATAAACTGCAAAACAGTGCTGTCAATGTCGTGACCAAATTTCGGTGCACCTTTGATCCATAACAGCATGTGAATATGTGGTGCTCCTCTCGTTTGATATTCTTTTCTCCAAAAGAAGTGTTGCACTTCTCCAAGGGGAGGAACAGTTTTATTGCAAATAAAGTGTAGCATGGCAATGAAATGATGATGGAAATATCTTTACACATTAACTGCATCTAGAGAGCAAAGTTCTCCAGGTGTTAATATATCTATGTTGTTTTTGTTGCTGTTTGCTATGCGTAGAAACTCATGTAAATCTTCCCATGCATATTCGGCACAACTTAGCGTAACAAACCAAGTCGTTGGTCCAAGGTTTCTGATCATACAACGCACATCTCCGTGCCATCGGAACCAGTATTCCTTTGTACCACGCATGCTTGCAAACAAATTTGTTATACTTGATTGTAAAACCTCATCTTTTTCCTGTACTTTTTGTATTAACTGCGTAGCTGACATATTTTGAAAGTGGGTACAAGATTTAAGAATGTGTGCAACTCCGTAAGATAGTGTTGATAATTCACTTTCATAGACTAGGTGGAATATATATTCCACATTTTGTCTAAATCTGGGATCTTGCGAATACATTCGTAATGAACGGTATTCTGATGCCCCAATCTGAGTGGGTGTATCATCGTATCTTCCACCTTTGCCAGTAGGAAATAGCAGTGGAAAAGCATGTGCTTCTAAACTTTTTTCCCATATACTCATTGGTGACCCTTTGGTTTGTCGCATTTGGTAAGTTTCTAGAGCATCATCTATGCTTTTATTGGAATGCAATGGATGAAATGTGTAATGGTCCAAAAGAGTGGATACTGTAGCAGGATCCAGAAGTTCGAATTGTCCAGTTTCTGATGGATCTTGAATTATTTCAGTTGTTTCCCTTAAGCTTTCATCAATATTTATTTCCTTGTAGTACTCATTATTGTCTTTTAGATATTGCAATGCTTGTCTAACTTTGTGTAAGTCCACTAATTGTTGCCAAATTTGTTTGTCCTTTGTTGGTACTCCATTTACCAAGACTATTAAAGACTGCTCTACTGAACGTTCCACTCCTAGAGTGTGTACATCTTCTGTTAGAGCTAATGGCAAATAAACTACTTTGCCACAAATGCCTTTCACCAATTCAGAGGAAGGTAATTTTGCTGTTTTTGGATGAAGGCGTATAATTGCTTGAAATGGGTGAACTGTTTCAATTATTATGCTCTCATACAAATTGAGCTGTTGCAGGATTTTTGGTAATGGAAACAATTCCAAATTATTTGTAATAGCACGTGAAAGAGTGTAGTTGTTGTCTAATTTTGTAGTACAGTAACTGCAACATATTAGGCGTTCAGTTAGTTCATATTTGTTTTCTGCTAAAAGGTACAGAGCTAATTCAAACCCTTTAGAATCTTCATTGTCTTCTTTTTTGTATGCTATGTCCACATTTTTTGTGTTCCTTTTGTAAAACATTCTGCGGCAACACACACGCATGTGGTTTGGTACTTCAGCCGATGACCTTTTAAATTTTACTATTTCTTTTCTGTATGTGTGTAATAGGAGGTTGCTATGTGCAGAATTGTTGCTACTATGTTCTAAAACTGTTGCATTTTGTAAGTGGCTCTCACTTCCAAAATACTTTCTCTGAATACGGTCAATTTCTTCTTGTATATGGGTGTACCATGCAGAAGACTGGTATTTAAGTTGCCTAATTCTGAAGCTGGACTTTTTGCATAGTATATTTTATACACTAGATTTCTTACATTGGAATGATGTATTCATATCCTTTTGATATCATGGAAGGTGATTTTGCAAATAGGCCCAGAAATGCAGGCTAATGAATGTCCTTTTAGTCCTGTGTATTTCCGCACTGGACAAATATCCATATGTTGCAGCATTTTCATTTTACTTTTCTGTTTACCTTTTACATATTGATTGAGGAACTGACGTAAAGATTTGAATGCTTTGTTTGGAATGGTACACATTGATGTGCACGGCCATTTGTATACTGGACGGTGTGGTTCTGCTGAATCGAGAGGTAATTCTGAGTTTTCAGGGAATACATTTGGAAGCAGTGTTTCTTGTTGCATGATGGTAGTATTGATTTTCTCATAGCGATGTCCACTGCTATGGATGGCAATTGTGTTTGTTTGATTTTGTTTGTCTGCTTCTTCATTAAAATATGGTTCTGTGGTTGTTGTGTGACTCCATTCACCACCAAAAACAGGTAAGAAATTATTTTTGTTCACATTCCGTTTATTGCTGAGTTTCTTTTGTAGTTTAGTACTTACTTTTGTTAGCGCTTTCATCCTATTTAACACTAATATAAACAATTTCCTTTTGAGAAGGATTGCGCTGTCCACGAGAGCTTGTAGGATTAACTTTCTACGGTAGGTTTTAAGGGGTGAGGATAATTTCGGTCCTCTTTTCTGAAGGACGCTGTGACGAAACATTTTTGATAAAATACTTTTTTTACTATGCGTTCTTGTTGCAATATCAGGATTATTAGGGGCATTGTTAGCTGTACTGGTAGTCATTTTTTTGACAGCATTTTTGTGTTCTGTGACACATTTTGATGGAGGAGGTAAAGTTTCGGTAGTTGAGACTTCCTTTGTTTTGCTAACCAACTGCATTAGCTGGTTTGTTCCAACATTCTCTACAAACTCTACAACAGGTGGATGCTTATATTGGGCACTTTTATTTTTATTTGCTCTACTTTTGCGTTCCTTTAGACAGAATTGCTTTTTGGTAGGCATTCTTTGGTGTCTGTTGAAAAAAAAGGTATGCTTTGGTCTGTTGTCCAATGTCTGTGTGTTGTGTGCATGTGTGCATGAGTCTGATGGGGAAGCTCTTTGTCATGGTGTGTCGATGTGCATTGGACTCTTGCAATGATTTGGTAAGGCTACTTTATTGTTTGTATACTACTACAATGTGCTTCAGATGAGAGTACAAAGTGGGCTTCTTGTGACGAGAACCATTATTAATAAACAAAATGCCATAAACTTGCAACAGCAACTTCTTTTCTAAATCTAACCGTCTAAGGATTACGTATGTTATTTGAGTTCCAAACTCACAGGGATTTGTGAGCCATTCTGCCTGTTATTCTTTGTTCAATAAATGGATATTTGTAGGTAGAATGGTTTAAAAATCAATGCTTGCTTTGGCGCCCAAAATAAACAAATAACCCACACAGCCTCTTTGAGGAGTAGTTACAATATAAAGGTAGTACTGTACTTACTTTTTTTTGCAAAATAACCAGGTTTCTTCGGATATGTCATCTGCAGTGTAGATGCTGTTGATTCTCAGGAGAGTAGTCTTCACTGCGGTGCAAAAAAACAAAATCAATTACTTTGTGTGTTTACAGCAGTGATGATACTGCACACATTAATTGTGCTTCTTTCGTCACAGCATTCTACTTTCATAATTCAACCCAGTGCATGTGTGCATTTCACTTCACTCTGTGCAGTCTTTGCATGGTATTTGCAATATGGTACTTGAAAGTCCTTCAAAATTGCTAAATATTTTAAGTTTATGGAAATGCCTTGTTTTTTACACGGTGTACGATGTATAGGAGAGAGGTTTGTAAGCGATAGGGCACAGTAGTAGATGGGGAAAAATGTTCTACTTGCAAATTAAAAGCATGATGCTGAGAAATCAGAGACCCTCAGAAGGAGGTGTCACCACAGCAATCGTGAGCGCTTACTTTTCTCATACGATTACATTGCAAGTACCATTACTGTAGCCCGTACACAGTACACAACTCCGCAATTTTCATATACAAAATTGAGTTCCTCCCTAAATAGGCATGCTTGCAACGTATGTATAGGTTATGAGGAAGACAGTTAGCAGTCGTGCGGTTTGTCAATGATAAATCGGACATCTTGCAGTTAAAAGGGGGAGCGTTGGTATGTATTGCCTATGCACGTTTAGCGGCATTAATTTGTCTAAATTAAATCATAAGGGTTGCACATGTTCTCAGATTACAATATACATGCCTGTATTCTATACTCATGCATGTGCGCATGCATGGAGCTGTACGTAGAAATTTGCAATACTTGCACAGTAGCTTGTGAAGTAGGTGCTTTGCAATGATATGCGACTTCCATTCAGATTCATCGACAGTAATTTTGAAGTGCGCAATGTTGATGACAGAGTTAGAATTAGCGATGCTCAATGTGATTGGTGGATGGTTGTGTGACTGCTTAGTTGTGTCCAATGAGGGACTCGACTTGCTACCGCTGTGGAAAGGGTGGAAGGACTGGGTAAGAGTTACGTGCTGCACATAGGCAATGCTTGTCCGCAGGTAGGGCGTGTCACATACAGGTTTCTACAGCAAATCCTGCATGGAAAGGGGACTGTAGGCATCAGCCAATCAGATGTTCATATTACTCTTTTGTGTCGAAAGACGGTGCGTACACTGAAGAGGGCAGAGGTGGAGAGGGTCAGGGTTTTGGTGCTTGGAGACATTTTTGTGCATGGCTTACAACACTATGCCGAGAGTAGGCATGTGGCACACCATTTCGATGTGAGAGGAGTGGAGGTGGTGTGGAGCGCTGACACTGATGCCAATGCTGCGGCAATTCTGCAAGTTTGCAGAGACATGCGTACAATGACCACTCCTCATGTGGTAATTTTGCACTACGGTACTTTCCATTTGGGATATGTGAGTTCACATACTTTGTTGGCAGATTTGGCACAGTTGGTTGAAGCACTCATGACCATCTTCCCACCAACGAAAGTAATTTTTTCTGCTTTACTCCCTAGAGTAAAATGGGACAACAATTCTGTTTTCTGTCCAGATCAAAGTATTGGGAGGTGTATCATCAATCGCGGCATGCGGGCATTCTTGTTACGAGCTGGTACGTTTTTTTCTGCAGCCACGATAACATTGCTTCAAGCAATGCAGATTATTTTGAAGCATATAGTGTTGCGCTATCTTCTTTGGGAAATGCGATGTTCTTTTGGAACGTAAGGCTTGCTTTAGAGAAGGTTCTGTAATGGTTGTAGGAGTAAAGCAAGGACCAAAAATACAACAAAAAAAAAAGAAAATACCAGATGTCTGTACGGTATCTGGCCAAAAATACAAAAAAACCTCTCTTTTCAGAGCCCACCTTAAAGGGGAAAAAGGGGAATAACACTTTAATGTACCGTCGTCACGCTCTAATCCTATACATGTCCGCGAACATGGCGGTACTTTGCAGCCAGCGCATATCACCAACGGGGATTCAGGGGTGGAGACGCATGCAAATGAGAATGAGCGGAGCTAGGAATTGGTTCATAAAGTGCAGTAGGTGTGTTCTGAATGGCGGACTTCAGTAAGATCATCTTCTCCCTGACAGGAGACCACACAGCCATGGCTTTCCATGCTAGTAAACAGATTATCTGGATTTTCGGAGACTTATGGATAC
Organism: Ambystoma mexicanum; assembly: GCF_040938575.1. NCBI lineage: Eukaryota > Metazoa > Chordata > Amphibia > Caudata > Ambystomatidae > Ambystoma > Ambystoma mexicanum. The sequence goes on from NC_090925.1 coordinate 384,342,641, forward strand.
ATTGGTTGAAGGTGCATGCAGAAAACTGCAGTTTATCTGCAGATCTCGGATTTCCTCATGTGGAAGTGTACTGGCTTGGCGTGTGTATCATGAGGTGGCTAGACCTGGTACCTCTCTGTGTTACTTTACTGACAGAGCGTCCTCCAGATATACTTATCATTCATTGCGGAGGAAACAGTTTAGGCCATGTCTCTGGAATTTCTTTGCAATTTGCAATGAAGGAAGGACTTGTGAAGCTCATGGACATGTTTCCAAACTGTCAAATACTTTTTTCCTGTATTGGACAAAGACAAATATGGCTGTGTTCTTCTGGTTTTGGTCCACAAATGGAGAAAGCGAGACGCAATGTGAATAAGGCTGTTTGTGCCTTTTTAAGAGATGTTGGCATGTCCTCCTTCCACAATGAAAACATTTTGTTTCGCAGCTCTTTCATTTTCCGCAGAGATGGAGTCCACCTCACATATGCTGGCAATCAGATTTTTCTTCGCAATGTATAAAATGCATTGCAACCTCTTTTGAATTCACACTAACCTATCTGACAATCCGTTTTCTCCAATCCACAGTTTTTGACCCACACAACACACCACCGAAAGGCTCTTTTCAGAGCCACCACTTACTCCCAGCGTACACTTCATTATGTTTGCTCCGCTTGCACCCTCCCTTTTTTCCCCTACGACTGTCCGTGAACTGTTCCACCACTCTGCGGGGGTCTACGACCGTTACTTCATATTTCTATCTTTAAACTGAGGAAGGTGGCTCTGAAAAGAGCCGTTTCAGTACCTTCTGTTGTTTTCACGTTTATTGCTTCACAGCACACGACACACTAGGAGAAGAGGCCAAAGGAGGGTAAGGAAGGGACACCAGCCACGGGGATAAGAAAGGCCAAGTGAACAGAGAAAGATATAGGGTGAGCTTTATTTAGGTAAGGAGCAGATCTTCTGGTGCTCTGTGACCGTAGCCTCAAAAGCACTTCGAAACCTCTCCCCCCTGCAGAGTACTGCGTCACAATACTTACACACTATTGTCACCTTTGAAAGGTAAGGGTCAACAGCATTGAGAATGGCTTGTGAAGCAGCTGGAGGTAGGCGCTCCCCCACAGGAGTGTCTCTTGTGGTGGGAGGATCGGACACGGAGGATGCTGTGGAGGAACTCAATCGACTACGCTCTTCACATGGCACCACCTTGCGAATGTCTGCAGTGTGGAACGAAGTGAGGTGTCGCTTCATGGTTGTCGTAACAAAGCTGTACGACTCAGGTCTCCCACGATTTAGCACCACCTCGCACTGGTTACACTTCACCAGGTTCGCACGTGCTTTTGGTACGTTCCCATAAACGAAAAACAACCGCCACACCCACGACTCCCGGCGAGTGCTCCTAGTGCCGAGTTCCTCCACTTCATTCTCTTCCTCCTCTTCTTCCTCGCTCTCTACATCCTCACCCATATATCTCTCTGCAGGCCCTTGGGGAGGTGGTGGTGGTGGCAGGTTTGGGGGTGGTGCAGAGGCTAATGAACCAACAGCAGCCATGGAAGCCATACCCATTAGTTTCCTTTTTGTCACTTCAGCAGTAAAGGCAGTACACCTCAATCTGCTATAGCTAGAAGGACAATGAAGATGTGCTCGGGGGTGTGGCTATTTGTAGGGGTGGAGGGGTGTGCCTCGTGAACGTCTTCATCACTGCAAAGCGGTACAAAAATGTTACACACCAAGTCCTCAGGTCAGCTATTGTCTGGGATATGTGAAATTATATTTTAACACTCTAAAATACTTTGCTTTATCTCTACAAGTTCTTTTGGACTTTTGCGGAAGCACACAAACTGCGCAAATTAGTCCACTCGCTCAGCGTGGGTGCGGTCACATGATGACATCCTGAACACATCCGCGCTAGAAATGGGAGGCCGCTGGACAGCAAATGCAGAGTACCAAACGTGCGCTTGCGCGCAAGTGTCCTACGGACAGTGTTCGGGTTCTCAAACTAATTCAAAGTGTGATGTTCGCTATACTTACGGTCGTACTGCGCATGTGCATACATGATATGTTCACTGTACGGACAGTTCCAGTGTCCTTAGGACAACTCTATTTTGTTTGCCTACGAACTTGCCGGCCACCGCGCCTGTTCTACGGACGGCACCATTTTGGCTGCGCCCGATACGGACAGGTATACTGTCCTTCACACACTCCCATTTTGCTAATTTCCAGCCATCCCGGACATCTGGTGTGTTCTACGAACATGTTTCATCTCGTTTACAAGTGGTACAGCGAGGTGTAACGTCCTTAGGACGCCCCTTTCTGTTTCTGTACGCACAACTTCAACAGATGGTGCAGTCAAACATCAAGTCCATCTTACTTGACAGTAGTAAGGGTAGGTGTACTGCCTTTACAGCACCCACATTCCATTCATTACAGATAGGTCGAACAGGCGCGCTGTTTGCGAACATTGTACGTCTTTTTAAAAAACCTTTTTTTACTCGCACTCTTTCACTACAACTACTGTACAAAAACATTCCAAACACACACACACACTTCAATCCAAAGGCATAGCGGAGGAAGCAGACACTGACACAAATATGGGAGAATTAGGATTCAACACGGGCTGGTTATGTGGAGAAGATTTGTGAGGGGAAGAAGAGATGGATATTTCGTCAAAACGTCTATTTTCCTCTTCAAGGTTTGGGGAAGGTTCACTACGGAATGGAGAAGCGGGGCAGGCACAGGTGGGGCAATGGTAACACACTTTTCCTCTCACACAGTCCTCCACAAACTCCCGTAAACGTTTAAAATTCTCGATCAATATGTCCATTTTTTGCTCAATCCTTTTTATCCTATCTTCTTCTGTCTCGTTTGTTGCCCTTTCTTCTTTTCTTTCCTGGTCTGTTCACAAAAAATATACATATGTTAAATGCCTATAAAATACTGGTCATTATTTTGCATATGCAGAGCAATGTGTACCATTATTGTCGCTGTCTTCAGACATTTCCCCATGTGGAAAATACTCCTCCAGCCACTCCAAAGTACTAGCCATTTCTGAGTCAAAACAACAGAAAGAAATTATTATTTCTGCACCACATACCAAAATAAACCACACATCTACAAAAAATGACCTCCACTTACTCTTTTGATGTAATCTCCCTTCTTCCTACTGCGTCCGTCCACTGTCGTTCCAGGCTGCCGAGTTTCTGTGAAGTGATTACGATGGAGGCATCCTTTTTTTTTAAATGGTACTATCCATTTCATTCTACATGCTTATTAAATGTGTCCTTTTCTTTTCACATCTTCAGGTTTCCATAATTAGTTATTACTACTTATAATATCTTTATGTCCTTCTTCTACGTTGTACACTTTTTGTGTAAGACAATAGTACATTTTCAGATACCCCCCGCCTCTTTGGGTAATGTTGATCCTCTCCGCCCCTGTCCGCAAACAGGCGCTCAGTCCGTCCCTTTCTATTATCAATAGGGAGGGGGTTCTGTATGTTCTATGTTAAATTTATATCAAGTACATAGATTATACTACATATCTCCCAAAATCACATCATCACAGTGTATATTACACACAACACCTTCATTGACACACTGTCATGATTAAGTTCCCCTTCCAAAAACCTGTACAATTCACTACAAAAACAAAAGAAACTTTGTTGAGGGGACGTCATGGTTAAGTTGCCCTACCAAAAACCTCCCCTTTATGGTTGAAATTAAAACCCAAAAACCCCTGAAATTCGACAGTTATGGTAACCTAAGCCCCCAAACCTGCCACCGCCCCTGTGCACTGCTAACACTAACACCCAGACCATGAAAGATGTCATCTCAAATGTCATTGATGACATCACTGAGGACAGCACATGTTCAGTCCCTTTGTTTTCGTTCCCTGCCAAATATATATGTGTACATTCAGTAAAAAAACTTTGTTAAAGGAATGTTATACTTTACAGCGAAACCAAAAAACACTGCTCATTCCCCCATTATGGTAAGCTAAGCAACCATAACTCGCACCATCTACGTGCATTGCTTAGACTATCACCCAGGACATCAAAGATGACATCACTCATGACATCACATGTCTGCCTCACTTATTTTTGTGCATTGAAAAATGTAGGCCAGGTGGTTTTATTCACTGACAATCACAATATAAAAATTGAAACTGTACTGTATATCTAAACGTTACCATTGTCGTGTCTTCTTAAAGTACTTTCCTTAGGGTCTGGTCTCAGCTCATGATGCACATGCATGGGGCAATAGCAGGCCTCAAACACACAGTTAATTTGTCTACAGGAAGAAAAACATTCTCATGATGCTGTTTCTTTCTTCCTTACTTCAGTTTCCCTGTATGTGCCTCTCATTTTTATGCATTGGGTCTTCATATGTATTGTTTGTACTAGCACAAGTGTGTATTAAGTCATGATTTGTTAGCCAGTTATTACATGTTTAACATTGCACAATCACCCCTGACATCTTGCTCCCAACATAATAGAAAGCACCCCTTGCAGGTAGGGACTTTTCATCAACATTCTTTTCAAATGTAATGTCATCAGTGATGTCATCAATGATTTTTGTGTTGTCATCTTTGATGTCCTGGGTGTTAGTCTTAACAATGCGCGTAGATGGTGCGAGTTATGGTTGCTTAGCTTACCATAATGGGGGAATGAGCAGTGTTTTTTGGTTTCGCTGTAAAGTATAACATTCCTTTAACAAAGTTTTTTTACTGAATGTACATATATATATATGGCAGGTAACGAAAACAAAGGGACTGAACATGTGATGTCGTCAGTGATGTCATCAGTGACATTTGAGATGACATCTTTCATGTTCTGGGTGTTAGTGTTAGCAGTGCACAGGGGCGGTGGCAGGTTTGGGGGCTTAGGTTGCCATAACTGTCGAATTTCAGGGGTTTTTCGGTTTTAATTTCAACCATAAAGGGGAGATTGAAATATTTTTTTTAGTGAACTGCACAGGTTTTTGGTAGGGCAACTTAACCATAACGTCCCCTCAACAAAGTTTTTTTGTAGTGTATATATACATATATATATATATATATATATGGGTGGCTTATAACTTCGCTCCCTCACCAAACTTTGCAAAAAAAGTATATGGCCCACTCTGAATTTTGCCAGCTGCAGGGCATTCTGATTGGTGGGGTAGGTCATACCCGCATTTTTGGCAAATTTCGCCTGCCCTCCCAGCTCTGTCTCGGGTGCCGCCACCAAACCTCCTGGTACCTCTTCCTCCTCGCCACATCACACAGACCTCTTCAGTCTTGATAGGCCGCGACCCGGCCTCCATTCTTGTGGCTCTCGCTTCTGACACCTCATGGCACCTTCCTAGCTCAAGGATGCGCTGGAGCGTTATCCCAGGCTCCCTCAGCACCTGGCGCCTGAGCTTGCCTGATGAGCACGCCTGGATAAGCATGGTCCTGATCATATCCTCTGCGTCACCCCAGGCACAGGCGAGTGACAGACGCCTCAGGCGCCCATAGAATCCAAAGTCTTGTCATCTTTTTGTTTGGCAGAGAGCATCACGAACCACTCATAGTCCGCGTTGGCAAGGGGCAGAAAGTACGCCTGTAGGGCGGCCTTTACTTGATCATAAGTTCCATTCCCTGGTGGCAGAGATTCAAAAGTCTCCTGGACAGATGGCCCTGCCGAGTATAGCATCGTAGCCAGCCTGGTGTCGTCATCTACCACCTGAGCAGCCCTGAAGTACATGTCCAGGCGGTCCACCCACCTTCTCCACCTGGGCCCCAAGCTGGAGGGCGGGCCTGACACATCAAATTCGGGGATGGGCTGCAGAGCAGCATGGGCACGTACCTGGGCCATGACAGGTGTGGCTTGTTGAATGCCAGGCAGTGCAGCCGGTTGTATTTGGGGTTGAAGAGCCGGAACCGCTGCCTGACCACCTGCTGGTTGCTGCATTGGAAGCTGTCGGCCCTGCGGGGCCGCTGGGGCACGAGGAAGTAGCTGCGCCGCCGCGCCGTGTGCACCGTCCTGGTCCTCGGTGTCACTCATGGGTTTGAGCGCACAGGCACTCCCAGAACACTGACCAGGAGCCGCAACTCAAACGCCTAGTCCAAGATGACTGTCAGCATTGATCCCCCTGGGTGCAGTCACCTGTAGCACACCTCTGTGATGATGTAGAGGATGAAGGCTGGTGCACACCTCTGTGATGATGAAGAGGATGAAGGCTGGTGAGGCCACCAGGATGATGATGAAGGGGATGAAAGAAAAAGGCACCCTGCCTTTGGATGTTCCAAAAATTTTGCCAAGGACATGATGGGCCTTCTCCTTGCTTCCACTCGACGTAGCAAACCCAAAATTTAGTCTATGCCCTCTTCAGGCATAACCTCATGTATGTGTAGCCATCCGCTACCAGGATGTCCAAAAATTAGGCCTGGGGTCGCTTCAGGGCTCAAACCGGAGCCTCCCGAAGTCCCACAGCCTGCTGCACAAAATGGCCGCCAGCCGCGTGGACATCGCACTACCCGCGGCGTGAAACGAAGTTCGTGTTCCGACCTCGTTCGGGTGAAAAATTGTTCCTGTAATCACCGCCGGGCATGGTATCCCCCACTCGTCGCCACTGTTGGAGGTGACTGGCGCCCCCCGCGCGCGTTGCCGTAAGCCCCGGCCCCAAGAACGGAGACCACACATCTGTCTTGGTTCGGGCTTCCCGGTCGCACTGAACCGGCCAGGAAACGCCCCGTTTATTTGTACTGCCGTCATCGGGCAGCGCCACACTCGCGGTGTACTTAATTGTTCGTAAATACACAAACTGGGGGTGTCCTCAGGACGCTGTCCGTATTGTAATCTGTCTAGTTGAATGTGTTCTAAGAACACTCGGTGTCCCGAAATGGTTGCAATTACACAAAATGGGGGTGTTCTGAGAACGTTGTTTGTATTGTTCGTTGTCAGGGTGAAAGTGTCTTAAGACCACTCCTTTTGTCCGCTAATAGTACAATTTCCTATGGGCGTCAACCGACTTTTTGTCCAGTAAAGAAACGATAAATCCGGCTGGTGTGCGCCGACATTATGTGATAATCCTATGACTGGCGCTATTTGCGACACTAAATCATATCTCCCGCCCCTAAGGCTGATATTATCAAAGCATTCATATTCCACGCCTCTCTCCGTGACGTTACAGGGTGCGTCATCAAACGCGCCCAGTACTCTCCAGTCCGAAGTGACTTTACACAGAACCCGGAAGATAACACATATTATGTCACAACACAGCGCGCCACAATTCGGAATATGAAACAGTGATTTAAAACCAAACAGCAAGATTGTACATTTATTTGACATCAAATGTTTAGAGAATATTCAGCAATTTGCATTTGTCTTTATTGTCGATCCGCAAAAGTTCATGTTGAGGCACGCCATGTTCCTTTGCGGTACAGAGGGTGTTAGATCAGCTTACAACTCAGTGCGCCACAATTCGGAATATGAAACTGTGGTTTAAAAGTAAACAGCAGGATTGTACATTTGGTAAAGTACATTTATTTCACATGAAATGTTTAGTGAATATTCAGTGATTTGCTATTGTCTCTGCTGTCGATCAGCAAAAGTTTATTTTGTGCCACACGTTGTTCCTTTGCGGTAGATAGGCTGTTGGTTTATGATAAAAGCAGTAAATGGTCGCTCTGATAATCGGAAGGTTGCTCCAACAAAGAGCCATTAGACCACCCTATTGGTTGGTATGTTGTTTGTAGCCGCTAGTACTGCGTAAGGGCATATTGGTCCTTGGCGATTGTCCCATAAAATGGTGAGGGTCATGAAGTTGCATATTTGGACCTGCACCTGGCAGTTGAAGACCCCATCCGCTGGAGTCTGTAAATCGTGACATAGGCAAAATGGGGCGACATACCTGTTTTAAAAAACATAAATTAGTCTCAGCAGCCGATCTTCATTAAAAATCATCATTTTATTTATTAAGGCGTGAAACTATTTGCTATCGAAGATAGTGCAACGGAGTATGTTAATAATAAAATAATAATATTTTCCCATTCATATAGCGCTAAGAACCGTGAGGTATCTAAGCGGTGCTTATTATTACCCTTGGTGTGGGGTGCTCATTTATCGACCACGGAAGGATGAAAGGCTGAGTTTGGCCTTGCCGGGATTCGAACTTGCATTAGCAAGCTGTGCACGGATGTCAAAGCGAGCGTTGTAGTCGCTGTGCCACTTGACAGGCTACAGTGAAGTGGCACAGCGAGTAGAGCGCTTGACCGCCTATAGACCGGTTAAATTATTTCTATTAACCCACCCTGTGTCGTCTGCCTTTTTCAGCGCCCTCTAAACGACAGGGGATCAATTCGGCGGTGATAGTGCGCGGTAGAAAACATTATGCCACTTTGAACGAACAAGTTCAACTTGAGGGGTCCTTAATGCTACGCTATTGTAATTATATTTGGTATAAAATAATCTAAAGGGTTACTAACAGTACAATTGCAATTTCCATTGTCTACGAGTAGTGCAGTCCCAACGATCTTTCGCATAGTGATATAATATATAAAAGTGGTTTCGTTTCAGAAATTTCATCCTTATCTTCTCTTACGTTTTAGCAACACTCCTTCAAGAGAAGTCTTTCATCACAATCTCTGTCTGTCAAGGTCAAAACACAATACAACCTTATAGTCCGCTTCGTGAGCCTCTCCGGGGCCCGAGAAAAAAATGGAAGCAGCTGACTTTCACTGTGAACGAGCATAAATTCTTACTTTGCAACATTCTGTGTAAAGCCATCTGTGAGAAGTTGGTTTTTGCACGCCATGTTTGTATATTGTTTGCGTGATATTAAAAAAAGTTTGTTTAAGGGACGTTAAGTACAGCCGAAAGACCCCTGAAAATCGCAAGTTATGGTAAGCTATGAAAAATAACTCACGCCACCACTGTGCACTGCTAAGACTAACACCCAGGACATCAAAGATGACATCGCAAATGTCATTGATGAAATCACTGATGACATCACGTGTGTATGTACTTTTCATGGAATTTGTGTACTAGGGATTTTTATTATAATGTTGCGAAAAAAGTGTCAAGGATATTGCAATAAATATACCGTTATTAGTGCTTTGAACGATGCATTGATATAAATAGCATTGTATTATGGGATTCTATCTAGTATTTGTAATGTCATCTTTGATGTCCTGGGTGTTAGTGTTAGCAGTGCACGGTGGCGCGAGTTATGGTTGCTTATTTTACCATAACTGCCGAATTTATGGGGTTTTTTGGTTTTACTTTGAACCATAACGTCCCTTTAACTACGTTTTTTCACTGAATATATATATATATAGTGATCAAGCGCTCAGTTGAGCGCGAAACGCGTTGTGGTTGGGCCGTTTACCGGGCGTCCTGCTTTTGTCTGTTCTGCTTTTCCTCCCCCTCCCCCCCCTATTTGGTCCTGTACACTTCATGCAGGCTTTGTTCACCATTTTAAACTATTAAAACTACTACTTTATCTTTCACGTGTGAGCTTTGCATTCTTTCCTTGGGTCCTCTCCCGCTCCGGGATTGTAGGACCCTCCGTAGATTCACGGCGAGTGCGGTCCGCCCTGTTTCCTCTAGTTTTCTTGATATATATATATATATATATATATATTGTATTCACCAACCTTCTGTCAGTGTTTTTAAAGTCGCACTCACAGCTACACCAATCAATTAGCTCAAGCAGTCAGAATTCCATCACAAACATCATGGTCCAAAATTCTCTTCAATTTAAAAAGTGTTCTTTATTTCATCAATCCATTGTTAAAAGTAGTTTCTGCCAGTACCCAGCATATATATATATAGGTTGAGCAACTTAACCATAACTAACAGGGCCGCTACCCCAGGGCCTGTAATTATATATTATTGATGAATTGCCCTATAAGGGTTTCTGTCGGTGTATGTTTGTATAATTATGTTTCTATATTCATTAAAAAAGGGAAAGATTATTCTATGTTATACTCACCAGTGGCTCTCTCACCTGTGTTTTATGGGATTAACTGAAAGCCGCGTTATGTGGCATCTTTAGTATTAAAGCCTTTATATACATTTTTTCGGCACAATCCTTCTACATAATCACCTTTATTTGTAATTCATGTTTTCCCCGGGTACATGGATTTTTAAGGGAACCACCTACCTGTGTCAGTACCTTGATACACACACCCCATACTTCTATCTACTATACTCCAGGGACGTCTAAAGTCATAAGAAAAGTGGTACCTTGGCCAGGGGCAATCAAATTAATGCTGCCCAACCAACGTATCCTGAACAGGTTACAGCCAGCAGAAAGGTTTTTTCGAATTACTTGATCTGCAGTCAGTCAATGGGCAAAGCAGTCTGTTTTTTATTTTCTTAACTTTATAAAGCCAAGGCCTTCAATTTTCACAACAACATGCATGAAACATGCACTCGTAATCCCAATTCATACAACTCAAACCTTCCTTATGACCTTCAGTTCTTAATTCCGGTACAATGGGAATGCGCAATTTCCAATACAACCTTTCAGTGGCTTTTGGGCATAACTAATTGTGTTTTTACCATGCCTTTTCTCCTCTCTAAAGCAATCCTTGTTTTAGAAAGAAAAAAGGACTCCCCTTCTCCAAGCCTTCTTCTTCCGGAATTGCTTGTAAAAATGCTACAGCGAGAGCTGGATCATTTCGCTGGGCAAAGGCCAGGTCGGGATAGATGTTGGATTCTTCTCCCTTCCTTTCATTTTAATGAATTCATCAGCTTCCCCAAAGTCTAGGTTACCTCTTTCTGTTTTATCTGGTTCACTTTCTTTAAACTGAGGAAATAGAGCTCTTTCCAAAATTCTCTGGACAATTTGATCTCCCTGACGTACCTCAAAAGGGACCTCGCCATGGTTTTGTAAGAGTACCTTCACATCTGCCCGAAAGTCGGGATAAAGAACGCCTGCTAAGACGTCTATCCCTAATTTCCACGCTAAGCCTGATTTTGGGGCCAGTCGAATGTAACACCACAGAGGGGGTATCAGAACCAAGTCTGTAGGAATCATTCCTCTTTTCACAGAGGGAATAATAGCTTCCCTACTACTACAGATATCAATATCAAACCCTATTGATTCATTAGGGGCGATGGAAGGGTTAGAGGCTCTCTGACTAAGCTTTTGAAATTATAGGGTTCCCCAATTAGTTTCAGTTGAGTCACATTCCCATTCTGACACCATATGTAAGGAACTCATGGTGGCAACAGTAAAGACAGACACAAGTGATCGCAGTTCAAGGGGGTTTATTAAATTGTAAATGCAGGGTGGAAAAACCCCTAATCTAAACCTTAGATGCGAGCAAGCGTCGACCATCAAATGAAAAATAAGGTAGTTCGTGTGGCGTTGTGTCAAAAAAAAAAAGGGCCTTAACTAAGAAAATCTAGTGCCAATTCCTTACAACTAATTACAAAAAGAGTGTGGGATAAGGGTTCAATAAAGAAAGAAGTGTTCACAAATAATAAGTCAAGATGTGATTGCCAGTGGTCTCCCTTCTCCGCGTTTTCAGCACGGGACAAGTTGGGACCTTGGAGCACAGCATACGCTCGAGCTTTCTCAGCACGAGCAGATAGTTCCGTTCCAGCTATCAGGTTCTTTAATAGATAAGTCTCCTTTCAATAAAAAAATCTCTTGCCTTCGAGGGCCTGATGTATTCAACAACAAACAAACAAGCAAGAAGTTCCTTTGCAAATGGACTTTGGGTGAGGACTTTTCACCCTTGAAACTCCCTCGACTGGGCTTGGACTCACTTCACAAGGGGGACCATTCACTTCCCCTGGTCTTCCAATGCTTCTTCCTTTCCCTGTTCTTAATGTCTTTTTAAACAGTTCTTTAGGCTTTGCTGCTAATTTTCGGCTTCCCTCTGCTGGTTACACTCTCGCCAACTTTTCATAAACTGTTGACTATGGGACTTTAGACTGTGCCCCGTCTCGTTAGCATCCCTCCACTGGGTTCTCTCTCGCCAACCTCTAAAGACAGTTCATGAACTAGTTTTCACCATGTGGGATTAATTTCCCTTTCTTTCACAATCATCGGTCGGTCAAAGACTTTCGACGGTACAGAGGATTTTATAAGACCCCTTTATAACCACTTTGACCTCTCTTCGCATCTACCCAATGCCTTCTGGTTATGGTAGTGTCTTATCATGGGGTAATCGCCCAGAGTTTCCTGCGTGAGCACCCACGTGGTGCCGGTCACCTCTGTTACAGGTTTTCCCCCTTTTTTCTCAATAGTTCCTTTCAAAGTTCAAATCAGCTCTTGCTACTTTCCATTCAACACAGTTCGGTTTCTTATCGACTCTCCCCTCGATTCACCGATGAGCCGCTTGGCTTTGTTCTCCTTCGAGTCAAGGTTGGTACCACCGAGACAAGCGTCTCTCCCTGGCTTGGTTATAAGCGGATAACAACAACAACATATACATAATAAGGAGAACCATCTCCTGAATGCAGTGTGGAATGTCAGGCATATCTCTGATCTACATTGTTGATACACATTGCCCTTTATTCTGGTGCAACTTTCCAGTGTTCTCTTGTGCTCAGTTCATGCATAGGTTTGATTTCCACAGATTGGTCGGGTCTGTTTTCCTCTTTTCTCGAGTGATCACATCGCACATGTATCATGCAGAACCTTTAAGGGGTCAATAGCGACTGCAATTTGTGCCTCTATGACAAGGAGATCAGATATTGTATGTATGGTCCCCATATGTCCCTGGGTTTGTTCAGACTGTGGGACAATCTACCAAGTTCGGAATCCATTTCATTGCATTCTAGGATGTCAGCTCGCAACTGCTCCAGCCTCTGAGCCTGGGTCCCGCTCCACATCAACGCCACCCTTCTTTTGGTCAGGACCAGCAGTAGACTCGCCAGTCTTCTCACCCACCTCAGAATTTGGGCTGTGTGTCCCAGGAGTATGGTCAGCAGGTGCAGGGTTCAATTGTCTCCCATTATAGCACTTAGAGCTTTGAAGACCCCCTCCCAGGACTCATTGACCCTTGGGCAGCTCAACGCTAGGTGGAGGAAGTTGGCCGGGGTTGTACTGCATCTTGCGCACCCCTCCGGATAATCTTTGTAGAACCTGTGCAGTGAGGCCAGAGTGTGGTAAAACTGGTGTAGGTACTTAAAGTGTATTCATTTAAATTTGGTATTAATGGCCACCCTTCTTGTTTCCCCACAGCAGTAGCTCCAGGCCTCATCCGTTATAACACATCCCAGCGTTTTCTCCCACTTACCCTGGGGGGGTGCATTCCCCTCCCACCTTGGCAGCGATGCAAATGCCATACATTGGGGATGTCACTTGTTTCTCATGTGCCCTACCGAGCATCCTAGCCAGTGTCTGAGCTGTCTCTGGTTCCCGAGGGAAGCTTGGCAACACCTGTTTCAGGGAGTGTCTCAATTGGTAATATAGAAGTACTTCCATGGGAGTGAGAGCTACTGTCATGATCTCTGCTTCCAAAAGGTCAGGGTTTTCCCAACTCCCTTGGAAGCAGATCCATAACCCAGGTTCCGAGTGCCAACCAGTCCCAATTGGGACCTTTTGGACCCAGTCCTGGCGCCAGTGGCACCAGGCTCATAAATATGCCCAGTCCCAGCGCTGGAAGCGCCGGGCTCATAATGCTTGGGTGGACTTACCTGCAGCAGACCATGCTGCTTACTTGCCTGCCAGTTGAGCCTCTGATCCTCTTCTGTTTGGAACTACTTTTCCTGTTGGGTGGGGCAGGAGCCACTCCCTAGATTCAGAACACTGGAACTCTTCTGGAAAGCAGGAACTCTTTTCTTACCTAGGCGTGGCCGTGGAAGGAGATACCTAAGCACTACAGGAGGCTATTTAAACCACACCCGATGGATGAATCTTGCTTTGCGTTATTCTGCATCCTCAGCAGCAGAACGCTCATCGTGTCTTCTGCATCTGATCCTGGGCCTAAGGAAAAAGGCTTACCATCCTGAATCCAGTCTTCAGCAACACCTATAAAGACAAGAAAGAACAGGTTAGCATTACGGTCTTCAGTGACAGCTCTTCACTTACCTGGTCCATCGGCTGTCACCAACGCCTCGCGCTGCATTCCGGCATCTGAAAGACAAAGGCTTACCTACTCTTCGTGCGCTCCGGAGGTCTTCACACTGCATTCCGGCATCTGAAAGACAAAAGCTTACCAACTCTTCGCACGCTCCGGAGGCCTTCGGCGCTGCATCCCGCATCTGAAAGACAAAACAAGGTGCGTTTAAAGACATTGGGGAACTTTAATACTCACATGCCATTACTCCTTTCCACTCTAACCCAGTGGGTATTCCGGCACCCTGCAGCCGCTCCGAACTTGTACCTGCAAAATAAAAAGACAGTTAGAGCGCATCGTGAAGCAGGCAACAAGCGCTTACTTACGTGCTTCCAGGCGCTTCTATTCATCACACGGGCTCCATCTTCAACTCACTTCAGCCCGTCATCCGCCATCGCCGGAACCCTGCAAAACAAGAGACATCATTACTAAAGACTTTAAAGACATTAGAATTACTCGAAACTTACCGTTCGTGCAGTAAACGACGGACAGCAGTCCTCTGAAGTCAAGAGGCCTGCTCCCCTTATCCAGTGAAGAAACTGGTTACAGCACCCTGCCTCGAGGCAGATGGAGAGCACGGCGTTCACTTACCTAAGACATCTTACCCTTCGAGTCAGACATACAGTGCACAGAGGTCCAGCCCAAAGAGCCAGCCATGTGTTACACATCACCTTTGAAGATACGGTATATGCCCAGTCAAGACCGGCGCCTCTACGGGAATCAGGTGAGCGTTACAGCTACCATCTCTCTCATTGCTTCAAGTGAAAGGAACTGCCTATCAGGGAACATGTCTCGGAAGCAGGCCATCCCCATCTGTCTCATGCAGGTCACGTAAGGCATTTCCCTGGTCAACGGGATCGCTGGTATGTGCGTCACCAGGAGGTCCGGGGAGTAAATAACCTCCCCCTTTTTTTTCAATCCGGACCCACACTCTTCAGGTCAACTCGACCATATTATTCGCTCTGGAGGCCCTGTCTGGGGCTGTCCGTATAATTGACCGAAGGAGGAACGGTGACGCCAGGGCCCTCTCTACCTCCACATGCCTTCTGTCCATTTGGTCCCCATACCAATGTAAGAGGTAGACTGCATGAGACACCTCATAGTAGGTCTCGAAGTCTGGGAGTGCTAGCCCCCCCGCACCCCTCCACTGTTGCCACCCGTCTCTCCCAGGAAATACTGGCCAGCTTCCCAGCCCATATGAATCACGTTATTGTGGATCTCAGGTCTCGGAAGTAATCTCTCGGGACTTCCAGGGGAACATTAAGAAAAACATATAGGAAGCAAGGCAGTAGCACCCTTTTAACCAGATAGATTCTCCTGTATAGATTAAGCGGTAGCCTCATCCATTTGTCTATCGTTGAGCTGGCTTGTCGCAGCACTCGCTGATAGTTCTGTTCATACAGTACCTCGGGGGTCCTAGCTATCATTATGCCTAAATATTGCGTGCTTGTGTCATGCCACGGGAACCCAGACCGCTCCCTGAAAAATGTGGTGCCCTCTGTTAATGGGAAGAGGACCGACTTTGTGGTGTTAATTCTCAGGCCAGCGAAATTCCCAAATTGATCTATATCCTTTATAACTGTCTCCAGGTTCCTCTGTGGGTCCGTGACATAGAACACCATGTCGTCCGCATAGAGGGAGACAATTAGCCTATGAGTGTATAGTTGCACTCTCCACCTCAGATGGCAGCTTCTGATCAGTTCAGCCAGGGGTTCAATTACCAGCGCGAACAACAGCACGGAGAGAGGGCATCCATGCCTTGTCCCCCTCTCCAGTGATATCACCGGGGTGAACCGGCCGATCACTCTGATCCTGGCACGAGGGAGTGCGTACAATAGTGAGATTAAGGAGATTAACCCCTCCCCCAGTCCCATTCTATGCAGGGTTGCAAACATAAAGGGTCATTCAACGGAGTCAAATGCCTTTGTGGCGTCCAAGAGGGTCGCCACCACGGGATCATCTGGTTGTATCGCTGCTATGAGTCCAAGTATCCTATCTATCCCATGCGAGGTAGACCGTCCCGGGATGAATCGCAGCTGGTCCGGCGCCACCAGTTTATGCATTAGCTGCGCCAATCTGGATGCCAGTATTTTAGCCAGAATTTTGTTTTTTAGGTTAATTAGGGAAATTGGCTGGTAAGAGGCTTCTTTATCAGGCTTCAGCAGGACTACCAAAATTGCTTCCCTCATCGAGTCCGGTAGCCTACCGTCTCTCAATCCCTGGTTGTATACCTCCAGCAGGTGGGGGGCTAGCCTTCCAGCATACTGCTTGTAGAACTCCACGGCGTAGCCGTTGGGGCTAGGGGCTTTCCAGGATGGTAAGGATTTGATTGCTACAGTGATCTCCTCCAGAGTAAGGGGGCAGCCAGAGTTTCATGCTCCTCATCCCCACACCAATATAGCGACAACTGATCTAGATATTCGATCACCTCTGTTAGGAAAGATTCCCATTTATGTGACATTTTCCCTCCAGTTGTGTACCCCCCAACTTTTTTTGCTGCCATTTTACACCATAGTCTGACTTTGCCAGTGGAGAGTAGATTTTGCAATGTTGAAGCAAACTCTCAAGTTAAAGTTTGGGAAGACTGCTGCCCAGTACTGAAAGAGGTTCATAGAGTACAAAAATCAAGAAGGTAGTACTTGGGTGTCACATGTGACTGGTTCTCTAAAGAACTTGACTGGCTGGGTTGAAGGCTATAAGGTCTCCACCTTTGAGGGTATGATATGTCTTGTCATGCTTGAACATATTTGTGCATCTTGTTCCCCCGAGCATAAGCAGCATCTGGCAGATTCAAATGAGTTAGAGCCTAAGAAACTGGCCATTGCAGCAGATTTGTGGGTGTCACATAGAGTGTCCCATAAGGACAAGGCTCATCCTGGTAAGCAGGAGGAGGGGAAAAGGTCCAAAGATAAGGAGGGTGGGAGATCTGGTAAAACTTCCTCCCAAAAGAGCCACAAAAAGAATTGTAAGGGTACGTCACAAGAGAACACACAGGGTAGTGGAGGTTGTCCTCCCAAACAGAACTCTGGTTACAATAAGCCTCTCTATGTCCCAAGACCCAGTGGATCTTGTGTGGCGTGTGGAGCAAGTGACCATGGGGGACCCCAGATGTAAGGTCAAAACCTTGGGGGTCCACTGTGCGAATCTGGCCTTCTCCTCCTATGAGGAAGAAGAGATCACAGGGGCATCCTTCTCTTCAGACCCCTTCCCCAGTGGGATAGCATCTGAAGTAGTTTTAGCTTCCCTGGGTTCCTGGGAGCCTAAGGTCTCAGAGGCTTATGCTAGGATTCCAGATAATACCAATAACTATTTTAAAGACAGTGTGCTAGTTAATCTTAGGGATAGTGGGTGCAGCAGAACCGTAGTGGATTCTACCTTGGTAGACCCAGAGGAAGTTGCCAGAGCTCCTCTGTTGCCCACTAAGTTAGCTGATGGCCCCCCTCTCAAGTTCCCAGTTATGCCTGTATATCTTAGTATAAATGGTACAGTGGTCAGGATTCCAGTGAGCATTCAGAGAGATATCCCAGGAATGGTCCTGCTGGGGAATGATCTCAGAGCTTTAGGGGGGCTTGTGGGTGACACAGCAGAGAGACAACGCACAAGGTCACAAACAAGGTCTGCATTGGCCAAGTCCAATGCCAAGCCTAAGCCAAAGGGGAAACCCAAGGCTAAAGGAGTCAAGAAAGACAAAAGAGGGAAATAGAATATTCCCCTAACTCACCTACCACTGAGGTAGAGGTAGTTGGTCAAACACCTGAGCCTGATGAGGAAGAGGTGTTACCTGAAGTATTAGATCCCAATGACCATCCTGAACTACAGGGTTTGTTAGTAGAAGGTGGTCCTGTCAGAGTTGAATTCAGTAAGGGCCAACTTGAGTGCCCATCTTTGGAAGGCCTAAGGAGACAGGCCTGCTCCCAGCTTGAGGGTGAACCTCCTGGGAAGCATAGGATTTATTAGGAAGGTGGGCACCTCTACAGTGAGCCCACAGAGTCTACAGAAGGAGACCATAGGAGGTTGGTTAGACCCTTCCTCTTGCAGTTGGCACATGACGTCCCCCTTGCTGGTCACCTTGGCACCAAGAGAACCAAGCAAAGGTTATCCATGCACTTCTACTGGCCCAAGATGGGGGTGCAAGTAGAAAGTCACTGCAGGAGGTATGCCACATGCCAGTTATCTGGGAAAAGTGGCACAACAATCCAAGCTCCATTGGTACCACTCACTGTTGTGGGGGTACCATTTGAGAGGGTAGGGATTGACATTGTTGGTCCCCTTGACCTCCAAACATCCTAAGGCAATAGGTTTATCCTGGTGCTGGTCGACCATGCCACCAGGTATCCTGAGGCCAGCCCATTGAAGACTTACTGCCAAGTCAGTTGCAAAAGCTTTACTTGGCATATTTACTAGGGTTGGCTTCCCTAAAGAAGTTGTGTCTAATAGAGGCAGCAACTTTGTGTCAAAGTATATACAGGCCATGTGTAAGGAATGTGGTGTCACCTATACGTTTTCATCTGCATTCCACCCACAAACCAATAGTCTCATAGAAAGGTTTAACAGAAAACCTTAAAGAGCAAGGAGAGAATGGGATTTTATATTACCATGCTTACTGTTTGCCTACAGAGAGGTACCTCAGGTGGGGGTTGGCTTCAGCCCCTTCGAGCTTCTGTTTGGTCACCCTGTGAGGGGACCCTTAGCAATAGTGAAAGAGGGATGGGAGATGCCTACTCCCCCTATCACTACCAATGTAGTAGATTATGTGCTAGGGCTCAGAAAGAGGATGGTACTCCTGATGGGTCTGGCTAGTGAGAAACTGAAGGCAGCACAAGCACTGATGAAACCTTGGTATGACCAGAACGCTGCCCTCATCAATTTATCACCAGGTCAGCAAGTCCTAATCATGAATCCTATAAGGCCTAGAGCTTTACAGGACAAATGGTCAGGCCCTTAAACAGTGGTGGAGTCACTGGGTGAGGTCAACTATTTAGTGGACCTTGGAAGGGCTGGACAAGCTCCAAAGGTGTTGCATGTGAATAGGCTGAAGGCTTTCATCAGAAGTTTAAATCGCTGTACTGCTTCTGGCTTCAGATGTTGAGGAGGAGGAGTCAGAACCTCTCCCTGACCTGTTCCAGGGCAGTCCTTCAGATAGCTCCATTGAGGGTGCTAAAGTGGCCCCTCAGCTGACTTCTGTTCAACAAGAAGAGGTGAAAAGTTTGACGAGGCAGTTTTCCCCATTGTTTTTATACGCTCCTGGTTTGACACCTTGACATTGACACAGGAGACAGTGTAGCTACCAGAGGTAGGGGATACAGGATGTCAGACAAAGTAAGGTCTTACATTAAGACAGAGGTCAACAAAATGTTGGATCTTGGGGTGATTGAACTCTCTAGTAGTCCTTGGTCTAGCCCAGTAGTTTTGGTTCCAAAGGCAGGTACCTCTGAGTTGAGGTTCTGTGTGGATTACAGGGCCCTGAATGCTGTCACCAAGACAGATGCATACCCCCTGCCTAGAACAGATGAGCTGGTGGATACTTTGGGAGCCTCCAAATACCTCAGCACATTTGACCTCACTGCAGGCTATTGGCAAATAGCTCTTACAGAATATGCCAAGGAGAAGACAGCTTTCTCAACACCAGAGGGTCTTTACCAGTTCAGGGTAATGCCTTTTGGGTTGAGGAATGCACCTGCCACTTTCCAGAGGCTTGTGAATCATGTCCTTAATGGGTTGGATGAATTCTGTCTAGCATATCTGGATGATATAGCAGTTTTCAGTGCCACCTGGGAGGATCATGTGAACCACCGTAGGATTAGGTTGCAGGCTCTTCAAAAGGCCCACTTGACCATAAAGGCCAGTAAGGGCCAGATTGGACAATGTTCAATGGTCTACCTTGGACATGAAGTAGGTGGAGGGAGGATACAGCATCTACCAAGTAATGTACAAGAAAGAAGTATAGGGCTGGCCTACCCCCACTACACAAACCCAAGTGACGGCCTTTTTAGGACTCACTGGGTACTACAGAAATTTCATGGCAGACTATGGCACCATAGCTGCCCCTTTGACTGCTCTCACCACTCCTAAGAAACCCAAGAAAGTAACTTGGTCTGAAGAGTGTGGGAAGGCTTTCAATGGCTTAAAAGACTCCTTGAGCCAGGCCCCTGTTCACAGGGCTCCTGATAACCAAAGAGCTTTTATTGTGCAGACAAATGCCTCTGACACTGGGATAGGAGCTGTACTATCACAAGTAGATGAGAAGGGTAAGGAACACCCTATTGGCTTCATTAGTCGCCAGCTTAAGGATAGAGAGCTCAGATGGTCCACAGCAAAGAAAGAATGTTTCTCTGTTGTGTGGGTCCTCAAGATGCTGAGGCCCTACCTCTATGGGACCCACTTCACTGTGCAGACTGACCATAAGCCCTTAAAGTGGCTAATAAACAGGAAGGAAGAGAACCCAAAGTTGCTCAAGTGGTCCATAAGCCTTCAAGGCTTTGACTTCACTATTGAGCATAGGCCAGGTGTCCAACATAGCAATGCTGATGGGTTGTCCAGAATGTTTAACCGACCTGAACATGAGACTCATCCAGGGGTGGATCAATTCCCACTGTCTTGGTCTGGGAGGGGCGAGTGTTAGGAAAAATTCCCATTTATGTGAATTTTTCCCTCCAGTTGTCTACCCCCCAACTTTTTTGCTGCTGTTTACACCATAGTCTGACTTTGCCGGTGGAGCACAGCGTTCTGCGGCACTCCCCTGAGCTTTTCGCTCACTTTATACATGCCCCTAAAGACAGTCAATACTGGGAGACTTTGTTTCCCTTAGTCATTGTCAACTTAGCAAATTTTCTGCAACATGTTGCAAGTGCACAATGTGCCTTACAGTACCGTGCACTTGGGTCTTCCTGTCATTTCTAAAGGCCCTAGATACTCTCGAAGGATTTTTTAGGAGCAGTGCAGGTGTGCCTTCGACAGGTCTGGTGGCAGCTTATCTTTTCTTATATTTTTAACCCTTTCCTGCCAGGAAACCTGCGTTTACCGCGTTTGGCACAAATAGGTGGCCTGGCTCCAAAATGGCCATGCCACGAGGATCTTTGTCCTGTCATTTGGCCATCTTGCCCCTTCACCTTCCCCAAGTCAAGCCGTCCCGGGTCAGTCCTTATTTGGGCATGCATTCTCCTGCAAAATGCCAAGCTTTTGCAGGCTTCTGCATGCCTTGTGTGTGTACTTCCAGGATGTGGGTTGGACTGTCTGGTTCCAATACACATCCTGGTTGCCAGAGAGTCTGGTGTGCTGTGAATGCCTGGGACCACCGTGGTCTATGATTGGTCCACGTATGGTGATCCTGTATGTGAACATATCTTGGATTGGGTCCTCTTCATTTTGGCGCAAAGGAGATTCTGGATAAGAGAGGGCTCCAAACACCCATACCATGTCAATCTCTTGAGTCCTCACTCAACGAAGGATAGGATCCAAGTATCCTGAAACTAAAAAGCTAAGTCAAGGAACCGCTAGTGACCCTCTAGAAGGTTTGGCACCCTGAGCCCGCTGTCAACCCGCTGGACTCCTCTGCAGCCGATCGAACTAAAAGGTCTGCGAAGATGCTTCAACCCATTTGAATAGTGGGACCAACTATTCTCAGCACCTTCATCAAACCCTGCAACTAAGCCTTCTCGGAAGCGTCCCTGGGCCAACCAGTGGGCTGACCATCTTGCGCAGGACCATTGCTCTGATACCGCTGGCATTTTAAGGAGGCCCTTGAAACTTAGTACATTGCAAGCTCTGTGTTTATGGCACTCTCACACCGAATTTCGTACACTTGGCATTTCCAGGTCTGGAGTAGAGAGCGCCCGAACCGGAGTTTATGCGGTTACCATGCCGCCCA
Organism: Ambystoma mexicanum; assembly: GCF_040938575.1. Taxonomy (NCBI): domain Eukaryota; kingdom Metazoa; phylum Chordata; class Amphibia; order Caudata; family Ambystomatidae; genus Ambystoma; species Ambystoma mexicanum. The sequence continues at coordinate 384,364,526 of NC_090925.1, forward strand.
GCCGTGGTGACGACCTTTGCAAGTGCATTGCAGCTGTGCCCCTCTGTGCCCTTAAGCCTGCTACAGTGAAACTGGCCTGATCAATCCAACAGGAGCTGAGAAATCGCCATTGCCAGTATGGGAATCAACGCTGCAACTTCGTCGCTGAAAGCCGCAGAATTGCCACATTTGAACCTGCAACCGAATTGGACTCGACTGCCGAAGTTTGGTCCAGAGTGCCCCAGGGGTCGGTGAGTACTAGCAACCCTTACCGGTGGCACCTAGTGCATCCACCTGTTTTTACGCGTGAGTGGCACATGAGGGACCCTCTCCTTTACTTAGATAGCCTATGCTATCAATCCATTCCCAACACTTGGAAACTGCTCTGCCCCTTTGGGTATATCATCTACGAATAGTGGGAACCTGTTCTGCATCACCTCACCCACCTTCCTGAGCTGCTACAGACCCTACAAGAGACCCCGGTTTGCCCATCTGCACTACCGAGTGTGCCAGCATTGCAAGTACATTTGAGCAATAGGCTCCCTCTTCTTAGGGTTTGGACTGCCTTTCAGTAAGGATTGTGATTACTGCAGAACTGCCTAAAGACTATTTGCACTACCTGCTTCCTTCCCTTTCTAGGTTGTGGACCCATTTCGTACATTAACCCTTCAGGCCACTTGGTCTTTTACATATGTATTTTAGTAGGATTGTGTTGGTTTAAAAGTATTACTGTTATTAACTACTGTGTTGAAACAAAGGCCTTGAATAAATGTATTTGTATTTTTAATATATATACACCTGACTAGGAGTGATTTGTAAGTGTCCTTTATTCTGTGTGCTGATTGAGGTCTTTCAGTTTCCCTCACCCCTCCTGAGACCTAGTCTTGACCGCCGTCATTGCTATCTTGAGTGGTCTGGCTTGTCCAGAAGGTTACCCTGTTCCGAGAAACTAGGCTGGCCTTCTGAACCTGTGCCCACCAGGTCAGAGTTCAGAAATCCATCTTAACAACCTCTTGTTGGGAGACCTGCACCTGCGCGGTGTACAGCCTCCCATAGAATGAGCAGAACGCCTGAGTTATATCTGCACCCCCACATTTCTCAACCCCTTGTTCGTCTTTGACCGATGTAACCCGACCGCCGGACTCTTCCAGTCTCACAGCTCTGTTCAGTAATCTTCCTGGTTGCTGCCCCCTCTCCATACTGCCTAATCGCTGCTTTGCCTCTCATGAATTTCACTTCTCTAATTGCTAACTCCCCAAACTCCCAAAGCTTCTCTTTAACCTCAGCTTCTTCTCTAGGTGTGGGTGTTGGAGTCCGTGACTGCATTTGTTGAATGTGTGCCTACACTTCCGTGAACTGTCTGTGTATTTGTTTTAGCACCCCGGTTTCCTTTGCACTCTTCCCCTGATGACGCACTTGAAACTCTCACATAATGTTGCATAGGACTCTACTGACCCCAAGTTAAGTTCAAAGAAGGTGCCTATGGCTTTGGCCAGTTTCTCCTTAAATACTCTGTCGGACAGCCCTTTGCTCTCGAACACCCATGGTTGTCTCCCACTCTTTTTTTTTTAAACTTGTATTTATTAGTTTTACATAGAATAAACATCAAATATTATAACATCCCCCTCTCGCTCCCCTCAGGTCTCTTGATATCATGATGTCCGGGGGTTCCTTTTACGTGTTGAAGATGTCCGATACTTTGATATTATGGGGGCACCATTGTGCCATAAAATCTGACTGGAGGTATTGCAGAGTTCCTTCCCATTACTTTACAAACTTGTCCCTGGTTCCTTGGATTATGTGGGTGAGTTTCTCCATTGTTATATGGGCCCATACCTTCTGTAGCCAAGTATAGGTCAGTGGGGTGTTTTTATTCTTCCAATTATGGGCAATTGTTGTCCATGCCGCAATTAGAAGTCCCATAAAACTTCTCCACTGTGATTTGTTGTAGAGCCTGGTTGTGTCATCTCTAATTCCACATAGCCACACCCCTTCTCCAATCTGCCCCACATCCGGGAACACTTTCCCCATCTTCCCTTTAACTCCCTCCCAGAAGGGCTTTATGCCTATACAGTCCCACCAGATATGTTTCCACGTTCCCACCTCGGCGCATCCTCGCCAACATTGATTTGACGTGTTGGGGAACATCGAATGTAGCCTCTCCGGGGTATAGTGCCACTGTGTCATTATTTTGATCCACATCTCTCTGGTCTGTGCCGAGCGCATCATTTTGGGTATCTATTTCCATAGATCCTCCCACTGTCTTTTCACCGGCTCCTCCCCTAGCGTTTTGCCCCACTTGATCCTGTATGACCACTTAACTTCCTCCCCTTGTGTGTTTATGAATTTACACAGAGTCGATACCCATTTTTTTGCCCCTGTATTGGAAATAATATAAGTCTCGAACAATGTAAGATCCCTAGTTGCTGCTTTGGTGATGATGGGGGAGTTTAGCCAATGTTTTAACTGCTCGTATCTATAAACCTCGCCTTTGGGGAGAGTTGTGTTTGCAAAGCAGGATTCTAGTGACCTGATTTCATTGTCCTCGAACATTTCCCCTATTTTCGTTATGCCTGCTTCCTCCCAGTTATCATACGCCCGTTGTTCCATCCCTGGTGGAAATTGTGGATTCCTGCTTATGAGCGTAAAGGGTCCCAGCCTTGTGGTCATTATACCTTTCCGTGTTTGGTAATCCCATGCTTCCAACGTGGTCTTCATTATTTCACTTATCCCTAAATTCTCGTGTCTGTGTTGCCTCTGTTTCCAGAGAAGCTCTACCAGTGGGGTTCTCGCTACTGCCCTATCTTGTTTGGCCCAGATATGCTGCGGATTCTCCCCCACCCATTCCCGCAGAACCTTAAGCTGCGCCGCCTGAAAGAATTTCTTAAAGTGGGGTAGCGCCATCCCCCCCCTCGCTGATTGGTGCCGTGAGGACGGTCCTAGCTATTCTCGGTGTTTTCCCTTTCCATATGAAGGATGATACCAATTTCGTTAGAGTTTTGAAGAACGTATGGGGAACGCCCACCAGGAGAGCCTGAAAGTAGTATAGTACCCTTGGGAGGATAGTCATCTTAACTGACTGTATCCTGCCCCACCAAGATATTTGTAGAGGATTCCATCTGCCTACTTCTCTTTGGATATTTGCGAGTAGCCGCGGGTAATTTTCCCAATAGAATTGCCCAATTTTTTGAGGTACTGTTATTCCCAGGTATTTTATACCCTTTTCTACAATTTTAAGGTCCAGTAGCTTTGCTTCCCCTTCTATGTTTGCTCTATCCCCTTCCAGGATAAGGATTTCTGATTTTTTTCTATTTATCTTTAGACCCGAGATGGCCCCAAAGTCTTCTAATTCCCCAACCGCCGCTGATAAAGTGGATTCGGGATCTTCCAGAACTATTAGCATATCATCCGCGTATGCTATCATCTTATGCTGCTGTCCTGCCATATCTATCCCTCTAATGAGTGTCGATTCCCTTATTTTTATTAGTAGAGGTTCTAAAAAGATAGCGTACAGTAATGGGGAAAGGGGGCAGCCCTGTTTTGTCCCTCTTGATATTATCACCTTGTCAGTTACCTCTCCGTTAATGGCTATTCTGCTGGATGGGGAGATATAGTTTGCTCTGATTCTCGCAATATATTGTTCTCCAAACCCCATGCACTTTAAAACTTTAAATAACATTGACCATTCCACGCGATCAAAAGCCTTCTCTGCGTCTACCGATAGCAGTATCGCTGGCGTGCGAGTTATGCCTATTTTTTCCACTAGATGAGTGATCCTCCTAATATTGTCATGGGTTTGCCTGCCTGGAATGAAGCCTGATTGGTCCATACTGATCAGTTTTGGGAGGAGCGGGGATAGTCTTGTTGCCAGAATCTTCGTATACATTTTTGCATCTAGATTTATCAGGGAGATTGGTCTATATGATGCAGGGTATGTTGGATCTTTACCTGTTTTGTGGAAAACTAACACCTTCGCTTCATTCATTGTGGGAGTCATGTTGCCGCTATCCTTAAATGAGTTAAGGAGCCTAGTTAAGACTGGGGTCAATATGTCTGAGTATTTTTTATAAAACGGGGCCGTAAAACCATCTGGACCTGGTGCTTTGTTAACTGGGAGTCCATTTATTGCTTTCTAACTTCCTCTTCACTAATTGGGTTCTCTAGGGACTGTTTATCCTCCTCTGAAATCCGCGGGATCTGTAGGGCTTCTAGATAAGAGTCTTGGGCGTCTGTATTAGGGTGTTCTGTGGAGTAGAGAGTTTGGTAGTATTCCCTCTGTGCTTTCCCCATGTCTTGTGTGCGCGTTTGAATGTCACCCTTCGCATTACGCATGGCCTTAATTGTTGTTTCTTTCTGTTTCGCTCGAAGTTGTCTCGCTAAGAGTCTATCTGCTTTGTTCGCTTTAATGTAGTATCTCTGTTTCAGATAGAGTAAGTTCCTTTCTGCACCTTTTGTGCATAGCATCTCCAATTGGCCCGGTGTATGTTTCAGCGATCTTTTCAATATCTTAGTGGGGTGTGACAGCATTTTCTCTTGGATATCCTCAATTGTTTTTTCCAGCTCCTTTTCCCACATATACCTTTATCTTTCGTAATTTTTAACGCCATCATTTTCCCCCGAATAACTGCTTTAAACGCGTCCCAGACTGTGCTCATAGTGACTTCCCCAGTGTCATTCTGTTCGAAGTATTCTTCTATCATTGCCCTTATGGATTCCCCCGGTTATTGGGTCCTGGATCAGTTCCAGCGGTAACCTCCACCTCCAGAGCCCATTCCTCCTCCCTGGAAGAGACACGTCTAGCCATAGTGGGGCATGGTCCGAGAGCGCTATCGCTCCCTTTTCTAGCCCTTGTATCTTGCCCATGAGACCCACCGATACCCAGAAGTAGTCTATCCTCGACATGGAAATGTGAATGTGCGAGAAGTATGTGTACCCTCTTTGTTCCCCCTTCAGTGCCCTCCAAACATCATTCAAGGCAATGCTGTCCATCTGTTGGTTAAGATGCTTTGATGGTGCCCCTTGGCCGTGTATGCTCCCTGTACTTCTATCTACATGTGGGTTCCACGCCATGTTGAAGTCCCCTCCCATAATCACCTCCCCCCTTGCAAAGTCTTCTAATTTCCCCAGGACGTCCCTGAGAAAGCCATCCTGTCCCTGGTTGGGTGCATATATTGAGGCATGGGTAATGCGATATCCCTCAATCTCCACATTTACAAAGGCATATCTTTCCTCTTTGTCTATGACCGAGTCCATCAGTCTAGTGTCTTTCCCTTCTTTCACCGCTATCAGCACCCCTGCTTTTTTTTCTGTTGTCGTTGCTTGTGCCCATATTTTATACCCTTTTATGCTTGTGTTCTGCTTGTCTCTCATTCTGATATGGGTTTCTTGAAGTAGCAGTACATCTGCTTTTCCCCTTTTAATCTGTTTCTCCAGTTTCACCCATTTTGTTGGATGATTCATGCCCCTGATGTTATAGGTTAAGATGCGTATCATCCCCATTCTGTTATGCGAATATGCATTGTCTTTGGATCCCCTTCTGTGCTTAATTCTTTTCGTCGATGCCTCCGACCCCCCCTTCCCTTGAACTCCCCCCCAACATTGAACATTAAACCAAACAAACTGTCCCCCTAGTAGGGCGAGGGTTCCTATTGACGCTTGGGCGTTGCGCCCTTCGCCCCCTGCCCTCCATGCCCTCGGGGGGTGTTTTGTGGGGAATCCTAAACCCCACTGTCCCATCCGATTGCGACCCTTCCGCAACCCTTGTCGGGCCGCTGAGTATTAAGAATACCGTGATTCTTTCTGACGATTCATCTCCCGCCTCCCCCACACCGAAACCAGACCGAACCATTTTCGCTGATTGTGTCCTATTAATCATCCACTGGGTATCCCGTTTTCCCTCTACCCATTTGCCTCTTTTTGTGGCGCACCTCCTCCCAGCCTCTCAGCCTCTTGTGTGGGTCCGTCCTGGTCTTGTCCCCTCTTGTGCCAACCTCCTCTACTTGCATGCCCACTGTGTGGAGTCCTTCCTCGCAAGTGGTCACTCTTCTATTCGAGTGGGAAGGCAAACAGAGAAGACCAAATGGAAACGTCCACTTGTATCTAATTTCTTACGCCACCAACTCTTTCACCAGTGGGGCCATCTCCCTTCTCTTTAAGAGTGTTGCTGAGGCCAGATCCTGATATAGTTGGATTTCGACCCCATTCATCCTGATGTGATCAAGCTGTCTCGCCTTCCTCAGTATCAGCTCCTTTTGCGGATATGATGACAGGGCAGCCAGGACATCTCTCGGTCTTTCTCCTGGGGCACCTGTTCTTCTCGGGCCCACCCTATGGACTCTGTCGATCCCAATGCTCTCCGCTTCCTGCTCTTCTATTATGTCCCTAAATACCTATTGCACCGCACTCTTTAAGTCTTTATCCGATACTGATTCTGGCATATATTTAATGCGAATATTTGATCTACGGGAGCGGCTTTCAAGATCCTCGCATTGGATTTCCAAGTTATGGGTTAGTCGGACCAGATGTTCCTGTGTTTCGCTGCTCTGTTTTGCTTCCTCTTCCACATTCTGGACGATTCTTTCTAGGGTGTCTGTCCTTTCCTCTATCTTGGCCACATCTATTTTTAACTCTTGGACTGCTTGCTTCATGTCGCTCCTCAGCGAGGTAAACTGCTCCTGCACCGTGGACATGCACTTGTCTTGAAGCTCCACAAACCATGCCCTCATTTCGTCCTTTGACGGTGGCAGGGTGTTCTGGTTAAGGGGGGTGGTGTCTGATGCGAGATCTTCTCCTGGCCGGACTTTTGTGATCGTGGGTGGATCTGAAGACAACAATTGTAGCAGATTTGAATCCTGGCGGGAGGTTGCACCGCAGGTTGAGATGCCACACCTTTCCCTTTTGCCCGTGACATCTTCTCTGGTTCTTGGGTGAGGTCCTGCAAGTGATCCCCCTGTGTTTGTTATGGGGCGTGAATAAGGGCTCCCCACGAAACCTGGTGCTATGTCCCCCTGCTCAGCTGTCCTTGCGCCTGGGAGTGTGGCTTTACGGTCGCCTCGATGCGGGGGGAATACGGTGCTGTGTCTCCTGCACCTCCCCCGGAGAAGCCCTGGGACCATTATTCAATTGGGGGCTTGTTCCCCCTTCCTTGGTGCCTCTGTCTCCCCCTTGCTGAGTGCCTCTTTGCTGTTAAGGAGGATGTGCTCCACAAAACTTGTCGGGCCCCTCCTGGCCCGCGCGCGGCAGCGGGGGAGGAGGCGTGCCACCTCCGGCGCACTCACCTCCGACTACGGCTCTCCCAGCCGCGGCGGCGGCGTCCCTCTGTCGTGTGTAGGGGGATTGGTCTCGCGGCCTCCTGCACCCCCCGCTCCTCTCCGGCGAGCCGCGCTCAGTCTTCCGCGCTCCACGTCTGCGAGGGAGGTGCAGCGCTCTCCCTCCGTGCCTGGATCCGGGGGGCTCGGCCACCGCCGGTGTGCAAGGGCACCCCAACAGCAGTGCCGCTGTGGGAGCCCCCGGAGATGCGCTGTAAGTGCCTGTAGCCGCCTGCCGGCCTCCGCCTCTGTTCGCTTCCCCGTTCGACGCGGCACTGACTCCGCTGTCCTGGCGGGGTTTCTCTCGGTGGGGGAGGGGCAGACGCCTCACGCTGGTGCTGCTCTCCGTAATAGTGGGCTCGCGGATAGGATTTGGGTCGCCTCTGCACCCGTCGTTAGGAGGGAGGCCCAAGAGCTAATCCGGTGCTAAGCAACACGGTAATCTTTATCTGCCGTGCTTCATTGTCTGCGGCCCGGCGGGAGCGCGGTTCAAACGCGACCTCTCCTGATGGCGGCCATCTTGGAATCCGTCTCCCACTCTCTTGACCCAGGAATTCCATGGCCAACAGCACTGGGGCGTGATCGGATAATGTACGTGACAGGATGGATATCTCTGATACTCTGCCAGCTGTTGAATCTGAGATTAGGAAGTAGTCCAAGCGGGAGCGGAATGTCTATTCTGCGATCCCTGGGTGCCTGACCCTCCAGATGTCTACCAATTCCCATGACCAGCCCATTGTGCTATGCCTATCCGTTGCTTCGGGTGATGGATTGTGGGCCCCCACCATCCTATCCCTAGTTAGGTTCGGGACTGCATAAAAATCTCTGCTGCATATGATCTCCCCTGGGTACAGTCCCTCCAATTGGTCGTCTATCCACCTCAGGGACTCCACTGTGTCTTGATTAGGCCCGTAGTAGTTGACCAATGTGGTCAGTCAACCCGGTATTGTGCCATGCACTATTAGGCCTCTCCCCTGCCAGTCTTTTATCAGAGATTTCAGGCAGAATCCCACCGAACTAGGTATGAGTGCATACCGCCCTGGAGTATGAGGAATAGGAAGAGAAATATCTATGGCATCCCCAACTTTTCCAAACCTTGTTTTTCCTTCTAGGGTCAGGTGCATCTCCTGGAAGATCGCCACGTCTATACAGTGACGTTGCATGTACAGCAACACTCTGCAGCATTTGGACAGCCAGTTCAGACCCTTAACGTTCCATGTCTTAAACCTAAGTGACCAAGCCATTGCACAGCCAGAAAATCATGTTGCTCACTAGTTGTATCATGTTTATAAGACTTGACGTTGTCCCGAATCTGAGCAGCACTCCTAAAGGTAACTCCTGAGTCCACAACAAGACCCTAATGGTAACCCCCTTGGTCCCCCTCCCACCACCTACACCAGCAACCCCAACCTGTCAGTTAACCCCTTCACCTGTTTTAACCATCTTTTTGCTCCAGCACTGGGGCTCACTAGGGCCTGCCCGGCCATCCAGGCAGCCTACATCTGTGTCCAACCCCGGTTAATTATAACATTGTTACACCCTACATACCCTGTCCTGTTAATCCGCAGGTTTACCCTGTGGATGTCACTACTGTTCAGCCTTTTCTTGGTTTCATCTGCGCAGCCCACTGCATAGAGACTCCCGGAAGGAGTTTGCCTCTTCCGGGGGTTTGAAAGAAAGGCACTCAGCCATCATGTTCCACCCGTAGTTTGGCAGGGAACATCATAGCTCACTTCAGATTCCTTTCTCGAAGTCTCCACTGGACGTCAATAAATGTCTTCCTTGATGACTGTACTTTGTCGGGGAAATCCGAGAACAGGTGGACGGGGAAGTTCTGGTATGTTAGGGGGCCCTTATCCCTTGCGCTGCGCAGAGCCAGGTTCCTGTCTCAGTAGCTGAGCAGGAGACCAATCAACGGGCCTGCCGGGGACCCGGGCACTTGGAATTCGGTGTGCCCTTTCCACGATGAACACTGCTGAGAACTCCCCCCCCTCACTCCCTAGGATCTCTTTCAGGAGGCTTTTCACCATCTTTTCCATATCTCTCTGGTCTGCTGACTCCGGCACTCAGACAATGCGTAGGTTGTTTCTCCTTGACCTAGATTCCAGGTCATCTTGTTTTTCTGTCAACTCCTTAATTGCCCTCTTGATTGTGACAAGGTCTCTTGCGGCGGTGTCGGATGCATCTTCCACTGTGGACAGCAGGCCCTCCACCTTGTCTAGGTGCTCTCTAGGTTTGTCCAGGCGGACTTGCATGTATTCCACTTTACATGTGAGGGTGTCCATTTTCCCGTTCAGTGACTGAATGCTTGCCTGCACCTGCCCCAGCATTCTTTTTATGTTGTTCAACGCACCCCCTGAGTCCATTATGCCAGATCGGGAGGTCTCTCCCATGCAGCGCTCCCCCGCCAGGGTTGTCTTGGGTGGATTAGAGGTCTCAAAGTGGAGATTTGACTGCTGTTTCCCTGTTTTATGTGATTTAGACGTTGTCCTGTTGCGTATCTCTGACTCTGCAGTGGTCCGTATGTGGTCGCTCCTGGGTCTGTGCCGCAGTCTGGTGCATCAATACCCGGTTGCTCTTTCTGCCCATGTGATGAAGGGGCCCGGCAGCCAGTTGTTTTCAGGGTTCTGGCACTCTGGCTGACCCTTGCTGCTGGAGGCAAAGGCAGGAGCGATCTCCTTGGGCCCTTGGTGCTCTGCGCTTGTGCTCCCCCTTCTCTGCCTCTGTTTTTGTCCGCAGGGCTTTTCTCTCCCCCTCCACTTTCTTATGCGTTGCTTCGTGTCTCGCACTCAGGTACTGCCCCCTGCTACAGGATCCCTCTGTTGCCCTGTGATGTTGTTGGGGGGCTTTTGGGGTTGGGTCACCCCCCGGTGGGGTATTGTGCCACAGGTCATATTGTTTCCAGGGGGCCCGGACACCTCGGGCGGCCCCTGCAGTTGAGGGCGTATGCAGGGGTGGTCTACCTGTGCAGTTAGTGCTGCTTTTTTGCACTCCGATCTTTGCTGTGCAACCTGCGGCTCCCTGCTCTCCCCCTCCCCTCTGCTACTGTCTTTGTCCGTGGGGGCTCCTCTCTCCCCTTTGCTTCCCTCTGCATGGCTTTGTGCCTCCCGCTCAGGCCTTCACCCCTGTCACCGAGTCCCACCAGTGCTCTGTGGAGTTGGTCTTTCAGGGGTCGAGGATGCCACCAGTCCGATCTGGAGTGGGAGGGGAAGAGGGGATGTCAGGCTCACACCAACCTTGTCCCTCACTGGGTGTTGTGCCAGGTGCGCCGCCCCAATGTCTCAAAGCTGTTTTTTCTTTTTGCCCCCCGCAGGCGCGTTGGCGTACCTCAGTGGGCCTCCTCTCAGCAAGCAAGCCTCGGTGTGTAGGGCATGTGCCCATTGTGGCTGCCAAGCCGGTCCTCGACTGCATCGGCTGGTCGGGGGCTTCCTGCTCCTCCTCGCTACGGCCCACCAGATCAGTTCTCCTCGGTTCCTCCCACCGAGCTCCCGCCAGTCCGGATATCTCAGGAATGAGGGCTCCCTCTGACGCTGGATTTTCCCTGCGCCTTCTGTGGGGTTACCGCATCGATTAGCTCCGCAAACCGGGGTCTTGGCTGCTTGAGGATTGCAGGATTCTGTCCAGAAATGTGTAGGCTGCTCTGGAGCTCACGACCCTGCAGCCATCTTTGTCCGGACTCTCTAGCGCCCCCGGATAAAGGTCTTTATATCGGAGTGAACACTGCGTCAGTAAATGTTCTCACTAATATGCGCCTGGGTTTTAGCTTGTCCTAAATACCCCCCAGTAAAATGAGAATGCACGATCTCCACTACAACCTGTCGGTAGCTTTTGGGTATTACCATTTGGGTTTTAATTACACCCTCTGTAGATGTCTCTCTTCTGTAAAGCAATCCCTGCTTTAAGAAGAAAAAAGGGACTTCCATTCTCTAAGCCCTCTTCTTCCAGAATTGCTTGTAGCAAAGCTTCAGTGAGGGCTTGATCATTTTGCTGAGCGAAGGCTAGGTCGGGATAGATGGTAGGTTCTTCTCCCTTCCATTCTTCGATGTTGAGTGGTTTGTCCCCAAAGCCTAAGTTACCCTGTTCAGTTTTGTCAGTTTCACTTTCTTTAAATTGAGGAAATAGAGCTCTTTTCAAAATTCTCTGTGCAATTTGATCACCCCGGTGTACTTCAAAAGGGATTTCACTATGATTCTGTAAGAGAACCTTTACATCTCCCCAGAAGTCGGGATCAATAACGCCTGCTAAGACATCTAACCCAAACTTGCACGCTAGGCCAGATTTCGGGGCCAGTCTTATGTAGCACTCCAGAGGGGGTATCAAAACTAGGTCTGTAGAAATCATTCCTCTTTTCCCCAGGGAATAATAGCTTCCCTACTGCTACAGATGTCAAATCTTATTGATTCCTTGGTGGCGATGGAAGGGTCAGAAACTCGTTGACTACGTTTTTGAAACTGTAGGGTTCCCCAATTTGTTTCAATTGAGTCACATCCCACTACTGACACCATATGTAAGGAAGGCATGGTATCAAGAATAGACAGACACAAGTGATCTCAGTTCAAGGGTGTTTATTACACTGTATAGGTAGGGTGGAAAAATGCCTAATCTAAACCTAAATCTAAGCTGGGAGTAAGCTTTGACCATCCAAACCAAATAAGGCAGTCCTGGTGACATATAAAAGGGCCTATACTAAAACATCCTATTGCCAATCCTTACAACTAAAAACTAAAAAGAGTGTGGGATAGGACTTACAAAAAGGAAAGAAGTGTTCACAAATGATAATTCAGGATGTAGTAGCCGGGGGTCTCACTTCCCCACGTTTTGAGCACGGGACAAGGTGGGACTCCTGAGCACAGTACACGCTTGAGATTTCCCAGCGCGAGACGACAGTTCCGCTTCAGGTATCAGGGCCGTCAGTGGTTAAGTCTCTTTTCTACAAAAAGTCTCTTGCCTCCAAGGATCTGATAGGTTCCAAAATAACAAACAAAGAGCTCCATTAAAATGTACGTTTGGGTGATGCTTTTATCCCTGGGTCCCCCTCTTGCGGGAGCAGAACCTTCTCAACTTTTTGCCTCCCTCCTTCGAGTTTGCGCAGATACTGTCATGCATTCCGCATGGCGGCGTTTGTGGGACATCTGGAAGCGCCATTAGCGGCTCCGATACGTCGGCGGCCGTTCGGATTCAACGGTCTAGTTGTTCCCCAAGATGGCCGCCGCATCTAGTAATGCCGGTCCGGTCCTTTCCTCCTCACGTTGCACCTTCTAAGCTCCGCGAAGGTAACACTACCGTGTGTGTTCGTCCTTCGTTTTCACTTCCCTACTGCTATTTCTTCTTCCTCGAGTCTCTCTGTCTCTTGCTCCCGACGCTGCTCACGTCCCTGCCATTCAGCCCTGTTATCCGTCCCGGATATCTTGAATTCCCCTCCTGTGTATCCCTGCAGCTTTACCTTCTCTTCTTTGCTTCCCGGTCTGGGTTCCCTCCTCTCTGGGCATACTTACCTCACAATCCTCTTGTTGGAATCTCCCTTGGATCTGCTCCATTATCAGCTCCAGTATCTCCTTCACGCCAAGATTCTTTTCATCCGGACTCTGCTCAACTACTCACGTCTTCAACCTGCCTGCACACAGTGGAACCAACTAGCAGGGTTTTTTCTGCCTTGTGGCTTTTTCCCAGCTCCGGAACCGGCTCCCGGGAGTCCCCGCTGTCCGGTTATCTCATATACCGACAGCGTGGCATCCCAGGGAGCTTGTCCCTTTTTGCACGATAAAAAGACCAGGAAGAAGATAAACACAGAGAGGCAAGAGAGACTGAAGAAGAAGACAGAGTACCAAGACGGTTCCACCGATCTTTCAGGTGAGGAGGAGGGGAAGGGAGTTACTTCAGAGCCTGACAGAGTGCAACGCCAAAGAAAAGCAATGGCTTCGTTGGAACAGTACCAGGAATTGGTAGCTGCTATCCAAGGACTCACTGTAGAAGTTCAATCCCTTCGCGCTGAAAACCAATCCTTAAGGCAACAGGTTTCTGCCCGAGATGAATCCAGAGGAGAATTACCCCTGCTTCCTTTCCCATTTGGGAAATATGATGGGAACCCCAAGACTTTAATAAAGTTTCTAGACACCTGTCAACTGTACTTCACCTTTCGTCCTCGGGCTTATGAGACGGCTAAAGCCAAGGTGGGGTTCCTAGTCTCTAATCTAGATGGGAATGCCCTTGCTTGGGCAACACCTCTAATCCTTCAGTCAGACCCCTCTACTAATGATTATGACCAGTTTATTCAACGATTTAAAACACGTTTTGAAAGACCCGAAGTTTTATACACCACCTATGAGGCCATTGTAGACATCAGACAAGGATCTCATGATGTCCAGACTTATGTAACGACGTTCATGCGCCTAGCGACTGAGGCAGGGTGGCCGGACTCTGCCCAACAGACATTGTTTCGCCGTGGCCTACATGAAGGCATTAAGGACGAGTTGGCCCGCGTAGCTAGACCACAGTCTTTTCAGGAACTTGTCTCTCTGGCCTTACAGATTGAATTCAGATTAGGCGAGAGGAGACAAGGACGAAGGAGACCAAGACTCCCTCTCTCGCCAGTGTCTTCTCCTGCGGCTAGTGATCACTCTGCATCCCAGCTAGGGGAAGAACCTATGCAATTTGGCACAGCCAGAGGTCCCCTAACTGCAGTAGAAAGGAAGCGAAGAAGGGATCTGGGATTGTGTATGTATTGTGGCTCCAATAAACATTTACTGCGCAATTGTCCAGAGGTTCCTCCTCGCCGTCAGGGAAACGATCTCCCCCGAACCTGAACAGGGTCAGGTCGGGGGAAGTTTGTAAGGATCCCTGTAACAGCTCTTTGCCTCTCTCCTCTCAAGAAGATCATCGGCTGATGGTTTTTCAGATTAAGTTGTCCAGTGGATCTTCAGCAGTCTGGGATGTTATTGCCATGTTAGACTGTGGGGCAGCGGGAAATTTCATTGATGTTTCGTGGGCAAGGAAGATGAAGATACCCATTCTCTCTAAGGACAGGCCCATCCCGGTTGAAGGGGTGGATGGCACACCTTTGTCTTCCGGACCCATTACTCAAGAGACTCTTCCAATACAGGTGCAATTGTTCCAACATAAGGAAGAGATTGTGTTTGACCTTATAAAGGCAGCCCATTTTCCGGTGATTCTGGGGATTCCATGGCTGCGCCGCCACAACCCTCTAGTGGACTGGTCAACTAATACCATACAATTCCAGTCCTCCTATTGTCAAGAGTACTGCCTTCATCAGACTTCTCCAAACAGGCTATCCAACAACAAGAGTTTGTTACTGGCAGCCTCTTTACATCTGGTTCCAGAGCATTACCAAGACTTCCTCGAGGTTTTTATGGAAAGGCAGCCACATTCCCTTCCTCCTCACAGGAACGAAGATTGTGCCATAGACACCATTCCCAATGCTTCAGTTCCATTTGGAAGGATGTACCCTCTGTCTCTGCCCGAGCGCAAGGCCCTTAAGGAATACCTTGATTGTAACCTGCAAAACGGTCTCATCCAGGAATCCAAGTCACCTGCAGGAGCTTTGTTGTTTTTCATACCTAAGAAAGACTCCTATGAACTTCGCCCCTGCATTGATTACCGAGGTCTCAATCAACTCACCATAAAGGACCGTTATCCGATGCCTCTGATCAAAGAGATATTGGAGGCAGTTCAAGGTGCTTCAATCTTCAGTAAACTTAAGAGGGGCTTACCATCTGCTTCGCATTAGGCAAGGGGATGAGTGGAAGACAGCCTTTAGGACACCTCTGGGTCATTTTGAGTATCGGGTCATGCCCTTCGGCCTTGTGAATGCCCCAGCGGTGTTCCAACGCTTTATGGACAAACCTCTAGCAGACCTTCTGTTTTCTTCCGAAGTGGTTTATCTAGACGACATTTTGATTTACTCTTCTTCTCCTACTGAACACCGTAAACATGTTCGCGTGGTCTTGGACCGCCTACTGAGGAATCAACTCTATGTTAAACCAGAAAAATGCGTTTTTGATTCCCCTTCTGTATCCTATCTGGGTTTCATTCTCTCGCAAGAAGGTATCCGCATGGATCCGAGGAAGATACAAGCTATAATTCAGTGGCCTGTACCCAGGAACGTCAAGGAGACCCAACGCTTTCTAGGACTCGCAAATTTCTACAGACAATTCATTTCGGGTTCCTCCAATTTGGTCCTTCCAATCACCTCTTTGCTCAAGAAAGGGATACAATTCAACTGGACACAAGAAGCAGACGTCGCGTTTCAAACCCTTAAGAAGGCTTTTACTTCCGCACCCATTCTAATCCAGCCTGATCAAGCATTGCCCTTCATCGTGCAAACAGACGCCTCAGGAGGTGCTATTGGGGCTGCTCTCCTCCAAAAGAGCTTAGATGGTCTGGAACATCCAGTGGCCTATTACTCCAAGACCCTCTCTACCAGCGAAAGAAATTATTCCGTTATTGAAAGAGAACTATTAGCCATCAAGCATGCCTGTGAGGAATGGCGACACCTCCTTCAAGGGGCCCGACACCGGTTCACTGTCCGCACAGACCATTGCAATCTCTGAGTCCTTCAGCAGATGGAGTGTCGTAACGCCCGTCATGCTCGATGGGCCTATTATTTTTCCCAGTTCGACTTTGAAGTCACCTATCTTCCTGGCAAAGAGAACTTCTTGGCCGACGCTTTATCCCGTGGGTATCAAGGAGATGCTGAAGAGAACCTAGTCCATGACTTGATATTAGCAGGCAAGAATTTTAAGACCATAGCTAATGCATTCCTAAGGGATGTACAGCTCAGACAACAAGGGAAACACATGAAGGAATCTGTGGATCCTCGGTTAGAAGACAGAGAAGGCTACCTTTTTAAGGGGCGAACCTTGTATCTACCCGATAGTAGACATCAAAGAATGGCCCTCTCTTGGTGTCATGATACATCGTTGGCAGGCCACAAGGGCATTCGCGCTACCAAGGATCTCATTTCGAGACTGTTCTGGTGGCCTACTTGGAGCCAAGATGTCCAGTCATATGTCGAATCCTGTCCCATCTGCGCTTCTAACAAATACTCCACTTCTAAACCTCTTGGTTTACTTCAACAGGAGCCAGCGCCCAAGCAAGCGTGGACTCATGTCTCAACGGATTTTATTGTTGATCTACCCGGATCAGAAGGCAATACTGCCACTATGGTGACTATAGATTCCTTAAGTAAGTTAGCTCATTTTACTCCACTAAGAGCAGTACCAACAGCTCCTGAAATGGCCAGAGTATTCCTCAAGGAAATTGTACGGTTACATGGCCTTCCCGACACTATTGTTTCGGATCGTGGCCCACAGTTCACCTCTTTGTTTTGGGGATCCCTTTGCAAGCAACTGGGTGTCCAGCGGGCCCTTTCATCCGGGTTTCATCCCCAAAGCAATGGGCAGACTGAGAGACTAAATGTCACTCGCCGTCCTGTTTGGCGTTTGTATCCGCGTTGGCGGTTACGCGCTGGTAGGACGTGCGGAGGTTCCGCTACGTGATTTTCCGTTACGCACCCTGCGGTCTAGTGGTTTTTCAACATGGCGCCGCTGGCGAGTATTTCTTTCCTTCTCTCCCAGCGATCGCCGCGTTGCAACCCCTCTTCATTGCGCTAGCTCGCTTCCTTTGGGTTAACACGCTAGTTTTCCAGCCTCGACCGCTTCGGTCTCTTCTCTCTACCTTCGGTCCGCCTGCCTTGGACTGCCTTTCCGCCTCTCTACTTTCCTGCCTTACCTTCGGCTGCACTTTCTATCTGCAGCCCTAGTTTACAGTTGGAGTTTCTCTCCCGGCTGGTTCTCCAGTGCCTTCCTTCCACTCCGGGTTCTTCTCTACGTTGGAGCTCCGTCTGCCACAAGAACGCCATTACCACTCCTGGCTCCGGATCCCCTCCAGCCGCCACACTCCTTGAAGGGTTTTTTCTGCCTTAATTGGCTTTTTCCCTTCGCTTTGTCTGGACTCGGGAAGGGGGCCCCAGGTTTGCTATACTTTAGCGTTCACTGTGGCTTCCTCTCGAGACAGATACGTTCTACATAAAAAGGAGAAGGATTATCTATCTCACCGACAACTGCAACTGGAGGATTTTGAATCAGGTGAGGAGAGTGGGGAGGAACGGGAATTAGCGGAATCTTCCATTCCGGACAGATTGCAACGACTACCAGAAGAAATGTCGGCAGAAGATCAAATACAAGAACTATGGAAGGCTGTCCAGGGATTATCCCAAGAGTTACAAAATGTGAAGGCAGAGAATGTGGTCTTGAAACAGATGATTACTGCCCGTGAACCTCAATCCCCAGAACTCCCCGTTATGGCTCTTTCGGCTGGGAAGTTCGATGGAACTCCTAAAAAAGTAAAAAGAATTTTTGGAGGCCTGTTTAGTATATTTCACTTTCAGGCCCCGGCTTTTTGCTACCGACCAGACTAAGATCGGATTCATGATATCTAACATGACCGGCAATGCCCTGGCATGGGCTACTCCGCTGGTTACCGGATCTAATCCCATCCTACATGATTTTGCGGGTTTTCAGACCCTGTTGCAGCAAACCTTTGAGAGACCCGAACTGACCTACACTGCCTGCGAAGACCTGCTGGATATCCGTCAAGGGTCATCGGATGTTCTATCGTACATTTCAGAATTCAAGAGATTGGCTTCGGGTGCTGGGTGGTCTGAACAGGCACAATTTGCCATATTCCGGCGAGGCCTCAAGGAAGAAATCAAAGACGAACTCGCCAGATCTTCCAGACAACCTTCTTTTTCTGATTTACTTTCCGCAGCCTTACAGATTGAATATAGACTGCAGGAGCGACGGTCAGAACGCCGTAAACAACGAACTACTGATCATATTTCTGATTCCGCCCCGTCCTCTATCTCCTCCTCTCCTTCCCACACCTCAGATGAACCCATGCAGATTGGATCTACAAGAGGACCTCTTTCTACTGCAGAAAGAAGAAGAAGGAAGGAAAAGGGTCTATGTGCCTATTGTGGGTCGGATCAACATCTCCTGAAGGAATGTTCTGTTCTTCCTCAGAAACGTCAGGGAAACGGTTTCCCTCGGCGCCAGTAGGGACCTGGTTCCGAGGGGCTTCGGACTCATTCACCAGTCCCTATGTTTCTCTCTCAATTTCGGCTCCTTACATCCCCGAGGATTCCAGGCTTATGGTTCTGCCCGTTACTATCAAGTTCAACGGCAGAGCGGTTGAGTGCCTCGCGCTTCTGGACTGCGGGGCCGCCGGAAATTTTGTCGACGTCATCTGGACAAAAAGAATGGGTCTTCGCACCTTACCTCGTAAAGAAGATCAAAAAGTTGAAGGGGTCGATGGTTCTCCTCTTTCTTCAGGACCCATAACTCACACCACTGAAGATCTATCGGTGACCATATTTCAACATACCGAGACTATCCGGTTCGACATTATTCGAGCTGCCCATTTTCCGGTTATTCTTGGCATAACATGGCTCAGGAAGCATAATCCCCATGTCAATTGGGCGGATAACCAACTACAGTTTTGTTCCTCCTATTGCAAACTCAACTGTTTTTCTGACGACGGTCTTCCTCAGGTTGTTACGGGGTCTACCACACAGCTGTCTGGGGTTCATGCTCTACCCCAGTACTGTTCCCCATACTTGGAGGTGTTTGTCGAGAAAAAACCAGCGACTTTACCTCCCCATAGACCAGAAGATTGTACCATAGACTTAGAACCAAATGCATTGGTTCCCTTCTGTAGGATGTTCTCTTTAACTCAAGCAGAAAGAAAGGTTCTAAGAGATTATCTTGATGCCAATGTTCAGAATGGGCTCATTCGATCTTCCAAATCTCCTGCCGGAGCTTCTTTGTTCTTTGTTAAAAAGAGGGACTCTACTGACTTGCGTCCTTGTATCGATTACCGGGGTCTCAACAAAGTTACCATCCGGGATCGGTATCCTATGCCTTTAATTCATGAGATCATCGAAGCTGTTCAAGGTGCACGTTGGTTCACTAAATTAGACCTCAGAAACGCTTATCATCTGTTACGCATCGCCAAAGGAGACGAATGGAAGACCGCTTTTCGCACTCCTTTTGGCTTATTTGAGTACCGCGTCATGCCTTTTGGTTTGGTTAATGCTCCTGCTGTTTTTCAACGGTTTATGGATCGGATGTTTTCAGACTTATTGTCTGTCTCCATGATCATATACCTGGACGACATTCTGATATTTTCCGGCACTCTAGAGGATCACAAAATTCATGTACAAAGAGTTCTGGGAAGACTTAAAGACAACCAACTTCTTGTCAAACCAGAGAAATGTATTTTTGCAGCTACCTCAGTGCCCTATTTAGGGTATCACCTTTCTGAAAGAGGTATCGCCATGGATCCCAGCAAAGTATCAGCTATTCTGGACTGGCCTTCTCCTACTTCGATCAAGGAGGTCCAAAGGTTTCTAGGGCTCTCTAATTTCTATCGCTCATTCATCTCAAACTTTTCTGAAGTTGTTCTCCCCATTACTTCTTTACTCAAGAAGACCAACAATCCCTTTAGCTGGACTTCGGAAGCAGAACAGAGCTTTCACAATCTCAAGAACCTCTTTTGTACTGCTCCCATTTTGCGCCATCCCGACCAGAATAGACAGTTCCTTGTCGAAACTGATGCCTCGGCCATGGCCATTGGAGCGGTGCTGCTACAAGTTTTCGAGGAACGAGAGCACCCCATTTGCTACCTATCCAAGACGTTGAATCCCAGCCAACTCAACTACTCCGTACTGGAAAAAGAATTGCTGGCCATAAAACAAGCTTGTGAGACCTGGCGACATCTATTGATGGGAGCAAGGCAGACCGTTATCATCAGAACGGACCATAAGAATCTCAAGGTCCTTCAGAATATGGAATGTGTCAACTCCAGGCAGGCTCGCTGGGCATATTTCTTTGCTCAATACGATCTGCAAATTACCTACTTGCCTGGTTCAAACAATACTCTTGCGGATGCTCTCTCTCGGAAGGGTCCCATAAGCGAAGAAAAAAGACATACCCCAGAGCCGATGTTCCACAGGAATAGGATCTTAACAGTTGCTAAAACCTTTTTGGAAGAGGTTCGTGCTGGTGTTGCTTCGGAAGGGACTGTTCCACTACTCAGAGGAGAGAGATCCTACAGCAAGAAGGAGGGTCTGCTATTCCTCCACCACCGCTTATACATACCTTCCGGTCCACTACGTCTGAAGATCATAAACTGGTGTCATGATTCACTCACTGCAGGTCATCGAGGGAAGCTTAATACTACGGAATCTATCGCTCGTTCTTTTTTTTGGCCGGAACTCAAAAAGGATGTAGAGGATTACATACTCAGTTGTCCGGTTTCTGCCATGACGAAGTCCATCACTGGCAAACCCTTGGGTCTTCTCACCCAACCTGAGGTACCCTCTCGCCCTTGGGGCTTGCTTTCTACGGATTTCATTGTGGAACTTCCTGTTTCCAACTCCTGCTCATGTATTATGGTTACAGTTGACACCATGACTAAATTGGCTCACTTTTCCCCATTGCCTGGTCTTCCCACCGCTACCGAGATGGCTGAGGTTTTCGCCCAGGATATCTTCCGTCTCCATGGTCTTCCTGACAAGATCATCTCGGATCGTGGCAGCCAATTCATTTCTAAGTTTTGGAAGGCTCTTTGTTCTCGTCTTGGTATGGAACGTGCTCTGTCGTCTGGGTTCCACCCTCAGACCAACGGTCAAACTGAGCGTCTTAACGCCACATTGGAACAGTACCTTAGGTGCTACAGCAATCGTCTTCAGGACAATTGGGTATCTTTGCTCCCTACGGCAGAGTTTATTTATAATAACTCATTTCATACAGCCATTGGACTCTCTCCTTTCTTTTGCACCTATGGAGTACACCCAAGATCTCTTCTTCCCTACATCCCGTCGCCCACCAATTCCCCGACGGCTGAAGAGGTACTGCAGTCTATTTCTGATGCACACGTCACTGCCGAAAGATGTTTGGAAAAAAGTCGTCAATACAACAAAACCCAAGCGGACAAACATCGTAGGCCTTGCCCTGAATGGAAGGAAGGGGACAAGGTCTGGTTGTCCACCAGGTTCTTGCCGCGATGGGTTCACCCTTCCAAACTCTCTCCTCGCTTTTTGGGTCCTTTTCCCATACTTTCCAAAATAAATCCTGTTTCCTTTCGACTTAAACTACCTTCTTACCTCCACCGCATTCATCCTGTCTTCCATGCCTCTCTTCTCAAGCCTTTCATTCCGGACGTCCACCAGAGAGCTGTTCCCGATCAGCCCTTTCCTCAGGTGGATTCCTCCATGGAATATGAAGTATCTACTTTACGCGACTCCCGCCACTACCGTGGTCGGTTGGAGTATTTGGTGTCCTGGAAGGGTTACCCTAGGTCGGAGGACTCGTGGGAACCAGCTTCCAACATTCATGCCCCTCGGTTGTTGGCTCAATTTCATGCCCGTTTCCCCTTTAAGCCGGGGGTCCTACGCTCTAGGAGGGGGCATACTGTCACTCGCCGTCCTGTTTGGCGTTTGTATCCGCGTTGGCGGTTACGCGCTGGTAGGACGTGCGGAGGTTCCGCTACGTGATTTTCCGTTACGCACCCTGCGGTCTAGTGGTTTTTCAACATGGCGCCGCTGGCGAGTATTTCTTTCCTTCTCTCCCAGCGATCGCCGCGTTGCAACCCCTCTTCATTGCGCTAGCTCGCTTCCTTTGGGTTAACACGCTAGTTTTCCAGCCTCGACCGCTTCGGTCTCTTCTCTCTACCTTCGGTCCGCCTGCCTTGGACTGCCTTTCCGCCTCTCTACTTTCCTGCCTTACCTTCGGCTGCACTTTCTATCTGCGGCCCTAGTTTACAGTTGGAGTTTCTCTCCCGGCTGGTTCTCCAGTGCCTTCCTTCCACTCCGGGTTCTTCTCTACGTTGGAGCTCCGTCTGCCACAAGAACGCCATTACCACTCCTGGCTCCGGATCCCCTCCAGCCGCCACACTCCTTGAAGGGTTTTTTCTGCCTTAATTGGCTTTTTCCCTTCGCTTTGTCTGGACTCGGGAAGGGGGCCCCAGGTTTGCTATACTTTAGCGTTCACTGTGGCTTCCTCTCGAGACAGATACGTTCTACATAAAAAGGAGAAGGATTATCTATCTCACCGACAACTGCAACTGGAGGATTTTGAATCAGGTGAGGAGAGTGGGGAGGAACGGGAATTAGCGGAATCTTCCATTCCGGACACTAAATCACACCTTAGAACAATACCTCCGTTGTTTTTGCAGCAAGAAGCAAGAAGACTGGTGTACCTTCCTCCCCATGGCCGAATTCGCCTATAATAACACCAGACATACCGCCATCCAAATGTCTCCTTTTTATTGCACCTATGGTTACCACCCAACCCATCTTCCTCTTGCCCAGAGGCGACCGTCTAAGCTGCCTGCTATAGAACACCTCTTGCAGGAGCTCAAGGATTCTCATAGAATAGCCAGGGAGACTCTGGATGCTAGTCGCCTATCTTACAAGACTTGGGCCGACAAGAAGAGGAAGGCTCCTCCCCCCTGGGCCGAGGGCTGCAAGGTTTGGTTAGCTACTAGGTACCTACCACGAAGGACACATACAGGGAAGTTTGCCCCGAGATATATCGGTCCTTTCCAGATCATTAAGAAGATCAATCCGGTAGCCTTTAAACTCCAACTACCCACCTACTTGAAGCATGTTCATCCCGTGTTCCATGCCTCACTTCTGAAGCCTTATCTACCAGATCCGTATAAGAGAAGATCTAGCAGAATGACTAGAACCGTTCCGGTAGAGCCTGCAGAATACGAAGTCTCTCATCTGGTGGATTCACGCTACCATCATGGTGTATTACAATACCTGGTACATTGGAAGGGGTATCCAGCGGCAGAACGATCTTGGGAACCAGTGCGACACATACACGCACCTCTACTAATCAGGAGATTCCATATGTTACATCCCGGCAAACCGGGAGGCCCCCCGGTGTGGAGGAGGCATACTGTCATGCATTCCGCATGGCAGCGTTTGTGGGACATCTGGAAGTGCCATTAGCGGCTCCGTTACGTCGGCGGCCGTTCGGATTCAACGGTCTAGTTGTTCCCCAAGATGGCCGCCACATCTAGTAATGCCGGTCCGGTCCTTTCCTCCTCGCGTTGCACCTTCTACGCTCCGCGAAGGTAACGCTACCGTGTGTGTTCGTCCTTCGTTTTCACTTCCCTACTGCTATTTCTTCTTCCTCGAGTCTCTCTGTCTCTTGCTCCCGACGCTGCTCGCGTCCCTGCCATTCAGCCCTGTTATCCGTCCCGGATATCTTGAATTCCCCTCCTGTGTATCCCTGCAGCTTTAACTTCTCTTCTTTGCTTCCCGGTCTGGGTTCCCTCCTCTCTGGGCATACTTACCTCACAATCCTCTTGTTGGAATCTCCCTTGGATCTGCTCCATTATCAGCTCCAGTATCTCCTTCACGCCAAGATTCTTTTCATCCGGACTCTGCTCAACTACTCACGTCTTCAACCTGCCTGCACACAGTGGAACCAACTAGCAGGGTTTTTTCTGCCGTGTGGCTTTTTCCCTGCTCCGGAACCGGCTCCCGGGAGTCCCCCCTGTCCGGTTATCTCATATACCGACAGCGTGGCATCCCAGGGAGCTCGTCCCTTTTTGCACAATAAAAAGACCAGGAAGAAGATAAACACAGAGAGGCAAGAGAGACTGAAGAAGAAGACAGAGTACCAAGACGGTTCCACCGATCTTTCAGGTGAGGAGGAGGGGAAGGGAGTTACTTCAGAGCCTGACAGATACCTTCTCCTTGGCATTCACACATCTTAATGTCTTTTTCTTATTGAATGGGATTGTTTTAGTTGGAAATCCAACTTTTCAATAATTTACATAGAATGCATAAATGAACAATTATACTTATTTGTAAGCATTTCTCAATTTACATAATTAGAATCATTGTGACATGGATCATTAACATAAACATCACATCTCTATGGTGATTTCAACAAATTCAATGTATCAAAGATTTAAATTACCATAATTTGGATGCATCTGAAACCCTTCTTTGTGATTTTAGGCAAAAACATTGATTTTTCCTTAAAAATTGTTAAAAGAATTATACACAAGAAACAGATTTTCCTTTTCTAAGCGAGGCAGCTATGTCTGATTCAGGATACCTCATTTATAACTTAATAACCATTATATACTTTTACATCATAAAATCAGCTTACGTATCACATTTGTACTACAATAAGCATTCATATTGTTTACACATCTGCACGAATTTGACAAAAGTACTTAGCTGTTGCTTATAGGAACTCTCTATAGTTACTATTTAACACAAGGAATTATCCTACAATAAATCCAGGAGGATCGTATTTCATTATGGTCCTTACATTTACTAGCAACAGTTGATAGCACTTTTGTCATGAAATATTCTAATTACTATAATATTTTCGATGTAGTAGATTTAAATAAATAAAATCTCTTAAAAAATGTGTATTCTTAGTTAATAACACGTTTGTCCTACAATATGTTAACTAATACAATATCAGATAGGTTAAAATCAATTTTTCAGTATAGTGATGTTAAATAACTAAATAGAATCCACTGCAGTGTGTTAGATCAATGAATAGGATGCATGAGAATTTAACACTAGAGTTTGTTAGATTCATTTTAATACGTCAAGGCTCAAATCATCTTTATTTTTTGGCATTTGCTAGTGCACGCTATTTGGTATTGTTACATTCACTAGATTGAGTGTGTTTAAGAATTTGATAGTTGCAATATTCAAGGAGATATTTGTGGAGTTAAATATATATGTCCACATCTCATCTTTTGACATCATTTTAAATGGTTCTAGGTGCTTAAAGTATAATTATTTCCTTAGTTGTAATAGGGCAGTACATACTGTTAGCAGATGGCGAAGGGTTTCTCTGTAGTCTGACAACTTGCAGAATCAACACATTACCTGAAGAGGTATGGTTTTATTATAACGTGCTAATTGAGTTCTTGTAGGCCAAAGGCTAAAACAGAACCTCATGATTGATGACGCATATTGAGGCTCAGGGAATTTAGAAAAATATACTGGAAATTCATGTAATTGTCATGGGCATGACGTCAGGGGCACAGGCATGCAGGGGTCGCATGCACAGGAGACCTGGGTGGACACTGTCCTGGCGCCTTTGGCGCCAGGCTTATGAACAAAAGTAAACAAGAACATCCATTTAACACCAAAAAGCTTTTATTATGGACATAGCACTTCAGATGCATTAGCCTTGAACATTCCATCCATTAAGCAGGATGCATTAACCTTGAACATTCCATCCATTAAGCAGCCCCAAGTGTATTCTTGGGTGTGGTTGCTAATGGATTGCCTTCGCACGTGCTCACTCTCTAGGAGTGGCAGGGTGTGGCTGGTAAGCCAGCCCTAAGGGGCGTGCCCACTATCTCATCTATATGAGCTGCCCCGATAAACAAGACAGACTGTTAGGCAGAAACCTGTGCAGTTCCCTCTGGGACCACTGCAAAAGATTTAGGACTACAGGTGTTTGGCAGTAAACCCACTTGGTAGCAGTCTGTACCACACAGATTCACTTGGTAGCTGTGGCTGAGCAGTCAGACTTCCCTCAAGAAGAGTTAGGCAGTATACAGAGTATTCACAATAGGTCAAGAGAACACAGTAGAACAAGTAAACACTGACCAGGGCTTGGTGTAAAAGAGATATAATTATTTATTTAAAACCACATCTAGAAAAACACACAGGCACTAATAGTAAGCAATTCAAAAACACGGTCACTAAAACATATACACTCCCTTAAAAGAATATTAGACAAGTCTTAAGTAAAGCCCCACTTATTTTCAGACAGCGGTGAGCGCTTAACGTAGATGGCACTCTAATAGTTTGTTTTAAAAAGGGAGAGAAGAGCAGTGAACAAGCTGAAACAGATCCCAACACTTTTATCAGAACATAACAAGAGAGGAAGGCAAAGTAAAACCGTGAAGTTTGAGTTCAAGAGGCCGGATCCACTTTCAGAGGATCCAAACGAAATGTGTCCAAGGTCACACGGTTGCAGTGCACAAAAGTCTTGTAAAGGTTAAAAAAGGAGTTGGACCAAAGAAAGGGACCAGTTAGAGGGTCAAGGCGGCCAGCCCAGTCCAGAAGGTTAAGGGGTTATTATTACCTTGTAGCAATCTTTAGAAAGGGAGGCCTGGCGGACACAGTACCTTAAAATGGTGAGAACGCTCCAGCGGGGGCAGTTGTTCCTGGCAGCGGATGCAAGTCGGTGTTTCGTCCGGGGGAAGAGAGGATCTCGTCGGAGGAAGACAGCAGTCCGTTGCACTGCCAGGGAAGAAACCAGCCGCAGAGTTTCTCAGGTACAAGGAGCGGTCTGGTGATTCGCGGTTCAGTGGCGAGTGGCTATCCGGCTGTGGGGGTGCTTGGCACAGGCAGTTTGACCACAAACCGGGCTGGGGTGCGAAGAAAGAAAGGTAAACTGGTTGTGCCCACCAGTCAGGGGAAGAAGCCTCTCCAGCCGGGAGATCTTCTCTGTCGTCGGGAAGTGGTGAGTCGGTTTTGCAGGGGTCCACCGGTGGTGTTGTCGTGGTAGGTCAGCTCAGCTTCTCCCTCATCAGATTCTCAGGTCCTGTGGCGACTTCTGAAGTTCCAGTCCCCAAAGCCCTGCTTTTATGCAGGAAACCCCCATTCACTCAGCCTAGCTGTCACTCAAACATGCTAAGTGGTGAGCCGAGTGCGACTTGAGTTACCAAGGTAACTCAGTCCAGGGTGCCTAAGCCCCCTCCCACACCCCCCGTGGTACCCAGACAGAGTGGCACCACTTTTGGAGGCTTCTGTGGAGAAGCCCGCCAAAAAGTGGAACAAAGGGCTCGACTTGGGTTGGAGTCACAGACGAGAACACAAACGCCATTTTAGAATCGAGTCTTGGCAAAAAATACCAACCGGAGAATTAATATTAATTAAATAAACTGGCGGTATGTTCGAGGCTATGAGAATTAAATAATTAAAGTTGGTAGCCTCGAACAATGGGAAAATCCCATGGGAAAATATTCGCGGTTGAATATAAAAAGTAGTTTCCACTGCCACCAGGCAAAACTCGATCAGGGGGGACGGAGACGTGCCCCCTCGACTAACAGACCCCGGGGCAATTGAATTGCCCCGACCAGTACGTCCACAATATGATGGTTTGTACTGGTTTCTGTTAATAATTTGGGACTAGTAAAGCCAATGGTGACTTTACATGCCCTGGGAGACAGTAGTCAGTCCCAGGGTATGGAGTCTATGGTGGGGTGTCACTATGACACCCCTGTGTTACTGCACGGAGGGTGCTATGTAACACACATAGGAAAAACACATGAGACCCTATGGAGTAAAGGACCCCATAGCCCATAAAACACATTACCAGTCAAAGGAATACCATAAATCATGTCCAAGAGTGGGAGGAAAAGAGTCTCACTCTTGGCAGGAGGAAAAAACAAACTCCAGAAATACAGCAAAGCTGCTGGGGAACTCACTAGGTTAGGAAATTCAGCCTAAAGAGAGAATTCTCCCTAACACAGACGCTTTGCGTTATTCTGCACTTGCAAGCAGCCTAATGCTCACCGTCACCTGATGTCAGACTTACCTTTGAAGATCCTGCTTTCTGGACATCTTGCTTTCTGCCAGCATACTTACCAACTGGGGGAAGCTGTTCTTACCTGTACATCTCTTCGGGGAACCAAGTATTCATCTTTATACTTTCCAGAACGCCAAACTCTTCATCTTACCGCAGCACGACACGCTCCATCGTTGACAGCAGCGCCTGCAAGGAAAAACAGAAGACAAGGTTAGACATCGAAAAAACAGTCAGTTTAAGGTTGCGCTTTGCCATACTTCGCGCTTTTCCTTAAACCATCACTTACCTGCTGTCGAACATTGCGGTAGCATCCATCTTCCATTCGGCAGCATCTCGCGTCTCACAGTTGCATTGAGGCCGCATTTCCCTCTAAGGGAAGAAAACAGAACAGAGACATTATTGCAGGCATAAATAGGAGCAACATATAAAGACATTAAAACTGAATGAACAGCATCACAAGATCTCAAGAAAAACTTAACAATCATAAGGAGAAGCATAGTCGCAGCTGGACTGGACTAATCCTTATCAGGGATCAGTAAAGGAACTAGATCCCATTCGACGCGCCCCTGCCAGAAGTAGTAGGACGGAGAACTTATCTTCCATAATTCACAGGTGAGCTTTATGGGCCGGCGTATGCTCACAGAAACCGTACTTTGGGGTGAAGGGTTCGAGAGGTACAACAATCACAGATTGGCGCACTCACACACTCTTATCTCCATGCAGGAGCAGTATCACCACGTACCACCGCTCACAGCTTTTCTACTGAGGGAGAGGCCTGAAGGGAGTGATTCAAGTTCAGGGAGGGCTGCAACCGTGCCCCAACGCCTCCGCAGAGACCAGGTGAGCGTAACAGAACGCGAAGCACCTAATACTCTCTGCCTGGGCGTTATGGAAACTTCAGAAACAGATCAGTTAGCCCTCTTACTAGGGGAATTACGGGCTGAAGAACATACTTCAAGGCAGGAAACCAATGCATTACGGAGGGATCTTAGTGTAACTCAAGAAAGAACTGACGAATTGGCAAGACAAATGCTACAAGCACAAGGAGGACAGGTTCCAGTGCCTGGAGTGACCCATTCTTCCACACCACAACAATCAACACCGGTTCAGGTGGTTCTTCCAGGAACAGTGCCTCTAGCCCCTCCCCAACGCTTCATCGGCGACCGAAACAAGTTTGCTGTATTTATGAACCAATATCGCCTTCATTTCATGTGCAGACCAGGAGCCTTTCCTAATGACCAACCCAAAGTGGCGTTTGTAATCTCATATTTAGGAGGTAGTGCGGCGGACTGGTCTATACCTTTGGTAAATCAAGATGACCAACATGAGATAGAGAAATTGTTTGCCCGTCATACTCAGGGACAAGCTCTGGACAACGAGATGTTGTCACTCATACAAGGGAAGACAAGATCTATTAACCTATATTGCAACCTTCAATCGTCTCATAGCCCAGACCAACTGGCCAGAAGAGAAGAGGACTACACTCTTTTACCGAGGGTTACGTGGAGAACTTAAGGATGTGTCGGCGCAAGTGGTGAATCCCCCTGACAGGTGTGCGGACTACATAGACCTGACGGTGCAACTCGATCATAGGTTGCAGAATCGGAAAATGGATCGAGTTAGATCAGAGGGACGGTCAGTTTATGTACGACCTCGTGAGAATCAGACTAAACCACATGAACAGTCTGAGCCAATGCAAATTGGTGGATTACGAAGTCCCCTTACCAAAGCAGAAAGGGAAAAAAGAAGACAACAACAGCTTTGCTTATATTGTGGACAAGTAGGTCACTTCCTTCGTGACTGCCCGGTAAAACCACCCAAGAAAATGGTTGGGGCAACAGACAAAACTTATGAAGAAGAACAGAACTCACAAAACACTAATGCCCGGCAAGTGTATATATTTTCAAATTTGTTTATTGGCATTTTCAATAATATCAAACGAGTTGTGTGCGATAGTGCCTTTCTCAAATAGCAATAGTCATATGTTTAACTTAACGTCAAGAAAATACAAATACAAAACAACCATAACTGTCTCCATATTCTATCCGTTTCATTTATTGTCAACTGCTACGGGGGAGGGTGGGAGCAAAGGGGATCCATCTGGCAAGTTCAAAAGGGGGAGGGCTTCCGAAAGGTCTCTATTATCTGCAGCATTTCCGCTGCTGCTGGCTTTATGATAGGTTCCACATGGGCCTAGATTGAGTTCCAATTCAGAGGGGTTTATCATCCGAGGGGTGAAACATGTGTCTGGTGAGTTCCTTCCATGCCTCGAGTGACATACTGGAGTCATCCGTGGATCTGGCCACACAGTCCTCCCATGCCACGGTCTCGGCTAGCACCCATCGTTCAGTCTCTTTGTGCCATAGTTTGAACTGAGGGCCCATGGGTTTTTTCCAAGCCATTGCGATAGTTCTTTTGGCCAGTATGCACGATATGTCCATGAGTCTTGTCGCATGCTTGGGTTTGGCTGGTCTGGGGTAGGTTCCCAGGAGGCACTCATCGGGTTTCCAGTTATATTTGCTCAGGCCAGCTTTTTCGCAGGTTTGTTGAACTTTCTCCCACAGAGCCCTCGTTCTGGGGTATTCCCATAACATGTGGATCAGATCCGCTTTTTCCCCTCTGCACCAGTTGCAGGTCGATTGTGCCCGGCAAGTGTAGGGGTGCGCTTGTCAAGCATGAAAAAGGAATCCGTACAGACCTCACATCTATTCCTTCCAGTGCTTTTGGTGAATCACAAGTAACCATCAAAAATACATGCATTGGAGGCATATATTGATTGTGCAGCTGTGGCTAACTACATTGACCAAGATTTGGCTCTCTGAATAGGCCTTCCTTTCTGACAGAAGCAGAAATCGGAAAACATCACTGCTGTGGATGGTTCTCAGCTATCATCCGGCCCGGTGCACAATACACCCAGAAAGTCAAGCTTCTGTGTCAGGACGGGCATCAAGAGGACATTACTTTCGATCTCATCGGTGCTCCTCAGTTCCAGATGATATTGGTAATGCCCTGGCTGGAGACCCAAAATCCTAGGATCGACTGGCGAAAACAAGTTCTGACATTTCCTCATGATTGTGCCGACAAATGCCAAATGTGCTGTTTCTGTAAGCTAGTGTTGCAGTGATTCTGCCACAAGCTTTGCGGTATTCATAACAGAACCTCTTGCCAAACAGTTGGCCCAATCTTATTTGTTCAGCTAGTATGTGCTTGGCTCATTTGACCTTTCCCATTCATCATTGTTTCTTGAGCCACCAGGGGTTTATCAGGAATCCGCTTCGAAGTGTTATCTGGGTGTCGCATGAACTATGTCAAACGGTCAATGCTGAACAGCTGCAAAAGCAAGACAGGAGGCATAGAAGCGTTGGGACTTTGAGAGGGCAGGCCCTGGGCAGCGGGAGCTCAGGCAGTTTTCCAATGCCACCATGGAATCCTCCAACAAAGCTCCAATTTAAGAGGTCTGTGCCATGCTCAGCGTTTCTCATGCCCCCACGACCACTCGACAAGGGTTGGAATGTCACACAGCTCCCCAAGCAGACAAACTGTTACCAAATTGTTACCAACTAGTCCAAGTCCCAATCCGCCATGCAGTGGACGCCATGCAGACCGAGGGTCCTGGGCAATACTTAGTTTTTCAGAACCCCAAGCATATTTCTTCCCAGGAATGGGGCAGAAGTTCCCGTGTCTGCGAGTTTGCAGAGATATGGCCTGCCTAGGAGCTGCAGACCAACTTCAGCCCGGCATTGCCTGGAAATTATTTGAAGCCTCCAACAGGGTTAGGATCCAGTTAAAACCAGAACTGGACTACCCTTTCCCAAATGGAATGGATAATGATGGCACATATGTAATTGTACAGCTCAGACCAATATAAAACAGAGCTCCCTCATTCAAAAAATGTAACAGAAACAAAAGTATAACACGCCAGAATAAAATAATCAAGACTTCACTGTTAATGAGAAGCACATTACAAAAAAATAAGTCTATATCAATAATGATAACCAGCTAATTGGTACATAAAGACCAAGACCACAATCTCAGACCATTTAGACTAAGACAACACATAAGTAGAACTATAGAGAAACATTCATTCCCAAGTACTGCAGATATAAATCCGAAACACCAAATGTAAGATTGTGTTCAACAAAATAATATAGAAAAATACATGAGATTAAGTTATTTAGGAACCATAAGTAATTACTTAAACAATCTTAACGCATAGAAAATTAATGAATGGGAAAAGTCTACTGAGATTCGGCTGCATGGGTCACTAAAGTTGAGGTGGTCAGGCCTGGAAACAGTTATACCTCTTCATTCCTCCAACTCTAACTGCATACTAACTCCACATCTTCCGCGCACCCTGCTCCCGGTGCCTTCCGGCTCCTTCTCCCTGAACATGTGACCTTCTCCCCAACTTCACAACGGTATGCAGTGATTTTAACGAATCAATAACAATGAATGGAATTTTCAACGAACCCAAAACAAAGAAAAACAAATAACGAATTGCTAAAAACTACATATATATGGTTGGGAATGGGAAAATCAGTTGTGGGTGGGGAAAAGTATTAATAAAAAAAGGGGGGTTAGGAGGAACCACCCTGAAAACAACAAAAAGAAATGTGTTCTTTCTTCTCTCATTGTTTTAGATCTGTTAAAAATGCATTTTTCATGTATTCATACGTTATAATCACATGTAACCCTTCACAACGTCACAACCCCCCCCCTTTTTTAACAAAACGTTCGCATTTAGTCCATTTCCTCAATGAGTCTATGTGGTCTATTGCGGGCTCTCTGAGGCCGGCCAGAGCCACTCACCTGGCCTTGGTCCGGGCTTGGACTCCACAGGGGATCAGCCGGATCATCACTCTACTCCTCACCATATGCACTGTACGGGGTATCCCATGGCTCAGTATCTGTTTCCTCATCTCCAACTTCTCTTGTAACGAACCCAGGCATCTTCTTGGGAGTTGCGGATCACCTTCCTTGTTTCACTATGCAGTAATAAGGGATCCCTTAACCTTGATGACTGTCAGTGGAGTAAGCTACTAAACGCTGACGTCCGTTTGTGAATCCAGGGTTGCCGGACTATCACTGTATCCCTTGGAAGTAGGTTTCTCTCGAGGGCTTTCCTGTCTGTATCGGCCCCCTGCTTCATGTTCTCCTTCGCCAGAGCATTGTGCTCCTGCATGGCCCTATACCCGGATAGGTCTCCTCTTTGAGGGTGACGTGGGGTAGATGTGTCCTGATGTTGCATCCGAACATGACCGACTGAACTTTCCTAGGCCTTTGAACAGTGTAGAGAATAGCTGTTCAATTTTCGCTGCCGAGTCAATGTGCTTGTGAGCCATGAGTTGGTATAGTGCATGTATCACCCCCATGTCCAGTTCTGCTCTAAAACTCAGGATGCATCCACTGTCTGTGGCAGCTTCTAATACGTGTATGGGTATTGTCTTTGACTGGATCTTGTATTTGCAGTCCGCCATGAAATAACCTTCACACGGTAGCTGGGTCTTTGAGCCGTAGGGGTAAATGTTCACCTATGCTGGTCTGAGTTTTGGGGCCTGTGGAATCTCACCCTAGACCTCCTCAATGATGACATTGACAGTTGCTTCTGTGTCTACTAGGAATTCAGCTGAAAGACCGTTGACCTGTATCAGTAGTATCAGGCTCTGCTCTTTCGTAGAGGGATTCCCTAATGCATAGAGATACCAGGTAGCCGAAGTATCTCTTAGGCCTTCTATTGAATCGCAACGTCAGCGAACGGTGTGACTGGCACTCCGGCGTCGCTTTTTCTTGTGTTCTCCCTTCTTCCTTCCTCTCCTTATGTCTCTGTGGAGGTGGCCTATAGAATTGGCTAGTCCCTTTTTGGGACCTCATGGGCTTCTCTATGGTGCGCACTGCCATTGGCCACTTCCTTGCCCTCATGCCTGGCTGTGAGCCATTCGGCAGACAGCTTTGAAGTGGTTGTCTCCCCCACACACCGACAACGTTGTCCCAGGGCAGGGCATGTGCCCTTGTGCAGGAATTCATATCCGCAGCGATAGCAAAAAGGCTCTCCATTGCCCTTATGCATCAGGATTGATTCCATCTTGTTGACTACCTCTGACTGCTTTCCATTTACTTTGACATTGTTCATGGCTTCCATCTGTCGTGCCACCGATACATCCAACCCTGCTAATTACAAAACCTCCTCCAGTGTTCAAGACTTCTGGAGTAGTCTCTTCCTAAAGTGAGTGCACTCACATCCTGCGATGATTTGGGACTTTAAGGCCTCCTTGTTGGAGTAGTTGTTAAAATCGCAGTGTTTCATGCCAATACGGAGGTGCATCACAAAAGCATCCATCGATTCACCCTTTAGTTGTTTGGTTGTGTGGAATACATGGCGCTCGTAGTCCACGTTGGTGTGAGATGTGAAGTACTCAGTGAGGGCCGCGCATAAGCCATCATAGGAGTCTTTGAAGCCTGTCGGAAATTCATCTACAATGTCTCTCATATTGGGGCCCATGGCAAGCGTCAGTAGGTTGTGTTTCTTTTCGTCGTCCAAAGGGCCTATGGCCCTGATCTACACATCAAAGTATCTTGCTTGCCTGTCCATCTGGACCCCAGGTTGCTGGTCTCTTAAAGGTCAAACGAAATGGGTATTTGCATAGTCAGAGAGTCCTGCAGTCTCGAGGGCAGAACCCCTTGTGGCGTGACAGGTACAGTGAGGTTTGTTTTCATTGTCAGACATGACTTAAGGATGACTTGCATGCTTTGGTCTTTGTGCCTGGTATGGCCCTCTTCTGATGCTGCACAACAAGCTCTGAGGCTGTGCTTCCTCCTGTTCACGTGGCAGTGGTGGCAGGGGTGAGGCTGGTGTGGCCATGTGCCCTTGCCTCCCCGTGTGCACAGGCCTCTTCACTGGTTCTCCTGTCCCCTTTTATTATTAATTTTGAGTTCTTGTAAGGAAGATGCAGCTCAATGTTAATCCTGGAAATGCATGTGTGCATGTTCCTGCGGGCCTCACTATTTACAGTTATTTTAATTTACAAATGTGTCCCTTTTAGCAGGACTGGAGCGTGTCTGGCAGCCTGCCGGTTTGTGCAATGTAGCTGGGTGATACCCAGCTGGTCGCTCACCTGCACCGTTGCAAGCGCATCCTGCGCATGCTTCAGGGCATGTCGCACTGTCCTTCCACCCACAGCTCTGATTCCCTGTGCGGGCCTCGCATGCTTGGGAATGGCTCCCTGGACAGCCGTCAGCTACATGGCTAAAACCTCAGCGCCTGTCTGCCTGCGCCATCCCGGGCTGCTGCACACCGCGCGTGCAGTTCTTCTTGCAACCTCCCCTCGGCTCAAGGCCATCAAAAGGGGGGGTAGAGGGGGTAAACTGCCCCTGGCCTCACGCTTGGGGGGGCTCGCAGCCCTTTCCCGTTGCCTGAGTGTAAAGCAGCATAGTTCAAATAACTACCCGTGATTTGGACCCTTTGTCCATGCAAACATCCATTAAGGATGTTTGCATGGACAACAGATCTCAGATTGGCCAGCTGTGGAAGAAAGCCTAACTTGTCACCACCCACAGACAGCCATGCTCTCTCCAATTGGTCATAGCTGACAGGTGAGTGGGGAGCTAGGTTAAACAGACATTTCTGAGCTGTCCAATCAGCAGTTGCCTATTGGCCTGACACTAGTCCCTGGGGTGGGCCTACTGATTTCTGTTACAATGAAGGTTGGAAAGGACTGTGGCATTTCCCGGGTATGGATGTCCCTTGTAGGGCCTGTCCATAGGTTGCTAGCAGTCCATCAGGTACCTGCCAGATTCCTAGCTGCAGCCTGTATCTTCATATGGCGGGACCCTGTTGCTGTGCCACGCGGATGAAGGGAAACAGCGGAAGGAGCTGACAAGCAAATGCATACTTGCCAACCCTACAGATTTAGGCAGTAGGCTACTTCTTTTTAAGCAGTCCTACCACCTACAGATTTGGGTGACAGATTCTACTGCTTTTTAAAGTGGCAGGCAATTTATGTGACTCTAAGGCAGGCTGCAGGACAAAGCATGCAACACATTAGTCTGTCTGTACAGTGGGCTGGTAGGTGGCTACTTTGATTGGGCTCAGACCAATCCACTGACCTGAAAGCTACGCAACGGAAAAACCCTTAGGCGAACCACCAGTGAAGGCAAGTGGAAGAACGTAACACCATCACACAGCATCTGCCTATCAGACTGAGGCGTTATCAGTCTCCATGTCAATCAGTGTTCAACTTGTACTGCAGGAATACATATTTATTGCCCAGGCTGCTGCTACTCAGCAGTGGCAAAACATTGCCTACCAGCTGTGTGTGATTACCTTCTGTGAAGTTAGGTAATTGAATTTGGTGTTAAATTACCATTCAGAATTATACATTTTTAACATTTGAACATCTTTCCATGTTGTGCTGTTTGATGGGTTGTGTATTTTAGAATGCTTCAATGGTGCCAACAATGTATGTTTTGTGTTTTCCTGTGATGTCATTTTTATGCTAATTTTTGATTTTGAAACTTGAAAAATCATACATCTTTTTGGTCACAGAATGTTGGCAAGTATGCAAATCTAAGATAAAGAGAGGGTCACTGAAAAGTGCCACTTACCTCATGCAGAAGTGAGTGCCTGGACTCACAGTTGGCATTTGCAAGGGAATGAATAGGTCTCAGCTGCAGAAAGGGGGACTGACCAGTGAATTCCCAGGGCCGCCTTGTCGGGTGTGTACAGTACTTGAGGAGCCATGCGTCCCCTAATGAGAATATGTTTTTGGAGGAGAGGATATGGATACTACCATGCTGCCACACAGGTCAAAAGTTTTTTCAGACGGCTGATACTGTCCCAGTTACCTGTTCAAGGCCGGGAGTTAAAAATAAAATGGGTTAATCTGTTTTGAATCCAGTATCAATATTTGAAACGAGGTCATCCGGTTTCCGCAATTCACCACTAGACCACAATGAGATACAATTAAAATTGCCCTGAAGGGAAAGTTTCAATACAGAGTTGGTTTTAAAAGGTGCATGTGTTTTATACTCTGCCAGCTAGTTGACAGGAAATTATCCTCTCACGTTATTTTTCCGTTGTTGAGGATTCGTTTTCTGAAAGGCAAAAAGCTCATCTGCTACGAGCATTGTATGCCATTTGGAAAGGTCAATTGAATGAAGTTTGCATATTTTACATGTTTACGTCCACTTCTGGTAATATTTCAGGGAAAACGTGTAGTGCCATTGAAATCTACCACCACAGTATTACAGTGCTGTAACAGCTGTAGTGGCACTGACAGTTGCCCACATAATATTAAACTCCAGAGAGAGCTGCAGTGCTCGTACGATCGCTGGTGTCTTGCATCTATTGGTTTTTTGCATGTGCTACCATACAAAACAGATCACAAACTGTATGCCATTTTACCCAATTTTTCTAAGAAAGTGTTGTAAAATGCACCATTTTAACCCACTGCGTCAATGTTTTTGGGGTGAGAACTCCTCCCAAGTACCCCGTGTTTGGTTTAGGCTCCCTCACTGTACTCTGGCGACCCTGCATAGTTGTTGCAAACCTTTAAGCCCCTCTAGTTCAAGCATTCACTAGCACCCACTGAACATCATCTACTTGAACTGTGTATGGTGTGTTTTTTAACACGTGCACAGGGGCAGAGTGCTACTTAATGCTGGTGTCACACACACCACACCTTGTCATGCCGTTCCATATATATTTATGCATATGATACAAAACTGAGTCTGGAATAAACCTTTCTTCAGTAGAGAAACAACTTTGCTGTAGTTCAGTTGCAGGTGTAATAATAAACCATATTCAAGTTCCTTCACATATAAACTCAAGGGGAGATTTCTCACGTCTCCTGTGCCACCACTGGCCCAGGGTAAATAATCGAAAGGGGGCCTCATCACATTTTTTGCCCAAGGCCTCACCACACTTTTTGACAGTCCTGCCTTGGCTGAGCGACGGCACGAGTGGGATCGAAAAAACACCTTTGTCACCAGTGTTCTGTTCCAGGCTGGGGATACCCCACCTGTCATTCGGATCCCTCACGGCACCCTTACAATATAATCAAAGCAGGCGCGGACAGCCGGGGAACAACAGTTATACCTCTTTATTCCTCCAACTGTAAATGCATACCTCAGACATGCCAACATTCCGACTCACCTGGGCGGGAGATTTCATCAGAGAAAACGGGAGTCGCACATTGTCCCATAGGGATGCATTGGGGCTAGAAATATTTTAGGCGGGAGAACGTGAAATATAGCAATATTTTCACAGAAAATCGTGAGTCTCGCACCCAAATCGGGAGGGTTGGCATGTATGATACCTAAATCAACCTCTTCCGCCCACCCCCATACCTCTCAACCATTTGTGTTGCAAAGGTGAGTGAAAACACCCGATTTTGTGTTTTGTGTTTTGAAATGAATTGGCGTGCAAGAGGCTTGGCGGATGAGTCAGCTGTTTACAAGGAGGGTGACACCCACCAAAAGCGTGTGAGTTGAGAGCTATACCCACCCCGCTCCCTCTCTGAACATGTGACATTCTCCCCAACTTCACAAACCAGTCTACTAAATTCAAATTAAAGGCCGTCACAGCTGACCAAAATCTGCAAAAACACAAGTGACAATGAATGTAGAGTAATATCAGAAGGAAAGTTGGATCTGCGTTTAAAAGTAGAATTTGTTATTTTTAAAAGGGTTTGAGTTTATATTTTCAAAAATACAGTGAAACAAATGCTCACCGTGGGAATTACCTCCTGGGGTGTGATGTAATTAAAGTTGGGAAAGGGTTCCTAACGAGTAGAGGCAGGGTCGGAAAAAGTAAGTACTGTGACGAGGAGGAGTAGGACCACGAGTAATGGGGATCACCCGTACTTAATCTAGGCGTCCCGCGTGTATGTCATTGCGTCAAAGACATAAGCAAAGGACGAATGTCTAGCATTATTAGCCCAAGACCACCTATACATACTGCGGTTTTACGACAGTAAAGTTTCACTACAAGTCAATCAGTGATTTGGCACAACGGAGGGACACAAAGAAGTACCAAACTGACATTACGTCATAGGTAAATAAATAACTGCACTGTTTTGTCAATATTATTGTTACAAAATATACACATTTAGCCCGTAAACGATGTTAAGATAAATATTCTGCGCAATTCTTAATGGATGTTTCATCTCATGCATTATTTGAATCCTGGTATTTAGTTTTCAAACCGTCCCTGCAATGTCGTTTCTCTGCAAGAGCTCCTCGTTTAGTCTGTCTTCTACACCTTCGACTTAGACTTAGTAAAAGCCGTTTCGTTTCTGCATCTTCCGCCCCTTGCACGCTTTTTTCATGTCCATGCCGTATTACGTGCCGTCTGATTGGCTACGCGTAGGCTAGCGTGTGTCTCCTTTACCCTTGGCCGTCTTCGTCTGTCCGTCCACCGCCATACCAAGACCCTCAAATACCGGCTACGAAGATGGTGGCATACTGGCGACAGGCTGGGCTCAGGTATACCTGGAGAGCAGTATGGCATTGTAGGAAAAATGTACTCCTGTCTGCGAGCCATTGGCGACACTTTGGGCAAGACGGATAGGTGTTTTGGAGCGTCCCTGGCACATTACGTTTGGGGGCTTGAAGGTCTAAAGTATATCTAGAGCTACAGTTATTCGGGAACGAGGGTGAAGAAGGGTTTAGGGAAGACGAACCTATCTGTGCAGATTAACCCGGGGCGAGTGATTACCTTCAAATAAGCAATTGTCTTTTTTAGCGAACGAATGGAACAAGTTGAGGTATGTTATTGGGATTTATAATAACACTTGCCGCTGCCATTTGCATGGTTTCCAGGTGCTCTTGTGTATCTGAATGAGGCGTGGGGATAGGTGAGGTTAGTGGGAAGTGTTGCTGCACTCAGATCAGCAATACCCTGAGCTCCACATGCCTATCTGTTTCTAGGCGATCTGGTCTTTGTTGAGGGCATATACCATTTTTGATAAAATGGGATATTCTTGTACCCATGTTGCGAGCATGCATTGGTCGGTTATTTTATGAGTTTTCTTTTTTTGCTGTGACCATGTTTCTGGAGAGGTGTATTGTGCTCTTGCTGGGTGTGTGTAATATATGCCCTGTTCTATTTAGGCGGTTTAACCCAGGTCTTGATTGGATGTTTCTTTCCATTCTGCGGATGTGCAGTTACTTTGCTCCAGAATGCAAAGAAAACGGTAGGACTAGACACGCCTTTCCATAATAGAATGGGGGATTGCTCTAGAACGGCTGTGCTAAATACACTGCTGACTTTAAGCGGGGTTTGGGACTTGCAAAGTAGGATACTGACACTTGCGCATACCAAAGATTGATTACACCAGAGATGCTGAGGGATTCTGACACTAGACTGTGGTCTGATTCACAGGACGGGCATGTGTGCAGTAGGTACCCCAGCCGGCCTATAGGACTGGGGATTTCCCAAACAGCACTTTAAGATGAATAGCAGCACCCTCGAGATGGATGGGGATGCAGATTAATATAATGACAACATGATAGTTTGGCAAAGGGAGTCTGTTTAATGATGAGTACAAAAAACGGGGAGTCCATTAATATCAGCAATCGCTCGATCTTCCTTCTCGCTTCACTGGCGAAGGCTGCCTCCTTCAACACCAGGATCTCCGACGCCAAGTCAGGATCTAAGGAACTGTTCACAATCTTCAGGGAACTTGAAAAACCATCTGCCCCCCCCTCCTCAGTTATCAAAGATGACAAGTGGTGCAACAGCATTCAATCTGCCATGCTAGAGAAGCTCAACACCCTCCAAACAAAAATTCGTGGCCACCAAAAAGCCCTTTCTCATATTATAGCGAACTTCCACGCCAAGCCACCCATCATGTCCACATCATCCCCGATGTTCGAATTCAAAGACATCACTGAGCAAGAGGTCATCACCCTGCTCAACTCTATCAAACCCTCCAATTGTAAAGGCGATGCCTGCCCAGCCAGCCTCATCAAAGATTCCGCACATACTCTCGCCCCCTTCCTTACAGCCTTTATCAACTCCTCCTTCCAATCAGGCCATGTCCCATCAGGACTCAAGGAAGCGTGGGTACGCCCACTCCTCAAGAAACCCTCACTCGACCCAACCGTCCCAGGGAACTACAGGCCCATCACAACTGTACCATTCCTGCTCAAAATCTTGGACAAAGCAGCCTACCTGCAGGTCCAAAAGTTCTTAGAGGACAACCGTCTCCTCGGCCTGCGGCAATCTGGGTTCCGCCCCCGACATGGCACTGAAACGGCCCTCCTAGATCTAAAGAACCAAATGGATGACCTCAGAGATGTAGGCAAACCTGCCCTCCTTCTGCTCCTGGATCTTTCTGCTGCGTTCGATCTGGTTGACCACAACATCTTGTGTCACCACCTAGCCACCCAAGCCAACTTCTCCCCGAAAGCCTGCCAGTGGATCACCTCCTTTCTCCAAGAAAGGGCCATCAAAGTCTTTTCTGAAGCTGCCGCCGCCACCCCTAGCCTCCTCACCTGCGGTGTCCCCCAGGGATCTTGTATCGCCCCAACACTCTATAACCTCTTCACAAGGCCCTTGTTTAGCATCTTGGATGCCCTTGGTATTTCTTATACCAACTATGCTGACGATACGCAGGTACTGATCCCACTCACGGGCGACTACCTAGCAGATTCCAACACCCTCACCTCTATCTACACTACCATCCAATCCTGGATGGCGGAGAACTGGCTGTGCCTCAACAGCGAAAAGACCGAACTCCTCCTCATTGGGTCACCCTTCACTCTGGGTAACCTCGGAGATCAGTACGCCTCCTTCTCCATTGATAACATTCAAATCAAGGTCTCGAACCATGTTAAGACACTCGGAGTCTACCTTGACTCCGACCTGTCCATGGATAAACGGGTCAATGCTATCGCTGCATCCTCAGCCTACTACTCCAAAGTCCTCAACGCAGCCAGGCCCTTCTTGGCCCGTCAAAATTGCCTCACGATTGCGGGTCAAGACTTGACTACTGTAATGCCCTCCTTGTGGGGACATCCAGCAAAAACCTGGCCAAACTGCAGCTAGCCCAGAACAATGCGCTAAGGGCAGCTACCGGTACCTCTAGAAGAAACCATATCTCCGAAATCAGAAGGCAAGCACACTGGCTCCCTGTCAAAGAGAGAATTGTTTTTAAAACTCTTGCTCTCACACACAAATGCCTTCACGAACTTGCCCCTCCTTACCTGACCAACAGAATTATTAGGCACACCGCCAAGAGACCTCTCAGGTCCCCCTATGCCAACACAATCGTCACGCCTACTACTCGGAAAGTGCGCGCTGGTGGCTCCAGCTTCCCCACCCTAGCAGCCACGCACTGGAACGCTCTGCCACCTCACCTAAGACTCATTCATTCCCA
Organism: Ambystoma mexicanum; assembly: GCF_040938575.1. Taxonomy (NCBI): domain Eukaryota; kingdom Metazoa; phylum Chordata; class Amphibia; order Caudata; family Ambystomatidae; genus Ambystoma; species Ambystoma mexicanum. Next base: position 384,406,802 of record NC_090925.1, read on the forward strand.
CCTAGCCTTCCGTAAGGCTATCAAAACCAGACTTTGTTTAACCTGAACCTGTATCGTCCACTGCATATATGCCTACCAATCTGTAACTAAGAGCCCTCCTGGCACCTGTCTGTAATCCTAAGTTTTCTTATCCTCTGTAACAGCGCCTCGATGCCTTATGGGCTGCAAGCGCGCTTAACAAATGCAAATAAATAAATAAATAAAATAAATAACTTTATTTTATTTATTCGCATTTGTAGAGCGCACGTACAGCCCAGGGGCATCGTGGCGCTTGTTACAAGAATTTGCAAGCAATTTTCATTGGTGTGGTTACATATGACCAGAAGGTCTCTTAGTTCCAGGATACAATTAGTAAACATTTTCTTTGAGCATACAAAAACACAGAAAACATAGCATGTTATGTTGGTTAAGTGAAGAGATGTGTTTTGAGTGCTTTGCGGAACGCAAGGTGGGATTGAATCATTCTGAGGCTAGACGGGAGGGCATTCCACTGTGAGGCAGCTATCGTAGAGAAGCTAGATCCTCCTGCGTGGATTTTTTTGGTTTTGGGCACCTGGGTAAGGTTGGAATAACCCTCCCTAAGGGGTCTTACAGCCGTGTGTTTGACAATCCTTTGTACAAGGTATGGAGGAGCAGTATTGTGGAGGCATTTGTGTGCCAGTGAAAGAGTTTTGAACGTGATTCTCTGTTTGACTGGGAGCCAATGGACTTGTCTCCTGATTTCAGAGATGTGATCTTTCCTTGACGTCCCAGTGGCTGCCCTGGGGGCATTGTTTTGCGCTATTTGCAGTTTAGAGAGGTTTTTGCATGACGTTCCAGATAGTAGGGCGTTGCAGTAATCTAGTCTAGAACCAATAATGGCTCTGGCTATGGTGAGGCAGTTATCTTGTGAGAGGAAAGTCTGGCTGCATTAATGATTTTGGCGTAGTAGGCTGATGAGGTGGAGATGGCATTTACTTGTCTGTCCATGGTGAGGTTTTAGTCCAGGTAGACGCTCAGTGTTTTTTGGTCAGACACTTTGATAGGTGCATTGTCGATGGTGAAGGAGGCGTATTCGTGACTGAGGTTACCCAGGGTGGTAGGTGAGCCTATGAGTAGGAGTTCACTATTTAAACAGAGCCAGTTGTCTGCCATCCATGATTGGATGGTTGAGTATATGTCCGTAAGATGTAGTCACCTGTGAGAGGGATTAACGCCTGCGTATCGTCCGCATAATTGGTGTATGAAATACCCATGGCGTCCAGGATGCTGAATAGTGGCCTGGTGAACAAGTTATAGAGAGTAGGTGCTATGCAAGACCCTTGTGGGATTCCACATGTAAGTAGGCCCGCTGCGGCAGTGGCCGAGTCCGAGAAGACTTTCATAGCCCTGCCTTGGAGAAAGGAGGTTATCCAGTCGCGTGCTTTGTGTGAGAAGTTGGCTGCAGAGGCAAGGTGGCGGCACAGTGTGTTGTGGTCGACCAAGTCGAACGCAGCGGATAAGTTGAGGAGTAGGAGAAGTGCAGGTTTGCCTGAGTCCCTCAAGTCATCCATTTGGTTTTTTAGATCGAGGAGGGCTGATTCCGTACCATGTCTTGGGCGGAAACCTGATTGGCGCAAGCCAAGGAGTTGGTTTTCTTCGAGGTGTTTTTGGACTTGCTAATTATGCCGGCCATCTGTGGCTTATCTTAACTTTCTGGCTAGGATACTCCTGTTCTTCTTCACATTTATTGTATCCGCTGTGGGCCTATTTCAGCCGATACGACCGTGGCTTCTTGGCATGTTTGTCTTCGTCTGAGTTTCTCTCTTTAATTCTTGCCTGCTGCAAAGCTCTCCTCTTGAGACCTTTTAGTCGATTCTGCTCTTGTGCATAGTGGAAGTATACTTGCATAAAGTGCTCCTTTTGAGGTAGCTATGTATACTAAGCATAAGCAAGCTTCATGATTTTCTGTGCTTCTTGCGGTTACTTGTGCATATGTACACGTTTAAACTGGCTATCTTCAACACGCTCATGACACAAGTTTCTGACATTTGACATCAATTATTTCACTTTAGACTCAGGATGTCACTTATCCAGGGTGTTTCGTCTCTTTTCATCGTTCACTGGTCGTTATATATCTTTTATATGTGAGTCAGTCTGGGTTCTTGTGACGTCACCATTAGTCTTTTAGTATCCTCTTGGCTTCTTCAGGTATTGCCTTTTGTCAATTGTCATTCTGTTTCACTTGTCGGTATGGTTTTCTCAATGGGTACCTCACTGAAAAGGTTTCCTTAGGTGTCGGTACTTCAATACGTGCTGTCAGTCTCATAGGTACTGGACATAGCCCCACTGCGGCTCTCTGCTGGTTTATTTGCTCATACGTCACATATTTAGGCGTGAACGTTCCTGGTACTTCAAGCTGGGTGGTTGGAGTGCGAATCGTGCTTGGTACCTCGTCTACACATGTCGCATGTGTAAGAGGATATACTTACGATAGACTTGGGAGTAAATCACTGTTGGGGTGAAGGAGACCTTAAGTTGGGTCACTCAATGATGCAGGCAGGGGTGGAATTGGTCTGGAAAGTGGCAAGAGCTTTGCTCTGGCAAAATGTGTATTGCCAGAGCCATGTTCTGGCTCGAAACCACTTACTGTCGTCCATTGTTGGCTCAAGTAATTTCTCCTGTGCATGAAGGAGGCACCGGGCAAAGTTCCAAATTGTGAGGTGTGTTCAATGTGCAATCAAAGAGGGTGTTTACTTGACTCTAGGTGTAGGTTTGGGCCTGTCTTGGTAGAGCTACATGCTAGTCCCCAGAGGTGAAATAAAGACTCACACATACCAAGTGTGGTAATAGTTTTAGTGTTTGTGCATGTTTACATTCACTTGTTTCTTGGTGGACTAAACCATCCAGCCCACCACGTGGCTGGATGGAATGCAGAAAAAAGAACTATGGGCAGCGCCTACCCTTCATGGGAGTGGGCTCGGCAGGAGAGAATGTTGGTTGGAAAACTGTTAGTTGACGGTTGAGAGCAGAGGAGGGAGTAACTATCTGCTCCTTGGAAGCCCATGTCCTTGAGCGGTCACCCATGGCTACATGAATTTTCTTCTGCCGGGCTGTGTGTGCATGGCGTAACTCATCCACGGTGTGTCCAGGTCCTCCATGGGTCCTGTGGAGCCGGCAGCCTGTCCTGGAGTGAGACCGGATGGTCCCATCATCAAAGACCTTGTGTGCGGGTGGCCCGGGGAGAAGAGCAGTGCCGTCCGAGCTGCTTGTGCAGGGTGGTCCAGACCATGTGGAGCAGCTGTGGCCCTCTTTTGCTTGTCCCTGATTCGAATGAAGCCAGCCCGAAGACGCACCCTGCTGGACCACTTACGCTATAGTTGGCCCGGAAGGTTAAGTGCACAGGGTTTGAAATTGTCAGGTGCTAGGAGCAATTTTGCCCCTGGTTATCACCAAGGGGATACTGGTTAGCTTGAAACAAAGAGCTACTAGTAGCCACCTTTGACTCCCCAGGTAAGGGGTGCCATCAAGTATAGCTATGTGATATTAACTGTGTAGGTTTGGGACTGAGTATAAAAGAGGACACAGCTAAAGGACGTTTAACGAATATTGGATAATATATGATGGACCAAAAGTTACATCTTGTGCATATGATGGACCAAAAGTTACATCTTGTGCATATGATGGACCAAAAGTTACATCTTGTGCATAAATCGGGTTTGAATGTGCACTATGTTCTAGCTGCTGGTTCTCCAGTGGTGGCTCCTTCCTAATGGGTGATGCATGATAACCAGAAGCTGCTAAAAGAGATGCATGGCAATGAACCCGGTGGTCCCACCTAATGGTTGGGGTCGCATGAAGGAAAGAATGGACATGGGGACACGACCTTTGTTTGGCGGCTGCAATGTGGTGAGCGGGCCCACCAATGACCAGACCTGGTACAGTGCCCCATGTGGTTAACCACCGAAACTAAAGTGCCTTGGGCAGGTCAGCCCCATTCCAGAGCCTGACGCCGACCCTGCCAAAAAAACGCTGGGTGGGTTGTAGAAGGGTGTGACTGCCTGCAGCAGCCACACCCATGTAAATATTTTTTAATGTATTTATTCATGTGGGCCTGTGTATTAGTTATTGCAGTGTGCGGTTATGTATGTATCTAATGACTTAGTAATGTATATAGATTTGGTTATGGGGTTAAATGAATGTACAGTTAGATAAAGATGTGTTAGAAAGTACCCTGACATTGGTCTGGAAAGAGAAGTTTGTGGTGCTGGATAGGGAGTAGGGGACTGTTCTTCAGTCCAACATAAGTGTCTGCTTTTGTCCCCTCTCAGGCAGGGTGGACTGACGGAATAGAGCCCTTAGAGAGAGATCGTGCCAGGGGTGGGTTAGAGTTACTAATAGCTATATGGTTATTGTGTTTTGCTTCAAATAAAGTTTCCCCATTTGGGATCCAAGTCCATCTTGGTGTCTGTGCTGCATCGTTCAGAATACAATAAGCACTTGGGCGTAGCCTGTCTTCTGTTTTATTACTGGTTGCGTAGTGCCAGTCCCTGTCCAGCTGCTCTGGGGGTGGTTTCAGTAAATCCATCTGTAGCTTGGGGTAAGGAATGTACTCTTGCACTAGGCCAGAGCTGGAAAACATAGTGGCTACAGGAGTATTTAGGGAAATGAAACATTCTCCGCTTGAACAGCCCAAGCCACGCATTGAGAAACAAGCGGTATACAAATGAGTATGTGTCATGTCGTTTACAGATATTTTAGGTAGTAGAAAAAATTTACCAAGCAGAGAGCTCCAGTGTGTTGTATGCTCCGGAGGGCTTCATACGTCAACCACTATTACAGACCTATTTCAAATATGAAATTCTGTGTTGTTCTTTGTCACGAGTGCTCTTTGCTTTTAGGCAAATCACCCAAAAGTCACTTTTGCAGCTAAGCCCACCCCGTCCCCTTTGTTGCACTTAATATGGTGCCAAGAATGGAGATTGGGCTCTGCTCCACCTGGGGCTGGGATTTTGCCCCTCCAACATCAACCCTCCCTTGCAACAATAACAGATGTAGTTCCACAGCCAATAGTACATTCGTTCCATTTCCAACAATTGGTACAGGGCGGGATGGGTAGCTGCGCTAGGTAGGATTTCGTACATATCAAAATTTGAGACATATATGAACAGCTCAATGAAGAAATGGTGTAGTCATCCACTGTGTGGTATAGAGGGAGATGCTGGAAGCAGCACATCAGTTACAGGGGGAGATTCTGAAGACTGGCAGCCCTCTTGCCAAGGAATCCATATTGAAAAGATGCAGTACGGTTAGTGAAAGCGGAGACACGCAAGCTTTGCACGCCAAGAGAGTCCGGAGATAGCTAGGCAGAATTCACATAATCTGAGCCATACTAGACCTATACAGGTAGCGGGAGCACCAAGAGACACTGGATACACCCAGGGCTTGGGTACAGGGAAAGACGTGGTAGTTGGACAGGCCTTGGAGAGACAGTAGATGATGGTTGGGCAGATGGGTACAGGGAAGTGATACTGTAGATGTAGAGCTGGATAATGCAGACTGGTAGCGCTCAAGTACAGGGTGAATTATCTGGAACAGGAAGGGACCCCTGGGGAAGGCAGGGAGAAACGTGGGAGATGGGTCAGGTACAGGGATCATTTTTGGCAATGGGAAGCTCTCTGGTACAGTGAGTAATGCTGAAGCTGCCAAAACCAGCTTACAGGTATTGGTTTACTAGAACCATGTCTGGGGCAAGTTTGTTTTGGGATACTGGTGACGTACTAAGTACTGATTATAAGGAATTCAAATACTGGGGACAGTACAGGCTTCGGTATGTTTTGATACCGCTGACTTGGCAAGCTTGGGCTTTAGGGAGCCTTGTGGCAGGGCTGGCTTAGTTAGTTGGGAGGTATATTGCTGATGGGTACTGTGGTTGGAGGTGTAGTGTACTGGTGAAGTACTTGGAGTTAGTGTTTCCTGACATGCTTGATACTTTGAGTAAAGGATACAGGCAACGTTCAGGGACTAGGTTTTGGCAGATTTCATCCACTGGGTTTGCTTGTCAGCCAAGCACTATGACACAAGGGGAGCTCTGGTGGTAACGAGGGAAATTTGAGGGATGTAGATTGGGCTATCCTACTTGTTCCCTAGTTGGACTCAAACTACTTCATTGTCCAGTACTTAATTCTGTGGTTTAGTGATCATACAGGGACCCACCCATATATTTTTCTCTGCCCTGCCCCTCCAGAATGTATAAATGCTTCCCCAATCCATAGTTACATTTTTGTTTGGTCTTCACGGAAACATTAGGTCCTGGCCAGGGCCTTGCACTTTCACTTATTGCAGGCCTACAAAAAAGTAGCTGGTTCCCTCCCATGGGCTATCCCTTGCTGGGTGGCCACTGGGCTGGAGCGTGGAATTAAATCACTGTGGGGCAAGTCTGAATGAGAGCAGCAGAAGCCTAACAGTGGTTGTTTGCTGCCTGATGTGCCATGTGAATTTACAGTGGATTATCGCCCGCAACTGAAAACTGTAAGGAGAGGTCTTACCGGGAGTTGGTTGTCTGCCTTAATTTCTGAGGATAGATTGATTCCACTGTAGCAATTTATATGTGGGAGTCTTTCTGCCTCCCTCAAATAGGAGGGGGAAGAGAGGGCGAGATCCCGACTAGTTAAGTTATTCCCCCTGACCCCTTACTGCTGCAGGCGGAGAGCAGATTCTTCCTGCTTTTCATGTAGCAGGCTGATTGCCATGTTGTGTAAGGAAGTTGTTGGCCTCGTTGAGCATGTACGACTATTTTATGTATTACAAAAAAATGCTGAAGGTTACAAGGCTAGTTTGTGTCAAGTCTTGTTAAGAGTAGCATGCGCTCCTTGGGGCAGAGAATGCCTGTTGTCATGAATGTGATGTCTTCATATGAATCCCCTCCTTGTAAGAAAAAGGAAAAAGCACACTCCCAAACATAAAGAAAAGATAAATGATCTGCTGTGTAGATAAAAGATTGTTAAACTTGAAAGCGAAGAACACAGATTTCCCCCTCCTAATTTTACTATTACTCTTCATCCTCATCCTGGTCATCTGTTTCCCCATCCACTGACTTGGAATTTTACGCAGAAGACGCAAGACTGGAAAATACTGTTACAGAGAAATGGCAGGATGTATCGGTTCAAGGCTGTAGATATCACAGGATACTCTGGGGATCTCAAAATACTTACAGTAGAGAGAGACCTGTAATTTCAGACATTAATAGAAATATATTGAGAACCTGGAGAGAGTCCGACAAGATTGTGATGCCAAGGTTTCCTACTCTCACTGGAGTAGAGCAATCGATGCCTGAGAAGATACCAGTGAATTAAATTCTGCCTAATCGTACAGGCTTTTCTTCCATGGCAGATGATGCTGCAATAATGGATTAAGGACAATGTTGATAGGGCAATGATGATCTTCAAGGTTCCCCACTTATGCTTCAGACAATTCCCAAGATGATGTATGCGGGCTGCAAAATCGTGACAGATAATTGGGGTGGGGTGAGTTAGGAATTGGATACATTTGGTGGTCTGAAGTCCGTGTGTGCAGCCCATTGCCAATTGAAGGGATTCGCCTAGAATTCACAGCGGCTAATGGACCAGCACTAGCTCTCAGCAAGAGGCAGTGCATGATGACGGCAGGTCTGCATCATGTGCCCTTATCAGCCTCTAGTTAAAGAACATGTGCAAGCCCTAGCCAATCCCATGCAACAAAGGCAACCTCGATTACAATTGAGTGTACACATGGGCATGGCTGGGGACCATACGCCACATTAACTACAAGAGAGCCAACCTGCCGGTCGAGAAATTCGGGCTGGAGTCATCCCCGGTGCTGATTCACCCGGGGTGTGCTAATGGTAAGGCTATGCCTCTCGTGATTTTGAAGGTAAGAGGGACTGCAGTCACTTTGTCGCGATAATCTTCGCGCACTGCACCTGCCACCCATGCACGTACTGTGCCCATAAACTGATATTCTGCCTCGTCTGTTACAAGTGCCGGTGGGAACAGCAGTAGAAATTCAGCTGGGCTGCTGTCTTCGGCATGACTTTCTTTTTGTTAAGCCCCGGCCTCTGTACTGTGCACTCCTGGCTCGACACAAAGCCATGTAGAGTGCTTTCAGCCGGGCACAAGTCGAGGCAACTGGCGGATAGGCAATGTCTGTCCACTTTTATTTCTTGGGTCCGATGCCATCCATGTGTGTTTTTCAAGGAATTGAAAGGGGGGGGGGGGGGGGGGAGTGCTGCCCCCCCCTCCCCTACTTGATATAAACGGTGCCACAGATAGGATTCAAACCAGGGTCGCACAGCTGTGAAGCCAAAGACTTTGCTACAAGACCACTTAATCAATTCTCTGATTGTGAGCTTGTTCGATGTCTCCTATTCACATTCTGCTATACGGAACATATTAACAGATTTTTAGACGTAAGGTGCTTGCCTTGGTGGCTAGGCGACCATGCGATGGGCAGCAGCACCTCGGAGCTCCCGCATGATACTGCAATCTGGCTTGATCTGTAGAAGAAACCTCTGAAAAATGCTCACTAAGGGTGCTGGAAGGTCCGCAGAACAACAAAGGCGAATCCGGTGAGGAAACGAGGTGTGGAAAGGACCTGAAACAGATCTGATGCAACGACCGGGCAAAGAGCCAAAATGGAGTCCGCCGGTGCACGCACAGTGTGACGGCGAGGCTGGGGAGCCGGAGAGAAAACGAGTGGAGAAGGGAAGACACAGCTTCGTCCGCAGGCGGAGCAGGTCCCTGTGGGACCAGGAGATGTTCTGGTCCGTTGCATGAAGCAAGCGGCCCCGGTGCGGGGAGCCGGACACTCTGCCGCAGTGACCCAACAAGAGAGTGGCACGGCCCGCGTGGGGATGAAGAAGTAACGAGGGACGCGGTGCCCTGCCCCCTGACCGCCTGCTCAGGAACTCCGGCTTACACGGAGCGGCATCACTAACTGCAGCACCTGGGGGGGGGGGGAGCAGGCCAGGCAAGGAGTTGGGCCCGGAGCGAGCAGAGAGAAACTGCACAGCCCTGAACATCCGGCACCCCTGGCCACAAGAAGGCCAACAGACAGACACCACAGCCTGACACACTAAGTAGGTAGGTGGGTGCTGGGCGGATCCGCACAAAGGGTCGGCGAGGCCACACAGGCGCGGATAGCTAACACCACGAGGATAGGGGAAGGCCTGCTCGAGGCGGTGGAAGAGCCCCTAAACCGGGACATGGTGCGCGGGGCAACAGAACATACGGAGGAGCAACAGCAACGTAGGCGGGTGAGACGGCAAGAGGCCGTCCGGGAGAGGCCCAGGGTACTCAGTTAGGGCCCACAGTACATGAAGCCTGGCGACGGCAGAGGAGAACATACGCGGCCCGGCACACCTGCTTAACACGCTCTCACGTGGGAGAGCACAATCCATTGTCCCACATCATCGGAATGGCAGGCAACACGAGACGCACCCGGACTGCAGGGGAAGATGAGGGGCGAACCGCTGCAACCTCCACGGGCGCCCAGCTCCAGATAGCCGACAGCACCCGTGTATCAGAGCAAGGGGGCGAAAGAGGCTGACTCCTAGATGGCACACCGAAGGGGTGAGGCATCCCTAACTGAGCCAGCACACATGACAATAAGACAGGTTCCAGCAGTGTTCTCATTCTATGGCTAATTTCCCTCACCTAGTGAGTCCCCCAGCAGCTTTGCTGGATTTCTGGAGTTTATTTTTTCAACTTGGTAAGAGTGAGCCTTTTTCCCACTCTTACATGTGTTTTGCCATGTGTATTTTTACTGTTTGTGTGATAGTGGGCACTGGAGGACACCACTCCATGAACCCCACTTTTCATGTGTGTTACACGGGACCTTCCGTGCAGTAACACAGGGTTGTCTTTGAGACTTTCCCATGACTCCATGTTCTGGGGCTGACTACTGTCCCCCAGAAAACAGGTAAAGTTGTCATTTACTTTACATAGTCATTTAAAACTACAGACCCAGTACACCCCATCTTACATGGAGTACTTGAAAGGGTTAACTCCTATCCCTTTTTGTCTGCGCCTCTCTTTTAACAATTAGACTTGGCTGGTGGCAGTGGCATCTACCCTAACTTTTCTACTGCGATTTATATTATATAAACGTGGTACTATTCCAGGCTATTATATTGGCCTCTAACTTGAACCCGCTTGACCAAATCCTTTCTTTTGGCTCCGGTCGGGTTTATTCGCCATTTCTTTTTGTTTTGTTTTACTTTGCGTGGCAAACCATGTTTGCCTTCTTTGTTCACCGTCTTTTGGCGGGCTTCTCTCAAGAAGCCCTCCTTTGACGCCTGGGTGTCTAGGTGGGCTGAATGTGAGGGAGGGGTGTAGTCGCCCCTGCACAGGATATCCTTGGAAACCCAAGTCGCACTTTGTCATGATTGGCTAAGGTGGTTGTCCGGGCTGGACAAAGCCGCTGCTGGGTGATTGACAGCCAGGCTGTGTGAATGGGGGGATTTTCGCATAAAAGGCAGGACTCTTGGGCTGGAATTCAGTCGCCACTGGAACTGCAAGGAAGCGGAGAAGAAGACGGCTGCTGCAACTATCGAGTCCCGGTGGAGCCTAGCTGCAGTCCTGAGCGATCTACCCTTTGACAACAAGAGAAGATCCAGTCCGGAGTCTTCTTCCCTTGAGCTTGGTGGGATTAACCAGCTCATCTTCCACAGGCAGAGGACCCCCTTCATGGTCGAAATCGCTGCACACAGCTGTAGTGGTCCGCTAGCCACCTAAAGAGCCTCTCCTCCTGTTTTAAAGGAGTGCACCTTTTTATTCACCGTTGCTTTTGCTGGCCTCATCCTGGGTAGTGCAGATCGCTCCAGACGTCGTCCTTCTTGTCCCCACGACGGAATTCACAGGAACCGTGAGTCTGCAGGAACTACCAGGAACAACTGCCGTGGCACCAGCTCTTCACTTGAATAAGGTACTGTTTCCGACCTCGAATTAGGGTGAATCCCTTTTTTTCCTCACTAATGGCTTGCCATGATCTTCCTTCCCTCCACTTTTGCTTCCTCTTGTGACAGTATCCAAGTACTCCTGGCAATCTCGGAATCGTGAACTGTACTAACCGTGTGATCCTCAACAACAGGAACGCTGTTCCACTTGACACTGGCGCAGGACTATTGACTTTTATTCACTTGTAGGGCAGTGTCCTCTGATTCTATCTGCCTTGACAAAAGTATTGCCTTTGATTTTTCTCCCCAACTCTCTTGTGTTGATGTGTTTCATGTGCTAAGTGTGTTTTAACTCCGGTGATATTTCTTTCTGTGGGTACACGTATCTTTAGTAAGACTGAATTGTCATTACTGTCAAGTGATCGCATCTGTCCCCCTGGTTAACGTCTTTATTTCACAACACCGGTCTGTCAAAACCAAAGGTACTTACCTTGAATTGTGCTGCACAAAGTGAATTGCTTGTGTAGTGTATTTTACGTGTGGTTTTAATTTAATAGAAGTGAAATGTTTTGCAAACAGATGGTCTAGAAATAAATGTACTTTTACTTTTCAACCAAAAACCTTGAGTCAGTGTTCGCTTGAGTCGCAGTAATTGTGGTCCTTTGTGTAATTTCTACTACTGCTCATTTGCTCTTGAGATAAGTCTGGCTGCTCAGCTACTGCTACCACTTTAACAGTGTAGTACAGGCTTGTACCAAAGGTGAACTTGTATTACCACTTGTAGTCTTAATTATGTGTATTGGTCTCTAAGGGCACTGCACAGGATTCTGCCTATCAAGCACCATCTGGAGATACAAACGGGAGCAGGAACGAACTGCAGAAGGGGAACTCTGATACACTGCATTCTTGTATACTGACATTATCAGGAGCAGCTACCATAAGCTGCAACAAGCGGGTTGCTTAATTGGTGGATGCATAAAGACTGGTCAGCACTCGCCCACAGCACGTCCTGGACGTGGGCGAGCATAATCCACTGACTAATAACACACTGCAGGCCGCAAAGCAGACCTACCTGGGCCTGTTGACTCCCAGGGCTCTACTGCCTCAGCCATACCAACAGTGGGCCTGGACCCACGCCCATCTCAAAGGGGTGAGGGGACTGTGACCGATCACGAAGACAACAAGGCAGCCCCCTGCATTGTCAAAGGACAGTAAGGAAGCAGAAAACAACTGAGGGGGACTCATATTCCACACTATACTCGCAGACCCAGGCGCAGCTGCTATTAACTGCAACGACATGGTAGACCCCATAGGTGTGAATACTAAGGCTAGCTGGCACCTCTACACAACAGTCTCAACGTGGGAGAGCGTAATCCACCGACAGTAACAGCACTGTGGACCACGCAGGCAGATCAGCCCGGGCCTGCCAAGTGAGGTGGGGCTGACTGCTGATACTACCAGAACTATACTGCCCAGCTACGCCACTGGCAGGCGAGGACCCACGCACATGCTGAGGGGTTGTGGGTACCACGACTCAAGCCGAGAGAGGGCAATAGAGGGGAAGGCTACCCCTGGACAGTGCCTACACAAAAGATGGCAGACCAATTCCCAGCACTGGCCAGGGCGGAGGGGGAAGACCCCGGATACAACGAAGGAGGAGGCCACTTGATGATTAGGCCACAACAGGAACGCCAGACACGGAAAAGGCAAGTGCAACAGATTGACAGAGGAACACAAACACAACCACATTGGGTACAGGAAGAAGATGGTGCCACGGACGGAGTAGAACAGTACGCTAGAACGCGGTCTGGTAATAGACGCAGCATAGATTGCCCCCACAAACGCGGCTGCTCCTTCCATCGCACAGGGGAAGAAGAGTACTAAAGAACCCCCCCCCCCCGTTTGGAGGATAATTGGGGAGACAAGAAGCGCATCATAAACGGGACGAGTAATCGTGCCAGAAAAACAGAAGGGCGGAAAAGGAAAGCAGACCAGTATGGAAACAGAAGCTCAAATAAATGACGCGTCCCAGCCTGCAGCACTAGAGGCCAGCACGAGCACATCCAACCCCAAACTGCTGGAAAAGAGGCAGGAGGAGGGCCCCATACTCGAAGCCATAGCAGCACTGAAATCCTCACTGAGTACAAAATGGATGCCATCATTGTAGACATGAGGTGCTTGGCGTAGCGGGTGAACATGGCGGAACAGCAGGTGCAGAGCAACACTGAACATTATGACCACCCAAATGGCGAATGCACTGAACCGCATATGCACCTTGGGACATGGGGCAGAAGGGAGGGCCTGACGCAACAATGTGGGACTGCCGCAAGGAGTGGGGCGGCAGGGACCCCACGAACTACGTTGAGAGCTTGTTGCTTCAAGAAGTGGGAGCGGGGGTCCTATCCTAGGGCTTTGCGGTGGAAAGGGCACATAGAGCTCTGACCGGGAAGCCCCGCCCAGGGGCACCCCCAAGACCCATGATTGCAAAGCTCATGAATTTCAAATACAGTGAAAAGATATTGGCATTCTCAAGGGAGGGAGGGGTGATGATGAGGAACGCCTCCAGAATAGCAATTTACCCGCACTACACAGTTCTGGTGCAAAAGCAAAGAGCAAAAACTCCTCTGGGCCGCCAACGTGAGAGATATATACTCTGTACCCTGCTAAATTGAAGTGCTCCACAACGGCAGGACACCTCTTTGAAACTACGACCGAAGCCCACGAGTGGATGGATCAGCAAGGGATCCCGCAACTGAGACTGAGATGGAAACAAGCAGATCAATAGAGATCTTCCCCAATGAGACACAGAGCAGGAAGAAGATGGATGATCAACAAGACATAGACCAGGAGATAAATAAGCGTGAGGCAGCACATTCCGAGGGCTGCAAGCCAGACACCACAAACAGAAACTCCAGAGTGACAGAACTCAAGATGCCAGTTTTAAGGCATCTTGCTGCAACAAGCGCACCCACAGGATGGAGGGTGACGCAAGGAAAGCGGCAGAGCCCGAGCCGGGGGAGGGAGGCTGGGCGTTTGTTAACGGTTACAGTTAGTGTGTTATTTGGTTGGTTGGAAGAAGGCACGAGAAGTGTAGGACACACCATGCAATAAAGGCGAAGGGAAAGCGGAAGTGGCAATTAACATTGAGATTCACCTGTACAGGTGGGGGGGGGGGGTGTCGAGACAGCACCTCAGGGCAGAGGACCCATGCAAAACCCGGGCAGACCAGTGCCACATGGATTGGGAGGGAAAAAGGGTCAAATACCCCAGGAGAAGTAGACTTGCAAAGGGCAGAGCACGAGGGCCTGTAGCCAGACACAGGACAGCACGAAGGCCTGTGGGAATGGAGGGGCCGCAAGACATATTAAGCAAATGGGCCAGGAAGAGGCCACGATGGTCACCTGGAATGTCCAGGGACTGAACGCCTATGTTCAGAGACTAAAAGTATATGCCTGGCTGAACAGGGCAAACGTTAAAATGGCAATGCTGCAAGAAACTCACCTGACAGCAGAGAAGCAATCCAAGGTAGCCAAGAAATGGGGCGGACAAATGGATAGCTCAACATATTCCAACTACGCCAGGGGAGTGCTGATGTGGATAACTCCTGGAGTCCCCTTCCAGCTTATAAAACAAGCGATTCCGAGGGCAGAATGGTGATTGTCCATGGCATGCTGGATAACAAAGAAGTATGCCTAATAAACACGTACACCCCCAATCATGACGTGACAGTTCTCCCCAGTTTCTCCCAAATGGCAATACACTGCAGCCTCAGAGATGCAAGTTCCCCCTGTTCCACCCCAGTTATGCCCACCTGTGTTTCAGTGCGTTGCATCTCCCTTTCTATTTCCCCCAGCTCTGCCAGAACGCTTCCTCCCCCAACCCCCAAAGGCTTGGCTTAAACAAGTCATACCCACGTTGGTGCACCCAGACCAAACCGGCTACGTACCAGGGAGAAACACTACATGGAATCTGCGCAGACTCCACCGCGTAGTGGATCAAACTAACCAGAGAAAGGGCGACACTGTGGCGTCATTGGACGCTGTTGAAGCCTTTTGACTCTGTAAATTGGAACTGGCTGCTGAGCGCACTTGCCCACTTTAGGATAGGAGAGGGATTTCCTCGCTGGATAAAGCTCTTATACAGGGATCACAAATCTAATGCCTTCACCACGTCCGGCGTGGCTATAGCACCCGGAGTCTCCCAAGATGATGATCTTTCTATCATGTGGTATAACCTCCTCAGACTCCATGTCCCGCTACGGCCTGGCACATAGCCAATTTGGTCTCGGTGTACCATGATGTGTATTGCCTTCAACCTATTTGCAAGAATAGATGTCAGTATCTTGTCCTGGTTGAGCATCGAGAGGGGCCTATATGAGCTACAATCCATTAGGGTTTTGTGGGGTTTGAGAAGTGGTATAATAATGGATTCCCTCAGACTTGAGGGGGAGGATGCCTGCCTGCCTCATAAATCTGTCAAAGTATTGAGCAAATGTGGGGCTAACTCCCGAGCATATGCCTTATAAAATTCACTAGGCAGCCCATCCGATCCGGGGAGGGGGGGGGGGTCTTCCCTGTTGGCAATGCTCTGATCGTGCTTTGTATGTCTTCCAGGGTGATAGGCTCCTCAAGACTGACTCTCGCTTCCTGAATCAGCCTGGGGAGCACCTCTCCCAACACTTCCTCCAGATAAGCCCCTGTTGTCGGGGTCCCCTCCGGATAGAGATCTTTATAAAATACCTGAAAAGCCTTGTTCACCCCGGTTTGGGTGTGGCATAGGGCCCCATATTGTGTAAGTATCAAGTGGATAGGGTCCTGCTTCTCGCAATCTGCCTGGTTTATCCCCGTCTTTATGCTGCCTCTCAATGTATTTAGCGTGCCTCTCCCAGCATCCATGCATCTCTGTTTAAGCTCCATACCCACCTTGTTCTCAACTGGTAGCTTCGCCTGGGATTGCTCCAATTTCCTCAGCTGTTCCTCCGTGGAGGCCTTTTCTTTGATGGTTTCTTGGACACTGCATGCCCCAGCAATGGCAGCTCTCCTGATAATGCTTCACAAAAGATTCCGGCCCTAGGTACACTCCCTACATTTTGTGATGTCTGCGATGCTGTCTTACTGTCTTACAAGCAGTTTCAGAAGGGGGGGATCTTTCAGGAATTTGCTTCTAAGTCTCCATGTCAGAATTGGGGTTCTGGGGGGGGGGGGCGTGGTACGTATTGCTGGTGTAGGCTTAGAGGGGGGTGGTCGGACAGAACCCTTCCTTTACACTGTTCACGCGTGATGATATGTGGCAACTCCTGTCCCACAAAGTAGTCATTTGTGTGCGCAGCACTTAGTAGTGCGATTTGTGTCTAGTATCTGGGTGGAGTACTCTCCAAGCGTCCACTAAAGCAAATGAGTCAGAGCATCTGTAGTGTCCTGGCAGGCGGGCCAGGTTTATGGTTTTCCCCATCAGATCTATCGAAGGACGGGTTTAATGTGCAATTAAAATCGCCCCCATATGTTACCGTCCCTGTATGGGCCTAGCTGGTGGTATAGTGAACGAAAAAATGCAGCGTCATGATTAGGAGCAAACATCTACTTGCTCTAGTAGGCCTTTCACCATCCTACCCTCGTTATCAGTTTTTAATATGGGTAACCTCAAAGGGTACCGTAGGCGCTACCCATTTCAGGATCCCGCCTGGCATAGGCTGAGTGCGGGGAACCAAATATCCGCCCCTCCAATTTGCTAGCTGTGTTTGTTTTTCAGCCGATGTTTCCTGCAACAAGGCGATATCCACTTTTACACATCTTTAGGTATGAATAGACCCTATTCCTCTAAGTGTTGAGACACTGTACATTCGAAGTACATTTACTGTTCCAGTTATAAGCTTGTGTCCCTTTCTGACCGTCCACCTGCGTCTGCATCTAACGCAGCAGATGAGTCTCCTTTCTCCATATGCAGTGATCCAGTCAAAATTACAGTACTACTATTCTTCCGTGACATGCATACATGCAATCCCCTTTATCTTCCCCAACAAAAAACAGGCCAGCATCCTTCTCCTTGCTCAGGCTTATCCGCTTCTCACGTTCGCTCCCAGTAAGGATGCCAGGGGCTGGTGCACAGTGGGTGGGCACAAAAACAAGTGCTCCTAAAAAGTGAAGCTCTGAGGGTGTGGCAACTTCAGCCACAGGTCTGGTCTCCCTCCTGTGATGTGAGACGAGACGTTTACCATTACTACCCCGCCATTTAAATTAAGCTTAGATTCCTCATGTATCCTCGAAGAAGGAACCACTCCTCTCACCAGAACCCTTTTTGTTTTATGATGCCTATCAAACTACAAAGGATGTCATGTCAGCAAGCGGAGCCTCATAACCAGCTGGCAGATCCTCAAACTTATCTAGGCTTCAGTCCTAACGATCTTCCCTTGTGCCTCGCCTGATCCTCGGCTCCTTCTACTTCACCAGGCTTATCTTTTCTCTGTCCATTCATGACGGTGCCTCCTCCGGGAGGTCAAAAAAACAGGGCTCTGTTCTTGTGTGTAACTTTCAGGCAGGCTTGGTAAATCGGCATGTATTTCAGTCCTGCCGACCGAAGCCTAGCTTTAGCTGCAAAGAATTGTGCTCTGTTCTTCTGCAACCTGGAAGGTATAATCATGGTAAACTGTCAAGTTGGCCGAAGCTCTCTTCAGTACCCATCCATGCGTGGAGAAAGCCAGTATTTTCTCCCTGTACTTGTAGTTCAGGATCAGTCTGGGAGGCGCTCCAGGGGGGTGGGCGCCTGGTCGGTACCGTATGAGCCCTCTCCATGGTGAAGCCCTCCATAATATTCCCAGGTTCGATTTCCTGGAGTAGCATGCAAGGCATTTGCTATGCAATTCTGTAGTTTTGCTAATCAAATGAACACTTGTGTACCAAGTTAGCTATTTAAGTTGCCCTCTTCAATGAAAGCACAGTTCACCCTGCATTCCTCTCTTGCTGTCGGTGCTCTCTTCACCCTCTTTTCTCTGTTCACTTCAAGTGCTAATGGAGGTAAAGTAGTAGTCTTATCCTCCATCCAGCCAAATGCATGTGTAGGAGTGCAAGAATTATTTTTTCAAATTCTTGCAAACCAGAAGTAATGGGGGGGGGGGGGAGCATTTTTTAATTAAGCTTTTTATATCCTGTCTGGCGAAGACAATAATTGTCAACTTTATATCTTTTAAAAAGACTAGTCCTTCATTTCCATTCCTAAAATGTAACTTGTTAACCCTCTCATTAAGACTGTAAAACCTTGGAACGATCCATGCTTTACAGCAAAGTTTAGGTCAATCTATCTAAATTTCATAGTGTCGACTACATTTCATTTTGTTGGGGAAGATGCATCAGGTTGACTTGGTGAATGTTTGAAAATGTACATTATCACATGCTTTTGATGACAAACCTAGTTCTGTAACCTGCAGGTTGCATACATCTTGGAAGTGGTGCTCAACCCATGATCGAACCCATACTGCTCGACATTCTATGCTATCACCCTGTTGCTTTAATCCAGGGACCCTGAAAGTGCGATAACCACTAACTACAATATTCCACCTAGTTTAGCCAGTTCTGTGCCTGCTACGCAATCCACTCTGCTTAGTCTTTCTTTCCTCTTGCATAATAAATACACAAAGCGAACTAAATGCTTGCGCAAAGTAGTGATCAATAGATCCATCCAGTCTGTAGATCTACTGCAATACCAAACACCGTAGTTGGCCTCTAAAGCTCGCTTTGCTTTATGATTGTAATATATATTGTCACCTACAGGTGATAGCTGGACAAACTGTTTTCAGAGGTTTTTTTTTTATCACATCTATTTATTTGTGTTAATTCATGCATCTAAGGCTCGCAAAGAAGTTTCGCCCACTCAGTCGAGTAGATTTTATGAAGGGCGAGTAGCATACTCCTACGTCCCGTCCCCGGGACATCTCTCCGTCCTGTGGGACGGGACCGGAGCACTTTGTAAAAAAGCATCCACATTTTTTTCAAAAATGTGTCCCTCTCTTTCCTGCGCGGGGCCCGGCACGCGGCCGTAACCCCGCCCACCTTGGCTCCGCCCCACGCATCGCCCATCAGTCCTTTTCTCCGCACGATCGGGGCCTGACGCATTTGCATCCTCGGAAGATTTTCTTCCCTTTTTCCCCTCTCTGGCTCTCGCTAGCGTTCGTTTACTAGTCTGTCTTTTAAACTAGATTTTCCAGACTGTTCATCCTGTCACCGCCGCTTCGAGGGCGGATCCCCATCCTCTTGGGTCCGGAACACCGTTGGGACTCCTGTTTTTACTGTGACTCCCTTTCGGTCCGTGCACTTCAACGTCGGTTGGAGCGGTGGGAGGTGGTGTTCGGACGGACTCCTCCTTCGCGTTTTCAGGCGTTGATCGACGAGAAGAAAAAACACCTGTTAAGTTCTTTAGTTTTCAGAGCACCCCGGCCGGGGGATACCTTCCCGGGTTCCTCTCGAGCCGGGAGGGGTGTGTATTGCTCTGTTACCAGGGATCGCCCTGAGGTGTCTGTCGGGCCTAATAAATCTACCAGAGTTTTCTCCGAGGGTCTCTGTAAGGGGCCTGTGAACACCGGAGTACGCTCCGAGGCCCCTCCTGTGGGGGCTGTTTGTAGACCCAGTTCTACTGAGTCGTGGGGTACTGGAGCTTGCACTGAGGCCGCTCTTTCGGCTTCCCTCAAAAACAAAACCGGGGTGCGCCCCGAGGTCTTGGCTGGGCTTGAGGTTACCGAACAGATGTCCGAGCCCCGTGCTGATAAGGTTTCTACCGGGCCTAGGTCCGAGGTCCCTCGTACAGAGGCTAGGGATACCAACAGTTCTGAGGGGCCGGGCAAGGCCCTGTCGGTGACAGCGCACCGTTCCCGCTCTTGTGGTGACACCAGATCTGTTGAGGGGGCAAAGAAGAAAGTTTGACATGTATGCGCTGATGCAGAGAAGCTATTTCAGATGGGTGAAAATGAATCGGACGTGATCAGAATGTCAGGCACCCAAAAGGAGCTATGCAGCAGAGATGTGAAAACGTCAGGAACTCCAGTAAATGCAGTGGCAACAGTCCTAATGGGAAGAAGTAGTTGCCCAGTGTTGACCTGTTGAAGAGGGCGTGAAGTGTCAGTCCTGAAGCTAACAGAGAGCAGGGTGCAAGTTGCAGGCTTCGAACCAGACATAAAAAGTCACTTGCTACCTCCATTCTATACACATAGACAGCACTCACGTTTTTCTTTTTTATTTAAACACTTGCCAAGAGTGAAGCCAATGGAGAAGCTCGTATTATGTGCCATGATGTAGGGTGCAGAGAAGTAGGTGGCCAGAGGGAATAGTCCTACTGCTTGTTGCCCCATTACCAGGGCCTTGTTGTCCACTTAATGAGCCAGTCTCCCCATCCACTCGACGGGTATGCTGTTTTTAAAAAGAAAAAAAAAATCCTTTGGTGTTCAGATGATGTGGTGTTAAATATGAATATTGGTCAACAGCAATTGTACAAGTCTGAAAGTTGACAGAAGGTTATGTTCCGACCCTCACCCAGTCCAGGCCAATTTGAGCAAAGTCAGTGGAGGAGGGAAATGGGAGGTCCAGTAGGTGAGGTGGGCCAGATGAATAGGTTTAAAGAGGATTTGAGACAAATAAGAACCTTGTGGAATGCCGTAGTGAAGGGATGGTGGGATTAAAAAAAAAGCACAAAACGACAGAGCTGTTTCAGAGAAAGGAATGGACCCACAAGAAGCCAGAACATGTAGTATAGCCTCATTGTGTCAGTCAAGGAGATGGGCTTAATCAAAGGCTGCAAGACGTCCGTGACCCCATTGACCAAGAAGATATTACAAGGACTGAATGAAGCTCAGATTCAGTACTTCTACATAATGGGGAAAGCCTGCTTGTGAGGGTTAAGTCAGGTTTTAATAGCCAGAGGATGGCAATAATGTGGCTTTAGCTGCTGAGGTTTATGTGAGATTGGTCTAAGAGTGGCAGGGTGGAGGAGATCAAGAGATTGTTTCTTGATCTGGCGTCCACACTAGTGTGTTTTTTATTTTTTATTTTTAAAGCGAGGACGTTAAATTGACAGCCCAGACGAAATGTTAACCATCTTCTAACAAATGTGATCAGACCTGGAGCACTCTTCGTTTCATTTTCTCTGAAAGGGAAAGTACTAAATCTGATGACTGAATCCATTGAGTGTAACAACGTTGCAAGGCGAGGGGAAACGGATGGAGGCAGACTGATGTGCTTGCTTATTCCTGCGTTTGTCTGGTTTACCTTTGTTCTTACCTCTCCCTTATGTTAATTGGTTACAAACTTTCATCTATAGGCTTAAAGCAAACCTTCTTGGCTGTGCCTATTGTGCTGTGCACTCTTCCTTGGATGCATTTAATAAATATTTTTTAAACTTTTTATTTTTCACAGTGAAGTCTTCACTTATCTCCCTTTTGAAGTAGTTCTTTTTGAATGTTTTCCCTAATTTGAATATTCTCTCATTTATTGATCAGCCACTTTTACTTCCAAAAAAAAATAATAATAATTGACAAATACTCCCGAAAAAGGAAAATGGAGGAATAGATTTCCCCCCCCCCCCCTCAATAAAAATAGGAAACCGACACATAGGACCTTTTTTTTGTCCTGGTTTCATCCACGCAATTCAATGGATGTTTTGAACAGTACTGCCTCCGTAAAGAGTTTAATGTGTATCTTTTTTAATGTGCATCTATAACTAGGTGCAAAAGTATTACAAAAACATTTTTCATAGTTAAAACATTTTTTCTTGCATATAAAATACTCCCATTGGCAATAGGACTATTTTTTTGTTTTACCCCTTCCCTTAAAAAAAGTAAAGCCATTTTACACAGCGTTAAAAAAAAAAAAATTGTAAGTAAAATACTCTGTAGTACTGGGAACAATCCTAGATATGCATTACTACAGATATTTAAGGAACGATGCACAGAACATTGAGCATAGGCATGAAGCAATATTTCCTGACGGAAACGTACTAAAATGTATCCCTCATTTGTACGTTCCTGCATTCAATGCTACTTTGACGGAGGGGGGAGGACACAAAATGAGGGTGACATTCACAAAATGAGGGTGACATTTACTGCGCCCAAGCAGAGCAGGGGTGTCCCCCACTTACCAATTTGGTAAGCGGGGGACAAGGAAAAGAAAAGGCTATCACCCATGTTAGTTGAAGGAGCTGACACCGAAGGGATCAAAGGGTGTGGGCGGCAAGGTAAGTGGTGTGGGTTGGGAAGAAAAATGCGGGCCGGCATGCATCTATCCGATTACTGTGCCGCTCAGTAATTGGCATCAACTTTTTCGTCAGGGCAGTGATAACCTATTTTCTTTCCTGACCACCAGGAGAATGTATGAACTCGATTGAGTTGTTCACGAACTTACTGTTGGAAAGATCTTGCCCTGACAAGACTGGTAGATCGAAAAACATGTTGGCAAGTTGCTGTGTTTACCAATAGAATAATTCAACAATTCAAGAAGCATTTATTTGGTTTTGTCAAAACATAAATTATGATTGTAATACTGATTTATTTGTAACTAATTAGCTTAAGGGAGAATGAGAGCCAAGTACAAATATAAGCCAAATAAATTTAGAAATTGGCATCTGCAGCTCTATAAGGCATGGGGCAAAATGTCCTACTCTGGCATTATTGCAGCCAAACACAATAAAAACAATTGGCTTTAACGCATTTCTTCTGAAATATGTACAGTTATTAGACCCACGAGGGATTTGAATAGTTGTCTTTGTGGATGGAGGAAATTTTGTCTACAAAATCAATTTTGTGGCAATATTATAGCAAATGACGGACGAGCTTTGCATTGTGAGCTTGCGCAAGATTTTATAGGTCTTGATTTCTTACAAGAGTCAAGTAAATCACTTTGCCTGTTTTCTGACAGACCTGATAATTCTGTTGGTAAGTGGAAATAACTTAGTGCTTCAGTGACTCATGTATTGTAAGCGGCTCTGGGATTGCAGTTTATGGGTCAAGGCTATTGAGCAAGCTGTCAATGGAGCGGAGGAGCACGTAGCACTAGGGATGTAACCGTATAATGGTATACTGTTAAAGATACCGTGAACCACTTAATTGAACAATAACCGTCACGTTGTTTATACCGGTATACCGTTAAGTGTGCTTTTCAATCTGATTTGGAAAGGCTGCAGTAAGCAAGTGCTGCAGTGTCTTGGTCTTGCACTGTTGGATGTGCTGTCTGCCAAGTTTCAGTTGGAGCAGTTTTTAATGCCATTCCATAAACCACACGTGCCCGACACAAAATCAATATGTTAGCAATAGGAAGAATAAATACAGTGCCAAGAAGGAAAAGGGTTTACTTTGGGTTGGCAGCTTTGTGGTTTATATATTTATAATGGATGTTTTCTAAACATACGACAATGGGGATTTCCCTGGTTCTATCATTGAATTTACATATAAGCCACGCTGCGAAATTCACTCCTCTCTGTAGGTATTACCTGCTGTCATACCAAAGGGTAACATGTCCGTGATTACTGAACACCTTTTGGCCCGCAAGTAAACTAAAGGCTGTAACGTAAAGAGTGCGTGTGCGTTTATGCGCACAAGCGTATACTACCATCAGCCTCCATTGTTCTGTGGCATGCAGGTTATAAAGATGGCAACATGTTAATCTTCACCAGTAGCCAGTGGGGGAGCTAAAAGCCTAAATGACCACTTAAGAAAAGCTATTTAGTTTGTTTGCCAGTCGCAACAGGGCTCACACGCCCTCCTCTCCACACGTATTTGTTTGGTGGAAGCAAAGGGTGGCATTTCAGTGGAAAGTATGTTGAAAAGCCCAATTCTATCCCTGGGTGCCTGGTTTTGTTTCAGATGATAAATCTGACACTTTATGATCTTTCAGAAAATATTTAAGATTAGTTAACTCCACCTTCTATACCGCGATAACCATGATATACCGTCATTTGGCAAGAAAGTTATCGTACCGTCCTAAAACTAATACGTGACACCCCTATGTAGCACAGTTTGAAAAAGTGATACTGGGGGGTGGGGGGGCACTGGCTGGGGAGCAGTTGGGATAAGCACAAGGATCAAAATATGAGCCATCAAAGTAAAGCACGTACCAGTAGTGTGACCCATCCTACGGGTTGGTTGTAGAACCAATTGAGTGATGCGCTTTGAAATTGTCTAGAAGATTGGAGGTGCCAGTTGAACAAGAGACTTCAGTCCATAAAAGGTCACCAAGTCGAACACGTGTGCTTAAATCACTGGCAAAGTCTGGATTTCATTAGTAGTAGTCTATGAATTAAAACCAAGAATAAGCTCTTGGGTACTGTTCCCCTGTATCTAAGGCAATGTCCTGATGGACGCCTCAAGAACTTTCCCTAGACTCAACACTCAAACTATAAATCGGGAACCTCGGCGTAGATATTTGCTGATTTTGTCAACAAACGGCTGCAAAACAAACTCCAATGTCCTGTGCTGCAGCTCTTAAGAATAGACCTGCTTATCTCAATGAGGTTTATTTTTGCTACAGGATTCTTAGTGGTCGGCCTACTTCACTTTTAATTACGGTTGCATTCTTTTTAACTAATTGAAACTTAATTGAGCAATTTTAACTTTTACTGTTTTTATTATCTCAAACTGATGTAAATCTATTTGTTTTTATGTTGGAGAACTCCACTTTTTTGTGGTTTTATATATTTGATTGAGTTTTATATTGTACTAGCAAAAAGTACCCGATAGATGTGACAAGTCTCAATTGTTGAAAGTCAATGATCCTATAGGAGGTTTCAGATTTATGCGGATTGGTGAAACAGTGTGGAATTGAAACAATGCTTCGCCAAGTCTCACACAGATTTTCACTTTTACAAATCTAGATATTTCTAGATAGTTGTACTAAAACCTTTCTGATGTTTTTAAATCTGGAGATTTGCCAAATGCATGTCATACTTTTTATATTTTATTTTTTTTAATTACTTTAAGGTTTTTATAAACCAATACAAACAAAAATAAATTTAAACTAAGATAATGGGGGCGGGGGAGGTGTGAGGGTGCAGGTCTCTTTTGCTGATGAGACAGCTCGGCTGAGAAGATTGTTAGGTTGCACTAGAGGAGAGATTTTTCTTGAAAACAATGATGCAGCAACCTAGAGATGTGAGGTTTACCAGCAGTATTTTATAGCGGTGAAATGGCTTGGGCTAGGTCTAAACCATATCGCTCTAGTTCAAATGCCTCAATTGTGTCCGGATTATGGGTAGTATTAAGGCACGAGAACAAGAAATTGGTTCTAAGGCATTATTTTGATTTTTGAAGGTCGCGGAACCAAGAATTTTATTCCTGTTATTTATTTTACTTTTTCTGGCCGATTTTAGGTGGCATACAAAAATCGTAATAATGGCATTTCTTCGCCCTTTCTTCCCGGATTGTGGTTCACCCCTCAAACCCCCCCCCTACCCCCCCACCTTCACCTAAACGTACACGAACACCCATACATATCAATTTACCGTTCTCTGTCGAGGCAGCTTCCGGCTCCTTGCGTGCCTGTGTGCCACTGCGCGCCCTTGTGTGCATCGCAGGGGCAGTTCGATTTAGAAAGACCGCCGTGTGCGGTCACAGAGCAGTCTTTCTAAATGTTTTTTTCTTGCTTTTTAAAAGAATGGTCTCTTGACCCAATGCCAACAAATTAGGTCGTAGGAGAACCAGCAAGAGAAACTGGGGGTTGCGAAGAGATTCGCCGGCCGGCTCGTTGAATGTGTGAAATGCAACAAAATGATTTGTGAACTCCTCTAGGAAGATAAAGCTGGCAATTTACTGGACCATAGAGACAGCAGCACAAACCTCTAGTGGAGTATGCACGAGTCCGAGGAAGTAAATTGGGCAGCGTAGACTTTACCTATATATGCCACACAGTCAGAGTTTGCTGTCTGCGACAGTCCTCGACATCCATGGTTGCATTTTTACGATGGTAAATGCTTCCCACTAGAGCAAAATGAACGGCCTTTTCATTCTTGCAGCCTCATCCTGCACATAATTATAAAAGGTGAAATGGGGCCATGTATCAATGTGCTAAATGAGAGCCCACGTTGAGTCCTAATATTTTTTCAAAAATGGAGCCCTAAAATGCAATATCTGCTTCCACAGGAAATGTTATTCATACTAAATAATAAGTGTCCCAGAACTCGTGTCCTTTGTGTGTGGGTGTATTAAAGCAAGTGTTTAAAAAGCCAAGAGTCCTGGCTTTATTGACTTTGCAGCCTCATCTGAACAGTTACTACCATTAGTAAGCAAGTTGCTGCCATTTTGCTAGGAGGGTCAGCCGTAGCGCTCTACAAGTTTGTATCTCTGTGAAAGCCAACCGAGTCCACAATCTGTTTGAAGTTCTTATGCCCGTCCTACCGACAAGACAGAGAGGGACTTTACTATAAGAATTTTAGGCCTTTGAGATACCTGGAGCATGCTAAATTCGACGCAGAAAGGTTATCTAATTATCATATATGACCGGTGCCTGGACGCATGGAACTCTAAAAGGAAAAAAAGAACAAGCGGTTTCAAAAGCGTGCTGCAGCCACACGCACTGTTCCCTAGGACGTTGGGTGAAATGGAACACCTAACCAATTTACCGTATCCCAACAAGGAATCGAAGCAGTGGCGTCGCTAGGGGGTGGCCTGGGGGGGGGGGGGGCAGGGCCTGAAACCCTGTGCCCCCCTTGTGCCCCCTACCTAAGACGAGCAGTGACCATGTTCTCCCCCTACTTTTGTCTTTGGCCCCCTCTGTGCCCCTCCATTTTATTCCTAGCGACGCCACTGAATCGAAGGCATGTTTTTTTCTTATTGTATGCATTTTTAATGTCCCGAGTCATGTGCTTAACCAGTGTAATTTTCTAAACCGTATTTTGTGGAAATGACTTTCAATTCCGCATGTGTAAATATGAAGATAATCTGAGATGCATGTTATTTTTGCAAGCAGTGAACCGTACCACGGTGCATCAACTAAAGTAAATCGTTGTTTAAACTATTTTGAGCTTGAAAAGGTGTTGACCTAGTCTAAGCATCCCAGATGTGCACATCTTTGGGTATCGAGTTCTGGGCCTTTCGATGAATGTGTACTGCCTGACTGCATTTATGTTGCGACTTTTGAGACCCCTTAGTGATCAGCACAATTCTTTTTTGTGGCAGTCGCCCCTGCTAGATTTTTTTTGTTTTGTCTGTCACCTGCAGTGTGTGACTTTTTCTCACAGCTATGTTCAGTTGGGCTGGGGTGTTTCTCGTGTATCCTGTACGGGTGTCTGGAGTATTTTAGGCAGATTGTTTTTCCACTCCCATAAGACGTTTTGTAATTAGATGTATTGTTTTTCAGCTACATCCGTTACTCCCACATCTGTGCACAGGCAGTGCGGGCTGCCCTGAAGCCACAGTTCAAAGCTGAGGCGGAGAAGGCTTCGGTGGCCAGTGTCAAAATAGTAAAGCCCAAAAAGGAGAGCACATAGTTTCAGCATAAGGTCAGTACAGTTTCGTAAATTGTTGATCCATTGGAAATTAGTCACTTGAAAGTTGTATGACACTTTGTGTGGAGTAGGGCTGGGCGATATATATCGGGTTTTGGAGATATAGAGATATATATTTCAATACAGGATGACGCAAGATCGTGTGTATATAATCATTACATATACTATTTTATGTACATTATATTTACACAGCTGCGTGTATTCTCGAACAGGAACCCTGTGCCTGCACATTAGTTTAATGTCTTTTATAAATAAAGTTGTTTGTGACATCTCGCATGTAGTTGGTGGCTTACAACTCATCATTTAACCCACATGGACAATATCAAGATGTATATCGAAAGCCATTCAGCCCAAAATATCGAGATGCCTTTTGACCCATATCACCCAGCCATAGTAAAGAGTCTGGTTTGCAGTTGACGAAAAAATAACACGAACTATAAATGCATTGATTGGATAAGGAGCCCTTTGGTTGTAGGGTTACATTTGGGGTACATGCAATTTAAAGCTTGCAATATTTTGGCTGTGCATGAATTCCACCCACTTATCACCTGATTATTGCTTGTACATAACTTTCAAGGCACATGACTTTCTAACACGTCTCAGTTATCGCACCCTTAATGCCTCCAAATCTTGGCTTGGTTCCTCCTGTGAATTGAGGGAATAACTTCACACAGCCTTTGATGGTGGGGAAGAATTATTGCCTTGCTGGATACCAAACCGTCATCCGGTTTGCTGTATTTTCCCTCCCTGAGGATCTTTTTCTGTTCCCCGCCTCCATGGATTTTGTCAGTCATTTTCTGGGCCCTGTTCCAGGATTCCACCTCTTTGTGTTTAGAACAATTTTCCAGTAGGTTACTGTTTAACTTGTGGATCTCAATGTTCTCCACCATCGAATATCCGTCTTGCGGCACTTTCTGGAATTCTGTGAAAATGTCTGTCGTATTGCCTTTGGAATGTGCGCTTTTAAATCCTCAACTAATCCCCCTGCTCCATCACAATACAATTTAGGATTTTTTTTTATTTTTATTTTTTTATTTTTTTTAAACATTCAACTTCTTTTTTTATTCACCCTCTTGTGTTTTCAGCATGGTGTTCCGTGCCAGCAACGGCTTCCGCACTGGAATATTGCAACCCCTACTACTAACTGAAATATTAAGTCCAGGTCTCACCAAATGCCGTTTTTATGTTCATGGGTTGCAGGCTTGTGCATACTGTAGTCACCTTTCTTGCTGTAGACCAGCATCCCTTTAGGTCAATTGCCTGCCGTTTTACATACTTTCATACGAAATTATGAACTTTCCAGTGTTTAGGTGACTGACCCATGGTCCCAACCTCTTTCTAAGCATCGATTCGGAACCACTTCTTGGGTACAGTGGGTGCCTCTTCATTATTGTAAATCGGTACAATATTTTTGTCTCCAAAAGAGGAAAACAATGCATTAATAGAAGAATCGCTCAACTATATAATGCGCGGAGGCACCAGGACTTAAAATTGCTTTACACACAGATTGGTGACGATTATATCTGCCATTTGATTGAGTTTCAGAATTGATGCCACAGCAGTATTCTTGTAGAGCACTACCCTTTCATCGGACCTCTGCCTCAATATTTTTTGGGAGATTTCTAGCATTGTGGTGGTCGACCTCTAAACCACCAGGAAACGTGACACCGTTATCCTATTTAGTTTATTTCAGGTAAATAGTAATGTATACACAGACCACCATTCTAGAATCGCAGTCCTAAAACGCCCTTTACACCAACCGCACTAAAATATTCGTAACATACTTCATAATGGCCACATTTCGAGGGGATTGTGTCCTCCGACGTATTTTCCACATCTATGAGAGGTAATGTCCACAGCTGTGCTGCTTCGGAAAATTTTCAGTAGCGGGTGTCCTGCGTCAATCCATTGTCCCTCGAGGGCCTCAGTCGAGGGTCGACGTCACCGGATGTTATATATAGGACGCACGGCGTCCATAGCCTCATTTTCCACAAACGTGTTTGCTTTGGAATCTCTGGGCTTCGACGCCATCGGCGCTGTGGCCGTCAAGGGACACTCTCAGGGCTCCGCCCTCGAAGCTGTTGTCAGCGCCTCAGTCGACACCTACGCTGATGCCCTCAATGCCGTTTGTGGAGGATTTGCCAGAGGTGCCCCTGAGGGCTGTGGAACCTCCGAGGAAGGCTCTCAGTAAGTCTGTGCTGCCTGTTTTTGAGCCGTATTCTGTTCCTCCTTCTAGATTGGAGTTTTTCCAACCTTTAGATATTTCAGAGGTTGAGGAACTGTCTGATGAGGAGATGGTTGTGCCTCCTGATGTCCTTGATGATCTTTTGTCTGGGCATAGTCAGATGGAGGAACTCCATCAGTCATTGCATGACGCTAGTGGCCTTGACACCTCTCCGGAGGTGGAGTTTGGCCGACCTGAGTCTGGGGTGCATGTGGATTCCTCTTATCGGCGTCTCATGTTAAGAGTGGCAGAATACTTGCGGTGGTCTGCTCCACCTGTTTTTGCTCAGGATGATTTGACGGACATCCTGGATCAAGGTCCACCCACTGACCCGGTGTTGCCGTTTCACATGGCTTTGCAAAGGAGGGTGGTGGCGGCTTGGACTGTTCCGGAGAGTTTCCCGGCAGTTAAGTCGCTTCCACAAAAAATACTGCCCCTCCAGTTGTGACCCCTGCTACTTATCGACATGCCCTACTCCGGAGAGTTTGGTGCAGGCGGCTACGGCCTCCTCGAAGCAGGCTGCGTAACCTACCATCCCTCCTGATGGGGACGATAAGCGCTTTGATGGTTGGGCGAGGAAGGTATTTTCGGCTCTGGCGTTGAAGGCGACCAACTCCACTTGTGCCGTAGCGAGATTAACACACACACTGTGGAACTGTGCGTCTTTGGCGGCTGAGCATATTCCCGAAGGGGAGGAACGGGATGGTTTTCTAGCCCTCGTGCAAGACGCCAAGGATGCCATGTGAGTCTGTTCAGTTGAGTTTGGACACGGCAGACTGTATCAGCCGGTCTATGACTGCGAGCACTGTGATAAGCAGGTTTGCGTGGTTGCGGAAGTCGGGGTTTGCTCCTGATGTGCAATTCCGTCTTCTGAACATGCCCTTTGGTGGTGGTTATCTGTTTGGCAGCAAGGCGGACGAGATCCTTGAGAGGCTGCAGACCTCCAAAACTGCAGCAAAGTCTTGGAGCGCTGCAGTACGTCAACCTCTGCCTTTTCGTCCTAGGGGACAGCAATGGAGGGAAAGTTCCTATTGGTACTACTTTTCTTTTGGTAGATCGAGAGGGGCTGCCAGTCAAAGGGGCACCATAGGAGTACCCGGGGTGGAAAGCAAGGTACTCTGGGTGCAAAAGCCGCTCTGGCAGTTGCCTCTTTGTCCTCAGGCACTGCCGTGTCCGCTCAGTCATGAGGCCATGTCCCATGGTTCGCCGTTTGGGTACAGACTTGCGCAGCATCTTGGAGAATGGTGGGCCATTACTTCAGATGTGTGGTTTCTGGAGATCATAGCCCACGGCTACTGTCTTCCCTTCCGGCAGAGGCCTCATGACAATCCACCGGGGAAGCTCTTTTGTAGCATCCAGATCCGCTCCTTGGGCAGGAAATCCTATCCCTGCTGGAGAAAGGCGCCATAGAACTGGTGCCTGTAGTGGAGAGGAACAAGGGATGGTATTCCCCTTGTTTTTTGATCCCAAAAAAAGACTGGGCATTGATACCCATCATGGACTTGTGTTGGTTGAAAAAGCTCCTCAGGAAGGACAAGTTCAAGATGGTAACTCTTTCTCAAGTCCTCCAGGCCCTTCAACTTCAGGGTTGGTTGGTGTCTCTGGACCACAAGGATGCTTACTTTGATGTGCTGAAGCACAGGAAGTACCGGAGGTTCGCAGTTGGCGACTCGCATTTTCAGTTTTGAGTCCTGCTGTTCGGATTCACCTCCGCCCCAAGGGTCTTCACCAAGCTGATGGTGGTGGCAGCGTATCTCAGGAAAAGGGATTCACGTCTACCCCTACGATTGGTTGATCAGGGCGCGCTCTCCTGAGCAAGCCCTGGATCATCTCTCCATCACCTGCCACTCCCTTCACAAGCTGGGCTTCTCCCTCAATTTAAAGAAGTCCCATTTGACACCTACCCAGCGGCTCCAGTACATCGGCGCAGTGCTCGACACATCCCTGGGGCAGTGTTCGCCTCCCCAGGTGAGGGCTCATCACATTCTGCAGATAGTGACCAAGTTTTCAACGTGCCCAGTCTCCCGGCGTTCAAATTCTTGAGGTTGCTTAGCCTCATGGCATCCTGCATTTTCCTGGTGCCAGAGGCCAGACTGCGCATGAGATCTCTGCAGTGGGTTCTCAAGGTGCAGTGGTCGCAGTTATCTGGCAGGATGTCGGATCCCGTTCAGATTCTGACCTCGGTCGGCCAGGATCTTCTGTGGTGGGCAGACGAAGGCAATCGGATGAAGGGAGCACCATTTTGGCAGCCATGGCCGGAGGTGACGATCGTGACGGACACATCCCTCTCAGGTTGGGGAGCTCATGCCAATGAGTTGACAGCCAGCGGACGTTGGTCTCCGAGTCCAGACTCCACATCAATCTGTTAGAGCTGAGGGCTGTCAGGCTAGCCCTGAAGGCTTTTCTGCCATCTGTGCGGGGGAAGAATGTCCTGATTATGATGGACAATACAGTGGCCATGCACTATCTCAACAAAAAGAGGGGGGGGGGGCAGGGTCACTCCCGTTGTGCAGGGAGGCGATGCAGCTCTGGTTCTGGGCAATCCAGCAGGAAATTTCGATCTCAGTTCATCTGGCCGGAGACGAAAACGCGGCGGCGGACACCCTGAGCAGGCAGAGCACGGTCTCTCACGAGGGGGAGCTGGCTCAGGAAGTTCTTTTGGAGATCTTCGCCCTTTGGGGAACCCCACAAGTGGATCTCTTCGCCACCAGTGTCAACCAAAGTACGAGAGATTCTGCTCGTGGGAATTTCCTCCAAGAGGAGCCTTGGGGGACGCGTTCGTAGTGGAGTGGTCCTTCCCACTGCTGTACGTGTTTCCTCCAGTCCCCGTCATTCTGCAAGTGTTGCGGAGGTTCGGTTCCCAAATGATCCTCCTTGCTCTGGCATGGCCCAGGAGAGCATGGTACCCGGACCTTCTAGACATGTCCATCTGCCCTCCACGCTGTCTTCCCTACTGAGACAATCTGCTCTCACGATAGGGGGGTCGGGTCCTCCATCCAGAGGTCGAGTCTCTCAGCCTTCATGCTTGTTATCTGAAAGGTTGAGGTATAAGGATTGGGACCTCCCCGAAGACGTGATCTAGGTGTTGCTTTCGGCCAGAAGGCCCGCAACGAAATCCCTGTACCGTTGCCGTTGGAGAAAGTTGTGTCTAGTGCAGGGTACAGAATGTGGATCCTTTCCAATGTTCCATTCTTTGGTTTTGTCTTTTTTGCTTTCTTTAGGCCACAAGAGCCTGTAAGTGGATACCATTTAAGGATTTAAGGGTTACCTGGCAGCGCTGTCCATATTTAAGCGCTTGTCTGAGGAATGTTCTTATTTTAAGATCCCTTTTTGATTTCTCTGTTTCTAAAAGGGCTAACCAATGTGTTTCCACCGTCGCCTTTCCAGGTGCCGGGATGGGATTTGAATTTGGTTTTGAAGTTCCTATTGGGAGCTCCAATTGAGCCCTTACATGAGCCCTTACATTCTTGTCTGTTGCGAATGTTGTCCTTTAAAACTGTTTTTAGTTGCGGTTACTTCCGCACGCAGAGTGAGTTGCAGGCACTTTTGGCCAAGCCACCCTTTACTGTGTTCCATAGGGAGAGGGTTGTCCTGCGGGTGCGGCTTTCTTTTCTTCGGAAGGTTGTGTCGGAATTCCATTTGAGCCAGAAGGTGATTCTTCCGGCGGTTTATCCTCCTCCACATCCTGGTAAGGAAGAGGAGAGGCTCCATAGGTTGGATCCTAGAAGAGCTTTGAGTTTCTATCTCACGGATGTCCCGGGTCAGAGTTGACGATCAGCTCTTTGTTGGTTATGCTGGAAGGCGCTTGGGCCAGGCTGTTTCCAAACAGACCTTGTGTAGATGGATCATTTTGACGATTTTTTAGTGTTACCGTTTGGCGGTAAAGGACCCTCCAGTAGGTTTACGGGGTCACTTTACTAGGGGTGTGGCTGCCTCTACTGCTCTACAGAGGGGCGTTCCTATTCGCAATATTTGCAAAGCAGCCACATGGGCCTCCGTACATACTTTTGTGAGACACTATTCCTTGGACTCCATCCATGAGCAGGATTTGGCCTTTGGTAAGGCAGTCCTCTATTCAGCCATTTCTTACCACCTCTTAAGACCTCTTGACTTGTCTCTATGTACATTACCCAATTCTCCAA
This sequence comes from Ambystoma mexicanum, assembly GCF_040938575.1. Classification (NCBI taxonomy): domain Eukaryota; kingdom Metazoa; phylum Chordata; class Amphibia; order Caudata; family Ambystomatidae; genus Ambystoma; species Ambystoma mexicanum. Next base: position 384,440,529 of record NC_090925.1, read on the forward strand.
TTACTCGGCCTTTCAGGTATGCGTTCTACTCTTCATCCTCGCTCACCAGGTTGCATGCATATGCTTTCCCTTATTTTGTGTTGGTTTCCTTCTGATTTTTGCGACTTTACTTTTTGCGTTAGGCAAAATATACTCCGTCACTACAGCAAGTACATGAGACACTTCATTTCAAGCTATTGCTGATTTCTTATACGTTTCAACAGGGCAAATACCTTGTCTATTTATTGTGAACGATTGGCATCAAATGTGACTTAAGTTGGTTTATACCACACAACAGGTCCTGATCCCTTACAGCAAGCGCCCTTACAGCAAGCATAAGTGACATCTACAGCCACACTTCCCATAAGCATGCCACTAGAAGCAGTGGCTAAAAGTGATTCAATGGCACTCCAAATCCTGAGGTGAAATGCACCCGATGGTTGATGTGTTCCAGCTGCAATTTTATGTTGTATGTTTTCCCTATCCCCTCCTGAACCCCTGTTTGTTGTACGACTGCCTGTGCCCCCCTCATGGAAAAGCATCCTAGGGGGTGGGGAAGGCAGGCATGATATATATATATATATCTTGTGTATCTTAGATCACATGCTATGCATAGCCGACATCTAGTGGTAGCTGCAGAAGTATTACGTTTTTTGTTTTCAAAACTCAATGGGATGTTGACTGGGTGCGCCGGTAATACTATCCCTAATGTGATGTCTCCTGTACCCATGGTCCTTCACGCGTCGAGGTCCCTCGATTTGTTTTCCCGCCATCATAGTCGGACGCAAGTTGCAGAGTTTCTTTGCCATTACTTATACGAAGTTCAAATTTTAGACTTTCTTCCTATCCTTTCGACGGCCGTACACCGCAAGATCTCCGGCGATGGCTGTAGCCTATTTTCGTATTCTTCCTTTTAGGTTGCCGAGCTGCCATCTTTGCCTACTATGGAGAAAACGCCATTGGATTTCCCTGGAAAGATTCACACAGGGTGTGTAGTCTCTGCCTTCCTAGGGTCCATTCCAAAAAACAGTGCAAGCCCTGCAAACAGTTTGGACCCAAGACACTAAAGGATCGAAAGACTAAACGCTGGGCCCACCACGCCAGGCAGGCAGAGGCCGCCATGGACGTTGAGGGAGCCTCCAGCGATGGCAGTATCGGCGTTCTAAGTGATGCCGAGGGCGATCAGGACCTGACTGATTCCCGCGTGCTAGCCCCCAACTCCAACAGGCAGGCTGGCAGTTCTGCTACGGAGACAACCCCCGGCGGCTCAGGCACTCGCTGCATGCCCCCCGTCCACATCCCAAACCCCATGGCCGACAGTCGACCATGTCTTCAACCAATAAACCACACAACAGGCCCCTTAAACAGATGCTGAAGCCAGTTTCTGACACTGTGAGCAAATCGGGCAAGTCATCGTGTACAGGCCTTCCTAAAGAACTAAAAAATGAGTGAACTCATAAACGTCTTAACACTCCTCAAAGCAAAGACCTATAGAAACTATCTTCGCCCCCCCCTATCTCCTAAATCATCGGTCACAAGGGATAAAGAACAGTGCCCCTAGTGACGTCCTCTCTGGGGCAATGCACCACAAACATTCACCTACACCAGTGCCTTTCCCAGCCCCTGTCCCCACAGTCTTACTAAGCTCCGCTCAGTCGACCCCTGAACAGTTTGATGGGGTAATGAGAATGTCTAGCTTAACATTTTTGGTAAACTTCCTGATCAATTTACCATATCCCGGGGCCCCCCACACCCCTCTAAGGCGAAACGGCTAATAAGCAGCCAGAAGCCAAAAGACCCCACCTAGACGTGACCCAGCCTAGTGCCTCCACCCATCAAAACATGTCTGACGGGGCATACTATTTTTGACACTCCGTTTTGCATAACCCTGGTTCAATAGCAGACCAAGGGGGCCTAGAGGATACAGACCAATATTATTATTATGATGATGATGAATACATCATTCAAGCTTGAAACCCTATAGACCAACAGGTGATTGAGCCACAGGTTGATGACCAGCTGTAATATGACCACCTTTTAAAAGCTGCATTTTTAAATTGATACTCCGGATCCTCAGGTATAAGATCTGCAGAACAGTTCATTCTACTGCTTCAATCTATCCAGTGGCGTAGTCTGCCTTCTTTGGTTACCCCCAAACCTGACCAGGGCAGTCAACCCTCGCATTGAGAAGATGTTTAGACCAGACTCTTTTATACATCAGGGGCCGGCTAAAGCCCGATTCTCTTGTGGTGGTCCCCACAAGGAAGAGTGGGCACACATTTAGCTTCTACTGAAGCGGCACCTGACAAGGAGAGCAAAAAGATGTACTCGATGGGCAGTAAAGTAGATTCCTCTGCTGCTTACCAAGTAAGGATAGCCAACAACACTATGCTTCCGGCTTGTTGTAATTGCCACAAGTGGGACGAGATCTCACAACAAAGACTCTGCCCCAGAGCCCCTAAAAACACAGCTTTTAAAAACGGTAGCTGAAGGTGAACAGGTGGCAAGCTGCATCCTAAAAAATAATCTGGACACAGCATATAATGTAGGCCGGAATAATAGCTCAGGGTACCCTCATTAAACGCCATGCCTGGCTAGGTCAATCAGGTTTCAAGCTGGAAACCCAAGCCACCCTTTTTAAATCTGGCAATTGAGCCGAACGCTCCATTTGGGAAAGCGGTCGAGGACACACTAAAAAGTACTAAGAGTATGGCCCCCTCCACTACCTGGGTCAGCTTACAAACGAGAGGAGTGCATTTAATACACACTGTTAAATCCCCAGCGGTCCTCCAATTGCGAGGGCGGGGGTCCTCACAGGGGCAATCCACCCAACAGAATTTTCAAAGGGGCCACAGAAGGTTGAGAAGTAGAGGCAGATCTTTCTCCAGGCTCCACTCTATCAAAGCAAGGACAAACTGCTCCAGGTACCCTCCCACGCCTCTCCAGTAGGAGGTTGGATTTCTCATTTTACCCACGCATGGGAGGGCATCACGTCAGACAAGTGGGTACTTTCCACCGTGGCAGGAGGCTATTGCATAGAACTCTTACAGACACCACCCAACCATGACAAACGTTGCGGGAGGAAACGCGCATGCTGCTGGAAGAGGACAAAGCACTGCTACTAAAGGATGCCATAGACATCGTCCCGGCAAACCAGGTAATCGAAGGTATCTATTCAATGTACTTCCTTGTCCCAAGACCTTACAGTGCGCCTAGTCCTAGAGCTGCGCCCTGCAATATCAAGCCTCAGAACTTTTGCATGACTACACTACAAGAAGTAATCCCACTCTAAAACACGGGCACTACATGGCAAACGTGGGAAGGCAAACTTTCATATTCAAATGTTTTCAGCGCACAGAAAATTCCTGCGCTTCAAAATAGCAAACCAATACGAACAGTTGAGGGTACTACCCTTCAACATAGCCTCAGTTCCAAGTGTATTCATCAAGGTATGGGCAGCAAACCTACACAGAGGATTGTGAACCCTTATCTGGACAGCTGGCAAATACCCAAAGGACAATGCATCTTCTGTTCCAATTGGGTTTCTCGATCAACGAGAAAATCGCAGCTCGTTGCAAAAGCAACAGTTCCTATTTTCTATCATAAAGACGGAAGAGGGGCTAGTCTTCCCCTCAAATGAGGGAGTAAAAACCATGCTGCTGCAAATACCTCAGTAGTTGGCTGGTTGCCAAATAACCATACGCAAAGCAATGTGCTTGCTCAGGATGATGGCTTCATGCATTTACCTGGTTAATCAGGAATGGTTCCTCTTGCGCCCAATGAAAGAGTGGTTTGCATAACCGTAGTGTCAGGCAAGCGGTCAGTGGGATGATCTAGTAGTTGTTTCGCTAAGCCTAGTTCAATCACTATGCTGGTGGACAAAGGAAAATCTGTTAAAGGGGGAAAACCCTTTCACAATCCTCCAGTGCAAGCGATGGTTGCAACAGACGCCTCACTCTCTGGATGGGGAGCCCATTGCCTTCACCACACACTTGTGTATAGACTAGTTATAAATGCCATATATCCTATATCACACAGTGCATGGGCTGTGGACACAGATCACAGCCCAAAATCGCATCAATCTTTTGGAGCTGCTAGCAGTTCTCAAGGCCCTACAAGCCGTTCAGGTGCATCTAACAGGTCAAACGGTGAAAGTTCAGACAGCACCACTGTCCTGTTTTACATAAACGAGCAGGGAGGAACACGCTCTCCAAATTTGGAAATGGGTACTCAAGCGTGTTCCTATTATTATCTCAACACATTCCAGGGTAACTCAATTCTCTAGCAGACTCGCTAAGGGGTTAGGACGAAATTACCTAACCCATAATTACTGACCTCACCAAAAGACCTAAAACACACACCACGAAGTTCTAACTACCAAAAGTTCAAACTTTTTGTGGCGTTTAGGTCTTTTGGTGGTGTTGGTAAAAAAAAAAAAAGCTGCGAGGGTTACACTGTTACTTTAATAAATGGAAAAGATTTGTAATATGGTGCCAATGCTCCATTCAGGTACATCACTTCACAAAACAAGGTATCCTGGTGGAAAGTCCCTGTTGAGGCTTTCCTTGAGGGAGTAAAGAAACTTTATTTTGCCCACCATGACCCCCACCCAATCCCAACCCGCCCACCGCGCCCCGACTCCTCATTTCCAATCGGCCTCCAGGGTGGGGATCTCCATGTGGTACTAGCAAAGCTCCTAGGTCCTCCCTTTTGAGCCTATGCACAAATCCAGCCTTAAACACTGAACATACAAAACAGCTTTTCTGATGGCCATCACCACCATAAGAAGTGTCAGTGAGCTACAAGCTTTCAGTGCACAACCCTCTCTTTGTTGGTACCAAGTTCATATCCACGTCCATGTTAAACAATCCATTGAATTACCCGCTTTCTTTAAAAATCCTACAAATTCTGCTGAGAACCCCCATACACATGTAAGCAGGTTGGTTCTTTACCATGTAAACAAGACAAAATCGCTAAGAAAAACAGACCAACTGTCTCCATAGCACCTGGCAGAGAAGGTGATCCAGTTTCAAAAACCGCTATCTCCAGATTTATAGTGAAATGCATACAGCTCTGCTACTCCCGTTCAAATATAACTCTTGCCTTTCACACCAAAAGCTCACTACTAGGGGTGCAGGAGCTTTTTTGGCCTTTATTGTAAATGTCCCGCTGCACGCCATTTGCAAATCAGCTACATGGAGTTCCATACATACAGCATTACTGCATTGACGCACATTCTAAAGCAGATTCACAGGTGGGACAGGCAGTGCTTAAACATCTATTTGCTGCTTCTCACAACCCACCACCTTCTCCAGACACTGCTTGCTAATCGATTCATAGTGTGTAATCTAAGCTGCCTCCCACATTCGCCGTACCCGACGATCAGCTGTTCTCCGAGCCGTGCCTGGTCCCAAAATGGCCGGCGCAATGCGGCCTCAGATCGAGGCTCCAAGCAGTTGCTGAGCAACCTACCTACCCAGGACACATCCGCCGGCAGGCGGAAGGAAGCCGGCCAGTCGCAGAAGGCCAGGAGTAAAAGGCCTTGTTTGCCGTTGTTCGCCGCTTGGGCGCCGGGTCGCCATAACACTCTAAGACAACGGAGGAACAGGAGCCTCGCCTCCACTGCAGGAGCAGTGTGACGTCGCAGAGTGAAGCAGGAGCTTCCCGCACATATCAAGGTAGGCCCCCTGGGCTTGCTAGTTCATATTCTGCGCATTCCAGCCGAAATTACGCGCCAACTGTGCCTCCTCCTTTTTAACCCTGACCCCCGATTTCTGCTGCAATCTGCATGAAAGTGCCATTTCACGGCAGCATCCCGCCAGAAACCAGCGCACCCCCCCCCCTTGTTGTATACTGGGCTGCCTCCCCAAGATGGCCGCCCGCTATGGCCAAATCCAACTTCCATTGATCTGGGTCCTCACAGGCTACGAGCAGCACCCTCATTAGCCGCCCTGACCTAGTAAGTAGCCTATCGCCAGCCGGCCAACCTGCCCCCTGCTCGGAACCCTGATCGTAATCTATGAAGACTTTGCCCATACGGTTCTGTACTAGCTCTGCACCGGCCTCTCACTACTGGAGTAGTCACCTCTCCTCCCACTGCCTTAAGGTAGCCGGCCCTCTACAAGTCACCGCAGTTTTGTAGTTCTAGGTACGACTCTGTACCTAGTTGTGGCCCCACTGCATTACATATTTATCCTAATGTACCTACCATGTGTCGCATAACTGCTCATCAGTTGATGCATCACTCTGAACTTAGATGCTACCCCGCTGCACCATATGCTGGCCTACGGTCGATAATGGACCACATTTGATCTATGCTGTGCCTTCTGGTCGCTAACGGACCACTTTTGATTCAGGTTGTGCCTTATGGTCGCTAAATAGACTACATCTGATTTATGTTGCACCTTATCCTAGGTTGTTCTGTCTTGTTTATGATTCGCCATGCCTTAGCGGTTCACTGTGGTACACTCCTTGGCTGAACTTTACACTGCCTTGCCTATTTGCATTAACAACCTAACTTTGCACACCCCTCAGCCTGATGTATACTGCTCTTTGCTTTAGCTAATATGCCTGATATTTGAATCTAGCTGCGCTGTATTTTGCACTGCACTCCCTGATGTGCCTGATATTTGAATCTAGCTGCGCTGTATTCTGCTTATTTGATTCTAGGGGCACTCAGACTGCTGTATATTGTGAAATGCCACCTAGTCTATCTACATCCTGCCACCTTAAAACTTGTCAATGACTGTTAGCCTCAGTTAGCCCGCCTATACCTAGCCATCTTAAAATACACTGAAACATCTCAATTTTGTACCTAGCCAGTCAGACGCTCCTAGCTTGACGGCACTAAGCATTCTTACATGTACCTGAATTCCAAACCGCACCTGGCTTGTTTGTCGCATCCAGGCTGCTCACTTTTAACCAGTTAGCATGTACTCCCTAAATCTAGTGAAACAAACTATTGCTGCCAACCTTAGGATAGCTAAGCTACCTCGCCTCATCACCTCCTCCATCATATTAGTAGCATTATCACTTAGCCTAGCTACTAAAGTTAGCATACTGTCCCACAGCACCAGGCCACTCCCTACCCACCTCCCATACCACACCACGCCGATATCACAACAAATCATAGGACCTATAGTGAACCAATATCAGGAAGATACTATCTTACAAAGGCCTTGTAGTACCGCAGACAGAAACCTTAAACTTCGCGCACGCCTACCTAAATTGCACGAACTACCAGCTAAGAAAATTGAACAACTCAATCTCCACAAAAAAAAACACCTACTGTCGAAGCCAATTATAGAATATACCAGGAAAGATAGCAATCCCAAAAAACTCACACAAAACTGTTCCAAATCTATCACCACTGCTAGTCTCAGTACCACGAACCCCAAACCTGAAAGTCACAAACATCATCTCAAAGGTGCGCTCATTAACGCTAGGTCGCTAGTAGCACATGCAACAGAGATTTCAGATGACATTCTCGCAGACAACCTCGATTTCCTGGCTATCTCAGAATCGTGGCTTCATGATGCAGCAGGCCCTGCCCTATCATTAGCAGTTCCAGACAATTATACCATCTTACGAGCAGACGGACACACCTCTCGAGGTGGGGGCCTAGCTATCATAGCCAAGCTTAGTCTTGACATGAGAATTACCACAACCCCTATTTCGAAATCTTGCGAATGCCTTGCGGTCAAAATTGCCACCGCTAACTCCCAAACACTGAACCTCATCCTTATCTATAGACCTCCAGGTCCTACTGGAACCTTCGCTGAGGATCTATCTACAACCATATCCAACAACCTAAAAAGCACCTCCCAAACAATAGTGCTAGGGTACTTCAACTTAGGCTATAATGATGCTAAGGATATCCAGTCCACAGCTACAACTCTGATCCTTGAAGAACTGGGTTTCTCCCAGAAAGTTAACCTTCCCACTCATGACAAAGGCTGCATCCTAGACTGGATAGCGGAACATAACTGTGGAGTAACCATCACAGAAACTGTACCCCAGATCTGGACTGACCACCATCTATTACTATTCACAGTAGCTACGAACTCGGCCACGGCTCAGTCCCCACTTGCCCCTCCCATGCCCACGAGGAACAAAAAACTTATGACGGCGGAAAAATTGCTGCCCATCATAGTAGATGGTGCAAAATGTAGTCCCCGGCAAATGCATTTTCGTTGCATACAAGCTAAAACTGTTGGCTTTGCCAATGCTACTAAACCCTTTAAACAGGCCTGCAGTGAAGGACATGCATAGTGCTTCTAAATGGAGTGGCTAAAGGCAGACCTAGTTGAGACATTTTGATTGCACAGGTTACAGCTCCAAGTCATTAACTCGGAATGCTTTGAAAAAACACTGGCAGGTACTGTAAGGCTTGAAGTGAGATCAAAGTTCCCATGAGGTGTTTTGGGCAGAGAGGGGCAGCGAATGGCCATAGAGATTAGCATGGCAATAGGTGGCAAATAACCAAACGCCTACTCGTATGCCATTTCTCCTGATTTGTTCTATAAGGTGAGTTTTGGCTTGTACACAGCTCAGTCGCCATCTAATAGTCCAAACTAAACATGTTACTCACATCTTGCCCGGCAGCCCCCTGGCTAATGGCCCGAGGCAAAGGGCGGCTCCTACAGCAGCGGCTCCAAGGAGTGTCTATAGGTGTCCGCAAAGGAAGCCAACAGACAGCAACAAAACTAAGTGTGGCATGGGTGGGGTGTAGAGCAATTACTCTACTCCAGAAAGCCCTTGCCACTCTACCTCACCTCTCCATAACGTAGACTGCCATAGAATTAAGCCATGCATTCATAGAGATTTGTGACCACAAGCCTAATTCCATTCTTGGCCTGACTGTAAATGTTGCATTGCATTACGCACTAACACACTAGCCAATGTTAACTAGTGCCACACCTATACAGAAATGTTAAGATTAGCCTGCGTCATCTTTAGACAGGATTAACAATGTTAGCATGTGCCACACTTAGATGGAATTCTTAACTTTAGCTTGCGTCACATCTAAACAGGATTATGATTAGCATGTACCGCACTTAGATGGAATTCTTAACGTTAGCCTGCATCGCATCTAGCTAGAGATGTGAATGTTAGCATGCGCCACACTTGGATGAAACTGTGAATGATGGTAAGTGCAACACTTGATTGGAATCGTGATCACTAGCCTGCCTCACATCTAGACAGAATATTGAAAATTAGCAACGATGGAATAGTGAATGATAGCAAACATCAGACATAGACAAAACTGCAAGGACAGCATTGCCAACTAACCAATCCACTAACAATTTCATCCCTCTGCATACACTTCTCAAACTCTAACCAAACGCAACCACAAGCCTAAAACGCAGCAATCCGCACTAACTTCACTTCACTGCAACAACAAAACAAACCCCACATAGACTTGCACAACAGCACACAACAACTACCGACCGTAACACCCCAAGCCCAGCCGACGGACCCACCGGGCTGAGGCTGTCATCAGCACATCACTGCTCTCTTGCACTTTTCTAGCTTATTCCCACTAACTTAATTTTCTTGTATTTACACGTTTAAAAATAATTGGGTGTGTGGACGGATTAATGTGGCTGGTAAACTGTTATTCTGTAGGGCTGCCTGGCTTCCCCACCTCCTCCCTCGCCGTCAGCATCCCACCTGCATGACACCACATCCAGAAAATGCTGGAGCCTGTTGTCTGGCTGTACGTGAGTTTGTGCTTCCACGCCGTCCAAGATGGAGCAGCCGTGGACCATGCAGGACGAGCCACAGCTTTCACAAATTCTCAGAATCCAGGCTACCATGTCATGGGTGTTGTGGGATTGGTTCGTCCACGCTACTGCTGAGCTTTGTCAGTTTCCCTCGTCTTGTAGGGGTGGGGATGAGCTGAGTAGGCCGTAAAGATTCTGCCCAACCACCCCCTCGTAATGCCAGGGCAATTGAATATGAACTCCACAATCCCCTATCATGACATCACAGAAAGTGTATGGTATCTGGAAAAAGAATTGGGCGGATTCAGTGAAAGTCATACACAACATAAACGAGCTCTGTTGCATTGTCTTGTTCTGTAATGCTCTGTCAAACGTTCACTGCCTTTTTAATTGAATTTTATATATTTGGTAATGTTTTGGGTTCCATTCTTGATTAGAAAGTGTTTTTCTAAGTTTAGACACGAAGGTGGCTAGTTTGCTGATGCACAAAATTCTTGTAATATGTTGATCATTAGAAATATTGACTACCTTGTTTTTTCTTTTCCTTCCGTTTTAGAGTTTGAAGGATGCTGCTTGAACCTGTACTTTTCTATCAAGTTGAAGAATGATGCATTCATGGCTCTATAAAACGAAAATGTAGTTTACTTGCTGGTTGTACTTCAAATAACGTCTATGTAACTTCATTGTTCAATAAAATACTCTTCTGGCTGGCTATGAAATATCTAGTGTGTTCGTGCCATTGACAAAGATTATCACCTGTATGTTACTAGTGATGGGTGTCCACTACCTCAGTTTAACCATTTTTTTTTTCTTCTCCATTTCAATGATTTTTTTTAAACTGGATTTTTTGTAATTCTCAATTTATCTTCGTCACAATTGTATACCGAGTCTGCATGGTCTGTAGATTGAAGGGACACTTTTGTAAAGGTTAAAACCAATTTATCAGATGTCCGTTCTTCAAAGGACCTTACAAGCTTATTTTTTTTTAATCTGGTGAATCACGATTGTGAAATGTAAAGCAGCTTTCACTTTGGCATCCACTCCACCTGAATGGTACCACGCTGACCCTTTCAAAACCTCAGGGACTCCTATGCCAGTCTTGTTCCCCTCCACAACAGCCGAAAAATGGACAAAGCTTAGTCTTCCCTTCACCATCCACTAAATGGTCGGCAAAAAAAAGAGCATTTGCTTCCTTTCATCCCAGGTTTCCTCAAATCCTTACACAAAGAAAGGAAATTTAGGAGGGGAAAGTGGTAAGACTAAGGGTTAATGTGGGAAATGGTGTGTAGGAAGATTAAAAGGGAAAACTAATGGAAAAAAGAGCTCTAAGATTTGTGGAACGAAAAACCACGCAGTGAAACAATGGTGGGGCCTACAAAGGAAGCACAACAACTTTGCCGAAAGAAATGTTAATCTTTATCCGAAAAAGCTCTTGCTGTTCTGTCGCTCTAATGCACCCAAATTCCAGATGTGAGCTCATTCTGTAAATTCCTTGCTACAGTGAGCGAAGCACTTCTCGCAAATCCTGTAACTGGGAGTTAGCGGGTGCCTTTACAGCACATCAAACTCCCTTAGGCATTTCGGGCCTCCAGATTGTCCACCTTGACATCTCACACGACTCAAACTAATGTGAGCACTGGAAACTCCTGTAATCCTATACATGTTATGGTGGGGTTAAAAAGACTTGAATAAACATTCACCAGAAATGTGAAAGTAGAATAGTCTGTTTGAGCCAAGTCACACATTCCACAACACCACCTTGTAGCCATCGCTGAAAGTTAACCTCCAGTTCTGTATATTAATAAGTCATAATTTGTAGGTCTGCACCATATTTTGCACAATTACCTGTTGGGACCCTCCAGACATTACTGGCTACATGACATTTGGTGTCACAACCCCTCTTACCGCACCCCCCTGGATTTTAGCACCTTCACACGAGAAGGTTGACTGAAATCGCAAAAACATCAATGTGGTTGTAGAAGGACCGGTCTTGACATGTGAAACAAAACTAGAGGCCCCTGTCTGACATCACCACGTTTTAAGGCCCTAGGATGCACGGTTTCCGAGATAATTTGCACCGCAACGAACTTACCACACCAGGTTGAGGCGACTGGTTGGGAGAGAGCACAGAAGGTCCCACTATGCAGCAGCGCATCAACTCTTGCCTTCCACCAACATCTCCTCTGGGGTATGTCCGCCAGCCAGCCACACGCACTCCTCAGTGTAGTTTACTTCGGGGTGCAAAGCAAATCAAGCGATAAACGAATTGTAACAGCAACCTAGATGATCATGATTAAGACTTGATGAGTTATGTCTGTCTGCAGAACGTGTTCGGAGAAATGGTACTTTTTTGCTAGTCCCTCATAAGGGTGAAGCCAGGTAGTTGCCCTGACAGCCTTGCAAAATGTCAAGTCTTTGGTTGGTGGAGCGATGTAGCACTGCCCTTTAAGACCAAGGCAATTTCCTGGAGAATTGCATTTGCAGATCGGCTAATTTGCACACCACAGTGCCTCGCTGATGGGGCTCAGAAGTGGAGGTGAATTTCCAGCAATGACTATTGGGTGGAATTGTGTAATGTTTGACTGGGTCAAATGACCTATTCTACACATTTTCTTCAATCTTACTAAAGACCTGTTTGTCATTAAGATTTTATTTGGACCAACTCTCACAATTCAAGTGTGAAAATATATTTGTCGCGTTTTTTCCCTAACGTTTGTTCTTTAGTATTCCCAAAAAAGGACGTTTTAACAACCGATCCCATTAGAAACCACCCTCCACCCCCTCCTCTCAGCCCAGTTTCTTGAACGTGTAGGCCTACCAGCTAAAAAGATAAGTTTTTGATCATGGAGGCTCCCCTTTACTATGTCTGGTGTGCAGTTTGTTTACCATGTCCAGAAGCGTTGCTTTAAGGAGGTAGATCTTGTGGGGATGTTGGCAATGGAATGGGGCAACCTCCTCATGGACTTGCAAAGTCTCTGGTTCCTCGCTTGCCCTTTGTTTGTTTATTACTGCCTTCTCTGTTGCTGCCCACGTCATTCCTGTAACCGTTAGCTTATTAAGGGTACCTTGGGGCACTTCCAGAAGATAGCCAAATCTCTTATAGTTCGCGAGACACTGCATGGCTATCTCATTCGTATGTCTTCTCTCTTTCCCACCTGGATGCACCCCCAATAATTGGAATGCCTCTTCGGAATACATTCCAATTTACCCGTTTACAGGTCGCTGCATGCCAAAAGCATCCTTTTGCTGACAAAGCATGTGCCAAAACCAGACTGCTTACTCGCTGCACCCCTGACGTGTGTGTCTGTGTGTGTTATCCTCATCATATTTAGCTTCCTAGGCGTTATGTAGACGCGTTGCAGGATGTTGCATTGGATCAATTTAAACTCTGCATTTCTGGAGACCTTTTTAATTTGTGAGCAAATCTTGGACCACAGCTTCACATCTATTGCCTACCTTATGTCCCTGTCCCATTTTGCCTTCACATATAGTTGGGGTGAGTTGTTGCCATCTTTTAGTGGAATGTATTTTCACGATATTGCATGGATATCCAGGCATTTTTATTCAACAGGAAATCTGCTGAAGTACTTTGTCAGAATTCTGCCAATAAACTCATTGACTTATGTGGTGTGGCTTTGTGTTAAACGGGTGGGGAGGGGCCTGGCATAGGGGATTAGTGTAGGGAACATGGGGGTTTGCAGTGGACCCACACAACCCCTAAAAATTAAGCAAAATGTCTAGTATTGTTTGCCAGAATTCAGGCAGTGTAAAGTACTCTGGTAGAATTCCTGTCTCAAAAATAACATGGAACCATTGCACGGCGTTCTGTTCCTGTGGTAAACATGGATTGAAGGACAGGAGTGATTTGGCGCTTCTCTAGTAGGGAGTTTTGTTCCCTAGAGTTTTGACCAATCGTGCAAAATTTAGGATCTAGCAAGTATACAACTAGTTCCTCCTGCAAGTTTACCATCCATGCTATTATATGTAGAAGCCACTGCAGATTCATGATTGTGTTTCTCCCCACACAAAGCAGCACTGGTCTTGATGGACCAGGTGCAAGGTCTGTTTCTGTATCAGTTCGTGATCAACTTGCCTAGTATTTTCTTATTTTGCGCGATATCAGGTGGTATGATTTCACATCGACTCAGATCCTTCCTGGGCTTTAACAGGACCACTATTATTTATTCCATCAGGGACTCGAGTAGAAGTCCTGTCTGGAAGGCGTAGTTGTATAGCGATTTCAATTGAGGAATCAAGTCTGCTTATGTTGTGTAAAATTCCACCGGGAACCATCACTTATTGGTGTTTTCCCTATCCCAAGAGTCAACTGCAGTCCTAGTTTCCCCTTCTGTCACTGGTCCCATTTATTCTGCAGTATCTTCAGCCATTGTTGTCAGACGTGCTTGGCCTAGTGTCTCCCTCATATCTTCAGCTTCCAGGGGTCCCCCTGTTAATGGTATAAATTAACATAATAGTTAAGCCCTCTTACAGCGTTACTACATTCCCCGCTTTGCTATACTATGGTTTATCGTACCCCTCGGTTCTTCCCTTAGCAGAAGCCAAGCTAACAGTTGGCCTGCCTGATCACCTTCTCCATGGATCTTTTATCTCATATTGTGTGTAATTGTTTCGTTCATGTGCTTGGGCCTTACAGGCCCATTCCTGTAGTTCTGCCCCACAGTAGCACTCTAGCCAGTTTGCCTTTTAGTTGCCATACACGGTTCTGAGTTTGTCAGATTGTGTCGTAAATTGGATCCCGGTGGGGGTGTGTGGGGTGACTAGATATTTCCCTCTGATAGTGACCTTGGATGCCTCCCAGATTGTGCCATAATTATCCACTGACTATTCATTCAGTTTGAAATTATTTACAATCTCCTGATCTTCTAAATATCTTAACTGTGAGTCTTGTACAGACCCCATTCTTGCAGAGTTCAAGGGGTTTTGCCTTTATGATCTGATTCTCCTGTGGGCCCATCTGTCTCTGCACCCCCTCCCCCACGCCCCCTTTCATTACTTCTGTCATCTGTGAAGCGATGTCTTCCTGCACTCTGTTTCCACCTTCCGTGCCTCCCACTGCATATCCTTTGACTAACCCCTGGGTCTACATTGATGAGAAGGTCTCTGCCTGTGTTCTTAGAAGATTCAGTGGACCAACTTCCCTCTATTTCCCACCACACCCATGCCTCTTCTGGGGAGTTGCAGGACTGTTGCTTGTCCCCTTGAATGATCTTCATCCTCGCAGGCTACAGCAACGTGTTTTGTACCATTTTCCTCCCAGGATTCATTTTATTTCCTCAAAGTTCTTAGTTGTTGCACCGGTTTCGTATAATCTGAGAAAAAAACGGACGGATCCATTGTCCACTCGTATTGGGCCATGCCTCCAGGCCATCTGTAGGAGTGCGTCATTATGGTTGAAGATCACCGTTCTAGGTCTGGCTCCAGGCGGAGGCCTGTGTGCGCGAGCTCTTGCGCCTCTGCGAACCAATTCGAATGTAGCCTTTCAAACTCAGTTGTCTTGTAACCAGGTTTCTAGAAATAATTCCGTAGATCCTCCCTCCTCTGGGAAGGCCTATTATGCACAAATACATTTTATATGGTGAATCCCGTACCTTTATGCTGAGCTGTCCGTTATAGTGGGCTCACAGCCTTATAGTTGCTGTCCAGAGACAGTCGTCGGAGCGTGTGCAGTCTCTGATGGTCTGAATCCCCTCCCTGCAGTGAGTAGAAGCAGGCTCATTGCCTTCCTGTTTCTGACTAAAACGCCACCCAGGGTAACTTCAGCAGGTCCTCATGGCTGTTGACATGCTTGTGCCGGGTCTGATCCATATGGCATAGTTCTGGCTGCTGCCCTCACTTCTGTGGGCAGGGTGGTTCAATGTATAGACTCTTGCCTCTTTGGCAACCGCCTCTATATTCTTCAACGTGGGTTGGCCAACAGTCAGGGGGTGGGGGGAGTAAATCGTGGGACGGGAGCACATCTACACTAGGACTGCCCACCTACTGACTGAGCCCGAGCTCCTGAGACGGCTGGAGACTGCCCCAACGGCAACGAGGAGGCAAAGAGGCCTGCGCTGCTGTAGTGCCCCGGGCGGGGGAGGAGGAGCGAACTGACGCTGCAGACTCCCAGGAGTTGTGAGTGGGGACAACCGAGGAGACCCTGAGCGCCCCGGGGGTGGTGGAGGTGGATGACGCAAATGAGTACACAAGGCCTCGAGTCTTGACTCAAGTGGCCGTGCAGAGTTTTGCTGCAGGGGCTCGTACTGTGGTGGACAGCGTGGGGGAGGAGGCACTGTTCCTCCCACTCCCAGCCCCCAACTGACCCACAGCACATCAACAGCGCCTGGGGGCTGGGCCCCGTGTGGCAGAGGGCTGCACACCTACTCTGATAGAGCGGGCCGGTGTAACGTCACTTTTTGCTATCTGTCAGAAAATCCTATCGGTAGGAAAATCTGACAGGAATGGTAATGTCATTTTTTGCTACCCGTCAAAATCCTACCGATAGGAAAAAGTGACGGGGGTAGGTAAAACTGACAGCCTGACCTGTCATTTTTTCCTACCCGTCAGAAAATCCTACCGAGAGCAGGCATTCGCCAACCCACTCGGGTAGGAAAAAGTGACGGGTAGGGACATCGGACAGCCCCACGGTCATTTTTTCGGTAACCCTACATATTATCCCCACCAAAAATATTGCTGTATATATGGTGGTCTTGCCATAGGCAATATTTTGGGGGGGAGGGGGAGGGATAATTTGTGGGAGCGGGGGATGCGGGGGTGTCCCCCATACATTTAAAAATAATGCTGGGGTTGCGTGGGGTGTCCCCCGCAGGGTCCATAGCTCAATATCGCTGCAAAAATACGGCGATATTTTTGTATATCAATATTTTTGCGTGGATATTAACACATGGAACCATTTTTTCCTACCCGTCAGAAAATAATACCGAGAGCAGGCATTTGCCTGTGTACCGGGTAAGTGGAGTAAGAGGTTATGAAACAATTCCTCTTTTTTCAGTTTGATGACACGCCCAAGTGGATTGAAACTTTTTGGGTCACTGTACTGCCTCAAAGTGCATTTTAAGGATGGCAGCTTGTGCAATCTCTATATGCCCCACCAGTGCTTTACTATTTTGATCATTAGTATTGCGAAGACGCAATACAAGGACATGATTGTTGACGGCTATAAGCTCAAACAATGTTCAAATTGGAGAGTTGCTAACAGGATGAGCTTTGTCTGCACCTTTTCTGGCAACATGTCACACAGTACTTAACATTTCCAATGATATGGACATTTCAATATGTAATGTTAAAGGTACTTATATAGCGCACTGTCGCCAAAGGAATTGCTACCCATGCTGTCTGGCGGATCTGTAAACAGGATGAGGGCGGGTAGGGTTAGTCGAGGAGGAGGGGAGTAGAAGAGTGGGAGAAGTGGTGTGCTGTTGGCAGCTTCAGCTCGTTATACACCGAGTGCTGGGCTTTGGTGCAAGTATCGGATCGGGCGAGGCCTTGTGTGTTGTAGGTTCGCTCTGTGTTGTTGGTGTGGTAAAGTGCGTGGGGATTGCTGGGATAGAAATGGTTTTGTGAGTGGTTTTGAGTATGCAGAAAATTGAGGGTTACGTTAGTGGTGTCTGTATCCTGGTCCAGGTACTTCTGGTTCCGTTTGGAAAAATGCCACGACCTCCGCGCACATAGGGTACATATCTGCATGCAGGTGTGCACTCACTTTTTTATAGCTCGCATGTACTCATACAAGAGGTTGCAGTAATGGGGTACACTAATATGGATGAGAAGAGAATTCAGGGAAGGACATAGAGAGAGGGGTATAGGGAAGGAAAGCCGACCGCGGCTTCATTGATTTGTTGGTGGCTCTGCAGCTGTGCTCCTGCTGAAGCCGTGTTCCTGTGAGGGCACTGCCTCGCTGATGGCATTCTCCACCCTCTTCTGCCGAGGTCAGCGCAAGGCAAAGCCTGTGCTCTATGCAGCTCTCTGCACGCATGCACAGGGACCTCACGTTTACTTCCGCTCAGGCCTGCATGTCTCTGGGGCGCAAGGTATGCACAGGCACAACTTTAGCCACCAGGGGCATCATGCATCAATTATGTATGGGTCGCAGTCTGCGTGCAAGCAGCGGAGACGAGGCAGGGAGTGAGACAATAGCCATTGGAACTCTTTAACGACACACTCCAGGCCATCATTAACCAGCATTAACTCTTAAGAACATCCAGCCCCTCCGCTCCATCTACACACACGTCCATCCCATCCTCGATGGCCTCTCAAATTCACACACTATACAACCACTCGCTGGCGTATTTTCTATGACACCAAAAACTCACTTTGAAACCCTTCCTTCTCGACACTGATGAACCCAGACCCTAACAACTATTATTCGAGGCATAAACGACAATACACAGAGGCAACGCATTTGCCTCCTAAAGACCCAGACACCGTTGTACTCACCAGCATTACATCAAGCACATAACCCCCTCTCACACAGAGACCATCAATCTATCAAAGAAATAACCCACCTAGCAATCTCTTCTGCAAGCGTCCTAACATCTGACTCTAAAAACACAAACTATCCATCTCCTTCCGTACACAGCAACATCTCCAACGATACGGACCCGTCTATCCACCACCAAAACAATTCACTGCAGTTTCTTTCGCACCCACACAGCATACCCACTATTTTCTGTAAACTGTTTGCCAACATAAACACCTTACACCCCAGACTGCCCCATTGTAACAAGCTCACAATCCGTCTGCATGCAAACCCCACCGCTGGTCTCACAAAAAAGCCGAACTCGGCCAAGTCACCCGATGTTTCCAGCAACTGAGCGCTAGTTACCCTCACTAATATAA
This sequence comes from Ambystoma mexicanum, assembly GCF_040938575.1. Classification (NCBI taxonomy): domain Eukaryota; kingdom Metazoa; phylum Chordata; class Amphibia; order Caudata; family Ambystomatidae; genus Ambystoma; species Ambystoma mexicanum. The sequence continues at coordinate 384,459,089 of NC_090925.1, forward strand.
TTGCCACCTGTTGAACACATCACAATTCCATACACCCGCCCTCCCCGCATCTCTCCTCGTCAAGCTTAGCCACTTCGTGATCACCAGCTGCACAAATGCCATTTAAATTTCCCCCAAAAGTCCCATTCTCTCGTCCTTCACTATATGAATCCCCTCCAATACGAGACGCTACAATACCCCTGGTCACACATAGCCTGACCGCCTAGTCCTTCCAAGTCACACCATAGCTATCTACACACCTTCATAACCCTCCAACAATTCCCTTGATTACTTGTGAACTGATTCACCCATTACCCACCTACTGGCAGCACGAGCGCCTCTAAGACAACCCCCATTTCAAGGAAGTTTCTCCTCTTAAACCATTACTCCATTTACTCCATCCAACCCTCTCGCTAGCAATCGCAACTTAAAACCATACATACAACCCAAGCTCTCCTCTTCCTTTCACTACCTCCTGCTGGTACTATCCTTCTTGAAATGCATCCACCTGGCCCCTCGTTGTACAACACCTCCCCCGCCAAGACTGTCACTAACGAAAGGAACATATAAGCCACCTCTGTTAGTCTATCCACCTATACCCTCGGTACATACTTCTACTTTCCATCTCTTCCCTTCATTCACCCTTCCACTTACTCCTGCCAGCCAAGGTACGTACAGGCCTCACCCATTCACTCTTCTCTCTCTCCCCCCCCCCCGCTGCCCTCTACTCTGTTGCGCCTCTCTCGTATTCTTAAGCCCACTATTCTAGCCTCCTCACTTCCTACCCCCTCCCTTGTCCCCAGTACGCACCGGCCTTCTTCTCTGCTCTTCAGAATGAGAGTCCTCAGTGCAGATATTGTACTTTAAAAACAGGGAAAATGGAAGTAGCGTTTAATGAAGGTAGTCATTGCCCTTTTTTGAATTTGTAACGTTCATGGTAAACATCGCTTATCTACTTAAAATTATACATAAAAGAATCAACTGTCAAGCACCAGCACACACAGGGTCCGCGACGAGGCGGGCCCGATGCCACCAAGGTCTGGGCCTGCACCTGGCAGCCCTGTGAGGCCTTCGCCGAAGAGCCAGACGCTCTGCAGGTAGCCGGATTTACAGTCCCCCCTCGCAGGTTTTTGTTATGAGCGGGGCGGGGGATATCCAGAGGGTGCATTTAATGCAAAGGTTAGTGAGCCGACCAGGCTTTTTGGAACACTTCCTTTAACTTTAATATTTCCAATATATCTTCTATCGCACGCGACGCAGAACAGCACCACCCGACTGCTTTCACAGGCTTGCTTTCACAGGGGGAGTAGGAGCTGTGCTTTATTTGGCTTTCAAAAATGCATATACATAGCGCATCTGATCACCGCTTATTGAGGGGGCGAGCGGATGAGAGACTGCTATTTCGGCGCCCCTGCCCCCAATGCTTCACTACACACAAACATCACAGAGGCAATATGCCCTGGTCTTTCTACAGCACAATTCCAACCATGGAAGTGACTTTTGAATAAGTTGCCATAAGTAAGCAAAATGGGGAACAAAAGCAAATGTAAGTTATTTAAGAATAAACATACCTCGAAAGGCAGCAGCAGTACTACTCAGGTATTCTACACCTTTCACTGTCCAATTCAGCAAACAAAGTTGGGCTACTACTCCCCAAACCTGTGCATATAAACATTTCCCTGCCTCCCACTATCCAGCCTTGCCTCTGGACAGCCCCTCACACCTTGCCCCAGTATCCGCCAATGTCCTTCTGCCATCCTCTTCACCCCAGCATGCCCTCCCTTTTATCACACACTCCCATTTGCCAGGCGCCCCTTCCCCTTGGAGCTGCCTGCATCCCTTCCCCTGAAGCTGGTGAATCTCCATGGCTGGTGGGGGGCTCACCGTTAGGTGTGGGGGCCACCAAGAAGCCAATGTAGACAGGTCTGCATATAGACTGGTGCAGCAGAGGTCCACTGCACACTTTACATACGCTACAAGCTTCTGCATTGTGGAGCTCGTATTTATTATGTCAAATTTAATATGGAACTCCAAGTTCCAGGGTGCAACACGCGGTGGGCTAAAATTATAGGATTGTCCTACTATTTCATACACCATGAGGAGAAACTGTACGATTTGGTCACAGAACAAGTATGTTGATAATTCAGGGTATCTGCCAAAAAAGATGTTTTTGGAGGGGACACCATTGTGTTACCTGACTGGCATACTTTTGTGTGTGTTCAGTGGTTTGTGAAAAATGGCGGTAATTCTGCTACTGCACAAAAAAGTGGCAGTAATGGAATTCCCACTTTTTGCCGTGCCACTGAACTTGTAATGAGGCCCTTTTAAAAGCAGCACACTTCAGCTCAGTTGGGTGTGTGTTTGTGTGAGCTATGGGATGCTTGTGTGAGCTAGGGTTTGCTCAATTGATACAGTGGGCGGGCATCAAGAAGATGAAATCTAGGGTTGTGTTTTTTTTGTGGTGAGCTATGTTGGGTTGGTGGTGAGCTGGAGAGAGGAAAGGTTGGGAGTGTACTGATGCAAGCTGGGATTGGTGTGTGGATTGGTTTGCTGAGGCAGCTTATGGTGCCCTGGGTGAGCTACAATAAGTATTGTGCCAGGGCAAGCTAGGCCGGGAGGTTTATGTACTGGAGGGAGCTAGGGTGGATATGTATTGTGCAGGGATTAGTTGGGGTAGATGGGTGGCGTGCTGCGGAGAGCTAGGGTGGGTCGGTGTTATGCGGAGAGCTAGGGTGGGTCGGTGTTATGCGGAGAGCTAGGGTGGGTCGGTGTTATGCTGGGTAGCTAGGGCGGGGTGATGTTGTTGGGTAAGCTTGTGTAGCATGCGGCAAAGTGGTTTGTTGAAGTTTGGTGGGGTGTGTGAGGTTGGGTTAGGTGTGAGGGAGGTTGTGTGACTGGGGAAAATGGGGCGCTGGGGTGAACTCGGGGTGCTTTGGCAGTGGTTGGATAGGTGGGCTGCTGGGCTGAGCTATGTTGAATGAGTTGTGCTTGTTTTTATTGCATTTGCATTGGGGGTGAATGCTTGGCTGAGCTAGGGTTCCTGGGTGTGGTAGGTTGTGGTTTGGTTTATTCATTTGTGTTGTGCACCAGACCTGAGGGTATGAGGGCGCAGGAGCAACAAGGTTATTCACAGCTTGGTTACACATTACAATGCATGTGCTGGGGCGAGCTAGGGTTTAAGGTGCGCAAGGGTGGTTGGGGTGAGCCGCATGTGTTGCAGTGATGTAGTCAGGCTGGGAGTGATCAGGGTGTCATAGGGTATGGGGTGGGCTAGGGTATGGGAGTGAGCGTGGGTGGGTTCTTAGGGTGTGTTGGTGTGATGCTGCAACGAGCAGGGGGGATTCTAGGTGAGGAAGAGTGGGTAGAGGGTTAGGTGTGATCCTGGGGTAGCAAGTGTGGGTGAGCTATTGAGATGCTTGGATGGGTGAGCTCTGGGTGGGTTGCTGAGGCAGGCTGGGTTGGGTGGGTGGTGTTACTTTGAGGTGACCTAGCATGTGTGAGTGGGGTGTTGGGGTGAGCTATGGTGTTCTGGGGCTAGTTATGAAAAATTGGTTGTGCCTGGATGAGCTAGAGTAGGTGGGTATTGTGCTAGGGTTCTCAAGTGTATGTGCTATTGTTAGCCTAGGTGGGAGGGGTCATGGGGTCAGTGAGGTGGTGGGGTGATATTATGTTGGATGAGGCGAGCTAATGTGATGAGGTTGGGTGAGCTGGTGACATGGTTGGTCGGGTGCTGTAGATGGGGTGATGTGAGGTAGTGGGGGGGTTGGTTTGGTTGAGGAGAGGTGGTGGTTGGGTGGAATTAGGTGTATTAGTGGGGTGATTGTGGCCGGTCTGAGATTTCTGGGTGAGGGTTTAGGGTGAGGTGAGGTTGTTGGGACAGCTGGGTGGATGAAGTAAAGTGGGATTGGGTGTGGTGAGCTTTAGGCTGGCATGTGCTAGGGAACATGATGGAGGAAGGGCAAAGCTGAGGCAGGTAAGTTGTTGACCAGAACTATGGTTCCTGAGGGCATTCAAACTACCAGCGCTTTGAGATCATACTAATGATATATAGAGCGCTATATAAATAGCAAGTAACATAACATAGGACTGGGGTGTGCTCGGATGGTTGGGATTCACTACTTGGGTGATCTAGAGTGAGTGGGTTTCGGTGCTAAGGTAAACTAGACACCACCCTCCTTCATGCCACGTTCTTCATTCTGCCCAGCGCAACCAACGTTCTTCCGTTCTCAGCCTTCTTGACTTGTCAACGGTTGTTGACACTGTTGATCACTCCACGCTCCTGTCTTCCCTTGCCTCACTTGGTATCTCGTGCTGTCCTTCGTTGGTTCACCTCTTACCTTTCGTATCAATCATTTTGGTAACCTGGTCTGTAGCTGGCTCTACACCTGACTCTCTTCCTCTCCAATTTGGTGTCCTGCAGGGTTCTGCGCTTGTCCCCGATATCCCATCTCATATCTTCCTTTAATCTTTGCCTCATTTCTGTGCAGATGACACCCAACTTTTTCTCCTCTTTCTAACTGTTCTGACTCCCTCGAGGCCAATGTCTCTGCTTGCTTCTCAGCTATTAAATCTCTGAATCCACACCCACTTTCTTCACCTTAAAGCCAGTCAAAATCCGAGCTTCTATTTATTCCCCTCCTCCCTCTGCCTACCCTTCTGGTATTTCCTTCCCACCTGCTTCAATCCCCTTTATTCTACAGTGAGAAATCTTGGTGTAATCTTTGAGTCTTCACTCCCTTTCACTGCTCATATCTCTACTACTGCTTTTATTATTAATATAATGGTATTGAGGTGGACCTAGCTTTGAGAGGTATACAACAGTACAGATGCATAACGGGGCTCTTAAGAGAGGTATACAGCAGTACATATGTATAATGGAGCTCTTTAGAGGTATACAAAAGTACAGATGCATAACGGAATGCTTTTCAGAGGTAACAGAACAGATATACATCGGGGTGTAGGATACATGGAGCAAAGAGGGGTACAGCTGTACCGGGTGGTGGTGTTGAGAGGGGCAGGCGCCATCTAGTGAGTCAGTTGGTGCAAGGGGTGACGTGATGGCCTAGGTTTGAGTATGAGCGACTCCTTGAAGAGGTGGGTCTTGAGTTCCTTTCTGAATTGTAGGAGCGTGGGGGTGAGTCTGATGCTAATGAGGAGGAGGTTCCATAGTCTTGGGGCATAGACAGAGAATACCTTTTTCTGGCCCGTTCCTTTCTGCAGCGGTGGATTTCAAGTCTGCACATGTTCTGGCAACTGTTGGAGCAATGTCTGTTTGTGTGGCCGCTATAACCTTTATAACAGTTGTCGTGCCCATCCCTTCTGGTGGTCTCCTGTCTCGCCGTCCCTTCCGCTCAGTCTTGAACTCGTCTATTCGTCTCATGTTTTCTCTTCCTGCTCGTGATTCCGTTAGCAGTCACCGATGCTCCAATTTCCTTCTTTCATTGGACAACCGACTTCTCTCATTTGACAACCGACTTCTCTTTCGCTTTCTGTGCACGGTCTTCAAGGCCTTAATGGTCCTGCTCCTTCCTATCTTGCCCTCTTAACTCTCTCTACCTTCCTGCACGTTCTCTTCGCTCTGAACCTCTTCTCTGTATCTCTGTCTGCAAATCCCCTGGGCTCCATCCCGGTTTTTCTCATTTTTGTTACTTGCTCCCATACTTTGGAACTCTCCCTATCTGCTCTGCCCCCTCTTCATCGCTCCTGTGCTGCACTGGAAAATCATTTGCTTTCACTATCATAATTCGTGATTTCCATTTATTTTACTTGTCATATTATTTAATATGACATTTTATATTAAATTTTAAAATGTAACTATCCCAAACGGCATAAGGCTAGAATCTAACTACCTATCCTTTAGGAAGAAACTGAAGACACTGTTGTTCAAATAAAGGACCTGCATAAATACTAAAGACAATGTAAAGTTAATCTACTCAGGACCTGTAATTCTGCTCTGCTGTCCCATTACTTTCCTGTTGTCCTTGTCTTTATATAATGCACCCTGATGCCTGCGGGCTTCGGCGCTATAGTAATAAATACAATTTTTAAAAATTACTTTTTACCATTTTGTATCATAGTTCAGCAATTTGGCGAAAGTGCTATACAAATGTAATAAAATATGCATAAAATAGAAATAAACAAACTGACTGGCAGCCGTGCACATAAGGCAGGAATATTCCAATCAAATGCTCTGCGTTCTATTACTCCATTAGCACCAGAACCTCTTTACAGCTTACCCACCCGATATTAATTAAGATGATGCCAAAACCCCTGTCCACTCAGTCAGCCAGTAGATGGGCAATAGTCAGCCTTGCATGTGCCATCCTTAGAAATGTGTGCTTGCAATGTGTCTCCAGTGGGTGGCACTTCAAGAGGTGGCACAGGGCAGCCCATTTTAGGAAGATAGCTCAGGTGCTAGGCAGATTCTCGTAGGCAAAGTGGCATTCATCAATAGGAGGCACTAGTGCATACTCTAGAAAGGGGACAGCAAGAGAGCCTTCTCCGGGAAAGATGACCATAAGCAGAAGACTATCCCTGTCTACGGAATCCAGGTGCCTGTGGTCCAGGACTGAACAAACCCGCATTCACTTCTGATAAGGCAGGTGTGAGCATGTCCACGCTGCTCCAGAACATTCAACAGTTTCTAGTCAATAGTGAAGTCTCATTTATTGTGCGAGGCATTACATCATCTATCCAATTTCTTCACATTTCACTGAAGTTAGTCTCAGAATTTTCCTGTTATTTGGACTGTCGGATGCCTGTAGAATGAAGAGGTCCACAGAGGTGGAGGGGTGAACCCATCCTCAATGATAGGTAGAGGCTATTCTTATCTATAAATCTTCCCAGTGAAATGCCTTCTATCTCACTGAAGTACCAGGATAAAGTCGTGTTTACATCATCTTGGCTGTAAAAGGTGGGATTTTCATCTCCTTACTTCTCCCTAACATGCTCCGTAATTTGGCATTTGTGGAGGTTCTCCGTCTGTGCAGTGCCCTTAAGAGTCTGCAGTGAAGTGTAAACATGCATAGCAATCACCTTACAATTGTATTTTGAGGCTCCTTTGACATCAGAATGCTGGCCTACCTTTATCTTTGCACTGCCCCACGCAGTGATGGGTGCATATTTTTGGGGTGTTGGCAGAATGACAGATATGCAAACAGCTTCAAGCAACTCAAGTTTCATCCTGAGGACCTGCGTCTTACCCGTTCATATACAATCCAATTTTGGACACTGCCAGTCCCTCCATTTTTTTCTGTAGTCTCCCACATAGTAATTTTCATTTATTTTACTAAAATGATAACATTTGTCCAAAATCATCTTACCTCGCTATATACCTGGACGTGGCGTGGCACAGCTGAACTGCCAACACACTTCTGTGCCATTCCAAAATCCATGCCCTGTGTACATGGTGGCAGGGGAGCCGATTTATGAATTTCCTGGGGGGGGGGCCCAAATACAGGAAGTGACATCACTGGCAGTTATAGGACCACAAATTTGCATGTAGTCACCAACTTGGTGCAACGGTGCGCAGGGGGGGGGGTGGTGGTGTGGAGTCGCAGAACAGTGGGAACATTGGCTAGCATGTACTGCATATACTAAAGTCAAGTAAGAAGGAGATTTAAGCCTTCGAGTTGCATTCCAGTAGGCGATCACTGCCCCTACTCCACCCCTCTATAATCATCCAGATTGTAGTGGCCCTCAAAAAGCAGAGCAACACAACTAGGATGGGAGAATTAAATGCCGTCCCATCCTTTGAGTGTGTCAAACGTCGGAGCAAAGACTGTGCGGGTGCCTCCTACCTTGGAGCACAATCGCACTAATTTGGTGCAAATCTCGCAAGTGGGAGCATGGGAATCCCCTGTGTGTGTGTGGGCTGCAGACCCCGGATCACATGCTCACTACTTCAGTGTGAAACTCTGGCCAAGGCTCTTTGGGCAAGCATTCAGGATGGGTCTCACACCTATATAAAGAGTGTGATATATTGAGTATGCACCTCACTCCTTGGAGCATAGTATCGACCGTTGCTGGTAATCTCACAACTGAATGTACAGTTTCACTCTTGGTCATCTCAGTGACCCCATGTATATAAATGGAGTCAGTCTCCCATCTGGGAAGACAATTATATTTCTGTTAAAACACTCTGAATTGTTACTCCAGTTTTCTCGATCTATAACATATTCATTCAGTGTATGCAGGGTTGATAACTTGTGTCTGAGAGAGCTCATTGTGGGATCAGGCTCATTTAGCCTCATGGTCCCTCCAGAAGGAGTGAGCAGGTTTTAAGACTCTGCTGATTCTGCTGTCCGACAGGCTCAAGCCTTCTATCCCTTGCCCCATCATGGCTCCCAACATTATGAGCGGCATCTTATGGACAGCAGGCAGCTCCGGACATGCCTGTTGCCAATTGAATGTAGAGGGATCTACTATTTAGACACTGGGGGAGTGCCATGAATCCACACTGGTGGTGAAGAAGCACTCACCACACAGAACACAATGGTATAGTGTTGCAGTCCTGCTGAGAAATGACAATTCTGAGCATGTGAGCAGTAGGCTGGATCAGTGCTGCCCCATAAAAGGTGTAGAAGCCTCTGTGAGAAGTGGCAGTACTGGCCCAACGGTGAGAAGTGCAGTATTTTCACATTAACTATGCTTAAGAACTTTGGGTTATTGAATAGTGCTGCTACATTCTGAGTAATTCCATCCCTTTAAATATATGAGCTCTTGTATAACCATGACAGTGTTGAGTTATTCTGATGATGAGACTTGCTCAATAGTTCTGGTTCTGTATCATTAAATGTACTTCAGATCTTTAGAGTATCGGAAGGATAGCTCAGGGGCAACATGCTCGCCTTGGAAGGTAAACGACACAGAGCAACACAGGTTCACTCCATCGGTCCGCGCAACACAGGTTCGCTCCCTTGGTGTGCGCAACACAGGTTCGCTCCCTCAGTCCGCGCTTAGAAACCTCTGGGTAGTACACGCATTATAAATGACTAATTAAAATAAAAAGAAATACATCTGTTGAGAAGTGCTGGGACCTTGTCAATAAGAGTGTAGCAGCTCAACTGACAGGTACTGATGTTGTCCCATCAAAAGTATAGCAGCCCCACTAAGATGAACTAGCATTGCCTCAACAAAAGCATAGTATTTACAGAAGCCCTGTTACAGCAGTACTATCCTATCCAGAGTATAGCCAGCTAACTGAGGAGTACCAGCATTGCCCAATTTCAAATATGGCAGCTCTACTAGAAAGTGCTGGCTCATACGCCTCCGCTCCCCGCCCATAGCATTCACCCTCACCACGTGCACACTCTGAGACATGCAAACAGTCTCATTTTCCCTCTTCTTGCCCCTGCCCCTCCCTCACTTTGCATCTGTACCTCCATTTCTAAAAAGCCTTCTGGGTTGGGTGTACCTCTACATCTGTGCACTCCTCTGGGAAAGAGGGGTGCACAGATGTACAAATACACCCAACACAAAACGATTTTTAGAAATTGAGGGACATACTTGTTTTGCATCTGTGCCTCCATTTCTAAAAATCGTTTTGGGTTGGGTGTATTTGTACATCTGTGCACCCCTCTTGCCAACAGCGGTGCACAGATGTACAAATACACCCAACCCAAAACGATTTTTAGAAATTGAGGGACAGACTTGTTTTGCATCTGTGCCTCCATTTGCAAAAATCCTTCTGGGTTGGGTGTACCTCACCATCTGTGCACCCGATCGGGGGTGCCTTTACTATGAAAATCATCAAAGACATGGCTTTCTTTAATGAAAGACCTATCATTTTTGCTCTCAGCAATCCAACCAGCAAAGCTGAGTGCACCGCAGAAGAGTGCTACACTCTGACCGAGGGTCGTGGCATATTTGCGAGTGGAAGTCTCTTTGACCCAGTCACACTCCCAAGCGGAATTACTTTGCATCCCGGACAGGGTAACAATGCTTGTGTTTCCTGGCGTGGGCCTTGGTGGTGTTGCATGTGGAATGAGGCGCATACGCGAGGAAGTATTCCTTATTACTGCTGAGCTCATAGCACAGCAGGTTTCTGATCGGCATCTGCAGGAGGGCCGCTTGTAAACCATCAGAGACATCTCCCTCAAGCTGGCTGTCAAGATTGTGGAACACGCCTACAGCACCAATACAGCATCTGTCCAGCCTGAGCCCCAAGACCAGGAGGCATTCATCTGCGCCAAGATTTATAATGGGGATTATGACCCGTTTGTGCTGGAATCCTATGTATGGCCTGAGAGCGCAATGGCAATACAGACAGGGAATATGCTTTAAAGGAAGAGTGAACAATGGCACATGTGTGGCAATATCAAGCATAAGATAATATCGACTGTTCAAAAATACAAGTCTTCTAATGAATTTTATTTTACCAGGATATCGCTTTTGAATTAAAGTCACATTGTCACAAGATAAAAGTATCACTGAGACATGAAATGCTGGAATTAAAATGAACCGAATAAAAAAAAAACAACTAAGTCATGACTGAGCATGCGCAGTCAGCCGGATTTATCATGAATATTTATTTATATTTGTATAGTGCAACTTACAGCCCATGGGCATCGCTGTACGTGTATGTGAAATAAGTGCATTATTAACGTGATAATGATGCACTTACTTCACATACATGTACATATATATGTGTTATGGATACTTTCATATGTTCTGCACATTTAGTGCTTATTAGAATCATGGGACTTTATGAAACACATTGTCCGCTGTGTTTATCTTCTGGAGTCTGTGGGGTTCGTGCTGTTTGCAGTCATTTACGAGTAGCTCTTAACAGGGCTTCGCCGTGTTCTGTTACTTCAGTGAGCCTGGCTCACATCAAGTTACAGAAACGGCACCCCTGGGACCCCACAAACACAGGCACACCACATTCCTGCTGTCCAAAAATCCTATCCTTTAAGTACTGACTGAGCATGCGCACGCATGCTCAGTCAGCAAGATAGGATTTTCTGACAGATAGGAAAAAGTGACGTTACACCGGCGCCTTCCGCAGTGCAGCGGCGATCTCCATATTCATGGAGCTGGCTGACGGTGCGCCCCGGTAGCGGCTGTTGGGTAACTGCCGCCTCCCTAGCCTGACGGGGGCTTGGGTGGCCCTCCCGCACGATACTCAGTGGGTCTCTGGAGACTTAAGTCCTCATTCACCCCGCCAGACCAGTGCCGATGCAGATTTCCACCGGGAGTCTTCGTGCCCCAGCGGGGTCTGCAGCCGGGCGAAGTAATTTGCAGCTGGGAGCGTGATCCTGACCTTGGGAGTCCACCATGGGGTGAGGAGCCCCCTCTATTCCCCCCCCCCCCCTTTGCAGGTGCTGCCCCATCCAACTGGACTAATCCACACGATCTTTGGCTCCATAGCACAGAGTCCAGGCCAGTGCTGGGGCCCCCAAGGAGGACAAACGGTTGTATGCCCCATCCCTGAGGGGTTGTGACTGCCCCCTCTCTTTCACCCCTCCCCCCCACTGCAGCGGCGGCCCCCCTGCTTTCCTGAAATGAGACTACAACCAAAGAGACCAGCAGCGGCTGGAAACCCAAGGGCCCTCAAACATTGAACCTGGGGGAGAGGGGGTCCAGACCTTACCGGCTGCAACGAACCCCAGAAAGATGGGCACCGAAAAGAGTACAAGACCACTTTGTGAACTGAGTGGCGGTACTGTAAAGACTACTATGTGGCAAAGGGCAGTAATCCGCAATCCTGCTTAACTTTCTCCCAGAAGGAAGGGCTAAGTGGAAGCGGAGAAAAGATGTTGTCGCCCTGTACTACCCCCTGCCCCCGGCAACCCCAGGCATGGGGGGGCCTTCCTGGCCCAGAGGAGGTCCCTTCGACATCTGCTGGGGTGCCCAATGTTGAAACTTAGTCTGGTGCTGGCAGAGATGAGGTCCAGCTTTGCGTCCATCAACATGAAGCTTGATAGAATGGCATACAAAGTCGACTATGCAGGAGCGCATCGGTAAGTAGAGCAGGCGAACATCTGAGGAGGCGCACAGAGTGGGGGCCTGGCGAGGTAACGGCAAGGTAACAGTCGACTCTAACGCTCCAGAGGGACATCAGCTCTATAAAAAAAGATCCGGGGTTGGGGTTCCCTGAGTCCATCCCTCAGCAAAACATGGAGGTCTTCATGGAAAAATGTATACAGGATGTGCTGCAGGTGCCACCACTCAACACAATTCCTAATCGAAAGGGCCCAGTGACTCCTAAACTGGGCCGGAGCCCCTGCCCAATAATTGCTTGCTTACTGAACTACAGAGACTGCAACACTCTTCTACCCGTATTTCACCCCCTTGGTCCAGAAGGTTTGCCTCTTTCCTGGCGGCAAAACGTGATCTCCATGACCATGGATTACAATATGCCATGCTATATCCATTCAGGCTGCGGGTGCAGCATGGAGGCCAGGCGCACTTCTTCACCAAACCCGGAGCATTGCAGGACTTCCTGGAGTGGCTACCGAGGAAGCGAGGCGCCTCTTGAATCTGAGTTAAGAGACCATGAGCTGATACCTATTTGGGACTGAGCATTTCTGTCTACATGGGAAGACGACCCCTCACGAACTGAGATCAATGACAGCCCCACAAACTCAATGCCTCTATACAAAATGTCTCCTGGTGGGTTATAGATATGCTAGCCCTTGTAATGAATCAGTCCAGCTGATGAGTTAAGTTGCTACTGTGAGTGCCTTCCACTAATGACTGAACTGATGTACGGGCCCTTGGGCAGCGGTGTCTGGTGCCCCTTGATGATTTGGGTGATTGGGATGGTATGGGGTTGGGGGGAGGAACTATTCACTGCAAGTTGGGGAGGGCACTTTGGGCGTTATGTGGGGGGGGGGTGGGCAGGAGGTGGAGGTCAGAAGATCGCCTGAGGATTGGTGGCAGTTAATAGTACAAAATGATTCACCTCATGAGTTTAGGCTCCAGCTGCTGTCTGGTACAAGTGTATATTGAAGCAGGCTCGGCCTGTCAGAAGCAATTGTGGGGCATGGAGAGCGGTTTGGTGATCTGGAACGTGCGCGGGCTTAACCCATGCAAGGCCCACAAGGTGATGCAATACTGTTAAAGACAAGCAGCCTGGGTGGCCCTCCTGCAGGAAACCCACTTGGCATGTGGGGGTGAATAAGCAGGTCGCCAGGTCCTGGGGGGAACTGCAAGTATACTACTTTTCTGCCTACTTGGCTGGGGTCATGATACTAATACACAAGTCATTCATGTTCCGTATCACGGAAACTGAGATAGACCCAGCAGGAAGGTATGTGATTGTCTCAGGATGCAGGGGGACCACTTTCACGTTTGTTAACATATATGCCCCAAATGTGGACAACCCCTCTTTTCATGATTCGTTATTAACCAGATGTCACAAGTACTTCCACACCAATATAGATTGGGCGGGAGACCTCATCACCCTAGATACGGTTAGAGACCTCAACTGGTAGTACTCGCCGGTGATCCTGAGTTGCGGAAACAGTGTGGTCAGGGCATGGTAGAGCTAGAGGATGTATGTAGGGTACTTCGGCAGGAGGGCAGGGAGTACTTGTTCGATTCAACTGTTCATAACACCTCCTCGCAAATTGACTATTTCCTAATGGACTTGCCTCATATACGTAGAACAGTTGACTGTATCATTCTCCCCAGAACATTATCAGACCACTCGCCGGTCCTCTGGTCATTGGATTCGGGCGTTGCAGGTATCCCTCGACCCTTCTGGAAATTCAAAGCCGTGGCACTATCGGATATAGTGCTCAGAAGTGAAGTGTTAAGCTTGTTCAAGTCATACTTCCAGGAAAACCTGGAATCCATCACCACAATGTGCTCAACATGGGAAGCTTTAAGTTGGTCCTGGAGGGAGGTGCCTGTTGCTGGAACTGGGGATGTTGAACATACGCAGGCAACTATCTGAAACGGAGAGGGAAATCAAGTGCTACGAAAGCAGTGTTGGGGGAAGGAGGGAGGCCGTCCCCGGGGCTGACTTGAGGGATGCATTAGACCGCTTTAACAACTGGGCCCAACACAAAAATAATTGGGCACATCCAGCAATGGCTCATCTGTATGGGTAGGAGGGGAGTCAATGATCTGATGTGAGTGGGGGGTTTGGAGGGGCTACAGACATTACCGCTTTCCGAGCGCAGGGGGTGAAGTAGCCATTCTGGACACATTATACATATACTATGAACACCTATATGCATCTAGGGGGCCGCTTCTGGCAGATGAGCTGGAAAGCTGTGTGGGCAAGGCGTCTTTGCCGGTACTGCAGCAAGAGGTGCTGGCTGAGCCCATTACGCAGTAAAATATTCTGCTCGCAATACTTGCCCTGCCCTTCTCTAAAGTGCCTGGCACAGATGGAATCTGGCCCCGAATTCTATAAGGAGTTCTGTCTGGAGGTAGCGCAACACTTGCTGTCGGGATGTGAGAGGAGGGGTTAAAAGTGGGCCAGCTCCACCCCAACTATGCGTGAGGACCCCTAAGGTTATAGGTGGGAACAAGTCAGTCACGTATCTAGGGGTGTGACTTATTCGGGATGCCAGAACACTCCTGGAGGATAACCATTTAATCTGAATGATCTCAAGCCCAAGGTGGAGAGGTGGTGTAACCCCAACCCTCTCTCACGCTGCTGGGGTGGATTGCGATCGCAAAAATGGTGGTGGTCCCAAAGTTACTCTACATTTTTCAAAACATCTTTGGGGCTGGTGGTCAGCTATTTCAGTAATTTGAAGGCCCAGATGGTCAAGTTGGCATGGCACCCACAGGCCCCTCGAGTTAGCTGGGACACCCTGGTTCTCCCTTGGGAAGGTGGTGGTGTTGGTGCATTTTCTTGCAGCACAATTGTACTTTGCGTCTTACTGGATGCCCGAATGCCCATATTACCCCCATGTACGCATAGAAAGATGCTAGGTGCGACCACTCAGCCTGCAGAGGGGTCTGGTATCAAGGAGGGTGTCGCATAAATGAAAATTCGACCCAGTGGTGTGCACAATATAAGCATGGAACAGGGTCCTGAAGCGGCTGCGAGTTGATACCCGTTTGACCTTGGCCTACAGCTATGGAATATAGAGTCCTTACCACCAACCTGTGATGCAGCCATGATCCAGGAGTGGGGATTGAACGTATGGCAGACTTATACCCAGGGGGAACATTTGTAAAACATGAGCAATTCTCTGCAAAGATATGAGGGGGTGGGGGTTTCCACTGCAGACTACAATACTTCAGAATCTGTGCTGCCTTTAGAGCTTGGTCCCTAATGTTCCCTAATATGCCACATGCACTCCAGCTGTTAAAATACCTATCTGGCTCCGCGGCCACGAGGAGGGTGGTCTCAATATATGGGCTAATCCAGCGAAACTCTCCTCGTGAGACCCTAAAGTGTATGCGAAGGTGGGAGGAGGACGCTGGAGCTCCCTTTTCAGACAAATAATGAGCTATGCTTTGTGAACGTACGCATAGTGGGGTATTTAACACACGGTTACAGTTGATTCAACTTAAAACTGTGCACAGAGTGTATCTAGCACCAGCCTGCCTCGATCTGTTTAATTGCTCCAGGTCAAGTAGCTGCCCAAGGTGCAATGAGGAATCCACTGACCTTATCCATATGGTGTGGAGTTGTCCTAAGCTGCAGGACTTCTGGGAAGGGGTGGTGGAGGCTGTCTCTAATATGTTGGGTTGCACGGTACCCTGCAAATTGTTGTGATGCATGTTTGGTTGGCTCCCTGGGATCCCAAAACAAAACTGGAAGCTACTTACAACATGTATGATAGTTGCGAGCAGATTTATTGTGATGAGAAGGACGAGCTCGACCCCAGCTGGGGTATGGGCTTAGCACAAGGAAATTGTATGGCTAAATGACACGGATAAAGAATATGGTCTTCTGTGTGGCCCTCAGAACAGGCCGACGAGCATATGGGGGCCTTTCGTGTCCTATTTATTGTCTCAATGTCCGGAGACAGACCATGGGGAGCCAATGCTTGCATCGTAGACGATGAACTGGTCCACGCACTTTGCTGAAGTATGTCCTATTTGGCAAATGTGAGACCAAGGCATAAGCACTACCTTGCATATTCTGTAACGCCATGGGAATTTAGTTACATGCCTGTTAACCATGTACTGTATTGTTGTTGTACCTCAGTGCTGATGTGTAATAGTCCAGAGACGTGAATCAATCAATCAAAGAACGCTTAAAAAAAAAAATAGATGGCTGGTCACACATGTTGAACCTACCCAATAAACGTAAAACACTAAAGAAAAAAACAACCTATGGAACTGCCACCTTGACTCTACTTGCATAGTCCCCATTCGCTCAGTTGTTTGTAGCTGAGACTACTTGTTCATGGGGGTTCCCCCCCTTTGACAATACCCCTTAAAAATGCAACACGCCCCTTGTAGAAACAATTTGGCCTTTTTTTATGTTCGTGTCATTCAACCCTCCTCACCCATATACACTTGTGCATCAAACATCATCGTTGACCAACAAAAAACATACCAACACACTGTTTTTCCCCGAGCTACCAACAGCACATCAAAGCGCTCGTGTTCTTTTTCCCCTCTCAATCCCACTAACACACACCTCCCAACCCTCTTCAGATCTGCCAGAGCACCTGAAGACCATGAAAATGGCAGTGGTGTGCGCTATAAATCAACCCTTCCCAAACGCTATAAGGCTACCTAAATGCGTCACTATCCCAGACCGTGTAAAAGTATACTCCTTCTTGCTGCCACACCACAATGTGTTAGGGCAGAATTTCATGTTTGGGCCTCAACTTTGTAGGTCCCCTAACTTTGTTTGAGGGCATGGTTTTCTGACATTACGCTTGTGACGAGAATGCCTGATGTTACCCCTCTCCCTGGAATCCTTCTCAGGGCCGTCTTAAGCACTTTTGGGGCCGTGGGCGTGGACATCTTTGGCCCCACCCCCCTCCGCCAAACCAAAGGAATCACAAATACTTGTGCCTCCCACCCGTTGCGCACACAACCTGTAGGTTGATGTGTTGTCCCGCAGCATAATAAGCACGTTTACTCCCTTTATGTCCCCTTACCCTCTTCATTCTTGCTCTAATCAGAATGATAAACCAGTAGCATTTGAAGACAAGCATTAGCAGTCTATGACGAGGTTACTGTTCTAGTTCATACAGGATCATTTTTATCAGTAGCATCCAGGAAGGTATGCAGCCTGTAGTATTAATGCAGGACCGTATGTAAAAGGTACATGTAACCCTTAATAGACAGAGAACTCACATTAGCTGCCTCACAGAATGCAAAAGTGCACATACATGGATAGAGCAGACCAATTGGAAGGAAGGAGAAAGCTACACATACCGTAGCATGGATAGTGAATGCAGATTAGAAGCTCCCAGGAAGGTTTCTTTATCCAGAGAGAATGAGATCAGAAGTGGGATATGATTTTCAAATAGTGTTGCCATTAGCTATCAAAGGAACAAATGCCTGTGGTGTGCGATATAAATATGCTCGCTATTAAAGTGAAGCAATCTTTTAGCCAGTGAAACCGTGAATAAGGCTTTTATGAAGATCATACAATGAGAAGAAAATCACTCTGAAGGGCTGACAATTTTGAAAGGTTTAGGGACTGGCAATATTGAGAGGTTAGGCAATACAAGATTAAATGAGACGGCCAGGATCACACATTGGTTGAGGGGCGAAGCTGGGATTTGTGACAACTCTGCAATTTCTGCATTTGAACACTTTCTTTTCTGGTTCTTACCATGCACCAAAACAATCTAATTGTATAAAAACAGACTTGGAAATTACACAAATCATATTCCCAAACATGACCATTTGTAAACAAAATATTATAGAAGGGTGTTATGCAAAATGGGTGCGAGTCTATGTTCATGCTCTCCATCATCAAGGGAAGTATATAATTACCAGCATAACAATCGATGCGATTTTAACAAATTTAATCTGGGTTTGTCTTTTGTATTTTAAAGCTTTGAATACTTCCAAAACTATGGCTTGTGACATTTTCATTTATGAACATGCATAAAAACCTTTGACTTTTACCAAAAAGCAAACCGTTTTTTGTGCCAAACAAGCAGACCTTAAAGTATGCTTGCCTGAGGCTTGCAACATCTGGTCCGCTCTCTTCTGTCTACCAACCCTTCCACCCAAATGGCCTACATAAGAAGAAAGATCAAGTAATGGGCTAAACGATACCAGCAGCATGGAAGAAGGCAAACCTCACAGAAGACAGCACAGTAATGTAAGATATAGTAGATGATTTGACCAGGATCACTATCGTCTGCTGGCAAATCCAGGATACAACCATGAACGTTTTTGTTCCATAGTCTTGAATTTGGATACTTATTCACTTCTAGGACTCTGCAAAACCAAGTAGATATGCAGGCAGGTTTATCGGACATTGGAAAGGCTCAGCCAGCTTTGCTGGAATGTGATGTTCTCATTTTGCATATGAACACGTATCTCTGCAATGGGTGCTTCACACACTGAGCTAACTTCTGAACCATTGTGGCACTCAATTTATCAATGTGCATTTCACCGTTGCCTATTGCACATGATCAACATAATTCCCACAGGAAGGAAAAAATGCTACAGAGTTGTGCCGTAAGGAACACACAAACTATGTACACCACAGTGAACACAGAAAACAATACATGATGAATTGATCAAGGCTGACGTGTGCTATTTAAGACTGGTGAGCAATCAAATCTTACTTCCACAAATTAGGCATCCCTGTGGGGCCCCCTACAAGGTGGGGGCCCTGGGCAAGTGCCCCTTTTGCCCTCCCATAAAAACGACTCTGATCCTTCTGGTATGCTGGGGATGGTGTTGGCTCATTGGTTGTTCCTCACCCTAAAAGTGTGTTCTGGAGGAGACTGGTGCCAGCTTGCAGGTGAGATGTAGTCACTAACAGCATGTTTATGCTCGCCATTCGGTTACGAATGCTTTATTTTGTTAAGTCCTGCCCCCCCACACGTTTTGTTTGAATATTCCTTTGTGTTGCAGAAACCCATGCAGCTCGCCATCAAATAGAGAGAGGGGCAGCAAAGATCGACTTGGTTTAATTTCATGCAGCTGTGCAAAAAGGGGTTGGGGAATACTAGCATAGTATCCCTGATTTAATCCTGAGCACAGAAACCTTGGGGTTTTTATGCAGTTTTACGCAATGGACCTCGCACGGAAAAGTCCTTAACATAGTCTATTACATTAACAATGTACTTTTAACAGTACGTCGTGGAGGCGTGGCTTCGCAGGGCCCACCCAGCTCTATCCAATCCTGCTTGGCCCCCTAACCATCACTTGCGGTATTAAAACTGCTGACTCACTGGTCACATGGTTGGTATGCTGGTTCTGACGCAGCTAAAACCTGCCCTCCAGATTTAAATGCAGGACTTGTTCGGTGTACCTGTGCCTCACTGGGCACCCATGTGCTCACCAAGCATTATGTCTTCTGCACCACCTCACCAGGTGTGGCTGTGGCTCCTGTGTCATTGCCAGATTAGTGTCTGCCGTTCTGCACTGCCCAAGGCTCGCGTAGGTCGACAGACAAACTGAAATTGCACCAGCCTCCACATTCGCATTTTGTGCTCTGAATCTCAATTTTCCAGTACAAGTTGCTCTACTTTCATCTTTCTTCCATCCTTTCTGTTCCCCCTTAACAACCTTTCAGGGGTCTCTTCATGGTTCTATACCAGCAATCCATTGTTATTATAAATCGGCGAGTTTGGTGCTGTGCATTTTAACCATCACAATTATATTCGAACACAAACCGATAAGCAGATTATGCAGACTCCATCTGCATCATTTGTGACTTCTGTGTATGCAAACTCCCAAAGAGTGGACTTCAATTCTATCACTAACCATTGGGGGCAAAGTGACTTCATTGCGAATATTGCTGCCCCTCTTGACCGTTCTAAAGCAGCATCGGCAACAACATGAGAACAGGAGAATCTCAAAAGCAATGGCAATGAGCATTGACCAAATTAGTAGGGCTAGCCTTGCAGCCACAAGGAGCCATTTAAACTATTGTAATGTACCATGTTTTGGGGGGCAGAAATAGGATCCACCAACTGCTGTGATGAGCGCACATCACACCAGTATTCAAGACTTCGCTGTTCCCCATTGACAGCCACAGCTCATTTGAAGGCACTCCCTTAAAGGCTCCAAAGTCTTTTTGCCTGTGCCGCCGCTTGTTTGAAGGAGAACATCTGGCATATACCAAACAGGAACCTAATGTAATCAAATGCATTTCTCGTTGCTCTCCCCAATTACAAATGCAAGAACACATGGGCTGAACTTTTCAAGTGCTGCCGATCTTCTTGGAAGAGCATACCGATGTTCCCATGAAAATAGCCTTATTGCGCCTTACCACCGTTGCCTGGTTAGCCATACTAGTGTTCACCTACCATTTCATGGTTGTTGGCGCATATACAAATGGACCCAAATCAAATGCGGCAGACTTTGCCCACTCCCTGTCATAACAGACAACATCCAAGTGCGTACATATTGTGAGTGTTTGCTTAGATAGTTCAAAGCTTTTCTTGATTATTTTTTGTTTCTCTAACACATGTTTCTTAATATTGGTAAATTCATGGCAATATATTTTTTCTCAACTGTATGGGACCATATTTATTGTCCTTCATTTGATGTTTACTTGAATATTGTACTGTATTACAGCAGGCCAGTGGGGTGAGAGATCACCTTTGATCATGTTCCAGATTATATTTGGACTGCAGGCAACTGTCACTCAAATGGAACCATATGGGTACCATTCCACATTGAAACTCTTCCAAAGCCTTCCCAATTCACGCTTGCCCTAATAGTCCTCATATGGCTAATCTTTATCTTCTCCATGCATAGGACTTGTTCTAGGTTTTCTTGAAGCACACCCTGCTGTCAATCTATATCTCTGTCTTGCAGTTAATGGCTCAAGGTGTAACTATGTATGCTTCTGCATAAGCAAAATATAGCGCTGACTTCCTGCTGTTTGGACGTAAACCAATCCCAGGTGCTACTGCTATGTCTATTATACCTTCCAACGAGTAGTCGGAGTACTGCTCATCTCTATACCGTTTCTGCTCCTAATCCTTGTTCTGTTAGTCTTGAACTGTGCAATATCAATTTGCACCTATTCGCATATGTCCTGGAAATGCACATTATTCTGATAGATTAATTTTCTTAGTTCTTGGCGTTTCAATTGTTTTTAATTATCTCTATTGTTTTAGGCTTTTGAATTATCTTTGACCTTTGCGTATTTTGAAACTAGTGCTGTTTTAGCAACTTTCCCTCCGTTTTCTAGGGCCTTCTCTGGCAAGGCCCTACACAGAGTATATAGTACGCTATACAACGTCTCTTTGTATGCAGCCATTCATAGCGTCCACTAGCTTCTTTAGGCCTACACACTCCACTCAAACTCTAGCGTATCCAGTGCCACATCGGTATCGCAGTGCACCATGCAAGGCACTCCCACTTCATTGCGGCTTCCACTAACCATGCAAAACTGGTTAACCCTCATGTTCCCTTTTTGGATTATCCAAGACAGTTTACCCAGCCTTGGTAACAACTATGTAGCTTACAAAAATGGACTCTCCAAAGTTGCCTGCCCCCAGCATCATCCCATCACCTATCCCACACCATTCCTGTTCTCTGTCACCCTTTCCACCCGACACCAACCACTCTCACACCACCAGCCTAAATGACATTCATGATAATAAAATACTCACCAATTTGCATATAGTAGAGCACTCTCAGTCGCACTTTAACATTGGAAACAACCATTCTCGTCCTATCTTGGGCAAGACTAGATTCTATCGCCTAAGATCACATCGCGCACATGGCGCTACACCTGACCCTAAATCACCCAATCTATAGGGTCCCGATGCATCCCCAAGCCCAAAACCACCACCAAACGAACCCATTCCACCCTACGCCATAAGACCACTACGGCGACAACTACTAAGCAGAAACCCATTGCCAACTTTCAAGGCGCCCTCATTAATGCCCGCTCTCTAGGAGCTCACGCCATCGCAATACACAACCTTATCACAGAATTACAACTAGACCTCCTTGTAGTTACAGAATCCTGGCTCCACCAAGCCTCGAGTCCTCTCTTGACACTCTCAATCCCACCCGACTACACCATTCTCAGAACCGACAGGCCCCACTCTCGTGGAGGCGGAGTAGCCATTATAGCCAAGACCAAACTCAAACTGAGATCCTGCCCCATTGATAGCGTTGCTGGCTATGAACTTCTTCTAGCTAAACTCGCCATTAATGACAAAACCACCATTAACATCGTAGTAATCTACAGAGCTCCTAATTCCAATAGTCATCCAGAAATAGATATCCTACTATTGCTCGCCCCACTCATCAAACCCAATACTAAATGTGTCATCCTCAGAGATGTTAACGACAGCCTTGACACCAAAGCAGAAGCCCTACACTCCTCCCTCAAGGACATGAGTTTCACACAACTAGTGAACGCCCCTACCCACATTAAGGGTAGATCTTTAGATTGAATCCTCATGCACAGCACCACCATCACCATTGACTCTATCTCTCCACTTAATTGGACGGATCACCAGAACATCCAATTTACCATCATCCCTGATGAACCCCTCCCTATTGAATCCAATTTAACAAATATCTATGAAGCCAGAAATCTTCGTAAACTCACTCCTGAAAACCTCAGCCCCATACTGAGCAAAGTTCTAGACACCATGTCAATCTTCACGGATATCCCCTATCTCCTAGCAGACACTTACCAAAACTGTCTCACCTCCACCATTAATGCCGTAGCCCCTCTAACCACCAAAACCAAACGCACTGACAAACGATCATGCTTTTGGTTTAATGACGACCTTGTTGCTCTTAGGTGAAAGAAACGCACCCCCGAACATGCACATAGAAAACACCCCACCCCAGAGTCAGAAAAAGCCTTTCAGATGGCGATCAAAAACTACATATAAGCCATTATCACGTTCAAAGCTAATGCCTATAATACACAGATCAGCAAGGCCGCCTCTGACTCCAAATAACTCTTCTCAATCCTGAGAGAATTGGAAAACTCCACCTCGGCTACTAATTCCACTAAGTCTAGTAAAGAATGGTGCACCACCATACAAGATGCCCTAGCTGCCAAGATTAATCTCCTACAAACTAAAATTACAACTAAAGAGCAATTGCTAGCTAGCAAATCCTCCAGTGATAACTACTTCTTGAATTCTAATGTTAACACCAGCCCATTGTTGTTCTTCACCCCAGTCTCCCAAGAGTTAATTTTAGACACCATTTCCAAACTTAAAGCCTCAAACGGTAAAGGAGATTCCGTCCCAGCACAAATAGTCAAATGATGCGCCCACACACTCACACCCATCATAACCAATTTTGTGAATGCTTCATTCAATGCCAAACTGGTCCCAGCCAGCATTAAAGAAGCTTGGGTTACTCCCCTACTAAAAAAACCCTCTCTAGATCTGACTGTACCCACCAAATACCGGCCAATAACGACAGTCCCCTTTTTACTTAAAATCATCGGCAAAATAGCATATAATCAAGTCCAAGCCCATCTGGAAAACAACCAGCTCCTTGGTACGAGACAATCTGGCTTCAGGCCTAACCACAGCACGGAAACAGCCCTACTGGACCTCAAAATCCAGATGGATACCATTAGAGACTCGGGCAAACTCTGCGTCCTCCTCTTGTTAGATCTCTCTGCAGCGTTTCACCTTGTGGACCACGACAAACTGTGCTCCACCGTAGCTAAAGACTTTAACTTTTCCACAGATGCCACCATGTGGATCAAATCTTTTCTAGATGAACGAACCTCTAGAGTCTCTATAGGCAAAGAAGCTGCAGACCCATCCCAGTCCCCATTGGAGTACCCCAAGGTTCGTGCCTCTCACCCACCCTCCTTAACGCCTATACTAAGCTTCTCTTCTCAGCCTTAAATGATATGGGTGTCATCTATAAATGCGAATTTTGCGGATGACACCCAGATCCTCATCCCACTCACAGGGAACTACACCCAAGATACACTGATTATTAACAAAATCTATGCCATCATACAAAATTGGATGGCACTAAATAGTCTGTCTGAACGATGAGAAGAAAGAGATTCTCTTTGTGGGATCCCAGTCCAAAAGAGATGCCCTCCATTCTGACTATGTCTCTATTAACATTGACTGCACCATGATACCTGAAGCATGTAAAAACCTTAGCAGTGTATCTGGATGCGAACATCGGCAGCCTCTCATCTTCCACCGCGTACACCGCCAAACTAATTGCTCTAAGCAGACAATTTCTTACCCCCACAAACTGCATCACACTGGCCAGAGTCCTGATTCCTTCACAACTCGACTACTGCAATGTCTTATTACTAGGCACCTCCATCACCAATCTCAAAAAACAAACGATACAAAACAAAGCTCTATGGGCCGCCCTAGGAATTAGAAAATTGGACCACATATCCAAGACCAGAAGAGATCACCATTGGCGGCCTGTCGCAGCTAGTCATTTTCAAAACCCTATGTAGAACGTTCAAATGTCAAAAGGAAAAAGCCCCCATCTACCTAAACAAGATATTGGCCAAAAAAGAAGTAACAAGAACCCTAAGATCCAATAACCCCACCTACTGCTAGCCACAACCCGCTACAGGAATACCAAAGCAGGGGGCAGCAGTTTTCAATATCTAGCCCCCAAACACTGGAACTCCCTCCCTCTCAGTATCAAAAAAGAGGAATCTTTCTTGAGCTTCAAATAACTGCTGAAAACCTGGGTATTTAACCAATACGAATAAAATGGCCTCTCAAGAAACTGTAAATATGCTGCATCCACTTTTGTATTATTCATCTTATTGTAAATACTTTGTAAGATTGTTTTGACTGTAACCCTCGCTGTAATTGTCACTGACTAATATTTTAACAAGTTGTCAGTAACCTTGCCGTGATACCTAAGGGTTTGGCCGTGAGATAAATGTAATAAATGAATAAAATAAAGAGTGCATTTACCCAATCCTGCATTTTTGCTCTTCTAGACAAAACCAAGAATATAGAAGATTGCATGATCACACGAATGAGATGACCACCATCAGGACTGTAGGAATCTGGACTCCAGCCCCCCTGTATTTGTCCTGTACCTATAGAAACATACTATCATCTGAATCAACCCCTAAAAAGGAAAAATCACAAACTCTACTTTTTCATTAGAACATTTCATAAAATCCATGTATGTCAATGGAATGCCCAACTACCATTGATGCCAACATGTGTTGCTACAAAACATAAACTGCACATCATAATCGATATCACAATCTCAATGTGCACAAATACACCAAAAACATACAAGAGGTCTTTTTTTAAAAAGTGGAACAGAAGAGAAAAAAACATTTTGTCCCCTAACTAAACACACATCTGATTTGTTTATGCTTGTACACTGGTAATGCATGTCTCAAGTTGAATGCCATCCTAGAATGGTCAGAAAGACCTGAGAACGTATCGACAGAAAATCCTCTTAGCGACCCCCCTGCGCCTAAACACATCCTATAACTAATTTCGGATATATTACTGGACAACACGGATTACTCAAACTGACACACTATTGTAACAAACTTGGATTTACTAAAGTGCAACTTTAAGACCAGTCTTATTAAACCAAACCCAACCTTGCATATACTTCAAGAGCAATTCCAAATGACCTACATTAGTTGCATAATGTATTAGAACATGAAAACTCTCTTGACTTTTAAAAACACATACCTCATTTCCCGGTGTAGTAAGAAATACACCAACACATTCCACACACTTAACCTAATGGACAACATCTGTATCACAGTTGAGCCGTGTTATCAAAAAAACAGAGGCATTCTATACTATATATATATATATATATATATATAAGAAAATACCCAAAACATCACATGCCCCTTACTCAGCAGGATATCCCGCAGCCCTCGCACGTGTACGAAACTTGCATTTGAAACATTACTAAGACTTTTCACACATGCACCCCCAAAACACAGCACACACTATATATGAACTTGCAACATAGAAAGGACCCCCCCCACAAAAAGTAAATGCGTTCCCGTTTGATGTACGCATAACCACCAGAAACCAAAAACAAGCAAGTAAGCAAGAATGCATTAACGTAGGGTTCCACAGACCACTCATCTGTCACGCCGCTGCAAAAGCAACCCTCTCGCCATCCATGGGAAGATGCCAGTAAAACCCTGCCCCACAGCTCACAACTGGAAAGGTCCTACCCGCAACCCCATCCTGCTGAAAACATCATTGCTACAGAGATTGATCACACATAGAACATCTTAACAATGAGTAATACATTCCACTGTTAACCTATGCCTTCTGCTTTATATGTCAGAGCCACCACATATAAAAGGAGCAGGAGTATGTGGCGGGGTGAGTGTGGTGTTTGTGTGACTTCCTATGCTTTGCCTATATTGTCAAACTCACCAATCTGTAGTAATCACCTGCCACTATAGAGGAGAGAATCCTACAGCAGTGCTGAGAGGAGAACTAAGGGTGAGCCACTTATAGGTGAAGGGTTTCCACTAGAGGAGCCTCCTCCCTTTGCCTCTGGACCCATTTGGTCCTTGCAGTGGTTATTGCTATGATGATGAGGGACTATAGGACTTTGCATAGTCTGGGGATGTAGGACTTGATCTACATGCCATCCAGTTGGTTGGACTGCCTCTTGTGTTGAAAGGGTTCACCCCGGGGTCCCCCCCTGTTTTCCAAAGGTTGTTTGATCTTCAGATG
Source organism: Ambystoma mexicanum (assembly GCF_040938575.1). Lineage (NCBI taxonomy): Eukaryota > Metazoa > Chordata > Amphibia > Caudata > Ambystomatidae > Ambystoma > Ambystoma mexicanum. Next base: position 384,485,809 of record NC_090925.1, read on the forward strand.
ACATAGCAATTATTTGTGCCCGTGCCTCTAGTGACTAGACACTCACAGGTATGTGTACAGACTAGGCTAGTCTGTACACATACATGTGAGTGTCTATTTACTAGCAGGCCTGTGACGGTTTACCTTTCAGTAGTTAACACTTCATCTAATCTGCTCTTTGTAAGCGTGTGAGAAGCTCTTTGGCGTTCCTGCATGATGGACTGCGATTGCCGGAACTATTTTGGTAAGCAGTTGTGTACATTTTCCATTTCACCCCATTTACTGCCGTCACGTGCAGATGGCCCTTTTCTTAATGTGGGAGCTATTATTGAATCCAGTATAAGATTTCCCCAGACAATGATTGGATCCTGCATTACAGGTTGCTGGGGAAACGGTTCTATAACTCTTAGTCAGTAAAGTTTATTTATTTATTTATTTATTTTTTAAGTTGTCCTCCTCACTGGAGCTTGCTTCTTGGGCTTGTAGATATGCTCTGAATGGGGCCCATAGGTCCTTAGGTCTGGAGTGGGACTGTATAGCTTGCACATACATCTCCTCGTGTTCATGTGTGATGGCCAGCTGTCCGAGCCATGCTTTAAGAGTATGGGGAGGAGGTGGATTTCCATTTTAGGAGTATTTGTCTCTTAGCAACTGTTCCTGCCACTGCAAATAGTCTGCGTACCTTGGTTGTCACCTTACCAATATCTCCAAATAAGTATTTTTGTGGGGTTGCCGGTATATGTATCTGTAGTATGTCGCTCATTTTCCCTGCTACCTCAACCCAGAACTGATGGATCGCGGGGGGGCGGGGGGAGGTTTCAATACACGTGCAATGCATCTGCTTCTGTTGTTCCACATTTGGGGCACTCTGGTTGTTTGGTGAGGTCGAATTTGGCCCTTCTTTTTGGGGTGATGTGTAGTTGGTTCAGGATCTTGTACTGTATCAGACGGAAGTTAGCGTTAATAGAAATAGCCTTCGTATACCTGCAGTAATGAGTCCATTGGCGCTCACTGATCTGAGTATCCAATACTTTCTCCCACTTGGTTTTCATTGTGTTGATTGAGGGGGGTATGGGCTTGGATTTTTTTGTATAATTCAGAGACACCACTGTTGAATCCTTCTGGCGTAAGAACTTCTGAGAGGAACTGATGTATTGAAGGCTCCACCGGGAATGATGGCCAGAGTTTTCTGCAAGCTGCTTTCAGCCGCTGATACTGTAGTGTTGGGATCAGACCACTCCCTGTCCTTGCTTGTAACCCTGGCATTGTGATGAATTGACCTTCGGGAAAAAGGTCACCCAGCCTGGCTCCTCGCTCTGGATCCCAACGGTTCTGCAAAGTGCGATCTAGGGTTGGCTCAAGATCAGGATAAGAACACATCCGGATGTGCGGCCAGTAGGGTGTGTCACATTGAACTCTTTTCAGGATCTGCATCCAAGCTCGTACCGTAGTTGACACTGGGTCCGCAATCGTCTTCTCTTCTTTGACTTTTGTGAAAAGCATACCTTGTAGGTTATTTGGAGAGGCAGCAAACACTTCAGCATGTATATGAGCATATTGTTCGGTGCCCTGGAACCAGAATTTAGCGAACTGGGCTTGTGCTGCATAGTAATAAAGTAGATAGTCCGGCGCCGCCAGGCCCCCTGTGTCATAGTGCTCGCACAACTTGGCCCAGCTGGCCCTGGGCGCGCCCCCTCCCCATACGAAGTGCATACTGCATCTCTGCAGTTTTTCGAAGAATTTACGGCCTAGCCATATGGGAATTCCACTAAAAAGGTATAACAATTTAGGGACAATAATCATTTTCAATATTGATATCCGGCCATACATGGACAGAGGAAGCTTCACCCAGAGATTAAGTTTGGCTTCTATTTGCGTCAGTAATGGTCCATAGTTGTTTGCATATAATGTATTTTTATCCGTGGCTAGAATAATTCCCAAATATCTAGCAGTAGTCGGTGACCACCGGAACTGCAGCATCGATTCCGTTTGTGAGACTGCTTTTGTTAGAGGTATTATTTCAGATTTGCTCTGATTTATTTTGTACTCAGAGTATGATGCGAAATCCGCGATGTCATTCATAATCGGAGGAAGGTGTGTCTCTGGTTCCCTAATATATAGCATTGTATCATCTGCGTATAGTGAGATGAATTGGGGTTTACCCATGACGCGTATTCCCCTCCAGGCATGTTTGGTTCGCAGAAAAGCTGCCATACCCTCTACTGTAAGAGCGAATATTAACGGGGCTAGATGGCACCCTTGTCTCATACCTCTCTGCAGCTGAAAGGTGTCGGAGACAGTTGAGTTGGTTCTGACTTTGGCGCTGGGGTTACAATATAGTGTTTGTATACTTCTGATAAATCCTGGGCCAAATCCCATTTTTTTGCAGGACTGCATACATGAATCTCCAAGAGATAGATTCAAACGCCTTCTCGGCATCAAGAGTCACTGCAACAGTCTTTTTCTGGGGATCCATCTGCGATGAAAAAGCAAAGAATCTGCGGAGATTCAGAGCTGTGGAACGGGACGGGATAAATCTTTTCTAAAAATCCGTCGTAATGCCGTCTGCCCCTGGTGCTTTGCCCATCTTCAGGTCTTTGATGGCTTGTGTAATGTATTCTTCAGAGAGTGGCACGTCCACGGCCAATCTGTCCTCCTCAGCGAGCCGTGGAAGTGAGTAGGAGTCCAAGTGTTGTTGTAGCTCCTCGGGCGTCCTCTGGTCTTTGTATAGTTCCTTGTAGTACCTGAGGAACACTCCATTTATCTCTTTCTGGCCCGTGAGGGCTGCCCCATGTTCATATATAATGCTGGTTATCTGCTCTTGGTCCTTTTCCGACCTAAGTAGGTAGTCTAGAAGTTTTCCCGATTTGTTACCCTCTCCATATTTCCTGGCTCTGACTGGGTTCATCATATAATGAACCTCTTGATCTGAAAGCTTGTTGTATGTTTCCGTGGCTGCACGTAGAAGTTCCAGTGTGCTCTGTCCCAGGGTTTTGGTATATGCTTCTTCAGCCTCCTTTATGTGGGTTTCAGCATGGGTCAGATTTATTCTAATTTCTTGCAGTTTACCATGTTACCCTAGCAATCACTATACCTCTCAGCCATGCTTTAAATGTTTCCCATACTGTAGAAAAAGATTGCACAGAACCTTCATTTTGCTAAAAAATAAAATTGCTATTTCCGTACGGAGTGTCTCCACCAGTTCTTCATCTTGAAGGATACGGGGTGGCATCTTCCACATTCGTGGGGTCCATGGGGTAACGTCCAGTAGAATATCTATAATGACTGGGGAGTGGTTTGAAAGGGTACGGGGCAGTATAGTGCATTCCTTAGTGTTTTGGATACAGTTCGTGGAGCACAGCCAATAGTCTATGCAAGAGCTCGACCCATGCACGTACAAGTGGAATGTGTACTCCTTTTTGTGAGGGTGAAGGACCCTCCACATGTCAGATAGTGGTATTAGTCGCATGGCCAGCTTGATAGTGGTTTCTGCCTTTGTCGCCTTCCGATTTCCCATGGTAGTTCTGTCCATCCCAGCGTCTAGGATGGTATTGAAGTCCCCACCCCAGAATATGTTCTCCTCACCTACTGGTAATATTGGCGTCAGAATCTGTTGATAAAATTCTGGGCTGTCCATATTGGGACCATAGGTGTTGAGGAGTATCATATCCAGTCCGCAAAATGCTCCCCATATAATCACGTTTCTTCCTTCAGGATAACATATAGTTTTTGTTACTGTGAAGCCTAGCTTTCGGCAGATAATTATCGCAGTGCCTCTGGATTGTGATGAATAGTCTGTGGTTATTACCTGGTGACCCCATGTACGACTAAGGGATGTCACCACCTTTTCTGTTGCGTGAGTTTCTTGCAAGAAGAGAATGTCTGTGTGATGTCTAGTGGCGTAGGACAATACCTTTCTGGTTTTAATTGGGTTTGATAGACCTCTTATATTCCAGGACATGAGCCTTGTGCTTTTTACTTTATCTTGAGCACCCTTTTATTCTGATTCTCATGGTAAAACCAGTTTCTGCGTTGCACGAGTATAGAACCTTTAAGTTTCACCCTGCCAGTTTTTTTGTTTTATAACTTGCTTGAGGTAAACTTGTGTTTTTATTATTTTGTAACCAACAATATTAATTACAAACTGAAGTCTTAGGCTGGATCGTTTGTTTGAGTGTCTTGGCGCGGATGTGTATTGCATAACAGATCCAGCTTTAACTGGGCAACAGGCCCTCTGTTCACCTCCTCCTCCCTCACCAACCCCCCAATCGGGCGTTGTATCCCCATAAACTAGTTGCAACATTGCGAAGTGTGGGGGGCCGTATTGCCCGCCTTCTATTCCGGAGCCGTGGCTGGCATTTACTTGGTTTAGTGGTGCTTTTGACTTACAAAAAGTATTGCTGTATCTGGGCCTGTTATATCGGAGTGTCAGGAGCCGTTCTGGGCTACCGGGATGTGCTGTTCTATATATGTCCTGGCATCTTCAGGTGTTTCAAAGAATTGAGTTTTGCCATTATATTGTATTCTTAGTTTAGACAGATATAGCATGGCATATACTACCTTCCTTTCACGAAGTGTCTTTTTAATTGCGTCAAAGGAGCGCCTTGAAGCCTGGACTCCTGATGTGAAATCTGGGTAAATATGAACAGTATTGGAATCAAAGTATAATGGTGCCTGTTCTCGTGCCATTTTGAGTACAAGATCCCGGTCTCAGTAATTAAGTAGTCTCGCTATAATAGTCTGTGGCAGTGCGCCCGGCTTTGGCGGAGGCGCAGGGATTCTATGCGCCCTTTCTACTAAGAACTGCTTTGAAAATTGTGCATCAGGGAACAGAGAGTGCAGCAGTTCTCAATAAAGTGCTCCATGGGAATATTCTTTGGTTTCTGCCACACCAACCACCCTTATATTGTTTCGGTGTGAGCGGGATTCCAAGTCTTCACACTTATTTTGGACAGCTTTGATATCTTTCTGGATTTGCTCCATTGTTTTGTTTTGATTGGCAGATGTATCTTCTAGGGTCGATACTCTCTCTTCAGCCTCGGCTACTCTGGAGTTGACCTTTTTAACATCAGCCCAGATGGGTAGCTTGGAATTGATTGCCAGAAAGCCTTTCTGCATAGCAGCCATGTATGGAGTCATGTTTTGTTCCGAGAGGTCCGGGGGTGAGTTACTCAGGGAGGGCCCCTGGGTGGGATCCGGCACCCCTGTAGAGGTGTTCCCATACGCATCCATGGGGCCTCGCTTTTTATTCTTTGTGCCTTTCATCTGTCTCGTGTGCTGGCCTTGAATCCCTCCTGCGCCCTTCTGCTGAGGGGTGATATGGAGCGCAGTGTGATGCTTCTTGCAGGATGGCCTTTCGGGGGACTAGCGAGTGTATTCCCAGTCCCCCTGGTGAAGGTCGAGAGGGTGTACAGCGTTGCGCACGGTGCCCTGCAACAATCTATGGATTCTGATTCAGCAGGCGCTCCTTCCCCAATATTCCGTTCTTTGGGTTAAGTTACTCCCAGAGCACCCGGATCGTGTTAATTGTGAGGTGCTAACTTGACATGTTGATTTGTGCACCCCACATACCTTATGGCATCCGAGTTCGGAATGCTTTTGTCTTTGCCGTTGCTGGTGGAGCGCGTCTCCGGTGTTATGCCACGCCTCAACCCCAGGTGCCGATATCTCGCTGAGGGCAGGGGGGGGTCTGGGGGGACCACCTCCACGTTACCCCCCTGCGCGATTATAACAAATGTCTACTGGGGTGGGAAGGGTGGACAGTTCGTCGCCACAGGGGGGGGGGACCGTCTCAGTACTGCGGGCCGATGGTAGAAGGCGCCGCGCGGGGCCCAATCCACCCGAGCCACGCGATCCCACGGACCGCACCGCCTCTCCTCCGCGGCTCGGAGCTCCAGCCCCCACACCCCTCCCAGTCCACTGTGCGCTCCTGGGACGCACAAACAGGAGTGCCCGTCCACTATCGGGGCTCACCAGGAGTTGTGAGCTGCCCTCCATAAGCGTGGTTTCAGTCTGCTGCCTTTCTCCCGCACTCACAGCTCCGTTGTGTTGCAGGATCTGTTGATCTCTGGCATGCGGCTCACCAGCCATTGGCGAAGGGCCGCGGCTAGGCGTACCTTCATTCCCTGGTTTCCCGGTGCCGATTTTGGTTCCAATTTGGACCAGGTGTCCCCGGGGTCCTCTGCTGCCAGATCGTTTCAGTTGGATTTCTGCATATATCACACCAACACAGAATTATAATGTTAGAATTCTGCCAGCCACGGAGCTCGCAGAGTAGGCGGCCATCTTGTACGGCGCATAACAGCGCCCCCCCCTCCTCCTGTAGTTTATTATTAAATCTTTCTGCAGCCCTTTGGATGACTGCATGGTAGGTGGTTGTCCTCATAGGGAGAGGAACACAGTGGTGGTTCCCTTTCTTTAGGAAGTCCACCACTTGCTTTTCCTGAACACTGTTCCTTACCAAGGACATGTTCGCCCTTTTTCGAGAAGAGTTCCTCCTCATAAACATATATTGGGTATGTATGTAGAAGGCTGCTGCGTTCAAGGGATTTTTAATTGATTCCATGGAATGGATCAGCTGAAGTGTTTTACTATCTTTTGCCAGTGTGCTCTCCTTCACATTTATCCATGTGTGTTGAGCCTCTTGGAAACGAGAAGATATCCTTGTCCTATGTGTTATGTCCAAGCTCTTGTTCGCTTGCCAAGGACTCTTGTCAGATTGCATTGGCAGCATCCTCTCCTATTACTCCAGATGGATAATGTTTTGCTAGTATTCAACTGCAACCCAAACAGTACTGTGTCCTGGTGGAGGAAGCAGTGTTTTCCATTTCCCTAAGTTTTTGGTGCTTAAAACTTCAGTGATGCGACTTCTGGCACTTGCACTATTGCATTACTAAAGTTAAGGCTCCATGGAGGACTTTGATGTGCCGTGTGACGTCACGCCAATGGCACCAAGACCTGATTTGGTCCAGTAGCTACTGATTTTGTTAGCCTGAAGAGCTGATGGTCATTTTGCAATTTGGTGAACCACAAGCATAGGAATGCTGCTCAATTGGAGCCTAGACTTTCCTTAATCTTTTTTTTTTAACCTATGGGTTTTATCTTTTGATTTTAGAGTTGTTCTTGGTGAATCTGGAGAGAGAGGATGCTTGTGGGACGTTCCTGGTGCAAGACCAGTGTTCATCACTGATGGGATTTCTTTGGAGTCCATCCCTTAACAGCCCGGGCCAAAATGTTGTTGATGGGCCTTAAATACTAACTATGGAGGAACTCTCCAACAGACAAGTCTAGTTGCCTTTTATGCATCCTACCCTCAGTTGATCTAGAAAAATCAGCCTAACATTGGCACTCTAATCTGTGCTGGACATGGTTAGCCGTCATAATACCACAATTCTTCTCCTCCCCTCCCCGCCCCCCAGAAGCTCACTCTCCAGAGCTCTAGTTCTCTCTAGGCTGGACTTTTGCAACAGCCTCTTTCTAAATCTGCCTGCTTCTACTCTCCGGTCTCTGCAACTCATCCAGAACAGGCCTGCCAGGCTTGTCCTTGGCCTCAACCCCAGGGATTGTATCTCTCCAGGACTGAAATCTCTGCACTGGCTCCCAGTGGCTGCGAGGATTAAGTTCAAAACCCTCTGCATTGTCCACAAGGCCTTCTGGGGCCTGGGGCTTCAATACCTTCAACTCTCTCTTCCGAAATATCTTCGTTCTCCAGCTCTTCGCTCATCCGCCTCCAACTCCCTCCGGGTCAGTCGCTTCTCCAAGCAACAGGTCGGTGGTAGATCTCTTTCTTCGCAGCGGCCTCCCTCTGGAACAGCCTGCCTCCCTGAAACTTGAGGAGAATCATCTCCAGTTCCAGAAGCACATCAAAACCTTTTTCTTTGTTTCTGCTTTCTCTCCTCCTCTCCCCTGCTGAAATCCCTGGCTGAAACTGCACTGGTTACCTGGCCACCCTGTGATCTTGGGCCGAGGTCCCCTCCCCTACCAGTTGCACACCTGCACTGCCTTCCTGGCAATCCCCGCACTTGGGAACTGTTTTCTGTATCCCTACAGTCCCACTACCAGCACCTGATGTCTGCACTTACCCATGAACTTGCCACCAGCTGGCCGTACTTATTACTGATTGTTTATTCTATTATTCCATGTACTGCACTGTGCCCTCCCCCCGCACTTTCCCCCTTCCCATGCACTTGCACAATATGAATGACACCTGGCCTAGTAGGATTGTTGTCTCTTTGTCTCTGTCTTCCCTCTGTTCCCCCTCCCTTGCCTCGTCGCGCCTTGAAACACTTGTGCATAGGCGTGTTATAAATTCCATATCATTCCATGACTGAACCAATGGTTGTGAGGAGAAGCATTGTGTGGTATGCTGGCATCAGGCAAGGATTGTATTATCCCCCTACGTCAACACTATAAAACCACTTGTAAACTGAAATACCTAACATCAATCACAGGATGCCAGACTGCCTAGCATGTGAATCGAAAACAGATTCATGCTGAAAATATAAACCTACATATATTGTGACAAGGTCAGTAGTCTGAACCTGTTGGATCTTCCCCCAAAACCCCCAACTCCTAGCCTGACACAGAAGGATTACCGAAGTGGAAACTAGAGCCAGTCCTACCCCACAGGAGGGAGGTGGCAGTTGGGATGGCCCCAGTTCCTGTCCCTGTTAACTGCCTGTATATGTTTGGGCTGCACTGATCACCTCCAGAGATAGATGCTGGCCAGTTGTTCTTATTTGAGAGAACATGATATGCCAGCTTCCCCGGTGGAAAACCTTCAGGGAGAAGCCTCCTGCCAGCATACACCTCCCACACCCCTGCCGCCCCATCCGGGAACTGAGCGCAGGATCCCAGTGCAACATGGCAGCACTGCTAACGAGAAGAGCCATGGACGAGTATGCACTGCTGCTTGACACATACTTGCAGTGTGGCTCCCTGAAAACTTCTCCCCTGTGATTTAGCTGCAGTTCGGCTTTGACGCAGAATAGTAAATTTGTCCATGTGGGATGACCTTGCTTAAACCTGGCAGCAAGTGAGGCAGAAAGGGGTGGGGCTTAGTTCGTATCTGTAACCCCTCCTGGGTGCGGCAGAACAGACAAGATTGGTCAGGGGAACCTGTAGGGGAGGATCAATAGTACTGGGGTAGAGGAGGATAAAGTTGGGGGCAGGAAAGTGGAATGTGTGGATTGTTTTTGTGATGTCAGAGGATGAGGTGGCAGAACAAGAGGTCGTGGACCAAGAGGTAGCGGACCAAGAGACCAGAAGGATGATGGAAGGGAGTGTGGAGGTGATTTGTAGGTTAGTCAGAGGAAGTGGTACTGTGTTTTGATTGTGCCTGGAAGGTGTTTGAATGAAATGGGTAGGGAGTTGGTTGAGGGTGACTGAGGAGAAGGTGCAGTGGAGTAGTGGTAGTGTGGGGGGATGAATAGGGGGGGTTTGGGGCAGCGTGAGTAGTGTCTGAGAAGAGAGAGTAGAGGGGACAGTAGTAGTATGAAGAGGGGTTTTGTCGGAGGAATAGTTGGAAGATGGATCAAAAAGTAGAAGTATGTGAGTGAGAGAAACCTCAGAGGGACAGTGAAGGAAGTAGCAGGGGGGGAGGGAGGGAGGGAGGGAGAGAAGAGAAGAGAAGGTGGGTGGAGTCAGAAAGGGGAGTGGGAGAAAGACAAAAGAGGGTAAGAAATAGAAGGGGAGAGGAATATCGGGGCATGAAAGAGAAAAGATTGAGTGGGGATTGAGTGGCTGGAAGGAACTCTCCACCCCAGTACCAACCAGGGGAGCATAATAGGTCACACCTTGGAAGTCCCTGAGGGAGTTAAGTAGATAAGGCATTTGACAGACAGAACTTAGACAGTAGGTGCCAATAATCAGTAGATATTAACCTTGGGAGTAGAGACGCCTGGGTTAGGGAGGGACTTGCTACCTCTGGACGATTGAGAGAGGAACCGCCCTTGCATCCTGTTTAACACTTGAACTGTCTTTGGGAGTTGGTCTGTTATTGAGGCCCTCTGTGACACCATACACACAGACATATAGCAGGGGTACTTAAGAAAACTTTAAGTTTGCTATAAAACGTTGACGTCTATAAATGCTGGAAATACCAACATGAAGCTTTAATGTATAATTGGACATTAAATCTAGCGCAAAGTAAAACCAATTTTGATGAAACCTTAACTTGCCCTTTTATTATAATAGTATTATTTGTATTTTGTATACTGATGTAGGTATGCTCGGTTTTACTTTGAATGTTAACGTTAGTTGTAGTTTGGTGTGAAGTATGAAGATGATGGTAAGAAAAATCTGGGGGTTGGAGTCTTCCAAACTGTGGAATGCATTGCCATCAGACCTCAGAACCAATCCAGCACACTGGACTTTCCGAAAAAAATCTTAAAACCTGGCTAGTCTCACAGGAATAATCCGAGCCCTGGAACCTAAGGCACCTGAGCACTGTTACCGTTTTATGTCTATGTACCCTTCACTGTCAATTGGTCTGTGTCTACTGTATTTTTTGGCCCTATCAATGTAAATCACACCAATGACGGTATGCTGCCCTATCACTTGCCTGCTTGCATAGGTAAATATCTACAATGCCATTTCTACCTGCATGTACTTGGAAATGGCATCTGTAATGGATAATATGTACCTTTCAAAATTGTAATGGATAATACTTGTACTTTAACTGTAACATGTAAACTTGCGCCCAGATACCTTTGGGTGAGGAACACTATATAGATAAACAAACGAGCAGGGGTGGAGTCAGCCTCAAACATTTGGGGGGCAGGTGGGCTGGATGGCAGTTTTGGAAGCTGGTAGTGAGTGGGGCCATTAAAGCTATTGTGCTGTTGACCTCCCCACCACCGAGCCCAGGATGTTGAATAGATGTTACGCCTTCTTTGGCCCATTAGATTCTGCTTTTACAGCCAGGATTGTGTAACAAGGGGTGGCCGTTCCAAGCTGATGTACTAGGACTGGCCTGCAATATGCATATGTGATGGGGCTTGTGCTGCCAATAGCAATGGCAATAGAAAAGCCCTTTTTAACTAGTGCCTCAAAGCTAGTGCTATAGAACGATATCTGGCGCGCCCATCTCTCTTTCAAATTACTTGCATTCTTTCCCTGCCCCCAGCATCACCCTCTCCACACCCACTCCCTGTTCTCCTTTCCACCCACCCATGGGCCCCTCCCTAAATCCAACCCAGCCACTCTTTGCAGTCCCTGAGCTGTATTCTCCTCCGGTCATCTGTGTCAGTTGGTAAGACTTGCACGCGTTTCTCTGCACTATGTAGTGATTTTGAGTTGGTAGTGGTGTAATGAATGGACTGTGATAATGTGCTTCCTCTGCGTGGTGCAACAGAGATGAACGTATATGTATATATCTATTGAAAAGAAAAAAGGGGCATTCACACTGGCATTTTGAGATTGCACTCGCCGGGGTCCCACAAAAATGCACAGAATAGACTCCTTCATCCAAGAAAAGTGCAGAGGACCAATTCCACTTGATTTTACATCACACAGTAAAAGGAAACACGGTATTACGGGTTCCTCAGCCTGCTGGCCATTGATCACATACAATTCAGGGGCACATAGACAATGAACTTACTGGGTTGGGTGCATGCAGTTTGTGTAACCCCAAGTCTCTGTTTGGGAAAATGGCTCACTCTCAGAGAGTTGGAGGAGGACGAGCGGAGTGCTCTAGAGGGAGTGCATTTGGGAAGAGTGTGTTGTAGGTAGTGCAGGCCCCGGCCCCAGAAAGCCTTGTGAACAATGCAGAGGGTCTTGTACTTGATCCTTGCAGCCACAGGGAGCCAGTGGAGGGATTTCAGACCTGGGGAGATACAGTCCCTGGGCTTGAGGCCAAGGAGAAGTCTTGCAGCTCTGTTCTGTATGAGTTGTAAAGGTTGGAGTGTAGAAGTAGGGAGATTGAGAAAGAGACTGTTACAGAGGGAACCAGAGCTCTGGAGACAGTGAGTCTCTGGGGGGAAAGTGAGAAAAGGTAGGATACTTCAGAGGAGGTGCAGCTGGTAGTGAGATTTTTTTTGTATATGTCTGAGATGTGTGAGGAGAAGGACAGAGTGGAGTTGAAGATGGCCCCTAGATTTTTTGCCTCACTGGTGGGTGTGGGCGCAGGGCCAAGGGAGGCCAGCCAGAGTGCGACCGGGAAACCGGGATACCGGCTTAGAAGGGTCGGCAGGTTCTTTTGAGTAGTGGGTGCACCAGAGAGTGTTTGAGAGTGGAGGGGGAAACTCCAGAGGTGAAGGAGAGCTTGCAGAGGTCCGCCAAGGTTGGATCTAGAGCGTCTATGTTGTCCTTGATAGTTTTGGAAGGGCATGGATCCACCTGTTTGGAAGAGGCTTCCATAGACAGGACTTTCCTAGTGACCTCCTTAGGTGTGACAGGGGAAAAAAGCAGGAAAAGGAAGAGGGGGAAGAGTGTGGGAGGCGGAAGGGAGCTCAGAGGATGTTGGCACAGGGGGTGGTTGAAGGAGTGAGCGAGGAAAGGATGTCCAAGGTATTGTTGGTGAAATGTGCTGCCAATGACAAGCAAAGTGCTTGGGTGGGTGCTGTGGCAGATGAGGCTGCTGAAGTGTTGGCCAATTCCTTGCAGACTTTGAAAAGTTTGGCCGTGTTGTTAGATGCCGCAGCGATGCAGGCTTGACTATGGACTCTTTTCTTGGACCTGATCCAGAGTCTATATTGCCTTCGAAGAAGATGACGGGTCAGTTTGTCAGAGGGTGCACCTGAGGCCACCCATTTCCGTTCTGATGCTCTACACATGCATTTAGGGCACCCAGATCGGAGTCATACCAGGCATTGCACTTTTTGGGAGGCTTCAAACGCACCTTAATGACAGGGGCAAGGATGCCAACAGTGTTGGAAATGGAGTGATGGAAGTTAGAGAGGGCTGTGTCAGGGTGGGAGTCAGCTGCCAGAGTAGGAGTCGGAGAGTAGGAGAAGGAAAAGGCATCCACTGTCACTCTTTTGATCATGGGTCAGGTGACCTTGAAGATGGCAGGCTGTTTGGGGGTGTGCCAATACCAGAGGACACGATAGCTTAAGATGGGAAGAGAGAAGAGAGAGGTCGGTCCAGGAGAGTGCTGCAGTAAGAGGGGTAGAGTGAGGGATGTCATTGGAGGTGAGCGCATCCAAGATGTGGCCTGCGGTGTGAGTCAGCGCAGAACGTAGAATGGATAGAGAGAGTTGCAGAGTTTGCCTAAAGGTCGTGAAGAGTCTGGGGGGTCCAGATGGATGTTTAGGTCCCTGAGCAGGAGGAGGTGTGAGGTGGTGGAGAGGAGAGAGGCGGCCAGGTCAGCCCATTCAGAGAGGAAGAGGGTGGACTGGCCATGTGGCCTATAGAAGGTGGCCAAAGTAAGAGAAGAGATTGGAGAGAGAGAGAGAAAGAGTGAGCCTGCAGACAAGGCATTCAAAGGAAGGGTAGGCCTGAGTGGGAATGATGGAGATAGGGATCCCCTCTGGATAGATCAGGGCTACTCGACCTCCTTGTCTGTTAGACCTGGGCTCAGAGAGGATCTTGTAGCCTTCAGGGAGAAGTGTGTCAAAACATGTGACAGAGCTCTCCTTAAACCATGTCTCATCAGTGAGTGCAAGAACATCAAGGTCCAAGAGTTGAAGGAGGAGGCAGATGTCGGAGGAGTGCTTGACAGCAGAGCGAGAGTGGCAACATGGAGTAGATTACCACTTTTGAGAGACTTACAGGGGGGAGGGGACGGTTTACACGCAAGCGGCGAGAGTGCCTGAGAGATGGAAACAGGAGAAGGCAGAGAGACGGGAAATAAGGATGATACTTGGGCTGTAGGGCATATATAGGTGGGAGCAGAAGGTGGCAAGGGTGCCCTTGAAGAGGAGGGTGTAAGGTTAAGGCGTGGGAGTATTCTATGAAAAAGGAGGAGGTTCAGTTGAGGACCCTGTATCAGGGCAGTACTATTTAGATAGACATTAATGATGACCCTGGAGGAGGAGGAGAAGGAGGCAGGAAGGACCTCCCAGCGGGTGCCACCATTGATGTGTGAGGAGCCGTAGGGAGAGAGCAAATGAAGGATCCATAGGCAGGGTGAAGGGATGACAAAGAGGATGTTTGTAAGAGTTTTTGTGTAGGAAACGCTGACATAGCTGTCAGCGAAAGGTAGGCCTGACTTGGAGGCCAGGGTGTCGATTTCTGATTTTCTTCCTGCCAGATTTAGTGAGAGGTGAAGGATAGGAGATGGAGAAGCAGTTGAAGAAGATAGGGGAGATGGAAAGTGCCATAGGGGGCACAAGGTGGTGCACTTAAACCAGCAGGAACCTGGGGGATGTGACGGGGATGGAGCAGGCACACAAGGACACAGAGGGATGGGAAGAGGACAAAGAGGGATGCAGAGGGCGGGGGGAAGACAACTCGAACCAAGGGCAAGTGACTACCAGGCAACGTGTATATGTGCACACCGCTAAATGCAATTTTAGGCTAAAGCAGGAAAAAAAACAATGTACACACAGCTAAGTTCGATTTTAGTCTGAAGCAGAAAAAACAATGCAGGATGTGCACACAGCTAAATGCAATATTAGACTAAAGCAGAAAAAAGCAATGTTGGATGTGCACACAGCTAAATGCAATTTTAGGCTAAAGCATATGGGCTAAAACACACCTAAATATGATTTTCAAAAGTGGAGGCCTAAAACGCACCTAAATACGATTTTCAAAAGTGGAGGCACCGCACAGTGAAATACAGATGGGCTAAAACACACCGAAATACGATATTTGGAAATGGAGGCACAGCACAGTGAAGTTCAGCAGGCGGTGTAGTGCAGAAGATGCACTAGTTAGCAGATACTTGGAAGTGAGGCACACAAGAATGCAATGAGTACGTAGAAAGGTCTGAGGAGAAGGCAAGATAATGCAAGTCCACCCATAAATCATCTGAGGGGAAAACGGGGAGAGTTGTGTCGAGGATCATGTTCGAGGCGGCAGCAGTAGGACCTGATCCGGGACAGGGAACCTACAGGGCCCTGCCATGCCCGGACAGGGCCAGACAGGGAGTCTTACTCTGGGCCTTCATCAGAGGCCAGCTAAAGCCTTCTGGTAGCTTGATTGGCTACTTGTAGATTGTGTAGAGGTGGAGCCAAGTACCTCCACCAAAAGCTCCTCCCCCATGCTACCTATATGTTGGGAACCAGAGTGTGAGACACATGCAGTGCCAGTCAAGATACCTATACCAACGAGAATCTTGGAAGTAAGGTTCCCATTGAGGAAGCCATAAATGCATTCACGACAATATGATGGCCATTTGAATGAAATCCAGGAGGAAGTATGAAAACTGAGAAGATTGGTGAAGTCATGAAGGAGCAGAACGGACCACCCAGAAGAGATGCAGAGGCGAGAGAACATACACATTCTATACGCTCTAAAGAGGAACTGTTAAAGATGAGCAACATTTCGAGCTCGAGATGAAGATGTTCATGCTACAAATTTTCAGAGCAATCAAGGTGGGTTTCAGCCTATGCAGAACGATAATCAAGGCATGACGGCAGGGCAAATGTCATGACGCCTACCCCCGGAGCACCAGGACAGGCCCAGCACCCCCGGGAGCAGGCATCATGCCCTCGGGTAAAAGCCCAGCGGCCCCTAATAGGGGCTCTTTGGACTTTGTCCTGGCGCCTTTGGCGCCAGGCTCATAAAAGAGGGTGTTTGGTGCACTTACCTGACGCAGACCATGCTGCATGAAGCCTAGGAGCCTAGTCGCTAGGAGGGACTATTTTATCAAAGGAACTATTTTACTTGGGTGGGGACTGTGGAAGAATACTTACCTGGAACCTCTTCCAAGGCTATTTAAACCACGCCCGGACTGCCACACGTGCTTCGCGTTGCTCTGCATCTAGCAGCTGAACGCTCACAGTGCCTGCTCCTGCATCCTGCCTCCAGCCACGCCCGCCTCGATCTTGGGATACCTGAAAGGAAGGAAGGGAAGAGAAAAGGTGAAAACCAAGAACTTAATCTAATTTCCTACCTGTCTCCGGAATCATCTCGCCAGCGATCCTGAAGATAGACATTCTTTAAAAGCATCGCGCTACTTGTAGCAGCGCCGCGCATCACTCACCTGCCTCGTGGGCTCTTCACTATCCACCGCGACCTTCTGGGCATTCCGCCACATCTCTGCACCTGCAGGGGAGAAGAAGAGACAAAAGGTGAGCAGGAGGAACAAATGAGGAAAGCCTGATTTTCCGTCACAAGATTTACCTGGCCATATTTGACAGAACCACTCCTCATTTTGGGTCGGTGCCACTCCTTGGCCTGGTACCGCACCCCGGCCCCTAAGGGGAAAAAAGAAAGACATTACTAGAGGGATTCAAAGACATTTAAAGGGATCATTTTATCACAAACTCACCTGAGTTTATCTCCGGCAATATCCCTCGAAGCATCACTTCCACTCTGCACCTGAAAATAAGGACAGATCGCAGGTTAAGAAAAGCAAACAATGTGAAGAGTCTACTCTGGAACTTTTTAAACTGCATACTTACGGCATTTCGCCTTCCGAAACCAGTGAAGTAACTGGTCAAATATGCGCCCCTGCACCAGAAGCAGGATGGAGAGCTCATCCATTCAAACATTAAGGTGAGCCTTGATTGGGGATTTCGGAGGTGGTCAGAGAAGAGCAAAGGGGAGGTGGGAAGCAATCACAATACTCTGCAGTCAGTTAATCCCCTTTCTCCACCTACAGAAAGATTTTTCTACAGGCCAGACAAGCCAGGTTTGGGGGTCCAGTTCAGTCGGTGTTTCGAATCTTGCGCATCATGCTTGAAGAGGTCACAGCAATCCAGACCAGGTGAGCGCCTCCTTGGGAGCCAGGTGAGCGTTACAGAACGCGAAGCCTTCCTACAAATTCCCACCCAGGCGCTATGGAAACTTCTGAAACTGATATGTTGGCCCAATTACTGGGGGAATTACGGGCCAAAGTACATGCCGCTCGTCAAGAGACTAATGCCCTCAGGAGGGAACTAATCGTATCTAAGGAACGAACTGATGACCTGGCTAGGCAGGTATTGCAAGGTCAAGCTGGGCAAACCCCTCTACCTGGTTCCGGGGGGAATTCTGTTCCTGTGGGTCCAAGTAACCCTGTGCAAATCAATCAACCTGGAAATATGCCGCTGGCCCCACCTGAACGCTTTGCTGGGAACCCCAAACGGTTCGCCGTATTCATGAATCAATGTTGTTTGCATTTCCTATGCAGACCTGGGGCCTTCCCTAATGACCAGACCAAGGTAGCTTTTGTGTTGTCATACCTTAGCGGCTGTGCTGCCGATTGGTCAGTACCACTGGTTACTCAAGATGACCCAATCCTCCGGGATTTCCAAGGATTTCAAGCAAGCATGGAGAGATTATTTGCTCGACATTCTCAGGGACAAGCTCTGGATGATGAACTTCTATCCCTGCGACAGGGCAACCAAGACCTCCTCTCCTACATAGCAACTAATCGTGGAAACTGGGTTGCCAGAGGATAAAAGAATCACATTATTCTATCGGGGTCTATGCGGAGAACTTAAAGATGTCTTGACCCAAGTTGTAAATCCGCCCCAAGAATGCACAGAATATATAGACTTAGTGGTCCAATTGGATCACAGGCTCCAAAACCGAAAAGCAGATCGGTCCAAGTTTGAAACCCGGGTGTTGGTCAAGACCCACGTCACTCCCAAGGGTGCCGATGTCTCCGAGCCTATGCAAATTGGAGGGGTTAGAGGACCTTTAACCCAAAAGGAACGTGAAAGGAGGCGGCAGTTAAAATTATGTCTTTATTGTGGGAACTCTGGACACTTTCTACGAGATTGCCTGGCAAAACCGCCCAAGAAGGTGGTAGGAGCCGCTGATAAAAACCATGAAGACTCTGTTTCGGGAAACGACTCCGCCCGACAAGCGTAGGGGTCCGCTTGCCGAGCTTGAAAACTAACTCTCAGACCTCGCATTTCATTGTGCCAATGGTTCTCGTAGATCCGGAACAGCCTAAGCGGTTGCATGCAATAAAGGCATACATCGATAGTGGGGCTATAGGAAACTATGTGGATCGTGAATTGGTCTCTAGGATTAACCTCCCTCTGCGTCCAAAAACTAGCAAAGATGTCATCACCACAGTCGATGGAACTGAAATTGCCTCAGGACCGGTAACACATTCCACTACTGAGGTGACTCTTATTGGTCCGGACGGCCATCGGGAGGCAGTTGTGTTTGACGTAATCAAGGCCCCACAGTTTCAGGTTATTCTTGGAATTCCTTGGTTAGAGACACATAATCCTAGAATTGATTGGCGAGCAAAGAGAATAACCTTCCCGGATTGTGCACAAACCTGCTACCCAGAAAATCTGAAGATTAGTCTAGCATCTGTAACCTCTGTCTCCATGCAGCTACCTCCGGAATACCAAGACTTTCAGGACGACTTCCAAAAGGAACAGGCCAACACGTTACCCCCCCACAGATCATACGATTGCCAAATCGATCTGGTGCCCGGTGCACAACCCCCTTGTAGCAGGATTTATGCCCTTACTGAACCTGAGAACCGGCATTTGAGACAATATTTAGATCAATACCTAGCAAATGGTTTCATTCGCCCGTCAAAGTCCCCGGCATCCTCGGCTTTGTTCTTCGTGCCCAAAAAAGAAGGCGACCTTAGAACTTGTATCGACTACCGCGCATTGAACAAGATAACGGTTAAAAACCGTTACCCTCTGCCTTTGATCCCTGAACTCCTTGACCATGTGAAGGACGCTTGCGTATACACCAAGTTAGATCTCCGGGGGGCTTATCATCTGGTGCGAGTAAAAGAAGGCGACGAATGGAAAACGGCCTTCCGTACAAAATATGGTTTATTCGAATACCAGGTGATGCCTTTTGGGTTGTGCAATGCGCCTGCTGCCTTCCAATTCTTCATGAACGATGTCCTTTGGGAACTTATCGATGTTTGTGTTGTCGTATATATTGATGACATTCTTGTGTACTCCTCTTCAGAATCTGATCACAGAAAGCATGTCCGGGCCGTCCTTGAGAAATTGCGCCAGCACAAACTGTTTGCTAAGCTGGAAAAGTGTGTTTTCCATACCACCGAGGTGGAGTTTCTTGGATTCACCCTGACACCTAATGGGGTCCGAATGGACTCACGGAAAGTGGAGGCCATCCTCAAATGGCCATCTCCTAGCTCGGTAAAAGGGATCCAAAGCATGCTTGGTTTTGCCAATTTTTATCGCAGATTTATTCCGGAATTTTCACATGTAGTACAACCCATCACTGCACTTTTGCAGAAAAATAAACGTTTCGAATGGACCAAGGAAGCCGAACAGGCCTTTCAGGAATTGAAAGCTAAATTCACGTCTGCACCTATTTTGAAGCACCCGCGTCCCTATCTCCCATACATAGTCGAAACTGACGCGTCCAGTTTAGCCATGGGAGCTGTCCTGTCTCAGAGAGACCCTGAAACCAACCAACTGCATCCTGTAGCATTTTGGTCCAGAACGTTTTCACCGCCTGAGGTAAATTATGCAATTACCGATAAGGAATTATTAGCCATTAAGTCCGCCTTTAAGGCTTGGCGGCATTATCTTCTTAGCGCCAGGCACTCCATCACCGTGATCACTGATCACCGAAATTTACAATATTTAAAGACTGACAAGGCTCAATCATCACGTCAGCTGCGATGGGCTTTGTTCTTTGCTGAGTTTGATTTCGTAATCACTTACCGTCCCGGCTGTAAGAATGGCAAAGCAGACGCACTACCTAGAATAGGAATGGGAGAAATAGACACTAATTCAGAACCTGTGCCGATCATTTCCGAACAAAGAATTTTGGGATTAACCTCCTTACAAACCTTTGAAGACATTCAAACACGAGTAAAACAACTCCTAGACTCTAGCGCCTTGCAGGATTGGATCCAAAGGGGGTCTTACTTTTCGTCAACGATGGCCTACCTTACTTCCAAGGACGCTTATTTCTGCCAGAAAAGGAATTACAAGAACTGGTTATTTCCCGTCATCATGATACCCTGATGGAAGGACATCCTGGCATTGCCAAAACAGAGGAAAAAATTAAACGACAATTCTGGTGGCCTTCCTGGCGAAAGGATATTAAATCTTTCGTGATGTCCTGTGGAGTTTGCGCCCAAAACAAAGGCCAAAAGACAAAACCCACCGGTCTTCTTCAGCCTTTATACATTCCACCAGCGCCTTGGAACACCTTGTCACTAGATTTTATCACGGACTTGCCCCCTTGTAATGGATACAATACTATTCTGGTTGTGGTGGATCTATTTTCTAAAATGGCTCATTTTATTCCGTTGAAAGGATTACCTTCAGCTTCTGTCCTTGCTAAGGAATTCCTCGAAAATATCATCCGCTTGCATGGATTCCCGTCCATATTAGTCTCCGACCGGGGAAACCAGTTTATTTCACATTTTTGGAAAAGGTGTTGTCAACTGGCACAAATCGATGTAAGACTCTCAACCAGCCATCACCCACAGACCGATGGTCAGACGGAGAGAACGAACCAGACCCTTGAACAATACCTACGGTGTATGTTGCACCAATCGGAGGGTAATTGGAAGGATTTGTTATGGGTGGCCGAATATGCATACAATAACTCGGTGCACTCTGGAACTGGACAAAGCCCCTTTTACACCCTATATGGACATCACCCTCGTACTTCAGACCTGGACTCTCCTCTGAGCCTTGAAATGCCCGCAGTAGACCATTTGCATTCCACTATAACTCAAGCATTCAAGAATGCAACTGCCCATTTGCAACAAGCGAAAGAAAAATACAAGAAAAATGCAGATCTGCATCGGAAGGAGGCGCCTTCATACCAAATAGGAGACCAAGTATGGTTGGCTACCAAACATTTATTACTCAAGGGACCTCAAACTTTTAATCCAAGGTATTTGGGCCCTTATTCGATCAAAGCTATCATTAATCCAGTGGCAGCAAGCTCGATCTGCCAGCTAACATGCGGATTCATCCCGTTTTTCATGTATCACTTTTGAAACCAGTGCAACCAGGAACCAGATTAATAAAGCCACCAGAACCAATTCAGATAGATGGGGAGCCTGAATTCGAGGTGAAGAACATTTTGGATTCTAAAATTTCAAAATCAAAACTTTTCTATCTAATTGATTGTAAAGGGTACGGACCTCAGGAAAGGTCTTGGGAACCCAGCGACCACGTACATGCTCCTCGGCTGGTAAAAAAGTTCCATCGGGATTTCCCAAACAAACCGAAACCTCCAGAGGGAAGGACCTTGGGAGGGGCCTTGGGGGGGAGTGCTGTCATGACGCCTACCCCCGGAGCACCAGGACAGGCCCAGCACCCCCGGGAGCAGGCATCATGGCCTCGGGTAAAAGCCCAGCGGCCCCTAATAGCGGCTCTTTGGACTTTGTCCTGGCGCCTTTGGCGCCAGGCTCAGGTTGGACATCAGTCCTGGCGCCATAGGCGCCAGGCTCATAAAAGAGGGTGTTTGGTGCACTTACCTGACGCAGACCATGCTGCATGAAGCCTCAAGCCAAATGAGGCTTAGGAGGGACTATTTTATCAAAGGAACTATTTTACTTGGGTGGGGACCCTAGAAGAATACTTACCTGGAACTTCTTCCAAGGCTATTTAAACCACGCCCGGACTGCCACACGTGCTTCGCGTTGCTCTGCATCTAGCAGCTGAACGCTCACCGTGCCTGCTCCTGCATCCTGCCTCCAGCCACGCCCGCCTCGATCTTGGGATACCTGAAAGGAAGGAAGGGAAGAGAAAAGGTGAAAACCAAGAACTTAATCTAATTTCCTACCTGTCTCCGGAATCATCTCGCCAGCGATCCTGAAGATAGACATTCTTTAAAAGCATTGCGCTACTTGTAGCAGCGCTGCGCATCACTCACCTGCCTCGTGGGCTCTTCACTATCCACCGCGACCTTCTGGGCATTCCGCCACATCTCTGCACCTGCAGGGGAGAAGAAAAGACAAAAGGTGAGCAGGAGGAACAAATGAGGAAAGCCTGATTTTCCGTCACAAGACTTACCTGGCCATATTTGACGGAACCACTCCTCATTTCGGGTCGGCGCCACTCCTTGGCCTGGTACTGCACCCCGGCCCCTAAGGGGAAAAAAGAAAGACATTACTAGAGGGATTCAAAGACATTTAAAGGGATCATTTTATCACGAACTCACCTGAGTTTATCTCCGGCAATATCCCTCGAAGCATCACTTCCACTCTGCACCTGAAAATAAGGACAGATCGCAGGTTAAGAAAAGCAAACAAAGAGAAGACTCTACTCTGGAACTTTTTAAACTGCATACTTACGGCATTTCGCCTTCCGAAACCAGTGAAGTAACTGGTCAAATACGCGCCCCTGCACCAGAAGCAGGATGGAGAGCTCATCCATTCAAACATTAAGGTGAGCCTTGATTGGGGATTTTGGAGGTGGTCAGAGAAGAGCAAAGGGGAGGTGGGAAGCAATCACAATACTCTGCAGTCAGTTAATCCCCTTTCTCCACCTACAGAAAGATTTTTCTACGGGCCAGACAAGCCAGATTTGGGGGTCCAGTTCAGTCAGTGTTTCGAATCTTGCGTATCATGCTTTAAGAGGTCACAGCAATCCAGACCAGGTCAGCGCCTCCGTGGGAGCCAGGTGAGCGTTACAGCAAATTAGAAGACTCCCTCCTGTATGTTGGACATGTGGAATGACAGGGCATGTGGAATGACAGGACATCTAGCACGAACATCCGGGAGCCAAAGATATGTGCACTTTTCAAGAGGGGGTACTGCTTTTCCGCCTGCATATAGCTCGCAAAATTGAGATGGGTTTGCCCAAGATCATACAGTGTATCAAGTACAAATGCAGAGAATACAACAGGCTTTGCAACCACAGCAAGCACCATTGAATCCCCCACAAAGGCGGTCACAGCACGCACCCATGCAAATACAACATGGCGCAAATACAGGACAGTTACTGACTCCTAGGATAGGGGGTGTCACTATCGAGGGTGGGAATCCTTTCACAGGCACAGGAATAAGTATGTACCCACAGTACGACAACTCACTGGGTGACTTGATGCGTTCAGTACTATCAGTAACGCCAAATCCTCAAGAGGAGCTGAAGGTTGACGTCACGATAGGCAAATCATTTTCTTTTTTGGTAGACACAGGTGCAACTCGCTCATGTATACGGGAGGGACATTCTTTATTATTGGGTAATGCCATGAATGCTCAAGGTTTCACAGGAGCTACAAGTGGAGCTGCTTTCACTGAAGAATGGCCAGTCTCTATAGGAGAATGTGATATGGCTGTTACATTGTTGTATTCAAAACAGATACCAGTTAATATACTGGGTTGAGATTTAATGACGAAGTTGAATATGACAATTTCTTTTACTGATGTAGGCATAGTGTGTTCAATGCCAGGAATACATTATTTAACTGTGAGCAAATTCATTATGGCATCACAGGACAAATAGCCATACGAGGGGTACCGTTAGAACCAGAAGTATTTCATTATAGGGTATGCATTTTGTAAACATGGCTGCCTGGTTTAGTAGGTAAGACTATGAGAATACCTGATGAGTGTCTCTTTAGGCCCGAGATTCCCATGGACGAAGAGGGGGAGGGATTTTTCCCTTAGAGTTACAAGCAGCTATGGTGAAAGGGGTCTTGGCTATGCTTATAGGATTTGATGATAAAGGCAGATAATGGAGCACAGTAATTGCCATTAGAGAGGGTTACAGATTAACTGACGTCACTGATGAGGACATACTTAAAGATGACCCATCTGATGATGAAGTATTGTTTGAAATGAGCATTACCTATTGGGATAGGGCAGAAAGACGCGAGGTTCCACAAAGAATGATGATCGTGGGACAGCGTCTTGCTTTTTTTGATAAACACATGGCGAAAATGCCAGTTTCTTTATGAGCTACAGGCCCCTATGACGTAGGCCTATTGAAGGGAGTTGGAGAAGTTAAGATTAAATTGAAGCCAGGAGCAATTTTACCTTGAGCACGACAGTATCTCATGTCTCGAGAGGCAGATGAGGGTATTCTTAAGACGATATCCGCCATGATGGATCAAGGCATTTTAGTGACATCAGAGTCACTATGTAATACCGCAGTGTATCCTGTCAAAAACTCAAAGATGGAGTTGTGGCATTTAATTCAGGACTTGCGCCTAATTAACCAGATTGTAGAGACAGAGTTTCCTCTAGTTCCTAATCCAGCAACCATCTTATGTAGTATCCTTGTTGAAGCGCGATATTTCACTGTGATTGACTTGAAAAATGCATTTTTCTCAATCCCATTGCATAAAGATTCCCAAGAGCTGACATTGTTTACTTTCATATAGACTAAGTTAAAAAGCACATGATTACCCAACACTACTGTGAGTCTCCATCGATTTTTAATAGAGTCTTGCGGATGGATTTAAGCTATATTGATTTGCCAAGTGTCATGCTGCAATGCGTAGAAGACATTTTGTCAGAAGAACAGTGCAGATGTGACTCATCAGCTAATGATTGTTTTAGCCGAAAAAGGATATAAGGTGGACAAAGAGAAATTGCAGTATTGCCAAGAAGAGGTGTTATACATTGGTCAGATAATTTCGCATGAAGGAAAGAAAGTTACACCTGAAAGGGCTCAGGCAATTTTAAAAACAGTGAAACCGCACACGATAAAGCATATGCAGCAATTCCTGGGACTATCCAATTATGTGAAAGCATGGGTATTTGATTATAGTTCATTTACAAGGCCATTGTTACAAGCCCTGAAAAAGGCTAAAGCAGATCAGGAAAAGATTGTATTTATTTTATTTTTTGGATTTGTAAAGCGCACTACAGACCACAGGCATCGAGGCGCTGTTTCATGAAAATGTCTTAGTTACAGTTAAGAGACCTTGCTCATGGTTACAGAGAGTGAGGGCCTAATATGGCGCAGCGACAATATGAACATAGATGCTTGCGATTACATACATCAAATTAGCCTAGATCATAGAGGAGAATAGCATACAAGCTTCAGAATGGATTGGGAACAGGTTTATACAAACAGAAGTGTTTTGACCGATTTCCTGAATGCTGTGTGCGATTCCATGTTTATCAGGTGGGGCAGTAAAGAGTTCCAGCTGGTGGCTGCCATGACCGGGAAACTGGATCCTCCTGCGTGAGGCCTGAGGGTCTTCGGAATGGTGATACGGTTCGTGTAGGTGGTTCTTATGGGTCTGTCTGTGGCGGGAATGGTAATTCACTGAGAGAGGTAGAGAGGGGCGGTTTTGTGGAGACATTTGTGGGTGAGGGCAAGGGTCTTGAAGATAATACGTTCCCTAATTGGGAGCCAATTGACCGATTTCCTGGTTGCTGAGATGTGGTCCCTCTTTGAGATGCCATTGGCCACCCTAAGTGCGTTGTTTTGTATGGTCTGAAGTTTCCTGATGTTTTTTGCAGATGTGACTGTATGTTTGTTTTTGTGTGCATGTTGAGATGCAGGTGTAGGGGGATGCAGGGTCTGTCTGTATGTTTGTTTGTTTTTGTATGTATGGGCAGTGCATGTTGAGATGCGGGGGTGGGAGGGTGTACGGTCTGTCTGTATGTTTGTTTTTGTGTGTATGGGCATTGAATGCTGAGTTGGGGGCGGGGTTCGGGTCTGTAAGGGTGCATGGTGTATGCTTGTTAGTTTGTATGCTGAATTGGAGGGTGAGGGTACGGGGTGCATGGTGTATGCTTGTTAGTTGTATGCTGAGTTGGGGTGTGGGAGGTTCGGGTCTGTATGGTTGCATGGTGTTTGCTTGTTAATTGTATGCTGAGTTGGGGGTGGGGGGTTCCGGTCTGTTTGGGTGCATGGTGTATGCTTGTTAGTTTGTATGCTGAGTTGGGGGGTGGGGAGTTATGGGTGCATGGTGTATGCTTGTTAGTTGAATGCTGAGTTGGGGGGTGGGGGCTTCGGGTCTGTATGGATGCATGGTGTATGCTTGTTAGTTTGTAGGCTGAGTTGGGGGTTCGGGTCTGTATGGGTGCATGGTGTATGCTTGTTAGTTTGTATGCTGAGTAGGGGTGTGGGGGGTTCGGGTCTGTATTGGTGCATGGTGTATTCTTTTTAGTTGTATGCTGAGTTGGGGGAGTGGGGTGTTCGGGTCTGTATGGGTATGTTTGCATGGTGTATGCTTGTTAGTCTGTATGCTGGGGTGGGGGGTTCAGGTCTGTAGGGTGTAGAGGGAGAGATTGTGAGTTTGGGATCCAGAGGGGAAGGGGTCTAGGTGTGTGCTGCCCAGTGGAGTCCAAAAGTCAGACTTGCTGGTGAGGTACCGGAAGGCAGCACAGGCGGTGTTCGTGGACTCAAGCCCACATTCCTGGTCTCCTGATTAGTCCGTGCCTCTCTCCCCTGGGTACCAATACATCACTTACCCACGGCAGAAATTACTTAATCTGGTGCAAAATCTAGTGATGTAAAGTTTTAACAATCATGTTTCTCAATAAAACGAACAACTCTATAAATAGCTGGGGGATGGGGGCCATGGGGCACAGTGTTTGGTTGAGGGGTGGGGGCCATGGAGCATAGCGCTTGGTTGGGGAGTGGGGGCCATGGTGCACAGTGTTTGGTTGAGGGGTGGGGGCCATGGGGCATAGCGTTTGGTTGGGAAGTGGGGGCCATGAGGCATAGTGTTTGGTTGGGATGCCATGGGGCATAGTGTTTGGTTGAGGGGTATGGGCCATGGGGCATAGTTTTGGTTGGGGGGTGGTGGCAATGGGGGCACAGTGTTTGATTGGGGGAAGGGGGCATAGTGTTTGGTTGGGGAGTGGGGGGCATGGGGCATAGTGTTTGGTTGAGGGGTGGGGGCCATGGGCATAGTGTATGGTTAGGGGCCATGGTGCATAGTGTTTGGTTGAGGGTGGCGGCCATGAGGCATAGTGTTTGGTTGGGCGTTGGGGGCCATGGGACATTGTGTCGCACTCCAAGAGTGAACCCAATAATAAAGCTAAAACAGGCACAATTTGGAGATGTACATCCTTTGCTTTTTGTGGAAACCTGACTCAATGAAGGCCAACCCAAACAGCAAAGTATAGCAGTCCAAAATAACAGAATGTCCAATCAAGGGTCAATAAAATATATATACTTTAAACAGATGACATGCAATAACTAAATAGAAATAAATGATAACAATAGAAAATGTGTAGTACAAAATGTAAGTTTGAAATACAAATAAACACTGTTACACCTCAAAAACGTATTCTTTTTCCATGTGTTTAATGAAAAGGGGGCGTTGAAAAAGCCTCCTGCCATGCCATGCCACGCCCAGCCACGCCTACCGCCCCACCCACATTTAATTTTCGGCCCACTAAAAGCATCATGTAGGGTACTTTCGACCCCCTGTCAAAATCAGTTGTGCACCCCTGCTTTACACAAACAAAAAGGGTTTAATTTGCCTCTCTGATTCTGTGCTTCACTATGCAGGAACTATGGCAAGAATTCAGCCTTACATGTACGAGCCCGAATACTCAGAAGAGGAGATCCTTGAAAGAGAAAAAAGTCGAGACGACGTGGAATCAGATGAAAGTCATGAGGATCAATCGCCGGAGCCTGAACCCAGTCACATGGAAGACTTTTCCACCTGGTGTACATGCCATCGTTGTGAGCTTTTGCCTACTCTGGTGGAGAACTGCTGTTGCAGAGAAAACTCTGGCTGCTCGGCCTACTTTGACAAACGAGACACACCGCCGCTATGCGTTACCAAGCTGCATTACTTTAGGGCCGCCTGCCTTACAAGATCAGTGCTGCTTATGATGATGTTCCTCATGCACAAACTTTGAGCTACAGTTTGCCCTCATAATCCAAGTAATGAGTAAGTTCACTCTATATATGTTATTTGTTTGACAATAGAGACAAGTAACATAATATGTTGTTCCCCTGCATCAATATAAGTTTGACGGATCACGGATGCAAGAATGTTTCTGTAAATTTAATAATTTACTCATTGTAAAATGAAGCCAAAGTGTTCCACTTTAGATTTATCATCCAAACAATTATGTTTCTTTCACGTTGAAGTATCTCCCAACTGTTTTTTCTTTAATTAATGTGCGTTCACATTTGTAACTGATCTGTACTTGAAATCACAAGTGCTGTCAATACGTTGTATGAAAAGGTACTTTTTAAATCAAAACAATGCTGTACATTTTACAAGGTAGTGCAAATAAAAAAAGTCAATTATTGGGTTCATTCCAGTAAACAATGTCTGTATCTCTTACACAGGCGGTACAGGCTTGTGGCATATTGTGCGTTTACATGGTGGATTCATGGACTACTGGGATTTCGCGTCTGAAGAGTAATATCTGCCTGTGTGGTTCGAGCTATTTGTGATGAATTCCCCAGTGACAACGCACAATAACCTGCATTCATGCAGCCAGTATCTCGACTGCAGCACTATATTTAGACTTCCACCTTCCCAAACTGAATGCTCAAATAAAAAATGATTGAAGCTGAACAGTTGAGACATTATTTGTAAGTCCATTACACGTCCAAACATAGAAGCGTATCGTAACATATTGGTGTGCAACAACACGTGTATTGGCCTATCGCGCTCGCCTCATCCTCACCCCTCCTCCAGCATCAATGGCAGTTCGCACCTGTGACCGTGCGCTCGCAAGGGGGCTGGGTGGATGGGAAGGCTCAAGGTGCCACCTCAAAGGCATCTTCCGCACTGCGACCATTGTCCACATGGCCACTCCAGACTCCCCTTTGAAGACCCCGTACCTGCAATCAACATATGTATGTATCCTGTGAATAGTGCTCTGGGCCTATCATGCTCACCCTATCATCCATCCCCCTCCAGTATCAATTGCAGTTCGCACCTGTGTGGGTGCACTCGCAGGGGGCTGCACGGGAATGTGAAGGTCAAACATTGTGATAGAGGTCTGGTGGGTGCGAACGAACACATCAGACATTCACATACTCACCCTCTTCAGTAAGCCTTTTTAAAGACTTCTGACGTTACCAAGTGAACATCTTTGAAATTGACAAAGGATATTGGCATCTCTCCACTTCTTACCTTGTTCGCTGAATCGGCTCATCTGTTGTTCCAAGCAACGGTTAGTCAACATTTAGTGTAGTTTCCTGTATTGTCAACCATCTCCCCTAGGACACTTTCTATTGCTTTATACTCCAATGTTTACCCTATTCTCACTTTAAAGTCCACACCATTATCAACCGGCCTACACATTTTGATCTCTGTAATTAGCACATAACATTACAGAGTATTGCTTTTAAATTATATTTTTAGTAGCGCATGTTTTCAATGTGCTTTCGGTGTAATTTTCTATAAAGTCGATTTATTTTTATTAGAGGGATGTGATGTTTGGTTTACTCACTGTGATACTTTTTTAATACTAATAAGTTTGTACATTTCTTTAACAGCTCATAAGGGCAATCAATCATTGCCTTCTTGTATCATTTTCGGTTGCAGTTATATCAGCCAAGCTAAAAGTGATAGTACAGTCCTTCATATGTTTCCAAAGGATTTAAATTTAATCAGAAAAGGCTCTTGAACTGCGGATTTCCAGTGTCTGAAATTGAAAGCAGAGCCAAGGATGTCTTCGGCGTGAGGGGCAATCGATTTTGCGTTTGCAGTATCTGCTTCTCAGATATGCACGAGCAATCACAGTGCACCAAAAGTCATCGCCCCAGAGTAATTCAAAAACTACTGCCCAATGCAGTTCCAACTGATTTTCAGCACGCACTGCCGAGGTGACAAGTGGACACTACATTTGGAAATATATTTGACCATTTTCTAACTTTGCATGTATAATAAGTCTTTGAAGTGAACACTCATATGGAAATAGTCTGTGGGCAGGTACCATAAATGATGGTTTTCAGTTTTTGGGGAATAATTCCATTGATATTTCATTGCATGTCTTTCCTTCTTGACACAATCTCCTTTGATTTATACATTTCTAACTTTAGATTACTTTGTGAGATACTCAAATAGCTCTGAGCAATGGGAGCCTTACCAAACAAACTCCCATCTTCTAAAAATGTTTTTTTTGGTAAATTACAATGTCTGTCTTTACGTAGACTGCACAAATGGAAGTACAGACCGTTAACATGGGGGAAACCACAGACCTGTCCACCATCCTAATGGTGAGGCCAAGCGACTTGCACACAAACATTTTTGATGTGGTTGAAGTTATAATACCAGTGCACATTTTATAACTAACAATGTTCTGACTATTTGCATCGATCAAAGGACCAAGGTGCTATCTCAACCACTATACCGGAGTCAACCGCGACCTCACTCACCTTTCAAGTAATTTTTTGGGAATAGTCCTTCAGATGCGGCAACACAAAATGTGTTTGTTCAATTTCCACCTGAAACATATTGATTATTGTTGTGTATAATAACTTTTAGGCTTCTTTGTCAATACCAACCTTTTTAATGTCATTTGTTTTTTAATTTTGCTTTTAAATCTTTCTTATTTCAATTACCATTAAACAAGCATATGCTGAAACTTCAACAATGTACTATTCTTCTACTGCAATCGGTCCGGAGGATGAGGTAAGTGAAGTGAAAATGGATTGATTTATACTAATGGTTATAGATTAACATAGTGTTTTTTAAATTTAAGTTGCCAATTATTGGGGTGATATGCAATACTGTCAGCAAATTGCAAAGCATTACATTAACAACCTTGATGTATTTATCGCAGATACGCATGCAACAATGAAAGTAAACCTTCAGAAAAATGTACTTTGTCACTGAATAACATAGACCCTTTCACCATATGAATTGTTTATTTTAGTTCATAAACTTTAGCTGCTTAGCGAAAAATGTAATAGGTGAAAGAAAATAACATTACAACGCATTAAAGGAGATACAATTTAATCAGTATGTTTTCCAGGGTGAACTCGAGCCATCTCCCTGCGACATGTCTGCAGGTTATCAGGTACAGTTTTCACATATGTCTTTTAAAAATGTTACACATAGACACATTGTTCAACTCTGTTACTATTAATTTAAAAATGTTAATCGGAGGATATCAAGTTATTTTTTTGTTAGTTTTACTGATATTGCAAGGTCGACAATCAAGATGTAGTTTGTGAAATCGAAAGTTTTCAACATTGCATTGTTTAAAAATGTATTCAATGTTCTTTGAATTTATTATATACAAGGACTGTGCTACTGAAGTGGCCGAAATTGAAGAGACATGGACAAGAGGTATACGTAACATATTATAAAATATAAATTATCCATTTTAACAGTAATGTAACATTTAATATATTTTAGTTGCTTCAGTAATGACATTTTGTTATATTTGGATATAGGGATATATGATTCGTTACGTGGAAGAGCACATTTCAAGGTTTATTTAATTTATACATTTTGTTTTCCAGCTTGGTCTGGTGGTCGGCAAATCCAATTTGACACAAAACAAGGGTACATAACATAAAGGTTTTAAATAAAATAATTAGTTTAGGACTTCCTCCTTTGATATTACATTTTCAAGCTAAGCATGTTTTTTTCTCTTAAATTAGAGGCCTAGTACAAAAAGGAGCAAAAAGACTTGGACAACTACACTAACCAATGATGTTGGTTTCCAAACAGACGTGTGACTTGGCAGCAGCTACATGTTGAGGCTGCACATGGGTCACGCAAGATTCACTGTCGTGATGCAGCAGCCCAGTGGCTGGAATTTGAGTAAAATGTCAGCAGTGACTGATGAAAATTATGCATGGATCATTGTTACACCACACATCACCCAGAAGAGATAGACAACACAGCACATGTTTCTGAATTGCTTGCAGAACCGCCCACACAATCAACAGCCTAAAAACACATTTTCCCCAATACATGTGGACATATCGGAAGTATCACACACAGGAATAACTGAAGCATCTTTGCCACTAATTGACGATTGTGCTTGTGATGAGAACTTCACTCTTCCTAGTGTTGACGACTTATCCACCTCAATGGAATCGCAATCCACTGGAACTCTGGGTGATTGGCTACTAAAGGAACCAAAATACATTGTATTCCACTGCTGCCTGATCGAGATTATGAAAATGGTTAAATGTGATCATAAATTGAGTGGGAGGATTTGTGGGGAGCCATTGGTGGAGTTTACTCATGTAGGTAAAGGCACCAATGTGCAGATCAAGGGTAGCTGTGTACATAAACATAACTCATTTTTATGGTCTGCTTAACCTATGCTTGGAAAAGTGCCTGCTGGAAATTTACATTGTTCATCTGCATTATTGTTTAGCAGATCAACGTTCAGTACACTTTCAAGTTTTTGTAACTTTGTGTGACTCCAGTTCCTTTCAAAAACCAATGTCAAGGATTTCTTGTTCCCCGCTATTAGCCAGGCATGGACACTTGAACAGTTTTCAATGGACAATGCTCTCACTGGCAAAAGGCTCTGGCTTGTTGGTGATGGACAGTGCGACAGTAACTGAATGTACATCTCCTGTTGCAGTGGAAAAATATGGTTTCAGCAAATCCATTCAACTTCTGCTATTGAGAGGAATGCACAAAGACCTGATAGCCACTGACGGCCACGTTACAATTGCCAAGGCGAGAGCAGTTCCCTGTATGGCACATTGCAGAATCCATATAAAATTTATTACAACTGCTGGAAAAAACAGCCAGAGAAAACATTTTAAATTGGTCACAGTCTATAAGCAACCATTTTTGCTGGCGCTCAAAAACATCTCAAGGATCTGTTGATATTATGCTTGAAAACAATGGTGTTCACTGACGCGACATTGTTCTAATGTACACTCTTGGCAAGAAAATGAAAATGTCCATGAATGTGCACATGGACCATTGAGCAAGGAGCTAAAGAAAAGGTGGTTGGTTACAGGCTGCCGTGCTCCCAGAAAATTTGAGAAGATTGTTTGCAACAAAATGCTTTCAAGAGACACGAGGGGACTCACAGAATTCTGCCACACCAGAGATTTGGAAGTGTTCCACTATATGTGCCTAAAGTACAGACCTACATGTTTACATTTTCGCATAGACGGCCTGGAGGCCAAAACAAGACTTTATATTTGTACACAATGAGAACATTGGAAGAGAACAAACAAAACCTGTCGAAATTTCTGGACCACACTACATCTGACTCTCTCTTCCTAAGCACTTTCCTTCTCGAGCACTCCGCTCATCCACCTCCAACTCTCTGAGGGTCAGACGCTTCTCCATACGCTTCTCCAGGCAATGATTGGGGGGGTAGATCTCGCTCCTCGGCTGGTGCCTCCTTTTGGAACAGCCTACCTGCCTGACTCAAACTTGAGCAGGAACACCTCAGGTTCCTGAAGCAACTTAAGACCTTCTTTTATGCTTCTGATTTCTCTCTCTCCTCTGCTGATGTTCTCATTCTGCGGCGATAACTGGTACCAGGCCACCCAATGAACCGTATGGGCACCAGGCACCAACATGACCAGTAGCCCCATGCACTACCTCCGGGCCCACCGTGCACTATGGACTGTATCTGCAGTGCTACGCTCCCATGCCTACTTGCTCTTACTTAGAGCTGGCCACCGCGGCGGCACTTACTCAAGCTTGCTTATTGCACTCACCCCTTCCCTCCCCCTGGCACTTCTCCTCTCCCTTCCCTTTGATCTGAATGACACAAGGTATAGTAAGATCTGTTGTTCTGTTCCCCTTTGCCTTCCCCTTCCTTGTCACACCTAGAAACACCTGTGTACAGGCGCATAATAAATGCCTTATCCTATTATTGTTGTTTTCTTCCTTGGCCCCCCCACCCCCTTTTTGGGGACTTGAAACACTATTTTATGGTTTAGGTGCTTCACAAATAACCAAGGAATAAATTAAATGAAGTATGTACACGCTGGAAAGTAGGAACCATGATAAGTGACTGCAGATTGCAATAGACCAAAGCACAGTGTTAGCCAACATTGAAATGACGGATGAAGGAATATGTATTGCAAATGTGCATTATGAACATGCACCTGTGACCTTTGTACATTTACATCTAACTCTGGGGGCCATCAATGCATAAATCGATACGATTGTGGGAATAGATCTAAACCGAAGCTAGTAAGCCTCTACTCCACTGTTTATGCCTCTACACTGTTCTGTGATCCTTGTACCTCTCTCGCTCACTATTATCCTATTATCCCTTCAGACCCCAGCCATTATGCCGGACAAACTCTGATGCCTTTGTGGTTGCTTCAATGATCAAATTCAAGACCCTTTGCATCATCCAAAATGCTGTCTGGGGCATGTGAACACACTACCTGCAGCTCTCTCTCACAAACCACTCTCTTTCATGATACCTTCGATCCTCTCGCTCCAAATCTCTGCTTGGCAAACGCTTCTCCAAGCAGAGAGCTGGGGGCAGATCACTATTAACGTATAGAGACATCTGTGCATGTGTGCACCGCGTCTCAGGTCATCTTTGAAAGAAAACGTAACAGTAGTGGGACAGGTGCGTTGATAACGTTAAAATGGAAGTAAATATTGTCATAGGTGGTTTATTTGAAATATTTTGTTGTTTTTTTAGTACACTGATCACCACTACTATTGTTCAATTGTTAATTTTTGTGGCACATGTTACCAAAAACGAAACTGACTCGGGCACGCTGAGAATGCTAGATGAAGGATCCCATTGTTATGTGTCCTTGAATACACAGCACTAAGAATTTAAAGGACCAAAGGTGTCCGAAATTCACAATAAAATGATAAGATTCACTATATTGAAACCTTACGCAGGAAAGTAAAGTTTCTATTTAAAAACACTGTCTTCCTAAGCAGTTGGTCCTCAGCCATATCAGAAGAATGGATTTTCAAAACATAATGTAAGCAAGATTTTAAATAATATTTATGGAAGTGTGGATGGAAAGTGTGCTGTGTGCTACATGATGAATGTTGTGATGGGTGGATGTTCAATTTGATGTAAAGAATAGACATGGTACGTGTTAATTGTCACTTAAATGTATAGCCAACATAATAATGTACTGTGTATATTCAGTTATAAAGTGGGTACTGAAATATGTTTTTGCATTCGCGATTTTACATAGTTATATAATCCCAATGTGCGCCTGTCATGGGTACAGCCTACCGGCCGACGGCTTCTTCAACAGTATTTCGACAATAATCAACAACGCATCTGTGATAATGATCATCTGGAATGATCGTCAGACAACAATCTGTGCTTTCGCGCTTGCAGTAACAAGGAACAACATGGCAGCCTATAGGTTCTAGAAACATGTGGATGTGGAAGTGTTGCATTTATTTAAATTTTAAAGCACTCATTTCTCCTCTGTAATGGAGTGCCTTGTGCGTAGATTACTCCTTGGTCATGGAAGAGAACTGTGAAGAACACAAAGACTTGGATTAATCAATCGATGATCGGATTCAGCATTAGAAGATTACTGTTCACAGTTACACCGAAAATGAGAACAATGAGAAGTTTGCTTGATATGATTTGTTCGAAAAAGTTAACTAAGTTTTTGTGGACTTGATTAACTATTTTCATTGTGTCAAAATGAAAACCAGTTGTTACGCTCCCGGCTTCTGCTGTTTTCTTCAAAATAAAATGTTTCTATCATTTTTGTAAAAAGAAACAAAAGTTTTGCGTTTGTTGTGGCTGTAGTTCCTGGTTCTGTGTTCGATAACTTCATGACGTTGGTGATGACCGGGTATGTTTGGCTACACTGCCCACTAACGTCAGGTGGAGCTCATCCTGAGCATCTAGTGATGTCAGTATTACATTACATTATTTGTATTGTGCGCTGTGGACCCTGAGGCTTAATGGCGCAGACGATTGGGGGCGGGCAAACTTAATCAGTACTGCGAGGGCCTTTGAACTTAGGGCGATAGATGAACGGATAAGAATAGCACAAGATCGCGGTACCCGAGCCGTCGTAAAATGAGAAAAACTCAGGTAAGTTGCATTGGAAATTTATTTAAGACGATCGATGTATGCATGCTCTAAAATACATGCAGATCCTTTGGGCCAATATTCTGACCGAACTACCCCTTCAAGCTATGTATAAAATAGCACTGCCATCATAGACGGACAATTTCCTGGAGAAAAAGGTTTGTATTTAAGGTAATTTGCATACCCACAATGCCTTGCTGTTGTAGCTCAGAATTGGAGGTGAACTTCCAGCGATGGCTACTACGTGCCATTGTGGAATGTATGACTTGGCTCAAATGAACTTTCCTACTTTCACATTTCAGGTAAAAGGTTTTTTTACAAACCTTTTTAAACCCACCATAACATTCTTGGTGTTGTGAAAACATGGCCAAATGCTCCATCGACAAGTTTCACATGTGGGAGAAGGGAGTGCAGTGGGGTGTGGGTGATTTGATGATTGTGACAGATACAGATTTGGAGAGAAGGCCGAGGTGGATGATGAGATCTCCAAAGGTGTGTTTGGAGTTGGCGAATGTGGTATCGAAGAAGAGAGGTATGCGGGGCGAGATCAAAGCTTTGGATCAAGAGTATGTGGCAGGAAAGGAAGGATACAAGGTGTTTACGGATGGTTCAAAGGATCCTGTGTCTGGGAGAGTGGGAATGGCGTATTATCTAGAAAGCATTGGGGAGTATAAAATAGGACGACTGACGAATGATGTGTCTATTTGTACGGCTGAGTTGGTGGCGATTGCATTGGTGATTGATAGGGTGTGAGTTGGGGTATGAGAAAGTGGTGGTGTTCTCAGATTCATTGAGTGGGTTACAGGCGATTGTGGCAGGGGATGGTGATAGGAAGGATGTGATTTTGGACATTAGGATGAAGATTGATCGGTGTGTGCGCGGGGGTATGGATTTGGAGTTGGCGTGGGTTCCCAGTCACAGTGGCATTTTGGGAAATGAGTTGGTGGATCTGGCGGCGGGTGAGGGTATGAGGAGGGGAGCGATTGATGTGAGGTTGCCTTTGAGTGTGGATGAGGTGAAGGCTGTGATGGTGAGACGGGTCCTGAATGAGTGGCAGGAGAGGTGGGTGAATGGGGTGAAGGGCAGGTGGATGTTCGGTGTTCGTGGGAAAGTGTCGGTGAAGGTGGATGCAGGGAGTTCAGAATGGAGGAGTGGGGAGGAGGTGATGCTGAATCGGTTGAGTATAGGTCATGTGGGGCTGAATGACTGTCTATTTCGAATAGGGAAGCGTGAATCAAGGGACTGTGCGGTGTGTGGGGTGCCTGAAACGGTGGGACATTTTTTGATTAAGTGTGAAAGACATGTTGCAGAGAGAGAATTGATGAGGGTTCGGTTGACTGCGTTGGGTGTGGCTGAGCTGAGTGGGAGGACTATACTGGGAGGTGATGGGGAGAGAGGCAGGTGGAGGAGTAGTGTGATGTTGGATTTTGTGAGGCAGACGGGGAGGTGGGAGGAGTTGTGAGCTTAAATGGGGCCAAATAATAATTAGTGGGTACGGTGCACATCATCCTATAGGATGGGGAAGCACCTGCGTGGGTCCGCCCACGCCTCCAATAATTAAGAAGAAGAAGAAGAAGTTTGTCGGGATTATACTGCACTGATGAGCCCTAATAAGGGTGAAACCAGGTATGTATTTGTCCCGACAGCCTTGCAAAATGTCTGTCTTGGGTTAATTAAGCTATGTATAACATAGCACTGCTATCATAGACCAAGACAATTTCCTGGAGAAAAAGGTTTGTGGAATCTGCTTAGATCACATGCTGTGCATAGGCCGACATCTAGTGGAAGCTGCAGCGTATTACAGTTGGTGTTTTTGAAATTCGTAAAAGGGACGTCAGCAGGGCGTGCCAGTAATACTATCCCTAGTGTGACATCCACTGTACCCATGGTCCTTCACGTGTCGAGGTCCCTCAGATTGTTTTTTTCTGCCATCGTAGACAGATGCACAATAGTGGAGTTCCCTTTTGGCATATTGCCATTGATTATAATAATTAGAGGTAGATCTCTCTTCCTATCCTTTTTTTCCCTGACTATCGAGATCATCTTCGACAACGGTGAAGGAAGATGATCATTGAAGAAGATCCTTTCGGCAAATCCGAGGGCTGCACTGGGCTTCGGCCCACACAGTAGTGATAGAGGGGGGAGGTCATTGAAAATGTATTGGCCCCTTTTCCTACATTACATTCGCCCAGCTGTCATTACATGTTGTCATGGATAAAACCCATTTAAAATTCTGTCCAAATTGCAGGAAAACATTCCTGTGGGTTGACAAACACCTGGTGTGCAATCTCTGCCTCCCACGAGATCACGTCGAGGAGAACTGTTGAGCCTGTAGGCCCTTCAAACCAAAGACGTTGAAGGACTGTAAGATGAAACGCTGGGCCCACCACGCCATGCAGGCCATAACCACCATGAACGCGGAAGGGACCTTCAGCGATGGTAGCGACGCCGCCATTTCGGACGGCGAAGAGGTGACGATAGTTTCCCAAGTGCAAGCCCCGACCCCACCAGACAGGCCAGCGGACCTGTTATGGGGATGACCCCCAGCGGCACGGGCGCATACACAACCCCTACCCCCACTAACACCCAACCCAGGGCAGAGACTCAAAGTGGTTGTCGACTAGGGGCCCACACACAACGTCTAGGGAGAGGTCCACAAGTTCACTATCCCTGGGCATTCGCAATCCCGATCGCCACATAACAGGCCCCGACTGTCGAAAGACAGCACAGACGTTGTGCATAAATCCACACCTTAACATCGCATGTCAACTGACAAGGCGTCGGGCCACTCCACAACCGAAGTTCGATGTTCTTTGTCGTAATCTGGTAAGCCCTCAGTGCAGTTGGGACTAGCCCCTTTTGTGGAAAAACACGTCCCGAAAGGGCTTAGGAAGGAGAAGGAGTCTAAGAAGCACTCTTCCAAGATGCTTCATAAGGAAAGGTCACTTTCCCCATCCAAAGCCCAGCATCACAAGGCTTCCCACACTCACAAGGGTTCTCAACCTCATGGGAAAGATTCCTTACCAGACCAAGGTACTCCTCCTGAAAGGGACTCCTTAGTAGGCACTGTAACCCCTCAGACTTCCACACTAGGCCCTATGTCCATTCCGAGCTCAGCCCAATGGACATGTGAAGACATAGAAGGGGCATGAGGTGGATGACCTTTATTGGCAATTTTTGTGACAAAAACCAAGAAGCTTTCCAAAGCATCCAAAACACTCCTTCTACTACAGCTGCCTGTGGCTCTCAAGCCATTGCAAATGTCCCTACTAGTCAACCCCCATCTAAAAGGTCTCGTCCGGACACCCTGGATATTTCACCACTGGTTGATCCTCCCTACGTTAATCTTTATGACACAGACTATTGTGATGATGATGCTGTAGATACTCATACAGCTCAAGAGGGCACAGAAGAAGGCTATGGTGACGACGAGGAAGAGACAGAGATGTACACTATAGCCTCTCCCGTCAACCAAGACCCTCCGGGGGCTGATTCGCCTATTGATAACCAGCCCCTGCTGAATGACATGCTCATTTAGGCGGCTGAACACTTTCAGATCGGAACACAAGAGACTCAGCAGGACAAGGTTTTTGTTGAGGATATCCTGGGGGATAAGAAATCGGTTACACAGTTTAGTCCAATCCCACAATCTGTCCAGAGAAGGACCCAACCTTCTCTGGAAACACCAAATCAAACCTGTGCAGTTAACCCACGCATAGAGAAGCTCTTCCGCCCAGCGCCCACAGACGCCCTCTATATCAGGGGACAGCTTAATCCTGACTCACTTGTAGTCACAACCACAAGAAAGAGAGTGGGTACTCCACTAGCTTCCTCTGAGGCGCCACCTAGCAACCGCCTATACACCATGGGCAGGAAGGTAGCCTCTTCTGTGGCCTTTCAGGCTAGAATAGCTAACAATACGGCTCTCTTAGCTCGCTATAATTGTCATAAATGGGACTATCATCAGCCCCAAAACCCTTAAAAACTCAATTGGCCCAGGTAGCAGCAGAGGGCAGAGCTGTCTCGAGCTGCATCCTGAAAAACAATTTAGAGGCCTCTGACAATGCGGGAAGAATAATTGCGGAAGGCACTATTATTAAGCGCCATGCTTGGCTTCAACAATCTAGCTTTAAGCAGGAGACACAAGCAACACTGCTAAATATGCCTATCAAGCCCAACTTCCTCTTTGGAAAGGCAGTCGAGGACGCTCTAAAGTCTGCAAAGAACGAATACAAGACTCTGAAGCCCTTGGGACAACTTACAGAGAAACCCTCAGGCCAACGAGAAAATTGTAATTTTCATCGCTTCAGAGGACGAAATTCCCAAATGGGTTCAGGGTATGGTCAAAACCAAGGGTCATCCTGGGGTAACAATCAGGGCCAATCCTCACAGGGTTACCCGAGAGGACAGCGCCGACCCTGCGGCCGGGAAAGGTCCTCCACTGCTAGAGGTGGAGCAACACCTCCAAAATAGTGATATTCCGCTTCAGGTGCCCCCCCTTGCCTCTCCAGTAGGAGGGCGCATTTCAAACTTCACCGAAGCATGGGAGGGGATCACTTCAGACAAATGGGTGACATCCACCGTGGTGGGTGGGTACAGTGTGGAACTATTCCAGCGACCCCAGAACCATCCCCAGCGCCAGAAGAAAAACTTCGGAGGAAGAACAATGCATCCTTCTCGAGGAAATCTCAACGCTGCTCCTAAAGAACAGCATAGAAGTCGTCCCGGCGAACCAGGTAAACCAGGGTATTTATTCAACCTACTTCCTTGTGCCAAAGAAAGATCTAACTATGCGCCCAGTATAGACCTACGCCTTGCAAACAAATATGTCAAGCCACAAAAATTCTGCATGACTACGCTATAAGAAGTAATTCCTGTGCTAAAGCGGGGGGACTACATGGCAACTCTGGATATGAAAGATGTTTATTTTTGTATTTCAATGTTCCCAGCGCACAGAG
This sequence comes from Ambystoma mexicanum, assembly GCF_040938575.1. Taxonomy (NCBI): domain Eukaryota; kingdom Metazoa; phylum Chordata; class Amphibia; order Caudata; family Ambystomatidae; genus Ambystoma; species Ambystoma mexicanum. The sequence goes on from NC_090925.1 coordinate 384,526,621, forward strand.
AATTCTGGCGATTTATGATAGCAAACCAGCACTACCAATTCAAGGTGCTACCCTTCGACTTAGCCTCTGCTCCAATGGTATTCACAAAGGTACTGGCGGTGGTGGCAGCGCACCTTCGCAGGGAGTCAATCCCAGCGTACCCTTACATGGACGACTGGCTGATTACAAGGCACCCCCCCCCCCCAATTTGCAGGACGAACATTGAAAGAACGATAAATCTTCTCTTTCAAATGGGCTTCTCAATAAACGAGAAAAAATCAAGCCTAGTGCCAAGCACAACCTAGCAGTTCCTAGGAGCTGTAATAGACACAAGCAAGGCCTTAGTCTTCCCCTCAGAGGAAAGAGTCCAGAATATGTTACTGCAAATACCACATTAGCAGGCCGGTCACCATATAAGCGTACGCAAAGCTATGCGATTGCTAGGCATGATGATGGCATCTTGCATTTACCTTGTGCCGCACGCTCCCCTGCGCATGTGCCCCATGCAGGAGTGGTTGCCAAAACAGTGGTCTCAGGCAAGCGTTCAGTGGGACGATCTAGTGTTTGTTTTGCCAACACTAGTACAAAACCTTCACTGGTGGAATAGGGAGAATCTGTTAAGGGGCATACCCTTCTAATGTATCATATATATATATATATATATATATATATATATATATATATATATATATATATATATATATATATTAAAAAATCTCACACACCGGGCGGAGGAGAACATTGGTAGCTGTTGAGGTGAATTGTGCAGGGAACCAGAGTGTGCCCTTTCCATCCAGTGCTGTTTATGTTTAAGGTACACTTGAGGGTGGAAGCTCTAGGGCCCTGCAGCAGGGTGATATATGCCTTGCTTTGGAGTGCCACACTGAGTTACTCGGCCCACCTCCCCCACTGTGGGTGTGTAGAGGAGCAGCTGAATGCCTCTGCAGGAAGTCCTGCCCCCATCCTTCCTACATGCTGGAAACCAGAGATCGCTACATGCACGACACCAGTGATTGTGCCTATTCCACTGAGAGTCCCCGAGAAGTGGTATCCATTGCGAAAACCCTATGTGATGTACCCCCGCAGAGATGACAATCTCTTGGAAGAGGTCCCCGAAGAAATGTGAAGATGAGAGAAAGAGAAGTTGATGACATCACAAGAAGCGAGTGCGATGCACTAAAAAGAGTGGCTAAAGAAGAGGATGTATGGACCTTATGGAATCGGATAACGAAATAAAGAATTAAGTGAACGATCATATGCAGAATGAAGATTGCACGTGTGAAGCGCACTGCAGAAAATACAGGCCATTCAATAACTGTACAGATGCAGCAACGCAAGTAGACTAAGTAATCTTAAAGGCTAGCTATATGTAGTGAATAGACTGCAGGCGGTGCCGCCATTATATAGAATTCTGGACATCAGTGTCACATGTTTAGTAAGTTCGGACCCATAATGAAAGACGAATTGGAAAAGCTGTGTCGCAGCTACATGAAGCTAAAATCATGCAAGGGCCTGGAAGAGTTGTCTGGCCTGGAGTCAAAGGATGAAGTAGCCAAGAACTGGTTATCTATTTGAAAAGAATAGTAACTGTGAGACGCTGAATCGTCTCATTTCAAGGTACAAAGAAAGAACGCCATGAGTGACAAGTTTGTTAATTAAAGACAATTAAATGCTGCAGAACAGGCTGAAATATGGACTCTTGTCACGGGAGCTAAGGATGAAAATAGAAGATAGGCATGCTGCTCTGACTTGAGGTAGCGTGTGCCTATACTCCCTTTTATTCCCAGGAGCAAGGATACTTTGCAAGGCCAAGTTCAAAGAAAATCTGAATGGCAGAAGGCATGAGTGATGATAGATGTTGGGCTAATTGGGTGGAGAGACATGGTCAAGTCCACCCACTGGCACCTGGGGTACCAGTTTATGTGCTGCTAGTGAATCGAATGTTCAAGAAGCGTTCCAACCAATTGTAGAGGGCCATATAACGAAGGGCCTTATAGTTTGAGAGCCAATAATATGCATGTACCTAATAACTGATGAGGATGACTTGCACTATGGGTGGGCATAAGTTGTCCACCTGACTGTAGAAACCCAATCAAAACATGTCCCTGTATAGAAAGTATACTTAGATGTTCCCTTTGAGCATATCACAAATCCCCGTATGTTTTTCTTGTTTGCTACGTAGTATAACGTCATGTATGACACATTTTTGCTATATAAATGTATGTTTATGTGATTTGCGCTGAGAGCACGATCAAACGTCATTTGAAGTCTGTTGTAACTTCCTGTTTTAGGCAATTGAAAATAAAACAGTCGGAGGAGACTTTTTGACAACTTCCTGAGTCAGTCTTATTATTTGGCGTAAAAGTTATTCTGCATCCCACCTGAGTATGACGTGTTACTGATTTAAGGACCCCCTGGGTTCAGGTGTTTGGGTGTGAGCAGGTACCTTGCAACTCTGATGACTACATCCACCGTAAGTCCTTGAAGCAAAATCAACATTGATTGATTAGTACCTTGAATTGTGCAGGGAACAAGAGTGCACCCCTTCCAGCCTTTTGGGGGGGGTGTGTGTGTGCGTGTGCGTGTGCGTGTGCGTGCGCGAGCGCGTGCAGGTGCGCGTGTGCGTGTGCGTGTGCGTGTGCGTGTGTGTGTGTGTGTGTGTGTGACACAGCCACGGTTTGGTCCCGAAAGTGTGCTTTTGTAAATTTGGTGACAATCCATCCAGTAGTTTTAGGCAATAAGGCACATTTGATAAGGTAATGCATACCAAACGTTTGTAAGACACATTTAATATCAGTTCATGAAGATTCTTTGGTGCAAGCACATTACTGTCTGAGTTTCACGAAGAGAATGGAGACGGTCAATATTGTGTAAGTTTGCTTTTGATGGCTTTACACCAGAACGAGATTTAAACTTTTTATAACCTGAACATTAATTTTGCCAATGTAACTTAAGTACTACTTTTTTGAGTAGTTGTAATTTTTTTGTAGTTATGGGGAGTGTAGAATCTCGCCTTTTGTAGACTATCACTAGATTCACCCATGCTCAACGCTAATATGTCTTTAAAATGTCATGTATGACCACATCGATTTGTGTATCACTTTCCACGTTCTTTTTGTGCTTTTTAAGATTGTTTGCTGTGTGTAGTAATCGTTAGCTTAAACTGCATGCCGATTTAAGAAATCAATAGATGTATTGTAATAAAGGGTGGGTATTGATACGTATTTTCTGTTATGTTTTCCAAATAGTTACATGCTCCCTTACTGCAATTGCCAGGGATTCCACATGCCAAGTGATGGCTTCTTTGTACGGCAGGTGCATGTACTCGTGAACAGCTGTATCATAGTGACTATTTTGTGGGACGACCGGGCAGGCCCCTTGTGTCCGTATGCTGCACTGGCGGTTAGGAGTAACATAACAACTTTTATGGTGGTCTAGGCCCAAGTTCATGCCGACGCCCTAGAATTCACAGTGCGCCCGAAGCAGTTTCTTTATCGAAAAAACGAATACTTTGTGTATGGGAAAAGAACCACGTGTGCCTCACGATTAACATTTTCGGTCAAGAGCGCAGAACCAATTTTGGAATTTGCTTGCATATGGGAATAGTCCGATGTTCTCGGACACTTTATTGTGAAATAAAAGTACTTTACAAATTATAAAATGTTACTGTTTTCTTTAAAAAAAGGTTTATTATTTCAAATGGTGATGTGCTCTGTTGTACGTCAATGTGTGTTTATTTTCAGGTTTTGCGTCACGGCACGTAGGTGCTTATGGGCGCATTTGGGAACGCTGGAGAGGAACGTCATCGAAAAAGGTGTTGATTATCACTGGGTTGATCATGTGAGGGTCAGGGACGGGCCATATGATTTAGTGACGTCAGGGCGATTTCTCTTAGCCAGATGCAGCAATGGACAAGATTAGCACAAGATGGACGCGCTCCGCTGTCAGATTTAGTATGTTTCTAAAAGAGGAAAAATGAGGTAAGGTACACTGAAAATGTTTGCGATAGATCAACGTTTGTACAAAAATACGTGGTCCCCCCCCCTTGGTATAATAATATCTTATCACCGTTCCACTTGTGACACTTATGAAATAATGTGTGGCAAGGTGAGAGTTAATGCTGATGGTTGGCATACTTCTGACGTGTTTGCGAATGAGTTCACAAAGTTTGTTGATATTTTGTGCACACGTAATATGACGAATAATTTTTTTATTCTTTTGACAGTTTGGAAAAAGAAAAGCTGGGTGGATTTACAGTAAATTTGTAAAGGCTGATTGGCAACGATTGAAAAACATGATGTTGGAGATGTGGCAGTGTTTTCATATTTGCCAAGTGTCGTAATGTAGTTAATAAAAATAGCGGCACAGCTTCAGTGACTGAGGGGTAGGATGTAGCCATGGGCAGTGGGCAGAATGTCGGGGTTATGGTATAAGGTCATGATCCGGACAATGTGGCTACTGGCCATTACCATACATTTGAAAGGGAAGAAAAATTTGCTCATGGCAATATGGTCACAGGGTTTCTTTTTTTGTTTTTTGCTTTTTGCAGGCTGCAATGGAAAGCGAAGAAGGGCGCTCTATGGAACACCCGCCTTCCCTTTCTATGGTGGCCATCTTGGAAAAGGATTTTGTTTCCTAAACCGGGATGCGTCGCGGGTTAGGACAAAACATCATCTTTTTTAGTAGCACAGGTTACTGCTTTGGAAATCTAGATTGTTAATGGCAGTCATCCCCCATTTTAGAGGTGGAAGGGGGGGGGTAATCATCCAGAGACCTCGTTATGCACTCTCGCTTCGATTGGGCTAATAACTTGGCCTGCTGGCCCTTTATCCACCGTTCCAGACCCTGGAACGGAGGATGAACTGTACAATATTTCCATTAGCATAAGACAAACTGCAAATGGAAATGTTGGAAAATTTTATTGCGTCTATGTACTTTTCAGCAAAAGTAGATGAAGTCTATGTGTTTTTTTTTTAGTTCCATTTTTTAACTGTGAAAGGTGATCATAAAGGAACATTTACTTTGTTTATGGATGGCTTTTGTTTGGGAGGATAGCTAAGAATGAAAGTTGCGGACGGAACTGAGGAAAGAGGCACCAAACAGTAATATGGAGCGGTAGGTGGAGGAGGGAAAATGTTGTGCGTGTGTTATTTGTAAGCTAGGGGCAGTGTTTCTCATGCGCTTTCATTACAGCAGTGGTGCTGTTTCTTAGGAAGGAGGATGGCCTTAGTTGATGTCGTTTTAAGATAAATAGCAGTTTTGCTGAGAGTTTGTACTGTGTACTACATTGTTAATGGCTGCGTACGAATAGGTGTTGGAGTTGTGCAAGGGAAATGTTGAAGTTGCAAATTCCTACAGCAGTACAAAATCTACTTCCACACTGTCCACGAGGCACAGAGCTTATTGTGAAGTGTGTATGGGTTTTCGGACACGTCACCATGCTGTGCGCCAGCATATGGTAATGTGGCATTGTTTGGAAGGTGTGCAATGAAGTCAAATGTTCGTTTACATTATGGTTACGTACCACTACTAGAAACCTATGAAATTCAGTAAAAAAAACTTTGTTAAAGGGACATTATGGTTAAGTTGTGCTATTGAACACCTATCAAATTCAGTAAAAAAAACTTTGTTAAAGGGACATTATGGTTAAGTTGTGCTATTGAACACCTATGAAATTCACCAAAAAAAACTTTAACATCTTTGATGTCCTGGGTGTTAGTCTTAGCAGTGCACGGTGGTGGCGCGAGTTATGGTTGCTTAACTTGCCATAACTGGAGAATTTCGAGGGTTTTTTGGTTTTACTTGGAACCATAACGTTCCGTTAACAAAGTTTTTTTTAGAGAATTTCATAGGTTTTTAATAGCGCAACTTACCTATAACGTCCCTTTAACAAAGTTTTTTTTACTGAATATATATATATTTATATTCATTTGAGGTGTATTTTATTTTTTAATCGTTCATTTTGTCTGTTTCAGAATGCATTGTATGTTTGCAGTGTATGTTTTGTTGTTGGTGTCTGTTGTAAAGGTGCACCTATATTCTGACGTTACTTTGTTTAGTTGTGATTTGGAAGTGTGAGTAAAGGTTCCAACAATGTTAGTTTTCCTTTATGATATGTCGGTGTCTAATTATACACTGAACCTTTACATTGGGGTTACCAAGATTTTCAGACTTCAACTTTTTATGGATATAACCTTTAAATGAGTTTCTCACTTTTACCCCCATGCTGATTTCCCCATGCCAAGAAAGTTTCGTATATATAATGTGTGAATTATGTTGACACATTAGCTTGGAGTTTTGATATTTTTAATTGCATGCAAACTTTTGTTTTGTTAAACTGTTGTGTATGGATTTGTTAGTGTGCAGATATTCAAAACAGACTATCAACTTTCCATGTATTGTTTTGCTGGTGTGTCAAATATTTTGTGAGACATCAGAGCATACGCAGTTAATACTGCATAATTGTAAGGGGTTAGACTTTTGGCTATGTGTTAACATTTTACTGGTTAACTTTGTTATCAATGAAGATGGGCGAAGTTTCCTAATTTGACGTGATTGTGTTGATTGTTCTTGAAGGATACATACGTTCAGTATTGTGGCCTATGTTGCTAATATGGAGCTGCAAGTGTGTTTTTGATTGGTAGGTTTTTACTTTTAGCATGATCCTTTAGTGTGTGCGGACTTAAGAACACACTGGTGATGTTAACTTTGTTCATGTTAGAACTACTTACTGCAAAATAATGTGCTTCTCAGTTATGTCGTTATGATATCTTGTTAAGCTTTGTTTATTAATGTAGCAATGTATAATTATTTTAAATATCTTATATTGTTTTTTGGTTGGTGGACTAGTTTTAAAGTAGCGTTCGGAATTTATTCGAAAAGATTGAGAAATGAAAAGTACATTTTCAGTAGGGAAGTAGTCTTGTATGGGTGCAATCGCATTCTTGTAGAGGTTTTACAGTTACTGCTGCTTTGATGCATGAGTAATATAATTCAATGTCTTTTATTTGGGGCTCTGCCGTTGGAATCCATTATTTTTTTCAGTTGTAGATATATTGAATGGGTATTAGTTCCAGGCTCATTATAGCCTTGGTTTTGCAGTTTTCTATCGCATATTAGTAATCTGTGATCTTTTATGAGGAAATGGTAGGGCCTTTTGCAATATGTCCTTTCTCATTAGGACATGTATTTTGATCTGTGTTACTTGTTTTCATGTTTGTGAAATATTTTTTATTCCAAACATTGTAGTTAGGGACTGTTTTCACATTTGCAATGTTATTTTGTTTTCTGCAGGTAAATTTTGACAATTACATTTTACTTTCACAAATTCTCATTTTGATTGGTTTTATGAGAATGATTTCTGTATTGAATCTAGCAAATGGATTGTGAGTGTAAAACATATCTCAGGTAGGACTGTGGACTGAAGCAGCCTTTTGCACGATAAACCTACATCCGATTATCTGCTGCATACCTGGAGCTGAAAAACCAACAGAGAGGAGGCAACCCACCTATGAATCTTTCAAAGATTGGACCCAAAAGTGGGATCAATATCCAAAACACAAAAGGAAGGGGGTCCAATGAAAATAAAACACTGAATGAATGGGAACAGATCAGACTCAAGCGATTGATTTTTGAAAAGTGTATCATAACATTTAATTAATAAAAAGTACTCACCATCATACTTCAAAACAAATCTAATATAGAACTTAAGAGTTCAACTTAACATGTAGAGGCATACGTTACCATATAATACCCCAAAGGCAGGAGCATTAGCACAAAATCTAATTAATGAGAAGAAGACCAAGCCCAACCTGTGGTGTCAAGAAGGCTATAGAGAAAAAAGAAAGAAAACTGGAAACCCCAACCGTGCACCAAGAGGAGGACACTCGGTCCAAGTACACATACAAAATAAAGAAAATGGCACAAATGAATGAAAACGAGTGCTTATGCATAACCTTACAAATGTACACCTTATGCCACGCTTTTGTGTTGACCCACTGCACAAAATGTGCTACACAATCATCCCAAACTTGTACTAGAAGATGGACAATGTGGAGTTGAAATAAAGTGGAGGAATGCCTACTTGTGTTTCGCCTTTAAGTGGCCACGGTTACTTCAGGGGCCAAGCCTTCATCAGGGCAAGTATGAACACAAAAGAAGAACAGGCGGGCATCTATCATCCATCTAGTAAAAACAAGTTCACTAATTAGATGTGAAGTATGAAAACATGTATCATCAGCAAAAAGAGTTGTATTCCGACATTGATGCTAGCAACTGGATTGTGAGTATAAAACATATCTCAGGTCGGACTGTAGACTGAAGCCGCCTTTTCCAGGCCTTTTGCATGATAAAGCTACATCTGATTAGCTGCTGCTGCAAATGTCGAGCTGGGCCTCTCCATTATGACATGACAATTTCAGTTCAGTCACACAGCATGCACATTGAAGCTCAGAACTCCCAGTACGCATGCATAACTACAGCAAACTGTGACTAATGACTAAAATAATGTGTTTTTGTCACAGGGTTTCTGTGAGAATGTCTAAGTCTGTAGGAGAGTTTGGCTATTATTATTGACCCTTGGTGTTTGGAAGTTGTTTCGCAAGTCCTTACTTTTTACCTCATAGAACGACAAGTACCAGAAGGCAAAGTGATGTTTTCTTTTTACAAAGGGACCATAACATATGAGCTGAGCTAAAAAGAAAGACTTTTGGAATATGTTGTGGGGGATTTTGTCTATTTTAATTACAAAAGTGGAAATATAAGGGGTGACTTTAGATGAGGAGAGGGCTTCAGTTTGTCAACAAAACTGTGGCTATGGCAATTCAGCATTTCAGCACTTACTTTCCTTACAGGTTACTTCTGTGTGGCTCGATAGAAAACACGTTTTAATGGCAGTCAAGTGAGCATTTGGAGATCCCCTAGATTCACCAGCAGTTTACGTGGCTGGCATTGCCTCTGTTAGATCCTTTGACTTCACAGACTCTGTCTTGGTTGGTTCACATGTTCAGTATGTTCAGTCCCCCAACTTGCCTTAGTGCAATTCACTTTCTTTTCCATTGAAAATAATTCTATACACATTGCTGATCCTATATGTTGACTAAACAAACATGTTTTATTCAGGAATCATGACTATTCAACTCTGAAGCCCTTGGGAGATTATTACTCTCTAGTTGATGGCTACCCATCTATATTTCTGTATGTTCAGTTATTATTAACCCTAGTTAACTTGGAACTATTTGTTTTTAAGCAGTTAGGGTTGCATAGTTTGTAAGCTCAGTGTATTAATGCTGTGAAAGTTTGTTCATCCCTCAACAGCATTTTTAGTGGGTTGTGAAACAATGCATTGGCCGACAATAGTTCATTTTTGAAAATGGTTTAGGTGAGTGAGGTTTCTTGGCTCTTTGTGGCTTTGTTCCATGGGGATTCTTGGCTTTCCTTGGTTGTCTTCCAGCGTGTACGTCTCGGGTTCTACTGGACAGTTCTTGGTGGCCTCTCTTCTTGTGAGGACAGGCAGCTCTGGTTGGTGCCTTTTAGTATGGCTGTGTCTTGGCAGTGGGTCTGTAAAGAGTAGATGATTTATTGTCTAACTACCTTATGGTGGTGTATCATTATCTTCTCACATGTTCATGGCTTTGCCTTTGTGGCACATTCTCAGTGGCCTAACTTACAACGCATTGCAACTTGTCTCTTTTTGAGTGTTATGTGTGGTAAAGATGATTTCCATTGACCCTTTTTTATTTTTTAGTATTCCTGGATTCTTATTTGTCTCTTATCTTTTTATTTATTGTGTTCGTTTAACATAACACATCTACAAAGAAAATATCCCACTTTCCGCTTCCATGTGTTAATGTATGTTTTCCCATCTGACAGGAACAAAACTAGAGAGCTAGGCTTCCCTTAGGTTTTGATTCAGTCCTATTGTAGATATCTTTCAATCTGCAACCCCTTTCAACTGAGGCGGGTTCCCCGCATGTGGTCCATTTCTAGGACCATGTTCTTAAAATTCACAACAGAGAGGACACAAGCAACCTTTTCTCTGTCTGTTAGACCAATCCACCAATCCTCTAGGCATAGTGAGGGAACAAGCTTAATCATGGCACCGAAGTGTAATTTTCAAAGTTCAGTGAGCCCAGGACAAGAGCAGAAGATGTTTTAGAGACTCTAGTTTGTTAGTTTCTTGGCAGAACCGACATTGACTTGTAGTTTTTCCATCTCGCTGAGATCTTGCAGCTAATGCTTAATTTGTTGGAAGCAAGTTTAGTCTTATCCGCATGATCTGGTTTCTGAAACGTGTGTTCGGAAATTGTCTTAGGTATTTAGGAAGACTGTCCAATTTTCTTACCTCGTGGCCCAACTGATGGTGCAATTCATAAGTGAAGGTTTGGTCCAAAGTTGTTATCCAGTCCAGGTCGTATAACTTCTTTTTTTGACTCTACATGGGTTTGTTAGGAGCTCCTCCACAGTACAGCCTATCTGGTTTAATTGTAGGTCGCTTGTGCTCACCCAACAGTTTAGAGGTCTGTTTGGATGTTGACCCATCTCCTTATTGATAATTTCAAAGTTTTGTGGTCTTGCAACTCCTGCCCATTTCCCATATGGTGAGAGTATTTTCCACTCCACGGCTGCTTGTAGGTTGGCTATAAGCATTTCTCTTCTCGGAATGACTTGGGTAAGGATCGAGGAACTCTCTTGACCTTCCAAAAGTGCCTCTCTAACTGCAACCATAGTTTAGGGAACAGTTTCAAGATTGCCTCAGAGCCGTAGGCGAGAGTTGGTAGGACTTTCATTTAGTAAAGCTCCAGTACTGAGATTAGTGTAAAGCGCCCATATTTACGGTTTCATCTACAGGCCTGACACAATAAGGCTTTTGCTTTATTATTGAAAAAGTCCACCATCTGGGCTTCGGAGTTGCTGTTGTTAATCCATGTTCCCAGGTATTTGAAGGTTAACACTTGTTTGATCTTTGTGTGCCCCAGAGACCATGCAAAAGTGTGGGTTTTTTGCGTCCTTTTTTTGTTTTTCACGAAGACAAGAATTTTGCTCATTCTCCTCCACGTAGTTACTCCGTTGGTCCAACTGACGCTGAAGACCCACCGCAGTTTGATCTAACAAAAGGAGGTCATCAGCGTATAGTAATCTCCCAAATTGAGTCCCATCAAAACGTGCAGGAAAACATTTTGCCCTGTCCAATGCACCACCAACATCGGCCAAGAAGAAATTAAAGAGCTGCGCTTCTAGAGGGTAGCCTTGCTTTAACCTGCTAGAAGTTTGTATTTCTGCTGATAAAAGGTTGGATTGGTTCAATCTTCTTCTTGTCGATGTGTTCGAATGTAGTGCTCTAAAAGGAGCAAGAATAGGTACTGGGCAATTTCTTTGGGCCAACTTGCCCCAAAATTGAGTGCTTCTGACCTGGTCGAATGCCTGGACAAGATCGACGAAAGCCAGGCAAATCTGGGTCTTGCCCTCCCAGACCTTTTGCTTTCAAGCTGCTCAATATAAAGATATTGGCACCTGTACCAATCCCTTTTTGAAACCCAGTTTGAAAGGGGTCGTTGCAACCTTGGGTCTTCAGCCAGCTAGCAAATCAGGATAGAAGGAAAGAACCAAAGATCTTACCGATAACATCAAGAAGGGCGATTGGGTGATAGTTCTTGGGATCTTCCCTATCGCCCTTCTTGAATATCGGGACCACGATAGCCCTCCTCCATGAACCTGGTATTGTTTGAATTTACAAGATATGTTCCAGGAGGAGTTTAATGAACCCAGCCCAATCCTACGGATGTTCTTTTAATGTTGCGTTACTGAGACCATCTGGCCCCAGGGCACGAGTGCCAGGCAACTTCTGTATTTTCATCCTTATGGTGTCCATGTCAAATGGGATGTCCCAATAGGTTACATTCTTCAAAGTTGTGTCTGTAGTTGGTTTTCCAACTTCTTTGTATAAGGAGCTGAAGTGTGTAATGCAGACATCTTCTGAGACGCTGTTTATTTGTGAGATGCCAGTGTTCCCCACGGAGGAGTTTATGAGAGACCAAAGGTCTGTAACTCGTCTCCTGCATACTGTTCTCAACATTGCTTCTGTGTCATGTTGGTAAAGGTGAGCCAATTCTTATAGTTCCTTGATGATATTTTAGCTTCAAGAGATGTCCTCTTGTTTCTTCATTTTCCCTGACTCATTGTTTTATCTGCCTAATTATCTTCCTTTGTTCCGCTAGCCTTGCATCAAAGACCTGCGATGTAGTTGATTAGAGGTGTGTAGTCAACTGTAGAGGTCCACTCAGCACCTCCATCACCCCGTGTAGTTCAGAGTCGTTCTTCCAGAGCTTTGCAAATGAGAGGGAGTATCCTGTGCCATGCTGCCATTCAGGAAGTACAAATCTTTATGTGACATTAAAGATTTCAACATTCGGGATGTTATGTCTGAGGAGGTTAAATTCATGTCGTCCTCCAAGGTGTCCAGTCCTGGATAACAGGTTGTGTTTATGTCTCCACAGAAGATGAGGCAGGGGTGGATTCTTGTATGCGTCATCAATTAAGGATCCCACAAGGTTCAGAAAGATTTTATTTGTGATGGCTGTAGGGTTCCAATAAAGATTTATGATAGCCAGCCGTGTTGGCTTCAACTGGTGTGCGTCCCCCACCACAGGAGACCATTCTGCAACCCTTTCTTGGGCAAAAAGGTTTAAGAACACAATTCTAGCCATATTCAGTCCCCTGCCTGATTTAATTGCAGTTAAAGGTCCAGACAAGGTCTGCCCTTGAGTACCTTAGATGCGGGGCTCAGGAATAATTCAAATCCATCCAACAATGGTTTCTGACAAAGCCAGGTCTCTTTGAGACACACTAAATCATAGTTTCCTAGATCCAAGTTGCGTTTAGTTGTTTGGTGTCTGAAGCCTCTTGTATTGCATGAAGCCATCTTTAATCGCCTGTGGGCCATTTCTTCTAATGGCTATGAAGTCTGCTTGGGATCCAAGGCCCCTGATAACCATGACCATGAGTGTTTACCAAGGTCGTTCCTTCTGTTAGTCCTATGGGCCAAGATTTGTCTTCTTGGCTCAAGGGGGTTTTCTGCCTGGAAGGTGATAGTAAGGTTTGTTTTTTCCTGCCCCAAATGGTCCTTTGGGGTGACACTTTCAGGATACTAAGCGGGACCCTGTTGGGGTATGTTTTCAATTTGTTTCAGTTTGTTGATTGTCTCTTGTGGAGGCTTTCTTCCTCTGTTCTTTTGTTTGATCCGGGTTCCTCGGGCTGGTCCAAAACTGGTGGAGGCTTCCAAGATACTACATTGTTTGTCTCTTGCTGTTGGGTAATTTTTCCCTTCATTATATAATTCCGGTACTGCTTTGTGAGAGAGAGAAGATTGGCCCTCATTACAGTCAAGGTGTGAGGGACCACAACAATGCAGTGGTTACTCTGTTACTGCTGCATCACTGTTGCATTACCGCTCCACCGTACTGCAACTTTGGTCGTGAAGGGAGGAAAAAACCTCCAGAAAACCTCCAGAAAAATGCCAGCGATAATTCCGCTGCCTGACTAACAACGTCAACCTCTAACGATATCTCCATTGAATAAAAGTTCTAAATGAAAAGACAACCTGTGGGCTGAGGCCTGCGCATTGCAGTTCAGAAAATCACCCATGCAAACAGAATGTGTAATATTTTCAAGTTTCCTAAAACTAAAGCTGGCTAGGCCTGAGATGAACATTTCAAGTACCAGAAAATGTATTCATTTATTTGTAATTCTTGTATAGCACTACTTGCCCGTTGGCCTCAAATAACCTGCAATGTTTGTTAAAATGAGGGAATATGCTGTAATTGTTCCTGAAACCTACTTTAAAGGGAGTCAGTACTGATATCCGACATAAGGGAATCCTTTCAACTCACAGATCACTGTGAGTTGAAAGGATTCCCTTATTTCCCCCACTGCCCAGCATACAGGATGGTATGACAGATAGGTTCCCTTGCCAAGTTAATAAAGCATTCCAAAGCCTGCTTACTTCAGTTACAGATCCCCTTCAAATGGGCAAATGAAATCAGACCACGCCATACATGTAAGTGTTGAGTTTCATTGCTTTACCTGTGGGTGTTTTTAGGGCTGAACATTTAAAGAAATCATTTCAATTTGGATGAATCTGTGTTCCTGCTCAATCTAATCTATTGACACCATCTTGAAGGTCTTCCCGAATGTAAGAATTTAACACTTGACAGGACTGCATGTCTGGAAACTTTGGAAGAGGAGACAGAAGTAACACAGTACAAAGGCTCTTTCATCGGCCAGTGCCTGAGCCAAAAAGACCATATGGGCCAAGAGCAGATTTCTAGCTCTGACTCAGTAGAAAATGACCATGACCAGGCCCCTATCATAAATACCTTGCAGCTCTGCATTAACTGCATGGACAGCAGATACTCGGCAGAAAAATTGTAATTGCATTGCGATATTTGTGCATGAACGAAAAAGACCATTAAAATGTACATTGAATTGTTTATATTGCCTGTATCTTTGGAACCGAACCTCTTACGGAACTCGTTTGATGTTGAAACGTTCAGCTGAAAATCTTCTATTAGATGGTCCATAAACAACACGCCAGGGTGCCATATAGCCTCACATTTGCAGTGACAAGCCTGTTATGTTGAGATGTACAAATCCTTTGAATATAAATGTAGAAGTGAGACAAAGGGAAAAATGTATAACTCTAAAATTGCTCATGCTGTAATAGGGAGTGCATATATTGATTTGTTCCATAGAAAGGACCCTGGTGATCAAATGATTAAAGTGGTCACATAGCTGGAATTTAATGTTTCAGAATGTGATACATTTTAATGCCAGAAACCTCTGAGAGGTCATCATGCTAAACGGGAGGGAAACTGCCCCCTTCATTAATATGCCCAATGACTAGCGAGGAGAAGATATACCGTGAAGTCACTTTGGGAACATTTTCCAATCACATACATGGACCCATTAGATTGGGGAACTCATACACACCTCAAAAGGGTTGGGTTTCTGTTCTATAAAAGGCTAAACACACACACGCAAACTGGGGACTGACACACTTACCCTTGGACACTCACTGAAGAAATTCACTTGCTCCCTCACTGATTGACGGGGAAGAAGGAGGTAAAGAAGGATTCATAATAGCCAGAAGGAGATGAAATAGATTTCTCTCTGTCTGGACCCATATTTGGTTATCATCTGAGTCCTGAAAGTGAGGCCTAGAAGGAATTAAAGTCCCAGTGGGATCAGGGATGACTATCATGGGAGAACGGGGTATACTCCACTCCAATCCCCCTCACCTACCCCCCTTATCTTGTAATCCTATATACATGTGTCATGTAGCCGAAAATCATAAGTACTGGGACGAGGAACAATCTAGTCAACCCAAGGAAGATGTATAGTATAAATACTGGGACGAGGAAGAGTCTAGTCTACCCAACGGAGGACTAGAGGACAGGAGGCAATGCGGAAGCATGAAAAACACTCCTGGAACCACTAGTGAACATTCTAGTTGTTCCCAAATTCCTATTGATCAAATCACATTCAAAATAGAAGAGGGAAAGCAGGAGAAGTTGTTCATTCCCTCCCTGGAGCAGCCACAAGCGGATCTGCGTTACAATGGAGAAAAGCAAGGTGGAATGGGACGCAAGGCGAGAAGGAGAAGCATCTCTCAAGGGTCGGAAGTGGAAAGACCCTTCTCCCTACTGGAAAGCAGCTCATTTATCTGACAGAGGGAGAGGGACCACACGGTTCACGTCTTTAGCACAGCCTAGAAGGAGCCTACAGCCGTGGAGCTGCTGTAGCGGGAATGAAATCAGTAGAGGGCACGCCAGGGCCAACAGCAAGTCCCAGGACCGACCGCAGTCCAGAGCAAGGCTCCCTGAAGGTAGGGGCCAACAAGGCCCAATGGGTAGAGGCAGAAAAGAGGTTAGTGGGCCAGATAAGAAGGGTGGAGATACCCTGGGAAGAAGGGTTGAGAAAATAGCCTGGGGAAAAGACCGTGGGAAAGTAATATGTGAAGCCATACAGGTTTTGGTCCCGCACCCACAAGAAGGAAAGTTCATCAGTCATCTTCATAGTCGCAGTACCTGGCAGGTTAGTGATGCAGGTCTTCCACACTACCAGCAGAGAATCCTACAGGTCTGGGACCCACGCCCACAATACTGGAAGCCAAGTCTATGTTGGGGAGAAGTGTACAAATCATAGAAAGAACCCAGTGGAAGGGAGTCGTTCCCCCTGGTGTTGTGAACTGTGAAGTAAGCCTAAGAAAAGGCCAGGGGAAGGGAGACATTCCCTCTGGTGTTGTGAACTGTGAAGTAAGCCTGAGAAAAGGTCAAGGGAGAGTAGACATTCCCCCTGGTGTTGTGAACTGTGAATGTAAAAGCAAAGAGAGTGTGAGAACAAAGCCACGGAAGGCCAGGAGAAGGGAGTCATTCCCCTGCTATTGTGAAAACACTGGGAGCAAGATACCTGGAGAATGGAGGCATTTTCCAGGAACCAGATAGTGAACAAACACAACTACGGGCAATAAGGAATGATGATGTTTGAACTGGAACTTTACTTTTTGAGTTCAAACTGATAACTTTATTGCTTTTTAGCATTACAACCTGGAACTTTGTTTTGTGCCTTGGAAAGGGATTGAAACCTAGGGAAGGCAGTCATTCCCTTAGGTAAAGATCCAAGAAGACCCACTACCTCTTTAGTTATAAGCGTAAGGGACAGAAGTAGGTTTTTGACACAGGACAGTGTACTCTTGATTTATACAGACATCCTGACTGAATACCAGTATTTTAGTTGAGATGGGGAAACCCCTCTTAGAGTAGGGAGTTTAGGTTTGCTCTTTACTTCTGGTATAATAAAAATGTATGCCAACAACCATGCCACCTGTGTGTCAGTCTCCTGCCTAGAGAAGTAAGGAGCTCCATCCTGTGCCTACGTAGCATGGACGGACACAGACGGGCTTGCCCCGAGCGCTCCTTCTGTGCGCTGATGGCACGCCAGCTGAGCCCATAAGCTGCTCGTTGGTTCTCTCCGGCACATAAATGCCAGAGAGGCTAACAATTCAGACAAAGCCCTGCCTACTCTTAAACAAAGAGAGAGGACTTGTGGGCAAGCGGGTAATCAAACGAGAGCCCACATAATGAAAATAATTAAAACGCAGTGTTCTAAGACACAATTACACACAGTGCTGTATTTAAAATAGATGTATGAGCAGTATAAAAAAGCATCAAACAGTTAACAATATGGAACTGAGCAGCTTTAAAGTGGCCGCCTCATGCAACCTCACCTCTCAGACCTGCGTGTATTCTCTCCGGCACATAAATGCCGGAGAATCTAACAATTCAGGTGAAGCCCCACCTATTCTTAAACAAAGAGAGAGGATTTGCGGGGAAGGGGGGAATCAGACGAGAACCCACGTAATGAAAATAATTAAAACACAGCATTCTAAGACACAATTACACACAGTGCTGTATTTAAAATAGATGTATGAGCAGTATAAAAAGCATCAAACAGTTAACAATATGAAACTGAGTAGCTTTAAAGTGGCTGCCTCACGCAACCTCACCTCTCAGGGTAAGTGCAGGTTGTGGGGGTTTAGGGCAGGAAGACAGACAGGGTGCTGGGGTCTACTGGGCGAGGAGGGTCCGGTGCCCTGTGGAGCTCAGAAGGGACCAGGCAGCCAGTCAATAAGACAGAGGGAGGCATAAGCAGGGGCGTGGCATGAAGAAGAGAAAAGTTGGGTCTTGAGAATCTTCTGTAACTTAAGGAGATCAGGCAAAAGCCTGAGAGGGACAGTGAGGCCATTACAGAGGGATGCTCCTGCCGAGGAACGAGATCTACCAAACACTCTATGCTTGTAATAGCATCTGATCTTCAGAGAATTGCTGCTAGATGACCGAAGGTCTCTAAGAGGGAGGTATTTAGGGACAGAGTCAGATGTATTGGGGTCCCTGCCCACAGAAAACCTTGTGGATGATGCAGAGGGTCCTGAACTCGATCCTCATGGCCACTGGGAGCCAGTGGAGATATTTTTGGGCTTGAGATATGCAGTCCCTGGGCTTGATGCAAGGATAATTCTTGCACTCCTATTCTGGGTTAGTTGAAGCGGGTGAAGGGAGGATTTAGGCAGATTGAGGAAGAGGCTGTTGCAGTAGTCCAGCCTGGAGAGGACCAGAGCTCTGGGGGCATTGAGTTTCTGTATGTCTGCTGCTCCAATTTTCTTCTTAGAATCTTCAACTATTGTGAGTTCACTACAAACAGGGCTCAAAATTAGGATTGGATAATCTGGAATTACAAGCAATGCCTGGGTATCCAGCAGTAACCGGTCACCAGGAGCTACCACTATGGAACAAGGAGCTATTTTATAGCGTTACATTAGTTGGCATGGGGAAGCCAAATGTAGCTCCTGGTGACTGTTGGTTTTATGATCACCAGTCTCTTCTACATTTGATATGATTTGAGTCACATCCTTGAAATAATCAGACTGACATTTATTGTTCTAATATAAATCAATTATATTTATGGTAATAAATACACAAATCAAAGAAAAGAATAAATGTTAAAGCCTATCTAGTGACATTACTTCACAAACCGTGATGAATTAAAAATAAATAATTTAACAATTACACCTCAAGTGAAATACTACTCAATTTATTGTACAATGAAAACAGTTTCCAAACCCTGTACAAACGTGTGTCACTGGCTTTGTTAAACACTGTGAAGGGAGCCACACATCATTTGAATCTTGAAGTCAACCTTTCAACAAGTTCAAGTTTGAGGTCAAACCTATTTTGTGATGTTCTGTGGCATAGACTGGGCCATGGAAACAAAATCTGGAGCTATTCCATGTGTTTGCATGGCTAGCACTTTCAATGTCAAATCTTTCACAAATTCAAAATCCATCTGCTGGAAGATTGGCTTTGCCACCCACTGTTTGCTTCTTTTGGTAAACTCTTTGTTCTAACGAGGCATCCCGAAAATTCCTGCAGTTTTTGCTTGTTCTTGTTGTGAGCAAGTACAACTAGTCTTGTTCTGGCCTCCATACCATCTATGCCAAAATGCAACCTTTGAGGCCTGTACTTTAGACACATATTATGGAACACTTCCAAATCTACAGTGTGGCAGACCTCAGAGAGTCCCCTCATGTCTCTTGAAAGCGTTTTGTTGTACACAATCTTCTCAAGTGTTCTGTGAGGGGGGAGCCTGAAACCAACCACATTTTCTTACGCTCCTGCGCCTTGCTAAATGGTCCATGTGTGCATTTGTGGAAATGCTCATTTTCTGTCCAAGAGTGTATGTAAGAACAATGGTGCATCAATGAACGCCATTTGTCAAGCATAATATCTATAGATCCATCACAAGTTTTAGAGCTCCACCAAAGATGGTTGCTGATAGACTGTGACCAATTTAAAATGTTTTCTGTAGCCTTTTTTTCCGGCAGCAGTAATTTTTTTCTAAATTGATTTTGTGATGTGTCATACATCATATTGGTGCTTTAGGTCTGGGAACTGCTCTCGCATGACCTTGGCTATTGAAACATGCCTGTCAGTGGCTATTGGGTCTATTTGCATTCCTTTGGATTGCACAAGTTGAATGGATTTAATGGACCCACATGTTTCCATGGCAACAGACAATGGGCCCGATTCATGGAATTATCTGTGTGGAAAATCGGGACTATGCGTGCCAAACTATGTGCCAAATCCTGTTTGTCGATTCATGGAATCGACTGTGTGGCACTTTCTTGTACTTTGCAGGGACTTCGCACAGGCTCAGCATGTCACTGAGAGAGGCTGAATGCCTTGTGCGAGACACCACACAGAGCGCAGGTGTGGCTTGCACAGAGGGCAGTGTAGGGGCGGAACACGCAAAATGATGAAGAACAAGGCAAAATGTGGGCATTACGAGGGACGGCCCGCAGGCAGTCCATCGCACGTCCACTATTGCGTGGAATGATACGTATTCATGTATCCGAGCGTGCAACCTCTCGGTGGGGAAATGACCACGCAAAGCCCTCATACTATCTGCCACCCGTAGGCAGGCATACAGACACTTGTGCATAGGATTCCTTGCGCAGGAGAAAGATTGGGTGTTGGATTTAGGGATGCATGTACACAGTCGTGCTTCCTATCTGACTTAGGGTTACACAGTGTATCTGGGTTCAGGAAACAGTGCATGGGTGTTCGCACGCAGATTGTCTTGCAGAGTATTACCTGAGTTACGATAAATCGTACGCATGTTGTCGGTGTGCCCGTAACATTTACGGGTCCCTGAGATGCAGGCCTGCTTGCGGGGGACTCCACGCACTGTTTGAAGGGTGCATATATTTGCACACAGGGGAGCACGTGAAGGTATCTGATCTGGCTGTTTTTGCTTTGCATGGGGTGTGTCACGGGCGTTCCGGCTGCAAATTGCATATGCAGTTACTTTGCACAAAAAACGATTCCATGAATATGCAGAGTGCACAGAATTAATTCTGTGCGCAGGCCCACCGTGTCGTTCTCAACAAGCGGCCTTTGTGGAATAAATGCACACTTTTCCATTAATCGGTTCCACTGTACATTCAGATACTTGCACTCACTATTTCTTTGTTCGTATGTCTTGGAAGTAGTAAGTGCAGTATTTAGCAGAAAACCCTGGACTGTCACACTGTCCATCATCAGCAAGTCAGAGCCTTTTTGCCAGCGAGAGCATTGTCCATTGACAAATGTTTGAGTGTCCATGTCTAGCTAATAGCGGGGAACAAGAAATCCTTCTGATTTGTGTAGTACTGTGTTTTTGAAAGGACCTAAAGTCCCACAAAGTTAGAACAACTTGAAATTGTACTGTACGTTGATCCGCTAAACAAAGCAGATGAACAAAGCACATTTCCACCAGGCACTTTCCCAAGTATAGGTTGAGCAGACCATGAAAATGACTTATGGTGGTATGCACAGCTGCCCTTGACCTTCAGGTTTGTGTCTTTGACTACACCAGTAATCTTCACCAATGTCTCCACACAAATCATCCTATGCAATTTATGATCACATTTAATCATTTTCATAAAGATAACGATGAAAGGCTTTTTAAAAAAGCAGAGGGATCAGGTAGACCTCTTAATTAAAGAGGCATAGCTTTCTTCAGGCGAGGTGCTAGATAAGAAAAGGATCACCCACCTAGGCCTTGCCTCATGATTAGAGCTACTGATAGAATTTCTAAATGCCTAGATCTACGATATCGAGATACTGATCTTTTCTTGAAGGTAATATAATGCTTGGTGAGCAAGGCACAGGGACTTGAACTCAATTTCCTTGGCTAAAGGTAACCAATGCAATTGCCTGAGAAAAGAAGAAATATGAGCAGTTGCTATTTAATTATTTATTTAAAACGTGCCATAGCCCGCAGGCATAAAGAAAAGGAAGACAGGCAGATGCCTTTTTAATGTGTCGCAATCCTGCAATCTGTGCCTTTTGCAGGCAATGCAGAAGGCATTGCAGGAGTCCAGCCGAGATGAAATAAATCCATTAAGGGGGATGATCCCTTGCTCTGTAAAACATGAATGTCATAACACAACCAAGAGTTGGGAGGAGAAAAGAAAACTTGATATTATAAATGAATTGACTTGTGGAATCATACAGAGTTGAGTCCATAAGACCCCACATAATTTTAGGCATGAGCAACTGGCTGTAGGAAGAGGCCCAGAGCTTCCAGCCACAAAGAGTGCCTCCATGGAGAATGTGAAGAACCATATAATGATTTATGTTTCAGAATGGTTGAATTATAATCATTTTTTGTTCTTCGAAATTGCTGTGTCTTTCATGCAATGTTTGTAGTTAGAAATGGTGAGACCCAGATCCGACCCAGGATGAGGATCTGGGTATCATCTGCATACATGTAAAAAGAGGTCCCAAAACATTGAATAAGAGTGGCCATAAATATACATTAAATTGAAGGGGAGAGGGAACAGGGCCCTGCCTTTCAAAAATGTGGGGCTCCATTCCGGAGCCTGGATTTGCATTCCATACATGTGGAGATGGCTCCGGGGGATAGTGTGGTTGACTGTATTGAAAGCCTTCTCCCCTTGAATGCCCCTGCCACAGATAAGCCTACACAAGTGGGGAACATCTAGTTTCACGCAAGTCCCCTTTCCTGCAGTGTTTGAACCAATGACATTTATATCTCAACCACATGATAAAGTGTCATACTTTATTTTCTATTTATTTTGTTTAGATGATGTATAAAAGGTTGCTCATATGAATTTGATATCCTACAAGCTCATTGCGACGCAGTGAGGGTGTAGTCACCCCTGCGCCTCCGTTCGGCATTGAAGCTGCTGTTTCTGGCCCGGTGAGTGTTCTTCCAATGTGAGCCTCGCTAACTTCATACAAACTGGTATACTTTCTAAAATTTGCTCTCTTGTCGCTCTGCGGCTTGTTATCTTGTATTTCGTCCCTCGTTCCCTCTTCCTGCTCCCCACTCCCGCCTCCCACTACTCCCCTGGTTCTGATTGGGCCTGCCGCTCCACTTAACAAGGTTCATAGGGCAGCCCACTGCCCATTGCCGCACCCTCCAGCTAAGGAACCCAGAGGCAAAGGACAGCGCCCACAGAAGCAGTCCCAGATGGTGTCTGCTTGTTTCAGCTGGGGAAGGAAAAGCCTGCAGCCGTCAACCTGCTGAGACTGACAAGGTAGGTGCGATGCGGACAGGGGGGGCAGTAATCACTGCACCCCATTTAACTGACCCACCCCTCCAATTACTCTTATTTATGTATTGCACCACCCTTAAGCATCTCAGTGAACTATATTATTTTGCCATCTCTAACATCTCTCCACGAAAGTCGCATTTCTTGCATTGCTATTGTGTTACAACTAGGCCCTTTCTCCTCCTTTTAAGAAAGTCAAATCTGGGTGTTTTGCATTGCTGTTGTGCTACAACTAGGCCTTTTCCCCACCTTTTAGGAAAGTTGAATCTGTTTTTTTTTGTGGTGCGCTGTTCCCCTGCCCCCGTATTCCGTCCATACTGCTCCTGCGTTCCCCTGTGGTGTGTTGCCTGCTTGTTGCCTCCTGTGTGCCTCCTTCTGGGTAAGCCCTCCCCCTCTGGTGCTTCCTGTGGAGTGGGCCTGTGGGCTGTGCTTCTTTTCCTCCCTCACGCTCCCCTCTTGCCGCCTTGCACCCCCTATGGTGCTCTCAATCTCTCCCATATTCTCAAACTGCTACTCTATCTCCTATCCTATCCCTCTCACTAAGTCTGTAAGGAAAAGGTTCAAGAGGGATATACTGGTCTCCAACCCAGGTCTCCCTATGGCTGGTACCTACATCAGCGCTTCCTCCAGACAGACTCTCACTGACATCCTCTTTGTCATTTCCTCTCCAGACCTATGGGCCCCCATATGGTCTATGTTCCCTCTCCTCCTCTCGCATTAAAGGTGGCACCCGGTGGGAGGTCCTTGTGGCCCCCTTCCAATCCTCAAAGACCATCATCAATGTCTATCTAAATGGTACCATAATGGTCCAAGGCTCTCAACCCAATCTCCTCCTTCTTGATAGGTGTCTCCCATGTTTCATCAATTTCCTCCCTTCTCCTGCCACTCCTTCTAACAACTCTCTGGCCCCTTTGCAACCTCCTTCCTCCCCCGCCGCCTCTCTGGCACCTACCTCCTCCTGTGCTCTGGCCTCTTTGCCACCTCTGTCTACTGCCTTCACCTCCACTGGGTATACTTCACCTCTGCACCCCAACTCGGAGGTCTTTCAAATGTGGCAACCTGCTCCATGTAGCTACTCTCAACTCTCACTCTGCTGTCAAACATTCCTCTGACAATAGCCAACTCCTCAAAGACCTTGACCTGGATGTCCTCACTCTCACCGGGATGTGGTTCATGGCCAGCTCTGTCACAAGATTTGACACACTCCTCCCTGAGGGCTACAAGATCCGAGCCCAGAACCAACATGCCTGGAGGTGGAGTTGCCCCGATCTTTCCGAAGTGGGTCCCTGCTTCTGTCATTCCTATGCAGGCCTACTCCTCCTTTGAATGCCTAGTCTGCAGGCTCGCTATCTCTCCTGCCCTCTCTCTGACTGTGGCCACCATCTACATGCTAACCTGGCCAGGTCACCTTCTTCCCCAGAATGGGCTGACCTCCCTTCTTCTCTCCTTCCCTCGACCTCTCAACTTCTCCTCCTCAAAGTCCACCTGGTTGCTTCTAATGCCTCCTCTGGGCTCTTCTGCAACCTATGCGACTCTCTCTCCCTTTCCATTCTACCCTCTGGTCCAACACCCCCTGCTGGACACATCTTGGATGTTCTTATTTCCTCAGACATCCCCCTCTCTAACCTTCTCACCACTCCTCTCTGTTGGACTGACCACTTCCGGCTCTCCTCTCACCTGAAACTTCTTGCCCCTTAAGCAAAACCTATCCCAGCACTGCCACCTTCTTTCTCGGTCATTCAACCCATGAAGCGAGTGTCAGTGAATGCCTTTGTCTCTATTTTCTCTGCTCCTCCCACTCCTGCGGCAGACTCTCACACCGACACAGCCCTCTCTAACCTGCATCTTTCTATCTCCAATACTCTGGACATCCTTCCCCCTGTCATGGGAATCTGTCTGAAGCCTACCTCCAATGCAACTCTTGGTACGACTCCAACCTCGCCGCCCTGAAACGCAAGTGCAGGTTGGCTGAGAGGCAATAGAGGGCTACGGGCACATCAGCTTACAAATTGGCCTGCCACCTGTTTCAAAGGCAATACAGACTCTGTTCTCTTTAAGAGGAGGGCCCATATCCAAACCAGCATCTATGTGGCCTCTAACAGTGGAGCCAAACTCTTTAAAATCTGCAAGGAGCTGGCCAATCCTACTGCAGTCTCCACCTCTGCTTTTTCCTCCCAGGCCCTCGGTTTGGCTCTGGCCTCTCATTTCACAACTAAAAGTTACGACATCCAGTCCTTGCTCTCCTCTTCCACTTCACTTCCTCTCTCCGACCCCTTTTGGCTGCCTCTCCCTCTCCTCTTCCTTTTTCCTCCTTCGCTCTGATAACACCTGATGATGTCTCTAGACAAGTCTGATCTATAAGTGTTGTCCAAACAGGTGCAGCCCTGCTCCTCTAGAACCTTCAAGGACCACATTGCCACCCTCTCTCCAGCCATGGCCAATTTCCCCAATCACTTTTTCGGCACTGGATCTTTCCCCTCTCTCCTTAAGCACTCCTTTGAGCATCCCCTCCTAAAAAAGCATTCTGCCGATCCTACCTGTCTGGCAAACTGTCACATGATTTCTATCACTCCGTTCCTGGTCAAACTACTGGAAAAGCTTGCCATCTCTCAGCTTACCCTCCACAGTGAATCTGTTGGCTGCCTCCATGGCCATCAGTCTGGCTTCAGCGCAGCCTGATGGCCGGAAACTGCTCTCCTGAACACCTGTGGAGATCTACACTCTAGCCTCGACTCCAGCTCTCCCTCTGTTCTCATTCTCCATAACCTTTCCTCTGCTTTCGACACAGTCAATGATGCCACCCTGATCAACCGACTCTGTGTGAACCTAGGAATCACGAATCAGGCCCTGCCGTGGCTGACCTCCTTCCTCCGGACCCTCCCTCCCAGGTCCAAATTGGGTCCTTTCTCCCCACCAGCTCTCTCTCCACATGTGGTGTCCCCCAGGGCTCTAGCCTCTCACCCTGGCTCTTCAATGTCTATCTGGCCCCTTTGGCCCACCTGATCTCCACCTTCTCTTCTAACTTTCAGTGCTATGCGGATGACACTCAGCTCTCTTTTAGGCTTCCCGCAGCCAGTGGTTGAAGTTGGCGGCAGTGGTTGGGAGCGGTGCTCCTCTACTGTAAAAAGAAATAGTTTTACTGTTCCTATACTTTTGTAATAAAAAATAAACCATTCCGGCAGGGTTAAGTTTTAAATTAAAAGGGTAGGAAGAAGTTGAAACTTGCACTTCAGTGTACTGCACCGAACATTCCCTTGAACAGCAGGTGTGTTTGTTTGGGGGCTTGAATTGCGCGTGGGAGGGGTGTGCTATTGGTGTTTGTGGGAGAGGGGGCAGGACAGCAGGGATCATAGTTCCACTACTACTTTTCATACACTTCGACCACTGCCCTCAGCCTCCTCTCCTCCCTCATTCATTCCTGTCTATCCACAATTAAGGATTGGTGCGCCTCCAACAGTCTTTGCCCTAATGCCAGTAAGACAGAGATCCTTCGCATTGGGACCCCTGCTCTCTCTTTACCCCTCTCACTCTGGCCACCCTCCTTGGGCTCTCTAGCCTCACCTTCCTGTGCGGCAAAAACCTTGGTGTCATCTTTGAATCCACTGTCTTCACATTAATGCCCTTGCCATGGACCTTGCCACGGACCTTGCAAAAAAGACCCACTTTCAGCTGAACCTACTCTTTTCTCACTTTCCCCCAGAAACTCAGGCTGGAGTACTGCAACTGCCTCTTTCTCAATCTGCCTACCTCTACTCTTCGCCCCCTCAACTAATCCAGAACAGGATTGCAAGACTTATGCTTGGACTCAAGCCCAGGGACCATATCTCACCAGCCCTGAAATCTCTCCACTCGCTCCCGGTGGCTGCAAGAATCAAGTTCAAGACCCTCTGCATCATCCACAAGGCTTCCAAAATACCTTCCCTCTAGAGCCCTTCGCTCAGCTACCTCCAACTCTCTGAGGGTAAGACGCTTCTCCAGGCAGACAGTGGGGGTAGATCTCTCCTCTGCAGGTGCCTCCCACTGGAACAGCCTCCCTGCCACTATCAGACTTGAGCCGTACCACCTGAAGTTCTGTAAGCAGCTCAAGGCCCTACCTTTCCCCTCTCCCTTTTCTCCCTCTCGCTCCTTTGCTAATTTACCTGTCTGCTTTGCCGACTGGTTTGCTTGGTTCCCTTAGAGTCTCACTGGGTACCACACTCCTCCATGACCAGTCTTCCTTTTCACTGCCTCCTGGCCTACTGTGCACCACTTAGGGGCTGTAACTGTAACCCCTACAGCCCCCTAGCTCCTTGCACTTACCCAGAGCCACGCTGCCCTGGATGCACTTACTCAGAGCCATGCTGCCCTGATCGCACTTCCCCCTTTCCTCTCCCTTGCACTTCCCCCTCTTCTTCCCCTTGTACTTCTGTTGTCGCACTTGCACAATCTCAATGACACAAGGCCTAGTAGGATAGTAGGATAGTTTGTCTTGTCCTCCCTATGTCTTCCCTCCCTTGTCTTGTGGCACCTAGAAACACTTGTGTACAGGCTCATTATGAATGCCATATCATATCATACTAATTAGATATACTACATCGCATGTAAACTTCCATTGGGCATGCATCTGGGTGCACACAGGCACCTACTTCGCCTTCCATCAGCATTTAAGGTGGATAACATAACATGTAAATTAGGTCCGACATTATTTTGTTGCAGCCGTATGATTTTTGTTCTCAAGGCAGGAGCACCGGCACATCCTGATCATGGGACCTTGTTACAGTTAAGGGTGCCATGCTTGTAACTTTTGCCAGAATTTGTGAGCCAGTCGCAGCACCTTTTTTCTCCCTTTTGTTTTCTAACTACAATGACCTTTGAAGCAGTATATTATTGACTAGGTAGACCACACCTGGCCTGCAGGCTTGGGAGTTCCCTGAATTAATATTCTGGAGTTTGCCACGTCAGAAAGAAATGTAAGGTAAGCCAGGATTTAAAAGTCACTATGATTTAATAGGGGGCGACGTTCTCAGTAGAGGGGCTCCCACACTTTTGTTTAATATTTAAGACTTGGGGATTCACCCTAAGTAACCCAGGGCTATCCAGATGTGGACCCCTTGCTCGCTGTGCTTTAGAGAGGCTCGGCTTCATCTCACTGATGAGGCCCAACAGGGCCGAAACAGGTGCCTGGGGTTGCTGTCGGTACTCTTGTTCAGAGGAGAATTGCCTAGCGAGTGCACGTGTGGGTGGGACCAGACTGATATGCAAATGGGTATTTCTTCTCTGTGGAAGGTGCAGTGAGCTAAAGTGTGGTTGTAGACCCTCTTGAGTGGAAGAAATTCCATAGAACAGGGTATCTGGTTCATGTTCCTTCTCAGTAGAGGGGCTCTAACACTCTTGTTTAGAGTATGGTATGGATATCCTGAAAGGGAGAAAAATATGCCAGTTTACAGGCAAGACTAGGTCCTCGGAGACCATTAAAGTGGTGATTTTGCAGAGTAGAAAAGCCTCGAACATAACATCAAATATGAGGATTTCACCTGGCGGCTATGGAAATCTTGACGTAAGTAAAGGACCACTGAGGTACCGTTTATTTATAGTCCTGGGTTTATTTTATATCTAGTCGGTCCACAGCCCCAAACAAGTGTTAGCAGACTACCTGCACACAATCCAGGTTGTGGACTCATAAGTCACAAAATGTGAAAGCAACTATATGCTTTGGGTCCTATGTACATAATGCAAAATTGCTTGGAATGTAGCGTGACTAATTTATCAATAGCACTCAACGTTGAAACACAATTGTAGCAACTTGGTTTTACAAACACAAGATCGCACATTGGATTACATTTCTGAGATTCAGCCCATCTGCAAGATCAGTTGAACATGCCCGGGTGACTATCGTAACTCCTCGGGTAAGGGCGCCTTTCACACCCAACGCCAGGCACCGGAGATCCACCACAGCCGTTGCGGACAAAGATAATGATCTGTTATGTATAAAGCGCCTTAACCCAAAGCACTTTACAGAGCACATATTTACATACAATATCATCCAACCAAAATTGGTACTCATTTTTCGACCTCCGAAGGATGAAAGGCTGAGTTGGCCTGGCCAGTATTCGAACCTGCAACCTGTAGATCATGCTCAGATCGCAGCAGCGAGCCCTCAACCCGCTGAGCTATCTTACCGGCATGCTGCATGCTGCAGATGGCTGTAATGCTTCTGTACAGCCACTTCCTCTGACCGGAGCCAGGAGCATTGCCCAACATTGAGTCAACATGACAAACCAATATTTGATTACATATGATGTTATAGATTTGGGGGAAAAACTCGAGTGTGCACATACTTTATAGGTAGATGACCTCTGCATTTCCCCAGACCCCATCCATTCACTGCATCACAGATTACTGATTAACGTTGGGCTCAAGGTGGGTGATGTCCGATGAGGTAAAAAACACATTTTTTACGCACCAATCCTGGCTTTGAAAGTTAGAAAAGCGTAGGTTAAAGTTTACTGAACGAAAGCTCAGAGTTTACATTATTTTCAGAGGTACTGCTTGTAGTAGGATGGCCGTCTCACCATCCAGGTGTCCACATGAGGAAAAAGGGATGTGTTAAAAGTTTAATCAGAGCAGTTTTATTTATTTATTTATTTATTTATTTGGATTTGTAGAGCAAACTACAGCCCACGGGCATCGAGGCGCTATAAGGGAACATCTGAAGGCTTAGTTTAGGGTTACATGAATGCCGCCCAGCAGAAGTAATCTTGGTACAGGATACGTGGTTACATATACAGCGGTAGATACAATACAGGTTACTTAGTTACAGAAGTATAGACAGTATATATACACGTGCAGAGTCATACAAAGAGCCTGGTTTTGATGGCCTTTCAAAAGGCCGCATGAGAATCTATTAGCCTGATATGAGGGCGTTCTAGTAGGTGGCGGTCCTAGTAGGGAAGCTGGTACCACCAGCTTGAGCTCTGCGAATTTTGGGAACTGTAATCAAGTTGGAGTAAGCCGTTCTGGCTGGCCTGGAAGCAGGGGGTTTGGAGATCCTTTGGACCAGGTAGGAGGGGCCCTGGTTGTGGAGACACTGGTGCGTCAGGGCAAGAGTTTTGAAAATGATCCTTTCCTTAACTGGTAGCCAGTGGACCTGCCTCCTGAGCCCAGAGATATGTTCCCTGCGTGATAAACCAGTGGCGGCCCTGAGGGCGTTATTTTGGACTAATTGCAGTTTAACAAGGTTTTTGTCAGGTCCTACAAGAAGGGCATTGCAGTAGTCCAGTCTTGACTCAATTATTGCCCTGGCAATGGTGATACAATTCTGTTGGGATAAGAATGGTCTCACTGCATTAAGGAGTTTGGAATGGTAAACTGGGGAGGATGCTATGGCATTAACCTGCCTGTTCATGGTCAAGTTGGGTTCCAATTAAACACCCAAAGTCTTGACTGTTTGTGAGACAGTGATGGGGATATTGCCAACGGTGAAGGAGCTGTATTGCTGGTCCAGCTTGCCCAATGTGGACGGGGATCCAATCAACAGAAGTTCGGTTTTCTCACTGTTAAGGCATAACCAGTTATCTGCCATCCAGGATTGGATTGTTGAGTAGATGGAATTGAGGGTGTTCTGGTCAGACAGGTAATCACCCTAGAGGGGGATGAGCACCTGGGTGTCATCAGCATAGTTCTCATATGAGATGCCCAGGGCATCCAGGATTTTGAACAGAGGCCTCGTGAAGAGATTGTAAAGGGTGGGAGCAATGCATGAGCCCTGTGGGACCCCGCATTCAATGATGCTTGGGTCGGCACAGGAGGAATCGGAAAAGACCTTCATTGCTCATTCCTGCAGGTACGAGGTTATCCAATTACAGGCACTTGGGGAGAAGTTAGCTGCGGCGGAGAGATGATGGCATAGGGTCTTATGATCCACCAGATCAAAGGCAGCGGATAGATCCAGGAGGAGAAGTAACACAGGTTTGCCTGTGTCTCAGAGGTCGTCCATCTGGTTTTTAAGGTCAAGGAGGGCCTTTTCAGTGCCATGTCGCTGCCGAAACCCTGACTGCCGAAGACCAAGGAGGTGGTTGTCTTCAAGGAATTTTTGTACTTGCAGGTAGGCTGCCTTGTCCAGGATTTTGCATTTTCTGTTGGGGAATGTAGTCAAAGTCAGTGAGGCCTTGGACCGTCCAAGAGAGAAATGGACCCACAAAGCATGGAAGTCCCACTAAAGAGAGAGACTGAAGGGGTCCACGTCATGAGTGGTACATATATAATATGATTGACCAATTCAGGGAGCAACAATATTGTATAGTATTCGTTATTTATATAGCACCCTTTCCCCATTTGTATGGCCTCAATGTGCTTTGTGGTTGGAACGCCCTCAGTGATCGCAGACCATGTGTGGGAGGTTCTAGGAGTTTAAATTAGAAAATGCTTGGGTGCATTTTTGCCAGGTTAGGACTTGGGTGGGCTGGCTAGGCTCCCGTAAGCAGCCCGAGGTCCGGCACATGGGTGGGCGCTGTTGGTTGTTTAGGATAGAGTGCTATTGCTGAGGATTCGATGTGTGCCCAGCTAGACAGAATTTCATTTCATTGGTTGTCACTGTACACTAGTGGCAGAGGTGTTGTGGTACATCAGAGGTCTCAGTGTGGATGGCTATGTGTGCTGCTAAACTGGAATGGCATAGCCATAGCTGTATTCTATGGTGCAGGGATGGGTGGCCGTGCCTGCGGCTTGTGTCCACAGGCTGTGGTGTAAGGTATACGTACCATACGGTTGGATGGAATTTGGCTGCAGTGTTATTTTTCTTAGTCCAATGTGGTTGGCTGGTCTCGCTATTCGTGTTCTCCCTAGAACGAAAGTCTGAGCAGTGGGAGAAAGGCCCAGAGGGAGGAGGGGGCGGGGAATGAAGGCAGGACGATTGGGGATGGATGGATGATTGGGGAGGACAAAGTCTTGTTATGGAGTGCCTCTGCAAAAGCTGCTAACATCCGTGAGGTATTGGTGGGTAGGAGTGTTGTGTTTCTCGGGGGGATGAACGTGTATTACAGTGTGCTGCCGGCATCCCTAGATAGGTGTATTGTTTTGTATGGGGAGGATGATAGTTTGTTACGGTGTGCCACTGCAAATGCTGCTGGCATCCGTGCTGTATTGGTAGATAGGAATGTTGTTATGTTTGGGTCAGCAATAGAGTTTAGAGAGGGAGAGGGTTTCATGAGGAGGGAGGGAAGAGCTGTGTTTTGAGGGCCTTTAGGAATGCAAGGGGATTGTCGATATTGCATAGGGAGTTCCAGATGATCTGCCTGTGGACAGAGAACGATGACTGACCAGTCTGGAGGAGTTGTAAAGTGGGACCATGAGGCGAGATGATGTGCTAGATCTGAGACTCCTTGAGGGATGGTAGCAAGTGATTTTGTCTTGAAGGAATTCTGGACCGGGGTCGTGGATGGCCCGGTGGTTGATGCACATGGCCTTAGAGGTAGTGCATCGACCAATAGGGAGCCAATGGAGGACTTTTAATGTAGGGCTGATTTGTTCTCTAGGAGGTAGGTTAATGAGCAGGCCGGCTGCAGCATTTTAGATTCTTTGCTGTTTCCTTAGTTGATACGCTGGTGCGCCTAGGTAAAGGCAGTTTGCGTAGTCTAAGTCGGAGAGGATGATGGAGTTGATGGCGTAGAAACAGTGAGGGTAGGTGAGGTAAGGGAAGATACGCCTGAGGATCCGTAGCTATAAGAAACAGGTTTTGGATGCGGAATTGATGTATTGGGAGAGGGATAAATCTGTGTCCAGTGTGCATCTGAGATTTTTACCGAGGTGGAGGTTGCCGGCTGCAGGCCTAGGGAATTGCGGCCATGCAATCGGTTGGGGGAGAGCACTGTTTTCCCACAAACTCAGATTTCGGTTTTCCGAGGATTGAGAATGAGGTGGTTGTTCATCATCCAGTAGTCAATATCCAAGAGGCATGAGGACAGATCTGGACGGTTGGAGCATGGCGATTTTCGGATTTTAAGGATGATCTGGGTGTCGTCTGCATAGTTGTAGCAGGTAAGATTGTGGGAGCGGATGAGTGTGGGCAGAGGGTTTAGGTAGATGGTGAAGAGCAGGGGGGATAGGGATGCTCCTTGTGCGACCCCTTTTGTTACTGGTCATGAGGTGGAGGTGAACGGGTGGAGGAGCAAGATTTGTGAGCAATTAGAGATGAAAGAGAAGTTCCAAGAGAGTGCAGTATCTTCGATTCCTAGTGTTTGTAGCCTGTCTAGTAGGATGGTGTGATCGATGGTATCAAAGGCAGCAGAGAGATCAAGAAGGATAAGTACAGTTAAGCCTTCTGCATCAGCTGTTCTTTTTAGGTCATCCCAGATGGACACTAGGGAGGATTCTGTTCCTCTGAGCGGTCTGAAGCCAGATTGCGCAGGGTCCTGGAGGTTGTTGGCTTCAGTGAAAAGGCTTAGCTGTTTGTAGGTTGTGCGGTCCTTGAGTTTGGCCATGAAGCGGGTATTGGAGATCGGCCATTAGTTCTGGGGGAGGAGTGGGTCCAGGGACGTCATTTTACCAAAATGCCAGAGTTAGCAGGAGTGAAATCCCATGACCCTTAACTTCTGATGACATCACATGAAGTGATGTCATTTGACCCCAACCCAAAGTGACATCACGGGAAGCGATGGAACACAACCTTTTACCCATTGATAAAACAGGAAGTGGTATCACATAGCATTGTTCCTAAGTACACTATGAAAAATATGGTTACAATATTGCTGTAACGTGATAAACATTTCATACAAGAATAAATCACCATATGTATTGGCAGAAAAAAACGTGCTATAACTGCAATTGGCGAAAAGCAAAATGCATAGTCTGAAATGGATCCTTATTCTACTCTCAATGCTTTTGGGAGTATTTTGTCTGCATTGTGAATTTGAGGTGTTTAAGAACAGACGAAATCAGTGACTCACCCCCTGAAGTGTGCCTGAAATAAACTTTTAATGAGTCTAGCAATTATCTAATAGAATTCCAGAAAGACAAATTATTTATATTCCTATTATTTCTTATTTAGGGTCACTGCTCAAAGTGTTACACTTGTGGAAACCACTGTGTTTTTAAGAAACCTGATCAAGAAAGCCAGCCACTCTAGAAACAAAGAGACACATGGCATTGGCCACAGCCCAGGATCTTCAATTTGTAAAAGAAATAAAAATAAAGGTAGCAAGGGAGACCGCAGGGGTAGCAAGGGAGATCTAAGGGGTCGCAAGTGCATAAATGTGGTCCCTGAGTGGGTCGAGTGTAGGTTTTTTGAGGAGGGGTTTGACGTTGGATGTTTTTAGGGCTTCAGGGAAGGATACCCATGTTAGGGAGTGGTTGAGGGTTGCGTGTGCGATACTGCCCACACAGGTTGATGCTAGGATGTTTTTGAGGAGGCTGGGCTGGCAGGGGTCCTCCAGGGACCCTACTTCCCGTAGAACTGAATGTACTCAGTGAACTTCATTCCGTTCCACCCTTTTTGGATGTTTTTAAGTCCAGAAAAAGACACACATGTCCATAACATAGGGCTGGGAAGCCAAAGACCTGTATAGATATCAGTGTGTTTATAATAT
This sequence comes from Ambystoma mexicanum, assembly GCF_040938575.1. Taxonomy (NCBI): domain Eukaryota; kingdom Metazoa; phylum Chordata; class Amphibia; order Caudata; family Ambystomatidae; genus Ambystoma; species Ambystoma mexicanum. Next base: position 384,560,833 of record NC_090925.1, read on the forward strand.
GACTTCCAGTTATTGGGCATCAGAAATGTTGACGCTACTGCGATTATTTATTTTCCTTGAACATGTCCCAAAGTGCCTCCTTTCATTCCCTTTTGCCAGATTTGAGCTTTACAAATCCAATTGCTTTATTTGTATTTATTTTATTTCATAGTTCAATTGCTGATTTTTCTTCTGTGTTTTTCTCAGTCTTGAAAACAGGAAACAGGAGAATTCTACCTGTTTTCTTACCTAACTATCCACTTTAACATTTTGGCATGGAAGTAATTTACTCCCAAAACGAAGGCATGGAATTAGTTAGACTTCCAAAATCATGGATTGACGACCACATTTTGAGCCATGTAGTTTTCCTGTGTCGAGTATTGCCAGTAATCTCTTTTGTCGTTAATCATGGATGAAGGTTCTGGAATTACAAGGCGCTATCCTCGTTGGTAGTAAGCAAAGTCACCATGGCAGCTGGCTCGTTCCACTCTATAGTGCAGCTGAGCTCGTTGACACAACAACTAGTAAAATTTGTCAGGTTTTTGGTACGAGACACAAAATAGATGTTTGAAAAATGTACCTGCAATGGTAATGGTTGAAATGATTTGCAGGTTTCATGGCCAGTCCGAGAACACCTGAATGGATAACTTAGTGAGTCAAGTGCTTGCCTCAGCTTTATAGCCAACCTACAATTCTCAGGTTTGAATGCCAGCCTTACATCTTTCCGAAGTTTATACATTGAGGACCATTACATTGGGACCATTAAATAACATGAATGTGAAATTCCTGTGGGCCAATCAGGATCATCAGCTTCCGGCCAATAATAACTGGTAGCTGCCTCTCTCCATTCCTATGTGCCCCACTGCCCCCATCCTGCATTCCCGTCTCTTGCTCTGCCACTCGCCCCATAGCTTCTCAATTGCCCTTCTGCCATCTCTTTCCGAGCTGGCACCACTCTCCCTCGCTGTCTCCACTGCTGGCTCCTCCCACCAGTGCTTCATCAGCAGAAGACCTGCAAAATGGATGACAAACTGCAGAGCAACTGTTGCTTGGCGGCTATTTCCGAATGGTTTTTCTTTTCTTTTGTTTTTCTTCTGGCATTTGGGGCCCGCTTCAGGCACCCAGTCCTGCACCCCGGTGATAGTTGTAATACTGGCCAGACTCCCAGAGCCAGATCAGCATTGCCTGGAGGGACTATAGTCCAGTGTCTTTTGGTTCTAGCCACAGATAGACGCTCATGGGCTACAACCAAAGGCTAGGTAGCCCCGAGTCCCGACAGTCTCTACATTAGCGTAGCTTCTGATCTTTCCCAGCCTTAGCAATACCCCGGCCCAGAGCTGTGAGTCAATATAGGATCTTACTATCCCATAGCCCTGTTTATGCTCTCTTGCTTCACTCTGGCCCATACACGGGGCTTGAAGGCCCATATGTTCCTGCATTGTTTGCAGAGTCAGACAGTAATGCTTAATTATTACAGGAATCGGCATCATATACAATGCAATATTCTTCCTTGGGTCGATAAACCCAGCCTTATTGGCCACTCTCCAGGAGGAAAGGTGGGGGAAGGGAGGAGTGTGAGGAGCCAATCTTAAACTCTGTCATTCTTCTGGACCCCGTGGAAAGATGGGGTTGCATGTGAGATGTTACCTGCGTGCAACCGGCACCCTCAGTCTCGTCTTTGGACACAGGTGTACCAGTGTAATGAGCAAGTTCAAGCAAGCCGTTTGCAAAAGGACAGGTTTGCGCTAGCTAAGGACTCAAAAGCAATACATGACGTGGCATTGCAATGAGCATGCATGCCAACATTCTGAAGCACCTGGGAAGGAGATTTTGTCAGAGAAAGCCGCAGACAATAATTTTCCATCGGATTGCATTGCGGGGTTAGAATTATTTTAGGGATGAGAAAGTGAAAAATAGCAATATTTTTTATTGAAGAAATTGGAGTCCCTACTGCCTAAATCGGTGGTGGGGAGGGCAGGGGTTGGCATGTATGATTGGGTGTCGCAGTTCCTATGCTCTCAGTATAGCAGTGATGGATGAGGGTGTGGCCTACAAGCTACTATTGACAAAGATATTTTGAAATGTTTGTGAGCGTGCTCACTGAACACTTGGCGAGACCATTTACAAACCGTGCGCACTCAGTAGTTGGCCAGGCGGCCATGTTAGCAGTCCTCCTGGGACCGAGCCAGCCCATCCTACTTACAGGTCTGATACGGGCTTGTAAAATGCGTACCGTTGCATTGGGTTCCAGTAACACTGGCTATGTACAGCGCTAGAATTCTCCTAGTCAGGCAGCCAGAACTACATTAAAAACACACATCTTTAATATCGTTTTTATTTGAAAGCCCAGCACCTGGCAAGACTGGAGGCCAGAGAACAATCTACCCTGCAACACCCTCTACCCCCTTAGCACTTCTAGCCCCCAGCCTTAAGTTAATAAAAACATGCATAAAATCCACCAATGGTTTATATTAAATACACACTGTCCCAAGTTCATATACTCCACAGTATCGTCTACTAAAAGAAACAGAAAACAGCATCACACTTTACATAGTCAGCACCGAAATCATCCTATCTTTAAAATGTTCTTCTTTGACAAAAGCAACACACGTCCCATTCGAGACACGATCCTTTGAAGAAACATAGCATTCGCATGATCACAGTGCAACCATGAAGCACTGCCCACCCCCGGGAAAGGGCGATCCAAAACATGAAAAAAGGCATTCTCTTTTTTGTATAAAGGCACTACATTCCTGTACTATACATGACATTTTAAAAATATATATGTTTAAACCAAACGCATTACAAGGACACTCGGAGAAAATAACATCAAACCAATATAAACTTAGCCCATGAAAATGGGGTACTTGATTCCCCGCTTCAGAAGGGTGGGATTGGTGATGCTACAGAAGAATGGGGACAGGGAAGGAAAGGAATGAGTGTGATGTGTATGTGTTCGATGGCATGAGTTCTAAGCAGAGTGTGATACGCGGGAGGAGAAATTGAGGGGGCGCTAATGGTTCATGACCATAGGCGTAATTTTAGTGGGGGACAGGGGTGTTTGTCCCCCCCAACTTTCATGGCACACCATTTTGTCTACACTCCTTTTCTTCAGCTGTCATGTCCCACCCAACTTTTTCAGAAAAGTTACTCCACTGTTCATGACGCATTGTTTGGCGTCGGGCCGAAAAGGTGTCGGACATGACCTAAAAAGTGCGCATTGTTTAGGAACTTTTGCAAAAGCATCCTATTTATTGAAAGAAGAGGTCTCACTTACATGGTGGAGGTTCACATCTGTTCCCACATATACCGGGCAACAATGGGAGAAAAATATTTTAATAAATATAATCAGAAGTCAATCAAAATACAAATATTTACATTAAAGAAATCCAATAAGAATAGGTCAGTGCAGTATTCAATGCCCATAATATAGCTCAGGGAGTTAAAGTGCCAGCTGCAGGGACATGTTTGTTCCCTGAAGGCCAGAATTTACAATCCCAGTGAAATAAGTCAAGGGGTTAATGGCCTGCTGCAGAGATCTGGACTAATATGTAGGGCGCAACTCCCTCTTCCTGTGGTCTTGCTAAGCCCTGCCCCATGAAAAAAACCTCCACGTTGCTGCTCATGACCAAAAACATGTCAAGGTGCCTTCTCTGAATTGCTGCCTTGGTGTTTCAATGTATCCTGGGATTGAGGCTCCCCCTGCGCTTTAGGAGCAGTGTTTCTGGAGAGTCATAGGGAGTCTGGCTCAAACGTGAACTTCCAAGCCCGCTTGGCAGAGCCCCAGCAGGCCCTGGCCCACTTCAAGCCCTGTCTAACCTCAGCACCTGGCCACATTGTGTGATTCTGGCCGCGTAGCTTGAGCTTGTGTTCCTCTGTTCCTTTATTTGCCAAGGTTGGGAGCATGCGTGATCAGCCTAACCAGCTAGATTAGGCAAGTTAGAAACAGCTGGGCAGTATCCTTTTGTATTTAGGCCTCAAGCCTTATATAGCTCCCATTTTATGGCATTTATTTTTCATTTCCACCGGTATTCTTTTTTTTCGGCCATTGTATCTGTACTTATCCACATTTATTGCTTGTCATATAAAAAGATCATTTGCAACCAGTATTTGTTTTGCATTTTCCAAATAAAAAATGCATTTTTTTCAAACACACCCACACAGCATACAATTGGAAGTTATTCTGCATTAATGTGAGCAGCATTTTTATCATTACAGCCAATAGCTGCTCCAGTATTTGCTGCTGACCTAATATATGTGGTGTCGCAATTAGAAGAACTTTGAAACTATTTTGTACACAACGTTTACACTCCCCATGCTGCCACTCTGCAATACTATTGGCCTGCAGTTCTTGATTGACAGCATAGGGAACCAAGCAGAAAGAACTGTTTCCCTTTTTTTCCCATTTTTATAAACAAATACAGACAGAAAGCAGATTGACCCCTGTCTGTATTTGTGTGTACAAATCAGGACCGGAAGGATAGCTCAGGGGCAACGCGCTCGCCTTGGAAGCAATAGAAGCAGAGCAACACAGGTTCCAGTCACGGGTTCCGCTTAGAAACCTCTGGGTATTAAGTGCGTTATAAATAACCAATTAGAATAAAATCAGGAAACGGGGAGCTTGTGAATCAACAACGGAAATGCCTATGAATCCAACTTGTTGAACAGAAAAAACTGAGTATTATGGCCCAAACCAATCCATTGTCATGCTTCGCCCTGAGCAAGAGTGCAGACACCACAGTTTGGTAGTGGAGCATGGGGCAATTTTAAATGTCTACTTTCGATTACCCCCTACTTCGCTTCCATCCCTAGCCCCCTAGACACCACACGGAACCAAAAACCCTCTGGCGTTCTGTGGTCCTGCTCGGAGGCGGCATGGTTCGAGCCGCAGTGGGCGCGGAATTTTGGGCCAGCGGGTCAGGATAACTTGCCAGGCAGAGAGTCCATTTGCAGGCATTGCCCCGAGTTTCCATCGACTCTCTGCAGAGGCGTGAGTTCCAATTATGCATCCACATTCTGCCCCCTTTGTCATGCCCTCTCTTGCCAGGCAGTTCTCCCTCAGCCCTTGCACCCACCCAGGAGCAGTGGAGATGGCACACTCACTGGAGCACTGGATTTAGGCCCTGGAAACCCATGTAGTGCTCTTTCCTCTTATGCTCCAAGCATGCACCGAAAAAGAAAGGCGGATGACTTCGAGGATCTCTTGCACGACTTGTGCATTCATTCCTTTTCCAGTGAACTTCGTGGATTAGCCCTGCTCTCTTTCCCCATGGTGCCAGGCAACATTACATCGTGAAATGCCAGCTTGAGTGCGAGTGGCAGCTGGCACGCTGTAAAATCATATCAACTTTATTGCAGAGAGTCACAAGTTCTACTGTGCACAGAACTGCCCGAGAGCGGCCCTTGGTTTGTCGTTGGAGGTTGGGTTCATGGGTCATATTCAGCGTAAGGAGATCCTGGTTTCAGTCACAGCTCGTCCCTGGCCCAGATTACCATATTAAGAGATAGCTCGTTAGAGTCCTGGCATGACTGGAAACATGAGAAAGCAAGGAAGGACTGCGGCGTTATTTCAGCCGCAGGAGCACATCTCGGAAGTAGGCTGGCCATGAAGCGGCGTTGCCTCATCACACAGTGTTGCAGAGCCTAAGCATTTCCACAGCAAAACGCACACACTTCTTACAAAGCCACTGAAACCCAGGCTATCTAGGCTATAAATGGCGGAAGTACAGTGTTGCGCAAAACACATGTGGACTTGAACCCACAATTTGTTGAAAATTGTTTTTTTTGTGACACAAAACAAGGAAAATAAACGGCACTCTAAAGAGGATTCTAAACAAATGGAACATGAATAAAATGGAGGCAATGTAGGAAAATGCATTGGTCAATAAAGATGGATGCTGGAATACCATAAACACTAGACCAGAAGCCTTGGGATTAGAAACTGGTCTTTCTGCAGTGTCAGAATGCATTGGCTTGTAAATGGGAAGTGGTCCCCTGAAGCTGTCTGTTCTGGGTCACCCTAATTGAGAACACCACATTAACCCCTTAAGCGGTAAGGACGAGTATGCTCGTCCTTTTTGCATAGACTTGATTAAAGCTCAGCAGTAAGAGATTTTCTGTTTGAAAAAAATCGAGGCCCAGTTTGGATCCGAATTTTGCTCCTGTCTCATTTAGCACATTAATCCACGTTGACAAATTGCATGAGAAGAGATGGGAAAAACATTGTGTACACTGAAACTGCAAAGATTCTAAAACACTTTTTCAACAACTTCAGTTACGTGCTCAGTCTTTACGTGCTCTGTCTCCTCTTCCTCTTCTTCGAAATCCCCATCCACATCAGCCGTAGCTTCCTGGTATTGCTGGTACTCTGACACTAAGTCATTGCTGTTGCCTTCGGCTTCGGAGAACTCCATCTCATCCATGCCCTCCCCGGTGTACCAGTGCAGAAAGGCTTTCCTCTTGAACATCGCCGAGAACTGCTCACCAATTCGCCGGAAGATCTCTTGGATGGCTGTGTTGTTGCCGATGAAGGTGGAGGACAGCTTGAGGCCACGCGGAGGGATGTCGCAGACTGCCACTTTTACATTATTTGGGATCCACTCTACGAAGTAGGCACTGTTTTTCGTCTGGACAGCCAACATTTGCTCATCGACTTCCTTGGTGGACATCTGGCCTCTGAAGATTGCAGCCACAGTCAAGTAGCGCCCATGACGAGGGTCGCAGGCTGTCATCATATTGCGTGCCTCAAACATTTGCTGCGTAAGTTCGGGCACAGTGAGGGCTCTGTACTGCTGGCTCGCCCGAGATGTCAGTGGTACAAAACCGGGCATGAAGAAATGCAGGCGAGGGAATGGTACCATATTCACAGCCAGCTTCCGCAGATCTGCATTGAGCTGGCCCGGAAAACGGAGTGAAGTGGTGACACCGCTCATCGTCATTGACACCAAATGGTTGAGGTCACCGTATGTCGGGGTGGTCAGCTTCAAAGTCCTGAAGCATATGTCGTACAATGCTTCATTGTCGATGCAGAAGGTCTCATCTGCATTCTCAATCAGCTGATGGATGGAGAGGATGGCATTGTAGGGTTCGACCACAGTGTCGGAGACCTTGGGGGAAGGCATGACGCTGAAAGTGTTCATGATCCTATCAGGGTATTCTTCTCTAATTTTGTTCATGAGGAGGGTACCCATGCCGGATCCTGTTCCGCCACCCAGTGAGTGGACAAACTGAAAGCCTTGAAGGCAGTCGCAGCTCTCGCATTCGGTTCTAATAACATCCAGTACTGACTCCACCAATTCAGCTCCTTCTGTGTAGTGGCCCTTAGCCCAGTTGTTGCCGGCACCTGAGTTACCTGTAGATAGGAAACCGCAAAATATCAAAAGACATACTGTAACTAAAGTATTCAGACAGAAGAGGAAGACATATAAAAACAACCCTGTTTGATTCGCAAGCACACATCTTGAGATGCAGGCAAGGGTCTTGAAAGTGTCATTCAAACTTAGAGATGTTCACTTAAAAACAGATTTGTGAAGCTGATGCCTTTGGCCCTGTGCTAGTTGTGTGTGGTCCTCAGTCTGCAGGCTCGTTTAGTGTGGTAATCTTCACCATTAAATGGGCTACAGTGCTGCAGTTGGGACTCTTAAGGTCATATTATTATACTGTGTTACTTGAGTCTAAATATTAGGTTACAGAAGAGAAGCATTTGGTGGAAGATAGATGAGATCTCTAGAAGAGGACCTGGTGGGATGCCTTCTGTGGACATCCTATAATTCTTCCAAGATCACAAATGATTGGATTGCCCCAAGCATCTCTCAACAAGATGACACGGTTCAATTCAGGCTCTTGCGAAGAGTGTGCGAGATCCAGGATTGGAGAGGGACGGATGCAACTTACCACCAATATTGGAGCAAAGCCATTCTCTCTCCGGTATTTACACCGAGGAGGGGTGGTAGCGTGCCTTGATATTGTAATCCCATTGCAGTTGCTTGGTACCAGTGCAGCACTTGATTCCATTTGACTTGTAACTCAAAGGTGAAGGTTTAGCCAAAGCACTGGACTGATTGTGCTCTTTCACAGAAACAGTGGAGCCCTCAAACTAGTCTAAGCCGTCTGCAATAAGTTGACTGTGGCTGTATTGAACAAGTTAGACAACCTCCTGGGACGGCAAATGGTTATCCCTTCCAGCAAATGCCTTTGCTATTGTAATTGACAAATACGGCGGTTCAGCTCTGATGTTGGAGCTAATGCACTCATACGGATGTCACTGCAAGCAGAAGGACCTCCATGTTGGGGCTTACTGCTGTCCTTCAGACAAAACATGCTAATGCCACGGTTGGTGGCAGCCACACCCAACGGGAACCTGGATGCAAGTGGGTTAGTCTCCGTAGGAACCCTGTGGCAGTCTAACTCAAGATTAGTTTAAACCTACAGACCATCAGTGCTATCCCATCTCCTCACAGACTTTCAATGCAAAGGTATTAGCTGCACTTTGGAAATTCTGTGCTTCGTTAAGGGCTGGGGTAATTATATTAATAACGGAGCTGATCTGCTTGCGGCTGTAAGTAAATCGTGGCAGTATAGCTCCAGTATTGGAGTTACGCTGCTCTACTATATCATTTTAAATCAAGTTGATTTGATCTCTTGTTACTATTTTATATCTATTCAGAGTACACATGCAACCGTGTAGCCCCTGTATTTCTGTTTACTACTGTAATTCACCTGCAGTGGGTTAAGGCTTATACTGGAAGGAATCCCCTTCCTAATGTAATTCACCTGCAGTGGGTTAAGGCTAATACTGGAAGGACTCCCCTTACTATTGTAATTCACCTGCAGTGGGTTAAGGCTAATACTGGAAGGACTCCCCTTACTATTGTAATTCACCTGCAGTGGGTTAAGGCTTATACTGGAAGGACTCCCCTTACTATTGTAATTCACCTGCAGTGGTTTAAGGCTAATACTGGATGGACTCCCCTTACTATTGTAATTCACCTGCAGTGGGTTAAGGCTTATACTGGAAGGACTCCCCTTACTATTGTAATTCACCTGCAGTGGGTTAAGGCTAATACTGGAAGGACTCCCCTTACTATTGTAATTCACCTGCAGTGGTTTAAGGCTGATACTGGAAGGAATCCCCTTCCTAATGTAATTCGCATGCACTCTAGCAAGTCTAACATTGAGGTAAGCCCTTTTTCTACTGGAATTCAGCTACAGTTGGTTGAGTTTAATGTTGGAGCAAGCCCACTTACTATTTTGATTCACATACAGTGCATCAAGTCTAATATTGGGGTGAGCTCACCTCTTGTTGTTATTCACCCGTAGTTGGTTAAAACTAATATAGGAGTGAGCCCATTTACTATTGTAACTTACATGCAGTGCGTAAAGTCTAATATTGGGGTGAGTCTACATACTATTATAATTCACCTGTAGTTTGTTAGGTTTAATATTCAAATGACGCCACTTTCTATGGCGATGGACATGTAGTGGGATGTATCTAATCGCAGAGTGAGTCCACTTACTATTATAATTCAGATGCACTGTGTCACTACAATATTGGGGAGAGTCTACTTCCTATTCCTGTTCAGCCGGAGTTGGTTAAGTCTAATATTGGAGTCTACCCACTTACTACTGTACTTTACATGCAGTGTGTCAAGTCAATATTGGGGTGAGTATGCCTACTATTTGAATTCATCTGCAGTGGGTTAAACCTAATATTGGAGTGAGTCCACTTGCTATTGTAACTCACATGAGGTATGTCAAGTATATTTTGGGGGGATTACGCTTCTTATTGAAATTCGGGTATAGTGGGTCATGCCTAATATTGGGAGTGAGTCCACTTACTAATGTAATTCACACGAAGTGTGTCAAATATCATACTGTAGTGTGCATGATTCCTATTGTAATTCAACTGCACTGGGTTGAGCCGAACACTGCAGTGCGTCCACTTACGATTGTAATCTAAATGTACTGTATGAAGTATACAATTAGGGATGAGCACACTTACTATTGTAATTGTCCTGTAGTAGGTTAAGTCTAATATTGAAGTGAGTTCACTTCTTGTTGTAATTCACATGCAGTGTGGCAAGTCTAATATTGCGGTGAGCACGCTTACTACTGTAATTCTCCCATAGTGGGTTAAGTGTAATGTTGGAGTGAATCCACTTAGCAATGTAATTCACATGAAGTGTGCCACGTGTCATACTCAGGTGAGTATGCTTACTTTTGTAATTCTCCCGTAGTTTATTTAGTCTGATAATGGCATTCACTATGGAAGATATCCACTACAACTGTAGTTCTGCTAAGGAGGTTCCCCACGCAAACTACCCTCCACTAGCATTAGCTGAAGTAAGGAAATTACCAACTACACTGGCACACAAACAGCTCCATCTGCACAAATGTTTTTAAGTGGTGAATACCACCTTTTGGAGCTCACTAAAATATTCAAAGAACACTAGAGGGACTACCACTACCTTTATTTACAGCGAATAGGCCTCATTACAAGTCTGCCGGTCGGCAACAAGGGTGTCGATAGCAACGTACCGGCACCCTTTCCGGACCGCGGCTATGCCGGAGCAGATGCACCCGGGAGGTCTGACCGGCTGGGCACATCGGCCCCAATAGGCAGGGTTGCCACAGAAGCACCAGCACCGCTGACAACGGTACCAGTGCTCCCGTACACCAATTACCGTGGAGTCCTGGGAGACTCCTAGGGATGGGCAGAACATTTCCCGCCGCCTGATATCCCGTGCCGCTTGGATCTCGGGTATCGGAAACAGTGTTACAGGCTTGGCGGCCACTCACCGGTGGGTTACTGCCAAGCTCGTAATGAGGCCCAATGTTAAGAAATCAAAGCTTAGAGCAACCACCTGCAGTTAAACAGTCCAGGTATAGTATTGTGTGTGCATGTACTGAAGTATAATAATTGTTTTCCTACTCGCGTTCAAGTATGTATTCTTTCAGTGCAAGAAGTATCACCAGTGAACGCAACCATTAATTGCAGCCTCATCACAGAAATACATAACAACATCTAAAAGGGCCTGCCACTCACTGTACTTATTCACCCGATGCTTTTAATGTGGAACCATTCTCCTACTTAGCCAACTGTTTCAGACAAGCGCCATCTTGCAAGAGCCTCGTGAGACATTACATAAGGAATGGCGGGAAGACGATGGGCTAAATGGACATGTTTATAATGGGGATGTAAACAATGAGGCTAGTGATAGCCCATGGAGCTCCTTCACTGGCATGTTTGTCCACTTCGAGTCCCTTGGGATGCCTGCATTCTGCACAGTGGTGAAAGATCCCAGGGAGATTTGCCACAAAGCAGAATCAGCAGCAGCAGAGTGTGTGCCGCGGGACCGGCACAGCATCCCTGAGAACATCATCGATTCAGAGGGGTGCAGTCTAGGTCGCGACCCCCCATGCCCATGTTTCCCCTAATCCTGCTCCCCCTGTCTGCCCAGCCTCAGGCCTACAACAATAATATTCTCCAAACAGAAGCGCTCATGCTGGACTTGGTATGAATTGCAATGTGTTTTCACATTTCCACCTCTGAAAGCACATTGCTGGACTCTTTAAGTCATTTCAGGTCTATATCATTCCCGTATATGCCAAGGGCCATGAAGCACCACTCACATAGCAAAGCTTGATTGTTCAATCCCCATCAAGCCTAAAGAATGTACACAGGACAGACACACCCTGCACGTCCACTAAACATGGTGCCACTAATACTCTTGGTTATTGCACGAATATTTCGCAGGCCTCTTTATGGGAGATGTTTAACTGGAGATTATTGCGTCTTCCTTTGAGGTAGGATAGCGTGGCATGACTAGTCAGGATTAATAGAGGGTAGTAGAGATCTCCCTGTGAGCTGATTATGCAAGCCCATAGTCTTGCTTTGTTCCACGTTGTAATCATAAGTATGTGTCATGGTTTTGGTAATATTGGGGACAACTGGTGCTCTGCTTAGAAGCTGTTTCCTATCACCATAACCATTAAAAGGGAACGTTTGTTTTCTGCACAGGATCTTCTTGGCACTCTATGGATCTTCCGGCTCAATGTTCCGCAGACATACCATGTAGGACATACCATGTATGACTCCTCCTGCTCAATGTTCTGCAGACATACCATGTATGACTCCTCCTGCTAAATGTTCCACAGGCATACCATGTATGACTCTTCCTGCTCAATGTTCCGCAAATATACCATGTATGACTCTTCCTGCTTAATGTTCCGCAGACACTCCATGTATGACTCTTCCTGCTCAATGTTACTGCAGACATCCCATGTATGACTCTTCCTGCTCAATGTTCCCCAGACACACCATGTATGACTCTTCCTGCTCAATGTTCCGCAGACACACCATGTATGACTCTTTCTGCTCAATGTTACAGAGCACATACCATGTATGACTCTTCCTGCTCAATGTTACCGCAGACACACAATGTATGACTCTTCCTGCTCAATGTTACTGCAGACATCCCATGTATGACTCTTCCTGCTCAATGTTCCCAGACACACAATGTATGACTCTTCCTGCTCAATGTTACTGCAGACATCCCATGTATGACTCTTCCTGCTCAATGTTACCGCAGACACACAATGTATGACTCTTCCTGCTCAATGTTCCGCAGACACACCATGTATGACTCTCCCTGCTCAATGTTCCACAGACATACCATGTATGACTTTTCCTGTTCAATGTTCTGCAGACATACCAGTATGACTCTCCCTGCTCAATGTTCCACAGACATACCAGTTATGACTCTTCCTGTTCAATGTTCTGCAGACATACCAGTATGACTCTTCCTGCTTAATGTTCCGCAGACACGTCAGGTTTGACTCTCCCTGCTCAATGTTCCGCAGACACACCATGTATGACTCTCCCTGCTCAATGTTCTGCAGATTTACCATGTATGACTCTTCCTGCTCAATGTCCCACAGACATACTATATATGACTCTTCCTGCTCAATGTTCCACAGACACACGATGTATGACTCTTCCTGCTCAATGTTCCGCAAATATATCATCTATTACTCTTCCTGCTCAATGTTCTGCAGACACACCATGTATGACTCTTTCTGCTCAATGTTACCGAGGACATACCATGTATGACTGTATGACTCCTCCTGCTCAATGTTCCCGAGACACACCATGTATGACTCTTCCTGCTCAATGTTACCGCAGACATACCATGTATGACTCTTCCTGCTCAATGTTCCTCAGACACACCAGGTATGACTCTTCCTGCTCAATTTTCTGCAGACACACCATGTATGACTCTTCCTGCTCAATGTTCTGCAAATATACCATGTATGACTTTTCCTGCTCAATGTTCCACAGACACACCATGTATAACTCTTCCTGCTCAATGTTACCGCAGACACGCCATGTATGACTCTTCCTGCTCAATGTTACCGCAGACATACCATGTAGGACTCTTCCTGCTCAATGTTACCACAGACACACCATGTATGACTCTTCCTGCTCAATGTTCCACAGACACACCATGTATGACTCCTCCTGCTCAATGTTCCCCAGACACACCATGTATGAATCTTCATGCTTAATGTTCCGCAGGCACACATGTATGACTCTTCCTGCTCAATGTTCCACAGGCACACCATGTATGACTCTTCCTGCTCAATGTTCCGCAAATATACCATGTATGACTCTTCCTGCTCAATGTTCCGCAAACACACCATGTATGACTCTTCCTGCTGAATGTTACCATGGACATACCATGTATGACTCTTCCTGCTCAATCTTCCACAGATATACAATGTATGACTCTTCCTGCTCAATGTTCCGCAGACATACTATGCATGACTCTTCCTGCTCAATGTTCCGCAGACACACCATGTATGACTCTCCCTGCTCAATGTTCCACAGACATACCATGTATGACTCTTCCTGTTCAATGTTCTGCAGACATACCAGTATGACTCTCCCTGCTCAATGTTCCACAGACATACCATGTATGACTCTTCCTGTTCAATGTTCTGCAGACATACCAGTATGACTCTTCCTGCTTAATGTTCCGCAGACACGTCAGGTTTGACTCTCCCTGCTCAATGTTCCGCAGACACACCATGTATGACTCTCCCTGCTCAATGTTCTGCAGATTTACCATGTATGACTCTTCCTGCTCAATGTTCCACAGACATACTATATATGACTCTTCCTGCTCAATGTTCCGCAGACACACCTTGTATGGCTCTCCCTTCTCAATGTTCCACACACACACACCATGCATGACTCCTCCTGCTCAATGTTCCCCAGACACACCATGTATGACTCTTCCTGCTCAATGTTCCGCAGGCACACATGTATGACTCTTCCTGGTCAATGTTCCACAGACACACGATGTATGACTCTTTCTGCTCAATGTTCCGCAAATATATCATCTATTACTCTTCCTGCTCAATGTTCTGCAGACACACCATGTATGACTCTTTCTGCTCAATGTTACTGAGGACATACCATGTATGGCTCTTCCTGCTCAATTATACCGCAGACACACCATGTATGACTGTTCCTGCTCAATGTTACCGCAGACATACCATGTATGACCCTTCCTGCTCAATGTTCCCCAGACACACCATGTATGACTCTTCCTGCTCAATTTTCTGCAGACACACCATGTATGACTCTTCCTGCGCAATGTTCTGCAAATATACCATGTATGACTCTTCCTGCTCAATGTTCCACAGACACACCATGTATGACTCTTCCTGCTCAATGTTACCGCAGACACGCCATGTATGACTCTTCCTGCTCAATGTTACCGCAGACATACCATGTAGGACTCTTCCTGCTCAATGTTACCACAGACACACCATGTATGACTCTTCCTGCGCAATGTTCCACAGACACACCATGTATGACTCCTCCTGCTCAATGATCCCCAGACACACCATGTATGAATCTTCCTGCTCAATGTTCCGCAGGCACACATGTATGACTCTTCCTGCTCAATGTTCCACAGGCACACCATGTATGACTCTTCCTGCTCAATGTTCCGCAAATATACCATGTATGACTCTTCCTGCTCAATGTTCTGCAGACACACCATGTATGACTCTTCCTGCTCAATGTTACCGAGGACATACCATGTATGACTCTCCCTGCTCAATGTTCTGCAGATATACCATGTATGACTCTTCCTGCTCAATGTTCCACAAACATAATATGTATGACTCTTCCTGCTCAATGTTCCGCAGACACACCATGTATGACTCCTCCTGCTCAATGTTCCCGAGACACACCATGTCTGACACTTCCTGCTCAATGTTCCCGAGACACACCATGTATGACTCTCATTGCTCAATGTTCTGCAGATATACCATGTATGACTCTTCCTGCTCAATGTTCCACAAACATAATATGTATAACTCCTCCTGCTCAATGTTCCGCAGACACACCTTGTATGACTCTCCCTGCTCAATGTTCCACAGACACACCATGTATGACTCCTCCTGCTCAATGTTCCCGAGACACACCATGTATGACTCTTCCTGCTCAATGTTCTGCAGGCACACATGTATGACTCTTCCTGCTCAATGTTCCACAGACACACGATATATGACCCTGCCTGCTCAATGTTCCGCAAATATATCATCTATGATTCTTCCTGCTCAATGTTCCGCGGACACACCATGTATGACCCTTCCTGATAAATGTTACCGCAGACACACCATGTATGACTCTTCCTGCTCAATGTTCCCCAGACACACCATGTATGACTCTTCCTGCTCAATGTTCCGCAGACACACCATGTATGACTCTTCCTGCTCAATGTCCCGCAGACACACCATGTATGACTCTTCCTGCTCAATGTTACCGAGGACATACCATGTATGACTCTTCCTGCTCAATGTTACCGCAGACACACCATGTAGGAGTCTTCCTGCTCAATGTTACCACAGACACACCATGTATGATTCTTCCTGCTCAATGTTACCGCAGACACACCTTGTATGACTCTTCCTGCTCAATGTTACCACAGACACACCATGTATGAATCTTCCTGCTCAATGTTCCACAGGCACACCATGTATGACTCTTCCTGCTCAATGTTACCGCAGACACACCATGTATGAATCTTCCTGCTCAATGTTCCGCAGGCACACATGTATGACTCTTCCTGCTCAATGTTACCGCAGACACACCATGTATGAATCTTCCTGCTCAATGTTCCGCAGGCACACATGTATGACTCTTCCTGCTCAATGTTCCGCAGACACACCATGTATGACTCTTCCTGCTCAATGTTACCGAGGACATACCATGTATGACTCTCCCTGCTCAATGTTCTGCAGATATACCATGTATGACTCTTCCTGCTCAATGTTGCACAGACATACTATGTATGACTCTTCCTGCTCAATGTTCCGCAGACACACCTTGTATGGCTCCCCCTGCTCAATGTTCCACAGACACACCATGTATGACTCCTCCTGCTCAATGTTCCCGAGACACACCATGTATGACTCTTCCTGCTCAATGTTCCGCAGGCACACATGTATGACTCTTCCTGCTCAATGTTCCACAGACAAACAATATATGACTCTTCCTGCTCAATGTTCCGCAAATATATCATCTATGATTCTTCCTGCTCAATGTTCCGTGGACACACCATGTATGACTCTTCCTGCTCAATGTTACCGCAGACACACCATGTATGACTCTTCCTGCTCAATGTTCCGCAGACACACCTTGTATGGCTCCCCCTGCTCAATGTTCCACAGACACACCATGTATGACTCCTCCTGCTCAATGTTCCCGAGACACACCATGTATGACTCTTCCTGCTCAATGTTCCGCAGGCACACATGTATGACTCTTCCTGCTCAATGTTCCACAGACAAACGATATATGACTCTTCCTGCTCAATGTTCCGCAAATATATCATCTATGATTCTTCCTGCTCAATGTTCCGTGGACATACCATGTATGACTCTTCCTGCTCAATGTTACCGCAGACACACCATGTATGACTCTTCCTGCTCAATGTCCCGCAGACACACCATGTATGACTCTTCCTGCTCAATGTTACCGAGGACATACATGTAGGACTCTTCCTGCTCAATGTTACCGCAGACACACCATGTAGGAGTCTTCCTGCTCAATTTTACCACAGACACACCATGTATGACTCTTCCTGCTCAATGTCACGCAGACATACCATGTATGACTCTTCCTGCTCAATGTTACCGCAGACACACCATGTATGACTCTTCCTGCTCAATGTTACCGCAGACATACCATGTAGGACTCTTCCTTCTCAATGTTACCGCAGACACACCATGTATGACTCTTCCTGCTCAATGTTACCGCAGACATACCATGTAGGACTCTTCCTTCTCAATGTTACCACAGACACACCATGTATGACTCTTCCTGCTCAGTGTTACTGCAGACATTCCATGTAGGACTCTTCATGCTCAATGTTACCACAGACACACCATGTATGAATCTTCCTGCACAATACTCCTGCAGAAATACCATGTATGAAGTTATCAGGCCGGAATAGAGCTCCGATTCTGCTGGATCGCAAGCTGTCCATGGTTCCTGGCTCCAGATCCACCAAGACGGCCCGGGGAACATACTTGTGGGCTGAAAACGAGAAGAGGACTTTGTCAACAGCCATATGTTCAATGATCAGCGGGTGTATTCACGTTTTAGATTATGCCACACTATTTTAATTCATCATTTGTCTACTTTTAACATTTTCTTTATCGGCCACACCGACTGGGGTGTTCCTATTCTGTAGAACTGACACCATATTCAGAGCATGCATTACCCGATATCTAAAACCATCACTCCATGATCACCCTAGAAGATTGCCTGTTGGGATGTTCATCCAGCAAACACCACGATACAGTAGAGGAGCACCCCACATTTGCATACTGTCAACCCACAATGCATCTTTGGAGGAGTAGGTCATCCTGATTTTTTCATAATTGCTGTAATGTTTTAAATATCTGAGATGGTTGAAGTGCACGGGATAGTGTGCAAGAGGACCCGTGGCTAAGCGGTGAGGAGAGCAATTTTTCACATAGATACTACATTTCCACATGGAGTATGGGAACGCACTCACACATCCGCGTGTGCCGTGTTACCTGTGCATCACCCAGGGGCAGTCTGGTTTTATGCATTTTCAACATGTTATTTTATTGGGTGTTCTCCACTTTCTCTGAGTGAAGACCTAAATTAGTTCAGGGCCTTTGCATTCACATCACCCTTGCACAAGCACCAAAGAGACCACAGATGCGGTCCATTTAAGGCAAACCGCCACTTATCCCGAGACTCCATTTGCCTCTGTTTACCTTCTTTAATCACTATGATGTGATCCTCTACTTGACCCTGGGTATTGACAACAGGGTGGTCCACAGGGGCTGGGTGCCACCAGGAGCTAGTAGATACCAAGTTAAGATACAATGCCGGCTTGTGATTTTGATAAATGTTCTTCTCCGAGTGTTTATCGAGAAAGATTAACTTCAAATCAGAGTTCCTGATATTTGTATTCCAACAGCAATGCTTCTGACGAAATAACATGAGCAGAGCGTACAAATCAGCATGGTCTGTGGGGCCGGCGTGTATAGAGTTTATGACCAGATAAGGGCTAGTAAGACTGTAAGTGTGACCTGCAGGAACCATGCTGATGCTGTGTACCCCCCCTGTTGTTCCATGAGCCAAACTGGCATTGCAGGAGATACAAAGTGGCAAGGCTCTCCTGACTGAAGTTCTCAGACACAGAAAGTCTTCCCTGGCTCATATATGGGTTTACCAACTGCTGCTACACATACACGGGGTGCAGGGAGATTTAGACAGAAGAAGGCAGCCTCAGCAATGTTCCCAGGGGGGAAGACAACTGCTCCAATGCAAGGAGGCTCAGAGTGAAATCTCAGACCGGGCCCCCTCAGAGACTACAGGACCATAGGCACATGGTCCATTCACAGGCCAGGCCAGCCTCCTCTGCCCAGGTGAAACACGTTAACTGAGGCCCCCCCTTAGGGGAGGGGGAAGCAGAATACAAAAGCTGAGGTAGACAGTCTCCAGGTGCAAGGTGTTGGTGTAGTAGCTAGAGAGGAGTGTAAGGAGGAAAGTGGCATGCAAATGGAATATTAAGATGGAAGGATTGTAAAAGGCTGGGAGTAGGAGGTTGCTTTACCATCTAAGAAAGAGTTATTGGAAGGAGGGGGATTACCACCTGAGCAGAGACACTAATCAGAAAGAGATTGCTGGATTGAATGAGGGTTACTATCTGAGAAAGAGTTACCATCTTAGAGGAAGAAGGGTTGATTGGGGGGAGGGGGCAGGCGTTAGGAATATATAGCAGAAAAGAGGAACTTGCTGTGAGGGGACATAATCACCCTGAGCCTGAGAAGGAGGGTAGATATCAGGCTATACCCAAACCTCTAGTTCATAGGGTGGTTACGGCTGATCAGCCGGGTCTACGGCATATATCAGAGATGGGTGGAGGCACGGATAGGTGCAGCCTTAGCCATGGTCAGGCAGAGTATACTTGCACTTTTGGGAATGGGGTGAACCGTGGCGGTCCGACCAAAAGAGGAGGGAGGAGCTCAGGAGCCAGAACACCATTACACCCTTCCCAACACCAGGTCTGGAGGGTCATCCTCGTGATCAGAGGACATGGGCTGATGCCTGGAATGTCCAGCAGAGAGATGGAAACTGCACCAAGCGCTGGACCACCAACCCTAGAAGGATCCAGGATCATCAGGCCACTGAGCGCGGGAAAGTCCAGGGACCAGGCATCCCAGAAGGGCATTCTGGGTCCCCAAAACCTCCAATCCAAAGTGAAAGACAAGGTTGTTTCTTCCATCTTCTGCATTTGGACCGAAGACAGGACACCCCCCCCCCCCCCAGAGACTTGGCAAAACAAAACACCCTTATTATATATATATATATATATATATATATATATATATATATATATATATATATATATATTTATATATATATAGAGAGAGAGAAAGAGAGAAAGAGAGAGAGAGAGAAATACAAAAATTTAAAAAGCCCAAACTCGAGTTGTCAGAATTGTTGTGTTATCTCAAGTCTCATTCCTTCACTCTGGAAGAGTAAACCTAGTCCTGGGTGGGGAGAAGACAACACCCGAACAATGATGTAGTTATCCTAAACTACTTTCCGTTGCAACACTAACGCCACATTTTCAAAGAGCTGATGAGAAGCCTTCCTTGGCTGCTCCTGCATTCCTAAAACCTTGCCCAGAAATCCCTACTGGTGCTTTTCTGACACATTATTTTGGTTTAGTGTAATAAAACACTTTGAACCATACATGCCTAACACACCTTGTGTTAGCTTGGTGCGCCCGTGACATCACAAACACTGGGCTGGCTGATGGAATATAATTATGACTAAAAACTCTGTCACTCAGACATTATTGACAACACCAAGTACAGTTTATAATGCAAATGCTCTTCTTGTAAATAGTGATGCAGTGATGCAGAGAAAAGGTTCCTGATTATGGAGACGCTTGCGTCCTGTATGGAGTTTCCCTTATCCCACCAAATTCTCCCACTGATCATTTGACATTAAAATCTCGAGCCCAAGTGTTTAAAGCCAGAGGAGTTCTTTGCAGCTGTGTCCATCACCTACGGTTAGGTGATGGTGGAGATCTTAGCACTCGAACAGAAAGAGGCTCCTCTACCGCCTCTGATTACCACCAGTGTATTTCTCAATTGGCATAAACTGTACAGTACATCACAGACAAACTTGATTGCCACTTTATGAGATATTTCTTGCCCTTTCTTGATCAACTTATGCATGGGTATGTAAATCAATTCTCCACAAAGATACGAGGGTTCCAAGATACGATGGTTTAGTGCTGGAATCGGTGAATGATCACTAGTTCCCATGAATCTCCTCATCTAAGAGTCCCGCTGGCTTCACCCAATGAAATATATGCATAGGATCTTCACACACATAGACTCAACGAAAAAGAATGCCCATGTGCTTGAAAAACATTATTCTAGTCCAGGTTGAATTTATTTATTTATTTATTTATATAGCACTAAAGCCCGCAGGCATCAGAGCGCATTCCAAAAATACAGGACAGTGATTACAAAAACGGGACAAGAATAGACACACAGAAGATCGTATCATGGGGAGCTGAGAGAGGTCGCTAGTCCAGTTTATTTAAAGAGTAGGGTCTTTAACTTCTTTCTGAAGAGTATGTAGTTGGTTTCTAATTTCAAGGATACGGGCAGTTCATTCCATTTATGGATGCTTCTGTTTGGAAAGGCCTTGCCCAGGCCGTTTCGCTTTTTAGCTGGGGTTGTCTGGAGTAGGCCTTTGTTGGAGGATCTTAAATTTCTAGATGGTTCATGCGACTTGAAGTGTTTTTTCAAGTATGCTGGGGCTTTGCCATACAAGCATCGGTGGACCATTGTGAGGGATTTAAAAGTAATTCTCTCCTCCATGGCCAGCTAGTGTAGATCTTTCCTATCGCCTGTGATGTGTTCCATCCTTGGCCTACCCGTGATTGTCCTAACTGCATTATTCTGAATTACCTGGCATTGCTTCAGGCATTTCATATTAGCTCCCAGAAGCAAGGAGTTGCCGTAGTCCAGTCTTGACAGTATAGTTGCTAAGGCTCTGGTAATGCTGTTTTTTTGGTTGAGCAAGGGTCTAATTTTTCTCAGGAGTTTTTGGTGGTATTGACAGTTGCTTTTTAAATATGCTGTATGGGCCTCTGCTCCTAGTGAGGCTTGTAAGTAGACTCCCAGTGTCTATACTTTCTCGGATATTGGAATTAGGGCATTTTTTAAACTGAATGCGGAGTATGAAGGAGTTAGTTTTTTCCTGGCGTGTGTGGATCCAAAGATCATTAGTTCCGTTTTGGTCCCATTCAAACACATCCAGTTGTCTTTCATCCAGCCTTCGACGATGTTGTATATAGTCGTAAGTTTTTCACTGTCTTGATTATAGTCTCCACTAAGCTCGAATACCAATTGAGTATCATCGGCGAAATTAGTGAAGAATATTCCCAGTTGAGTTAGCATGGTACATAGGCATTGCATATACCTGTATATACAGGTTAAACATTAGGGGAGAGAAACTAGCTCCCTGCGGGACTCCACAGTCCACTAGTTTGGTTCCGGAGGCTTTATTTCCCCAGACAATCCTGGATTGACTGTCTTGTAGAAATGATGATATCCATTCTGTTGCCTCTAGTGAGCAGTTTCCTGAGAGTTCTAGGGCCTCTCAGAGCCTCTTGTGATCGAGCAGATCAAAGGTTGCCAAGAGGTCCAGTAATATCAGGAGACCTAATTTTCCCTTGTCCAATATACCTAGCATCTCGGTCTGCAGATCTAGTAAGGCTGATTCGGTGCTGTGGCCTGTCCTAAAGCCCGACTGTTGGGGGTGCAGCTGGTTGTTCTCGTCTACATAGGTCTGGAGCTGTTCAGTGGCTACTTTATCTAATATTTTCAACAGGAAGTTGCAATTTGTAATAGGTCTTAGATTTGCAGGGTCTTGTTGGTCTAGTTCAAGTTTCTTTGGCAATGGTGTAACCGTGACTGTTTTAATTATAGTAGGTACTGATTGATCCTGGAAAGATGCGTTTACCATTTTTCTAAGGAAGGGAGCGAAAATGTCTGGGTTTTCTAATATTAGTTTAGGTGACAGTACATTTTCTGAGCATGTAGTGCTTCTGATGTTAGAGAGCGTTTTCTTCATCTCTTCGATTGTTATAGGTCTAAACTGAAATTTGGTAGTTTCAGTTTCGGCCTTGCTTTCGTTAAGTTTGTCTTGGGTCGGTGGGCTGTAACTCTGGCAATTAAGGATATTCTCTGTGGGCTTAATGATTTTGTTTTGGAAGGCCGCTTGAACCTTCTCACAATCTAATTCTGTCGGCTGAAAGGGTGGGGTGAGTGCCTTAGGGTTATCAATGGATTTGAGAATTTGGAAGAGTTTGCCAGTGGAGTTGTAGGCGGTGTCAATAAGTTAATTGTAGTGATTTTTCTTAAGGTCTATGATTTTTGTCTTGTATCTGTGATCAGCATTCTTTCATTTCATTTTATTTGTTTCTGTTGGTTCTTTTAACCATTTCCTTTCTAGGTTCCGTTTTTCTTTTTTGAGTTTAATAGCTTCGTTGTTGAACCATTTTTGGTGATTTATATTTGACCTGACCTGTTTATTTTTTCAATGGGGCTTGGCGGTCGAGTAATTCTTTCATGCCTCGATTATATATCGATATGATATTTTCACTTGAATCATCATCTTTAATTTCAGTCACGATTTTGTCCATTTCTTCTGCTAGCAATTTACTGGTGATTTTTTTCAGATTCCTGTCGAGTACTATTTTGGGTGAGTTGTCTATTTTCACCGTTTTTTGTTTTAGAGTGAGGAGGATTTTGATTTTATAGTGGTCTGTCCATATGCATGGGTAGGTTCCTAGCAGCGCCACTTCTGCGTAATTTTTGATTATCCAATCAAGCTGATTCCCAGTGGTAGCGGTGGGACCATTGTTGATTACAGTAAAGGCACAATTAACTAGGTCTTTCTCTAGGGCGATGGCCTGTGGGTCATTGTGATTGCCCCTCCATCTATTAATGTCCCCCATGAGTATAGTCTCCATATTGGTGGATTTGAGATTATTAAGGATGGTGATTAGTTCATCATTGAATTCCGATAATAGGGACGGGTGTCTGTAGATGACTATTATGTTTGTGAAGTTATTGTGGGTAGGTGTCAATTTGAGGTGAATAACCTCACAGCCTGTGCACTGTATAGGGGCGGCAAAGAATTTGAGGGTTTGTTTAGCGATTATCGCCACTCCTCCACCTTTACCATTTTCTCTGCCTACACTGCTCGCCTAAAGTGAGTGGCCAACTTGATGGCATGCTTAATTGGAAGTTGAAGGTAAATACATCAAGGTGGACTGTATTGGGAATGGAAGACCCGCGTTCAGAGACGTGAATAGCACAGTTTCACGCTGTGCTCTAATAACAGCGACGATGAAACTGATGAGACTGTGGCTAAAGACAGGAATCCAACAGTTGATTCAGGGAGATCCGAACTTACTCAGACAATAACGTCTCTATCTTTACTTAGGCACAGGAAAAGCCTGGTCAATGAGGTTAAATGGAACATCATTGATAATATTGCAGTAATGACATGTCTGAATTATCAATAACTGAACAAAAGCCTAAGCTTATAGCAGATTCAAGGCAGCCTTGATCTATTCTGTTTTGCAACTTATATGTGGAAGATGAACCACAGGAACTATACCTTTGACGCGCATGTCAAAAAAGTATGTCAATAAGGGCCAAGCTGCATTAAGGTATCGCCTGATTATTCAATCTGTATGAACATTTTGAATACCAGCTTGAAGGTAATTGTTTGGGTCAGTAGAAGCTAACTTCTCATTATTTCGTGGAAGCCTTTAAGCATAGTTAACAGGACAATGAACCTAATGACCTTCACAAGAATAAAAATGTGGGATCCTGAGTTAATATTCGTCCCAATTTCTTGCTTGAGTCGGAGGCGAGGGAAATACATTGGGGAAGGGCATTACCTCAAGCGTCGAAGATTCTCCCACTATGGTGAATTTGGTTATTAATACCCCTCTCGCAAAAAAGAATGTCAAAAGAATGGCAGGATCTCAATCCAAGATGGTTGCTAAGCACATGATGCTCGACAGCTGAGGAACACAAGCCCAGCTCGCCCTGCTTTGTGGTTAATGGAGGAATGCATCCAGTGGATGCAGGCAGCGGACAACCAGAAGCAGCCATCAGGGTGTCACGCCTCTGGCGCAAGGTTAGCGGAGGGTGGAGAGTGGAGAGTGCAGATGCGGAAGGGTGGGGCAACAGTGGATGGCCAACTCAGAATGTGTCAGGAGTCAAAAACTGCACTCTGACCATTATAGAAAATGGCTCAGAATAAGGGTAAACAAGTTAACATTCAACAACAACTTCAGATTTAGCTGCCTTGAGCATCATTAGAGGTTCAACAATTTCAGTTAACATAGGTAACAAAAGTACAATAAGAGTGAATTAAACTGTAAGGGTTTGGCAGCCGTCACTTATCAACAGCATGTTATTGCAGGTCTAATAAGCATCCGTGAGCATGACTCTAAAGTGCTGTTTGAAAAGCACTGTGCAGGTCAGGCATAGTTGAGTCGCATTCTGCTAGGTTCTATATGAAGGCTCCAAGGCCCTAAACACCCTCACCTGAGACCTTAAACTAGACCTGGCGCATAGCTCACTTGATAACATGGCTGTTGATGCACTAGCACCTTCGCTCCACATGTATTCTAGTGTTCCTCAAAATGATAACCTGCTTGCAGGGTGTACATTTGGCAGGTCCACGATTCTTATCAGCAATGACTCGAAACCCTACTGACTCATAGGCTTAAGGGATACACACACAGTGTTACTGGTGAAATTCACCAGTCATTTTTATTTACATTATTCAATGTTCACATTCATAGAAACATTTTACAATGACTTTACAATATTCTGCAATGTCCTGGAAATATTGCTTGGTGATAATGCATCAATCAGAGGAATTTTCGAAATCTAGAAGAAATGCAGTAAGAGTAAATTATTCACTGAATCGTTTATGCTCCACCCCCTCACTCTCCCTGCACCAAAAGGGGCAGGCACTCATCCCAGTCCCTGTCTAGCGGACGCCCTGAGCCTGTCATTTCCTGATTCTATGGAATGGACACTTGCAAGGCAAGCCGTCTGGACCCTGTGTCATCAGTGGACTGTTCCTAGGATAGATTATGGTTTATGTATTTGTCTTGTCCGTGCCATCATGCCTACGAGTCCATTGCTGCGCATTATAAGTCCATTAAATTAAAGTAAAGTAAAGATATGCTTGTCTATGCGAAGAGTGCCCTCCCACCCAGGTTTTGCTCAAGACTCGGGAAAAAAGGGTCTTGGAGGGTGTATGACTTGACGTGGCACAGCAGTGGCCGAGGACTTCAGACTTTCCCTCCCCCTCTATCGTATTACTACTGAAGGTACTCCAACAAATCGAGGAGGCGGAGGAGGGCTTGGGTGTTACTGGTGGCTCCTTAGTGGCCTAGAAAGGGTTAGTCTGCTTACTTGGTTAGGATGTCCGCTCCCCCCACCCCGATCAGGAAATAAATTTGAAACGGAATATCGTGTCCCCAGTAGACGTGTACTGTTAGTATTTCAAAAGTCTAAAAGAATGTTCACCTCAGGCGTATTCTAATAGCTACATTGCTATACCCACTTGCATCTTTATTTGTCTTTATTTCTAGGTACTACTCTTATGGTCCTTAGTCATCCCACACATTGACGGATTGAGAAGAGTTTCCATTTGCTGGAAATGCTCCTTACCTTTTGGGTAAAACACAATATATAGTGTTTACTTTATCCCACTTTTCAGATTAGTGACAACCTAAACCAATATTCCATTCCATACTAAAAGGATATGGTCTCTTATCTCAGACTTTTGCCAGACCTGTATGAGGTGTTTTGATTGATCGAGTGATTCAGCCCTCCTCCTTTGGACCCTACATACATGGTGGTAAGAGACATGCTTCCATTCACTTCCCTTAAGTGATTGATACAGGTGGCTGATAAGACTTTATTCTGGTTTCTTCCAGATCATTGTCCACAGCAGATGGGACATATCTGGACATAGTCCTTGAATCAGATAAACGACCAGAGATGTTCTGTAATCTTTTACCTAGAAGGTAATTAATTAAACTTTAGGTGAATTTGATTTAATCTCACATCAGAATTTGTGTTTTAAGAATTGAGCAAATTGATATTTGTACATTTTTTTTTGTTAAATTACAGAATACCTCACATTAGAACACCCCTGATGAAGAGTTACTAACTCGAAATGCGTTGGGTTCCCTATTAAAGAAACAACAGTGAACATTTAAGCAATTTGAAAATTGTCTAGCTTATAATTATCACCAATAATTGCTTGCTGATTTTGTCGTCCTTTGAGTGTGCAGTGGATGGGAATTCCCACACCCTGGGAACTCTATTTTTTATAGTACAATTCGCAGCCTCCCCAGCCCTGTCTGTTCAGATTATTTCAATTTTTTGAGACATGGCATTTCTGAAATATACATTTACCATTCCTTAAATACAGCACTAAATGTGATGTGTATACAATAATTATTTAGATTTGTGTTTGGTAAAAATGTCCGATGATCCAAACGGGGCGAATGTGGTTGCCTACGACATAAGGCAGGACATGTGCTTGCTTCTGCCTGTCTTTAATATAAGATCCAGAGGAGGTGACAACAACATTCTGTTCACCCCTTCACAAAGTGTAGGGTATTAGTGTGCAACCTATGACTCTCCACATGTTATGGACTAGAACTCCCATGATCCTTCACCATTCACCATGCTGGCTAAGGCTAATGGAAGTTGGATTCCAAAGCCTCTGGTGAGTCAAAGGTCTGTAGGGTGGGTCTGAAACAGTAAGAACCGAAATATCTCAGAGAAGATAGATAGACATTAGGTCCACCTGCGTCCCCTGCTGATTCCATACTGGTAGAAAGAAGACACCCATGGTGCGGCAGAAGGACCGCAAGCTGATGCTTTATGGCACCGCCCGCCCCATCCACTACTCCTCTGATTCCACCCCGGCTGCAGAAAACTGGACATTTCAGTTGGGTTGCAGTCGTCTACCCACATGCACTTTCCCAAATTTAGTCAAAATAAGTCTACGCCAGAGTTTTCTTACTGAACCCCATATGGCAATAGTGCTAGGGTAATGGATAATGGGGGGTCAGGGGAGGGAGCTAAAGGGTATTAGAGCAAGGCAAGGGGGAAGGGGTGATACAAAGAAAAAAACTAGAGGGAGGTAGAAGTAGATAGAGGGTTAAGCCAAATATAATGGTACAAGAACGGGGCTGGGGAAGGAAACATCCTCAGGTGAGCAGTACACACAAACGCCTCATTGTTCCTTCACGCGCCCACTCATGCAGCTGTGGGAGTGTGGCAAGAAAGGAAAGGGACAGGAAGTTGGGAAAATGGGCAATGTCCTGTGTGCATGTGTGTTGATGAAACACCACTGGAAATGGAGGTGACGACCAAAAAAGATGGAGGAGGCGCCCGGATAGCGTTGTCAGGGTCCTCCTCCCTCCCCCCTGGGCAAGGGGGAGGGTGGTGGTAAGCCCGCCAAACTCAGGTGAAAGCCTGCGAAGGGCAACAAAAGAAGGGAGTGTGCCAAGTGGCATATAAACCGGCGGGCGTCTTGCTGCAGGAGTATCCAGCCCCGAGCAGAAGAATGCCCGCCGCACCAGAGGACTTGTTTTCATTTTGTTTGCCATGCACAAAGGAGTATCCAGCCCAGCAGTCCAGCAGCGAAGTCGAGCCGAATGGAGAAGAGGAAGCAGATGTTGGGCACGGCAGAAGCTCGAGTGCCGGAAAGGAGACTTACGGTGCGTGTGCCCTGAGGGCCGCAGCGTGGAGCTGTGGTCGGAGAAGGAAGAGAGGCATCAATGGAGGCAGCGCAGTATGGAGAGGGAGCAACGGCGGAGCCGGCGTTACCTGGAGCCAGAAACGGCGTCGGAGGAGACAGCGGGTCGAGGAGCAGGAAAAGCGGAGCAGACAGAGCCACTCCAACACGCAGCCAGAGCTGCTGCAATCAGTGCGAGGTAGGCAGACATTGACCCTCAGGCCCGTTGGGTGAAATTGTAAAAGTTAGTTGCCGCATTTTAAATTGGAATAACAATAGTATATTTTAAAACATTGTAAAGGCATCCGGGCCGCTGTGGGTCAAACTGTAAGAAGTCAAGGCTGCTGCAGTTGTAATCGAAATAACATTTAGACAGTTAAAACATTTATTTTTTAAAACACCCGGACTGCTTGGGGTGCAATTTAAAGAAGTAAAGCTGCCGCATTTAGACAAGAAAAAATTGTACCTTCGAGAGAGACCGGGGACAAGGCACAGGGTGAGAAGCCTCATTTTGGGAAATTCAGAGGGTTTTATTCGTTCCGGGGAAGGGGGTCCTTTCGCGGGCACTCCTCCTGGAACAGTCGTTCCAGTTACCAAGGGGAGCAGGCACCTTGCTGGAAATTTGCAGAGGGGTATTGCCCCTTTGGTAAAACATGTCGATTTAAGCACACAGGTGGCAGATGTTCAGGGGACCAGAACTCTTCTTCCAGCAAGGGGAAACAGAGGAGTGGTGCCAAACCCAAAGAAAAGGCTAAACGTAATTAAAACCCATTTGCCCACACCGGTTCTCCTGCATAAATTGATTCCTTTTCTAAATGTATATCACAACAGTGTGGATGCAAAGTTACTCTGGGAAGGTTTCATGTGGGGGTTCAGGATCCCCTACATGGGTGTGATTGTGAGCAGGGAAGCTGACAATTTGAAGTCAGCATTGGGTATGTCTGAGGTTGTTGCCCAAAAGGTTGCTAAAGAGATCAAGCTGGGGAGGGTGGCATGCCAATTCACCTCCCCACCACTGGAAAGTTTTGTAGTGTCACCTTTGGGATTGGTACCTAAGAAGGTGGAGGGTCAGTTCCACCTAATACAGCACCTTTCCTTCCCCGAATGGGAGTCGGTTAATGTCGGCATAGCCGAAGAGATGTGCATGGTCCCCTATTCATCATTTCACGATGCAGTGGAGCTGGTAAGGTCGTCAGGGAGAGGCACTCTCATGGGGAAGGCCGACATCGAGTCAGCCTTTAGGTTACTACCGATTCACAAAGAGAGCTATCATTTGCTGGGCTTCAAGGGGAAAGAGGAGTACTTTTATGACAAATGCTTACCAATGGGCTTTGCTATTTCATGTGCCTACTTTGAAAAGTTCAGTACCGTTTTGGAATTAGCTCTGAAACAAACGGCACAAGGGGGAGGGGTCCTGCACTCGATGATTTTTTGTTCATCTGGAAAGAGGGGATGGGAGAGTGCGGGTCGCTCATTGGCGTGTTTCAGGAATTGATGGAGGAAATGGAGGTCCCATTGGCCAAAGGTAAGACAGTTGGCCCTGTCACAAAGCTGACATTCCTGGGGATCGAGATCGACTTCGCATTGGCTTTCTTTGGAGCCTTTAGAGTAAGTGAGCTGGTTCCTGAAAACAGGGATGGTAGGGGCTTTTGGTTTCTAAGGTTGGAAGATGTACAGTTAACAGAAGGACGGGTATGCATTTATCTAAGAAGGTCCAAGACCGATCAGAAGGGGAAAGGGAGGACAGTTACACTCCATAACACCCAAGGGAGCACAGTGCGCCCAGTAGCGGACTTGGCGACATACCTCCAGAATAGCCAGCCGGCAGGTGCGGGGTCTCCTCTTTTCTTGCACAGGGACAGTTCGGCCATGAGCCGTTTCCAGTTCAGGAGGGTCATGCACATGGCATTAGAGAAGATGGGGGTAACAGAAGGTGTGTTTGGGACCCACTCCTTCAGGATAGGGATAGCCACATCGGCGGCTGAGGCAGGCCTGGGTCCGGAAGCAATCATGAGAATAGGGGGTTGGACGTCAGGGTGTTTCAGGAGAAACATCAGGTCGAAAAAATGTAGTGTTAACAGCTTCCTTCTCATCTCCTTCCAACTAACAGCAACACAGAGGAGGAGACGGTCCGTCTGGGTAGTAGGGCATTCATTTGTGTCAAGGGCTGTGGCAAGCTGGACGGCCGAGAGAGAGGATCGAACCGCTGGCGAGTACCGGATTTGGTGGCACGGGGTGCCCGGAATGAGATGGGATCAGCTGCATGGGCATATTAACAAATTGCTGGGTAAGCAGCAAAGGCTGGATGTCCTGATTATACACCTAGGTGGCAACAATTTGACAAGCCTGGGGAGGGGGGTTTTATTGAGGGAGATGATGTTTTAATTACAGGAGTTGTCTGTGCAGCTGGGCCAAACCGAGATTTTGTGGTCGGTGATCATTTCAAGGCAGGAATGGAGGGGCGCTGAGAGCCACTCAGTGGTGGAGAAGTCGAGAAGAAAATTGAATGGGGCGATGGCGAAATTTTGCAGGGGCAGAGGTTTCCCCCAGATCAGGCACGGCTTGATCAATTTGAAATCCCTGGAGTATTATTTGAAGGATGGAGTGCATTTGGGATGGATCTGTTTTACTGGAATGCATGCACAAAGCTCCTGGAATTGTAAAGTTGGAAAGGGGGAGCCGCTGTGGGTGGTAACCCACCTTTGGCGTGGCAGTGTTTTGGAGACCCGTGGCAAGATACAGACTCTGAATGAACCGTGGGAAAGCAGGAAGGGTCTTTGCTCTTCTCGGCACCATAGCTTTTTGGGGGCCTAAGCGGCGGGGGCATCTGGTGGTAGCAATGAGGGCTCAGCTTCCCCTGAATAAACGGCACTCCCCCAGCCCAGGAACACCTGCAAGGGCAGGCGGGGCTCAGACACGAAGGGTTGGGGGAGCTGGGCCTACTGTGGACTTTGTTCGGAAAAGGGGGAAGCAGGTTTTGGACACAGAGCAGTCGCCGCACCTTCGGAGCTATTTTCACAAAGTTGTTTGCAGTGTTTAGAATTTATTATGTTGTGAAAATAAATCTGCAGCCTTTTTATGCCAAAAAGAAGACATGTCTCATTCTGCGCCTTACTGGGAGGGAAAAGAAAGGGGCAAAGAGAATGAGCAAGTATGATGTATGATGGTACAAAGATGGAGAAATGCCCAGGTTATGTGATCAGGTTGGGAAAAGGCGAAAGAATGAATGTACAAGAAGCCCAAGACCAGGCTCGTCAGTTGCCTGCAGTGATGGGGTTCCCGCCAATATTTGAGAAACCTTGCGGGATATTTGGGGCATTTCCCATCCACACATGCACTGAGAAGTTCTACTGGGGCGACATGTTTAATAAACACGGCCTTCAGGCTATGATATTGGCATCTGAACATCATACAGTGAGCAGCAATACACGCTGTAAGTAATGGCAGTATGTTCAATCGTGCCACTCATGTCCCATTTCACACCGCGCAGCCTTAGCGGCACCCCACTTCTGCATTGCCCTGGGATGGTAATAATCGGGCAGCCCCCACGCTACTTGCGCACGGGGGTACTGGTGGCTGGAAAGCAGTCTCCTGCGTTCTGCAAATTGCACCCAAAGCCCCCGTTCACGGGGGGTCCCAGGCTGTCGGTATTGCATGTTGGGGTCGCTGTGCAAAGTGTCCTAAAATCGTGTATGCTTGGAATAAAACGTTATTTAGTGAAATGCCTCCCAATAGGAGGTTTTTTGGGGCGTGCGTTGAGTGCAGCTGTTGCATCCACGGCTGAGGGACCTGAACTTCACCGATTTTGATATAGTGAAACAAATAACATCCTGTACAGCAGCCTGTACAATTCAAGCAAAGTGGAAGTGTGCATTCTCAGGTGCACTGACTGACCAAAGTGTCAGGCCCATTGCGCATGCGACTGACTTTTCCCCAGTCCCCTTTCAGTTGCCATCGAGTTATTTGGAAAGCTTGTGACTACTCCGGTCCCAGCCTCACTCGACCTTCAGAGGCAAAGGCCAGTCTGGAAACCTCTTCACTGTGGGCATTTCTTTTGGCAGGATGAGCGTGTGACTTTCCTCCACAAACGGGGAACATAATGGCATCGCCACCCTAGGCGGGCATGAACCTTGCAGTCAGGTTGAGGATTCAGGGGCGATTCTGAATCCTTTTAGTGAATGGAGCAGGAGACTGGCTGGGGGACATGTCCCGGGAGTGCCCTTCCATCCGGTATGATTCTGTCAGGTGACCTGTGGTCAGGGGCGCAATGACACTTACATTTTCAGGGGTATTGGGGGGACTAACCCTTCAAATGTTAGGAGCAGTGTTAACTTCAGAGGCAGTGGGGGAGGGGCAAACGAATTTGTGTGGGGGCATCTAACTCCTCTACACATTCTAATGAAACTCTCCCAGCGCAGCTGAAATGTAACAAGCAGTTAATTCTCTCATGTAAGTCTGAAAGCCCCCACTTAAGGACTGCTGTGAGAATTAGGGGTCTCCTGTCCCCTCGCTACCCTTCCAATAACTCCCCTGGCATGCAAGTACTAAGCCCATATCACGATTTCAATTGCCTAATCATGTATGCATATGAGTGCAGGTACTAACAGTGAAATGTTTTGCATTAGTAATTGCTGGGCCCTTGTTAACAGTGATGCCCAGGTGCCATTTAACATCTGTGTCCGGTTCTGTCCAGCCATGGTCGAGTCAACAAAGCTCACATTTTCCGGGTGGGCTGAAGCCCAGCCAGCTGAATGGTGCTGCGCCACTGCCTGTGATGCGCAGTGCTGGCTACACACATGGATTGATCTTAGTTTAGTTTGTGTATTTGTACAGCGCAGCCAAACCCTCAGGTAACTGGGTGCATTGTTCTAGGAACAGCAGTGTTACAGAAAGTTGCACATACATGCAGCGTATAACATAGGATGGTGTAGCACAATAGTTAGTATGAAGGACCGGGTTACAGAGTGATCCATGCAGAAGTATAGTTACAATGGTGTATGTCGCCTAAATGATGATAGCTCTATAGAACATGGAGAGCATATATGCCAGATTTGGCGGGGAAATTATAAAGCGAACAGGGGGGAGTAGATCACCTTTGCACTCCGCCCCTTGAGCACATTGATGTAACGTCCTCTCTCTATGCACATCCCCCTGTCCCCTTTCTATTGTTGTAGTGGGCTGCCTCCCATTTCTTGAGGATGCACACCTGCCCCTGCAGCCTGATGTCGGCCATGTCGCAAAAGCTTTCCATCTAGCTTCGTGCGCGTGTCTTCTGCCTGCGATCTGCCTTGAACATGTCCGAGGCCGCACGTGACCACGACTGACCAAATTACAAATTCCCCCAGCTTTCAAACAGATGCGTGTTATGGAAAAGCGAAGTCCACATTGCCTGCACCTGGCTGGGACTCTGCTCGACCTCTTCTGATAGAGTGCTCCTGATTGGTCTGAAAGCAGTGTTTTAAACATATGGGGGTGCCCGCTGGGGTGAGCTGGGGAGATGCTGCGACTATGTGGGAGAATAGCGGCGCCCCTATGCAAAACTGAACCTGCCTTGGAGGTGAGACAACACGGGCGTCTGCCCAAGCAAAGCAGGTGGTCTGGAAGGCAGAAGGCAGCAGTGAAATGAAGGCAAATCAGATCCAGGCTTCTGGATGGAAATCTGCAGCAAGCAGGTGTCTGTGTGCACAGGCACGCCCCCTTTCATCCGCACACAAGCACAGCGGCGCATCAGTACTCACAGTAGGCCTCGTTGAAGTAGACGTTGATGCGCTCCAGCTGCAGGGCCGAATCGCCCCTGTAGTTCCCCGAGGTGTCGATGCCATGCTCGTCTATGATCACCTCCCAAAACTGAGAAGAAAACGACAGGGCAGTCAGGGGGCACCCATGGCATCCTAGGCAACCCATTGACCACAGGGTTCCAAGTCGAACCCGCTTTTTAATCCACTACTGGAGTTTGCCAACAGTGTAAAACACGCCGGATGAGTAATAATAATAATAATAATTTAGCATTTATATAGCGCTACGAACCCTCATGCATCTGAGCGCTGTGGTGTATGGTCCTCATTTATCGACCTGGGAAGGATGAAACAGATGTCAAAGCGAGCGCTGTACTCGCTATGCTATCGGACCGGCTATGTAGTTTCGCATTCGCCATTATGAGTATGGCCTGCCAGCTTTGGCTCTGCAGATGTTTTGGACTGCAGCTCCCATCAGCCCTATCCAGCAGAGACAATGAAGACTGATAATGGGAGTCGTAGGGCAGGTTACAGACCCCTGCACAGCAAGCCCCTGCATGCTAATCACTGATGACTAGACACCCAGATCCAGATGGTAGTGGCTCTGATGATGGGGGCCAGTCGGCAGCAGGGCAGTAGCCTTTGTTTCTGTGGCGCTCAGTACAAGATCAACCAAGCGGAGAATGGGCAGCGCATACAGTGTTACTTACCATCTTTGTACAGTATTGACCGCTACATATCACACCACAAACAGAATTCCTTCTTGGTCTTGTTACTACCCAACATATAACCCCCATACATGGCCCTACTATCATTCCCATCTGACATCACCTCCTCCCCTAATTGTTCAGTCCTTTTCCCTTCACATCTTCTGTTCCAAATCTGTAGGCAATGGTACCTCCCCCGCCACCCCTTGTGCCTTTCCTGTGATCATTGTCAGCCATGCACAGCCCCTGCTAGGCTGCTACTATGCTAAAGCCCCTTTTGTCCCCTCCTGTGGTCTGTAGATGGCTAGACCGGTAAGATCGGGAGCCGGGGAATAGAAAAGTGGGTGTGTGGGTTCCGTGCAGGGCCCCAGGAAGCTGGGTGCGCCATCCAGAGGGGTATTTGCAGGAATGTGAAGAGAAGCCTGCTGACAGTGAAAGAAAAGCCATGATGGGCAGCGGGAGGTTGGATGGGCAGTACCTGGGAGGATAGCTCAGCGGCAATGTGTTCGCCTTGGAAACAAGATGACACGAAGCAACACAGGTTCGATCTCCTGGTCCGCGCTTAGAAAACTCTGGGTGTTAAGCGCATTATAAATGGCAACTAAGAGGCATATTCCTGTAACAGCGCCTCGATGACCGCGGGCTGTGTGAGCGCTTTAAAAATGCAAAAAAATACAAATAGAAGCGCCCTTTTAAACGATACTCATTACTGCCAGAGCTTGTGGGAAAGGTCTGCGCAAAAGCGTAACAATGAACCATTGCAAAAGCAGAGATGCAGTATTCAGCCAGTGTTGGGTGCTGTTTTTAGTGGTAGAAGTGTACGAAAAGAAGTAGTGGAACTGTGGAAGTATCTTCCCTGCTGGCCTGCCCCCGCTTTCCACAAACGCCATTGCCTCGCCCCCTTCCACGCGCAATGCAAACCCCTAAACCAGTGCGCCTGCAGTTTAAGCGAATGCTCACTGCAGTGCACGTTTCATCTTCTTCCTACACTTTTATTTTAAAACGAAACCATTCCAGAACGGCTTCTTTTTAAAATCAAAGTATAGGAACGGTAAAACTTAATAATAATAAAAAAAAAGGTAGAGGAGCACCGCTCCTGCCCACTTCGCCCCCTGCCATGGATATTGAGGAGCCATCAAGGTTCATCGTGTGCACACGGTGTGCACTGTCCCCTTAGAGTTGTCCTGGAGCCAGGAAGGAATCGCCTCACCCACAAACTGATATGTTCACTGCAAAGGGGGCAAGAAGGGGGGAGGGTTCGTCTTTCTTGACGAAGGTGGGGTTGGCTGATTTTCTTTAGACAATTTGGTATTATTTCTAGGAGGAGTGTCAACATTGTGTTTCCAAGTTTTGAAGCTACTTCCAAACACTATGAAATGGCATTTTCTGGCCGTGTGCGCTCCTTTTGATCGCCATGTCCTTTTCTGCTTTCTTGTGACACGCTGTTACGCCACCGGGCAGTGCCCGCCCAGCACAGCATTTACCTTGGCAATGGCACCTGTACCCCCGGTGGTAGTCGCATTACTCAAGGCCCTGGGCGATGGTCGCCAACTCTTGATGGTTTCCCCCCAGTCCGCAGATGGTCTGCTTGTGAGCGCCACCCTGTTGCAATCACCATGCAGGTGTGGGGGAGCAGGCCCACTGAAGCAGTACCGCACATGCGTGGTTTCCTGTGCACTTCCCGGTCTTATTGCAACACATCAAAATGATGAGCTCCAGGCTTGCTCGAATGTGCCTGACCCACAGAGAATGGGTCTAATCTCCGCTTGGCCCCCGGACACCTGGTCGCGGCTTATCTTTATTGCTGGTCGAGTTCCTGTCTTGCCTCATCTTACATTCTAGTTCTGTCCTTGTCTAGGCCTCGTCTCTTCTTGCCTCACCTCCCTCTCCCTCTGACCTCCTTTTCTGCCTGCCTGGGTTTGACCCCCCTACTCTGTGGCAGAATTTAGCCATGTATGCCATACCTGCGTCGCTGCTCGCACCATCGTCATATCACGTGAATTGAGGGTGGTGTCAGTTTCATGTTGTGGGGAAGTGGGTGGGTCCATCGCAGGTTTTGGTCTTCAGTGTGAGCCAGGTTGTGCCCAGTTGCTCGCATTACCCACCACCTCTGTTGAAGCACCATCTAGCAGTGTGAACAAGCACACACAAGACTCCGGGGCACAGGTATGCTGCAGCACGACACATACCGTAACGCACACTGGCCCACCATGGTCTTCAGCTTTGCCCTTAACTGCCGATTGCTGGCCCATCCCTTCTGCATATTTCCTGCCTTCTCTTGACACACAGGCCCGGTATGGTGCCCAGCTTTACCCATGCCTGTTCAGTACCACCTCTTCCTCGTGTCTGTAGATGTTCTGCCCTCTTGTGACACGTGGGCCCCTTCATAGTGTCCAGCTTTGCCTTGGCCCGTACCATCTGCATACTTCCGGCCTATTCTTGATGTATAGGCCTTACATGTTCTCCAACTTTACCCTCACCTCTTCATTGCCCTTTCGACCTTTTGCCCGTACATGCCCTGCCTTCTTCTGACACTTGTGACCTTCATAATCTCCAATTTTAGCATTGCCTGCCTATTTCTGGCCCATCCCATTTGCATGCGTCATACCTTCTCTTGACTTACTGGTCCTACATGGTCTCCAGCTTTCCGCCTGCCTCTTCCGTACCATTTCTCTCTTTTTTCTGTACATGCCCTGCCTTCTTGTGACTTTGTTGTCTTGAATGTTCGTTTTAGCTGCCTATTGCTGGCCCATCCATTACATTTCCATACTTCTCTCAACACACAGGCCCTATATGGTCCCCAGCTTTACCCATGCCTGTTCAGTAGTGTTTCTCCCTTTTGTCTGTACATGCTCTGCCTTCCTGTGATATGTGGGCCCTTCATGGTTCCAGATTTGCCCTGACCTTCCTGGCCCATCCCGTCTGCATATTTCCGGACTTCTCTTGAATCACAGCATCCTCCTAAGGGTTTCCAGATTCACTCTTGCATCTTCAGGACCATTTCTCCCTTTTATCTGTTCATTCCCTGCCTTCGTGTGACACGCATTCATTCATAGTCTCCAGCTTTACCCATACATGCCCACTACCTATCCCGTCTGCATATTTTCAGCCAAATGTGAAGTAAACTAGTGTGACGTTATCCTTTAAGTAACATTTTGAGAGAGAGAGAGAGAGAGAGAGAGAGAGATCCTCCAACCACCATCTTCCCCGCCCGCCCTCCACCCCCTTTTTTTATTTACACCCCCCACCTCCCTACTTACATTATCCTGGTGGCGACGGGTGCCACTGCCGCCTCCGCTCCTTCCCCTTGCCTCTCACCGGCTGCCATGTAAAGGAAAGAGGGGCTCCCTACAGAGCCCCGCCTTCCCTTTCCATGGCGGCCATCTTTGTAAAGGATTTTCCTTTTTTCTTTTTTTTTAGCATCCCGGGTTACTGCCAAGGAGGCCATTGCAAAGGAGGGAGATCTCCCCCATCCCTACTGTCTGCCTGGAGAAACGTCTGACCCTCAAAGAGTTGGAGGTGGCTGAGCGAAGGGCTCGAGAAAGGTGTTTTGGCAGAGAGAGTTGGATGTAGTGCAGGCCCCAGGCCCCAGAAAGCCTTGTGGATGATGCAGAGGGTCTTAAACTTGATCCTTGCAGCCACGGGAGCCAGTGAAGAGATTTCAGGGCTGGAGAGATACGGTCTCAGGGCTTGAAGCCAAGGACAAGTCTCACAGTCCTGTTCTGGTTTTCTTGCAGAGAGTAGAAGAAGGCAGATTGAGAAAGAGGCTTTAGCAGTAGTCCAGCCTAGAGAGAACCAGGGCTCTGGAGACAGTGAGCTTCTGGGGGGAAGTGAGTATGGAAGGAGGTAGCATGAGGCTTGGAGAAGGTGTTGCTGCGGGTGCAGAGTAGGAAGACACCTGTGGAGGATGGGGTGTCACATATCCAATGTAGGTCTCTGTAGCATAGTTCACAGGGGCCCGGGCAGCGCATTTCCAGCAATGGAGCATTCACGCGCAATGGGTCGCCGCAGGTGGATGATTAACGTGCTGTCTGGGAATTTCTTCCTATAGAAGGGGGAGTTGCCAGGGGTGCAAGAAATAAATCACGGCAAGATGGCCCACATTTTTACATCAACATTAGCGTGGATTGGTGGTGTGGGGGAAAAATCTGGTGTGGATGTGCTTGCTGAGGTTGTGAGGGGCAGAGGTTGTGTGTTTGAAATAACAATATTAATGGTAGAACAGGGGTGTGCAACCTTCAGCTTTTCATATCTTCTGGCCTGTGATTCCCATGATGCATCACCAATTAATATGCTGGCTAGGGCTGATGGGAGTTGGAGTCCAAATCATCTGGAGAGGAAACCATTGGGAGATCCAGAGGTCGCAGACCCTTGTGGTAATGTATGTTCTGGTCGGTTTGGATAAGAACTGACCACAGGCATAGCCATCATGCTGGTGCTTGCAGTGGATATTACATAGCTGGGAGTTTGGCGAGTGGGAGCGGTGGGGGGGGGGGAGGGCGCAATTGAAATGGGAGGGCCAAAAGAGATCAAGGGTTTGGCAGCTCTTTGGCGAGCATTCTACTGCGTGTGATTGGCAGTGTAAGGGCCTGGGGATGGGTGGTCGTGGAAAACGTTCCTGGGTGGGGCAGGTGAGGGGCGGCAGCATGGTAAGTTACTGAAGGAGGGCTTTTAGAATTTGGAATGTGGACAGGGCGATACAGTGCTGTGAGGTAGAGGGTGATGCCCCCTTCTTGGGAAGTTAGAGAAATGTTGAGTTGGAAAGGGGAAGAGAGAAGGGCATTGATAGGAGAGGAAAAAAAAAGATTGAATGGAGTTGAAGGATAAATAAGTTACTTGCCCCCAACCAACCTCTGTTAAAAACCTTTTATGAGTCTCCTCTCAGCACCGTAGTGGTCTTATGGTGCAGACACTTGTCCAGATAGTGATGTATTGGGCCCACACCCAGAGTGCACCAGGCCTTGGTCTGCGGAGGAGGGAAATGGGAGAAAAGGGCACGAGCAGGATAGAAACAGAGAGACAACTAATGAAAAGTGAAAAGTAAAAGGGTCCAGTGCCTGGGGATGTGATGATACCACACACGGCTTTGGTGGGGAGCTGTGTTTCTGGCAAGACATACGTTTAGTTTGTTTGTAAGAGGTTGCTTATTTTTGCAGAAACCACCTGCAGGTGTATGGCACACAGGGCAGGGTTTGGAGGCACATTTCAGAAAGATGTCGCTCGGAGGGAGTAATGATCCACTCGTGGGGAAGGAATAATGCGGGTGTTGAGGATGCCTGGACCATGGTGTAGGACACCGTGAGAAAAGTCCTACGGTTTCTCCTCCGCCCTATTTCCTATGTCCTTGAGACACACTGTACATCATCAGGTTTGTGATGGAAAAACCATCCAGAAAATCGTAGTAAAAAGAAGAGCGATTCATGTGTGAGGAATTGTTGGGCACAGAAGGAAAGAGGAGAGTGGACCTCCTGGGGTGCATTTGGATGTTTTAAGGGAACACGGGAGCAAATCTGTGATGAGCCGATAGTGGCGGGGTAGTGGAGCAGCTGAGGGATGGCCAGTCCTGGTTGGTATCATAGTTTTTTTTAACTGGGCGGATGCAGGTTATTGCAGGATATAGGCTTGCCCTGGCTTCTGCAAAGGAGAGGCTGGTGGCACAGGACAAAGAAAGGGAAGTTTGGAGAGTGTATTGTTATAATGTAGATTTGGGGGCAAGAGAAGAGGGCAACAAAGTCGGGCAGCGAGAGTTAGTGCTCGGAGACGGTCCCCAAGTTCTGGGATTTTGTCAGTTAGAAATGGTGGAGTTGATGAGGAAGGGTTATGCCATTGCTAGTGGTTGTTAGCTGGGGGAGGAATAGAAGTGACTGCGCAAGCTATTTTTGTGGGCGGTTTGGTAGGAAAACTTAATTGGTGGAGGAAGTTCTGGAGTGTGGCGAGGGTAGGTGTTTCATCAGGCTGTACATAAACAGTTAATGCTACTTACTTTTGATTGGTGTAGTTAAAAAGAAGAGAATGGCTAGCAATATTCTGGGAGAGCTAAGCTGGCTCAGGAGAAAAGATGGACAGGTATGGGGACCAGTAGGTCCATGGCAATAAGCAGCAACAAGGCATACGTGCCAACCCTCCCGATTTAGGCGGGAGACTCCCGATGTTTCAGTGAAATATATTGCTATTTTTCACATCCTCCTGCCTAAAATCATTCTAGCCCCAGTTCATTCACTCCCAGGTGCCTCGGAATGTTGGCATGTATGAAAAGGGTGGAGCAAAAGTGCAAAGAAGGAATAGTAGGAGCACATTGGTGACAGCAGACCAGGAGATACCGGTTGCTAAGGAAGACTGCAAGGGACAGGACGGTCTTGGTTTGGATAAAGACCTGTAAAGAGAGTTGGCAAAGGGTGGTGAAAGCATATGTGAGCGGCAGGTGTGTGTTGGCAAGGACGTCCACGGGGGTCTTAAGTTTGGAAAAAAAGTGAGACTTTGTAAATGTTAGCAGGAAGAGATGTGGTAAGACGCAGGGAAGGAACTTTTCTAAATGTCAAGTTGTAATTAGTGGTGGGTCTGCTATGAGGTGGGATTTTCGGAGCGATTGTCTTGTTGCATTAGTGGGCTTGTTAGGATAGTCTGTATTCCGACTAGCCAAATTAGTCTGGTTTATGAGCTTACGCCTGGTCTCATTAAAGCAAACCTTTTTCGACTAATAGGCAGTCTGGCGTGGATGACGCCGTCTCACCAAAAGTTAACTATTTTGCCCATTTAAATGTCAACATCAATGTCAACCTCATGGAACAATAATGATAACACCCAAAAGCCACAGGGCCGACTTATCATACATAAGCAGTCATGCGTGCAGCCCTGCACTACCTTA
This sequence comes from Ambystoma mexicanum, assembly GCF_040938575.1. Classification (NCBI taxonomy): domain Eukaryota; kingdom Metazoa; phylum Chordata; class Amphibia; order Caudata; family Ambystomatidae; genus Ambystoma; species Ambystoma mexicanum. Next base: position 384,602,560 of record NC_090925.1, read on the forward strand.
TCTGTGCTTTACAGAACAGTCGACGTGCGCGCTGCAGCCCCACCCAGCATGTACGCTCCAAGCCTGTGTGTAAATGGGACTTTAAAGATGGCGCCTGCGGAGCTGGATTCTGATCAGCGATGGTCCTGCTGCAGCTGTTTCCACACACTGCACTAAATTATGAATTAAACATAAATGAGTTCCCGGCTCAGCAGCCATGTTGTGCGCTGTCGTTTAAAGAGCTAAAGCGAACTGTTTGCGAGTCCAGAATCTCTACAGAAGTCGGAGCACAGTAGAAAATTGGTTAAATTGAAGTAAGGTGGCGCACTGGCCGAAAAGGTCAGAAACCAACTTGAGCTTTATTCCCATAGAGGAAACTCAATAAATCAACTTCTAAAAGCTACAAGACCTGAAAATGAGATCCTTACTGCATGTTCACCCTCAAACACTCTTATTTCACTGAAGAAGCTCAAAAGAATACTTTAGAGAAAGAAAAGGGCAAATACCTGGAAAGGGTTATTTCGAACATCCTGAAAAATTAAAGGGCCTAAACGTGTACCTGCCCCAAAATAATTTAGCATCAACACCAGCCACCATTTGCTTGAAGCAAAGTAGCAGCACAAAAATACTTACTTATCACCCTATTGACATGCCAATGGGGGTCACGTTTGATGTTTTGGTTGGTGATCCCATTGAAGTAAGTGGAAATGAAAAATATTTTGGATCTCAGTGAATGTTTGCTGCACGAGTGATGCCCTTGAAGCCAATGAAAGGCTTTGGACTTGCTGGGATGGTGAAAATGAGTCTAATCCAAGGAGGGCAATGCGCTCCAAGGGTGAGAGGCTCTCGACGGCACTCATTTTATCAACCATAGAAGCACTTTCAGGAATGATGTGCAGCTACACCCCAGCGATGCGAACTGAAAGAAGTGGTCTCAAAGTCCCATGACACAGTGACATGAGCAGAGCACAGGCAATGTCTTGGCTAATGTTGCCAGGCATTTCCCAGGAAAGGGGCCGGGTAGTTTGCACATCACAGTGCAGGCAAGTAAGTCTATGTGTTAATCCTATCGAGCCTTTGCTAAGGGAATAAGATCTTGCCTGTCAATACACAGATGCAAAAACCTATTCCCAGCTTGAGAGACAAAAGTTGAATAATGGGTGCAATCTGTTTAGATAGCTCAGTGGGTTAAGGCACCCATCGCTGAGTGTAAACAGGGTATGGCAGCAAAATGTCAACCAAAAAAACGAATTTACGTTTACTGCGTGAATGGCAGTAAATGAAAATGACGAAAACCCATTATACCGTACAAGCGAAGCAGAGGTTGCGGGGGTGTTCCCCTCTCCCATTGTACAGTATAATGGGTTCAGTGATTGCATTTTCACATTCTGAATTTCCATTTGTGAAGCTTTCGGCTGTGCAGTGATCCAAGGCAGGATCCTCTCCTCCATCTAGATTCTAGAGCCATGGAAACGAGTGCCATTGAGATGGGTAATAATAACATGCCAGGGGGCCATTTTAAATGGTGTAATATAGAGAATGTTCCAGAAGTATTGCGCTACTCCAATTCAATCCATCGATTGTGGTTTAATCCAAAGCGTAGGTCAGATTATGGCTTGAATCTCCCCCCCCCGTAGTGTTACAATATCATCACGTAATATTGCAATAAGCAAAATCCATATGCACAACCTATGCCGATCGCAGCTAGGATAATCCAAACAGGATATCCTTCAAATGAACTTACTCTGGAAGGAATGGCCCTATATAGCTATTGACATACAATAGACGCGGGAGTGGTGCTGTTCATGATGGCTCTACAAGCCATCACCAAGGTGGATATATATAGATCTGAAGGATTGCTGAGAGACAATCACCCGACTAGTACACACTGGGCTTAATATAGCATGATTTCCTGAATCCTCAATCAGAGAACTGTAGTGTTAATTCTTGCTATATGCCAAATAAGAGCCCCGATAACGACCTAACGAGGTCGAAACACGTGTCAGCTAGGGCAAACTTAGTTACTTTGAATGCAATAGGTTGTGCATTTGGATTTTGTTTATTGCAATTTTACGTGACGATGTTGTAACAGTATGGGGTAAAATTCAAGCAATAATCTGACCTATTCTTTGGATTAAACCACAATTGTTGGATTGAGTTGGAGTAGGGCAATCTTTCTGGAGCATTCTGGTTAGGGCACTGCCCATGTATTCCAGGAACTGCAGCCCTGCACATATGAAATACATTGTATTGATGCTTCGCCTCGAGCGCGCTGTATTGCGGGATTGCCCCTGTTGGTGTTTTTTAGCCATTTTAAATGAGCAGAGTGGTCGACCGAGGCGTAAGAGCAGGGCATGCATCCATGCTTTCCTGGCCAAGCACTTGGACACCCCATAGATAAAGATAAGTTACCATGAGTCTGTTTAGTAGTGGACATCCATCCGCACACCCCATTTCCACCAAGCAGACTCGGACTGGTCTATAAGGCAATAGGCCTGTGGACGAACCAGAAACACAAAATGCTGGTGTGGGGCAGCTTTTGTTGGTCAAAATGGGTCAGTTTGATGTGTTACTTCACTATACGCTAGTAGTTTTGACCATTGTTGCTGAATACGTATTCTTTAAAATGAACAATTTAAATCACATTTTATCAAAAAACTGCGCCTTTGGGTACTCTACTCAAACAGTGTCACAAGAGGAATGGATGGCCATGTGCAACTGAGGGCCACTTTTTACTTGGTGCCCGAGCCAATTGTATGGCCCAGTCCCACCCTGCCCCCAGTGTTTTGCGCGCTTACCTTGGCGCCAATTTGGTTACCGCACTGGCCGATCTGCAGGTGCACGATCTCGCGCATGTTGAAGCCGGGCTCTTGAGAGCTGGTCTCTGGTAAACCTTCTAGGCTGAGGAGGCACTTGGCGTCCAGTGACCAGGCACGGGGCGGAGCCCAGGCTTATATCGAGTGATGTCCCTGCTCCTGGGTCGTCAGAACTCTGCCCCGCCCTCCTCGCCCATCAGCAAAAAAACAAGAACTCTTCCCTTCACCTGTCTCCTTCTGCCACCATCGCGACATCATCTTGAGGAGATAAACAGTGGATCGGTACGTGATGACCCAGTCTCGCGATAAAATAGTTTCGACCTAAAGGTACACCAGTGGTGCCTACCTTTTATAAGTAAGAGTGAAATGCAGCTGTGTTGAACGTGTGTGCGATGGTGCTGCGCAGTAGAGGATATGAGTGCGTCATGCTATGAGGTTTGGTGGTGCCGTGCGTGTGTTCCCTCCTACCCACTGGAAGAGGCTTCTTCTGGCACGTGCAACCGCACTGCGATGATGGCGCACTTTCCATGTGCAAACAGCTGTGAGTACAGATAAGGCGGGGGTACAAACAGCGGAAAGGAAGCCAAGCGCCCAAGAGGCTCCGCGGAGGGATATTTGTAGCGAGCTTTGCATGAAAGGCAAAACGCACGGCTGAAAGGTTGAGGGTCCGAAGGGTGCACAGGGGGAACCAGACAGGTGAAAGAAAGTGTGAGAGGATAAGGGCCCCTTCCAACTGTACACATATGAGAGAATGTACGTAGCACAGGAGGTTTGTGCCCACATGTGCGGGTGGGTGACTCATGAGGACTCATAACTCTTAAGCTGACGTGTTGTACCAGTTGAACGCCCTTATTCTTTATAATATATGGGGTGTGCTGACCTCCAATCTAAACCACACACTTGCTTTATATACAGGGGCGGCTGGAGATTTTTTTTCTCTATGGGAGGGGGGCAAATATTACACAGGAATGTGTCTGAGCAACCAAGCCTAGCGAGGCAGCGCCAACCAGCCAAGTGGGATTGGGGGGTTGGAGGGTGGGGATTGGCCATCTAGTCGTCAAAGAAAAAAAAAGATTAGAATGGTACATTTTACAGCACACACTTTGCAATGGAAAAACAGCACACAACGGACAATTTTCAATAGGTTTTCGAGAGTAACACATGAAATAATGCCCCCCCTTTCTTTTGGTTCCCCTCCCTAGCTTTGTCGCAATTGTAACACTTCATGCACTTGCACTAGGAGAAATGCCTCAGACCTAGTATGCTAGTTTTTCTTTTAGATCATTCGTAAACTTCAAGGACTAAGATTAATTACAGCCAGTCAAGTGGCACAGGAGTAGAGCCCTCGCTTTGACACCCAGTGCAGAGCCTGCTAACGCAGGTTTGAATCCCAGGCAGGGCCAAACTCAGACTTCCACACCGTGGGTAATAATAAGCAGCACGCCATATAAATGCAAAATTATTATTACTGTATTCCCTTGTTCCCTTCCTACCCTTGTTCTAGAATAGCTCTCTCAGGTTTCAGAATTCTCAGGTTTGTGCCTGTAAGGCTTTCTGTGAGGCTTTCCCTCAGCCTTGCAATATTCAATAATATGCTTTCCTGGCCCCTGGCCTTCTCTGGTTTACATCAGGTCCCTTCTGGCCCAAGGATTTCCCAGAATTTACAACATGTCCCTCCTAGATCGTGGGTTTTTCAGGATTCACCCAACAGGTGATGTCATCAGAGGTCAAGGGTCACAAGGGGCAGGCCACTTTTTGGAGGCGAGGGGTGGGCCACTTTGTTTTTGGGTTACCAGGCCTATTTCTTCTCCCAGTCCGACCCTGTTCTCTCCATCTCAACTAATTTGAACATTTCATCAATCCAATCCTTCACATCTGGGGATACCCTTGATTTCCATCCTCTCAAAATCATTTTCTTCCCGACAGAGGCACCCCTAAATAACCATTTCTTTTGGCAGGTGTTCAAGACTTCCAATAGCTCATTATCCCCCATGATCAGGGTTTTAAAGTCATAAACAATCGTCTCACCTAGGACCTCATCTAATATTTCACAAATTTATATTCCCATAACATATCCAATGTACCAATCCAATGTGTACACCCCCAACAATCATTTGAGTCTGAAATACCCCTTTTGGGTACACGCTTCAGGGTCCAGTAAACTCTATTTAGAATTTGGATTTGACGTGAATGTTCATTCAAACTAATCGAGCACAAGTTGCCATTCTAACACATAGTCAACCACTGTTCTGAAGAGATTTCACACTGGAGTGTTCTAATCCAGTCCTCCTTTAATGACCCATTCTCCTTATGTCTTGAAACAATTTGTTTATAGAGGCGACTTGCCAATCCTCCTTTTCCCTTTTTGTTATTAACTGAAAATACGTCTAAATCTAACACATTCCCCAAATCAATCACTCCTATATCTTTTTTTAATCATCTGTAATCCAATGAAGAAACATTCTCCATGTCCCATTTATTCTTTACTTCATTCATCGTAAGCCATTTCCCATTTTTTTTGTGAATCCCCAATCCATCTAATCCCTCCAAAAATCATTGTGGCCAAACCATTTTCTTTAATCCCTGGGTTTGACCAAATGGAAGCATCAAGGCTCTTGAAAGCATCACCACCCAACAAACTTAAAAGTTCTCTCCAATAACATCACAAAAACTCAGTGATAGGATTCACCTTTCTTCCAGATCTAGACGTTGTTGATAAAATTGTCCTTGGGGTCAATGGCCCTACAAAACCAGCTTCTGCTGTCGCCCAATCATTTGGTACCTCCTCTAAGAACGAAATAAAGAATTGAGCCATGAACACTAAAAAAATAAACATAAAAGTTAAGGACATGTAAAAGTTAAGGACACCCAGTCTGCCTTTTTCAAGAGATAATTCAGGCCGATTCATGGAATTAATGTGCGCCGCGCAAGCGTGTGAAAGCGTGTGAATCACAGCGCAAGCACGAAAATCGCAGCGAAAGCGTGCGAAAGCCACGCACATCGATTCATGGAAGTCCGTGCGCGTGTAAATCATGGGATGTGCGCTAAAATCGTGCGTGGCGCACACGTCATCAAACGGCATGCGCTACGCGCACAGCGAAAGCGCACATAGTGCGGCACACACAACAAAAGTGGGCGTAACACGGGGCGTAACACGCGCAATGGGGAACAAGGCGTGAAAAAGAAGGCGTAACTGGGGGAAGTACTGCAGGGAACTACACGGAACGCCCACACGCACGCGAGCAACCCGTATTCATGGATTCGAATACGGGAAACCCACCCACAGCAAAAGACGTGCATAGGCGTCAATGCATCCGCCACACGAAGGCAGGCGGAAGTGTCCCCGCGCACAGTATAAAAGTGCGCGCAAACAACAAACACGTATATACAGCTACGATGAATGCCCCATTTGTCGCAGCACTGATCGTGGGACACCGCAGGAGAAGGAGAATAGCCAGGGCCCGCATTTTTTCACCCCGGACAAGCCTTTTTGGGATGCCTGACGACCAGGTCTATGGCATGTATAGGTTTCCACCTCGTATCATCCTAGACCTGGTCAGGGAGTGGGAAGATGACCTTACATCCCCCACCCTCTGCTCCCAAGCATTGAGCCCCTTGGAGAAGGTGCCCAATGTCCTGCATTTTTTGGCCACTGGGTCATTTCAGCGGATTACTGCCATAATGGGGGCGTCTCACAGGCCACGCAGTCACGCTGCCTACACCAGGTCTTGGCAATCATGACAGCGCGCCCCTCAGTCTGTAGGCACATATACATGCCCAGAACACCCGCAGAAAGGCAGGCCGTTGTCCAGGACTTTTACAGGGTGGCACACTTCCCCAAAGTGCTCAGTGCCATAGATTGCACCCATGTGTCCCTACATCCATCTAGGGCCACTGAGCACATCTACCGAAACCGCAAGCACTGGCATTCCATCAACGTACAGGTGGTATGCGATGCAAAGGGAATCATAACCTCTGTCTATGCAAACTACCCTGGCTCCACCCATAACAGTTTCATATACAGAATGTCCGCCCTGAGCTGGGCCCTGCAAGCTGGGCAGCATGGTGACACATTGCTCCTAGGTGAGTACAAATGCCCGTGCACATGCATGCATGTCACACACACACAAATACACAAACTCCAATAATCACAACCATTATCACCTCTCCAGGGGACAGTGCCTACCCTCTGAGCAACCACATGATGACGCCAATCAGGAATCCCACCACACCACCACAGGTAAGATACAACGCGGCCCATATTGCAACCAGGGCCATAGTTAAGCGCACATTCGGAGTGCTCAAGTCACGCTTCCGCTCCCTTGACCGCTCTGGCGGCCAGCTACTCTATGCACCCCCAGTAGTGTGCAGGATCATTGTGGCAGCATGTGTCCTGCACAATGTTGCAACACGGCAGGGCGTACCAGTGGACATGGTGGTGCCCCCACAAACCCAACCACAGGCACAGGCGCTGCCCGGACTGGGAGACCACAAATCATTTCCTTATATGCGGATGACACCCTACTATATACTAGGAACCCGGAGGTAAATCTAGCGCCAATTGTGGCTGAGGTTAAGAGGTCCTCTGAATACTCGGGGTAGAGGGTTAATGTTTCTAAGTCAGAACTGTTTCCGCTTACACCTAAAACTATAGATATGTCAGACACACAGGAATTCAAATGGTCACCGACACAAATCCGTAACTTGGGGATCAGGGTATCGAGAGACGGGAGTACATTGCTCGCAGAAAATCATGGTGCGCTCCTACAATCCCTAACAGTTAAACTACAAGTCTGAAACAAGCTCCCACTATCCCTGTATGGGTGAATATCGTTACTTAACATAATAGTGCTGCCCAAACTCCTATACCTTTTTTGCAGCATACCCATTTGGCCGGGCAGAATATTCTTCACCAAACTCAATACGCTCACCACTGCATTTGTATGGGGAGGGAAGACGCCCAGGTTGAAGTGGTCCAAAATGACAGAACCCTTTGCAAAAGGTGGGATTGCAGCACCAGACTTTGAGGTTTATTACCTAAGGTCACAGGCACACTTCGCGAGACACTGGTTCGACCCAGAGGACATGGCACCACACATTACCCTGGAAAGATTTGCGGCATCCCCCTCAGACCTGCGAGCAGTTATGTTTGACCTTAAGCGAAAAGACAAGTTAAAATATGATCCTGTAAGCACCACTGCGCGTGCCTGGTCCAAGATATATAAGAGACTTGCCATTACAACCCCTTATGACCCGGAGGTGCCATTGTGGAACTTCCAGGGCATAAACCCCACATTTGATAAGGCACTTCAGGGTACCTGGGACCCACAGAAGCAATTTAGAATGCGAGACATGTTCCCGGAAGGAAGATACTGTGCATTAGACGATTTTGTTGGGGCAGTGGGTGGAGATCACCTTAAGTGATTTTAGTTTCACAGGATGAAATCTGCCTTCGCCGCCAAATGGCCCTCCTTCCCAGAAGAGCCAACCACACACGGATGTATTGCAGCCATGACGGAACCAGGGAGACACAGGAAAAGTCTGTCTGCACTATACAGCCTTGTTCATATGCACTCCAAGCCATGCAATAACATTAAAGGGACCTGGGAACGAGATCTGAGTGTGGAGCTGTGTAAAACCACATGGTTGAGATATTACCAGTTGACTAAATGTGTATCCATGAACTCAGGGCTACGTCTCATTCAGTTTAAAGTTCTCAACCAGTTGCACTACACCCCAGCCAAGTTAGCTAAGTTTGTGCAGGGCCACACGAGAAAATGCCCTAAATGTGATGCCCCTAAAGCAGACTCCTATCATATGTATTGGGCTTGCCCGCCGATAACTAAATTCTGGGGGGAGGTGGTGTAGATTCTGGAAGACATGACGGCAATACCTGCTACACCTTCCCCACTGAAATACCTTTTTGGGGATATTGGTAAGGCTGCAACTACCACTAGATGATTGTTCAATTTAGCATGTGTGGTTGCGAAACGAAATATACTGAAATGTTGGAAGTCCATAGATCCTCCCAGGCGACTGGACTTTTTGAAAGACCTATCGATGGTCAATGAACTTGAAGAACAATTTATTATTACATTGCCATCGAGATGCCGCCCCAAAGACATATGGACGCTGTTCAGACTCTTTATGTAATATGTTATCTGATGAAGAGGACAATCCAGCGTCACCGCTCTAGTACTGTCAAACAATGTGCAAATGTATAGTGTATACTGTAAATGTTCATCTGTGTTGTTATATCATGCTGGGATTCGCTAGTCCCTCGCCAGTTTGGTCTTGTTGTACCTCTCTCTGAACAAAAATAAAAAAATAAAATAAAAAAAAGAGCCATTATTGGATCAAGGATATTTGATGGACAATTCCATTTTCTTAATTTGTTCCAATCGAAAGCCTGCTTGATGTCAATAAATGCTAGGAAGATGTTATGCCTGGCTTTCTAAGCTTCAGATTTCAGGAGTGTGAGAATCAAAAGGTTGATATCGACACCCACACCTTTTGTGAAGCCAGTTTGCCATACGTCAGGAATACCAGCTAAATACGCCCATTGAACAAGCTTCAAGCGCAGCTGAGAGCCAAAGATCTTCCCGATTGTATCTAGGAGAGCAATCGGTCGGTAATTATCCGGGCAATCCCAGCTGCCTTTCTTATGGATGGGAACTATAATGGCTGTTAACCATGACACAGGTAGACATTTTTGCAAGGCAATACTGGCAAATAATCGTTCAATAAAGATGGCCCAGACTGTTAGATTCTCTTTGAGCATCACAATGCTAATCAGGTTAGGGCACGAGAGTTTTTTAGACTCTTGATTGCTAGTTTAATATCATCGAGCGGGGTGTCAAAAGCCCAAGAACCATGACATGCAACCGGGTAACACTCAAAAGGGTTAGTTGAACTGGCAAAAACACCAGAGAAATGTCTGGACCATCTATCACCCGAGATGGTGTTTTGAGGTGTAGTTGAACCGTCAATTGTGCCCGTGTTTAATATCTGCCAAATTTCCCGAGTGTTCTTGGTGATTATAAGCTTCATCATCAACTCAGCACAATCTTGTTCAATGATAGCTTTGTGCGAGGTGACCCAATTCCTAAAAATGGCTCTTCTAACTCTCATAGCATCTGATACCAGGCTCTTTGGTGAATTCTTTTTCATGAGGGGTAATTCTTGATGCAAAGCTTTTTTTTTTCTTGTGCAAGATTAGACTGAACGCATGGTTATGTTGGGTGTGCTTTTGACCCTGAGCCTTAGTGACAATCTGATGGTCAATCAATAGTGAAGGGTAATCAACGCCATTCAATAAGCCGGTAAATCTGTCAGTCATGCGGCTGATCTGCGGGGCATTTATGCGAAGACAGTTACCCCCACTATTAGATTCAACTGGAAGATTGTATACTTGACCAGAACTAGAGGTGTCTAATAGACAGCTAAGTTTCAGGAGCTTGTGGTCACTATTGGGCATGTTTTGGATTTGAAGGCTTAAAAGCTTCAACTCAAAGTTCCTTGAAACCCAAAAATAATCAATGATGCTGTGCTGGGGCTCGCGGTGCCAGGTTGGCTGGGCAGGGATATCGCCATTGACAGCACCATTTAACATAACGCAGTCACGTGATTTCATTGCGTCGGCCCACATTTGCCCTCTGGCACCCACATCCTTTAATGGACGTCGCTTATACCAACTGGTTGACTGATCAACTTACCCTCCATACTGAATCTGTTGGTTGTCTCCATGACCATCAGTCTGGCCTTAGAGCATGAAGAGGCACGCAAACTGCTCTTCTGAACACCCGTGAAGACCACCTCTCAAATCTTGACTCCAACTCTCCCTCTGTCCTCATTCTTCTCGACCTCCCTTCTGCATTCGATACGGTAAACCACAACATACTGATTACCCATCTCTGGGATACTCTGGGCATCACTGATCAGGCTCTGGCTTGGCTCGCCTCTTTCCTCTCTGACCAGCCCTCCCAGGTAGAACTTAGGCCCTTTATCTACTCTACCACTCTCTCTACTTGTGGTGTCCCCCAGGGATCTAACCTTTCCCCCTGGTTCTTCAATACCTACATGGCCCCCTTGGCCCACATGATCTCTACCTTTACTTCTAACTTTCAGTGTTATGCGGATGACATGCAGATCTCTTTCAGGCTACCCTCGGCCACCTCCTCCTTGCTCATCCCTGACTGTCTATCCGCAATTCAGGCTTGGTGTGCTGCTAACGATCTATGCCTGAATTCCAGTAAGACAGAGATCGTCCTCATTGGAACCACTGCTCCTTCTTTCCCACTTTCTCACTGGCCTGCCTCCCTTGGCCCTCCACCCTCACCTACCAAGGAGCAGAGACGACTCCAAACCCGGGACCTCCGGCTTCGGCCTTGGTTTGGCAGTGAGGGGGAGGAGTGGCTGGAAGCCTGGCACCGAGCGAGCCCGCCGGCGCCCCGCATGCCGGCACACTGAGAAAGCACGGCAGAGGACGCCGAGGGGCAAGAGAACTGCTGCGGTGTACACCTGGACCCTCCTGCGAGCCGTAGCGAGGCAGTGGACCTGTGAGCGGAGGCGGGCCGTCTCCTGCTGCGGACGACTCGAGCAGCCCATAACGCGCGCCTGCTGCCCTTGAGTCGGGCGGCGACGGAGGCCCCCTGCCCTGCCCGAGGATCGGCAGATGCAAGCTGAAGGGACCTGGTAGCCCTCGTACACGTGAGAGGACGCCGGAGGGGATCAGAGGTACGTGGCACGCCCCGCGCGTCTGAGGCCCACTACGGGAGACACTACGCGCAGGAGGGCTGGGACCCGGTGACTTCTGAACACAACCTGCTGTGGTCCCCCACACAACAGCGAACGACCCAGGACTGGGACATCACCTGCTGCAGAAACTTGGTGGGTCACACAACTTGAAATAAGGCACTGGGGGCAGCGCACTGAGACGCACCGCAACCTACATCACACTGGGGACGAAACACCCTGCGCAGATACAAGGGCACCAGAGCTTAGATCCTGGGGCAGCAGCCCATAACCTCTGCAGACCGTGAGAGGTTGCACAAACTGGGCGCTGCATCACAGCACGCCATGACAGGGACGGCGTGAGACATGGTACTCTGAGGAACCCCCAAGCATGAGGGCCTGCTGCACAAACGACACAGAGCACCTGGCCTGTCTTACGGCGCGATCCCTGCCCCCCGAGGTGAACATTACACTTAGTCTTGGAGACGGTCCCCGGTGCCTGGTAGTGACAGGGCCCACTAGTGGACGCCAGACACAGAGCCACACCTTCTAACCACGAGGCTGACTAACAGGGCCCCAGGTGAAGACGGCAGCACGCCATGGGTGGTGCTGGGCAGCATTAGGGCACCACACCAACTGAGCGGAGAGGACCACGGCCTGCAGGGCAGCGGGTGACATGGCATTGTCATCACAGAGCCAGGGCGCCACACACAGCATTGCCACATCAGTGTCGACTAACCGCCCAGTGTAAACCCAGCACCCCAGGCACAATACTGCAACAGAAGGAACTGCCAGACGGAAACGAACCAGGGACCCTCACGAGAGCACCACACTGCTGCATGGCTGACAGGGGGCACGACAACAGAGAAGAACCGATACCCTCTGCACTCTCAACCATCACTGGGGCCATGCCATCCACGAAACAGAAAAAGGAAACAACGATCATGGACTCCTTCAACGTTGCCAAACAGAAAGGGCAACCATAGACCACCCCAGAGACACAAGCACAACCTGCAGAGGGCCCCTTTAGCAATGACAATCAGGTGCACGAAACAATCGCAGCCCTACGTGCCTTCATTGACACCAGGATCGGGGAGATCAAGTCGGACATGCAATTGATGAGACAAGACATGAGAAACCTCACGGAAAGAGTCACCACGGCCGAATCGAACCTGAAGGAAACAGCAGGAACTGCCAACGATCTGGAGAGGCGACTGACAGAGCTTGAAAGGAAGAACGCAGCGCTGGAAGCCCGAGCAGAAGATGCAGAAGGGCGAGCCCGGCGCAATAACGTAAGAGTTTTGTGGGTTCCAAAGGGAATGCAAGGGTCCCACCCAACGGACTTCATCGAAAACATGATACTCCAGGAGATCGGAGCGGAGAAGTTGTCCCAGGGGTTCACAGTCGAACGGGCCCACAGATCACTCCAAAAACGTCCGCCCCCGGGCTCACACTCACAACCCATGATAGCTAGAATACTGAACTTCTGCGACAGGGAAATAATTCTGAAGTTCTCCAGAGAGGGGGGAGAGATCCGCCGGGATAACGCCAACATAGCCATATATCCGGACTACACCCCGGTGGTGCAAAGAGTGTGGAACTCCTTCGTGCCAGTTAAGCTGAAACTCAGGAAACTGAATCTCAAATACATGCTCATGTACCCATCCCGCCTTAAGGTCCTTTACAAAGGGTGTGCAGTCTTACTTGAAACGCCCACTGCGGCCAACATGTGGCTGGAGCATAACAACCTGGACGATGGCCGCAAAGCTGTCACTTGAGAAACATTGACCCGGTCAGCTACGGGGGCTGGGGGGTGGAACGCACTAAGTGAAGCTTGTATGGGCGCAAATGAAAACTGAGGAGGCCGCCATAGTATCTTATGAGGCAGGAGCGAAGCGGGAGCCTCCGACTGTGCAAAAACACACACCCCACGAACCGTTCAGTGTCAGCCGGTTCCTGACACACCATAGCCCACACGCCTTGGCCCTGGAGGGCCAGTCAGTTGCAGTGTGCTAGAGCGCCACGCATGGACACAAGGTGGTTGCTGAGTGCCGTTACCCAGTTTGGGTTTGGTTACAATGTTGTTTGGTTTTGATTTGTTTTTATTACGCAAGCGGTGAGAATTTAGTGCAAAAGAGGTTTGTAACACGAGGAGCGCGAGTGCTATTGAAAGTTATCTGGTGGGGGGTGAGCTTGGCCGGGGCAAGGGCTTGGCCCATCAGTTGGGGCGAGATAAATGGCTGGGTAGCCCTGGAGCCAGCCAGTGGGGCTGCACATACTGGAATAGCCAACGACATTAGAATCCTAACATGGAATGTCCGGGGCCTCGGCACCTACATACGTAGGAATAGAATTAAATCTTTCCTTAACAGGAAGAAGGTGTCCATAGCTCTGCTTCAGGAGACCCACCTGACCCAACAAACCCTGGGGGTGCTGTGCGACCACTGGGATGGGCAGTGCTACAGGGCTCCCTATTCCAAATATGCCCGGGGAGTGCTTGTCTGGATTAGCCCTTTGGTCCCGTTCAAAGTGTCAAGCTGGGAGGCGGACTGGGAGTGTCGCTACTTGCTGGTACGGGGATGGATTGAACAGACTGAAGTCTGCATAATAAACTCATATTTTCCCAACTACTGAATCCCAAAACACCTAGACACACTGGGAGCCAAACTAGCTAGCTGCCAGGACAGCCTCTGCATCTGGGGGGGGGGGGGCGATTTTAACTGTGTAAGGGACTGGGAACTGGACAGATCTAGATCACCAGTAATCAGAAACGACACAGCGACCGGGGTGCTTAACACGCTGATAGGATCCTTGGACCTGGTTGACGTGTGGCGAGAACTTCACCCAATGGACCCAAACAGAGAGTACTCGTACTTCACTGCCCCCGACGCCCTGCGCACCAGGATAGACTACATATTTGTATCCAAGCATTATCAGCCACAAATGGACTCTGCTCAATACTTGGGCAGGTCATCTGACCACTCCCCGTTGCAGGTGCTGTGGAAAGTGAGGGGCCGCAGACCACCCATACCACTATGGTGCATGTCCTCAGACACTCTGATGGACCAGGCCTTCGCGGAGGGGTTACGGGACAAGCTGGAAGAGTACTTGGAAACAAACGTGGGCAGTGTCGAACAATGGAGCACTGTGTGGGAAGCAATGAAAGTGGTTGTCAGAGGGGAGGCCATCACGGGAGCCGGAGGCATACGGAAAACATTAAGGGCGGAACTTGAAAAAGTTGAGGAGGAAATAAAACACAGGGAAACCAATACCCTAGGAACACAGGGGGAGGAGACAGAACTAGCATTGCTGCGAGGGAGTTGTTTAGAGGCAAGGGGCAGGCTCTCCAAATTTGATTTCACAGTTAAAACAGCCAAATCACACGCCGAAGGTGATAAACCAGGCAGGCTGTTAGCATGGCTGTGCCGAAGGGAACACCCATGCCATCAAATTGCCAAAAATCAAGGACGAAACAGGCACGACATACAAAACACAGCAAGACATAAATGACACATTCCGGGACTTTTACTCCCGCTTATACAGCCACGATCACCAAGTGGCAAACTCGGACATATTAGACACTCTAGATGAAATAGGCCTTCACAAAATAGAGGACACGCACAGAGAGGCCCTAGATGCTGAAATAACGGGTGAAGACATCACTGAAGCAATCAGGTCCCTCGCCTCTGGCAAAACACCGGGTAGCGACGGACTCCCCCCAGAGTTCTACAAAGCATATGCCGACATCATCACGCCGGTTCTGCTCGAGGTCTACCAAGAAGCGTTCACCAATGGGGTACTACCGGGGACTATGAGAGAAACACTAATTGTCCCAATACCGAAACCCAGTAAACCGGCCGAAAGCTGCGACTCCTACCGCCCCTTGGCGATGCTAAATTATGATGTTAAAATCCTCACCAAAGTCCTTGCCAAACAAAATAATTGGGGACATAATACACAGTGATCAAACCGGCTTCATACCTGGGCGTAGCACCGCCCTAAATCTCCCCAGACTGCAACACATTCTGGCGCAGACTGAGGGCTCCCAAAAAGAATACGCCATACTCCCTTTGGACGCAATTAAGGCGTTTGATTCAATCTACTGGGAATGGCTGTTGGCGACATTGAGGGGGTTTGGATTTGGGGAGGCCTTTATCCTCTGGGTCCGCATCTTGTATACTAATCCCAAGGCAAGGGTTAAAATCGGGAGACTGGCGTCTGCAATCTGGGACATTGAGAGGGGGACTAGGCAGGGCTGCCCGCTCTCCCCAATGCTGTATGTCCTGGGCCTTGAACCCGTAGCGATATACCTTAGGAAGCAATACTTAGACGCGGGCATCTGGGTTTGGGGGAGCGGGGCACCTACTATCGCTCTATGCAAACGATGTTCTTCTATATGTCAGGGACCCACACTTAAACATCCCGGCAATCCTAGATATTCTGGACAACTATGCCAAGGTTTCCGGAATTAGCTTCAGTAGATCCAAATCCTGCATATTCCCAATCGCTGGCCTAATAGGAAGGGACCCCAGTACGCTGCCCGCAGTTGGCCTCAGATGGGAGAATGTCTCGTTTAAATACCTGGGGGTCAACATCAAACACACGCCTGAACGGATACATGATAACAACACGGCTAGGGTGCTGCATGGCATGAGGAACTCCATGAAGTTCTGGGCCAAGCTACCGCTATCATTACTAGGCAGGGTGGCTATTACCAAGATGATCATCCTCCCGAGGTTCCTATACTTCTTTAATAACGTGCACTACTACGTCAAGGCCTCCTTCTACCGCACACTGGAAGGGCTGATCCGGGGGTTCCCCAGGGGTTCCTGTGGGGCGCCTCTCGCCACAGACTCTCACTGAAGACCCTCTACTTGCCATATGATCGGGGGGGCGTGAAACTGCCAAATCTAGAAAATTATTACCTGGCGGCCCAACTTAGCCACGTGGTCAAATGGCTGTCTGATGACCCCACCTCAGAGTCTGCCTTGCTACAACAGCTGGTCGCGCCCGCCACACTAAAAGAAATACTTTGGATAACTCTTGGGGCGGCAGAACACACACCAATGGTGGTAACGCTGTGGCGAAAGATATGGAAAAGGACGCAAGCGGTACTGGGTGTCACACACCCTTATGCCCCAGATATACCGATAGCGGCAGGCGCATGTCAGGACAGCACGGACCTGGCGGCGCTGTGCAGATGGGAAGGGCATTGGATATACACTTGGGGTGATATGTATGACGAAGGGGTATTTAGGGAATTCAGCTCAATAAGGGAGCGGGAAGGGGTCCCCGGCGGGCAGTTCCTGTGGTGCCAACTGTTCCTAAAGGTGGCTAGAGATGGCTGGGAGGGCTAGCCGGATGAACCGCAGGCTGAACCAATTCTCACCCTAATGTATAACCTTGACGGTGGCTGACGCCCAGTCTCTAGCCTATATAGCACGCTCATAGACATGCCCAACCCCAAGAGCACAGCGCTGAAAGAACAATGGGAGGTGAACCTGGGTACGACATTAACAGAACGGGACTGGGAGAGGGCGCTGAGCTACCCCAAAGCAGTTTCACGGAATCACTGGTTCAAACTGATACAGCTAAATGTGCTATACCGTACTTACATGACCCCACACAGGATAGCCATCTTCAATAGGAATGCCAGCACAGGTTGCCCGTGGACCGGTAGGGAAGAGTCAGATTTGATACATATGTTCTGAGGGATCTCTGGTCACAAATAGAACAAGCCTGCAGAGCTGCTTGTGTTGCCCGGTATGAGTGGTCACCGAAAGAGTGCCTGCTTGGTACTTACCCCAGGATCAGCAAACATAAGCATGTGCATAAATTCATGGACCTCACATGTATCCTCGCCAAGAGAACCATTGCCATGTCATGGAAGAGGGCTGGGGGGCCACGGTACCAACACTGGCACAGGGAATTCGAGAGGTGGTTGGAGGCTGAGACCAAGGTATGGATGGAGGCGGCAAATAGATCTGAACTGGATGGTAACGATAAGTGGGTTGCTTGGAAAACGCTGGTATGGGACATGTTTCATCCATCCGATGACAAGCCCCCATGAACGAACTGCACACCATGAAGAGGACCCCCCACCCACGCCTGGGCGGCAAACTGCCCACCCCTGCCACGCGTGAACTGGTGGGGTTGCCTCCAAGAAGGGCAGGAACTGCACCCTGGGCGAGGAGACGCCCGCTCGCTCTCGTGCTTTTGCATGCCAAGACTCTAGCAAGAACCGCTTGCTTTGCTTTTTGTTTTTGTCTGTTTGTTTGCCGGTTACTATTTAAAACTGGCATTACTACATGATCCTAATCAACATCATGCAACGCAAATGTCTTTCTTTATCTTTTCTCTTTTAACAAATGCCAATAAAAACATGTACAAATTAAATAGCTGGCAAGGGTATGAATGTGCAGGAATTTAATGTCATTTCCTTACCAAGGGGTGAACACCTGTTCATTTGAGATCAATGCAATGTCAAGGGATGAGCGCCTTAGCATTTAATAGCCAGCGCTTGGAATGGGTTGAGTAACTGGATATTTTATGGACATTTCTGGCAACAGAGTGAGTGCCTTGGCTTGTTATGTTGAAGCCACCTTCTAAGCTATGGTTTAACAATGAGTCTCTTTTTGCTAGGTACTAACAGAGAAAGTGGTATGCAGATCATTCGGGGATGACATTTCAAGAGCCATGTATTTAAGTTGGATCCTATAGAGCAATGATCGACAATAATGCAGCCGCTCAGAGATAGCGCTGGGGATCCAGTGTCCTATGCTTTTCCAACAATAACTAAAGACTGCCAGGAAACTTGCTGAACTAGATGTAAGGATCTGGGAACAGGAATTCTTCTGTATCTTGCCCAGAAAGAAAAGAGGTCCATGAGCTTGCATGGCCTTATAAACTGTACAGAATACCTTGAAATGTATTGCTCTGTAAACGTACAGTGAATGCAGTTGGCACAAGATAGAAGAGAAATGCTTACGGCTCCTCAAACCAAGAATTCCATGCAATGCGGCATTCAGAACTTCTTGTGGCCACTAAATAAATAAGGGGGGGGGGTACATAGGTACAAGGAGCTGCAGTGGTCCAATGTAGAGTCTTTTATAACCTTCACCACCAAGTTCAAGTGGTAATGGGAAGAGCAGTTTTAAAAAAAGTAAAATACTTAAAAGATGCTAAAACCAGGAGCTGGGAGCATGAGAATGCCGGGTCAATCTTAACCCTGATGTTTTTGAACTAGGGTGACTAGGGAGGATAAGCGCAGGTTTTTAAATACCAGTACGTGGCATCCCAGGGATCTTCATTCTCCCTACCAAGAGAGCTTCGGCCAATTGCGTGTCAGTCACTGATCATTGGCCACCAGGCAGCACCAATCAAATATGAAGATGTGGGTGTCATCAGCATACAGAAAAAAAACCTAAGCAGAAAGCGGTGGATGAGCTCCACCAAAAGCCAGGTGAAGATGCTATTATTTTATTTGAATTATAGTTTAGCGCTGGCCCCACCCAGAGCGTCTTGGACCACCTTACATGGGTCAAAGTATGAAAAGGTGGGAGGTGAAAAAAGAAGTTACAAAATGTTTTCAGGAAAGGATAGTAAGATTAGGATAGACAGGTGACAGCAGTGGAGGAGGGAAGGGTTATGGGTGGGGGAAACAGGTATGATTTGAGGCTTTTTCTGCTAGTGTTGTAGGGGGGGCATCTATACTAAGCAAAGGTGAGTGCACTGTGGTGGTAGATGGATGCTCCGTAGAACACATAATCCCGTGAACGTATTGAAATATAAGGTGCCATCTTCTTAAAACTGCTTCTGCTCACGAGAAAGAGAGGACAGAGTCTGTGAGCCTCCTGAGGTGTAGAAAACATGAGCAGACTTGATCCGGGACTCCTCTCTGGAATACGTTTGTTTGTATTTACATCAGAGGAATTGAGGAATAAGAGCTTTTTTCCAGGCATCACAGTTACCAGTATGAAGTGACAAAGATTCTTGAACAATCATGCAACAACTAAGTGTTGGTTTCCATACAACTCCCAGAATTTCAAGGGATTGGCTTCTCACTCTGAGTTTCTGGGAAATTAAGAAATTGCAAACACCATTGAATATGCTTGTGCAGCCTAATCACATGGCCACACCTTGGAAGTGGAGCAGCATGGTCCTGCTGCTAAGAGCATAATTCTACAGCTCTATTTGTACAATTTCTTCACATGCTCCTCGCTTTGGAAATGTATTGTGGTCCTCCTTCGCCAGTTGCTGTGCCTCATGCATTTTTGAGATCCTGCGTTGCGCCTCTGGGCAGTTTCCAATTCTGGCTCGTCCTTACAAGTCTTCAGTCTGACTCCACTCTCATAACAGCAGTTTCCTTAGGCCCAAAGGCAGGTGTTGGCTTCTAATATGTTCCCACTGTTGACCTAGAGCCTGACTCCCAGTGCTTCTGATCCCTTGCCTTGGTAGTTTTGCACCGTGTTTTTCTGTCCTTGGCTTCTTATCACGCTTTCTCTGTTCACCTATGCCCTGACTCCTTGTGCTTAGGATCCCTTGACGTTCTAGTTTTGGACCCTGAGCTTATGTCCTTGGCTTCTAATAACATTCTTCCTGTTCACCTGCACCATGACTCCCTGTGCTTCTGATCCCTTGCCTTGGTAGTTTAGCACCCTGTGCTTCTGTCCTTGGCTTCTAATCACGCTCTCTGTTCGCCTATGGCCTGACTCCCTGTGAATGGCAGGACTCGGGGCCAGCTAGCCTTTTGGTTGTAGCCACTGAGTTTCTATCCGGGGCTGCAACCAAAAGACCCAGGGCTATAGCCCCTCCAGCTGCCTGTCATGATGCCTACCCCCGGGCATCCGGATTGTGTCCATCAGCCCCGGGAGCAGGCATCCAGATACTCATTAAAACCCCAACAGCCCCGGCTGGGGGCTGTTTGCATTCAGTCCTGGCGCCTTAGGCGCCAGGCTCATCATAGAAAACAGTACTGGCGCCATAGGCGACAGGCTCATAGACTTTACTTACCTTATGCAGACCATGCTGCAAATGAGTCCAAGCCAACGTGAGGCCTGGATGGGACTACTTTATTACAGGGACTATTTTTCACTCGGGTGTGGTTCTGGGGAACTTCTTACCTGGGACTACTTTGCAGGCTATTTAAACCACGCCCGAACAGCAGCCCATGCTTCGCGTTATTCTGCATCCAGCAGCATGACGCTCACCGTGTCTGCAAGTCAGCATCCAGTCTTCTGCCACGCCCGCCTCGAATCCGGAGCTCCTAGACAAAAGGAAAAGAAAGGAGAAGAGGTTAGATCACGGATGATTCCAGACCCAGCACATCTCCGAGCCTGGAAAGGACATTATTTCAGCACGCGTCGCTTCACCAGCAGCAGCGCCGCGTTATACTCACCAGTCCACCACATCTTTCGACTCGGCGCTGCCTCCATCATTTTCTTCGTCGAAATCCAGCACCTGGGGGGAAAACAAAAGGAATAACAAGGTGAGCCGAGAAAACTGACAAAGACAATCTCTTTGCCACTATAGGCTTACCTGCTTTACCACCGGAGGTATTATTCTTTAATTCGCCGCATCTTCCTATGCCGCACCTATAAAGGGAGAGAAAACAGCAAGTAAAACTCATGCAACTTTTACCGGACAGTGTTTGGTAATACAGACACTTACATGAACGCCATCGGCTGCCTCCAGACAATATTCTTTTGGACCCAGCTGCAACTTAACGAGGGAATGGAACAAGAGTGAACATCGGACATATTGAACTCTTTGAACTTTATAGACACTGGAGTTAATATTCTCCAGAACTCCTCGAGTACCTTCAACCCAGTGAAGTAACTGGTATCTACGCGCCCCTGCATGCCATGCAGGATGGAGAGCTCATCATTTAAAAACATAAGGTGAGATTACCAAAAGGGGATATCGGAGGTGATTAGTGGGGAGAACGAGAACTGTTGGGGGGGCCATCACTAAAGTCCACGGGTGGCTAAATCCCTTTCTCCACTTGCAGGAGAATACTTCTATGAGTCTAGCAGACAAGATTAGGCTGGCCAGTCCAGACTATCATCTCTTCACTACGCATCACGTTGGTGGAGACCGCAGCTGTCTGGGTCCGATCGAAGGCCCTGTGGGAACCA
This sequence comes from Ambystoma mexicanum, assembly GCF_040938575.1. NCBI lineage: Eukaryota > Metazoa > Chordata > Amphibia > Caudata > Ambystomatidae > Ambystoma > Ambystoma mexicanum. The sequence continues at coordinate 384,624,224 of NC_090925.1, forward strand.
GGTGAGCGTAACACTGCCCCCCCAGCAACACCTCTGGTTTTGGACCCTGTGCTTATGTCCTTGGCTTCTAATCACGTTCTCTCTGTTCAATAACAACACAACATCAAGATCCATGCGAGAAAGCGACAACTAATAACCGCTAATTTAAAGTAGAAGGACAAACAGAATAGAACAAGTGAAGTAGATCAAAGCAGTGAAGGGATAAAAAAAGAATAAATCGTACGAAAACAGTAATGAGGTTCAAACTAATGAAATGGATGTAATAAGTACAATGGACAAAATGAACAAAATGGGTGAAACGATTAAAGAGAAGAGGATGGAAAGATGAATACAAGAGACTGCAATGAGTGTAATGAACAAAATGGGTGAAAGGAATAAAGAGAAGAGGATGGAAAGATGAATACAAGAGTCTAATGAGCACACAGACAGATGACACCGACTGTATGACTGAATGGCATAAATGGAAAATACAGAATAGACGATTCAAGTACATGAGACGAATGTAGTGCATGAAACAGATAGAGAGCACTTCAAGGATCCAGTGCGTATGACGAGTGACATGGCCTGAAATCAATAATGCACGATGAATGAATGAAGTGAATGGAATGGACGAAATCGTGAGAATGAATGAAGCACGTGTAAGAGATGATTGTGCTGAGCGGATGAATGCGTTGTGCAGATGAGTGTTGATCAGATGAGTGTATAGAATGCATGAGTAAGCTATGCAGATGAGTGTATTGAGCGGATGGGGTGTAGAGTGGATGGGGTGTAGAACGGATGAATGTGTAGAGCAGATGAGTGTGTAGAGCAGATGAGTACGTAAGTGCGGAGGAGTGTGTAGAACGCAGGAGTGCATAGAGCGGATGAGTGTATAGAGCAGATGAGTGTATAGAGCAGATGATGAGTGTATAGAGCAGATGATGTGTATAGAGCAGATGATGTGTATAGAGCAGATGAGTGTATAGAGCAGATGATGAGTGTCTAGAGCACATGAGTGTACAGAGCGGATGAGTGTACAGAGCAGATGAGTGTACAGAGCGGATGAGTGTATAGAGCGGATGAGTGTATAGAAGGATGAGTGCATATGAGCGAATGACCTTGTAGAACGGATGAGTGCATATAGCAGATGAATGCGTGAAAAGAACGACTGCATAGAGCGAATGAGTGCAGGGAACGGATGAGTGCAGGGAACGGATGGGTGAGCAGAGCGGATGAATGCGCAGAACGTGATAGGGGCCCAGAGTGTGATAGGTGCACAGAACGGAAGAGTGCACAGAGTTGAAGAGTGAGCAGAGTGGAAGAGTGCGCAGAGTGGAAGAGTGTGTAGAGTGGATGAATCCGTAGAACAGACTAGTGAGTAAAGCAGACAAATGTATGGAGCAGGCGAGTACGTAGAGTGAATGAATGCGTGAGAGTGCTGGGGTGCGTGAGAGCGGAGGGGTGCGTGAGAGCGGGTGAGTGCGTAGAGCGGGTAAGTGCATAGAGCGGGTGAGTGCATAGAGCGGGTGAGTGCCTAGAGTGGGTGAGTGCGTAGTGCGGGTGAGTGCGTAGAGTGCGAGAGGGCATAAAGCAGACAAGTGCCTTGAGCGGACAAGTGCATAGAGCAGACGAGTCCGTAGGGCGGATGACTGTGTAGGGCGAATTACTGCATAGGGCGGATGAGTGCTTAGAGCAGATGAATGCATAGAGCAAATGAGTGTGTAGAGCATGAGTGCCAGAGCGGATGAGTGCCAGAGGGGATGAGTGCCTAGAGCAGATGACTATGTAGAGCCGCTGAATGCCTATAGCGGACGGAACGGGTGAAGTTTTAAGGATGGAATGGGTGATGTATGTCAATGGAACGGGTGACGTATGTTGATGAAACGGGTGACGTATGCGGATGGAACGGGTGACGTATGTGGATGGAACGAGTGACGTATGGGGATGAGCAGGTGAAACATGTGGATGGAAGGGGTGAAATACGTGGGTGCAACGGATTATGTTTGTGGAAGGTACCAGTGTAATATGTGAAAGGTACCAGGAAGTATGTGGATGGTATGGATGAAATACGTGGATCGATTGCATAAAACAACTTAGAAATAAACTGAACGGATCCAAGTGCGTGGAACGGATTGGAGTGCGTGGAACGGATTGGAGTGCGTAGAGCGGACTGGAGTGCGTGGTGCGGACTGGAGTGCGTGGAGCGGACTGGAATGCATGAACCGGACTGGAATGCATGGAGCGGACTAGAATGGATGAACCGGACTGGAGTGCATGGTGTGAACTGGAGTGCATAGAATTGCGCGACTTACATGGAATGATTTGGAATGCAGGGAACGTTTGAAGAGCATGTAACCCACCATATCACATCACCACGCTTACTCTCTTCCTTACAACACCATTCAACTAGAACACAGAGATACTATGACACCATTCGGTATAACTGTTCTCATATCAACATCTGCCTCATACTCCCCATCACTCAAACTAAACACTGCTGGTTACACACCCCCCAGCCAGGCGTTCTCATCAGGCCTAACGCAGCCACAATCGGACTGGATAAATCCTGCCAGAACGAACACATACCCTTGATCGCTCAACCACCACACCTACCACTAAGAAGCAGCTATTACACGAATACCACACCAGATGCACACATATCCGGTGCTCACACGCATCTTTGACTCTCTCTACTGTCTCTACTGACCTGAACTTTGGTTCCCAAGGGCGTTCAACCTACCAGCGCCTTCAGACCATACCAATGGTATATAAGGCGCTATATAAATGCAAAGTAACATAACACAACCTATGTCGTGACTCCCTGTGCTTCCTATCCCTTGCTTTCCTAGTTCTGCATGCTGTACCTCTGTCTTTAGCTTCTAATCATGCTTTCTCTTTACCCCTATACCCTGACTCCATGTGCTTATGATCCCTTGCCTTCATAGTGTTGCACCCTGTGCTTTTGTCCTTGGCTTCTAATAACATTCTCATTTATTTATTTAGAAATTCTGTTTATTGATAGTTTTTCAACATAACCAGCAGAGATGTGCTGGCATTACAGAAAAGTAAGAAACAATATCAAGAGAGCACAGTAAGTCTGAGTTCATTGTTCCTAGTACAGTTCGTTGGAGCCTTCCCAGCCGCAGTCCATATCCCAGTGTACTGAGCTAAGATGAGAAGAACGTATGAGCATCGCAGTAACTTTCCAACATTGAATCATCACATACATCACAGGGGTCGATGGTTCACATATTAATGTCAGCATTCGCATCACTCTGGGTCTGTATCGGGGCCTCTCGCAGTGTTGCGAGACTGAGTGATCAGATAGTGAATGTACGGGTCTTAAATGCCCTTGGGGTTGGCTTAGTGGTACAGTAGTCTGCCATATCTTGTCTCCATATCGTTACAATGCAGGGCATCAACGCACCACTGATCTAACCTTGGGTGTTGGGTGCCTCCCCATACCATCGCCACCCTCCTTTTGGCCAAGAGTAGGAGCAATCCCAATAGTTTCCTCCTGCCTCTGGGGAAGGATTTGATGTAACCCAATAGCACGGTTATCGGATTTGGGTCTTTAGTCTCTCTCCTATTATTGGGCAGAGTATCCCAAATACCCCCTCCCAGAAGACTAAGATTTGTGGGCATTTCCATGCAAGGTGTAGGAAATCAGCGGTTATACCACTGCATCTCGTGCACGTCTGTGGGGCATCTAGGAAGAATCTATGTAGCAGGGCTGGCATGTAGTAGAATTGGTGTAGATATTTAAAGTGAATTAATTTAAATCTAGCATTGAGATCTACTCTCCTGGTCTCTGCACAACAATATTTCCACATCTCCTCCAATATTTCCTGCCACATCGAGACCTCTGATTTTACTCGAGAAGAGTTGCCTGCTTTTCTCTTGGCATTAAGACTCATGCCTTATATGAAAGAGCCCACTCTCACAATGTGATCTCCATGAACTATTTTATCAAGGATCGGGGCTATCAGCGGTTCTTTGGGGAAGTACGAGAACACCTGTTTTATTGAATTTTTCAGCCTGAAGTATAAAAACACGTCCAGAGGGGTGAGCTCCCCTCTGTTCCGCATTTCCTCCAGTGTAATGAATTCGCCATTTGGGAAGAGATCCCGAAAGCAGGACACCCTTGTTCGTTTAATGAAGGTAACATCACTTATTTCACTGGTTAGTGGTATTCCAAGAATATAAACAACTGGCAGATCCAGGGAGTAAATGGCGTCCCGTTTGTGTTTGCGCTCGATTTGAGACGTCACCCTGCAGGTCAATTCCAGAATATCTTTTGCCCTGGAGGATCTACCGGGGGCTGTCAGGATAATTGAGCGCAAGAGGAATAGTGCCGCCAACTCCCTCTCCACCTCTACATGTCTCTGTCCACCTGGCCCCGGAACCAGTAAAGGAGGAACCTTGCTTGAGCCACATCATTATTAGTTTCAAAATCTGGCAGCGCTAGACCACCCTCACTCAAAGGCATAACCAGTTTTTACCATGATTTTCTGGCCTGTTTCTCTGCCCAAATGAATCCCAGTACCATGCATCTCAGGTCCAGGAAGTATTCTCCGGGAAGTGCCAGAGGGACATAGAATAACAGATATAGAAACCATTTTGACTAGGGAGACTCTAACGTAGAGATTAAGATTAAGGGGTAGATTGTTCCACCGTCCCACCACCTCCCTTGCTTGTTCTATTACTCCCCAATAATTGTGCTCATACCGGATAGTTGGGACTCAGACAATATTTATCCCTAGGTAGCGGGTATATACCTCATGCCACTGAAACCCCCATCTATCTGTATAAGCTTGGCGCTGTCCGTCAGCAGAAAAAGGACTGATTTGGCAGTGTTGATAAAGAGCCCTGAGAAACCCCAAACGTCAACACATCATGCATAACTGGGTCGAGGTTTTACTAAGGTTCACTGTGGAAGAGCACCATGCCGTCCGCATATTGGGAGATTACCACTCTTTGTTTGGAAAGTTGAACCCCCCTATGCAAATGGCGCTCCCTGATTATTTCCCCCAATGGTTCTATTGCCAATGTGAATATTTACTGGCGACAGGGGGCATCCCTCCAGTGCCTCTTTCCAGCGCTATGTTCGGAGTGCATTGGTTATTCACCCTGATCTTGGCCAAGGGTAATGTATACAATAATGAGATAAACTGTTCCCCCAACCCCATCCTACATAGTATTGTGAACGTGAAGGGCTATTCTACTGAATCAAAGGCGTTCGTAGCGTCTAAGAGCACAGCCACAGCTGGGATATTCTGTGGTACCGCTGATATCAGCTCGAACATTCTGCGCAACCCATACAAAGTGGATCATCCTGGAATAAACCTGGATTGGTCTGCCTTCACCACTCTCTGCATCAGTGGAGCCAGTCTGGATGGCAATATTTTGGCCAGGATATTTTTATCCAGCTTAATGAGGTGAGATAGGTTGATAGGAGGAGCAGTCGTCTGCTTTTTTTGTCTGGTTTGAGCAAGACCACCACCACCGCCTCCCTCAGGGAGTCTGGCAGGTGGCCATCCCTTCAGGCTCTGGTGGTACATTAGCAATAGATGTGGGGCTCGTTTTGCAGCATATTATTTATAGAACTCGGCTGTGTACCCATCTGGCCCTGGGGATTTCCCCAATAGGAGAGACCTGATAGCTGCCAGGAGCTTTCTCCAATGACACAGGGTGACCCAATCACTCCCTTTCCTCGTCCGTGCACGAATATTGAACGACCTGATCTAGATAATCATTCATCTCTTGTTGGGAGACCTGTATTTGGGGTCAATATAGCCGACCATAGAATTTGCAGAACTCTTGAACTATCTCTGTATCAGCAAATCTTTCCACCCCTTGCGTGTCTTTGATGGATAGGACCCAATTTCTGGTGCCCCCAGGTCTTGCAGCCCTTGCCAATACTCTCCCTGGCCGTTGTCCCTCCCCATATTGTCATAACGCTACCTTCCCCTGGAGAAACCTCACCTCTCTATGCGCCAATTCAGTAAACACCTGTAGCTGTTCCCTTTTATCAGCTTGTTCTAGAAGTTTCGGTGTGGGTGTCTTCGACTATATGCTACGTATGCGATTTTCCGTGTCTCAGAGTTCACTACGGATTTGCTTAAGTATCCCTGCCTCTTTGGGGATACATTCTCCTCGGATTACGCATTTGAAACATTCCCACATGGTTGCATTTGACTCCACAGTTCCTACATTTATTTTGAAAAAGGCATCTATAGCCTTTGTTAGCCCCTCTCTGAATACCTGTCAACCCATCGCTTTTAAACATCCAAGGAGGCCTCCCCCTTTCCTGACCCGCCAATTCCATGGTCAACAGTACTGGGGTGGGATCCGAAAGGGTGCATGCGAGGAAAGAGTCCTTGGATGCCCTCCCCATCAGAGAGTGGGAGAACAAGAATGAATCCAAGTGGGACGCTAAATTATGGACAGAGGAATGAAACGTGTATTATACTATTTCATAGTTTTGAGTATTCCAGACATCTTGGACCTCCCAGGTCCAGCCCATGCCCTGTGGTGTGCATGTTGCTTTTGGTGTTGCACGATGAGCCTCCTCGGAATGATCCAGAGGGGGCTTCATGACCACGTTAAAATCCCCAGCCCATATTATCCCCCCCCCTCGGGTAGTTCCTCTAATTGACGACCTATCCATTCAAGGGTCTCCACTGAATATTGGTTGGGACCGTAATAGTTCATCAGTGTGTATAACTGACCCTGTATGATTCCTTGCACTATTGGGCTCCTTCCCTCACAGTCCTTGACCAGATTGATTAAGCGGAATCCGATACAGCTGTGAATAAGGATACCCACTCCTCTTGAATATGAGGGGTAGGATGATTAGTAGCAGTGGCACCCCCAACTTCGCCCGAATTTTGACTCCCCTCCCGTTACTAGGTGTGTCTCCTGTAGGAAGGCCACTTCCACATGGTGCCTCTGTATGTAGAACACCCTACTACATTTAGATGGCCATTTCAAGCCCCTAACATTCCACATGATGCTCTTAAGTGGCCCCGCCATTTGGGACCCCGGTCATCTCTGTGACCGCGTTTTGCTCCGTTAGTATTGGTCATGACATGATGATGCTCCCGTACTTTGCCAGTGGAAAGGGTTCTCGACTTTCCTGTCCGTCTTCAACCTTAACCCCCTTAACAACATCCCCTCCATCCCTGCTGGCCACCCAAACCTGCCAGCCTCTCCAATCCCCTGTGCCTCCCCTCCCTCACCCACCAGCAACCCTAACCTGCCAGTTTCCCTCCTCTGCCCTCCCTTCCCCAACAGTTTTGTGCTCCTGCATGAGGGAAATCTAGGGCCCAGTCACTCTTGCAGCCCCATTCTGACATATGCAACTTTGAGGGTCCACTCTTATGCAAACATTTTATCTTACAGCATAGGTCTCAAACATTTCTTGTGTTATTGAGGGACCGCGCCGGTATCTCAAGTCCTTCAGCTGCGTAGTGTGTTGGGCAGTAGTTCAAAAAGGTATTTGCCTCCTCTGGAGTATGAAAAAACAACACTCGCCTATCGGGTTCTACCCTAAGCTTGGCAGGAAACAGCATTGCATATTTAATGTTTCAGTCCCGGGGCCTCTTTTTCACATCAATAAAGGTCTTTCTGAATGACTGCACCTTGTCCGAGAAGTCCGGGAACAGGCGAATTGTTGCCCCCTGATATGTCAGGGAGCATTTCTCTCCTTCCTTCCGAAGGGCCTTGTCCCTGTCCCAATAGTTTAGTAACCTATCAATTATTGGTCTTGCTGGTGCCGCGGGTATCTGCCTCTTCCCACTCGGGATACGGTGGGCTCTCTCCACAATGAACACCGCCAAGAACTCCTCATTACCCAAGGTATCTCTCAGCACATTCTCCACCATCGTCTCCATGTTCTGTTAGTCAGCTGATTCGGGTACTCCTATGATCCTCAGGTTATTTCTACGAGACCAAAATTTAAGATCATCTAGCTTATCCTTTAGCGCTTTCATCTCTCTCTGAACCAGGTTGAGGTGTCTCGTGGCAGTGGGGGATGCATCCTCGACAGTAGACACTCAGCCTTCCACTTCGTCCAGTCGCTCTCCATGTTTGTTCAGACGCACTTGTATGTGGTTTACCTTGCAAGTCAGGGTGTCCATCTTGCTGTCTATTGACTGGATGCTTGAATGTACTTGGTCGAGCCTTGCTTTGATGTCATTGAGGGCTCCTCCTGGGTTCAGCCTAGTAGAGTGCTCAGTGTTGTTCGCGGAGTCCCCCCCCGGGCCAGATGTTTAGCCATCCCAGGGGCTTCAAAGTTCAGTCTAGACTGATGTTTACCTGATTTTGGTGATTTCTACATGATGTAGCGTATTCGCTGTTCCTTCTGCTTTTCTATATCCCTGGTGTGTCTGATGTGCCACCTCTGGTGTGACTGCGCTCTGTCCTCACCAACATGCTGTGCGGCCCCTCACAGCATGTGCCCATCTTTAAAAAGCTTCCTTGATGCCCAAAGGGAGGACTGGAGTCACCAAGTGTGTGGCAGGCATGCACTGTTCCAGGTGTCTGGCAGTGTATTTCCTGAGGGGGGAGGAGCCTGTATGTAGTTTAGCATCCAGTGGTGGTCTAGTGGCCTAATGGACCTCTAAGTGAGTCGGATCCAGCAATACACCTACTCCTGTCCGGGCAGTGGTTCACCTCCTTCTCCCCAATTCAGTTGCTCACCCACGCTGGTGTGTGTAGCTCATTGTTCTGTTGCCATTCACCAGTCAAGGATTGTCCCGCGGAGGAAAACCCCCAGTGCACCACCCCGAGGTAAATGTGACCGTGCTCAGACCTCGCCACCTGAATTTGGGGAGGGTGCAGCACCTCCCAGCATACACCTGTATGTAGAGTACTCAATGTTTAAAGGGAGGTCTGGAGCGTGTAAGTGTGTGGAAATTGCGCACTATTCCGATACCTGGCAGTGTCTCTCCTGAGGGGGAGGGACCTGGGCGCAGCCCAGTGGTACCCAGTGGTTTAATGGACCTCTTATGTGGGTCTAATCAGTTGTGCTTAGTGTTCTGTTGTAGTCTGCCAACCTAGGATCGTCTCGCGGAGGGGGTCTCCCAGTCTCCCCCTACTCTGCTCCAGGGGGAAGAGGAGAGCCAGGGAGGGAAGAAATGAACTGTGACCCCAGCGGGGCAGTCCAGATCTGCTTGCAACCCACAAGAGTCCCACCTTTTCTCTGGGACGGCTGTCTCTCCTCCCCTCGTTCCGGGGCATCACTGCAGTAGGTGTACACCCGGCGCCAGTGGTCTGCGAGTACACCGTTCCGGATATCTTTGGGATACAGGGAGTGCACCCGCCGCTCCGGGGCAGCGGTCTCCCTTCACCTGAGCCTGACCGCTCCAGCACCCATGGGCGATCCCCTCACACCACTCCGCAGTAGGCTGGCTCCAGTCTTCCCTGTTAGTTCAAGACAGCTGTAACTCTGCTGATGTTGCAGCACCAGATCTGTGTTTCTTCACTGCGTCCCAGGGCTGTGTCCCTCGTTCCGCATCCAGTACCCAGCAGGCATCGCTGGCTGCTCTTCTCCACTCCTCCCTTAACCCAGCAGGCCAGACAGCACCTTAGCTTACTCGCTCCGTTCTCAGCTGTCGTGGCGCGATTTTCTCCCAGATTTTTCACAGATGTCTGCCTCTCGCTTATGCACCGCACAAGATGTTCTGTTGGGTTGCGGCAACTCAGATGATGCCAGAATATTCTCTGGATCTCTGGCGCTTATCGGGAGCTCACAGACCTGCGGCCATCATGGCTGGGTTCTCTAGCGCCCCTCTTCTAATAACATTCTCCCTGTTCACCTATGCCCTGACTCCCTGTGCCAATGATCCTTTGCCTTAGTAGGTTTGCACCCTCTGCTTGTCTCCCTGGCCTCTAATTACATTTGCCCTGTTCCCTTATGCCCTGTCTCCCTGTGCTTATGATACATTGCCTTCCTAGTTTTTCATACTATGCTTCTGTCTTTGGCTTCTAATCATGCTCTTTCTGGTCACCTATGTCCTAACTCCTTGTGCTTCCCATCCCTTGCCTGAGCTTCTGTCCTTGGATTCTTGTGCTGCTTCATGTCCATCTTCTTATTGTGCTTCCCGTACTTCTGTGTGTGTATGTTAGCATCCAGCTGTAGTTGGATGGCATCTTCCATATAAGAGAGGATACGCTGGTTGGCCCCTATTCCTTGGAGTTTTAGACCTCTTGTTTCTGTTCATCTTGTTCTTGTTTGTTACTGTTTTCATCTTTGTCCCAGTGTGCAGAGGTTTCCAAGTCCGTTTTCTGTTCCTTTATTAGTGCCCTGCCTTCATTCCTATCATCTTCTGCTTTGCACCCTGCTTCCTCAACTGAAGTTACGCTTCTGTCAGCCTTTCTGATCCCTTTGGGCTCTTAGGGTTTTGATGAGTGCATTATCTTGTCTTTGCGTGTGACTCCTTAGGATCCCTTCGTAGAGAGATTTTGCCCATGGATTGCAGAAGACAATCTCTGCCCCTTCTCTTGCCTTGTAATTCACATAGCTGTCACAGATAGTCTTAATAATTCACCGGAAGTTCCAAAGGTTTTTATTGAAGTACAATCTAAGGTTTATCGACTGTTCAATGAATATACTTCCAAATTTAACTAGGAAAAGGGTTCAACCCAAAGTATCGATTGGGATGCGGTGCTACGGCTGTCTCTGTCTCTCATCTCCCCTTGGATCTCCTCCCTAACCCAGAGGTCCCTACCCCAAGGTTAGTGCTACTGATTGGTAACCCCTCCTGTCTAGAGCTGATTGAACCTTACTATGATTCCCCTAAAAGCAGGCTCACTGACTCCCTCCGAAACTTCCTAACGTTCCCTACGGTCACAGAGGTTAATGTTCTAAAGGGGATTGGGGCGAGCGTTGCAATTGCTTGGTAGAAATCCTTGCAACCTGCACTACATAGGGATGACAACACGCCCCATGAGGACCAGGTTGGCTGAACATCGTTCATGTATTCGAACAAGAAAACTAACAGCACCGATGGTAGAACATTTTGTCAGCAAAAACCATGTTCCTGATAGTTTTACATGGTCCATCATTGAGAGAGTGAACGCTCCATCAAGAGGAGGAAACCTGCATGACCTACTATTTCGCCGTGAGCAGCAATGGATATTTAGATTAAAATCAGATGCAAGAGGCTTAAATGAACCGACTTCTTGGCAAAGCCTTGCAACATTATGAAAGAGTAACACAGTGAGGACATTGGATCGACTATGCCAAATTCTTAATGAAATTTGAATACAGGACATGGCATGTAGATGTTATACTGGGATTTAGACACATTTACAGCACCTAATTACCAGGCAGTGGATCGAGTCAGATAGATATTAACTGGACTTCAGTCTCAGCTGTGTCCTACTATAGATCTTATTGTAATGCAATGTGGAGACTAATTTGTCATTTGTCACTGGGAATTCATTGGGAAAGGCACATATGATCACACCTCCTAGGTCATCCCCAACCAACACCTGCACTGTGTATAACTGAATCACATCCCATCTGTGATGGTTGATTGTTATCCATTTAGATGTGCTTACGGATGCCGTTGCAAAATGTATCAAATTCAAATTTACTAATCACTGGGGGCCTGATCACGACTTGGGCGTTACCGGCGGCGGTATTACCGCCGGCGGTAATAGCCCTACCGCCGAACTCCCCGGCGCTAATAGCGCCGGATCACTAGTTCGGTCGTAAAGTAATTCCCCATTCCCCATTGAGCCCATTCGGGAATGCCCCATTCCCCATTGGGCTCAATGGGGAATTTTCACGCTCTTACCGCCGGCGGATTTCCCGCCGGTGGTAATAGCGCGAATTTTCAGCAGATTTCCCCCCAGCTCAGAGCTGGGGCAAAATCTGCCGAAGCCCTGATTCGGTGGACCCTTAAATCCGGCGGTATTAGCGCTACCGCCGGATTTAAAGGTTACCGCCAAAGTCGTGATCAGGCCCTGGGTAACATTACCGAGAACTAGGTAAACTGTAGCTGAACAAAGATATACACGAGTTGAACCATATACAAAAGGACTACAATCATTACACAAAAAACAACAAAGCTATACATAGCCTTAGCGACTACATTTCCCAGCACTCGTACGCTAAGTACTACACACGTACTAGCCCCTCCCTAAACAGTAACCACGCATGCTCCAATCGGGATGCACACGCACAGAAAACATCACGTGAGCGAGATCACGTGCCTTTTTCAAGCCACAGGACTATCGCGGCTTACACAGCAGCTCGGGGAGACGAACTGCAGACAAGATACGTATCCCGCGCAGCACAGATCTATAAGGTAACATTCAAAATGAAAAGGACACGCCACGTTCGGCATGTTTGGCCCCAGCAGGGCCAGCAATTGCCATTTTTATGCTTTTTAGCGCAACAAGGCTACATTGACCAACGTGCTCCTCGTTGCTTTTTGTCTTTTTCTGTGTATCCCCTGTACCCTATACAGTGTGGTGCCATGGCAGAGTTCGCCTGCCAGAACCCAGCCGTCAAAAATTTCGCCTGTATGACCCGCATCTAAAAGACAAAGACCTTAAGGTCAACAGGTCAGTTCAACTGTATTACAGCATACATGTGCACTCCGTTCAAAAATCAAAATCTAAACCCCAATTAAGTTTCCCACAAAGGTGGTATCCTGTGTACAGACTTGCATTATGGTATTACTCCCCTGTGTTTGCCACTCACCGGGTTTGGCCAATCTGTACCTTATTAACATACACAACTAGAGATATGTTGGTACTTTTTTCGTTCATTATGAACTTTGCCTTAAGTAATCGAAGAGGTAATTAAAGCCATGTCATAAAAAAGGGATACCACGATGTAGTAAATGACCCCAATCTATTTAATGGTCTATACTTAGGTATCCTATGCAGAAATTGGATTAACAGTGATATCTGCAGTAGAACTGAAGTCTACACGTGAATCATCAAGGACCTCCCTAGGCAGAGAAGACGCAGAGAGTGGAGGGCAGGGCACCTACCACATCAGGAAATAAATAGACATTATGTATAGCCATAACATCTCTCACGAATGTGCCTTCTCTTCTTCCCTCCTTCCCCTTCCCGCTCTGTATTCATACAGTTTGGTCCAATTGGATGAAAAGAAGCTACATTCAGCCTCTACATTCCAATGGCAATACAATTGGCTAAGCTGTTACAGCCCTGATGAAAGTGGTCTTTTACCACTGAAACCGGTCGGCTTACCATAACACTGCACTGGCACATCCTCATGCAACATGCCAGAGTACAGTGTGATCTACACTAAAGAAGCTAAGGATTGATCTAGGATCATCACTGTGTATTATACACACAGAAACACAGAGAACCTGTGTTAGATTATCAACATCAAGAAAAAAAATAAATGAAAATGAAGTAGACGTGAGGACTGTAGGTCCCAACTACATCAATTATTCCCACCTCTCAGAAGACAAATCCACCAGGGATGAGTGGGGTCTTTTTAAACTTAAAAACCTGCCCTCAAATGAAACTGAATAAAGTTAATGTTATTTCATTCTGAGGACAGCATTTTATGACAGAATAATAGAAGTTTTCCTAAAAATCTTTTTGCTTTTGCGAAACCATTTTGAATCAAACTGCCCAAATCCTATTGTGAAGACACGTCATTAAAGGGAAGATTTGGGTCTCGACCACCCTTACGGTCCAGTACGTGGATACCAACCCCCCAAACACCACGTCATAACAATGCAGACCAATGGCCCTAATGCCAACCCAAATCACACTCCCCACCCCCAGTACAAACACCCAACCATCCACTGCACCCACTCCCTAGTAAATTACCCCTGCCATGAGAGTCTGAAAAGAACCAGCATGCCCATGAATAAATGTCCTACAGAGCCACACAGTGGCAACACATGACTGAGCCAATGCTCATAGAGACATGCACAAAACCAATCAGAGTAGACCACACCAATTATGAAGATTTATGAAATGTATTATAAAAAGAAAACAAAAATGACAAAATGAAAACCACACATGCAAATGAGGAAATAATTAATGCAATATGGAAAAGAAAGTAAAATCCAAGGAAAAATGTAAATCCAAGACATGAAAAATGAAAAGTGGTCCATCGCCAAAGTCCATAGAAATTAATCCAAAATTGAAAAGCATAAAACACCATTACTCCATGGGATGACAAAAAAAGAAAGTATGTACATGTCCGGAACTATTTACAATGAAAGTCTGAAGGGTCCATGATCCCAAAACAAAATGAAACCTACAAAATTTCAATTCAAATTCAAATACAGAAAACCCTATGTAAAACACAACTATATACAAAAATGGGAGAAACGTCTCTGTACTCCAAATCATAAAAAAACAAAATGAACCCTAAACCTAAATAACTATATAGAAAGGCATCAGGCTAGTCCGTCGGCTCACTTTTTGATGTCCCGCGCCAGGGCATCATCAAACTCCATGTCGATGTTCCGGAGGCGGGCCTGTTCTCTGGCCTGGAGGTCACGCAGGGATGCAGCCATGGCATCCTCCAACTCCCTGCGAGTTGCCTAAAGGCACTCAACCCGCCTCAAAGCCCGGTTCATGGAGTTATCCACCCTGACCATTGTGAGCCGTGCCCTCTCTGCCCGCCACCGCTCTGCATCTATTTGCGGGCCAGACCGCTGTCACACGGAAGACACTCCCAATCCTGGGTCCTCCTGCCCGCCAGCCGATGCCTGCCCCCGGGATGTTGATGGCCCTGAGCCATGATGGCTCCCACGCTGAGCCTGCTGCTGCCTCCAATGCAACTGCCTCTGGCACCACAATGGCATCCAGGCTGATGGAATCCTCTGGTGCCGCCGTGCACGTGCCCTGCTTGTTGATGCCTGCACGTCCTCCATTTGCTGGGGTCCAGTTGGTGGAGTGGCCACCCCTGCTGGACCTCCGACTCCCGACTGTGGCAGGGGTGTGTCCTCTACCAGCCTGGCCACTGGCTCAGGGCAGCTCCACAGGGGGCCCAGGTGATAATTGGGCGGGAAGATGGCACAGAGGACGACTTGCGCATAGGGGGTTCAGTTGAGGAGGGGGTCGCAAGAAGATACAGCACATGCAGCAACCCAGTGCTGACGACCTGTCTTAGTAGTTTGACGTGCCCGAACAGGTATTCGAAATGACGTGCATTGTCCTGACGAGAACCCTGCACGTCATCCCGAATGCCACGTGCGCGCAACGCCAAACCAGCTAGGACAGGCTCAATCCGGTCACGGATTGCCACGTCCGCACGGAGAGGAAGGCCCTTGTTCGCGAATACCCTCCCTGAAAACGGATCTGGACAAAGGCATCCCTGCTGGTGCTGGATGATGCAGTCACAGGATCAGGGACAGGATTACACACAGGCACCTCCCTCGGCAGCTGTGGCCATGGACTCGGCACCAGACTCCTCACTCCTGGAAGATATCAGTACCTGGGAGGGGAGGTCGACTCCAGGCGGGTCTGCCTCTCCAGGACCTGGTGGTGAAGCACTGGGTTGATGCGTTCCAGGATCCTCATCTGGTTGATGGAAAGTTGGAGCTGGCGCCCCCCCTGCATCCTCTGCACGCAAGAGGTGCCGGTCCTCTATGAGGGTCCTGGATCTGAAGTCCTCCCAGCGCTTCTGGACGTGTTTGAAGTCACGGGTCCGCTTCCATCTATCCTTGTCGGGGCACGGTCATCTGAAGAGTGAATCATAATGCCCCAGGACTTGACCCACCAGGATGCCAACGTCTGTGGCTGAGAATTTGACAGCCCTCTGCCTCTCTGGCTGGGGGGTAGCAGTGGGCTCAGATGGTGTTTGCCCCGACATGGCAACCCCCGGGGCAGGTGTGTGTGGGCAACTGGGTTCTGGGGCTGGGCTGTGGAGCGATGGAACAGCAGTTGGGAGTCTTCTGCTCCAGCAGGGGTGGTCGCAGCAACTGGACCCCTGCAGATGGCTGATGTGCAGGCACCAAATAGCAGGGCACATGGCCAGCAGGCAGGCAGCAGCAGATGGCTCGCGGGATGCTGCTCAGGGCTCTGGTGGGCAGGAAAATGGTCATCTGGGCAGGAGCGTGGTCTTCCGTGTGTTGTCGCATGGCCAGCTTGATGTAGAGTGAATCCGCACGTGAAAAATCAGCACTTGTGTGAAAATCGAGGAAAGGCCCTTAGCGCATAAGTGACGTGGCACACGTAGGCATTGCTTTGCGCAGGGGTTAAAGGTCCCCGTAGGATGCCATTTTCTTGTACGTGCTTTTTGTGGAGAGCAAGCAGGTTATTCTTGTACTTCTTGTTGGTTCACACGCAATTACTTCACAACGGTTGCAGTGCGTATTCCTTGTTTACTGAGGCAGAGCTCAATTCTTCTTTTGGCGGGGGTGTTGCCAACGCGCACACGCAATTCTTTTTTACGATCATTTTCCAGGCAGACGGTAAGTCGCGCATGTATTTTTCCACTGTGGTTGCCCCCGTGTGTCGCGTACCCATTCAGAGGTCATTGGAGCCTGCGTATACCACGCGTATGCATTTTTTGTGTTTCTAGGTGCCACAGCGTACTGCGGGTCCTTCATTCCACGTACTTGGGCTACCGAGGGGTCACATGCACGTTTGTTTTTGTTTTTGGGGTGCCTGAGCGTTGTGTGACCCATCATTTTCCCCCAGGGGTCACAAACAGCCTTTCAAAAGCACAGGAGTGCGTATTCCATCTAGTACCCTGCCCCCTTCACCCCAATTGCCCAGGACAATTGTTTTCTGCACCTCCCATTTGCACAAGAACATGATTGGGAGGCGACCAAGTAGTAAGGGAGACAAAGGTGACTGACCTCCAAGAGGTGGCCACAGTAGGGGGTGTGGCCAGGATGAGCAGGGTGGCCAAGGTGGCAGTGGTGGCAAATGTGGGCAGGGTAGCCCAAGAGGGCAGTGTGTCCAGGACCATTCAGGGGCACCTATGCCCCCGCCCAGTGGGTCTGGGAGATGCGGCTGACACCATCCCAGCTCAGGCCCTGAACTGACATGGGATGACACACAGGCCGACTTCAATGTTAAGAAGTCCAAGCCACGTGTGGCGGTGAAAGTTGCTGTCACCAGGCCACGTGGATCTGGGGCAGCAAGGTCATCTGCTGCCCCGAGTAGCCAGGGTGAGGAGGCTGCAGCTAACTCCACCCTGGCTCTGAGTCACCCAGACAGGACAGTGTTGGTTCCCGGACCCTCACACCAAGGCAGTTGTGCCGCTTGGTCCTGGCAACATCACCCAGCAGCCAATGCCTGCAGTGAGACCTTTGGTCATCGTACCATTGCCTGCTTCCAGTGGCCAGTCCACCTGCGCTTCAGCCCCTACAGACCAGAGCGGCATAAGCCACTCAGGGTCCGCACCACCTCTCAAGAGGAAGAAGCATGCTCTTGCAGAACAGGCTGGGACCCCAGACACGGCTCGCCCCTCTGGCACGTCAAGGAAGCGGAGTTTCAATGATGTGGAACTAGACGCACTTGTGGGCTACGTGTCGGCACATGGCCGCGACATGCTGGTGACGGTAGGGTGCAAGACTATGACTGCTCAGCGTAGGGCCCACTGGCAGTGCATCATGGACCAGATTAGTTCACTTGGATTTGTGAAGCGCAGAGCTGATGATTGCTCAAAGCGTTGGAATGACCTCACACACCAAGCAAAACCAAGCTGGCTTCCAATTACGCCTCTACTCTGGTGGCTGGCAGTGGGTCACCACCAGAGGAGGATGAACTCATAGAACATAAGGCAATCGCTGGAGGGTTCCTCGTAGAGGATCAGATCCAAGGCGCGGGAGACCTTCCAGATCTTGAGACAATGTCCGGTGAGTGCCCATGCATGTGTGTCCAGACCATGTGTATGTTGCTTGGGTGATGTGTTTTGATTGAGTGCCAGGTCAGGCTGTGTAGTCATAGCTGCTATATGTGACCCATGTAGTGCCTCCAACCCATCCCCCGCCCTTGGGTTTGGGGTTCACTGTATCCCTACTGACCGCTGCAAACACTTTGCACATGATGACTGCAACTGCACTTGCCCTTAAACTGTCCTCTTGCCACGACATTGTTAATACAGTTTTTCTCTTTATTCTGCCCGATTGATTAAATCATTTGCATGATAAACGCAAATTTGTGTGCCGTTCTGCCCCAAAATCACCATACTTCAGACAGGGATTTTCCCCCACAAAGCCCCATATATGTTCACTTTTTACGCAAATAATTTCATCAATCAGGCTGATTGACTGCTGTGCACCTACACATGCACTGCACCCGATCACTTCTGAGCCCTGTTTGAATGTTCAACATGACAATTGACTTGTGTCATGTCCAAGTGACCTAACATTGATGAATCCATGTCCCTCCCATCACTGTATTTGAACACACTGGGGTTGTTGCAGCGTGTGACACGTGTGTTTTGTCCCAATCTTTTGCATGTTCTGTATGATGATATGCATTTGACATGGATGGGGGACAGTAGTGATTAACTCCCCTCTTGGTGTCCGTGTGAGTTCTGGCGTAGCTATGCTATGTGCCATCTGTGTGCTGGCATGTGTCATGTTTGTGGATGGTCCATGTCACTCACAGGCTAATGTGTGATGCAGGTGCTATGAACTATGCAGCACATGTGTTGCTTTCCATTTTGGAGTCATCAATGTCTACTTTCAGTGTCCCCTTCCACTTCATTGCCACTGCATGCATGGCTGAGTTTGTGTCATGTGTGACATGTCTGATTAATGTATTGGATGTGTACATTGTGATGCCTATGTGTGTCGGCTATGCTGTTCATGCGTATCTTCATTACTTTTCTTTTCATTTTGTGCAGGTGATGAGGCACTAGTTGTTGTGGAGGAGGAGGAGATGACGCAGGGGCAGGAGTACTCAGAGCCCCAACCAAGCACCACTGGAGGACGTGGGGTGGTGGTGCATGAACATCCATTGGTCCTACAGACCATCCTGTCCACTGGTGTCTCTGGGTACACCTCCGATGATCTCTGTGGCCCAGGAGCTGAATCAGACATTGAGACAAATGTCCCGTCGCAGGTGAGTGTTTCTGGCAGGGATACTGTTCTGTCCAACGCACCTGCACTGGGGGTAGACCCCTCAATGGCCCATTCAGTGTTGGAATGTCCGCCTGTGGCGGTTACAGATGCAGGGTCACACTCCGCAATATTTGCTCCTGTTCCTGGGGAAGCAGATCAAAGGAGGAATGCAGTCCTGCAGCCTCAGGCAGTGCCAGCACAGCAAGGTGCACATCACCTTGGGGCCAACAGGTGTTGTGTCCGGCATCCGTGCAATACTGTGTGGGAGAACTCCATTTATGCAATTGCAGCACAACAGGGGGCATCATGTGAGATGATGGCTCAAGCTGTGGATAGGGTGACCACTTCCATTCTCCCCCCCGAAAGGCAGGTGGAGCTCCAGCAGCAGGCAACAGAGTCCACGTGCCGCTCACACAGGGAGGACATGTTGACCGCCAACAGGGACCGATGGGCTGAACTGGAAGCTCTGTGCACAGCCATTTCTGCAGAGGCACAGGCCCACAGATATGCCGTGAGGGAAGAAAACAGCTCCCTCAGAGCTACTCTGGGTGCACTTGAGATGTCCCAGAGTACAAGGTCAGAACAGCAGCTGGAACAGCTAACACGCACAATCTCAGCTGAGTTCCAGGCAACCCGTGAGGAGTTGGAGATCCGGGCATCACCTGAGGCCTTGCAGGCAGAAGTCTGTGTTACCCGTGAGGTGCTGCATGGGGATCTCCGGACCATCATCCTGCACAACCAAACCTTTCAAACATGCATGCTTGCTGCCATGGAGGAGCATACCAGGGCTTTGCGTGGTCTGCCTCCCATACCACACACACCTTCTAATATAGCACCAAAGGGTGATGACAGCAACGGCAGTTCGCCCACTATTGGGTAACCGTGCAGGCCATGAGCCCATGGAGGGTATTTTTTTTTCTCAACATCCACGCATGTTGGTTTTGGGGTGCACCCTGCACCTCCTCCATCCTGGGTGGTCCTTCCGCCCGGTTGACCCATGGACATTATTGTTTTTAATTTTTTTAAATCTTTTTTTGTCTAATGTGCATTAATGTTAGTGTGTGGCTTTGTGTGGCACCCGTAGGCATCCACTGTGTGTTCCAGCTGGGACCATGCAGGCTTGTCTTGTGTTTGAAGCTTAGGGTCCAGACACATATGCAACTCCTGCTTCCCCTTTCTATGGGCTCGCAAGGGTTACACCATGTGAAAGTAACTTACACAGAGGCATTGGGCTTCCATCAGTTGTGTGGCCAGTCTGTAGTCCAGACTGTGTATACACCCCTAGTGGGGCTTACTGATGATTTCTCCACTGCATGGTTGATTTGTATATTGTATTCCATATTGCTCATTATGCATATTTGCATTTAGCTCCTTCATGTCTTACCTTGCCTGTCTCCATTGCAGACGCAGTTCATGTTGTATGCAGTACCCTGCCACATTTACCTACCAGCAACACACTGGAGGGGGTCGATGTGCTGCCTTTGTCAGGTTGTGGCACTTGCACTATTGTAATTGGTTACTGTCAGAAGTTACCACTGTTGGTTCCTGGGTTCATGTTTTGTCATGCTGGTAAGTATGTGTTCATGTGTGCTGCTTCTTTTTCATAGGTTAGAGGGAATTGACTGTGGCCGGTTTCCATTTGTGATGATGCATTTTGTGACAGTTATGTCATGTATTGTGCATTCATTTGGTTGCTTTCACATTGCATGCCATGCCATGGTGTCTTGGGCGGGTGAGATGGGGTTTGGGAGGGATTGGGTGACATACCAGTATTTGGGTGTGCTGTTTTGCAAGGGGGTAATCCTTCATTCAGCATGAATGTGTGCCTTTTACTGACACAGAATTGGGACTGTTTAAGTAGCTAGGGATGCACACAATGTAGCACTTCCAGGGAAACAATCGCAGGGTGGTATGGTTGTGACAGTTGACTGTCCCTTTGTCATCATCAATTGTCAGCTGGTATGTGTCAGTCCTGTGTGCACTCCGCAGGGGTGGGATTTCAGGTGAAAAATGTTGCCACAAGATGGGTATGGGCTGCCTTGCCACATGCCCTTTCATGCGCAGCAGCCATGAATGTGGTTGGGGATGTGGGGGCACCACCAGCACGCCCTGCCAGGTTGCAACATTGTGCTGGACACATGCTGCCATTATAATCCCTCACAGTACTGGGGGCGCATATAGCAGCTGGCCGCCAGAGAAGACAAGGGAGTGGAAACGTGATTTTAGCACTTCAAATGTGCGCTCCACTATGCCCCGGGTTGCAATATGGGCTGCGTTGTATCTTACCTCGGGTGGTGTGGTGGGGTTCCTTATTGGCGTCATCATGTAGGTGCTAAGAGGGTAGGCACTGTCCCCTGGGAAGGTGATAATGGTTGTCATTAGTTGGGTTTTGCCATTTCTCTGTGTGTGACATGCATGCATGTGCAGAGGCATTTGTACTCATCAATGAGCCATGTGTCACCATGCCGCCCAGCTTCCAGGTCCCGGTTTAGGGGTGACATTCTGAATATGAAACTATCATGGCTGGACCCCAGATAGCTGGCATATACAGAGGTGATGATTCCCTTGGCATCACATACAACCTGCACGTTGATGGAATGCCAGTGCTTGTGGTTGCGATAGATGTGCTCAGTGGCCTTAGGAGGACGTAGAGCCACATGGGTGCAATCAATGGCACCTAGCACTTTGGGGAAGTGTGCCACCCCATAAAGGTCCTGTACCACAGCCTGCCTTTCTGTGGGTGTTCTGGGCATGTATATGTGCCTGTGGACTGAGGGGCATGCAGTCATGATACCAACACCTGGTGAAGGCAGCGTGACGCCCCCAACTATGGCACTTGTCCGCTGAAATGACCCAGTGGCCAAGAAATGCCCTATATTGAGCCCCTTTTCCAAGGGGCTCAGTGCTTGGGAGCACAGGGTGGGTGATGTGAGGTCATCTTCCCACTCAGCAACCAGGTCTAGGATGACATGCGATGGAAACCTGTACCTGCCATAGACCTGGTCATCAGGCATCCCAAAAAGGCTGGTCCCGGGTAAATAAATGCAGGGCCTGGCTATCCTCCTCCTCCTGCAGTGTCTCACGACCACTGCTGCAAGAAACGGTATGTTCATCGTAGCGTATGAGCTTGTTTGTTGTTTGCGCGCGCTTTTATGCTGCGCGGGGCCGCTTACGCCTGCTTCCACCTGGCGTATGTGTTTCCGGATTAACATGTCTTTTGTGGCGCGCATCTTTCCCCTGTTCGATTCCATGAATACGTGTTGTTAGTGCATGTGTGGGCGTTGCGAGGATTTAGCAGCGGTACTTCCCCCGTAATGCCCACATTTTCACATGTTGTTCCCTATTCCGCGTGTTCCGCCCCCTTTTTAGGTGTGTGCGCTGCCCTGTGTGTGCCTTCACTGGCCGTCTCGCGCATAGCCTTCGGGATGTCGCAATGATGTGTGCGCCACACGCGGATTCAGCGCAGATCTCAGGTAAGCCACGCGCAGCACCTTCCATGAATCGACAAACGGCTGCATGCGCGGCTTTCACACGCATGCACTGCGATTTTCATGCTTGCGCCTCTGTTTTCAGCGCACATTAATTCCATGAATGACCCTGTAAGTCTTTTTTTCCGGCACCTGTATACTTCTGCCATGATGTAATGACGGGTACATATGTTGTGGGACGTGCTGTGTGCCCTTCTAAAGCCCATTTGAAATTTCTTCAGGAGTCCTGTCTCCTCTGCCCACCCATTGAGTTCTCTCAGAATCAGCGATGCAAATATTTTGGAACTCAAGTCCAACATGGCTAGTAGCCTGTAATTGGAGGGGTCCACCCTGTCCTGCTTTTTAAATACGGAGTCCAGGAAGGACTCCCACCAATTAGCTGGAATCCTGACACTGGCCATGATCTGTTGGTATAATGAAAATAGGATAGTTGCCCGAAAATATGGGTTTGCCTTAATGACAACATTCACAATAGAGTCACGGCCGGGGCCTTAGAGACCTTAAGCTTCTTTATGGCTTCTAAAATGCCAGCAGCCTCGAATCCTGTGGTGGTCCCAACCACAAGTGAGGGGGGCTTCACCACCGATTTCACCAGTTTATCATCATGGTATGATTCCTCAATATGCCCAAACACTAGGCGGTGGTGCCTGCAAGAACATTTCTGTAGTTCGACCAAAACATTTTATTGTCATTTGTCTTTAGTAGTTTGCATTATTAACTGAATGCCTATGTTATCTTATCCAGTTCTTGTATTGGGTCTAGAGCAGGGAGAGTTGTGTCACTCTATAGACACAAGACACACTGAGATCTTTCTTGAATACTACTCTGGCTTTACGATAGAGTTCCTTCCGCTGGTGAATTGCAATATGTGCAGCCCCTTCGGCTAAGGGCCCCAAGGCAAAGGGCAGCTCCCAAAGAAGCAGCTCCAGTCCATGTTTGCCCGTGTTTACCTCAGAAGCCAATAGCCAGCCGTCAATCAGCAGCAACTGACGTGTGGTCTGTGTGGGGAGTACAACAATCACTGTCTTCCAAAAAGCCCTGCCTCTCTTATACCCTACACAACATAAGCATACCAAAATCAGCCAGCTAGTAAAGAATGCCCTTGTAGTCCTGTGTAATAAACATTCAGTGGTGTTTTTCACTGTTGTGTCT
Organism: Ambystoma mexicanum; assembly: GCF_040938575.1. Classification (NCBI taxonomy): domain Eukaryota; kingdom Metazoa; phylum Chordata; class Amphibia; order Caudata; family Ambystomatidae; genus Ambystoma; species Ambystoma mexicanum. Next base: position 384,647,880 of record NC_090925.1, read on the forward strand.
CATACTTAGATGTTCTCCATCTATTCAGATACCTCAAATCTAGATGTTTGCACTTCTGCTGTGCCTCCAATTTAGGCAATCACATTCTATCCTGGTGAAGTTTAGCCATGCGTCACACTCAGATAGAAGAATTGTGAAGATTAGCATTGTGTCACATCCAGGCAACTGTAATACTAACTTATGTCACATCTGGACAGAATTGTAAAGACTAGCTAGCATCACATCTAGACAGAATTGTGAAGATTAGGTCTGAACATAGTGACCAGCAATCACCGTCTCCCATTAGACTATGTGACCCTATCATATCTCCTATCTACAATAGCATTTAGCCTGATTGTGCCAGATAGCCATACCTCGTATTTAGCCAGATTTCTGTAAGATTGTGCCGGATTGAAAAACCCATTTAGGCATTTTTCTCCCATTATCCAGGTGTCCCAAACCTAGGTGCTACTGTATTTGACTGTTGAAAGACCCATTAGGCGTTTTCTCCCATTATCCAGGTGTCCCTAACTCGGGTGCTACTGTATTTGACTGTTGAAAGACCCACTAGGTGTTTTCTCCCATTATACAGGTGTCCCAAACCCAGGTACCACTGTCCTTTACTTCCCACAAATCTAGGTGCCAGTCTATTTAGTGTCTACAGCTGTACCCCAATAAGGTGCCTCACCCACCACCCTGCTGTTCCCAAATCCAGGTGCCGCTGCATTCAAGTATTCATTGGTACGCCCCCACATCCCAAAATCCAGATTCTAAAGCGTCTTACTTCCTACTGTAGTACCCTTTCTTAGGCGCACCCCCACCCCTCTAATCAGGTATCGCAAACCACCCTCCCACTACCCTGACCAGGTGCCATAGGCTGAGTAAGTACACATATCTAGCACGGTATCAGAGTGGGAGTTGCTCCTCTCCACAGACACATAATCTGGCGTACCCATCCCACAAGACAGACACCATGCCACACACTGGACAAAGCAGTGCAGCACGCAGGCACATCAGTAGGCCTGATGAGACCCACCATAGTCAAACTCAACCACCACCAACACACAGCACATCACCCCAACCCTACACCCCATTAACCTGCAACCCTTACAACTCACCTATCCCCCTCCTCGCCAGACCAATCCCCCTCACCCTGACCTGCTATGGCCCCCATGTAGATCCCGCTCCGCTCAATTAAGAGCAGCAAGATTGAGAGAGGGAGCAGAGAACATTGTCCCCCGGAACATACCGGACCGTCCAGCGACCCATATAAAGTAACCTTCAGACAGCGCCCACGCCACAAACCAATTACACACACAAGTTGCTCAAACCTTTTAGGAATAATATTTCACATCCAACTCGCGCTTCCCCAGTCTCAGCGCAGCAAGAGCAGCTCTGGCCAAAACCCCAAGCTCCACAGCTCCTCCCACTCTCACCCACAACCCTTGGGCTGTCCAAAAGCCAAGGAAAGGCCTGGACCAAGGCCACCTTATGCCCCTTCTAGCATCACCCATTCTCAAGCCCAGATCGCAAATACTACCACCACACTATAGGATCCAAACCTCCCCACCCACACCCAACCCGGTCCTAGCCCTATTCCCTTCATCTCCCATTCCCGCTGTTCTACTTTCTCCACCCTGCACCTCCCCCCTTCACCCTGCTCCACCCACCTCCTTTACCCCTCACTCCAGGCCCGCCTACCACTCACAACCCTACATGGCCAGCACATACAAGGACACCCCACCAACTATCCTGTGTACTCATCAACGCCAAGTCAGTCTCCAAAAATAACTTCCACATCCCTGACCTCATCACAGAAGAACACCCAGACATCCATTTCATCACTAAGACCTGGTTTGCTGACAATTACGAGCCCATCGCGCATGAGGCTTTGCCACCGGCTACAACCTTACTGTCTGGAACAGATCACAAAGGGGTGGAGGACTTGAGCTACTCATTCCGTCCCCTTTTTAGGAGAAAGCGTATCTCCTTGTGGATCCTGTCATCCAGATAGATGATTATTCTTATCCCATTGGACCTGAGATAGGCCATTACCTGCCGCATTATATTGGTTAAACACCAAAGGGGCGAGGAGAGGCCGAACAGGAGGGAGGCAAACTGCCAAATGCGAGCCCTCCACTGAAACTGGAGAACCTCCTGGTGGGGAGGAAAAACCGGGACTACCAAGATCTATCTTGATCCATCCAATCTGCAGTGAGAAGTGTATACCTGAGGAGGGGAGTGCCCTCTGTCTTGAAATGCTGATAAACCATAAAGGAGTTGAGGATTCTTAGGTTTATGACCGGTCGAAACCCATGCTCGGTTTTAGGACTAAGAAAATCGTGGTCAGGAATTGGGAGGCCGTGAAGATGGCAGAGACCACCGCGCCCTTGTGAATGAGGTCTTGGACCTCCGCAGTGACTACTTTGCTTGGCCTTGTTGAAAGAGAGGGGATCCTGACTGCTTAACTGGCATGGGGAGTGTAGAACTCTTTATGAAAGCCTCTTACTGTCTGGAGAACCCAGCGGTCTAATGCGAGTGCCTCCCATTATGGAAGAAACCTGGCCAACCTTCCCCCTAAACCTCTGTGGGAAGAAGCATTTAAAATTACCTGGATTTGTCCTTGCTCTACCAAATCCTCTGCTGGCACGTCCTCTCCACTGGTCCCCCCTCTCGGCAAAGAATGCGGCTTGGGCTCCTCTTGCAGAGGAGGAGTTGTGTGCACCCCTGGTAGCATACTGTCTGGGATGGGATGAGCCCTAGGATGGACGGCCAGAGATGTGGGCTCTATCTCTACCGGCCCTGTCTAAAATGTTAGGGGCAAAATCCTTTCAGATATTCACCTGCACTTTGTCCAAAAGCCTTGATGGTGTGGCCATAATCAGACAAATCCTTTATAAACCTCTCCCCAAAAAGATTTGTCTGGGCTTTTGGACCTGCCTCTCCTTCTGCCATATCTGCCAATTTGGAGTCAATCCTCATGAGAAGCGCTTTACGGCGCTCCCTGGAAATAGTGGCATTGGTATTGCCGAGCAGGCAAATAGCCCCTTGCATCCAACCCTGGGGGGTGCGCACATCTAAAGAAGAGTTAGAGAGCACAGCGTCCTCTGCCATTTTGAAAATCTGCGCATATATCCAGCCATATAACTTGGCAATGCCTCGTTGCCTTATGCAGCCACTTTTGGGATCCTTTATTTTATTAGATATTTGTAAGGTACCTGTACAACAAATGGTGTTTTAAGGTGCCACAAGAGAAAAAAGAGGATGGGCAACAAGGGAGAATGATAACGGTCCTACTAGGCCTTGTGACATTTGTATTGTGCAAGTGCAGTAACAAGAAGTGCGAGGGAGTGGGTGGGGGGGGGAGTGCCAGTCATGCAAATGCGAAGTGCTAGGGTGGGAAGGGAAGTGTAGGGTAGAGAGGAGAGAATGCATGTGTACAGGGGGGTGGGCGACGAGTGGTAAGGGGATGCCAGGAGGGCAAGGGCCAGGGAAGGAATTCTTCCCTCTCTGTGATAGAAAAGAAACCATGGACTGGTCTATATCCAGGGTAAGGGCCACCTTATCGAGAAGGAACAGTCTGGGACACTGAGCTGAGCGTATTCCTTTCCTCCTTCGGTAAAGCCCTCCTGACCCAATACTTTGGGAAAGCGGAGACAACCCCTGATGGATGCCATTCTGCTGACCTGGGATGATGAATGAGGGAAGGGTCAAAGAAAGGCAGACCACTATCATCTAGCAACGGGGCATCAGCACCTTGGTAGAGATCTCAAGGGACCCCTTTAAGTAGCTTAGTGAATTAGTTAACTGTATATAAAATGTTGTTATACTGACTTAAATCCGGCGTAATTCAAGAAAAAGCGTCATTCGAGCCTGCAACCTTGTGCCAATATGAGACTCATTTAATTAAGTCTGACATGATAACACTAATTTAAAAATATATATATTGTTAGGTTTATTTAGAAATTAGAGACATTTGTCACATTGTCATTTTTAAGTGCAAAACTAAAATATGTGGAAATGTAAATTCAAGTGGGTGGACTGCTCCCTCCCAGAATTTGAGCTTGGTAACTGAAGGGACTAATCAAAGAAAAGGGCCTAGGCCTGGATTAAGAGGATGGGCAATAATTGTCCAATTCCAATCAAAAGCCAATGAACTGGCATCTCATAATTTAGACATTTTTGTGGGAGTGGTTAAAGATGTATAGGGTGACACACAATGGGAAAAGGGGAGAGCTGTCTGATATCACCCGAGTGGGAACTGCTGGGGAAAATTGCTGGTGAAGCAAGATTGCCTGGGAGGTGAAAGAAAACCAGGGAAAGACAGAACTGCAACCCATACTTAGGTGAATATAGGGATGAATTCTGGAGGCATCCACGACTGAACCTGGAGAGTCCATGTAACCAAGTCCTTATGTGGCCCATCAGATGATTCAGGAGCCCTGATGTCTTTTCCTGGGCACAAAACCCAGAGATATTCTATGCAAGTAAACCTGTCCAGCCAAACCAAGTCTTGTGGGATCTCTTTGATTTAATATCTTCCCATTATTGATTGGGTCGGAAGACCAAGTATATCTTTAGCATTTTTGCTAAATAATAATTTCATTAACTCCCCTATAGTCAACTAACACGGGGTGATTTTGTTGAAATTCGAAATCAATAACATTGCTTACATTGTGGATAAAAATAGTCTGTTAAAGTAATTAGGTACTCCTATTTCTCATTGCCAACCCCAAAATTCCCTAAATGTAAGGGGTATACTTGTCAAAACGAAATTCTTAACTGTTCACCATTCCTCAGACCCTGCCTTAAAGCAGAGGGGTGCTAAATGTAAACTGAATATCTGGGGTTTCGTGCTTGGGCAGAAAAGTGGCTTGCCAAATTGAATAAAGTGAAGTCTCTGATTGAAAAGCATACTCTCTGCTGAGAGTGGGAAAGTGACTGCTTGTTGAAAAGAAAGATTCTTCATTGCATTGTGGTGACGGAAGATTATATATATATATATATGTATATATATATACACATATAAAAGCTTTTTTTGCCATATATATATATATACACATATAAAAGCTTTTTTTGCCATATATATATATATATATATATATATATATATATATATATATATATATATATATATATATATATATATGGCAAAAAAAGCTTTTCCTGAGAAAGGCAGCTGGTGGAGTGCACTCCCAAGAGCAGGAGTAGAGGAAAAAATGTCCCTGCAACAAATAAGAGGAAACCAGACACCTCAAAAATTCCTGTCAACAAAAATGTCTTCTTTATTAGTGTTTATGCATCAGGAAAGGGAAACATCCTGGTAGAAAAAACAACACGTTTCACGGTATGCAAACCGCTTGATCATGTAGGTTACAAACAACACAGATGATGGACTATAGTTTTAAAGCCTTGACAACTCTCTGATTGTGTGTAGAGAGTGTCTACCTGCTATTAGCCGCTTTTTTTCTCGTATTACCGAGCGGACATCTTTAAACATTCAAAAAGATACATGATCATCTTGGGTAGTTACACATAGAATACATTTTCACATAAACCACAAGTCTAAAAAGTATTAAGATGCAGTTGCTGTTTTTTAAACTAGCATGATGAAAATAATGTAAAAGCAGTGTATAAATAAAACGACTTTGTTGAAAACATTTGAAAGTATGATATGTTAACCAACGAAAATGGGCAATGCTAAAAAAGGCATGATAATAATATTGCCCGTTCAGTTAGGCTGTGCAAATACGCAAAAGAAAGAAAATACAGAAGTTAGTGCAAAATGCATTTTAACACTGAAAGGGTTTGTATTTGTAAAGCAGCGAGAAATAAAGTGCATAGTGCTCTCCGTCCATGCATGTAATCCATAAGTATGGTGCCCAAAAGACAAATGTTTGAATATAGATACAAATATCCTAATATTTATTTATCTATGGGAGCTACCAATACATGCATGGACTGCTTGCTTTTACTTTTCTTTAAAAAGAGGGGGGAAGAGGAGAAACATTCCCTCTTTGGATAAAGTGCTAAGTGCGTGCAAATGTTGCATTGATCTAAAGTGCAAAGTGCATTACGTATCCATATTTTTGAAAAAAATGTTTTTGCCTATAAGTCATATTGAATAGATATTTGCCCATATTATGCATCAAATTGTAAGTTAAAAATACAATACATTTCAAATGTATTTAAAAATTACTTTGTGTTACACCCATTGACAATGATCTCGAATTTTAGCAGTGAGACAGATAAAAACAAGTCCAAAAATCTCTGAGTTGAAAGGGCGCTTAAAATAAGTACCTAAACCTATACAGTTACCCATTTTTAAACAATATTTAAAAAAGGGAAAGACGCCACTCTATCTACAGAGAAAACAATCCAAACCAACAATGTATATAAGTTCACACAAAATAACTCAAAAATCATGGAATAAAATATTCATACATAAAATACTCCAATATATTTAAAAAATTCATTTCATGTTTCAAGGAACAGCAAAGACTACATTTAACCCAATCTATACCTAGAAAGGAATAAATGATTAGTAGACCACAGTAAAATGCATATAAGTTCATTGCAAATAGTTCTAGGAAAGAGTCTGAAAAAGGCCTCAGGTACCCAGGAAGGTATATAACTCCTCATCGAGGTTGTGACCCCTGGGTTTTTTAGTTTCGAGGTCTAAAATACATTTGGTTTCCAATTGTCTTAGTGTAAGTTCACGGTTACCCCCTCTTAGTGGTTTATTGACTGCATGAATTCCAAAAAAGGTGAAACCCTCTAATTTACCGCCATGTTTGTTCTTGAAATGGAGGACCATGGGGTAGGTTGGATCGGCATTCTTAATAGCCCTAATGTGCTGTAGCACCCTCAGTTTCAGTTTACCTTTGGTGCTGCCGACATACCACTTATTACATGGGTAGTTTAAAACGTATACCACAAATTCAGTTTCACAAGTGATCCTAGATAAAATCTTAATGTTCTTTCCTACAATAGGATGTAGGTAGCAACTGGTATTAACAGTGTAAGTACATGCTTTACATTTAGAACATTTTTGGAAGCCTGTCCTTTTGATATTCATCCAACTGGCTCCCAAGTGATCGTGAAGAGGACTCATGAAACTTGGTACAAGGGTATCTTTAAAAGAGGACGCTCTACGGAAGGTGATGTTCGTTTTGGATGCCAGTAGTTCACCAAGGTGTTCATCTAACTGGAGAACATGCCAGTGTTTCTGTATCACCTGGCGAATGTTCTGTGCACCACTGCCGTAGGTCAAAATTAGACATGTGTCCGTATTGTCCGTGGTCTTAGTTTGGACAGAATTGGAAACCAAGAGTAGGGAGCGATTCATGTCCCTTGCTTTTAGAAATGCTCTTTCGAGTACTTTGATTGGATACCCCCGGTTTTTAAACCTGTGGGCCATCAAGGCAAATTCGCTATCAAAGACGTCAATGTTGGAACAATTTCTTCGAATGTGAACAAATTCTCCATAGGGAATACTCCACTTCAGGGCCGTGGGATGACTGTTCTTCGCATGTAATGGAATGTTGGAGCTAGTGGGCTTCCTATACAGGCTGGTGGTGAGTTCGCCGTTTGCCACAGAGACTTTTATGTCCAGGAATATAATATCAGTCTTACTGTGACTTTCAGTAAATTGCAGGTTAAGCTCATTAGAGTTTAATTCCCTCACAAAGTCCAACCATTCCTGATCAGTACCATCCCAGATCACAAACAAATCATCAATGTAGCGTAGCCACAGTGCTATTTTGTCTGTATATTTGATATTACTGGGATGCCAAACAACAAACTTTTCCCACCAGCCCATTGTCAGATTCGCATATGAGGGGGCAAACGTAGTGCCCATAGCAGTGCCTTGGAGCTGGATAAAGAACTCTTTGTCAAAGAGAAAACAGTTATTGGTTAAATAGAGTTTAATCATCTCTAGTATCATTAGGCTGTGTTGCAGGTAATTCATGGACCTAGTGTACAAGAAGTGCTCACATGCTTTAAGTCCATCAGAGTGTCTAATTGATGTATAAAGGGAGACTACATTAAATGTTGTCAAAAGAAAAGAGGTTTCCCATGGTATACTTTGTATGGTATATATCAAAAAAACAAAGAGGAGAAAGGGAACTGCACTCTCCGTGGGCCAGATGGAGAATCCATATGAGTAGAAGTAGCACAGCTCACAGCAAAGTATTGGTCAAAAATGTAATGTTAAATACAGCAAAACCCATAAATAAAAAACACGGCCGGAAAGGCAGCAGCAACAACAGGGGCAGGACGCCCATAAGCACGACCCACACACAACGCGTTTCACGCTCAACTGAGCGCTTGGTCACGTGAAGAAAAGAAGGACCAGAGCACATTAATAGTTGACAAACGTAGTCCTTTTGCTATGTCAGTGGAACTGGGTAGGTGCCTGGGGAGGTGGACTAGGCGGCAGCCATGTTGGAATGGAAAGGCAAAAGTGGCCAACAGTGTGAGCCAGGTGACTGAGCGGTGCGTAGTGCACAGATAAAAATTCATAGCATTGGATCCATAACAGTGTGGTCTAAGCTGCACATTCCACGCCAGGCACACCCACATTTCCACTGTCAAATCCAGTTTGATTTGCAATTTTAAAAAGAGGAAATCAAAAAGTCATAATACGCATCCAGTTGAATGAGTGGAAATTTCATGCACAATTGAGAGACTAAAAAATACATCAATGACAGTAAATTAAAGCATAAATCCGCCATTTCCCAGCCCCATATTGAGATAAAGAAGCTTAGATAGGTGACTCATGACCAAACATTGGTATGGCATTCTAACACCAATGACAGATGGAGTAAAGTGCAAGTGCAAGTAAACATAGCAGCATGATAATGTGCAAATATGCAAGGCCAAAGTGGCGATATCTACATATGCAAAAATGCAGAGTACAGCATTCTGATACCAATAACAGGTGGAATAAAGTGCAAGTGCAAGCAAAAATTGCGACATAGTCATGTGCAAATATGCAAGGCCAAAATGGCGATGTCTGCATGTGCAAAAATGCAAAGTACCACTCTCATTAGGGAAGTACATAGTAGCTTCAAAAATGTGCAAACACGCAAGGCCAAAATAGCAGCATAGACATGTATAAAAATGCAAAATCCATCTCTAGCCATAAAAAGCATGCATACTAGTTAAAAAAAAAAAAATATATATATATATATATATATATATATATATATATATATATATATATATATATATATATATATATATATAGTGCTTTGTTTTAAAAGTCTGTTGTGCTCCAACTCTGCTAGAATTGTCAAGTGTGCAGGGAGATTAGTGTGATGAATCCTGAGGAGTCATCACGAAACCCCAACCAAAGGTCTCCCCCCATCTGTCCAGGAGAAGGCAGCCGCTACCGGATCTTAACCCTGGTGGTGGTATCAAGGGGAAGGATCACATGGGAGGAGATGGCTATCAAGGGGAGATGGTGACTCCACTAGGAGGGACACAGTATTCATCTTCTTCTGAGGATGAAGGTGAAATCATTCCCAGATTCTTAATGCCAGGTTAACAATGCACCAATCCCTCTAATATCAATGTCCAAAAAGCCTGTTATAAAACAGAACAAAGTTGGTGCCTTAAAGGCTCAGGAATTAAAGATGAAAACCTTGAATTGTCAAATTCTGCCTTAATGAGAAATCCTCACTCTAATGTGGAATTACACACCTTTTCCACAACCTCCCCTTAACTCTAATAACTCTCAGTTCATAGAACAACCTGACATAGTTAAAAGTAACATGAAACAACTTAATGTTATACATTATTCTATGGACTTCAGTTCCCATAATGCTAAAAGTACTGGGACCAAGAAGAGGGGCCCAGATGCAATAAGGACTTAGAATGGTGAATATCCAAAGGTGCAGTTGAGTTGTTGTCAATCAAAGCACCTGAGCAGGATATTTAAAACCCAAGATGAGGCCCAGCTGTGCCGTGGTGGGAATGAAGGAAAAGAAAAGAATGAAGGAAACAAAGTTGAAGCAGAAGATGAAGGCAAAGAAGCTGTGAATGGCCGTGCGGGAAAAGCTGAAGCTATCCGAGGTGCAGGAGCAGCCACGGAAAGAATCCCACTTTCAGGAGTCACCCTGAAGGGTGAAAGTAAGCAGAACTGCAGAGTATGTGCCATGGGAAGCGGTGTACTAAGAACAAGCCCAGCTAAGAAGGAGACGCACCCCCAGAGCAGCGTGAGGCAGACTGACAAAGCCGCAGAAGATCAATGGAGCTGCCAATGCTCCCTAAAACCGCTGCTTACCAACTTACCATTGGCTTGTAGGAGCAGAAGAAACATCAGACCAAATGCGGTAGGACTGCCACGAAGCCTGACAGCAGGTGGGAGCCACTGCAGAGAACCGGTGACTTGGCAAACAGTGAATGCTAACCCCAGGGTGCTCCAAAAATGAAATCGGTCACCACAAAAACAGGAGACAAAGGACCGGTGGACGCAGAGGCAGCACACAGCCTTTTTATAACAGGGCCAAAACAGAAACTGGGACGAAGGCACTAGACAAACCAGAAGCGGGAATTGCTTCTAGTAAATCTGTCAGACTACAGACCCACAGAAATCGAACAGCAAGTTCTAAACAAAGGCTTGGGATTCGTGATAACCAAAGAACACAACCCCTTCGAGTTCTGTATCGACTTCAACAAGTTTATGAGGAAGATTCATTTGAAAGAATACTTTGAAAGAGAGATGGAAGACACATTTGACAGACCTATTAACTACACAGGACTACGGAATCCCTCCACCTTCTGTCCCCCTTGCCACAGCTACTCACCAGAATCAATAGTTTTTTAACACAAAGTACTGGCAGACATAGAAAAACTGGAATCTAAATGACAAACCATTCCAAAACCTTTCCAACGCTGAGAAAGAGGCTATTAAATCACTGTCTTCCAACCCCAACATCTTGATCAGAAAAGCAGATAAAGGGGGAGGAATAGTGATTCTCAACCATGAAGACTACATCAGTGAATGTAATAACCAACTCTGCAACAACCACTACTACATCCGACTACAGGAAGATCCGACTAAGGAACTACAACTATTGATTTCCAACAAAGTCTCTAAAGCGCACGAACGAGAGTGGCTCTCTAAACAAGAGGCAGAATATCTGACCAACACCACACCAGCGATCCCGTTGTTCTATTGACTCCCCAGAATACGCAAAACCCTCATCAACCCCACACGGCGACCCACAGTGGCTAGTATCAATTCGGTGCTTGAACCACTATCCAAGTTTGCCCACCACTATCTCAAAGGATATGTTAAAAGTATGAAATCCTTTCTTAAGTACACCACAGATGCTATCAACAAATTTGAACATTTGGAATTTAATCCCAATACTTATAGGGTTAGACATTATTTCACACTATACTAATATTACGTAACAGGCAATGATGGATACAGTTGAAGAGATCCTGTTGAACAGAAGAGACAACAACCCAGTGTCTACATCCTTCATTATGTGGTACATTGAACTAACACTGAAAAGGAACTACTTTGAATTCAATGGAACTTTCTACCAACAGGTGGTGGGCACCGCCCTGGGAGCCACCATGGCGCCTAGTCTGGCCAATTTATATGTCGAAACATTTGAGAAAGTTAACATCTATAACGAGAACAATCCATTTATAAACAAGATCAAAGTATGGACAAGATATATAGACGACAAACTCCTGATTTGGGAAGGATCACCTGAGGCAGTCAATGAATTTTCCATATGGATCAATACTTTGAATCTGCACCTCCAGTTCACCATGACAATAAGAATTTCCTAGACTTTACCATCTTCCACCAAAATGGGTGCCTGAAGGTCAAACCTTACCACAAACCAACTGACAAAAACTCCCTTCTAGACTACTCTAATCACCAAGTTAAGCACCTTCGAGACAACCTCCCGTTTGGACAATTTTTGAGATTGAAACGCAATAGCTCAGACATAGCTACTTATGAAGAAGAAGCACAGAATCGCTCCACCAAACGAAGATAAAAAGGTTACCCCCAAAACATTGCGAGAAAAGCAGCCAAACGGGCGTTCCATTATAACAGGGACTCACTACTCAAAGCTAGAATTGAAAAGCCGAAGGAAGACAGATTGGTGTGTGTCAATACTTTTACCAACCACAGCCTAAGGATAAAAAACATCATACAAAAATATTGGAAGATTTTCGATACTACTAAAAAGCCTGTCCAACTGCCCATTTTTGCCTACAAGAAAAGCACTTCGATAGGCAACAGAGTGAGTAGCAGCAAGCTGAGATCTAACATTCCAACTAAGAATGCCACTACACTCTGGGGGATTAAACCTATCAAAGGACACTACCCGTGTGGAACATGCAGAGTCTGCAAACTAACAAAGAAGAGCAAATAAATCGACATTGGCACTACTAAACTATGGCAGCAGAGTTTCTCCAACTGCAACTTGGACCATGTTATTTACCTTATCAGATGCCCCTGTGGCCTACCATATGCAGGCGAAACAAACAGGAAAGTATTGAACATTGAAGCTGCCTGTGCAATAAGGTTGAAAAAGAGCCACTGGTAAAACACTTTATGATGAAAAATCATGGTTGTGAAGACTTCACATGGACAATGTTACAGGTCCTTAAGGGAGACAATTCCACTCAATTGGAAGATAGATTATTATAAAGGGAACAAGAAATGATATAAATCATGAAAAGCAACATCAACAGGCTAAATGAATGTTTCAAATGGCATAAAATGAAAAGATGACAGGCCGGACCTTGAGGAAACGGGAGTTACAGGACCCCACACCTCAACGGATTTCACTTACAACATAACAAGCCCAAGCCACCTAAAGTACAAGAGTGATGGTCCTACTGCACACCCATCATTGTGAAGACCCTGTGAAACCAGCCCTACTGTGATAAGAGCACACAGACCAAGAGGAATACTAACCCACGACTACATACTCAACCCGAGAAGATGGAGTAATGAGGCTCAAGCCTCGGTATCCAAAAATCACAGCTGATGGATAAAAATCTATCAGTAAGAAGAAGTGCCTCCTGCAGATGTTGGCACATCACTTGGAGGGAAGATCCTAACCCCGGGACTAGTAAGAGAATTGTACTCAGCAAAACTTCACTACCCAAAATGCCCATACTCATACTACCTGTCCGACTCCTGGATATCTATATAGATTATTCTGCGTTTGCACCTCACGCCTAGCCACACTGTTTAAAACTGTCTATCCTGCGCTCCACAGTATTTGAAACTCTGAATTTCACTTACACACACCATTCTAAGATGGCGGCCGGCTTTTCTTAAGAGGATATCTTAACAACAGACTAACGAAAAGGCATATCACCATGACAACTGACCAAGCTGGCGGCTGAGCAATTTTGCAGCACCGCGACCGTGGACAACCTGCTTATGAAAAAGAACACAGAACGAGGTTTACAGTGATTTAGCCAAGACGGGTAAGAAGACCCAAGCCCCAGATTCGGGATAGTTAAGGTAAATCGCTTTACAGCGAGATTGTATCGCACACGAGCGACCCGCGCAGACACACCAACTAATCTCGAGCACTCCATTACTTGCAGAGGTACAGCAGCTAAACTGCATTTGGACAATGGCACACCATCCAAATCAGATCCATCACCAGATGTACTACAACAATAGCTGCTATTATTCATCCGAGATGCCGAAGTGTAAAGGACACCTTCTACCTGCCAAAGTGCAATTAAGGTAAAACTCCATAATCATAGTGATGTTGAAATACCTATGAGAGAAATATGGACAAGTATTTAGAACAGAGCATCACTTGTAAATCATGCACTCGCTATACACACAGGAACCTCTGAGATGGAACCCTGGGTTTGATGTTCCACGACCGACTATCAAAGAGAAAATTGATCGTCAGCACTCACATGAAGAGTAACAACGCAGACATTCTAATAGTGCGCCCACAGAACAGGTGGGTACATCTAACCACTCAATATGGTCTGATGTTTTATCTGCCATGCACTATAGAGTCTCGTATACACTAGATAAGAGACAAAGATATTCTGTATACTTTCTTTGCCACAGGCACACAAGTGCCTTGATGCAGTCCTTCTACAACTAAACCTCAAGTTGTACGCCCCCCCCCCAGAGCAAGCCAAGGTAACTAACCATGGACCCTGGTTCTATGTCTCAATAATAGAGCAATAGAGAATATAAGCAATTTTAGCTGACTCTATGTTTTGTTTTATGTTGACAAGCAGTAGATGTTAACAGCCAGACACCGGCCAGGCATTTTGAATAGGAAGCAAACTTGTACTATTTCTCCTGAAGAATGTTTGACATTTGTTATAAGAGGAACAGAAACATGTTGAGATTACAACCTATGGACTAATACATAGTAGAAAGGACTCTATGAGTATAGATTATTAACTTAACCACTGTGTTTGCAGATATTGTGTCCGCTACACATATTTTGTTGAGAAAAACGACCATACAGTGTGTGTTTAATTCCTATTTTTTACACGTACAAATGGTTGCACCCTACCAGTGAATGTAAAGGATTGTGTGACTACTGTACTTTATGCACTTGTTTTAATATTGTGATTGATTTATAATAAAATTGATTTTATATGAAACTAATGGATGACTAGATCCTCCTCTAGTTCCTAGACCTGCCAACATAGTATCTCTATCTCAAACGTCAAATTATATTTACCCTCCCGGAACTAGATAGATAGGGCAATTGACCAGTGCATACCGGGTTTCCTTCCTTACCACGAACATATAACCAATACTACACACAGCCAAGAGGCTGTCAAAATACTTTGGGAAAGCTACTGGTGGGGAAAGCCTCTAACCAATACTACCCACAGCCAGGAGACTATGAGCATACCATAATCAAGACAACCACTGGGAGGAGAAACTCTTCATAAAGCTTTCAAGGTGAGTATCACGGGAATGCTGCGTACCTGCTGGTTTAGCTGAAGATTTTGAAGTGGCCGCCAGGCAGTCTGCTGTATCCAGAAGGACATATGATGCGGGGAACCGGCCCTTCCTCAACCCAAGATAGGTACTCGGTGGAAGATGGACAAACTCCCAATGTCACGATGCGCTCTCCCCTGATTTCTGTGACATCAGGACAGTGCAAGCACTGGCAGGGGAGGCGTGTGTACTGCAGTCCTCCAATTGGCGTGGATGACCAGATGATGATCCGACAAGGAAGAAGTGCTGGATGAGCAGGTCCACGGAATAATGGAAACTGAAGCTGTGACAAACTGGAGATCCGATGCAGGCAAGAAGTTGCAGGTTGAGGAGATGGCGGACCAGACAGAGGCACGCAAACAAGAGTCCAGAGTAAGTTCAGGATGGAGCAGGAGGTAGCAATTCAGGCAGGCGGGTATGAAAACTGACCCAGGCTACGGTGTAGATTCTGACAGGCAGGAATGGGAGGAAACTCAGGGAGCAGGATGATCTTAGGCTGACTGAAAAGGTAAACTGGCCCAGGGAACAGGATAACCACAGGCTGGCAGGAATAGATGACAAGCGCAATGGTAGAGGGTAACCCCAGGCAGATAGAGGCGGTGACTAGCCCAGGAGCTGGATAGCCACAGACAAATGGGAGAGAGCAGATCCAAGGAGCTGGGGAACCACAGGCAGAAAAAGGGGAAGCAGGACCAGGAAACAGGTAAACTCAGGTAAACCCAAGCGGAGCGAGCAACACGTTCCGGACCAAAACACGTTGAGACGCGATTAGGTTCCGATCTCTGCTCCCTTTATGGGGCCGCCAGCACCTGAGGGGTTTGAGACGCAAGCCGCCTCGTCTCCAGGTGCTGACGAGCCCAAAACGAGGCTTGGAGAGCAAGCCTTCAAAGCAGTGAGAGCCCAGCCAACTGCACATGCGTGGAAGCGAGAATACGGTTGTCCGCGCATGCGCAGAGGCATGTCAACACGGACCCTTCTTGGCGGATCTAACGGCGCCCACGCCCTCTGAACGACGGATCCCCAAGCGCGGAAGCGTGGGTAGATCCGCCAAGAAGGAGCAGGGTGAGAAGGTGGGGAGAACCCCGGTCTCTGGGTAAGTGGCGTGACAAAAGCAACAAAAGCGTAAAACCCCTTTTCCGAGATATACATGCCAACAGCCAAGTGACTGTGAAAACATACTAAGGCGAGAAGGGCACAGCTCTTCCTTTTTGGGATTTCAACTGGAGGAAGCTTGTAAACCAAACTGCTATCAGTCAAAAGGTGGTCTAGAAATCAAGGAGAGACCCTTTGAGAATAATTCTTGTACATTTCGTTCTCAGTTTATGGAAAACTGGAACATAAGATGTCAAGAGTGAAGATATAAGAAAAGGCAGTTATTGGCAAACCTCCTCCCAAGAAAGATTGGTGTGGAGGATCTTGGAATTAATACGATCACCAAGTTTGAAATTAGTTGTACGAGTTTTCTTCTTCCTGGCAGGAAAGTATACCAGGAAAGGGCTTATAGTGTTTAGTCCTGACAGGCGAGTGGACCAGGAAAGATGATGGTGGTTTGATATCTTTGTGGCAAAACGATATTTGGAAAGAACCTTTGTTGAATTTAAAGAAATCATGTACTATATAATTTGTTTGACAAGCAGTAGCATCACTGAAACAAGTTGCCTTTGGCTATCCTTACAAAAGTGTTTTTATTTCAAGAAGAAGAATTGAGAAAGATGGAAGTGCTATCTTTACAAGAAGTCGTTTTGTTTGAAGGGAGTGATACAGGGTAGCAGAACACTTGCATTTGACTTTGAACCTGTGGTTTTGAGTAGACATTCAATCATCCTTTCAAGAGGGATACTGTGGAAGACATCGGGCCTCATGCTGACTTTGCCGGTCCGTAAATAAGGGTGCGGGTAAGCTCATCGGCACCCTTGTTTCCGGACTGGCAAACTACAGGTTTGCCTGCCAAAGCCGCTGTGCCCGCCAAGTCTGAACTTGCCTGGCACAGCGGTAACAGCAGGAAAAGCCACCACAGAAGCACTGGCACCGTTAACAACATTGCCTGTGCTTCCTTGTACCTACTCCCATAGAGTCCTATGGGACTCTCTGCAATGGCAATTAACAGAATTACCGGCGCCTGACTTCCCGGCCGCCGGATTTGTAATAGCCCAGTGGCAACGGGACGTCAGGCGCTGGTAACTTTTTACAGGTCCGGCGGCAATCCGCCGATAGCACCAGCAGGGTTACCACCGGACCCATAATGAGGCCCATTGACTTGTTTTGAGTTATCATCAACCAACTGTGGTGAAAAGGACATTTGTTGTATCTCTGAGAAAGACACAGTGGTTAAAAAATACTTTTCTATTTCATTCAGCTGAACTATAATTTAAGTATTCCTGAATTGGTTCAAGGGAAGGGAATACAACCCTGGTCACCAGGAGTGCTTTCAAGAACATTTGAGTTTGGATTTCAGGACTTTTTTGGTTATCAGGTAATATTATCCCCATATATATGGTTGCCGTAAATAATGTCGCCGGGAAAAGGTTGCGGCGATATTATATGGGTGACCATATATATGGGGACAGGGGCAAACAAAAACAACATTTTTTTTTTTTTAAAGAAAAAAAAAGGTTTTGGGGTTGCGGGGGTGTCCCCCGCATGTTCCATGCAATAATGTCGCCACAAAAAACGGCCATTTTTCGGCGATATTTTTGCATGGCGAGATTTTTGTGGCGACATTATTACATGGAACCCTTTTTTGTTGAACCAAATGTCAGCCATATTTTCCTTGTATAATTTTGTTGTATGTATAAGTGTGATGGCCAGAGATATTTTGGACACTAGGTCATTTTTCTTTAGTTTTAGTCTGCTAGGCAGCCACCTCTCTATTAGGGTAGGGATAATTGGCTGTTCATCCAAACGCCTTTTTATTTTAAATAAATGGCAAACCCTGAGAAAACCTAACCTTTGTGGCCATCACGCATTTCTGACCCCCCACATTAGAAATAAGGAGAGCTGCATGTGTGAAATTGCTTTTACTAATAGAAGACTGTTGCATGTTAGTTAAAGTAATCCCCATGCAACGTATATGGGGAAGTTTCATTGTTTCTCATGTCCTGGGCGCTGCACAATTCTGTACATTTAGAGTATTTTGTCAGTGACCCAGGTATCTGAAGTATTCAATAGATCTGTGTTTCTATGTAACCAGAGCAGGAATAACCAATGAAGGAAACTGTACATGTTGTGAGGTTAAATAGTCTGTGATCTGTGGTATCCTAAACCAACTAGTGTTTACAATTTATGTTAAAAGGAGAATTGTTAGGAAAGAAAAGCATTTCGGCCACGGATTGAGGTGGCGTAATTTGTGGTTTTGTACAAATATACTGATTCGTGGCTTATTTATGGCACCTATGGCACAGGGGTGAGAAATCTACATGGTTCTGTACGAGTCACAGACAAGGCTAGATTGACTTACGTGGCAGGTATATTGGGGAAGTGCTTCTGATTGTGGGCGAACTGAATTCCCTGTATTCATTGTTTTCCATTAATATATCCAACAGGACTGTCTAAGCTTTTAGAAAGGGCCCTTCTCACCCGCTTCTGCAACTTTGACTCTCAAAGGAACCTTTTCCTCAACAAACCATTTGGATTTCAGATAGAGCATGTGATAAACCATCAGCTACTTAGAGTGGTGGACAAAATGACCCTATGGATTTCATAAAGTCTTGCCAATAACATCCCTATGGATCCAGCATCTTCACCAACAACATCCCTATGGATCTTCACAAATAAGACCTTGCGCTGTATGCAGATGACGTCACAGTGGTGAAGAACCTACAAAAACCCTTGGACAGTATGTCGACATTGTTTAGTGACTGACAGATTGCATTGAACACCTGCAAGGCTACTGTTACGTTGTTCACCAAAAACACCATCAGGAGCCCCCGCATATCGGCCTCAACGGAGAGAGAACATCAGGGGGAGAGGAGCAGCAATTACCTGCAAGTGACCCTGAAGAGCAGGCTCACCTGCAGGAGCCACATTGAAAACAAAGAACAGAAAGCTTCTAGTAAGCTTACAGTGCTGTGCCCACTCTTGAAGTCAATGGCTATGCCTATCCAGAGTAAAGTCAACATCTACAAAGTAATTAGTAGACCCACCCTGACATATACTTCTCTGGCATGGAGCACCTGTGCAGACGCACGCTGGAGGACTCTGAAAAAGGTGCAAAACAAAGCCCTCAGGATATCGACTGGAGCCCAATTTTTTATAAGAACAGCACACCTGCACAGGGAGTTGGGCATTGAGATGTTGGATGAACATCTAGCGGAGCTAAACAGGAATTTCTGCCAAGGACTGCGTTGGAACACAAATCCTATTATCAAGAAACTTGCTACAATTACTGCAAATCCTTTCAACCTCTTCCCGCAGCCTATCACAGCTCTGACCCTATAAAACCATCTCTACTGTGCCAAGACAACACAGATCAAGAAGCAATCCAAACTGGGACTACACTTTCAACGAGAGAAATTGGAGTAAGCCTCGGTATCCAACAACCCCATTGACAGATCAAAACGGTCAGCAAGATAAAGAATGAGACGGCCTTCCCTGCTCGTCACAGCAGATAAGTACTCTCAATGGCATATTCCTGTTTCTCTTTGTACGCATCAAGCTATACAATTACTGCTTTGTTGAAATACACAGTTATAGTTCTGCGTGGCTGGTATTCAGAGTGCTACAGTCGCATACTGGCGTGTTCTGTGCTTACGGGGCTGGCGGCCCGAGTTCAATGCCCGGGATTAAGCTATGAATGCTCATTGCAGAGCAATAAAATTAACCAGTGGCTGCTCTAGTCCATGCGTTCACTGCATTTCTTTTCAGGTATGGAGAATTAAACCCTTAATGTTTGGAGTCCGCGGTTGCGTTGCTCCTGAGCAGTGAGGCGATTCTGCTGCTCTATTAAACATAACCACTGTGTACCAGGGGCGCTGTTGCGCACGTTGGAAATGGCCGCCTGATCTGGGATGCCAGAGATACGGCGCGATTCAGATTGACCGGTGCACGGAGGGACAGAAATCCGGAGGCGAGCTCCAGAGCAGTCTACTACAGAGCCGCGGCGCGGCTGAAACGCCTGGGCCCAAAGGGGGAGGAGCTTGGTGCTGCTCGGCCCTGACACTCTTCTGGTGACACGTTACAGCATCTGGGCTACCGCGACGTGGACGACTCTCCGGTCCGTACCTGCCCGCGGCCCGACCCAGCCCCGGTAGTGGTTTCCGCAGTTGCTGAGCCCCAGAGAACTCCTTACGAACCCTACAGTGCGGTGCGGGGCGAGGCATCCGATGCAAATTGCAGTACGCGGCCTGAGGAACTCTGTGGTAGTAATACCTGCGCTGACGACCGGTAAGGAGGCGAGGCTGGGCAGAGAGGGAGCCCCCGCGGGGTGCCACATGGTCGGCCGGGGTAGCGGCTAAATCGGACCCGCAATCACCCTTGTTGAAGCGGTAGGCTCCAGTGCCCGACGGGCAGCCGCCGGGCCGGCGAAGCACACCCAGGGCGGGTGACCAGATGGGGTGTAGGCCCTGGTGCTGGCGGTGGCACGGGACCCTTACTGGAAAACTGTAGAACATTTGGGATACAGTATACTGCACCACCTGGAACGCCATTCATCATGGGGGAACCACAGAGGCCGGCAAAAGGCTCCAAGACTCCGGGGAAGCTGAGGAAGGGCCCCATGGATACCTACACGGGGGGTCAGGGTCAGGCCGCATCGGCTGACACCCACGCGGCCGACACCGAGAACCCTGCTGCTGAACCCAGTGAGAATTTAGACAACCTAACAGCTATAGTCCAAAATGGGTTTCGCTCAATAAACACAAAATTGGATGACATAGTCTCTACCATCGGCTCCTTAAAGGCTAGAGTGGAGAAGGAAAGCCTACGCATAACGGAAACTGAAACCCGCATCAGCACTAATGAAGATACTATCTCGCACCACAGCCGTGATATCATCCAAATTAAGGAAAGCATGACGAAGCTACAGAACAAGTGCGAGGACCTAGAATCGCGCTCCAGGCGCAATAACATTCGTGTCGTAGGCGTAGCGGAATCATTTGGAAAGGGCCAAATGTCGAAACGTCTTGAGACACTGCTTAAAACCCTATTCGGACTGGATGCTTTCTCTGAACAATTTCTGGTGGAACGAGCACATCGTACGCTGGCCCCTGCAACTAAACTAGGCGCGCCACCACGAGCTATAATTTCTCGGCTCCTCAACTATAAAGACAGAGGCACAATCCTACGAAAAGCGAGAGAGGCGGGCACCCTTCACTATGAGGAAAGTCACATACATTTCTATCCTGATTTCTCCTCTGGAGTTCAAGCGAGCAGAAGGTCCTATAAGCTAGTTAAGAAGCTCCTAAGAGAGCGCCAGATTCCATACGCACAAAATACGGCAAAAATGAGGCTTCAACATGCGGGCAGGGCCCATTTCTTCGAGTCCCCAGCGGAGGCCATGCATTATATTGAAACTTCCATACCCCTTCCTCCCAGAGGGGGCAGACCAGCACAAAACAACAGGCCCAGACCTGTGGAATGAGAAACACTTGTGTGTCGACCCTGGTTGGGCCCGGGGCCCAGATGAGTAACTGATTAAGGTACACCAGGCACTTTGGTTGGTGGAGTTGTTGGACCTGATCGGCGGCCATGTGAAGCAACATGGCCACCCGTGGAATGTTCCATAAGTTTGATGGGGTACATCGTCAAGTTGGGGGTGGTAATGAGGGGGGGCGGGTGGGACAGGGTGAAGGGGCTGTTGCGTTCAGTTGTTGGATGGATTTATGGTGGCATTTTGTTGAGGATTTTGGCTACCTTCCAGAGCTACCTCTAAATGGAGGGTGGAATGGGACGACCTGTTGGTTGAAAAGTAAAGTTTTGGTCACGTTTGGGCTGGCACTGATTGTATGGCACGAATACTGTGAACTTGTCAGATTTGACAATGGCTAATGCTCCATCGCGGGTCCCCGGTGGTGGGCTACAGGTTAAACTACTGACGTGGAATGAGAGGGGGTTGAACAATCCAGTTAAGGTTAGGAAGATCTCCAATTACGTCTCCAGGCAGTAATCCCCAAATACTGATGTTGCAGGAGATCCATGCAGTGGGGACGGGTAATTCTCACATCCTGCCCGGGTGGGGTCCCCCGAGGTTCCACACGGACTACTCAACTCAGTCCAGACGGGTTCTCACCCTTATTCACCCAGGCCTTGGGTTCCGGGTTGGAGGTCACAAGGTCGATCCCCAGGGGAGATTTGTCATGGTTTGGAGGGAGGTGGCTAACCAACAGCTTCTCCTGGTCAGTACATACGGCCCCAACATCGATGACCGAGCCTTCTACTTGGATATATATCAGATGGTTATATCACTGGATGTTTCGGGTGTCTTGTGGTGGGGGGGGACTTCAACTTGGCCATTGATCCTCTACGGTGATGAGACCCCCAAGCAGGACAGCACTGAATCTTAGACATGTCATTGCACAGCTCTCACTGGTTGATGCGTGGAGGGAGGTCCACCCGGGCAGTAGAAGATACATGTTTTATTCCTTGGTACATGATTCCGAGTCAAAGATTGATTACTGGTTGGTCTCCATGCCCATGACGCCCTCGGTTGAGCGATGTGAAATCCTGCCCTGCACCCTCTCAGATCACTCCCCACCCAGTATTGTTGGAACTACTATTCCGGAACACCCCACATCCCTTCAGGAGGTGGAGGATGTCTGGTGGAATGTTATGTACCCCGGGGTAGTGGAGTCACTCCATGTTGAAATTTCGGAGTTTCTGTCCAATAATATCGGATCGGTCGGCAGACTCTCGACAGTGTGGGAATCATTCAAGGTCTGGATGAGGGGTTTGTTGATGTCTAGAACTATGGGTATGTTGAAGGCTGTGAGGTCCGAACTGTCGTCTGTTGAAGGAAAGTTAGATGCACTTGAGAAAACATATTCAAATACGCAAGACAAGACAGTACTAGCTGATATACACACACATCTCCAGGAATTTGACAAGCTTACACTGAAGGAGGTCCGATATGTGGCGGCCCCGATTTGGGCGCTCAGGTACGGGGAGGGCAACAAGGTTGGCAGGGCACTCTCCAACCTAATTAAACACGATAAACAACCCACACAGATCACAAGTATACGCACGCAACAGGGGAGGGTTCTCCTTGGGGATAAGGACATTAATGGGGAATTTATGGAATTCTATAAGAGGCTATATTCAAACCAAGATAAGAAAACATCCGCAGAAATCAAGACCTATCTTGAAGCCCTCTCCCTCCCTAGACTCCCTGACGAAGTGCGCCTGGCGATGGATCAGCCGGTAACGACGGAAGAGATTGGGGAAGCAATCAAGGATCTGTCAACAGGCAGGGCACCGGGGTTGGACGGGTTGGGCGCTGAATTTTACAAGGAGTTCTGTGAGGAACCTGTGCCAATACTATTACAAGTGTGGGAGGAGGCATTCGAATCCGGCAGATTGCCCTCAACTATGAGAGAGGCCATAATAGTGGTACTCCACAAGCTCAGGCGACCACCACAGGACGTTTCGTCCTACAGGCCCTTGTCACTCATCAACACGGATGCTAAAATCTTTGCAAAGGTCCTGGCGAATCGCCTTCTGCCAGCAGTCCCAACCCTAGTCCATCCCGACCAGAATGGGTTTGTCCCTACTCGATCTACAGCCCTAAACCTCAGACGACTCTTTGGTATTATGGCACAGATCGACCCCGCGAGGAGCGCAGTGGCCATATCCCTGACGCTGAAAAAGCGTTTGATTCGGTATCGTGGGTCTATCTCCTTTCGGTGCTTGAGGCGTTTGGGGTGGGTCCCACCTTTATACGATACTTAAAACCCCTATATACGGAACCTGGGGCCCGTGTCCTGACCAATAAAGCCATTTCCGAGATGTTCCTCCTGGAGAGGGGGACCAGACAGGGGTTCCCTTTTTCACCCTACTATTCGCACTGACCATTGAACCTATGGCGGCCGCTGTCCATCTTAGACACTCAGACAAAGGGATCACAATGAAGGGTTCCACCCAACTAATCTTGTTTTACGCGGATGACACATTGCTATATATCAGGGAGCCTGAGGTAAATATAACACCCATCATGACAGAGATCCAGGGGTTTGCAGAGTATCATGGGTATACTATAAATATGTCCAAATCGGAAATATTCCCTCTACCACCTGCCACCCGATGCCCTACAGACACAGGGGGACTCAAGTGGTCCGAAGACCACATTAGATACCTGGGAATACTGGTCTCCAGGAACAAGCTCACACTCTATGCAGATAACCATGAGGGGTCCCTGCAGGCCTTAGGCTCCAAGCTTCAGATTTGGGGGAGGCTCCCAATTTCCTTAGCCGGCCGCGTTGCCATACTTAAAATGGTGGTCCTCCCTAAACTTTTATACTTATTTGTCAATATTCCTACATGGCCGGGCAGGGCCTTTTTCTCCAAGCTCATATCGATGGTGGTAACATTTCTCTGGAACGGTAAGACAGCTAGGATTAGCTGGAAGAAAATGACAGAACCCTATTCCTCTGGAGGGATAGCGGCTCCCGATTTTGAGCTTTATTATTACGTCTCCCAAGCCCCATTTGCGAAATATTGGTATAATGACGAGAACAGTACACCCCATGCATGGATAGAGGAACATACCACACATCCCATGGATATACAATCAGTTATTTTCGATCCAAAGTATAAAGACACATGTGCATATAATCCGGTTAGCTGTACAGTCAGGGCATGGATGGCTATATTCAAGAGGCTGGAAGTGGAGGTCCCCTACAATCCAGAGGTACCGCTTTGGGACTTCCTGGGTATACCCCCCACGCATGACGCTAATATACAGGAGTCCTGCGACCCTAACGGGGAAATGAAGCTGGGTGACATGTTTGTTAATGGTGTTTTTGTGGACCGGGGTCTCTTTGAGGGCACTGGGGGTTGGACCCCTGAAAACGTTGCAATATTACCGTATGAGGTCTGCATTCCAGAAGAGGAGGCCTCTCTTCCCGGATGAACCCCCACCTCATCCATGTGTGCAGTTAGTAACATCTAAAAATGGCCTGGGGATTTATAGGTTATAGGTTATACGCAGCTGTTCAAGCTCATACCCCCACATTGAATCAGATAAAGGAGCAGTGCGAAGCGGATTTACAGGGGACCATTGAAGAAAAGAAATGGGCCAGCTATTGTGCGTTATCCAAGAAGGTCTCGCTTAATGCTGGCCTAAGGGTGATCCAATTTAAAATCCTGAACAGGCTACATTATACACCAGCCAAAATCGCAAGGTTTGCACTAGACACCTCTGACATTTGTCCTAAATGTAATGCTCCTCAGGGCGGTGACTGAGCTGCTGGAAGAAATCACTGAAGGGCCCGTTCAGATTCTACCTATATAATATGATTACTGATGCTGACTTGTCGTCATAATATTGCTATGTGAAATGTAACAGATATTTTACTCCTGATGTAACAGTTAAACAGATGTGCTGTGGTGTAACAGCCTATACGTGACCACTAATAAAAAATAGTTTAAAAAAAAAAAACATATCCACTGTGTCTTTCTTGACAACAAGTATCCTGTATGGTTCAGGTTACATATACAAAAAGCAGTGCTCCCACGCCATGATACAGTTCACCAGGTAATGACGTCGAACATTTTAGCCCAATCGTTTGGTTGATTACCCGCTCCTCCCCCAGACCAGTCTGAAGAGCAGATACACAGATGGCAAATTATAAACTAAGCTCATGCTCCCGCATGCTAGAGGGGTGGTATCATGTTGACTTTGCCATGGGAGCGGGAGGTGGCCGTTGGGTAAAGGGGAACTAACGTGAAGCAGCCCGTGTCCGTCTCTCTTTGCTGCGACACAGGCGTTCCAGGGCCTACCTGCGCCGTAACATTGGCGACGAGGAGGGCGGCCGGGAACGCGCGGCCACTCTCGTAGAGAGAGTGAAGAGTGCGAGGGCTCGCATCTTACGCGAGCAGGCAGAGGAGTGCCCCGAGGACAGGACCCGACCGGTGCACAGGCCCACGTCAGTGAAACCTGGGCTGCACGGAGCGGAGAAGCTCCACATCAGCACTTGTCTGCTCCCACACACACAGTAAGTGATACGCGTGCCCCGCCCAACATTCCAAAGGAACCCTGTGGATGGTGCTCGTGCCACTATTGGCAGCCATCAGGGTTTGCTGATTACTGAAACACTGAGGCCTTGAGATCTCAAATCATATCCGGATATGAATCGCTGGCATTCCGAAGGAAACTACTCCAAAAGGCACGCACGCTGGAAGAGATCCTGGTGCTCGCGAGGGTCGAGAGGGCCATAGACTCCCAGGTAGAGAGCTTTGGAGGCGCAAATTCAGGGGAAAACTTGAACAGGCTCCAGCTAGAAAAGAAGGCAGAGTAGCTCTTTTGCTACAAGTGCGGGTTTGAATACGCCCATGAAGGGACATTCCCAGCTATTGGACAACGCTGTGCATCGTGTGGCAAGGAAGGGCATTTCAAAGCAGTATGCAGACTATTCAAGGATAAGGGGAGGGATAGACCCAGAGACAACCCTTCCAGGTCCAAAGCGCGAAGCATGGGGCCATCTAACCCCATCCCGGCTACAAGCACGCAAAACATGACTACCCAACCAAATCCTGAGCCACATGAGAGACTCAAGGGAGGACAAGCAAAGGAGAGAAAGAAGAAGACACGTCATGCGTGCAAGACCAGAGCGCAGGTCAAGACGCCACATGCGTTGCCTAGTGGAGCAATCACCCACAGACTCAGACCCCAGCTCACCGGGGAGCGATCAGAAGAAGAGAGCATACGTGTATTCCCTAGGCAAGCCCACCGCCACGGCGCACAGCCCTACACACATCATCAAACTCAACTAGCAACCGACCGAATTTCTCATTGACACTTGAGCCACGGTAAACGTGGTCAGTGAAAAGATATACAACAAATTACCCCAGAAGCCAAAGCTACACCCTGCAACTGTAGACATCTACGCCTATGGTGCAAAGGCACCCCTAAAGTGCCTGGGCCAATTCGATGGTCTCTGTCACTACAAAGGACACAAAATGAAAATACTGATAAATGTTCTGGCCACCGAGACAGACAGCGGCTGTGTCCTAAGCTTCAAAGCTGCTGCTGACATGGGGCTCATTCACTTCTTGTATAACATAATGGTTCACAAATACATTGACTGTGTGGAAATGGTCAACAGCTTGTACCCCCTCAAGGCTTCTTGAGATCGTTAGAGAGAAGGTTGAGAAAGCAGAAAACATGGCCTACTACGACCCCACACGTAAGACTGAACGAACCATGGATGCCAGTCCTGTAGGTTTGGGAGCCATACTGGCCCAAGTTGATCCAAGAGACCCCTCCCAAACACATATCATTGCGTATGCCAGCCGGAGTCTGTCCACCACTAAGCAGGCATACTCTCAACCGGAAAAAGAAGGGCTTGCAGTCGTATGGGCATGTGAGCATTATCATTTGTTTCTGTACGGGAAACCGTTCCGAATCATCATGGATCACCAAGCCCTGCTGTTCCTGTATGGGAATCCCCAGGCAAAGATGGCACCCCGCATTGCCCCGTGGGGGTTGAGACTACAGGACTATGTATTCGAGATAGTACATTGGCCAGGGAAAGGGGAAAACCCTGCAGACTTTCTGTCCAGGAAGCCCCGGGAGAGGTGCGCACCAGAGCCCTCCATGGCAGACAGGTACCTCAGATACCTCATACACCAGACCACGCCGAAGTCCCCCGCATACCGCAAGGCTTCTTGAGTAGAGGAGGTTGCAGGTAAGGCATACAGGGTAGTAAAGTACGCCACCCAAGCCTGGGTAGGGACTGCAAAAGCCTGTCAAGCCAATTGCGAAGCAACAACCGCTTGATTAATCACTGCCCACATTTTCGCAATGTTTTTGCTGGCCAAGATCTTTAACATGTTTGTACCATCTTCTTGGTACAAAATCGCTCGATTATTTTTAGACCAGTTCCTATAGGTGGTTCTTAGTTTAGTAATTCGCTGTTTTCGCAGATGGGCCTGTTCATTTTGGACTCGTCTCAAATCCGTGCAGAGCTGTGTTTTCTTTGCTTTAACCTAGCTATCAAACCCATGAAGGTGTTGAATGGGATGCATGAACTTGTATTTTTGCTGCTGGAACACTAGGAACAGATCAGATTGGACGCTTGTCACATTCTCTGGCTGTACGTCCATATCGGGCAGCCCTAATCTTAACAATCGTTCAAGCTGATATACTTCTGAATCCGATCATCAGAGATTATTCCTGCCCGCCTTCATCACACAGCTCCCTTTCAGGGAAGTGTTAGTAGGGTGGCTAAGCCTCAAGCAGTCAACCCACTTTGCTACAAGGATGTTATGATCACTCGCAGCTGTTTCCACAACCTCAAAGCTCGAGATTACGGGCCACAGGCCCTCATTCACATAGATGTAATCTATAATTGAGTTACTGTCTCCTTTTTGCCATGTTGGGACCGGAGGGATATCAGATTCAAAGGCCCCATTAAGTACCACCAAACCTCTTGCTTTAACCAATGAGGACCATCTACCAAATCTCAATTTATTGCGGTTGCTTAGTTCAGACAGGCAGTTTAAATTCATGTCGCCTGACAGCACCAAGGCCTTCACATTTGGGGCAACCGCTAACAGGTCCAACATAGAATTTAAGTCATGAAAAAAGGTTTCGTCCGACATGGCAATCGGGTTCCAGTAAACGTTGACAATTGCATAACCCATCTCCCCCACCATAACTTTGACCAACAGCATATATTTATTGGGCATTGCCCACAGTTCAGATGTCAAGCCTCTGCCCATTTTCAATGCTAATAATAACCCTGAGATTGGTCGTCCTACCACCGGTTTTAGGGCTGGATTTAAGGACACATCATGATTCACCCAACTGGGTGCAGTGGTCTGCCATGTCTCTTGCAAGAGTACTATGTCACTTCTAATCAACACAGAATGAACATTATTTAGGAGATGAGTAAATCCTCTAGTATTCCAGCTTGATAATGTAACAAGATTCTCTCCCACCCCCTCCTCGCATTAATTCTGGTGACTTAAACGCTGAGGTCTACCAGCATCCTTCATCTTCTGGGGGATCATTGCTCTATTATTTTCAGCAAGGCGACCCTTTTGCAAGGTCTTGTGGGCTTTTAATTTGTTTTGATTAAACGTTGGCTTTGACTCTGTATACAGAGCGAAGCCCAACTTTATCTAGTTCCGGTTTGGCCTGCCAGATTACATTTTGAATTACTCTAGACTTTACCCAGATTCCTACAGAATTTAGCTGGCCTTTCACTGTGAACTCCACTAGAGCCAAGTCCGAGGATACAATATCTTCCAATAGTGGGATCTCAGAATATATAGCCATCACTGCACGTCTGTTTAAATCGTATTGTATAGATGGCGGACTCCTGCAGGCAAGAACCAGTGAGTATGGAGCCGGCAGTTGTCTATGTGGTACTTTATAAGCCATCCCTGACCCATGTACAGATTGAACCAGATGGGACGGTACAGGTCTTTGATTACTTGGTGCTTGCATCTTGTTAAGGGTTCTCTCTATTAAGCTCCTGATGGCATCTGACATGTGCGCCAAGTCACCAACCTTTTCTTTTTGGGCACATTGCTCTTGATTTTGTGCCAGGCCTACTAAGGGTACCACTTGTGGCTGAGCGTAATTTGTCCTCGCTTCCGCCGCTTTTTTCTGACTTAGGTCAATTACGGGCAATTTACAAGATACCCCACTCTGGATCGCCACAGGGATCTCTAGTCTGACTCCACGCTCCCCCATTTTAGATTCATTTACCTCCTGGCAAGTTGTCTTATGAGCGGGGAAGGTGAGCGGAGCAGGGCCAATGCCAGCCATATAGGCGTCAACCGGTTTCCGTATTTCGGCCCTCTGCACCTCTAGGTGTGCATCCACCGTTTTAGTAGCATTACTCGACTGTGCGGAGACCTCCTTTGGAGGAATCTGCTCTGCATTTTCTACATTGTTATCATCTCTACTATTTTGCTTTTTTGATAGGGCTTTCATTAGTTCCTTCAATGGGGGTACTCCATTGCATGAGCCGGGACAAACTTAAGAGACTCATTTCGCTTCCCTTGGGCCATCTGTTGATATTTTAGCTTAATTACCTGTGATGAAGATGGGGCATTCCGTTTCGGGACAGAGATAACCTTAAAGAACTGTTTCACCGAGGAGTTGCCTATCTTTTTTGGCATTTGTTGGTTTTTAGGTAGTTTTGTATTCTCACTTGGACTTCTTTTTTTACCACTTTTCCCAGCTGGCGCAGAGGCCAATAACACCTTATTCGGGCTTACCCCGTTGCATTGCTCCACCGAGAGCCCAACTGCATCTCCACTTGTACACTTGTGCTCACGACCCACCTGCATCTGAGGATCAGCCTCCACTTCATAAATAATTTTCTTAAAGCAAGGTACCGCTGACTTAACTACCTGGCTATACTGTTTGAAACCTAATTGGTTCAACCAATGATTCAATGAAAAATAATGATCAAATCATTCACATTTAGTGCCAGAAGGAAGCACACAGAAAACCAAGCAGGTGTTGTAGTTCAAATAAAGGTCATCTATTTACTTTTTTTGTAAACCTTTTGTGGACATGTAAAACAGAAAGAAAACACAAACTAGGAGAAATGGTACTGGAGACCTAAAAACACATGATTAAACAAGGCAATAAAACAACGAGATTGGTAGCAAAAAGATTTGGGTAGAATGTAACCCCAACATTGGAAATATCTGTGATGGGAAATGATAGTAACTCATAATGAGCAAAAATAGACATATTCAATAGCAAAACATTTTTGTCATGTAAAGACATGAATGAAAACATTCAAACGAGAGTTATTTTATACCAAAGCGTTTTACAGAAACTAAGTAAACAGATTCTGTTGCGTTAATAAATGAGAGCATTCAAAAGAAAAAGAAAAAACGTGTATCTCATTTAATAACATTCAAAGAAAAAAGCATTTTCATCATGTGCCAAATGGTGCAAAGGTGCAACAACCTATTTATGTTGCAATTCCTGAGTTTTCAAAGTCTATTCTTTGGTGTTAGAAAGAGTCCTTAATCAAAAAATGATTATAACTTGAAAGGTCCTTGATCGAAAAACAATTTGTGCCTTGATCAGAGACAAGTTGTGCCGACGCGACACGGGGCCGGTTGATGTAGCAAGGTATATTGACCATTGCAAATGGGCCAATGGAGGAAATAATGTGTGCCCCCTTGTCAGGATTGCATTTCAGCGGCGAAGTTATAGGAATTAAAGATTGCCGTCTTCATCAGGGTGAAGATTACGAACCCTGTAAGGTAAAAGAGACAAGACAAAGCACTCGCTGCGGAAGGAAGCAATTTACCACGGGAGCTTGGAAACCCCTTTCTCTCACTGGTGTGTCCCACACACAACACCGCTGTCGCAGTGGGGGAGATCCACGGGAACATGCCAAGTTAAGCCGGTTTTGTTGAATATATATATATATATATATATATATATATATATATAAATATATTATAGTGCTGCGATAAGGCGAGTATCGAGATACATAGTAAACCAAAAAAATGAATTGCTAATAACTTTTGACTTGCTTGACTTATTTGGCTGAGATTTTGAAAACAGAACGTTTGCCACACAGTTTTGGGAAAGATCTATTTAAAAACAAAAAAGTTATTCCGAAAGTAAATAAAAACACTGTTTCAGCATAGTCCCCATTCTTTTTCCCATCAAGAAAAATATTGCTCCATTGCACAGCCAAAACTGCTGGATGGAAATGGACCGGGTATGAAACAACTTGGAAAAGAAGCCTTGACTCGATTTCCATCAGCGGTATGGGGTTATTCTGTCCAGTAGTTAAAATATTTGACAGAGAAGGGTATGCCCCCTTCTCCCAAAATTATAGCTATATCTACTATAGTGCTTTGCAGCAGAGAGGTTCAGAGGCATTTCAGAAATGAAAAAGCAGACATTTCCCCCCAAATTCTATTGCTAATAACTTTTGACTTGCTAGATGGTTTTGGATTACATTTTCCAAACGAAAGGTTTGTCAAGGGCCCAATCAGTGTCACAGTTTTCAACCCATTCATTTTGCCATAGAGAAAACTTGGAAGTTTTTCGAACAGCCGTAGCGTGAAAATCCCTAGGCATATATAGAGCAAATAAGAAGCAACTTGGACACAAAGCGTTGACATAAATGTCTTGACCGGTTCGGGGTAAATCCATTCAGTAGTTTTTAAAATATTTCAAATGACAAATGATCAGGGTGAACCCGTAACCACAATGACGCTCGAAAATGGTTTAATACGGATTTTCACAATGACAAAACATTACACGATTTAGACAATTTGGTCAGTGCTGACACATTCCCAACATTTAACATGCACTGTACTTAATAGTAATCATGACACTTGGTACAAAAGAGTTTTTCATAGACTATTCCTCTACCTTGAAAAGTAAGTACGGGAAAAGATTTCATACATGTTTTTAACACCAAAACAGTGAGTGCCCACTCTCTATCATGAGCACTGTGCAGTTTAAAAGTCAACAAATCTGTGTTTTGGCCTAGAACATATTCTGTGTGCTGCATATTTATTAGGACTTCATCAGGACGGAGAATTGATGCCTGGTCTCAGGTTGGCTGTGCTGCAACACAAATGTAATTATAATGAATGCGGCTCTATGTATGGTAACATTCCTTTAAAGTGCTCAAAAGTAGCAAAAAACAAGGCCCTCGAGAGGGTGCACTTAGCATGCCTTTATGCGTAAGCACTTAGATTCAATTATTCAAATATGCCATGGGCATAACGATCTCCCCGTGGTCCATCTGGGAGTTCTATAAAGAATTGATATAGTGGCCTTTGTTCAATACATTCACTCCTATTAAGTAATCATGTCTATACATAGAGAGGTGTGAACCAGATGTGACACTTACCAGACTGGTAAACGATATGAGCCCTGCAAGGTTCTGTGTGGGTACCGTCTGGTTAACCACGATGGGGTCCGTGCATGATCACAGTTTCACCCAGTGGGTTGTCTAGAAAAATGACATATGAGAGCATGAGTTATTACCCCAATCTATTGGAATGTTGTCTTACAAGGAGCCCAATCACAGGGTGAGTAAGAATGTGGCGGGATGCGGCAGCAGCCTCGAAAGGGGCCTGCATCTCAGTGGTTTGGTATTCATGAAAGGTGACCTCGGCTGAACGTACACAAGGACGGAATTGTCCCAATCGTGCACGTGCGTGTTTGGGTGAGGCTCCTGTCCATGCTCGCAAGGCGATGGGGAGACTATCTCCTTACCTCAATAAGGGAGAGATTGTGGATATAAGACTCCATGCTCGTCCGATCGTGGTGCATAAATCTGGACACAGTACTCACCTTGGAGCTGTTTGTATAGAACTGCTGTCATTGCAACTTTCCAGCACACCGCTCTCCCGGCCCCTGTTATGGCAACGGTAGAGAGCCGCTTGTTCCCAGCCTGTGCGAAATCGGCCATCTTGGACTATGCTATTAATTATGGGAGCCAGCGCTGTGCGGCACGATCATGCCTAAAAAATAGAATTGACTAGTTGCTAGGAGTGGGAAGACAGTGGTATGGTTGGCCCACAATTGGTGAGGCTTCTGATGTGTGCCACAAAAATAAAGAATGTGTGTACGAGTGCTGCACGAGTGCTGCATGGTGATGGAACCTGCAGATCGAGTGTTGCAAGATTGATTTGCCACCAAACACTGGTCATACAGTCAATAAATGTACCATGACACAGAGGGTCTACCTATCGTGCAGGCTCAATTGTGCGAGTAGCTGCAAACAGGTAGTGTATGTGCCTGAGGCTGTCATACATTGATATTTATTACAAGCTCAAGTTGGATCATAGTGAAAGCAGACAAGTTGGTGTAATTCTGCTTACATTGATATTCATCATACTGTGTATCAACCTATCTCCCATAACAATACAGCGTGCACACACTATGAAACAGTTGTAGAACCTGTTTACATTGCTTCGCATATCTCTTTACAGCTAATGATACAGGCATGGATGGTACTAACATTGTTGCTCAATGGGCACGGAGAAGTAGTGTTCTTAGGAGATGGAGACAGCCCCTGTCGGGAGATAGTGTGAATAAGCTTACTGATTCCATAGTCCCTGCCATTATATGGCTACGTTAAGGCTGTGGCGCACACTATCCAGGCAAAAGATCCACCTTTGTTCCAGTTCTCCTAGGCATCTCTTACTGGGACTGACTGTAGTACAACCATTCTAGGTCCTGATCTGTATGTCCCATTTGTTTAAAATGGTCTACCAGGGGTTTGTCAGCTACAGAATACCGAATACATGACCTATGTTCTGAGATCCTCTGTTTGATGGTCCGCTTAGTTTTCCCGATGTATACTAAACTGCATGGACACAGAATGGCATATATAGCCATTTTGCTATTGCAATTTTTGTGGGGTTTCATCTCCCAATGGACCTGGCCATAATCTAATAGTTTGGTGTCTGTGAACTGGCAAGTTACGCATTTGCCGCATTTATGATGTCCTCTGACAGGTGGAAGACCCCATGTAGATTCCAAAGAAGTCTTGGTCTTTGTTTCTCGATATATGTGCGGACCAGGTGTTTCACAGGTTTCTGTTCTTTTTATAGGCATGAAACAATTTGTTTGACAGAGTACCATTGTTCTTGAAGCAGAACCAATGCTTATTAATGGTATTTTTTGTAATGTTGCTGATTGGACTGAACATGGTCACGCACACCAGTCTTTTCAGTGGTTCCTTTTCTTTGTTGTCCAAACATATTTCCCTCGGGGTGTTGGCTGCTCATTTGCGAGTATGTTTGACAGCTCTCTTGGGGTATCTTCTTTGTAGAAGATGTTCTTCTATTTCTTCCAAGGTTTTTTTTGAAGGTGTCTAGATCGGTACAGTTTCTACTGATGCGCAGGAATTGCCCATAGGGCAAGCTCTCCGTTAAACCTGCTGGGGGCAACTGCCCTAGTGAAGTAGACTGTTACGATCAGTACGTTTCTGAACAAGTTCGGTCTTGAGTCCAATCCCCGATTTATAGATATGGAGGTCCAGATGATCTATGGCATGGTAATCCCATGTCATGGTGAATTTAATGTGGCTATTATATAAGTTAATCCAGGCTACGAAGGTCAGTAGTTGTTCTTTGTTACCCGTCCAGATGAGGAGGACATCAGCAATGTATCGTCGCCATAGTTGAATGTACGATTTGTGTAGATTGGTCTCTGCGTAGATATATTTGGTCTCATAGTCTGCCATATACAGGTTGGCCACATCAGGTGCAAAAGTGGCTCCCATGCACACCCCTTTAGTCTGTTTGTACAATTTGTTTTTAAAAAGAAAGAAGCTTTCGGTCATTGCTAAACCGCTGTATTCCAGGATGAAGTCTGTTGGGACACTAATGGAGTCTTCTCTGGTGTCAAGGAACGATCGTAGAACTTCCAAACATTCTGTTTGAGGGATGGATGTATAGAGTGCTTCGACGTCCACGGTTACCAGAATGCATGGGACATCAATGAGGATGGTGGCCAAAATATTGATGACTTGTGTGGTGTCCTTAATGTATGATGTCATCTGAGTCATAAATGGTTGAGAAAAAAATCAGTGTACAGTGATAATGGTTCCAGAAGTGAGTCACATGCGGAAACAATCGGGCGACCTGGAGGATTTGTAGGATCCTTGGAGAGGACATAGAAAGCTGGTGTCCTTGGGTTGTTTTTGTTGAGGAAGATTCTTTCATCTGGGCAGATCCATCTGTGTGTTTCAGCATGTGTGGTGAGGCTCACGATTTCTTCACTGAGCCTTTTTGGTGGGATTAATGATGAGTTTGACGAGTTCCTTATATGCTCTGTTGTCAGAGTAGACATTCACATTCTTTCTTATAATCTTTGGGTGTCTTGGATAACAATCCCTCCCCCCTTGCCGCCTGGTTTTATGGTTAGATTGCAATACATACTGAGGGTTTTGAGGGCGGCTCTTTGTTCCCGTGAGAGGTTGTCGTGATAGAAATTCTCTTTGTTGATCTTCTCTAGAATTTTCTTCACAACTATCTTTTCAAATGTAGGAAATTCAGGTGGTATTGTGTGTGGTGGAGTCTCAAATCTGTCAGATTGGTCTTCTCGTTTGTTCTTCTGTCCCTCCCTTTTGTTATTCTGGAATGTAAATTTCAAAGAAATATTTCAGTCTTTCATTCCTGAAAAAGCGCTTAAATTCTAATTCACTCTCAAAAGCTTTATTTTTGGTGGCTGGTACAAATGATGATCCTTTTGCTAGTAAGTCTTTCTCCCTAGTGGTCAGGGTATGTGTAGACAAATTGAAAATTGGTATGGTGTCCTCCTTTGGTTGAGATGTCATGGGGATATTGTTTATTGGTTGGAGTACCATTGGCGAGTTTGCATCCACTGGCCTGATGGTTGTGCTTGTCTTTTGTTTTGTCCTCCTCTTTGAAAAAACGATTGTACGGGTGGACCTAAGTTTGCCCCACTTTTGCCCCACTTGTCGTTTGGCCACCTTTTTCACTATCGCTAGATGATGCTGAAGTACCAGAGAAGGTGACATATCTACTTCATCTGTTGAAACCACCTTGTTCCTGTTGTTCAGTGTAAAACCCGTCTCTCAGAGATTTGTTTAAACTTGGCGATTTCTTCTTCTAGAGATTCCAATTTTTTCTTTGCTTCTTGAATTGCGAGGTTTTCCAAAAATTGTTTCTCTAGTTCTGCCAGTTGTTCCCCTTGTATCTTGCATTCCTCATTGGCAGTGTCTACTACTAGGATTAGCCAGTCTCGACTGCATTTGTTGCCCACTCCACTGAAGACTCTTTGGGTAATTTTGACATTTAGATCTTCTGGTATGATCCCTGCCTTGAAAGGGGAAGTTCACTCAAAGATTGTACTGTCCCAATCGTTCGTGCATGTATTTTTAAGCATACTGTAATTGGTCTTCACATTTTTTCTTATGCATCATACCTTAGTTTTCCTCACTTTTACACATGCGAAACAACGGGTTGGGTGCCGCCATCTTGTGCTCATCTTATCCATTGAGGAATCGCACTAACTTCAAGTGCGCTCGCGCCAAGAATACATATCGCCCTCCCCTGAAGCCAACATCGCTAGACGCATACAGCCCTTTTCACAATGCCAGTGCAAGTCTCGTCTCAACGTTCTCTTTGCGCAAGCTATTGACGGTCTCCATGGGAATGCCAGGACGCCTCTTTCCTCAACACGTACAAGCAGACCCCATCTCAACAGACAACATTGGGGTTGCTTTTTCAATCATTTCACTATATTTTGTTTGGATCGCCCGTGACTCGTTTTTGCTCTGTTCAGCTATCTTCCTAGTATGAAGCCCCTGCAAACAGATATTTACACTAGCAGAACTGATTTCAGTCGTTACTTGCGTTTTATTTAAAAATGTGTCATATAATGGCAACAAAACAGCCCTACCAGTCGGAGCCTGAGTATTCTGAGGAAAAAGCAATTGAAAGAGAAAGATGGCAGGAACGATGGGGAATCGAACGATAGTTCAGAAGATGAATCACCGGAGCATGAGCCTGAGTCTAGTCGCATGGAAGACGTTTCCACCTGGTGTACCTGCAATCGTTGCAAGGTCATGCCAACCGAGGAGGAGAACTGCTGCTGCCAAGAATACTCTGGATACTTGGCCTACATATCCGAAAAAGTCACCACCGCTATGTGTTACCGAGCTGCATGACTTCAGGGCAGCCTGCCTCACAAGGTCCGTGTTGAGGATTATGATGGTGCTTGTGCACGAACTTCGCTCAACAGTTCGCCCTCGCAATCCAAGTAACAAGTAAGTAAAGTTTAGATGTGATGTAATATTGACCACTGAGACTACTGACATTTCATGATTGTCGCCCACATTGTCGTAACTTTGACTTTCGATCACTGACTAATGAATTTAGTCTGTAAATGAATATATTTCTCTCGCTTTTTGGAAATCCGTGTTCATCGCTTACTTGTCTTTCACGTTCAACTAAAAAAACAATATTTCTCTGTGGCCCAAACCATTATGGATTGAATGGGTGTTCACTTTTGTAATGTGTCGAGACTTCAAAGCCCAAGTTCATTTTTCCATGAAGTTACTTTTGTAAGAGCAGCTAAGAAGTAAGGGAGGTACACGTATCAGGATCATTCAATTACATTATGTTTGTTTCTCTTCCACAGGTGGTACAGGCTGGTGGTCTACCGTTCGTTTACATGGTGGCTTTATGGGAAGCTTGGAAATGAGTAATACCCACCTGTGTCATTGGAGCCATTTGTGCCAAATTCCCCAGTGACAGCGGACAGTACAGGGAATTGTCGGACACTGTCTGTGCTGCAACCTCAAGTGTACAATTTGTAGTTTGTTTGTACCATCAACATCGCCACATTAAGTTAAATACAAACGAGCATATACAAATAGTAGTTTCAATTTATCAGTGAATCAAGAACAAGCTCAGTCGTCTATGAGGGACATGAAAGAAAGGTTGGTTCCCTTTTGCGCTCACCTCATCCGCAACAATCCATCCCCCCTCCATTATACCCCACTCCGGTACTGGGTGGGTGGGAACGGCCAAGGTGCCAAACACCATGTACCATCAACATCATCATTGGCGTTCCAAACTTCCCTCCTCAAAACCCTGCCTCTGCAATCCACATATGTTTATGTCCCATCAGCAGTGTTGCGGGCCTTTTTCGCTCAACTCATGCCCATCCATCCCCCTCCAGTATCAATGGCAGTTTGCACCTGTAGCCATGCGTTCACAAAGGGGTTGGGAGGATGGGAACGCTCAAGTTGCCAAACACCATATACACTTGAAAGGGATCTTCTGCACAGTGACCATTGTTCACATGGCCTCCCCAGACCCAGTGTCTCCAGACACCCCTCTTCAAGACCACACCCCAGCAATCCACATATGTTTGTGCCACTTCAACAGTGTTTTCCGGGATTTTTGCGCTCAGCTCATGCCCATCCATCCCCCTTCCATTATCAATGGCAGTTCGCACCTGTGGCCATGTGCTCACAAAGAGGACTGGGAGGATGGGAACGCTCAAGGTGCCAAACACCATGTACACTTCAAAGGGATCTTCTGCACGTTGACCATTGTTCACATGGCCTCCCCAGACCCAGTGTCTCCAGACTACCCTCTTCAAGACCCTTCCCCCCAGCAATCCACATACGTTTGTGTCACTTCAGCAGTGTTCCAGGCCTTTTGTGCTCAGGTCGTCCCCATCCATCCTCCTCCCTAGGATCAATGGTAGTTTGCACCTAATAACAGTGTCGTACTAGGCCATAAGATTGTCTCGGGCACTGATGAAAACGTGGCACACAGTTCGTAGTGGCTAGGTTCCTAGTGATTCCAGCGACAGCCGAACCAT
Organism: Ambystoma mexicanum; assembly: GCF_040938575.1. Lineage (NCBI taxonomy): Eukaryota > Metazoa > Chordata > Amphibia > Caudata > Ambystomatidae > Ambystoma > Ambystoma mexicanum. The sequence goes on from NC_090925.1 coordinate 384,687,314, forward strand.
TGACAACCATACCATTGACACCAAAATAATTTCTTTTTAAACCTCGAATGCATTTTATTTATGGGGGGCTCCCTCCCAATCCCCCTTTTTTAACCTTAAAACCCCATTTTTACTAAACTAAACCCTTTACCATTTAATAAACTGCATTCGATGTGTTATTTTCGATGCATTTTTTTCAATTGTATGGTCTGTCGATGCTTTGGATTCAATGGAATGACCGGATACCAAGTGGCTATTCATTCCTTTTCAGGCACTGTTTTAATGTTACCCAAAGGTGAGTATTCTGATGAGAAGGTGATGCTAATTTTGTATTTAAAATAATATATATTCAGCAACAGTGTTCACTACTACTAGCCGCTTATTGAAGTAACTCAAACCAGCACACATGGCCCAAAAAAGTAGTCCACTTTCATTAACAAAAATAAAAAAGCCACACAAGCATTATGAGTTTGTGTTTCAACACTGGCCCTGTTGCCCTATAGACTGTACGCTTGCAAAGGGGGCAGGCTGGGTGGGTATGGCAGATGTGAAACTTTGCTATTGAGGCTGAGTGGATGTCAACAAACATGTCACACATTCACATACACACCCATTTTATAAACACCTTGACATTTACCAGGAGAACATCTCTGAGATCTACAAGGTATCTCGTCATCGTGCTACCTGTTACCTGGATACCTGTCCCACGGTTACTTGCTCCCCGCTTGCTGAATCAACTCATTTGTTCATCCAGGAAAGGGTAGGTCACCTATTTACTTCTCTATGTTCATCGATCGCTGATCTGAAAGTTTCTATCAATTTCCACATAATGTACCCTCTATTGTAAAGTTTGTTCATCTCAAAGACTTCACCATGATCTAATGTTTCAAGTATTTTGATCTCGGCAAATAGCACATTGCATCACTGGGCATTGTAATAGAATACAATCTTTTGTGGTCCATATTTGCAAGCATGTTTACTTTAGATGCTTGAAAGTTCATTCAACAGACGATTAACAAGTTACAAATTGTGGTATATCAATCAATTCTGTAAGAAAGTTATCTCCGTGTTCATTCGACTAGGTTACACAGGGTTTCTTTCTTTGTGTAGAACAAACTTTATAGATAAAGCTGTGTTATAATTCCTTCATTTACATGCATAGAGTATTTGTTATAATTATTTATATTTTTATATACAGATCTTATAGACTTTTCAAGAATGCCTTCATGTATCATTATCAGTTGCCCTTCTGTGAGCCATGCCAAAATTCGGGGCACAGTCCTGCATACATTCCCAATGGATATTGATTCAATAATAAGATGGATTACAAATTGCGGTTTTCCAGTGGACGAGATTGAAAGTAGAGCCCAGGCTGTCTTGGATGACGTGAGGTCCGATCGATTCCGCCTCTGCAGCCTGCACTTTACCAACAATATGTACAAACAATCAAAGTACACAAAAAAGCATCAACCTAGAATTCTTCGTAAATTGCTTCCAAATGCAATTCTGACTCAATTTCGGCATACGCTGGATCAGGTAAGTACTGGATGATGAATTTGTTATGTTGTTGGTATGTAGGACGATGGTCTGCATAAATAATTATTCTCTATCATCTCTCGATTTATTTACAGTAGTACATTGAAAAGGTAACTTCATGAACGGGTTATAGCTTTCAGTGTATATTTACATCAAAGTTGTCTTACTGAAGTTTCCATACTTGCCAGATTCTATAGAATTTTAAAATGTTTTCCCTTACTGCATCTGTTGCTGCTTTCCGGAGCCTCTAATAAATCGGGGAATTGTGACCCTTATTAAAAAACTGCCATAGTTCTATTTAAAATGTGCATAATGTTTTCGAAATCTGTTGGTTGACAGATTCTTTTTTACGTAGAGCACACTGATGGAAGCACAGACCCTCACAAGTGATGAAACCAACGGCACATCTAGTATCCCAATGGTGTTCCCTAACGACATGCACGAAAATGATATTTTAGAGAGTTGGATCTGGTCACATTTCTAATACTAATTCAACTTTTCCCTTGTACTATTTTCTAACAATGTACTGAAAATGGAGGAGCACAATTCAGCATCAATTACTTTTCTGGAGTGAACATCAACTTCACTCGCCTATCAAGTAATTATATTGTACTAGTCCTATATATGAGAATGTGTTATGATTGGAATTTCAAATATATTGAACATTTTTATGTATAGTATTGGTTAGTTACACAAAGTGGCATGTATGGGTGTCTCTCTGTATGTACCATTGTCTGCATCACATTGTTTCAGTTCCATTTAGCTGTTTTCATCCGTACTAAAACAAGTACTGTGTTATAGGGGGATGCTGGAACTTCGACTACAATCACTTCCTCCTTTGCAAGAGGTCCAGAGTATGAGGTATGCGTGCTTACAGTTCCCTTGCAAGAATGAAAGTAAATTCTAGGTGATTTTCCACGAGTGCTGTGTTTCAATTCTAGGCGTATCCCCCCCCCCCCCCATTACTGCTGTTTTTCAAATTTAGGTATGCTCCCACTAGTACTTTCTTCCATTTCTAGGTCTCCCCCTGATTACTGCTGTTTTTCAAATCTAGTTTTTTTCCCACAAGTACCGTGCTCCAATTCTAGTGTTCCCCCACCATTGCTGTCCCTCCAATCTAGGGGTTTGCTCACTACTCCTTTGTTCTAATTCTAGGTGTAGCCCCACCACCACTGTTTTTGAATCCGAGTGTCTCTCCCCCTGAAACTGATACTGCCACTGAGTCCAAACCCTCTGCCCGCAGCCATCCCCCAATGAAAAAGCATTGTACAGAATTATGGCCCATAGTCACACCGTAGGGCCTGCTGCCCAAGGTAGCCCCAGTTGAAGGTGCTGAAAGGTGTTTCACCATAACCAACCCAAGTCTCAACCACCCAAAGTAGCCAGAGGAGCACCATGCAAGTCACCAATTGCAAAGCCTTGGAACAGGACAAAGCGGAACCCTATAACAACAACCAGCGGACCACCCACCTGGACCACCCTAATCCCCAAAAGGACACAGAAACCACACAGAGCCATAAAAGGAAACTGGCAAACGACTGAGCCAGGAGGGCTCAAGCCCCTGGTTCCTAAACCTCATCAACTACAAGTAACAATTAACCACAAATTAAACCACAAAGAGTGAAGAATCAATCCCAGGGACAGGAAGCAAACCAATCCAGAGAGAATTCCTGCGCCAAGAAATTCAACCCACAACTCAAAAACAGCATGCCTCATCTCAACAAAGACAAAGAAGCTAGAATGGGAAGCAGAAATAAGAAGGAAACATTAGCCCCACAGGAAGGCGGTTATCAGCAAGATTTCACAACTTCAAAAACCCAGTGAAGACAATAGAAAACAGATTATGGACACAGAAAAATAACATCAAACACAGACTACATCTCTCGCTATCACTCCACATACGACTCCTTTGCAAGTGAAAACAGACAATAAGCAACAAACCCACACACAAGAAGCAAAATAAATGCAGACCCCATCAGGACGCCAAATGCAGCACCCCAAAATAGAAATAATGAACCACCCCAACAAAGAGAAAACCATGGACAATCCACCAACAAGAATCAGGGACAAACTTGAATCATTACCTTCAACACAATCTACATCACCAAAGACTGGAGCAAAGGACGGGCATCAACTGAACCCACCAAACAGCACAAATCAAATTCAAATAACCCTAGCATCAATCTAATCAGATCACTCGAAGAGATAGACCAGCCAAGAACAACTCCTCATAACAAGCACAACCAGGAGAGATCCACCAGCAACGGAAACCCGGCAAGCACCACAGCAACCTCGACTAATAAAAGAACAAACAACCACTCACAAGAGAAATTACAAAAACTACACTGCAGCCTGCTCAATGCTATATCCATGGGAAAACACTCAACTGAAATCCATGACCTCCTAAGCGAGGAAAAACTTACAGAAACGTGGTTATCCGACAACTACAAATACACCACGCACAAAGCCATACTGGACAGCTTCAAACTAATGCACGCCAACAGCGAAAACCAAAGAGGAGGCTGAATCCCAATGATACACAAAGATCACATTTGAGCCGCACCACTCCCCTCAACTGACATCGAAGACTGTGAATACCTCCTCATCAAGAATGAACTCAACAACCAAGCCAACATAGTGTTCTACAGACCACCTTCCGACAACCCGAACTTTGCGACAAAAGTAGCAGACTCCATACCATTATATCAACCTATCACGACAACCTAGTCATACTGGGGAGACTTCAACATCTGGTTCAAAAAAGAAAATGAAACCTCAGCAAACTCACTCCTGTAAACAATACACTTCAAGTAAATAGTAAGTGGATCCGCCCACAACGCCGGAAACACCTTAGACGCAATCTTCTGCAGAGAAGGACTATGCACATCCGCACCTCCTACACCGATGGTATGGAGCGACCACTACCCGATACCATTCTACATCAAACTCCAAACCCCCTTACCGGCCGGGAAGGAAATACTCCATGCCACCAAGAAAAGAACTGGAACAGCCTAGACCTGGAGTCCTTAACAAATCTGCTAGAATTAACCCAACCCAATACCATGCAGCCAACTGAAACAACCTCAGACGTAGCGGAAAACACCCAGCACCTGGTCTACAGAGGCCCTACACTGACTGGCGCCAACAAAAACGTTCAAAGCCACTCCAAAAAAACTTGCCGCAAAATGGTTAACAGAAGAGCTAAAAACTAAAAATAAAACAACTGCAAAATGGCAAAAATATGGAGAGAACAGTACAAACGGCAGGACAAAATAAAATACCAAAGACAGCTCAGACTATACAAATCAACAGTACTTAAAGCAAAGAAAAAATACTACGCTACAAGAATGAAATCGGCAACCAAACCACAAAAAGAACTCTTCAGCATCAAAGAGATATAAGAACCTTCATCCTGCAAGAAAGTTGTGATCCCGACACAAGCACTGTGAGACAGCATCACCAACCACTTAAAATCAAAAATAGAAGCTATTCAACAGACCATCAACATAAACAGTGCTAATACAACCATAACCGTTGAACCAGAGACAACGGGCAAAACACTGACCATTGCAAGACTCTCTTGCCTCAAACTAATTACTGAAGAAATCTTCTCTACACTTATCAAGGACACTAACCTTGCAGGATCTCCAAGTGACCCTTGCACCCTTCACATCTTCAAAGAGATCCTCAACCACAAAACCCCAGCAACACTTCCAGAACCTAATGAGCCTATTACTTAAAACAAGAATCGTACCAGCCTCCATCAAATCAGCATACATCAAACCACTGGTAAAAAAGGAATCAAAGGGCATATGACCCAAGCAACTACAGACCCATATCCAACGTGCCCTATCCAGCGAAGATATTCGAGAATCATGTATACAAGATGCTACTTAAATACATTGAAACAAACGGAATGCTCGACCAATCACAAGTTGACTTCAAACCAATGAGAGGAACAGAATCTGCACTCCTATCAATATGGGAACGATCTGAAAATAAATTCAGATAACGGCACCCAATCTGCCCTCATACTTTTGGACATATCGGCTACATTTGACACAATTAGCCACGCAACACCAATAAAAAGACTTTGGAATGTGGCATACAGGAATCTGGACTAATGTGGCTTACCTCATTCCTCACAAATCAAATCAAAAGAACCTACTTACCATCTTTCACCTCAGACAACAAAACCATGTTAAGTTCCACAGTGATCCAGCCTCTCCCCCCCCCCCCCGCTTGTCAACATCTATATATCCCCTACAATGAAAATCATTCACACCCACGGACTAACCGCCTACAACTATGCAGACAACACAACTGATTGTGAAAATGATCATGACCCAGGAACCAAACAGCTTCAACAACTGTCTCAAAGACATCTACAACTGGATGAAAACGAACAACCTCAAACGGAACCCAGCCAAAGTATGATCTCACCCACAGAAAGCAATGCAACCAACCCACAACTGGACTGGCCAAGTGACTTGGGAACACAACCGGAGACTTCCAACATGGTAAAAAAACAAGGAATACTCATGGACAACAGACTATCCCTGAAACGGCAAGTCAACGCAATCACTAAAAAGTGCTTCTATCTCCTAAAACTACTCAGGGGGCTGCTCCCATACCTCTCCATTCCACACAGAACCCTCACAATCATATCCTCGATACTAACAAGAATAGACTATGAAAACAGCATCTACCTAGGAATGGCGGAAAGACTCAACAAGAAACTCTTAACGGGCCCAAAACACTGCAGCCAGGATTCTACTAAGATTAAACAGAAGAGACCACATCACTCCAGGTTTCAGAAGCCTCCATTGGCTACCACTAAAAAATACACATCAAATTCAAAGCCCTCTGCATTTCCCAGAACTCCTTACACAGACAAGGAGCTGACTTTGTCCAGGCCAAGATCTGCCACTGCTAGCCACGAAGGGACCTAAGATCGAGCAACGACCTACAAATCGAGACAAAATAAAACAAAAAGAGGAAATTCGGAGGAACCGCACTCTCACACCTACTTGCTAACCTATGGACACCATGCTCAAAGAAATCAGAACCACAGACGAACACATCACCTCCAGGAAATGACTAACAACCTGGTTATTCAGCAGACAATGACAAGCGCAAAAGGACAACTAAAGCCAAACAAAAAATTGCAGATCAAAATAAAAATACCAAGGGACGCAGTCACAGATAACAGTGGCGAAACCAAGAAGGACCAGAATATCCTACCGCCCACGTTCCCTACCCCCCCAAGTCATGCCCCACAACTAGAGAGATCTGTGAAAAGTATCCAGCCCAATCAAAAGACAGACCCAGGGAAAGACACCCCTCGCGCAATTCATGCACTCAGGAAAGCTCAGAGCGGTATTGCATTTTATCGTAGCATCACCCTGACATTTGCGCACTCACATAACTAGGGTCACCCGATAGATCACCACTTCCTCAAATTTATTATAATACCAGCTGTGCACCAATTTAGCAGCCAACTGCACAACAGGCCAAAACGCAACTGGCTTGACTAATTCCGGCTGAGGAATTAGGAACACACTGGGTACAACCAACCTCTGCCATCAAACCCGTAGGGGAAGTCAGCCTCCATGCTTGAAGAGACCACAGCCAAGAACGTGGGAAGGTACCATTGAGAGGCAACCAAAGACACACTCCAGAGGCACTGTCAAACTAACCAATGTACTAACCAACTCCCCCTCCCTGCTCTCCAACATAACAAATGCCACCAACACGACTAGGGGCTAGCCACACTACACATAGACCCACCGACAACTAATCTAATCCTCACACTGAACCAACTCTGAGACTCTGGAAGTATCCTTAGAGGAACACTCCCTTGCACATAGTCCATAAATTCACCGACCAACACTACACATATGAACACCAACACAATAAAACACCCAACAGCCACCTGCAATTCTGGTCCCCCTTATGGATACAACTGACCAGTACACACAAGTACAACCCCACCCTAACCTCACATGACCCACACGCCCAACACAAAAACTAGCACGCATTTGAGGCACTGAATCCTACCCATACAGTTACAACAAGGGGCCTCTCAAATCGAACCAACTCCCACACACAAGACAACACACACAGACGCCTGTTCCTCCTGGTTCTGAACCTATCCTATCCTCACTAACATACTCCACCCTATTCTCTTGCAGAGCCACGCGAGCGCCTCTAGACTGCCCTCAGTTGGTAGCAGTGGGATCTATGTGATTATTGTGAGGCATTTACTGCAACCCCAAAAAATGTCAACTTTTTTAATTTTTACCCCCTTTTCACGCAGCCCCCACTCTATCCATTATATACTATACCCATCTCCCCACATATATATGGGGTGAAAAGGGGATTGAAATATACTAAGCTCAGTAATTTTATAATCCCATAGCAGTGCACAGTATAAATCAACATAGCATAACATAAACATTCTTTTGATTTCTGGTCTTATCTCAGATCAAAATAGGGTTTCAGCTGTGGCCTCAGAATTCAGCCGCATTTGTCGCTCCACCAGAATTAGGCTGGATAAATCGACATCCAGGAGGGCAATGGTTAAACAGTGCTTGGAATGTACTGTGCATCTCCATTTGAATGCTTCAGCCCAGATGACCTCACGAGTTAGCCTTCTATGTTGGAGAACAGGTAATGCACTAGCAATACGAAGGAGCAGTCCGTAGTGGGTGGGGCTCTTCACCTCCCTCCTAAATCTAGCAGATCATAGTACTTTACAAGGTCGGGTAGGATCTTTGTGCCCCGGAGGGGTCTCCTTCATATACCAGATGTTCTATCAGGCTGTGGTCGAGAGAGTCCTCAAAAGCACCACCCCAGATGATCAATGTGCACAGGAAATTGCAATGTCAGACTATTACATTCTTAAAAGGGAGCGAAATCCATGTTAAGACTATATATGAATTAATACAAGACCATATCACAGGAGGCTGAAGTGCCCCAAATAACCATAAATCTGCCGGCGTCGTCCCACACACCTACTAAGGCAATGTGCTGTAGACACGTCACTGCTTGGCTTCGTTAGTGCAAAAAGAGAAATACTGATTACGTTCCAATATCTTACGTGAATGCATAACATTATGAACTCCTTGCATGCAAGTAACTTAATTTTAACTTGAGGTTCCCTAAGCCCATGAGAGCTATGGCCTAAGGCACAGTTGGGCTATTCAGGAACACCCCCAATGCAGGCTTATCGCTTGCCCAATTTTGCTTTTAGCCTTTTACGCCATGGTCACAATGCCTAACCACACCCACCCCACTTTATGGTGTCGACCTTTGTACCCTCCTCAGGGATAAAGCAAACATTGCTCTGATTACGCTCTGTACTTAAAGAAATATGCAAGACTCGCCTCGCCTTCACAAAACCAGACAAAGCATCATACTACACATTAACAGAGAAAGCAAATAAAAGTAGAGCTCTCTTTCAGGCCATAAAGCATTGCTCTACCCGCTCCCAGAACACACAATCAGTGGGAAAGTGCAACATCAGACAACTCTTTCATTGACAGAATCATATAAAAAAAAGAATCATATAAAACAGGATACACATTGGCACCAACAACACCTACAACGCAAGCCCTCTTCAAATCTCATCACAGACTAAACACAAATGTTCATTCTCAAATGGTCCTTGCATCCCTCGCAAGCACCACATATGAGAACATCCTCCCATCAACTGCCATCAAATTAATCAAGAGCCAAGTGTGCCAGGCCTGCCTCCATATCCTCAACGAATCCCTGTCACAAGGGACTTTATATTTAAAAACAGATGTAATACACCAACATCTCCACAAAGCATATTGTAATGGCAGGGCGGGAAATCTGAGCCCTTAAGCAGACCAGGTAGGCCGAGAAATCCATGTCCCAATAAATGATTGTCAAAGTAAATGACAAAGGCCTGTTTTATTATCAATCATATAAAACTGGGACAGCCATACGTAACAAGTCCTCAGAGCTCTCAACTCTTTCAATACAGGTAACAGACTATAAACGCCAACTGCGTCCATCAGCATGGTATGGCAAGCTTAGTTACAAAAAACTTATGAGGGAAGGGGATTGGTTATGGGAATATTCGGTATATACAATAAATACGGGTTGGTGTTCTTATTGGTTATGCCGTATCTAATATCCCCACCCGGAACCACCTCTAAATTGAGAATGTTGACTACATGTCATTTCTTTACCTCAGGATTGGTTGATGTGTTAATTATGAGATATCGTCAATTGAGGCTAGGGATTGGTTGGCATGGACTTCACCAACCTTGATTATTTGGCTGACCATCAACACATGAGTAATTGTACTGGCAGGGGGAGAGACATTGAGAGGCCCCGTGCCCAATTAAAACGTAATATCTCTAAGTCTCTAGGACATGAGCGAGGGCATCTAGCTTTGAACTTAACCGTGTCCCGTATTGTAGCTCCAAGAACCTTAAAGGAGTTGCTGGCAGGTGCATTGCTGTATCTTGCCTTAAATGACACTGGGCCTCATTACGACTTTTGCATAATGGGTAAACGGGCTCCGCTAAAGGAGGCGTACCCGTTAATCTCATTACGCAAAATGACGAGGTCCCCTCGCGGGACCCGGTAAGGACGCCTGGTAAAACCAGGCGTCGTTACCGGGTCCCGCGAGGGGCAGAGGGTGCAAACAACGGACCACTCGTAATCGGCCCGTTGTTTGCTCCCTCTCCCATTCCCATTGAGCCCTCTGTACTCGGAATGGCCCGGTAATTCCCCATTTTGGGAACCCGGTAAAGGAGCCCGGTTTGGTGGCAGCCATGGAGCTAATAGCTCCATGGCTACCGCCAAATTCGTAATAAGGCCCACTGTCTTCACCTCTAGGTCACATGTTGCAAGACCACGTTTTGGAACATTCTGCTTGCCTTTTATTCAGATTTTCATCTATTTGGGTATGGGTGTCTTTACCCTTCCAATCCTGTAGAGACTTGGTCGACCTATTTTCCTCCAATATTGTCCCCCAATTAATGAGCATTTGGTCTTTGATGATTTGTTTTTCCATCCAAGAGAAATGTTTTCGCCCTTGGGCTTTATCTTCCGTTCCCCTCGGTGCCAGCACAAGACTCCCCTTTCTACTGTTACCATGGCTGGGGTTGAGCACCTGGCTTCTGTGTTGCTCGGCCCAGTGATTTTAGCTAATTTAGCATGTCGGTTATGCTTGCGGGCTCTGTGTCTCCCCTAGTGCCTTCCATTCACTTGGCCGTAACCTCGCCGTCCATCTTGTTTTACATGGCCACTCATTCCTGTTGGTCCTTTTACATTTTAAGCAGGCTTTTATGTGTATTTCTTGTGCGTCTTGCGTTTCAGTGTATACAGCGTATATGTTTTTCTAAACGATTGGGCGCAATTAAGTCCTTCATGACTAAGTGCAGTTTGACCTATTGTTTGCACAGCTTCATGGTGGATGTATATCTGCTTTGTGTCTAATGCGTCTACGTGTGTCAGCTCCAACAGGGACATCATTGCTTTGGCACCTTGGTCACACCAGGTTGAGTTCTTCTTGATTCTGCACGTTCACCTCCCGTCCGATTACTTCAGGATAAGGCCGGTACGGTTGTCTGATCGAATACCGTCTTTTACTTCCATGATACGGCGATGGGAAGGTTCCACGAATGGTGCTCTTGCATCGTTCCTTTGATATGGAGGCTGGGGAGAGGCAGACGCTATGGATTAAGTATCTCTCGACAATACCTTGACCCCGATGACCATACAAACTACTGCTTGATTACCAACCTTTCCTTCTTGGAAAAGATTATTGAAAAGACTACAGTCTTGCCTTTACATAAATAAAATTGATCAACAGGTTCAACTAGAGGACATCCAATCTGTGTTTAGATCCAAGTGTGTCACAGAAACAGCAACCATATAGGTTGTAGATTTTGCATTTGCATTTACTGGACAAAAGGGATTCCTCTCTCGTAGTCCAGCCTGACCTACCTGCAGAATTTGTCACTGCCAGTCGCACAGTGCTTCTCACACTATTTGCGAAATGGATGGGGTTCAGAGTTCAGACACTGTGCTAGCCTGGTTTGCCTCCTACTTGTCGACATGTGCCGCCTGGTCCAGTTGAGGAAATTAAGATCACTGAACCATCCAGTCACATGTGCATTCCTTCAAGTTTCTCTCATGTCACTAGTCATCTTTAACCTATTAGAAAGCACTTGTTGGTTGCACACAAATTAATATTTACATTTAAGAAATCAAACATTCCTTATAATGTATCAATGCTAAACCAATGAGGATTCCTAGTGTTGGGGTAGTCAGGACAGACCCCATGATCAAGAGGGGTTCATGTTGTGCGTGCACCAAATTTGTGATTGGGGGTGCGGCAAACTGGGCGCGATGTTGCAATTTCATATGTATCCAGTATAGTTAAATGTGAATGGGATATGTCCCTTTTTGGTTAAATTGATAAATATTAGCTTTGCACGTGCGTAGAAAGACAAATGCTAAAACCGCCAAATGAAATATAAACGTATTTCAGACATAATGTGCTATGCAGTACACAGAAGCAGACAATGAGGAGTTTTCATAATGCACATGAGAGAAAGGGGGCCTGTCCTGAAAAATCCATTGTAAAGGAAAGATAGCATTTATTAAACATGCATGCTCACTCAGAAAACATATCAAAGGGATTTATAAATCTACATGTAGTGGGCTTTTAATAAACATATTTATTTATTTAGACATTTGTAGAGCACACCCAGCCCGATGGAATCCAGGCGCTAGTTCCAGTGGTTACATTAGGCGAAACATAGTGCGTACAGAGAAGCATAGTTAGTGAGGAGCGTAGTTACATTATCCAGTCATAATTAAATGCAGACTAGCGGATTGGATAAGATTAGAAGTCTTGTGAAAACAGCTAGGTTTTGAGACATGTACAGAAGGTCCAGAATGACGGTTCCGATCTTAGTGGAAATGGTAGGGCATTCGAATGCTTAGCAGCCACCAACGGGAAACTGCAGCCCCCTGCTCTTCGCAATCTGAATCTCGGGGTAGAGAGGAGGTGTGAGTGAGTGGATCGGGTGCGTCTGGCGGATTGTTAGAGAGGCATTTGTGGGTTATGGTGAGTGTTTTAAACAGAACATGCTCTTGAATGGGTAAGCAGTGTATATTTCTTCTGTCTGGTAATATGTGGTCTTTTTTTGGGATGTTCAAGGCTGCTCATAGGGCATTGTTCTGTATGATCTGTAACTTTTTTAATGTTGCGGGCAGTGGTTCCAGCGAAGAGTGTGTTGCATAAGTCTACTGTGGAGATTATGAGGGCCCTTGTGATTGTGGCACAGCTGTCAGTAGAGAGGAAAGTGTTGCTGGCGCTAATCAATTTAGTGGTGTAGGCTGCAGCAGAGGTGATTGCAGTTACCTGTCTATTTAGGGATAGTGAGGAGTCCAGATACACCCCCAGAGGTTTGACTTCTTTAGAGACTGAGATGGTGATAACGTCATTGATGAAGGACTTGTATGTTTCATTTAGTTCATTTAGTAGTGGCTGCGATCCGATCAAGAGCAGGTTGGTCTTGTCATCGTTAAGGCATAGTAAGTGTAAGGCCATCCAAGCCTGGATAGTTTGGTAGACCATACCCAACGTATTGGAGTCAGTGACTTAGGAGCCTGATTTGGGTAAGAGGATTTGGGTATCGTCCGCTTAGTTAGTGTAGGAGTTACCCAGAGTGTCGAGAAAGTCAAAGAAGAGTTTTGTGAATATATTTTATAACATGGGAGACACAAATGAACCTTGAGAGACTCTGCAAGTGACTGGGGCTGGGGGGCAGAGGTGGAAAAGACTCATCATTCTGTTTGGGAGAAAGGATAAGATGCAAGCTGTGGCTTTGGGAGTAAACTGGCCTGCTGATGAGAGGTGTTGGTAGAGAATGTCATGATTGTCCCGGGAGGATAGCTCAGCGGCAGCGTGCGCGTCTTGGAAGCAAGACGACATGAAGCAACACAGGTTCGATCCCCGGGTCCGCGCTTAGAAACCTCTGGGTGTTTAAGCGCGTTATAAATACGTAACTAAGACAGAAAAACTATTCCTGTAACAGCGCCTCGATGCCTGCGGGCTGTGTGAGCGCTTTATAAATGTAATTAATTAATTAATTAATTAATCTAGGTCGAGTAGCAGGAGGAGAACAGGTTTGCCATTGTCTTTGAAGTCATCTATTTGGATCTGTAGGTCTATGAGTGTAGATTCAGTGCCGTGGCCTGGGCGGAAGCCAGATTGGCGCAGCCTGAGAAGGTTATTAGATTTCAGATGCTTTCGAATTTGTAAATAAGGTGCTCTATCCAGGATCTTGAGTAGAAATTGGACTGACCTGATAGGGTGGTAATTGGTGGGTGTGTTTGGGTGTAAGGTGGGTTTTTTTCAGGAGGGGGAGGACCACAAGTATCTTTTAGATTAGAAGGCACTATGCTGGAGGAGAAAGAGGTATTGATGTGCGAAGAGGTGAACGGTGTCGGCTCCAAAGAGCAGTCTTTGATGGCTGGAGCCAAGCATATGTCCCCTTGACACCTGGAAGGTTTTAGGCCTTTGATGAGTTTAATTACTTCCTATTCAGTGACAGGGTTCAACTCAATCTGCTGAGTGTGAAGGATGAGTGGTAAGGGTTTTATTTCTGTTAAGCCACCAGAGGAGATTAGTTTGTTTTACTTTGCTAGGATTTTACGTTGGAGTCCTGAGATTTTGTCTAGCAAGGCATTTTGTATATTGGAAGACCAGGTGTTGGCTTTTGCAATTCTATCCTTGTAAGTGGAGCTTTTAGCTTGGAGTATGGCCTGTCTGTATGTTTTGGACAAGGTGGTGAAGTGATTTATTGGGTGCTGACAGGTCCTTTTCCAGGTGGTCTCAGCTGCTTGCTTAGTTGAGCCAAGAGATTTAAAGCTTGGGGTGAACCATGTGTTGAGGTGAGCCATTGGCTTTGGTTTGCGTTTGCTCAAATGTGCGATATCATCAATGGCGAGCAGTAGAGATTGGTTGTGACAATCAACCATGACTGTGGGGTCATTTATTGTGGTTTGGAAGGCTTGCAGGGGCATCAGCAGAGGGAGGATATGAGCGGCTGTGATAGTCTGTGAGAGCAGCCGGTTCCGGTAATGCTAAGGCAGAAGATTGTTGGTAGGTATGGTGAAGGAAATGACATTATGGTCTGACCATGGGTAGGGCACATTAGACAGGATGGAGATGTTGCAGTTAAGATCTACCAACGAGTCAAGGATGCAACCTTTGTCATGGGAGAGGCTTGTGATGCGTTGGGAGAAGCCGAGGGCTTTCATAGAGTTTTCTAAGGCAAAAACGTTAGGGTCCAGTGGGTCATTAAAGCCTAGGTTTACATCACCTAGGAGGGCAATTCTCAAGGATGCTTGAAGTCCAATAAGAGGAGTTGCGAGATGTCCTCCTCAAATGATAGTAAGGGTCTGGTGGTCTAGATTAGAGTCAAGGTGGCAGTGTGGGATAGTGTCAATTTAGTTGACATCACCCGATTGGAAGGCTTGGCTGTTCATTTCTCCAATGGACAGGGATTCTTTGGGCTTTACCCCCTTTAGAGTCTAGTCTGTCTTTTCTGAGGATGGTGTAGTCGTCCGGGATGGCTAGGGAGGGGGAAGGACATGCTGCAGCATGTAGCCAGGTTTCTGTAATGGCTAATCGGTCAGGGTTATTACTGGATGTTAGGTCAGTGATGTTGAGGGTGTGAGCCATTACCGATCTGGTGTTCATCAGCGCTACCTTGAGCAATTTAGGTGTGCGACGGTCAGGAGTTGCCCGGTTATTGTTCAGGGGTGAATCCTTTGTAGGCAATGGTAGGTCAGTCAGGGCTGGCATAAGTGCAGTGGCAACTGTGCTAGGAGTAGGTGAGTCCTTGTGAGGGAGATCATGTTTTTGCTGTTGGTCATTTGTGAGACTGACTTGGAGTAGGTGAGTGAGGATGTGCGAGGAAGTCAGAGCTGCCAGAGCGCCAGGGTAGTCATGCACATTTACATTGGCTGATACGTCAAGGTAATGGGTTGTATTTCCCTTAGTTGAAAGCTAAGAGCAATCATGCACATTTATAGTGGTTGGAAGCTCAAGGCAGTCAGGCACATTTACAGTGGCTACTATGTTAGGGCAGGGACCCACATTTACAGTGGCTGCTGTGCTGGGGCAGTGAGGCACAGATTAAAACACGGCAATCAGGGGTTGACTTTTAGAAGCTGGTTCTGTAGAGTTTTAGAGGCTAGAGGATGGGTAAATAAGTAACTTCGACCTTAGCGATGGTCAGCTCAGCTAAAGGAGCCGGCCCTGGTTCTCATGGTATGATAAGTCTCGCAGAAAGCAGATGTAATCTCTTGAATGCATGGGAGCTTGTCAGAGGGTTTTTGATATTTGCTTTTTACCAGCAATACAACGTGGGGTGACTCAATGCTTCAGGCTAAAATAATTAAAACCCAGGAGTTTCAAATGTATTCTCAAGAGATGCCATGTGTGAGGAAATGGCAGGTATTTAGATTTGAATGTTCCAATGGAGCCAGTGAACTGGGGAATGAGCTAGATATCGCTAGTTCAACGAGAACCAGTTTACTCAGCCTTCTACATATCGCTTGAAGTATATATGCAAACCATGTGTAATTAAGAGTTAAAATTAAAGAGCTTAGGCCAGTTATTACTAGTAATTAATTATGTTTGCACACACATTTTCTCAAGGCAGCGCCAGGGTAGTCATGCACATTTACATTGGCTGCTACGTCAAGGTAGTGGGCTGTATTTTCATTGGCTGGAAGCTAAGAGTAATCATGCACATTTACAGTGGTTGGAAGCTCAAAGCAGTCAGGCACATTTACAGTGGCTGCCATGTTGGGGCATTGAGGCACATTTACAGTGGCTACCATGTTAAGGGCAGGCAGGCATGACCTACCATGGAAAAGTCCTAAAAGGAGGTGTGTTTTACAGATGAGATGAAGATGATAGTTAAGATAATGGCTACAAATGAGAATGTAGAAACCTCCACCCTCTTCACCCGTTTCATCCACGCAGTTCTTCCATTCCACCACTTCACATGTTCCACCCATTTCACCTGTTCCACCCACTTAACCTGGTTCCACCCACTTCACCAGTACCATCCACTTTACTGGTTCCATCCACATCACCGGTTCTGCCCATTTCACCCTTTCCATCTACGTACTTCATCCGTTCATCCACCTACTTCATCCGTTCTACTCACTTCACCCGTTTCGTCCACACACTTCTTTCGTTTCATCCACTTCACCGGTTCCACCCACTCCACCCGTTCCATCCACATACTTCCCCGGTTCCATCCACATACTTCCCCTGTTCCATCCACATACTTCCCCCGTTCCTTCCACATACTTCACCGGTTCCATCCATATACTTCACCCGTTCTATCCACATACTTCACCCGTTCCATCCACATACTTCTCCCGTTCCATCCACATACTTCACCCTTTCCAGCTACATACTTCACCCGTTCCATCCACATACTTCACCCGTTCCATCCACATACTTCACCTTTTTCGTCTATCAATTTTCCTTGATTCATCCACATATTTCATCCCTCGTTCCCATACTTCACCCATTCCATCCATTAATTTCATCAGTTCCATCCATCCATTTCACCCGTTCCATCCACATACTACACCCGTTCCAACCACATACTTCACCCGTTCCAACCACATACTTCACCCGTTCCAACCACATACTTCACCCGTTCCAACCACATACTTTACCCGTTCCACCCACATACTTCCCCCGTTCCATCCACATACTTCACCCATTCCATGCACATACTCACTCGTTTCATCCACATACTTCACCCATTCCAACCACATACTTCACCTGTTCCATCCACATACTTCACCCGTTCCATCCACATACTTCACCTGTTACATCCACATACTTCACCCATTTCATCCCTCCATTTTCCTTGATTCATCCACATATTTCACCAGTCCTTACACATACTTCACCCTTTCCATTCATCAGTTTCATCAGTTCCATCCATCCAGTTCACACGTTCCATCCATCCACATACTTGACCCGTTCCATCCACATACTTCACCCTTTCCATCATCCACATAATCCACTCCATTCCTTCCACATATTTCGCCCTTTCCTTCCACATATTTCATCCGATCCATCCATTTACGTACTTCACCCGTTCCATCCACATACTCAATCCGTTCCATCCATGCACTTCCCCGTTCCGTACACCCACTTTCTCTGATCCATCTACCTATTTCAACCCTTCCTCCTGCATACTTCACCTGTTGTATCCACCCCTTTTCTTCGTTCCTTCCACACATTTCACCCGTTCCTTCCACATACTTCATCCGTTCCATCCATCTACATACTTCACAACCCGTTCCATCCACGTACTTCACACGTTCCATCCATACACTTTACCCGTTCCATACATCCACTTTCTCTCTTCCATCTATCTACTTCACCCATTCCTTCCGCATACTTCACTATTCCATTCATCCACTTCCCCTGATTCTATCCCCCCATTTTGCTCGATCCATCCACATACTTCACCCGTTCCACGTACTTCACCCATTCCACGTACTTCACCCGTTCCACCCAGTTCATCCGCTCCACCCAGTTCATCCGTTCCACCCAGTTCACCCGTTCCAATCACATGCTTCATCCATTCCAACACTATACTTCATTTCAGCCACATACTTCACTTGCTCCATTCACTTCACCTGTTCCATCCACATACGTCACCTGTTCCATCCACATACGTCATCAGTTCCTTCCACATACATCACCCGATCGCTCCATACTCCATACCCACTCCACTCTACATACGTTCCATTCAGCATATTTGACCCGTTCCTTCTACCTACATCACCCATTCCGTCACATACATCATCCGTTCTGAAACATACATTACCCATAACATCACCCGTTCATTCCACATACATCACCCGTTCGCTTCATACTCTACACCCGCTCTACACTCTAAATCCGTTCTATTCAACATACTTGACCCATTCCTTCAACCTACATCACCCGTTCCGTCACATACATCACCCGTTCCATCACATACAACACCCGTTCCGACACATACATCACCCGCTCGCTCAACCATACGCTCGCTCCACACTCTACGCCCGCTCCACACTCTACGCCCGCTCCACACTCTACGCCCGCTCCACACTCTAGATCCACTACACGCTCTAGATCCACTACATGTTCTAGACCCATTACACACTCTGCACTTGCTCCACACCTGCTCCACACTTTACACCCGCAACAGACACTACATGTGCTCCACACCTTACTTCCACTCCACACGCTACATCCACTCAACACCCTACATCTGCTCAAAACCCCCCACATCCTACATCCGCTCAACACCCTACATCTGTTCAACACCCTATGCCCGCTCCATGCTATAATCTACTCCACAGCCTACATCCGCTCCACGCTCTCATCTGCTCCAAGCTATCATCTGGTCCACGCTCTCATGCATTCTGTGCTCTTGTCCGCTTTACGCTCTCATCCGCTATTTGTATTTGTTTTATTTATAACGTGCAGACCATCAGGCCTGGAGGCATCAGGGTGCAATTTGTACAAAGTTACAATAATGCATATGTACAGACATAAAAATTACATTGAGGAATACTAACAGTGTTTCTATCTACATACATTACAGTAATTATAATGCCGTTAGGCTTAACAGTAGATATACCCATAGGGTGTACAGAAAATAGTAATGGAGGTCAGCGGGCCAGAGTATGTAAGACAAGGGCACAGAGCATGTCTTAGTGCTGGTCAAAAAGCCAAGATTTGCTTTTGGCCTTGAAAGTGTTGCATGACTCTTCAGCTCTGATTGTAGCGGGGAGGGAGTTCCATAGCTTAGAGGCTGGGACAGGGAAGCTAGTGCCCCCCGCTTTTTGAAGTTTAAACCTAGGGATAGATAGACAGTGGGTCTGGGCAGTTCTTAGAGGTCGGGAGGTCGTGTGGCGAGACAGCCGACTGCAGAGGTAGATAGGGGCCTTGTTAGCCAAGCATTTATGCATGAGGGCAAGTGTTTTTAGTGAGATTCTCTGCTTGACAGGTAGCCACTTTAGGTTGGTTCTGGATTCTGAGATGTAGTGGTTGCGGGGGATGTTTAGGTCAGCTCGAATGGCGTTGTTCTGGGTTGTTTGGAGTTCATTTAAGTTCTCTTGCCTAGTACCTAAGTAGAGAGCACTACAATAATCAATTTTGGCCATAATGAGAGTTCTTGCAAGTGTGACACTGTTAGGGGTGGTAAGGAACAGTCTGCAAGCTGCAATGACTTTGCACGTGTATGCAGAGGCAGATCTGACTGCATTTATTTGTTGAGATAAGGATAGGGTGGCGTCAAGGTAAAAACCTAACGTTTTGGTATCTTTCGAGACTTGTATGGTATTACCGCCTATGGTAAATGACTGATAGGACGGCTCTAGTTTTCTCAGGCGTTGTGAGGTGCCTAGGATGAGGAGCTCCGTCTTGTCGTCGTTTAGGCATAACTGGTGTTGGGTCATCCAGGCTTGGATGACCAGGTAGACGTCGTTAAGGGCCTTGGTGTCAGCTAAATAATCACATGTGATGGGAATGAATATCTGGGTGTCATCCGCATAGTTAGTGTAGGAGACACCCAGATAGTCAAGCACATCAAAGAGTGGTTTCGTGAAAATGTTATAAAGTGTAGGTGACACGCAAGATCCCTGCGGTACGCCACAGTGAATTGGGGAGGGGTCTGCGGCTGAGGATGGGGCAAAGACCCTCATGGATCTATTGCTCAAAAAGGATTTGATCCAGGCCGCAGCACAGGACGAGCAGTTGGCAGCAGAGTGGAAGTGCCTGCATAGGATCTGGTGGTTGACCAAATCAAATGCGGCAGAGATGTCGAGGAGTAGTAGCATTGCTAGTTTACCCTTGTCCTTCAATACCTCAATTTGGGTTTTTAGGTCTATTAAAGCAGTTTCCGTCCCGTGTCTGGGACGAAATCCGGATTGTCGTAGACCTAGCAGATTGTTAGATTCCAAGTAATCTTGGATCTAAAGGTATGCTGCGCGGTCTAAAATCTTAAGCAAAAACAGTACCGTGGTGATAGGTCGGAAGTTAGTAGGTACGCTTGGGTCTAGGGATGGTTTTTTGAGCAGTGGGATCACCCAAGCATCCTTAAGGTTGTCTGGGACAATACCTGTTTTAAAGGAGGAGTTGATGAAGGCAGTAATGAATGGGGCCAAATCATGTGCAGAGTCCTTAATGATGGGAGCTGGGCAAGGGTCACCTTGGCCGTTGGATGGTTTAATTCTCAGGATGATATTTTCTACCTCGGTAACGGTGAGCGGTGAGAAGGCAAATGGTTTCGTGGTAGCAGTGTCTAGAGGGGAGGCCCTAGCAGGGGAGAGTGAGCGGTTGTCGAGCTTCAACCTGTCCTGCTTGTCTTTTATTTTAGATTGTAGCGTAGAGATTTTATTCAGTAAGGCTGCTTGAATGTTAGCACACCATTTACTATCTTTTGTGCAAGTGTCGGGGGGGAGACTGGGGTTTCTAGCTCTTTTAGGATTCTGAAGAGTTCCTTTGTATTCGAATCAGCTTGCAGAATACAATTGTTAAGAGACTCTTTTTTTGCAGTGATGATAGTATCTTTGTAGGTGAGTGAGGCAAGAAGGAAGCCATCTTTATGCTCATCAGTAGGGTGGCTTTTCCAGTGATTTTCAGCACAGCGTTTGGCTTTGCGGAGCATTCTTAACTGTGGGGTGAACCATGAATTAAGATGTGCTCGTGGTTTGGCCTTCCTAAGTTTGATGGGTGCCATAGAGTCTATGGCCGTGAGCATAGTTAGGTTATAGGTGTCTGCTAGGGAGGTGGGATCGGAGCAGGTGCTAGTGGCCGCATAGAGGGAAGGGAGTAACAGAGGGAGGAGTTTCTCCTTAGTTAGGTCCTTTTTGCTTCTAGTAGGGAGTGCTGGGGCTATCAGTGTCGGGGCTTGCGGGGTTGCTTCAATATTAAAAGTTCTAGTATTGTCGAGAACCTTGATATTGCAGTTAGAGCCGGCTAACCAGTCAAGGGTCCTGCCTTTGATATGGGTGGGTTCTTGAATGTACATGGTGAGGCCGAGGTCAGTTAGAGCATTCTCCAGACCTATTGCCACAGGGTCTTTTGGGTCACCAAGACCTAAGTTAAGGTCGCCTAGGATGATTGGGAGTTATTTTTCAGTTTTGTCAAGGAGAGTGGATATTTCACCGACAAAGGTCAGAGCCGGACCTGGGGGCCTATAGATGAGGTGGAGGGTGGCCGTTTGGCCGTTAGTGATAGTTTGACTGACAACGACTCGGCTGATTCGAGTTTGGAGTCGGATACCACTCTTAGGTCGAGAGAGTTTTTATGGATGAAGGCCACGCCACCACCTCTGGATTGGGCAGTGGTACGGTCACACAGCATGATGCCGTAGTCAGGCGGTAAAGCCAAAGATAGTGATGTAGCCAAGTTTCGGATATAGCGATGAAGTCATGGTCAGAGGTGGTGATGAGGTCAGCAATGTCTAATGCGTGTGCTGCAAGAGATCTAGCGTTAATGAGTGCGCCCTTGAACACGGGCAGTTTAACCCCTGGGGTAGTGGATTTGCATGTAGCGGTAGATGGGGGTGAGCCAGGTGATGTATATGAAGTCTGCTTGGTGGCGTTGTTACGGGAGTGTCGTAGGCGGAGACTAGTGCCTAGTCTCTTGTTTCTAAGAGAGAGGGGGCAGGGTTGGTTTGGTGTGGGTTTCCTGGCGAAGTGTTCCAGCCACAGAGCTGGGTCATTAAGGTATTGGTTAATATGGTTACTGCAGTAGAGTAAACCTGCGTGGTTGCCGCAGGGCTCATTATAGGAGTCACAGTCGGCAATGCCTGGTGGTGTATGTTCAGGCAGGCCAGACTATTGGGTGGGTGATCGGGTTTAGCCCAGAGGGGGAAGGTTGTTGCAATAGGTAACTGAGTGACTGGGGCAGCCCTTAGGGCTAGAGTGTAGTGTAGTAGAAGGAGCACACTGACGTGCATGATGGTGTGCATGATAGTAGTACTAGCTACCTGAGTAGGATACCTACGAAATTGTTCACACGGATCGAGATTGGGTCACATTAGATGGGACTGTGGTATCAGTGACCAAAGTGGCACAATGGATACAAATGCCTATATTTGGCTAAATATCAGCAAAAATAAGGTGACCTGAGTGTACAGAGTGTGCAAATGGCTAGCATTGACTAAATAACATCGATCATATCGTGACCAGGGCGGCACAATGAGAAGTCAGCATTTGCTAGGCACAACAGGTTAAGGTAGTGCTAAATACAGCGTAGCTAGATTCAAATGTCAGGCACATCAGGGAATGCAGTGCAGAAAGCACCAGGCAGAAGTCGGGTTATTAGGACAAAAGGCTAGGCAGTGCAGGGTGCAGCCAGGTAGATGCCAGGGTGGATATATCACAGTGAGCAGCAGAGGCATGGCATGGCATGGCATAAACAAAGACAGCTAGATGAGGGTTACCAGTGAGGAGTGGGCAAGGTATGGTTGTCCACCAAGATGCAGGGTACGCAGGCAGAGGTATATCTGGGGTTAGCCACTGTTGCAAATGCGAAGTGGCATTCAAGTCCAACACAATGCATAATTTACATGGCTAGTGCAGGTGCGGTAATGGAGGGTGCTTTTTTGTGTGGATAGATATATAGAGAGTGCAGTGGAGGTAGGTGTAGACACACAATGATTACTTACAGTCACACAGCCTCATGGGGAATGAGCAGGGTATATGGCCCTGGGCTCTGGCCAGCTCGGGACAGTCTCTGGACAGTTGTTGGGCCTTACCCTCAGGGCCTTTCCAGGAAGGGCCGGCTCACGCCTGCCGGCTTCCGATAGGCTCCTGATGTTGCTGCGGGGCCCAATCACAAGCAGGCATCACTGTGGTGGAGGGGCTGGAGATGGTGAGCAATGAGGGAGACACGGCGGCCATCTTGGAGAGTGAAAACACCTCGTGTGTTGAAATGGTGGCACAAGGTCCTGGTGATATTTACTTCATGCAGCACAACTCATGTGCATCACATATGTCTAGAGATTAAAAGCTTTCATGATTGCAAGTTTTCATGGGCTACCGCTCTCGCCGCGCTAAGAATAGCCATAAAAATAAATGCTGTGTTTAAATACAGCCAGCTGCCAGCATACCTATGCGTGGGGACTGCTGTCATGATGCCTACCCCTGGGCATCAGGACCAAGGCCCTCAGCTCCGGGAGCAGGCATCCAGACATTTGTTTAAACCTCAGCAGCCCCGGCTAGGCGCTGTCTGGGTTCAGTCCTGGCGCCTTAGGAGCCAGGCTCATAGACTTTACTTATCTGATGCAGACCATGCTGCAAAAGAGTCCAAGCCTACATGAGGCCTGGATGGGACTATTTTGTTACAGGGACTATTTTTTACTCGGGCGTGGCTCTAGGGAACTTCTTACCTGGAACTACTTTGGAAGCTATTTAAACCATACCCGAACAGCAGCACATGCTTCGTGTTATTCTGCATCCAGCAGCGTGACGCTCACCATGCCTGCAGCCAGCATCCAGTCTTCTGCCACGCCCGTGTGCCTGCAGCCAGCATCCAGTCTTCTGCCACGCCCGCCTCGAATCCGGAGCTCCTAGAATAAAGAAGAAGAATAGGACAAGGTTAGAAAACAAACTTATTTCAAATTCCTCACCTAATTCCGGAACCATTTCATCTCCAGACCTGGAAAGGGCATCAGTCCTGCATGCGTCGCTTCGCCAGCTCCAGCACGGCGCCATACACAGTATCACAGCATCTTTCGATCCGGCACTGTCTCCATCATTTCTTCGCCGTAATCCGGCACCTAGGGGACACAAGAAAAAACAAGGTGAGCCAAGGGAATCAACAAATACAACCTCTTACCACCATAGACTTACCACCGGCGGTATTATTCCATAACTCTCCACATTTTCATATGCCGCATCTGTAAAGAGGGAGTAAAACAACACGTTAACGCATGCAACAGTTACCGGACAGCGTTGGGTAACACAGACTCTTACCTGAACGCCAGCAGCAGCTATGAGACCTTCTTCTCACGAACTCAGTTGCAACTTAAGGAAGGAAGGTGACAAGAGTGAACATTGGGCACATTGAACTCTCTCTTTGAACTCGATAGTTACCAATCCCGCCAGGGACTTCAGAGTCAATACTTACCGGAACTCTCCCAACGCCTTCAAACCAGTGAAGTAACTGGTATCTACGCGCCCCTGCAAGACACGCAGGATGGAGAGCTCATCTTTTACGAACATAAGGTGAGGTTACTAAGGGGATATCGGAGGTGATTAGTGGGGGAGAGAGAGAACAGTTGGGAGGCCATCACTAAAACCCACAGGTGGTTAATCCCTGACTCCACTTGCAGGAAAATACTTGTTCGGGTCCAGCAGACAAGACTAGGCGGGCCAGGCCAGACAGTCATCTCTGCACTACGCATCACTTTGAAGGAGACCGCAGCTGTCCGGGTCCGATCGACACCCCTGTGGGGTCCAGGTGAGCGTAACAACTGCATCGATCGTCGGATGTTATGGCCAGCTGATTCTGCAGTGGAGCGCAGCTCCTGCTGCTGCTCCAGGAAGGTTACGAGTGGCTTGGGGGTGCAAAGGAATCAGAGTCTTTCCATGAGTGTGAGCTCCCGCCTACCCGCCTCCGATAGGCTCCTGATGTTCCTGTGGGGCCCAATCACCAGCTCTCCCAACCTATACGCCAATCTATGAACCCAATCTATACGCTCTCATCCTCTCCATCGACATTCATCTGCTCTACCGACTTCATCTGCTCAATTCACTTCATACATTCATCATGCATTATCGGTTAAACTCATGTCGCTTGTCGCACGCACTTGATCCGTCCCATGTTCTCCATCTGTCCCATGCACTATATCCGTTACATGCACTTGAAATGTCTGTTCTATTTGTTCCATTTGTACCATGCACTCTTGCCTTCCATGCCATATATCTGTTTCGTGCACTCTACCAGTTCAGTGTACTCTGTGCACTCATTCGTATCATGTATTCATCTTTCCATCCTCACCACTTTATTCTTCTTGTCCATTTTGTTCCTCTCGTCCATTACATTCATTTTATCAATTTCAGCCACTTTACTGCTTTCATACAATTGATACTTTTTTATCCTCTTTACCTATTTGTTCCACTTTACTCATTCTACTCTGTTTGTCCTTTTTAGTTTACATTAGAGGTTATTAGTTTTCGATTTCTCGCTTGGAATCTTGATGTTGGAATGTTATTTATGTTATTGTTATTTATGATCTAGAAGTTTGGGCTAGTTGAATTGCTGTTATCCACGTTATTCCTCTCGTCCACTTTGATCTTCTTGTCCTTTGCATTTATTTCATCCATTTCATTAATTTCAACCACTTTACTGCTCTCGTTCAACTAGTTCTTTTTATCCACTTCACTGCTATGATCCTTTTTACTCATTCTATTTTGTTTGTCCTTTTTAGTTTACCTTAGCGGTTATTATCTTTCGATTTCTTGCTCGGATCATGATGCTGGATTGTTATTTAAGATCTAGCATTTTGGGCTAATGTCATTGAGTTGCTGTTATCCAGTTTGAGTCACGGGTTGGTTTCAGGGGAAGAGCCATGTTTTCAGTAGTTTGTGGAAAGACATAAGGTCCTCGGTGAGTCGGATGCGGGGTGGGGTGCATTCCACAGAGTGGAGGCTAAGGCTGAGAATGATGATCCACCTAACCTGAGTTTGTTTTTGGTATTACTAGGCGGCCGGCTGAGCTTGATCTTAGCGTACAAGCCGGGTGATAGGGTTTTAGTTTGTCTTGAAGATATTGAGGTCCAGTTTTATTTAGTGCTCGGTGAGAAATGCATAAGGTTTTGAAGGTCACCCTTCGGGCAACCGGAAGCCAGTGCAGAGTTTTGAGGGCTGGGGAGATGTGGTCTCTTGGGCCAAGCGCCAGTAGCAGTTTGGCTGCTGTGTTTTGTGCTCTTTGTAGTTTATTTAGTTGGTATGCATGCACTCCGAGGTAGAGGGGGTTAGCATAGCCCAGTCTTGATATAACAATTAATTGGACGGCAGAGAGTCTGGTGAAAATGCGCCTTAGAGTTTTAAGGTGGTAGTGGCAGGACTTTGAGACGTTGACTTGGTGCGAGAGGGTTAGGTCAGAGTCTAGAGTGCAGCCAAGGTTTTTCACTGAATTAGAGGGTGTCGGTGAGTTGCCCATGGTAGATGGCCAGGGTAGTGGGTGTGGGAGAAGTTTGGTGTTGCCACATACCATGATTTCGGTTTTGGAGGGATTTAGCAAGAGGTGGTTTGTGGTCATCCAGAAATCTATGTCGAGGAGGCAGGAAGCGAGGTCTGGTCAGTAGTTGGGTTTTGAGTTTTAGAATTAGTTGAGTGTCATTGGCGTAGTTGTAGCACAGGATGTTGTGCAAGCGAATTATTCTTGGGAGGCTGGCCATGTAGAGGTTAAACAGGAGGGCTGATAGGCATGCTCCTTGTGGAACTCCGGTGTCGACTGGTCAGGCTTGGAAGGAATAGGTGGAGAGTATGGTTATTTGGTTCCTATTGTTGAGGAAGGATGCTATCCATATGAGGGCAGTTCCACGAATTCCTATGGAGTGGAGGCGGTCAAGCAGGATTGAGTGGTTGATTGTGTCAAAGGCGGTGGATACGTCAAGAAGGATTAATGCGGCGCATCCCGCAGAATCTGCCGTGTTTTTAAGGTCATCCCAGATTGAGGTTAGGGTGGTTTTGGTTCCATGTCGGGCTCTGAAACCTGATTGGGCGGGTTCTAGGAGATTATTGGCTTCGACAAAGGTATTTATTTGGGAGTAGGTGGTTCGGTCAATGAGTTTGGCTAGGAATCTGGTGTTTGAGATGGGGCGGTAGTTTTTGGGCTCGAGAGGGTCGAGGGAAGCTTTTTTTAAAAGAGGTTTGACATAAACCGTTTTGAATGCGTCAGGAAAAATTCCCAAGGAAAGGGTGTCATTTATGATGGTTCTTGCGTGTTCTCCTGCGCAGGTGGATGCGAAAATTTCTTTGAGGGTTGTGGCTGGTCAAGGGTCCAGCGGAGAGCCGGATGGTTTGCGGGCAGAGAGAAGTTTGAGAAATTGGTCGGTTGATATTGGACTGAAGGAGTCGAACGTTGGTTGGGAAGTGGTCGCAGGCGGTGGGTTGGATGGTATGGAGGGTGGATTGCCTGGAGGGTGTAAGAGAGCTAGTTTGTTGGTTAGAGTATTTATTCTTTCGAGAGCTGAGGTGTAAAAGTGGAGAGAGAGTGAGTCACACAGTGATTGTGAGGCAGTCGGGAGGGTGGTGATGCATGATGGTTTGGTGAAATCGGTGATGATTTTGTGAAGTTCTTTGCTGGGGTTTTTACAGTTTAGGATTCAGGAGTTATAATGGTTTTTTTTTGCTTTGCGGATTTCGGCCTTGTATTGACGAAGGTGCCGGGCCAAGGTAGATCTGCTGTGGGGGGTTTTGTCTTTCCACCATTTGCGTTCTAGGGATTTATGTAGTTGTTTAGTGGTCTTCAGTTCAGGTGTGGACCATCTAGGGAAAAGGCCACAGCGGGCTGATGGTTTGAAAGAGGGTGTGAGCCGCATTAGTGGGGTGATGAGCCATGAGTCAAAGGCATCGGAGGTTAGTTGTTCATTGAGTAGGGAGGTAGGGGGTGGAGACTGAAGGAGTGCGTCGGCTAGGTCAGGAAGGATTATTAGTTTCTTCCAGCATTTGCGTAGATTCAGAGGTTCAGGGGAGCGGGTTGGGTGAGCGAATGGCGAAAGAAACAATGAAGTGATCGGACCAGATGACAGGGGCGGGAGGGGGGTTTTAGATGTATCAGGTTGTGGGAGCTGAAGATGGCATCAAGTGTGTGTCCTTTATAGTGAGTCGGGCCATTTATGTGGGGTTGGAGGTTAATCGTGTCTAGGCCGTCAACCAGAGTGTGTGTCATATGGTTGGTGGGAATGTCAAGCCATATGTTGAAATCTCCTAGGAGGGTGAGGTTGGGATGGTTTAGTTGGAGGGTGGCAATAGAGTCACAGAGGTTGTTTGAGAATTGTCTATCATAGCCAGGGGGTATGTAGATTATTAGGAAGCTGTGGGAGAACGAAGGGGGGCAGGAGAGTTTTACGAGGAGTGATTCGCAGGAAGGAATGGATGGCTGGTTGTCGATGATTGAGGTGTAGAAGTGAGATTTGAAGGCGATTGCTATTCCTCCTCCTCTAGAGGGACGGTTTAGTGGGATGAGGGAGTAGTCTGGGTGGAAGGCTTTGTTGGCGATCAGGGCGAAGTCGTCAGAGAACCAGGTTTCCGTGATAAAGACCAGGTCCGGTTTGTCGGAGGCGAGGAGGTCAAAGATGCTGTGTCTGTTTTTTGCTACAAATCGGGCATTAAAATGATGAAATTAACTTCGGTACAGGAGGTTGACGAGGGAGTTGGAGAGGAGGGGATGGAGGTGGATGGGTGGAAAATGGGAAGCTAGTGGGGGGTGCATGGTAGTCGATGGGAAGAGTAGGTGGGCGGTTGAGTTGGTGGGTTTGAGGGGAGGGGTTGGACTGGTTTGACGGGTTGACTGGATTTGGAGTTTCGGTTGTGGTCTGTGAGAAATCGAGGGAGAGGGGTTTTAGGTAGGGTGAGACGGGGGGAGGGTGGTGATGATCGAGATTCGGAGGATGAGGAGGTAGGTCTAGACAGGAGTGGCGATGAGAACTGAGCAATTGAGGGAGACCAAGTACGTTTTCTCTTCAGTGTTTTTGCTGTGGTTGGAGTGTGAGAGAGGGTAGGGTGGTCGGAGGGGGAAGAGGGAAGCGGCTACTGTTCTTGCCAGAGCAAGGCGTGCAATTTTTAGAGAGGGGAAGGAGTGGGCTAGTGAGCGGATGATGGTGGGAGTTGATGAGGGGGGTGCGGGGTGGATGGTAGCGGGGATGGGAGTGCTTGGGAGGTGAGGCTGGCCGTTGGTCGGTGGGTGGGGAAAACTGGTATGATGATAGTAGGTGGGTGGGAGGAGGAGTGGTCTTGGGATGGTTGGCTCTCCATCGTGCTCCTCTGGCTTGGTGTTTAAATAGGGGATGGGTAGGGGATGTGGTGGAGGGCAGGATGGGTTGGTGTGGGGTATGGATGGCAGGGCGGACGGGAAGGGAGGTGGGCACGAGGAGGTCATTTCCGGAGGTCTTTGGTGGGTTCGGGGGACTCTTGCTTTTGTTAATTTGAGCTCTGTTATAGTTGGCGTTGGATGGTTTCGTTCACACCTTCCCACTACAACTATACCACCAGATGTTTAGCTGTACACACTCACTATGATTAGCTGTATTACCGCTGTACCACAGCGATATTTCACACTTTCTAGGTTCAACAATACCACCGGGTGAGATTATTAACAGTTTCTGAGTTTGACTAAACCACAGGTGATATTATTCACATACTCTAAATTCAACTATATCACAGGGTTATATTATTCACAGTTTCTAGGTACAACTATACCACAGAGTGGGATTATTTACTGCTTCTATGTACAACTATATCACAGTTTCTATTTAGATTATCAGATTGCAGCCTGACCACAGATATGCTAAATGCAATTACACTGCAGTTAGGCAAACTTTCTAAATGCAATTATACCACAAATTGCTATTAGGGACACTGTCTAAGTGTAGGCTACTCCACAGATATGCTATTAGGTGGACTTTCTAGAGGTAGACAACACCAGAGATATGCTATTAGGGACTACACCATAGATATGCTATTAGGGACACGTTCTAAATGCAACCACTCCACCGATATGCAATTAGGTGGACTTTCTAAATGCAATTATGCCAAGACATGCTATTAGGCAGTCTTTCTAAATGCAAACTAGAACTCAGATATGCTATTAGGCGAATTTTCTAAATGCAATTACACCAATATGCTATTAGGCAGTCTTTCTGAATGCAGACTACACCATAGATATGCTATTAGGCAGACTTTCTAGATGCAATCATACCACAGAGTGCTATTAGGACTTTCTAAGTGTAGGCTACACCAGAGGTATGCTATTAGGCGGACTTTCTAAGTGTAGACTACACCACAGCTTCTAACCACTTCTTGGAGCAATTACACCACCGATATGCTATTAGGCGGACATTTTTAATGCAATTATACCACATAATGCTATTAGGGAAACTTACCAAGTGTAGGCTACACCACAGATATGCTAGAAATGCTATTAGGCGGACA
Source organism: Ambystoma mexicanum (assembly GCF_040938575.1). Classification (NCBI taxonomy): domain Eukaryota; kingdom Metazoa; phylum Chordata; class Amphibia; order Caudata; family Ambystomatidae; genus Ambystoma; species Ambystoma mexicanum. The sequence goes on from NC_090925.1 coordinate 384,718,097, forward strand.
TTCTAAGTGTAGACTACACCACAGCTATGCTATTAGTCGGACTTTCTAAAGGTAGACTACACCACAGATATGCTATTAGGGACACAATCTAATGCAACCACTTCTAGGAGCAACTACATCATACATATGCTATTAGGTGGACTTTCTAAATGCCATTATGCCAAGATATGCTATCAGGCGGACTTTCTAAATGCAGTTACACCAGGATATGCTATCAGGCGGACTTTCTAAATGCCATTATGCCAAGATATGCTATTAGGCGGATTTTCAAATGCAATTACACCAATATATGCTATCAGGCGGACTTTCTAAATGCAATTACACCAAGATATGCTATCAGGCGGACTTTCTAAATGCAATTACACTAATATATGTTATCAGGTGGACTTTCTAAATGCAGTTACACCAAGATATGCTATCAGGCAGACTTTCTAAATGCATTTACACCAAGATATGCTCTTAGGCAGATTTATGTAGGGAGTGGATAGTAATGAAATATATGGGAGTGTTTTTACTGTTGCAAAAATGTATATAATTATATAATGTGTCAAATTACGTGGTGCGTCATCTAGCTCCTCCCGGACGATTGTGAAATAAATTTGCTTTGCGTACAAATAATGCACTCGTCCTCAGGTGGTGGGCCCGCTTGGGTTAAGGTGATTAAGGGGCCTGTCCCCACACTAGCCTATGAAACCTAAAGTAATTCGAAAAAAAAAAATCTTGCAGACAAAAAACAGCAAGAAGACAATGCAATCGTATGGGAACTCCCAATTTTCTACTTTTTAGATATTTGATAAACTATAAATAATGCATGTATTTATGTTTATTTTAATTGTTTTTTATAACGTGCCTAATATCATACCCGAGTTCGGTTTCTAAGCACAGATCCGTGATTCAAACCTCTGTTGCTCTGCATGGTCTTGCTTCCAAGACCAGTGTATCGCCCCTGTGCTATCCTCTGTTCCATAATAAATTCCATACAGAAACATTTGAGAGCACATCCAAAATGTACATAATCTTTAATAATTCCATAATTATCTTTCACATTATGTTGTATAATTTAATTGCAAAATTAATTCAACCATTTAATCAAACATTTTTGAAAAAAATCACATTTAACTGAACAAAAAAATTCCCTAATAATACTTGTCAAAATAAAGACATTTCATCAAGTTAAACAAAATGAAGAGAAACTTCTCCTTGAAGTACAAACTCAGTTGTGGCCAGAAGTCAAGAACAATTGGTGTCCTGCAGTTATTCTATGCGTTTTCGGGACTCACCGTTCTTCAGGAATGCAGACTACCGTTCCCTTGATAATTTATCTACAAAGATTTGAGGGACCAGAAATTAAAACTAATGTAAATGAGTAAACCCCCAAAGGATAGATTAAATTAATCAATCTAAACTAACTTTAAGTCCAGCTATTTCCTGCACACACGGAATCCTATCAATTACAAACATTTAGTACATCTACTGCCGTGAATTGATATTTCTTTCCCTCCATCTATGGAGCAGTGTAAAACCAACATTTTGTTTCAGTAACAGTTATCTCTAGTATGTACAAATTAAACAATAAGACCTTAAAAGATATAATCCCGCTCACCTACCTTAACTTTGAAAGTCCTGTTCTTCCCACAAACTCTGGGCTAGCCACATCCACGATTCCAATGTTTGAAACCCCAAAATACAAGACTATGTGAATCCTTCAACCATGCTTAACTCTAAGGTCCCACTGATTGAGTGTTTTTATTGGCAAGTAATACACTAACTTCTCACTTAAATGTGGAGTGTAGAAATATGAGGTGTACAGCAGAAACGAGGTGGGGGCAATTTGGTGCATTCTGTGACACGTAATGGTGCCCAGAATTAACCATCTAACATCTTGGGCAATGTACCATGAGATTTCGTGGCACAAAGTTCTTTGCTTGCTTGAGCAAGATATAACTCCCCCTCACCAGCAACACACACCAATTATCCTATAGTTCATCAGTGCGAGAACCCCAGAAAGTGGGGAAAAAAGGGCAAGCAGTTAAGGAAATTCAAAAACCAGAAGGCCCTTCTGAAATGACACAAATCTGGTCCAAGAAACTATATGCAGGCTTTAACAACTCCTGTTTTACAGACTTCCAGAGAGGGAGTGGCAGGTTAATAAAAAAATAAAATTTTTTTAAAAAAAAGAGTTGAATCCCAGGATGGTCTAATTCAAGGAAGCTCTCCCCAGGTGGAGGGTTTAGATCAGTCAAATAATTTGGAGATGGAGGATTACTGAATAAAATATCAACTTTTCCGTCTATTCTAAGGATATCGTCTTGGATCAAGGCGCTGCAGATAATGACTCACATGTAAGAAAGATGGATTTGTCTTCTGAGCCAAATTTGTGTAAAGCTGTCACTACACTAGTAATCAAAACTCTGAATCCATAAACCCCATAGTGGGGTCGAGCAAAATTGATGTTCATTTTTATACCCTGTAGCAAAGGAGAGCTCATATAACTCAAGGGTTGGGGAAACAGGAGAACCTATCTGACAAGCAGGAGCATCCTCAACAGCCACAACAGGATCAGTATAGATGTTTGTTCCTGGAACAACTTCCTATCTCCACCAAATTGGTGATTTTAAATACATCTAATGTATTGAGACTATTTTAACCTATGCCCCAGTTGAGATCTATCCACTCTAGGGACATTGACCAAGTGGAATTTTGTGTAAATGCCAATTTTAATACTTTTTTGGCATATAAGTCTGAGATTGGTCATGAACACTATCGTGGAAGCTTCTACTCAACTTCTTCCGATGGGCTTTGACCTGTCGGAGGTCTGTAGAGTGGATAGCATGGTCCTTCTACAAGCTGAAATGGGCACTTTAAGACAAGAAATATGTATGAGGCCGTTTACAACCTTGAAAGTTAAGTATTCATTTGATAAACAAATAGAATTATTAAGGCAGTCGCACAGAAAAGAATTGGAAATAGGAAGGATGAATCATGGTTGTGGTTGGCAAGGGCATTAAGGATGAATAAGAGTGAGCATTAACTAAATCGAGTAGAGAGGGATACTGATGCTGATGGGCTCTTGGAATACCACAGGGGTTGTCCATTTGTGCCGACTTAATAATAATGCCCTTTTATCTTATGATCTCTGGTTCTTACAGGAAACCTGGCTCATGGACCTTCCAGTTATGGATGGTTTCACTTTAACATTAAATCCAGACAGGAGAGGGCCTAAAGGAAGGCTGACATATGGGTTAATGATGGTGGCACCTAATGGTAAAGGTATGACTCTCCAAGTATGGAAGTCCCCTAAGCAATTTGTGCAGGCAGTGAAACTACTGTGGAACAGATTAGACTATCCGTGTCTGGGGAATTTTGCTTTAGGCAACGTCTATTAGAACCCGGTCAGGATCTCTCAACGTCTATTAGAACCCGATTAGGATCTCTTGCTCCACTTTCACCGATTGTGTAGCTTACATTCTGGATGATAGTTTTAACAGTCAAGACCATCTCAGCAATCCTCCTGTCTGGGGATTTGAATATCACATGTCCTGACTTGGATGGGCATTTGCCTTTGCAGGCAAGTGGGCATGTGGCTGCGAGATAAGAAAGGACAATGACTGCGTTAATGGAATCCAGAGATCTGTTTATGTTAAATGGGAACGTAAAATGGGACAATACCGCTAGAGCGACTTGGGGTAGAGGAACCCGAGAAGCAATCATTGATTGTATATATATATATATATATATATATATATATATATACATGTAAATTGGTCTCTGCCGTGAAAAAGCATCAGGTGGATAAATATAATCCTAAAATGATCATGAATGCAGGAAAAGGGTTGTCATGCACAGCAGCTTTTGTGTTAAGTTTGAATGTTTAGTTGCTAAGAATGGAAGGATACCGCATGAGATGGGACCAGGGAAATATGTGGCATTGTTGAATTTGTCTGTCTCTAAAAAGCAGGTAGGCATGAGACTGTACTATAGACATACTTATGATGTAATGGTACAGCAACAGAAAAAGGACCCTAAGATCAGCTATCAGGGATCTAGGAGGGAGATTTAAATAAATCTAGTAGAAAGCACGAGGGCAAGAAGTTAAAATTAAAATATAAGAATTGGCTGCAAGGCTGTAAAGCAGCGATGACTCAGCAAGATGCAGAAGTCATGTTGCCAGCTTTAGCTTCTAGATGTCCTTCTGAGTATTTACGTTAATAAAAATGTATGATGTCCCGCAGTTAACCGTGCAGAGCAATCAGGTGCCTGAAGAGGCGTGGGCAGATTATTTTGCTCATGTGTTTGCAGGGAACTTACTATTGGAGACAAGGAAGCATCTGCCAGTAGCCAACGAAAGGTTGCTTGAATTCGGTGTAGAAGACATTCTTAGCTCTATTAATAAATGTAGCAGTTCAAGGACACCGGGTCCGGATGGACTCTCAAATTGTATTTTGTAGGCACATCCTGAATGATGGGCTATTACACACATTGTTCGAACAGGTGCTGAGGAATAGAAGAATTCTGTCCTCTTGAGAGACAATAGAATGTGTCTGATAAATTAATGCCCTATAGCCTTATTAGATGCCCTGGGCAACATTATTGCTGCATTAGTATTGCATCAAACAGTTGGGAAAGTAATGATTTTGATTACATTCAATACGGATTTCTCAAAAGGATAGGCACGGCATTGAATGGGCTGATTGTAAATCTCCTCAAAAGAAGAACCCTGAAGGGAAAGGATGTGATTTGGCCTTTATTGATTTTGAACTGGCCTTCGACAGTGTGGTTTGGGAACTACTATCGGAAAAGCTTAGAAATTGGAATGTTAAACCATATTTGCACAATACAGTGTGATTATGAACATTGGCCTAAGCACATTCGCATTGTAAAGAAAACCGTGTCTAAAATGCCCTGAATAGAATTGACTAAAGCCGCCATTTTAGAAACATCCTTCCATTTTGATTCTAAGCCCTGCTTTCTGTTCTGAAATGATTTACTGTGTTTTCAGCTGCAACTGAGCAGAGTAACCTTTGAGCCTATGTCAACATAAGGGATGCCAAGAGCAGAATGTCTGTTCTATGCAAAGAGACCATAGGCCTCATTACGAGTCAGCCGGTCCGGAAAGAATGGTGGTGGTAAATCTGCCACCACCGTTCTTTCCGGACCGGCTGATTAAGAGTCCTGCAGGTGGGAGGCGTCACTCCCGCCAGTTCTCACCTGCAGGCAGACATGGAAACACCGGCACCATTACAGCATGGTGCCGGTGTTTCCACTTCCCCATTCCCATGGAGTCCTATGTCCATGGGAATGGGGATTAACAAAATTCCACCTCTGGAATTACCGGGTCACCGGGGTTGTAATGCCCTGGTGATTCTGCCAATCATGGAAGCGGAATGGTAATACGAGTCTGGTGGTAACCTGCCAGAATTTCCGGTACGGTTACCACCGGACTCGTAATGAGGCCCCTTGTAATCAAGATGAACTGCCATTCAAAGTGTTATCTGTGTCTACAGCATCATCCACATTCAAACAATTGCACACAATGCAAAGTAACTAAAGTAGTGTGCTTTGGGAGGAATCCTTTGTGCACACCTCTTGAAACAGGACTTACCCTAAAGCTCAGTGAACGAGGAAAGATCCACACAGCTGACTACAACAAAGTTTGCCAGCATTGTATCTTTAAGGGCAAGACAACATGTCAAAAGGGTATACCAATATTGTCATATTTGCCTGGATGTGGCCTGGGCATGGACCCTATTTTGTAACTTATTAGTTTGGAGATGGGCTGGGCAATGATCAGGACTGGGTATAAATAAGGCAAGCTTTTTAATGTTCAGGACTCTCTCCCCTCACGGTGTCCGCTCGTACACACGGCGAGGCGCTTGAGAGCCAGCTAGCCGTCTGCTTTCATATTTGTATCTGTACAGAATAAAAGTTATACTTATATAACTTTGACTTTGTGACTGGCGGATTTCATTTTTGGTGGTACTAAGCCTTGATATTCCTTGCTGATCTATCAAATGGTGGTCGAATAGGGACCCTCAATATTGATGCACCTCGCTGATCAAGGACGCGGCTACAGAACCGGGATCAGAGTGTGAAAAAGGGCCCCTTTTTGTATGAGACGCAACATCTCAACAGTACTGCACGGTCCGATCCCTGGACGGTGAGCAATCGGTTCGAGAGGACATCTTGACGAGGGTCCCCATATTGAGGCGGGTATTTTTGCCAAAATCACCAGCTATGTCGATCCTTTGTAATCCGATCGGACCTCCTTTGTTTGAAATCAGGTGAGTCGTTCCCCTGATTCCCAAGAATCCTGATATTGGTTGCAGATTTGTTCTCATGATTACAAAGAATTCCAGGTAACACCAGTAATCTGACATGCCTGGGAAATTGTCTTCCTGTTTCAGGGTTTTATTCCGCAGAGATAGACAATCTTTGGGACAAGGCCAACCGGCGCAACCCATTGGGTCGCCGGCTTGTTTGATGTACTGTAAGTACGGCCTAAATAGTATTGTATTTAATGATATTTGGCACAGATAAACTAGACATGCTCCTGAATTTCAGTGGCCAGTCTATGGTAGTTTTGAAATTGCTCACATAGAGTATTTAGCGTCTATATTGTTGAAGAAAAGGCTAGGCCTGCAGCATTTGATGTAATTAAAGATTGGAGAAAGAAGGGAGTAAAGAAAAACACGCATGTAGACAGATGTCAAACACTGAAAAGGCATTATTGTATGATCAACAGAAACAGTCAGAATTTATTCGAAGTATGGATACGGCTTTTCAACTTGGAATACAGAAAATATATCCGTCTCAGGATTTTCATACCGCAGATGAGCTGATTAATAAGCTATTAAATGAGCATAGAACTGTTTCAACTGCACCTCCTCCTTATGTGCTGCCTCCTGCTGTTGCGCCTCCTCCTGTTCCTCTTCTTCCTGCTGTAGCTCCTCTTCCTGTTATTCCTCCTCCTGCACCTCCACCCTTACCGATAGTTGCTGTTCCCATAATTCTGTCTCCACCACCAGCGGTAGTGTCTCCACTACCTATTGAACAAGATTTGCCTGAACTTTCTTTTACAAGTGGTTCTGCTCCACTTGTAGTGATTGAAGGGGCGAGTGCTGATTCAAGAACAGGGACTCATGGTACAGTATCTAAAGCTAGAAAAAGCTAATTGTATGCATGGGCTAAGAAATATATAGAAGAGGGTGAATCATCACCTGTTTTAGTTGGGATTTCTGTCCAAGAAAGTATTCCCAAACAGGTTATTTTGATAGAGGGGATGGGAACGCATTTAGCTGATATTTGGGGTGATTTGACGGACATGAATGTCCCACAGGGGTTAAGGGATTTGAATGCCCTTGCCCATTCAAGGGACACTGCGTAGAAAGTACATGAGCATGTTGAGAACGTTTTTGAGTTTACAAGGGAGCTAGATCGGTTACAAAATGATGAATTAGATGGTAATAGATTGGAATACTCATATGTGCAGAAACAATTTCTTCCTTCATTGAAACCAATGAGTGAAGAAATGCACATTTGCACAAGAGACACTCTTAGATGGATTTCAGATGTTTCAATTCCTTCCAGTGAAGTGCATGACACGTTTAGTCAGTATGCTCCGGCAATGCAAAGGAAAGTAACAAAGTGTTACAGGTGATGGTACAGTATCTACAAGATGAGTTTATGAAGAGAAAGGTTTGTTGTCCCGCAGATTTGATGGTCATTTATAAGAGAGCATTTTCCCCCGATACTGCTTTGACTACTTTGTCACTTGATTTAGCTTTGGTGCTTAATGAACGTTCAGAATTGCCTACTTTACAATTGCCAAGGAGGGAGGTTCCTCCGACATTTGTTCCTATAGTAGAAATTCCAGCTAATGCTGCAAAAGGCGCAGCAGCCACTACTATTGAAGCACATTATGTCTTACAGTTTGTACATGTTCCATTTTCCAGACAGGAAATTAATACTATTAGGCAAACAATTCCAGATATTAGGAAGACTCCAACAGGATTTTATAAAGAAATTGAATCTGTCTTGCATTCATCAGTTTTCACGCGGGGTAATGTAAATTTGATGTTCCCTGTGATCCTACCGGCTGATTTATGGAAACAGATTAGAACTGTAGATGATCAGGCAGGGATGGGTGATACATAGGTTAACTTGGTGCGAATAGATGGGGAAAGGAACGCTGGTGAAAAACCGCCACAGGTGATATTGATGTTGCCAGACAGAATAGTAGCTAAATTGAAAACTTTGGTTCCAGAAAGAATAACAGTTTGGGACAAGCTTACAGCTTGTATCCAAGAGAAATCTGAAGGTGCTACTGAATTTTTTAATCGATTTGAACTAGTATTTTCAGACTTCAGTGGTCAAGACTTAAGTACAGAGTCAGGAAAAAGGCTGTTTGTAAACAAGTATGTGCGTGGATTGTTTCTTGAAATCCAATCACAAATTATGACCTCTGAGAGCGCTTGGCAAGCGAAATCACAATCTGAAGTATTGCATATGGCTCAGTATTATGAAAATAGAGTTAATTCAGAGAAAGAAAGAGTGGAGAAAAAGCAGGGAGACTTGAAAACTAAAGTACTGTTGCAACAGATTGTTAGAGGGGCCAGAGGTGGGAATATGCAATTTGGAGGCCACTTTACACCACAGATAAATGCACAACTGGGTCCTGTACACATGAACCAATGTGCCTATTGTTGACAGGAAGGCTATTGGCGAGCACAATCCTTCAGCCAAGATCGAATAGCACATATGGTGCCATGGGTAGACAATCCAGGGGCTGTCCTGGGATAGGGGGTCCTGGTAGAAGTCAGTTTACTCAGAATCAACAGTCATCTTCACAGGATATTCAGCACCATAGTGTCAATAGTGGGAACATTTTTGATAATCCTTTGACGCTTTATTTTTCTGAGGAGCTCGCATTTGATGACATACTGTTCCGCTAGGACAGCCCGAAGCAGAGTCTGGAACCAGTGCCTAGTCTCGTCGATCAGAAAGGGCCCTACGTTGAGATGCAGGTAGGGAATAGGAAGCATCTATTTTTGATAGATACAGGAGCACAGAAGTGTTCCACTGATTATTCACGGGTTCCGGATATTCCTCTGTCAGGGCAGAACAACAATTCTGTGGGGTTTTCTGGTATGCCAGTGTTTAGTCCGGTCTCTCAGCCGGTTCAAATTGCACTGGGGCCATTTTACTGATTCGTGTCCATTTCTTTTGATGGCAAATTGTGGCAAAAATGTGTTGGGGTTAAATTTGTTGAATTAATTGAATGCTGTAATTTATTGTTCTCCGGATGGAGTGCATTTAACGATTTCACCTCAACAAAATTCTGTCCCATTAGTGTTGTGGATTTAGAGAATTCCTTCTTCAGTATTCCTGTACATGTTTACAGTAGATATTTTTTGCGTTCACCCTAGGAGGACGCTCATTCACATTTATTCGTGTATCACAAGGGTACACTGAGAATCCAAGCATTTATAGTAGAGCAGTGAAGGAACAGCTTGATACACTTGAGTTACATTCTACTTGCACATTGTTACAGTATGTAGACCATTTACTTTTAGCTGCTGATTCTGAAGTTGCTTGCAAGGAGGGCACTGTGTTGCTGCTTACTCACCTAGCAGAACATGGGCATAAGGCTTCACAAAAAATGTTTCAATATTGTGAACAGGAGGTCGCCTATCTAGGATACCTCCTGTTGAAGGAGGGAAGAAGACTGACACCTGAACGGATACAAAGCATCTCTAGCATGTCTGTCCCAAATACACAGAAAGAGGTCAGAGCCTTGATAGGTATGGCTTCATACTGTAGACAGTGGATCCTAAATTTTCCAATGTTGGCATTGACAAAGAAGGGCATTTCTTTGCCCTTACCATGGAACATGGATTGCCAGAAAGCTTTTCATCTGCTCAAGGGTGCGTTGTGTTCAGCGCCAGTTTTGGGCACACCAAATTATGAAAAGACCTTTGTGTAGTATGTGCATGAATGTGAAGGATGTGCTTTGGCTGTTTTAATGCAGGAGCATGGGGAAAGAATCAACAGTGCAGTTATTTTTCCTCCATGCTTGACCCTGTTGCATGCACTTTGCCGAGATGTTTGAGAGCTGTTGCTGCTGCCGCTGCATCTGTAAAACAGAGTGAGGGTATGGTTCTGGGTCACCCCCTAACTGTGATGGTACCTCACTCTGTAGACGTTCTATTAAACAGAACGCAAACGCAACATCTCACATCAGCACGATTAACAAGATACAAGCTGATTCTATGCACCGCATATTCAAATTAAGAAATGTTGCTCATTAAATCCGTTCGAACTATTGCCTCTCCCGCAAGAAATTGCTTGCAGTGACAAGATGTCACATGACTGCCTCTATACTACAGAGCAAGAAACTGAAGGCAGAATTGATTTAAATGATACACCTTTAAAGAAAACACATGGGGAGCTGTTTTGCAATGGCTCCTGCTTCAAACTTCCGGATGGAACATCCACTGCTGCTTATGCAAGCACCACTTTAAGCACGATAGTGCAAACCAAATTAATTCTGCAAACATTTTGCGCAGGTCGCAGAAATGATTGCGTTGACCAGAGCTTGTGAACTTTCTGAAGGGCTTAGTGTGAACATATATACGGACAGCCAGTATGCCTTTGGGGTGGTTCACAACTTTGGTCGACTATGGGCAGAGAGAGGTTTCTTGATCTCACATGGAACTAAAATACAACATGGCACCTTGATTGTTCGGCTACTTTCAGCACGTGCGCTTCCTACACAGTTAGCAATAATGAAGTGCGCTGCACACCAGAAAATAACAGATGATGTGGGAAAAGGAAACACTTTTGCTGAAAGAATAGCCAAACAAACTGCCACTGATTTTCATTCAAAGATGTATGTGTTGGACCCTACAAAGGGGACACTAACACTTGTGTGATAGATGAAGGAATTGGTTGCATAAAAAAAGTTCAAGCTGATGCTATTCCAGATGAAATTAAACAGTGGGCTGAGGGTCCAACAAGTTTAGACGATGAGGGTTGTTGGGTAGACACTGAAACTAAAATGGATGCTGCCCAATGCTTATGTTACCGCTATGGTTACAATGACTCATGGTCCAACTCACATATGTACCAAAAAGAAATTGCTAAATGTTAGAACCTGTCTGGGTTCATGTAAATATTCCAAGGACTGCTGAGCGTCTTGTTCAAAGTTGCATAGTATGCCTACAGCACAATAGTGGCAAAGGAACTCCGACACCAAGGGGTAGTTTTGACCTCCCTTCTATGCCCTTTTTAGGATACCAGAGCCAAAATTACTGAAAGATTTTGAAAATGTACTTCTTTCTGACTGTTGTGACCAGTTAACTCAGACCTTGTATTTTGATTCATCAACAGGTGCGAGAAGCCCTTCCAGTAAGGTATGAGGGTCCAGGTCATCGACTTCGACCTGGTGACTGGGTGCTTGTGAAAGTAAAGAGCTTCCTGTCTCGCACCACGCTGGAGAAGACCACATCAAGTCCTCCTGGCCACACAGACTGCCATCCGAGTGACCGACAGGAAGAACTGGATCCACGTGACACACGTGAAGAAGATTCCTTTTCCCTTGGCCTATGACAGAGGCAAGGAGAAGGGAACTGTTGACCTTGGTGCTCACAAAAAACCTGTTCTAACTGACCCTGAGTGTGTCCCGGAAACCCTTCCTCCCGGGCCTGGGAAGATGGCTGCTTTGTCAACGGAAACTCTTCCTGAGCCCGTGGGGCCTGGGGTGATTGTTGCTCTTTCTGCAAGATCTTCTTCACCATCGAGCAATCTTGCTTCTGCTCCTTCATTGTCTTCATTGCCTTCAGGAAGTGACGACACTCTGTTTGCAGATCACACCGTACCTGAAGTCTTGACGATCTGCGATGAGAAACTGAATTTACAGTACGGCATTGGCTGTGCCTACGAGAGAGCATCGTTGAGCCAGTCCCTCGTCACTCTTCTGCTGAAAATAAATAAGAGGCGGGGACCGGCAAAGTTACCTTCAACCAAGATAGGCCACATGGTCAGGAGCCACCGTCGGATGAACTACAAGAGCCTAACAGAGAGGCTTCTTAATGGACTCTGAGAAACAATTCCCATTTTTAAAATTGCTTATGCAAAGATGAATATTAGTCACTCCTCTTATGATGAATCTACCCATCAAGGGTCATGGTCCCCGAGGACCAAATATTTGTTGGTTGCAGTATTGGTGTGTTTGGTCACCGTATTTTCATTTGGGCTTTGGTACCTTGAAGAAGTGCATCCGCTTGATAATTTGTTACCAACTGCAAGTATCTCCACTGTGTTTCCACCCTTCGTGCATCTGCACACTCTTCCTCCTCGGGACTTCCAACATAAACAGGGTTACCATAATAACACTCTTAATGATTATGAACGCTACCCATGCGATTCTGAATAAAACGAATTGCAGGGTGTGTTCACACCTGCTGCAACATGGGGAAAAGGGACTGGGGTGGTATATCCATCCTCTTCCTTTAACCACTGCCTGCTATGCCTCACTTAGAGCACTATTCTTTGGTCGTTGGAACGATAGTATTGCTGGGAATTTTGTTGGGACGAATCTTAATGAATTTGAAAAGCGAGTCTTAACACCTTTAGGATGTTCTCTCTTTACCAATAGGAGCAAGCTCAATGTTGCTTCTATTAGGCCTTCTGATAGACTTTCTAGACCTTTTCACTCATTGATCTCCTTCACAATGGCTCCCGTAGGCAACCGGGATGCCATGCCTCCTCCTTATACTATCAAACATAGTCCCAATTCTGTTCTTTTCTGCATACAAAGAGAAGGTTCTCAGCCAATGGGTACACTAGGACCTAAGATACAAATGCCTGAGAAAGCTACCAATGCCTTAGTAATGCAGGATGTCACCATCAAAGAGTTAATGGCAATTGATGTTTTTGAAGAATATGATTCAGGATGTACGGATATTGATGCATGGGTTTTGAATAATACGAATGTTGGTCGAATGTTTGACGAATGTCAAACGAATGTTTGAGTAAGGCCAAAAGGAGGGTTTGTTAAACCATATTTGCATAATACCGTCTGATTATGAGCATTGGCCTGAGCACATTCGCATTGTACAGAAAACCATGTCTAAAATGCCCTGAACAGAATTGAGTAAAGCTGCCATTTTAGAAACATTCGCCATTTAGATTCTAAGCCCTGCTTTCTGTCCTGAAATGATTAACTGCATTTTCAGCTGCCACTGAGCAGAGTAACCTTTGCGCCTATGTCAAGATTAGGGCTGCCAAGAGCAGAATGTTTGTTCTGTGCAAAGAGACCTTGTAATCAAGATGAACTGCCATTCAAAGTGTTATCTGTGTCTACAGCCTCATCCTCATTCAAACAATGGCACACAATGCAAAGTAACTAAAGCAGTGTGCTTTGGGAGGAATCCTTTGTGCACATCTCTTGGAACAGGACTTACCCTTAAAGCACAGGGAACAAGTAAAGATCCACACAGCTGACTACAAGAAAGTTTGCCAGCATTGTATCTTTAAGGGCAAGACAACATGTCAAAAGTGTAATCCAAGATTGTCAAATTTGCCATGTGACCTGGGCATGGACCGTATTTTGTAACTTATTAGTTTGGAGATGGACTGGGCAATGACCAGGACTGGGTATAAATAAGGCATGCTTTGTAATGTTCAGGACTCTCTCCCCTCACAGTGTCTGCTGGTACACACTGCGAGGCGATTGAGAGCCAGATAGCTATCTGCTTTCATATTTGTATCTGTACAGAATAAAAGTTATACTTATATAACTTTGACTTTGTGACTGGCAAATTTCATTTTTGGTGGTACTAAGCCTTGATATTCCTTGCTGATCTATCAGAAGTTCCCAGACTACCTGTTGGATATTATAGTGGATTTATGTAGTAATACTTCACTTCAAGTCCGACTTAATCAGCAGGGAGATTTGTCAAGGAGGATTCCAAAATACTGAGGGTTAATGCATGGGTGTATTCCCACCCTGTTTTACTTCATTTATTTATTTTGGATTTGAAAAATAGTTTGGAGCAAGCAAATGCTTTCCCTGCTCGCTTTAAGGGGTACCCGGTGCAATGGTTGCTTTATGCAGAAGATTTGGCCTTTAAACACAAAACGCCCATAGGGCTCTAAAGGCAATTAGGAATGCTGCAGAAGTATGCTGAGGGAAATAACTTTAAAATGTACTTGCTAAAATCTAATATTTTAATGTTGAAGTCTGGGAAGGGGAAGAGGGCAAGCACTTTAAAATGGAGACTATATGACTCTTGGATCTCCAGGGTGAAAAACCTATCGATATTTTGGGTTCAATGTCAATAGTAGTCCCAAGGATTCTTTTAATGTTAAGATCTTGAGACTAGAGGTAGAGTGATTGGCCGCCCAAGGTGTGGTCTTGCATTATAGATTTGGCCGTTTATTCCCCCTGCTAGTTGTTCAATTTTACAAAATGAAAGTAGTGCCAACTTTGACGTACAGAGCAGAAATGTATTTATTTTTTTCATTTGTATAGTGCCCAAACCCTCAGGAATCTAGGTGCTGTAGAGGAACTAGTTACAAGTGGCCCGGAGGCAGTGATCATGAGCAGTCAAATGCATAGACAGTCACCTACAGAGTGTACAAGCATCAGATTCATATTTTGGCAGGAGGCTTGCATGGTGAACAAGGTTTAGGCAAACAGACAGGTTTTAAGGTCTCTATGGAAGGCCCAGTAGGACTCCTCCGCCCTTAACGCATGAGGGAGAGAATTCCATTGTTTAGCAGCAATGACTGGAAAGATTATCCCTTCCGCTTTGGCGCATTTGAACTTGGGTTGAGCAAGTGTATGGGTGTATGGAGTTCTGGTAGGCCTGGATGAGTGAGTCTTAGGAATTCTTTGTGGCAGGTATGGCAGGGCAGATTTGGAGATACACTTGTGTGTGATTGTGACTGTCTTAAATGAGATTCTTTCATGGATGGGTAGCCAATGTCCCCTAAATAACTTCTAAAACACATCTGGTGAGCTTTACCAGCCTGGAGTGTGTTACATCAGCAATAAAAAGTAATGGGAGTAAAGCTTAAAATAATCATAGCCACAGTGAATTTCTCTGAGCAGCTCTTTGTTGCATTGTTCTGTAACCCACTGTGGTATTTCGGGAGGGTAAAGTCAAGTGCAAATATTATTGGTCCAACGTGAAAATGGGGCAGTCCATTCAGAATTGCTAGGTGGAATCCTTTTAATCCAGAAACGTTTGACTCCATTCGTCATCATCAATGATGTGTAGGTTAGGTCCCCAGTTACATCATGCTTGGGACCCATGTTTTGGAAAACTGGCATCTCTTTTGCAAAACTAACAACTGATAGATGGAAAGCTTTGAATTACTGATAAGCACTAGCACCAGTTTAGACTGCTTAATCAATGTTCCCGGCGAGGTTTTATAGTTTGGCCTTCACATTTCCAATTTTTCTATTTTTATTTGGTGGATTCTTGGTTAAAAACAATGTTAAGGATTTCAATAAGGCAATAGACCTGTGTCTCAGCCTAGCATGCAATGCACAAATGAAATACTTATGTATTGTGTCTATAGGTTCAATATTCTGAGTCATATACCACTCATATCACACCCCTTCTCAAAATACCCCCAGGTCACAATGGACCAGGAATCAGGCTGGTTGGTAAAGGTAATATTTATTTATTTAAAATTCAAATTAAACACATGTTTTAATATATGGGCCAGCAATCACCAATGTGGTGACAATACAAATAGGAAAGTAGGTAAGGCAGTTGAAATCACTTTTTAGCAACACAGAATATAAAACACAGAGAAAAAAACAGTTTTGACTTGGTTGAAAAGATAGCACTTAAGTGAAGACTTCCCCCTTTAAATTCCTCAACACACAAAGAAGCAATTCTACACAGATGTAAGTAAGCAGCAGATATTCAGGAATATAGAACATTGTACAGGGTTTGAATACAATCTCCCCCCCCCCAAACAAGAGGAAAACGTTTTGGAAATTTTACACTTTTAAAATGACATTCGAAAATGGCTGAGCAAAACAATGAAAGTGTGAAAAAGTCCTTAAATCAATATAAATCTCTATGGGAGCAACATGGGAAAGATGCTAACAATCATAAGTTATAATATGAGCAACAGTACACACTTTGAATCAGAATGGAAGTTTGGAAATACTTTGAATTGGAATTCACACGTGTAAAACCTTTGCAGAAATGCAAATTCCTGCCTTATTTTCACTATGCATTTTTTAATACAAATGGGTCAGATACACTGTTTTTGGATGCAGTGTTTGGGTTGGGATGCAGCTACAGGTCTTAGGTTTAAGTCAGAGTTGAAATGAAGTCTCTAGCTATTGAATTGAGGAAGGTATGCAAGTTTGAATGAGAGGCGTATTTAGGAAAATAGAAGAGAGAAAAGCAGAAAATCGGTTTTAAAATTACAGGTTGATTTTACTTAAACTAGATTAATGGCTAAGAAAAAGAGAATGTCACACGTGAATCTCCGCAGTTACGCACGGCCACTGGTAACCCTTCACGTGGTGGTTACCACATTTTATGTTATGGGAATTGCTTTATTCAATTAAAATCTCAAATGGCTTATGGTCTAGTAAAACAAAAATGAGAAAATCAGTGCCAACACTAAGAATCACAGACAGGGTTGCAAGAATGGTTCTGCCAATATTATAGGTTCTTAAGTTAAAGATAGGATAGGTTATAGATTGGGATAGGACAATGTAAGGCAAGATATGCTATGGTTGACTATTATTCCTATTGCAATTTTTGCAATTTTAACCATAAAGGTTTGGCATAACAATTCCTAATTTGTTACATATATGTGCAATCACCCCTAGAACATGGGTACACAATATTACATTTGCAGCATTAATAGTTTCTGCGCAATTAGTCCTTTTTCATAACTTCAGTTCTTTACACAGTAAGAAATCCTATCAAGTCTTCACATGTCTATCATAAATTCAGATTTCAATGTATGCACTTTTAATTCCTTTACTTATTTTTGCTGCCAAGTTAAATGTCTTGAAGTTCAGTGGCAAATAAGCATTTTAAATCCAAAATCACATGTCAGGTTTTTTTTTTCTTTCCCAAGTGGGAGCAAATAGCCAGTCCTTTGAAGTTCAATGAGAAGCCTCTCCCAGCATCCTGCCCCTTCCCTGGAAGGATGAGTGTCCAAGCTTTCTTTTGTCTTTGCCTGAGGCAAAGATGAATGTCTAATGAAGCGCATTGTCATGAGTATGCAAGGCCTCCCAGCAGCAATTAGGCCTTCCTGCCAGCAGTGAAGTTTCAACCTTTCCCAGGCTAAGGACTGTAAAAGCAGAATTGTGTTTTTAAAAAAAATAGTTAATCAACTCCAAACTTGGTTACTTTAAGTTTCACCTACATCTTTCATTTAAACATATAAAAATGAACACAGTTTATAGGTGGATTCTTACATTAGCAATCCTTTGACATTTCTTAAAGAATTACGCCTTTCAACAAAAACATGCTTTCAAAATAGGCGATCTTGCACTTTCTTCATGGAAAAGCACATTAAACCGAGTTCTTTTAAATCCGATTTTCCTATGCAGCACATGCACATTTTATTCATCATTCTTTCTTCCCTTGAGTGCTGGGATGGTTTGCACTCTGGATACATGTATCCAGCCTTTGTTTGGATTTTCTGTCTGCACAGCTGATTCTGTTACATGTTGCAATTTTAGCTGCATTTTCCCTGTGGAACTGAAAAAAATGTTCTTGGGCTGCTTAGATACATTTCATAAAGCTGTCAGTCAATGAGGCCCGGTTCCTCTCAGCCACACTATATGATCCTGGCATTTCAGTACACTTTTAATCGCAATGGTTCAATAGAAATAGGATGATCCTGGCATTTCAGTACACTTTTAATCTCAATGGTGCAATAGAAATAAATGGATCTAGTGCCAAAAACAGCACTTTTGAAGGTTGCAAAGCTAACACTTTAAAAGGCATTTTCGGTTTTCAGCACAATTCTGCTGCTTTTCTCCATGTTGAATGTGGCAGAGCCCACTGGTATGCTCCTGCAGGGAGAACTCTGTTTTCACACCCCCTTGACTGTCTGTGGCAGGGTGTGCAGCTTTTTCCTGGTTGTGATCCAAATGCAGTTTTAAAGATTTGGCACGCACTGGAGTCAGCGCATCCACTTTGGGCTGTTTCTTTCATCATTTGTAAAATGATGCAGTAAGGCACATTGGAATAGGTCAAAATATCCCACAACAAACCTTATACACTTAAAAAAGAAAGTAACAAAAATATATACAACATTTCATAAATTAACAAGTCTCATAATGAAAGAACTAAAAAAGCACAAAAGACTATTATTTCCAATTCAACCTTGATTGGATAAGGAGCCAGAATTGAGCCAGAGCTATCATCAGACTTCTACCGTGGCCAAAAGGCTCAACCTCAGCTGGAATTTTTGTCATGTACAAATCTTCCAAAATAAATGTTCCTATCAGCAGCCATTTCCATACAAATTAAAACCAAATGTGTGATTGTCTCCATGGCACATTGTTTATTGCAAAGGCGACGAGTAGTTCCGTTCTCACCGGGCCCATTCTAGGACCCATCACCTTAGCGTAAGCCCTGCTTTCTCTCGCTGGGGACTCGATCAGTTGCTTAGTGACTCATGCTCGGGGACATAGTCTGCATTGAAGTTACTGGAACCATCAGGGCTGTAGCTGCATGCTAGAGAAAGTCTACTTTAGGCTGGTTTCATTTGGGCCTAAAATGAACATCAAATAAGAGATGGAATCCCTTCACTCAGGAAAATGAAATCCTGATCAGAGAGTGCGATCAGGCCCTGCATTGGACTTGTTAGAGATGCAACAGTTCATGTGATGGGTTATCTAGATCAGGTACTGGAGAGAGCAGTGATACACCAGACCACTCCCAGATGGCTACCTCCTTGCCTTGAGTGACACCGGTAAAGTTGTGCAAAGTTGCGCTTCGTGTACCAAACTTAGCAAAATTCATGAAGATGTAAAGTTTTTTTGCATGTGCCGTTTAATACCTGTAAATTGTGTTTTGCATGCATCCAAGTATGCATATGTTACTATGTAAGCATTATAAATGGTGTCCTGCCGGTATACCCTCCACATACAGATGTAACTAAAAAACAAATAGTGCTAACCTATCGAATCAAGGAAGTGGGTGCAGGGAAATATTCCTGAAAAACATGATTTACTGAATTATTTCTCATAAACCAAATACTTCGAAGTCATAAAATAATGAGGGACCCACATGCTAGCCACTGCAGACAGCAGGCTAGACAGTACTCCATTTCCACTTCAAGTGCAAAAGAAAACAGGGGGGGTGTTATGGATTACATCACTGTGGCTGGAAAAAGGTGGATGCATCCTGTGGGCTGCTGTCTGATCCTCACATTTTGTTCATGCTAAAATACAGGTAATGACTATGTATCTTCTTACTGTTTTGAAAGGAATGGGTGGAGGAGGTAAGGGCTACACAAATGTTTATTTTACCTTGTCTTTGTAGTGTATGATTGGTCTTCACATGCACATCGCACTACACATAGCACAACAGAGGAGACAGGGGAGATGTGGGGGGTGCAATCGCAGGTTGGTCCTAGGGCCCAGGGTGGGGTGGAACAGCACTGAGGCTGGAGGTAAGGGACAGATGATGCAGTGACTGGAGCGGCTGGACCTATTTCTAGCCACTTTTTTTATTGGTCAGCTATTTTGTTAGTTCAGCCTGTGGGTAGGGCCCTTAGTTTTCCATTTGGGGATCATAGTGGTCTGCTTGAGGAGCTTGCAACTAAAGTGCAAAACCATATTAAAAAACATAATGATCTATTGTCGTTTCATGACACTCCTGCAAAACAAAACTCTTTTCCCACTCAGCCCTACAGATAAGGAGTGTATCGGCCACTTTTACTCACAAAAATATGCAAATACTCAAAAAATAAAAATGGGGAGTAAAAACACTACCAACAAAAATTAGGAATCTGACACATAGAACCTTGTGCCCCTGCTTTCACCCACACCTCTCCATGGATATGTTTGGACCAGTAGAGTGTGTTGTACGACAGGATGAAACTACTAATATAACTTATCGGAAGAAGTAATGTTCATGAATGTCTAGGTGCACAGAAATAATTATTAGAAAAACATGTCTGTTTTTCAGTTAAAAATGTTTCCACGCTTAGAAAATGCTTGCATTGGGAATTGGACTTACATTTTTACTCCCTAAAAAATCATTATACTCTCAAATAAAAAAAATGGAGAGTAAAATGCTCCCACTTCCAAATCTTATCTGGAGCAATGCGCGTGTTCGTTAAGCAGTTTATCTATTAAAAATAAACTCATGGCTTAGCCTACCCTTTTATTATGAACACACTTTGTGGTCTCAAAACGAGTATGCTGGCCCATACGCTTTTGAAACTATCAGACAATACAATCTTTCCCAAAGGAATCAAGATCAAAAGATATCCTGCAATTGGCACTCGAGTTGCCTTCAGAACATCTGGAGGTAGAAGAGTAAAAGAGCTGTTCGTTTTAGTTTTAACAGGTAGGCATGAAACGCAGAGTGCGCCCACCAATGAAGAGGTAACTCATCTG
The DNA here is from genome assembly GCF_040938575.1 of Ambystoma mexicanum. NCBI lineage: Eukaryota > Metazoa > Chordata > Amphibia > Caudata > Ambystomatidae > Ambystoma > Ambystoma mexicanum. The sequence continues at coordinate 384,738,723 of NC_090925.1, forward strand.
TGCCATTCGAGTAGTAACCAACATCTGTAGAGAAAGGTTTCTATCCTTATATACATGGCTTTCAGGCTACAGGCGCCAGTGTAGCCCACCACTCTTTGGAACATTATGGCTGTGTGTATCTTCGTGGCCACCCCAGTTGCCTGCATGCCCCTTCTTCCCGTTTAGCACTCACTTTTAGCCTGAATCTTCTATCCAGCTCTCCAGCTGTCACCTCAGATCCCATCATCACTTCTGTCAGCTATCCACTGCTGGTCTTCCTGGCTGGCTCCTCTCTTTTGTACTGGGCCCAGCTTCACTTCTTCGTGCCAGGTATATGCTTGGTGTGCTTCCTCTAGCCATTGCAGCACCCTCAGGATCTATTTTGTAAAAAGCAAAAAGGGGCTTAATCTGCTCCCCTAGTAGCTATTTCAGAATGGGCTCTTTAAATTGTAAATTTTTAGCATGCATGTGTATGAATGCTGAGAATTTGTTGCCTTTGCAATGAAAAAGATGACAAATGTTGTTGCCCTGATCCGCAACTCTGTCTATTTGCAGCAGTGACCACCCCACGACTGGCGAACTGGAAATTATGGCCCCCGAGCCTGCCTTATCTGCTCTTGCTTTGAGCTCCAGCCAATTTGTCAGATTTCCAGGCTCAAATCTCATTAAGTCGAGATTGCGTTATTGGCATATGGCAGACTCCCTCAAAAGTGTATTGATTTTACCACTATTCAGTAAGGGCAATGGTGCAGACACAAAATGTTACCTGTAGGTAAATCTGTGTGACAGAAAAGTTGCAAAGCAAAACTTTACATTTAAGAATCAACATGTGAGTTGCAGCCTGAGCCCAACATCTGAAGAATGACACTTGCAAGGAAATGTGCGATGCTAGCAGCCCATTTACAACAAGAGTATATTCAACATTATATAAGGAATAAAAAGGAATCTTTTCAGTCAGCTGGAAGAATCCATTCGTTAATTGGAGAACTGTCCAATACGAGATGAAAAGTACAGCATTTGTTAAGAGAGGAAAAACCAAATTGGGCCTTGCATTGTGTCTGTTTTCCCTTAAATGACTGGAAATCAGCTTTGTAGAAAGTAACATACAGAGATATCAAGGCTGTGTCTTTGATAGGAGCGTGATTGCAAAGAAAGGTTATGTTACGCTGTTTAAATGTGACATGTGCAACCTGGAGCATAAAATGACTTTTATAGGCTGCATTTCTGAATCAAGCAGTAGCTTTGGGCCTAGAAGGTACAATTGCAAACATCCCTCTACAAGATATGGGGGATGCTTTCCCAGGAGAAAATGTGAACACTGGCTTTTGAAGCACAACTATAAGGTCATGGCTTTGCCTGGAGGGTTCTATGTGATTTTACTGAAAGCTTTTATTCAAGGATTTTTTTACCGAAACAATTTTACTGAAAAAAATTCAGATTTTGATTGTATTAGAGGGCTCACCCCAACCCCTGATTTCCCTGTTTTAACTCCCCCACCCCAACTGTCTCCCCACCTGATTTGCCCCCTTAGCCCCATACACATATATATATTTTTGTTAAGTTATTTTTTTCAGTAAAAATGTTTGGGTAAAAAATGCCCCGAATAAAAAGTATTTTGTAAACTCACTGGATACCGCCCGGAGTTGGTTTTCAGCCAGGCCTTGCAGTAAAAATAAATTCTCGCCATTTACAACTTCCATCTGTTTCTGAGATTACGCTAAAGCCCCTTAAAAATACAATTTAACTTATTTTCTGTGGGAAGGGGTCCAAGTGGTCTCCTCTCAAGTAATCAAATCAGCCAGGAGAAGGAAACATCACACCTTTGGAGACTGGATGTCTGACGCTATGGATAGGCAGATGTTGGAACGATTCATGGAGGTGGGACTGGGTCGCAAATGTCCATGCCAGCTCTATACTTCAAAGGACATTGCACTATGGCAACCAGCATACCAGCATTCTCTGGTATTCTGAGCTAGGAATAGAGTGCTTTTACTAAAGTTACAGATGAAAAAACAAGAAAATCTACAACACATCCCGCATTTGTCATGCCAAGACGAGTGTCGCTTTATTTGATCCATCTAGGTGAGATTAATCTGATGAACTGTAACTTGATCACATGTGAGGATCAAGCTGTTCCAGAAAACTAAACTACAATTGTTTAATGTAGAAATCTCCAGGATGACATTGTCACAACCCTCACCCAAAACCCCCTCTGGCAAACCCATTGGCCAGGTGGAGTCAGGACTCAGGCCTCTAGAGCCTGGCATCCTCTTCAAAAGCCCTCATAGGGCCAGTCCTGGCACCTATGGCGCCAGGCTCATACACCATGAAAAACAATGTGCTTGGGAACTAATTTATTGTATTGTCAACCAACATGGAGGCATCCACATAGCTTGGTTCCTAAGAACCAAGCTATGCGGTCTAGTGTATTGGGTGTAGTAGCCTAGGGACTACTTTACCTGGACTATTTTGTTGGGGCTATTTAAACTACACCCGAGCAAGAAAACATGCTTTGCGTTACTTTGCAGATTCCAACGTGATGCTCACCGTGTCCATCTATTCCCTCGGAGAAGCAGAACCTGCAAGGAGACAAAGGAACATCATTAGCAGCAGCATCTTACCTGCAGTCTTCATCTTTAAACACTTGCAGCTACTGAGAACAGCTTCTTCGAATCTGCACGCCTCCCGGACAGAACGACCTGAAAGAGGAAGATAGAGGCAACATTAAAGAAAGCAGTAGAGACATTTACAAATTACGAACTGCTCAAAAGGCTTACCTGGATGGTCACCTCTCGGCTGTCACCACTCCGGACATTCCACTCGCACTGAAGAACACTGCGACCTACAAGGAAGGAAAACACAGGTTAGCAAAGGCAAGACTTTGCAGCGCTGCGCATAGCGCTTACTTACCGCATCATAGCGCTCTTAATGCGCCATCATTTACCAGCGGGGCTCAACCAAGCCAGTTCGCCGCGCTGAAGCTCCGCATACCTAAGGGAGAAAAAAAAGAGACATTTTAAACAAAGAAAGGCATGCAGGATAGCAACAAAACAAAAGAACAACAATAAGACCTACCTGAACAACATCAAACGGGCCGGCGTCAGTGAAGTAACTGGACCGCACTCGCCCATGAAAGACAACGCGCCCCTGCAAAGAAGGCAGGACGGAGAGCATGCCTAATTCTACCACAAGGTGAGGAGAGGGTGCCAGAGGGACTGAAATCATACGGGGGTGGAGGGAGGATACTTATCCCAGTCGGTCAGTGTTGAACACAGTCCTCCTATATTTTCAGGCAGAACCTTCCCCGCAGACCACATCAGGGCAAAGCTGAGAAGCATACCAGCGAGTAACCCAGCTGGGAGGCGTCCCTGTGGATACCAGGTGAGCGTAACAGACATTGCATCAAATGGGAGGGAAATTTGGTTTAGAAGTCACTCCCATTAGACTGCTCTCTTAATCAATATACACAATAAGTACAAAGAGGATGGTTTAGTGTGATGTAATTCTTGGAACACTGTCCAATCACATACACTGACCAATTAGAATTGAGAAATGATGCACCACTAAAGGGAGTGGTTTCTGATTTGTAAAAGTCCAAACCCTTAAGAGTTTGTGGACACTCACTCGCCGACTGGCTAGCTGATGGAGGGGAAGAAGGAGAGAAGGGAGAATTGATAATAAAAAGGAGAAGAGAATAGATTGCTTTCCTTCAGAACCATTTTTACATAACAAGTAGCAAACTGTAAGAGAGGCCTACTTGTAGTTAAAGAGCAAGTCTCAGTGGAAGAGATAACAGACATGCCCAAAACAGAAAGAAGGGAACCAGACTGTGGAGGGAAGCTCACCCATCTTGCTAACTGATGATTACCCGTTCCTAGAGGGTACTCGCCTGTCTGGCAGACAACCAAAATAAATTATTATGCAAGTATGTCAAGGGAAAAGAAAATTCAGATTGGAAAACACTCCAAAGGGGAATAGATTAAAACCCAGCCCCTGTCATGTGTATTTACTGAGAGGAGGGGTATATAATTTCACTCTACATATGCTGGAAATTAGTAATCATTTCAGAGGTGTAAGTGCTTCTGGAATCTTTAGAGTTGATAGAATAGACCCAAATGGTGTGTGTATTGGGAGATGTCCGACTCCTCTGTGCAAACTAAGAGCTCAATGATATCTCAGTTTGTACATTCCTACACGGTTAAGGTAGATTAAGTAATTTGCTGGCTACATCACCAAGCAGAGTCATGTTAATGGTGCTAATCTGTAAAAAGAACTAGGTAAAAGGTTACTAACTGCTACCCATTTCCCATCTTTAAATTGCACATTGAAAAGGACTAATGTACACTTTTATATGGTAACGCAATAGAACCACCACTGAAGGAAATTTAACAAGCATATATTTTCGTTTTGCCAGTGATTCACATACGGGAATGTGAAGAAGATTCTCTTACAAATGAGCTTTCTAGAATCTGGTTTGAAATTCTGACATGCCCATTCAGTGGGGAGGAGGGATGTTTAATTTTCAATGAATAAGAGGTAGAGATACTTAGGGAGTGATGTTCTGATTTAATTTGGTTTATCTATAAAATGACAATTATATCCAGAGCCTTCATATACTATTCAATCCAAGTTGGATGCGTGCTCAGGATAAATCAAATGTACATATGGCGATGTGTGTGTTTTACGAAAGTGGCCATTCGTGTAAACGTAGCACAGAAAGGTGATGCAACCGTATTCATAATTTTTCATTGTAGTTACCATTTGACACTGGAGATTCATAGACACATAATTGGTTGATATTCAAATTGATTAATTTATTTTCATTTTATTAATAAATAGCCCTTCTCTGCAATCCTGTGTGTTTCTTGTCCCAAAAGGGAAGGGTGGCTGTAGGGGATCAATATTGTTAAATTGGGTGTTCTAGGTTCATAAATTGTGCATGCCTGATTTGGAATGGGTGGAAAATGTCCCCGAGTTAGATGTCACCCGATTCAAAGATCCTACATACCACCCCATCTGCCTTATTGCCACTAAGTGTTTCCAGGCCATCAGAGTTTCTGTTGCCTCCTCCCCTCATTTACTACCCGCTTGATGCCACAATGCCGTTTCCGCTTCGGTCCATTTCTGAAGGTCTCTCTACCAGACTTCTATCCTTGGTCTGTTGCATGCCTTCCACTCCATGGTGATTCTGCGCTTGGCAGGTATATTGTAACGCTCACCTGGTATCCACAGGGACACCACTCAGCCTGTCTGGACTTCCAACCACTTTGAACCCTTCCTTGGAATCTGCTCAACCAAACACGGCGTCTGAAACACAGGATTGCCAGAGGTCAACTCCCTATTGGTTTTGCTTGTCTAACCTCCCCTTCTTATGTGGGTCCCAACCTTCCATCGGGTTCTCTCCTCACCTTGTTTTCTGATGTGGGGCGCTATCCGTCCTGCTTTCGGTGCAGGGGTGCGTTGGGTGATGCGGGCTGGATGGTGCCTAGTTGCTTCACGGGCCCGGCGGACAGGGCTTGCTGTGACTTCAGCCTGACCGGTAAGTGGAATGAGCCTTGCGAAAAGTCTAATGGCCCTAGTCTCTTTAAACTATGTCTTTCCTTCCTTAGGTGGTGAAGGTCTTGAGGATGGCGAGGTGCTGCTGAGGTGAGTAAGAGCGCGGAGCGCGATGCTAGTTGGTTTCCTTTGCACTAACCAATGTGTGTTTATTCGGTGTCCTTTTAGGTGCCGCAGTAACCCAGCGTGGAAGTGAGTTGAGTAGATGAGCTGCGGTGAGTAAGCGCGATGTGCGGCACCTCATAAATGTCTTTTGCGCTAACCTGATGTGTCTTTTCCCATTTTCAGATCGGTGGAATGCTCCCGAACAGAAGATGTCCGATCGGCAGGAATTCAGGTAAGGATCTATCTCTCCTTGTAGTTTCGAGAGGGTTAAGGTATTGCTTAATGCTTATGAATGCTCTTCTTCTGTTCTTCTCCCCTTTCGTAGGCGCGGCGGGCCCAGATGAAGATAACACCACCGGTGGAATCCGCAAGACTGAGAAAGAGCTGGGCAGAAGCTGGATGCTCTTCAAGGTGAGTATTGTTATTGATGTTCTTTATCTTGCAGGAGCGGTGGCACGGAAGAAAGAAGTAGGCCTCTTTGAGAGAGATCCGAGCACGGGGAGTGTCACGCTGCAGAGAAATGCAAAGCGTGTTTCTTGTGCCGGGCGTGGTTTAAATAGTCTGTGTGTATCCCAGGTATCCCTGGGCTGAGCCACACCCAAAAGGCTAGACTGCTCATTCAGTTCAGGGAACTGGATTACATGGGGGCATCCATTGGCCCATAATACATTGCAAATCCAATGTTAAATGGATCTCAGGGCTATGTGTGAGATTGGTGCCAAAGGCGCCAAGTCTGAGTCCAAGTAGGTCTCTGGGGAGATGGAGAGGCCCTTAGAGGCCAACTAGGTGATCGTGGCCTGGCTCCAGCCCGATATGCCAGAGGGCGGGGGGCAGGAATAGTGACATATATATGCCAAGTCCTTGAGTTTGCTTACATGTTTCAATTGGCGTGGTCTAGGGAACCCCCTACCATGCATGCCCACACCGATTCAACATTTATCTTGATCCCCTTCTCATTTAGCTGGCGGGCTACTTCTCCCCAGAACTTCCCAATTTCTGGGCATGCCCAGAACATGTGTGTCATCCCTGCGTTTTCTTCCCCGCATTTGGGGCATGTCTGTCATTCAGCGTTCTTAAACTGAGCTATCCTCTGGGGGGTCATGTATGCCCAATGGGTTACATATAACTATTTGTTGTAGCCTCACGTTCCTAGATACTGTTTTGTGGTACCTTTGACCCTGTTCCCATAGCCCGTCACTCATGGGTTCCCCGACTTACTCCTCGCAGTCTTGTCTTAATTGGGCCACCTCTTTGCCCACCCTGGACATCAATAGCTCATAGATTCTAGAAATCTCATGCCCACCATCTGCTATATCATATATTGTTTCTATCGCCGCATCCGGTTGGTCTTCTAGCATTATCTCTGACCATGCTTTCCTAATCCGACATACCATTCTAGTATACGTAATATATTGCCCCACGTGTAGGCTCATTTCCTCCGTCAACACCCTGAATGTCTTTATCTCTCCCTCCTGCCATATGTCTCCCATTGTTGCAATCCCTACTGGTTCCCAGTGCCTACGAATCATCTCCTTAGTTGCTTGTCTCCTCTGGTCAATGCCGCTAATGGCACTTGCGGAGAACAGGGGGTTGGGTTCTCCATGATCTGACAAGCTTTGCGCCACATCTTCCATCCCAGTACCAGCATCCCCAGGTACCCTTTCAACTCTGGTTTGGGCAGCCATATCAACTCTTTCAGAAAAATTGGGGCACACTCCGACCTCAGAAGTCTAGACTCTGAGGTCAGGTCTGCCATTAACTATTTGGCCACGTATTGCAGTTGACTGGCCAAGTAATAGATCTCGAAATTAGGCTGTTTTATTCCCCCTTTATCATACGTGTTCTGCAACTTCCATAGTGCAATTCTATTCCTAGTTCTGTGCCAGAGAAATCCCTGCATATGCTCTGGAGTTTAACCAAGAATCGCTTTGGTATCATATATGGAATGTTCCTGTCATGATCACTGCTTCCAAGGAGCTAGGACCAGCCCAACGTCCTTGGAAGCAGGCCCCTAACCTTCATCCAAGGCACCAGCCAGTCCCCACTGGGACCTTTTGGACCTTGTCCTGGCGCCGGTGGCACCAGGCTCATCAAAGTCACTGGTCCCGGCACTGGAAGCGCCGGGCTCATAATTTGTATGAAGATGCTTGGGTGGACTTACCTGCAGCAGACCATGCTGCTTACTTACCAGCCACATAGGAATCCTCTGTGAGCCGGGACTACTTTCTTACCTGGGTGGGGCAAGCTCCACTCCCTGGATACAACACTGGAACTCTTCTGGAACAGGAACTCTTTTCTTACCTAGGCGAGGCCGTGGAAGAAGACGCCTCATCACTCCAAGGCTATTTAAACCACACCCGATTGATGAAACGTGCTTCGCGTTATTCTGCATCTGCAGCAGAACGCTGACCGTGTCTGTTCGTTTTCTTCTTTCCGATCCTGAACCTGCAAGAACAAACGCTTACCATTCCTGTATGCAGCCTTCAGTAGCACCTGCAAAGACAAGAAACAACAGGTTAGCACGGCAACCTTCACGCGCAGCGCTTTCCTCACCTGATCCATCGGCAGCTACCATCACTTCATGCTGCTCCTCCGCCTGTGAAGACAAAAGCACAGTTATTCCTGTGTGGAATTACTTACCGGCACTCCGCGAATTCCGTTTTTCTTCAACGCTGCAATCCTGCACCTGAAAGACAAAAGAAGAGACATTAGACAGGTATTTTACTTGCGCGCCATCGCGCCCGCCACAATAGGGCGCCTGCAAATACTCCGGCGTTTCCAGCGTCTCTTCAACACCCGAACTCACAACTGCAAGGGAAAAGAGACCGTTAGAGAGCTTTTGAAAAGCAGGCAACCGGCATTTACTTACGCATTTCCAAGCGCGTCATTCCAAGACTCTGGCTCGAACTTCGGCTTTCTTCACACCATCTTCTACCTCAAGAGCCCTGCAAGACAAATAGAAAAAGCATTATACAGAGCCCTGTTCCACATTAACGTGCCCACGCACCTAAAGACTGTAAGGACTTAAAAGGTGTCCGGAAACTCACCGTTCGTGCAGTTAACGACGGTAGCAATCCTCTGAGGTCAAGAGGCCTACGTTTCACCCAGTGAAGGAACTGGCAACGGCACCCTGCACCAGACGCAGATGGAGAGTCCAGCATTCACCTATCTAAGGTGAGCACGTTGACCTTGGGGCTCCACGGAAAAGCGAGGAAGGGAAAGGGAGAGAGAGATACCCGACAACCCCAGATCATTAACCCCATATTCTTTCACCTGCAGATATCTCACTCTTCGAGTTAGACACACAGTGGGAAGAGGCTCAGCCCCGGAAGCCAATCGAGTCCTGCACTTCACTTTTCGAGTCACAGACACCATCCTGCCAAGACCGGCGCCTCCGTGGGAATCAGGTGAGCATTAAAGAACACGAAGCCCACCGCAAAACTCCTACCCAGGCGCAATGGAAACCTCGGATACTGATCAATTGGCCCAGTTGCTTGGGGAACTAAGAGCAGACGTACATGCAGCTCGTCAGGAAACAAACGCTCTAAGAAGAGAGCTGATAATATCCAAGGAGCGAACAGAGGACCTCGCTAGGCAATTGCTACAAACACAGGCAGGACAAACACCTTTGCCCGCTCCAGGAGGAAATTATCCTTCAGCATCTTCCTCAAATCCAGTGCAAATCAATCTACCCGGTAATGTGCCCTTGGGTCCGCCCGAACGCTTTTCTGGTGACCCAAAGAGATTTGCAGTGTTCATTAACCAGTGCCGCCTACACTTGTTATGTAGACCAGCTGCCTTCCCAACAGATCAGGCCAAGGTGGCTTTTGTGCTTTCTTATCTCAGTGGCAGTGCCGCAGATTGGTCGATCCCTTTAGTCACTCAGGATGATCCGGTTCTTCATGATTTCCAGGCCTTCCAGTCCAGCATGGAGAAACTGTTCGCAAGACATGCACAAGGGCTGGCCTTGGACAATGAACTCCTTTCGTTACGACAGGGTAATCAAGACCTCTTGACTTACATTGCCTCATTCAACAGACTTATAGTGGAAACTCAATGGCCTGAGGATAAAAGAATAACGCTTTTCTACAGAGGCCTGCGTGGAGATCTCAAGGATGTGCTAGCTCAAGTTGTGAATCCTCCACAAGAATGCTCAGACTATATTGACTTAGTTGTTCAATTGGACCACAGATTACAGAACAGAAAGGCTGATCGTTCCAAATTTGATACCCGAGTGTTTTCTAAACCGCAGACCTCTACTAGGGGAGCTGACACCGTGGAACCCATGCAAATAGGGGGCATGAAAGGACCTTTAACCCAAAAAGAGCGAGAAAGGAGAAGACAGCTGCAATTATGCCTCTATTGCGGAAACTCAGGGCACTTTCTTCGAGACTGTCCAGTGAAACCAGCTAAGAAGGCTGTAGGAGCCGCAGATACCTGTACCACAAATTCTGAGCAGGGAAACGACCTAGCCCGACAAGTGTAGAGGTCCTCTTGCCGAGCGTTAAAATCTGTTCTATGACCTCGCATTTCGTGGTGCCTATGGTCCTCATTAGCCCTGAACGTCCGGATCGTTTGCATGCAATTGAAGCTTACATCGACAGCGGAGCAATCGGTAATTATGTGGACCGTGAAATGGTATCAAGGATGAATCTACCTCTTGTCCATAAGGCAGTAAAAGACGTCATTACTACAGTGGATGGCACAGATATAGCCTCCTGACCAGTAACTCACGCCACCCAAGAAGTGACGTTAGTGAGCCAAGAGGGACACCGGGAGAAAATCGTGTTTGATGTGATCAAGGCCCCTCAGTTCCAGATCATTCTGGGAATTCCTTGGTTAGAGAAGCACAATCCTCAGATCGATTGGCGAGCAAAGACGGTTCAGTTTCCAGAATGTATCTCCACTTGTTATCCTCGGCCTGATGTTCCACTGGCGGCAATCTCTTCTGAGGTTCCCAAACTACCTCCCGAATACCAGAAATTCCAAGACGTCTTTCGGAAGGACCAAGCTAACAGCCTGCCTCCTCATAGGTCTTACGACTGTCAAATAGATCTGATACCCGGAACAACTCCTCCTTGCAGTAGGATTTATGCCCTCACCGAGCCAGAGAATCTTCACCTCAGACAATATCTGGACCAATACCTAGCTAACGGATTTATCCGTCCTTTAAAATCTCCAGCTTCCTCGGCTTTGTTCTTCGTTCCGAAAAAGGAAGGAGACCTTAGGACTTGCATAGATTACCGCGCCCTGAATCAAATCACTGTTAAAAACAGATACCCGTTACCTTTGATCCCTGAACTCCTGGACCAAGTCAAAGACGCATGTATATATACAAAGTTGGATCTCAGAGGAGCCTACCACTTGGTACGAATAAAAGAGGGCGATGAATGGAAGACGGCCTTCCGCACCAAGTATGGGCTGTTTGAATATCAAGTTATGCCCTTTGGACTATGCAACGCTCCTGCCACCTTCCAGTATTTTATGAATGATGTCCTTAGAGAACTCATAGATGTGTGTGTTGTTGTCTACATTGATGACATCCTCGTCTATTCATCATCTGAAGAGGAACATCAGAAACACGTTAAAGAGGTCCTCGAGAGATTACGTCAACATAACCTTTTTGCTAAGCTTGAAAAATGCGTTTTCAACGTAACTGAAGTTGAGTTCCTGGGATTCATATTGTCACCAAACGGAGTCCATATGGATTCAAAGAAAGTCGATGCAATCATCAAGTGGCCTTCACCAACCTCTGTAAAAGGAGTTCAAAGCATGTTAGGCTTCGCTAACTTTTACCGCAGGTTAATTCCTGAATTCTCTCGAATAGTCCAGCCCATCACCGCCCTATTAAAGAAAAATAAACGTTTTGACTGGTCTACCGAGGCGGAACAAGCTTTTCAGGACTTAAAAGCTAAATTCATCTCTGCACCTGTTCTAAAACACCCTCGCCCAGAACTCCCCTACATCGTAGAAACAGATGCTTCTAGTCTTGCTATGGGGGCAGTTTTATCAAAAAGAGATCCGGTCACACACCAATAACATCCTGTAGCCTTTTGGTCCCGCAAATTCTCGGCTCCCGAGATCAACTATTCAATTACAGACAAGGAACTTTTAGCTATCAGATCAGCCTTTAAAGCCTGGCGGCATTATCTTTTGGGAGCCAGACACACAGTCACCATAATGATAGATCACCGCAACTTACAATATCTGAAGACGGCCAAAGCTCAGTCTTCCAGGCAGCTCCGCTGGGCTCTGTTTTTGGCTGAGTTTGACTTTATAATTACTTATCGACCAGGCAGTAAAAACGGAAAAGCAGATGCCCTCTCCCGGATGGGAATAGATGAACACTTGACCAATCCTGAACCAATACCCATAATCCCAGAACAAAGGATTTTGGGCTTGGTCAGCGCTCAATCCTTTGAAGACATCGAGACTACAGTCAAATCACTCCTAACTCTGGCAGAATTACAGGACTGGCAATTCAAGGGGAAGGATTTCTCAGTGGACCAAGACCTACCATATTTCCGAGGACGATTGTACTTGCCCAGTGAGAAAATACAAAAACAGGTAATCTCCTGTTATCACGACTCATTAATGGAGGGTCACCGTGGCATTACCAAAACCATGGAAAAGGTCAAAAGACATTTCTGGTGGCCTTCATGGATGATCTCCTGCGGTGTGTGTGCTCAGAATAAAAGTCAGAAGGAGAAACCAGCCGGCCTCTTACACCCACTGGACATCCCTCCCTGTCCATGGCATACCCTGTCCATGGATTTCATCACGGACTTACCTCCACGCTCAGGGTATAATACCATTTTAGTAGTCGTGGATCTATTCTCCAAGATGGCTCACTTCATTCCCCTGAAGGGCCTACCTTCAGCTTCAGTATTAGCCCGAGAATTCTTAGAAAAAATTGTTCGGTTACACGGTTTTCCCTCGGTTTTGGTCTCCGATAGGGGAAGTCAATTCATCTCCCACTTTTGGCGAAGTTGCTGTCGCTTAGCCCAAATTGATGTGAGACTTTCAACCAGTCACCATCCCCAAACTGACGGACAAACCGAGAGGACAAATCAAACTCTGGAGCAATATTTACGTTGCATGCTCCAACAAACTGAAAACCCTTGGAAGGATATCCTTTGGATCGCTGAATACGCTTATAACAATTCGACCCATTCTGGAACCGGGAAGACTCCCTTCTTCCTATTATACGGAAACCATCCTAGGATCTCTAACCTGGATCCTCCCCAAGAATTCGAAACACCTGCTGTGGATCACTTGCACTTGGTGATCACTCGTACTTTTAAAGAAGCCACTGCCCATCTGCAAAGAGCTAAAGCTCTATACCAAGAAAGGAGCGGATCAACACCGTAAAGAGGCCCCTCACTACGCAGTGGGAGATCAGGTCTGGTTATCCACTAAGCACCTGCCTCTAAAAGGACCCCACACCTTCATCCCGAGATACTTAGGACCCTTTCTCATCTCTGCCATAATTAATCCGGTGGCTGTCAAATTGGAATTGCCTTCGCATATGAAAATACATCCAGTATTCCATGTCTCCTTACTAAAACCAGTACAACCAGAAACCCTATTGACCGAACTCCAAGAACCTGTTCTAGTGGATGGAGAACTTCAGTTTGAAGTAAAGAACATCCTAGACTCCAGAATCTCCAAATCTAAATTATATTACCTGGTTAATTGGAAAGGATACGGCCCCCAGGAAAGGTCTTGGGAACCCTCAGAACATGTCCACGCACCTCGTCTGGTCAAGAAATTCCATCTGAATCACCCCGACAAGCCAAACCCCCCGGAGAAGACACGCTTAGGAGGGGCCTTGAGGGGGGGTGCTGTCATGATCACTGCTTCCAAGGAGCTAGGACCAGCCCAACGTCCTTGGAAGCAGGCCCCTAACCTTCATCCTAGGCACCAGCCGGTCCCCACTGGGACCTTTTGGACCTTGTCCTGGCGCCGGTGGCACCAGGCTCATCAAAGTCACTGGTCCCGGCACTGGAAGCGCCGGGCTCATAATTTGTATGAAGATGCTTGGGTGGACTTACCTGCAGCAGACCATGCTGCTTACTTACCAGCCACATAGGAATCCTCTGTGAGCCGGGACTACTTTCTTACCTGGGTGGGGCAAGCTCCACTCCCTGGATACAACACTGGAACTCTTCTGGAACAGGAACTCTTTTCTTACCTAGGCGAGGCCGTGGAGGAAGACGCCTCATCATTCCAAGGCTATTTAAACCACACCCGATTGATGAAACGTGCTTCGCGTTATTCTGCATCTGCAGCAGAACGCTCACCGTGTCTGTTCCAGTTTTCTTCTTTACGATCCTGAACCTGCAAGAACAAACGCTTACCATTCCTGTATCCAGCCTTCAGTAGCACCTGCAAAGACAGGTTAGCACGGCAACCTTCACGCGCAGCGCTTTCCTCACCTGATCCATCGGCAGCTACCATTTCTTCACGCTGCTCCTCCGCCTGTGAAGAAAAAAGCATAGTTATTCCTGTGTGGAATTACTTACCGGCACTCCGCGAATTCCGGTTTTCTTCAACGCTGCAATCCTGCACCTGAAAGACAAAAGAAGAGACATTAGACAGGTATTTTACTTATGCGCCATCGCGCCCGCCACAATAGGGCGCCTGCAAATACTCCGGCGTTTCCAGCGTCTCTTCAACACCCGAACTCACAACTGCAAGGGAAAAGAGACAGAGAGCTTTTGAAAAGCAGGCAATCGGCATTTACTTACGCATTTCCAAGCGCGTCATTCCAAGACTCTGGCTCGAACTTCGGCTTTCTTCACACCATCTTCTACCTCAAGAGCCCTGCAAGACAAATAGAAAAAGCATTATACAGAGCCCTGTTCCACATTAACGTGCCCACGCACCTAAAGACTGTAATGACTTAAAAGGTGTCCGGAAACTCACCGTTCGTGCAGTTAACGACGGTAGCAATCCTCTGAGGTCAAGAGGCCTACGTTTCACCCAGTGAAGGAACTGGCAACGGCACCCTGCACCAGACGCAGATGGAGAGTCCAGCATTCACCTATCTAAGGTGAGAACGTTGACCTTGGGGCTCCACGGAAAAGCGAGGAAGGGAAAGGGAGAGAGATACCCGACAACCCCAGATATTCTTTCACCTGCAGATATCTCACTCTTCGAGTTAGACACACAGTGCAAAGAGGCTCAGCCCCGGAAGCCAATCGAGTCCTGCACTTCACTTTTCGAGTCACAGACACCATCCTGCCAAGACCGGCGCCTCCGTGGGAATCAGGTGAGCGTTACAGTTCCCAAATAAATGTAATAGTCTGGGCAATACCACCATCTTCAACAGCGCCCCCCTTCCCATCATGTCCAGGGGGAGCTTAGTCCACACCTCATGCTCTTTTCAATATTCACTACTGCTCTCTCAGTGTAGTGCTTGTGTTCAACTTCCACCGTGTGATAAATGTCTACCCCAAGGTATCTGAAGGTGTTGGTCTTCCATGTTATTTGTAGAACTGGCATTTGTTCATGTGGGAACCCTACATACTCCCCAGGGGGAATATGCACAATTTCTTGTGATTAACTGCAATGCCAGATAATGACGCAAATCGGTCCATCACTTCTAGAATGTATTGGAGGTTTTCCTCAGGGTATCTTAAGTATAGTAACATGGCGTCTGCATATAGCAAAATTAAATGCGGTCCCCCTTTTGTGTGGATCCCAACTATCTCATATTGCTGTCTCAGGTATATCGCCAGAGGTTCCAGTGCAAGGATTTACAACATCGGAGACCACAGGCATCCTTGTCTAGTACCCCTAATGAGTTGCCACCTTTCTGAAATGATCGCTCCTGGCTAACGGTGCACTATACAGTAATTTCACCCTCTTAAGGTACCCGGGCCCCATCCCATATTTTCTCAGAGCTGCCATCAGCAAAGGCCATTTGACAGAGTCAAAGGCTTTCACTGCATCAAGTGATACAATTGCAATCTCACTCAAGTCTCTTTCTGTGTGCTCTATGACCCGGTGAAGCCATCTGAGGTTGTCTGTTATGCTCCCGCACGGGACGTATCCAGACTGATTGGGTGTATCAATCTGCCTATGACTCGTCTCATTCTATTTGCCAGCACCGCTGTGAATATCTTGCTGTCTTGGTTCAACATTGACAGCGGTCTGTACGATCCGCAGTCCATGTCTGGGTTATTGGGTTTGGGCAGTGGGATAATAATCGTCTCTCTCAGAGATTCTGGTAACGTCCCTGTTTCAAATGCTTCATTTAACATTGCAAGCAGTGGGGGGAGCACTTCATTATTATACGTTTTGTAAATCTCACTGGAGGGTCCATCAGCTCCCGGGGTCTTGCTAGTGGGTAGTTGCTCCACCACCTTACTAGTTCTTCTAATGTGATTGGGGCATCTAGGTCCTGTCGCTCTTCAACACTTATTTTTGGCAGGCCAATATCCTCTAGTGTGTCCATTATCTCTCTGCTATCGCTCCCACCTTCGTCCCCATACAACAGTTTATAGAATACAAGGAATACTAATTTCACGCCCTTTCTGGTGTCCACCATTTGCCCACTCTCCCCCACTACTGCTCTATTCGTTGGTCTGGGGATCTCACTTTTATATCACCATGCTAGCATTCTCCCCGCTTCATCTCCACCCGTATGCTGGCTCTCCATGTATTCTTTATAGTTTAGATTGCACAATCTCTCCCAGTGCCCTGCGCATTCCTGCTGCAGTTGGCCTATGGTTTTAGCATCCTCCCCGGAGTTACTTCCTTTGCCCAGCGCTGTCTCTAGTCTAATCTCTGCCTTCTGCAGTTCCCTTAGAATACCTTCCTGCAGTCCCTTAGATTTGGTGATAGCTGCTTTCCTCATCACCACTTTAAATGGTGCCGGTCAAGTCAACACTATCAGTGTTGTTTATTAAATATTCTGTTATTTCTTCCCTCAGGTCCTCCCGGAACACTGTCTTCTAATGCTTCAGCTCTGAGCCGCCACATTGGGATCCTGTTCCTTGGAGGCAGGTATTGCCGTGTTAGAACCAATGGCGAGTGGTCTGAGAGAACCCTCGCCTTGTATTCTGTTCTCACTATTTCCACCGTCATCTCCTGTGTGGCGAACATATAGTGTAACCTCGTGTACAGGTTCTGTGGGACTGAGTAATGAGAGTACTGTTTATCGTGTGGGTGGTGTAACCTCCACATATCCTCTAGCCGGAGGTCTGTTAACAGGGTCTTTAGGGCTTTGGCAGCAGGGACCGGTTTGTCAGATTTTTTTGTCTGACCTATATACCATTGGGTCTAATGTACAATTAAAGTCGCCTCCGCATATCACCGCCCTCCCTAGGTATGGACTCATTTTGCTTTATAGGGTCTTAAAGTAAGCCACTGTGTCCTGATTTGGGGCATATGTATTGATAATGCATATTTCTTTATTTTCTATCAGCCCCTTTAACGCCACCATCCTCCCGTCTGCTTCTAATGTGCTCTGTAACATTTGGAAGGGGACATGCAGTGCTACCCAAATGATCACACCTCTGGCATAAGCCGAGTATGTTGCACCAATAATGGTCCCCTTACATTCCCTCTGAATCACCATCATCTTGTTTCTCCTTCGTGAGGTGTGTTTCTTGTATTAGAGCAATATCTATTTTCTGCCTTCTTAAGTACATCATAATCTTGTTCCTTTTCAGTTAACTATTGAGCCCCCTTTAACTATTGACATTCCAGGTAATTATCTTAAGGTCCCCCATCTCTCAGCCATATCCAATCCCTTCCATTTTCCTTCCTCCATACTGGAATTTGAAATGCCACAGTTCTTTTTGAAGAACCAAGCAGAGATTCATAAATACCTTTCTACAGGGTATGGAGTGGTCATGTGAATTAGGCCTGACTTTCCATCTACTGAGGTATTTAGAAGGCATTTTAGCAGCCCTACATTTTCATCTCTATGCCAATTTGTTATGCTCAGCATTGAATGACATCACATGCAAACACTTAGAATTGGTACAAAAAATTCCTATATTCTGATGTATGATGGCAATATTATTTTGTTAACGGAAATCCCATGGGAATTTCAGGAGTTAGTGGATGGCTATGTGCATGATGCAGCTCAAAGAGATTCATAGGTAAAAGTCCCTAAATATAATTTAGAGTATATTGGGAAACACCTCCAGAGGTTCTGAACACATTGGGTGGGTGGTGAAAACTGGAGTGCCTAAAACTATGTTATTTGGGTACTACCTTCTCAAGTCACAAACCCTAAAAATGTCTGTAGTTTATGAAACTCTGTATTGTATTTTATGTTTTTTTTACATTTTATAAAGCACCCCAATCCGTTAACATCACTTCAGAGTGCTAGAATTAGCATGTGTGATGTGGGTAGAACCATAGATGGGGAAGAGGAAGAGGGAGGTCAGAGAGCACATGAATGAAGCTAGCCTTACAGCAGCATTCATGGAGGTCCATTGCAAGAGCTCATGAGGCGAGAATTGTTTGAACTAGACTAAACAGCACAAGCAAACGTAAGAGTGATGCAGGGACCTGAGGCAGGTGGTGAGTTTTTTTTATTTGAGGGGAGTACATGTTTGCCACAAAAATGTGGGAGCGACTGAGAATATCGAGGGAGCCTGAACCATGCAAGGGGACTTCTTGGCGGCTCACTCCCTGAGGAAACGTAAAAATAATGGGTTAAAATTATGCAATTTACAGCATACTTTCTGTGAAATATTGTCTAAAAGAGTTACACAGGAAAGAAATCCAACAGTTGCAAGTCACCAACAGTGCACAGGAGAATTTTCCAACACATTTTCATGATGCCTTTTCTCACAATATATGCAAGTTCATGTCTATACTGGCTGCTTGCATCAATATTTGTATTGTTATATAAAAGATACTTGTTTGCTTTGCCCATAATGCCACTAATGATACTATAAGAAAACATGTCCATGCTGACTCTGCCAATTTATGTCAGTATACCCACGTAGGAATATACTCCTGTTGGATTTGCGAGTAAAAAATGCCAAGCCACAGTAAAAAATATGTCCACACTGCCTGCACTGTTGTACGCCGCTATGGCCATGTAAAAAACGATCATGCTGGCTTTGCCCTTGATGCCAGTAAAAAATGCCATGCCACAGTAAGAAAACATATCCAGAATTGCTTTACTAATGTGGGCCAGAATTGCCACATAGGAACACTCATCTTGTTGGCATTGCTCATAATGCCAGTAACAAAATGCAATGCCACTTAAGAAAACAACCCCCCACCAGCTGAATTAATGTAGGCCAGCAAGCCATATAAGAACACCTATCTTGTTGGCTTTGCTGATAAGAAGATAACTAGAACTGGTTTGTGGGATCTCAGAACACCGACAGGCCACCACCCATGCGGCAATTGCACAGCCTGCAAGTAGACAAGCAAAATCAAATCCTTCCAAATTGAAGATAAAGAATGGTCCCTTCGACATTTTACCAATTGCAAGACACTGAATGTGATATACGCCATAGAGTGCCCTTGTGGCCTCCGGTACGCGGGCCAAACTACAAGACCGGTACATAAACGTATTGGAGAACATCGTTCTAAAATAAGATGCCGCTCCACCACAGCACCTTTGGTTTCCCAATTTTTGGAATTCATACATACACAAGATCAGTTGAACTGGTGGGTCCTTGACAAAATTCAGTACACCTCGAACATCAAAAACGCCTTAAACTACAAAGAGGCCTGGTGGATTTTCAAATTGCAGACAATCGAATACGGACTGAATGAAGCCTCTCCTCCAGAAAATTACCACCATAACTGAAGCTCCTGTGTCACTGATTTCTACACTTGAGTAGTTTAGGTCCAGGATGCTAGATTCCCACAATAGGGCTCCAACCCTGCGACCAAGACTAGTCACACCCTGGGACACCGTAGACACATTCCTTTCAGGTGAGACCAGGGCCGACATCCATCAGGGAATACCATCCCCCCCTCGACTACTGTACCCCCCCAGGTTCACCACACATACCATTCCCCATCCATGACACTTAGGACGTAACACCACCTCCATCCACCTCCTCTAGTTGGGATACACGCCTAGTGCCCTCCCTTCTTGTTTTATGTTCTAGTACCGCCTGGTTACGGTGATATTATAAGGCATTCTGCACAATGGGAGCTTCATACACACACACTGCCATTGTCCTTAGGCTGACAACAACAACAGAGCCAGCACTCTGCCTACATACCTTCCCTTGTTATTGTGACAGCAGGCCTTATTGACAAGTTATATACCCATCTACCGCACACCCCTACCCCCCTGCTTCCACTGCTGCATGTAAATAACGCCTGCAGAGTATGGTGCATTGTATAAACACTGCTCCCTTTTCAATCAGTTTGTTTCCAACCAGGCAGGGCTGTATATATTACCTCTCCCTCTGGTTCTCTACAGTGCCCACACCACGCGATGCTGCCAGCCGACACTGCTGCCCTACGACAAGGTTGGCACCACACGGCAAGTGCACTCCTCCCAGCGCATGCGCGAGGGGATCAGTGTCAGTGCATGCCATCAGGGACAACACACAGTGCCCCCGAGCTGCAACACTAACTCCCAGCGCATGCGCACAGTTGTGCGTCATTTACTCTCTGTTTTAGACACTGATCTAAAACACATGCGCACAGCAGGCAACACACCGTCCAGCCAAGAACCAGCCCTGACACAGCCCCGAGCTCTTCATCAGCGGACTACCACGCTTCTCTCCCCAGCATTCTGGAGGTAGGCTCACGCTTGTAGCAGGCTCCCCCTAGGCTGCTCTATCCTCTTACTGCATGCTACCCGGCATTTTTCCAGAGCGACTTTTTCAATGTCTGCTCCTCTGCATTTTACAGGAGTCACTATCACACAAACGCAATAGTTCAACTTGCCTGGGATTGACTCCGGCCCCCACAGCAGCACGGATTCACCTCTGTCGCAGCCCTACAACAGCCCGCCCCTATGCCGGTAAGAACTGGAGGTATGCTTTTATAATTACACCGCCACCTTTATGTCAGCTACTTGCCATATTTTACATTAAGCAGCATTCTCGCACCTCTCTTTCTTTTCCTTCTTTCCTGTTGTGTGCTAGATTTCCAGCCTTTCCAGCGGACATCCCCGCCTATATCAGACTCTATCTAGAATGCCATACTACGGTCTCACACGCATACTGCTACTGGATTCCAACCACTACGTTCCAGTTCAAGTTTGATTTCTACCCTTCCCCTCCCAGCCCGGACACATCAAAGGTCAGTTTTATTTTAATCCCCCCCCATACCAGAATACACATCCACATGTGTTTGTGTCCTCTCTTTTTTTTACTGTTGACCCAGCACTACTTGCCATGAATGCAAAAAATACGAGCAAGTTATCTATTTAAAACAGGCCTTTTCTGTTTTCTCTTCTTACACATTATTTTAGGCTATCGCAATCCTACTGGCCCAGAAGAAGGCTGTTCATTCAAAAGCCGAAACGTCGCTGCAGCAGGCTTCAACCTGCCGCCAGTCGAACATCTGGGAATTTTATTTCCCGACGTAGACCAAGGATTGCCCACCACCCCATTAATGAGAAGATCTCATCACAAACAACAGAACTTTGCTTTACTAAACAAACCAAAAGAGTTAGGCCTTGTACTCTTTAAGAACAATGCATTTTAGATGTCTTTTTGCCTAACCGTAATGTTTTGTTTATAGTTACCAAACGGCATATACAGAACAGAATGCACGGAATCTTGGTTATCATTTTTTGTTTGGTATTATTGTGTCACAATCCGTTGAGCTAACACTGGTTGTACTACAAACCAGTGATGTTTTGTTAAAAGACTACAGCATCAGTAAAAATTGCTCATGATCACCTTTTGTCTTCGGTTTGAATATTAAGAACCAATTGTTTTTTAGAATGGTTTCCATGAAGAAAGCAATCTATTAAACCCAATATTGTTTTTCATTCTTATTTCAGAACCTATGCTTTGTCTATGTGGGTAAACCTGGTTCTAAACATTGTCTGCATTCCTTGATTACACACAATGACTTTTTCTTGTGTATATATGATGTTTATTTGATTTTCATTTATAATACATGTAAATAAACACATGTCCCCTGAATTAAGGTGTTTATAGCAGTTGTTATGATTTATTCAAATATGTTCTGTTACTTCCTTAAAATGTGACTATAATTTCAAATACTTGCATGCTGGGAATAGGGTGATTATCTTTAACACCACTGCAGTTCCCTTAAACAACACAACATTCTACAATTTGAGAATGGTTTAATTCTTTCGGCAGTTACCACCCTCCCAGTTATACACAGCTTTGCTGATAGCACCAGTAAAAAGTCAAGTTTCAGTGTGCCAGCCACCTTGATCCCTTGCACCCCTGCACATCCCCCATCCACCAGCACTGCATTTCACACATACACAGACAGTACACACTTCCTCATACACATTCACATGGGAACACATTCAGACACGTACACTCAGACAACCCCCCTAGCATGCGTGCATACCACATACAAATACAAACATACTTTACATACATAACTAATATATTTAGCTACTTGCACTCTCAGCACACCACCACCCCATGACACGCAGACCTGGATGGCCCGCACCCCTCTCCTCTGAACATGCTGATTGACAGTAGAGGACTCCAGTCAGCCAGCGTAATGCTGTCACATGCTATTTGTGCATCACGGGAGGCGGGCAAACCTCATTTCCTACACCCCTCTGGCCTCTCAATATAGTAGCCTATGTCTTAGGGCTTTGTATTGCAAAAGGCAAAAAAGATTTAATGGGGACACCCCCTGTTCAGAGGCAAGCAACACAGTCCCTTGTGCAAACAAAACATTCAGCAGTGCTGTTGGAACTGTACCAGGTGAAAGATGCTCATATAGAGTAATCTTCTAAACCACCCAAATTAAAGGGGGTGGGGGGTCACACGTGTTCCCTAAAGGATCAGCCGCCACTGGCAGGGACCTAACCCTGGGTATCCTTCAGAAAGGCTCCAGGTGATATGGAAAAGATGGATAGATATCTAAAGAATATGGAGGGCTCCCAAAAGAATCTTCAATGTCAATATATAGAGAATGCCAATATATAGAGCTTCTGAAGCACTTTATGGAGATGGTGTCAAGATGCTCCCCCTGCAACCAGCGAAATAATCTCATACTCTGCCCAAAACATTCCAGCATACCCAATCAACCCGGAATGCAATGCTGATAGCATTGAGTCGGGCGATGGAATTCCATGCCTCTACTTAAGGACTCTAGGCCAGATCAAGGCAGACAGCATTTAGTAGGCTGCTGGTCACATGACCAGGCCCTGCCACTCAGTTGCTCTGCCCACCACCTATTCAATCAGCCCTTAGGTGTCCTCATCGCCGGCGCCCTCAGCAAAGGATGGGCGAAGACAATGACCTCACCTATTTGTGCCTGTTCTGGACTGATAGGGCCAAGAGTCTGGCCCACTAAACTGCATTTCACCTAATTTCTACTAATGCTGCTTACCAAAAACATCACAATGTGTCTCCTCCCTCCACAGCCAACCCCCATTCTCACTAGGGTTTGAATTACCAAGTGCCCTGGGAAGCCCTGGCAAGCTACCCTAGTGAACCTCATCAATATTTCCCTTTTCCCCCATCCAACACCCACGGACCACATGCACATGCCCTCTGATGTTTTTCAATGCTCGCTCAGCCATCGTGCATGCTGCGGAGATCGCGGACCTCATCTTTTACAACACCCTTGATACCCTGTTCATCACAAACATGGTTTACCCCATCCTCCCCACATGTTTTCAATGTCCTCCTACCCCAAGGCTACTGCATCCAACATGCTAACTGGCCAGGAAGGGCAGGAGGTGGGGTGGCAGTCATCCACAGGAGTGATTGGCCATGCTCCATCCATCATCCCCTCTCCCAGAACAAGCTAATTTGAAACATTCACCTCCCAGTTCCCTCTATCACACAAGGAATCCATCACCCTTAACCTCATCTACAGACCACCTCACAGAAGTGACTCTTACATTGCAGACATCTCCAAATTACTTTCCTCTGCCAAATTAGCACATTCTAGTAATGTCTTTCTTGGTGGTTTTAACGTCCCTGAGTCATAGGCTGACAAGCACACTCAAAGCACGCTTTTCGTAGTGAGCGCTACCATGGACCTTAAGCAAGTTATGCTCTCCCCCACGCACAACAAAGGCAACACCCTAGACTTAGTCCTCACATCATCCCCCGGCATCACCTGTGCAGACCCTATCCCACTTGACTAGTCTGACCATGCCGCCATGCCATTATCAGTCACCCACTTAACTATGGCTCACAAAGGTCAGGCTATACCCCTCTTCATTCAACGCCGATCATACAAAACCTTCCTGTTCAATGTGCTGGAAGCAAACATTTCAGACTTTCATACCACAGGGAATGCCTCGCACCTCCTGGAATTATTCAGCAACTCTGCTATGAAACTGGTGGACACTCATACCCGCCTAAAATCCAGCCGGCCAAAGGCCAAACCATCGGTCCCATGGTACACCCCCAAGCTAGCCTTGAGCAAAGGCTCAATCACAGCCCTAGAGAAATGGTGGCGCAAAAACCATAACTTACGAGATCTCCCAAACCTGAGCGCAAACCGTAGGATTCTGATTACCGGGGCCAAAGCTGCTTACTACTCCACCACCATTGCATAAGCCTCCAACAGGAGCAAAGTCCACTTTGAAGTTGCAAAGCATTGTAACAAACTCACACCCAGCCCGAGGTACCAGCAACTCAGAAAAATGTGATGGAATCAACACATTTTCTATTGAAAAGAATAGACAAAATCTGAGATACCATCGAGTCAACCTCTCACAGCATTAGCATCCCCTGCGCACACACACTGCCCGTCTGGATAGACTTCTCTCCTCTCTTTTCCCCGGATCTCCTAAAAATGTTTGCCTTCCTCAAACCTACGTCCTACTCTGACAATAGAATTCCAGCCTCCATCATTAAACAATTGATGGGCACGGTGCTCAAAGTGCTCCTCAGCATCATCAATGTCTCCCTCGCAGAAGGATCATTCCCAGACACCCTAAAAACTGGTCTCATAAGACCTCTTTTGAAAAAACACAACCCTAGATCCAGACGACCTAGCCAACTAACAGCCCATTAAGAACCTCAAGTTTATTGGCAAAATCTTGGAAAAAGTAGTTGTAAACAACTACTTGCCAGAAGAGAATAACTCCACCTCCTAAATGACTATCATTCAGGATCCCGCCCCAAGTCTAGCATCGAGACAGCCATCATTAAGGTGGTGGATGATGCACTCCAAATCAGTGAGAAGGGTGTCTCATACCTCCTCATCCTTCTTGACCTCTCGGCTGCATTCAATACTGTCGACCACCACATCCTTTGCTCCCTGCTTGCTGACAGGACTGGATTCTCTGGCACTGTCCTGAATTGGTTTACCTCCTACCTCTCAGGCAGACACCAGGCTGTTCAAATGAACTTGTTGCGTTCTAACTGGCTCCAGGTCTCCTGCTGTGTCCCCCGTGGCTCCATCATCTCACCAATCGCTTTTAACCTTTACATGGAGCCTTTGGGCACTATCCTCAAAGATCCCAATACAGCCATCCACCAATACACGGATGAAACTTAGGTGTACATGAGAGTAAATAGTACTCAGAACATCATTAGTCTCTGTGATTACCTAACCATCATCCAGTCCTGGATGGCGACTGCCTACCTCTAACTAAACCCATCCAAGACTGAATTTGTCCT
Organism: Ambystoma mexicanum; assembly: GCF_040938575.1. NCBI lineage: Eukaryota > Metazoa > Chordata > Amphibia > Caudata > Ambystomatidae > Ambystoma > Ambystoma mexicanum. Next base: position 384,764,117 of record NC_090925.1, read on the forward strand.
CATTGGTCCACCCACTTAAAAACAACTTGTCCAACAATCGCTCAATGATATGTGCCTAGCCGTATTTGATCCACAACTGTCAGACTCAGCAAAATCCTTACGCTTCACCATTAACAGCAGCCTATACTTCCAGGAACAGATAGCCAAGAAGGCCCAAATAGCCTGGCTCAGAATCTCTAATCTTTGATAGATAAAACCCTTCATGCCACTGCAGGAATTCCGAACTGTAGTGCAGGCACTTGTGGTCTTGCACATCGATGGGGTGAAATGCTCTCCTGACAGGGCTCCCAGCTGCTCACTTGGCTCCCCTAAAAGCAGTCCACCACGCTGCAGCATGTCTTATTACAGGAGCACTTAAATTTGAGAGAATTTCCCCATCCTAGGCAAACTACATTGGCTTCCACTCCACGCCAGGATATTGTTCAAGACTGCATGTATGATCTACAAAGGAGTCGCGAGTAGCACACCAGCGTCTCTTGCAGTAAACTCCACATATCTGGTGGCACATGTTCCTCACGCAACAAATCGACCAACCGGCTTGAATTACAACTAGTCTGCAAAGAGGGCCCTCAAACAATCCTCTTGTCATGCACCCACCCTCTGGAACTCAATCCTGGTGTCGGCTTGGAATGCCCCACAATTCTCCAATTTCACAAATCTCTCAAAGCATGGCTCTTTCAACAATACCTGACCAAGGACTCCTTCCAATGGACACACATACCGACGTACAGATCTCACAGTACTATGCTAATGTTAAAGTGTGGAGCCCAAAAGCTGGCTATCCACATTCTGCTGCTCTCAAGCTAGGTCCATGCTTTAAACAATAAAAAATAAAAATTAAACTTGAGTAGGTGTTGACTAGGGGTAAGGTAGGTATATGGAGAAGTCGCTATCTTTGACTAACAAGTCTCTTCTACTCTTAATGGTGGGCACCATTCAAATGAAAGGAAACCGACTGATGGACATATCATGTTATGTTGATTTATACTGTGCACCGCTACCACCCTAGGGCAGTCTCCAGGCACTCATGTGGCTCTGCAGGAAAGCAGATGGGGTTGGTTAGTGAGGGAAGAGTGATAGGATAGGTCCAGAACCAAACCAGGAGAGACTGGCATCTGTGTGTGTTGGCTTGCGGATGATTGGTTGTGTGCACTGGCTTATTGTATCCGTATAGGTAAGGTCCAATGCCTGGGTTGTTTCTATGTGACTTATGTAGGAGTGTGTCTGTGTGTTTTTTGTGTAGATTGGATGGTATTTCAGGTTGTGCGCACTGGCTTGTATCCAAAAAGGTAAGATCCAGTGTCCAGGTTTATTGTTGTAGGCTTGTGTTGGGTGTGTGTTAGTGTATAGGTTGGCTAGCCCAGTGGGCATGCATAGTGTTTGGTGGTGTTTTGGAGGGAGCAGGAGTGGGGTGGTTAAGTTCTTCTATGTGGCTAATCTACACAATTCTGTATAGGTAGGCATGGTTAATTTCAAAGTCTATGTGTGACGTGTGGTTAATCTTCACAAATGTATCTAAAAGTGCTGCATGGCTAATCTTCACAGATATGTCTGTATGTGCCGCAAGGCTAAAGTTCACGATCTATCCAAGTGTGACACGTGGCTAATATTCACAATTCTGTCTAGATGTGAAGCAAGCTAATCTTCACAGATCTGTCTAAATGTGCCGCATGGCTAAACTTCACGATCTATCCAAGTGTGACGCGTGGCTAATATTCATAGTTCTTTCTAGATGTGATGCAGGCTAATCTTCACAGTTCTGTCTAGATGTGAAAAAGCTAATCTTCACAGTTCTATCTAGATGTGGTGCAGGCGAATATTCACAATTCTCTCTAGATGTGACGCAGGCTAATATTCACAATTCTGTCTAGATGTGACGCAGGCTAATCTTCACAATTCTGTCTGGATGTGACGCCAGTGAATATTCACAGTTCTGTCTAGATGTGACGCATGCTAATATTCACAATTCTGTCTAGATGTGACGCAGGCGAATATTCAGAGTTCTGTCTAGATGTGAAGCAAGCTAATCTTCACAGATCTGTCTAAATGTGCCGCATGGCTAAACTTCACGATCTATCCAGTGTGACGCATGGCTAATATTCATAGTTCTGTCTAGATGTGATGCAGGCTACTCTTCACAGTTCTGTCTAGATGTGAAAAAGCTAATCTTCACAGTTCAATCTAGATGTGGTGCAGGCGAATATTCACAATTCTCTCTAGATGTGACGCAGGCTAATATTCACAATTCTGTCTAGATGTGATGCAGGCTAATCTTCACAATTCTGTCTGGATGTGACGCCAGTGAATATTCACAGTTCTATCTAGATGTGACGCAGGCTAATATTCACAATTCTGTCTAGATGTGACGCAGGCGAATATTCAGAGTTCTGTCTAGATGTGAAGCAAGCTAATATACACAGTTCTGCCTAGATGTGACGCAGGCGAATATTTACAATTCTGTCTGTGACGCAGGCGAATATTCACAATTCTGTCTAGATGTGATGCAGGCAAATATTCAAAATTCTGGCTAGATGTGATGCAGGCTAATATTCACAGAATAAACTTGGAAATCTTGATATTTTGCATTTATCCAACACTCCTTTGGCCATCATGAAACTGCTAGACAAGGCAGGAACATGAAAAGGTCTTCTGTTTAATCCTATTTACCTCACAAAATGTGCACAAGTCATGAAAGATTTAATATGGATTGCTATTTAAGATTATTATTAAGGGTTGCTGAGCCAAGATGAAGGCCATCTCTTTTTAAGTTAAATCCTATTTTATTGTTTCATATGGTAACGGTATAAAGCAATATCAATAACCAAGCATCCAGGTCAATACGTGTATTCTTATACAAACCCGCTCACCTCTAACACCACCCACCAAACCCCCACCACGGCCGTGAAGCCAGCATAACCCTTAGTAATTCCCATGCCCCAACACCCCTCCCCCCACACCCTTCGTCCCCAACTCTCTCCCTCCCCCAGGTCTCATTTCGATTAGGCCATATTTAACTACATATAAAATGAGCATGTAGTCATTAACCACTGTTTCTAGTAAATAGAGAAAGTTGCACATGAATTGGAAACACCCATGTGAAAACAATTACAAATATGAATGCAATTCATTTTGTTGTGTTCTGTGTATGGGAACATAAGAAACAAGCCCATGGTGGCTACATTGAAGAATCAAGATATCCAGCATCCCACAATAGCATGGTTTTATTTACTTGGGTTACCTTACAAACATGCAGTTTTATCTGTGTATATGGATATTGAACATGCATTCCTCATTAAAAAATGTGAATTAGCAATAATTAGACTCAAACATCTGGTACAGCGATGGGCGCTACCTTCGCGCCGACCCTAGTGAATCTGTATATAGCGGATTTTGAAGAGAAGACGATCTATCCTATCACCAACCCATGGGGCACATATATAAAACTGTGGAAGAGATATATCGATGACGTTCTGATGATTTTCTATGGCAATGAACAAGAACTCATCATTTTCGTGACCTGGCTCAACGAACAGAATCCTTTTCTAACTTTTTCTGAAACGCATAGTAAAACGTCAGTACATTTCTTGGACTTGAACCTGGAGACAAAAGACAACCAAATAAACACCAAGGTATATAACAAAATTACAGATAGCTTGTATATTTTAAAAGAGAATTCCTATCATCCATCCTCCTTGAGAAACAACTTACCCTTTGGACAATTCCTGACATACCGCAGGAACTGCTCAACAATGCAGGCATATGAACAACAATCAAGTCAACTCTACTGCAAGTTACAGGATCACGGCTATCACAGACGCACGATAAAGAGAGCTAAAAAAAGAGCAAGAAACATTCCGAGAGAGACTACTCCGGAACAGCATACCAGAAAGACAGATCAAGAAGAGAAAATTACTGCGATTTTCAGTTTTTCACCCTTAACCAACAAAATAAAAAAAGAAGTGATTAAACTATGGCCACCCTTGAATGTGGGAGAATCAAATCTTGAGAAACCTAGATTTGCAATTAAGCGAGGGAAGAACCTTCGAGACTCGTTGATCCACACCTATAAAGAAGCAAGGGAACCCATCATCGCCACCATATGGAACCAGGCCAAACCCACGGGACATGCGCCATGTGGTACCTGCAGTGCATGTGCAGGAACTACCAGAACCACATCTATCGATATTGGCTGGCGCTACCCATGGCTGCAGAAAAACTTCACAAACTGTAACAGTAAGAATGTGATTTACTTAATAACCTGCCCCTGCAATAAGCAATATGTGGGTATGACCACCCGGTCTATAAAAACTAGACTGGCTGAACACCGGTCATGTATCCGCACCAAAAAATTAACTGCGCCCATGGTAACTCACTTTGTCCAACACCAGCATGAAGCAACGGATGTCAGATGGACAGTCATTGAAAAAGTCAACGTCCCTAAGCGAGGGGGAAACATTCATGATTTACTCTTCAAAAGAGAACAATTATGGATCTTTCGCCTACAAACAGACAAGTCCGGCTTGAACGAACCACCTAGCTGGCAGACTCTGGCCACTTTATGAAAAACCATCTTCACTGCATTTTATTATATATATACTAGTCTGTAAATAATGTGATACTATTTATGTGATACCAGTGATACCACCGAATGTATTGGGCTATGGCAATTATGTGAGGTAAAATCTTGTAGCGCCCCCTAGCTTTTTAGTTAGCTTTTAAGCTTTCACACACTTCTGTCCCCTAGATATCAGGACCTGCAGAGTTATACATGGCGTGACGACTTGTACGTCTTAACCATATATTCCACTAGCATGGATATGGGTCTTTTCAGGAATTATTTGACTGTTTGCTCCCTTTCATAACCCGCCATACTTTGGGGCCTTGCTCCACGTAGTATGATGCCCTTACTATGTTGAGCCTAATGTGGTGCCCGAATAATGGCACCTACACTTACTCTGCAAACTAGTCCGTCCTTTGTGTCCCTGGCTGGACGCTTTTTTTAATACATCACCTAGACGCGAAAGTACCTACGCGAAGCCACGAACATATCCACGCACGGAACCGGCATCTTCCGCGGTGAGCCGTCCCTCCCCGACTTGATATTTTCAAAGCGGCGAAGGTAAGCCCATCTTGAGCATGACATGAGGAAAAGCTGAATTTACCGTGCAGGCACAGGCTTCTGTCCCTGCCCCCCCTTTTTGTTCGTTATGGGCTCTGAAGTTCAATAGGTCGATTAGTGGACCCTTCTGCCCTACAGTTTCGCTTCCCATTTGCCAGTACTCCCCGTTGGTTGGTTTACCCCAGGGGATTCTGGCACTGCATGATAAGCCATATACGCTATGCTTATTGACACTTGTCTAGCGTAAACATGTCTAGCCTCGGAGCTCCATGAATGAAAATATGCCGTGGTTTCATTTGAATATGACCCCTTCTAATAAGCACTAATTTTAACTACTTGTGATATATTACACTACTGTCCGCCCTCTCTGGTTAAAACATCACTCCCCTCTTTGTTTTCCAGATTCCAGAGCATGACAATAGCTTCTTGCTTTTCGTGGGAAGTATAAATTCTCTCCTTCCAACCACACGGATATTCGTGGGGACCCCTATAACTAGGTAAGACCTAGGTTGAATTTTCATCTTGAGAGCACTGATAAACGTCTGTGACACTGCTCAAAAATCATTATGGTACCACTCACACTCCTCTTTTTGTCTCCCCCTCCCTCTTGGTCCCGCCTCATCTGCAGGTGGGATTCCCTGGCACAATACAACCAGTTATCTAGACATCGACTTCGACACACTAACCCTTCAGTGTCTGTCCAGCCCTGATGAATGTGGCCCTTGTGCCACTGAATCCGGTAGGCTTCAAATATCAGGAAGAGTCCCAGACGAGTAAAACAATGAATTCAAAACCCACCTGGGCTCCCTGATTCAGGACTCCCCATCAAAAAGATGGGAATCATTTAATAACCTCTAACCTGGATTCTGAAAACTAATCATGAGAAAGATCAGAACAGAAGAGGAATACGGGAGATTCAATAGAAATATGTTGATCTGTACCTCCTTTTTATACCCTGTGGATAGAGAAATAAAATAAAATTACTATTTTTTCATTTATGAAGCAGCCTTTTTTGAAGTAATCCCAAGTACCTCTCTAGAGGGCGAACTAAAAACAAAAATTAAAATATTTTGTGAAAATATCCCCACAGAATTAATCAACCCGAGTTCTATTGTGTGAATGTGCCTGTAAGCAGAATACATGTGAAATTCCTTGTTAGAAGGAAATTCCACCATTGATAGTGTACATGTCTAGTTGTCTTGTTGAGCACTAATAGCATATGGCGGGTATAAATTGTTTTTCTGTTTGTCTATCAAAGTGTCGATGCTAGGAAAATAAAAAAAGGTAGTTCCATCTTCAACTCATGTGTAAGGCTCTTCGAAACTGAGGTGGCACTATGTCTCTCGATCACTCACCAAGATGGATGGAAACCCAAGAAAGCAATACATTTGCTTCAAGAATACTTGTTTTAACATTAAAGGTTTTCAGAATTAGAACTGGTATAGGCGACCAACAACATACCATTTGGGAGTGACTCTGAACATGGAAAAGGCACACGACTTAAATTAAAGCAACGCCACTCTAGGCATGAATACTTGCCCGAATGATGAACCATCTCTTGTACTGCCCTCCTCACAGTGGTGCAGAGTTCTCAAGTTGTCATGAGTAACTCATCCAGTCTGGTTCTTAGTTTGCATTCTGGGACTTGTAGTTCCACGTTTATGACGGAGAAAAGCAAAACTACAAGTACCTTATGGCCAAACATTAAACTAGGAAAATACTTTACTTTGTCTTTTTGCCCTGCCATTAATGTTTGCTCACATACCTGAAGTAGCCCCCATACCATGAGGCGAGGCTTTTGCCAGAATGTGCATTCATACCCATTGTCATTCATATTTGCTTACATATCTGAAGTAGCCCCCATGCCATGAGGTGAGGCGTTCCCATTGTACACACACACCTATTTTGTCTCATATGTTTATCTGCACGCCTGATGTAGTCCCCTGTACCACGAGGTGAAGCTTTTCCAGTCTGCACACACACACACCTTTTTTGTCTCATATGCTTATCTGCGTGCCTGATGTAGTCCCCGTACCATGAGGTGAGGCTTTCCCAGTATGCGCACGCACACACCTTTTTTGTCTCATATGCTTATCTGCATGCCTGATGTAGTCCCCCGTACCATGAGGTGAGGTTCTGCCAGTTTGGGTTTACGCACTAATTGTTATGTTATGATACAGACATTTATTAAGCACACATCCACCACAAGGGCACCTTGGTGCTAGGAGGCACAAGTAGGGGAGTTAACTACATGTCTAGAAAAGCAAAGGTTTAAGCTCATGCCGGAACTGCAGATGATTTGTTAGATTGTGCACACCAGTAGGAAGCTCATTCCATAGGGTACCAGCCGCAACCGGAAAAGCTTGGCCACCCAAGCGGGTTCTCCAGAATTTCGAGATAGGTATCAGATTTGCTGCTTCTGATTGTAAAGACCTCGAGGGGTGTATGGCTTAAATTTGTCTTGAAGAAATTCGGCCCCAAGCCCATAATACGCCCGGTGTACAAGGCAGAGGGCTTTAAACTTAATTCTCTATGCCACCGGAAGCCAGTGAAGCACCTGAATCACTAGACTAATGTGGGCACCATATGATCTATCCCGTCATCACTCTGGCCGCCATATTCTGAAATCGCTGAATCAAGCCTTTAGGTTGTGCAAGGTAAAGGGCATTGCAATAGTCAATGCGGCTAGAGATTAATGAGGCCACCACCTGAGGACGCTGGTCTTCTGGAAGAAAAGGCATAATCTTGCGAAGTAGCTTCAACAGATAGAAGCCTGTCTTACAGACCGCGCTAAATTGTCCGGTCATCAACACTGTTGATGACAGCACAACTCCTACGTTTTTGACCGACGTGACCAGGGATGGAAGAAAGCCCAGGACAAACTGCCAGAACATCAGGGTCCACAAAGAGGTCCCAGAAAAAGAGCCCACCACCATCACCTCTATCTTATCCCCGTTCAGTTTAAGGCAGTTGCTGTCCATTCAACTCTTCATGGCTGACAGACACTCGCACAGTCTCGACGGCACCTCAGATTGGTCAAGATCTAACTGTACCAAAATCTGGGTGTTGTCCGCATATGCGTAGCATCTGAAGCTGCTGGAGTGGATGAGAGCAACTAGAGACTGAACGTAAAGTTTGAATAGCATAGGGGACAAGGCAGAGCCTTGAGGAACACCACAGGATAGATTGTGAGACAGAGAGAAAAGGAGGGAGGGAAAGTGACTGACCACATCCCGAGAGAAAAGAAGAGAACCAGGCCAGGAGGGTTCCCGAGAGCCCTGCTATGGCTAGGCGGCATAGCAAGATGGAGTGGTCAACTACTCTGTGGTTTGGTCTGGAACCAATATACACCTTCTTGCACTTCAACAATGTACTATGCACTTTCTGTGGCAGAGGAGAGGGTATTGCTCTTTGTGATGTACAAGGAGAGAAGAAATGTGGACCGTGGGATGTGGTGAAAGTGAATGCTGCTGACATTGAGATGATGGTGGACTCACGGTCTCCTTATACCATGGTTTCTCCCGAGGTGTATGAAGAGACCTTCAAGAGGTCAGTGGAGACACTTATATGTCACCGGACATACCTCCAAGTGCCTATGGACAAGTTTCCATCACCCTATTAGGATATGAGTGGGCTGACATCCAGTTTAAAGGGGCGACAAACTAAGGGGATGTTGTAGGTTGCACACAAAGGATGAGCAGGCAGCGTTGGACATCCAGATATGCCCGGGAAGGGCTGTACCTATCTTGTGTGTGGAGGCAGAGGGACAAAGGTCTATGAAAAGTCTCAAGACCTTGTATCCTACTGTTTTTAGTGACAAGCTAGGGAAGTTGAAGGGCTCTGCACACAAGATCGTGCTGGAGAAGGGAGCAACACCAGTTGCTCACAGAATAAGGAATGTACCAGTATTGGCTCAGGAAGGACTCAAGGCGGAGTTGCAGAAGCTACTGCAGGAGAGGATTATTGTAGCAATCAAGTCATCTGAAAAGTAGTCGCCGGTGGTGCTGTCGAAGCAACAGGATGATGGTCCAAGGATGTGTGTGGGTTTACGGGACCTGAGCAGCAATATCTGGGTGGACAGACATCACCTTCCTAATATTAACGAGTTGCTGGGGCGAGCATTGTGGTTTTCAACACAGGATTTATCGTCGGCCTACCATCAGATCAAGTTACATGAGTCATCATGTGTTACGCTCACCTGGATTCCACAGGGGCATCAAACGAAGCTGGACTGCAACGGTCTCCACCAGCGTGACTCGTAGTGAAGTGATGAGCGACTGCACCTGCCCACTTAGTTTCGTCTGTCTGGCACGTAGGAAGATTGGCAAAAATGGCAAGTTAGCTGACTGATAGGAGAAGATTTAACTTCTGCTTCCGTAACCACCTGGTGTTCTCTTTACTGTGTCTTACCTTATTGTTAAGAAGGATGGGCTCTCCATCCTGCGTCTGAATGCAGCGGTGCGTTGAGACTTGGGTATCCAGTTAACTTCACTGATACCGTAATCATTTGGCAGAGTTCCAGACAACAATGACTCAGAGGTAAGTCTTATGCCAATCCTAAGTAGCATGCAATGCTTTAGAGTTCTGGTTGTTTTATAGTCCACTCTTGTACCATTTCTTTATAGTTTTTTTTCCTTGCAGAATTGCCGAAGACAGATGTCTCTTCTTCGAGAGCCAAGGTAAGATTCAGTATTTTCACCAAGCGAAGAAAAAGGTCTTAGCATACGATATTGTTAATTCGCATGATTAATCAATTGTCCTCTCTTTATTCTGCAGGTGTGGCAATTTCCTTGAACCAAATTACGTGTAATGGTGCCTCGCTGTATCGCAGGGACGAATGGAGCATCGGGGAGTATCACGCGGTGATTATACTATCTTGCACAGAGCGGGTAACTGGTGTTCCTTTTCTTGTCGGTGCGGCGACTCCCGGATGATTGCGATGGAGAATGGTAAGGCTCTTGTTCTAATCTGTTTTTCCTTTCCTTCCTCTGCAGGTTCGGATCGTGAAGAACAGGACGGGCGTGGCTGAAGACTGGACTGGAGCTGCAGGCATGGTGAGCGTTACACTGCAGGAGTGCAGAATAACGCAAAGCGTGTTCTGTTCTCCAGGCCTGGTTTAAATAGCCTCCCAGAAGTAGTTCCCAGGTAAAGTAGTCCCTGTACCACACCCAATGAAATAGTCCCTTAAATAAAGTACTCCCTCCAAACAGTCCCAAGGTGGCCTGTGCATGGCTTCACCACTTGATGACTTGATTTGCCTGACAAGGCAATATGAGCCTGGCGCCAACGGCACCGGGACTGAGTCCAGGAAGCATTTAGGCAATCCTTTGGGGCCTTACAGGTCCCCATGGGTGCCCATACTCTGGGCCGACTGGTCTGCTCCTGATGTCTGGGGGCAGGCATCATGACAGCACTCCCCCCTAACCCCCCAAGGCCCTTCCTAAGGTGGTTCTTCTCACTGGTTCAGGCTTGTCCGGGAAGTTCTGGTGGAACGGTTTTACCAGTCGTGGTGCATGAATATAGTCACTTGGTTCCCATGATCTTTCTTGTGGACCATAGCCTTTCCAGTCAACAAGATAAAAGAGTCTCTATTTGACTAGCTTTGAGTCCAAAATGTTTTTTACTTCAAATTCTGGTTCACCATCTACTAGGGTGGGACTTGGTGGTTTTGTTATCCTTGGTCCTGGTTGCACTGGTTTCAAAAGTGAAAGATGAAATACCGGATGGACTTGCATGTTCGGAGGTAACTCCAATTTATCCGCCACTGGATTGATGATGGCTTTAATGGTGTAAGGTCCCAAATATCTGGGATTAAATGTGTGGGTCCCTTTTAGCGGTATGTGTCTTGAGGCTAGCCAATCCTGCTCTCCTATCTGGTATTTTGGGGCTTCACTCCGATGTTGATCAACGGTTTTCTTGTACCTTTCTTTTGCTTGTTTTAAATGTTCAGTTGCCTTTTTGAAGGCCTGTGTTATAGTAGCGTGTAAACTGCTTACGGCGGGCATCTCCAAGTGTTGAGGTGGGTCGAGTTCAGAGGACTGAGGATGTCTTCCATATATGGTGTAGAATGGACTTGGTCCAGTGCTGGAGTGTAAATAATTGTTGTAGGCATATTCGGTTATCCATAAAATGTCTTTCCAGTTGCCTTCTGTTTGGTGTAACATGCACCGTAGATATTTGTAACGCCCACCTGGTTCCCACGGGGGCGCTGATCTAGTCTGGATTACTGCGGCCTCTTCTAGCGTGATGCGCAGGACCCGGAACACCGATTGGACAGGACCTCCAAATCGTGCTTCCTTGGCCCGTAGGAATATCCTTCTGCAGATGAGAAAGGGGATTAACAGTCTGCAGAATGGTGTGCTAGCTCCCCCCTTCCCCTCTCCGTTCCTCTCTATTCCTCCAAACCCGGTTTAAGCTCACCTTATGGTTTGGAAGGTTGAACTCTCCATCCTGCTTCTGGTGCAGGGGCGCGCGTTCGTCCAGTTATTTCACTGGTTTTCAGAATGGCGCTGGCAAAATCCACTTGACTTTCCTGAGCGATGCGCCGTAAGTATGAAAGTTCAAAGTTCAAGTGAGGCCCCCTTTATGCTGTCTTTCTCACCTGTGATCGGTCCTTTATTTCAGGTGCAGAATGAAGGCGATGCGTCGAGGGGTTAACCTGCCGAGGTGAGTAGTAATGAGGGCGATCCCTCTAGATGTCCTTATCATTCCTCTGAAATGTCTCTAGTCCTTTCCCCATAGGGGCCGGGGTACGGTACCTGCCAACGGGGCGGCGCCGACCCGAAATGTGGAAGAAAAGCCGGTAAGTATTATGACTGTTAATCAGGCTTTCCTTCTGTGTGTCCTTCTGCACACCTTTTGTTTCTTCCTCTCTCCCCTAGGTGCAGAGATGTGGCGTCCAATGCTGACAGCCGCGATGGAGCCGGGTGATGTCTCGAGGACAGGACAGGTGAGCGAAGCGTGGCGCTGCATCGAGCAACGCGATGCTTTTAAATTGAAGTCTTCCTTCAGGGATGCTGGTGAGAAGATTCCGGATGCAGGTAAGAATCTTGAAATAATCCTTGGTTTTCACCTTTCTCTTCTCTTCCTTCCTTGCAGGTCTTCCAGGTTCAAGACGTGCGTGGCTGTAGTCCAGGAGCAGGAGCAGACACGGTGAGCGTTAAGCTGCAGGAAGCAGAACAACGCGAAGCATGAGCTGCTGTATGGGCGTGGCTTAAATAGCCTCCAAAGAAGTCCCAGGTATGTATCCTTCCCCAACTAGGTATGTATCCTTCCCTGGCCACGCCCGAGTGAAAAAATAGTCCCTATGAAAAAATAGTCCCTTTCAGGTCTCAGGGAGGCCTGAAGCGTGCAGCATGGTCTACATCAGGTAAGTGCACAAAACACCTCCCTTTATGAGCCTGGCGCCTAGGGCGCCAGGACTGATGTCCAACATGAGTCTGGTGCCAAAGGCACCAGGACTGAGTCCAAAGAGTCCCTATAAGGGGCCGCTGGGCTTTTACCAGAGGGCATGATGCCTGCTTCTGGGGGTGCTGGGCCTGGCCTGATGCTCTGGGGGTAGGTATCATGACAGCACTCCCCCCCAAGGCCCCTCCCAAGGTCGTTCCTTCTGGAGGTTTCGGTTTGTTTGGGAAATTCTGATGGAACCTTTTTACCAGCCGAGGTGCATGTACGTGATCACTGGGTTCCCAAGACCTTTCCTGAGGCCCGTACTCTTTCCAATCAATTAGATAGAAAAGCTTTGATTTTAAGATTTTGGAATCCAAAATGTTCTTTACTTCGAATTCTGGCTCTCCATCTATCAGGATTGGGTCTGGTGGCTTTATTAATCTGGTTCCTGGTTGTACTGGTTTCAAAAGTGACACATGAAAAACAGGGTGAATCCGCATGTTGGCTGGTAGATCGAGCTTGACTGCTACTGGGTTAATTATAGCTTTGATTGAGTAAGGGCCTAAATACCTTGGATTAAAGGTTCGAGGTCCCTTGAGCGATAAGTGTTTGGTAGCCAACCATACTTGATCCCCAATTTGGTACGGAGGCGCCTCCTTTCGATGTAGATCCGCATTCTTTTTGTATTTCTCTTTCGCATGTTGCAAATGTGCAGTTGCATCCTTGAAAGCTTGAGTTATCGTAGAATGCAAATGATCCACTGCGGGCATTTCAAGGCTCGAAGGTGAGTCCAAGTCTGAAGTACGAGGGTGATGTCCATACAGGGTAAAAAAGGGGCTTTGACCCGTTCCAGAGTGTATCGAGTTATTATAAGCATATTCAGCTACCCACAGAATATCCTTCCAATTACCCTCCGATTGGTGCAACATACATCGTTGAAATTGTTCAAGGGTCTGGTTCGTTCTCTCCGTCTGACCATCGGTCTGTGGGTGGTGGCTGGTCGAGAGTCTTACGTCGATTTGTGCCAGCTGACAACACTTTTTCCAAAAATGAGAAATAAACTGGCTTCCCCGATCGGAGACTAGTATGGACGGGAATCCATGCAAACGGATGATATTCTCGAGGAATTCCTTGGCAAGAACAAAGGCTGAAGGTAATCCTGTCAACAGAATAAAGTGGGCCATTTTGGAAAATAAATCCACCATGACCAGAATAGTATTGTAACCATTACTAGAGGGCAGGTCCGTGATAAAATCTAGTGACAGGGTGTGCCAAGGTGCTGGTGGAATGTCTAAGGGCTGAAGAAGACCGGTAGGTCTTGTCTTTTGACCTTTGTTTTGGGCACAAACTCCACAGGACATCACGAAAGATTTAATATCCTTTCGCCAGGAAGGCCACAAGAATTGTCGTCTAACCTTTTCCTCAGTTTTGGCAATGCCAGGATGTCCTTCCATCAGGGTGTCATGATGACGGGAAATAACCAGTTCTTGCAATTCCTGTTCTGGCAAAAATACACGTCCTTGGAAGTAAGGTAAGCCATCCTTGACTGAAAAGTTAGACCCCTTTTTGATCCAATCCTGCAAGGCTGAAGAGTCCAGGACTTGTTTTACTCGTGCTTGAATGTCTTCAAGGGTTTGTAAAGTGGTTATTCCCAAAATTCTTTGTTCGGGAATTATCGGCACAGGTTCTGAGTTTGTGTCTATTTCTTCCATTGCAATTCGAGATAGAGCGTCCGCCTTACCATTCTTAGAACCGGGGCGGTAGGTGATTACAAAATCGAACCCAGCAAAGAACAAAGCCCATAGGAGCTGTCGAGACGATTGGGCCTTGGCAGTTTTTAAATATTGTAAATTTCGGTGATCAGTGATAACGGTGATGGTATGCCGGGCGCCGAGGAGATAATGCCGCCAAGCCTTAAAGGCGGACTTAATGGCTAATAGTTCCTTATCGGTAATCGCATAATTTATCTCCGGCAGTGAGAACTTTCTGGACCAAAATGCTACGGGGTGCAGTTGGTTGGTTTCAGGGTCTCTCTGAGACAGGACAGCTCCCATGGCTAAGCTGGACACGTCGGTTTCGACTATATATGGGAGATCAGGACGCGGGTGCTTCAAAATAGGTGCGGACGTGAACTTAGCTTTCAACTCCTGAAAGGCCTGTTCGGCTTCCTCGGTCCATTCAAAACGTTTATTTTTTGCAAGAGTGCAGTGATGGGTTGCACCACACGTGAAAACTCCAGGATAAACCTGCGATAAAAGTTGGCAAAACCAAGCATGCTTTGGACACCTTTCACTGAACTAGGTGATGGCCATTTGAGGATGGCATCCACTTTCCGTGAATCCATTCGGACCCCTTTAGGTGTCAGGATGAATCCGAGAAACTCAACCTCGGTGGTATGGAAAACACATTTTTCCAGCTTGGCAAACAGTTTGTGCTGGCGCAGTTTCTCTAGGAAGGCCCTGACATGTTTTCTGTGATCAGATTCCGAAGAGGAGTACACAAGAATGTCATCGATATACACGATAAGACAGACATCGATGAGTTCCCGAAGGACATCATTCATGAAGAATTGGAAGGCAGCAGGCGCGTTGCACAACCCGAAAGGCATCACCTGGTATTCGAATAGTCCATATTTTGTACAGAAGGCCGTTTTCCATTCGTCGCCTTCTTTTACTCGTACCAGATAAGCCCCCCGGAGATCTAACTTGGTGTATACGCAAGCGTCCTTCACCTGGTCAAGGAGTTCAGGGATCAGAGGCAGAGGGTAACGATTTTTAACAGTTATCTGGTTCAATGCACGGTAATCGATACAAGTCCTAAGGTCGGCCTCTTTTTTAGGCACGAAGAACAAAGATGAAGATGCCGAGGACTTTGACGGGCGATTGAAACCATTGGCAATGTATTGATCTAAATATTGTCTCAAATGCAGATTCTCAGGTTCAGTAAGGGCATAAATCCTGCTACAAGGGGGTTGTGCACCGGGCACCAGATCGATTTGGCAATCGTATGATCTGTGGGGAGGTAACGTGTTGGCCAGTTCCTTTTGGAAGACGTCCTCAAAGTCTTGGTACTCTGGAGGTAGTTGCACGGGGACAGAGGTTACTGATGCTAGATTAATCTTTGGATTTTCTGGGTAGTAGATTTGTGCACAATCCGGGAAGGTTATTCTCTTCGCTCGCCAATCAATTCGAGGATTATGTGTCTCTAACCAAGGGACTCCGAGAATAAGCTGAAACTGTGGAGCCTTGATCACATCAAACACAACTGCCTCCCGATGGCCATCCGGACCTACAAGTGTCACCTCAGCTGTGGAATGTGTTACCAGTCCAGAGGCAATTTCGGTTCCATCTACAGTGGTGATGACATCTTTGCTGGTTTTAGGACGCAGAGGGAGGTTTATCTTAGAGACCAATTCTCGATCCACATAGTTTCCTATAGCCCCGCTATCTATGTATGCCTTTATAGCATGCAACCGTTTTGGCTGTTCCGGATCTATGAGGACCATTGGCACAATGAAATGCGAGGTCTGAGAGTTAGTTTTCAAGCTCGGCAAGCGGACCCCTACGCTTGCCGGGCGTGGTCGTTTCCTGATACAGAATTTCCATGGATTTTATCAGCGGCTCCTACCACCTTCTTGGGCGGCTTAACTGGGCAATCTCGTAGAAAGTGTCCTGAGGACCCACAATAAAGGCATAATTGCATCTGTCGTCTTCTTTTCCGTTCTTTTTGAGTTAGGGGTCCTTTAACTCCTCCGATTTGCATAGGCTCCGAGGAATCAGCCCCCTTGGGGTTAGCGTTGGTTTTGGCCCACACCCGGGTTTCAAACTTGGACCGATCTGCTTTTCTGTTTTGCAGCCTGTGATCCAACTGGACCACTAAGTCTATATATTCAGTGCATTCTTGGGGCGGATTTACAACTTGTGCCAGGACATCTTTAAGTTCTCCGCGTAGACCTCGATAGAATAACGTGATTCTTTTATCATCTGGCCAACCAGTTTCCACAATTAGTCTATTGAAGGTTGCAATGTAGGATAGAAGGTCTTGATTGCCCTGTCGCAGAGATAGAAGTTTGTCATCCAGAGCCTGTCCCTGGGAATGTCGAGCAAATAACCTTTCCATGCTTGTTTGAAATCCTTGAAAATCACAAAGAATCGGGTCAGCTTGAGTTACCAGTGGGACTGACCAATCGGCAGCACAGCCGCTGAGATATGACAACACAAAGGCTACCTTGGTCTGATCATTAGGGAAGGCCCCGGGTCTGCATAGGAAGTGCAAACGACACTGATTCATGAATACAGCGAATCGTTTGGGGTCCCCAGCAAAGCGTTCGGGTGGGGCCAGCGGCATGTTTGCAGGTAGATTAATCAGCACAGGGCTACTGGAAACCACAGGAGTGGGGTTCCCCCCGGAACCGGGTAAAGGAGTTTGTCCAGCTTGACCTTGCAAAAGCTGTCTAGCCAGGTCATCAGTCCTTTCCCTTGTTACAATCACTTCTCTTCTGAGGGCATTAGTCTCTTGACGAGCGGCGTGTACCTCGGCCCGTAATTCCCCCAGTAGTTGGGCCAGTTGGTCCATCTCAGAAGTTTCCATAGCGCCTGGGTGAGAATTTGTAGGGAGGCTTCGCGTTCTGCAACGCCCACCTGGTTCCCACGGGGGCGCTGATCTAGTCTGGATTACTGCGGCCTCTTCTAGCGTGATGCGCAGGACCCGGAACACCGATTGGACAGGACCTCCAAATCGTGCTTCCTTGGCCCGTAGGAATATCCTTCTGCAGATGAGAAAGGGGATTAACAGTCTGCAGAATGGTGTGCTAGCTCCCCCCTTCCCCTCTCCGTTCCTCTCTATTCCTCCAAACCCGGTTTAAGCTCACCTTATGGTTTGGAAGGTTGAACTCTCCATCCTGCTTCTGGTGCAGGGGCGCGCGTTCGTCCAGTTACTTCACTGGTTTTCAGAATGGCGCTGGCAAAATCCACTTGACTTTCCTGAGCGATGCGCCGTAAGTATGAAAGTTCAAAGTTCAAGTGAGGCCCCCTTTATGCTGTCTTTCTCACCTGTGATCTGTCCTTTATTTCAGGTGCAGAATGAAGGCGATGCGTCGAGGGGTTAACCTGCCGAGGTGAGTAGTAATGAGGGTGATCCCTCAAGATGTCCTTATCATTCCTCTGAAATGTCTCTAGTCCTTTCCCCATAGGGGCCGGGGTACGGTACCTGCCAACGGGGCGGCGCCGACCCGAAATGTGGAAGAAAAGCCAGTAAGTATTATGGCTGTTAATCAGGCTTTCCTTCTGTGTGTCCTTCTGCACACCTTTTGTTTCTTCCTCTCTCCCCTAGGTGCAGAGATGTGGCGTCCGATGCTGACAGCCGCGATGGAGCCGGGAGATGTCTCGAGGACAGGACAGGTGAGTGAAGCGTGGCGCTGCAGCGAGCAACGCGATCCTTTTAAATTGAAGTCTTCCTTCAGGGATGCTGGTGAGAAGATTCCGGATGCAGGTAAGAAGCTTGAAATAATCCTTGGTTTTCACCTTTCTCTTCTCTTCCTTCCTTGCAGGTCTTCCAGGTTCAAGACGGGCGTGGCTGTAGTCCAGGAGCAGGAGCAGACACGGTGAGCGTTAAGCTGCAGGAAGCAGAACAACGCGAAGCATGAGCTGCTGTCTGGGCGTGGCTTAAATAGCCTCCAAAGAAGTCCCAGGTATGTATCCTTCCCCAACTAGGTATGTATCCTTCCCTGGCCACGCCCGAGTGAAAAAATAGTCCCTATGAAAAAATAGTCCCTTTCAGGTCTCAGGGAGGCCTGAAGCGTGCAGCATGGTCTGCATCAGGTAAGTGCACAAAACACCTCCCTTTATGAGCCTGGCGCCTATGGCGTCAGGACTGATGTCCAACATGAGCCTGGCGCCAAAGGCGCCAGGACTGAGTCCAAAGAGTCCCTATAAGGGGCCACTGGGCTTTTACCCGAGGGCATGATGCCTGCTTCCGGGGGTGCTGGGCCTGGCCTGATGCTCCGGTTGCTCTAATGTTTGGTTGGTCCTCTCTGTTTGACCATCGGTTTGCAGATGGTGGCTGGTTGAGAGTCTTACATCAATTTGGGCCAATTGGCAACATTTTCTCCAAAATTGTGAGATAAACTGACTGCCCCGATCGGAAACTAGGACTGAATGTAATCCGTGTATTCGGACGATGTGTTTGAGGAATTCTTTGTCCAGGGTTGAGGCCGAGGGTAAGCCTTTTAATGGAATGAAGTGGGCCATTATGGAAAATAGGTCCACTATTACTAAAATAGTGTTGAATCCGTTACAGGGTGGAAGATACGTGATAAAATCAAGAGATAATGTATGCCAGGGTGTAGGTGGAATGTTTAAGGGTTGTAATAAACACGCTGGTTTCTTCTTTTGGGCCTTGTTTTGAGCACTAATGCCACAAGATAGCACAAATTGCTTAATGTCTTTTCGCCAAATAGTAGGCCACTAGAAATTTCTCTTGATTTTAGCTTCGGTTTTTGCAATTCCAGGATGGCCTTCTACCAGTGACTCATGATAATTGCAAATAACCTGTTTTTGCAGTTCCTTACTAGGCAGATAAAGACGTCCTTGGTAGTACGGTAAATGATCAATGACAATGATTTTTGCTTTTATTTGACCAATCTTGTAAAGCTGTAGAATCGAGAATATGCTGAATCTTCTCATGGATGTCGTCTAGAGTTAACAAGGTAGTCATTCCTAGGATTCTTCCTCCCGGAATTATGGGCACTGGTTCTGGATTTGAATATGCTTCTTCCATTTCTATGCGGGAGAGAGCATCTGCTTTGCCGTTTTGACAACCAGGTCGGTAAGTAATCAGGAAATCTTATTCCGCAAAAAATTATTCCCATCTAAGTTGACGAGATGGTAGGGCCTTGGCCGTCTTTAGGAATTGTAAGTTTCTATGATCCGTAATTACTGTGATGGTGTGTCGGGCTCTGAGTAGATAGTGCCGCCAAGCCTTGAATGCTGACTTGATGGCTAGAAGTTCTTTGTCGGTGATGGCATAATTTAGTTCAGGTGCTGAAAACTTTTGTGACCAAAAGGCCACTGGATGGAGTTGACCTGTCTCCGGATCTTTTTGAGAAAGGACCGCCCCCATAGCCAGACTGTATGCATCAGTTTCTACCATGTATGGAAGCTCTGAGCGTGGAAGCTTCAAAACTGGAGCTGAAGTGCATTTTTGTTTTAGATCTTGGAAGACATTTTCTGCTTCTTCTGACCACTGAAAGTGTTTATTCTTCCACAATAGTGATGTGATGGGGTGTACAAATGTGAAAAGTCAGGAATGAACCTGCGGTAGAAGTTTGCAAATCCAAGCATACCCTGTACCCCTTTTACTGAAGTGGGTGAGGGCCACTTGAAGATG
This sequence comes from Ambystoma mexicanum, assembly GCF_040938575.1. NCBI lineage: Eukaryota > Metazoa > Chordata > Amphibia > Caudata > Ambystomatidae > Ambystoma > Ambystoma mexicanum. Next base: position 384,784,011 of record NC_090925.1, read on the forward strand.
GCATCTACTTTCCATGAATCCATTCGAACTCCACTTGGGGTCAGGACAAACCCAAGAAACTCGACCTCGGTAGTGTGAAAAACATTTTTCCAATTTTGCGTACAATTTATGTTGAAGTAATTTTTCTAGTACCGCACAAACATGTTTCACATGGTCTTGTTCAGAAGACGAGTACACCAAGATATCGTCAATATACACGACGACACAGACATCAATTAGTTCACGAAGGACATTGTTCAGAAAATACTGCAACGCTGCCGGGGCGTTACAAAGCCCAAAGGGCATCACCTGGTATTCAAATAATCCATACTTGGTAGGGAAGGTGGTCTTCCACTTGTCGCCCTTTTTCACGCATATAAGATGATACGACCCTCGGAGATCCAACTTAGTGTAAATACGAGCATCTTTTACTTGGTCCAATAATTCCGGGATTAGGGGCAAGGGGTACCGTTTTTTTACAGTTACTTGGTTTAACGTGCGATAGTCAATACAAGTTCTTAGGTCTCCTTCCTTTTTAGGGACGAAGAACAAAGAAAAGGCCGCCGGGGACTTTGACGGGCGAATGAAGCAGTTAGCCAGGTACTGATCTAAGTATTGCCTTAAGTGCCTTAAGTGAAGATTCTTGGGTTCAGTAAGGGCAGAAATCCTACTGCATGGGATTTGTGCGCCAGGTATGAGATTGATTTGGCAATCATATGGTCTATGAGGTGGTAAAGTGTTGGCTTGGTCTTTCTGAAATACATCCTGAAAATCCTGGTAATCCTGGGGTATAGCAGATTGGTTGGGCTCATGACCGTGGCTATCTTCTTGGTCGGGGGTTCTTCTGGATAACAAGTATGCACACATTCCAAGAAGGTCACTCTTTTCACACCAGTTTATGCAAGGATTATGCGTTTCTAACCATGGCATTCCCAGAATTATTTGGAACTGTGGAGCCTTGATTAAATCAAACACAATGTTCCCTCGATGCCCATCTTAGCCCAACAGCGTCATCTCCGTTGTTGAATGAGTTACTGGGCCAGAAGCTATTTCTGTTCCATCGATGGTGGTGACTAAATCAGTTGTGGTCTTTTCACAAAGAGAAAGATTCATCCTTGTAGCCAATTCTTGATCCATATAGTTACCTATGGCTCCACTATCGATGTATGCTCTAACCGCATGCATACGAGATAGTTGCTGGTGACCAATGAGGATCAATTGTAAAGTTAGGTGTGAGGTCTGAGAGTCCTTCTCGCTCGACAAGCGGACCTCTACGCTTGTCGGGCGGGGTAGTTTTCCGGCTCAGATTCAGTACTGATCTCGTCAGCGGCTCCTACTGCCTTCTTAGGCGGTTTCACCGGACAGTCCCGCAAAAAATGCCCTGATGTTCCGCAATATAAGCACAATTGCTGCTGTCTCCTTTTGTCTCTTTCTGTTTTGGACAACGGCCCTCTAACTCCTCCAATTTGCATGGGGTCAGATACATCCGTACTTTTGGAGGTGTCCTTTGGTCTCACCAGTACCCGATAATCGAATCTGGCTCTATCAGCTTTCCGGTTCTGAAGGCTTTGGGCCAACTGAACCACCAGGTCTATATATTCAGCACATTCTTGAGGTGGGTTTACTACTTGTGCTAAAACATCTTTTAGTTCGCCTCTGAACCCACGATGGAATAGCTTAGTTCTTTTGTCTTCGGGCCAACCGGTTTCTATCACCAACCTATTGAAAGTTGCGATGTAAATTAACAGGTCCTGGTTCCCTTGACGTAAGGACAAAAGTTCATTGTCTAACGCTTGACCTTGAGAATGACGGGTGAATAATTTCTCCATATTTTGTTGAAATCCCTGGAAATCCCAGAGAAGAGGGTCATCTTGGTTAACTAGTGGAATAGACCAATCCGCTGCACTGCTGCTGAAATATGACAGTACGAAGTCCACTTTCGATTGATCATTTGGGAAAGCTTCAGGCCTACATAGAAAGTGTAGGCAGCACTGGTTCATAAAAACTGCAAACCTTTTAGGGTCCCCCGCAAAGCGTTCTGGTGGAGCTAAAGGTATAACCACCGGTAGTACCACTTGTACTGGGCTGTTTGACTGAGTTGGGACTGACACTCCCCCCAATCCAGATAATGGTGTATGACCTGCTTGGGCTTGGAGTAGTTGTCTGGCGAGGTCATCTGTACACTCTTTTGCCATAATCAGTTCTCTTCCTAGAGCATTCGTTTCTTGTTGTGCGGAATGTACTTCAGCTCCCCCAGAAGCTGGGCTAATCGGTCAGTCTGAGGTTTCCATGAGGCCCGGGTAGAATTTTATGTCGAGGCTTTGCATTCTGTTACGCTCACCTGGATTCCACAGGGGCGCTGAACGAAGCTGGACTGCAACTGTCTCCACCAGCGTGACTCGTAGTGAAGTGATGAGCGACTGCACCTGCCCACTTAGTTTCGTCTGTCTGGCACGTAGGAAGATTTTCCTAGAGTGGCGAAAATGGCAAGTTAGCTGACTGATGGGAGAAGGTTTAACTTCTGCTTCCGTAACCACTTTGTGTTCTCTTTACTGTGTCTCACCCTATTGTTAAGAAGGATGGGCTCTCCATCCTGCATCTGAATGCAGGGGTGCGTTCAGACTTGGGTATCCAGTTAACTTCACTGATCCCGTAATCGTATGGCAGAGTTCCAGACAACAATGACTCGGAGGTAAGTCTTATGCCAATCCTAAGTAGCATGCAATGCTTTAGATTTCTGGTTGTCTTATAGTCCACTCTTGTACCATTTCTTTATAGTTTTTTTTCCTTGCAGAATTGCCGAAGACAGATGTCTCTTCTTCGAGAGAAACGAAGTAAATGCCAAGGTAAGATTCAGCATTTACACCAAGCGAAGAATCAATTGTCCTCTCTTTATTCTGCAGGTGTGGCAGTTCCCTGGAGCGAAGTACGTGTGATGGTGATTCGTGAGACCACGAGTGACTATTGCCTCGGGTAAGTATCTTGCAGCATGAGATTGAATGTCTTTTAGCGAGGCGCAGTTCACCTGTTATCTTTTCTTGTCTTTTGCAGATGCGGCTGCTCCGGCTACGATCACGTTAAGAGTGCCTCACTGGATCGCAGGGACGAACTGAGCTTCGGTGAGTATCACGCGGCGCTTATGCTATCTTGTATAGCGCGGGTAACTGGTGTTCCTTTTCTTGCAGGTGCGGCGACTCCCGGATGATTGCGATGGAGAATGGTAAGGCTCTTGTTCCAATCTGTTTTTCCTTTCCTTCCTCTGCAGGTTCGGATCATGAAGAACAGGACGGGAGTGGCTGAAGACTGAACTGGAGCTGCAGGCACAGTGAGCTTTACGCTGCAGGAGTGCAGAATAACGCAAAGCGTGTTCTGTTCTCCGGGCGTGGTTTAAATAGCCTCCCAGAAGTAGTTCCCAGGTAAAGTAGTCCCTGTACCACACCCAATGAAATAGTCCCTTAAATAAAGTACTCCCTCCAAACAGTCCCAAGCTGGCCTGTGCATGGTTTCACCACTTGATGACTTTATTTGCCTGATAAGGCAATATGAGTCTGGCACCAACGGCACCAGGACTGGGTCCAGGAAGCATTTAGGCAATCCTTTGGGGCCTTACAGGTCCCCATGGGTGCCAGTACTCTGGGCTGACTGGTCTGCCCCTGATGTCTGGGGGCAGGCATCGTGACATCATGCCATTTGATTTCTTTTGTGAAATCATTTGTAGCTTACATGTTCTGCAGGATGCCATTTGAGTTGGCCTCCGCGTCAGTGGCTTTTCAGCGGTTGACGCAGGAGCTGTTTGGTGATCTGATGGGTGTGAACTATTTTCAGGATGATACCCTGCTCTGCGGGGAGATGGAGAGTGGGCATGATCAGAGGGTCCACAGAGTGTTGAGAGTGTTGTAAGAGAAGGGGTTGACTGTGTAGATTACAACGTTCCAAATCAAGGTGTTGTGTGTCACCTATTTGGGTCACACAGTTGATGGTGAGAGAATTAGGCCAAAGAAGAATTTGGTGGATGTGCTGAAGGGTGCGCCCATTCCAGAATCCAAGTAACCGTTGAGGTCTTTTCAAGCAATGGCTGAGTTTTATGTTAAATTCATCCCGGGTTACGCACAAAAGACTGCCCAAAAGAGGGAACGGCTCAAGAAGCACGTGATATTCGAGTGGACGGAGGAGTACCAAAGGGAGTTTGAGACAATAAGGAAGGTTCCTTTGTTGTCAATGTTTGATGGGAGGTGCAGGACAGTTTTGACTGTTGATGCCAGTGAGGTTGGTGTGGGAGCTGTGTTGACGCAGTGGATAGATGGGGAGTACAAACCTGTGGCATTTGCATCCAGGATTTTGTGCAACCCGGAGACCAGATACTCTTTGATCGAGAAGGAGGCACTAGCTGTGTTCTGGGCATCCAAACATTGCACGTTGGATGGTAGGGTTGCAGGACTATAACTTTGTAGTGGAGTACTTCTGGGGTCAGGGGAACACTGGTGCTGATTGAATATCTCAGTTGCCAGGTCGCGGCGGAAGGGAGGAGTGTCTAAAGAGTGAGGAGAGCGTTCAGGTTGTGTGTGTCATACCAGGTAACAACATGGAGGAGTGGAGCTAAGAGAGTGCAGCTGATTCTGAGTTGGAGGGGTTTGAGAGAAGGGTGGGCTGCCATCAGGAACCTGGATATTGGCAAGAGGTATGCGTTGGTCGCTAATGGTATGTGGTAGTTTGGTGGCTTTAGCCCATGAGGGGCATCTGGGGTGCTCTTTGACCAAGAAGAGGTTAAGAGAGTATTACTGGTGGCCAGCAATGTGGAGAGGGTGGTCCGAGATTGCGATCCGTGTGTGGTGATTGACAAGTGTCAGGTGGTCAGAACGCAGCTTGTGCATCTGGTCTTGGTTCCAGACAAGGTTTGGAGCAAAGTTGCGCTTGGCATAATGGGACCTTTTGATGTGCTGGGTGGGGGTAACCGGTTAATTTTTGTTTTGCTTGATTACACGTCCACATGGATTGAGTTTGCCCTGGTACAGTCTGTTACTAAGAGGTCAGTGTCGAAGTTCCTCCTGGAGGTTTTTCGTAGGGAGGGCATGCTGGAAAGCATTGTCACTGACAATGGTGTGTAGTTTGTGTTGCAGGAAATGACAGATTTCTTGAAGGAAAAGGAGATACGATATCACAGAAATTAACAGTTACTCACCATAGTGACTAACGTACTCTTAGTCCATAGTCCTCTTTCCTCCGTACTGCATGGGTGTCCCTCGCTAGGGACAGGAGACGGAACCTTTTTCACCAGAAAAAAAACTCCTTCCCCTTCACTCCCCTGACTGTGCCCACCGGCGCCACTACTCAGTCCCCATTGACACGTCAACAATATTTAACATTGCCTTATGACACCAGTATTATTAGGGCGGAGGATGATGGGACGTATGGAGGAAAGGGGACTATGGATTAAGAGTACGTTAGGCACTACGGTGAGTAACTATTAATTACTCTTACATCTCGTCCACTTTCCTCCATACTGCCTGCCGAGTACAACTGAATGTAGCCTTAGGGTGGAGAGGAGACCCTCCTTAAGAAAACAGATTCCTTAGAACCGCCTGTCTGAAAGGTGTGTCTGACTTGGAGCTGGCGTCCAAACAGTATTGCTTACAGAAAGATGAAAGAGTGGCCCAGGTGGCTGCCCTGCTGATGACCTGCCACAGACCCTGCTGTGGCCTTGGCTCCGACAGCATGGGTGTGAATGTTAGCTGGCAGTGGCTTGTGCTGCCCCTTGTAGGCCTCCTTAATGGCTGAAACCAGCCACCATGCTATAGAGGCCGTGGATGCCTGATACCCGGGCCTTGACCCCCGAAGGTGATGAACAGTGCGTCTGACTTGCGGAAGACCTTGGTCCTGTCCAGATAGAATTTCAGAGCGTGTCTGCCATCCAGACCGTGCAAGACCCTCTGAACCTCGTCCTTAGGGTCAGCAAAAAACATAGGCAAGACTATATCCTCATTTAGATGGAAAGTGGAGGGTACCTTAGGTAGGAAAGTGGGGTGTGTCCTCAGGACCACCTTAACCATGTGAAAAGTCATATAGGGTTCTGAGGCCACCAGAGCCTGGATCTTGCTGAATCTGAGAGCAGAGGTGATGCCCACTAACAGAGCTGTCTTAATGGTGACCAGCCTGATGTCCTTGAAAGCCATTGGCTCGAAGGGCTTGTGCGCCAAGGCACCCAACACCACATTGAGGTCCCACATGGGGTGTGGTTTTATGGTGGGCGGGTAGAGCCTGGAGAGGCCCGACAAATGTCTCTGGACTATCGGTTTGGAAGAGAAGACCTCCTGCATGCCTGAGTGAGCAAGGGGTGCAGAGAAGGAGAGCACATCATCCAGCGTGCACGTAAGGGGGTCGATCTCCTTAGAGTGCACCCAGTGACAGAACCTAGTCCAGTTACTCTTGTACTGGCTCCTGGTAGCCTTGCTCCTAGCACCCTGAATGATTTCTAGGTTAGCCTGTGATAGCCTCCGGTGCTTCAGCGTGACCTGCTCAGGAACCACGCTGTGAGGGCTAATTTCTGTGAGGCGGGTGGATGACCCTGCCCCCTGCTAGGCCAGAAGATGAGCTGGGCCCATCCGAAGGTGAATGGGAGGTATTACCCAAATTTACCTTTTACAATTGACCTTTTGCACAATTTACCTAATTATAGTGGTCCTAACTGACCTTCTGCACAATTGACCTTTATATTATTTTAGTTATTTTATATATGTATTGGGTTGGTTTTGGATTATAAATATTATAAGGGGATTGGGTGGGGGGCTTCAGGGGGTTTTGGATTGGGTGGGGGGGGTTGCAGGAGGTTTCCCCCACATATATGTCCTAATTGACCTTCTAAATTAGGTAGATTCTCCCGAGGTCAATTGTGAAAAGGTCAATTAGTATACAGCCGAATGGGAGGCCTGTCTGAGAGGCTGACAAGCTCCGAGAACCACGGTCTCGTCAGCCACCACAGAGCTATCCGAATAATGCTGAGGTGGGCAAGATTGCTTTACCTTGCAGATCATCCGGTGGACCAGTGGTGTGGGAGGGAAGGCACATGCTGTCATGCCGTTCCACTGTATCTGGAATGAGTCGCCCAGGGAGCTAGCACTTCCTGTTGTCCCAGGAGGCAAAAAGATCCACTTGAGGAGGCCCGCATCTGGTGAAGATATCCAGCAGCAAATGATTGTTCAATTGCCACTCGTAATTAATTGTCCGCTCAACGTCTGCTGGGCCTGTCCGGTAGGTGGATGCCCGTAAGGTAGATGTTCTCCAGGGCCCATTCCCACATGCTGACCGCTAGACTGCACAGCGGAGGGGACCTTGTACCCCCTTGCTTTTTGACATAGTACATGCTGGTGGAGTTGTCAGTCTGGATATGGATGACCTTGCCCCCAAATGAGCAGAAGGAAAGCTTTGAGAGCTAGCCAGATGGCCTTCAGCTCCAGCCAGTTGATTTGAGACTCCTGCTCCTGCCGGGTCCAGACCCATTGATGTTGCGGCTGTCCAGAGTGGCCCCCCCCAGCCCTCTAGTGAGGAGTCCGTAGTGATGGTGACCTGCGGGGCCGGCTTCCGAAAGGGCTTGTCCATTAGCAGGTTGCAGTCCCTGGACCACCATGTGAGGTCTGAGTGGAGAGAATTAGGAATGTTGACAAGCTCTGCTTGGGAGCCCCTCTCCTGATTCCATGAGGCTGCGAAGTGCAGCTGTAATCTCCCCATCTTGAGTCTTGTGTAGGGTACGGCCAGTAGGACTGCTGCCATGATACCTAATAGATGTTGGTACCACTAGGCCGATGTTACTTCTCGGGTGAGGAAGTGAGTAGTGGCCCTCTTGATGGCCATGATCTCGTCCTCCGAAGGGAACACTCTCTCGGAACTCGTGTCCCAGATGAGGCCCATGAAGGTCAGTTTCTGCATAGACTGCAGCTGAGACTTCTTGTGGTTGAGCGAAAACCCCAGCTCATGGAGTGTACTCATAAGGTCGGAGGAAGTGTGGTGAACCGCCTCCAGAGATCTCGCCCTGACGAGCCAGGTCCAGGTACCGGTAGACATGGTGGCCCTGAAAAGGGCCACCACTGCATTCATGAGTCTGGTAAATATCCTGGGGGCTGAATTGAGGCCAAAGGGTAGCACCTTGTATTGGAAATGGCAGCCCATGATCCTGAACCACAGAAAGAAGCGATGCGGCTCACAAACCGGACATTTAGATAAGCGTCATTCAGATCCAGAGAGCACATCCAATCTCCCTTGCACAATGTCTCCGCTATGATTGCTGGCATAACCATCTTGAATTTCTGAAGAGGGTTGGAGAGGTCAGACACAAATCTTAGGCCAGCCTGGTTCTTCTTTTGTATGGCAAAAATCCTGGAGTAGAAGCCCAATCCTCGCTGGGAGGCTGGGACTTCTTCCACTGCCTGGCTCTCGACGAGCAACCGAATTTCCACCAACAGATGCTGTCCCAATCTCTGGGAGTGGAGGGGAGATGGGAGGAGAGGGAGGGATCAGTAAGCAGTACTCGTGGATACTACAGAGAGGATCCAGGGGTCTGCAGACTTCTGACGCCAAATAAGTGCATGAAGGGCAAGCCTGCCCCCAACTGGAGACACGTGGACCCAAAGGGACGCGTCATGCCTTCTTTCCCTCTGAGGCTGATGCGAAGGAGGGGGACTAAAAAAGCCCCCCCCCGCCTTTGTTGTTTGCGCCGGTGTTGACTGTGAGCGGTCAGGCTGCCGGGACCTCCGTTCTTGGAAGCCACGGAACCCTCTGAACGTATGCCCATGTCTAGCTCCTCATCGGTGGTGGAGTGAAAGAGGTCACCACTCTCAAATGGAAGGTCCAATATGCGTTCCTGGATGTCGGGGTTGAATTTATTAGGTCGAAGCCAGGCAGTCCTTCTCATGTCCATGGTGATGCACATGGCCCGGCCAGAGGTGTCAATGTGGGCCACGGTGGAATCTGTGATGTCTTGCGCCACCATTTTTTCCTCCCCCAGTCCCGCCTTGAATCGTGACTGGCTCTGCACTGGAAGTTCTGGAAGGAAGTAGGCTATTTCCCGCCAAAGCCTCTGGTTAACGGCTGCCAGCATGGCATCCGCATTGGATTGACGAAGATGCAGCAAAACGTTGGAATAAAGCTTCTTTCCGTACGCCTCCAAGATCTTCTCTTCCTTGCCTAGCTTCACGGAGGACAAGGTGGCTGAGGACGACCGAGGCTTTGAGTAGAGTGACGCTGCAGCAATCACTGAAGAGTGCGGTTGAGGGTGGGCCGACAGCAAGAGCGGATCCCCCTCCATTTGCCTATACTTGGCGTCCAGGCACCGATTGACAGTTTGGGTCACGTGGGGTTTGAGCCACCCCTTCTTCAAGGCAACAACGTCCTTTTGCATCGGGATCCCCGTTCTACCAACAGGGTGTAGAGTGAGGACCTCAGCCAGTACGCCCGCCTACGGTTGTTCGACTTCCGGTTGAGGAAGGCCCAAGTACTCTGCCAGACCTGTAAGTCTTTCATGGAAGGCCTTGGCTGACGATGGAGTGTCAGGGTCTTCTTCCTCGTCTATGTCCACCAGGGTGTCTGGCTGGTCCGAAGCGGGTGGAGGAGTGCAGGCGCCGAGGGCTGAGGTGGGGAAACTGGAGCCAGAGGCTGGTACGGAACCGCCTGAACTGTGGGAGGGAGGGAAGCCGGAATCGAATCGGCCCGAGTGGGCAGCAGTGGCTGCACCGGGGCCTGCGTAACTGGAGCCATAGGAGGAATGACAATAGGCGTAGGAGGAGGAGCCGGAGGGAGAATGTCCCTGATCACATCATCTGAGGAGATCTCATGAGCGTGAGAACCTTTTCAAAGAACCTGTCCTCGCAGGCCGGTGGGGTGGGAGGTGATGTTGACAGAGTAGCGGGGGACTGCTGAGCTGAGGCCGGTGCATACTCTGCCTAGCTGGTTGCGGGGTAAACTTGCCCTGCAATGCTGATGGATAAACTGTAGGCCACATACCTGGTTGACACGAGTCCCACCATGTAACTCTTTCTCCCATCTGCTCCGTTCTTCGGGGTGGCATCAGACCAGCAGCCATCTTGACTGGCTCGGCAGCCATCTTGTCGAGCTGCATGCCACGTGCCGATGTCGTGGTGCATGGCTCACTGGGCTCAACCTCCTCTAGGACTCTTGTTGATGGAGCATGACACCTACCCTGCACCGCAGGCCGTGGCCTGGTAGCGTGTCACCCTCAGTAGTATCGCCGGCAGTGCTGTTTCTGGAAGGATCTAAAGACCCCTCGGCCTTGCGGCCGGTAGCTGAGTATGCCTCTGTACCTGTGCTGGTGTGAGAACCTGAGAGGTTCCTCCCATCAGGGAGTTTCATTGGAAAGGAGTTGCCCTGCGGGGTGTGCTGGAAAAGAGCGGCCCTCTTCTTGGGCCTTGACTTATGTCTAACGAAATCCTTCAAGTCCTCTGGAGGCGACTTCTCGAAGAGCTCCCTCCACATAGCTAGTCTGTTCTTCAGAGCACGTGAAGAAAGTGCATTGCACGCGGTACAGCCCTCCAATCCTTGGTCGGGGCCAAGGCAGCAGAGGCAAAGAGCATGGGGATCTAATGTAGGGAAGAGCCCATTGCAGGCTGGAAACCTGCTGAAGCCTCTGAAGTCGACATGCACCAGGGAGGAGCGTGGCGCCAGAGGACCGAGTATCTGATTGATAAAAGACAAAAAGGATATCTGGGGAAGAGCGTGTGGTATTACATGGCCGAAGCTAAACCCAGGAGTGCTGGTGAAATCGGCCCGTTCCAGTCGACGTAGAAAAGGGGACTGAGGAGTGGCACTGGTGGGCGGAGTCAGGGGAGCGCATGCTCCGGGGGCCGCGCCCTGGGTGCCTCTAAATTTAAAGGGGAAGAAGGTTTTTCTGGCGGAAAAGGTTCTGTCTCTCCTCTCTAGCGAGGGACGCCCATGCAGTATGAAGGAAAGGGGACGGGACGTAAGAGTATGGCATTATACAACCCACTGGCTTAATGGGTTGGTAGAATGTGCCAACAGATTTGTGAAGGAGGTGACCCACGTGTGCAGCGCCAATCAGTTGGACTGGCGTGTTGGTTTGACAGATGCTGTTATTGCGCATACAGAAACACCCAACAGAATGACTGAGTGTGCCCTGTTTGAGCTCATGAGGGGCAGGAAAGTTAGTAGGACGTTCCAACATGGATGGTTGGGTGGAGGTATGCAGCAGTCCATGGTGGATTTGAAGGCCTGTGTTGCTGGGACAAGGGAAAAGCAGAAGGTTTCGGCTTTAGGGGGGAGTGAGCGGCACAAGGAATGTGTTGTTCAAGTGCGGTACATGATGAGAGTGAAGGAAGGGGCTGCCTGTTTTCCTCCTCCCCATTCCCCAAGGGAAGTGATTGGGGTGGGCACTGGGTATATCAAGTTGAGCGATGGCACAGTGTGCAGCAAGAGGAGGATTTCTGTGCAGGATGCGTCTTGTGCGTGGTGGATGGAGGACGGCCCGGGTGGGGCCGTTATTGTGGGTGGTTGGGGAATTGCACCAGGAGGATCCTATTGTGGCATATAGTTCTGTTGTGGAGGATGCGAGTGCGGTTGGTGAAGAAACAGGGGAGCAAGGGTTACGTATTTCTACCAGGGCCCGTAGGCCGCCCAGGAGATTGGAGGATGCTAGGAGATTGGAGGTTGTCTGAGTGATTTTAGTTTCATCTGGTTCTAGATTTAATTGTTGACTTTGCTTTCTCTGCACTGTTTTTTTTTAATTACAAATTTTTATTACTTTTTGTGCAATAAACAACAAATTACAAACAAAACCATAAGTCTTTACATACAGTTGGCAGAGCAGGACGGATGGGTGTACTTATAATATATGCAATCGCAACGAAACACGTGATGTGAAGTATATGAGTAGTTAAGGCAGCAGGCAGTTTATGGATGATTATGATGTACGAGCATCCCAAAGAATGATGTTAGCAGATATAGTCTCTGTAGGACTGTGTGCCAATACATTCTGCCAATATTGCAACAAATTTATAATGTCTGTTCCCATCTTCCCCAAATCTTATCTGCTTTGCCCGGGCAGCCTCTAGCTTGGTAGACTCGGCGTTCCATTAAGATGACTGCATCCACATCCGATGTCCACTGATCGTATTTCGGGGTGTTTTCTGAACCCCACAGTTGTGCAATGTTCCTTTTCGCAATTCCCGAGGAGGTTGAAACAAGTAGCTTCTCGAATCGTGACAGTTCAAGAGTGTCTGCAATGCCCAGGAGCAGGAGTTTGGGATCCGTCGGAACTGGTCGGCTAATGACCCTAGAAAGCCTCGCGCTACATTTATGCCAAAAGCGTTGTATGCGTGAACACTGCCAAAGGATGTGGTAGAAGGATCCTTCTTCTTGTTTGCAGCGTAGGCATTTGGGGTCGGTCGATTTGCCCCAATTGTACAGGGTTATTCGGGGATAGTATATCCTATGTAGTATCTTAAATTGCACCAGCCGGATTCGTGCCGAGATTGCACATTCTCTAGGATACATCAGGATTTCAATCCAGTCTTCGGGTAATATGGGGCCAATATCATTCTCCCATTTCGTCTTCAGGGTCAGCAGCTCTTTCGTGCCAAATGAGGAGATGGCATTGTACATGGTAGATGTGACCTTGTTGTTTACCTTATCGATTACTATGTTCCTTTCTATAGGTGAGCATTCTGGCATGTCCACGAGTTGGGCTCTGTGTACGCTAAGTGCATGCTGTAGCTGTCCGTGGTGGTACTGTTCAGTCTCCGACAAGCCATGTGTTGCAACGAGCTCAGGGAACCGCATCAGCTGGTCGTTCACTACTATCTGCTGAATCGTCTGTATGTTAGCTGCAGCCCAGGTTGGCCATTTCGGGAGGTTGGCAAGATTCGGGAGGTGAGCATTGTACCATATGGGTTGGACTGGGGTGATTTTGTTATCCCAACCTAAGTGTTTATGTATTTCTTTCCACACCAAGGCGGTGTGTGCTGCTATCGTGCGTTCAGGTGGGCGGGTCTGTTTACAGTAGAGGCTTTCAAGTGGGGACATACCGTGTCTTGCCGCTAGTTCGGCTCTTATGTGAGGGATGGTCGGGTCTCCATGTAGGATATCATTGACTGTTGCCATCTGAGCTGCCCAATAATAGATCTGTATGTTCGGGAGTCCTATTCCCCCCTCCCAAACTGAGCGTTGGAGAGTTTGGAGGGCAATTCTCGGGCGTTTCCCACCCCATAGGAGTGTACGTGTTGCGCTATTTATACTGTGGAATTCTACAGCTGGGATATGGAGGGGGGCATTCTGGAGAATGTATAGAAAACGGGGCAAGGTCAGCATCTTAAAGAGTGCTGCTCTGCCTAACAGTGTCAGTGGCAGTACTTGCCAGTGGGCTACGTTGGTAATTTGGATACCTAGGTATCGGAACTGATTGGTTTCAACTCTGTATGGGGAACCCGACGTTGGGATGCAGTCTATCCCTTTAACTGGGAACAGCACGGATTTGGGCCAGTTTACTTTGAGTCCGCTAAAGGATCCATACTCAATTAGGATTTGCGTGACCACAGGGCATGAAGATGCTGGGTCACCCAGGTACACTAGGAGATCGTCTGCATAGAGGGATACTCTATCTTCGCAGTTCGGGCCCCATCTAAAGCCAGTCCATGTGGTAGTATCCCTCAGGAGGACTGCCAGTGGCTCTATTACCAGCGCAAACACCATTGCCGAGAGTGGGCAACCCTGCCGGGTTCCCTTCCCTAATCGGATGGTACGTGACGGCCACCCATTTACTTTAACCTCGGCTACCGGGTTATTGTATAGTAGTTGTACCCATTTTATGAACGGTTCTCCGAAGTGCATCCTGCGCATTATGGCCCATAGCGCCTCCCAGTGAACAGAGTCAAATGCTTTCTCGAAGTCTATGGCCAACAGAGCTAGTGATTGCTGCAGGGCCGGGGCTCTCTCCAGTGCTAGATGCAGTCTGCGAATATTCATTCTGGTCGACCTCTGGGGCATAAAGCCACATTGGTCCGGGTGGATCAGGGACGTGATGACTAGTTGTAGTCTATTAGCAAGAACCTTGGCCAGTATCTTGGCTTCGCTGTTAATGAGGGATATAGGTCGATAGGATGTGCATTCTTCAGGGGGTTTACCTTTTTTGGGAATTACTATAATGGTGGCTTTGCGGAGATCAGGTGGGAGCTCCCCTTGATTTAGGGAGTGCTCAAACACGTTGAGCAAGTGTACGGGTATGTCCAGGTGGTGTAGTTTTTTCCAGAAGTCTATTGGGAACCCGTTCGGGCCTGGGGTTTTACCGGCCTGGAGTTGCCCAATGGCAGTTGATATCTCAGTGGTAGTAATTTTGCTGTCTAGAGCGGTGATCTGGTCTGTGGTGAGTGTTGGGAGGACAATATCTGTTAGTATGGTACTGTCTATAGTATTGGTGGGGGGTTTGTAGAGGTTCTCATAGAACTCAGCAAAGCGGTCAGCGATGTCTGCATCGACGTGGGCTAGGTTTGCGTTTAGGGTTCTGATGCATTTCACCTTCAATTGTCCCTCGTCTCGTTTTTCCAGCCACGCAAGCAGTTTACCTGCTTTGTCTCCCGTTTCATATACACGTGCCTTCATTGCAGCGTGTGCTTTCTTGGCACAGTCTAAGGATAGGTTATGCAGCTTCTTCTGTGCTATTAGTAAGGCTCTATTCGACTCCGGGGTGTCACTGGCAATGTGTTCCAGTTCCTTGGACATGACTTCAGTTTCAGCTTCCATGATTTTTTCGCGATGCATTCTCTTCTTATGGGACGTCCATGATATGATTACTCCGCGCAGAACTGGCTTGTACGCCTCCCACAGTGTATTGGGGTTATCAGTCGAATTTGTATTGAGGTCAAAGTAATCGGAGGTAGCGGTCTCTATCATCTCCTGAAATTCAGGGAATCCTAAGTAGTAGGAATTAAAACGCCATAAGGGGGGCGGTCGTGGTCTAGCTGTTTCCAGTTCTAGTAGCAGTGGAGAATGGTCAGAGATTCCTCGGGGAAGGAAGGATGCATTGCTTATTTGGTGACTACTTTGGTGTGGGAGGAAGAAATAATCTATCCTAGACATCGAGGCGTGGGCCCCCGAGTGGAAGGAGTATTGTCGAGTCTGAGCATGAAGAACTCTCCACGCGTCGCAGAGGCCCATTGCCGACACAAAGGAGGCCAGTTTAGTCGTAGTGGCGGGGTTTCTGGCTCTCAGGTGCGTGCGATCAAGCGTATAGTCCATGACCTCATTAAAGTCGCCTCCTATCACCATTGTGTCTACATTCCTCGTTGCTAGTATGGGGGTAATTTCATTTAGCAGATCGTTGAGGAGGGCTGGTGGGGAGTACACTGCCATGAGTGCCAGTGTTTGGTTCCATAGTGTTGCTTGAATGTATGCATATCGGCCTCCTCTGTCCTGAAGAACGTTCGTGATCACCAGCGGAAGTCTCTTGTGGATTAGTATAAGGACTCCTCTCGCTCCCATAGAGAAGCCTGCGTGTACCGCAGTGCGGTAGTTTGATCTTTGGAAGAATTTGCATATGTTTCCGGCTAGATGTGTTTCGGTCAGCATGACTATGTCCGGAGAATGTCTATTTAGATGTTGCAGGACTAGCCGCCTTTTGATGCTGGCACCCAGTCCGTTCACATTCCATGCCAGGAGTTTAAGCTTGCTTTGGGTCGAAGTATACTCAGCTGCCATTGTCAGTGCTGGATCTGCTTACACAATTGTATTTCCTTGGATGCACACATAGCAATACTAGGATATCTGGTCCGTATATCGTACTCGTCATGCCTCTGTATGATGAACATTGAATAGATGTAACACCCCCAACTCCCCCCTCCCTATACTCCACCCACAACTGAAGCATCTGTCGACCCAGTGTTAACTTCTGAACGATTTAACTGTTATCTACATCCGCCTGCCCCCGAGACAATCCGTTTTCGGAGTGCGGCTGTGCTAGATGTTGCGTCTCAGGGGGAAACACAAGGCGGGGTGGTGGAACTCCGCTATACAGTGTTCCGATTTCACTTAGTGTCCGGGGGCGGAGCGGGGGGGCGCTGTTTGGGCGGCCGCCAGCCGGAATTGCCGTCAACGTCGCGTTTGCGGTGTGCAGTACAGCGTGTTTGTAGTGGTCTGGATATCCGAGATATTGGAAATGCCTGCTAGTCTTCCGCATGTTGTAGGATTGCGTTTTGTTGTTGTTGCTGCGGTTCCTGCTCAGGTGGTCGGTCAGGGCGAGGTCTATTCCGTTCTCCTCTTCGCCTTCCGTCAGCGCTCCAGTCGCCCTCTATGTGCCTTTCAGCCCAGCTCCACGCCTCCTCAGGATCTGTGAAGTGGACTGTTGTGTTCTTGTAAAATATTTTAAGCTGGGCGGGGAATATTAGCCCATATTTAACTCCCATTGATTGCAGGCGTTTTTTAAGGGGATCAAATGATTGGCGCGCTTTCTGTACTTCTCTGGTGAAGTCAGGGAAAAAAGCAATTCTTGACCCATTGTACGTAATGGTTCCTTTAGATCTCGCCAGTTGCAGAACTGTGTCTCTATCTCTATAGTTTAGGAACCTTGCAATGACTGTACGTGGAGGTGCCCCTGGCACGATCCTGCCGGTGGGAACACGGTGGGCTCGCTCAATAGAGAAGAATTTGGAGAAGGACTGTACGTCATATATATCCGCGAGCCACCCCTCAAGGAATAGTTCCATGCAATCTCCTTCAGCTTTTTCTGGAAGACCCAGTATGCGGACGTTATTCCGTCTTGATCTGCCCTCACTTTCATCTGCTCTTGCTTCCAGGAGCTTTATGCGTGCCGCCATGCCAGACATCCGTTGGTTTACACCGCGAAGGTTGTCCTCAGTTTCGGAGATCCGCATCTCCGCTTCCCCGGTGCGTGAGGTCAGCTTCTGGAGATCATGTCTCAACAAGGATACGTCCGCACCTATGCTGTCCATCTTTTTCTCCATGGAAGTTCTAGAACTGGCAATAGCACCCATGATGTCTCTGAGGGAGATATTATCTTCCATGCAGTCCGGATCTTGTTGTGTTGGCCTTTCCGGCGAGCGAGAGAGCGGCGTGGTTGCATATTGCTCAATCCTACTTTGTGTAGAGGTCTTCCTGGGCTTATCTTTCCCCATCGCAGGGATGTTGATGAGGTGGCGGTAGGGATTCGTCTGGGAGAAGGGGCCCTTTGGAGGACAGGGAGGCGAGTGTTGTTATTGGAGGAAAGAGAGATTCGAGTATGGCCGCTCCTTATAACACTTGGGAGGAGGAGTATATGCAGTTTGTATCTGAGTGCGTGTTGGAGGAGGCTCCACAGGTGGTCCAGCTGTGGGACTGAAGTTCTATGCACCGCGGCCGTGTGAGTGTCTCGCAGAGTAACGCTCGTGATGGTGTATGGGCGCGCTTCAGATGCGCAGAGGGAGGGTGGTGCCGGCTGGTTCCAGGGTGAGCTTGGCGGGCGGATGAGAGCGGTTCTGGTCAAGCCCAGGGGCACAAGGATAGTGGGCGTACGTAGCCCGGCAGGCGCAGCGTGGTCCGTTCAGCGTCTTTTTATGTGTATAGCCAGGGGGGGGGCTTAAGGTCCCTCTCCGTATTGTGTCGATTCACCGGGGTTGGGAACTTCGCTTAGGCACCTATGTCACCCAGCGTGGTATACACAGGATGTCAGGGTCCAAACCCCTGTCTCCCCCTCTCCTTACCGCTGTCCCGGGCCGCCAGCGAGCGACCGGGGAGACTATCTGGAGCCGCTGTCGGAGCACTCGCGGCGACGTGTCCGTATTATGTTCCACTCGTGGTGCGGGCGGTCTTCTTCGTGGATTGGTAGGGCCGCGCGTGTGTTTCGGGCCGGGTGGTGAGGATCGTCGTTCACCTCCCTTCTTCCTCTCCCGGTGTTGCAGATGGGGGGAGCACCTTCGTGTAGTGGGGGTCGCCGGCGGGGGGGGGGGGGGCAGGGTGAGTCCTCTTCAAGTGAGGTGGCGGCGTGGTTCTCCACAGGCTCCCTCCTGCGCTCTGGGCAGCGTATCACGCCGACAGCCGTCCGGATCCCGAGCGCGGCAGCTGGGTCTCCCCGCAGAGTGCGCGCGCGGGAGCACCGGTCGCCGCGTCTTTCAGTCGATGAGGCCCTGCAGTCGGTAGTCCCGGGCGGACGCTTCGTTCCTCGCAGCCAGCGGGTGGGCAGCCGCGCGCACTTCGCGGTTTCCTCGAGACGGCTGCAGTTACAGGGATTCACAGCCTGTGTCTCCCTTGTCCTCAGGCGGCCATCTTGGATTGCTGGTCGCAGTCACACGGCTGAGTGTGTGCCGGGGGCTGTATCTCGTGAAGCCCGCTCCGATTCGGGTCCGCGATGCTCCGACTCGAAGCGGCAGTAGTTCCGACGTTGGAATCAAGTTTCAATGCTTTTAATTTCTAGTTTTAGCGACAGGATGACTGTAGGATTGGGCTGGCGGCCGGGAGCAGCGAGGGATCACGTCTGCATCCTACGCCTGCTGGCCACGCCCCCGCTTTCTCTGCACTGTTATCTGTTTTCTTTGCTCCTTTTTCTTTCTTTTCTTTGCTTTGCTTTTCCTTTTGTTGCTGTTGAGGAGAGTGGGGGTGTAGTAGCTTGATGTGCGTGCCAGCGCGCACCCAGAACCTAGCATTCTGGAATGTTTGTGCTTGTTCCTTGCTGGGCAGATGCTCGGAAATAAACCGTGGGTTGCCACGGAGTTACTTACCTTGGTGTCTAGCTCTTATTTTCCGAGGAGGTCACCACACACTGCCAAAGCCATGCGTCTTTCTTTGACATCAGTCGGTAGCGTGAATCAATGCCAAATATTGGTAAAACAAAGTGGCAGGAACTCAGATGGTTTATCAGTACCTAAGGACGCTGACTGGGAAGCAGAATGCACGGCAAATCTTTTGGTTACCACACCTCCATGGTGGCTAGGCCATGGCTTATTGCTGCAACTCTTACTTCGGTTCTGTAATCTCGGAACAAAGCAGCACTGCTAAATAGAGGTTTATTCTGCCCTTACCTTTTACACCAGAGGAGGCACAGCGTTGTCGGAGACTAGTTGCACATTGCTTCTTGCTAAGAAAAGGCGAGTAGCACACCAGTAATGCTATCCTTTTTTTGTTTTACTATTTAGGTCCTAGAGAAGGTTACGAAGACCAGCAAGGCTACACTGTGTACTGTTTGTTAATGTTAAAGGTTTTTATACTGTGCACCAATGCTACTTGTGTGGTGAACAAGGTCTCCACCCTAATTTTGAACTATAATGTATCCCTCCAAGCACCTCGCAACAGCAACAAACTCTGCTGGCAAGAACGTTCTGCCAAAAAACAGTACAGGCAGAGGCTTAAGGGGAGACACATCATCATTTTGACGCAATACCATACAATAAAAACATGCACGGTTTGTTGGTGTGTGCCCATACAGGGGCCGCCTGCTCCATAAGTGATATCAGGTCATTAGTTCCAGCTCAATATGTCCGTCTTCCATCACGTGGGTGCTGCAGAGATCATCTTCTCACCGACAAAGGCCATACAACAAATTAACTACACGCCTAACACAATGCTACTTCATCATTATACTGTGCACCTGGCAGGCTTTAAGACTAGCATAAAGGAGGTTCTGGGGCACTCTGATCTCCACACACACATTTCACTCACTCCCTTTCATGTGATCCGGCTCCAAGGTCTCCACCCTCCTTTTGAACTATAATGTATCCCTCCCAGCACTTCGCAATACAAATCATATCATTGTATCTCAAAGACGTGCAATGTCCACTCTCTTTGAACATTCAAGACTTGTTACTTTAGGGTTGATTGTCGAAGGTGACCCGGTGCCATGGAATTCAAGGATCTTAGGGCTTAGTCAGTTATATGGGATATAACTCGTGTTCGCCTGTGAGTGGGCCGGGTCAGGCTTTGGTGAGATAACATGCACACCAGCACCGGTCTATGATCGCGGCCTTTTAGGGCACGTTCCTTTTGGGTAGAAAAATATCTTTGCAGCACTGTTAAAACAATGAATGAGCTTTATGGCGGTTGGGGGGTGTGGGTTGTCCTCATGGAAGCTCAGATGACTGGATGTTTTCCTTGTCTCGCAATTAGGGCCTACTGCATGAAATGCTGCATTCGCCATGCAGGCCTCGTCTCCTAACTATGATTACTAACCTCTATACAAAATGGTAGTCTTGCTTGCGCCCTGCGCTACACTATTTGGGTTGATTATATTGGGGTGGGGTCCTACCACCGCCCTCCCTCCCCCGTGGCCCATCATAGTGCTTCGGATGAAGCTCGCCTTACTCTAATATGCTTAGGGGGTGGGACGAGTCACGAGCCCCCTTCCCAACATTGATATCCAGGCGGATCTGTTTTGCAAGGTAGGATGATGGGTGGTTAGTGAGTTGAGCGGGAAAAAGAGCAATTGAGCTGCGATGTGCTGTTGGTAGCTTCAATTCGGAAACACTTTTCACTGGACATAAATGTGATTTTCGGAAGTTGACCACTGTGTGGTGTTGTGCCAGGTTATGTGTGGTTTGTTTTGTTGTTGCAGTGTTGTGGAGTATGTGCAGATTATGGTTGCATTAAGTCCAGAGTTTGAGAGGTGCGTGAAGAGGGTGAGTTTATTGGTACTGGTTGCTGATGAGAGTCCTGGTGGTCCATCCATCCAAGTGTACCACATCTCCCACACTAAAAATCCATCCAACTGCGCCCCACCCCCCCTGACAACCAACCCACGTGCACCACTCACCCCCAACCCCAGGAGTTGATCCAGGCGAGTCATACCCTCACCTGAAAAATCTATTCAAATGCATCACACCTCCCACCCCTGAAGTTAAACCAACGGTGCCACAACTGCTACCCCTGAAATCCAGCCGGGTGTGTCACTCCTCCCCCCCCGACCTGAGACTCCATCTGAGTTAATTTGTTTTGTTTTAATATTATTAACCCAGAGAGCCCCCTAAGCGCGTCAGATTTCCGAACCCTGACATCCATCCAAGTGCATCACAGTTCGCACCCATGAAATTCATCTAACTACGTCACCCGTGGCAGTCGTGATCTTTGCCTCCCTCCTAGTTGCCTTTTCTGGGTTTTCGCCTTGATTCTCATCTCAGTGGTCATAATTCCTGGGCCTCTTCGGAATCCGTTATGCTGTCTGATGTTTGGTACATGCCCTATTTCTAGCTAGGGATGTGCTCACTGGCTTGAAGGGAATGTGCAAGGAATTGTTAGTCTTTTTCTTCGATACACTACAGGCATTGGGCCTCATTAGGACCCAGGCGGTAAGGGGTTTACGGCGGCGTAAACAGCGCCGACCCATACCGCCTGATTCCGAGGTCCCTTAGCGCCATGGAGGATTTAACACCTGCTTTTACCAGGTGTTAAAATCCATGGCGCTAAGGGACCTTGTTGTTAATTACGCCACCGTAATTTACGGTGGCGTAATTAACGCCTTCCCCACTCCCATTATGCCCTATGGGGCAAAAATGGGAATGGGGAAAGGTAAATGGGTTAATGGGGACTTAATGCCCCGCCAACCTCGGAATGGGGCGGTAAGTCCGCCAACCACCATGGCGTAAACGTAGTTTACGCCATGGTGGTAAAGGTACGACCCAGGCGGTAACTTACCGCCTGGGTCGTAATGAGGCCCATTGTCTGTTATCTATTGGGAGGGCCTGGTGCATTACTCCTGTTCACTAGCTGGTCCTCAGTGAGGGTACGCCTAGGTCGAGAGTATCCCTTGCCTGATCCCCCCCCCCCACCCCGACCGGTTTCCTTTGGGCCTTCTTCCCTGGCCTAATCGTATCGGCCTGCCAGCTTCTCCGGTTTCTTAGTGGTCCCTCTTAAGGGGCGGGGGAGTGGCTCTATTTCACATCTCTCTTCCCAGTCCTGTTCCTCATTCCTCTATTGTTTTCAGACACCTTTTCCTTTTTCAGTGTTTGGTCGGTTACGAGGTGTGCAGACGCTGTTCAGTCGGTATCATTGTGTTTGGAGCTGAAGAGCCAGGTTTTAAGGAGCTTTCTGAATTGTGTGTGGTACTCCATATTTCGCATTTCCCTGTGAAGGGAGTTCCAAAGTTGCACGGCTAAACAGGAGAATGCTGATCTGCCCATTTGGGTTCTAGGCGGGTGTCGTTGCAGGATCTCAGTGTACTGGTTGGTTTGTAAATGGAGAGTTTCTTTTGAATGAATTCCATTCCCTGGCCACGTATTGCTCTGTGCGATATGCACACTGTTTTGAAAGTGATTATTTTCCTCACTGGGAGCCAGTGTAATATAAGTGCTGGTGTGATGTGATCTCTTCGGTTGAGTTTAAGGAGAAATCTGGCTGCCGCGTTTTGTATTCGTTGCAGTTTCCTTAGTAGGTAGTCTGGCATTCCAAGGTATATGGCTGTTAGCGCAGTCTATCCTGGACATAAGGGATATCATGGCCAGTGTTTTGTGTGTGAATGAGAGGAATGGTAGACTTTTTGTAATCATTTGTAGCTGAAAGACACTTCCGGATTATCGTGTTGACTTGGGGTTCTTGTATCAACTCTATCCATGATTATTCCAAGGATTTTTACAGCTGCAGATGGTGTTGGTGGGTTTCCCAGTTCTATGGACCATGGGATCCGCTGGTTGCTTCCTCCGTCTTCAGGGGTAATCATGGTTTTAACTGGGTTAATTTTGAGTTTGTTGATGTTCATCCATTGGTCGAGCTCCTTGAGGCACTCTATTAGAGGTGCTTTCTCTTCTTGTATGTCACTGTATTTGAAGATGATGTGTACCATCTGCATAGTTGTAGCATGTTAGTCCATGTTTTTTAATGAGGTTGATTAGCAGTGTCATGTAAATGCTGAAGAGTAGCGGTGAGAGCGATGACCCTTGGGGTACTCCGAGAGGAAAGATTTTATCCAGAGCAGCAGTGGGTCAGTGAGTCCTATTTCTTCCAGTCTTTTTATTAGGATGTTGTGGTTGGCTGTGTCAAAGACTGCTGAGAGATCCAGTAATATCAGTGCTGATTTGGTGTTGCCTTCTGCCTTCGTCTTCAGGTCGTACCATATTGAGGCTAGTGCTGTCTCCGTTCCTCTGAAGGGTCTGAAACCTACTTGTGCCTGGTCCAGTAGTTGGTTATTTTCAACGTGCTCCAGTAATTGTTCATAGATGTAGGTTTCTTATAGTTTTGCCGGTATGGGGTGTTTGAGATTGGTCTGTAGTTTGAGAGGCCTTCCACATCCCTGTTGTGTCCTTGAGCAGAGTTTTGATGTAGGGTGTTTTGAATGCTCTTGGTACTCTACCTCTTGTAAGTGATTGAAGTGGTGTAGGTAGTATTCTGATGGTGTGTGCTGTGCGAGTATGGATGTATAGATGTCTGGAGGGCAGGGTGCCACTGGGGAACCTGTCTTGTTTTTCTTTTTAACAAGGTTAAGTCGTTTTTCGCTTGACATCGGCTGGAAGCAGCAGATTTTGTTTTGTGGTCCAGAGGTTGGTGGTGGCTGGTGCATTGTTTGGTCTACTATGTATGTTTGTGGTTTTGTTCTTGAAGTGATCTGCACGGTCGTCGCATCATTTTTGGGAGGGTGCTGGCGAGTTGTTGCATCCGGGTGGGTTTCTCATCTCATTCACAAATTCACAATGTTGAATAACTCTCTTTGGGTGTTGGTGGCTTTTCTGATCTATTCGTCGTAGTGCTTCTTTTTAGCTTCGAGACTTTCTGATTTGTATGATCAAATTTGTAATCGATATATTGGTTTTTTGCCCTGGTCATCTTTCCTCCAATCATGTTCTAGTTTGCGGTTAGTTCGTTTCATTGCTTTTAGGTGGGGGGGTGAACTATCTAGCCAACGCTTTCTTTCTTGAGAGGATGAGACATTTTTCTGTCTATGTCTGTTGCATCCAATGATGTGGCCGTCGGTCGGCTTCACGGTTTCAAGATGTTCTTCTAGGTTACTGTTCTTGATGGTTTTCCAGTTTCGTTTCCAGATTGGTGGGTATTTTCGGATATGTTTGATGGTATTTGTATCACAAAAGAAATGTGGAGGTGCTCACTCCATAGTATTTGGATAGGCTGTGCTGTTGTGATCAGGTCTTTTTTTGGGCGAAGATTACATCCAGGTTGTGTCCTGCTGTGTGTCACTCCTTTCACCATCTGTCGAAGGTTCATGGTCTTGAGCTGTTTGGTTAGGGTTTTCTGCGAGTTGGTGTTCTCTTCTTTGAACCATAAATTGAAGTTTCCGAGAATTATCATATGATCATGTTTGATGGCTAGATTGGTGACTGCTTCTATGAAGGTGTCTGTGAAGGTGTCATTATAGGTTGGCTCCCTGTAAATGAGTTTGAATGCAAGATTTGACTGTGGGCCTGTGTGAAGGTGGAGGATGAGATATTGACAGTTCGGTATGCTTAATGGTTCCACTGTTTTAAATTTTAGGTGATCTTTATATGCTACTGCGAGTCCTCCCCCTCTTTTTCCTTTCCCGTTCGCTTGTTTGCATTTGAAGTTATCCAATAGGCAGATGTGTAGAGTGACTTTGTAGTTTTCAGCTAGCCAACTTTCTGTGATGAATAGGTTGTCAATTCCCCCGTCGCAGAGTAAGTCGGAGATCTCGGTTGCCTGTTTGGAGTTGAATAGGTTGCAGTGTCGTTTTCTCTTTGTAGTCAATTGGTTTGTTTTGGTTTACATTCTTGGGTGGTTTTGTTGGTGGTTCTCCTTATCGTCTTTTGGTTGTTGCGAGTGTTCAGTTGTTCATGTTTTGCTGTTGAATAGGTCGGTTAGGTTTTTAAATTGGGTTCATGGCTCATCTTCCGATTCAGGATGGTGTTGGTAGTTCTCTTGGGGTTTGGTGAAGTATGGAGTGAGGGTGTAGCTTCTCATCCTTTCCATTGTTCCTTTTTTTTCCTATGTGGTCCCAGTATCCTGCTGTCATATATGTCATATATCTGTTCTGCTGATTCGGTTGTTGCGATGTACGGTGTAAGGTAGAGTTATTTTAGTTGTATTCGGGGTGGCTCTTATTCCTGTGGTGGTTGAGGCTGTGTGTTCTGATGATGATCTGGAATTTGTCGGGGTATCTGTTGTGGTTCCCTATTGGATAACCTTTCTTGTTATTTCCTCTAGCGACGGCTGATTCTCTGACGTGGCATGGTCTGATCCTCTGGTATTTTTCAGGTTTCCTCACGGTTGCGAATGGTTTCTGTGATCTGGGGTTATTCGGGTACTGCCTCACGGTTGCGATTGGCTTCTCGTGATCTGGCTTTATTTGGTTACTACCTCACGGTTGAGAGTGGCTACCCGTGATCTGGCGTTATTTGGTTACTGCCTCACGGTTGCGAGTGGCTTCCCATGATCTGTGGCTATTTCGTTACTACCTCCCGGTTGCGGGTGGATTCCACTTGATCTCAGGCTATAGGGGTGTAGGCCCTCCTGCGTTGACTATTCTGTGTTTCTGTCTGCCTTGTGGTTGCCCGCCTTGTTGGTTTTGGGTTGAGTTTCTTTCAGAGGTGGTTTCCTGATGAGTTTTCTTTCTGTGTGTAAAGTAGGGGGTGTTTGGAGTGGCAGAGTCGGGCCAGTGGTGGGCACCTGCTGTGCGCGGTCTTGATGGGTTTGGGTAGTTGGGGGGCTGGTAGATGATGAATAGGACTTGGTGGAGGCTCTGGTTTCTCCCCTGGGGTGATTTTATCCAGCTAGTCTGATTTTTGGGTTCTGCCCTACTTACGGTTGCTGAGGTTCCTGACGGGGTTCCTACCTTTGTATGATTGTTGAGAGCTCGTTTCCTGTCTTTTGCCTGGGTGTGAAATATGGCTAACTAGCGCAGTTGATCTAAAATCAATTAGGGCTAAAACACAATTCGCCGAAGTATGGAATATGGTTGCCTAATGAATTTGAACAAGTGGAAGATATGAATAGCTCACACAATCTGCTCACGTTTGAAGTATGGCTAATTGGTCTAAGATGAAATAGGTTTAGCACACAATTTGCCTAACTGTGAGATATGACTAAATTAGCACAGTTCGCCTTAAAATGCAGTAATACCTGGGGGTTAAGGGTACCTGGATAGAGGGGGAGTGACCCAAAATGGGGACACAACAGCAAGTGCAGCAACACCTAAACTTGTGGTTTGGATGATAATCAGCCTAAGTGAGAGATATGGCTTAACTAAGCACAATCCGGCTGAATGCAAGATCTCACTAATTAAGGATAATAAGTCTAAGTGCGAAATATGGCTAACTAAACACAGTCAGGCTGAATGCAGGATATGGCTAACTGAACACTAACAGGCTAATGCGTTATATGGTTAACCAAACACAATCAGGTTAAATGTAGGGTATGGCTAACTAAATACTTTCAGGCTAAATGCGAGATATGGCTAAGCACAATCCGGCTAATGCAGGATATGGCTAACTAAACACAGTCAGGCTAAATGTGAGATATAACTATGCTTAATCAGGCTAATTGCGAGATTAAGTTACTATACAAACGGTGGGCTAGATGCAACAGACAACCAGTTAATCGCGAACAAGATGTATTTAGATTGGGTTTGTCAGTTTCCTGGGGAGCTGTAATGGCTGCACCTCCTGCCCAAACTGCACCTACCTTGTCAGTAGCTTTTGGTTGACGGATGCAGGCCACACAGGCTAACATAGGCCAACACAGTCTGGAGCTGTCCTTTGCCTCTGGGTCTTTTGCAGAATGGGCTGCCCTGGTCAGATGTTCTCGAATGGGTCTCTCGAGCCAATGGGAGCAGGGAGGTGGGACAGGAAGGGGGCGGGCAACCAGGAAGCGGGAAGGGGAAAGGATCCACAAGGCGTGCCAGGCACAGGATCAAAACAGAGGCAAATAAAAATAAAAATGGGGGTACACCAGCACAAAGGGGACACACTCACCTGCCGTACTGGAGCTAAAGTGGCGGGGGAGCCGGCATACAATTCAAAGACCTTTAATGTTGATGGGCCACCACTGAGGCTAGTGGCACGGGAGGAGGGCAAGCAAACAGAAAGCAGGATGGGGAAAGGGGATACAAGGCATGCAAGGCTCAGGATCAAAATGGAGGCAAATTAAGATAAAAAGGGGCGTGGGGTCAAAAAGCACAAAGGGGAGACACTCCCCTAGCGCACTGGAGCTAAAGTGGCATTTGTCATTTAGCGTTACATTATTTCCTCTGCATTGTGGTGTGCAAAGACAAAGCTACATTATTTAATGATTATGTCAGAGTAACGGCGTCCCTTCCATGTCATGTCATGTCATGTCAGGGAAAAAGCTGCAGCGTTATCCACGGCATTGGAACCAACTGGCAATGTGTTGGTCTCTGGAAGAACTGTGGTGTCTGCAAAGTCCTCAACAGTAAACAAAGGAACGCCTTCTGGGATAAAGGGCTGCATGCGATGTAGCAACGATTCACGTCTTGCAAACAGGCAATACTGCATTTTCAGTTTTGCTATGTAATGTTTAAAGACAATACAAGATAATGTAGTGCTTGCTACTGTAGATGGGCAATGGGGGGTTACTTACTGTTTCCAGTGTTGCAGTATTGTGATAATCACATATTATTTGATATTGATGCTGTCCTATATGGCTTACTGTTCACAATGCTATCGTACAGCCCATGTGTTACTAGTACCCATCTTAAGTAAACTCATTTTTAAAAACCTTGGGATTCAGAACTGTAAGTTGCACATTAAAAAAAAAGATCTCTGGCACTGGTGCGTTAACCCACTGAGCTTCTAGCTATAAGTGGTTTAAATCTGGTTTAATATTGACGATTGGCTCCACAGCTTGTCCCTTTTGTCCAGGAGGGAGAAAATATCCTTTAAAGCAAAAGACCAGCTTGATAAATATGGGAGGATATGGGGTGCGTTTAATGATCTCTATGCTTGAATATTTGATCGTGTTCTAGGGTTCTTGTTTTGCTTTGTTTTTATTTTTGCTCTTTCTTTTTATTTATTTCCATTACTTTCTGTCGTCTTCTTCCTTGAATTTTGTCTCCCTCTGTTACTACTTATAGATTTTTTTAGGAGATGTGTGAATAAGTGTCATTTTGTACATTTGAGATATTGTACTATGTTTTATTGATTCTGTATGGTCCTAAATGTATAAATAAAGTTTTGAAAAAAAAAGAAAGCTTTAGCTCTCGTCCAGCGCCAATGCCAAAAGGGCTCTGGAGTGCCAAACGTCAATTCATATGATGGCAGGCTAAGGTGCACAAGTACGGATTGACACTTCGGAGCGCTGCACTGTTCTTATTAGGCACGGGGGCATCTCATTCTGCGAATGAGTCCATGTGGCCCAGTGAGGAGGCAGGCCACCAACCTGTGCTACCCCAGTGTCTAGCTCTAGCTTCCTCTTCCTGTCTTCCCCTTGTGAGTCTAAATATCTGCATTTCACCAAACACCATTTCCCCGAATGAGAAATCTAAGTATTTTTTCTTCGAATTTGGTTGGGTAAGTGGTTCCATTTGGAAACAGATGGGGGGCAGGTTAAGGGTATAGGATAAGGTAGGGAGAAGGTGGGGGGGGTCTCCCTGCATAATAAAATAAAATAAAAATCTTAGAAAAAAAATTGAAGACTTCACAATAAGGAGAAATTGATTTGGTGAAATCACATACATCTTTGTGAGTCAGCTCCTACAGAGGTCTGACCTCAAACACCACCCACCCCTACCGCTTCCCCAACTCCCCCAGGCCACATTGAATGCAAGTGTAGATCAAAGGGCTCAGAAATAGGGCTGTGCAGGCAACTCCAACAACAGCAGTTCTTGATGCTCTTGCCCCTGTCATGAGGATCTGCTTGAAGCCCAAAGCCAAGTGCAACTCTTGGTATGACTCAGACCTGTTCACCCTTAAATGCAAGTGCAAGTGGCTGAGAGGAAATGGCGGGCTTCTGGTACATCCTCTGACAAACTGGCCTGCCGCCCGCTCCAAAGGCAATTCCGGCTCTCTGTCCGCACCAAGAAGAGAACCCACATCCAAGCCTGCGTCTCCGTGGCACCTAACAACTCAGCTGAAATCTTTAAAATCTGCAAGGAGCTGGCCAATCCTGCTGCAGTCTCTCTCTCTCTCCTGTCCCCTCCCAGGTCCTCTGCACGGCCTGGCTTCTCATTTCATCACTAAAACTCAGGACATCCTGTCCTCTCTTTCTTCCTCCCCTCCTCCTCCTCCTCCTCCTCCTCCTCCTCCCTCTACTCCCTGCTCTTCCTCTAACCCTTCTTTGACCACCTCCCCTCCCTCCTTCTCTGCCTTTACCCTGTTCTCCCTAGACAAGGTTTCTAGACAAGTCTGATCTATGAAAGTCTCATCAAAACAGGTTCACCCCTGTTCCTCCAAAACCATCAAGGACCACATTGACACCCTGGCTCCTGCTCTGGCTGATTTCTGCAACCACTCCTTCGCCACTGGAGTCTTCGCCTCCACCCTGAAGCATTCCCTTGTGCACCTCCTTCTTAAGAAACCCTCTGCCGACCCTTCCTGCCCGTCTAACTATCGTTCAATCTCCATCACTCCATTCCTGGCCAAACTCCTGGAAAAGCTGACCATCTCCCAGCTTAGTCTCCACTCTGAATCTGTTGGTTGTCTCCATGACCATCAATCCGGCTTCAGAGCCGCCAGAAGCACGGAAACTGCTCTCCAGAACATCCGTGAAGACCTGCTCTCCAACCTCGATTCCAACTCTCCTCTTACTTGATTTCTCTTCTGCCTTTGACACGGTCAACCATGCCATCCTGCTCAACCATCTTTGTGATAACCTGGGCATCACTGATCAGGCCCTGGCTTGGCTGACCTCCTTCCTCTCTGATCGACCCTCCCAGGTCCAACTTGGGTCCTTCCGCTCCTCTATCTCTACCTGCCGGGTTCCCCAGGGGTCTAACCTCTCTCCCTGACTGTTCAACCAATACCTGGCACTTCTTTCCCACCGCATTGCCTTTCTCTGCCCCAACTTTCAGTGCTATGGGGATGACACTCAGCTCATTGTCAAGCTCCCTTCAGCCACCTCTCCTCCTCCTCTTATCTCTGACAGTCTGTCCGCCATCCAGGAGTGGTGTGCCGCCAATGATCTCTGCCTTAATATCAGTAAGACTGAGATTCTCCTCATCGGCACACCTGCTCCCTCCTTTCCTGTCACTCTCTTGCCGGCCTCTCTTGGCCCTCTTCCTGCTCCCACCTGTGAGGCCAAAAATCTGAGGGTCATCTTCGACTCCACACTTTCCTCCTCTCCTCATATCTCTGATGTCTCTAAGAAGTCACACTACCACCTTCACCTCCGCAGAGGTATTCTTTCTTTCCTCTCCTTCCCCCAGAAGCTCGCTGTCTCCAGAGCTCTGGTTCTCTCCAGACTGGACTACTGCAACAGCCTCTTTCTAAATCTGCTACTCTTCCCCTCTCTGCAACTCAATCCAAACAGGACTGCGAGACTTGTCCTTGGCCTCAAGCACAGGGATCGTATCTCTCCAGGACTGAAATGTGTGCACTGGCTCCCAGTGGCTGCGAGAATTAAGTTCAAAACCCTCTGCATTGTCCACAAGGCCTTCTGGGGCCTGGGGCCTCAATACCTTCAATTCTCCTTTCCTAAATATCTTCCTTCTCGAGCTCTTTGCTCATCCGCCTCCAACTCCCTCAGGGTTAGTTGCTTCTCCAAGCAGCGATTTGGTGGTAGATCTCTTTCTTCTGCAGGGGCCTCCCTCTGGAACAGCCTCCCTGCTTCTCTGAAACTTAAGGAGAACCATCTCCATTTCCAGAAGCACCTCAAGACCTTTCTCTTTGCGTCTGCTTTCTCTCCCCCTCTCCCCTGCTGATCTCCTGGCTGAATCTAAAACTGCACTGGTTACCTGGCTACCCCACCAGTTGCACTCCTGCACTGCCCCCCTGGTAGCCCTTACAACCTGGGTCTCTTTCTGTATCCCTACTGCCCCTACTAGCACTCGACACCTGATGTCTACACTTACCCTTGCACTTGCCACCAGCTGGCTGCACTTTTACTTATTGTCTATTTATTTTGCTGTTATCCTATGTACTGCACTGCCCCCTCACCCCCCCCCCCCCTGCAAGCAGGATCTCAATGTCACCTGGCCTAGTAGGATCTCTGTCTCTGTCTTCCCTCTGTTTCCCCCTCTTGCCTTGCCCTGGGAGGCGCGCCTTGGAAGCAAGATGACACAAAGCAACAGAGGTTCAACCCCTGGGTCCGCGCTTAGTATTCTCTGGGTGTTTAAGCGCGTTATAAATAAGCAACTAAGACAAAAAAAATAATTACACGACGGAAAAACGAATTATTCCTGTAACAGCGCCTCGATGCCCACGGGCTGTGTGAGCGCTTTAAAAATGCAAATAAAATAAAAACACTTGTGTATCCATATCATATCATTCAGAGCTCTCTCCACTGAGGTGGTGAGTTATGGGGCATTGCACTAGTCAGCAGCATTTGTATCAACTTGCGGCCTTTTCTACTCCGGTTTCAACAACATTTGAACCTTGCCGACAAAGAGCATAATAGCTTTTCGTAAGTTACTAGCGGGTTTCAACTTCTTTTCTTTGTTCTGCCATGCAGAAGACAATTCTGTCCAGTGATTATCTGCAACTACACACCTCCTCCCTCCAGTGCTTTACCATCTTGCCACGGAATGAATACACAATTAGGGGGTTGGGGTCATGCACATATCCCCATTATGATCTATGCACCCCCAGCTGCATAGGACAGCTTTTCCCAGCTGTAGGCAAAGGGACCGCCAAACATTTTGAAATGGGCGCGCAAAGCCCCCACGCTTCTTCATCCGGATCTGCCTGAACTGAACCTGACAATATAGCTATACATTGTCATACAATAGGGGCACGTGTCACACGATGGCAGTGCTGGGGTATTTGTTGCAGCAAGTGCAGCATGGTGTCAGAACGTGGGCAAAAGTGGCTGTATCTGGAATATGGCAATATCCTGCCACGAAGTTGCCCCTGGACTAGAATAACTAGAATTGCGCATTTGAAGCTGCTCCTATCTGTAGGTATGCATATGGGGAAGGGGGGGGGGGGGCTCCAAGTCCCACTTGTAAAAGCCAGACCCATTAGCTTTGTCAATGCTTATTTTATGTTTACTCTGAAAACAATTAAAATGGCACCGGAGTACATTGGCCATTAAGTTAACAGTTGTTCTGGGTTTAGTTTGCACAGCATTCTTCTGCCCGTCCTTTTAAAACGTGTTATTTTTTTTTATAAGTAATTGCTGACTTGACAAAAATGGCATTTGAACTGTCTCCTCGCCCCACCTCTGTGAAACCCCCGAAGCCTGTGCGGGTGGCGGGCAGCAGTGGCCGTGACTCACCCGTGTAGGCGGGCCCGGGCGGCCCCGTCTAAGGGACAGGAATCACATGCTTCATTCACTTCCTAAACATGGCCCGGCTTAAGAGCTTGTTGCTGATCGCTTGCCTGCTGTCCTGCGCCTCCGCCGGGCTGTACTTCCTGGAGGGGCAGCACTGCTACAAGCCCGCAGCCAGGAGGCACCCTGGAGTGAGGTACAGCGCCAAGCGGGACGGGGGGGGGGGGGGGTCAAGGGGGTGGGAGAATGCCCTGGGGTCTAGCTCGGCACTCGGGGTAGCACCTGGCATGGAACAATGAGCAAACACATCCATCTGCACGGAACTGAGGGGGGGGAGGGCGGCACCGAGGGACACTCGAGGGTCAGATACACACAGCACTATCTGGGAAGCAGGCCGGACAATACAGTAAGGGGTAACACTCGCGGATAAAGTGCAGTGCTAGGGGAAACCCAGGGAAACACCCAGGTTTCGGGTTCAACACCGAAGGCTGCACCACAGGTTCGGGAACAAAAAACTAAGCCGGGTATCCCCGAGTCCAGCACCTAGGGGGGCCCTCAGACAGAACTGGTGGGATAACTAGAGACCGCGCTGGGTCCAGGACATGACACATACGAGCTGAGACGAGGCACCTTAAGCGCCCCCCAACAAACACCCTGAGATTTAGGCCGTTCACGGAAGGCGGCACACCATGTGTTTATGATTTTAATTAGGTCATCTATTTCTTGCAAAAAAACAGGAGTTATCAGGACTGTAGTGGGCAGAGGCTAGCCAGGGCTCAACCCGAGCAGTCTCCAAATATTGCCACAGAGCTGGGGCGGACTTTCCCGCCTAGATGTCTTCCTTGCAGTAATGTAAATACAAAGACGCGTGACCATACTGCTCTTTGCGCGATGCCACTATCTGTTATGTTTATTTATTTATTTATTTGGATTTATAAAGCGCCCAGAGGCATCGTGGCGCTGTTAAAGGATATTCACTTGGTGCATGTTATACAGGGTATACATTCGGTGCAGGTTATAACATTGTTGCAGGAGTAGATGTATACAGCAGTAAAAAGACATTGTAGCAGAGGTGTTACGGGTCACGGAGGGAAAGCATTAGAGACAATGCATGACATAAGGTGGTCTAGTTGAACAGCTTTGTTTTTAGAGCTTTCCTAAAGGTGGTCTTCTTTTCTTGGACTGAGTGGGAGTGAGTTCCAAGCTTTAGGGGCTAGAACCTCAAAGCTAGAGCCGCCTGCTTTAGCTTTGTTGAATGCAGGGACTGAGAGTTGGTGTGCATATTGGTCACGTTTCAGTCTGTGGGCTGCTGATTGGTGTATTTTTTCCACTAGGTAAGCTGGGGCAGACTGGGCAATGCATCTGTGTGTGATGGTGAGGGCTTTGAATATTATGCGTTCTTTGACCGGGAGCCAATGGGCATCTTTGCGTGCTTGGGAGATGTGCTCTCTCTTGGGTATACTGAGTGTGGCTCTGAGGGCACCGTTTTGTGCGATTTGTAATCTGTTGATGTTATTATTGGAGGTGCCTAGAAGTAGAATGTCGCAGTAGTCAAGTTTTGCACAAGTTGTGGCCCGTGCGATGTTGAGGCAATTTTTTGAGATAGGTATGGTCTCACAGCGTTTATGATTTTTGATGTGAGTGCAGCCGCTGATGAGATGGCGCTGACTTGCCTGTCCATTGATAGGGTGGAGTTCAGATAGACTCCAAGTGTTTTGACTGTGTCTGAGGTTTTAATGATGGTGTCCTCGATTCTGAAAAAACTATAGTTGTCGTCTAATTTTTTTAAGGCTTCCTTGGGGCCTACTAGCAGTATTTCGGTTTTTCCCCATTTAGGCATAGACCATTTGCCGCCATCCATGCCTGGATACGTGCATGTGTGTCTTAGAGTGTCTTGAGGTCATGCTCATAGTTACCGGTTAGAGTTAGGAGAATCTGGGTGTCATCGCATAGTTAGTAAAGGCTATGCCGAAATCTTCTAGGACACAGAATAAGGGGAGGGTGAAGAGGTTGTAGAGGGTGGGGGAGGTGCATGAGCCTTTTGGGACTCCGCAGCTGATAGGTGATGGCTGGGCGGATGCCTGGTCTGAGAAGACTCTCATTGCTCAACCGTGCAGAAAGGAGGTGATCTAGTCGGTGGCTTCTTGGGAGAAGTGTGCTGTGTCGGTGAGGTGTTTGCACAGGATCTTATGGTCGACCAAATCAAAGGTCGCCGAGAGGAGTAGGAGTAGAGAGGTCTTGCCTTTGTCCATGCCTACAAGTAGTTGGTTCTTGAGGTCGAGTAGGGCTGTTTCTGCTATGGCGTGGGCGGAAACCCGATTGCCTTTTTCCAAGAATGTTGTGCGTTTCCAGGTAAGCTTGGATCTGTAGGCATGCAGCCTTATCCAAGATCTTGAGCAGAAACGGCACAGTGGTAATGGGACAGTAGTTGTTTGGGGCGTCCAGATCCAAGGTAGGTTTTTTTTTAACAGCGTTCTTACCCATGCTTCCTTCAGGGCGAGTGGGACAGTGCTGGTGGCGAAGGAGGTATTGATGAACGTAGTTACAAAATGGGCCAAAGCTGGGGCACAGTCTTTGATTATGTTGGCTGGGCAAGTGTCCCCTTTGCATAGAGATGGCTTGGTCTGTTTCATGATTAGAAGGACTTCAGGAACTGTGACTTCCTTGAATGATAAGGGTTTAGGTGTGTTTGTTCTGTGTGCAGTATTATCCTTTATTATGAGGGTGGAAGGCTTAGGAAGTGATGGTGGAATGGTTTTGGGAAGTTTGTCGAATTGGGATTTGATTTTGTTCTGGAGTTTTTTGATTTTATCTAGCATAGCATGTTGGATGTTGTTACACCATGTTGTGTTTTTTTCGGTAGGTTGTGCTGAGGAAGGTGGGATGGTCAGCTCATTGTAAATGGCGAATAGCTCTTTGGATTGAGAGTTGGCTTTTTCAATTCTGTCATTGTAGGTGGCCACTTTAGCTCTAGCGATGGCTTTTTTATATAGTTTTGCAGCTGTGAGGTAGGTGTCTCTTGTGGTAGAGGAGGGATACATTTTGAATAAGGTTTTCAGTTAGATTTGATGATTGCAACACATTATATGAAAGTATGTCATTACAAAGATGTTCATTAGTACATAAGAATCAGGGATTTCTTTCAAAGGATCTATGGGATTGCATGGTGTAGTGACCCATTTAGATGTGAAGTTCTATTTTATAGTTGTATATACAGGAAGAACAATGCTTGTTTGATCACAAAAGAACGTACACACGAAAAGAAATCAGATTTGAAGGGAAGCTGTGAGGTTCTTACAATGGGGTGAGTTTGAGAGACATTCTGACCAGGTTGCGGAGGGGAGCAAATGGATCAGTCACCAGGGACAATACATTAGTAGACCTACGCAGATTAAGGACAATGAACATTGGGCATTAATAAGTGCAGGCAGGCAGTACGGCCAGCTGCGCCTGGGATATGACTGTGAAGGGTGAAGTGGTTGAGTGGAGGCAGAGGAAGCGATGGACAGAGTCAGGTTAGAGGTGAGGGGGAAATGTTAGCTAGAAGCAAATGAGAGGTAGGTTAAGAGGGTAACTCACAGGCACGAGGTAGGCTTTTAGATTGGTTTTGAACAAATCTGTGTGGACTGTTTATCAGATGTCCGGGGGAAGAGAATTCTATGCAAGTGGAGCAAGAAGAGAGAAGGAGCGGAAGTGAGAGGAAGCACAGGGAGAGCGAGGAGCCACAGCGGCAGGTGAGTAGGCAGAACAGAGATTACGAGAAGGCGCATAAAGTTGAATAGAGGAGGATAGATACAGTGGTGCCTTAATGTGGATAGATTTGTGAACCAAGAGAAGACATTCAAATCTGGCCCTGTTTTACATCACCCGCCATCCAGCCTGGTGACAGTATGAGGAAGTAGGTGGGAAGTGATAGTCCTGGTAGCGAAGTTAGTGATCTTGTTGAGAGGACAGAAAGCATAGTTGGGAAGCCCAAAGAGGATCCTATCAAAGTAGTCCAGTTTAGAGAAAACAAGAGTGGTTAAGAGACTCTTGGTGGTGTTGAAAGAAAGGAGATGCCCGATTTGGTTGATGCGAGCTGCTGTTTGAGTTTTGGAGATGTAAGTAGAGAAGGTATCAGAAGGGTCATATATAATGCAGAGATTTCTAGCTAATGAAGAGTAGGGGGAGAGTGTCAGGTGGGAACTGGATAGACAGAGGAAGAGTTGAGAGACAGCTTTTGGTAGAGTTTAACATCAGAGAGTGCAAAGCCATCCGATATTTAACGGCAGTGAGACAGTTTGAAATGTTTGATAGAGAGATCACAGGAGAGTTCAGGAAAGATGATGATTTGGGTGTCGTCCGCAAAGAGTTGCTACGAGAACCCCAAAGGAGGCAATTAGTGACCCAAGAGCAGAGGTGTACAGTGTAAAGAGCAGCAGACCTGAAGACAAAGCCTTGTGGAATACCAACAGTTAAGAGGATGGGTTGAGACTACTAGTCTCTCTCTAAAGGAGACAGAATTGGCGAGATGCAAGGTAGGATTCAATCCAAGCAAGGGCTCAGTTGTGAATCCCAAGAAGAAAGAGTATTAAGGAGATAAGAGTGGAAAAAAAATATATATATATGGGCCATGTACTTTTTTTTGCAAAGTTTGGTGAGGATTCGTCCATGGGAAGCAAAGTTATACGCCACCCAAAAAGTGCTCTTCCTATGGGATTAGCAATTTAACCATAACTACACAGCCACTACCGTGGGCTGTGTATATTTTGGCCAAGATATATTTATTTTGGCCAAGATTTTTAAGTACATTCATTATATTAAATATTTCTAAAGTAAAATGTACTCCCTTTCATTGCATGTATGACAACTCAATTGATTCTTTTAGGTCACTCTTAATTACCTCTAATATAAATATAATTCGCCAGCTACATTCTGAAAATGGGGCTATCATTCGATTTGGGTTGGGTGATGAGCTAACATGCTCATTTTCGGTAGAGAGGGGTCAGACAAGGATGTCTCTTGGGTCCCTGTCTTATTCAATCTCTATATTCAAGAAATCATAGAAGGGTTGCTTAGAGAGTGAAACAATTGTCCCAAAATGGGCCAAGAGAAGTACCCAGCTCTGTTTTATGCAGACAACGCCGTTCTCATATCTACAACCCTTCAAGGCCTAAAAAAAGCAATTGATATTTTCTTAAATAAGTGTAAGGAGATTAGCCTTGAGCTAAATAAAGACAAATCCAAGACCATAGTGTTTAAATCCCCTTCTCCCCCCCCCAAATCAAAATACCTTCAATTAAAATTGGAAGTAAATAGTCAGGTGTTAGAGCAGGTTAAACATTATGACCACTTAGGTCTGAGATTCCAAGACTCTGGGGTTTGGTCTGAACAAATACAAAAATCCTCCATAGTCTTGGAAAAGGTCAGTGGTACCATACTATCTTTCCATGTAAAACATGGTAGTGGGGCTATTTCCCCCAGCACAAGGCCTTTTCATCAAACAGGCCCTTCCCGCCACCACCTATGGCTCTGAGCTCTGGGGCTACTGTGATACTTCTAAATTCAGTACTTTTGAGCACAAGTTCTTAAAGAAGCGTTTAATGTTACCTTCCAGTGCCCCCTCAGCTTTGATCTACCTAGAACTAGACATAGTCCTGGCCGCTCCACTGATTCGTGCAAGAACAGCCTTTTTCTGGGCCAGATTATGGCATCAACGTGGCTTGGAAACCTGTCAGGCGGCACTGTTGCACTTCCTCATTTTGGAGGGAGGAAAAAGTGTATAATGGATCTCTAAAGGAAAGAATGTTCTCCAGGATCTGGATGCCACATCTCTATGGCTAACCGTGATGGCCTCCTTGACGTCTTCTTCTATATTGAATCTGAAGCGTACTTTAAAGTCCAGGTGTAGCAAATCTCTTGTGATCAATGCCACCCGTCTAAAGATAGGTCTTGGCTATATTGAGCACAGGATGGGTTCAGGCTTCAAATTTGATCATGATGTTATTTTTCCACCATTTAGATTGGGCAATGTTCCGGTCGCCGCTTTTACTAGAAAAGCTGCAGGTATCCAATAGAAATGCATGCCACCTTTGCGGGGCTGCAAGTGAGACAGTTGCTCACTATCTGTCGATTTGTAATGGTCTTACCAATTTGAGGCAAAAGTAAAGCAGATTCTGAGAGAGGCAGGGCTTAGTCTGACAGCAGTGGATTCTGAGAGAGGCAGGGCTTAGTCTGACAGCAGTGGATTCTGAGAGAGGCAGGGCTTAGTCTGACAGCAGTGGATTCTGAGAGAGGCAGGGCTTAGTCTGACAGCAGTGGATTCTGAGAGAGGCAGGGCTTAGTCTGACAGCAGTGGATTCTGAGAGAGGCAGGGCTTAGTCTGACAGCAGTGGATTCTGAGAGAGGCAGGGCTTAGTCTGACAGCAGTGGATTCTGAGAGAGGCAGGGCTTAGTCTGACAGCAGTGGATTCTGAGAGAGGCAGGGCTTAGTCTGACAGCAGTGGGCACAAGATTTCTGAGCCAGTGTGCCGACCTGCCTCTAATCTTTGCAACTACACGTTTTGTACACAGGGCTTGGCTACTATGGAGGAGGAGTCAGGGGTTGACACGAAGAAATGCCATAGTTAGCTGAAGTGGGCGAGGCTGCGAGTTCTACTCTCCTCGTCCGACACTGCTACTTTTCAGGTCCTGAGTTACCTTCCCCCGAGGGTTTATTTAGCCCTAGGAATATGATTTACTTTTAAACTTCTTCTTCTGATTTCAGCTTGATTGTTTTTAATGGGTCCCTTGTACCACTGTATATTTTCTTCCTTTTAGGTCACCCATAGCGCAATTGTGACTGGATTGTATGTGTCGGGGTAATTTTTTATTATATGTTGTTGCATTTATATATGTACTTTTATGGCTCTTCTGCCGAAATAAGGTTTCAGTGATGATTAATGACCTCTTGTAAAGGCTTTGGGATTTGAGGGGGAGGGGGGCTTTTTTAGACCCCAGGCCCAAACAATGTGCATCACAGCGCGCAAGAGGGCCCCTGCCACCCACCTCGATTTCTTATTCCACTTAAAGCACTGGGGGGGGGGGGTATGCAGCTTATATTACAATACCATGTGAGTAAGACACAGGTGGATAAACTGATTTGCCCAGGGTCACACACTTGAGAACAGTTCCACAGACTTGATACTATATTTTGTCAGGTCTAATTGGCACAAACTTGTTTAATGAGTGAATTGTAAAAATACGCTGTTTAAATGAGATTATTTATAAAGAACACAAATCCTAATACAAGAATTTAAACCCCAGTTAAAGTATATTAGGCAAAAGGTGTATAATGTTATGGCAGTGAAGGGCAGCTTCGTCCAGTCAAACAAAGTTTTGTATACATTATACTTGCAATATAGCTCACAGAGCTAAGAGTTCTTTAATGCTAGTGGTGTCCCAGAGGACACAGGTTTGAAACCAGTTTTGTATGCAACGGGAAACAATCAAACGCGATAGTTTCCCGTTGCATACAAAACATTTTTCAGCAACTCAGAAATCTGGGAGATAGCCCGCTGTCTCCCGGAGACCTGGAAAATGTCTGGGAAATCCGTAGTCTCGGGGCCAAACCCGGAAGGGAGGCAGCTATGGTACAGTAATGAACAGAGGGTGCACTCGGGGTGTGGGGGGGGGGGGGGGGGGATCTAGTGCAGTACTGGTGGCAATAGCAGAGAGGGTCACCCAAGTGCAGGGCGTGGTATAGAGGTGGGCAAGCCTGAATTTCAAAGCTGATGAAGGCATCTATGGGGCAAAAAGAGCACCTAAACCCAGTACCCAAACGTCAGATACAGCGCTGCAGGTGAATTCGGTGGTCAGAGCACTGATTTGATGACCAGTGATTGCGCACACCTCTGGCAAGATGGGCAGCGGGCCGGTACAAAACTGAGCAAGCACCCAGTCAGTGACGCAAGTAAGGGGAGGACACCACGGGTGTAGCTGGACCAGAAGATGGTTGGGTTTTAATAAAGCACTTCCTAATAGTAATGTACTTCTGTCAGCGCCCTCCAATCTCCCAAAAACCCCTCATTGCAGGGGTCTGCAACTGCTGGCTCTCCAGCTATTGTGGACATCTGGAGAGCTGCAGGTTGCCGATCGACCTCGCCCTTCACCTTAAGCGCGTTAAATAACAAAACCGTACACGTGCATCTTCAGATTGGCTTTCTTTGTTGGATCAAGCAAAAGCACCACGACCTCAAAATCTCTGTTTTTCAGTACGGCTGCTAATGGGTAACAGGGATGCGATGGTGCGCCCATTGGCTGTGTCCTGGTAACCACTGGAAGATGGCGGACCAGAAATTGCCAGGCCGTGGAGGAAGCGCGCACGCCGATTCAGACCATCCCCAGAACGGTTCCTCTTTTTATTACAAGATTTTTCCTAACCATCCATTTGGTTTCATAAGGGCGTTCGCCGATAAACTAAAAGAGAAGAGGAAGCTGGTTGCCATGCTTCGTTCACTTCCTCTGTAGTCTGCTGCCACTGCATTTTTAAAGAGGAAGTGGTGGGAGCCACCACTGCCGACGTCATCACTATGCTGCCCCGCTTTCTGTTCCGTCTAGACCAGGTGGTCTGACAACGTGGCTTCCAGAGGATGTCCTCTACAACTCCCATCAGCCCTAGTCAGTATAATCAATTGTGTGGGGTCATTGGAGTCATATTCGAAAACAATGGTTGCAGATTCCTGGTGTAGGTTGTAGGCATCGCAGCGTTACACGTGTGGGATTTTTTTGGACAAAAGGGAAACCGTATTACAAGAACAGGGACCAATCGCCACTGATAAATAAGCAACCCCCTATTGCCAGCTTATTTGCATAATGCTATAATTCACCCTAGGTTGAATTTAAGCAGATGGTAAAACCACAGCATTCGGTCTACTACCCTTTCTCAACATTCCTGGCCCCTATTAAGTTGGGGTTGTTAAAGGTTTTCTAGGTAAGGATAGCTTGATTAATTTTATTTTAAATAGTTCTTAAGCACAGACATTGCCAGAATTCGTCTCTAGTGTTAGGTGGGACCCTCCTGTGTGCAGTGCCCCTTTAAGGGGATGTGTTTCCCGTATGTGTATTGCCCCTTTAAGATGGGCCATGACTGTGTCATGGCCCAAGTTAATAAAAGGAGCCCCTGCAGGCACGTGAAGCAGAGCGGCTGCAGACTCCCAAAGAGGAACGACTGAGTCTGTATCTCCTTACTGATGTAGGCCGCAGGCCTACACGTGG
The DNA here is from genome assembly GCF_040938575.1 of Ambystoma mexicanum. Taxonomy (NCBI): domain Eukaryota; kingdom Metazoa; phylum Chordata; class Amphibia; order Caudata; family Ambystomatidae; genus Ambystoma; species Ambystoma mexicanum. The sequence continues at coordinate 384,825,492 of NC_090925.1, forward strand.
AGGCCCAGGCCTACACGTGGAGGCCCAGGCCTGCATGCCCGGATGCAGTGGGACCCGCCTGCCACGATGGTGGCTGAGGTCCGCACGGTCCGGGTCCTGACAGGCTGTGCCCCACCCGTATGGCACTGATGTCCATAGCGCCGAGGGGCCTGCCCGATGTCCAGGGCAGGCCCCAACCCCCACACATAGTAGGCCTGTGATGTGCTTGAAGGTAGAGCACCCAGGCGACGAGGACCACAAGTCCACGTGGCCCCCCTGCTGCCAGTGAGTGGTGGGGGGGAGGAGTGTTTGACCCCGCCGCGGCGTGGGCGATGTAGGCCCGGGCTGCCCTGCGGTGAGGTGCACACCCCACGGCGTTCCGCCGCAAAGAGAAGATATGTTCAGCGAGGGAGGAGCAGCGGCTCAGTGCCCTTGTGGGGAGGTGCAGGGGAACCCTGACGTGCTTCGCCCCGGCAGCCGCCCTCAGTAATGGGGGTGCTTGTGCAGCCGGGATTGGAGCATGGTGGCCCCCCCCTGCGGTGTCTGCTTCAGGGATGAAGAGGTGAGCAGCCGATGCCGTGAAGGAGGAGGACAGCGAGTTGTCCTGCCCGGGCCCCGGAGAGAAGAAGAAGATGGGTGCGGGCCATCCCGGTGTCTTTTTTTTCCCCTGGCTGTGGCCCTCAGAAAAGAGGGTGCTCGTGCGGCCGGGGTGGGAGCCGTCACGCCCCTGCCCCATCGGCGGTGATGGGGAGAAGCGGACAGTGATTCCTGGCGGCATCCGCCCGGCGCGTCTGCCAATGCATTAGAGGAGAAAGTATCCCCACCCCCTGAGAAGAAATTGAGCGACTAATGCCGCAAGAAAAAAGGGAGGCAGCCGGCCAGCAGACCCATAGCAGCCGCAAAGAAGGAGCCAGCCCAGCCCTTGCGGCACCCGCCGCCTACATGCCTGGATGCCGTGGGACTCGCCTGCAACGATGGTGGCCGAGGTCCGCACGGTCCGGGTCCTGGCAGGCTGTGCCCCAGCCTTATGGCGCTGATATCTCTGGGCAAATTCTGTAGGTGCCGACTTTTACTGAGTGCCCTGTTCCTGTCTGGATTAAGCTATACTCTCTTGCTGAGTTCGGAAAGACCTGTTTATAATGAGTTGGCCTTAATCTACACCATGTTGACATAGATGTCATTGCTTTTGTAAATCCAAAAGCTGCAATATTTTCCATAGGCTGGTAAACAATGATGTCCTTTTCTGTCTCTGCGTGGCCTGCATCACACTAAGCCAATACTAAAAGACCTTTCTAGAATACAAACATATGGGAGCCCAAAACAACGTGGACCTGACCTGACTGATAAGTTTCAATTGGGAAGTTGTCCTTCCTTAGCAGTCATGATAGAACACCCCAAAATAGTTTATACAACAATGACCGCATGCAAAATATACATTACTGGCCATCGTTACAAACATTTTGCATATAGAGGAAAACACAAAGGCCTTCTGCCAATTGCAGGCAGGGGGGAAGAAAATATAGATGGAATCAATGCTGCTTGAACCAAACGTTTTAAAATTCCTCTCAAAATGCCAATAGTCGGTAACCCTAAAGCTGTGGAGAAACTGTTCCCATTCACAAGGACTGAGGCTCAAGAGGCCACTGAGAAATGTGCCCATTTGACTCTAAATTCTCAATCGTCTTTGGTTTTATAACCAGTGACTAGAAAATCAGTTACATTAGGCTTTTTAAAAAGGTATTTATTCTGCCTCAGAGAGATTTATATGGTCAAAACAGCATTTTCATAGCGGCTTATGGGGGCATAAGGTTTAAGTTACTTACCTCTAACTATTGTTCTCCAGCATGAGTCTGGCATGGATTCACATGCTCATGAATAATCGTAGTCATCAGTCTGGGAATCCTCAGAAAAAGAAAAAACGGTTTCCCTTTCACTTAAAAACTGTATTTCTCCTCTAAACAAATCCCTGTCCTATGAGAATACTGCCCCATCCAATGACAGTCCTCTCCCTAAGCCCCGCCTCTGGCAGCCTTCTTCAGCTTTGGTAGCACGTAAAGTGGCAGTATGACCAAGAAGAGCCGCAGAGGAGCCAGAGGGAGGGTTTGCAGGTGAATCCATGCCAGACTCATGCTGGAGAACAATAGTTACAGGCAAGTAACTTGTTCCTTCTCCAGCATGGGTTCTGGCATGGATTCACATGCTCATGAATAACAAATACATAGTAGTACAACATTACACAACCACGGGAGGTGGCAAGGCTCAAAAGAAGTAATCAACTCTTACCTCTGGAATAGACACACCTCAAGCAAACAGGTTGCGTAGCATTGCTTGGCCAACTCTGTACTCCTCCCTGGAATCCCTGTCGATGCAGTAGAACTTCATGAAGGTGTGCTTGGACCTCCATGTAGCAGCTCTGCAGATGTCCAGCAGGGGCACAGCAGACAGGAACGCAGTCATCGCATTGATCGCTATGGTAGAGTGGGCTCGCGGACATCCAGGCAGCGGTCGGCTCGCCAACTGATGACAGTGCGTGATGCAGCCATAGAGCCACATTGAAATGGAAGTCTTGGACAAGGCCATCCCATGGTTCACAGGACCAAAATTCACAAACAGTTGTGAAGACTACCAAAAACTCTTCGTCCGTGTCATGTAGAGCTTCAGGGCACGTGCAACATCCAAGTGCAAGGCCTTTTCCGCCAGCGACAAAGGTTTTGGGAAGAAGACTGGCAACATCAAAGGCTTGTTGAGGTAAAATTCCGACAGAACCTTCGGCATTAACGAAGGGTGGGTACGCAGTACCACCCTTGATTTGTGGAAAGCCAGGTATGGTTGCTTACAGGATAGGGCCTGGATCTCACCTACGCGTCTCGCAGAGGTGATGGCCACAAAGATAAGCCGTCTTCCACAAGAGGAACTTGAGTGGTGCTGATGCATAGGTTCGAAGGGGCCTCCCCATGACCCTCGTCAGAACCATGTTGAGTTCCCACACCGGGGCAGGAGGATCTGAGTGAAATTACCAAATACAAAAGTCCGACCTCTGTTTTTTTTTCATGCAAATATATATGTGGGGGGAGACCCACCATGCCCCCACCACCTTACCCATATACATTTTTATTCACTTTACCCCCCACATATATATATATATATATATATATATATATATATATATATATATATATATATATATATGTGGAAAATTGGGGGTCGAACTTTTGGTATTGGGTAATTTCGTACAATACCGGGGCAGGAGCCTTCACCGGCGGAAAAGATTGGAAAAGTCTTTTGAAAAACTCCCTGACAAGTCTTTGGGACCAGAGCGAGGATCTTCCTGGCGGATCTGGTGTAGCGGGAGATAGCCACCAGAGCACCTTGATGGAGGCGTGCGCCAGTCTAGCTTTTGCCAAGGATAGCACGTATGGAAGTATATGTGGAGCCGTGACCCTCAGAGGGGTCATCTTCTGCGACCAGCACCATGTAGCTTATGGGCGTAGCACTTTAAGGTCAAACTTGGTGAGGACCTCCTTGCAGTCCGCTGGCAACTCAACCTCCAAACTCTAAGCTATTGTGTTGTGCCTTATGGTCGTATCTAGACCACACTACTGTGTTGTGCCTTATGGTCGCATAGTGACCACACTACTGTGTTGTGCCTTATGGTCGTATCTAGACCACACTACTGTGTTGTGCCTTATGGTCGTATCTAGACCACACTATTGTGTTGTGCCTTATGGTCGTATCTAGACCACACTACTGTGTTGTGCCTTATGGTCGCATAGTGACCACACTACTGTGTTGTGCCTTATGGTCATATCTAGACCACACTATTGTGTTGTGCCTTATGGTCGTATCTAGACCACACTACTGTGTTGTGCCTTATGGTCGCATAGTGACCACACTACTGTGTTGTGCCTTATGGTCATATCTAGACCACACTATTGTGTTGTGCCTTATGGTCGTATCTAGACCACACTATTGTGTTGTGCCTTATGGTCGCATACTGTGCCCTGATTTTGCTGCCCACATTGCATTCTGTTTCTAGTTGTGCCATGTTGAACGATACCCTCGCCATGCCTCAACAATCCACCAGCTCACCAGCTGCCCCACTGGCATTCCTCTCCAACATTCCTCCCACCTACTTCCTACCATCATTCTTCACTGAAAGCATCCCCACAGCACGTCATCCTCCACCCAGCATAACTTCCTACACCAGACCCATCCACACCAGGAACCAACTCCTAGGTCTCCGTTCTAGATACCCTAGACTCACCCACCAAGCACCTCCCACCACTCTTAACACGCCTAACACGCCATCCCTTACAGTCAAAACACCCTTACCTAAACCCACCATGCCGCACCCCATCCCGGCGACACCACTCAACACCACCCCTACCTCGGCCCAACACACACACAACCTACAGTGTGCCCTCATAAACGCCAGATCCATCCCTGCCCATGCCATTGAAATTCACGAACTCCTAATTAGCTTGGACCTCGACATCTTAGCCATCACCGAGACATGGCTGCACAGCGCTGCAGGGCCAGCCCTCAACCTTACTATCCCACAGGGGTACGCCATTATCCGGCAAGACCGCCTCTCCTCAGTAGGTGGTGGGGTAGCATTCATCCTGAAAGACCACCTCGAGGCCAGACAAATCACCTCCAATCTAGGTGACAACATAGACTCTCTAGCTATAAAAATTGCCCTCTCCCCTAACTCCACCATCACCTTCAACCTAGTCTACCGCCCGCCCGGCCCCCTAACAGAGTTCCATGAGAACCTTGTACACCGCCTAACAGAAAACCTAAAACTCACCTCCAAAAGCATCCTTCTAGGTGACCTTAACCTGGGGTATAACGATAAAAAGGACAAGCCTGCTAAATCTCTTGCACTAGCCTTAAAAGAACTAGGCTTCGACCAAAAAATAACCTCACCCACACACAACAAAGGCCGTATCCTGGACTGGATAGCTGACCACAACTGTCACGTCGACATTAGCTCCATCACCCCGACTCCTTGGTCAGATCACCACCTCATTCACTTCTTTATTCCCGCTGTATCTAACACAAACAAACCTAACCCCATCCCCCCAGCACTGGCAAGATGTGTAAAAAATCTCACTAAAGATAAAATTACACCCCACCTTCACATCCTCTCCACAGACCTCAAGTCATCTGACCCGTCAGAATTAGCAGATATCTACAAGAGCACCATAAGCACCGCCATTGACGCCATTGCCCCCTTGCAGACCAAAAAAGCCAAAACTATCAAACACTCAAATACCTGGTTCTCCACTGAACTCAAAGAACTCCGCTCACAGAAAAGAAAAGCTCTAAACTCCTGGCAGAAATCGCCTTCCCCAGCCACCCTATCCTCCTACAAAAAAATCACTGCCCAATACAAAAAAGCCATAATCACAGCTAAATCAGTCTCTTATAATGATAGAATTGCTAATGCAAGCTCCGAATCCAAAGAACTCTTCGCCATTTTCAACGAACTCACCACACCGGCCACCAAATCACAAGACATTGTTAAAGACCAAATCTGGTGCAACTCCATACAATCTGCCTTGTTAAATAAAATTGAACTCCTACAAACAAAAATTAAGGAGCACCACAAAAACCTATCACTGCACCTCAAATCTCCCACCACCACGAGCCACATGCCCACCCCTAGTTCGGGAACCACATCCACCAAAGCCCCCACTACCCCGTTCAAATTCAGGGAAGTCACAGAACACGAAGTTATTGAGATAATGAACAAGATCAAACCATCCAATTGTAAAGGAGACCCCTGCCCCGCCAGCCTGATCAAAGACTGCACTGAAACACTCGCCCCTTTCCTTAAATCATTCATTAATGCCTCTTTCAAAACCAACACTGTCCCTGACAGTCTAAAAGAAGCTTGGGTGCGCCCGCTTCTAAAAAAAACCACCCTCGACCCTGAAGTAGCTACCAACTACAGGCCCATCACCACTGTGCCTTTCCTGCTCAAGATACTGGATAAAATGGCCTACACACAAATCCAGGATTATCTCGAAACCAACCATATCCTAGGAAAAAGACAGTCAGGCTTCCGACCAGGTCACGGAACTGAGTCAGCCCTACTTGATCTGAAAATACAGCTTGCTGACACTATGGATAAAGGCAAACCGGCACTCCTTCTCCTACTGGATCTATCTGCCGCCTTTGACCTTGTCAACCACGATATCCTAGGCATGCACCTAAAAAATGAAGCACACTTCTCCCCGGAAGCCATTGCATGGGTGGCCTCATTCCTAAATGGCAGACTCATGAAAGTCTTCTCAGACACTGCCTCGGCAACCCCTACCACCATCCACTGCGGCGTCCCACAAGGCTCCTGCACCGCCCCCACTCTCTACAATATATTCACCCTTCCTCTCTTCAATGACCTCGACTGTCGTAACATAGCGTATACCAACTACGCAGACGATACGCAGGTACTACTCCCTCTAACTGGGACCTACGAAGAAGATGCGACAGCATTAACCAAAATCTACACAGCCATCCAAACCTGGATGGCGGCCAACGGCCTCTGCCTAAACGGGGACAAAACCGAAATCCTCATAGTAGGGACCAATGAAATTCTCAACAAACTCCCCCCCAATACAAATCCTTCAACATCGACAACTCCACCATCTCAGTCTCCAAGACTGTTAAAACCTTAGGCGTTCACCTAGATGCCTCACTATCTATGTCTCGCCAGGTCAACGCCATAGCCTCTTCCTCGGCACTTACCACCAAGATGATAAATGCTGTCAAGCCTTTTCTCTCCGCCAAAAACTGCCTGTCCATCGCCAGAGCCACTATAGGTACAAAACTAGACTACTGTAATGCCCTGTTCCTAGGCACCTCCGCCCACAACCTAAAAAAACTCCAAATCACGCAAAACAATGCGCTCCGGGCAGCACTGTCCATTCCAAAAAGAGAACACATCTCGCAAGCAAGGAAAGATGCCCACTGGCTACCCGTGAAGGAACGCATACTTTTCAAAGCCATGACCATCACACATAGATGCCTATCCCTGGATGCCCCACCCTATCTCGCAGAAAGAATCACACCGAAAGCCTCCATCAGACCCACCAGAGCTCACCGCACCAACATGATTGATGTCCCCACGTTTCAAAGATCCAGGGCGGGAGGAACCAGCTTCCAACACCTCGCACCTAAAAACTGGAACTCCTTACCTACCTCACTAAGGAACGAAAAATCATACCATACCTTCCGTAAAAACCTCAAAACCCTCCTATTCCGCTAAAGTCTTCCACATGCACTCTCATGCTTGCATTGTAACCACAGCATAGCATAACCTCTAAGCTCAATGTTTATTACCAATGTGAAATGTACTCGGTAACTCGGTTTACATCTGTAAACACATTCCTATGCTTGTGTTCATGACTAAGTCTGCTGTAACAGCGCCACGATGCCCCAGGGCAGTTCTGTGCGCTTTATAAATGCAAATAAATAAAATAAATAAGCTGCAGGAGCCAAGCCTGCAGGTTCAGCGATCCTGGTTTGTGATGAAGGATTGGGCCTCCCTCTCTGGTGAGAAGATCCAGAACCACCGGCAAATTGACTGGAGGCGGAACTGACAGACTGAGAATGTCCGGATACCAAATCTGCCTCGGCCACGCCGGGGCGATGAGTATCATTTTACATTGACACTGTCTGAGGGAGTTGATGACCTGTAGCAGGGGATGGAATGGATGAAACGCGTACAGAAAAAGCCCTTCCCAAGGGAAGGAGAATGCGTCCCCCAGGCTCCTCAGCTGGTGGAATCGGCTGGCAAACTTCTGGCATTTGGAGTTCGCCGATGTCGCAAACAGATCGATCTGGGGTCTGCCCCATTTGACGAACAGGCGGTCCACCTGATCCTGACGAAGCTCCCACTCACGACAGGAGCTCAGTTCCATGCTGAGGGAGTCTGCGATGGTGTGCTTGACTCCCGCCAGGAGAAGAGGGACGTGGAACATCCCCTGTCCGACAGCACAGTGTCACAAGTCCTGCGCTTCCTTGGAGAGCAGCGGGTATCGGGTGCCCCCCTGCTTCCTGATGTAGAACATGCTGTGGTGTTGTCTGTGAAGATTCTCACCACCTTACCTTTCAGAGACACCAGGAACGACTTGAGGGCTCAGAACACTGCCCATAGCCCCAGGATGTTGATATGCGGATCCTTCTCCTCTGGCAGCCACAGGCCTCTGGCGTGCAGGCGTCCGGTGTGTGCTCCTCAACCTTCCAAGGAGGCGTCTGTGGTGACAGTCTCCTGGTATGGGGTTTTTGAAATCCCGTGCCTTGGGTGATTTTGGAGTGGACACCCCACCACTCTATCGCCCGTCGAAACTCATCATTGAGACAGATCTTGTCTGTGAAGCTTCTGGACACCTGTAACCAGCGGGCACCCAGGAATTCCTGTAGGATTCGCATCTGCAACCTACAGAGACGGACGAGGTAGATGCAGGATGACATCATGCCCAGTAACGACTTGATGGCCTGCACCGTGGCCGTCTTCGTCAACGACAGCCAATGCACCTTTCCCTGAATGGCTGTCAGCCTCTCCTCCGAGGGCGACGCTAGGCAAGACACTGTATTGAGCTTGGCGCCTAGCAACAGCGTGTTCTGCGATGGCGTCAAGCAGGACTTCGGATAGTTGACAGAGAAGCCCAGATCCATCAATAGTTGGACGGTCGCCACCATGTGTCTGTCGGCCAGCTCCCGAGAGCGGGCGCTTATAAGCCAGTCGTCCAGGGAAGGGTATACGTGTATGCCCTGCAGACGTAGATGGGTCAAGCATTTTGTGACCACTCTTGGTGCCGACTTCAAGCCGAATGGTAGGGCCTTGAACTGGTAGTGGTGGCCCTGCACCACGAAACGTAGGAACTTCCGGTGTTTCTTGTGAATGGGAACATGGAAATAGGCGTCCTCCAGCTCCGACGACGTCAAGAAGTCTCGTTTTTCCAGTTGACCGAGCACATGCTGCAACGTGACAATAAGTATTTGTTCAGACATCGTACGTCCAGGATGGGCCTGCAGCCCCCGGTCTTCTTTCTGACTAAAAAGTATCTGGAATAGACTCTGGAGCCATTGGGGAACTAGCTCTATCGCCCCTTTTTGTAACATGGCTCGTACCTCTTCCAGAAACTGAGGGATGTGCTGCTCCTAGCGGAGAACCGAGGGATCCGCAGACACTTTCGTCGGAACTCCAGGGTGTGTCCTTGGGTCGGAGCATCCAGAACCCATCGGTCAGTGGTGATCTTTCTCCACTCGCTGACAAACCTAGTCAGCCGGCCTCCCAACGAGGTGCACGAGTGGGGGCCCGATGCCTTGGTCGGTTCAGGCTTGCTTGGGGGCCGGCGTCCTGCCGTGCGGGTAACTGAAATGCTGTTCTCTGCTACCGTAGGCCTGGGAGTGGCCTCTGTAGGCTTCCTGCATTGAGGATCTGGAAGGCTGTCTGTACGATGTGGAGAACCATTTTGAAGACCTGCTCAACGTTCCCCTGGAGGAGCAAAAAGAAGACGAGCAGTGCTGCTGGGGCGTGCCGAGGGAACGGGCCATCTCTGCATGCCTCTTGATGGCCTGGAGGGACTCGTCAACGGCCTTCCTAAACAGATTTTCCCAGTCAAAGGGCATGTCCATCACCTTTGTTTGGACCGCCTCATAGAAATTAGTGGCTTTCATCCATCCCGTCGACGAAGGCAGACACCATATCCCATTTGCCGGAACCCTGTGTCGGCGACGTCCAATGCCACTGTGATGGTCCCCTTCCTGGAAGAGAGCAAGGGCTTCCATCTTCTTATCGCCGGCGAGAAACTCCAGGATGGCTATAGCTTGTACCACAATTCGCTTTCGTACTAGGCCTAGATCACCAGTGCGTTGGCCGACTTGACTGTGGACGGCGTGGTGTAAATCGCCTTCTTCCCCATGGCGTCCATCCTTTTCCCCTCGCTGTCCGGAGGTACCGAAGAAGACCGACTGCTTCCTCGCGGCCGTCGATGGTTGCGACCTCAGGCACTTGGGTGTGAGCCCGGCACCCTATATTTTTTTCTCCACTTGGCTGGAGCTGTGTAAGGGTTCTTCATGAGGTTCAGACCCTCCTCCCAAACATCATCCAGAAAGGGCACCACCATGATAGTCTTCCTCTTGGCCTCACACCTTTGATACAAGAAGCCCTCATTCTTGGTTTCCTCGGGCACCAGCTGCAATAGCTCGGAGGCCCTGGCGATCATGGAGTGGAACGACCCCACCTCATCTGGTGGCGACACCCTATGTGGAGCATCCAAATGTGGTGATTCACCATCCGATGTAACAATGTCCTCGTCATCCGGGGTCGTGGCCGTATCCGTAGCCGTGTCTGATGGGGAGATGGGGCCCTATGTGGTGGAGGTGGTTGATACAGGGGCGTCAGATGCCGTTTCCCTTTCTTCAGTGGAGGCTGATCAGGGACCTGGGGGACCACAGGTACTGGAGCCGGAGGCATTCTCATCTGGATCCCTGACACCAAGGTGTGTAGAGTCGATAGAATATCCAAGGAAATGTCCCTCGGCTGAGAAGGCAGAACAGGAAAACTAAGCCCTGCGATATCATCGCTGTTGTCCTCCTTGCCAACGTCCTTGTGGACCGTATGCAAGGACTCCCGATCGTTGTCCGTGGACGAGACCTCCATGGTTTGGCCGACGGCCTGGGAGGGCTGTTTCGGGGCCTTCTCATCCCCCCGCTCAAATTTCCTCCCCGAGGGTCTTGAATCGGGGCCTGGGCCGGTTTCACCCCTTCTGGCATGCCTGCAGACTTTGCCAAAGTCACTGCGGCAGTGTCGCACCTTGGGGGGTAGGGACACTTTCTGAGCCGTGGGAGCTACCCTCATAGGATTAGCACCCTTAGCTGCGGTGGTAGTAGTAGCCGTTGACAGTCGACAACGGGATCTTTGCCTGTGCCGCTTGAGCTTGGTGGGGGTGCACGGCGTTCTCCTCCGTCCGTGGCTTCTCATATTTCTCCTGTAGTTTAGCCGGGGTAGATGATTTCCTCTTCGTAGAGGAGCTTGATGGTATGCTGGCAATAGAGGCGGAAGGTGATGCTGATTGCCCCCTATCCACTTTGGGACTCACTTCATCGGTGAACGTGGTGGACTCTGACTTGCGGATCTTGGCCTTCTCTTGGGCCCCACAGATGAGTCGCCCTCAAAAGGATTACGAGGCTTGACCTTGCTCCGAGCACGGGTCAGAGACCTTGTTCGTGTTAAGCCATGCCGCCAGCCTACTATGCCAGTGCTTCGTTTTCTTGGAGAAACAAAGGCATATCTCGCACTCTACTTCCTTGTGGTCAGGGTGCAGGCAGTAGAGGCGTTGTAGGTGCGTGTCCTCCACAAACACATTCCGTAGCCCCCATTTTTAGTACAGGGCCTGAAGAGGACCTTCCTTCCTCCTTCTCCCCAAGATGGCCTTCTAGTATCTTCGATAGATCTTCGCCCTTGAGGGGCGCAGAACTTCACTGACAATGGGTCCCCGCTATCGGCAGATGAAGAAAAGAGCACACCGGCTCTTTGAAATAAAAATTTAACTTTTTCCATTGAAAAACACAAAGACACATACAAATAGTTCGGAGAGCAAACAAGGACTCCCAACACTGAAGCGTGCAGTAACAATCTGAATATGGCTGCCAGAGGCGGGGCTTAGGGAGAGGACTGTCATTGGATGGGGGCACTATGACCCAGAGGACAGTGATTGATTTAGAGGAGAAATACAGTTTTTAAGTGAAAGTGAAACTGTTATTCATTTACAAAGGACTCCTAGCCTGACGACGGGGAATATTCACGAGCATGTGAATCCATGCCAGACCCATGCTGGAGAAAGGTACATTAAAACGATGTCTCAACGAGTGCCACAGAAAGTTTTTGGTAGCCCTGCGAATAATTGCTTTGCCACCCTCTTACTGCAATCTGTTCTGGGCTTGAGCTGCATCGTGAAAGTTTGTAGTAGGCAACTAGATCCTTAATGTTTCAGTTGCTACAGCCGTTATCAGGCAATTGTTTCACTGCCCAAGTGGTTGATTTAGCATTAAGGCCAGTCCCTGTAGGCAATATTATGAGTTATGGACCTGGAACTGACACATACATACAGAGGGCCTAAAGCCCCAAGCATTACTCTGCAGCAGTAAGCTATAATGCTATACGCTCCAGGGCAAAGTGCTATGCTATGTCCCTCATTTTTTCCCCTCTGCATACCATTAAGAGGGCAAAGGAGAACATTGAAGAACTAAGTTCCTATGGAACTCCCTTCCCCAGTACTGAGAGGTCATTCATCCTTGCCTCTATTTAGGAGAGAGCTTAAGACCTTCTTGTTCCGATAAATAGCCTTTTCCCCCTCTTGTTCTGTTGTGGCACCGATTCCCCGCTTAGTCTAGCACTTACTTGTCTTTCTGTCTCGTAAGTTTTGTCTGCGCCCTCACGCCCACGTGTTTATGAATGTGCATTGCAAATAAAGTAAAGTTGAAAAAAGGTACTCTAAGTTGGCCACTCAGCAACAGATACTCACAGCCGTGTTTGCATAGTTCTTTTGTTGTATGTGTGAGGCAATGTCAAGGGCCAGTAGATGACAGCAGAGGGTGGGGGAGGAGGAACCAGGTATGTAAGACGATCCAGGGGCGAGTGGAGAGAATAGGAGGTCTCCAGAGTGGCATGGGACATCAGGCTCCATTTCCATACCAGTAATTCTTGCCAGGAACTCTTGGGTTTCAATTGGCTTTCAGGTTATGAGTACCTCTCTAAGTAATAATGTGGTGTTATTACCCTGCTCCAAGAGCTGGAACTGGAGGGTAATGGCCCGGCAGCCTGGTTTAACGGCTCGAGCGAGGTGCGGGCAGTTAATGAGGGCTACGGGCGTTACCCCTTTGCCAGCTCTTGAACGGGATGCTAATGCCATTAGGACCCTGGGTTACCAAAGCGGTAACCCGGGGAGCTTAAAAAAAAAATAATAATTAAAATAAAAAGTATTTGGATTCATTGAACAGGACGCCACGCACGTCCTGTTCCATGAATGAAAATACTTATACAAAATGGCCACCATGGTTGTAGAAGGCAGTGCTCCATACGGAGCCCCTCTTCTATTACCATGGCAGACAGAAAAATTAGGAGGGAAGCTGCTGCGGTGGCGACGGGTGCCGCCGCTGCAACAATCGGGTAAATGGGACTGGGGACGGAGGTTGGGAAAAGTTTTTTTTTTTAATGGAAAAAAGGAAGGGGGTAGGGATGGCAGCTCGCGTCGGTGGAGACGGTGTGTGGGTTCCATGGAACACGGGCTGAGATGAGCAGTTTCAGCCTGCTTTTCATTGAACCCGATTGGCTGCTCCCCCCCAACCCGGGTGGTAATGTGAAGAGGACCTATATAGTGCCCTTACGACAATACTGTTGGCCTTGCTGTGCATGGCTCTGTAAGAAAGGAGGGGATGCAAGTCGGAAGTACCAGTTACCTGTGTGCTGATCTGAAAATCTCTATTGTTTGTGGTTGGTTCGGACCAGGGAAGTTAGCCATGTGGGCAAACCCCAGGTTGTGGAGTGCATAAATTGACGGAATGTATAGATATACATGCAATTGGATACGTCATCAAAGGGTGGCCACAAATTCTCTGCTGTGAGGAAGCACATCCGCAAGTGAACGGTCGGCCGAGAAGACACCGATTGCTGGAGAGAAAGAGAAGAACAAATTGCATTTCTTTTGGGTTCAGCTTTAAGCAAACTATAGACATCGTCAGGTAATGAAGCAGAGGAAAGCTTTCAGGCAATGGTCGACCACCTTTCACTGGGTACCTAGTAGTCATATTGACGTATTAGAATGCTCCTCCTGACAGACTTCCCAACTATTCCCTGTAAAGAGCCATTTTTGCCATCTAAAATCGGGCAAATACTCATCAAAAAGAAAAAGGGAGTACCAATACCTTAAAAAAAATGGAACAGCCCACACAGCTCCATTGATATGCGCACATCTGCGGTTCCAGCACAGCAGTGCCAGAGGAAGAACCTCTTAGGTGATTAATGTCTGATCTGAATATTTACTTTAAGATAACAATGCAACTTTAATGTGCACGAATTACTAGGTGCAAAGTAGGAAGGATTAGACAATACCTGTTAAAGAGTCAAAATAGATGTAATTGTACTTGACTACAGAACACCCCCGTTGGGAACGGGAATTACCTTTTTTACTCAACTTCAGACAGAGTAAAAATCTTCCACTTCAAAACCTTATCTGGAGAGACCTGACTTTTCCTTTAACACTTTATTGATAACTCGCCCGTAAAGCGCAAAAAGGCCATAACCGTGTTTAGTCCCTTTAGGAATGCACCTGCCTCTATTACCTTCCCATTGTGGTGGAATGGGGTGGTCCAGAAGGCAGCACAAACCAACAGCTACACGCAGTACCGTAAACCCTCTGCTAATAAGCAGAAAGACCCAAACGCACCGCCAAATGGGGTGGAAATAGAAAATGCAGCAAGACCAAAGGAAGCGGTTCGAAAAACCAAGGAGTCCACCTGCGGTCAACACCTCAAACAGTTTAACATAGGCATCTTGTGATGGTCGACCCCTCCCACTCCCTCTGCGGATTGACCGGCAGAATGGACAACCATCGCAACATTGCGATTAACAGATTGAACACTTAAATTTTACGTCAATTGGAAGCTTGCAACTCCCCAAACGTGCGATACTACTGAATGCAAGCAACACACCAGCTTTTATGTTGTTTGGGATTTGGCGTAAGCTTCCAACTTGTTGGCAACATCTTGAGGCATGTTGTGTAGGCTGTGGAGCTACATTTTGGACACCCAATAGCTGCAGAAACCTCTTGGGTTTGTCCGAGAAGGTCCAATATATCTCCTTATCCAAGCAGCTATTTTTTAATGTATTTAATAGGTTTTTTGTAACACGCCTAATACCGTACCCGAGTTCGGTTTCTAAGGACGGATCCCAGATTCAAACCTTCAAGATCAGCGCATTGCCTCTGTGCTATCCTCCGTTCACTCAAGAGCTTCCTTTCAAAAGTTCAGAATAGCAGAGAGGCTGTGGTCTCTGGCATGTGTGATGGGCAGGTAGGCCCTTGGCACTGGGTAGCATGCAGGGACCCCAAGAAGAGCCCTGGAAGAGTGTGCGTGTATGACAGGCTAGAACGGCTAAATGAAGTGTCTGTCCAAAGAAGCCTTCCAGGTAGGACGTGCAGGCATGCGGCTTGCTTACGCAACCACGCACCCGATCCCTAACATAAGCCTCTCATTCTCTTCTACTTGGCCATGATTAGCTTCTTTGACCTGTCTCTGACTCGTGCTTCACACCAGGTCCCATTTTACTTTTATTCACCACAATATTTGCACAGCCTTCTATCTACCCTTTATCCTTCCATGTGCAGCACCCAGTAGCACTTCAGTACTGAGGCCTTTCTTGCCCCCCCCCCAGTGCAGTCTTGAACTCCCATTGCTTCTTGTCCTCCTTCAAATCATTTTTCCTGTTGATCTTTCCCTGCGAGGTTTCCTCTTACTTTGTTACTAAATATTGCCTTGATCTTTTATCCCGGCACCAATAAGCTCCTTTTGGGGGCGCACGGGTGCTCTCTCAAAGTGCACTTACTTTTAAGGTTGACAGTATGCATGTCTGGAGACCATGGATACGATGAGACCTTGCCGGGGAGGTGCACCTTGGCAACGCAACCACTTTGTTAGCAGATTGGAATGTTATATACTACTGAACAGTCAATACTGAATTCCTTGTGGGGTGTTAAGTCTAGCTATCCTCATTTTCGATGCATGCAAAGGATGTTTCCAATCCATCCATCTTCCACAGGGTCCGGTGATCGCAGCAGGGCCATGGTGTCTGCTGGTCTCTGTCCCCGTGCTGGCGGATCTTTTCTTTGCGAGCAGTCACCTGACCAGCTACCGAGACAGTCACACTGGTGCCCTTCCCAAAGCGGATCAAGTTGTTTACAAGTCTCGTGCACAGAGGCGGAGGGCAAGGTGCAGCTGCACTCGTGACAGGTAGCATGACTGCACCAGACCTGCCCACACCCCAAGAGTCAGCAGGGAGAAGTCGTCATTTGACTTCCTTGAAACATGTGGCCATGAGATCACTTGACGGTCTCTGTGAATGTGCTGCTTTGTGAATTTGCTGATTTCAGCAAAAGAGGAAACTGCTTATCCCTCATTTCGACGAAACCGTGAACCTGGCAGTGGAGGCCGTAGTCGGTGGGAACTTAAGTGTTACGACATCCCTCAACTTTTTGTGGGCTGCGAAATATTCTTGCAATGGCCAGCCTTCTTGTTTGCCGACCCCTTACTGGCGACTCGAACCCCAGGCAACTGCTGAATCTACACACCTACCTTGCAGCTGCTGGCTTTCTGTCTATTTCACTAGCCTACTTAGGACATACAGGCCGGCCCATCCCCACAGCCCTGCTCCCACAGTCATCGGCGGTTTGTGTTTTGCCCCTAAAGCAACCTAACGTGAAAGTGCTGCAGGCACCGCATCCAGGACTTCCCCTACAATGTGCAGTACAGGTGGTTAGGGAGGTAAGGAGGGAAGTTGGGTTTAGTCTTTGCCATATCCCTTAAGGGGTGTACGAATGGTGAGTGATAGGAAAGGGAGGGTGCATAACGTTGCATGCTGTTGGGGACAATGACTGAAAGTGATGGGGGTCGTTTGTTTTTCTTTACAGCGGTTGGGGGTGAGGGTGGGCTGGAGGAAAGGCATGTGGGGGTTATATCGGGGAAGAGGACGTGGTATGGGACTTGCAGGGAACATCGTACCTCTATTTCATTTTGTACACCTGCACAGAGGGACGCTCGCCTGTCACTCTTGGCTGATTCAGGTCCCATATTGGCATGGCCATGAATACCGTGGGCCAGGGTTCCGGCACATTTAAGGAGCAGTGTGTGTGTTAAACTGGAAGAGCATGTGGTGGCTCTGGATCAGGTTTGCAGTGCACTGCCAAACTACGTGGTTAGAGAGGTACTCGACCAATGGGGGGCTAGAATGTCAGCAGCGAGTAGAGCATTTAAGTTTAAGATTCTGTCATGCTCACTGGCCCTTATCTGCCTCCCTTCTCGTCCCCACAAGGACTGTGGGATAAGAGCAGGATTCATAGTTTACTGCGTTTATTTATTTATTCATATTTATTGAGCGCACAACATCTCGAGGGCATCGTGGCGCTTTTTACAGCGGGTGATCAAGGCTTAGTTACAGACATAGGTTAGTTTGAAAGGGCTATTTTCAGATTTTTACAGAAGGCATAGTGGGACGTTTCGGCCCTTAGAGCAATGGGTAATGCATTCCATAGCTTAGGGGCAAGATATGGGAAGCTAATTCCACCTGCTTTAGCTTTTTTGCTGCGTGGTACTCTGAGTTGGTTGGTGTAGCATTGTCTGGTAGGCCTAGTAGAGTGTGATCTGGAGAGCATGTCTGATAAGTAAGAGGGTGGAGAGTGGTTGATGCATTTGAGTGTGGTTGTAAGGATTTTGAAAGTGATGCAGTCTTCGACTGGGAGCCAGTGAGCCGTTTTTCTGGC
Organism: Ambystoma mexicanum; assembly: GCF_040938575.1. Taxonomy (NCBI): domain Eukaryota; kingdom Metazoa; phylum Chordata; class Amphibia; order Caudata; family Ambystomatidae; genus Ambystoma; species Ambystoma mexicanum. The sequence goes on from NC_090925.1 coordinate 384,843,017, forward strand.
TTGAGCGATGTCTGTATTGGGTATAGTGAGTTGCTTTTGGTGCGTTATTTTGTGTAGTTTGGAGCCTAGTTAGATTTTCTTTTGAGGTGCCAGGAGAGCATTGTAATAATCCAATTTGGCTCCAACAGTAGCTCTGGCAATGGATAGGCAGTTATCCTTGGTTAGAGACAGATTCATGGCATTAATAAGTTTAGTGCTAAGTGTGGAAGCAGAGACGATCGCACTGACTTGTTTATCCATAAACATTGTGGCATCGATGTGGACTCCTAGAGTTTTAACAGATGAAAAGACTGGGATGGTACAGTTGTCGATGCAGAAATTATAGTAGAGCACGTCGAGATTGGCAAGTGTGGATTTTTGACCAAGGATAAGGATTTCTGTCTTATCCCCGTTAAGGCATAGACCGTTAGTGGCCCTCCAGGCTTGGATGGTGGAGTAGATTTGATGAAGAGTAGCAGCATCTTGGTGATAAATGCCTGTCATGGGAAGGAGCACCTGGGTATCATCTGCATAGTTTGTATATTTGATCCCAAGTGCGTCCAGTTTGTCAAAGAGTGTCTTAGTAAAAAGATTGTAACGGGTAGGTGCATGTTAGGCAGAAACCTGTGCAGTTCCCTTAGGGACCACTGCAACAATAATAATAATAATAATAATAATAATAATAATAATAATAATAATAATAACAGGCTTAGGACTACAGGTGTTGGCAGTAAACCCAATTGGTAGCAGTCTGTACCACCCAGATTTACCTGGTAGCTTTGGCTGAGCAGCCAGACTTCTCTCAAGAAGAGTTAGACAGTATATAGAGTATACAAAATAGGTACAAAGATACAGTAGCACAAGCAAACACTGACCAGAGCTTTGGTATCAAAGTATATCATTATTTATTTAAAACACACTTGTGAAGATACACTAACACTAATATGGCAAGCAAGTTCAAACACAGTCACTATCAATATATATATACATCCCTGATTACTCATTGAAAAAGTCTTAGTTAGAACACCACTTATTTTCAGACAGAGGTGAGCGCTTAACCTAAGATGGCACTCCAATAAGTTAGTTAACAAAGGGAGGGAAAAAGGCAGAATTAGGAAAATACACAATACCAACACTTTAAGAGAACCAGAGCAAGTCAGAAAAGGCAGAGTCTACTGAGGAGCAAGAAAGTCATAGGCCAGGCCCTCTCTTGGAGAGAGCAAGGCGGAATGTGTCCGACATCACACAGTTGAATAGTACTTTAAAGAGTCGTTGCACATAGTTCGAAAAGGGTTGGATCAGTTCAGGATAAGTTAGTTTTACGGGACACCTTGAGCAATCTGTTGCAAGGGAGACCAGACGGGACATAGTACCTGAAATGGTGAGAAAGCTCCAGCGGGGGCAGATGTTCCTGGCAGCAGATGCAAGTCGGTGCTTTGTCCAGGGGAAGAGAAGATCTCGACGTGGAGGAAAGCTGGAGGTCGTTGCACTGCCAGGGAAGAAACCAGCCGCGGAGTTTCCCGGTTAAAAGGTACTACCTTTTTATTCACGGTAGTGGTGAAGCGTGGCTATCCGGCCGCCGGGGTGCTTGGCACGGGCGATTCGATCACGAGACGCTCCAGGAAGGCGAAGAGAGGGCAAACTGGTTATCCCCACCAGTTCAGAGGAAGAAGGCTCTCCGGGATGAAGATCTTCTCTGTCGTTGGGAAGTGGGGAGACGGTTCAGCAGGGCTCCACCGGTGGTGTTGTCGTTGCAGGTCGGCTCAGCTTCTCCCTCTTCGGATTCTTTGGTCCTGTGGCGACTTCTGAAGTTCCAGTCCCAAAGCCCTGCTATTATGCAGAAAACCCCCATTCATCAGTCCTAGCTGTCACTCAAACATGCTAAGTGGTGAGCCGGGTGGCTCACCACTGGGCCAATCACACAAGATTGCGACTTGAGTTGCCGAGGCAACTCAATCCAGGGTGCCTAAAACCCCCTCTCACACATCCTGTAGACCCAGACAGAGTGGCACCACTTTCGGAGGTTTCTGTGCAGAAGCCCGCCAAAAAGTGGAATAAAGGGCTCGACTTGGGTTGGAGTTACAGAGGCGAACACAAAAGCCGTTTTAAAACCGAGTCCTGGCAAAAAGACCCAACCGGTGAATAAATATTAAATAAATAACCCGGCGGTATCTTTAACATTGCACCAAAAAAATGGTGCGTTTAAAATGAATGGGAAAATCCCATAGGAAATATTCTGGTGGAATATTTCATGTGGTAACCACTGCCACCAGCCAGAAACTCGACGAGAGGGGACTGCACAGTGCCCCCTTGAAAAACAGACCCAGGGGCAATCTAATTACCCCTACCAGTACTTCCACAATATGATGGTTTGTACTGGTTCTGTTCACAATTTAAGACTAGTAAAGTCAATGGTGACTTTACATGCCCTGGAAGACAGTAGTCAGTTCCAGGGTATGGAGTCTATGTTTGGGGGTCACTATGACACACCTGTGTTACTGCACTGAGGGTGCTGTGTAACACTTACCAAAAACACATGAAAACCTATGGAGTAAAAGACCCCATAGCCCATAAAAAACCATGTCTAAGAGTGGGAGAAAGAGAGTCTTACTCTTAGCAGGAGAAAAAAATAAACCCCAAAAATCCAGCAAAGCTGCTGGGGGACTCGCTAGGTTTGGGAAATTAGCTTTAACAGAGAATTCTCCCTAACACTGCAGCACAGGATCCCTGGGGGACACCACAGTGGATTATAGTGGGCTCGGCATTAGCAGGGAGAACACTTTCATCGCTCTTCCTTCAAGGAAGGAAGTGATCCAAGTTGCAGCATGATTGGAGAAGTGCGCAGCATGAGTGAGATGGTTGTTGAGGGTGTTGTGATCAACCAGATCGAAAGCTGCTGAGAGGTCTAGGAGGAGGAGGAAGGCAGGTTTGCCCTTGTCTAAAATCTGCATGATTTGATCCTTAAATCTAGGAAGGCGGTTTCAGTACCGTGCCCTTTGCGGAAGCCTGACTGTCTCTTTCCTAAGATGGAGTTAGCTTCAAGGTACAATTGAATCTGCAGGTGGGCGGCCTTATCTAGGATTTTAAGGAGAAATGGGACGGTTGTAATGGGTCGGTAGTTATTAGGTTGCGCGGGGTCTAGTGTAGGTTTTTTTAGGAATGGGTGCCCCCAACCCCCTTTAAGGCTGTCGGGGAATATGCCTGTCTTAAATGAGGTGTTGATGAAGGCGGTAAGGAGAGGAGCTAGAGGCTCTGCACATTCCTTAATGATTTTGGGGGGGGGGGCATACATCGCCTTTGCATTGTGATGGTTTGAGATGTTTGAGGATGTCTATGACATATGTTTCAGTGATTTCAGAGAATTTGAATTCAGGAGTGTTACTGTTTTTGAAGGTGGTCTGAGACTGGGTCGAGTGGTTTTGGAGTGCCTTAAAGTGTTCTGCGATTTTGTTTTGGAGAAGGTATATTTTTTTAAGCATAGCCGTTTGTATGCTGATGCACCATGCTTTATCTTTAACTATCTCAACGGTGCAGATAGGGGGAATAGTAAGCTCTTTTAAGATAGTAAAGAGTTCCTTCGTTTGGGATTTGGCATCTGAGATACGATGATTATAGGCTTCAGATTTAGTCTTGAAGATGGAGTCTTTGTATTTTTTTGTGATGTTTTGGAAGCTTGCTTTAGTGGAGTCACAGGGGCTTGTTTGCCAGGTTTTAAGTGCCTGACACTTGCATTTACGCAGATTCTGGAGCTCCTCTGAGAACCAGGAATTGGAGTGGAAGGATTTCTTTCCTTTTTTATTTTCTAGGGATGCAACAGTGTTAATTGCATGAGTAAGGGTGTCTTTGAAAATCTCAGCTAGGATCTTGGGGTCTGGTGAGAATGGTGGTGCTAGGCAAGAAAGGTCTAGAAAGGCGCGGATGTTATCTGCAGTGAGTTTTTTTTAGAGCTTCTAGCTACGGTAGCAGGAGCGGCTGTTATGGTTTTAGTGCGTGGAGATACTGGGATAGAGAATTGTAGGCAATTGTGGTCTGTCCATGAAAGGACTGTGTTAGAACGGATGACTGAGTCACACTTATGGTCTATAACCCAATCTATGATACACCCTTTGGAGTGAGTAGGAGAGATGATTTTCAGTGAGAAGCCTAGGTCTATGAGGTCTTTGGTGAGAGAGATGGCAGTTTTATCGTTCTTGTCGTTGAAACCCAGGTTGAGGTCACCTAGGAGCAGGGTTTTGGTAGTTTTTTTGATGTTATTTCCGAGGAGGTGGGTGATTTGACCTTGGAAGTTAGTGGGGGGACCCGAAGGTCGATAAGTGACATGAATGTTAATGGTGTCGTTAGGGGGAGTGATAATTTGGCTGAAAGGGTGTCTACATTGTCTACCCCTTGGTGAGGTATGGGTCTAATAGCTAAAGTTTCTTTGAAGATTAGTGCAACCCCCCCACCCATTTTGGAGAGCCTGTCTTGTTTTAGGATTGAGTAGCCTTCAGGCAAGGCTAATGTAACGGTGGCGCCGGAGGCTTCAGGAAGCCATGTTTCTGTGATAGCTATTATATCTAAGTCCTGACTGGTGATTAGATCACTGACTTCTATATTGCATGAGCTTTAAGCGAACTTACATTAAGTAGGGTACATTTGAGATGCAGCGATTGAAGGTTCTTATTTAGGGGAGGCGGGGGGCCCTGTGTGGAGGAGGTATGCTGACTGCTGGTGTTCAGTCTGGGCAATAAGTGGAGCAGCCTAGAGTTGAGGCGTTTATGGACCGTTAGGTTGTGGTAACTGGTGTTAGATGTGAGTGTGTGACCCCAGGAAGGAGTTTCTATGTGCCGTTTTTGTGGGAGCGGCAGAGATGTTCATGGGGTGTGTGCGAGATCCGAGTCTGTGCTGGGTGTCAGCTGTGTGTGTGACTGCATGGGTGGTGTGGTGAATGGGGGTGTGGAAGTATGCAAGGTGACCGTCGTGTGAAGTAGGGCGGGTTCTACCCTGTGATGAATGAGTGTGTTCCTAAAGGTGAGCACAGTCCCTAGCATGCATATGTACAGTGGTAAGGTGAGCATACTGAGATAGGGGTGGCAATACCTTGATAACTGAACTGGAGGGATAGCTAAGCTGGGTGTTCGAGGTCTGATAAGGTGATTTGATGGGAAGTTCTGTTTATCAGTATTATGTCAGTCTTATTAACCTCAGGTGGGGGTGACGGTTGCAGTGCTGGTTAGTCTCTTTAATGCGGGCCCTTCCCACTCTGTATGATATAATGCCCAGAGATTTCTAAGCGCAGACCCGGGGATCGAACCTGTGGTGCTCAGTGTCGTCTTGCTTAAAAGGCGAGCACGTTGCCCCCGAGCTATCATGTAGCAACGTGCTCACCATGGACACTAACATACGATCTTTCACTTTAGCTGCTTGTCCTCTTACATTGAGGGTGGGAAGGGCAGGTATGGGTTGTCAGAAAGACATTTTCATGCCTTCACTGAGTAGTGGCACTGATGCTACCTGAGGCGGCCTGGAATATAGGGCAATCTAGAGATTGTGCAAGGCAAATGTTCCTGAAAAGCACCTTGGACATGGCGGACCATGTGTGAAGTTCTACATGACGTGTGGGCCGCATCTCTCCAAGTCCTCACAGCCTTAAGAGGCACCCGTCTGTCATGAGATCACCACTTTTCCTAAAAGATTACTCTGCCTCTGTATGCTCTCCAGTTATAGGTCTCAGGAGGATAGCTCAGTGGCAACATTCTGCCTTGGAAACAAGACGACGTGGAGCAACACAGGTTCGATCCCCGATCCGCGCTTAGAAACCTCTCGGTATTAAGAGCGTTATAAATAACCATCATATCATAGGTCGGTTATTCTCTAACCCTGCAAATACTACACAAGCTTCTTAGCAAACCCCCTCGAAATTATATTTGAGCCCGTCCTAATCGACAGCAGGGCTAGTGCTCTGTTGGGATTTTCAAAGGACATGAACCTTTCTACTAATGCAGGTTCTATGTGAAAAAGTCGCCACAAAAATGATGTAAAGGAAAAAGTAGTCAGTAAAAAGTCATTTTCAAAATATAGTCATTCTATACAAGCACCATAAAGGGTGAAAATGAAGCCAGTGCGAAGGTCACCAAAAAGCAAATTTTATTCACCCCTAATAGCGCTCTGTCCTTAGTCAACCCATATTAATTTTCCAGCTGCCTCAAGTGCTGCTCGACCTCACTAAGTTCAGCCCTGACTCGCTTGAGAATACCAGCAGAGGCCGATATCAATTCACCCTGTATCTAAACCTTAAATGTCTCAAACACCAGGACACAGAACGCTCATTAGTTCTAAAAAGTAATCAATCTTATACCGGAGGGTGGCTAGTAATCCATTGACCAGCAACAGGGGGGCGAGGCCACTGTTGAGTGTGTAAATCAATGGACAGTACAACTGGGGAATGGTCAGACATCGTTCGTGGTAGAATTTCACAGCTTCATACATCAGGAAGTAGAGCAGTTGACAATAACCAGTAATCAATTCTGGACATCATGTCATGTACAGTGGAGTAGTAGGTGTACTCTCTAGCATTTGAATGGAGGCATTGCCAGACATCAACCAACCGCAGCTGCTGTATAATATGGAGAAGCGCCATCACAGTGAAGGATCCCGCACAGGGAGCTGTGGAGGACCTGTTGAGGACATAATTTAGGATGGTGTTAAAACCCCTCTCATCCAGGGCAGGGACATTGGCAACTTGTGTAATTAGCTTGAACATTGAATGATAGAAGGCTGGGTCCTCGATATTAGGGCGATAGGTATTAACAAGACCAATTTCGATGCTGTCCGTCTTGCCCCATACTATCACATAGCCCATTGGGTCAGTTGCACTACTCGCAACCTGAAATGGGATAGAGCAGTGAACCAGGGTGATGACACCTCTAGGTTGTGAGGAGTAATTGGCATTAAATCTTTGGCTACCCCATCTCGGGGCAAATTCCTTATGAGTGCTTCCCGGAGCACATGTCTCTTGAAGCAGAAGCACCGTTGGTTGATGTCTAGAAATATATGTCAATATCTTCCTTGCCTTCATCGGGTTATTCACTCCCCTCAAATTCCACATAAAAAATGTGACTGGCTACCCCATCCCGTTGTCAGAACTCATCATATTCACACTCCTTACCGCATCTCTCCAAACCTAACCCCTCATGCCACCACAATATATTAGCCACTGTCAAACTTTAACATCCCAACCCTACGACCCCACCCACCTCCACAGTCAATCCCAACAAGAGAGTGTCATCCCATAGCACCCCACATTGAACCTTCAAGGAAAACAATGCAAGCCGCAACTAATTTCAGCAAACAAGGACTGTTCGAAAGAAAATCAATACACATTCATACACACTCAAATAGTGTACAAGACAGGGCTGCAATAAACGCAGCAAAACAACTGCCCCCTCCGCCAAACAATCCACTAACACTAGATTAATACACAGGTCAGGTATTGGGTGAAGTCCTCCGCCCCGGGCGGGGATAGACGCTTCAATGTAGTGCATAGCATCCCCTGGGGTCTCAAAGAAATGTGCCCTGCCATCAGCTGATAATTCCAGGCTTGATGCACTCTAGTAAGCCCTCCTGAACTTTTGGGTACCTTCTGCACATTTATCCTTGCCCATAAAATAGAAATGGCTACTTTTATAAAATTTCATTTTTTCGGCAAATAAACATTGCAATAGCCCGGGGGGCCTGCGTCCATCCTCCTGGACTCCTTTTAATGGAGAACATCTTCTGGCCGCATTTACTGCTCCTCGTGGAGCTTTAGTCCGCTCCAAGCTGGCAGAGGGCAGCCTCTTTGTCCCTCAACCCCACCATCACATGGGATCTGGTCACTGATTGGCCGAATCAGGGAAGCCGGCAGGCTAAGCTGGCCCCCTATCCAAGGCCCTGTCGGAGGTGTCTGGGCCGAGTGGGACCAGAAGGCTCCCACCTTCCACAGCCCTACAAACAATGAGGCAGCCACATGATGCAGCTGGCCGCTACACACAAACTTGGGTCTTTGCGCCTCGACCTGTGAGTGATGTCTGATCTTTTCAACTGCCTCCTTGAACCACAACTGTGCCCTCTTCAGTCTGCCTCCCCTGGATCATATGTACTACCTCTTCCTTCCTTCACTGCATTCTGTGCCCTATTTTGATTTTCGGATTTGGGGATGTGTGCTTTAACATCTTGCGCCCCACTGCTGCATTGCATTCTGTGCCCTATTTTGATTTTCTAACTTGGTTGTGTGCGCTTTAACATCCTGCACCCTAATTTTACTGCATTTGTGCCTTTTCCATCCTGTGCTCAAATTGGATTGCTTTTGTTCTCCCTTATTACTATTAGTCCACCTGTGAGATTAGGCCAGAACTGTGCACCCCTTCTCATTTCAACTTCCCTCCCCCACCCTAATGGCACTCACCAGCTCTCCTATCTTCTCTAATTGCAACCTTATCTCCTACTCCCCTTTTTTCACCTCTGGAATGAAAAAGCACAAAAAAAGACATCCTGCTTGCAAACCCTGGCCATTCCATCGCAGACACTTATGTCAGCGCAACCTCTAGAGAGGTCTTCACGCATATCCTTTTCTCTCTCCCCTCTCCAGATCTATGGACTCCTCATCTCATCTCTTCTCTCTCCCCTTTCACTTCCTCTCCCATTAACTGTGGCACCAAGGGGGGTGGGCGACCTCCTGGCTGGCTTTTCATCCCTGCTTTGCATTGTTAATGTCTACCACACTGGCACTATCCTGGTTCAGGGTCCTCAAACCAACCTTCTTCTCTTTGACCAGATCCTGCCTTCCCTCATCAACTGCTTTCCTTCTGCTGCCTCTCCTCCCACCCCTCTCACTGTCCCTCCTCCTTTGACCGGAGTACCATGCCCCTGTACTCTAACGCCCGCTCAGCCTACAAACACTCTGCTGACATCTGCCTCCTTCTTGAAGACACTGACCTAGACATTCTCGCTCTCTGAGAGACTTGGTTCAATGCCAGCTCAGTCACTGCTTTTGACTCCCTCGTCCCAGATGGCTTCAAGATCCTTTCCATGCCTCAGCCTCACCGTGCTGGTGGTGGGGTCGCCTTAATCTATCCTGAGTGGGTTCCTTCTTCCATCGTACCCACTCAACTCTATTCTTCCTTTGAGAGCCTGGCTTGAAAGTTGGTCATCTCTCCCTCCTCCACTCTGACCATTGCTAACATTTACCCGCCTCCAGGCGCTACCACCCGGTTCCTCTCTGAATGGGCAGATTTCTGCTCCTCCTTACTTTTAAACTGCGCCTCTCTTTCCATCTCCATTCTCCCCTCTGGTCCTACCCACTCAGCTGTACACACCCTGGATGCCATCATCCACTCAGACCTCTCTCTCGCTCCCCCTCTGGTCACCCCTCTCTCTTGGTCAGACCCTCCTGGGTCCCTTTGGCCCTCCTACTGCACCCTCAAAAGCCCTGCCAACCTCTTTCTTGAACATCCGCCCAATGAAAACGAGTGTCAGCTGCTGCCTTTGCTTCTACCTTCATCCCCCCTACCACAGACTCTACCACTGTCTCTGTTCTCAGCCACCTTCACTCAGCCATCACCAATACTCTTGACATCCTTGCCTCAGTTATGAGCATCCACCTGAAACCCGCTACGCATAACACCGGGTATGACTCTGAACTTGCAGCCCTGAAACTAAAGTGCCGAGCAGTAGAACGAAAGTGGCAAGCCTCAGGTTCGCCTTCTGACAAACTGGCCTGTGGCCAGCTCCAAAGGCAATACAGACTCCCCCTCCGTACCAAGAAAAGGCACGGGTAGCTGGTGTATCCAATAACACAGCTGAACTTTTCAAAATCTGCAGGGAGCTAGCCAACATTTTCACAGTATCCTCCTCCCCTCTTCCCTCTCAGGCACTCTGCAACGCACTGGCCACTCACTTTGCCACCAAAACTCAGGACATCCAGAACACCCTTGTTACTCACCCACCAAACCCTTCCCACACCCCATTGCCTCCCTTGTCCACGCACCCTTCTCCCTCCGCCTTATCGTCCTTCACGCCTGACACACCTGAAGAAGTTACCAGAGTTAGCCAGTCTATTAAGGCTTCTTCCAAACAGGCTCTGCCCTGCTCGTCCAGAACCATCAAGGACAACATTGTCTCTCTTGCCCCTGCACTCTTATTTCTGCCACCACTCTTTTGCCGCTGGTTCTTTCCCCTCCTGCCTCAAGCACTTCCTCAGCAGACCCTACCTGTTCATCCAACCACCGCCCTATTTCAATCAAACCCTTCCTGGGTAAACTGCTGGAGAAGCTGGCCTGGCCCCAACTCCACGATCATCAATCTGGATTCAGGAGCACAGAAACTGCTCTTCTGAACACCTGTGAAGAACTGCTTGCATGCCTGGACTCTAACTCCCCTAATGTCCTCATCCTACTTGATCTCTCCTCTGCCTTTCGACACTGTCAAACATTCCATCCTCATACAAAGACTCCATGATACCCTTAGTATCTTGGGATGGGCACTAGAATGGCTGACCTCTTTTCTAACTGACCGCTCTTCCCAAGTCATCTTGGGCACCTTCTCCTCTCCTACTTCCTTCTCCACCTGTGGTGTCCCCCAGGGATCTATCCTCTGCTCCTGGCTCTTTAACATCTACCATGCTCAGCTAGCACTCCACATCTCTTCCTTCTCCCGCCCAGTGACAGAATCTAGACCATTTACTCTTGTATTGGCTCCTGGTAGTTTTGCTTCTGGCGCCCTCTATGATGTCCAGGTTAGCCTGGGACAGGTTCAAGTGTTTCAGAGTGACTTGCTCAGGAACCATGCTGAAAGGGCTAGTTTGTGAGGTGCAGGGTGGAGAACCCTGCCGCCCTGCTGTGTCAGGAATGGAGCTGGGCCCAGCGGTAGGTGAATGACAGGCCTGTCCGATAGGCTGAGCAGCTCAGAGAACCATGGTCTCGCAGGCCACCAGGGAGCTATCAAAATGATGCAGAGGTGACACGATTGCTTTATCCTGCAGACCACCCTGTGGACCAGGGGGATGGGCGGTAAGGCGTATGCCCACCTGTAGTTCCACTGTAGGTGGAATGCATCGCCCAGGGAGCTGGGGCCCTGCTCCCGCCAGGAGGCAAACTGCTGGCATTTCTTGTTGTCTTGGGGGGCAAACAGATCCACTTAGGGATGCTCCCATCTGAGGAAGATTTCCTCCAGTACCATGTCGTTCAATTGCCACTCGTAATTGTCCACCCCCAGTCTGCTGAGCCTGTCCGCCTCCTGGTTGGCTACTCCGGGAGCTGGAGAGCAACGAGGTAGATGTTCTCCAGGGCCCATTCCCACATGCTGATAGCGAGGTTGTACAGTGGAGGGGATCTAGTACCCACCTGCTTGTTCACATAGTACATGCTGGTGGAGTTGTCCGTCTGGATAAGTACGGTCTTGCCCTCTATGAGACGGAGGAAGGCTTCGAGGGCCAGCCATATGGCCTTCAACTCTAGCCAGTTGATGTGGGACTTCTGCTCCTGCCGGGTCCAGACTCCATGGACACTTTGTCGAGAGTGGCTCCCCAGCCCTCCAGGGAGGAGTCAGTTGTGACAGTGACCTGAGGGGGGAGGCTGTCTGAATGGCTTGCCCCGCCCTAGGTTGAAGTCCGTGGACCACCAGAGGAGGTCCAGGTGGAGAGATGTGGGAATGTCCACAGGCTCCGATTGTGAGGCCTTCTCCTGATTCCTGTAAGTTGCGAAGTGCAGCTGCAGTCTCCTCATCCTGAGTCTCGTGTGGGGGATGGCCAGAAGGACTGCTGCCATAATGCCTAGTAGGTGTTGGTACAACCAGGCCGAGGTCACAGTCCTGGAGAGCAAGTGCATAGTAGCTCGCTTGATGGCCGTGATCTTGTCCTCTGAAGGGTACACCCTCTCAGAGCCGGTGTCGCAGATGAGGCCCAGGAAGTTCAGTTTCTGCGTGGGTTGCAGCTGAGACTTCCCGAGATTGATAGTAAACCCCAGGTCGTGGAGTGTGTTCATAAGCGTGGAAGAGGTGTGAAGAACCGCCGCTGGAGATGAGGCCTGGACAAGCCAGTCATCCAGGTATGGGTAGATGTGGTGGCCCTGGGCCCTGAGGAGAGCTGCCACTGCATTCATCAGTCTGGTGAATACCCTGGGGGCTGAGTTGAGGCGGAAGGGTAGAACCTTGTACTGGAAATGGCAGCCCATGATCCTGAAGCGCAGAAAGGACAGATGCGGCTGCCAAATCGGGACATGTAGATACGCATCCTTCAGATCCAGGGAGCACATCCAGTCTCTCCTATTCAGTGTTTCTGCAATGAGAGCTGGCGTAACCATCTTGAATTCTTGTAGCGGTAGGGAGAGGTTGAGGGTGGAAAGCTCCAACACAACTCTCAGGCCAGCCTGGTTCTTCTTCTGTATGACAAAAATTCTGGAATAGAAGCCCAATCCTCTCTGGGAGGCTGGGACTTGTTCCACTGCCTGGCTCTCTACGAGCGACCGGACTTCCGTCAACAGAGTTGTTGTCCCAATCTGTAGTAGAGGAGGGGCTGTCCCAATCTGTAGTAGAGGAGAGGGAGGGACTGGTAGGCGGTACCCTGTGGAGGCTACAGATAGGATCCAGGGGTCCGAATAATGTTGGCACCAAAATTGCACGTGAGAGGCAAGCCTGTCCCCCACCGGAGACACGTGGACCCAGAGGGGCGTGTCATGACTTTTTATCCTCCGAGGCTGCTTAGGAGGTGGGGGATTGGAAAAAAACTCTTGGCCCCCACAGCCCCCTTTTTCTTGTGTCCTCCGATGCCGACTCTGGGAAAGGTCAGGTTGTTTGGACCTCCATTCCTGGAAGCCTCGGAACCCTCCAGACACCTGCCCCTTGTCGGAGCGTGGATTAGACTGGGTATATGCCTTGGGCGTGGCCTTCGTAAGAATAGATAAAGACTTAGAGGTCTGTGAGCTGCTGTTCTTTTGATCTAATTTTTCATCCGTGGAGGAGTGGAAGAGGTCAATACCCTCGAATGGAAGATCCAATATGCATTCCTGGACGTCTGGGTTGAACATCGTAGCCCAGAGCCAGGCCATCCTTCTCATGTCCGTGGCAATGTAGATGGCCCGGCCAGACGTATCGATATGGGCCACTGAGGACTCTGTGATGTCAGACAATCCCAGCCTAGCTTCTCCTAGTCCCGCTTTGAAGCGAGCCTGGCTTTGGGGCAGGAGGAAGTCTGCGATTTACCGCCAGAGCCTTTGGTTAGCAGCTGCTAGCATGGCATCAACGTTGGCCTGACGCAGGTGCAGGAAGGAGTTGGAGTACAGCTTGATCCCGTACGCCTCCAAGATCTTCTCCTCCTTGCCTAGCAGCGTCGAGGACGAGGTGGCCGAGAACGACTGAGGCTTAGAATAGAGTGACGCTGCAGCGATCACAGAGGAGTGCGGCTGCAGAGAAGCCGAAAGCAAGAGTGTATCCCCCTCTAGCGGCCTGTACTTGGCTTTGAGGTGCCGGTTGACAGGTTGGGCCGAGTGCGGCTTGAGCCACCCCTTCTTGGCCAGTGCAACAACGTCCTTCTGCATCAGGATCCCCGTCTTGTGGGGGAGCGCCTTAGCGTGAGGACTTCTGCCAGGACCCCCTCCTCGGGCTGAGGAAGGCCCAGATAAATCGCCAGGGCCGCAAGGCGTTCGTGGAAGGCTGACGATGGAGTGTCAGGGTCATCCTCCTCGTCTGTGTCCGCCTGAGTGCTCGGAGGATCCAGAACTGGTGGAGGGGTACTGGGCGCAGCGGGTGTTGGTGTGAGAACCAGAGCCTGTGGAACCGGCTGAATTGCCGGAGGCATAGGGGCCGGGGCTCGAGCCGGCAAAGGAAGCGCGGGCAGCGCTGGGGCCTGAGGCACCGGAGTCATTGGAGGAATGACTGAGGGTAGCGGTGGGGTGACCTGAGGGAGCATGTCCCTTATAGCGTCCCGAAGGATAGACCCCAAAGAGGGGTGTTCACATCAGCGCCAGAAACCTTTCGAAGAACCTGTCTTGGGAGGCTGAAGAGGTGGCAGGAGACATTGACTGAGTGGCCACGGGCTGCTGGGGCCAGGGCACACTGTCTGGGAAGCAGGGGGAACCTGCCCTGTGCTGGTGGATAAGCTGTAGGCCACGTACCTGGTTGACCACAGTCCCACCTTGTAACTCGTTCTTCGACCCGCTCGGCTAGAGGAGGTATCGGACGAGCGGCCATTTTGACTGGCGCGGCAGCCATTTTGTCGAGCTGCGTGCCAGAGTCGTGGTGCCTGGCTCGGTGGAACCAGCCCTGTCCAAGACGCTTGGTGTTGGAGTGTAAGGCCTATCCCGCACCTCATGCCAGGGCCTGGAAGGCGTAACGCCCTCGGCAGAACTGCTGGTAGGGCTGCGTTAAGGCGCCCCCTCGGACATGATGCCAGTACTAGGGCGTTGCCCCTCGGGAGTAACCCCAGTATAAGAACCCTGCGGTCCCTCAGCACTGATACCGGAAGGATCAGGAGACCCCTCGACCGTAAGGCTGGTAGCTGGACTAGCCTTGGTACGTGCGCTGGTACTAGAGCCTGATAGGTCCCTCCCGGTTGGGCGGTTCTTCAGAAAGGAGTCGCCCTTGCGGCGTGCTATGGAAATAGAGCCCTGGTCTTTGGCCTCAAACAAAGTTTGACAAAGTCCTTGAGGTCCTTCGGAAGCAACGTCTGGAAGAGCTCCCTCCACCTAGCCAGTCTGTTTTTCAGTGCCCGAGGTGTCAAGGAATCGCACGCGGAGCAACCTTCCCAGCCGTGGTCGGGGCTAAGGCAGCAGAGGCAAAGGGTGTGGGGGTCTGTTGTGGGTAAGAGCCCCTTGCAGGCTGGACACCTGCTGAAGCCCGTTGAAGTTGACATGCACTGGGGAGGAGCGTGGTGTCGGAGGACCAAGTCCCTAGAAGAAAAAGAAAAAAGACAAGATAGAAGAATATCCGGGGAATAGCGCTTGGTATTACATGGCCGAAACCAAACCCAGGAGCGCTGGTGAAATCAGCCTGTTCCCGTCGACGCGGAAAAGGGGACTGAGGAGTGGCACCGGTGGGCAGAGCCATGCCAACGCATTCTCGCAGGGCCGTGCCCCGCTGCCTCTAAATTTAAAGGGGAAAAGATTTTTCTGGTGAAAAAGGTTCCGTCTCCCGTCCCTCACAAGGGACGCCCCTATACAGTATGGAGGAAAGGGGACTGGACGTAAGAGTATAAGAGCTCTGCACTGTGAAAAGATTAGGCTGGCCAGTGAAGCCCTCCAATAGCGAAACAAGACCAGCACAGGGAAAAGTCCAGGATAAACCTTCGACGAATGGGGCTCCAGACCCCACTGCACAAACAGGTTCCTCCACAAACTCCTACATCAGCAACTCAAATATTAAGTCCATGTTAGATGTTGACAGCCTACTTCGTCACATTGATAAATGAGGTATGCCAGGTGTGTACTTCCATTCTACTAAGATCCGCTCCATCCACAACTCTGGTTTCAGTCCTTAAATCTGATGTTTTGTTCCTGCAACCTTTGTTGTATCTTCCATGGTCAGTGCTTAACAGAGTGCTCGGACTCCTTTGGGTCTGGGTCCCCCTTGAGCCCATGATATTGGCCCTATGAACTTGGTGAATGAGTATAATGTACCAACAAAGGTAGTCACTTGTCATAATCTACTAAAAGATGGTGTTGGCTGAACTGAAGGTGTGCACTCCTTCACCCCAAGGTCCGGGTGAGCTGGGATCCATCTTCTGCTGTCATGAAAATGGCAGAATTTCAATTTGAGCAAATCCTAATAGAGTAGCTTCTTTGGTCTCCGAGGATTAAAACAATTTCACATGTTTTCTAACAGGCAGAAGACAACCCCGTCACCTCCCAGCAAAGCCCTCAGTCTCATCTCAGCCACACCCAGCGCAGACAACCGAACCCTCATCAATTCTCTCTCCACAACATCAGTTTCCTCTTTTCTGTCATGTGACACCCCCTCGCTCCCACACCCCAGTCTCGAGACTCCTGTCGAAAGGTATCCTGCATGGCCTGCTAGGAACAGAACATTGCGGACCGTGGTTCACAATAGATCTACCTAAATATATATATATATATTAACAGCCTGATTCATGGAATTATGTGCGTGAAAACGCAGATTTGCGCGCCTTTCTGCCCGAAAATCCAGTACGTCGAAGGGGGATTTTCGGTCAGAAAGGCGCGCAAATCTGCGTTTTTCACGCAAACAATTCCATGAATCAGGCTGATAACCTTCTGGGTTGAATGCAGACTTATCGGCCGTGTCTTGAAAAAGAACGGCCCATACATATGTTTAAAAAAATATTTACGTCATCGCCATTTTCACCTTAGAGAGTTGACTTCTGTGGTTTGGCTTCCGTGGGAATACATTTTTACTGTTCATCTTTCCCACACTACCAGTTCGGTTTTCAAAAGATGAGGCGCTCAGAATTCCCTTCACAAAGTATCAAAATACCAGACTTCTATAAAAGGCATTGCGCAGCTCTTACGTGTAATTCCCGAGGGAAGGCCATTCATTAGTCTCGGATACCAGACCATGAAAACACAGACGTCATAGGCATTCCCGAGACGCCACTGACGCTACCTCGTCAGGGCTACCAAGGCACCAGGGTCTGACGTGGCGGCTCTCCATTATACGAGAGCCTCCCCCGCCACTCACCTTTAAGCACACACCACTGGCACTCAACGTGTGTAGGCGGGGTTGAAAGGGCTGAATATCCACTGGCAATTTGTTCTTTTGAGACGTTTTAAATATTAGAATTAACAGTCGTGACTTTTGTTTCGTTGCAGAAATTACCCTAGGCCTCACGAGTACCTGGACATCTCGGCACTGCCAAAAAGCTGGGACTGGCGCGATATCAATGGAACCAACTTTGTCAGCACCACGCGGAACCAACACATTCCTCAGTACTGCGGGTCTTGCTGGGCCCATGGCAGCACCAGTGCTATGGCAGGTATGGCGATAGGAATGGAGTTCTCGTCAGGTTGCGGGTCTAGTCTGTTAAAAGCGTCTTGTGCTGTGCAAGGGCGTCTCCCGGCGCAAACACTGGACCCCACTACAGAAGTATAATCTGGAGGCTGCCGAATCGAAAGTGGCTACAATTCAAGCCATTTAACATTGTACACTTTGCCCTGCTCCTCACCACTGAATTAACTAATGTGCCCTTCTATACGTGCAGGGTGAGGATGCATTTTATAACGAGGTCGACTAATTGCATCAAAGATCAAGCCCTTCCAACAAGCACCAACACCACATTACCAGACAGCCACACTGCAGAACATCGCTAGAAAGCTACCACCAACATGACCGTCTTCAAGCATCTGAAGCAGCAAGAATGCAATACTAGCAAAACACGAATACAACACATACATAGAACATCAAGAGTAGAGCTCTGGCCTCTAGGTTGCACTTCATCAGATTAACCTCTAGTGTAGGGGTCTCCAGGTCCAGTCCTTGGGGGTTTCGATCACGCTAGGCTTTCAGGATAACCACGGACTATGCAAAAAACTCCCTTTAGATTCACTGGATTTAAATTATTGTGGCTATTCTGAAAACACGGTTTGGGGGTCTCTATGAGAACACTGACCTTCCTTCCCTGTTATTGTGGCCCACGGGGTAAGTATAAAACGTGCTGCGCCTCATCTGTTATGGAACTTCATATTTGTACAGCACCTTAATGTTATTGTTATGGCTTTGAAGAGCTATGGGGAGAATGACCCTTGCGCAGACCGACGTCTGTACATTGTATGCACATCCGATGTATAATGTCAAGCCACTGGTCAGTCATTAGCAGAGAGGACTAGTGTAGTGACATAAGGAGTTTATGAAGAGCGTTCGGGCACGGCGCAGAGTGCTAGGCCGGCCAGTGGCTATGCCACATATTGACTATATATGTGTGGGGTGCAATCATATTCTATGAGAAGCAGCACTAAAGTTGCATCAGTAGAAATCAGTCTATCAACCCCCCCACTACCTCGGCCCCCCCTCCCCCTACGCTCCCCAAGAGAAACTGTCTACAGTGGAGGGCTCTGCTATGCTGTGCATGCAGAACACATGCCCACTGACTGCCATGCAGTCATTGCATGCACATTTGTCAGATACATGTACAAAGGAGATCACTCCATATGCAACGCAAACAGTGAGAATCAAAATTGCTTGTAGCTGTTTATTTTAAAAATAGAATGATGTTAAAAATGATCTGCTTAATTGGTCTGAAACAAGAGTCAAAACCAGAACAAGGCAAACATAAAATAAATCAAAACGAGAGCGCTACATCATTTTGAATAACACCCACATGTTAAAGATTATTTATCCATGAACAGTGTGGTGTGTCACCTAGCCACCCTACCAGCAAACACAATCTAGAGAGATGCTGCAGTAAAAGTAACACTGTTGCAAATGTTTCTAATGTTTACATGTTGAGACTGAATCACATCAGAACAAAATAGGCATGCAAGTCAAACTTCATGCAATGACATCCTAAACAATGGGATGTCAACTCGCACAGAGGTGATACAAGTGCATGCCCAAAAAACGTTTATGATCAATGTGCAAGGCAGCACACTACTCGAGGCACTCGACACCACAAACTGAGGTAAGGGTGTTCCCAGCGAGCGAACTGATGGGCAGTTACACACGACTACCTGGTGGATGCCTCAAGTATATTCACACAAATGCGCAAGGCATTCTTGCGGTGCAACCTGTGTGCAGGTTCACCCCAGTGTTAATCAGGGGTATCCGTTCAAAAACAGGCCATTCCTGCCGTGGACATTCCCGCTGTGGAAGGACTGGCCTGTATTCAATGAACTGAGCAGCACACGGCAGAGGCGTCACTTCACGTGTGCAACGATCATGAGAACGTGCAAGAGCTCCCGATGTTCCAAACTGTAAAGCAGTGCAGGCCGCGAGTTCAGTACATGTGAACAAACTTGTCAGAGGAGTGACCAGACATGTAGGACATTCAAAGGTCAGACAAATGCCGCAAGTGGCGTAAGCCACGTGGGTACAAAGTATAGTTGCAAAACAATGCAATCAAATGAAGTTTCAGCGTGGTGTTTCCTACTAGATTTTGTGTTGCTTCCAAGTGCTGTGAAAGTTAGTATTCAATGTACCATTCTCGGAAGGAATTACCACTCGCAGGGAAATCTGTACAAATGGGCCCACTTTAGCGATTGCAGAGATTAATGTATAGTTTTCATTGTATTGGCCAGAAGAAAATGTAATCAAAACAAGGCACGAGAACCTCCTAAAGGGCGTTAGCTCTTTTGCTGAGGAGCGCACGATTTGTGCTCCCACTTTTGTTTTACTATAATATGGGAATGAGGGGACGTTAAGCCAGGTAATAGCTTGAATCCCGGGATTGCAACTCCTACCTCCCCAACTACTGCAGCTACAAAACACACTGGGGCAAGATCACCCCCAAGATGAGAGGGTTGCCTGCCCTAGCTTGACCGCCGTCAATAGGGCAAGAGGCGGTCTACACCAGAGGCCCTCTGAACAGTCAGAAATGTCTCCACACTATAGACCACTTGCCGCGCAGACACAAACGGCCTAGCGCGTGCTAGACTGATGCACCTATTAGGAGCACCAAAACAGTTTGTACAAGATGGCCATCGTCTCCACACTGGCAGAATGCAAGCAGTCGCTACTTTGGACCACCTGCTGCTGCCACCTTATAGGCAGGAACAATGCAGGTCTTTAGTGAGGGCTGGCTCCATCGCTTGCAATACTAGAGAATATTTTGCTCCTTCCAATAACAAGGCAATAAACATGAATTGACTTGATCCCACCAAGCACTTGTTTGGGAAACCAATCCCTCTGTTAACATATTTAATTGCATTTGGATATTTATATAGCTCTCTTTCCCCACTTGTGTGGCCTCAATACGATTTTTTTCTGGTTGGAACACCCTCATTGACCGTAGTCAATGTGGTGGAAATTTCTAAAAAGTTTTAGATTCAGAGATGCGTGTGTGCATTTTTGCCGGTCTAGGACTTGGGTGGCTGGCAAATCTCGACTAAGCAGTCCAAAGAGAGGCCAGGCACGTGGGTTGGCGCTGTTGGTGGTTTGCGATAGAGTGCTATTGTTGAGAGAGTCGATGTGTGGCCAGCTATACCGAATATTTTCCATTGGTAGTCGCTGTATGCTATTGGCGCTATTGGCAGAGGTGTTGAAGGTATGTCAGGTGTTTCAGTGTGGACGGCTATATGTGCTGCTAGACTGGAACGCATAGCTGTAGCTGCATTCTATGCTGCATGGGTGGTTGGCTGTGCCTGCGACCTCTGGCCGCAGATGTGGTGTAAGGTATACGTACCATAGTCTTCAGAGTTATACGTACCATAGTCTTTGGTGTGGTTCGGCTGGAGCGATCTTTGTCCAGTGCAGATGGCGTGGTTTCATTATTGATGGTCTCTCTGGTGCAAGGGTCTAAGCATGCAGTGATGGTGGGTCAGTTCATTGAAGTGTGCCTCACTGAGGGCTGCAGGCTTGCCTGATCTATTTGTCTCATATTCGTGGTCTCTCACATGTGAGGGTCTGAGGGGCCGTGAGTGCGGGAGAGTTTATTGCGGTGTGCCACATCAAAGGCTGCTGGCTTCACTGGTGTATTTGTCAGGTAGGAGTGTCAGTTGAGCTGCTACAAAAGCTGCCGGCCACTTTGTTGTAGTTGGTGTACGGGATGTTAGGTTCGGCAGTGTAGTTTCGTGGAGGAAGGGATTGAGGTGGATATTGGGAAAGGCCAGGATTTTAGGGCCTTTTGAAATTTCAGGTGGTTTTCAGTGTTGCCAATGTGTAGTGGTAGGTAGTTACAGATGATTGGCGCTTGGACGGAGAAGGAGGCACCGCCGAGCCTGGAGGAGTCTTGAGGTGGAATCGTTAGGCAAAACGCTTTGCTAGAGGGTTGGTAGGGAACAATTTTGTCTCATAGGAATTCCGGTCCGATGTTGTGGATGGGGCAGTGGGTGATGCACATGGCTCTAAAAAGGTACTGCGTCAACCAATCAGGAGCCAATGGTTGACTCTGCGAGTAGGGCGGATGTGTTCTCTGGCAGGTAGGTTAAGGAGCAGGCATGCTGCCGCGTTTTGTATTCTTTGGAGTTTCCTTAATTGAGACGCCGGAGCGCATAGGTAGAGGCAGTTTGTGTAGTCTATGCGGGACAGGATGATTGCGTTGAGGGCCGAAAAACGGTGGGGATAGGTGAGGTAAGGGAAAGTATGCCTGAGAATTCGTAGACTGAAGAAGCAGGTTTTGGATGCGGTAGTGGTGTATTGGGAGAGGGTCAAGCCTGAGTCCAATATGCAGCCAATGTTTTTTTACCACGTTAGAGATTTCCAGTGCTTGTCCTAGTGGTTTGTGCCACAGGATTGGTTGCGGGAGGAGTGCTGTTTTCCCGCAATCTAAGATTTCAGTTTTCCCATGGTTGAGGATTAGGTGGTTGGTCGTCATCCAGTGGTCAATATCCGAGAGGTATGACGGCAGGTCCGGAGTGGCAGAGCCTTGAGATTTTGGGATTTTGAGGATGATCTGGCTGTCGTCTGCATAGTTGGAGCAGGTAAGATTGTACTAGCGGATGATCGCGGGAAGGGGTTTTAGGTAGAAGTTGAAGATTAAGGGTGATAGGGATGCTCCTTGTGGGACACCTTTACTTACTGGTTGTGATGTGGATGTGAACTGTTGGAGTTGTATGATTTGTGCTCGATTTGAGATAAAGGAGGAGATCCACGAGAGGGCCATGCTTCTGATTCCTAGTGTTTGTAGCCTGTCCAGTAAGATGGTCGATGGCATCAAAGGCTGCGTAGAGGTCCAACAGGATGAGAAAAGTGCAGCCTTCTGCATCAGCTGCTGTTCTTTTTAGGTGGTCCCAGATGGAGACTAGGGAAGATTCTGTTCCCCTTAGTGTTTTGAAGCCTGATTGGGCCGGGTCTAGGAGGTTGTTGGCTTTGGCAAAATGGCCAAGCTGTTTGTATGCCACACTGTTCAAGAGTTTGGCGATGAAACGTGTGTTGGAGACAGGCCGGTAGTTCTGGTGGAGGAGTGGGTCTAGTGTCGTATTTTTGAGGATAGGTTTGATGTAGGATGTTTTTAGGGCTTTCGGGAAGAATCCTGATGTGAGGGAGTAGATGAGGATTGTGCGTGGGACACTGCCTGCACAGGTGGAGGCTAGGATGTTTTTGAGGAGTGAGGGTGGGCGGGGGTCCTCACGGGAGCCCGACAGGTGGCTGTCTGCTACGCGCAAGAGGAATTCTGGGTGTGTGTGATGGGGGCGAAAGAGACGAAGAATTGTATCTGTAGGGGAAGAGGGGGGTTTGGATGTTGGTCTGTTTGGTGGTGTTATGTGTTTTAATTTAGAGATGATGGCGGAGTGTCTTTCGTTGGCGGCATTGTGGAAGTGCAGTTATAAGGTGTCGCATAGTGCTTGGGAGTTTGATGGGGGCTGGCTCAAGCATGCAGGGATTTTTCTATGTAGTTCCTTACTTGGGTTTCGAGCATTTATGATGCTGTTCCCATAGAATTTTTTTTTGCTTTTTTTGATTTCCCGTCTGTATGTTCTGGATGTCCTTGCTAGGGCGGTTTTGTTCTGGGCGGAGGGTTCGGATCTCCAGGTCCGTTCCAGACGGTCCATGAGAGTTTTGATATTGGCGGTGAACGACCTAGGCGTTGGTCCTGATCTCTGTGAGCTCCGTTTTGTTGGGGTGGGCGGTGTGAGGTCATTTGTAAGCCAGAGGTCAAATGATGGGATTGCTGGAGGTCCTTCCTGGAGGCAAAGTGTATGGAGAGTTGAGGAGTGAGTGCTCTAGATCTGGGCTGAATACAACTTTGTTCCATAGTGGAAAGGTAGAGGGGGTGGTTGGTAGTGGTCGTGTGTGGCCTTGAACGCTAACCGCTGTGTTCAGAGGTATGGAGAAGTACATTGCTGACTGATCCGTCCATGATGGGGGGGGGGTTTTGGGGGCATATTTGTGGTGCTGAAAATTGCATTGAAGGTGTGACCTCTCGTGTGGGTGGGTGTGGAGATGTGGTGTGTCAAGTTGAGTGATTCTAGGTTGTCTGTGAGTGATCGGGTCATAGGGTTTGACGGTGAGTCGAACCATGTGTTGTAATCCCCTAAGATGGTAAGTGTTTGGTGTTGGATGAGGTCGGCGGCCAGTGCTTCGCCAAGTGTATCTGCAAAGTTTTTGTTGTAGCCGGAGGTCTGTAGATGAGTTGGAAACTGTGTGAGGTGGAGGGTGTGAGTTGGAGTTTTACCAAGAGAGATTCGTAGTCTGTAGTGTTGGTGGAGGTGTCCTTGATTATGAGCTTGAACTGGTGTTGACTAATATTGCGAGGCCTCCTCCCCTTCGTGATCTGTTCCGGACAGTGAGGTTGTAGCCAGGTAGGAAAGTCTCGTGCATGATGGGTTCGTAGTCGTCGGAAAACCAGGTCTCGGTATTGAAAAGGATGTCTGGGTTTTCGTCTCTGATCAGGTCAGAGATGTGGAATTTATTTTTGGAAACGGACCTGGCGTTAATGAGGGGCCAGGATATTTGGTGCGTTGCCCTTGTGGGAGCTGGACGGTTAGGGTTGTAGGGGGTAGCAGGGGCTGACGTGAGGGTGGGTGGCACAGAGGGTGTGGCACAGTCAGAAGTGGTGGTGGAGAAGATGGAACAGTTGGAATGGGGAAATAGGGAGGTGGGGAATAGGGCTAGGACCGGGTTGGATGCGGATGGGGAGGTTTTGTTCCTATAGTGCGGTGGCAGTGTTTGCAAACTGCTTTGGATGATGGGCAATGCTAGGAGGGGCATAAGGTGCCTTTGGTCTCAGCCTTTCCTTGACCATTGGACAGTCCTAGGTGTGTGGGTGAGAGTGGGAGGTGCTCTGGAGGTTGGGGTTTTGGCCAGGGCTGCTCTTGCTGCACTAAGGCTGGGGAAGTGGGAGTTGGAGGTGCTGTGTAGTTGATTGGAGACTGTGTGAGTGAAAGGTGTTGGTTGGTGGGTGGTTGGTGGCAGTGGTGGGGCGTGAAGGGTATTTAATATGCCTTGCTGCTTCGTCGTCCGGTGTGTTCCGGGGAGGGGCGGGTCTCTGCTCCCTCTCTCCATTTTGCCGTTCTTAATTGTGCAGAGCGGGATCTACGAGTGGGGGATAGCAGGAGGGGGTGAGGTGAGGTGGGATGGTCTGGCGAGGAGGGAATAGGTGAGGTGTGAGGGTTGCACGTTGAACGTGTGCAGTGGTAGGGAGGTGGGCTGTGTGTTGGCGGGGGTAGGGAATGACTGCAGTGGATCTCGTTGGGCCTACTGATGCACTAGCGTGCTGCTCTGCTTTGGTTAGTGTGTGGCGTGATGCCTGCCTGGTCTATGGCACTTAATTGCCAGAGTTTTGCGGCTAGGGCTAGGTTTCATTGTAGTGGTACAATCGTGGGTATTGGTTTTATACACCAACGGTGGAACACACCTCGAGTTTCAGAATCCTGGATAGTGGGAGAGAGGTGTAGGTTTCACAATACAGTAGGTTTCACATTAAGGTGGGTGGAGATGGCCTAGGTTTCACCATACAGTAGGTTTTATAAATGAGTTGGGCGATATGGGGAACACACCTAGAAACGACAGCCCTGTATAGTGGGAAAGGAGGCCTAGGTTTAACAATACTCCTTAGGTGCGGGCAAAAACACAACTAGAATTGGGACCCCTGTATAGTGGGAGAGAGGCCTAGGTTTTACAGTACAGTAGGTTTCACAATATAATAGGCAGAGATAGCCTAGGTTTTACAATACAGTGGGTATTATACAGTGGTTGGAAGATAAGGGCAATACACCTAGATTCGAGAGCCCTGTATAGTGGGAGAGAGGGCGGTTTCATATAGTACTATCTGTGGGAAGTTGTTCCTACCATATACGTTGATGCTGGTTGACGGCAGTCTGTTCCCTGAATGGCACGTCTGGTAACTGCAGCCGGCTGCTACTGCTGGGTTGCAGGGGGATTATGCCTTTTCAGCCACCTCGCTGTTGGCTGTTGTGGGGTGGTCGGGGTCTGACTTAGGAGGGGGTGCTGCTGGTCCTTCTCTAGGGCTCAGTGCCTTGAGCAGGCTAGGAGGACTGGGCCAGGGTGCATGTTTGGTTGTATGTGTTGCTGAGGGTAATAGGGGCGGTAGGTGGTTAGGCTAGGTATATGTGGGTGGCTGCCTCCCTGCTGACGCATGCAGACACTGTCTGGTGCTGCTACTGTAGGAGCCGGCCTTTGCCTAGGGCCCTTAGCCCAGGGCTACATGGCAGAGGGCTGCCCTGGGAGGGTGTGTTAAGAGGGTCTACTGGCCAATCAGGCGAGGGTGCAGGAGCAAGGATGGGATGAGGAGTGGGCTATGGGCACACTACCTTACCTTGCACGCACAAGGCCAAGAGTGCCGGGCCTGCAGCTGCGCAGGGCCTGGAGCCTCGATGTGTGGCCACAAGTAATGGGCCAATCGGGCATGGGGGCTGGAGGGAAGCGGGACTAGGGCCGAGAAAACCAGGAAGCCGGAGGGGGATAGACACCGGGACACGCACAGAGAGCCAACTAAACAAAACAAATTAAAAGCAGTAGCAAGGAAGGAAATAGTGGACTATGGGTGTACTACCTTACCTTGCACACCATTACAGTAATACAGGTATAAATCACAGCACAATAACATGGCACACTCCTTTGTTCGCCTCCAAGTTGATCACAGTGTGAGGCGGACTGGTATGCATGAACTTACTTGATCATATAATTAATATGCATATCATGATAACACCTTCGTCTTGTTATCTCAGGCTGTGGTCAGATGCTGTAATACAGGGTAACATTAGTGTATGTGATCACAGGAAACGTTTAAATTATGTTATTGTTACTTGCCTTTTTGATTGTCTAACAGCATACTTAAAATATTGATGTTAAAGTTTGAATCATTGAATCTCGATTCCCCCATAACCTCAGATCGCATCAACATCAAGCGTAAGGGAGTTTGGCCGTCTTCCTACCTGTCTGTCCAACACATCATAGACTGTGCCAATGCAGGTTCCTGCGAGGGTGGCGACCATGGGGGTGTCTGGGAGTATGCACATGAACATGGAATACCGGACGAGACCTGCAACAACTATCAAGCCAAAGACCAGAGTAAGAAATCAATTCCCGCACCCACTAAACCACTTATGACGTTTCAGGAGGTTTGAAAGTTATGTTATGGTATTTGATACTTGTTTAGTGCCTTCTGCCAATGTTATGGTTTCGAAGCACTGTGGGGTGGAAGGCCTGTTGGAAGACTGCAGTCTCTGGTAGCATGGAAATCAAAAGAGCATTACATTGCATGTGAATAGTAAATAGAATTAGAGTAGGTATTGTGGAAGAAAAACTCAAACCAGGTGCTGGGTCAGGGATGTTGCTAGTATCCATGCGTGCAAGTGCACTTGTAAGCAATGAAAACTGAGGCTTGTATACTGAGTATGTTAAAGGTGATTTAATTAAACACTCATGCCGACACGTGTTTGAACCCCAACAGGGTTCTTTTTCAAGGCGTGGGTTAGATACCAGGAGTAGTGTATGCAGAGAGTGAGCTCAGATTCAATGGCTCTGTTGGTTAACAACCTGTATGGCCACGGAAGCCGCTGCAACTGGATGGGTGGTCAACGTTACCCCTGTTGGGTCGAACCACGTGTCGGCATAAGTGTTTCATTAAATCACCTTTAATATACCAGTATACAAGACTAATTTTCATTGCTTACAAGTGCACTTGCACTCATGGATACTAGTAACATCCCTGACCCAGCGGCTGGTTTGAGTACGGTTCGTCCACAATACCTATTCTAACTTCACTAAGATGGAAGGGCACCGTCTTATAAGAACTACTCACCGGCTGCAGGACCAACTATTCCCCACACTGGATAAGCGCAGTGATCTGCATATTGTAGTGCTCACCCAGTAAATAGAATTAGGGGACTATTCAATTACTAGCAGATATGACTAGTTTAAAACATTCTAAAAATCATGTAGAGCATTGTGTTCAGGCGCCAAGGTGGCTGCTATGTCAGTGATTATGGAACAGCTGGACCACATTTTTCGTGGGACTAAAGCTGAATTCTATAAGTTGCACTGCTTGAGGGGAATGGGTATTTATAGTCTATTAACCCATATAGCAACTGTCAACAGTTGCGGGATCTGCTATACTTTACATGCAAAACAACCTATAGTCAAGGCAAAACAACCTGAACCACTCCCACCAGTGACCTACTGCAGACAGGTCCCATTTCACTAGCTCACGCTGGTTATATATATATATTATCGCTCTCTCTATCTCTCCTCCGATACATTGATCCCATGTGCTGCAAAAGTATCTGAGAGTTGGGAGATGTAACTATATAGCTCAAATATAAAAATAAAGTATGAGTATCATAGCGTGAGTCTATGGCGCATAAGCCACACGGTTTACACTTCATACATTTATGCAATTTACATCTTCTATTCACCTTCTATAAATATGAAAATTAACAAGTTAGTAGTGACTTTGAAGTCAGTTTTTATATGTATAGTAGTGTACATGTACATTTATACATATACATGCCGAGTTTGCCGGCCTTGTGTAAACCAAGGCCAGTATATAAGCGCATGTTTTCTAGTGCTTCCATACGTAGACGACTGGCATAAGTTTGTGTCTTAAGAGCGTATAATGTAAAGCACATGAGCGATGTGTACATTTCTGGCGTATACACGTTTTAGAGTGCGTACATGTACACACTTTACAACTTAAATACTTTTCATATACATATGAGAACTGTGTCTCCTAATAGAGACTGCGTGCAGTGTGAGGGGATGCAAAGGGAGCCCACAGCAAAAGAAGGAGCACACGGGCAAATGGAGAGCATGAGGCTAAAGATAGCATGTCTTGTGTTTCGTCTAAGAACATGTGACTAAGTGTGGGTGTCGTGCGTGCGTCTTAAAAGTGTATGGTGTAAGGCGTATGAGTTCTTTGTGTAAAAGTGTGTTTTGTAAGGCATCCGAGTGTTGGGTGTGCAAGTATGTGGCATGACGGTGTATGCTGAATAGGGAGGATTTGGTACAAAGCAATTAATTGCACATGTCCTTCTACATGCATGATAACTTGAAATCAGGTTTTACATTCCTTTGAGTTTTTTAAATGTACAATACGCAGGAAAGAGGTACATTTCGTACATGTATGAAATTCAGTTAGTCCTGACTTTCATGTGAGTTTTCAGATGTATATTACTGTACGCGTTGTTTTTTGCAGCCTAGATGCCACATAGATGAATAATAAAGAATGAACTTTAACCCCTCATAAGGAGCTCGGAGTATCTATTTTCTTCATCATAATTAGAAGGAGCGAGTGCCACCGCCTCTGTCGGGGAGAAATCCCTCGACAATAAGCGTATATTACTGCCCATTCATGAAATGAACTTCTCCCACTTGTATATGTAGTTTGTATATCAAATTTACATTCATTCTGCTCATATATATATCCTATAATGTATATAAGTTCAGATTAAAGTGAGCTCTAACTTTGATGTGAGTTTTCAGCCCATCTAAAGAGGGATATAGGACTTTTACATTTCGTACATGGATTCACATGCTCATGAATATTGCTTTGGCAGAGAATCTCACGCTCAAAACCAGTCTTTTGGTAAAGTTAGTAAGTAGTCCATCCAAACATTATAACAATCTGAGAAATCAATTAGTGAAATGTATTGTATTTATTTTTCAGTAATAAAGAAAAAGCCAGACAACACGTGTTTCGACCCCTGGTCGTTGTCAAGGTGTACATGCATTAGTCAAACCTAAATGTACAGTGGTATATTGATTCCCAATGTGGTCCATACCATTGGGTGTTACAGATGTGACATATGATGAAATAATAATTGCATTGCAAGAAAATATTTTTTTTTTCTTTGTTATTTAGTTTATAAAAACTTTTACAAAACCAAAGGAAAAAACGCTGTTTTACATTCTTTCTTTTTGGTATAAGACATTAAAAAGGAAACAAAGCAAGTTTTAACAGCTTATACTTTTTTTTTTACAACAATATACATTTCATAAAATGTTCACAAAATTCATTAATTCATCATATAATTTTACCATTTAGTCTAATTTACATATATTTTTTACAAAAGCTAAAACTCGCAGTCTCATAGGCATTAATTCCCTTTGAAGCATTTTTAGCCATAAGAGATCTTTCAATAACCAAACATTGTGTATAAATTCTCCAAAATACGTTTCTCTTTGTATTAACAAGTTTCGGACATTCAACCATTAAATGACGTAGTGGTTCCAACTCTCCTTATCATTGCAGAATCTACGTGACCCATTTTGAATTCCTCTTTTTCCCCTTAGGCATTTTATTTCATTTGTTAAAAGTACATTTGTTCTAAATGTCAAATCCAATTTTCATGATCTTATTTGGAAATGTCTTTAAATATGGTTCTAATCCTTTTTTCCCAATCCACTATCTTAAGTTTTGTCTTAGCTAAGTTTGGATTTATTTCCATTTCTTCCATTGAGATACCTGTATCTTCCAAAATTGTTTCACATTCAAGCCTTAAAGTCTTAATAAACCCCTCTGTATCATTCAATCTGAGCTGTTGGTACAGAGTTCCTTATTTTGAATAATCACATTTGCTCAACAAACATAGTTTTTTCCACTGTATGAGGCTTACCAATGATTGCAGACCCATTTCATACCCGATAACCTCCAATGTTATGCATTTAGGTAAAAAGTAGAAAACGGCTCTCCAAATCCTACTTTAGACCGCTCTATACACCGTTCCATATCTGATGGCCAGAATTCTAACCCATACGTGATGGTTGGAAGTAGAGAATAAGAATTCTCTGCAAGGCTCCAGAGAGAACTTTCCATATTTGTTGTCCAACCTCTTCATTTGGTTCATCATTCCTTTAACTTTTGAATTGAAGTAATTCACCATAAAGATCTTGCTGTACCTTGCAACTACTGGGTAGCCCAGGAATTGGACATTATCTTTTACTGCTAATTCATGGTTTTCCCCAATTCCAAACAAACTTCCTCTTTCTATTCTTTGTTTCTCCTTTTGTAACCTTGGTCATCACTGTTTTGGATTAGT
The DNA here is from genome assembly GCF_040938575.1 of Ambystoma mexicanum. Taxonomy (NCBI): domain Eukaryota; kingdom Metazoa; phylum Chordata; class Amphibia; order Caudata; family Ambystomatidae; genus Ambystoma; species Ambystoma mexicanum. The sequence continues at coordinate 384,873,070 of NC_090925.1, forward strand.
TCATTTTCAGCTCAATTCCTGACATGTACTTTCCAAATGTATTTATGAGTCTTTTGAGTCCGACCAGAGTGGTATCAATAAGAAGGAAATCGTCGGCTTATCCTGCCCAGCTTATTTTTAGGTTCCCAATATTAGGAGGTAGAAAGGCATTTTCATCCAATACTGCCCACTCCTGCTACATACAAATTGTATAGGGTTGGGCCCAGAATACAACCTTGTCTATTTCCCTTGTCTGTTTTGCATTCTTTTGATAAAAGGCCTTCTGAATTTAATCCATCTTGAACTCTAGATTCATTATGAAGAAAGATTATCAAACTCAGCAAACCCTTTGGAATTCCCTTTCTGTCAAGCTGTTGCCAAAGCGCGTTTCTGTTCACGCTATCAAAAGCTTTACTAAGGTCCATGGAAGCCACATAAATTGGGGCATCCCTGGATTTCCACGCCTTGCTCTGCAAACACTTTATCAATAGTCCTCCGCAATCGGTGCCTATGTGTTTTCGGAACCCTATTTGTCGATAATCTAGAATGTTGTTCTCTTCAGCCCATCATTGATTCTTTCAAGCACCATAGAGGCAAAGATTTTTGAGTCTGCGTCCATTATACAGATCATTCTTTAATTTGTGGGTTCTTCTTGTGAACCCCGTTTGGAAATAGGAACCATAGATGATCATTTCCAAGTTTCCGGAATTGATTGTGTTTAGATTATATCTCGGAATTCTACATACAATATTTTGGCCAATAACTGTGGTGCCTGTTTAAGAACATTATTTGTTAATTTGTTAGGCCCAGGTGCCCTTGATGGATTTGCTCTCATTATCTTTCCCTCTATTTGTTGCATAGTTACCTCCAGGTCCCATTTCTCTATTTCCTGTGTATATATCTCACCCTTCTTAGTAGTGAACAATTGTTCAATATAATTTAGCCAGACATCCACAGCTATTGGGTTAGGAACAAGTTACTTACCTGTAACTGTTGTTCTCCAGCATGGGTCTGGCATGGATTCACATGCTCATGAATATTCCCCGTCGTCAGGCTGGGAATCCTCGGTAAAGAAAAAACCAGTATCAGTTTCGTTTCTGATCTGTCTTTCGTAGTAATAACCAATCACTGGTCTCTGCGTCATACTGACCACAGCCAATGACTGCACTCTACCTAAGCACCGCCTCTGGCAGCCATCTTCAGATTTGGAAGCACGTGAAGTGGCAGTATGACCAAGTGAAGAGCCGCAGAGGGGTAGGCGGGAGGGTTCGCATGTGAATCCATGCCAGACCCATGCTGGAGAACAACAGTTACAGGTAAGTAACTTGTTCCTTCTCCAGCATGGGGTCTGGCATGGATTCACATGCTCATGAATAAAGAATACATAGCAGTACACACATGCACAACCACGGGAGGTGGCAAAGGCTCAACATTAAGCATTACATCAAACTCAACATTAAGCATCTTACCTCCTCACCAGGCTCACCTCAGGCGAACAGGTTGCGCAGCACTGCTTGGCCGACCCTGGACTCCTCCCTGGAATCCCGATCGACGCAGTAGAATCTCGTGAAGGTGTGCGTCGACCTCCACGTAGCAGCCCTACATATGTCCAGCAGGGGCACACCAGAAAGGAACGCCGTGGTAGCTGCGATCGCTCTGGTGGAATGGGCTCTTGGACGGCCAGGCAGCGGTCGGTTTGCCAACCGATGACAGTACATGATACAGCCGGAGAGCCATCTGGAAATGGAAGCCTTCGAGAGAGCCTTCCCCTGATTGACAGGTTCAAAGTTCACAAAGAGTTGTGACGTCTTCCGAAAACACTTTCTGCGGTCCACGTAGAACTTCAGAGCTCTAGCCACATCCAGCGAGTGCAAAGTCCTCTCAGCCGGCGACGAAGGCGACGGGAAGAACACAGGCAACACCAAGGGTTCGTTGAGATGGAAGTCCGACGGTACCTTGGGCATGAAGGAGGGGTGCGTCCTGAGCACTACCCTCGTGTCGTGAAAAGTCAAGTACGGGGCCTTGCAGGAAAGGGCCTGGATCTCTCCCACCCGTCGTGCGGAGGTGATGGCCACAAGAAACGCTGTTTTCCACGACAGAAACTTCAACGGGGCCGAGTGCAGAGGCTCGAACGGAGGTCCCATGAGCTTGGTCAGCACCACGTTGAGCTCCCACGCCGGGGCCGGAGCCTTCACCGGCGGGAACGATCTGAACAGTCCCTTCATGAACTCTTTCACCAGACGATGAGACCACAAGGACGTCCGCCCCGTGGTTCTGGTGTATCGGGAGATCGCAGCAAGATGAATCTTGATGGACGCGTGTGCCAGTCCAGCTTTGGCCAGCGTCAGCAGGTACGGCAGTACCTGGGGAGCCGTAATCCGTAGAGGGTTAATCTTCTGTGCGTGGCACCAGACAGAGAACCTCTTCCATTTGTGTCCGTAGCATTTAAGAGTCGAGGACGCCCTGGCCTTTGCAAGAACCTCTCTGCAGTCGGCCGGTATGTCGTATCCTCCAAACTCTAGCGCTGCAGGAGCCAGGCCTGCAAGTTCAGCGATTTCGGGTCGTGGTGGAGGATGGCGCCTCCTTCCCTGGAGAGTAGATCCGCGTCCACCGGCAGCTTGATCGGCGGGGACGCTGACAAGTCCAGAAGGTCCGGGAACCATATCTGCCTCGGCCACGCAGGTGCGACGAGGATCATCCTGCACCGTGACCTCTTGAGCTGGTTGACGAGCCGGATTAGCAGTGGCAAAGGAGGGAACGCGTAGAGGAACAGGCCCTCCCAGGGGAACGAGAAAGCATCGCCCATGCTCCTCGCCTGGGGAAACCTGCTGGCGAACCTCCGGCACTTGGAGTTCGTCGCCGTCGCGAACAGGTCGATCTGGGGTGTGCCCCACCGTCAGAAGAGGCGATCCACTAGATCCTGCCGCAGTTCCCACTCGTGGCACAAGCGCAGCTCCCTGCTGAGTGAGTCAGCGATGGTGTTTTTTATCCCTGCCAGATGAAACGGCACCAGAAACATCCTTTGGGCGACGGCCCAATGCCACAGGTCCTGCGCCTCCTTGGACAGTGCTGGGGACCTGGTTCCGCCCTGTTTCCTGATGTAAAACATGGTGGTGGTGGTGTCGGTGAAGATCCTCACCACCTTGCCCTTAAGGGACGGAAGGAAGGACCTGAGGGCCCAGAACACTGCACGGAGCTCCAGGACGTTGATATGGAGGGACTTCTCCGTCGGGAGCCAAAGACCTCTCGCGTGCAGATTGTCGGTGTGCGCTCCCCACCCTTCCAGGGAGGCATCCGTGGTCACTGTCTCCTGGTGGTCTGGAAGTCCATGCCCGCCGTCAGATGCGCGCGGGTGCCCCACCACCGGACCGCTCGGCGGAAACTCTCGTCGAGTGTGATCCTCTCCTCGAAGCCGCCCGTCGTTTGGATCGAGCGCGCGTCCAGGAACTCCTGCAACGGGCGCATCCGGAGCCTGCACATGGGAATGAGGTTGATGCAGGAAGACATCATTCCGAGGAGGGACTTGATGGACCTCACCTTGGCCGCGTCGGAAACCAACATCCGCTGTACCTTGCCCAGGATGGACCTGGTCCTTTCCTCCGACGGGGAGGCCAGAAGGGACACTGTGTCGAGCTTCGCTCCCAGAAACAGTGTGTTTTGCGCGGGTACCAGGTGGGACTTGGCGTAGTTCACGGAGAATCCCAGGTCCGTGAGAAGTTGGACGGTCCTTGCCGTGTGCTCCACGGCGAGCTCCCTCGTCTTGGCTCGGATGAGCCAGTCATCCAGGTAGGGGTAGACGTGGATCCCCTCGCGGCGCAGCTGCGCCGCCACCGGTGCGAGGCACTTGGTGAATACCCTGGGTGCCGACCATAGTCCGAAGGGGAGGGCTTTGAACTGGTAGTGACGCCCTTGGACCATAAACCTGAGGAATTTTCGGTGCCCCTTTAGGATGGGAATATGGAAGTAGGCATCCTCCAAATCCAACGACGACAGGAAGTCTCCTTCCTCCAGCTGACTCAGGACGTGCTGGAGGGTGACCATCCGGAACTTCTGCGCCTTGATGAACTTGTTCAGACGTCGCAGGTGTAGGATGGGGCGCCATCCTCCCGTCTTCTTCTTCACGAGGAAGTATCTCGAGTAAACTCCGGAGCCCCGAAGCCTCTTGGGACGAGTTCGATGGCGCCCTTCCTGAGCATCGCCCTTACCTCCAGGAGAAGCTGAGGGACGTGAAGCTCTTTCCTGGCCACGGGGGGGACGCGCGGGCACCTTCTTTGAAACTCGAGCACGTGGCCCCGGGCTAAGGCGTCCAGCACCCAACGGTCGGTGGAGATGGACTCCCACACGCTGACGAAGCTCGCCAGCCGGCCTTCCACCGGGGTGCTTCAGTGGGGGCCCAACCCCACGGCCGGTTCAATCCTGTTTCGACGAGGCTTTGCCGCCCTGACCTCCTTGGCGACGACGGCGGGGTCCGCCAGACTTGCCTCGTCCTCTGTAGGCCTCCTGAGACGACGAGCGGGCCGCTTGACGGTAGGTGGAGAAACCGCCGCCGGAACCTTTGGAGGCGCCCTTGCATCCGCTGCTCCGAAAGGGCGTCCGTCGTTGCTGCAGAACCCCCAGGGCCCGGGCCGTCTCAGTGTCCGCTTTAATGGCCTGAAGGGAGTCGTCCACTGTTTTCCCAAACAGGTTGTTCCCATCGAACGGCATGTCCAGGACTCTGGTCTGTACGTCTTGACGGAAGTCCGTAGCCTTGAGCCATCCACGCCGCTTAAGGCACACGCCGTTGCCCAACTGGCGAAACCCAGTGTCGGCGATGTCCGTCGCAATAGTGATGGCGTGGTCCGACGCCACCTCACCTTCCTGTAGGATCTCCAGGGCATCCCGCCCTCTTGTAGTTCGGTAGGAAGTCCAGCAGGGGAGCCAGTTTGTACCATAGCTCCCTGTCGTAGCGGGCCACGATAGCCAAGGCGTTGGCCGCTTTAATCGTCGTCGCTGCAGACGAGATGACCCTGCGTCCCATAGCGTCCAATTTCTTTCCCTCGCCGTCCGGTGGGGAAGTCGATGTGGAGGCCGCACCCCCCCCCGCTTTCTTCCTGGCCGCCGCGGAGACGAGGAGTACTTCTTCTCGTACCGGTCTCTTCTAGCTGGCGTCGTGGAAGGGTTCTTGAGGAGGGCGAGGCCCTCATCCCGAATGTCGTCCAGTAGAGGCACCGCGAGGACAGTCTTCCTCTTGGCCTCGCGCCGTTTATAAAGGAATCCTTCCTTTTTCTTCTCCTCAGGGCAGAGTTGGAAAAGCTCGGATGCCCTGGCGATCATGGAGTGGAACGATCCAATCTCGTCGGGAGGAGAAGCCCTGGTGGGAGGTGACGACGGTAGATCCTCGTCGTCCGTACCCGTGGCTGCCGTGTCAGTCCCTGTATCATCCCCTCGGGTAGACGGGGAGGAGGGCTGGACGGGGCTCGACGGCTGAAAAGGAGGTGGAGGGTGAATCCTTCTTTTCTTGGGTGGGGGAACACCAGAAGGTCCCGGTTCAGGATCCCCCGACGGGAGAGGTTCCTCCGTCGGCAACGGCAGTCTCGTCCTTATCTCTGAGCATAAGGACTGTATAGCCAACAAAATGGCCGCCGAGTTGTCTTGCGGCGCTGGCAGAGGGGAATCCGACGGGCGATCAGGGGCCCCGTCGGCACCCTCGACGATGTCGTCGTCACCTGCGTCGGGATCCATCCCGACGGGCCGGTCTTCTTCCACGCCAAGGCCGTGGCTTAAGACCTCGATCAGCTCTTCCTCCGAGGTTGAGGCCGAATCTACGACGACGCCCTGCCCCCCCTTTTTCTTCCCCGCCGGGGATTTCACGGGGGTCCTATCGATGGGCACAAAAGAGGACTCCCTCCGAGGTGGCAGGGAGACTCTGAGCCCCGAGGTCGCCACCACTGGTGTAGCCTCCACAGGCTGAGCCAGGGCCGCCGCGACAGTTTCGATAGAGGGCTTGGCCGGATGGATTAAGGCCTTCACCACCTTAGGTGCGCTCACCGCCTTATCCTTGAGGGGGGGGGGACACTGCCTCGCTCCCCCTCCGATGGGGCCTTCGAGCTCGACAGGGGCTTCTCCAGGAGCTTCGCCGGGTGCTCGCCCTTCCTCTTACCCGACCCAGAGCGTTGCTCGTGGTCGATGGTGCCGGGGAGGGTGCGCCCTGCCTGGCGCCCGTAGAGCCCGACCGTTCGGCGCTCCCGGTGCCAGCGGACTCGCGGTGCTTGGCCTTGTGTTGTACCCCCGTCGCCGGGGCGTCCTCAAAGGTCTTAGAAGACCGCTCGGATTTCTTCCTCTTCTTCTCGCCGGACGGGCTCTTCCCTTCCAGCCAGTTGGCGAGACGTTGATGTCGGTCCTTCATGGTCCGCTCCGACATGTTGCCGCAAAACGCACAGTCCTTCTCCACGTGCGTCTTGTCCTCATGTAGGCAGTAAAGACAAAAGGAGTGTTCGTCTTCCTTAAAGACATTCTGCAGCTGGCATCCAGGGCAGACCCTGAACAGCTTTCCGGGCGTCGAGCTTCCCTTCTCCTGGGCCATGACCGAGATGGGCCTGAGAAACTTCTGGAATCCTCCAAAAGCGTAGCTCGACGAAATATTCACCCTTGAGGGGCGTAGACGAATCCGACACGGGTCCCCGTTGATCGGATGGAGAGTCGGTGGAGCTTGAGGCTCTTTTGACCGAAAAAACGAAGTTTTTGAGAAAAAACGTGAAAAAATAGCACTAACGCTCGAGAGCAATAGCACGAGGATCCCAACACATGGCTGAAGGTGCCGAGGAGGGTGCGCCCTGCCTGGCGCCCGTAGAGCCCGACCGTTCGGCGCTCCCGGTGCCAGCGGACTCGCGGTGCTTGGCCTTGTGTTGGACCCCCGTCGCCGGGGCGTCCTCAAAGGTCTTAAAAGACAGCTCGGATTTCTTCCTCTTCTTCTCGCCTGACGGGCTCTTCCCTTCCAGCCAGTTGGCGAGACGTTGATGGCGGTCCTTCATGGTCCGCTCCGACATATTGCCGCAAAACGCACAGTCCTTCTCCACGTGGGTCTTGTCCGCATGTAAGCAGTAGAGACAAAAGGAGTGTTCGTCCTCCTTAAAGACGTTCTGCAGCTGGCATCCAGGGCAGACCCTGAACAGCTTTCCGGGCGTCGAGCTTCCCTTCTCCTGGGCCATGTCCGGGCCTGAGAAACTTCTGGAGTCCTCCAAAAGCGTAGCTCGACGAAATCTTCACCCTTGAGGGGCGCAGACGAATCCGACACGCGTCCCCGTTGATCGGATGGAGAGTCGGTGGAGCTTGAGGCTCTATTGACCGAAAAAAACGAAGTTTTTGAGAAAAAACGTGAAAAAATAGCACTAACGCTCGAGAGCAATAGCACGAGGATCCCAACACATGAACGTGCGGTAAAAATCCGAAGATGGCTGCCAGAGGCGGTGCTTAGGTAGAGGGCAGTCATTGGCTGTGGTCAGTATGACGCAGAGACCAGTGATTGGTTATTACTACGAAAGACAGATCAGAAACGAAACGGATACTGGTTTTTTTCTTTACCGAGGATTCCCAGCCTGACGACGGGGAATATTCATGAGCATGTGAATCCATGCCAGACCCCATGCTGGAGAAGTCATGCTGCTCCAATTCTTTTAATCTTTTTTGTTAATCAAATCCCAAAAGGCCCTGGGGTTTTTTCCTTGTAAGCTTTCTAACATCTTTTCCCCATCGTCCTGGGTTATTCTAAACTTTTCATGCTTTAACCAATTTTTGTACTTTTGCTTTAGTTTCCTTATTGTTTCCCGTTTATTAATGGCGGTATCTAAACTCTTTGTGATGTTCCTTCTTAATTCATTCTTTCTGCTCCGTATTTCTATACTATAGTTATGTTTGTGCATCTTGTTTCGGGTGAGCTGGTTTTTCTTATTGCCCTCCACAACCCCAACCATTATTTCTAAATATTCGGGGAACCCCTTTACTGAATATCTCAGCACCTTCTCTTCTAATGTTCTATCATTGAATTCCTTTAACATACACATTAAAATTCAATATATTTTTCCCAGTCCACCTTACTCGGTTTCCTCTGTTATTAATACATAGGTTTTGCAAGTTTGTTTCTTCCCTATTACTGTTGTTGTTCTGCCACTCTATATCCACCAATAACATAGCATGATCGCTGACACTTGTCTCTTTCACTTGAAATCTTTTTGTACTTTCATAGGTTCTAGCTGACATGAAAACTAAGTCAATTTGTGACTTAGAACCTCTAGCTGCCCAAGTTGACCTTTCATTCTCAAGACATTTCAATCCCCAACTCGCAGCCCAATTTGTCCACATGGCTCATTCCACTTTTTTTTTTACACAAACGTAGTCTGATAGAAAACAATCCATACTTTCCCTTCTTTCCAGGTTGCAGCTTGTGTAAAGATCCCCAGCTAGTATAATGTCCACTTCCTTGTTTCTGGAGAAACATTCATACAGTTTTTGATCTAAATTTTCTAAAATTTCATGCAAGTTTACCTCGAAGGATCTATAAACATTCATCAGCAGCAGTACCTTCTTTTCATCCCTCTTTGTTGTTTGCCACCCTGTTCAAAGTATTTCACCATGTAGATTCCACTCTCCACGCTTCTGAAGTCCCTTTACTACCTTAACTAACGTAGTTAAGCCTCCCTTTGGTCTGCACATTTTGCCTTGTGTGGCAAGTATACAACTAGAGTGGAACCCATCCCATACCAGTTTTTCTGTGGACCATGTTTATTGTATGTATAATACATCAAATGTTTTTAATTCTGTACAAATGCTACTGTTGCATAACAAATGTTTATTCCCCCTTGAATTCCAGCTTTAAATCCTTTATGTACCGATAGGTCTAAAGAGGTTAACTTAGCGCTCTTAATTGCGCAATGGAGTCTTTCAATACTTCTGCTAAACGTTTCAATTTTTGTAAAATTATTTTTTTCAGTAGGGATTCATCCTGCTGTTCTGGTGCTATCTCATTTCCCCTTCTTTCACATTTTTTCCTACTTTCCTCTTTTGGTTTTTCCCAGAGACCTACACCATAGCCAAATTTATGGAGGCTTTCTGCCTCCCGCATGATGATATTCCTTACCAGAGGTGAGGGTATTACAAGTCTTACATAATCATACCTACACCCATGAATAAAGTCTACCAGTTGAATATCCGCAGAAGTGATGAGTCTTAATTCTGGAATTAGTTCGAATAACTCCTTTATTGTCCCCCTGTTTAGTGAATGGCGACCTCCTTCTTCAAACAGATACTGAACGATCAAACCCGGTACCTCTGGTTATTTGGGTTGACGGAGTTTCCAACCATTCCCCCCTTCGCTTTCATCTCCTTCCCTGTACCCTGTCCCCCTATTTTCTGTTTGGATGCTGCTGCTATGTTCTGTTTGGATGACTTCCTTCCAGTTCTCCGTATTCCCTTCAACCCTTCCTCCTCCTTGTTCAATACTTCTCCTTTCCTCCATTCTTATTTCAACCTTATCCTTTGTCACTCTCCCTTTTACATCATTCTCTTCACCCCAGATATTTTCTTTCAAAATTTCCCTTATAATGTCCCTCATGTTTTCTTTGGAGGTCATTGTTTCCGTTTCCTTTCTTCCATCCACCTTTCCTTCTTCTTGCTTCCCCAATTGTTCAATTATTTTTTTAACTCACCCTTTGAGGTAATTGTATTCCTCTAATTTGTCATCCTCATCACTAAATTCCCAAATACTTTCCCCACTCATTCTCTGTGGGGCTATTTGTGGGTTTTGTTGTTTCTGTTGTATTTGTGCCGTTTGTTTAAATATTTCAAACATTCGTCTTGCTTCTTTTGTCATCCCTGTTTTTGTTTGTTTTTTTTTGTTTTAAAGCATCCTTTAGCCTTATCTGAGTTCCTGTACTCCTGTTGATCACTTTTTTCAGCACCTAGTTACTCGTGCCTGTCCCTTTGCTCTCCCTCCTCCAAATGTTCTGCTATTGCCTGTTCTGCAGTTAAGCCCTTGCCTATGTTCCTCATACATTTTCGAGATAACTTGCCCATCTTCAATTCTGCAGCTTTTAGAACCCTTTGTTTTTTTCTCCCTTTTTCTTGCATTTTTAGAAATTACAACCTGTAACACTTCTTCCGATTATGTTTATGGTTTCTTCCCCTTGAGTTTCTATCCTAGGTACCACCTCCCCTGTGTCCTCCTTTTCCTGATCTTCCAACCCTGTTACCACTTTCTGCTTTATCTCTCTTTTTCCATTTTTTTCTTTTTCCTTCTCTTGTTCGTTTTTGGGTTCACCTTGACCTCCCCTGCTCCCATTTCCATTCTTTTCACCCAATGTAGGTTGCCCCACATTTTTCCCTTCAGTTTCCAGCTTCATTATCCTGTCTGAGATTGTTATTAAACAAGCAGTTTGTTGAGTCATTTCCTTTTGTATCCATTCTTTAATTTCAAAGAGAGTATGTAGAATAAATTCTCTTTCCTTTCTTGCAATGGTTCCTTTTTCTCTATTTTGCCCCCCCCCTTGTCTTCCAACTCTACTTACCCTTCTTCTGTCACTTTTCCCCTCATTGCTAGTTGTGATATTATTCCTTTTGAAAATAGTAATGGAGTATCAATCATCAAACAGTCTTGTTCATCTTCATTCCCCTTGTTCTTCTTTCCCCATTTCAGATGCAACCTCTCCTTCCCCTTCATCTTCATCCACGAGTTGTGATTGACCCGATTCCACTTCTACACTACTGCCTTTTCCTCCTTCCAAGTTTTCTATTAGTTTCACCATTTCATTGTCAGTACTGCTATCAATGCTATGTGGGAGTGCACAGTATTCTGGATATATTTCACCATTATTGTATTCCTTTTGCCCCGGTGAGGATGCCAGAGGCATTGCCAGAGCCTTTGCAATTGTGATTCTTCTTGTAGTAAAAACTATAGGGCCTAAGACACTTTCCTTCCTTGAGCAGATAACCTTTTTCATCATAACTATACTTGAGACTTCGATTTTTCTGCCTAAGGTGGAACGTTTTTCACCCTTAACAACCTTCTGTCCCCTTTTTCCTTTCACCATTCAAAAAGATGCCCTTTCCAAAATTTTACAAGGAAAGATTTTTCAAGATTTTCTTCCAGGAACCCAGGTCATTAATTGATTCAACCTTTATGTACACCGCCTTTGCTGTCCCTAGTCAAATTGTTGCCATATTTCTATTACATTCAATACAAGCTAATGCTGATGTATTTTCCCCAAAAGCTTGTACATTATTTAATTGTATTTTTTTTTCTGTGCGACAGCTGTCTTTCATTCTCAGCCTAACCCACCTGCTCTAGCATCAATATATACACTCGACACCAACTAGTCAACCCGACCGTGTAGATGTTATGAGAGAAAGGAAAAGAAAAACTCGAAGATGCAACAAAATAACTCACCTACATCCATTTATTCTGGCATCTAAACTTGCATTACAACTCTCATTCAGCATGACGGCTCTCTTTAAGCAAGTTCTGAAAACGGTAGCCATCGTAGACCCCCGCAATGCACCATCACTTTATATGGATGTTGTGCATTGTGATTAGCGGGGCACAGTTGCAGCGGGGCACGCCGAAGGCTATGAGCAGCTGTTTGTTTTCCGGTGATTTCAATGGATTATGCACTTATTGCAACCATCTACCGCACGTCAGGTTAAATGCTCAGCAAAAGAACATAATATAATGGGTATGTGCTTGATTTCATTTACTTGCTGCAGATATGAGACAAAGCGAATCTCAATAAACATCGATTTTTGATTAACAGGGCACTCTGTTCAACGGGGCACGCCAAAGGCTCCGAGCAGCTGTTATTTGTTTACCCGCTAATTTAAATGGATTATGCCCTTATTACAACTATCTACCGCACGTCAAGTAAAACGCTCAGCAAAAGGACATAATATAATGGATAATCTTTAGAAATGCTCATCCACCAACCAAACAAGGCAAAAGAAAAATTGTTCAGATTTGACTGGATCGAAACAAGAACGAAGTGCCTGCCATATAAAGATTTTGAAATGCTAATCTTTGAACATAAAACCCGTGGAACTCTAGCCCCATATTTAAAACAATCACCCTCTGTGCAACTAAGGTCAACTATCTTACAGCTGCGATTTAACCTCTTTCCAACTAGAGATGTTCTGGCTAGAAGAAAGCTGTTGCCGGTTAATAAAAATTATTGTTCCTTTTGTAAGACTGAGGGAGTTAGAGAAACACTTCGACATGTTGTATCTGCTTGTCCAGCGCTAACTGAACTTAGAATGACATTTTTTGCACCTCATTTGTCCTACCTTGGTGAACTAACTCCTGAAACCCGATGGTATTTACTTTTGTCCACCAACTCAATGAGTCTTTGTATTGCCACTCACAATTTTTTGGAAGTCATTATGTCAAAACTTAAGGATGTGTCGACCGTGACTTAAAGGCATAAATATGACGACCATCAAGATTGCAGCTGCGTTTAAGCATTGGCAAAGTAAATTTGTGAAGGGCCTATTAGCAATTGTTAAAAGAATCGCATGCTAAATTAGGATGAGTCTCATACTATATACTAATGTCACAATGGTTCCATGAGAATTATGACATGTTTTATGTCTTCCAACTAAGAACATATTGGTTTAGTTAAGCTCCTAATATGTTAGGCCCTTTCTCCTCTTCCTTTTTCTTTCAAATCGTATTTTCTTGTTTAAACCTTTTTTTTTTAAATTGCTTTAAAATTGTTTTTTATTACCTAAAATTATTACAATTAAGTCCTAATTGTTTTAGCTATCTTATCATATGTTTTTATTTATTTGGACTATTTGCACAATGTATTACATTATTAATTGAATGCTTCTTGTTAAAGTAAATGCTGAATTTCGTTTGTATTTGTAAATGAATATTGTCTATATATTGAAAAAGTTGTTTATTCAACTATATTCAATAATAAAAAAAATTTAAAAAAAATAAAAATAAATATATTGGATATATGTGTTGGGGGTTGCCTGCCATGGACATCCGGCAGGCGCCCCTGGGTGCTCTTCCTTGGAGCGCATCATAGGCCCACTATGTGTGGGGGTTGGGGCCTGCCCTGGACATCCGGCAGGCCCCTAGGCGGTATGGACATCACCGCCATCGGGGTGGGGCATAGCCTGGCAGGCCCCTGACCGTGCGGACCTCGGCCACCATCCTAGCATGCGGGTCCCACGGCATCAGGGCGTGCAGGTCTGTGCCTCCACGTGTAGGCCTGCGGCCTACATCAATGATGAGACACAGACTCAGTCGTTCCTCTTTGGGAGTCTGCAACCGTTCTGTCTCACGTGCCTGCAGGGGCTCCTTTTATTAGCTTGGGCCATGACACAGTCATGGCCCATTTTAAAGGGGCCATACATGTGAGGAAAACACATCCCCTTAAAGGGGCAATGCAAACAGGAGGGTCCCACCCAACACTCCTCCTTTTTTATAATGAACAAACAAACAGTGCTGAGACATACAGGCATCCCACCTGTTACAAACAATAAAACGCTTGTCGGTTTTGAACTTGTGGGGTAGGAAAATAATAAGATAGGCCACCGCCACATACTTAGGTCTGTAACTGTTTGAGCAAGCTAACACATACTAATCAATTCTAAGCATACTTCGTGGGTGACCATCATGACCAGTGAGCTGCCAGTGAAGTGTAGGTAGTCCCCCCACCCACACACTTTAAAACCCTTTATTAACCTGGGTTTCGGAATTGCAACTCCCGACATGACGCCAAAGGTGGCAACCGGCACTACGTGCACACCCCGCAACTGCAGGACCACAGCTTCACCTTATTGTTCTTTACTGAGACCACTTTAAGCATGGGCCTACTAGGCAGGTTCACAGCATCAAAACACACAGGATTACAGAGTCCTCTTTAAGCAATTGCCTGACCGCAGGAGACCAGTTTGTCTTCCATCAGCGTCCGCTCAGGAGCCGCTTCCCCAAATCCAGGCCCATTGATGGTACAGTTCACAGCCGGCAAAGTTGCACCTGGGAGGTACCAGGGGCCACATCGGCACTGTCCTTTGATGTGCAGAGCAGCGAGACACAAATTGCAAGGCGTCCACGCTGCTCCATGTGCTGTTAATGGGGGTGACAGGACACCACTCACCCCTTCGGCAATGTTCCCCAGTCTGGAGTGTCTCTTTCCTCGATGACATGGCGCGCAGGGTGTCATTATTGCCAGCCGGTCCGGGCCACCACCATGGCAGGCAGGGAGGCCTGTCTTCCAATGAGGGCTGTGCCAGGAGACGCCCGATTCTGTGCTGGAAGGCCTTCCTTTTGTTATTGCTGTTACAGAACACCAGTCCTTGGCTGACTGGCAATACCGGACTGGATTGGCGTTCCAGGTGCGTGGCGGGCGTCACCCTTTCGGACCACCTGACAGCGCCTAGCGCCTCCTCCTCGGAGTTGGGGCCACTCACTTTGTTCAGCCCTGCGCAGGCAGCACCACATGCTCATCCGTTTTGGTGGGGTGAGCGGTGCACAGAATGCAGAATTGCACGTGGCTGTGAACCTTGAGAGGAATGAGGGTGAGGTTCCCACGTCGGCCGTGGTGATCCCATTGTTGGTGCCGGGTCACTGCCATACCACAACTTCACAGGGCAGTCTTTGGTGTACAGAGCCATTTGTCCATCACGTCCAGCCTCTTGGGCATTGTACTGGTGGTGAGGTATGCGATGCATGGAGTGCAGTGCGCTCAGGCACCCTGGCCTTGGAGACATGATGCAGTGCTGGTGCATTAGCTCTGCACTGTGGCATGTGTTTACATGGCGTATATGACTACTCATGACCCCTTGGATGGATCGGATCCATCCCGACCTGCCCAACATGCTGGTGCTTGTAAAGCAAACTTGTCTCCTCATTTCTGCTCTGGTTCGGAGCGTCTTACAGTTGCCCCTTCCCTTCTGCACACCTTCTTGGAGTATAGGTGCATGTTTGCTCTCACTGTACTTCCCCCAGACTGGAGCACATCCCCGCTTTCCTGGCCAGTGGTTGGCAGTCACGTCCCCGGAGGGCAGGCTAGGCTACTGCAATGGCTCGGTGGTGGGGCCACCTCACGGGGCAGGCAGTCAGGGTGGCCTCCATGGCATTGTGTTAGGGCACCTCTACGACAAGGTTCTGAGGCCACTGCTGCCTGCAGATATAGGATTGGCCAGGATACACGTGGTAGTGGGGCCCCGTTGACCCACCAATGAGGCCCTCTCGACATCTCCCCCACCTCCCAGGCAGGGGAAGGGCACACCGCAGGGGAGGGCACACCTCTGTCCTCCGTGATTGTGTGGCCACCAGACCACAGTGCAAATTACTCCTGCAGGGGCAGCACTTCTTTCACGGCTCCAGGCCAGAGCAAGTCCTTATGTGGCCCGCCGGGTGATATCAGCAGGCCGGCAGGGCCACCAGCTCCTTGATCCTCAGATGGTCCAGTAGGGGACCTTGGTGGGAGGGTGTCGAGACCGTCTGCAGGGCCGGCAATGAGTCTTCCTTGTCAGGGTGACCTATTTCCCGATGGCACTGTTCCTGAAGTATCCAGTGTACAGGGCGTAGAACGCTGAAATGTCCTGGCTCAGGGTTCTGATGAATGTCGATCAACAAGTTGCCACCTTTTTGTGCGCCAAGGCCATTTCTTCTTCAGGCAGGAGCGCCACCCATGGCCGCGGGACACCCATAACAATTTGATGCCAATAGCGGGGCTTTGTGAATGGTGTCAGCAGTCACCTGCGTCTTACTCAGTTCCTCTGTCAGGCGTCTGGCTTTTGATGCGTTTAGAGCACTCATGCACTGCCACACAACCTCCATTGCGTCCCCTTTTGCTTTCCTGGTGGCACTGTGCAAGGAGGTGATCACCGGTGCAATGTACAACACTTCACATCATTACTTGTGTTCCCAGAGTTCCATTAGGTACCTTTACATTTAACTTTGAAACATCTCACCGCCACTGGGGGCCCAGAATCATTATTGGGGCTGCATATGCTGAGTGGTTGGGGCATGTCACCTGCCCTCAATCATTGCCAGCTATGCCTGGGATCGCTGGAGGGCCCTCACTTCACTGCCCGCCTGTTCCAATGACAGGCGCTGCAGTCGTCACCACTGGCGGCCCCGGATCACACTGGGGGCAGCCGGCATCCATTGTGCCCACAAGTGTGGGCCTCTATTTTCCCGCTCCAGACAGGAGCCTGTATCCATCACCCGCCCAGCAGCCCGGGACTTCCCGCAGTCGCTTTGTTTCTTCATGGGGGAGGGGGAGGCGGGGCAAGCACGGCCTCCCTTTTCGCGGCAGATGCCGCTCATTATCTGCTTCGCTGGGTGGCGGGGCATGCACAGCCTCCCCTTTCGCTGGGATACCGCTCATTACTTCTCCCCAGGGGCACACCTTTGTTTTCTTAGCGGCGGGAGTGCCGTGGGGAGGTGACTCACCTCGGCGGGAGGTGTTATATCTTCTCCATTGTCGGCATGGGGAACGCCGCCGGGGCACGATGAGGCTCCGGTCGGCATAACTTTGCCGCTGAAGCACCTCCCTCCTTTCCAGCAGTTGGCCCCAGATCACAGTATGGGAGGGGCAGCCGTCTTTCCCTCTGCTCCGGTGGAGGTGTTGGGGCAGCAGGCGCACACCCGAGGTGTAGTCCGGGTGTTCTTTTTCTTTCGGCGGCGGGTGCCGCGCTAAACAGGTTGCCTCCTGCCTCCCCAGCACAGAGGAGCATGCTGGGGCAGGCCGTGTCTCGTCCCTCCACACGGTGAGTCCGCCACCTCCGTCTTCCTGTTCACCGTGGCCGACGGGCCGGCCTCCTCCATGCACACAGCGGGTGCTGCGGGGAGCCGCTCTTGTATCCCCACAGGCACAGCGGATGCCACGGGGACAGCTCACACTGCGGATCCCCACTCTGGCTGCACGAGCACCCTCTTTTATGAGGACCGCGGCCAGGGGAACAGGACCGCCATCAGTGCGCTGGGATGGCCCGCCCCCTCTCCTCCCTACGGGGATCAGGGCAACACAGGGCCTCGGTGTGCGGCGGATGCCGCAGGGGAGCGGAGCGTCACTCTCCCTTCTTCACGGCGCTGGCCACTCACCTCCGCATCATTTTGGCGAGACGCCACGAGTGCGGGCCCCACCACGAGGTGGCGACCGGGAGATGAATGTTTCACACTTTCCATCCTCCCCACTGCTCACAGGCAGCGGGGTCAAGCCACGTGGACTCTTGAACCTCGTCGCCATTGTTGGGGGTCGCCTGCCATGGACATCCAGCTATGTGTGGGGGTTGGGGCCTGGCCTGGACATCCGGCAGGCCCCTAGGCGGTATGGACATCACCGCCATCGGGGTGGGGGACAGCCTGCCAGGCCCCTGACCGTGCAGACCTCGGCCACCATCCTGGCATGCGGGTCCCATGGCATCAGGGCGTGCAGGCCTGTGCCTCCGCGTGTAGGCCTGCGGCCTACATCAATGATGAGACACGGACTCAGTCGTTCCTCTTTGGGAGTCTGCAGCCGTTCTGTCTCACGTGCCTGCAGGGGCTCCTTTTATTAGCTTGGGCCATGACAGTCATGGCCCATCTTAAAGGGGCCATACACATGAGGAAAACACATCCCCTTAAAGGGGCAACGCAAACAGGAGGGTCCCACACAACACTATGGTTGGTTCAATTTACTTGCTGCTGATATGAGGCAGAGCGAATCTCTGAACAAACGATCAACATCCTTGTCCTAGAATCGCTCACTTTACCATTTGACCTCGTACTTTACACAGACATTTTGCAGAATACAAGCAGAAAACAAAAAAAACAAAAAAAATTATAACCACTCATTTCACCGCTCATCTTATTTGACCAACGTATTTCTGATAAATGTCTCGGTGCTTCGTGTATATGTTACCGAAGGAGATGAAGCTTCTCAAGATGTATGGTCGGGCAAGGAATGAGAAGCTTACTTGCCTCCCGCAGCAAAAAAGGGCTGCCTCCTCATTCTCCTTTCTGTTTCCCACACGTTTGTCAAAATAAAACACAATGGAAACAATGAATTTCACTCAGCTCCCGGCTAACAGGCACTTCCTGGCACTTCCTTGGTGCGTGCGAGCCTGCCTTGTTATGGAATTCTGAGAGCCGGTGGGCGGGGCTCATCTACAGCAAAGAAATAATGAGTTTTAGCTGCAAATACGTACGTGAGTAAATGCTTAAATATATATATATATATATATATATATATATATATATATATATATATATACAGTACTTTTAGTCCATTGGTAAGCAAAAAAGGCTCACCCTAGAATGAGAAAAATGCTTTTAAAGTCAATTTTTGTAACAGGTAAACACGGATCCCTGGTCCTTAGCCGATTCTCTCCCCAGACTAACAGGCACTTCCTGGCACTTCCTTGGTGCACGCAAGAAAATATAACATTGGCCAGGCCAGGGTTGGAGAGATGGAGTCAAATGTAGATAAGAAAAATAATAAAAGAGGAAAAATTCCATTGAGCAACATTTTTACATTTCTAAATATAAATCACCATTATATGGAAATTTCACATTAATGTTGGTTCATAGTTTTCAAGGAAGTCCTTGTGAATCATCATAAGACGCACCACGTGCCCTTAGTGTAATAGTGACCCTATATAGGGCTCTGCATGAGTAGTCCTTGCACAAGGTTAAATATGATATCGTTGTTTTCCAATATTGTGAGATCGTGAAAAACACGAAAAACCAGTCACCCGCCATAGACTATGTTAGTTGAACCTGAGATTCAATTTAAATCTCTAGTGAGTGGAGGACAAATTACCCAGTGAATCTGTGTTATGTTAAATAATATGTTCTAAAACTGGATTAGTGAGTCAGACCAAGAAGATATAATTCAGACAATATAATATTAGATCTGGCTCACCCTAAAATATATCCAAGGTCATGAGCCCTTTTAGGAGTGTTGAGGTACATTGATCACAGTTAGTGTCACCAGTGGTTCCAATCATGGTGACTGATTGGTGATCCTATACATCTAAGTCGTAAAAGTAGGGGGAAGAGATTTGTAATAGAAATTCCAGATACACTATATGGCTTCTGTTGGTAACAAACATCGCACAGTATTGTGGGACTTGAGTAAGTTGAAATTCTTACCTTGTAATCAATAATTGATGATATGGGCATTTAGCTCACTGTATCTAATAAGTATAGAACTTCAGTTGTGAAGAGACCATTTCTGGTTAGGGTATTAGTGGAAATCCTGTGGGAAAGAGAATTTTTATATAGATGATTTGATGTATGCCAAGTTCAAATTCCTGTAATACTTGTCAGTCTGTAGCACTGCCAACGGTTTGAGTTAGAATGTTGAAATATTCCAGCCAAAGCACATAGCTTATGTTAATAGTGTGAAGATCATACTCACCATTTGAAAATCCAAGGCTAATCAGTGTTGAATTGTTGATTAACCTAATTTTATCTTGATAGTCTAATATTAACTATTGGGAATTATGGTTCTAAGTTTGAAATGAAGAAGAGTTTACCTTCATATTGGGGATAGATCCCAGAGCATGTTCCTGGTGGAGGCAGATTAGCTCCCCAGCATGAATCCTCTGTTTTGTTGCCGCGATCACAAATGCGGCAAAAAAGAATTTCCAAAATGGCGCCCACGCGTAACGTGACGCGTGACATCACGAATGTAAATAAACAAATCGCAACGTCATTTGCTACGGGAGCAATGTTTTAATGATATTTGAAGCATCATGCGCAATCAAGTTATTATTGGGTAGAGCATCATATTTGAGGCACTTTCATTCATGTTAACGATTATAAAGTGGTTAACAGTGAAAATAATGTATTTGTTGGCAAGATGAAAAAAAAATGTGAGAAAAAATTCAATACCTTCAGTATGGAGTCATTGAAACACTAATATTCGATTGTCACTAATTTATAAAGCCTGATAATATATTGTGTATTTTTCTGTGCCAATGTTATAACAATAAAACAGTGCTAGTAACACTAAGCATTAACAAAAAATTAGATGGTTATATTAGATGGATGGTTATATTAAATTAGATGGTTATATTAGATGGATGGTTAGTGCTAGTGGCTAAATATTGGTGATGATTTGAATTAAATAAAGGGATATAGGTTCTACAGGATAGATTGGGTCCTGTTAAGTACTATAGAAGTGGCCTCCATAGGGGGATATGGATTCTGCAGGATAAATCGGGTCCTGTTGAATACTATAGAGATGGCATCCATACAGGTGTTCCAAATTGAATTCCCTCTTGGGAGGGTCTTCTTAGTTATTCTCGGGATAGTCTATTGTCAGGTTCTACAAGATGAATTGGGTCCTGTTAAATACTATGGAAGTAGCAACCATAGTGGGAAAATTGGGTTCTGCAAGATAAATTGGGTCCTAGTATATACTGTAGAGGTGACATCCATAAAGGTGTTCCAAAATGAAATCCCTCATGGGAATTTGTTCTTAGTAATTCTCGGGGTAGTCTATTGTCGGGTTACTGATGGGTCATGCAGAACGACCTCACAATCTGCTAATGTTTCCAACAGCAGTTTGCGTCAGCCATCATAAGAACACATGCATTTCATGATCACAATTTAAACCCACTTGAGTGCATCTCAAAAACACCTTAGTTTGCATTCCTGTTGTCTTAGTTTGAGCTTAACATTGCCTCCTCTTCTCCCTAACTTAGCCCTTATCAAACCAGTGAAACAAATATCATTGCTGTTGCTCATTTGATGATGTTCACGCCAATGTATGGCCAATGGAGATTTGGGGTCATTGTTTCTCAGACTTGACAGATGTTCCTTGATACGAACTCTTAATTGTCTAATGGTACTTCCTACGTACAATTTACCAAAGATACATAATGGCATACACCACATTACACGTTTTGCAATTAATGAACTAATTTATATTGATAACAATGCCGTTCATGTCTGTAAAGGATTGACAGTTTCCATATGCATATTTGCAGTAGTCGCAGTAGCCACATTTATAAAAACCAGCAGTCTTTTTAAGCCAATTCCCATCAGTTTTATCCTCTTTGATCTTCAAAAACGATGGGCTGAGCTTCTGGTTGATTGTTGGCACTCGTGTATAGGTGAACTTTGGTTTATCAGATGGGTAGGGTAACGAAGTATTATCCAATTTTAGAATATTCCAGTGTTTCTGTACCAAACGATAAAGAGTTGATGAGTCTCTGGAAAACTGGGTGATAATTGCGTTGTGTTTGGATTCCGGTTTCACGCTAGAGTAGTCTCAAAGTAAATCTGACTGTTTATATCTCATATACTTGCTCTCATCTTTGCTGATGCACTCCAAATGGTACCCTCTGTTCAAAAACCTTGTTGTCAAAATGTGTGATTCTTCCTCATAATCTGTGTCCTTGCTACAATTTCTTCTAGCCCCGTAGAATTCCCTTGAGGGGATATTGTTGATTGTGGAGCATTGGGGACTACTTTGTGCAAGGAGTACAGAAGTCCCTTCTGTTGGTTTGCGATAAGTCCTAGTTTTCAGCCTGCCATGTTCAATGAATATATGCAGATCTAAAAAATCAATAGTGTCTGCATTGGCAGAGCCCACAAAGTTGAGACCAAAATCATTAGTATTGATATATTGTACAAAATTAGTAAATGAAGCAAGATTGTTACGGTCATCTGGTATCCACAGGGGTGCCACACGATACTGGATGGAGGTCTAAGCGCTATCCCGGACCCCTCTCTGCTTGGTTATGTGCCAGACTTTGGGTAGCGCCTATAACAGGAGAATGTTGGGTTAAGTTACTGGTTCTGTGATGGGTGGACTCGCACGTCCCTCTGGAACAAATCCCCTCCCTTGGGGTTATTTCTCACCTTAGGTTTTTGTGCGTTGAACTCTCCCAACCGTCCTGTGTCTCTGTGCAGGGGCGCGTGGTTGGTGTGGGCGTTCCATGGACCTAGTTGCTTCACTGGTCCATGTGCCCTTATGTCGGGTCCAGACCGGCTGTGACTCAGACTCTGCTTGCTGTCTTCCAGGTGAGTTATAATGTCTTTTCCGTCTTTATTCTGTCTCTTTCTTTCCCTCCGTGTTCTCCGTCTTCTCAGCGTCTTGCTCCACTACGCTGTTCCCTAACAATGTCTCTTTTTGTTTTCACAGGGATGGTTGTGATCTTAGATTTGCCGCGCCGATGGTGAAGACCACAGTGAGTTATTGATGCGCGGAGCACTGCACTGTTTATTGGTGTTAATTGCTAACCTGTGTTCTCTTCTCTTTGTACAGGTTGCGGTGATGTTCCGGAGTGATGAGCGATCGAAGCGCCGCTTGCCCAGGTAAATGCTTTGTGAATGCTGCCCTTGTTCCTTCTCCCTTGCAGGTTGCAGTGAAACCTGGAGATGGTCGAGGTAAGAGAAGCGCAGGGTGCTGCCAGGACTCGCTGCTGTAAGAATTGTTATTAATGCTGTCCTTGTTTCTTTACCTTGGCAGGTTGCAGCGAACTCCGGAGATGGGCGAGGTAAGCGAAGCGCAGGATGACTGCAAGGCCGGTTACTTCACAGGTAAGTGTTCTTGCTTGCTAATGCTGATCTTGTTCTTCGCGGTTATTAATGGAATCTGGATCTAGGGCTTCAGGATCGGGCCACCGGAGAAGCAGATGAGCAGGAGCTGGACACGGTGAGCGTTACGCTGTAGGAGTGCAGAATAAAGCGAAGCGTGTTCTGCTGTTTGGGTGTGGTTATAGCCTAGGTAAAGTAGTTCCAGGCCAAGTAGTTCTAGGCCCAGCCACACCCAAAACACTAGACCGCATGGCTTGGTTCTAAAGAACTGAGCTGTGTAATAGGCCTCCATGTTGGATTAAGATCCAAAACTGGTATTGCTTTATTCCTGATAATGAGCCTAGCGCCAAAGGCACCAGGACTGACTCCATGTATGTGTCTGATGGAGTTTTAAGGCCCTTGGGGCCGGTGTGAAGGGCTTTAGCCCCACTGCTGTCAGGGGGCTGTTATACCTGAGGGGGTCAGGCGCATGGATCGTGACAAAGATCCCCTTAACAGACAATAAATATATCGTCTATGAAGCGCCTCCAAGCAATCAAATTAGTTCTATAGATTTCATGTTTGTATATATGTCTCCTCAAATTGAGCCATAAATTTGCCAAGGAAGGGGCAAATTTAGCACCCATAGCTACCCCTTTAGCTTGAGCATAATACTGGTCATTGAAGATGAACACATTAGTGTCAAGTGTAAATTAAAAAAAACTCTTTAGCAAGTTCACATGGTCTAGATAGGATGCAGAAAAGTCTCGAAAGGTATAATCAATAGTTTGTACTGCCAATTTATGATCTATACTGGTATACAAGGCTGTAACATGTAATGTGGCTAGCAAGTAGTCCGGTTCCCATTCCAATGTTTTGAGGAATTGTAGTACATGTGTACCATCTTTTACATAAGATTTCATTTGAATGACATGGGGTTTAAGAACCTCATCCAGATACTGCGATAAACCTTCTGTGGCCCGCCCTATACCACTCATTATGGGTCTGACAGGAGGTAAAGTATTGAAGGTCTTGTGTACCTTTGGTAAGAGGTATATAGTGGGCATCACAGGTTCACTGTCAGTCAGAAACATTTTCTCATCTTCTGTAAGAAATCCCTTTTCATACCAAAATTTGATTAGATCGAGAAGCTCAGCAACCACCTTCTTAGTTGGATTAGATTTGAGTAAAGTATAACAATCAGGAGTATTTAGATGGGACATGGCCATAGTGATATAATCAGTGGTGTTCATCACCACAATATTGCCCCCTCATCAGCTCCTTTAATTGTTATTGACTTATCCTTGGCTAAGTCCTCTAATGCTTTAGACTTTTCTCAACCTAAATTGGATCTAGATTTTCTCTTACTGTGAACATTCTTGTCTGAATATTCATGAATGTCTTTAGTGTGGCTTTATGAAAAGTCTCAATTGAATTGTCTGAACCTAACTGAAGTGTAAATTTAGATTTCGGTTTAAATTCCTTGATCTCCAAGTATCTGATATTTACTCATAAATCGCGACAAATGATGTGAGTATCTGTAGGATTTTCATGATTTACTGTCAAGATAGTTTCAATGTTTTTAATGTCTTCTAAAGAGTATGCACTAAGTGGTTCCAGTGAAGCTTTAGGCTCAAAATTATGCACTTGAGTAGCACAAATTATGTTCAATTTTAGTTTCCTTAAAAATTTGAAACTATCAGT
The DNA here is from genome assembly GCF_040938575.1 of Ambystoma mexicanum. Lineage (NCBI taxonomy): Eukaryota > Metazoa > Chordata > Amphibia > Caudata > Ambystomatidae > Ambystoma > Ambystoma mexicanum. The sequence continues at coordinate 384,897,248 of NC_090925.1, forward strand.
TCACAAAGTCGGTACCCATACTGGGTGCAAAAGACAAACCTTTATTTAATACAGCAATCTCAACTTGGCTTAGGTGCCTACTTGACAAATTAATCACCAGATCTAATTGCTTTACTTAGTCATGCGTTTCTTGCTGGTGGATCTGGTCAGAATCCCAGGATGGGCTAGATCTTCGTCTGAGCTTCCGCTCCCGTTTCCGCTCCCACCCCTCTCCTGCCCCTGGTGTGACATTCGATGTTGGTGTAGATGTGGGTGGGATTGTGAATCTGACCTATTTGTTGTTGATGGATCTTTGATTTACTTTTTTGTATCTTCTGGATCTGAACTGGCTGGTATGGTGTTCGATGAGCTGGGTTTGTACTAAATGGCTATATTGTCATATTTTGGCTGAAATGTATAGACCCCATCTTTTCTGTAGTCATTGTCATCCCTATAGAATGTTCTGAACTTTCTCAATTTAATGTCATCTTGGTATTCACGTAATAACTCGTTCATTTTTCCATAATTTTTGGACTTCGTTGTTTCGGCATTTGTTATAGTAGAAATCTCTTCCTTTACAGTGTTAATCTATGCTCACTCTTTTGTGTTCCTGTGTGGCATGCGTGATCAAGAGTTCCAGCATTGTTCTTGAACTTTGATTTAAATTCTTTTCCCAGTTCTCAGCCAGATCGGAGTCCTCTTCATTATCAAAATGTGGCATGATAAGTACCATAAACCTCTAGGGATAATCTCATTGACTAACTAATTTGCTAGGGAGGCATGCTTTTAAAGGATGCCCACGCGTGATGTCATCGCGCTTTGGGCGCCATTTTGGAAATTAGTTTATGCTGCATTTGTGATCGTGGCAACAAAACAGAGGATTCATGCTGGGGAGCTTATCTGCCTCCACCAAGGACATGCTCTGGAATATGTCCCCAATATGAAGGTAAACTCTTCTTCATTTCAAACTTAGTCTAATATTAACTACTGGGAATTACGGTTTTATCAAGATAAAATTAGGTTCATTAACAATTCAGCACTCTGATTAGCCTTGGATTTTGAAATAGTGAGTATGATCTTGACACTATTAACATAAGCTAGGTGCTTTAGCTGGAATATTTCAACATTATAACTCAAACCGTTGGCAGTGCTATAAACTGACAAGTATTAAAGGAATTTGAACTTCGCATACATCAAATCAAATTCTCTTTTCCATAGGATTTCCATTAATACCCTAACCAGAAATGGTGTCTTCACAATGGAAGTTCTATACTTCTTATTAGATACAGCGCGCTAAATACCCATCCATATCATCAATTATTGATTACAAGGTAAGAATTTCAACTTACTAGAAGTCCCACAATATTGTGCAATGTTTGTTACCAACAGATGCCATATAGTGTATCTGGAATTTCAATTACAAATATCTTTCCCTACTTTTAGGATTTAGATGTATCGGATCACCAATCAGTCACCATGATTGGAACCACTGGTGACGCTAACTGAGATCAATGTACCTCAACACTCCTTAAAGGGCTCATAACCTTGGATATATTTTAGGGTGAGCCAGATCTAATATTATGTTGTCTGAATTATAACTTCTTGGTCTGACTCACTAATACAGTTTTAGAACATATTTAACAAAACACAGATTCACTGGGTAATTTGTCCTCAGCTCACTAGAGATTTTAAATTGAATCTCAGGTTCAACTAACAGTCTATGGCGGGTGACTGGTGTTTGTGTTTTTCACGATCTCGCAATATTGGAAAACAACAATATCATATTTAACCTTGTGCAAGGACTACTCATGCAGAGCCCTATATAGGGTCACTATTACACTAAGGGCACGTGGTGCGTCTTATGAGGATTCATAAGGACTTCCTTGAAAACTATGATCCAACAGTAATGTGAAATTTCCACATAATGGTTGTTTATATTTTAAAATAAAAATGTTTTGCGCAATGGATTTTTTTCCTTCTTTTTTGTTCTTGTATTCTTTTCTCATCTACATTTGACTCCATCTCTCCAACGCTGGCCTGACGTGACACACCACATGGTATGGTTTATCCAATTTTATATTTTGTTGCAATGCAATTATTATTTCATCATAGGTCACATCTGTAACACCCAATGGTATGGACCACATTGGGAATCAATATACCACTGTACATTTATGTTTTACTAATGCATGTACAGCCTTGACAACGACCTGGGGTCGAAACACGTGCCGGCTGGCTTTTTCTTTATTACTGAAGAATAAATACAATACATTTCACAAATTGGATTTCTCGGATTATTTGGATGGACTACTTACTAACTTTACCAAAAGACTGGTTTTGAGCGCGCAATACTCTCCCTTTATTTACAAACTTTGTGGGAAGTTTCAGGGAGTTGGTTTTTCTCGCTGCCAAACGTTTGTATTGAATATTCAGGTTCTGACCATTAATTATTATTTTAGAGTGGTGACTAGCACACCTACAGAGATCGATCCCACAACTATAATCTTCACTGCTCATGAATATTCCCCGTCGTCAGGCTGGGAATCCTCAGTAAAGAAAAAATCAGTATCCGTTTCACTTCTGAACTGTCTTTCACCTAACAACCAATCACTGGGCCATACTGCCCCCAGCCAATGTCTGCCCTCCACCTAAGCTCCTCCCCTGGCAGCCATCTTCAGATTTGGTAGCACATAAAGTGGCAGTAGGACCAAGAGAAGAGCCACAGAGGGGTAGGCGGGAGGGTTTGTATGTGAATCCATGCCAGACCCATAGTGGAGAACAACAGTTACAGGTAAGTAACTTGTACCTTTTCCAACATGGGGTCTGGCATGGATTCACATGCTCATGAATAAAGAATACATAGCAGTACACACATGCACAACCACGAGAGGTGGCAAGGCTCAACATTAAGCATCTCAACATTAAGCATCTCTTACCACCTCACCAGGCTCACCTTCAAGCGTACAGATTGCGCAGCACTGCTTGGCTGACTCTGGAATCCTCCCTGGACTCCTGGTCGATGCAGTAGAATCTCGTGAAGGTGTGCATCGATCTCCACGTAGCAGCCCTGCAGATGTCCAGCAGGGGCACACCAGACTAAACACCGTAGTTGTAGCGATCGCTCTGGTCGAACGGGCTCTTGGACGGCCAGGCAACCGCCGGTTTGCAAACCGGTGACAATGAGTGATGCAGCCGGAGAGCCACCTGGAAATGGAAGCCTTGCAGAGGGCCTTCCCTTGGTTCACAGGGCCAAAGTTCACCAACGGTTGTGACGTCTTCCGAAAACTCTTTGTGCGGTCCACGTAGAACTTCAGCGCTGTAACCACATCCAGCGAGTGCAGAGTCCTCTCAGCCGGTGATGAAGGCGTCGGGAAGAAAACAGTTAACACCAGGGGCTCATTGAGGTGAAAGTCCGAAGGCACGTTGGGCAAGACGGAGGGGTGCGTCTGCAGCACCAGCCTGGTCTCATGGAATGTCAAATAAGGTGGTTTACAAGAGGGCCTGGATCTCTCCCACTCGTCGTGCAGAGGTGATGGCCACAAGAAACGCTGTTTTCCACGACAAGAATTTCAGCAGTGTCGAATGCATAGGCTCGAGCGGTGGACTCATGAGTCTAGTCAGCACCACATTGAGCTCCCATGCCGGGGCCTGAGCCTTGTCTGGTGGGAACGAACGGAAAAGTCCTTTGATGAACTCCTTGACCAGGCGGTGTGACCACAGCGACGACCGTCCCGGGGTTCTGGTGTAGCGGGAGATAGACGCCAGATGAAGCTTGGTGGAAGCATGCGCCAGCCCTGCTTTGGCCAGCCACAGCAAATATGGCAGCACATGTGGGGCCGTAATCCATAGAGGGTCGATCTGTGCACGGCACCAGACTGTGAACCTCTTCCACTTATGTCCGTAGCATTTCAGTGTAGACGAAGCCCTAGCAAGCACCTCCTAGCAGTCCGCCGGGATATCGTATCCACCAAACTCTAGCGCTGCCGGAGCCAGGCCTGCAAGTTCAGCGACCCTGGGTCGTGATGCAGGATCGCGCCTCCTCTGGCGAGAAGATCTGCAACCACCGGAAGCTTGACTGGAGGGGACGCTGGCAAGTCCAGAAGGTCCAGGTATCATATCTGTCTCGGCCACGCTGGTGCGACGAAGATCATCCTGCACCGGGACCGTCTGAGTTCATTGACTAGTCGCAGAAGCAACAGCAACGGAGGGAATGCCTACAGAAATCGGCCGTCCAAGGGGAATGAGAATGCGTCCCCCATGCTTCCCGGCTGGGGGAACCTGCTGGCGAACCTCTGGCACTTGGTGTTCGTCGCCGTCGTAAACAGATCGATGTGGGGATTGCCCCATTGTCGGAACAGAAGCTCTGCTTGGTCCTGCCAAAGCTCCCACTCATGGCATGAGCGCAGCGCCCTGCTAAGGGAATCGGCGATGGCATACCTCATTCCTGCCAAATGAAACGGGAAGAGAAGCATCCCCTGGGCAACGGCCCAGTGCCATAAATCCTGCGCTTCTCTGGAGAGTGCTGGGGATATTGTGCCCCCCCTGCTTCCGGATGTAGAACATCGTGGTGGTGTTGTCCGTGAAGACCTGTATCACCTTGTCCTTGAGGGACAGAAGGAAAGATTTGAGGGCCCAAAACACTGCCCGTAGCTCCAGTATGTTGAAATGTAACTACTACTCCTCAGGTAGCCACAGGCCTCTTGCGTGAAGACTTCAGGTGTGCGTGCCCCATCCTTCCAAGTGATTGCTTGCATGACCCAAGCATATGTAGTTATGCGGTACCATTGACGAATATAATTGGACACATTTCCCCCTTGCCCTGTATTTAGGGCATACTCACAGCAACTGTTTCCCCTGTCTCCCATTGGAGGGTTTATTTGCACCTCTGTGCTTGGCGAAAATCCTTTGATTTGTTGTAGCCCTGGAATTACTTTTTGTATCCTTGGCAGTAGTATGTCCCCCTAGAGTATGTCCGACTACCTCTATTAGAGGAGGTGGCGTTGTTTCTTCCTGAGGCCCCTATAAAGGGACGAAAGGTTTTCCTACTGGCTGGTGAGTGATCGGGCAGTATCGTTGTCCATTTTTATTGCCTTCAGTGCATCGTCTATCTTCGGGCCAAACAGGTCACCTCCTCACCCCCTCCGCTCTCCCTCAAAGGGCATGTCTATTACCTTGTGCTGTACGTTTGATATGGAATCTGTATACCACAACCAGCCCAGCCTTCTTATCACCACTCCATTTTCGATATGTTTAAAACCGGTATCAACCTGATCTATTGCCATATCAATGTTGTGGGTGGCCGCTTCTTACCCCTCCCATAAAATTGCCATTGCCGCTTTCTTTTTATCCTCTGATAGGTGTTCCAGCACGGGGGCAATACTTTAAAAAAAATATATATTTATTTTTGATAAACAACACATCAAACGTTACAATTTAGAGGACATTTACATTCAAGTCTGTTGCAATATAGTCATACATCAAACATTACGGTCCTCCCCCTTCCTTCCCCATTACCCAGAGCCCCTATTTCCATGCCGCCGGCCAAAATATCTCATTGTGCTCTCACATCTCCTGCGCGGGGTCCCCATCGGGACCCGCCTTGGGGGTGCCTGCTAGTGTAGACACCAGTTGCCTCCATTCAATCAAGGGTCCCACTTCTTCCTCCCCACCCCTGCTGATTGCTTCATAGCAGACTGTTTCAGCATCTGGCCATTTTAGGAGGTCCGTCCACCACGCCTCTATTCTGGGGCGCTGGGCAGCCTTCCAGCACATTGCAATTCTACGTTTGGCCAGAATGTAGGCCAGGTCCTTCATTTTACTAACATGCTTCAGGTTACGCGGTCTGGCGAACACCCCCAGCAAACATGCCCATACTGATTCCACCTCCAATGTGAGCCCTTTCTCTGCCAGGCGCAACTTGATCTCTGTCCAGAATCTGCCCACCTCCGGGCAAGCCCAGAGCATATGTATTAGCCCTGCTTCCTCCTCTCCACATCGTGGACACTTTTGCGCCGCTGGGTTCCCAAACTGGGCAATCCTACCCGGGGTCATATATGCAGAGCTGTATCTGCTGAAACCTTGCGTTGCGAGACACCTTCTTGTGGTACCTCTGAACTCTGTCCCATTGTCCATCTAGTAGGGGTTCTCCCACCTCATCCTCCCAATTCCGTCTCAATTGCAACACCTCCTTACCCACCCTGGACATCAGTAATTAGTATATGCAGGACACTTCATGCCCACCCTCCGAGATATCATACATTGTCTCATTGGCTATATCTGGTTCCTCTGAGAACTCTTCCACAGACCATCTGTCCAACACCAGTTTAATAATTCTAGTATGGGTAATGTGTTGGCCTGCATGCACTCCGGTGACTTCCATCAGCCTACTGAAATCTAGTGCCTCGCCCTCTTGCCATACATCCCCGAGGGTCACAAGTCCCATTGATTCCCAGTATTTACGGACTGCCATTATCAATTGCGGTCCTCTCCGCACACCGCTACCAGTGGCACCTACGGGGAGCAAGGAATCGGGATCCCCCCCAGCTGCCACGTTTTGTTCCAGATTTCCCAGCCCAGTGTTAAGAGCTTTGCCCTTCCCTGCACCTTAGCTTTGGGCAACCACACCACCTCCCTCAAAAAATAAGGGGCCAAGTCCTTATACAGCAGCCTGGTCTCAGCGGACAATTCCATGGACAGCCACCTGGTCATGTAGTGCCAGATAATACAGCTCAAAGTTCGGTAAATTTATGCCCCCTTTGTCGTTCGGGTTTTGTAACTTCCATAAAGCCACCCTGTTTCTGGTATTGTGCCAGATGAAGCCCCTACATAAACTGGAGTTTTCGAAAAAAAATGTCTGGGGGGCATACATGGAATATTCACAAAGAAGTGCAACAGTCTCGGCAGGACCACCATCTTAAGCAGCGCCGCCCTACCCATCATGGCCAAGGGTATCCTAGACCAGAACCCCATACTGTTCTTAATGCCTGCTACTGCCCTCTCTGTGCTGTGTTTGTGTTCGTCCTCCACTGAGTGGTATATATCAATGCCTAGATACCTAAAGGTCCTGGTCTGCCAGGGTATCGGCAAGACCGGCAAGTTTTCCACTTGGACCCTTCTATATCTTCCCAAGGGGAACAAGCTTGATTTCCTAGGGTTCACCGCTATGCCCGAGAGGGTGGCATAATGTTCCATCACCTCGAGGACAAATTGCAAGTTTTCCTCTGAGAAGCTCAGGTATAACATATGCATACAGCGAGGTGAGGTGCGTCCCTCCCTTTGTGGGGATGCCAATCTCCCCATACTGTTGTCTGAGGCAGATTGCCAGCGGTTCCAGAGCAAGGATATACAACATGGGCGACCATGGACAACCCTGTCTCGTGCCCCTGCTGAGCTGCCATTTGTCCGAGATCATGGTGCCAGTTTTAACTCTGGCGGTTGGGGAGCTATACATTATTTTGGCTCACCTCAAATACCCCGGCCCTATGCCATAATCCCTCAGCTCCGCCAGCAGCCACGGCCACCTCACCGAATCAAAGGGCTTAATTGCATCCAACGAGGCTATCACCATTTTGCCCAGGTCTTTCTCAGTTTGCTCGATTATGTGGTGGAGTCTCCTATGATTGTCCGTTATATTCCTTCCTGGTACGTACCCTGTTTGATCGGTATGGATCAGTTTCCCTATGATGCGTTTAAGCCCGTTTGCTAACACGGCAGTAAGGTTCTTACTATCCTGGTTAAGTATGGACAAGGGTCGGTAAGATCTGCAGTTCTGAGCCTGGTTTCAGGAGTAGGATTAGCACCGCCTCCCTCAGGGACATCGGCAACGCCCCTTGTTCATACGCCTCGTTTAACATGGCGAGCAGCAGGGGGAGCACCTCCTGCTTGTACGTTTTATAAAATTCACTCAGCAGCCCATCTGACCCTGGGGCCTTACACGTGGGTAGGTGCTGTACCACCATCTCTAGTTCTTCAAGAGTGTCCTCCCGCTCCTGATCACCCAGCTTGGGCAGTCCTATATCCTCCAGGGTTTCCTGGGTCTCTCTTCCCATCTCCTTCCCTGTGGTCTCGTATAAACGCCTGTAGAATCTGAGAAATCCCTCATTGACTCCTTCTTGGGTATCCCAGGTCTGGCCATCTTCGTCCTTTATCTCCCTAATCACTGGGCGCGGCGTTTCGTTCTTGTAAAGCCACGCTAGCAACCTACCCGGTTTATCTCCTCCCGCATGTTGCCCTTCAATGTACTTTTTGTAATTTAACTTACAGAGCCTGTCCCAGTGCCCACTGCTAGCCTGCTGGAGTAGGGCCACCCTCGCCGTATCTTCCTGTGAGGTGCATCCCATCCTTATTATCTCTTCAAGCTCCCTCTCTGCCTCCTGTAGCTCCCGCTCTATGCCCCCTTGGAGCCCTCTAGACTTAAATATGGCCACGCCCCGCACTACTACTTTAAACGCCTCCCATAAGGTGCCCTCCGACTACACACTGCCAGTGTTAATATCGAAATATTCAGTTATGGCCTCCCTTAGGTCCTCTCGAAATCCAGAATCCTACAAGGCCTCAGCTCTGAGTTTCCACATCGGGATTCTCGCCCTGGGTTGTGGGGGGCGATGCCTCCACTCCACCACTAGGGGGGAGTGGCCCGAGAGCCCTCTGGCCTTGTATTCCGAACCTGTCATTTCCCTGGCTATTCCCGAGGACACAAACATGTGATCCAATCTGGTGCACAAGTCATGGGGGGCCGAAAAGTGCGAGTACTGCCTGTCCTCCAGGTGCAACAACCTCCAAATATCATCTAGATCAAAATCCCGCAGTAGGGGCGTTAGTGCCTTCGCCGCAGGGGTTGGTGTCTCGAATTTCTAATCAGACCTGTCCGTCTTGGGATCTATTGTACAGTTAAAGTCGCCTCCCCAGATGGTAGCGCTGCCCATTAGGGGGCTAATTTTGTCATATAGGGCCCTGTAATAGCCCGCTGTGTCCTGATTGGGGGCATATGTTTTCACGATGTTGACCTCCCTATTCTCCAACATCCCCCGCACCACTAGCATTCTCCCATCCGGGTCTGCCGTGGATTGGAGCAGCTGGAAAGATGCATGAGGTGCTACCCACGTGACCACCCCCCTTGCATATGCCGAGTATGTGGTTCCCCTACACTTTCTCTTGACCACCTCTAATTTGTCCCTAGTAAGATGGGTCTCCTGTAGTAATGCTATATCGCCTTTCAGCCTTCTCAGATACATCATTACTTTGTTCCTTTTCAGGTAGCTGTTGAGACCTCTTACATTCCAGGTTACAATCCGGAGTCTATCCATAGCTGTGTGAAAAATGTGCCACCTGCCCCCTATCCCCCGGGTCACCGCTCCAGTCCCGGCCAGCATGAAATGGGGCTCGTTCCCCAACTTGGGCTCTCCAACTAACCCGCTCCCCACCCCCCACTCAACTATTCCCCACTGCACACTTCCCCTGACCCTCCCGCCCCCCCAACACCACCCAAACTAATGCTCAGCTCCATCCCTGGATCTCAGGCTCCCCCGCTTTTGGTCCCACCTCGAAATGCTGAGGTCGGGTACCCGGCAGAGTGTCACCAATATTAGGTGACCTAACTAGTATACCAACTATTGGGGTCAAGAGTGCTTCCCTCTCGTCTCCCGATGATTACCGTGGTACATTGTGCATCCCTCGTATCGCAATAAAGTACTTCGCCCATGAGAGTCAACAAATCGCTACACTATATTACAATCCAGTCCCAGAGTCACAATATGTACATCATCTCGGTCCCATGATCGAGCCTCACTCGTCCGTATCGTCGTCCTTGCAGCCGTCCGCGCCCTTCGGGCAATTCTGGCCATCCGCCCATTCCAACGCATCCGCATGACTCTCGAAAAACAAAGCTTTGGTTTTGTGGAATACTTTCAGTTTAGCTGGGTACATCAACATGTATCGCAACCCAGTGGCTCGTAATCTCCTTTTCACCGTCCCATTGTTCAGCCTCAGCCTCTGCACTTGAAGTGTATAGTCAGGATATGCCGAGATGGTCACGGAGGCCCTTTGTATGGTGCCCCCCTTCCTGAAATATTCCAGTATCTTCTCCCTGTCCCAATAGTTTAGAATCTTGGCGATGATCAGCCTCGGGGGGTACCCAGAGGGGGCTTCCTCGTAAGCGCTCTGTGTGCGCGCTCCACCGCGAAGCCTTGCGTGAAGATCTCAGCCCCTATTTCTTGAAGCAACATGTTCTCAACATAGTCCGTTGGGTTAGGGACCTCTTCCCCCTCCGGAAGGCCCACTATGCGCACATTGTTCCTTCAAGCACGCCCTTCGGCCTCCTCTGCTCTATTCTGCAGGTTGATCACCTGCTGCCTCAGGATATGGTTCTCTGAGTAGTGCGAGGTCCAGGCAGTCGTGTTTATGGTCACTTCTTTCTCTAGTTCATCTGTGCATGCTGCCATTTTCCGCAAGTCCAACCTTATCAAGTGGACCTCCTCCTGCACTGCGCCGATTTTGAGCTCCAGCGCTGCCTTAAGCTCGGCAGTGGCTGCCTCTCGCTTGCTTTCCCACATTGCCTTAAGGTCTGCAATTGCCTCCAGGATCTGCCGGTCGACGCGTGTAGGAGTCATGTCCACTGGTAGATTCTTGTCTTTAGGTCTCGCCCCCCTGCGCCTGTTGTGGGGTCTTGGTGAAATCTTCCATTGAAGGCTGCTTCGTCTTGGATTTGAGCAGTTTGGAACCGTCCTGCTGTCTGGCATTCCCGTGGTCACAAGCGAGGCCTGCTGGGCCCCTGTTGCGGTGCCGTAGAACGAGTAGGCCCGCAGTCTCGCCCGCCGGCCGGTCGGCCAGCCATATATTGGGGCCCACTATTGGCCCCTGCCTCCCTCCAGTCCCGGGTGGATGCCGCCGCTGTAGGTGCAACCGCTCTCGGGGCCCCTCGGGAGTATCCTATGTCGACTGCTTCAGGTCTACAGGGCGCTTGTGCGCCGCCAGTTCTATGGAGCGCAAGTGCACTCACGTTTCCGATGACCGCCTGTATAAGCAGCGCAGCTTGGGCTCTTCACGACTATCCTCTAAGCCGCCATCTCGGCCGACCAGGGACGTTGTCCCTCAGGATGCCCAGCGAGGCCTCCTCCTCAGTCCTTCCATTTCTTTGTTCGGAGAGCCCGTACGGCCGCCATCTTTGATTCCAGGCACTGTCCTCCACCGCCAGCACAATTTCCGCGGTAGCCGCACTAATACTTAATTAACTTTGAGCGGATTGCCGTCAATCGAAGCAGCTAGCGTTCCCACCGACTCTGGTCTGTCTGATAGCGAATGTTCAGGATTACGGTGCCGATGCACCCAAGGATCATTTCGGATCGGCAGGAGATGGTCTGAAGCGCGTCTTACGCCATGGCCGCCTAGCCACGCCCCCAGCACGGGGGCAATACTTTGCCATAATTCATGGTCGTAGCGTGACATTATCGCCAACGGGTTATCTGCTTTCACTGTTGTCTCCCCAATTGTTTTGACTTCTGAGGCAGGCATGGTATCAAGAGACACACAGACTAAAATGTATTCATTTTAAAACCTTTATTTACTAAGGTTCCTGGGTTGGTGGAATGCCCGACTGGCCCTAACTCTAAATGGATGGTTCTCTTAACTGATGTTTCTATTGGCCGTCGTTGTCTAATAGTCCAAAACAAAAGTCTGTCTGCGTGTAAACCCATGCTTGCACTCACATTTTACAAAGATATGATGGGAAGTGAAGACACACCTCTAAACGCTCACACCAGAGCGAATACAACCCTCTAGGGAAGAAAGGCCCACGTCGATGTTTTAAGGATAACAAGTTTTAATCTCACACGCAGATGAGAGCAACAGCAAAGAACTCAGCTGCTAAGAATATTCTGCCAAAAGGTAGTACAAGCAGAATGTTATAAAGGAAAACATTGTCATAAATGACGCAATACATACAGTAAAACATGCACGGCTGGTTGCTGTGTGCCTATACATGATGCGCCTGCTCCATAAGTGATGCCAGGTCATTGGTTCCAGCCCAGTCTGTCCGTCTTCCATCACGTGGGTGCTGCAGCGATCATCTTCTCACGGCAAAGGTCAAAGAACAAATTAAAACACACACACACACACACACACACACACACCCACACCCCCACACCCCCCCCCCCCCCCCTCCATGCCATCTGGCTCCAAGGTCTTCACCCTCGTTTTGAACTATAATTTATCCCTCCCAGCACCTTGCAATAAAAATAGCACGATTCTTGCTCAACAATGTGCACTGTCCGTCTTCTTTCAACATTTCAGGACTTTTTACTTTAGGGTCTGTGGTTAAAGGGCACCTGGTGCCATGGAATTCCAGGATCTTAAGGTTTAGTCAGTTATATGGGCTATAACTCGTCGCCTGGGCATGGGTCGGGTCATGCTTTGGCAAGTGTGAGAACATGCACACCAGGCGTCGGTCTGTGATCACGGCTTTGTAGGGCACATTCCTCGAGTAAAAAACAAATCTTTGCAACACTGTTAGAACAATGAATAGGCGTTGTGGCAGTTGGGGGTGTGGGCTGTTCTCATGGGCATGGCTGGAGATTTCCTCTGTCTCGCAATTTGGGCCTAGTGCATACAATGCTGCATTCGCCACGCAGGCCTTCCCCCTACCTACGATTACGAATATCTATGTAAAATAGCAAAGCTGCTCACGCCCTGCGCTACACTATGTGGGCCGATTATATTGAAGTGGGGTCCTTTGTATTGGGAGGTGATCCTTTCACCGTCGCCTCTTCCCCCTGGCCCATCAAAGTGCTTCAAATGCATCTCGCCTCACTGTAAAGCGCTTATGGGGGTGGGACAGGGCTACCCCCTTCCCAACAGAACTTTTTTGAAAAGGAAAGTGGTTCAACAAAAATGGCAAAACCAAAGTTGGTTTCAAGTGGTCTTCTCATCATGTGCAATTTGGGCAATGTCACAAAGATGTACTCACTGTACAGGGCTGTTCGAAAGACCTTCTCCACAGGGCCTTCACAGTGAATTCCAATGCCTTCAATGTCCGAGTTCCTTGGTGTTCCCTTCCCCAAGCTTCAACTTGTTCACTTTACTTTCTTCAATGGGCCTCTCAGGGTTTACTTTCTTCAATGGGCGTCTCAGGGTTCCCCTCCCCAAGCTCAGGCCTCTTCGCGCTTTCAACACAAAACAAAGTCTACTTTTCCCAGCAGGCCTCTCATGGTTTCCTTCCCTAAGCTCAGGCCTCTTTCAACTTTCAAAACACAAAGCAATATGTAGCACAGTTCCTTCTTGATCTTTCATGGTGCCCTACCTCAAGCATAGGCCCCTATTGTTCCAAACACCAGTTTATCTGTTCAGGATGCACCTTTTCCATATATATACATACATACATATATACATACATATATATATATATACATACATATATACATACATATATATATATATATATACATATATATATCCTTTCTTACATGGCATCCTCTCATGGGGTAGAATCAGAGGTATTTGAAAACGCCAGGCTCTTTACTTTTCCTCGGCACAACCTCTCTTTTTGTGTGCTCCTTTCCTTTTCTTGTGCACACTTGCACTGCCCTTTTTACTCCTTTTGTGCGTCATGCCTCTTGCACGCTTCTTCTACTTTACCACGCACCTGTGTGCTTGTTTGTCTTTCCAGGTCACTTGCAGCCCTTTTGCATTATTCTTTCCTTTCAAACCTTTTCTATTTTCCTTCATGCCTCTTGCACCTCATGGCATTTGCATTCCTTCACTGTTCAGTTTTACTTTATTTATTCTTGCACACAAGCACTTATACTTTACACTGTTACTTGTATCAACGTTTTTGCACTCTTAGAAATCTTCCCATTAACTTCAATTGAACACTTTGAACACTCCCACAAACGCTGTCCTCTTTCTTATTAACTTCCAGTATCACTATGTATTGCGCTCTTCACAATCCAGCTCTGCAGTGCATTCAGACTCACTGGCATGACTTCTTCGCTTGGCCCACAGGGCACTTTGTTCCGAGGTCAGGGTCTCACCGCCTGCCCCTCGGACACTCCTGGGCTGTCTCACTGGCCCAGGGGAACAAGCACTCTCATACACAGGTTCTTCAGGGTTCCAACACGCCTCTCGGTTCCCATATGTGGACCTTTCTTGGCTCCTTGGAGCCACAGCTCCCTTGCTACACTTCTGCTCTCTCACACTTCATTTCCTCAGCGTTCAGTTCTCCTCTCAGCTCGCTCTCTTGCTTGCTCTCCTACTAGCTCATAAATCTGAGTCAGACCACACCTTTTATCCTTTTATAGTGAAAAGACCAGTCAAGTGGAGTCAGGTGTGAATGGTTAGTATCAAACGCCTGACCCTTCCTGACTCAATTAGTGGGACACTGAGTTGTTTCTATGATAGGTTGCCCTCATTTTCCCCAATGTTATTCCCATGGGTAATCTTTACTGATCTTAGTTGCCTCTTCCTCGTCTCAGTATTTGTTGGAAATGAGCAAGGGGAGTTGGGGTGAGATTGGAAATACCCCATAAAGGCTGAGGGAAAGTAGGCTGGGGTGCTGTTGGGACCGGGGGAATGTCTCTCCTTTGGCTATCCTCCTCCCAATCTCTTATGACCCTCCACTCAGGTGATCCTCCCTCGCTTGTCCACCCCCAGGGTCGGGATCAAATAGCAATGGCCCTTCACTGGCCACCAGAATGGAAGACCCAGAGGGAGGGAGGGAGTGGGTGGGTGGGAGAATACCGTCAGGTTTCTCACACTTACTTCCCGAAGGCATCCAGTTTGCGGCCCTCGTTCTTTGGCAGCACAGTGCATTTTAGCGCTTGCAAATGGGTTTTCCTACTTGCTGCCCCCGACAACGGATTCTAGTGTGGGTTGGGAAGTAAGGCATTTAGGTGTGGAGTCTAGTGCCTTAAACTTCTTTTCCCATCTGCCTTTAATGTCTGGTTCTGTAAACGGATCCAATATTACCCCTGTGGTCAAATAAGAAGCATTCTTTTTTCTCCTCCGTTGGGACTAGGCTAAATTCCTGGCAGGCTTTAGAGATGGCGACGTGAAATGCTCCTATGTCGTCCGGTGGCAAAGGGTTGGGAGTTTCTTCTTGGGGATCATCTGCTGGGGTATCGGTATCCCCAATCAGTGGTCGGGGGGTGGGGAGGGAAGAGACGCTGTCGTGGTAGAGTCAGCGTCTTGTGGGTTGTCAGTTTCCGTACCGGGGAGTTCACCTTCCTCCTGTTCCTTGTCCCAGATAGTGGGCAAGGGTGGCGGAACAATAGCTGGCCTTGGTAGCACTATGGACCGGGGAGGCCTATGCTGCACAGTGGGCCTCATTACGACCAAGGCGCTAATGGGTTAACGGTGCCGTAAACCTATTAGCGCCTAATTACGAGGTCCCTTTGCGAGACCCGACCTTAATGGCTGGTTTTACCAGCCGTTAAAGTAGGGACCCGCAAAGGGACCTTGGTGCTAAGTACGGTGCCATAATTTGCGGCACCGTACTTAGCGCCTTCCCCATTCCCATTGAGCCCTATGGGGCAAAAATGGGAATGGGGAAGGGCCATGGCGGCATGGGGAATTACCGCCCCGCCAACCTTGGAATGGGGTGGTAATTCCCTTTTCCGCCATGGCGGACACCGGCCTGGACCATGGTGCTAATAGCACCATGGTCCTCCGCCTGGGTCATAATGAGACCCCGTGTCTCCCTGCTTACACTTAAGCCTTCTGGTGTTGGCAGGACTCCACCGATCTGTGCGATGACCTTGACTCTGTAGGTGATGTTGCATGGATGAGGGATATGGACTTGGTTTGCGACGTCCGTCTGGACCTGGACGGTGACGTATGTGTGAACTGTATTCTCGACCCTGTAGATGACCTGGCTAGCGACCCGAGTGGTGAGACTGGTCGACGTCCTTGAGGTGGTTGCTGTGCATACTGCTGCTCTGGCTGGACAGGCGGTAGTCTAGTCTGCAATTGTGACAGCTCTGCTTGTAAGACTGAGAGGACTTGAAGCGACAGTAAAGCTTGTGGGTTTATGCGCGGCTGGGTTGGGTGGCTCGTGAGTGCAAAACTAGGCCCATGCCCAACATTTCAGGCCTTGAAAAACTTTTTTGCCTTGTCCTTATCCATTCCTTTCCAATCCAATCCAATCCTGTGACGTCTCCTAGTACTGGAGAAAATAGTTGGTTTTCTTGACAGGAAAGTAGGTTTTTCTTGAACAAAACTTATTTCTCTTGAGGAGAAAGAACTCGAGGACGCCTTCCAGCGTGACATGCGGTTAGAAGCAGAAGGGCAGGGGAGGAGGGGTTTGCTACTCGATGTACCATTGGATGGGTCTAAAGCACCGATAACGAAGGTGACAGCATGCAAAATGCACCTAACCTTTCTTTTTATAAAGTCATATCTGTTAGGCAGAATCCTGTGCAGTGCCCTTAGGGGGCACTACACACAATTGAGACCACAGGTGGCAATACAAATTTACCTTTGGTACAAGCCTGTACTACTAAGTTATAGTGGTAGCAGTACAGCCAGGTTTATCTCAAGAGTATATGAGAAGTAGCAGAGATTACACAAAGGGACCACAATTACTGTGACTCAAGCAAACACTGACTCAAGGTTTCAGGTAAAAAATATAAGTACATTTATTTTTAAACCATCAGTTATAAATACAACACCTCTATTAAACGTTAAACAAAACCACACATTAAATATACTACAACTAACCAATTCACTTTGTACAGTATGTCTCAAGGTAAGTACCCCGTGTTTGAATGAACCGGTGTTATGAACAAAACACAATGCCGTGGATACGGTTGCGATCACTTTTTGACAGTTCGGTCTACTCAATAAACGCGTATCCGTGACATGAAATGCTACCGGGGCAAAAGCACACTTAGCACCCGAGATACCCAGAGGAAGTTGGAGGTAAAAATCACAGGCAATATTTAGGTTAGGAAGGCAGTATCGGGAAAGACTCAGAAACAGGAGTACAAAAGTCAAAGGGTCGGAGCCAGGTTTAAGTGACACCGGAGACCTGTGCCGAAGATCACACCATTAGACAGTTCACTATTCAGTGTAGCCCAAAAGTACTTGGGATATTGTCAATTTTCGGAAGCAAAAGTTATAAGAAGAAGGGAAGACGAGGACGAGCCTTGAGGATGAAGAAAAAGGGATTCTCCCAGTTTCCTCGAGTAGAGCACAGTACCTTATTCCAACGATGCAGCTGGTGCCCTGGCAGTTGTTCCTGTTGGTTTCCCGCAGACCCACGATTCCTGGAGCTTCGTTGTGAAGGATGACGTCTGAAGGGGGTCTGCACCACACAGGGATGAAGCCGGTAGCAGCGACAATGAAAAAGGTGTGCTCCTTAAAAACAGGAGAGGCTCAGCAGGTGGCTATCCGGACCACTACAGCAGTGTGCAGCGATTTCGACAATGGCGGAGATCTCTGGCTGAAGAAGATGAGCTAGTTATCCCCACCAGACTAAAGGGAAGACGACCCCGGACTGGATCTCCTCTTCGTTGTTGAAGGGAAGATAGCTCAGGACTGCACCAGGGCTTCACCGCAGCAGCCATCGTTCTCTCAGCTTCTCTTCGGTTCCTTGTAGTCCCAGGTGACTGACTTCTAGCCCAAGAGACCTGCCTTTTATGCGCAAAACCCCCATTCACACAGCCTGGCTGTCAATCACGCAGCAGGGGGGTTGTCCAGCCAGGACACCCACCTCAGCCAATCATGGCAAAGTGTGACTTGGGTTTCCTAGGAAACCCTGTGCAGGTGGTGACTACACCCCTTCCCCACATTCAGTCTACCTAGACACCCAGGCGCCAAGGGCTTCTCTGCAGAAGCCCGCCAAAAGACGGTGAACAAAGAAGGCGAACCTAGTTTGCCGCGCAAAGTAAAACACAAGAAGGACTTTAACAAAAAGAAATGGCGAATAAACCCAACCGGAGCCAAAAGAAAGACGATTTGGTCAAGCAGGTTTATATTCGAGGCTAATATAATAGCCAAGAACAGTACCACGTTTATCTAATATAATCTCGTTAGAAAAGTTAGGGTAGATACCACTGCCACCAGCCAAGTCTAAATGTTAAGAGCGAAACAATGCTCAGGGAGGTACAGACAGAAAAGGGGTTCAAATTAGCCCTTTCCAGTACTCCGTGTAAGATGGGGTGTACTGGGTCTGTGGTAAAAATGACTATGTAAAGTAAATGGCAACTTTACCTTTCTCTGGGGGACAGTAGTCAGCCCCAGCGAAATGGAGTCAGGGGGAAGTCTTAAAGACAACCCTGGGTTACTACACTGAAGGTGCTGTGTAACCCGTACAAGAACAGGGGCAACTGGCGTGGTGTGCTCCAGTGCCCAAGATCACACAATGATTAAAAACACATAGGCCAAAACACATGTAAGAGTGGAAAAAGGATGTACACTCTTACCAACTCCAGAAATCCAGCAAAGCTGCTGGGGGACTCACTAGGTGAGGGGAAATTAGCCCTAGAAGGAGAATTCTCCCTAACAATATCCAAAAGGGTAACCGAGGATACCCAGCTTGACGCCGGGAAATATTCACAGTATGTGAATCTACGAAAGATCCAATGTTGGAGAGGTCTAGTTAGACTTTGCATTATGATTTCTGCCTGGATTAAAGGGCCACCCATATATTTTTGCAAGGAATAATCTGTACCAATTATTGAAGTCCAAAACTCAAGTGCAGGATTTCCAAGCATATTGGAAAAATGGTGGTTAGAAGAAATATGGTGTATGGTAAACTTTGCTAAAACAATTTCTTGTTAAATATTTAACTACATCCGACTGCGTGTGGATTTGTCAAGGTCCCACGAGTTTAAAAAGAAACAAAAGTCACAAAACCCCAAGCAGCATAATGAAATAAAACTGCCCCTAGGTCTCAAAACAATTTTAAATATAGGTAGAGTAGTTGATGCTCACCTTCCAAACAGGGGAACATAACGCAGGCTGCCCCAGCCGGCTACTCCGGATGGGGCATCCAGCTGCAGATGTGAGATATTTCCATAATGTTTTTTTAAACTTGCCCGGGAGAATTGAGGGAAAAGAAGATCACTTTGGAAGACTGCATGAATTGCGGTGACTTTGCCCCTTGAGTGGAATACTCATGCCTTGCCGAATGCCATTTGTCTTGCAGATTGTGACGAGTTTAACCAGTGTGGGACCTGCGTCACATTTGGGCAGTGCCATTGGATTAGGAACTTCACACTTTGGAAGGTCGGTGACTTTGGTTTTGTCAGCGGCAGAGAAAAGATGATGGCAGAGATCTATGCCAACGGTCCAATCAGGTGAGTGGGCATATTCAAGACCTCACAAGAGAGCCTCAAGTTGGGCTACAAGTTGACTTTCATTTTGTGCACCCTATTTGAATGTTGGGGGTAGCCTGATCCACAGTTTGTGTCCTAGACAGTTAAACACACAGTGAAAGTGTGAATTAAAAGACGCAAATCTACATCTCCACTCCAAGCATCACTTTGGAGCAGCAACCTCTGCATTTTAAGGGAGTAGTAATGAGTTAAAAGTTGTAGGCTATCACCAGATTAACCCAGATCAAACAGCAGCTCAAAACTCTGTTGAACTAGCCTCCCAATTGAGACCTACACCAGACACATGCATTGAAACATTCAGAAAGGTAACGGCTTGTTGTGCATTTGAAGTACTGAAGCGTCCTGCT
Source organism: Ambystoma mexicanum (assembly GCF_040938575.1). NCBI lineage: Eukaryota > Metazoa > Chordata > Amphibia > Caudata > Ambystomatidae > Ambystoma > Ambystoma mexicanum. The sequence goes on from NC_090925.1 coordinate 384,916,899, forward strand.
CTTACTCCTTCCCAACTTGTTGGGCATGCCTGGAAACAGCTTCTGTAAAAGAGGATGTTATCCCTTTAAGAGTTTTAGAATGGGGCTGATGGACTCTGGCCCCCCTCTGCGAGCTGGCCCCACATCCCCTCCACCTGTACATCACCAACAGTTACCTCCCAATTCCTGCTTTTCTGCCCAGTCGGGTGGATTGGGGAAGAGCTTCCCCATCCACCTGACTTTTTTGACCCGCGTATTCTTCTTTATGTCTCCCTACCTTGAGGGGTCTATTTTGATTTCCAATATTCACCTTCCACCCCACACATGCGGTGGAAAACCGCTCTCAAGCTGCACATAAGATGCAGTAAGCACTTCAAGCGGACAGCTTTCACAGACCCTGCGTGCCCTGTGTTTGGTGCTTCCATCTGTTCAGTACCTACCAGTTCTGTGTTGTTGCTATCAGATCGCTGAGAAGTTGTTTAATCTCCATGCTCAAGAAGCGTCTGGTACCACAAGCCACGTATACTTTGGGCAGGGATGGTAGCCTTTGCATCCCTGTGATATGAGGTAATAAAAAGGTGAAGGCATGGTCTTCCACTGCCTGTTCAGGAGTTCACTCTGGGTGTACGCATCTGAGAGTACAGCTTGGTGAAAAGCTCCACATCGCAAGGCTTGGCCATCGGTACCAGACAACCCTTTCACTCCGGACAAGGTTCGAAAGGTACTGGAGAGGGGCTGTTTCTGCCTCGGCACCGTCCCGAACAGGGAAAGGTCACTCAGAGAACTGCAAGTTCAGAAGAAGGTGGATCCTAGCTCCCTGCGTTCAGAGGTGGAGTCTGGCCAAGCAGGCTACAGGGTACCTAGATCCAATACTTTGATAAAAAGAAGCATGAAATCTTCCAAGCCACCCCATGTGAGGAAAGCCATAGGCCTCATTTAGCACTGGGCTCGGTAGTGTCTGAAGATTCTTCAAAGCACAACAAACAAACACTAACACTGTCACTCTTCCAAATCAGAGGACAAGGGAAGCGCCTTAACAACCTTTAGGAACTTCTGTTGGAAAAGAGCGTCTCCCTAGTTCTAGTTCTCTCCACCTGACAATCTTCCCTCACCCTTTGTTACTGATTTTCTTAAACACTGTACAAGTCCCGAAACCAGTGGTACTCCTTCCCTGCCTAGGTCCGAGATCCTGGTATTGGTTGACTCCTCCACGTACCATATGGCCTTGTTGGAGTAAGTCGACTGCAAGCACTCAGTGCCATCTTTAGATATGGTTCAGTCTTCTTTCAATGCGGTCATGCATGCGGTAATAAAACACCATTCATAGAAAACAGCAGCCATTCTGAAATGGAGGTTTAGCGCCGCGCTGCAGCCAGGGCAGTAGGCCCTGGCCAAGAATATAGAAATAAGTGTGTGCATGAGGGTTCGGGTTACAGCATAGGGGGCAGTGAGAAAGACCAAATCAGCGGAAATTCAAAAGCCTCTCATTGTCTCATATTGTTAGCACATGTATCCTAGAAGGAATGCGCCCTGCAAAGCCATGAGGGGGCCAAGAGCTCCCTGTGAGAGGTTATCCCACGAGAAGGAGGGCACAAGCCTACGACCTTCACCAGTCTAAACTAAGTCATAGTGCCTGTCTGCCCCCATCCCAAGACACCTGCATTCCAATGTACCTGCCAGCCCCAGACCACCTACCATAAAACTGTTATATCTTCAATCTATTGGGAAGATCAGAAAGACTGGTTCACCACATCCTGGATCCCTGTAATTTGTGCTGTGAGGTGCCACATCATCGGCAAACAGGCCTATTTTGTGGTATGCCCCTGCCCATCGGACTCAGCGGATCTCCCTGTTCTACCTAATCCGATGCACAAAGGGTTCCAATTTCAGCGCAAAAAAGACCAGGGACAGAGGGCATCCCTGCTTTGTTCCTCTCCTTATTAAGAATGGGTCAAACAGCCTCCCGTTCACCTTAACCTTAGTCTGGGGATTCCGATAATTGCCTTGTATCATCTTCATAGTGCGGTCCTAACTCTACCTTCCTCAGTGTCTGTTCCATGAACACCCGGTTGACTCGGTCGAACGCCTTCTCGGCATCTAGCATCATCAGGCAGGCAGGTTTTGCACCTGCCCTCCTTCCCGCCTCATCTATAACGTGGAGCACCCTTCTTATGCTCCACGTTAAGTACTCCGACCTTTAATAAACACTGATTGGTCCTACTTCACTAGACCCTGTAGTAACCCTTCTAACCTTGCCGCTAGTACTCTTGTGTATAATTTAGCATCTATGTTGATATGGGGCGGTACGAAGAGCACAGGTATGGGTCTTGCCCCGGCTTCGGAATGAGAGCGATGTGTGCCATGTTCATAGATTGCGTTATCTCCCCAGTTTCCCTAAACCAATTGAACACCTTAGTGATGACTTTGGCAAGTAATTCCCTAAATGTTGTATAGAATGCTGCCGTTAGTCTGTCCTCCCCCGGGCTTTTGTTTCCCTGCAGCCGCGCAATCACTCTTTGCATGCTATGGGTTCCTCTAGCTGTTCTATTTGCTAAGAGGTTAATCGTGGCCCAGCCCAACCTGCCAGGTATGCCTCCTGTTGTCCCCCCTTCGCCGGTTCCTCCCGATATAGCCTCTCGTAGAATTCTCTCACTACCCTAGGTTTGTCCCCCTCTGTTCCCACTTACCGGTCCCCTCTGTTTTCCAAGGTGTCTATAAAGGCTTTATGTTCCCTGGCCCTTATCTAGCACGCCAGCAACGTCCTCACCTTGTTACCATGCTCATAGAACCTCTGCCTGCTTCTTAGTAAGGTGCTCTCCACCGTCCTATTAGTTATCTGCTTGAGTTGCCCTCTCGCATGAGCTAGTCTCCTGGTCACTTTGTTTCCCTCTCCTTGTGCATCTTCTGTAGATCTCGTATCTCCTCCTCCAGTCTCCCCTCTGTTTCTCTTCTTGCCTCACGTTTTTCTTTTGCAACCCTTATGAATTGCCCTTTTATACACTGCTTGAACATGTCCCATCTCTCTCCCGGGTCTTTACATTCACCTCCCTCATCCTCCATGAGTTTGCGTATCTCGTTTTCCATTTGCTGCCCCACCTCACGGTCTCAAAGGATGTATTTTTCTAACCTCCATCCCCCTCGTCCCTCTCTGCTTCTGCCCTCCCTCCCATTCCAGTGAGATCAACGTGTGATCGGATATTGTCATACTTCCAATCTCTGTTCTACTGGTTTTTAGGACTACCCCTCGCGTTGCCATAGTCAATTTGAGAGTATGTTTTATGGGCGTGTGAGAAGGAATAATCCCTTTCTTGTGGGTGGTGCGTCATCCATACACCATTTACCCCCTTTTCTTGGAGTCATTTGAGCAAATGGTTGGACATAATCCCTGTCTCGGGCCCCCTGACCTGTTCTGTATGGGGTCTGCTGCAAGAGTAGAGCCCCCTTATATAATTATTTCCCCCTCCCCAAATTTACTGAGCTCTTCCAGGAACCGGTCGAAGAATCCCTCCTGCTCCTGATTGGGGGCCTATACTGATGCCAACATGCATGTATGGCCCTCATTTTCCCTTTGATCAGCACATACCTCTACTCTGTATCTCGCTTTACCTTGACCCTTTCCATTTGTATAGTTTTATGCAAGAGGATTGCCACCCCTGCTCGCTTAGTCCCAGCTGTGGCGTGGAATTGAAATGGGTAGTTCCTTTTACGCAGTCGTCCCTCACCTCCCTTTGACAAGTGCGTTTCCTGTCGGCAGACTATTACTGGCCCCTCGGTCAATCTCCCTTAGAACAGTTGCCCTCTTATTAGGGCTGTTGAGTCCCCTTACATTCCATGAAATTAGTTTATACATCCCTTCTCATCTCGAGTTTCCCTCTGTTGCCCCGGCACCCCCTGTTCCCGCTGATCGGTTGAGCTTCCGTCCTGTAGTATCTTGCCATCCCTCCCTCCAACTTGTGATTATCCCTGGATCCGTTGTCCAGGTTCTTGACGTGGTCCCCTCCTGTGAACCGTGGATAGCTTGCCCCTCCTCCACCCGCTTGCATAAGTCCCCTCACTGTACCCCCCCCCCCCAATCAGGCTATATTCTAGTCCTTGTGTTCTTTGTAGTGAGCTACTTCCCGGGTCACTATGCTCACAGTCAAGTCGTCTTGTGCTTCCTTGTAGTACACCCTTCAGGCCTGGCTTGTGCCACATCTGATTTTTCTCCGAGTAGGTTTTCGCACTGTCCCCTCTCATCTTGCCTGTGCCATCCCCAGGGCTCTCAGACAGTCCTCCACCTGGGACACAGTCTTTTCAACGTTGCCCATACAAAGTTGCAGTCTCGTCAGGATGAGCCACCTATATCTCATTTTCCTCTTGTTCAGTTCTTCCATAAGTGGTTTGAAAGACCACCTCCTTGCCAGTGTAGCTTGGGATAAGTTGTCGAAGAGCTGGACTTCACACCCCCGCACAGAGACCTTCCCCTTCTTCCTGGCCACCCCTAGCAGCTACGCTTTGTCCTTGTAATTATGCATTTTCACTAATATGTCCCTGGATCTCGCTCCTTGGTCGGTGCTCCGGATGCCCACTCTGAGTGCCGTTTCTATCTCCATACTTCAAGCTGGATCTCCCTCCACTAGCTTCTCAAACAGTTCTTGACTGCAGCCTTCCAGGTCCAGGCCCTCCACCAGGTCTTTAATTCGAACATTGTCTCTCCGCAATCTGTTTTCTAAATCCTCATATTTCTTCTTCAGTGCCCTTATTCTCTCTTCCTCCTCCTGCGTCAGCTGTGACCATTCGTTCCCTCTTGTATCTAGCTCCGTCAGACGTTCTTCCATTTCCATTACCCGCTCCCCAACGGAGTCAATATCTTTCCGGTTGCTTGTAATGGCCTGTGATAGTTCCTCTCTAATGCTTGCTCCTTCTGCCTTAACAGTTTCCGTGAGCTCGCCTTTGAATTGGACCAGTGCTGCCGGAAGGTCCTCTTTTGTGAGCGCCATTCCCGTGTTGCTGTGGTCTTTCGAGTTTCCAAAAGGAAGCTTAGTTTGAATATGTTCCTTGTGATGCTTTTCTCCTTCCCACTCTTCTGTGTTAGTGTTCTTCTTCTTTGGTCCCATCGACTTTCCTTTATTCCATTCCTGTGGGTGCCTCTGGTTGCAGTCCCCCCCAGTATTCTGTTGCTCTTCATCTTCCTGCAGCTCAGTTGTCATCCCCCTTCTCCCTCCGGCCCAGCCCTTTGCTCTTAGGTATTCCCTCCGATCATTCCCCCTGTCCTTCCTCTTCATCGGATCCCCTCCCTGTCTGCTCCGGGGCCGCTCACCTGGTGGCCCCTGGGTTCTCCTTTGCCTCACCATTGCTAGCACCAGTCGCTGCCCCTTTGCTGCCTCTTGCATTCGCCTCTCGAATCAGTGAGGATCCTTCACTCTCTGGTCCTGCACCTGATGGACCCTGGTGCCTCTATTGCTCCTGGGCTGGGCCACACTGAAATGAGCTCTTGGTGCTCACCACTTTTCCAGACTCTCCTGGCTCTCAGGGAATCATGCTATTTCCTGGGCTTGGGGGGGGGGGGGGATCTGTTGTGCACCGTGTTCATCCAAATGCATTCAGGCCTATCTCAGTTTACCAGGTTTCTTCAGTCAGTTATAGGATATGGGCCTATGGGGCCCCCTCTTCATCACTGTAGCAGCCGTCTCCGACTTTCCCTTCTCCCACCATGCTCTTGTAGGCTGGGTGTGTGCCTGTGCTCCCTCTTGCTGTCTTTCACCCCTTTTGGGCCAGACTCCTCCTCACCTGGATTCTCGCAGCTATACTCGGGTAGCTCCGGTCCTCCTCTCTCTCTCGCGACTTCCGACCAGCTGCTCTCCGCTCCAATGTCTATTCTTTAGCTCCTCACCTTGGGCCGGTACGGCTCAGATGGGATAATCCTCCCCAGTCCGGTGCCTTCTTCACGTCGCCAGCCGCTCCGTCCCTCCTCCACAGCAGCGGTCGGCTCCCAGGATCGTCTCTGGCTCCTCCTCTAAAGGTAGTTCCTCTGCCCCTGGCTACCGCATTCACCGGTCCCGGCGACTGTCTTTGCGCTGGCTGAGTTGCTCCTCACAGCAACTGGGGCCCATGGTGCTGTTGGGCAGGTCCTAGGTGTTGCGGTCCTCTCCAGGATCTCCCACCTTCCACATATACTGGTTTCATACCTCTTTGCCCGCACCTACGTTCCTCGCTGATCAGCCATGCAGTGCTCTTCACACGCCTGCTTCCTCTTCCAGCCTGCAGGATCCCAGTGCTGTGTCTCTCTGCCTGGGTCCGCCTCGCTCCGCGGAGCTAATGAGAGCGTCTCACCATTTTTTCACCCCGGGCCTTCTCTCCGCAGCAGCTTTCTCCTCCGACCTCATGGGACCTCTCTCTTTCAGTGGTCGGGATGCCTCGCCTCCTCTCTGCGCGGTCTCCCCACTATACGCTTAATCTTTCTTTCTCTTGTCAAGTGTGTCTGATGTCGAAGTCTCTCTTATTGCCACGGGTCAGGACAGAGCTCCACTATCCCACGTCCACTTAGCCCGCCATCTTGGCCACGCCCCATCCATATGAGTTATAATGATCTAAAATTGAATGATTTCCACTGCCCTAGTGCTAGCAACCCCAGACTATACTCAAGAATTGTGCCTGTTCTCTCACTCCATTGGCTAAATGACAGCCGTACTTACCCAGAAAAGCACTATGGGCCACAAGCCATTGGCCTATTACAGTGGATTGCTGGATTCAGTCATGTAGGGCCTATTCCTTTGCAAACAGGCGATTGCTGCTGCTGCTGCAATTGCAATAGAAAAGAGTTCCACAATTACTATGGGGTGTTTCATGGCATTGTACGCGGAGCATGCAGTATTCACCATGCTAGAGCGTTATAAATCTACATCGACTACACAGCGGGCTTCCGCATATGAGATAATTTTGTCTAGCTCAAACATTCACATAGTGCGGTGCAGGACAGTGAACTCTGCTACATTTTTAACAGAAACGTGCACGGAGGAAGACCTTACTCAACATGATTGACACTTTTGAGGGATAGGAGGAAGCCATACCTAAAGCGAAGGGCAGACCACTTGCGGGGGGTGGTACTTTTTGTTGATGGTTCAGCAACTACTGACAAGGGAACGTGCCAGAGACATACGGGTGCGGCAGGCGGCTGCCTAGTGGACGGCAAGTACAAGACACTAGGGCAGAAAAGGTTCCCCATGCATTACTCAGATCAAGCAGCAGAGCTAATTGCGCTCATTGAAGCGCTTCCTGCTTCTTAGGGGTGTCGTGAGACTATCCAGATTCTGCAAAAGGCCCCACTATAGTGCATTCTAGGCTGGCAAGGTGTAAAAGAAGGGACTTTAGGAGAGCCGACTCCTCCCCTGTTCAACAAGTTAATTGATGCCCTTTCTCAGCCCCCCATGATATGATATTTATAACGCGCCTATACACAAGTGTTTCAAGGTGCGGCAAGGGAGAGGGAAGACAGAGACAACGATCTTACAAGGTCAGGTGACATTGAAATCGCGCAAGTGCAGGAAAGGGGGTTAAGGGAAAGTGCGGGGAGGAGCAGTACATAGGATCAACAGTAAAAAAATAAATAGAATGAATAAAAACAATGGGTAAAAAGTGTGGCCAGCTTGTGGCAAGTGCAGGGGTGAGTGCAGACATCAAGTGTCAGGAGCTGGTAGGGATACAGTAACAGCCCCAAAGTGCAGGGGATATCTGGGAGGCAGTGCAGGTGTGCAGCTGGCGGGGGAGGGGACCTGGGCCCGAGGTCAAAGGGTTGCAGGTGACCAGTGCAGTTTTATTCAGGGGTTCAGCAGGGGAGAGGAGGAGAGACAGCAGAAGCAAAGAGGAAGGTCTTGAGGTGCTTCCGGGACCGGAGATGGTTCTCCTCAAGTTGCAGGGAGGCTGTTCCAGAGGGAGGCCCCAGCCGAGGAAAGAGATCTACCACCAACTTGTTGCTTGGAGAAGCGACTGACCCCGAGGGAGTTGGAGGCGGACGAGCGAAGAGTTTGAGAAGGAAGATATTTAGGAAGAGTGAGTTGAAGGTATTGAGGCCCCAGGCCACAGAAGGCCTTGTGGACAATGCAGAGGGGTTTGAACTTAATCCTCGCAGCCACTGGGAGCCAGTGCAGAGATTTCAGTCCTGAAGAGATACGATCCCTGGGCTTGAGACCAAGGACAAGTCTCGCAGTCCTGTTCTGGATGAGTTGCAGAGAGTAGAAGCAGGAAAATTTAGAAAGACTGTTACAGTAGTCCAGCCTAGAGAGAATCGGAGCTCTGCAGACGGGGAGCTTCTGGGGGAAGGAGAGGAAAGGAAGAATACCTCGGAGGAGGTGAGCTGGTAGAGTGACTTCTTAGAGACGTCAGAGATGTGAGGAGAGAAGGAGAGTGTGGAGTCGAAGATGACTCAGGTTTTTAGCCTCACAGGTGGGAGAAGGAAGAGGGCCAAGAGAGGCCGGCCAGAGAGCGATAAGAAAGGAGGGAGCTTGTCTGCCGATGAGGAGAATCTCAGTCTTACTGTCATTAAGGCAGAGATAATTGGCGGCACACCACTCCTGGATAGCGGACAGTTAGAGAGGAGAGAAGCAGAAGAGGTGGCGGAAGGGACCCTGAAAATGAACTGAGTGTCATCCGCATAGCACTGAAAGTTTGGGCAGAGCAGCAATGCGGTGGGCAAGAAGTGCCAGGTATTGGTTGAACAGCCAGGGAGAGAGGTTAGACCCCTGGGAAACACCACGGGTAGAGATAGAAGAGAGGAAGGACCCAAGTTGGACCTGGGAGGGTCGATCGGAGAGGAAAGAGGTCAGCCAAGCCAGGGCCTGATCGGTGATACCCAGGTTATCACAGAGACGGTTGAGCAGAATGGGATATTTAACCGTGTCAAAGGCAGAAGAGAGATCAAGTAAGATGAGGAAACATGGGGTATTGGAGTCAAGGTTTGAGGGCAGGTCTTCACGGATTTTCAGGAGAGCAGTTTCCGTGCTTCTGGCAGCTCTGAAGCCAGACTGATGGTCATGCAGACAACCAACCGAATCAGTGTGAAGATTAACCTGGGAGATGGCCAGCTTTTCCAGGAGTTTGCTCAGGAAAGGAGTGATGGATATCGGGCAGTACTTAGGGCAGGAGGGGTCGGATAAGGGTTTTTTAAGCAGAGGGAAGGGGGAAAACTCCAGTGGCGAAGGAGTGGTTAGAGAAGTCAGCCAAAGCAGGCACCAGAGTGTCACTGTGGTCCTTTATGGTTTTAGAGTAACAGGGGAGAACTTGTTTTGATGAGACTTTCATAGATCGAACTTGTCTAGAAACCTTGTCAGGGGAGAAAAGGGGAAGGCAGAGAAGGAGAGAGGAGGGGTGGCCACAGAGGGGCCAGAGGAAGAGCAGGGAGTAGAGGGAGGAGGGGGAGAGGAAGAGAGAGTAGAGGATGTCCTGAGTTTTAGAGATTACATGAGAAGCCAGGGCCATGCAAAAAGCCTTGGAGGGGATAGGAGAGGTAGAGACTGCAGCAGGGTTGGCCAGCTCCATGCAGATTTTAAAGAGTTCGGCCAAGTTGTTGGATGCTGCAGAGACACAGGCTTGGATGAGGGCTCTCTTCTTGGTGCGGACAGAGCGCTGGTATTGCCTTTGGAGCAGGCGGCAGGCCAGTTTGTCAGAGGATGTACATGAAGCACAACATTTCCTCTCAGCCACCCTGCACTTGCACTTAAGGTTGACACGGTCAAAGTCATACCAGGAATTGCACTTGGCTGTGGGCTTCAAGCGGATCCTTATGATGGGCAAGAACATCAAGAGTATCAGATATAGCAGAGTGGAGCATAGAGAGGGCTGCGTCAGGGTGTGAGTCAGCCGAAGGGGGTGGGGGGTGAGAAAGTGGCAGCGGTGGTCGGTGGACGGCAGTCAAGTGCACCGCCCATACCAAATGATACGGACAAAGTTTCCCTCGGTAACCAAACAAGCTGCACATCTCCCTGTGCCCAGTACAGTGATAGCACGGGATGACAGCAATTGCCAGCACTTTACAACTCGTTACCAATTGCACAAATCATTGAATTACAGAGCCGCGCCCAACAGAAAGAGAAGTACATGTGGCAAAAGAGAGGACGTAGACCGTCCCCTACAGACCTGTTGTGGCAGTCGGAAACAACAGGCAAAGCAGTAACAGGGGGGTCTTCAGATGTCCGGCAGGCCCCTCATGTGGCACCCCCCGCACAAGAAGGGTCAACTTTAGAAGTGTGAGAACAGTAAGACAAACTGATCTATTGATTTCACGGTTTCCTAGGAGCATACCTATACAACTATAACCTGCAAAAAAAAAAAAGGATTTTATGGAACCATTTTTAATGTGGTTCTACAACCTATCTACCTCCAATAATAATAAAGCTGCTCTGCACGATCTGCACTTTCTTTTCACCTCTGCCTTTACTTCTGCAATTTTTTCTCTTTTTTTCCACAAAGTCAACACAAATGCATAAAAATGCTTTCGGAGCGTGTATACCTCCTAAATCTCATCAACATCCTACAGTATCTATGTTTTCTTCTACCTATATTTGTGTAATGCATTGTGTAGTTAGATTGTTTGGTATATATGTATGTTTGGAATAGGAATATATTTGGTATTTATTTTATATGGGGAGGGGACAGGGGAATTAGCCAGGTTACTCACAGAGGTGACCACCTTACTCCTAGTCCATAGTCCACTTTCCTCCATACTTATGGGACATCTCTCCATCCTGTGGGACGGGACCGGAGCACTTCGTAAAAAGCATCAAAACATTTTGCAAAAATGTGTCCTTCCTCTTTTTCTTGCGCGGGGCCCGGCACGCAGCCGTAACTCCACCCACCTTGGCTCCGCCCTGCGCATCGCCCATCAGTCCTTTTCTATCGGCAGTTCTAAGACCTATTAGCAATAACAGAGGAACCTTATTAGAGGGGACGGTGGGCAGGCGTATGGAGGAAAGGGCACTATGGACTAGGAGTAAGGTGGTGAGTAACCTGGTTATACTCCTACGTCCCGTCCCCTTTCCTCCATACTTATGGGAGATTCCCAAGCACTCCTTACAGGAACTACGGGTGTATGGAAACACCCCTTACTGAAACAGGTTCTTCAGCACAGCCTGACCAAACTGAGCATCAGCTCTTGAGCTCATGTGAAGACAATGCTTACAAAAAGCAGATGGGGAGGCCCAAGTAGCTGCCCTAGCGATGGACTCCCAGGAGACATTTCTGAAAAGCAGCCGCGGCTGCCTTGCCCCGCACCAGGTGTACATGAATACCCTTAGCAGGCTTCACCCCTTGGACGGTGAAAGACTCCGTAATGCAGGCGGCGATCCACCGAGAAATAGTCTCCTTAGATGCCCGCTTACCCTGAGGGTTACCTAAAGTCACAAACAGTTGAGAACTCCTAAGCTCAGATGCTCTGTCCAGATAGAACTTAAGAGCCCTTCTGACATCGAGACAATGCAGAATCCTTTCTGCCTCTGAGGTAGGGTTTGGAAAAAAGACCAGCAGGGAGATCGACTGATTCAGATGGAATTCAGATACCACCTTCGGCAGGAAAGCAGGATTCGTTCGTAGGACTACCTTATCCTTGTGAAAGACCAAAAAGGGATGCTCCACCGACGAGGCCTGGAGCTCACTCACCCGCCTTGCTGACGTAACGGCGACCAAAAAGGACACTTTCCAGGATAGGTACTTGAGGTCCACCGTGGCCATTGGCTTGAAAGGACTATGACAACGCCGTCATGACTACATTTAGATCCCACGACGGGTGCAGCCTACCAATTGGAGGATAGAGGCGTGTCAAGCCTGCAAAATGCCTTTTAACCACTGGGTTACTCGGAGAGTAAGAGCATTGGTCCGTAGAAAGGTAAGCGGAAACCGCTGAAAGGTAAATTCTGCATGACAGAACATGGACACCCGACTCTGCTAAGAAGGATACAAAGGACAAAACTGTGTCAATTGTAGCCCCCCCTTGGGTCCAACTGCTTTTCCAAACACCAATGACAGAACCTGAGCCATTTACTTCTGTACTGGGACCTAGTCGAGGGTTTCCTGGCTGCCAGGATAATACGCATGTTATCCGCAGACAAGTTAAGATGTTCTAAAGATTTGAACTCTGGCACCATGCCGCCAAGCTGAGCGATTGTGGGGAGGGGTGCCACATCTGCTGTTCCCCTTGATGAAGAAGATCGGGGGTCACTGGTAACCTGATCGGTGGATACGCCGACAGGTATTGAAGTTCTGAGAACCAAAACCTGGCCGGCCACCACGGGGCTATGAGTAGAAGGGAACAGTTCACTGAGTTCTTCAGCTTCCAAATTGCTTGGTGAACTAGAGGCAGAGGCGGGAAGGCACAAGCTCTCATGGTGTGCCATGGAATCTCGAGAGCATCCCCCAGACAGGAGGCTCCCAGCCCCCCTCTGGAGGCATACTGAGGAAGCTTCTTGTTTACCGCCGTAGCGAAGAGGTCCACTCCCGGTGTGCCCCAACGTAAGAAAATCCATGAGAGGCCCTCCGCCTTCCACTCTCACTTGTAGCTGACCACTGTCCGCCAGCTGAGGGCATCCGCTGTGACATTCAGCTGGCCCGGGATGTGCACTGCAAGCAGCCAAACACCATAAAGCACAGCCCACTCCCAAATCTGGAAGGACAGGGCCACGAGAGGGGGAAGAGACTTGGTTCCCCTTGCTTGTTGATGTATTAAATCAACACCACATTGTCCGTGCATATGCGGACCACCTTGTTGGCTATGATCGGTCTGAACGCCCTGAGCGCTAGGAAGATCGCCAGAAGCTCTTAATGATTTATGTGGAGGAGCTTGTCCTGAGGCGACCAGAGATCCGAGACCTGAAGAGGATCCAACGTCGCACTCCACCCCAGATCTGAGGAGTCCGTCGTGATCGTCACCGTAGGAGCCGGGTCCTGGAACCCTGCACCCACCAACAGGTTGCTGAGAGATGACCACCACTCCAGGTCCACTCATGGAAGCCGGAATCATTATCAACTTGGAATCCGGGTCCACAGCCTGACGCCAAGAACTCCGAAGAGCCATCTAAGTCCGCCTCATCTTGAGACGAGGAAGAGCCAACACGCACGAGGCCATGAGGCCCAGAAGCCTCTGGAACCACCAGGCCAACATGCTCTCCGACTGCGCAAACATCTGACACGTGGCTAACAGACCCGCCATTCTGTCCCCGGTCAGGTACACTCTGCAATCGATCATGTTCCAGCGTAAACCCAGGAAAATCAAGTCCTGCGAGACGCCATGGAAGATTTCCGCCAGTTCACTGACAGCCCAAGATGCAACAGGAGCTGAAGGAGAGACTGAAAATTGCACGTTACTTTCAACGGGCAAGGACTGCGTAAGAGCCAGTCATCCAAATACGGATACACATGGATACCCTGCAGATGAAGATAGGCCGCAATCACCGACATCATCTTCGTGAAGACACGCGGCGCAGAGCTGAGGCCAAAAGGAAGCACTCGAAACTGGAAATGCTCCTCTCCCAAAGAGAAACAGATATCTCCAGTGTGGATTCCTAATCAGAATATGCATTACGCATCCTGAAGATCCACCACGCAGAGCCAATCGCCCATCTGCAAGGAGGCCCATATCTGGCTGGGCGTGATCATCTTTAATTTCTCTTGGGGTAGGAAAAGATTGAACTGGGAAAGGTCTAGGATGGTGCGCAGGCCAGCCTGGTTGGGTTTGGGCACTGTAAACAGCCGGGAGTAGAAGCTCTCCCCTTGCTCCCCAAGGGGAACGGGTTCTACAGCTCTGAGGTCCAGAAGTTTCTGAACCTCGGCTTTGAGGGAGGGCGATCCCAAGAGCTGAAAAGGAGGGTTGAAGGGTGGGGAAGGTGGTAGGGGTAAGCGGAAGCCCGCCCGAGTGACTGACAAGACCCATCTGTCTTCGGTGATGGTCTGCCACGCCTCCCAATAAGACGCAATGCGTTCTCCCACCGGGGTCTCGTGCGAGCGCGGAGAACCCTCATTTTGTAGGTTTTTCGGTGGTGTTGCCACCTGAACCTGAGGAGGCGGCTGAGGAGCGGTAGAAAAACCGAGTCCGTTGTTGCCTCCGGCGGTTATTACCCAAAGGGGTATCCACTCTGCAAGATTTCCGGTCTAGGAAGCCCCTAAAGCCAGAGGAGGGTCGACTTTGCGACAACGGCTTCTGGGTTTTAAAAGGGGTTTTAACAAGGACCGACAAGAACTTAGCTGTCTGAGTGCTATCCTTCGTCTTGGTCAGCTCTACATCTGTTGTAGAATGAAAGAGCTCCTTAGCATCAAACGGAAGGTCCAACACCTTGTCCTGTACTTCCATTGAAAATTTGGTGGCATGCAGCCACGCCTGTCATGAGGTATCAACCCCCAGCATAAGGCCCCGAGCCGAGGTGTCTACGTGATGAGCCGCAGCCTCCAGAGATCCTCGGCCAAGAACCTTGCGTCGGATAATCCCGCTTTAAAGTCTTCCAGCTTCTCGACCCGGATGAACTCCTCAAACTCCGACAGACCTTTCCACACCCGCATATTAGCCCCCTCTAACACCAGTTCGGCATTGGCCTGCCGGAGCTGCAAGGCCGAGTTGGTGATAATCTTCCTGTCCAGAGTGTGGCTTTTCCCAGACCCTGCGGACCTCGGCCAGAACGTCCTTCTGCAAGAACAGGCCGGTACGCTCCAAAGGAGACAGGGTGAACGCCCCAGAAAGCATGCCCTCCTGCGGGAACGGGTGCCTCGGGCACCAGAACATCCAAGACGCACATCATGTCCAGTACCCGGTCATGAAAAGCTCTAATAGAGCGGGGCAGGTCCTTGTTGTCCTGATCGCCCTGCGCGTCATCCGACAGGTCAGGATCCTGCTGAGCCGTGTCAGGCGCTGCCTTGTCCACGGCGGACAATGGAGGCAAAAGCGAAAGAGTAGCAGAAGGCACCGTAGGTAAAGGGGGTGCCGGCAGAACCACTGGAGGAATGGGTGGAGTCGGAGGTGCAGGTGAACATATTTCTCTGAAAAGCCCTTTGAAATATTCCCTCATGGGGTCGGTACGCATAAGCGTCTGAAATTTGCTGAAAAAGGCTTCCTCCGAGGACTATTTCGGAACCGGAGGAGGCCTCTCATGAGGAGGATAATTCCAGGGACGTAACGGGGAAGGTTGCCACACCGGCCCATCTCCCGAAGTATCCACAAAAATCAAAGGTGCCAACCCCACAGGCAACGAAACATTGTGCGGAAGGGGCATCGAGCATTCCATTCATAGACTGGCCGAAAAGGATGTCACAAGGAACTCTAGGTTCACCCCCAGAGTGTAACGCTCACCTGGCTCCCACGGAGGCGCTGGTCTAGTCTGGGTTGCTGTGGCCTCTTCAAGCGTGATGCGCAGAACTCAGACCACCGATTGAACAGGACCCCCAAATCTTGCTTGTCTGGCCCGTAGGAATATCCTTCTGCAGATGAGAAAGGGGATTAACTGTCTTCAGAATAGTGTGTTTGCTCCCCCTTTTCCCCTTCGTTCTTCTCTGACTTCTTCCAAAACCCCCGGTTTAAGCTCACTTTATGGTTTGGAAGGATGAACTCTCCATCCTGCTTCTGGTGCAGGGGCGCGCGTTCGTCCAGTTACTTCACTGGTTTTCAGAATGGCGCTGGCAAAATCCACTTGACTTTTCTGAGCGATACGCCGTAAGTATGAAGATTCAAAAGTTCAAGTGTGAGCCTCTTTTTATGTTGTCTTCCTAACCTGTGATCTGTCCTTTATTTTCAGGTGCAGAACGAAGGCGATGCGTTGAGGGGTTAAATTGCCGATGGTAAAATCAGGTGAGTTAGTGATGAGGGCGACCCCTCTAAATGTCTTTATAATTCCCCAGTAATGTCTTTTGTCCTTTCCCCATAGGGGCCGGGGTGCGGTACCTGCCAACGAAGCGGTGCCGACCCGAAATGTGGAATGGTTCACCAAGAAAAGCCGGTAAGTATTATGGCTGAAAATTCGGCTTTCCTCCTGTGTTCCCTCTGCTCACCTTTTGTCTCTTCTTCTCTCCCCTAGGTGCAGAGATGTGGCGACCGGTGCTGACAGCCGCGATGGAGCCGGGAGATGTCTCGAGAACAGGTGAGTGAAGCATGGCGCTGCAGCGAGCAATGCAATGCTTTTAAATGGAAGTCTTTCTTCAAGAATGCTGGCGTGAAGATTCCGGATGCAGGTAAGAAGTTTGAATAAGTTCTTGGTTTTCACCTTTCTCTTCTCTTCTTTCCTTACAGGTGTTCCAGGTTCGAGGCGGGCGTGGCTGGAGTCCAGGTGCAGGAGCAGACATGGTGAGCGTTCAGCTGCTGGGATGCAGAACAACGCGAAGCACGTGTGGCTGTCCGGGCGTGGCTTAAATAGCCTTGGAAGAAGTCCTAGGTAAGTATTCTTCCACAGCCCCACCCAAGTAACAAAATAGTCCCTTCAGTAAAATAGTCCCTCCTAAGCCTCATTTGGCTTGGGTCTTCATGCAGCATGGTCTGCATCAGGTGAGTATGCAGCATGGTCTGCATCAGGTAAGTGCACCAAACACTTTCCTTTATGAGCCTGGCGCCAGAACAGAGTCCAAAGAGCCCCTATAAGGGGCCGCTGGGCTTTTACCCGGGGGCATGATGCCTGCTCCCGGGGGTGCTGGGCCTGGCCTGGTGCTCCGGGGGTAGGCATCATGACACAGAGCCAATTCCTACACCTGAGGCCGATGGCGTAGTTGTAGGAGTAGCACCCAAAAGGGCCGCCGCGGACGTGGTGGGAACGACTGCCATTTTGTCATTACCTGAGGGGAACTGCAGCAAAAGAGGAAGTGAGGCAGAGGTTCCTGTCGATGGATCAGAGTTCTTAAGTTTAGCCTTAACGCAAAGAACCTCGGCAGAGCCGGTACTATGAGGCCTGGAATGTTTCTGCGACATACCAACCGCCAAATCAGCCTTCCCAGGAAGGACCTCGGCACTGCCGGTAAAAGAAGAATTTTCCTTCTTTGCCCCCTCAACAGATCTGGTGTCACCACAAGAGCGGGAGCGGTGAACCTTCACCGATAAGGCCTTGCCAGGCCTCTCAGAAAAGTTGGTAGCTTTAGCCTCTGTACGAGGGACCTCGGACCCAGGTCCGGTAACGCCTTACTAGCGCGGGCCTCGAACATACGTTCGGTAACACCAAGCCCAACCAAGGCCTCGGGGCGCACTCCGGTCTTATTTTTGAGGGAAGCCGATAGAGAGGCCTCAGAGCGACCTCCAATATCCCACGACTCAGTAGAACTGGGTCTACAGGCAGCCCCCACAGGAGGGGCCTCGGAGTGTGCTTCGGTATCTACAGGCCCCTTATGGAGACTCTCGGAGAAAACTCTGGTACCATTTTTAGGCCCAACGGGCACCTAAGGGCAATCCCCGGTGACAGAGCGATCAACGCCCCTCCCGGCTCGGTAAGAACCCAGAAAGGTGTCTCCCGGCCGGGGTGCTCTGAAAAGTAAAAAACTTACCGGGCGCTGCTTCTTTTCGTTGATAATCGCTTGAAAATGCGAAGGGGGAGTTCGTCAGAACACCTTCTCCCACCGCTCCAACCGACGTTGAAGAGCCCGGACCGAAAGGGAATCACAGTAAAAACAGGAGTCCCAACGGTGATCCGGACCCAAACACTCTAAAGAAAGAGGATGGGGATCCGCCCTCGCAAAGCATTGGTGACACGATGAACAATCGGGAAAGTCTAGTTTGAACGACAGACAGACTAGTACACGATCGCTAGCGAGAGCCAGAGAGGAAAAAGGGAAGAAAATCTTCTGCGGATGCAAGTGCGTCCAGTCCCGAACGAGCGGAGAAAAGGACTGATGGGCGATGCACGGGGCGGAGCCAAGGTGGGCAGGGCTACGGCCGCATGCCGGACCCCGCGCAAGAAAGAGAGGAAGGACACATTTTTGCAACATTTTTTGATGCTTTTTACAAAGTGCTCCGGTCCCGTCCCACAGGACAGAGAGATGTCCCATAAGTATGGAGGAAAGGGGATAGGACGTAGGAGTAAACTAATTACTTACTGTCAATAGTTGATCCCTGAATGTCAATATTTCTGCACAGAATGCCAATATTGCATCAATGAATGGGAGAATGGGGAACTACAAAACAACTGCCATTAACATGAACATCACCCAAGAAGAAAACGGAAATTTTACTAAACTTGCTATGTCGCTATTGTTCCCCAATATGTTTCCTAATACAATAGCATGTTTGACTGCATTTCAAAAGGTTTAAAAGGCAAGAGAAGAGAAACAAGTGCGATGAGTATAAAGGTGGGCTTGGATGTGATAGATGTGCAACACCCAGAATTGAGTAATAGATGGTACGCAGACATGAGCTTGGTGGTGAAAAAGAGGGTTAAGAGGAGCTGCTACATTTGTTCCTTTATACCACATGCGTCGGGCCCTCTCCCCCCAAGGTATTGATATGATATGATAGGTTATTCATAACGAGCTTAATACCCAGAGGTTTCTAAGCGCCGATCAGGGGATCGAACCTGTGGTGCTCCGTGTCTTCTTGCTTCCAAGGGGAGCACGATCCCCCTGAGCTATCCTACCGAGACTAAATCTCGCAGGAGAGTCAGTTTGTGGAGGCTCAATGTTGGGGTTATCTAACATTGCACAGACTGCAAATTACTTTTCAGGCACGTAGCATACAACTAGTGATGATGGACCCAGACGAGCAGTGGTGTGCCTGCAATCCCAAAAGTATACAGTGTTTACAAAGGCCATACCTGAAGTTGGAAGGTGTACAGATTGTGGAGAATAGATGGCAAGAGACTACAATGAGCTATACGTCAGGCCTTGTGGAATTTGGTGAAGAAGTTATCCAAAGGGTGGATGATGTGTGCCGAGAAAACTGGAATGAGCATGTGGCAAAGCTCACATGGATTGAAGCAATGGAAAAACCAGTGGGGGTGCAGAAGCAAGAAAAATATGAATTGTGTTTCTACAATGAGGGATGCGTCTTTGTGGGGGCCAACAACAAGACATTATATATCACAGACCTCAAAAAAGGGACGACAACTGTCGGACAGTTACTAGGTTTGTGGCCAGCAGGTGTTCTGCACTTCCCGCCACTATGGAGGGGCACCTACTTGCTGGCCTCACTACACTCCGCTCTCCTTGTGGTCACTGAAGCACACTTAATAGTGGGACCCCGGGGGCCTGCCCGCCCCAACGGGAGCACCAGTGTTAGAGCTTTCCACCATGATCCCGCCGCTACCCCCCATATTACATATCCTGCCAGAGAAGAAAAAGGACACATTGCGCAAGAGACAGAGATCCAATTATGTGTCTCAAAACTCATCACAGCAGCTCAAAAAAATACCAGATCAATACAGACTATATAAGAAGGAAGAGACATTCTTTGCATCGCTATTAATGCCAAGTGGCTTCCAAAGCCAAATGACTTAAAATAGTTTACTGGGAAGTGATACAGCTGGCAAATGACACCGAACAAGGATTGAATGCAATAAAGGCTGAGATGTGAGCAATCAGGCTGATGACACTGCAGAACCGCTACGTACTGGATTTGCTCACGGCAATGGAGGGAGGAGTCTGCAAAGAAATAGTCGATTCATGCTGCACATATATATACCCCCAATGATGCAGACAACGGGTCTCTTACACAAATAGAGGCCCTGCACACTCGTGGCACCAACATGCAAACAGAGTCCTAGGGTACAGGGATTGGGACCTTCTGAAAGGCGTGATGGAGGTGTTGCTTTGGGCCAAACAGCGAGCAACCAAGGCTCTATTCTGCTGCCATTGGAAGATATTTTGCAGCTGGTGCAGAGCACAAGATGTGGATCAAATTTTTTATGTGACACATTGAGGGTGTTGTCTTCTTTTTCATTTGGCAAGGCAGGGCCTTGAAGTCGCCACCAACAACAGGTATTTAGCGGCACTGTCTATCTTTAAGCGCATGCCAGAGCAAGGGTCGTTCCTTGGTGGTGCAATTTTTAAAAGGCCTCACCAAAACCTTCCCTCTGACATCCTTCGTGGTACCGGTGTGGTACATAAACTTGGTGGGAACTTCTCTTGTGGCTTCCTTTTTTGAACCATTGCATTTGTGTCCTCCGAGTCTACTATCTCGCACGACTGCCTTTTTGGTTGCCATTTCCTCACCCCGAAGTGTGAGTGAATTGCAGACCCTGTCATGTAAGCCACATTTTACAATCTTTGCCAAGGACAAGGTGACTCTTGGGAGTGAGCCCCTCGTTCCTTCCGAAGGTTGTCGCAGAAAATTTCGTTGACAGCCTTCTTTCCACCTACTCGTCCATCCGAGGGGGAAGAAAGGCAGCATGGGCTTGTCCCCAAGAGGGCTCTGATTTTTTTACATCGCCAGGACCAGCCAATTCAGGCGGTAAGATCAGCTGTTATTGCATATAGCGGCCCGAAAGCAGGCAAAGGAATAACAAAGCCAAGCATCTCTTAGTGGATAGAGCTTTGTGTTTCTGAATGCTACACCATAGCGGGCAAGGAAATCCCTGAAGGCTTAAGGGTGCACTTCACTAGGGGTGCAGCAGCTACCTCTGCTCTCCAAAGAGAGGTACCTGTAAAAGATATGTCAGGCCGCAACATGGTCCTCCATATACACATTCGCAAAACACTACTGCCTGGACACAGTATCCGCAAATGAGTCGTTTCGGCAGGGCTGTTCTCCAACAAGTGGTGACATAATCGCTATGGAGTTAATGATGATGATGTGTTATTTATATAGCGCCTTAATCCAAAGTGCTGTACAGAGCACATATTTACATACAATATCACCCAACTGAAATTGGTACTCATTTATCGACCTCAGAAGGATGAAAGGCTGAGTTGGCCTTGCCAGGATTCGAACCTGCGACCTACAGATAACGCTCAGATCGCAGCAGCGAGCGCTCAACCTGCTGAGCTATCTTAAGTCCTAAGTAGGTTCTAAGGTTCTAAGTCCCAAGGAGTTCACTCCTTCCCTCCTCTGCAATGGTCTTACTGGTATAGGAGTCCATCTAAGATGAGGAATCTATGGGAAGACCCAATCCACTAGAAGAAAAAATTACTTACCCCCTAGTAATGTTCTTTCTACTTGATGTTCCTCCAACAGATTCTTCATCGCCCTCCCAGCCTAACCCATGGAACACTTAAACTGTTACTTTTGTCTGTAATCCCCAAAATGACTGTGCAAGGGGAAAAAATAACAATTGAGGTCCCGGGCACCGAGCGTGCTATTTGTATACGCGTCGACATCACAGCCGGTCACGAAGACGATTCGACCATCAACGCCAGTACGCACGACGCCCGATGCTGGGAAAACATTTTCAGAGAGCTGCAAAGCAGGAGAACAAATAACATGAGGAATCCGTGGGAGCAACATCTAGTAGAAAGGGAAATTTCCTGGGGTAAGTCTTTGGTACCACTTTTCCTGTTCCGGTGTCCATCAGCCTCTGTCCTAGCCAGGTCTTTTTCTCTAATCTTTCAGGTGGTTCCCCAGAGACATGGCTTTCAGAGCAGCAAGGTCGTCTGCCAATACAAGACCCAGACTACAGCTACCAGCATGCACCACCCTCCTACTGCTGGAATGGCTAGTGAACCCCAAGGAACATCACCGCCCAGACATCAACAGGGACTACATGTACTACAATGCACCGTGGTCCAATGGCCGAGACCTGACCAGGAGAAAAGAAATGGTTGCCTCAAGGTAAATATATTTCCTTTGCCCTCCCAGGACCCAAATTGGGAGTCCCCATGGTAAATCCCTATGCACAATGATTTACTTGATACAGAAGGGGAGCAGATCATAAACTACCACACTGACTGGAGACTGAAGTGAGGGGCGATAGGACCACGAGAGGGAAAGAGGTTAGGGAGGAGTAAAGGGCAGAGTAAGATCAGGAGGGAGGTGGAGTGTGGAGGCAGGAGAAGTTGGAGGAGCATTAAGACCAGCATGGGGGAAGGAGGATCAAGAGGTGGAGTGAGAGGCAGAGTCCTTTTTTACACCGATGCCGAAGACACTCAGTGTTTTGGCTGGACTCCCCTCTAAATGATCCTCCCGCAGAACTTTGGACTCATTGGACAAAATCAGGAAATGGATGGCAGGGAATTGCTTAAAATTAAATGGTAGTAAAACCGAGTCCCTGGTATTTGGCCCACATAATGTGGATAAACTCTGGAATGCCCAATACTGGCCCGACTCTTTAGGGCCCTTTCCCGTTGCCTGCTCTTCTGTTAAGAGCTTGGGGGTGAAGCTACTTCCTAATGGCTCACGAGAAGCTCAGATCTCAGCAATATGCAGTACAGGGTTTGGGGAGCTCACAATATTGAGGAAAATTAGTCCTATGCTCCCCCCGGTATGTCGGACTACGGTGGTTACCTCCATTATTATGGGGTCCTTGGATTACTGTAATGGTATTTATATGGGACAACCTAAATACCAAATCCAACGGATGCAGGTGCTCCAGAACTCAGCAGCCAGACTGACGATGAGGGCGTCCTGGATGACCCAGTCTTCACAGCTCTTACAACATCTTCACTGGCACCCAATGGCATCAAGGATAGAGTTTAAGGCGCTTTGCGTCACTCATCGAGCTACTCATAATTCTGGTCCTGAATACCTCAACAAGATTAAACATGACTGCCCTACCAGACATTTGTGCTCTGTTTCACAGTTCCAGTGGGCCCGGGCGATGGGGGTGGGGGTCTCGAGTGTTTTCAGTTTTGGCGTCCAGACTCTGTAACTCACTCGCTGCGAGCTATTGAATATTTTCCTTTTCGTAGGGCACTAGAACCTATTGGTTCTGACTCACCAACTTGTTCTGCTTTCATAGGTAGCTTTTCGTCTCTGGATTCACCGCCATTATCGCAGCGCCTATACGCCTTCTAGCCTTAGTTCACGCTATATAAGTTTTAAAATAAATAGATAGATGGCCATGTCCAGAAGGTCCGGGTACCACATCCTCTTGGCCCAGGCCAGGGCAATCGGGATCATGGTTGCTTTGTACCTCTTCAACTTCCCGATCGCTTGAGGCATGATGGGAATCAGTGGGAACGCATACAGGAGCTGGAAGTCCCAATGCGTTCCCCAGTGCTCCTCTCAGAGGAAATTCCCTGGAACAGAAAGGTTTGCACTTCCTGTTCACACTGGACGCGAACAGATCCATCTGAGGGGTTCCCCAAAGGGAGACGATCGCTAGAAGAACTTCCTGGACAAGCTCCCACTCGTGAGAGGCTGAGTCCTGCCTGCTCAGTGAATCCGCCATCGTATTCACCTTCCCAGTGAGGTGAATTGCTGACCGCGGGATCTTGTTCTGCAACGCCCAGAACCAGAGCTACATTCTACATTACCTATCTGCACAGGGGATTGACCCTACACCACCTCTCATTGATTTAGTGCCTGGGCACTGTGTTGTCGGTCATGATCAGGAGAGTCTTCCCCTGTATGGAGGGCAAGAAGGCCATCAGTGCCAGTCTGATTGCCCTAAGATCAATACATTTATGTGACAATTTGTATCTGCCAGGGACCGCAACCCGCTCACAGTCAACTCATTCAGATGAGCGCCCCAGCCTTTCAGAGATGCATCCGTCACTACGGTCGCCAAAACGGTTCTCCCGTCATCATGCTCTCTGCGCAAGTCACCACAGGAGATCCTGAACGGCTCTGATCGGGACTTGAATCAAGTTAATCATACTGCCAGAGAAATGCGGTTAATTGGGATCCGAGAGCCCATTGAAGTGATATCCTTTTCAAGCAGGCCTCTGGCACCAGGAAGATGCAGGATGCCTTCAAGCCAAGCAACCGTAGGAAGTCTAGGGCTGGCAGATATTGGGTGTTCTGGAATTTGGTGACCATCTGTAGGATGTGCAAGGGATCAAGAGTAAGACTCAGACACATTGGCATGTTAGTGCTGGCTAGAGAATTTTTTTTCACAAAAGAAAACGGGGGTCGGAGAAATCTCATCTATCCCTAACACCAAGAGGGGTTTCCCTGCCTCAACAAAACGAAGTAACGTCTGTCAGGATATTAAACCAAAAAGCGGCCGCCGTCCTGTGTCCAAAACCATAAATTGACCCCTACACGCTAAACTTAACATAATGTGTAATTCAGGGTTTCTGTAAGCTATATACTTGTAGCTTTCTTTCATAGTTCCAAACAAAGTTCTAAGGTGCAGAAAAGAAAAGGAATAAAGTTCCACCAGGAAAGGGGGTCTTCCATTCCCCTAGATTTCTTCTGGTGGTTTGAATGTCACTACTTTACACACACAGTTCTTTTGAATATTCAGTTATCCTTAAAGGCGAATGGTTCTTCCCTTTTCCACGGATTGTCACAGTGACAATTTCAAGGAGGGGTTCTGACCCATGAGCTTTCTCAATCCTTTTCCTACTCCTGGTCTACTCTCCTGCCAAGGTATTGCACTTTGTTACTTATCATTAAAAGGGGTATGGTTCTTACCCTTTCGTATTAGTCATCACTATTTCAGGATGGGGGTTTTACCCGTCTTTTCTCACTTCTCTTCCTATCTGGTTTACTCTCCTGCCAGGGTATCGCAACTTTGGATGCGGGACCCAAACTCACACATTGCCTGGTTTACCTTCTTGCAGGGCTTTTATGTCCTCCTATGGGTGCGCGTCCAAGACTCACTGATTGCCTAGTTCACTAGCCTGCCGGGGTTTCACATTCTCCATTCACTCTCTTGCATCCAGGAAATAATGCTTTTCAAGTATTGGGTCACCAACCCTTTAACAATATCTTTCTCTCATCAACACAGTTCAATTTGCATAATCAATAGTTCATGGGTTCAATGGGTATATCCCTTGTTCAGAGCTTTCTATGCCAATTGTTTGACTTTCTTAATCAGCCATCTCAGTATTTCAACCTTTTGCTTGTTCATTTACTATTCCATTCCCAATAAGTACTGTGACGAGGGAGAGGTTTATAATCACTCCCGTTTCCCATTGGGTGTCCGAACCCTGTTTCCATAGGTTTGTGACTTCCCCAAAAGTGCCTCATTCTCCCCGCTCACTCTTGCGGCCTCACCGGTTTCGTTCAGCAACTTTGGGCTCCCTTGTTGCTTTCCTGCAGCTCTGCTGCGTTCTCCAGCAGGTGGCTGGCATCTCCATCACGCACGCACCGGACTTCCCGGATGGCGAGCAACTGCTTCACTGTTTCTCGGTTCGCGTCTGACCCTGTGGGACCTCTTCGGACACGCTGCTCTCCAGGATGTACTTGCTCCTTCTCCGCTCTCCGGTAGCTGCCGGCTCTGGTCTCGGCGCCGAGAAGATCTCACCTCTGCTTTCCCGGCCCGTGTCGGGGAAAGAGTCAGCCCCCTTCTTTTTTGCTGGGTCGGGACTTTTAATTAGCATCGCAGGGAGGGAAATTTCCTCGGTCACATGTCCATCACAACTAGAGCGCAAGGCGTGCATCAGAACTTTTGCGATCTTTGTTGCTAGAGTGCTCTTCCTAGTCACAGCATTTCTATGGGGATCTGTATGGAGGGGATTATTATACATATTTAGATGTTCAATTCTTACATCACAGTATGACATACAAATGTGAGAGGGTGACAGATTGTTATCATTGCTCTTTAGGGAACGGGGGTGGGTGTGGGGGGGAGGGGAGTACCATTTTCTACCCAGCTAGTCTTCCTTACTCTCCTGAGATTGCTGCCCCCTCACAAATCCCCAATGTGGTCCTCATGCAGATGGCCACCCCCACGGTCGGTGTCAGGTAGCTTCTGCCCTTCTCTGGCCAGTAGAGGGGAGACTCTCCCTGGGAAAAATCAGTGACTACTTTGCTGGATTGGTCACAGATGTGTGGGGCCCTCTCCTCAGGAGGGAAACCCTTGCTCGATGGAGAATCCAGGACCACTCCAATGAATAGGCGCATTTGAGAAGATGTCAGTGGAGACGTCTTTAAATTGAGGGAGAAGCCCAGTCTGTGGAGGAGGTGGCAGGTGCAATTAAGCTGATCTAGGGATTGATCTGGAAATTGTGCCTGATTAACCAATCGCCCAGTTAGTGAGAGAAACCAGGTGTCTCACACACTAGTCCCCGGGGATCTGTCATCCAGGTGGCCAGGACACGGCCATCGATTTTAGATCCAGTTCGTGGGGGTGGACCAGTGCGGGAGGATCACCTGGGGGAGGGCTCTTCGGGGAGTGGGAGACCAGATGGAGAGACGCGGTATCCCCTTCTTTGTAACAACTTTACCCCATCCTACCAGGTAGGATATTTAGCAACGCTACCCCGCACCCCTTTATAACACATTTCTCATGGACAACCCGCTATGAGAGAAAACAGACTGACACCCGAGCAGTATACCCGACGTGTCCCAATGCAATGGTCTGGCAAGTACTGACCATCACCCACACACCTGACTTCCATTACACTTCCCCACACGGATAAAAGGTGGAGCACGAGAGCACACCCTTAGCGAGGCAAAGCACACAAGGAAACTGCAGTTTCGAGACAGCAGCTGAGTAAGAAGAAAGACTGCAAAACTGAAAGGCATCGCAGGGAGGGAAATTCCCTCGACCTTTCCGATAAGAAACAGTTATTTTCCAGAGACCTTGAGAATAGAAAGCTTTAGACCAGGAAACCAGGCTGAAGAATACTGCATTGTGTGACAGATACCTGGGGCTCTTCCACATCCACAATCAAGGCTCGGAGAATAACTAGCTGCTGTGGTTCCGTTCTTGGCTCCAAGAACAAAGCAGCTTCAGTGAAGTCAACACAGCTGGTGAGTTGGGGAGACCGATATAAGACCGGTCTGTGTTGAAGCCAAGGTTGCAAGCAGCAACATTGTAAGGCGAGCGCTGAAAAGAACATTGTTAAAAACGCATGTGATAAGAGACACAAGTGAAGTTGAACCGCTGATGAGTGATTGAACTTTAAAGCAAGCTACAATACCTTTGACAGAGTGGCCCGGCACTGCGTGGGTGCTCAATCAAAGGTCTCTGTAAGGTATCCAGCTGAGAAGTGACAAAGGTAGATACATTTGGTCCGAGCACGACCGATGGAAAGAATCCTGCACACAGTCTAAAGTCTTCGATTTTGATGAAGTTGAGAAAGTTTTGAAAAGTACATGATTTTGGTCAGAGCGCGGCAGTGGGAGACCAATTGAAGATTTTGTGTTATAGTGGGTCTGAGCCCGGCAGAGGGGGACTCGGGGTGAACAATAAATCACATGAGGTGGTGTATAAGTGAAAATCGGGAGAAAAAAGGAACTTTAATGTTTTGTTGTGTTGCATCAGGCCCTCTGAAATAAGAGACTTTGGCACAGAAGGCCCTGATGCTGAAGTTTTTAACTGCATCCTCGTGCTGGAGAAGCCAGAGCGTGTGCTAAGCTCGAGTGTGCTGCCTTGTCCAGTGCTGAAAACGTGGGGGAAGGGAAGCCAACGGCTTGAACATCCAGACATATTTCTTGAGCACTCTCCTTGGCCTAACATTGTTTCCCACACCATTTGTATTTAGAAGGAAGCGTTGGCAATAGATTTATTAGTATAGGCCCTTTCATTTTGACAGACTGGACTAGGACTGTGTTATTATGTGATGGTCGTAGCTTGCTCCTATCTTTAGATTTAGGATTAGATAGGAGTGTTTCAAACCCAATTGAAGTGCAATAAACATCCTTGAACTGTCATTACTTGAGTCTGTCTTACTGTTTGATACCATGCCATCCTTGCAGTAGGGAAAGATGCAAATCTCTCCTTTCCCGAGACTGGCTGCCACTACCACCAACAGATTGGTGAAGACCCTTGTACTGAGGTAAGGCACAACTCAAAACTGGTAGTGATTGTTGCCTATGACGAACCTCAGGTACTTTCAGTGCATCAGTGCATTGAATGGATCGACACATTTAAGTAAGCATCCTGTAGGTCGAGACACACCAACCAATCCTGGACTTCTAGGGCCTGGAGAATCTCAGTGTTTTTTTCATCTTGACCTTGTCCTTCCTGAGGAACTTGTTCAAGCGCCTCAGGTCCAAGATGGGTCGCAGAACTTCGTCCTTCTTTGGGACCAAAACATAGTGGGAGTACCACCCAAGTTAGGAACAAGTTACTTACCTGTAACTGTTGTTCTCCAGCATGGGTCTGGCATGGATTCACATGCTCATGAATATTCCCCGTCGTCAGGCTGGGAATCCTCGGTAAAGAAAAAACCAGTATCAGTTTCGTTTCTGATCTGTCTTTCGTAGTAGTAACCAATCACTGGTCTCTGCGTCATACTGACCACAGCCAATGACTGCCCTCTACCTAAGCCCCACCTCTGGCAGCCATCTTCAGATTTGGAAGCACGTGAAGTGGTGTATGACCAAGTGAAGAGCCGCAGAGGGGTAGGCGGGAGGGTTCGCATGTGAATCCATGCCAGACCCATGCTGGAGAACAACAGTTACAGGTAAGTAACTTGTTCTTTCTCCAGCATGGGGTCTGGCATGGATTCACATGCTCATGAATAAAGAATACATAGCAGTACACACATGCACAACCACCGGAGGTGGCAAAGGCTCAACATTAAGCATTACATCAAACTCAACATTAAGCAATCTTACCTCCTCACCAGGCTCACCTCAGGCGAACAGGTTGCGCAGCACTGCTTGGCCGACCCTGGACTCCTCCCTGGAATCCCGATCGACGCAGTAGAATTTCGTGAAGGTGTGCGTCGACCTCCACGTAGCAGCCCTGCATATGTCCAGCAGGGGCACACCAGATAGGAACGCCGTGGTAGCTGCGATCGCTCTGGTGGAATGGGCTCTCGGACGGCCAGGCAGCGGTCGGTTTGCCAACCTATGACAGTACATGATACAGCCGGAGAGCCACCTGGAAATGGAAGCCTTCGAGAGAGCCTTCCCCTGATTGACAGGTCCAAAGTTCAAAGAGTTTTGACGTCTTCCGAAAACACTTTGTGCGGTCCACGTAGAACTTCAGCGCTCTAGCCACATCAAGCGAGTGCAAAGTCCTCTCAGCCGGCGACGAAGGCGACGGGAAAAACACAGGCAACACCAAGGGTTCGTTGAGGTGGAATTCCGACGGCACCTTGGGCATGAAGGAGGGGTGCGTCCTGAGCACCACCCTCGTGTCGTGAAAAGTCAAGTATGGTGGCTTGCAAGATAGGGCCTGGATCTCTCCCACTCGTCGTGCGGAGGTGATGGCCACAAGAAACGCTGCTTTCCACGACAGGAACTTCAACGGGGCCGAGTGCAGAGGCTCGAAAGGAGGTCCCATGAGCTTGGTCAGTACCACGTTGAGCTCCCACACCGGGGCCGGTGCCTTCACCGGCGGGAACGATCTGAACAGTCCCTTCATGAACTCTTTCACCAGACGATGAGACCACAAGGACGTCCGCCCCGTGGTTCTGGTGTATCGGGAGATCACAGCAAGATGAATCTTGATGGACGCGTGTGCCAGTCCAGCCTTGGCCAGCGTCAACAGGTACGGCAGCACTTGGGGAGCCGTAAAGCTTAGAGGGTTAATCTTCTGTGCGTGGCACCAGACAGAGAACCTCTTCCATTTGTGTCCGTAGCATTTAAGAGTCGAGGACGCCCTGGCCTTTGCAAGAACCTCTCTGCAGTCGGCCGGTATGTCGTATCCTCCAAACTCTAGCGCTGCAGGAGCCAGGCCTGCAA
This sequence comes from Ambystoma mexicanum, assembly GCF_040938575.1. Lineage (NCBI taxonomy): Eukaryota > Metazoa > Chordata > Amphibia > Caudata > Ambystomatidae > Ambystoma > Ambystoma mexicanum. The sequence continues at coordinate 384,946,480 of NC_090925.1, forward strand.
GTTCAGCGACTTCGGGTCGTGGTGGAGGATGGCGCCTCCTTCCCTGGAGAGCAAATCCTCGTCCACCACAGCTTGATCGGCGGGGACGCTGACAAGTCCAGAAGGTCCGGGAACCATATCTGCCTCGGCCACGCAGGTGCGACGAGGATCATCCTGCACCGTGACCTCTTGAGCTGGTTGATGAGCCGGATCAGCAGTGGCAGAGGAGGGAACGCGTATAGGAACAGGCCTTCCCAGGGGAACGAGAAAGCATCGCCCATGCTCCTCGCCTGGGGAAACCTGCTGGCGAACCTCCGGCACTTGGAGTTCGTCGCCGTCACGAACAGGTCGATCTGGGGTGTGCCCCACCGTCGGAAGAGGCGATCCACTAGATCCTGCCGTAGTTCCCACTCGTGGCACGAGCGCAGCTCCCTGCTGAGTGAGTCGGCGATGTTTTTTATCCCTGCCAGATGAAACGGCACCAGAAACATCCTTTGGGCGACGGCCCAATGCCACAGGTCCTGCGCCTCCTTGGACAGTGCTGGGGACCTGGTTCCGCCCTGTTTCCTGATGTAAAACATGGTGGTGGTGTTGTCGGTGAAGATCCTCACCACCTTGCCCTTGAGGGACGGAAGGAAGGACCTGAGGGCCCAAAACACTGCACGGAGCTCCAGGACGTTGATATGGAGGGACTTCCCCGTCGGGAGCCAAAGGCCTCTCGCGTGCAGATTTCCGGTGTGCGCTCCCCACCCTTCCAGGGAGGCATCCGTGGTCACTGTCTCCTGGTGGCCTGGGGTCTGGAAGTCCATGCCCGCCATCAGATGCGCGCGGGTGTCCCACCACCGGATCGCTCGTCGGAAACTCTCGTCGAGTGTGATCCTCTCCTCGAAGTTGCCCGTCGTTTGGATCCAGCGCGCGTCCAGGAACTCCTGCAACGGGCGCATCCGGAGCCTGCACATGGGAATGAGGTAGATGCAAGAAGACATCATTCCGAGGAGGGACTTGATGGACCTCACCTTGGCCGCGTCGGCAACCAACATCCGCTGCACCTTGCCCAGGATGGCCCTGGTCCTTTTCTCCGAAGGGGAGGCCAGAAGGGACACTGTGTCGAGCTTCGCTCCCAGAAACAGTGCGACTTGCGCGGGTACCAGGTGGGACTTGGCGTAGTTCACGGAGAATCCCAGGTCCGTGAGAAGTTGGACGGTCCTTGCCGTGTGCTCCACGGCGAGCTCCCTCGTCTTGGCTCGGATGAGCCAGTCGTCCAGGTAGGGGTAGACGTGGATCCCCTCTCGGCGCAGCTGCGCCGCCACAGGTGCGAGGCACTTGGTGAATACCCTGGGTGCCGACCGTAGACCGAAGGGAAGGGCTCTGAACTGATAGTGACGCCCTTGGACCACGAACCTGAGAAATTTTCGGTGCCCCTTTAGGATGGGAATATGGAAGTAGGCATCCTCCAAGTCCAACGACGACAGGAAGTCGCCCTCCTCCAGCTGACCCAGGACGTGCTGGAGAGTGACCATCCGGAACTTCTGCGCCTTGATGAACTTGTTCAGCCGTCGTAGGTCTAGGATGGGGCGCCATCCTCCCGTCTTCTTCTTCACGAGGAAGTATCTTGAGTAAACTCCGGAACCCCGAAGCCTCTTTGGGACGAGTTCGATGGCGCCCTTCCTGAGCATCGCCTTTACCTCCAGGAGAAGCTGAGGGACGTGAAGCTCTTTCCTGGCCACAGGGCAGACGCGCGGGCACCTTCTTTGAAACTCGAGCGCGTGACCCTGGGCTAGAGCGTCCAGCACCCAATGGTCTGTGGAGATGGACTCCCACACGCTGACGAAGCTCACCAGCCGGCCTCCCACCGGGGTGCTTCGGTGGGGGCCCGACCCCACGGCCAGTTCAATCCTGCTTAGATGAAGCTTTGCCGCCTTGACCTCCTTGGCGACGACGGCGGGGTCCGCCTGACTTGCCTCGTCCCCTGTAAGCTTCCTGAGACGACGATCGTGCCGCTTGACGGTAGGTGGAAAATCCGCCGCCGGAACCTTTGGAGACACCCTTGCCTCCGCCGCTCCGAAAGGGCGGCCGCCGTTGCTGGAGAACCCAGAGAGCCCGTGCCGTCTCCGTGTCCGCTTTAATGGCTTGAAGGGAATCGTCCACTGTTTTCCCCAATCAGGTTGTTCCCATCGAACGGCATGTCCAGGACTCTGGTCTGAACGTCTTGACGGAAGTCCGTAGCCTTGAGCCATCCACGCCGCCTAAGGCACACGCCGTTGCCCAACTGGCGAAATCCAGTGTCGGCGATGTCCGTCGCAATCGTGATAGCGTGGGTCCGACGCCACCTCACCTTCCTGCAAGATCTCTAGGGCATCCGCCCTCTTGTCGTCCGGTAGGAAGTCCAGCAGGGGAGCCAGTTTGTACCACAGCTCCCTGTCGTAGCGGGCTACGATAGCTAAAGCGTTGTCCGCCTTAATCGTCGTCGCTGCAGACGAGATGACCCTGCGCCCCATCGTATCCAATTTCTTTCCCTCGCCGTCCGGCGGGGAAGTCGACGTGGAGGCCGCACCCCCCCCCGCTTTCTTCCTGGCCGCCGCGGAGACGATGGAGTCCGGGGTAGGCTGTGCCCGGAGGCACAAGGGGGCCGCGTCCGGGACCCGGTACTTCTTCTCGTACCGGTCTCTTCTAGCCGGCGTCGTGGATGGGTTCTTGAGGAGGGCAGGGCCCTCATCCCAAATATCGTCCAGCAGAGGCACCGCGAGGACCGTCTTCGTCTTGGCCTCGCGCCGCTGATAAAGGAAACCTTCACTCTTCTCCTCAGGGCAGAGCTGGAAGAGCTCGGATGCCCTGGCGATCATGGAGTGAAAAGATCCAATCTCGTCGGGCGGGGAAGCCCGGGTGGGAGGTGACGACGGCAGATCCTCGTCGTACACCTCGTCGTCCGTACCCGTCGCGGCCGTGTCAGTCCCCGTGTCATGCCCTCGAGTCGTGGACGGGGAGGAGGGCTAAACGGGGCGCGACGGCTGAAAAGGAGGTGGAGGGTGAATCCTTCTCTTCTTAGGAGGGGGGCTGCCCGAAGGTCCTGGCTCCGGGTCCCCCGACGGGAGTGGCTCCTCCCCTGGTAACGGCAGTCTCGTCCTTATCTCTGAGCATAAGGACTGTATAGCCAACAAAATGGCCGCCGAGTTGTCTTGCGGCGCTGGTAGAGGGGAGTCCGACGGGCGGTAAGGGGCCCCGTCGGTACCCTCGACGATGTCATCGTCTCCTGCGTCGGGATCCCTCCCGACGGGCTGGTCTTCCACGCCAACGCCGTGGCTTAAGACCTCGATCAGTTCTTCCTCAGAGGTTGAGGCCGAATCCACGACAACCTCCTGCCCCCCCTTTTTCTTCTCCGTCGGAGGTTTCACGGGGGTCCTGTCGATGGGCATAAAAGAGGACTCCCTCCGCGGTGGCAGGGAGACTCTGAGCCCCGAGGTCGCCGCCACTGGTGTAGCCTCCACAGGCTGAGCCAGGGCCGCCGCGACTGTCTCGATAGAGGCTTTGGCCGGATGGATTAAGGCTTTCACCACCTTAGGTGCGCTCACCGCCTTCTCCTTGAGGGGGGGGGACACTGCCTCGCTCCCCCTCCGCCTTCGAGCTCGACCGGGGCCTCTCCAGGAGCTTCGCCGGGTGCTCGGCCTTCCTCTTACCCGACCCAGAGCGTTGCTCGTGGTCGATGGTGCCGGGGAGGGTGCGCCCTGCCTGGCGCCCGTAGAGCCCGACCGTTCGGCGCTCCCGGTGCCAGCGGACTCGCGGTGCTTGGCCTTGTGTTGTACCCCCGTCGCCGGGGCGTCCTCAAAGGTCTTAGAAGACCGCTCGGATTTCTTCCTCTTCTTCTCGCCGGACGGGCTCTTCCCTTCCAGCCAGTTGGCGAGACGTTGATGTCGGTCCTTCATGGTCCGCTCCGACATGTTGCCGCAAAACGCACAGTCCTTCTCCACGTGCGTCTTGTCCTCATGTAGGCAGTAAAGACAAAAGGAGTGTTCGTCTTCCTTAAAGACATTCTGCAGCTGGCATCCAGGGCAGACCCTGAACAGCTTTCCGGGCGTCGAGCTTCCCTTCTCCTGGGCCATGACCGAGATGGGCCTGAGAAACTTCTGGAATCCTCCAAAAGCGTAGCTCGACGAAATATTCACCCTTGAGGGGCGTAGACGAATCCGACACGGGTCCCCGTTGATCGGATGGAGAGTCGGTGGAGCTTGAGGCTCTTTTGACCGAAAAAACGAAGTTTTTGAGAAAAAACGTGAAAAAATAGCACTAACGCTCGAGAGCAATAGCACGAGGATCCCAACACATGAACGTGCGGTAAAAATCTGAAGATGGCTGCCAGAGGCGGGGCTTAGGTAGAGGGCAGTCATTGGCTGTGGTCAGTATGACGCAGAGACCAGTGATTGGTTACTACTACGAAAGACAGATCAGAAACGAAACTGATACTGGTTTTTTCTTTACCGAGGATTCCCAGCCTGACGACGGGGAATATTCATGAGCATGTGAATCCATGCCAGACCCCATGCTGGAGAACTTTCCTGTACAGCTATCAACTCTATGGGCCTCATTACGACCCTGCTGGTCCGGAAAGAACGGTGGTGGTAAATCCGCCACCAGCGTTCTTTCCGGACCGGCTGATTAAGAGTCCTGCAGGCAGGTGTCGTCGATCCCGCCAGGTCTGACCTGGCGGGTTTAACACCACCTGCTTGCAGGCGGACATGGAAACACAGGCTCTGTCATAAACAGAGCCAGTGTTTCCATGGTCTCCATCCATGGAGTCCTAAAGGACTCCATGGGAATGGGGATTTACCGATTTCCGCCTCCTGAATTACCGGGTCACCGGGGTTGTAATGCCATGGTGATTCCGGCAATCACGGAGGCGTAATGGTAATACGAGTCCAGCGGTAACCTGCCGGAATTTCCAGCACGTTTACCGTCGGACTCGTAATGAGGCCCAATAGCACCCTTCTCCAGAAGAGAGGAAACCTCTTGCAGGAGCAGTGGGTCCAGATCAGGAGGTTGTCTGACCAAATGGGGGCAAGCTGGAGCGCACTTTAAAAAGGAGGCTTCAGTTGCCCTGAGAGACTACTTGAAGTGCCCATGCTTCTGAAGTAATGGTGCTCCATTCTTGTAAAATGGTGCGACTGTGACAGACGCCCCCTACTGGTGACGCATGGCAGAAGTCTTTAAAGAGGTTTAGTGGTAGGAGCCGCGCTGGAAGGGGACAGACATGGAAGCGGTCTGTCTTACCACCTCTACCTCTGGAAGGTTGAGAGAAAAGTCTGACTCTGGCAGGCGGAGGGTTGCTTCTCGTCAATGGTTCTGAAAGCCTTATCCCTTCTAATGGCATGAAATATCTGTATATTACCTAAAATAAAAAGGTGAGAGCCTGATCTAAAGTAGACTTCTGCACAGTACTGCGAACAATGCAAAGAAAAAAAAAAGATGTTAGAACAATGACAGTAAAATGCTAACAATTCATCCGAAAGACTATCAAGATGGGTGACAACTGTGAAAAACCTGATATTGTCTCACCCGCTAGTCCCCGTGGACCTATCATCCAGGTGGCCAGGACACGGCCATCGCTTTTGGATCCAGTTCCTGGAGGTGGACCAGTGTGGGAGGATCACCTGGATGGCGGGAGGAGGAGTTTCTTGGGGGAGTGGAAGTTTGACGCCGGATGGCGAGATGCGGTATCCCCTTCCCTATAAAACCTTTACCCAATCCAACCAGGTAGGATACTTAGGGATTCAAACCCCTCCTCCCTTTTCAGACACAAACACTTTCTTACGGACAACTCACTGTCAGGGAAAACAGACTAACACCTGAGCCGTGTACCTGATATGTCCCAACATGATGGTCAGGCAATTACTGATCATCACACACCGGACTTCCACACTTCTCCATATGGATAAAAGGCTGAGCACGAGAGTACACTCTGAGTGAGGCAAAGCAAATGAGGAAGCAGCAGTTCCAAGATTGCAGTTTAATACAAGGTGAAAGACAGCGAGACCGAAAAGGAACACAAAGCAAGAGCTCTTGACCTTTTCAACGAAAGACAGTAACTTTAATGAACCTTTGAGAATAGAAAACGTAAGCCCTCAAAACAAAGCTGAACACTCTGGCATTGTGTGTCGAAGGTACTCAGGGCTTTCCCGAGTCGATAGTCAAGGCGGGGAGAAGCGGTTGCTGGCGTGGTACTGTCCTTGGCTCCTACAACAAAGAAAAGGTAGTGAAATCAGCACAGCCGGCGAGTTGGGGAGACTGATACCAACCTGGGCTGTCTGGAAACCAAGTTTGCAAGCGGCAACATTGTATGAAGGAATTTTAAGAGGACAGTGCATGAGGCATATGTGGCAAGTGATGCGAACATAACTAATGCACTAAATGAGTGACTGTACTTTGAAGCAACAATAGATGCCGTAAACAGAGTGGTCAGGCACCACGTGCTTGCTCATTCGAAAGTATCTGTTAGGTATTCAAACCCGAAGGGGACAAATGTAAAGAAAAGGAATTGTAAAATCGAAGTAGTCCTGCAACGGGTCAAGCTAAACCCTATGCACACTCGAAAGTCTTCAATACTTTATTGAAATTGGTCTGAGCCCGGCTGAGGGAGACTAATTTTGTTTAAAAGGGGATCTGAGCCCGGCTGAGGGGGATCCGGGTGAATAGAGAATCACCTAAAGTGAATACTTGTAGAAATCCAAAGAGGAAAATAACTTATTGTTTTTGTTTAGGTTGCATCAGGCCCTCTGAATGAAGCGACTTTGAGGAGTAAAAGAGACTTGCATACAGAAGGTTCTGATGTTATGATTGAACTATATCCTCGTGCTAAAGAAGCCAGAGACTGTGCTATGCTCAAGTGAACTGCCTTCTCCAGTGCTAAAAACGTGGGTAAGGGAGGCCATATAATTTTGAACACTTCTTGCTTTTTGTAACATTATCCCCCACGCTGTTTGTATTTAGAGTTAAGGATTGCCAATAGGTTTTTTAGTATAGGCCCTTTTATTTTGACAAGACACCACTAGGACTGCGTTATTATTTGATGGTCGTAGCTTGTTCCCATGTGTAAATGTATGATTAGATAGGTGTTTATCACACCCTTGTTGAAGTTCAATAAACACCCTTGAACTGTGGTAACTTGTGTCCGTCTTACTGTTGATACCATGCCTTCCATACACAACTCAGATAAAGGACATACCACCGGGTGACTGAGCTCTGGTGAGTGACAGCCCAGCAGTCACTCTGTCATGACTGGATACAACCACAACAGTGGCGGGCAGAACAGCCACCTCTGTGCTAAGAAACACTACAAAAGTTTGATCATCAATTTCCTTTAAGTACTGATCTTCAATGGGTACCCAGAAATGAAGCAAAGATTGTCACTCACATTGCCCAAAATAGGTTAATTATATTTAGTTATTATACACATCACATAATCAGATAATCATATTTTTATAAACATGGCAAAATTTGTATACAAGTCTAATATTCATTTGAGTATCAGGAAAAATGATTTTCCTGGCAAGAAGCACAATATGCTTATTTGTGGCTTTTTCCTAATCTGCTTTGACTATAATTTTCTATCACTGTCCCCTTCTTTGCTTTCAGCTGTGGTATAATGGCCACTCCGAAGCTGGATGCCTACACCGGAGGATTGTATGCGGAATATAACCCGAGCGCCAATGTGAACCACATAATTTCTGTAGCCGGCTGGAGCGTGGACGGAGACGGCACAGAGTACTGGATTGTCCGTAACTCGTGGGGGGATCCGTGGGTGAGTAATATAACAGATCATGAATAATGCGGGCCAATATTTTCACACTAAAAGTCTCAAACTAAGGGAACTCAGTGGGAGGGTGGAGTGCCACGCCATATTATAGGAAAAAGTAATGGCAGCAGTAGCTGAGCCACACAGAGATCAACAAGGAGACCCAATGACGGCAGGCATTAAATGCAAGGATAAATAATAAAAACAGCAGCATGCTCATATTTAAAGCAAAGCCTGTAAAATCAATTGGAAATTTGTTTCGTTCGTTTACATTTTGTTCTTTGAGAGTTCTAAGCTTTTAAGAACAGGCTAAAGGACTTTTCTTTTAGTCAAGAAATCCAGGTTTTCAATCCTGCCCGACTACCCAGCAGTCACAGCATGAGGGTCAAGTCCAACAGGCTGCTTCCTATGAATGCTTCTTGAGCCCAGACTTGAAATTTAAAGACTTCCAGCCAGCTCAGAGCTCTAAAATATAACGCATAAACATATTTTATTTCTATGTTAGGGTTATTCGCTTAGCTCAGACCCAGCTTAAAAAAGCAAGTGAGCGCCTTACAGAAAGTCTGATCTGCAAATGTGTGGGTGTTGTGGTAGCTGGAGGGTTGCGATATGGGGATGGACCTGTCACGAAAGTGGTTGTGGCTAGAAGCAATTCATCGTAAGGCTTCTGAGAGTTTTGCAAGCTTTGTGGTAGGCAGGCCATTGTGTCAATTGGAAGGAGAGAAAGGAAATGAAGGGGTGGGTCCAGTGTGCTTGGTTTTTATTTACTAAAATGACATAAGCTTTAAGTAGTGAATTCACTTTTAATGGATTCATTTCAATCTCGAGGTCATGAATTTAGATTTTGCCGATCAACTCATTCTCAGATTCCCTAGACAGAGGACCTCTATTCAAATCTTTACTAACAAACCATTATTATGCAATATTAATTTTAACAATTTCTATTCAATACTTTTATAAGACAATATCCCTTTAAGGTGGACTCTTCCTTGCCCCTGACTTATTGCTTAGCAATACATGTCTAGGCACGAGTAGTATAGCGCAGTGGCAAGACAACGCGGAGCAACTGAGGTTTGCGGCAAGACAACGCAGAGCAACTGAGGTTTGAATCCCAGGTTCACGCTTAGAAACCTCTTCGGTATTAAGCAGATTATAAATAAGAATCATACGTCTAACAAAAATCACCATTTTGCGTGCCAATCCACATACCTCTCTGTACATATAGCACACTATTTGGTTGATTTTAAAAACTGCATACAGTCGCGATATCATGGAAAAATATTCCTGCGTCCATATTTGCAACCTTGAGATTTGAAAGTCCATTTCTGATGTTTGTTAATCTGCTTAGAATCACATGCTGAGCATAGGTCCGACATCCAGTGGTCACTGCGGAGTATTGCATTTTGTTTTTCGTAGTTGAAAAGGGACGTCGACAAGGCGTGTCTGAAATACTATCCCTATAGTGACGTGCCTTGTACCCACAATCCCTGACGCGTCGTGGTCCCTCAGATTGTTTTTTTCCGCCCAGCTACTGGTCGCCTTTACGCAGAGCTCCTCGAGAGACACTGCAGATTTCATCTCCTCGACCTTTGGTCGTTTTCCTATTTAATATATAACACATCGATCCCTCCCTCGACGCAGTTGTGAAGCTGTCTCCGCCGAGCAAGATCTTCGACGGAGGGGACGAGCGGAGGAGATCCTTCGGCGTTGCCGAACACGTGGCCTGGCCTCGCAGGCCAAATACAGTAGGGAGTGTGGGGTCGTGGGACATCTCTGGTTCTTTTCTGAGAATGCCTTTCCTTTTCCCCTTCCTTTCCCTTGGGGTCGTTATCACGATTTATTGCCTCGGCTATGGAGAGGACACCCTTTAGGTTTTGCCCGCTTTGCAAGGGCAAGTTTACTTGGAAGGACAAGCATTCACGGTGTAACCGCTGCTTGCCCCTCGATCACAAAGAGGAGGGTTGCACGGCTTGTCGGCTTCTTAAGCCAAAGACTCTAAAAGACCGTAGGGTCAAGAGGTGGGCGGCCTACGCTATGTTGAAGGCCGATTCTTCACCCGCCGCTGCTACCACCGACAGTGAAGAGGAACGTGATAACACGACCTCCGCTACGGAAGTCGTAGACCCCTCTAAAGAGCGCTCGCGCTCTTCGTCGTCTGTCCCCGGCCCCGACGGGCTCGGCTCACGCCCTGCTTATGAGGATGAACACTCCGGCGACACTGACGCACACGATACCACACATAAGCACACAACCCATGGCTCTTCTTCGTCGAAGACGAAGAAAGCATCAGCGCCCAAGGAGACGCAGGTTCCACCGGCGGCCTCCTCGGACCGTTCAGGTTCGAAGCCCCTCTCGCAACCACAGCCGCGACCAGCAGCTGGGCTTTCGGCAAATAAGGGCGCCGCCCCCAAACCATCGGCCGGCGCGCACCAGCAGAGAGCGCACGCCGCCGTAGAACGATCGACACCCGTAATGTCGAAACCACAGCCCTCCGCTGACAAACGAGTCACAGAGAGCTTTGCGAGGATCGTTGTAGCCGACGCCCAGAAGCGTACGCCGAAAGACACGTCGAGCGCTACGCAAAGGTCGAAAGACACGCCGAAAAAGCCCGCAGAAAGACAGGGACTACCCCCTTCAGTCGGGGGGACCCCCAGCACACCGGAAGGCTTTTCGGAAGGCGACGGGACACTTTCCTCGACGTTGTTGGAAAGGTCGAGCCGTTTTCAGCTAGATGACACTAATTTTCCCCCGCTAGACCGCTCAGGGGTACCCCATGAAACCATGGAAAGGCTCCATCTCTGCATGGAGAGAATGGAGAGGTTTATGAAGACCCAGAACCCTCCTACTCCCAAGAGAACAAGAGAAGGGCCTCAGGAGGACCCCAAGGCCAAATATCAGAGACTATTCAATCCCCAGCAGGACACAGCCTCAGATTTCCATAATGTGTATGACCTCACTGGTGAGGAACAATACTTGGAGGAGGAGGATGAATTTGTGGACGATGAAGAGGGACAGAACCAGGGGGAAGGTCTGGAAGACAGCCCAGACATGGTAGGAGAAGGCTTCGGAGAAAATCCAGAAGAAGGACCTTCTCATCCCTGGCAATCCCCATCAGTATATTCGGACACTGATGTCCTGAACCTAAATCCTCCTGACAATTCACCCGTTAGAAACACGTCTCCCATCGACAATCAGCCCACATTTAATGCCCTGTTGCGCAGAGCAGCAGCACATTTCGAACTGGACACTGGGGAGATCTCTCCTGAAATAGACTTTGTGGAAAGAGTAATTAAGGAGAAACCCCCGGTCAGCCAGACCTTTCCCCTCCTCGCTTCAGTGAAGAGAAGAATCATCCCTTCGCTATCCACACCCGCACTAATCAGAGGAGTTAATCCAAGAATTGAAAAACTTTTCACTCCTTCACCCTCAGACCCGCTGTACATCAGGGGACATTCCATTCCGGATTCCCTTGTAGTAACTAATACAAGGAAGAGGGCAGGGGTGCCGCTGTCCACCAGCGAGGCACTACCGGACAAGGAGGGCAAGAGGTTATATGCCCTTGCAAAGAGTCACATCCTCGGCTGCCTTTTCGGCAAGAATTGCGAACAACAATTCTTTGCTAGCTACCTACGCGGACGCGCAGTGGGCCAAACTGCGTAAAGACGCCGAAGAAGCGCCGGAACCACTACGTACACGCCTGCTATCAACTATTGGCGAAGGAACCCAGGTCAACCAGAGTATTGTAAAGAACTCTCTGGATGCTGCAGAGACAGCGGGACGTTCCCTGGTTCAGGGAATACTCCTAAAACGGCATGTATGGCTGCGCAACTCAGGGTTCAAACCGGAGACACAGGCGTCTTTAATAAATAAACCTGTTGAAGACTCAAACCTCTTCGGGAAAGCGGTGGATGAGGCTCTGGAGATGGCTAAAAAAGAGTTTGATACTATCAAAACTCTTGACCAGATCTCTAAGCCCATTACCAGACGCGGCTATGGCAACAAACGCTTTTTTCGTGGCCAACGCCAACAGCAGAATCAGCAGCAACAGTACCCTGCCACCAATTACCAGACCAATAGTGGGCAGTACAGCCAAAGAGGCCAGCGCCGGGGCAAAGGGAGAGGTCGGGGGTCCACCCCCAGAGGCTCCCAAGCCCCCAACAACACCAAGTGATGCGAAGATTCGCGTCCCCTCCCATGCAACACCGGTCGGGGGCCGGATAACATCCTTTCTTCCAGCATGGGAGGGAATAACGTCAGACCGCTGGGTACTTTCCACCGTAGCCCACGGATACTGCATCGAATTCAACAGTTCCCCAACATACAGACCCCCGAGGGGACGACGCATGACACCGGAACACCTTGCCATCCTTCTCCAAGAAGGACAACAACTGTTGGAAAAAGGAGCCATAGAGGTCGTGCCTCTATCTCAGGTAACGGAAGGTATTTATTCAGTGTACTTCCTTGTACCCAAAAAGGATCTAACCATGCGCCCTGTATTAGATCTGCGCCCAGCGAACAAGTTTATCAAACCCCAGAAGTTTCGTATGGTGACCTTACAGGAAGTGATCCCACTGCTATCACAGGGAGATTACATGACAACATTGGACATGAAAGATGCATACTTTCATATTTTAATGTTGCCAGCGCACAGAAGATACCTCAGGTTCATGATAGAGGGCAAACACTACCAGTTCAGAGTGCTACCCTTCGGCATAGCATCAGCACCAATGGTATTCACGAAGGTACTGGCAGTGGCAGCGGCCCACCTGCGCAGGTTGTCCATCCCAGTTTACCCTTACCTCGACGACTGGCTCATAACAGGGGATTCTTACAAAACATGCTTCTCCAATACCCAAAAGACTGTAGACCTTTTGTTCCAGTTGGGCTTCTCCATCAACGAAAAGAAGTCCAGCCTAGACCCCAGCCAAATCAAACAATTCCTAGGGGCTCTAATTCAAACAAAGGACGGCCTTGTCTTCCCCTCCAACGAGAGGGTCCAAAACATGCTGTTTCAGATCCCTCAATATGTGACCGGTCGAGAGGTGACGGTACGCAAAGCAATGCGCTTGCTAGGCATGATGGCGTTGTGTATTTATTTGGTACCTCACGCGCGCCTGCGCATGCGCCCTGTGCAAGAGTGGCTCAACAGCCAGTGGTGTCAGGCCAGCGGACTATGGGACGATCTAGTGGCGGTCTCGCAGGCCTTGGTTCTCTCGCTACGGTGGTGGACAAAGGAAAACCTGGAAAGAGGGAAACCCTTTGCCACACCCGCGGCGGAAGCCACTCTGACCACAGACGCATCCCTCACAGGATGGGGGGCTCACCTATCCCATCAGACTGCTCACGGAGTGTGGACTCCGAACGTAGCATCCAAACACATAAATCTACTGGAGCTACTAGCTGTGTTCAAGGCGCTAAAAGCCTTCCAGGAACACCTACAAGGCAAGACTGTGTTGGTCCTTACAGACAGCACCACAGCCATGTACTACATCAACAAGCAGGGGGGCACCCACTCTCCAGGGCTGTCCAAACTGGCCCAAAATATATGGAAGTGGGCTCTCAAACAAAACATGTTCCTACTGTCACAACATGTACCAGGGGAACTCAATCTGCTGGCAGACAAACTCAGCAGAGATTTCCCCCTGCCCGAAGAGTACGAATGGCGACTGCACAAAGACATCTTCTTCGACGTCTTCACACAATGGGGATTCCCAGAAATAGACCTATTTGCAACCCTGGAGAACTCACAATGCCTACGTTACGCCTGCAGGTACCCCCAGAACCAATCCAGGGGGAACGGTCTGTCGATGCAATGGTCAGGGAAATTTGTTTACGCTTTTCCCCCCCCCCGACTCCCCTTCTCAACAAGGTGGTGCACAAGATGCACCAGGAACAAGTGACCATGATACTGGTGGCCCCCAATGTGGGCCCGACAGCCATGGTTCGCTCACTTGATGGCGATGTCTCTATCTTCCCCAGTGAAACTCCCCTGCCCGTACAACATGCCGTCACAAGACAAGGGCAGGACTCTGCATCCATGCCCCCAGAACATGAACTTAGCAGCTTGGCTCCTGGGATCATAGAATTCGGACATCTACAGCTCCCGCAGAGATGCATGGACATCCTCAGGGAAGCCAGAAAACCTAACACTCGCCACTGCTATTCTAGCAAGTGGAAGAGATTTGTCATCTGGTGCAGAGGAAAAAGCATCAACCCGATTGACTGCTCTCCCACACATATTGTTCTATACCTGACCCACTTATTGGATTCAGGTCTAGTGTTCAATTCCATTAAAGTCCACCTAGCGGCACTTTATGCATACACCACTTCCCAACTCAAGGTGTCGTGGTGGAAGATCCCTGTTATAAAGGCCTTCATGGAGGGAGTAAAGAGAATACACCCCCCGATAGCTGACCCAGCTCCCGGATGGGACCTTAACGTGGTACTTACCAGACTCATGGGCTTACGTTTCGAACCCATGCACAAAGCATCTCTTAAAGACCTCACTCTTAAGACTGCTTTTTTAATAGCCATCACCTCCATCAGGAGAGTAAGTGAACTACAGGCTCTTTCTGTTCTAGACCCCTTCGTTACAGTTCACAGAGATAAGGTGGTTCTACGCATGCACCCAAGGTTTGCTCCGAAATCTCGAAATTCCACGTAAACCAGTCTATAGAACTGCCAACGTTCTTTCAAAATCCTTCCAACTTGGGAGAAAAATCTCTGCACACACTAGATGTGCGCAGAGCGGTCATGTTCTACATGGAAAGAACCAGACCACTGAGGAAGACTAATCAGTTCTTCGTCTCGGTGGCAGCAGGAAGAGAAGGGGATGCAGTTTCAAAGTCCACTATTTCTAGATGGATTGTTCAATGCATCACTCTCTGCTATACGCTTGCTAAGAGAGAACTGCCCTTTAAGCCAAGAGCACACTCTACTCGAGGCACGGGGGCGTCCATAGCATTCATTGCAAATGTTCCCCGTGAGTCCATCTGCAAAGCGGCTTCTTGGAGTTCTGTGCACACCTTTACAAAACACTACTGTCTAGATGCACACTCGAGATCTGACTCCCAGGTGGGAAAGGCAGTATTAAGACATCTTTCCTCTACTGTTCCTTCTCATAACCCACCGCCAACTCCGGGTACTGCTCGCTAGTCTATGCACAGCATGTGATTCTAAGCAGATTAACAAACATCAGAAGACAATGCATTACTTACCGTAAAAGCATTTCTGATGGTTGTATCTGCTTAGATTCACATGTGCCCACCCTTCCTCCCCGCTCGGATGGAAGGAACATAGACTTCCTTTTATATCTCTCTTTTCTGTACTCACTCACGTCTAGAAGGCTCCCTCAGGGCAGAAAAATACAAACAGAGGGACCTTGACGCGTGAGGGATTGTGGGTACAACGCACGTCACTATAGGGATAGTATTTCAGACACGCCTTGTCGACGTCCCTTTTCGACTATGAAAAACAAAATGCAATACTCCGCAGTGACCACTGGATGTCGGACCTATGCACAGCATGTGAATCTAAGCAGATACAACCATCAGAAATGCTTTTACGGTAAGTAATGCATTGTCATATTGCTTGGACAATTGGATAATATTTCCGAAGCCTTGTCACTTTAGTTGGACAGCCAGATGAAGTACTTTAGTTCAACGTTGTATTACCAAATGAAGGTTCAACCATCAAGCAGGTCAGCTCTGATATGTAGATGAATGGTGCTAATTTTAGTCATTTGCGAGAATACTGTACTGTGCAGCGGCGCTAAACACATTTTTTCCCCCTGCAGGGAGAGCGCGGCTGGCTGAGGATTGTCACAAGCACTTACAAAGGCGGGAAAGGCGCAGACTACAATCTTGCCATTGAAGAAGACTGTGCCTATGGGGACCCGGTTCTGCCTTGAGCATGGCCAAAGTTTCGTTTTCAGAGGTTTTGTAGGTGTTGCAGGTCGCCCCTTCCCCTGCCATTTTAGAAAAATATATATTTCAGGTGCCTTCTTTTTTTAAGCTGCTAGAATAATTCTACTACTATTGTGGTCCACTTGGGAGGTAAAATCGCAATCTATTAAGCAGGGGGCGACCCCTCTCCCGTGGGAACATCCAAGAACAGGAAACGCTGGTCTGCAGTGAGAGTACAGATAACCAACTACCAAAAAAGGCTTTTATTCAATACATAACAGTGTCCTTGATACATGTTTAGTTTAAGACCCCAACTGTGTCAGTCACCCCCACATTGCAGGCAACAATCTCCAGACAACCCGCACAGGGCATTCAATAAAGCAAAAGGACTATATTCTTTACAGGAATATTTTTTAATGTTTGGATTTTAATCTTGAAAATGTCTTCACTAAGGCAGTGAGAATCGCGATTTTTACACCATTCATCCCCCGTGCAATTTCAACTTCCTTGAAAGGCGAACAACAATTTCTTTCTCCATAAAATCAGGGGTGGGCAGGATCAAGGAGGAAGTCCCAAACCAATCTCGAATCACCTTCACACCAAGCCTCCCTGGTGCAGTTTTCTTTAGTCTTGTCAGTGGAGCAGCCAGATATAGTCTGGGTCTGCCGTAAGGGTCTTCCATATTCATGGCAATGTTGCTCCCAAATCTTATTTAAACATATGTTGGCTTAGGTATGCCAAAGGTCTGGGATTTACTATGAGCGTGCCCATTCAGCTCCCAGGGCCCATCAACTTTCCCCAGAATACAAATGGAGGACTCAGCCATGTGCAAGTTAGAACTGTTTATTACAAAAACCGACAGGGATCATACAGGACATTTGGGCATTCCCAGAATCACACTCCTTAGCCCGTGTCGTGCCATTTTGTTGTCCCCTGGTGTCAAAACATGAGCCCCTCCCCGAAAAACCTACAAGGCCTTTTGTTTGTGTGACTGGGGTGATATCACTTATCGATTACCCCTATAGACGTTGCGTTATTGGCCCATACATGCCAGGTGGTTGGCCTGCCCCTTCCCCAAGAAACTATTACATTGTAGCAGGGTTGCAGGATTACCCTTCACCCTTGCCCTCTGCCATCCATGGATTTCTGTCCCCCCATTGGCTGGAACTGGTCCAACCAGGCCTGTGACCCTACTCTGTTCTCAGTGCTCTGTGCACCTCTTCAAGGTAATGAGAATGACTGTGTTCCCAATGTAACAATTTAACTGTTAACATTACCACTTTTGCCTGTGAGAGTGCCCTCAACGTTGCTAACAAGTCCATGTTTCACTGCATGTCCGTGTTGCTCAGAACCGTTAGTCTTCCCACCGTGGGTGAATGACCATTGTCTAGCTCGGCTGCATCACGTGGTTGAGGACCACGAAATCAAGCTCTTGTGGTATGCATTCTATGAAGTATTCTGTTTTTCTGCAGCTGGCCCCTTGTCATTTTAAGCTTGGAATGTGTTGCTTGTCTCTGACCTTGGCTGCAAGCCCTCGTCTGCTGTTCTGTGCAACCTGGTCCTACTTTCCCCAGTCTTTCGTCCTGTAGCTTGTGGCCTCAGTGTAATCCTCATTATAGCTGCACTATAACTTCTACATATCTATACCGTCTACGTTTCCTATAGGTTAGTAGTCTTTGGTCCTTCCAGGCTCCTTACTTGATCCTGTAGTTCCATAGGGTTAGTTGCAATAGTTATCTGCAAGCTTGCTCTCTATCTCTTTGTTGCCTTGCGTTCCTGCACTTGGCTAATGAGTAAAATAATAAGCTTTTGACAGTATGTATATGTATCTGTCCTATCTACAGAACTGTGTAAGCTTGTTCTTCGTGTGTTCACGTGTGTGTCCGTGTAACTTTGTGCATGGCTGCGAGTGTGCTTTGTAACTAACGTTGCTATGTCTTGGTGTCACTAATGATGTTAGCACATTGGTTTGTAAGCATTAGTCAACGTCATCCATCAAGACATTTGGGTCCATGACCAAGGTTGAAGCACCTGTATCCATAAAGAGTGATTGGATAAGGTTTGAAGGCTGTCTAAGAGATTATCTTTCTGCATATGCGGAGATCACTGGCCCTCCTCGGGGCGGTCCGAATAGCGAGTGGCTTTGTGCGTTTTTGACTCTTCGGGCCATCATGTTCATGGGGGTGAGGAGGGGCACCCCAGAGACCCTCTCTTCACATAAACATATACTGAATGAAAAAAGACGTCATGCAATGGGAAGTCTAATGAAGCTGTTCAGTTGTAGACTTTTAAGGTGTTACCTCAAAGTGACCACAGCCGCTGCCATAAGGAGAATACCACTTAATGCCTCCACAATGTGATATTTACTGGTAAAAACTAGAAATCAACCGTTTCATTTTTCGAATGTGTATTATAAATTAAAGATTGTGTTGCATTTTAATTGGAAGGTGGGCATGAGCACAGTCTCCCCCTCACGCTCTCTAGCCACACCTCCGTGCTTACAATAATATCCTCGTACCATAGCGCAGTTTTCTGAGAGGTCCCCCAGACTCTTGCAAGTCACAGTTTGAATCACAGCCAGATCTTCTCAGTCAAAATGAAGACCACTGATTTGGATAACAGTATTACTTAAGCACGGCAAGAAAATGGAGTTTGTGGCGATTGCTCTACAAATAGTGGTCATCGCTATCAATATTTCTTCCGAAAATTAATGCAAAACTATTGTGTGGTTGACAATTGACTATTGTTTTAATGTTGGTAATGCAGGCGTAGTGGTCCAAGTAAACCCTAGGCCGTGAAATGGTCAGAAATGTACTGACTTCAGAAAATTATACCCCAATCATCTGGGACACTTAGCCAAACCACTAAATGCAATTATTCATGTTTTTTTCGGATTTGCAGAGCAGTGTTTGTTTTTTAAGACCTAATTCCATGGAAAGAAAATGTCTCTCCCAGAGCGAACTTAACTCAAGCTACCAATATGCCCAATCTCCTCTTTATCCAGAAACAGAACTCTAAAGGCTGACCCCCCCAGAGAGCCAGACTCAATGCAAAAACTAAAAGTAAGTGTTCCAGCGTGCAACGTACTGAGCAAAATGCCAGGGCTGGAGAAAGGGGACTGATGGCATAGGGCCAGTTTGCAATTTTTATCACCACAGAAACAGATCTGCAGGTGGCAGGAAAGTTTGAAATTGTAAAGGTGAAAAGTATAATCCAGGACTTCAACTCTGTAATGACCCTGCTGTGACTACACGTCATGCTCTGGCTGGCAAGTACAACTCAAGAAAGCATAATTTGAGTGAGCGCTTGCCCTTTCTTCCATGGCCCATGACAGTTTGCATATTGCAGGGAACATTTATATAGCACTTTATGGTGGATGAAATCACTGGACCTCGTGTTGCTAAAAATAAGATTCATCATTACACGTAATTTAGTGTTCGGGTGCAAAATAGCGAAACAAGCTGCAAGCTACACCATATAATTACCTTGGACTCAGATGAAGATACAATGACCATGTAATTGCTTTTGTAAAAGAGTGTAATCTCAGGGTGTTTGTTTTTTTGGTATACTCGTTGCTATGGCAAGCTTGCACCTGGCTGGTGCAGACTGTTCTTTAAACAAACAATTATACATTATATGCTAACAGGAAAACCTGGAAATGCGCTTCAGTGAATATCATGTCTTGGAACCAGCTATATCCCAAAGTGATTTTTACAATAAATACTATGTTTTTTCTATCTATTGTGCCTGGTTTTGATTTTTGCATCGATGAATAAATGAACGCTACATGTTTTGGGGCGTACTTAGGATTTCTGAATTGAGTAAAAAGGCCCTTAGAATTGGATTGACACCCAAGTCATGATGTTCTGAATCCACAAGCCCAAACAGACCTACACTGCTGGATATTTTATCAGAGCGGGAACTCCACCACTGGAACACACTGTAGTACAGATCAGAATGACTATTCTGCAAACCACTAAGTGAATTCAAGCAGGTCTTTAAAACAAACCCAAATGCACACTTCCCCATCACAGCTCCACCAAGCTCAAACCTAGTCTTTGTATCCCCATCCACCCGCACTGTCCCTAGCCTCCCCCCATAGCCTGTGCCTAGAACCTGAATGCAAGGCATGCAGCTTAGCGCAAACACATTTCTATGTAGAGCTGGCTGCGTAAACAAATCAAGTTATCTTCTTCAGTTGTCACAACTTTATTTTTTCATAAAAAGTCAAACATACTATTTGAACCGGCTGAGTATAAAAAATAAAACAATAGAGAAACAAATTTCAGTCCTGCTGCATTTTCCATCATAAAGCGCTTTCTTTCACAAAAAGAAAGTAAAACTTACCACAAGCAAAACTACAGTAAGGTAAAGTTTTTCCGTGGTACACGTGTGCTTGGTCAGGAACAACGGTATTTTGTGTCCCATAACTGAGGTGGTTCATGATGGATGTTCCAAGAAATAAAACGACCACGTATGGGACATTTGTTCACATACATACAAGGGAAGGTGGTCATGCCCGTTGATCGCCTATACATACACCAAAATTACAAAACGTGCATTCGATCACTAGTGCCCTCTCCGGCAAACTGTGAAGCCACTTTAGATTTTCTGCTCGATGATGGGTACATCTTGAGGGTAGGCAGCTTTCCGTTGAATTACCAGCTTTGCATTCAGCGCCAGAAGCCCCAGCCCTTCACCGGTTTAGTTCACCATAATGAAGTTGGATTTGCAATGAGCTTAAAAACATACAAAACAAAAGGTGTTACATTTTGAAGAGTCCAAGCAGGAAACATTTCTGTGGTCATTCATTTTGCAGGCTGCCCATGTTTCACATTCATCATGTAAAGCAGAAAACATGCAAACTAATCGTAAAATGTTCACATTCTGATCTCAAAGTACAACTTTAAGTTTCAAATGTTCCTTTTCTCTTCCGATTGTCACCTGATGTGGAGTTTAAGTGCAGAAAGTGATTGGCACGTGTAGCTACATTAGAGCTTCCATTTGTTTCCTTACACGAGAGGACTATTGTATCGTGCTTGGTGTGAATGCAGGTGCTAGGGAATGCATGAGCAAATGTTGGTGTGGCTGAGAGAATGTTTAGTTGTGAGTGTAGGAATGCCTGTCGTGAAGATTCCAGAGTAGGTCAGTTTGACAGGCACAGCTTGGGTGATGGGGCCCAGTGGTTCATGATTACCGTCTCAAGTGTAACTATAAAGCCAACTTGTGGAACCTGACAGATGTGTCCAAGGAACTTACTTTTCTACATTGGCGACGAGCCTCAAGTAAAAGGAAAAGAACCCACATGGAAAAGAGAAGACAAAGGTGTTTAGTCTGTTGTGGGGGGTGCAGACAAGAAGGAAATGAACCACTGCCCCCACACAAGTAAGTCATCACTTCGGGCGAAGAACGATAAGGGTAGGCTTTCAAGTTACAGAGGGATACCTAGGGCAAGGACAAGGGGGAGCTGCAGCCTTAGCATACCCCTGAGAGAAGAAAGGGGTAGAGCTGATGCACATTTGGCTGGTGCTCAGCTAGGAGCTTGGGAGGCTGCCGGCATATGGAGGAGTAGAGAAAAGACCCACTACTTCCTGGAGTAAAGAATCCAAGGAGGTGTTCAAGAACTAGTGTTCTGTGCTGTTAACTAGGGTTAATGGGAAGGATTAGGAAACGAAGCAGTGCTCCTGCATCCACACCGATTGGAGTGTGAGGCATGAAGATGCTGTCGCAGTATGTGCTGCAATAATGCACCCCATCCTCTGGGGGAGCTGAACTGCTTAAGGGTTTGCCCTACTGTGAGGGAGTAATCGCCAACAATTGTAAGAAAAAGGGTACAGCAGAAATGTGTGCAAGTAGCCGTTGGATGACAGAGCTCCGCAGTCACTCTCAGATTTACATGGGAACGATGACATAATGGCTGGTGCTGGGGGAGTTGACAATAGTTTGGAAGGCCAGTCACACAACGCTCCAACACGTGTTCGGTGAAATCAATGCTGTTCGCTAGTGATGCCCTGCTTCCAGGTTTGAAAAAAGGACCTCATCAGGCATCAAAACGACGTGCCCGGATGATGTAGTATCCAGGAAGGATGGCACTGCAGGAGTGAATCCAGGAGGGTGTCGCAGGAGCGCTCCTCTGTAGCGGCCAGTTTGGGTAGGCAGGCGCATATGGATGCATACATGAAAATGAAAGGGGAGAATAAATGGGGATAGGCGATTGAGAGTCGCGCTGGCGGCCTGCAGGAAAGGAAGGTTTTCGAGTGGGACGCCGACAAAGTCAGGTACAGTTTGCATGAGGGAGCGAGCTTGTCGCTTCAAACTGGAACGGCGGACATGGAAGTTGAGAGAAGGATATGCAGGAGTGCCTATCTTGAGGCACAGCGTTGCGCAGGTGTGCTGCTGCGTGCTATCCCTGCAAGGGGTTTCCTGGCAAGGCAATGCTGCACTTGTGGGTCACAGGAAGAAGGATTCGAGACTAGTATATTTTCTGGTGTATAGGTGGGTCACACAATGTATGCTGTAAAACGAAAAATGGCAGTGTAACCGGAAAAGCAACGGAAAGGAATTGGGCTCGGCGTATAGCAAAATTTGGGTGTGTACTATCCAGCATATTGAATGCTCACTGTGATGATAGGGGAACTGACGCTTAAGGTATGATGTTGGCAGTTCCCACTTTCTTAAAGCTAGTGTAATGTGGGCTAGAATGAATTACTTTTAGGTTGCTGCTGCGATATGGACTTTTAGGTTGATGGGCGCAACATGGACTTTCAAGTTTCTGGTTCCACATCGTCTACCATAATGCTAATGCAAGCAGTTACAGTGGAAAATACTAGATGTTGAGTGAGAATACTCATAGGGACTCACGTGTTTTGAGTATTTGCAGGTTAGAACTATGGGCATTTAGGATGCTATTTTAATCTTGTTAAAAGTAGGGTATATATAGACCTTTTGAGTGAAAATGTGTCAGTGGAAAGTATGTATAAGTTTGATCTGTTAAGGAGGTCCAGGTCAACAGACGTGTCCGTTGGGGATTGTTTGTTATGTCAATGTCAGAATGTTAAAGTGTCACTGTGCAAGCACAGTAGAGTATGCTAAGGTTATTTGTTAAGTATGGTTTGTGGCAACACCGTGCCAACACAAGGTGTGTATAGAAATGGAGTGAGATCTCTCCGCCGGTGTGAGATTTGGTCAATGGATAGTGTGAGTAAGGGACAACAACTTCCTTCCTCCTGTATCTAAGAGAAGCAGAGTATGGGTAGATGGGGGTGGACACCTTCCGTAATAATGAGTGGCTGCTGTTGGAAGCACAGCCAGTAGGCTGGGGGAACGCCCTCCGTCTGTTTTCCGAGTTGCATCTTTCATAAAAAAGATGCCCCGTATAAGTGTTTGTTGGTGTGGCTGAGAGAAGAACAAGTTACTTCTTACCTTGTAACGTTCTTTCGATGGGATGTTCCTCCGACGTATTCCTTATCTTTGATAGATCATCTCCCAGCTTGCTGGCCTCGGAACATTTTTTTCAGTAGAGGGCGCTGCGCGTCGACGTCCCTTGAGCCGATGTCCCTCGACGACCTCTATCGGCGCCAACGTCATCACGCTTATAAATAGACTTGCACAGCGTCCGTTGCTCAGTTCCATTTTGACGTTAACAGTTGTTTTACATGAATTGTTTATTGACCTTGAAGTAGCTTAAGCTGCAACCACAAGGGAAGTATTCCAGCCGGATGGATGTGAGGGGCGATAAGGAATACGTTGGAGGAACATCCCATCGAAAGAACGTTACAAGGTAAGAAGTAACTTATTCTTTGAAGGGATTGTGTCCTCCGACGTATTCCTCCTCTTTGATAGACTCCCATAGCAGTGGTGTGTAATTGGAGGTGGGATTAAAGCGCCATGTTTCCTTTTAGGAATGAACCGAATGTAATACGGCTTTGCCAAACCTAGTCTCTTGACTAGAGGAGGAATCCAGGTTGTAAAATCTTGTGAAGGTATGTGCGGACGACCATGTGGTAGCCGCACATATGTCTCGAACCGGAACCCCTCTTTGGAGGGCCGAGGAGGCTGCGATACCCCTGGTTGAATGAGCCCTAAGATTTTGAGGAGGCTCTTTCCCTGCTAGTTTGTAACATTCCAGGATGGCCAAAATAATCCATCTGGAAATGGTTTGTTTTGTTATCGGTAGTCCTAATTTGTGCCCTGAGTAACCTACGAACAGTTGGCATGCTTGCCTAATCCTAGCAGGTCTGCTGATGTAAAAGCTTAAAGCCCGCTTTGGGTCCAGCCTATGTAGCCTTTCTTCCTCTTTCCCCGGATAGGGAGGCGGATAGAATGAAGGCAAGGTCATTTTCTGAGTGATGTGGAATTCAGCAACCACCTTTGGAAGGAAATTAGGCTTCACCTGTAGGACAACTTTGTCTTTATGAAAAATTGTATGAGGGGGTTTAGAAGATAGAGCTTGTAATTCACTCACCCTTCTAGCAGATGTTAAAGCCACTTATAAGACAGTTTTAAGGGTGAGGAATCTTAGCGAACAAGAGTGGAGTGGTTAAGACTAAATTTAAGTCCCATAAAGGAACCTGGAAAGGTCTTGGAGGGTAGACATTAGTTAATCCCTTTAGAAATTGTATTACTAAGGGTCATTTGAAATACAAAGGCTCCTCTGCAGTGCGCTTGAAGATCGATAGTGCTGCGAGATAGCCCTGGATAGTGCCAACTTGACGGCCTGAATTTGCCAAGTAGAGTAGAAAGGATAACGCCGTTGGTGTACCACATGAAAAGGGGTCGATATTCTCTTCTCTACACCAGCTGCAAAATTTGTTCCAACGGCAGCGGTATAAAGACTTTGTTGCTGGCCTTCTGGCCGAAAGCAACACTTCCATGCCATCATCAGGGAGGTCCCAATCCTTGTATCTCAACCTTTCAGAAGCCAGGCGTGAAGGTTGAGGGTTCTGTCTGGATGGAGAACCTGACCTCCCTTCTGTGAGAGAAGATTCTCCTTGAGTGGAAGACGAATTGGAGGGCAGATGGACATGTCCAGAAGGTCCGGGTACCACATTCTCCTGGCCCAGTCTGGGGCAATTAGGATCATGGTCCTCCGGAATCTTCTCAACCTCCTGATCATTTGAGGAATGACAGGGACTGGTGGAAACGCGTACAGGAGTGGAAACCCTCAGTCAACTACGAACGCGTCCCCCCAGAGCTCCTCTCGGGGGAAATTCCCTTGAACAAAACAGATCGCACTTTCTGTTGGCACTGGTGGCAAACAGATCCACTTGAGGCGTTCCCCAAAGGGCGAAGATCTCCTGAAGGACTTCCTGAGCTAGTTCCCACTCGTGGGAGACTGTGCCCTGCCTGCTCAGAGCGTCCGCCGTCAAGTTCTTCTCTCCGGCTAGGTGAACTGCCGATAGAGATTCCTTCTTGAATTGCCCAAAACCAGAGCTGCATTGGCTCTCTGCGCAGTGGCAGTGATCCTACGCCTCCTCTTTTGTTGAGGTAATGCATGGCCACTGTGTTGTTCGTCATTATCAGAACATTATTCCCCTGTACAGATGGCAGAAAAGCTTTCAGCGCTAGTCTGATTGCTCTCAGCTCTAACAGGTTGATATGTAGTCTGGACTCCCCACCCCGTGAGTGAGGCATCTGTGACTACTGTCATCTCCGGCCATGGTTGCCAAAACAGTTCCCCCTTCAAGATGTTTTTCTGGCAGGCCCACCACTGAAGGTCTCGAGGCACCTTGTCCGGAAGTTCTCAGTGCCCACTGAAGAGATCTCATTCTCAGGCGAGCCTCTGGCACAAGGAAGATGCAACCTCACAAAGTCGAAGGCTGGGAGACGTTGGGCATTTTGAAACTTGGTGACCATCTGCAGAATATCTTGAGCCCTCACCTCTGGTGGTGAGGCTTTTCCCAGGGAAGTGTCCAGGACTGCTCCAATGAACTGGAGTCTCTGTGATGGTATCATCTGTGACTTCTTTAAATTGAGGCAGAAGCCCAGTTTGTGAAGGAAGTGGCAGACATAATCTAGCTGGATCTGAGCTTGTTCCGAAGATACAGCTCTGATCAGCCAATCGTCCAGGTAGGGGTAGACGTGGATCCCTTCCCTCCTTAGACTTGCAGCCACTACCGACATTATCTTGGTGAAGACCCTCAGGGCAGAGGTCAGCCCAAATGGCATAACTCTAAATTGATAATGAGAGCCGCCAATTGCGAACCTCAGGTATTTCCTATGTTTGAGATGGATCGGCACATGGAAATAAGCATCCTGGAGGTCCAGAGATACCAGCCAGTCCCGGAGCTGAAGGGCCTGAAGGATCTGAGAGCGTTACCATCTTGAACTTGTCCTTCCTGAGGAACTTGTTCAATTCTCGTAAATCCAAGATAGGTCTCAGTCCTCCGTCTTTCTTTGGTATGAGAAAGTAGGGGGAGTACCAGCCCTTGTTCCTCTCCGCTACAGGTACCGATTCTATGGCACCTTTCTCTAGCAGGTCTACAATTTCCTGCAAGAGGAGCGGATCTGGAACTTTCAGATAGCTGTTCCCCGGTGGATGACTGAGGGATGCGTAGAAAAGGCAGGCAGTAACCTTGGGCAACTGTCTCCAATGCCCAAGCATCTGGCGTAATAGCCTGCCATTCTGTCAGATGTTGAGTTAACCTGCCCCCTACTGGTGTTTTGTGAAGGGAGTCCTCAGAGCGGTTTGGAGGCGGCTGATGCCGAGGGTAAAGAGGCACCTGCTGCGGCTTTTGTATTTTTACCCCGTCCACCTCGGGTGAATTTTTTCTGACCCCTTTGAACCGGCTGTCCTCTGCCTTTTCCGAATGCGGACTAGAAGCAAAAGGACTTACCTCTCCAAGCGGTTCCTGAGGGGCGATATTGTGTCCGACGGATTGCAGCTCCTAGGGATTTTGCTGCTGCCTTTGATGTTTCTAGTTTTTCAACACTGTCATCCACCTTCTTACCAAACATAGAAGAGCCGTCAAAGGGCATATTCACAAGTCTGCTTTGCACATCTGGAGCAAAACCAGACTTTCGCAACCAAACAAATCTCCGGGTTGTTGTACTTGCCGCCATGGCCCTGCTGATGCTGTCAACCGAATCAATGCCAGTTTGAAGGGATTCGCACATAGCGTCTTTACCATCCTTTATGATGTTTAGGAACGCTTCCTTTTCTTCTCCCTCCGGGAGGCAGTCGCCGCTGATGAAGCACACTGCCAAAGTGTTTGGCTGAACCTTGCGAGCGTACAAGTAGCATTGATGGATTTCAACGCCATGCTACATGCGGAAAATACTTTTTGGCCAGAGTCATATCTCTTATCATCCCCATCCTGTGGAACAGTAGGGTAAGCCGATTTACTACCTGCTGAAGTAGCTGCCTGAACAACCAGACTCTCCGGAGTTGGGTGTTTGGATAAATATTCAGGGTCAGCAGAAGACACCCTATATTTAGCTGATAATTTTTTATTAACTGCCGGGATTACCTCCGGTGTTTCCCAGTTTGCCAATATTCTCCTTTGTAATGCCGCATGAAATGGCACCACAGGATCCTCCTGCGGACCTTTGACCAAGATGTCTGTGAGGTCGTCTTGCTGAAAAGCAGGTGAGGGTGTGGACCACCCCATAAACTCTATTATCCTTGCCATCAAGGTTCTATAAGGGGTTTCAGCATGTTCCCCTGTGTCTGGTGTGGCAAATTCCACTTCTGGGGAAGTGTCCAACCCACTTGCTTCCTGTAGGGATTCATGGAGGACTTTCAACCTACCTTCCTCAGAGGTAAATTCCTCTGGTGCAGGAGTTGCCGATCCCTGCAACTCAAAAGGTCTTTCCTGATTTATAAACAGAAGATAAGGCTCTGGAGTGATCAGGTCTTGAAAATGGTATAAATCCCATTTCCAGAGCAGAAGGAGCCAAATTCGTCATGATTGGCTGAGAAAACAGATGTCGACGCAGACGTTAAAGGCTTCGAAGCCATCGAAAAAGGCGTCGAGAAAGGAGGTAGAGGCCTTGATGAACTCAAGAGTATCAGGATTCTACTTGAGGTTGTCGACGACATTCTCGTGTTCGTGGCTCTGGGTATGGCCACTGGCTGTGAGGTGGCCGTGGGTTTATCCTTACTCGGCGTCGAAGACGGCGTCGACTCAATTGACCTGTCGGTCGAAGAACCCTTCGATAACTGCATCGACGATGCCGATCTATGTGTCGAAGGGATCTTTGACGACAGCGAAGACGCAACTTTGCCTTTACTCGACGGTTTGTGACGCTCGAGTGGCTTCTTTCTCCGGGTGCTGCGACTCGCAGCTTTTTGATTTTTCAGGTCTTTCACCCAGGGTATCACCCTCAGCAGTCTTTGAGGGGGTCGAGGCCGCTTTCTCAAAGACGCTTAGCATCTTTTTCCTGAATTCCTCCCACTCAGCCTGAGAGCTATGTTTTGTGGGGCAGGAGACCCTTTTTGGGGAAACGGAAGACGAAGACGAGGAAGGGGATCTTCAACATCTCTTTTTTTAATGCTTAGATCTCGAAGAGTGATGGGAACTGCTTTGAGACCTAGGACGAGAATGTCTTTTGTAATGGCGAGGAGACGAATGTCTCGACTCCGCCGAGGAAACTTTCAAAGAGGTTTTAACTGCCTTACCTCTCTCGAGCTTCCCCTTACGCTCCTTCAAGGCTTTCGCCGTCATGGACATGCAGTCCTCGCACTCCGAACAATGATGCTAGATTCTCAGGCACCATGAATAGATCCTGTGAGGATCCGTCAACGACATTTTCTTTCCACAATCTCGACATTTTTTGAAGCTGGACCGTGGAGTCATCGGTTCGGGTGAGGAAGCCATCGAGTATGAGTCGGTATTCACGAGGAATAATTATATATTTGACTGAAGAACTGAGCAACGATATTCCGAGGCCCCACGAAGCGCAGAAAAACGGAACTGAGCAACGGACTGCGCAAGTCTATTTATACGCGTGATGACGTCGGCGCCGATACAGAGGCCATCGAGGGACATCGGCTTGAGGGACGTCGACGCGCAGCGCCCTCTACTGAAAAAAAAATTCCGAGGCCAGCAAGCTGGGAGATGATCTATCAAAGATAAGGACTATGTCGGAGGACACAATCCCTTCGAATGTTTGGTTCTGAGTGTAGGAATGCCTGTCCTGAAGGGTCCAGAGTATGTCAGTTGGAAAGGCCCAGCCTTGGTGATGGGGACCAGTGGTTTACCATCTTAAATGTAACTATAATAAAGCCAACTTGTGGAACCTGACAGATGTGTCCAAGGAACTTGCGTTTGTACAGATTTACATATGATGTATACAATTCTGGAGCTGGAAAACCTGGTCAGTTGGGATTTCCAAAGACAAAAGCTGCACTCCTTGCGCTTCATGTTATTGCAGCAGACAACCTGGTCCCATCTTACCAGTTGCACGCTACCCTGCTGAGGGGCAAACTTCCATG
This sequence comes from Ambystoma mexicanum, assembly GCF_040938575.1. Taxonomy (NCBI): domain Eukaryota; kingdom Metazoa; phylum Chordata; class Amphibia; order Caudata; family Ambystomatidae; genus Ambystoma; species Ambystoma mexicanum. The sequence goes on from NC_090925.1 coordinate 384,975,581, forward strand.
GGCAACAGTGTACATCACTGGGGTTAATAGAAATAGGTTAAGTTCCTCAAGGAGTGCATGACTGTTAGACCCCCTCTGATAGCAACCTGGTAATGGCTGCCACCGGGAGACAATTACATTGGGGCAACCAGGGCTGGGTATGGCCATACAGTTCTGTATGGGGAAGTGGGCTGGTCAAATTAATGAAAACTAAGTGTAGCAGTCATTACAGCACTAACGTTTCCTTACTCCCATATTGGACTCTTACGCATTCCAAACACAAGGGAAAAGGAAAGGGAAAAAAAACATCGGATGTAAAGCATTCACCCGGACAAGATGTGAAGGAACACTTGGCCAACTTGTTCATCTTTACCAGAAAGGACATTGAGAGAGCAATATTTAGAGTAGGTGCAAGGAGTTGCCCCTATGGCCTTAAAGGGTTTCCCTCACTTGCACAGGCCTTTGTAATGCCAAGGATGCTGCATAACTCTGGCTAAGTGTGCTTACATAAGCCCAGGGGCTGTGTATATGGACAAAGGTACCCAGGTGGAACGCTCCAACCACCCTTCTCACCATTTTCATTGCAACAAATGCATTTTTAGTCTCTAATTAATACAATAAAGTCATTTGCATGCCCAAAGATAAAGGTATTGCCAAGCTCTTCTTCCCTTAATCTCTCTCAACTGCCCATATCCCCATCCTCTGCTTGATGCTCTTCTCCTGCCCCCTATTGCACATACAGGTTGCATCATCTTCACATCCTCTTTCTCCTACCACAGTCTTCCTTTTCATCCTTCATCTTTGCACAAGCCCCCTATTCTTGACAGTCATGGCTCTCTGTTCCGTCCACAGCTCAGGCTCTTTTAATTCCCTCAGTCTCTAAAACAACTTTGTTATGCCTCCGATAGCCTATTACACACACTTTTATTAATGCCCTCATGCTCCCTTCCCTTCTTGCCACCAGAAAGCCGGCATTCTCGGCTGGTACCCTAATGTTTTACCTTCGGTTTATCCCTCCTCTGCCTTTCGGTAGTTTCTTCTGCATTTCTCGCTGCCCTATGGATTCAGACACTAGGAGCTTAGTAAATCTGGTGTAGTGGCACAGTGTAGGAGCGAGAGCATGAGTATGAGTAGGGCAGCAGAGCAAGTTCAATCACCCGCTGTCTTCTCAGAGTTCAGCTGGAGCAGAGCCAGAACTATTGGTGCAACATTTCTGTCCCGTCTACACCTAATGTCGTTATCCCATCTTGTTGCCCGCTATAAGCGGCCATGATTATACGGTCTTGTCCGATCCCAATTGGATTTCACTACGAGTGATGCAGCATACGCTCTACTTTAGTTGGTTGTCCCCATGTCGGAGATCAGTCATAAGAAAGACTACTTGGTTTGGCAAATATACTCCCTACTTAGTTTTATGAGAGGTAAGACACACAAGGTATGTCCCAAAAGTTCGATGTCTTTGGCTGTAGTGTACAGTTTGCTTGTTGCAGCTGCACATCACTGTTCTCTAGGTTGGCATTTCCTCGTCATCTACATTTTTATTTATTGATCATTTGTATGGTGCCTATTATACATCAAAATGTCTTTCCAGGCCTCACAAGAAAAGGGGATGGACAGAGGAGAAAATAACTAACTGTCCAACTAGGCCTTGTGACATTCGGAACATGCAAGTGCAATAATGGAGTGCAGGGAGAGGGGAAGAGGGAGAAGTGCACGGGGCAGGGGGCCAACAGGCTAGGCAAGTGCTAAGGGAGGCCCAGGAGAGCAAGTGCTCAGGCAAGGGGATAGGAGTCAACTAGTGCGAGGGAGGGGAGGTGGAACGGCTCAGTAGGCTAGTCTGGGAAGGGAGCCCGAGGGCAAGTGCTGGTAAGTTGTGAAAAGGGGGGGGGGCTGGTCGAAGGGGGGCTTGCAACAATAAGGCTCATGGGGGGTGTAGGCCACCAGACAGAGGCAGGTAGAACTAGCAGTGGAAGGGAGCACAAAGGAGGAGGAGAAAAGGAAGGTCTTGAGAAGCTTCTGGAATTTAAGGAGATCTGGCTCAAGACAGAAGGGTAAGGGGGCCATTCCAGAGGGAGGCTCCTGCCAAAGAAAGATCTACCCCCCCCCACACTCTCTGCTTAGAGAAGCGTATCACTAGTTACAGCTAGAAGATAGAGGAATTCTAGCAGGGAGGCATTTAGGGAGAGGGAGTTGGATGTAGTATGGTCCCAGGCCCCAGAAAGCCTTGTGGGTGATGCAGAGGGTCTTTAATTTGATCCTTGCAGCCACAGGGAGCCGGTGGAGAGATTTTAGGGCTGGAGAGATACAGTGCCTGGGCTTGAGCCAAAGAATAAATCTTGCAGTCCTATTCTGGATTAGTTGAAAAGGGCGGAGGGAGGAAAGAGGCAGATTAAGGAAGAGGCTATTGCAGTAGTCAAGCCTAGAGAGAACCAGAGCCCTGGAGACATTGAGCTACTAGGGAAGGTGAGGAAAGGGAGAATGCCTCTGAAAAGCTGAAAGTGAGATTTCTTGACAAGGTCAGCGATGTGAGGTGAAAAGGAGTCTCAAAGATGACACCCAGGTGTTTTGCCTCACAAGAGCGCTAGCAGAGGGGGCCCAAGGAGGGTGGCCAGAGAATAGAGGGTAATGAGGGGGCAGGAGTTCCAATGAGAAGGATCTCAGTCTTACTGGCATTAAGGCAGCGATCATTAGAGGCACACCATGCATAAATAGCAGTCAGTCGGGAAGAGGAGGAAAGCTTAAAGGAGAGCTGAATCTCATCAGCATAGGATTGAAAATGAGGAGAGAAGGCGGAGATCAGGTCAGCGAGAGGGGCAAGGTAAATGTTGAAGAGCCACAGCAAGAGGATAGAACCCCAAGGGATGCCGCAAATGGAGAATGAAATAGAGGAGAGGAACAGGCCCAGTTGAACTTGGGAGGGCCTATTCGCAAGAAAGGAGGTCAACCAATCCAGATGTCTATGGTTTCACGAAACCATGTCACGAGACCATGTCAAAAGGCAGAGGATAGATGGAGGAGGATGAGAAAAGACAGAGTTGGAACCAAGTTTTGAGAGCAGGTCATCACAGGTTTTCAGGAGAGCAGTTTGTGCCTCTGGCTGCTCTGAAGCCAGACTGGTGGTCATGAAGACAGCCAACAGATTCAGTGTGATTGATTAGTTGGGAGATGACATTCTCTTGAGAGTTTGCCCAAGAAAGGGGTAGTGGTGATAGGGCGGTAGTTAGCCGGGCAGGAAGGGTCCGCAGAGAGCTTTGTTAGGAGGGGGTGCACAAGGGAGTGCTTGAGGGGTGATGGAAAGGAGCCAATGGCAAAGGAATGGTTACAGACAAGGAGGGAGCGAGAGAGGCGATGTTGGCCTTGATGGTTCTAGAGCAGCAAGGGAGCACCTGTTTGGACACGAATTTCATAGAGCAAACTGTCTTGGTGACCTGATTCGGCGCTATGGGTGTGAAAGAGGAGGAAGGCGAAAGAGGGGCCAACGGATGCCTGGGTACAGGGAGGGAGGGCATGATTTCCTGCATTTTGGTAGTGAAGCCAAGGCCGCACAGAGTGCCTGGGAAGGAAGCAGAAGTAGGATTGGCAAGTTGCTTGCAGATTTTGAAAACTTCAGCCGTGTTTGTGGCCCCAGAGATGCGAGCTTGGATGTGGGCCCGTTTCTTGGAGCGGATGGAGAGTCTGTATTGCCTCTGGAGCAGGCGTCATGCCAGTTTGTCAGAGGATGTGTTAGAAGCCAACCATTTTCATCCAGCGACTTTGCACTTGCGTTTAAGCAAGGCTAGGCCGGAGTCATATCAGCTATTGCTCTTGGAGGCAGGCTTCATAGGGGATCCTCATGCAGGGGCAAGGATATATAGTGTGTTGGAGATGGAAAGGTGAAGGTTAGCAAGGGAAGAGTCGGTATGAGAGTCGATAGCAGGGGTGGGGGGAGGAAGGAAGGAAGTGGCAAAAGCAGCTACTGACCTCGCTTCGTCTGTTGAATGACAGAGAAGGAGACTGGCAGTGAAGGCAGAGGCTGAGCCAGGGAGCTCAAGGTAGGAGGAGAGGAGAGCGTGGTGCGACCAGGAGAGAGGAGTAGTGAAAGGGTTAGAGAGTGAGATATCAGTAGTGATGGGAGCATGCCAGGGTGTGCCCAGCTGAGTGGGTTGGACCAGAGGGAAAAAGGGTGAGGCAGAGTCGCAGAGGTTGCAAAAGGGTAGAGTGGCTCCATCAGAGGAGTGTAGGTGAATGTTGAAGTCTCAGAGGAAGAGAACCTTCGAAGTAGAGGTCAGAAGAGAAGAGTGAAGTCAGCCCCGGAGTCCTGCAGATGGTAGCGAGAGGGAAGGGGAGACAAGTTTACAGACAAGACATTCAAAGGAGGAGTAGGATTGAGTGCTTATGACAGACACAGGGACCCAATTCAGGGAAGACAAGGGCCACTCCACCTCCAGAACTATTACCCCTGGGTTTGAAGAGGATCTTGTAGCCCTCAGGAAGGGGAGTGTCAAAAGCAGTGACAGAGCAGGCATTGAACCATATCTCAGTCAAGGTCTTCGAGGAGGTGACAGATGTCGGGAGTGTTTAACAGCAGAGCGAGAATTGAAGGTAGCGATACGAAGCAGGTTGCCACCTTTGAAGGTCTTCCGAGGCAGGGTACGGGGTACATCCGTGGGTGGAGACAAAGAGGCCCAGGGGTGGCAGAAACAGGAGTGTCAGGGGGGAGGGAGGAAGTTAATGGGGGAGGGAAGACACCTGCCAAGGAGGAGGAGGTTGGGTTGAGAGCCCTGGGCCATGGTAGTGCCATTCTTATATACATTAATGATGCATCTGGATGATGAGAAGTGTGCTAAAAGCACTTCCCATCTGGTACCACCATTAATGGGTGAAGTGGAAAAAGGGGAAGAGGATAGAGACCGAATGGGGAGTCAGCAAAGAGGATATCAGTTCTAGTCTGTCTGGAGGAAGTGTTGACGTAGGTGTCAGCAATGGGTAATCCTGGGTTGGAGACCAGGAGTTCTTTTTTTGCATTTGTTCCTTCCAGACTTCGATAGAGGGGAAGGAAAGGTGATAGAATAGCAATTAGAGTAGGTGGGAGAGATGGAGAGCACCATAGTTGGGGGAGGGGGAGAGAGGGATTGAGAGCAGGGAAGGGGCTTGCACAGGCCTAGAAGCAATCGGGGGAGACGAGTCAATGCAGCAAATAAACAGTAACAAGCAAATGAAAACAGTAAAAACACAGGGTAAGAGGCAAAAGTCCTAGGTTACAGCAGGCCGCGGGGGGCACAACATTTCACAGGTATGGAAGCGCAGCTAGTAGGAGCAACCAAGAAAAATATGGTAAAGGAAGGTCTAGAAATGCCATAGCAGTGTTAAGTAGTACTTGGATATGAAATTCACAGGCCTGAGTTTGAAATAGACATAGGAATCCAAGATGCCAGAATGGTGAAGGCCTAAGTTTAAACGTAGCGGTCGAAATCAGAGTGACCAATTCAGCCAGAGTATGAGACTTTCAAACTAAGGTAAAAATCCTAACTACAGGTTTTAAAACCAACATAGCATTTGGCACAAGCAGAGGATTCTGCACAGCAGGATTTGATACTCAGGAATACAGACAGCATACAACTTCTAAGTAAAGTCTGCAGAATTAGAGCAACATCCAGATGCAAATTTCAGATATACAGATATATGAAGATGCAGTAATTCAACACAGAGGCCAACTTTAGAAACGCCTAGTTTAGAGGGTCGGCATTCATGAGTGCAGCAATACTACAGAGGCATCCATACTAAGAATCAGCTAGATATGAGGTTAACACATAGGTTAGGCACGGTTGTATGCAGTACCCTGTGGAAGCCTGCACCAGCCTTGTCCTCTTGGCAATAGTTAACCCAACCTTTGGTATAAGCATGTATGACACAAGTTGGTAGCAGGAAGGCTTATCTCACGAGGGGTCAATGTGAGCTGTAGGGTGCAACATAGAGTTTCACAGTGACAAGTATCCAAATAAAACTTATACTCAAGGTTTCTTGATTAAACAATTATTTATTTAACAGTCAGTTTGGATAAGCCTTTAGAAGGGAGCAAATATGTAACAAACATACTTCAAAAATGCACACACTCAGTTTCAGTAAATACCCATTTGGGACAGCAAACATACACTTCTTACAGCCTCAGGTGACTTAAATTGCTAGGACACTGAACATTGATATATCACTGGTACATTTAGAGCAATATGGAGTTTGGTGTCAAAAAGGAAAAGGTCAGGGGAAGCAACAATGGTTAACAAGTTTCTCAAATAGGTAAGTACTTTTAACCCCCCCTTGCCCCCCACCCCCCTCCAATTCAATGTAAAACCCTTTCCCGGCTATACAAGTAATGAATGTATGCATTTTTGGAGGGACAGATCAAAGCACAAAGTCAGAGGATAGAAGAGTCTTCAGGGAGCCAGGACAGCCAATGTCAATTGAGCAAAGTCTAGGGGAGCTGAAGTTCTTGAAGGCAAGGAAAAAGTATTGCACAATGTTAGAGAGCTTTGTAGAAAAAGAAACCACTGTTGGGCCACAAGCTGGGAGACTTGTGATGGGCAAAGCTGCAAGCATGCAAGTCTCAACTAAGAGCTAGCAAGCTATACACAAGAGGCAAGTACCCCTTTGTTTACAGTACCTTAGGTCTGAAAAAAATCGGTTCCAGCTGGCTTCTGTTCCTGTTGTAGTATGGCAGATCCTGTTGTTCCAGGGCCTCAGTCGTGGGGACAAGAAGGACGACGTCTGGGGACTCCTGCACTACTATTCGAAGGTCGGTGGCAGCAGCAATGGGCAGAGTTCAGATCAGCAGCACTTCACAGTTTCAGCTTCTCGCTAATAGCACCACTGCGGTTCCCGGATACCTTCTAGGCTTTCATTGCTTCTGGGGTCCAGCACTCTTGTTGAGGTGGCTCAGGCTTGGTTAAGTCCTGCTTCAAGGGAGTCTGGACGATCTTCCTGGACCTCGGGTCCGACTTAAAAACAATGCACTCGATTCTGGTGTTCCTCTCCCTGGCACTCGGTTCCTGCAGCAGCAAATGGAAGTACAGCCAGCTTTGAGAGGATTTCCAAATGAGTTTGTCTAGGGGTCGATTGGTTGCACCAACCCAAGGGGAGGAGTCGTCCTTTGCAGGGCTTCTCTAGTCGAGGCGAATTCAGAGCTTCAGCACTGCAGCAGGGCTTCACCGGGCAAACCAACGGTCAAGGATTGCAGCAAGCTTCTCTTCCAAGTTTTTTTTCGGACTCCTTTGTCCAGTGGTTGACTCTGCATTCCTTGCAAGAAGCCTTGTCTTTAATGCAGGTTTCTCCCATTCATTCGCAGCCTGTCACTCACACAGCAGGGTGGCTGTCATTCAAGGACAGCCAGAAGGCCAATAACCTTTGGGTGCATTCCATTAACCAAGGATACTAAGCACAGGGAGTTTCGGGGTCCTCCCTTGCTTCCTGCCCTGCCAGACACGCTGGAGCCAGAGGCGGGCTTCACTAGTGAATCCCACCAAAGCCAAAAAGAACAAAGGGACCAAACCTGGTTTGGCGTGCAGAGTAAATCTCAAGAAGGACCTTTCCAACAAGAAATGGCGAAAAAGGACAACCATGGGTGCTTTACTGCAGTTACAATTGCAGCCCGCGGTAAAAACACTCAATGGTAGTAAAAAGTAAACCACTGCCACCAGCCATTAACTGTGGAAAGGGTAACAAATATGTTACATGAGAAACTAGACAAAGTTTTTAACATACTAAGTAACCCCTCCAGCACCCTATTGGAAGATAGTGTGCGCTGGATCTAGAAAGTTACAAAATAAAAGTAAAGCCAATTTCACTTCACTGCTCTCGGAAACAGTAGTTGATCCAAGAGAAGGTATTAAACCTTTGAGAAATCTAAAAGACTTCCATGTGCCACTCCACTGAAGGCGCCGTGTGTCACAATGTAAAAAGATGATGCCTATGGAGTTTGTCAGACTTCAAAACCAAAAGGAAACTCAGTCCAAATCAAAATAAAAATACATGAGAGTCCAGCAAACAAAGTTGGGGGTCTTTAAGGTAGAAGGGAATCAGCACATTTCTGAGAATTCTCCCCAACAATATACATGAGAAACAGCAATTCAACAGAGGCAGCCAAATAAAAAAACACCTAGATTTGAAGTTGACACAAACATGCAGAATACACGCTTTTAAGCAGGGCAGCTGTTTTTTTTTTTATATATAATGGACCCAGATTTGGGTTTTCCTAAGGGCGGTAGAGATGCAAAGTTCAAGAAAGGCAACAGAAATTCTAGTCACCTAGATATGAATTTCATCAGACATGAAAAATTCCAGGTTTTGGACAGGGCTGCTAGATTAGAGCAGCTGTTGTTCGAGAATACATGAAAAATGTCAACATTCGGCAACATGGGCCGTATTCAGCAGACCAAGTCAGTCAAGAAGTGAATAGTTCGGCAGTAGATGTAAAATACGCACAAGGAAAGCAACTGTTAACTGGTACAAGGGATGCAGTTCAAGGAGGCAGGCCAGTGTGAATGTAGAGGAGGCAAGACAGGTCAAAACGCACATGTGGAGTAGCAATGGGATGCAGCAGCAGGGTAGAGGGTCACGCGAGCTCGGAAAGATGAGGTCAACCATATCTGCATTTGGAGCACAATGCAAGGGCTCAGAGCAGGGAGAATGTCGAGCCGTGGGGGCACGGGACCCGAGTGCGTTAGCAAGCGCTTTGCGTGTGGTTGCTGGTGGCAAGTACAAACGGGACTATGGCAGAGCGGGCAACGTGAACAAGCATGCGACACAAGGTTTCACACGGCACTGCGCGGCCACGGCTGGACTGGCCACACATGGGCCTTAGTAGTGGGCCTTTGTTCGGAGGGGTGGGGGGCGGGGTAAGAGAGTGGCAGGCCAAGCCTCACAATTAAAGGCGATGGCAATCACGGCTGCGGTTGGACGGGCAAACACAGCACTCCTGTGCCAATAATGGCGGCGGCCATGTTTGAGATGACAAGGCCCCAGATTTAAACAGCCTCAGCTGGGCAACACGAATGCCCACAAGTAAAGTTTGAAAACAGCCCCACCGGGCAATTTAGAAGATGGTGTACAAACGTCATTGTAACAATTAAAATTGGCAGAGTACATCAGGCACAGCCCAACTGGGCTTACCTAGGTTGCTGGGATCTCGTAGCTAGGTGTTTACCACCGTGGCTTCTTGAATCTTGATACCGCAGCCTGCGTCCGAAGCCGGCGAGGCTCTCATTACGTCATAACCTCACAGCATGGCGAGAATCAGTGTACAGACTCCTGTGCACTTAGTTTTACTTGTGTCTACATTACATATAACGCTAGAACAACATCAGAGTAAAGAAGGCACACGATTTCTTACCAATGAATTCTGTTACAGGGTCATGTTCCCCTTCTGTTTTAATCGTCCCTGCAATGCTGTCGTTCTCCAAGATTGGGAGAAAAAGATGCACAAAGTCGGAGGTGTAGGGAGGAGCAATGACATCCAGCACCTGTGGGATAAAGGAAGCGCTTTGTCACTTTTCTATGGCTGATTGCTGCTGCATCTTTCAATTCATTGATGAAAAGGTGGTTTACTGCACATCACAGATATCTCCCACACCTTAAAGCATTTGTGAATTTCAAAGTGGACATCACAAGCTACTTCCACTAAGGGGGTGCATCATTACACATGGCTTCATTGCCGATTGGGAAAAGGCCATAGGCTACAAGATTAAAGGCTCAGGAATGCCATGAACCACACCTGCATCTAGCCTACTAAAATTAATCTAACTTCACACCATCTCACATCCATACACCGTCAATGTCTTTTCAAAAAACAAGTAGGCGCCATATTTACAACTGTAACCAGTATATACTACTGTTTGGTCGCCTTGTCGCAACCGTTTCTGCAATGTACGCAGCATTATCCAGTAATATCAAATTTATTGTTACATACCAGTCCGGTTCACGACTTGTGTTTTGTGAACCCTAGCATGGCTTTATTATTAGCAAGGCTTTATTATTTAAGGAGTGTGTGAGATGTGAATAAGAGAATCCCCATCCTTTAAGACTGCAACTACAGCCTGCACTTCAGTGTATCACAACAGGCATCTAATAACATGATGCATGGTAAACATTGCTGAATATTTGTGTCTGCATTAGGTGATCCGCACCCACATATGCTGGGAAAGGAACAAGTTACTTACCTGTAACTGTTGTTCTCCAGCATGGGTCTGGCATGGATTCACATGCTCATGAATATTCCCCGTCGTCAGGCCGGGAATCCTCGGTAAAGAAAAAAATCGGTATCAGTTTCGTTTCTGATCTGTCTTTCTAAGTAGTAACCAATCACTGGTCTCTGGGTCATACTGCCCCCAGCCAATGACTGCCCACTCCCTAAGCCCCGCCTCTGGAAGCCATCTTCAGATTTGGTAGCACGCAAAGTGGCAGTATGACCAAGTGAAGAGCTGCAGAGGGGTAGGAGGGAGGGTTCGCGTGTGAATCCATGCCAGACCCATGCTGGAGAACAACAGTTGCAGGTAAGTAACTTGTTCCTTCTCCAGCATGGGGTCTGGCATGGATTCACATGCTCATGAATATAAGAATACATAGCAGTACACACATGCACAACCAACGGGAGGTGGCAAAGGCTCAACATTAAGCATTACATCAAAAACTCAACATTAAGCAATTCTTACCCCCCCACCAGGCTCACCTTAGGAGAACAAGTTGCACAGCACCGCTTGGCCGACCCTGGACTCCTCCCTGGAATCCCGGTCGACGCAGTAGAATCTCTTGAAGGGGTGCGTCGACCTCCACGTAGCAGCCCTGCAGATGTCCAGCAGGGGCACACCAGACAAGAACGCCGTGGTAGCAGCGATAGCTCTGGCCGAATGGGCTCTCGGACAGCCAGGTAACGGTCGGTTTGCCAACCGATGACAGTGCATGATGCAGCCGGAAAGCCATCTGGAAATGTAAGCCTTCGAGAGAGCCTTCCCTTGGTTCACAGTTCCAAAGTTCACAAATAGCTGTGATGTCTTCCGAAAACTCTTCGTGGGGTCCACGTAGAACTTCAGCGCTCTAGCCACATCCAGCGAGTGCAAAGTCCTCTCGGCCGGTGACGGGAAGAAAACAGGTAACACCAAGGGCTCATTGAGGTGGAAGTCCGACGGCACCTTGGGCATAAAAGAGGGGTGCGTCCTCAGCACCACCCTCATGTTGTGAAAATTCAAGTATGGAGGCTTGCAGGATAGGGCCTGGATCTCTCCCACTCGTCGTGCGGAGGTGATGGCCACAAGAAAAGCAGTCTTCCACGATAGGAACTTCAACGGTGCTGAATGCAGGGGCTTTCACCGGCAGGAACAGTCCCCTCATAAATTCCTTCACCAGGCGATGCGACCACCAGGACGCCCGTCCTGTGGTTCTGGTGTATCGGGAGATTGCAGCCAGATGTATCCTGATGGAGGCGTGAGCCAGTCCAGCCTTGGCCAGCGACAGCAGGTACGGCAGCACTTGAGGGTCCGTAATCCGTAGAGGGTTTATCTTCTGTGCACGGCACCAGACAGAGAACCTCTTCCACTTATGTCCGTAGCCCTTGAGAGTTTAGGACGCCGAGGCCTTTGCAAGGACCTCTCTGCGGTCAGCCGGGATATCGTACCCTCCAAAGTCTAGTGCTGCAGGAGCCAGGCCTGCAAGTTCAGCAAATCCGGGTCGTGATGAAGTATGGCGCCTCCTTCTCTGGAGAGAAGATCCGCGGTCCGTCGGCCGCTTGACTGGTGGGGACGCTGACAAGTCCAGAAGGTCCGGGAACCAGATCTGCCTCGACCATGCCGGTGCGACGAGGCTCATCCTGCACGGGGACCTCTTGAGCTGGTTGACGAGTCGGAGCAGCAACGGCAACGGAGGGGACGCATAAAGGAACAGGCCATCCCAGGGGAACGAGAAGGCCTCGCCCATGCTCCTCGGCTGGGGAAACCTGCTGGCGAACCTCTGGCACTGGAGTTCGTCTCCGTCGCGAACAGGTCGATCTGTGGTTTTCCCCATCGTCAGAAGAGTCGATCCACTTGATCCTGATTTAGTTCCCACTCGTGGCACGAGCGCAGCTCCCTGCTGAGTGAGTCTGTGATGGTGTTCTTTATCCCTGCAAGATGAAAGGGCACTAGAAACATCCCTTGGGCGATGGCCCAATGCCACAGATCCTGGGCTTCCTTGGAGAGGGCTGGGGATCTGGTTCCTCCCTGCTTCCGGATGTAGAACATCGTGGTGGTGTTGTCGGTGAGGATCTGGTTCCTCCCTGCTTCCGGATGTAGAACATCGTGGTGGTGTTGTCGGTGAGGATTCTCACCACCTTGCCCTTGAGGGACGGGAGAAAGGACCTGAGGGCCCAGAACACTGCACAGAGCTCCAGGATGTTTATGTGGAGCGGTTTCTCCTCCGGGACCCAAAGGCCTCTCGCGTGAAGTTTTCCGGTGTGCGCTCCCCACACTTCCAGGGAGGCATATGTCATCACCGTTATCTGGTGGGATGGGGTCTGAAAGTCTGTGCCCGCCGTCAGATGAGCGCCGGCGCCCCACCACCGGATTGCTCGTCGGAAGGTCTCGTTGAGCGGGATCCTGTCCTCGAAGCTGCCTGTCGCTTGGATCCAGCGGGCGTCGAGGAACTCTTGCAGAGGGCGCATCCGAACCCTGCACAGGCGTACGAGATGTATGCAGGAGGACATCATCCTGAGGAGGGACTTGATGGACCTCACCCTGGCCACGTCCGTGGCCAGCAGACGCTGCACTTTGCCCAGGATGGCCTTCGTCCTTTCCTCCGACGGCGAGGCCAGACGTGCCACTGTGTCAAGCTTGGCTCCCAGAAACAGTACGACTTGCGACGGGACCAGGTGGGATTTGGGGAAGTTGATGGAGAATCCCAGGTCCGTGAGCAGCTGGACGGTCTTTGCTTTGCGATCTACGGCAAGCTCCCTTGTCCTTGCTCGGATGAGCCAGTCGTCCAGGTAGGGGTGGGCGTGGATCCCCTGCAGGCGCAGTCGTGCCGCCACTGGTACGAGGCACTTGGTGAACACCCTGGGTGCCAACTTCAATCCGAACAGGAGGGCCTTCAACTGGTAGTGCCGTCCTTGGACCACGAACCTGAGGAACCTTCGGTGTCCTTTTAGAATGGGGATGTGGAAGTACGCATCCTCCAAATCCAACGACAGGAAATCACCCTCCTCCAGCTGTCCCAGCACGTGCTGGAGGGTGACCATCCAGAACTTCTGTGCCTTGATGTACTTGTTCAGTCGTCGCAGGTTCAGGATGGGGCGCCATCCTCCTGTCTTCTTTTTCATGAGGAAGTACCTTGAGTATACTCCGGAGCCCCGGAGCCTCTTCGGGACGAGCTCGATGGCACCTTTTTTGAGCATCGCCCTTACCTCCAAAAGCAGTTGAGGGACGTGATTTTCTTTCCTGGCCACGGGTGGAATGCGGGGGCACTTTTTTAGAAATTCGAGGGCGTGCCCCTGGGCCAGGGCGTCCAGCACCCAACGGTCGGTGGAGATGGACTCCCACATGCTGACTAACTTCGCCAGCCGGCCTCCCACTGGGGTGCTTCGGTGGGGGCCCGACACCGCTGTCGGTTCAAACTTTCTTGGAGGACGCCTTGACGCCTTGGCCTCCCTGGCGACGATGGCGGGGTCCACCCGACTTGCCTCATCCACTATAGGCTTCCTGCGACGAGGAGCGGGCCGCTTGGCGGTACGTAAAGGAGCCACCGCCGAATCCTTTGGAGGCACCTTGCTTGCCTCCGGTGCTCCGAAAGGATGTCCTTCGTTGCCGGAGAACACCTAGGGCCTTAGCTGTCTCTGTGTCCGCCCTGATGGCTTGGAGGGACTCATCCACTGTTTTCCCCAAACAGATTGTTCCCGTCAAACGGCATGTCCAAAACCTTGGCTTGTACGTCCTGGCGGAAATCCGTCGCTTTGAGCCACCCTCGTCATCTAAGGCAAACGCCATTGCCTAGATGGCGGAAACCTCTGTCGGCAATGTCCGTTGCCACCGTAATGGCGTGATCCAACGCCACTTTGCCTTCTTGCAAGATCTCCAGGGCCTCGGCCCTCTTGTCATCCGGTAGGAAGTCCAACAGGGGGCGATCTTGTACCATAACTCCCTGTCGTAGCAGGCCACAATCGCAAGGGCATTGGCCGCCTTAATGGTTGTTGCCGCTGACGAGATAACTCATCGTCCCATTGCGTCCAGCTTCTTTCCATCGCCGTCCGGCGGAGAAGTTGACATTGAGGCCGATGACCCCCCCCTCTTTCTTCTTGGCCACCGCTGAGACGTCCGAGTCAGGGGTCGGTTGTGCCCGAAGGCACAAAGGGGCCGCGTCGGGGACCCGGTACTTCTCGTACCGATCCCTCTTAGCAGGCGTCATAGACGGGTTCTTGAGAAGGGTGAGACCCTCGTCCCAGATGTCATCCAACAGAGGCACGGCGAGGACGGTCTTCCTCTTGGCCTCGCACCGTTGGTAAAGGAAACCTTCCTTCTTTTCTTCGGGGCAGAGATGAAAAAGCTCGGATGCCCTGGCGATCATTGCATGGAAAGATCCGATCTCGTCGGGCGGGGAGGCCTGGGATGGGGGCGATGGGAGCTCTGTCCCGTCGTCACCGCCGTCGGTACCCGTCATGGCCGTGCCCGTTCCCGTGTCATCCCCAGGGACGGGGGACGTGGGTAAAGGCTGAGCAGGCTGCGAGGGCTGAAAAGGCGGGGCTGGATGGATCCGTCTTCTCTTGGTCAGGGGGCTTCCCGCCAGGCCTGGTTCTGGCTCTGGCTCCTCCGTCGATCCTGGTTCCGGATCCTCCGTGGGTGGTAGGGGCAATCTCGTCCTTATCTCCGAACATAAGGATTGTATCGCCAACAAAATGGCCGCCGAGTTATCCTGCGGCCCCAGAAGAGACAGGTGACTAGGACCCTTGCCGGTGCTGCCGTCACTCTCGTCACCTTCGTCGGGATCCCTCCTGCGGGGACGGGCCTCTAAGACACCCTCGACGAGGCCCTCTAAGACTTCTAACAGCTCCTCCTCGGATGCTGTGTCTGTGTCCACAATGACCACCCCCCCCTTTTTCCATCGGGGTCTTCACGGGGGTCTTTTCGATGGGTCTGAAAGAGGCTTCCCTCTGCGAAGGCAGGGAGACTCTGGGCCCCGAGGTCGCCTCCACTGGTGTAGCCTCCACAGGCTGCGCCAGGGCCGCCGCAACTTCCTCAATAGAGGCCTTGGCTGGGTGAATCAAGGCCTTTACCACCCTGTGTGGGCCTGTGGCCTTCACCTGGTGGGGGTGGGGTGGGTCACCGCCTCGCTCCCCCTCGGCCGGATCCTTCAAGCTTGACCGGGGCCTCTCCAGAAGCTTCGCTGGGTTCTCAGCCTTCCTCTTCCCTGAGCCAGAGTTTTGGCTCGTGGTTGATGGCGCTGGAGAGGGTGTGCCCTGCCTGGCAGCCGAGGAGCCCGACTGTTCGGCACTCCCGGTGCCCGCGGACTCGCAGTACTTTGCCTTCTGTTGGGCCCCTCACAGGACTTAGAAGACCGCTCGGACTTCTTCTTCTTCTTCTCACCTGACGGGCTCTTTCCTTCCAGCCAGTTGGAGAGACAAAGGTGTTGGTCCCTGATGGTCCGTTCCGACATGTTCCTGCAAAACACACAGTCCTTCTCCACGTGCGTTTTGTCCTCTTGAAGGCAGTAGAGACATTGAGTGCTCGTCCTCCTTGAACACATTCTGCAGCTGGCATCCAGGGCAAACCCTGAGCAGCTTTCTGGGCGTCGAGCTTCCTTTCTCATGGGCCATGTCGGGTAGGCTGCAGAAAACTTCTGGAATCCTCCAACTCGATGAAATCTTCACCCATGAGGGGCGTAGAAAAATCCGACACGGATCCCCGTTAATCGGATGTAGTGACGGTGGAGCTTGAGGCTCTATTTGACCGAAAAATGAGAAATTCTCTTTGAAAAAGCGCGAAAACGCAGCAAAAGCTCGAGAGCTAAACACGAGGACTCCCAACACGTGAGCGTGCGGTAAAAATCTGAAGATGGCTGCCAGAGGCGGGGCTTAGGTAGAGGGCAGTCGTTGGCTGGGGGCAGTATGACCCAGAGACCAGTGATTGGTTACTACTGAGAAAGACAGATCAGAAACGAAACTGATACTGATTTTTTCTTTACCGAGGATTCCCAACCTGACGGGGAATATTCATGAGCATGTGAATCCATGCCAGACCCCATGCTGGAGAATAGTAATTCTCTCCACGTCCGTCAATATTTTGCTTTCAACAGTTATGCTTTAAGGTACATAAATCATTGAGTGCTACCCACAATCATCCATTTGCAGACAGGAAATTGACAATCTTCTAAAAAGCCACCAACAGTGGTTTTATCTATGAAACTTTCTACTCATGCTCCACTTGGTTGTTACATGATGAAAGATCCAAGAGGGAAACACCAGACTCCATTTGTTGGTCAGAATTCATCCTAGTAAAACCATACAGGCAGGTACCTTTATTTGCTGGAAGCCCCCCCCTGCACCTTCAGACCCCTCCTGACCCATCCGTCTCCACTCCTCTACTCTCAATGTTACATCCTACCCTCAACCACCTCAGTAGCTCAATCAGAAGTAAAGGGTCAACGCAGAGCAGGGATTCTCTCTGCAGCTAGCACAGTATGTTTTGTCAGTGACATGCTCACCACACAACTTTGACCCGATCTCAAATTCTAACCAAGATCCTTGTTCCAGGCAGTCTGCTCTTGGATGCTGGAAACACCATATCCTCAATAAGAGTTCAATATAAAGTCATAAAT
This sequence comes from Ambystoma mexicanum, assembly GCF_040938575.1. NCBI lineage: Eukaryota > Metazoa > Chordata > Amphibia > Caudata > Ambystomatidae > Ambystoma > Ambystoma mexicanum. The sequence continues at coordinate 384,992,360 of NC_090925.1, forward strand.
ATTTGCCTTTTCTATAGCAAATTGTGGCTAATTCTGAATTATCAAGTGGTTCATCAAGAACTTTAGGAAGGCAAAGGCTTAAACTAGCTTATCTGATGACAAAAAAAACAAAATCTGTAATTTAATACCTGCATGGGTGATGCATGATAACGTTCTAGCATTCAAATGAGGCAAATGGTGGCATAGTCTGCCCATCTCGGGTCGTCCACCGTAAAGTTGGCATATAAAAATAGGCCTAGATTGGATTGTAGTAGGTACACAGAGCTCGCCTTCAGTTGAGTTTAGAGAGAGACCATAATGTACACCCACTCCAGAAGGCCCAGTCCATGGCGTTTGGCAAACCACAAGCCAGGAAATCTTGCTTGAAAGTAGCCCTGAGTGGCGGCCGCAGGGGTGGACTGGCCGAATGGGAACTCTGGATTTTTCCCCGTAGGCCTCTGCTTCAGGGGCCTCTTTTGTGTAGTATTTCCAAATTTTCCCATAGGAAAATGGTTGGACTTGCTGAAAATGTGTAATATGGGGCCACTTTGAACATTATTTCCACGGCCTCCTTTCGGTTCCCAGTCCATCCCGAGCAGGTTACGAGTTTTGATTATTTGGAGGTCCGCCTGATGGCCAATTGTGCCTGGACTAACCAGGTAAAGCGGTCTGGTCTTAAGTTGACCAGGAAATGTGCAGCCGTATCTAGATTTATACAGGCCATGGGGTGGGTCCGATCAGTGTAATGTAGCAAATCTATATGAGCCAGGCAAAGCAGACAGCTCAATATGCAGACGAATTGTGGGGTATGGAACAAGTTACTTACCTGTAACTGTTGCTCTCCAGCATGGGTCTGGCATGGATTCACATGCTTATGAATATTCCCAGTCAGGCTGCGAATCCTCAGAAAAAAAAAACTGTTTTAGTTTGGTTTATAGGAGAAAGACGGTTCAGAAACTAATCACTGAGCTCTGGGTCATACTGTCCCCAGTCAATGACTGCCCTATACCTAAGCCCCTACCCAGGCAGCCATCTTCAGATTTGGTAGCACGTAAAGTGGCAGTAGGACCAAGAGAAGAGCCACAGAGGGGTAGGCGGGATGGTTGGTATGTGAATCCATGCCAGACCCATGCTGGAGAAATTAATAGTTACTCACCGTAGTGACCAACATACGTCCATAGTACCCTTTCCTCCATACTGTATAGGCGTCCCTCGCAAGGGACGGGAGAGGGAACCTTTTTCACCAGAAAAAATCATCTTCCCCTTTAAATTTAGAGGCAGGCGGGGGCATGTCCCTGGGAGCATGCACTCGCCTGACTCCGCCCAAAGGCGCCACTCCTCAGTCCCCATTGACACGTCGACAATTTTCAACATTGCCTAAGGACACCAGTATTATTAGGGGGTAGGATGGTGGGGCGTATGGAGGAAAGGGGACTATGGACTAAGACGGTGAGCAACTATTAATTACTCTTACGTCCGGTCCCCTTTCCTCCATACTGTATGGGCAATGACAACTGAAGGTAACCCTAGGGTGGAAAGGAGACCCTCCTTAAGCAAACAGGTTTCTTAGAATCGCCAGCCCAAAAGCTGTGTCTGACCGAGTAGTGCTTACAGAAAGCCGACGCGGTGGCCCAGGTAGCCACCCTGCTGATGACCTGCCACGGCACATGACGTTGGAACGCGATGGCTGTGGCTTTGGCTCTGACCGCATATGCATGCAAGTTGGCCGTCACTGGTTTGTGCTGCCTCTCATAGGCCTCCTTTATGGCTGTGACCATCCACCTTGCTATGGAGGCCTGATAGCCGGGCTTTGAACCACCAAAAGTGATAAAGAGGGCATCCGACTTGCGGAAGTCTTTGGTCCTGTCAAGGTAGTATTTTAGCACGTGTTTGACATCCAGACAGTGCAAGACCCTCCGAGGCTCATTCTTTGGGTCGGCGAAGAAGGTGGGTAAGACTATTTTCCTCGTTTAGATCGAAGGATGAGGTCACCTTGGGTAGGAACACAGGGTGCGTCCGGAGGACCATCTTGTCCTTGTGAAAGGTAGTGTAGGGCTCTGATGCCACCAGAGCCTGGTTTTCGCTGGCTCTGCAGGCGGAGGTGAGGCCTACGAGCAGCGCTGTCTTTAGGGTGACCAGCCTGATGTCCGCGGACGCCACTGGCTCGAACGGTTTGTGTGCCAAGGCGCCCAAGACTACACTGAGGTCTCACACAGGGTGTGGCTTCTTTATAGGCGGGTAGAGCCTGTGGAGGCCCGCTAGATGCCATTTGACCACCGGGCTAACGAAGGAGAAGAGACCCTCCTCCGAATTTCTCTAAGCTCCTATGGCTGCAGCATTTATTCACCTGAACTCCAGAGTGGGCACGGTGTGCCAAGAAGGAGAGTAGGTTGTTAAACGTGCACTTAAGGGGGTCGATCTCTGTAGAGTCGGCCCAATGACAGACACTGGACTATTTGCTCTTATATTGGCTGCTGGTAGCTTTGTTTCCGGCGCCCTGGATGATTTTCAGGTTAGCCTGAGATAGGCTCAACTGTTTCAGTGTGACCTGCTCAGGAACCATGCTGCGAGGGCTAGCTTGTGAGGAGCCGGGTGGAGTACTCTGCCCCCTGTTGGGTCAGGAGAAGAGCTGGGCCCAGAGGTAAGTGAATGGGAGGCCTGTCCCATAGGCATAGCAGCTCAGAGAACCACAGTCTTGCTGGCCACCAAGGAGCTATCAGAATGAGGCTGAGGTGACAAGATTCCTTTATCCTGCAGATCACCCTGTGCACCAGGGGTGTGGGCAGGAAGGCGTATGCTGTCATGTAGTTCCATTGTATCTGGAATGCATCGCAGAGGGAGCCCAAGCCCTGTCCCTGCCAGAAGGCGAACTGCTGGCATTTCCTGTTGTCCAGAGAGGCAAACAGATCCACTTGGGGTTGCCTCCACCTGAGGAAGATCTCCTTTAGTACCAGGTCATTCAATTGCCACTCATAATTGTCTGCCTCCTGGTTGGACTCCCCTGGGAGGTGGACAGCGGTGAGGTAGATGTTCTCCAGAGCCCATTCCCACATGCTGACAGCTAGGTTGCACAGCGGAGGGGATCTGGTATCCCTCTGCTTGTTGACATAGTACATTCTGGTGGAGTTATCAGTCTGGATAAGTACTGTCTTGCCCTCCATCAGAGGGAGGAAGGCCTTGGGGGCCAGCCATATGGCCTTCAATTCTAACCAGTTGATGTGTGACTCCTGTTCCTGCTGAATCCAGACTCCATGGATGCTGTGACTGTCCAGCGTGGCTCCCCAGCCTTCTAGGGAGGAGTCCGTAGTGACAGTGACCTGCGGGGGAGGCTGCTGGAATGGCTTGCCCAGCCGCAGGTTGCAATCCGCAGACCACCCTGTGAGGTCTGGGTGGAGGGATGCAGGAATGTCGACAAGCTCCGTTTGGGAGCCCCTCTGATTCCATGAGGCTGCAAAGTGCAGCTGTAATCTCCTCATCTTGAGTCTTGTGTGGGGTACGTCCAAAAGGACAGCCACCATAATACCCAGCAGGTGTTGGTACCACCAGGCCGAGGTCACTGTTCTGGAGAGGAAGTGAGTAGTGGCTCTCTTGATAGCCGGGATCTGGTATTTCGAGGGAAAGACTCTCTCGGAGCCGGTGTCCCAGATGAGGCCCAGGAAGGCCAGGCTCTGCGTGGGTTGCAGCTGAGACTTCTTGAGATCGATAGTAAACCCCAGGTCGTGGAGTGTGCTCATACGTGCGGAGGAGATGTGGAGAACGCCCTCCTGAGTTGAAGGCCAGTCGTCCAGGTATGGGTACATGTGGTGGCCCTGGGCACTGAGGAGGGCTGCCACCGGATTCATTAACCTGGCAAATACCCTGGGGGCTGAGATGAGGCCAAAGGGTAGCACCTTGTATTTGGAAATGGCAGCCCATGATCCTGAACCGCAGAAAGGACCGAAAGTGGCTGCCAAGTAGGGATGTGTAGATCCGCGTCCTTCAGATCCAGGGAGCACATCCAGTCTCCCGTGTCTCCGCAATGAGTGCTGGCGTAACCATCTTGAATTTTTGTACAGAAAGGGAGAGGTTGAGGGTGGAACGGTCCAACACAACTCTCTGGCCAGCCTGGTTCTTCTTCCGTATGGCGAAAATCCTGCAATAGAAGTCCAAACCTCGCTGGGACTTCTTCCACTGACTGGCACTTGACGAGCGACAGGATCTCCGCCAACAGAGTTGCTGTCCCAATCTGTGTGAGAGGAGGGGAAGAGGGAGGCGAGTAAGGGACCGGTAGGTGGTACCCCGTGAAGACTACAGAGGATCCAGGGGTCCGAAAAGTTCTGACACCAAAATTGCACCTGGAAGGCAAGCCTGCACCCCACTGGAGACACGTGGACCCGAAGGGGCGTGTCATGCCTTCTTTCCCTCTGAGGCTGTTGCGGAGGAGGGGGATTGGAAGAAACTCTTGCCCCCCCCTTTTGTTTCCTCCGCTGCTGACTCAGAGAACGGTCAGGTTGCCTGGATCTCAGTTCTTGGAAGCCCCGGAACCTGCCAAAAGCTGCAACTTGTCGGAGCGTTGCTGCAACTGGGTGTAGGCCTTGGGCGTGGCCTTCCTCTGTTTGTGAGCTGTTCTTTTTATCCAATTCGTCATCCGTGGTGGAGTGGAAGAGGTCACTATTCTCGAATGGAAGGTCCAATATGCGTTCCTGGACATCGGGATTAAATTTAGTAGCCCGGAGCCAGGCCGTCGTCCTCATGTCCGTGGCAATGCAGTTGGCCTGGCAAGAGTTATCTATGTGGGCCACAGTGGACTCAATTAATTCCTGCGATACCAGCTTGGCTTCTCCTAGGCCTGCCTTGAAGCGCGCTTGGCTCTGTGCCGGAAATTCCGGGAGGAAATCCACAATTTCCTGCCAGAGCCTTTGGTTAACGGCTGCCAGCATGGCATCGGCATTGGCCTGACGCAGGTGCAAAGATGCATTGGAGTACAGCTTTTCGCTGTACGCCTCCAGACTTTCTCCTCCTTGCCTAGAAGTATCGAGGACAAGGTGGCCGAGGACGACTGAGGCTGAGAATAGAGTGACGCTGCAGCGATCACGGTTGAGTGCGGTTGAGGATGCGCAGAAAGCAAGGAGTGTATCCCCCTCCATTTGCCTATGCTTGGCGTCGAGGCGCCGATTGATAGGCTGGGCCGAGTGCGGCTTGAGCCACCCTTTCTTGGCCAGGAGGACTACGTCTTTCTGCATCGGGATCCCCGTCTTGGTAGGGGGTCTTAGGGTGAGGACTTCTGCCAAGACCCCCTCCTCGGGCTGCTCTACCTCGGGCTGAGGAAGGCCCAAATATTCTGCCAAACCTGCAAGGCGGTTGTGGAAGGCCCTGGCTGAAAGATGGAGTGTCGGGGTTGTCCTCCTCGTCCATGTCCACCAGCGTGCTCAGAGCGTCCAGAGTTGGTGGAGGAGTGCTGGGCGCCATGGGCTGCGTTATGGAGACTGGATCCGGTGGCTGCTGCGGAGGATGGAGTGGAACCGCCTGTAATGTGGGAGGCAGGGAAGCCAGAATCGGAGGAGCCGGCTGGGGCAGCGGCAGCTGCGGCCTGTGGGCCCATAGGAGGAATGATTATGGGCGCCGGTGGGGTGACCTAGGGGAGCATATCCCTGATGGCATCCCAGAGGATGACCTCCATCTGGAAGTTCGCATAAGCCCTAGGAACCTTTAGAACAGGCTTGTCCAACCTTTTTGAATCAGGGCCGAAGCATTAACATTTTGTCACCCGGTGGGCCAGTGAGCCAAAAGTCAACACCCTCACCAAAAGCAGTATATTCAAAATCGATGGTGTGTGACCTTTGATACAATAGCATCACAGGCAGTGATAGCCATGCAGTCCTAAAGATAGCTTTTGGCGTCAGGGACAGTGATCAAAGGTTAGTTTCTTGTGATTTCTTCCAGTGTGTATGTGTTGATATTTTTCTGAAATAGTGGGGGGAGACTGAGCGTCGCGAGGGAGATATAACGATCTAGGGAGGGTTTGGGGTGCAGCCCCCCCCTCCCCAACCCCCAAGATTTATTTTTCAAATATAGGCCTGAAATGGTGCATTTTACAGCAGGAAATGTGGCCAAAAGGTTTTTCATTTTGTACCTATTGTGTACGTGTTATACTCGTGATACCATGCCTCCCCTACACAACACGCCACGCCACTTTGTTAGCAATGATTTTGTCATCTAAATTAAGTAGAAAGACGTAGCGATGGGAAAAATATGCCTAGCAATGCAAGCTTTCAATTTTCCATCGTACACCAAACTAAATTAATGGAAAACATTTGAAGCAAACAGAACCAATTCAGATAGCAAGAGATGAATGCTGGCCCTTATTCTCATAGGATGTTGTGCGACAAGAAGAGGAAAGAATAGCAGAACAGGGTCAGAAGAGGAGAATCAAAATCCATCTTTCGGCTGAAAAGAATCTTGTATTGAACAATACACCCTGTGTATCTCAGGATGATTTCAGAGAAAGCACCTTTCCACATACTATGCCTGAAGAGGCATCGGCGTGTGCCAAATATCTTGAAGGAGCACAAAGCATTCCACAGCATAGAGAAGTTAAATGTAATGCTGAAAGCACACACATTGCAGCAGTGAGCGCTCAACCCACTGAGCTATCATATTGGCTATAGTAAAATGAGCAATTATTCGGTAGTGGATACCATTAAACTGGTAACTGAGATTTAACAGCAGACCAATTAAGTTCATCTGCAGGTCTGGTGCAAAGTTGGTCGCATGTCAAGCATGCATACATCTACTTTTCAGGGTTCAGAGGTTGGCAACATAGGGAAAGCAGCGCACTCGCAGGACATCCACACCCATACAAATTAATAAACCAGGCCATGGCCTGTGACTGCCTCTGGTGCCCCCTCCAGGGGGCACCAGAGGCAGTAACAGTGCTCCGCCACGGTCCAGAATTCGGGTCCACAGACCCGACAACATTGAAAAAATAAATTAATAAACCAGGCCATGGCCTGTACGGCCTCTGGTGCCCGCCACACCCCGGTTTATTTATTTATTTGCTCAACGTACCTGGTTGACGGTGTCCAGTCATAATGTCGAATACAATAATGTCGAAAGTCAAAATGTCGAAAATATTTATTCGAAAATAAAAATGTCGAATTTTTTTCGATTGTTTTTCGAATTAATGTTTAAATAAATAAATAATTAATTATAGTTTATAAAACAATTTTTTTTAAATGGTTAAAGGTATATCCATGGTGGGTGGGGGGATGGGGAGGAGGGGGTAGGGGTTTGGGATGGTTTTTTTTTAATAATTAATTATTTAATTAATGTTTTATTAAATACTTTTTTAAAAAAATTAAAGGTATATCCATGGGGGGGGATGGGGAGGAGTGGAGGGTTGGGGTAGGGGTTTGGGATGGGGGGTTTGGGGGGGGACCCCCCCCAATAAAAAACGTGTGACATTTTACATAGTTATTTTAACATTGGTTTTTCGATTTTTTTTCGACATTTTATTTTCGAATTAATGACTTTTTCTATTATATGTATGTGTTTTCGACATTTTTGTAATTCGACATTATTTTTTCGATATTATGACTATAAACCCTGGTTGACACCAGACACCAGTCCCACCTTGTGACTCATTCCCCCACCCGCTCTGCCAGAGGGGGGTATTGGGCGAGCAGCCATCTGGCGCAACGGCCATTTTGTCGAGCTGCGTACCATGTGGAGAAGTTGTGGTGCCTGGCTTGCTGGAACCAGCCCCGCCCAAGACGCTTAGTGTTGTAACATAAGGCCTATCCCACCCCCTGGAAGGCCTATTGCCCTTGGCAGGATTGCCGGTAATGCTGCGTGAAGGCGCCCCCTCTGACATGGTGCCGGTACTAGGACGTAGCCCCTCAGGTGTAAGACCGGTAAAAGAACCTTGCAGTCCCTCATCACTGGCACCGGAAGGATCCGCAGACCTCTCGGCTGTAAGGCCGGTAGCTGGACTAGCCTCAGTATGTGTGCTGGTGCGAGAACCCGAGAGGTGCCTCCCGGCCGGGCACTTCCTCAGAAAGGAACCGCCCTTACAGTGTGCAATGGTAAATAGAGGCCTTGCCTTTGAGCGATGTTTGACAAAGTGCTTTAGGGTCCTCCGGAGATGACTTCTGGAAGAGCTTGCTCCACCTAGCTAGCCAGTTCTTCAGTGCATGTGGAGTAGGCGCGTCACACGCGGAACAACCTTCCCAGCTGTGGTTGGGGCCAAGGCAGCGGAGGGAAAGGGCATGGGGGTCGGATGTAGGGAAGAGACCCTCGCAGGCTGGACACCTGCTGAAGTCTACATGCGTCGGGGAAGAGGATGGCGTCAGAGGACCAAGTAACTAATTGAAAAGAAAAAGACAAAGATAAAAGAATATCCGGGGAAGAGCGTGTGATATTGCATGGCCGAAGCCAAACCCAGGGGCGCTGGTGAATTTGTCCCATTTCTGTCGACGTGGAAAAGGGGATTGGGGTGTGGCGCTGGTGGGCGGAGGCAGCCGAACGCATGCTCCCACAGCAGCGCTTCTAAATTTAAAGAGGAAGATGATTTTTCTGGTGAAAAAGTTTCCGTCTCCTGGCCCTCGCGAGGGACACCCATACAGTATGGTGGAAAAGGGACGGGACGTAAGGCAAGTTATTTGTTCCTTCTCTAGCATGAGGTCTGGCATGGATTCACCTGCTCATGAATAGTGAATACATAGCAGTACACACATGCACAACCACGGGTGGTGACAAGGCTCAACAGAAGCAATTATTCTTACCTCCTCACCAGGCTCACCTTCAAGCAAACAGTTTGCGCAGCACTGCTTGGCCGACTCTGAACTCCTGCCTGGAATACCTGTCGACGCAGTAGAATTTCGTGAAGGTGTGCAGAAAGGTGTCGTAGCAGCAATCGCTCAATGAGAATGGGCTCTCGGTCGGCCAAGCAGCTGTCGGTTTGCCAACTGGTGACAATGAGTGATGCAGCTGGAGAGCCACCTGGAAATGACAGCCTTGGACAGGGCCTTCTCATGGTTCACAGGACCAAAGTTCACAAAAAGCTGCGAAGTTCTCTGGAAACTCTTTGTGCGGGCCACATGAAACTTTAGCACTCAGGCCACATCCAGCAAGTGCAAAGTCCTCTCAGCCGGCAACAAAGGCGCTGAAAAAAACACAGGTAACACAAAGGGCTCGTTGAGATGAAAATCCGACGGAACCTTGGCATGAAGGAGGGGTGCGTCCGCAACACCATCCTCATCTCGTGGAAAGTCAAATAAGGTTGTTTGTAGGATAGGTTTTGAACCTCACCCACTCGTTGTGCCGAGGTGATGGCCACGAGGAAAGAGGTCTTCCACGACAGAAACTTAAGCGGAGCTGTACGCATAGGTTCGAATGGGGCCCCATGAACCTAGTCAGCACCACGTTCAGTTCCCACGCAGGGGGCGGCGCCTTCATCGGAACAGTCCCTTGATCAATTCCTTGACAAGACGATGCGACCACAGTGGAGACCATCCCGAACACCTGGTGTACCGGGAGATGGCCGTCAAATGTTCCTTGATGGAGGCGTGAGCCAGCCCCAATTTAGCCAACAGTAAATATGGAAGCACTTCAGGGGCCGTGACCCTTAAAGGGTCCATCCTCTGTGATTGGCACCAGATTGCAAAACGCTTCTATTTGTGCACGCAGCATTTCAAAGTCGACGATGCCCTGGCCTTGGCAAGCACCTGCCTGCAGTCCTCCGGAAGCTCGTGACCACCGAACTCTAATGCCACAGGAGCCAGGCCTTCAGGTTCAGCGATCCTGGGTCGCAGTGCAGAATTGCGCCTCCTTCCCTGGCGAGGAGGTTCGGGACCACTGGCAGCTTGACTGGCAGGGACATAGACATGCTGACAAGGTCCGCTACCAGATCTGCCTCGGCCACGCTGGGGCGACGAGGATCATCCTGCACCGGTACCATCTGAGTTGACGGATTACTCGAAGTAGCAGTGGCAATGGAGGGAACGCGTACAGAAAGAGGATGTCCCGAGTAAAGGAGAATGCATCTCCCATGCTCCCTGGCTGGGGAAACATGCTGGCGAATCTCCGGCACTTGGCGTTCATCGCCATCGCAAACAGATCGACCTCGGGTCTGCCCACTTGAAGAAAAGGTTGTCCACTTGATCCTGCCGAAGCTCCCACTCGTGGCAACAGCGCAGCTCCCTACTGAGCGAGTCAGCAACGGTGTTCTTCAAACCTGCCAGGTGAATGAGGAACATCCCCTGGGTGATGGCCCATTGCCATAAGACCTGCACCTCTTTGGAGAGTGCCGGGGATCTAGTGCACCCCTGCTTCCGGATGTAAAACACTGTGGTGGGATTGTCCGTGAACACCCTCACCACCTTGCCCTTGAGGGACAGGAGGTACGACTTGAGGGCCCAAAACACAAGCCGCAGTTCCAGCACATTGATGTGCAGAGTCTCCTCTTCTGGAAGCCACTGTGCTCTGGCGTGAAGACGTCCGTTGTGGGCTCCCCATCCTCGCAGAGAAGCATCCATTGTGACCACCTCCTGGTACGGGGGGCTCTGAAAGTCCGTGCCTCTGGTGATGTTGGAGTGCACGCCCCACCACCTTATCGTTCGATGGAACTCCTCGTTGAGCGCTATTTTGTCCTGGAAGCATCCGGACACCTGGACCCAACGGGCATCAAGGAACTCCTGAAGTGGACGCATCCGCAGCCTGCAGAGCCGAATCAGGTATATGCACAATGACATTGCAACGACTTTATGGCCCTCACCGTGGCGATCTTTAGTGCGAACAGCCGTTATACCTTGCGCAAGATGGCCGATATCCTCTCCTCCGACGGAGCTGCTAAGCAGGCCACGGTGTTGAGCTTGGATTCTAGGAACCGAGCGTCCTGCGATGAAGTCAAGCAGGACTTTGAATAATTCACGGAGAACCCCAGGTCTGTCAGCAGTCGGACGGTCCTTGCCATGTGATCGACAGCGATCTCCTTTGACTTGGCCCGAATGAGCCAGTCGTCCAAGTAGGGGTATTCGTGAATCCCTTGTAGTCAAAGATGAGCTGCATCCGTAGCTAGGCAGTTGGTGAAGACTCTGGGCGCGGCCTTCAGTCCGAACGGGAGTGCCTTGAACTGGCAATGCTTCCCTGGACAACGAAGCACAGAACTTACGATGCTTTACGTGTATGGGTAAGGGGAAGTACACATCCTCTAGATCCAACAACAATAGTCTCCTTGCTCCAGTTGGCCGAGCACATGCTGCAGCGTGATCATCTGGAACTTCTGGAACTTCATGTATTTGTTGAGTCGCAGGTCGAGAATGGGCCTCTAGCCCCCAGTCTTTCTTACGAGAAAGTATCTGGAGTAGACCCCAGAGCCGCTGAGAGACCAGCTCGATCGCCTTTTTCTGTAGCATGGCCCAGACCTCCAACAGCAGCTGGGGGACGTGTTGTTCCTGTCGGGGGCACAGGTGGTATACAAGGACACTTTCGTTGAAATTCTAGGGCTTGTCCGTGGGCGAGAGCATGCAGCACCCAACGATCAGTGGAGATGGTCTCCCACACACTGACAAAGTTCACCAGCCGGTCTCCCACAAGGGTGCATGGGTGGGAGCCCAACGGCCAGGCCGCCTTGCGATCCCCGACGACGGCGGCGTCCGCCCCAGAAGGCCTTGGAGTGACCCCTGTTGTCTTCCTGGGTCAAGGAGCAGGAGGGCTGGCGATAAAAGAAAGAGCCCTCGCCAAAGCCTTAAAAGACTGGTTAGACTTCCCTCCTGAGGAACGAAAGGACGGTAGTCGTCGCTGCAGAGTGCCTAGGGCACGTACCATCTCCATGTCTGTCTTGATGGCCTGGAGGATTCATCCATAACATTCTCGAACAGGTTGTCCCCATCAAAGGACATGTCCAGGACCCTTGTCTGGACCACCTGTCTAAAGTTGGTGGCCTTGAGCCAGCCATGATGGCAAAGGCAGACTGTTGCCAATCTGGCAGAACCCTGTGTCCGCAATGTCCAGGGCCACTGTGATGGCGCGGTCCAACGCCACCTCGCCTTCCAAAGTCTCTACCAGCTTATCATCAGGGAGGAAACCAGCAGCGGAGCCAATTTATACCAAAGCTCCCGGTCGTATCTGGTCACGATCCAGAAAGCGTTGGCAGCCTTGACCGTCGCTGAGTAGATAACCTTTCTACCCATGGAATCCAATGTCTTCCCCATGTTGTCCAGAGGGGCAGATGAAGAAGACGCTGAACTCTAAGACTTCTTCCTGGCGGCTGCCGAGACCACCGAGTCCGGCGACGGCTGAGACCACAGGCACTTGGGTGCAGAGTCCGGAACCCTGTACTTTTTCTCTAGACAGTCCCTCATCGCTGGGGCTGTTGCGGGGTTCTTCAGCAGTGCCAGCCCCCCCATCACAAATGTTATCCAGGAGTGGGACCAAAAGGATGATCTTCCTGTTCGCCCCCCGGCGCCGATACACGAAACCTTCCTTCTTTTCCTCCAGTATGAGTTGGAAAAGCTCTGATGCCCTGGCGTTCACTGAATGGAAGGATTCTAATTTGTCCTTTGGAGAAGCCCTGGGCGGAGGTGACGGGAAGTCTCCCATTCCGCCGGTGTCATCCGTGCCTGTTGTCGCTTTGTCCGACTGTCTCCCGATGGATGGCGTGGAGGTGTGGAATGTTTCCTCTTAGCCGGCGGTTCCCCCGGTGTCAACAGGGTGGCCAGAGCTGGTTCAGCAGGCTGCGCGGGTGGCGGGCCCATCAGCACCCTCCTCTGTATTTCCGACACCAGCATGTGGAGGGTCAAAAGGATGTCCAGTGAAAGATCCTTTGGCAGCACCCTAGGTGCTGGTGTGCTGGGCCCAGGGCCGTCGTGGGGAGGGGGAGAAGGATCCGCAGGACCAAGGCCTTCGTCGTCCCCATGGACGGTATCACCGTCTCCTCCGGAGGGCGATTCCCAGACGTTCCCCTCAGCATATTCCCCTTGGACGGTGTGGACCGAAAGGATCCCATCCTCATCAGATTAATAAATATCAGTTCCTTAGAGACCTTCATCGCCCACCTCATCCCCCCGTTCGGGTCCTGAGGAGTCGGTCTCGGGCTGAGGTCCGGCATCCTGTCCTTCAGAGTCTTCTCAATCAGCTTGCTCGAAGCCTCCCTCCTGTGAGGAAGAAACACCCTGCCACCACCAACTCAATGGAGGAGGATACTTGGCCTGGTGTACCTGGGCCTTCACGAAAAGGCTGGCTCCCTTGTCTTGCTGGGCCCTCTCCTTCAAGGATGGGTCGGACACCTTGTCCTGCTTGGCCTTCTCCTGAGGGGCCGGGTCGGACCCCTTGTCTTGCTTGGCCTTCACGGGTAGGTTGGACACCGTACCCTGCTTGGCCTTCTCCTACTTGGCCTTCTTCTGAGTCACTCTCAGCTTCCCCGGGGTAGCTGACTTCCTCTTGGATGAAGAGCTAGAGCAGTGGCTGAAGACCAATGCAGAGGGAGACAACGATCGCGCCCTGACCGTCGCAAGACCCGCACCAGCGGCGACCCAGACGGAAGCGGACATGCAGTGCTTGGCCTTGTGTTGGGCCCCCACGGGTGGGATGCCCTCAAAGGACTTAGAAGCACGCTCTGGTTTGCCGGATCCAGTAGAGGCATGCCCCTGGGAACTACCTGGGGTAGAAGCCCTGGCCTTCAGCCACGTCTCCAACCGTTGGTGTTGATCCTTCATTGTGCGCTTAGTGAAGCCACAGCAAATTACACAATCTTCTTTATGCGTCGGTGGATACAATACAAGCACTGGGAATGTTTGTCCTCCGTGAACACATTCTGCAAAGCTTGAAGAGGAAAGCGCCGTCCTCATCTGACATGATCCACGTGGTGTAGGCCTTTAGAACTTCTGGAAGCTTCCAAGAAGAACGCTCGACAAAATCCGCCCTTGAGCCGAAAAACAGATCCCTGTTAATCGGAAGGAAAATCGATAGCGCACACATGCTTGTTTGACCAAATTCGAGAGTTATCCTATCAAAAGTGAAAAAAACGCTGAAAAGCCTGAAGAGCGAAATGGGAGGACTCCCACCACTTGAACGTGTGGAAAAATCTGAAGATGGCTGCCTCGGGAGGGGCTTAGGTAGAGGGCAGTCATTGGCTGGGGGCAGAGTGACCCAGAGCTCAGTGATTGGTTTACAGGAGAAAGACGGTTCAGAAACGAAACAAACTTTTTTCTTTTACCGAGGATTCCCAGCCTCACGACAGGGAATATTCATGAGCATGTGAATCCATGCCAGACCCCATGCTGGAGAACTGTGATTTAGCAGGCCTTCAGGGTGTGGAGCAGAAATGTTTTAAATCAGTTCTGGGGCTTCCTGTGATTGCGCCAAATGTCCAGTTTCTGTGGGATTTGTGTTTATTTGGGCTTGCAGAGCAGGTATTTCTTTGGGCTAAGTTGTGGTCTAATAGCAAACTGGCCCACTATAGAAGAGCGGTCAAAGATGTATTAACCTGCCCTTGAGGTCCAAGTTTGTCCTGGTTCCGAGTCATGCGTAGAGAGCTGATCATGGTGGGGATGGAAGGCTATTGGCTGCAGCCTGATTGTATTCCAAGGAATTTCTAAGTATTGTATAAGAAGGCCCTGAGATGGGAGAGCGATTCTAGAGTGAAACTTGTGTGTTCAATCAGCCCATCTCCCTACTCCTCTAGGAAACCAACCCATGGGTTTGAATGGTATCTTAATATTATGCCATTGAAACAAATGAGGGCTCTGCACATGAAGACGCGCATTGGCATTCTGTCACAAGCCACTCAAAAGCATATTAGTAATGCGTCTTATCCAGCCATTTGTCCATTCTGCCCTAGTGAAGTTGAAAGTGTTGGGCAAAGTTAAACAAAACGCACAAGTATGTGAGGAGGAAATATCTGTTGCCCCTAGTCATGTATTTTAACACCAACAAATTCTGACGGTGCTGCACTTCTGCTTGGCTGGTGATCCTGATGTGCTGTATGGTATGAGGCACTTTCTGTTGTTGGCATGGAGGAATCGGCTCAATCATTTATCTGCAGCAGGGAATTCTCCAGGAGCACTTTGTGTGTAATGGGAGATTTCTTTTTTTTAAATGCGCTTAGTTCTATCTATTGCGTATGTGAGAAACCTGAAGGTGTCTCACCCGTTAGTCCCCAGAGATCTGTCATGCACGTGGCCAGGACACGACCATCGCTATTGGATTCAGTTCCTGGGGGTAGACCAGTGGGGGAGAATCACCTGGATGAGGGGTCTTCAAGGAGTGGAAGTGGGACACCGAAGGGTGAGACGCAGCACCACCTTCCTATTAACACCCTTTCCCCATCCTACCCCGTAGGATATTTAGAAGCTCTACCACCCCCCTTTCCCGACACAAACACTTTCTTACACGATGAAAGACAACGTACTAACACCAGAGCTGTGTACCCTACATGTCCCAACACAAGGGTCAGGCAGAGTGAGGCAATTGACAATAACTGCACACACCTGACGGCTTTTCCCTTCCCCAAAGGGATAGAAGGCAGAGCACTACAGCACACTGGAAGCAAGTACAAACGCACGAGGAAGCAGCTATTACAGGACGGCAGCTCAAATGGGGGAGAAATTATTACTCACTGTAGTGATCAACGTACTCTTAGTCACTAGTCCCCTTTCCTCCATACTGCATGGGCGTCCCTCGCGATGGACGGGAGACAGAACCTTTTTCACCAGAATAATCTTCTTCCCCTCTAAATTTAGAGGTGCGGACCTGGGAGCATGCGCTGCCCTGACTTTGCCCTCCAGCGCCACCCCTCAGTCCCCAAAGAGGCGTAGACAATAGATTTACCATTGCCTATTGACACCAGATTATTAGGGAGGAGGATGGTGGCACGTATGGAGGAAAGGGGACTATGGACTAAGAGTACGTTAGTCACTATGGCGAGTAACTTATAATTACTCTTACATCCCGTCCTCTTTCCTCCATACTGCATGGGCGATTACAACTGAATGTAGCCCCAGGGTGGAGAGGAGACCCTCCTTAAGCAAACCGGTTCCAGAGAACCGCCTGTCCGAAACCCGCATCTGACCTGGAGCCGGCATCCAAACAGTAATGCTTGCAGAAAGCCGATGGAGTGGCCCATGTGGCCACCCTGCTTATGACCTGCCAGGGGACATGGCGCTGAAAGGCGATGGCTGTTGCCTTGGCCCTGACCACTTGGGCATGCATGTTCGCCAGAAGGGTCTATGCTAGCGCTCGTACATTTCTCTGATGGCCGAGACCATCCAGCGGGAAATGGAAGCTTTGGAGGCCTGATGGCCTGGCACCTCCAAAAGTGATGAATAGGGCATCTGACTTGCGGAAGCCCATGGTCCTATCCAGGTAGAATTTCAGGGCACGGCTGACATCTAGGCAGTGCAGAACTCTGAGGCTCGTCCTTCAGGTCCGCAAAGAATGTAGGAAGGACGGTCTCCTCATTTAAGTGAAAGGCTGATGGCACTTTAGGTAGAAATGCCGGATGGGTCCGCAGGACCACCTTATCCTTGTGAAAGGTAGTTTTACGGCTCTGAGGCGACTAGGGCCTGGATCTCGCTGACCCTGTGCGCCGATGTGAGGCCGACTAGCAGGGCCATCTTGATGGTGACCAGCCTCAAATGGCTTGTGCGCGAGGGCGCCCAAGACTAGGTTCAAATCCCATACAGGGTGTGGCTTCCTGATGGGCAGGTAGGGTCTAGTGAGTCCGGCCAAATGCCTCCTGACAATCAGATTGGAGGAGGCGAACACCCCTTCCTCCAAATTCCTGTAGGCCCCAATGGTTGAGAGGTATGTGCGGCAGGTGTCCACCTGCACGCTAGAGTTGGCGAGGTGCGCTAAGAATGACAGCATGTCGTCCAATGAACAAGCCAGCGGGTCGATATTCTTGGAGTGCACACAGTAGCAGAACCTAGTCCATTTACTTTTATACTGGGCTCTGGTAGCCTTGCTCCTAGCCCGCTGTATGATTTACAGATTGGCTTGGGATAGGTTGAGGTGGCTGAGCGTCACTTGCTCAGGAACCACGCTGTGAGGGCCAGCTTCTGAGGGGCGGGGTGGATGACCTGGCCCCCCTGCTGTGTCAGAAGATGTGCTGGGCCAGTAGGGAGGTGGATTGGAGGGACCTCTGAGAGGCTGAGCAGCTGCGAGAACCATGGCCTGGCTGGCCACCACGGAGCTATCAGAATGACATTGAGCTGGTGAACTTGCAAAGCACTCTGTGAATCAGTGGCGTGGGTGGGAATGCGTATGCTGACATGGCATTCCACTGGATCCATAAGGCGTCGCCCAGGGAGCTTAGGCACTGCCCCTGCCCCTGCCAGGAGGCGAACTGGGAGCACTTCTTGTTGTGCCTGGTGGCAAAGAGATCCACCTGGGGAAGGCCCCATCTGTGGAAGATCTCCTGTGCAATGAGGTCATTCAGCTGCCACTCTTAGTTGTCCGCTCCAAACCTGCTGAGCCTGTCCGCTTCCAGGTTGGATTCCCCCAGAAGGTGGACTGCCATGAGGAAAATCATGTTCTCCAAGGCCCATTCCCACATGTTGATTGCCAGTCTGCACAGGGAAGGTGACCTGGTCCCCCCCCTTGCTTGTTGATGTAGTACATACTGGCAGAGTGTCTGGATGAGGACAACCCTTCCCTTGAGACGTGGAAGGCTCTGAGCGCTAACCAGATGGCGTTCAGTTCCAGCTAATTGATGCAGTATTCTTGTTCTTGTCCTCCAGGGTGGCTCCCCAGCCCTCTAGGGGAGGAGTCTGTGGTAATTGTCACCTGTGGGACAAGGGGCCTGAAGGGCTTGCCCGACCGCAGGTTGCAGTCCATGGACCACCATGTGAGGTCCGGGTGGAGAGAGGGAGAGAGAGAGCGATAGGGATCTTGATAATTTCGGCCTGAGAGCCCCTCTCCTGGTTCCACGACGCTGCGAAGTGGAGCTGAATCCTCCTCATGAGTCTTGTGTGGGGGACGGCCAACAGTGCCGCTGCAAAAAGACCCAGGAGATGCTGGTACCACAAAGCCGAAGTAGCGTTCAGGCTGAGAAAATGGGACGTGGCCCCCCCCTGATGGCCGAGATCTTGTCCTCCGAGGGGAAGACCTTCTCGGATTGCATGTCCCAGATGAGGCCCAGGAAGGTCAAAAACTGCATGGGTTGCAGCTGTGACTTCTTGAAATTGAGCGAAACACCCAGGTCGTGTAGCGTGTTCATCAGTGCATGGGAGGAGTGGTGAACTGCTTCTTGAGATGTATCCCTGACGAGCCAGTCATCTAGGTAGGGGTATATATGGAGGCCCGGAGGAGGGCTGCTACAGCATTCACGAGTCTGGTAAAGACCATGGGGGCTGAGTTGAGGCCAAAGGGGAGGACCTTGTACTGAAAATGGCAGCCGATGATCCTGAAGCGGAGGAAAGAATGATGGTGTTGCCAAATTGGGACGTGCAGATAGGCGTCCTTCAGATCCAGGGAGCACATCCAATCTCTCCTGCACAATGTCTCAGCAATGAAACCTGGCGTCACCATCTTGAATCTCTGAAGAGGTTAGGAGAGATTGAGGGTGGAAAGGTCCAGTACAACTCTCAGGCAAGCCTGGTTCTTTTTCTGAATGGCGAAGATCCTGGAGTTAAAGCCCGAGCCTTGCTGGGAGGCTGGGACTTCCTCCACTGCCAGGTTCAGGATGAGCGACCGAATCTCCGCCCAAAGAGTTGCTGTTCCAACTTGCGGGAGAGGAGGGTGGAGAGGCAGGAATAGGTAGACGGTACCCCGAGGAGACTACTGACAGGATCCAGGGGTCCGCAAAGTTCTGTTGACAAAAGGGTGTGTGAAGAGCAAGCCTTCCCCCCACTGGAGACACGTGGACTTGGAGGGGTGTGTCATGACTTCTTACCCTCGGAGGCAGAGACGGAGGAGCGGGTTTGGAAAAAGACCTCACCCCCCCTTTTTGTTACTTGCACCGACTTGGGGTCGGCGAGCGTTCCGGCTGCCTAGACCTCCATTCCTGGAAGCCGTGGAAGCCTCCAGATGAGCGACCCATATCCGTGCGTTGTGGAGACTGGGAGTAGCTTTTGGCGTGGTCTTTGTCAGTATGGATAAAGATTTGGCCGTCTGAGACCTGCTGTTCTTTTTGTCCAGCTCCTCGTCTGTGCTGGATTGAAAGAGGTCACTGCCCTCGAAGGGCAGATCTAGAATGCGTTCCTGGACATCTGGGTTGAACTTGGTTGCCCGGAGCCAGGCCATCCTTCTCATGTCCGTGGCAATACAGATGGCACGTCCAGCAGTATCAATGTGTGCCAGGGTGGACTCAATGATATCCTGAGCCACAAGCTTGGCTTCGGCTAGCACCGCTTTAAAACGCGATTGGCTGTGGGCGGGGAGTTCCAGGAGGAAGTCAGCAATTTCCCGCCATAATCTCTGGTTGGTGGCTGCCAGCATGGTGTCTGCATTGGCCTGTCGCAGATGCAAGGAAGCATTGGAATACAGCTTCTTACCGTATGCTTCCAAGGTTTTCTCCTCCTTGCCCAACAGCGCCGTAGATGAAGACGACGAGGACAACTGAGGCTTGGAGTATAGTGATGCCGCAGCGATCACA
Source organism: Ambystoma mexicanum (assembly GCF_040938575.1). Taxonomy (NCBI): domain Eukaryota; kingdom Metazoa; phylum Chordata; class Amphibia; order Caudata; family Ambystomatidae; genus Ambystoma; species Ambystoma mexicanum. Next base: position 385,011,912 of record NC_090925.1, read on the forward strand.
GAGGAGTGTGGCTGAGGATGGGAAGAGAGCAAGAGTGTATCCTCCTCCATCTGCCTGTACTTGGCGTCCAGGCGCGGTAGACTGGCTGGACAGAGTGGGGTTTGAGCCAACCCTTCTTGGCGAGGGACACCACGTCGGTCTATAGTGGAATTCCCGTTCTGGCAGAAGGGCGCCTCGTGAGGACTTCAGCGAGGATGCCCTCTGCCGGCTATTCTACCTGGGGCTGGGGGAGGGCCAGGTATTCCGCCAGGCTCGAGAGATGTTCGTGGAAGACCCTGGCTGATGATGGTGTGTCAGGATCCTCCTCCTCCTCCTCCTCATCATCAGTATCCGGAGGGACAGGGGGATCCTGTGGAGGAGGAGGAGTATCCGGAGCCAGAGGCTGGGGCAATGGGACCACGGCCGGAGGCTGAGGAAGAGGAGGAGGCTGATATGGAACCGCCTGCGGAGTAGGCTGAGGAGCCGGAGGAAGCGGCTGCGGCGGGGCCAGAGGCGTCGGCATCTGGGGTGCCGCTAGCATAGCGGGAAGGACTTCCCCGACTGCGTCCTTGATGATAGCCCCCATATGTGGAGACTTCATGAGGCCGAGGAACCTATGGAAGATCTGGTCATTGCTGGCCGAAGAGGAGGAGGGCACAGACAGGGTAGCTAGAGGCAGCTGAGGCCGCTGCCGACCCTGTATATATGGACGCAAGGGAAAACAGCCTTGTGCATAAGAAGGGTAGGCCATGAGCGACGTACCTGGTTGATGCCAGTCCCACCCCTATACTCGTTCTTTGCCGAAGTCCTGCAGAGGCGTCGAACGGGTGTCCTTTTCTGGCAGGTCAGTCATTTTGTTGAGCTGCCTACCACGTGGCTGCGACGTGTTGCTCGGCTCGCTGGGGCAGCCTCTGCCAAGTCTCTTATGTGTGAGGCACGCGACTTGCCCACTCCTCGGGCACAGGTCCGGTAGGTGTACCAACCTCAACCCGGGGGTCGTTAGAGGCACCCCCTCGGACGTACTGCAGATAACAGGGTGTAGCCCCTCGGCCATGATGCCGGTACAAGGGCGGAACCCCTCGGGCGCAAGCCCGGTAACAGTCTAGTGGCCCCTCAACTCTGGCACCGGGAGGATCTGAGGACCCCTCAGCCGGGAGGCCGGTAGCCATGACAGCCTCGGTGCGCGTGTTGGTATAAGGACCTGACCGGGCCCTCCGACGCAGGAGTCTCCCTGGGAAGGAGTCTCCCTTGCGGGGTGCGGATGAAAATATAGGTCCTACCTCAGATGCTTCACGAAGTTCTTGAGATCCTCAGGAGACCGCTGAAAGAGCTCCCTCCACCTGGCTAGTCTGTTCTTCAGCGCTTTCGAGGACAGCGAGCTGCACGCCGAACAGGCTTGCCAACCGTGGTCTGGGCCAAGGCAACGTAGGCAGCGGGCGTGGGGGTCTGAAGTCGGGAAAAGCCTGTTGCAGGATGGGCACCTGCTGAACCCTGTCGAAGTCGACATGCGCCGGGAAGGGTGGGGGAGCTGTGGCGGCTGAGGACCCAGTACCTAATTGATAAGACAAAAGACTATATAGAGGAAGAATCCGTGTGTGGAATTACATGGCCGAAGCCAAACCCAGGAGCGCTGGTGAATTCGGCCTGTTCCCGTCGACACGGGAAAGGGGACTGAGGTGTGGCACCGGAGGGCGGAGTCAGGCCAGCGCATGCTCCCAGGGACGCGCCTCTAAATTTAAAGGAAATAAGATTTTTCTGGTGAAAAAGGTTCCGTCTCCTGTCCCTTGCGAGGGACGCCCATGCAGTATGGAGGCAAGGGGATGGGACGTAAGAGTAAGGCAGCGGAAACTGAAAGGACGACAAGGAGGGAAGTGCCCTTGCCCTTTGCAACCCAGACCTGCAAAGCCTCTGTGAAAGCAATCATAAGACCGGGAACTACAGCTGGCATGTGGTGTGACAGATGTAAATGGTGCACTGGGTCCTCCTGCACCGATAGCCAAGGCAGGGAGACACGCTTGCTACCGTGGTACCGTCCTTGACTCCATAGACCAGAAATGCCAACGAGTTCAACACAGCTGGTGAGTCTGGGGGAGCCAATATTGAGCCGGACTGTGTTGAGCCGAAGGCTGAAGTCGTCAACATTATATGAACTCAAGGAACTTGGGAACTAAGAACCTTTGTGTTTCTGAACTTGCAAGAAAGCCCAGTGAAGCGCCAGCTGCAGAGTGGTCTGGCATCACAGGGGAGGGAGGCGCTTGTTTGAAGGACTCTTGCTGGTCCCCTTTGTTGAAACTACGAATACCAGAAGGCCCTAGGAAAGGCCGGCATGAGGTGTCAGAGTGGCCATACAAGGGCCGAGTCAAATCCCTTGTACAGTCAAATGTTTTTGACAAGTCGCTAAGAGGAAAGCCAAGGGAAGTAAATCCTGCATTATGATAAAGCAAAGTGAACTGTGTATCTGGCAAATGTGAACCCGGCGGAGGGATGCCTGCAAACCGGGGTGAAGCAGAATACACCCGAGAACATTGTGTTGACAAGAGTGACAAAGACATTAAGGTTCTTCTTGAATGTTACAAGCAGCTAATATTGTGAAAGGCCTTTGTGAACCAGATTAAGGGAGGCCCACCTTGTAAGAAGGATCAGAGCCTGGCAGAGGGGGATCCAAGGGGCAACCAGCAATCGCCCGGCGTGAAAGATTACCAAAGGAATTTTTTGTTTGTTGTTTATGGTCCCGCAGGCCTTCTAAGGCAAGAGACTTTGTAGAAAAGAGACTTGGTCCCAGAATGTCCTGGTATCGTTGAAAGGAACTGTAACCTTGTGCTGGAGAGGCCAAGGAGTGTGCTGTGCTCAGGAGTCCCGCCTTGTCCCATGATAAAAACGTGGGTAAGGGAAACCCCAGCAATACCATCCTGACTTATCATTTCATGTGAACACTTCTTTCTTTTCTGGTGATCATTATCCGACATTATTTTTCTAGTATAGCGGTAAGGATTGCCAATAGGTCTTTTAGTATAGGCCCTTTGGATTTGACTACACTCTACTTGGACGGTGTTATTATTTTATGGTCGTAGCTTGCTCCCATCTTAGATTTAGTCTTAGATTATGTGTTTTTCTCACCCATTTATACAGTTTAATAAACACCCTTGAACTGTGGTCAATTGTGTCGGTCTTTACTGTTGCCACCATGAGTTCCTTACATGTACTACTGCATTTTTACCAATTATGTATATTTTATTTGTGAATCTTACTGTTTTATATGTAATTATTATGACCTATTACTGGTGGAAATAAAGCATTGATTAAGTCATAAATCTTTGCCTTCCCTATAGCAAATTGTGGCTAATTCTGAATTATCAAGTGGTTCATCAAGAACTTTAGGGAGGCAAAGGCTTAAAGTAGCTTATCCGTTAACAAAACAAATAAAAGATCTGCAATTTAATCCCTACATGGTTGATGCATGATAACGTTCTAGCATTGAAATGAGGCGAATGGTAGGGTAGTCGGCCCACCTCAAGTCGTCCATAGTAAAGTTGGCATATAAAAATGGGCCCAGATTGGATTGTAGTAGGTACACAGAGCTCGCCTTCAGTTGAGTTCAGAGAACGACCATAATGTACGGCCCACTCCAGATGCTCCAAGGTGCATAATATGTGGTCTTGAAATTGGTGACCACGTTAGGTGTACCCCTTCTGCATGGTCTCCAATCTCAACTCAAAAAGAAACATTCTTAAATGCACTTAGAACTAGAGTAACAGGACACCGCTTTAGAAAATACTGAATTAAATGAATAAAGATAGTCACTATAGGCACAACCCGTAATTTCTACTTTCCCCATCTCTATGTTTGAATACGCGATTCCCTCTTTCATAACACCACTACCCATCAAACACCTGGGCCTCGCTCGCTTAAAACCTTCCAAACCAAAGATACAACAAGGAATAATATCACAGGATAGTGAAATAGCCAAAAGACGTACACATACAAATGAAATAGCCACCCTACACATACAAAGGTTCAAATCTGGACTACCACATTTACGCATTACTAGATACACATTGTGGAAGGTTTTGGATGCTTTACAGGTGCCTACGTCACTCGGCAAACCTATCATGGCCCTGTAGTCCAGCAGATATGCACGTGTTAGATGCAACAAAGGGGGTGAACTGTCAAATCCATTTCCAGGAAATATAGGCCTAAGACAGGGCTGTGTATTGGCCCCTTTTCTGTTTCTCCTAAATATATATATATATATATATAAACAGCTTAGTCAATGAGATGTCTGTGATCACTGGATGCCCCGAGATTGGGCCCCCCGCAAAGTGGAGTACCCTACTTTTTGCAGATGAGTGAGTGCTCTCTCCTGGTGATTTGATTGATCGCATTTCCGCATACATATTTTGGCCCAGTAAGACTCTGATTTTAGCATGCCTGGTAAGTTGTCATCCTGTTTAGCAATGTTTTGTTGCTAAGACAATCTAGTAACTTGGAACATGGTCAACCCGCGCCACTCGAGGGGTCGCCGGCATAAGACATGTATATCGGATACGGCCTTGGCGCTATTGTGTTTAATGATATTTGGCATCGACAAACCAAACATGCTCCAGACCTTCAGTGGCCAGAGTTGGGTAGTTTTGAGGTGGCCAGAATAGAATATTTGGAAACGGTTATAACGTAAGAAAGCTATATCAGCTGCATTTGACGCTGTTAGAGATTGGAAGAAGGAAGCGAATAAGTGACTTAAAAGTAGAAAGAAGCACGCACGTAGACATATGACGAATGGCGAGAAAGCCTTAATGCATGATCATCAGAAACAAGTAGAAACCATTAGGAGTATGGATAGGGCTTTTCAATAAGATGTCAAAAAAAATACCCGCCCCAAGATTTGCATGTATCAGACGAATTATTGAATACGTTACTGAATGAACGGAGGTCTGATTCAGGAACTGATTCAACTGCACCACCTCCTTATGCATCTCCTCCCACATCTGTACCCATTCCGATTGTAGCGACTGCTGCTATACCAGTCGTACCAACTGCACCGATAGCGGTATTTCCTCCACCACCAAGCGCACGTGATTTACTTTTGCTTTCATTGCCGACTAGTTCCACTCCACCTCCAGTGCATGATGTAATGGATGTTGATTCGAGAATAGTGACACTTAGTATGATAACTGCAGAGAGAAAAAAGGGAATTGCGTGAATGGGCTGAGACATATGGAAGTCGGTGAGGAAATGGTTGTTGTAAGTTCGATGTCAAATCATGGGGATATTCCTGAACAGAAGATATTGATAGAACAAATGGGGTTATATCTGGCAGAAATTTGGAGTGATTTGACTGATTTAGCTATTCCACAAGAATTGCGGTATTTGATTTGGTCTCGTTCAAGGGACACAGTGACAAATGTACATGAGCATGTTGCAAAAATGTTTATATATCAAGGCATAAATTAGTTTTGCAAAATTGATTAGTCAAAATTGCTAAATAACCCAATTTTGATTAGCAATTCAACTTAAATGATTAGCAACTTTTAGATGATTATATTCAATGGGACAATAACTTAATCGCTGAAAGTCATCAACAAAGATATGACATTTGTTTGTGTGTGTGTGTGTAGATTGTTTTATTAGCACATTCTCTAAGGCATCAGTCAACCTGAAAGAGTAAAGTGATCCCTGATAGCTGTTGATGTTAATCTAACAAGGCTTTCCCATTCTAAAAATGGGAGATAAAGAGTTCCCAGGGAATTAGATTCCTAGTTTCCATTCAATCCTCCCAATAAAATATCTCCAAAAAATAAAAATGGGGGAAATACAAAATCACAGTCTTTTGTTTTCACAAATGCAGTTCAGATTTTGGGGCTCAGGAAAGGTTCATTCAACAGCCATCTCATTACAAAAATTGCATGGCTGTTGGTGCAGCGTATGTCTGCCTGGGATGAAGAGGCTCAGGAGTCAGGTGGCGGTAGGTGCATGAGGTATGCAGTGATTTTACCGAATTAAAAATAACGAACATTTGCATCTAAACATTTTTGCTGAAAAAAAAAAGGTTTGGGACCCCCCCCCCCCCAAATAAAAATAAAATGAAAAATACTTCTTTTTTTCAGTAAAAATGTTTAGATAAAAATGTGGTTCGTTATTTTTAATTCAGTAAAATCACATTTAACCGTAAACAGAGCCAGCACCTGGGTCACCGGAGAACCCCTGCAGCTACAAGGTACTAGCACACAGTCAAAGTACTCATCAATGAAACATAGGAAATGGCACATGCTGAGCACAGATTTCCCACCCACACAATAGACCGCAGCAAAATGATTGTGGGGTCGGCTCTAACACATTTGGAATCCTCCTGTGATACCCTGTACATACTTCCTCGACCCAGCCAAGGCGATGACAGTGCACAACAGGAAGGAGTACATGCCACAGATGGAATCATGGATACAGTCAACCCTCAGTCAGTTTTCCTGCTCCTTAGACAGCAAAATACCAGACTGCCAAAGCTGTTAACATGACGAGTGAGACAGACACTCCAGGTGCACCAAAGCAGTATAGATTTATGCCTGCCAAGTGAACATGCTGTAACAGTGCCGCGATGCCCCTGGACAGATGTGCGCTTTATAAATGCAAATAAATAAAAAAATAAATGCATGGCCAGTGCAAAGCATATGGCCCACTTGTGCTGTGTCAGGCCATGCACTCAGACCTCACTTTATGGCCATACTCCACCACTCCCCACTTACCTCCAGAACCATGATTAGTATGTGCCACCCTAAGAAACCTAGCAGTCTCTCATACACACGGGTCTCTGCATATTTGAAAGGGAAGACCCTCGTCAGGGAGGAATGGGAAGTCTCCCCGATTGAATGTTAATGTTTGGGTGAAGAGAACTGATGTTTTTTTGCATGTGAGAATTCCCCCACACAGATCAAGTCGGTAACCGAAATCTGCAATAAACCCTTGTCCCCATTTTTGTGAGCAATCTAATCATGAAACACTTGCATTCCACTACTATTGTGCCCATTCAGAGTGAGAAGTAAACTATCATTATTCCTATTTGTCATGCAGTATATTTTACCATCTTGAGGAGAGAATATATGCGTTCAGTCAGTGGTCGAATTGTAGATTGGGCTAACATCACAGCTTCACCACCAAGTAAAGTGTGTGACCTTGGGCAAATCATGCAATGCGGTGTACCCTTTTCCCAAAAGCCGCAATAGTTTAGCATTGCTTTCTTTATACTGCAGTGGCCATTCCTTGTTCCATTCACAAGGTCTTGTGTAACAATGTGTGGCAGTGTCAGTGAAGCACATCAACTAATTTACTTAAGCTGTACCCACAGAGGCGTTTTGTCAGTTTTTACTCATCTCATGAAAGTTCTTTTGATGTGAGGGTGCGGTTGCACTGTCAGTTTCACAGGCTTTAGATTCATGACTGGGGAAGTTAGGGGCCTCAAGCCTCCCTCCATGACTCTGCAATCTACAAGGAGAAGGGAAGTGGAGAGTGACCCCCACCCAACTCCATACCCCAGGATAGAGCAATGAAAGGCAGCCTATTTTGTTTGCAGGGGCAGACTCCTGTTAAAGCCCTTGAATGTTGTGTTCAGTTAATTATAATATATACAAATACGTGTTTTGCTGTTATTGCATGGGTGATAGCTCAGTAAGCAAATATACATACCACAGAGCTCTGCGAGTAAAAGTAAATCCCTTGTTTAACATCCTAGTGATAACCAACCTCCAGTTCCACATCGAATGATTTCTCTATGGTATTCTGATGTTGAATTTGGTGTTGCCATCTGTGGAATCCACATTTGATAGTCAGGGTGGAATTTGGTGCATGAATGGTTTTCTTCTGCCGTTAAAGCAATTTTCTTTTATTCGAAGTGCATGACATTTTAGTGCATGACCTTGCACGATATATGACAATCTCGGGATGTCAATATGCAAATTGCTGCCGAGTGTCTAAAAAGGGTGGCATTGCAATGGAGATGGGGGAAATGGTGAAGCTGCTCAGGGAAGGGGTGGAAAATGTTTGGGGAAAGAAGGTGAAAGTAGAAAATGTTCAGAGAAAATAGTGAAGAGAGGATTGCGAGGGAGAAAAAGGGGGACAAGGTAAACAAAGGAAGAGTGTGCTGAAGAGAGGGGTGCAGGTAGAGATTGTTTAGGCAGGATGGAGGTAAAAGGAAGGGTGAGAGTGAGTGACATAATCTGGCACTACTGAAGTGGGAGCGAAGGGAAGCAAGTAGCTCATGTATCAATAAAAGTGAGGAACTTGAGAGGGTGAAATAGCAGGAACTTTAGAGTATTTTGACAAGTGCAAACGGGGATAGCTATTGGGAGTCATCATATAAACAGATGAGACACGTGGTAAACTGTACAAAACAAGTGTGCTGATTTTTTTGCCACTCGACACTCAATTCCTGACTGTCAGGATGAAACTTTAAAGGGCGATGGACTGCTCCTGCACCCTAAGCTGGACTGCAGTGTTTAAAGCATTTGTGGAATACAACTCAGCCTTGGGAAGGAGGTAGCAGACAATCTGCCCACAAATCCAAACCTTTGTGTAAAGACATAGATGAATTTCAGGTGGTCTGAAGAAGTCAGGCTTCCAAGCCACCGTCCCCTCCCCAGTAATAAAATCAGAGACAGCACTCCTGCCCCCTTCACCAAGCATTCAAACACCAGCACTGGCGATCCCCCAAATTAAATGTGCCCAGTGCCTTTGCCCTATTTTACCAGAGCCACGATGTTAGCAGCAGGTGCACTGACATCTGCAGCTCCCCGAGCTCTGTACATGAGCTCTACTGGAGGCAGCCCTTGCGCGCACCTGAATTGATACCATGTACCCGGAACTATGTCAGACCAGCCTGGGAATGTGTGCATCTCCTGCACACTCGGCTGAGCGCTGCGCTGGCTCTCACACAAACAGACTACCATCACACTAGAAATCATGTCGCACTTAGTGCGACATCATTAATTGAATGAAACGCAACTCATTGGTATCGCAAATAGCGATGCGAAACCGCTTATTTTATGCCTTGTATATAAGAGGGAACTTGATAGTTTACATAAAGATGAATTGGATAAGGAAAAGCAGCAGATATCGTATGTGCAGAAACGATTTTTGCCTCAATTGAAACCCATTAGTGAAGAAATGCGTATTTGCACAAGAGACGCGCTTAGATGGATTTCAGATGTTTCGATTTCAGCTAATGAAGTGCATGATACATTTAGTCAGTATACACCGGCTATGCAGAGGAAGGTGTTACAAGTGATGGTTAAATATTTACAAGATGAATTTATGAAGAGAAACTTGTGTTGTCCTGCGGATATGATGGTGATTTATAAGAGGGCATTTTCACCCGACACTGCGTTAACTTCTTACTCGATTTGTCTCTATTACTTAATAAATGTTCAGAACATCCTACTATACAATTACCCATGAGAGACTTACCTCCAACACTTGTCCTGAAAGTAGAGATTCCAGCTGTAGGGCACACACCTGCCTCCACTATTCTAGCGCACTACATTTCAGAGTTTGTTCATGTTCTGTTTGAGACAGGAAGTGAATACTATCAAACAGTCTATTCCCGACATTAGGAAGAATCCTACAGGATTCTACAAGGAAATAGAATCAGTATTGAATTCATCAGTTTTCACTTTGGGTGATACCGACCTATTATTTCCTGTGATCCTACCTGCAGATTTATGGAAGCAGATTAGAACCGTGGATGATCAAGCCGGGATGGGTGATACTTGGGATGCCTTAGCACAAGCTGATGGGGCTAGGAAAGCAGGCGAGAAACCGCCACAGGTGATATTGATGTAACCGAATCACAGAGTGACTAAAGTGGAGTACAGAGCCAGGGAAAAGACTATTTGTTGACTAATTTGTACGGGGATTGTTGCCTGACATTCAGACTCAGATCATGACATCTGAAAGTGCATGGCAAGCAAAATCGCAGGCCTAAGTACTACATATGGCCTAGTATTATGAGAATTATCAGGTTACTCACCGTAGTGACCACCTTACTCCTAGTCCACAGTCCCCTTTCCTCCATACTTATGGGACATCTCTCCATCCTGTGGGACGGGACCGGAGCACTTTGTAGAAAGCATCCACATTTTTCCAAAAATGTGTCCTTCCTCTTTCTTGCGCGGGGCTCAGCACGCGGCCCTAACCCCGCCCACCTTGGCTCCGCCCCACGCATCGCCCATCAGTCCTTTTATATCGCCAGGTCAAAGACCGATTAGCAATAACAGAGGAACCTTATTAGAGGGGACGGCGGGAGGGGGTATGGAGGAAAGGGGACTATGGACTAGGAGTAAGATGGTCACTACGGTCAGTAACCTGGTAATACTCCTACGTCCCATCCCCTTTCCTCCATACTTATGGGAGATTCCCAAGCACTCCTTACAGGAACTATGGGTGGATGGAAATACCCCTTACTGAAAAAGTTTTAGTACAGCCTGACCAAACTGAGCGTCAGCTCTTGAGCTCATGTCGAGACAATAATGCTTACAGAAAGCAGATGGGGAGGCCCAAGTAGCTGCCCTAGCAATGGACTCCCAGGGGACATATTTCTGGAAAGCAACCACAGCTGCCTTACCCCGCACCAGGTGTGCATGAATACCCTTAGGAGGTTTCAGCCCCTGGACGGTGAAGGACTCTGTGATGCAGGCGGCGATCCACCTAGAAATAGTTGCCTTAGACGCCTGCCTGCCCTGGGGGTTACCGAAGGTCACAAAAAGTTGAAAAGAACTCCTAAACTCAGAAGTCCTGTCCAGGTAGAACTTAAGAGCTCTTTCGGACATCAAGACAGTGTAGAACACTCAGCTTCAGAGGCAGGGTTCAGAAAAAAGACCGGTAGGAAGATCGATTGAATCAGATGGAATTCGGTCACCACCTTCGGTAGAAAGGCCGGGTTTGTCCGGACTACCTTGTCCTTGTGAAAGACCAAGAAAGGATGCTCCACCGACAATGCCTGGAGCTCACTCACTCTCCTTGCCGACGTAACGGCGACCAAAATGCCATTGGTTCAAAGGGTTTATGGCACAGCGCCGTCAGGACAACATTTAGGTCCCACGGTGGGTGCGGACTATGAACCGGAGGCTAGAGGCGTGTCAAACCTGCAAAATGCCTCCAAACCACTGGGTTACTCAGAGAATACGAGCACTGGTTTGTAGAAAGCTAAGCGGAAACCGCTGAAAGGTAAGTCCTGCACGACAGAACATGGACCCCTGACTCTCCTAGGAAGGACACAAAGGACAGCACCGTGTCAATCGTGGCCACCCTTGGATCCAACTTCTTCTCCAAACACCAATGACAGAACTTGAGCCATTTACTCTTGTACTGAGATCTGGTCGATGGTTTCCAGGCTGCCTGGATAATGCGCATGTTATCCGTAGACAAATTCAGATGCTCTAAAGACTTGAACTCAGGCACCATGCTGCCAAGATGAGCGATTGCGGGGAGGGGTGCCACATCTGTTCCCCCTGGTGAAGAAGATCGGGAGTTACTGGTAACCCGATCAGCGGATACACCGACAGGTGTTGAAGTTCTGAGAACCAAAACCTGGCTGGCCACCATGGGGCTACAAGTAGAATGGAACAGTTCACCGAGTTCTTCAACTTCCAGATCGCACAGTGAACTAGAGGCAGAGGTGGGAAGGCGTAAGCTCTCATTGTGCCATGGAATCTCGAGAGCATCCTTAAGAGAGGAGGCTCCCAGCCCCCCTCTGGAGGCATACCGAGGAAGCTTCTTGTTCACCGCCGTAGCAAAGAGGTCCACATGCGGTGTGCCCCAACGCGAGAAAATCCATGAGGACCTCTGCCTTCAATTCCCACTCGTAGCCAACCACCATCCGCCGGCTGAGGGCATCCGCTGCGACATTCAGCTGGCCTGGGATGTGCACTGCAAGCAGCCAGGCACCATGAAGCACAGCCCACTCCCATATCTGGATGGACAGGTCCACGAGGGGGGGGGACTTAGTTCCCCCTTGCTTGTTGATGTAGGAACAAGTTACTTACCTGTAACTGTTGTTCTCCATCATGGGTCTGGCATGGATTCACATGCTCATGAATATTCCCCGTCGTCAGGCTGGGAATCCTCGGTAAAGAAAAAATCAGTATCAGTTTTGTTTCTGATCTGTCTTTCGTAGTAGTAACCAATCACTGATCTCTGCGTCATACTGACCACAGCCAATGACTGCCCTCTACCTAAGCCCCGCCTCTGGCAGCCATCTTCAGATTTGGTAGCACGTGAAGTGGCAGTATGACCAAGTGAAGATCCGCAGAGGGGTAGGCGGGAGGGTTCGCATGTGAATCCATGCCAGACCCATGCTGGAGAACAACAGCTACAGGTAAGTAAGGAACAAGTTACTTACCTGTAACTGTTGTTCTCCAGCATGGGTCTGGCATGGATTCACATGCTCATGAATATTCCCCGTCGTCAGGCTGGGAATCCTCGGTAAAGAAAAAACCAGTATCAGTTTCGTTTCTGATCTGTCTTTCGTAGTAGTAACCAATCACTGGTCTCTGCGTCATACTGACCACAGCCAATGACTGCCCTCTACCTAAGCACCGCCTCTGGCAGCCATCTTCAGATTTGGAAGCACGTGAAGTGGCAGTATGACCAAGTGAAGAGCCACAGAGGGGTAGGCGGCAGGGTTCGCATGTGAATCCATGCCAGACCCATGCTGGAGAACAACAGTTACAGGTAAGTAACTTGTTCCTTCTCCAGCATGGGGTCTGGCATGGATTCACATGCTCATGAATAAAGAATACATAGCAGTACACACATGCACAACCACGGGAGGTGGCAAAGGCTCAACATTAAGCATCACATCAAACTCAACATTAAGCATCTTACCTCCTCACCAGGCTCACCTCAGGCGAACAGGTTGCGCAGCACTGCTTGGCCGACCCTGGACTCCTCCCTGGAATCCCGATCGACGCAGTAGAATTTCGTGAAGGTGTGCGTCGACCTCCACGTAGCAGCCCTACATATGTCCAGCAGGGGCACACCAGAAAGGAACGCCGTGGTAGCTGCGATCGCTCTGGTGGAATGGGCTCTCGGACGGCCAGGCAGCGGTCGGTTTGCCAACCGATGACAGTACATGATACAGCCGGAGAGCCATCTGGAAATGGAAGCCTTCGAGAGAGCCTTCCCCTGATTGACAGGTCCAAAGTTCACAAAGAGTTGTGACGTCTTCCGAAAACACTTCGTGCGGTCCACGTAGAACTTCAGCGCTCTAGCCACATCCAGCGAGTGCAAAGTCCTCTCAGCCGGCGACGAAGGCGACGGGAAGAACACAGGCAACACCAAGGGTTCGTTGAGATGGAAATCCGACGGCACCTTGGGCATGAAGGAGGGGTGCGTCCTGAGCACTACCCTCGTGTCGTGAAAAGTCAAGTACGGGGCCTTGCAGGAAACGGCCTGGATCTCTCCCACCCGTCATGCGGAGGTGATGGCCACAAGAAACGCTGTTTTCCACGACAGAAACTTCAACAGGGCCGAGTGCAGAGGCTCGAACTGAGGTCCCATGAGCTTGGTCAGCACCACGTTGAGCTCCCACGCCGGGGCCGGAGCCTTCACCGGCGGGAACGATCTGAACAGTCCCTTCATGAACTCTTTCACCAGACGATGAGACCACAAGGACGTCCGCCCCGTGGTTCTGGTGTATCGGGAGATCGCAGCAAGATGAATCTTGATGGACGCGTGTGCCAGACCAGCTTTGGCCAGCGTCAGCAGGTACGGCAGTACCTGAGGAGCCGTAATCCGTAGAGGGTTAATCTTCTGTGCGTGGCACCAGACAGAGAACCTCTTCCATTTGTGTCCCTCTCTGCAGTCGGCCGGTATGTCGTATCCTCCAAACTCTAGCGCTGCAGGAGCCAGGCCTGCAAGTTCAGCGATTTCGGGTCGTGGTGGAGGATGGCGCCTCCTTCCCTGGAGAGTAGATCCGCGTCCACCGGCAGCTTGATTGGCGGGGACGCTGACAAGTCCAGAAGGTCCAGGAACCATATCTGCCTCGGCCACGCAGGTGCGACGAGGATCATCCTGCACCGTGACCTCTTGAGCTGGTTGACGAGCCGGATTAGCAGTGGCAAAGGAGGGAACGCGTAGAGGAACAGGCCCTCCCAGGGGAACGAGAAAGCATCGCCCATGCTCCTCGCCTGGGGAAACCTGCTGGCGAACCTCCGGCACTTGGAGTTCGTCGCCGTCGCGAACAGGTCGATCTGGGGTGTGCCCCACCGTCGGAAGAGGCGATCCACTAGATCCTGCCGTAGTTCCCACTCGTGGCACGAGCGCAGCTCCCTGCTGAGTGAGTCGGCGATGGTGTTTTTTATCCCTGCCAGATGAAACGGCACCAGAAACATCCTTTGGGCGACGGCCCAATGCCACAGGTCCTGCGCCTCCTTGGACAGTGCTGGGGACCTGGTTCCGCCTTGTTTCCTGATGTAAAACATGGTGGTGGTGTTGTCGGTGAAGATCCTCACCACCTTGCCCTTGAGGGACGGAAGGAAGGACCTGAGGGCCCAGAACACTGCACGGAGCTCCAGGACATTGATATGGAGGGACTTCTCCGTCGGGAGCCAAAGGCCTCTCGCGTGCAGATTGTCGGTGTGCGCTCCCCACCCTTCCAGGGAGGCATCCGTGGTCACTGTCTCCTGGTGGCCGGGGGTCTGGAAGTCCATGCCCGCCGTCAGATGCGCGCGGGTGCCCCACCACCGGATCGCTCGTCGGAAACTCTCGTCGAGTGTGATCCTCTCCTCGATGCTGCCCGTCGTCTGGATCCAGCGCGCGTCCAGGAACTCCTGCAACGGGCGCATCCGGAGCCTGCACAGGCGGATGAGATAAATGCAAGACGACATCATTCCGAGGAGGGACTTGATGGACCTCACCCTGGCCGCATCCGCAACCAGCATCCGCTGCACCTTGCCCAAGATGGCCCTCGTCCTTTCCTCCGACGGAGAGGCCAGAAGCGACACTGTGTCGAGCTTCGCTCCCAGAAACAGTGCGTCTTGCGCGGGCACCAGGTGGGACTTGCCGTAGTTTATGGAGAATCCCAGGTCCGTGAGCAGTTGGACGGTCCTTGCCGTGTGCTCCACGGCGAGCTCCTTCGTCTTTGCTCGGATGAGCCAGTCGTCCAGGTAGGGGTAGACGTGGATCCCCTCTCGGCGCAGCTGCGCCACCACCGGTGCGAGGCACTTGGTGAACACCCTGGGTGCCGACCTCAATCCGAACAGAAGGGCTCTGAACTGGTAGTGACACCCTTGGACCACGAACCTGAGAAAATTTTGGTGTCCCTTTAGGATGGGAATATGGAAGTGATGGAGGGTGACCATCCGGAACTTCTGTGCCTTGATGAATTTCTTCAGTCGTCGTAGGTCCAGGATGGGACGCCATCCTCCCGTCTTCTTCACGAGGAAGTATCTTGAGTACACTGGAGACCCGAAGCCTCTTTGGGACGAGCTCGATGGCGACCTTCTTGAGCATCGCCTTTACCTCCAAGAGAAGTTGAGGGACGTGATGTTCTTTCCTGGCCACAGGGGGGACGCGCGGGCACCTCTTTAGAAACTCGAGCGCGTGACCCTGAGCTAGGGCGTCCAGCACCCAACGGTCGGTGGAGATGGACTCACACACGCTGACGAAGCTCGCCAACCGGCCTCCCACCGGGGTGCTTCGGTGGGGACCCGACCCCGCGGCCGGTTCAGTCCTGTTTCGACAAGGCTTTGCCGCCTTGTCCTCCTTGGCGACGACGGCGGGGTTCGCCTGACTTGCCTCGTCCCCTGTAAGCTTCCTGTGACGACGAACGGGCCGCTTGACGGTAGGTGGAAAATCCGCCGCTGGAACCTTTGGAGGCACCCTGTTTGCCTCCGCCGCTCCTAAAGGGTGGCCACCGTTGCTGGAGAACCCCAAGAGCCCGGGCCGTCTCCGCCTTGATGGCTTGAAGGGAATCGTCCACTGTTTTCCCAAACAGGTTGTTTCCGTCGAAAGGCATGTCCAAGACTCTGGTCTGCACGTCCTGACGGAAGTCAGTAGCCTTGAGCCATCCACACCGCCTAAGGCACACGCCGTTGCCCAACTGGCGAAATCCAGTGTCAGCGATGTCCGTCGCAATCGTAATGGCGTGGTCAGACGCCACTTCTCCTTCCTGCAAGATCTCTAGGGCTTCCGCCCTCTTGTCGTCTGGTAGGAAGTCCAGCAGGGGGGGCCAGTTTGTACCACAACTCCCTGTCGTAGCGGGCTACGATAGCCAAGGCGTTGGCCGCCTTAATCGTTGTCGCTGCCGACGAGATGATTCTGCGTCCCATCGTGTCTAATTTCTTTCCCTCGCCGTCCGGCGGGGAGGTTAACGTAGAGGCCGCGCCCCCCCCCGCTTTCTTCCTGGCCGCCGCGGAGACGACCGAGTCCGGGGTCGGCTGTGCCCGAAGGCACAAGGGAGCCGCGTCAGGGACCCGGTACTTCTTCTCGTACCGATCCCTTCTAGCCGGCTTCGTGGATGGGTTCTTGAGGAGGGCGAGGCCCTCATCCCAAATGTCGTCTAGTAGAGGTACAGCAAGGACCGTCTTCCTCTTGGTCTCGCGCCGTTGATAAAGGAAACCTTCCTTCTTCTCTTCTGGGCAGAGCTGGAAATGCTCGGATGCCCTGGCGATCATGGAGTGAAACGATCCAATCTCGTCGGGCGGGGAAGCCCGGGTGGGAGGTGACGACGGGAGATCCTCATCGTAAACCTCGTCGTCTGTACCCGTCGCAGCCGTGTCAGTCCCCGTATCATCCCCACGTGTCGTGGACGGGGACGAGGGCTGGACGGGGAGGGCTGAACAGGGCGCAATGGCTGAAAAGGAGGTGGAGGATGAATCCTTCTCTTAGGGGGTGGGCTCCCAGAAGGGCCTGGCTCCCGGTCCCCCGTCGGGAGCGGTTCCTCCGTTGGTGGTAACGGCAGTCTCGTCCTTATCTCCGAGCATAAGGACTGTATAGCCAACAAAATGGCTGCCAAGTTGTCTTGCGCCACTGGTTAAGGGAGATCCGACGGGCGATAGGGAGCCCCGTCGGCATCCTCGACGCCCTGTCGTCCACGTCGGGGTCCCTCCCGACAGGATGGCCTTCTTCCACGCCAGAGCCGTGGCCTAAGACTTCGATAAGCTCCTCCTCAGAGGTTGAGGCCGAGTCCACGACGACCTCCTGCCCCCCCCTTTTTCTTCTCCGTCGGAGGTTTCACGGGGGTCCTGTCGATGGGCATGAAAGAGGACTCCCTCCGCGGTGGCAGGGAGATTCTGGGCCCCGGGGGCGCCACCACTGGTGTAGCCGCCACAGGCTGAGCCAGGGCCGCCGCGACTGTCTCGATAGAGGCCTTGGCCGGATGGATCAAGGCTTTCACCACCTTAGGTGCGCTCACCGCCTTCTCCTTGGGGGGAGGGTCACCACCTCGCTCCCCCCTCCGATGGGGCCTTAGGGCACGACCGGGGTCTCTCCAGGAGTTTTGCCAGGTGCTCAGCCTTCCTCTTACCCGAGCCAGAGCGTTGGCTCGTGGTTGATGGCGGTGGGGAGGATGCGCCCTGCCTGGCGCCCATAGAGCCTGACCGTTCGGCGCTCCCGGTGCCAGCGGACTCGCGGTGCTTGGCCTTCTGTTGGACCCCCGTTGCCGGGGCGCCCTCAAAGGACTTAGAAGACCGCTCGGACTTCTTCTTCTCGCCTGACGGGCTCTTTCCTTCCAGCCAGTTGGCGAGACATTGATGGCGGTCCTTCATGGTCCGCTCCGACATATTGCTGCAAAACGCACAGTCCTTCTCCACGTGCGTCTTGTCCTCAGGTAGGCAGTAAAGGCAAAGGGAGTGTTCGTCCTCCTTGAACAGCTTTCCGGGCGTCGAGCTTCCCTTCTCCTGGGCCATGTCCGAGATGGGCCTGAGAAACTTCTGGAGTCCTCCAAAAGCGTGGCTCGACGAAATCTTCACCATTGAGGGGCATAGACGAATCCGACACGGGTCCCCGTTGATCGGATGAAGAAACGGTGGAGCTTGAGGCTCTTTTGACCGAAAAAAGAGAAATTCTTCTGAGAAAAAACGTGAAAAATAGCACTAACGCTCGAGAGCAATAGCACGAGGATCCCAACACTTGAACGTGCGGTAAAAATCTGAAGATGGCTGCCAGAGGCGGGGCTTAGGTAGAGGGCAGTCATTGGCTGTGGTCAGTATGACGCAGAGATCAGTGATTGGTTACTACTACGAAAGACAGATCAGAAACGAAACTGATACTGATTTTTTCTTTACCGAGGATTCCCAGCCTGACGACGGGGAATATTCATGAGCATGTGAATCCATGCCAGACCCCATGCTGGAGAAATACATTGACACCACGTTGTCCGTGCGTATGCGGACCACCTTGTTGACAATGAGCGGTCTGAACGCCCCGAGTGCTAGGAAGATCGCCAGGAGCTCCAAGTGATTTATGTGCAGAAGCTTGTCCTGAGGCGACCAGAGGTCCGAGACCTGAAGCATATCTAACGTCGCACCCCACCCCAGAAGGGAGGAGTCCGTCGTGATCATCACCGTGGGGGCTGGGTCCTGAAACCCTGCAACCACCGACAGGTTGCTGAGAGGCGACCACCAATCCAGGTCCACTCTCATGGAATCCGGAATCATTATCAGCTTGGAATCTGGGTCCACAGCCTGACGCCAGGAACTCCTAAGAGCCATCTGGGTCTGTCTCATCTTGAGACGAGCAAGAGGAAGAGCCAGTACACACGAGGCCATGAGGACCAGAAGCCTCTGGAACCACCAGGCCGACATGCTCTCCAACTGCGCAAACATCTGACACGTGGCTAACAGATCCGCCATTCTGTCCCCGGTCAGATACACTCTGCAGTCGATCATGTTCCAACAAAAACCCAGGAAAATCAGGTCATGTGAGACCGTCATGGAGGATTTCCGCCAGTTCACCGACAGCCCAAGATGGAACAGGAGCTGAAGGAGAGACTGGAGGTTGCCCGCTGCTGCCAGCGGACAAGGGCTGCGTAAGAGCCAGTCGTCCAAATAAGGATACATATGGATACCCTGTAGATGAAGATAGGCCGCAATCACCGCCATCATCTTCGTGAAGACACACGGCGCCGAGCTGAGGCCAAAAGGAAGCACCCGAAACTGGAAGTGCTCCTCTCCCAAAGAGAAGAGGAGAGGAGATATCTCCTGTGTGGATTCCAAATCAGGATATGCATATACACGTCCTGAAGGTCCACAACGCTGAGCCAATCGCCCATCTGTAAGGAGGAGCATATCTGGCTGGGCGTGATCATCTTGAATTTCTCTTGGGGTAGGAAAAGATTGAACTGGGAAAGGTCTAGGATGGTGCGCAGGCCAGCCTGGTTGGGTTTGGGCACCGTAAACAGCCGGGAGTAGAAGCCCTCCCCTCGCTCCCAAAAGGAAACGGGTTCCACAGCTCTGAGGTCCAGAAGTTTCTGAACTTAGGCCTTGAGGGAGGGTGAGCCCAACAGCTGAAAAGGAGGGTTGAGGGGTGTGGTAGGGGGTAAAGGTAAGTGGATGCCCGCTCGAGCGACTGACAAGACCCATCTGTCTTCTGTGATGGTCTGCCACGCCTCCCAATGAGACGCAATGCGTCCACCCACGGGGTCTCGTGTGAGCGCGGAAATCCCTCAATTGTTAGGCTTATCGGTGGCGCTGCCACCTGAACCTGAGGAGGAGGCGGAGGAGCGAGAGAAAAACTGCGTGCGCTGTTGTCTACAGCGGTTATTCCCCGCTGGAGTATCCACTCTTTGGGATTTTCGGTTGACGAAGCCCCTAAAACCAGAGGGTCGACTTTGTGACAACAGTGTCTAGGATTTGAAAGGAGCTTTGACCAGAACAGACACTGATTTAGCCGTCTGAGTGCTATCCTTGTTCTTGGTGAGCTCTACATCAGTAGAAGAATGAAAAAAGCTCCTTACCATCAAATGGAAGATCCAACACCTTGTCTTGCACTTCCTTAGAAAATTTAGTGGCTTGCAGCCACGCCTGCCGTGAGGTATCAACTCCCAGCATAAGGCCCCGAGCCGAGGTGTCTACGTGATGAGCTGCAGCCTCCATGAGATCCTGGGCCAAGACCCTGGAATCGGAAAGGCCTCCTTTGAAGTCCTCCAGCTTCTCGACCGGGATGTGCTCCTCAAACTCCGACAGACCTTTCCACATCCGCATGTTAGCTCCCGCTAATATTAACTCAGCGTTGGCCTGCATGATCTGCAAGGCCGAGTTGGCAAAAATATATCCCTAGGGAGTCAAGGCGCTTGTCCTCCTTTCCCAAGACCTGAATAGCCGTGGTGGAAGAGGATGCTGCAGGTCTGGATTGCAATGTGGCCGCAGCCACCACTGTGGAGGAGGGAGGCGGACAAGACGACAGGGCCACCTCTTCCGAGGAATGTAGCCTGTACCTCACGTCAATCTTTTTATTTACAAAAAGATTGAAGTGTGGCTTTTCCCATACTTTTCGGACCTCGGCCAGAACGTCCTTCTGCAGGAACAGGCCGGTACGCTCCAAGGGAGACAGGGTGAATGCCCCAGAAAGCACGCCCTCCTGCGGAGCTGGTGCCTCGGGCATCAGAACATCTAAGAAACTCATTATGTCCAGTACCCGGTCATGAAAGGCTCTCATAGGGTTGGGAAAGGTCCTTGTTGTCCTGATCGCCTTGAGGATCACCTGACAGGTCAGGATCCTGCTGAGCCGTGTCAGGCACTGCCTTGTCCACTGGGGACAATGGAGGCACAGGCGGAAGAGCCGGGGGAGGCACCACGGGCAAGGGAGGCAGAACCACCGGAGGAACGGGTGGAGCCGGAGGCACAGGTGGACATATCGCCTTGAAAAGCCCTTTGAAATATTCCCTCCTGGGGTCAGTGCGCATAGGCGCTTGAAATTTACCGAAAAAGGCGTCCTCAGGAGATTGTTTCGGAACCTGAGGAGGCCTCTCATGAGGTGGACAAATCCAGGGACGTAACGGGGGAGGGTGCCACACCGGCCCCTCCACCGACGTATCCACATAAATCAAAGGTGTCGCCCCCGCGGGCAACGAAACATTGTGCGGAAGAGGCATCCGGGCGTTCCAATCATAAACCGGCTGCGCACAAGGGACCTTAGGTTCACCCAAGGGACCAAACCCTACACCAGAGGCCGATGGCGTAATTGTAGGGGTAGCCGGTACTATGAGGCCTGGAATGTTTTTGAGACATAACCGCCAACTGAGCCTTTCGAAGGACAGACCTCGGCACTGCCGGTAAAAGAAGAACTTTGCTTCTTTGCCCCTCAACAGATCTGGTGTCACCACAAAAGCGGGAATGGGGAGCAACCGCTTTCACCGACAAGGCCTTGTCCGGCCTCTCAGAACTGTTGGTAGCTTTAGCCTCTGAACGAGGGACCTCAGACCCAGGCCCGATGATAGCCTCATCTGCACGGGCCTTGAACATCCTTTCGGTAACAACAAGCCCAGCCAAGGCCTCAGGGTGCACCCCGGTCTTGTTTTTGAGGAAAGCCGACAGGCCTCAGAGCGAGCTCTGGTACCCCACGATTCAGTCGAACTGGGTCTACAAACAGCCCCCACAGGAGGGGCCTCGGAGCGTACTCTGGTGTTCACAGGCCCCTTACGGAGACCCTCGGAGAAAACTCCGGTAGAATTATTAGGCCCAAAGGGCACCTCAGGGCGAACCCCGGTGACAGAGCGATCATCGCCCCTCCCGGACCAAGGGGAACCCGGAAAGGTATCCCCCGGCTGGGGTGCTCTGAAAAGTAAAGAACTTACCGGGCGTTGTTTCTTCTCGTCGATGAACGCCTGAAAATGCGAAGGAGGAGTTCGTCGGAACACCTCCTCCCACCGCTCCAACCAATGTTGAAGTGCCCGGACCTAAAGGGAGTCACAGTAAAAACAGGAGTCCCAACGGTGTTCCGGACCCAAACACTCTAAACAAAGAGGATGGGGATCCGCCCTCACGAAGCAACGGTGACACGATGAACAATCTGGAAAGTCTAACTTGAAAGACAGACTAATAAATGAACGCTAGCGAGAGCCAGAGAGGAAAAAAGGGAAGAAAATCTTCCGAGGATGCAAGTGCGTCCGGCCCCGATCGAGCGGAGAAAAGGACTGATGGGCGATGCGGAGCCAAGGTGGGCGGGGTTACGGCCGCGTGCCGGGCCCCGCGCAAGAAAGAGGAAGGACACATTTTTGGAAAAATGTGCATGCTTTTTACAAAGTGCTCTGGTCCCGTCCCACAGGACGGAGAGATGTCCCATAAGTATGGAGGAAAGGGGACGGGACGTAGGAGTATAGGATAAATACTGGGAAGGAGAAGGTGGAGAAGAAGTGTGATTTGAAGACTAGAGTCCTTTTTCAGCAGATAGCAAGAGGATCGAGGGGTGGGAATATGCAACCGAGATGTCAGTTTGTGCCACAAATGGGCACACAAATGGGTCCTATACACATGAACCAGTGTGCGCATTGTAGACAGGAGGGTCATTGGAGGGCACAGTGTCCGTCCCTCCAACAGCAAACAAATGGTGCATATGGCACCATAGGGAGATGATCGAGGGGTCACCCTGGTGTTGCGGGTCCTGGCAGATACCAATTTGCTCAGAATCAGCAGATTCAACCGCAAGATACAAATGTGAATAGCCAAGGAGGACAGCAACAAAATGTGAGTAGTGGGAATGTTTTTGATAATCCTACTCATGCCTACACACTCAAAATTTTACGTCCGATCATGTATTGTTCCGCTAGGACAGCCCGAAGCAGGTTCTGGAACCGATACCTATTCCCGTAGATCAGAAGGGGCCCTACGTTGAGATGAAGGTGGGGAATATGGAACATATCTTTCTAGTAGATACTGGGGCACAGAAGTGTTGCATTGATCATCTGCGGGTTCCAGATATTCCACTGTCAGGGCAGAGCAATGTTTCTGTAGGGTTTTCCAGTACACCAGTGGTTAGTCCCGTCTCTCGGCCGGTACCGAATGCACTGGGGCCGTTTACTGATTAATGTCCATTTCTGTTGACGAAGTGCGGCAAAAACTTGTGGATATTCAATTTGTTGAAGAAAGGGAATGCTGTGATTTATTGTTCTCCGGATGGAGTATATTTGATGATTTCTCCCCAACAAAATTCAGCTTCACAATTCTTGTCTATGCCCTTGCTGAATGAGTGGAGTAGGGTACCCACACATTTATGGGCGGTAAATGATAATGATGTAGGGATCCTCAACGTTGAACCTGTTCGAATAATCCTAAAAACAGGTATTACACTGCGACATATTCCACAATACAAGATATCAGTGGAGGGAGAAAGTGCTTTGAAAAGTATTGTTTCTGATTTGATACAACGAGGTGTGATTGAAGAGATTTCTGGGAGTATAATAGTCCGATTTTGCCCGTCTATAAGAAAGGGGACAATGCTTTACCTTATCGTTATGGGATTGATTTGCGTGCGATTAATAAGATTGTTGCACCACAGTTTCCGATTCTGCCTGATGTTACCACTATTTTGACTATGATTCCGGCTACAGCTACACATTTTAGTGTTATTGATTTGAAGAATGCTTTCTTTAGCATCCGAGCCGTTCAGTTCAGTATTCTCTTTTATTCTGCAGATAATTACTGCATCCGCAAAGCATTATAGTTGTCACCAATTCAGGCATTTTATGCCATCAAGCGCCCTAAAATACCCAATTCAACTACAAGCCTCGGATGAAGAGCTATGTTTGAGCTCGAAACACGTGTCGGGCTGTTCCGAGCTTTCTGAATAAACATCAGACCTCAGCTAATGTTTGCACTTCCTTGGGGCAGTGTGTCTGTGAACCTTCTGTTTTCTCTAGTATCCCTGTGCACACTGATAGTAAATATCTGTTCGCGATTTCTTTAAGAGGACGTTCTTTCACATTTACACATGTCCCTCAGGGTTATACCAAGAGTCCAAGCATTTACAGTAGGGCGTTGAAAGAACAACTTGATATGCTCGAGTTACTGTCCTCTTGCACGTTGCTGCAATACATTTATGCCACAGGCTGTGAGGACTCTTCCAAGGAGGGTACCGTGCTGCTGCTTATTCATCTGGCTACATATGGGCACAAGGCTTCGTTGAAGAAGTTTCAGTCGAAGGAGGGTAGGCGTCTGACACCTGAACGTATACAAAGCATCTCTGACATGTCTGTTCCAAATACGCAGAAGGAAGTCAGAGCTTTCATTGGCATGGCTACTTATTGTAGACAGTGGATCCCGAATATTTCGCTCCTGATTAAACCTATGCTGGCATTGGCAAAGAAGGATGTCTCTTTGCCATGGGACATAGACTGTCAGAATGCTTTTGATCAGCTCAAAGCTGCGTTGTGTTCAGCACCAGTATTGGGGACACCAAATTATGAAAAGTGTTTTGTTTTATATGTGCATGAGAAGGAAGGTTGTGCTTTGGCTGTATTGACACAGGAACATGGGGGAAAGAGCAGACTGTGCAGCTTTTTTTCCTCCATGTTAGACCCCGTTGCATGCGCTTTGCTGAAACGATTAAGAGCTGCGACTGCCACATCGATAAAACAAAACGAGGGTACGGTTTTAGATCACTCTTTAACCGTGATGGTACCTCATTCTGTTGATGTTCTACTAAACAGAACACAGACTCTGCATCTCACTTCTGCTCGATTAATGAGATATGAGTTGATTCCATTTGCACCGCACATCTAAATTAAGCGATGATGTACTTTGAATCCGGCTGAACTTCTGCAAGAGGTAGAACGCACTAATACAATGTCCCCTGATTGCCTATATGTTACAGAACAAGAGACAAAAGGCTGAATTGATTTGAATGATACACCTTGGAAGTCTCCAGACGGGGAACTATTTTGTGATGGTTCTTGTTTCAAGCTACCTGATTGTACTTCCACTGCTGCCTATGCAATTACCACATTGGACACTATTGTTGAAAGCAGAAAGATACCGCATAATTCCGCTCAGACTGCAGAGATTGTTGCGTTGACCAGAGCCTGTGAGATTTCTGAAGGGCTTAGCGTAAACATTTATACTGACAGTCAATACGCGTTTGGAGTGGTTCACAATTTTGGACGATTATGGGCTGAGAAGGGATTTTTAACATCACACGGTCCCAAGATCCAACATGGTATTTTGATAGTACAATTGTTATCAGCACTGGAGCTTCCTACACAGCTAGCAATAATGAAATGCGGTGCACACCAGAGGGTGACTGATGACATAGGGAAAGGAAACGCTTTTGCCGATAGAATTGCCAAACAAACTGCTACTGATCCACATTCAGGGATGTATGTGTTAGATTCGGCTAAATGGGTTGCTGACACCAGTATGATGGAGGAGGGGGTTAACAGTGTGAAAGAAATTCAGGCCGAAGCAACAGCAGAAGAGATTAAATGATGAAGCAAGGGTTTGGCTGGGTTGGATGTTGTGGGTTGTTGGGTGGACAATGAGAACAAAGATGGATGCTGCCCAATGCTTATGTGACTGCTGTAGTTACGATGGCTCATGGGCCAGCACACATGTGCAAGGAAGGTATGCTGGTATTTAGATCATGTATGGCACATCAATAACATTCCAAAAATTGCTGAACGTTTGGTTCAGAACTGTATGATATGTTTACAACGCAACATTGGGAAGGGAACGCCAACACCAAAGGGTAGTTTTGAACCTCCTCCATGCCATTTGAAGCGATTCATTTGATTTCATCAAGATTGAACGTTGCCAAAACTATAAGTACGTGTTAGTTGTAATCTGTGCGTTTAGCAAATGGGTTGAGGCTTTTCCAGTAAAAGATAACACTGCTATATCAACGGCTAAAGCCATGTTAAAGGAATATTTTCCTAGGGTTGGCCTGCCGAGAGTCATTTGGTCCAACAACGGACCACATGTTATCGCTGATGTCATTCTGCAAATATGTGCAGGATTACAGATCGATAAACGCTTTCACTCAGCAAGACATCCTCAGAGTGGCGGTTTGGTGGAACGCCATAACAGTATTTTGAAGAATAAGTTACCCAAGGTGTGTGCACACAGTAATCTGAAACGGCCTGACACTTTAACAATAGCCTTACTTTCGATGTGGACATCCGCACAGTCAAATACAGGACTTTCACCATATGAAATTCTAATGGGAAGGCCTGCGAATGTATGGAATGCACTGAGACCTAAAAAGTTGGCCGAAATGGAGTATCCATTATTGTCAGACTACTGTGACCAGTTGACTCAAAACTTGCGTTTGATTCACCAACAGGTTCGAGCAGCTTTGCCAGTAAAATACGATGGTCCAGGCCATCGAATTCAGCCTGGGAAGTTTGTGCTGTTGAAAAACTTTGAAAGAAAGGCGTGCCTTGCACTTCATTGGAAGGGGTCTTACCAAATGCTACTGACCACGCAGACAGCTGTACGTGTGTCTGGCAAACGCCATTTGATCCAAGCGACGCGCGTGAAGCGAGTGCCACTGCCTTTGCCTCTTGACAAGTGTGACGAAAAAGAGGTTGATCATTGTGTACCTGTTCTGATCGACAACCTCACTGCCCAACAATTCAAACCCCGATTACTTGGACCATGAATATAATATAATTATGCTCACCACAATGGATAAGATCGCTCCACTCAAACTTAGACCTAGTAAGCCTAAGCCTACCTAAACAAGTGGTTCACCTGACAAAGGACCTACGCCTCCTAAAAAGAAAACGTGAATCTACCTGGCGACTATGCCCGTCCATTGAAAATGAAGCTAGATTAACGAATATCTCCACGCAATATAAAAATGAAATCTGTCTGGCCAAACAAAACTCCTAAAATGAACGCATAACCAATTCCAACTCAAGCATGAGGGAACTATTCCTCATATTAAAAGAGCTAGAGTCTCCGATCCCCACACCTGACATCTGCATCAAAAACAAAACCTGGTGGTGTTCAGACATTCAAAACGCCCTAGCCCATAAAATAAAGACTCTCCAAAATAAAATAAACGCCTTGTCCCAGCGACACTACTCATACAGACCAGATCACCAGATTCTACTTTACCAAAACTACAACCTTAGAGGTTGAAAAAGTTCTCGTCTCTTACACCCTCCAATTGTAAAGGGGACCTCTGCCCATCCCAAATTATAAAAGATGTCGCCAGAGACCTGGCCCCATTCATATCTAAATTGATTAATGCCTCCTTTACCTCTGGCTCCATCCCATCCAACCTAAAACAATCTTGGGCACTACCTCTCCTAAAGAAGCAAACCTTAGACCCACTCATTCCAACTAATTACCGACCTATCACAACAGTACCATTCCTCCTCAAAATACTGGAAAAGGTTGCATATATACAGATACAAACATTTCTCGAACTACACAAGATCCTAGGAGTAAGACAAAAGACAATCTGGCTTCAACCCTCTATATGGGACTGAAACTGCCTTGATTGATTTAAAAACTCAGATTGATGATCTTGTGGAGCATAAGGGCCTGTGTAATCACTTGGACTCAGAAGTTCAATTTACTGCAGAAGCCATCAAATGGATCGAATCATTCGTGAGCGAGAGAACCATGAGGGTCTTCTCACCTTCAGCATCTGTGGACCCCGTCCCAATCACGTACAGTATAACCCAGGGCTCTTGCGTCTCCCCCACTCTGTACAACATATTCACCAAACCTCTGTTCGATGATCTGACCTTCTGGGTATCACCTACACTAACTATGCAGATACACAGATTCTCCTCCCTCTTTCTGGGGATTATGGCAGGGATTTGGCACTGGTAAACAGGGTATATCTCATCATCCAGGCATGGATGGCCACACATGGACTGTGCCAGAATGATGAGAAGACAGCTGTTAATTTTGGGTACCCACTCAAACCTCAGCAAACTTGACCACAAATACTCTTCATTTACCATAGATGGAAATGTCATCAAGGTATGCAAGGAGGTTAAAATCCTTGGTTTCTACTTGGACTCGACCATGTCCTTTGACAAACAAGTGAAGTCACTAGCGTCCACCACTGCTTACACTTGTAAGCTTATCAGAGCAGGCAAACCATTCCTATCAAATGGTAGCTGCATGATTTTGGCTAGAGCATTGGTACTATCGAGGTTGGATTATTGAAATGTTCTGTACAGTGGTGCCAACAAAGCTATCATCCAGAGATTACAAACTCTGGAAAATAATGCCTTCAAATCTGCATTGGGCATTAACAAAAGAGAACACATCTGCGCTACTAGAAGGCACTATAAATGGCTCTCCACCCACAACAAAATCTTGCTGAAAACTATCTCCCTGACCCACAAAGCACTAAACGCCGCTGCCTCAAGCTCTCCCTTAAAGAGTTTAAACAGAAGAGCAACCCACAGGCCTACTAGAGCCAGTAATAACAATTGTCTTTCAGTGCCAAGATTAAGACTCTCCAGGATTGGCAGTAATAGCTTCCCTGTCAAGGCCGCTAAACTTTGGAACTCCCCGCCACTTGAGCGCAGAGCAGACCAACCATACCTTCACTTTAGAAAAAACTATATCAACCTGCTCAACTCCACTGCCCAATAGTGTCCATTCCCTTGTATATTACCCTAGCTTCCCCTTGTAAATATACTGCGGCGTACCAGGACCGGAATTGTACTTTGTATTATTGTAAATAACATGTACATTTGTATATTCTTCACTTTGTACTTATTGCTGTAACTATATAGTATAGTGTCTTGACACTAATATCATGATCTATCTGTAACTTGGTAAGCTGTGCATTCCCATATTGCTGCGCCCTGTTACCCTTGGGTCTGGTGAGCATTAGAAATCAATAAACAAACCAAGAGTGATACAAAACCATTTCCTGAGTCCGTTGGGCTTGGGGAGACTGCTATTTCTTCTTCATCGACTGGCATTGTTTCTTCGGAAATCGACAATCCTTTGTTCATTGATCATGCTGTACCTGGAGTTTCGAGGTACAATCTTCGTCCACAAAACTGGATTTAGTTCAGGAATTGACATTACGTTTTGTAATAGAATAGGAAAGTGTAGTAGGAATACTGCACCCACAAGAAACCAACGCTGTGCCATTTCCTTGTCATTCCCCTTCAGACAAGGTAAGGGGCAGGGAGCAGCAAAATAAACTGCAAGCAAGACTGGACAAGTGGTCAGGTGCCACCCACGTATGAACTTCTAGAGCCTATCAGTGAGGCTTCTTAACGGACGCTGAAAGACTATGCCAGCGTTTGGGGCTGCTCGTAGAAATGAGGACATGGTACATTTCCAGATTGATGGGCCCGTTTACCAAGGACCATGGTCCCCGAGGGCCAAATGGATAATCATTCTAGAAATAACTTGTATTATGGTCACATTGATACCTATATTATGGTTTTTGAGAGTGCACATCCATTGGATACTCTATTACCAATTATTAGTGCATCCACTATGTCTCCCCCCTACACGTGTACGCACACACTGTTCGTCCAAGTGACCTCAGCCATAGAGGGGGTTACCATAACACCCTCATGATGATCATGAATGCCACACATAATAGTCTGAATAAAACAAATTGTTGGGTTTGTTCTCATCTGCCACAGCATGGTGCAAAGGGGTTAGGTTGGTATATCCACCCGCTCCCCTGTCCACTGCGTGTTGTGCATCATTTAGGGCACTTTTCTTTGGACGATGGAATGACAGTGCCAATGGTCATTTTGATGGTACAAACATTAATGAATTCGTTTG
Organism: Ambystoma mexicanum; assembly: GCF_040938575.1. Lineage (NCBI taxonomy): Eukaryota > Metazoa > Chordata > Amphibia > Caudata > Ambystomatidae > Ambystoma > Ambystoma mexicanum. Next base: position 385,041,590 of record NC_090925.1, read on the forward strand.
ATTAGTTTTGTTGCCTCTAGGATGTTCAGTGTTTGCAAACAAAAGCACACGCAATACTGTCTCTGCTAAGCATTCTGACAAATATTCCATACCATTCAATGATCTCTTTAAAAAATGACTCCAGTGGGCAATAAGTTGGCTGAGCGTGTTGTTTGTCTTAACACTGTAGAACCTTGAAGTCCTTGCAACAAGCATAGCTAATCTGCAAGTTAGGTGCCCTCCTGTCTCAATCATGTTTTCTCCAATTAGCTGTTAATTATAATCATGTGCATCTGAAACATGCTCGTTCAAAGGAACCCCATTTCCAAGCTTTGGAGCAGACTGCCCTTAGGCTCTACGAGCAACATAGATAAGCTGCACAGAGAATATTACCTTGTACTAGAGAACACAATATGCCCCCACGCACCACTTTGCCTTGCTCCCAGACAGTAAATTGTCTGCGGGAAGACAGGGAAATATGCAAGTATGTTGTCCTGGTAATACCATCTACGTGGAAAGGTCACAAACCCCAATTGATGCTGCAGGATTGGATTTCTACCATTGAACAGTGTGGCAGCCTGAAATCGAGAGAATCTCTAACTGTGGAAAGTGGGAGGGTGAACTCCTTGCCAAAAATTCTCTTAAAATTACTCTCTCCCAAGTTTAGAGACCTACTTCTTAGGTGCCGTTTGCATATTCTAAATACAAGGGAGGTTCAGTACATGCGGAAAATACCAGGGGTGGAAAATGCTGTATATCGCTATTGTAAGAACATGCGGATGGTGGAAACCCCAGAGCACCTGGTAATATCCTGTGAGGCACTATTAGAAACAAGAAGCTTTTTCCTCAATTTAGATCTATTGGGGGGGGGGGGCACTCTCGCTGCAGGGGAATGGTGGAAATGGGTATTAATAGGGGACCATACCAGGCTTGTAATAGCGGTCATGAAAATGTTGGAATCTGTTTTGTCAGTTGCATCAGAATAGGAAAACTGAAGGTGTGATGAGTAGTGGTTGAATACTGGATCAATGGGAAACATAGGGAGGTGGAATATAAAGGACCCATAAGTGATGGCATTTCTTTTGTGCTACTAGGAACAATGTTGTAAGGATCCTGGGATGTTTTTTTTTTCCTCCTCCTCTTCCCTTCTGTTTTTATTTTTCTCTTGATGGGTGTTTTTAACTGTGTGACAGGAGTTGGTCGTATGGGGGAATATTAGGGGATTTAATGTTAAAGGTTTTTTTTATTGTGTCTGTATTAAAAAATAGGGGAAAGAGGAACTATGTATTCTTTTCTTTTCCATGTTTGACTATGAAACCAATAAACATTTAAAAAAAAATAAAAAATAGTGTCTTTGTCGAATGGGTTGTTGCGTCCCAAGTTTAGACCTCCAAGGAGGAGGATTTTTGATGTGGGTGTGATACACCCACATCTGTGTAATGCCAGTCTGTGTAATCTTACCTATTTTGACATAAATGCTGCCCGATGTAGCCCCCAGTAACATGAGGTGAGGCTTGCCAGTCTCTGTAATTTTACTTACCTGACCTGTATGCTGCTAGCTGTAGCCTCCTGTAACACTTTGAGGCTGGCTAGCTTGTGTACACTCTATGAATGCAACTATACTATGTAACCCTCGTAAGCAATGCATGCAACGTGTGCAAGAAAACAATGTAACCAACCTTCTTAAGCAAAAGCGCCCAGATGCCTCAGGGTTAGGTGCGCTATACAAATGCCAAAATCCAAATCCAATCACATGAAGGGGCAGGACAAGCACATTGTATGGTATTCCTAAATGTATCTATGCTGCTGTTTTCTGGGTCTCTGGGCTCACTCCCTCCATAGTGTTTGTGCGCATGCATCGTGGGGTGCTGAGACCCCTTCCATGTGACTGTAATAAACGTTCTTTGACCTCGTGACTGGCGTATTTCCATTTCTTTGTAGTAAGCCTCATTTTGGTCTTTCACCAAGTCTAAATGGAAAACGTCCCCCAGCTTAGAAAAAAGGGATTCACCTTTTTCTTCTTTAATCTTAGTAAAAAGAAGCAATTTATTCCATTTTTACATAACCCACCAAGAATTTAGCCCCAGCTCTAAACAGATTAACTCAATAGGCAGAGGGGGACGACCCCAAGACTGTGCGCAGGGTTTTCCCCTCAAACACAAAGCGATTTTCTGATCTTAATTGGTAGCAACTCCAGGCCTTACATAATAGTTGCAGTCACTTTGGCTTTGTAGAATTCTACTAGGGGCATTAAAGAGTAGTAACAAAATTTGGCCTGAATAATTTTCATCCGAGAGATAAAAGACTTGAAGAGGCCTAACTGATTCTCCGAGTCAAAGATAAACACCAAATAAACTAAGTGTTCAACTTCCTCTATTCTGTTTTCGTTTACATACCATCTGATATTATAAATCAAAATATGAGACTTGACAAGTTTGATCCCTAATCTATTTTCCGTGGCATACACCCCAACATGATTTAGGCATCTCTAAAGACCAATGGGGGTGGCGTCCAAAAGGATCAGGCCATCAGCATAAGCTAACCAACCTATTTCTAAGGAACCTAACTTAGGCAGAAAGAGTGGTGATTTTTGGTAGGGTTGTGTGAAGGTCTGTGACATACCGGTTGAACAGGGTAGTGGCTAAAACACACCCCTGTCTTAAACCCCTGCCACCAGTACCTTCATTGGGAGCACACCGTCCGAGTTCATACAAACTCTTAGATTATTATCAGAGAAGAAGAGTAATAACATATTTAAAAGTGCTGGCAGGATGCCCCAATTAGATAAATTAAGCCAAAGACGCCCTCTCTCCACCCCACCAAAGGGACGGGAGAAGGAACCTTTTTCACCAGAAAAAACAGTCTTCCCCTTTAAATTTAGAGGCGCGCGGGGGTGCGACCCTGGTAGCATGCGCTGCCCTGACTCCACACCTCAGTTCCCATAGATGCGTCGACAATAGATTAACGTTGCCTAATTACACCAGTTTTAATAGGGGGGAGGCTGGTGGGACGTATGGAAGGAAGGGGACTAAGAGTACATTAGTCACTAGGGTGAGTAACTTATAATTACTCGTACGTCCTGCCCCCTTTCCTCCATACTGCATGGGTGATTACAACTGAGTGTAGACCCAGGGTGGAGAGGAGACCCTCCTTAAGCAAACGGGTTTCTAAGAACTGCTTGTCTGAAAGCTGTGTCTGATCTAGAACCGGCATCCAGACAGTAGTGCTTGCAGAAAGCCGAAGTGGTGGCTCATGTGGCTGCCCTGCTTATGACTTGCCAGGTGACATGCCAATGGAAAGCAATGGCCGTTGCCTTGGCTCTGACCGCGTGGGCGTGCATGTTGGCCCGCAGTGGCTTATGCCGTCACTCGTAAGCTTCTTTAATGGCTGAGATGGCTGAGACCATCCAACGGGCTATGGAGGCCTTAGAGGCCTGATACTCCAGTCTTGATCAGCCGAAAGTGCCAAAACGTGTGTCCGACTTTCCGAAGTCCTTGGTCCTGTCCAAGTAGAATTTTAGGGCACGCCTGACATCAAGGCAGTGCAGAACTCTGTGCCTCGTCTTTGGGCTCAGCAAAAAACGTAGGTAGCACTATTTCTTCGTTCAGATGGAACGCGGAAGGCACCTTGGGCAAGAATGCTGGGTGTGTCCGCAAGACTACTTTATCCCTGTGAAACGTAGGATACTGCCCTGAGGCGACCAGTGCCTGGATTTTGCTGATTCTGCGAGCCGAGGTGAGGCCGACTAGCACGGCTGTTTTAATGGTGACCAGCATGATGTCCGCGGACGCCATTGGTTCAAATGGTTTGTACGCCAGGGCACCCAGAACTATGTTGAGGATCCACACGGGGTGTGGCCTCTTGATGGGCGGGTAGAGTCTGGCGAGTCCCGTCCAATGTTTCCTGACAATTGGGTTGGAAGAGGAAAATACCTCCTCCTCAGAGTTTCTGTAAGCCCCAATGGCTGTCAAATAAGTGTGGCAAGTGTCCACCTGCACGCCAGAGTGGGCGAGGTGTGCCGAGAAGGAGAGCATGTCGTCTAAGGTACATGCAAGGGGGTTGATACCCTTAGAGTCTGCCCAGTGGCAGAACCTGGTCCACTTGCTCTTATACTGGTCTTTGGTATACCTGCTCCTGGCACCCTGTATGATCTCTAAATTAGCCTGGGAAAGGCTGAGGTGACCTACCACGACCTGTTCAGGAACCACGCCATTAGGGCTAGTTAATGTGGCGTGGGGTGAATGATCCTGCCCCCCTGCTGCACCAGAAGATGTGCTAGGTCTGTCGGGAGGTGAATTGGCGGCCTCTCTGCGAAGCTGAAGAGCTCCGAGAACCGTGGCCTGGCCGGCCACCAAGGTACTATTAGATTGATGCTGAGGTGGCGAGATGCCTTGCTCTTGCATATCACCCTGTGTATCAGCGGAGTGGGCGGGAAGGCGTATGCCATCATTCCGTCCCACTGAATCTGGAATGCACGCCCAGGGAGCCTGGGCCCTGACCCTGCCAGGAAGCGAACAGTTGGCACTTCCTGTTGTCCCAGTATGCAAAGAGGTCCACCTGGGGGTGTCCCCATTTGTAGAAGATTTCCTGCAGTACTAGGTCGTTCAACTGCCACTCGTAGTTGTCCGCCCCCAATCTGCTGAGCCCATCTGCCTCCAGGTTGGATTCCCCCAGAAGGTGCACAGCCGTGAGGTAGATGTTCTCCAGGGCTCATTCCCATATGCTGACCACAAGCCTGCACGGGGGAGGAGGGGGGGGGGGTCTGGTACCTACCTGTTTGTTGACATAGAACATAGTGGTCGAGTTGTCTGTCTGAATGAGGACAACCTTGCCCTCGATAACCGATAGGAAGGCTCTGAGCGCCAGCCAGATCGCCTTCAGGTCCAGCCAATTGATGTGTTACTCCTGCCGGGTCCAGGTGCCATGGACGCAGTGGTTGTCCAGGGTGGCCCCCAAACTCTCGAGAGAGGAGTCTGTGGTGATGGTGACCTGCGGGGTAGGTTGCCAGAAAGGCTTGCCCAGCTGAAGGTTGCCATGTGAGGTCTGGGTGAAGTGATGAAGGAACGTTGATCTTCTCTGACTGAGAGCCCCCGCTCCTGGTTCCAAGAGGTTGCAAAGTGCAGCTGTATTCTCCTCATCCTGAGTCTCGTGTGGGGGATGGCCAAGAGGACAGGGCCATGAGACACAGTAGGTTTTGGTACCACAAGGCCGAGGTTACTTCTCTGCTGAGGAAGTGCGCAGTGGCCCTTTTGAGGACCGTGATCTTGCCCTCTGAGGGAAAAACTCTCTCGGAGCATGTGTCCCAAATGAGACCCAAGGTGGTCAGTCTCTGCGGTGGCTGTTGGGGAGAATTGCATGCAGTACCCTCTGGGACCACCACATACAATTAGGACCACAGGTGTAAGCAAAAACCAACCTTTGGTATAAGTCTGTACTACACAGTTTGTGGTAGCGAGCTAAGCAGCCAGGCTTATCTCAAGAGGGAATGTGAGCAGTACAAGGATGTTACACAGAGGTCTTACAATCACAGTGGTTCAAGCAGACACTTACACTCAAGGTTTCTTGGTAAAACACGTATGAATGTATTACACAATCATTTATAAAACATTCACTAGGAGGAGGCAACTTAATATTATACACAAACACACTTCAATACCAAACCAATACGTTTCTGAACAAATTAGGCTGAAATAGGAGCAAAATGGCATTTCAGTTACTTCCGATAGGAGTAAAAAGGCACAAGTTAAAATAGATCACAAATACTTTCTTAGGCAGTGCAAATAGTTTTAGTTCACTAGAGGACTCGATTCAGTTCAATAGGCTTAGGCCAAAGTTAATGGACCAGTGTCTTGAATAGGAAAGAGCAGTTCTTGAAGTAAACGGTAAAGTCTTTGCCAAAGTTCTCAGAAGTAGTTTGTATAAAAAAGAATCATATGTTGGGTCACAAGCTGATTAGGCCTGCAAATTGGGAAAGTTCAGCAAACTTTCACAGCGAGAGGCAAGTTCTCTCAATCGGTTTGGCACAGTACCTTAATATGAAGAACGTTGGTTCCAGGTAGTTCCTGCAGATCTCACTGTTCCTGAGCCTCAGTCATGGGGACAAGAGGGAGGACGTCGGGGGACTCCTGCACTGCACGGGATCGTGGAAAAAAAACCGCAGACAAAATGGGGTCACTTCAGTTCCAGTAGCTGTAATTCAAACACACAAGCTGGTGTCCTCCCCCTGGTTAATCCTAACCAGCTCTGAGAATGGTATCCAGGTGGCTTACGAGTTGATTGGTCCCACCAACTCAAAAGGAAGAAGTCGTCCTTGAAGGGGCTTCTCTGTCGAGATTAACTTGGCAATCGGACGTGCAGCGGGGCTTCACTGGGCAAACCAACGGTCCGCAAGTTGCAGCAGCCGTCCTCTTCCAGCTCGTCGTCTTCGGTTCTTTCGTTCCAGTGGTTGTCTCTGCTTTCCAGTCCAAGAGACTCGCCTTTTAAACAGTTTTCTCCCTTTCATTCCAGCCTATGTGCCACTCACCCAGCAGGGTGGCTGTCCTTGCCAGACAGTCAGCCAATCACGCCAGAGTGCATTTGGGTCTCCTACGAGACTAAGCACAGGGAGTTCTGGGCACCTCCCTCACTTCCTGCCCATCCCAGACACTCAGACGCCAGAGGCTGTCTTCAGTCCTGAAGACCGCCAAAGGCATAGAAACTAAGGGACCAAACCAAGTTTGGCGTGTAGAGACAAACTCTAGAAGGACCTTTCCAAAAAGAAATGGCGAAAAAAGAAGACCCGGGACCTATTTAAACAAAGGAGATTAAGGCGCCATCTTGAAAAATATGGCTCCTGTGATTTTTAGCTACCGGTGTTCGCGGTCGGGAAAAATCATGGTTGGTTGTTGTAAAACAACTGCCACCAGCCATTCCGATAGAAAGGGGTAGCATTTGACTGCTACATGAGTTTCTAGACACAGGGGATACTAGGTAACCCCTCCAGCACTCTAAAGGAAGATAGTGTGTGCTGGGTCAAGGAATTTAAAAAGACTAGTAAAGTCAATTTAACCTTGAATTCTCTGGGAAACAGCAGTTTATCCCAGAGAAGGTGTTTAAACCTTTGGGAAGTCTAAAAAGCCATCCCTGTGTCACTGCATTGAGGGTGCTGTGTAGCACATGAAAAAATGCCTATGGAGTTATCCTAAAACTCCATAATCCAAGAACACGAGTAAAAAACACATCAAAATACATGAGTGGGAAAAAAGGCTCACACTCTTTCCAGGTAAACAAATCAAGTCCTCAAAATCCAGCAAAGTTGCTGGGTGTCTCTAAGGTGAAGGGAATTAGCACTTTTACGTGAATTCTCCCTAACAGTGGCTGCAGCTGCGACCTCTTGAGGTTGAATGAGAAAGCCAGCTCGTGCAATTTGTTCAGAATAGCGTGGGAAGTATGGTGCACTGCTTCCGGGGATGTCGCCCTGACAAGGCAGTTGTCGAGGTACGGGTAGATGTGGTGGCCCTGCGACCTGAGGAGGGTCCGCCACTGTGTTCATCAGCCTGGTAAAGACCCTGGGGGCCGAGTTAAGGCGGAAAAGGAAGCACATTGTATTGGAAGTGGTAGTCCATGATTCTGAATCGTAGAAAAGAACGATGAGGCAGCCAGATCGGGATGTGTAGGTACGCATCCTTCAGATCCAGGGAGCACATCCAGTCTCCTTGCACAATGTCTCCGCTATCAAAGCTGGCGTAACCATCTTGAATTATTGTAGAGGTAGGGAGAGGTTGAGGTTGGAAAGGTCCAGCACAACTCTCAGGCCCGCCTGGTGGTTCTTCTGAATGGCAAAAATCCTGGAGTAAAAGCCCAAGCCTCGCTGGGAGGCTGGGACTTCCTCCACTGCCTGGCTCTGAACGAGCAACCGGATCTTTGCGAAAAGAGTTGCTGTCCCAACCTGTGGAAGAGGATGGGAGGGTGGGAGGAGAGGCTGGATAGGGAGGCGGTACCCGGTGGAGACTACAGAGAAGACCCAGGGGTCAGCAAAATTCTAGCACCAGAAAGGTGCGTGGAGAGCAAGCCTGTCCCCCACTGGAGATACGTTGACCTGGAGGGCCGTGTCATGCCCGTTTTCCCTCCGAGGCTGTTGCGGAGGAGGGGGACTGGAAAAAGCCCTTACCCCCCCTTTTTTTGCTGTTTGCGCTGATGTTGAGTCGGCGAACGGTCAGGCTGCCTGGACCTCCGCTCTTGGAAGCCCGTTGTGGAGTGGAAGAGGTCACCCTCCTCGAACAGAAGATCTAAGATGCAATACCTGGACATCCATGTTGAATTTCGTAGCACAGAGCCAGGCCGTTCTTCTCATGTCTGTGGCAATGCAGATGTTAACGGCCAGAGGTATCAATATGGGCCACGGTGGACTCCATGATGTCTTGTGCCACCATCTTGGTCTCTGTCAATCCGGCCTTGAATCGTGATTGGCTCTGTGCCGGAAGCTCTGTGAGGAAATCCGCAATTTCCTGTCAGAGCCTCTGGTTAACGGCTGCCAGCATGGCATCCGCGTTGGCTTGACGAAGGTGCAAGGACGCAATGGAATACAGCTTCTTCCCGTACGCCTCCAAGATCTTCTCCTTGCCTAGCAGCGCTACAAAGGATGAGGCTGAGGACGACTGAGGCTTGGAGTATAGTGATGCTGCAACGATCACCGAGGAGAGTGGCTTAGGATGGGCCGATAGCAAGAGTGTATCCCCCTCCATCTGCCTGTACTTGGTGTCCAGACGTTTGTTCACTGGCTAGACTGAGTGGGGCTTGAGCTAACCCTTCTTGGCCAAGGCAATTATGTTCTCCTGCATCGGGATCCCCGTTCTGGTCACAGGACGTAGCGTGAGGACATCTGCGAGGACTCCCACTGCTGGTTGCTCGACCTCGGGTTGAGGAAGGCCCAAGTAATCGGCCAGCCCTGCCAGCCGTTCGTGGAAGGTCTTGGCTGAAGATGGCATGTCGGGGTCTTCCTCATCGGTGTCTGCCTGCGGGTCCTGTTGGTCAGGGACCGAGGAGGGGAGTTGGGAGCCGGGGGCTGCGGTGTGGAGACTGGAGCCAGAGGTGGAGGCCGTTGCGGAAACGCCTGGAGAGGAGGCTGAGGAGGGGCCAGGGGCGTCTGCGCCAGCAACTCCAGAGCAATTGGTGGGAGCATGTCCCTGATGGCGTCCCTGGGGATGTCCCCCATCCGAGGAGATTTCATGAGCCCAAGGAACTGTTCAAAGAACTTGTCCTCACAGGCCCGATTGGTGGTAGGCGATAATGACAGGGTAGGGAGGGGCTGCTGGAGCCGTTGCATGCCCTGCCCATATTTACGCAGCAGGAACCTGCCTTGCGTGAAGTAAGGGTAAGCTGTTGGCCACATACCTGGTCCACCAGTCCCACCTTGACATACGATTCTCCACCCGCTGCCTCTTCCCTGGAGGGCGTCGGCCGGATGTCTTGATTTTCTGGCACACTGGCCATTTTGTCGAGCTGCCTTTCACGTGCCTGCGTGGTGTTGTTTGGCTCACTGGGACTCGCCCCTTCCAGGACTCGATCATGGGGCCTACCCTGTTCCTCAGGCCGAGGCCCGGTAGGCCTTGGCAGATCTGCCGGTAGAACTGCATATAAGCGCCCCTCTCAGACATGTTGCCGGTACTAGAGCGCAGCCCCTCGGGTGAAGACCCGGTAAAAGAACCTTCCAGTCCCTCAGCACCGTCACCGGGAGGATCCACTGATGCTTCGGCCTGGTGGCCGGTAGCTGATTCAGCCGCGGTCCTTGGGAAGGATTCTCCCTTGCGAGGGATACTGGAAAAGAGCGGCCCTACCTTGGGCCTGGATCGATGATAGACGAAGTCCTTTAGGTCCTTTGGAGGCAATCTTTGGAAGAGCTCCCTCCACCTGGCTAGTCTTTTCTGAGACCTCGAGGAAAGCGCGTTACACGCGGTACAAGCTTGCCAGCCGTGCTCTGGGCCAAGGCACCGTAGGCAGAGAGCTTGGGGGTCTTTAATCAGGAAGAGCCTGTCGCAAGATGGACACCTGCTGAACCGTGTAGCAGTCGACATGCGCCGGGGCGGATCGTGATGCCCGAGGACAGAGTACCTTAATTATAAAAGACAAAAAAGACAGAAGAAAAGTATCCGTGCGTGGAATTACATGGCCAAAGTCAAATCCAGAAGCGCTGGTGAATTCGGCCCGTTCCCTTTGACGTGGAAAAGGGGACTGGGGTATGGAGCCAGAGGGCAGAGTCAGGGCAGCGCATGCTCCCAGGGCTGCAGCCCTGCATGCCTCTAAATTTAAAGGGGAAGGTTTTTTTCTGGTGAAAAAGGTTCTGTCTCCCGTACCTTGGAAGGGACATCCATGCAGTATGGAGGAAAGGGGACAGGCCGTAGAAGTATGCTATTTGCTTGGCATGGCCTGTGTGTATTTTTGTGACCATTCAAAAAAGTTCATAACTAAATGTTTCATCACTTTTTGATACATTTTATGTAGTTATGAATTTTGAACGCTTTATGCCGTGTTTTTGTATTTGTTTGATCCTCCTGCGCTCTACCCCCCTTTCCTAAATACCCCACCCCCTGCCCCCGACAAGTGCGCTCTTGCGATTTCTTATCAAAATGTCATACGATTGAATATGTGCATTTATGAACAGGCGCTACTTCCAGCTCTTAGAGGACAGTGAATGGAATATCTAATTCTTTAATGTAGCGGAGAAGCATTTAGGTGAACATTTAACAGATTTCTCCAGTAAAGACTAACTTCTCCAATTTCCGTTTACCCTTAAATTTAAATCTTTTGGGTATGTACACCAGTGAACCAACCAATTTGCTGGTTTATCTGTACTCTTGTTCGTTTTGTGACAAATGGTAACCACCACTTCATTAGGTTCCTGACAATGTGAGATCACATGTGGTGCAGTCGGAGTGTCCGGAATAATTATTACTTTGTGTTCCAAGCAATTGTTAGAAACAGAGTTATAGTCATGATCTACCCGTACTGAGAAGCACAGAAGATATTCCTTAAACATATTCTACGTCCTGAGCGGCTATGGGGTAGGCCACCTCTGATTTTTTTGTTTATTTAAGTTGTAAATTTCCGCCTCTTTTTGTTTGAATCAAGAAAACGGACAGCTTGGTATCAGCTCTCCCTCCTGCGGAAAGTCAAGCCCTTCCTTTCTCCAACTGCTTTAGATCCACGGTTTAAGCACTGGTCCTATCCCACCTGGATGGGGGCAATGCTTTCCCCGAAGGCTTCCCATCGTCCTCCCTTGTGCCCCTGAGACCCAGAGAAGTGTCCTCCACGTGGCCACACGCCTCATCAAGTGACTCCGCAGATATGACCACATCACTCCGGCCCTCATCGACCGTCACTGTCTTCTACTGCATGCGCGAATCACCTTCAAGTCTTGCTGCATCATCTAAAAGGCAGTCGCCCTCAAGTCACCCAGCTAGCTTGTGGAGAAACTTAGCATCTCCGGCAGACAGCGCACCACTGCACCACCGCACCACCGCACCACCAGAAGCCAAGACATGTTCAGACTTGAAATCTGCTGCTGCAAAAAGTAAAGGACCAGAAAACAAGCCTTCTCTGCCTACGCCCCAAAACTATGGAACCTCCTCCCCGTGGAGTGTTGAATGGCTCGGTACTTTACACATAACTTGTTTTGAGTGTCTGGAGAGAAGTGAATGGCCTGAATACCTTGTGTACCCGATTGGTTGCTTGCCTGCCTGCATGAATGCCCGTAGTCGTGATTGGATGCTTGAATGCGACCCAGCGGAATGAATGGGAGATCAACAGTATATCTGGGGACCTCCACTGCTAGGAATCGTGTTCAGAAGCTGAAGTCCACTACGACGAGTAACTGGAGTGAAGCTTAACCTTAAGCCCTGCTGGACGAGAAGAATTGCTGTTGCTCTCCTTTGCAATCTGAAAGCTGCTGTGCTTCAAGAACTGACCCAGAGAGGACCTGGTAAGGCGCCCTCTTCCCGAGCTACGAGGGACCATCGTGCACAGCTGATCTTTGCCTAAGCTCCCTGGTAGACAGACCTTCGACAGGCTGCCGACCCGATACGGGGACTGCCGCGGAACTCAAAGGAGAAGCGCCTGGACTGTTGTCTGTCACTGTTGTCGACCGCCGCCTGGAGCCGCCGTGCTCCCGTTGCCTAAGAAACTTCTGTGATCCAAGGACGCTCTCGTCTGCCTCTTCGCTGCTGTATCCTGCTGGAGAAGGCCTGACCGTTGACGCGCCGAGGAGCATCCAGCAGTGGGTTTCCCGACACCCAAAGACCACAGAGACGCCGACGACTCGACGCCACAGTTCTTCAACTCTTTGCGGTCCAGAACTATGGACAGTGAGGTGCCCCACGCGCCTCTTCCTTGCAGGACATTTACGCTTCCCCGTCAACGAGCACCGGCAGGAACGACACGGCCACTTCATCATAGCTCGACCTGTTCTCCGTCGGACGTCCGACGACCCGTGACTCCTGCCTGAAAGGGAGGACACTCAAGAAGGGTTGTCGATTTCCCCGACGCGGAACGCTACAACACCAATGTACTTTGGGGTTGCAGAACTATTGGGAAGTCTAAGGGTGAACAATATATGGACTGGGCTTGTATCTTTCTTCTACAGGTTGCCCAGGTTTGGGGATGGGGGCGGGGATCTCCACACAGAGCTGTGTTTAACGGTAGCTCCCAGTACTCTGCCTATTGTTCAACCACCTTGCTTTCCTTCCTCTCTCTACTGCTGGTTTCCTCTTTATTTTGATCTGTGTGTCATTCTGAACGTATGCACTTTAATAAGATCGAGTAACGATAGTGGTTTCACTTTAGAACTGTACATATTTACCAATGTTGATTTCCGGATCACAAAGTGAGTTATCGTGATCGTGTATATGACTTTGAATATTAATTATATAAAGACTGTTTGCTTGGGGACTACACTGTACTTAAGAACCAGCTCGCATCACCTCCCGAGAAGCTCGGCCTTGATTGCTCTGCTACGGTACCATAATAGAGAATCTTGGCAGGGGTCTCTGAGCCTCCCCCCTCTACCATATAGAGGGCGAAGTGCAGACCCCCCCCTCCGGTCTTTACATCCATCTGAACAAACTGCTGGCAACGTAGGACTTGCTGTCTCCGGGCTGCATCTGTGTCTGAACCCGGATTGGTAGGTTTGGAGGAGATTGTTGGTGTCAATGCGTTGCTGCAGTTGTGCAGCTACAGCTTTCTCAATGATCTTCCCTAGGAAGGGAAGATGGTTAATGGGGCGATAGTTACCTAGGTTGTCAGGATCCAGAGTGGGCTTCTTTAGTAGGAGGAGGATTTGTCCTGTCTTTAGGGTTGATGGAAGGTGCCTCGAGTTAGGGAGCCATTTATGATCTCCGGGTAGGGAAGGAGAGCTTCATTGAGGATGGATGCTGGAAGGAGGTAATCTATACAAGATGTGGCTTTGAGGGCAGCCAGGGTTTCTACCAGAGCCTCTGTCGAGAGTGACTTGAATGTTGTCCAGGGTGTGGAGATTTCGCAAGGAGGAACGAGAGGTGGGTATGTGGATGCAGAGCTGGTATCTATGTGCTGGCGGATCTTGCTGATTTTGTTGATGAAGGTGTTGATGGCGGTGGATTTTTTCATGGAATGTGGTATGGCAGGGGCGGGTAGCGGGTTAATGCAGTATTTTACCGCTTTGAAGAGGGCTTTGCTTTTGTCGGCTTCTGTTATGGTGTTCTGATAGTAGGAGGCCATAGCTGTGTTGTTGAGTTGTCGGCGGGTTGCTCTGAGTTCCTTGAAGAGCGCCAGGTCGGTTGCAGTCATGCAGCAGCCTAACCACAAAAGTGATGGGTGGAAGGTTTCAAATTAATCTAAACCACTGGCAATTGCTCTGGGCCAACCTTCCACACCACCGTATTTTAGCCCGTCTGCGCCATTGCAAAAGGGGACCAGCCATGTGCAAATCAGTCAGCAGCTGCCGCCACTGAAGGTAGCAGCCCAGCCCGAACTGCTAGGCCAGGTCCCCTCTGCACAGAAAACCAAGCAACCCCAGACATGTTTCGGCCTTGTTGGACCTCCTCAGTGAGGTGCAGCCTGGTTCCCTGTGGCGCAGCGAGCAAGGGACCCACGTCTGGGCATACCCTCTCTCACAAGGAGAAACAAACTAACCACAAAAGTGATGGGTGGAAGGTTTCAAATTAATCTAAACCACTGGCAATTGCTCTGGGCCAACCTTCCACACCACCGTATTTTAGCCCGTCTGCGCCATTGCAAAAGGGGACCAGCCATGTGCAAGTCAGTCAGCAGCTGCCGCCACTGAAGGTAGCAGCCCAGCCCGAACTGCTAGGCCAGGTCCCCTCTGCACAGAAAACCAAGCAACCCCAGACATGTTTCGGCCTTGTTGGACCTCCTCAGTGAGGTGCAGCCTGGTTCCCTGTGGCGCAGCGAGCAAGGGACCCACGTCTGGGCATACCCTCTCTCACAAGGAGAAACAAACTAACCACAAAAGTGATGGGTGGAAGGTTTCAAATTAATCTAAACCACTGGCAATTGCTCTGGGCCAACCTTCCACACCACCGTATTTTAGCCCGTCTGCGCCATTGCAAAAGGGGACCAGCCATGTGCAAATCAGTCAGCAGCTGCCGCCACTGAAGGTAGCAGCCCAGCCCGAACTGCTAGGCCATGCAGCAGCGCCAGGTTTTCTCTTGGTTCCTGATGACTCTTTTGCTGATGTTTAGTTCTTGCGTGTACCAGTGTGCTGATGGTTTTGGTTTGCAGGTGTGTTGTTTCAGATGCGTGTGACGGTCGATGGAGGCTGAAAGGGTGGTGTTTAGTGCTTCCAGTAGAAAGTCACAGTTTGGTTGGGGGTGTAAGGTGGAGGAGGGCTACCACCAGCAAGTTCATGAAGGACCTGAAGGTTTGTCCGATAGGTTTCTGCTGGGAGTGCTTGACTGGGGTGGTGTGCAGGATGTTGAAAGGCACGGCTAGGTGGTCAGACCAGTCAAGCGGGAGAGGAGAGCTGTAGTGGAAGGAAGACAATGCATTGATGATTAGGTCAAGGACGTTACCTTTCTCATGTGTTGGGTCTTTCGTGTGCTGTCTGAGGCTGGGGGTGTCGAGAACACTGATGTATTTCATCGGTTTGGTGGCCTTGTTGCCTGGGAGGTTGAAGTCGCCTAGGAGGATGTTGTTGGCATGTGTGTGTGACATGGTGGTGAACAGGTCAGTGAAGTCTCTGATGAAGGCGGTGTTGGGTTTTGGTGGTCTGGATATGATATGGAAGGTGATTGTCAGGGAGAGCGGGAAGTGGCAGCAGAGGACTTCAAAGAAGCCAATGTTGTTGATATAGTCTGGTGCAGGGCCACGAAGGCCTCCACCCGTCTTGTTCGGTCGGTCTCTGTGTTGGATGCTGTAGCCTTTGGGGACAAGGATGTCTAGGATGTGGGTGTCAGCCAGGTCTTGGTGATGACGATAGCGTCATGGGTGACAGCTGAGCGGACGTTGGCAAGCAGCATCAACATCTGTGTTGTGGACCGTGAGGGGGTGCTGATGGACTTGGGGTTGATGTGGGTGAGGTTGCTGCATTGCAGAGTCCATGCCTTAGAGGAGGGGCAATGTTGTTGCCTGGTAATGGTGAGGATAGCCTGTGGGGACAGAGGGTGAAAACACAGGATGGCGTGTGCTTACCTGTTGTCAGAGCAGGGGTTCAGCCCTGGGTCCCCCGGTCTGAACAGGTCCAAACAGGAATTGCCCGTTTGTGTGCCCTTCACGTCTGACGCCCGGGCCAGAGACGCCATTGATCTAAGGTTTGTTATGCTATTAGGCTGGAGGTAGCTTTCTCTGTGTAATATGCCTTACACTTTGTGAAAACCATTTTAGCTAGCTGGGGTTCACTTTGACCCACTCCACCATTCACAGAATGGAGTTAGCCTTTGTTTGCCTCGAAGACCTGAGGGAGTCGCATGATTATCCAATGTCCCTCTGTGTATATGAGAGAAAGGGCCATACTTGGTCACTCGGTACCTGTATCCTAGAACTTTGGGGGCTGTAGCCAGTCTAAATCTAGAACTGACTGGCATAAGCAGATGCGTGTCTAGGATGGTGTGGATTCCCTGTGTGTGTGCGTGAGCCCTTCTTGAGTGCATGGGCGTGTTTGGAGGGATGGCCAGCTATTGGCTCATCGCCTTTCTGTTTGAATTTCGCATGGCGTGTGATTCAGTGTTGTGTTCACTCACTGCCTCCGGAGGGGGATAATAGCAGAATCCCTTAACGACTCATTTTGTCTACTGCTAGAACTCTGAACTTGCATTCCTGGAAGGCCTGCTGCCATGAGGAAGGAGCCAAGCTATGCACCAGCACCCGTGATGCTATCCCCTCCCCCATGTCAGTGGTGTCATCTGGATCACCTCTCCTGCTCTGAAGCTCTTGAACGTGCCTGCATCTCCAGATAGAGAAATGGGAGTCCCATCGCTGCTGGGACACCGACGACGCTTCTCAACACTGGACCAGAGTCTCTTCATGAAAGGAACACTAGCAAGCACCGTAGTTCTATCTACCCCATCGGGGATTCTTCGGGTGCTTGTACAAACTTACTCTCAGTCCTCCTTCTGTGGCTGGCCCTTCTCACTTATTTGGGGATTTATGTGGTTGGTGATTTGAACAAAATAATACAATGTAATCTGGATAATGTATTAGCCAAGATGCCTTTAATTATTAGGAAATGGGAAAGTTTGAACTTAACCCCATGGGCTAAAATAAATGCCATTAAGATGGTTTTGTTGTCCAAAATATTGTATATTATTCAATCCATTCCTTTGTTGATTTATAAACAACAATTACTGAAGATTGAGAAGCTCTTTCAGACCTTTTTGTGAGGAGATGGGAAAAGACCTCGTGTTCCGAAATTCATATTGATGCAGTAAGTGGAAGAAGGTGGTTTTGGCTAGGCAGATCTGATAAAATATTATAGGTCCTTTTTACTTAAGAAGAGTTCATATTGCTTTAGAGCGGAGACTGTAAATGAGCCGTTCTGGTTGCGGATGGAGAGAGGGATGTGTGCGCCGTTTCATTTAGATAATCTCTACTGTATGGAAAAATTATCAAACAAGAAATTGGTTTTGAAACCAATTGGGGTTACTCGACAGGTTTTGGGCTCTTGGTTTGGTGAAAATGGACAAACTTATGGTTTCAGTACAGATGCCTCTATTTGGCATAATGAAGCTATAAAGATTGATAATAGATGTCTTAATTGGAAAAATTGGGTTTCAAGAGGCATTTTGAAATTAGGGAATATTTTGGATGGGACTCGGATGTTGAGTTTTGAGGAGTTAGCAGATAGATTTAATTTGAGTCTAAGAAAAATGGCTAGGTATTTGAGTTTGGAAACTGTAATTGGTGAGAGAATCACTATGGCGGGAGGCTCAAGAAGCCTGAAGTTAGTAAATTGCTAGATGGTCAGGAGTGTGGTGCGCAAACGTACATTAATTTCATGTCCATGAATGCAAAATATATGTTGGCATGGGAGGGGTCGAATGAGGTCAGTAGGGACATTTCTGATACTGATTGGAGTGATATTTTAAGAGTGGGTGTGAATTTAGGGAAGGATATGAACTTGCGTCTGATTCGGCAGAAGATTGTTGGTAGATTGTATTGGACTCCTGTGAGAATGTTTAAGTTACAATTAAGAGTAGATGACTTGTGTTGGAGTTGTAGTGCGGGTAGAGGTACTCTTTTACATTTGCTGTGGGGATGTCCAAGGGTATTGTCGTTTTGGAATGAGGCGATAGATCAGATTGATTTCATTTTTGGGATAAGTTTAACAAGATCTGCAGCTAATATAATCTTGCTCTCACATGTTGGAAGGGGTGTTCAGGTTAGAAAGCATAACTTTTAGATTGATAGAGCACTGATGATAACAATTAAATTGATTCTCAGGGTCTGGAAAACTAGGAAGAAACCAAGTGTTGAGGATTGGTTGATGGATTTGAGGGTTTTATCTAGGTATGATAAGGTTTTGTTGAAGAATAGAGGCAAGGAAGATAAATAATTGTTGCTGTGGGGATCGTTTGATGACCTCTATGATTGATTTTATATACTGTGGAAGTATTTGGTGACATATGACGGATAGAACATTTTAATTTTTTTTTGTATTCTACTTTCCTTCTCTTTGTGATGTTTTGTTTTTGTAATGTTTAGTGTGTATTAGATATTATGTTTATTGAGGTTCATTTAGTTACGTTTTGCATGGTTTAATTTAACTATAGGGTGTGGTTTCAATGGTTTGCTCATGATTTTCATTTGAAATTGAATACTGCAATGTTTGTTTGTACCTATGTAGAGCTGCTGTATTGTAAACCTAATAAACAGAAGTTCAACAAAACAAAAACAATCCGTGGCCAAATCGTGAACAATCTTCCTTCTCAGGGATCTTCTCAATCCATCCTCAAAAGCCAAATTCTGAGCCTGTTGACAATGGAGTAAACGTGCATTGCCGTCTACTGCAGACCACAGGTTCTTTGCCTTTTGGCTACTATGGCTTATACCATCGACCATGGAGGCACTGAATCTTCAATAATTAGTATTCCCAAGGGCTGTCTCCTGCACCGCTCTTGGTGATCACTAAACCATGTGTAGTGACTGCTACTGGTAACCACAAAACCACCTGCTGCAGACAATATCTGAAAGGATTTATGAAGTGTCAAATGCACACCAAACTGCATCAAGGTCTTACATGATTCCATACACTTGGCAGGCCACCAAAGAGAACATTTAGCAAAAGAGAAATGTTTTGAGTGTCTTACAAAAGGCCAGATAGTTGTTCACTTTGTGTATTGCCACAGGCAGTGCATTCCATAGTCGAGCTCCTACCTCAAATCTTCGGTCACCTCTTATTTTGAAATTAGATTTAGGGGTGTAAAAAAGCCTCTTATTCACTGAACGACTGGAAGTATAAAGCTGAATCTTTTGTTCCAAGTATTTGGCTGCCAAACCGTGTATGGCTCTAAAACAAGGCAGATTCAATAAACGGGCTCCTGGTTTGGAGCCTATTCTACCCAGGAAGGTTACTAATTAAACAAAATTACAATTGAATAGGTCCAGAGAACAACTGTGCTCAGAAACAGTCTTAAACCCTAGTTCCCTCAGCATAAAAGGAAAAACGAGACTCACTTAACCTACTTTTCAAAAAAAGTTGTTTATCTTTAAGATTGTATAAATTGTCATAAAGTGAAAAATGTTTCCTTTTTTTTCAACAACAAAAAAAAAAAAAGACCACATGGTGTCTCAAATGAACCGTACAGACTAGAGAATTTACAACACAAAGCCAAATATAATCTGGCGTAACAGTCAATTTTTGTGTGTAAGACAAACTCAATCACAGTTGTTGCTTGTCACAACAATTCACATAATACAATATATAACAACAATGATTCAACATAGTGACAATAAAACAAGCGTTGTGGAAGACAATTGTTCTATTGGTGGTTGACCGTGACAATGCACAGTAGTTAGGGGTGCGTCTACACTGGGGTGTTTTGGCCGTTTAGGTGGGCCTATTTCACCCAATCTTGTACACGGCCTTCATCAGGACGAAATGCTGTACGTGGTGTGGTGCGTTCTGCAGGGGATAGGGGAGAGTCTTATCAGGAGGGTGCGAGAGCACATAATTAGCAAAAAGATTTAATCATGTGCTGTGTCAGCGTACCTATGGGTAATTATTTCCAGAGGCACTATTTTCTGGGGAAATGCTAGGCGTAGTGAGGATCTCAATGTGGTCCTGTTACAAACAAGCAGGAAAGAGACACTCAATATTGGTTCACGGTGTCCTTACAATAAATGTCCAGATTGAATTAATGGCAGACACACGAAGTCACGAGAAAATCATGTACTGTGTGGTCTCTACATTTGTCATAGTAGAGCACTGCTTACCTATGGTTAATTTATTTCCACGGGCACTATTTTCTGGGAGTGGCTTGGCGCAGTGAGGAAAACAAGGCATACAAGCTTGAAGATGATCCTATTTCTGACTGGGGAGGAAGTGAGGACATTGGCATGTAGTTAGGAGTTAGGAGTCTGATCTTCATAAATTAAAGATCAGATGTATTTGTACAGTTTTGCAAATGTGTACGCTGAAATTCCAAACTTCCCAAGTATTAGTAATTACAGTAGTCCAATTTTGTGTTAAGAAAAGTGTAGGATAACAGTTCTTGTCTACATAGGGAACAACCTTTAAGTTTATAAAACGCAGACTTGAAGTTTTCTTTATTTGAGCATGAATATTAAGATCTTCATGTCAATAGAAGCTTACATTTTTTATTTTGGATACATAGCATCTAGATAGAACCGAGAAGGTGGGGTGGACCTTGAAGTGGTGTGCATAGTTTATTTTTGAACCCCAAAAGAATGACCTCTGCTTTGTTAGGTCTGAGCTGGAGACCATTCTACAGCATCCGAAGCTCCACTCGATTCAGGAAATTTGTTAGATTAGTTAGATCGTGATTGGGACATTTGATAGTGAGGTAGACTTCGCTTTCATTCTTATCCAGTTGATACAAAATGTCCAAACTTGGTAAAAATAGAGTCAGATAACCATTGTCGGCATTAGACAAAATGTTGTTCGAAACTGACCAGTGCTGTTTCTGTCTCCCATGCTTGGGCTGAAAACCAGACTAGTACTCATGAATCAATGCATTATCCTCCACAAACTGTTGCAGTTGTGATGTCACTACTTGTTCTAGTATTCGAGAGCCATGGAACGCCAGCCACTGGACGATAGTCCTCAGAAAACAGTGATCCAGTGAGGATTTCTTTAGACGAGAGGAGATGCAAGACAGAGTATTTTGGACCACACTTTCGGTTAGAGATTAATAAATGTGTTTTTCAAAATTGAGGTCGCAAATTGCCAGTAGCACATCCGTCAATAGGCTAGTAGGATGTCATTTTATTAAGTGGTAGAATATCTGGAGATACTGGCTAGAACTCAAACAAGACTGCAGAAGAGACATGCAGAATCTCCCAGCTGCGGACTAGGCCAGTGCTTGTTGCTACTAAGTGCCAAATTCTTTGTTGAAACATTAGAGTCCAGGGTTCTCCAAATCCAGGCCCTGATGGCAGGAAATATGACGGATTTTCAAGATACCCTCCTAATATATTCATGAGATACATTTGAATACAATGATTCTAAAGGTATGCACATTTTGTGTAATGAATATTAATGAGAGATATCCTGAACACCAGTCAGGAGTCTGGCCTTCAAAGTCCGGAGTTGAACAACCCCAAGATAGACTATCCACAATAATAGTAGATTTTTTTTCTTATTTATTTTTTTTAAATGGGAACCTGCTTGTGACATAAAATTATGGGAAAATAAGATGCAGCTGGCTTAAGAAAAGGTGGGATCACCTAAAAAAAGCTTTCTGGGTGCATTTTTAGCCTTAGAATTCTTGTTATGAAGATGGAACCTATGAGCCGCAAAGAAAATATAAGTTACTCACTGTATTGACTAACGTACAGTTAGTCCATAGTCCCCTTTCCTCCATACTGAATGGGCGTCCCTGGCGAGGGACAGGAGACTGATCCTTTTTCACCAGAAAAATCTTCTTCCCCTTTAAATTTAGAGGTGCGCGGGGGCACAGGGCTGGGAGAATGCACTCGCCTGACTCCGCCCAGCGGCGCCACTCCTCAGACCCCATTGACGCGTCGACAATGTTAAACATTGCCTAATGACACTAGTATTAATAGGGGGGAGGATGGTGGGACGTATGGAGGAAAGGGGACTATGTACTAAGAGTATGTTAGTCACTACGGTGAGTAACTTATAATTACTCTTACGTCCCCCGTCCCCTTTCCTCCATACTGTATGGGCGATTACAACTGAAAGTAGCCCCAGGGTGGAGAGGAGAACCGCCTGCTCAAAAGCTGCGCCTGATCTAGAGGCGGCATCCAAACAGCAGTGCTTACAGCCAGCCAAAGGGGTGGCCACACTGCTGATGCCGAGCCCTGGTGCAAGCCGGTGGAAAGCGATGGCGGTGACCTCGGCTCTGACCGCATTGGGCTTGCAATTTGCTGGCAATGGGTTGTGGTGCCCCTCATTGCCCTCCTTGATGGTCGTGACTCATGGGATCAGCGAAGAAGGTGGGTAAGACTATCTCCTCGTAGCGATGGAAGGAGGAAGTCACTTTGGATAGGAACGCAGGGTGCGTACGCAGGACGGCCCTGTCCTTGCAAAAGGTCATGTAGGGCTCTGGGGGCCACCAGAGCCTGGAGCTCGCTGCCTCTGAGCCGAGGTGTGGCCCACAAGCAGAGCTGTCCTTATGGCGACCAGCCTGATGTCTGCGGACGCCATTGGGCCAAAAAGGTTTGTGCGACAAGTCGCTGCACACAAGGCCACGTCACCCCCGGGGTGTGGTTTCTTTATAGGCGGTTAACACCTGTGGAGGCCCACCAGGAGCGGCTTGACCATCGGGTCGGCAAAGGAGAAGAAGCCCGCCTCCTAATTCCTGTAAGCATCTATGGCTGCCAGATAGGTGCGGCCTGTATCACCCTGTACGCCGGAGGGGGGTTGTGTGCCGAAAGGGAGAGCACCTCGTCCAAGGTGATGCTATGGGGATCGATCTCCCTCGAGTCTGCCCAATGACAAGGTCTAGACCATTTACTCTTATACTGGCGACTAGTAGCCATGCTTCTAGCACCCTGGATCTCTAGTTTATCCAGAGATCAGCTCAAATGCTTTAGAGTGTCCCGCTCTGGAACCATGCTGCGAGGTCTAGTTTGTGAGGAGCCGGATGGAGTACCCTGCCCCCCTGCTGGGTGGGAAGAGGAGCTGGGCCCAGCGGTAGGTGGATGGATGTATGGTCTGTCCGATAGGCTGAGTAGCTTGGGGAACCACGGCATAGCCGGCCACCTTGAAGCTATCAAGATCCTACGTAGGAGATGGGATTCCTTTATCCTGTAAATCACCCCGTGTACCAGGTGTGTGGGCGGGAAGGCGTATGTCGACCTGTAGTTTCATTGCATCTGGAATGCACCGCCGGGGGAGCCGGGGACTCGCACCCGCTCGGAGGCGAACTGCCGGCATTTCCCTTTGTCCCGGGAGGCAACCAGATCCACCTGTGGATGCCTCCCCCTGTGGAGTCCAGACTCCATGGACGCTGTGATAGACCAGAGCGGTTCTTCTTTTAGTCTGCGGACCACCGCTGGAGGTCCAGTGGAGAAAAAGGAGGAATGCTGACTGGCTCTGCTTGGGAGCTCTTCTCCCGATTCCATGCGGCTGCACAGAGCAGCTGTAATCTCCTCATTTTGAGTCTTGTGTGGGGTATGGCCAACAGGGCCACTGCCGTGAGACCCAATAGGTGTTGGTGCCACCAGGCCGAGGTGACTGGCCTGGAGAGGCAGTGAGCTGTGGCTCTCTTGATGGCCGCAATCTTGTCATCCAGGGAAAATACTCTCCCGGAGCTTGTGTCCCAGATGAGGCCCATCAAATACAAGGTCTGTGTGGTTCGCCGCTGCGACTTTTTGAGATTGATGGTGAACCCCAGGTAGTAGAGTGTTCATCAGTGCGGAGGCAGTGTAGTGGACCGCTTCCGGAGAGTTCGCCCGGACGAGATATGGGTAGAGGTGACGGCCCTGAGGAGGGCTGCCGCTGCCTTCATTCACCTGGTAAATGCCTTTGGTGCCGAGGCAAGGCCAAAGGGTAGCACCTTGTATTGGAAATGATAGCCCATGATCCTGAATCGCAGAGAGGAATGAGGGGCTGCTATATCTGGATGTGTAAATAGGCATCCTTCAGATCCAGGAGGCACATCCCGTCTCCCCTGTCCAGTGTTTCCGCAATAAAAGCAGGCGTAACCATCTTGAATTTTTGTAGAGGGAGGGAAAGATTGAGGGTGGAAAGGTCCAACCCAACTCTGAGGCCAGCCTGGTTCCTTTTCTGTATGGCAAAAACCTGGAATAGAAGCGCAAGCCTTGCCAGGAGGTTGCGACTTCTTCCACTGCCTGGCTTTCGACAAGTGCCCAGAGCTCCCCACAAAGTTGCTGTCCAAATCTGTGGGAGAGGCGGGTAGGAGGGAAGAGAGGAAGGTATCGGAGACGGTACCCCATGGAGACTACGTAGAGGATCCAGGGGAATGCAAAATTCTGGCGCCCAAATTGCACCTGAGAGGCAAGCCTGTCCCCCCTATCCTCTCCCAACGGAGACACGATGGCCCGAAGGGGCGTGTCCTGACCCCTTTTTTCCTCCGAGGCTTTTGCGGAAGAAGGGGATTGGAGAAACCCCTTACCCTTCCTCCCCCTTTTTGTTTCCTCCGATTGTGACTCGAAGAACGATAAGGTCGCCTGGACCTCTGTTCTAGGAAGTCCCGGGACGCGCCGAACGCCGCCACTTACCGGAGCGTTGCTGCAACTGGGTGTAGGCCCTGGACGTGGTCTTCGAAATAATAGAAAAAGACTTTGCCCTCTTCGAGCTGTTCTTATCAAAGTCTTCATCCGTGGTGGAGTGGAAGAGGTCACTACCCTCGAATGGAAGGTCCGGAAAAAGCCTTCCTGGGCATCGGGATTAAACTTAGTATACCGGAGCCAGGCCATACTTCTCATGTCCCTGGTGATGCAGATCGCCCGGCAAGAGGTATCTTTGTGGGTCACTGTGGACTCCCTAATATCCTGAGCTACCAGCTTGGCTTCTCCTAGGCCCGCCTTGAAGCGCACTTGGCTATGTGCCGGAAGGAAGTCCGCAGTCTCCCGCCAGAGCCCTGGTTAACGGCTGCCAGCCTGACGCAGGTGTAAAGCGACTGAGCACAGCTTTCCGGCGTACACCTCCAAAACTTTCGCCTCCTTGCCTAGCAGCGTCGAGGACGAGGTGGCCTAGGACGACTGAGGCTTAGATTAGAGTGACGCCGCAGCGATCACAGAACAGTGCGGTGCGGTGGAGGATGAGCTGAAAACAAGAGTGTATCCCCCTCCATCTGCCTAGACCTGGCGGCACAGCGCCGAGTGATAGCCTGGGCCGAGTGTGGCTTGAGCCACCCCTTCCTGGCCAGGGCGACTGCATCTTTCTTCATCGGGAAACCCGCTTTGGAAAGGGTGAGGTCTTCTGCTAAAACCCCCTCCTCCGGGCTGCTCTACCTCAGGTTTGAGGAAGGCCCAAAAACTCTGCCAGACCTGCAAGGCGTTTGTCGAAGGCCAAGGCTGAAGATGGTGTGTCGGGCTCCTCCTCATCTGTGTCCACCAGTGTGCTCGGAGGGTCTGGAGCTGGTGGAGGAGTGCTGGGCGCCGCTGGGCTGCGGAGTGGAGACCGGAGCCAGTGGCTGCTGCAGAGGCTGGTCCGTGGGAGGCAGGGAAGCCAGAAACGGAGGAGCCGGCTGGGGCTGCAGTGGCTTCGCTGGGGCCTGTGGCACCGGAGCCATAGAAGGAATGACTATGGGCGTTGGCGGGGTGGCCCGAGGGAGTATGTCCCTTATGGCATCCCAGAGGATGGCACCCTTCCGGGGAGTTCGCATCAGTCCTAGGAACCTTTCGAAGAACCTGTCCTCGGAGGCTGTCGACGTGGCAGGAGATATTGCAGGAGTGGTCAAAGACTGCTGGGGCTGAGGCACACACTGCCTGGGGTGCAGGGAAAACCTGCCCTGCGCTGTTGATGGATAGACTGTCTGGCAACTATGTCTAGTGCCAGGGTGCCTCTGGGTGTTTGTGCGCTCTATAAATGTGTTTAACATAACTATAGGTCACGTACCTGGTTGACACCAGTCCCACCTTGTGAGTCGTTCCTCCACCCGCTCTGCCAGAGGGGGTATTGGCGAGCAGCCATCTTGTCTGGCATAGCAGCCATTTTGTCGAGCTATATGCCACGTGCCGAAGACGTGGTGCTTGGCTCACTGGAACCAGCCCCGTCCAAGACACTTAGTGTTGGAACATAAGGCTTATCCTGCACCTCAGGTCGTGCCCTGGGAGATGTATTGCCCTCGGCAGAACTGCTGGTAGTGCTACATGAAGGCGCCCCCTCGGACATGATGCTGGTACTAGGGCGTAGCCCCTCAGGCATAAGCCCGGTAAAAGAACCTTCCGGTTCCTCAGCACTGCCACCGGGAGGATCCACTGACCCCTGGGCCAGCCGGCCGGTAGCAGAATTAGCTTCAGTACTCGTACTGGTATGAGAACCAGAGCGGTTCCCTCCCGTGCGGGCGAGTCCTTGGAAGGAGTCTCCCTTGCGGGGTGCACTGGAAAAGAGTGGCCCTACCTTGGGCCTGGATCGATGATAGACGAAGTCCTTTAGGTCCTTTGGAGGCGATCTCTGGAAGAGCTCCCTCCACCTGGGTAGTCTGTTCAGCAACCTCGAGGGAAGCGCGTCACACACAGTACAAGCTTGTCAGCCGTGGCCTGGGCCAAGGCACTGAAGGCAGTTGGGGTCCTTAGTCGGGAAGAGCCTGTCGCAGGATGGACACCTGCTGAACCCTGTAGATGTTGGCATGTGCCAGGGAGGAGCGCGACGCCCGAGGACCAAGTACCTGAATAATAAAAAGACAAAAAAGACAGAAGAGAATAAGTATCCGCATGTGGAATTACATGGCCGAAGCCAAACCCAGGAGCGCTGGCGAATTCGGCCTGTTCCTGTCGACGCGGAAAAGGGGACTGAGGAGTGGCTTCTGGTGAGTGGAGTCAGGCGAGCGCCTGCTTCCAGGGCCATGCCCCCACACGCCCCTAAATTTAAAGGGGAAGAAGATTTTTCTGGTGAAAAAGTTTCCGTCTTCCGTCCCTCCCTTGCGAGGGACGCCCATACAGTATGGAGGAAAGGGGATGGCACGTAAGAGTAATATTACTTATATTTTGTTTGTTTTCACACAAAGTAACTGCGCCACACAATTATCATTTTCAAGAATTTGTATTTGTAAGTTTTGAGCAAGTCTCTTGTGTGCCCTTTTTTGACAAGTGTTTCGGCTTCACCAGAGCCTTTTTCAAAATAATAGGGCACGTTTCAATCACATATCCGGTCTGGAAAGAACTATCATCTGGAACTGCTGCTTCCTCTGGTGTTTTGCCTCGCTCAGAGTGTGCTTTCGTGCTCCACCTTTTATCAGTGTGATGGAAGTCAGGTGTGTGTACTTGCCAGAAATAGTCTGACTCTTGTGTTGGGATATGTCAGGTATACGGCTTGGGTGTTAGTCCGTCATCTCTATCTTGTTGGGCCGTTTGTGAAAAAGTTTTTGATGGAAAAGGGGATGTGGGGGTTTCAGTTCCTAGGTATCCTACCTGGTAGGATGGGGAAAAGATGTAATTAGGAAGGGGATATTGCATCTTAACCTTTGGTATCCCACTTCCATTCCCTGAGGACCCCAACCTCCCCCCCCCCCATCCAGATGATCCTCCTGCACTAGTCCACCACCAGGAACTGGATCCAAAAGCGTGTCCTGGCTACCTGGATGACAGATTCCCAGGACTAGCGGGTGAGACAACTTCAGGTTTCTCACAAGACCCATATCTGTCAATTCTTTTAACACTCAAACAGAGTGAGATGTGATCAATATTCTTTCCAAATCTGCCTGGAGCGGTATCCCTGTCCTCATAGACAAACCCAGGGTGAGGATAGGGTTTTGTTCGGAGAGCAGAGTTCCACTATATATATATCCTCCAAGCAATTATTATATTTGTTAAGATGGGTTTCCAAAAACAGCCCTGAGGGGAGGGTTTTGAGAGGCCAGCCTATTATTATGGTGAACAGGGTAGACACAGTTCAGCCAAACCCAATCAAGGCAAGGTAGCACAGTGGCAAGGCTTAGTCTCAGGACGGGTGTGAGTGTGGTCTAGGGCTACAATGAATCCACACAGATCCACACCAATATTTCTAATTCAACAGGTATAAAAGCATACAATAGTATTAGGCCTTTAGGAGGTAAAACCCAGCATCAAATATTGTCACAAACCCTTACAGAACAGATATACACATTAATTTGTATACAACTATGAGTCAATAAGGCAGGAAGCATTTTGGAACTACTGTCTCAATACTGAGACTGAAAGCCTGCACATTGCCTTGTACCAGTTATGGTGTATCATCAACCAACCTCTGCTTAATTCTAATTGATTTTGATTTCATGGGATTAGTTCAAGATGAGCTAACTCTTGACTATTTAAATGACATTTTGTGATTACCTAATGTTTTATAGTCACAATTTATGTACATTATGCATTTATTGTATGAAATGTAGATGTATGAATGATATTGATTTCAGTTGGTTCGCAGATCTTTTGTATGTTAAGCTGTGAATTGAATAAGAGTGTCTAAACAAGAGGTAATGAAATGAGACAACCTGTGTATAGTACGATTTGATGGATTGATTTTAATGTAATCTGCGATTGTGATTTGTAAAAGTTCTTCTGGAACTGATTACAAATAAAAGAAATTAAATAAAAGATATATACATTCACCCTTTGGAGAAATAGAATAGCATTTGATTCAATTACCAGTGAAACACAGGTAAGTGCTCACATATTAGGATAACACTTCTGGATAATCATAGAATATCTTCCCTAGCTCTTATGAAGTCCAACCCTAAGATGGTTTAGGGCCTTGTGCCCAATGTCACCAGTTCTGAAGTAGGTACTTCACAGATAGTTGTATAAAGTGATTGGTGATGCCAGTGGATAGGATTAAAAAGAATCAAAAGTTAGATAAAGTTCAGGCAAGTACAAAAGTAACTCAATCGCAGTTCTTAATATAGTCCTAGGAAGGGATCCTCGACCAGGCCTCCACCAACTAAAGTCAGGAAAGAGGCTCAACAGGAGTAATCAACACTTAGCCCTGGAACATACTCACCTCAAGCGAACAGGTTGCGTAGCACTGCCTGGCTGACTCTGGACTCATCCCTGAAATCCCTGTTGACACAGTAGAACCTTGTGAGGGTATGTGTGGACGTCCACATCGCAATCTGCAGATGTTAAGCAGGGGTACACCAGAAAGGAACGCTGTCATCACAGCGATCGCTCTGGTAGAGTGGGCTCTCGGGCTGCCCGGCAGAGGCCGGTTAGCCAGCCGATGACAGTGCAAGGACAAGGCCTTCCCATTATTTACAGGTCCAAAGTTCAAACAATAGAGAAGTCTTCCAAAAACTTCCACGTAGAACTTCAAGGCACAAGATACATCCAGCGAATGCAAGGTCCTCTGCACCGGCGACTAAGGGAAGAAGACAGGTAACACCAAAGGCTTGTTGAGGTGGAATTCCAACTGAACCTTCGGCATGAAAGAGGGGTGCGTACACAGCAGTACCCTAGGTTCGTGGAAAGTCAGATACGGCTGCTTGCAGGACAGGGCCTGGATCTCAACCACTCGTGTGGCTGAGGTGATGGCCACGAGGAATGCCGTCTTCAATTAGAGAAATTTGAGAGGGGCTTGATGCATAGGTTCAAAGGGGGCGCCCATAAGACTTGTCATGACTTTGTTGAGTTCCCATGTCGGGGCAGGAGCCGTCACTAGCGGGAAAGATCGAAAAAGCCCCTTGAGCAACTCCTTTACCAGTCTGTGGGACAACAACAAGGATCTTCTGGGGGATCTGGTGTAGCGTGAGATGGCAGCCAGGTGTACCTTGATGAACGTGCGAGCCAGACCAGCTTTTGCCAAGGAAAGCAAGTACGGATGAATCTGTGGGGCCATGACCCTCAACCATCAGCGACCGGCCCCACATAGGAAAACGCTTCGACTAATGGCCGTAGCACTTTGGTCTCGACGATGCCCTGGCTTTGGCGAGGACCTCCTTGCATTCCGCTGGCAGCTCATAACCCCCAAACTCTAAGGCTTCAGGAGCCATGCCTTCAGGGATCCTGGGTCGAGATGAAGGATTTCACCTCTCTCTCTGGTGGGCAGATCCAGAAGTACCGGCAACTTGACTGGAGGTGATGCTGACAGGCTGGGTCGGTCTGGATATCAAATCTGCCTCGGCCGTGCCGGGGGGATGAGTATCAACCTGCATTGACACCGAGTGTTCATCACACATTGCCGGAGAGGAAACGGGGGAAAGGCGAGCAGAAACAGACCTTCCCACAGGAAGCAGAAGGTGTCCCCCAAGCTCCTTGGTTGGTGGAATCTGCTGGCAAACATCTGCCATTTGGAGTTCATCGCTGTGCCAAAGAGATCGATTGGGGGTCTGCCCCATTAGACGAACAAATGGTCCACCTGATCCTGACAAAGTTCCCACTAATGTCAGGAGCGCTGTTCCCTGCTGAGGGAGTCTGCTATGGTGTTCTTGACGCCTGCCAGGTGGAGCAGGACGAGGAACATCCCCTGTCCGATGGTCCAGTGCTACAATCCCTGAGCTTCCTTGGAGAGCACTGGGGATTGAGTGCCCCCTTGCTTCCTGATGTAGAACATGGTGATAGTGTTGTCCATGAAGATCCTCACCACCTTGCTCTTCAGAGACGGTAGGAAATACTTGAGAGCCTAGAACACTGCCTGTGGCTCCAGGATGTTGATGTGCAGATCCTTCTCTTCAGGAAGCCACAGACATTTGGCGTGTGAGCCCCCCAACCTTCCAGAGAGGCATCTGTGGTCACAGACTACTGGTATGGCGGGGTTGGAAATCCCATCCCCTGGGCGATGTGGGAGCGCACCTGCCAACAGTCTATCGCCCACCAGAATCTTGTCCGCAAAACTCCCTGCCGTGCAACCAAGAATTCCTGTAGGGGTCGCATCTACAACTTGCAGAGACGGATAAGGTATATGCAGGACGACATCATGCCCAGCAATGACTTGATGGCCCGAACCGTAGCAGTCTTCGCCAACGACAGTCGCTGCACCTTCCCTTGAATGGCTGCTAGCCTCTCCTCCGAGGGTGACGCCAAGCAGGCCACTGTGTTGAGTCTGGCGTCAAGGAACAGTGCGTTCTGCGATGGCGTTAAGCATGACTTCGGATGGTTTACAGAGAACCCCAGCTCAGTGTGCTCGTCTGCCAGCTCCCGGGAGTGGGCACTAATCAGCCAATCATCCAGGTATGGGTATATGTGTATGTGTATGCCCTACAGTCGCAGGTGGGCCATCACCGGGGTCAGGCATTTGGTGAACACTCTCGGGGCCGACTTTAGGCTGAATGGTAGGGGCTGGAACTGGTAGTGTTGGCATTGTACCATGAACCGTAGGAACTTGCAAGGTTTCCGGTGGATGGGCAAGTATGCATCCTCTAGATCCAACAATGTCAAGAAATTCCCTTCCTCCAGTTGGCAGAGCGCGTGCTGCAACATGACCATCCTGAATTTTTGGAACTTCAGGTACTTGTTCAGACAGCGTAGATCTGGGATGGGTCTCCAACCCCCTCCACCCCCTGTCTTTGTTCTGACCAGAAAGTATCTAGAATAGACTCTGGAGCAACGGAGCCGCTGGGAACGAGCTCTATCGCCCCTTTCCCCTTTGACACGGTCGACCACTCCATTCTGTTGTCCGGCCTGCCCCAGCAACGCATATCGGGACAAGTACTGGCCTGGTTCACGTCATTCCTGGCGGACTGGTCTCAGCCTCTCTCTATGCCCCCCTTTCTCGCGGTTCCTTTTCACCTCAGTTGTGGAGTCCCTCAAGGCTCCTCCTTGTTGCCTTTTCGTTTTAATATTTATATTTGGGCCCTTGTTTGTTTTATCTGCTCCTTCGGCATCAGATGCTACTCTTAGGCTGACGCCACCCACGTTTTTATCCGGTTAGATCTTGATCCTGCTGAGGTGTCATTGTGCTTACAGGAGTGTCCGACGGCCGTGGGAGAGTGGATGAACTTCAACTTGCTCAAATTGAATGGGGCAGAAAATGTGGTACAGAGTAGGGTTGTCCTCTTTTTTCGGGGGCTGTGTGGAGGACAGATTAACAATAGCATACATAAGAATCCACAAAGAACAGCATCCCACCTTAACATGCACAAGGTTGGATAGTTTACAGATATCACCAAACAGGAAATGTGATTTGTTTAAACAAAGATACTTCAAGTTCACATATTTTAATCAATAATTACAAAACATAAAAATATGGGCATTAAAAAACACCTAAAACATTGTTCAAAATTAGCAATGGCCCTATCTGACTGGGGTGATGACACTCAGGGCTAACTAAGTAAATTCTGGTCATCACAGCATTTTTGTGAGGTCAGTAGGGGAGTGAGGGATATATTTTCATAAATTCATCAACCCTCTTTCTTCTATATAATCTCCCTCGACTTGGTCTAGGGAGATTGTTAGGGAGAATTCTCACCCAAGTGCTAATTCCCTCTACCTTAGAGCCCTCCAGCTCTTTTGCGATATTGTGGGACTTTGAACTTTTCATTTTCAATGGGTTTTCTGTTTTTTGTGTTCTTTGGATATGGCGTTTTAGACAACTCCATAGGCATCATCTTTTTCTTGTGTCACACAGCACCCTCAGTGCAGTGGCACAGGGATGTCTTTTGGACTTCCCAAGGTTTAAATACCTTCTCTGGGACGGAGTGTCTCCCAGAGAATGTAAAGTTAAATTGACTTTTTAAATTGCTAGACCCAGCACACACTGCCTTACAGCAGAGTGCTGGAGGGAATACCTACTATTCCCTATGCCTAGAAAACTCATGTAGCCCTCAAAAGCTACCCTTTCCTCTTAGAATGGCTGGTAGCAGTGGTATTACCATGATTTTCCTGACTGCGACCCGTTTAAGTGCCCCGGGAGCTAAAATCCACCGGAGCCATGTTTTTCAAGATGGCGCCTGAGCCCCCTCTGTAAAAACAGGTACCGATCGACTTTTCGCCATTTTTTTTTGGAAAGGTCCTTCTAGTGTTCGTCTCTGTGCGCCAAACCAGGTTTGGTCCCATTGTTCGTTGGCCTTTGGCGGTCTTCAGTGCTGAAGCCCTCCTCTGGCGCCCGAGTGTCTGGGGTGGACAGGATGTGAGGCAGGTGCCCGAAACATCCTGTGCTTAGTCTCCTAGGAGACCTGAATGCACTCTGTCATGATTGGCCTGCTGACTGTCCGGCAAGGACAGCCACCCTGCTGGTTGAGTGACCGCTAGGCTGGAATGAATGGGAGAAAGTTGTTTAAAAGCAGGACTCTGGGACTTGGAAGGAGAGTCGACCACTGGAATGAAAGAACCAAAGACGAGCTGAAGGAAGACGACTGCTGCAACTCCTGGACCGTTGGTTTGCCCGGTGTAGCCCTGCTGCAGGTCTGAATTGCCTGAAACTCCCTCGACAGAGAAGCCCTTCAAGGACAACTTCTTCCCTTGAGCTAGTGGGAACAACCAACTCGCAAGCCACCTGGAAACCATCTCCATACTGGTTGAATTTTTATCAGCGTGCTGTTGAAAACCAGATAGCCAGTGAGAACGATACCAGATTGTGGACTTTAAGGCACTCACACCGTAAACCGACGTTTTGCCAAGCTGGTGGCTTCTTCCCTGTGCAGTACAGGAACCTCCTGACGTCCTCCCTCTTGTCCCCACGACTGAGGCTCAGGAACAGCGAGATCTGCACTGCCTCAGCTACAGCTTTTCTTCATCCATAAGGTACTGTGCAAATGCGGTAGAGAGAAATCCCCTTTGCCGCAGTGAA
This sequence comes from Ambystoma mexicanum, assembly GCF_040938575.1. Classification (NCBI taxonomy): domain Eukaryota; kingdom Metazoa; phylum Chordata; class Amphibia; order Caudata; family Ambystomatidae; genus Ambystoma; species Ambystoma mexicanum. Next base: position 385,075,065 of record NC_090925.1, read on the forward strand.
AGTTTGTGAAACCTTCCCAACTTTGGTGTCTTGTTCGCTCCTAATCCGACATATAACTCTTTCCTTGCAAACTACTTCCAAGAACATTGGCAAAGACAAAACCGTTTACTACCAGAACTGTGCCATCCTATCCAAGACACTGAACTATTGACTTTGGCCCAGGCCTATTTAATTGAATTGCCTCTTGAACTGAAACTATTTGCCCTGCCTATGAAAGTAACTGTTTTGATTCTTATAACTTTGGTCTTTCTACCCCTTTTGAAAGTTACTGAAGTGCTGTTTTGCTCCCACTTCAGGGGAGCCTAACTTGTTCAGAAACGTATTGGTTGTGTACTGTAGTGTATTTGAGCTGCTTATCACTAGTGGAATGCTACCACAAACTGTAGTACAGGCTTGTACCAAAGGTGAGATTGTGCTTACACCTGTAGTCTTAAGTGTGTGTAGTGTTCCCAAAGGGTACTGCATTTAATTCTGCCTAACAGAGATTAAATAGAAGAAAGAGGGTTGATGAATTTATGAAAATATATCCCTCACTCCCCTACTAACCTCACAAAATGCGCAGGTGATGGTGGGTCGTCCCCCTGATCCAACTGTCTGGGTGTCCTCTTTTTGGCCATCATCCTTGGGCTCTCTTCCTGTGCCGGTCGTGAAGGTTAAAAACTTGGGAGTTATTCTGTCTGTGACACTCTCTATGGACTATCAAGTCACTGCAGTCTGTCAAGCCGGCCATTTCCAGCTGAAGATCTTGAGGAAGGCGTTACCCACGATTCCTGCCCCACTCCGTCCCCCAGTGGTAGCTGCTATGGTGCTATCTCGGCTCGACTACTGTAACTCCCTGTATCTGGCTCAACCTAAGAGATTGATCCGGCGGCTGCAACGCTTGCAGAATCTTGCTGCCTTGATCGGTACTGGCACACCTTACAGTGCACATATCTCTCCTGTGCTTCGAACCCCAAACTGGCTCCTGGTTGCCCAGCGGGACTCCTTCAAAGCTCTGTTTATAGTCCATCATGCCCTCCACGATCAGGGCAACTAATATCTCCAATCTAAGTTCACCCATCTTCCCAGCCGTTGCTTGCACCTGTCTCATCTAATTGCGTGGTGGTCCCGACCTTCAAATGGGTACGGGTCGTTGGCCGGGCCTTCTCTACTGCCGTGGCTATTTTATGGAGCGACCTCCCGCCTGCCATTAGGAAAATCACTAATTCGCTATCTTTTGGGAAAGCTATAAAAACTCATCTTTTCTAGGCTTGCCTCTATGACGACGACTCGTCTCCCCCTCTCAGCACCATGATGCGTTTTGGCGACTGTGCGCTTTATAAGTAATGCTAACTGTCATGGGTTTTGACCCATGTTGAATCAATAGACTGGGTAGATGTGGGGATGAGCTGTCGCCACCCATTATTCTATCCCAGAACAAACTAAATCAATAGACTGGGTGGATTTGTGGATGAGCTATCGCCGCCCACTTTCACGCCAGAATAGGAGAACTGCGCAGTTGGCACGAGACCACTCCAAAGATACAACCTTCTTGTGGGGAATTCATTTTCTTAATCCCAAAAGTGGTTGCATTACCAGTACTCACCACTATCAGAAAGCCGGCGTTTTAAAACCACCAGACATTTGTGTAAAACTGAACAAATGAAACAAAACCAGACCAAGGAAAGACTTGCTAAGAGGTGGATACAATGTAAAACTATATTCTGAAATGACTTGAAGGAAGTAATTATTTAATGTATATGTAAAAAATTGTAAGTGATTTAAACTGGGAACAAAAAGTGACATTTAGCTGAAACCTGGCTTAATGAAACTGAATTCTGCCTGACAACTACCCCCGACAGGAGTTGATACTGGATCAACAGCTGTGTTCCCAGGCCTGGCTGCCAGGCCCGGCTGCATCCTGAGGTCACATGGCCCTGTTGATTAGATTAGGGGTGGAGCAGCTGGGGACTACAGGGAGTTGAACAAAGGCATGTCCTGGACTCAGGCAAATGTTATATTGGGGGCGTCGTAAAAGTGGCTTCCTCTTAGGGGAAACTGGGAGGGGCAGTGCCTCTGCTAGCAGCTGAGCTTGGGGGGAAGTGGATAAACCAGTTATTTCACCCTGTGATGTGGGAAGCCACACACCTTTTTGACCAGGGCATAATTTTAGAAAGATAGATGACTCATAGTGCGGACTTGTCAGAATTATATAAGTAATATTATTTTTGTGATTTTTCTGTGAACATTTTGAGATGCTTTAGGACCCTGTGGTGTATTCTGGGGGATTGCTAGCGGAAAATAGGGTCTCACTCCAAATGTCTGCATGTTAAAAATCTGACACTTCATCAATTAATGTCCATACTCCTTGCGCACATGTGTGTAATTTTGGGTAAATGTCTGATATTGCAAAACCAGTTAAAAAGCACAAAATGTTGTCATTTTTGAATGCAAGCCCCCAGGAAGATCAGAGGCGGACAAGCATGGACCATAAGGAATATATAATGTGCACATGTAATTTCAACAAATAGTATATCTGGGAAGGATGTATTTGAATCAAATATAGATGTGTGGGCAAACTGACAAGGGGAGATTCCTCTGACCATAAAACCTACAGCATCACTCTGACTCACATTTCCTTCCCCCAATCAAGGGTGAGAGGAGGAATTGGCCAATGATAAGTGAGTGGGGCAGGTTTAGTTATGACTAGGCACAACCATTTTCAAAACACATAAAAAGAGACTGCTGGGACAGGTAGAGGCATTCAATTCCATTTGCGGCGGAGCATGCTGACCGACGACTTCACATCCAGAGATCCAGACTTCAAAACCATCAATCTCCAAAGACCAGAACTTTACTTCAGAACTTAAAGCAAGGGCCTAAACCCACAAACTGAGAACTCTTCTCAGCAGGCCTCAGCAACCTTAAAACCATTTGCAAACTATTCCAGCGAGCTGTTTGAATTCTTTTGCCAAGAACAATTGCCAGAGACCAGACCAGAGATCCAGAGTGACCCAGACCGCTATGAGCAGAACAAGTGACCCAGATCGCTGTGAAGTGCCGAGACCAGAACCGGAGTCCAGTCCAAAACCTGACCAGATCCGTGGTGAGGCCCATTCCTGCACAAAATATCTTGTGAGTACCTAGCAGAACTGTGCAGAACCAATCTCTTAGTTAAAATAATCTAATCCAAACTATTTTAACCTAAGTAGAACTGCCTCCTAGAAATCGTGTCATCTGTCATTTTTAAAGCTGCACAACTGTCACCTGTCAATTCTGAAGCTGCAAGCTGTCACCTGTCATTTTGAGTTTACTTTAAATCCGAAAAACTAAAATCTCAGCTTAGAATCTCAGCTTTCCAACGAACCTAGAACCGACTTGCTACTCATACTTTTGCCGTAATCACGATTCATGCACTCTAGAATTTTGCCGCGATTTGGCCTGATTTCTTTACCTGTAAAAAGATAGCAGCTTTTTGCTTTCCTCTGCTAAAAATTTGTTTGCCTCTTAATACCCATCTCTGAATCATTGCTAAAGTGAGCCCGAGCTCATCCCAAGTATCTCTCACTCACCCTGAACCTCCTAAAGGGAATTAAAAGCATTTGTACCATATTTCTCACTTCATTGCCACCACATTCAAAGCACTTGGGCCTGTGTATTAAAACTCATACCGGTTTTCTCGAAGCTTGCTGGGGTGGGAATTGAATTTCGTATTGCATTTGATTGCATTCCTGAGAACTGTGTGTGTTACTTCCATCTCCTTCCATTTCTTACATTGCATAGGGGAGGGGGGTGAATTGCCAGAGAAAAAGTGATTATCTTATCTTTTGCTAAAATCATATCAAGTATTTCTGTACTGCATTTTATTCCTCATTGCTTTTCCCTTGAAATCATAAAAGTATTTTTGCTACTTTATCCATCCTATACTAACTCCTCATTGATTATAAAGAAGTGTGCTAGTGTCAGATTACCCATTGTTGATTAACATTATATTTATAAGGGCGATATCGATTATTAATTTATTATAAAAGCGTGGTATCTGTATTTTGTTTTATTTCTCAAATAAACCTTTTAAACTTGCAAAACAGAACTACTTCTTGGCTCAGTGGGGCCAGGGGGATTCTAAGAGAGGGGTGTTATATAGGGGTAGTCATCCAGAACTCATGAACTGGACATAGAGATATATCAATAAGGGTTTCCATTCAGTATCCCAGACTAGGCATGGACTTAGCTGTAGTGTTGAATTGAATCCTCTTACATAACATAACTTTTCGTAACATGGCTCGCACTTCTTCCAGGAGCTGGGGGATGTGCTGCTCCTGACAGAGAAATGGTGGAATACAAGGGCACCTGTGTTCGAAGGTGTGTCCCTGGGCGACAACATCTAACACCCATCTGTCGGTGGTGATGATCTTCCTCTCGCTGACCAAACCGGTCAGCCGGCCTCCAACCAGGGTGCACAAGTAGGGGCCCAACGTCTTGGCCAGTTCAGGCTTTCTTGGGCGCCGGAGCCCTGTCCTATGGGTGATGGCGATGCTGACCTCTGCTACCGTAGGCCTGGGAGCGACCCCTCTAGGCTTCCTACGTGGATGATCGGGGAGGTTGCCTGTATGACATGTAGTATTCCTTGGATGATCTGCTCTATTTCCCCCCTGGAGGAGTGAAAAGACGACGCGCAATGCTGCTGCAAAGTGCCAAGAGAAGCGCCGTCTCCATCTTTATGACTTGATGGGATTCAGTGACTGCCTTCCCAAACAGATTTTCTCAGTCGAACAGCATGTGCAGCACCTTTGCATGAATGTCTTGGTGAAAGTTAGTGGCCTTCAACCATCTTGCCGACGATGGCAAACACTGTTTCCCATCTGCCGGAAACCAGAGTCGGCGAGGTTTAGTGCCACCGTAATGGGATGGTCCAACGCCACCTTCCCCTCCTGGAAGAGCCTCTGTTTTCTTGTCGTCGGGAAGGAATGCCATCCAGTATAGGGCCCAGCTTGTACCAAAGCTCCCGGCTCTATCGAGACAAGATAGCCAGAGTATTCGCTGCTTTGATTGTGGATGCAGCCGTGTAGATGACTCTTACTCCATGGCGTCCATACTCTTCCCCCTCGCTGTCCGGAGGGACTGATGATGCAGATGCCGGGTTGGCGGAACGTTTTCTTGCAGCGGTGGACACAACCGGAGTACGGTACCCTGCATTTCTTCTCCAACCAGTCCTGTTTGGTTGGAGCCGTGCATGGGTTCTTCATGAGGGCCAGGCCTCCCTCACAAACGTCATCCAAAAAGGGTACAGCCGTGATAGTCTTCCCCTTTTGCCGCCGTTGCTGATATAGGAAGCCCTCATTTGTTTCCTCAGGCACCAGCTGGAACAGCTCAGAGGCCTTGGAGATAGAGTGGAATGATCCCACCTCCTCTGGTGGAGAGCCTCTATGAGGGGCTCTCAAGTGCGGCAAATCGCCATCTGCCGGGATGAAGTCCACATCCTCATCGGTTTTCATGGTCGTCTCCATACAAGTGTCCGTGTGTGTATCCGGGTCCGCTGGTGGAGTCTGGTCCCGACATGGTGGAAGAAAATGATGCAGGGGTGTTGGGTGATGATTCCTCTTCTTGAATGGAGGCTGGTCAGGGGCCTACGGAAACAACAGGCGCCGGTGCTTGAGGCAACCTATGCTGGATCTCCATCACTAGAGTGTGGAGAGTTGACATGATGTCCATGGATATGTCCCTCGGTTGAGGAGGGAATGATGGAATGCTAGACCCTGCACCGTCGTAGTCCTCCTCGTGGACTGTGTGGACGGACGCTTGGTCGTCGTCTGTGGAGGAGATGTCCATTTGCTGAACGTAAACCTTGGAGGGCTGTTTTGGGGCCTCCTCGCCCCTCCTCCTTTTTCTCCCTCCTGAGGGCTGTGTACCAGGGCCAGAACCAATGCCCCCCAAACTCCCAAGGGTGCCTTCAGTCTACGTTGCTGCCTATGCGCTGTCTCTTGTCTGGGAGGCAGGGAGACTGTGCTGCAGGGACCACCCTCGCCGGGTCGGGCCCAACTCACTGTAGCGGTCGCCGCAGAGGATGTCGAGATGAAGCGGTCGACAGCGTCTTCGGCTGCGCCTGATGAGCCTCTGAGGCCTTCTTCTCTTCCTCCAGCCTTTGTTTCGCCAATTTCTCCTGTAACTTTGAGGAGGAACCCAATTGCAGGCTGGCTAAGGAGTAGGACGGTGATCGCGGTCTATCCGACCTGGGACCCACATCAGCGGCGAACCCGGCGCAATCGGTCTTGCGGTTCTTAGCCTTGTCTTGGACCCCCATGGATGGACCGGCCCTGGGGTGAGGCATGACCCTGCTCGAAGCATGGGTCAGAGGCCTTGCTGGACTTGCGCCATGCCACTAGCCTGCTATACCAGTCTTTCTCCATCTTCTTCGAGAAGCTCAGGCATATCTCGCACCCATCCTCGTTGTGGTCCGGGTGCAGGCAGTATAGAAACTTTAGATGTTTGACCTCCATGAAGATGTTCCTTAGCCAGCATTGGGTGCAGGTTCTGAAAAGTGTATTTCCTTCCTTTCTCTCCTGCGTCCTGGTGGAAGGCGCGAAGTAGGCCCAAGATGGCCTTCCAGAAACTCAGAACTATCGCCTGTGAGGGGCGCGCAACTTCACCGACAACGGGTCTTCGTTGCCGGCCGATGAAGATAGAAGCACACTCTTTTCACCAAGAAACGAAGAAAAAAGTGCAAAATAGCTCAGAGAGCAACTCGAGGACTCCCAACACTGAAGCGTGCAGTAAAAATCTGAAGATGGCTGCCAGCGCCTTGAAACACTTGTGTATAGGCGCGTTACAAATGCCATATCATAGCGGCGGTGCTTAGGGAGAGGACTGTCATTGGATGGGAGCAGTATGACCTTGAGGACAGTAATTGGTTTAGGGGAGAAGAACAAGTTACTTACCCCTGGTAACATTATTTCGATTACCAGGCGTACCCAGGACTGTAGGTCACAGAAAGCATAGAGTGTAATAACACAAACTGTATGGTGGGGTAGGCTAGAAGGGGCGATGACTATGTGGGAGGAACATCCCATCGAACGAACGTTACCCGGGATCGAATGGATTGTGTCCTCCCACGTATTCCTAATCTTATGATAGACTCCCAAAGAAATAATAATTTGGAGGTCGGAGCACAAATGAAATTTAGATCCAACCATGGACCGAATGGAGGACGGCTTTTGCAAAAGGTCCTCCCTGACTGGAGGAAGAATCCAGACAGTAATGTTTTACAAATGTATGGATAGACGACCCAAGTGGGTGCTGAAAAAAATACCATTTATTGCGACACCCCTTTGAAGAGCCGCAGAGGTTGCCATGCCCCTTGTGGAATAAGCCCTTAGGCCTTCTGGCGGTTCCTTGCCAGCTAGTCTGTAGCATTCGCCAATAGCCAGGATAATCCACCTGGGTATTGTTTGTTTGGTGACCGCAAGGCCCAAATTGGGACCAGTATATCCAATAAAAAGTTGATCAACCTGGCGAAATTTAGCCATCCTGGATACATAAAAACAGATCCCTTTTTGTTTCCTCCGATTGGCTATATGGCCTTTCCTCCTCCTTCCCCGGATGAGGAGTTGAGTAGAATGTTGGTAAGGTAATTTCTGGTGACAAGTGGAAGTCGGAGACTACCTTCGGTAAAAAAGAAGGTTTTACCCTGAGAGTGTCTTTGTAGACTACGGTATGAGGAGGATTGCAAGAAAGAGCCTGCAACTCGCTTATCCTGCGGGCTGATGTTATTGCAATAAGCAAAACTGCCTTTAATGTCAGAAGTCTTAAAGGACATGAGTGTAGCGGCTCAAATGGAATACATGTTAAAAACTTTAACACCAGATTGAGGTCCCAAACAGGTACATTGAATGGAACTGGTGGGTATACATTAGTAAGGCCCTTCAAGAATTAGACAATCGAAGGCACCTTAAAATATGAATCTTCCTCTGAGGAGCACTGGAAAATGCAAAGCGCTGCTAGGTAGCCCTTAAAGGTCCCAATCTGGAGCCCCAGATTGGCAAAAATGTAACAGAAAAGATGGCACCATAGGTGTGTCACATAGAAATGGATCCACATTCTTATCCTTACACCAGATGCTGAACTTGTTCCAATGGCAACAGTACAAAGATTTAGTTGCTGGCCTTCTGCCCGAAGGCAAAATCTCCATTACGCCAATCCTTGTATCTCAGCCTTTCAGAAACCATGCGTGAAGGCTGAGTGTCTTGACCCTTGGATGGAGATCCCGAACTCCCCTTGCGAGAGAAGATCCTCTCTTTGTGGAAGATGTATTGGAGGACAGATGGACAAGTCCAGAAGGTCCGGGTACCACGTCCTCCTGGCCCAATCCGGGGCAATCAGGATCATGGATTTCCTGAACTTTCTCAACCTCCTGATCACATGACGAATGACGGGGACTGGAGGAAACACGTACAGGAGTGGAAACTGAGTCCACATCAAACGTGTCCCCTAGAGCTCCTCTAGGGGGAAATTCCCTGGAGCAATACTGTTCACACTTCCGGTTGATAGCGGTCGCGAACAGATCCACCTGAGGGGTTCACCAAGGGGCGAAGATCTCTTGGACTTCCTGAGCTAGTTTGCACTCATGGGAGACTATGCTCTGCCTGCTCAGAGCATCCGCCGCCGTGTTCTGCTCTCCGGCTAGGTGACCTGCTGACAGAGATTCTGTCTTGTATTGCCCAGAACCAGCTCTGCATTGCCTCTCTGCATAGTGGTAGTGACCCTACACCACCTCTCTTGTTGAGGTAGTACATGGCCACTGTGGTGTCTGTCATTATCAGGACATTCTTTCCCTGTAAAGAGGGCAGGAAGGCCTTCAGCACTAGTCTGATCGCCCTCAGCTCCAAAAGGAGCCTGGGAACATCTTGATATGTAGTTTGGACTTCGATTGAGACCAACGTCTGCTTATTGTCAGATCGTTGGTGTGGGCTCCCCATCCCGTGAGTGAGGCATCAGTCACTACCATTCTCTCCAGACATGGTTGCCAAAAAGATTCTCCCTTGAGAATGTTGTCTTTGCAAACCCACCACAGAAGGTCCTTAGCAACTCTGCTCGGAACTTGCAGTTGATCCGACATCTTGCCTGAGAAATGGGACCACTGTGTCCTGAGAGCCCATTGAAGGGATCCCATTCTCAAGCAGGCCTCTGGCACCAGGAAAATGCAGGATGCCATTAGACCGAGCAACCTCAGAAAATCGAAGATGCTGGGCATTCTAATGTGTTGGGCTCTCACCTCGGGTGGCAAGACTTTCCCCGAGGAAGTATCCAGGACTGCTCCAATAAATTGGAGTCTTTGGGATGGTATATGGGACTTCTTGAAATTGAGGGAGAAGCCCAGTCTGTGGAGCGAGTGGCAGGTGATACTGAGATGTTCCCAGGCTTCCTCAGGTGAACAAGCCCTGATCAGCCAATCGTCCAGGTGGGGGTAGACGTGAATCCGCCCCCCCCCCCCCCCCGAGACTCACTGAACAAACGCCATCAACTTGGTGAAAACCCTTGGGCAGAAGTCAGCTCGAAAGGAAGAACCCGAAATTGATAATGAGAACTGCCAACAACAAACCTTAGGTACTTTCTGTGCATGAGATGGATTGGCACATCAAAGTAAGCATCCTGAAGGTCCAATGATACCAACCAGTCTTGGAGTTGGAGAGCCTGAAGGATCTGAGAAAGGGTAACCATATTGAACATATCCTTCCTGAGGAACTTCAAGTTTCAAGATGGGTTTCAATCCACGGTCCTTTTTGGGAATCAGAAAATAGGGTTAATACCAACCCTTGTTCCCTTCCGCTACAGGTACATGTTCTATTGCACCTTTCTCTAGCAGGGTCAAAACTTCCTGCACACGGAGCGGATCTGGAATTTTGACAGAGTTGTATCCCAGTGGATGATCCTGAGGCCATTTTTGAAAAGGAAGGCAGTACCCTTGGGCCACCTTTTCAAGTGCCTACGCATCTGAATGAATGCCCCGCCATTCGTTCAGATACTCAGAAAGTCTGCCTCGTACTGGGGTCTTGTGGGTTTAGGCCTCACAGTGGCTTAGAGGCAGCTGCAGCAGCGGCCGAGGGTGAAGTTGCCCCTGCTGGGGCTGATTTAGCACTTCTTCCTCGTCGACCGCGAGGGAATCTTCTTTGGCCCCTCTGATCGGCTTGGCTTGTCCTCTTCCAATTGAGGAGTAGAAACGAAAGGACTTACCCCTCCAAGAAGGTGAGCCTTAATAGGGTTGTTGAGGTTGTCTAACGGCAGCACTTAGGGATTTAGCTGCCGCCTTAGAGGTCTGCAGCTTCTCCAAGCTCTCATCCGCCTTGCTGCCAAACAACCTCAAGCCATCAAAGGGCATGTTGAGTAGTCTTGCCTACACATCTGGTGCAAACCTAAACTTCCTCAACCATGCAAATCTGAGTAAGACCATGCCTGCAGCCATGGATCTGCTAATGCTGTCTGCAGTATCCAAACCTGAATGGAGACATTCACTCATTGCCTCCTTCCCATCCTTAACGATCGCCAGGGATCATCTCTTTCTTCGCCTTCCGAGATGTGTTGTTCAGCCACCATAGCAACACAGTCCCAGGGTAAACATGAATCTAGACAATTTGCAAGTCACATTAGTGGATTTCCAAGCCATGCTACCTGCAGTGAAAACTTTACGTGCCCTGGCATCCACCCCTGTCATCCCCGTCAAGGCGGGGGGGGGGGGGGTGGGAGGGTGGAATAGGGGGGGAAATAAGCTGACTGCCTGGTAGATGTAGCCACCTAAACTACCACGCTTTCAGGAGTGGGATGCTTAGTAAGATATTCTGGGTCACTGCTGGAAGGTCTGTACTTCCTTGCAAAGTTTTAATTAACTGCAGCCGCAGTTCCGGGGTCTCCCAGTTAGCAGAGACCTTTTTTCGTAGAGCCATGTGGAATGGTAAAATCGGGTCTTTGAGGCCCCTGGTCTAAGATGTCAGTCATATCATCTTGTTCGAATGATGGAGTAGGCCTACTCAATCCCATAAATTCAATGACCTTTCCCATCAGTTTTCTGTAGGATGAGTCAGCATGCTCAGCGGGGTCGGGCCTGCCAAACTAATTCAGGTGAGGTATACAAGCGGTTATAGGTGAAAGTTTCGAATGCATAGGATCGAATGCCCAAAGGGTCGAATCAAAAGGACCGAAAACCAAAGGGTCGAATTATTTTATTTTTTTAGTTTTTTTTAATTCTTTCCCCCCCTCCCCAAAACCCCCTTATTTGTAGTAAAACCACTTTTTTTTCAAAAGCGGATACCCAAAAAAAGATATTTAAAAAAAAAAAAATTAAACCCTTTGGTTTTAGGTGAAATTGAGTCGACCCTTTGGCATTCGATCCTTTTGTATTAGGTACTTTAACTGGACACCTATTGAAGCAACCAGCTGACTGGAGATTATCATACAAATCTTAGTCTCGATTCATCAGAAATAAGTTCTTCAGGCACATTGGGAGTGCCAAAGTGCAGACCAAAAGGTGATGAACCATCAGAGGGTTGGTCTTCCTCAAATATTGTAGACATAGACTTAAAATAGTATTTTTTATGTAAAGGCTTAAAAACCTTGTCTTGTACAGTCAATGGCTTCGACGATGCCGTCTTTGACGACTGCTTTGGCATTAACAGCTTCGACTTCAACGGAGTCAAAGACGTCGAAACCTTCAACGCTTTGTGCTTTTTCGCCGAAACGACAGTTGTACTCTGTTCTTGCCTCGTCAACACTCAACGACTTCTCGTTGGGAACAAGAACGTTCTCGATATGATGCTGGCTTTGAGCTCGGCTTCGAAGATGTAGCCTTCATCTTCCCTTTATCCTTACTCGAAGCGACCGGGGCATGGCTCTTTTGCTTTTCTTTCGGGTGGGGGTTTGGTTGAGGCCGCATTCTCAAAAATGTGCAACTCCCCCCTATGAAATGCATCCCACTTTGCAGGGGAATCGGTTTTCATAGGACATCACTCTATGGTGAAGGAGACTTATGGCGTCTCTTTTTTCCTTCTTGGAGGAAGACGAAGAGTGCCGCAATCGACTCCTCATTCGGGATCTTTTTAATTTTTGCGCCGGAAGAGCCTCGACTCACCAGTCTTTTTCTCCCCACCGCCAGGTTACCTCTAAGCTCCCTGAGAGCTTTCTCGGTCATGGCCTGGCAGGACCCACAGTCAGCGGTACGGTGCCCAGAGACCACAGGCAGACACGGTGAGGATCCGTAATCGTCATTTTCGACCCACAGTCCTGGCATTTTTTTTAAACCCGACTTGAGTGTCGATGGAGTCAAAAAAGACGACATTTTCCCACGAAAATCTCACTGAAGCGCATTGTAATTCACTCGCAGTGTTATCTCGGAAAAACGGAACTGAAGCCAACAAGCACTGTATGCTTTATTTATGCTGATGACGTCGACAGAAGCCCTCAAGGGACATCGACTCGACGACACTGCATACAGCCCCCTCGGTCGAAAAATATTTTCCGAAGCAGCAAAGTTGGAGAGATATTTATCATAAGATGAGGAATACGTGGGTGGACAAAATCCATTTGAAATACAGTTTTAGAGTGAAAGTGAAACTTTTTTCTTTTACTGAGGATTCCCAGCCTGATGACAGGGGATATTCATGAGCATGTGAATCCATGTCAGACCTCATGCTGGAGAAGACTGCAAATGCAGGAGCAGGTGTCTTGTTACACAAGTTGAAGATCCCCCAAGTTCCAAGGAGAAAGTCAGAACAGCGATAGCTACAGTAAAGTGGCCCAGGCGAGAGCTTGCCAGTCAACTGGTTGTTCCAGTGACACTTCGAAGGCTCAGAAGGCATGGATTCTCAAGCACGGGCAGAGACTGGTTGTTCTCACCGGTCCAGAGGTCCAATCACAAAGGGTCTTCTTGCGATCAAGTCATGGGAGCAGGTCTTCACCAGGACAGAACTGGAGTGGGTGCTGGTCAGCTCCAGGGATTGTCCTGCGGTAATCGGCTTCTTCGTAGAGGTCTTGGCGCCAACGATGATCTGTCGAATAATTGTAGAAGCTATCTTTCTTCACGATTTGGCCCGAGAGCATGCCCTAGCGCAACAATGCTAAGGATCTAGACCATTCAAACAAGCAGAGGCTATCCAATCATGGATTGGATATACCTGCCCAGCAACAGACATTCATGCACCTGGGATGTGGATTGGAACTAGACCGCCCCAGGCAACTCGTCTGGTCACACAAACTGCCCCTTACCCTGCGAAAGGCCAAGCTTTCCCCAGGAAAGGGCATTCCATATAATGCATTTCCTGATGCGAGAAAGCAGAAAGAAGGCCAAAGAACAATATAGCCAAAGAACAATCGAAAAACCTTGTGGCATGGCCGTTTTAGGGTGCTAGCCCCCTTTTATAGACATTGACGGTAAATGGAAATGTGCACAAGTAAAATATTTCAAAAACGGTAAAAATATCACGTGATGTGTAGTGTACCCAAAATCCTTCAAACCTCAAGGTCCCACCGGTTGTTTTTGTCTGCCGTGAGGGAGCCTTATAGAATGCGTGAGTTCAGAGAAAAGAAGGTGTAAGATGTCTATGTTCCTTCTACTCCAAGAGGGGAGGAAGGGTGGGCATATGTGAATCTAAGCAGATACAGTCATAAGAAATACGATTACGGTGCGTAATGTATGTCTTCTGATGCTTCTAAATCTGCTTAGAATCACATGCTGTGTATAGATTGGTGAGCAGTATCAGGAGATGATGGTGGGATGTGTGAAGGAACAGTAGTAAGAGATGTCTTAGCACCGCTTTTCCCACCTGAGAATCAGACTTTGAGCGTGCGTCTAAGCAGTAATGTTGAGTGAATGTGTTAACAGAACTCCAGGTAGCTACCTTGCAAATAGAATCAATGGGAACATTTACAATAAAAGCTATAGTAGCACATGTGCTTCCAGTAGAGAGAGCTCTAGGCGTAAAGGGGAAGTCTCTCTTGGCAAGAGAAAAAGAGTGTGATGCATTTAACAATCCCTTTGGAAATAGCTGATTTAGAGACAGGGTGCCCTTCTCTACCATCCGCCATAGAGACAAAGAATTGGTTTGTCTTTCTTAGTGGTTTAGTCTTTTCAAGGTAGTATAGCACTGCTCTCCTAACATCCAGTGTATGGAAGCTTCTTTCAGCCGAGTTAGTTGGGTTCTGAAAAAAAGTTGAAAGTTCTGTTGATTGATTCATGCAGAATTTCGAGATGAATGTAGGCGCAAAACGTGGGAGTGTGTGCACAATACCACCTTATCTTTGTGAATAGTCACAAATAGGTCCTGAACTGAGAGAGCCTGCAGTTTGGTAAAATCTTATAGGGTTAATGGCCACTAGGAAGGCAGTTTTATAGGTGGGGGCCTTAAGGCTAGCCTTATGCAGAGGTCCCATTAATCTTGTGAGAACAACATTCAACTCCCATCCGGGAGTTGGGTTGGAAATAGGAGTGTGAAGTCTTTTTACCCCTTCTATGAAAGCTGTGATTACTACAATTTTCCACCATGAAACCGTGCTCTGTGATGTGGTATATGCAGAGTGCGCAGCGAGGTGGTCCTTTAGAGAGTTGAAAACAAGTAGCGAGTCTAATAGGTGTGTTAGATAAAGTACTTCATCTTTCGGTGATCAGTTAATAGGGTTGACATTCTTTGAGTTGCACCAAATGACAAAACGTTCCACTTATTTGAGTAACAGTGTCTGGTGTTAGGGTTAAGTACCTCCCATAGTATGTCCATGCATCTTTGAGGTAATTCAAATCAATCAATTGGAGATGCCCAAACTCTATGGCTTCAGGAGTCAAGCTGCTATATTGAGCGTTTGGGGGCACAGGTGCAGTGTCTTCCCTAGGTCTTGTGACAGCATGCTGTATTGGCAGAGACGTTTCCTGGGGGGTGGAGGGGGGCACTTTTTTCATGGTTCCACCAGGATCATTGTGACTTGTTCTTGGTGCATCGTCTTGAGAAGAGGAACCGGGAGAAAAGCGTAGGCAAATCTCCCAGACCATGTTATCCAGAGATCGTGGCCCTTGGATTGTCTCTGTGGGTACCTGGAGGCATAATTTGGGTATTCACCAAAATCGCGAACAAGTCGATGTCTGGAAAACCCCATTCTGTAAAGACGTTTAGTAGAATATGTTCTTGCAAGCGGTACTCGTTCTCTACATGTAGGTGTAAGTCTATGCTGAGCACACCTGACAGAAGATTGTGTTCCCCATGAACATGTGATAGTAGGAACATGTTTTGTTTGAGTGCCTACTGTAAAGACTGGAGGGGGCTTTCTGTACTCCTGCCCTCTATATGGCATAGTAGAAGCACAGAGCACCCCAGCCAAGATTCTCTAAAGGGTAGTGAAGGTCGAGCAATCAAGGCTTAAGCTCGCAGGAGGTGATGCGGGCTGGTTCTAAAGTACAGTGTAGTCCCTAAGCACCCACAATGGAATGTCCACACACTATGTTAGTGATAACACAGTTCTTTATATAAATACGGTTCATGTTATAAACCCATACAATACTTTGTGCTCAGGCAATACTATAATGATAAATGTACAATTTCTATGTGGTACCACCATTACTCTTGGACTCCATTAAAATGCACCATTTCAAATGGCATACAAATGAATAGCAAGAGGCATCAACCATAGACTTGGGAGGAAAACAAGTTGGTTAAACAAATGGCAGAATGGTACTTTGACTACTAAGAATATTGTGTGAAGATCTCCCCCCCCGCCCAACTTACAACTTGTAAATAAGAGATATTGACAAGGCCAGTCCATATATTGTTTAGCATAGACTTATTTCCTTCTGCAAATGTTTTACTACCCCAATGTACCTGGTTTAGCAGAGTACGACGATGGGTCGTTGACAGATCCTTGAGTGAATTCCCTTTAAGGCAGGAGCCACGGATCGTCGAGATCCCACGAAGAAAAGGTGAACGATGTTGTCGAGGCAGCAGCTTTGGTCCTTGCGTTGCTCATCGGCGATAGGTCGTGGACGTCCTGCGAAGACGAGGCGTGCAGTACACCTCGACGGCGATAGTTTGTTGCCGCAAAGAGTCTATGAAGAAGGAAGGCCCAGCAAGGGTGTCGGGTGTTCAGCGTCTGGCGTCAAAGAACGGGACTCAACCACGGCCGACTTTCAGATCTTCATCAGCATCTTTGAGGACTTCGGGTGGCGGGAAACCCACCAGCGGATTCTCCTCGGTTCGGCGAGCCCTTGACTTTTTCCGGCGGGACAAAGTGGTTGACGGTGATGAGCAAGGGAGTCCTTAGGCAATGGGGCGTTGTGGCTCCGGTCAACAACGATGGCCATCGACGGCGATGGACTTCAATGTTCAAGCGCTTCGCTTCAGATTCCTCGGCGGTTCGAGTCTCCGGTCGGCAGCCTTTCCAGGACGGACTTCCAGGGAGCCCTGGTGAAGGTTAGCTGGTGCACAGTAGTCCTTCATAGCTCGGGAAGACGTCTCCTAGCCAGGTCCTCTCTTGGATCAGTTCTTGGAGACAACAGCTTTCGGATTGCGTTGAAGGAACGCAGCAGTAGGATCATCATCTTCTAGCTGGGCATCAAGGTAAGCATCAAGTTTCGACTTCAGCTTCTGAACAATTTCCATCAGTGAGAGGTCCCCAGATGAACAAGTTATTTACCAACTGGTAACGTTCTTTCGACTGGAAGGTCCTCCAGCGTATTTCACATCTTTGACATGTAATGTCCACAGCTGTGCATTTCGGAAACTTTTTCAGCAGAGGGCGTCCTGCGTCAATGACGTCGGGTCAATGTCCCTCGAAGGCCTCAGCCAAGGGCAATGTCACCGGATGTTATTAATAGGACGCACAGCGCCGTAGCCTTAGTGTTTTCCCTCAGAACGTGTGGCACCAGTCTCATGCCTGTTTGACTGCACATAGCCTTGCAGAAACGGAAGCTGCAATCGCAAAGGAAATTCTCCCAAGGGGCAGGCTGGGAGGGCGATGTGGAATACGTTGGAGGAACATCCAGTCGAAAAAACGTTACCAGTGGGTAAGTAACTTGTTCTTCGAATGGATTGCGTCCTTCAACGTATTCCACATCTTTGACAGACTCCCAAAGCAGTACCACTAAATGGAGGAGGGAAAAGAATTTAGAGTACCCAATCAAAGAACAAGTTACTCTCTTACCTGGTAACGTTCTTTCGATGGGATGGTCCGACGACATATCCCATATCTATGACAGTAATCACTGCAGCAGGCCATATCCGGACCATGGATTGTATCCAGGGAATAATGCTTAAAGGTGTGAAGCGAAGCCCATGTAGCGGCATCACAAATATTCCTAATAGGAACACCCCGCTGGAGGGCGGTGGAGCAGTCACGCCCCTAGTGGAATGAGCTCGCAACCCTTCAGGAGGGTCCTTAACCGTCTATCGGTAACACTCTGTAATAGTGAGGATAATCCACCTGGACAAGGTCTGTTTGTAGGATATGCTGGACACCGATTGGGCCAGGCTGTTAACAAAGAGTTGATCGTCCACTCTGACCCTGGACATCCTAGAAATGTAAAAGTTCAGAGCTTCCTAGGATCCAACCGATGGAGTCGCTCCTCTTACTTACCAGGATGAGGAGGAGGATAGAAAGATGGGAGAACCACTTTCTGACTCAAATTAAATTCAGATACTACCTTAGGTAGAAAGGAAGTACCCGCAGCACAACCCTGTCCTTGTGACACACAGTAAAGGGTGGCTTAGAGGAAAGTGCCTGCAATTCACTCAACCAACGCAACCAAGAACACAGTCTTCAAGGACAATAATCTCAAAGGACCAGAGTGCAAAGGTTCAAACGGAGCACCAATGAGAAATTTCAAAAGCACATTTAAATCCCAAACCGGCATCTGGAAAGGGGACGGCGGGAACACATTAGTCAGTCCTTTAAGAAATTGCAAAATCAAAGGAATCTTAAAGTAAGAACATTCTTCAGACGAGCGCTTAAAGATAGACTGCGCAGCCAGGTAACCCTTAAATGGTACCTACTTGAAGGCCCCTATAGGCTAAAGAAAGTAAGAAAGATAAAACCATAGGAATGGAGCACTGAAAAGGATCAACATCGTGACCTCTGCACCAGTCGCAGAACTTGCCCCAATGGCAACGGTACAGGGATTTTGTAGCAGGCCGCCTGATCGAAAGCAACACCTTCATCACATCATCCAGGAGGTCCCAATCCTTATACCTCAACCTTTCCGATCCCAAGCATGAAGGGTGTGAGTCTTGACCTTTGGATGGAGAACCTGACCCCCTCATGCGAGAGCAGATCCTCTCGGTAGGGAAGAAGGCGTGGAGGGCAGATGGACTTTTCTAGAAGGTCCGGGTACCACGCTCTCCTGGCCTAATCCAGAGCAATGAGGATCATGTGGGAACCAAACCTCCGTAACACTTGAGGAATGACGGGGACTGCAGGAAACAGGTACAGCAGCGGGAATGACCAATCCACTACGAACGCGTCCCCTAAGCTACTCTCAGAGGAAATTCCATTGAGCAGAATCTCTCACACTTCCGGTTGGCACTGGTGGCAAAGAGATCCACTTGTGGGGTTCCCCAAAGGGCGAAGATCTCCTGAAGGACTTCCTGAGCCAACTCCCACTCGTGAGAGACCATGCTCTACCTTCTCAGAGCATCCGCCGCCACATTTTCTTCTCCGGCCAGATGAACTGCAGAGATCGAAATTCCCTGCTGGATGGCCTGGAACCAGAGCTGCATTGCCTCTCTGCACAACGGGAGTGACCCTACCCCCCCCTTTTTTGAGGTAATGCATGGCCACTGTGTTGTCCATCATGATCGGGACACTCTTCCCCCGCACAGACGGCAGAAAAGCCTTCAAGGCTAGCCTGATGGCCCTCAGCTCTAACAGGTTGATTTAGAGTTTGGACTCCGACGGAGACCAATGACCGCTGGCGGTCAAGTCATTGGCATGCGCGCCCCATCCTGTGAGGGAAGCATCCGTCACTACAGTCACCTCCGGCCATGGTTGCCAAAATGGCTCCCCCTTCATCAAGTTCCCTTCGTTGGACCACCACAGAAGATCCTGTGAGACAAAGAGTGGAATCTGAACGGGATCCGACATCTTGAATGAGAACTACGACCACTGCATCTTGAGGACCCTATTGCAGGGATCTCATCCTTAGCCTAGCCTCTGGCACCAGAAAAATGCAGGATGCCATGAGGCCGAGCAACCTTAAGAATTTGAAAACCGGGAGACTCTGGGCATGTTGAAACTTGTCCACCTTCTGTACAATATGATGACCCTCACCTTGGGAGGCGAGCACTTGCCCAAGGACGTGTCTAACACAGCCCCGATGTACTGTACTGGAGCTGTTGGGAAGGTGTCAGATGCAACTTCTTGAAATTGAGTGAGAAGCCCAGCTTGTG
Organism: Ambystoma mexicanum; assembly: GCF_040938575.1. Lineage (NCBI taxonomy): Eukaryota > Metazoa > Chordata > Amphibia > Caudata > Ambystomatidae > Ambystoma > Ambystoma mexicanum. Next base: position 385,094,447 of record NC_090925.1, read on the forward strand.
GAAGCGGCAGGTGAGACTGAGGTAATCCAACGCTTGCTCGGGAGAGCACGCCCGGATCAGCCAGTTGTCCAGTTAGGGGTAGACGTGAATCCTCCCCTCGCCTGAGGTACGCGCTGCCACCACCACCATTAGCTTGGTGAAGACCCTTGAGGCGGAGGTCAATCCGAAAGGCCGGACCCGAAACTGAATCTCCAGCTGCAAACCTCAGGTACTTTCTGTGCTTGGGATGAATCGGCACATGAAAGTAAGCTTCCTGTAGGTCCAGAGACACCAACCAATCCTGAAGTTGAAGGGCCTGGAGGACTTGAGAAAGAGTAACCATCTTGAACTTGTCCTCCTGATAAGTTTGTTCAACCAACGCAAATCCAGGATGGGTCTCAATCCCCAGTCTTTCATGGGGGAATCAAAAAATAAGGGAAATACCATCCCTTGTTACTCTCCGCTACAGGCACCAGTTCTATAGCGCCTTTCTCCAGCAGGGTTAACATTTCCTGCGCAAGGAGCGGATCTGGAAGCTTCAAAGAGTTTCTCCGGTGTATTGTCATGAGGCCGCTTTAGGAAGGGAAGACAGTAGCCGTGGGCTGTGGTATCCAGACCCACACATCCGAAGTAATGACTCACCACTGTTCGAGATGCTGAGACAGTCTGCCCCCAACCGGCGAACCATGGCCTCATGACCGTTTGGAAGCGGCTGCGGCAGTGCCTGAAGGCAAAGAGGCAGCTGCCTGAGCGGCTTTGGCACCTCAATTTCCCCGACCACGACAGGTACTTTCTCGCTGGCCCCTCTGACTGGCGGCCCTGCTCGTTCTAACATTGGAGGAGTAGTAACAAAAAGAACCTCCCCTCCACTGCTGTCCCCACGGACAAAAAGGTGGAGGTTGACGCACTGCTGCACTTAAAGATTTTGCTGGAGCCTTCGAGGTCTGCAAACTAAAACAGTTCCACAGAGTGTGTGAGAACCTTGCTAAGGCACAAGTGGAGTTGGCCGATTTCAATGCCATGCTCCCCGCAGAAAATACCTTCCGAGCACAACCGTCGAAGCGTTTGTCGTCCCTATCAGGAGGGATGGTAGGGTATGCCGCCTGCCTCGAGTTGGCCGTGGCCGCCTGAACCACCAAACTCTCTGGAGTGGGGTGATTGGATAAATAGCTGGGGTCGCTAACGGAAGGGCGGTACTTTTTAGTCAAAGATTTATTAACAGCCGGAAGAGATTCTGGTTACTGCCAAGCAGCTGCCACCCTTTTCTGTAAGGTGAGATGAAATGGTAAAGCCGGGTCAGAGGACGGACCTTGATCTAAGATGTCCGTTAGATCATCCTGCACAGTCTTCAGGAGGACTGGACCAGCCCAGATACTTAGAGACCCTATCCATAAGCCTCCTGTATGAAGACTCATCATGAGCCCCAGGCTAAGGCCTACTTAATTCCACTTCCGGAGAAGTGTCCAACCCACTGGCCTCATGAAGGGTTTGCCTCAACACCTCCAACTGATTGTCTCAAGAAAAAATTGGACCCACATCCAGTTCACCAGGGTCCTAAAAATCCGACCTTTCTTCCTCTTCATACATGTCGTCCAGAGGGATTTTAAACCCTGGCCTGGGGCCAAAAGAGGGCCTGGAGTCCAATAATGGCCTCACAGACTTTGCCTTAGCCTTCCTAGGTGGATCCACCACATTGGGGTACTCCAATGGGAAATTCCGGGCAAAAAACCCAAAGGCGTCGAGGGTGCCGAAGGCTGCGATGCCGAGAGCGTCAACAACCTCGTCGTCATGAGCGTCGAAGGTTTCGTGTCGACGTCAACACTGGTGCCGACGGTGCCATGGGCTGATAAAACAGCATAGCGTCAACGTCTGAGTCGGACGGACACCGAGTTGACGCCGGCTTCGAGCCCTTAGTAAGTTGCTGCAGTCTCGCTGGGGACAAAGACCGAGAGACCTAGAAGCACGTCTCTTGTGACATTCCGAACCCGAACGGGACCTCGAAGGCTCCTGATGCAAGTCGCAGACCCAAGCCCAAAGGTGTGCAAGCCACGGTACGAGACCGATCCTGGCTGGCTTTGTTAGAAGGCGCGACCGGACCAGTGCCGTGCGATTGAAATATCGCTAACATTTGCTCCTTGAAGGCAGCCCATTCCTCCAGAGTCGAGGACTTCATCTGGTATGCCACTTTCCTTGCGGCTCCTTCCCCGTCCTCCACGGAGGATGGTGACCAGTGATGGCGCTTCCACGAATGATACGAGGAAGAAGAATGGTGGGAACCACTCTGGGCATGAGAACCCCGGGCCTCCTCCCGACACAGAGTCACCCCTCAATTCGTCGGTGGACACCCCTTTGGATTTCGACTTGGATTTACAGGACTTACTGGGCCTAGAACCCCTACCTACCTGGAGCTTCCCCTTCCGCTCCTGCAAGGCCTCGGCAGTTAGCGACGGGCATTTTGAACAGTCGTCGGTGTCGTGACTCTCACCCAAACACCACAAACAAAGGCGATGCGGGTCGGTGATCAACATTTTCGACTTGCAATTCCGGCAGGTCTTGAAGCCAGACCGCAGAGTCGGAAGGGTCGAAGAAAAAGACATTTCAACGATGAAACACATGAGGTGTGCCAAGTTTCACAAAGCAACACGTTCGCGGAAAAAACAGAACTGAGGCTACGGGCGCCATGCATCCTATTTATAACATCCGGTGACGTTGCCCTCGACGGAGGCCTTCGAGGGACATAGACCCTACGTAATCGACACAGGACACCCTCTGCTGAAGAAGTTTCCAAAGTGCACATCTGTGGCCATTACATGTCAAAGATGTGGAATACGTTGGAGGTCACAATCCATTTGAAACACTGTTTGGTCTCTCATTCAGTCTGCTGGGCACACCCAGGCAACCAATCATTCAGAAGGGCATTCAGGAAGGCAATCAGGCTCACAGTGCATTCAGGCCATTCACTTCCCTCCAGACACTCATAACAAGGAATGTGTATTGGGATAAGTACCCAGCCATTCAGCACTCCACACTGCATTCATACCAGTTTCGGGTAGGGCTGTCTCATTCTTTGTGTCATCCACACAGAAACCATACACCCATAACATGAAGTGCATATTGGTCACCCACTCCATTCACCCAGGTCCCACCCCACAGGCATACCCACAACATACAGTCATTGGGAAGGCTCCAGCCAGTCTGCCCTGGACTTCCCCACAATACCATATATGGAACTTCCACCAACAGCCAGTCAGTCAGGGTTAGGGACAGAGTCAGGGCTTCCTAGGAATTTGGGAAAACAAGGTAACAAGCAATAGAAAGCAAGAGGCAACAGGGGCCATCTGGTCTATCAGGAATCAACTGATTCCAATGGCAGGGCATGGGTAGCCCAAAATGGGCCACACACAGGATCCCAAAAACATGCACTACGAGAACAGGGTTGTACCCCCACCCATGGGTGCCATAAGGGTATCCCAAGGGTCTGTTCATCAAACCAAAAAGAGCAAGAGCTGCACTGCCGGGAGTCCCACGTGGACTCCTGCGCAGAAAATAACAGAACACACATCAAAAAGGAGTACAGGACAAGGACATGGATGCCCTGTCCCTCCAATGCATTTCCAGCATCACACCCACTCCCAAATGTTCTGGGACAGTTTGGATAGGCCTGGGGAGTTAGTGCCCCCTGGTTTGATAAGATAGTACATGGCCGTGGTGCTGTCTGTGAGGACAAGAACGGTCTTCCCCTGTAAACCTTGTCTGGAAATTTTCAATGCTTTGAACACTGTCAGTAGTTCCAACAGATTGATATGTTTGGAAGCTACTGATGGAGACCACATGCCGTGCGCCGTCTGTTCCAGGAGGTGTGCTCCCCAACACGACCAGGATGCATCTGTAGTAAGAGCGGCTTCTACTGCGGGGGTGGTAAAGGATTTAGAAGGCTTTTTCGACCACCACTGCAGTGACTGAACAAGGGATGTCAAGACAATCACTAGATCGTCCCACTGACCACCTGCCTAACACCATTGGCTCGAGAGCCACTCCTGCCTGGGGCGCATGCGCAGACAGGCAAGTGGAACGAGGAAGATGCAGGATGCCATCATCCCCATTAGCCGCATGGCTTTGCGTACGGTTATCCGACGACTGGCTACATAATGAGGGATCTGGAACAACATGTTTTGGACCCTCTCGTTGGAGGAGAAGACCAGACTGTCTTTGGTCTGAATTAGTGCCCCCAGAAACTCTTTGAATTGTGTAAGAAAGCCCTGAGACGCTCACACCAGAAATAAATACAACCTCCTAGGGGAAAAAGGCTTGATACACCTCTTGCAATTATAACAAGGTTTATTTCCACACCAAAATGGAAGGCGCCAACGAAGAACTGTGCTGCCGCCGAACGTTCTGCCAAAATCTGCATGAGCAACACTTTAAGAAGGTACATCGTGTCATCCGTGACATCATCTCAAACAGTAGAAAACCACACGGCTGGTTGCTGAGACCCTACACATGGGCAACCTGCTCCATAGAGGATGCCAGGCCATTGATCCCAGCCCCTTCTGTCCATCTTCCACTTGGGTGATGCTGCAGTCATCGGTCATGAGGTGACGGCGTATTGGCTATTATGTTAAAAAAAAAACACATCTCTATGTAGCAGCGCACCTGGTACAAGCAGACAGGGGCACGGGAGAAAGGTCAAGGTCATGCTAACTCACAAATTCCACACAAGCCAGCATCTCGCCAAGGTCTCCCACCCTCATCCTCGGCTATAATTTCATCCCTCGCAGCACAAATCACGTGACCCAGAAGTGAAGGCAAGAAAGCCCTGCTTTCTGATCTTTCTTGATCGATCCATGGTCTAACTGTTTTATGATATGGGGCTGGCTGGTATCTTGGAATTCAGGTGTCTTAAGGCTAGGTCATTTGGGTGCTATAACTGAGAACTGGGATGGGTGGGGGTCTGAGGCCTGTGCCCTCCTCCTCGTGGGATTGTATCATGCAAAGACACTCAGCCCTCCTCCCGTGGCTTTGTAGGGCACATTCTTCCCAGAGCACGAAGGTTGGCAACTTTTAAAACATTGAAGGGTTTATGGATCTCTGCAACTCTGGCCTTTCTCATCAGTGCCTGGGATACAACCTATTATTTTCCTCATGTTTGCGGCCTAACCCTAGAATGCTGGCTGTGCTTCAATATGGCTGCTAATATCCAAGATGGCATTTGTTCCTGCAAGTGCACTACATCTACAAAGCATGCAATAATGTGATCGTGTGAAGGACTCTAGGAGCACCCCCCTGCTCTTTTCTATTACATTTCACTGCCTTTGCCTTATCCTGAACCACTGGGGAGGGTGGAGGGAATGGTCATCTCCCCTTCCCAACACTTGACTGGGAACAGACTTTACTTTTTCTCATTGACTGAGAATTTCATATTGAAAAGGAGACCTACTGTGTTTTGAGTCTTCTCCAGACAGGTGCTGTACGAGTCTCTGGTTATGAGCCAGTCGTCGAGATAAGGATGCACTGCGATGGACTGCCTACGCAGGTGAGCAGCCACTACCGCTAGTACCTTTATAAACACGCTTGGGGCTGAGGCAATGCCAAAGGGGAGCACCTTGAAGTATGCATCTTTCATATCCAATGTGGCCATGTAGTCCCCCTGTTGCAACAGTGGGATTAACTTCTAAAGAGTTGTCATCCTGAACTTTTGAGGCTTGACATTTGTTCGCAGGACGCAGATCTACAACAGGGTGCATGGTTAGCTCCTTTTTGGGTATAAGGAAGTACACTGAATAAATACCATTGTTTACCTGAAGATGAGGGAGGACCTTCATCACTCCCTTTTCTGGAAGGATCTGGACATCTTTCAGCAGGATTTGCAGATGCTCTGCCAACATCTGCTCTTAGGTGGATGGTAGCGGATGGTTGTAGGAATTCTATGCAGTACCCATGGGCGACAGTCTTGAGTACCCACTGATCTGAAGTCATCCCCTGCCATGCGTGGGTAAAAGATGTTAGATGTCCCCAGACAAGGGAGACATGGGAGGGGACCCATACTGCCAAGTGTTTTGCTGGTTGGGGAAGGAGTGCCTCTGGCTGCAGAGTTTCTCCCTCTACCCTTCCCGTGTCGAATTCCCTGCTGTTGTGGGGACTGGAAGCCGCTGGAGGTACCTTGAACTGAAAACAAAGGGGCTTCTCCTGACCCGTACGGCCCCTAGGAGAAACTGGAGAAAGACTGCCTGCGAAAGGGCCGGCGGGTATGAAATGCCCTGCACTGGACAAATGGTTGAGCTGAGATCTGGTTGAGTGATCTGAGAGTCTACTGCTCTTCTTTAGCAGTCTCTAGGACCTCATCAACCGACCTGAGTCTCTACCGTGAGTCCCACATTTTTTAGCCAGGAGTGGCTCTTCAGGAGAGTCCCTTGTGCAAGGATGCGTCTTGCCATGTCAGCCAAATCCAAAGTATTTTTCAGGCTATTTTGTGTCACTTGGTGTCCTTCAGCAACCACAGTTAGGAGTTGGGCACAGGCTGGCTCCAAGATTCTCTGGAGGTCCTCCTGTACGAGATTTCATTGTACATCTCTATAGCTCGCAAGGAGCGTGGTGTTATCTGCAATTCGGGTATAAAAGGCAGCAGAGGTGGTGACATGTTTGCCAAGAGCGTGCAGCCTTTTGCAATCCTTGTCTGGTGGAGACTCTGACTAGGATAGTGGCACTCCGGGTCAGAGTGAAACCACCTGTTTCCTGGTGGTTAATGACTAGAGAATCGTATTTTGGGGCAGGAACAGTTTTGGAAATTAAACTCAAAATGCTTAGGTGCACAAACATACCTTGCAGAATGTCTGACAATGTGAGAGCCGTCTCATCTACAGGCTAAAGCACCGTGGCCAATGACACCGATTTAAGTCAGCAACGGTCTCGGAAGCCACTGGTTCATCCTTGTGTTGCGTCTTCTTGTGAATGTGTATATGCATGACAAGCACCTTCGACAGCAAGACAGGAGGATCTAATTTGTTATAAGCAGCCTTTCTTTGGGCAAGGCATCAGGCACCTTCTGTGGTAATAGCCCTCAGGCAAAACCTTCAGGAGGCAACAAGAACTGTGGGTGGTCCAGAAATGACTTTGTAACAGCCCATGTTTCAGGCACAGTCATAAAGCCCTTAGTTTGCTAAGTAGTACCTCAGGAATTAACCTGGCGTAGGATCTACCAGATCCCACGCCGAACAAAGCACAATATTTAGGTGGTCTCACGAAGCAACTGTCAACAGCCTGGTAATGCCCACCTTTGCGTTTTGCCTTTTTGTCTTCAGGGCACATCCTGGCAGAGAACTTGGTTAGAGCCTCAAAAGTAAAACGCTCTGAAATTGGCACCATTGTCCATGTATAGAGGACAAGAGTCCCTCTCGGAGCTGGTGATTAACAGGGACCTGGTTCTGTGGAGAAAAGGGCAGCAGTTATCTGCCCACTCATTTCCATCGATAAGCTCAAGGATGGCTCAAGTAATACAATGACCGAGCTTCTGCCAGAATCACAAGCTGAGTTAAATGAAGAAATTTGAGTCATATACGACCCAGAAGCCAAGAGTGATATCACTCCGGACAACAGAAATAAAGGTTGACCTGGGCCGCATTGGGGAAAAAAAGCAGCTTCTTGACCTGCAATATATAAAACCTCATGTCAGTGGCAGAGGCTAATAAACCTCCCCAGAGACACTGTGCAAGTCAAAAAATTAAGATGCAACAAGTACAACCTTTGCCTATCCGCCCGTATCTAAGTAGAGGAAAGGACAAAGCCTAAAGGTCAAGGTTTTGGATGTGGGCGTGGCAGAGCATACATGCTGGTTTTGCCTGTTAAAAAAAATAACGATGCATAAAGCTCTAGTCCGTCCCCCACGTGACGGAAATCCTATCCTTGTGTGGAAAATGGGGAGGGACGTATGAGTAAAAGGTTTTTGTGTTGCATGCTTGTGGCCTTTAGAAGGATGATGCCCAAATAAATAGTTCCAGAAAAAGCCACAAGCTACCTGCCTTACAGGAACTCGAGATCTAGAAAGGCGACATTGCCCGGTCACAGTAAAACAAGGCTCAAGGGCAACAAAGGTTGAACCATCTATAATAATATGGACCTATAATGAAAACATCTCTACCTACATTAAATTCCTAAAAGGTCAGCTAACGTTTTTCTGTCGGGATTTGGGGCATGCATGCAAATGTGGCCCATATCACACTGCCACCGGTAGACACGTCTTTTAATATGTATTTTGCACATGAACATGAAATGACTGGACAGCTCTTTATGACCTGTTTGATCATGAAAGCTGGTCAGAGTCACGCACCATGTAGTTATGAAAACCCTACGATCCAGAAGGAGATTCGTGGAGCATTCTGCAACTTACAAACATATGTACTAGCGCCAACACATCTTTTCTGCTTCCCTAACAGTGCAGCAAATACGCTGCAAGACTCCACCATGAGGATATAAGAAACCTACCAAAATAAAAAAGTAAACATAGTATACAATCAGGGGGTTGACAAAAAAAGCATGGTACAGAGATTTAGCCCACCCTAATAAAGTTAATACTGGATCTCAGTAGGTATGTTAATCAGAATAACAAATGCTCTGTAGATATTTACAATTCTAAAAAAGATAATTAACTCACAGCTAATCCCCTTATAAAATGATTAAGTGTTTAATGTGTTAGTGCTACCACAGCTGCTAAAGTCTGGGTAAAAAGCCAACACTATCCACAGGGTTTCTCCTAAGGGATGCACTGCTATAAGTAGGTTTAAACAAAAGGCATTCTGATTTAGCAAAAAAAATAGAACATACATATGGAGGGTGTGCTTAATATCCATTGGTCTATTGAAAACTGAGATAACTAACTCATGTCAGCAACGTTAAGATATCTATACCAAGTGTATAAACGTATTAATCTCCAAATGAAAAATACAATCACAAAACATGTGCAATGGTAAAATACATCATTTTAACTTAAAAACCTGCAGTTCTCATTCTTTAAATACTTAATGTTAAGGATGTATGCATCCATAGGTTCTTTAAAAAGTACAACCAATACCAAAAGAATTTTTATTTTTAAAAAGACATTTCAGTACACGAATAAAGCCTTTAGCGCTTTGTGGCTGAACATGTAAGGAATATCAAAGGGCTCCTGGTGGAAGCAACCCTATTCTGCCCAGGAAGGCTAAAGTTACTAGAACAAAAATGAATGGGTTGGAAAACAATCTTACTATGTATCCTCCTCCCTTCTATTTTCATTCACAAGACAGCAAATATAAGTGTATAGAATCACACTCAGAAAATTTCAAAAAGCTTTACATTTGAAAAGATTTTTGAATTTCTATTTTTACGTAATGAACATCGCATCAAAGACAAAACACATAAGCAAACACAATTTGCATGGTCAGAGCAAAACAAAAACCTGTATTCACAGGGTAATATAGTTAGACAAACATTAATGCAATTACTACTGTCGCTACTGCAAGTATACGACAGGCGTCAAACACAAAGTGAACAAATAAACTAACACAAATCAATCGTACAACTTTCTAAAGAACACAAACAATTGACATCGATACTGTGTGTATTTTTGGTACAAAAGCGTCTACACCAGGTGTTTCAGCCCTATAACGGGGGAAGGTGGGCCATTTCTTCCTAGGGCCTTCATCAGGACGAAGGGAAAACTGTGGTCAGGATGTGAAGGGAAAACTAACAGGAATGGAGAAATTTGATAAGGGGAGGCTGAAAACTTATTGGGTTTAGGCGTGACATGAATCACTAATGTCTAACTTCGAAGTAGAAAAGACATGGCTTACCTATGGGGACAGACGTCTCACCACAGGTGAAGGTGGCGTAGATAACCTGGTAAAGGAATAGACAATAGCCATTGAATACATCTGGTATTGTGCGGCTCAATAATCGAGGAAAGAGTGGAAAATAAGATCCACATGCTTGCTGGATAGATCTTACCTATTAATGGTGGCTGTGCGTCCAAGAGTCAGCGCGCTATGGCATCTACCTCTTCACATATAGTACTAAAAACAAGGAGATATATGTGTTCATTCTAAATATGAAATCTGTGTAGTGCGGTGTGCACTCAGAGAAAATAAATCAAAGGGCCGTGTTGACATGCTTACCCATTTAAGAGGGGGGTTTCTCACACACGCAACTGCTTGGCCTCGAAAAACAAAACCATCTAATGGAGTCCCGGGCGCGGATTCTAAACAAATTGGTAAAAAACGTGAAGTCACGATTCTTTTCTGACAAAAGGGTTGGCACAAGTGCTGAGCTATTTAAGACACAAGCGCTCTGTTAATTACCTGTGTCCGTGCTCCACAGTGGGGAGCAATGGGCAGCCGGATGGTGCGCGATCAAAGGTTATGCGCTATTGCCGACGGGAGAGCTCTCAGAGATATGCTCTCGCAGTGTCTGGAGGACACACGCTTGCGGCAGGGGACACCGTTGCTATGCGCCAATAGTCGTTTAGCGGGTGCCATCTTGAATCGGGACTGGTTAACTAATAGCGCCGAAAGTCCCGAATTCTCAAAACCAAACGTGCTAAAGAGGCACATATTAGTCGGAGTCATAGGGCAGTGCATGCTGTCGGGTTTAATTAAAAAAGGCGCTGTATTCATGAGCGTTGCCATGGCAACCCGAACATTGTTTACATGAGAGGGGGAGTAGCCCTCGGTACGATCAAAAAAAGGGAAAAAATACCTAGACCTAACAGTGTTGTGCGGTTCCCTGCTGGAAGAGTATAAAAAGGGGTAGGACTGAATCAAAACAATGAGGTGGTGGTATCACCTCCTGAGCCAAAGGCGATAAGTGAAATGTGTAACAACATATCCCGAAAGATAAATAAAACAGGAAAACGAGATAAATGTGTACATTTGCTTTCAACACATATTGTCATAGTGTCCCTTGTAAAATGTCATAGTCCATCACTTGCTTTGAATAAAACAGCAGCTTACAAGGTATTTGTGACTCCCCCAGTACAAAGTCATGATCTGGTTGGTATCATAGATCTGATTGGTATCATCAATAAATAAAACAGCCCCTATTTGAGTAGTAGTCATTCAGAAATGCGCTTTTTTATGGGTCGAATGGTTTTGCCAACATATAAAAGGCTGCAGGGGCACTTGATGTAGATGACTCCTTTTGAGTTGCAGTTGGTATGTGTCGTGAGTGTCCATTTCAAGTTCTTATGCTCAAAAACATTTGTTTGTAAGGTTAGAGGGCATGCCACGCATTGACCACATTTGTAGTGTCCTACTACAGCTGGTAAATTCCATAGTGTATTTTCTTTTGGTTGTACTGCTTCTACAAAAGTGTGGACAAGAGTGTCCCTCAGATTCTTGTTCTTCTTGTAAGCAAAACATGGGACTTTACTGAGTGTTGCTTCTTGTTTGACTAAATGCCAGTTCTTCTTGACCGCTTTTTGAATGACATCACTCAACGGGCTGAACGTAGTAACACAGACCAATCTGTCTAGAACTTTTTTCGGTTTTGTCTCAAGGCAGACTTCCCTTGGGGTGTATGTTGCTCTTTTCTTAGCATCTCTTATAGCTCTGCGGGGGTATCCTCTTGCAGTCAGTCTTTCATGTAGATCTTCTGAATATTTTTTGAACTTCTCTGTCTCGGTGCAATTTCTATGGAGTCTCAAAAACTGTCCATACGGTAAGTTGTATTTTAGACCGTGTGGTTGGTAGCTATCAACTATTCCGATCTGTGGGTTTTCAGAATAATTCCGTTTTTAGTAGATCTCCAGTCCTGTAGATGTGTAAATCGAGAAAATCGATCTGATGATGAAAGTGACTGAAGGTGAAAGTCCAGAAGGGCGGCTGATGTACCATTCCAGATCAGGATGACATCGTCGATATAGCGTTTTCACAGGGCTATTTACCCGAGGAATGGATTATCTGCACAGTAGATGTTGTCCTTTTCATCAAGATGCCTTATCTTAAGGACACTACTAGTAGCATCAATCTACTTAATCATGTCATCCTACAACATAACAGCCTCCTCGTGACCATGGATGTAGAGGCGTTGTATACCTCCATCCCCCAAGCTGAAGGTTTAGAAGCCATTCAAATGGTTTTAGACCAAAGAAATGACATCACCATAACTCCCACTAATTTCATTCTAGAGTGTACAAGGCTAGCAATGTCTGAAAATTATTTCCTTTTCCACAAGCAGATATATAAACAGATTCAGGGAGTAAGCACGGGGGACTCTTTTGCCCCCGACATTGCGAATCTTTACATGGCACAGTATGAAAAGGACAACATCTACTGTGCGGATAATCCATTCCTCGGGCAATAGCCCTGTGGAAACGCTATATCGGCGATGTCATCCTGATCTGGAATGGTACATCAGCCGCCCTTCTGGACTTTCACCTTTGGATTAATCAACGCAATTCATTCATCAAGTTCACCATACAGTGGGATCATCATCAGATCGATTTTCTCGATTTACACATCTACAGGACTGGAGATCTACTAAAAACAGAATTATTCCGAAAACCCACAGATTGGAACAGTTTACTCCATTTTGATAGCTACCACCCACACGGTCTAAAATACAACTTACCGTATGGACAGTTTTTGAGAATCCGGAGAAATTGCACCGAGACAGAAGTTCAAAAAACATTCAGAAGACCTACAGGAAACACTGACTGCAAGAGGATACCCGCGCAAAGCTATAACAGATGCCAAGAAAAGAGCAACATACACCCCAAGGGAAGTCTGCCTTGAGACAAAACCGAAAAAAGATCTAGACAGATTGGTCTGTGTTACTACGTTCAGCCCTTTGAGTGATGTCATTCAAAAAGCGGTCAAGAAGAACTGGCATTTAGTCAAACAAGAAGCAACACTCAGTAAAGTCCCATGTTTTGTTTACAAGAAGAACAATAATCTAAGGGACACTCTTGTCCACACCTTTGAAGAACCAGTACAACCAACAGAAAATACACTATGGAATTTACCAGCTGTAGTAGGACACTACAAATATAGTCAATGCGTGGCATGCCATCTAACCTTACAAACAAAAGACTTTGAGCATAAGAACTTGAAATGGACACTCACGACATATACCAACTGCAACTCAAAAGGAGTCACCTACATCATCAAGTGCCCCTGCGGCCTTTTATATGTTGGCAAAACCATTCGACCCATAAAAATGTGCATTTCTGAACATCGCTCTTGCATCCGAAACAATGTTCTGCACAAACCTCTAGTTGAGCACTTTGGACCCCTAAAACATAAAGATGTGGACCTCAGATGGTTCATCATCCAGAAACTTGAACCTACGATTAGAGGGGGTGACCCTAATCGAGCTCTTACAAAACTTGAGCAGAGGTGGGTGCACAGATTAGATACGGTAAAGACAAGGTTAAATATTTTTGTCAAATGGAAATCCTTTTTGTAGGATGTACCTTTTAGCTTACCTCCTAAAATACACCCATTGCAGATAACCCCCTTTTTGTGTCTGCAATGTAGACTGAAGTACACGACTATCCATGAGTTTGGGAATTACTACTACTCAAATAGGGGCGGTTTCATTTATTGATGATACTAATCAGATCTATGATACCAACCAGATCATGGCTTTGCACTGGGGGAGTCAGGAATACCTTGTAAGCTGCTGTTTTATTCAAAGCAAGTGGTAGACTATGACATTATGCATTACAAGGGGTACTATGACAATATGTATTGAAAGCAAATGTACACATTTATTGCGTTTTCCCGTTTTATTTTATCTTTCGGGATATGTTACACATTTCACTTATCGCCTTTGGCTCAGGAGGTGATACCACCACCTCATTGTTTTGATTCAGTCCTACCCCTTTTTATACTCTTCCAGCAGGGAACCACACAACACTGTTAGGTCTAGGTATTTTTTCCCTTTTTGATCGTACCGAGGGCTACTCCCCCTCTCATGTAAACAATATTTGGGTTGCCATGGCAACGCTCATGAATACAGCGCCTTTTTTAATTAAACCCGGCAGCATGCACTGCCCTATGACTCCGACTGATATGTGCCTCTTTAGCACGTTTGGTTTTGAGAATTCGGGACTTTGGGCGCTATTAGTTAACCAGTCCCGATTCAAGATGGCGCCCGCTAAACGACAATCGGCCCTTAGCAACGGCGTCCCCTGCCGCAAGCGTGTGTCCTCCAGACTCGTACAGACACTGCAGAGAGCACATCTCAGAGCTCTCCCATCGGCAATAGCGCGTAAACTTTGATCGTGCACCAGCCGGCTGCCCATTGCTCCCCACTGTGGAGCACGGACACAGGTAATTAACAGAACGCTTGTGTCTTAAATAGCTCAGCACTTGTGCCAACCCTTTTGTCAGTAAAGAATCGTGAATTCACGTTTTTTACCAATTTGTTTAGAATCCGTGCTCGGGACTCCATTAGATGGTTTTGTCTTTTGAGGCCAAGCAGTTGCTTGTGTGTGGAAACCCCCTCCCCCTCTCTGAACTGGGTAAGCATGTCAACACGGCCCTTTGATTTATTTTCTCTGAGTGCACACCGCACTACATAGATTTCGTATTTAGAATGAACACATCTCCTTGTTTTTAGTACTATATGTGAAGAGGTAGCTGCCATAGCGCGGTGACTCTTGGACGCACAGCCACCATTAATAAGTAAGATCTATCCAGCAAGCATGTGGATCTTATTTTCCACTCTTTCCTAGTATTGAGCTGCACAATACCAGATGTATTCAATGGGTATTGTCTATTCCTTTACCAGGTTATCTACGCCACCTTCACCTGTGGTGAGAAGTCTGTCCCCATAGGTAAGCCATGTCTTTACTTCGAAGTTAGACATTAGTGATTTATGTCACGCCTAAACCCAATAAGTTTTGAGCCTCCCCTTATCAAATTTCTCCATTCCTGTTACAGCTTTCCCTGAACATCCTGACCACACAGTTTTCCCTTCATCCTGATGAAGGCCCTAGGAAGAAATGGCCCACCTTGCCCCGTTATAGGGCTGAAACACCTGGTGTAGACGCTTTTGTACCAAAAACACAAACACTGTCAATGTCAATTGTTTGTGTTCTTTAGAAAGTTGTACGATTGATTTGTTTTAGTTTATTTGTTCACTTTGTGTTTGACGCCTGTCATATACTTGCAGTAGCGACAGTAGTAGTTGCATTAATGTTTGTCTAACTATATTACCCTGTGAATACAGGTTTCTGTTTTGCTCTGACCATGCAAATTGGGTTTGCTTATGTGTTTTGTCTTTGATGCGATGTTCATTACGTAAAAATAGAAACTCAAAAATCTTTTCAAATATAAAACTTTTTGAAATTCTCTGAGTGTGATTCTATACACTTATATTTGCTGTCTTTGGAATGAAAATAGAAGGGAGGAGGAAACATAGTAAGATTATTTACCAACCCATTCATTTTTGAACATGTAAGGATGCATTTGTTAACAAGCTGAATTTCTTACAACAAAAAATTCAGAAAAAAGTGCTCTGTACCTCAGTGACAAAGTATCGGATTAGAGATATGTCCGTATCCAGCTTCTCCAGGCACCTCCGGATGTAGGTGACGACAGGCAAAACATACCCGCGACTGAGCAGGTGGACCATCCTGTCAAGTAAAGTCTTCTTCAATTCAAGCTGAATAAAACAAAGGCAGTGTGGTTTGGTTAATTTGACAAACATTTTGACGAGTTCTAATTATTTAAGTGATACACATGTCATTTTGTTGCAGGAGATCATGTCCAAGTCACATTACGACTTGGAGGGATTCTATACATACACCAAGTGGAGGAATGGGCGTAGCAATTGATTTAAGTTTAGTAACTATTAATTTAAGTTTAGTAACTAACTCGCAGAGTATCGACTCCCTACATGAGGCCTATTGGCAGTTGAGTTGTCTTTTGGGAAACCTAAGCGGAAAGTACTTATAGTCAACTTGTATTGAAATCCCTTCAGGCCAACTTTGGATTTGATTCAATCAGCAATTACAATTTTACTGGAAGATTGCCTGGAACACGCCACGCTATAGTTCGAGGGGGCCACTTAATTCAAACTGTATGGCAGTTGACGAGTTCAATGAATCACGAATGGCTCTTACTATGAATAACCCACAGAACTTGTCTAGGGGGGTAGCCTGGGAAGACTCCTTGACAGGCTGAGACCTGTCCCTTGTGTCTATGCATGTTGGTAATGATCTACTGACCACTTTCACATGGCACAGAGGGAAGGCCAGGCGTGTCTAGACCATATGTATGTTTCTACCGAACTGCAAAACTTGCCAGTCCTGTTTCCTTTCATAATCCTCATCTTGGTGATCATATTATTTTGTCCCTCACTGTCCAAGTATAACCCCAACTGCGTGAAAATCGACTGGTTATACCAATGTTATCTTCCGACCGGAATGGTTTAACTGTGAAATGGAACAATCAGAATTGTTCCTTATTCACAGATTTCCTTATGAAGGAAGTAAAACACGTATTGGTTGTCGAGGAAGCACTCTCTCTATTGTCGGCTGACAGATTTGCCATGACAATTTCTTCATGTGTAAATCTAATGACTTCCAAGGGCAGACCATTACAAGACAAGCCCTTCATACACATACGATCTAAGAATTGTGGAATCTAAAAAACTAAAATGATCTAAACTGAGGGCTATGACTTTTCTTAACCTTTGCAATGATCACTTGAAGGCTATGAAATCAATTAATCAGTCACACAGAAACTATGCCAAGTCACTCAATGGCGGAAATATCCATCATTAAAGATAATCAGACTGTCTTAAAACAGCCAGTTCCTGGGCTACAATCAATAAAAAAGTGGGAGGTAGAAGTATTTGTTCTGACCGTTCAATATTAGAACAGGTTTGGGTTGACTATTACAAACAGGATTATTATATGCTTACTGCTTTTGTAATTGATGGGCTAGAAACTAAGTATGGAGCCCCTTACAACAGGTCATTGGACAGTAGATGACATTCAGTGGGCAATTGCCAATGCTTTGGCCTTGCAAGCTCCTGGACCTGATGGTCTGGTTCCCATAGTTATTAAAAGTGCTCCAGACATATGGTCTTCGCCTTTAAAAGCACTTTTTGATTCCATCTTTAAAACCCACACTATCCCATCAAAATGGAGAGTCCAGAATAATTCCAATTTTAAAAAAGGCAATTCATCCAATCCTGATAATTATAGTCCTATAGCCTTGTTGGAAGCGGCCTGTAAAATCCTGGTCTTATTGTTGAGATATCTTAATGCCAGACCCTATGGACTGGTTGTAAGATCTGAACATCAGGCAGGCTTAAGACCACTAATGGGGACTGCTCTGAATGCCGGGGTGATGGCTCATTTACAGGCATCTGTTAAGAGGCACTGTGGGGACTATTTACATGGCTTCAGTTGGCATGGGCAGTGCTTTTGACCGAGTAATAAGATCATATTTGTGGTCAAAACTACTGGCTTACAAGGTTGATTTGAAACTGGTCCAGTTAATGGCTTTGTTACATACCAAAATGAGTGTGAAGGTTAGACTTACTAGGGAGGGTTATCTGTCCAGGTCCATTGAAACATCAGTTGGACTTCAACAAGGTTGTGTACTAGTTTAACGCATATATCAGTGACATTGATCAACTCTGGAACAGTTAAATTGGGACATCTTAAACTGCATTGGATTGCCTTCGCTGAAGATATGGTCTTATTTTTTTTTATAAGACAGCACTGGGGCTCCAGAGGAAACTGACCTTGTTCTTCCAATATGCCACTACTAATAAATAACCTGGTGGTAAGTTGACAAAAATAAAACATTTTAATCTTCACCTCCAAAGCTAAACCTAAGACCATGCATTGGTCTATCGGTGGCTGCAGTCTGGATAGAGTGCTTTCACTAAGCTATCTAGAGTACAAACTTTCCAACAGCAGTTCACAAGAGGTCTGTAAAACTTCTTTGAAGGACAAGATGCGGCTTTGCTTTCCCAATTAAAATGGATGCATCATCAGCTCTGTATGTTTTCAATTACACCAATGCTGAGATACTATTTGGCAAAAATGTAACCAGTTTTGCTCTATGGCCTTGAGATAAGCAATGTTGACTTGGCCCGTTACCTGGTTTCTATTCAGGGCCAGATACGGAAGGAAACTTTGTGTCTTGCCATGTCTTTGCCCAATGCAATTGTGAGACATGAGTTAGAACTCATTTCTCTTCGAACTAGACACCAGTGGGGACAGTTAACGACCTATGCCGAAAAATGATCTCACCTCCACGTCATTTCTTGTATGAGGATTTGAAGGTTATGGTTGAGGGTGGTTCTGTTGATTCTATCACTATTTTCAAAGGCAAGGTGATGAACATCTTAGAAAATGTTTGTTCGTCAGAGGAAGAGCTCATTGATCAACCACTCTCTACTAAAACCAAGCTATTTAGATTTGATTGGGCTTGTACCTGTGAAAAAGTAAAATCATACATTGGGTACAAGGAGTACACCAGATTCATTAGGAAAAGAGGCGATACACCAAGATACCTACGTATATTTCCTGAATCAGCTACCCACACTGGACCGAGTGAGCTGTTGGAAACCAAGCAGGGCTGACTTGACCGATTGTCGCATTTGCAAACATGCTAGTAGCATCGAAACTTTGAAACACTTGGTCACAGTGTGTTTGAGTTTGATTGAACTAAGGGAGCGTCATTTTGAAGGGAAGATTTCTCTGGGTGCTGATTGTCTTGATGAGTTTTTTTGGACTTGACTAATGTGGGGTGAGGGTGTTTCGCTGCTAATAGCCTTGCACCATTTTCTCTTGGAGACTTTTGTGCTACTTAGTAATGAATGAATTTCTTTTTTCTTATTTTCTTCTCTTAAGATGTTACTTTATTATTTCCTTTTTCTATTCTTTTTTCTTTGGCGTGCAATTATATGTTTTATCATCTTGTAATTGACATGTTTTTGTGTAATATTGTAAAGGTTTTGATAAACTAAACAATAAAATAAATAAAAAGTAAGATGCTAACAGGCATTTTCATTTTGCGAAAGACCAAGAGCGTGCCCCTGGTTGCATGATCAGTAAGAATAAAAGGCTACCCTCAACCCTCGAGTTTTTTAAAGCTTTGCATTAATGTAAACTCTGCTGTATTTCAAGTGGACCCCCAAAACATTCACCCCAAGCAACAAATCTATTGATTAATGCATCAATTTGACCCTATCAATCTAAAGGTCAGAACTATCCAAACTATAAAAAAACGTTTTGTATTGCCACATGCTAGCATGCTCTATACACAATATACCACCAATTGTTGGCACGTCTTGACTTTTTTTCACTCAGGTTCTCCTAGCGGCAATAGTAATGGCTACCTGACAAAAGGCGCTAGTGTCGCACTGAAAATACTGGGAAGGAAGGCAGGCCGACATCCGTGATTACCTGTGAGCTCTGAAAATCACAACTTCAAAAAGAAAAGCAGCCAACAGAATGCGCTGTAAAATTATATTAGAACCAACGAGAAAGAATAATTCTTTTAAATTAAGGGGTAGTCTGTTCATTGGTAGGCTAGCGTTCTGAGCATTGGAGCTTTAATACAAAACTCATCCACAACGGTCCTCCTACACTGACAGCACAAGGTGAGTAAACTGCATAAGCAGTTCCATTAAGGGTCTTGTTTAGAGTTATACATGAAACGGCAGAAATCGCAGGCACCGAGTTATTGCTTTTTGCCTACATTTCTTGATATCGAAATGTACTGTTACAGTAATAAAGGATTCTCATTATTTAAAGCATTCTGCCTCAAATCTAAGTAAGGTCATCCTTTTCAAGCCACTCCCATTAAACTATTTTGGCGTCAGCCTAATCAGGTTTTCAGCTGGCATACAGAGGAGATTCACAGGGTCAGCTTGCACATAACAGTGCATACATCTAAAGAGATGGTTGGATCTTGTGGAAGCAACATATCACACACTGTACTCTGTGTAATACAATACAAGAACCAGGATCTCGGCGGCTTCAGAGGTGAGAAAGGATTAAGGTGCAAGGAAAAACACAAAAAGGTGGGACTCTAATGGGGGGGGGGGGGAGCAAGAAGCTCTCCTTCAATAAACCCTTTGACAACCCATATCAAAGCAAAGGAAAAGACACATGAAATGTCCCATTATGAGGCCCCAATACTGCACAGGCAATGGGGTTACACACATGCACCAATGAGGCTCCCTTGGTGACCACTCTTCTTGGTCACACAATCTACTAATCAGTAAAGGATGTCACATTCCCAGTAATCTTCCGGCATGATGCACCTTTGCTATGCAGACACACTTTACTAAAGATTAATGGTCAAGATCCTGGAAGAGCACCAACTGAATAATAGATCTCTCGCTCATGGGCACAGTGTCATATTCTTTTATTGCATCTAGGAAATGTGAAAATTACCTGTTCCATGACATCAAGTTGAGAGTGCTCCGTCTCAAAGAGCTTGACAAGGAGCTGCAGGACTTGGGGGTGCAGAAGAGGGTGACAGGTGCTGATCTGTAGAAAGAATACAGGGAAGATGGTCAATGCTTTGCTCTTCTACTTTATACATAAATCACAGTATGAATGCGGTCTCTTCCCCGACACTCATCATTAACATGCAGCACAGTAAGGCAGCACAAAGGATCTTTCTGGGTGTCTGTAAGGGAAAAGCTACCTCCAAATCAACATAGCTAACTGAGGGTTCCATGTTCATTCTTCACCGGTTTCTTTCCGCAGCATTTTTTGCCGGAACTTTTTTGCACCAAAAAAATAATCGAATCATAAAAATGTTTTATTGGGGTTCAATCCAATCCACCCTCCACTATTGTTTATGCCCTATACACCAACCCACCCTACCCCTTCCTTATATGGCCCCCCACATTTTTCGATTCTTTTTTAGCAAAAATTCGGCAACATTGCTGCAAAAAAAGAAAACGGGCGATGATTGAACGTCGTACCCAAACGGAGATATGGATCTATGTAATCACTGCGCCCACGAAAATGCTGAATCGGACATTTCAGAATTAAAAAATGGCGGCACGCAGTGTACACATAGTGCAAAGTTAGCGTGTCGGGATGTTTTAATCTTGTCTTCATGCCGGAGGATGTACCAAAGGTGCCGCCTGCGAGACATCTGCCACCTCCCTCCATGCTTTACCGGGAAAGCACTGTTGGCTTCCTTTGCTTTTTTTGGACCGTTACATCCCCACTCACTCACCTCTTTCCACCCGGCTCCTCCAGACTGTGTCCTTACTGTATTGGAATCTTTATTAACAACCCTTTAACTCCCAAACCCGTTTGCGGTAAGGATGCAGGGGACTGCCCTGCAACCCCCAGACCTGCCTCGCGCAGGATCGTGGCTACAACATTTTCGTTACTGCAATTTTCACAGTAAATTAAAGTGCGCAATAATTGAGCCTGTGAGTGAACTGGCCGACGACCAGAGTGGGGTCTAATCTGCCTTATCTATCTGATAGTTATTGTAATAGGTAACATTTTCCTTCTCACTGAGGGACCCGAAATGTATAGTAGCAGATTTTTCATAATATCGCTCATAGCCCTTGTGCCAGTTCTCCAAAATCAATACGGCCATGTACCATGACTTGACAGCAATACATTCAGTAGAAGACAAGCACAACGCTGGATCAGTCCTGTGTCACAAATTTGCAAAGCTCCCAAAATAATGTTATCTTCAGTACCAACTCCTTAGATTGCTCTTTCTGCTCTGTGGCAACTCCGGCACTCGGAGGTTCTCTTTCACTTAAAACATTCAACTCAGCGTTACATGGCTGTATTAGTGGAGTGAGAAGAATACATTTCTTCCCTCCACAAATTATAGGGTATTCCTAAATTGGACAACCGTTTTCTGGGAAAAGTCCCAATATATCCACTGTCTGAAAACTTAAGGAGCCCCTACACAACGGCTTATTGATCAGGAGAAAAGGGGAGCAGGTGCAAGGGCATCGGTCAAGGTTTTCCTACCTTTATACTGATGCATTTCCAATTTCCTTTGACTAACTAATAAAGAACTATCATGCTTATGTATTAGGAAAGATTCACATTTATTTGAAGTTTTCCCTCGAGTTGTGTAACCCCCAAACGTTTTGCTACTGTTAAACACCATAGCCTGGCTTTGCCAGTGGAGCACAGCCTTCAGCTGCGCTCCACTGGGCTTTTCACCCACATTATTATGGGTAAACTTTTCTGTAACATGTTACAAGTGTACTTTACAGTACAGTTCACATGGGTCTTCCTGCCATTTCCAAAGTCCCTAGACACCCTCGAAGGATTTTTAGGAAAAAGTGCAGATGCGCATCGGACAGTGCTGGTGGCAGCTTATATTTTAATGTATTTTTAACCCTTTCTTGCCATGCAAACCGCACTTACCGCGGTTGGCACAGAAAGGTGGCCTGGATCCAAAATGGCCATGCCACGAGGTTATTTGTCCTGTCCTTTGGCCATCTTGCCCCTTCACCTTCCCCAGGTCAATCGGACCCGGGTCAGTCCTTATTTGGGCATGCATTCTCAAGCGAAACGCAAAGCTTTTGCGGGTTTCTGCATGCCTTGTGTGCGTGCCCCCAGGATGTGGGCTGGACTGTCTAGTTGCAATCCACATCCTGGGTGCCAGAGAGTCTGGTGTGCTGTGAATGACTGGGACCACCGTGGTCCGTGAATGGTCTACGTCTGGTCTACCTGTATGTGAGCAGATCTCCCATTGGGTCCTCTTCGTTTTGGCACGAAGGAGATTCTGGATAAGAGGGCTCCACACACCCATACTAGGTCGATCTTGACTTCTCACTGAACCTAGGATAGGATCCAAGCATCCTGAAACTAAGAAGCCGAGTCGAGGAACCGCTGGTGACCCACTGGAAGGTTTGTAACCCTGAGCCCGCTGGACCCCTCTGCATCTTATCGAAATAGAAGAGCTGCGAAGACGCTTCGACCCATTAGAATAGAGGGACCAACTATTCTCAGCACCTTCATCAAACCCTGCAAGTAAGCCTTCTTGGAAGTGTCCCTGGGCCACCTAGTGGGCTGACCAGCTTGTGCAGGACATTTGCTCTGACACTGCCGCCGTTTGGAGGAGACCATTGAAACTAGGTACATAGCAAGCTCTGTGTTCACGGCACACTCATTCCGAATTTCGCACACTTGGCATTCCCAGGTCTGGAGTAAAGCGAGCAACCGAACCGGTGTACACGCGCGGTTACTGTGTCGCCGAGCCGTGTGACAAACTTTGCAGGTGCCTTGCTGCTGTGCCCTGAAGCCTGCTACAGTGAAACTGGCCTGATCCATCTACCAGGAACGGAGAAATCGCCACGGTCCCATTTGGGAATCAATGCTGTAACTTCGCAGCTGATAGCCGCAGAGCCGCACAATTGCCTCATTTTAACCAGCAACCGAAGTGGACTCGACTGCCGAAGTTTGATCCTTAGTGCGCCGAAGGAACGGGGCCGGCGAATACTAGCAACCCTTACCGGTGGTCCCTAGCGCATCCACCCACTTGTACGCACAAGTGTCCCCTGAGGGCCACTCTCCTTTTCACAGATAGCCTGAGCTATCGAACCATTCCCAACTCCTGGACGCTGTTCTGCCCTTTTGGGGAGACCCTCCACGAATAGTGGGAACTATTCTGCATCACCTCACCCACCTTCCTGAGCTACTACGGACCCTACAAGAGACCACGTTTTTGCCCTTCTGCACTACCACGTGCGCCAGCATTGCAAGTACATTTGAGCAATAGGCTCCATTGGACTGCCTTTCAGTTAGGATTTGATTACTGCAGAATTGCCTAAATACTATTTAAACTGCTTGCTCCCTTTCCTTTTTAGGTTGTGGACCCATTTCGTGCATTAACCCTTTAGGCCACCTGGTCTTGTATACATGTATTGTAATAGGATTCTGTTGGTTTAAAAGTATTACTGTTGATAATTACTGTGCGTTGAAACTCAAAAGGCCTTGAATACATTTATTTGTATTTTTAATATATATACACCTGACTGGGAGTGAATTGTAGTGTCCTTTACTCTGTGTGCTCATTGAGGTCTTTCAGTCACCCTCACCCCTTCCGAGAACTAGTCTTGACCGCCGCAAATAAAGGACTAATGTGTCTGTGTTAAAATGTAATTAAAATAATAATGGAGTCAGACTGGTGCACCCTATAGCCAA
Organism: Ambystoma mexicanum; assembly: GCF_040938575.1. Classification (NCBI taxonomy): domain Eukaryota; kingdom Metazoa; phylum Chordata; class Amphibia; order Caudata; family Ambystomatidae; genus Ambystoma; species Ambystoma mexicanum. Next base: position 385,118,574 of record NC_090925.1, read on the forward strand.
TGCTACCTTGATTAGACCTGCTTGTCCAGAAGGTTACCCTGTTCCAATAAACTAGGCTGGCCTTCTGAACCTCTGCCCACACAGCCAGATTTCAGAAATCCATTTTAACATTATGCATTCAGTGAGCTTTCTATTCTTATAAAATCATGGGAGCTGAATGCATGGGAGCTGCGGTTACCTTTCAAGCATCAAAATAACTTCATGGCTATATACGGTCCGACCCTTCCTTAGATTCCAAGTTGGAGGGCACAGAGTAGCCATAACCAAATCTGGCCGAAGGTATGAATGGGTAAATGGGATTTGCTGCTGAATCACTAGCTTGAATATTTGCCTGGGAAGAAATCCGGGAAGTTTGAAAGTGGCCAACAGCCCAATTGGGTGGCTGTCAGACATTTGAATGGTGCGATGTACCCGCTTCGAAATTTGAGGTGCATTCAGCTCCCATGATTTTATAAGAATAAAAGTACCTGACTCAAATATTTGTCAATCGTTGGGACTCATCCTGAAGCAGTCGAATACGTCTGGCACCTTAGAGGTTTGTGATAATTGACTCTTGGCAAGTAAGAATTGGTGTGCTGTGTGTATGTGTAGAGTTGAGGTGGTGAGTGAATTTATGGCGGGCTGTAACTTTAAATGTTTACCCCTGATCCCAGGAAACACAAAGTACTGCTGGGTTCTGCACATATCAGCATCTTCACAACAGGCAACCACACTGGTGCTTCCCTTTCCTTGACTCAACGAGAACAGCTGGGTTACTTACTACCAATGAATAGCACCTCTTGGACTCTACGCAAATAACCTTGTTTCTGTAACTCTAGATCTACTATAGAACGCCCCGTTTAAGAAAAGCAACTTAAGATCATTGAGACATTGCCTGCACCACTTGAGCCAACACATTTCAGCTGTCCAAGAATTCTTACACATACTGCGAGCTACATGGTGCAAAAAACGATTCTTGAAATGCAAGATTTTAGATTAGATGATATTTTGATTTAAAAAAATATACTGTCAACAACAAGGTACAGCCATGACAGCTACATTTGCTTCTACTTATGCAAACGTTATTGGAAACCTTGAAGTACAAGTGTATAAATATCAGCTAGAATACAAGCGCAACCCACTAGTCTTTTGGTGACGCTTTATAGACTACAATTTGATTTCACCATCTTCCTCAATAATAAAAATCTCACATGCACCAGAGAAGGCGACACATACCAAATACACTTCTTGGATTTACAGAGCTCCATTGAACACTGTGTCCTAAACATGCCAATTTACTGAAAATCAACAGGCAGCAATAATTATTTACATGTTTAAAATCCCAGCATACAGCCTCAGGAATGACATTCCCTTTAAGCTAAAGGAACCATGTTTCATTTCAAAATGCAGCCTTTGATAAGTATTACAAACTTAGACCGAAGCAAAAGTGGTATATTGATAGTATGATTTCACAATTAAAAACTCTTTCAAGAACATTTCCACACAATTAATAATAAGCATTCACAGTAACCATTTGCAGCACATTGGAAACCGCAATGTGCTGGTTTAAACCTAGATATATTCAGATGCAGGGGAGTAGAGCATACTAGACTCCCGACAGGGGTGAAAAAACACTAGGACTACGGCAAAAAGAAGCCAAATGAATATGTACTGCGAGAGACAGAATTGGGAATTAATCAGAATACAAAGTTGGAAGTATTTCATAATTTAACTAATCTTGTTGCAATATAATTGCCTCCATATCATTGTACATTTTTGTACAATTTTGTTTTACTTTACAAAAAAAGTCTCACATATTGGGGCATGAAAAACTGCTCCTTGATCAAGTTGATGCAACATTAAAGAAAACATTTTCTACAAGAGTTCATAAAATACACTATTTCCATTTAACACACTATATTGATTAATGCAACTTCTACCAAATTTGTATTTTTCAACTATATTTTCTAGACGACTTAGTAATTTACCCATTGGACATCGCATATACTTTGTTTACATTCTTAATTCAACACTTGAGTAGTTCTGCAGAGACAGTCCGTGATCTGCCCCCTCCAATTTCCTTTTGTTACCATTTTTGTCCTCTAATTGCTTATTTACAGCTGAGATGACATATTACTTTGGTCCGTAACCTATGCAAGATTGATAACAGTGAACAAACCCCTATACAATAAACTCTTTTAGGCAGCACACATTTCATTCCTGTGGTCATGGGGTTGTGCAGGGTATGTCAAATAGAAAGTCAGTAGGATAATAGTAGTATTATCCTACTGACTTTATTAAGTTGATAACTATCAGCTAATCTTAACTCAGACCTTTCTCTTTTCAATGTGGCAACTAGCAAAGCACAACTAGCAGACTGTTTTATACCTCTTGGGGTAATAGTCAGTCTAGCGCTTTTCAATTGAATGGTTCCCATCCAAAATGACTTACAAAGAGTACACAGACTGGAGAAGGGGACCATCTAAAGCTATGGATAGAGCTAGCAGTTGATCTCCCCTTATATTAGAAAGTGGCATCATTAAGAAATATTTTCCTTTATGGATAGAAACCTAAGCAAAATTGGGAGCAATAACGCTGGCAATAAGGTTTGTTTCTTTCCAGATAGCGTTCTTTTTCTGACCATTGCAACTGGTAAGAACCTGCTGATAATTAGTCATCCAAGTTCCTCAATCAAAACATTCTTTTTGTTCTTCAGACAATATATGTATTACAAAGTATTTATGGATTAACTTCTATTTATGAAATATAGTTGCATTTCAGGTCTTTGATTAATTTTATGGAGAAATATGCCTGATCTAATATTTCCCACTAAAACAACCCAACCTCAAAATCTGGGACACGAAACAGGCTGTTTCTAAATGGAATATTCATTCCAAAAAAAAAAATAAGTCAAGAAATGAATGGTGGTCCACTAACATTCAATGCTTAGGAAGTTACCCATAATATTCCACATAAATACAGACATTGCGTCAACATGCCTGCAGTTTTATTTCCAAGCCGCATATATTTTTCAGAGGTTTTTTTAATCGGTTTAGATTCACCTGCTTTGCACAGGCCGCAGTTGGTGCTTGATACAGCGTGTCAGATCTTGTTTTTTTTCTCTTTCGAATTTGAAAAGAGGCGCAGACAGACGTTCCGGTCATACTCTCCCTACTTGCTCCACGTGAACATGTACCCATGATCCCTCAGGTTGTCTTTTTCTGTCATTAGGCTGAAGGTTTACATGTGGAGTTAGGATTATTCTATAATTTTGTTGTGTTTGACAACAAAAGCTTTAGAACAGACTGTGGGAGTGAGACAGACCCGAACGAATCTGCAACTTCCGTCGAGGTCTACACACTGAGACAATCACAAATAGAACAAGTGACTGATGAGCTACAATCGAGGACTCTACGCAGAACGGCTGACAGTAGGGAAGAGTGGGGATGATCGTAGCACGTTAACGCAGGCAGTGTGTAGAATGCATCAATATCCCTTGGTTTCCAAATATAACTCCCTAGTTTCCCCTCTGCGTCCATGGAAAACATACCCTTTACATTCTGCCCAGTCTGCAATATCAAATTTCACTGGAAAGACATGCACTGAGTGTGCAACAGTTGTCTCCCACAAGACGATAGGGTGGAAAGATGTAAAGGTTGCCAGCTTTTTAAACCAAAAACATTGAAGGAACACAGATCAAAATGATGGGCTGCTTATGCCGTGCAGAAATAATACTCACAGGACAAGTAACCTGCTAAGGTTGAGGGTCCAGAGGTAGAAAAAAAACAGCTTCAATGTTGTGAATGAAACAGAGGGGTTTGTGATGGAGGAAGCATTAGCATATGGCATCCACAAGGCTGCCCATATAAAAACAAAGCCAACATCGAAGTCAAATGAGCCACGCAAAGTTTGGTACGGAAGCCTCTATGCAGGCTGTGAAGTTGAAGGTGGAATATAGTCATTCAAGTTCAAGCGTAGCCCATACGGAGTCTACACTGGAACATAAGTTGGTTGATGTTCATTTGAAGTAAAGGTCAGAACACTCTGCTTAGCAGACTAAACGTTCAGGCACACAAAACAAGGCTCATCGACTTTGGGTAAGCCAACACACAAAAGTCAGGGGGAGTATTCTCTTTTTCAGCTATGCAAAAAAGGGGATTACTGAACTCTCAAAACCAGATAAAAATATCAAATGAGGTGGAACAGACCACATTAAAACAATTTTACAAAATGTGGACCAAAGGACAACCTCAGACTACCATGGCCAAGAGGTCTTCCTTTATGGAATTCATGGAGCCTTATCCCTTAAAAAGAAAGCATGTTTACACTGAGGTAGTGTCCCTACTAAAACATTGCAAGACAGAGCTTGGGCAACTGGGTTAAAAGGATGTTTTTTCAGAAGTGGAGACTATTTTAGATAACAATCAAGGCATTGTCCAGAGGGATATCTTTACCCTCCCCTAATGTGGAGCCTCCACTAACCTCATCTTCTACTGATGACCAGTGCCTTTTGTGACGAATCGCAGGATTTAGTCATTTCTCACCTGGGGTAGCCTTTCCCTGTGACGCTATGGAAGTGAGGCCGCTACGCAATATCCTCCCCCTAGGCATAGAGGCAAGCAGGATCCCACCGGTAGAGACTCCTCCCCCCTTTTTTGGGGACAAGGACTCTTGTTTCAAAGAGGAACTCCCCAAGTACTCACCAACAACTTCTATCCAAAGAAGACAGGAAGAACAAATGAATGTTTGTTACTGCAGCGTAGAAACCTTAAATCCCTGTGAGAAGGAAAATGAATACAATACTGAGAAGAATATTGTCAGAGTACTCAGACACCAGAGAAAAGGGACTTTTACACTTGCTATGCAAGGCCCAGCTACGTGTCATAAATGGAGGATGAGAAATCCTGTCAGAGAAGCCCGGGGGGTTCGAATCAGCCGTGAAAGCAGTGCTGAACTGGACCAGGACATGTAGCTTCCAAGCGTGCAAGCAAGCGGTCGAGTGAAGGCGACACGAGAGAATACTGAAGTGGTGTGCCAGCTGTGTGTTTATGTGTTACTGTGAAGAGGTTCTGCCTTTGTGGAGCTCCGTATTCCTGCAGTGGGGCTTGGCTGATCTTTCAACTTGACCAGTCCTACTTCTATTGCTACAATCTGCTATCAAGAAATCCTAAACATACCGCGCAGGCGCGGAGCGCAGCGTGCCAGCTGTGTGTTTATGTGTTTGTGTTTTAGTGGACTAGTGGAGCAGTCTGTAGACTGCATATAAAGAATTGATTGCGCACCACTCCGGAACGGTAAGGCTTCTACATCAATAGCCCTACGTGTCTTTCTCATGAGATACTATATCAAAAATGTTCCTCGTGCCTGCTCCCGATGTGAACAACGACTTATATAGCTTTAATCTACGCTGTTTGAAGTGGAGGTCCCAGAGAAAGGGCCTCCAGTTAGTACTGTAGTACCCTATTGGAAATCTGGGTGTGCACCTTGATTAATGAATGCCTTTAAATAACTTTAAAACGTGCGCATTTACACCAGAATTGTGTCTCAATTGAAATCATTGTGCGCGACTCTAGGACATTGTTTGTGTGACTTTGGATACTCGCTCAACCTCCCTGGAGTCAGTTCGTGCTACGCTTCGATAAAGGATTTGGCTTGCCATGTGACTTCATTCGATTTATGAGTAGTAAAGCGGCATATTCATTGTTGTGGAAGCTTAACGCATGCTACGATTTAATGCGCCAAAGTCATTGAAGCCATCGCAAGATCTCTGATTACAGAGATATCCATTTACGTGACATTCTTACGCCTGCTCAAAACTTGGGGGTGACTGCGGGTCTCTGTGTCTTTGAGCCCCTGATTTGGCACTGTGTGACAATAAGCCCTATGTATAGGAACCAATTATTTTGTTCAACTGTATGGTTCTTGGTGTGTGAAGGTGACCGTGTGGCGTAATAGCCTGGGAGCCTTCTGAAACACTCAATATTGTCTGAATTTGGACCAATAATATTCTTACATCGGAAAAGTATTATTTGAATAAGGGTGACTGTGGGCCTCTGTGCCTTTGAACCCTGACCTCCCTTGTGCTAATTTATGAGAGCTATGTTCTAGTGACGTTTACATATTGAAACAATTTGGATGAGTTGGTTCATCTCTTTATTTATTGTTGCCCTCTTACATTGTTTAAACTATAATTTAAGTGTGCATGTTTAGAGGTTTATCTAAAATAGAAACAAGCCTTAGAAATGGTAAGCGCCTGACGGCAGTGGTGGACAAAAAGAACAACGGTCCTACAAAAAATAAAAATAGAGGTGCGATAGTATCTGATGTTACGCTCCTGGAAGTTCATACTGAGCAGAGGATCCGAGAGCTCAGTATGAGCTCAGTTCATTTGCTACACCGTCAATAATACAATTTCTATCGAAATTGCCATATAATGCCTCTGTTGCACATACTGAAGAACAAGTTAAATTATTTAATGTGATATAGTATGAAAAATAAATTCAAACTTTACACATATATCAATAAACATTAAAAATGAAAATCTTACATATAAAATCTTGCATCTAAACTCATCCTACCAATATTTAACACCACATACGGCACAAATCTGAAATCTAAAATCCAAACAAGAGGGGTGGGAATTGTGGTAGGGGATCAAGATAAACATAATTGCTGATACAGCCTTCATATTATTCAAAACTAGTATTTGGACAGCTGTGTCAAGTATAAAAAGCCTCTACAGATCGTTACCCAAACGTCAATGATAGAGTTTGCTCATTTTCCCACTTCATGTTCTATCTGTTGCCAGACATTATACAGGGCTATGAATAGATGCATGTTCGATGTATTAGTGCAATAGCGCCAAAACATAAGTTTGGGTATAGATAGCGGATCATGCACAAATTCTCCCAGATAGTGGACAATAGTCTTCTTAATTGCTCTACATTGCGTTAATACGTGTCTTGTCGTCTCCAGGCATGCAGGAGATTTGCACACTCGGCAAATTCGCTCTGCTGCAGGTATGTTTTCCCTTACTCCTATTCTAGATAGGGTGGGCAGTTGTTCCAGTCTGAATAAGATGATGAAACGGCGGAGTCTTCTAGTAGGGCATAGGAGAAGATAGTCCTGTGGTTTCATGAACTTGTATACTCTAAGTCACAAAATGATAGGATTTGAGAGATTCCAAGTGGGCAAAGTTCTCTAGCCAATCCCATAGGTCTACCTTTTTCCTCAGGGCATTTAGCATATCTTTGGTGACAGTTGCCTCTCTGTGCATCCAGCCAATTTCGTTAAGAAATTTACCCATATCTTTGTATAGGGATGCCGTGGTAGATTTTTTGTCTAATTCCTGATGGAGTGTCCCTAATAGGGCATTAGGGGAACCAGGTAGAAGCCAGCTCTTCTTTTTAGTACCATGGCCCTGAGTGAAGGAAGACCTAGCTCTAGTCTTATCAGAGCCATAGGCACCCCCGGTGGTAGTCCCAGCATACGTCGCCAGAACTTTCCTTCCAGTACTTGTAACCATGCCAGATTCATCGTCAGCAGTGACTCCAGGCCATAAATGACCATTGGGGCGAAGACTTGCATGTAGAGATGGCGAGTTCCCCACATAGTAAAGCCCCCTTGCTTGTTGGTAAAGGATGCTATAAGCGAGATCACTTGGAGGGCCCTGTTGTTCCGATCCTGTTTGCAAAGTGTGTAATCGCCTAGGGGCTCTATCTCCACTCCAAGATAGCGATAAGAAGGGGCATACATAATTATCTGTTCATGTACTATCAGGTTCACACGAGTTGTTCTTTTCCTAGTGAATCTTAATACGTTGGTCTTCTGCAGGTTGATGGTCAAACCATTAAGCTTGGCATATTCCCAAAGGACATGTGCAGAGCGTCTGAGGGCGCCAACAGTGTTATCTAGAACTACCAGATCGTCTGCATATGCCAGGACCACGCACTTTTCCCCACCAAGTTTTGGAGGACAATTATTTGCCTCCGCTAGTGTCACAGGAATATCATGTACATACAGATTATATATGAGGGGGGCTGTTACACAGCCTTGCTTCACCCCTCTATTTTGAATAACCTTATCGGTTGAGTGCCCCTCCAAGTTAAGTTGGAGGCTCACCATGGTATCTCGATGTAGTAGTTTGAGATAATATAACAAACCTATAGGGCAACCCAATGCTTCTAGTTTATTCCAAAGCCTGGCTCTAGGAATTGAATCAAAAGCGGCCTTGAAATCAATGAACATAGCATACAATGGTGGCTGATCTTTGCTGAGTGCTCTCGTACGTAGTATGTCCATTACAAGAAGATTATGTGCTGTCGAGAACTCCCGTCTAAAGCCACATTGAAATCTGCTAAGTATTTGCTTAGCTTCCACCCATTTATGCAGTTCGCTAAGCAAAAGGGAAGCAAAAAGTTTACCCGACACATCCAGCATCGATAAAAGTCTGTAGTTGTTAGGGTCAGTGCGGTTACCTTTTTTATACACCGGGATCAAGATCGCCGTTTGCCAGGTTTGGGGGATTTCTCCCCCTGCAAATACCTTATTGAAGAGTATAGAGAATAGTTCTGCTCAGAAGGCCGGGTTACTTTTTACAACCACGTTCGCCAGCCCATTAGGGCCAGGGGCTCTGGAGGACTTGAGGATCATAATTTTTTTGAGTATTGCCTCCGAAGAAATATCGAATAATTGAGACATCGATGGTTTTTCCGTGGTCCTATTTGCCGCCTCCTCTTCTTCCATATTACGGTCTAGTAGGAATTTTTCCCAGACTTTCTTGTTTATTGGGTTAGTCATTGCGCCTTTGACCTTGGTTCTATTTTCGTTCAATAACGCCCATATGCTTCTCGAGTTTCTGGAGCAGATAGTTTTGACCAAACGTTGGTAGCCAGTATTCTTCTCTATCGCCTTAATACCTCTCACCTCCGACCTATAACAGTTTTTAATTGATCTTAATTTCTGTTGATGTCGAATTATCGTGATATTCTGATCTTTTAGGCTGCGTATCTTTCTTCTCATTTCTCTTTTAGCATCTCTAATTTTCCTATTATAGGGAAGTGGCACTTTTCCCTCTTGTATGACATAATTCTTTTTGGTTGCTGCATGTAGGCCTGAGAATCTGGATATCCACTCTTCAATTTCATTGGCGGACATAGTGTGAAAGTCTCGCCCACTGTCCACCAAGGCGCCCTTTAGTGTTTCTGTGGCCGCTCTGACATTCTTTTCAGACCAAACTATTCTGGTTCCTGTGCAGTTAGTTGCAATACTTCCAATGTTTATCTTGGGAGTGTCAGGATACTGGGTCCTGAATGAGCATAGTACTGCCGCATGATCGCTCCAGCTATTGGACTTTACCCACATATCCGCCACTCTTGTCTGCATAAGGGGGCACATGAATACATAGTCCAAAGTGCTCCTTAAAGATCCGTTAGACCAAGTGTGTGTCCCCGGCCTATCACTCATGGTGCGGCCGTTGATCATCGCCAGGTCCCAAGACTTGAATAATTGCAGCCAACCCAGACCTTCCTTTTCTCTTTTCCCATGGGTCATTTTACATCTAGTACTCAGGGCAGGATTAGTGGATATACTAGTTTTATCTTCCATATGACAGTTAAAGTCCCCCACTACCATTACTGCGGTGTTGTTTGATCCTAGTGACCAGGAAGACAGTAGATCCTGTATGGCTTCTTGCAAGGACTCTCTTATACCTGCACCAGGAGGATTGTAGAGGTTAATAAGCAATAGCTTGCCACTTCCCTCTTCTTGAGGGTACGTCACTTCTACTGCCAATAATTGGTCCTCCGCTCGGCAACGGATTTTCTGCGACAGAATCGTATTAGAAACTCCCGTAAGTAGACCCCCAAAAGGACGTCCTATACTTCCCCTCTGTGCCAGTGATTGATGTCAAGTTGGATGTCATTCATTACACTCTTCCCCTACCTCTTCTAATACTGATGTAAAAGTATTGTATTTAAGCGACCTAAATGGTACTGATCAGTGCGTGGAAAATGGCAAGAATAACGGTATTGATTATTCACATGAGATGCCCTCACCTGTCGAAACTTTAGGAAATGGAGAGATTGCTGATGTCTCTATGTTGGCACCAGTGATTATGGCGGAGTTAGACATGCGTTTATGTCCATTGACAGGGCCCTCTACGCCCGTTTCTACACCAAGACGACAAAGATTTTGTGCATTTACACACTAAAAAAGAATGTGAAATATGCAGCAATATAGTTCTGGAAGTTAAGCCTGTGTTGGGAAAGTTTGTAGTGGCAGATGTGGTTGTTCATCCTCCTCAGTTTTTGGAGATACCAAAAGATTGGGGTGACAATGCATATGAAGAATTTGATCCTTTACGTATTTCCAACACTGGTAACATAGATAATTCATCTAGGCCTAAAGGAAGAGGGAATATATCTCAAAATTTGACTGATGAAACTATGTTACATCTTAATGAACAAAATTGTCATACCTTCCCGGTTATAACACACATTTTGAATCTTCTGGACAAGGGCCATGAATACACACACTATGCAATTAAAGAAATGAAAAGCTCTTCGGCTGACATTTTGGGAAAGTTAAATACAATAGAAGGGTTTATGTCTGCATATGAAGGTATTGCATCTTTCCAGGCCTCCCTTCATGTAAATAAACCTACTGACCTTTCTACTCATTCTTCTGCTAATAAATACTCGGGCATCATGATAACTCAAGCAATAGAGACTATGTTTCGAGTTACCAAATCAGGGTGTATTTGTGAAAAGAATTAAAGTATGAGCATACCTTGTGATACATACTATCCTTCTAAAGATGAGATTGAAAAAATTGACCTCATAAAGTTAGCTAAGTTACACCATGAGAGATTAACTACCTTAGAAGATTTAATGTTAAGCGAAAGGATGATACCGAAATTATCCAAAGATTCTTCGCATAAGGAGCAAAAAGAAGGTCTTTATGTCATTAAAGAACCTCTTACTCCGGATAGTCCCTCTGAACTTGTTGAAATGATTGACAAACAAGAAAGTTAAAAAAAAGGAAGAGGACATAGTTATCTCTAATGTAAATGAGGCTGAATCAGACCCAGGATGGAAATTTTTTATGTCTAAAAAGGAAAAGAAACATCAAAGAGCAATTAAACGTGAAGAAGAAATAAGAAAACGAACTGTCAGCTTATCACCTAATAAAATTGAAGAGAAGCAAAAGAGCTTACTGTTATGGAGAATTCTCTCTTTAGGCTGAATTTCCTAACCTAGTGAGTCCCCCAGCAGCTTTGCTGGATTTCTGGAGTTTGTTTTTTTCTCCTGCCAAGAGTGAGACTCTTTCTCCCACTCTTGGACATGATTTATGGTGTTCCTTTGACTGGTAATGTGTTTTATGGGCTATGGGGTCCTTTACTCCATAGGGTCTCGTGTTTTTACTAAGTGTGTTACACAGCACCCTCCGTGCAGTGACACAGGGGTGTCATAGTGACACCCCACCATAGACTCCATACCCTGGGACCGACTACTGTCTCCCAGGGCATGTAAAGTCACCATTGGCTTTACTAGTCTTAAATTGTGAACAGAACCAGTACAAACCATCATATTGTGGAAGTACTGGTAGGGGTAATTAGATTGCCCCAGAGTCTGTTAGTCGAGGGGGCACGTCTCCGCCCCCCCTGATCGAGTTTTGGCTGGTGGCAGTGGATACTACTTTTTATATTCGACCGCGAATATATCCCTATGGGATTTTCCCATTGTTCGAGGCTACCAACTTTAATTATCTAATTCCCATAGCCTCGAACATACCACCGTTTTTTTTATTTAATATTAATTCGCCGGTTGGTATTTTTTGGCAGGACTCTATTCTAAAATGGCATTTGTGTTCTCTTCTGTGACTCCAACCCAAGTCGAGCCCTTTGTTCCACTTTTTGGCGGGTTTCTCCACAGAAGCCTCCAAAAGTGGTGCCACTCTGTCTCGGTACCACAGGAGGTGTGGGAGGGGGTTTAGGCACCCTGGACTGAGTAACCTTGGTAACTCAAGTCGCACGCTTGTGTGATTGGCCCAAGTGGTGAGCCGGCCGGCTCATCCCTTAGCATGTTTGATTGACAGCTAGGCTGAGTGAATGGGGGTGTGCTGCATAAAAGCAGGGCTTTGGGGACTGGAACTTCAGAAGTCGTCACAGGACCGGAGAATCCGACGAGGGAGAAGCTGAGCCGACCTACCACGACAACACCACCGGTGGAACCCTGCGGGACCGACTCACCACTTCCCGACGACAGAGAAGATCTCCCGGCTGGAGAGGCTTCTTCCCCTGACTGGTGGGCACAACCAGTTTACCTTCTCTTCGCACCCCAGATCAGCTTGTGGTCGAATTGCCCGTGCCAAGCACCCCGGCAACGGATAGCCACTTACCACTGGACCATGAATCAAAGGACTGCTCCTTTTACCTGAGAAACTCTGCGGCTGGTTTCTTCCCTGGCAGTGCAACGGACTCCTGTCTTCCTCCCCGACGAGATCCTGTCTTCCCCCGGACGAAGCACCGACTTGCATCCGCTGCCAGGAACAACTGCCCCCGCTGGAGTATTCTCACCACTTTAAGGTACTGTGTCCGCCAGGCCTCCCTTTCTAAAGATTGCTACAAGGTAATAATAATCCTTTAACCTTCTGGACTGGGCTGGCCGCCTTGACCTTCTAACTGGTCCCTTTCTTTGGTCCAACTCCTTTTTGAACCTTTTCAAGACTTTTGTGCACTGCAACCGTGTGACCTTGGACATATTTCGTTTGATCCTCTTAAAGTGGATCCAGCCTATTGAACTCTAACTTCACGGTTTTACTTTGCCTTCCTCTCTTGTTTTGTTCTTGTAAAAGTGTTGGGACCTGTTTCAATGTATTCTCTGCTTTTCTCTCCCTTTTAAACCGAATTATTAGAGTGCCATCTGCATTAAGCGCTCACCGCTGTCTGAAAATAAGTGGGGCTTTACTTAAGACTCGTCTAATATTCTTCTAAGGGAGTGTATATCTTTTAGTGACCATGTGTTTGAATTGCTTACTATTAGTGCCTGTGTGTTTTTCTAGATGTGGTTTTAAATAATTATCTCTTTTTTACACCAAGCTCTGGTCAGTCTTTACTTGTTCTACTATGTCCTTTTGACCTATTGTGAATACTCTGTATACTGCCTAACTCTTCTTGAGGGAAGTCTGACTGCTCAGCCACAGCTACCAAGTGAATCTGTGTGGTACAGACTGCTACCAAGTAGGTTTACTGCCAAACACCTGTAGTCTTAAATCTTTTGCAGTGGTCCCAGAGGGAACTGCACAGGTTTCTGCCTAACACCTTTAAAAAAAGATAAGAAAAGTAAAGTAATATTGAAAAAGATGCCTCAGGTAAAAGATCTTGACCTTAGTCAGCTTGAAGCTGAATCTCGTGTCCATCTTGAAGTGGAATCCCCTCATGAGCAAACTCAGATGGGCAACAATAATCTACATCAAGAGATCAGATTAGATATTGACCACAAGGTGGTGGAAGACCCTCAAGTAACAAAAACAACGAGCTTGAATCCCTTGTCTATAAAGGCACAGTCAAATAATATGAAACAAATGAACTTTCCGGGTTTTATCAGGTTATTAAAAATAAAACAACGTTTAAGAGAGATGGTTGTAATGGAAAAGAGGTGAATTAATTAAACTTAAAGGCCCTCAAACAAAAGTAGACCTAAAAAGTTGTAACATAACCTTGGAACACCATAATCCTAACAAATCAGACATCGACATTTTAGGTATTCAGACTAGAGTAGATACTGAATTACCTGATAATATGGATAAAGAGGACCTAAGGGAGCCTTCCAGTGACTCTGCAAAACATAAATCTTTAGAAGATCTGGGATATATTCCTCAACAACAGGGTTCTCGAGATGGGGGGAATCAGAGCACATCAGATGATACAAAAGAGAAACAGCTAAATGTTTTTGATTCACAGGGCAGTGTTGAGATTACGAAGGAAATGCAATTGGTTATCAGATGGAGTAGCGATTCACAAACACTTGGTAATGAGAGAATTAATCGATCGCACCTTCTACATATATCCCAAAAGATACCTACTCTTAGGAATTTGATTTCCCATGATATTGATTGGATCAAACTATCCATTTATAATAATTATAAAATGGTATGTAAGGTGCAATCCACTTTAATTGCAAAAATGTTATGGGAAGTGAAAACCTGGAGATGTTGGGCTATGAATTGCATGGTTTTGGAGATATGAATGAAGTGACCACATTTATAGAATTCCAGAAACCACATTCGTCATGTTCTCCAACTATAGGAATGAATTTGAGTTCTGATACACTTATTATACAAAATTTACTTAAGCAGCTTACTTCAGTAGTTAATGCCATCAACGGTTTGGCTGGGCTGGTAACACTATTGAAAGAAGTTGGGTCATCTAAACCGTTGCAAAGTCAATCATAAATCTTTTCCACTTCAATATTGAGCTGGAATTGTTGTGGTTTCAACAACTTACAGAAATGTATTAAGAATAAGATGCTACCACCCAATTCCAGTGTAATAATGATACAAGAGACAATGGCGCTGAATCCGATTAACATGGATGGCTTCATCGCTTTTAATCATCCCGCAAAGCGGGGCGAGTTTGGTCGTCCGTCTGGTGGACTACTTACGTTAGTAAATAATGCTTGTAAAATGGACACAAATTTGATTTACTTATTGGATGCCTTATTACTTATTGAAATCACAGTTGGCACTACCATGGTAATAATGATTAACTTGTATTGTAAGCCGAATGTTGGACTATGTTTTAGCACTATCAATGAATTAGATGCGATGTTGCAGAATGTCTTTCTGAGGAATGAGGAGTATGAGGTTATTTTGGGAGGTGACTAACTCTATTCTTAGTGATTCTGCTCCTGCTAACACAACCTTAGTAAGAAATGCACACATAGCCAGCGCAATGGAACAAGGGTACTACTGGTCGAAATTTCTATATAACTGGAATTTGCACATACTCTCACACGCCTCAGATCAGAAACAATGCACATGGTTTAGAGGTACACTATGTTCGAAGATAGACTACTTTGTGGTCTCCAAGCATTTGCTTAAAATAGCTATGGCCATTGATGTGAAATATATGTGTTGCAGTGATCACTTGATGCTGAATTTAAAGCTGAAAGTCGAATTGGAGTGTCATATGAAAATTATTCATCTATCATTTATTGAAATTGACAAACCTACAAAGTCCGTTAGATGGAACCCGAAATTATGTCGGGAATTTTCATATTTGGTAAATCGTGACATTTGGTGTAAAGAAATCACAACAGAATGGGAGTGGAATAAAAACAAGATTACACAATTAAATACAAATGTAATAAAAGGCCACTTGTTAACCTTGGCCAATGCCCTAAAAAACTGTACAAGTCCACGTGTATGTAAATTTAGTGTTCAAATGGCAGAAATCAAACGGAAACACATTTGGGACATTAGAAGGGTTACATTCTCCATTGAAGACCTTAAGGAGTTTGCAACTGTAAGAAAACAGATACAAAACCGTTGTAGACAGGACATCAAGGTGAGTAAGACCTCAACATTTAGCAGAAAATCAAAAGCTTATTAGTTTGTTATGCAAGCGTAAAATCAAGAATATCTGGGGTATTTTACGGTCGCAAGGCAAAACGACTCAACCTATTTTTCATGCAGCAATCTCTGCTAAGACATGGAATCAGTATATATTGCACAGATATAGGTTACCGTCAAGGTTTAAACCCATTAATATTTCTGATTTCACTAAGAGTGTAGCTGGTAAATGTCCCCGGACACTGGGTGATGTTATATGGGCAATTCATAAATTATCATACTCAAAGGCTACTGGCCCGGACGGGATTCCCTCCTGTGCATTAAAAGATGATCCCCATTTTTGGGCAAAAGTGATTAAGCCTATTTTTGACTAAATTTTTGAATCTAAGAGTATTCCACAATCGTGGCTGTCTGCCATAATTGTATCTATCCAAAAAAAGGTCCAATTGACAACCCAGTGAATTTCCGTCTGATATCCTTGATTGACGTGCCAGCTAAGGTTTTCGCTACTCTTTTGTTGAGGGAACTAGAGATGTGTGTTACCAGTAAGCAACTACTATCGAAATACCAGGTTGGATTTCGAAAGTCAATGGGAACTACACTTAATGCTACAATTCTTGCTCACTTGCTAGAATCTTCCCTTTCATCTAACTCGGGGGCTGTCTATATGGCATGTTTGAACCTCTCAGATGCCTTTGACAGCGTCATAAGGGAGCGGTTATTGAACAAGCTATCAAGTTATGGGATACCTAGTCATATAGTAGCGCTTATTGCACTATTACATTCTAACACGTCCTACATGGTGTGGATTAAACAAGACAGAACAACCACAGATGCTATCACCACAGAGATAGGAGTTAAACAGGGATGCCAACTGGCAGCTATATTGTTCAATCTTTATATATGTGATATCGATAAGTTGTGGGAACAATTGGTGGTTTTCCCTGTGAAATTGGGTGATACCCGAATTAATTGGTTAGCATTCGCTGATGACATTATTTTGTGTGACCGTATTCCGTATGGGTTGCAGAACAAATTGAATGCGTTTTACGTGTATGCAAAAAGTAACAATCTTGCCATTAATGCAAATAAATCAAATATAATGGTATTTGCCAATAGGAAAATGGTATGCAGATACACATGGAAGATGAACGACATGGTCATTCAGCGTGCGCTGAAAATCAGGTATTTGGGGTACACCGTATGGGATTCGAACTATTTTGCAATGTGGAATACCAATTTGATCCAGAAAGCAATTCCTCTCATTTCACAGATGAAAGTTATTACAAATATGCAAAGTGTTCCCTTAAACCTTTGTTTGAGTTCTACACCTTAAAAAGGTTGAAGCTGTCTTACTGTATGGTTTAGATCTGTGTATTTTGGACTTAACGATACTCAATAGGATCCAAGGGAAGAGATGGAAAGAGGTGTTGGGTTTGCCTAAATCATTGCCTAATTCAATTATAATTCATTAATTTGGGTTGAATTTGTTGGCTTCTAAATTGTGGTGCCGTAAGCTACTGAACTATGGCAAAATGTTAGATCCTCCTGCTAATTCTTTGTATCAAGATTTCTCTAACATGGTTATAAAGCGATACCCGGTATCAATTCATCGATATGTTATGAAGATGCAATCACTATTAAAAATGATATCTATGGGTCATAAGGAATTATACGAACGACCGAATGTGGTAAAAAGGAAATCTTTCCAAATGGACTGGGCCAACACGAACGAGCTCAACGCAAAATACAAATGTTTCAAAGATCAATATTGTTTCTTCCAGAAACAGCTATCAATATTGCAATTTTTGCTTATTTTTCCATATTCAAAAGCAAGGAATTTGTATTTGAGATTTAAACTAAATCTGATACACACAGCAGAAAGAACCAAGTATTGGTCCAAAGACTGTACTCTCAGAACAAGTGTGTTGCAGATTTTGTTGCAACAAAGATACCAGAGTGTCTTAAACATCTTGTGATATATTGTATACATCTTGAAAATGTTTGAAGTTTCCACATGGGCAAATATTACAACAGCAGTTTGGTATACTCTAGAGAGTTGTTATGGTCACAATGCATGTGGGGAAAATCTCAGATGTTCATACTTGCACTAACACGCTTTATTGCAGTTTTTGAGGAAAAAAAAAAATTCGGCTTTGTAAACCCGCTTCTTTAAACGATGTAAAGTTATAATTGTTGATTTTGTTTCTGTGATGGTTTTAAGTTTGAAGAGATTTTTTTTTCTAATCGATTTCACTCATACTAGGGGAATATGATGTATGTATTTTATGAATATGATGTTTGCGTTATGAAGTATTCTGATGAATTCTAAAGAACAAAAACACAAAACAAATGTTTTTATTGTTTTAATGTATTTGTAAAGGTGTATTCCACCAAAAACAAATAAAGTTATGAGGAGAATAAAGTGAGAAAAGCTGAGGGAAGGAAACCTCACATAGGTTACTGAGTCCTAGGGGGTGGCGTGACCGAGTCTCGATGGACTGCTAAATCCAATAACGACACCAACAACAGACCACAGCAGGCATAGAGGAAGAGAGAGAGAAGCAGGGAAGTCAGAAGCCAATCTGACGAACCGAAGCAAGGATCCCATCCTGATTACAGGTCTGGTGACACTAACCCCAAGTGAGAGGTAACGGGGAAGGTGGGAGACCAGCGAGTGATATTGAATATAACAAACATAATAATCATACACTTGCCAGTGAGGAAATCAACGTAATATTCCCTATAAGTAGAGTGGGAAGTCATAAGGACATTCATACTAATGAGAGAACAATAAAGAATCAAGGGAATCATTACTGGTACCTTCATACTCATCCCAGTAGGGCCAAAGAAGTAAAGTCAACTGATAATTGTTATTGGAAACTTCATATTTGTCTCAATAACTATCGAGTGAAAGAGAAAGGGAGAGTTTGTTTGAGAATCCTTCTAGCTGGCCCAGCCAGGGGAAAGAGTGGACATAGTGTAAAGAAGAAACACCAATTGTGATTAAAAAAAAGAGCGTTAGGGAAATAACCTCATCACAAGGGGGAAAGCAAGGTATCATGGACATGATGGAGAAACTGAACTGAAAAGCACAATTTCTGAACTGTACGAACTGATCAAGAACTACCTAAGAAAGACTTATATTGAAAAAAAAAGGGGCAGGAAAGACCTCTATGACCCTGCTCTAAGAGGAATTACCCTACCCAAATCCCAAAACTAAGGATCTGTCTGTCAGGATGTCAAAATTGAAACCATCCCTGTGTCCAAAGTTCTAGTCTGACCCTCACACTATAAACTACACTATAAGGTGAAAAGGAAAATGTCTAACCTTGGGTGAAAGCAAAAAGAGTTTGTACTGGAAGAGCTCCAACATAAATGTTCTCCAAGGTCAAAGAGCATTGGTTCCAGTGGGTAGTTCCCCTTAATACAAATGATTCTTGTTCAAACAGTTCTTTGTCTCTTTCTTGGCCCACAACAATACTGTTATTTACAAAGCTGCTTAGCGCCTTGTGGTTCCACTTCTTTCAAAATATCCTTCTTGATTAGCAAACACAGTTCTATATGTTTTCTTGTGACTTCCTGTAAATTTGCATTTGGCTGGTATACTCCCCTGCCGGGGCTTCTTGTGTACACACGTACACGCACACGTACACGCGCACGCACACACACACACACGCACGCACGCACGCACGCACGCACGCACGCAGCTGCCTGGTTTATTAACCTGCCTGCACTTCTTATATTCACACGAGGGACCTCTTACTTCCACAGATGTGTATACCCTTTTTGGTATATTACATCTCTTTGATACATCATTCAATTTGTGATCCCCACATATATACATTCCATACACTCCAGTATGGCTGAGGTCTTTATTTGCAATTTGCGTCCTTGGTTTTCAATCAATTCGCTTTATTGCCTCGGTTTCTGTGGCTTTAATTGTAAGGGTTTGTACTTGGCACAGGCGCAGAAATACCCTGGGGTCCCCACTATGCCTGGGTTGACTCGCCGGCTTTGCTTGGCATTCTTGGTCACGTTCGTCGTACGCAGCAAAAGTATGCCACCTGCTTATCACTCCGGTCTCTCTCACAGCTTTACCTCAGCAGGCCTGTATCTATCCAGTTTCCGGTAGGTGAAACCCTGCTCTTCAGTTTGCGAACGCCCATGAGTCTTCCATTGGCTCCTGGCGTGTCTGCAGCGCTTCCTTTCCTCGGAGTGTTTCTCTGCTTTCTCACTGGCGAACCGCTTGGCTCCGCTACACCGGTTCATGCTTCCAAGCTCCACAAGCCTCACGGAGAGAGCAACGACTCGCTTTCGATCTTTAAAAGTCCTGCACACAGGTGCATTCCAAAAACAACTAGAATGCTTATTGAACTTGAGGCTCAGTTGGCTCTGCATTGTTCTTTCCTTCCTCCTCGTCCCAGTATTTGGGTGATTGTGGAAAAGAGTCCATTGATGTTGATTGATACAAAGTACTTTCAACAATTCTAAATGATGAGCCAGTTCCATGTGGTGGATAATTAGAACTGGAAAAGGTAGTCTTGGAGCTTTTACTTTTTAGACCAGAGATGGAAGTTTGGACGATAGGGTTTTGGGAAAAGGTTTCTTTATTTTCCAGGGGGGTGTAGATGGATGGCAATAGGCCATTAGGGCATTGGATATCAAAGGGTTTTCTTCATGGGAAAATGGGGGATACCATGTCTCATCCAATGTAGTCATGACATCTCCCCAGATGCTGTCTCCTCCCATGTGATCCTCACTCATATAGCCGCCCCTCCCCCCCCCCCCCCCGGGCCAGGATCAGGTAGCGGCTGCTGTCCCGTGGCCACATGGGAGGAGGTTACCGCTGACGGGCGAAGGGTGCTTGGGGGACAGGGGGAAAATCGGTGATGATTCAATTGGATTCATCACAAGTGACTGCTGAAAAGCAGACCGCAGGAGAAGAGGGGGGCCATTCTCCGGTGCCTAAATTGTTTTGATAGTGGTAGGGACAGAACAGTTAAGCTTTGGACAGAGGACAGATTTTCCTTTTGCACTCACAGACAACTGACAAGCACCCTAGTTAGTTTGTGCTAGGTAGGGAAAACCCATAGATTAGAGACCGTCAGGTGTTTACATCTTTTCATTTGGTTGAATAAAGAACTTCAATGGAATATATTGGTCTTTGTCCATCTACTGACATTCCGCACTCTACGACGACCTTCTAAAAAAGCGTGACATGTAGGTTTGGCTTTTAAACACATGAATTAGATGACACAGATTTGATCAAGACATTTTACAAAAAAAAGAAACAAATTACACAGTATATTCCATTGGCCAATCTATTTGAGGATTATCCAATATCAGCCAAGGCATTCCCAAAATAACTGAGGATGTCTATTAATTTCCTCCCAGTGTTTACCTGCTATTTCCAGCAGCACCAGGGACTCCAATTAATTGAAGCAGGATCTATGCTCCGACAGAAGTAAAATGAGTACCTGGCCTTCTTTTCGAAGAAATTCAAGCCAGTCAGAAAAAGAAATGTATGCAATTTCTGATCGAGAACCCCTAGCCCTCTGCCTGAAGAGAAAAACTTAAATTGTGAGAAGTTAAAAAAAAAAAAGTAGATCGGAAAGGTATGTCACCAGCAGATGTCGACAGAACAATTACAAAACTGGGTCAGAGGTGATCCTAGCAGACTGCTCATGGAAGGTTTCCTATATTTAGATACTACATTGCATTTACCCAGTGAAGACCCGAGAAAGGAAGCACTGAAACAATGTCATGATTCTCCTTTTGTAGAACATACAAGTTTTAGAAAAAAACATGAGAACTTCTGCGGTGCAGGTTTTGGTTTGAAGGCATGCGGGATGATATGCTTAATTGTGTTAAGAGCTGCAAGACCTGTGTGTTTCTCAAAACGGACATGTGACCAGCAAGCCTTTTGGTTCCCTTACCTATTCCACCTCACCCCTAGCACATAGTTATCAATGTATTATATTGTGGGTTTTCCGTTAGATAGAGGATGCAAAACAATTCTAGTGATCATGGATCTGCTAACCAAACCCAGACATTTTATACCGATCAAAGGGTCAGCTACTGCAACTTCATTAGCTCAAGCATTCTTGTAGAATGTAGTTCAGCTTCATGGACTGCCCAGTCAAGACATTTCAGATGGAGGCACACAATGTGTGTCAACATTTTGGCAAGCCTTTTGTAAGGTTTTGTGAATTGAAGTCAGTCTGCCCACAAGTTATCATCTGGAAGCAAATGCGCAAACAGAAAGAATACATCAAAAACTAGGGAACTATTTGCAGGGCTATTTAAGATCCGGAGAAATTGTGGGTAGAACTAGTGTGGTTAGCTCAAATTTGTTAGAACACAGCCGCAGTTTCTAGATCAATGTCGCCATTCTTCTTTAATCTGGGATTTCATCCCCAATTTCTACGAGATGGTATATTAGAAGAGGTCCTGAGAGAGAATTTACAGAGTGCAGTAAAGGCTTTGAAACAAAGTAAAGAAGGGTGTTCACCCAATACATGGCACTTCTTGCCCACCGCATTGCCGCTCTCTGGCCCAATTTTCAAGGATATGCAGATGACAACTCATTTTCCCTTCCGTCACCTCTTATCCTTCTCTCATGTTAGACTGTGTGCCACCAATGATCTCTGCCTTAATGCCAGTAAGACTAAGATTCTCCTCATTGGCACACCTGCCCGCTCCTTTTCCGTCACTCTCCAGCCGGCCTCTCTTGGCCCTCTTCCTGCTCCCACCTGTAAAGATAAAAACCTTGGGGTCATCTTTGACGCCACACTGTCCTTCTCTCCTCATATTTCTGACATCTCTAAGAAGTCACACTACCAGCTGCACCTCCTCAGAGGTATTCTTCCTTTCCTCTCCTTCCCCCAGAAGCTCTGGTTCTCTCTAAGATGGACTACTGCAACAGCCTCTTTCTAAATCTGCCTACCTCTATGCTCCGCCCTCTGCAACTCATCCAAAACAGGACTGCAAGACTTGTCCATGGCCTCAAGCCCAGTGATCGTATCGCTCCAGGACGGAAATCTCTGCACTGGCTCCCAGTGGTGGCGAGGATTGCGTTCTAAACCCTCTGCATTGTCCACAAGCTCTTCTGGGGCCTGGGCCCCAATACCCTCAACTCTCTTCCTAAATATCTTCCTTCTCAAGCTCTTCGCTCATCCGCCTCCAACTCCGTCAGGGTCAGTTGCTTCTCCAAGCAACAAGTTGGTGGCAGAGCTCTTTCTTCTGCTGGGGCCTCTCTCTGAAACCCGAGGAGAACCATCTCCGGAAGTACCTCAAGACCTTCCTCTTTGCTTCTGCTTTCTCTCCTCCTCTCCCCTGCTGATCTCCTGGCTGAAACTGCACTGGTTATCTGGCTACCCGCTAATCCAGCGGTATTCAAACTGTGGGGCGCGACCCCCCAGGGGTCCGCGGGTGCATCCCTGGGGGGCCGTGAGAGCTCAGCATGAAATATAAATTAAAAAAGCGATTTTTTTTAATTTTTTTTTTTTTTTTTAGATTGAAAGAAATGGACAGGGGTGGCTCACATGGTCGGGCTGAAGCATGAAACTGTCTCAGGCAACAATGAAAACGTGGCCCACAGTTGTAAATGGATATTCATTCCTTTAGTCACATGGGCCTCATTACAACTATGGCGGTGCAGTAACAATGGTGCCGGTAAGCTACCGGCACCGTTGCTACCGTAATGCCATAGTAAGAATTGTGCTCGCGGGTGCCTGACAGCCCGCCAGGTCTGACCTGGCAGGCCGTGCGGCACCCACGAGCACAGCTCGTCGGATGCACCGTTATTAACGGTGCCGGTGCATCTGAGCTCCCCATTGCCATTGAGCCCTATCGGGCTCAAACGGGAATGGGGATGGGGATCAACCGGTACCGGCACACGCGAAAGAGCAATTATCAGGTCCGCCTAACTCGGCATGACCCGGTAATTGCCCATTCGCGGGTGCCGGACCCGGATACAACTCCGGCGGCAGTCGTGCCGGTTTTACTGGCACAGCTACCGCCAGGGTTGTAATGAGTCCCACTGTTTCAATAGTACCCAAGGGGGTGCTTTGTGTTAAAATGTAAGTAAATCGTGATATATTCAGCAACACTGGTCAAAATTACTAACTGCATAGCTAAGTAACTCATCAAACTGGTCCACATTGGCCAGAATGGTGGACCATTTTGACTGGCCCACACTAGCATTTTACTTTGTTAGACATTGCCCTACAGGCCAGTCCGAGTCTGGCGGCTCATCCATAATGGCGAGGGGGCGCCCACCCAGTGGCCCCTCACCCATTATGAAGGAGCTAAGGAGCCAGCCCAGTGAAACAGTGAGCACTCCCTCAGCTGCTTTTTCTAGCTGATGGAGTACTCCTGGGCCGGCTGAACTAGTTTAGTTCCCCAGCCGCACATGCTCACTGAGCCATGCAAGGGCTGGGGCGTTTTGCTCTGCCAGCATTGCATAGCTCATTGAAAATGCTGGCTGGGGCACTGCATGTCTGTATGTCCGAGAGGGAGCTCCTGCGCCTCCTCGCACATACGGACAGAGCAGCCTGGAGCAGGGTGTTTCAGCACCCACACGCAGGCCAATTCATAAGGTACTTTATGTTCATTGTTTTTATTTAAACATGTGTATGGATGCGTGTATGCTTATGTTATGAGTGAGTGTATGGTGATGGATGCTTGTGTGAATGATGGCAGCGCCTTGCATACACACATAACCATTTTGATTGTGTTAGGCCCAGTGGGGCCCAGGGGACAGGGATGGTATCTTTTTACTGGACATCTATAATGGATGTCCAGTAAAAAATGTCATGCCCGCCCCCTTGGCCCCCCAGCACCAATTGCAAACTGTTTGGCTATTTACCAATTTTTTTGTTAAAAGTATGCTCTACAATGCAACATTTTAAACCATTATTTTAAAACAATTCACAAGGAGAAACCTGCCCGAACCCCCCTTTATTGGTTCGGGCTACCTCACTATGCTCGGTCGCTATGGCATTTTTGGGGGAAATAGTTATGCCCCCCCACTTAAAAACATCACCAGCCGCCACTGGCCCTCAGACTGTATTGGGAACGGGATGGGGGGAAACCCAGGGACTATGGTGGGAGCTCAATGGGCTGGAACCATGGCATAGTGGTGGGAGCAGAGTGAGGAGAGCCCAGGGTGTGTGATGGGGTGGGGAGAGACCTGGGTAGGAGTGGGATGAGGGAGCCCAGTGACTGATGGGAGTAGGTGACGGCACGCAATATATACTGTCCATTTGGCATTTCTGGGGGGTCCTGACCTGCCCAAATTTTGCTCAGGGGGGGGGGGGGCCTCAGCCAAAAAAGTTTGAAGACCACTGCTCTAATCTCTGGCCCAGGTCTCATACGCGCCAGTTGCACACCTGCACTGCCGCCCTGGCAACGCTTGCACTCGGGGACTGTTTCTGTATCCCTACAGCCCCTTACCAGCGCTTGTCACCTGATGTCTGCACTTAACCTTGCACATGTCACCAGCAGGCCACACTTTTATTTATTGTCGTTATTTATTTTACTGTTTATCCTATGCACTGCGCTGCCCCACCCCACCCCACATTACCCCCCAGCACTCCCCCCCCCCTCCCCTCCACCTGCGCAATCTCAATGTCACCTGGCCTAGTAAGATCGTTGTCTCCGTCTTCCCTCTGTTCACCCTCCCTTGCTGCGGCGCGCCTTGAAACACTTGTGTATAGGCTCATTATGAATGCCATATCCTACAAGAAGTATGCTGATATGAGATGCCGGCCGGCACACAAGTACGAGATGGAAGAATCAGTTTGGGTATCTACCAGAAATACAGAAGTGCAAGGAAAAAACAAGTCTAGCCAACAGTTTATCTGACCTTTTGAGATAGAAACAGTATTGTTTCCACTGACATAGAAACAATATTGTCTCCATTGACAGTAACCTTGAAATTGCTGTCCAGTTTAAAAAGTCACCCCACTTTCCATGTACATCGTCTGCTACCATATAGACTTCAAGAAAGAAACTAGACTTCAAGGTGTGCTAAGTCCAGTGTAAATGCGGGTCCACAAGAGGAGTATCAAGTACAGACAATTCTAGATTCCAGGAGTAGTCGAACATTGCAGTATTTGGTGGATTGGAAAGGCCATGTTCCGGAGGAGAGGTCATGGGAACTTTGGGCAGGTTTGTTCATGCACCCTTGCTTAGTTGCTCGATTTCATCAACTTAATCCAGGAAAACCAGACCCTGAGACAGTGCCGTCCAGGGGCATGCAGAGGGGGTACTGTCAGGTTCCGGCTAGGGAAGTATCCTAAAAGACAGGCAAAGTTAATTTGCAGGGTCTAGAAATACCATGGGATTAAGAGTTGTAATAGGAGCATGTGTGAGAGCATGGGCGTTGGTAGAAGCAAACTTTTACTAAGATTCCTTCAGGCAGGTGGGCCAATCCCTTACCAAGATGGCAAACACTCATTGCAAAACTGAATGGATGAACAATTCTGATGAGTTAGTTTGGAACCTTCCGGAACATTCTAAACTGCCTTTCATCCACGGCAGTGTATGAGCAGGTCACAGTTTTCAGGAGCTCAGAAGAACTTGAAGAAATCAACAAAGAACTTAAATCTTAAGGGTGAAATTGAAGAAAAAGGGACACAGAGGCATATCAGCAACAAGAGAGCTAAGTGAATCAAAAACCCATACCATTTAAAAGACTTTAATTGTATGCAGCTGGGTATCAGCAGTAACTCCCAGTGCTTTCACTGCGTCATATGTTATTAAAAGCACAGATTTCTTAGCGTTAAGAAAGGATTCCTTTTGAAATTGAACCACAGTGTTAGTTTGAAGACTGCCTTCAGGAGTTAAAGTGTGAGCTGCGCCCGTAATTAAATACAAAAATTAGGCACATGGAATGCACAGAGGGCTAACCTGTGAGGACTTAGGGGGAGACCATACGTGGTAAAGACTGGTGCGTGAGAGCAGCAGCATAGGGAGATTTATGCACGCGGTTATTAGACTAAAGGAAAGGACCCATCAGTGTGCAGGAACGCGCTGGCCATTAGCAAAGTACGGACAAATCGAGACAGCATGGAAAGCACAGTGGTCCTTTATGTGTCGCCTGGCAACCAAGGACCAGCGTGGGAACGCAGTCATTATTTGAATTCAGAACGTGTCGCTACTTCAATTGACAGCGCAGGGCGTGCAGGTTTCTTTTCACAAAAAGGAATAAAATCCACCTGAAGTAATAAGAACAAGAGTTAATACAAGAGCCAAGAGAATACAGGTTTCCTGAAACCAAACAAACAGCATTCCTTTGTCAGCTGTAAGTTTGGTCAAGAGAAAAACATTGAAACTGCAAATTTGTATTTGACTTATAAAGCACCTTGCACCAAAGTGCTGGACAGAAAGATTAAGTACTGTGATGAATCCTGCAGAGTCATCACTGATCCCCAGCCTAAAGTCTCCTCCCATGTGGCTAGGGGAAGGCAGCCGTTACCTTATCCTGGGGGTGGTATTCCGAGGTTGGATCAAATGGGAAGAGATGGCTGTCAGGGGAGAGTGGTGACTCCAACAGAAAATAAGCAGTATACTTCTCTTTCTTGTGAGGAAGACCCCTTAAAGGGGACGTTCGTTCAAAAATGTTATTGTCCCTATCGTTCGAGTATGTATTTTTAAGCATACTGTAACCAATCTTAAAAATGTTTCCTATGCATCTTAAATTAATTTTCCTCACTTTTACTCATGTGAAAACAACGAGTTTGGCGTGGCCATCTTGTGCTGATCTTGTCCGTTAATGCATCACCCTAAGCACTTGCAGCACTAAATCATATCACCCGCCCCTGAAGCTGATACCACTAGACTTACGACCATTTTCACAACGCCAATGCACGTCTCGTGTCCACTTTCTCTGTGCACAAGCTATTGATGTGTCTTCATGGAAATGCCAGGACGCTGCTTTCCTCAACAAGTATAAACAGACCCTTTATGAGCAGACATTGCTTTTCAATCGTTTCACTGTATTTAGTGTCGATCTCTGTGACTCGTATGTGCTCTGTTCAGCTATCTTCCTAGTACGAAGCCCTGCCAACAGATACTTACACTAGCAGAACTGAGGTACTTTTGTTTTATTTAAATATCTGTCATATAATGGCAACAATACAGCCCTACCAGTACAAGCCTGAGTATTCCGAAGTGAACTAATGGAAAGAGAAAGAAGCAGAAACGATGGGGAAATCGGACGATAGTTGGAAGATGAATCACCAGAGCCTGAGCCTAGTCACATGGAAGACGTGCCCACCTGGTGTACGTGCAATCGTGCAAGGTCATGCCAACCGAGGTGGAGTACTGCTGCTGCCAAGAAAACTCTGGATGCTTGACCTACATAGCCGAAGAAGACACCACCGCTATGTGTTACCGAGCTGCATGACTTCAGGGCAGCCTGCCTCACAAGGTCCGTGAGGATTATGTTAGTGCTTATGCACAAACTTCGCGCAACAGTTTGCCCTCGCAATCCGAGTATGTATCCTCTAGATGTGATAATTTTGACCACTGAGACGACTAACATTTCATGTTGTTCTCCTACATTGTCGTAACTTCGATCGATCACAGACAAATGAATTTAGTATGTAAATTGCAAACATTTCTCTCGCGTATTTGTATTTTATTGAATTGCCCCCATGAAGGGCTACATGAGATGCGCCGCATCTCCAATTGAGGTGGGGTGGAGAGGTGCACCCCCCTTCACATTACAAAATTCCCCAGCGGTGAAGGGTGCTCCTCAGCCCCCCCTAAAGTGCAGCCTGCCATTTTCAATTTTTTTCATTGTTTACCAAACTTACCATGGCGCAGAGGGGCACATTGCTGTGCCAATCTGGCCCCAGGGTGCCCAAACCTTACTCCCCCACCCACTGGGGAGCCTGTCCCACAATTTCTGGTGGCCCTCTCACCCCTCACCCCAAAGGGGTAGCGGGGGAAACTCATGCAGGCCTCCCTGGGTGCAGATATCTGCCCATAGGAAGGGGCAAATGGGTTTTCACTGGGGGGGTGAGATTCAGTAGACCACCAGGGATGGCCTGCAAGAGGGGGGGGGGCAAGCTTTAAAAGTATTGATTTGTTTTTGCTGGTGTGACCGTAGGTAACATGTTTTTTGTTTTGTTTACAGCTTTTTCTGCGCAAGCAGCTGCACGTTATGGGAGTACTGTTTTTTATTATTCTATGGTTAGGGCTCACTGTCAGTGGAGTGGGTGAGACTGGGGCTGGATTGTTGGTGGGGTGGGTGGGAATGGGCTGTCTGGGCAGATATGTTGGTGGGCTGGGACACAATTGCAGGGGCAGGCCACAAATTGCCCCCCATGCCAGCAGAACATTAGTGTTTCCCTGAGAGCGGATCCCTCCCATGTGGGTTGTCCGTCTGCAAGCCCAGGCTCCACCTCTGGCTGTGCTACGTTACAGGTGTCACCTCCGGGGAGGAATGGGGATCCTGCCGGGGCAACCTGGAGCTGCTGCTGTGCTTAGGGGCGGTACACCCACATGGTACATGGATGTCCAAGGCCAGGGACATCACCTCCAACCGTCCTGGAATTGTGGCTGGGCTGCATTACAGCTTTTCCCTTTGGGGAGGTATTGGCACACTGCCGGGACTCCCTGGTGGGGAGAAGCTGTAACGCTGGGCAGCCAGGGCTCCAGCAAAGTCAGCGGTAATATCCCTGGCCTTGGGCACCCTTCTCCCATGTGCGTCTTTGCCAGGGGTTCTGGGTAATTAATTCATGGCCGATTTATGTAAGGCAGACCTCTGTGGATTCTCACGGGTGTCCTCTTTTGGGAAATGCATGGGGTTCTCCGTTTTCCTTGCTGGCTTTGACACCCTAGGCCCAAATCTGTAGGTTTCCCACATGAACAAAATGTGCTGTGCCGAAAGGCTTGGGGTTACCAGTGGGTTACCCTTTTCCTTTTGCACCCCCGGTAGGTGCACCCACACATGTGAGGTACCGGTTTCATCGGGACATGTGTGGGGACGAGGAAAGATAGGCCATGTGTTGTTGGCGGTGTGTTTTGGTGGGTGCCCAGAGCGAAATGTCTGAGAATTGTCTTTATTTCCACCCAATTTCAGACACATTTCCCTATATTCTGGGTCGATTTACCAAAGTCAGACCTCTGCGGATTCCCACGGGTGTCCTCTTTTCGGAAATGCATGGGGTTCCCTGTTTTCCGTGGTGGCTTGGACACCAGAGGCCCATATCTGTATGGTGTGCCCGTCTGGAAAAATCATGAAATTCAGCTCTCTGAAAAGACTTGGGGCTGGGGGCGTTTTCGGCTTTCCCCTTGGTGCCCAGGTAGGTGCACCCACACATGTGAGGTACCCGTTTCATCGGGACACCTGTGGGAACGCAGGAAGATATGACATTTGTTGTGTTTGTGTGGTTTTCATAACGTTTCGACCCATTTGCTGGTGCCCTTTGTCACAACCCTTCCATTTACCAAATGTGCCCTACGTTTAGTCGCTGCTTTAGGCACCATACATTTTTGTAACCTGCACAAGTCACCTACCCTTGAAAAGGTCTGCCTGCGCTCTTTCAAAAAATGTATGCATGCCGTTCCTCACCATATTGGTTTTCCTGATTTACACATGCTAAGTACGTCTGTTCAGGCCGTAAGCATAAAACTCCTGTGTACCATGGCTCAGTGTTTGGCTTGTGGTATTGCTTGTTTTGTGAAACACTACAAAAAATGTGTGCTTTTCTAACTGCAAGAGTCGAGGAAATGTAGCGGAGCATCGTTTTTCTCAAAATTCATAGAAGCCATTGCCGTACCAAGCCAACCATGTTCACCACATACCTTTTTTCGGTCATTTTCCTGCTTTTCCTACAAACTGTGGCATTTTCCCCTACCTAGTTGTTGCCCGACCTGCACAAATCACCCCTTCCTAAACTTGGAATTTTGTCTACTTTTCAGAAATGTATGCCCCTCTGTCCTCCAATTCGGCTTTCCTACCCTTTTCTTCCAGTCCATCCACGCATGTCCAATTTGCAAAAATGGACAAAATGGCCTACATCTCACAAAACGTTTGATAACTACACAAAACTAATTTTGTTTCGTTTCCACTCAACCTGTTCTTGGAAGCCAATCACAATTTAAAGAATATTAGAATGCTTTCTGCCAGCAGGCTATGTTAAAATCGCCAGGATTTGTGCATTGGAAGGGCAAAATATTAGTCCCAGAGCCCTTTGCTAGCATGCAGCTCTGCACTGATAAAGCCTGCAGAAGGCTAAATCAGTTCTTTCCTGTTGCTGCTGCACAGATAAAGGCCCAGCGATTACTGCAGCAACTACGACTTGCAATAATAGATTTGTGATCAAGGGATATTAGCACTTGCATCAGAATAGTGCTTGGAAGCAAGATGACCTGAGAGTTCAATCCGATTTAGCATTAAAGCTAACTGTGAAGAGTCCCAAAATGTGTACAGAAGTTAGATGCCTTAAACACCACATTTGCACAGAAAGTTATTCAAAGCTATTACTGGGCCGATTTGCTGAAGTCAGACCTCTGCAGATTCCCACGGATGTCCTCTTTTTGGAAATGCATGGGTTTCCCTGGTTTGCTTGGTGGCTTGGACACCCGAGGCCAATATCTGTATGGTGTGCCCGTCTGGAAAAATCATGGAATTCAGCTGTCGGAAAAGACTTGGGGTTAGGGGCCTTTTAGGCTTTCCCCTTGGCGCCCAGGTAGGTGCACCCACACATATGAGGTATCGTTTTCATCGGGACACGAGTGGGAACGCGGGAAGGTATGACATTTGTTGTGTTTGTGTGGTTTTCGTAACGTTTCGATTCATTTACTTGTGTCCTTTGTCACACAACCCTTCCATTTCCCAAATTTGCCCAACATTTACTCGCTGCTTTAGGCACCATAGACTTTTGTAACCTGCACAAGTCACCTACCCTTGAAAAGGTCTGCCTGTGTGCTTTCAAAAAATGTATGCATGCCGTTCCTAACCACATTGGTTTTCCTGATTTACACATGCCAAGCACGTCTGTTCAGGCCGTAAACATACAACTCCTGTGTACCATGGCTCAGTGTTTGGCTTGTGATATTGCTTGTTTTGTGAGAGACTACAAAAAATGTGTGCTTTCCTAACTGCAAGAGTCGGGGGGAATGTAGCGGAGCATTGTTTTTCTCGAAATTCATAGAAGCCATTGCTGTACTGAGCCAACCATGTCCACCACATAACTTTTTTCGGTCATTCACCAAACTATGGCATTTTCCCCTACCTAGTTGTTGACCGACCTGCGCAAATCACCCCTTCCTAAACTTGGAATTTTGTCTACTTTTCAGAAATGTATGCCTTTCTGTCCTCCAATTCAGCTTTCCTACCCTTTTCTTACATTCCGTCCATGCATGTCCCATTGGCAAAAATGGCCAAAATCGCCTACCTTTCACAAAACGGTTGATAACCACATCAAAATAATTTCTTTTCGTTTCCTCTCAACCTGTTCTTGGAAGCCAGGAAATTGGGGAATTCAGCACAGCAAACCATTTGTTCCTAGCTCTTACAAGGAAAAAACCACAGGCTTCTTTGTACATCATTTTATTGGCATTTTTTGAAAAAACACATTTTCGCCCTTTTTGGTGATTTTCTCTCACTCCCCTAGAGCAACCTAGGATTCCTGGGTGGCGTTACGATCACCTACATGTGGGAAAAAAGGGGGCAAATTTGGCTGAGATGTCTCATGTAACAAAAAAAGCTACAAGGCTTGAATGGCGACATACCGAAATCACCAAAAAAAGTCCTTGGCAATGGGGGGAAAAAACCCACGGCCTTAAAGGGTTAAACAAACCCTTATTCAATCTTCATGTGTATATGGTGAACCTAGAACACGTGAAGCATCTCATGTTGATGGGGATTGTATTTTAAATACAACTTTTCAACAATTTGACTTAAAATCAGTTGAAACTTCAGGGACCCCAAATCCCAGAAAGCTCCAGGTTCTGCAATGAGGAATAGGAACAAGGAGTCCATGTGGAAGAAATGTGACGCTAAGAGTAATGTGCAGTCTAGTTGTCACAAACCTAATCAGCTGCACAGGATATTTAAACCCACGGACCACCTGCAGCAAGAGGAAGGAGCAAGGAGAAAAGCTGCAGAGCAGGAAGCAAGACTGGTGGCAGCAGTAATCCCATGGAGAAGAGCCGCGGGGAGAAGAGGAGACGTCTACCAGTAGCTGATTGGCAGCATTCGGGACCGGGGAGGAGAATCTCCAGTAACGCTGAAATGAACAGTGTTCAGCGGGGCCAAGGCAGAGACAGCCCTGCAGAGCAGCTAAGGACTTTAAGCCAACACGGGAACCAAACGAAACTCTTCCGAGAAGGGGAAGCTGGCCCCACGCAAGAACCGGTGAGTCAGGCTAGAAGTGTAGTGGGCCCTGGGACGTGCAAACTTGCTAAAAGGTTTTTTTAAAGCATTTTTTAATACCGACCAAATAGAACTGAAAAGAGAAGGTGAACATGGTACAATTCTCCTGACATGAGATGTCAGTTGGGGGGAAAACCCGGAACAAGCATTGCCAAGAGAGATTGTAAGAGAAATTAAGAGACAAAAGTTGGATACGTCTGGTGACATGAGATGGCAGTTGGGGGAAACTTGGAACAAGTATTGCAATGAGTCCAGAGAGTGAAAGAAAGATTGACAGATCTTGAACAAACCTTCATATATGGGATGTCAGTATGGGAGATATTGGCACAAGTAACAACTATTTGTGCTATTGAAAAAGTACAATTGTATGATACAGAAGTAGTAGGTGAATGTTGCAGAAAGTCAACAAAGTTGTGCTATTGAAGAACTACAATTGTGTGATACCCAAGGAGAAAGTGAATGTTGCAGAGAGGCCCGACAAGAGCATCAGGTACTGAAACCTTTTTAGAAAAAGATTCCTGGCAGGAGAGTAAACCAGGATATCGGGAGTTTTCAGTTGAGAGGTTTCCTGCAGGAGAGAACCAGGAAACTCACTTGAACTGGTTTGTTCTGGAGAGACTTGTTCATATTAAGTTCTTATTTTCAATTGAACATTTTGTCAGAGACTTTGAAAAGACTTGTCTTTTCTCCACTTAGGATTATGGCAGAAGGCATTTGTTTAGCCATCCTGAAAAGTAGGAAAGACTCATTTGACATAGTCTAGCCAGTGTTGCAGAAAATATATTTTGGTTTTGCCACTCTGAAAGAATGACTTCCTCTTTGCTATATTTTCAACCAGTATTATGGAAGGAACATTTGTTTTGCCATCCTGAGGAGAGTATTAGGTAAGAGAGACTGGTCATGAAAAAGAACATTCTGAACAGTTTTCCTGAAATAATCCAGGGGAAGGGAACCAACCCCTGGATGCAAGGATGTTTTGGTTGAGGTTGTATGTTTGAGTTGTTGCCATTTTCTGTTGAGTTGGATTTTGAAACATTTACCTGCACCTTTTGCTTGTCTATGTTAGTGTGAGGGTCAGATTTAGTTTGGATACAAGGTCAGCCTGCTTTAGTTTTAGTTTCAATGGAAGGGACATTCACATTAGGATAGGGAAAGTTAGGCCTTTATCCAAACCCCTTTCTGTTAACAAAATGGCTAATGTTCAGAATATTACAACCCTTTGTGTCCACCTCGCATTTCTGACCCTTCAAAGTGCTTCAATAACAGAACATGTACAAACAGGGTGGAAAGGCAGATCAGGAAGATAGAAGAAGGGCATTGAGGTGGGATTTGAACAGAGATAGGGAGGTGATGGAGCAAAATTGAAAGTGGGAAAGTATTACAAATGTTTGGAGAAAACAGAAAAAGATTGAAAACCAAGGACACGCATGGAGGACAGGGAACTGATGGAAGAAATTGACACCTAAGAATTAGCAGTGGAATAGAAAGAAACAAGAGAAGCAAGGTAAGGGGGAGAGTTGGGTCAGGCATTTAAAAATGATACAAAGAAAATGAAACTATGAACGGGATTCAACGGAAAGCCAATGTAGGGGGCAAATAGATTCATGAGGGGAAAGAGACAAAATAACGCAAATATAGATATATACTGAGTGGAGGGGAGCAGGTTTGTAAGCGGGCAGGCCAAAGAGGATGGAAGAGCAATAGAATAAATGGGGGAAAAGACGAATGAAGATAGTTTAGTAGTAGGAATGGTGAGAAATTAAATGGACAGGCCTTGCATATGCTTTACAGCAAATGCTGACATGAACTAGAAGATATTTGGGAAGTAAAGGAACGAGGAGTCGAAGAGAACGCCTAGATTACAGGCTATAGAAGGGGGAGTACTAGAAGAAAAGGGTAGGAAAAGAGCGGAGAAAGGGAGAAAGGAATAGTGGAAGCAGGAAATAAAATCACCTCAGCTTTTGAGGGATTGAGGTGAAGAAAGTGAGATACTATCCAAGACTGTATGGCAAGTAGAATGGCGGCAAGGTTAGAATGGACTTCATAAGAAAAACAGGAAAAGGAAAGAAAGCTCTGGGAGTCATTACATTAAATATACAGTTATTTTTACAAAGCCTTCTAGCTGTTTGAGGAGGCAACCAGATAAAGAGAAAGTGTGAATGATGTCAGTGATAACAAATACAATATGAAGATTAAGGGGTGTCACTAAATATGTGCATGTTCTTCATTTGATTGTAGCTCTAAGGCTGAGGTAAAGAATACTGCGAGGCGAAGAACTAGTGAGATGAGTTCTGAAGTTTGTTATTTTGTCCACTTCCCCCCACACCTCCCGGAAGTGTCAAGTCTGCAGTTGTAACGAGAGTAGTAGGCTGCAGATAAGAAATGTGTAAGGGTTAGTGGGGTTCAACCTCTGCAGGACTTGTAAACTGGGACCTTGCAATCAAAGGGGTTACTGCATTGAATGTCTACATAAAACACACACAAGTTAAGGATACTACCAGACCATCTACTTTTACAAGAGGAAATAAAGATGCCATTACAAAAGGGGGCCATCAAGGAAGTGCCTCCAGAACAGGTAAACAGGAGGATTTACTATACTTTCTAGAACCCAAAAAAGAAAGCAAAGAGGCCAGATCTAGACCCGAGACCTACAAGCAAATATGGCCAACCACAAATTCAGGCTGACAACAATCCAGGAGACAATTCCTTTACTGAACAGAGGAGTATATATAACATTGGATACAAAGGATGCATACTCTCATATCTATATATATATTCAATATTCAAAGGTCATTGCAAATACCTTTGCTTCAAAATAGGAAAAAGACATTCAGTTTAAAGTGCTTCCTTGTGGGATGGCCTCAGCCCCTTGTGTGTTCAACAAGGTGCTTGCAGTAGTGCCAGCCGACCTACGTCGCAAGGGAATACCGGTGTACCCTTACCTGGACGATTGGCAAATAACAGGAGAGAGCGCAGAACAGTGCCTCCTGCATACACAGAAAACAAATCTCCTACAGAGTTTGGGGCTTTCAATCAATGAAAGAAGTTGTATTATTTGAATTCGGAACAAACAGTTTCTGGGAGCTGTGCTAGACACACAAATGGAAAAACTTACCCTTTTGCCAAGAATGAGTACAGGCACTACTAGTGGAACTTCTTTGTTACAGAGACTGTCACCAGATAACGGCCAGGAAACTAATGTGTCATGCATCTTCATAGTTCCACACGCATGGCTCAACATGTGCCTTTTATGCAGTGGATAGCAGAACAGTAGTCTCAAGGAACAGGCAAGTAGGATGATATAGTGGTATTCTCGTAGGAATTGGTGGTAGCCCTCAAATGGTGGACAAAAGAAAAGGAGGTATTGTGTCAACCAGTCAATACAGTTAAATATCACGACAGATTAATCTCTGGACAGGATGGTGGGTGCATTTGTCAGCCTGCCAAGGGAAATTGCATTGCACAGCAAGCCAAACAAAGGCGTTTGAGCTACTAGCAATCAAAATGGTGATGTGTTTTTTTTTTTACAAAAACATCCTGATGGGGAAGGGAATTCTCATTAACACAAACACTGCAGCAATGTTTTAGATCAACAAACAGTTTTAGATCAACAAACAGGGCGGGACACATTCAATAGTGCTTTCCCTCATCGCCCAAAATATTTGGTAGTGGTGTGTAAAGAGAAAGACACACATTCAAGCACAACATGTTCCTTGGGAACACAATTGACCAGCAGACAGCACAAGTAGAATCCTAATACAAGATGGGTGGGAAATGAACACAAATGCACTAAAGGAGATTTGCACAGTGGGATCATCCAACTATCGACCTATTCGCAACAGCAAAAAACACAAAATGCCCAAGCTTCCCCAGCCACGAAACAAGGTCCCTACGCAATGCACTATGGATGAGTAGGTCAGATATATTTTTAAGCACGTTTCCACAGCACCACTGCTGTGCTTATGTGTAGAGCAAGAAGCAAAACGCTCCCATTTATTGAAGTAGCAATGTCTAGTGTTAAGTATTCTTGCTTCTTTTAAGATTTACTTGCGGCAGCAGTAGTGGATGAGTTGGTCAGGAATGTTTGCAAAAGCTTTTCCACGGGACAACTGCTGTACACAAGTTGCACCAAGAACACTTGACAATGATCCTAAATCACAGCAGTGTGGGCAAGACCACTGAGGTACTCCAACCTATTAAACAGGTCTTTGCCCGCCGATGAAGCTTTCCAATTTCAAACAACCTACTGACACAACAGCAGATAACACACCAGAACCTGCAAATGAGGATTTCAGTTGCCTGGCTCCTGAGGTCATAGAATCTGACATTTACATATTTCCACAAGATGTAAAGAAATCTTAAAAGAAGCAAGAAAACCTAATAAGACATTGCTACTTCAATAAATGGGAGTGTTTTTGTTACATGATGTACACAAAAGCAGTTCATACCCATTCACTGCCCTCCAACAAACATTGTTACTTATCTGCTCGGTTCAGGCCTACTATACAATTTGCTCAATGTGTATTTAGCAGCCTTATGAGCATAGACAACTTCACCAGACAAAATATCCTGGTGGAAGATACCAGTTGTCAAAGCATTCATGGAATGGGTAAAAACAAAGGCAAGATTTAAACATGGTGCTTGGTAAATGTATGGGCCCACATTTTGAACCATTACACAAAGCATCTCTTGAGGAGCTTGCATGTAAAGTGGCTTTTCTTGTTGCTGTCCCAACCAGCAAGAAAATTATTGAGCTACAGGCTTCATCTCTGTCAGAACATTTTGCATTCAAACAAAAGGGGATTTTAAGAACACATCCAAAGTTCTCACCGAAGTATACTTTGAAGTTTCATGTTCGTCTATCGAACTACCAACCTTTTTTTGAAACTTCCAGAATAGAGGTGAGGGCACTACATGCACTTGACGTCATTAATTACATTAAGAAAACAAAATACCTTAGGAAAACCAATCAGTTTTTGTCTCAATAGAAGCAGGAGGAAAGGGAGATCCAGTCACGAACGCGTAACAATTGCTAGATGGATTGTCAGGTGTATACAGCAAGGTTATCAAACAAAACTCTTCCCTTTACACCAAAAGTTCACTTTACATGTGGCACAGAAAGAACACTCACTTTCATTACCAATGTATGCTACAGGCAATTTGTATGGCAAAAACTTGGACCTCAGTGCGCATGTCTCTTCAGGACTATTATGAAGACACTGAAGCAAGATCAGATTCAGAAGTGGGATATGCAGTATTAAAGCATTTGCTCTCATCACCTTTAACAGGTACTGCTTGCTAGTCAATGTAAAGCATATGAATCTAAACAGATTCAAAAGCATCAGAAGAGAAAGATTACTTACCCAGTAATAATCTTTCTGTGGCATGTATCTGCTTAGAATCACATGCACCCACCCAGTCTTCTCTTTTGGGACCAAAGGCACATTGAGAATTACAATATATACTGTACGTTGATAGCCTATACTGTAATTCTCAATGTGCCTTTGGTCCCAAAAGAGAAGACTGGGTGGGTGCATGTGATTCTAAGCAGATACATGCCACAGAAAGAAGATATATAAAAAGATGAAACCTAAAATCTCATGCACTAAAAACAATCAGAGGACGTCGATGAGTGG
Source organism: Ambystoma mexicanum (assembly GCF_040938575.1). Lineage (NCBI taxonomy): Eukaryota > Metazoa > Chordata > Amphibia > Caudata > Ambystomatidae > Ambystoma > Ambystoma mexicanum. Next base: position 385,157,160 of record NC_090925.1, read on the forward strand.
CGATCATGGGTACATGACGGCGTAGAGTATGGATAGTACGACAGGAAAACACCCTGTCAAGCGCACTGGTTTCCATACCAAACACCATATTGTGACCTATGCAAACCATGTGATGATTCTAAGCGGAAACAAGCCACAGAAAGACAATGACTGGGTAAATGATGCTTGTCACACACACCTATTTTAGGCACAAAACAAAGATGAAACATTGATTATTACGGGGAAAATAATTCTAGTGTGCTCTCATCAAATTGTACTGGCAACCTACCATGACAATAAAAAATAAATAACTTCCTTCTTTCAAAAGGACAAATTGTGTTGCAAGCGTGTGGTAATCTAAGCTCCATGGATAAGACTAAATCTATACAACTAGGTACTGAGAGCTGATAAAAACACATTATGGGGGTAATTCATGGATTATTTGCGCTTAAAAAAAAAAACAGGATGTGTGCGCCGTTCTGCCCACAAATCCCCATTTGTTAAACAGGAATTTGCAGGCAGAATGGCGCACAAATCCCGTTTTTTTTCGACGCATATAATCCATGAATTACCCCCTATATAGTGCATTAAATAAAATCTTAAAACAAGGAGGCATCAAGCTTATGGAATTCAAGCGTGGCTGCAATATATAGAACTAGATGCACTTAATATACAGAGTTCTATTAGGCTAGAGAGTATGAGCACAGAAGAAACTATCTGAACGCGATGACATAATGAATAGAAATAAGTAGGTTAACATTATACAAAGAATTATCTGGAAACCTCCCCGAACCTATGCTCACCAATGCCATATATTATCAAATTCCCTGCACAATCACATAGGCAATGGTTGCTAAGATTCAGTTTTAATTTGTTGCATGCATTGGAGATTGTTGGTCCCTGTTTAAATAGCTCACTAGAACATCACATATACAGACTATGCAATGCTGGGGTAACAGACATTGCGCCATCTGGTTCTCCATTGCCCCATTCTTATGCCAATACAGCTGCACCTGGAGAATTCTGTCCATTCTGGGGCCACTGTCTGCTCAGATTCACTATTTCATTGTCATTAGCACTAATTGCCTTCTTTCAGGAAATCAATCAATTCCCAATTGAAATAATGTATTTGCTGTTATTATTGCTCCCTAATGTATCATTAGGCTGACCTCAGGTTCAACTGGGCCCTTCTCTCTCCACCCTCTCACCCTCCACCTGCGGTGTCCTTCAGCGCTCCATCCTCACGCCCTGGCTTTTCAACATTTATATGGCCCCTCTAGCCCATTTGATCTCCACCTCCTCTCCCAACTTCCAGTGTTATGCAGATGGCACGCAGCTCTCCTTCAAGCTTCACTCCTCTGCCGCCTCCTCTTCCTCTATCATTACTGACTGCCTGTCTGCTATTAGGCATGATGCGCTGCTAATGATATTTGCCTTAATGCCAGTAAGACAAAGATCCTTCTCATTGGGACCCCTGCTCCCTCTTTCCCTCACACACTCTGGCCACCCTCCTGTGAGGCAAAAAACCTTGGTGTCATCTTCGAATCTTCGCTCTTCTCTCCTCGCATCACAGACCTTGCCAAGAAAGCCCACTTTCAGCTGCACCGCAGAGGGATTCTCCCTTTCCTCACCTTTCCGCATATACTCCTTCCTTAATCTGCCCAACTCCTCCCTTCACCCCCTCAACTAATCAACAGGAAGACTTATCCTGAGCCTCAATCCCGGGGACTGCATCTCTCCAGCCCTAAATTCCCTCCACTGGCTCCCGGTTGCTGCGAGGATCAAATTCAAGACCCTCTGCATAATCCACAAGGCTTTCTAGGGCCTGGCACCCTGCAACATCCAACTCGCTCTCCCTAAATACCTCCATGCTTTGGTCATCTACCTCTAACTCTATGCAGACCAAAACTGTTTCCAAGCAGATTGTGGTGAGTAGATCTCTCTCCACCGCAGGTGCTTCCCTCTGGAATGGCCTCCCTCCTCCTCTCAGACTTGTGTCGGATCTCCTTAAGTTCCCGAAGCTTCTCAAGACCTTCCTTTTCTCTTCTTCCTTCCCTCCCCCATGCTAATGTCCCTGTCTGCCCTTGACTGGCTACCTGGTTCCTTTAGAGTCTTACAGGGCTCCAGGCCCCCACTAGTCCAGTCTACCCCTGCACTTGGTCTCCCCTGACCCTCCCTCAACCTGCACTTGCCCTTCCAGGTCCTTCCCCATGCAATAGCCTGGCTGGGCCTGAACCCTTGTAGCCCTTCCAGCCCCCTACCTCGCACTTCGCTTGTGGACTTTTCTTCCCCAGCCCTCTCTGCTTTCCTTGGCTCTGTCCACCTGGCCTCCTCTGGTAATCGCTTTTCTCTCGGCCCCTCCGCCCTGACCTGCACTTCCCCTGCCCCTCCACCCTCTCCCCTGCACTTCTCGTTACTGCACTTGCATGATCCGAATGTCACAAGGCCCAGTAGGATCGTTTTTTGTTTTGTCCCTGTATCCCCACCCTCTTGTCGCGCCTCAAAACACATTGTGTATAGGCGCATTATAAATGTACAATAAATAAAATAAATAATTGTCTAATACATCAGAAACTCATTTGCATTAGCTAATTTGATTTCAATAAAACATTGGGGCTTGCTATGTTTACAAAAAACCCCCCATATTTCCCAGTAAAACCATTCTTTCGCATTCTTTGAAGGAGAACCACAGATTCAATTTGAGAACTGTTTATATACTTACATCTCTGTTTTTTACTGTGTCTGCTTTCAATGATTGATTGGTAAACACAAACTCAATTATCTATGTTATAAAGTGTTTTGAAAATAAAACGTATTATGCATTGTGTTAACTTATTTTGCTTTTCACTAATGCCCTTCGATTGTAATTGTTTAACAAATGAGTATCAAGCACATACGGATTGTTTTACCTTTGCAATATCCCAAGTATTTTTAAATTTGAATTACATACATTGTTTTCAGAACATTGATCGCTGGAAATCTCAGCATGAAACGTGTGTCGGTTAATGAGATTAATTTATTTTCAAACACATGAATAACCTTCTTTCAGCCATTAATGTATGAATCTATGACATCTACATTCAAAACGCCAAACACGCCCCATGCTCCCATTTACTCCAGTTTACTTAAGCTAAAAAGGCAGCGTGTATGCTAATGGAGTAGTGCAGAACAAGGTGTGATGGCTGGAAGGTTTGGAATTCTAACCTTTGGCATTGCTCAGGGCATCCCTCCCGACCATCGTTCTTCAGCCTGTCAAGCCATTACAGAACTGGAAAGACCATATGCAAATCAGGCTTGCTCACTTTCAGGCTAATGAGTAGTTGAACGGTACCCCAACATCTGGTTCATCTTTCTGCACTCCGGTGATGTTGTCCAGGGTCCTTGAGTAGTCTACCTAAGGTCGCTGCCTACATATTGTGGACCCTTGTTGCTGAACTGCCACCGACAGCTCTTTATACCCCTACCTAGGAGGACTTCTGCTCATCCGTCGATCTTGATAACATGGCAAACATGAAATCATCGGTAACAAGCTGTGCACAACCTTGTCCTACTCTAAAAAAACAGAGTGCTTGGTTTACCTATAACCACTGTGCTTTCCACTTGACAGCATTGGGCTTTTCTCATACGGTTTGACATATGGTCTGTAAACTGTATTGCATCAATCATGCTTTCATACTACTGGCTGCATTTCTTTCTTGAATATATACACCGCAGAAAAGGTAGGGAATGGCAGCGGGACAGCGTCTTAGAAATGGAAGCAGATAAAGGAAAACTCTGGGTTTTAGGGTAGTGTGATGAATCTGTTGGGAGTCATCACTGATTCCCCTCTGTTGACCTCCCATGTGGCCAGGGGACTGCAGCCGCTACCTGATCCTGATCCTGGGGGCAGCTATATGAGGGAGGAGACGATGACCAGGGGGAGGTGGCGACTCCATTGGGTGAGATGCAGTATTTCCCCCTTTCCTGTGACGAAGACCCTCTAATACCCAAGTCCTTAATGGCTTGTTGTCCTTTAACAGTTCCATCCTATAGTAAAGGTCAGAAAACCTTTTCTCTAGTCAAACTCCCGTCTATGACTCATCCATTCACAATTCATGTATACTATCTTTTGGTTTTGATGTGGCTTTTTGTGAAAATTTTGATCATCCAAGAATCCCAATATCATCTATGGACTTAATTCCCATAAAACCACAAGAACTGAGACGAGGAAGAGGAGGAATGATTCTATGCAGATCAGGAGAAGTCCTGGCAAGCAGAAATACCAAGCACTTGAAGTTGTATAATGTTTGGGACATTGTGGGAAGATACCCGGCAGAGGAGTACACCACAGGAGTTAAGAGGCTCACAAAGGTAGTCCTGGCAAGCAGAAATGCCAGGCACCTGAAATTGTGTGAAGTTTGCACCTTGTGGGACGATACCTGGCAGGGGGGTATACTACGCAATCACCAACAAAGTTAGCAAAAGACCTAAAGAAAAGCAGATATGGAAATTATTGCTTGAGCAATGTAAATAGAGACGGTCGTGGAATTTATTGTTTGACCAAGTTAAAGGAAGACTGTAAAAGACACAAAAAGAACTGTTGGATAAAGAGACACTTGCCATCCTACCTAAAGGTTCAGAGGAAGTGAACCAACCTCTGGGTCCAAGGATCTTTCCCTGGAAGTTATTTTTGTTGGATGTATCCTTATATTTATTTGATTGTGAATGCTTTTTGCCAAAACCCAGTCAAAGACATGTCCTTGCACCCTTTGTTGTTTTGTTTCTAGTGTGAGGGTTAGCTTAGAATGTTTGGGACACAAGGACAGCTTTTGAGTCACTAACTACTCGACCTGGAAAAATCCTTAGTTTTAGTTTTGAGGCAGGGAAATTCCTCTGTATATTAGGGCTAGACAGGTGTTTCTCCAAACCCCTTTTGTTTAATAAAATGTCTCATTTTGAGAAGAACACAACCTTGTATCCGCCTCTCATTTCTGACCCCTCTATGAAAATTAACCCTTCTCCCCCAATCAACAAAAAAGAAATCCATAAAAAAAAGTGGACCAAGTGGTGGGTGGTAACAGCTCGACAGTCCCCTTTGCAGCATTATGAAGAAAAGATCTAAACCTAGAAAAGCACTGCAGTGAAGGGAAAAAGAGAAAAAAGGCACACTCTGGGACTGTGGAAGGACAAAGAAATTAGCAAGGAAGAGGGACCATGCCCAAGCTGGAGAAGAGTGTTATGTTACTGTCATTTCTTAAGTGCACGATCGCCGAGGGTATCTTGCCGCTGGAGAGAAAGGCATACATCCACCACATGGAGCCCTTAAAAGATACAGAATTGACTTAAAAAGGGAATGTCTTAAATGCTTTCCTAAAGGCCAAATGATTTCAAAGTTTATCAGAGGGGGTAATTCATTCCATAATCTGGCACCAGCTATTGAAAAGGCAATGCCCTCCTGTCCTCACACGACGATAAGAGGGCACGATAAGTAGATCAGCAGAAGACGAGCGCAGTTGACGGTTAGGACAGTAGCGTGAACATTTAGTTTGCAGGAACTCGGCACCCTGAGAGTGGCACTTTAGTAGACAGTGGGAGGCAGTGCCACAGAAGAAACGACGATTCCCGAGACATGGAATGATTACTCATCTTCCCGGCAGTTGGATTTAGTCGCTAAATGCCCTCCGTATTGGACTTAGGGCAGGGCGGCATTGGCAAGAGAGCAGTTGATGAAGCGGTTGCGGTTTGGGAGGCTTCAGACTTCAAACCCATGGCTCTCTCTTTTGTTCAGTGTGTTGTCCTTGGATCTGTTCCTTACCAGGGAACAGGGTGTAGTTTGGGTCGATTCTCTCTCAGAATGCTGGTCCAATTACAAATAAATGTCCATATTTCCCTGCCTTGCAAACATACTATAAAGACCTTGGTAGATCTCAATCAAGGGCACTGATCTGGAAAGGCTGCAAATGCAAGCTACATGCGACTGATTAGATGGACTTTCTACTGGACACATCCCTGCTCCTGAAACATTCTCGTCAGCAAAGAAAAGCTGCCATACCTGCAGCCACATGTTCCTAAGGGGCAATGTTAGCACTTTTCTTTTAAAAGAATAAGATATAGTACAGTTTAAAAAGATATGAAAGGGAATGCTCTTCGGAGCAGCACAAAACCTCCCATGCACACTGCGTGCGTTTAAGAATCTGATGCCCAAGTCCCTCTGCATCATTTGTCAGAGTGAAATGGAACAAATTGAAGTGGATAAGCTAAATATAAAAAAAGTTTTTGCTTTAATATTGTAACACCCGCCAAAAAATAAAACTCACTCATCCCGAGCCAATGACAGATTGCATTCTGAACAGATTGGGCATGGCTGAGCAAAATGTCTTGCATAGTGTAGCACCAGTACCTCATCCAGTAAAGCCAAGTGAACAGGAGTATGATCTGTCTGCAGCTGGAAATACCGAGGCTCTGATACCGTCCAGTCCACCCACTTCAATACACCCATCGCTACCACAGGATACCTGCAACAGAAAAGTGAGCGAAACTCATAAGCAAAGCAGAAGCCCCTGGACAATCCCAGAACCTTGTATAGTAAAAACAGCTTCAGATCATTTTCTCGCATTCAAGCTTAGTTTGTTCAGAAGGAACAAGTTACTTACCTGTAACTGTTGTGGTCTGGCATGGATTCACATGCTCATGAATATTCCCCGTCGTCAGGCTGGGAATCCTCGGTAAAGAAAAAAACCAGTATCAGTTTCGTTTCTGATCTGTCTTTCGTAGTAGTAACCAATCACTGGTCTCTGCGTCATACTGACCACAGCCAATGACTGCCCTCTACCTAAGCACCGCCTCTGACAGCCATCTTCAGATTTGGAAGCACGTGAAGTGGCAGTATGACCAAGTGAAGAGCCACAGAGGGGTAGGCGGGAGGGTTCGCATGTGAATCCATGCCAGACCCATGCTGGAGAACAACAGTTACAGGTAAGTAACTTGTTCCTTCTCCAGCATGGGGTCTGGCATGGATTCACATGCTCATGAATAAAGAATACATAGCAGTACACACATGCACAACCACGGGAGGTGGCAAAGGCTCAACATTAAGCATCACATCAAACTCAACATTAAGCATCTTACCTCCTCACCAGGCTCACCTCAGGCGAACAGGTTGCGCAGCACTGCTTGGCCGACCCTGGACTCCTCCCTGGAATCCCGATCGACGCAGTAGAATTTCGTGAAGGTGTGCGTCGACCTCCACGTAGCAGCCCTACATATGTCCAGCAGGGGCACACCAGAAAGGAACGCCGTGGTAGCTGCGATCGCTCTGGTGGAATGGGCTCTCGGACGGCCAGGCAGCGGTCGGTTTGCCAACCGATGACAATACATGATACAGCCGGAGAGCCATCTGGAAATGGAAGCCTTCGAGAGAGCCTTCCCCTGATTGACAGGTCCAAAGTTCACAAAGAGTTGTGACGTCTTCCGAAAACACTTCATGCGGTCCACGTAGAACTTCAGCGCTCTAGCCACATCCAGCGAGTGCAAAGTCCTCTCAGCCGGCGACGGGAAGAACACAGGCAACACCAAGGGTTCGTTGAGATGGAAGTCCGACGGTACCTTGGGCATGAAGGAGGGGTGCGTCCTGAGCACTACCCTTGTGTCGTGAAAAGTCAAGTACGGGGCCTTGCAGGAAAGGGCCTGGATCTCTCCCACCCGTCGTGCGGAGGTGATGGCCACAAGAAACGCTGTTTTCCACGACAGAAACTTCAACGGGGCCGAGTGCAGAGGCTCGAACGGAGGTCCCATGAGCTTGGTCAGCACCACGTTGAGCTCCCACGCCGGGGCCGGAGCCTTCACCGGCGGGAACGATCTGAACAGTCCCTTCATGAACTCTTCCACCAGACGATGAGACCACAAGGACGTCCGCCCCGTGGTTCTGGTGTATCGGGAGATCGCAGCAAGATGAATCTTGATGGACGCGTGTGCCAGTCCAGCTTTGGCCAGCGACAGCAGGTACGGCAGTACCTGGGGAGCCGTAATCCGTAGAGGGTTAATCTTCTGTGCGTGGCACCAGACAGAGAACCTCTTCCATTTGTGTCCGTAGCATTTAAGAGTCGAGGACGCCCTGGCCTTTGCAAGAACCTCTCTGCAGTCGGCCGGTATTTTGTATCCTCCAAACTCTAGTGCTGCAGGAGCCAGGCCTGCAAGTTCAGCGATTTCGGGTCGTGGTGGAGGATGGCGCCTCCTTCCCTGGAGAGTAGATCCGCGTCCACCGGCAGCTTGATTGGCGGGGACGTTGACAAGTCCAGAAGGTCCGGGAACCATATCTGCCTCGGCCACGCAGGTGCGTCGAGGATCATCCTGCACCGTGACCTCTTGAGCTGGTTGACGAGCCGGATTAGCAGTGGCAAAGGAGGGAACGCGTAGAGGAACAGGCCCTCCCAGGGGAACGAGAAAGCATCGCCCATGCTCCTCGCCTGGGGAAACCTGCTGGCGAACCTCCGGCACTTGGAGTTCGTCGCCGTCGCGAACAGGTCGATCTGGGGTGTGCCCCACCGTCGGAAGAGGCGATCCACTAGATCCTGCCGTAGTTCCCACTCGTGGCACGAGCGCAGCTCCCTGCTGAGTGAGTCGGCGATGGTGTTTTTTATCCCTGCCAGATGAAACGGCACCAGAAACATCCTTTGGACGACGGCCCAATGCCACAGGTCCTGCGCCTCCTTGGACAGTGCTGGGGAACTGGTTCCGCCCTGTTTCCTGATGTAAAACATGGTGGTGGTGTTGTCGGTGAAGATCCTCACCACCTTGCCCTTGAGGGACGGAAGGAAGGACCTGAGGGCCCAGAACACTGCACGGAGCTCCAGGACATTGATATGGAGGGACTTCTCTGTCGGGAGCCAAAGGCCTCTCGCGTGCAGATTTTCGGTGTGCGCTCCCCACCCTTCCAGGGAGGCATCCGTGGTCACTGTCTCCTGGTGGTCTGGAAGTCCATGCCCGCCGTCAGATGCGCGCGGGTGCCCCACCACCGGACCGCTCGGCGGAAACTCTCGTCGAGTGTAATCCTCTCCTCGAAGCCGCCCGTCGTTTGGATCCAGCGCGCGTCCAGGAACTCCTGCAACGGGTGCATCCGGAGCCTGCACATGGGAATGAGGTAGATGCAAGAAGACATCATTCCGAGGAGGGACTTGATGGACCTCACCTTGGCCGCGTCGGAAACCAACATCCGCTGTACCTTGCCCAGGATGGACCTGGTCCTTTCCTCCGACGGGGAGGCCAGAAGGGACACTGTGTCGAGCTTCGCTCCCAGAAACAGTGCGTTTTGCGCGGGTACCAGGTGGGACTTGGCGTAGTTCACGGAGAATCCCAGGTCCGTGAGAAGTTGGACGGTCCTTGCCGTGTGCTCCACGGCGAGCTCCCTCGTCTTGGCTCGGATGAGCCAGTCGTCCAGGTAGGGGTAGACGTGGATCCCCTCGCGGCGCGCAGCTGCGCCGCCACCGGTGCAAGGCACTTGGTGAATACCCTGGGTGCCGACCGTAGTCCGAAGGGGAGGGCTTTGAACTGGTAGTGACGCCCTTGGACCACAAACCTGAGGAATTTTCGGTGCCCCTTTAGGATGGGGATATGGAAGTAGGCATCCTCCAAATCCAACGACGACAGGAAGTCTCCTTCCTCCAGCTGACCCAGGAAGTGCTGGAGGGTGACCATCCGGAACTTCTGCGCCTTGATGAACTTGTTCAGACGTCGCAGGTCTAGGATGGGGCGCCATCCTCCCGTCTTCTTCTTCACGAGGAAGTATCTCGAGTAAACTCCGGAGCCCCGAAGCCTCTTTGGGACGAGTTCGATGGCGCCCTTCCTGAGCAACGCCCTTACCTCCAGGAGAAGCTGAGGGACGTGAAGCTCTTTCCTGGCCACGGGGGGGACGCGCGGGCACCTTCTTTGAAACTCGAGCGCGTGGCCCCGGGCTAAGGCGTCCAGCACCCAACGGTCGGTGGAGATGGACTCCCACACGCTGACTAAGCTCGCCAGCCGGCCTCCCACCGGGGTGCATCGGTGGGGGCCCGACCCCACGGCCGGTTCAATCCTGTTTCGACGAGGCTTTGCCGCCTTGACCTCCTTGGCGACGACGGCGGGGTCCGCCAGACTTGCCTCGTCCTCTGTAGGCCTCCTGAGACGACGAGCGGGCCGCTTGACGGTAGGTGGAGAAACCGCCGCCGGAACCTTTGGAGGCGCCCTTGCCTCCGCTGCTCCGAAAGGGCGTCCGTCGTCGCTGCAGAACCCCAAGGGCCCGGGCCGTCTTAGTGTCCGCTTTAATGGCCTGAAGGGAATCGTCCACTGTTTTCCCAAACAGGTTGTTCCCATCGAACGGCATGTCCAGGACTCTGGTCTGTACGTCTTGACGGAAGTCCGTAGCCTTGAGCCATCCACGCCGCCTAAGGCACACGCCGTTGCCCAACTGGCGAAACCCAGTGTCGCCGATGTCCATCGCAATAGTGATGGCGTGGTCCGACGCCACCTCACCTTCCTGTAGGATCTCCAGGGCATCCGCCCTCTTGTCGTCCGGTAGGAAGTCCAGCAGGGGAGGAGGGCTGGACGGGGCGCGACGGCTGAAAAGGAGGTGGAGGGTAAATCCTTCTTTTCTTGGGCGGGGGAACACCAGAAGGTCCCGGTTCAGGATCCCCCGACGGGAGAGGTTCCTCCGTCGGCAACGGTAGTCTCGTCCTTATCTCCGAGCATAAGGACTGTATAGCCAACAAAATGGCCGCCGAGTTGTCTTGCGGCGCTGGCAGAGGGGAATTCGACGGGCGATCAGGGGCCCCGTCGGCACCCTCGACGATGTCGTCGTCACCTGCGTCGGGATCCATCCCGACGGGCCGGTCTTCTTCCACGCCAAGGCCGTGGCTTAAGACCTCGATCAGCTCTTCCTCCGAGGTTGAAGCCGAATCTACGACGACGCCCTGCCCCCCCTTTTTCTTCCCTGCCGGGGATTTCACGGGGGTCCTATCGATGGGCACCAAAGAGGACTCCCTCCGAGGTGGCAGGGAGACTCTGAGCCCCGAGGTCGCCACCACTGGTGTAGCCTCCACAGGCTGAGCCAGGGCCGCCACGACAGTATCGATAGAGGGCTTGGCCGGATGGATTAAGGCCTTCACCACCTTAGGTGCGCTCACCGCCTTATCCTTGAGGGGGGGGGACACTGCCTCGCTCCCCCTCCGCCTTCGAGCTCGACCGGGGCCTTTCCAGGAGCTTCGCCGGGTGCTCGCCCTTCCTCTTACCCGACCCAGAGCGTTGGCTCGTGGCTGAAGGTGCCGGGGAGGGTGCGCCCTGCCTGGCGCCCGTAGAGCCCGACCGTTCGGCGCTCCCGGTGCCAGCGGACTCGCGGTGCTTGGCCTTGTGTTGGACCCCCGTCGCCGGGGCGTCCTCAAAGGTCTTAGAAGACCACTCGGATTTCTTCCTCTTCTTCTCGCCTGACGGGCTCTTCCCTTCCAGCCAGTTGGCGAGACGTTGATGGCGGTCCTTCATGGTCCGCTCCGACATATTGCCGCAAAACGCACAGTCCTTCTCCACGTGCGTCTTGTCCTCATGTAAGCAGTAGAGACAAAGGGAGTGTTCGTCCTCCTTAAAGACGTTCTGCAGCTGGCATCCAGGGCAGACCCTGAACAGCTTTCCGGGCGTCGAGCTTCCCTTCTCCTGGGCCATGTCCGGCCTGAGAAGCTTCTGGAGTCCTCCAAAAGCGTAGCTCGACGAAATCTTCACCCTTGAGGGGCGCAGACGAATCCGACACGGGTCCCCGTTGATCGGATGGAGAGTCGGTGGAGCTTGAGGCTCTTTTGACCGAAAAAACGAAGTTTTTGAGAAAAAACGTGAAAAAAATAGCACTAACGCTCGAGAGCAGTAGCGCGAGGATCCCAACACATGAACGTGCGGTAAAAATCTGAAGATGGCTGCCAGAGGCGGTGCTTAGGTAGAGGGCATTCATTGGCTGTGGTCAGTATGACGCAGAGACCAGTGATTGGTTACTACTACGAAAGACAGATCAGAAACGAAACTGATACTGGTTTTTTTCTTTACCGAGGATTCCCAGCCTGACGACGGGGAATATTCATGAGCATGTCAATCCATGCCAGACCCCATGCTGGAGAAGATAAACATATGACATTTCCAAACACGGATAGGATTTGGTTTAGTAAAGTTTATTTATTTTTATTGATTACATAGGTTATTACAAACTTTTATCAAAACCTCTTTAAAAAACTTTACCAAATAAATCCCACACAATTTCATCCAAACAAGCCCTAATCGTCACCACTCCCTCCCATCACGAGAAGTAGAAAAGCAAGTAGAAAGAGACCCGTTCAGCGATCTTAATCCACCCCTATTTATGTGAGGAACACTACCTTCAGAAACTGTATCGCTGCAAAGATCATGGGAAGATCTTCACCACCCATAAGGCGCGAGCAGAAGCTTTCGGCCTCCTCACATGAAGATGGATATTAAGCTTTTTTTCACCCCAAAAATTAAAAACTGCTCTTTTATTAGTGAGGAGATTAAGAGTGCTCTACCAGCTCCCAAAATCACTCCCTTAAAACAAGTAATTAAAGATCTTCCCCCTGCAGTGCAAGAAAAGTCGAAAATTGAGAATGTAGCCATAGAAGGGCTTAGGGGAGTGGGGCACTCCGGTAATACCGGGAGAAAAACTTTGGGAGGGGAAGCACACGCATATGAAAATACGATGGGAAGGATTGCTGTGGGGGAATCGTTGCAGACCTTGACACCTTGCATGGTTCCAAGTGAGGACATCAACATTTTGGTTAAACAGGCCTTACAGAACTTGCTTGAAGACTCTAGGACAGGTGCCACAGCTTCTGGTACCCATAATTGGATGGAAGCAAGGCTCCACAGTAGTGGAAATAAGGATAATTCAGAAGGAGTGACTGGGGACAATATTGCAATTGGACCTAAATATGATAGTGATACCAAAGGCATATATCCATATAAGTCACCAATCGATACAGGGCTGGGCCGAGATAAAAAACATCCTGATTCAGAACTAGGGAGGCCTTATTGGCCATGGTGAGGAGTTGAAGGTTCCTCCTCCTCACCATGCATTTGTAACCTAACCCTGCCAGGAATATGATAAAGTGTACCAAAGCGAGAGGTGTGAGCAGTTGGAAGTGAGACACAGTTTTGAAAGAAATACGTATGATCAATCACCCAAAGCATGGATGAATTACGATGGGGGAAACAGTAAGACGCATCTGACAGAGGTACGGGTACCCGGTAATGAAATACAGAAACCTTAAATAAAACCAGCTCGGAATACCTGTCAGGGGGGGAAAATACAATCCCCATAACTCCGTTAAACAACCTCTCAACAACAGGTGGCCTAATAGAATGGATTGGAGACCTTCTGCCTTTACTGTTTGCCCTAGCATTATGCTTTACTCCATGTTCCCGTTAGGCTCATTGAATCGCCATAGAATCCTAACTTTATTCAGCGAAATCCCAAGGCTCTCCATGATCTCCTCAGGTGATATTAAACTGGTTGATTGTATCCATCCCCTGAGACTTGACTGTCAGACTGGTATTTTCTTCCCAGGCTATCATGGATTTAGTCGCCTCTGAAATAGATTCTATCCACCCCTTTGGCTTTGACTTAGAATCATTTAATAACCAGCTTATTAGCTGAGGGGTTGAGGTAGAGGCAATTTATCAGGTGGATGATATCTCTAACCCGCACTTTGAGGGGGAGGAGGGTGTAATTAGACAGAAACAAACCTCTGAGACTGACCTAAAATGGCTGGCTCAAACATTGAGCGATTCATTAGCGAAGATGCAAGCGCTGAATGTGAAACTATAGACTGTGCCATCATTCTCAGTGATATCTTGGAACTCGCGAGGTAATAAAAATTTGAGGACGGAGTCTGATTGCTTATGCTTCCTTATGGAAGCTAGTATTTTCTGTCTTCAGGAAACTTGGGCACCCTCTTCGCTGGTGTTAGATGGGTACAGCCTGCATCAAATTACAGCAGAGAAAAAAATCAAGGGGAAGGCCTTCGGGGGGGGTTTTCTTATTGCGGTACGTAATACTGTGCCCTTTAAGTGCCTCAAGGTCTTCCTCCTCATAAGGGTTGCATTGCTATGTCATTACACTTCATTTTGCCTGATACCCTCGGATATCTTTTGATAGTTAATGTCTATTGGAGTCCTGAGCTAGATCTGCAGGAATGTATTAATATGGTGGATGAAAATATACAGGAGTGTCAAATAACATGTCAAACTCTGAATATAATGGTCATGGGTGATTTTAATGCAAATGTGGGCATATGCTCTAAAAACCCTGGCTCGTCAAGGAAACAAGCACAGGGCCATCAGTGGAATGTTTGTCTGAGGAATTGGGGCCTTATTTGCGTAAATGATTACCTGAGTAAGGACACGATGGATATTACTTGGACTAATGGAACTGAATCTTCTACTATAGATTTTATTTTTGTAAGCACTTCTTTATGCAATTCTTTACTTGATTTTAAAGTTATTCCATCATTGGTCAGTGATCATAGTATCCTTAAAATGTCCATACAAGTTCAAACCATCCCTGTGACCCAGGAAGTATTTCCTTTGAGGATGGAGCTAAACTGCGCTGGGAATAGAATTAATTGGCATGGGGACAATGTCGAGAAAGTGAACAAGGTCTTTCTGGAGGATTATAACAAATATGGCTGTGAAAAAAAGATCTTGATGTATGCACACAGGGTATTTAACGGCTATATCAAGGAAGTTATCCTTGGGCCCAAAGGGATTGGGAGACCCAGGAAAAGGGGTATTATCCACACTCATGTTTTCGATCCTGCTTTATATCCGCTTAAGAGGGAGAGAAACCGTGAGATTCGGAGACTACTGAAGCTCCCGTTCACCCAATCTTTGGGAGAAACGATCCGCAAAGTAAAAACACAAATGGAGAACCAGGGTACGTGCATTGAAAGCAAATATGGTGCAGAGGGATGCACAAAATATATTGGAGGCATTGTCTAAAACCAACACAAGATACTTTTGGTCCCTCGTAAACAGAAGAGGTGATGCGCACGCTGGAGAACAAGGAGTGTGTATATCCTCAGCTGTATGGGAGGGGCATTTTGGTTCTCTATATAAAACATCGGTTTCTAATTGGGCGGTTCCGGATGAGATTTCATGCCAGTGGAACTTCGCTTTTTCTTTACAGGATGTCCAAACACCGATTTCTAGATGCTCGTCTTCACGTGCACCAGGTCCAAATATGCTTGCCAATGCGATCTTTAAGGGTAGTATGACTGTGGGCCAAAATTCTGTTTTTACTGTTTAAGAACATTGCTATAACTAGGGTCTTCCCAACTACCTGGCACATGTCTTATGTTGTTTCAATTTATAAAAAGGGCGATAGATCCTCCCCGACTAGTTACAGACCAATCGCCCTGCATGAAGCAGACTAAGATCTCTGCGTCTTTGGTCCTTGAACACATCCAAGTTTGGATGGAGGAAAAGGCAGCATTGTCACCGCTACAATTTGGCTTCAGGAAAGCGGTAGGAACAGACGCGGGGGGTCTTCTACTTACCATCATGCAGCAACGGACCCGACAAAGAGGTAGTCAACCTATATACTTGGCGTCAATGGACCTCTGCTCAGCTTTTGATTTAGTTGACAGATCCACGCTGTGGAGTAAAATGCTTGCCTTGGATATGCCTACACAGCTTCTAGCTATCCTATATTACCTCCATGCAGAATCTAAGATAAGGGTACGTCTTTCAGAGGAATCATTATCGGAAACGGTCTTAGACAGGGGTGCATATTTGCGCCAACTGTCTTTAATCTATCTGTATTTGTCAGATGTGGGCCTGTACCTGGAAGAGGCATCCTTTGCTGCGCCAAAAGTGGCGGGTACTAGGATTGTGAGGGGGGGGGGTGGCTGGTCTAAACGCATGCTGTGAAGACAAGATCCCGTGGAGCTCCGTCCAGGATCCTTCTATACGGAAAGACTAAAGCCTGAATTGCTCTGCGAACCGAGAACGGACCGCATATAATTGAAGGGGAACCACTTCCCAACACTCGACACGACTCTTGGGTCGAATCGGAGCACCGGAGACAGGAAACGCGGAAGTCTGGAGTCGACCCCCTCGGACCTTCAAAATGGCGCCGCCGGCCGCGCACTGAGACCAACGCTGCAGCTGACCTGGATTGCCCCGGGAAGCCTTACAGCAGAAGTCGCGCTCCTGACCACGCAATCTCGCGGGGGGGGGGGAAGCTCTGAGGAGAACAGAAACCCCAGGAAGTCCACCTCATAGGCGGCGGGGCAACACCAACGCGCCAGCAACCCATCAACAGCACTGACCGAAGCCTCTAGAACAGCCTATGATCACAGCCACTGGTAAAAAGAGCGAAGATTGATCCTGGGAACGCTCATTGCTGGATATAACGGCAGTGCTGGGGTTGGACCCCTGGGTCGAACGATTCCTGAAGCCCACACAGAAGCACGTACCAGGGGTTGAAGGATGGATCCGCACTCTGCAGGGAACAGAACTTACAGATTCCAAAACAGGGGATGTCTCCCCCCAAGAGTAAACCGAAATTGGTCACGATGGACTCTTTCATGACAGCCAGACCCCAAAGACAATCACAACAAGATCAGTAACCCCCTGAAGACTTTCCACAACAAGAAGGGGACCTCAAACATACACAAGTCCTACAAGCAATAGCTGCCCTCCGCACATCACTTGAAGGAAGGCTCGAAGAGGTGAAATCTGACATAGAGCTCATGCGCCAGGACGCCCGCAGCCTAACTGAAAGGTTCACAGTGACGGAAACCGCCCTGCAGGAAAACGTAGAGGACACCCTAGACCTGAAGATAACGGTCCGAGATCTGGAGCAGAATGTGGCTAGACTAGAAGCGCGCTCTGAAGATGCCGAAGGACGAGCCCGCCGTAATAACATTCGTATACTGGGGGTCCCTGAAGACCCAGACCCGACTGTCTTTATCGAAACACTGCTGTAACAGGAAATAGGGCCGGGGAATCTCTCCTAGGGGTTCTCAGTGGAAAGGGCCCACAGATCTCTCCAGAAACTTCCTCCGCCCGGATCTCATCCTTGCCCAATCATAGCCAAAATTCTAAACTTCTGAGACCGGGAAACTATACTACGGTACTCCAGAGAAGGAGGTGAGGTAAAAAGGAAAGATTCGACTATAGTTATATACCCTGATTATACCCCTGCAGTGCAACGAGCGAGAAACTCCTTTATTCCAGTAAAAGCTCGGCTAAGGAAACTCAACTTGAAGTACATGCTGCTCTATCCGTCACGCCTCAAGGTTCTCTATAAAGGAAAGGCGATATTCCTCGAAACCCCAGCCGCAGCCAACATGTGGCTTGAACATAATAATCTGACTGACAAGGAGGAACTACCGAATCCAGACCGGGGTTGACCATGCACCTCCCGAAGAGCGTGGGAAAAGGGCTATCCCTCCAAAAAATGAATAAAACGAATAGCAGGCGAACGCACCACAACGAAGTCTTAATGTAAAGCAAGCCATATCGGACTAGAGCTTGAAGGAACACACGAGCGACAGTAAAGCAACCCACCCCACCAGAAACTGTTTAAGCAGTTTGCTCACACACAACCTGATCCGGAAGGCCAGGGGTGGCCTGGAAGGCTCGGGACCCCCTGAGCGCTGCAAGTTAAGAGCAACTGCTAGGGACAGTTTGAGTTGTTTTGTTTTAGTTTTTCCCCATTTAATACAATGGGAGTTACTCAAGTTAAGAAATCTCCAACAAGTGAAAAGTTAGAAACCGAGAAAAGCGGACAGGAGGGGAGAGGGCTGAGATGGGGTGAGCGGGCGGGGGACACCAGTAGGTTCTGGACTAAAGCGGGAGTGATCCAATTGCTCCGATATGGCATCTAACACTAAAATAAACATAATGACCTGGAATGTGAGGGGCCTGGGATCTTACTTATGTCGGAATAGAATCAAGTCCTATCTGAACAGAAAGAGTGCAAATTGCACTATTGCGGGAGACACGCTGCTCGGCGGATTCCCTGGCGAGACTGGAAGAACACTGGGGAGGGCAAGGTGCTGGTACTACGTACTCCAGATATGCAAGAGGGGTATACACTTGGATCCACCCATTACTCCCATTCCACTTAATCAAGTCCGAGACGGACCCCGAAGGCAGGTTTGTAATACTCTGGGGCCGGTTGGAATAGGAAGAGATATGCATAGTAAACTCCTACCTCCCCAATACCAACATTCCAGCACATTTAAACTCCATGTACGCCAAAATTGCACCATACAGACATGGCATCTTTTTCGCGGGGGGAGGGAGAGGGAGGTGGGGGGATTTCAATTGTGTCCATGACCCGAAACTTGACAGGTCCTTCCCACATCCAAAAGGTCCCTCGACAGCAACAATAGCCTTGTCCCTATTAAATCGACAGATTATACCTGACTGACACCTGGAGAGAGCGTCATCCTGACGCCCGGGGTTACTCCCATTTCTCCTCTCCACACGGTCTCCACACGAGACTAGGCTATGTTTTCATAGGCAAAGAACATCTGTCAGAAGTAGCAGAGGCACAACATCTAGGTAGAACCATATCTGACCACTCGCCACTCCTATTGGAATGGCACCACCCCGGCCCCAAACCCCCTATCCCAATGTGGAGAATGCCGATCGACGCCCTAGGTGACCCGGCATTCAGGGAAGAGCTGCACGAATTTATAGATAGCTTCATTGAGAGAAACACTGGAAGTATTGACCATTTGAGCACGATGTGGGACGCCCTAAAAGTAGTAACGAGAGGGGAAATCATAGCGAAGGCAGGGGGCATTAGGAAGCAGCTGAAGGGTGAACTGGACCAGTGGGAGCAACAGATAGAGCAACTTGAGGCAGCCCTGGTAGACACTAATCAAAGGGAGGACAACCTCAAAGAACTTAGAATTAAATGTGCTTCAGCATGGGACAGGCTTGCCAAATTTGACTATGCCACCAAGACTAATGGAATACACACAGAAGCAGACAAGCCAAGCAGAATGCTGGCCTGGCTCTGCAAGAAAGAACACCCGAGACACACAATCACCGGGATACAGACCGAAGACGGAGATGTAGTGCAAACACAACAATACAAACGACACTTTCAATGGTTTTTACAAACACCTTTACTCTCATAGTGACCAGGTTCTCTTAGAGCAAATCATGGACACCCTGGAGGAAATGGGGCTCCCCAAGATGACCCCTGAAAAATCTGAGGCCCTAGACGCAGATATCACAACTGAAGATATTACGGAAGCAATTAAGTCACTGGCCACCGGTAGGACAGCAGGGAGTGATGGGCTACCCACTGAATTCTATAAAGCATACGAGTCCACCTTAACACCCCTATTACACGAGGTCTTTCAAGAAGCACATGAGCGAGAGATATTACCTGACACTATCATGGAGACCCTTTTGATCCCGATCATCAAGCCCAATAAACCCCCTGACAAATGCGACTCTTACCGACCAATAGCTATGCTCAATTACGATGTGAAAATATTGACAACGGTTTTAGCAAACAGATTGGCCAGAATCATAGGGGATGTAGTACACGAAGATCAGTGCGGCTTCATACCGGGCCGGAACACGACCATGAATTTACGCAGGGTGCAACATGTTATTGCACAAACTGAAGCCACTACGGAGGCATACGCACTGCTCTCTCTTGATGCCATTAAGGTGTTTGATTCGATATTTTGGGAGTGGTTAGTGGCGGTTCTAGAGGGGTTCGGCTTCGGGCCAGGGTTCATTGGGTGGATCAAGATACTATACACTAAACCTAGGGCCAGAGTAAAAACTGGAAAATACATATCTGAGGCCTGGAGCATATGCAGGGGCACCAGACACGGATGCCCCCTCTTCCCCATGCTCTACGTACTAGGACTAGAACCCATTGCTATTTATTTTCGAAAACAGTTCTTTGATGCTGGGATCCGGCTGGGAGGAATAGACCACATTATCTCTCTCTATGCAGATGATGTACTATTGTACGTCAGAGATCCACACAACAACGTGCCCATGATGCTCGACGTCCTAGACAATTTCGCAAGGGTTTCAGGCATACAATTCAGCAGGGCGAAGTCCTACCTATTCCCTTTTGGCAGGCCTCAAGGAGACAGATGTAACAGAACTTACCTCGGTGGGAATACAATGGGAGAGGACCTTGTTTAAATGCTTAGGGATACACATAATGCATTCCCCTGGACTAATGCATGAGCACGACACCAAAGCCGCACTTCCTGCCTTAAGAAAATCCATGAACTTCTGGGCAAAACTTCCCCTGTCCATGATGGGCAGGGCCTCGATAATTAAAATGATTGTCCTTCCCAGATTCTTGTATGGGTGCCAAAATATGCACTTGCACATCAAAGCGCCTTTCTTCCGCCTATTAGAAAGGTTGCTTAGGGACTTCCGGTGGGGGAAAGGAAGACGCAAAATAGCACTCGCCACCTTGGCACTACCGTACACCCAGGGGGTAATCCAACTCCCAAACTTTGAAAAATACTATTTGGCAGCACAGCTTAGCTTCATCACCAAGTGGCTAGCAGACGATGCCACATCTGAAACGCCACACTTGCAGCCCCTGATCTCCCCGTTGTATATGAGAGAACTTACCTGGGCCCCCACCCACCTGATACGAGATGCCCCCCTCATGGCCACCATAGGACGGAAAATTTGGCACAGGACCGAAACCCTCGCCCATGCAAAGCACCAATACTCCCCGAACATACCATTGATCTCGGACCTATACAGATCCCCCGATTATCTACAACACCTCAGATGCTGGGAAAAGAAAGGGATATACTCATGGGGGGACCTACATACAAAGGGGGCGTTTAAAGAATTTGAAATGCTCCAGGAGGAAAATGGTGTCCATACAGGCCAGTTCCTCTGGTACCAAAGGATAAGAACCACAGCGCGAACCAAGTGGACAACATGGCCGGAGGAACCAGAGTCGAACCCCCTGATCACATTAATGTATGCATTGGGAGGAGGCCGGTGTCTCAAATCTACAGCCACTTAAGTGACACCGCCCAACCCACAAAGTGCAGATCTGAAAACCAGATGGGAGGCAGATATAGGCCTGGAAATGACAGATGGAGAATTGAAAAGGGCTCTGACACACCCCAAAACAGTCTCCAGAAACCATAGATTCAGACAAATACGACTGAACCTACTACATCAGACATATTTAACCCCATCCAGGCTGGCAAAACTCAAAACACAGCACTCCAACTGTACATGGTGCGAAATGGACAATGCAGGCTTGATCCACATGTTCTGGTTGTGTGCCAAGACGCAGTCCCGGTGGACCGCCATACAACAGACAAGCAACAACCTGGGGTTGACCGGATACAAATGGACTCCTGCGGAATGCTTACTGGGCACATACCCCAGACCGGCCAAACTTAAACACATCGCCAGACTAATGGATATTATGTGTATACTGGCAAAGAGGACAATTACAATGTCCTGGAAAAAACCAGCTGGGCCTCAACAGAAAATTTGGCAGAGAGAACTGAAACGCTGGGTACAAGCGGAAACGAAGGCCTGGGAAGAGAGCGTGGCCAGGTCTACGTACGACTCAAGTATGACCCTAGTGGCCTGGAAAGAACTTACAGACCCCTGTTCTACCCCTCTGATGACAAGCCCCCATGAACTAGACCAGATCCACTGAAGGCGGTCCTAAGAACCAAACCGGAAGTTCCTGAGACCAACTGGGTCCTTGATGGCATGAGGCCCCTTCCCCCCCTCCCCCTGATTGACCTGGCCCCTCCTGAACCGCTAAACAACACTGGCTTAACCGGAAAAAACACTTGGAGACAGTTAATGTTGTATGTTGAGCTGTTATTGTTTTTTAAGTTGCAACGTGTTTTATCCTCTAATTACAGACGCATTTATTGCCTTGTGATTGTAACAAATAACAAATGCCAATAAACAAATTTAAAAATAAACTAGGATTGTGTGGACTGCATATGCAGATGGCGTACTATTGTTTGACCTAACGCCTTTGGGGTTGCAACGAGTTTTGTCTTTCAAGAAATACATGGTGGAAAATGCACTGGTCATAAATCAAACAACAACTTTTATTATGCAATTGAGCTACAGGAAGAGGTTATCCAAATTAAACTAAACTTACTATATGTCATGCTTTCTGGTACCTAGGTTATCCTATTTTTGAGACTGTAACCAGTGCTAACCTATGCAATCATTTGGATAAAAAAAACAATGCCATTGATCTCCCAACTATTAAAAATTGATAACAAACACAGGAAATTTTCGATGATACCATGTTTAAAAATGTACCGTAGCAAAACTATTGCCCAGTTCTGCTACGGGGTGGAACTGGTCCCGTCTTGGTTCAGGAGTGAATTTTTGAAATATGAGGCACGGTTGCTAAGGTCCTTGATTTGGTATCTCCCGAAGTGTGTTCCACTCGCGGCAATACGCTTCGAACTTGGGCTATTCTCTCTCTTCGGTTGGTTTTTGTGGTTTGGGTATTGGGACTATGAGAGTCTCCCTCATGGTCTTGGGTAAGGGTCCTGTCTCGTAAGCTTCTTGAAACACCTCGTGTAGTATTGGGACCAGTGTTGTCTCGTATGTTTTGTAGAACTCCGGGGGGAGCCCGTCTGTCCCCGGGGTCTTACATGTGGACAGGGCTCTAATTGCTACTGAAATGTCCTCTGGAGTGAGGGCCTCTTCCAGTGAGTCGCGCTGTTGATCGTTCAGTTTAGGGAGTCCTATCTCTTCTAGGGTGTCTTATGTCTGTCAGCGGGACTTGGGTGCCATGCGCGTATAGTGTGGAGTAAAAGTCTGCAAATGTGGTGTTGATCGAATGCTGGGTTGTTCTCCTTAGACCTGTCTTGTCTTTTATCGCGGTCACTGGGTGTTGTGGGTGTTCTCGCCTGAGCCAGGTGCATTTTGTCTATAAACATGTAATTGATTCTCGTGTAGAGATTGTGTGGGGAGGAGTAATGTGAGTATCCTCTGTCTGTGGGATGGAGTTCCCTCCAGACGTCTGCCAGGTCTATCTGTTCCAGCAGGTTGTTTAGCACCCTAGAGGTTCTATCTGATTGCTTCTGCGGGGGCTCAGATCTATCTAGGTCCATGTCCCTCACACAGTTAAGATCCCCTCCCCATATGTAGAGGCCATCCCTGTGCCCCGCCAGTTTCATCTACAACCTAGCTAGGTAAGACGGAATGCCGTGGTTTGGAAGATGTGTGTTGACTATGCAGATCTCTACCTGCTCCACCACTCCCCACAGGATCAAATACCTCCCCTCCGGATCTACTTCAGTTCTTGTCATCTGGAAGGGCACCGCTGGGTTGATCCAAGTATACACCCCCCTAGAAAACTTGGAATATGGGGCCCCCTGACCTTGTCCTCCCCAGTGCTCCTTCACCTTTGCCTGGTCCTCCACCGAGAGATGAGTCTCTTGGAGCAGTGCAATGTTTACTTTTTTCCTGCGCAGGTATGACCTGATCCTGTTCCGGCGTAGATATGACCCCAACCCTCTCACGTTCCAGGTTAGTATTCTAAGTTGCATTGCCATGTTTGGGGCTCTTCCTCCCGGGGCTTTGTTTCCCCCCCGCCTCCTCACCTTCCGTCTTGCATCTTGAATGTCCAGGCCACCCCTCTTTAATTCCTCGTTCTGCATGAAGATTGTGGTGTTGAACTAGAACTGCTGCAACAACGAATGCAGCTTAAACAAACAACTCTGAACTGGCAGTCCGACGAACAAGCAGTTCGGACTGCATAACTGCAAACTGCCCCCAGCAGTTACAGTGAGCCTGTAGCACTCAGGGGCTCCCACGCTTTCAGAGCCTCTCCTGGCTTTCCGGCGTGGGCGGTGTACAGGAGTGTGACCTGCACGTGTCTCGTAGGGGTGTGCCATTGGCCTGTGTGCCATTGACTTGGTCGTGTGTGGTGTCTTGCTCTTCTGCCCAGTATTGCTATCCGAGTATTACGGTTGTAGCTGCCGGTTGATCAACCAATTAATGCCTCATGTGCAAGATCAGCAGTTAATGTTGCCGGTTGATGCTTCTTGTTACATCTATTATTCAACTTGAGACAGTTTTTCGCCATCGTCCGCTAAGTTATTGTGTTCAAGCCACATATTTGCCGCGGCCGGAGTTTCCAAGAAAATTGCTTTCCCTTTATAAAGGACCTTGAGGCGAGAGGGGTAAAGCAACATATATTTGAGGTTAAGTTTGCGCAGCCTCGCCTTAATCGGTATAAATGAGTTCCTGGCATATTGTACTGCAGGGGTGTAATCCGGGTATATGGCAATTGTAGAATCCTGCCTCTTGATTTCTCCACCCTCTCTGGACTACCTCAGTATTATCTCCCTGTCGCGAAAGTTTAGGATTTTGGCAATAATCGGTCTTGGGTATGAGCCTGGAGGTGGACGCTTCTGAAGAGACCTGTGGGTGCGTTCCACTGAAAACCCTTGTGAAAGCCTCCTTGCCCCAATTTCCTGTTGTAGCAACGTTTCTATGAATTCCGTAGGGTTCGGGCCTTCCATGTCCTCGGGAACCCCTAGAATCCTGATGTTGTTGCGCCGCGCCCGACCTTCTGCGTCCTCGGATCATGTTTCCCGCCTTGACACACTTTGTTCCAATTCCTGGACTCGCTTCTTCAGATCCGCTGTGTTTTCGACATTAACCTGTAGAGCGGTCTTATTGACATTTACTCTTTCCGTCAAGTTGCGTGCATCTTGGCGCATGAGTTGCATGTCCACTTTTATTTCATCAAACCTGTTTTCAATGGAGGTGCGGAGCTCTGCGATGGCTTGAAGGACTTGCGTGTTATCCGGTGCCACACCTGCGTGTGTTGACTCACCCGTAGTTGTAGGTCCGGGCATCTGCGGCTGTTTAGGTCTGACCGTTGTGCAAGTGTCCATTGTTGTGTTTTTGAGTTTAGTTTTAGATGGAGACATCACGTCTCGCAGGGCCAGGGTGCCTGCCGCCTTGTTCCGCGGGTATCTGTGTGAATGCTGGACAGCTGTGTTGGGCCGGCTACAAAACCTCTCCTCGAGTGCGTCCCCCGTAGAACAGACCTCCGTCCGCCCGCTAGGCCCACTAAGGCAATCCGGGGCCTGACCCAGCCGTTGGGCCCTCAGAGTCCACCGCAAAGAGGGAACAGGGGCGCTTCCTCTTCGTTTTATAATTTCTCCTGCGGCTATCACGAAGATGTGGGGCCGCTACTCACGGTTCATTGACATCGGAGTCTGTCGACATGCTCCACGGGGCCTCTCCTGGCTCCTCCAGTCTCTCGCATGGAGCCCGTGCCCCGTTCCCTAAGACCCAGCCCCACTCCGCAGTGGAAGGGCGGTGGAAGGGGACTCTCCCAGGTCACTGCTGTCTGGGTCCTCCGGAGTCCCACGAAGGGCTGCGGGTGGTGTTCCGATAGCGATCCGCGGGTCCCAGCACCGTTCGGCCCCACAGGCCCCCCCCAGACAACAAGCCGTCCTCAGTGCGGGATCCTTTCCCCCCGCTTCCTCCGTATCAGGCACACGACGCCGGCGCCAAAGGCTCTGCGCTGGGGGCGCTCAGAGACCCGGTCCGCCGATTCTCTGTTTTTCGCGCTCAGTTGAGTTCAGCGCCGGAGGCCGCCATCTTGGGCCCGCCGGGGGGGAGCCTCTTCCGACTGTCCGTTTTTCCCTTTGCAGGCTCCAATTTCTCCCGAAAATGAGGTTGAGTGCAGCAAATGGGTTCCCCTGCCCTCGACCAGGTTTGCAGCCTCGTATGTTCTCAGTTAAGCACTGTAACTGCTGTCGATTCAGGATCTTGGGCAGGAGCTCAGGCGAACACCGACCTCACTCCATGCGCGTAGCCACGCCCCCCCCGAAGATCTTCCCCATAACATCAAGGAGGGCGATAGTTTTCAGGATCAGCCCTATCGCCTCCTTTATGAATTGGGGCCTGGGGCTCTCGATGCACTTGCTTTACTAATTAGTGTCAGCAAGTCACCCTTGAAGGTTAGGGGCCAGCCTCCCCCATTTGCTCTGGGTTGAACCCGGTCTGTACAATCTTTTTTAGCTAATGATTTCTCGTAGTGGACTAGCCATTTATTCTCTGGCACTATGTTCACCACTGGCATGGCTTTTCCCATTACCCTGTTGGTTAAGCAGTTCCCATATTGCTCAAGTGTCTCTTTTCGTTATCTTTGCGAGCATAGGCTCTGAATCTGACTGCAGAATTTTGGCCCCATGTGCTGCAACCCAGTTTCTAAATGTTTTTCTTCTCTTGGCGATTAAGTTGTTTGTAGCCTCCCACTTTGTTTTTTTCAGATAACCTATTTCTCTCATCTTATTTGTTTCCCTAGTCATTTCCGCATCATTCATAGCCATGGTTGTGACGCGTACCCGGACCTTTTGAAATGTAGCTTGTGGCTCTAAATTTGACTAGCAGGGGGACGTAGTTCACTCCTTTTTCTCCGTGCCTTAATTTTGCAAGGCCAGTATTTAGAGCTCGGACTTCTTTAGTCTTCAGTCTCAATCTTTCATCCATTAAAGACTTCCAGAGGGAACTGCCACGGCTCGTTTCGCAAAGTGGTGTCTATTTCTTATGGACAGTCTAAAAAAAAGAGTGGTTGCTGTGTTTTTAAGGACAGATTCTTAAAGAAGTAACCCGGTTGTTTAAGTTAGAGCAGACAAACACATAGTCCGAGGTAGAGGAATACATCCCATTTCACCATATTTGAGATGCAGCATCTTGTCGTCTCGTCTGCTCTGAGCTCTTATCACGTTTTGCAAACTTTAAGAAACTAATGGACTCTTCTTCCAGCAGTTTTTCGGCCTTGGTATGGACTCACTGTCACCTCTTCTGCTCTGTCTTCTAGAGGGGCGGGGTAGCGAGGCCTTTTGAGGTCAGTTGACACCTTCGTTCTTTCAGCGTCTGGAACTGCACTTCAGATCCATCTCAATTTAAACCTACACAGGAGAGCAAAGAACGCCCTTTATTGGTGGAGACCATTCTCTCCGAGACTGGCACAGACTCCTCCTCATTCACGTCATCCTCATGGACCTTCAAGAGAGACGGGTCAAAATCCACCTCATCTTTGGTACATGACTGGCCCTCTATCAGTGATGAGGGTCGGCCACCCATTTTGTTGGATTTATCCCCCTTATGCTTTGTCCATCCTTCCTTGGCATCTAGATGCTCACTCGTATTCGTGATATCCTTCAGAGGCGGACAGGGTGAGGGTTAGCCAGGTTCTTTAGGAATTCCTGTGATCCATTAGATCTCCTCTTGGACTTAGCTGCTGGCATCTTTTATGATTTGCCAACAAGTAATTCAGTTTTGCAGGTTACTTCCAGCCTTTTGTGTTTTTTCTTCTTTTGGAAGATCGGGAATGGAAGGTGATCCCTGGCACTTTGTTTTGTCAGCGCTTCCTTAGTAAAAAGAATTGGCCAAGGCCCTCTCCTTTCCCCACGTGTTTTGGGAGGCTCTGAGGGTTTACAGCTTTTCATCATCTTATTATGGGCTGAAGCCTGTGTGATCGAGGGCTCTTTTGGGCACACCTCCCAAGCTGAGGGGGTCTCCTTAGAAGTCTCTTTTCTGCTGATCACCACACCCTTGCCCAATGAAAGCCTCTTCTGTTCCAATATGGGGGCTTACTTAATGATCCAGGAAATCGAGGGTGGTAGTTCCAATGGGCCCAGGGAGGCCCTGCGGAACTTCTGAACGTGGATGGAGGCCTCGACTTGTAAGAATTCGAGCAGGGAATCCATTAGGTATTTTTTCTCCTCGCTCCAAATTGAGTGCATTTGTGATATTTTGCTGAATTGTTTTGGAGCACTCTGCTTCTTGGTCAATTCTTGACTGTAGAAAAGTGATGACATTTTCCATATAAATCAGTTTAGAGTTGATCAGTTTAGAGTTGCGTGATCCTTCAAGTTTCCATTTAAAGAGTGATACAGTTCCAAGAATGGAGACAAAGTCATAGTTATTGCTACAAACAAAGAAGGATGTGGGTTGAAAGCAGTCTAGTTTAGGTTCGGCATAGGCCCTTTTGATATATTGGGTGAAAAAACAGTCGTCCAGCGTATAAATGGAGGAGGATATTTCAGGAGGATATTTCAATCGGGGCCTCTGTTGCTGGATTAAGACGAGCTGGTGAAAGTTCCTTTATCGTTTTATTGGGTCGGATAGGTAGATCTTGCTGGTACATTTTTCCTGAGAGGGCCAGCTTGTCGTCGACCCGATGGGCTGAGTCAGCCCCTTGGGCGAAGATGTTAAGGCTTGTAGATTTTGTTACCAGAGCCATTGGAGAGACTTGCCCCACCCTTGCTACAATAGATTGTTCCCTTTTGGAACCACAGCAGTCCAACGTCACAATGATTTTATTGGACGGGGGTGGGAGGATGCAACTCTACACTCTAGAGGCAACTCCGCGGGTGCCCGTACTTGTCGACTTATCCAAAACCTCTGCATTTTATTCTGCTCTGACTCTTCCTCTGGAGGATTCCCACAGTCACCCATTAGCCCTAATGGGGATTTCCTTTCAGTCGATTCAGAACCCCCTATTACCTTAAGGATTCCCACATCAGTCAGTTTTAATATGTTAGTAGATCTACCTCGGGCGAGGATGATCTGCTTTGAGTTCTGATGGCTCCATGGGTCCGAATTGTCTCTCTTTAGGTAAAGATGTCGGCTCCTTTTTGTTTTTAGTGGATGCAAGTTTCCTTTTCCGGGCCAGGGTGAGACCGTTCCATTGAATGCACTTTTCTGAGACATTGGACCAAGCACAGGCATTAGCCTGCAGGACTGGTGATGTAGGCTTGGGCTGGCTCACCAACGTGGCTGAGGACTCAGATTTAGTTATTTTTATGTTAATGTCTGAGCCGCAGGCCCCCATCCCGCTCACACTGGTTCTTGCTTGTAGCCTGTCCGAGCTGAGAAAATTGGAAATGGCGAGTCCTCCATTTTCTCTCAGCTGGGCAGCCTCCTCTGAGCTCTGGAAAACCAGAACACTGAAACACACTGCCACATACCGCTCCGCAGAGTGGCAAGTGTTTTTATGCAGCTAACACCCGCACCGCAGTAAGCATTGAAGAAACACTGATGGATGTCCAAAAACGCTAAACACTGCAGATAACACAGATGCCACACTCCACTCTTAGTAAAAAAGTGTCTTCAACTATCAAATGACAAAGCCTGCCCATTCACCTTCTGGAAATAAGCAAAAGATTGGAACAATTAACATACTTCCAAGTCGCTGACCCTGGAAGATGTAACATGGAAAACTATCCAGGATGAAGAGACAGGCGTGTGCAGCAAGGATTAAACACAGCCAAAGTTCACAGAAAGACAGGGAACTAGCGACATAGGTTTTAGCTGGCTCAGCAAGTGCACAGTATTGCCATAAATGAGCTTTGTAGCCCACATAGTAACAGGGTTTAATGACGAACACTCAATTGGCTTACAACATTCAAAAAAAGAGAATGCTGATAGTGCTAGATGGACACGTCAACAATAGAAAAGAAAGCCAAAATTCTCACTGACTGTCCGAAGGACATTCAAGAATTCATCTTGTAATGAGCCCAGAAAAAAAGGAAAGTATGATACTTTGGGCCACGAAGGAATGCATGACAAGATCCAAGTAACACCACCACAATGTATTGTTATTGTAGTAAGAATCTCTGAAGACTAAATATCAAACTTTAAGATGCAGCCTGCCGCTGCTTAATCTACCTCTCAGATTGTATCCTGTAACCATGATGCAAGGTTTTTCAGAACCACTTCTAGTGTAGGGTTCTGTGATGCAAAACCTAGTGTACCTGCAAAGGTGGGACAAAAATATCTGAAATTAACTCTTTTGGTAACGAAGACGAGCAGTTAGGTTCACGCTTTGATTGTTAATTGTAATTTACAGAAAACCCCAAACACGTGACGAGCAACTAAGAACTAAAATGCGTCTATTTAGCAACATACATGCATCAGGTAAAGTCACTTGGATGGAAGTAAAAGCAATATATAAGCCATCGCTGTCTGTGGTCCAAACAGAAACACCACACTTTAGAATGTACACAGTTTAGAACACTAAAACACCAAAAGTGGGGGAGAGGTGGAGAAAGATGGCAAGTACCTTGTATAGACCTAATATGTATATAAGGCACATACAAAATTCAGAACTAAACTTAGTAAGTCAAATCCCTATCCTAGAAATACGTCTTCAAAGTTCAAGGTAAGCAAACCGCTTCTTGTATACTGAAAGGATACTGTGAGAAACCAGGAGGTGTCTCACCTGCTAGTCCCCCGGGATCTCTCTCTCTCTCAGGTGGCCATGGCACGGCCATCGCCTTTGGATCCAGACCCTGGGGGTGGACCAGTGCAGGAGGATCACCTGGGTGAGGGGTCTTTGGTGAGTGAGGGTGAGACAGCCTATCGTGAGACACGGTATTCCCCCCTTTCCCGTACACCTAACTCATCCTATTTCATAGGATTCCACAATGTCCTTCCCTTCCACACAAACACTGGGCCGAGGAAGAGGGCGATAAGAGTAACAATGCTGCCTCTTATAAATTGCATTGGACATGTCCCACTAATAGGGTCAGGTACTTGACTTGGCAAGGTGGACCACGAGTTAGAACAGAACTTCCGGGGCAAAGGCGAACCTACTGGAGCAGAGCAACGGACTGAGGGACGAGAGCCACAGGTAGAGAACCCCAGGAGTTCCCCCTGCAGGAGGTCGTTGCCTCCAAAAGGCAGCGGAAAATATTTGGAGAAGGCCGAATCCCAAACAAGAAAGCTGGCTAGTTTTCCAAGGACGCCACCAGCGACCCTCCTGGGTGAACGGCAGAATTGGGGGAGGCAAGGCCAAGCCTGTGGTACTGACCTTGACTTGCATATTAGAAGTAAAAGACAAGAAAGAAACACACAGCCAATGAGTTGGCAAATGATGTGAGAGCTAAAGAAAGAGTTAAGTGGCAAAATATCATATCAGGGGCAACATTATAGTGGTAACATTATATCACCAAATTAACGGTTGCACGCATGTGGTTGAGACGCAAAGAAAGGCAGACCTGCGAATGAACTTTGGACTAACAATAGCTGGAAAATCTGTGATACTGAGTAACTGAGTGGTCCAGCAAAAGGACGTTGCCCACTCGAAAGTCTCAGTGAAAGGTAGAAGGTTGTCTCGATAAAGTGAATGAACTGTAAAAGACAAACCAGGACAGAACAAAAGGCAGGGCTCAAAATATGATGGTTATTAAAGCCAAAAGTAAATGAAGGGGAAAGAAGATTTGCCTACAGTACTCGCCATAAAGAAATTACTGCTGCTACTCATAAAAGATATAAATGGAGGGTGTGGAGGTGGGTCCCATTGCACTGGTAGACAGAGGCACAGACGAGAGCCCTCAACACAAGTGAGTTGGGCCAAGGAAGAGACAGACCTCATGACGATCAGTCCAGGATCACACAAGCCATCTGCAGATATGCAGAGGGTACCATTGGTGGGAAAGCTGCAAAAATAACATTTCCTAACCCCCCTCCTTTGATTCTTCCTCAGCCATATGTACTTGAGGAAAAAGGATCAAGATGGTCCACAATGGCACCCCGATCACAGAACCATGGCACATTTAGCCAATCAGCTTTAGTCGTTAAGGGTCTGCAGTTCAATTGCTCTTTGTGTGTCCCAATCAACTTAATTTCTCTTTCTTTGCGAGGAGAAACTGCCTCAAAACGCATGCCCATAAAGTAATATGACACAGGCCAGACTCCAACTTCCGCTCCAACTTGCTTTTCACGGTTTCCTACATATTGCTAATCGTCTTGGTTCCGTTTTGTGTAGTGTTGATCAATTTATTGTACGGCTTCCTTGTGCACTGAGCCCCTCTCAGCTCATTCACCCTCATTTGGCCAGCATATTCATAGACATTAAATCAACAAAATTGCTAAATAGTCTGCTTCATAAAAGCACTGTACCTGTATTTAGAAGGGGGGGGCTTGGAGGTGTTCTGGAGAAAAAGAGCATGGGCACTTGTCAGGCACAATAATATTTGCAATATTTATGCACAAGCCCTCAGGCAACTACCACCACACAAACATCACACCACCCATAAAACAACTCCAGAGATCAGGAGTACTGAACAACCAGCTCTGAAGTAACTAATGCTACAGGACATCTTTGACGTGCAAACAAGCAAGAGTGCAAACCATGCTAACAACCAAGATCATCTATTAAAAACTGAGCCAACATATACTGGTTAGTGTTGTGGTCATTTCAGCACGAGTGGGAAAAATGCACTCTAAAAAGGCATGCTGTGTGCTGGCTCTTCACTCTTCAAACCATTGCAAAGGATGTAGCCGATAATTCAACCAAAATGACTGCCTCCAATATCCATTGGCTCACCAGGGAAACAAGACAATATCAAACTTATCACCACTGTGTACCAATCCTTAAATGCAAATTGTCCAATATTCCTTCAAAACAAATTCTTATCAAACACAAGTATTAGTGCACCCTCATAAAGGTAGGGCATGCAGATTCCACGCCCTCCTCCCCGGGTCCAAAGAGCTAGATTATAACACTCTCCCCTTCAACTCAGAACCATCAAGTGTTATTGCTGGCTCACTCAAACCACAATAAGTTCTTCAAGACTGCCTTCTTTGCCAAGCAGATCAGAGATTCCTGCATCTAGTTCTATACCTAAAATAAAGCCACACCGATTAAGAACCTACAGACCCTATCAAATACTACTGGAAATCAAGGAACAGTACTCTATGCAGGTGTGGTACTAACTCAGTCATGTTATAGATGTTTTGGCACACGACAAGGCTGGCATAAAGTACCTTGCAGCAGTGTGCTTCGGGCACAAATCTTACTTCTTACCTGATGCACTGGTAGAGTGTGCTCAGCTCTGCCACCAGCTCCGAAGCACCTTTGTTCTCATTACAGCAGAGGTTGTGGACTGTCTCCACTGCTTTAGACGTCGACTTGAGCTCATCTTTGTTGATGTTCACCCTCTTGTTCTGTAAAGATGCAAAACATTAGGGCAACATGAAAACAAAGTACATATATATTTGATTTGAAAATCATGGGTCAAGAGAGTGCTGCCATGAAAAGGTGCTTGTTCCATAAACACAATGTATTGTAATGATGACTTCTAGTACAAGCATCAAAATATTAACATATTTCAGCATGCACAGTACCTTCTTCCAGGTCTCCACCACGCTAGCTGCATAAGCCAAGATGTGGATGTATTTGTGTTTGTGATCTTGATTGATTTTAGCTCCTGGTTTAAACAGGGATTGCATAAAGAGGTCCAGGAATGCGGGCACCCGAATCTGAATAGTGAAAGCAAACGTTTATCTTATTCAGTTTCTTAAACATACTCTTACACACAAGCCAACAATAGGGGGACCACAAGAGCTCAATGAACTTCTACTAACCTCTTTATGAGGTTAGCAGATTGTCTTTCCTTCGATTACTGTATGCATTAATGCTGGACACCCACCACATTACAACATTACCACAGATTTTCCAACAGTGCATGCAGTATATTTATTTTAAAATCTGTTTCCATCTCTGTTTGGAGTATGGAAATGGACTGTGTAGAGAAACAGATGATACAGCTCATGCTCAATGCAAAATAAAATTGCCCGCGATGCACAGGAGAGAAAATTAGCATCCGAGGTGCCTGCTCTTTTGACACCTTTGCGGCCAACCCATTAATGTTGTGTCCCTAACTGTAAACACACACACTCTTCCATAAGGACAAAACTTTTTTGATGTTCAGGCAATTTGACATTTTTCGAGAGAAAAACTGGAAGGACTCGAGTTTTATTTGACCCCCTAAATCAGGCAGTACATGGCCGACTCATTTGAAGATTGATAAAAAAAATAGTATGTTAAATTTCTGTCAAACTCATAATGGGGGCGCAAGTGCCCTGTTTTCCTGAAAATTTCTGAATACTCTGGCTACCTAGTTTATAAGCCCTCCCAAGGTTAAGTGGTTTGCCCAGGAATGCACAATTTGAGCAAGTGGGAAAAGCAAGACTCGCACATAGGTACATTGGATGCACAACCAGGTCATCATTGCACCATATCCTAGAACCAGGACCAGCATACCAAAGCCGTCATGGGAACATGGAGTTCCCGAATATGAAGAAAAACCGGCTTGGGAAAGAATACAAGCTGCAGATCCAGTCCTGAAATGCAAGGCACAGTTTTAGAAAAGACTGCAAAGATGTATGTGTCTGGGGGAAACGTTCTGAAAGGGAAAGCAGGGCACCTTGCTCAGGATACACTTTTCAGTAGATGTTCCTCTAGAAGGCTGAACATATGTTTCTGTATTCCTGAGAAAGTGGTCCACAAACTTGTACTCTCCTACCACAGAACCAGAAAACAAAGATACTTGGGCGCTAGGCCGTGGCGTTTGGTCGCAATTGCTGACACGTTTCAGTGTACGTGATTGAAACCACCAATGGGATCACTGACGTTTCAGGGTGAGCAGGATTAACAAAGTGATGAGGCAGGAATATCCCAGATCCATGGTGGAAATCGGTGGATGAGAAGCAGACTTAAAAATGCATGCAGACTACTGCTGAACATGGGAAACTCAAGACTACAGAAATCCCTTCTTCCCAATGATGTTTCAAAGGAAGAAAGAAGAAGACTTTCACCGGTGTCAAGGTAGGTAGTAATCTTATGACTGCCCATACAACGCAGGGAACATGGGAAAGATCAGCTTCCTGGTCCATTCCGACGTAGTCACTGAGGCGAAGAGTTTTTTTTTTTGGCTGAGGAAGTTTGTGATTAAATAAGCACTGCACAAGGTGTTGTTTCAACAGTGGGATTACCTCCTGTACTTTTACCATGTGAAACTCCTGAGGTTTTATTAACTTGTTCGCTGGGCGCAGGTCTAGAACAGGGCGCATGGTGAGGTCCTTTTTGGGTACAAGGAAGTACACTGAATAAATACCCTAGTTTACCTGAAGAATAGGGACAGCTTCTATGGCGTCCTTTCCCAGAAATGCTTCCACTTCTCGATTCAGGATTTCCAGATGGTCCGGTGAAAGGCGCTGTGAGCGTGGTGGTCTGAATTGTGGAGGTCGAGCGAATTCCACGCTGTACCCGTGGCCGACCGTCTTTATGACCCACTGGTCTGAAGTTATCCCCTCCCATGCCATGAGGAAAGATGTTAATCGCCCCCCCCACCCCCTTCGACCGGGGAAACATGGGAGGGGACCTGGATCTGATGCTCATTTCTGACCAGAGGCTGCGGCTCCTCTCGGACTGGGGCCTCTACCTCTGCCTTTCGCCGTGTCGCTGCCCTCTTGAAGGGTAGTACGCGGGGCTTCCTTAAGTTTGTCCTGTATTGAAACTCCCCGTGCCAAAGTTATTTTGATTTGCATGGGACTGCCCTCGAAAGGATCGCCGGAGTCATTACCTCTCTGGGGAGAAGGTCTTTGTGTGATCTGTTGCAGAGACTTAAGAGTCTCATGCCCTTTTTTGGCTGTTTCCAATGCCTCATCAACTGCTTTCCCGAAGAGGTTACTTTCTTTAATAGGGTTATTGACGAGTGAGGCCTGAGTTTCGGGTTTAAACCCTGAGGTACGCAGCCAAGTGTGTCTTTTCACTAGGGTCCCATGTGCCAGAGACCTGCCTGCTGTTTCAGTCATGTCCAGAGTGTTATTTATCACATTTTGGTTCACCTGCCTTCCCTCAGTTACAATAGAGAGAAGTTTGGAACTGGCGGGTTCTGGGACCTCTTGGAGTAGGTTCCATTGAGCGTCAGCATAACTTTCCAACAGCGTGGTATTATTTGCTATACGCCTAGTGTATGCGGCAGCCGAGGTGACTCGTTTGCCTAAGGCATACAGCCTCTTGGATTCCTTGTCCAGGGGTGCCTCCCCAGTGGCAAACGGTACCCCCTGCTCTTTTTCGATTGACAGTCACTACCTGTGAATTGGGGATGGCGTGCCCTTTAATGTATTGTGGGTCAGAAAGAGACGGCCGAAACAATTTTTCCACTCTTGGGTTCACTGCCCGGGTTTCAGCCGGTGATACCAAGGAGGGAGCCAACCTTCTCTTGATGGAGTTAAGGAGGGGAATGGCTTGGCTAGATGGAGGCTTCTCCTTAAGAATATCATCTACAAAGTCCTGCTCAGGCACAGCCTCTTGAGTAGAGATCTGAAAATGTTCAGCTGCCTTTTTCAACATAGATTGAAGGCCATCTGGTCATCTACAGGCGAGGCCCGACGAGCCGGAGTGGACGGAGGGGAAGCCAAACACAATACATCAGTGTCCTGATCTTGATGTGGAAGTGTCCATGGGTCCATTCCCTCGTGCTGGGTTTCTTCCCAATTGTCTGTGGCATTTGCCTGGTCCTCTTCATAATCCTGTAGAAAGGAAGTTTATTCCTCTTCATTGTAAATGTCCCTATAGGTGCCCATGTGGACAATGTTTTCCTGCTGGACGGGGACAGAAGGCTGATCTTCCTGATAATGAGTAGATTGAAGGCTAGGCTCTCCATGAGACATTTTCGAGGGAGGATGATCAGAAAAATGGATAATTCTCTCCAGACGGTCCATACACCCCTCGAATTTCTCTCTTGTCCATTTGGAGGACCCAGGAGGGCCTACGGGTGGAAAAACATTGTCTTCTGCCCTACAGTGCCAAAAAGTGCCTCTTAAGGTATTGGAAAGAGGCTCCTGACTGTCCTCATAAGTATTGTGAGAATCGGGGACCCATGGCGTATCAAAAGATTTGTCCGCGGCTTGCCCCATAATTTTCGGCGGAACCAGGATAAGTCCGACCGCCGCAGTAATCCTCTCGATGCTGTCCTCGATAACCGCCGAATCGGCGTGAGATAAAGGTTCCGATGGTCTATCGGTAGGTATATTGCCTTCCCTGGCGTTAGGGGGCCTAGCGGTCGTTTTTTTCCACTAGAGGCCTAGTCGTGATTTTTGGGCCTACCACGGTCTTCGGGACCGTCGTAGCGTTGGATTTCCAAGCTTCGCTGTATAAAGCTTTTGGGGTAGTGCCCTTACTTGTTTTTGATTGCCCAGTCATAAGACGCTGCTGTGGATGTGGGGAAGGCTTTGGATCTGCACGATCCGAGGAAACCGACAAAAGTTTCGACAGCCCTGCTGGCGCTTTCGCCTTTCGGTCATCTGAAGTGCCTCTGTCATTCTCAGCGGGTGTGGCGGTAGGGGAAGGGGGTTCCACCCACGACATACCGTATGCAGCCATTCGCTTTACACAGCGCTCCTTAAGGGTCTTAGGCTGAAGGAGTTTGCAGGCCGCACACTGCTTTTCATTGTGATCTAAGGGGAGACGGGCGTTACACGTCCTGTGTTCGTCCCTCCAAGGATATCTGACCCTACACTTAGGGCAGAACCTAAAAGGAGTCCTTTCCATAGCAAAATGGGAAGATGACTAGACCAAAAGGGTAAAGAGGGGGAAAGAGGAAAGACATACTGAAAATATGGCCACCCCGACCCCACTCTCCCTACTGTAAAGGTCGGCCAGAAGGCCCGACCACGTGGAAAATCCAGGCGCCGGATCTTAAGTGCCGAAATACACTGCCGAAGATGAATCCCCCACAGTCTTCGTCGAAGGTGTTCTTGTGATCGAAGTGACTTAACGGGGAATGACCGACAAGTCGGTATAAGATAAACAATGTCTCTTAAGTAAGAACTCTGCTATAGGGCGACCAGTTATCTGGGCGGAAAAAAACAATCTGAGGGACCTCGTACGTGAAAGATTTTGGGTACACTACACGTCACGATAGGGATAGTGTTACAAACACGCCTATGCAGACGTCCCCTTTCGGTCCCCGAAAGAGAAGATGCAATACTCTGCGGTTACCACTGGACTTCAGACTATATGCACAGCATGTGATTCTAAGCAGATTAACAAGCATTAAAAATTATTATATTGATCTGTTGACTTTCTTCAGCGCACCCCATCCTTCCCAAATAAATTACAGCTAGCATGGAGAGCATCAGAACATGCAAAATCCACTGGGGTCACTTCTGTGCAGTGCATGCCTTCACAGATATACAGCAGTCATTCCTGTGTGCAGATGTAATTTGACAGCACTCAAACTTAAGTGTTCCACCAAATCTTATGATGCTTATCAAGTGATTATCACAAATGAGCATCTACGTGCAACACACGGATACCTACACAAAAACTAGCAGACAACCTTGTCGACCACTAACATTTAGCTAATCAGCAAGCCAAAAACTCACAGCCCACCTTAAACAGCCAACACCCTTCCCAACAGATATTCAGCAACCTTGCGAGCAAAAGCAAGAGCAGGTTCCATTGCAGAACCATGCCCACCAGATGTCTACAAATCTATCCTCACCCAACAAGCACTGGCAAAATACTACCTCAAGCACTCACTAGCAACAGGATCAGTGCCACAAGCCTTCAAATTGGCCTTCATCAAACCACTCCTTAAAGATACCTCAGGAAACGTGGTAGACCTTACCAATTATTGACCAATCTCAAATCCATGATACCCCTCTAAGCTACTAGAAAGCTACATCTACGAACAAATCCGGGAATATGTGGAAAACAACCAGCTGCTGAATAAGGCACAAGCAGGGTTCAGATCCATGAGAGGAACGTAAACTGTCCTATCTGGGACGACCTAAAGACGAACACTAACTCTGCATTAATACTACTCTATCTCTCAGCAGCCTTTGACACAGTCAACCACAACCCTCATCAAAAGACTAGAACATATTGGGATCGGCAACACTACTCTTCTAGTTAAAATCCTGACAGAAAGAACAGAAACAATCTGGCTAGAGCCAACCAAATCAGCACATCGGAACTTCCACAGGGCTCATCGCTTTCACCATTACTCTATCTACATGACGCCACTGATCAATCTCATGAAAAAACATGGCCTCACCTGCTACAACTATGCAGACAAAACCCAAATGACCTACAAAATCAACACCAACGAAGAGCAAAACCCAGCTCTAACCAACTACCTCAGTGAACCAAACCAATGGATGAGCACCAACAGCTTCAAACTCAACCCGAACAAAACCGAAATCATGATTACACCAAACGACCTGGTAAATAAGGAGCACATTCCATGGCCCGCCGAATTAGGCAACTTGCCCAACGGTCCAAGGTGGTCAAAAATCTTGTCATCCTAATGGGCAACAGGCTAACACTACAACCACAAGTGAACGCAGTAGTTGAGAAATGCTTATTCAACCTACACATGATAAAGAAAATGCTTCCCTTTTCCGTCACACACAGAACGCTCGCCATCAGCTCCCTCGTCATGTCAATAATAGACTACGCCAACAGCAACTACATCAAAATGCCGGAATTCCTGTTAAAGAAGCTACGAAATCCAGCTGCAAGAATACTAGTTCAACTCACAAAGAGAGAACACAACAGCAGCACAGAGAATGTTACATTGACTGGCAGTCAAAAAACAAATCTTCAACACGCTCTGCATAGCACACAGAGCGATCCACGGCCAAGGAGCAGAATGCATACAGGAGAAAATCACCATCTACAAACCAACACAAACACCAAGATCCATGACGACATCTGCCTCGAACACAAACAATACAAAACAAAAATGTTGCGATCAGCATTTTCCAGCATAGCAGTGAAACTCAAACTCACTCCCAAAGGAAATACGAACAACAGAGGATCACTTCAAGTACAGGAAATTATTAAAAACACGTCTAACTCTCCGAGCTGAAGAAAACTTTGGAGCGACAAATAATCCACCGACCACAACGCAAGAGAACTCCAGGTGACTGGACCACTCAAACGTCAACCACAAACACTCCAAGAACAAAACTAAGCGAAAGGGCCAACCCATCGCAATGAACTCAAGCAGCACAGCCAACACTACTAATAATTCTCTAATCCTCCAAAACTCACCAAATCAACCACACTACATAACAGACTTGACACAAACCTCAGACATGAAACAAGAAATACTCTTCCATCTCTCCACAACACCCAACACACACAGGAATATTTGCATACAACACAAAATTGCCAATCTACCAAATCATACCAGCAGACAGTGACCAGTTTTTCCGAACTAAAGCGATCAACAGCCTATCAAAGCTCTATCGCGCTCTTCCCTCTTAACCTCACTAACAATCTCAACTCTCTTCCTTTTCAGATCCACCTGGAGACCATGAAAAACGGCAGGAATGCGCGGTACAAGTCCCAATAACATATCAGAAAACAAAACACTTTTGGCGAAAGGACAAGTTTTGAGTCACTCAAACTTTGCAAGACACTTACCAGTTCCACTGGTGGTGGGTCCATGCTTGTGAACATCTTAAACAGAACCGTGATGTCAGCTGGATTCAGTGCTCCCTTGGACAACATGGCTCCAAGAGCTTGGCACGCTCGAGGGTAGGAGGCTGCAGTGCCCAGTGCCAGGGTTATCTGACTCGCATCATGGCCTCTTCATCGGAAATGAAACAAGGAGGGAAGGTCCAAATCAAATATTTCAGCATGTTTAATTGGACATCATACACAGAATCACATACAGAGATGGGCCTGGCCCAAATGATGCAAAGAAAAGGTCTTGTCTAAATGATACCAAGTTTAAAACAAAACTCTTAATTAGCTGGGCCAGATTGAATTACTTCGGCAGGCACACATGTGTTACTCCTCTGTATAGTAATCCTGTGTGGCTAGTTGTAAGGGAAACTAAATAAAAACAGGGCAAAAGCAGAATTCTAGTAAGTGCCAACAAGGCATGCAATCGAGGGAGGTTCTTACTTTTCATGAGCATATCGCTGCACCTCCTGAGCAATCCTGCGCACGGCTGAGCCTCCCTGCTCCTCTTGAGCCAGGATGGACATGATTGTCTGAGCAAATAGGTAGGTATGTTCCCCATGGCACACCATTCTCTGGAAGACAGGAAAAGAGAAGGCTCTTCAGACTTCATTCTGCACACATTATCAAGTGAATTCCTATATTCAGTGACTGCAGCAGACAACTCGGCAACGGGAACAATTCGCACATAACTCCTTAGCCAGTAACAGATATTTGGAATCACAAAAAGTCTCATTTGTGACAACTTATTGGCTACAGCATTTGCTATGCAATTCCCACAAATGCAGAGCATACAAGGAACATTTATGGCATTAATTGTTGGACATTAACCCAGAATGAAAGATGAAACCGTTCAATCGCAAGTTATTCGCCACACCGAGGTCACTTTACAATTTAGGACATTGCGGGAAAACTGCCTCAAACTTTTTCTACAGAACTCCGCAGACAAATGCATGAAACCTAAGCTACACGAGATGTACACGAGATTCCTACAGCTGGATTCCAACATCCACCGGAATGATGTTCATGCTACGTTCCCATTAGGCATTTACCTATACACTAAATGTTATCTTTGCACCCTGACTTCTCTGAATGAAAACATCTGCAATAAATCTGCCAGTTTACTGTATGAAAGGAACGAAAGAAAGACACTCGCAACAGCATGTGACAAATGCATTGAAAAAAACCAGCAGAGGGAAAAAAAAACTTTACTGTGGGATAAAATTTCAAAGGAAAAGGCTGCCTTTTTTACAGAAATGACGCGTTACTTTCAATTGGTGGGGTCTTGTTTGTTTCTAAATAAACATGGAAATCAGGATGCATTGTTTTCAGTAATAAATGTAATGACAAAAACATATTTCAAATGTACCTTTGTTTTCAGCAATCTTTCACTGCATGTGCTCAAATCTCAAAGTTTAAATTCATTTTCGGAAATGGCCAGCAGCAAGGGGGAAACCTCTTTATATCGGATACAAAAACGAAACACTCAAGTACAATCAAGATTTTTAATAGTCCCTCAGTGGCACTCAGTGATCGAAGAGGAAAAATAAATAAAAAGTGGAACTATGGCATTTGATGAAAAAAAGTTTGCAGGTGGTGTGGTCTGAGGCGGGCCTACTGAAAAGGTACAAAAGTAGGCCTGTGGTAGAAAAGGCAAAAATATTCATACTGACTATTTTACATTGGCAAAAATAGCTATTAGATGTAACTACTCACGGGACGAAAGGTTGGCTTGGAGGGGTGCTATGAAGTTTTTTTTATTTTTTTAAATAAAGTAATTTTACCATTTTGGGGCTTGTGCAGACTTTGCTCCTGGGTAAGAGGTGATCGAAAGAATAGAGAAGAGTAAATGACGGAGGGAGAGAGAATGTATGTACAGACTTGATAACGGAGGGCGTTTACTCCACGGTTTCTCTAATACTCCTTGCCCAGAAGCCTCCCTCTAGCGTGTTTTGGCTTTCTCTATTGTGCTATATTCATAAAAGGTACAGCTGGAGAATAGGGTTCACCAATATAAGACAGGCATACTGGATGCCCCAGAACCTATCTAGAGTCCCTTTGACTTTTGTATGCTTTTTTGGCCTATTATTTTTTTTGGCTTATACAAACCTTTAAAACAACCAAACAAATCACATTTCAACACATCCATTAGAAACAATGGTTTATCGTCTACTAAAAGTCTGTATTCATTGATTTACAGCCACAGACCGGGTGCATAGCTAAACACTATAGAGTCAACCTTGTACATTCGCTGTCCGTGGCTTCAAGACATTTTTCAATCTTGTCCAAGAACAAGGTTAGTGCAAATGTCAGTTTTTTGTTCTCTCCAAGAAACATCAGACGCCACCACTCTTCTGCATTCGTCATTGGCAATCCTGTCATCAGTGGGCCAAGACATCGGGTTCTTTGCGTTTGAAAAAGAGGGCAGAACAGAACAAGGTGTTCAGTCGTTTCTTCACTGGATTCGCAAAACCTACAGTTTACATTCCTCTTGTCCAAACCAGCCCAGTTCTTAGTCCTTTCTTTGGTCTTAATCAGATTTAGACGAAAGCACATGTATGAAGATCTTCTCTTGTTATCAGGAAATAGTGCTACATAGTTTTGCAGACTATTGTAAGCTCTAGCTTCAAAAGGCACGTCTTTCATTAGTTTAGCCGCCCTTCTTTCTTCACCAGTTAGAATCCAGTCTAGTTCCCAGATTTTTTCTTCACCAGATCCGGATTTTCGTTAAGCGTTTTTAAGTCTTTTTCGTACATTGCATCTCCTCGCATCTTTTACTCCACAACGATAGTAAGCAGTAGATTTCCACCGACAGGCTTACTTACGATTCTGAATTGTAGCGCAACATCTGACAAGATGCTTTTTCTACACAAAGCAAGAGTGTTGCAACTAATAAGGGCTTTAATGGAAATCAAGCCTAACTCATATCGTAAACGGGCTGTTACAATACTATTCGGTAAATTAAGTGTTTTTACCCAAAAGATATGTTCCAGAGTAGTTCTTCCAGACATCCAAATGCATTTTCAACTCCGAATATTAAAGCTGGAACCACTTTCTGCTGATAGAAAGAAATCACTGGCTTTAGTGAAAACTTCCCATATTTTTTATTCAATATCAAGGTTCTGGCGGGCAAATTGTCGGCATTTAACCTTGGCAATCTCAATCCAGGGACCGTCATTTATATTTGCGCTGATCTGCATCCCAAAGTATCTGGTGGTCTCAACAGTACTTAATGTCTCTTTTCCTAAATGCCATTAACATTTTTTCTTGTTTCTATGCCTGCTTGTTTGCAGATTGTGTAGCGTTAATATTTCACTCTTTGCATTGTTAATAAGCAATCCATTGGATTCCACATAGTCTTACTGCATTTATTTTACGCTGAAGGCCGATTGGCGTGATATCTAACACAATCAGATCGTCAGCATATAGCATCCAACTTAGTGCAGACCCATGCATTTTTGGAGAGAACGATCGAGGATCATCAATTGCACTACCAATGTCTGATAGAAACAGATTGAAAATTATCGCCGCCAAGGGACATCCTTGCTTCACACCGCAGTAAGTGTTAATTTCTTACGTTAAGGATCCACTCTGATCTAATCGGACTTTGATGTTAGTAGTAGAATGGAGTTCTTTAATTGAGGCTAGTAGCCTCTCAGGGCAGCCCCAATTCGACATCTTGGTCCAAAGTAATTCCTGATCAATGGAATCAAAGAC
The DNA here is from genome assembly GCF_040938575.1 of Ambystoma mexicanum. Taxonomy (NCBI): domain Eukaryota; kingdom Metazoa; phylum Chordata; class Amphibia; order Caudata; family Ambystomatidae; genus Ambystoma; species Ambystoma mexicanum. The sequence continues at coordinate 385,201,180 of NC_090925.1, forward strand.
ATGCGAGAAGTCTATCAGGGCTAAATAGACCTTTCGCCCAGATTTTATAGCTTCCATTTTGTTGTATATTATATTTTATTGGTTTTGTAACATACAAACTTTGGTCCTCACCGGGCCAAGACACAAAACAAACTAAAACAATAATACCGTACAATGGAATACTCAAAAAAGCAAATCATACAAAGTCACATTAAAGTTGTTGTGCTAGTGTGAAGGATCCCCTACTGCCCTGCACATTCTACGTTCAGGAATGTCATATCAAGTCTGGTTGCAGAGTTCACACCTAGTCTTCCCATCAGTGCCATATCTTGTCCGCCTTTTCGGGACATCCTCTAGCTTTATACACTCTCCTTTCTATGGCAATGCAAATCTGTACATCAGTGATCCACTGGCTAATTTGCGGCGTCCCTGCAGCACCCCATAGTTGTGCTATATTCCTTTTAGCAATTGCAGTTGTTGTCATGAAGCAGAGCTTTTCGTACCTTGACAAGTCTATTTCACTGTCCGCTCCAAGGAGTAGCAATTTCGGGTCACTGGGGATCGTCTTGTGTAGCACTCTAGTAAGGATGTCACAGCATTGCCGCCAATAATCGCAGATGTTTGGGCATTCCCACAGCATGTGAAAGAAAGTTCTTTCTTCTCTATGGCAGCGTAGGCAGTTGGGTTCCGCTCCCTTACCCCAGCGGTACAAGGCTACCCTCGGGTAATAGATTCTATGTAGTATTTTTAGCTGGACCAATCGCAGTCTGGTCGATATGGCCACCTCCCGGGGGAACATTAATATCTGAACCCAGTCTTCCGGTAATACCTCCCCAACTTCGGCTTCCCATATTGTCTTGAGCCGCACCAGCTCCGTTGTAGCGAAGGAGGTGATGACGTTATACATTACTGTGGTGACTTTAGCCTGAATGCAGTCTGTTATGTTGCGTTCTATTGGCGTGGTATCTGGCATGTCAGCTAGTGTAGGGAGATGCTGCTGGAGTGCCTGTCAGAGATGTGTGTAATGGTACTTCGGTCTCTGGGAGGTTAAAGGATATAGCCAGTTCTTCATAGGATCTGATGGCGCCATTTGTTACAATGTCGCCCACCTTCTCTATACCACACCCGTCCATACTGGCCATCTCGGTAATTTGGCTACCTCGTAGAGGTTTCCATTATTCCATAATGGTTGGATTGGCGTGACTCTGTCTCCCCATCCCATGAAGGTGTGTGATTCTGCCCAAATACGGGGCGTCTGTGCCGCTGTGTTTCAGGGGGTCGCTCTGGGCATTGCCTTGTACAGTTCCAGGTGGGGCGATGCCCGTACATGTGGCAGTGTTGGATCTGCATGCATTGCATCGTTTACTACCGTCATCTGACTGGCCCAGTAGTATGTCTGTAGCCTTGGTAGGCCAATCCCACCCTCCCATATTGAACTTTTTAGTGTTCGTAGGGCAATTCTCGAGCGTCCACCCCCCCCATAAGAGCTTTCTAAGTATATTGTCTATGTTCCGGAATTCTTTCACAGGTATGTGTAGGGGGGCGTTTTGGAGTGCATACAGGTAGCGGGGGAGTGTCAGCATTTTGAACAGTGCGGCTCGGCCTAGCAGGGTCAAGGGCAGGGTCATCCAGTGCTGCACATCCCCTGTGAATCGCTCCGTAATGGGTTGTAAATTGTTCAGTATGTAATCATCTAGATTCCTTGTGATCTTAATTCCTAGATATTGGAAGTGATCAGGGGCTATTCTGTATGGGCAAGGCTCGGGAACCCCACTACCTAGAGCATTTAGTGCAAATAGCGTGGATTTGGACCAATTTACTTTCAGGCTGCTAAAAGCACCGTATTTCTGGAGCAACTGTCACCACCGGGCACGTCTACTTGGGATCCCTCAAGTATAGCAATAGGTCGTCTGCATATAATGAGACTCTGTCTTCCCATTCTGAACCCCCCGGATGCCACTCCATGTAGGTGCCTCTCTCAGCAACTGGGCCAGTGGTTCCATGGCTAGCGCAAAGAGTAGAGCTGATAGTGGGCAGCCTTGTCACGTCCCTTTTCCTAATGCGAAGGAGCGTGAAGTCCAGCCTTTTCACTCGGACCTCAGCCATTGGCGCCTCATATAGCAGTTGGACCCAAGAGAGAAACTGTTCCTGAAACCCCATTTTTCGCATGATAGCCCAGAGAGCCTCCCACCGGATGGAGTCAAACGCCTTTTCAAAATCTATTGCAAGTACACCCAGGGGGATGTTGAGGGCCTGGGCCCGCTCAATGGCCAAGTGTATTCTTCTTATATTCATTCTCGTGGATCTGCCTGGCATAAAGCCACATGGTCCGAGTGGACTAGGGATGTTATGACTTGCTGTAGGCGTATCGCTAGGAGTTTGGCCAGAATCTTGGTTTCACCGTTAATGAGGGAGATGGGCCTATATGAACTGCATTGCTCCGGGGGCTTATTCACTTTGGGTATAATAATTATTGTAGCTTTCCTCAGGTCCGCCGGGAGGCGTCCCGTTGTCCGGGCCTGTTGGAACATGTTGAGTAGGTGGGGAGCTAGGTTGTTACAGTCCTCCTTCCAGGTTTCTATAGGGAAGCCGTTCGGTCCAGGGGTCTTCCCAGACTGGAGCTGCATCATGGCCATTGCAATTTCCTCTTCCGTGATGTCTCCTTCTAGACCAGCAATATGGGTTTCATTGAGAGTCGGGAGGGTGATACCGTCTAGTATAGAGGTACCAGGGGGAGTTGTAGGTGCCTTGTATAGCACCTCGTAAAACTTTGCGAATTCCTCACCTATGTCCTGGTCCGTGAGGAAGGGTTCCAAGTTTTGGGACACAATTGTTCTTACATGGCTGTGCCCTTCATCTCTCCTTTCAAGCCAGGCTAGGACCTTCCCTACTTTGTCCCCAGTATCATATATTCTGGCCCTCATAGCACTATGTGCCTGCTTGGCATTGCCCAATGCAATGTTTTGCAGTTTCTTTTGGGCTAGCATCAGTGCTCTGTTAGTATCTGGACAGTCGTTGATAAAATGTGTTTCTTCTGCTTGTTTTACATTTGTTTCTGCCTCTCTGTGATTCCGAATGTATTTTCTTTTGGGCCGTCGTCCAGGAGATGATTATTCCTCGTAGCACTGGTTTGTATGCTTCCCAGAGTATAGAGGGACTTTCTACTGATACTTCATTGGTCTCAAAGTACTCTGTAGTGACCTTTTGTATGCGTTCAATCAGCTCAGGGGAACCTAGGTAGTAGTTATTCAATCTCCACCCCGGTGGAGGAGCTGGTTTGCATGTCGTGAGTGATATGAGTAGAGGGGAGTGATCCGAGATGCCCCGTGGAAGGTATTCGGCTTGCGTTACTGTGGGTATTAATGTCGCAGGCATGAAGAAATAATCCAAGCGTGATAGCAATGCGTGTACTCCAGAGTGGAAGGAGTACCCCTTTTCATCAGGGTGCAGGTCGCACCACACATCCTTAATACCAAACGCTTCCGCAAATGTAGCCAGGTTGGTTCGACGGTTAGAGTCTCTGTTACATAGATGCGTACGGTCTTGTACATTGTTCATGACCTCATTGAAATCTCCTCCTAGGACCAAAATATCCGAGGTGTCGCTGGTTAGCAAGGGCGTTACATCATCCATAAGTCTGGATTGGAGAGCCGGTGGAGCATAGATCGCCATGAGGGATATCGTTTTGTTCCAGAGCGGGCCTGTGGCATATGTGAATCTGCCCCCAGTGTCCTGTTTTGTTTTGGTGAGGGTGAGCGGTAGCCTTTTGTGGATTAATATCAATACTTCTCTGGCTCCCATCGTAAAACCAGCTTGTATGGTTGTGCGAGAGTTCGAGCGCTTAAATAGTGCGTTAGATGTACCGGCCAGATGGGTCTCCGTTAGGAAGACTATATCCGGGCTGTGCCTGTTCAGGAACTGTCTTACTAGCCTCCTTTTCAGGCTGTTTCCTAGGCCATTTACGTTCCAGGTGAGTAGCTTTAAAGTTTTGTTCTTATTGCCTTGTAGAGTTGCGTTCATGTGTATGGTTCCAGCTGGCAATGGAGCCTCCTATAGTGGGGGCGTTAAACGCATGTGACTCGCAGAAGGGAACAGTAATTGCTAGTCGATTAATCACTGTTTTATGTAATATGCAGTGCTTCATTGAGTATTTCCAACTTGTAAACTTGTGCCAAACTCCCCCCTCCCCATACTTCATCCCCAACCGAAGCATCTGTCGCCCCTTAACAGTTCAAACTTTACTTAGACAGTATATCTAGGCAGTCTAGAACTCTGCCCATTGTTGTACGTTCATTTCTTGCTAAAGGGGGCCGGGTCGGTTCCAGTCGCCAGCCATTACTTTCTACCATGTGAATCTCGTTTTTAGCTGGTTTCATTTCTCTTTTGTGTTTCGTGGTTTCACTTGCCTTTTCTGTTGCCGTTTCCATCATGCGTTTTCCTGTTGTGGCGCGTATTCATGCCTCTGTGGTGGACTGTTGTCCGGTGGTCTTTCTGGATGTGGTCTATTACAGTCATTACCAACCTTCTTTCCGTTCCAATCGCCTTCAATGTGCCTTTCTGCCCAATTCCATGCTTCTCTGGGATCCGTAAAGTGTACTGTTGTGCCCTTGTAATATATCTTGAGTTGAGCAGGGAAAATCAGAACATTTTTGATTCCAAGCGATTGGAGGAGTTTTTTAAGTGGGTCAAAGGATTGGTGCGCTTTTTGGACTTCTCTAGTGAAGTCAGGGAAGAAGGAGATTTGAGCCGTTATAGGTGATGGACCCTTTCGTTCTTGCCATTTGTGCTATAGCATCCCTGTCTCTATAGTTCAGAAGTCTTGCTATGACCACACGCGGTGGCGCACCAGGGGTGACCCTGCCCATTGGGATGCGGTGGGCTCTTTCGATAGAAAAGAATTTGGAGAAGGATTCAGTATCATATGTCCAATAACCATCTTTCAAGGAACAGTTCCATGCATTCTCCTTCCGCTTTTTCCGGAAGGCCTAGGATGCGTACCTTATTGCGCCTTGATTGACCTTCACTTTCGTCTACTCTTCCCTCTAAGGATTTCATTCGTTGTAGCATGCCGGTTATCTGGCGCTTGACTCCTTGTAGATTGTCTTCGGTCACCGATATGCGTGCTTCCGCCTCTCCAGTGCGTGCGGTCAGCTTCTGCAAGTCATGTCTCAACAGGGATACCTCAGCTCCAATGGCGTCCATTTTCTTTTCCATTGATGTCCTGGAGCTGGCAATGGCACCCATCACATCCCTGAGGGAGAAGTCGTCCTCCATGATGTCAGGTTCGGTCGATGCTGACCTCTCTTGTGATCTAGACAGCAGAGTGGTTGCATACTGTTCTATCCTGCTTTGGGTGGAGGTTTTTCTAGGCGTGTCCTTCCCCATATTGCGAAGAAGGCCTTGTATTATGAATAAAAGTACGTTCTGCGGTTGGGATATGCTGTTCACAAGTTATGGTTTACAGGTTGTTCCTAAGATCTATTAGTGTTATGGCATGGCCTCTTCTTCACTGTTTGGAGCACTGTGATTTTCTTATCTACTGACAGGAGGTCATTAATTATGCGTAGGAAATGTTTTATGTTGGTAACACGTTTTATGAGTTGCGAGAGTGTCTTGCCTGTGTACAGGGTTTGGCGCTCAATTTCTGCTCCCTTCAGGGTGTGGGGGTGCGTTCTTCGCCCCACTGTTGTGTTACGGGTCTGCCGGTTCCCTCAATTCTCCGTCGTGGTTCAACTGCGGCAGGGAGATCTCCTGTCCGTCACCTTTTGTATCAGGAGGCGAACTGTGATTGTTGCTGCGCCCTCTCACATGCTCAGCATTCCCTCCACTGCGCGGTTGTTGGAATAGTGTTTTCTTGGGCCCTTGATCAATAGGTGATAGGCAGCAGTTATTCTAATTTGATAGGCCACCACTCTTCGCCCTGTTCACCCAGCGCTTACTGCATCCATCCACGCCGGGGCAAGAACTCGAGCAGTGGAGGTTTGTTAGGCTGCGCTTCTCAAATCGCTATGGGTTGGGAGAAACTGTTGCCGGGGGCCCGTGTCTCATGTGGGCTGCATTTATGCAGCAGTATTTCAGAGCCTGCGCTGGGAAAGCAAACGGATCTCAGTTCAACTCCTGGGTCGCGGAGCACTCGCACTGCAGTCTCTCAGGGTGCTGCTCTACCCCAGGCGGGGGATCACGGGATCTCCTCCCCCACAACGCGTTCCAGGCAGGCAGACCGTTTTCAGGGCCCACCCCCGCCTCTCCTTACCGGGTCTTGTGGGTTCCTCCTCCCGGTGCACACCACAGGCCGGCAGAGCAGCAGGTAAGCAACAGGCCGGCGGGCGCTCAACGATGTACGGAGCGCCTGCGTCTGCTCGGGAGGGGCAGGAATTCCGGTGCGGATCCCCACACGTAGCCGGTCCCCCCTCTCCTGCAATATGTTGGTCCGCGTAGGGTGGGGGTGGTGGTTGGTGGAGGGGGAGAGGGAGAGGCAGTCCTCTCCCTCTGAAGCAGCGACCGTCTCTGCGCAGCCACTCTTCCACGGGTACCAGGATTTGTAGCGTCGCTGGGTTCGCGCCCAACAGCGCCCGGCGGCCATTTTGGAAACTTCCCAAACGTCGTCTCTCCAACTTTTACCAGCTTATTTCTCTGAAACTGGCAGCCGATTTCACACTTGGACCACCGGACATGAGAAACGTTATTTTCCGACACCCAAAAACACCTTTTACTTCACATGGGCAGTCGTTTTTTCTAGCAGGATATTGCAGGATACGGCTGACAGCCTCAGGAGCACCGAAAGCTCACGTCTTCATGCCGCGTCCGTTGGCCACGCCCCCTATAGCTTCCATTTTTAACAAGTTTATTAGCAGGAGGTATAAGCTGCATCCGACTCCCTTTACAAAACCAGTCTGCCTCACATCCATATGACCACTGTCTGAGATCCAGTCGGATCCCCAGCACGTCCAGGAGCGCCATCGGATGATAGTATTTGGGCTCCAGGCGAATCCCTTTTTTGAAAATGGAGACAATAGCTTTCTTGCACGAATTCGGCGTGGCACACACCTGCCGTAAATTCTGTCGAAAAGCTCTTTGCATGACTCAGCCCATATTTCAGGGTTTTGTTTTAGTGTAAATGTAGTAAGGCCGTCAGGTCCAGGAGCCCTCGAGGCACTGGCATTTTTGATTATTTGCAAGATGTCTTCCTTGGTGAAATTGAAATTTCATCTTCCTAGAGTCGGCGTTGCAAGGTAAATCCATTTTCCTTTTTTGCGATAGAGATATGTAAAGTGAGATATCCACACCATTTCAGGTACCATGTTAGCCATTAGAGCCGATTGCAGCTCACCTTCGTTATTCAGGATTTTCCAGAAATCAGCCGAGTTTTTATTTCCCATCTTTTGCATCATAAGTTCAGTGTCTTTTTGGAACATTACGGCTTGGGCCTTTAGCCAATTTTTGTATTTTTGTTTTGCAGTGGGCTTTTCTTTCAAATAGCTTATGACTTCTTTGGTTCTAATATGTCTTATAGTGGCGCGTAACTCCCGCTTTTTTTTCTCATGACCTCCACGTCGAATTTAGGTTTATTAACAAAGTCAGAGTTACTCTGCCCCTGTTTTTTTCCACAAATTTTTGTAATAAGTGGACGTATTCCACGCCAAGTTCTTCATTAATATAGACATTTTTAAGTTTAGAAACTTCCTCAGTCTGAAGTTGCAGCCTTACTCTATTTGACTCCACCAAGATCCGATAGTTCCAGGAGGTAAGTTCCACCTGCTTTAGGCCTACTAGAGACAAAATCACCATCATGATCGCTGTGAGACATAGGCATAACCCACAAAGATGATGTTACTTGTTGATTTTTTCTGAGATGAATAAGTAGTCCAGAATGGATTTTTGTTTGTCCCTCCTCCATGTAGGATTGGCCGGTTGATCACCAGTGGCATTTCCGATTAACATTACAAGGTTTTTAACTTCCATCTCCAACATCCACTTTGTGGTCACATTGTTGGTTGTGTAGATTACTTCAGAATTTTTCTGCTCTGTGGTCACGCAATTGGTGTTTAAATCCCCACAAATTATGATGTTTGCTGTCTTGTTGGCTAGTAATATCTCATCGACCACCGTTGAAACTTGGTCTATAAAAAAGGGTTGTACCAGCTTGCAGATGGTTCCAGTACAGGTTAATGTGGAAATGGTTCATGTTAGCATTTGGATTCCTTGTTGTGGTAATCGTTATCACCTGTATGAATGCTGAGGGGTTTACTGAATTGATGATACGACAACCCAATCCTTTTTTGGCAAATGTTAACAGGCGTGCCATTGGTCTTCCTCTAGATTTTTATAAAGCAGGGTTAAACGCCACTTCGTAAACGTCGGAAGTCGGGCAAGCGTCCATCCAGGTTTCTTGGAGACAGGCTACATCAAGATCGGCCGGACAGGATTCCTGGAATAAATGTGAGTAGCCCCTAGTATTCCAGGATCCGATCTTAAACACAAAAGGCTCCTCTTCTCCCTGGCATTATCTTCTTGTTTTGTCTACCGAGTGCTTCTGCCAACCAGCACCAATCGTTTAGGTCTCCACTTTGATTTTTTGGAGATACCAGGTCACAAATTCTTGTTTGCAAGTCACTAGCACCTTTGATTGTGATTTTAATGTTTTCTTCTTTAGACAGTTTTCCCAAGGGTTAGCCATTGTCACACATGACAGCCACCATTTTCCCCTTATTGTTAGTTTGAAGAGGATCAATCTCTGTGATGGGCTCTATGCTTATCTTCTCCTCTTCTTTGGTATCTCTTCTGACTGTCCGCGCTTTCCTGAACGGTATATCGGGGGTGTTTTTTGAGGCTTCATTCCAATTTTCTGTTTCAAGGTTGTCCAGCTCTTCCGAGATGTCAAAGCCTAAGGACATAAGAACAGAGACTGCGTCTAAGAAGATATTAAAAAAAAGAAATGTTCCTCTAAAGTGTAGAATGATTTTATCATTTTGGTCTTCTGTGAATTCAACTGTTTTGATATCGTCGGATTCAATCATTCTAAGGGAGGGCACGTAATGAAATAAGCGTAAGACGTTTGTGTGATTGAGAATTAGTTTGTCGCTACTTTCAATGCGTTCCAGCCTCGCTCTGTGAGGCGTATGGGCTTGGTCTCTGATGCTTCTATCCCTCTTATTCACCAGCCAAGCTCCCTTTTGATCAGAGCTTTTAGTCAGGCCATTTGCCTGGTTACAGTTCGGTCTGGCTCTTCTCTTTTGCGCATTTCTCTTATCAATATCTTCAGTGAGCTTCTCTTTGGAATTAAAATTGGGCCGCATAGGGTCCCTCAGATTATGGTCTTTTCCCGTCTCGGGCCTTGAATAATTCCATGTTTCAGCGAGAATTTTTCGCTCGTCTTCCATCGTATTGAAAATGGGACTTGAAGGTACGACCTGCGGTACATCTTGTTTCGCAGTACTTTCAATCAGAATACAAATTCTGTTAGCCCCTGCTGGTATGTGGGTAGGCACCGAGTCTCTTCCTTCAATTCCTGGTATTGAGGGAGATTATTCGACCGGCACCACCCCTTCTCCGGTTTCATCAACCTCCTCTTTGGTCTCCAGATCTTCATATACTGACAGGCCCATAAGATCGGTTGTAGGTACCTCATCACTTTTTGGTCAGGCATCTCTCTTCCGTATTGTTGTTATGAACAGTGATATTAACAGTTTTGAGATTTCGAAGACATTTTCTTGAATCGTTACACCGCAGCTGATTTTTTGATCTTTGATTTTTCGTTTTTTTTATTTGGCCGGTTTTTATTCCGTTAGATGCTTTTAGGAGAGCATTTCCTTTAAATATGTCAAAGATTTGACTGGTCTTTTCAGTGGTCTGTGGAATAGCAATCTCTGGGTACACTAGCAGGGACTTCACTCCCATTATTGGTGCTGAGGTGGAGGGGCTTTGAGGATCCAGGGATGCGAGGTTGCTTACCCCCCCTGCTGGTTTCCAAGACACTCGCAAAGCTCGAAATTCTGGGTGACCCTTATAGTGCAGTTGCTGGACATACACGGGGTCCCACTTGTAAGGTCGATGGATTAGCATGGTCCCCTAGCATGGTGACCGTTCGAGAGGCTAAGGTCGTGGCTGCTAGCACTGCAGAGGGGATTTTAGGCTTTTCAGCTGACACTCCAGCAGTCTCCTTAGTTTTCTCAAGCTCCCCCAAGGTAATTAAATTTTCTTTGAGGCAATCATCCATCAGTTAAGCCTTTTGGGACGTGGTGTCAGCACTCTGCTTTGTTGCACATCAGCTGTATTTTGCGCACCCTGGGACTCCAGCGCATCACGGTGATGGTTGTCTTGTGGGGCGAGCGATCGATGTTTTAACAGACTCCACCAGTAATGTTTTGTCTAGTCTGTTATTTTCTTTTTGGTCTATAAGCGTTTGAAGTGACAAGCCTTTTTTTTCGCTTCCGCGTTTTCCTTTTTCGATGTGTTGATGTCTCTTTCCATGTTTACTAGTTTAGAGTTCGTTAGTGCCACTAAAGTTGCTAAATCTTTAACGTTGTCATTCAGTTGTTCATATAGCTTTAAGAAGGGGGCAATCATGATTGGCATGGAGGACATCAATAATGGTTGTATTTCTTCAATAAGTCTTTCACTCAACTTATAATCCGATTGGCGTTTTTGTTTGTGTTGAAGCACTTTTCTTCTGACTTTCGGATAATCTCGTTCCATTATTGAGGAGTCAGTTGAGCAGGACTCAGACGAGGTGAGGCTCAGATTGTGAGTTTCGCCTTCCTTTTTGTTATAAGACAGCAATTGTTTTACTTTCCCAGACTTCACAAGTCGAAGTTGTGTCTTATCTTGCAGAAGATGCCGCCATACTTGAGAACAGGCTAAGAGTGTAATTGGCTTGGCTCTGATTAAGCAATGCTTTTTTCCAAGTTTGGACTGTTTCTCCATGTGAAGTGTTCTCACTGGAGCCAGATAGCCCCTCAGTGACACACAGAGGACATCAGCCTTCTTTCAGGTCCAGGTGTTATGTTTTCACCTTTATTAGTAAAGTTATATGTTCTGTTCATTTGGCAAATGCCTTGCAATATTTTATTCACAACTTCTAGCGAGTTCCTTCTGTTATTTTTTAGGGGTGAATCGCACCTTCCATTGAGCATATGTGAATGAGTGCTTGAAGGACGAAACACCTCATCTTCCATCACAGTGATACTTTTGCCAGCCACAGGCACCAGATCAACATGTGAACATTCACATTCTGTGTTTTTTTTGAACGGGCAGTCTGAAACACTCATATCAAGAATCAGTGTCTCAGGCTGCACTATAAATTTAAAATCGGGTCCACTGTCAATGTTTGAGCCTCTCATCGTGTGGGAACGCCAGGCTAAAACCATAAATTTAGGCACATTCGACGTTAAAGAGTCTGTTCTGGTTTCATCCACAGGGGCTAAAAGGGCGTTAGAAATCGTGCATTCCACAGGCACCAAGTTAGCCTCTCTTTTGAGCCATCGAAGAGCTTCGAGTGTGAAGCTGTAGCAGTAGGAGCCTGGGACTCCCAAGACTCCACGCCACAACTTCTCTTTCTCCTTCCGCTCGCCAGCAAATCGGATGTTAATGTAGGAGCAGCTTCCTGGTTCCTCGTCGCTGCGGTTTTGCAGCAAGCAGCTCCCCCCAAAACCTCTGCTGGGCAACCACCCACATCCGACAGCTGCACCACAGGTTGACCCAGGTGAACCACCAAGGGGAGGGGCATGCAGCACATGGGCTCCGCGTCTACCACCGCAAAGCCCCCAGGCAGGAGCCCATCCACACAGGCAGAGAACACCAGCCCCTCCCCCCCTCGCACCAAGAGAGCAGCGAGGGCAACGAGGGCAGCGTGGCAGGCGTTCCCTCAAAACTCTAGTGGGCGTGCTTGGGGGGGGGGATAAAGGGAGAGTTGAGGAAGATTAAATGTTTTTGCAGGAGAGAGAGCGGGTACGAGAACGAAGCGGCCAAGGATGGCAAATGTTTTGCTAAGCTCTTCTTCTCATCATTTCCGTGGTTTCCGTGCATCATACATGTGGAACCATTAAGCTGGCATATGGAGGCATCAGATTTACAACATCACGCTCAGCACCATTGTCAGTAAGGTCATTTGCGTTCCCCTTACTGGCGGTAATTTTGGTACTTGCAAGTCGGATCTGATGTTTTAGCTGCTGTTACGGAATTCCAACATCGCAGTTGAAGCCTTGTGTGAGGAGGGGGGGGGGACGGGGACGATCACAGGGACTTACGCAAAGTCCCTTCCATTTCAGGCACCCTCGCCCCCTCACACCAAAACATACTGTGCACACCGCGCGCTCCGCGTGTACCTGGTGTTTTGTACAGCTTCCTCCAGGAAGCAGCAAAGGCAATGAAAGCAAAGTTGCAGTAGAGGAAAGAGCCTGGGCAGTCTCAGGCTCATTAAAACACACTGTGCACGCCATCATTTTGGGCATAATATAAATAGTGGTTGTTTTGATGTTACTGTGCCCTGGATATTCCAAATCTACCCACAATCATTGCTATTGTATCACATTTTTATGTTTAGCACTTTCTGTCCGATTTCTCGGTCTTCCAAGTAATGTAACAAACTGGGACGTGGAACGGGAAACTAAGAGGATGAGCTCCCGCCAAAACCCTTCAAAGACCTGCTAGACTTACCTCCTAAAGGAACGAATGGACGGACAGTGCTGTTGCAGTGTGCCCAAGGCACAGGGCATCTCTGCGTCGGTCTTCATGGCCTGGAGGGATTAATCGATGGCCTTCCCGAAAAGGTTGTCTCCATCAAACGGCATGTCCAGGACCCTCGTCTGGACCTCCCGTCTAAAGTTGGTGGCTTTGAGCCAGCCACAATGACGAAGGCAAACCCCATTTCCCATCTGGTGGAAACCCGTGCCCGTAATGTCCAGGGCCACGGTGATGGCGTGGTCCGACACCACCTCGCCCTCCTCGAGGATCTCCAAAGCCTCGACCAGTTTGTCATCGGTGAGTAAATCCAGGAGCGCAGTCATCTTGTACCAAAGATCCTGGTCGTATCTGGCCACAGTCGCTAAGGCGTTGGCCGCCTTGACGCCGAGTAGATGACCTTTCTACCCATGGAATCCAATTTCTTCCACTCTTTGTCCGGGTGTGAGGATGAAGAAGACCGAGTTCGACGACTTCTTCCTGGCGGCCGCCGAGACCACGGAGTCCGGCGATAGTTGAGACCACAGACACTTGGGCACAGACTCTGGCACCTGGTACTTCTTTTCAAGTCGGTCTATCTTCGCTGGGGCTGAGGCGGGGTTCCTCAGCAGTGCCAGCCCCTCATCCCAGACGTCATCCAGGAGCAGTACCGACAGAATGGTCTTCCTTTTTGCCTCCCGGCGCTGGTACAGGAAGCCATCCTCTACCGATGTGAGCTGGAAGAGTTGGGACGCACAGGCGATCATGAAGTGGAAGGATCCCACTTCGTCTGGCGGAGAAGCCATTGGTGGCGGGGACATCCCTCAGTCGGCGTCTGTGTCCGTCATCGCCATGTCTGTCCCTGCCCCCCTAGGCGGATGGGGGGGGGGGGGCGGAGGACAGACGGTTGGAATGGAGGCATAGGATGTCTCCTACATTTTTCCGATGGTGGTTGTCCCGGTGTCAACTGGGTCACCATTGGTCGTGCCGTCGGCATCCTCTTCTGAATGTGAGACCATCCACGGTGTATAGGGTCGAGTGAATATCCTGGGACAGGTCTCTAGGAGGTACCTGGGGGAACAGGGTCGCTGGGCCCATCGCCCATGTTGTCATCGTCATAGGCGGGCATCTCCTAGACGTTGTCGTCACCCCCCCTCCTCCGGGATGGTGTGGACAGAAACAATCTCCTACTCGTCGGAAAAAGAAATGTCTGTGCTTTGGAGTTCTTCTCCGTCCCCTCCCACCCGCTTCTTAGGGTCCTGAGGGGTCGGTCTCGGGCTAAGGTCCGGCATCCTTTTCTCCGGAGACACTTCTACTGGCTTGGATGAAGCCTCCTGCCTAGGAGGAAGAGTCATTCTGGCCGCCACTGGGGCACTCTGTACTGGGTCAGCCCCTCTTGCCTTCGAAAGGGAGGCCACCACCAACTCGATCGAGGACGACGATTTGGCCTGGATCACCTGCGCCTTCATGGGCAGGTCGGACACCTTGTCCTGCTTGGCCTTCTCCGGCTTCTCCCGTAGCTGACTTTCTCTTGGATGAAGAGCTGGAGTGGTGGCTGGAGATTGAGGCAGACAGACGAACATGCCCTGACAGTGTCGGGGGAGAATTCTCCGAAATGTGCAGATTCCTCTACCTTAGAGACCCACAGCAACTTTGCTGGATTTTAGGTCTTTTCATTTTTAACCTGGAGAGAGTGAGACCCTTTTTTCCCCCACTCAAGTATTTTTAACGTGAATTGAACTTTGTGCTTCTTTTGGTTTTGGAGTCCGACAAACTCCATAGGCATCACCTTTTGCATTGTGTCACACAGCACCTTCAGTGCAGTGGCACAGGGAAGTCTCAGATTTTCCCAAGGTTTAAATACCTTCTCTTGGATAAACTACTAATTCCAATAGCAGTGAAGTGAAATTGACTTTACTTACATTTTAACTTTCTAGACCCAGCACACACTATCTTACACTAGAGTGCTGGAGGGGTTACTTAGTATCCCTTTTGTCTAGTTTCTCATGTAACATTTTTATGTTACCCTTTCCTCGATGAATGGCTGGTGGCAGTGGTTTACTTTTAACTACCATGGTGTGCATTTACCGCAGGCTGCATTTGCAGCTACAGTAAAGCACCCAAGGGTGCCATTTGTGTCAAAATGGCCCGTCTTCTTTTTTTAGCCATTTCTTTGTGGAAGGTCCTTCTTGAGATTTACTCTACACGCCAAACCAGGTTTGGTCCCTTTGTACGTTTTGCCTTTGGCGGGATTCACGAGTGAAGCCCGCCTCTGGCTCCAGGGTGTCTGGCAGGGGCATGAAGCGAGGGCGGTGCCTGAAACTCCCTGTGCTTAGTGTCCTAAGAGACAGGAATGGACTCTTGAGTGATTGGCCGGCTGGCTGTCCGGCAAGGACAGCCATCCTGCTGGGTGACTGACATCTAGGCTGGAATGAATTCCAGAAACCTGCATAAAAGGCAAGGCTTTTTGGCTTGGATGGCAGTCAACCACTGGACGAAGGAATCAAAGAAGAACTTGGAAGAGACGCCTGCTGCAACTCCTGAACCGTTGGTTTGCCCGGTGAAGCCATGCTGAAGCTCTGAATTCGCCTCGACCAGAGAAGCCCTGCAAGGACGACTTCTCCCCTTGAGTTGGTGGGACCAATCAACTCCAAAGTAAGCCACCTGGACATCCTCTCGAAGCAGGTTGAAATTCTACTGTAGAAGCTGCTGGAACCGAATAACCAGGGAAAGGAACACCAGATACTGAGTTGCTTTTAAGTTGGCTAAGATCCTCCGGACTCCCAGGAAGCAGGACTGACCGAGCCTGAGCCACCTCAACAGAGTGCTGAACCCCATATGCAAGGAAAGCCCATCTCAACAGCCAAGAGTCCACAGTGGTGCTGTTTGCTGAGACACGAAAGGGTCACAGAATAGAAGTTGGTCCTTTTCTGTTGCCGATCGTCCAGTTGCAGTGCAGGAGTCCTCTAGATGTCCTCCCTCTTGTCCCCACAACTGAGGCCCAGGAACACAGGACCTGCAGAGCTGCACAGGAATGAACAGAATAGAGCCAACGGCCTTTTCTTCTAACCAAAGGTACTGTACAGTCTACGAGAACTTACCTCTTGTGTAACCTCACGTTTTCTGTGGAGGCATGTCTTGGTTGCTCTGTAGAGTTGCTAACAGCTTCCTTACTCCACAAGCCTAAACAGCTTGTGGCCCTACTTTGGTTTCTTCTTTTCTACAAAGACTTCTAAATCATTGTGCAAGACTCACTTAGACTTTTGCCCAATTTACTTTGGCCTGCCCTGGCTCCCTGAATGACTCGTCTCTCCTCTGATTGTATGTTTTTACCTTACTTCCAGGAAAGGGTTAGCTTGCTTTGCATTGGGGGTTCAAAAGTACTTACCTGCTTTAGAATATTAGTGTGATCTCTTGGTTTGTTCCAATAGTCTGGTTCTAAATGCAAACAGTGATATATTAATGTCCACAGTGTCCTAGTTACTTAAGTCACCTGAGTGTGTAGGAAGTGTCTGTGTACCATCCCAAAAGGGTACTTACTGATTTAGAAATATTAAGAGTGTGAATTTTGGAGTCTATTTGTGCATTACTATTATATTTCCCCTTCTGAAGGAGGATTACTCAAACTGACTGTTAAATAAATTAATAATTGTTTAATCAAGAAACCTTGTGTCTAAGAGTTTATTTGAATATTTGTCACTGTGAATCTCTGTAACTCCCCTGCAGCTCACATTGTCCTCTCTTGAGATAAGCCTGGCTGCTCAATCACGCTACCAACCTGTGTAGTACAGACTTATACAAAGGTTGGGTTCGTATTGCTAGGAGGTCAGGGTTGTTGTAGTGCACCCAAAGGGTACTGCATACAAGCTTGCCTAACACTGTTGCAGGACCTACTTGCGCGGCGACCCCGACAGAAGCGTTCTCACAGTGCGTGGCCTAGTCTTGGGCCCCCATGGATGGAGCGCCCTCAAAGGACTTAGAAGCCTGCTATGGCTGGCTGGATTGGATGAGGCATGCCCCTGTGAACCACCCAGGTTAGAGGCCCTGGCCTTGAGCCACGTCGCCAGCCAGACGTGTCGATCCTTCATCATGCGCTTGGAGTAGCCACAGCAGATCTCACAATCTTCTTCCTTGTGCGTCGGGTGCAGACACTACAGGCACTGGGAATGCTTGTCTGTGAAAACATTCCGCAAACCACAGCTGGAGCACAGATTTAACAGGGAAGCTCTGTCTTCCTTCTCGTCTGACATGATACAGTGTGGTGTAGGCCTGATGGACTTCTGGAAACTTCCTAAAAGAAACACTTGACGATTTCTGCCCTTGAGGGGCGATGAGATGCCGAAAAACGGTTCCCCGTTAATCAGATGGATAAATGATGGAGCACAAGGGCTCAATTGAACCGAAAACAGTTTTCCTACCAAAAAAGCTCGAAATACACAAAGCTCGAAAAGCGAAACACAAGGACTCCCAATAATTTAACGTGCAGTAAAAATCTGAAGATGGCTGCCTGAGGAGGGACTTAGTGAGAGGGCAGTCATTGTCTGGGGGGGCAGCATGACCCAGAACTCAGTTATTGGTTTAGAGGAGAAAGTTTATACACGAAAGTGAAACTTTTTTCTTTCATCGCAGATACCCAGCCTGACAATGGGGAATATTCATGAGAATGTGAATCCATGCCAGACCCCATGCTGGAGAACTACAAGTAACAAGGGGTCATAGGGAAGGCTGACGTGAGGTTTCAAGGTGGTCATACAAGGGTCAAGCAAAACACCTTGTACCATCAAAAGTCCCTGACACGTTGCAGAAGTTTTGACCAATGTAAAGTTGGGAAACAGACATTTGCACCCGGTGGAGAAGAACGCAGCGCGAACTGTGATTTTGTGAATAAACACGCCCTTGCCGTAGGCTAACAGTGACCCGGCAAGACGCGATTGCCCTTCGGAAGTCTTTGTTTAAAATTGGCAAGTGCTGTGGCATGTCTGAGCTCGGATGATAGGGACCTAACTAAAAGGTGGTCATTTAAAAAGACATTGAGACTTTTGAATATTACAAGTAAGGAGATTGTGTTTGGAAGGCGATAGTGAACCGACTGAGGGATGTCAAGAGAAAAGTTGTGAAGAAGCGTTGTGAAGAAGCGAAGTGGAGAAGCGAAGTGAACAACATTGTGACAAGTATGAACCCGACTGAGGGATGTCCACAGTGAATGGGTGATCTGAGCCCGATTGAGGGAGGTTAACGAGTGAGAAGGATCGGAGCCCGGCT
Source organism: Ambystoma mexicanum (assembly GCF_040938575.1). Taxonomy (NCBI): domain Eukaryota; kingdom Metazoa; phylum Chordata; class Amphibia; order Caudata; family Ambystomatidae; genus Ambystoma; species Ambystoma mexicanum. The sequence continues at coordinate 385,219,078 of NC_090925.1, forward strand.
GAGGGGGATCCAACGGTGAAGGCTAATCACCCGATGTGAAGGTTAACAGAAGGAACTTGTTAATGGCATATTAGGCCATCTGAAGCAAGAGACTTTGCATGATTAGAGACTTGGGCACCGAAGGCCCTGATATAGAGAAAAGGAACTGTAAGCTTGTGCCACAGAAGCCCACGAGTGTGCTGTGCTCAAGAGTCCTGCCTTGTCCCGTGCTAAAAACGTGGGGGAAGGGAGACTCCGGCCCTAATATCCTAACTTTTTTCCTTTTCTTGTGAACATTATCTCACACCATTTTGTAGCATAGCAGTAAGGGTTGGCAATAGGCTTTTAGTATAGGCCCTTTTTATTTGGCTAGACTCCACTTGGACTGTATTATTTTTTGATGGTCGTAGCTTGCTCTCATCTTAGATTTAGATTAGGCGTTTATCTCACCCATTATTACAGTTTAATAAACACCCTTGAACTGTGACCACTTGTCTGTCTTGCTTTGATACCATGCCTTTCTTACAGTAGGAATGTCTCAACCTTTCGACAAAGTTTATAACTATATCTTATTGCCTTTTATTGTGTTTAGTTGCACCCTCACTGCTGTCATTTTAAGGGTTTTCATGTTCAGACTTTCCTTATGTTCTCACTCCAACTGCTTTAATTGCATTTCTAATCTTTCTCAGCAGGTCTTCTAAGAAGTGTATTTTCTGAGGAAACCAGCATGATCTTACCCTGAACTACTGTCTTGATGCAGCCATCATTCTTCAGGGGTGAGTACCCAGCTTAGTTTCCTTAGAATAATCACAAATGGCATTAGGAATTGCCTAATTGGTCCTCTAAGAAAGTAATCTTCCATGCTGCACTCTCTAGTGTGCCCCTTTAACACCATAAAGCATGTCAGAGACAAACCACCACAAAACATGCTTCTATAGCTCAGTTAATCAAATTCAATGCAAAAAAAAAAACAAATTCTATTCTGGAGTATGTGGAGTGCACATGATAGTAAAGGGAAATCTTTTTTGGGATGGGCGTGCCTCATACGGTCGACTAGTCCCATGTCTCAAAGTTTAGATTTTGGTTCAGAAGATGCTGCACCCATCTACAGGGACATCAATCTGGCCATTTTATCGTTGTCTGCGTTGGTTTCTATATTAAAACCACCTGCAAGTGCATTTTCTCATTGAGCCCAATTTTCTAGAATCCCCAAAACTTGTTTGTAGCTTGATACATGTAAAGCAGCCACCATGGGCAGTGTATTCGGCACTGCCCCTTTAACAAAGGCCTATCTGCCCTCAGAATCTGAAAGGACTTGTGATGCAGTGAAATGAAAATCCCTATGAAGCATATTAGTGATCCCTACTATCGAAGGTTTCATTAGAAAAATTGGATACTACTTCGAATTTAGTCTAAAATGATCAGATTTAAGCAGATGTGTTTCTTGGAGGCAGATTATCCACAGTCTTTGAGCAACCTTCACTTTTTTAGTCGGCTTGTTTAGACAATGCACATTTTGAATTGAATTGAAGTTTTATTTACACAGAGCTACACCAAAGCGCTGTACATATAACAAAATACTCGGGGAAAATTAAATTGAGTCAACAAATGGAATCAAAAAAGATTAGCAAGTAGAATCAAGAAGCAAGGAGATGGGGTTTGAGCCAAGAACAAAAGACGGGTAGAGAGGACAGGGAACAAAGGAGAAGACGACGACCATTCCAATGTTTAGTGGCAAGATGATAAAAAGATTGGAAGCGGGAAATAAGACAGGGACGGCGGGGAACAGTAAGTAGTAAAAGGGATTGGGAAAGGGATTGGGAACGAAGGCAATGTGAGGGGACATACAAAGAAATGCAGGAAGGAACAAGTTACTTACCTGTAACTGTTTTTCTCCAGCATGGGTCTGGCATGGATTCACATGCTCATGAATATTCCCCGTCGTCAGGCTAGGAATCCTCGGTAAAGAAAAAACCAGTATCAGTTTCGTTTCTGATCTGATTGCATTCTTACAGGTTATTCTTGATTCTTAAGTTTCTCTTCTCACATCTCCGATGTTGCCCACTTCTCTTGCTTTCATCTCTATAACATCCGTAAGACTAGACCTCGTCTTTTTTACTGCAACGAAAATGCTCGTCTCCTCGAGCTTCTCACGCTTTTTCTACTATTCTTGTCACCTTGTGCTTTCTACTACCCATCTTGCTGCCCTATGTTCTATCTTTAACTCAACTATTTGCCTCCTCTTCTCATGACTACATCTCCTCTTGTATCTCTCCATTGGCTTCCTTTCGAATCAGGTTTGCTTTTCCATTTTCTCTGCCTGGTATTTTAATGTCTTCATGGTCCTGCTCCTACTTATCTATCTTCTCCAGCATGGGGTCTGGCATGGATTCACATGCTCATGAATATTCCCCGTCGTCAGGCTGGGAATCCTCGGTAAAGAAAAAACCAGTATCAGTTTCTGATCTGTCTTTCGTAGTAATAACCAATCACTGGTCTCTGCGTCATACTGACCACAGCCAATGATTGCCCTCTACCTAAGCACCGCCTCTGGCAGCCATCTTCAGATTTGGAAGCACGTGAAGTGGCAGTATGACCAAGTGAAGAGCCGCAGAGGGGTAGGCGGGAGGGTTCGCATGTGAATCCATGCCAGACCCATGCTGGAGAACAACAGTTACAGGTAAGTAACTTGTTCCTTCTCCAGCATGGGGTCTGGCATGGAGTCACATGCTCATGAATGAAGGATACCTAGCAGTACACACATGCACAACCACGGGAGGTGGCAAAGGCTCAACATTAAGCATTACATCAAACCCAACATTAAGCATCTTACCTCCTCACCAGGCTCACCTCAGGCGAACAGGTTGCGCAGCACTGCTTGGCCGACCCTGGACTCCTCCCTGGAATCCCGATCGACACAGTAGAATTTCGTGAAGGTGTGCGTCGACCTCCACGTAGCAGCCCTGCATATGTCCAGCAGGGGCACACCAGAAAGGAAGGCCGTGGTGGCTGCGATCGCTCTAGTGGAATGGGCTCTCGGACGGCCAGGCAGCGGTCAGTTTGCCAACCGATGACAGTACATGATACAGCCGGAGTGCCATCTGGAAATGGAAGCCTTCGAGAGAGCCTTCCCCTGATTGACAGGTCCAAAATTCACAAAGAGTTGTGACGTCTTCCGAAAACACTTCGTGCGGTCCACGTAGAACTTCAGCGCTCTAGCCACATCCAGCGAGTGCAAAGTCCTCTCAGCCGGCGACGAAGGCGACGGGAAGAACACAGGCAACACCAAGGGTTCGTTGAGATGGAAGTCCGACGGTACCTTGGGCATGAAGGAGGGGTGCGTCCTGAGCACTACCCTCGTGTCGTGAAAAGTCAAGTACGGGGCCTTGCAGGAAAGGGCCTGGATCTCTCCCACCCGTCGTGCGGAGGTGATGGCCACAAGAAACGCTGTTTTCCACGACAGAAACTTCAACGGGGCCGAGTGCAGAGGCTCGAACGGAGGTCCCATGAGCTTGGTCAGCACCACGTTGAGCTCCCACGCCGGGGCCGGAGCCTTCACCGGCGGGAACGATCTGAACAGTCCCTTCATGAACTCTTTCACCAGACGATGAGACCACAAGGACGTCCGCCCCGCGGTCCTGGTGTATCGGGAGATCGCAGCAAGATGAATCTTGATGGACGCGTGTGCCAGTCCAGCTTTCGCCAGCGTCAGCAGGTACGGCAGTACCTGGGGGGCCGTACTCCGTAGAGGGTTAATCTTCTGTGCGTGGCACCAGACAGAGAACCTCTTCCATTTGTGTCCGTAGCATTTAAGAGTCGAGGACGCCCTGGCCTTTGCAAGAACCTCTCTGCAGTCGGCCGGTATGTCGTATCCTCCAAACTCTAGCGCTGCAGGAGCCAGGCCTGCAAGTTCAGCGATTTCGGGTCGTGGTGGAGGATGGCGCCTCCTTCCCTGGAGAGTAGATCCGCGTCCACCGGCAGCCTGATTGGCGGGGACGCTGATAAGTCCAGAAGGTCCGGGAACCATATCTGCCTCGGCCACGCAAGTGCGACGAGGATCATCCTGCACCGTGACCTCTTGAGCTGGTTGACGAGCCGGATTAGCAGTGGCAAAGGAGGGAACGCGTAGAGGAACAGGCCCTCCCAGGGGAACGAGAAAGCATCGCCCATGCTCCTCGCCTGGGGAAACCTGCTGGCGAACCTCCGGCACTTGGAGTTCGTCGCCGTCGCGAACAGGTCGATCTGGGGTGTGCCCCACCGTCGGAAGAGGCGATCCACTAGATCCTGCCGTAGTTCCCACTCGTGGCACGAGCGCAGCTCCCTGCTGAGTGAGTCGGCGATGGTGTTTTTTATCCCTGCCAGATGAAACGGCACCAGAAAGATCCTTTGGGCGACGGCCCAATGCCACAGGTCCTGCGCCTCCTTGGACAGCGCTGGGGACCTGGTTCCGCCCTGTTTCCTGATGTAAAACATGGTGGTGGTGTTGTCGGTGAAGATCCTCACCACCTTGCCCTTGAGGGACGGAAGGAAGGACCTGAGGGCCCAGAACACTGCACGGAGCTCCAGGACGTTGATATGGAGGGACTTCTCCGTCGGGAGCCAGAAGCCTCTCGCGTGCAGATTTTCGGTGTGCGCTCCCCACCCTTCCAGGGAGGCATCCGTGGTCACTGTCTCCTGGTGGTCTGGGGTCTGGAAGTCCATGCCCGCCGTCAGATGCGCGCGGGTGCCCCACCACCGGACCGCTCGGCGGAAACTCTCGTCGAGTGTGATCCTCTCCTCGAAGCCGCCCGTCGTTTGGATCCAGCGCGCGTCCAGGAACTCCTGCAACGGGCGCATCCGGAGCCTGCACATGGGAATGAGGTAGATGCAAGAAGACATCATTCCGAGGAGGGACTTGATGGACCTCACCTTGGCCGCGTCGGAAGCCAACATCCGCTGTACCTTGCCCAGGATGGACCTGGTCCTTTCCTCCGACGGGGAGGCCAGAAGGGACACTGTGTCAAGCTTCGCTCCCAGAAACAGTGCGTTTTGCGCGGGTACCAGGTGGGACTTGGCGTAGTTCACGGAGAATCCCAGGTCCGTGAGAAGTTGGACGGTCCTTGCCGTGTGCTCCACGGCGAGCTCCCTCGTCTTGGCTCGGATGAGCCAGTCGTCCAGGTAGGGGTAGACGTGGATCCCCTTGCGGCGCAGTTGCGCCGCCACCGGTGCAAGGCACTTGGTAAATACCCTGGGTGCCGACCGTAGTCCGAAGGGGAGGGCTTTGAACTGGTAGTGACGCCCTTGGACCACAAACCTGAGGAATTTTCGGTGCCCCTTTAGGATGGGAATATGGAAGTAGGCATCCTCCAAATCCAACGACGACAGGAAGTCTCCTACCTCCAGCTGACCCAGGACGTGCTGGAGGGTGACCATCCGGAACTTCTGCGCCTTGATGAACTTGTTCAGACGTCGCAGGTCTAGGATGGGGCGCCATCCTCCCGTCTTCTTCTTCACGAGGAAGTATCTCGAGTAAACTCCGGAGCCCCGAAGCCTCTTTGGGACAAGTTCGATGACGCCCTTCCTGAGCATCGCCTTTACCTCCAGGAGAAGCTGAGGGACGTGAAGCTCTTTCCTGGCCACAGGGGGACGCGCGGGCATCTTTTTTGAAACTCGAGCGCGTGGCCCCGGGCTAAGGCGTCCAGCACCCAACGGTCGGTGGAGATGGACTCCCACACGCTGACGAAGCTCGCCAGCCGGCCTCCCACTGGGGTACTTCGGTGGGGGCCCGACCCCACGGCCGGTTCAATCCTGTTTAGACGAGGCTTTGCCGCCTTGACCTCCTTGGCGACGACGGCGGGGTCCGCCAGACTTGCCTCGTCCTCTGTAGGCCTCCTGAGACGACGAGCGGGCCGCTTGACGGTAGGTGGAGAAACCGCCGCCGGAACCTTTGGAGGCGCCCTTGCCTCCGCTGCTCCGAAAGGGCGTCCGCGCTTTAATCGTCGTCGCTGCAGACGAGATGACCCTGCGTCCCATAGCGTCCAATTTCTTTCCCTCGCCGTCCGGTGGGGAAGTCGATGTGGAGGCCGCACCCCCCCCCGCTTTCTTCCTGGCCACCGCGGAGACGACGGAGTCCGGGGTAGGCTGCGCCCGGAGGCACAGGGGGGCCGCGTCCGGGACCCGGTACTTCTTCTCGTACCGGTCTCTTCTAGCTGGCGTCGTGGAAGGGTTCTTGAGGAGGGCGAGGCCCTCATCCCAAATGTCGTCCAGTAGAGGCACCGCGAGGACCGTCTTCCTCTTGGCCTCGCGCCGTTGATAAAGGAATCCTTCCTTTTTCTTCTCCTCAGGGCAGAGTTGGAAAAGCTTGGATGCCCTGGCGATCATGGAGTGGAACGATCCAATCTCGTCGGGCAGAGAAATCCTGGTGGGAGGTGACGACGGTAGATCCTCGTCGTATACCTCGTCGTCCGTACCCGTCGCTGCCGTGTCAGTCCCCGTATCATCCCCTCGGGTGGACGGGGAGGAGGACTGGACGGGGCGCGACGGCTGAAAAGGAGGTGGAGGGTGAATCCTTCTTTTCTTGGGCGGGGGAGCACCAGAAGGTCCCGGTTCAGGATCCCCCGACGGGAGAGGTTCCTCCGTCGGCAACGGTAGTCTCGTCCTTATCTCTGAACATAAGGACTGTATAGCCAACAAAATGGCCGCCGAGTTGTCTTGCGGCACTGGCAGAGGGGAATCCGACGGGCGATCAGGAGCCCCGTCGGCACCCTCGACGATGTCGTCGTCACCTGCGTCGGGATGCATCCCGACGGGCCGGTCTTCTTCCACGCCAAGGCCGTGGCTTAAGACCTCAATCAGCTCTTCCTCTGAGGTTGAGGCCGAATCTACGACGACGCCCTGCCCCCCCTTTTTCTTCCCCGCCGGGGGTTTCACGGGGGTCCTATCGATGGGCAGAAAAGAGGACTCCCTCCGAGGTGGCAGGGAGACTCTGAGCCCCGAGGTCGCCACCACTGGTGTAGCCTCCACAGGCTGAGCCAGGGCCGCCGCGACAGTATCGATAGAGGGCTTGGCCGGATGGATTAAGGCCTTCACCACCTTAGGTGCGCTCACCGCCTTATCCTTGAGGGGGGGGGGGACACTGCCTCGCTCCCCCTCCGCTGGGGCCTTCGAGCTCGACCGGGGCCTCTCCAGGAGCCGGGTGCTCGCCCTTCCTCTTACCCGACCCAGAGCGTTGGCTCGTGGCTGAAGGTGCCGGGGAGGGTGCGCCCTGCCTGGCACCCGTAGAGCCCGACCGTTCGGCGCTCCCGGTGCCAGCTGACCCGCGGTGCTTGGCCTTGTGTTGGACCCCCGTCGCCGGGGCGTCCTCAAAGGTCTTAGAAGACCGCTCGGATTTCTTCCTCTTCTTCTCGCCTGACGGGCTCTTCCCTTCCAGCCAGTTGGCGAGACGTTGGTGGCGGTCCTTCATGGTCCGCTCCGACATATTGCCGCAAAACGCACAGTCCTTCTCCACGTGCGTCTTGTCCTCATGTAAGCAGTAGAGACAAAAGGAGTGTTCGTCCTCCTTAAAGACGTTCTGCAGCTGGCATCCAGGGCAGTTCCTGAACAGCTTTCCGGGCGTCGAGCTTCCCTTCTCCTGGGCCATGTCCGGGCCTGAGAAACTTCTGGAGTCCTCCAAAAGCGTAGCTCGACGAGAACTTCACCCTTGAGGGGCGCAGACGAATCCGACACGGGTCCCCGTTGATCGGACGGCGAGTCGGTGGAGCTTGAGGCTCTTTTGACCGAAAAAACAAAGTTTTTTGAGAAAAAATGTGAAAAAATAGCACTAACGCTCGAGAGTAATAGCACGAGGATCCCAACACATGAACGTGCGGTAAAAATCTGAAGATGGCTGCCAGAGGCGGTGCTTAGGTAGAGGGCAGTCATTGGCTGTGGTCAGTATGACGCAGAGACCAGTGATTGGTTATTACTACGAAAGACAGATCAGAAACGAAACTGATACTGGTTTTTTCTTTACCGAGGATTCCCAGCCTGACGACGGGGAATATTCATGAGCATGTGAATCCATGCCAGACCCCATGCTGGAGAAGATAGATAAGTAGGAGCAGGACCATGAAGACATTAAAATACCAGGCAGAGAAAATGGAAAAGCAAACCTGATTCGAAAGGAAGCCAATGGAGAGATACAAGAGGAGATGTAGTCATGAGAAGAGGAGGCAAATAGTTGAGTTAAAGATAGAACATAGGGCAGCAAGATGGGTAGTAGAAAGCACAAGGTGACAAGAATAGTAGAAAAAGCGTGAGAAGCTCGAGGAGACGAGCATTTTCGTTGCAGTAAAAAAGACAAGGTCTAGTCTTACGGATGTTATAGAGATGAAAGCAAGAGAAGTGGGCAACATCGGAGATGTGAGAAGAGAAACTTAAGAATCAAGAATAACCTGTAAGAATGCAATATGCTACCAGCGCACATCCCCACCAAATGCACATCTATCCTCTATAACGCTGTCACATCCTTTGCCACCCCTGAACTAACGAACCTAAAAACCAAATGGGAAAAAGATGTAGGAGAGATAGACCCAGAGGACTGGATCCAGGTACTAATGCACCCACCCCACGGGAAGTGGCTATCACCTCTAGGCTCAGGCTGGTGCAACTTAAAATCCTGCACAGAGTGTACTACCCTAGAACTACATTGTATGGCTGTAAGGGGGCAACGAACCCGAACTGTCTGCGGTGTGGAGAGGAGGAAGGGACCTTCTTTCATATCCTGTGGTCATGTCCCCGGATCCGCACCTTCTGGGACGCTTGTACTGAACTGACCAGGATACTCACTTGCACTATACAATTGGACCCAAGGGTCCTAGTCCTGGGAGTACCAGATGAGACCGAACTTAATAAATGGGAAAAGCTGCTTTTAAACACAGCTGCGGGCCTAATGAAGCGCAACATCGCACAAAAATGGGGAGTGCCGGAGCCCCCGACAATGGAACAGTGGGTAATGGACATGGACACATGCGCTATGATTGAACGTAGGATATAGAACGCAAGAGGCTGTCCAACCAAAGCCTCTAAAATATGGGGGAGATGGGAAGAGGGTGGGCCTTAATGGCCACGGACAATGGTGATAACATGAATAGATATACAGAAGGTCAAGGGAAATGATCTTGGTGCTGGTGATACGAATATTATGCTAACTTATGATTGGAAATGCTGGTCCTCAAATGCTTTTATTTTTTATTTTTACTTTCTCGTTTTGTGGTTGTCTTGACTATGTTATGAAAAACAATAAAAAATGTTTTATAAAAAAAATGAATAACCTGTAGGTTCCTAGCAGGGGAGGAAATGGGGAGGGAAAAGGGGGCAAAGGGTTGGAGGAAGGAAACAATGGTGGAGGAATAGTAGAGGCGGGAAAGAAAAAAACTCCAGTCTTGGAGGGATTTAGATGGAGATAATAAGCAGTCATCCAAGACTGAATAGCAAGAAGGCAGGAAGAAAGAGTCCCATGAATAGAAGGGGATAATGAAGGAAGAGCCGAGTGTTGCAGGCCTAGAAGTGATTATAAAGACCAGGCTCCAGATAAGATGAGGTGGGAATATTTTACTCCCTACTTTTAAACTTTGAAATTAAGGGAGATTTCAAAGGAAAATAAATTAGTTTTGTCCTCGTTAAGTGTATGTGAAAATCCGGGGGGCGTGGCTAAGTGGCCATGGAATAGGTCGTGTTTCATTAATGCTCCTGCAGATCCTACATGATCCTTTGTTGCACGTAAGCTAAGCCTGGTGCATTTTGGACAGAAATGACACTGCTGCTGTAGGAATATGCATGATCACATTGATGGGACTGGCAAAGAAGTATCCGACGTGAATACGAAGATACTAGCGAAAGAAAGGCTGAAGAATTCACGGACGCCGAAACAAGATGGCGCCCACACTAGCTCAAAGGGAGCGTTCAAGAAGCCGGAGCGAAAAATGAATAAACCATGTTGTGCGGCCGGAATGGCTGACTGGTGATAATACAAATACAAGACAAACGTTAATGCAAGGAATACATTCTCCCTCTAAACCGGGGACGCAGGAGCTGTCAATATCCTCGTATAAGAAAAGCACAGCGCTCCCCATTGGGATCACTAGCATGATGGTAGAACGGATCCCCACTTCCAGAGTGTAGCAACGGCTATTCACAGCTAGCAGTCGCCAGAGAAGTGCATCCAACTGACACGCTCGGTACTGCCGGGATGCGATTGGCAAGGGGAGACGGCACAGAGATATGCAGCAGGACTGCGAGGCGGACACATTGAGTCCCATATAGCACGCACGGAATGAAAAGTGTTACAGCACCTCGCGCTAACGAGTACGCGCGGTCTGCAGAGCACATCAAAGCAGCGCGCAGTGCACAACAGAAGCATAGGCTGGATGTGGTCTGACATTAATGTGGAAGCGGTGATTGTCCGTATGCATTACGACGATATCTAGACACAATCGCGCATTCTGCGCCCCAAACGAGTTTAAAGGAGATCAGGCTCTCGTTCTCCCGAGTGAGTGAAGGAGATGTAAAGGCTCGGATACAAAATAAGAGTAGGGGGGTGCAGAACAAACGCTAGAGTCCCTGGCTGCACTGTAATTGAAAAACGCACAGAGGGTAAGGTTGTGGTTCCACAAGGGCACTCGTTCAGATAACCACACCGGACGAAACACAGGAGCAAAGAAGACGCATCCGCGTGAAAGGAGAGCTGGGGAAACATTGCAGAAATGTGTGCATGGAACTCACGGCAGTGTTTCCTTAATAGGAATAGTTAACAGCAGTGTTCTGAACATGGCGACCAAAACACAACAATAACGACTGGCAGCACCGCTGGCAATGCAGCGACACACAGATTAAACATCAATGCCTGTGCGTAACAATCAGTTCATTCCAGATCCAGCAGGCGAAAACTGGCGCATGGACAGTGGATGCAAAGCGGGTGTTGAGTGCGCCTGGACAAAGTGCAGAATGAAGACAAGCCCATCAAACGCCTGAATCAAGAGGAGATCCATAGAGTCACTGCAATAATTGGATGATAAATGGGCAGTGGGGCCCTGCAGTGCGCTACGAGTAAGGAGGTGCTACCGAAAGACACCAGCCTTGGAACGAATTGCCGATTAGAACATCAGCATAGTGCAAGTACCACAAGGCCACTGCAGTGGTGTTGGCCCTTTGGGATGCTCGTGGTTCCAACAGTGGAGACGACACAGGGAAACAGGCTGCAAGACTGGAACCCAAGCAGAGCAGAAGTGAATTCCTGCAGACAACATTGGTGACACGGTGGGAGTAAGAACATAGCAGCGGGTTATAGCGGATCATACAACTGGCACGGAACTACACTAACGCAAATGGTATGTACCCGTGTACTGTTGAAGGAAGACTGACGAGGGTCACACTGACGTGAAGACCACAGGGCTCTACGAGAGGACAGAGGCCCGGGCAACACATTGCAGGGTAAGACAACCGATCAGTGTAACAAAAAGGAGGTGAAATGGCGTCTGAACCAAAGGCAAAACAGCCATCAGAGACTTGTCAAATCGACTCAAGCAACAGATGTTGCGAAAGCTTCGGAGCAAATCACACAAGGAGAGGCTACTCCAGCACGTGATGACCACCAAATCCTGACAGCTATTGCGGAGTAGAACCAAGATGGACTCTGCCATTGCAGAGCTGAAGACGCCGCTAGAGTCCAAGATTGATGCTGTCAGTGTGGACGTCAGCGTCCTCAGACAAGATGTTAGCGCGTTATACAAACATACAGGAGGGCTGGAAAAAGGTGTGACAAATAATACGACTACTTGCACCACTAACGCCAAGGAAGTCTTCACATTGCAGCAACAAGTGTGTAACCTCGAGAGCAGAGTGGAGGAGGCAGAGGGACGTGCAAGCAGGAACAACGTACGCATTGTGGGACTACCGGAGGGAGTGGAAAATCCAGAGCCGACAAACTATATAGAAAACATGTTGCTGCAAGAAATTGGCACTGGAGCGCTCACCCAGTTGGTGGTGGATATACAAGAAGCACTAACAGAGATAAATCTCCGCAAAATGACTGATAAAGAGAGAGAGAGAGGTTAGAAGTACCGATCACGATCGAAGAGCTACAAAATGCGATTAAAGAGCTGCCAACTAGCAAAGTCCCAGGGGCAGATGGGTTACCCAGTGAATGAAGCACTGGAACAAGGTATTTTACCTGGTTCATTATGGGAATCAATAATTATCCCCCTTCTCAAACCTAATAAACCTGAGAAGGAATGTGGATCGTATAGGCCTCTGTCCCTACAGAATCAGATTGGGAAGATCCTTATGGCTTGGATGGCAATGCAGCTGAGACCAGTGATCGGCAAGCTAATCCATCCGGACTAGACGGGATATGTCCAACATAAGAACATTACTAATAACTTTAGAAGGTTACATCATATAATAGATCACACCAACAAGGAGGCACATGAAGTAGCGGTGGTGTCGCTTGACGCTGTCAAAGCGTTTGACTCCGTTAAGTGGCCCTGGCTATTAGTCCTGGAAGGATTTGGGATGAGACCCACATATATAGGATGGGTGAGGTTATTGTACAATGCACCTATGGCGAGAGTGAAGACGGGCACCACCATCTCTGAGCCATGGCAGCTGGGTAGAGGCACAAAACAAGGACGCCTGTGGTCTCCGAGGCTCTTTATACTAGCGTTGGAGCCATTTGCGATTTATCTAAGGGCAGAATTTGGGGAGGTGGGGATAAACACAACAGGTGGGAGGCACCTCATCTTCTTGTATGCAGATGACATGCTCTTGTACCTGAAATACCCGGATGAAAACTTGCAGTATGTCCTAGAAGTGCTGCAGCGATATGCCCTAGTGTCTGGGATAACGTTGAACCCCTAAAATCGAGCCTTTATCCCTTACATATACCACAAACCCAAAGAAGAACACAAGCATAACACGGTGGAGGCAGTGAGCAGAATTGAGAAAAGCATGTCCTTTTGGGCAAGGCTGCCGCTGTCCATGATGGGTAGCTCTGCTGAAAACGGTGGTACTGCAGAGACTCCTACATTACTTTGCCAATGTCCAATTTGCAATCTCGAAGAGTTTCTTCAGTAAACTACATAGCACATGCAGAAGCTTCATATGGAAGAACACAAGGAATAGAGAGGCATTAAGGAAACTTCAGAATACATATGAACAGGAGGGCATTCAGCTACCTAACTTTTAGGTATGCTTTATGGCTAGTCACCTACAATTTGGGGCCAAGTGGTTGTCAGATGAACAAAGCCGGAATTACAGCTGTTGGGGACAGCTGGCGATCCGTTCTTCCTGAGAGAATTGATATGGCTACCAGACGTGTATACACGGAGAGCACCTATTGCTGCGCCTCGGGTGTAACATGTGGTGCAGAGCCGGAAAGTGCCTTGGAGCGCAACACTATACTCCCCACAGATACCGTTGGTGGCGCTAGAAGGGAAGGATGAGCAGATGAGAAAGAACGTCCGGAAAAACTGGGAACCAATGGAAGTAGCTACAGTGGAAGATATACTTAAGGATGGGAAACCCCAATCATTCGAGGAATGATTAGCAGACACAGGAATTCAGAAGGATCAATACATTATGCATGTCAGGCTTTTGAGAAACCTAAAAACGGAGATGACCAGAGACAAAACGTTACCTTACAGCCAGATGAGGTGGTTGAAGCATGTTATGATGTGTCAGAAAGTGGGCATGAAGTGTTGCGTATATATGAATTACTAATGTCAAACGTAGGAGGGGAGGTTGACAAGTTAAGACAGAAGTGGGAAGCAGATCTAGGAGGACCATTGTCAGATGAAGGATGGAAAAGAGCGAAATTGTACCACTAAAAGGTGTGGAGAAATGCTAGACTGCAGCAGACTCAACTGGTTGCCCACCTTTTTTCAAGGTCCTTCAGTTTCCTAATGATGAAGCAGATTGGGTGTTCCCCGCCTTTCCCATCCAGTCGACTCAGAATTGCGCCTATACCTGTATTGGAATCAGTGTGTACAATAAAGGATTGGTTGCAGTCAGGAGCTCTCAAGACTGGAGCTTGACAAAGGGCTTTCTTAAGTCCTTAAAATGCCTTAGTGCGCTCCTCATTCCACCCGACTTTCTTGGGGAATTTGGGTGAGTAGATCACATTTAAGGGAGAAGCTATGGTCCCATAGTTCTCAATGAAGTTCCTATAATAAGCAGTGAGACCTAGAAAGGCTCTCACTTGGGTTTGAGTAGTAGAGGTGGCCCAGACGTGTACAGCTTGTACTTTGCTAGGCAACAGCCTTATTTCACCTCCTCCTACCTCATGTCCAAGGTAGACCATTTTACTCTGACCAATTTGACATTTGCTTGCCTTTCTAGTCAGATTGGCCTGCTCAAGAGCCTGTAAAACATATCCTAGGTGGTCAATATTTTCTTTCCAAGTAGGGCTGAACACTGCTACTTCATCCAAGTAAGCCATACAGAAGTCCTCCATCCCATTCAGAACATGATTCACCATCCTTTGGAATGTAGCAGGTGCATTCTTTAGTCTAAAAGGCATAACCTTAAACTGGCAGAGGCCTCCAGGGGTTGAAAATGCAGTTTTCTCCTTGGCATGGTCTGTCAGAGCCATTTGCCAATAGCCTGAGGTTAGGTCAAATGTACTGAGGAACTCGGCTGAACCAAGTTTGTCCACCAGGTCATTTGTCCTAGGTAAAGGATGGGCATCAGTCGTGGTGACTGCATTAAGAGCTCTATAGTCCACACAGAATCTCAACTCCTTGGATCCTGCCTTTGGCACTAGTATAACTGGACTAGACCATGGACTTGTAGATGGCTCTATTACCCCAAGATCAAGCATCTTCTTGACTTCTTCCTTTATGTGGGTTCTTACACGGTCTGACATTCTGTAACCCCTGCTTTTAACAGGGAGACAGTCACCAGTGAGAATCTCATGCTGGCCCCAAAGAGTCAAGTCTGGTGATAGTGAAAGCAGAGGGGCAAACTGATTTAAAATAATTTTGCACTCCTCCTGTTGTTCCAGAGTCAGATCAGAAGAGAAATTAACGCCCATCTTTCCATCTAAAGGTTTTCCCCTGAGGAGGTCAGGTAGACGCTCACCCTCTTCCTCTTGAGCAGAGGCTAAGAGCAAAGCTCCTAGTTCTGGTCTAGAGACATATGCCTTTAGGCGGTTGGTCTGAAAGACCCTTGGGGCCTCCTTAGGGTTGCCTAAATCCACCAAATAATTGACCTCTCCAAGTTTGCCTAGAACCTTGAAGGGTCCAATCCATTGGTCCTGTAAGGCCCTCTGCCTGCCTTATAGGTACCATAACTAGAACTAGCTGTTCTTGAGTAAACTCAACCATGTTGGCCTTCTGGTCATGCCAATGCTTCACCAGAGCCTGATCTGCTTTCAAGTTATCTGAAGCTTCTGTCATCATGTGCGTCATTCTCCTTCGGAGACCCAACACATAGTTCATGACTCTCAATTGCTTGAGGGAAGGAGCACTCTCCAATCCTTCCAATGGACCTCTAACCGGATGACCATAGTGGAGCTCAAAGGGGCTGATGCCAACCCTTTCTTGAGGAACATCTCTATGCAAATAGAAGGCATGGCAGTTGAAGGTCCCCCCCTTCTTTCTTCTCATGGGTTCTTCTAAAGCACCTTTCATACACTTCATAGTACTATTAAACCCCTCCATCAACCCACTGGTCTGAGGATGGTAGATTTAAGAACTTGTAGGTCACTCCACAGTTGGTCCGCATGTAGTGGGACATAAAATTGGTCCCCCTGTTTGAGATAACCTCTTTAGGAAAACCTACCCAGGTAAAAATACCAAGGAGGGCCTTAGCCACTGCCTGAGCAGTAACAGTCCTCAAAGGTATGGCTTCAGGATACCTGGTAGCATGGTCTACCACAACCAATATAAAGCGGTTGCCTGAAGATGTGGCAGGGTCTAAGGGACCAACAACGTCAATTCCTACCCTCTCAAAAGTAACTCCCACCACTGGGAGGGGTACCAAGGGTGCCACATTCTTGGCTTCACTCTTGCCATACGTCTGACAAGTGTGAGCTTCTACAGAACCTATCTACATCAGACCCCATCTTAGGCCAGTAGAAATATAGAGAAATCCTTTCCTTGGTCTTCTTAAAATGTTAGTGACTAGCCACAGGAATCTCATGGGCTAACTGTACAAACTGAGGTCTCACCTCCTGAGGCACTACACGTCTTCTGTAGTCCCCTGGGGTATACTCAATAGGCTCACTGCCTTGCAGTACAGCCTGTGCTTCCCTGGCTCTTGCCCATCCAGATGAGAAGCTGCCTGTTGGCGAAGTCCTTCAAGAGTAGGACACTCTTTGACCTCTGCTGAAGTCTGCCCTATAGGGGGCAACTTCTGCAAGCAAAGTCTGCAGCTCAAGTTGGTCTTTAGGATACAGATCTCCAACAGGGGGAGGTCTTCTTCCTGCTCTGTCTCATCAGTAGCTGTGTCACCATCCTCTGGTTGAACCTCACACTCAGCCTCAGCTGGTGGAGAGGTCACTGGTGTGACTTTGGACTATCCTCTCGGGGATGTCCTTGTTTTGTGCACAGGAGTGCTACTATTCTTGTTTCCTGAGACCTTGGGTTTCCCCTTTATCTCCTTCCTGGAACCAGAAGGTTGTTCTTGCTGTGGACTGGGAGCTATAGGTATTTCTGTAACTTCCCATTGAGAGTCATTTAAAGTGAGCTCTCTGGCCTTCCTAGTTTGCTCCTGCATCCTTTTGCTGAGAGGCCCAGGGGGTGCTTGACAACTCCAAGAGCTTTTAAGTCATTCCCCAACAGAACACTCCCAGAGCTGGTAGTATTGGAAACACCTGGATAGGGCCTCCAGCAAGCTTAGTGGGGCCTTTGGGTGCCTTAGTAACATCCTCAGTTTTGAAAAAGGTTTCATCCACCACTGTGGTGCTGGCCCAGTGTCTCTAATGGCAGGGGTTTCCTGAGCATTTCCAAGTAAGCTGTCCCTATAGTATAATTTTGTGTTATCTGGAATAGAGTTATACACATTTAAATGATGCTGTTCCCACAGACCCAGGGACACTAAAGAAACACTGGCTGAGACGCCAATGTGGTCTTCAGCCAACAGTTGAAAGTTTCCACTTGCCATATGAACTTCTCCCTCAGGGATGAAGGCTAAGGAAGCAGTGTGGACCCCTGAAAGTCTACGCTTGCATCTGGGATCACCGTTCACATGGTCTGTTGACCCACAAGCATAACAATTTCCAAATGTTTTGACAAATGGGGGCTTCTGCTGACCTCCCACTGGTTTGGCACCAGAGGTTTCACTATACTGACCTGGTTTCCCATATAGCTTACTCTTATGTTTGGGGCCCTCTTTTGGATGGGAGGATTTAGAATTCTTTTTGTCATCTTTCTTGTGCTGTTTTCCCTCATCCTTTTTGTGAGTGGGCCCAGAATCCGAGTGAGTGGCCCTGTTGGTAACCCACAAGTCAGCAGCTTTTTCTAGCTTCTTGGGATCAATCTCTTTTGAGTCAGCCAAGTGCTGTCTCAAAACAGAGCAGGCATCAAAAATAGATTCCAACAAAAATAGATTTCTCATTCCTTGAAAAAGGGGTTCACTCTGTAACCCTTAACCCAACCATCCAAGTTTTTCAAACATTCACACACCCATGTAGCCCAAGGGGTACCATCAGTCTTTGAGGGTCCTAAACCTCTTAAGGTACTGCGAAGGAGTTTCCCCAAATCCAGCTATCAAAGCTAGCTTCACATTTTCATACTTCAATCTTTCAAGTTCCCCCCACCTCCGTTATAGCATCAGTTGCAACCTGGGGGAGCCTAGACAAAAGCCAAGGAATCAACAGATTCCCCGTGAAACCCTGATTCCCATAATTATATTCGAAAGCACCCTACCGATACAAATCATCAGGTTTCACATCATACATACTCACTGTTTCTTTGGGCATGTGAGGCCTCTTTAGAATGGAAGACCTAGAAGACTCTGGGAGAGATGTTTTAAACAGACAATTTCTGAAGGGCATGCTTCATTTCTAACTCCCCGAGTTTGATGTCCTGATGTTTGGTTTCAGCTTGGACTTGTAACTTTTTGAATTCCAATTCAAGTCTCATTTCCTCAAGAGACACAAATTTTGGACTCAGTGATGGACCTTGTGGGGTCCCAGTGGATACAGGTTGTGGGAAGAAGAGCCTGTTGAGGCAAAGAGGGGTCTCTTCCTGGGACTATATTATTAGAGTTAGACTCTGAATTATCATCCTCATTATCATTTTCCACATTTCCTGGGTTAGCATGTGTGGCAGGCCTACTACCCAGACTGATGATTCAACAATCTTGCAATCAATTCATTTTTTTTCCTTTAGCAGGGAGATTCCGGACTTTACACATTTCTTTCAGTTGATCTACTGTTAAAATGATCAGGGTTTCCTGACCGAAGTTATCCATGTTACAATTGCTTTTCTAGTGGAGCTTAGCCTTGTGAAGGAACAAAAGCAAAGCAAATACCTAGTGTAACAACTCTATAATAGATTCTCACTGCCTGCCACCAGTGTTAAGCAAGATTTGGAGCAGTACCCTTTGGGTGCACTAGATGAGCGGACAGAATAAACAAGCAAGTGCTCGCATAGCGCAAGTGAGTCCAAGAATTCGTGAATGCTGATTTTTTTGAAATTTTGACTGACAAATCTATTGAAAGCAGAGGTTACATTTAAAGCATTTAAAAGCTGGAAAAACTAATCTCAACGCATCTGAGCAAATTTAACTGAGCTTTTGAAAAAGAGCTGCAGAAACTTTTCAAGAGAATCATTGAAGACTCCTAAGTGATGAAAGGTTTAGCAAAGCAAATCCTCAATTTGAACTGTTATTGAGAGCAAAAAAAGAAAAGGAATTTCCGAATTTTCTGCAGTTCCCTTAAAGAAGCTCATCGGTGCAGGAGGCATAGGCTGCGGGTATTTAGGGTCTTGGAAGAGAAACAGTGTCTAGGTAAGAGAGGGTAAGGAATTTGTTGATATTAAAAGTTGATAACTGTGCTTACCTTTTAGGTCCTCACAGCAAATCGTACCCAGGGTTACCAGTCCAAGAAGAAAGCTGGAGTCGAGGGCGCTAGAGAGGATCTGCGTTTTTTAAATGTTCTCCAATTCCCCTTGGGTTTGCCAGCTCGGTAGTTATATCTACTCAGACTGTTGGGCAGGCAGAATTGAGGGGGGTGGGGAGAGTCTGGAGGGCCATCATCACTCCTGCAGGAATTGTCAAGCTGGACCTGACAGCTGTGTGTTACAATGTAAAAGATGATGCCTATGGAGTTTGTCAGACTCCACAACCAAAAGAGAGACAGAGTTCAAATCACATTAAAATACATGAGAGAGTGGGAAAAAGGGTCTCACTCTCCAGGTAAAGACTTAAAGTCCTCAAAATCCAGCAAAGGAGCTGGGGGTTTCTAAGGTGGAGAGGAATTAGCACATTTCTGAGAATTCTCCCTAAGACTTCTACCTAACCATATGTATACCCAACACCCTCAACTGCACTGCTATTATACAGATAAAAAAGCATCACAAATGTTGGGCCGTCTGTTGTACTAACATTAGGATAGAGGTGTTTGTTGCAGTCAAGGTTTTTCACACACCTTAATACTCTAAGAGGAACTCCTAACCTTGAAAATGACAGCGGTTAGCAAGAGGTAACAATGACTAAAATCCATCTGTTCTTCCAGGAACTAGTTATGCCCTTATATTTACAAAGGACTACCATTAAGCTGGTCATAGTTGCAGCTGCTGCTCTTCTGAACATGCATCCTCCTCGATCTACAAATTGAGTTCATGTAGGTTGAGCTTATTGGTTTGTATCAAGTTTGATCCCCTTTTTAGTCTGCCACATGAGATGTCCTTCACCTTCACATCGCGATGCACCTTCCCCCTTGATGGTCTCTCTCCTTATTCCTGGATGGGAGAAGATCCCTGCTCTATTATTCTTAAACCTTCATCTTTCAAATGTGATTCCCAGTTACTGGTCATTGTACCGAAAATGTAGTCGAAAAAGAAATGCCCAGCTTAATGGATTTTCTTTGTGATCAAAAGGTCTACAAATAACTTCAGCTCATGCCTTCTTGCAAACTTGGCAAGATAGAGGTCATGAAAAAGTACCCTAAAACTTTGATTCTCTTTTTTTCCCCTTTAGCGGCTGACATTTCCTTAGTGCCAAAGTTGAGGCATTTTACAAGAAAGCTTAGTGTAGTAAAATGTTCTCCAATACACTTCCGATGTTGCCGGCATCGAATTAGCAGTGCAAGTCTTTACCATGCCACCTTTGTCGCACTGGTCTTCACCAAGCTGCAATGGCAGCTTGAGTTAGCTGAGCGGGCCTGGGTCTAGAAAGGGTGGGAGGGAAGCGAATGAAGAAAGGGGAGCCAGAAGTGGGAAGGATGTGGATCACAAAGGCCAGGTATGAGAAGGGGGGTGGGGGGGGGGGAAGTTGAGTATGCAGGGAAGCAGAAGATGAAGGAGGAGACCATACCAAATGATAGCGTAGCAGAGATTGGGGGGGGGGGGGAGGTGGACCGACCCCTTAAAAAAATGTTTAGTTGATTCAGGGCAGGAGCTCCACTGAGGCAGCAGGATCTGTGGAAAAGTCTGTATGATAAAGACATGAAACCACTTTTGCATATCTTCGCTGTCAGCTACGACACATCGGTCTCACACACAGCAAGCCTGAAACTGAATACTTCGATTTCACGCATATTTTCATGGATTGCTGCGTCAAATCAGTTCTCACTGCCCCACTTTCTGCTTGGATAATTGTCTTAACATTACATTTCGGATCTTTATAGGGTATTAGGTCAAAAGACCTTTTTTGAAAAAGCAAAACCGAAATAAAGCTCGATTTAGAAAGATTGCTCTGACTGCACAGAGCGGTCGTTCTAAGTCGAACTGTCAGCCCCTGCGCTGCACACAGGGGCTATCAGCCACAGCGCGACCGAGAGGACGATCTGGAGGAGTCAGAGGTGTGTGTGAGTGTGACAATACGTGTGTGTATCATACACAGTGTATGCGGACGGGGTGGAAGGGAGAAAAGGGGGTTTGGGGGTGAAACACCCCCAAATAAAAAAACAGCAGTGATGTCCCTTTCCCGTTTTCTGAGGGTCGCACGAATCGACCGATATAAAACAGTCTTTTTGATATGGGACCTTCAGAAAACGCGAAAATGACAGAACTCTTAAGTCTTTAAAAGGCTGCTTTGTTAGCAAATCAGCGGCTCCTGTGTTGGTCATGGTGGCAATACCCAGCTCTTGATGTTAATGATGGGGAAATGTAGAAGCCAGCAATATTGCCATTGCATTCGATTTGTGGCTTTTCCTAGACTTGTTTGACGTTTAGAACGTGTACTTGGTAATAACTGAAGCCAGACTCCAGCCAATCAAAAGGGTATTGTACCAAAACATTGCAGCCCATTACTGCGAGGTAGATTTCACCTGATCTTTTTCTGCGCATTTCATCGCAATATAGAGGGGGAGCGGTTTAGGTATAAATAAGGTGGGGGAGTGCAGGGTCTCCCCCACATTAATTTGCGATAAAATATGCAAAATAAATTCGGCAAAAATCATATTCGCACTAATGGATGCAATAATAAATATATCGGTATTTCGTAGATCCATCAACAGCACAGGGGCCAATTAAACCTTTACAACATCATACCAGATCTCCTGTCTGTTATTCGGGTTCCTGGGTAACAAATCCTAACTTAGACCAGGAATGGGACCCTGAATGGCACTACAGCAACTAGGCATTGTTTACACTAGTTTAACATCTTTCACCCATCCCTCCCAGGTCCTTCCGGTGGGTGGGTGCTATGGGTGCAGTAATCGCTACAAAACATGTTTTCTATTTCATGAGAGTGGCTGGAGCTGTTCCCATTACAGTCCCTTTCCAGTCACCACAGTTGACTGGAAAGGCAGTCAGAACACCACTTATATGCTGCTATTAACAGCCGTCCAGAAAAGCCACAGCATAACTGATCCTTGCAAATCCTCTCCTCTCAGGCAGCAGCTGAGTCCAAGTCCCAGATGCAACATTTCTCCCGCCCCACCAAAATGTTCCTGTGCTGAGCGATGGCTGCCGGGTCGCCTTTGTCGGTCTCCTTTGTTGCCCAACGCACCAACTGTAGGGCAGTCGTGCTATGCTCCTCCTGCATCCTTCAGGTTGCCATAGTCCCCCCAGGTAGGGCCTGAAGCTGCAACCCAATTGTCCTGTCACCACTTCACTTCGCGCAGTGAATCTTGGCTCTGCTGCACTCTTGAGGTGCCTGTTTCCATGTTCTGCTGCACTCCTATTCTGGGAGAATTATGGGCTGGAATGCAGCAGAGTCAGAAAAGGCTAAAAGAAGGTTCTGCTCACGGCACCATATTCACTCTACCCCATGAATATCTTTAATTTATTTCCTTTGAATTTTGGTTTGGGTCACAGCAACTCCCTCACCACTTGCTTAGCCATTACTCATTTGCATATTCCATTGGCATCTCTCTATTGAGATGAGCACTACGGGTTGGGCTCCTCTTTTCTTTCATTTGAATGTTGGGGTTGTGTTGCTGTGGGACAAAGATACCCACTGATATGGAGACATTCGATTCCTGCAGAGTGCCTAATATCGCCTATGGCTACTTGCAAGGTATTTGCACCTTTTCACATGAGTGATTACTACCTTCCCTAGATGATTAACTGACTGTCAAAGGTCCAGAACTATGGTGGCAAGCTTTATTAAAGATGGCACACCATGAAACAACCTGGAAATATTTGCACACTTAATGTACCATGTCCTACCCCGTCCTACCCCAATAACGGGCTGCATTTTGAAAATGACAGCTTGGTTATTCATTGTACAATTGAATTACTTCCTCTGATATGTACCTGCAATACCCTTAATGCAAAAAATCATCAACCCAGAGATGGACTCCAAATAGAAGGAGCTCATTTTTCTAAACACATACTTAAAGAAGACATTTGCCCACATTAAAAAGTTGCTGTCAGTGATCGTCAAATGGAATGAGCACACATTATTACCAAGAATCTTTTAGTCACCTGGTCAGTAAGGAGCACAATAGAATGTTAGTATGCCACAGAGAAATGCTAGATCTTCAGACTGCATCGAAAAAAGGTAGAGGCCTGTGTGATGTTTCAGATGTTGGGGAGGTGGAGGGGGGGTTCCAGAGAAGGGCTTCCAACAGTGTCTTCTATCACCAGTTTTGGTGGATTTATAGTAGGGAGGGTCCAGCAGATTTGTTTTCATTTGTTATGAGAACTAGGATGAGAACTAGGGATTTAAATGAACATACCTCTGACGGAGAGCCAGTAAAGTGACTGGAGGCTTATTTGTATAGGATGAAAGTGATTGAATATGGATCAGTCTAGCTATGGAATTCTGAAGAATTTGTAGTTTAGTCTGCTCCTTATAAACTAGAGTTGTTTTTCTGGGGTTGGCTTCCAATTTAGTACTCAAATGTGAACAGGTGGGAAGTGACACCAGCTTCTTCAATGCTGGCTTCAAGAAATCTGAAAGGCCGATATTCAACCTGGTCCTTGCATACTGCATCTTGATGTTATGGACCCTTGCAAAGGGAAGTTAGACATCAATGGAAGCCATAAAAATATTCGATGGAGGACAAAATTCAGTCAGGCGGTACATTGCCCCCCAAAAAGTAGAGAATACTATTTATTTGTATAGCGCTGCAGCCTGCAGGCATCAGAGCGCGTTCCATGTAGTCGTAGACCATAGTGATAGGACAACATATAGGTATGTGTATTAATGATCTGGTATTTGCATGATTGATTTATTTGAAGAGTAAGGTCTTCAGTTTCTTTTTAAAACAATTGTGGTTTGGTTCGGTCAGTCTCAGGTAATGTGTTCCTTTTGGTTATTGCTTTGGCTCTTTGTTTTTTTGGTTTGCATGGCTTGGAGTGGGCCTTTGTTTGCTGATCTAAGATTACGACTTGGTTCATACCACTTGAATTGTTTCTTTAGGTATGGTGGGCCAGTCCAGTCCGTAGAGACAGAGATGAACCAATGTTAAGTACTTGAATGTGATCCGTTAATCTATGGCAAGCCAATGCAAGTCTCTTCTCTCACCTGTGATGTGTTCTCTCCTTGTTTTGCCGGAAATAGTCCGTACGGCGTTGTTCATGATCACCTGGTACTGTTTTAGGCATCTATTGCTACCACCCAGCAATAATGCATTTCCATAGTCTAACCGTGAGAGAATAGTAGCCCTAGCGATTGTGGTGCCGTTTTGTTTATTAAGTAGGGCTCTAATTTTTCTCAAGAGTTTCTGATGGTACTGGCAATTCCTTTTCAGATAAGCTACTTTGGCTTCAGCTCCTAGTGATGCTTGCAAGTAGATGCCTAGGGTTTTAACTTTTTCTGCTACCATGATGGGTGTATCTTTGAGGCTGAGCTAAGTTTTTTTCTGGCGCATGGTGAGCCGAAAATCATTAGCTCTGTTTTAGTGCCATTTAAGCACATCCAGTTAGATATCATCCATGATTCAATGATAGTGTATATGGATGTTAGTTTGGCATTGTCATGGTTCTAGTCACTGCTGAGTTCGAATACAAGCTGGGTATCATCTGCAAAGTTCGTGAAGAAAATGCCGAGATGGGTCAGCAGTGTGCATAAGCAGCGCAAGTATAGGTTAAATAGTAGCGGGGAGAAGCTAGCTCCCTGTGGTACACCGCAGTCCACTGGTTTGGATGCCGAAGCAGGATTTCCCCAGACTATTTTGGATTGTCTGTCCTGCAGGAAGGAGGACACCCAGTCAATGGCTCCCTGGGAGCAGTTCCCTACTGTGTCTAGGGCCTCTCGGAGCTTCCGGTGATCTAGCAGATCAAAAGCTGCCGAGAGGTCCAAGACAATCAGCAAACCTGCTTTGCCCCCCGTCTAGGAGGCCAAGCATCTCTGTCTGCAGGTCGAGCAATGCAGACTCTGTGCTATGGGCCTTCCTAAATCCTGACTGTTGTGGATGGAGGAGGTTTTTTCCATCCACATATTCTTGAAGTTGTTCTGAGGCAATCTTATCCAGTATTTTTAATCGAAAAGTACAGTTGGTGATCGGCCTCAGATTTGCAGGATCTTGTTGGCTTAGGTAAGGGCATGACCGACTGTTTTTATAGTTGGTGGGACAATGTGGTCTCTAAAAGAGGTATTTACCTTTCTAGTGAGGAAGGGAGTAAATATTTCTGGGTCATCTAGTATCCGTTTCGGTGGAAATATGTTTTCTGTACAGGATGTGCAGTTTAAGTTGGAAAGTGTTTTCCTCATATTGTCTATTGTGATTGGTGTGAACTGGAATTTAGGGATGAGAGGTTTTGGAATTTCTTCTTTAATGCAGGTTGGTTGTGGGGGGGTGGTTTGTTCGTCTTACCTTTTGCTATTGTTTCTCTAGCTTTGAGAATTTTGTTTTGGAAGGCCATTTGGACCTTTTCACAGTCTTTATCAGTGGGTTGGAATGGTGAGGACAGGGCTTTTGGTTTCTCTATGGATTTCAAAATTTGAAACAATTTCCCTGCAGAGTTAGTGGCAGTGGTGATCTGTTCATTGAGGTGTTTGTTTTTTAGTTTCAATGATTTTGTTCTTGTATTTGGTGTCTGCATTCTTCCAATTTGTTTTATTTGCCTAATTTGGGTCTTTTAAACATTTCCTTTCAAGTTTTCTTTTTTCTTGTTTAAGTGCAATGGATTCAGCATTGAACCATTTTTGTTGGTTTATGTTTGGTCTAACTGGTTTGTCTTTTATAGGAGCATGAATGTCTAGTAGTTCCTGAAAATGATTATTATAAGTTTGGATAACTTTGTTACATGTGTCGTCATCTGTTGTGGAATTCATGATGTGAGCGATTCCTTGGGAAGAGTATGGAAGTAGTCATTGTCTTTAAATTCCTTCCTTGGACTTTGATCGGGGCATTATTAGGTTTGTCAATTTTTTGTTCAGGTGTTAGTTTGAGTTCGATTTTGTAGTGGTCCAACCAGATACATGGATAGGTTTCAGAATCGGTCGTTTCAACGTTGTTGCTAATTATCCAATCGAGTTGATTGCCTGAGATAGGTGTGGGATCTTTGTTTATTATTGAATAGGAACAATTTAGTCGTTCTTCTAAGCGGGTGGCTTCTTGATCTTTGGCGTTTCCACGCCATCTGTTGATGTCACCTAGGAGTATTGTTCCTGTATTTGGTGCTTTAAGGTTATTCCGGATTTGTACGAGTTCATTAAAGTCCGAGGCCAACGAAGGCGGTCTGTAGATGACTATAATGTTTAAGCAGCAGTTATGGGTGGGAGTCAGTTTAAGGAGCAGAATCTCGCAACCTGTACACTGTGTTGGCGAGGGGAATAGATTAAGGTTTTGTTTAGCGATTATTGCCTCAGAACCTCCTTTTCCCATTTCTCGATTTTTGAAAAAGATGGTATGGTCTGATGGTACTGCAATATCAATGTTCAGTCCCATTTGTTCCTGTAACCATGTTTCAGTAAGGCAGAGGATGTCCATTTTCTCATCCACTATGTAGTCATGTATTTCTTGAGCATGTTTATTTAGGGATCTTGTGTTAAGCAGTGCTATTTTTAATTGCTGCAATCCCGTGTCTATGGTCACAGATTTGTTGCATTTTTTACATGCTGTTTCCGTGTGTGTGTCTTGAGTTTATTGCATTTGATGAGTGGGCGGTTGTGTCTAAGAGGGTCAACATCTATATGGGTGTTGGGGTGTCTTCTGGACTTAGTGTGCTGGTAGCTTCATTTCTGGTGTTTAGGTTAGCTGTAACTAGTTTTTGATTTTGTATAATTGTTGACTGGGCCAGTAGGTGATATTTTAGAAAACCCCATACCTGTAAACTTGTTTCAGGGTTATGGTTGAGGGGCAGCGTTTTCCGCCGACATGCCGATAGCCGCCGTGGATCGGCTTAGTCGTGGAAACGCCGGCGCTGAATCGCTGGTCGTTTCCTTTAATGTGACTTCAAGAACTCTGGGAACTGTAGTTCCCAATTGGTAATGCGTGTGCAAGCCTAAGCAGGCAAGTGGATCACTAAGAGGAGCAAAGTAGGTAAGTAAAAGCAAGAGTTGCACACGGTATACTGGAGTTTAAATCGCCTCCAGCATACACCGGTATGAGCCCAAAAAGGTATGTGCAGAATTTGATTCTAATCAGCAAAGTGACAAGAAAGTTACAATTTCGTAGGATTCACAAATTTGGTTCACAGTATTCACAAATCAGTCAATATTCAGTATTAAATATGGTAAATTCAATCTCGCTGCATTTAGCAAGTAAATTAGCCAATTGTGGGGGTGAGTTGCATTTCAATCTGGCATCTAGGTGGTGTCACTGATAACACTTCAGGTACCTTAAATATGGTGCATGCTGAGATTGAGTGTTCCGCCTCTGCTGACTGACAGACTAACTGTGTTCCAACGGATTTCCAAACAATAAATCAGGGTTCGCCGGGACCGGCGTAGACCGGCTTCGTCGCGGAAGCGCCGGCACTTCTGCGATACTAAACCCATTATCTGCACCCATTGTGTAAAAAGGCATATGAGAAAGAAACGTTATCATAGTGACTACTGTAATCCGAGTCCATAGTCCCCCGTCTTACAAAATCATAGGAATCTGTCCCACGTGGAGGAACAGATCCTTATTTGCACTGCAAAAAATACATTTGATTTAAAATTTAGCGCACGCAAAGACGATGACTATGCCCACCACCCACTCCCATCAGTCCTTCGCATGCTCGTCGGTAACTATTAACTGATTCACAGGGGATGAAAGTATATGAAGGGATGGAGGTCATATTGAGGAAAGGGGACTATGAATGCAGTAATCACTACAGTGAGTAATAGTTTATTTCTCCTACATTCTGTCCTCTTTCACCCATATTCTAAATTGGTCCCTAGAGCAAGATTAGCTGCACGAGAAGAAATGTCTTCTTATTCAGAGAAATTCTGAAGGACAACCTCTCCCAAGCTAACATCAGCCTCCAAGCTTGTATCTAGTAGTAGTGTTTGCAGATTGATGAAGGAGTGGACCTTGCCAACGACGTCCCCAAGCACCTTTGGTTGAAAGGAAAAATGCATAGCCATTGCATGGACAGAATGGGCATGTAGAGCATTCAAAGGGGGAAATTCTAGTGCTAACAGAAGTAATTAATCACAGTAACCAACCCGCCTGGCTATGGTCACTTTGGATATGCGAGTACCATGGTAATCACCAAAGG
Organism: Ambystoma mexicanum; assembly: GCF_040938575.1. NCBI lineage: Eukaryota > Metazoa > Chordata > Amphibia > Caudata > Ambystomatidae > Ambystoma > Ambystoma mexicanum. The sequence goes on from NC_090925.1 coordinate 385,247,280, forward strand.
CGACAAATAGAGCATCTACTATTTTGATAGGTCGAGTCATGTCAAGATAGAGTGCCAACATTCTCCTAGTGAATAAGCAATGGCAGGTGTTCTCTGCCAGAGACTGAGAATTGGGAGGGAAAAAAAACAAAACAAAAAATAAAAAAAAGGTAGGAAGAATTACTTTCTCATTGATGTGAAAGGAATAGACCACCCTAGGCAGAAAGACTAGGTGAATCCCCAGGATTACCTTATCCTTAAGGAATACTTTGCAGGCTTCAGAAGCCGAGAAATACTGAATTTTTAATACTCTTTTGGTGGAAAAGCCATCAATGGTGCCACTTTCCAAGAGACAAGACTTATGTCCCTGGATGCCAAATACATGCCCATGGATGTCAATGGATCGAATGGCATATGTGCTAGAGCCGATCAAGACAGATTTTGGTCCCATATCGGATACAGTCTTAACTGGCAGATAGATTCTAAATAGGCCTTCTAACAGTCTCCGAATGTGCCAATGTCTGCCAGAAAAGAACGGCAGGACTCCACAGAAATATGGAAAAGAACATTATCTATTCAACAAGAAAGTGTATTGATGTGCTCATCAAATGTCGAGTAAAAGAATCTTGTCCACTCAACTCTTGTACTGCAAGCAGGTGGATGCCTGTATAATGGCCCTGTTGTCAGCCAAAAACCCAAGTGTCAATTCTTCAAGAACCAGGCTAAGCAAATGAGGTGAGGGATGGAGGATACTGCCCTGCTATTGATTAAGGAGATTGTGGCAGTCCGGTAATCGAATAGGCCCCTATGTGCGCAGCATCTTGAGATCCGAGAACAAAAAATAGACCTGGCCAGAACAAGAGGATTAGTATGAAGATCCTATTCGATCACCGCAAACTTTGTGAGAACCCTGTGGAATCCGGAGAACTGGAGATAAGGCATAAAGAGACCTGCTCTACTAGTTTAACAGCAGGGCATTCCAAGCAGGTTTTGACCCTCCGGTTATAAGATACAAACTTGCAGTTGTGGAGTGTCATGAACAAATCCACAGCCATCTGACCCAAAAGGTGAAATATTGGAAGATGTACAGGCCAAAACATATTTGGGGTGCTTGTGGTCTTGTGCTGAAGGGATGTGGCCAAGTAGTTTGGGCTGGACTGCCCCTTTTGGGGGGACTAAGCCTTATTTGCATATGGTCTTTACCCATTTTTTAATGGGTTGGCAGGCGAAGAACAATGATCTGGTGGGTTGCCCAGAGAAATACCAGAGGTTAAGATTAATTCTAAACCTTCCAGCCATCACCTCTTGTTTTGCTATAGTCACCCCGAGTGGGACGGGTATGCCCAGACATCCTAAAGACCCAAGCTACTCCTCACTGATGAGGTCCAATGATGTCGAAACAGGTTTGGGGATACTTGTGCAGAAGGGATGTGACCGAGCAGTTCAGGTTGGACTGCCGCATTTCGGGTGTGACCAAGCCTTATTTGCATATGGTCTTTCCCCTTTTGTAATGGCTTGGAAGGTGAAGAACTATGGGCTGGAGGGTTGCCCAGAGCAATGCCAGAGGTTAAGATTCATTCTAAACCTTAACCTCTTGTTTTGCTGCAGACTTTCAGATCTCTCATTTGTGATTCAGATGTATCCTTTGGTCAGCCTTTGTGTTGCAAGGTCGACCGCTTCTCTTGGGAAATGGCCCACTCCCAGATGGACATTACTAGACAGCAGAGCATGGTGTACTTGGTACCGCCTTGCTTGTTAATATAAACACTGAGTTTGAGTTCACAAGAACTGGATCCCTGTGGATTACTGACAAGCAGGCATTCAGAGCATTGAACATTGCTTGCAGTCCCAGGACATTGATTAGAAGAGTCTATCTGATGTCCAAAGCCTGTGTACCTTCAGGTCAAAGAGTGGCGCCCCATTTACCAAGGAATGAGTGTCGTAACTAAGTAGGAATTGTCCTGGCAAGTAACCCCCGAGCCAAATTGTCGGAATTGATCCACCATTACAGATAATTTGCTAGGCACTGCAATCGTACTGCCTCCCAATCGACTGGTTCCATGAATCGAACAAATTGGGCTGTGGCCGTCTCATCTTCATGAAGGCCCATGGCACAAACAGCACAGAAGCCAGCATTAGTCCCAGAAGCTTCTGAACTACCAGGTTGTAGTCACCAGGATTGCTGCTGCCGAAGGAGTCCATATAAACCAGACATCTAGTTAGGGATAAACATTTATATGCATGCCATTTAGACCAAAGTAGCTTGCTACAGTACAGCATTTATCAATTCTGTGCATTCTCTCAGTGCCACATTGAGCCATAAAAGTAAACACGTGTATTGCAAGTGGAGATTTGCTATGGAAAACCTGAGGAATTTCTGAGGTTTCCAAATCGCAAAATCCTGGTATGCATCCTTCAGGTCCATTGCAGAGTGAACCATTCTTGAGCAGGACTCATACAATCTGGGATGACGTGATGATAATCTTGAAATTTCCAGTAGGAAGGAAAAGGTTGAAAGATGAGAAGTCCTGAATAGCCCTCTTGTCTGCCTGTTTCTTCTTGTGCACTGTCTCAAATAAAATCCCAGACCTCTCTGATCGGGGAACAACTTGATATAAAGCGCCCACCGTCAGTGTGTTGATGACTCGTAGCAGGAGAGAGAACGGGGGGAATGTGTACAGGAACAGTCCTTCCTGAGGGAAGGTGAACGCGTCTCCCTGGCTCCTCGGCTGGTGGAACCTACTGGCAAACTTCTTGCACTTGGAGTTTGTCGCCTTCGCGAACAGATCTATCTGGGGCCTGCCCCACTCGGCAAACAGGAGGTCCACCTGATCCTGACGAAGCTCCCACTCGTGGCAGGAGCGCAGTTCCCTACTGAGGGAGTTGGCGATGGTGTTCTTGACTCAGGTAAAGAGGGAGGAGGAACATCCCCTGTTGGACGGCCCATCGCCACAAGTCCTGAGCTTCCTTGGAAAGCGCTGGGGATCGAGTGCCCCCTGCTTCCTGATACAAAACATGGTGGTGGTGTTGTCCATGAAGACCCTCACCACCTTGCCTTTAAGAGACGGAAGGAACGACTTGAGGGCCCAGAACATTGCCCGTAGCTCCAGGATGTTGATGTGAAGATCCTTCTCCTCTGGCAGCCACAGGCCTCGGACGTGCAGATGTCTGGTGTGCGCTCCCCAGCCCTCGAGGGAGGCATCTGTGGTGACTGTCTCCTGGTCAGGCTGGTTCTGGAATCCCGTGAGTTGGGCGATGTTGAAGCGAACGCCCCACCATACTATCGCCCACAGGAACTCATTGAGCAGTATCTTGTCCGTGAAGCTTCGGGACAATGCTGGCGTTCAGGAATTCCTGGAGGGGTTGCATCTGCAATCTGCAGAGCCCGACTAGGAAGATGCAGGACTACATCATGCCCAGCAACGACTTGATGGCCCGCACCATGGCCGTCCTAGTCGACGGCAGCCCTTGCACCTTCCCCAGAATGGCTGCTATCCTCTCCTCCGAGGGAGATGCCAGGCAAGAAACCGTTTTGAGTCTGGCGCCTAGGAACAGCACGTTCTGCGTTCTGGATAATTGGATAATTGACAGAGAATCCCAGATCCATTAGTAGCTGGACAGTCGCAACCGTGCATCCTTCGGGCCAGCTCCCGCAAATGAATCAGCCAGTCATCCATGTATGGGTATACGTGTATGCCTTGTTAGATAGTCCACCACTGGTGCCAGACACTTTGTGAACACGCTGGGGGTCAACTTCAAGCCAAATGGTAGGGCCTTGAACTGGTAGTGTTGTCCCTACACCACGAAGCGTAGACATTTTCGATGTTTCTTGTGAATGGGGACGTGTAAGTAGGCGTCCTTCAGAGAAATATCTTTGCAGTTGGCCGGGCACGTGTTGCAACGTGACCATCCTGAACTTTTGGGACTTGAGGTATTTCTTTAGATGCCGGTCTAGGGTGGGCCTCCAGCTCTTTGTCTTCTTTCTGACCATAAAGTATCTGGAATACACTTCGGAGCCCCAGAGTCACTGGAGAACTAACTTTTCACAGCATGGCCCGTACCGCTTCCAGGAGCTGAGGGATGTGCTGCTTCTGATAGGCAACCGGAGGGATCCGCAGACACCTGTATTGAAACTCCAGGGTATGACCTTGGGAGAGAGCGTCTAGCACCCATCTGTCCGTGACCTTTCTCGACTCGCTGATGAACCTAGTCAGCTGCCTCCCACTGGGGTGCATGGGAGGGTTCCCGATGTCCTGGTCGGCACAGGCTTGCTTCGGTGCTGGCGTCCTACCCCCCTCCCGGTCGACTGCGACACTGTCCTCGCTGCTGTAGGCCTGGGAACAGCCTCTGTAAGCTTCCCGAGTCATGGATCTGGAAGGCTGACAGTACGATGAGAAACCTTTGGAAGACCTGCTCAACTTTGCCCAGGAGGAGCGAAAAGCAGAGCAGCACTGCTGGAGGGTGCCCAGGGAATGGGACGTCTCTGTATCCGCCTTGATGGCCTGGAGGGACTCGTCGACGACCTTCCCAAATAGGTCATCTCTGCCAAAAGGCATGTCCAGTGCCTTCACTTGGACCTCCTGGCAGAAATTTGTGGCCTTCATCCTTCCTTGGCGATGAAGGCAGGCACCGTTCCCCATTTGCCGGAACCCTGTGTCGGCTAAGTCCAATGTCACTGTGATGGCGTTATCAGACGATACCTCCCCTTCGAGTGCGATTGCCTCCATCTTATCGTCGGGGAGGAACTCCAAAATCGTCCCCTTCTTGTACCACCGTTCTGTCATACTAGGCTATGCGTTGCCCGCCTTGATGGTGGACGCCACAGTGTAAATCACCTTCCCCTTGCTGTCTGGAGGAACCGAAGAGGATGAGGACGGGATGGCTAACTGTTTCCTCACGGCCGCCGATAACACCGAATCCGGCGATAGCTGCGACCTCAGGCAGTTGGGTGCGGAGTACGGTACCCAATACTTCTTTCCCAGCCTATCCCTTTTGGCTAGAGCCATTTAAGGGTTCTTCATGAGGGCCACGGCCCTCATCCCAAACATCGTCCAGAAGGTGTACCGCCATGACCATCTTTCTCTTGGCCTCGCGCCTCTGGTACAAGAAGCCCTCCTTCTTAGTCTCCTCAGGCACTAGCTGGAATAGCTTGGAGGCTCTTGAGATCATGGAGTGCAACAATCCCACTTAATCCGGTGGAGACACTATGTGGAACGTCCAAATGTGGTGATTCGCCGTCTGCCCCAACGATATCAGCGTCATCTTCCGTCGTTATGGCCGTCCCCGTACCCATGTCTGGGTCTGCTGGGGGAGAAGGGACCCAACATGGCGGTGGAGGTTGGAATGGGGGCGTCGGATGACACTTCCTTTTCTGCTTTGGACCTAGGGAACTACAGGTACCGGAGCGGGAGGCATCCTCAACTGGATCTCTGATACCAAGGTGTGCAGAGTCGACAGACTATGCAAGGAAATGTCTCTTGGCTGAGATGGCAGAACAGGAAAACTCGGCCTTGTAACGCAGTCGTCGTCGTAGTCCTCCTCCTCTTCCATGTCCTTGTGTACCGTGTGAAAGGACTCCTGGTCTTAGTCGTCCATGGACGAGACCGCCATGGCTCGGGCGACGACCTGAGGGGGCTATTTTGGGGCTTCCTCGCCCCCTCCCTTTTCCCCCCCTGAGGGTCTAGAACCAGAGCCCGAGCTGGTTTCCCCCCCCCCTCCTGGCGGGACAGCAGCTGTGATGCGCCTTTGGGGGTAGAGACAACTTCTGAGCTGTGGGGGCTACCTTTACAGGGTCAGCGCCCTTAGCTGTAGCCATCTCAAACTCTAGTCGGTGAGGTCTTCGCCAGAGCCGAAGGGGCTTGCTTGGGCTGGTCGGCCGTCTTCTCCTCGGTCGGTGGCGACTGGGATTTCTCACGAAGTTTAGCTGGGGTAGATGACTTCCTTTTTGAGAAGGAGCTCAATTGCCGGCTGGCAATGGAGGCAGATGCTGATGTCGATCGGGCCCTATCCACCTTAGGACCCGCTTTCGCGGCGATCGAGGTGGACTCGGACTTGCGGTTCTTGGCCTTATCTTGGGCCCCCACGGATGAGGCACCTGCACAGGACTTAGACCGGTCCTCAGACCGGCCGGTCCTGGGTGATGCATGACCCTGCTTGTCACACAGGGCAGAGGCCTTGGCATTGAGCCATGCCTACCAGTCTACTGTGCCTGTCCCTCTTCTTCTTGGAGAGCCCGAGGCAAATTTCGCACTGCACTACCTTGTGGTCCGGGTACCGGCAGTAGAGGCATTGCGCGTGCTTGTAATCCACAAACACGTTCTGTCCACATTTGGCAGAGAGCTTGAAGAGGGATATTCCCTCTTCCTCCATCATTTCGGAGGGGGCGAAGTAGGCCCGATGGCCTTCAAGAATCTTAGACTATCTTCGCCCTTAAGGGGTGCTGAAATTCACAGAAAATGGGTCCCCGCTGTCAGCAGATGGAGAAAAGAGCACACAGGCTCCCTAGAAAAAAAAATAGAACTTTTTTTCTGTCGAAAAAAACAGAAGTAGCTCGCAACTTGAGGACTCCCAACACTAAAGTGTGCAGTACAAATCTGAAGATGGCTGCGAGAGGAGGGGCTTAGAGAGAAGACTGTTGTTGGATGAGGGCAGTATGACCCAGAGGACAGTGATTGTTCTAGAGGAGAAATACAGGTTTTTAATTTTTTAACCAATGATTCCCAGCCTGACAACTGAATAGTCACAAGCACGTGAATCCATGCCAGACTTCATTCTGGAGAACCTTTACTTGTGTTGCGATAACTGGAGGTGGAGATGAGGCTTGATTAGAAGCAAATGCACTGCCTTGTTGGGTAACTAGTGCGTAAAGATGATTATTGTCTCTCTGGGTCAATAGATGGAATACTGGCGAGCGAGGAGACTGTGGATCCTGGGGGCACCAATGGAGTTAACCAGTTATTCATAGGGCCGCGAAGGTGCACTTGTCTGACTGCCATCATAGGCCATCATAGGTGATATGAGATACTAGAGACTTGGAGCTAGCAACTTCGGAAGGACCAGAGCATGGGCAAGATAGTATAGTAGGCCCAGGCTGGCGCAATTATTTGGTTTTTGTTACTGCCTTCTTCCCTTTAGACAACATGGTTTGTTTTCTCTTTGCCACTGGAGGTTGAGGGAGTGTGGTCAAAGCATGTGCAGTCTTGATCATTGGATTCTGGAGATAGTGAGAGCTCCTCAAAGTCCCAGTCACTCTCTTCTATATTATTTGGTACATCCCAAGATACTGATTGCTGCCCAGGAATTTCTACTAGCATTGAGGTTGGTGTTGGACCGAATTGCTTGTGCCAAATTCCCTTTGTTTGAGTGAGGCACACAATTAGCCTCTTTCGCCGCCAAGGCAGATTGCAAAGGCAGAGGGTAATTCTCCAGTATCATATCAACAATGATGGCCGAGGCCTGCTTAGACTCCCGCTGATCTTTTGCGAGAGTTGAGCATAGGACCAAGAGGGCTTTAATGCTGGCAGATATTGCGTTTAGGGTTATGGTAGATGTGTCCCTGGTCATAGCTGACGCAGTAGGGACGAGAGAAGAGTAAGATTCACTATCGCTGTCTGACTCATCCGCGTACAGAGCTGAGGAATCAGATGACAGTGTTAATTTGGCTACTTCTGGCAAGATTACAATCATCACTGGACCCGGAGAAGCAGATACATTTGTGCAAGCTAGATTTTCAGGGACTTCCGATGGTATGGCAGTACTGCTCAAGATTCCCATACAGTTCCTCTGAAGACCTATACACATATTCAACAAGGAATGATTGTCCATCGTTGGTGAGATGGTTACGATGGAGGGTCGCTGAGTGGAGGAGGTACTGGTTCGATTGGCATGTAGATGTTTGTAAGGGGGGGGGCGGGGAGAGAACCATTTGCATGGTACTCGACCTTGTTGGCGAGTATAGGAATGTTTGAAACCTTTGATATTTACTGCTAACCTAATGTTTGCAGTAAGTGGCAAATAAAGGTTTAACTGTGCATGGCTAGCCTCTGGATGGCTGCATTGAAACCAATATGAAGTGTTCTTATGGGGACATGCACCACTTTACAGAAAGCACCAGTAAATAGTGTATCACCCATCAATATGGGACGTGTGCATTTCTCTTAGATACTATGTAAAGAACTCTGCCTGCAGGTCTAGTTGAATATCTAAGCATGTGTAAGGCCTGCATAAGTCAATGCAATTTCTAATGCTTATGCCTGCTAACAGTGCTTGACTAAACATTCCAAGATTAACAAGTGGAGATATATTTGGGAATTTTACTAGCATTTAGAAGATCACTGGGCTACATTGTTACTCATACCGTACAGGGTTCGAAATTGGGAGGAGCTGGGAGCTATTTAGCTCCTGCTTGCAGCCTACAAGAGCCTGGTTAGCTTGACGGCAACAGCTAACAGGAGCTACCACTTTTGGCTCCCCAAGCCAACTAATGCCAAAGAAGCATTCCGTTTAGACAGTTACTCTGTGTTTGGGACAGTCTATAAATAAGCATTAGAACACATCTGTTCAACATTCAAAGCATCCAGGGGTCATAAATAATGGACAAAATGTTAGGTTTGCATGTTATGTAGAAGTCAGATATGTGGAATGCTGTGTACCAGAGTCCTGTTCCCCAGTGATGGCTCCTGCTCACTGGTTAATTCCTGCTTTTAGCTCCTGCTTATCCAATCCTAATTTCAATCCCTGGCCAATATAATTTTGAAAACGAACACTGATTAACAAATCAGTTTCACACATTTCTCACTGCTTCCTCCCCATTGTGTACATGCTTTCTAACCTATAGGCTTTCCTCTTTCATGACTATATGTGCCATTTCTCCATGAACTTAATATGTTGTTTACACCACTAATCAAACAGTTTTGCTTTGGCAGAACAAGATATGACAAAAGCAAACATACCACTAACTGATCAATATGTTCAATTGCTGTGCTCATCGCAAATAAAATTACACAAATACAATTCAGAATTGATCCCTGTAATTGCTCTCACCCAACAAGTAGCATGTGGCAAAGCTGAAAAACGAACAGTACATAACAAATTTTAACTCAAAGGTGTAAAATGTACTGTACAAATTCAATACAGTGGGACAGATCAAAATCTGGGACCCAGTTGATTTAGGATCCATCCAATGAATGAGGCAATCACTCAATGGATGAGTTGCACACAAAGTTCAAATCCTGGTCACCAACCTATCTGGGCAGTACCCTGTAAGGGCTCAACCCACATCCACCACTGTTACAGAAAGCGAATGGTGCCTGGATGCCCATCTGTTTGAAAAGGCTGCCTGTGTGTCACACGCGTCAGGTCATGCTCATGAAGGAGTGGGTGGTTTAACCCCCATTGAATGATGAGGAGCCTCCTCCTAGTAGTGTTAATATAAATTGTGTGTCTGGAGTTTATCAGAGATTAACCTGGCCAAAAAGAGTGCTGACGCATGTTGGTGAGGGGATCGATTTGGTGATTTCAAAAAATTATATGTACAAATAGCTCTCTCAAGTATTGTATTTAAACATTACAAAGAAATTGGACCATCCATTAGGATGGACAAAATGGAGCCATTTGAATCAGGACCGGCTTTAAAATTGTGATCATCTAGCACCACTCCACAAAACAGTTAACTGATTCCGAATTCACTTGGCAATACAAACCAGGGTTATGGGACTGCTTTGGAAAGTATTTAATGGCCCCGCCCCATGCTACCTTCTGAAAAACAGTTTGTTGCCAGAGTCCGAACGCAGACTCTTCGATTAAGCCTGCAATTTTACCCAATGTCAAGTTGGTTGGACATCTTTACAAACGGAAGGCACAAAACAGGATACCTAAATAGTCGAGAGCTCTAATCTTTTGGCACTTGAAAACATTGCTGCTTCATGACTCCCATTTCACCTCAGTTGGACGTGCAACTTTACGTGGCACCGCATCCTGTATTTGGCTTGTTATTTAGGTTAGTATTAGATGTATAATGTATCTTTTCTGTTGATTTCCTATGCTTCTGTATTTTTAGCATCTTGAAGCCACTTTATTAGTGCTGTTCGTGCTTTAGAAAAAGAAAACAAATTGAAGCTAATATATTTATAGACAAAGTAGAAGATAGCTGCCGCTTACAGTGCAGTCAGCTGCTGTAGTTGACAGAATAAAGATATAAAACCATTAAAGAAAATACACTTACTGCAAATTCAGGAAGGTTTTTCTCTATGTTTTCCTCCCCACCATCCACAATTGTAGCCAGCGAAGTTCGCAGCACCCTTGAGAAGACTTCCAACTGCTGGCAGGCAGTGGACACACTGGTGATTTCTCCTTGATAGCCAGCGTCTGAGATCAACTGTAACAGAAGAGCAAGATGTCTCAATTCCAGGTGTTAAATAAATCGCTCTTAAAACGGGGGATCCTTCCTTTGGAGTATACTTTGATTTGGTTGTACAAACATGTGCGAGAAGTCTGGCACCCAAGGCTTCTATTCTAATAAGCAAAGGAAAATGTCACTAATCTCTTGTCCACTGCAGGCCGAGAAGACCTGCCCTTAATTTTGGCTATACCATCAATGCATCGACAGCCAAGACTGGGATACCTCCTGAATTGTAACCATGAGTTAGATACCTTGCTAAATAACGGTCATTGTATTCAACCAACCTGGTTGGTCTGTAACAGATTACTGTTCTGGCCCCTTGATCTAAACAATAGCAAGTAGTGGACCATCCTCAATGGTAAACTAGAAGACATCCGATCAGAGAGCCACACTGGTATAAGAGAGGAAGCAAAGAAAGTACTGTCTATACCATTTATCACCGTTTACCAGTATGCCCCACAGCCCATTGCGTTAGTCTCCCATCAGTTGCATTACTTTGACTGTAAAGTTGAGCATCAGGCAGTCTGGATGGGCTTCGGCAAGCTTATAAAAGAGATCCCTCCAAGTAGTATGTGCGATCATCTGCTCTAGCCAAGCTGGCGTCTGAAAAGGAAAAGGACGTAAAAAATAAACACTGTAAACGCAAGTTGATAAAGGCCACAAACCAATGCGATTCCACAACCAGCAATGACACAAATGAGACTTAAAGACACATTCAAAAGCATAATATACAAAAGGACCAAATTGTGATAATTACTGCATAGATTAAAAAGAAATTGTTGGATCCATGAACGTGCATCAACCTTAGTCTGAACTTTGAAACAATTAGTTTACACACAGGAAAAATTGTTCAGGAGTGAAATCTGCAAAATGAGAAATTCAGCGACATCCGAACCACACTACATAAAAGGATACAGCTAGCAAGTTTATCAGTGTATCAGGCAACAAAGTGGGGCATACCCCCAAAACATTGCATAATGTGCAAACGTCTGAAAAGCAATTTGACGTCAACAAACTTTGTTAATCAACCTTACCCCTGCAACCGCTAATGAAATCCACCAGCAAGGGCTCATGCCAAGCTCCAGAACTCCATCTTGCTGACAATCTGGACTGATCAAAGTCTCCTCCAGTGTAGGAAAGAACTAAAGGCATGGCTCTTCCAACAACACTGGAGTAACCTAGATAACCTCCGGCTACATTGTGCACATCCCCATTCATATATATTACTGTGATAATGAATGTTTATTTGATGACCTTGAGGACTCGATACATTCCTGCTACCAATGAATTGCCCCATGATCTGTACAGCGCTCCGTGACTCCTGAGCGATGTTTACGCATTATTTTAGCTAGAGCCCTGATTTTTTGTAGGCTCGACTATTGCAATGCCCTATACATCGGTGCCAACAAATCTATCATCCATAGAACTCAAATCCTACAAAACAATTCCTTAAGAGCATTTTGTACTTGAAATCACGTTTTCTCTCTAAAGGAAAGTAGTCTTTGTCGCAATGAAAAACACTGGCAAGTAGGAAACAATTTGGTGCAAAGAAAGCATAAACGTAACTCTGCTTAAACATTGACCGTTCCAATTTCTCCAAGTGTGCCCTTCACTGCTGACTTTGTACCTTTGGAGTTTTATCAAGTACTCAAAATCACCAACCCCCATTTTTAAATCCTTGAACATTTCCAGGGAGTCATCACCTCTAAACCTATTCCTATATATAGCTGCTCACCTGTGACATGCCGTGTTTAATTTCTGCAAAACTAACCCTACATAAAGAGTAAAGTTAGATTATATATAAAATATTGTTTTCACCACCCTGCTCACCTTTTGGGAGCTTTGACTGCTCTGCCAGGTTTACCCCTGGGAGAGTCAGGCATATAAGGGAAGCACTGTAACCTAGGTGTGGATCGATCGTTCTGAATCCTGAATATAGTGTGTAGGAAACTTTAAACTATTGTCCTGGTAATTTCTATAAACGTGCTGCAGAGGCGGGGAATTAAAAGACCTGTAAAATGTACATGTCTGGAATTCACTTTAATTGCCGATTAAGCCATTAAAGATTTTCCAGCAGTGACAGACGTTTCACCTTTTTTTTTAAAGCAAGAATAAATACAATCATTGTTGTCAATCTTTGTACTCTGGCAATTGTCATAAAAAAAAAATAGAGCAGGGCAATTCACATGGCAGAAAGCAAAGTAAAACATGTTAAACACTGCCACCTAAATTATGGTACGTCCTTCTCTCTTATTTCTCTTCCTTGCAAAACACATTGGGAAGTGCCAGCGCAAATGTGTCCCTTGTAAAAGAAAAATATAACCCAAGTTTAAACAGGATTGTCTGGCCTATGGCAAATCATGAAGTCCAATAAGAATTATTAAATACATGAAGAATGAGTGGTTGTGTACACAGTCACCACCATAATATACTGTCCCTTGACAGTATATTATGGTGGTGAACGGGGGTCCTTGAACGGGGGTGGACACTGAATCCTTGCACCATTTAATGCGCAATTCATTTTTGTCAATTTTGTGGACAGCAATGACATGTAACCAGTATTAAATCATTCATGTACAACGCCAAAACCAACAATGTTACAGAAACAATTGTGCATACTTACCCTTATTATATGAATTGTGTGCAGCTAGAGGGCAGTTCGCACCAAATGCTTGCACTTGTAAGGTCTGTTGATTTTACAAACTATTAAAAATGTGCACATATTGGCTTAAAGGGATTTCAAAGCAATGTACCAACAATCTAGGTTTTGTTCTGATGTTTTGAGGGTATAGGCAAAAGTGCGATATACCCATGTCAACAGCTGAAATTGCTGTCTTGTGGCGAGGTTCATAATCAACTTGCAGGTCTTGCCAATTCTAAATCTAAATAGAGCTGAAGGGCAGCGCGTTCCTTCATTTACATACTCTACCCAAGAGGAATGCACTCGCCCGAGGGTGACCAGTGAAAATATTTACCAGTGCTTTCTGTAAAATGGCTCATGTTACCATAAGCAAACGTCATACTTGGTGAAATGCTGACACCCAAAGGCTTGCCACTGTGACAAGTCCAGGGAATTCAATCCCCTCTGGGACTAGGAAGATGGGTCTGTTAAGCTTAACACCCTCTAGGGGACAGGGAAAGTAGGATCCCAATGGGGTGACAACACCCCCCCTAGAGGGCAGGCAATCCATGAAGAGAGATACTTTATCCTCCCTTGTCTCAAGAATCAAATATGTTTGTTGGTTATATGGAAATTGACGTGTATAATGATTTTGCCACTTCATATACAAGCAGGTTTCCGCTCCTGTCAATCCCAAGAAACTGCTCTCATGAATGTGTTCCAACTTCATCGCCTCTGCTAAGCACCCCACTTATCCTCTATCCTAATTCTGCTTCACCGGTCTGCTGCCTTTGACACAGTCGATCACTCTCCTTAATACACTTTCTTCTTGGTATTCACAATCAAGCTTTTGCATGGATTGAATCCTACCTTGCTCTCGCCAATTCTCTGTCTCCTGGAGCAACAACCTCTCAACTAACTCGTCTATTGGTGTTCCACAAGGTTCTGTACACTCTACACCTCTGCACTTAGGACACAAATCTCCTGTTTTGGGTTCTCGTACAAACTCTTTGCAGACGATACCCAAATCTTATCTTTTCCTGAAATCTCCTCTGATCCCTATGAAAATGCCCTACAATATGCAAAGATTATATTTTCAGTTAAATCACTAGACATTTGACACAGCCTACTAATGGCCCAGGGTGTCCGTTTACAAGCTGGATTGTTATGGTATGGGAGTTGTCTGTTTTTCTGGCAGTAAATAGTTCGCAGGATGAGAGTTTATGGGAGGTGGTTAGTCTAAGGTTTAGGTTGGATTTTGCTATGTTGGCGATTCCACCGCCTCTGGCATCTACTCTGTCTTCTCTTACAATTCTGTAGTTATATGGGACAGCAAGTAGAATTGATGGTCCTGCTGCAGCATGCAGCCGGGTTTCTGTGATGGCCAGGAAGTCTAGATTATCGGCAGTAATTAGATCAGCAATGTCTGTCGATCTGGCATTAATTAAGCTGCCCTTAATGGACTGTGTGCTGATTTGCATTGGGATGATTTTATTAGGGTTGGTTGTATTTTTAGCTGAAACTTTCCTGGGTACGATGGTACCTTTTGTGGGGAGGATTGGTGACAAGTTAGTGCTGGGTATGTCTGGAGAAGTTAGGAATCTGGTTCCTAGTCTTGTATTTCTGTCTTGAATTGGGCGGGGTGGCTTGAGGCTTCAGTGTTGGTATAGGTTCCTTAGTCATGAAATAATGATTGGATTCCGACGCCAAGTATGAGGTTTGTGGTTGGCGTCAGGCATGGATTGGTCTTAATTGATTTGGGATCTATTTGCATGCCTGAAGGGCAATATTGAAGGGTGAAAGTCATTACTCAAAGGATCCAATTTTTGATAGCAGAGTTTAGGGTTTAGTTTCGGTAGGAAGTGTGTGGGCTTGATGGCTGTATCCAGATCACTGAGATTTAAAGCAGGTAGAAATGGCGTTGCCTTAATTTCCTTATGGTCGCAGTGCTTGGTTGGACAAGGGTGGTACGCAGGTTGAGCACTCTGTGTGATGGCGAGGAGCTGGTTTGGCACAGTAAATACGCTTACCAATAATAAGAGACCCAGCGTGCATGATGTTTAAGGAAGGCAAGGTTCAGGGAAGAGCGTTGGGGTTGGGACACAGGCCTGGCAACAGGGTACATAGCCTATTTCAGAATACACAGGGTACACAGGCTATTGCAGGGTACACATGCTATTGAAGGGTACACAGGCTATTTCAGGGCACGCAGGGTACACAGGCTATTTCAGAGTAGAGGCAACAGGCCTAGCAACAGGGTACACAGCAATAGTATTTCATAATAAGTATTTCAGCAATAGAACATGTGTAATTCTTAGGATAGGTCAGTACAAGGCATTGTAAAGTATACTGGCATATAATAAGGCATTAGTAAATGGATCACTGAGGCTGTTGACAAATTGCAGTGTTAACAATGCAAAGCAATCCTGCTCGCAGGCGTCATGGTGGGCAGGTTGTAAGGTGGAGTACGAATCTCTAAGTGTGATTTTAGCGGGAATACTGATATGATATGATATGGTATTTGTAACGCGCCTATACACAGGTGTTTCAAGGCGCGACGAGGCAGGGAGGGGAGGAACAAGGGGAGACAGACAACGATCCTACTAGGCCAGGTGTCATTCAGATCGCGATGGTGGCATTAGGCTGTTCTATAATGCTATCAAGCATAACTTAAGGCGGTGACTAGTGTTGAGGAAGTGGGCATATGTAGCGTGAAGTAGTGTGGGCTAATACAGCACCGGGTGTGTGCCAAGCAGAGTATGACTGTGTGATAGTTAGTACCGAGGTATGGGAGGCATCTAAGCAGGTTGCAAGGTGGCAGACTCTTTATTTTACCCGGAGAAGAGAGATTGATGGCACATGAATGTGGTGGGGCGTTGCGGATAGCTTGCTTACCCTTTGGGTTTGTGTTCGCGAGCAGTAGATAGTTAATCTGGATCAGTCTCGTGTTAGCACTCGTCCTATGGGGTGTCTGGACTATGATCGGTGTATTTAGTTTTTTGCTTGGGTGGCGTGGGTCGGCCCAAGGCCTCGTTAGGCCTGGACAGGCTTTCTGTGAAGTGCCGGCTCTCGCCTTCCGGCGGCGACGTAGCGAGGAAGAAGGGAGGTTCAGCCAATCCGCAGCTCCCATGTTGCCTAGCAATGTGTAAACCAGCGAATAGCTGCCCTTTTAGGGGGGATCCTTGTGTGCTGCAGGGCTCGTTCGGAGGGAGGGGATCTCAGCTGGGTGGATGCGGTGCACAATGTTTTTGCTTAGCATCTGCAATACGCTCTAGGTGCTGTAGAAGCTGCGCTTACCCAGGCTAAATGGGGAGATTGGCTCGGCTGCTTATTTTGAATGTCGTGCTTCTCCTAAAGCCGATGCTGGTGCAGCAGGACAGGCTCCTGCGCTCCGGGGCTGCTGCTGCATGATGGAAAAAACTCTTGCGTACACCAAGTATTGAAGGTTCAAATGATTGATTTTCATTTGCAAATATTAATTGTGATGACATTGAACAATGTGTTTTTAACATTGGCTTAGGAGGATTACTACAGTCAAGACAGAGCTTTTTGCACCAATAAATGCATGACTTGCATTGTTCGACTGTTGTACATATGGCCATAAAGGACTGTCCCTGCAGGATAGAATTTATAATGCTGAGTTATGTTTCCTTTGAGGTTATTAATATATTCGATTGATGATTTTCTAGATTTATGTTGAATTGAAGACCCCTGATGAAGAGTTATTGTCTCGAAACGTGTTGGGTCACCATATTGCTGATGGAATAAAAGTTCTTGAAGTGAAAAATACTGTATAATACCCCGTTGATTGGCTTATAGACACTGATTATATTTGATATCTGACATTTGTATTAATTACACTAATGAAATATGAAAGACATTCATGACTTTATAAACTCAATAGAGCAAAACTTTATTTTTATTTATTTGTACCGCGCTGGCAGACGCACCCAGACGCATAACAGTGCACCACGTGAACAAACAGGCAACACAAATTGACTGCGCAGAACAGACGGTGAAGAAGATAAGTTCAGAGACAAGAGTACAGAGTCAGAAATATTTGAAGATATTATTCAAAAAGATGCATTTTCAATCTGCTCTTAAAAAGTTGCAGATTAGTACATGACCTCATGTCTAGTGGAAGCATGTTCCACAACCGTGGAGCTGCATGTGGAAAAGATCTACACTCCACGTAGGTGAAGTGTGCTCTCAGCGTTTCCAAGAAGCTGCTAGAATTCGACCTTCGTACTCCACGCGCCGCTAGGAGCGACATGCGACTGGCCAGATACCATTTCAGACATGGTCAGGTACCATTTCTACTCGAAATATTGGATAAAGCTGCTTATATCCAAAAACACCTTGAACTGCACAAACGCCTAGCTAACAGACAATCTGGTTTCCGGCCCTTACACGGAACAGACCACCTTAATCGACCTAAAGTCACAAACAGACGAGCAGAGACACAAAGGGAGGACAGTACTCTTGCTCCTACTTGATCTCTCTGCCGCATTTGATCTGGTCAATCACAAGGTCCTATGTCGACACCTTGACTCGGCGGCCCATTTCTCCTCTGGAGCCATCAAATGGATTAAGTCCTTCCTGAGAGAGAACTACGAGAGTCTTCTCACATTCGGCAGCCGCTGACCCAACACCCATCCTATGCGGTGTTCCTCAAGGTTCCTGCGTCTCGCCAACCCTTTACAATATCTTCACTAAGCCACTGTTTGACTATCTAAACCATCTGGGCATCACCTATACTAATTACGCAGATGGTACTCAGATTCTCCTCCCGCTTTCTGGGGATTACATTACAGACACTGGATTAGTGAACAAAGTTTACCTTATCATCCAAGCATGGATGGCTACTCATGGCCTGTGCTTGAACGATAAGACTGAGCTAATAATTCTGGGCTCACAGGCCAATATCAAAAAACTAGGCCAAGAATTTTCCTCTTTTAATATTGATGGGAACACCATTAAAGTCTCGAAGGATGTAAAAAACCCTTGGATTCTACTTGGATTCCACATTATCCTTTGATAAACAAATTAAATCCCCTTACCTCCTCTACTGCTTACACTTGCAAGCTACTCGGAGCTTGCAAGTCGTTCCTCTCCGACAACAGCCGTTTGATCCTGGCCAGAGCCCTAATACTGTCAATCTCTGCTTCCAAAAGGTCAGGGTTTTCCCAACTCCCTTGGAAGCAGATCCATAACCCAGGTTCCGAGTGCCAACCAGTCCCAATTGGGACCTTTTGGACCCAGTCCTGGCGCCAGTGGCACCAGGCTCATAAATATGCCCAGTCCCAGCGCTGGAAGCGCCGGGCTCATAATGCTTGGGTGGACTTACCTGCAGCAGACCATGCTGCTTACTTGCCTGCCAGTTGAGCCTCTGATCCTCTTCTGTTTGGAACTACTTTTCCTGTTGAGTGGGGCAGGAGCCACTCCCTAGATTCAGAACACTGGAACTCTTCTGGAAAGCAGGAACTCTTTTCTTACCTAGGCGTGGCTGTGGAAGGAGACACCTAAGCACTACAGGAGGCTATTTAAACCACACCCGATGGATGAATCTTGCTTTGCGTTATTCTGCATCCTCTGCAGCAGAACGCTCATCGTGTCTTCTGCATCTGATCCTGGGCCTAAGGGAAAAGGCTTACCATTCTGAATCCAGTCTTCAGCAACACCTATAAAGACAAGAAAGAACAGGTTAGCATTACGGTCTTCAGTGACAGCTCTTCACTTACCTGGTCCATCGGCTGTCACCAACGCCTTGCGCTGCATTCCGGCATCTGAAAGACAAAGGCTTACCTACTCTTCGTGCGCTCCGGAGGTCTTCACACTGCATTCCGGCATCTGAAAGACAAAAGCTTACCAACTCTTCGCACGCTCCGGAGGCCTTCGGCGCTGCATCCCGCATCTGAAAGACAAAACAAGGTGTGTTTAAAGACATTGGGGAACTTTAATACTCACGTGCCATTACTCCTTTCCACATCTAACCCAGTGGGTATTCCGGCACCCTGCAGCCGCTCCGAACTTGTACCTGCAAAATAAAAAGACAGTTAGAGCGCATCGGGAAGCAGGCAACAAGCGCTTACTTACGTGCTTCCAGACGCTTCTATTCATCACACGGGCTCCATCTTCAACTCACTTCAGCCCGTCATCCGCCATCGCCGGAACCCTGCAAAACAAGAAACATCATTACTAAAGACTTTAAAGACATTAGAATTACTCGAAACTTACCGTTCGTGCAGTAAACGACGGACAGCAGTCCTCTGAAGTCAAGAGGCCTGCTCCCCTTATCCAGTGAAGAAACTGGTTGCGGCACCCTGCCCCGAGGCAGATGGAGAGCACGGCGTTCACTTACCTAAGGTGAGAGCGTTAACCTTTGGGGTTCTACAGGAGAAGAGAAAGGGAAGAAGAGAGAGACATTCAATAACCCAGTTCCTTAATCCCATATTTTCTATCTGCAGACATCTTACCCTTCAAGTCAGACATACAGTGCACAGAGGTCCAGCCCAAAGAGCCAGCCGTGTGTTACACATCACCTTTGCAGATACGGTATACGCCCAGTCAAGACCGGCGCCTCTACGGGAATCAGGTGAGCGTTACAAATACTCTCTAGAATGGACTACTGTAATGCCCTATACAGCGGTGCTAATAAATCTACCATCCAAAAGCTCCAAATACTACAGAACAATGCCCTAAGAGTAGCCCTAGGCATAAATTTAAAAAAACCACATCTCCTCTGTGAGACGCCAGCATAAATGGTTATTTACATCCAATAAAATACAACTAAAAACCCTCTCCTTGACCTACACAGCCCTCAATAACGCAGCCCCCAGTTACCTTATAGATAAACTCCAGAGAAGAACCTCGCTCAGACCTACCAGAACTGGGAATGCTAATTGTCTGACCATACCTAAATACAAGCTCACTACTGTCGGTGGCAACAGTTTTACTGTAAAGGCTGCTAAAGTCTGGAACTCACTGCCCCAAGATCTGAGAGCTGACCAACCCTACCTACATTTCAGAAATAATGTAATAAAATACATCATCGCCTCTGACCCCTAGTTCCATGTACCTGTTGTATACCTGCCCATCTCTCTAGAGACCTCTCACCGTGCATTAATATCGTAGTATGGCACCCCTTTTCGAAGACAATGTGTTATCTAGTCTTCCTGTGCGCTATCCAGTCTACCTGCGAGCCCAAGTGATACACAAAAGGCCTTACTTTGTAATATATATTTTTGTACAGTGCTTATTGTCTATATCTGTAATTATATAGGCATTTTTATTCGCTGACATTTTTGTACTTTGTGTATATCTTGTAGGTATGTAAATATTGCATCTTGTGCTCATGTCGCAACTTTGTAAGCTTTGCATCTCCATCCTGCTGCGCCCTTTTACTTACAAGTCTGGTGCGCATACCAAATGACTAAACAAACAAACTTAGTAGCTAGCCCCGTGAGGCAATTAGACGTAATGCACAACACACAGTAAATGATCCGGCTACGAATAGGGAGCCGGTGTAAAGCTCTTCTGGCTAGTATAACATGGTATCACCTTTGAAGCACTGCCACAATGCACACAGCCTTGTTTTGGATTACTTGCAGCCGGGTAAGATCCTGCTTGGAAATACCCAAAAGCAGACTTGAACAGTAATCAATTTTTGCACCTTTAATGCTGCGTGCCACTGTTGCACAATATTCTGAAGACATGAAAGGCTGTAACTGTGGCAGAAGTTTGAGATGAAAACATGTGCTGGACAAAAGGGCATTTGATCTGATTTTTCATGTCCAATTCCCGATCCAGGGTCACACCAAGTGTCTTGACCTTATTCTGGGTATGAGTCACATAATCTGTAATTTTAAATGATGTATAATTAGCAGGATGTTTTATTAAATGATGTATAATCAGCAGGAAGTTTTTTTTAAGTGCGATGCTGTACCCAAGATCAAAAGTTCAGTCTTTGAACTGTTTAAGGCTAATTTGTTTACTTGCATCCACGACTAAAAAATTTGATAGATGGACTCAAGAGTAGTGTTGTCCGCGTAGTTTGCGTACACCACACCCAATCTGTCTAGTAGTTCAAATAACGGAATTATAAAAATATTAAAAAGAGGGTGGGTGCCACGCATGAGCCCTGTGGAACCCCAGAAGACTGAACTCCTCCAGCCGAATGTTAAACCTAGCCCTACGATCCGCGAGCAACGATTTAACCCATTCCATCGCAGGCTCGGAAAAATTCAGATATCCGTAATCTCTCTACCAGCACAGAGTGATCCACAAGATCAAACACGGCAGGGAGATCTAACCGCATAAGCATCGTGGTGTCGCCCTCAGCAATAGTTTGTATTTGTATTTTATTTATTTATAAAGCGCACCGGCCCAAGGGCAACTGAGCGCATATGTTAGTCTTAAATTCAAGTAAGGTGGCTTCAGTGCTGTGGGCTTTTCTAAAGCCTGATTGTTTAGCCCCCCTTTAGCCCCCAGAATATCACAAGTGGTCAAAAAAGGCTTCAACCTGTAGATGCGCCACCTTATCTAAAATCTTCAACAGATAAGGCACTCTGGTAATGGGCCGGGACTAGCCCGCTATACCAGGGTCAAGAGGTGGCTCCTTGATGAGTGGGGAAATCCATGCTTGCTTTAATTTTTTGTAACAACATTTTCCCTGAATGAAGCATTAATAAACTTGGTAATCACAGGTACCAAATGTGGAGCACAGGCCTTAATGGTAATTGCCGGGCAGATGTCAACCCTACAATTTGTGGGCTTCAGTTTTCCCAAGATCTCAGACAAATACTGCTCAGAGATAGGCTTAAAAGTAAACTCTGGAAAGATTTGAAAGCTATTTGTTCTGGAATGGTTATCCCCTCCAATGGGTTGTCAATATTTTTCTGCCCGATATGTTCTTGTATTTTTTCAAGTTTATCCAGGAAGGTTTCCTGGATATTATTGCATCAGGCAGCATCCTTCACCACCTGACTAGGTGGCGATACGGGAGTTTCCAGCTTCTTAAGGATCCGAAAGAGTTCCTAAGTGCTAGATGCTGCTCTAGAAATACAAATATCGTAATAGGTTCTTTTAGCACGAACAATGGCCAATTCATAGGCTTTGGCGGCCTGCACATAGATGAGTTTATCCTCATCAGTCTTGGTTTTATCCCAATGTTTTAATGACGTCCTCGCATTTTTCCTAGGGAGTCACATTTCTGGCATAAACCATTTTTTGTCAGGTGGTTTCGTAGTTCCGGACAATTTTTCTGGCACTAAACTTTCCACAGCTAATTCCAATGTTTCGCGATAAATGTTGGAGAGTTCTTCCGCTGAATTAAGACCAGTTAGGTCATTGGGCAGAGATGCCAAGAAAGGGGCCGTGACTGTCGGGGTAAGCTTGCGGAGGTTTCTAAAAAGTTGCCCTGCACCCTTCTTTAGGGATTATTTGGATAGGAGAGATGGTCAAGTTGCAATTCAGAAGATGGTGATCAAACCATGGGCATTGACAGTTATGCACATCCTCAATGCACATGTTTTGCAATAGGACCCAATCCAGGGCTCTACCTTTTTCATGCGTAGAGGAAGTAACATGTTGTTCAAACCCTAGGTCAGATGACAGTGATTTTAGTAACATATCTGGAGCATCCAATAGGTTAAAATAACCCAAGTTAAAGTCCCCCCACAATCATGGTTTTAGTATTGGATTTTAACATCAGTGCTATAAAGTCACTAAAGTTTGTGACAAAATCCTCAGAGCTATGGGGTGGCCTATAGACTATTTCAATATTGATAGTTGAGTTATGGTTAACTTGGTACTTAACCCAGAGTATTTTGCAATCAGGGATCTGTGGCGTATCCATTTTTCGAATATTGAGAGATTGATTATAGATTAAAGCAACACCCCCTCTTCTGGCATTCACGCAATCTTGTCTAAAGATATTAGAACCAGCGGGGACCGCCAAAGAAAGTGCGGGTCCGGCTACGCCATGAAGCCAGGACTTTGTGATCACACAAAGATATACTTGTTGATCCAGAATAAAATCTGCAACCTCTGCTGCATGCCTAACCAAGTATTTAACAGTATAAAGTTCACTTTACCCCTGACAATATACTTTGTGGATACATTACTTGTCAGGTCACGTTTATCAGATCTAGCGGACCCGGAAATGTCGGTGTAATGAGACAGCTTACCTCCAAGAGGCAAAGTCAGTGACCCTAGATCCATACTCGACATTTGGAACATATCAGCGATGGTATGCCCGGAACATCTAGTCACTCTATTGTCAAGAATCCATGACAATGCAGGGTGTGATGGTGTCAGACTTTGCACTCTGGCTCACCTGAATCTTGCTTTCAGTGGATCTTTGGCGATTCTTGTGCTTGGAACGTGCACTGTGTAGGCATGGGAGAGACTTTCCGGATGCCCCCCCCCTGCCTTACGGGTATTTACCAAGGCTAGGTGACGTCCGGATTGGAAAGCCAAAATCCACTGGAGAAAAATCCTTTCCCAAAAGGGAAGGAAAAAAACCTGTGCTAGTAGCACTGCATAATCCAGGAGAGTAACTGTCCAGTTGTCTGGTGTGAGGCAGACTGCATACTGAGGAGTCGAAAAAGAATGCAGAATGAAGGACAGTTCCAAGTAATCTAGGGATAACGCAAATGAAACGTTTCTGGAAGAAGTGCAACTTAAGCGGGTCCAAGGAAAATTAAAGGAATCCAAACCGAGGCAAGGTATGGAAAAGGGGACAGAGGAGAGGATCAGGAGAAAAGACCCCAAAACAGGGAATTCCAGGGCAAGGAGGAGCAAGACGACAAGGGGGGGGGGGGGGGGGCAGAGCGGACTAGAATGGATTAGAATAAATGCTAGGTACTAGGAAGGAAGCGCTGAGCAGGGTAGATAACCTCTGTTGAGACACAAAGAGCTGAAGACTGCGGCGACTTATGCTTGAACTCCAGAAACCGCGGTTGGCGTTCGAGTGCTGCCCGTACACTATCGAGTGCTTCTGCCAAGGCAGAGAAGGGCCATGTTGGTATGAAAAAATGGACCAACGCCAATCGTTGCGTCAGTCTCCATGACGACCACAGGGACCAGGAATGACGATTTGCGACAGGTGGTCGATGTACCCCTACTTTTCAGTCAACTGCGGGGTACATCAAGGCTGTGTTCTTGCACCACTGTTATGTTCGCTATACAAACTTCGACAATTATTTAGTGGCTTGCAGATCTGATGTTCCAGTCTTGATTGGAATGCCTTTGCCGGTCGTGACTTATGCCGATGATAGTCCGAATTGCCAGACCTCCGCGTTAATTACAGAAATTAATATCCGCTTACATGGAGTTCAAGAACATTCTGCACTTGTCAACCATTGCCTCCAAAACTGCAATTCTGGTGTGTCAGTCAAGTTCTAAGCACTTTTGCACTATTGCCATAGAGAACTGTCAGTAGTTTAGTCTGCAATAACTAGGACTACCTGGGTCTTACATTAACATCGCAACTTAGTAGTAGGAAACATATAGAACACCAGAGAATTCAAATGGCGCAGGCATTGGGGGATGGAAGAGGGTGGGTGCAGTGTTTTATCAGACTTTTAAATGCCCATCTGTAGACAGGATGCTGAGAATCTCTACAGCAAATGCCAAAGAATCTGCAAAGTACGGTTCGAGACTATGGACTGTAGCAGACAACTTCCATTCAAAAAGAAGAAAACAGATGTTTTAAAAAATCACTTCTTGGTCTGTCAAGCTAAGTTATTCATGCCGATCTTGGCATGAAACATCAATTTGTTGAGCTAAGAGTAAAACCAGTGAAACGGAGGTTTGGGGCTTGGACAAATGAGAAGGCTTCTCTCGCCTGGTTGTTTTGTTCCACCTCTTTGCCTCAGAAGCTAATTGTTTCTTGGTTCCCTGGCTCTTATACATCAATCATCATGTAGCCTTTGTTAATGCTAATACACGTTTCAACGTTCCTTCAGCAAATACCCCAGATTATGGTAGGGTAGCGATTCAGAACTTGGTGATTGTTCTAGAATTGGAGCGCAAACAAAAAGAATTGGTCTAATGCTCTAACCAAGCTCATTGCTTTAACCACGATTAGAATTCCAGATTATCTGCTATGGTCGAATTTTCAATTTCAACGCAATCGAATAACAAAGGGCTAGATTTAATTTGTTACTGCTAAGGGCAGTATCAGGAAAATGGTGAGCAGTCTCCTTTGTAATGCCCTTGAGGAAGATGGTCTCAATTTCCTTTTCTTTTGTCCCACTTACAACCATATCAAGGAAACCACTCAGAAAATATTGCGGGATTTGCATTGTAGACCAGCCGTATATTTTTACCTCTAGCTAAATGAGTTTAATACTTGCCAATTTATTTAAATTTGTAATCAATGTATTCATGGAATATTTACTGTTTCCTGTACTTTTAAGGATAATTATTATCTGCAAGAATTATTTGACTATCCCCGCTTAAAGTTACACATTACACCACTACTTTTTTAAAGGGCGGGGATCAAAATCCCTATATAATATATACCTGAAGGCTGATGCTATACAAAAAAGAAAACATTTCGGCTAGCTACATGGCCTGCAGTGGGTGACCTAAAGGGACTATAGAGGCACAAATGTAAGTAGCACATTTTTCCTTTATCTGCACAAAAAAGCATTGCATAAACCAGTGCATAGGCCAAGGCTTCACTTCAACAAATTGGAGAATTTGATAAATGCACTCTTCTGGTGGTAGCAAACTACAAATTAAATGTGCTTTAAACTTTATGAAATTTAGTATAATAAAACTAATTGGTCAGAACCTTTACAAAAAAAAAGATATTTCAATACGACAAAAGAAAAATATACATACAAAATAACATACAGAATACAATTGCAATAAGTTTTTTTCTTCCATAATTACATAGCATCTTTTTTTAGAATATATTTACACTAATCTTCTTAATCCTCAATTGTACCTTAAAATAGGATAAAATTATCCATCTTAAACTATAAGTCCACAGACATTCGATAGGAATCGTTTCATTGCTATTTTTAAAGAAGTCAATTTCCCATGCATCACGTTCCACCAAATTACCTCTGGAAAGTATCTTTCTGTTTGTGATACAAATTTTCCGAAGTGAGTTTCACGTGCCTCACTAATCAACTCCCATTCTAATAATAGGTGTCTTAGTGTTTCCTTTACAGTAGTGCTTTTACAAAAACAGCAGGGTACGTGCCCTTTTCCCAATTTATCTCTAATTTCTTGGATATGCCCAGTTGGCAATACATTGAAACGAAACCGCATTAGATTAAACCTGTAGTATAATTTAGTGTGTTTTGGAGTGCAGCGCCACTGCATGGGATTACATTATTGCTATAATGTGGCACATATAGCCAGGCAGATGTCGCCAGTGTAACATATGGATATGCAAATGAAGACAGACTACAGATTTTAAAAGCACACCATTTTTTTCTCTCACTTCAAATGCCTCATTCACAGGAGACCACATTGGTTATCTAATTGACTGACTTAATTAACAAATAATAACACTGATTCTAACTTATTAACATTATAATGTGTTCTCCATGTAGAAAAAAGGAGGCAGGCTGAGATTCATTTTTAAACGTGCATTTAGATTTATTTTTCTTTGCTCTCCGTTCACTGTCTTTGCAGGAAGCAAAATCTGCATACCAGGAAATTAGTTAGATACAGTTGCTTACTGTAAAAGTGAGCTATTGTTGAGGAAGGAGGATATGATATTGTGAATTTGATTGGTGACACGTAAGCCTAGGGGAGGTAGCAGAGGCTTTTCTGGGCGAGCTGGGACAGAATTGAGGGGAGAAGACATTTTGCGGAGCTGCAGTGAGGTGGCATTTGCTGGGCTGCTGTGAGGAGCCGGACTGCTCCCCTTCATAGACTGGCTATTTTGGTCTCACTTGGCACAGGCTGGGAACACTGTTTCTGTCGTGCTCTTCAAAGTGCAAGCTTACGAGGGCAGCCCTGGGTCACATCTCGGAGGCGGCAAGCCAGGAGATTTCACGTGCTGGGAAGCTACAAATAACTGGTAATTATCACGTAAAATTGAGGGAATGCAGTGTGGATGACGTCTTTCTTTTTCAGGCAGGAAAGATAGTGATAGGGAATCACGGTGTTTAACTGCCACATTATAATGTTGCAATCCAAATGCTGTCATATCGATGTAACTTTCATTTTTCTTGTTGCAAATGTAAAGTGAAATTCATTGCATTATTGCATTTGTTTCTCTTCTGTTTATTTCAGAAAGAACTGTTTTACCAGAATGGTAATGTATTATTTTGAAATGAAACTATTATAACACAGCCTGTGTAAGGGTGTTTTTGCTTCTGTTTTTTTTTGGTGCATCTAAATAATATCCAACAGGGAAGGGAATGATATTTAAATAATACCTATGCCAAATTTTCTATACAGATGAAGCAATGTCATTAGCAATTATAAATAGCTGTGTGCGTGATTCCACTCAGTATATGTGTGTGTGTGGCTTCTGAGTGGAATATAATACAATAGTTCCTGCTGAGCATACATGAATCAACAGAGAGGCCTCTGGAAACAATCTCACTAATGTAAATAAATTAGTAATAATACCACAGGGGTTTGTGAATGCTATTTGTGAAAATTGTGGTATTCGTAAATGCAGGTCCAAGGCCTCTAGTGATCACACAAACAGTCTAAGCAAAAAGTAGGGGGTTGGTATATTAGGGCCACAAATAGAACAGAACATTATGCTCATCAAAATACCACCAACAAAATGCATACCAACAAAATGTATCGGTGTACTGAAATAATGCATAGCCACTATACCACTATGAAGCCAAACCCAATCTAAATGCAAAGAGTAGCCATTGCTAAATTACCTTTATTTTTGGCGGTAAGAAGATACCGCTAGGCCCCAAGTCTACACAAAATACCCTACACACCTCCAATTTCTGTCGGGAAATTTGTTTAAGTATGGTTCCAAAGTACCCACCAACTACCAAACAGATACCAAGTGACAATACAAGTATGACATCTTTAATTTTTCATTAGTTTCGGCCCAATCAGCCAATCTTATTCGACTTTTTACTTGCATTGGCTTCCTAATTAGGAGTTCAAAATCTGTACCAATTGTAACAAGCAAACTTCTGGTAGATTCATATAAAGATAGTAAAACATTTCATTTAGTTTTACCCAATCTCAGTTGGAGGCCCAGAATCAAATATAAATTATTTCCCAATCCCAATAAGAGTTTTCTTAATAATGCCATTTTTTTTCCATTCAATTAAACTTTTGAGCGATTGAAGGCCCAATGCATACCCAATGGCTGACATAGGTATACATTTTGGAAGATAATAAAGTATACTTCTCCAAAACTTAGCTTCAATCTTTGCAATATTTAGTTATACGCATTTCGGGAAGAATTCAAGGCCATAACTGAGATTGGGAATAACTTTCCAAGTGTAGAAACGTAACAGAGGTAGCAAAGAAAATTTACAGTACCATCCTGTCAATTCTTTTAGTCTGTGCAGTCAATGTAAACAATCGGTCTTCCAAAACATTCCAGCATGCACATTTATTTATATTTACAAACACGGGATATCCCAAATACAGGAATGTTCGTCTAATTTCAAGTTTATAATTAAGTACCAACTAAATCTTGTTGATTTTTTGCTTGAACCCAAGATAAGAAATATAGATTTATTTTCATTTATACTTAGACCGTTAATATCTATGTATTCCTTGAATTTGTTTATCATTCATTGTAATCCTATTTGTGTTCTGTCAATCAGTAGGAAGTCATCTGCATAAGAGCACCAATTTAGTTTTATCCCTTCTATTTGTGGGGAGATAAACGAGGCCGCATCCAATGGGGTCCCCACATCAGAAGCAAAAAGATTAAACAAAGTGGGGCCAAAGATACAGCCTTGCCTCAGGCCATTCCATGTGCATATTGGAATTGATAATTTTCCTTCCTGGTTCAATCTAACTTTAATCACAGATCCCTCATGCAAATTAATAAGAAGTGATAATATATTCCCAGGCATTCCAAGTAATAACATTTTTGACCATATTAGCAACCTATTCACCCTATCAACTGCTTGTGATAGGTCTATACTAGCCACATAAGTCAGGGGAACATTTTTCTTACATCGATTATCCTGCAGAAATGAAAACATAAGACCTCCCAAATCTGTCCCCATTCGCTTTCTGAAGCCAAATTGCGTATACTGGAATATTGCCTCGGTTTCTGTCCATTCTTCTATCAATCTCAGTACCAAACCAGCAAATATCTTCGAGTCTGCGTCCAGTAGTGCTATCAGCTTATAGTTTTGTGAATCACCACTATCCCCCATTTTATATATGGGGATGACATAAGAAATTCTCCATGAGGATGGAATATGCTTTGTTACTGCAATGTTCCCAAACAACATAAAAAGGGCGTTTGCCCACTGCAATGGATCCGCCTTGAAAATGACGTTTGCTAAGCCGTTGGGTCCTGCTGCTCTGGATGAATTCGATTCTATTATTTGGGTCATTATCTCGGCCTCTGTAAAATAACACTCCCAATCAAGTTCATATATTCCAGGGATAGTTAAAGAAGGAATCTTGTTAGCGGCAAAGATATCCCCAAAGTGTCCCACCCAAGCATCCTCAGACACTATTCACTTGTGACATCATGAGAGGGTATTCCATTGAGTGTGTAAGCTTCCAAAAATGTCTAGAGGAGCCATCTTTGAGAGCTCTTAACATAGCCTCACTATCTAATTGTAACATCTGAACCTTATGTAATTTCAGCCAATTTTTTAGTTTTTGTTTTTCTGTGCGAATTTGCATATTTTTCCCTTCCCAAGCAATACGAAGAGTTTTAATTTTCCGGATATTTTTATTACACATTTTTTTGTGATCATTAGCTAGATGGTCAAAGACATGTGGCTGTTTAACAATTACAGTTCTTCTCTTTGGGCTTATGGACCTGATAATTATTTCCCCAATGTAAATACTAAATTCCTCACTCGAGAATAACTTCCATCTTTCCTCTAGCTGTAACGCTTGGCAGTCTGTATTGAGAACCATGTTCATTTTCGCCACATTACCCGAATACCAGGTTATTCTATTTCTTGTTGTGTTCACTTCTATATTTCTCTAATACTGATTCCTTGTTTGTTGATGGAGTCCAATGTACATTTGAATTTGAAGAAATCTGTGATCACTAAAGTCATTATTAATCACGTCGAAGGATATACATTCTTTAAATAGATTACCTGACATGAATATATGGTCAATTGTAGAATTGTATAAGCCATTCGACCAAGTGTAGGTGGCATCCAAACTCTTTTTCAATTGGTTCATGTGATGTAAACCCCAATTCAGGAAAAATGTATACCATATATAACATTGGAGTATTTTCCTAGAGCAGCCCGATGGGCCTCGCATTATTTAGCCTTCTTCTCCAGCTGCAAAAGACAAGATGTCAATATTGGATTCCAGTTTCAAACTCCTATTATCTGAAATAGGAATTTCAGCATTCAAATCGCCAGTAATTATTACGTGTAGGCCTTTATATTTATTGTTCAAGTCAACCAAAAGCAAGTTAATCTCCTTGATTTTATTAGATAAATCATGAAGGGGGTTAAAGTATATTATTCACCACGAAGACATACATTTTCCCCCTGTCTTGTGACATTTCCAAAACCACTGCCAAAACCCCAGATACCGGACAGATAGTTTCAAGGATTTTTAAACCTTCACCTATCTTGCCTGCGATGATTAACCCATCTGAAGGGCGACCCCTACAAGATTTGGAGCCAATTGAAACCTTGAGTCAAAGCCATTAATATGGAATTCAGATGTCATCCATGACTCCTGAATACAAATAATACTTTAAGTTCTGCACACAACTCTTTAGAAGATGTTAAATGGGAGTAACCCCTAGAATTCCAGGATAATAGATGGATCTAATTGTAAAGTCCAGCTTTTCCATTTTTAAGTTCTGCTACTGATTCCTTCAGGGTTTGTGCCAACCACATGCATGAATTAACATAATCACTTTTGGGGGGGAGCCAGTTGCTTTCATTAACTTCTCTATTTCCTGTTATATCTAGCTTTGTTCACCTGTACATAGGGGCCAACCCCAAAATTCCTACTGTACCCTTCTAGTCTTTCTCAAATATCATCCCTCTTGTTTCCGTATGGTATAAGGCCCTGAGTTTGTGCGTTTAAGATCAGGTTAAAATCTTTTACATCGTATCCCAATCTATTCAATTCCATGATTTCCTTTAGGACCAAATAGTGCACAGTGCGAGAATGAAAGACTAAACGTACAAAGTCAAAACGTTCAGGATGAATGTAGTCAATTAGTTTTAAGTCAGAAGATGTAAGGAGTCTCAAATTAGGAACTTCCCTGAACAAGGAAAGCACACAATTTCAAGCTGGAAGGGCCTCCATAATCACATGAAAAGAATAGGAATAGGCTTGGATGGTCATTATTGGCCTACGCCAACAGATTTTACCAAAATCCTCATTCAGGGGAGGATTGAATGTATTGCCTTCCAAGTCTGCATTATATTGTGGTGATTGTACGTTAATGTGTTTTTCACTATTGCTTCCTACTTCCAAGGGAGTTCCCTGTTTTTGAGACTCCATTATTACTTGGTCGCTAGTGTCTTCCTCATGTAGAACGCTAGCCTTAACCATCGGATTTCCGACTACAATATCATTTTTGACTTGGGTTGGGTTTGAATCTTGTAGTAGGCTTTGTTCTATCGTACTTTTGATCAAGGAGACCAGGGAGGAATGATCCAAAACTTTCTGCCCTTCTGTCTTACCTATATCTCTCAGGCCTTTGCCGATCAAGCCAGCACTTCGCTGTGATTTTTGGTCAAAGACATCTTTTGGTTACACATATTTAGCTGACGTAATTTGTTCATTAAATACCTCCAAAAATGTGTTTGGTCCAACCAGCTGATTCTTAGTGAAGTTAGGGGTGGGATTTGGATCATTAAGTTTCTTCTTTACATCTGCTTGAACACATTCGACTTACAGGGTTTTCAGCAAATTTTGAAGTACGACTATCAGATCAATTGTGGGACTTCAAGCCAATCCCATGTAGTACTTTCTGTGGGGGCTCATGTACTCGTACATTTTTAGAGAACTGATATATTTCTTTGCTTTCGGTCACTTTAATTCCCTTATGCCTCATTTACTCCGTTAAGGTATTAGAGACAATACACGCATCGATTTCCTTTGAGTCTGTCGGGTACAGAATGTCACGAACAGGACCCAAGGCGGGGGCAATGGGCATATTTCCTTTTTTCTCTTTCCGGTCATTACTCCCAAGACAATCAGGTTTATTACTTTCTTTCGTGCCCTCATTATTTCTTTCCAACAAATTACTCTTATTCAATATTTGGGGAACCACAGCCGGCTTTGGAGCTTTTCTAGGATTTGTTGTTTGCAATATGCCTATTAGGGATTTAGATTCCTCGTCCAACTGGTGGCGGTCCTTCAGGACATCGTCACATGACTGGTTTTTCTGTTTCCTTTCATATTTAATATGATTTCTTTAGGAATTTTTGTTTTGCCTTGCGTTTCTCTAAACGCATCACAGATAGTCTTTCTTTACGAATAAGTAACACAATTGGGGTTCCATCAGTGTATGTCTCCCCCTCCCATTCTTTGAGATTACTCTGCAATCCAGCCTTGCCAACTTCCGTCTCTAGATCTATCAAATCTGTCAAGACAGAAGAACTATCATGGGTAACAATGTCCTCCTGGGAGGAGGAACTAAAGGTAGCTTCCATACATTGCCTAAGTTGCAAATATTTTATTGCATCCGTCAGAACAGTTACCAGGGATATCAATTCACTGATTTTCTCAGTATTTGATGCTACTTCTTTCATTAGACACCCATCCTTCTGGTCTTCCCTTTCAACCACACCTCCACTGTTTGATCCAGGTGCCAGCTCTTGGGGGTTGCCCGAGTTCATATTTCCCCCCACCTCTTTATCACCATATGTGCCTACAACTGTCATCTGAGGGAGAACCACGTTGGGCGGTAAGATCACACATTTTACGCAACTAGATTCTTTGTTCCATTATCAGTGACACTATTACATTGCATGTAAACATTGCTCCATCCATTATATTTAATTTAGCCATAATTTCCACCAATGTGTTTTTCATTGTCCTCATTTCCCAATAAGTTTTTTCATGGCCTATGCTCACCATCCAGGAGTGTTTCCGCTTCAATGAATGAACCTCTTGCTCCCCCATGCTGAGAGTTGTCATTTGGGAATTTGTTGCTCTTACTCTCGTTACCATAACGTGAATTTCTTTCCAAGTCGATGTCTATGACCCCAGGTTTTAAGTTTGACTCATGAACAAGAGAACTAGACTTTAGTTGAAGCTATGGGGTCCTGATGACCAAACGCTGTCCTTGTATTACCAGGATCAATTGTCGATACTTTTGCTTCCTTATTATTCACCCAAGAGCTCTTGAGCATAAAGACATTTTCCACCACTATTGGTCTCAGCTGAACTGGTGTAGAGGGACCCAGGGAGAGGCGAATACGTCTGCCCAGTTCCGCCTCTATGACAGGGGCAATTTAAGGAGCAGTCAGAGATTTTGTTTTCGAACTGTTCGTGTAATGCTCCATCCACGTAGGAGTCCCATAATCCCCTATTCCCCCCCCCCTATCCCCTAAGGGTCACTTTGCACACCAACAACCTGGTGCCTGTCATTCATTTCCTTTAATGTGCAAGTTGGGAGAATACTTGAATCACCTTGCTGCTCATGCGCCCTCATACCCTCGGGTCTGGTGCGCAATACAAATGAATAAACTAAACTAAACTGTCACCAGCGACATTCATTTGGGCACCCTGCAAATCAATTTTGTTTATTTCGCTTTGATCATCATTAACTTCCGGGCTACCATGAAGTTGCACAGCTACCTCAATACCCATACATTCTGTACCTGCTGTTAATTTTTCTTGGATACATGAAATTCCAAATTCAACTATGTCTTGCTCATCCATATTAACATATAGTGGTGTGCCAGTGAGCTTTCTACTGCTCCTTAGGCCGTTAACCATTTTATCTCTAATTTACAATTTTACGGGATAGAGATGATTTGGATCCTTTTATTACTTCAATTGCTATCAACCAGATATCAGTACAGAAAAGAGTTTGCTGCATAAATATTCAAACAAATCTATGGAGTAAAGCCAGAGTGCCCGTTGCCTCTCTTACAATTGCATAAATAACATTTGTGATTAAAGCATAACTCCCCTCTTTCAAATACCTGAATTATTACCTGCAGCTTGGAAATCCCGGCCCCGCGCCTCCATGCCTAACAGCCCAACAGTCCACTTGTTCCCACTTGGGTGCGTTTGCGGATCAGTGGGTAGTTGTAGGCTTGATGGGAAGGCAGGGTGCGCGGCCGGTATGAACGTAGGAAGACGCTGCAGGGAAGAGAACGAGGAGCAACCGGTGAGGCGTGCACAGAATGTATTTAGGAGTCCTTTGAGCTATCAAGCAAGTCCACAAGTCGAGCGAGCAAACAAAGACTGCAATGCAATAGAGAATCTGGGCAGAAACAAATGAGCATTTACTTTGGAGGAGTGATTGTAGAATGTGTAGTCCATGATGCAGTCCGAATAAGGATACCTCTTAGGGATGGCAAGGGCCAGTGAGAAGGAGTCACAGCGTCTCAGCCCAACAGTCCACTTGTTCCCACTTGGGTGCGCGTGTCAGTGGATAGTTGTAGGCTTGCTGGAAAGGCGGGGCCAGCATGAACGTAGGAAAACTTTTCAAGAGTGATTGTAGAATGTGTAGTCCGTGATGCAGTCTGTGTTGCGGTCCGAATAAGGATTCCTCTTAGGGACTGCGAGGGCCACTGAGAAGGAGTCACAGTGTCTCAGCCCAACAGTCCACTTGTTCCCACTTGGGAATAAAGACAATACCAGTAGACTACCACCAGTGCCTAGAAGGGGTAGTGAAGGAGCTATAAACATGTACTGGGCACTTTACACGTGCAGGTTCCAGGTGTTGACCTAGCACGGGTCTATCACAAAACACTGGACGGAAGACTGGGGCAGGGGCCTAGCACCCCAATGAGGCCTGGGAGAGTTGCTTTCTGGTAAAATGACTAGAAATGGGGGAATAAGTGAAGGATACAACACCCCCAGTACCCCTGCAAGACATATAGGCTTTCCTCTGTGCTACCTCAAAGCTACCAGCTAAAAGTAAGCAAATGTATAACAAACTTCAAAGGACACAACGGGCATAGGAGAAATTATACGTTACTCACCGTAGTGACTAACATACTACTAGTCCATAGTCCCCTTTCCTCCACACAGTATGGGCGTCCCTGCCAAGGGACGGGAGACAGAACCTTTTTCACCAGAAAAAACCTTCCACTTTAAATTCACAGGCACGCAGGGGTGCGGCCCAGGGCCATGCGCTGCCCTGACTCCGCCCTCTGGCGCCACACCTCAGTCCCCATTGACGTGTCAACAATAGATTTAACATTGCCTAATGACCAGTATTATCAGTGGGGAGGTTGGTGGGACATACGGAGGAAAGGGGACTATGGGCTAAGAGTATGTTAGTCACTACGGTGAGTAACTTATAATTACTCTTACGTCCCAACCCCTTTCCTCCATACTGTATTCGATTGCAACTGACTGTAGCCCCAGGGTGGAGAGGAGACCCTCCTTAAGCAAATAGGTTCCTAAGAACTGCCTGTCTGAAAGCCGCATCAGATCTAGTGCCAGCATCCAAACAGAAATGCTTGCAGAAAGCCGAGGGAGAGGCCCAAGTGGCCGCCCTGCTTATGACTTGCCAAGGGTCATGGCGTTGGAATGCGATGGCCGTTGCCTTGGCCCTGACTGCGTGGGCATGCGTGTTGGCCGGGAGCGGCTTGTGCTGGCCCTCATACACTTCTTTGATGGCAGAGACCATCCAGCAGGATATGGAAGCCTTAGCGACCCGATAGCCTGGCCTCGAGCCGCCAAACGTGACAAACAGGGCATCCGACTTGCGGAAGCCCTACGTCCTGTCCAAGTAGAATTTTAGGGCACGCCTGACATACAGGCAGTGTAGCACCCTCTGTGCTTCGTCCTTGTGATTGGGAAAGAACATAGGGAGGACGATTTCCTCGTTCAAGTGAAAGGCAGATGGAACCTTGGGCAGAAATGCTGGGTGCGTCCGCATGACTACCTTGTCCCTGTGAAAGGTGGTATATGGTTCAGAGACAACCAGCGTCTGAACCTCTCTGATTCTGCGAGCCGAGATAAGACCGACTAGTAAGGCTGTCTTGATGGTGACCAGCCTAATGTCCACAGACGCCATTGGCTCGACTGGTTTGTGCACCAGGGCGCCCAAGACTATATTAAGGTCCCACACTGGGTGCAGTTTCTTGACGGGCGGGTAGAGCCTAGCAAGACCGGTCAGTTGACGATAGGGTTGGAGGAGGAAAAAATGCCTTCCTCGGAGGTCCTGTAAGCCCCAATGGCTGCAAGGTATGTACGCCAGGTGTCGACCTGTACGCCCGAGTGGGCGAGGTGCGCCGAAAAGGAGAGCACGTCGTCCAAATTGCAGGCCAAGGGGTCAATTCCCTTGGAGTCTGTCCAGTGGCAGAACCTGGTCCACTTGCTCTTGTACTGGGTCCTGGTGGCTTTGCTACTGGCGCCCTGTATGATGTCCAGAATGGCCTGAAAAAGGCCAAGGTGCCGAAGCGTTACCTGCTCAGGTACCACTCTGTGAGGGCTAGTTTCCGTGGCGCGGGGTGGATGATCTTATCCCCCTGCTGTGCCAGAAGATGTGCTGGGCCCGTCGGGAGGTGTCTCAGGGGCACCTCAGAGAGGCTGAGGAACTTCGAAAACCATGGTCTGGCTGGCCACCATGGAGCAATCAGAATGATGAGGAGTCGGTGCGACTCTTTGATCTTGCAAATTACCCTGTGGTTCAGGGGAGTGGGTGGTAAGGCATAGACCCTCATGCCGGTCCACTGGAGGTGAAATGCAACGCACAGAAACTCGGGGCTCTGACCCTGCCAGGATGCGAACTGAGGGCACTTCTTGCAAATTTGCCAGGTGGCAAAGAGATTCACTTGGGGGTGACCCCCACTTGTTGAAGATCTCCTGAATAACGAGGTTGTTTAGCTGCCACTCTTAATTGTCCGCTCCAGCCTGCTGAGCCTGTCCGCCTCCAGGTTGGATTCCCCCAGGAGGTGGACTGCCGAGAGGAAAATATCGTTTTCCAGAGCCCATTCCTGCATGCTGAATTGCAGTCTGCACAGAGGGGGATCTGGTGCCTCCCTGCTTGTTGACGTAGTACATGATGGTTGAGTTGTCTGTCTGGATGAGGACAACCTTGCCCTTGAGAAGTGGTAGGAATGCTCTGAGCGCTAGCCAGATGGCGTTCCGCTCCAACCAACTGATGTGCTATTCCTGCTCCGGTCGAGTCCAGGTGCCATGGACCTAGAGGTCTTCCAGGGTGGCTCCCCAGCCCTCGAGCGAGGAGTCTGTGGTGATGGTGGCTGGAAGGTTGCAGTCCATGGACCACCAAGTTAGATCCAGGGTGGAGAAATGGGTTAACGTTGATCATCTTGGATTGTGAGCCCTGCTCCTGACTCCATGAGGCCGCGAAGTGCAGCTGAATCCTTCTCATCCTTAGTCGCGTGTGCGGCACGGCTAACAGAACCGCTGCTAGTAGACCCAGGAGATGTTGGTACCACCATGCCGAGGTCACCTCTCTGCTGAGGAAGTGGGCGGAGGCCCTTTTGATGGCCGAGATCTTGTCTTCCGACGGAAAATCTCTCTCGGAGCATGTGTCCCAAATGAGTCCCAGGAATGTCAGAGTCTGCAAAGGGAGCAACTGACTTCTTGATGTTGAGCGAGAAGCCCAGGTCATGCAGTGTGTTCATAAGGACATGGGAAGATGGTAAACCGCTTCTGGAGATGTAGCACTGACAAGCAAGTCGTCGAGGAATGGGTAGATGTGGAGGCCCTGCGCTCTGAGGGGGGCTGCTACAGCGTTCATGAGCCTGGTAAAGACCCTGGGGGCCGAGTTGAGGCCAAACGGGAGGACTTTGTATTGGAAATGGTAGCCCATGATCCTGAACTGTGGGAAAGAGCGATGGGGCTGCCAAATCGGGACGTGTAGGTACGCGTCCTTCAGGTCCAGGAAGCACATCCAATCTCCCCTGCCCAATGTCTCCGCTATAAAAGCTGGCGTAACCATCTGGAATTCTTGCAGGGGTAAGGAGAGGTTGAGGGTGGAAAGGTCCAGCACAACTCTCAGGCCCGCCTGGTCCTTCTTCTGAATGGCGAAAATCCTGGAGTAGAAGCCAAAGCCTTGCTGGGAGGCTGGAACTTCCTCCACTGCCTGGCTCTCTACGAGCGACCAGATCTTCGCCAAAAGAGTTGCTGTCCCAACCTGTGGGAGTGGAGGGGAGGAGGGAGGAGAGGCTGAGATGGGAAGGTGGTACCGCCGTGGATACTACAGAGAGGATCCAGGGGTCCGCAAAATTCTGGTGCCAGAATTGTGCATGGAGAGCAAGCCTGCCCCCCCCACCGGAGACACGTGGACCCGAAGGGGCGTGTCATGCCTTCTTTCCCTCGGAGGCTGAGGAGGGGGACTGGAAAAAGCCGTTACACCCCTCCACCCCACTTTTGTTGTTTGCACCGTTTCTGAGACAGCGAGCGGTCCGGCTGCCAGGATC
The DNA here is from genome assembly GCF_040938575.1 of Ambystoma mexicanum. Lineage (NCBI taxonomy): Eukaryota > Metazoa > Chordata > Amphibia > Caudata > Ambystomatidae > Ambystoma > Ambystoma mexicanum. The sequence continues at coordinate 385,285,999 of NC_090925.1, forward strand.
TGCGTTCCTGGAAGCCGCAGAACCCTCCATATGTACGACCCTTCTCCGAGTGTTGCTGAGATTGGGTGTACGATTTCGGCGTGGTCTTTGTAAGAATTGCTAAAGACTTTGCCGTTTGTGAGCTGTGCTTTTTGTCCAGCTCTTCGTCCGTAGAGGAGTGGAAGAGGGCCCCCCCAATCCTCCTCGAATGGAAGAGCTAGAATGCGCTCCTAGACATCAGGGTTGAAATGTGTTGCCCGGAGCCAGGCTGTTCTCCTCTTGTCCGTGGCAATGAAGATGGCACAGCCAGAGGTATCGATATGCTTCACTGTGGATTCCATGAGGTCATGCGCCACAAGCTTGCCTTCCGCTAGCCCCGCCTTAAAGTGAGATTGGCATTGGGTGGGGAGTTCCAGGAGGAAGTCCGCAATTTCCCGCCATAACCGTTGGTTGGCAGCTGCCAGCATGGCATCTGCCTTGGCCTGACACAGGTGCAAGGAGGTGTTGGAGTAGATCTTCTTACCGTACGCCTCTAAGATCTTCTCCTTGCCTAGCAGCACCGCAGAGGAGCAGGCTGAGGACGACTGAGGCTTGGAGTATAGTGATGCCGCAGTGATCACAGAGGAGTGGGTCGAGAGCAAGATCTGGAGGATCTTATGGAGGAGGAGGGGTAGATGGCGCTGGAGGCTGGGGTACAGGGACCGCAGCAGGAGGCTGAGGAGGCGGAATTGGCTGTGGAGCCGGAGGAGGCGGCTGCACAGGGCCTTGGGGGCCCGATGAAGGCATATGTGGTGCCTCTAGCATGGCGGGGAGGACTTCCCCGACTGCATCCTTGATGATGACCCCCATCTGAGGAGACCTCATGAGGCCGAGAAAATTCTCGAAGAGCACCTCCCGCTGGCTCAAGAGGTGGCAGGGGGTACCGACAGGGTAGCGGGGGTCTCCTGGAGCCGCTGCATACCCCGTCCATAAGGACACATGGGAAAGTTGCCCTGCGCAAATGAAGGGTAAACTGTAGGCCACGTACCTGGTTGAGACCAGTCTCATGATGCCTACCCCCGGGCATCCGGATCAAGCCCATCAGCACCGGGAGCAGGCATCCAGATATTTAATAAAACCCCAGCAGCCCCGGCTGGGGGCTGTCTGGGTTCAGTCCTGGCGCCATAGGCGCCAGGCTCATAGACTTTACTTACCTCATGCAGACCATGCTGCAAATGAATCCAAGCCAATGTGAGGCCTGGATGGGACTATTTTACTACAGGGACTATTTTTTTTACTCAGGTGTGGTTCTAGGGACTTCTTACCAGGAACTACTTTGGAGGCTATTTAAACCACGCCCGAACAGCAGCACATGCTTCGCGTTATTCTGCATCCAGCAGCGTAACGCTCACCGTGCCTGCAGTCAGCATCCAGTCTTCAGCCACGCCAGTCTAGAATCCAGAGCTCCTAGCAATAGAAGAAAGAAGAAGGAAAGGTTAGAATACAGATATTATTTCAATCCTTACCTGAATTCCGGATCCATCACGTCTTCAAACTTAAAAAGGACATTCTACACGCGTCGCATCGCCTGCTGCAGCGCCGTGCCATACTCACTAGTCCTCACAGCATTTTTTCGATCCGGCGCATCCTCCATCATTTTCTTCGCCGAATTCTTTAGCTCCACCCGAACACTTTGCTGGGGACCCAAAAAGGTTCGCAGTGTTTATGAATCAATGCCGCTTGCACTTTTTATGCAGACCTGGAGCTTTTCCAAATGACCAAGCCAAAGTAGCCTTTGTACTATCATATCTTAGTGGCAGCGCAGCTGACTGGTCAATTCCACTAGTCAACAATGATTATCCCTCTTCTGGATTTTCAGGGTTTTCAAAGAAGCATGGAAAGACTATTCGCCAGACATTCACAGGGACCGGCGCTGGATAACTAACTTTTATCCCTAGGACAGGGTAATCAAGATCTGCTAACCTATATCGCAACCTTCAATAGGTTGGTGGTGGAAACCAGATGGCCTGAGGAGAAACGAATTACATTATTTCATCGTGGGCTTCGGGGAGAACTCAAAGATGTTTTGGCTCAAGTTGTGAACCCACCTCAGGATTGCGCAGAATATATAGACTTAGTGGTCCAGTTCGACCACCGACTTCAGAATAGAAAGGCTGATCGAGCTAAGTTTGAGAGTCGGGTATGGGTTAAACCCAATGTTACCCCCAAAGGAACAGATGCATCAGAATCTATGCAGATCGGGGGGTTAAAGGACCCTTAACTCAAAAGGAAAGAGAAAAGAGACGGCAGATGCAATTGGGTCTGTACTGTGGAACCGCAGGACATTTTCTACGGGATTGCCCTATAAAACTACCCAAGAAAGTAGTAGGAGTTGCTGACAAAAGTCAAATAGAGCCTGATTCGGGAAACAACCACGCCCGACAAGCAGAGATGTCCGCTTGCCAAGCTTAAAGGGGGACACTCAGACCTCCCACTTAATTACACCAATGGTCCTAATTGATCCAAGGCAGCCATCATGTATGCACGCAGTAAGGGCATACATTGATAGCGGGGCCGTAGGAAACTACATGGACCACGATTTGGCCTCAAGGATGAATCTACTCCTTTGCAAAAAGACCGCTTCGGATGTCATCACCACAGTCGATGGAACTGAAATTGCCTCTGGGCCTGTAACTCATTCCACTACTGAGCTGACACTGTTGGGTCAAGATGGGCATTGAGAAACTATTGTGTTTGATTTAATCAAGGCCCCGCAATTCCAAATAATTCTGGGAATGCCATGGTTGGAAACACATAATCCTTGGATTGATTGGCGAGAGAAGAGAGTGATCTTCCCAGATTGTGCACACACCTGTTACCCGGAAAAAACCTTGAACAAAAGCCTGGCCACCGTCACTAATCCAGTTGTGCAGTTACCTCAGGAATATCAAGAATTTCAGGATGTTTTTCAAAAAGAACAGGCAAATACCTTACCACCTAACAGATCATACGATTGTCAAATCGACCTAGTACCCGGTGCACAACCTCCATGCAGTAGAATCTACGCCCTTACGGAACCCGAAAATCTTCACCTACGACAATATCTGGACCAATACCTTGCTAATGGATTCATTCGTCCATCCAAATCTCCTGCATCCTCAGCTCTATTCTTCGTGCCTAAAAAGGAAGGCGACCTTGGAACGTGCATAGACTACCATGCATTAAATCAGATTACGGGAAAAAACCGATACCCATTGCCTCTGATCCCCGAATTACTAGACCAAGTAAAGGATGCTTGTATCTACACTAAGTTAGACCTCCGAGGGGCATATCATCTGGTACGTGTAAAGAAAGGCAATGAATGGAAGACTGCCTTTCGCACCAAGTACAGGTTTTTCGAATACCAGGTCATGCCCTTCGGGTTGTGCAATGCACCAGCAGCCTTCCAGTATTTTATGAACGATGTCCTTCGTGAACTCATTGACGTAGGTGTTGTCGTATACATAGACGATATTCTAGTGTACTCCTCCTCAGAATCAGACCATGTGAAGCACGTTCGTGCAGTCCTTGAGAAACTACGCCAGCACAAGTTATACGCAAAATTGGAGAAATGTGTTTTTCATTCTACAGAAGCTGAATTCCTGGGATTTATCCTGACTCCAAAAGGAGTTCGAATGGACTCTCGAAAGGTGGACGCAATCCTCAAGTGGCCATCACCCAGTTCAGTTAAAGGGGTACAAAGCATGCTTGGATTTGCTAATTTCTATCGCAGATTTATTCCTGAATTCTCACATATTGTACACGCCATCACAGCACTTTTGCGAAAAAACAATCTTTTTTTGTGGACTGAAGAGGCTGAAAGAGCCTTCCAAGAGCTAAAATCGAAATTCACGTCTGCACCTGTCTTAAAGCATCCACGCCCTGAGCTTCCATACATAGTTGAAACCGATGCATCCAGTTTAGCCATGGGAGCTATCCTGTCCCAGAAGGATCCCGAAACCAGTCAACTTCATCCAGTAGCATTTTGGTCAAGAACGTTCTCAGCACCCGAATAGAACTATGCGGTTACTGATGAGGAGTTATTAGCCATCAAGTCCGCCTTCAAGGCTTGGTGGCATTATCTTCTCAGTGCCAGGCATACCATCACTGTAATCACCGATCACAGGAATCTGCAGTATTTGAAAACAGCCAAGGCCCAATCATCGCGTCAACTTCGGTGGGCATTATTCTTTGCCGAATTCGATTTTGTGATCACTTTCGACCAGGTTGTAAAAACGGCAAGGAAGATGCCTTATCCCGAATAGGGATGGGAGAAGTATATTCGAACCCGGAACCGGTGCCTATAATTTCACAACAAAGAATTCTTGGCATAACTACTCTACAGACTCTAGAAGACATCCATTTAAAAATCCAACAACTTTTCGATCCAGCAGCCCTGCAGGACTGGGTAAAGAAAGGCCAAGATTATTCAGTCATCAATGACCTACCTTACTATCAAGGACGTCTATTTCTACCACACAAAGAACTACAGCAACTAGTCATCTCCAATTATGACACCCTTATGGAAGGACACCCAGGTATTGCAAAAACTGAAGCTAAAATTAAAAGACAATTCTGGTGGCCCACCTGGCGAAAGGACGTAAAGTCATTTGTGATGTCTTGTGGTATCTGCGCCCAAAACAAAAGTCAGAAGAAAAAAACAGCTGGCCTTTTACAACCTTTGGATATTCCACCTACACCGTGGCACACCTTGTCTTTAGACTTCATTACAGATCTACCTCGTGCAATCTATTTTCCAAAATGACCCACTTTATTCCTTTAAAAGGATTACCTTCCGCTTCGATTTTGGCCAAGGAATTTCTCGAAAACATTGTTCGAATCCATGGATTTCCTTCCGTATTGGTCTCTGACCGAGGTAGTCAATTCATTTCGCAATTTTGGAAGAAATGCTGTCAATTGGCGCAAATCGACGTAAGACTATCAACCAGTCACCACCCCCAAACTGATGGTCAGACGGAGAGGACCAACCAGACTCTTAAACAATACCTATGTTGTATGCTACACCAAACCGAAAGCAATTGGAAAGATATTTTATGGATTTCCGAATACGCATACAATAACTCCGTACATTCAGGAACCGGACAAAGCCCCTTTTATACCATATATGGACATCATCCCCGAACCTCAGAACTCGATTCGCCTCAACACCTAGAAATGCCTGCAGTGACTCATCTGCACTCAACTATTACACAAGCCTTTAAGGAAGCAACAGAACACTTGAAACAAGCAAAGGAGAAATACAAGAAAAATGCTGATCGACATAGAAGTCAAACTCCACAATACCAGATTGGAGATCAAGTTTGGCTGGCCACAAAACATATACCTCTAAAGGGAACTCTAACTTTCAATCCCCTTACACCATTAAGGCCATTATCAACCCGGTGGCCATCAAATTGGAATTACCCTCTAATATGCGGATTCATTCTGTCTTTCATGTTTCACTTCTAAACCCAGTTCAACCTGGGACAAGGTTAACCAAACCACCTGACCCCATCCTAATAGATGGAGAACCTGAATTCGAAGTAAAAAATATCCTGGACTCTAAGAAGGTTAAATCAAGACTTTTATTTAATCGACTGGAAGGGTTACGGACCACAGGAAAGGTCATGGGAGCTTAGTGACCACGTTCATGCACCTCGGTTGGTGAAGAAATTCCATCGGAACTTCCCAGACAAACAAGGACCAAGGGGAAGAGCAACTTTAGGAGGGGCCTTGAGAGGGGGGAGAGTGCTGTCATGATGCCTACTCCCGGGCATCCGGATAAAGCCCATCAGCCCCGGGAGCAGGCATCCAGATATTTAATAAAACCCAAGCAGCCCCGGCTGGGGGCTGTCTGGGTGCAGTCTTGGCACCTTAGGTACCAGGCTCATAATAGAAATCCGTCCTGGCGCCGCTCATAGACTTTACTTACCTCATGCAGACCATGCTGCAAATGAATCCAAGCCAACGTGAGGCCTGGATGGGACTATTTTACTACAGGGACTATTTTTTTTTACCCAGGTGTGGTTCTAGGGACTTCTTACCTGGAACTACTTTGGAGGCTATTTAAACCACGCCCGAACAGCAGCACATGCTTCGCGTTATTCTGCATCCAGCAGCGTAACGCTCACTGTGCCTGCAATCAGCATCCAGTCTTCAGCCACGTCCGTCTCGAATCCAGAGCTCCTAGCAATAGAAGGAAAGGTTAGAATACAGATATTATTTCAATCCTTACCTGAATTCCGGATCCATCACGTCTTCGAACTTGAAAAGGACATTGTTCTACACGTGTCGCATCGCCAGCTGCAGCGCCACGCTATACTCGCCAGTCCTCACAGCATTTTTCGATCCGGTGCAGCCTCCATCATTTTCTTTGCCGAATTCCACCATCTAGGGAACAAAAGAAACATAAGGTGAGTCCAGAGAGCCAACAAAAAATAACCTCTCCACCATGGACTTACAGAATAATGCCTCCGGTTGTTAATCAGGTAACAAACCGCAACTTCTTACGCCGCACCTGTAAGGAGAGAGAAACCAGCAATTTAAATACACGCATCTTTTACCGGACAGTGTTGGGTAATACAGACTTTTACCTGAACACCATCAGCTGCAACAAGACAATCTTCCCTTGGATCCAGCTGCAACACAAGAAAGGAATGTACAAGAGTGAACATCGGACATATTGAACTCTTTGAACTTTATACTTATGGGTTCTCGCCCGGAACCTCAAAGTCAATATTCATCCGGAACTCTTCCAACGCCGTCAAACCAGTGAAGTAACTGGTATCTACGCGCCCCTGCATTCCACGCAGGATGGAGAGCTCATCATTTAAAAACATAAGGTGAGCTTACTGAAAGTGAATATCGCTGGTGATTAGTGGGGAGACCAGTGGGGTGCCATTAATAGAATCCACGGGTGGCTAAATCCCTTTCTCCACTTGCAGGAGAATACTTCTACGGGTCAAGCAGACGAGATTAGGCGGTCCAGTTCAGTCTGTCATCTCTGCACTACGCTTCACGTTGGAGGAGGTTGCAGCTGTCCGGGTCTGATCGACGCCCCTGTGGGAGCCAGGTGAGCGTAATAACCAGTCCCACCTTGACACTCGTTCTTTGTCGAATTCGTGGAATGGCGTCGGACTGGTGCCCCTTTTTGGCACAGCGGCCATTTTGTCAAGCTGCCTGACACATGCCTGCCACGTGTTGCCCAGCCCGCTGGGCGACACATGCCTGCCACGTGTTGCCCAGCCCGCTGGGCCCAGCACCACCCAATACTCTTGCGTGTGGATCACGAGGCCTACCCTGCTAGGTGAGGCACCCTTGACCCGGGGGTAGGGGGTGGCGGTCGGTAGAGCTGCGTTTAGGCAACCCCTCCGACATATTGCCGGTATTGGGGCGTAACCCTTCGGACGTATTTCCGTTATTAGGGTGTAGCCCCTCGGCTATTGTGCCAGTAAAAGGGCATAGCCCCTCGCGTGTAGACCCGGTGCAAGAACCTTCCGGTCCCTCGACACTGCGTCCGGGAGGAGATGAGGACCCCTCGACACGAAGGCCAAGGCCAGTAGCTGTAGCAGCCTCGGTGCACGTGTCGGTAGACGGACCTGGCCGGTCCCTCCTGCGCAGGAGTGTCCCTGGGAAGGAGTCTCCCTTGCGGGGTGCGCTAGAAAATATCGGCCCTACCTTGGGGAAGGTTCGATCCTTCACAGAGTTCTTGAGATCCTCTGTAGGTGACCTCTGGAAGAGCTCCCTCCACCTGGCTAGTCTGTTCTTCAGCGCCTTCGAGGACAGCGAGTCACACCCCGAACATGATTGCCAACTGCGGTCTGGACCAAGGCAACGTAGACAGAGGGCGTGGGGGTCTGAAATTAGGAAGAGCCCGTTGCAGGATGGACACCTGCTGAACCCTGTAGAAGTCGACATGCGCCGGGGAGGAGCGTGCCGTCTGAGGACCGAGTACCTGAATGATAGAAAAGACAAAAAAGACAGAATAAGTATCCGCGCATGAAATTACATGGCCGAAGCCAAGCCCAGGAACGCCGGTGAATTCGGCCCGTTCCAGTCGACGCAGAAAAGGGGACTGAGATTTGGCACCATAGGGCGGAGTCAGGGCAGCGTATGCTCTCTGGGCCACGCCCCACGCGCCTTTAAATTTAAAGGGGAAGAAGGTTTGTTCTGTTGAAAAAGGTTCCGTCTCCCATGCCTTGGAAGGGACGCCCATACAGTATTGAGGAAAGGGGACGGGACGCAAGAGTAGGCACAGGATAGCGGAAACGTCCGGTCTTTGAAGAAACGCTTAGTTCTCTGACTGAGAACATCAGACAAATACTTCAGTCTGAAATTATACCCTTGAGACATCCCTCAGACAATATGTCCATGATATTCTAAAAGATATAGGACTTTTGAGGGTTACAGTCGACTACTGTGCGAATGATCTGATGGACTTTAAGGAGTGCATACGCCCATCCCCAGAGAGGTTGGGTCCTTACAATGTGCATTGAGACCTCAGGCAAAAATACAACGACTTGAAAAACAGAATGCATAGAGACCCTCGGGTTAAAATATGTGAAGGCGGTGCTTGACCACTACAAACAGCCTGATTTCCTCAGAGGCCTCCTTACAAAACTCCTTGGCAGCGGTGTAACAAGTGCTATACATAACTGAATTTTCATATAGAACAGTACTATACTATTCCTCATGGGTGTAGGTCTTCCATAGCATGCAGTGGTGTGCTGCCTATAGGGAAAAGGATGGGAGGGACTCTAAATGAACGTAACTACTTTTAAGCACCAATGTTTATGTGGCTCAAAAAAGAAAATGGAAAAAAGGGCTACATTGACTTGACCCAAGAGTAGTAATGTGTCTGTGAACAGTTAAAAAAGGAGGACAAGAGGGAACTTTGGTCACTCCTTTAATCTTCCCTCTTATAGATTCCTTAAGCATAGGCTAAAAGAAACATTTTATTTCAAATACCAGGGTATCACTAGAAAATCGAAAACCATGGGTGTTCCAAAATCAATGCTCTTGTCAACCGTTAATGTCACCAACAATTGTTATAGTAGGATAGGTGCCAAATATTCTATTTATTCCTCACAAAAATCACAGTACAATCACCTTGCACTTGGGAGAAAGAAAAGGGGGGCTTCGGAGGGGGGGAGAAAAAGACAATACTAATCCATTAGTTGTAATAATACAACAGCAATGTTCCTCACAATATAATGCAATAGGCACCTTTGCTCAGACATTCTTTGGTTTTGGAATCTCTAGTGATTCACTTATATGATGGACATTATTGAATTGGCTCGACCATTGCTTAATGAACAAGTACTCGTGTCGCACCATCATATTGCATTCTCAAATACATAGGGATAGAAGTTATTTCTAATGCATAGTTTGACCAGCTTAATAAATGTATTATTTCATAACTTAACGATGATTCGTACTTAACCTGCATAATTCATCATCAGTAGTGTGCCCAACAGAACACGCCAGATAACATGAAATAGTGACATTAACATTACTACATGGTTACTCACCCTGTGGGGATCTAATCGCTGATTCACAATAGGATATTGGTTCTCCACTCGAGTGTGGCCAACTATTTAATCTTGGTATCGTTCAGACTGCAAAAGGCGGATAAGCTGAAGATAACAAATGGTGTTATCAGCAGCGCGAGTGCCGTTCCGGTTAGTATTTATCTAAAGAAAACTCACCCAATGCAATATGGCCCGGGATCCAACGATCCGAATACTTAGTCGTGCAAATCAACTAGTCCTATGTTGTAATTTGTCTGAATTCCCTGAAAAGATATATGGGTTCCCTTGAGTCAAACAATTAACATGGAACAAGAAATATGAATGGGGCAGGTCCTACCAATTAGACTTACTTACTGGGTACAATAATCACAGTCATGTCGGGTTCCTACTGCGGGTGGACCCTGCCTCCATCTGGCATCCGTGTGTGTTAGATCGCCTAATCATTCTTAGGTCTGGAATTAGGACAGTACACCTGAACCCGAGCATTCGTGGTCACCGTGTCGCCCAGCTGTGGTGACAATATTCGTGGGTGCCTTGCTGCTCTGCCCCCCCTGTGCCCTTAGACTGGCCTGATCCTTCACCAGGAGTGGAGAAATCACCACTGTCCTGCTACGGAACGCAACTCCTGAAAGCAGCAGTGCTGCGCAACTACAGGATTGGAACCTGCAAACTATATGGACTTGACTGGCGAAGTTTGGTCTGGAGTGCGCGGAGGGCTCGGTAAGTACTTGCATCCCTTAACGGTGGCCCTTGGTGCATCCATAGCCTTTTACGCACAAGTGTCCCCTGAGAGCCACTCTTATTTATCGAGGTAGCCTGTGCTACCGAGCTATTCCCAATTCTTGGAACCTGCTCTGCCCTCTTGGGGAGACCCTCCTTGAATGGTGTAAAGTTATTCTTCATCACCTCATCCATCTTCCTGAGTCAATACAGCCCCTTGAAGAGACCCTGTTTTGAACTTAACCGCAAAAACACGTGCTCTGGCACTGAATGTACTTTTGAGCTCAAGGCTCCACTCATGGTAGGGACTGGACTGCCTCTTAGTTAGGGTTTGGATTGTTGAAGGACTTCCTAAGATATATTCGCACTGTGTGATCCCTTTCTTGACAGGTTGTGGATCTCTACTTGTGTAATTCTTTTAGGCCACGGTTACTGTATATATGTTTAATAGTTAGAGTTGTGTTCGTTTAGTTAATATTGCTTTGACTCTACTTTGTGTTTTACTTAAATGGCCTTTAATAAATGTTTATGTATTTTCGATATATAAACCTGACCAAGTAATTTCTGGTGTTTACTGTCTGTGCTCATTGAGGGCTTTCAATCACCCTCACCCATCCTGAGACCTAGTCTTGACCGCTGTCAATGCTACCTTGATTGGTCTGGCTTGTCTAGAAGGTTACACTGTTCCAAGAAACTAGGCTGGCCTTCTGAACCTCTGCCCACCAGGTCAGAGTTCAGAAATCCATCTTATATTGGTGTACAGCAGTGGGATAGGATTGAAGGTCCCCAGTGTTGCACACTGGTAAATGTACCGAGATTACACTTACCCAGTACACATAGGGACTTTAGTAGTAACTTAACTGTAAAGGCTAACAACCTATCTTAAAACATGGAAGCAATAACCTTGAATGCTTCCCAGTCTGAAACACTGAGAATGTTGTGTACCGGGAGAGGCTTATCCGCTCAAAGTACCAAGGGTGAAATGATCCAAAGGATCATGGATTGGCAAGAGGCTCAGCTCGATGCCATTACCTCGGATGAGCGTGCAGAAGGTGGTGGGGCTGCTCTCACTGACGGCTCTAGCAGAGCTGTCGCTGCCCTCATCCATGAAGACAGGGATGTTGTAGAGTCCCAAGTTTTATCTGTTGGCACTGCTGCTGAAGCCATGATTGAATTCAAGAAACAAGAACTACTGTTTAAGCAGAAGGAGCTTGAGTGCAATATGGTAAATCTGAGAGTTGAGCCAGCAGAAATACAGAAGGACAGGGATCACCAGTTGGAACTGGCCAAGCTCCAGGCTGAAACTGGCTCCTGCAAGGGATCTGGACATGGGTCTGGGTCCTCAGCTCATCCATCGGTTCCTTAAAATCTCAGTATGTATGATTTAAAAAAATGACATGCACTGGTTAACTGCATTTGAGTGTGCATGTGAAGTACAAGAGGTTGTGGATGCTGATAAGATTGCATAGATGCTCAGTGGACTAACCCATTCTGGCTGCAATGCCATTATGGAAATGTCTAAAACTGATAAAGTAGACTGTGTGAAATTAAAGCAAACTGATCTTAAAGTTTGAGAAGACTCCTGCTCAATAGTTAAAGTGATTTAGAGCGTACAAGAAGAAAGAAGGTAATACTTGGGTGTCCTATGTTGCTGATTCCTTGAAACACTTGACTGGCTGGGTTGAAGGCTATAAAGTCACCACCTTTAAGGGTATGATATGTTTAGTCATGCTTGAACATATTTTTGCATCTTGTTCCCCTGAGATTAAGCAGCTTTTGGCTGATTCAAAGGTGATAGATCCTAAGAAACTGGCAAGTGCGTCAGATGTGTGGGTGTCACACACTGTCCCATAAGGACAATACTACTCCTGGTAAGCAGGAGGAGGGGAAATAGAACAAATATAAAGGTGGGGGATCTGATAAAACTTCCACCCAAAAGAGACACAAAAAGAAAAACCAGGGTAAGTCCCAAGAGAATGTTCAAGGTAGTGGGAGTTATACTCCCAGACATAACTCTGGTTATAGTAAGCCTCCATATGTCCCAAGACCCAGTGGATCCTGTGTGGCTCGTGTAGCAAATGACCATGTGAAGGGGGACCCCAGATGTAAGGTCAAAACCTTGGGGATCCACAATTGGCCTTCCTCCTCCTATGAGATCACAGGGGCATCCTTCCCCTCAAACTCCTTCCCCTGTGGGATACAATCTGAGATAGTACTAGTTTACCTGGATTCCTGGGAGCCTAAAGTCTCAGGGGCTTATGCTAGCATATCAGACAATACCAATCACTACTTTAAGGACAGTGTGCTAATCAATGGAGTAGATAATCCTGACCGTAGGGATAATGGGGCCAGCAGAACTGTGGTGGTTCCACTTTGGTAAACCCAGAGGAGCTTGCCAGAGCTCCCTTGATGCCCACCAAGTTAGCCGATGGCCCCCCTCTCAAATTCCCAGTAATGACTGTAAATCTTATTATAAATGGTACTATGGTCAGGATTCCAGTGAGCATACAGAGGCAAGTACCCGGTAAGGTCCTGCTCGTGAATGATCTCAGAGGCTTGGGTCTTGTGGGTGACACAGCAGCGAGACCATGCACAAGGTCACAAACAAGGGCTGCCTTAGCCAAGCCCAACACAAAGCCCAAGCCAAAGGGGACACTCCAAGCTAAAGATGTCAGAAGAGACAGTAGAGGGAAAGAAAATATTCCCCCTAGCTCACCTACCAATGGGGTGGAGGTAGTTGGCCAAACACCTGAACCAGACGAGGAAGAGGTATTGCTTGAAATTCTCAATCCCCATGACCATCCTGAACTCCTAAGTGTATTGGTTGAAGGTGGTTCTGACACCGTTGAGTTTAGTAAGGGCCAACCTGAGTGCCCATCTTTGGAAGGCCTAAGGAGACAGGCCTGCTCCCAGCTTGAGGGTGAACCTTTCATGTAAGACCCTTCCTCTTGCAGCTAGCACATGAGTCCCCCTTGATGGTCACCTTGGCATCAAGAGAACCAAGCAAAGGTTAGCCATGCCCTTCTAACTGGCCCAAGATGGGGGGTCCAGGTAGAAAGTCACTGCAGGAGTTGTGCCACCTGCCAGTTATCTGGGAAGAGTGACACAACAACCCAGGCTCCACTGGTACCACTCCCAGTTTGGGGGGGTACAATTTGAAAGGGTAGAGATTGACATTGTTGGTCCCCTTGACCCACAAACATCCTCAGTCAATAGGTTTATCCTGTTGCTGGTCAACCATGCCATCAGGTATCCTGAGGCCATCCCATTAAAGACCAACTGCCAAGTCAGTTGCAAAAGCTTTGCTTGGCATATTCAAAAGGGTTGGCTTCCCTAAAGAAGTTGTGTCTGATAGGGGCAGCAACTTTATGTCCAAGTACATGCAAGACATGTTGAAGGAGCGTGGGGTTACTTACAAGTTCTCCTCCGCATATCGCTCCAAAACCAATGGCTTAGTTAAGAGGTTCAATAGAACCCTCAAAAGCATGATTGGGGCTCTAGAAGAGCCCCAGAGGAGAAAATGGAATCTGCTTCTTCCATGCTTATTGTTTGCCTACAGAGAGGTACCTCAAGAGGGTGTTGGCTTCAGCCCCTTTGAGCTTCTTTTTGGTCACCCTGTTAAGGGGCCCTTAGCTATAGTCAAGGAGGGGTGGGAGATGCCTTCTCCCCCTATCACTACCAATGTAGTGGACTATGTGCTAGGACTAACAAAGAGAATGGTCCTCCTGATGGCTCAGGCTAGTGATAAGCTGAAGGGTGGTCAAGCTCTGGTGAAACACTGGTATGACCAGAAGGCTTCCCTTGTCAACTTTACACCGGGCCAGCTAGTCCTGATCATTAACCCTATAAGGCCTAGAGCTTTGCAGGATAAATGGTCAGGCCCTTACTCAATAGTGGAGCCACTGGGTGAGGTAAACTATTTAGTGGACCTTGAAAGTGTTGGACAGGCTGAAGGCTTTTATCCCTAGGGTTGAAATAGCTGCACTGCTCTTGGCATCAGATGTAGAGAGGGAGGAGTCAGAACCTCTCCCTGACCTGTTCCAAGGAAGTCCTTCAGACAGCTCTTTTGAGGGTGTCCAAGTGCCCCCTCACCGGACTTCTGGTGAGCGAGATGAGGCGAGAAGTTTGCAAAGGCAATTCTCCCCCTTGTTTTCCTTAGCTCCTGGTTTGACACCTTGGTGCAAACATGATATTGACACAGGAGAAGGTGTACCTACTAAAAGTAGGGGATACAGGATGTCAGATAAGGGGACATCTTACATCAAGACGGAGGTCAACAAGATGTTAGACCTTGGGGTGATTGAACCCTCTAGTAGTCCTTGGTCCAGTCCTGTGGTTCTGGTACCAAAGGCAGGTTCCTGTGAGTTCAGGTTCTGTGTGGACTACAGAGCTCTGAATGCTGTCACCAAGACAGATCCACACCCCTTACATAGAACTGATGTGCTGGTGGAAGATTTGGGTGTCTTCGGGCACCTAAGCACATTTGACCTCACTGCAGGGTATTGGCAAATAGCCCTAGCAGAAAATGCCAAGGAGAGGACAGCATTCCGAACTGCAGAAAGCCTTTACCAGATCTGGGTAATGCCATTTGGGTTGAAAAATGCACCTGCCACTTTTCAGAGGCTTGTGAATCATGTCCTTAATGGGTTGGATGAATTCGGTCTTGCATATCTGGATGATGTAGCAGTTTTCAGTGCCACCTGGGAAGATCACGCGAAACACCTTAGAATTGTGTTGTAGGCTCTCCAGAAGGCCCACTTGACTATAAAGGCCAGCAAGTGCCAGATTGGTCAAGGTTCAATGGTCTACCTTGGGCATCAAGTAGGTGGAGGGAGGGTTCTGCCTCTACCCAGTACAGTGAGAGCAGTACAAGACCGGCCTACCCCCACAACTCAAACACATGTGAGAGCCTTTTTAGGTATCACTGGGTATTACAGAAACTTTATGGCAGACTATGGCACCATAGCTGCTCCTCTAACTGCTCTTACTACTCTTAAGAAACCCAAAAAGGTCTCTTGGTCCGAGGAGTGGGGGAAGGCCTTCAATGGCTTAAAAGACTCCTTATGCCAGGCCCCTGTTCTCAGGGCCCCCGATTACAAAATAGCTTTTATTGTGCAGACAGATGCCTCCGACACTGGCATAGGTGCTGTACTATCACAGGTAGATGAGAAGGCAAGGAACACCCGATTGGATTCATAAGTTGCCAGCTTAAAGACAGAGAGCTCAGGTTGTCCACAGTAGATAAATAATGGATCTCTGTTGTATGGGCCCTATGGAAGCTGAGGCCTTACCTCTATGGGACCCACTTTACTGTGCAAACTGACCATAAGCCCTTAAAGTGGCTCATGAACTTGGAGAGAGAATCCAAAGCTGCTCAGTTGGGCCATAAGCCTGCACGGGTTTGACTTCACCATTTGTATTTGTATTTGTTTATTTATAACGCGCAAACCAACAGGCCCAAGGGCATCAGGGCGCAATTTGTACAAGGTTGCAAGAAAAGAACATACAGGGATATAAATTACAATAAAGGTGTGTCAAAACAGCAAAAAACAAACTTAATAATTACAAATATTACACAGGGTACAGTATCCCTAGGCTCAGCAGAGGAAGTATCCCTGAGGTAGTTGGGAGGGTAGCAGCCCGGAAATCATGTAAGGGAACAGGCGGGCTGGGTAAGTAGGGCAAATGTCTGACACAACTATTGCTGGTCAAAGAGCCAGGATTTGGTTTTATTCTTGAAGGTGTTGAAGGAGTCTTCAGCTCTGATGGCAGCGGGGAGGGTATTCCAAAGTTTGGAGGCTAGGACAGGGAAGCTGGTGCCTCCGGCTTTTTGGAGCTTAAACCTGGGGATAGTAAGGCAGTTAGTCTGGGCAGTTCTTAGTGGACGGGCAGTGGAGTGGCGCGAAAGCCGACTGCAGAGATAGATCGGAGCCTTGTTGGCTAGGCATTTGTGCGTGAGGGCAAGCGTTTTTAGGGAAATTCTCTGCTTCACGGGTAACCACTTAAGGCTAGTTCTGGCTTCTGAGATGTGGTGGTTACGAGGGATGTTCAGGGCCGCTCGAATTGCATTGTTCTGGGTGGTTTGGAGTTTGGATAGGTTTTCTTGGCTAGTGCCTAAATATAGAGCACTGCAGTAATCTATTTTTGCCATGATCAGTGTTCTCGCTAGTGTGACGCTATTGTGGGTGGTGAGGAAAGGTCTACAGGCTGAAATGAGTTTGCACGTGTAGGCGGAGGTGGACCTGACTGCATTAGTTTGTCTTGACAAGGATAAGGTGGAATCTAGGTAAAAGCCTAGTGTTTTGGTGTCTTTCGAGACTTGTATGGAGTTGCCGTCTATGATGAATGACTGATAGGATGGCTCAAGTTTGCTAAGGCGTTGTGAAGTACCCAGGATAAGTAGCTCCGTCTTATCGTCGTTCAGACATAGCTGGTGCTGGGCCATCCAGGCTTGGATGACCAAGTAGACGTCATTGAGGGCCTTGGTGTCAGCAAGATAATCACCAGAAATGGGAATGAGTATCTGGGTGTCGTCCGCATAGTTGGTGTAGGAGACACCCAGATAATCAAGCACATCAAAGAGTGGTTTCGTGAAGATATTGTAAAGAGTAGGTGACACGCAAGAACCCTGAGGAACACCGCAATGAATAGGGGAGGGAACTGCGGCAGCGGAGGGTGCAAAGACCCTCATAGATCTGTTGCTCAGGAAGGATTTGATCCAGGCCGCTGCGGAGGGAGAGAAGTTGGCAGCAGAGTGGAGGTGCCTGCAAAGGATCTGGTGGTTAACCAAATCAAATGCGGCGGAGAGGTCGAGGAGTAATAGCATTGCTAATTTGCCCTTGTCCTTCAGGACTTCGATCTGGGTTTTTAGGTCTAGTAAAGCCGTTTCGGTCCCATGTCTGGGCCGAAATCCGGATTGTCGTAGACCTAACAGATTGTTAGATTCAAGGTAGTTTTGGATCTGCAGATAAGCTGCCCGGTCCAGTATCTTCAGCAGAAAAGGTACTGTAGTGATGGGTCGGAAGTTCGTGGGTATGCTTGGGTCAAGGGACGGTTTTTTTAGTAGCGGGATCACCCAGGCGTCTTTAAGGTTGTCCGGGACAATACCTGTTTCAAAGGATGAGTTAATGAAGGTTGTAATGAATGGGGCTAGGTCATGGGCGGAGTCCTTAATGATGGGAGCTGGGCACGGGTCACCTTGGCAGTTGGAAGGTTTCATCCTGAGGATGATGCTTTCTACTTCGGTGACAGTGAGCGGTGCGAAGGTGAAAGGTTTGATGTTGGCAGAGTTGGAGAAGGTGGGCCTAGTGGGGGAGAATGAGCGGTTGTCCCGCCTCAGGCAGTCCTGTTTTTCATTTATTTTAGATTGGAGCGTAGAGATTTTGTTTAGAAGGGCTGCTTGAATGTTAGCACACCATTTGCTGTCTTTCGTGCAAGTGTCTGGCGGGGAGACTGGGGTTTCGAGCTCTTTTAGGACTCTAAAGAGTTCCTTGGAATTAGAGTCGGCTTGCATGATACGATTATTAAGCGAATCTTTTTTAGCAGTGATGATGGCGTCTTTATAAGTGAGGGAGGCGAGAAGGAAGCCGTCTTTATGCTCATCAGAAGGGTGGCATTTCCAACGGTTTTCCACGCAGCGTTTGGCTTTGCGGAGGATTCTTAGCTGTGGAGTGAACCATGAGTTGAGATGTGCTCGTGGTTTAGCCTTCCTGGTTTTAATTGGTGCTATGGTATCAATGGCCGTGAGCATTGTTTGGTTGTAGATGTCTGCTAGGGAGGTGGGATCAGAACAGGCGTTGGTCGCCGCATTAAGAGAGGGGAGTAGCAGTGGGAGGAGTTGGTCTCTTGTTATGTTTTTTTTATTACGGGTGGGGAGGGCTGGGGCTATGGGTGTTAGGGCTCGCGGGGTAGCTTCAATGTTAAATGTTATGATGTGATGGTCAGACCATAAGCAAGGGGAGTTATTGAGGACCTGGATGTTGCAGTTGGAACCGGCTAACCAATCGATGGTCCTGCCTTTGATGTGGGTCGGTTCTTGTATGTACAAGGTGAGGCCAAGGTCGGTAAGAGCATATTCCAGATCAGTTGCTACAGGATCCTTAGGGTCACCGCGACCAAGATTGAAGTCACCTAAGATGATTATTTGGGAGTTGTTTTTTGTTTTGTCAAGAAGAAGAGTGGAAATTTCACTGACAAAGGTGGGTGCCGGCCCTGGTGGCCTGTAGATAAGGTGAAGGGTGGCCGTTTGGTTAGGTGTTAGTAGTAATTTGATTGTCAGCAGTTCAGCTGATTCAAGTTTGGATTCGGATACCACTCTTAGGTCAAGGGAGTTTTTGTGGATGAATGCCACGCCGCCACCTCTAGTATGGGTAGAAGAGCGGTCACAACGAGTGATGCCATAGTCAGGCGGTAAGGCCAAGGATAGAGAAGTGCCAGAGGCGGCATGTAGCCAGGTTTCGGATATGGCAATGAAGTCAAGGTCGGCAGTGGTGATAAGGTCGGCTATGTCAAGAGCGTGTGCTGTGAGAGATCTAGCATTGATGAGGGCACCCTTGAACACAGGCAATTTAACCCCTGTGGTCTTAGTTTTGCAAGTGGCGGTAGGCGAAGGTGGGCTGGGTGGAGTGCGTGGGGCTTGCTTGGTAGTGTTGGTGCGGGAAGGACGAATGCGGAATCTGGTGCCTAGTCTCGTGTTCCTGAGAGTGAGAGGGCAGGGTTGGTTGGGGGTAGGTTTTGTGGCAAAGTGTTTGAGCCAGAGGGCTGGGTCATTGAGGTATTGGTTAATCTGGTTGCAGGGGTGGTGAGCGTCAACGGTAGTTACTGAAGGACTCGTTGAGGGTGTCAAGGTCATGGTGGGTGACGCTAGGTCAAGTGGGTAAGGGCAGGCCAGGTTATTAGCCTCAATGGTAGGAGTGGTTGACTTGGGTGGTTGAGTGAATAGGGACAGATGTGTGGTAAGGGGGTAGTGCAATAGAAGGCGCACGCTGATGTGCATGATGGTGGTGCTGGCTGCAGAGTGGGTTCCCTATGAGCTAGTTGGCAGGGACAGGAAATGGTCTGTAGGCGACCAAGAGGCACAACACAATTGAAGTGGTCTGTAAACGACCTTAAGGCACAACACAATTGAAATAGACTGTAAGAGACCTTAAGGCACAACACAATTGAATGGTCTGTAAGAGACCTTAAGGCACAACACAATTGAAATAGTCTGTAAGAGACCTTAAGGCACAACACAATTGAATGGTCTGTAAGAGACCTTAAGGCACAACACAATTGAAGTGGTCAGTAAACGACCTTAAGGCACAACACAATTGAAGTGGTCTGAAAGAGACCTTAAGGCACAACACAATTGAAATAGTCTGTAAACGACCTTAAGGCACAACACAATTGAATGGTCTGTAAGAGACCTTAAGGCACAATACAGTTATAAGGTGGTCTAGTAGTGGCCCAGAGGCACAATATACTTATGATATGCTATAGTTCGAGAGTTTCAAGGGTGGCCGGAAACACGATCAGAAAATAGTGGCTCAGAGAACATGGCTACAGTGGTATCCCCGGTACTGGCATGCAAGATTATACTCCTTGAAATGACGGTCCACGTAGTAAAAGGGGTACTGAAATAGGCCGACTGAGGAGGAGTCGTAACATTGCAAACTCAGTAATTGGACAAGGACAGGGGCAAAGTACTTACAGTAGGATCTCCTTGTATGAATG
The DNA here is from genome assembly GCF_040938575.1 of Ambystoma mexicanum. Classification (NCBI taxonomy): domain Eukaryota; kingdom Metazoa; phylum Chordata; class Amphibia; order Caudata; family Ambystomatidae; genus Ambystoma; species Ambystoma mexicanum. The sequence continues at coordinate 385,305,960 of NC_090925.1, forward strand.
GAGATGTTAGGATGCTTGGATCCGATAGCTTGCCTCGGGTTTTGCAGAAGGCGGTCAGGGAGGCTTAAATTGGGAGGGGGGGTGGCCACGCCGCGCTCCCATGCGCGTAACAGGCGCAGGAACAGGCCTTTGTGTGGCCTTCGTGCTGGCCGCCAGCGGTTCCGCCTACCGGCGGATGAAAGCAGTGTAAAACTGCTTCGAGCGAGGATCAGCCTCGCTTTCGTGCCGCGCGGCGCCCGGCATGCGGGAGTCAGGCACTCTTGCAGACAGGGTCAGGCAGGCCCTTCGATGGTGCCGGCGAGGATGCACTCCGTGTGCGTAGAGTGGATGGGAGGGGGGGCTCCTGCCCTCTACCTTCAGCGAGGAAGGATGGAATGGGGGCACAGGCGCAGGAACAGGCCTTTGTGTGGCCTTCGTGCTGGCCGCCGGCGGTTCCGCCTACCGGCGGATGAAAGCAGTGTAAAACTGCTTCGAGCGAGGATCAGCCTCGCTTTCGTGCCGGGCGGCGCCCGGCATGCGGGAGTCAGGCACTCTTGCAGACAGGGTCAGGCAGGCCCTTCGATGGTGCCGGCGAGGATGCACTCCGTGTGCGTAGAGTGGATGGGAGGGGGGGCTCCTGCCCTCTACCCTCAGCGAGGAAGGATGGAATTGAGCATAGGTCAGGTGTCCAACAGAGCAATGCTGATGGGTTGTCCAGAATGTTTAACCAACCTGAACAAGAAGCTCATCCAGGGGTGGATTAGTTCCAGTGAATGTACAAGTGTGCCCAGGACAGAGCTGATGGTAGCAGTTATTTCTAAAGCATTTTTGACTCTTTTCTATGGTGCAAACCGCATTTACCATATTTGGCGGAGGACAGTGGCCAGTGCCTAAAATGGCCATGCCACAAGGTCCTTTGTTCTGTCCTTTGGCCATCTTGTACCTTTGCCTTGCCCAGGTCGAGCAGACTCGGGGAATACCCTATTTGGTCATGCAGAACCCTGCGCAAACCAAACCTTTCACGGTCTTCTGCATGCCTGGGTGTTTGCGCCCAGGATGTGGCCTGGAGCCGTCTGGTTCCAATACTCATCCTGGGTGCCCAGATGTCCGGTGTGCTGGGATGTCTGAGGCCACCGTGGTCCATGATTGGTCCACGTCTGGGATGGATGAATGTGGGCAGATGTCTTATTGGTTTCTCTTCGTTTTGGCACAAAGGAGATTTTGGATAAGAGAAGACACCTTACACCCATTCCAGGTCGATCTCCTGAGTTCACACCGAACTTAGTAAAGGAGTCAAGTATCCTGAACCACTGAAGCAGATCCATGGAACCGCTGGTGACCCGCTGAAAGGTTTGGCACCCCGACCCCACTGTTGTCCTGTCAGAGCCCCTGTTTTACATCGATCACAGAAGCCCCGCAAGGGTGCTTCGACCCATTGGAATATTGGGACCAACTATTCTCAGCACCTCCTGCTTATCCTGCAAACGAGCCTGCTCGGAAGTTCCAGGACCGCCGAGAGAACTGACCAGCTCGTACGGGACCTTAGCCCTGGAACTGCCACTGTCTCAAGTTCCGACTTGAGCCTTTGGTGACTGTAAGCTACAGGTATAGGCACTCTGCCGCTGAGTTTCGTACACCTAGCATTCCTAGGTCTGGAATTAGGGGAGTACATCTGAACCAGAGCATACAGAGTCACTGTGTCACCCAGCTGTGGTGACGATCTTCATGGGTGCCTTGCTGCTGTGCCCCAAGACACGCTGCAGTGGAACAGGCGTGATCCCTTCACCAGGAGCGGAAAAATAGCCACTATCCCGCCACGGAATCAATTCTGGAACGCAGCCCCTGAAAGCCACAGAGCCGCACAACTGCAGGATTCCCACCTGCGAACAATGTGGACTTCATTGGTCTGCAGTGCGCCGAGGGTCAGTAAGTACTTGCACCCCTTACAGGTGGCCCTTGGCGCATCCATAGACTTTTACGCGCAAGTGTCCCCTTAGGGCCACTCTTTTTTAATCGAGGTAGCCTGTGCTACCGAGATATTCCCAATTCTTGGAACCTGCTCTGCCCTCTTGGGGAGACCCTCCTTGAATAGTGGGAAGTTATTCATAACCTCATCCACCTTCCTGAGTGGCTACAGACCCTTGAAGAGACCCCGTTGTAAACGTAACCGCACGATCGCATGCTCCAGCACTGAATGTACTTGGCTCCACTCATCATAAGAAATGGACTGCCGTTTAGTTAGGGTTTGGATTGTTGAAGGACTGCCCAAGATATTTTCGCACTGTGTGATCCCTTTCTTTACAGGTTGTGGATCTCTACTTGTGTAATATTCTTTTACGCCACAGTTACCCTATATATGTTTCATAGTGTTGTGTTAGTTTAGTTAATATTGCTTTGATTCTACTTTGTGTTTGACTTAAATGGTCTTTAATAAATGTATATGTATTTTTTATATATACACCCAACAGTAATTTGTGGTGTTGTTTACTGTGTGTGCGCATTGTGGGGTTTCGATCACCCTCACGCCTCCTGAGACCTAGTCTTGACCGCCGCCAATGCTACCTTGATTGGTCTGGCTTGTACAGAAGGTTACCCTGCTCCAAGAAACTAGGCTGGCCTGATCCTCTGCCCACCAGGTCAGAGTTCAGAAATCCATCTTAACAGTTACCAGTTAGTTGGGGTGGGCATGGCGTTCAGGAGGGGGGGGGGGGGTTGAGGTACAAGCACAACAAACTGACAATAATGCAAGTGCGGGACCAGCCGTTAGGATAGGAGGGGATACAAGTAGGTTATTGTGCCTTTATCATGTGCCACTAACACAAGTGTTTCAGGTACACAATGCAAGCCGGCGGGGGGTGGGTAGACCAGGAACAGACAGACAACGAACGTACTGGGTAAGGTGCATTCAGATCATGTAGTGCCAGACAGGAAGTGCGAGTGATGGTTGAAGTGAATTGCGCCATTCCAGAAAGGCCGGGTTAGTGCAGAGGGTTGTCTCTTAGGGAATTGCGTTGTGCTGCAAGTAGTGCAGGGGCCCGGAGGCAAGTGCAGGGACTGGTGTGGGTGTCTGGGACCTGTAAGGTTCTGAGGTGAGCCAGGCGACAAGTCAGCAAGCTGAGCAGAAGGAGGTGGGGCAGGTAGAAAGCAGAGGTTAGCAGGGGAGAGGTAAAGAGAAGGCAGAGGAGAACAGGAAGGTCTTGAAGTGTTTCCGGCTCGAGACAGAGGCAGGCAGACTGTGCCAGAGTGTGGACACTGCAGAGGATAAGGATCTACCACCAAGTCTCTGTTTGGAAAATCGGCGCACTCTCGGAGAGTTGGAGGAGGATGAGCCGAGTACTCTAGAGTGAGTATTTGGGAAGAGTGTGTTGTTAGTATTGCGGGCCCCGGCCCCAGAAAGCCTTGTGAACTTTGCTGAGGGTCTTGCAGCCATGGGGAGCCAGTGGAGGGATTTCAGTGCCAGAGAGTTGCGGCCCCTGGGCTTGAGGCCAAGAATAAGTCTTGCAGTTCTCTTCTGGATGAGTTGTAAAGGTCTGCGTGTAGAAGTAGGGAGATTGAGAAATAGACTTTTACAGTAGTCAGGTCTAGAGAGAACCAGAGCTCTGGAGACGAGTCTCTGGGGGAAAGTGCGAAAAGGTAGGATACCTCGGAGGAGGTGCAGCTGGTAGCGAGATTTGTGGGATATATCTGAGATATGTGAGGAGAAGGAGAGAGTGGAATCAAAGATGACCCCGAGGTTTTTTGCCTCACTGGTGGGTGAGGGTGCAGGGCCAAGAAGGCCGGCCAGAGTAACATTGGGAAAACGGAAGCAGGGGGTCCCAATGAGATCAATCTCTGTCTTACTGGCATTCATGCAGAGGTCGTTAGCTGCACACCAGGACTGAATTGGGGACAGACAGTCATGAATGAGCGAGGAGGAAGAAGCTGAGGGTAGCTTGAAGGAGAGCTGAGTGTCATCCGCATAACACTAAAAGTTGGAAGTGAAGGAAGAGATCAAATGGGTCAAGGAGGCCATGCCGATATTGAAGAACCAGGGGATAGTTTAGATGCCTGAGGGGCCACTGTAAGTAGAGAGAATGATAGCAGTGAGAAAGGGCCCTAGTTCCACCTGGGATGGACGGTCGGAGAGAAAGGAGGTAAGCCACGCCAGGGCCTGATCAGTGATACCCATGTTATCACGGAGACAATGGACCAGGGTGTTATGGTTCACTGTGTCGAATGCAGAGGAGAGGTCAAGGAGAATGAAGACAGAAGGAGAGTTAGCGTCAAGATTTAAGAGCAGGTCTCCACAGGTGTTCAGGCAAGCAGTTTCTGTGCCTCTGGATGCTCTGAAGCCAGACTGATGACCGTGGAGACAACCTACAGATTCAGTGTGGGTAAAAAGCTGAGAGATAGCCAACTTCTCCAGTAGTTTGCCCAGGAAAGGAGTGCTAGAAATAGGGCAATAGTTTGCCGGGATAGAAGGGTCGGCAGAAGGTTTTTTGAGTAGTGAGCGCACCAGAGAGTGTTTGAGAGAGGAGGGGAAAACTCCAGAGGGTGAAAGAGCGGTGGCAGAGGTCCGCCAAGGCTGGAGCTAGTGTGTCAATGTTGTCCTTGATAGTTTTGGAGGGGCGGGGGGACGGGGGAGCGTGAGAAGCCAAAGAGGACTCAGAGGATGTTGGTGCATGTGTGGGTGAGGGAGTGACAGAGGAAAGGATGTCTAAGGTTTTGTTAGTGAAATGTGCTGCCAATGCTAAGCAGAGGGCCTGGGTGGGCGCATGGAAGATGAGGCTGCAGGAGGGTTTGCCAATTCCTTGCAGCGTGTTAGATGCAGCAGAGATGCAGGCTTGAATATGGGCTCGTTTCTTGGACCAGATGCAGAGCCTAGATTGCCTTTGGAGAAGGCGACGGGCCAGTTTGTCATAGGGTGCATACAAGGCCACCCATTTCCCTTCTGCCGCTCTACACTTGAGTTTGAGGGCAGCCATATCAGAGTCATATCAGGAATTGCACTTTTTGGGAGGCCTCTCATGACAGGGGCAAGGATGTGAAAAGAGTTGGAAATGGAGAGATGAAAGTTAGAGGGCTGCGTCAGGGTGGGAGCCAGCCGCAAGATTAGGGGGCCAAGAGTAGGAAGAGGAAGTGACAGTGCTAGAGTAGACGAGAGCGTAAGGTGTGAAAGAGAGAAGAGAATTATCAGTCCAAGAGAGTGTTGTAGTCGGAGAGGTAGAGAGAGGGATGTCAGCGGAGATGAGAGCCTGCCGTGTGAGCCGGCCCAGAGGGTAGGATGGAGAGAGAAAGTCGCAGAGTTTGCGTAAACGCCCTGAAGAGTCCGGGGAGTCCAGCTGGATGTTTAGATCCCCCAGCAGGAGGAGTTGTGAGGAGGTGGGGAGGAGAGAAGCAGCCAGGACTGCCCATTCAGCGAGGAAGAGGGTGGACCGGCCTGGAGGCGTATAGAAGGAGGCCAGAGTAAGACAGGAGACTGGAGAGAGAGCGAGCCTGCAGACCAGGCATTCAAAGGAGGATTAGACCTGAGTGGGAATGATGGAGACAGGGATCCACTCTGGATTGATCAGGGCTACTCCCCCTCCTGGTCTGTTAGTACTGGGCTCAAAGAGGATCTTGTAGCCTTCAGGGAGAAATATGTCAAAACTTGTGACAGAGCTATGCTATCAGTAGACGAAAGAGCGATTACCAGCCCTAGTGCTCTGCTAAAGAAATCCATAAAAAACCTTGAACCTTCTCTAGGAGTCAGTGTTTTTTTTAGCCATCTGTAACAGCCGAGAGATATGTATGAACAGGGCACACAGAGTTAGCCCATTAAGGAAATATTGTAATTCAGCACTGCGCAGTATCCTGGCTAAGATGCAGAATTACTCCACTAAAGAAAATGTATTAGCTGCAGCCCAAACCTATTACAGGATGGAGGACGCTGGATCAGCTCTTCAACTTTTTCAGGTTCTTTTAACAAAGATCTTAAGCCAGTAACTGGTGCCCTTATCTTGAAAAAACTAGGTATAGAATACCTTCCCTTTTAGGTTGCGGTTTCCTTTTAATAACTGATATTTCATAATCATGACGAGAGTGTGACATTTTTGGGACAGGAAATCCCAACACAGAGCTTACACTGTCAAAAGGGGGTGGCAGATCCCCCAGGGAATCTCAATACTGAGGGCACTCATTGGCAACGCAAAAGAGAGACACGATCCGAGTGGCCCAACTCTACTTGATCTCTGAAGTGAAAGGACATTAGTATTCAACTGATGCTATCATGAGCAGAAGATCTTCCTAGCCAATGTGAACCTTTGATTTCTCATTGATGAGCGCTTCTGTAATGCATCGACCTTGGAAGGTCTGGAACCGATGGAAGTACACCTAACATGGATGCTGGAAGTTTCGTGTGACGGTCTATGCCTCATCCAAGATGGCCACCAGCACGTATTTACGCACAACGCACCAGAGCTCCGATGCGTTGTATCAAAGTACTTTCGTATCTTACCAGCGCTGTGTTTCCGAACTCTCGCTACCTATTATTGCTTCCTGTTTATTCATCTCTCTTCGACTATCTTACACCGCGGTTATGTACCTTATTTCGGGTAGCTTTCTTTATAACGGTTGGATCCTTGTTAATCGCACTTTGAGGTTGCCCTTTAACTCCTCAGTCTCTGCATCTATCCTTCCCTGCTATGTCTCTTGTTTACTTTCGCCTTGCCTTCCAGTTTCATTTCATTTCTTATTGTTCCTATTTATCTTACTTACACTGTTTTCTTCCGCCTGGATTTTCTTCTCTCGAGTGGCAGTCTATCCTTCTACGCTGTTACTTAACGGGTTGTCGGTTCGCCGTCTTTGGCGCTCTTCGCCCATCCGGCCATTAGCCAGTAGCGTACCTTCACTTCCTTCGGCACCACCTGCTACTTGGAACAGCCTTTTGGACAAGATCTCTCAGTTCTCTCTATGTACTCTTGCGGTCCTCATTATCTTACCCTTGCTTTTGGGGAGAACTACTGTATGGACATTCGATACCAGAGTGCATACTACACAGAAGTGAAGATCGGACTCGTCTCTACTCTTCTACACAACCCGAAGATCATTTATACAGGGTTTTTTCAGCTTACGGCTTTTTCCCTGGAATAGCGGGATGACTCCTGGGAGGCTTCTGGAATTTGGTTCCTATCCGGTCACGGTGGCCTCTGGGGAGTCACGCCCGTATTTGCATCAAAAGAACAGTAAAGATACCAGAAAGACACGAAGAAAAAAGAAGACGGAACCCCAAGAAGACTCCGCCGGAGATTCAGGTGAGGAGGAGTTGGAAAGGAGGGGAACTAAGGTTGCAAGTTTTGACAGCTTCCCCCCTGATGCACAACAGCAAGGTGAGGAGAATTTCTTTAACTTACTGGTTACTACCATTGCTTTCTTAGTGGCCCCTTTGTGAATCCCCTGACGACTGGGTCTTAATTGGGCCACCATAGGCAAGTGAAGAATATGCTCAACTGTGCTTACATTTGTTATCTGTTTTTGACACTGCAATGGTAAGAACATTCATGTGTTTTTCATCGGAGTGGACCGAGCGGTTGGGGACGGCCAAGATGTGGGAGCAGCGGCCAAGCTTGTAGACAGATAGAACTCTGCCCAGATTACTGGTGCTTAACTATAACAGAATAAATTGCTGTAGGTGATGGATTTGGGATGTTGGAATCTTTCAATTTACACAAGTGGTTCTGAATATCGATAACCAAAGCACGATGAGCATGCTAGAATTCCAGATCCCGGTGTTTGAAGGATGGTCTCTGGCTGAGAAGTTCTGGGCAGTGGAACATAGATGATTAAAGGTTGGTCAGCAAATATACATGGCTTTGAAAACCCCCATTACAAGAAGCAAACTTTACTGTGAATTCAAACACCTCCAGCCTCAAGTACTGCAAGACATGCATCTGGTGAAAACAGACCAGAAAACGTTGTGCACTAGTCTCTACCTTGTGACATTCTTGTACAGTTCTAAAACTAAAAGACCATAGTTTTTTGGTTTTGTCAATGACAGCATCCATATTTTTCTTTTTTAGCGAGTCAACATTCAAGTAAGGGGACATTGGAAGGTGCCATGTTAACTATTGGTTTCTTTTATGACCCAAACAAAAAGCAATATACATTCTTACTTATGCTCTTGAGGAAACTAGAGGACTGGGCTGAGTTGGAACTAGTTTTGGCTGGGGATCGGAAGCTTGTTCTTAATCCGGAAGTAGACCACTCATCAAGAGCCATTTACTCAGGTGTGGAGGCAACGTCTTTAAAACTCTAAACAATTGAGCGAGTAAAGGTTGGTGAACATCTCAAGGCATGAGCCCCCTCGTGAAAGACTACACTTATTACTCACACCTGCATGGCACCCACTAAAGGATAGGCCTTATAGCCTTATCGCTGGGTCTTGTAGCACAATGCCTGAGATGCAACAATAGGACCTACTGTGCTCTCAAACCATGCGTCAGTCTCAGTCAAATTGCACTTCAGTGAAGAACAAATGCACTAGACAATGGCGGTTTGAGGAATATATTCCCAAAAACCCAAATGTATGAAAAAGAAATTCAAGATACTCCTAAATTACTTTAAAGACAATAAGACCTCAGAACACTGATTTGGGAACTCAATGTGATGTATTTAAAGCCGTTTTGAGGGGTAAAGTCATAGCTATTTCAAGCACAAGTAGGCAAATGGAAAGGATTACAGTTGCAGAGGCGGATTTAGAAAACACAGTGAAGCAGGTCAAGGCAGAAAAAGTTAACCCCACCAAAGCCACTTTTACAGAAATTGAAAATTAAAGCGGCAGTTCAATGTATACAAAATTAACAAGGAAAAAGCTTTACTTCCCAGACTTCCAAGAATTTTTTTAACAGAAGCAAACGATTCGTAAAATACTTGCTAGGCAACTACAAGCTACAGTAAACGGGGCTCACATATACAAGGCTAAGACCAGGAATGGACAGACAGTCCATACAGAACAGGGCAAAGGGTGTGGGAGAGGGGGAATTCCAATGATTCTTTGTGTTCTCCAGAGCCTGGCAGCATGTTCTATAATTGGGATTTGCACCTCACACTGCTGCCATTTTCATGGTCACCAGACAGGACAGATCAGCTTAAATATCATGAGGGAGTTCACCTCCCCTAAACAGAGACAACACACACAGCCCCATTGAGCCACAGGTGGCAATTATAGTAACTAGGAACCTTAAAACTTGTAAAACCACAGGACTTGACTGTTTCACTACAAATGGTCCTTCAGTATGTCATGCACCTGATGGAATTGTTCAATTATTTCAGAGAACTGGATCCATAATAAAATGTATGGAAGATTCCCACATATTGCAGATTACGAATACTTGCCTCATGATATCACCCATTTGCTCTTATCAACGTAGATGCAAAAATCTTTCTCTAGAATTCTGGCCGATACAATGAAAAAGTACTCCAGCCCTTAATGGTTAACCCCAAACAATCAGTCTTTATACCCAAAGAGAATTAACCTCTTTGCAGACGATGTAATACTAACTCAAGAATTTGAAAGAAACTATGCCCGCAGTATTAGATGAGATTGAACCCAGACACCGACACAAAAGTGTCAAAGTGAAATCCTCGAACTCAGCATTACGAAATGTGAACCTGCCTCAGCACAAACTCGCAGAGTCAAACATTCATGTAAGTACTGGGGTACAGCCCTAGAGATAAGGAGTGAATCCGCCACTTTTACTCCATAAAAATAGCCGAATACTCCCAAAAAATAAAAACATGTAGTAAAAATACTCACAACCACTAATGGAAAAACAACATGTAGGAAGGCCTTGTGCACAAGTTTTCACCCACACAGCTCTGTGGATATGTATGGGCCAGTAGAGCACGTAGTACCAGAGATAAAATATTAGTGCATGAGGTATAGCTATAACTTTTCATATACATGAATAACTAAGTGCAAATAAATATTACAAACCATTTTCATTTTCCAGTTAAAACACGTTTACTTGCTTCTAAAATACTCCCATTGGGAACGGGATTTGCTTCCCAACTTTAGAAAATAGGCAGTAAAATACTACCACTTCAAAATCTTATCTGGAACACTGCCTGCGTAACCATTTTATTATTAATAACAGAGATTTGCAGAGCCAACTACCCCAAGTTACTATGTTCTATTCAGAAAGACATGTGCACACGACACAGACTTGCCACCTCGTGGCCATGTCTTAGTACTATTAACTAAAATTAACATCTCCCCTGCCTTTTAGATCTTTTTCTGGCCTTGCCAGTCCCAGTTTCAAAGTTAGAAGTGAAAAACATATAGGAGACCATTTTATTTGAGCTGGAAAAAAACTAGAATCAACCAAACTCTTATTTAAATACAAGTTAGGGGGGGCATTATGTGCTGCTCAGGCAAAGCAATTTACCATTGAGTAGCTCAATTGCAGGTTACATGAATGAATGAGTTAAGAATCAGATAAGGAAAGGCTCTTTGTGGGACAGTTGGTGGCTAGTCCCACATCTGAATATGTCCATGGATCCCACTAAAGACCAGGCCAGGCTTGTTCTAGATCAACCCCATAACTAAGTGATCTTTGGGTGTATGGGATGCAGCAACAGGTGGCACATGCTTCTCCACTTACTCCCATTTCTTGGAACACAGATTTCCCACCTGGCCTTGATCCCAAGGCCTTTGAGGGGTGGACAAACAAAGAATGTGCTAAATTGTGGTACGTGTTTGATGGCGAACCATGAAGAGCTACCAGGAATGCAAAGCAGACTTTGCCCCCATCAGGAGGTTTGATTCCAATAGAGACAACTCAGGCATTGGGCACTGCAACCTAATAACAAAAACGAGGGTAGCCGGTACCTTACTGAAATAGAAATCAGTTGGAACAGGTGCCATCTTCTAGAGCACTGATGTTGGCCTTTCACAAAACAATGCTGAAATTGGGACCTTCTGGAATGGACTGCTATTGTATCTGGCTGGGAAAGAGATCTGGGGACAATCTGCGATGATTCCATCTGTAAACAGGTTTGGCAAAATGCACATACGTATTTTAAACGTGTTCAGATACTGGACCTACAGTGGAAAATCTACAAGTGGCATTATACCCAGTAAAGTTGTTCACATTCTCTCCACTCCATTGCAATCGGTGCTGGAGAGAAGCAGAAAAACGGGTGCTCTTCTGCATGTTTGGTAGCAGTGCCCTCACTTACAGGACAACTGGTTGGTGGTTACAGCTGCACTTAACGATATATGTTGGTTGCCCTTTTCCAAATAGTCCAGAACCTTTGCTATAAGAGGTGATACCGAACGGCATGAGAATGTGGGGGATTTATCCTTAGTACAAAAATGTTCTCATATTAATGGCTACTAATGAAATTTGTGCTGCACGTCACATCCATGCTTTCAACATAGCAACAATGTTTCAGGTGAACATGATGCCTTTTGTTATTGCAAAGCCAGAGAAGAACACCTTAAATTACACTAATGAGAACCACAGAGCAGATTTAAACAGTCATTTCGTAATTCTGGAACTGCTCAACAGTGCCTGGGAGGTTTTTTAGCAAGCGTCTTCCAAACGTTCTGAGAGGTTCAACTAACGCAGAAAAAAAGGGGGAATAGCTGTGATTATGTATATTTTTTATTGCATTTATTGCAAATGATTTCTAATGGGATGAAGTTACGTCTACATTCATGTTGAAGTCAATTATTTTTACAATTCAAATAACCTGTAAGTGAAGCACGTGACCAGAACTGGGTGTTAATGAGCCAGTTTCTAGAAGCTTTCGTTTAATGGAAAAGCATTTTCTTTTCAAGCACATTCCAGTCATTTGTTACCAAACTGAGCTTTTTTTATATCGTGTTTCATGCCGGAGACCCGCCTCCAAGCAGAGTCCCAGGATTGAAACTGCGATGCTCTGCGTTTTGTGATCGAGGACCCGTCCCTTTTTCCCCTAGGAGGAGCCACCCCCTTTGAGGCTAGCGAGGTGAGCACGCTAAGCAAAACCCTCCCTAGGCATTTGGGAAAGCGGGACCTCATTAGGAGTGACTCCCATTCAGGGGACAAGGACTCGCAATCCCATGCGGAACTCCCTATACACCAGATTTCTGCCTATATGGGACTCAGCAATACAAATACCTCTTATGTGCTTGGCTCAAGGTAAAGATGAACTTTACACCTGTTCGACAACCTGTGGTGAACGTTACGACCTCATCACAGGAGCGAGAATAAAGGGTCAATGACCCTTGAGTGGAGGAGGAGAAACCACACGCAAAGGGGAGGCTCTGACGTAAGTATGTCAGCAAGAGGCAGAGCCACGCTGCACAATGGAGCAAGCTGTGGTGCAGAGAGGCAACGCCGAAGGGGGAGAGACGGACGCTGAGGCGAGAGGCCACCATCCAGATATGGGACTGAGAAGCCAACACCAACCAAAGCAAAACATACCCGGAGCCACAAGCCCACCAAGGATGTGGTGGGAACAAAGCACACAGACGAACGCCAAAATGCAGGAACCTAGGGAGGAGTTAATCCTCAGCTCAGAACAAGAAAGCAGGAGGGTGAGAGGATGCCACAATGAGCAGAGTCCGAAGACCGCTCGTATCCAGCTCGGAAGACCGGCCAGTGGAGAGGAGCACTGCAGGTGCCAAAGAGCCACACCCTCCCTGGAGCGGACCCTGGAACACGGAAAGTACACGGGTTGCCCAGATCGAGAGGAAACAGAGCTACGGTAAGTACAGGGTCACAGAGGCCCTGAAAGAAAGACTGAAAGAGAAGGGTTACCAGAGCCTGAGAAACTCGAGGACAATAAACCTCAAGAAGTAACAGAAAAACGCAAAAGAACTGGGAGAACCACAAGTAGAATAGTGGGGTTACAGATATCCCAAAGAGCCAAGTGAAGTAGTGGTACTAAGAAACCCAAGAGCCGTAAATGCCCAATAAAGAAAGCAAAGAAGAGACTATGGGAGCCTGGAGGCACCCAAACACTGAATCTAGTGGGAAGAGATCAACTCAAGTGGTGGAGAGGGATCAGGGAAATATCCCTCCATATAAAGAACTTTCGACGTTTATTTTTTTCAGAACATAAGGCTTTGTTTTATTTGAACTTTGTAAACCTGAGGGACTGTGAACTTCGATAAATTGCCAGGAACTGTGAAATAAGGGGAACTGTTAAATTGAAGAATGATGAAACCAGGAGTTTCCTGGAAAAAAAAAATATTCTATCAAACACTGAGTGCAGGGCACTCCACCTACATTTCTTTTGTCCAAGTGGTAGGGCGAATTTAGTGGCTAGGTTTGGATGGAGGACTATTTTTCTTTTGACTATTGACAAGCACTGTAATTTAGTTTGGTGGGAAGGGAACGCCCCTTTAGCAATAGAGTTAGTGAAGCGTTTTTTTTCTTTTAAGTTGAATAAACAGATACTTAAAAAGTATGCCCTCTGGTCCGAAGCCTGCTTCTGGCTTGCCACAATTGTTTTAATTCCAATATAAACACATTGCCCCGGAGCTATCCTCCCAGCCCTCTGATGGGGATTTGCATTTATTTTGTGAAAGGAAAAGGGAGTAACGGAAAGTCAAAGTCCTTTGCAAATTGTAGGCAGAAAGCTATCATACTAATAGGCTGGCTGCTGAGAACTAATGAAAAAAAATAAAAGTAAAATGATTCTGGCATTCCGTCTGCATTCACAATCACCAGTTAATATAAAAATAAATGTTGGTTGAATTTACAGCTACTACGTTATGCAGGTTGGAGAGCGAGCAAATTGCACGTAAAAGCTTTCTGGGCGAGCAGGAAAACCCTTGTGGGAGAAGCAGTGGTGTTGACAAGGTTAATATGCACAGACAATTTTTAATTACAGGATATGTTTAAGCCTGCAACAAAAATGGTGCGTTTTAAATAAAACCTGCATGCCTGGTACACGATCACCTACCTCCACCCAAACATAAAATAAGCCATACCTCTCCTTCCTCTGTAAAAATAGAATCAGCTTTCCGGGGGTCAAAGTGTTTGATTAACAAGCTTTTCAAATGGTTTTCTACCGTTTCTTGAACGTGCACAGGTTCAACGCCTGGAAAAAATAAAAAATGACAGGAGTAAACCAGAAGCTATGGCAAGTGCTCTGTAAAGCCCAAATTCCTGTGATGGAAACGGAACACCATCAGCTTTTGAAACTAGAAACTAAGATACCATGATTCTTCTCTCAAGACACAACTAACAATTGTTCTCAAAGTTCCATACTAACTATAAGCATCCAAGGGGTTGTGCTGCGGGATAGAGGTCCCAGAGAGACAATGAGGACTGTATATTGTGGACACCCGCAGCGTAAATCCAAAGTGCAGAGCATCACCCAGCCTATTCCCTCCCCTTCGACGTGAAACATGCCCTCATCTTGTTAAGGCTTCAGTTTTGCATTCTCTGAAGTTGAAAAGGGGTTACCCCTTCTCAGCAAAGATGGATCATGCAATTGGCTTATCAGGAAGACTCATTTGACATTAAGATTTGCGTACAACCAGGCATGTTCTAGGTCCCAATGCAGGCGTTCTCTCATATCCAAATACATTTTTTACCCATGCCTGAAAACCAAAAACAAATAGAGGAGGCGTAAAGCTCAAATTTGACAAACCAGTCAAATAGCAACACTGTTTAGTATCACCCAGAAACGCGCTATCCGTAATATGAGACATTTGTTGTTTCTAGGATTTTACTTCAGCAGTAGGGCCAACAGTCACATTAGACATGAGCTTTAATCAGAGGCGACAGGTGTGTGAAACCATAAAGCTTTGCTTAAAACGTATGTAGGCTATTACGATAAATGCTGAAACTGTACCAGACTGAATGAGCCACTCTGCCAGCAGGTTCACGGTCTGGGCCACCGCTGTGTAATTCTCAGACAAAAGTTGGATCACATTCTCTGGAGAGCCCCCTGCCTGGAAGTACCTGCAAACTCAAATAAATAGAAGGTAACATTATTTGTGCTATCACTACATAATATAAAAACATTCCCAACAATATCCTACATGGATATAAAAATATGCATACATGTGCTACAAACACTTCCTAAGGAAAAGTTCGAATTTCCCAAAACGTACTAGATGAGATGCATATCCAAAAGCTTAGGTTGTCCCATCAATCACTAAAAGTTGACCAGTGTAGGGATGGCAACTGGACTTCAACATTCGTTTTCCATACAGGCAGAGCAAAATGTAAAACGGTTCTGCTGCTGGCTGTGTGGAAGTTAAAGTTGGGTGTGCACTTACAACATCACAGATGGTTTCTTAGAAGGCTTCCTTTGGGAGGCATCCGCTGCATGGGAGGGATCTGCTGCATAATTTCACAGACTCTATTTGTGTATAATATGTGTCTAAGCATCATCTAATCACACCATAACTCTCCTCACTACTCCCCCGAAGCCCCCTCTGCTTTATTTCTGCTGCTCTTCTCGCCTTTGAGAGGGAGTAAAAAAGTAGAGGTGAGAGGAGGAAAGGAGTGGAAGGGGTTTGGGGGAGAAGAGGAGGATAAAAAGAGAAATACAAATGAGTAGAGAAGAGGCTGTAACACAATGGGCGTGACAGAAATGCAATATGGAAAACAATGGCAGTTTTTATTCCAGCCTTTATGCTGACCAAACTGTGCGATTGAGCAAATCACATTTCTCATTGTGCCTAATCTTCATTTTGAATTTAGGGGACACGGAAGTGATATGCTTCACAATGGGTGTTATACATAATGCAGTGGGATTCATATTCAAATTATTCTTTATCGCCCCCAAAAGCTATGCTGCCAACCGTTAAGCTAGGGGACTGCATGTTTTCACACATTCAATGCCCTAACAGCGGCAGAATGGATGCACCCACACACTTCTGCCAATGTATTATTGATTTTGATATACTTTGGGAGAGGTTCTCGCGCCCATGTTCAAATGGTGAGATGCACGGACACAGCTATTTAGAGGGTGTGTCTAAGCTTTCCTTGGCTCACCTAGTCAAAACGATGGTCGAACTCTCCTGGTCAATTCGTCAAAAGGGAGCAGTGCAACACTTATTACATTATTTATGAGTAAACCCATATCAGGAAGTTGATATAATCATTTTTGTGAAGGTAAGTAGAATGATGTGCAGGATACATGCAAGTAGACTTGATAACCAGTGTCTCTTCAGAATTAAAGGTTGACACATACGAGTCATGGCTACAAAGTCAAATAGGTCCCTCGAATATCAAGTTTGACGGAGGGTCCCAGAAGGGCACTTGGAAGCAGTATCCGCGCAACTAGGAGTTAATTTCTCACAGACAACAAAGAAACAAAATCAGCTTTTCATTGGCTGATAGAGTGGTCCTGATGTTGCGGTACCTACAATGTGAAGTACAATACAATGTGAAGTGCAGACACAATGTGAAAGACAGTTGTGGTTCAGTAATTTTCAAGTCTTTTTCTGGAGGGGTGAAACATTCTGTTAACGCTCGCATAGAAATCTTCAGATGATTCTGCCCACCGGCTACCAACATTTTTAACGCTTGCAAGGTTGGTTGTCAATGGAAGCCATTGCCAGTCTACGGTGATGCAGCTTCGTATTTGTTGGCAATGCAGATGAACTGCAGGCAAACTAGTGTATGGAAGGCACAATAGGGAAAGCGTTTGCTGAGAGACATGTAGTTTTGGTAACCAGAAGCTTCAGACAGACCAGCAGTTGCAGGGCAACAGCTTTTCATAGATACAACGATTCTTATTACAAAGTGTTATGAAGATTTCTACTCTGCTCCTGTGGTGACTGCTAAAGAGGAGCCAGCCGACAACTAAGCAACAGGGTTACGCTCAGTTGCACCTGACTCTCCTAGTAGTTAACATGGGAGTGTAGCCAAGGCCACAATATCAGTACAAGAACAGAGTCAGAGGCGATAAACACTTTACAGTGTCGAATAAGGGAATGCAGAAAATATCTTTTTCTGGTTTGCTGTGCAAGGGAACAGAAAGTTTAATAAATGGACAGATCAGTGTCTTAGTTCATGATCTGCCAAGTTAGGGTCACTAGAGGAGATTGAGCCCTGAAGGTTGACTGGGTTGGTATAGTCCTCAAGGTCAGGTTTATGTTAAAGAGAACTAAATGTCTCCCACAGGAATCAATACATCAGAGTAAAGGCAACAGAGAAGCACACTGAGCTGTCAAAAAGCATACTGTTTTGTAAATGTAAGGTTACCGCTGTTAAAATAGACTTTTAAGCAATGAGGGTTCTAGTGAAGAAAGTGAAGGTTACCTTGCAGAATGGAAGGCTTTAAAGAAACCAGGGCTGTTGCTGGGTTAACAAAGATGATGTGATGCCAGGGTAAGTTGCAGTTGGCCGATACACAATGCAGATTAAGTAGCCAGGCTTTGCAAGTAGTGGCCCAGAAGCACAAATCGGCTAAGTTTGCAACGGCTTGAAGAACATACTTTGTAAGCATAGGCTGCAGATTTTAGAGGTTAGTCACCCTCCGGTATCTGGTGATCCTGCCTCTTCGTGACTAGCCATGGTTTTGAATATTTTCCTCAGCACTGTGTGTGTCGACAAAGGAGACCAACACTTCAAGGTTGCAGGACTTCTGCTTTAAGGCATGGCTCTCCCAGGGTAAAAGAAGAGAAGCAGTAAAGGTTACGCTCTTAAAATAGAGCAGAGTAGCAACAATAGTGTATAGGAATAGTGTAGCAGCAAACAAGTGAAGGCCCACACAATATAGCTGAACACAGATTTCTTACACAGGGTTAATGCAGCTGTGAAAAATGCAGTGTGTAAGGAATGTTTGCATTGTGTTTATTAGGCAATGACTTCCTCACAAGCACTCACTGTTCAGGAACTCAGTATTGCTTCAAAAATCCAATCTGTCTGAACGACGTAGCAAGAAAGTTTTGCAGTTACAGCAAAGCATAGTTGTGTCACTTTTTAGAGTAAGCACAGCTTGTGATTATAAAACCGCTTGTGCCCATTCATTGTTATGCTATGAGCCAATGCTGACCTATGAGTTAAACACAAGCAAAGCTTCACGGTTATGTGGTAAAAGAGCTGGCAGATCTTATGGCACAGCACAAGTCGCAGTTTAACAACAAATGTGTAGCACATGAAGGCAGTGACCACTGGTAAGGTTACTGAAGTTCAGAAGTGCAAATCTGATGCTGTGCTACATAGCAGCAAACCGGAGAGCATGTTGGGTGGCAGATTGGTGCATCACTGGTCCAGACGTTCTTAAACTTCTAAGCCTAGAATGTCTTCAGCAGTTGTAGGTCACATAGCCTACTCCCTTGCATAAGATTTGAAGGTCCAACCACAAGATGAGCTGCTCTGGGTCAAACAGATGCATTTTGGCAGAAGGAATAAGACGGCCGAGAAGGTAAGCAATCCAGCTGGCTCTGCCGAGTCAAGGGATGGGAGCACTTGAGTGGATCCATAAGGTAATTTGAAGACATACGAGTTGATCAGATCGCAACAGTACTTCACTGTCAGTGACAGGTTCAGAAGAGATGAAGCAGTAGAATGTATGTCTTCTACTTAAAGTCGGTTTCACTTCAGGGAGATTTTCCTTCAGCCCTAAAGTCAAGATCTTAAGGTCCATCTTCCAGAAATGGCTACTTATAGCGTTTCCCTCAGGATTACCAGACTCTCTAAGTGGTAGTGTAGCAGAGCAGCACAGGACGATCTCTCAGGAGGTGGAGTGGGGAGGTTAAGAGGTACAGAACACGCTATTTATTATTACCAAATGAGAACGTCCTTACAGCATAGGCCAGAAAGTTAACACAGGTCAATGGGACCAGTTCTGCGGATTTGGGCCAGTTTTTGGCAGGAGTTACCTTCTGCGCAAGTGTCCCAAGGAACAGGTACTAGAGTTCCAGTGGAGTCAAACCCACAGAAGACCCTTTTTGAGGAAGAGGTGGCCCTGGGATGAAGAAACGCATGACAAATGGACCCTCAGGAGAACTGGAGAGTCAGGAGATCAATGCCCTAGCTCTGAAAAGGAAGTCTGCAGCATCAATTTGGCGGTTTTCAAAGGCGGTCGCTGTGCACATTGTTGAACAACTACTTTAGGAACTAGCAATGACAGAGCACTAGTAGGAAGGACCCAGAGATCGATCTCTGGGAAGGACGTATTCACGGTTCAGTGATTTCCAGGTCGAGGGCCCAAGCCAGAAGAGCTGAAAGGTGAAGACACATGGATGTGGCACAGAATTCGGCTTTTGAGGATGGTGTTGGCATGAGAGGACCCAAAGGAAGAATGAATATTGAACAAAGGCCTGTGAAGTCACAGCCGAGAACAGCCAGCCATGGAAGGAGTTCCAGGAAGAGTGTTTTGTAGGGCCTAGGCCATTACAGGTCCATATCAGATCCCAGGAAAGAAGCGCAGCAGTCTGTTCCTTCTAGAGAAGTAGAGTGTCACCATCTGCTTCGGGAAGTGTCAAAGGTTGCTCTGAAAAGTCCTTCCTCAACCAGAAGGGCCTTTCAGCAATGCAGATACAGAGTCCCAGTGGTATCCAGTTGAGCAGTTAAAGGGTACCAATGGCAGATCATCCCTTTAAACATAACCAAGCACTCTGGAAGGGCTCCCAAACAAAAGAAAGTAAATCCACACTACCCCAGACAGGAATCTGCATATGCTAGTCAGCACATACTTCTGTCCGATTACAGTCCCCAGTCTCGAAATACAGGCTCCCAGTGAGCAAACATGGCCACCTCCTCCCGCATTCACAAAGAGGCACAGGGGCTAGACATGTGGCCCCCTCATGTCTTAAGACAAAGAAACTCAATTTTATGAAACGGAGGACACAAAATGATCCAGCCAGGTAAAATGGATTCCACCCTGTGGAACCATTTACACAGGCAAACAAGCTACCATCCGCATAGCCACATGGCTAACACAGAAGGGCACTTTCTCTGGGGTACTCCTGCCCCTGCCTTGACTGGGTACTGATCCACCTCTCTGCCCAAGACCCGACAACCATAGTCTGGGGAGGCGACATGAACACCGCACTAGACCCAGCGAGAGACAGATCGCAGACTACACCACAACCCAACTCCAAAGCCAGCCTCCAAATAAGGGAAATTTGTAGAGCCTTCGACCTCATAGATCCATGAAGAGCAAAAAATAGAGAACAACAAGGCTATACCTTCCACTCTGCAGTGCACAACACGAGTTCCAGGACTGATTACCTATTTATCTCAGCAAATGGCCTGATGATGTGGTCCCTGCCAAATCCTACCGAAAACTCTCTCCGACCACTCTTCAGTAACCCTTATCTACAACCCATCCATCTTCAAACCACCTTTACAGCACTGGCGCTTTAAAGCAGGCTCCATGCAGGACCAAGTATTCACATCCGAAATAAGGGAGGAGATCTCTACATTCCTAGACTCCAACATTAGTTCTGTCTCCACAACAAGCACGATTTGGGAAACATTAAAGTGCTTCACCAGCAGAGTCTGCCTTGCCAAGGAAAACGGCATCCTCAAACTCATCAGGCGGGAACTAACCACCAACGAGGAGCAACTGAAACACCTTGAGCTTACGTGCACAAAGACGAATGACCCAGGTTCACAGGCTGTCCTAAAAGAAGAATTACAAAAGTTCAGCACTGCAGCAGACCGCGAAATAAAGTTCCTGAACCGCAGCGGACAAGTCCGCCAATACAGCGAAGGCCAAAAACCCGGTGCCCTCCTCGTTTTCTGTCAGCTTTTATCAAGTTTACTACCACCAATAGAAGGAATACGTTCCAAACAAGGCGTGTTAATACACACCAACGAGGGAATTGCAGAAGAATTCAGGCTCTTTTACCAGGATCTATATAGCTCCAAACACAACACGAACTCAGACGCTCTACGAGAGTACCTCGAAAACACAGAACTATACTGGGTGGAAGAGGAGCTACAAGAACTCCTCAATGAACCTATCACACAAGAAGAGATCTCCGAGGCCATCAAAACCCTCCCAAACTCCAAAGCTCCCGGGCCAGATGGCCTGACGGGAGAATTCTATAAGGCATGTGCAAACACCCTGGCCCCCCTCCTAGCCGAAGTTTACGGGGAGGCATTAGAAAAAGGATCCCTAATGTGGGTGAGAAGGTTTGCATTAAGTTGAAAAACCCTAAAATAAAGGTAAAAAAAAAAACCCGAAGATGACTTGATTAGCGCTCGTCTGACTTGCTACGGTTTCTCGCTACAAACCCTTCCAGGGCGCACACAATACAAGCCAGATACCAGGCATAGAAAAATCAAGTATACCTGTTAGGAACCCCACCCTAAGTGGCTTAACATCTATCAGAGGATACATTTCACTTCATAGCACCATCAGAAATGTGGATTCACTAAAGAAAAAGGTGAGAGACTCATTCAAGACAAGCAAAACATTTGGGGGAGCTCATGTCAGACCCAGAGTTTCACAACTAAAGGGTCTTCTGTTGTTTTTGTACAGACAGGACTTCGTTGCCATTCAGTACTGATGCTCCGATTTTCTGGTGATCCCACCTCTTCCTGTTGTGTTCACACAGAAAGAGGGGTATGGATTTCTCTGGGAGCAGGGATTTCTTGAGGCTAGTTATCTAACTACCAAGTCACAAGGAGGGAGTGCCAGCAACTTGCGACACTGGCAAGTTGAGTAGTCAGGTGCGGTCCCCACAGATACTAATGGAGGCTCACTGTCATGTCATATGGGTCATGGCAAGATTCAAGCAGAGCTTCCGCAGAGTCCTCTTTGCATCAATTACATCTTTTCTTCAGGATTTAGCATTAAGCTACCATTCTATTTGGTCGAGCAAGGATGTAGACTTTGGGATTACATAGGGACATTGAAGCCAGGAGAACCTCATCTTACAATGGGAAGGGTTGCATAATTTCAAATTTTTGGCAACAAAGATAAGCTTCTTCCTAGGCATTCTGAGATGGGATTCTGTTAGGACTCATAACATCCAAACATTCAACCAGCCATATTTTGTTATGGTCCACTAAGCCCTCAGCTTCCAAGGCAGGCAGGGACCATGGCCATACATAGTTATATTTGCATTTTACCCACTCCCGCTCTCATAACAAAATATAGCTGTTAGCCTCTGTTCTGAATTTTATACAGGTGTTTTTGGGGACACCCAGTAGGGTACAGCAGGCTGTGCCTCACTTAAATTATATACAATAACTGTACACTGCCACCAACCAGTGGCGCCCTATGAGCTACCCGTATAAAGGTATGCGCGCAGAGGGTGACCTTCGGGCATCCTAAGAGGCTCAGAGTGTCTCAAACAAATTGGCGTCATGTCCATGTTTAGGCCTGGGATTTATGTAATTTTCTCCTATGATCTCCAGTAGGCCAGGCAATAAGCACATGGACTTCTTGCCAGAGGAGCAGTCCAAGACTTTATAACTGAATGCGCACTTACATTTTTCCCATGGCTCAAAAATCTGAAATTCATAGAATTATTCAGACCAATACATATTTAAAGAATCTAATGCAATTTTGACAAATGATGGATTTGAAAACAAAACGACTGCTAAACTTCACACAAGATAGATATGCCATCTAAACATATATAGGTGTACATAAAATCAAAAGAGAGATTTTGAACTCAAAATAGACAACACATAAGATGGTGGGGCCAGTAGTCATCCACGTTTCCACCTTCAGTGGAAGCTCTTCCTCAATCAGGCCTTGTGTTACCTACCCCATAGCAACCAACAACTGACACGGGGAATATTGGTTAAGAGACTGTCTAAGCGGGCCCTTCTTCCTGTAGTGGATTGAGCTCTGAGCACACAAGAACGCTGAAGGTCCCCACTGAAACCGCACACTATAAAATTGCACCTAGGGTATGCGAACACTATAGTTGATGCTGCTGCAACCATATTAGTGTGGTGCGAAGGCTGACTGAGGCAAGTGAATTAAAGCACCTTCAGCATACCTGGGTATAACGAGAAATACCAGGCTTCCACAGGCCAGCCAGAGACACTGGAAACAGCTACGAGACTGGGAGAAAGTGCCACAGTGCCCCCTATGGCATTAGCCCCAAAAATGAAGAGAATGAAACTGCATCAGGAGACGTCGAGGAGACCTCTAGGGAGAGTGAATACACACAGTGTATATGATAAGATAGCTGACCAGGGAGCGACCTATCAAACCGCAACCAGGAAGGTAATGGTTTAGGAGAACAAGGAAAATGGCTGCCATATGGTGGAAAATATGGTATCAGGCAATATGGCAGCAGCCTGCAGGTGGTCTCCCTAGATTAAACTGATAGAGAGGATCCACACCACAGGAGACCTGAAACTCTGGTGAGCTAACCATTCCACGTGTTTGCACTTGACGCAGCAGTGTGCGACCCATTGCAGCAAAGGTATGCTGATGAAATGGCTAAATCATTTTGCTATGATGTCTAGTGGTGCTGGGTGGTTGCGAGGTCTCCGGAATGTTGCGAGGTCACTGTTGGTGTGATAGAATGTGACGTGCTGGGGGTTCTATTAGTGGCAGTTGAAGACCGTGTGTTTGCCGGATGGAATATGCCAGTGTTTCCTCCATGTTCTGACCTACGCTGTACCGAGTAATAAAGGTACCTGAACTCACCTGCCGACCGAGCAGTTATTCCACTTACCAACCAACTTCTTAAACATTTCCTAGAATTTCTTAGACTAAATATGCATAGTCACAATGGCGACCATCATTCTAACAAACTACAGTGGTGACTATCCCTATTGTGATGTGCACCATAACAGGACACCAGCATGTAGTCGACTAATGTAGTAGCCATGGACCAAGAGGCCCCTGAAGTCTCCCTGTGGAACAGTATCTCAAGAGAAATAGCTCCAGGTACTACTAAATGTAGCTACTGGGATGCAGACCTAGTATCAACAGCAGCAGGACTGTTGAGGAAAATGTTCATTAAGCTGAACCACTACTATAAGACAAGGAAGAGACAGCCAGCTAATACGACCCTCCACTTCATCTTGGAACAGAAAACCAACACCGTCAAAAAGGGAGACCAAATGAAATAAAACCAGGGACCTACCAACCACTTCATCATTGCTAAACTGTAGTGGAAACACACTAACTGCAGCACCGCTGTCTAAAGGTAACCTGTTTTGCTAAACTGAAATCAGACCATGTGGAAAATGACAGACCTAGTGCAGGCATCTTACAAGGAATGGTCTATGACAATAGAACAAATTAAGAAAGCCGTGTTTAGTACTTCGGGAGCAGATTTACGGCCGGTCTTCAACTAATCAGAATTAGTGGCATTACTCTGCACAATTCTACAGGCCACAGTTTCAGCCTTTAATTACAGGAGGACGACTATATGTTAATCAGGCTTGGACTTGCCCAAAAGGGGGCTGTAGGTCCCACCCGTTCTGCGCAAGGTCATCCACAACTATGAAGGAGAGCTACAAAAGGCTTAACATAAAGGTTTAAAAGCATCAGAGGCAAAGCTACGCCATGAAAAACGTGCGTGCGTGTATACGTGTGTAATCCAGCCGCACCAGAGCTCCAGCACTACCATCCATCCACCACCATCATCATCCTGATGTCATCCAACATCAAACAAAAAGTATTTAAAATAATAAAATCAACTTTAGGCAGAAGGAGGGACAACCGAACATCTATCATTCCCTACTTTGAGGAGAAGAAAGCTCAATTCAGGATTTTTATTTTGTGTGAACTATGTTTTTCACACGTCAACATGTTTCCCAATCTGTGTAAATCTCGGGGGGCATTGTAGACTACACTCAAGCCAGATATAATTTACCCCCGTTAAACCCCAGGGAATTCATTAATAATTTGTTAATGTCGGAGACAGACATGCTCTGTGTAATTGTAGATTCTAGGCAACTCTGTTTCAAATATATATTCACATGTCTCATTTACAGACCCATCCCCCACTTCAATGACTTAGCTTGTAAATCAGGTTCCCTCCATAATCCGTTTATTTGCCATCTGGGATTTGATACATTTTTGGGACATTTATCTAAATGCTCTGGATTATACTACTTACATCTGATGGGTCTGCCAAAAGAGCAGGACAAGTAGGGATATCAACCAGCTTCTGGCACCACCAACAGATATGATCTTCCTTTCAGTCTGTCCACTTGCAGCAATATACCTCTCTGGTAATATGGCTCTTTCTTGGGAAAGGCCTCAGTCTTCAGTCCCATTTGTAAAACGCCTTCTCTCAATGAGATTGTTCATCAGCAGCATCCACTTTTTTCATGTCAAACAGGCTCTCTTCCTTTTCTGATTTTCCAAAACTCTGCTCTCTTCCTACGTGTTTAAATACCCAGAAAACTACAGTCTTGCATCATCCATGGATGCACAAGATTGGACTGGACCGAGCCTACAATAGGTTCTGTTCACTTACTCTCGTCAACAAAGAACACCTACTTTGGTTCAGCTGGCCCATTACGTTTTCTTTGTCATAAGGGGTTGTGTTAGTTATGAGGCATCCCTCCCCTTGGGAATGTAAAATCGAAATTGGAATGGAATATTTATTTCCTTTTTAATTGCTGGTTGGAAATGTGACATTAATAGGAATCATATATTCCGATTTGCAAGATATTCCAAATCCGAAAACACCCTTTATATTCTTTAGGTTGAATGCATAACAGTTACTAAAATATGTCATTTGATAAAATCTCATGGGGGCATTCCAAGATGGCCGCTGAGAGAGTGGCAGTGTAAAGAGATGGCTCCTCGCTGCGGTCCCTAAAACGGAGGATGAATTAGACCCCCAATCTATGCTACAACTACCAAAGTTCTCAACAGGATCCCGTGATCAGGGGGAAAGTATTTAAAGTGGATGCCAGAGGCGCAACATCAACAAGTGACCGCGATCTTCCAGAGGTGGTGTTAGGTCGTGGCATCTCGCAGTACGGTCAGTGGTGACCACAATGCTTATGACGGGATAGGCGCAGAGAACTACAGCTCACCATCATCACCGTGGAGGAACAACATGGGATGGTAGCAGAGCGATAGATGTGAGGCCCTCCTTTATCGAAGAAAGGGAGAGCGTAGCCCCACAACTTGTGATGGAGCGGAGCTCAAAAGAGCTACAGCACACCATCTACACTGAGGAGAATGCCCAGGGACCACAAGTTGCGAGGTGGCTTTGTGTACCCACTCCTTGGCTAAAGGAAACACAAGTCCCCTAGAACACAGAGGGTAGACAGTGCGTTAGTGGGTTGGAGACTATATCAATATCACATTGTTTGAAGTGGCGCTGAGGTGGTACTCAAGCCAAAAGGGCTCCTATAAGAAATCCAAGGATTCTATGCATGGTGGTCATTCCAGGGCAACTAACATTCCCTGACTACAGCCTGCAAGAGTGACCGGTGAGTAGGCCGGCGGTGAAAAAGGTGGACACTGTTTGGGCAACTGTTTAATGATGTGAAGTTGGGGCAAGATCTGACAAGATCCCACCATTGTCACATAAAGGGGTGGAGGGGGGAGCTGGCAAGGTTGTGGCTGTAGATCTATTCACAATGTCCCAGAATAGATCAAAAGAACCAGTGGAATGGGTCCCTACCCCCAAATTTCAAAAGAAAAAACAAGGAGCGCACCTGAAATTATGCGTAAAGAAGGGGAAGATATACCTATTGAGGAGTGCCCGCCAACCCACCAAGAATCAGGACCCGTCCCATTGCCAAAGACAATGGAGCAGGATTCCACAGCTGAAATAATCAAACAATGCTTCAATGACTTCAAGGATCAAATGACGGCAACGCTTCAGGCACAGTTTGCACTTATTGTGCAAGTTCTATTCTTAGCCCTACAGGAGGTGAAAAGGGACATTAATGATTTAGCAGAGCGAGTGAAAACAAACAAAACAGCGATTCAAGGAATCGCAGAAGACGCACGCAAAATAGATCTACTGACCCATCAGCTGGCAACGGCAACTTATAACATGGAAATCCAAATCGAAGATCTTGAAAACAGATCAAGGAAAATATCAGGGTCAAATCCCTGCCAGAAACGATGGAGGATAAAAACTTAAAAGTGTCTATGCAACAGGTGTTTGCCAATCTTCGAGAGTTGGAAACAGGGGGCTGGGGGGGTGCAGGAGAGTTCCTGATAGACCGAACACACCAAATGGGCCCGAAACTTAAAGATCCAGGAGCAAGGCCCAGATATGTCTTTGTGGCAATACAAGGTATGGGCAAAAGGAATCAATCCTACTGACAGCTAGAAAGTCAACCCCTACTAAGGTCAACAGCAGAAATACAATTGTATCAGGATTTGGCGCAAGCAACTTTGTTGAAGCGAAGACTCGTGGGTCCAGTGGTGAAAGTCAAGTCCAGTGGTGAAAGTGTTAATCAAAGATCAGGTCTGTTACAGATGGGCATTTCCTTTTGGACTCTTGTTTTCACGGGAATAACCTTGTGTGAAGGACTACGAATATTAAAGATAGAAGAAGAAGGGAGTCATCAAAAAGAAGCTCACAAAGACCGAGACACAGAGATTCAGAAGTTGGGAATGGACTAAATCTCGAGATAAAGTATTGTGGGAACAATTCCAAGGTGGTGTCGGTGATGTCCAAAGTCAACGGAGAGGGTAAAAATGTACAATGTAAAGGTGATTTATCTCCAAATCTGGGAATTTTTGACATGGTAGTGTTGGTTGAAGTAGATCAATATGTTGAGGGGGGTTTGAGGTTTGAACATGGGAGGGAGGGGGAGATCTCAGTGCTTGGAATCAGGGGTTGGGGGTAAGGGTGATGGGTACAGATAGACCTGCACAATTAATCTCTGGGTGCGTTGTACAGCTCAACCTCCATAGCGCAACGCGTGGGTAGAAGGGGAATAGGTTGGGCTTGACTGGGGAGAGGAGGGGGAGCAGTGGGTAGGCGGGGGTGAGGAGTTATGTTTTTTTGGGGGGAAATAGGTTAGGGGGAAAGAGGGTAGTCCGCTACCAAAGGAACACTCGGGAGTACATATATCCAGATGGGAGGTAAGAAAGTAATCCAAGTCCTAACTTTGAACACTGATATGATATGGCATTTATAACACGCCTATATACAAGTGTTTCAAGGCGCGACGAGGCAAGGGGGGGAACAAAGGGAGGACAGACAACGATCTTACTAGGCCAGGTGTCATTCAGATCGCGCAAGTGCATGGGAAGGGGGGAAAGGAAAAATGCAAGGGGGGAAGGGAGAGGGGAAGTGCAGTACATGGGATGTGGAATAAATAAGATAAATAAAATACATAAAAAACAGGCAAGTGCAAGGAAGTGCGGACAAAGTGCTGGAAAGGGGACTGAAGGGATAATGAAAACAGTGCCCAAGTGCAACATTAGGGGCTTAAACTCCCCTGACAAAAGACGTAAAGTCGGTTAGTTTTTGAGCCGAGAGAAACCCGATATAGTGACATTTCAGTAGACATGTGTCAAGGAAAGATGCAAATACATTGAAATTATTTGGTTACCCACATATTATACAATCAAATGATCAGGGAAAGAAGGGAGGGGTTCTCAATAGCCTTGAAAGGTCGAGTCAGAATATATTGGCTAAAGAAATGGATAATTAAACTACAAATGGGGAGAACACGTTTTAAGATTGCCACAGTCTACGCACCGAATCTGGGGCAAGATGCATTCTTGCAAGGGGTTCTGGGCAAGCTAGAACAGTTCGCAGAAGGACAAATTATTCTGACGGGGTACTTCAATGTGGCCTGGGATCCCCAAGTGTACAGGAGCAGGGTTGGCCAGATTGATTTCGCAACAACCCCCTACTTAAAAATTGAAAATGAGAATGGACAACTTATTGATAGATGCTTGGAAAGAAACCCAGCAGGAAGACAAAGGGTGCACGTTTTACTCATCTGTCCATCAGACATTTTCAAGGATAGATTATGTGCTTCATCATTAGGAAGTACACATCAGATGGATACAAGCCTAATAACCCTATCCGACCATGCACCATTAAAGTTAACAATTCTCAAGGAAAATGAAAAGAAAGGGTTATGGCGATGGAAATTTCTGGAGCATATAAGAAAAGAACAGGTATTGGGTGAAGACATTTGGGGTAAAAATCAAGCAATATTTTGAATTAAATGGGACTCAAGGTACACCGGAAAGATGGGTATGGGATGCGTTCAATGCGACTATGAGGAGAGAATTGCAAAAAAAAAAAGCACAAAGAGAGAAGATATTAATAGCAGCCCAACTGGAGTTGGAAACACAATTAAAAGCAGTTATGAAGGAAATGGAAACCGACAAGTGGGCACGAATACCTAAATAAAATGGGTACCTTAGAGGACAATTAGACTTGTTCCAGACGACACGCGCCAAGAAGGCCCTGTTGTACTTAAGACAGAGCTACTATATCAAAGCCAATAAGGCCGCCGCCTTCTGGCACGTCAAGTCCAAATGAAGGAAGAAGCTAGGATCATTGGCACCATTGAATCTGGGCAAGGCACGATTAGCTCGTGCTCCAGAGAATTAATAGAAGCATTTACAGAATAATATTTTGTGCTACGTGCAAAGGTGGTGCTTTTCCCCAAAGCCAGGGAAGGACAAGACCCAATGTGGAACTTCTAGATTTATAGCTCACATCAATATAGATGCCAAGCTTTATACCAAGATATTAGCAACCAGACTGGAAAGGCCAGTACCGTTCTTAATCCACCCCGATCAATCTGGGTTTGTTATGGGTCAGCAAACATTTGACAATACTAGACGGGTGAACCGCTTGATCGAGAAAATAAACAAAAGCAGAATTATCAGCAGGGGTTATAACACTTTACGCCAAAAAGGCGTTTGATCGTGTTGAATGGTCTTTTTAATTCTTGACAATGGAGGCTATGGGTTTTGGTCCTAGGTTTATGCAAATGGTAAGAGCGAGCTACAAATCCCCAATCCTACGATTGGCCATTAACAGGGATCTTTCCCATGAGGTTAGGGTTACCCGGGGACCAAACAGGGGTGCCCATTATCTGCAATAATATATGCATTCCATCTTGAGCAATTGTGGTCTAGAATCAGGAATGAGGAGAAAATTGAAGGTATTCAATTTGGGGGAGAAGACCATAAAGTAATGGCATTCACGGTTGATTTATTGTTGACAGTGACCGAGATGTCTTCTTTACCAGCAACGGAACTGACACAATTTGGGGAGGTTGCAGGCCTAAAAATCAACATACAAAAATCAGTAATGATGATATTTCAAAAAGGAAAAATATCAGGACTGAAGGAAGGCTATGAAGACCAATTTGTATTAACAGAACGGGGTACGAGATATCTGGGCATACAATTAACAGGTTCCTTGGAGTCGACATACCAAGTAAATCATCTCCGTCTTCTGGAGTCAAACAATGGCTTAAGATACGCAATTTACTGACATCGTGGATAGGAAGAATAAATGTAATCAAAATTATAGTTCTCCCAAGGGTGTTGTACTTCTTCCAGGCATTACCGATAATGGTCCCCCTGACATTTTGTAAGACGCTTAACAAGATAATGAGGGATATTTGGCAAGGTAAGAAATCTAGGGTTGCATGGAAGACACTAATGGCACCCGTACTTAGAGGGATGGGGGCCCCAGATTTCAAATCTTATTATCAGGGGGCACAAATGAGAATTATTAGGGAAGTAATCTGGTGTCGAAAGCAGGATCGTCCTATCAATAGGTACAGGTATGGGATGCATTCATCTATCACTACGTTCCCCTCCCCCTTTACACCTCTTTTTCGTAATACCCAGTTTACTCCAGGATTGGAGTTGAATGCATTCAAGACATGGGAGGATGCGGGATGTTTGAAGATGGGTGACATGGTAGACGGTCAACAGATTAGAACATTTCAACAAAGCAAACAGGCGTTTTCGTTGAATGAAAATGAAAGATTGAGGTATGCTCAACTCCGTCATTGGCTAATGGGAAATAAGCCCTTTAAAACAAGAAATCTATCCCGATTTGAAAAATATATCACTACAAATTTGGATGACAGGTATGCGGTAGGGGCACTATACAAGATAATTGAAGAAAATGAAAGTCTAGTGGAATGGGGATATATGAAACTATGGGAGAAAGATACAGGTACTGTTATAACAGAGAGTCAATGGTTGGTGGTTTGGAAGGGAATCCCAAAATAGATGCAGGCAATTCAGATACAGGAAATGTGGGCTAATGTAATGGTACAAAGACACCTCACGCCAGAGAAATTACATACGTTTTACAAGAATGTTTCGGGTGAATGTTGGTGGGGATGTAAAGAAACAGGATCATGGCTCCATATATGGTGGAGTGACCAAAAATCAAAGTTTTTTTGGGGAAGTAACAATAATGCAATGTCCGAGATGTTTGGTTCCCAAATACAAAAAGATATGGGTGAGGCAATGCTGGGCTTGGGAGACATCTTGGAGGTTTTAACAGAAAGTAAGCAAAGGAAAGCATATATGATACGGATGGTTGCTGCCGTGCCACTTATAGCACAAACATTGAAGCAATCGATGGCCCCAACAGAACAAGAATGGCAAATGAAAATGTGGCATTATATCACTCTGGAATGGGTTACTTGTGTATTACAAGGGGAGCAAATCAAATTTAAGAATGATTGGGAGTTTGTGCTGAACTTTTTGCACAAAGACTTTCGTGAGAATTGGTGCCCGCAAAGAATACAGATCTTGGACTTATTCAATTAATGTACAATTCACTGGATGTTAAAGACCTGTTATTATCAAAGTGGTAGCGTTGTCCAGGGGCAGTGGGGAGGGTTCTGAGTTTGTATGTTGAATGATGAAAATACTAATAAAAACAAGATTTAAAAAAAAACAACTTTTCATTTTCAAAATTGGGCAAACTGTTCTAAAGTTAGTCAAAAATGTTTTGGGCAGCATATTTAATTTTGTTTGAATTTCTTGAGTTGCTAAGGTTCTGGTATCGATGGGCATATCTGCTGTTATCAACAAAAGGGCAATTTAATAGGCTACTTTAATGGAGCAGGCACATTATGCAGCAAGGAGGATATAGGACGCCCATCGTGGGCATTATAAGGCTCAACTGGAGCCACTGCAAACCGCAGCACTAACACCAGATACTTCTACCAGGACCCCACAGGGGCTACAAGCAAGTACCATTAGCCTTGATAAAGACCCTCGGGTCGAAACACGTGTCGGCTGACAAGGGTATTAAAGAACCCCCCCCCAGTGTACCATATGTATATGACAACGTAGACCAACCACTTGCACAAATAAAAGCGAAATTACATCGCAATTTACAATGCTTAAGAACAATTCTTTTCAAACCCATTGAGCAAGATAGCCAGGAACGAACCCCACTTTTTATCCTACATTATGCATAAGGCCTTATTGCTCTACTAGGTTCGGAGATCAGGGCCTGTTCGAGGACACTGTTTTTAAAAATACACTACTTATCCACCAAACCCTGAACTTTAAGACCTTCCCATCATCTTAAAAATACATGTCTGTGGAATTGAGCTGAAATCAATGCAAAGTTCACATTTAGTGCATTTCCTCTGTAATTTGGTGCAAGACCTTTGTTCTTCAGGTAGACACATATGTGCCATTAGCCTTTTTAATGCCCTGGTAAAGGCCATTGCTGGTCTCAAGAAAGCAGATAGCTGCATAAAGATCCGGGTTAGGTGAACCAATGTTCACAATTTAGGGTCAGAGTACATAAAAACCACATGAGATGTGTCCCATGTAACAAAAATGAGCCATTTACATTGGCTGTATTGGACTATGGACTAACTATGCCATTCAAGGAAGATGGGATTTGTAGCTTCTTTAGAACTGTGAACAGTTGTTATGAAATATGTTTTGAGCCAAAGATTCTCTCAGTACAGTTGTATTACATGCACAAGCATTTTCGTTTTGCATCCAACAGGAAGGCTGAGGTGTGTGCTGCTAAGTCCCTGACCCACATAGCCAGTTCATATTTATAATTTTGTGAGTAAAAAAGCACGAACAGCACGGTCTGTGCATTTGTTCCCCTGTCCGCTTCCTCAATCCAGCTCCATCCCGCCTCCCAGGCGCCCCGATTGGTCCCCATCCCCATAATAGACAACCCTTTACAGGGCAGCCCCTGCGGCGAAAGGCCGCAAGACAAAGAGCAGCCCCTAATGAAGCAGACCAGGATGTGTCAGCAGGGGGAAGCAGGTAGCCCGCACCCCAACAACTATAAGCCTAAATCTCAACCTAACCCCCCCCCAGTCCTCAGTTCAGTGCACAACACCAAACAAGCCACTACGTCCCCACTGACCACTGAGCTGAAGTAACAGGAGAGCAGTACTGGGTACCCAACCACCTGGTATGCACATGAAAGCCCATTCCCCAATTTGTAGCTTAATTGCTTCCCTGTCCCCACCGCCACTCATCTTGGTGGTGACCAAGACACTCCACCAGCGACCAACGCAAGCTGTCTGACAGTGTCCACACCTGCCGGACGAGGACTAGGCGGCTGTCAATCAGCGTCAACAGCTAAGGTAGGCACAAATTTCAGGTACTAACAGCCATGTTAATGCTCAGCTCATCCTAATCAACCAGCACTTGCAATAATTGCACCAACCACACACACACACTCGTGACATCCTCTCGGAAGACCAGTGGGAATCCAAGCGCACTGAAATACCCTTCACATTTTGAAGCCTAGGACTTTCCCCTACTGTCTAGGAATCTCAAATTCATCTCTGTTTAGATCTGCCATTTTGTGAAAACTACACCTTTCTCCACTAACTTGGAACCTCAAACGTAGGTATGTTTATATCTGCCACTCTGTGAAAACTAGGCCTTTCTCCCACCATCTGCCATTTTGTGAAACCCAGGACTATCTCACGCTGTCAAGGAGTCTCAAATTGAACTATGTTTATATCTGCCATTTTGTCAAACCCAGGCCTTTCTCCCAGTGTTGAGTCACCACAAATTTAGGTATGCTTATATCTGCCACTCTGAAGCCTAGGCCCTTCTCCCACATTCCAGGAATCTCAAATGTAGGAGTGTTTGTATCTGCCATTTTGTGAAACCCAGGCCTTCACCAACCGTCCAGGAACATCAGACTACCCGCTGAAAGCAACTAACCATAGCATGATCATTACCCAACTAAGAACCAAGGTCAGGTCGTCCACCTCCCACAACCAACAGATAACCCAACTGTCTACGGTCTCTCCAACGCTTAATATCACAACACCACTGCACTTAGACCCTCCACCCACAAGAAAGAGATACAAAATCCAAATCCACTATTTAGGCAGTCAACCGGTAAACCCCCAGCGAACTACCAGCACCCTAGAACCACCCAAACGCAGAATGCCCCAATATATCAAAAATCACTCATACGCAGACACACCGCCCAATCTACAACAGCAGCCCCACTATATCACAACTACCCCCAGATTAGAACTATGTACAAAAGATGCGAGGCCACAGAGCACCACGCAATCACAAAGCAAAAAGGACAAGACTCAACACCATCCAAATCACAAGAGGTCCTACAGGTGGGCTACAGCCCCTGAAACCCAAACCAAAAAAAAAGAAAAATCCAAGCCCTCCAACCACCTAGGGCCACAAGATGCCCCGACATAGACCAGGAAGCTGCCAAATAAAACATGGAACAAGGAACTATCCCAATGCAGCTGTTTCCTCTTACAGTAGAAACTACCACAAATACAGAACACACCCCTACAAACACTACAAACAGCAGAACAAACGTCACAAGAAGAGAAAAATCCCTATATCTAACACTATACCTCAGAACTGCCTCCACACCCCAATGCCACCAGCAGGTCTAGGCAGACAGAAAACCTATTGGAATCTCGCAAGAAAAGAAAAAGAAGATCCGAGAAGAGAAAGGAACAAAATCAATGCCCTCTCTCCCATATCACAAAAATACAAGGGCAGCGTCAGCAACATCAAAACATAGAAGATAAAGAAGTAGAAGATTTCTCAAACACAGCGATCCATCTAACAGAATATTTCAAAGATGAAGCAGAACCCAAGAAGCTCCAATCAATTTGTATAAGCAAAACAGAAGCAACCCAACAGAACTACTGCAAGACAAAACAGATCCGAAATAAAAAATAAACATAACACTGTTGAAAAGATCCATTGTAACCTAATCAACACAAGATCAATGTCCAATCATGCCACAGAGATTTGTGGCCTCCTGTGCGATGGGGGCATTGACATCCTATTCATAACCGAAACTTGGCTGGACGAAAACTACAAAATCACACTCCACAACTGCATCCCTGACAACTTCAAGTGCTCACAGGCAAACAGAAAAAAGGAGGAGGACTGGCAGTAGCTTACAAGGAACACCTGAAAATTAAAACGGATGAACCACTAAGCATCGAAAACTGCAAATCTCTAATCACCTAACAGCAAACCCCAAAACAAACCTCACATTTTCTAATTTACAGACCACCGATAAACGATGCAACCTTCGTGGACGCCGTCACAGAAGCCATTACAACCTAGCCATCAAGCAGGAACACCGGATAATCCTGGGGGACTTCAACATCTGGCTTGAAGAAGAAACTGCTAACTCACAAAAAGCACTAGCCAAACAATTGAAGACAATGAAACTACATCAGCTAGTCAAAGGAGCAACTCACACGGCGGGTCATACACTAGATGCAATCTTCGCCAACAAAAACCTCATCACCACAGCAACACAAATACAGATCCTCTGGAGCGACCACCTCATCATCCATTTTGTAATCGTGCTACCCAGGACAACAGCCAAACAACCGGACAAACTGACCACGATCATGAAAAGAAACTGGAGGACCATCAAAGCTAGCAACCTAATAGAACAACTGGAGATCAACAAGCCACTGACAGTGGCATTAGAAGAAGCTGACCTCGACAGAAAAATACAGAACTACTGCACAAGTGGATCACCGAAACAATAGACGATATCTCCAATGAAAAACCTTTCACCCCATCATGCAAAAGAGCAACAGCAAAATGGTTTAACCCGCTACTCAGCAACATGAAAAGACAAAACGAGACGCTTGAACTAGAGTGGAGGACAAAATACGACCAGGCAAAGAAATTACAATTCCAACGACAAATCCGCTCATACAAAAAGGAAATCCATAAGGCCAAAAAGAAATAACCGAATCTCCAAAGCTGCCAACACTCAAAAAGAACTGTTTATCATAAACGAATTGAAAAACCCCCCCTGGCTGCAACAACACACCCATGCCCTCAATGAAACTATGCAACAACCTTGCACATCACTTCAAGAACAAAAACAGTCGAAGATCATCAGTACAAACTACTAAACTTTCCCCAAATATCAGAGGAGACATTCGTCAAGCTGGTAAGAAACAGCAACAAAGCCGACCCCCATCCCCCATGGATCCCTGCAACCCAGACCTACACAAATCAATCCTCACGCAAGGAGCACCCATGGAACACTACAGAAACCTTTTCAACCAATCACTATTAACAGGGAAAGTGCCGCGATCATTCAGATCGGCATACATGAAGCCGCTCCTCAGGCACAGCAGGCAACGTCTAAGACCGACAACTACAGACCCATCAAAAATATCCCCTATACAGCGAAACTGCTCAAAATCTATGTATCTAGAATACAAGATTACATATAAGAACACCTACTGCTGGACCAGGAACAAGTATGTTTCAGACCGATAAGGAACAGAAGCGGGACAGCTTTCAATCTGGGACAACCTGAAGAATGCAGACTCGGACACAAGCTCAGCTCTAATACTTCTGGATATCTCAGCAGCATTTGACACAGTGAACCATGACATGCTCATCAGGAGATTGGAAGAAATAGGAATCACCGACCTAGCCTTATGCTGGAATAAATCTTTCCTAACAGATAGAACAGAAACCGTCTGGATCAAACCCTTCAAATCCAACCCAAGGGAATCCACCTTTGGAGAACCACAAGGATCCCTATCTCCACTGCTCTTCAACATATACCTGGATCCACTGATCAAGCTCATTAAAAGACATGGCCCCACATGCTTCAACTATGATGACACACAGTTCATCTACAAAGTACAAAACAAACGTGAAGAAAACACAAACCTGCAAGAATGCCTACAAGAACTCTACGGCTAGACGAACACAAACGACCTCAAACTCAACCATGGCAAAACAGAAATAATGGTTATATCCAAAAACAGCCACTACATCCCATGGCCAACAGAACTAGGAACAGCAGCGGCACCATCAACAACAGTAAAGAACCTCAGAGTCCTGATGGAAAACGAACTAACACTTGAGCCACAAGTAAATGCTATAATCCTGCTGCATACAGTAAAAAGGATCCTACCGTTCCTCTCCTTCGCCCACAAAACACTCACCATCATCACCCTCATCATATCCAGATTAGACTAGGCCAACAGCCTATACCTCGGAATGCCACAAAGCCTATTAAAGAAACTTCAGCGTATCCAAACCGTAGAGGCCAGACTCCTGCTCAAAATACCACAAAGAGTACACATTAGCCCAGGACTGAAAATACTACACTGGCTACCGAAAAACAACTAAAAGTTCAAAACAATGTGCATAACGCACAGAATAATCCACGGCTGAGGAGCAGAGTTCCTAAAGAAGAAAATAACCATCCAGCAAGACCACTCAGATCAAGCTACAGCATTTGTCTAGTAGCAAAACCATACAATAAAAGAAAATACAGAGGATCATCTTTCTCACAGATGGCTTCAAAAACATGGAATTTCCCACCAAAAAACATACGCAATGCAAGGGATCATCTGGAATTCATAAAATGACTACAAACCTGGCTCTTCACCGCAGAATCAGTAGAGAACGAGTACGAATCATACATTCTAGCAGAAACAGGAAGCCCAGGGAGATACCCAAAATCCATTGCCTAATCATCCCCAACTAGTGGGCATAGGGAGGTTGTTTTGGACCTCTCATGCGCACACACATCACCAAGTTTACAGAAGAATGCCACAGTAGGCAGGGACCCCCCCCCCCCCCCCAACTAGATGTCAAGGGAGGGACCCATAACCTTCCTAACCTAACTATCTCTAACACTAGGGCGGGAGGGGACACATCTCAACAATCTCAGGATCCTTCCCCTCCCCTCTTAAGCACTCCCTTGTTCATCCTCTCCTCAAGAAACCCACAGCTGATCCCTCTTGTTTGGCCAACTATCGCCCAATTTTGATTACCCCCTTGTTGGGCAAACTCCTTAAAAAGCTGGCCATCTCTCAGCTCATCCTTCATTCTGACTCTGCTGGCTGTCTCCATGACCATCAGTCTGGCTTTAGATCCGGCAGAAGCACGGAAACTGCTCTCCTGAACATCCGTGAAGATCTGCTTTCCAACCTGGACTCTAGCTTTCCCTCTGTCCTCATCCTACTTCATCTCTCCTCTGCCTTCGACACGGGTCAACCATTCCATCCTGCTCAACCGTCTCCGTGATAACCTGGGCATCACCGATCAGGCTCTGGCCTAGCTGACCTCTTTCCTCTCTGATCGACCCTCCCAGGTCCAACTTGGGTCCTTCCTATCATCTATCTTCCTCTCCACCTGTGGTGTTCCCCAGGGGTCTAACCTCACGCGGTGGCTTTTCAACCAATACCTAGCAACTCTCGCCCGCTGTATTGCCATTTTCTGCTCAAACTTCCAGTGCTACACGGATGACAACTCATTTTCAGGCTGCCCTCGGCCGCCTCCTCCACCTCTCTCATCACCGATTGCCTAACTGCCATTCAAGATTGGTGTGCCGCCAATGATCTTTGTCTGAATGCTAGCAAGACTGAGATCCTCCTCATCGGCACACCATCACCTTCCTTTCCCCTCACTCTCTGGCCGGCCTCCCTACCCCCACCTGCATGGCCAAGAACCTTGGTGTCACCTTTGATCCCACACTCTCCTTCTCCGCCCACATTGCTGATGTATCAAAAAAGTCTAACTTCCTACTGCACCTCCTCAGAGGTACTCTTCCTTTCCTCTCATTCCCCCAGAAGCTCACTGTCTCCCAAGCTCTGGTTCTCTCTAGGTTTGACTATTGCAACAGCCACTTTCTTAATCTACCTACCTCTACTCTCCACCCTTTGCAACTTATCCAGAACCGGACTGCGACACTTGTCCTTGGCCTCAAGCCCTGGGATCGTATCTCTCCAGCTCTGGAATCTTTCCATTGGCTCCCAGAGGATGCAAGGATTAAATTCAAAACCCTCTGCATTGTCCACAAGGCTCTCTGGGGCCTGGGTCCAACATACCTTCAGCTATCCCTCGGCAAATACCTCCCTTCTCAAGCACTCCACTCCTCTAACTCCCTCAGGGTCAGTCGTTTCTCAAAGAAACGAGCTGGGGGTAGATCTGTCTTCAGCTGGGGCCTCCCTCTGGAACAGCCTCCCTGCCACTCTAAAACTTGAGGAGAACCATCTCCGGTTCCGGAAGCACCTCAAGACCTTCCTCCTGGCTTCTGCCTTCACCCCCCTCTCCCCTGCTGATTCTACTCTCCCTCGGCACCATGCACCTGGCCACCCTCTTTCCTCCGGGCCCAGGTACCTGCTCCTCTTGCCACCCGCACGCACTGCCTCCGGGCCACCCCTTGCACTGGGGTCTGTATCTATACCCATAAAGCCCCCACCCTCTTTTTTCTTGCATTCTTCCTGCACTTATCAGACCTACCCAGCCTGCTGCCTTAAACCCAGCACTGCCACTTGTGGCTGCACTCCCTCCGTTGCCTTTTTATTTATTCATTATTTGTTTTTTCCTCCTTGCTCCGCACTCTCCTTTTTGTTCCCCCTTCTATGCACTTCTCCCTCTCCCCCTCTTCCATGCACTTGCACGTTCTCAATGTCACTGGGACTAGTAAGATCATTGTTTTTGTTTCTCCTCTGTTCCCCTTCCCTTGCCGCGCTCTAAAACACTTGTGTATGAGCGCGATAGAAATAAAATATCAATAACCCATGTCCACATACTGCTAGAGTTCTACAGAAGACAATTACCACATCACAACATACCTGCCGACTAGGATGCCAAACAATAGCAAAGCACACAGGATGGTTTGTTTGTTTTATTATTTATAATGCGCGAGGGTACCCGGGGGCATCAGGGCGCAGCCTTTACAGGAATATTCGAAGCTTGGTTACAAGAATATACATAATACAAGAATAAAAGTACAGCAGTGTTATATACAAATCAGAGTTAGGCCAATAGGCCATTATATACAGGCAAGCAAGAAGCACACAAATTACAATTTGTGCCGGTATCGCTATGCACATCATGGACTTAGCAGGTCTCCAATTTCAGCCATGAGACTACCAGGGAACTCCGGTAGGGCATGTCTACTCTAAGGTTTGGAGGCATGGAATTCCACAACTTGGTAGCTTTTACTGGGAAACTATTGCCCCCAATGGTAGCCAGTTTGTAGTTAGGAACAGATAGACAGTTTTTGTATGCAGATCTGGTGGGTCTTAGTGAGGGCTGTCAGTGAAATCTGGTAAGTTGGGGCGGCCTTGTTAAGGGACTTGTGTGTAAGTGATGCCGTTTTTAATAGAATTTGGTCTCTAGTGGAGAGCCAGTTCTGTTGGCTGAGACTTGTAATGTGTTCTCTCCTGGAAAATGCCCAGGGCTCCTCTGAGAGCATTGTTCTGAAGTGTTTGCAATTTGCTGGTGGTAGCCTTAGTGGATCCCATGTAAAGGGCATTTCAGTATTCGAGGCGAGACCAAATAAGAGCTCTGGTGAGTGTTAGGCAATTAGAGTCCGACAGGAAGGGTTTAGCTGCGCGGATTAGTTTGCATGTATAAGCTGTGAAGGATGCAAGGGAGCTCACTTGTCTTTTGAAGGAGAAATTAGAGCCCAGATAGAATCCCAATGTTTTGACCTCCTGTCCAACTTTGATGTTATTTCCATCAATCCTGAAGGAATTATAGGCCGGGCCGAGTTTCTTTATGCTGTGTGTAGTACCTAGGATGATAAGTTCTGTTTTATCATCATTCAGGCAGAGTCCGTGAGTGGCCATCCATGCCTGGATGATGATGTAACCCCTATTTAACAAGGCCAAATCCTTTCCATAATCTCCAGAAAGCGGAAGGAGGATCTGGGTATCATCTGCGTAGTTGGTGTAGGTGATACCGAGATGATCCAGGTCATCGAACAGGGGCTTGGTAAATATGTTGTAAAGTGTGGGGGGAGACACAGGAGCCCTGAGGGACGCCGCAGGAGATGGGTATAGGATCTGCTGCCGCCATGGGGGAGAAGACCCTCATAGTCCTGCCGTTAAGGAAGGAAGTGATCCAGGTAATGGCCTCGGTGGAAAAGTGAGCTGAAGTGTGGAGGTGAGAGCATAGGACAGCGTGATCGACCAAATCGAAAGCTGCCGATAGATCAAGGAGAAGGAGTAAGGCAGCTTGCCCATTGTCCTTAAGCGAATCGATCTGGGCTTTTAAGTCAATGAGCGCGGTTTCTGCCCCGTGTTTGGGATGGAACCCAGATTGTCTAGATCCTAGGAGGTTGTGTTCTTCCAGGTGCTTCTGTATTTGAACATAGGCAACCTTGTCCAAGACTTTTAGAAGAAAGGGAACCGTTGTTATAGCTCGGTAATTAGTGGGTATGGCTGGGTCGAGAGTGGGTTTTTTCAGTAATGGGAGTACCCAGGATTGTTTTAGGTTAGCAGGGATAGATCCAGCAGCGAAGGAGGCATTGATCAATTTTGTGATGAAAGGGGAGAGGTCGCGGGCAGCGTCCTTAATGAGCTGTGCGGGGCACAGATCTCCTTGGCAATTGGACGGTTTCAGAGATAAGATATTTTTTTCAACTTCCAATGTGTTGACTTTGGAGAATTAGAACCGGGCTAGAGCAGTGGGCAGGAGCTTGTCTGGAGTTTGTGAGTTAAGGGTGTTATTCAAGGAAGCTCTTTTGCTGGAGCATTATGAATTTCTGAGCACCAGTTTTTATCTTTAGTGCACATGTCAAGGGGTGCTTTGGGGGTTTCTATTTCTTTGAGGACTGAGAAAAGTTCTTTTATGTTGGATTTATCTTGGGATATGCGAGAGTCAAATGAGGTTCGTTTGGCCAGGTAGATTTCTTTTTTGTAGAGTGCAGCTAGTTTGGAAAGTTTGAGTTTCAGTCTGACGGGGATTTTTTCCAAGTGGCCATGCAGTTTCTTTTTTGTTGCCTTAGGTTTTTGAGGAATGGTGTGTACCATTTGTTGAGGTGCATTTTCGGTTTGCTGGATCCAAGTTTGAGGGGGGCGATGCAGTCCAACGATGTGGCCATAATCTTGTTATATTCTTCAACCAGGGACTCCAGGTTCAGGTTGTCAGGCAGTTTATTGAGGGTGGGGAGTAAATTTGGGTCTTTCTGCTGTCATATTTTTCTTATTTCTGGTGAGAGTGGGTGGGGCCTTAATAGTAGGCAGAGGTGGAGGTCTGTCGGTGGATAGCGTGAATGATACCAAGTGGTGGTCCGGCCAGGCTAGGGGTGAGATATTAGTGATATTTGCTAAGCAATTGTAGTCGGCCACCCAATCAAGTGTTCTGCCTTTCGAGTGTGTTGGTAACGTGCATCTTTGCGCGAAACCTAGTTCAGTGAGAGTGTTAGCTGTAGTGCTAGCAGGGTGGTCTTCCGGGTCATTATAGCCCAGGTTGAAGTCTCCTAAAGTGAGTAAAGTGAGTACTTGTGTGGAACTTTTAAGGTTGCTAGATAGGATAGAATTAAGGTCTTCATCGAAAGTGCCAATGGGACCTGGCGGCCGGTAGATCAAATAGATGTTGAGAGTTTGGGTGTTGGTGAGGGGTATTTTGACTGCTAGAAGTTCGCACGAGAGGGCGTGTATGGAGGCAACTAGTCTCATGGTGAGACTGCACTTGTGGATAATGGCGACACCACCACTTCTTGAGTTGGGGCGGTCATATCTCAAGATGGAGTAGTTATTAGGGACTGCCAGCATGAGCATAGGGCCTGCTGCTGGGTGTAACCAAGTCTTGGTGATGGCAAGAAAGTCTAGGTCTTCTGTGAGGATTAAGTCTGCAATTTCTATAGCATGGGCTACCAGTGATCTAGCGTTGATCAGGGCTCCCTTGATTTTAGGACTAGCTATGTTTTTAGGAGGAATGGTTGACTGTTTAGAGGAGGTAGTATGGCGCTTGTCCTGTGTGGGTTCAGGAGTGCGGAGTGGAGTTTTTGTGGTGAATTACAGGTTTGTGTGGATGGGTTAGGTTGGAATGGCCACGTTCTAGAGTTTTGTGCGAGAGGCAATGAGCGGGCCAGGGGTTCATGGATTTTGGCTAGTCTGGCTCTGAGTCCTAAGTTTCTTTCTGTGGTGATGCGAGGATGACTGGGAGGTGGCAATGCATAAATGTCGTTTATAACTAAGTATGGTGCTTGGTTATTGGGTCTAGATAGGTTTGGCATATTGGGTAATTGTGGAGCCATCTTGGCCAGTGATGCAGTAGTAACGCTAATCAAGATATAGGCTAGTAGGTTAGAGGTAAAAGGACACATGCTAGGTGGTGGCTTCGAAGAGTGGTAGTTAGTCTGACTACGTGGGTAAACACCTAATTTCAGAATGATGCAATTTGGTCAGAATACATGGGTAAGC
This sequence comes from Ambystoma mexicanum, assembly GCF_040938575.1. Classification (NCBI taxonomy): domain Eukaryota; kingdom Metazoa; phylum Chordata; class Amphibia; order Caudata; family Ambystomatidae; genus Ambystoma; species Ambystoma mexicanum. The sequence goes on from NC_090925.1 coordinate 385,349,423, forward strand.
ACCTAGATTCAGAACAGAGCAATTTAGCAGAAATGCATAGGTAGACACCTAGATTCAGAATAGAGCAATTTAGCAGAAATGCATAGGTAGACATCTAGGTTCGGAATAGTGCAATTTAGCAGAAATGCATAGGTAGACACCTAGATTCAGAACAGAGCAATTTAGCAAAAATGCATAGGTAGACATCTAGGTTCGGAATAGTGCAATTTAGCAGAAATGCATAGGTAGACACCTAGATTCAGAACAGAGCAATTTAGCAAAAATGCATAGGTAGACACCTGGTTCGGAATAGTGCAATTTAGCAGGGATGCATAGGTAGACACCTAGATTCAGAATAGAGCAATTTAGCTAAAATGCATAGGTAGACACCTGTTTCGGAATAGTGCAATTTAGCAGGGATGCAAAGGCAATCATCTGAATTGAAATGCGGCAATTTTGCAAAAGAATGAATGTATATGCAGTTGGAACTTAAGCAGATTTCAGGCAATCTACTTTGTTGTCAATAACTGGAGCCATTTTAGCAAATAAAGTTACGAGGCTATTAGTTAGTTAGCATGCTAAAGAAAAGTTTGGGCTTGGTGTGGGGGGGGGGTGTGAGTTGGCATTACTCTCGAGGATGGGCAATGTTATGGCAAGCAATATGGCAGTTCAGGAAGCGGTGTCTGTGGTCCTAGATGCCGACCACAGAAACCAAAGCAAAGAGGTAAGAACAGAAACTGCTAACCCAATACTAAAATCTAATTTTCCTGAAAACACTTCTCCGACAAACTCAACATCTCTGCACAGCAAGCCGCACGTACTTCACATCACTATAACATACAAACTCATAACCATGCACAACAGCACATGGGAATCACTCAGACTCGAAAATCGCACCTAAATTAATCGAACGGTGCAAACCCTGAAACTGCCAACAGAACAACATATGTCACTTTCCTATTCCCACTGCAACATACTAACTGCTCCCACACCCTCCTTGTTTCACACCATCCTTTAAGATTTGCCAGAGCACCAGGGGACCACTCCGGTGGTGATAGTGCGCAGTACAAGTAACCTTTAACATTAACATCTAGAAATTGGAATCAGTAAACCAGTCAAACTAGAAGCAGCCAGACATTGACAAGTGAACAATCAAGTGACAGCAAAGCCCGATAATGACTAGATGGTCCTCAACTGATTTCTCTGCCTTTGATTTAACTACTGATGTGTCTTGTGGTTGTTCTAAAGTCAGTGTATCACACAATGTAAAGGGTGGTTTTATCTTACAGCAGAAGAGGACAAACTGGTCCTCGCTGCCTCTTGCAATGTATTTGTGATAACCAATTCTAAAGATATTTACAGTTGTTCATAACGGTTTACATTTCAGAGGGATCCTGATCTGGAATTGGGAATGTGTCTCTTACCTTGCCCATGCTCACTTTACTGCCTACGAAGGGGCAATACATAAATGTGTAGTTTCTCCTGTGTTACAGGCAACTGATTACCTTACACAGAGTTTTTGTTCCTCTGGACCAGTGGGCTGGCAAAAGTAGGGCAACCCGAAAAGGTAGTGACTACAATCGATCACGCATAAAAGAGCATAAGCGGTGATTCAAATTTTACTGTGACAGCACTTCAAATAATGACAGAAATGTCATTCCAGAGGGACACACATTTATTGAAAAACAAGTGTTTCCCCACAAAGCCCTGTACAAGGGGCATAGTGAAGGCTGCACAAGTCCCAATCATGGGTGCTTTACAAACATTTTTAAAGCCATGATAGATTACGTATCATATAGCCGAGTAAGAAGCTCCAACTATCAGGACACCGGAAGCAGGGTCACAATGTAATCCTTAAACCACACCAGAAAATAAATGGATGAAAGAAAAAAAAAAAAAACACAAAGTCTCTGCAGCTTTCTTCACAAATGTACAGTGCAGGTTTAAAGGGGTTACCAATGCCTATTGTGCTCCACCTCCGTGCTGAATCTCCTAGGCTTGTCACCTGGGTTCCTCAACTAGCATGTGGTATAAAAACAGCTCCTCAGCCGGGGTTAGCTCGAGTCAACGCGTGATCTACTCCTTAAGGTCTCTGGTCGGGGTCTAGTCACCATCACCACCTGGAATGCTGGCATCTTCCCAACTCCAAATCCATTTTGTTGAAAGGCTGCAAAGCACATTGTTCTTCCCACCTCTAGGACCTGCCTCATTCGTTGGACTAGCAGGTAAATAAACTTTGCTTCCTCTGTGCAACTCTTCCTCTCCTCCTTCTGCAGACTTCTTTGTACTGTCACCAAGCTTTTCCTAACTGTCGCCCTCGTCCTTGATACTTCTTCCAACCACCTCCTGTTTTCCAATCACCACTTATTTCCTCCAACCACCACCATTCTCCAGCTTTGGCTTTCAAACTCTCATCACCAACACTGAGTCTGCAGCTGCTAGGGAACTTGAGCTAGCCAAGAAGAGTAGCAGGAAGAGAACGTATGCCCAGACTAAGGAGGCCAACAACCACAATCATGCCCCAATCTCGGAGCTCTGCACAGTCCTGGCAGAGATGAAGCAAATGAAAGATGTCCTTTTGGGAAAAGTTGATGCAGTCAGCACTAAGCTTGACTTGGAAACTAGGATTGACACAATTGTGGCCAGGATATCTAGGAAGAGTGTGTGGGTTTAAGCATGGCGGAGGAAGCAACGGTCACACTGCAGGATACAGTTTGAAGACTCACCAAGGAGCTAAAAGCGATTGCAAAAAGGATCGAAGACCAAGGACGATGTTCTCACCCTAGCAATATTGACATTCTTGGAGCTGCAGAATCAGAACAGATTGAGATGCAGCAAGGCTGAAACACATGTCTGGTGCTGCTGATCTGACCCTCGTTCAGAGGAGAATTGCCTGGCATTTTGGTACTGGGCTGCACTTGTGGGTGGGACCAGAGATGAAGGATATTTTTCTCTGTGAAGGGTACAGGAAGCTAAAATCCTCCAGAGTGGGATACACCCCACAGAACAGGTTGCTTGAGCCATGTGTGTTCTCAACATATTTTCCTATACATGTAATTATATGTACAGATGCAACCGGGAAGGTGAAGCAGAACAGCAAATCATTTAAGCTTCAATGTCAAGTAGGCAGGGTTGCACGTATTCCCCCATTTATGTGGTAGAAATTGAACCAATGGAAAATATATGTGCCCAGACAGCTGAAAAGGGAATGTCACCAACAGGGTGACGATGATGGCGACCACATGTTCTCATGACATATTATACTTCAATAACCACAATGATGGACTGCAGCTAGCACTAGATACGATTCAATTCAGATCTATAGAAAACTGGGCTCCAATAGGCTAACGACCACATCAACTTTTTGTATCGTAATAAATCGGACAAAATACATCGTAATGTAATTGATGCACTGAATATGCTACAATCCAAAATTGTCAGATGGGATTCCACACTGATATCTAGGTCAGGCAGCATTACAATAGCAAAAATGATTTTCTCCCTACACTACTATTTTGAATGGATTGTGTCCTCCCAAGTATTCCGCATCTTTGATACATCGAAGTCTGCTTGCAGCTTGCTTGCTTGCTCTGTAATTTCTTTTTCATAGTGTCGTGCAGCGTCGTGTCTTGGTCTTCGACGGCCTCTGAAGCGTCCCTTGTGACGTTGAAATACGCGAGCTGACGTAACCTCAGTTCTGTTTGTCCGTATTGCTGCGTGCTTCTGCGCTATTCGCTTCAAGTCGATTTGATATTCGACATTTCCTCGACGCTGAAGACAGTTTTCAAACTGTGTGCAGACAGTGGGGCAAAAATGGGGCAAAAATGTCCATACCAAACCCCCTGTCTGTGGGGTTTCGGGATAGGCCCCAAGATGGACAACTGTGGCTCATATACGTTACCCCGTCCACATGAAATTCGTCCGCCGAATCAAGGGATGTGCACTCGCCCTGCACATCCCCCTCACCCCCCCGGAGAGAAAACATCCAAAACATCGGATGCCATCGAGGTCTGCTTCACGACGTTCATCTTCCTCTTCTTACAAGAAGAGTAAGAAACAGTGTCACAGATACTCGTCATTATCGTCTTCCTCTCCCGAAAAAGTATTGTTCCCTAAGAAGACTGACTCCTGCAGAATGGGAAAACTTTCGCTTAAAAATGCAGACATTTCAGGAGGCACGCTCCTCTGGGTGCCCCTTTCAAGGAGTCAGGGAAACAAAAGGAAGCCACCACTCCGCATCTGTGAAGACCAGAAGGGAGTCTCATGTGTCTCCCTCTTACGCTACACAGAGCCCGGGAAGAGAGGCTCCTCAACGCAAGTCTCGACACATAAGAAAAAGCCATTGTCTAGCCCACGAGACCAGCTTTTCCGTTGTCAAACCCTTCATTGAAGGTATCAAAACCAATGAGTTTGTTGCCCAAGCTTTTGAGGCATGTTATACATTTGAAGCCATCAAAGCAGTCAAAACCGTCGGCTCATTCACTTGCTGCTTCGAGGAAGTTGTTGAAACCCTCTGTGCCTTTGACACCATCGGAGCATTCGGTGCCTTTGAAGGCTGTGAAACCAATTGTTGAACCGACCAAGTCCTCCAAACCCCTTCCTTGAGCTGACTTTTTCAGGTTTATGGTTTCCATCTTCAAGGAAGATGAGGAGGATCAAGTTTCTTTTGGTTAGAAGTATGGGACACACAATGTTCCTGAAGAACTTATTTCACTAGCGTCCAAGATGCAAAATCTGGTGAAGACACTTAGAGACCAGCAGCTGGGAGACATCTCCTGAAATTGAGTTTGGTAACCCAGAAGTGGCTGGATATGCTGATCCTTCCTACAGATCAGTGATTTGTAAGGTAGCTGAATATCTGCAGTGGTCTAAACCCCTAGCTGATATAGAAACAAATGACCAGACTGATATTTTAGACAGTGGTAAAGTTTAGGAGGCTGTACTACCTTTTCATGCTGCCTTAAGGGGGAGGGTTATGGAAAACTGATGCCAGATTCTGTTCTCCATGTAAAACATTTTTTAAAAAGAATACAGAGGGGGCGTGGCTTGGAGCGCCATCGATGTGGTCGCTCCTCTGAGGCCGCCCGTGGGATGCCCGCCGCCGCCGTCAATTCCCGGTGGTTCTAAGCGGGTTTCCGTGTCGCCAATGCCATCTAAGGCGACCGGAACCGACATGGCACAACCTGGCCAAACATAACCTCGACCGAGGAGGCGTTCTACCAGAATTCAGCAGCCAAACTTCTCCCCCGTCTCCAGCCGAAGAAACCAAGATGGCCGCCAAGCCGGAACCCAGCAGCACACTCCGGACCTGGTGGTAACGGGGCCTTAGAGCGCCGGGGAGTTGGAGAGGGGGAGCGGACTCCAGCACAGAGCCATCCGATTCATACCAAGGCTGCCCGGAACGCACATGAGTGCATCCTCGGCTGCTGGGGCCTGAGTACCCGACGCACACTCCGAGGGACCAGGAGAGCGGGCTTCCACCCCTGCCCCCGCTACGCAGAACGAGTCGGGACCTCCGCTCAGCGACAGCCGACATCATTACAGAACCGCACACGGGAGGTTCACAGAGGGACCTGGGACCTCCATCAGCGAAGGAGCACCGATGGAGAATTGAGGAGGGGCGGGGAAGAAGCGAGAGAACTGCTTTCATCCAGAGAGGCCTCGAACGCGTGGGCCTCATTGCAGCGACATATCCCCCCCCACGCAACAGTCGGCCATCCTGCACCGCTCCCGACTCACTGAGACCCCCCCACACCAACGCTTCCTGGGGCGCCCCTGCCCACTCGCCCAGATCTGGACCAGAGAGGGGGTCGAGAGCGATACACACCCCGAGTGCAGCCTCCCACTGCCCTGGGCCCCGCTGCTACTCTTTCAATCAAGACCGCCCAATACGAGCAGCATGTCTAGGCAAACAAAGGTGAGCAAGGGCACAGATATCTCCGCCATGTTTACTGCACCGGAGAAACCCAAGAAACAAGATCCTCCTAAACTGACCCCACAGAAGCCACAAGAGGACAGGGGCGCCCTCGCTACCAAAGGAGACCTGATAGCTTTCATGGCGGATATTAAATCGGAGTTTCGCGCCTGCCTCTCGGAACTCACCGCTAAAGTTGAACATATGGACCAAAGGGTCACAGAAATCGAACAGAGGCTCGGAGAAATCGAGGACCATTCTCAGGACCACACTACCACGCTGGGGGAAGTGCAAAGATCCATCGATTCCCTGCACCACAAATGCGAGATCCTGGAGTTCAAACATGAAGACCTTGAAAATAGGGCATGTCGCAACAACCTCCGCATTCGGGGCGTCCCAACCTCTGTCCCCGACAGCAAGTTAGCGGATTACGTGGGAAGCTTCTTCGAGGCCCTACTCCCGGATCTGGACAAATCTCAGCTCCTGCTGGACCAGACCCACAGACTCCGCCCGCGCCGAGGGATAGATTCAGACCCCCCCCAGATGTTATTACCAGGGTCCACTTCTTTACAACCAAATAGGCAATATCAGCGATCAGTCGCCAAGGAGAAGAGATCACTTTTCAGAGCACCCCACTTCAAATATACCAGGACCTCTCACCACTTACTCTTCAGAAAAGAAGAGCACTCTGGCCTCTGGCAGTGTTCCTTGAGGAGCAACAGATCCATTACAGGTGGCTGTTTCCGACAGCTCTCCAGTTTACATATAAAGGCACCCTACGCCGAATCAGCCACCTGGAAGACGCAGAGAAAATCTTACATCCAGCCTTGCCCCGAGATCCTTCCACGCCAAACCCGGAGAGGACCGAGGACTCTGGACCGCCTCCCTCCCCAAAGCCCAAACGCACATCATGGTCGTCAACCCAGCGGAGCAACAGAAAGAGATGAACAAGGACGCTTCCACGGTCCCAGGTTCTGTCAGCAATTTAGCCTGGACGCAGGTGCCCTTACCTAAATTAGGACCCGCCACCTTTGTCTCGAACTAAGGAACCTTGAAGGCGGTTGCGACAGGCCATACCCATGGTTCATACCCACTCCAAGGATACTTTCCAACCTTTGTTCCTTGGAAACCCACAGTACACAATACGTGATGGGACAGTTGGCCCTGTTGGCCGAGGGTACGCCCGTACTTACAATGTCGGTCTACCCTCCAGTTAAAGTTGCGGCCCCCCGTTGGGGTTCCGCGTTAAAACCTAAAGTGCAGGATGATATCAAGAGATTCCCCGACAGACATGGCAGCTGAATCACCGCCCCACGACCCCCCCCCTAACCCAAGGAAAGGAGAGTGAGACTTCAGCCGACCTCCAGACGCTTCGGGTCCTCTCCCTGAATGTTAATGGCCTGAACTACCCTAACAAGCGAAAGGCAATTCTACTGAAATTCCGGGACAAAGACGCAGCGATAGCCATGCTCCAAGAGATTCACTTGCTGCCGGTAGATGTGACCCGGCTTCGTTCCCGGTTATTCCCGCTCCAATTCTTTGCCTCTGGCACAAACAAAAAAGGAGGTACGGCGATCCTCTTCAGGAAAGACTTGAACCCACAGATTCTGGAAACGAAAATCTGCCCAGAAGGCCGATTTACAGCGGTCAAATGCCTCCTAATGGGAGATCTATATACTCTTGTCTCGGTGTACGCCCCCAACACTGGACAATCACACTTCTATGACTCCTTGGGCACATCTCTCGCTAGCTTTGTGGAGGGCCAAACAATAGTCGGTGGGGACTTCAATGGGGTTCCCGACCCCACCAAAGACCGGTCACACCCCCCCCCCGACTCCAAGCGACTTCACCCAAGCACTTAGCCTCCTCCGATTCTTCAGGACCCTGGAGATAATAGACTCATGGCGGGTGTTCCACCCTGACGAAAAAGATTTCTCTTTTTACTCATTCGTCCATCGCACCTTTTCAAGGATCGACCTGTTCCTGAACTCCCCGCAAACTTTCCCCTCAGTCAAAGAAGTCTCCATCAGCACAAGAGCGATATCCGACCACGCCCCAGTGCTTTTGAAACTCCGGGTTCAGAACTCTAACCTCAATAACCCACGTAAATGGACGTTGTACGACCCAATCCTTAACGACATGGCTACCAGAGACAAGATCGCAACAGGAATAAGAAATTTCTTTAACGAAAATCCAGCCTCGGACACCTCGTTAGCGAACAACTGGGACGCCATGAAGGCAGTAATCAGGGGCTCCCTAATTGTCCAAGGTGCGGCCTACCACCGAGACAGGCGTCACACCCGGACGGCTCTCTGGTCCCCCAAAACGCAACGGATCATTCGTACGGCAAGGAAAAAACTGGAAGCCCACTATGCAGAACAAACCGCCCAACTAATGGCGAAGACCAAACAGTCATATTACGCGAAGGGTAACAAGGCGAACAAGTTCCTGGTGGCCAAGCTAGCCAAGCAGAGACGCATCAACGTGATCACTGGTCTGCGTGATCCCAACGGGGTCACACTATACTCAGAGCCCGAAAAGCAACGACTCGCAATAGATTATCTGACCCAAATCATGAAGGCAAATCCACGAAACTTATCACAACAGAAGGAATACCTGCAGCAGACAGCAGTGCCCCGTCTCTCCGACGCAGCGAGAGACGAACTGGAGGAGCTCATTACAGGGGAGGAAGTTGAGGAAGCCATCAAATCACTTAAAACACGGGCCCCTGGCCCAGATGGCTTTTCAACCAGGTTTTACAAACTATTCAGAGCACAACTGACCCCCCACCTGGTTACCCTATTCAACTCCTTCAGGGAAACGGGAGCAGTGACCCCATCAATGCAGGAATCAACCACCATCCTCCTGCCCAAACCTGGAAAAGATCCAAGAAGCATAACGTCCTACAGAACGATCGCACTTTTAAACATCGATGCGAACATATACTCAAAAATTCTAGCAACCCGCTTAAATCGCATCTTGCCGAAGATCATTCACCCGGACCAGGCAGGTTTCATCCTACACCGGACAGCAGGTGATAACATCCGGAGAACCCTGAACCTGGTGGACCTTGCCTCCCGGAACTCCCAAAAACTAGTCTTAGTGGCTCTCGACGCAGCTAAGGCGTTTGATAGGGTGGATTGGACATTCATGAGACACCCTATGGGCCTTCGGCTTCGGGTCAACTTTCCAAACGATGGTTCTAGCCAACTATAATAGCCCTAAAACTAGCCTGAGAATCAACGGACACAGCTCGGCTCCAATCCCCCTATCATGCGGAACCCGGCAAGGCTGTCCACCGTCACCCTTGCTTTTCGCACTCACCATGGAGCCCTTTGCACAAAAGATCAGGCGAAACGACCAAATCAAGGGCATACAAAGTGGCCCCACGCATCACAAAATCGCCCTATACGCGGACGACATTCTGCTCACGATCTTGGAGGCCCACTCATCTCTAAAACACGCGATACGAGAAATCGCCAGCTATGGCGAGGTCTCAGGCCTCACCATAAACTTCGATAAATCATCCGCCCGGGGTATCGGCCTCACCCCAACAGAACGGGAACCACTGACTAAGATGTGCCCGATAACATGGAAAAAAGAGCCATCCCCATCTATGGTCCACATCCCGGCTGACCCAAGAGACACATACAAAGCCAATTTCCCCCAACTCTTTAAAGAACTGGAAGGCGACTTGAAGCGCTGGGAGACCCAAGAAATCTCACTGCTCGGGCGCATCACTGCATGCAAGATGAACCTCCTTCCGAGGTTCCTATACGCCGGTGCCTCCCTACCAGTAGCGATCCCCACACCAACTCTTCGAGGGATCCAGAGAAAAATGCTGAACCTTATCTGGAAAGGTAAGAAAGCGAGAATCCCTCTCAGAACTATGCTGGGGAGTTCCAAACTGGGAGGATTGGGGGTCCCAGACTTGCAGGCCTACAGAGTGGCAGCTCAATTGGCACAGGTCCAGGCATGGCAAATTATGACAAACCGCCCTAGATGGGTAGAGTTGGAACAATCACGAGTGCCCCTACCCTTACGATTTCTACCACACATCCCGCCCCCCCCTCAAGACTCAATGGGGAGATCTCCTGCTATCAACCAAACACACCCTTAGCTCTTGGGACTGGGCGCTAAAACGAAAGGAGTGCCAAGAGGACTGAGCCCACGCTCCCCGGTCTTCCATAATCCAACGTTCGCACCGGGAACGAATCCTCACAATTTTCGTAACTGGATTAAGGGCGGACTGGAGACCATAGACCAGCTGTATATGGGGGATGGGGGAAGACCTCTCACATTCGCCCAATGCAAGGAGAAATTCCAACTCCAGGAAAGGGATAGATTCACCTACATTCAATTACGCCACTGGTGCTCACATCCCCAAACTCTGTAAGCAGCGCCACGCCCTCCTACTGCCCTAGAACTCACTCTGGGAGACCTTCCAACCCGCGGCAGAGTATCCAACCTATACAGGCGCTTCCTAAGTGACTTCCTGACCACAAAAACCCGCTGCATGGCCCAATGGGAGGCGGACCTGGGTCACCCAATAGAGGATCAAACCTGGGTGGACATATGGACCAGAACACACACCTCGTCCACCTGCATTACCAATAGGGAATGTGCGTACAAGATCACGCTGCGGTGGTACTACCCGCCCCTCAGACTTCACCATATGAACCCCCAGGTGGATCATTCTTGTTGGAGAGGATACGGCCACCCAGGCTCCTTCTTCCACATGTGGTGGGCTTGCCCAAAGGTCCAACAATTCTGGAAATCATGCCTGGGGTCCATCACACAAATTACCGGAACAACGATTCCCCTGGAACCAGAACCAGTTTTGCTGGGAGCTCCAATCCCCGGGACCAACTCGCGCTCCGGGACCAGAGCGAAACTACTAACTCACTGCCTACTAGCAGGGAAAACGGTGGTGGCCCGAGTTTGGAAAACCCCGGAAGGCCCTCACATAGCCCAATGGTGGACCAAACTTTGGGACATTCTGGTAGCGGAGAAGGTGACGGCAGCACAAGCGTGAACTCTCCATCGTTTCCAGAATATCTGGGCCCCAGTGCTGGAATTCGACCAGCACTTCCCCGCCCTGACCTATAAACCTACCAGGGCCTGCTGGATCCTGAAAAATCAAGAGATCCCTGAGGAAGATACATAGACGCTGAGGCGCAAACTGGACAGCCCAGGAGGGAAGATTCTGCCTACAATGCCTAAGGGACAGAGGGACCAAAGGGAGGAGGGAGGGAGGAAACTCAGGGGGGGGGGATAAAGGACTGGGGATCAACATGCCTAAATAGTCACTGCTTAGAATGTTTGTAATCGTCATCCTGCCTTGATTTAAAATAAACAAAGTTAAAAAAAAAAAAATACAGAACAGCTTCTGTGGACCCTCCTTTTCTTAACAGGCATCCAACACCAGAAAGCCTGGCTGTTCTATCGGCAATAGTTTCGTCCAAGCCCTCAGCTGACCCATCTTCACCTGCAGACAAAGAAGACAGGAACATTGACCCTCTGGGAAAGAGTGTTTAGTGCACAAAACCTGGCACTGAAATCGGCCAATGCTACAAGTGTCACAAAGTGTAATAAACACACCACAATAATAGTAGCAAATGCAGCAAACGATAGAAGCTGATATATTCCCCTGAAGCCTCTATCACCCAGTTTTCCAAAAGTAGAGAGTTCCGGTGATAGAAGTCCCAGGGAAACCATCAACGGGAAGAAAACCCTGTGGTACTCCCTTGCAGTGTTGATTGGGAGTGATGTTAGTTGTTAATGTCTGATGGTTTCTGTATCTTGCAGTGGGTTACGCATCAGGTAGAAGAATCCGAGCGTGAGAAGGCCCGCGCGCACTGGCGCGGGTGCCGCTTGTGGATTCAAGACCGGATCAGCGCAAGCTTGCAGGATTCCAGCAGGGATTGAGAATAGAGCCTCCTGACATTCTATATAGTGGGCAGAAGGCAGGTTTAGAAAAGGATTGAGAAAGAGTGAAAACAAAAGTGGAAAGCTACCGAAGGAGCAAAAACACAGAGCGTCTGAATGCTGTGGTAGCGACGCATCGTCTCCATGACAACTGCCGGTCTTCTACTCTTCCAGAAAAAAACTAATCCAATGGGGGACTGGAGATGCTATGCACGTAGCACGGGAAGCATGTAGTGCATTCAACGGCGCTCGGAACATCAGGAGCCATCTTGGCAGGAGCTGCGAAAATACAAATGATACGCCTCCAGTGCTGCCATACAGGGTTGTCGAAAGCGAGATGTGACAACAAGTTCCTTGGCTAAATACATTCACACCCTTTGGGGTGGTTGCTGCCCTTGCAGCAGAGCATATACCAGAGGGAGAGGAAAGGGAAGGCTTTTAAAGCCTTGTTCAAGAAAGAAAAGATGCTACGAGGCAGTCTTTGCAATCCAGCCTGGATACTGTGGATTTCATGAGTAGGTCCATAGCTGCAAGTACTGTGCTTTGGCGCATGTCATGGCTCAGAAAATCAGGTTTTTCTGCGGATGTCCGGGCACGTATACTAGACATGCCTTTTGATGGAACTTATCAGTTTGGAGAAAAGGCTAGCAACAGTCTGGAGAAGTTGCAGGCTTCTAGAGCAGCAGCTAAATCATTAGGGGCGGCAATCAGACCACCTCAATCTTCAGGTCAAAGATGCAGAGGACGTCCTTTTCATTTCTATCCCTCCATCTCTAGAGGAAGTGGACAGTTCTCACAAAGGAGTCAGAGGAAAGCTCCTTGTGGCGGGAGAGGAGGTAGAACCCCCCCCCCCCTACAACACCCGCAGAATTACCCTCAGCTGCAGCTGGAACAGCAAAATGACTCCCTCCCAGTCTGTGGTAGGAGGCAGACTGTCGCATCATCTCCGAAGTTGCGAAGCATAACTTTGGATGAATGGGTGCTACAAACCGTAGCAAACAGATACTGCCTTCCATTCCTAAAGAAACCTTCCGATTGCCCCCAAAAGCCAGATCTACCTTGGTTCCAGATCCGCTCTGCCAACAGGAGATTCTCATCCTGTTGGAGAAAGGTACAATAGAATTGGTACCTGCAGGGGAGATACACCAGGGTTGGTACTCTCCCTACTTCCAGATTCAAAAGGAAGACGGGCGGGCAGAGGAGCGTGACCCATCGTGGACTTGAGATGCTTGAACAAGTTCCTCAGGAAGGACATGTTCAAGATGTTTCACAGATCCTTCAGGCCCTTCAACTTTAGGATTGGTTTGTGTCATTGGACTTTCAGGATGCTTACTTTCATGTGCCAATCCATCGGAAGCACAGAAAATACCTGAGGTTCGTGGGTTGGCCGTTCTCATAAACAGTTTTGGGTTCTGCCATTTGGGCTCACTTCAGCCCACAGAGTCTTCACCAAGCTTAATGGCAGTGGTTGCAGCGAGCCTAAAGAGCGAAAGGCTTCGCATCTACCCCTACCTGGATGACTGGTTGATCAGGGCTTGTTCTCCAGAACAGTCTCAGTCATCTCAGTCGCACCTGCCACTTCCGCCACGAGCAGGGCTTCTCCCTGAACTTCAAGAAGTCCCACTTGACACCTTCAATTTATTGGAGCAGTCCTGGATTCAGCCTCGGGAAAAGCTTTGCCACCTGAGTTAGGAGCTCAACATCTCTTGCAGATGGTTCAAAAATTCCACAATACCCAACAACTTCCGGCTTAAGACTTCCTATGGTTGCTCGGCCTCATGGCATCCTGCATATTTCTGGTGCCGAGACCCAGTCTGAGAATGAGATCCCTTCAGTGGACTCTCGGATCCCAATGGTCTCAATTCTCCAGAAGAAACACAGACCTTTCCAGGTCACGACAAAGGGTGTCCAGGAACTTCTGTGGTGGACCAGCCGAGAGAATGCGATGAGAGGAGAACCCTTTTGGCAACCATGGCCGGAGACGACAGTTGACACAGATGCCTCCCTCACAGGAAGGGCAACGCCCAGGAAATATCTTTTAATAGGTCAACACTGGTCTCAGATGGAGTACAGACTCCATTGCAACCTATTAAAGCCGAGGGCAATCAGACTAGCACTGATGGTGTTCCTGCCCTCAATTCAGGCGAAGAGTACTGATAATTATTGATAATACAGTGGCAATGCACTACCTCAACAAAAGAGGGGGCGTAGGGTCACTGCCCCTGTGCAGAGGCGCAACACAGCTCTGGTTCTGGGCACCAAGAGAAGGAATCATTCTTCTGGCAGTTCATCTAGCCAGAGAAAAGAACACGGCAGCAGACGCTCTGAGCAGGCAGAGTACAATCTCCCTTGAGTGGGAGTTTACGCAGGAAGTCATTGTGGAGATCTTTGCCCTCAAGTGGATCTGTTCGCGACCAGTGTCAGCCGAAGTGCAAGCTGTTCTGCTCCAGGGAATTTCCCCAAAAAGGAGCTCTGGGGGATGAGTTTGTGGTAGACTGGGAGCTTCCAATTCTGTGCACGTTTCCGCCAGTCCACATCATTCCTCATGTCATCAGGAGGTTGAGGAAGTTCGGGAAAACCATGATCCTCATTGCTCCGGATTGGGCAAGGAAAACATGTTACCCGGACCTTCTGGAAATGGCCATCTGCCATCCAATTCGTCTTCCCTAAGGAGAGAACCTACTCTCGCAAGAGGAAGGTCGCATTTTTCACCCAGAGATCAGGACTCTCAATCTTCAGACCTGGTGTCTGATAGGGTGAGATATAGGGATTGGGACGTGATGGAGGTGTTGATTTCAGCTAGAAGACCAGCAACTGTACCGCTGCCGTTGGAATCAGTATTGCAGCTGGCGCAAGGAAAAGAAACCTGATCCTTTCACAAGTAAACTTCCCCATGTTCCATCTTTATTGCGCCACTTGACCCAATCTGGGTTACAAGTGGCCACAGTGATGGGGTACTTAGTGGCACTGTCAATCTTTAAAAGATCTCTGGATGAGTGGTCAAATTTAAGTACCGATTGTGGTACAATTTCTTAAGGGCCTAACAAATTTGGTCCCACCTACTCCCTTCATCGTGCCATCATGGGACTTGAATCTAGTACTAAGATGTCTTATGGGAGCTCCTTTTGACCCACTAAATTTTGTCTCAAGAATGCTCACGTCTGCCAGTAGGGTAAGTGAGCTTCAAGCTCTATCTTCCAAACCACATTTCACTTCTTTTTTCCAAGGACAAGGTAGTACTGAGAGTTCGATCATCATTTCTGCCGGAAGTTGTGTCAGTTTCACCTTGTACAACGTATAGTGTTGCCAACTTTTTAACCACCTCCTTACCTGTCAAAAGAGGCGGAGAGGCTTCATCATCTGGACCCATAACTGGTATTTAGTTACATCATCACACGGACAGCAAATGTACGTCAGGAGGACCAGCTCTTCATTGGTTACGCTGGACAAATATTAGGCTTGGCGGTCACAAATCAATCTCTAGATTTATTGTCATGTGCATAACAGAATGCCATTTTGTGGCAGGCAAAGATTCACCCGAATGTTTTTGGGTGCATTCCACCAGAGGGGTGGCAGCTTCTTCAGCTCTGGAAAAACGTGTGCCAGGGCAAGACAATTGCAGAGCAGCAACCTGGTCGTTACTTCATATGTTCAGTACATTTTACTATGTAGATTATCATGAGAGGAAGCCAAATTTGGCAAAGCTGTCCTCCATAATATTAACAAATAAGAACATTCTTTGCAACCTCCCCCTAAAACAAACTGCATTGGGAGTCATCAAAGATGAGGAATACTTAGGAGGACAATCCATTCGAAGAACAAGTTACTTACCCCCAGGTAACGTTAATTCGACAAGATGTTCCACCCACGTATTCCTCACTGCCCACCAATCCATCCCCTCTTACTTGCCTAGAACGTCCATGACTTACACCTTCCTTTCTCGCAAAGTCAAGATTGTCTGCGTGCATTCTTCATATACCACTGTCGACGTCACAAGGGACGATACGGAGGCCATTGAAGACCAAGACTCGACGCTGCAGGGTGTATATAACAAAGATGAGAAATATGTGGGAGGAATATCCAGACGAAAGAACGCTACTACTGGTAATTTACTTGTTAATGTATTTGCTCATATTCTCTGCAGCATCTGCAAGCAAATATTTATCAGAGGCAAACCTCAGATACCGGATTTAGGGAGGTTAAACCTCCAAAATAGTGATGCAGATGATCAACCCAGCAGGTCTAACTTTTGGGAATGGCAGTGCAAGATGTACATGCATGTTAACTGGCAGAGCAGCTGGGGCAGCGGTGGGGTCAAACAACGGGTGCTTACAACCGCATTTCATCATGGAAAAGAAACAATGTACCTCATCCACAAGCAATGAATACAAATTCCCATATACTCGGAAGAGCAACAGCTGGAACCCAGCACTCTATATCATTAAAGCCCGGATTTCTACATGGAAATATGTGAAAATAGTGAAATAATATTCTTTTCTCACCAATATTGAGCAAGCAAAGCTATAATGTGGATCTATTCCACTGTGACAAATCTAAGGAAATTCCCAAGGAGGACCCACCCCTTATGGCACTAGGAAGATGAGCCTGCTATGCAAAACACTCCCTACGGAACTGGGAAAGCGGAACTTCACTGGAGAGGTGGCCACGCCCACCATACGGGACAAGGCATCTCCCATCAGAGCAGCTACTGTACCTGTCTGTTATTCAGACTCCCAGGTATTGGTTGGATATATGGCAGTTCTGCAGTATCCTAAATGTGCATGGACCTTAAAAAGGGGCTGGCTTGGTTTCTGACCCACTTCTGCCGACGCCCCTACCTGAAGCATAGGACCAATGACATATCCTTTTGCTTTCTACAAACTTAAAAGACTCAAGGTCCATGCAGTCAGGGAGAGAGCCAGCCGGGCGGTGAAACCCAGCAACCTACGCAGGAGTGCAGAAGAAGGGACATATCCCTTCCAAGACCCTGGAGGCAGGACCATGTTGTAGGGGTGGTGGGAAGATTACCCGCAGAATGCTGCCAAGCCCAGGGAGAAGGTGGAGAGTCCAGAGCTGGCTACCCGACGGAAGACCAAAACGCTCCAGAAGCAACCCAGACACCAATGCCCTGTCTGTTGTCAACAGGAGGAACAGAGGTTAAAGATCAGACTACAGGGGCATCAGATATACGGTTCTGCAGCACCTGGAAAAGCCACATGAAAACAGGTACGTGGCTGGCCGGAGGAAGCGGAAGGAGGGCAGAGAGATTGCGAAGAAGTCCACGAGGGGCTGACACGGAGAATAACCCACAAGGTGCGAAAGCAACCCAAGGTCTGAGAGGCCGGAAAGCTCATGAGCAACTGCCAGTGAGAATACAGTATGAGGGGGGTGAACGGAATCAAAGCATCACAAGACCTGAGAGGCCAGAAAGGACACAAGGGACTGACACTGACTACCCCACGAGGAGATGAATGCAACCAAAGCATCCAAAGGCCTGAGAGGCCAGAAATTCCACGAGTGGCTGACACATACCCCACAACAGGGTGAAAGTAACCCAAGAATCCAAAGGCATAAGAAGCCAGCAAGCGGACACTGGGGCGACACTGAGAATGCCCCACGAAGGGGTGAAAGCACACCAAGAAAGCAAGGGCCTGAGAGCTCAACGCAAGCTGCCAGATATGAAGACAATACCATGGGTGAACAAGAGAATCATTGTGATTGTCAAATAACGCAAGGTCAAGAGCACCAGCCACTATCTGGAAAGGAACCTTTTGAACTTCTGAGACAGACTGCATGAACACCCCTGAGTAATAAACTCCAGGAGGAGAGAAAGACAGGCAGGACCCAACTTTGAACTCCATCTGCAGGCGGGGCCTGAGTGAGAGAGAGAAAGAAAGTTACAACTGTATGAAGGTCAGAAAGCAGGCACCGGCAGCCAAGTAAACTGGGAGTCAACTTACTTAGGCCAACTTATATTGTTTAGTTGTAGTGGTCGGGTGAGCGTAGGATAGAATAGGTTTTGGACAGAGGACATCCTGACGAGCACCAATTTATTTTCTTTGAAGTTAAGGACACATGTTAGTTATAGGGTTAGTGATGTTTCCTTTCTCTTTAATAAAATGTCTTCTTGCCCGTCGCCCATGTCTGACTTATCACACCACGAAGCGTGACCTTCAAATATGCCCTACTTGGAGCCTGTACAAGGGAGGGATTGGATGATTTACCAATTGCTCCAGCCACCACACCATTGTTGCACGGTTACCTTCAGTGGGTTCTATCCAGCTGATTAACAATATGCAATGAGAGTACAGATGCTATGTCTGCTTAGCTTACAAAAGCTACGCAGAAATGGAAAGAGGAGCTTGGCTCGCCTATATGTGAAGCAACAGCATGTGAGAAGTGTGTAAAGTGTTTCTAAATGTACAATATCCCATAATACACTGAGATACGATACTTAACAGATGCTAGAGCGAGAACTCGTTGCACTCATGTTGAATGCTTGGAATGTGACGATAAATCAAGGTTCCTATCTGCACAAGTTCTGGAGCTGTTCAGCTGTAACTGCATTTTGTCACAAGGCAATGGTAGGCAAGATCACACTAGTAGTGGGAAAACAAATCGGAAGGATGCCCTAAAAGTTCAACTGAAGTTGAACTCCCAAAAATGGTTCTAACAGGTTATGAGCTAAACAATATCCCATGCAATACTTTGCAGCGACAAAGCAAAACAGGGGTGGAAGGGGGAAAACTGCTGAGTAAGCACTTTCCCATGCAGTGTGTTTGAACACCCTCAATTAGAAAGGTAAAATATTAATTCTTAAAATGGAACAATCCGTTATCTCCCATTAACTATAGCCACAGCATACATCCTAAATATGTGGCATTTCGGGTATTGGCTATGTTTTAAAGTGCCTTTTGCATTATGGTCAGAACGTTCTTTACTTTTTTGCATTTTATTTGTATAGCGCTTTACGCCAAAGCACTTCACAAAGTAATTACGGTACAAAATAAGTGATACTAACAAAACTTTAAAAGAAGGAATATTATGATGAAATAAGGTAGTCTGAGCCGAAAGCGAAACAAAGAGGACGAGAGCTAACAGAGAATGGGGGAGCGCATTCCAATGGAGTGGTGCAAGTAAAGAAAAAAAAGCAAAGCGAGAAGAGGCACAGGGAGGGCAAGGGACAGTGAGGAGGATTAGCGATTCGAAGCAAGGGAGACAGAGTAGTGTATCAGAGGTCTTCCAATCCCACCGTATAAAAATCATGATAAAAAAAGGAGCACACACCGGGCAAGAAGCAACCTTGTTTATTACAGCTTGGCAAACACAAAATCAGTGGACTGGAACTGATACAAATACAATGGTCAAGGCATTAGAAACTGTTGCAGCTCAAAATCTTCATACTTTCCATGTTTCCCAAGGAACTCATTAGCTAAACTACATCATATCCTTAGAACAAACGTATGTTAGTAGAATGTGACTGGAGCCAAGAGATCAACAGTATCCCAACTCATTGCCTCCCCATGTGGCGCGACATTGCTCCTCACCCCTCCTGGGAAGAGTTTGCAATTGGTAGAGTAACATTTGTGCTGAACGCTGGGACTTCTGTTCAGCTTCACAGAACCACCTGCCAACAGGCACTCGTAGCTATGTGAACGGTTCTCTGGCTCAAGTACACTTCCCCTCCCTGAGAGCCTGTAGGATTGGCTTGACACCCTGTCATCACCCAGTGTTGTCTTGGCTGTTTCAGTCTGCCCGTGACACGCAGCTTGAGCTCCTTCACCCTCCTCCCTAACCCATGGTGCACTGATCATGTGTTCAGAGCATGTTTCCTGGGGGCATGCCTGCTTAATGTGTTTACCTGGGATTTTTCCCTTTCTCGTAATGAATGTAAAAAAGCTCCCTGGGCTGATGGCATACACAGTACATCCTGTAAGGAAGGCATGGCATCAGCAGTACGATAAACACAAACGATCACAGTTCAAGAGTGTTCATTGAAATTCTGTTGGGTTTGAAAAACACCCATCTAATCCTAAATCTAAAGATGGGAGCAAGCTACGACCATCAAAAAATAATAATGCAGTCCTAGTGGTGCCTTGTCAAAATAAAAGGGCCTATACTAATAAACCTATTGTCAATCCTTACCTCTAAATACAAATAGTGTGAGAAACCGTGTTATGTAAAAGAAAAAAAGTGTCACAAATTCATGTCAGGATATTCAATCAGTAGGCTTCCCTTCCCCCACGTTTTTAGCACGGGACAAGGTGGCACACAAGCTTACCACAATCCCTGGCTTCTCTAGCACGAGGGTGCAGCTCAAAACTTCATCATGGCCTTCTGTGCAAAAGTCTCTTTGCCATTCAAAGCCTCTTCTTTCAGAGGGTCCGATGCAACAACAAACAAAGTTCCTTTCCTTTTGTATTTCACATATACACAATTTTCTTAGGTGTTTTACTATCCACCTCAGATCCCCCTCGCCGTGCTCAGATCCACTTTGACATCAAATCTTCAATCCCTCTACCTTTGCCGGGCTCGGAACAACTTTAATCTACTTTGCCATAAACTTCATCAACATTGAAGACTTTCGACAGTTCGCAGGATTTAGCTTGAACCGTCGCAGGACCATTTCGATTCACAAATCTTTGCCAGTTTTTCACTTTTGTTAACTCTCAACTGGATACCCTACAGAGACTTTCGATTGAGCACACATGAGGTGCCGGACTACTCTGTCAACCGTATTGTATCTTGGTTTCAAAGTTCAATCGCTCATCTGCCGTTCAACTTCTCTCGCATTGGTTATCGCACGTGTTTCAAAGGTTTCCGTTTCAACGCTCGCCACACAATGTTTATGCTTGCAACCCTTGGCTTCAACACAGATCAGTCCTATATCTATCTCCCCAACTCACCGGCTGTGTTGATTTCACAAACGCTGCTTTGTTGTTGGAGTTGGTACCACAGCAGCTGGCGATTCTCCCCGCTTTGATTATCGACACAGGAGAGCCCCGAGTACCTCAGACACAATACAGGATTCTTCAGCTGAGTTTCCTGGTCTTAAGTTTTCTATTTTCGAGGTTTCATGAAGGCAATGGTTCCTTGTCGAAAAAGGTCAAGGGAACTTCCTTCCTTGCAATCCCCTTCTGTTGTGCCGTCTTTCTCCTCTTGTTAAACTGCTATCTTGGAACTGCTGTTTCCTTGTGTGCTTTGCCCCGCTCAAAGTGTGCTCTCGTGCTCCGCCTTTTATCCGTGTGAGGAAATGTAATGGAAGTCAGGTCTGTGTGATGGTCAGTAATTGCCTGTCCTTGCCTGACCATTGTATTGGAACACGTCAGGTCAATGACTCAGGTGTTAGTCCGTTTTCTCTCACAACGAGCTCTCTGAGAAAGTGTTTGTGTTGTAAAGGGGGGGATTGAGTTCCTAAATATCCCACCAGGTAGGATGGGGTAAAGGTGTTACAGGGAAGGGGATGTCACGTCTCACCATCAGGTGTCCCACTGCCCGAAGACCCCTCACGCAGTTGATCCTCCTGCACTAGTCCACCGCCAGGAACCGATTCCGAAAGCGATGGCCGTGTCCTGGCCAAATGGATGACAGATCCTCAGGGACTAGTGGGTAAGACACCTTCTGGTTTCTCACAATCCCTACCCCTGCATTTTCCCCATGAGGCCTTTTTTCATGGTGTCACTGCAATTCGTTCATGTAGCTCAATTTTATTTGCTGTCATTATGTAACTTGCGGTTCTATTACAGTCGCACCGGCCGATGATTCACCGACTGACACAGATGGCAACGAGCACAGGGACAGTTATTTGTACATTGCTGCCACTCAATCTGGAACCCAGGCAAATAAGTCGAGCCAGGTGTTTGACGTGGTATCCTGCGTCTCTTCTCATTCTTTTATGTATGGTTCGTATTTCCTCGACAGCTTCCGTAAGTATCCCATTGGCTGTATCGTGAGCAGGTATTGCTGTGCAACATGTGCTCCTGATCTTGTGGCACACGCCGCCTTCCATAGCAGTCATAAGGTCCAACAAGTAATTATTCTGTAGGGCCACCAGACGCAAATCACAGAGCTCTTCTCAAACTGCGTTCAGTACTTTTTCGGTAGCATTAGCCAATTGAAGCAGCCCGTAGCGCGTCATTTCAATCCATTGTGCGTTAGCGGCTGTTTGCACCCCGGGAATTAGGAGTAAGCTGAAAAACATGAACGCTTTGCTGAAGAGTCTGAAATATGGTGGGATAGCGTCCAAGCTCTGGGCATATTCTGCTGATATGGGATTGCTTGCTCTCTTCCACCTTGTTATCTTTAGTTCTCGTGTCTTTATTGGCCCTTTTGAGTTATTCTTCAATTTCTGAGCGGATAACTCATCATATGGCATCAAATCTGCACGGGTACCACCAATGCAGGGCTGTGGAGGGTCACGAGTGCACATACTGATCACCAATCTGGTGGTAGCTGGGTGTATGCTCTTGTCCCACAGGTCCACCATAAGTCTATCACGGCTGCTGTCCATTATTGCAACGCTGCGATACTCTTCATCGTCCCGCAGCTGGTGTTCATCCCCAGCACCACCATCCCCTTTGCTCTGAAACAAAGAATTTATATATACTGGGCGATGTCTTTCATCTATCCATGATAATGCATGTACATTGGCATCCCATATTCTCCTACACCCGGCATCTATTTTCTTCACCACTTTCTCTTCAGACCCCCACCAACCTTTCTGCGCAGCATTGCACCATGCCCCTTTCCCATTTTCAATTGTGGTACACCAAACCCTATATTCGCATTAAGGGCCTGTTGTGGCACCATGGTATAGCATGTCCTGTTGAATTCATACAGAATATTCTCTTGTGGGCAATGTCACATGTTTTCCCCTCTGTGCCCAGGGACATGTACATCAGACATCCCCCTTCCTCTACTGTCACCTCTTGTGTCAAGAATTGTTTCGGTGTCACTGCGAGGTGTGGGATGAGTGAGTATATATAGCATATGCCATTGGTGCTCACCCTCTAGATCGCTTTATACCATACATTTTCAGATGTGCGGTCCCCTTCTTGCTCAAGAGCACTGTAGAATACTAGATATACTTCTTTTGGTGCATGTCTCCTTTCCATCATCAACAGGCTTAACCGTACTACCCCAATACATTAGGAACCGGAAGAGGAGACAGAAAAAGAACAATCCAACCCCTATTACATTTACATCAAGTTTCGTTCTTCTCCCATTTCCACTAGTAATGTCTTGCCCATCTTCTCCTTCATGTATGGGCCTTCTATAGAGTCTTATAGCAGAGTCAATGATAATGGGTTTATACTTCCCATTAGGTGAGGCTTCTCCGTTGTCTTTCTGTTGTGCTGCTGTTGCCTTTGCCAACGTCAGTTATATGAATCCATGTCCTCCTTCCCTTCATCTTCACCGCTGTTGGAGTTCCGTAGACCACTTCAAATGGACCACAAAACCTTGGCTCGATCAACTGCCTTACAACATTGCGGACGAGAACTCTCCCGGGATAGAGAGGCTGTGCTAGCAGAAAGTCCTCCTCTTGGTGGCCACTTGTGTGGTCTTCAACGTTGGTCGGTGTTAAGCTCACCTGGTATCCACAGGGACTCCACCCAGCCGGGTTAATAGCTGGTATGCTTCTCAGCTTTGCCCTCATGTGGTCTGCGGGGAAGGTTCTGCCTGAAAATACAGGACGACTGTGTTCAAGACTGACCGACTGGGGTAAGTATCCTCCTTCCATCCCCGTATGATTTCAGTCCCTCTGGCGCCCTCTCCTCACATTGTGGTAGAATTAGGTGTGCTCTCTGTCCTGCCTTCTTTGCAGGGGCGCGGTGTCTTTCATGGGCGAGTGCGGTCCAGTTACTTTACTGACGCTGGCCCGTTTGATATTGTTCAGGTAGGTCTTATTGCTGTTCTTTAGTTTTGTTGCTATCCTGCATGCCTTTCTTTGTTTAAAATGTCTCTTTTTTCTCCCTTAGGTATGTGGAGCTTCAGCGCGGTGAACTGGCTTGGTTGAGCCCTGCTGGTAAATGATGGTGCATTAAGAGCGCTATGATGCGGTAAGTAAGCGCTATGCGTAGCACTGCGAAGTCTTGCCTTTGCTAACCTGTGTTTTCGTTCGTTGTAGGTCGCGGTGTTCTTCAGCGCGAGTGGAATGTGCAGAGTGGTGCCAGCCGAGAGACGACCAGCCAGGTAAGCCTTTTGACCAGTTCGTAATTTGTAAATGTGTCTACTGCTTTCTTTAATGTTGCCTCTATCTTCCTCTTTCAGGTCGTTCTGTCTGGGAGGCGAGCAGATTGGAGGAAGCTGTTCTCAGTAGCTGAGTGTGTTTAAAGATGAAGACTGCAGGTAAAATGCTGCTGCTAATGATGTTCCTTTTGTCTCCTTGCAGGTTCTGCTTGTCCGAGGGAGTAGCTGGACACGGTGAGCGTCACGTTGCAAGCTGCAAAGTAAAGCGAAGCGTGTTGTCTTCGCTCGGGTGTGGTTTAAATAGCCCCAACAAAATAGTCCAGGTAAAGCGTCTCTAGGCTGCCACACCCAAAACACTAGACCGCATAGCTTGGTTCTTAGGCACCAAGCTATGTGGATGCCTCCATGTTGGCTGAAAATACAATAAAGTAGTTCCCAAGCACATTGTTTTTCATGGTGTATGAGCCTGGCACCATAGGCGCCAGAACTGGCCCCATGAGGGCTTTTGAAGAGGATGCCAGGCTCTAGAGGCCTGAGTCTTGACGCCACCTGGCCAATGGGTTTGCCAGAGGGGGTTTTGGCCGAGGGTTGTGACAGCCGGCCGTCATGTAGGTTGCTGAACCTGGGGAGATGCATTTAAGAACATGTGTAATTTCCGTTAGATAATTTGTCGTTTTGTCTGAGGATTTCTGAGCTAGGGTTAGCATCCGAAAGTGAACGTGCACGAGGGACAGGTGCATGCACCCTCTCAACCGTTACAATTTCGTGCTGAGTCAAATGATGACTGCACGGGGTGAGTTGCGATGGGTAAAAAGTGCAAGGTGGAGGCAAGAAAGACAGTTTTGGCGCAGAGAAGAAGTTAGGTAAGTAAGCCATTGAGCCCTTCAACAATCCTGTTCGCCTATGGCCGGTACACACTGCAAAGCTTGCGTTTCATCCCCAAGAGGTGCGTAATCTCTTCAAAAAGGTTGTTGGTGAAATGCTGGCCATTGTCCGATCTCATCTCTTCACATACTCCCCCCAACCCCACCTGGGAAACACTTCCCTTACCAAGAATTTGGCCGCAGATTTTGTGTTCTTTGCACAGGGCCCAGCCTTACGCCAGCGTGAAAAGAGACAGACAACACCACCAATTAGGTATTTACAAGACGAGAATCTTTCTTGCATATCAACATGCAAGTGCCGGAAGGGCCCCTCGGGTCGCGGTATCGTTCCCCGGATGGTTTTTAATGTATGATCAGACAGAAACTCGTGCCTGACCACACAGTTCACCATATACTCGTCACTCGCTCATGCAGAGGTGTACATACCATCCCTCATTTATCTCACCTGCATGGGTCAGAAAATGCAATTGCTCGTGAGCCAAGTTCAGCAATTTCCGAGGCATAACTAGTTTGCCCGTGCTACTCTGCTTCCATATTAAATCTGTTGGAGAAAGGGAACATCTTCTTTGTATCTACAAGTCCTTGTCTTCTTTCGGGCCTCTCCTTGTAATTATTATCTGAACAGTTGGTGTCACATTAACATTTTCCTCCTCCTCTCTTTCCTGCCCATACTCTTTTTCCCTATGGGTAGAGTACCCTGATTTTCTCTGGTTAAGTATGCTGCTGTTTTGGCTGCTCGGTCAGCCATTTCATTCCCCAAAGATATTTGGTCTTGTCCACCTGTATGGGCTGCACATTTTATTAGTGCCACCTCCACCGGGGCTTTTAGTGCCTTTTAGCATCTCTATCAACTACCCAAGTGATTTGGCATGTACCGGTGTCCCATTACTTCTAATGAAACCCCTCCTTTCCCATCTGGCCAACACGGAACATATAGTAGAGGTTACGTAGGTAGAGTCGGAAAATATGTTTGCTGCTTGTCCCTCCATCATGTTTAATGCACTTACCATTTCAAATAGCTCTGCCGCGTGTGCTTAATATAGTGATGGTAATCGCACCAGAGATGCCATTACATATTTCCAGTTATTTAGCATACTACAGCTGCTCCTGTAGGTCTCCTGCCAGTATCGGGGTCTATACTTGATGACCCGTCAAAATATACCATGTCTGCGCCTTCTATTGCTTCTTCCTTAACATATATGTCTCCATCCATCCGATCCATACGTGCTGGACAATCATGCATATACTCCCCTTCTGCTGCGGGTTCCGCTACAAATGTTCCTGGATTGACCACAGGACGCCTCACTACCTCTATGGCTGGGTTTGTTAGTATCACCTTGTACACCGATGCCCTCAGTGTCATTAGGGTGCTTTTTGATTTTTCCATAACAGCAAATGCTCGACATACAGAACTGCGTGGCAGCCCATCGGGATTATCACCGCCTTTTCTATTGCAAACGGTGCAGCTGCGAGCACTTGTTTGCAAGAAAAATGTCACTGCATTTCTGGGTCCAAAAGGCCACTCTAGTAGGCCAACGGTTTGTGCCCCTGTGGTTTCTTTTGCGTAAAGACAGTGGTCATTACTGAACCAGCCGATGGGGGGTGGAAGGGAGTGGAATTGCTCTCTATAGTTAGGAGTGCGCCAGTCCTGGTGCATGTGCTAATGCTTCTTTAAGTTCTGTAAAATGTTCTCTCATTTCAGATGCGCATTTTAACTCCCTGTTCTCTTTCTGAGCTTCTTTTGGGGCCTGCAGGAAGCGTTTGGTGTATGTCAAGTAGTCAAAAACCCATGCCCTGCAATATTTACACAACCCCAGGAATTTCCTTTACTGTGCGTGGCTATGCTGTCGAGTGAATTGCCTCCAACCGCTCTCGTGTCATACTGCGCCCTTCAATGGATCTTATTTGCCCCAGGTCCCCTACTTCCTCCCGACAGTATTGTAGTTTTCCCTTATCCACCTTGTACTCTTTCTCTGCCGGTAATGTCAGCAGATGCACTGAGTCCACCCTCCACTCTTCCTCATTCTGACTGCATACCAACAAATCATCAACATATTGGATCACTGTGCTTGACATTTGTAAATTGCTCAGGTCCATTTGGATCATTCTATTGAAAATACTTGGTGATTTGCAGTACCTCTGGGGCAGTCCCATGTGTTTGAATCTTGTTCCCGGATTGGGGTGCAATTAAATGAAAAAGAAGGCATTCTTCAAGTCAATGACTGTGAGGTACCTTGCCTGTGTTGGGATGTTACACAATATTGTGGCAGGGTTTGGCACTACAGGAAATTTGGCCTCAACAACATTGTTAAGGGGGCGTAAATCTTGTATGACTCTCCAGGACCCACCCTTGGATTTCATTATCGCGTATATGACCGTGTTAAATGGTGAAAAAGAACTTTGTAGGATACCCTGCTCCCAGAAGGCATGCAAGGTCAATTATATTCCCTCATCCGCTTCTCTATACAATGGATATTGTTTAGCTCGGCGAAGTAGTGCTGCCTCCTTCCGTTTTATGTTCACCGCCCCCACTCCTTTTAGTACCCCTACGTCATGGGGCCCCTTGGTCTATAATTTTTCAGAGACCTTGAGCTCTTCATCTGTATGGATACTCCTCTTCATCACTTTTACTGTGTTATTGTAGTTGTAATCCCATCTCTCCCTCTTTGACGGAGAACAGCTGTTCTTCGTTACTCCCCTTTTCGTTAATGTTGGGTCGATGCAGAGGAATGTGCGCCATTGCATATTGTAATTGTCTGTCCCACACAGGATCACCAAGTCCTTACGCACTATTACCCCCTCTAACTGTAGCACGAGTGTGGTGTCTTTCATGCCATCCCTTTGACACTGTAGTCCGAACAAGAATTCCGATGCCAGTCGGAACACCTTCCCTTGTATTCCCGCAACCCATCCCAGCAGTATCTCCACTACGTACATAAACATGCTCAGGTACATAGGTTGGTCTTGCAATGTGCTTTAAGGGTGTGCTGCTAACAAGAGCACAGCCACTCCAGTGTAAGACGTCTGGCTGAGTAAATCTTTCCCTAGTATGTTGATGGTGATGGGAGTGTCTTTGGAGTACAATAGTGGAACTACAGTGTGTTGTATCCCTATTAGTGGCCAATCTTGTGAGTGGAATTGCAAACACCGCTCCAGGGAAGCCTTGTGTGTCCATGACCTTGTTCGATAATGGGAATCCTTCCTCTCATATACAGGATTTTGTTGCACTTGTGAATGAGAAAATAAAATTCCCTGGGTCCAATTTTCACTGCTACCTCAGGTTCCTTGTCAGGGCCATCAGTTACTGCTAAGCCTGGACACATTGGAGCCCTCTGTGGGACCCCCTATTGTTGCGTGTTGCCCTAAGGGTTAGGGGTTCCCCCTCCAGCACTTACCCTGGTGTAATGGGGTACCACATTCTGGACAATCGGCACCGTATTCCCTGCGGCTACTGTTGAGGTCTGTGCTGTAGCGGAGGTCCCCACTCCCTCCTCTATGGATTCCCCCAGGTACCTGTGGTGCTCCCTGCTGCAAGGATATCTGTCCCTGCTGTATTGGGGCTATGTGAGGCTGCATCTGCTGCCACTGCAGTGGCATGACCCCTCCTTGCCGTTGTGCCATCTGTATTGCCTGTGCTTGTTGTGCAAAAGGAAAAGTGCGTGCAACATGCCCCATGTTTTGGCATGTGAAACAGGTGCCAAAGACCCTGTATTCTACCACTCTATATCCTCCCCTTCTGCATTGCTGGTATGCTCTCCCCATGGGGAAGAACCCCTGTGCATACAACTCCCCTGCAGCGACATTCCAAACGGCAGCATATACTGCGGCGGCACATAACCCCCTGGTTGTGACGTGTGTCCTATGAGAAACCCTCTTTGTGGGGCGGGTGCCACTGTGGCAGCGTCGGGTACAACCAGTGCCCCTTGTAAGGTATACTTTGCCAGCTTCTTTTGTACCAATTTGTTTTCTGCTGTCGCAGCATTTTTTTGGCTGCTTGCCTCTCACTCAGTTTTGTTTGCAATAGTGCCCGATCGTTGCTTGTATTTTAGGCCAGCCCTTAGCTCAGATGCCCACAATCTTATCTAATGATGCGTGTACTTCTGCCAGCAGTCCCTTTATCAATATGAGATAGAACAAGGGTACACATTCATCCCAGGACTTTTGCGTCTCGTGTCCACAGATCATGCACCAGGTTTTATGTAATCTGCTGGGTCATCATCGTTTTTCATTTTATGGGCCATTACTGTCCCTAGGTTGTAACTGTCAGGATGCATACTTCTCAGAACCTCCCAGACGTGTGCTCAACAGTTATTAAATGGAGCTCGCTCATGGGCATTTGTGCTTAATTTCACCCCTTTGTACCCTGCCTGGATCCATACTTTGTCTGCCTGCTCACCTATGGCTGCAAATAAACGTTTCATGTCACCTATGGCCAATTGTACCCCTGCCATCTTTTTCTCGAGCACATGTATCCATTTACTGTCCCCTGCCACAAGGGAGGGCAGGCTGCATATTAGGTTCTCTCTGTCCATCTTCTGCCATTGCACATAATGTGCGTACCCTCTCCCTTTCTGTAGTAATAGCATTACTTTTGTCTTTGGACCTATCCCTCCCCCTTCTTTGGTGGCCCGAGTTAATCCCAGGTTTACCTTCCCAACACTACTCCTGAGGGAGGTGGAACAATCTGTCACTATCCTGTCGTTTTCGCTTCCCTCCCCCTCTCCTTTCATCAGGTGTCCCCTTGTCGCTGTCCCCATCGCTCTAGTCTTCCCCTAGCATTAGACATTCAGGACTGGATGGCAAGGAGACAGAACGAGATAGTCTTGTGGTGGGGTAGACTAAATGAGGTGATAATAGAAGTGGGATGGTATACAAGGAAAAGAGAAGGAAGCCCCAAGACAGAACCCTAACGTACACCATGTTGAATGGGGAAGGGAGATGAAATGTCTCCAGCTCAAGAGACAGAATAGGTACGATTATAGGGATGGCAGCGGAACCAGTCAGTCAAGAAAAGAGTTTTTGAAACCAAGAAATGTATGTGATGCAAGTACAAGAGTGTGGTCGGTAGTATCAAAGGCTGCCAAGAGGCTTCTTTTATCTCAAACACTTAACAAAAAAGATGGCACTTTAAAATGTATTTTTAGGAGTATAATGCTGATGCCTTAACACCACAATAATAACAAGTCACTTGCCTTGTGTAGTGGTAACATCTTCCTGACAGGGGGCTTGAACTTAATATTAGATCGAGAGACCAAACAATCCTGCACGGATGAGTGATCTACAAACTTGGACACCAATCGGACATTACCAGCAATCCAAGATGCAGGTCTGCAGGATGTCTAAAGAGTTATACCATTACCACATGCACTATCATATCCACAAACCAATCACATTTGAGACTTGGGGGAGGTGCTCTCCACTGTATGGAGGTCCTCAAAAGATAGGATCAGGTTTCCGACTACGCACCAGGCTACTTGAAGGTTAATAGTGTGTTGGGAGATGCGAGGCCAAGCACTTAGAAGCTATGCCTGACCTGCCTCAAAAACCCAGAAACATGTAGGGAGGGAAGGTACACGTTATGCGATGCAATGAAAGCCACTTCGTAGTTTGTGAAAAATAAAACATTGCAGAGGATTGGGAAGGTGGAACAAGGCAGACTGAAGCAAAAGGTGAAGACACTACAAACGGACACAAAAACAGACGCAACAAACGGTTACCATAAATTACGGTTAGTTTATGGACAGCTAAACACCTTCTTATCCAATAAAGCTGCATATGCTCTATAAAGAACTATTCTGAGCTTTTTCAAAAAGGTAAACAAGCCGGGCAGGTTAGTAGAGTTTAAACGTAATACTACAACACATCACATTCGCGGAGAAGCAGAAAATAAAGGGAAAGAGCAAAGATGAAGCTTTCCACAAATTCTAACAGGACTTCTATGCAGGTGGAAGAGAGAAGCATGCATAACTTTTACAAAATAAATCTCCCTTCAATAGGAAAATAGGACCAACAGCCCTACAGATAAGGTGTGTATCAGCCGCCTTTACTCCCTGAAAATAGGCAAATACTCCGAAAATGTGCTCCCCAACAAAAATGGGAAAGAAACACTGGAGCAAGTCCCCCTGCTTTCATCCATACAACTCCATGGATATGTTTGAACCGGTAGCTCACATAGTGACACACGGAGAAGCTCTTCTATTATTATTGCCTGATCTGAAAAGGTATACAAGTAACTTTTAATGTGCATGAATAACTTAGTGCAAGGAGATATTTCTAATAAAACATTTTACCTCGCTTATTAAGTACTCCCACTTGGAATGGGATTTATTTTTTTAACTCCCTAAAACAATCATAATACTCCCACTTTAAATACTTACCTGAAGCACTGGGGATTAATTGGACAAATCCATAGAAAAAGACATTGATTTCTTTTTATATTTGGCAGGGTCGTACTCCCAGCCCCCTTCCCTAGATTATCCGTACCCCAACCCTAACCCCTTTTAGCCTCTTACCCAGAGATTTTTTCTATGTAATGTATTAGTTAAAAATGACATCAAACACACACATGGGGATGAAACTACTCAATACCCTTTAAGACATACTAACATCTACAACTGGAAAGAAATCACATAATAAATGGGGTAGTCACAAACACCATAGTGGACTCAAATTTTGGCAATACCCAAAGCACTGCAAAGCTCCTATGCTCTGCTCCTCTCACAGGTCGAACAATTTCTAATATTGAAGGTAAGCTCAATGCAGAAGTGCAGGCCAAACAGCCTCTCACTAGTTTTCGAAGACTATCAGGATAGATGGATCATCAGGAAACATCAGACATGGTCAACCAAATTGATATTCCTCGCCAATTGTTTATCCGAGCTGTGTTGGTTTCACTCAGCACAGGGATGCTTTTTGACCACAGAATAACCAAACCTGCAGTGAGCAATGGTGAAAACAGGGTTTGACCAGGACAAAATCCAAGCAGTAATGGCAATCAGCCGAGATGGATATAAATAGGCATGTATCCCTATGCCTTTCTCCCCCCCCCCCCGTGGTACTAGGCAGAGGTCTTCACTTTCCCCATTTCTTTTTTTCTTTAGTTGCTGAAAAGCTTGGAAGTTTAGTATGGAGGAGTTACTCATAAGCTCTCACTTTTTGACAATGGCACCTTGATAACCATGGTGGACCCATTTTCCTCTATGCCCCAAATCATGCAGAGCTTGAAAGCCTCCGGCATTAAAATGAACCGGGAAGCCCTAGCAGACTTAATGACCTGAACCCCATTCCACTGAGTCATCGAAAAGCTGCAATACAAGTAGGCATGCAACACTGTAGATGGTTCCTTCATTGTAATCTAATTATGACGATTTGTTGAAACTAAGTTGGTCTTAAAATAGTGGGGTTCATGGGTGGAAAGGGATGGAGAATCTTGCCATGTAATGGTTTGGCAGACTGGCCTTAGTCACAATCCATTTTCTCCCTCAAAGTTACTTTTTTAGCATTGCCTTCCCCTATAGCAGACTGTTCTTAGGAACTTCCAGGGTGACAAATTGTGTTTTAATGGTGCAGCTCCTCCCTGCCCCAGGGTCTCTAGATCAGTATTTAATATGCCTAAAACCAAGGAAGATAAGCCTGCCAGGACTAAGTTTTATTCCTACATTGCCCAAATAAGGCTGATTAGTGAATGGTTGAACTGAAGAAGCTTGAACTCAAGAAGCTGAGTGAAAAGATATAGTGGGAAGCAAGCCGAGATATAGGATCTGGCTGTCCAAAACCAAGCATCTTCTAGCAATGTATGAAACTCCCCTCTTAAAAAATGTGATTCAGGTCCAAGACCGCCTGGCAACAAGCTTTACTGGCTCAGCCATCTCCAAACATGGGAATTCCAACAACCAACCCGCATACACAAGGAGGATCTTTAAAAGATGGAGAAAAGGTGGAAGTAAATTAGTCTACCGCATATTTGATAACCATTCCAAAAATATAAGGGGTTTCCTTTTTACACCTGCTTTATTGGTAAACCAGATACTAGGAATGCAACCAGATCCCTTTGAAAAGTTAATATTCTCCAAGCATGCCCCTTATAGCTTAATCTCTTTATGATTCATCAACAACTTGTCATCTCATTGGCACAGAAAAGCCTGGCACAAAGAAATAGCTTTAAAGTGAAGTGGGAGGGTTTATATTAAGGGGAACAAAGCTATACTTCAGAGGAAGAGGGAGGGATCAATAGAATGCCTTACAGGATACTGAATGGTAGTAATTGACAGATGGACTGACTTATGAATTAAAGATTTGCAAACAGGAATACTAAATCAGTCCCAACAGCATATGCCGACCTGTAAACCTCAATTTGTACCCTTCCTCAAACAGTTTACCTATGGTTAAGTATGCATTTTCTAATTAAAGTCAAATTAGGCATTTTTGTACATGGCCACTACCAACGTACAAAGAAAAGTGGTTGATGGCAAATGTATACTGCCTGCCTTATTAATGGTACAAGCACATCAACTCGGGGATGGAGTATCTGTTGTACTATGAAATTTGTTTGCACAGTGTGCTTCGCTGTTTATTATTGTTTTGAGGAACTTTAAAAGTGT
The DNA here is from genome assembly GCF_040938575.1 of Ambystoma mexicanum. Lineage (NCBI taxonomy): Eukaryota > Metazoa > Chordata > Amphibia > Caudata > Ambystomatidae > Ambystoma > Ambystoma mexicanum. The sequence goes on from NC_090925.1 coordinate 385,382,917, forward strand.
GCCCAGAGATAATACAATTACTTCAAGGTCACAATGAGTAGGCACATTTAGAGGTGCCTTGTGCAATTTTGTGCCAGACTAAGGAAAATGTCAAAGAAACAACTTGGGCAGAGCGATTCCCTTTAAATGAGCCAAAAATATTCAATGGGAGGGCTCTAGGAGATGTGCTGGGGCATTTACGTGGTTCACTGTTGTGAAAAGGTCTACTGTGGATTAGATTTTTATTTTAGCCTCAACATTAAATCTCTCACAGACTCCGGTTTGCAATCATGACTTTAGTCCCAAAGTTCTGTCCTTTACAATTAGTTAATTCTCCTCTTATAGCTCTGCCGAATCGAGTCTACTGGACGGATCAAACTATCCACCTTCAGTCTACCTGGATAAAGACATGATGGGAGGATAAGTCTGGCAAAGTCTACTGGGACACTGGATCGATAACCCCTGGGAGTGGCTCAGAAAGTATGTACACCAGGAACTCCAATTATAAGAATTGTCTGCGCTCATTGCCCTAGGTAACACGGACAAGCTAGAGCTTCTTTTGACCCAATAATTCAAGATAGGAAGATGGCATTTAAGCATAATTTAGGACTGTAAAGTTTGGGAGCTCGGCTTCTGGACCCGTCGAGAAAAGGTTAGAGGGGAAAACAAAGAAACGATTTGAGACTGGTTAAAGATTCGCAAATATGCAAAAATAAATAGCAAATTCCCAACATGGGCTTTTTAGTAAATACTATGAGGTTTTGGAATGTGTTAAAGAGCATAATTTACTAGGTCATGGTTTTCCCATCCCGGGATGTTGTGGGTAGCTTACTTTAGGAAAATCCTGGCTGGGTTGAAAGGGAACAATACTTTAAAAATGGTGCAAACCTCTCACAGCAAGATATTTTAGTAAGAACAGATTAAGGAAGTGATATGAAATGTAAAACATTATAGGGCCCCCGACCCGGATGGCTTAGCCAATTTAGTAATGAAAGTTAAACCAGACATTTGGATAGATATTTAGTAAATTTTTTTGATAAGATCATTGAGGAGGATTTTCTCCCCACCATACTATTTTCCACATGATTGTGATATTTAATAAGGTCTCTTCACTGGATCTGATGAATTACAGGCCCACAGTGCTTCTGTATGTCACTTGAAAAACACTAGCCGTTCCAATCCTGAAAGAATTGATCATATGGACAGAGGATCAGAGGAAACTATATTTTAATTAGGTTTCAGGAAAGGTGTGGACATTTTGCTCTGTGGATTAATCAAATTTATTTTAAATATGAAGCGATATCCGATTTCTATGTATATTTATGCTGCATATTTAGATTAAAGTAGCAGCATTTGATATGGTGAAGAGGACACATTTACGATGCAAACTGCAGGGAGAAAAATAAGGATTTGTTGAGCAGAAGCTACATACAGCTGCTAGGAATCCGACATCCCCCAGTAAGCAGGAGAGATCTCTGGGAAACTATGAGAAAGGAGTTCAAAATCTAATTTTCACATGGGCTTTTACCCCCCCTTACAGAAAGATTGGTTGGGCCAATTAAAATGCAAAATGTGGCATAACCAGATAAACATACCTTTGTCGTTTCCTGTTCAGGCAATAATGATGGAATTAGGCAATACGTCCTTTTTTGCTAAGGATGCTTGGAAGACTTTTTTGAATGTGAAAATTAGATTTCCAACGGATTGGCTTTGACTTTGTGGGACACTCGATGCAGTTGGGCGCTGTTGCTCTTTCCAGGCAGCTCCAATAATGTGCTCCAGTGGGATTGGTAGAACTAGTGTCACGACCGTATCCCCAGCGAGTGTTAAAGACTATTCGGGCCCCCTCAAATCCCTTGGAGCTAGTCCTTGTGCTGTTGGCATCGGAGGCACATGCTAGGACGGGGTTTCAATGGGCATTGGACAAGCATGGCCGCCCTCATGAGGAACGTTGGGGAACAGCATTCGGCGGTCTAGCATCCAGGGCAGGGCTCGCCCCGAAGGCACCTGGGATACCTGTTGGCCATTTAAACCACGCCCGATTAGAGGCACTCGCTTCGTGTTATTCTGCTCTAGCAGCGTGACGTTCACCGGGTCCTGCTCAGCATCCTGGCCTGCAAGGGCGAGAAAAGGCAAGAAGCATTGCCATCCTTACCTGTTCAGCGGCATCCTTCGGCAACCAAAATCGTCCAACGCTCACCATCTTCCTCCGACACCATCTCCGACATTGTGTGAGCTCCTTACCAGTCCGTCAGGAAGGCCATCTTCTCCAAGACATTTTCCACCCCCTTGGGTTCTGGAGAACCACTCATCTATTCTTCTCGACCTGCAAGACAATAGCACAGGTTAGCCATTTGCAAGGACGCTCGCAGCGCCGCTTGGCATTTCATCTTACCTTCTCGAACCCAGCTTCAGCATCCACCTCAGCCTCCAACATCTGCAAGAGGGGAGAAGGTTATTTGTGCTTAAATCACTAAAGACATTGCTCTCATCTTCATCTTCAAAGACTTACCTGAAAAAACGGAGTCGCAGCTGGTATGGACCCCGGCCCTCGCCAGTGAAGAAACTCGGCAGAACGGTGCCATTGACGACGCACGCCTGCCCAGCGCGGCAGGATGGAGAGCGCATCCTTATAGAAATCAAGGTGCGAGACGTCCCAGGGGAACCGCAAGGGGAACCGGAACCCGGGAGACGGGTCGCCAGGGAAGGAACAGCAGTTAAATTTCACCTCCCGTCTTCTAGAGCCGACCCTCGACAGCACGAACTCCAGGGAAGGGGAAGGGACCGAAGAGCATCCCAGCCAGTCGAGAGGCGTCCCCGTGGATACAAGGTGAGCGTTACACTAGGACTATTAAAAGAGGAATGTTCAGTAACCAACTATCAAAAGCTACTCAAGAATAGATATGCCTCAATCTTACATATCCATGTATCTAAACAAACAAGCTGCTAGTAGTTTAATGCTATTTCAATTCAATTTGCTCCAAACTATTTTTGGGTGCCTTTCAGGGTATTACTACACTTTTGCATAAGGGAATAGTTTCTTACCTGTAACTCCATTTCTCCAGCATTGGTATCTTTCATGGATTCACATGCTTTGAATATTCCCCGTCGTCAGGCTGGGAATCCCCGGTACATTATATAGACCCTTTCCCGTAGGAAAACTTTTTCGACGCTTATGCGTCCTATCCACCTCGTTTTGTATCATGCGTGCCCGAGCCGTCAGGACGTCATGATATAAATACAGGCCCCGCCCCCGCGCTCCCTCAGATTTCGGCCCCCAAAGTAGTGGGGGAACCGGTTTGCATGATCAGGGGAGGCAGGTGGGCGCATGTGAATCCATGAAAGATACCAATGCTGGAGAAATGGAGTTACAGGTAAGAAACTATTCCCTTCTCCAGCATTGGATCTTTCATGGATTCACATGCTTTGAATAGATTACATAGCAGTACTACCCCCAAGAGGAGGTGTGCATGCAAACCCCTATACATTCTTCGCAAAAGGCCGTTCCCTAAGATTATGTATACATCAGTAATAGTTTACATAGGGAAAAAACGGACCACATACAGTCATAAATTCCACAGGATGCCACCCCGCAGCCGGGGCTTACCTTACTGGAATAGGTGTCGAAGCACCGCCTGTCCCATCCGGGTGTCTTCGGCATGTTGCTGCGACAGGCAGTAATGGCGGGTAAAGGTGTGTGTAGTCGCCCAGGTAGCCGCCATGCAGATGTCCCCTAGAGGGACTCCGGCCCACAGTGCCGTCGACGATGCCGCTGCTCTAGTTGAATGAGCTCTTGGCCGTCGTAGAAGAGGCTTCCCTGCCTTGGAATGGCAGTACGAGATGGTAGATGACACCCATCTTGAAAGTCCTTGCTTTGAAATGGCTTTTCCTCTAGCACCCAACCCATAGGCCACAAACAGCTGTCTCGTTTCTCTGAACGGTTGCGTACGATGAAGATAAAACTTGAGAGCCCTTTTTACATCCAATGTGTGTAGCATGCGCTCCGCTCCCGAGCATGGCTCCGGAAAAAACGTAGGCAACACGATAGAAGAGTGTTTATGAAACACCGAAGGAGCTTTTGGTATGAACTGTGGGTTAGTGGCTAGGACTACCTTGGTCTTGAAAAATCGTAAGTATGGTGGGTCCACCATTAGAGCCTGAACTTCTGAGATACGTCGGGCTGAAGTGATGGCCACCAGGAAGGCCAATTTCCACGACAGAAACTTCAGAGACGATGATGACATTGGCTCAAACGGAGGTTTCATAAGAGACGTTAAGATCAGATTGAGGCTCCACTCCGGTGGAAATTTCTTCTCTGGAGGGAAACTCCGAAAGAGGCCTTTAAGGAAGTGCTTAATCAGGCGGTCGCTGAACAATGGTGCCGAGTGCCGTCGACGAGTAAACCTGGAAATGGCTGCTAGGTGTACTTTTATTGACGACACCGACAGGCCCATTTGAGCTAATAACAGCAAGTATGGAAGGAGCTGTTCCGGCCTAATCGATTGCGGGGCCAAACCTGGTTGATCCTCACACCATTGACAGAACCTTTTCCATTTGTACGCGTATGAGGCGTTTGTGGAAGGTGCTCTTGCCGCTTGCAGGATACGTCGACAGTCCTCCGGAATCGTTAGCCGACCAAATTCGGCGAAGTCAGGAGCCAGGCCGTCAACTTGAGGCTGTCCGGGTCGTGATGCCAAACGACACCCTCCTGTCGAGACAGAAGGTCGGGGGTCTTCTGGAATCTCATCGGTTCCGCCGCCGCTAAGTGTAGTAGGTCTGAAAACCACACTTGTCTGGCCCAGTATGGGGCCACCAGAATTACCCGACATGGGTACCTGAGGATCCATTGCAACGTCCTCCTGACAAGGGGAAAAGGAGGAAATGCGTACAGGAATTTGTTCGTCCATGGGAATGAGAACGCATCCCCCAGTGAGCCCTGCTGAGGCCATCTGCTTGCGTACTGATGGCATTTCTTGTTGTTCTTCGTTGCAAACAGGTCTATGGAAGGGTGTCCCCATTCCTTGAATACTTGTTGAAGTTGTTGGTCGTTCAGCACCCATTCGTGAACTTCGTTCATTTCTCTGCTGAGGGCATCGGCTTCCACGTTTTTCACTCCTGGTAGGTGAAATGCTAAGATTTGTATGTTGTGTTGAAGGGCCCAATGCCAGATTTTCTGTGCCTCTGTCGATAGGGACCTGGAACGTGTCCCTCCTTGTTTCCTCAAGTAGAACATCGTAGTGGTGTTGTCCGTCATGACACGCACCACCGAGTCCCTCAGTTGCGGAAGAAAAGACTTCAGAGCCCATCGCACTGCTCTCAGTTCTAGCAGGTTGATATGCAGGGAGGACTCCTGCAAAGACCACTGGCCTTGTACCTGTAACATATCCAGATGAGCTCCCCATCCGCTCAGCGATGCATCCGTCACCACCGTCTTTTGGAACTCTGGTTCCAGTAGAGGCATCCCTCTCGTTAGGTGAGTAGACACTTTCCACCAGCCGAGTGCTTGAACTAGTTGTTCGTCGACGACCAGTCTGTCGGACCAGCGACCTCTGCTCTGTGCCCAACGGTCCGCTAGAAATTCCTGGCAAGGCCTCATAAACAGACGGCAGTTGTTTATTAACGGAATGCAGGACGACATGGTCCCTAGCAGGGACATGTACTTGCGCACAGAGACTCTGGTACCGCCGCTCCATTCCGACGCCTTGTTTTGAAGTTTCTGAATTCTTTCGCTGGATGGTTTCACCAGGCTTGTGTGCGTATGAAACTCCGCTCCTAGAAAGACCAAGGTCCTCGAAGGCTCTACTGAGGACTTGTTGAAGTTTATTGCGAAGCCCAGTTCCTGTAAGATGGACATTGTGGCTCGTAGACTGTCTCGTGTTTGTTCCTTGGATGACCCTCTGATTAGCCAGTCGTCTAGATATGGATAGACATGATGACCATCCTTCCTTAAATGGGCCGCTATAGGGGCCAAGCACTTGGTGAACGTCCTGGGGGAGGACTTGAGCCCGAACGGGAGGACCTTGAACTGAAAATGCTTTCTCCCGACGACGAATCTTAAATATCTCCTGTGTCGTGGGCGTATTGGGATGTGAAAATAAGCATCCTGAAGGTCTAGTGAAGAGAGATAGTCCATGGGTTGCACCGATCTGATAACCTCTTGGAGTTTTAGCATTTTGAATTTTTGGCTCTTTAGCCACTTGTTGAGTACCCTCAGGTCGAGAATGGGCCTCCATTTGCCGTTTGGCTTTTTGACAACAAAGAACCTGGAATAAACTCCTTGGCCTTCCTGTGCCACAGGAACTCTCTCTACCGCCCCTTTTCGCAACATAAGCTCCGCCTCTTGTCGTAGGATTTGGAGGTGGGGCTGTGTCGAGAATAAAGGAGGAAGACGCGGAGGCTTGTCTTTGAATTGCAGCGCATGACCCATGCGAATCGTGTCTAGGACCCATCGATCTTTGGTGATGCATTTCCATCGGTCGAAGTGATGAGAGACTCGACCCCCCAGGACGTTCCGAAGGCCGTCATTGGTTGCTGGTTTGCTTGTTCTTCGTTGACGACGGACCTGAGCCTCGCCGCCTGGAGGCTTGATAGTCCCTGCTTCCACGTGCCGACTGGGACGCTCGTCTGAACCCTTGTGAAGAGTACGAGGGCCTGTTAAATCCACGGTCCCTCGAGGCTCCAAAGCGGGAGTTTCCAGAAGCACCTCTGAAAGGGCGAAAAGAGCGAAAATTTCTACCCGTTTGAAGGGCGCCGAGGGACCTAGCAGTATCCGTGTCTTCTTTCATCCCTTTCAGCGCTTCATCAACTTTTTCGCCAAACAGGTGCTCCCCTTCGCATGGCATGTCCAGGACTTTGTACTGTACTTCAGGACGGAAAGTAGTACATTTGAGCCACGCTTGTCGACGAAGCACTACTCCATGGTTGATTTGTTTGAAACCAGACTCTGCTAGGTCCACTGCGATATTAATAGCGTGGTTCGAGGCCTCCTCGCCGTCCCGCACCAGTAACATAGCTGCTTTTCGGTGTTCGTCTGGCAGGTGTTCTAGGATAGGGGCTAATTTGTGCCACATTTCCCTATCATATCGTGACACGATCGCTAAGGAATTGGCTGCTCTTACTGTCGTCGCTCCGACCGAGAGCACCTTCTTTCCAAATGCGTCCTGCCTCCTAGCCTCGCTTTCCGGTGGCGTTGAACATTTCTGCTGGACCCTGGCCTTCCTAGCTGCTGCCGCCGACACCACCGAGTCAGACAAAGGCTGTGATGTTAGACATTTTGGAGTGGACTCAGGAGCTTTAAACTTTTTCTCGATCCGTCCCTTTATGGCTGGTTCCGAGAACGGATGGCGCATCGTTTTGAGACCTTCTTGCCACACGTGGTCAAGGATTGGGATGGCAAATACCGATTTTCTCCTTTGACCCATATGGTCAAAAAGGAAACAGTCTTTCCTCTGCTCCTCAGGAATCAAGCCGAATTCGGAACACGCTTTCCCCATCATTGCATGGAAGGCTCCCACATCATCAGGGGGAGATGGCTGTGTCTGGCTCCTCGTAGACTCCAATTCTACATCCGAATTCCATGTCGGGTCCCTCGACGGTGACAGGGAGATGTCTGACCCAGAGTCATCATGTATAGAGTCGGACTCCGACAACTCACCCTCCTCCTGAGCTCGAGGACGATCTTTTACCGCCTGGGGAGCCGATGGGTGATTCGTCGACGAGCGAGCCGTACAAGTTTGCTCGTCGACGGAAGGTACAGACAGAAGTGACGATGACGTCCCAGGTTGAGGGAACTGGGTATCCAGCCGCTGTAGTAGCTTCTGAAGAGTATTAAGCACATCCAGAGACAAAACTGTCTGGGGGTTCAGCAACGTGGATGATATAGGTACCATACCCCCGCTCGCACTCGTCGCCGTCGTCGTCGACGTGGAAGGCCGTAAGCCTAAATCCAATGGCTGCAGAACCATGTCACCTTCCCCTTCCGCCGAGCAGGCCGTGTCTGGCTGCAGTAAGACCTCAGGGGGGATCGGGTCATAGACCTCAGGCAGCCAAGCCATAGACTGAGTTTCCGTCGACGAAGGAATCCCAACCGCTGCTGCTTGAACGGTAATAGGCATCGTCAACGACACCGAGGTCGACGAGGAAGTCGTCGTCGTCGAGCCTTTAGACTTCGTTGTCGATTTTGATGCCGACTTCCCGGCTGAAGCTTCTCGACTCACGGAAGACCTGGGACGGTCCCCTGAGGAGGATTTAGACAGCGCCAGCCTCTCCGTCTTAGATGATGAGGAGGAGGAGGGCTTTTTATGAGATGAGGAGGATCCAGCATGTTTCCCCTTATGCTTGTCCTCAGGGCGAATTTCTGCTGGCCGCACCTTCTTCGATGGAGGCTCCGACTTGCTCCTGGAGGCCGTGGAGCCAACTTCCGAAGCCGGGTAGGCACCCGCTCCGTCATTAAGCCAGTCGACCAGCCTTCTTTTACGGTCCTTAAGGGTTTTTTGGGAGAAACCCTGGCATATCTCACATGTATCCGCCGCGTGGTGCGGGTGGAGACAGTAGATACAGTCCATGTGGCCGTCTCCTTCATAAACCTTTTTGAGGCCACAGGTTGCACATGGGCGAAATAACGCCTTTCCAGACATAATTCTCCAGATTTGAACTTCGCTTACGCGAAACAGACAAAAAAACAATCTAGTTATCACTAGTAGTAACACGAAGATCCCACTGCTTTGAAAGACGGTTGAAATCTGAGGGAGCGCGGGGGCGGGGCCTGTATTTATATCATGACGTCCTGACGGCTCGGGCACGCATGATACAAAACGAGGTGGATAGGACGCATAAGCGTCGAAAAAGTTTTCCTACGGGAAAGGGTCTATATAATGTACCGGGGATTCCCAGCCTGACGACGGGGAATATTCAAAGCATGTGAATCCATGAAAGATCCAATGCTGGAGAATTGTTGTTACTATGTTTAAGGGTGCAGAAGAATTATTGACACAAAGGTAGCAGATTGGAGGCTAAAGATGTATTAAATAAGGAAGCAACATAAAGCCCATCTTTCCCTATTCCCAAGAGGGGTTTCCCTGCCTCAACTAAATATCTAAAGTGCCGGTCAGGATGTATGTTAAGGTAAAAGTGTTCATCATCATGTGTCAAGTAAGCCTTACTTCTGTCTCTAACACTATAAACTAAAGAATAAAGCAGTACTATTCTGGTCCCAGGAGAATGCCTCCCTTCTCCTGGTTTGTGGTCAAGGTTCCACACAATGTTTCCTTGGTGGGCCAGGAGAATGCCTCCCTTCTCCTGATGTCTGCCTCCCTTCTCCTGATGTCCAGTCTCAGATAGCATGGTGAAATGCCTCCCTTCCCCAGGTCACAAAGTTTCAAACAATGTTTACTTCATAAACCAAGAGAATGTCTCCCTTCTCCTAGCGTTCAGTTCCAAAAAGCCCGGGGGAAAGACTCCCTAACCCAGCTCACAAAGTTCTAAACAAATGCTTTCTCGGTGGGACAGGAGAATTTCTCCCTTCTCCTGGCATTCGGTCTCAGTCCAATAAATTAACACAGGGGAATTACCCCTTTCCCCAGGCCTGTTGGACCTTCCTCCTGTTCAGAGTTACCAGGAGAATGCCTACCATCTCTGGTTAATCATAAAACAATCTCAGGGGGAATGACTCCCTTCCCCATGTCTCTTCATTAGGTTTCACACCTACAAACCCCAAATGAGTGTTTAGGAGGGACCGCAACCCTGGATTCTCTTCTTTGATTGAGCCCGCTTGGTACACTTCCCTGCCACGAGGAAGAGAGAAGTCTTCTCACTTCCTTGGTTTGGGTCCTGACCCTTTTTTCTCTCCCTGTCTCTTTGTGTCCCATCGGCTACCTTGCTTGCCAAGTACTGACACAAGAGGTATAGTCCTGCTTGTTCTATCCGTAAAGGGTTTTTGCCTCCTGTACCTTCCAGCCTCTACTGGTCACCGCACCTCTCCCGTTACCTTGCTTGTTCCTGGGATGCCAGCCGGTTCTTCAAGGGGGGTCGCTCTTCTACTTCGTATGCTGCACTGTCATCGCTGTGTCTCAGTGCCTTCACCTCGCTTATCTCCTGCCTGGCCTTGGACTGACGGTATGAACGTTGCCTCTTGCGTTCACGTCACCGTCTGCCAGCCTCCTGCTATCGTTTGGACACCATTGGGCAAAGGAGTTCAGTGGTCGGATCGACTCCCGGAGCAGACTGCTCTGCATCTCCTTAGTGCTTGCCGGGCTTCACGATCTCTCGTCCTGGTTGTCTGTCTCTCCGATAGGTAGTCCTCCTTTGGTTTTTATGGCATAGGAGGAACCACAACTCTGTGCAAGTCTATACCGCTGCAGTTAATTCTTGGTATTACTCTTCATTTTTCTGTGTCCATCTGGTCCCAGTACTTGTATTACCTATGTTCCTGGTGGTGTTCTTTGTCTTGGTATTTTTCAAACCTTGAGGTAGTCTGTCTGATAACAGTACATAGGTCTACTGTCAACAAAGAGGATAGAAGGAGATATTGGGGTATGTGGGGTGTAATGTTCTCATAAGGGCTGTACCCTAGATGATCCTCCCACACTATACCACCCCCAGGGGCACTACTGGGTAGCAGCTTGAGCTCCCTGGCCTCATAGAAAAGGGGTTCCTCCAGGGGAGAAGTGACGCCAGCCGAAGGATCGTCCCATATTGTAATTTCAATTCCATCAGAACTTTAAAACATCTTTTTATTGAGTGCCCAAGGTGCTCAGAAACAAAGATTTGTGTTTTATTGGTTATGTACACCATGAATCGATGTTGAAAACAAATGGCTTCTGGAACTAAAGTCGAGTAATCAGATTTCTTCGATTATTGCAATGCATTTTTCTTGCAAGTACGATTACATTTAAATGGATGAATCAATAACTTTAATTTAAGTGTACGGTGTGTTTTCAAACCATAACTGAATAAAAATGTTATGAAATAAATGCAAATTGCATAACTATTGATTAACGGTACTACAGCAAATGTGTTAATGATCACTGCATTCATTTTTTCACTACAGAGTGCATTTATATTTAATAACCAACACATTCTGCTATAATACCGTGATTACCATGTCAACAAATGATTTAGGTGAACACATAGCTCTCAACTCACACGCATTTGGCGGGTGTCACCCGCCTTGTAAAGAGCTGACTCACCCGCCAAGCCTCCTGCACGCCCATTCATTTCAATGGGCGTTTCACCCGCCAAAAACAAAATCGGGTGATTTCACCCGCCTTTAAAACACACATGGTTGAGAGCTATGGCTTAACACCAGAAATGAATAAGGTTGATGACAAACCAGGTCAGTGGGGGACATATGTAAATATAATTCAACATGCATATTAATGAATTTTACACTGATCAAAAGATTTAAAAAGCCACTGACCAAATCATGCACATGAAAAAAAACAATACGTATCTTTCATGTCACATTCAATTACATGATTTTTTAATAACTGTTGAAGTTATAACTATTCCATATAAACAGTATTTAATGTATAATCTGTAGAATTTGATATCACATCCAGTTTAATGCACATTCCTCACGGTTTCATTTAATGTTGTAGACATATTTTAGTCATCAACAGGTTTCGACAAGCAACATGCTTTTTTGTCAGGCTCCAAGTTTGTGTGTTATGCAACGATGATCTGACACTTTGAAATGCACAGGTTGTTATGTTTTTGGAAAACCTTTTGGTAAAAGAACCAGTAAAATGTATTATCTTGGGGGCGTGGCTAGGTACGTCATCATAAAGATGGCTGCCCGATTGAGAGGGACGGAAAAACACATCGCATACCTATCCTGGCATCCCAAATTGTGTGAGAATGGCGCAGCGACACTCCTGAGCCCTGTGGCCACGGCTGGGTGAAGTTTGGTGAGCCGGCGTCCTGTGGAGTGGCCTGGATGGTGGGTTGCAGGCCTTACAGCAAGATGGCAGTCGCTGGCTGGGCCTGGATGTGAAGGTGGGGCACCTACTGGAGACCTGTGTCAGAGCTGCTTTCAGCGCATCCTGCCATGCAGTGGATCGTCGCCCACTGGGCACGTTGCCACTCTGTGGGGGTGCCTGCATAGCTCTCAACCATTTGTGTTGCAAAAGCGGGTGAAAACACCCGATTTTAGTTTTGGCGGGTGAGAGGCCCATTGAAACGAGTCGGCCGTTTACAAGGCGGGTGACATCCACCAAAAGCGTGTGAGTTGAGAGCTATGTGCCTGTGGTGGGGTTGGTGGGGGGTGGGGCACGACATCTGCCCTAGAAGGTGGATGGAGGCCAGCGCTGTGTGCAGCTTGGAAATGCAGGGGGCAGCATGCAGGAGAGCGGCGCCTTTGGCGCCAGGTGCTGCCTACCTGAAATCCATCTGGGCTGATTCAGCAGTGATCCTAAGTCTGCTGGTAGAACATCGGTGAGTTGGGGGTTGCCCGCGACCCCCAGGGCGCTCACTTGCTGGTGCCTATGCCACAGAGACTGAGGCTCTGGGAATGGGCCCCTGGCCGTGCTACTGCACCGAGCACCACTGCAGGAGGACGGTGGCCCAGTCGGGTCTGCCGCCTTGCGGGTGCCTCCCCGTTAAGCTGCCTTCTGAACTGAGCGCACAGGCAGGATTTCATCTTCTGCTGCAGGTAGCTGTGTAAAACGAAATGCTGAAGGAAAAAGAAAATCATTCAAGTGCGAGCAAAAGTGCTTCAGCAAGCTATGGGTCATGGCGTTTTGGGAAGACACCGGCTGCTGTAATGTAATGCCTGGATTCAGTGCTCCTGCATTTCTCCTGCTGCACCTTAATGGGAGTCACTTGCAGCACCCAGATTTTGCACTGCACGGCATGGGGCCCAGCAAAGGTGTGATGCATGTTTAGAAGTTTGCTGTATTGGGTTCCCCACGCCCAATTTGATATGTGAGGTGGGGATTGGCAAGGCTTGCTGTTGCTGCTTCTTGAGTGATCATGTCCGAAGACCTGGTGATATATCCCTGCTACCGCCAAGTAGATGAAGGGGGCGCCTTCAATTTAGCTAATCTACCCGTCTGCTGAGGATTCTATATTCTGTCTGAAGCCTTTTTGATGTACCGTCACTCATTCCTGAAGTACTGAAGTCCTGGCTGCGGGGGTGGCACTGGTGAGTTGTCACGCTAGTATGCCCTATGCCTGCTGAGGGAGGTTTTGGACTGACATTGGGCATGCCTGTACCTGGGTTTGATCACCTGCCTGGGCGAGCTGTGCTTTGTCTGCGCTCCTTGAGAATTCTGGCGACCTGCTAGAGTGGTGGCTTGGGTGGGTACATCTGCGGAAGCATAGCCTCAGCCCCTTTGGTGTACAAGCATTGCAGTAGGTGCGGACCTCACTGGCTGTGGTCTTCTAGGTTTGAAATGTCTAAAACGCCAAAGTCAGGGAAGCAAGGGGATATCTCGGCAATGCTACTGTCTTCAGATAAGAGCAAGCGTATTGAGGTTGCGTTGGCTCTGGTACATGGGGTTGACCCACTCCCAGCTATGCTTACACAGATGTTTACCAAGTCTGACCTGCAGGATCTGTTGGCCGAAATTCGTAAAGAAATCCACAAAAGCACAGAGGAACTCTCCCACAAGATCCGGACATTAGAAGAGTTTCAGAAGCTGAGCACAGGGTTTCAGAGGTGGAGGATACTCTCTGTGAGCAGTCCTATGAAGTGAGTGAGTGCTCCAATCGACTAGAGGCCTTGGAGGCCTGCGGCGAGGCCCTGGAAGACAAGCAGGAGGATGGGGAAAAACACTCCTGCAGAAATAATATCCGGATCCATGGCATTTCTTCAGCGGTGCGAGACTAAGACCTACCCATTTTTGTGGCTGACCTCTTTTGTTCGATTCTTGAACTGCCTGGGGATCAAGAGACTTGACAGGACTCACCGGGCCAGACCTCGTGCCTCCCTGACCCAGGACAGGCCTGCTGATGCGCTGTCCCGGGTTCACTTCTTTAAACTGAACAAACGCATAATGGCTAAGGCTAGACCCTTGACATCCATCACTTTTCGCAACATGTCACTCCCCCTGTACCAGGATTTGGAGTGGACTACTCTGGCGAAGCGAAAGGCACTGCACCCGCTGACTGGCTACGTACAAGGGAAGTGCCCTATATTTATGTATTTTGCCATTTGGATAGCGCACAAAGCCTGGAGGCATCTAGGTGCTTTTACTCAAGAAGGTAGTTACAGTGGTTGCTTAACAATGGTGGAAAGTTACAGTCATTACATGGTTGAGATAAGTGGGGCTTTCCTACTGCTCTCCATTTCATTCATCAAGGGAGGTGCTGGGAGGTTCAAACACTGAAGGAATCAGACAGCTTGCTGAATACAGAGGGGGCAGGTGGGGGAGACCCGAAGTGTGAGCAGGATTCGAGTCAGGGTACTGATCCGGTGGCCTCGCAGAAATGGCGCAGTGGGGGACGGGGAGGCGCGTGAAGGGGCCAATCAGAAAGACTTGAATAATCTAGGGTCTTGCGTTGTAGCTTGTTTGTTGTGGTGATATTTCCCCTGAAGCAGAGTCTGATGGGGTGCCCTTGTGGATTGGTTTGTGGTGTTCCGGGGAGGGGGCTTGTATTGGACTGCAAGGGCTGAGCTGGGAGAGAGAGTCTTTTGGGTTATGGCTCTTTTCTGCCCAAGTCGGGTCCCGACAGAGGTTCCAAATCTCTTGAAGTCTCTCTTATTTGAGCATGGTTTGTGGTTGGGGTGAGGGGGGCTAGAGGGTTTGTTTATGTTTGCTGTGAGTCGGACGGTTACTCTATGAAACTAATGTGTGGGCAGTTTGGGCTGTGGTGATGGGGGAGGGCATCTTGATTTGCAGGGAAATGTTGGCTAAAGTAGTGAGTGATGCTGAGGGGGAGGACCTCAGGTTGATGGGCACATGGAACATACAGGGTTTGAATTCCCCAGTGAAAAGGAAATCTGTGTTGGGTAAACTAAGGAACAGGTCTTTCTCCATTGTGTTCCAAGAGGCCAATCTGCTTGTGCAGGATGAGAAGCGAAAGTAAAATTCAGGACTCGCAGGGGTGCTACGTTTGTGTTAAAGGCCTGTTGTGGGATTGGATGTTCACGTTGGTGTCCTTACGTCACAAATGTTGCCCAAGAAGTATTCCTGCAAAGCTTTCTACTCGAGGTGCTCCCTTTTGCTGACGGGCAAGTTATGTCATGTCAGGTGGGGATTTCAATCTGGTACCCAGCCCCCTGGTGGACAAGACTCTCCGCCCTACCAAGTTAGAAAACACTCAATGGCTTTTGGACTATTGCTCCGTGTATTGGGGTTAGATGACACATGGAGACTGGCTCACGGGTAGGACAGGGGACTTCTCTTTTTACTCACATGTTCATGGGGGTTTCTCTAGGTGGGATCTCATTCTTATTCCTAGTACGTTATACCCATGTGTCCGAGGGGTGGAAATGGGTACGTGCACCCTGTCTGATCATGCCCCTGTGTCAGTGTTTCTGGCAGTGCTGGATTCCCCCAAGATGCCCAGACGCTCATGCAAGTTATATGACCCGGTGCTTAGAGACCCTGTGTTGACTAGAGAACTGGGGGAGATCATCTCAATTACTGTAGGGAAAATAAAAACTCTGATCCCACATGGAACATTGCGTGGGACATTATGAAGGCCGTAGTTAGGGGGGGGGGAGCTCAATAGCAAATCTGCGGCTTCTACTAGAGCGAGGCAGCTGGTTATGGTGGGATTGGAAAGGAAGGTTACTCAAATTGTAAAGGAGCACAAGAAGTTAGTGTCTCGTAAGGCATTACGTGAACGAAGGACGGCAGGGAAAGAATTGGAGGCGCACCTGGCTGACAGGTCAGCTCAGGTAATGCTAAAAGCCAAACAGTTTTATTACGCTAATGGGACTCGAGCCAATCGCCTCCTGGTGGCCAATATGCGCAAGCTCCAAACCCGGAACTCTGGGTTAGCCTTACGTGATGAGCAGAGGGTGGTGCTGCGGGTAGAGGCAGATAAATTGGGGATTTTTGAGGCTCATTTTAAATCAGTATACAGAGGTGAGCTCCCCTTTGCAGAAGCCCAGGCCCAATATTTGAAAGATGCGCACCTGCCCAGTTTATCCTGCGAGGATCAGGAGTCTCTGGAGACGCTGATCTTGCTGGTGGAAGAGGAATGGGCAATCAAGACCCAGAAGAATAAGGTTCCGGGTCCCGATGGATTCATGGCTCCCTTTTACAAGAAATTCCACAATCTTCTAACGGGGCATAGTTGTCCAGACTGTCAATTACAAGGGGCACGAGGCAGGGCTGCCCTCCATCTCTGTTGATTTTCGCCTTGTGTATGGAGCGGTTTGCTAGCTGAATTAGAGCTAATTGGGCGATAGAGGGCACCCGGGTCGGGGAGACAGACTATAAGGTGTCCCTTTATGCAGATAATGTTTTGCTCACACACAGTAATTCCCGTTCCTCCCTAGCTGAGGTGCTGCAGGAGTTAGATGGTTTTAGCCGGGTCTCTGGGTTTAAGGTAAACTATGATAAATCGCATGGCCTGGATGTGTCTTTGAGGCCCCAAGAAAGGAGTGTTATCGGGGCTCTTGCTCCTATACTATAGATCCAGGAGTCTATCCCCATCTGTATCTGGTGGTGCGCATCATCCCTGGTAGGATCTCAGAGGTCTTTCAGGCTAATTTCCTATTGCTATTTCAGGAACTGGCAGGTGGGAACGCCAGGAGATATCTTGGTTTGGTTGTATTTCAGCGATCAAAATGTATCTGATTGTGCGCTTGCTTTACCTGTGCTCGGCATTGCCGATGAGGATCCCCGACTCGGATCTCCGCAAACTTCAGTGGAAGGTCTTCAAAATTATCTGTGGAAACAGGCGTGCAAGGATGTCTAGCAGAGTGCTGCTGAGGCCAGTGGGCGTGGGTGGCCTGTGGTTCCCTGATGTCTTTCGCTATATCCTGGCCGCGCAGCTTTCTTGTGTTTTTACCTGAGGTGAGCCAAGCTCGCAACCAAAGTGGAAATTAATTGAACCAGCCCAATTCAGCGGTAGACTTGACTCAGCTACCTTATATAGACAAGAAGGGGAGGAATCTCTCTGCTAGCAACAACTAAATGTACAATATCTGACATGCGGAGGGCTCTCCACAGGTGGGGGGTGTCAATGGGGATGGGGCCCCTTACACCTATATGGGACAACCCAAGTTTTCAGCCTGACCTTCAACGCAGGGACTTTGGTAAGTGGGTAGCGGGTGGCTTGTTGAACCTGCATCAGCTTTACAATGATAAAAACCCAATAACGTTTGACGAATGTAAACGCACCTTTAATCTGCCGGAAACTGAACGGTTTCGCTATGCACAGCTGCAGCATTGGGCTTCTCACACACTCACAAAGAAGGGTGCTACCAGGCCACTGTCTGCTCTTGAGTTATCTTTACAAGAGGGTTTGTCACGGGTCGTATCTCGAAGTTATAGAAGCTATTGGACACAGGTGACCCAGTGGTGCGCCTACCGTATATGGCTAAATGGGAAGTAGACCTGAGTGGGCCCATGGAAGATGAGGAATGGCTGAGACTATGGGGTGGGATGCTTAAGTCTTCCAGATGTGTCACAGACAGTGAATGTTCCTATAAATGTTGGTACATGTAGGTTGGTACCTACAGGTGGTATCTCACCCCTGAAACGTTGCACCACATTGTTAGAGATTACTCTGTTGCTTGTTGGCGGTGTTGTGATCCTGTGGGTTCTCTTTCATATGGTATGGTCGTGTCCTAAAGTAGGCCTCTTCTGGAAGGAGGTGCTCTCTAAAATAAGAATATATCACAGGACTGTCACTCTCTATGGACCCCACGGGTGGTAATTCTAGGTTCTACTGGTGGACTGTTCCCCCTTACAGGCCAAATGGCCACCCTAATTGGGCATTTTCTCATGGCAGCAAAACTAACCATTGCCCAAACCTGGAGGTGTGTTGATGGGCCGGTGGCCCAGATTTGGTGGGTTAAGATATGGGACATTTTGGGTGCTGACAAAATTACGGCACTCTGTGAAAGACGCTATGCCAAATATGTCTGTCTGGATCCCATTTATTGACTTTGCAGAGACTTATCCTGCCCCCTTAGCCACTCTTGCTGCAGCACTTTTCCTCACTGTGAAGCCATGTCACCTGGGGGGGTGAATGGGTTGACATTGTTTGCAGGGAGAGGGGTGGGCGGTAGAAGCGGGATCTTGTTTACATTGTACTCCATTTGTTTGGCATGGTCACTTGTCGCCAGAATTGTCTGACCTGAGCCGTCATTTATATTCTTTTCTGTTCCCACAGTACGTTAAATTAAAATAAAGTTTTTGGAGAAAACAAAATATATATATTATCTTTGCACATTTTATAGTGAGCTCAGGGCATTCAACCAAAAGCATGCACATTTGTGGTACCCAACTTAATGCTAAACAGTAGCTGGGTGTTACCGACACCATACTGTGTTAAAAGAATGGTATAATGTTCCACTATTTTTAGATGGAGAGAAGTGTTTAACCTGAAAATAAGGAGGCCAGTTATCTCAACTGAACGGGATCTAAAGTGAAATGCATAAGTGAATATTACAGACTGCGTTATTTTCTAAAAGCGTAATATTTCAACAGTTGCCAAGAATGGGATGAGTGAAGGTAACCGGGATGACCAGCATGAACAGAAATTGCAGGTGCATATCTCCTTTTGATATGTATACAGTTTCGACGAGAAATGTTTGTGTAATAGTTGAGTACAGTATTTTTTCTACATTTTACATGATGCTTTGTGTGGGCAACTATTACCAAACTGTTTTAATATATTTTGTTTAACACCTAAGGTAGAAAGACTATTCTTGAAACATAAGAATGTCAGTTATCAAAAGGCATTTACTATTCACTACAATGTACTCACCGTTTAAGAGTATTAAAAATGGCAGGTTCCATTATATAATCCCGACTGCAGAACTTGTTAAGGCTTTCCTGTTGAACCTCTGCATCATCTTCGGCCTCACCATACTCATCATCCTGAAATGTAAAAATGTTAAACCATGGTTTTATAGAACATCTTTGCTGATGTGATTAAAATGTTTACAGATCAACAACAAGAACCCAGGTAAAAAATACACAAGTCTTTATCATTTCAACTGTATTTCTGAGCTGAAGCCAATGCACAATGAGTTTCAGACTTTAAGCATTTTTTCTTAATCCCTTAGCTAGCTAACTTTGTTATTGTTGATGGGAGATGCGTTTACTTTCTAACTTTATTATAAAATTATATACACTATTTTGAGGAACCATGATCAACACCATTGTTAAGGTCTTTATTCTTTAAAATCTACTGGAAAGTTACCACTTTCTGAAAAACTTTGTATCGCTCTTCCCAAGCAAGAACAATGTGAAACTCTCATACCTCCACGTTAAAGAAACAAATATCACACCCTTTATGCCAATATCCCCAAGTTCAATTTGAAAAGTGGACCATTAAGCAGTCAAAAAGCACCACAATAATCCTGAAACGACGAACAAGAGGTTGATGAAATCCTGGACCCCCGGAAAAAGACATATACAGGGCCATAGACAAGCAACTTCAAAGTTGCAAACGGGCTATAAGGACTGACTCCTTCCATCACAACCTTAATGAACACACTGGCCTCTGGCTTGATTCCCCAAAAGCTCTAACTTGTCACTGTAGCACCTGGTACGAAAAAGAACAATGGCAAACCAGATAGCCTCTCCAATAATGAACTATTTCCAGGCTTCCTGACTTAATTAACGTGTTTGAGAGGTTGCCATAAAACAGCTCGCACCTCATTTAAAATCCAATCTGATTTCACACTGGTCATGGATCTGAAGCTGCAATATTTGACAACTGGGAAGAAATACTTCTGGGAATCAAAGCCTTTGTTGTTTTTCAACTACTGGATTGGTTTTATCAGGTGCCATTGATGCCCTTCATCAAAAGGTGCTTCTTTCCCAATTGTCCACGGCTGCTAGAATTGGAGGCAACGCCCTCAAGCAGTTATCGGGCCAAGCTCACACTACTCATGCAATCAACAAATATCACATATGGGGTAGCCCAAGGAAACGCGCTATTCCCCCCGCCCCCCAATTCACATCAGTATCTACATGCCCCCTCTGACTAGCATCATGGAGCTCTAAAACATCCAATACCACAAAAACTCCAACAATATTTTTGTAAAATTCAACAGCAGACAAAAGACTGATCATGTGGGTACTAGTCTGACCTATATGAAATTCACACACACATACTTTGCAGTCAGAGTAGTGTATGAGATGTATATCTCGTATACACACACATAGCATACATTACTAACCGTAATCGTATTTCTGATGCTTGTATCTGCTTAGATTCACATGCTATGCATAGGCCGACATCTCATGGTAGTCACGCAGTTTTGCATTACTTGTTTTCGACACACGAAAAAGGACGCGGGCTAGCTGTGTTTGTAATACTATCCCTAAGTTTGGCATCTACTGTACCCATGGTCCTTCACACGTCAAAGTCCCTCAAATTGTTTTGTTTCTGACACAAGGGTGCATGAAGTGTTTGCGTGAGTACAAGAAAGAGAAGATAAAAAGGTAGAGATAGAAACATCTATGCACCTTCAAACTCCAGGAGGGGAGGAAGGGTGGGAGCATGTGAATCTAAGCAGATGCTTTATCATCAGAAATACGATTACGGTGAGTAAGGTATGCCTTCTGAGGAAGCTTGTGGATCTGCTTAGATCACATGCTATGTGTAGATTAGCGAGCAGTAAACTGAGACAGAGGTGAGTTGTGAGAAGGTACATCGGCAAATAGATGTTTTTACTAACAGTTGTCTCACCAGTTAATCTGCTTTGGGGTGTGCATCTAGGCAGTGTATGAATGGAACTCCAAGTAGCAGCCATGCAAATTGCCATTTATTGCAAATGTTCCTATAGATACAAAGTAACCCCTGTGCCTTGTGTAGAGTAGGCTCTTAGTGTAAAAGATAGTCTTTGACAGTGAGTAGCAAAGCTGGAAGCACTGGACTATCCATCTGGCGATTGCATTCACAGAAACATGATCTCCATCTCTGCCAATTGCTATAGAAACTAAGAGTTGATCCGTTTTCCTCAGTGGTTTTGTTTATGTAGTACAAGACCGCCCTCCTTACATCTAGGGTATGGAGGCTTTTTTCTGCAGATTTTGAAGGATGTTGAAAAAAGGTAGGAAGTTCAATAGACTGATTAAAATGGAACTTTGATATGAATTTTGACAAAAATCTAAAATGTGTTCTAAGAACCACCTTGTCTTTGTGGATGATCATTAAATGGTCTTGTACTGAAAGTGCTTGCAGTTCATTGACTTGTCTTATGGAAGGGCTAGCCACTAGAAATGCAGTCTTGTATGTTAAATGCTTCAGACTAGCCTTGTGCATAGGTTCAAAGGGTGGACCCATGAGTTATGTCAATACAACATTGAGGTAGAAGTGGTGGGTTAGTATTTTTACTCCCTCCATGAATGCTTTGATAACTGGTAGTTTCCAACAAGATAACTTGTTTTGCGACAGCTACTAAGTGTACTTCGATAGAATTAAAGACTAAACCAGAGTCTAGTAGGTAAAGCATATAGTTAAATATGTGGAAGGGAGAACAATCTATTTGACTTGGGTTGCATGATCTGCACCAAATGACAAACCTTTCCACTTGTTAAAAGAAGTGTCTTGTGTTAGGCTTCTGTGCTTCCTTAAGGATGTCCACACACCTTTTCCTGGCAGATTTAAATGCCCAAATGCTATGACTTCAGGAGTCATGCTGCCAAGTTCAGAATTTGAGGGTATAGATGGAATGTCGTCCCCTTGTATTGGGACAGCATGTTGAATGGGTACGGAATCTAGATTAGTTTGCACATTGCTAGTTTGGGTAGGCGTGGAAACCATGGTTGACGCGCCCACATTGGAGCCATCAGAACTAGCATGACTTTTTCCTGGTGCATCTTGTGCACTAGTGGAATTGGTGGAAAAGCGTAAGCAAATTTCCCTGACCAACTCATCCACAGGGCACTCCCCTTGGATCCTTGTTGGGGAAACCTTGATGCAAAGTCTAGGCATAGTGCGTTTTGCTTTGTTGCAAACAAGTCTTGAGGTATATGCCCCCATTAGGGGAAGATATCACTTAAGATATCTTTGTGAATTTGCTACTCCTGTTCTGCAGGTAGATCTGCTCAGTGTGTCTGCTCGTGAATGGTGACACTAGGAAAATTATTAATTTGAGTGACCACTTCCAAATCTTTTGGGATAACTTGGACAGTGTGTCCCGCCCCGTTTGCTTAGATAAAACATCGCAGTGGTACTCTCTGTGAGGACTAGAACCGTTTGCCCCGCTAGGTGTCGTTGAAAAGCTTGCAGTGCTTTGAGGACTGCTAGCAATTCTAGTAAGTTTATGTGTTTTTTTGCTGTTTGTGTCCCCACGCTGTGTGCAGTATGATGAAGGTAATGAGGCGTCTGTTGGGAGAGTGTTGCAAAAAGGTTTCCCTTTTAACATGTTGTCTTTTGACCTCCAGCATAGAGCTTGTATAAAGGTTAGCAAAACAACCACTAGATGGTCCCGTTAACCGCTTCACTAGCCATGTATTGGGCGCATGCAGAGCTCCAGATAAGATTTGGAAGTGGGAGTATTCCGTTTTTTAAAGTTGGGAGTACTATGATTTTTATGGGAGTAAAACATATAAGTCCAATTCCCAATGAGAGTATTTTGTGAGTGAGTAAAATATGTTTTAACTGAAAAACAAACGTTTTCGTAATATTAATTTCTTTGCACCTAGTTATTCATGCACAATAAAAGATACAGGTTTACTTCTTTCAATCAGGCAGTTAAAATAGTAGTTTCTTCCTGTGGTACTATGGAGCTGTGAGGGCGAAACCAGGGGTGCAAGATTCTACATGTCTTTTTCCTATTTTTTGTTGGGAGTATTTTTACTGCCAATTTTGATTTCTTGGGAGCATTTGCCAGTTTTTAAAGGAGTAAAAGTGGTGATACACCCCTTATCTGTGGGGATAGACGCATGCGCAGCCACGCATGTGGAACAAGATAAATGCATCAAGTCATCATCCCAAGCTGGCGCATTGCCTTGTGCACGGTTATCTGACGACCGGCTGTGTAGAGAAGTACTTGAAATAACATGTTTTTTACTCTCTCGTTTGACGGGATTACCAACACCTCATGAGTCTTTATAATTTCTCCTAGAAATTGTTTTATTTCATTAGGGATGAGACTTGATTTTTTCTCATTGATGGAGAACCCCAATTCCAACAATAGATTGATTGTCCTTTGGGTGTTTTTGCAAATTTGTGGCATTTCCCCCGTTTTGAGCCAGTTGTCGAGATAAGGGCACACTGGTTGATTCTCTCTTTAGGTGCCCTTCTACTACTGCTAGTACCTTCATGAATACCCTTGGCGCTGATAAAATGCCAAAGGGGAGGACTTTAAATTGGTAGCGTTTGTTTGCAATCTTGAAGCACAGGTATTTCCTGTGCGCTGGCAACATTGAAATATTAAAGTATGTATCGCATGTGCAATGTTGCCATGAAACCCCCTTGTTTTAACAGGATTACCTGCTGCAACGTTGTCACGGGAAAACATTTGAGGCTTGACATATGTGTTTGCTGGACGTAGGTCTAGTACAGGGCGCATAGTCAAGTCTTACTTAGGTATAAGGAAGTATATTGAACAGATACACTTGTTTACCTGGTCTGCAGGGACTAGTTTGACTGCGCCTTTCTGGAGTAAGGACTAAATTTCTTCTAGAAGAATCTTCTTGTCTAGTGGCAACATCTTCTGGTGTTTTGAAGGTTGTGTTTTGGGGTCCTTCTAGAAACTCGATTGAGTTACCCCCTGCCACTGTGGATTACTACTGATCGGATATGATCCCCCTCCTATGCATGGACGAACTGGCAAATGCGACGTCCGACTGGAGTTGCATGGGTGGGAATTTGTATCGGGACGTCACTATTTAGAGACAGGGGAGCCACTGGTGACAGAGGCTCTACCCATACTTCTTGTTCTCTTTTATCCTCTTTGAAAAATGGGCTGGTAACTGGTGGACTGACCCTGTGCATTGCCCCAGGAAGAGGATTGCCCTGGACTGTATCCCATAGATCAAGGGTAAGCTTGCCCGTGAAAGGAGCGTCAGGTATTGAACACACCCAGTTGAATAAATGGCTTGTTTGTTATTTGGCCCAAAGAAGTTTCATGCTCCTCTTTCCCACTCTTTAGTGAATGATCGGCTCACTTGCCAAATGGCACAGTGGGCTCTATTGGCATATTTAAAAGAGTGGCCAACATAAACCAGGTAATCCACTTCTTTCAATGGGGGCTGGGATAACAACTATATAACACAAAATATTCCACCATTGAGCTTTTCTTAATTCCCCATTTAGTAGAATTGATTCTGTATGGTCGGGTATCTTAAACTGATATCCCTTTCTACATGTCTGGTATGACAACCAAAAACGTAATGCACAAAACAAAAATTAATAAACGGTTCAAACAAGTGTTTATGAATTACAAATTGTAGCTGAATTTTATTTGCACATTCTAATAGTCAAAAAATGCAATCAACAAAAACAATTAAAACATTAAATAACATAATACCAAGGGACAGTACCCTTGGAGAAGTAAACCAAAAATAGTAGAACCCGAGAGTTGTGATTAGCCTTAATCTTTACCAAGTCTCGCTTGATACAAGATTAGTGCCCGAGTAAATAAGAAACCAAGGATTTAGAAAGAAGAATCGAAAATGCTTGATTCAAAGTGGAAAAGATATAAGTATATGTAGTTCTGGTTTTTCAATGATTCTCAATTGTGTGTTACTTGTACACTTTCTTTCGGTTCACATCCCAGCACTCAGGATGTTTTTGAATATACAAAAAAACATTTAAAATGTTATAAAGTTCACTTTGTATAAAGGGGATGCCAACGTGTGGGTGGCATCTGTGTTGTCACTAGATGTTCTGTGGGGGATCCTGGCTGTAAAGCAGGGTCCCCAGGTACAACACGTTTTGGCAGGCCAAGGTAATCAGCCCGCCTTCTTCAGGGCATGTTCATAGACCTTGTGAGAAAAAAAAAAAAATATATATATATATATATATATATAAGTTTAGTGTCATTCCCACAGTAGACCGCAATTTGTATAACGCCATTCTCTGCGCCCTACAGCAACGGTGGAGCAGATACTGCGAAATGTGGCAGGCAATACATTCCGAACTTGCATGTATTCAAAGTTGACCCCTTGATTCACAACGAGAAAGACTATCTTTCAATCTAGGGGCAAAATATGGAGAAACTGGTAAGTGGAAAAATGTAATTCTCATGTATGGCTCCAACACCATGGTGGAGGGTGCTATGCATACTATTTGAGGCAGGTGAAAAGGCCCCCAGGTATTGGGGGAGTCATGCATGTCTCAAGAGGTGGCAGATTAAAAAGGGTTGAAAGTTGAAAAATTTCTCATGCATCATAGCGTGTTTGTGAAAACCAAAAAGGGCATCGGGTGAGTATGAAAGACAGTTCACTGTACCCGCGGTTGTGACTGGTGGAGTTCCAGCCCTCCTGGACCAGTCAGTCTTTCCATGCGATATGTTGTTTGTGACAATCGCGCTTGCGAGGTAAAATCGGGACACATTTATTGGCAGAACCAGTCACGCAACCTGTCTGATGTGGCCGGTATGTAGAAAAAGAGGCCTGACAGTGCCATGTCTGCACGGTATCACTACATATTATCCCCACCAAAAATATTGCCGTATATATGGCCGTCTGTAACGGCCATAGGCGATATTTTTTTGGGGGGGGGGTCATTTTTGGGTGCAGGGGTGTCCGCCACTCCTTTAAAAATAATTCAAGGGTTGCGGGGGTGTCCCTCGCAGGTTCCATGCCTTAATATCGTCGCAAAAATATGACAATATTTTTGTATGGCGATACTTGTGTGGATATTAACACATTGAACCGTCTGCACTTGCCTTACTTTGCAGACCGGGTGCATTTCTCCTTTCAGCATCAGCGGCAGCTTCAAACTCAAAGTAGCATCAACCATATTGTAAAGGACACAAATGCTGTGTTCCAATTGGTGCGGACTGTGAGGGGGTGCATACGTCATCACACCGTAGTCAAAGAAACTTTTTGTAATGTGTATACAGTATCGTTGCCAAGGCAACCCGTTCCTGTAACAGCGCAGGGAGGGTCCCAGGTCCTCCTCGTCATCTTAAGTGTTTGCCGCTCTCACTACTAAAGTTGCAGCCCATTTTAAGGTATCTGAAGTCATTGAGAATCCAATCCGAATTATTTTTTTAATTTTATTATTTTACTGTGCATTTGTTAGACACTTACAACTGAAGTGTGAACAGGGAACAGATTAACATTAGCAAAACAGTAAAATACAGTCATACAGCCAAGGGAGAGAGCATCAGGCTAAGTGCTAGTCCAGGCAACTACCAAATGTGGGATGCAGAGCCACCAAGCAGGGGGCCCACAAGGGCAGAGCGGTGGGGGTGGGGAGAATGTGCTAGTATCGACTGGTAAGAAGGGGGTCCTGGAATCCTGCGAAATTCATAAGGATCAGGCCACCAATCACAACAGTGGGTGATTAGCATGGAAGGGAACAAGGGAAGGAGGTAGAGAAGAGCAGAGTTTTGAGCAGTTCCGGAACTTGAGGAGGTCCGGCTGAAGTCAGAGGGGCAGGGAGGCTGTTCCAAAGGGAGGTGCCAGCCGAGGAGAGACCTGCCCCCTCTCTCTGCTTGGAGAAGCGTTTGACAGCCAAAGAGTTGGAATTTGAGGAGCATAGGGCTCTAGCATGGGACTATTTAGAGTGTCTTCTGGTGTTTTGGAGGATGGTTTTGAGGTCTTTCAAGAAACTATGGTGTTATCCCATGCCACTATGGATAACACCCACTGATCGGATGTGATCCACTCCCATGCGATGGCAAATGCGAGCTCGGAATGGAGTTGCATGAAAGGGAACCTGCATTGGGACGTCCTTGTTCAGAGGCAGAGAAGCCTCTGGTAGCAGAGGCGCTATCCCTAATTCTTGTTCTCTTTTATCCTCTTTGAAAAGTGGGAAGGTAACTGGTGAACTGACCATGTGTATTGCC
Organism: Ambystoma mexicanum; assembly: GCF_040938575.1. Taxonomy (NCBI): domain Eukaryota; kingdom Metazoa; phylum Chordata; class Amphibia; order Caudata; family Ambystomatidae; genus Ambystoma; species Ambystoma mexicanum. The sequence continues at coordinate 385,410,002 of NC_090925.1, forward strand.
CCAGGGAGAAGATTGCCCTGGACTATATCCCATAGATCGAGGGTAACCTGGCCCGCGAAAGCAGCACCGGGTATTGAAAACCCCTGGTTGAATAAGCGGTTTGTTTATTTGGCCCAAGATTTTAATGTTTCATGCTCCTCTTTCGCACTCTTTAGTGAATCATCGCCTGCCTTGCCAAATAGTACACTGGCCTCGATTGGCATATTTGATAGATTGGCCTGGGTCTCTAGTTTGAATCCGGGCTGTCTCAGCCAAGCATGCCGTTTTATCAGGATGCCTTCACCTATAATACATCCAGCATTATCTGCTGCATCTGAATTATTATTTAGGATGCAGATGTTCTTTAGGAGCTGTGTTTTTAAAGGCCTGGGAACAGGGTCAATCTGTTGCTGTATTGTATCGCAGACATTGCAGTCATAACTGGCAAGTAGGGTGGTATTATTGGCAATACGGGTTTGGTATGCCGCAGAATATGCTACCTTCCTGTCGAATGTATACATCTTTTTGCTCTCCTTAACTGGGGGTGCCTCTGCAGAAGCTATCGGAGTGCACGCTCTTTTCCTTGTGGTAGTCACCACAAAGGAGTCTGGCTTTAGCAGCCCCCTGATATATAGGGGGTCAGTTGGAGCTGGTTTGAAAATCTTTTCAATGCAAGGATTAACAGTTCTTAAGGTGGAGTAACTGGAGACCATTGAATACGTCTCACACTTTTGACCTGATCTGGTAGCACAGATCGTACAAGGAGCACCTGAAAGTTACTGAAAGTTATTGACATAGCTAATTGAATTGCATACTACATTAATTATTTTGAAGCAAGAGTGCACCTCCACACTTCACTACTCTGAATACGTCTCTGAACAGACTGGAGAAGGAAAATAAACTGTTAATAGATGTTTTGTCCAATACAAAGTTGTCTATTAAGTCTGTATCTTGAATGGTCACCTGCATATCTATTTTAAAGTGCTGGGCAGCTTTATATTGTACTGTAGTTGGTTATCAATTGGGGAGTCGGCAAAAGGCGGATCCTGGTCTTCTGGGGGTGTCATATATATGTCTGGATCGTTGTTATCATAGAACTGATCCTGGTTATATTGGTCATATTTATAGATTTGATCACCCTGATGGGAAAGGTCAATAATGTACAAGTAATCATAGTTGTCCTGACTGATAAAAAAGGGTTAGTGTGTGGAAGTACTAGGTTGTGAGCAGTCTAGTCTCTGTACCTTGTAAGGTAGTTCCCCGCTTGCCTCCCCACTGCCTTATGGCGTTGCAGAACCTTAGGGGTGCATCAACTCTTCTGGATGTCCGCCCATAAAAATCGACAAAGTAAAAAATCCTTTTCATAACTTTTTCAAATTTTCAGTGGTTCACTGTGGATCTTGGAAATGATTCTGTCACTGAGGGAGAGGGTTCTGGGTGAGAAGCCAGTTTCCTGTGGTGTAAAGCCTCTGCTAAAGTGTCCTGAGAGGGTGTATAATGTTTTTCTAGGGATTTATCTTTTTCAGGCGTCGAAATATGTAGATTAAAACATTTTACCCGTAAGCAATGTCTTGGGTACATATTTCTGTATCAAGAGAGGGATCTAACCTCTCTCCCTGGCTGTTCAATCAGTATCTGGCACTTCTTGCCCACCGAATCGCCGCTCTCTGCCCCAACTTTCAGTGCTATGCGGATGAAACCCAGCTCATTTTCAGGCTACCCTCGGCCTCCTCTTCTCCTTCTCTTATCTCCGACTGTCTTTCTGCTATCCAGGAATGGTGTGCCACAAATGACCTCTGCCTGAATGCCAGTAAGACTGAGATCCTACTCATCGGCACACCCACTCCCTCCTTCCCTGCAGCTCTCTGGCCGGCCTCTTGGCCCTCTTCCTGCTCCTACCTGCAAGGCAAAAAACCTTGGGGTCACCTTCGACTCCACACTCTCTTTCTCTCCTCACATTTCTGACGTCTCTAAGAAGTCACACTACCAGCTACACCTCCTCAGAGGTATCCTTCCTTTCCTCTCCTTCCCCCAGAAGATCACCGTCTCTAGAGCCCTGGTTCTCTCGAAGCTGGACTTCTGTAACAGCCTTTATCTAAATCTGCCTGCCTCTACTCTCCACCCTTTGCAACTCATCCAGAACAGGACTGCGAGACTTGTCCTTGGCCTCAAGCCCAGGGACTGTATTTCTCCAGGACTGCAATCGCTACACTGGCTCCCAGTGGCTGCGAGGATTACGTTCAAAACCCTCTGCATTGTCCACAAGGCCTTCTGGGGCCTTGGGCCAAAATACCTTCAACTCTCTCTTCCTTAATATCTTCCTTCTCGAGCTCTTCGCTCATCTGCCTCCAACTCCCTCAGGGTCAGCCGCTTCTCCAAGCAACGAGTTGGGGGTAGATCTCTCTCCGCAGCAGGGGCCTCCCTCTGGAACAGCCTTCCGGCCTCCCTGAAACTTGAGAACCATCTCCGGTTCCTCAAAACCTTCCTCTTTGCCTCCGCTTTCTCTCCCTGTCTCCCCTGCTAAAATTACTGAAACTGCACTGAATCTGCAACTGGCCCATTCACCGATCTCGGTCCTTGGCCCAGCCACTCTCCCCTGCACGACTGTCTCTGTATCCCTACAGGGCCCCCCCTTCCCAGCACATGTATGCACTTACCTTGCACTTGCCACCAGCTGGCCCTTAGTATTTATCTTGTTGTTCTACTAACCCTGTACTGCACTTTCCCCGTCTCCCTTCCCCCTTGCACATTTCCCTTCCCCTCTACCCTTGCGCGATCTGAATGACACCTGGCCTAGTAGGATCGTTGTCTGTCTCCCCTCGCCCCCCCCTGCCTCGTTGCACCTTGAAACACTTGTGTATAGGCGCGTTGTAAATGCCATATCATATCATGTGTTGCATTTTAAACGAGCCTAAAGTGCGCCTCGAAAACTTTGTTTTGACGTATGTTCTTCCGCGCACAAAAGAAGAACCTTTTTAGGAGCAGTGTCGAGAATGGGCCCACTCGATGCCTGTTTGGGAGTTCTGTCTTGTGGTGGTCGGCGTACCACTTGTGGTTGTGTGTTTATGGATATGTGTGCTTTTGTCCTCCCCCACTCTCCCCCACTGTGATGGCCAGAGCCCGCTAACGGCCTGCATAGGCTGAAGACCATATTCGTTGAAATTGAGGTAACCAGAGCCGCCGGTCAAACGTCGCCAAAGGTTGCTTGATAGCTAGAGGCGATTAAGGGATGGAACGCCAAATATAATTTAAAACTTTGTAATAATAAAAGGCGTATAGCCTGGAATCTCTGCAACACGCAACCAACTATGATGGAGCAAAAAAACTATCTGAGGGACCTCGATGCATGAAGGACCATGGGTATAGTAGACGTCACACTAGGGCTAGTATTACAACACGCCCAGTTGACGTCCCTTTTCGAGTTTCGAAAACAAGTCATGCAATACTCTGCGACTACCACTAGATGTCGGACTATGCATTGAATGTGATCTAAGTAGACCAATAAGCCTCAAGTAGAGAGAGTTTCACTCAACATTATTGAAAATCTTTTTCAATGTTTTACAAACTTAAAACTATTGGGTGCACATTTATATATAAAAAAGGGAGTACATTGTCTCGATAGAGTCTTAGAAAGCATCACTGTTTAAATCAACAATACAGCATTTTGCAACATTTCAAGATCCTGTATGATCAGGCTTGCCCTTTGTCCCGTGGCGGCCCCACACCATCATTCTACCAAGCAAATAATTCTACTGCCCAAATTCCCCACGCTTGGCCCCATCAGACTGCCCGCTGTGGACCCTCTGGTTTCTTCCATGCTTGTGCAAAGGTTAGTTTGTCTCAGTTTAAGAGTTGGGAGAACACGGCTGATGGTCCGCTTGGACCGTAATGACTGCCTTGGTTTGTCTCCTAGGGTCAGAACCAAATGGTCCAAGGGGAGTTGTAGATTGGCAGTACTTCTAATTCTCGGGAAATCACCTTCCATTAATACTGCACCATGGGGCAGGTTCACTACATATATCCCATTGTACCTATATATGGGAAGCCTCTTCAACACAGTGGCAATTGCGAGGGGGCAAAGCTATGTAGATCATAAGCAATTTGTCCTAAGATTCTTTGAACGTGGTACACCTTGAGCTTTTCAGGGCTCTTGACAAAATATGAGACCCAGGGACATCTCCACGCCCAGTTACCCTTCCCATTTTGGAATATAAAGGGAGTTTATCGCCCTGCTGAGTTTTACCGAGCAATTTATAAAGATTTGAGATTCTCTTTCTACCCATGTCCTCTCTTATAGTTAGTTTGAGTGAGGTGGGCCGTCTCTCCATGCCTGACATATCATGGGGTTAGTGATCCAGCAGCACAGCTGGTGTCATCTACATCTTCACCCTTTGAGTAAACCCACCCTCTTACTGAACTCTTGAGACAAGAAGGGGAGTACCTTGTTTGTAACCATCTCCTTGTGAGTTCATGCTGCTCTTTTCCCACCAATGGAAGGCTTGTGGCTTGCGGCTTGCCCTGGGGAGAATTCCAGGTTTTTAATATACGATATGATAGAAGGGGGCCCATTCCTGGAGTCAACCACCATGTCCAAGTAGGGTTCCAGTCGGGAAGTCTATTATGTGTTGATCTCTCAGAAGGGAGCCCCTTGCAGTCCGAGCCTGCCTAGTAAGAATGGTCAACTCGCCAGAGGTATTGAGGTAGCAGCTTGTTCCACCCTCAATCCATTTGTATGTGTTGTGGGGTTCACCCATCTGAAAATGTGTGCCATTTTGGATGCCAATATATATGTTTTGATGGTGGGGATTCACAAGCCATGGGACAATGTTGCCCTTCAGAGTATAGCCTATTCTATGATATTTTATAGCCCATTTGAAGAAATGTCATTTCCTTTGTAGCTTCTGTATGCTGTGGACAGGTAGTACAGTGGTAGACTACTGAACACATATACCAATGGAGGAAGCACAGTCATATTTAGGGCACGTATCCTGCATATATATGAAACCCCAAGTTGGCTCATTCTAGCTATCTCCCAAATAAGATGCGTTATGTTAAATTTTACTAAGTCTGTGTTTCAGACAGTGATGGCAAGGTATTTCATGGAGGTGTGGGCCTACCGGAAAGAATATTTATTCATTAGGGTCACCAACACTTCAATCAGATCAGAAATATTTAAGCCTTGCGATTTATCATAATTGGAACCCTGTCACATTCACATTTTCCTAGTGGTTTTAGAGAATGGTGGCCGGGGCAGGGGGAATATTGTGGGGAGGGAGATTTATCTGTATTCTTAAGAAAGAACAGGATGTCATCCACAGACACAGAGACCTTGTACTCGTGCTCTATACCCCCCCTCAACATGGATGGATAGATTGGAGCGGATTAGCCCGGTGGTTCCACTGACCACGCAAATAGCAGTGGCATGGGGCCTCCTTGTCTTGTCCTGTTCTGCCCTTCTGGTCAGCATGATATGGTCTGCGAGGTGTCCATTTACCTATAGTCTTGTGGATTGGATGTCAAATCACGCCATTAGTCTTTATGTTAGGTCCTGTTGCTTTTAAGGTCTCTTCTAGAAAGCCCCCAGTTAACTCGATTGAAGGGTTTGTGAGGGTGTAATCCAAAAGCGAAACTGCATTTGTATTATGGGAGCCTGCCTCTAATGTCTATGGCACTCCAGATGTTATCCTGTGTTCGTCTCTCCATGTCCGGTCATCTATTAGGAGCTGGAAGGTAGGCAATAGCCTTCTAACTAGTATCTGGTCAACGCCATCAGTCTAAAAGAAACAGATTGGGGCGTGGCTTGCCATCGTGTGATGTGCATGTAGTTTTGCAGAGCTCCCGCTTCACCGGCTTAAATCCTGCAGAAAGCCAGCAGTTACAACCCGAGAAATGAATTTGAATTGACGTGACTCCTAGAGTAGAAGTGGGGGCCACGAATGGTGTGCTGGCGTGGGGTGAATGGGGTCTACTTGCCCCGAGACACAGAGCACCGTCAGAGCACCATGAAGGGACAGAGTGAAGATTTGCAGAAACCTGGCCAGAGAGCCCGTATCTGACTGCAGAGGACTGGGGAAGAAGCTGAAACGCCCTCGGCACAGTCGGAGAAAGCAGTAAGCGGCCCCCGAACATCAGAGGAGACTACCGTGCTGCGACGTACCCCTGCCCGTTATGCAAGGTGCACAGATTGTCCCCAGCTGGGTACATAAGGACACCGTAGTGTAGGGGAGCCGCGGCAGATCCCCACAACAGCGGATGCGGAAGAGCGAGACGTGGGAAAGACGGGAGTCGGTGTCCTGTGGAACGGACCAGACAAGGCTGCAGCCCACGCTTACAGAGCTGGGGGCCTCAAGGACAGGAGTCGGATGGTAGCAGTGAGGATCACATACAGCTCGGGAGCCGTAGTAACGGCCCACTGCAGCTCGAGAGTGGAGGACTGAGCCAACGGAACGATTGGGCACCGGTGAAGGTGAAGGACGTATTAACTGCCACTTATCCTGAGGCCCTGTGATTTCCCCACCCCCCATTGGAGTGGAAAAATAGCACAGGCGGCCAGACCAGGCAGAGACCAACTGGGGGGAGATGTGATTGTACTGATGGAGGAAATGATGGCGAGCTGATGCACACTGGTTGTGAGAGGCCCCCTGAGACATAGCGAGGCACGGCTGTTAATTCTGTAGCCAACCAACGTACAAAGACAAAATAAATAGTGTGAGGAATAAGAGAGACAGTGAGTAGTACAGACGCTACCAGAGCCCGAGTCCCAATCACGAGCTACAATCCGCTCGCACACTAGGCACTGGAGACTGCCAACCCAGAAGTAGGATTGAGTAAACCAACGCTGCTGTAAGAAAGCCTGAAGAGGGTTGCATTGCAACCATCCCCGGGACACCAGGCAGGAATACCAGGAGGTACACCGGGGTGGGGAGGGTGGATACTGGATGAAGAGAGGAGGAATACAGAGCCGAATACAGACCCAGAGGTTTGAGCAGAACCGGGAAGCATATCCCGAACATAGCCTTGCCAAAGCTCGCAGCCAAGATGGTCAAGGGGCAACAAAAGATGGAAAAATACACAGAAACAAAGGAAAAATTGCAAAATCAGGCAAGACCGGACCCGGAGGGGGGAAGAGACAGGTGGCAGTGGAGAGGGGGTGACCCTGGACTCATTAATGGAGGCGATACTGGCGTCCAAAGCCTCCTTGGAAGGCAGCATTAATGAGGTAGGGGTGGACGTCTCCCTGGTGAGAGCCGATCTTCGCAAGCTGTGCGAACGGGTCTCAGAAGTAGAACAGAGTCAGTACAGTGGACGACGACATTCAGATTCTCAAGAACCAAGTGGTGTGCCTGGTGGGGGCTAAGAGGCAAGAGCGGAGGACGCAGAGGGTTGCTCCAGACAGTGCACCATCAGACTGGTCGGGGTACCGGTGAGAGAAGAGGGACCCTGCGAGGAGCAGTTTGTGAAAAATCTGGTCTTGAAAGTGTTGAGGATTAAAGGTTTGTCTAAATTCTTCACGGTGGAAAGAGCACACAGGGTGCCGGGCAGGACCCCCCCACCTCCCACCGGGTGGCCCACCAAGAGCAATGGTGGCTAAAATTGAGAATTTTCAGGACCGAGATGCCATATTACAAGAAGCCCGCAAGACCGGTTTCTATGCAATTGGGAATTCAAAACTCTGCATTTTCCCGGACTTCACATCGGAGGTACAACGGCAAAGAAGAACATATGACGCACTGAGGCGCTGACTCCAAGAACTGAATCTAAAGTACATGATGTTCTTCCCGGCTAAACTCAAAGTGTTATCAGGGGGGAAATCATGGTTCTTCACTTCCCCGAAAGAGGTGTGGCACTGGCTAGATACTTTGCCGCAAAGCGGGGATCGACAAAATGCAGAGGGTTCGGAAGGGGTGCAGCCCGGAGCAGGGAACGGAAGATGGAGAGAAATGCTGAACCATGTGAGGGGGTGCCATTACGGAGTAGTCATCTGGGGGTAAGCGAGAGGATTGGAGGAGGGGTGAACTAGCTGGACGGGTGAAGACAGGAGCAGGGTAAACTCTCCCCCAGTTAACCAACACCATTGGCTACTGCTCATGAGGAGCGGGGGTGGGATGCGTTAGTCAAGGGGTCTACGAGCTGAGAGTGGAACCCAATTGGGGAGGGTGGGGGAGGGAGATGGGGGTGGGGAGAATGGGGTGTTGGGGCAAGTTGGGATTGGAACAGGGAGTTGGGGGGGCTCGAGTTGGGGATGGGTGTTACCTGGGGTAGGGCTGGGGGACAGGGAGGGACTGGGTGGCCTGGGGTGAAACCAACACGGGAGAGCACAGTATAGGAAATAGGATAATGGAAGGTGAATGGTGACACAGGTGGTGGCTGGATCGATCAGGGAGGGACCCGAGGGGGTTAGGATGACGGTCATGGGGATATGTCTCTAGTTGCTAAAATGGGTGAGCTGGGAGGACTGAAAATCGGAACATGGAATTTTCAGGGGCTGGGATCGGGACAAAAGAAACAGAGGGTGGGGGAATTTCTGAAGCGGCATGGGATACAAGTTGCCCTGATACACGAGACACACATGGGTAAGGAAGACGTGGGGAAACTGGGGAGAATGTGGGGTGTGCAGGTGTATGGTACGTCCTACTCAACTCAAGCAAAGGGGTGCTAATCTGGGTGGCTAGAGGAATACTGCTACAGGTGGAAACAGTGCTAAAATATGAGGTGGGAAGGACGGTGATACTAGTGGGTATATGGGAAGGCCGCTCATTGTGCTTGGTAAATTCATATGCGCCGAATGTTGACTATAAGGAGTACTTCCCCATCAGTCCTACACAGAATGGGGCATACAGGGAGGAAATTATCATATGGGGAGAGGGATTTTAATTTTCACTTAGACAAGCATTTGGATTGGACTGGGGGCAGGGGACCCAATAAAAAACACATGACAGCGTCCCTCCACTAGGTGTTAGAGGAACTTGATCTAGTGGAAATATGGAGGGAAAGACACGGTGAGGAAAAGGGTTTTCATACTACTCGGGACTACATGGATCATTCTCTCTACTCTCGCCTGGACTATCTGACTATCTCCTAACAGGGAGGGAACACACTCAGTTTTTTGAGAGGTCAGATTATTTGGGACGCCCTCTATCGGACCATTCCCCCCTAGTGGTTAAGCTATTGGGGAATAGTAGGAGCCCTCCCCACTGCTATGGCGAATGCAGAAGGAAGCATGGGGCGTTTAGCAACGAGATATGCAAAGGGATTGAAACCTATTTTGAGTTAAATGAGGGATCAGTAACATCAATGGAGACACTCTGGGAGGCCTTCAAGGCAAATATAAGGGGGGGATGTGGCTCTCCACTGCAGTGGGAATGAGGAAACTATTACAAGAAACGCTATGACAGACGGAGGCACAGGTGACGGAACTAGACAGGGAAGCGGCGAGGGGAATCCAGGTAGGGGATAGACTGGCACAGAATCTTGATTTCACCACAAGACCCTGGCAGATTTAACACATTGAGAATAGTAAGGGGGATGCCCGACTGCACAGGGAAGGAGATAAAGCGGGGAAGACATTAGCCTGGCTGATTAGAAGGGAAAACCCGAGACGAGTTATTACCCAGATCAGAACCGAATCAGGTGAGATAATGGGCACTCAAGAGCTCACTTCTATAGAGAATTATATACCAGTGAAAATGGGTATGTGGATGTAAACGTGGGCGACCTAATGGATCTAATGCAATTACCAAAACTAGGGGGGGGATGTAAGAGAAGAACTGGAGGTCCCAACTGAGGGAGACATTAGATGGGCAATATGCACTATGAAGAAAGGCACGGCTCCTGGTAGGGACAGGTTTCGCATAGAATTGTATTTAATGTTTATTGACCTAGCCCCGCAACTTAAGGTATATCACTGTGATTCTGAAAGAGGGGGAAGGACCCGTTGAATTGCATGGCATATCGACCCATATCCTTACTAAATATTTAAAGGAAAATTCTGGCAACCAGTTTGGCAAAGGCAGCTCCAAAACGGATCCATCCAGACCAGTGTGGGTTTATTGGGGGTAGAAATACTTCCAGTAATATTACTCGCCTCATGTCATGGATCATATAAAATCACGGAAACAAGACATGGCGATTGCTTCCTTTGATGCCATGAAAGTGTTTGATTCACTGGAGTGGAAATGGTTAGGGTTTAGGGAAAATATCTGCAGGTGGCTGGGCCTGCTATACAACAAGCCGATGGCAATGGTAAGGACCAATGACTGGGTGTCTGGGAAATGGGAACCGAGTAGAGGGACACGGCAGGGATGTGCAGCGTCCCCAATACTATTTGCTTTAGCCTTGGAGCCCTTGGCTGAATTCCTGCGGCAGGAAATGTTGGAAGCGGGGATAGAGGCGCTAGGTGTGAGGCATATAGTATCACTATATGCAGATCTGCTTTTATACATCTCTAACCCGCGGGAAAATCTTCGTGTTATTGGAAATATTAAAACATGTTCGGCACATTTCCGACTTCCGTATCAATGAGGGAAAATCAGTTCTGTTTCCACGGGGGGGGGGGGTGGTTACGGGAATGCCACATGGGAGACCTACCGACGTTGGGAATAAAATGGGAGATGGAGTCATTTAAATATCTGGGCATTCAGATATTCCACAGGATGGAAGAAACATTTGTACATAACACGGGGTGGGCGTTATCGAAGATAGGGGACTCCGTTCAGTTTTGGAGGGACCTGCCTCTTTCCCATATGGGCAGAGTGGCACTATGTAAAATGTGATCCTGCCGCGATTGCTCCATTTCTTCACCAATATACCACACATGGTAAAAAAAAATGCTGGACAGCAAAGTGGGGGGAACTATTATGGAATACAGGCAGGAGGAGGGTGTCCTTAGCAATACTACAAAGGCCTAGGGTGGAGGGTGGACTGGGCCAACCAGACTACGAGAGTCTTTGTAGCAGTGCAATTCCAGTGAGTGCTGGAATGGGAACAATCGGGGTGGGTCTGAGGGGGCTGATGGGGAACTTGCCACCACATCAGAGGGGTGCGGTGCTCCTATGGAACCCAATGGGGAACAAGGGAATGTCAATTGTGTTTGAGGCCCTTAGGGGAACATGGAAGACGTATTTTCGTAAGAGAGAACCCAGAGGGCTTTATGGTGGGAACCTACCCTGGGACATGGACCAGAAGCTACGGCAAGCAATATGGAGAGCAGGAGTACAGAGGCTCCGAGATATGCGGGTATGCGGTGGCGGGGGATCTATTTGAAGGAGGGAAGTTCCTGACTTTTGAAGAATGGTGCATAAAGTATGGGCTGCCAAGGGGCCTGTTTCTGTCATATGGAGCAGTGATCTGTAGACTAGCGGAAATATGGGATGGAACCCGTGAGGAACAGGAAACGTGCCCACTGATACAGGTACTATTAGAATAAACGGGGTAAGGCAAAGATTTCACGTATTTATAAAGCCCTACAGGAAGAGGAACCCAAGGGGGAATTAAAAGGTGAAGGAGAAATGGAAGGCGGATATGGGATATCAGATACCAGAAAAGGAGTGGGTGCGGATATGGGAACTGGTTCAGAAGGTGTCACGAAATGCCTGGTTTCAATTGGTCCAATTCAATATCCTACACAGAATATACGTAACCCCGATCAGATTACGAGCGATGAATAATAGACTGATGGATGAGTGCCCTAGATGTGGTAGGGGCCCAGCGGGATTCTGGCACATGAAATGGTACTGTGGAGTCATAGCAGTATACTGGGACAAGGTGGTTAAGGGGGTGAAGGGGGTGAACAAATTGCTTGGGACTAAATTGGAATGTAACCCAAGAACATGCATCTGTGGAACTCTCCCGCGTTTGGGGCGGGGCGGGGTGACATAAAATGCGGAATAAGACGATTCAATTTCTATTGATATTAGCCAAAAGCTGGGTAGCTATCGCGTGGAAACACCCACAGGGACCAGCATTTACAATGTGGCAGGCAGATGCCCGCAGATGGGGGAAATCATTCAACCGGTGATACTGCGGGGGGCAGGAACTGAGGTAGAAGGGGAAGGAGTAACAGTGCACTGGAGTCAACTGCTGAATGACTTATCAAAATACAATGACCTGAAACCGCCATGAGAGGTTAGATGCTAGCTGTGGGAGTGGCACAGAGCGAGAGTGAGGTAGGGAGAAGAGAGGGTATGACAAAGTTGGGTCTTGTCCCTGTGGAACCGCAGAATATTCCTCAGATTATGGACAAACGAAAGGAGGCCCTGTTGGATTAACCTGTGTACAAGAACAAGGGAGGGAGCTAGGGAGGGAGGGTAATGTTGAATTTATCTGTCTTCTCTGTTTACCGTTATAAAAATGCAAATAAAAAGTATTTTTTAAAAAAAGGCAGATAATGGGTGGTCCTTTCTGGATTTGGAGATCAGGACTAAGGTTGACTCAGCCATAGTGTGGGTCACTGCTTTAGATGTCAGAACCGAGTGGAACAGGAGTCTCAACTGCGTGATCAGCTGAACTCTGCGTCCTATAAAACAGTGCAGTGAGGCCCTGGGGAGAAGGAGAGGAGCACAGCCGGCAGCTCTTCCTCGGTTATAGGGTGGTTGAAGCAGTTCTCTCCTCCTCCAATGTTCCAAGTAGTTTTGACAGCTTAATATATTCCTTCTGGACATTTCCGTCAGTCTCCCAACCGGTCATTAGGTTGTAGTAGCAGTATTTGAATAAAACACTCCCCTCTGAGAACTGCATTTGGGGGATCCCAGATTACATTCTCTCGAATACCTGGAGTGGCGTTTATTTGAAAAGAATTGTAGATTAGTGCTGCAATTTCCATCCTATGAAGGGGCCTTTAAGGATTGCCTCTTTTAAACGCCAGGAGGGGTAAGGGAAAGGTGAAAGTCCATTTACCAAGATGTGTTCATTACTGGGCAATGTTCCAAGAGAATTCTGGCACCTCTCAACAGTAAAGAGGAAGGGGACATGGGCTGGGGAAGGGAGTATCCTGTCAATGCGCAAGTTCCTCCCAGTGAACATACAAACATTTCTCTCCCATGTGTTCAATGTGCCATACATCCACCACCTGTAGATCTCTCATCAATTCCAATAGAGCAGCTGAATGAATTTATTTTATCCTGTAAAGTAGAGAGGGGGCGTTGTCAGTAGTGGCGTTTAGTGTGTTGGTAGGGTCTAGTGTGGTGTTAAAAGTCCCTGCAAATAATTACAAATCCAGTGGAGAAGGTCTTAATAATAATAGGACGTACCTGCCGAAAGAGCATGTCCAGATTATTGTTGGGGGCAGGTGGGGATATTAGTGTTACTGAGTGGCCTAAACAGAAGCCCTTTAGCATGAGATATCGTCCCCGAGGATCTCTAATAATTGCTCGTTTAACCAAGGGGTATCCCTAGCCACTAAGATTGCTAGTCCTAATTTTTTCGTGCCACTGGAAGCGAAGAATCTGAGGGGAAATTTTCAGATGTCCAGTCTTCGATCATCTGAAGGAAGGAGATGACTCTTCTAGGAAGACTAATTTTGCTATTCGATTTTGTAGGCAAGCAAGAACACTTTTACATCTCCTGAGTGAGTTTAAGCTCTGTACGTTCAGGGTAAGGAACATTTCCTCTTTCATTACTTGGATAACCACAGGACTAGAAGACGGTGTGATTTGGTGTGCCACGTTTCACATGTGCCTTTCCATTCAAAAGACAACCAATACAGTAAATTAAACCAGAACTTTTGGCTACACCATTTTGACAACTTGCTATCCACCTTGCCATGTGGTGATAGGATATTAAATCAAACATCAGTTTTAGGGGTCTTGCACTAGGTGCCCAACCCTTGGTGGGCCAGGCTCCAGTCTCTAGGGCGATACATGTTAAGACAGGGTTGCAGTGCGGACAAGGGCATAAATACACTGGGAGTCGAGTGAGCATATATTCAGTCTTGTGTCAAGTTCCATTCTTTGCATCCTGTGGTTTCAAGTCCTCCTCTGGGTGGATGGGGTCTTTTAGCCTTCCTCACAGGGTCCAGCCTGCAGGTGCTCTTCTTGGCCTGCCCCAGTGAGGTTTCCCCAAGGAGTTTGTGTTCTCCTGGGGGCTATGCTCGGGTTCATTCCTGCTTCGGCTTCTTGCAGGGTTGCTCTCATCTAGCTATTTTCTTGGTACTAGAACAGAGCAGGGGAATCCCCATCTAGCTTTTATTCCATTGTTTGAGCCAGGCAATGACATCTCAAAGTGAGATGTCAAAAGGCCAGCATGCTTGGGAAGAGGTCTTTAAATAACACATTTTGCCCAGTCATTAATAATATTGCCTCTGTGTCTGGCTAATTTTCCTTTTCATCCGGTAAAAGTGTATTCTAGTGGGCATGTCCGGGACTAGATCTTTACTGCACGGGTATATTGAATATAGCCGGTGCGTGCAATCCAGGACAAGAGATTCCACCCTCAGCAAGAGGGATGCTGGTTTTGAGAAGCGCAGTGACCTATCATTCAAGGTCTTGCTCTGGTATGCGGGTTGGTATCCCTCAAATTCAGATGTTTCTGCACACTCAGTTTTCCAGTTCTTCACGTTTTGAGTTGAGGGTCTCATTTTGAAATACCATTCTTTCAACCCTACTGGTTAGCTCAGCCAAATCAAGGGCATATTCACAAGAGACCTCTCTCATTTCATTCACTCTTTTCTACTGCGAGAATTTGATTGTCCTAGGATGAGACCTAGTTCTGTAATACTCCCATGTATTTCCTTTTTCCATCCCCTCTGCCTTTCTCTCCTCCTTCTCTCCTATCACACCTCATGAGGTCACCAGCGTTGTCCGGTCCATTAAGGTCTCCTTCAAACAGGTTTCCCTCATTCCTCCAGAACCATTTAGGACAATATTGGCTCTCTTGCCCTTGCACTGGCTGATTTCTGCAATCACTCATTTGCTACTGGATCTTTCCCCTCCTCCCTCAAGCACTCCCTTGTGTGCCCCCTCTTGAAAAAACCTACTGCAGACTGGTCTTGGCCAGCCAACTATCGCCCCATATCCATCACCCTTTTCCTTGGCAAACTCTTGGAGAAGCTTGTCTTCCCCCAACTGACCCAGCACACTGAACTTGTTGGTTGCCTACATGAGCATCAATCTGTATTCCGAGCATCCAGAGGCACAGAAACTGCTCTAAGGAACACCCGTGAGGAACTGCTCAAACTCTTGACTAACTCCCCAGCCATTCTCATTCGAAATTGAACTCTCCTCTGCATTTGATACGATCAACCACTCCATCCCCATAAAACGACTCAATACCCTAAACAACTCGGAGCGGGCGTCTGGCTGACCTGCCTCAATGACCGTCCATCCCATGTTATTCTGGCCTCTTTCTCCTCTCCGACCTATAACTCCACCTACAGCGTCCCCGAGGGCTCCGACGTTTCACCCTGGTTCTTTATCACCTATCTTGCTCCGCTTGCAAACAATTCCACATTCGCCCCCAACTTCCAGTCTTATGCAGATTAAACACAACTCGTCTTCAAACTTACCTCTTATCCTCTCCTTACTTTCTCCATCATTCCCGACTGCCTATCCGCCATCCAGTCCTGGTGTACTTCCAATGATATCTGCCCCCACACCAGCAAAACGGAGTTCCTTCCTATCAGGACTCCTGCTCCCTCTTTCTTCCCCTCACTCTGGCTGTCTTCTATGGGCTCTCCCCCTTCTCCATCATCTGAAGTCAGAAAGCTTGGAGTCATCTTTGACTCCTCTTTCCTTCCTCCCTCACATTTAGGACCTTGCCAAGAAGGTCCACGTTCAACTCCACTGACTCAAAGGAATTATTCCTTTCCTCACTTTCCCCAGAGGCCCAATGTCTCTAGAGCTCTGGTTCTCTCTAGGCTAGACTACTACAATAGCACTTTCCTTAATCTACCCTCTTCTTCTCTACAAGCCCCCCAGCTAATACAGAATAAGGCTGAAAGATGTATCCTTGGCCTCAAGCCCAGGGACCGCATCTGTCCACACCCAGAATCTCTGCACTGGCTAAACGGTTGCTGCAAGGATTAAATTCAAATCCCTCTGCATCATCCATAAGGCTGTCTGTGGCCAGAGAGCACACCATCTACAACTGGCTCTCACTAAATACTCTCCATCCAGATCTTTGCGTTCCTCCGGCACCAACTGTGTGTGTCAAGCGTTTCGCGAGCTGGTGGCCGATCTCTCATCGGCAGGCTCCCTCCTATGGACAGCCTCCCCCTTCCTCTTTGTCTTGAGCCGGATCTCCTCAAATTCCAGAAGTTCCTCAAGACCTTACTTTTCACCTCTTCCTTCCCTTGCTCAAATCTCTGCTAAACCACACAGTTGTTGAGATCAGGGACTAGGACCATTATGTGTCCTCCTGAGTCCTGGCCTCCCACATCCAAACACCTTCAGCCTCTGCCCTCTCTCAGAACTTGCCTTGGCACCCTCTGGCCTATGTCACCACAGGCCTGCACTTATTTATTGGTAGCCGACCACTCTCACCTAGTCACTGAAGTAGGCGATTTGTAGGTGGACACAGAGGCCTGCTGGTAAAATAACTAGAGTTCCCCCCCGACCGCCACCCTTGCCCGTTTTGAATTATAGCAGTTTGCTCTCTTCATGTTTTGTGGCCGGAATCAAGAGCTGCATGCATTACACTTCATGGAATTCCACTACAATCTGCACCCCCATGGGACAACACTTGCATCCCTCCTCATTTGCCACGCCCATCTCCATTCCCTACGCACATGGCGGGTGGCCCAGAGGGTCTGTTCCTGTCAGCATCTCAACAAACTCAGCTCAGGTCAGGTGAACATGAGCCCATGTCCGTAAAATGCCGTTTAGCTTCCGTGCCGGGTTGGCAGCAATGCAGGTGCCTCTTCAACACTGATCAAGGCCCTCAGAAGAGGTGGTCTACCACATTCCAAGCCCATAGAAGTGCGCCTTCCTCACTGGACTCCTCAAAGAGGCTTCCGAGTCCACAGTTTGTGTGGTCCACTGAGACCTCAGAACTCTGCAACTCCACACTGCTCCAATTGCATCGAGCAGGGAATACTTGCCCCTGCCTAGATCTGCAATGTAAGAGGGTGCCGGGGCCCAGCTGGCAAGTGGCTGCGGCATCTGGAGCACAATCTCTCCACAGCATCTTTCTGCATTAAGTGGCAACTCTGGAATCCCAACCCTTCATTACCTCCCATCCCTCTTCCTCATTCCAGTACTTACGTGTGAGGGGTCCCACCTCTGCCAGGAATCCTTGCTTTATTTCTAAACTCCTCAGGTCCCGCCCTCGCTGGGGGATATTAGGCACTGCCAACCCGACTGGCCTCAGTTTTTCAAATATCTTGCCCCGGGCAGGAACTATTTCGCTGGAATCCGATCCTCCTCTTGCCGTGCTGGTCGGGGCACCATTCCGGCCTGCACTGCCAAGCTTGCCAAAGGCAGGGGGGGGGGGGGGGAAGAGGTGAGGGGGTGGGCAAGAATGAGGTCTGGGCCACTTCACATGCTTCGGCTGTCTTTCGATGGGAGTTGCCATGGCGACTGTAGGATTTTGAGGCTGTTGCCATTGTGTGCTCTCGGCTCCTGTGTTTTCTATTTTCACAAGGGGAGTGGGTTGTTGCCTGCCATGGGGAAGCGCACGGAAAAAACCAAAGCACCTTGTGCACTCCTCCTCTTCTTCCCGTCCTCTCCCAAGAGGCTTTTCAAATGGAGGGAAGGCTGATAGGAGAAGCGGCTCCTTGAAGGACCATTCAAGAGAACTACTGAAGAGGCTGTCGGAAAGGGGCCCGGTCATGCCTACCTCCGTTCAGTTCTTCCTCCTCCTCCTCCTCTCAGACTGACTCTGGCTCCACTGCATCCAGGGTGGGGGGTGGGTGGGGAGCTGCGAGGGAAGTATTTGGATAAGGAGGCAGTGGCGTTTCTGCTCATCCAAGTGGCTCATTATATGGGCTTTGCCTCGCCGGATCCTGCTCCTGCCCCAGTGGGATGGGGCTCCCATGGTTGTTCCTCTGCAGTAGAAGGCAGGCCAGAGGGCTGGGCTCTCCCACTCCTGACCGTGATTAAGGAGGAGGTCTTTGCCGCTTGGAGAGAGCCCGACAGGATTGCTATTCCGTGTTTCTTGACCAAGCTGTACCAGCTTCAGGGGGAGGAGAAGCTCCTGCCTCAAGCGGTGCGGGTCAATGACATTCTCCGAAGTCTGGTGGATGCTCTTTCATGGATACAGAGGAGGCCATTAAGGACTGGACTGACAGGAAGGTGGAGGGGTCCTTGCAGAAGGCCTACACAGGTGCTCACTTGTCATTGTGCTCCGCTACGTATTCTTATACTGTTGAGACGGCTCTCAAATGCATTACTGGACGATTTTCAACCCTATGCCCCCCCCATCCAGACAGTCCATTCACAGGTGGAACTCTTACCAGACTTGGCTTGTGATGGGGGTCAAGGCTGCCGCCAGGAAGATGGGTTCTGTGGTTGCGGGTTGCCGGCATTTACCTGTTTGTGACTGGCAGAAAGAATTGCCACCAAAAGGCTGTCGCCCTAAAGATTCCTTTCGAGGAGCAGACCCTCTTTGGGTACTCCTTGGACGATAAGGTGCATAGGGTGTTTCAGGCGGGGAAGTTGAGCAAGAAGCCTGTTCCGAAGCCTTCCTTGTTACATGGTTCCAAGTTTATGCTCCGGATCCCTTGCTATGCTGCTCACAGAAAGAGCCTGATGGGTTCCTAAGGGCAGGCGCACGTCCCCTGGCTGCAAACAACCGTAATCCTGATGCCAGGCTGGTAGGAGGGCGTCTTTAGAGGTTCTGAAATGTTTGGACTCTGCTGTTCAGGGCCCCCTGGGCAAAATGGACTGTGCGGTGGGGCCGTCGCCTTGAGTTCAGCTCGCCCCCAGCTCCCTCCAGAATTGTCCGGAGGCCATTGCCCCGGTGTTTGGTGAAGAGGTCGGCCATGCGGCTGGCTGTTCTGGTTCTCCTCCGGAAGGTGGTGGTGGCGGTCACTCGCTGAGAGAGGGGCCAGGGTTTTTGTCTTCCTGGTCCCGAAGCCAGGGGGGTATGTTTTGCTTGATCATCGACCTAAAGAAGCTGAATCGTCACATTGTTAACTGCCACTTCAAGAAGAAATGCTTGCAACAAGTTTTCCCTCTGGTCCACAGTGGGGACTTCTTGGCGTCACTCGATCTCAAGGACACCCATTTCCATGTTCCCATCTGGGGGCCTCACAGGTGCTTCCTAGGCTTCTCAGTAGGAGGGGTTGCATTATCAGTTCTGTTCCCTTCCCTTTGCGTTGAAGTCTGCACCCAGAAGATCTTGGTGCCAGTCTTGGACATCCTGCATCGTCAAAAGATTCGGCTCTTCTCGTACCTAGATGACTGGCTGCTGACAGCCGCCTCGTCCTCCCGCCTGCGGGTCCACCCGAGTCAGGCATTCCGGGTTCTCCAGGCTATTTCTCTATTTTTTTAATCAAATGGCACAAGTCCCATCTGTCACCATCCCTGAATCTCCAGTTTATTGGTGCCCATTTTTGGGCAAGAAGGGACAAGGTTCTATTGCCGCAGGGCAGGGCTCTCAACCTGGTGAAGACTCTCAGGACTCTGATGGCCAGGACGGAATAGCCTGCGCAGGAGTTTCACAGGACCTTGGGTCACATGGCATTCTGCATCTTCCTGGTTCAGTGGGCGCGTCTTCATCTGCATCCTCTCTTGGATCATCTTCACTTGTTCTGGAGGGAGGCCAAGCAGGACTTTGACCTCTGTCTTCCAGTGTTCCCCTCCCTGTGGAAGGCCCTACAGTGGTGGTTGCACTGGGGGTCCCCCAAAAGGGCTTCCCCCTGTCCCAGCCCTGGCCAATCACTCTTACCACTGATGCCATCAAAAGGGGCTGGAGGCGATTCTAGAGGGTCTGTCATGCCAGGGGGAATGGAGGAGCTGGAAGGCATCTCACTCGTCCAATTGGCGGGAGTTGGATGCAGTCTTTCAGGTCCTCAGGGCTTTTTGTCCTCAGCAGGGGCGCCGAGTGATGGTGCGAACGGACAATACCATGACTGTGTCCTATACCAACAGGCAGAGGGGTTGCCGGTCCTGGTTGCTGGGGGTTCTGGTGAAGTCTGAGGATCTGGGCAGAGAGGCATCTCTTGTCGCTCAAAGCGGTTTACATCAGGGGCCTGCACAACACTGTGGTGGAAAGGCTCAGCAGGGTGCTCAGTCTAGCGACTGGTGTTGCCGAAGGAAGTCTTCCGGTGTCTCTGCATAAAATGGTGAGTCCTGTGGTTGGATCTGTTCGCTTCTCCCCAGATGGCTCAGACAGCCAATTTCTGCTCCCGATTTCCTTGTCGAGGGACTTGGGGAGGGTGGATGTGTTGGCCTTCCCATGACCGCAGGGTCTCCTTTATGTTTTCCCCCCGCTGGCCCGGATCCTTCAGGTCTTGTTCATGATCAGGGAGGTCATTCTAGTTGCTCCCATCTGGCCGCGCAGGGGCTGGTTTCCCTTATTGTTGGAGTTGCCGCTGGGCCCGGGTCTTTCTCCAACGTGGGTTCCGGCCCCAGTACTTCCTGCTCAGGGGACGGGGGTTCACCTGGGGGGGTTCTGAAGGGGCTCTCCTTAGGTGCGATTGACTGCATCCATGGGACAGGCCGCCGTCCACAGTGAAATCATACTCTGGGAGGGGTTTCAAGCCTGGTGCGTTAGGCATGGTTTCTTGAGGGGCTGCCTACTCACTTGCACAATCCTACAGTTCATGCCAAGCCCAGGTCAAACCCATCCTGTAAGGTCTTCCTTGCGGGCCCAATGGGCTGCTATCAGGTCCTTTCGTGACTCCTCTAGTTGGGCGGTCCGAGCACTGTGCTTTGGTTTCTAGACTCTTGAAAGGGTTTTCTTTACGTGGTTTTGGGCTTGCCTCCCTTGGATCTTCACCTGGTGCTCAAAGCCCTTCAGGGGTCTCCTTTCCAGCCTCTGGAGCAGAGTCAAACCATCTAGCCTGCCTTTCTTGCGGCCATCACATGTGCCAGGAGGTTGGGGGAACGTTGTGCCCTTTTGTTTAGGTCTTTTTTTGGTGATTCCGGAGGAGGTTCCCTCAGGTTCAATCCCTTCTTTCGGCCAAAAGTGTCCAGTTTCACTGGTCTCAGGAGGTGGTCCTTCCTGCCCTTTTCCCAATCTGGGCTCCTCTGATGAATGGGGTGGAGGGTGGCGTCATCTCGATGTCCATAGGGCTGTGTTTGGTTATTTGGAACTTCCAGGATTTTGCAGAAGGTGGGCACTCTGTTACCTTTGGGGGCCCTCTGCCGTGGCTGAATGGGGCTGTGCCTGGGTATTGCTTACTGTGGTCCAGTCAGTTGGGCAATGCCTGATATGTCTGATATACCCCAGCAAGGGGTGGGACATAAGGAGTTTGATAAAAAAAAGAGGATTCCTGGTGGAGGCGGGACATCTCAAGTACTGTAACAAGGAAGAGCAGAACTAGGAGTAATGCAGATTACCATTAAGTAATCCCCTCATTTCGAGCAATATTATCCCACTAGGAGAGCACCATGGAGCTAGATCAGTTTGAGGTCGCCAAGTTGGACCGACAAGCTACGCCCATTTATTTATTATTTTTATTTATTTTTGCATATAGGTCAGACTAGTTAGTACCAACATGATCTGTCTTGTCTAGCTGTTGAATTTAAATATATGAATAACAAACTAAGTCTTAATCCTTCGAGGACAGAATTTTCGCCCTTTGGTAAACCAGGTCCTATCCCTTCACATTTAACTGATTGGGGTCCAAAGTCCCTAATATTACAGAATGTTTGAAATTTATGAGTCATAATAGACCCTGTACGGTCCTTCGCCCCAATCACTGATTTGGTCACAAAGTCTGCTTTGTGTCCTCCAAGTAAAATATGGTGTATACAGACTTCATAGCAAATTGTCAATATTCTTTTCACATGGTTTCCTCTTCCTATTGTGTCACTGTTGCATTGCCCTTCAGTTCGGGATTTTTTTAAATCCAGATTCCGGTTTTCCCTTAGATAAGGGGGTCCCAGAGATTCAAGGTGTGAACTCTCTTAATTCAAGGTGTCTTTCGGGTACATCCTACAGGATCAGAGGAATATTCGCATCAGGCTAATCCTCTCGCAGGCTCAGCTGCTACTCCTCTCCATCAATGTCCAGACAGACAACTCCCTCTCTCTGATGCGTTCAATAATAGATTTAATTGTATTTGCACTACGCAGAACCCACATTCAAGTATGACTGGTACCTCCTGGTGTAGTCGATAGGCTCTCATAAAGGTAATGAGAAAAAGCAAGACTGTTATCCAGTGATCTCTAACAGATAAACAAAAACAGAAAAACGAATTGAAATATTTTAAAAATAGATGTGGGGTAAGGGGGGTAAAACGGGTGTGAATGAAGTTGGTTTAACCACAGAGAAACAGGGTGTTTGGGTTGGGACCACCACGAATAAACTATTTACAGTTATTGTTTTTGCTGAAAAGGTATTCCCCGTTATGTATTCTCTGTAATCACATCGAAGCAGAAAGACTGTTACTTGTGCATTTCGATATTTCTCCCACTTTGTTTTCATTCAGTGGTGTCGATATGCAGTTAGCCCAGCAAGTCACTTTATTTCAGTTGGATAAAGGGAGCATGGTAATGGGGGCATAGTTCTGAGATTAGGCAACTAAATCCATTTAGTCCATCAATTTTCAACATATGCATTCCAAATTTTACTATGCAGTCAAATTGTGTAGATCTGAAGAGTTTCATTAACTAATCCGGTTTATTCCTTAGGTGAATTTTTCAGGGATTGTAACACTAGCATAGCTTGCAGTGATAATCTATTAAATACTTAGCCATATCGTCCTAGTTTTTCTTTACAGAGTATTTCAATACACATTTTTCTTCAGCTACACTCAGATAACAGAACATGTACTAAAATCTCAGTACTCTAGTTTCAGAAGCCCATTTACCATTATTAGGTTTTTACCCTCTCATAGGCCAGGAGTAGAAATAAGCAAAATGGAGTATGCATTCAATCAGATACTATGCGTAGTTCCAAAATGTAACAATGTGTTAAAAAAATGGCAAGCATGTCTCTGTAGTCGTAATGCAAATCATTCACTAGTGAAAATCTGAATCTCGTAATTTACTGTGCACCCATGGAACAAGTTACTTACCTGTAACTGTTGTTCTCCAGCATGGGTCTGGCATGGATTCACATGCTCATGAATATTCCCCGTCGTCAGGCCGGGAATCCTCGGTAAAGAAAAAAAAATCAGTATCAGTTTTGTTTCTGATCTGTCTTTCTTAGTAGTAAACAATCACTGGTCTCTGGGTCATACTGCCCTCAGCCAATGACTGCCCTCTCCCTAAGCCCCTCCCCTGGCAGCCAGCCCCAGATTTGGTAGCATGTGAAGTGGCAGTAGGACCAAGTGAAGAGCCGCAGAGGGGAAGGAGGGAGGGTTCACATATGATTCCTTGCCAGACCCATGCTGGAGAACAACAGTTACAGGTAAGTAATTTGTTCTTTCTGCAGCATGGGGTCTGGCATGGATTCACATGCTCATGAATATAAGAATACATAGCAGTACACACATGAACAACCATGGGAGGTGGCAAGGCTCAACATTAAGAATTACAACAACTCAACATTAAGCATCTCTTACCTCCTCACCAGGCCCACCTTCAGGCGAAAAGGTTGCACAGCTCTGCTTGGCCGACTCTGGACTCCTCCCTGGAATCCTGGTCGACGCAGTAGAATCTTGTGAAGGTGTGCGTGGACCTCCACGTAGCAGCCCTGCAGATGTCCAGCAGGGGCACACCAGATAGGAATGCCGTGGTAGCAGCGATCGTTCTGGTCGGATGGGCTCTCGGAAGGCCGGGCAACGGTCGGTTTGCCCACCGGTGACAGTGCATGATGCAGCCGGAGAGCCATCTGGAAATAGAAGCCTTCGAGAGGGCCTTCCCTTGGTTCACAGGTCCAAAGTTTATAAACAACTGTGATGTCTTCCGAAAACTCTTCGTGCGGTCCACGTAGAACTTCAGCGCTCTAGCTACATCCAGCAAGTGCAAAGTCCTCTCGGCCAGCGACGAAGGCGACGGGAAGAAAACTGGTAATGCCAAGGGCTCATTGAGGTGGAAGTCCAACGGCACCTTGGGCATGAAGGAGGGGTGCGTCCTCAGCACCACCCTTGTCTCGTGGAAAGTCAAGTACGGAGGCTTGCAGGAGAGGGCCTGGGTCTCTCCCACTCGTACGGAGGTGATGGCCACATGAAACACCACCTTCCACGATCAGTATTTCAACTGGGCCGAATGCAGAGGCTCCAATGGCGTCCCCATGAGCCTGCTCAGCACCACGTTGAACTCCCACGCTGGGGCCGAAGCCTTCACCGGCGGGAATGAACGGAACAGTCCTTTCATAAACTCCTTCACCAGGCGATGGGACCACAGAGATGATCGCCCAGGAGTTCTGGTGTAGCGGGAAATCGCCGCTAGATGTATCTTGGAGGCATGAGCTAGCCCAGCCTTGGCCAGCGATAGTAGGTACGGCAGCACTCTCGGGGCCGTAATCCGTAGGGGGTTGATCTTCTGTGCGCGGCACCAGACAGAGAACCTCTTCCATTTGTGTCCGTAGCACTTGAGAGTTGAGGACCCTGGCCTTTGCAAGCACCTCATTGCAGTCCGCCGGGATATCGTACCCTCCAAACTCTAGTGCTGCAGGAGCCAGGCCTGCAAGTTCAGCGACCCCGGGTCATGATGGAGGATGGCGCCTCCTTCCCTGGAAAGAAGATCCGCGTCCGTCGACAGTTTGACTGGGGGGGACGCTGACAAGTCCAGAAGGTCCGGGAACCATATCTGCCTCTGCCACACCGGTGCGACGAGGATCATCCTGCACCGGGACCTCTTGGGTTGGTTGATGAGTCGCAGCATCAACGGCAACAGGGGGGAACGCATACAGGAACAGGCCGTCCCATGGGAATGAGAAAGCATCGCCTATTCTCCTCGGCTGGGGAAACCTGCTGACGAACCTCTGGCACTTGGAGTTTGTCGCTGTCGCGAACAGGTCGATCTGGGGTTTGCCCCATCGTTGGAAGAGTCGATCCGCTTGATCCTGGTGCAGCTCCCACTTGTGGCATGAGCGCAGCTCCCTGCTGAGTGAGTCGGCGATGGTGTTCTTTATTCCTGCCAGATGGAAGGGCACCAGAAACATCCCCTGGGCGAAGGCCCAGTGCCACAGATCCCGGGCCTCCTTGGATAGGACTGGGGTTCTGGTGCATCCTTGCTTCCGGATGTAGAACATCGTGGTGGTGTTGACGGTGAAGACCCTCACCACCCTGCCCTTGAGGGACGGAAGGAACGACCCGAGGGCCCAGAACATGGTTCGGAGCTCCAGGATGTTGATGTGGAGTGACCTCTCCTCCGGGAGCCAAAGGCCTCTTGCGTGGAGATCCCCGGTGTGTGCTCCCCATCCCTCCAGGGAGGCGTTTGTTGTCACCGTCTCCTGATGTGCCGGGGTCTGGAAGTCCTTGCCCGCCGCGAGATGCGCGTGGGTGCCCCATCATCGAATCGCTTGGCGGAAAGCCTTGTTGAGCGGGATCCTGTCTTCGAAGCTGCCCGTCGCTTGTATCCAACGGGCGTCGAGAAATCTTGTAGAGGACACATCTGTAGCCTGCACCGTCGCACCAGGTAGATGCATGAGGACATCATTCCGAGCAGGGACTTGAAGGATCACACCCTGGCCACGTCTGGCCAGCAGGCGCTGCACCTTGCCCAAGATGGCCTTCGTCCTCTCCTCCAATGGAGAACCCAATCGCGCCACTGTATCGAGCTTGGCTCCCAGAAACAGTGCGACCTGCAACGGAACCAGGTGGGATTTTGAGTAGTTGATGGAGAATCCCAGATCCGTGAGCAGCTGGACGGTCTTTGCTGTGTGTTCGACGGCGAGTTCTCTTGTCCTTGCACGGATGAGCCAATCATCCAGCTAGGGGTAAACGCGGATCCTCTGCAGGCGCAGCCGGAACTTGTTAAATACCCTGGGCACCGACTTCAATCCGAATGGCAGGACCTTGAATTGATAGTGCCGCTCTTGGACCACAAATCTGAGAAACCGGTGTCCTTTTAGAACGGGGGATGTGAAAGTAGGCATCCTCCAAGTCCAGAGACGATAGGAAGTCGCTTTCCTCCAGCTGTCCCAGCACATGCTGGAGGGTGACCATCCTGAAATTTTGGGCCTTGATGTATTTGTTTAACCGACGCAGGTCCAGGATGGGGCGCCAACCACCTGTCTTCTTTCTGACGAGGAAGTACCTCGAGTATACTGTGGAGCCCCGGAGCCTCTTCGGGACGAGCTCGATGGCACCTTTCTTGAGCATCGCCCTTACTTCTAACAGCAGTTGAGGGACGTGATTTTCCTTCCAGGCCACGGGAGGAATGCGGGGGCACTTTAGAAATTCAAGAGTGTGCCCGTGGGCAAGGGCATCCAGCACCCAACGGTCGGTGGAGATGGACTCCCACACGCTGACTAACTTCGCAAGCCGGCCTCCCACAGTGGTGCTCAGGTGGGGGCCCGACGCTACGGCCAGTTCAGTCCCGCTTGGCAGCGGCCTTGCCGCCTTGGCCTCTTTGGCGACGACGACGAGATCTTCCTGACTTGCCGCGTCCTCTGTAGGCCTCCTGCGACGAGGAGCCGGCCGCTTGGAGGTACGTCAAGGGGCCGCCGCCAGATCCCTTGGAGGCACCCTGTCTGCCTCCAGCGTTCCGAAAGGGCGGCCGTCATTGCTGCAAAACTCCCACAGCCCGAGCCGTCTCCGTGTCGGTCTTGATGGCTTGAAGTGACTCATCCACTGTCTTTCCAAACAGGTTGTTCCCGTCGAAGGGCATGTCCAAAACTCTGGTTTGCACGTCCTGGCAGAAATCTGTTGCCTTGAGCCATCCCCGCCGTCGAAGGCAAACACCTTTGCCCAACTGGCGGAACCCGGTGTCAGCGATGTCCGTGGCCACCGTTATGGCGTGGTCCGACGCCACCTCACCTTCCTGCAGGATCTCCAGGGCCTCTGCCTTCTTGTCGTCCGGTAGGAAGTCCAGCAGGGGAGCGATCTTGTACCACAGCTCCCAGGTCGTAGCGGGCCACAATCGCTAGGGCGTTGCCCGCCTTAATTGTCCTCACCGCAGACGAGATGACTCGTCGTCCCATGGCATCCAGTTTCTTTCCCTTGCCGTCAGGTGGCGAGGGAAAGGTTGAAGCCGTCGCAGCTGCTGCTTTCTTCTTGGCCTCCGCTGAGATGACCGAATCCGGGGTCGGCTGTGCCCCAAGGCACATAGGGGCGGAATCTCGTACCGATCCCTCTTGGCAGGCGTCGTTCTTCAGGAGAGCAAGTCCCTTGTCCCAGATATCGTCAATCAACGGCACCGTGAGGACCGTCTTCCTCTTGGCCTCGCGCCGCTGATAGAGGAAGCCTTCCTTTTTCTGTTCTTCGGGGCAGAGCTGGAAAAGCTTGAATGCCCTGGCGATCATGGCGTGGAAGGAGCCAATTTCGTCGGGTGGGGAGGCCCGAGGGGAAGGCCCATCCCGTTGTCACCACCGTCATCATCCGTCCCCGTCTAGGCCACATCTGTTCCCGTGTCATCCCTAGGATCAGGGGAAGGGGGTGAAGGCTGCGCGGACCGCAAGGGCTGGTAAGGCGGGGGGATGAACTCTCCTCCGCTTGTTTGGAGGGCTTCCCGACGGGACCCGTTCTGATGGGTCGTCTGTTGGGGTTAGAGGCAACCTCGTCCTCATCTCCGTGCATAAGGTTTGGATTGCCATCAAAATGGGCACTGAGTTGTCCTGAGGCTCGAGCACTGGCTGCGACGGGTGCGATGGTTGCTGCTCCTCCATGGGAGCCTCGTCAGCACCACCGTCGTTCTCTTCATCCGCCTCCTCGGAGTTCCTCCCGTGGGACCAGACCTCCTCGAACCTCTTGAGGCCCGTCACGACTTCAACCAGCTCCTCCTCAGAGGCTGTATCTGTGTTCGTAACGGCCACCGCCCCTCCCTCTTTTTCCACCGGGGTCTTCACGCGGGTCTTATTGATGGGCTGGAAAGAGGATTCCCTCCGAAGTGTGGCAGGGAATCTCTGGGCTCCGAGGTCGCCTCTGCTGGGGTAGCCTCCACAGGCTTCGCCAGGGCTGCCGCGACTCCCTCGATAGAGGCCTTAGCCGTGTGAATCAAGGCCTTCACCCCCTTGGGTGCGCTTGCGGCCTTCACCTTGGGGGGAATCTCAGTGAGGAGATTTTCACCCCACCACTGGATATGCAAGTTGCAGCAGTCTAAGTCAGGCCTCTTTCAACTGAGGTTCTTGCGGAGGGTTCTCCCTTTCGTTCTCCCCCAGTTACATGCACTGGTGGCGGCAGCACCGGTTTTGAGTACAATTGACAACTTTAACTCTCTGTATCTGGCTCAACCCCTGTATTTAAAATCCACCGCCTGCAGGTCTTGCAAAACTCTGCAGCGAGGCTTGTGGTTGGTGTCTACAACCACACACCCATGTCTCCCGTGCTGCGCCAGTAGCACTTGTTACCAGTACCAAAAAGGGTCCAGTTTAAAGCCTGGTGTATTGTGCACAGGGCCTTTTATGCTTCTGGCCCGGAGTATCTAAAGGATACATTTCGTCCCTATGTCCCCAATCGGCCTTTAAACTCCTGCCTTATTCTGGTTCCACGGGTGCGCCTCTCTCGGGTTACAGGGCGGGCCTTTTCAGTGGCTGCTGCTGAGCTATGGAACGGGCTGCCATTCTCCTTTTGGGGATCTCCGGATCATATCCCTTCCCGGAAGCAGCTGAAAACCTACCTCGTTCAATACTGTCCCGGTTTTTAAAGACTAATACCGGTGGTGACCTCTCTATCAGCAGCAAGATGCCTTTGGCAAGGAGAGCTTTATAAATTCATCATCATCATCATCATCACCCACTCTCCCTCAGCCTTAATGTGGTATTTTCAATCACTCCCCATCTCCCCGTCCCCATTTCCAATAATTACTGGGAGGAAGATAATGATCAGGAGCAATGAAGATTACCCATAGAAACAAAATAGGGATACAAAGTGAGGTTTACATCTAACATCTTTGAATTGTCCCACTAATAGAGACAGGCAAGGTCGAGCACTTTTACCCAACACTGCACACCTGACACCAACTGACTCACCTGGAGTATAAAAAGGATGGTTCTGCCAGAATCACTGAGCAAGCTGCGGTTGCAGGATGGAACCAGGTGGCCATTGAGCAGAAGGTTGCAAAAAGAGGAGCCCAGGACCGGTGGAGCGCAGGATGCTGAGACGCTAGCCCGTTGTGTGTCAGGGGCTGCAGCGTGGCGAGGGCGCTGTGTCTCCAGCAAGCCGGAGCGGGACAGAAGGCAGTATATCGGCCTTGCTTAGGCCAGGGCTCGTTCTCCTGGGACGTGTGCAGGTTGAAAGGGGTGCCTGAGGGGCAGGGGGCGAGACCTGACCTCGACCCAAACCCATTTGACCTGCTTGCCAGTGCTGCGCTACTGTTGGAGAGTTTCGTGAGCAGGATAGAGACTCAGTAGCGTGCGAGTGGCTGGAGCAGGAGCGTTGTTGAAAGGGAAAAGCCCGGTGAGCAAAAGCGGAAAGGAAGCAAAGCAAACGAAAGCTGGAAAGCAGTGAAAGAAAGCAGAGCGGAATAACAGAAAAGGGCGGTAGACGCGCAGAAGTAAAGAAAGAGCGCATGTGCACTGGCGGCGCGGAAACAGCCAAGAGTGGGTGCGACTGAACCGACAGCAAGTAGAGGGGTGCAAGTGACCCGAAACCGAGAGAGGCAGCAAAGAAACAGTGAGAAGGAAAATGCACAGTCAAGAGAGGGTGAAGGCAACCAAAAAGAAATACAGAGAGTGCAAGAGGCATGTGAAAGGGAAAATGAAGGTGCAAGAAAGCACAGTGAGAAACAAAGAGAAGTGTGCAAGAGGCACAAAAAGGTGCAAGTGTGCACAACAGGAAATGGTGGTGTGCAGGATGCACAGTAAACGTGAAAAAGGACAGAATGAAAGAGGCAAAGAAGAGGAAAAGGTGCCAGGGAATAAGGCGAGGGGTTAGAGGTCAGAGTGGTCGAACCTGGGCGGAGCAAAGAGCCCGGCGTTCTCGAAAGTCTATGATACTATTCTCACGAAAGAACTGTACAGTGAAAGGTACATCCTGACAGGAGGAACCTTTTGTTTGTTTGAGACCAGAGAGGCCTAGGCTTGGGGAAGGGAGCCCTAAGAGGCCCACAAAAGACATGGTTGATTTTCGTGAAGAGAGGCCTAGACTTGGGGAAGGGAACCCTGAGAGGCATAACAAACTGTCTTTTTGTTTGGAACTGGAAGGATTGAAGCTTGGGGAAGGGAAACCCAAGTGATCCAGAGACACTGAATTGCTGCAAGAGCCCTATGGTTCCAAGGGCAATCCTTTTGAATTGAACTATTTTAAACTCTCAGAACCACACCTATTGGTAAGACTACCTGAAACCAGCTGTGGTTTACATTTTTCTTTTAAGACCCCCCTTTCACATTTGGTTTAAGAGTGAGGGCAAGCATAGGTTTGGACACAGACAAACTTTGGTTTTGGACTTACAGACATTGACGCCCCTTAAAATCATCAGTTGAGGGAACAATCCCCTTTAGTTAGGGTCAGGGAGGTATTACACTAATCCCACAAAATTTGATAAGGGTTTGTTTTCAAACTGTTACTTTTGAGTGCGTCTCTCTTGATACCATACCTGCCATGGGGTTGTTTTAAGGAGTACCGCAACAAGGAGGTCTTAGAAGTGAACTCCTATGTCCCTTTTTAACAGACACTTACAATGCCCTTATTGAGAACCTACTCTGGATATCAAGCACTTTGGTGGTTTCTCCATTTGTCCCAAATCATCTCTTGCCAAGAAAGAGCAGGGGTAGATCATCAATTATCAGTAGTTTTTTTCCAATGTTGTCACCCATGTCCTCCATTATGTGAGCAACTTTAAAGCCCTTTAGAGGAGGTGAGAGTAAGCGAGCAATGCATGTTTTCGATCTATTGTAGCAGCTAAGTGAAAGGTGAAAGGTTGCTTTTCTTTAACATAACAAATGTACTTGCCTACTAATCCTGCCCCACAATTAGTAGTAATTGTACCAGATGTAATAGTGCAACCATTACTAACAGTAATAACAGTACTACTACTAAAATCTGTAGTAGCGCTATCAATAACAGTAGTGGTACTACTGCCAGTAGTAGTACTTCAAGTACTAACAGTATTTCTGCTAGTATCAACGACACCAATAGTAGCAACATTACTACTGATAGCAACAGTGTTAACATCAGTCTATAGTACTACCACTAGTAGCACTGCCAGTAATATTACTACCATTACTAAGACTTTTAGTAATAGTATTACTAGCAGTACTATTACCAGAGAGAGCTATCACTAGTAGTGGTAGCAGTACTTTTACCAAGGCAATAACCACTGACAGGAATAGAAATACTAGCAGTGCTGCTAGTACCAGTACAACTACGCATACTAAAAGTTAATGGGGCAGGACCTTGTTTTATATTAAAATGAAAGGCAACCATGTACTTGCTGCTATTATGAATCTGCAGACTGTCCGCCCTCTCCTCTGATGTCACTTTTCTTTGAGGTTTCCGTTACATAAGCATGTTTACTTACATACTAATCCTGCCCCACCAATTGTAGTTGTAGTAGTGCCAGAGGTAACACTACTACCAACAGAAGTATCACTACTACCTGCAGAAGTAGCAATACTGCGATCAGGATAAGTACTTTCAAGAATAGTATTGCCACTATTACTACTACCAGAAGCATAGCTATTAACAGTAGTAGCACTACTACCGTCATCTGATAGTACTAGTATTACCACCAGTAGTAACACTCCCCCAGTAGTAAATGTAGTACCACCACCAGTACTACTAATACTATTTATTGTACTACTACAAGAACTACTGACAGTAGTAGTCACATCATTATTATACCTACTGGTAGTAGTGCCACGTCTGGCATCAGTACTACTAAATATAGTAGTAGTGCTACCACCACTGAAGATAGCAGTATTAACGTGAATACGATCAGTATGAGTAGCAGCAGAGTAAATAGTAAAAGCTTTAGAAGTACCACTACTATCATTAGCAGTAGAACAAATGCTTTTTAGACTACTATTACTACGGGTGGAAAGAATAGTAGTGTACTACTATTGTTAGTACCACCTGGAGGACTGGTAGCAACCATACAGTCTTCAAAAATAATACTAGCAGTAAAACTACTACTGGTAGTTATTCTCCTGCTGTAAGTGGTACTACAGTTGGTAGTATTACCATAACCAGGGGGCAAAAATTCAAGATGTGAGCTGAAAGCCAGCTGTTCAAAAGTTGTTTGCCACCTCAATTATATACATATACACACACAGCACACCATTTCTTACTCACCAGGAGTCAAATATCACTAGCCAATGGCAAGTTCAAATTTGTCACCCTTAACATAACTACTAATAATGGCACTACTTTTACTGCTAATGTTAGTGGGGTGAGATAAGTAGTTTGGTATAATTGTTCATGTATGTTTAAGTAAAATAAAACCTTTTACTTAATCTATTTGCAGGTATTTTGACTGCACTTCCTCTCCCCGTATGTCACTTCCTCTTGAAGGGCTTGGGAGCAGCTCACAAAATGAAGGTCAATTGCAAATAAATGCTTACAGGAATGTTGAAAATAAGATTTCTTTTCCCCACTGGAAAATATGCAGAAAATAAAACACTTATAAAAAAGCATGTTATTTTTGTACATCATGCAGGTCCACTTTAATAATCATAACAGTACCCCAACCCCGGCAGACTTCTAAGCAATCAGTTTGGTCAGAAACAGATTAGATATGAAAAGACACACCCAAGCAGCTACACTCTTTGCATACTCAGCTTACCCCCTCCCTACCAGGAATCTCTTGTTTCATCAGTCTAATCAGGTCATCAGTTGCTAGCAGAGTCCCACTCCTAAAACACCATGAGCAACCATAATCTACAAAACCTCCTCCAATTTAAACTCTGAGTGACCAGTACTAGTGAACGCGGGCAGCAGCAAATCCAGACTCCCACCTCCACTACATTGTTTAAAACGTCTATATTTTGGTTAGAGCTTGGTATGCCACTCTCAAAACATCATTGGCCCCATTTTTGAGGGAGTGGTGTCTTCCTTTCCATTAACCAGCTTCTGAGCCCTGCCCAACTTCCCCAACCTTGTGTTGGGTATGGAATGGTACGCCACGGTCCCAAGGTGGGCATATGGAATAGCAGCTGCCTCATTGATGGTGGCAATGTTCTGCCCCATCTCCTTGTGTGTCAATCCTACATAAAAAGAAGCCAATATACTGTTCCTAAACGGCTGCTTCCCTTTCCCCTCAACACAGGCGAGGAGCTGAAGCAGGAACATAGGAATTAATCGCGGTGGATGATGCTGCGGTCGTCATGTAGGAATATGCAATACTGCAGACTGTGGCAGGAGTGCAGCCCTCGCTACATCAGTGTGTGCATACGTGAAGCAAACTTTGGAGAACATTTAAGCACCTAACTGGGTCTACACTATGAGCCACACTGCAGCTCATCATCACTTGTTATTTTAGTCACTTATTTTAGTTTGTTACATTAGCTTATATCGTTAATTTGTTGTTTTCACCATATAAACAACAGTACAACTGCTACCAGGGTCCACACCTTTGGAAATTATACTGAAATCCTGGGAGAACTGGAAAATAATGTCCGATATGTACATAATTGCCTTTTGTGGCAAGAATTTTGATGCATAACAAATGTGTATACTCACAAACTGCTTTTGAGTAGAAGGCGGGCGACTATTCGAGACACTACAACACGTACCATTGTGATAGGTGCCGGCAATGCACCCGATATTTTTCAAGTAGTGTTACTAAGGTATACCCGGTATGATGGTAACCATGACGATCTTGTTGTTCCTTTGTTTGTTTATTGATTTGTAAAGCGCACCAAACCCGTGGGTATCTGGGCGCGTTGCGCGAAGGTCCATCAGTAAGCGGTGTTCACGTCATACTGGTTTAAAGTCTTCTCTATTCCCGGTCAAAAGACAATTAATGATGTGCTGTACAGCAACTAAGTCAGGTCAGCAGTCCTAATGCAAAGGAAATCATGTTACTTACAAAAGAATACATTGACAGGTATGTCAAAATAGAAGTTATCTGGCTTCAAATTCTTCTGCTAATTAGAATTACTGGGATTGTAGAACTGGGCGCAACATTTGCACTCCTCACTTCAAATGGTGTGCTGTGTGTATTTATTGAATTGAGGTGGAGAGAGACATTTTGTAGCTGGTTAGCAGCTTGCAACTCGAAGTGTTTACCCCTGATGTAGAAGTCCGCACAGTGTGTCAAGTTGTACTTTGGATTTAAAATGTAGCTCATGGATTATCCAATTATACGTAATATAATTCACCAACAGAAACCTTTAGAAATATTTGAATAACATGAATCCATGTTCCACTATTTTTGTGCACAACATATTTTGACTAAGAAGTCTACTAAACTATTTCATTTTTAGCCACTGTGTCTAAGCATTGCTGGTAACTTTGGAAAGCAGACATGTCAATGGTGTTTTTAACAGCACCAAATCCTGCTCTGTCCACTTTTCTGTGAGAGCTATTGTTTCCAATTTTTGGAGAAGGTATTTTGAGTAAGGTATTTTGAAGAAGGCTTCCAACTTGAGTAAAAAGTTAGTGACAAGTTTTTGGGAATTTGACCAAAATAAACAGGCGATTTCTCAAGTTAAAGCAGCAATAATTATAAACATCTACAAAGCCCGAAAACTCATTTTTTAAATGTGTAATTATAATATTGCTGGTCACAAGTTGGACATGGATGATCGTGATGGCAAAGTAAAAACGTGATGCAAAAACTTGAATACTCAAATCGTTAGTGGCAATTAAGCCGCTGAGACAACACCCATTAGAAAAAATTGAGTTTTCCAAATAGATGTTACTTCTCTGGTTTGCCACTTTTGTAATTTGTTTTTGGATATACATGAATTTGATGTTTTGACTGTTTCCAGCACTTCAGCACGGTCACTTTAACTGGTTTTTATATCATTAAATGCATTTCAGACTATTTGTTGGTGATGTCTCTGAAGCCTCATATGTCATTTAGGATGGTGTGTCTTAATACTGGTGTTTGAATTGTTCCAATTAATGCCTTTAGCAGGAACATTCTTGTTGTATGCTAATGATTTATTTATTTGAATTTATAAAGCGCGCACACACGGCCCCGAGACATCGAGGTACTGTTACAGTACAGTCTCTTGGATACAACTTAAAAACAGATTCTTGAAACAAGATTGCAGAGGTTCAAAGACAGTATTTTGGAAGTGTTCCATGGTTACAGGGGATCATTAGAAACATTCAGAACAGTCAAGTTGAATAACTTGGTTTTTAGCACCTTTCTGAACACCAAGAGTTTTCCTTTCTTAGGCTGAGTGGGAGGGCGTTCCAAGTTTTTGGGGCTAACACTTCCAAAGCTGGCGGCACCAGCTTCGCTCTATTGAACGTCGGGACTGAGTAGGTGGGAGTATTGGTCTCGTTTTGGTCTATGGGTGGGCACCTGATATATCCGCTCAGCTAGGTAGGAGGGGACAGACTGGGAAAGGCATCTGTGTGAGATAGTGGGGGCCTTGAACATTATGCACTCTTTGATCGTGAGCCAGTGGGCATCTTTTCTGGCCTGAGAGGTGTCCTCTCTCCTAGGAATGCTTGGAGCCGCTCTGAGCGCGTTGTTTTGCGTTGTCCGCAATTTGTGGATGTTATTGGCGGATGTGCCTAGGAGTAAGACGTTACAATAATTCAACCTTGCGCCAATGGTAGCTCCTGCAATGTTGAGTCAGTGTTTTGGCGAGAGGTGAGGTTTCACAGCTTTGATGATTTTAGTTGTGAGGGCAGCAGATGATGAGATGGTGCCGACTTGTCTTTCTATTGATAATGTGGAGTCCAAGTATACACCCAGGGTTTTTACTGCAGCAGAGTCTGTAATAACAGTGTTCTCAATGCTGAAAGAGCTGTATTTGTTGTCTCATTATTTATTTATTTAGGGACTCTTTAGGGCCTACCAGAAGAATTTCCGTTTTTCCCCAGGTTAGACATAGGCCATTAGCTGACATCCAGGCCTGGATGCGGACATATGTCTGCTGGAGAGTGTTGAGGTCTTGCTCCTAGTCGCCCGATAGCAGGAGAAGAATGTGTGCGTCATCAGCATAGTTGGTGAAAGCTATGCCGAACTCTTCCAGGTCGCTGAACAAGGGTAAAGAACAGACAGTAGAGAGTGGGGACTGTGCAAGATCCTTGTGGGACCCCACACAACCAATGGGGGGTGGGATGGCTGACGCGTGATCAGAAAAGACCCTCATGGTTCGGCCCTCCAGGAAGGAAGTAATCCAGGTATTTGCTTCCTGGGAAAAATGTGCAGTATCCGAAAGGTGTTCGCACAGAATCTTGTGGTCCACCAAGTCAAAGGCGGGCGAGAGATCAAGGAGTAGGAGGAGAGAGGACTTACCTTTATCCATGGATTCAAGTAGCTGATTCTTAACATCAAGCAAGGCTGACTTTGTGCCGTGGCGAGGACGGAAAAGATTGTCCTTTACCAAGGATGTCGTGTGCTTCCAAGTATGACTGGATCTGCAGATATGTCGCCTTGTCAGCAAAAATGGGATGGTGGTGATTGGACTGTAGTTGTTGAGCGCGTCAGGGTAGTTTTTGTTTTGTTTTTTTTAGCTGCGGCTGAACCCAGGTTTCCTTAAGGGAGGGTGGTACGGTACTTGAGGCGAAAGAAGCATTAATAAAAGGTGGTGACAAAGGGGGCCAGAGCTTGCGCACAGTCTTTAACTAGATTAGCTGGTCAGATGTCACCTTTGCAGAGCGATGGTTTGATATGCTTAATGATCAGAAGGACTTCGGGTATTTTTACTTCCCTAAAGGCAAAGGGTTTAGGTTTGTTTGTGCCATATGGGCCACTAGAGGCTGGCATAGTAGCAGAGGGCTTGATTTGGGTGTTGCAATCTGAGGCAAGTTGTCCAGTTGTGTCTTGATTTTCTTCAGGGGTGTTTTCATTTTGTCTAACATGGCCGGTTGAATGTTATTAGACCATGTTTAATTTTTCTCTGTGGGTTGAGTAGAGATGAGGAGAATGGTCAGCTCATTATGAATGGCGAACTACTCTTTAGATTGGGATTTCTCAATTCTAGTGTTGCAAGCAGACGCTTTTGCTGTGGAGATAGCCTTCTTGTATCGTTTCGCAACTGCCAAGTAGGTATCTCGTGTGAGCACGGAGGGGCTTGTTTGCCATGTGGTCAGAGCTGCACATTTGGAGGTACGTATGTCTAGGATATCTTGAGTGAACCATGAGTTTGCATGTAGTATGTGCTTAGCTATCTTTTTTCCAAGTGGGGCTGCAGCGTCTATTACCTCCTTATGAATGACATTGTAGAGCTCTACTAGTTCTGTCGGGTTGTTTGATATAGGGTGCGCTAGCGCAGAGGTTTTAAGGAGAGGGAGAATTCTGTCCTTGGGGAGTAGTTTTTTAGACCTTGCCATAGTGGCCGGCACAGGTTGGCTAGGTTTACCTCTAATTTTAGAGGGTTTGAGTAAATGCAGTAGATGGTGGTCGGTCCAGGGACGTGGAGTGTTGGGGCTGATGTCAGCGTCACAATTGTGATCCGCTATCCAGTCCAATATGCAACCTTTGATGTGTGTCGGGTTGTTGAGTAAAGCCTAGATCTAGGAGGGCTTTAGCGAGAGCTTTGCCTTTCTTGCCTTTGAAGCCCAGATTTAGGTCTCCTAGGAGAATGGATCTTGCGTTAGCTTTGAGGTTGTCACCTAGGTGTTGCGAGATGTTGGCTTGAAAGTCGAGAGGAGGGCGGTAGACTATATGTAATGTAATAGTGTCATTTGGCGAGAAAGATATTTTTACTGATAGCACGTCAAAAGTTGTCTGACTTAGCAGTTTTTATTTGTGTGGAGTGGAGGGTTTCCTTGAGAATTAGGGCGACAACTTCTCCTTTACTGGATGTTCTATCTTGGCGGAAGATTATGTAGCCTGGGGGGTAGAGTTGGACAGATGGCTGGTCTGGGGGCTTCATGTAGCCAGGTTTCAGTAATGGCTAATGCATCTAGATCTAGACCCGTAAAAAGATCATGAATCTCTGTGGTATGAGCTGGCAGGGACCGTGCATTGATGAGTGCATATTAGATTTGGGTAGTAGGGTTGTTCCCTAATTTTGTTTTCGTGGAGATATTATTGGTGCTGGCCTCTGGGTTTTAGGGGTGGGGGGAGATGGAGGCGAATAATGAGGTACTACCAGTTCCTGTGGCTTTGGGGTTGAGTTGTAATACCTGTCAACTGCACAGTCGATTCACGGTTTGCTGACGAGTAAGCTAGAACATTTACTGTTCATTATGTAAAACAGGTGATTTACTCATAGATCCATACCACTTCATGCATATATTCTTCTTCCCTGGGTAATCTATCGGCATGGCTGAAAACACAACTTAGTTACAGTGAGGAACAGATCTGGGACATAATTAGTGGATCTTCCATATTTAATCCTACAGGAGGTACTGCGAGGGTTCAGAAATGAAAACCGGACACAAAGTTGTCAAGATTAGACATTTTATTAAACAAAAAGGGGTTGGAAAATACCTCTAGCCCTACTCTAAAGTGGAACTTCCCTACCCAGAAAATACAGCCAAGGGTCTGTTTGCATCAGGATGCCAGTTATTAAAGAAAGCGGTCCTTGTGTCCAAAATGCCCTACTCTGACCCTCACACTACAAACAAAACAAAGGGTTACATGGAATGTCTTTATCTGAATGTTAGCAAAGAGTGCTCAAAACCAAAACTATGACGACTCCAACAAAAATGACTCTTGGATCCATTGATAGGATGGTAAAATGGTAAAATGTCTCTTTAGTTAACAGTTCCTTTGTGTCTTCACTGGACTCACAAAGTTGTTGTTCAAGCTAAAGTTTCTGTAATAGTCTTTTTGTAGAATCTCTTAACGTTTGCAGATTACAGTGGCATCTCAGGCCTCTATATTTCATTGGGGTTTTCCTTCATACTTTATCTTTTCTGCATTCAAACATTTGTCTTATAGGGCATTGAATTGGTTGTCTTGTCTGCATACAAACAAACTTGGCCTTTGTACTTTTCCTAGTCTGCATTCAAACACTTAAGGGCACGCTTGTCGTAACGCCCCCGAGTCCCCATCTGCTTTGCAGACTCACTGGTTCCTTCCAGCGTATCCGATGTCGATAGCGCCTCTGCGGTGTCGCTCCTTCACCAGTATTCCATTTCGGAGTGTGCAGTCTTTCCACCAGCGTCCTGCGTGGCTCTGTGGTCACCCGCCAGCTTTGCTTCTCGACCCGGCCCAGACTGGAGAACGGTGTTGCGTTGAGCGACTCAACCTCCAGGAGCTCTGGTGCATTTTGGCACCCGTTCTTGCTCACGCTTGGCGCCTCTCCTCCTCTCCCAGAGTTCTTCTCTGTTTCGCCAGCTCTGTCAGTGTGTCTCGCGTTCGTGAGACTCAGCCTTGATGGTAATGTCTCCTCCTGCACTGCTCGACTTGACAGTGTAGTTGCCATCTTTAAAAGTCGCACGCACTGAAGATTTGGAGAAACTAGTCTGCAGGATGTAGTTCGAGCTCTTGTCACTTTGCACAAACCGGTCATCCTCCTCGTCTAAGTACCCGTGTGGTTATGGGAGTTTGAGGCCATGGTTGTCTTTGGACTTTTTACTCTGATGGTTTTTCTCATGGATTTCACATAAAGGCACATCAGAAACAAAAAGGTGTTGTGGGTGTTTGGATCAAAGGTGGAGACCTGTCCATAAAGAAAAGGTTTGACTTCCTCTTCAGGAGGGGGGGGGGGGTAAAGCTGACAATAGGCCATTAAGGCCTTGAGAGTCAGAGGGTCTTCCTCAAGGGGTGGGGCGAATACTGTGTCTCATCCAATGAAGCCAAAACATAAAAATGCCCCCAGGGTCAGGATCAGGTAGCAGCTTCTTTTCCTGGGCCACATGAGAGAAGGTTTCCGTTGGGGATTCCGTGACGACTCCATTGGATTCATCACATTACTCAGAATATTACTATAAATGTTTTCTAGTGATGAATTGATCAAATTAAAAAAGAAATGTTTTAGGACTGAGCTACATAGTCACTTCTTGAAAGAGTACTCGAAGGGGAATATTATTACGGCAGGACTGGTTGTTCATCAGGAGCCTGGCTTATTTGTGGAGGGTGATGACTATCGGACTAACTTCAGCTATATTGTAACAAAATGCAGTAGAGACCTCATGGTCTTAACCATCATCACTGCTCAACATTTTGCTGAAAAACTCAAATAGCTACATGAGGATGAAAGGACATTTTTATTGAATAGTGCTTTGATCAATGCTCAGGTAAAACTAGCCGAAATTAACTAACATGTTTCCGTTCAACTACCATAAATAAAAAATCCAACGAACAAGGTATTTGAGGGTGTTTAAAGG
The DNA here is from genome assembly GCF_040938575.1 of Ambystoma mexicanum. Taxonomy (NCBI): domain Eukaryota; kingdom Metazoa; phylum Chordata; class Amphibia; order Caudata; family Ambystomatidae; genus Ambystoma; species Ambystoma mexicanum. The sequence continues at coordinate 385,450,479 of NC_090925.1, forward strand.
TGAAAGAAATCTATCCTTATTTGAACAAAGGGGCACGAGATGAGTTAACTTCTCTGACACGTCTAGTAATGATTCCAATCCTGAATCATCTTTTGATACTGTGGCTATAAAACATCAAGGGGGACGCATGCCTTTTTAGGCCGTCAAGGCAGGAGAAGGAGACGTCCCAGATACAGAAATTAAGATTTTCAAGAATATCCCAATCAAGGTGACCCGGGGCTGTTTGAAATACGCAAGCGAGTTTATCCGCGATAGATTTGAACACAATGAATTGTCCATCAGTGGTTAATATGTCATGTCTGCTCAGTCCACCTGAACCCAGCTTACTCAGCAAGGGTTTGAGTTTTGTCCCTACGGACTATACGGATTGGTGCAAAATTGAACAAGAATTGACCCAATGTTTCTGAGAGAGAATATTTAGAGGAAGAGGTTGTTACATATTTTTGACCAAAATCTGACTTTAACCCCCGCCTGGGTCACCTTGTCATCAGTGAATTGCCTACAATTTGAGTAGAGAGGAGGCTCTAACTCTATAATCACTTATATGCAATGATAACATCATAATAAAAACAGGCCGTTAAGGGTGGGGCAATTGTGGTCCGAGGTCATATCCTGGATAGAGAAATGGTGAATAATCTTTCGCAAGTGGATACCAACTATAAGATTCTTCATTATGATCCACGTAAGGAAATACAGTTGTTAATTCTTGAAGTGACCCAGTTTGCTTTAAAACGACATTAGATTTGCACAAAACAATTTGAATTCCTATCCCAGAACTCCGAAGTTCTATGCCCTGGCCAAGATGTATAAATAAATGGAGAGCCCACCTGGGCATCCCATTATGGCGGCCTGTGGGTCTGTTCTAGAACCACTCTGTCAATACATTGATTTTTTTCCTTAAACTAATTAGTCAGAAAATCCGGACATATTTACGTGACAGTACATTAGCCATTAACATTTCTGAAAATGTATCCTTTGATCGAGAGAATTTCTGGTAACTCTAATATTACTTCACTCTACACGAATATTCCCAAGGAAGAAGCTGTGGAGTTGGCCAGGGAATCTCTTACAAATACAGAATACCCAGAGTCAGTGGCTAGGGAGTTTATTATGAACTATTAACCGTTAGCCTAGAGAAGAATTATTTTGAGCTTGAAGAAAACTTCTCTCCAAATCATGGGACAGCGATGGGTGATGCTTCTACTCCAAGTCTAGCAGTAGTATACATGGCCCACTTCGAGGACATAGTCATTTATTTTTTCTGAAGATAATCTGTTTTGAGATCAGAGCCGAGAGTGGTGCTGCTATATTGATGATGTCATTATGATTTGGAGGGGGAGATGAAGCCTCTTTGAAAGCATTTTGTGAATGGGTTAATACTTGTACACATTATTTCCAATTTACCAGTGAGTATTCTAGGCATTCGATATCTTTTAGACTTTGAGATCAGAACAGAGAACGATAGTTTGGTATGCGATTGATATCGTAAACCCTCAGTCCCTCCTACATTACTCAAGTTTCCATCCGCATCATCTATGTGAACATCTCCGCTATGGACAATTTTTAAGGTTGCAGATGAATTGCACGCTCAGGAGGGATTTCAAACGACAGGCAGATGTTTTGGGGCTACCAGCTTTTGGAGAGAGGTTATCCAAAGAGACCTGTCACTCGCTCCAAAAAGAAAGAATTACTTCACCTGGGTTGTTTTTTTGCTCTATCTGGCCAAAACAGAGAGAAACAAGGCAGTATAACCCGTGTGTCCACATTTTGTCCACACACTGAGGAAATCAAATGGATTGTCAAAAAATATCGGCCTCCTGGTGCAACTTCGTATGCCTGAAGTTGATACACCATGATTTGCACTTAGAAGGGCTAAAAACATGAGGGATCAGCTGGTACACTGTAAATATGTAAATAAAACTAATAAAGGAAGATTGTGGAATTTAGAACTAGTTGTGATTCACTACCCATGTGGCACTTGTAATGCTTGTAAGTTTACGGGGAAAGGCCTTACTTTCCAAATACGAAATAAGGATTGGTATGTGTGTGCTATGACCAATTCAAGGACAAGTAGAGTGATATAAGGCATCAGATGCCCATGTGCGATTTTGTACGTGGGGCAGAATAGTAGAGAGGTCTGGCTAAGAATAGCTGAGCACTGTTTCTACCATCAAATGCAAGAACCTGGGTGAGCCTTTAGTTCAGCACTTTGCGATGCATAATCACACATTGTATTACCTATTTTGGTGGGTAATTGATGTCACAATAGGCACCAATAATATGCAGAATACACTTAACAAAGATGCACAATGGATTAATCGTTTACAAACTCACATCCATGGCCTTAATGAGTCATTTCAGCCCATATAATTTGCCTTAGTATTTATGTTCTGTGTTTGGAGTTACTGATAATTGGCAACTATCACTCTTAAATTGTGTGTGTGTGTTACGTTTATGTCTGTGGTATCTCTCTGCTGAGCCTCTCCACCAGAACTGCCTGGATGTGCATTTCATTTCACTATTGTATGCATCATGTACGATTTTAACAATTAACATGACTTTCTTGTTCTGTAGCTATTTAATTAGCCTCTTAAGCAAATTGCTATGCTGCTTTTGATGTTCAAAATATTGTTACTTTTACACTAGTGACTATTGCCATTGTGCGGTTTCGAAATCAATTCACAGTGGTGCTTTATGTTATAAAGGATACATCTCTTTCATTAACATGATTAGTACAATTGCGCATAGCAAGATGTGTTTGAGTAGCCTTATGGAGTACATTTACAAATATATATCTGCACACCATTCCAAAAAGGCAATTTGCATGTAGAATAGATCTATTACTAGGCCTTTTCCTAGCGCAGTCGCCCAATACGCAAGTCACGTTGTTCCCTTGAACACGGTGTGGCAACATGAAGGGCCTCATTACAAGTGCGGCGGTCCAGAAAGAAGGGTGCCTGTAAATTTACTGGCACCCTTGTTTCCGGACACCACACTACGAGTCTGCCTGCCAGGGACGCTGTGCCCGGCAGGTCTGACCCTGCCAGGCACAGAGGCCCCGCCATGCAGAGTTGCCATGAAAGCACCAGCACGTCAGCAACGGTACCACTGCTTCCGAGTCCCCATTCCTATCAGACTACATGGCAAAGGGGACTTACATTTTCCGGGCGCCTGACTTCTCGGGTCGCCGGACTTGTAATGTCCGGGGGGAACCGGGAAGCTAGGTGCCGGAAACGGTGTTACAAGGTCGGTGCCAACATGCCGGCTGCAACCGCGGGTTACCACCAATCTCGTAATGAGGCCCAATGCCTCTGCAGATTTACTACTCTCCTAACTCCCAGGCAATTTGGCAATTTTCACAATGTTTCTTTTTTCACTATAGGAGGTATAAATCCGATGTTATCTGGCTAGGTTAGCCTTTTATGTAATCCCTTATGGTTATGGTACCGCGTGTACAATGGGTATATTTTTCTCCCCTTTCAAGCTTGGAGCTCCACCATTAAGGTTTTCCTTTATGCAACCTCAGTCAGTCAATTTTCATCAGGGCTTAAGTTTAACCAGGGCTCCATTTGTCCTGTTCTCTATTTGTTGTCTTGTGTACATGGGCGCCACCGATGCCAGCGAGTATAATGGCCCACTCTATTCTTTTAAGGCTCGTCGGCCAGCCATTAAAGTTCTCTACATGTAATTTTCAAACATCCAAGTTTTCAACGCGCGAGTCTAATCAGTGCTGCTTGCTTTTTCAAGGTAAGTTACTTAGTATTTATTTGTCCTTTTTGGTGGAAAGATAATTCTTTACAATCAAGCGCTTAAGTCACAAATGTTGTGTGCCCTTTTTTTTTCTTCTTGTAACCAGCAATTTGAGGTCCAGGTGAATATCACATAGTAACTACGTAGTATGCCAGAAGGAAGCCAGGGCCCAGGATGTTATTAAGTGGCATGGTCCATGATTAATTCGTTGAGTGCTCTACGAGGCTGATAGGTTACCAATAGTCTTCATGGATTGATGCTACACCCTGAAGGCATCAATAGCCTTTATTACTTTCTTTCTATTAGGAGATAAAATAGGGAAGATAACTCAGCATAAGTACTTCAAGATAAGCTGCTGGCAAGTTGATGGCTCTGCAGAGTCGTATTGAAGTCAATGTGTCTATGAAATATAACTTATTGAAATGATTGGTTCTGAGAAGGTGCGTCAAATTATCCAACGCTGAAATGTTTAACATCGACCGCTAATTATCCAGTGGATGATTGGCCTCGCCCCTACAATGCTCTAATTATGCTCCGAGTCTGTCAGAAATGACGGATTTGCAGTGCAGCTTGACGGTCAGGTTGTGTACGGCCTATCACGGTCAAGGCTCTTTTCTCTAATCTGGAAGTGGGTGGCAGTTGGCGTGCTGTGTGGCCCCTCTAGTCTCCTGTACCCATTTTTCTTCGCTGTGTGCACCCTCCTTCGTGCTCGCTTGATGCCGCTTCCTACAGTCGCAGTGTGAAGGGTGAGAGGCGAGGTGAGCTGATGGGTGAACTGAGGAGTTCTGTGGATTATTTAGAATAGAACATGAACATGAAATCGGGTACTGCTGGGGTTGCCGGGAAATTGGTGCGAGTTCCAGGGAGGTACAGCATACAGCCTTGTAGCACGTAGCCCTATGAGCTATTGTTGCCCAGTTTTTGGAGGTTTAATCACTTTTGTTTTTTGAACAGTCTGGTTTGGTGTGTTCGATACGTTAGTGGCCTTTTTCCTCTGCTGGACCTCAATTTGGCCCGAGGTTCCCATGATGCCCAGTACTAGAGTATGTGCAGCTAAAAGCAGGGCGGAGTCTCTTATTCATCTTAATGATGCAGGCGTTTCTCCTGCGCATGTTGTCACGGGTGGGAGTCACCTGCTAAAGGTCATAGCAAGGAGAGCTCATAGAAGACAGCGTCTTGGAAAAAAGAGCTTGGATTCGGTTAGGGAGAATTCTCTGTTTAGGCTGAATTTCCTAACCTAGTGAGTCCCCCAGCAGCTTTGCTGGATTTCTGGAGTTTGTTTTTTTCTCCTGCCAAGAGTGAGACTCTTTCTCCCACTCTTGGACATGATTTATGGTGTTCCTTTGAATGTTAATGTGTTTCATGGGCTATGGGGTCTTTTACTCCATAGGGTCTCAAAGGTTTTTTATGTGTGTTACACAGCACCCTCCGTGCAGTAACACTGGGGTGTCATAGTGACCCCCCACCATAGACGCCATACCCTGGGACTGACTACTGTCTCCCAGGGCATGTAAAGTCACCATTGGCTTTACTAGTCCCAAATTACTAACAGAACCAGTACAAACCATCCTATTGTGGACGTACTGTTAGGGGCAATTCGATTGCCCCTGGGTCTGTTATTCGAGGGGGCACTGTCCCGTCCCCGCCCCCGCTCGTCGAGTTTTGGCTGGTGGCAGTGGATACTACTTTTTATATTCAACCGCGAATATATCTCTATGGGATTTTCCCATTGTTCGAGGCTAATACTTTTTAACATAGCCTCTAACATACCGCCGGTTTATTTATTTATTAATTCACCGGTTGGTATTTTCTGCCAGAACTCGGTTTTAAAATGGCGTTTGTGTTCGCCTCTGTAACTCCAAACCAAAGGTCGAGCCCTTTGTTCCACTTTTTGGCAGGCTTCTCCACAGAAGCCTCCAAAAGTGGTGCCACTCTGTCTGGGTACCAAACGGGGTGTGGGGGGGTGGGGGTTTAGGCACCCTGGACTGAGTTAACTTGGTAACTCAAGTCGCACTCTTGTGCGATTGGCCCAAGTGGTGAGCCGGCCAGCTCACCACTTAGCATGTTTGATTGACAGCTAGGCTGAATGAATGGGGGTGTGCTGCATAAAAGCAGGGCTTTTGGGACTGGAACTTCAGAAGACGCCACAGGACCTGAAAATCCGACAAGGAAGAAGCTGAGCCGACCTGCTACGACGACACCACCGGTGGAGCCCTGCTGAACCGACTCACCACTTCCCAACGACAGAGGAGATCTCCCTGCTGGAGAGTCTTCTTCCCTTGACTGGTGGGCACAACCAGTTTACCTTCTTTTCTCGCATCCCAGGACGTCTTGTGGTCGAATTGCCCGTGCCAAGCACCCCAGCAACCGGATAGCCACTTACCACTGGACCGCGAATAAAAGGACAGCTCCTTTTAATTGAGAACTCCGCGGCTGGTTTCTTCTCCGACAGTGCAACAGACTCCTGCTTTCCTCCCCGACGAGATCCTCTCTTCCCCTGGACGAAGCACCGACTTGCACCCGCTGCCAGGAACAACTGCCCCAGCTGGAGCGTTCTCACCATTTTAAAAAGGTACTGTGCCCGCCAGGCCTCCCTTTCTAAAGATTGCTACAAGGTAACAATATTCCCTTAACCTTCTGGACTGGGCTGGCCGCCTTGACCATCTGACTGGTCCCTTTCTGTTGATCCAACTCCTTCTGAACTATTGCGAGACTTTTGGGCACTTTTAACAATGTGACCTTGGACACATTTCGACCGGAGCCTCTTAAAGTGGGTCCAGCCTTGTTAACTTTGACTTTACGGTTTTTACCTGCCTTTTTCTCCTACTGTGTTCTTCCGAAAGTGTTGGGATCGGTTTCTATCTTTGCTCTGCCTTTCTCTCCCTTTTTAACCGATTGATTAGAGTGCCATCTTCGTTAAGCACTCACCGCTGTCTGAAAATAAGTGTTGCTTTACTTAAGACTTGTCTAATAGTCGTTGAAGGGAGTGTATATCTTTTAGTGACCGTGTTTTTGAACTGCTTGATATTAGTGCCAGTGTGTTTAACTAGATGTGTTTCTTTTAAATAAATAATTATATCTCTTTTACACCCAGCTCTGGTCAGTGTTTGCTTGTTCTACTGTGTTCTTTTGACCTATTGTGAATACTCTGTATACTGCCTAACTCTTCTTGAGAGAAGTCTGACTGCTCAGCCACAGCTACCAGGTAAATCTGGGTGGTACAGACTGCTACCAATTGGGTTTACTGCCAACCACCTGTAGTCATAAATCTTTTGCAGTGGTCCCAGAGGGAACTGCACAGGTTTCTGCCTAACAGATTTAACGGATGAAGATGGGGGTTGGGGGCTGCTGTGGATATCGCAGTAGCAAAATCAATAGTGGAGAGGGGTGAAGCAATTGTCCAGATGGACATTGCTGTTTGCCAGATGTAATGCAGTATCTGTTTTTAATCAATCTGGAATTTCAGTCTAAATGCCCTCAGTTCTGAGAAAGGAATTAAAATCCCCACTAAAAAGCATGGATAACGCGATTGCTGAAGCCATTACCCAGCCCAGTTTTGAAAATAAGGAGTTCTCCTCTGTCTCTGGTGGGTCTGTGAATTGGTAGTCTATATAAGAAAAGACCATCTAAAATTCCAATCATTGCATTCAAAACTATTGATTTCAGTGGTTGGGTGGTCTCCTTCAATGAGATTTCCTCACCCCACCGCCCCCTGGGTAGGGTGGACATAAAATGTCAATGTGATCTGTCTGAAATACCTTGAAATACGAAGGGGGGGGGGGTGGAATAGCATGAAAAACCACTACAACTATAAACAGCAGTCCATCAACTGCTGAGAATGAGATCAATGCATCTCAGTCTGATTCCACGTGTCCTAATACGGTCCGCTGTGGTAGTGGCTGAGGCAAAAGGTTTGGATGGGTTTTCGTTACCCTCTCAAACGATCAGAAAGGTAATTAATCCCTCACCCAGACTGGCCAGTTCCCCTGCCGGGAGGGATATCTGCATTAAGAAGTCAAGGATGCCTGTGATAACTGATATTGCTCAAAGAGATCTGGTTATGGACAGAAGGAATATAGTCATTACGAATGTAGGCAAGCCGGAAAGGGCTGAAAACCAGAGAGATTCTCAGGAACAAGGTCTGGTCATGGTTACACTTCAAAGTTGGTCATGGTTGTGTTAGAGGACGGGACTTCTGCGAAGAGTGCATACTAAGGACTGGTGCATCGGGAACTACACAGATTGCATCATACGTGTGGCCAGAGTAACATTCCCTCATCTTTGAGTTTATTTAAAACTTGAGCAATATGTCAACTTCCTCCAACCTAAGGATTGTGTTTAAATGATGCATTGAACCTTTTACTGTATTATTTTGATTGGTCTGAATTTTTACTTGTATTGTGTTCAATGGCGTTTGTTATTGTCAGTTTCGTTCCTTGTTCAGTGCGCTAATGCCATTGGGTCTAAATTAGTACTATACGAAATAATAAATAGCATACAAATGATTCATGGATTTCCTGGTTTTCTTGGAAATTGTCCTTTTGTCATTTGTCTTAAAAATTGTTTAACTTTTTGTTAATTGCGTTTTTCAAAGTGCGTTTGATGTTTTGACTGTTTCCAGCACTTTAGCACGGTCACTTTAACAGTTTTTATATCATTAAATGCATTTCATACTTTATATGTTGGTCAGGGCGCAAAATTGGCAATCGCAAATGTCGAGGGAAAATTGAACTGGGGTGAGTAAAATGTGAGGTGGCCTCTTTAAACAACTCTGCCATCTAGTGGGTGTCAAGAGAATTGTAGCCCAGGCTAATAATGGGATGTTTAGACGTTTCAAACCGTTCATTTTGCAGGAAAACTTCGACTGAAGATTTCCAGACCAAAGAAGAAATACTTTTATAGAGATGAGGCATGTATCATGACCAATTGGGTTCAAGTCATTCAAATCCAGGAATGCATTTACGATGTCATAGGTGCATACTAGCATTTATGCGGGAACTAATTGTAATTTTGGAGCGTATCCAATTAACAAGCACAATAAGGCCCTATAGAAATTCAACATTGGACGTGTACGTTAAATACACGAGAGTGTTTCATTATTCAGTGTTCATTTTAAAAAATGGGCGTAATTGGCCGACGCGTTTCAAGCACCTGCGCTTTATGTAGGGCAATATTAAGTAATATCTGAGAATTAATTTGAAATCCAAAAGATTTTACACAAGGCATCTAGTTTAAAGGGATTGTGTTAAAACACCTGGAATAAACATGATGTGTTTACAAACTATGTAGGTAGCACACGATACGCAACATAAGAAACGACTGCACTCCCTGAGAGAAAGACGAAATTGTGATCCCAGGAGGTAAAAGGCAGAAGAGTAGAGAGAGGGGAAGTGTTGGGAGCTGTGAGATTAGGAGGGAGCTGCAGAGTAAGGCCCTGTGAACTTTCCACCCGCAGTGCAAAACAGCCGAATTCCTCACCCAATCCCATTTCTGCCTGTTCTACAGGTATCTGGAGTCTATCAACCCCCCCCCCCCCCACACCCAACCCTCAAACCCCCCCCACCACCATCCTGGAAAAATACTCGCCCCATGGCCATTTCGCACTGGCATTCTGCGCTCCACAGGCCGATTTCGCACACAGGTGCATGGCAGAATACGCATTCACGCGCGATACACAAACATGCAGTTTGCACCATCAGACGTGAGCTGTACAGACTGCGCGCAAACAAGAAACGCGTTTTGTCCACAAGCCAACACAGAATCCTGCCGCTGCACTGCTTTCACAAATGGGGATAACGGACTCGTGTGTCTCTAGTGGTCTACAACTTGAAATTGTGCACCCTGTGTTGGTGATGTGTCTCTAGCCTCGTATATGTCATTTAGGACGGTGTTGTGCTTATACTGGTGTTTGAATTGTTCTAAGTAATGCCTTTCGCAGGAACATTGTTGATGTATGCTAGAGACAAAAGACTGAGGCACCAAAGGTTGCATACAGAAGTACGACACGCTGTACATCGTACTTCCTCTACATGGACTGCAAACCGCCAATGAAGGATGAAGGTAACGGCAGCCAGCAGCAGGTTGTAGGGATCGGAGGGGACCGCCGAAAAGGACTAGCAGTGGTCTGGGAACAAAACGACAGACCTTGCAGGTGCCGCCCGTGCCTGGCATCTGCAATGTCTGTATTCTGTTCCCAGCCTTAGGATATAAATCCCAATAAATGTAATTGTTGGCAGGAGTACAAAACCCTTCCGGCCTCCAACTTTTACAGCAAAATTATGACAAAATGTATTGTTTGGTGTAGCATTTTACATACAAGCGATTTGATCGTGCCTGGATGGAAGCATTTTTCATAACTGCAGCAAGAAGCACCTTGTGATCTTTGACAAAACATGTTCTGAGATTTCATGTTCATTAAGAGGAAGCAATCAACACTGGTAGGGAGTCATTGTTGTGTAGCCTTGTGTTACTTTTCTACAGAAAGATGCCATCTGATGCCTTTAAACGTCCTCAGATCATGCCAAATACAAAAAAAAGTGTTTAAGGAAAAACAATGGTTTGTGTGCCTTTCTATTTCCAAAGTGCCCCTCAAACCAAGGTTGGTATTGGGTTGGCAAATGCAGTATAAGCGCTGGGGGAAAAAGCCACACCAAATAATCAGGTCTTGCAAATTCTTAAAAATCCCACTAAACCTGCAGGGCAAGGTCCTTAGTTTACATAGTCGAACTAAGACAAATGCACTCACCCGTTGGTACCGCATTACAAAACATTGACCAGCGTTTTCTGTAAAATGGTGGATGTCACCATAAGCAGGTTCCTAGTGATAGCCTCGACATCCAAAGCATCGAATGCAAAAGCCTCGAAAAAAAAATGCACTGAAAAAATGAATTCTTTTGTATGGGGGGTCCCCCAAACCCTGTTTTTTTTACCCCTTAAAACCCATTTTTATTTTAAAAAACCATTACCTACCAAAAAAATGCATTTTTTCTTCGAGGCTTTTGTATTCGATGCTTTATATTCGAGGGAATCGCTGGATACCCCGTAAACGCACTTTATATTTGGTGCGATTATGCCATGTAAAGGCCAGCCATACATGGTGAAACGTACCTGCCATTTACTGCAAACAACGTTCGTTTGAAGTTAATGGCAAAATAAAACGATCAAAAATCCACATACTCTCCAGCTAGGCCGTGTGCTATCCAAATGATACTCCCTCTTCATGACATTTCTTTGACAATGTGATTGGGCTAGTAGATTTTGCAAGCCCAATGTTTTATTAGGGTGGTCATAGATTAATTGCTGGTATAATATTAAGTTATTAAGTTCAGACCTGTCTTCGAGAAGCAAGGAAGTACTTTACAAGTCATAAAGGGTAAAGAAGCATCCAAATTGATAGGTAGTAATGCTCTGTTATGCGTGAACACCTGGTAGTGTGGTTCCCGAGCAAGAAGCCAATGCAACATGACAATTTACCATCTACTCGTTTTTTATATCTGGTACCCGAAAACAAATAAAATCTAAACCTACATGCTAACATTATCCATTCTATTTGGGAGCTGCTGATCCAGTCCTGGTTTTAACTTTGCATTGTGACTTTTAGTCCTGGATTTATAATGGAGACCTCCAGGACTGCCAGCCCAAGAATGCAAAGTTAAAACCATTTTATTGTCTGCGGCATACTGGTCGAACGATTTAATAGAATGGTCAACAGGAATTAAACATAATGCCATCTGTGCGGGTAAACAATCCCAAGCCTTTTTAATTTTGGAGCAAAAAATGATTATGCAAATTATGCCTCAGAAAGTGAACTCTGCTAATTAAGCTTGATTGCCTAATGCTCCATGCTAAAAGTATAATGTAAACACGTAACTATGCTGGGACTATCTACTTCACCACCATTTGCTGCTTGTAGTTTGGCAGCAGGATAGTTACAGAGTATAGTGCATTCTTGCAAACAGCATGCTGGAACCCAAAGTGCCACCAGTTTCCTGTGCCCCCTTCCCACTTCCTACAGACAAAGCACTCCAGGACACATCACCAGGATTGGACCCATACAGAAGGCTTGAAATAGGTCAGTAAGAGGTGGCAAAATGGGTCTACAAAGGCAAGGGTGACAACCCCACATCAGCTATGTAGAATTATCTTTTGTATAGTTTGATATATAGAAGAGCTGTTTCCTTGAAAAGAGCCGTTTCATCTACAAAATGATGAAGTAGATACACGTGTCTTTGTCTGGTATCCACTGGAGGACATTAGAGAGGGGTAGTCGATCCGAGTATTTTCCTTTTTTGTGAATTATCTTTTGGCCATCAGAAGGTGGTGGTTTCACCTGGAACTTTATCGGACTGCAGTCTGCCCAAAGTCCTCTGCCATACAGTTGAAGATAAAAACTTCCAAGGAAGCAGCAAACCCTTACTCTAACCCATCCCAAAGGACCATTTGGGGTGAACTGCTGTTTGGACAAGGCCTCCCTGCTGCTTACACACTAGTAACAAGGATCCTGCTCACTGAAGGCGACAGCCCCTGCAAGTGTTTGCTATCAGTTTCCTGGCTGGAAAGGGCAGAAGAAGGATGCACCTTATCCCAGGAGATCCTGGATGGAGTCCCACAGCAACAACGAAGCCAAGGAACAGTTCTGTGCCCGGTTTCCAGCCTTGAATGGCGTTAAGACTGATTTGAGCCGCTGCAGGACCTGCAGAGCGGACTGACACACTGCTTTTTTAAACCACTATGAGTCATCGAGCAGCGACTCCAACATGGCTTGCCTGCTTTTCAGCAGTCTTCGAGCTGATCACCGACACAGGACCACTCACCATTGCTGGGCTCCGTTGCACCAACTCTACCGTCTCAATGCAGACCTGATCCATGAGAGAAACTGACTCAACCCATTGACAAGCTAGTCAAGCCTGACAAAGGGATACGAACCCCGTGCTGTTAAGGAAGGAATACTAACTTGTTAGAAAGGAAGACGGTGAGCAAAGTCCTAGGCTCCATTGTGGTTTTAGAGTACTGGCCAAAGTGGAGCCAGGGTCAGGTTGTAGATTTCCATGGTTTAGAAGGTGGGGAGAATAGTGTTCCAGTGGGATGAGTAGACGAGTGCCTGGACCACGATCTTCCCCGTGGAAACCCCAGAGACTCCATGCTCTTCCCCAGAGACTCCACGCTCTTCCCCCTGGAAACCTGGAGACTCCACGATCTTCCCCGTGGAAACCCCAGAGACTCCATGCTCTTCCCCAGAAAGTTGACTTTGCACACTGCCTGTATCAAAACCGTACAAGACCAGAGGGGATGCAGAACTAATCCATAGCCAGGACTGCATCAGAAGGAGCTGTGAAGAGGTCCTTGGTGGGGGGCGAGTTCTTGAGGCCTGCACAAGTGCACCAATACCCGGCACGTTAGAAGGACCTTATTAAGGGGTCAAATGCTTTGCTTGGGAGTGAAGGGGAAGAGTGATGTATTGCAGATTTATGGAACACAGGAGGTGAAATATTGGGGATGGAATTATATGCCACAGGATTCCAAGGATGAATGTTAGAAGAACCTTTGTAGCCATGGTGTGGAGATTGAAGGTGTTCTGTCTTAGTCCACTGCGTGGGAGTCCTGCATACCAACAAACTCCTTTACTGTTCCTACTTTTCTGACTCTTTACTTCTCCAATATGTCTCCATGATCAACCATGACACTGCGTTATTCCCGGTCATTAAACGCCAGTATTCGCATTTTCTCCCCTTGGAGTAAAATAAAAGGGTACCTACCACCTGTGTCCTCTCATGCTCATTAGGTTCAAAACATCATTAAAAGATAAATGTTATGGATTCCAAGATGGCCGCCGGCAGGAGTACTCGCGTCCGAGTCGCGCTCTCGCCGGGCCGCCAACAAAAAAGCACTGCAATGTGAAAATTCTGCGTAGCTACCGCTCACCTTGTCACCGGAGCACACCGCGAGATGTGAGGAGAGCTGCCTAAATCTCAGCCGGAAATTCGGGGTTTGGTAGAAGAAACACCCGTGAGAGGCTGTGACCCCTCCCCCGCCGACGAAATCCTGCCGGGCTGTGACGTCTGAGGACAGTGCAGGGATAGGAGGAGAACGGCATCCAATGGTCTAGAGCCGCCTGACAGCACATACCAGGCGCTGTGGGAGCAGTACGGGATCTGGAGGCGGCGGACCCACGATTGCAGGCCGGAGGTTGAGCCTGGAGCGCGGGCAGAGAGAAGGAGCGGGCAGGCTCCCTCCTACCGCGGCGACTGCAGGTGCCTGGGTGCGGGCCACTAGGAAGGAGCGGGAGACAGCGGAAGATCGGCGCCCCCCCGTGGGGACACACAACAGAAGGCTGCGCCCCCACCCCCAATATCCACAGCGGCGGTGCCGGCCACGAGGAGGAAGCGCGGAGCGACGGAGCAGAGGCAGCAGAGACGGCGAGCACAGGAACAGAGGTGAGTGCGCGGATATAAGCGCTCATCTCTCCCCGTCATAAGTGGTCCTGGGCAGGGCCTTTTACACCGCTCCAGACACAGGAACGCGGCGGCACCCATCCGCCGCCCTCACTGAAAACAGAGAGGCACTGTGCTGGGCGGGAGGGGGGAACGGCAAGGGTGAGGAGTGAAATCTTCAAAGGGACAAGGGCCACCCCGGGGACAGTAAAGGGAGAGCAGCACTGATCCCCACACCGAGGCGGCACGAAAAAACGGTGCCCCGGGGACCTGGCTCTCGGCGGTGAAAAACACTGAGCCGAGAGAAGTAGCCCACCTCCATACCACAATACAGCAGCTCCCAAATCCGGCACAGGGAAGTCAGAGCAGCCCCCCAGCTCACGAACCTGTCAGATCAAAGTTGAGTTTCGTTCAATAGTTGGGGTAAATTGAAGTTTATGTTGGGGGGTCAGTTATGTTTAGGGGGAAGGTGTGGGAGGGGGGGGACTCCGGAAGAGAAGGGGGAACATACAGCTCGGTCAAACAAGGGTACACAGTAATGGCCACCTGAAATGGAGAGGATAAGACTAGTAACTTGGAATCTGAGGGGCTTGAACTCCCCGGTGAAGAGGAAAAAGGTGGAATGCATGCTGAGGAGGGAAAAGGCGGATCTGCTCTTGCTTCAGGAGACTCACATCAGAGCCCTGGATAGGGGGAAAGTTTGCCTCAAGGGCTATGATATACTAGCACAATCCAACGCCGCTGGGAAACGCGTGGGGGTGAGGATAGCAGTCAGGTGGAAGCCTGGAAACTACGGTGATTGACAAACAATTGGACAAGGAAGGTAGGTTTGCATTCATCAACATCAAAATACAGAATAACACGCTGACATTGGCATCCATCTATGCCCCGAATACGGGCCAGGACGGTTTCCTGAGAGACACCATGGGGAGGCTGGAGGGGTATGCGAAAGGGGAAATAATTATAGGAGGGGACTTTAATCTGGCCTGGCACCCACGGTTGGACCGGAGCGCGGCGGGCCCCCACCAACAGGCCGCCCCGTCTGAGCGTCTCAAACGAAGAATGGAAGGTATGGCACTTTGTGATGCGTGGAGGGAACAGAAAGGTCAAACCAAGGGTTACACCTATTACTCGCATGTACATAACTCGATGTCACAAATTGACTATTTCTGGGTGTCGGTGGGGACCCTGGGGAAAATACAAGATATAGAGACAGGCCCTATCTCTGTCAGATCATGCTCCACTCTGGCTAGACCTGTATGTCCCAGGGAAAGAGAGGGGGATATGGAGATGGGCGCTCCCACAGGAGGTACTGGCAGACCCGGTGTTAGGAGAATCCTTAAAAGAAAAGATCGCTGAATTCTTCGAACACAATGATACAGGAGAGGTCCCCCTGGGCACAGTTTGGGAGGCATTCAAGGCGGTAATTAGGGGTCACATGATTGCCATGAAAGCAACAAGGGATAAACAATGCCAGCAAGGGGAAAGGGACCTGGAAACAAAACTGTCGGATATCCGAGGAAAACTATTGGCAAACCCCACCAGAGACTTAAAGAGGACACAAACACACAGAGGGGCAACTGGAGCTACTCTGTAACAAGAAAGCACAGAGAGCCCTGCTATACCTCAAACAGAGATACTATATTAAAGCCAATAAGGCAGATCGTTATTTGGCACGTCTAACTCTCCTCGAAACAAAAATCAATGACCATCCGAACTATCAAAAAAACACACGGTGACAACCTGACGCGCACCGAAAACATAGGGAACTCTTTAAGGGAGTTCTATCAGACCTTATATACATCAGAGCACCCGGATGAAGCGGAACAAAACAGCTATCTGGAGTCGATCCCTCTCCCGAAAATTTCAGAAGAGGCTAGGTCAGAATTAGACGCCCAGATAACGGAAGATGAAGTGAAGAAGCCTATAAAGGATCTTCCGCTCAACGAAGCGCCAGGCCCAGACGGTTTCACGGCTGTATTTTACAAAAAATATGCAGACCACCTCACACCCATTCTTACAAGATTACTTCACTCCTTTAGAGACACTGGGAACGTTACCCCATCCATGAATGAGGCTAAATTATTGGTATTCCACAAACAAGGGAAAGACCCCTCTCTCCCGGGATCGTACAGATCTATCGCCCTGATTAATCTGGACGCAAAGATATATACGAAGATCCTTGCAGCCAGGCTCTCCCCGCTGCTACCCACCTTAATAGACCCGGACCAATCTGGATTTATACCGGGGAGGCAGACACACGACAACACAAGAAGGCTAATCCACCTAATAGAGAAAATCAACATGTCCCACACTCCAGCTGTGCTTCTGTCTCTGGATGCCTAAAAGGCGTTTGATCGGGTGGAATGGTCCATGCTCTTTTAAACCCTGGCACGCATGGGATTCGGTGACCAATATATAAACATGATTAAAGCCAACTACTCCTCCCCCTCAGCAAGAATAGCGGTAAATGGCGGAATCACTGAGAGGGTGCAAATTTCCAGGTGAACAAAACAGGGATGCCACCCATCTCCGCTCCTGTATGCACTGTTCCTGGAACCACTTTTAATTAAAATAAGGGAATCAGACCAAATCAGGGGGATTGTGATGGCGGGTAGACAACATAGGGTAATAGCCTACGCAGACGATATGCTATTGGCACTCGAAAACCCCGACCTTTCCATACCTGGGGCTATTCACCTACTAGAGACATTTGGGAACATCTCTGGCCTAAAAATTAACAAAAAGAAATCGGAAATCCTGCACTTAGCCGGGAGCAGCGATATAACGGGTGCGGAAGCAGGGCGGCTGGGCCTTAAAATAGCAGAGGAAGGTATTAGGTACTTGGGCATAACCCTTACGTAAAAGGTCGAGACATTATACAAAGGAAACTACCCCCCTCTCCTGTCCAGAGTCAAAAAAGATCTAGAGCGATGGAGTCCCTTAAATATCTGATGGTGGGGAAGAATCCAATCGATAAAAATGAATGTCCTACCTAAACTGATGTATTACTTTCAATCCCTCCCGATCTCGATCCCCAGATCCTTTTTTAGATCCCTGGCAAAAACAGCATCCTTATTCATATGGAATGGGAAACTCCCAAGAGTAGCCAGAGCAGTTCTTACATCCCATACCCTAGAGGGGGGCATCACTTTATGAATTATTACCATGCGGCGCACTTATGGGTCCTGAGAGAATGGCTGGGAGACAGGCAGCGAACGATCTGGGTGACCCAGGACAGGGCAGTCACTAGAACACCGCTGGAAGAATTATTATGGAAACTAAAGCAGCACAGACATCCAAACTTACGCATCAGCGAGATCATGAAGACAACTCTAACCGCCTGGGACGAACAGACACGTAAGGGGCACTTTACAAGTATTTAAGTTTAAATGTTTAGGTGATAAGAACTCATATAAGGATGATAAGGATCATTTGTATTCTGAAAGAACACACAAAGCACAAACCTTCCTTTAAGACAATTAAAATATGTCACGCAAAAAATATCTCCCTTATGGGGGGGCCTAGCCTGGAGAGCCACGGATGAGGCTGCTACATTGATGGCCTCTGTTGGGGTCGGCGGCTTCGACTGATCTCCAGCCGGTTCCCGCTATGCTGTCGCGGTCTTCTGGAAGGAAATTGCAGCGGAATAACGCCTGCACCCATAGTTGCAATCCCGGAGCCTAACGCGGCGGAGTGCTCGAAAACGCGGCGCGGGAACTTTGTTTGTTATGGTGTTCCCTGCCGCGATTCTAGATGGTGGGCGCGACCAGGGCTCTTCACTGCCGCGGCCCATTGGCGCTCTTCTGTGGGCCATGACCCGGTGCGGGGGCACGCCCATCTCCGGTGCGCAGCAGCACTGCACCCGTAGTGCCTCCTATCCCCCCCCATCCACCACCTCCACGTGGCACGCAACTGGAGGCTGCCTGGACCACGGTGCCCTCCCACCCAAACGACGGGAGCTGCAGCATTCCATCCTCCTCCCTCGCCTGGGCCTGTCGGCACGGGGGGTTCCCGGCAGCTGCTTCTGCCTTCTCCCAGGTGGCTCTGCCCGCACCCTGAGGTCCAGTGGCGCCGCCGTCCTGCGCCCTGGGCTGGTGGAAGCGACGTGCCTGCAGCTATTGGAGGCCCGGCTTCCTAGCCATCATCTGCTGCGCGGTCCGACTCCCTGAGAACGGAGCACACACCAGGTGAGCGCCCAAGGCCCTGTTGAGTGAGGCGGGCTCCATTCCCCTTGGCCCTGGACCTGTGGGGGCCCTGCCTCCCACCCCTCCTGACGTGGGGCCTCCCCTGCTCCCTGCAGCTTCACCACAGCTGCACTCGCCATCTGCCTCTCCCTGGGGGACTTGCTGCTGGAGGCCTGCCGCCATCTCGGGGGCTCACCGGATCGCTTCCCCCCCTACTGACTGTGGCTCCCTGGCTCCCCTGCTCCGGGTCACTCAGGCCCTGACCCTCCGGCGATTGCCCACCCAGCAGTGGACTCAGTGCCCCCGCAGCTTCCTGGGGCGCCCCTACCCACCATCATCACTCACCAGATGAACAGAGCCGCCTCCATTGTCCTGGATTCTGGTTGCGGTGAAGGGGCCACGTGTCTCTCCTTTCTTACCCTGTGTGGCTTTTCATCACGGCACCACTAACACCCCGTGAAGGCACACCCGCGCCTCCTGCTTACATAATCTCCTGGGGCGCCCCGGCCCACTCCACCCTCTCTGGTTCCTGTGGCCCCTGGCATTGAGTACAATCCCCCTTACTCTGGGCCAACTCTTGGAAGCCATCACTTCTCCCACAAAATCATGTCCAAAGCAGTGAAGTCATCGAGATGCACAGACATTACCACCATGCTGCTGGCCCCAGAGAAGGGAAAGAAAACCAATCCCCTCCCAAACTGACTCCTCAGAAGGCCACTGATGAGAAAGGAACGCTCGTCACCAAGGAAGATCTTCAGGCGGAATTTCAGACCTTCATGACGGAACTCGCAGCCAAGCTGGAGCAAACAGAACAACGGGTTGGCAACATTGAACATAGAATAGAGGAGGTTGAAGAATTAGCAGTGTATCACTCTAAATCGCTGACGGAGATGCAACGCACCATCCAGACATTAATGGATAGAACCGAAATCCTCAAATTCAAGCAGGAAGATATGGAAAATCACTCCCGGCGCAACAATCTACGCATCCGAGGGGTGCCCTCATCAATCTCTGATGAGGAGCTCCCTAAATACATAAGCTCCCTTTTTTAGACTCTGCTGCCGGACCTGGATGAAACGCAACTCCTACTTGACCGCACCCACAGGATGTGTCCCAGTCAGGGATCCGACACAGATCCACTGCCAGATGTCATCACGAGAGTCCACTTTTTCACCACCAAGGAGGCCATCTCCGCGATATGCCGCTCAAAGGACGAACTCTCCTTCCAGGGATCCCCACTCCAAATCTTCCAGGATCTATCCCCTCTAACCCTCCAAAAGCGCAGAATGCTCTGTCCCCCCACTCTCTTTCTCCGAGACCAGCAGATTCGTTATCGATGGCCGTTTCCTACGGCGCTACAATTCTCATACAAAGGCACCCCTCGCACCATCAGCCACCTCGACGACGCGGCATCCATCCTGGGCACGGGACCATCACTCCCGCCCCAGGCGGGTCTTGCCTTGTAGACGGGCTCCCCTAAACCGAGACGGGCCCCCTGGTCACGGGTGCAGAGAGCCGCAAACCCAGACGACGACTCGGGACTCTTCTGAAGATCACATAGCGCTGGAACCATCCATATTCCCTCAAGCCCGCCGCGGACCCCATGCGGCCTATACCCTCCTCGAAGATGGATGTCATCATATTACCATTGGAGAAAACCTCAACCATGTTGGCCAGGTTGCCCATTGACTGCCTGGGTGGCTGGGGGAACCACTGACAGTTCTCAATCGGTCCCCCCGGCCACAGTTAGGACCTCCCGTTGGAGGCTGAGGTTGAAGTTCAGATCTCCCGTTGGAGATTATTTCTAAAAATCATCAGCCACAGGAGCACCAAAATCGTTGACACCTCCCAGCTATGGTTAACCTAGCAACCCCCCCCCCCCCCCCAATTATCCACCCCACAGCAAACAACCTCGGAAGGCCAGCCCCCGCACCTAAAACTGAAATTCACTACTCTAAATGTCAGGGGCTTGAACCCCCCACGCTACCCTAAAGAGGAAATTATCTTAAACAGGCTGCAAGCCGACGGAACCTCAATCGCTTTCCTACAGGAAACACACCTAATCCCAGCGGCCTTCTCCCGCCTGCGAAGCAGGCTCTTCCTTACACAATTCTTGGCATCAAGGGTACAAAAAAGGGAGGTACTGCCATTTTCTTCGCTGCAGGCCTGAATCCCCAGATCCTCGACATGCTGCAATGCCAAGAGGGTCGTTTTGTGGCAGTCAAATGCACCATCTTGGGCCAACTCTACACCCTCGTCTCAGCTTACGCCCCAAATGAGCTCCAGGAAGGGTTCTATCAAGACCTGGAGGAGGTTCTCCTCCTGTTCACTGAGGGGCAACTCGTCATCGGGGATGATTTCAACGGGGCCCCGGACCCTCTCAAAGACAGATCCCACTCCCCAACTTCCAAGGATCAGAAGCTGCCATCGGCCCTGCTCCACCTGTTTTGCACGCTTAACATCGTCGATACCTAGAGGGTACTGCACCCAGAAGAGAAAGACTACACCTTCTATTCATACGTACACCGCACCTTCTCCAGAATCCACCTGGTGCTGGTCTCGTCCCAGATCCTGGCCTTCACGGACGACGTCACGATTGGCCCCCTGGATCCTCTCGGACCATGCCCCAGTCTCACTCTCCAGCCGAGCTCATGACCCCGGACCCCTCTCCTCGCCGCCAGCGGAGTCTGTATGACCCTATCCTGGGGGACATGACAGTGAGAGATGCTATTGCCAGGACAATTAAAAACGTCTTCGTTGAAAATCGCAACAAGGACACCTCCCCAGCTAATATCTGGGACGCCATGAAAGCCGTGCTTAGAGGGGAACTGATCGCCCAACGTGCCGCGTTTCACAAACAGAAGGTGGTGATTCGAGCTGCCCTAGATACCCAAGTCTGTGCAGCCGAAACTATCCACAAGCGGAAGGGCTGGTCCCCGAAATCTTACAAAGTTTTAAAGATGGCGAGGAAGAGGCGTGAGGCGCACTACGCCGACACCACTGCGAACCTGCTTACCAGAACCAAACAATGGCATTATGTCCACAATAATAAAGCTAACAAGCTGCTGTTCAGTAAGCTGGCTCGGGAGAAGACCCGAAAATCCATCCTACCCATAGGGGACAGTCCACTACGCGGACCAAGAGAAAATACGGCTAGCGGTCACCCACCAGTCTGAAATTATGACGGAGGTCCCGAGGGACCTAGACGAGCAGCGCCCCTACATCCAAAAGGCGGCTCTCCCCTGCCTGACCCCGGAGGTTAGACAAGAGCTTGAAACGCCCATCACGAACCAAGAGGTGGAAGAAGCTATAAAAAGCGTGAAGCCTAGGACCCTCGGCCCGGACTGATTCACCACCCGGATCTCGGCCCGGACTGATTCACCACCCGGTTCTATAAACTCTTCCGCCCCCAACTGGTGGCGCACTTGGCCCGCCTCTTTAATTCATTTGCGGCTACCGGAACTGTCACTCCAACCATGCAGGAATCCATCACTGTCCTCATCCTTAAGCCTGGAAAGGACCCCCAGGAAAACAGCTCGTACAGACCCATCTCTCTGCTAAACTTGGACGCTAACATTTATTCCAAGCTCCTGACTTACCCCCTTCGTACCTGTCCTTCCGAACATCATAGACCCGCACCAAACTGGCTACAACCGCTAGGCGAAAGACAACATACGCAGGGCACTGGACCTTATAGAGATAGCCACGCAGAAGTCTCAACAGCTGGCCCTGCTCGCCTTGGACATGACCAAATCCTTAACAAGGTAGACTGTCCATACCTGACCCGTATCCTCGAGGCCTTTAGCTTTGGCCCAACCTTCAGGAAAATGATTCTAGCGAACTATCAAGCCCCCAAAACCCAGCTCAGAATGAACGACCGCCTGTCGGACCCTATCACTCTTACATGCGGAACGAGACAGGGATGTCCACTATCCCCCCTGCTCTTTGCCCTGGCTATGGAGCCGTTGGCCCAACGAGTTTGGGAAAACCCTCAGATCAGCGGCCCGAGGATAGGCGCCACACAACACAAGATTGCCCTCTACGCGGATGATGTATTGCTAACTATCACAAACATCAAAACCTCCCTGAGGGCGGCCCTGACGGAGTTCTGGAGCTTCGGAGAGGTAGCGGGATTCGCCATCAATTTCCCAAAATCAAGAGCCCTCGGAGTGGGCCTGAGCCCAGACGAGAGGGACGCCCTGGAGAAGCAAAGCCCGTTCCAATGGAGCACCCAAGCAATTCCATACCTGGGGGTTCAGATCCCCGCTCAGCCAAAGAAAGTTCACAAGCTAACTTTCCCCCACTCTTTGAGGAATTGGAAAGAGACCTCACTCGCTGGTCATCGCAGGAAATCTCCTTGTTGGGCCACATAACGACATGCAAAATGAACCTTCTCCCCTGCTTTTTGTACGCCTGAGACTTCCCGTCTCAGACCCTCTTCCCCTATACAGAAGCTCCAAAGGAAAATGATCGACTTTATATGAAAGGGTAAGAAAGCGAGGATTCCTCGGAAAACGATGGTGACCAGCACAAGACTGGGAGGGCTGGGGGTTCAAGATCTTCGCAAATACCATATAGCAGCACAGCTGGCCCACCTCCAAGCATGGGGACTGGCCTTAGGTTGCCCAAAATGGGTAGAGATCAAACAATCCCGCCTTCCCCTTCCTCTTCGCTTTCTCCTGTTTCTCCCTTACGCCAGAACTGGCCAGATGTTCTGACGCCCACAAAACAAATCGATAAAGGCATGGGAGTGGGTCCGCAGATAGAGGTGTCCCAGGTGACTTGAGCGCGCTCTCCCCAATTTTTCACAACCCAGCCTTCTCCCCAGGAGCTCATGAAGCGAACTTCAGGAACTGGGTCACAGGAGGCCTCGAAACGCTGGGACAACTCTTTGCAGGGGACCCCTCCCCTCTCCTCCCCCTCCCCCCCCCCACCTTCGAACAATGTAAAACCACCTTCCAGCTAGCAGAGAGAGAAAGATTCACCTATGCCCAACTAAGACACTGGTGCTCCAACCCCCAGACTCGAATGGCTGCAATTCTGGCCCCTTACCCCCTAGAGCTCACAGCGACAGACCTGCCTGCCCAGGGAAAGATCTCGGCCCTCTACAAACTGCTACAAGAAGAGCCCATCCACACTAAACCTTCCTACATGTCCCAGTGGGATGCGGATCTGGGTTATGCCATAGAGGACCACACTTGGGTGGACATCTGGACTAGGACGCGCACGCCATCCCGCTGCATTACCAACCGGTAATGCGCCCATAAACTGCTCTTGCGATGGTATTACCCCCTCCCCCTGCGCCTCCATCATTTCCCACAGGCTCTGGACCCTCATTGCTGGCATCTTTGTGGCCACTCACATGTGGTTGACCTGCCCTTAGGTAAGGGAGTTATGGACCCAATGTCTTGCTACCATAAAAGACATTACCCAAGTGGTTATCCCGCTGACATCCGAGCAGGTCCTCCTGGGGATCCCGCAACCAGGCGCTTAGCCGAGAACAGGGAGGGGGGCCACGCTGATAATTCTAGAAGGTCCCCTAATGTCCCTATGGTGGATTAAACTCTGGGACACAGTGATAGCCAATAAAGGTCATGGCAGCCAAAGCGGGCCGACTCCACCGATTCACCAACACCTGGGCCCCGGTCCTAGACTATGACCAGAACTACCCGGCACTGACCTTTAAGCCACGCTTGATCGCGAGTGCTCTCCACTATATGGGGGACACCTTGCCGCCTTGCCAAACTGAATGAGGCCCAGGAACAATGACCTCTGGAGACGCTGGGGGTGGCGGGAGAATGGGATTTCTATATTCGCATGTTGTCTGAAATATATGCAATATTACCATTTATGCTCTCCTGTGCGCTGTTTAATAAATAAACAAGTAAAAAAAAAAATCTCCCTTATTTTCTCACACGCTTTTTGACACACCAAAAAGATTGTCACATGTTCCTCACGTCGTACATGAGGTTCCATGTGTTAATGTTGCCGTGAAAAAGTCCTGGCCCCTTTTTTTCCGACTCCTAAAATTCCTTACCCAATTATTCTAGGAGGGGTATAATTATATATTATTACCTCCAATCCTAGAATATTTGGGGAGAGGGTTTGTGTGGAGGTTAACTTTTTACCCATTATCTTTTGTTAACTGTTAAAGGGCCTCATTACGGGTCCGGCGGTAACTCTGCCGGTGCTACTTGCGGGTTGCCACCGGACCCCTAAAAAGTTACTAGCGCCTGACTTCCTGGTGCCACCAGACTATTTCAAGTCCGGCGGCCGGGAATTCAGGCGCCAGTAATTTTGTTATTCTCCATTCCCATAGAATCTATGGCAGTGGGGACACAGAAGCACTGGCACCGTTGTTAACGGAGCCGGTGCTTCCGCGACGGCTTTGCCTACCATGACCGATGTGCCCAGCAGGGTCAGACCTGTCAGGCACTGCGGCTCCTGCGGGCAAACCCATAGTTTGCCGGTCCGGAAACAAGGGTGCCAGTGAGTTTACCGGCACCCTTATTTCCGGGCCGGCAAAGTCGGCACCAGCCCAAAAGTCTTGAAAGTACATTTATAAATTCCACAGGGCTCGTTTAGCCCTATGCTGAATTTCATGCCGGTACGTGCAGACTTTCATTCAAGATGGAGGCAATAATGCAACAATACAACTTTTTCCTTGATATTCTACTTTAAGGATTTAAATTTTCGTCCAACTAATTTCAAGGCATCTGTATAAAACATTATTCTTGAAACATGGGAAAGGAAGAGGGCAAAGAAGAAGAGGGCAAGTGGGTCATGATAATTTACCAAGTCCAGGGGTGTTTGAAGAGAAGTTGCTAGCCTGAAGACAGGAGAGGTTGTCCCTGTGCGTTTGTTAACATTTGAAGACGTGCAAAACTACTTACCCTCCCTTCCTCAAGAACACCCTGGTGAATAGGCTGTGCTTTCATCACACTAAAAGGCAATGCTCAGAAGAGGCACTTTGCTCTATCTGCCCTAACCCCAGCCATCAGGGACTTAAAACCTGGGCTCGAGGCAAGCGACATGGCATGTGTGTTTTAAACTTAAAAAATAGGTTTTAGATTCTTCTTTTGGACAGTCAAATAATCCTCATCTCTTACTTCTGAATTAAAAACAGATTGCTAGTTAGGACAGTATGGTCAGATATGTACACCAAAAAAAAATGGGAGCGATCATGAAACCACTAGAGAGAGAAAAAAAAAAAAAAAAATCAGATGACATCGTAAGCAAAACGCATGTTTTGGAGTGCATTTCAAAGTAATTTTCAAACCGAAAACACAACCAGCAGCAAACAACATTTCTACCAACTACAGCTGGCATGATGTGTTCAAGTGCCTGAATTGAAGACTGAAGCAAAGAATAATATGGTTACTCACCGTAGTGACTACCTTACTCCTAGTCCATAGTCCCCTTTCCTCCATACTTATGGGACATTCCTCCGTCCTGTGGGACGGGACTGGAGCACTTTGTAAAAAGCATCACATTTTAAAGAGAATGTGTCCTTCCTCTCTTTCACGCAGGGTACAGCATGCGGCCGTAACCCCGCCCTCCTTAGCTCCGCCCAGCGCATCGCCCATCAGTCCTTTTCCATCGCCTTTAAGCAATAACAGAGGAACCTTATTAGAGGGGATGGGGGACAGGTGTATGGAGGAAAGGGGACTATGGACTAGGAGTAAGGTAGTCACTACGGTGAGAAACCTTATTATACTCCTACGTCTCGTCCCCTTTGCTGCATACTTATGGGAGATTCCCCCACCGCTCCTCACAGGAATTACGGGTGGATGGAAAACTCCTTACTGAAAAAGGTTTTTGAGCACAGCCTGGCCAAACTGAGCATCAGCTTTGGAGCTCAGATCCAAACAGTAGTGTTTACAAAAAGCTGATGGAGAAGCCCATGTAGCCGCTTTCGCAATGGTCTCCCAGGGGACATACTTCTGAAAAGCAACCGCAGCTGCTTTTCCCCGTAACAGGTGTGCGTGAACCCCTTTAGGAGGTTGGAGGCCCTGAACAGTGCAAGACTCCATAATACAGGCAGCAACCCACCTGGAGATGGTTGCTTTGGAGACCGTTTTACCCTGCGGATTACCAAAGGTCACCAATAGTTGAGAAGAACTCCTAAATTCAGATGTTCTGTCCAAATAGAAGAGCTCTTAAGTTCTAACAGCCAGGCAATGCAAAACCCTTTCGGCTTCCGAAGCCGGGTTTGGGAAGACGACAGCAAAGGAAATTGACTGGTTTAGATGAAAATCCGAGACCACTTTTGTTAGGAAAGAAGGATTCGTCCTCAAGACAACCTTATCCTTGTGGAAAACCAAGAAGGGTTGCTCCACCGACAAAGCCTGGAGCTCACTCACACGTCTTGTCGAAGTCACGGCGACCAAGAAGAACACTTTCCACAAAAGGTGCTTAAGATCCACCGTAGCCATTGGTTCAAAAGGCTTCTGACACAATGCCTTAAGTACCACATTCAGATCCCACGTCGGATGCGGTTTGCGAACAGGAGGATAAAGATGCATTAAACCTGCAAAATGCCTTTTTAATCGCTGGATTTGATAGTGAAAAAGAGCACTGGTCCGTGGATAAATAGGTGGCAACAACCGAAAGACAAGTCCTGCATGAGAGGACATGAACGCTCGACTATGCTAGATGAGAGACGAAGGACAGCACCATGTCGATCGTAGCTCCCTGGGATCTAGTTGTTTGGCTAAGCACCAATGGCAGAACTAAAGCCATTTGCTCCTGTATTAAGATCTTGTCGAGGGCTTCCTGGCTGCCTGAATAATGCGTATGTTATCAGCAGACAGGTTGAGATGTTCCAAAGATCTGAACTCAGGCACCATGCCGCCAAGCTGAACAATTGTGGGGAGGGGTGCCACAGCTGCCAATCTCTCTGGTGAAGCAGGTTGGGAACGAGTAGAAGCCTGATTGGTGCGCACACCGATGTTGAAGCTCTGAAAACCAGAACCTGGCCGGCCACCAGGAAGCTATGAGCAGAAGCGAACAGTTCGCCGCGTTCCTCAGCTTGCAAATCGTCCGATGAATCAGCGGCAGTGGCGGAAAAGCATAGGCCCTCATGTTGTGCCAGAGAATCTCGAGAGCATCCCCCAGAGAGGAGACTTCCAGTCCATTTCTGGAGGCATACAGAGGAAGTTTCCTGTTGACCAATGTTGCGAAGGGGTCCACTTCTGGATTGCCGCAACACTGGAAGATTTGTAATAGAACCTCTTCTTTCACCTCCCACTCGTAGCTGACCATTGTCCGTCGGCTGAGGGCATCCACAGTAACATTCAGCTGGCCCGGGATGTGTACAGCCACAAGCCAGATGCCATGCTGCAGCGGCCATTCCCAAATCTGAATGGCAAGATCCACATGAGGAGGGGACTTGGTACCCCCCCCCCCCTGCTTGTTGATGTAAAACATGGACACCACATTGTCTGTGCAGACACCGACCACTTGGTTGATAATGACCGGCCTGAACGCCTTGAGCACCAGGAAGATCGCCAAAAGCTCCAGGTGATTTATATGAAGGAGCTTGTCTTGGGTCGACCAGAGATCGGAAACTAAGATCCAATGTCGCACTCCACCCTAGAAGGGAAGAGTCCGTTGTGACGGTCATCAGCGGAATGGAGTCTTGAAAAGCCGCACCCACTGATAGATTGGTGAGAGACGGCCACCACAAAAGGTCCGCTCTCATGAAAGCTGGAATCTAAATAATTTTGGAGTCTGGATCCACAGCATGACGCCAAGAACTCTGAAGAGCCATCTGTGTCCGCCTTATCTTGAGCCGAACAAGAGGAAGAGCCAATACACATGAGGCCCAGAAGCCTCTGGAACAACCAGGCTGACATGCTCCCCGACTGTGCAAAGACCTGACACGTGGCCACCAGATCGCCATTCTGTCCCCGGTCAGGTATACCCTGCAGTCGATTGTGTTCCAACAAAAACCCAGGAAATTCAGGTCCTGATACACCGTTATGGAGGATTTCTGCCAGTTCACCAACAGCCCAAGGTGGGACAGGAGCTGGAGGAGAGACTGAAGGTTGCTCGAGGCTTTCAAGGGACAAGGAGTGCGCAGCAGCCAATCGTCCAAATACGGATACACGTAGATACCCTGAAGCCAAAGATAGGCTGCGATAACCGACATCTTCATAAAGACATGCGGTGCCGAGCTGATGCCAAAACGGAGCACTGGGAACTGGAAGTGCTCTTCCCACACAGAAAACCGTAGGTATCTCCGATGTGGATTCCATATCAGGATATGCATATGCGCGTCCTGGAGGTCCACCACGCTGAGCCAATCGCCCTTCTGCAAAGAGGACTTTATATGACAGGGCGTGATCATCTTGAATCTCTCTTGGGGTAGAGAGGGGTTGAACTGGGAAAGGTCTAGGATGGTGCACAGGCCAGCCTGGTTGGGTTTGGGCACCGTAAACAGCCACGAATAGAAGCCCTCCCCACGCTCCCTTTGGGGGGGGGGGGGGGGGCAGGTTCCATCGCCCTGAGATCCAGCAACTTTTGAATCACTCTCTCTGAGGGAGGGCGACCACGACTGCTGGAAAGGAGGATTGATGGGTGGGGCAGAGGGAAGGGGTAAGCGGAAGCCCGCCCGAGCGACTGACAAGACCCACCGGTCTTCGTTGATGGTCTGCCACGCCTCCCAATGAGTCGCAATGCGTCCTCCCACCGGGGTCTCATGCGAGCGCAGAAGGAACCTACCTAGTTTTTCGGTGGCGGTGCCACCTCAACCTGAGGAGGAGGCTGAGTAACGTGAGAAAAATCGGCTCCGTTGCTGCCTTCAGCGGGAATTTCCCGATGGGGTATCCACCCTGCGGGACTTTCAGTCCAGAAAACCCCTGAAACCAGAGGAAGGCCGAGGCTGCGACGACGTTCTCTGCGCCCGGAACGGCAGTTTCACCAGGACCGGCAAGGACTTGACATCAAAGGGCAGGTCCAAAACCTTATCCTGCACTTCCTTAGACAACTTGGGGGCGTGCAGCCAAGCCTGACGCGAGGTGTCCACACCAAGCACGAGGCCGCGGGCCGGAGGTGTCGACATGATGAGTTGCTGCCTCCAGCATGTCCTGCGCCAGGAACCTGGCATCCGACAAACCCCCCCCCCACCCCCCCCCCGGAAATCTTCTAGCTTTTCGGCGGGGATGTATTCCTCAAATTCCGACAGACCTTTCCACATTTTCATATTCGCCCCCACTAACACAAGTTCTGCGTTCGCTTGCTGCAACTGCAGCGCTGAATTAGCAAAAATCCTCCTTCCCAAAGAGTCATGAAGCTTGTCCTCTTTAGCCAGAACCTGAGTAGTCGTTTCAGAAGACGATGCTACAGGTCTGGACTGTAAAGTGGCCGCAGCCACAACCGTGGAGGAGGGGGGCGGACACGACGCTAAAGCCGCCTCTTCCGAAGAATGGAACCTATAACGCGCGTCAATCTTCTTGTTGACAAACAGTCCAGAGTGTGGTTTTTCCCAAACTTTACAGACCTCGGCCAAAACATCCTTCTGCAAGAACAAGCCGGTACACTCCGAAGGAGATGAGGTGAACGCCCTGAAAGCACCCCTTCCTGCGGAGCGGGTGCCTCGGGTACTGGAACATCTAATAAACACATCATGTCCAGCACCCGGTCGTGAAAGGCCTAACAGAGCAGGGCTGGTCATTGCTACTCTGATCCTCTTGTGCGTCGTCCAGCAGACCCGGATCGGGCTGAGTTGAATCAGGCACCACTGTAGATTTGTCCAACGGGGGCAAGGGAGGAAGAGCCGGGGGGAGGTCCAGCCAGTAAAGGCAGTGCCGGCGGAATCGCAGGTGCCGCAGCTGGGACTGTCGGAACAGGCGGACAAATCTCCCTCAACAAGCCTTGAAAATACTCTTTCATGGGGTCGGAATGCATTAGTCTTTGAAACTTGCCGAAAAAGACGTCCTCCGCCGATGATTTAGGCGCAACTGGAGGAGGCCTCTCATAAGCAGAGTAATTCCAGGGACGCAAAGGAGAGGGTTGCCAAGAGGGCCCTTACCCACTGGTGTCCATGTAAATCAGGGGTGCTGATGTCGCAGAAAGCGAGACACTGTGCGATAGGGGCATCCGAGCGTTCCAGTCATAAACTGGATGAAAAGGATGCACACAAGGAACTATGTTCACCTGAAAAACCACTCCACACACGTAGGCCCGATGGCATAGTTGTAAGGGAGGTATCCAAAATGCCCGCCGTAGTCTTGGCGGGAGCCGGCGCCATTTTTTCAGCACCTGAGGAAAACCGTGACACGTGTGGAAGTGAGACAAGGGGTCTCCACAGGTGGGTCAGGGGTCTTCATTTTAGCCTCGATACAAGGAACCTCGGCCGAACCGGTGCTGTGAGGCCTAGAATGTTTTTGAGACATGCCAACAGCCAAAAAAGCCTTCAACGGAAGGACCTCAGTACTGCCGGTAACTGAGGAGTTACGGTCCAAGACCACTCTGTGCCCCCTCAAAAGGTCTAGTGTCACCACTTGAACGGGCGCAATGAGGAACCCACCTCACTGACAAAACCTTAACCGGCCTCTCAGAACTGCCAGTCACCCTAGCCACCAAACGAGGGGCCTCGGACCCGAGCCCGGTATCTAAAGCCCTACCCGGGCCTCGAGCTTTTGTTCGGTATTAACAGCCTCAGGGCGTACCCCCGTGTTTTTACAGGAAGCTCCAACCTGGGAGACCTCAAAGCAAGCTCCGGCACCCGCCGCCACCGCTCAGCTGGGCCCACAGATAGCCCCCACAGGAGGGGCCTCAAATAGTAATCCGGTGTCAGTAGGCCCCTTACGGAGACCATCTGAGAAAACTCTGGTACACTTTAGGCCTAGAAGGCTCCTAAGGGCAAACCCTGGTAATCGAGCTCTTGACGCTCCTCCCAGACCGGGAAGGAGTCCCCCGGCCGGGGTGCTCTAAAAAGTAAAGAACTCACCGGGCGTTTCTTCTTTTCTTCAATGGATGTAAGAAAATGCAATGGGGGAGCGTGCCGGAACACCTCCTCCCACCGCTCCAAACAACGTTGTAGCGCCTGGACCGAAAGGGAGTCACAGTAAAAACATGAGTCCCACCGGTGGTCCGGAACCAGACACTCTAAGCAAAGAGGATGGGGGTCCGCCCTAGGGAAGCATCGCTGACAAGAAGAACAAGTAGGAAAAACGAACTGAAACAGCATAGACAGACTCACGGCCGCTAGCCGGAGCAGGAGAGTACGACACTGGAAGAAAAAGTCTCCCAGAGATGCTAGACCATCCAGTCCCAAACGAGCGGAGAAAAGGACTGATGGGCGATGCGCTGGGCAGAGCTAAGGAGGGCGGGGTTACGGCCGCATGCTGTACCCCACGTAAAAGAGAGGAAGGACACATTTTTGGAAAAATGTGATGCTTTTTACAAAGTGCTCCTGTCCCGTCCCACAGGATGGATGAATGTCCCATAAGTATGGAGGAAAGGGGACCGGACGTAGGAATATGCGGCTCGCGGGTAAATCATTTTCCGCCAATATGCCTTTTGCCAAAATTATAAGTCTCGACTATTGATTTAGCTCACCGCCTGCTACTCCAAAAAAGCCTCACTTATGATATTGCCCCATATGTTGAGAGCATTGACATATCGGACATCACAACGTTTCTCTCTTGGCTTTCTCCAACCAACTTCTTTTAATACAACTTCTCAATACCTTCAAATGCCGCCTCCTTGTCCTATTACTGGATTGTCTTCTCGCCACACTTTTTCAAGCCTTTCCTTCAGGCTCTGCCCCTCCCTGACAGGAATAACTTCGCTTCTTACCAATCATCCGCAGTTGTTTCTTGCTCCTCCGCAAAAGGAGGTCAGCTGCTCCAGACTTCCTTTGTGGGGCACTGGGGAGACATGGGGGCGGGGCAACGGCTTTGGCCCCTTGCTGGTTCCTCACCTTGTCTTTCTTCTTCTTGCTGATTGATAAAATCTATCAGCTGTGATTTTTGGATCCCGAGGCCTGAGCCTCAGTACTCCATCTTCTCGGGTTGAGTATGTAGTCGAGGGTTAGGATTCTTCTTGGTTTGTGTGGACTTGTCAAAGTAGGGCTCGTTTCACACAGTCTTCATCGTGGGGCTTTACAGGGCTTTAAGTGCAGTAAGAAATCGTGGGGCGGGGCCCTCATTTGGGGGTATGGCTTGCATGGTGGGCATGGCCTGAAAAGTACACACAAACCATAGTAAACGTACACAAACAAATATATAAATAAATGTAAGCATTTATATATTTGTATGCGTATCTTACTATGGTTTGTGTACTACGCAAGACATCTTTTATAAACATAGAAATATGTTACATATTTCTATGTTTAGAAAAGTTGACTTGAAAAGTACAAACCATAGTAAGGTACGCACATAAATATATAAATGCTTTCATTTATATATTTCTGTGTCTTACTATGGTTTGAGTACTTCACGATGGCTTGAAAAGTACACAACAAAACAACCAATGGAGGTTTGAAGGACAAAATACCAACAGGCAAACCCTTCAACAAGGTCATAAACCTTAAATTTTGCACACAAAAAATGCCTGTGGTATGACGGAGTTTGTAGCCGCAAAGGAAAATACCACCATTAAACACTAGTACAGATACAGGTTCCAGAAAAACATTTTAATAATTAATATCAATCTTAAAAAATCCAACAAACACAGGACAAAAAGTAAATAAGCCTGTTTTTCTATAAAGCACATTAAATGAATTCAAACAAAGAGTGGAAACACAACACACAATATGTCAAAAAGGTGGGAATTTTTTTGTTTTAATATCCCACGCTAAAATGTATAGTGCCGTGTACTTATTGAACCTCATTCATCAGCACCATCATTCTTGCAACTCATTCATAATGCCACATTCACTCTCAAGTACATCCTAAAAACACATCTTCATTCTATGATACTCGTGTTCATATAGCCCAACATGTTTCTTTCCCTATTTTGTGGTGTGGGAAATTCATAAGGGGCGTGTGTTAGTATCTTGGATCACACTCTTCATAAAAACAGAAGAAAAGACAAGCAGAATAAAATATGAATCGAGAACACAACTACAAGTGTCACGTTCAACTTGATCTCTATTCCACGGAAAGTATTGTTTTGAAGGGTTTACAACCCTAGGTGTCTTCCCCTACGGCACAAAAACATCATATACATTGGATATTGTAAAATCCATATGTACAAGAGTATCAATCTCCTAGTAGCTACATAGATTCTTTAAGTCAATCTATACTACCTGCAGTATGCATCTTACTGCACCACATGGTCTCTTTATGGGCCCCGCACGGCGGACCCTTTGGTCTCCAACATTCACCAACTGTGTTGACAACAACATCTGGTGTACTTATCTAGTCAGCACATGATATCTCATGTATTCTGGTGCCCATCATTCAAACAATTGATTGACACCACCTTCATACCCCGTGAGGGAAGTATCAAATTCTTACCAGTTAGAAATTCCAGCGTAAAGGATTAGTTGAGCATCAGCTTTAGCACTGAAGTAGTACAAGTCAGTTGAAGCATCAGCCGACTTGCTCCTTAAAATATCCAGGATATACAGGCCTAAATGGAGGGAAAACTATTAAGATTACATGTTCAGTTGTCTACTCAATGGGTTCCACAGCTGACTACTACTCTGTTTAATAGCTTGTTGGATTATTCCTGAAGTGGTATAGATCCGTGGTCCTCACACTACAACTGCATTGCTGATATCTATCTGTATTTTCTAATGCTCTGTGTTGCGTCTAGGGCTGGTCAACTGTAACTGACACGAGTTGTGGGTCATAGGTCATGACTGGAGCAGTCTATGGTGTACCGCTTGTCTGTTATCTAGGGAAACACAAGGTCCCACCCTCCGGCATCAAGTCAGTTTTTAGGGATATGACAGTCCAGCCTGTCTACGCATATGGTGACACACGTGTTACATTAGTTTTACAAAAAAAGGGATAATATTGTGTGCAAAATCATCCTAATCAATATTACTGCTTAAATCTTGTAGCACATGTAAGCTACATATGTACATTTAGGCCGTTCCCACTCACGGAGGACTTCCCTCCATGGTCACGACACTCACGGGTTTGCTTCCGACTGTTAGCCAAACGTCAGCGGGATATTGGTCGGTCTACAGGCGTAGTAGGGCAAGAATGCCCTGAGAGTGTAGGGAAAACATCAAATATCGACTTGGGCTCCAGGGCCGAACTGGTAACTACGAACAATGAGCATAATGTGCGAGTTACGAGATTGTCAAATTGCGTCTACATGGTTTTTAAAGAATTATACGTTAGTCTGTCTATTCTGATCCAGTATGGCAACTGCTTACCTTGCAAGTTTGTCGTACCCGTATGTCGCTTTCCCAAACGCTTAGCTGTCTTGAATCAGAGTCGCATTTATGCTGATGTCAGTATAGTGCAGCCAGTAGGGTCCCTATTTGAGCCTCCCGTTGCCTTGGAGACGTTCAATTTAGGTTCCTAGTGGCTTGTCCTCTTTCGATGTCTATCTTTGTTACAGACAGAGACTGAGTCCTGCAAAACAAATAGTGCATTTAAGCTACTATACCGCAGCAACTCTGCTTGTTTAGCTAGAAGTCTGTAACATACCCCTCAAGGGCAATCACATCTATGGTTCACACGACGGACCCCATTTAAGATCACTTGCTAAACACAAGCATCCATTATTCAGCCGAAATGCTCAGATGAGGTAAGATTTCAGATTGAGGAGCAGACTTGTCTATGTGTTCCATTCAATTGTGTCATTATGCCCAGTCAGCATGATTTTGGTTAAGAAAATTATTTCTTGTTCTTTTCTCAGGAGCAGTTTTTTGTCTCCGTTGCCGTCTGTCCCTTGTTTTAGGTTGCATACAACTGACCAGCTTATGTCTTCAATCCTATGTTGGAATTCCGTCCAATGATCAACCAGAGGTGCATTAGGTGTGCAATTTTTTTATGCAGCTTTTATGCTTGCCGATCCGGACCTTTAGTTTCCGTTCTGTTTTGCCTATGTAGAATTTTTTTACACAGGCACCAGATGGCGTAGATCACCATTGGTGAATTGCAGTGTGGGAAAGCTTTTTGTTGCCATACTTTAGGTAGTCCTAGATCTATTGTACAGCTTTTTGTGGTGCCTGAACAGCATATACAATGACCACAAGGATGGTGTCCAACCATGAAAGGTAAGCCCCACTGTTGGGGTAGAGTTGGTTGTTCAATGGGTCCTAGGCTGATGTCATTTCGGGTGGTTAAGGCGATGATGGGTCTAGCAATAGGTCGATCACTTTTTTCCATGATATGCTTACCAATGATTTTTTTGATATTGTTGGACATATGACTGTAGGTATTAACGAAAACGATTTGTTTGCTTCTTTTTTTCTTCTTTCTTTGCTCTTTGTATTCCAGTAGGGCGTCTCTATTGTTGTTATTGGCTCTTTTCCTGGCGTTGGTGGTTACTTTGACGGGGTAGCCCCTGTTAGACATGCTTGCATTAGATCAGCCTCAGCTGTAAAATCTGCCCTCTTAGTACGGTTTCTCTTTAGTCTGAGGAATTGACCCAGTGGCAGATTGTCTCTCACGTGCCGAGGATGGAAGCTGGTGTAGTGGAGTAGCTTGTTCTTATCGGTAGGTTTGTTGAAAGGTTTAACATTAGGTTGGTTGTTGGTGTCATCCAGTATAATAGCGATATCAAGAAAATCCAAAGATCTTGTGCTGTGATGAGCAGTGAATTTTAGAAACCTTTCTTGTTGGTTGAGCCACACCTAGAAATCCTTAAGATCATCTTCAGTTCCCTTCCAGATCATAAATATATCAATATAATGTTTCCACAATGTTATTTGTTTCCTGAAGGGGTTGTTGGAATTCATTACCTTGGTCGCTTCAAAAGCCTCCATATACAGGTTAGCAATGCTTAGAGCTAGGATCGCGCCCATCGTGGTGCCCTGAATTTGTTTGTAATACTCTCCATTAAAATGAAAATAGCTCTCCAAAAGAGCTAGTTCAGCGCACCATAAAATGAAGTTTTTCTTCCAGCATTTCAAGAGATGCGTGTTGGGGAATGCTGGTGTAGAGTGCTACAACGTCTAACCCTACCATGATTTCTCTTGTGGGGTCCAATACTACACCTTCTACTATCTTGATCATTTGGGTTGTGTCAAGTACATGAGATGCCATTTTATGTACCAACGGTTGGAGAAATTTATCGGCAAACTGCGACAGAGGCTCCAAGACGGAATTGACGCCAGACATGATAACCTCGCTTCTTACCAATCCTCAGTTTTTTCTTGCTCCTCCACAAAGATGTCAGCTGCTCCAGACCTCCTTCGTGGGGCATTGGGGAGACATGGGGCGGGGGCAAAGGCTTCGGTCCCTCGCTGGTTCCTCACCTGGTCTTTCTTCTTCTTGCTGATAGATTTTATCCATCAGCTGTGATTTTTGGATACCGAGGCCTGAACCTCAATACTCCATCTTCTCGGGTTGAGTATGTAGTTGTGGGTTAGGATTCTTCTTGGTTTGTGTGGACTTGTCAAAGTAGGACTCGTTTCACACGGTCTTCACTGTGGGGCTTTGTCAGGGCTTTAAGTGCGGTAAGAAATCGCGGGGAAGGGCCCTCATTTGGGAGTATGGCTTGCATGGTGGCCGTGGCCTGAAAAGTACACACAAACCATTGTAACGTACGCAAACAAATATATAAATATATGTAGGCATTTATATATTTGTATGCGTATCTTACTATGGTTTGTGTACTACGCAAGCCATCTTTTATGGCTTGAAAAGTACAAACCATAGTAAGGTACGCACATAAATATATAAATGCTTTCATTTAATTTATTTGTGTGCCTTACTATGGTTTGTGTACTTCAAGATGGCTTGAAAAGTACACAAACCATAGTAAGGTACGCACACAAATATATAGCATTTATATATATGTATACGTACCTTATGGTTTGTGTACTTTTCAAGCCATCTTTTTTCAACATAAATATTTCTGTTTTTATAAAAGATGGGTTGAAAAAGTACACAATTCAATCCATCTTTTATAAAGCTTTGACAACGGATAAAGTCTGAGGCGTCTTTGTCTGTCGGCAAAGCTTTATAAAAGATGGCTTGAATTGTGTACTTTTCAAGCCATCTTTTATAAACATAGAAATATGGCACAGAATCCCCAGGTTCGCTGAGGGTCAAAGACACTTCGGTGACCTGGGGAGGAGGTGGGGAAACAAAAAGGACAGTAACTTCCTCTTGTGACCCCTCAAGTAAGTATTCACAGGAGGAAGTTACTGTGACTGACAGAAGTGCCAGCCAGACACAGCTGTGACTGCCTGGCTGGCACTCCGTCAGCTTGCCTGACTCGAAAATGGCGAGCGCATCTCCCATCGTGGCAGCGGTCGTGGCAGGATGTGTCCCCGCTGTGGTGGGACTGGTGGGACCGGGGCGCCCTGACTTGACCGCACTTTTTGGAGACTGACAGGGCATGGCCACGGCTGGCCACAGCCCACTTAAAGGGATGGTCTAGTAAAAAAATGTAAAAAATAGATAGGCAACATTAAAAAAAAAAAAAATACTAGCATTCTCCGTTTTAAAACTTCCTATGTAAAATTTTGAGCTATTCAAGCTCAAAATTCGCAAAAAGCAAGCACATGGGCGCATCCATTTTGTGAAATGGAGGCCCTCCTGTGCTGGCTTTTGCGGCACTAATGAAGGAAAAGCCAGCCAGCTGTAGTAAACAAAGGCTACCGCTGGGTGGCTTTCCCTTCATTAGTGCTGTAGGCGGAGGATGGGGACCTGAGACCAGAGCAGGAAAGCTGCAGCTGAATCTCGGTAAGTGCTATTTATTTTTTTTTTAAAAAATAAGCACTAGCTGCCGTTTTTTTTCTAAGTTTTCCGGGCTGGAGGAGCCCGGAAAACTAAGAAATAAAACCGCAGCTTTAAAAACGTATTTATGTTTGCGGTCGCTTTTGAAGCGACCGCAAACATAAATACAACGTTATTGTGTTGGAAAACACTGCGGTTTTTCTTTCCGAGTTTCTCAGGCTCCTCCGGCTCGGAGGAGCCTGAGAAACTCGGAAAGAAAAAACGCAGCGTTTTCCAACACAACCGCGTTGTTTCTGCCTGAATCTGCTTTCCCATTTGTGGCTCTCGGGCTCCCCAAGGGGAGCCCGAGAGCCCCAAATGGGAAATCAGCTGCAGGTAGAAACACTATGCGGCATGTAAACATAACCGCGTGTGTTTCTGCCTGCTGTGGCTTTCACTTTGGGTCTCCGGTGCTCCCCTGGAGTGATAGCCACAGCAGGCAGAAACACACGCGGTTATGTTGGAAAACGCTGCGGTTTTTCTTTCCAAGTTTCTCCGGCTCCTCCGAGCCGGAGGAGCCTGAGAAACTTGGAAAGAAAAACCGCAGCGTTTTCCAACACAATAACGTTGTATTTATGTTTGCGGTCGCTTCAAAAGCGACCGCAAACATAAATACGTTTTTAAAGCTGCAGTTTTATTTCTAAGTTTTCCGGGCTCCTCCAGCCCGGAAAACTTAGAAAAAAAAACGCAGCTAGTGCTTATTTTTAAAAAAAAAATAAATAGCACTTACCGAGATTCAGCTGCAGCTTTCCTGCTCTGGTCTCCGGTCCCCGTCCTCCGCCTACAGCACTAATGAAGGGAAAGCCACCCAGCGGTAGCCTTTGTTTACTACAGCTGGCTGGCTTTTCCTTCATTAGTGCCGCAAAAGCAAAAGCCAGCACAGGAGGGCCTCCATTTCACAAAATGGATGCGCCCATGTGCTTGCTTTTGCGAATTTTGAGCTTGAATAGCTCAAAATTTTACATAGGAAGTTTTAAAACGGAGAATGCTTGTATTTTTTTTTATGTTGCCTATCTATTTTTTAAATAAAAATGTTTACTAGACCATCCCTTTAAAGCACTGGGCTTTGTGATGAGGGGTCTGGAGGATGCCTACCAGCCCCCCAGCGGGACCAGGGGTGTCATGGAGGTTATATGATGGGTAACCAAACCCAGTATAGACTGGGATTGTTCACCCAGGCACCACACGAGCCAAAAAATTCTTGACAGGGTGAAGCGATTGGGCAGTCAAAGTATGTGGCGAAACCGTGTGACGTATGGAGTGTACATGCTGCCGTGATTACCTCTGCTGGGACAGGTGCTGTGCCTGTACTCAGGACCAACCAGGTAAAGAGGAGGGACAGCAGCCCCTCTTGTAGCCAATAGCTTGTCTCCCGGCACAGTAGCCATGTTGGGTAAGGGACTCTTTGTTGGGAAAAATGAGGGGGGGAAAAAAGGGGGGCCTATTTACGACCGGCTCTTCTGAGGAGGGTTTCAAGGCACCTCTCCCAGCAGGAAGAGTCCTGGTGAAAATGGCATAAGATCGTAAGACGGTGAAGGTCTCTAAGAGCTGAAGGACCCCCTTTCTGAAATATTGGAAGAACAAAAGGGGGCCCAAGAAAAAGGGGAAGAAAAGGACCACCTCCCCTTCCACTTATTCCTCTTTCGACCAGCTCATCATGCTCTTCTTCCTTTAGTGCCCCGTTTTCTCTAGAAGATGATGCCACAAGCAAGTATCTGGATATGAAAGGGGTGGAGAGGGTACTTAAACAGATTCAGGAGTCAATGGGGTTCGTGGAGATGCCTCCGACTGCTGATTCCAAAACAAGGCATTATAAACAAGGCTGGCCTACCACTGATCCAAGACAAAGAATAGAATCTTACGAGAATGGAGGGACCTACAACATACCTCCATGTCCAGACTCATGGCTAAGGTATACCCCATACCCCCTCAGGCATGAAGAAGAGAAATGGTCAGTCACTATTGAAGTAAATGAAATACTGGCAAACCTAGTGGGAAGGTCCCCTAAGTTGGAAGAGGAGGCTGCCGTCAGACTGTGGATAAAATAGTGGACTCTGCATTAAAGAAGTTGCACACTGAACCCCATTTGGCTATGAGGATGAATACGTATGGGTCTTATGCGGCTGAGACAGTGCTGGCAGTCTTCAGGAAGTTAAAGAAAGCTATGGAGGATGGATCGACTGTGCCCCCACCCTTTCTGACATGCGGAAACAGGTGGCATTCATGCCACGCCCATTTTACGACGGATTGAGTAGTACTGCCATGGCAATGGGGTCCACTATTTCTGTATTCTGGTGCATACATCTTCGGGACTGGAATCCAGAAGGATCCCAGAAGTTTACAGCGATGAATTTCCCTTTCGAAGGGGCCAAGCTATTTGGGCAGACAAGAACACAGATGCATGACGGAAGAAACCGTCATTCAGAGTGAGATCTTCAGGATACAACGGCCTCAAAAAGAACTAGGGATACCTATCAGACAAGTGGAAGCTGAGGTTTCATCGGTCCTTCATGAACTCATTCCCCAACCAAGTCAGAAGCCCTGACTATTACAGATGGCCTGTAGGAGGCAGACTGATACATTTTTCAGGGTGTGGTAACAGTTGACATCAAACAACTGGGCCAGAAAGACAATCGAATAGGTTACTGGATCGAGTGCTCCTCAGTCCCCCAGTACTAAGGGACGATTCAGACTCTGGTGCCCACAAACAGGGCAAAGAGGGAGGTCAATACACCACAGTGGATTGGATCCCTTCTAACCAGGCCAGGACAAAAGGCTCCACCAGGAGCTTTCTGCAGCTCTGCTGCACTCTGGATCAACATGGGGCCCGTTGCGCCCTTCCAACCAAGAGGAAACCAACCCATTCGGCAAATTGATCTACTCTACAAAGATGGCTGCACTCGCTGTGATGCCCTACCAGCCTGCAGCCTGCTCGCACCTCCAACCTGCTGATTGGATGCCCGCAGCAGGAAGTGTGCATAATCCGACTCACCCCCCCCCCCAAACCGGATGGCGATGCTGGCAGGTTCAGAAGGCAAGGACAAAAGGCTCCACCAGGAGCTCTCTGCAGCTCTCCGCTGCAAGCTCCAAAAGGTAAGCCGCCTACTATTATGCAAGGACACGGCACAAACACTACCAACCAAAGGTTCATAGCAAGACTTTCTTTATTGTAATGTGAACCCTGCTACCCCGCTCCCAACCTGGTTCCTACCCGGCATCCAGCCAAGCAAAGTGCCCAACCAGCCGCCCTCTAACACCAGCTCAGATGTATATACGATGCTCCAAATCCCTCCCCCATGGCCACTCATGACCATTCCATTCAAACATAGGTCAGCACAACCTCCCAATAGGCACGGAATGTCATCCTTGTTTCAACACATCACTACCTCCACGGCCTGCAGTGGCTTGACACGCATGGTGTGAGGAGGCTTTGGACCGAAGCTCCAGCCGAGATCCTAGAAACAGATCCTTAATACACGGCAAGAGTGCTTAATATTGGCCACAAAACGAATCAAACGCTGGCGGAAACACTACTCCATACCTGGCGAGAAGACCGGAGAAAATCGGAGTTGGGAACCAAGCTAAATTCCCCGAGAAGATCTTCCCCTGGCGGGCGAAAAAATGGCGGGCGCAGCTGAAGATAACAGTTGAGAGGGGGATAGGCCAACCACTGCTCCGGCTCCCCGAACAACATGACAAACTGCAGCGATGCGAAACAGGCTCCCAGCCAGGTGGCGGGGGGACATCCAGCGGGGAAGCGAAAAGACAATAGAAACGTACTGTGCACCACAAGCTACTCCAGGAGAAGAACGAGAAGACGGCGGAGAACGCACACCTCTGCTGAAGTGGAAGGAGGGCAAGATACGATCGCCACCACCTGAGCTACGAAGCAGATTACAGAGGAGCGGGCCGACCCCCGGAAGCAGAGGGAACCCAGACCCGCGACAAAGGAGAAGAACTTCAGGAGCGGCCAAAGATAGGTGAACGAAGCAGCGCAGAGAGAAGAATCCATCAGACAGCAGGTGCCCCCCGTCCGTTGGGCAAGACCCGTTACAGGACGGACACTCGTCAAGGGCGGAAGGGGGCTGCCAGAGCCAGGGAGCGGAGAAGCTAGGCAAGTGGGTGCCCGACCCGGATGATCCACGATGACCCATGCCAGATAAGACCTGCAGAGGAGGAGGAAAGAAGATTGACTTGGTGCACCTAGGAGGCGCGAGACGGGAATGAAACGGCAGATCCTGAGGGTCGCCAACCGGCGCCCGGACCAGGGCAAGAGTCCACTGCAGACGAGCAAACAGCAAGGAGACGTGATGGAGAAGTGCCCCGGATTTCCAGACGCTGCCGCATGCAAGTTGAGAGGTGCAGCAGGCGAGGGGGCAATAACGCGATAGGGGTAAAAGCAGAGACAGCCTGAGCCCAATCACACAGCATCCCCAAAACGCTCCAAGTGAAAGAAGCTGAGTGGCAGTGCAGGATACGCGGGCTAGATAACAAGAACCACCGACATTACAGGGCCCAAAGTAGACACGAAAACACCCAGATAAGGCGGGCACGGCATGCAAACCCCCCCCCCCCCCACCAAAGGCCTATATGCAACACTAACGGCAACAGGCTGCCCGAGGAGCCTCAGACCAAGAGCTAACGCGCCTGGGGATCAATAAGCAAGAAAGGAAACTGCTACAAGGCCTAGCAGTGCCCCACAACACGGCAAAACAACACAGAGGGAGCGCTGGCCTTGGCCAGCGACTACAGAGCGCACATCCGGACCATTCTGCCCATTGCACTGGAACAGGAAAACACCTTGGAACAACATAGGCGGGCAAGACCAAGCTGCACTCCAAGAAGTGCACGAGCAAACGGGGGCACAACAGAACGTTAGGGTTCGGAACAGCATAGGAGCGGCCCTGACACAGAGAAGGGGAATTTGAGCGGCAGGACAAGGTTCGTGGCGGCGCACAAGCGCGAGAGGAGCATGGGCAGCAGACGAGCACGAAGCAGATACGCTGCATAGTCCCCCTGCCCCAGTAGGGAACACAAAAGCGGTTAGACCTAGAACCCCACTGTTCTGCACCACTGTGATACAGTCCCCCTCCTGGTCCCCAGAACTAACTATACAACCGTAGAGCCTGCACCCAAAGCACCAGCAAGATATGCCTTCCACCAAAGACGAGACAAAAGCATCAATTTTGCGGCGTCCAAACAAAAACCCAAGTCGCAAGGAGACACGCCTACACCAGAAACCCAAAAACCCACTGAAACGGGCAATCGAGATGGGCAAGTGCTGGAGGTCATAGCAGCCCTAAAGTCCTTCATAGACACGAAAATGGATGAAGTAAAAACAGATATGCAGCTGATGAGACAAGATGCAAGGAATTTGACGGAAATGGTAACTATAACTGAAGCTGGACTACAAGAGACAACTGAGGCCACAATAGACCTAAAATCCAAGGTAGCTGAACTGGAGAGGAAAGTCACAATGCTGGAGGCAAGGGCTGAGGAGCCAGAAGGTCAGGCCAGGCGCAGCAATATCAGAATGCTCGGAATCCCAGAAGGAATAGAAGGCCTGAACCCGAACAAATATGTGAAATCCCTGCTGCAGCAGGAAGTTGGTGTGGGCAAGCTTTCACAAGGCTTTGCGGTGGAGAGAGCTCACAGATCTGCTCAGAAAAAACCGCCTCCGGGCTCATAGCCTCGCACAATGATCGCAAAGATCCTCAATTTCCAGGACAGGGAGAACATACTCAGGTGCTCGAGAGAAGGTGGGACAGTAGAGCAGGGCGAATCCAAAACAACTATATACAGACCATCCCACAAAATGCAGCGAAAAACGGTCGTTTTTGTAAAAAAGCGCAAAAACTGCTGTTTTTGCAAAAATACCCATAAAACGTCACTTTTTGAGAAAAAAATAATAATTAAAAAACTCAAGGGGCCAAAGGGCTCAGCTCTTATTTTTTGGACTCAAGAAATGAAATGCGCAAGTACATTTCATTACTTGAGCCAAAAAAGGAGCAGTCCGATCCACAAAGGACATCTGAATGGATGCTTCTTATATGCGCCCATTCAGATGTCCTTTTTCACCCCTTTGCGCAAATCAGGGGGCGTTTCTGCGCATTTAAAAGCGCATCCCAAATTGACAAGCAAGATGCACTTTTAAATGTGCAGAAATTGTAGGCCACTCTATGCACCCACTTTCAATACGTGCACGAGGGGTGCCACTGCTTTACAGGGTCTTTACTGACCCGTTTGACTCATGCAATACTTTTAAAAAAATACACATTTTTAAGCGTGTCAGCTGCTGTCACGCTTAAAAATGTGTATTTTTTATCCCATTTGGGGAACAGAAATGCAAGTGTTTTTGGGTTGCATTTTACAGTGGTAGGACCCTTAAGGGCCAGTAACGGTGAAATGTACGTGAGTCTGTAGACCATTGTCGGGAGAGCGCTT
The DNA here is from genome assembly GCF_040938575.1 of Ambystoma mexicanum. Classification (NCBI taxonomy): domain Eukaryota; kingdom Metazoa; phylum Chordata; class Amphibia; order Caudata; family Ambystomatidae; genus Ambystoma; species Ambystoma mexicanum. The sequence goes on from NC_090925.1 coordinate 385,495,152, forward strand.
CCAACACAACGTATTCAAGGTGGCTGGCCAGCGCATCATTTGCGCTACAGCTCTGCCCCGTAGAAATGCGCAGGTCACCTTTGAGATTAAGGTGGCCTGCACATTTCCAAAAATGGCTTCTCTAAAAACAGCACATCTTCTGCTCTATTTTTAGATGCCCCATTGCCAGAAATCAGAGAGAGTGGAGGTACAGAAAGTGGAAGGAACGTGGGCTCAGAGGTAGTGGGCTCCAGATTGGGAGAAAGGATGAGGGGAGAGTGATAGAATGGGAGAAGGGATGAAAGATGCAGAAGTAGCATGTAAGAATGAAGTACTGTAAACTGCGGGAAGAATTGGGGAGCGTACGGTGTGAGTTGGGAGTATGATTTGGAGTTTGGCAGGGACTAGAGAGTGCAAATTGTGACTTGGCAGTGTGACAGAGCATGCGAGTATGTGTGTGACTGAGCGTGAGGTTCAAAAATACAAGTTGTGATGGGGAATTGGTGAGACGTGCGAGGTGTGTTGGGTGAGAGAGGTGTGTGGGTGTTTGCGGGATTGGGGAACATATAAGGGGAATATTTTCAGCATTACAACTGATAATGATTTATAACGTTAATATTAAATAGGCCTGCACATTAAACCAAAAAAAACGTAGCCAAAACAAACACTTTTCTGCCAAGCCAGAGACATCTAGGAATCTTCCTATTTGATATAAAAGATACATATATTGACGCCCTGGTTCTCTTGTAGCCTTGAACACAGCCCCTTTCCTGCAATGTCAAATCTTGCACCCTCCAGTCAAAAATGGTGCTGCAACAAATGCTGCCATAAAGGTTTGTGCCGCATAATTTGCCATTTCATGCCGCAAAATTTGCCATTTCATGCTGCAAAATCCTGGAGGGTCTCTAATATACCCTGACTATACACAAGCTGTACAGAGAGCGAGAAACTCGTACGTCCTGATAAAAGCAAGCCTCAGACAATTGAACCTGAAATACATGCTACTCTACCCCTCCAGACTGAAGGTGATTCACAAAGGGAGAGCAATATTTTTAGAAACCCCTGCGGCTGCCAACATGTGGCTGGAACACAATCTGGCCGATGGGAAGGAAAAAGACCCTTGAAGCACAACGGTGCAGGAGAGAGAGCAACCGAGGAGAAGCAAGATTAAAGTGAGCCACTACTAATAGAACAGAACACAGACAAAGAATGACCACGAGTACATTGTCCAAAAGACTGGGGACGAACTTAGCCACCAAACCTGTGTTTTAACACCCAACCCACGGAATGACCAACACAGGCCTGAAGTCGGCACGAGCACACTCGCGCTTGTCACCCCGTGGGGGGCAGACCAGCGCGGAGACACCTGAGCAATGCATCATAGATGCAACTGCTGGGTGCTGTTGTGTGATTTATGTTAGTTATTATTACTGTTTAACACTGTTCCAAAGTCTTCGAGCACTACAAAGAGGGTTGGGGAAGAGAACACAACTTGGCACTAGGCAGATTAATGGCGGGGAGGAGCGAAGATGGGGTAGCTCTGACCGTGATAGACTTGAAATGCACAGTACAGGGCGTGGAGAAGATCTGGGGGGGGGCCAAAGACCAACAATGGCGGCACACCTTAACATATCAACATGGAACGTGCGTGGGATGGGGTCCTTTCTATGCAGAAATAGAATCAGATCTTACATAAATAGGAAACAAGTGGACATTGCACTACTTCAGGAAACCTCATCGCAGAGGCACTAGCTGCACTGAATCAAAGCTTGGGGGGGGGGGGGGTGTTCAAGGACACAGGGCTCCTTACTCCAAATATGCGAGAGGGGTGTTCACATGGATCAACCCTGGAAAGCCCTTTAGGCTACTAGGGGTCGAGGCGGACATGGAAGGCAGATACATAATAATCTGGGGCATACGGGAGCAAACTGCAGTTTGCATAAAAAACACATACTTCCCTAACCATGGCACGCAGACATACCTTAGTATGCTACAAACTAACTGGCCACGCACCGGGAGGGACTATATATCTGGGGTGGAGATTTCAATTGCATGAGGGACCTGGACAGATCTGACTCCCCGAAAAACAGAACTGAAACGACCTTGATAGCATTAAATTCCATGCTGGACCAATTGGACCTTGCAGATGCTTGGAGGGAACATCACCCTAGAGATAGAGCTTACTCACACTATTCTGCACTACACGGCCTCTCCAGACGGATAGACTATATCCTAATAGACAAGATGCACATGGGACAGGTGGAATCTATGCAATACATGGGCAGATCAATCACTGACCACTCACCCCTACTTATGCACTGGGCAATGACGGGCCCCAGACCTCCCATCCCATTGTGGAGAATGCCAATGGAGGCACTTACTGATTGGGAATTTAAGGAGGTGCTTGGGGAAAGACTAATAGAATATATTACGATCAATAGTGGAATAGTGGCAGTGTGGAACACTGGAGTACAGTTTGGGAGGCCCTGAAGGTGGTGGTAAGGGGAGAAACCATAGCCAGCGCAGGAGGCATAAGAAAAAAACTGAAGGGAGAACTAGAGGAGTGGGAGGAACGGATAAAATGGCTGGATACTGCTTCCCTGGGAACAAAGACATAGGAGGCGAAACTGGCAGAGGACAGAACAGAATGCCAGCTAAAGTGGGGGCGACTCTCTAAGTTCGACTATGCAGCATGCACCACCAATACACACAAGGAGGGTGGCAAACCTGGTTGACTGCTGGCATGGTTGTGCAGGCGAGAACACCCGAAACACCCGATAACCACGCTCCAGGAAGGGAATGGGGCAACACACCACACACACCAGTCAATAAACCACACCCTCGCAACCTTTTACACCACACTATACGCCCATGGCACTCCAGTGCCTCTGACGGACATACACGATACACTGGAAGAAATTGAACTCCCCAAACTGAGCTCGATACAACGAATGGCCCTGGATGAGGCAATCATCCCAGAGGACATCACGGAAGCAATTAGATCACTGGCTACCTGCAAGACCCCAGGCACAGATGGGCTCCCACCGGAGTTTTATAAGGCATATCAATCAACACCGACACCGATATTATATGAGGTGTTCCAGAAAGCCTATGAGGTGGGAACCCAGCCCAAAATCATGAGGGAAACATGAATAGTCCCAATTACTAAGCCAAACAAGCCAACTGACGAATGAGACTCATATCGCCCACTGGCGATGTTAAATTAGGACATCCAAATATTGACCACTATTCTGGCCAAGCGCCTATCTATGGAGATAGGGAGCCTTATATATGAGGACCAAAGTGGTTTCGTGCCGGGGCGCAACATGCCAGCCAACTTACGCAGACTGCAGCACGTTATTGATCAAACTAGCGAAGGGACGGCACCGTTAGCGGTGATGTCACTAGATGCCATTAAGGCATTTGATTCTATATATTGGGAATGGCTGATAGCGGTACTGCAGGAGTTCGGGTTTGGAGAAGGATTTGTGAGGTGGATACAAATACTGTATAAAGACCCTACAGCGAGACTGAAAATGGGCAAAACTATCTCAAAAGCCTGGGACATCCAAAAGGGGCACTAGACAGGGTTGCCCTCTGTCACCCATGCTCTATATACTGGGACTAGGACCATTGGCAGCCTATATTAGAAGACAGTTCTGGGATGCAGGGATAAGGGTGGGCGGGAAATACCACAATCTCACTATACGCAGGCGACGTTCTCCTATACCCGAGACACCCACAGAACAATGCTCCAGTAATCCTAGAGATACTAGACAATTTTGCACGCCACTCAGGGATACACTTCAGTAAACGGAAGCACTTGAAAGAAATACTATGGACCTCACAGGACCCTAAAAAAATGCACTCCCAAGCTAACTACGCTAGGTTGGAAAATATGGAACAGGACAAAGGCTCCCTTACACTTCGCACACCCTTACTCCCCTGAAATACCAATAATGACGGAGGTGGGACTGACACCAACCGACCTCCTAACTACGAGACAATGGGAAAGTATGGGTCTATACACCTGGAGAGACATGTATGAGGAGGGAAAGTTTAGGAAACTTGAATCACTTTATGAACAGGAGGGGCTACCAAAGGGACAATTTCTGCGGTACTAAAAGGTTAAATACATAGCCAAGATGAGATGGGAAGAATGGCCAACTGAACCGGCAACAAACCCTCTGGTGGCAGAGCTCTACGATTTGGGGGATGGATGGAAGCCAGTGTCAAGATTGAATACCCAACTTAACGATAGACCTAACCCCCGGAGTGCCACACTTAAAGCTAGGTGGGAGGTGGACCTTGGTGAGACCATCACAGATGAGGAATGGGAAAGAGCACAGACACCCTGAAGAGGTATCCAGGAACACCAGATTCAGATTAATACAAATGAATGTCTTATATAGAACATACGCAGTCTAGCGCAACACGCCTGTGTTGTGCCAATAGGGAAGCAGACTTAATGCATATGTTTTGGGGATGCTGGAAAGCGCGCAATTTCTGGGCAAGGATTGAGCAAACCTGTAAGAAAGTAGGAGTCAACAGATACACCTGGTCCCCGAAAGTCTGCCTTCTAGGCATGTACCCCAGGTGGAGCAAGATCAAAACACACCACGAAACTAATGCACATGGCATGCATACTGGCAAAGAAACCATGGCATGGAAATCAAAAGCTGGCCCACAATATGCACGATGGGAAAGCAAGTTGGAACGATGGACCACAGCAGAAACGGAGGCATGGAGCGCTTGCACAGCAGGAAATACCAAAGAGATTAGCATAACGTTTGAGGCATGGAAGGCCTTAATAAGAGATATGTTCCTCCCATCGGAGGACATGCCCCCCTGAACATGCGAAAATAGACGAAATACAGACTCAAAGGTAACGCAGATAAGAGGTGAACTAGACCCTCCCACCGCCCTACGACTGTACAGAAATGGAATAAAATCATATCCCCAAACCACAGAGCGATATCTCACAACCTGCTGAAGCAAAGGAAGACAATTTATGTTCACTGTTTCGTTAACTGTTTTTGTTATAAACTGAATCGTTTGCTATAACCATAATTAACGGCAATGTAATACTGATGTAAGCTGATAACTGCGAGATGTATACCTTATAAATGCCAATAAAATGTTTAAAAAATAAATAATAATAAATAAAAATCACTGCCTCCACGGCCAACCCTGCTCAACCACACACACTGCTACCTGCATGCCCAAAACCTCTCAAGCCAGACACCCTCTCAGATACCAACACCTCAGACATCACCCCCACTAACATCTCTGTAGCCAACCCCACTTCCCTGTCCAGCCAGCAAAAACGTCAGACTCTCAGCGGTGCGTGCCCGCACAATACCGGTTTCTCCACCCTTCACGTCCTGGTTTACATAAAGCCTGTGGGGAGGCACTCGATTGGCAGTTCAAGCGAACGTAGCTGCTAACAACATGCCCCAGGGATATTCCATGATTAATCGATGGGCACATCATCAATTTGTGGTAGATGGTGAGGGCCGGGGAGGTCAGGGGGTAGTGGGGGGGGAGTTAACAACGTTGACTGTCTCGCCTGATGAGCCAGTGCACAAAAAGTGGTGAAATGCGTGTAGAGAGAAAATATATATTGGAAATTGGATAAAATAAACAAATTGAGAAAAAGTTGAAGAGGAATGGACTGTTCATTTAAACCAGTACACCAGTTGGTGCACAAGGACAATACCTTTGGTTATGAAATATGTGATGTAGGGATGTTTGGGGGAGGCATGGGAGTTGCAGAATGTTTTAAAGTTACAAAATGCAGGTTGGGGGGGGAACGAGACAGGATCACGCGGTGGAAGCGAGTTTTCTTTTTCAAAAGCACACTTATGTCAGTGGTCAAACATGATACAACAAATGGGTGAGACAAAAGGCCTGATCTCATGGAACATTAGAGGCATTAATAACCCCATTAAAGCCAGGAAGATAATGAAATATGTTGACATACACACCCAAAATATTGATGTTGCAGGAGACATGTCACAGGACTACTAAATGAAACTTGTGCCTCTAAATGGGGTGGGCAGAGATTTTTCACCTCCTACTCATCCCAGTCCAGAAGGGTGATGATACTGGTACACCGAACATTGCCCTTTAACTCCCAAAAGGTAGAAATAGACCCAGAAAGAAGATGCATAATAGTAACAGGAGTACTGGTCGGAAAAAAGGTTACACTGGTGAATTCATATGGGCCCAATATGGATGACTCAGGCTTCTATAATGGGATTGCTGAGAAGGTGGCAAAGGAAGGCGAGTTCCCCATCATATGGGGCGAGGACTTCAATACTGTTTTGGATGTGGTACGGGACAGAACAAGCGCCACCCAACGGAAACTGTCTAACGCTGCACAGATGATTAAAAAAATTATGAGTCAGTTGGGGATAATTGATGTATGGAGGAATGAGTATCCAAACATTACTGAATATACATATTATTCCTCTGTACATTATGCTATGTCTTGAATTGATTTGTGGCCAATATCTGCAGAATGGGCGTCTAGAACACAGGGTAGCAAGATCCACCCACGCACTCTATCAGACCACTCACCAGTAGAGATGAAACTATTAATGAGGGGAAATACTGAGATCTCGCCCTCTGTGGAGAATGCCACCGGCTGTACTACAAGAAACCTTACAAGTCACAACTGTACGAGAAAAGATTGAGGGGTTTTTCGAGATCAATGAGGGAACAGTAACTAAATATGCCGCAGTGTGGGAGACGTCTAAAGTGTGTCTAAGGGGCACAATGATCTCCACACGAACCGGTGTACTAAAAAAACCGAGACAAGAACTGGGTGACCTTGAAAAGGACATACGACACCTAGAAAACCAATGCAGCAACACCAAAGATGATAGGGCTCTCTTGAGAGTAATCAAAGGGAACCTGACAAAGATCCACGACCTGGCGGACCAAGAAGAAAGATATGGCCAAACCCTCCCAGGCCCACATGCATGGGGAGGGAGACCGATCTGGGAAATTGTTAGCTGGAGTGGTCAGGGGCGAGCGTGGGGTACAAACCGTCACCGGTATTGTATTGATATTTTATTTCTATCGCGCTCGTACACAAGCAACAAGGCAAGGGAGGGGAGGGGAACAGGGGAGAACAAAACGGCGATCTTAGTAGGCCCAGTGACATTGAGAATACGCAAGTGCATGGGAGAGGGGGAGAGGAAAAGTGCATGGAAGGGGGAAGAAGTGGAAAGTATGAAGCAGAGGAGAAACAAATAATAATAAAGGGAACAAACAGTGGTAGTGCAGCCAGCAATTTGCAAGTGCCAGGTTTAAGGCAGCAGGCAGGGTAGGTCTGATAAGTGCAGGAAGAAAAAGGGGGGGCTTTATGGGTACAGACACAGACCCCAGTGCAAGGGGTGGCCCGGAGGCAGTGCAGGAGGGTGGCATGGTGAGCAGGTACCTGGGCCCAGAGGACACAGGGTGGCCAGGTGCAAGGTGCCAAGAGAGAACAGATCCGCAGGTGAGAGAGGGAGAGAAGGCAGAAGAAAAGAGGAAGGTCTTGAGGTGCTTCCGGAACCGGAGATGGTTCTCCTCAAGATTTAGACTGGCAGGGAGTCTGTTCCAGAGGGAGGCCCCAGCCGAAGACAGATCTACCCCCAGCTCGTTTCTTTGAAAAACGACTGACCCTGAGGGAGGTAGAGGAGTGAAGAGCTTGAGAGGGGAGGTATTTGTGGAGGGATAGCTGAAGTTATTTTTGACCCGGGCCCCAGAAAGCCTTGTGGACAATGCAGAGGGGTTTAAATAGAGATGTCAGAGCTGGAGAGATACAATCCCAGGGCTTGAGGCCAAGGACAAGTCTTGCAGTCCTGTTCTGGATTAGTTGCAGAGGGCGGAGAGTAGAGGCAGGTAGATTTAGAAAGAGGCTGTTACAATAGTCCAACCTAGAGAGAACCAGAGCTTGGCATACCATGCGCTTCTGGTGGAAGGAGAGGAAAGGTAGAGTACCTCTGAGGTGCAATAGGAAGTTTGACTTTTTAGAGACCTCGGAGATGTGGGCGGAGAAGGAAAGGGTGGAGTCAAATATGACCCTGAGGTTCTTAGCCTCGCAGGTGGGGGTAGGAGGAGGGCCAAGGGAAGCTGGCCAGAGAGTGATGGGAAAGGATGGTGAAGGTGTGCCGATGAGGAGGATCTCCGTCTTGCTGGCATTCAGACAAAGATCATTGGCGGCTCACCAATCTTGAATCACAGTTAGGCAATCAGAGATGAGAGAGGGAGAAGAGGTGGCAGAGGGGAGCCTGAAAATGAGTGGAGTGTCGTCAGCGTAGCACTGGAAATTTGAGCAGAAAATGGCAATGCAGTGGGCGAGAGTTGCTAGGTATTGGTTGAAAAGCCAGGGCGAGAGGTTAGACCCCTTGGGAACACCACAGGTAGAGAGGAAGATAGATGATAGGAAGGACCCAAGTTTGACCTGGGAGGGTCGATCTGAGAGGAAAGAGGTCAGCCAGGCTAGAGCCTGATCAGTGATACCCAGGTTTTAACGGAGACAGTTGAGCAGGATGGTATGGTTGACCGTGTCGAAGGCAGACGAGAGATCGAGAAGGATGAGGACCGAGGGAATGTTAGAGTCAAGGTTGGAGAGCAGATCTTCACAGATGTTCAGGAGAGCAGTTTCCGTGCTTCTGGCAGCTCTGAAGCAAGACTGGTGGTCATGGAGACAGCCAACAGAATTGGAATGAAGGTTAAGCTGAGAGATGGCCAACTTTTCCAGGAGTTTGCGCAGAAAAGGAGTAATGGAAATTGGGCGATAATTAGCTGGACAAGAAGGATCAGCTGTGGGTTTCTTGAGAAGAGGATGCATTAGGGAGTGCTTCAGAGGGGAGGGGGGAAGGATCCCGAGGCAAAGGAGTTGGTACAAAAATCAGCAAGGGCCGGAGGCAGGGTGTCAATGTGGTCCTTGATGGTTTTAGAGGAACAGGGATGAGCCTGTTTTGATGAGGCTTTCATAGAACGGACTTGTCTAGCGACCTCGTCAGGGGAGAAAAGAGGAAAGGACGAGAAGGATGGTGGGTTGGTGGCTAAAGGAGGGTCAGCAAGCACAGATGGAGAGGGGAGAGAGGAGGGGTGGGAGTTGAGAGGGTGGACAGGATGTCCTGGGTTTTATAAATGAAGTGTGAGGCAAGGGCATTGCAAAGAGCCTAGGAGGCAAGAGGAGGGGTAGAGACTGCAGAAGAGTTGGTCAGCTCCTTGCAGATTTTAAAGAGTTTGGCCAAGTTGTTAGAGGCAGCGGGCCAGTTGATAACGGCCACCGAGGCAATAAACGAAGAATTCAGGGATTATAATATAAGGCACTGTATGCCAATGCGGATACAAGTACATATGAAAAAATAGACCAATACTTACCCGAGAGCTCCCCCACAGGCCTCTCAGAAGATGTGAGTGAAGACATGGACAGGTCGACTGAGCTAAGGTTAATAGAAGAGTCCATAAATACACTGACCTCGGGCAAATCCCCATGCCCAGATGGACTTGGAATCGAATTATATAAAGAATATAAGGGAATCCTTGCCCCCAAACTCCTGAGAGTATGGGAAGAATCACTTGAGAACAGGCAACTCTCACCGTCGTTGTCGGAAGCGGTCATTACGGTGCTACCTAAACCTGGATGTCCACCAAGTGAGATGGCATTCTACCGCCCTTTATCCCCAATTAATACGGATGCCAAAATGTTCGCAAAAAAACTAGCGAATATGTTCCTCCTGCATATGCAATAACTGCGACATCCAGATCAATTGGGATTCATTCCTACATGATCAACAGGATTTAACCTTAGACGACTATTTGGAATTCTTTCACAGATTAGCCCAGAAGCCAAAGTGGTAGCGGCGTCACTTGACACAGAGAAAGCCTTTCATTCATGATCATGCAAAATTCTCAATCGAGGTACTTAAACAGGGCAGGATAGGTGATAACTTCATCAGATATGTTCGACTGTTATATACAAACCCAACCGGCAGAATCCGCACGAATGGGACATTATCACAGCCATTTGAACTGGCCGGTGGTACTAGACAGGGCTGTCCCTTTTTTGTCCTTATTATTTGCACTCACAATAGAACGCATGGCCCGGAGAATGTGCGAATGACACTCACATAGAGGAATACATAGAGAGGGGTAGATAGATAGATAATATCCCTGTACACAGATGACACACTGTTATACTTGCGTAACCCTGAAGAAAACCTCAAACCGTAGCCGAATTTACAACACACTCGGGATATAAGATAAATGATGCAAAGTCTGAACTATTTCCGTTGACCGAGAACACAACTGCACCTACCAATCCGTTAGGATTCAGATGGGCCCCAATTAGAATCAAATACCTTGGGGTAATGGTGTCTTGGAAACAGCAGACACTGTATGAGGGCAAACACGAAACCTACCACAATGTGTTAACTAAACTGGCAGCATGGGCCATATTCCCAATGCCCCTACACAGTAAACTATCTCTACTGAATAGGATAGTGGTACCCAAATTACTTTATTATTACACCTCGATCCTGATCTGGCCAGGTCGCAGATGTTTCATCAGACTCAGATCCATGGCGATACAATTTGTTTGGGGGAATGGGGTACCTAGGATTAGCTAGGAGGGACTGTCGGAACAATATGAAAGGGGTGGAATGGCTGCCCCTATATTACATGGTGGAACATGCACAATATGCGCGACACTGGTGTTCACAGGCCCCAGCGCCAGCCCACTTAGCATTAGAACGATATGGAGCAGCCCCTACCGACATAAGGGCTGTAGTTCTTGAGGACAGGTATACAGATTCTTGCCCGTTCAACCCAGTGCGCACAATGGTTTACACATGGAGGATGATACATAAAAGACTGAATACAGACATACCATACAACAGCAGAATAACACTATGGAACTGCCCCGAGCAACCACCAACATATGATCTGGGATCAAGGGAATTAAGAGGTTGGGGGAGGGGGGGTACCTGTTTCCGGGAGGGACTTTTGTAACTCAAGAGGAATTCAGGGAGAAACAAGGGGATAACCCTGTCAAATTGCTGCAGTACTTCCACATACAGGTGGCGGTACACCACAAATGGCCATCCTTCCAACAAGAGCCCGCGCCCTTTACACGCACAGAGATGAGAACAGAAGAGATGCCCAGAGGACTGGTCTCCAAATTATACAAATCAATTCAGACGGGCCAATTGCAACAAAATAAAGCAAAACTTAAATGGGAAAAGGATCTAGAAATAACCATTGACGAAACCAAATGGCAAAAATAGTGTTTGTTGACTAGAGAGGGATCCCTGAATGTCCGGCGAAGACTTACAGTTTAAAATATTGAACCAATGACATTATACCCCAGCGATGGTGGCGCAATTTTATCTTGGTATGACAAATGAATGTATGAAATGTAGTTATGAGGGGGCAGATTCAATGCATATGTACTGGAATTGTCCAAATATCACACCGTTTTGGCGCAAGGTATCGGGGGCATTACATTATATGACCGGGGTCAACACCCCCCCGCCCCCACTCACACCATTGAAATATCTGCTGGGACACATAGGTAAAGTATCCATCAAAATACAAAGGCTTTAATATGGTCTGCATAGTTGCAAAAAAATGCATAATGTTGAAAAGGAAATCCAGGAGGGCACCAACGTTCCAGGAGTGGTTAAGAGAAATGAAACTTGCGAGTAAACTGGAGGAGGGATATACCTGGTCAATCAATGTGTCGAGTAGACCAAAATACATATGGGGACCATTTAAGGAATATCTTATCAGAAAAGAAATAGAAAAAAAATGAGATGTGATATACAGGAGAAAATCGTGATTTGTAAAAATGTTACATTTGAGATGGAGATCTGCTGTAATTGTATGGTCTGGAAGTTTGTTGTAACCTGCAACCTAAATGAAGGGTTAAAAAAAAAATTGCAAAAAAATATATATATCCTCAAAGACGATCCTACTGGGAGAGTTGAACTTGGGGCTCAATGATCCTGAGGACTCACAAGCTAAATCTCTCTTCAAAGGACTAGATACCCTGAGCTTCAAACAATTGGTTACAAACCCCACCAACACTAAAGGCTGTATCCTGAATTGGATAGCAGACCACAACTGCTCACCATCCATCAGCTCCAACTCCCCTTGCCCGTGGACAGACCACCATGTCATCCTGTTCTCCATCCCCATGCCAACAAAACAAAAGCCTCTAACCACTGCCCTACCGCCCGCACTAACGCAGAGGGTTCTGTGTCATTTCATCGCGGGATGTTTTTTCACAGATTCTTTTTCTTGGGGGTGGGGGTAGGGGGGCCCCCCCGTCCCAGTCACCCCATCCCCGTTCATTTTTTAAATATATTCCCCGAACACCCACACCCAATTTATATATTTTTCTAAACCCCCCAAATAAATTTTGAGTTTTTTTGGCAAAAAATAAACAGCCAAAAAACATCCGGCAATGAAAGGACATTGGTTAACAAACATGCGCTCCGCGGGATACAAAGAGAATCTATTGTCATATCTAGAATCCACGGTCCTCGGACCTCCCTTCTCCAATGATCCCAGAGTCCTAGCTGAGATCTACAACTCTACCCTAAAACGCGGTCGACGCCATAGCCCCACTATCAGCAAGGAAAACGAAAATTGTCAGGCATACCAACTCATGATTCACCCCGGAGCTACTTGAACTCCGTAACATGAAATGCACCGCCCTTTCCACTTGGCAAACAAACCCTCAAGAGTCCACAAAACTAGAATTGAACAAAGTAGCTGCTCAATACAAAAAGGCAATCATTCTACCCAAAGCCGTCTCCTTCAACACCAGGATTGCCAACGCATAATCTGGATCCAAAGAGATCTTTGCCATCTTCAGGGAACTAGAAGCACCAGCCCCAACCACACAGGCCATTTCCAAATACGAAGCTTGCAAAAATCCAAACTGCCATGCTTAATAAATTAGACCTACTACATAGTAGAATCATAACCATCCAGAATGCCCTGATCACAACCAACCAGACCACACCGCAGCACACAGCCACTCTCATCTCGAACACTTCCATCGAGGACATTCCGCTTTTCTCCTTCAAAGATGTCTCTGAAACCGAAGTTTGTACCCTCCTGAAATATATCAAACCATCATATTGCAAAGGCGACATTTGCCCAGCCACATTTATTAAGGACTGTGCAGACACTGTGTTGCGTTCTTCACCTCATTCATAAATCCCTTTGACTCATGGACTGGTTCCCCCAAGCGTTAAGGAATCCTGGGTTTGGCCACTCAACCCGTTGTCCCCCAACAACAACAGGCCCATAACAGTCCCCTTCCTTCTAAAAATTCTTGACAAAGCCGCCTACACACAGGTTCAACACTTCCTTGAAACCAATCGCATCCTTGGTCTACGTTAATCCGGCTTTTGCCGCTTGATTTAAAAAAATAAATTGGATGAGATTAAGGACGCAGGCAAGCCAGCACTACTCTGTCTCCTGGACCCATCAGCGGCGTTTGACTTAGTGGACCACAAAAAACCCTTTTGTCGTCACCTCCTCAGATCATTTCTTTCCCAAAGCCACAGCTTGGATCACATCATTCCTGGAAGGAAGAGCCATTAGAGTGTTCTCAGATCAGGCCAGTGCGGCCCCCGCTACCATCCACTGTGGAGTCCCACAAGGATCATGCATCTCTCCCACTCTCTAACATTTTTTACCAGCCCACTATTTGACTTATTGGACACCATCGGCATAGCTTACACCAACTATGCCGACGATATCTCTCCGGTAACTACGAAACAGATGCTCAGTCTACTCCACCATTCAGGCCTGGATGGCAGATAACTGGCTCTGCCTCAACGGGGATAAAACTGAAATCCTTCTGGTAGGGCCACAGGAAACCTCAAAAAACTCTTAGCCAATAAAGGACATTCACAATTGACAACACAAATCCCTGCCTCATCCTCAGTCAAGAGCTCAGGAGTCCACCTAGACGCCACCCTTGCCATGTCAAGTCAGCGCCATCGCTTCCTCTGCCACCAACTACACTAAGTTGATTAACGCACACAAACCATTCCTGTCCACCGAGAAATCGCTGTATTGCCAGAGCGATAACAGGCTTAAAATTGGGCTACTGTAACTTCCTCTTCGCCGGTCCCTCAGCAAAAAACCTACTGAAACTACAAATAATCCAAAATAATGCAATTTGAGCAGCCCTCAGCATCCCCAAAAGAGAGCACATTTCGGCAGCAAGACGGTAAGCCCACTGGCTTCCCATCAAAGAACGCATTTTATTCAAAACCCCCGCCATCTCTCACATGTGCATCAGTCATACAGCGCCCCCTACATCTCCAAGAAAGTAGTCAAAGCGAGCTCGACCAGACCCATGAGAACACTTTACTCCCACTGACTCATTATCATTACTGAGTCCAACATGCCAAAGCAGGAGGTGCCAGCTTCCCCTTCATTGCCGCCAGGCAATGGATCTCGTTGCCTCTCACCCTCTGAGCTGAACAGCCCCACCTTGCATTTCGCAAAGCCCTAAAAACCTGGCTGTTTGACTAACTGATGCACACCTGTTTTTTGCACCACTTCATTGCACATGATTATGTATGTACCTTTGTAACTAGCAAATTATGTACACCCTTTTCTGCTTATGTATGTACCTCTGTAACTAAGGAATTCACTTACCTCTGCAACAGCGCTGCGATGCATAAGGGCTGTTGTGTGCTATAAAAATAATAAAATTAAAAAATTAAAAAATGGTGTCAGCAGTCCAGATCCATTGGTAAAGAGGTGGATTGTCATGGTCCCAAAAGCACAAAGGGTCAAGACTTCTATTCAAGAGTGTTTCTGGTTCCAAAGCCCAGCCACAAATTCCACCTAATAATCTATCTGAAATCTCTGAACAAGTTTGTCAAAACACACCCATTTAAGATGGACTCTTCAGAAAATCATTATGGCTGTCCAGAAGGGGACTGGCTGACGTCTAATCGATCTCCAAGAGGCATACTACCATGTTGTCATCTGCAGGGGCCATCAGAAGTGTCTGGAACATACAGTAGGACTGCACCTTTTTTTTTAGTTCAGGGACCTACCATTCGGGCTACAAATCAGCCCCCAGATTTTTTAACAAAGTTCTGCCCATCTGGTGGCAGTCCTGCATCTAAAGGCGGTCCAAGTCTACCCTTATCTGGACGACTGAATAGTCCAAGCAGCATCAAGAAGGTTGACAGTGACACCTGAATATGTTATGAATAGCCCTGACTAATTGGGGGTTCTAGATAAACAGACAAATCCCATCTGATTCCATCCGGGAACCTACAATTCATAGGTGCCCAGTTATTTACGGTGAGGGGGGTGGCGGGGGGGGTCGAAGAGCTCAACTTAACCTGGTCAGAGGTATTCAGTTGCAACACCTACTGAAATCAGTTTTGAGGAAAGACAAGGTGCCAGCCAGAGAATTACTGAGACTCCAGGGTTGAATGGTCTCCTGCATTGTCACATGGGCGAAACTACGCCTGAAGTCCCTGTTGATTCACATTCTCAGACATTAGGACCCGTCCTCTCTATACATCAGTCTATCCCAATAACAAGGGGACGTATGGTGGTGGGGGCCTCTGTCTCACCTCAGGAAGGGAGTGAGCTCAACTCAGTCAACAAAGATCATACTTACTACCAAAGCCAGTAGCACAGTCTGGGGGCCACACTGGGCAGCTGGGCCGACCAGGAAAGGTGGTCTCTCCCAGATATCCATAGATCCTCAAACTGGATGCAACTGGCTGCTATAGGGAGGGCCTTGCAGGCCTCCAGGGGGGTAGTGAAGAATCAGACAGCTGTAGTAAGAATGGACAATGCCACAGCCCTTCCCTACATAAACTGAAAGGGGGGGGGGGACAAAAGTCAGGGAATTACGTGTTCAGGCAACAGAGATTGGTCAGTGGGCAGAGAGGTTCTCAGTGTCCCTAGAGGCAGTCCCGATCAGGGGAGTGGAAAATGTATTTAACAGTGGACAGGCTAAGCAAGACATTCCCAGACAAGGAAGAGTGCTCCTCACAGGATCAGGACTTTTTCGAAATCTGTCAGGGGTTCGGAACGCCTTGGATAGACCAGATTGCCTACCCCCAGAATGCTCAAGTCGACAGGTTCATCTGCAGATTCCATACTCCAGGGTCATGGAAGGTGGATGCGAGGTTGTCAGAAAGGAACTCGACACTGGTATAAGCCTTTCCTCCTATCCGCTCGATACCTGGTGTGTTGAGAAAGATCAAAACAACAGAGCTACAGTGATATTAGTGGCACTGTTTTGGCCAAGAAATAGCTAGTTCCCTTCCCTGTGGAAGTTACGGATGGAAACAGTGGCTGATCCCCAAATGGCTTTCCCCTCTGAAATGTCCTCAAGTCCACATGTCGTGTGACTCTATTCAATGGTTGGTGTGGAAGTTGAAAGGAGCTTACAGCAGCTGGGTTTGTCTACCCAAGTAGCAGCTTTAGTTCAGGGAGCTAGGAGGGCATCCAAACTCCAAGCATATGACCAGCACTGGCCAAATTATGTGGCCTGGTGCGGGAGAAACAATCTTCCTGCTCTGGAGTGCGGGCTTACTGACATACGTTTTGGCCAGGTGGGTGCAGTAAAGGGAGTATCTGCATCTTGCCTAAGGGCTCAATGATCTGCTATTAAATCTTTCCGAGATCACTGGTACTCAACAGCAGAAGGGGACATGCTCGTGGCTAGACTCCTAAAATGTCAAAAACTCTGCTTGGGACCTTCCCACTATCCTTGAGAGGTTACAAAAAGCCCCATTTGAACCTCTTGAAATGTTGAATTGGAGGATGCTGAACCTTAAGGCTACCATACTCATTGCCATTACATCGGCTAGAAGATTGGGAGAGACTGCGGCGCTACTGTGCAGACCCCACTTTCTAAAAAGATTAAACAAGATGCTATTGTTCTAATGTGTGACCCAGCATTTATTCCCAAAGTAGTATCCAAATTCCACAAGAAGCCCATGGTGGAAAGGGTGCAGGCGTTTTGCGCCCACAGGGTGTTCTGCGTTGCAGGGTGGAGGCTGCCTGGACTGGTGGACTTCTTGTGGACCCTTGGACCTGTAGCGAATACACTGCGGAGAGGTAAACTGCAAACTTGCTAAACAAGGCAAGACAACACTGCCCATAGTATGACTTTTTGAGCACAGATGAGAAGACAGGCAGGGGGTGGGGAGAGGCAACACCATTGCAATACCACCACAGTAGCACTGTACTGATACTTTCAGCCATACTTGCCACTAAACGCAAAACAGCACAAACAGTCACTGATCCCAAGGAGCAGCAATACAGCATTTAATTATCCTGCCCGACATGCCACCTGCTGCACTGAAACGGAAAATGCTGACTTTAAGGTGCAAATTATCAACAGCTTCCCTACCACTCCCACCACCTGGTGCCGCTTATAGGCCTAACACTTCTGCATGAACTGCAGGTGATGCAAATGCCCTCATCAGTGAGATACACCAGTTCCTTGGCTACATCATTGTCCCTGCGAGCTTGGACCCCTAGGGGTGGGGGTAAAGATAATGTGCAGTTCAACAAGGCCGAAAGAGATGAAATTTCCAACAGCAGTGGTGATGTAGCCAGCAACAGGGTTGCAGATCACCTAACCGAGACCCCTGCCAGCCTACCAACGGACAGGGAGAAGCATACTAAAACATTTTCAAATCCCAGATAGACTCTTCCCAGTCACAGAATTGGTGTGGCCCACAATAAGGTTGCCACCACGCCACCTGCAGCACCAATCCGTAGTCCGTGTCGGCTGGACAATGACTGCTCTAGTTGGGGGGGCGCACTTGGACCAATGACAGTATGAATGAAACCCCCTCCGGCTTTAACGCAAACCAGCGAACCCCAGGGTGGGGGGCAGGTGAAGGGGGAATATTGCAAGATGATGGGTAGCATGAATGTGCTGAAGAAGGCGGTATCACCGGGGACCAATAGTGGCACCCGGCGTTGCATTAACTCCCCCCACTTACTGCTCGCCCTTGGACCAGCAGCAATATCTACCCCGGTCTTGACTGGTTTGGAGGCCCCTGGGGTTTATGCCTGTAAATGCAGCTTTGTCCTATCTGAATTAGCGATAAAAAAGAAGTTACTTTTACTGCTGTTGAAAGAACACAGAAAAGGAGCGACCAAGGGGGAGCCATCTATTAAGCTGGAAGGCAAAAAGGGGGACTCCCAACGCACCTGATATAGCAGTGCCTGCAAACTCTGCCGCTTGCCCATATAATACCAACATTACTCAGCCGAGGCTGGGATGCACAAGTGAAAATAAAGAGCCCCAGGCCTGAAAGCACCCAATGCAGCAACTGCGCCAGGCCCCAACAAACCAAAGTGGCAGTGATAACGGCCTGAGCACACAGAAGTCCACACCACTTACATCCTCACAGACCCCCACATGGACGACAACTGGGGTCCCCAAGGCTAATGTCACCACTGAAAGGCCACTCAGCCGAACCACATATGCGCCACCTAACTTTACGCCCAAATTCTAGTAGGGCAATAGTGGCTTGTCAGGGGGGGCAGGAGGGGGTCGGCAATATTTCTACATAAATTCCCCAAAACAAGTGTCGCAATTGCCCATTTGTAACACGAGAGGAGATCCTGGAATGTACTAGATTGCCCTACCAAGAGGAAAGCGCCTACGACTCTGTCCGCATTGACTTTAGGGATGCGGACATGGATGCAGATGCTAATCTTACAGCAGCATGACTGATGTACAGGGCCCTTTTGTGTCCTCGGGGCCTTGACCCCCCCCCACGTCTCTCATCCCAGCCACTGTCTTCTGCTGCACATACTTGTGTTCACCCTACCCATGGGCGGTTGCACTTACGTCTCTCCTCCTTTTTAGCACTTACCCTGAGCACTTCTCCATGAGCATCAAAAGCACCTTATCCCTCAACCCTCCCCCCTCTGCACTTGCACGTTCTGAACATTCACAAGGCATAGTAGGTTTGTCTCCCCTTCCCTTTATTCTCATTATTAGTTTTTACTATTAATGCAATTATTTATCCTTGCTGTAATTCATTGTCTACCTCCCCCTGTCCCCACCCTATTTGCCCTGTGGGCGCTTTGAAACATTTTGCTAAATTGTATAAGCGCCTAATAAGTGACCAACAAATAAATAAGTCCAATAAATAAATAGGTGTGGCTAAAAGCATCTTGAGCTTTGGCAGAAGATGCCACCCCCCTCCCCCCAGCTAACAGAGTGATCGAAGCCAGTGGCCATTCTGGGGAAATTGTGCCCCCCCCCTTAAGAAGAAGTTTTATTTCAGGCACAAAGACTCATAAAAGATAACCAAACAAATACATATATTGCATAAAAAACATAACATGATGTAAAATACATACAGAAACTTAAAACATCCACAAATTCAGTGAATAAATATTATAATCCAATTAAACTATTTGCACTGCAATAAAAATAAATTTAGTTCCAGCGCCTGTTCAATAAATAGATAAATCCTAAATGCACAATATATACTAGGAAGGGATAAAATCATGTTAAATCTGTAGATAAGTGCCCAATCCCCCCAATTTATAAGCAGTGGACAAAGATACTTGTGTCTCAAGCACTTACGGGGCAAACAAGTAAAATAATGCATCCGGCCATCTACATCATGCCAGCCACAAAAACAATGAATAGCTTCTTTTGTGTGCAGAAATGGAAGTACCCTTTGTAAAGAGCATGTTCATTTTCAGACGTAACAAATTGCCCTCTTTCTGGGATCAATGAAAATATAGTTGGGTGAACCCAGAATAGACCCAATTGCAAAATAACCCTGGATACTAGATTTATGGAACGCAAAAGCCTCCGTTTGGTTATGCTAGAAAGCAAAAAAGGACTTCACCACGAACAGACTCTTCTTGATGTACAAAGTATCCCATAAAGCCCTGTTTCACTCCCATGATTGTTCTGCAGACACAGTTCTCTTTTCTTTCAAGGAAAATGGAATGTTAATGCCCCCACATTGCTGCACCGTAAATGGACACTGGCAACGATTTTGTTCTTTACATTTGTGTAAAATGATCCATGGGGAGGCCCCCCAATTTATGACCATACCGAATTATGCACCCATTTATTTGACTGAATTTAATCACTTGGGTGGCAATGTGGTGATGCCATTTTAATCCTTCCATCAAATCGATCCCCAAATACGAGAATTAATCAACCCATTCCAATCTACAACCATCAATCCCTATTGGGGTTACTTTAATTAGTAGCAGCAGAACACATCACGCTGGATTTGTGTGCGTTCATTTTTAAGTCTCTCATCAACATGAACTCCTGAAAAGATAAAACCAGTGTTTGGGGAGGCTTTTTGGTTCTAGCAATAAGGACTGCGTCATCAGCATACATTAGTACTGCAATGCACCTACCAACTATTTTAGGGAAGTTACTCCCTTTTATTCAGTGATTTGTAGGGTGCCGAAGCCCGCAGGCATCGGGCACACAAACACAGGAAACCGCAACAAAAAAGACGGGACAGCTGACCAATGTGGGCAAGAGAGTCAGAAACAGGGCAGGTTCTATTCAGAGAGGTATGGCTGTAGAGAGTGTTAGTTGAAAAGGACAGTTTTCAATCTCCGGCGAAAGTGATTATATTTGTTTACCAGCCTGAGCTGCAAAAGCAAGGCATTCCAGATTTCCACGGCCACGAAGGATAAGGATCTGCTTAGACAACTGGAAAGAGCAAATTTAGGGATGTTGACCAGTGCCAAGGCGCGAAACTTCCTTGGTGGCTCAAAAAAATACCAGTTCTCCTTTATATAGTCCCCCCTGAAGAAAAGGTCATGAGGCAACCCCGCCCCATATTAATCTCATGTGCCAAGCGATGAGAGTCGCGTAGCCCATCCATGAGAAGAAGTTATCCCCGGGAATCGAGCTCCCTCTGGGGCGTATCTTGAATTGGGGCTAACCGCATGTGAAGGGAATATATATTATTTCTGATGCTTGCATCTGCTTAGATTCACATGCTGTGCATAGGCCGACATCTAGTGGAAGCTGCAGAGTATTACAGTTTTCGAAATGGGACGTTGACAGGGCGTGCCAGTAATACTATCCCTAGTGTGACGTCCACTGTACCTATGGTCCTTCAAGCGTCGAGGTCCCTCAGATTGTTATTTTTCTGACATGGGGTAGCATGAAGTGCAGCGCAGGTACAGTTCTATCCAAGTAGATACGTATCAGACAAGCTCATAAGCATCCATGCGCCTTCTCTCAGAGGGGAGTAAGAGTGGGTGCATGTGAATCTAAGCAGATACAAGCGTAAGAAATACGATTACGGTGTGTAATGTATCCCTTCTAAGGCTTGTGGAACCTGCATAGATCACATGCTGTGCATAGGTTAGCGAGCAGTGTTAGGAGAAGGTGGTGGGATGTGAGAAGGCTCATGGGTGAATAGATGCCTTAGAACTGCTTGTCCCACCTGTGTATCTGTCTTGGAATGAGTGTCAATGCAGTAATGCCGAGTGAAAGTGTGTAGTGAGCTCCATGTAGCTGCTTTGCAAATGCTGTCTAGAGGGACATTTGCAATGAAAGCCAGAGTGGCTCCTGTGCTCCTTGTGGAGTGAGCTCTAGGCCTGAAAGGCAGCGTCTTGTTTGATAATGAATAGCACAATTGTATACATCTGACTATTCATCTGGAGATGGCATTCTTGGAAATGCGGTCTCCTTCTCGGCCTGTTGCTATGGAGACAAACAGTTGGTCTGTTTTTCTTAGCAGTCTGGTTTTGTTTACATAGTAACGACCCGCCCTCCTCACATCTAGTGTGTGGAGTTTTACCTCAGCTGAGCTGGTGGGGTTCTGAAAGAAAGCCGTTAGCTCAATAGACTGGTTTACGTGAAATTTAGAGATGAACTTCGGTGAGAACCTAGGGTGAGAACGTAAAACTAGCGTGTCTTGATGTATGATAAAAAAAAAGGATCCCGCACGGATAGAGCTTGCATTTCACTAACTCTTCTTATGGAAGTAATAGCCACTAAGAAGGCAGTTTTGTAAGTCAGGTGTTTAAGAATTGACTTGTGCATAGGCTCGAAAGGGGGTCCCATAAGCTTAACGAGTACAACATTGAGATCCCAACCTGGCGGCGGGTTTGAAATGGGAGGCTGTAGTCTCTTTACTCCCTCCATAAAAGCCTTGATGACGGACACCTTCCACCATGAGACCTTATTGTGGCAGGTGGTGTATGCCGACAGGGCCGCCAGATGGACCTTTAAAGAGTTGAATACTAATCCTGAGTCGAGCAAGTGGAGCAAATAATTTAGAATGTGGGATGGAGAACATTCTATGGGGTTAATTTGTTTAGACTGGCACCAAATTACAAATCTTCTCCACTTGTCAAAATAACAGTGTCTAGTGTTAGGTTTTCGTGCTTCCTTCAGGATATCCATACACCTCCGTGGCAGGTAAAGATGCCGGAACTCTATGACTTTAGGAGCCATGCTGGCAAGTTCAGTGAGCGAGGTTGCGGGTGCACCATTAATACCCCGTGCTGAGTGAGCAGATTGGTCAAGCACGGGAGCTTGATGGGATCGCCCATCGCCAGTCTGCACAGATGTGGATACCAAGGTCGTCTTGCCCGCATAGGAGCAACTAGGATGAGCGTCACTTGTTCCTTGTGGATCTTGTTCATCACCTTCTTCATGAGAGGCGTCGGGGGGGGGGGGGAATGGGGCATAAAGCAAATTTCCCTGACCAGTTCATCCAAAGGGCGCTGGCTCAGGGAACCTGGAGGGGAAGTCTGGGCATTGACTGCTTTTGCTTGTAGCGAACAAGTCTACTGTGGAGAACCCCCATTGAGAGAAGAGGTGCCTTACGACGCCTCTGCGAGTAGTACTCACTCGTGTTCTTCTGGTAGGGGATCTCTGCTCAGCGAATCTGCCAGAGAGTGGAGTTCCCCTGGAACATGCTGTGATGATGGGAATATTTTGAGTGCCCATCTCCAAATTTGCGCAAGCCTGGACAGATTTGGAGAACGTGTGCCCCTGTTTGTTGATGTAAAACATCGCTGTAGTGCCGTCTGTCAGGACTTGCACTGATTGGTTCGCTAGGTGAAACTCGAATGCCTGGAGGGCCTTGAATACCGCCAGTAGTTCCAGTAGATTGATGTGGTGCTGTGGCGCCGCATGAGACCACAGACCCTGAGCTGTGTGATGATGGTAATGAGCCCCCCCACCCGGCGAGTGAGGCGTCTATTGTGACAATCGCTTGTACTTTCGGATAATGGAAGAGTGCGCCCTTCAACAGATTTTCTCTTGTCTACAAGCAAAGATTTTGTACTAGTGTTGGCGAAACGACCACTAGATCGTCCCACTGACCACTTGCCTGAGACCACTGTTTCACCAACCACTCCTGCATGGGTCTCATGCGCAGGCACGCGTGAGGTACCGGGTAAATACAAGATGCTATCATGCCTATTAAATGCAAAGCTTTGCGTACGTTTATCTGGTGGCCGGCTTAATAATGCAGTATTTGCAGTAACATGTTTTGGACTCTTTCCTCTGACGGAAAGACCAACCCCTCTTCTGTGTTTATAACAGCTCCTAGAAACGGGTTAGTTGTGCATGGCACTAGGCTTGATTTTTTCTCGATGTAGAAGCCCAATTGAAAGAGAAGGTTGATAGTTCTTTGAATGTTTTTGAATGCAAATTAGGGGAGACTCCCCTGTAATCAGCCAGTCGTCCAGGTAAGGGTACACTGAGATTGCCTCCCTGCACAGGTGTGCTGCTGGATTGTTCCCCCAAGCCGTTCCCCGATTTTTTGATTATAGCTGGAACCCCTCTGGGAAAATTGTCCATGTGTGTGATGAAAACTGCCGTTTCCCCTCTGGCCAGGAGGTTTATTGGTTAAATTTGCCAAATGATTTAAGTGTATCATATTCTTCCTTGTCTGTCTTCAAGGTGTCCTCGATGGCCTTGCCAATAAGTACATTGGGCTCGATGGGCATATTAATTAAGAGTGGCCTGCATCTCTGGTTTAAACCCGGATTGGCGTGACCAAGCTTGACGCTTAATAATGGTTCCCTCAGCTATGATTCTGCCAGCATTGTCTGTGGCGTCAAGACTTCTTTTTAGCAAGCAGCTTGAAACTGCCCTTCCTTCTGCAGCCACCAGTGCTAATGGAGTCTTGAGGGGTTCCGGGGCTGATGAGAGTAAAGCTGACATCTCATCACATTTATGGCAGTTGTAACTAGCTATTAAAGTAGAGTTATTAGCTATCCTGGTCTGGAATGCAGCGGAAGAGGCCACCTTCCAGCCCATTGTGTACAGCCTCTTACTTTCTTTGTCTGGAGGAGCCTTAGGGGAAGCTAGGGGAGTACCTGCTCTTTTCCTTGCTGTAGTAACAATAAGCGAGTCAGGCTTTAGCTGCCCCCTGATGTACAGCGGGGCTGATGGTGCAGGTCTGAAAGGTTTCTATATGCAGGGGTCACTGCCCGTGACTGATTGAGTGTTTCCAGCGAGGGTTGTACCTTTCTCTGGACAGATTTTAGTAGGGGAATAAACTGAGTTACAGCCTTTTTTTCTCCCAAGATTTCGTCAACAAAATCCTTGTCCTGTGGATCCTCTTAGGTAGATATTGGGAAATGTTCAGCCGCTTTGATAAGTACCTCGTTCAAAGAGGCTGATTATCTATGGGTGAGCCTACAACAGAGGGTTCTTTATCAACTGGGGAGTCGATGTTTTACATGTGTCTATCTCGATCACCCTCATCGTCCTCATTATCTCCATAATAAGGGTCTGCAGTCTCTTGGACATAGAGGTCTTCATGATCAGTGTCCGGGTCATATAGGTCAATGAAAGTGGGGTCTTGCTCACCGGGGGGAGACTTCTTACCAGGAGGTTGAACAGGGTTATCGATATCGATATTTTATTTATATTGCGCTAGTACACACGTGTTTCAGAGCGCGTCAAGGCAAGGGAGGGAAACGGGAGACCAAAACAAAGATCTTAGACCCAGAGGCCGCTGTTGTGGGGGGAGTGGAGTGAAAACTTGTGAAGTAGTCTGGGTCTTTCTCATAAAAATTTGCCATGAAGGACATTATTCTCATGACCCTACCTATATCGTCAGCTGACCATTGAGCAGAACTAGGAATGACCATTGGTTGAGGTGGGAGACCTAAATCTTCTGCAGTGGGTAGTACTACCTTAGTAGGTGTAGCCTTTTTTTTTTTCCTTTTTGAGGCTGAAGACATGGAATCCTGTACCTGAGGCTCCTTACTCTTGTGAGGGGACTTATCCTTTTGTGATTTATCCTTATGAGGGATCTTAGAAGAGCTCTTCCTAGACTCCCTTGATTTAACAAGGCCTTCTGGGACGTGCATTTTAACTAAATGGGCTAGTCCCGCCTGTTTTTTTTTTTTTATCGGTATCAACGCAGAACGTCGAATCTCGGCTACAGGCAAATCCAAAGTTTCGTCAATTGACTCGCGATCTTCGGGAATGTTTTTATCCACGACGTCTGTTCTGTCTTTCGACAGCCAGGGTCTTTCATGTGGCGATCTGGTGTGCCCAGAGGACAGCGATTCAACTCTCCCTAGACGTCATGCGTTGCCGTTTGCTCGACATGAGTGTCGAGTCTCGTGGTGGGTTGTGTGTTTGGTGGAGGGGGTTGTGAGAGCGCTTCCGCCGCCGGGTGTTGTCCCCGTAACAAGGCCGTGGGCCTGTCTGTTGGTTTCGGGGGCCTGCGCTTGGGAAACCAGAGTAACCCCATTGCCTTCACCGTCGGAGATCGCAGTATTATTGCTGTCGCTGAAGGTCCTCTCCATTTCCATGGCCACGAGCAGCCTGGCGTGTTGGGCCCAGCGTTTAGTTAAGCGGTCCATCAATGTCTTATGTTTGAAGAGTCTACACGCTCGATGGGTACCCTCGACGTGGTTCCGAGGGAGACAAAGGTTACACACAAGATTTTTGTTGACCCACAGGAACTTTTATTGCACTTGGGGCACAATTTAAAAGGAGGACTTCTATCCATAACAGAAAGACACGGCAGCTAGGTGAGTGTACTGTACGAAAAGGGGTATATACATTCTAAAATGTCCTCCTCCCCTCTCTCTCTACTGTGAGGGCCAAAGCCCAAAGCGGCCTTCCAAGGCCGGAATGAATCCGTCAACGGGAGTCTTCAACAGTCGTTTCTTTTCTTCACCACTGTCGGATGGTCTCGATAGTCGGTGAATACAAAAGGATAGTACGAAAAACTATTGGTAATTGGTAATAAATAAATGGCGATGAGCCGAAAGGAAAACTCTGCAAAATAGCGTCCGTCTACGATGGTGGAAAAAAAAACAATCGGAGGGACCTCAAAGCGTGAAGGACCATGGGTACAGTGGACGTCATACTAGGGATAGTATTACTGGCACGCCTTGTCGACGCCCCTTTTTTCGAATTTCGAAAACACCAATTGAAATTCTCTGCAGCTTCCACTAGATGTCGGCCTATGCACAGCATGTGATCTAAGCAGATTTCACAAGCCTCAGAAATATATATACATATATGGATGAAATGTATGATTTATTATTGATGATTTGTATGTATCATGGTACACTTTCATGGCCCTCGGCAGAAATAAAAAAGTTATTGATGTTTTTTTTTTTCCTCAACCCAGGGTCCCAGGAAAAGAAGGACCTGCACTGCCTGGATGTAAAGAGAACAGTCCGGGCGTATCTGAGATGGACAGAACCATCAGGAAATGCGATAATCTGCTTGTGACCTTTTGGGTAGGGAGTGCAGGCAAAACATCCTTCACAGTAAATATTAGAAGGCGGATTAAGAAAGACATACTAATGGCATATGACAGACAGGACATACAGCCCTCGGGGACAATGCATGGTAGATCCACCAGGGGTATAGCTACTTTGTGGGCTAGTGCACCAAGAGTCTCCCAAAGACATCTGCTGGGCTGCCACCTGGGCTAATAACACCTCTGCAAGACAATACAAACTAATGTGCATGATCCACAGGCCACCTCATTTGGTATTGGTGTACCAAGTTCAGGAACTCACAGAGGGACTGGTGATTTCATGGATTTGTGTTCTCATAAAAAAAAATATATCTCGGTGCTGGGTCCAATGAAATCAATCTGTGTTGGGGTAATTTGTCATTGGGCTCATTTCCAAGAAAGGATGATATGGAAAAACTCATAGGCAAGTACTGGGGCGAGGAAGGGTGATGTGGATGTAATGGTCGGATTACTTACTGGTAATCTTCATTACTCCTGCTCTTCCTAGTCACAGTACCGACGTCCCTCCACACCCTCCCACATTGTAAAGGGTCCCATGACTCTGCTACGAGAATAGAAACTGAGGATGATGGGTAAGAGGGAAGGTTATTGCTCCCGGGGAGGGACGAGGCCAAATAAAAGGCAGTTCCTGGTGAAGAAGCAAGCTTCATAGGAAAGTACTGTGATAAAAGAATAGGCTACCCCCTGGTTTTGTGCGCATTATCAAATAATAATAAACATAGGACTAAGAGTAATGAAAATGGGGTTCGAAATTGAATTGAGGGGAGCTGACATTTAGCTCGACACCAACAGCTACCAAAAGCTACTTTTGGCATCCCAGGCCAATTGGGAACCAATCTATATGAATTTAACTCAGTGAACTTGGGAATATTATTTTGATATGTGTACCGTATGATGAGGATTGTACGATTTTATATGTTTTTTATCCATTTTATATTTGTGCTGGACTGATAATTTTGTAATGCTTTTATGATATATTTTATCAAAATAAAGCTGAATGAATGAGTTGGGGAATATCTATAAACATTAGGACACATCTATAAGGCATTGAAAGCAAAGCCATGTGCTACCAGCCCTCCCACAACTGACAACTGATAGCACCCAGAACAGCTTACACACCCCTCACACTCCATCCATACCCACCCTTGTATTGGAACAGATTGTTCCTCAAGACTCTCGCCACTTTCTACAACACCACACACGCCCTTCCTTTACCCGCCAACTGAGAAGAATCGTCTTGCACACCTCTGCATGCATATCCACCGTAGGCTATTTGCAACTACATCACCTTCTACCTCCTCTATCACAACAGCAACTCCCATTCCCCAGCCTCTCTCCTGCGCACTCACCAATGCACGATCCATCGCTGCTCATGCAAAAGATCTCAGCAACCTCATCTCCAATCAGAATCTCGACATCCTTGCTTTAACTGAAACATGGTTACACCCTGGTGCTGGCCCCGTTCCAACCATTGCTGTCCCAGCAGGCTACTCGATTTTACGCAGCCACTGTCTATGTAACGGTATCGGTAGAAATGACCGAAAAAAGAAGTTCGACCAATACAAAAGGTCTTAAATGCACGACACCAAAAGATCGAACCTTTTGTGGGCATGCTTTTAAAAAAAAAATAATAATTTTGAAAATGAAAAAACGCTGCGGGTGTGGTCCCCGCAGAACTCCGCTCACCATACTATATAGCATGGTAAGTGGGTGTTGCTGGGGACACCCCCGCAGCACACCCAACAAAAAAAAAAGATTGTATATATTTTATTTTTTTTTTAAACGGGGGCTGCAGGGGTATCCCCCACAACACTCCACTGTACAGTATACTGTAAAGTGTAGTGAGCAGGGGTTGTAGGGGGTAAACCCCTACAGCTGCCTGCAAAAAAAAAATATATTATTTTTTATTTTTTTTATTTATAAATAAAAAAAGGGACCCAGCGGCGCCGGTTCCCGTTCACAAAAGTGAAAGGGAACTGGTGCATGGTAAGTAGGGTGTGCGTGGCTGGTGGTGCGGGTTTTGTAGTGTTTTTAATAAAATGGTTGCATGGGAAATGTACGAAAATGTTGTGTTCGTGCATTTCCCATGAAAACTTCCTTTGCGGTAAAAGAAGCCGCGGTCGGATAACACAGATCCTATCTAACACATAAAGGGGGTGGAATCGCCCTCATCTACAAAGTCACTGGTCTTCAGACCTCCTACCACCACTGCTCCTCCATCCTGTGATCTAAATAGCACAAAGCTCACACTATTACCCACCTCCACCATAACCATTCATGTTATCTACTGCCCTCCAGGCCTGACCAAATCATTTGACGACCTCACACAACTCATTTGCACAAGTATTTATTTTATTTGGATTTTGGCATTTGTATAGCGCACCTAACCCTGAGGCATCTGGGCGCTTTTGCTTAAGAAGGTTGGTTACATTGTTTTCTTGCACACGTTGCATGCATTGCTTACGAGGGTTACATAGTATAGTTGCATTCATAGAGTGTACACAAGCTAGCCAGCCTCAAAGTGTTACAGGAGGCTACAGCTAGCAGCATACAGGTCAGGTAAGTAAAATTACAGAGACTTGCAAGCCTCACCTCATGTTACTGGGGGCTACATCGGGCAGCATTTATGTCAAAATAGGTAAGATTACACAGACTGGCATTACACAGATGTGGGTGTATCACACCCACATCAAAAATCCTCCTCCTTGGAGGTCTAAACTTGGGACGCAACAACCCATTCGACAAAAACACTATTTTTTATTTTTTTTAAAATGTTTATTGGTTTCATAGTCAAACATGGAAAAGAAAAGAATACATAGTTCCTCTTTCCCCTATTTTTTAATACAGACACAATAAAAAAAACCTTTAACATTAAATCCCCTAATATTCCCCCATACGACCAACTCCTGTCACACAGTTAAAAACACCCATCAAAAGAAGAATAAAAACAGAAGAGAAGAGGAGGAGGAAAAAAAAACATCCCAGGATCCTTACAACATTGTTCCTAGTAGCACAAAAGAAATGTCATCACTTATGGGTCCTTTATATTCCACCTCCCTATGTTTCCCATTGATCCAGTATTCAACCACTACTCATCAAACCTTCAGTTTTCCTATTCTGATGCAACTGACAAAACAGATTCCAACATTTTCATGACCGCTATTACAAGCCTGGTATGGTCCCCTATTAATACCCATTTCCACCATTCCCCTGCAGCGAGAGTGCCCCCCCCCCCCCAATAGATCTAAATTGAGGAAAAAGCTTCTTGTTTCTAATAGTGCCTCACAGGATATTACCAGGTGCTCTGGGGTTTCCACCATCAGCATGTTCTTACAATAGCGATATACAGCATTTTCCACCCCTGGTATTTTCCGCATGTACTGAACCTCCCTTGTATTTAGAATATGCAAACGGCACCTAAGAAGTAGGTCTCTAAACTTGGGAGAGAGTAATTTTAAGAGAAATTTTGGCAAGGAGTTCACCCTCACACTTTCCACAGTTAGAGATTCTCTCGATTTCAGGCTGCCACACTGTTCAATGGTAGAAATCCAATCCTGCAGCATCAATTTCTTGTTTGCCAATAGAGGATTCTACATCAGTGTTTCTACCTAAATATCTTATTCCCGTAGGAATGCTTCGACCTTCAACCGCCAAAGTTCTAGATGCCCATCTTGCGTTCTTTTTATCCAAGGCCAGAATCTCAAAAGGCTTCTTTACACAGTCCATAGTGCATTTTCTATAGCGTGAGACTGTTTTCCACGCAGCCATCGACTCCAAGGACTGTAACCTAAGTTCAAAAATAATCGCGCAGGACAGCCAGCTATTGGGCAGTTTCAGGACATTTCGCCAGAATTGGCCTCCAATTTCTCCCACCACTGCCAGGATATTATAGGAGCCAATGTAAATTTCCTAAATCTGCGATGGAACACTCTAGCCCGATTTTCTTGCGGTATCATTCTTGACCGTAAATAATGGAATTGCACCACCTCATTGATGTTCTTATTTAGCGTAACCCCCAAATAAACTATGGATTCCACCGTTTCTAAGGGGATACCCTCAACCCTCCATGTACACTTCTTTGTTTTACCCGCTCTCTCCATAGGGAGAATTTTGGATTTATTAATATTTATCTTCATACCGTTCCCATTCAGTTCAAATGCTCCTAACTGTCTCTGGAGCCCTATCAGAGTTTGGTCCAGAAAGACAAAGCCATCTGCGAAAAGGATCCAAAAAGCATCCATTCCATTTATATTTGGAGGGAACGCTCTTATCCCAGATTGTGACACTGCTAAATCCGGTATATATAGGCAGAAAAGTAGGGGTGCCAAGGCGCACCCCTGCTTCAAGCCACGGTAGGTGTGAATCTTTTGAGATAGAGTTCCCTTAGCTGATCATCCAATTCTCACTGATGTGCCAGTGTATAAGGCTTCCATGGCCTCTACTAGGTCCCAAAGACAGCCACAAGCTCGTAGTTTCGATCATAGGTTTTGTCTGAGAACACCATCAAGGCCTGTTCAAGGTCCATAAAGGCCAAGAACAGGGTATTTTCCATCCTCAAGCGTCCTTTCCTTTAAAAGGTTTATAATGGTTCTGGGCCGTGCCCACCTCCTTAACAAAACCCTGATTGTCTAGGGTCCAAAATTCAGCTCTCCTCCGCCCAATTTCTTAATTCCCTTAGTAAAACCATTGCCAACAGTTTACCAACTGAATGTAAAAGGTCAATAGGGCGTTAGTTTTTGGGTTCCGCCATATCGCCCTTTTTAAAGATCGGCACTATATTCGCCTCCTTTCTGTGATGGCGGGATCGCCTTGTTTTTCATGATTTGATCGAACGTGTTTACCAGCATTTTACCCCAATATTCTTTTTTTTGTTTTATTCTTGATTCGAGAGACTGTCGGGGTCGGCCGCGCGAGACGCACTCAAGTTCCCATTCATTGTGGCAGCATCATGTTCGTCAAACACAAAATTCCATCTTGCAGAGCTGGCTTCTCTACCCTCCTCCAACACTCTTCCCGGTTCAGCGAATAGGGTTGCGTAATGTTTGATCCAATCCTTCTCTGCTACCATGGCCAGTGTATTTGCTTGACGAAATATACTGCCATTATTAATAAGCTCCCAAGTAGTTTTAGAATTTATGGCGCACACCGCTCAAAGGATACACTCGGCGTCCTTCTGTGAGAGCAGCACCCTCAAGCTCTTACGCCAATTTCTATATGCTTGTCGAGCTTTCCTTATCCTGTTTTATTATCTAGGTCATCACCCCTGATCTCTTTTACTACCTTTCTCAATGTTCTTCACCTTTTCATAATCTCTGGATCGTATATGTGCTTCTGTGACCAGTTTGACTTATATTCAGGGGCAGTTTTACAGCATAACTCTTAGCAGACCAGTATAGTCTGTATTAGTAGGATCTTCGCAGAGCTGCGCCTTATAATTCTCATCAATTTCCTTACTTCCTGAGCTTTCAAATCATAGGAGAATCACACTAGAACTAAGGTCCACCTCTCCTATTTTCTTCCTGGGTTCATTCACACACCACCTCCTCAAACAAATGGCCAGTAGACTGTGATCACTAAATCTCTGGGGCATAATAGAGAAGCTCACAATCTTCTCCCTCAGGTTCTCAGAAATGAAGCAATAGTCTATACAAGACTCCAATTTCCCACAGCGCCATGTTGAACAATCTGGGATATCCTCCTCCGTTTGGTCATTTAACATATGCATTTCTCTATTTTCCATGTTGGACATCCATTCCTCTTCTCTTTCATTCCATTTATTCTTCTCTAAGACTCGCCCCACTTTATCAAGGAGCCTAATATTTAGGTCTCCACAAACCACGATCTTCACCCCCTCCACTTCACATAGGGCCTCATCAATCACATTTGTGATGACATCAAATTTCATATCTTTCCCCATGTTCACCCGCCAATAAATGTTCATTACTATCAAGGAGAAGTCGGAGGTGTCCCGATCAGGTTTTAGATATAGTGTTTTTACGTATGGATTTGGACATTTAGTTTCAACCACAGACCATTCCAAGTCATTTTTAATTAACGTGGACGCCCCATCACCCCCTTAGGAGCATTGGGGGTGAGTGGGTTCGTTAACCAGGTCTCCTGGAACATCAAAATGTCAAAAAGATCTAGATCTGGAACTTTTTCACTAAAAAGAGCTCTAAACCCCTAGTATTCCAACATCCTATCATCATTGTATCCGTATTCCTTTCCATCGGAATCTAACACCCTCTTGGTTGGCCAAGCATTCCTGCCAGCCAAGACCACAAGCATCCTTCATTCCCAGAGGCATTAGACTTTGGTCTCACGTCTTCCTTTAACTTGCTTTGATTTGCAATGGTAAATTTCAAAGAGTGAAGATCTT
The DNA here is from genome assembly GCF_040938575.1 of Ambystoma mexicanum. NCBI lineage: Eukaryota > Metazoa > Chordata > Amphibia > Caudata > Ambystomatidae > Ambystoma > Ambystoma mexicanum. The sequence continues at coordinate 385,528,299 of NC_090925.1, forward strand.
TGTTCATCTTCCCGGTCCCCTCCTCCTTTCTGACCTTATTCACGTCCAACTTTCCCACTCCTTCCTTCTTTTGGGATATCGGAGGCGGTCCGTCTTTCTTTTCCTCCCTCTGTATTGTGACCTCTCTCCAATTTGCTTTTAGCTGGGTATGATAGTCGCTGACTTCGAATCCCAAACGCAGGAATTTTTCTTTTGATGAAAATATTAGGTCCTTCTTTGATTGAGAGAATAGATGGAGTATAACCCATTTAGTCTTTTTTTTCTACCACAAATTCGACAATCTTAACATCTCTAGATGCAAATTTATGATCTGGTATTATGCAGTTAAATAATCGCATAACATTCCTTCTATTCAACGTCATCATATTAGCATCCGTCTCAATTCTTTCCACACGTATTTTAGGGATCAGTCCTTCCTGTCTCTTTGGGTGCTCAGCTATATTACCAGATCTCCTTTCAACCAGGCCCGATCGAGTTTCCTTGGTTGATCTTCTGGTTTTATCTCTTATTTTTGCAGATTTCCTACTTTTTTGATTAATATCCCCATTTCTTCTTTCCTTAAGCGTCTTGAAATCTGCATAAGAATTTTGGAGATCTTTCATGCCCATCTTGGGGGTCACAGAGGCATCATCATTTTGTTTTCTTCCAACCACTGCATTTAGCTGTTAAGAAAGGAAGAAGGCAATGTGCACGGAATCTCACAGTGTACAACTTTGAATCTAAATATGTGCATACAAAACCCAAGACTTGTGTATACTAAAACCCAGGAGAAACAATAATACCTATATATGAAAAGGAATGTGGGGTAAGCACTTAGAACCTCCTTATGACTGAAAGGAAAGTCGGCAAACTCCTTACCCACTATGCTATTACAGATACTGACAGCGCTAAACCCACCTAGAGGGCAAGCAAGGACAGGATCTGTGAGCTGACACTCTGGATGATACAGAATAAGGAATTTAGAAACTGTACTCACGAGGACCGGAAAGACCACTTGAATGTCAGTAAACTCACGAACCCAGTTGATCAAACAGGAACCCTGAAGGCTATAACAGCAATGGGTGGAGGAAACTAAATACATAAGACCCTAGTCAAGGGGCGAGTAGAAATAGTGATATAAAATAGTGAGGAAACAAAAGGGCATTTACACTGGGACTAGTTACAATAACGCCCACACCTAATAATCCATGGGAAATTAATGCAGAAGTGAGATGGAAAACATGGAATGGATCCCAATAGAAAGTAAGGATCAGGAGCAGGGAAAATGATATCACAAAAGGAAACCTTGAGGCAGGAAGCTAAATCTATAAAGGGAAAGACTAAAGCATCAGGTTTTTCAGTAGCAAAGGACAGCAACAAAGAAACAGAAAACACAGGCGAATTGGACAGCATCAAAGGGTAAAGCACAGAGACAGGCTGCCTGCAGACAGAGGAAGACAGAAAGGGAAATCCAGTGAGCAGAAATTAATTAAGCACAAGAATCCGAAATCCAGGGCAGAGGAACAAGAAACAGGAACTGGGCACTAGGCACAAAAGCTAGGAACAAGGAACAGGGGAACAGTCACACCAGGAACACAGCAACAATGACCAGCGCTGGACTGAAGCAAACTGAGGCTTTTAAAGCTGCTTAACGAGCACACCCCTCAGGCGTGCCGCCTGCTGCACCTGCAGCCACAGGTGTTGCCTATCCTCCACCCAGCCTTGTCCTGCAAGGGAGGAGGTGAAGCAGTGAGCCAGGCATTCTGGGAAGCATAGTCATTTGATTAAAGTAGCATGCTGGCTGCCAAAAACCTGGAATGGATCCGGAAGGGAAGTAATTTGGGAAATAAGGTTTTAGCGCTCCCAATTCATCAGGACACTGTAGCATAAGGTTCGGAGGAAATGTCCAGTAGGGAATAAACCCCAAAACATGCCCCCAAATGGCGGGAACGGGAGCGAAGGGAGCGAGCCGTGACACTATACCCCCTCCCATGGCCGACTCCAGGCGGCCGTTACTCGCACAAAACATCTTCTTCCTATGACAGGAGCGCTTTGTCTTCAGAAGTGGCACTGACGGAAACGATGACCCACGGGCAGGGGCAGAAGGACTGGAATGAATAGAATCAGGCCGCAGTCTAAAAGAGCCATAGGCAGGTTTTCGGTGAGGAAGAGACTCATGGGTCGAAGAAAGGCATGAAGGACTTGCAGGACCTGAAGCAGAGTTGGAAGGTCCAGGAAGCTCAGTCTCTGGCAGCGAACATTCATACATCATTGAGGAGGGAGGCAGGCTGGTGCAACATGCTTTGGACAATGATTGATGCTCTGGTAGCCCCCCTGCTGAGAGCGGACACACAGGAGGTGAGAAATCAGCAGGTTTCAGGGAATGTTCATGTTCAGACAAAGAAGGTGGCGGCCGAGGTAGAGGTTCGGATCTTCTCTCATCATCCATTTGATTAAAGGCCTGTGGTTGAGGGTGACCAAGGTTCGACTGCATCTGTCCCACGCCTTGGGGGCCTGGAAGTCCAATGGGTTGTACGAGGTTGGCACTCTTGGTGTGAGTCATGTAGCCACCTTGTTGCACATGGAATACAACCACAGGAACGTTTGGCATACCGATAGGAGTGATAGACGCAGTACTTGGTACATCAGGCACACTCGCAGCAGTAGCAATAACAGGCACATTTTGAACTGCAGCAGTCATATCCTTCCTTTGGCTACTAGCACCCGAATGGTGCAGCAGTTGGGGGGCCGTGCCCGTCCCTTCCTTCAGGCTCATGTGGGATCCGGCAACAAAAAGGCTGTCAAGCGGCTGATCCAAACCGGCCCCCAAATGTGAACCATCCAGCCCGTTATCCTGGTTGGCTACTTGTTCGATGTCTGGGCCATGGCGGATGGTATCCGTCTCCCTCTTGTAACACTCCAGGCAAGTCCAACGGCCTTGCATGTAAGGCCCTCCCGAGTCGTGATCCAGCTTGATGTTTCTGGCAGAAGTCTCAGACTCAGATGTAGCATATGCGGGAGGTGCTGATTCTACAGTCAAGCAGTTGGGAGAATTAACTTGTGTAAGAGGCAGGCCTTCTGGTGATCCTCCTGAAGCATAAGAAGGGAAGATTGGACGTTCATCCGTAGTAAATGGTTGTGATTTAGGAGGTAGCTCTGAAGTAGATGAATCTGCAACACGATCAAACAGAGCAGACAGGTGCACCTCCGATATTGGCAGCGAGGCTGAGCAGGATACAGGTCTTTCATGAACTGAAGCCAAACTAGCAGTAGGCTCTGGGACCGAAGACAGGCACTCAGGATGTGCTACCGGAGGCTCCATGGCTGAAGGATAATCCGCTGAATGAGTCACTGTAGCCGAAAACAGGCATGCCAGAGGAAATTCAGAGGCTGAGGGCATGCAAGCTGGAGCCGTCTTGTTAGCTGATGACAAACTTGTCAAGGTCTTTGACTCTGACCACGTACATGGTGAAGGCTCTTGAGTGATTGGCAGACATAGCAATTGTTCATTGATTGAAGACACGTTAGACAATGATGACTGCAGAGCCGTGGACTGGATAATCGAAGAGTCAATGGTTGTAGGAGGACAAACAGAAGTCCCAGAAGTCAACAGACACATTTGTGGCTCAGGAATGGAATGCACCTTTAGGGCGGTTCACTCCTTGGCACCAGTAACCAAAGACTGAGCTGTAACCATGCTGTCCCTCTCCTTAGTGGATGACACAGAGTCTCTTCCTTTGTAAAAGTCAAAATCAACCAGAGGAATCACCATAGTAAAGTCTCTGTTAATCAGGATTTCGTCAAATGTCCATTCCTCTGACTTAGCTTCTGAAAGTGGCATATTAACAATCAACAGTTCAGGAATTGGCTGCCGGGTCTTTGGTTCAGTATACTGTGGAATGAGTCCATCAAAACATGAATTTTGTACTGTCTTTGACTGTTCATTGAGACAAAAATTGGCAGAAGAAGGAGCGAACACAGAGGTAGCATCGTTTTCCACATCAGCTTGAATGTCTACTTCAGTCTCAGCAGCTAGATCAAGGGCTGAACCTAAGCCTACAGTAGTGACTGATTCTGTGTATGCCAGCATTGTGGATTGTGTTCGGGAATCAGAAGCATGTATGTGTTCAAGCTCAGAATTATGACTGACTGCTAAACAGGAAATCTTAGGTAAAGGAGTGGCTTGTAAATCTTCAGTTAACGGCAATTCCTGACAAACGGTAGAACAATTGTCAGAACCTGTGCCCTGAATAAGTGTTGTGCTAGAAAGAGAACTTTCACTCCCAATAGAATCTTCATATTGACAAGTATCATGACCTACAAAAACCTCCGCACTCAGGGATTGAGCAGTATTCACTTCATCAACGGATAAAGTTTGAGGTGTATTCAGAAAAGACCGTAAAGTCTTATTCTCCTCTAGTAAAGTAATGTATTCTTGTTTTAACTCAAGTTCAGCTTTTAGCATGCCCCACCTTAACTGTACATCCCTATCAGTAGGCACAGGGGAAGGCATGGTGGCATCAGGGCTGGATCCTGCCCTAACCATCCGGGTGTGCACTGATTGTACATTGTCATTTGCTGCTTGCAGGTTTTGTGATCTATACTCACTCTTACCGACTTGGTCTGTGTTACCCTTAAGCAGACTACTGGCATCAGACCTCTTGACATTAGGGACTACAGTAAGTACTTGTGCAGAGGAGTAAGCAGTTGACTGAGGGCTGAAAACAGAAGATATGCAATGAACCCCTCCATTCTTTATGTTTGAATCATGAAACTGTTCAATCCGAGGTAGAGCACAACCGGAATCATGGGGTTCAACAACAGACGTTCTCGTGTGTAATAAATCTAACAGTGTGTTGTTTTCCGCTGCTAAGGCTTGTGCGGACATAGAATCTGGATCAAAATTAAAGACAGAACTAGGATCAGGCAATGTACGATGGGCCATCCTGTGGGTAAAATACTCAGCACGTAAATACCCATTTGTATCAAGGAGTTCTTTTAAGTCAGGATCAATGATTTGATTGTCACAGGTAGACTTAGGGGAAACTTTCTGTACTAACTTGTTAGTGACCTTGCTGCCTTTCTTTCTTAAACTGGCCATATTCCAACGGGAATAACGGCTGGTCATTCTGTTAAGAAAGGAAGAAGGCAATGTGCACGGAATCTCACAGTGTACAACTTTGAATCTAAATATGTGCATACAAAACCCAAGCCTTGTGTATACTAAAACCCAGGAGAAACAATAATACCTATATATGAAAAGGAATGTGGGGTAAGCACTTAGAACCTCCTTATGACTGAAAGGAAAGTCGGCAAACTCCTTACCCACTATGCTATTACAGATACTGACAGCGCTAAACCCACGTAGAGGGCAAGCAAGGACAGGATCTGTGAGCTGACACTCTGGATGATACAGAATAAGGAACTTAGAAACTGTACTCCCGAGGACCGGAAAGACCACTTGAATGTCAGTAAACTCACGAACCCAGTTGATCAAACAGGAACCCTGAAGGCTATAACAGCAATGGGTGGAGGAAACTAAATACATAAGACCCTAGTCAAGGGGCGAGTAGAAATAGTGATATAAAATAGTGAGGAAACAAAAGGGCATTTACACTGGGACTAGTTACAATAACACCCACACCTAATAATCCATGGGAAATTAATGCAGAAGTGAGATGGAAAACATGGAATGGATCCCAATAGAAAGTAAGGATCAGGAGCAGGGAAAATGATATCACAAAAGGAAACCTTGAGGCAGGAAGCTAAATCTATAAAGACTAAAGCATCAGGTTTTTCAGTAGCAAAGGACAGCAACAAAGAAACAGAAAACACAGGCGAATTGGGCAGCATCAAAGGGTAAAGCACAGAGACAGGCTGCCTGCAGACAGAGGAAGACAGAAAGGGAAATCCAGTGAGCAGAAATCAATTAAGCACAAGAATCCGAAATCCAGGGCAGAGGAACAAGAAACAGGAACTGGGCACTAGGCACAAAAGCTAGGAACAAGGGACCAGTCACAACAGGAACAGAGCAACAATGAACAGCGCTGGACTGAAGCAAACTGAGGCTTTTAAAGCTGCTTAACGAGCACACCACTCAGGCGTGCCGCCTGCTGCACCTGCAGCCACAGGTGTTGCCTGTCCTCCACCCAGCCTTGTCCTGCAAGGGAGGAGGTGAAGCAGTGAGCCAGGCATTCTGGGAAGCATAGTCATTTGATTAAAGTAGCATGCTGGCTGCCAAAAACCTGGAATGGATCCGGAAGGGAAGTAATTTGGGAAATAAGGTTTTAGCGCTCTCAATTCATCAGGACACTGTAGCATAAGGTTCGGAGGAAATGTCCAGTAGGGAATAAACCCCAAAACATGCCCCCAAGTGGCGGGAAAGGGAGCGAAGGGAGCGAGCAGTGACATTAGCACTACTCCAGATCCTTTAGGTTTCGTCCTTTGGTCTTTTCCACATGAGGTTGTGTCATTTCTTAAGACTGGCTTTAAAACATCTCTGATAAGACCCTCCATATTTTCCCACTCAGTTGCTAACATCTTTCCATCTGTCATCCTCTTCCGCTCTCTCCAATTCTTCCACCAATATACTCAACTCTCCAGCAGAAGCCGTCCTCTCTTCCAACTCAGTGGGGACGTCCAGATCCAATGGTACTTCCACATCGCAATCTTTTAATAACTTCAATTCATTTCTAGGCTTTTTTGATGCCGGTAAGTTGGACATTTCAGGCGGAAATCAAATGTTTCTTTAAAAGGCCCTGGAGCCCTTTGCCTTACTTCTTGTTTTTTGCTGGCATATTGTTTTTTTTTTGCCAGCTGGAGTTTACTCTTCTCCACTACCAATGTAGTTGGACCATTTGTCGAACTTTTTTTTAACGTTGAATACTGACAAAAACATTCTTATCCGGGAGGCTGCTGTTCTGTTTTTCCCCTCCCGTCGTCAAGTCCACAACCGGCTCAGTCATTACTTGCCCCAATTTCAGAGGTTCTAGTTTTTTGCCCCTTTTTCCCTATTCATTTGGGTTGCGCCCTTCATATTAGATCTCATCCATTGACAATCTTGCAGGAGGGCCTCCATCCAAGACTTTTCCAGGGATTCACGTCTTACAAGATCACACAGCCTTTTTTGCCAGGCTGCCAATGTTTCTGCTTACTTATCCAGTCTTTTGTCTACTCGTCGCTAACGACTCCAATTCAGATATTTTGCCAGCCAGGCCTATGATCAGGGCAGATTGATCATGTAGGGTAGTATTCAAGCCCTCATATAGTTTCGTAAAGGGCACTAGCGATGTAGATAACAACGCCATAACCAATTGTAGCAGATGTGTCATATCCACCGATACCCCAGTACCAGCACCCCTCCTTGTTTCTCCCACTCCTTGCAGACAGCGTTGGTGTATATACTGACGAAGAGGAGGAAGAGGCTGATAGTCGCTCTTGGCAAAAACATCTTTTCCTTCATCCTCATCATAGGCCAAGCTTCTAGGTATGGATCTTGGGTGGTCGCTCCCTTTTTCTTTATTCTTCAAGGGAGGTCCTTCATCTTCAAACTAGTCATTCGCCCTGGACTCATCCTTACTTAACCCTTGAATGCACGCATCCCGATATTCTGGGCTAGTATTATCCACCAACCACTTTTCCATATCAGGCTTAACCTCCAAGGACTCTCTTTCCTCACTCTCCACCACCGCATCTGCTTTCAGGAGAGACTGGTCCAGCAACTTTAAATATTCATTCACTCTGGACCTTAGCCTTTTATGTCTGGCTATTTTCATAGCAAGATCTGTCAGATCCTTGACCAGTTTTTTTGCCAGATCTTCATTTACACTTGCACTCATTGGCTGGGGACTTAAGAGCAAGTCCTCTACTGGGGTTTGCTGGAGTTTGCTGATATTCGTTCATATTTTCAACAGAATAAACTTGTTTATGACCCTTTAAAAGTCTCCACCACTTTTGTTTGGGAAGCACGCAGGTCCTCTTCAAGGCGTTTATCATTAGCCAATATATGGGGGCAAGGGCGTTTGTACTTTTTCGGAGCACGGGCCTCAGTGGGGGATCATCACTACTCATTTCCGGTGATCGCTCAATTTGCTTATGTGGACATTTAATTTCCCCCGAAGGAGTCCTATCACAGTTTGTTTTTGCCATCCCCCCGGTACCGCCCCCTTTTCCACCGCCACCTCCCTTTCGCCAATGGACTCCTCTATAGTCACCTCGGATTTCTCTGTTACATTAGGCATCTCTAACACTGGAGGGGAGGAACCATCTTCGGGTAGCAGTTCAGACCCAACCCTTTTTACCTGCAGCCATGTTCTAGCACTCAGCGGGCAGGGGATTTTGTTCTTCTCTGACATCGGCCTTCACCAGTTTCACTTTCGGAAAAGGATGCCACAACTCCACGCCCTCCTGCGAAGTCCTGTAAACTCCACTTGCCTCCACTTCGTGGAGGAAGTGAGGTTAAGTAGAGGGAGTTGGCACTTCCAGGAAGGAGGGCGGGGGGGGGGGCTCTGAAGAACTAGCAATTTCTTAAAGCACCCGTTCAGAAACGCTGCTTCCCTCGCAAATTCAAAGCTCCCAGGTAGCACAATGCAGATAACGGAACGCAGGAGATTCCAAGCAGAGTCTTTCCTCCTGTAAACTCCTCTTGCCTTCACTTCGCTATCCAAGACACTCTCTCACTCTCCGACTCCTTAGGATTTGCTCAACATATTTCCAGCCCAACACACTAACTAGGCAGGTCACTTGACTGGCTTGCAGACATCAACTGCAACATAACCAGCTTAGCCATCACCCCCAACTTATGGTCAGACCACCACACCATCACCTTCTTGATGCCTGCCACCACTGCCCAGCTTACTAATACCCACTCCCTCCCCCCTGTGATCACAAAATGGTCCCGCAATCTCACCAAAGAGCGCCTCTTACCTGTCCTTGCAGCGGATTTCACCCTCGCTACAGCCACTCTGCCATCTAATCCATCAAACTTGGTCAACACTTACAACACTGCCGTCCAGTCAGGCATTGATGCCATCGCTCCTCTTAAAACTCAAAGAGCCAAACCAACCACTCATATTAACTCCTGGTTCACTCCCATTCTCCAGACCATGCAAGCCAAAAAGCACACCCTTGAAACCATCTGGATTAAATCACCCTCATCGGCCAACAAGTCAAACCTCCTTCAGTTCTCCAAGGAATACAAACAAGCCATCCTTTCAGCCAAAGCCACCTCCCTCACTAATAGAATCTCGGCAACACATTCTCAATCACATGAAATATTCTCCATCTTTTGGGAATTGGAATCCCACAATGCACCCATTGTCAACTTCACCAAAGACGACACCTGGTGGCAAAATATCCAAGATGCCCTCATCAACAAGATTGCCACACTACAGGTAAAAATCAAAACTAACAGCTCCCATTCACGCAAAAGTACACAAGCTGAAGCCTAGTCCTTCCTGCACCTCACCCTCCTCTACTGGCACAACCTTCATCTTAATGCACGTCAAACTTCCATCCTCATTGCAGGACTGAAGCCTTCCCGCTGCCAAGGTGACATCTGCCCAGCGCCCCTGCCACAGCCCTCACCCCCATCATCGCGGCATTCATCAACTCTTCATTCGCTAACAGCTTCATCCCACCTTCCTTCAAAGAAGCTTGGGTAGCACCACTCGCTAAAAAAGCCTCCCTCAATCCCACCATTCCTACCAACTATAGGCCCATCACGACGGTGCCTTTCCTTCTAAAAAGTCTAGACCGTGCAGCATACATCCAAATACAAAACTACCTGAAATGACACCATCCCGAGCCCACATCAGTCAGGCTTCCGTCCAGGACACGACACTGAATCGGTCCTCCTGGACCTCAAAAACCAGCTGGATGACATCTGTGCCGCAGGCAACCTTGTCCTCCTCCTACTGTTAGATCTGTCAGCGGCATTTGACTTGGGCAACCACCAAACTCACTGCCACCATCTGACCACAGCTTCCAACTTCTCCCCCGTGGCCACTAAACTGATCACCTTCTTTCTGGCAGACAGAATGGTCTGTCTACACTAGCAAGACAGCGGCTTACCCAATACAGGTTCCTTGTGGTGTCCCAGAGGGCTCCTGTGCATCTCCCACTTTGTACAACATCCATACAAAACCACTCCTTGACCACCTCAACTCCCTGGGTACATCAGCCACAAGCTACACTGATGACACTAAGATCCTCATACCCCTCTTACGCAATTATGAGCAAGACTCTAGCCATATCATCAAAATCTATGACATTATCCAAACTTGGATGGCTACACACCAACTGTGTCTCAATAACGAGAAGACAGAGATCCTGATTAAAGGTCCGCCTGCCAGCCTAGCCAAACTCAACCCTGCCCGCTGCGGCTTCAGAAGTGACACCTGCACCAACCCCCTCTCTTCAGCTGCCAAAATGCTCAGCGTCTATGTCGACTCAAGCCTATGCCTGACCCGCCAGGTCAATGCAATTGTCTCCTCAGCAGCCTACACCATAAAACTCCTGAATGCAACCAAACAGCTCCTCTCCTCACATGACTGCCTCATCATTGGTAGAGCTGTAATAGGCTGGACTACTGCAACTCCCTTCTCGCTGGCACCTCAGATCGTAACCTGACCAAGCTCTAGAACATCCATAACAGTGCCATCCAAGCTGCCATGAGACTCTCGTAACGTGACCATGTCTCGTCCCACTGAAAAGCGGCTCATTAACTTCCCATAAGAGAAAGGATTAACTTTAAAATACTTTCCATCACTGGTCTTTCTAACTCTGCTTCGCCTAACACGTTGCAGAGAATCTCAAAGAACTACTCGTCCAGATCAACTAACTTGCCCACAGACTTTACCCCGTGCTTCAAGTGCACTGGAGCTGGAGGCACTAGCTTCCCAGTCATTGCTGCACAGCTGTGGAACAACCTACCTCCTCACCTATGCTCCGAGACCTCATACTGGCCATTCAGAAGTCAACTGAAAATCTTATTCCACTGACATTACGCTGGCCTCATAGGTAACAGTTGAACTTTCATTTTGCCAACAACTATGTGCCCAATTTGAACTGCTGTAACAAACCATCACACCTTGCCTCACCCTCCCTGCTACCTTCTCCGTCTCCCCCCCCACATCTCCCCCCAGTTTGCTTACCAGTGCCTTCATGCCTGATGGTTTTGCGCACTCTACAAATGCAAAAATAAATACAATAAATAAAGGGTCGTAAATAATGGACAAAGTGATACGTTGGCATCCTATCTGGAAGTTAGATTTGCAGAAAGATATACGTGCTACCACATAGTTTTCTCCTCTGCAAGAGAGTAAAACGTATCCAACACATACCCAATGCATACGTAAAATCAGACCTGAAGACCAAAAGAGTAGATCAAAGTTGTCTGGCTTGCGCAGAGCCCTTCACGTCACATCCCGTCTGAGCACATAGTAACAGCACATCACTCCACTTGATAATGGCATACATCCTCCCTGAACATGCTAGCTACACATCTCCTCTTGACACATACTAACGAGTATGACACGTACTCTGCGTACATGATAAAGGAACATCTCCTTTCAGCATTTTCAGAGATGTGCTGTTAGCATTTGAAGAGCAAATTTGTGTCATTTGCATGTCTAAATTGTACCTCTACACTGCACGCATGCTAACAAGCGCATCTCTATAAATATGCTAATGGAAGACATTGTTTTCACGTATTGATAGAACACGTTCTGTTTAGCAAGCCTGATATTTGCACACATTGACAGGACATATCTCTACTCATAGTGAACTCAAATATCTTCTCTGGGCATGCTATTGGCACATCTCTTCTCGTCTGCTAATGGTGCATCTTCTCTGCGCACATACTAGTGGGACAGCTCTCTATACATGCATGCTAATTGCGCGCATGTGCACAGAGGAGATGTGCATGCTAACGGCACGCCTTCTCTATGCACATGCTAATGGGACATACCCTCTCTGCACATGCTAACTGCACATCCCATCCCTGCACGTACTAACTGCACATCCTGTGCAGAGACGGGATGGGCATTTAAGCATGTGTAAACTCCACATCCTGTCTCTGCACATGCTAACGGCACATCTCGGCTCTGCATGCCAATTGCACTTCTGTTCCATACTAATGGCATATCTCTTCTTGGCACATACAAACGTCACATCTTTACTAAGTACGCACTCGTGGACATTTCTTCTCTGCAAGTGCTAACGTAGCATCTCCTCTGCCCATGCTATAATGGCACATCTCCTCCTCTGCCAGTCTTAACGGCAGGGCCCCCTTCTACACAGGCTAATGTTGGCAAAGCACATGCTAACATTGCATCCAAAGAAAGGGTGGAAAGCTACCGGGCAGGAGGGCGGCCTGCACTTCGCAAGTTCTAGTTACATGGAGGGCTGACGCAACCTTGATGGGTGTGGCGCAGAGAAGACCGCAGAGGAATCACTTCTTTCTTACAAGAAATGCAATAATGAAGAGTGACCATTCACACGAGTTACTATCGGTGCTGGAAATTGACAAAATGTACTGAGGCCAAATGTGTACCCAATTTCCCCCCTCCTTTCCTTATTCAGCCTGACTCAAACACGTCCTCACCAGCCCCCACCACAATGCCAAACAGTGCTCACCTGGCATTCTGCTTGTTTTTGCTGTAATAAAATTTGAACTGGGATAATAACTTACCAGAGTGCTTAAAAGCTGAAGGAATTTTGCTAGAAGCGCTACGTAAGAACACATACTCCCTTTCCACATGTTATTGGCATAGCCTCCATACACATGCAGCAGCACATCTCCTCTCTGCACATGCTAACTGAGCATCTCTTTTCTGCATGTGCCAGTGGCACATGGCCCCCCTGCATGTGCTAATGGCAAATATAGTCAGTTCCCGGGCTGCCCCACATCTCTCATGCAGGATAATGGAACCGTTCATCCCTGCATGGGGTAACGGCCCATCCCTCGTGGTATAGCCCACCAGCAAGCGCACATCTTACTACAGCCAGCATAACTTTATAAATTATACATTACAGAGCAGGTTTGCAACGGGCCATGGTGCAGCAAGTAAAGGAATTATTGCAGATGTGTTGGCTCCCGCCCCTTTATTTCAGCACTGTGAGGGGAGCGGTGGGGGTGGCTGATGGCTTGTGAGAGTGAGCCGACCTACCTCCCTCCCATGCAGGGGCTCAACAAAACCTACATTTTGGGGGGGAATTAAGTTGTGATGGGAGGGGCTACTAAAATAGGCAGGGCAAACTTGAAGGCTCTGCCCCCACTGTTCTACCCACATGCCCCCATGGTCTGGTGTGGGGACCAACTATTGATTAGTATATTTTAAAGCGCAATATGCAGAGAGGTGTTGGAGGACTTTCTTGAAAGTAACAGCTTTAAAGTTTTACTGCGTTTGTTCAAGTACATTTTTCTGAACAAACATAGTAAAACGTTTTACTTGGAACAAAAATGTAAGTTTTGGGTGTCAAGACCTACAATAATACTGTCCTATAGAGTTTATGTGCAAAATAAACAAATTGCATAGTAAAGCATCACGACAACATGTAAATCCTTATAGCATCATGTTGGGCCAAAATAATATCACTGTACCTTTATTTTCCACATCCTGAAGGGAAAACTATAAGATGCAAAAGGCAAAACATCCCGATTTACCCACTTTATTTTCAGCTCTTTAAAAACACACAAAAATATAAGTTCTGCCATAAACTCACTTAGGTTTGGCGATTCGTCACAAACCTCCACTGTGTTGTTATGTATGGTTAAAGAACATTCAACTAAAGACATCCAAGTAAACTTTATTTTTTAGCATTTGAAGCTATTAGACGTTATGGTATGAACACATTTTAAAAGGGTGCATGCTTTATTGTGTTGCTCTTTAACTGTCACACATTTACCAGGGGATTCGTGGTCCATCAGTTGGAAATGATCATGCATAAGAAAGGCTATGACAAAAGAAATGCCACAGTGCCATTTAGTGGTGGAAAGTAGGTTTTTTAAATGAATAAATACAGCGTACACAGTACGCAGTAGAAAATGAAATAATCTGTATTGGCTACAATTAGATGCGTAAAAAGGCACAATACTCACCTTATCTAGAGGGCTGACTACAGTGAGTAACTTATAATTATTCCTATGTCCCGTCCCTTTTCCTCCATGCTATATGGGCGACTACAGCAGAATGAAGCCCTGGGGAGGAGAGATTCCCCTCTAGGAAAACCGGTTTCTTAAAACTGCCTGGACAAATGCTACGTCTGATCTGGAGCTGGCGTCCAAGCAATAGTGCTTGCAGAAGGCTGATAAAGAGGCCCAAGTAGCCGCCTTGCTGATTGTCTGCCAGGGCACGTCCCTATGGAAAGCCACGGCTGTGCCCTAGGCTCTGATCGCATGGGCATGCATGTTTGCTGGGAAGATCATGTGCTGCCCCTCATAAGCTTCTTTGATGGCCATCAGCATCCACCTAGCAATGGATGCCTTGGATGCTTGGCTGCCTGGTTTTGACCCACCAAAAGTGACAAACAGGGCATCTGAGTTACGGAAGGTCTTAGTTCTGTCTAGGTAGAATCTCAGGACACATATGACATCCAGACAGTGCAACACTTTCTCTGCCTCATCCTTCGGGTAGAAGGTTGGAAGTACCATCTCCTTGTCAAGGCGAAAGGATGACACAACCTTTAAGCGGAATAAAGGGTGCGTCCTAAGCACCACCTTGTCCCGGTGGAATGTGGTATATGGCTCTGATGCCAGCACAGCCTGGATCTCACTAATCCTTTGCGCTGAGGTGAGGCCGACCAGAAGCGCAGTCTTGATGTTAACAAGCCTGATGTCCACTGAAACCATGCGCTCAAAAGGCTTGTGAGCCACAGCAGCCAGCACTACGCTGAGGTCCCAGACCAGATGGGACTTGGCTGGAAGATACAATCTGGTAAGACCCACTAGGTGTTTTTTGACCACCGCATTGGAGGAGGAGAAGAGGTTATCTCCAGAGTTTCTATAAGCACCAATGGCCGCCAGATAAGTACAGCAGGTGTCAACCTGGATACCTGAATGAGCGAAGTACGCTGAAAGACAAGACATTGTCTAGTGTGCATGCCAGAGGGTCTAACTCATTTGCCTGGGCCCAGTGACAGACCCTGGTTCATTTGCTTTTGTATTGACTCCTTGTGGAGCTGCTTCTGGCCCCTTGAATGATGTGCTTGTGACAACTGTAGATGTCTTATGGTGACATGCTCTGGAACAAAGCTGATAGGGCTAACCTCTCTGGTGCGGGATGCATCACTGTGCTACCCTACTGGGATAAGAGTGCGGCTGATCCCGCTGGGAGGAGGACTGTAGGCCGACACAACAGTCGGAGGAGCTCGGAGAACCAAGGTCTGGCTAGCCACCACAGCGCAATCAAGATGAGGCGACGCCGCTGCGACTCCCTGGCTTTGCAGATGACCCTGTGTATCAACGTGGTCGGAGGGAAAGTGTATGTCCACATGTCATTCCAGTGAATGTGCAACGCATCCCCCCATGGAGCCTCTGCCCTGTCCCTGCCAGGACACATACTGGCGACATCTCCTGTTGCTCCTGGTGGCGAATAGGTCCATCTGAGGATGGAACACCTGTTGAAGATCTCCCGCAGAACATGCTCGCTCAACTGACATTCGTAGTTGTCGACCCCCAACCTGCCGAGTCTGCCCGCCTCCAGGCTGGACTCCTCCAGGAGGTGGACGATCGAAGGGTAAATGCTGTGTGACAGTGCCCATTCCCATGTGTCGATGGACAACCTGAAGAGAGGACTAGACCTGCTATCCCCATGTTTGTCCATGCAGGTGGAGCTCTCTGAATGCAGACTGATTTGTTGCTGATAATAGGGAGGAAAGCTTTGAGGGCAAGCCAGATGGCCATCATCTTGAGCCAATTGATGTACTCTAGCTATTCCTGCTTTGACCAAAGTCCATGAACACTGAGGGTAGCTCCCCATCCTTTCAGGGACAAGTCTGTGGTAATGGTGACTGCTGGTAGAGGTGCCAGAATGGGCTGCCCACTAACAGGTTGGCCTCTGTTTTCCACAACCAGAGATCCTGGTGACGTGAAGGTGCTGTGGTAGGCCAGCAAGGGCCACTTGGGAGTCCGTCACCTGATTCCAAGAGGCTGGCAAGTGTAGCTGCAGCCTCCTCATTTTGAGCCTTGTGTGAGGCACTGCCAGGAGGCATGCCGCCATTATCCTGAGAAGTTGTTGATACCACCGTGCCAAAGTCACTGTCCTGCTGAGGAAATGCCCTGTGGCAGACCCGATTGCATTGATCTTGTCCTGGGAGGGGAAGATCCTCTCCGCCCTTGTATCCTAAATTAGGCCCAAGAATGTTAAGGACTGAGTGGGGAGTAATTGCGATTTCTTGAGGTTGATGGAGAACCCCAAAATTGATTAGCAGAGTTTGCCAATTACAATTTTCTTGATTAACAAACCAACCCATTTTCTTCTAATGTCAACAGATGATATTTGTATCCTAAACCTAAAATGAGCATCAGTATAGCATTTTTGTCTACCGCTGAAATAAGACATTAGTGAAATGAGCAAGGCCTGGCAAATTCTTTAAAATTCTACTAGACCTGCAGGTTGCATAACTTAAACAAACTCCAACTCTTCAAAATAAAGCATTAAAAGATCTGACCACATCTCCAAGACCAGAAGAGATGTACACTGACGCCCCATTAAGGCTAGAATGCTTTTCAAAACATTGTGTGTCACTCACAAATGCTTCACCAAGAAAGCCCCCATATTTCTCAACAATGCCATTTCCCACAATACAGCCACTAGATCCTTAAGATCCAAATCTAGCACCCAACTAGTTCCCAGTTTCAGGAGATCCAGGCCAGGGCACAGCAGCTTTCCAGTAGCAACACCCAACATCTGGAACTCCCTCCCCACTCATCAGAAATGAGCCATCCCATTTGCGCTTCAAGAAATCAATCAAAACCTGGATCTTCAATAAATTCTACAGTCAGCAGCTGACCCTGTCACCCCACCATACACCTTGCATGTGTCCTCCACATACCCCTACCTTGTCTCTGTACCTGAATAAAAAATTTACAAAATGAAATACCTTCCATAGTCTTCAACACGTTCAGGTAACAAGCCCGAATGTATATAGATTGTAAAATACTCTGTACGGTACTGTAACATTGATCTTCCCTGTAACCAGATTTAAGCTTGTTGTAACCTACGGCGTGATACCTCCGGGTTTGGGCGTATAACAAATGAAATAAATAAACTTTGTTTATCTACTAGACGTAAGAGAAATACACCCGGCCCATGGCAACGGATGATAAAACATGTAAATCTGCTTTCTGAAAGTGGTGCATGTCACCACAAACACACATTATGTTTGCAAGGCATAAAATAAGCAGTGTCGCATATCTATTTGCTATGCAATTATGCAGGTTTGCTAATTAAATTGACACTTGTGTAGCAAAACTAGTTATTTAAGTTATCCTCGTCAATGAAAGTACAGCTCACCCTACATTCCTCTCTTCCCCCGGTCTCTCTCCGCCCTCTTATGTGTGTTCACTGCAAGTTCAAAGGGGCTAATGGAGAGAGAGTGAAGCAGTAACCCTCTCAATCTTAAGAGCCAAAGGCTTGTGTGGGAGTGCTAGGTATGATTTTTTTTTCTTTCAAATAATTGTTAACTAAACTAATTGGGATGATACTTTTACTAACCTAACTATTGTCTGTCTGGCAAAGATCAGTATGTGTTAACTTATTATTATTAAGGACAGTCACGCAATTTCATTCCTGAAAATGTAAGTTGTTACATAAGGCATAAGGCTGTGATGTCAGAGGTCAAGGGTCGTGTTATGTCACTTATGCTACCCCTGGCATTTAGTTGAAATGACATACCTGTTCCCCTGCATCCACTGGGGTGACTCCTGATGGGGAGAGCTCCTACAACACTGAAACTGACTGCCCCCTAGTAGAAGCTGACGGCACTAAACGATGGCGCATACCTATCAACGAGAGGTTGGATGAATGAGAAAACTGGAGGAGGGGGGGGTCTGCCCGTCAACCATCGAAGCATGGTATGTGGTTCTGGTCAAGAATCCCAAGTCTTAAAGCAAGTTCACTCTGCCATTCAATGTATCGGCAATGAAAGTGATGGCAGGAGAGGGAAGCATGATCACGACACAACGAGGGGCATCCTCTGTCACTTGCAACCCATCTCATTTCAAGCGGCTGTCGGGAGCACCCAGTTCACCAGCAGGAGGCTCCTGTCATCCCACCCACACAAAAGTCATACCTAAGGGAGAAGAGCTAACAATGGAAAGTAGGGGTGGAGCAGAGCACCACGAACAAGCCCCATCACAAAGCAACACTCCTTTGTGTCCCAGAATAGCCGTAAGGGTTTCGGCAAGATTCAAAGACTATGTGTGTAGCTACAATTCCTGAGGGGGTGGAGCAGGGTCATATTTCAAAATGTTTATTGGAAAGAGGAAGGGATGCAAGATCATGAGCACGGTGCTGCAGTGTTAGTGGGCACCGCAGGCAACCATCCATGTGCTGATATGCGTCACCATGTTATCTAAAAGAAAATAGCCACAGCACACAAGCGGGAACCATCCGGAGAAGCAAGCCACGAGTGATGTCTCAGTTAGTGACAGCCATGCAGCCTGCTTGTTGTTGGTGCGTGCCTGATGTCCAGTGTGTGTGACATCCTCGAGGTTGTGGTGTGTGACCCTCCCAAGTGTATTGTCATTTTAATGTATTGTGTCCCTCTGTGTATTGCCCTTTTAAGATGGGCCATGACTGTCATGGCACAAGCTAATAAAAGGAGCAATTGAAGGCACATGCATAAGAACGGCTACAGACTCCAACCATCGAACATCTGTTGTCTCTGTCTCTCATTCTGGGCCTGCAGGCCTACACTGTGTGATCACAGTCGTGCAACTCTGGCCTGCAGGCCCATGCCGTGTGATCATGGCACTGCAGGTCTGGGCCTCCCAGACCGGCCTGGTGCCCTGGGTCGAGCCCAGGCACCCACCATCCAGGATGCTGCTGGAATCCCAGATGCTCCGCCACCCATGCTGTGTCCCCACAGCCTCACAGGGTCCTGCCCTGCAACCAAGTAGGGTCCAGCCCGGCAACCAAGTACGTCCCTCCAGCACCACTGATGCCGGCCGTGTGACCGCCGCCGGCCCCACAAAAATGACGAAGAGCCCATTCTGGCTGTCCCTCATTTTTTTTTCTCTTCAAAAGAGGAGGAAAGGGGGAAGGAAGGAGAAATGAGGAGGAGCGGTGTTTCACTTGACAATAATCCCTTGAACATTCTCATGCAGTAGAATGGTAAGCCTTAGTATGTTCTGTATCATTTACTTTGTTATGTCATTAGATTCTGCATTGGATTGTTTATGTTCATGTTAAGTTCTGATGGTCAGTTGGAGCCTACCTCTCAAGGTGGTGCCTGCTGTCACTTTGGTCTCTGACCTAAATAAATACTTATATACTTGGTGTGGAAGACAATTCTTAACATTGGCGACTAGGAGCGGTCCTCAGGACCCACCTGAAGCTACCTTCAGCGTTCGTCTCGACGCGGCCTTCCTGATACTCGCCGCCCTCTCCCTGCGTGTGTGGCAGCAGGCGGAGCTGCAGGGAGAGCACAGCCGAATCCACCGTCCTCGGGCAGGTTGGGAGAGCACAGCTGAAACTGCCGTCATCATGCAAGTTGGGATTCATTATACAGCCCTGGAGGGATGCAGCGGGTGTGACGCGCGAGCTCTGTTGCTTTCACCGAAGCTCCGCGTGACTCCAGCACGAGAGCCAGGAGTGCGTGCGCCTGCCCGTGAAGCTGCCAGTGCGCGAGCTTCGTTTCTCTTTTCTTGGTGCGTGCGCATTGTGACATTGGACTGACGCGTCTTGGGCGTGTCTTCAGGAGGGACCAGCCTCCACTGAAGCTCTATTGTGACGCGCGTTGCTAAGCAACGTTTCTTATCTCCCGGCTCCAGCCCCGCTCTGATTATTTCGTTCCCTCCCCGTGTTATTGCTCCAATGATTGAAGTTCCACGCTGGAAAGGAGATTGTGGAAGCACATTGTTTACATTCTAGGAACTTGGACTCTGAAACCAGTGACCACGAAAAACTGTGCCACCTTTGTCTGCTTGTGCCTTCATCAAATTAATTCGAATTTAACATAAACCTCTTGGCAACACCATAATATTCTTCTTTTTCACTTATAATTTTTTTTCTTAACCTCGCTCATCCAATTTTTACTTTTTCTTCTTCATTCTTCAGTTCTGCTTGTTCACCCTCCAGCATGGCGGCATCTATCCCACCTCCTCTGTCTTTCTTGAATGAGCCAGGTCGCCCTTCCCTTGGATGGGACAAGTGGAAAGACAGTTTTGAGAATTATTTGGTGGCTATAGGAGGCGACAGGTTTTCATCCGCACGCAACAAAGCCTTACTGCTTCATAACTTGGGCGTTGAGGGCCACAGAATATACGATGGCCTAGCTAAGAGACATGTATCAGGGGATGGTGACACTGATGAATATGTCATGGCCCTCAACCAACTGCGAGACCACTTCGAAGTGGAAGGAAGAACGTTAGTTTTGAGAGGCACAAATTCTTCCAGAGGGTTCAGGAAAGATCGGAGTCAGTCGAATCCTATGTGGCTTGTTTGAGGTCACTGAGCTATTCTTGCGAATTTGAACAGTTGACCGACTCCCTGATCAGGGATCAGCTAGTAAGATGCACTAATAACATCAAAGTCCAGGAGAAGCTCCTTGCCAAAGATATGAAACTGGATGAAGCGGTTGACTTGGCTAGAAGTATCGAGCAAACAACACAATACGTTATAGAACTTAGGGTGGATAGGCCTACTGTGCCATTGGCGCCCGTGTGCGCCATTGATCAAAAGAAGAAAGTGAACGTTTCCTTGGGGAAGAAAAGCAACTGGAACATGAGGAGCTCATGCTCTTGCTGTGGAAGTCTTAGACATGGTGCAAACTTTCCTTCCTGCCCTGCGAGGTTCGCGGGATGTTTTAAGTGCAAAGGCAAGGGACATTTTGCCAACGTCTGCAAGGCCAATTCAATTAACATGGTGGAACTCAGGGCAGGAGAAAGTGAAGAAGACAGTTTGAGAAGATGTTATAATATTCAGGAAATGCCTAGTGTACAGGAGTCAAGTCCCAGGTACGTTTTTGAAATTTCAGCCATCTGTGGGGAGAACAAAGGTCCAGCAGACACCTTTGTCATTGATGGGCATGAACTCGTTATGAAGGTAGATCTAACGCTCACCTGGTTCCCACGGGGGCGCTGGTCTAGTCTGGATTGCTGTGGCCTCTTCTAGCGTGATGCGCAGGACCCGGAACACCGATTGGACAGGACCTCCAAATCGTGCTTGCCTGGCCCGTAGGAATATCCTTCTGCAGATGAAAAAGGGGATTAACAGTCTGCAGAATAGTGTGCTAGCTCCCCCCTTCTCCCCTTCGTTCCTCTCTGACTTCCTCCAAACCCCGGTTTAAGCTCACCTTATGGTTTGGAAGGATGAACTCTCCATCCTGCTTCTGGTGCAGGGGCGCGCGTTCGTCCAGTTACTTCACTGGTTTTCAGAATGGTGCTGGCAAAATCCACTTGACTTTCCTGAGCGATGCGCCGTAAGTATGAAAGTTCAAGGTTCAAGTGAGGCCCCCTTTATGTTGTCTTTCTAACCTGTGATCTGTCCTTTATGTCAGGTGCAGAATGAAGGCGATGCGTTGAGGGGTTAAACTGCCGAGGTGAGTAGTGATGAGGGCGATCCCTCTAACTGTCCTTATCATTCCCCAGAAATGTCTCTTGTCCTTTCCCCATAGGGGCCGGGGTACGGTACCTGCCAACGGGGCGGCGCCGACCCGAAATGTGGAAGAAAAGCCGGTAAGTATTATGGCTGTTAATCAGGCTTTCCTTCTGTGTTTCTTCTGCTCACCTTTTGTTTCTTCCTCTCTCCCCTAGGTGCAGAGATGTGGCGTCCGATGCTGACAGCCGCGATGGAGCCGGGAGATGTCTCGAGGACAGGTGAGTGAAGCGTGGCACTGTAGCGAGCAACGCGATGCTTTTAAATGGAAGTCTTTCTTCAGGGATGCTGGCGAGAAGATTCCGGATGCAGGTAAGAAGTTTGAAATAGTCCTTGGTTTTCACCTTTCTCTTCTCTTCCTTCCTTGCAGGTCTTCCAGGTTCGAGGCGGGCGTGGCTGGAGTCCAGGAGCAGACACGGTGAGCGTTAAGCTGCAGGAAGCAGAACGCGAAGCATGAGCTGCTGTCTGGGCGTGGCTTAAATAGCCTCCAAAGAAGTCCCAGGTATGTATCCTTCCCCAACTAGGTATGTATCCTTCCCTGGCCACGCCAGAGTGAAAAAATAGTCCCTATGAAAAAATAGTCCCTTTCAGGTCTCAGGGAGGCCTGAAGCGTGCAGCATGGTCTGCATCAGGTAAGTGCACAAAACACCTCCCTTTATGAGCCTGGCGCCTATGGCGCCAGGACTGATGTCCAACATGAGCCTGGCTCCAAAGGCGCCAGGACTGAGTCCAAGAGCCCCTATAAGGGGCCGCTGGGCTTTTACCCGAGGGCATGATGCCTGCTTCCGGGGGTGCTGGGCCTGGCCTGGTGCTCCGGGGGTAGGCATCATGACAGTAGACACTTGTTCCCCTTGGACTATAGTATCGAGGGATACTTTAGTAAATACCCTGGGAAAATGTGATGCAGCAATCTGCCCTACCAACATCATAGTTTGTGGTTATGGAGAATCTGAGATTGATATCCTCGGTGAAGTCCCTGCCAAAATATCTTACAAGGAAAGGAACTGTGGAGCCAATCTCCTTATAGCAAAAAGAGGAGCTTCTTTGTTCGGATGGGAAGAACAGAGGAAGCTGGGAGTGCGAGTGCAGGCCAGTGCATCAAATCCTGTCACCATTGCTGAGATTGGAGATGCCTGGACCAAGGAGTTCCCAGAAGTGTTTTCAGAGAATCTGGGAAAACTCAAGAAATTTGAACATCACATAAAACTCAAAGGCACTGCACAGCCTGTGGTGCACAAAGTACGACAAGTACCTTTAAAAGTGAGAAGTCAACTGAGAGAAGAATTAGACAGTCTAGTCAACAGAGGAGTGATTGTCTCCTATTGTGCTTGTGTCCAAGGCAAATGGAAAATTGAGATTGTGTGTTGACTTGCGTAGTCTTAATCAAAACATAGTTGTCGAGAGACATACCTTACCGAACATTTCGGAAACTCTATCCACCTTGGGAGAGCCAAAGCTATTCTCCATTATTGACTTGTCATCCACCTACCACCAGGTTCCTTTGTCCAGAGAGTGCCAATACCTGACGGTCTTTATCACTCCTGAGGGTGTTTTCAAGTACAACCGCATGCCTTTTGGGTTAGTCTCTGCGGTGTCAGTTTTTCAGAGAATAATGGAGGAGGTGCTCAAGGGGTTAAGGAAAGTAACTGTATTTCAAGATGACATCCTTATTTTTGCTGACAATTAATGTGAACATGATGAGATGTTGAGGGCTGTCCTAATTAGACTCAGAGAAGCTGGTTTGACTGTCCAGAGAGAAAAGTGTAAAATTGCTGTGAATGAGGTGGACTATTTGGGTCACAGAATTTCATCTGTTGGTATTTCTCCCAACAAAGTATTAGATATGCTCCCCAACCACTTGACAAGGAGCAGTTGCGCTCATTCATGGGGTTGGCGGAGTATTATCATAAATTTGTTGAAGGTTTTTCCACTATGTCCTCTCCATTGAGGGAATTACTAAAAAAAAAGCACAAAGTATGTGTGGTCTGATGAGTGTCAGGGTGCATTCCATAGAATCAAGGAAGGTATTGTGAAAGCGCCCTCGTTAGGGGGGGGTTGTTGCTGGTAGAAGAACTGTTTTGACTGTGGATGCAAGCACTTTGGGCCTTGGGGCTGCCCTTTCACAATAGGATGCTAGCAAAGTTGAACATGTGATTGCTTTTGCCTCCCGACCTTTGAAAGGGGCAGAAGGAAATTATTCTGTGGTGGAAAGAGAGGCCTTAGCAGTAGCATGGGCTATTGCGCACTTCAAATTCTATTTGCGGGGACAAACCTTCACTGTGAAGACAGATCACAAGCCTTTGATTCAATTTTTGGCTAGTGCAGATTGGGCCAAAGGGTCCCCCAGAATATCGAGATGGATGGTGGATCTATTGGCTTATGATTTTAGAGTTGTGCACATACCTGGAAGAGAAAACGTGGTAGCGGACTGTCTTTCGAGGCTACCTGTACAAGATATGGATATTAGCGAAGTAAATTCTGACTGTACTTTGGGCATCTGTGAGATTGGGTGTGACGCGATAGGAAGAGATGAGTGGGCACTTGCAGATGAAGTTTTAAAACAAATTAAATTGTGGACCAAAGCTTGGTGGCCCAGGAAAGATCTAGTGGAGAGAAAATAGGATTGTTTTATGGCATAAAGGAGGAGTTGAGTTTATCCGAGGATGGGCTGCAACTCAGGAAAGGGATGAGGGTAATTGCCCCCTGTGGTATTAGATCCAAATCAGTGGACATTGCTCATCAAGGTCATCTTGGCATGGGAGGCATCAAAAGACATCTCAGACAATCTTTTTGGTGGCCAGGAATTGATGGCGAGGTGGAGAGGTGTGTGAGATATTGCAAGGAATGTGAAAAGAGTGACAAGAGTAAGGTCATTAGGGAAACGCCCATAAGACCTGTGAGTGTTCCGGGAGAGCCCTGGAGAAAGCTTGTGGTGGACCTAGTAGGTCCTCTGCAAGATTTGGGGGAGGATCTCAAATATCTAATTGTTCTTGTTGATTACCACTCGAAGTGGTTAGAGTGAAAGGCTGTGAGGGAAGCAACAACTTCTCAAATTATCTTGTTCTTTGAAGAAGTGTTTTACAGGGAGGGATTCCCCACTGAACTAGTATCCGATAATGGAGTTCCGTTTTGTTCAGACAGGATGGTAGACTTTCTCAGAAGGTTTGGTATCAAACACTACAGAACGGCCCTCTACCAGCCCTGGGCGAATGGTTTGGTAGAGAGAGCCAACAGATTTATAAAAGGGGGATTACAGTTAGCAATGGCCTCAGGTCTGAAGTGGCAGACTGCTCTCAAGGAAATGGTGTGGAATTACTGCACCACCCCGCATACTGTCACCAGAATCTCACCTTTTATGTCTCTAAAAGGGAGGCAGCCGGGGACAAAACTGTGTCCGGGTTGGTTAGGTTTGGCAAAAAGTGTACATGTAAACAGAGACAGGATTATGACACTCATCAGGGAAGCTCAGGAGGAGTACAAGGAGAGGTTCAATTCTAAAAAGAAATTCAAGGAAGTATCATGGAAGGAGGGTGACTGGGTCTATGTAAAAAAAACCTAGAATGTCTCCCAAATGCACTGAGAGCAAATGTATTGGTCCCAAGAAGATTTCCGTGATAAGAGGAAATGTGGTTATTATGGAGGGCGGAGAATGCTGGTCAGATTGTCCAGATTGGTTAAGTGCAATAATAAGGGTGAGGCAGAGGATGGTGAGGAAAGTGAAGGAGATGATGATCATGAACCATGTGTGAGTAAAGATAAACAAGGATATAGTAACTTGAGTATGAGTAAGGAGAGGATTAGAAATAAACCTCTCAGGCTGAGAGATTACTATCTCAAATGAGTCTTTGTTTGCTTTAGAGGAAGAAGATGTTTTGGGATGTTTCACTTGACAATCACTTGAACATTCTCATGCAGTAGAATGGTAAGCCTTAGTATGTTCTCTATCATTTACTTTGTTATGTCATTAGATTCTGCATTGGATTGTTTATGTTCATGTTAAGTTCTGATGGTCAGTTGGAGCCTACCTCTCAAGGTGGTGCCTGCTGTCACTTTGGTCTCTGACCTAAATAAATACTTATATTTATATACTTGGCGTGGAAGACAATTCTTAACAAGCGGCATCCATCACCGTGGAAACCAGAGCTCTGCCATTGGATCCTCCCTGGCCACGGGCCTCTCTGAAGAGGGCGCTTGTGCGGCCAGGGGAGGGTCAGCCTGCAGCCCCAGTGGCATTATCCGCCCAGACAAGATTAAATAAATGTAGCAGTCGCAGCCGCAAGAAGAAAGGGACCTCCTGCCTGGGGAGAGAGTTGTACTACCCGCAGGGGAAGAAGAGGAGGCAAGTGCCCACCCACCTCCCCAGAGGGATTCCCGGGCTAACCGCGGTGAGGGGGTGTGCTCACAACACCAGAGCATGTGGGCGAGAGACAAATATCCCACGCTGTCTGGGGCGGTGAATAAGTGCAGCTCCATGTCGGAGCAAAAGTGGAAAATGCTCTGGGGTCAGAGCTGGGAAAGTGAAAGCCCCAGGAAAGTACAGGGCCCCAGAGGCGGTGAATACTAATGAGCTCTATCTCGGAGCAAAGATAGATTCACCAACGCAGCTGTCGCGCTCATGGGGAGGCCGGCGCAGCACATCTCTGCACTCTCGCCGTGCCGGCATCCCCACAGTTGATCCCGGGCCATTGGGCCGTGACGAAAAGGAACATGCTCCAGGTCAGAGCTGCGCTAAGTAAACGAGGAGGCTGCCCACGCCAACCCGCACGACATGGCAGTGCCTGCCAGCACGGTGGTGTGCCGGCAGCCCCTGCATGATCCCCGTGCCAATGCGGCGGTGAAACAAAAGTGCTCCTGACCTGGGAGCTTGATGAGGTATGCAGCTACCTACAGACCCGGGCCGCAAACAGTGATTGGTGCATGCTCCGGGGCAGAGTGGTGAAAGTGAAAGCCCCTGCATCTCCTGGGCTGGCCCGGCAGTGAAATTGGTAAAGCAACAATTTAAGAGCTGAAGTGCACCCTGCTGTGCCAATGCTCTTTCCCCGGGGTGCGTATGCAGTGAAGGCGGAGAGGACAAAGAATGAGAATCTGCTGCAGAATAAAGAACCCGGCCCGCCCAGCTGTGATTTTTAATGCGCTCCACGTCAGAGCCTGAAGGGGAGAAGAGTGGGTGTTGCCACTCCTTTAAAGCACTACTCCAGTCTGGCGGAGCAAAAGAGCATCAAGTGGCCCCAGTGACACCCTGCCACTGGTGTGCATTCTCTACTGTTGGCAGTGCAATGCCAACTACTCTTGCCTCAGGGAGCTGAAGAAGTGGTTCTAACACCCTGCCACCAGCAACACCCTGCCACTGGTGTATGCCCTCTGCAACGGGCCGCACCCTGCCCAAGGCCCTACCACTGGTGTCATCCAACCACTGGTGTGTGCCCTCTGCTATTGGCAGCTTCCTAGCCTAACTCCTGCCTGGGGGGGAGGAAGAGAACTAAGCAGCAAGTGGCCTCAACATCCTGCGACTGGTTTCGCCCTGCAAGTGGCCCTGGCACCCCGCCACTAGTGTCACCCTGCTTGCACAGCAATTCTGTGTCCCCACTGACACCCTGCCACAGTGGTTGCAGGAAAAGGAAAGAGAGAGAAACACTCCCGCCTGGGGGAGGATAAGAGGTGGCCCAGACACCCTGTCACCCGTGTCTGGCCAACCAACGTCATGCAGCCCAGACACCCACCACCAAGAAGCGGTGCAATGGGCAAGTGTGGGTTGCAGCTCTGCACGAGTAACATAGCCAAGGAAAAGAAGAGGGAGTAACATGCTGCCGCTGCCACTCCATGGCCTGTCAACATCATGTGGCGCAGACTGCTACCCGCTTCTCGTTGCCTGCCCCAACATCAAGGGACTGACTGAACCTGAATGTGCCGCACCCTTGACGCCCTGCTACCCGCACCTCACTGCCTGTCCCAACATCAAGAGACTATGCCGATGTGGCCCCGGGTGCCCCCCAGGTGTGGCTTTACCAGTCTTTGAACTGTACCATCAATGGACCTAAACCTGTGGTAGTGACTATCCTGAACGGACACTGAAGCGAAGTGAACTGGTCTCCTGCAGCCCTGCAAGTGCTCGGAAGAGACTCAGCAAACATGTGTTTAGATGCTGTGAGCCTGCATGCTGCATGTAGACTATGTGCCGAAAGTGGTCTCAGTTAAAGTGATGTGTGAAGCTGTGCTCCAGTAGTTTGTAGGCATGCTCTGAATGGTACCAGCAGCTAGCAGTGGCGTTGTTCAGTGGTTTAAGTTCCACTTACCCAGGTTAATAAAAGGTCTTGCAAAACTGAGTGTGTTGATATGCATTTTATGTCTATAACTTTCGGAGTCCCTATGTATTTGTCAGTTGCATTTCCTACCATCTGTCTACCCCATAATTCCCAAGTAGTGCACGTATTGTCGTTCTGCAACAGGGGGGGGTCGGTCACTAATGTTTCAGCAACGTTCGTTTTGAAAAAGGAGGAATGTGATGTGTGACCCTCCCAAGTGCATTGCCCTTTTAATGTAATGTGTCCCTCCCACGTGTCTTGCCCTTTTAAGATGGGCCCAAGCTAATAAAACAAACTGCAGACATGTGCATCAGAATGTCTGCAGACTCCAACCATGGAACATCTGTTATTCTGTGCCTGCAGGCCCACACTGTGAACACGGCCCTGTAGGCACCTGCTGGTCTGGGGCCCCAGACCACCCTGGTGCCCTGGGTCCAGCACAGGCACCCACCATCCAGGATGCTGCCGGCATCCCAGGTGCTACGGCACCCAGCCTGTATCCCCACAGCCTCACAGGGTCCTGTCTTGCAACCAAGTAAGTCTGGATGACCCCGGCACACCAACATGGTGCTGAGCCCCCCAGCACCAATGAGGCCGGCTGCGTGACTGCAGCCGGACCCACAATAGGGGTGATCGCTCTGGAGTCTAGTACCATGCAGAGGGTGTGCAACGAAAAGGCATGCTTCATAACTAAAAGTACAACTCTGAGAAAATGTAAATAATGTCTGCATATTCAAATCAATGCGCGGAAAAAGTGAACATTCAATGCTTGATTTGTGCACAACTATCCCGTACGCTTCTCACTATGAGGTGTCGATGTAGACCAACTAGTTTCACTGATTTAATAGCACTCGTTTTTGTATTAAGTACATTCGGTATACTTTATTCACTGTGTTGTCGTAAACTGCCAACATATTTGACACTAACGTTAAACTTGGGCATTGTGTACTTCCTAATACAGTTAAGATTCGTTCCCAGGTACTCGCCCGAGCACCAAACTCACCCCCCCGCGTTCCTCCCAATCAGCCACAGCAGACACCGGACTTGGCCCAGAAAGTCCAGACGGAGCTTCACTACCACTGAGATAGGTATCGTCCATGGCGGTAGGAAGCTCAACACAACTACTCACGGTAACCCGCTCCCTAATATTCAACCTACTGCGTTAGACACAGACATGGATGTGGAAAAGGGACTACTGAGCCGAGCCGCCTCTATGGAAAGCCCCGACACTGAAAGTTCGGCGGCCATCTTGGAATGGCCCTACTGCATACACCAGTTACAGTATGTATGACTCTAAACTGCCTATAGTCCTGTTGGCGACAGCCATATCACGTGACCTGCACTATAGCACAACAGTAGCCATCGGCGGCCCCTATTCTAATTGCCCAGTTAAATTGGGTACGTGTACCTACCAACGTACCTCACAATAGTTGCCAGGAGGGGGAGCCCAACTACCAATGAAGACAGCGTTAGCATTATTTACTTCCATATGCAACGTAGCGGACGGAAACTGCGAGTTAAAATTGTTGTTTTCTGCGCTCCTCTAACTTGTAGAAATAATTTGAAGCACGTCGCGGCTTAATGGGTTTATCGTTTAGTGGGTTATGAGTAAAATTGGCAACTATTTTTCCGTCTTGAGTCTGTACGAAATTCTATGCCGATAGAACTCATTAGAGATGTGTTTAGGAGGTAAGAGGTGTAAAATGACTACCACTATTTGTCTGTTTTGTATTCGTATATTGTGTTCACCCTAGGAGCTTTGCAGCAATAGAGTTCTCAAGGGAGAGGAGCCATTCAGTCCTGTTTTTGCTTTGAATTCTGGGAATTGTAGTTTAGTTTCTCCAAGTTTCAAATGGGAAGGACAAGTCCCAGAATACAAAGGAAACAATCATTGGCAATGCCAACTGCCTTGGCTTTGTGTAGGCATGGGAAAGCCATTTGCCAGGCACTACCTTAGTGGTAATAACTGACCACTGATGGTGGTAGCAGCAACATGGTGCGAATACCTGTGCTTACAATAGCAGTGCCAACAAATGCCTAATACTTACACACAATTCAAAACTGTTGGCTTTACCAATGCTTGTTTTTAACAGGAGTTCTGTGAAGGACACGCATAGTGCTTATAAATCGAGTGGCTCAAGGCTAGGGTGACTAGACTAAAAAAAAATAAACCCAGGACAGACAGGAAATAAACATAAAAGTAGGACTAACGTAAATACAAATAAAACTGTATTTACGTTAGTCCTACTTCCATGCATGTCGCTGGCCTTTTGCGGGGCGGGGGGGCGGGGGAGCGCGGAGGAGGTGTGCTCACAAGCACACTCCTCTCATTGGTGGAGATGAGCCAGGGAGGGGACGGGGGAGGAAATGAGGGCGTGAAATGCTTTTCACGCCCCCAATCACGCTGTTAATTGTTGCGCCGAGACCCGATTTCGGGATTTAGAAATCAGGTCCCGGCAAAAACTAGGGTCGTAGGCGCCCACCGGTTTGCAAAATGAAAAAAACCTTGGGACCCGGGACAGAGGGTGATTTCCCAAGACTGTACCGGGAAAACCCTGATATCTGGTCACCCTACTCAAGGCAGACCTGGTTAAGACATTTTTATAACACCGCTAGTGCTTTTACAGCCTCAACTAAGTCATTGGGCCTCATTACAAGTTTGGCGGTAGCCTTGCCGGTAAAACCGGCAGGCTGCCACCAAACTTGCTAATTTTTTCGGCCCCTGGCAATGGGGAAATACAGGGCCATTAGAACCCTGGCGGACCCTGTATTTCCCCATTGCCAGAGGCTGGAAACTTTTACTGCCCATTCCCATTTGAGCCCCATAGGGCTTCATGGGAATGGGGAGGCCAGATGCACCGGCACCATTCAGAATGGTGCCGGTGCATCCGAAATGCTCTGCTCGCGCATGAAAAGGCACCTGCAAGCAGATCTCGTAGTTTGCCGGTCCGGTAACTACGGTACCGGCAATCTTACCGGTACCATAGTTACTGGACCGACAAACTTGTAATGAGGCCCATTATCTTTCAGAAAATTGCTTTAAATAACCATTGGCAGGCACTTCGAGCTCAACGTTTGATCGTAAGTCTTGAAAAACCTAGCTCAAAGAGATCCTCGGAGGATGTATTTTGGGTGGGGAGGGGCTGGAAGTGGGTAGGAATGACCATAGGTATTAATATGGCCATGGGCAGTCAGTGGGTGAATAAATGACCAAACACCACCTACAAGCTTTGTAGCCTTCCTGATATGCTATTTTTTCTTAGCTGTATTGTAGGCACTAGTTTCGACTTATTATAGCGAACACTGGAAAAAACAGGACTGGATGGTCTTCTCACACATGGTCGTAGTAAACTTGAGAGCTCTGCTGCAGGGGCATAGCTATTGCACATTTTAAAGGTTTGAGTGGACCCTGCTTGCTTGTTCATGAAATGAAAAAGGTATGTGCTGTGTGTTGCGACCGGGCCAAGCACATTGATCAAGGACACAATTGTGAGACTTGCTACTGGTGTCATACCACCGGATAATGTGCGTGCTCGAGCGCACGAGTGGGAACGCCTTTATTTCTAGGCAGGAATACATGACGTCATCTGCCTGTAGATGGGTATGTGTATACATGCGTGCGACGGATGTCTCCATGCATAGCATTTCCCCAAAAGTTCAACCACAGCGTTCCGGGGCATCTGGGAATGACAACTTCACAAATACAACATTTCATTGAATGAGGTTTCAGTCCTTCAACCTATCTGGGATGCATTGTTCTCTATGTAGCCCTTAGCCAGTTGCAGATCCTCCTTTGTCTGGTGGAGGAGAGCAGGTGCAGGTATCTAGGTGGCTGAGCCTATGGTTGGGGGTCCCCAGACGGTGCGAGAAACCCTGAGAAGCATAGTGGATGAAACATTACCAATCTACAGTAACAAGGGGCGTAGGTTCTGTGACCCTTACAAGACAATACCAAGTAAGAAGAAGGTCTAATCTTCTTCTTCTTGGCAGTACCTGCAGGAAAGGCGTCCCAGGGCTGTCACATGAGAGAACCAATAAAGAGAACTGTGCAAGGAATACATATGAAGACAGTACGTGGCAGGGGAGTAAACCAAGTCTGTATGTGAAATCAAGAAATCATACAGAGAAATGTGAGAGTGATACATATGAAGACAGTATTTGGCAGGGGAGTAAACCAAGTCTGTATGTGAAATCAAGAACCATAAAGAGAACTGTAAGAATAAGACAGAGGAACGCAGAGGAACGCAGAGCTTGACAGGCGAGTAAACCAAGTCTTTGTTTGAGACTGAGAGACCTGATAGAGACGGAAATCAGGTCTTCCAACCACGGTCGAGAACCCAACACAGCTTGGAGAAGCATCCACGCCTTTCTTCTTTGTCGCAGTGCCTGATAGGCAGAAACCAGGCCTGCCAACCAGGGTCAGGTGCCCGCCTCATCTTGGAGAAGCATCCAAGCAACTGCTCTTCGTCATACTGCCTGGTAGGAGGAAACCAGGTCGGCCAACCAGGTGTCAGAGACCCACCAAATCTTGGAGAAGCATCCAAGCCATTCTTCTTTGCAGCAATGCCTGGTAGGACAAATCCAGGTCTGGCCTCCAGGGTCAGGGACCCACTGCAGTTAGGAAACACATCCAAACTCCTCTTCTTTGTCACAGTGCCAGGTGCGAAAAGAGCCAGGTCTGCCAATCGGGGTAAGGGACCCCATAGACAGAGAAGAAGCATGAGAAGGGCCAATTGGGGAACTGAGTCATCTCCTAACAAATTGTTGAACCGTGTTACAAGCCTATGGAAGGCTGGGGAAGGGAGATCTCCCCCAGCAGTTGAACTGTACCAGAAGCCTGAGGAAGGCTGTGGAAGGGATACATTTCCCCCAACACTCGAGGAACTGATAAACCCTGATTGGTCTTTTCTGTTCAGCAGAAGGGAGTCATTCCTCTTGGCTAGGAAGACATACTTTGTATTTAGTTTATTCTTGGAGTGTGAGGGACAGAGCTAGGATTCCGACATTGGACTTTTGACATCCTGACTGTGACATTAGTTATTATGGTTGAGGCAGGCAAACCCTTCTTAGAGTTAGGGCAATATAGAGTTTTCTTGATATTTTTTTCACCCCCAACCCTCACCACACCTGTCAGCTCACAACAGAGCAGCCTGAGGCGCTGCACCTGTCAGACTCGCCACAAAAGGGCAGGTACGATGTTAAGAAGCCACAGAAGTGAGCCAGTTTCAGACATCAAGTGACACTGATACTACTTTGGAAGCGTTTTTGGGATTGTGTGTTTGTGATGCTTAGTCGGGGAGGGTTAGTTGTGTTGGTGGGGAGTTAATTGGGGGGTTAGTTGGGGAGGAAGTGGTGGGACACACGTTTCTTGTTGTTTTTCATGCAATAATAGACCCTCTCTTGCCTGCAGAATGTGTCCCTGCTTTGCAGGATGCCTCTGGGCCATGTACCGGTGACAGTGAACAATCCACCCATGCCCTGGTGCACATGCAATGTGGTGTTTGTGTTGATTCTTTAACTCACCCAATAGCCAGGTTCGCTGTCTACCGTAACGCGCCATGTACCCAGGCAGCATGCTATTGCAGAGGACCACAGAGTCATGTGTTGATACAGGGAAGTGTGTGATGCTCAGGTCCACATCACAGATGACCTGCACATTCATAGAGTGGTACAACTTTCCCTTTTGATACACCTCCTCTGTGGCGTGGGCAGCCACTAGCTCTATGTGTATGCAGTCTACTGCTCCCAATATATTAGGCATGCCCGCAAGGGCATGGAAGCAGACCTTGGAGGCGTTCACCTGTGCCTGTGTCGTTGGTAGGGTGATGTGCTGGGACACGACAAAGGAGGGCATCCAGGAACGGCACAAGCACAATTGAAAATGCTGGCTGGGAGATGCCATGCAGCTCCCAACTGTGTTTTGGAGTATGCCTGTGGCAAGAAAATGTAGCACAGACACAACCTTCAACAGGGAGGTATGGCAATCCGGATGCCAATGACGCTCTGGATGTCGTCCTGGATGAGGTCCACTATTGCAAAGATGATCTCCCTGTTCAGGCCGTAAAGTTTGTGGATCTGCCTATCAATCATGGACCTGGGTGTGGCCCATTTGTGGGGTATAGGTGCACGCCGCAGGGACACAACTTGCTGCCCATTTTTCCTCTGCATTCTCCTTCTCATCCTCCTCCTTCTCCTCCACTGCCTGTTGCCACTGTTGCACCTCCTGCTCATAGAGCTGCATCTCCATGTTGATGACTGTTGCTACGAGTGGCAGCATGGTTGTGTTGGAAGGTGTGTGTGGTCCTTTTCAGCAGTCCTTGTGCTCATTGTGTGCAACTGGGTCAATTGGGTGCACCTTTGGCCTGTTCCTCCACACCTGGGCCTGGTTACCGCCTGGTCCGCAGTGCCAGTGTTTCCAGCATGGCTTTCCCTGTGGCATTGGCATTTTTGTGCCAGTGTTTCTGTGAAATCCATGGTTGTAATGCCACCTTCTTTCTGTGGTGCCAGAGTTTCCAGTACTGATTCACGAGGGTGCCGCAGTTTGTTACCTGTGCTACCAGCAATGGTAGCACATCGTACAATGTTACCAGTACCATTGTTACTGGTTTTCGCTCTTACTGCTGCGGTCTGGAATGAGTGCTGATAATCAGAATTACCAGCACGTTGTTTTGGGACCGCCACACTTGTAATGAGGGTCATGATTTCTGACATGCAAAGCAGCAATGAAACGATAAGGAGAAGTGAGATTAAATGATGTAAGGGATTTCAATCAGGCACACACCCAAGTCTCGCCCAGCATGTAGTGCGCAAAGGAAACCCTTATTTATTTTTATCTATAAGTTCAATATTCTGAATGATATACCACTCATATCACACCCTTCTCAAAATACTCCCCCAGTCACACTGAACCAGGAATCAGGCTAGATTGTAATGGTAAATATTTATTTATGGATTGAGAATTTAAAACACAATATATTTTTAATAGGTAACAACTATCACCAAGGGGTGACAAGGACAATGAATAATATCTTTAATGCACTGTAAATTAGGTAATGAACACAGAAAGGATGCAGCAAAGAAAATAATACTTTTGGATTGGTTCGGAACAGATAGCACTGTTGTTAGAGGTTCCCCCTGCAACACCCCTCGACCCACCAATAGGCAATTTAAATAGATGTGAGGAGAGAGCAGGTACTCAGGAATAATACAGACCAAACAGAATATCACTCCCACCTTCCCCTCTTAAACACAAGAAAAAAACGGATTTGACTTTTCAACTGTCAGAATGGCTTTCAAACTGGCTGAGCAAAAACACTAAATGTGGTCAAAAATGCTAAAATTATTATACATTTCCACGGGAGCCGCTTTGAACAGATGTAAGCAATCAAAAGCAATGAATTAATCAAAAGAAAACAATTGGAATCTCAAAGAAAAAGTGGGAAATAATTTAAAGACAATACACATGTGTAAAACTTTTGCAGAATGTAAATTCGCGGCAAACTTTTACTATGCGATTTTTGATGAAAACGGGTCAACTACTGTTTCGCAATGCGGTTATGGGTTGTGGATGTAGCTAAGGATGTTAGGTATCAGTGGGAGTTGAAATTTCGTTTCTATCTTTAAAGCTGGGGGAGTTATGGAGGCTTTAGTGGGAGGTGTTTTTCGAAAATAAAGAGATGAATTTGGACAAGAACTTCAGTTTAAAACCAGAAACTATGGATATGCTTTTACTCAAGCCTAGAGCATGCGGCTAGACAACCAGGTTGGGACAAAGTAAGCTCTGAGACTGATTCATGACAGATCCCCAGTGCCTTCCCCGGCGGAACTAGTCCAACCACTCGAAGTGGGATTTTTGGATCAGAGTTACACAAATAAAAATGACTATGAAAATGACGCTTTAGCAAATAGACAGAAAAAGATAGAACTAAAGATTTTGACACTGTCACTGGTTATGAAAGTAAGGATAGTTCAGATATTAGGGTGGAACAATATAAGGCAAGGTATACAATAGTTCTCTTGCGTCCTGTTAATACTCACAATCCACTGGGATTTAAGATTTTTGGCCCATCAAGATTCTGGTCAATGGATCGGGTCTATCAGGGAAGGACACCACATCAGCTAGAATCAGTTAGGCTGGTCACCGGAACTGCACGGGATCTGCCCTTCTTGTTTCTGGATATTTCAGATCAGCGGGATCGCGAGTTCATCAGGCAAGCGTTATGGTAGCAAGCCAGATAGTTTCAGGATGCTTCCCCACACCACAGCGCTTCACTGGGTTGTAAGGATTAGTTGAGGATTAATTGAGGATTGAGGCCTAGCTGAAAATGGTTCAGCTACTGATTGGCCTGGTGATTGGCATCTAGATCTGGAAGGATGTTAAAGGCTGGATGTTGAATACTTGATCAGAGTGCTTTGCTGGAATCAGAAGAGAGAGTGTTCCTGTGTGTTGTCAACTGTCTCTATTTATCCTTTCAAATGACAAAAATGGGTGTATGGGCCGGCTTAACTAAACTCGCCCCTCTGAACTGGGATTGGATCAGAGCCTCATCTCCGCCTTGCATCCGAGTGAATGGATCAAAGACAGATGATGTCAAGTTTATGGTTTAGTTCTTACAATCCTTAGAAACTTCCCCTAGCCACTAGTATCAAAATCGGATTTTGTCCTAAATACATATTTATACATTTGTAACCTCTACGAAAATCACATACAAGGATTACATATTTTATGCAGTTGCTGTTCATCAGAATCCCACAGTTGTGAGACCTTGTTTTGCCTTTTTGCAGCATTTTGTCCATTTCGCCATGAACACATTTTCCAAACTTTCTCCAAATTTCCACAAATATGCTTGTTTACCATAGGAATGTGTGTGCAAAGTTTAACAATTCTAGCATAAATGCAGTTCCCATAAAACCACATATATTACCATTCCTGTTCAGAATATGCTACACAGTTCTACCACGTTTTGAAATATAGGGCCAAAAATTAGATTAACAAATCTGCCCTTTTGATATTTTTCACCACTTCTGATAGCGAGTTTATAAGTCTCTAAAAAATGTTCATTACATATTATTTTTTATTTTTTTATTGTTTAAAACATATAGAGGAAACGCAAACTCCTCCCTTTCCCCCACCCCCGCCCTCTCCCACCCCCCACCGCTCTGGAAATTCATTGTCCATCGTTCTTTTTTTGGATCGCTTATGCCAGAAATATGTCCAAAATTCGTATTCTGTGTGGGCACCATTGCTCCTTGTAATCTGATTGGAGATAATCTAACACCCCGCCCCACTCCTTCGCCAAGGGCCCGCTTACCCGCTGCATATTATGGGCAATTATTTCCATTGCCACCAGATTCCACACCTTCTGTAGCCAACCAAATACCAACGGGGGTCCCTTTGTCTCCAATTCTGGCCAATTGCTGCCCATGCAGCAATCACCAGGCACATGAGGTTCCTCCATTCTACTTTCGTTAGTTTCCTTGGAGACTGGTCTTTTATCCCACATAACCACACACTCTTGCCTACCTGGCCCACGCTACGATACATTCCCAGAATTGGTTTTTTAACTTCAGCCCAAAACCCCTGAATTCCATGGCAGTCCCACCAAATGTGCCTCCAGTTGCCCTCCCCCTTGCCACATCTCCAACATATTTTGGAAGTGTGCGGGTACATCGAGTTTAGTCTCTCTGGTGTATAATGCAACTGGGTTACAATTTTCACCCACATTTCTTTCATTTGGACCGAACGGGCCAGCTTAGGAATACCCTTCAACAATTACTCCCACTGCTGTTTACTAATGGGTTCTCCCAAGGTTTTCCCCCATTTCTGCATATAACTCCACTTTATGTCCTCTTTTTGCACATTGATAAACTTATACAGTGAGAAGACAAGCTTGTTGGCCCCTGAATTCATCAGCGTGAATTTTTTTTCGAATGGGGTGCGATCCCTCGTGGCTGCTTTTTTAATAGATGGGTTTGCGAGCCAATGCCTTAATTGCTCATATTTGTATCTGTCCATTTCTTTGAGATTCATAAGAGATGTGCAGGCCTCAAACGTTCCAATTTCCTGGTCTTGTATCATTTCCCCTATTTTCGTGTAACCCGCAGCTTTTCATTTGCTGTATGCCCCTTTTTCCATTTCCGGTGGGAATTCTGGGTTCCCAAACATAGGGGTGAAGGGGATGAGTTCTTCTGATAAGATGCCCTTCCTTACTTGCTCATCCCATGCCTCGAGTGGAGATCTCATGACTTCGCTAATTCACAAATTGGGATGTCTATGTTGTTTCTTTGTCCATAATGTCCCCACCAATGGAGATCTAGCCACCGCCCTATCCTGTGCCACCCATATTTTACCCGGGTCCCCTCCCATCCATTCCTTCAAGACCCATAGTTGCACCGCTTGATAGTATTTATAAAAATGAGGGAGAGACATTCCCCCCTCCTGCATTGGAGCCGTTAGGACTCCTCTGGCTATCCTTGGGGGTTTCTTTCGCCATATGAATGATGAAATTACCTTTGTTAGAGTTTTGATGAAGGAATTGGGGATTCTTATTGGGATAGCCTGAAAATAGTAGATCAGTTTCGGCAGAACCGCCATTTTTACCGCTACCTTGCATCCCCACCATGAGATCGTTAGAGGGTTCCACCGTCGTATATCCATTTTAATTTTCTCCAGCATTTCCGGATAATTTTCTCCATATAATTGGTCTAGTCTGTCCGTGAGGGTTATACCTAAGAAATGTATCCCTTTTTCTGCTATTTTTAGATTCAGGGAGGTCGCCTTATCCTTTATTTTGCCTTTGTTCCGTGCTAGGATTAATATTTCTGACTTGTTACGGTTGATTTTTAACCCAGAGATAGCCCCAAATTGGTCTAGTTC
Source organism: Ambystoma mexicanum (assembly GCF_040938575.1). Taxonomy (NCBI): domain Eukaryota; kingdom Metazoa; phylum Chordata; class Amphibia; order Caudata; family Ambystomatidae; genus Ambystoma; species Ambystoma mexicanum. The sequence continues at coordinate 385,567,277 of NC_090925.1, forward strand.
TTGTATCACTTCGGGAAGGTTACGCGCTGAGTCTGTAAGGGTAACCAACATGTCATCCGCGTAAGCTATTACCTTGTGCTGGATCCCCGCCATTCCTATCCCTGTTAGGGAGGGAGTCTCTCTGATTCTGATTAGCAGCGGTTCTAAGAAAATGGCATATAGTAGGGGGGACAGTGGGCAGCCTTGTTTGGTGCCCCTTGTTATCTGCAATCTGCCCCTAATTTCCCCGTTGATGGCTATTCTGAAGGATGGAGTTTTGTAGTTGGCCTTAATCATATTCACAAACTGTTCCCCAAAACCCATGTGTTTTAGCGTTAGAAACAGCTGTGACCATTCCACCCGGTCGAACGCTTTCTCGGCATCTAATGCCAATAGAGCTGCCAGGGTCTTCATTACATATTCTTAGCAGCAAATGGTCAGCCTTTTGTCTGTCTCTGGAGACAAGGAGCAGCCCCCACCTTTGGGATTTCCTTCTGCAAGCCTAGTTTACCTCTTCACACATCCATTTTCCGGCCTGGAGAATCTGCCATTGTTCAGTCCTTGGTAGCAGACAAAAGTCTGGCCTACCCCACAATTATTATGTGTCAGTGAGCATCTTCTGAGATCAATGCCCTCCCCGTGGGTGGAAACCAGTTTTTCAACCTCTTGCAGGCCCAGCCAGCCTAAGTTAATTTTTAATTTCTTGACTTCAAATCCAGCATAAAACAAACTTGTTGCATCAGATGACATAGCTAAATTACATTCTTGGGTTTAAACCTGTGGGATCAAAACAACTGAGATCTGTGTTCCTTTCAGCAACAGTCCTTTTATATTTGCTAATCTGGCAGATCTTTAGTTTTAGACAACTTTAAAGTTTAATCAGGAGAGCCCATTTGAAAAGGGCTGTCACTCACAGGTAGCCCAGTGTGGCTGCACACACATTTTTGACAGGAATTGTCACTCACAGGCAATCCAGTTTTGCTGAGAAAATGTTTTGCTCTTAACATTTCAGGAATTTGTAAATTCACATTGCTTCATTAGATTAACTGAATTTTAGCACCAAGCAAGATTTTGAGTGTTGGAAAGTGTTATGTACAGGCATTTTGAAGTTTCAGCAGCAAAGTAAATGTCATTTACAGACAAATTTTGGAATTTTGCTTGCAAAGCGCTGCTTCTCCCTCTGTACTCCATGTTTACTTGTCATGGAGCCCACTGGTACTTTTTCTGCAGCGTATACTCTGTTCCACCACACATGCACCATGAGTGGCAGGTTGTGCAGCCATCTTTTTGTGGGTTGAAAAAACGCGGTTTTGGAGGTTTTTGGCGCGCACGAGGGTTTTGCTGCCATTTAGCTGTTTCTTGCACCAAAGATAGCAGAGTGAGGCTGCATAGTATAGCAGAGTGGGTCAATACATCCCACAATGAGGTAGATCAAAATGCATACAAGCGTCAAACTGTCTTATGTTCCTTTTCAGTAACCTCGCAAGCTCGATTCCTCTGGTATTCTCCCCTCTACATCTCTGTCTGGTGCCAGGGGAAAAAAAGCCTTTGTGGTCCCTACTGCACGCTTTTCAGTCAATCACCCATCAGATGTCAGTGGTACAAGGTGACTGCTCGGGGGGTGCAGGAGCTGCAAATCCTATATAGTCTGCACGGCTTCCAGGTTTGGCTGATTCCAACTAATTATAGGATACAGTCCATTTCTATAGGGCCTGTGCCTTTGATGTGATGGTGTAATGAAAACAAACCGCAGAAAACTGGGCAAGCCAACGTACTCTCCCTATAAGACATTCAAGGCCAGTTCATTGGTATCATTCCCAGAAGCAATGTTTAAGTAAAATATCTTGGCAAAGCTATATATCTTCTGCCTTGAGCGGAGAGCTGAATAGCTCAGTGGGTTTCTCTACTGACGGCTAAGAATCATAAACACACAGATATATTTCACGCATCTTTTTTACTTCAAAACATAATGCGTTTTCTCACGTGACAGCTGCTGGTCATATCTGGTCTACTACAATCCACCCCTAGACGAGGGAAATAGCTCTCAGTGTTCGCTTATTAGTAAGTTCATAACAATAGCTGCAGCTCTAGATATGTCATAAGAGTGATACTGACTATTGGTCCAGGTTTCATAAGTATTCGTACAATATAAACACGTGAGGTTGAATCCATAGTCTGTGCCATTCATCACAATTTCATTCCCCAAAATCTCATACACGCCTCTGACATGTGTTACTGGCAACATGTGGCCAGTTATATGCCACTTCATACCTAAGGCTTTAGTGCGCTGAGGTTGATCTGAAATAACAGTTGTGGTTATACATTTTGCAGATTTGTTCTGAGCATCACATAAATTCATAGTGTCCTCATGAGCACAGGTCATCCAGAGATTCCACTCCACCTTACATTATATGGTACTCCATTATGTACAATAAAGGCCTGTATTTGACACGGGAAGGCACACAAGATAACGAGTCCTGGTGGTCATCATTATGCACGAGGAGTAAGCCTGCAGGCGGGAACATAAATGGGATTGTCAGTACCATGTAACAACACAAGTACTCACCACCCCTTGACTTATAACCTCCCCAGGTTCTGCCTTCTTTCCTGGATGGAAACCCACAGTTTCTTTCCTGTACTTCCAAAACCTTTGGCACCCTTGTTTGTGCTATTAGGAGCGGCACTGCATTCTAATACCTGTGGTACTGATGCTTTTTCACTGACCAATTGTGCAATACAGTCATACATTTCAATGGGCAGATCAGCTGGTCCTGCATTGTGCAAAAGCACATTAATCTGTTCAATGTAATCTGGGTCAATCACTCCTCTGAGCACTATCAGTCCTTTTGCAGCCAGGCTTGATTGTGCTGCAACTATGCCATACGTTCTTTTCTGCAGCTTTATGGCAATTACTGTCTGATTGATAGCAATGTTTCCTTTCTGCACACTGTGTTTACGCCGCAAAAAGACCCAACCCAATGCTTCCTTCAGTTGCTTGCAAGGGTAATGTCCATCATTTTCCAGACTATTATAGTGGACGATTCTTCAATCGCTTTCCTTGCCATTCTAAGGAATGGTGTCTGCTGTCCCATACATTGATTGTTCAGATTAAACAAAGCTTGTAAGAGATGCTTAGCCTACCCTCTCAGTCTCTGTGCAGGAGCGAGCACTGTTATCTGCTCTTTGATTAGGCCATTTAGTCTCTCCGCCAATTCCGAGGCTTAGAGATGACAACATAGTTGCAACGTCCATTGTATACCTTGTTCTTGGGCCAGTCTTGCACAGCATTGCTTGTGAAATGAGTACCTCTGCCACTTTGTATCTCATCACTAACACCGTAATGATAAATGAGGCAATCCACTCCTTGCAGAGTGGGTTTCTGGTCAACTGTCTTTATATGGAACCCTAGCACAAGGCCAGAGTATCAACCATGACCAGAACATACTGCTTTCCTCCATCAGGTGGAAGCAGTCCGATGTAGTCTACTTTCCAGACTGCGGCTGCTCTGGTTCCCCTCTTTAAGCACCCATGTGGTTTGCTCTCTAGAGGGAACGTCTTCACTTCTGCACACACTGGACAGGTACTCACAGCTTGCTTTGCTTGGTCTTTTGTGATAGGTAGCTGTCGCATGTGGGCCCATTCGAATGTTGCATGCTGTTCCAGATGCCATTCTGTCATATGTGCCCAACCTAACACCCACAGAAGACTTTACAAAGATACTTCTTTGAAAAAAGCACTCTACATTCCAAAATGGCATTACAAAATTACATCCATTCATTTTTATGTTTTTATTATATCACAAATGTAAAAATACAACCTAATCTCATGTGCCCAATCTGCCATTGTTTTTGAGACAGTTGGATCTTCTGTCATCTGCACAATGCGCATGCAAGTCATCTGGTCTACGTCATTGTTAAACAATGCAGCTAGGGAAGTCTCAACAGGCATGTGGGCATCCACATGTCCAATCGTGAGGTGACTTTTCTCTCCCTTTGTCCATATTCTTTCCCAAATTTCCAGTCCTCCCCAGATGGGGGAATTATTTACTGTCCACTGTTATTTTCACCAAGTCAGAGCCCACTTCGTTAACCCCTGGTATACACCCGAGTTGTTGGTGTTGATGTACACTGTTTCACCTTCTGAAACTTGTTGAATGACAGTGACTACTGCTTGCAGCTCTGCATACTGACTAGAACCACAGGATCCTTCTCTCAGCAGCAAGATTTCATGGTGCGGCTGGAATGTGACAGCTTGCCACCACCTTTTTCCTTCACCAAACTTGGTTGTTCCATCAGTAAACCAAGCTTTCATTCTTTCAGCTTCAGGTAATGTATCATAGGCGGTGTAGGTTTGAATGGAGATTCTGCCACACTGGCAGGGGATGTGTCTTACTGCGCAGTTTCATACTTTACTGCTTTGAGCATGTTCTCTTGCAGACAAGACACCTCATTTGGACCTGGCTTTGCTCTCTGTTGCAGATATCACTTCCACTTTGCGATTATGGCTTCTTATGCTCAACTGACTTTGGTCCCAGCACCCCCTTCTCAAACCCAACTCATGAGGGGTATCTGAGTCATGAGCGGGACAGGGTGCTCTCTGGTGACTCTTGCTGTCTGCACGAGAGCTCAGTATACTGCCGCGAGTTGTTTCTCTGGAGTGTATTTGGTCATTGATTTAGTTAGTTTTCAAGACCAGAACCCTGGTGGCACCCTTTTTCTGCCCTGTCGTTGCCACAGACTAAACACTGCTCCAACATCATGTAGCATAACTTCCAGTTCAAATGGAACATCAAGGACTAAGAGCTGTAACAAATCCCTTGGTGTTGTCACTTCTCCCTGGGAGGGGGACTCTTCCCATGGGGCCAGAGAGGTGAGGCCACCATTCAGTAGTCCCCCTGGTGGTGGTGCTCAGCAGGAGTATCCCATAGGAGGGAACCACCTCTACGGGAGAAGGCAAGACTATTAAGGGAGAATGCGGTATGTCAACCACCATTATTCACCACCCAACACAGACAGGGCCCAAACACCCACATCCTCTGTCTCCTCTTTCTTCGGTTAGTTACTTCATCCATAGTAGCCCTGTCTATAAGACAGACAATACTGTGACAAGGAAGAGTGAGGAAAGTATGGGAGTAGATGGCTCCACAAATAATGACACAAAGAAGAGCAGGGCAATGAAGAGCCCTACACGGGACCAAGACAAACATACTAGCTATCCGGGATTCAAGAGACGACTAACCATAACAACTGATGAAGGACTTGCCTCAGAGTCAGTCCTGCCCCAAAGGAGCATCGAGCTGGGAAGCGAGGCCACGCAGAGGGGATGCGCTGGAGACCCAGACACCTGGAAAAGGAGGATGGTGTCTGAAAAAGGAGGAAGAGAGCCTAAACTCACCTGAAGGATGGGAAACCCGACGTCCAGTGGTTGGAAGGAAGTAAACCGAGTTGTCCAAGGGAGACCCGTGTGTGGGGAGAAACCAATGTGGCAGAGCCACCGAAAACCAAGAGCAGACCATAAGAGCAAGGGGGAACCCCGAGAAGCTTGTCAGTTTTGCAGAGGACGTGAACCCTCGCGTATCAAGTTAGAAGGTACATAGAGGGGGATGGGGAAGGCACGGGGCACTCCTAGAGGCTGCGGTCGGGAGGAAGTGCAGAACCCTCTTCCTCATCCCAGTGTGACAGAGCAGAGATCGAAAAAAACAGACATATTGGGTGAGAGAGCACCCTAGAGAAACCAGAAGAGAGACACATGTATGGGACCCGTATGTTGAGAGAATTGGAGAATTATACATGCAAGAGAATGCCTGGTGATAGTGAACCAGGCCTGATTAAGTAGACATTATAAACCTGAGAAGGGGGTCTGGGACCCACATAATGATGAGAAAAGACGACCAGGGAGAGAGAGAGATAATCTTTGGCAAAAGTCAAAAGAAGACCAGGCGAAAAGAGAAATATCCTTTGGTAAAAGTTAAGAGAAGACCAGGGGAAGATAGAAATATCCTTTGGCAAATGTCAAGGGAAGACCAGAGGAGGGAAGATATATCCCCTGGTAAAGACACCATTGAGATTATTGAAGGAGAGCTTAAGAAAGGCCTGCAGAACCTTCCACCAACTTTGTTGAACTGTAAAGAATTGCATGAGAAGGCCTGGGGAAGGGAGAAACGTCCCCCACCTGTGTTGAAAGACTTTAAAGAGTCGCCTAAGAAGGCTAGGGAAAGGGAAATACCCCTTTCACCCTCTGTGTAGAACTATACAGAAAAGCCTAAGTGAGAGCCAGGGGAAGGAGGACATTTCCCCCATCATTGACAAACTTCCTTAACCCATTCAGAAGGAGGGAGTCACCCTTCTGGAATCAGGATGTAACCTATTCTGTAGTTTTCTTTTGAAGTGTAATGGGCGTAAATAGGTTTGCAACACAGGACAGTGGACTATTTGATTTTGACAGACGTTCTTACATCATCCTTATTTGAGGCAGGGAAACCCCTCTTAGTTATAGGGACAGATGGGGTTGTTCCTTATTTTTCTGTTAAATAAATGTTTATGCCAACAAGCATGCCACCTTTGTGTCCTAGGCCTACTTCTGCATACTTACAAGGCCCAAGTTCAAAAAGTTCTCTAAAGCCTCTTTCGCTTGCAGGAAGGTTTTTTGCGCATCAAGTCCCCTCTGAAATTCACTTTTCTTCCTGGCCACCTTGTAAATGGGCTTCAAGATGAGACTCAAAGGAAGAATTGGATTGTGCCAGAACCCCATAAGCCCTATAAACCTCTGTGTTTCTGTTTTGTTTCTAGGTGGAGCCAGCTGATGTACCATATTGATTATAGTCAGGGGAATTCTGTTTACAAGTCCTGACCATATGTCCCCCAGAAATGTCACTTCTTTGCATGGGCCCTCTATCATCTTTCCGTTAATAGTCCACCCCCTTTCCTGCATGTGTGTAATCAATATCTCTAGAGCCTGCTCCACAATCTCATTTGTCTCTCCTGTGAGCATAATATCATCAATGTAGTAGCACATTTTCACGTTCTCCAATTTCAACATGGGATGGCCCTGGATGATGAACTTCCTCCATGGAGCCAGCAGGTGATGCCAGTCCCCTCTAAAGACCACCTTTCAAAGCCTTTCGACAATACTCCTGTGTGGCCGTGTCTGGTCGTGTGAGGCTGTATGCTGTCTACAACAATAAGGTACTATGTTACTTGCTTGCCTTCTGCCACATTTAAATCATATGTGCCTCGAGTATTTGAGTTGATAATCTAGGAGTCACACCAGATTGTACAAAAATATTTAGAGATCCTGAGAGATCTGTACCTCACTCTAAAGGATAAAACCCTGAGGTTTCATTTATAATTTATGTATTTGTAAATGTTCTTCTCTATTTTTTAGAATTTTGTGTTATGTCATTGTCATATTTGTATATGCTCTTAGAGATTTCTGTTGGTGTTTCTTATGAATAAATATGCATTTCTTCTCATATAAGAGATTTTTTACCTCTAAATCCTAATAAAGAATTTTTCATAATTGATTTATAGGTTTTTTTGAAAGGGAAACTGTTAATAAAGTCTGTTTTTCTACCTTTCCATTTATATTCGAGTATTGCCACCTGATTTATTGATTGTCTCCTCCCCCTTCCTACCGCGCTGTGCCGTAATGCTGAACCCATCCCTCACCCAAAATCCATCCCATGCTTACACTGCGCCACCTGCGGTGCTCATTGGGAATTCCATGGCAGTTCTAATGTGGCCACTTGCGAAGTGCTCCTCGCCCCCCTCTCAGTCCTCATGCGAGTTCCCTGCTCCAGCCTCACCCAATTTAGCAAAACCCCGCTCAAAAATACCTAACTAACCACCCGGTTGGCCATACACCAGGGTCACATTCCACCAACCCGCACCGCACCGCACCTGCCTCCACACACTCAATCAAAAGTTGACCTGCCCACTGTCCTCACTACGTCCAGGCCGAGACCTAGTCAAGAGGCCATGCCCTGCAATGCAGAATCCTTCATTCCATTTCACCCACTGTTACACTTCAAAGCTTCTGGCAGACATGAACCTGCAGGTCCTCACCCAGGCCACCATGCAACCTTGTCTGGGCCCTGAAAGACGCAATCGTCTCTCAGCATGCACACGCCCCCACCCTATAGCAATTCCTGTTTAACACACACTGATAAGAGTACACATTCTTCAGTATTCCCTTCTATTGTTTGACTGCAACTTTTCCTTGAATTAAAACCCATTCCTTAATACCTGCAGAATTACCCCCTTCCTTGGTGGCTGGTTATATTGGTACAACTGATCTCCTTGGAAGTCCCTGCAATCCTACCTCAGGTTGGTGTTTTTGGCTATTTCATGTATCTGTCTTCCCATTGTATGATACAAGTGTTAACCACTCGCCTTTTCCATACAGCCATCAGGGTTTCTAGTGTGTCCATAACATCTTTCAACCCATTGGTTTCTCAGTCTTTCCTGTTGGACCCCTGAGAATCACATTGGAGGAAGAACTTGCTACTTCACGACGAGTTCAACAGTACTCAATTTGTCTAGGATTCTGATAACATTGTATCCATTGTGTCAATACTTGTGTGATACCATGCCTTCCCTACACTACTTAATTGCACTTCTCCCACTGATCTGCCCTGCGCTGGTCCCAGCAAAGCTAGCAAAGCTTCCTTCATATGGCCAGGGGCATTTCTCAACACGTGTTCCCTCATTCCTGATTTGAACACCTCTACATCGGGACCCTGGTTATTTCCAGCAGCAGAACATGCAGCCAGCATGCCCATTTCCCTCAGCTGTAACGTGGCCTCTGTGAAACATTTCTGTGGTCCCCCAAGTCTCTTCCAAATCGATAGTGGTCTGGTATATTGTTAGCAACCATTCTACCAAAGAGCATGCATTTCTATTTCCCTGCCCCTCTCTGAATATCCGTCCCAATGTTACATGACAAGTAACCAAATCCATTTTCAACAGTTCCTCTGGAATCCGTAGCAGGTCTTGTTCCAGCTTTGTCACTGCTTGCTTCGCGGCTTCCCATAGCTCCGGCTTGCCAAGACATGTCCACAGAGGCTCACCTCTGTGTATTGTGGATTCTCCTCCCTCCGTAGGAGTCTCTCAAGGCGCAGGTCTCTCTGCATACACAATTCTGACTGTTTAAATACGTCATTACAGTTGAAAAGTTGTGTTGCCTTCCTTGATGGTGGCGTTCAGCTGTAATCCAGCATTACCTGAAGACAACAGGGTGAAAGGAGGAACACTGGTATTTGTAGTTAAAATCTGAGAACATATAGGCTTTTCAAGTCCCATGTATGTGGATAATGTAGTCCGTTAAGCGAGGTACTCATTGGACTGGGAGTCCTTGTCCCCAACAGGGGAGTCACTCCCAGTGATGTCCCACTTCACTGATGCCTGGGGTGGGTCTTGCAATGCGGGCTCACTTCCCTAGCCTCACAGGGGGTAGCTCCCCTCTGGGTAGAAAGGACGAATTACCCATACGCGTCACACATTGCAAACTGTCACAAACAGACTCTGGTAGGTCTAGGACAACAATCTGCGGGGAGCGCTGGATCCAATTTAGATCTCAGATTAGCGAAGCTAATAAGTCGAAGGCAGGGAATAGAAGGAGGATGGCAAGATCAGCAGAAGGGGATGAAAGAAGACAGGGAAAACAACAGGAAACACACTGGTAAGAGGAACTTGGAAAACAGATTTACATGGAATGGAAAAAGTGTCTGCCACAGCAGCTGATGTGTTGCAACGTAGAGCGGTATAATCCGGTCCTTAGCTATAGGCACCATATCATAGGTGTACATAGCGCCGACAATAGTCAAGAAGACCAGGCTACTACTTGTGTTTGCACCAGGAGGCGTAACGGGAGCGCAGCATTCTCTTGTATCGAAGGATCCTGACATCATATGTCTTTGCTGAAAACCCATCTTCTAACATTGATCCTTATCGCCCAACTTTATTCATGAGAGCAGTGGGTCTGGAGCAGCATACTTTAGAGAAGTGGTTACATTTATTGCATCTTCAGCATGCAAACCCCAATCGTTGGCCATTCTTGTAGATCATGTGGGCTGCCTCCGCAGTGGGTGCACATGCATCCGGTTGCCTGAGTTTAATTTTCTTGATCAGGGCGTTTCCTTCCATGATTGGTTCTTGTTCGAATTAGGGTGTTGGTTGGTTTTCTCTTTTGCCGTACTGCATTCATTTGTTTGACAGCGTGTGCTCTCTTAGCCATATGTGTCCATTGTGTTGGACCTGGCATCCACTATGTCATGATTCCTAGTCATTTCTAGTATTTTCTGCAGGGAGATGCATCACTCTCATAGAATATTTGGTTGTAGCTGCACTGATGCACAAACCTTAATTATCAGGACCACCATTTCCTCATTGGTGTCCGTTAGTTCACACAAGCTTGCAAGATGTTGTAACCTTGCATGAAATTCATCTAGAAACTCAACCCCTTGTTCTTGGGATTGTTTGAGGTTGACTTGCTCCTAATCTGGGTTTATATGAGGTTTAAAATAAGCCGAGAATGAACCTCTGATGGCTGTATAGTAATTTGCAGCCAGAGTGTTGGGTAGCAAGTTTAACAGTTCATGAAATCTGTCACCGACCAGATGTAATAGTGTGGATCTTTTGACTTCTGGATCAATCTCACAGACAGCCTTGAAGTAGTTGTTTAATCGCCCAGACATAAAATCCACCTTGGGCCTCTGGATGATGGATCTTTCGCCATATCAAAATGAGGCTGGGGTGGTAGACTGGTGCCAGTTGGTCTTACTGTTTCAGCTGGTGCTGCCATGCCTGCGCCATGGGCGCATACATTGGCGATCAATATGGACAAATTGTTATTCATTTATCTACAGAAAACTCTTGGATCACCCGCTATTCACTTTTTGGACCTTATTTCCCATTTGCAAGACTTTGGTGCTTTTTTATTTTTCCCAAAAAAACTACACTTACCACAATGCACTTGGCTATAACCATCTATTCCTGGCTATTCCTATTTTTCGTCATCAGAACTACAATCCCCAGAAGCCCTAGGGATTTGCTCTGCTTCCACCAGCTCAGGAACAGAGAGGGAGGTGGCCGATTTTCTGCAGGTGTGCTGAGCCAGGTGCAACCAATTAGCCTGCCTCTGTGCTGGGCTGGGTGGTATAAAAGCTGCTGCCTGCAGGAGCTCAGTCTCTTGCATTGAGAGTCCTTCCGGCACCTTTTTGCTTCGAGCTACAAACTTTGTATGCTGTTTCCTGCTTACACCTGCCTTTGTTCCAGTGCCCTGGCAGGCTCCAGCCTTGCAGCCGATCACGCTCTGCTGCTTTCTACCTTCCTTCCTGGGCCTTTTGGGCTCCCCGCCTCAGCCCTGCTCCTCTGGGCGTCCTGCCTTGCAGTCTGCTACACCCTGCTGCCTACAGCCCTAGCCTTTTGGCCTCCCTGCCTCAGCCCTGCTCCATCGAGCGTCCTGCCTTGCAGTCTGCTATACCCTGCTGCCTGCAGCCCTAGCCTTTTGGGCTCCCTGCCTCAGCCCTGCTCTTCCAGGCTCCTGAATTGCAGCCGATCACGCTCCGCTGCTACCTTCCGCCATTGCCTCCCAGGCTTCTGCCTTACAGCAGATCACGCTCCACTGCCTTCAGCCTATAGTCTTCGTCCGCTGGGTTTCCAGTCTAGCAGCCTTCTACAGTCCTCCTGCACCCTTCTACAGTCAGCGGCCCTACTCCTCTGGGCTCACTCCTTGCTGCCCGGCCCTTCTGGGCTCCTTGCCGTGTAGCCTGCTTCACTCCGCTGCCCTAAGCCCTATCCCTCGGGGCTTCCTTCCTTACAGCCCTGCTCCTTTTGGGCTTGCCCATTGCTTCCCTGCTTTCCTGAGCTTTCTACCTTGTACCCTACCGTCCTCTGCTATCCACATCAGTTTACCTTCATTATTTACTTTCAGTTATTACAGTTCCTCTGTTTCCTGACTGCTGCTCCCTTGCTTTCTTCCTTGTTTTCAACCCTCACTTCTTTCTCCCTATCCAATCTTGTTATATGGCTTTCCCTTCATTTCCTTCTGCTAGTTTGCTATTCAACTTCCTTTTCCGTGGATTTATCTGTTAGTGTCTTCTCTTGTACTGTTTGTAAACCCCTTGTACAGAGCTTCTCTGTTGGTTTCCGTCAGGCAACCTCTGCCCCTTCCCTTGTATCGTTTCTGCGTTACAGACACCCTTAGCTGTTGTTCCAAGCTATGAGCAAACAGCATGGGCCTCTGTTATAGCAAACCGTGCAGAAGGCTAGAGTTTTCCTAAGGTTCGTGGAATACTCTTTTCCTATATCTGCATACACCCCAAGAGGGAATTAATTCTGTACCTTTTGCCTTGCTACTCTTGCCTACTCTTCGTTCACTTTCCTTTCAGCTGTTTGTGTACTTATCTGTCCACTTTACTTTGGCACAACCACCCAAACCCTTCCTGGGTGTCCTGTGCCACTCTTAGTAGAGTGCCATCCCTGACAGGTGCTGCAGCCCTTGTCCCTGGAGCAGACATATTGGCTCTGATTTATTTGAACATCGCACCTATTACTAGTTACTTGTTTTGTTTCAGGTGCAGTGGCTGATGCATACCTTATGTTGGATATCAGAACATGCCCTATGTTTTATAATAATTGTGTCACGGTAGTGGATGTGGTATTTTTATGAGTTTTCCACTCAGTCTTCATGTGAATTACATGTGTCGTTGGTGGAATGCGTGGATGCACATCAGAGTTTTCATGTTCCGCTGTGTAGCTCTGAAGTAAGCATCGTGCTTGTAAGTATGGGGTGGGTGAGATCCTATTTTTGTCACCAATTGTTGTGTGCTGCTGCTGGGCCGAGCACACCAATTAGGGAAACTGTAAGGAAGGCATGCTATCAACAGTAACACACACAAGTGACCACAGTTCAAGGGTGTTTATTGAACTTACACAAAGGTGTGATAAACGTCTATCTAAACCTAAATCTACAGATGGGAGCAAGCTATGACCATCAAGCAAAGTACACACTCTGGCTTCTGTGGCACAAGGATACAGTTCCGTTTTCCCAGTTCAGGACCTTCTGTGTCCGAGTCTCTTTACTTCTCGCAAGTCTCGACGCAGAGTGCCTGCTGTACCAAAACAACACGCAAACGTTCTCTTCAGTATTCAATGTGGGTGTTCACCCTGAATCCACCACAACCTGGCTCTGATCCTTTTCAAAGACAAAAAGTTCATCGTGGGATCCCCGTCTTCCAGGATCAGATCCTTTTCAAAACAAGGTTCAGAGAATTATTTTTCGGGTTACTGTCGTTCACCCTGGATCCCCCTCTGCTGGGTTTAGATCCCTTTCTTTTGTTGAATTAGTCTCCGTCAGCCGGGCGCGGACAAATTGTGACGTACATTAAACTAACAAAGACTGTCGAATGTGCACAGATTTTAGCTTGATCTGGTGCATGACTACTTCAATCTCAATATTTCTTTCTCTCACACTCAGCATCAGTTGGATACCTAACAGAGACTTTCAAATGAGCACCCACATGGCGCAGGACCTCTCTGTGTATGCTATCTTCGCTTGGTCTCCCAAAGTTCTGAAACAGAAACAGCTTTGAAAGGACCGTCATCTTGATATAATTCAAACGTGCCATCCACGAGGGCCCGAGCCTTCCCCAACACTGCAAGTCAACATGTATCTTGCACCAGTACGGAAAATAATTATTTTCAAGCAAATCACTGGCGCCTCTCGTAATCTGAATCCTCAGGTAGCAGAATCCCTCCTGTTGCGTCGTGAATCCGCTATCACTCAAGTTCCTATCCTCTTGACTCCAATTCCCAGCTACGAATGTCACACTTCTTGAGGTTAACCTTGAAGCCCGATAATTCCCCATACTCTTCCGCTCCCGTCCCTCCATACTGCATACTGCATGGGCGTCCCTTCCAAGGGATGGGAGACAGAACCTTTTTCACCAGAAAAAAACCTTCTTCCCCTTTAAATTTAGAGGTGGGTGTGGCCCTGGGAGCATGCGCTACCCTGACTCTGCCCTCTGGCGTTTAGAGGTGGGTGTGGCCCTGGGAGCATGCGCTACCCTGACTCTGCCCTCTGGCGCCACACCTCAGTCCCCTTTTCCGCGTCAACGGGAACAGGAGGAATTCAACAGCGCTCCTGGGTTTGGTTTCGGCCATGTAATTCCACGCACAGATACTTCTTCTCTTCTGTCTTTTTGTCTTTTTATCATTCAGGTACTCGGTCCTCCGGCGTCACGCTCCGCCCCGGCGCATGTTGACTTCTACAGGGTTCAGCACGTGTCCATCCTGCGATGGGCTCTTTCCAACTAAAGACCCCCACGCTCTCTGCCTACATTGCCTTGGCCTAAACCACAGCTGGCAAGCTTGTACTGCATGCAACGCGCTCTCCTCAAGGTCAGACAGACTAGCCAGGTGGAGGGAGCTCTGCCAGAGATCGCCTCCAGAGGACCTAAAGGACTTTGTCTATCATCGATACAAGCCCAAGTTAGGGTTGCTCTTTTCCAGCACACCCCGCAAGGGAGACTCCTTCCCAAGGACTCGCCCGCGCAGGTCCTCATACCAGCACGAGTACCGAGGCTATAGCTACCGGCTGGCAGGCTGGCAGGCCGAGGGGTCAGTTGATCCTCCCAGTGACAGTGTTGAGGGACCGGAAGGTTCTTTTACCGGTTCGTTACCCGAGGGGCCGCGCCCTAATACCGACAAATCTGAGGGGGTGCCATTACGCAGTTCTATCGGTAGATCCGCCAAGGGCGAAATGCCTACCAGGCCTCGGCCTGAGGAACATGGTAGGCCTCATGATCCACTCTCAAGAGTCCTGAACGGGGCTGGGTGAGCCAAGCAACACGACGCAGGCACGTGGCCAGCAGCTCGACAAAATGGCCACCGTGCCAGACATTTCAGACATCCGCCCAACACTGCACCAAGACAGAGCAGGTGGAGGAACGTGTATCAAGGTGGGACTTGTGTCAACCAGGTATGTGGACTACAGCCTACACTTCCTTTGCACAGGGCAGATTTCCACTGCGTCTGTATTGGCAGGGTATGCAACGGCTCCAGCAGCCGCCCGCTACCCCATCAGTATCGCCTACCACCCCTCCGGACTGTGAGGACAGATTTTTTGAAAGGTTCCTCAGGCTCATGAAATCTCCTCGGATGGGGGTCATCTGCAGGGAAGCCATCAGGGACGTGCTTCTGCCAATGGCTCTGGTGCCGCAGACCCCAGTACAGGCGCCCCCGCCCCCTGTTCAGCCTCTGCCGCCCGCTCCAGCCCTCCAACCAATAGTGCAGGCGGTTTCGTACTAGCCTTCGCTGCAGCCTCCGGCTCCGGTCTCCACTCCCCAGCCTTCGGCTCCCGGCACCCCTCCACCATTGCCAGACCATCCGGACCCTCAGGTGGACACAGATGAGGCGGAGGACCCTGACACGCCATCATCAGCCAAGGCCTTCCATGAACGTCTTGTAGGGCTGGCAGAGTACTTGGGCCTTCCTCAACCCGGGGTCAAGCAACCATTAGAGGGGGTCCTCTCCCAAGTTCTCAAGCTACGTCCTGCAGCGAGGACAGGGATCCCTATGCAGAAGGATGTAGTCGCCTTGTCCATAAAGGGCTGGCTCAAGCCCCACTCAGTCCAGCCACTCAATTGATGCCTGGACGCCAAGTACAGGCAAATGGAGGGGGATACACTCTTGCTATCGGCCCACCCTCAGCCGCACTCTTAGGTGATCGCTGCAGCATCACTATACTCAAACCCTCAGTCGTCCTCAGTCTCTTCCTCTGTGGCACTGATAGGCAAAGAGGAGAAGATCTTGGAGGCACACAGGAAGAGGCTGTATTCCAACGCGTCCCTGCATCTTTGTCAAGCCAACGCGGATGCTATGCTGGCAGCAGTTAACCAGAGGTTTTGGCAGGAAATTGCCGATCCACAATTCAGGGTGGGATTGGCAGAGGCCAAGATGGTGGCACATGACATCATGGAGTCCACCGTGGCCCACATTGACACCTCTGGGCGGGCCATCTGCATTGCCACGGACATGAGAAGAACAATCTGGCTCTGTGCTACTAAATTCAACACGAATGTCCAGGAATGCATATTGGACCTTCGGTTCAAAGGGGGTGACCTCTTCCACTCCACCATGGACAAGGAGCTGGACAAAAAAGAAAAACAGCTCACAAATAGCCAAGTCTTTATCCAACCTTACAAAGATCATGCCTAAAACATACACACAGTCACAGCAGCGCTCAGACAAGGGGTGTACATACGGAGGGTTCAGAGGCTTCCAAGAGTGGAGTTCCAGGCTGCCTGACCGTTCGCCGACCCACCGTAGGCGCAAACACAAAAAGGGGGCGGGGTAAGGGCTTTTTCCAGTCCCCCTCCTCCGCAGCAGCCTCAGAGGGGAAAGAAGGCATGACACACCCCTCAGGGTCCACGTGTCTCCAGTGGGGGCAGGCTTGCTCTCCATGCACAGTTCTGGTGCCAGCATTTTGCAGACCCCTGGATCCTCTCGGTAGTATCCATCAGGTGCCGCCTACCCATCCCAGCCTCTCTGCCCTCTTCCCCTCTACTCTCACAGGTTGGGACAGCAACTCTTTTAGCGGAGATCTGGTCGCTCATCGAGAGCCAGGCAGTGGGGGAAGTCCCAGCCTCCCAGAGAGGCTTTGGCTTCTACTCCAGGATTTTCGCCATTCAGAAAAAGAACAAGTCGGGTCTGAGCATTGTGCTGGACCTTTCCACCCTCAACCTCTCCCTACTTCTACAAAAATTCAAGATGGTTACACCAGCTTTCATAGCAGAGACATTGTACAGGGGAGACTGGGTGTGCTCCCTGGATCTGAAGGAGGCGTACTTGCACGTCCAGATCTGGCAGGCCCATCATTCTTTTCTACGATTCTGCATCATGGGATACCATTTCCAATACAAGGTGCTTCCCTTTGGCCTCAACTCGGCCCCCAGGGTCTTTATTGGGCTGATGAATACTGTGGCGGCCCTCCTCAGGGCTCACGGCCACCACATCTATCCGTACCTCGACTGGCTCGTCACGGCCACCACATCTATCCGTACCTCGACGACTGGCTCGTCAGGGCTTCCTCTCCGGAAGCGGTGCACTGCACCTCTCACGCCCTCATGAACACACTTCACGATCTGGGCTTTTCGCTCAATCTCAAGAAGTCGCAGCTGCAGCCTACGCAGACTCTGCCTTCTTAGGGCTCATCTGGGACACAGGCTCTGAGAGAGATCTTCCCTCGGAGGACAAGATCATGGCCATCAAGAGGGCCACTGCACACATTCTCAGCAGAGAAGTGACTTCAGCCTGGTGGTACCAACACCTACTCTCATGGCAGCGGTCCTATTGGCCATCCCCCATACGAGACTCAGTGTGAGGAGCATACAGCAGCACTTTGTAGCAGCGTTGGACCAGGAACGGGGCTCTCAGGTGATGATCATCGTTCCTCCTTCTCTTCACCCGCCCCTCACTTGGTGGTCCAGTGACTACAACCTGCGGACGGGCAACCTACACCGCAGGTAACCATCACTACAGACTCCTCTCTCGAGGGATGGGGGAGCACCCTGGACAATGATTGCGTCCATGGCACCTAGACCCGGCAGGAGTACCACATCAAGTGGCTGGAACTGAAGGCCATCTGGCTAGCGCTCAGAGCCCTCCTTCCGGTTATCGAGGGCAAGGTGGTCCTCATTCAGACAGACAACTCGGCCAGCATGTTCTATGTCAACAAGCAGGGGGGTTACCAGGTCTCCACTGTGCAGACTGGCAGTCAGCATGTGGGAATGGGCCCTGGAGAACAACATCTACCTTATGGCTGTCCACCTTCCAGGGGAGTCCAAACTGGAGGCGGACAGGCTCAGCAGACTGGGAGTGGACAATTACAAGTGGCAGCTAACCAACCTTGTACTGCAGGAGATCTTCAGCAGATGGGGACACCCCAGGTGAACCTCTTTGCCTCCTGGGACAACAGGAAGTGCCAACAATTCGCCAACTGGCAGGGGCAGGGCCCCTGCTCCCTGCGCGACACATTTTAGATTCAGCGGAACAGCATATGCCATCCGGCCCACGCCGCTGATACACAGGGTAAAATGCAAGATCAACGAGTCTCGCCAACTCAGCATCATTCTGATAGCTCCACATGGTGGCCAGCCAGGCCATGGTTTTCAGAGCTGTTCAGTCTCTCGGAGAGACCTCCCATTCGCCTTCCAACATGCCCAGCACATCTTCTGGGGCAGGGTCATTCACTCTGCTTCACAGAAACTAGCCCTCAAAGCATGGTTCCTGAGCAGGTCACGCTAGGACACCTCAGCCTGTCTCAGGCTAATCTAGAGATCCTACAGGGCGCAAGGAGCAAAGCTACCAGGGCCCAGTATAAGAGCAAGAGGACCAGGTTCTGCCACTGGGCAGACTCCAAGGATATCAACACCCATGCATGTACTTTAGACGATGTGCTCTCTTTCTCGATGCACCTTGCGCGCTCGGGCGTGCAGGTAGACACTTGCCGCACTTAATTGGCGGCCATTGGTGCCTACAGAAACTCAGAGGAAGAGGTCTTCTCCTCTTCTAACCCGATTGTCAAGAAGCATCTGACGGGACTCACTAGCCTATACCCGCCCATCAAGAGGCCACACCCCATGTGGGACCTCAATATAGTGTTGGGTGCCCTGGTGCACAAACCATTTGAGCCAATGGCGTCTGCGGACATCAGGGGATGGTCAACCCACATGGGAGACAGCCACCCAAGACCAGAGACATTACCCCTGACAAATCCTGGAGCTCTGGCTTGGCTGTGTTGCATAATTTCCCTTGGGGAAAGGTCGGGGACCCTGCCGGGGCTCCCTGGAACCGTTGCTGGGCTTGGGGATGATCAAACCACATGGGAGACAGTCGCCCATGGCCAGGGACATTACCCCTGACTTTCCTGGAGCTCTAGCTGGCCTGTGTTACAGCTTCTCCCTCTGGGAAAGGTTGGGAACCATGCCGGGCCTCCCTGCACCCGCTGCTGGGCTTGGGGATTGTCATACTACATGGGAGGAGACAGCCACCCAAGGCCATGGACAGCACCCCGACCATCCTGAAGCGCTGTCTGGGCTGCGTTACAGAATTTTCATCGGGGGAGGGAAGGGGACCCTGCTGGGACTCCCTGGAGCTGCCGCTGTGCTTGAGGACGGTACACCCACATGGTAAATGGATGTCCAAAGCCGGGGAAATCACCTCCAACCTGAATTCTGGATGGCCTGTGTTACAGCTTTTCCCCACCAGGGAGCTGTGCCAATACCTCCCCTATTTCTATGCCTATATCGCTGGGATTATAGTGACTTTTTCGACAGTCACTATTTCGAAATACCAATATGTCGAACCAAAAGTGGTGAATTTTCTTTTGTTCGAATGCCTTTTTTAAAACTTTTTTTTTTGGGGGCAATTCCTCCCCAACCCCTGTTTTTTGAAAAAAAACATTTTTTTCTGTTAACCAAAGAAAACCTATAAAATAAAAAACAAATTTGAAAAAACATTTTTTGCCACTTTTGTTTCGACATAATGATATGTCGAAAAAATGTTTTCAACATATTGACTGGTTACCATATCGCTGTATTCACACCTCAAACACGCCACTATGGGTTCACCTGCCAATATCTATAGCATAGGGGACAGTGGGCACCCCTGTCTCATCCCTTTATGCAGTTCCCGTTGATCAGAAAAAGTGTAGCCGGTTCTTACTCTCGCCCTAGGTTGAGTGTATATCAACTTCACCCACTTCAAATATCACAGCCCTATTTCCATCCTTACCATAGTGGCATATAGCCAGTCCCAGTGTAGAGTCGAACGTCTTCGTGGCATCCAGCGACGGCACATTGCTCGGTTCTATCCCTTGTGCTATGTATGACGTGGTGTAATCTCCTCAAATTCCCCACAATGCTCCTCCCCGGAACATAGCCAGTCTGATCTGGGTTGACTAAGGTTGGCATTACTGCCCTCAGTCTATTGGCCAGGAGTGCCATGAGCATCTTACTATCCTGATTTCGGAGTGACAATGGTCTATAAGAGCCACGGTCCGTTTCTACTTTGTTTGGCTTTAGGAGTGGGATTATAATGGCCTCACGCATACTTCCCGTAAATTCACTTATCCAACCCCTTCGGTCAAAGCTTTAAACACGCTGCTGCGCACGTTAGTTAGTAGATTTATGGAGAACAATGTATCTGCAAGATCAAGTATACTCACACTACCGCCCCACAGAACCTATATACGAGGTTAGACTATGTGTTCGTTGGGGAAGAGGTGCTGAGTGAGTTTACACAAGCGGAGTATAAAGCTAAGGTCCTTTCAGATCATGCCCCTTTAGTAGTTACTTGGCAAGTTCTTCCGCCCCCCCCCCCGAGCCAAAATCCCAACGTGGAGACTCAGGGTTGAGGCACTGAAAGATACGGGATTCTGAGAACATTTGAGGGCTGATGTGAAAGAATATTTAGAGCACAACACTGGTAGTGTAGACCTGGTTGGTACACTGTGGCAGGCTTTCAAACTAGTGGTGAGAGGAGCAGCTATAGGTAAGTCAAAGGGGATGCAAGATGTTATAATGCAGGATCTACAAAAGACGGAAAATAAACTACAAACTATAATGCGAGCAGGCAGTAGATCCCCAGAAGAAGCCAGGGAAGTGTCCCGCCTACAACAGGAATGCAGGGAACATTGGGACAGGTTAGGGAAACTAAGCTGTAGGAAATATATTGGGAGACAACATGCAGAGGGGGACAAGCCGGGCAGACTGCTGGCCTGGTTGTACAAAAGTGCGACCACATGGCAGACAATCAGAGCGGTGAACAGGAGGGACAGGAAGATGCAGGAGACCGGGGAAGAAGTAAATAGGTGTTTCTATGATTATTATACGCACATGTACAAGGAATCCACGGGGCGGGTGTAGGTGGATATACAAGAGATATTGACGGAGATCAAATTTCCCAAACTGAGTATAGAAGAGAGAGACACACTAGAGATACCTATCACGCTGGAGGAATTAGAAAACGTGATAAAAGAACTACCGACCAATACAGTCCCAGGGGCGGATGGGCTCTCAGGAGAATTTTTATAAAGAATATAAAACCGACATCCTTCCCCTACTATTAGCAATGCTAAATGAGACACTAGACACTGGTAACTTACCGGGGCCGATGTCTTCCATACCACTGATAGAAGGGAATGATCTGACAATTCCCTAGCCTGGTATACAGCGTCAGTAAATTCCCACACATGCTCTTCTCCTTTAAACATGTAGTCCAGCCTTGTATGGACATCATGAGGGGCCGAATAATGTGAGAATTCTCTATCATCTCTGTGCCGTGTCCCCCCTATATCTACCAGCTGAAAGTGGTCCAAAAGTATGTTTACGACCTTAGCAGGTGGGTGGGTCTTTTATGCTTCACGTCTGACCTGTCTTTAATTGGGTTCAGGGTGCAGTTCAAGTCTCCGCCCTACATCATGACTCCTGCCCTGAAAGGGTCCAGCCTCACATACAGTGACCGGAAGAAGACAGTGGCATCATGACTGGGGGCATAGGTGTTCACTACACACACCTCCCAAATTTCAAGCTTCCCATGTAGTACAGCCATCCTCCCTTCCTCATCAACGTTCGTGTTCAAAACCTTAAATGGAATAGTAGGGTTCACCCATATCAAGACCCCTCTTGCGTATGTGGAGTATGTCGAACCCACTATCACCCCACCCCAAGTGCTGGCCCATTTCTTGCATTTCTGCTCGTTCAAGTGTGTTTCCTGTAATAGCGCTATTCCAACCTTTTGCAGTCTTAAATGCGTGGCGTTTAACATAATTAAGACCACTGACATTCCAGGTCATAATCCTCACCCCTTCAGCCATCGTCTACGAATTCCCAACCATCTGGTGGGACCCTTCGTTCCCTCCCCCATTGAACCGGGATATCGTTTATCATGTACACGCTGATTCCCCCCAATCCCATTCTCCCACCCAACTTATAACAAAACTTCCCACAACTATAACTGTCCAGCAATGCCGTGCATGCTTAAACTCATCCCGCTTCTGCCTCCCAAACCCCAGTCTTCCCTTGGCTCCTGGTGACCAACGGGTGGGTACCATATTGTACCCTGTAAAAAGGATATGGGGTAGTAGGTGTTCTCCTACGTGTAAAGTTCTTGTGCTCTTGCAGTACATCAAATCTTAGTCACAGAATTCTTCTGTGCCTCATGTTTTTATTGGTCCACAGTGGCGCAGCATGACCGCTCCCTCAGCGTGAACGCACTGCAGCTCCTCCCGCCACTCATTGTTACCGCTGAGTATCCCATGCGTCATCCTCTCCAATGTTCACTCATCCAAATGTGGGTCTTTCACCCTGTCCATCCAGTCCTGTGCCTCAAATGGCGACTCAAAGAACAAGGCCTTCCGATTGTGGAGTATCTTTAGCTTAACAGGTTAGATGAGCATATGCTTGATCCCTGCTTTTTTCAGTCTCACTTTCGTGGTGAATTGTGCTCGGTTCTTTTGTACCTGGAATGTATAGACCGGGTATACAGCCAACTTTGCGGAGGCTCTCTGTATGTCACCCCCATTCCTGGAGAATGCCAGGATCTTCTCTCTGTCCTTATAGTTGAGGACCTTCGCTATGAAAGGGAATTAATGGTTTCCTCTCACAAAGAAAAAATGTGCCACAGATTCTTTTGATTAAACAACCAATTTGTAATTATTAATTCATAACACAATGTGATTCCCTTTAGGATTACACATGTTTCAGCACAACATGTGCCTTTATCAAATCAGGGCAAATCGATCCGGTTTATGGTCTATTTTCTTTGGCATGTCAAGTTGAAAAAACGAGCAAATGGGATCAATCCCTCCTACAAAGTGTGCATTCTGTCTCAGCATTTTTTCATTGTGATAGGAAACCATTTATTCCCTGTTCTAAAAAGAGGTAGGGGTCTTTGCCTCTTTTCCTTACACCCATGCGACACCTGAGAAATTAGAACTTGAATTGGGGTGGAGGACCTAAGAAAGTTGGGACGAAACAAAACCCGAAACATTTTGCATACTTTGCTATGATAGGTCTTGGGGAAGCTCCTGGTGGCGGCTTCCTTACCAGGGAGCGATGTGCTCTCCCTAACGTGAATCCCTGGGTACGGTTTCCAGCTCCCAGTTCCTGCTGCAGAAGTAGGTTTGTGATATAATTGGTGGTGTCAGTTCGTTCCGCTCCCTCCGGCAGGCCGACTATCCTTATGTTATTGTGCCGAGCCCTGCCCTCAGCATCTTCGGCTCGGTCTTCCAGCAACTTCACTTTTTGGCATAAGATGTCCACTTCCTTTGCTGTCTGTTTGTACTCTGTAGTGTTCTCCAGCACTTGAGCTTCTAGCTTACATGTGCGCTCAGCCAGCCCCGGAACATCTTGCCGCAACAAGCCAACATCTATGTGAACTTCGTCGATCTTGGATTCTCAAGTTGCTTGGGATGCAGCGATGGTGTTAAGGATCAGCTGATTACCCTGTTAAACTGCCTCCGTGTGACCTTTGGTCTGTGTCTGTTCGTTGGGCTTGGTTGCACTCTCTGCCGTGCCCTCTGAATTCTTTGCAAAGTCTTCCATGGGGGTCTGCTTGTCCTTCCCTCTGCTGCCTTTTCCAGCGATAACGTACTCTCGCCTGGGCTCCCCATCTCCTTGGGACTTTTCCAGGGCAATGCCTTCCTGAGGTCTGCCCCTGCCGTATCCGTTGAGAGTTTGCTGTGGCTCTTCTAGTATCTTGGTCCACTTCCTCAGCTGTCTCCCAACTGGCCGCTATTGTGATTTGTTGTTTGAGCGGGGCCCTCCTTGATTATTGTCTCCTTGAGTCTGCAGCATTAATTACAGCTTTACATCTGCCCCGGGCTCCGCACAACAGCCCACAGGTCTCGCTGCTGCCCGTGAGTTTTGTCCCTTCTCCGGCCTACTGTAGTGAATGAAGTTCAGTGCGCAACCCGTGGTGATCAACTAGTGCCCATGCCCCCAGGGTGATGCTTGCTCCCTTATCGCAATCCCCCCTTTACTTCTTGGGTGGGTAGCGACCAGCGTAGCCTGTCCTGTATTCCTCAAGACTCTGTCTGGGTGTAGCATGTGCTCTGGTTGTGCCACCACTGTTGAGCTGTACTATTTTACTGCCCACATTCCAGGCTCTCCAGACTGCTCTTTACCAGTATCTTGGTTGTTGCCACCAACCGGCTTGTGCCCGTCCTCATATCCCACACAGGCCGCAACCTCCACCAACACCACATACAGTAGATCCGTCTCGCCACGGTGGGATACTCTTCCCTGGAGGGCCCCACACCTCCCAGTCGCAACTATTTGCAGCCTTGCTTCCTATAAAGTGCCACTGCAGCCATTCCACATTTACATTGCCAGTGCATTCGGTGTCCTTCTGTACCTCCCTTCCACACAGTGACTTTGACTGGAGAGGACCCGGGGGGTCAGTGTCATGATCTCTGCTTCCAAAAGGTCAGGGTTTTCCCAACTCCCTTGGAAGCAGATCCATAACCCAGGTTCCGAGTGCCAACCAGTCCCAATTGGGACCTTTTGGACCCAGTCCTGGCGCCAGTGGCACCAGGCTCATAAATATGCCCAGTCCCAGCGCTGGAAGCGCCGAGCTCATAATGCTTGGGTGGACTTACCTGCAGCAGACCATGCTGCTTACTTGCCTGCCAGTTGAGTCTCTGATCCTCTTCTGTTTGGAACTACTTTTCCTGTTGGGTGGGGCAGGAGCCACTCCCTAGATTCAGAACACTGGAACTCTTCTGGAAAGCAGGAACTCTTTTCTTACCTAGGCGTGGCTGTGGAAGGAGACCCCTAAGCACTACAGGAGTGCATCTGATCCTGGGCCTAAGGAAAAAGGCTTACCATTCTGAATCCAGTCTTCAGCAACACCTATAAAGACAAGAAAGAACAGGTTAGCATTACGGTCTTCAGTGACAGCTCTTCACTTACCTGGTCCATCGGCTGTCACCAACGCCTCGCGCTGCATTCCGGCATCTGAAAGACAAAGGCTTACCTACTCTTCGTGCGCTCCGGAGGTCTTCACACTGCATTCCGGCATCTGAAAGACAAAAGCTTACCAACTCTTCGCACGCTCCGGAGGCCTTTGGCGCTGCATCCCGCATCTGAAAGACAAAACAAGGTGCGTTTAAAGACATTGGGGAACTTTAATACTCACGTGCCATTACTCCTTTCCACATCTAACCCAGTGGGTATTCCGGCACCCTGCAGCCGCCCCGAACTTGTACCTGCAAAATAAAAAGACAGTTGGAGCGCATCGTGAAGCAGGCAACAAGCGCTTACTTACGTGCTTCCAGGCGCTTCTATTCATCACACGGGCTCCATCTTCAACTCACTTCAGCCCGCCATCCGCCATCGCCGGAACCCTGCAAAACAAGAGACATCATTACTAAAGACTTTAAAGACATTAGAATTACTCGAAACTTACCGTTCGTGCAGTAAACGATGGACAGCAGTCCTCTGAAGTCAAGAGGCCTGCTCCCCTTATCCAGTGAAGAAACTGGTTACAGCACCCTGCCTCGAGGCAGATGGAGAGCACGGCGTTCACTTACCTAAGACATCTTACCCTTCGAGCCAGACATACAGTGCACAGAGGTCCAGCCCAAAGAGCCAGCCGTGTGTTACACATCACCTTTGAAGATACGGTATACGCCCAGTCAAGACCGGCGCCTCTACGGGAATCAGGTGAGCGTTACAGAACGCAAAGCCTACCACAAAACTCCCGTCCAGGCGCTATGGAAACCTCGGATACCGACCAGCTAGCCCAGTTACTTGGGGAACTAAGGGCAGAAGTGCATGCAGCACGTCAGGAAACGAACGCTCTAAGAAGGGAACTGATTATTTCCAAGGAGCGAACAGATGATCTCGCTAGACAATTGCTACAGTCACAAGCCGGACAGACCCCGTTACCCGCATCTGGGGGAAATCTTCCTTCTACATCCTCTATGAATCCAGTGCAGATCAACCTACCTGGGAATGTACCTCTGGCTCCGCCCGAACGATTTTCTGGTGACCCAAAGAGGTTTGCAGTATTTATCAATCAGTGCCGGTTGCATTTCTTATGCCGGCCGGCAGCCTTTCCAACTGATCAAGCTAAAGTAGCTTTCGTGCTTTCGTACCTTAGTGGCAATGCGGCAGACTGGTCGATCCCTCTAGTAAATCAAGATGATCCGGTCCTCCATGATTTTCAAGCTTTTCAGATCAGTATGGAAAAACTGTTCGCAAGACATTCACAGGGGCAGGCCTTGGACAATGAGCTTCTTTCGTTGCGACAAGGTAATCAAGACCTTTTGGCTTATATTGCGTCTTTCAACAGACTGGTAGTGGAAACTCACTGGCCTGAGGACAAAAGGATTACGCTGTTTTATAGAGGTCTACGCGGAGAGCTCAAAGATGTGTTAGCCCAAGTAGTGAATCCCCCACAAGATTGTTCGGACTATATAGACTTAGTCGTTCAAATAGATCACAGACTGCAGAACAGGAAGGCCGATCGTTCCAAGTTTGATGCTCGAGTATTTTCCAAACCGCCAACTCCTTCCAAAGGAGTAGACTCCGGGGAACCCATGCAAATAGGGGGTCTGAAAGGTCCTCTAACACAAAAGGAGCGGGAAAGGAGAAAACAGTTGCAATTATGCCTCTATTGCGGAAACTCAGGGTACTTTCTTCGAGACTGTCCGGTGAAACCTGCCAAGAAGGCAGTAGGAGCTGCAGTTACCAAAGTTACAAACTCTGAGCAGGGAAACGACCTCGCCTGACAAGAATAGAGGTCCTCTTGCCGAGCGTGAAAACCAGTTCCGTGACCTCGCATTTCGTGATACCTATGGTCCTCATTAGCCCTGATAATCCGGATCGATTACATGCAATTGAAGCTTACGTCGACAGCGGTGCCATCGGCAATTATGTGGATCATGAAATGGTTTTGAGGATGAATCTAACTCTTTGTCCCAAGGCTGTAAAGGACGACATTACTACGGTGGATGGTACGGAGATAGCCTCCGGGCCAGTAACGCATACCACTCAAGAAGTGACGCTAGTAAGTCAAGATGGACACCATGAGAAGATCGTGTTCGATGTGATCAAGGCCCCTCAGTTTGAGATTATTCTAGGAATACCTTGGTTAGAGAAACACAATCCTCTGATCGATTGGCGAGCAAGAACGGTCCAGTTTCCAGAATGTGTCTCTACTTGTCACCCTCCACCTGGTGTTGCACTGGCAGCAATTTCTTCAGAGACTCCCCAGTTACCTCCCGAATACCTAGAATACCAAGATGTTTTCCGGAAGGATCAGGCTAACTCTCTACCTCCTCATAGGTCTTATGACTGC
Source organism: Ambystoma mexicanum (assembly GCF_040938575.1). Classification (NCBI taxonomy): domain Eukaryota; kingdom Metazoa; phylum Chordata; class Amphibia; order Caudata; family Ambystomatidae; genus Ambystoma; species Ambystoma mexicanum. Next base: position 385,594,621 of record NC_090925.1, read on the forward strand.
CAGATCGACCTGATACCTGGATCTACTCCTCCTTGTAGTAGAATTTATGCCCTCACCGAGCCTGAGAACCTTCACCTTCGACAATACCTGGATCAATACCTGGCAAATGGGTTTATTCGTCCTTCCAAGTCCCCTGCTTCTTCAGCTTTGTTCTTCATTCCAAAAAAGGAAGGAGACCTTAGAACTTGTATAGATTATCGCTCCCTGAACCAGATCACCGTTAAGAATAGATATCTGTTACCTTTGATCCCTGAACTCCTGGACCAAGTCAGAAAAGCATGCATATATACAAAGCTGGATCTTAGAGGAGCTTACCACTTGGTACGAGTAAAAGAGGGCGATGAATGGAAGACGGCCTTCCGCACCAAGTATGGGCTATTTGAATATCAGGTCATGCCCTTCGGACTTTGTAATGCCCCGGCCGCCTTTCAATATTTTATGAACGATGTCCTCAGAGAGCTCACAGATGTGTGTGTTGTTGTTTACATTGACGACATCCTCGTTTATTCTTCATCGGAATCTGAACATCGGAAACACGTAAAAATGGTCCTCGAAAGATTGCGTCAACACAAACTTTTCGCTAAGTTTGAAAAATGTGTTTTCAACGTGACTGAAGTTGAATTCTTGGGATTCATATTATCACCTGGCGGAGTGCGTATGGATTCAAAGAAGGTCGATGCAGTTCTCAAATGGCCATCACCATCCTCCGTAAAAGGTGTGCAAAGCATGTTAGGCTTCGCTAACTTTTACCGCAGGTTTATCCCCGAATTCTCTCGAATAGTCCAGCCCATCACTGCCTTGTTAAAGAAAAACAAACGTTTTGAATGGTCTACCGAGGCGGAACAAGCTTTCCAGGATTTGAAGACTAAATTTATCTCTGCACCAATCTTAAAACACCCTCGCCCCGAACTCCCCTACATCGTGGAAACTGATGCTTCAAGCCTTGCCATGGGGGCAGTTCTATCACAAAAGGACCCGGTAACCAATCAGTTGCATCCCGTGGCATTTTGGTCCCGCAAATTCTCGCCTCCTGAAATCAATTACACGATTACTGACAAGGAACTTCTGGCTATAAAGTCTGCCTTTAAGGCTTGGCGGCATTATCTGCTGGGGGCCCGACACACCGTTACTGTGATTACGGATCACCGAAACCTGCAATATTTGAAAACCGCAAAAGCCCAATCCTCTAGACAACTCCATTGGGCATTATTCTTTGCCGAGTTTGACTTCATAATTACCTATCGACCTGGTACAAAAAACGGCAAAGCTGATGCCCTTTCTCGGATGGGAGTGGAAGAACACTTGATCAACCCTAAACCTGTACCAATCATTCCCGAACAAAGAATTCTGGGTGTAATCGCCACAGAATCCATAGATGAAGTTAAGGATAAAGCCAGGCAACTTGTAACTCCAGCAGACATACAGAATTGCCATCTGCAGGGAAAGGACTTTGCAGTAAAGGACAACTTATTGTATTTCCAAGAACGATTATACCTACCCAGCACAGATTTACAGAAAAAGTAATCTGTTGTTATCACGATTCTTTAATGGAAGGACATCCCGGTATGGCCAAGACCTCAGAAAAGATCAAGCGCTACTTCTGGTGGCCGTCTTGGAAAAAAGATATCAGAGACTTTATAATGTCCTGTGGAGTATGTGCCCAAAACAAGAGTCAAAAGGAAAGACCAGCAGGCCTCTTACGCCCTATTGACATCCCACCTCGCCCTTGGCATACGCTTTCTATGGACTTCATCACCGATCTACCTCCATGCTCCGGATACAATACGATTCTAGTAATTGTGGACTTATTCTCCAAGATGGCGCATTTCATTCCGCTCAAAGGCTTGCCAACAGCAGCAACTCTGGCCCGAGAATTTCTCAAAAACATCGTCCGACTGCACGGTTTTCCTTCGGTTCTAATTTCGGATCGAGGTAGTCAATTTATTTCTCATTTTTGGCAAAGTTGCTGTCGGTCGGCTCAAATTGATGTGAGACTATCGACCAGTCACCACCCTCAGACCGACGGACAAACCGAGAGGACCAATCAAACTCTGGAACAGTATTTACGCTGCATGCTGCAACAAACTGAAAAAACTTGGAAAGACATCCTTTGGATAGCCGAATATGCCTACAATAACTCTGTCCATTCGGGAACTGGGAAAACCCTGTTTTTTCTTTTGTACGGCAGTCACCCTCGAACCTCGGAGTTGGATCCCCTCCAAGATCTTGAAACACCAGCAGTAGACTACCTGCATTCTACAATCACCCAAGCCTTTAAGGAAGCTGTTTCTCACCTTCAAAGGGCTAAAGAACAATACAAGAAAGGAGCAGATCAACATCGGAAGGAAGCCCCTCAATATCAAGTAGGGGATCAAGTCTGGTTATCCACCAAATATCTACCTCTAAAAGGGCCAGGCACATTCAACCCAAGATACCTTGGTCCCTATTCCATCACTACCATAGTAAACCCAGTAGCGGTCAGGTTGGACTTGCCCCCGCACATGAAGATACATCCGGTCTTCCACGTCTCTCTATTAAAACCTGTGCAACCTCAAACCCGACTAACCAAATCTCCAAAACCTATCCTAGTTGATGGAGAACTCGAGTTTGAAGTCAAAAGCATTCTGGACTCCAAGATCTCCAAATCTAAACTATTCTACCTAATTGACTGGAAAGGCTACGGCCCCCAAGAGAGATCCTGGGAACCTGCTGAATATGTCCACGCTCCTCGCCTAATCAAAAGATTTCACCGAACATTTCCTGACAAGCCAAAACCCCTGGAGAAGCCCGGTTTGGGAGGGGCCTTGAGGGGGGGTACTGTCATGATCTCTGCTTCCAAAAGGTCAGGGTTTTCCCAACTCCCTTGGAAGCAGATCCATAACCCAGGTTCCGAGTGCCAACCAGTCCCAATTGGGACCTTTTGGACCCAGTCCTGGCGCCAGTGGCACCAGGCTCATAAATATGCCCAGTCCCAGCGCTGGAAGCGCCGGGCTCATAATGCTTGGGTGGACTTACCTGCAGCAGACCATGCTGCTTACTTGCCTGCCAGTTGAGTCTCTGATCCTCTTCTGTTTGGAACTACTTTTCCTGTTGGGTGGGGCAGGAGCCTCTCCCTAGATTCAGAACACTGGAACTCTTCTGGAAAGCAGGAACTCTTTTCTTACCTAGGCGTGGCTGTGGAAGGAGACCCCTAAGCACTACAGGAGGCTATTTAAACCACACCCGATGGATGAATCTTGCTTTGCGTTATTCTGCATCCTCAGCAGCAGAACGCTCATCGTGTCTTCTGCATCTGATCCTGGGCCTAAGGAAAAAGGCTTACCATTCTGAATCCAGTCTTCAGCAACACCTATAAAGACAAGAAAGAACAGGTTAGCATTACGGTCTTCAGTGACAGCTCTTCACTTACCTGGTCCATCGGCTGTCGCCAACGCCTCGCGCTGCATTCCGGCATCTGAAAGACAAAGGCTTACCTACTCTTTGTGCGCTCCGGAGGTCTTCACACTGCATTCCGGCATCTGAAAGACAAAAGCTTACCAACTCTTCGCACGCTCCGGAGGCCTTCGGCGCTGCATCCCGCATCTGAAAGACAAAACAAGGTGCGTTTAAAGACATTGGGGAACTTTAATACTCACGTGCCATTACTCCTTTCCACATCTAACCCAGTGGGTAATCCGGCACCCTGCAGCCGCCCCGAACTTGTACCTGCAAAATAAAAAGACAGTTAGAGCGCATCGTGAAGCGGGCAACAAGCGCTTACTTACGTGCTTCCAGGCGCTTCTATTCATCACATGGGCTCCATCTTCAACTCACTTCAGCCCGCCATCCGCCATCGCCGGAACCCTGCAAAACAAGAGACATCATTACTAAAGACTTTAAAGACATTAGAATTACTCGAAACTTACCGTTCGTGCAGTAAACGACGGACAGCAGTCCTCTGAAGTCAAGAGGCCTGCTCCCCTTATCCAGTGAAGAAAATGGTTACAGCACCCTGCCTCGAAGCAGATGGAGAGCACGGCGTTCACTTACCTAAGACATCTTACCCTTCGAGCCAGACATACAGTGCAGAGAGGTCCAGCCCAAAGAGCCAGCCGTGTGTTACACATCACCTTTGAAGATACGGTATACGCCCAGTCAAGACCGGCACCTCTACGGGAATCAGGTGAGCGTTACTTTCAGGCTACTGATCCTAATTTCCTTTAAAGCCTGCTGGCTGGAATATTGCTGCTGTGTGGGTGTGCCTTCTCCCTTCACAGCAATGTAGTCTTCCCTTGAGCGTAGAAGCCGTACTGTGCCATCCAGCAAGTGCTCTTCGTGCCCTGTGCCCCAAAAGCCAATCGTGTATGTCCACACTGGCACGCCTCAATGTCAGGTTTTATGTGTTGCCGAGAAGGCTCTGGTCTCAGTGATCCACTACTGCCTCTCATTGTGTCAGTTCCAATGCACTCCAGCAGGCTTTTTGTTTGTATTCCTGTAAGCAGGGGGCAATGGATGCCTGGATTTCACTTTCTCAGATCAGGCCATACGCATTCACTCAGGCAAGTGGGTCTGCTCCTCAGCTGCTATGTGTGTTTCGATGTCTGAGGGATGCACATTCCTTCCCGCTGTGTCTGTTGTGCAGGGGCTCCGACTCCTCTGTCAGGATGCCAGCCACTCGCTTCAGAGCCGGTGTTCCGCAATCCGTCACTGGCTCTCCATCGTTACCTGCTCCAGCGCTCTGCTGAAGAGTGAAGTTGCACCACTGACACAAGTTTCCCGCTATCGTTTCAGAGCTTCCAGTCCTCCGTGCAGGGTATACAAGCCAGCTGCCTGCGGTATCGCTCACAGTGGTTCCCCACATTCACGGGGGCTCCCACCTTTCACTCTATCAACAGTCTAGCAGCTGGACTCCCCAGTGTATTCGGCCTTTCTCCACAACAATGTATCACGCTGGTTACTTGTCGGGCTGTATGCGCCTCTGTTATTGCAGCCCCACTCCTCTTCCAGCTAACAGCACCCACTTTTTCTATCTGCTCCCAGCTGCCATACCAGTCGCCTGCAGTTACTCCGGTCCCCTTTATACTGCCACGCCAACCATTTTGTTTCAGCTCCTTGTCACTTGATACAATCTTTCACTCGCTGTTTATGTTTCAATGTCGATTGGCGCCAGCTGTTCCACGAATGCACCCTGCACCATCACACGTCAGTAGGTCCGTTTCCCGGCCCAAACTAGCTATCGTCTTGGATCAGCAGGAGCTACAATGAAACACTTCCTACTTCATGGCCACCTAGCCACGCCCCCAGAGTGCTACTATTTGAGAAAATTGAGTGTTATATTGGGTATAGGGTGGGGCCTAATGCATGCATCACTTTGTCACAACTAAGGTGGAGCGCTAGCTTGACCAGGGGCAGGGATTGGAGGTGGTACTTATGGTGGGGAGATGACTAGTTGGAAGGCAGCTACCCTTAATGTGAAGGGGCTGAACTCCATGAATAGGAAATCACTCACGGCAACAGGCTTTATAAATCCTGGGTAACTGTGTTGTTCTGGCAAGGAAGTAATTATAATCGGGGGAAGGAGCATGCCCTGAAAGGGACGGATATTGGGCAAACATTCTGGGCCTTGCACAAAAGGAGTAAGGCAGAGGGTGTGGGGATTGTCCCGTCACGTGCCATGCCATTGAGTGAGATCCAGTTCAGGAGGGGTTTTGGGAGACTGGGTTGAGGCTGTGAAGGGGTGTCTTGATGGGCGGATGCTTACCTTGGCATCAGTATACGCACCCAATGTGAACCAGTTGGCTTTCCTTCAGCAGGTGTTTATGGTGTGGGAAGAATTGGGTGAGGGAATGATCATGGTGGGAGAAGATTTTAATGATTGCAGACCCAGCAGTTGATTGGTAGTCGGTGCAGGGCTACAAGGTTTTTTTTTTTTATAACACATTTTATTGCATTTTGTGCGATAATACAAAAACATACAAAGCATAACCATATAACTTTGCATACAAAAGGCAGAGTAGTACAATCTGATATGATCTGGATATAAGCAGATGTGGAGACACAGTTGTTGTGAGAAATAGATGCAAACAAGTCAGCAAATGGCCGTTTACGTATTAGTCTTTCTCAAGCAGCCTCAAAAAGTGACGTTATCGTTCGTGGCCTTGGCAGAATTGCGCAACAAAGCTTGTTGTCCATTCTGGATCTGAGTTATAATGTCTGTTCTCATTTACCCCAGATTCTATCTGCTTTGCCCGGACAGCCTCTAGCTTGGTAGACTCGGCGTTCCATTAGGATGATGGCGTCCACATCTGACATCCATTGGTCATATTTCAGGGTAACTTCTGAGCCCCACAATTGCGCAATGTTCCTTTTGGCAATTCCTGTCGCTGACGAGAGAAGAAGCTTTTCAAAGCGAGACATGTCTACTGCATCTTCAATACCCAAAATGAGGAGTTTAGGGGCTTTTGGGATCGGACGGCACATTACTTTAGTGAGTCTTTCGCTACAGTTATGCCAGAAGTGTTGTATACGTGTACATTGCCAGAGGATATGATAGAAGGTCCCTTCTTCCTGTTTGCAGCGTAGGCATTTGGGGTTGGTCGTTTTGCCCCAATTATACAAAGCCACTCGGGGATAATATATCCTATGAAGAATCTTCAATTGAACGAGTCTGATTCTTGCGGAGATGGCAGAGTTTCTAGGATACATCAGAGTCGAGATCCAGTCTTCAGGTAATATTGGGCCCCAGGGCTACAAGGTTAAAACAAAGGAGAGAGAGTACAAAGCATTCACAGTTAATACAGGATCATGTTTGGGCTGATGTGTGGAGGTCCAGGTTCCCCCAGGTGAGGGGGTACACCTTTTGCTTGCCCCCACACCCAATGTATACTAGAATAGACTTCCTACTGGACCCAAGGGAACAGGAGGCAATGGTGGAAGCTGTGACTTGGTCAGTGTCACGACCTTATCCCCACTGAGTGTTCATAGGGCCCTATAGACTCTATTCGGTCCCCCTCGGATCCCTTGGAGACAGTCGGAGGCACATGCTAGGACAGGGTTTCAATGGGCAATGGACAAGCATGGCCGCCCCCATGAGGAATGTTGTGGAACTGCATACGGCGGTCTAGCATCCAGGGCGGGGCTCGCCCCGAAGGCACCTGGGATACCTGCTGGTTATTTAAACCACGCCCGATTAGAGGCATGCGCTTCGCGTTATTCTGCTCTAGCAGCGTGACGTTCACCGGGTCCTGCTCAGCATCCTGGCCTGCAAGGGCGAGAAAAGGCAAGAAGCAAAATCGTCCAACGCTCACCATCTTCCTTCAGCACCATCTCTGACATCGTGTGAGCTTCTTACCAGTCCGCCAGGAAGGCCATCTTCTCCAAGACATTTTCCACCTCCTTGGGTTCTGGAGAACCACTCATCTTCTATTCTTCTCGACCTGCAAGACAACAATAGCACAGGCTAGCCATTTGCAAGGACGCTCTCAGCGCCACTTGGCATTTCATCTTACCTTCTCGAACTCAGCTTCAGCATCCACCTCACCTCAGCCTCCAACATCTGCAAGAAAAGGGGAGATGGTTATTTGTGCTTAAACCACCAAAGACATAGCTCTCATCTTCATCTTCAAAAACGTACCTGAAAAAACAGAGTCGCAGCCGGTCTGGACTCCGGCCCTCGCCAGTGAAGAAACTTGGTGGAACGGTGCCATTGACGACGCGCCCCTGCCCAGCGTGGCAGGATGGAGAGCGCATCCTTATAGAAATCAAGGTAAGAGACGTCCCAGGAGAACCGCAAGGGGAACAGGAACCCGGGAGGTGGGTCGCCAGGGAAGGAACAGCAGTTAAACTTCACCTCCTGTCTTCTAGAGACGATCCTCAACAGCACAAACTCCAGGGAAGGGGAAGGGACCGAAGAGCTTCCCGGCCAGTCGAGATGCATCCCTGTGGATACAAGGTGAGCGTTACAGTGAGATCACAAGTTGGTCACGACAGAATGGTGGACAGAGGAGGGGAGGAAAGGCACACCATGTTGGCAATGCAACGACTGCCTTCTTCGGGACCTGGTGTTTCAGGACTTTGAGACAAGAGATTATACAGTATTTTGAGAGCAATGCCACGGGGGAGGTTCACTGAAAGGCAGTGTGGGAAGCAGCCAAGGCGATGGCGCGAGGCCTCCTTATTGCGGAAGGGGCCCAGAAAAAAGGCACAGCACACTGATTGAGGGGCAATTTCAGGAGGAGATGAGGGGTACGAGTGCAAAGCTAACAATTCCAGTTGATGATAGCATGGGGTTGCTGGGGGCAATGCTGGATAAAAGTCAAGAACTGCATTTGCTCCTGATAGGGGACGTTTTGAAGAGGCGTTATAGCAAACAGCAGTTTTATGAAAGAGCCGACACGGTGGGGACCCTTTTGGCAAACAGCTAGGCAACACAGGGTGGAAAGGAGGGTTCACACCCTACAGGACGGAAAGGGGAGACCGATTGGCCCACAGCGGAGTATTCCAGATTATGAATACCTGTATGCCCAGCCTCCTATGCTTGAAGGTGCAAGAGTATCTGGGGAGGCTTTCGATCTCACGGTTCACCAAAGAGGAGAGGTCCATGCTGGGATCTAACATCATGGGGGAGGTGGTCCTATTAGCTATAAGCCACCTCAAGCCGGATAAGGCACCAAGGGAGGATGGCAATGCAACTGATTTTTATGAAAAGTTTCAGGAGATCCTGGCGCCGCCCATGGCTAAGGTCTTTAACTCCATCCAGAATGCGGCAGTCATGCCCTCCATCCTTCTTGAAGCGTTAATAGCAGTTATCCCCAAACAGGGTAAGTACCAGACGAGCTATGCCTTATATAGACCTATATCCTTGATAAACATAGACACAAAGATATTTACAAGGCTACATCTGCCCCAGTTAGTTCACCCAGATCAAATTGGGTTTATCCAAAACAGGCAAGACTCAGACAAATTAAGAAAGAGGCAAAATGGACGTTAAGAGATAATATTCACGCTCAAAAGTCAGTATTCATTGTGAATTCTTTTTTGTACAATTGAACATTTCTTATATCAAAGAAATAGTTTCTTGATCTCCAAAATCAAAATCTTGTTTATTCTGTGTTTTTCATGAAGCAAAAACAGCCGACACGTGTTTCGACCAGCCCGGTTGTTCTCAAGGCTGGTGAATTAATGTAAAACAAGCAATGTTTCAAAATGAATTGGGTTAAGTGTAACAAAACATAGCAAAATGATTGTAATGTGATAAACAAATAAACGAGAAAAAAAAGACATTTCACATACCACACAAGATGTCACATACGGAGGAAACCCGCATCGTGGATCAAAAGGTATATATAGTTGAACGAAAATAACATTTATAATGTTGTACTTGCATTTTATCATATCTCAAAGTTAGCAAAAGAATCTTGTTAGGTCACACCACAAAGGCATTGTGAAATGGTCACTAATGTGCATCACTTTCCCCAAAATGTTTTTAATTTCTACAAACCAATGCATCGCAGAAATCAATCCAACCCTGTATGTGAATAAGTGCCCCAAAGTCAGCATTGAAATATAAAGTGTTATTGTTTCGTGTATAAAATAATTTTCCATATAATGTGGTTGGCCTTTTAATTGCATGCTCTGATTATAACCTCATTTCACCCACGAGATTATGATTGGATTTAAAAGTGTGAAAACCACTGTTATCCACCAGAAGCTTACACCCCAGACTTGAGATGACTCTTGTAAAGTCTGAAATTTGGATGAAACGATTACGTTGGTTCACCTATTCCAATGGGATGCTTACATACGCCCAAAGAGAAACATGCCGCCAAAAGTATACCTTTGTAAGTTAGTCCATGATGTGTAATTTACCGTGGAATCACTTCATGCGTAGTTTCAATAAATGTAGCACCATTTGTAATCCGCCATCATGCAAGATATGTTTCGAACAGCGTGCTAAATACTAAAGCCCACTATTGGACCAAATTCCAACCTCACGTGTATGGAATAATGAATTTGTCCACATCCCCTATGATAGCTAATTATTGCAGCTTTACAGTGTCTATACGCATGTCACCTCACGTATTTTCCCAAGCTTTTATTTAATGTGATATGGCTTTTGCGAGAACGCGTGTTGAATACCTGATCTGGCAGTCCTTTCTTCCCCAGTATTCCTTTGCGGCGTTATATCCCAAGGTCAATCCCTGCCTCCGATGGTGTGCTAATTCAAAGAACAGTCCTGGTAACTTGCAATGATCCTATTGCAATTCTATATCTGAAACGTCATTACGCGTAGTGATGCGTGTGACATCATTACATAAACAAAAAACGTCATCACATGGTTCCAGGGTACATAAAATGCAAAATTCATGTTATCGTGTTGGACATCCCTGTGAGATTATTATTACGCTCCTCATTACAATTGTGAAAATATGTATTTAGGTATATGGGATCTCAAAAATGTTTAATCAAGATTGGATGTATTTGCGTACTGATGTCCAGCATCGTTCTGTGTTTGACGTTGAATACATGTAAATAAACATGAAAATGAAAGTGTTCAGTAGGAGTTGTGAAATAATGTTTATTGTGGTAATGAATTTTGAAAATAATGTGTTGGGTGCAGCTTGATTGGATTTCTTTAATTCTGCATGTGAACTCCAATTATTTTCGAACAGCCATCGTTGTGCAAGTCCATAAAGTAAATATGATGGTATTTAAAAAGTTATAGTAGTAGTAACGATATTGTTAGCCTCCACTTGATTGAGTGAATTTATGAAAAATCATCAAAGTTAGATTATTATCTGATGTCAGGGTTGGATCAATGTTGCGCTCACACTGGAAGTGAAATTATTAGTTAATGTTGCATAGGCCATTACACGTGTATTTCGAAACATAGGTCAGCATCTCATTGCATTTATAGGAAAACATACATTTCATGGTCTGTGTTCAGGCCAAATTCTGTGGGGCACTTATTCACGTACAGGGTTGGATTGATTTCTGCGATGCACTGGTTTGTAGAAATTAACACACATTTTTTGGGGAAGGTGATGAACATTAGAGACCATTTCAAAATGCCTTTGTGGCGTGACCTAACAAGATTCTTTTGCTAACTTTGACATATGATAAAATGCAAGTACAACATTTTAAATATATTTTGACATATGATAAAATGCAAGTACAACATTTTAAATATATTTTATTTTCTTTCAACTATATATACCTTTTGATCCACAATGCGGGTTTCCTCCGTATGTGACATCTTGTGTGATATGTGAAATGTCTTTTTTCTCGTTTATTTTTGTATCACATTACAATCATTTTGCTATGTTTTGTTACACTTAACTCAATTCATTTTGAAACATTGCTTGTTTTACATTAATTCACCGGCCTCGAGAACGACCGAGCTGGTCGAAACACGTGTCAGCTGTTTTTGCTTCATGAAAAACACAGAATAAACAAGATTTTGATTTTGGAGATCAAGAAACTATTTCTTTGATATAAGAAATTTTCAATTGTACAAAAAAGAATTCACCAAAGAATACAGACTTTTGAGTGCGAATATTATCTCTTAACATCCATTTTGCTAATTTCATGTCATATGAACCTTTTGGGCGGGTTCATTGTTTTGAGATTTTTCGCTGCCAGTATTCAGAAACTTTGGCTAATGGAGAATAGCGCACAGTAATTTGTATCCAATCCATGTTCTTTATATTACTGTCAATTTAAGAAAGACCCTACACATATTGAATCCAACAGGAGTGCAGCACGAGGGGGTCAGGGTCCTCTCCCTTGATGCCGAAACAGCTTATGACCGGATTAAATGGTCCTTTATAAAGGGGGTCCTGTGGGAGATTGGTATGGGGGAGCGATGGATCTCGGACGTGTATTCTTCTTCAAGAGCAAGAGTTGTGGCAAATGGGGTTGGGGGAATCCAGGTCAATAATGCTGAGCAAAGGTACCAGGCAGGGACGCCCCCCATCAGCCCTGCTGTATGCACTAGTGATGGAGCTCTGGATAATTGGCCTGAAGAGTAGTAGGGACATAACGTGGGGAGTGACAGGAACATAAAGTGAGTGTTTCTGCAGACAATGCCCTGCTCTACCTCACGAATCCACGTGCCTCTGAGCCCACCCTGCTAAGGGGATTGGAGGAATAATGATAGGTTACTCATCGTAGTGACTAACATACTCTTAGTCCTTAATCCCCTTTCCTCCAGACTGCATGGGCGTCCCTTCCAAGGGACGGGAGACGAAACCCTTTTCACAAGAAAAAAACTTCTTTCCCTTTCAATTTAGAGACACACGGGGGGTGCAGCCCTACGGCACCACATCTCAGTCCCCACAGAGGCGTCGACAATAGAATAACATTGCCTAATGACACCAATTTTATTAGGGGGAAGGATGGAGGGACGTATGTAGGAAAGGGGACTAAGAGTACGTTAGTCACTACGGTGAGTAACTTATAATTACTCTTACGTCCCATCCCCTTTCCTCCATACTGCATGGGCGATTACAACTGAGTGTAGCCCCAGGGTGGAGAGGAGTCCCCCCCCCTTAAGCAAAAAGGTTTCCAAGAACTGCCTGTCTGAAAGCCGCGTCTGACCTAGAGCCGGCATCCAAACAGTAGTGCTTGCAGAAAGCCGAAGGGGTGGCCCATGTGGCCGCCCTGCTTAGGCCCTGCCAGGGGACATGCCACTGGAATGCGATGGCCGCTGCATTGGCTCTGACCGCGTGGGCATGCATATTAGCCGGCAGTGGCTTATGCTGTCCCTCGTACGCTTCCTTGATGGCCGAGACCATCCAATGGGCTATGCAAGCCTGATATCCCAGTCTTGCTCCGCCAAAGGTGACAAAATGTGTGTCGGACTTGCAGAAGCCCTTGGTCCTGTCCAAGTAGAATTTCAAGGCACGCCTGATATCCAGGCAGTACAGAACTCTCTGTACCTCGTCTTTGGTCTCAGCAAAAAACGCAGGGGGCACGATTTCTTCGTTCAGATGGAATGCTGAAGGCACTGTAGGCAGGAACATTGGGTGTGTCCGCAGGACTACCTTATCCCTGTGAAACGTAGTATAGGGCTGCGAGGCGACAAGTGCCTGGATTTCACTTATCCTGCGAGCCGTGGTGAGGCCAACTAGCAAGGCCGTCTTAGATGCTCCCGGATCCTTTTCTAGCCAAAGTCCAGAGGGCACTCCTGCGTTTCCTGTGGGCAGGAGCAAAGCTGGTGCTACCGAGAGATGAGATGTGTGGGAGGTGGGGGGGGGGGGTTCCCAGACTGTATGGCTTTACACGGGGAAACTCAATTGAGAATTCTGGTGGACCACTTAAGGCACCATTTCGAAGAAACAAGGGGTGCATAGGGACAACACGGTCCTGGAGCCAGTCACGTTGGGCAACTGGATGTGGATCCCACAGAAGGAGATCCCCTAACAGGTCCTGACACATCCTATTTCAGCAGTATTTTGGTCACATTTCCCCAAATGCCACTGGGGTCTGCGCCGAAAGCCGTATAAGGTCCGAAAACCATTGTCCGGCCGGTCACTGCAGCGCCATCAGAATTCATAAGTGTTGCACTTCTCTGACCTTGCAGATCTTGTGGATGAGCGCTGTCGGGGGGGGAATGCGTAAGCCCACATCCTGCTCCATTGCAGGTGTAAGGCATCCCCCAATGAGACTCTGTCCCTGGTCATCCAGGAGGCAGTTGGTATTGACAGTTCTAATCCATGGTAAACAGGCCTATGTGGGGCTGACCCCACATCCTGAAGATCCCCAGCAGGACTTGACTTGCTGGTTCAACTGCCTCTCGTAGTTGTCGACACCCAACCTGCTGAGTGTGTCCACCTCTGGGTTAGACTCCCCCAGCAGGTAGATTGCTGAAAGCCATACGTTGTGGGATATAGCCCATTCCCAGATCTCAATTGTGAGCCTGCAGAGGGGCAGTGATCTGGCTCCCCCTAGTTTTGTTCATGTAGTACAGGCAGGTGGAGCTGTCTGTCTAAATGCAAACCGAGCTGTCCTTGATCACCGGTAAAAATGTCCCGAGAGCCAGCTGAATGGACATCAGCTACAGCAAGTTGATGTGATTCATCCGGTCCTGACTTGTCCACAGACCATATACCCTCTGGTCACCCAGCGTGGCTACCCACCCCTCCAGGGAGGTCTGTAGTGATGGTAAAAGTAGGAGAGAGCTGTCTGAACAGTCTGCCGGCCATAAGATTGGTTTCTTGCCTCCACCAAACCAAATCCTGGTGGAGTTTCGCCAGGATGGTGACTGAAGCTTCCTGGGAGCCCGTCTCCTGATGCCAGGAGGCTGCGAGGTGCAACTGAACCCTCCTCATTTTGAGCCTTGCGTGCAGACCGGCCAGCAGGCATGCCACCATAACCACAACAGATGCTGGTACCAACAGGCCGAAATTGTTGACCTGCTGAGAAAATGTCCAGTAGCTGCCTTCAGCACTCCCACCCTCTCCGTCATGGGGAAGATCCTCTGCTCCTTGGTGTCCCACTTCAGATCAAGGAAGACCAAAGCTTGGGTCGGCTGGAGCTTAGACTTTACGAACTGGGGTTCTCCATCAACAAAAAGGATGTCCATCAGTCTGGAGGCTGTATTCCGAACCTCCCCGGGGATTCCGCTTGGACCAACCAGTCGTTAAGGTATGGGTAGACGTGGTGATCCTCCGACCTGAGCAGCACCGCAGCCGCATTAATTAGCCTCATGAATACCAGAGCGGCTACATTGAGACCAAACGAAAGGTCCTTGTACTGGAAATGGGAGCCCATCACTCTACCGTAGGTAGGAGCAGTGGGGTTGCCATATTGTGACATACAGGTATGCATCCTTCAGGTTCGCTATCAGCATTGGCGTAAGCATCTTGCACGTTTGAAGGGGTAGGGAGAGGTATAAGGAAGACAGATCGAGAACCACTCACAGGCCTGCCTGGTGGTTCTTTTGTATTGCAAATATCCTGGAATAAAAGCCCAAGCCTCTTTGTGAGAGGGGGAATTCTTCTACTGCTCCACTTAATACAAGTCTGCGGAAGTCCGCAAGGAGAGTTTTTGTCCCGATACGAGGGAGGGTGGAGAGAACGAGGGGATTGAAGGGTGAGGGAGTCGTAAACCATGGGAGACCACAGATAGGATCCATGGATCTGTGAAGAGTCTGCCAGGACTGAAAGTGGAGAGCAAGCCTGCCCCCCACTGGAGAATTGTGAACCTTGATGATAGTATTATTGCTTCTTTCCCTCTGAGACAGGTGCCTGGCAGGGGGACTGAAACAAGCCTTTGTGGGAGGTCCTTTGTTATTTGCACCTGTGTTGGCTGGGGGACCCGTCAGGTTGCCTACCTCTCTGGTCCTGGAAGCCCCTGAATCTGCTGAACATTCTTTCCCTGTCGGATCGCGCTTGCCCCTGCCCAAACTGCTTAGATGCAGGCTTGCTAGTATGGCCGAAGACTTGGCTGTTAGGGAACTGTTCTTTTACTTGTCCAGTTCCTCATCAGCTGAAAAATGTAACAAATCCCCCCTTCAAATGGGAGATCCAGGATGTAGTCTTATACATTGGGATTAAACATGGTAGCTTTAAGCCATGCCGTACGTCTCATGTCAGTAGCCACGCAGATAGCCGTGCCTGCCATGTCAATATGAGCCATTAAAAATTACATTAGGTCTTGTGCCACTAGCTTGACTTCGTCCAATCCCGCTTTGAAGCACGCTTGCTTGTATACCAGCAGGAAGTCTGCAATTTCCCTCCATTGCCTTTGATTTCCCACAGCCAGCATAGCATCTGCATTAGCTTGCCGCAAGTGGAGGCAGGCATTGTAGTAAACTTTCTGGCCATATGCCTCTAGAACCTTTTCCTCTTTGCCCAACAAGGCCATGGTAGAGGACGACAATGTGGAAGTCTGTGCTTGGCGTACATGGACGCAGGAAGTCTGCGCTTGGCGTACATGGACGCAGATGGTATCATCGACGAATGAGGCGGACCCCTCATGAGAGTGTCCCCTTTTGCCTTCCTATATTTAGCATCCAGGCGCTTGTTGGTGGGCTGCATTGAGTGGGGTTTGGATGAATCCTTTTTTGCCAGGGATTCTACGTCTTTCTGTGCGGAATCCCAGATCAGGTGGCTGCTCTAATGGTTAGGACCTCAGCTAGGACCCCCACCTCAGACTGTTCCCTCTGCAGCTGAGCGGTGCCAAGGTACTCCACCAATCCTGCAAACCTATTGTGGAAGGCCCTTGCTGAAGATGAGGTCGCCTGATCTTCCTCTTCGTCCATGTCCCCCTGATCCATTGCCCCTTGGGGGTCTGCCAGATTAGTGGGTGGCATCACCAGTGCCATCGTGGCCTGTGGCACCACAGGGTGGGGGGCAGGTACATGGCGGTGATGCTCGGCTTGCGCGGGAGACAGTGTCGGTGTGTAACTGGGGGAAAGCCACCATGACTACAGGTGGCAACTTCTGCAGCTGCACTGGAGCAGAGGGCTGTGTAGGCATAGGAGGAAGCATCTCCTTAATAATTCTCTCCATCAAGGTGAGAAACCTCTCAAAAAACCGTTCCTGGGCGTGTGTAGGGCTGCGTTCTTCCCACGCTGTGTCTGCCCTGCGAGTAATTGGCCTCGGTGTAGCATACTGACAATGAGGACACTGGGTAGTTTGTGCACCACATTACTTGTGGCATGGTCATTGGAGACGATTACACCCTTGGGGTTAAGTCTTGCCCATGGGGTTCTTTGGAGTGTTGTACGTCAGTATGTGACCCTATTTTGTCAGCTTGCACTGGCATTTTGCCCTGGACCACCAAACGCGCAGTCTGTGTCCATAGCCGTACTGGCTCTGGCCTCCACCAGTTTGCTTGCAAGCATAGGATCGGGTCTCCTCTGCACTTCAGGCATGGGCCTAGTAGGCTTACTGCCCTCTGACATGGGAGCCAGTAGTGGTGCACCCCCTCAGGCATAGGTTGGGTACTAGGGCAGGGCCCCATGGATACTTTCCCGGTACAAAAGCCGTCTGGCCCCTCAGCACTGTGACCGGGAGGATCCATGGATCCCTCAGTTGTTGGGCCGGTAGCTATAAGAGCTTTGGTACTATGGTTGGTGACAGGACCCGAGTGGCCCCTCCCGCTAGGTTGATTCCTGGGGAAGGAATCACCTTTGAGGGGTGCTTTAGGGACTAACACACTTATCTTGACCTTCATTTTTCTGCGCACATGCTCCTTAATATTTTCGGGCAGAGATCTGGAGAACAGCTGCCTCTACCTCAAGAGCCGGTTCTTGAGTGACCGGGGGGTAAGGGCATCACATGCCAAACAGCCATCCCAGCTGTGGTCTTCACTGAGGCACCAGAGGCAGAGTGCATGCAGGTCCAATGTCGTAAAGGATCGGTCACAGGAAGGGCACCTACTAAAGCCTGCCGGTGGCAACATGCGCCTGGGAGGGGCGAGGCACCGGAGGCCAGTGTAAACCTTAGTACCTAAGTCATTTTGGAAAGAATAAATAAAAACAGTGGCACCAAGATCCGAAGGGAAGAGAAATATGTGGAATTAGGAGGTAAAAAAGGCCTCAACCACAGCGCTGGTGAAGCAGGTCTGCTCCCATTCACATGGAAAAGAGGACTGAGGTGTGCCGGCAGAGTCAGGAGAGCGCATACGCCCGGGACCACCCACAACTAAATTTAAAGAGGAAAATACTTTTTGGGTGAAAAAGGTTCCATTCCCATTCCTAGCGAGGGATGTTCATGCAGTATTCAGGAAAGGGGACGGGTCGCAGGAGTATGCTTTTGTACAAGGGGGCTTTCGACCTTCAGATACTTGCAGATGAAGGGAGTGTTGACGAGGCCTGGCTGGGGGGAAATGTGTGTAAGGGGGGGCCTCACCTCCTTTGAAAAACGACTACTGCAAGATACCAAAACAAAAGGTTGGATAGCTCGGCTATGGGGCATTGAGGCGGAACAACCCCATTGACATACTTCCGACAAGGGCAAAATGGGCCAAAGACGTGGAGATAGACATAACTGACCAGCTGTGAGGCAGGATATGTAGAGGGGTTAAGATGTCCACATTGTTCCTGCAATACCGAATGCAGGCGTTCAAGTTGATACACAGGGGGTACTACCCACTGGCAGCCCTGGCAAAGATGTACCCGGCGGCGGACTCTCACTGTTGGCGCCGTAAACAGGTAGTGACTATTACCATATGTGCTGGGGTTTCTCCCTCATACAGAGCTACTGGACAGAAGTCTTGGACTGGCACAAAGATCTAAATGGAGTGTAAAAGTTTCTGTCGCCAGGAATGTTGCTGTTTGGGGTGTACGAGGAGGTGGTGGGGAGGAAGGTGACATAGTTTGCACCCTGTTAGTGGCAGAGAGGAGCTCCGTGGTGCAGCACTGGAAAATTATAAGTTACTCACCATAGTGACTAACGCACTCTTAGTCCATAGTCTCCTTTCCTCAATACTGCATGGGCATCCCTTCCAAGGAATGGGAGACAGAACCTTTTTCACCAGAAAAAACCTTCTTCCCATTTAAATATAGAGGCACGCGGGGGTGCAGCTCAGGGAGCATGCGCTGCCCTGACTCCGCCCTCCGGCGCCAGACCTCAGTCACATCGACAATAGATTTAACATTGCCTAACGACACCAGTATTATTAGGGGGGCGGTTGGTGGGACGTATGGAGGACAGGGGACTATAGGCTAAGAGTATGTTAGTCACTACGGTGAGAAACCTATAATTACTCTTACATTCTGTCCCCTTTCCTCCATACTGTATGGGCGATTACAGCTGATTGTAGCCCCAGGGTGGAGAGGAGACCCTCCTTAAGCAAATAGGTTCCTGAGAACCGCCTGTCCGAAAGCTGCATCAGATCTAGAGCCGGCATCCAAACAGTAATGCTTGCAGAAAGCCAAGGGAGAGGCCCAAGTGGCCGCCCTGCTTATGACTTGCCAAGGGACGTGGCGCTGGAATGCGGTGGCCGTTGCCTTGGCCTGGCTGCCTGGGCATGCATGTTGGCTGGGAGCGGCTTGTGCTGGCCCTCATATGTTTCTTTGATGGCACAGTCTATCCAGCAGGATATGGAGGCCTTAGAGGGCTGATAGCATGGACGCCCGAATGAGCAAGGTGTGCCAAAAAGGAGCATGTCGTCCAAATTGCAGGCCAAGGGGTCAATTCCCTTGCAGTCTGCCCAGTGGCAGACTCTGGTCCATTTACTTTTGTACTGGGCCCTGGTGGCTTTGCTCCTGGGGCCCTACATGATCTCCAGATTTGCCTCTGAGGCGCTAAGGTGCAGAAGCGTTACCTGCTCAGGTACCACGCTGTGAAGGCTAGTTTCCCTGGCGCTGGGTGGATGATTCTGCGCCGTGCTGTGCCAGAAGATGAGCTGGGCCTGTCAGGTGGTGTATAGGGGGCACCCCAGAGAGGCGGAGGAGGTCTGAAAACCATGGCCTGGCCAGCCATCATGGAGCAATCAGAAGGATGAGGAGTCGGTGAGACTCCTTGATCTTGCAAATTACCCTGTGGATCAGGGGAGTGGGCGGAAAGGCATGGGCCTTTATGCCGGTCCACTGGAGGTGAAATGATTCGCCCAGAGAGCCGGGGTACTGACCATGCCAGGATGCAAACTGGGGTCACCTCTTGTTATGCCAGGTGGCAAAGAGATCCATTTGGGGGTGACCCCACCTGTTGAAGATCTCCTGAATAACAAGGTCGTTTAGCTGACACTCGTAATTGTCCACTCCCAGCCTGCTGAGCCTGTCCGCCTCCAGGTTGGATTCCGCCGGGAGGTGGACTGCCGAGAGGTAAATGTCATTTTCCAGGGCCCATTCCCACATGCTGATCGCCAGTCTGCACAGAGGAGGGGGTCTGGTGCCTCCCTGCTTGTTGACGTAGTACATGCTGGTCGAGTTCTGTCTGGATAAGGACAGCCTTTGCCTTGAGAAGTGGTAGGAATGCTCTGAGCGCTAGCCAGATGGCATTCAGCTCCAACCAATTGATGTGGTATTCCCACTTCTGTCGAGTCCAGGTGCCGTGGACCGAGAAAACGTCTAGGGTGGCTCCCCATCCCTCGAGAGAGTCGTCTGTGGTGGCGCTGGTGGTCTGCGCAGAGGGCGGCCGAAAGGGCATGCCCCTCCGTAGGTTGCAGTCCATGGATCACCAAGTTAGGTCTGAGTGGAGAGATGGAGGAACGTTGATGCTCTCGGATTGCGAGCCCCACTCCTGATTCCATGAGGCCACGAAGTGCAGCTGAATCCTTCTCATCCTTAGTCCCGTGTGCGGCACGGCTAACAGGACCGCTGCCAGTAGACCCAGGAGATGTGGATACCACCATGCCGAGGTCACCTCTCTGCTGAGGAAGTGGGCAGTGGTCCTCTTGATGGCCGAGATTTTGTCCTCCGACGGGAAAACCCTCTTGGAGTATGTGTCCCAAATGAGTCCCATGAATGTCAGAGACTATGTAGGCTGCAGCTGTGATTTCTTGAGGTTCAGCGAGAAGCCCAGATCGTGCAGTGTGTTCATAAGGGCATGGGAAGAGTGGCAAACAGCTTCCGGAGGTGTAGCCCTGACAAGCCAGTCGTCGAGGTATGGGTAGATGTGGAGGCCCTGCGCTCTGAGGAGGGCCGCCACAGTGTTCATGAGTCTGGTAATGACCCTGGGGGCCGAGTTGATGCCAAATGGAAGGACTTTGTATTGGAAATGGTAGCCCATGATCCTGAACCATAGGGAAGAACAATGGGGCTGCCAAATCTGGGACGTGTAGGTACGCGTCCTTCAGGTCCAGGGAGCACATCCAGTCTCCCTTGTCCAATGTCTCTGCTATAAAAGCTGGCATAATCATCTTGAATTATTGCAGGGGTAGAGAGAAGTTGAGGGTGGAATTGTCCAGCACAACTCTCAGGCCTGCCTGGTACTTCCGAATGGCGGAAATCCTGGAGTAGAAGCCAAAGCCTCGCTGGGAGGCTGAGACTTCCTCCACTGCCTGGCTCTCTACAAGCGACCGGTTCTCCGCCAAAAGAGTTGCTGTCCCAATCTGCGGAAGTGGAGGGGAGGAGAGGCTTGAATAGGAAGGCGGTATCCCGTGGATACTACAGAGAGGATCCAGGGGTCAGCGAAATTCTGGCACCAGAATTGTGCATGGAGAGCAAGCCTGCCCCCCACCGGAGACACGTGGACCCGAAGGGGCGTGTCATGCCTTCTTTCCCTCAGAGGGGGGACTGGAAAAAGCACTTACTCCCCCCCCCCCCCTTATTTTGTTTGCGCCGGTTCTGAGACGGCGAGCGGTCCGGCTGCCTGGATCTGCGTTCCTGGAAGCCGTGGAACCCTCCATATGTATGACCCTTTTCTGAGCGCTGCTGAGATTGGGTGTACAATTTGGGCGTGGTCTTTGTAAGAATGGATAAAGACTTTGCTGTTTGTGAGCTGTTGTTCTTTTCGTCCAGCTCTTCATCCGTAGAGGAGTGGAAGAGGCCCCCCCAAAGCCACCCTCGAATAGTAGATCTAGAATGCGCTCCTGGACATTTGGGTTGAATTTCGTTGCCCGGAGCCAAGCTGTTCTCCTCATGTCCGTGGCAATGCAGATGGCACAGCCTGAGGTATTGATATGAGCCACTGTGGATTCCATCAGGTCATGCCCCACAAGCTTGGCGTCCAATAGCTCCACCTTAAAGCGTGATTGGCACTGGGTGGTGAGTTCCGGGAGGAAGTCTGCAGTTTCCCGCCATAACCGTTGGTTGGCGGCAGCCAGCATGGCATCTGCGTTGGCCTGACGCAGGTGCAAGGAGGCATTGGAGTAGATCTTCTTGCCGTATGCCTCCAAGAGCTTCTCCTCCTTGCCTAGCAGCGCCGCAGAGCAGGAGGCTGAGGCTTGTAGTATAGTTATGCCGCAGCGATCACCAAGGAGTGTTGCTGAGGATGGGTCAAGAGCAAGAGTGTATCCCCTTCCATCGGCCTGTACTTGGCGTCCAGGCGTCGATTGACAGGCTGAACCGAGTGGGGCTTTTGCCAACCCTTCTTGGCCAAGTAGACTACATCAGTTTGCAGTGGAATCCTCTGTGTTGGCAGAGGGGCGTCTCGTGAAGACTTCAGCCAGAACCCCCTCTGCCGCCTGTTCGACCTCGGGTTGGGGGAGGCCCAGGTACTCCGCCAGGCCAGCAAGACGTTCATGGAAGGCCCTGGCTGAGGATGGCGTGTCCGGATCCTCCTCCTCCTCCTCGTCTGTATCCTGTGGATCTGGAGGATCTTGTGGAGGGGGAGTAGATGGCACCGGAGGCTGGGATACAAGGATTGCAGTTGGAGGCTGAGGCGGCAGTGGAGGTTGCGCGGTTGGCTGTGGAGCCGAAGGAGGCGGCTGCACCGGTGCATGGGGGACCGATGGTGGCGTCTGTGGTGCTGCTAGCATGGCGGGGATGACTTCCCTGATGGCGTCTTTGATGCTAACCCCCCCAATCTGAGGAGACCTCATGAAGCCAAGAAACCTCTCGAAGAGCACCTCCTCACTGGCCAAAAAGGTGGCAGGGGGTACCGACAGGGTAACGGGGGGCTGCTGGAGCCGCTGCGTACCCGGTCCATATGGACGCAAAGGAAAGCTGCCCTGCGCAAATGAAGGGCAGACTGTAGGCTACGTACCTGGTTGAGGCCAGTCCCACCTTGACACTCGTTCTTCGCCAAACTTGTGGAAATGTGTCAGACGGGTGCCTCTTTCTGACACGGCGGCCATTTTGTCGAGCTGCCTGCCACGTGCCTGCGACATGGTGCTCGGCCCGCTGGGCCTAGCCTCATCCAAGACTCTTGCGTGCGTATCAAGAGGCCTACTTTGCTCTTCATGCCTCAGTAGGTTTGACACCCTCAACCCGGGTGTCGGTAGAGCTGTGTTTAGGCACTCCCTCGGAGGTATTGCCGGTATTAGGGCATAGCCCCTCAGCCATGGTGCCGGTAGAAGGGCTTAGCACCTCGGGTGTAGACCCGGTACAAGAACCTTCCGGTCCCTCAACACTGCACCCGAGAGGATCCGAGGATCCCTCGACCCGAAGGCCCGTAGCTTTAACAGCCTCAGTGGCTGTCCCGGTAGAAGGACCTGGCCGGTCCCTCCCGCGCGCGCGCGCGAGAGAGAGAGAGAGAGAGTCCCTGGGAAGGAGTCTCCCTTATGTGGTGCGTTGGAAAATATCAGCCCTACCTTGGGCCTGGTTCAATGCTTCATGAAGTTCTTGAGATCCTCTGGAGGCGACCTCTGGAAGAGCTCTCTCCACCTGGATAGTTACAGCACCTTTGAGGACAGCGAGTCCTCCAACCGTGGTCTGGGCCAAGGCAACGCAGGCAGAAGGCGTGGGGGTGTGAAGTTGGGAAGAGACTGTTGCAGGATGGACACCTGCTGAACCCTGTATAAGTCCACATGTGGCGGGGAGGACTGAGTACCTGAATGATAGAGAAGACAAAGAAGAAGTATCCACGTGTGGAATTATATGGCCGAAGCCAAACCCAGGAGCGCTGGTGAATTCGGCCCATTCCCAATGATGCGGAAAAGGGGACTGGGGTGTGGCGCCATAGGGTGGAGTCAGGGCAGCGCATGCTCCCTGGGCCGTGCACCTTTAAATTTAAAGGGGAAGAAGGTATTTTCTAGTGAAAAAGTTTCCGTCTATCGTCACTTCGAAGGGACGTCCATACAGTATGGAGGAAAGGGGACAGGACGTAAGAGAATGGGTACAGAAATCAAGGTCCATACATGATAGAGTATTTGACACACTGGTTGGATGAGGCACAGACAGACAGAGGGGTCCTGGCTAGCCTTCTTCAGCAAATATGGTCATTAACCTGTCATGGGAAAGCAATGCGATTGTGTATAAATATGCTTGATGGGACAGTGAAATAGTTGGTATTAACTGCAACAGGGGGGTCAAGTGTCTGGTGTGTCAGACGTGCTGCCGGATTGCTGCCTACCTGATGCGTTGGTCCTGTGACTCGTGAAGTCTTTCCTCCTACCCCTCCTGCTAACACCCGCCTTCATAGTCACATTGAAGAGCGAAGCGTGGTCGAGTGTCTGGTGTACCGGAGGGGCAGATGGAAGAACACAGGATGCTGAGAAGTTCAAAAAGGCAGAAACAAAACGATCCAGCGCTGATGCTACCAACAGGTAACCTAAAATGAACACCTCATCAGGACTCAGAGATTCAAGAGCCTTCGGCGGTGAAGAATGGACTACAACTTTGAAGGTTGCGCTGCTTTCTTTGCCCATTGTGCAGGCTTTCACCCGTGCTGCAACTTCCCACACTTCTTTGTCAAAAGAAATAGTAAATGCAGAGGGTTTAATTACAACTGCTGCTTCAAACGGCATCTTTGTACACTTCACTTGGAAAAAGGCTATTCTGTCGACTCAACCGACGGACTCACCCCGACTGAGGGTCCAGACAAGTTAGTATCTCAGGACCCTGTGCCTCCCTCCTAATTTGACTGAGCAGAATGCCTTGCAGGAGAGCGCCCCTGGGATTGGGTGGCAGAATCAATTGGAATTGCAACCAGTACTAATCACAAATAGCTCGACTACCACCTTTCACATCGGCTCCCCGAACTGGGATACATCAATGGCCCCGGACACAACGGAAATAGGGCGGAGGCAGGGTGAGGGTGACACTGGGGTAGAGGAGGTGCTCCAGGAAGCTCCCCCTGGTTTTGAAAGGGCAGGAGTGGAGCTCCCTCCTGTGCGTGCAGCACACTCTGTGGAGGTGCAAGTGCATGTTGAGCTGTGGACCCCTGGAGAGATAAACTTGCCAGCCCAGACTCATATGGGGGCTGAATCTTAGAATGCAACAGAGTGCAGCTTTGATCGCGCAATCTCCCCCTCTTGGGGTAATGGCACAAATTACTTATTTTCAGCTGCTCCGTGCCCAACAACAGATCTGCATCTTTCACAAACGGATGAATATCGTGCTTCAGATAATGGCTGCACGGAAGAACTCCCCATTTCCCAAAATGATAATGCGAGAACTAACAACAGACAACATCCGTATGCATCCTTCAAGGAATCTGAAGCAAGTTTCATGTTGCACGCAATCTGGACGCACGGCCACTACAAACTCGGCTTCTAGAACAAAATCAATAACCAAGCCCTGCTTGTACCACAGATTATGCAAGCGAGGTGACCATTCTTGTCCCAAAGTGCCATCAATGTTTATGACAAAGACTGCTTTTCCTACAAATAACCTGAGCCACAGTGAACTGTCGCATGCGGAGCTGCTGAAGTCCTGTGGGACACAGACCAAAGAACCCCCGGGACGACTGAAGGAACTTGGCCTAACGGGCAAACCATCTAGCCCATACAACTTTTCCTCATTTGCCAATAAACTGTTGCCAAAAGAACAGTTGTTGCCCAAGGCGAATTGGTCAAGTACTAACTCACCTTCTGGTTTTCACAACGTACAACTACGGACGTCAGCACCTAAGCATTGCATTAACACCAGTGAAGAGCATATGGTGACTTTGGTGGAGGTCCCTTCTTTTGTATCTGGACAGGGGCCTACCCCAAATCAGTTCTCTCGATTTTGGCAGATAAGGTGAACACACAGAAACCTGGTGAGGCCCAGGTGGGGCCTGTGAGGCCCTCAGTCGTGACTGTTCTTTCTACAACTGACCTAGCGGACAACACAAGTGGCCCACCGCCATCCTCAGATGTAATGCAGCCTGGAGGCAATCTGCTGGGAACCGGGCCTGGTGAGTCGGTCTATGAACTGATCCCTCAGGCTGCTAACAGCTGGCCTGGTACCTCATTGTCGAACCATGATCAGTCCATCTCTAACAGATCCGCCGACTAACAGCCTGCCAACAACAAACAAATCCTTCAACTAAGAGAGAAAAACTTGAATTATTTACTATAATGTCGACCATCACTATAGCTTTAGCGCCAGTCATCAAACTCTACGAACAATTGAATGACACACAATAAAGGACCACACAACACTATTGGCAATGACACACTCCAAACTTATTTTCTATGTCACGGCAAATGAAAACCAAATTACAAGCGAACACTCTTGCCAAGATATTGCAAGTAAGAAGAAACAACAGGAGTGTGATCACTGAGTCAGTCTATACAGACATCAAGTGTCTTTCAGTCAGTGGATTTAACAGGTGAAAACCCAGGCCAAACAGGGAACAGCCATAAACCATTTCGGGCGAACTGAACCCGAGGGGCCCAAAAATGGGCCTTGCGTCTGCCCAGATCAAGTATCACTGGCCATTTCAGTGGTGGAACAAGCGAAAATCCCGCCTTTCTAATCTTTGCCCACAAGAGGACGATTGGGCATAGTAGAAAGGGCTTGATCAGTAAGTCTGTATGGACAGCTACCAGTTGAGACCCAAAGTGGCCCCCCTCTCAACATCAGAACATCTTGAGGGAAGTCCCAAAACCAGCTCCAAGGAAGGCTCGACCTAAAATAAGCAGCTTGTTGAACACGGCAGTGCCGGGGTTCCTGCTGATTGGTCATAAGAACCATTAATTGAAGGCCCTATTGTGAAGTCAACAAGCCCCTCAATACAAATACTGTTGTAACAATCCACCTGCTGGCTGGATGACTCAGCTGGTAGTCAACGACTCTGGTACAGGGTTGGCAGGTGTAATACAGTAATCATGCTTACCCACCGGTTTTACCTCCTATCTTGACAATATCTGAGAAGAGAAGGAGAATAAACGTTAACCAACATCATAAAGGTGAAATAGACACAAACCAGGTTCTTGGAGAAAATCCTGGTTTTGTGGTAGAACTTGGACCTTTGTCTTTGGGTGTTCGGGGGGGGGTTCTACTCTCATCGACGAACCCGAAGGATCAGAATAATCATATGATATGATAAGGCATTTGTAACGCGCCTATACACAAGTGTTTAGTGTGAGCCAGCATCTAACCAGTCTAACCGCCTTGAGTACCTCGGCGAGAAATCAAGACAGGTTAAGAAATTAAGGCGTCAAGAGATGAGACAGTCTAATACTAGCCACGATTTTAGGAGGATGGGAACCAAAAGCCCACACTTTTGCTCTCTCAAATTATAGAGTGTTTTGGACCGGGACGACAACCTTATCCTCAATCGCGGAACAGTACTCTAACTATTACACTGCGTCCCAAATCTGAAGCAACTGACATCTGCAGATCTGAAAATTATCGAATTTGGTGAAAAGCAGTGGATGGATTCTATCTACCTTCACATTACTTCCCCTGTTAAAAACATGTTGATTAACGCAACAGAAAGCCTCCTGATGTTGTGTTTCGACCCGACTACTGTAGGCTTCATGGACCGTGAGCCTGCTCACCTACCACAACCAGCTTCACAGAGGAATACCTTGACTGCTGATATCGCAGAAAACAGTGAGTAGGAGGTGATGCTCAGGGGGCAACACCATCCGGAAGTTACTTGGACCCACTAGCAACAGGAAGGGTTCAGGCTGGTCCAGAGCCAAGGCTGAACGTTACATTTCCAACGGAAGCACCGTCCCGACAAGTAGGTTCTATCAAAATGTTTCCATCTTCTCAGATATCAAGAACTAAAACAGCAGATTGGTTATGGCTGTCGAGAGCATTATCACTCCAGAACAATCTCTAGCAATCCAGCAGAGCTTCAGCTGTGATGTGCCGGGGACCAAATAAAACAGAAAACCCCCAGAATTCTTTCCACCTAAAGTTGGCTTCATGGAACATGCAAAGTTTTATTAATTTGACCAAGCCCAGGGGAACAAACCTGGGCGATTATGACACGATCTGCCTACAAGAGACTTGGTTAAGAAAAACTCCCATTCTTGATGGATTTGAAATGTCAATAAGCCCAGCTCTCAAAGGAAGAAAAAGGGGCCCGTCAGCTGGCCTCTTAACTGCAGTAAAACCTGGCAGCTCTTCAAATGACTGGAGATGGTCTCATTGAGTCTCCTTGCGCAAGAACTTGTGATTGGCTAGGAGCATCTGGAACAGCCGCTAAGCACAGGAAACTTAGCCAAATTAGTAATAATTAATGTTTACTGGAATCCTGTGCTGATTTCGAATGAAACCCTTATAGATCAAATTGCGGACCAGATAGACGACGCATAAGTAAATCAACAGTCCAAATACTTAATCTGTGGAGACCTAAACATCTCTGATCTAACAGATTAGGCACGGTCGAAATTGGGATCTTGAGGACCCCCGGCAGATCAGGAGGGCTATGTGGAGTTCACTGATGGACACCAGAGACATGAACCTTATGGCAAATCACAAGGTGACATACCATTGCAACCAACGTGGGAAAGCATGGGACGTGCCTCTGTGCTTGACTACATCTTTGTTTCGAGCAATTTTGTATCCCTGGTGAACAAGTTTCAAGTGGTCAAAACAACTAACAGTGCCCACCACCTGCTTTTGCTGAAATGGATGGCTGCTAGACCTGGTAACAGGGAAAGAATGTCTACAGCAGTCGATGTGTGTAACGGTGGGTTATGTTTGAAATCATCTAACAACAAGAGAAGGAGTTTAGCTGCAGACCTTGGAGCAGCAGGTCCATCAGTTGAATAACCCTCTTCAGGAACAACTTGGCATCAAACGCCCTAGGAAATCCAATTCGGCGCTAACCAGCAGCACACTTTTAAAACAGAAGTAGTGCCCCAAAGAAAACAGGTCAGGAGGCTGGCAAGGAAATCTGATTCACCCAAGGACTTACAAATTGCACTCAAAGAAAATAGAAGGTACAAAAATGGTCTCCTTTCCTTTGGACGGCAGATGTATCAGAATGACTCAGAGGACATAGTTAGGGCTTTAGCGGGCAGGGACCAGAGGAACTTCAGGGGATGGTGTATATGAACAATCCAATCCATTCAAAAAAAGTGAAGAGAGCTGGATTAACCATTTCAGTAAACTCTATGCTGTGTACCCAAATAACACACCAAGTGGCTTTGATGCTCAGGGCATGGAGCCTTGGTTATTCTCCAACGACACCAGCAACATTGAAAAACAAAATCAAAAGCTGAACGGCTCAAGAGCGCCAGGCCGGACGGGTTGACCAACTACATGTTGAAAGAGCATTTTGTAGGAAGGGCGGATTTTATATCTTATTGTATCAAGTTGCCATCTCCCATCAAATCCACAGTTCATGGAGGAGGGCGATAGTGGTACCAATGAAAAAAAAGGCAATCGGGAGAATCCCAAAAATTACCACCCTTTTCGCCCTCCTTGACGTAATTAGGAAGCTTTACGGCTTGATAATCCTGCACCACTTCCACAGTTGGTATCGGCAAGCCAAATCCAACGACCCGTTTCAAACGGGTTTCAGCAAGGTACTGGGGACTTCAGTGAACATTCTTCTACTTCAGCTACTGAAGAGTTACCCGGGTAACAGCAAGCCTAGGCTCTTCATGGCTTTTGTGGACCTAGTCCAGTCATTTGATCAAATTCTCCGGCGTACACTATGGGGTAAACTTGAAGCAAAAACTGCCCTACATCTTTACTTGAACCTATCAAGGCAATGCATTTCAACACTACATTGAGTGCGGCTGAACAAAGCCGGCCTCTTATCCAAAGAAATCAGCACCTTGAGGGGTGTCAAACAGAGGTGCCCAATGGCACCCGCTCTTTTTAACTTTTTCTTGGAAGATAGGAAAGTCTTCTGTGTCAACAAGATCTTTCCCACCAAAGATTAGGGACGCCCAGTTACGACGCCTATTGTATGAGGATGACATTGTCTTAATCAATCAGATCCCTGTAGGTCTAGATACACAACTGGACTCACTCCAAAGATATATTAAATCAAATGGCCTTGAAATTAACAAGGAAAAAATGAAAATGTAGAGTTTTGCTAATTCAAATAAAGGGAAAATCGTTTCTCTTGGTATCTAGATGGAGGGGATTGAGCAAGTGCACTCCTTCAAATACCTCAGTGTATGGCTAAGTGATTCGAGACCAGAAGCTCTGATGGTATCACATCTATAAGCAAATGCTGAAGGTCTCACTAGTCAAGCATGTGCACTAAACCGTAAATTCTGCATCTTTTCGATAATGCCGGCACTCCGGTTTTACAAATCAAAATTGGTCCCAGCTGTGACCTATGGAGCCGAAGCCATGTTTAACATTCCTGAGTCCTTATGGTCACGCCTTGAAGGCATATTTTGGAAGAAGGCTTTGGGTGTCCCTCTATCCACACCTATTGCGATCATCCAGAGAGAACTGGGGCTTTCATCTCTGAAAAATACTGTAGAATGGAATAGACTGGTCTTGTTCAGGAAATGTTTCATGCCCTCACGCCCAGTCATCCTGGAAATGCTGCACAAAAAATTCACGGTCGTACGGAATCCAATATTGAACAGTTGGAGACTGAAAACAATTAAACAACTGTCAGAGATTGGAGGCTCACTCGCCCTATTAGTGACCAATCCAACATGGATCAAGAACAGACTTGGAGAGGCCTGATCCTAAACATTGAGGCAGCTGACAACTATCAATCCGTCGCCTTTCGGCCTCCAGAATCCCGGAAACTAAATACAGTATGTGATTATCTAAAACAGTTTCCCGACAGGAAGGTCAGGGATCAATTTTTGCGAACTCACCTGAACCTCCATCCCATGAATGAGATAAGGGCAATTTGTGGATTATTACAAGGGAACAAATGTCACTACTGTAAAGATGATTCCAAGGTCGAAACATTTTTTTTTTTATTTGAAAGAAACTACAGTTTAAACACAAGGCAAAAACTTTTGTTTCAAAAGGAAAGACGTAAAGAAAAACATCCTTACATCCTCTAATAATAATGATAACATCCAAAATATACAAGGGACAAGTGCAAGGACAATACAGAAAAGAGACGAGGAGAAAGAAAAAAAAGAGAAAGCAAGGTTCTCAGCATTTGCTTTCAAGTATCCCAACATAATGTTACACATCCCACTCTATTCTAACCTGTCGCAATCTTTCAATCGAGCACAAATTAGAAGTTGATTAGACATCTACTTTTAAGATCATGTCCATATAGTTTACAGTTGCATATACAAGTTTTTTATTTTTCCCTGAGATGCATCTGGCCCATCACCCATTCATATTGTCATCTAATGGAGCAAACTTTCCAAGATGTAGTGATCGTTGGATTACAGTCTGTTCACACTCGATTAGCAAGTGTTTTGAAGTTTCAATAGCCATTCCACAAAACCGACAGAGATTATCTTTTATTGACTTGTCCTTTCTTTTCCAGAGCATTTCCTTTGTTTTCAAGTTGTTTGTCCTGAGCCTCAGAAATTGATCTCGATGGTGACGAGGAGGACATTGGATCAAATATCATGGGTATATATTTAGTTTTTTGTAGTCATATCCCAAGAATTTAATTGAGTCCATCTTGTTTCGAGATTCTTGATTTATGATCCATGCCCAATTTTCAAATCTCTTCTTGGCATGTTGCGGGCGATTTAGTAGCTCTTGATTATTAATATCAGCTGCCTTCAAGAATGACCTTAATCGGTGGAACCAAAGACTGAGTAGGTTTTTGCTGTTTGGATCGTACTAGTTTCCAAATATTTGATATGCTGGCAACGGAAACTCTAGAGACATCTTTCGCATTGCTGCAATAGAGTTCCATATTACTCTTGTATGTAGCGAGTTTATTGACAGTTCATGTCTCAGTACCGTCATAGATGTCGATTGTGGCAGTCTCAACACATATCGCCAGAATCGGCCTTCCAACGAATGCCAGATTTGCTCATTGACATTCCACCCCGCCTCAGCACCAAAGCTTATGATTGGCATAACTTTTTGTAGGTAAAATTTGAGGACGGGTACCAATGAAAACCTTCCGTATCTTCTATTGATTTTTGCTCCTTGCAAGGCAAGCATCTGCATTTTATTTTTCAATTCATTCACCCAATGGTATTCGCAAACAGAGTTGTTAAATTGGATTCCCAAATATCTGATGGAGTCTACAGAGGCGATAAATTCTCCAGCAATCGTCCACCTAAACGATTTGTCTTTCTTATTTTTTACATTCCCAAATTGAAACAATTTTTGTTTTTGCTGTATTAATCGTTAGCTCATTGCTAACCATGTATTCATGTAGGGATGCAAGTAATCGCTGTAGTCCTATTTGAGTTCTGTCCAACAATACAAGATCATCTGCATATATAATGCATCTGATTGGGATCCGATTAACCATTGGTGGAAAACAATGGACTTGTGCAAGGTGGTTTGGCAGGTCGGCCAGGAAGAGCTTGAAGAGCTCAGCAGCAAGAGGGCACCCTTGTTTGACTCCCTTTTGCGTTGCAATCGTATCTGATAGATCCCCACCAATATTTAGTCTTACTTTCATAGAGGTTTGAGTATGAAGTGCTATAATTGGTTCAAAGAGTTTTGCCGGACATTGCCATTTTGCCCATTTTGCCCAAAGTAAACTGCGATTTACACTGTCAAAAGCCTGTTTCATATCTACAAAGGCAAGATGAATTTTGCCATTTGCCTTCACCATTTCCAATTTCAAGATGGTAAGGATTAGCAGATTAACATCTACCCCGACACCTTTCGTGAATCCAGTTTGGCGGATGTCTATAATCTGGGAGTCCTCGGCCCATTTCGCAAGTTGTTTGCGTAGGTTTGATCCGAAAATGTTTCCAATCATATCAAGGAGGGCAAATGGACGATAGTTGTTAGGATCGTTTTGGTTGCCCTTCTTGTGGATTGGAACCACTATTGCAGTGGTCCATGATTCAGGTAGTTTCCTTGACGCTGCAATATTTGAGTACAACTTTTCAATTAAGCGAGCCCAATCATGAGCATGTTTTTTAAGCGCCACATTTGAGATCAAATCAGGTCCGGCGGCGCGTGAGTTTTTTAGTGCTGTTATTGCTCTCACAATCTTATCCAGTGACATTTTGACAGCCCATTGGGTTTCCTCCACATTTCTTATATTCGTTGTCTCGAATGAGGGTTTCTTATAAACCATTGAAAAGCATCTCCTGAGATTGTGTTTGTTGGTGTAGGCGTATGTTTTGAACAGTCCTTGTTCAGGATCTGCCAAATTTCTCGTGTGTTTTTACTAACAAGTAGGTTTAGCATTAATTCCGCCCGGTCTTGATCAACGATAATGGAGTGAGATTTTGCCCAATTTCGATATATAGCGCACATCTAGCTTTAACCGCTTCTTGCACATCTTTGCTCAGCATACCTTTTTTTATTACTCTCAGATCTCTCCGCATTTTTTTTTTCTTCATGCAAGGCTTTGCTGTATAGATGTTTATGTAATCGTCCATAACACATGGAAGAATTTGCATCAATGATGTAATCAGTCAACAGCGGAATATAGTCAATTCCCTGTCCAGCTAGAATATTCATAAGCTTAGTGCCAAGGTTGTGTATTTGGTTTCCGTTTACTCAAAGACGATTCCCGCCAGCATTCACGTCTATAGGCAATTTGTAGGTGGTGTCGGATGTGGTCACATCCATCATACAACCAAATTTCAAAATACAATGATCACTATGTTTCATTTGTAGATCTATGGATTTTGATTCGATGTTTCTGGAGACCCATATATAATCGAGAATGCTATGGGATGTTTCACGATGCCAAGTTGCTTTTGCAGGAACATCCCCTTTTGCAGAGCCATTTAACATTAAGAGTTTGCGTGTACTCATGGCATTTTGCCATTGCGTGCCTCTTGCATCTAAACTATCTTTTGACGAGAGCTTATAGGCCTGCAAATTTTGATCGTACTGGAACCAGGTGCAGTTTAAATCTCCGCAGCAGATCACATACAGGTTGTTATAAGCTAGCATAGATTCATCAATTAGCTGTGTGATTGCATTTACAAAATCATTTGTGCTGATTTTTGCAGGGTTCCAATATCCATTGACTATTAATAGATGCTTTCTGGACTGAGTATGTTTTTCCATCGTGTGAATAATTGTGCCTTGCACAAACAGATTTGGATTGACCGAAACTGGGGCCGACCATGACTGAGTTATTCTCACCATCATAGGTAGACCAGAGCTTGGACGCCCTTTAACATTTCTTACAGCTGGATTGAGCAAGGAGGTAAACCCATCGCACGTTGGAGCATTGCATAGCCACGTTTTTTGTAAACAGATTATAAACACATTTTCCAGAGAGATGTTAAAGTCATTAAATAGGTGTTTATATCCATGTGTGTTCCAAGATAAGATCGTACATGGACTATCGTGATCTGTTAGTCATGGCTAAGACGTGCGATGCTTGTGTTACGCTCACCTGGACCCCACAGGGGTGTCGATCGGACCCGGACAGCTGCGGTCTCCTTCAACGTGATGCGTAGTGCAGAGATGACTGTCTGGACTGGCCCGCCTCCTCTTGTCTGCTGGACCCAAAGAAGCATTTTCCTGCAAGTGGAGACAGGGATTAACCACCTGTGGGTTTTAGTGATGACCTCCCAACTGTTCTCGCTCTCCCCCACTAATCACCTCCGATATCCCCTTAGTAACCTCACCTTATGTTCGTAAAAGATGAGCTCTCCATCCTGCATGTCTTGCAGGGGCGCGTAGATACCAGTTACTTCACTGGTTTGAAGGCGTTGGGAGAGTTCCGGTAAGTATTGACTCTGAAGTCCCTGGCGGGATTGGTAAGTATCAAGTTCAAAGAGTTCAATGTGCCCGATGTTCACTCTTGACCCCTTCCTTCCATAAATTGCAACTGAGTTTGTGAGAAGAAGGTCTCGTAGCTGCTGCTGGCGTTCAGGTAAGTGTCTGTGTTACCCAACGCTGTCCGGTAACTATTGCATGCGTTAACGTGTTGTTTTTCTCCCTCTTTACAGATGTGGCATATGAAAATGTGGAGAGTTATGGAATAATACCGCCGGTGGTAAATCATGTAAGTCTATGGTGGTAAGAGGTTGTATTTGTTGATTCCCTTGGCTCACCTTGTTTTTTCTTGTGTCTCCTAGGTGCCGGATTACGGCGAAGAAATGATGGAGACAGTGCCGGATCGAAAGATGCTGTGAGAACTGGTGAGTATGGCGCCGTGCTGGAGCTGGCAAAGCGACGCGTGCAGGACTGATGTACTTTCCAGGTCCGGAGATGAAATGGTTCTGGAATTTGGTGAGGAATTTGGAATAAGTTTGTTTCTAACCTTGTCCTTTTCTTCTTTATTCTAGGAGCTCCGGATTCGAGGCGGGCGTGGCAGAAGACTGGATGCTGGCTGCAGGCATGCGGGCGTGGCAGAAGACTGGATGCTGGCTGCAGGCACGGTGAGCGTCACGCTGCTGGATGCAGAATAACGCGAAGCATGTGCTGCTGTTCGGGTGTGGTTTAAATAGCCTCCAAAGTAGTTCCAGGTAAGAAGTACCCTAGAGCCACGCCCGAGTAAAAAATAGTCCCTGTAACAAAATAGTCCCATCTAGGCATCATGTAGGCTTGGACTCTTTTGTAGCATGGTCTGCGCCAGGACTGATTTCTATGAGCCTGGCGCCTATGGCGCCAGGACTGAACCCAGACAGCCCCTAGCCGGGGCTGCTGAGGTTTAAACAAATGTCTGGATGCCTGCTCCCGGAGCTGAGGGCCTTGGTCCTGATGCCCGGGGGTAGGCATCATGACAGCTTGTTTAGGTTTCCTTTTTTGGCTGATAGTGAGTTTGACAGAGGTCGATCTTGACTTGTGTTCTGTGCAAGCCTCATAGATTTCCGTAAATTTACTGAGTCAACGCGCTTCAGGTTATGTTGGGAAGTCTTTGTTCCTTTTTCCTCTCATGAGACGCAATCCTTGTCGGGTTCAACCGAAATCTCAAATCCGAAGAATAGAAGGTCTTCTCTGGCTCTTAATACAGTGTTTCGAACTCCTGCTGAATCAATGTGTAGAAGCACTTCGTCTGAATACTTTTCAGTTGCGTATTCTACAATCTTTATGTCATCTGATTCGATTGTGCGCAACAATGGGATACATTTGAACAGTTTCATTATGTTTGTTCGATTTAAATTGACTTCCGATTCATCGCTTTGAATATTTTGTAATCGTAGTTTGCAGCATTGCAATGGACTTTTGGTGACTTTGTTGGCATGAACTCTTGTTTTAAAGTGAACGCGCTGTTTGCGTTGATTTGCTGTGAATTTCGGATTTAACCTTTGGTCATTTGCACGTTCATCAGGTTCATTAACTGCAGTGTCCTGCTTTCTGGGTAAAAGCTCGGACATAGTTTTCGCACAAGCCGTCTCAGTTTCCTTCGAGTTCAGGCGGCTTCCCTCCTTGTTGCATGTTGATGTGAGCTAGAAGCAATGGACACCTCTTGATCATCATCTATCGAGTATGTGGATAGATCACACAGATCAATTGAAGAGGGTGCGGAAGAGGATCCATTTGTTTCAGAGTCAGATATAATTCTTCTTCGTTTTTGAACTGGTTTTTGCTTTCCGCTGTCATTATAGTTTTTTTTTTATAGCCAAATCTGGCCTTTTAGTTTTGACTCCAGTGTCTCTTTGAAATAGGCTGGGCTTTGGTGGAGATACATTTCTTATAAATTTCTTTACCTTTTTGTTACCAGGCCTTTTGCCCATCTTTGCTGTTTTTCGTACTTCAGCGGTGCCTACAATTTCTTTAATAGCAATCAGATTTTTAGAATTTGCTATTGGTATTATGGGTCTTGCTGTGCCAGTAAAAATACCAAATGACGAGAAATGTTTCTCCGGCAGAAACAATGGCTCTTGGATGGGCACCACACATTCGATTCCTCTGACTCCTTCACTTCCCTCGCCATTGGCCGTACTGGTGTTAGGAGGTAGTTGTAATCCCTTTGCATTTTTGATATTCTCAGCAGGTAAACTTTTGGGACAGCCAGACCCGTCCGCAGGTTTAGATTTGGTTGAGATTTGCTGAAGCTCAACAGGGCGACCATTGGACAAGGAATCCTTGCTGATTTGATTTGTATTGCCCTCGGAGTCTGCAGCTGCATGCGCCATATTGGATCCTTCTATGTTGGTATGTTTAGTACATTTCCAGTACAAACAGCAGCCTCAGGGCCATGCTTTTTTCGCATCCATTTGATAGCTTCCAAGAGGCCTTCAGTTAGATTGTCATTTTGGCAGTGGTGTCGAGCCGCTAAGTCGCATAGCCTTTGCTGCCACTGTATAGTTAGGTCAGCTTCAGCTTGTATTTTGTTTTTAACGAAGCAATTGAAATTTTCGATTTTCTCCAATTTTAGGTTCAAGTTTGATAACATTGCTCCTTGGTCATGAATTGTGTCTCTTAGGGCTTCATACAGTTTCACAAATGGAATCATGACTAAAGATGATGCTGCCAACACATTGTTATGGATTTGCATTGCAGCTGCAGATGATAGACTAGCCTTTGCGGGTGCATAAGAGATATTTTCTGCCCCAATACTTGAATGATTTGAGAGCTCCTCATTTGGCATTTGGGATTTGGATAGAAGCCCATTTCTCTGAGCTGACGGTGGTCTTTTTGCATTGTGTTGCTTCCTTGCAATTGCCATTGGAGTGCTTGTCTTGTTCTTCGCAAATTCTGAGACCGATAGGCAAGTTAACACGCAGCTGTCTTTTTAACGAATCAGGGGTTTTATGTTTGTTGTTTTTTTCAGCCAATGCCTCTGCATATAGAGCTGATGATTCAGGGACAGTGAGCCGTTCCGGGGAATGCCGGCTTTCCGTCATAGCTGTTGGTTTGGGAGGCTGATGTAAGTTGGTCTGACGAAACAATTTTGTTTTGTCCAGCAATAAAGGTCCCGTGCCTGTCGTTGCAGCCACAGCCTCCGTTTTTTCGGCTGGTTTAGATTTTGGCAGAGTGTCCTCGATTTGATGAGGCGCGGGGTGGGGTGTTCAACTTCATGTGTCGTTGATGGGCAAGTCTAGCAATTTTAGTGGTCGTCTCACAAAAGGCTCTCGAATACACTTGTTGAGCACTGCATGATAACGTAGCACCTTTTTCCCACTAGGCGCCAACCCAACATCTTTTATTGCCTGTACGTCCATCAGTTTGTGCCCCTCTTTAGCAGTTTGTGACCCTTTATCAGCTAAAATAGGGATGTCCTCAGAATTGTTTTCCATCTCACGTACATCAGCTTCATCTCTCTGGCCTTCAGACAATGTCATATCAATGAAGCTATTTACGGCTGCAGAGGTACTTACAGGATGTGTGCCTTGGATAGGAATATCCAGTGTGTTGGGCCATGAGCCTTGTGCGCATTGTAAATTGGTTTCATCAGAATCATTTGATATAGATTCGGATGTTGATACCAACATTAGATCAGCGTCGGTAATTTCAAAAGTTGAATAGAAGGGGTCAGGTGTATCAGGACTGATTGTCGCTTTCGTCATTTCAGGCATCGGATTAGCGATTGGTTCCATATTATTTAGGGACACCAAGGCGGCTTCAGGTAGCACTATTGGGGCAGACGAGTCTTGCTCCAAGGCTTCATACTCAACGTCATTTTTGGGCAGCATATCGGGAAGTGCATCAGGGAGTGCCAGGGGCGTGAATTCCGGGCTAACTTCAACAACAACAACATTTTTGCCGTTATTACCATGTGTGTCAGTGACTGCAGCACCCATGGGCTCGGGAGCTTTGTTCACCGGCAAGGCAACAATCTGTTTGCTTACCTTCCCGTTTGACGCATCAGCTTTATTAGCTGCCGTCCAGGGGTTCAAAATGCGGCATTGTTGCAGTGTTTTGTGCCGGGTTTGTGGACCCAGTTTTTTTGAGTCTGCCATGGCGGCCTGCAGAGGACTGGGGCAGACTGGGAACTCGCCGCCGCGCTCCTCGCTTCCAAAGCGTTTATATCAGTGGACACAAACTCAGGACTGTTCACGTCGTGCAGCACCTCTGTAGAAAAAGAAAACACTGTAGTGACTGGGGCAGACTGGGAACTCGCTACCGAACTCTGCACCGCGCTCTGCGCTTCCAAAGCATTTATATCAGTGGACACAAACGCAGGACTGTTCACGTCGTGCTGCTCCTCTGACTTTCGCTGCTCTGGGTACCCAGAAACATTAAAAAATTGTATAACACTGTGCCCGGCTCTTATGGATGTACGAACAAAGCACTTTGGATCCCTTTTGTCGAAGTTTCACATTCTAGATTAGGTTTTTGATCGAAGGACGTATGTAATTGCAGTAGATACATTTCTACCTGAAATTTTTTCTGAAACTTTAAACTGAAAGACTGCAAGTCATTCATGGACAAGGCACTGCTAAATTTTCAGGGATGATCTTTTTCTTTTTTATATTTTTAGGCGCATTTATTTTTAGATGCATTAGCTTTGGAATTTGTGGCATTGCTAAAAAGAATTGTTTCCATTTAAATGAATACATAAAAAAACAATGCATGTGGGAGAGGGAAGGTTTGGTGGGGGCAGAGGGATGCAAGCATTTTACATCAGCCATTTATTGTTCATACTGATTTCAAAAGTTTGCAATGTTTTGAAAAATGGCAATAAAATAGATTTTCAAAAAAACAATGCAATGTTATCTTTTGTCCAGCACAGAGCCCAAGGAATTCGATGCAAGAGGAGCAGCTTTGAAAAGTTGTGGTAGCCATCTTGGCATTGTACACCAAGCAGCAGTTACTCACCGTAGTGACTACTGTACTCCTAGTCCAAAGCTCCCTTTCCTCCAATGATGGGAATCTATCCCTTGGGGAATGGACTGGAGCCTTTTTGCATAGCAAAATGACTTTCCCTTTAGATTTCGACTCGCACAAGTGCGTGTCAGGTGTGTTCACCCACGTTGGCTCTGTCCATCAGCCTCGTGTGTTAGTCCTTTGACCGCTCATCGGCCATTACTTGCTAACCAATGTGCGGGGGGCGATGAGAGTTATAGCGGGCAAAGGAGACCATGGACGAGGAGTACATTAGTCACTACACTACGGATAGGAGATTTTGTAGCATAAGAAACCCCAAGGGAGGAGCCCAACTGTTGGTAAAAAAGCTTTTGAAGAACTATCTGGCCAAATCTGGAATCAGTTATTAACTATTGTCTCCGCGCTTGAAACTAGTATTCCCAGTCTGTAGTTAGTGACTATGTTGCAATACATCATATTGTTTGTTCAAATGATATAGTCCACACATTTGATCCAGAATGATATTTTCTTTATGTTCTGGTCATGCAGTGAAGTAATAGTATAGCCGACACGTGTTTCGACCGGTATGGTCGTTCTCAAGGCTATATGTAACCATATAAGCCATATTTGAACAAAAGTAAATACATTGTCATTACCAGTTGTAGAAGGATAAATGCAATTATATCAAATAAAAATAAATCAGGATTGACCACATAAAAAAATAAATATTTTGTAAAAACATACCACCCAGGTTGATGTGGGTTTGTGAAGTGCAAGCATCCATGGTAATCGATGTAGAGAATGAAAGAAAAAACATTTGCAATTAACCGTGACTTTAAAAATTCACACAGATTTACTGTAAATCTTTTCCATATTCAATATCATATTGTGGTGTTTTTAAATTATTCATAGTCCGTGCTTTGCTTGGGGATGCATGCGTTCAGTGCAGCCATCCACCCCTTCAGAAAGGGCCATAGTTTTGTCAGAAAATGCCATCCTTGTGTTGATTAGCTAGAGGAATGTAGCCTAAGCCCGTAATCATTTGTCACCCAAAAGTGCTCCACAACTATTCTCTCAATGGTGGTTAGCGTTCACTTGCACTTATTCTGTGTTCCTTCTTCAATATCTATAATTAAAAGTATAGTGCTAACAGTAAGTAAATTAGAATGATACCTCTCTGTGCATGATATTAAACTATAAGCGGTATATCAGCCCACCTCATATTCCGCTTGGTGTAGCATCCGAGATTAGAGACATCTTCTATTGCGACCACAAAGTTTATTGGGTTAAATCTCTGTAACCTTCAATAAATCAGAAAGATGTATTCAATGATGCCTTCTATTTCATAAAATCAAAAATACTCCTAGGATTGCACTTCTCCTTCCCTATTAATTATGGATCAATCCCTAAGGCAACATTCCTCGTCTTTGGATCCAAACGCCCATTCTGTGTTGCTGTGTTAAAGTAAATCACGGCAAAACAAAATGGCGATGACGTATTGCGTGATGACGTCATGCGCAATGATGCGCGTGACGTTACTTTGTAAACACAATACGTCAT
Source organism: Ambystoma mexicanum (assembly GCF_040938575.1). Classification (NCBI taxonomy): domain Eukaryota; kingdom Metazoa; phylum Chordata; class Amphibia; order Caudata; family Ambystomatidae; genus Ambystoma; species Ambystoma mexicanum. The sequence goes on from NC_090925.1 coordinate 385,635,632, forward strand.
TAATAATACTTACTTTGTACGTACTCTCCAATCAGCCAAGTGTTGTTTTTACACAGCGATTCCTGATGTGGACAGCTTAAGTTGGAGTATCATAATACATGTTGACTTATCAACATAAATAATCCTTTCATAAAAATATATGTAGATTGCACTCGGCATTTACATCCCTTATAAATTGCAATAGTGACAATCTTCATATGTGCCAAAAGAAATGTTCAATGTTGTAGACTTTGTTGAAATATCATGAGGTTTCAAATCTAAGTTATAAGTGGTTGAATTAAATGACCCCAGTGTACTGCAGGTACATAACTAGAAAATGAGACGGAGCCTTCCGTTGATAAAAAAAAACTCTGGGGTCCCAAAAGGGCTGGTGTCTGCAACAAACGCAGGATCCCAAACATATATGTAAAGCCTTGTTCAAGACATGGTCTACCATGCATTTACAAGAATACATACATCTCATGGTCTGAATTAAGTCCATGTTCTGTAGATCGTAAAAAGCAAATTAATTTGGCTTCCGTTTTGCGTAATGTCAATTTTAAGCCCCCCCCCTTTCCTTTTTTAGCTTTCATCAGACCCAAGAATCTTAGCTCCTCCACATTGTCCATTTGGTGCTTGTTTTGCCAAAGGTGTCTTCGGTTCTGTATTCTTCAAGCTCAACAAATTATCCCGTATGCGCAACTGCCTGAAAGTGCTGCCAACATAATGTTTACCACAAACACATTGAATTATGTAAACATAGCATGTTTTACAATTGATGCAGTCATCAATGTTAATTTCATTTTCTGGTCTCAGAAAATTTTGCGTTTGTCCAATGTATATTTACATTGGTTACAGTGCCCACATTTGTGAAAGACGCCATCACTTTTTAGCCAACTTTGTGTCTGCATTTCCGGTGTGACATTCAAAAAAAGACAGACATCATTTTTTCCTGATAGTTGGCGCTTGCGTGAAGGTACATTTAGGCTCATCTGTGAGAAACGGTGTCAAATCCTTGCCAAGTTTGAGAATGTCCCAATGTTTGGTTGCCATTCGATACAATGTACTACTATCCTTGGTGAACTGTGTTATGATGGCAACGGGTTGTATTGGAGACCTATCTTTGCTACTTTTGTTGACCAATTCCTTGTGTGGTGTGCATATATTTATTGGCTGCTAAATTAACGCTTCTTGGGCTATATCCCCTTTCAAGGAACCTTTGTGTAAGCAGTTTGCATTCTTGCTTGTAATCAGAATCTGGACTACAGTTCCTACGAGCTCTGTAAAATTCTCCCCCAGAAATATTATTAATAGTTTTACATTGGTGGCAACTGTCTGCATGTAATACTGAATTAACTTCAGTGGGTTTGCGATAAGTTGTAGTATGTATTGAATTGTCTGAAATAAATATGTGCATATCCCAAAAAATCTATCTGTGACGGGCTAGCATGCCCTGTAAACTGTATACCAAATTTGTTGTTATTAGCATATTTCACAAAATCCTCAAAGGAGTCTAATGGACCGTCCCAGACTACAATAATGTCTATAAATCTCTTCCAACCAATGATGTTATTACAAAAGACCTGGTGTTTGTATATATGTTCCTCTTCATATTGGGACATGAAGAGATTAGCCAAAGAGGGCGCAAATTTAGCACCCATAGCTACCCCTGTCTCCTGTAGAAAAAATAGGTCATTAAATAGGCAAACATTGTTCTTCAATGTGAAAATTAAAAAATCCGTCAACATGCTTCCAATGTGAAACTGAGCAATTCCTGAAAGTGAGCTCTAATGTGTTCACTGCTAAATCATGTCCAATGCTAGTATATAGCGTTGTAACATCCAAAGTTGCTAGTAGATAATGCGCATGCCATTTTACAGAGTCTAGGAACTTCAATACATGTGTGCTGTCTCTAATGTAGGATTGTATCTCTACCACAAATGGTTTGAGAGCCTCATCCAAATATTGCGAGAGGCCCTCTGTGGCCCACCCTATGCCACTCATAATTGGCCTTACTTCCGGCAGTAGTTGGTACGCCTTATGTATTTTCGGTAGAAAATATATGGTTGGTATTGTCGGATTAGTGATAATGAGAAACTTTTTTCTACATCCGTGAGGAGTCTCATAGTGTGCCATTTAGAGATTAGATTAACCAACTCAGTTACTATGTTCTTGGTGGGATTGTTTTTCAAGATTTTGTAGCAGTGAGGTGTATTTAGATGGTCCATACCCATGTTTATATAGTCTTCTGTGTTAAGTACAACTATATTCCCCCCTTTACCGGCTTCTTTAATAGTAACCCGATGATTTACAGACCGGGAATTCAGAGCTTTGTATTAATCTTTGGTTAGATTATATGTTGGTTTGTCAAATTTCTTAGTTCTTTGTTTCAAAGACTTATCCATTATAGAATGTATATCTTAAATCGTAGATTTGTGAAAAATTTCTATGACATTTTCCATTGTTATTTGTGGGGTGAATTTGGATGCATTTTTTAGTTCACCAATTCCGAAATTTCTAGGATATACTAAATTCATCCACGTAATACGTTGTGGCCATTTTGTTTTGCCGTGATTTACTTTAACTCGGCAACACAGAACGGGCGTTTGGATCCAAAGACGAGGATGTTGCCTTAGGGACTGACCCATAATTAATAGGTAAGGAGAATTGAAATCCTAGGAGTATTTTTGATTTTATGAAATAGAAGACATCACTGAATACATCTTTCTGATTTATTGAAGGTTACAGGGATTTAACCCAATAAACTTTGTGGTTGCAATAGAAGATGTCTCTAATCTCGGATGCTACACCAAGCGGAATATGAGGTGGGCTGATATACCGCTTATAGTTTAATATCATGCACAGAGAGGTATCATTCAAATTTACTTACTGTTAGCACTATACTTTTAATTATAGATATTGAAGAACGAACACAGAATAAGGGTAAGCGAACGCTAATCACCATTGAGAGAATAGTTGTGGAGCACATATGGGTGACAAATGATTACAGGCTTAGGCTACATTCCTTTAGCTAATCAACACAAGGGTGGCATTTTTTGACAAAACTATGGCCCTTTCTGAAGGGGTGGATGGCTGCACTGAACGCATGTATCCCCAAGTAAAGCAAGGACTATGAATAGTTTAAAAACACCACAATTTGATATTGAATATGGAAAAGACTTACAGTAAATCTGTGTGAATTTTTAAAGTCACAGTTAATTGCAAATGCTTTTTCTTTCATTCTCTACATCGATTACCATGGATGCTTGCACTTCCCAAACCCACAGCAACCTGGGTGGTATGTTTTTACAAAATATTTCCTTTTTTCATGAGGTCAATCATGATTTATTTTTATTTGATATAATTGCATTTATCCTTCTACAACTGGTAATGACAATGTATTTACTTTTGTTCAAATATGGCTTATATGGATACATATTGCCTTGAGAACAACCATACCGGTCGAAACACGTGTCGGCTATACTATTACTTCACTGCATGACCAGAACATAAAGAAAATATCATTCTGGATCTAATGTGTGGACTATATCATTTGAACAAACAATATGATGTAATGCAACATAGTTACTAACTACAGACTGGGAATACTAGTTTCAAGCGCAGAGACAGTCTTGCAATAGTTTATAACTTATTCTTATTGCAGTGTGAATCTTTTGTGGAGGGTTCTCGGTTTGTGAGTCTCCCGCTGCTGGATGTTCTATTTATTACAAATATATTGTTTATCATTGAAATTCAACAGGTAGGGTGAATAGCGCACAGGATAAAGTATCAATCCACTACAATCTCAGTTAGTCCAAATCTGGAATCAGCCCTGGAGCTACTGTCGAGACAGTAATGTTTGCAAAGTGCTGACTGGGTACACCACACTGCAGCCTTCCTGATCACATCCCATGGAACGTTACGCTGGTAGGCTACAGGGGCAGCCTGAGCCCTCACTCTGTCAGAGAGCAGACACTTTGGAGGCAGAGGTTTCTGGAGTTCATAATAGTGAGAAATGGCAGACACCAACCATCTAGCAATGGTTGCTTTAGATGCATGGTACCAGGATTCTGACCGCCTAAGGTTACAAAAAGGGAGTCAGACTTCCTGAAATCTTTGATTCTATCGAGAGAATTTGAGTGCCCTTCCAACATCCAGGCAGCAGAGTGCCGGTTCTGCTGGGGATTGAGGATCTGGGAAGAGTGTTGGAAGGACAACTTCTTTGTTAATATAAAAGAAGAGACCACCATTGGTATACAAAATAAAAAGCCTAGTGGGTCATCACAATGACGTTGTCTATTAAGAAAAGGTGTACAATTCAGAGATCGAAAACACTTGAATTTCATTGACTGTTCTCGCAGATGTCGGGGCCACTAGAAGGGAGACTTTCCAAGACAAGAATTTTAGATCTGTAGATGCCTTGTGATCAAAAGGATTAGGAGTTAAAATCACACGGAGTGCACTCTCTGGTCTGTAAAGCCTGAGTAACCCCTCTAAGTGTCTTTGCACTAATGGATTGGACAAGGACTTGCATACATTGCAGTAAGCATGAATAGTCGACAAATAAGTACAACACAAGGCAATTCAAAAGTCTGATGAGGACAGATGGGAAAAGACAGTCATCAAAGCTGCAAGACTATGGATAGGATTGTTGAAGGACCAATGGAAAAATCTTGCCCACTTTCTTTTGTATTGTGTAGGGATAGACTGCTTTCTGGCTGGTTGAAGGATAGGTTCTCTGAAGATAGTCCCCGATGACCCAGGGTTAGGTCCTCAGGAATCAAGCTACTAATTCAGCATTCAAGGGCAAGGGTGTATAATTTTCACTGCTGGTGAAGGTGCTTGTGGAAAATGGAAGAGTAATTGGATCATCCAAGGATGGACTCAAGTCCGAGTACCAAAACCGAGCTGGCCATTGAGGGGCTATTAGGAGGCAGGTATTCTTGGTTCTCGCTACATTCGTCAAGACCCTGGGGCATTAGAGGGAACGCATACAGGAACAGTAAATCCCACTGAATGGTTAAAGTCCACCAATTAATTCACCTAAAATCTGCCTTGGTAGGTGTAGAGGGGGCATTTGCAGTTCAGAGATGTTTCAAATGGATCAACTGTTGGCTGTCACTAACATTTGAAAATTGGAAGGAGCACTGACAGTTTGATTTCTCATTCATGATTGCAGTGATACAGTCCGCTGAGGGGACAGTCTTCAGTGTACAGGACTCCTAAAGGGGGTTCAGGACCCAGTCCTAAATGGCCATCACCAGATTACAGAGGGCCGCCACCTCATTTATATAAAACATGGAAGTTGAGCTGGCTGTTTGAATCAGTACCGATTTGTCATGGAGACTCAGAAGGAACACTTTAAGCACATTAAAGATTACTTGAAGTTCCAGGACGTTGATGTGCAGTGTCCTCTCCTATGTAGGCCACTGCCCATGTGTCTTGGGTCATCTCTGCGTAGCACCTCACTATACCAGGAATGAATCTTTGGCTATGCATTCTTTGTGGGGACTCTGTAAAGTAGGGAGCCAGAGACAAGAAGGTAAGTTAACCAATAGTATTTTATTCTTACAGCTCACCAGAGGTTAAATGGTTGTACACCCAGACTTCTCCTTAGCCAATTAACTTCACTTAAGAGTTCATAGCAACAAAACCAAAAATAAAGGGTCTTCCAGGTTGCTCAAAAGACAAACTCAAGGATTGCAATATTGCTTGTCCACAAATGAATGCAGTTCAAAATATTGAGAACACCGGAATGGCCGCCTTTCTTTGTTCAAAGCAGCAATATTCAGACTCGAGCGTTTACTCAACACTTCCGAATGGTTCAGAGCGTTTTTATTCAAGCTCTGCAGCCGGTGCTCAGAGCCAGCCGTTCCACACTGGCCTCGGCTGGACTTCAGTAAATAAACAAACTTTCCTTTTTCCGCCGTTGGGACTCAGGCGTCTTCATCTGCTGTGCAGTCGGATTTGACTACAGGTCCGGTACACTCCGGTGAGTTTTCCTTTTTTCTCTAATACGCCCACCGATATGGGGTACTGTCCTCGTACCATTCCGAGTCCACTCTGTCAGCCTCCTTCCACTCCTGTAAAACGAGAGACCAGTTGAGCTGTTTTCTGATGCTTTTAACCCGGGTGAGTCTCCTCCCCAGTAATTAGCGTTAGGCGTTCCCAGCCCTGGGCTCCTTACACCTGAGGCTAATTCACCTCTTCCCAGCTTCAACTTCACGAAGTTAGCTTTGTATTTAACCGCCGCCTGCCCAGAACCCCCATTATATGGAAACGTGGTTTTTCGTCTTCTTTGTCTGTTTTCTATTCCCATTTTCTGGCTTTTGTTTTGATTATGTATCCTTTGGGGCATTCGGAGATATGTAGTTTGTGTCTTTTCTCTTGCGTCTCATATTTGTATTGTCCGGTGTGATAGTTGATTGGTGGGGCATTCTGGGACATGTAGTCTGGGCTTTTACTTGTTCCCGCGTGTCTCTTAAACTTGTCACATGGTCTGGTGTGATCAAAGACTCATCCCCCTCCCTCTTGTTTTGTTCCGTATTGGCCGCTATTGGTTCCTCATCACATACTCCCCCCAAAGACTCATGCCGTTCGGGCATGTCAATGGCTCTGGATAGATAGTCTGCCACCAATTGATACCTTCCAGGTTTGTGAACTGTTATGAAGTGGTATGGTTGTTAAGCCACCGTAGGACTCTATGGTTGGAGTCTTTCTGTGTTGCCAACCACTTCAGTGGAGCATGATCAGTAAAGAGGGTGAACCGCCTTCCCAGTAGGTAATACCTTAGTGTCTCTACTGCCCACTTAATTGCTAGGCATTCCTTTTCCAGAGTAGAGTACGGGATCTCACGTGGAAGTAGTTTCCTGCTGATGAAAGCTATAGGACATAGGTCTTGTTCGGTACCCTGTGAGAGTACTGCTCCCAATCCACATCCTGAGGCATCTGTTTGCAAATAGAACTCTTTGGCAACGTTAGGACAATGTAGAACGGTTTGGAGGAAATCATTTGTATTAACGTTTGAAAAGCCTGTTTTGCCTCAATGGAGATTTGTAGAGGACGGTTTGTTTTCAGAGCGTCCGTAAGGGGGGCTGCTATGGTTGAGAAATGAGGCAGGAACCTCCTGTAGTACCCCACGAACCCTAGAAAGGCTCAAATTTCTTGTTTCCGGCATTCTCAACTTTTGGATGGCTTGCATTTTGTCTATCGATGGGGTTACGATAGCCAAATCCAACCTCGTACCACAGATATTTTGTGGTTTGGGCAGCCAGTTTCGATTTGTTTGGGTTAATATGTAAACCGGCCTTTTCTAACGCCTGTATTACTTGGGTTAAATGTAATAAATGTTCATTCCACGTTTTACTGAAAATTATAATGTCGTCTAGATATGCAGCCGCATATCGTTCATGTGGTCTCAGTATTTTATCCATTAGTGCCTGGAAAGTAGGTGGAGCCCCATGTAGCCCAAAGGGCAAAACCGTGAATTGGAACAGGCCCTGGGGTGTGGCAAACGCGGTTTTCTCCTGGTCAGCCGGTTCGAGGAGAATCTGCCAATAACCTTTTGTCAAGTCTAGGGTACTCAGGTATGTGGCTGAACCCAATCTTTCTATGAGCTCATCAATTCTGGGCATTGGATACGCTTCATACCTCGAAATGGCATTCAGCTGCCTAAAGTCCATACAGAACCTGGTGGAGCCATCTGGTTTTGGCACTAAGACGATTGGAGAACACCAGGTGCTTTTTGAGGGTACAATGGTTCCTAGAGCCAGCATCTCTTCTATTTCTTTGGCGATCTCTCCTCCTTTTGCCTCCGGAATTCTGTACGGTCTAAGGCGTACCGTGTTCCCTTCCTCCGTTGGTATGGCATGAGTTGCCAAATGTGTTCGCCTTGGTATACCCAAAAAGGTTTTGGCTACTGGGTTCAATGTATCAAACAATTCTGTTCTTTGCTTCTCATTCAATTGTTCCCCCAATTGCACATCCCGTATGCTAATATTTTGGTTTGGGACAAATTGTCCTAGGACGGACATATCTGATAAGGTTGAACACAGCCCACTTTGGGTTCCTTCTTTCCACAGATTGAGTAGGTTGATGTGGCAATTTTGATATTTGTTTTTCCGTTCGGGTTGTTCCACCTCATAGTTTACTGGTCCCAGGATTTTGGTTACCTGATAAGGCCCGTGCCATTGGGCCAGCATTTTGTTAGTGTGGGTAGGCAGTAGTACCAGTACCTTGTCACCTATCTTCAAGGACCTGGGTCTGCTTCCTTGGTCATAATACTTTTCTTGTCTTTCTTGGGCTCCACCCAGGTTTTCTTGAGCGTAGTCCCTCAGTTTCCCCAATTGCTCCCTCAGGTCGTGAACATAGTCCGTGAGGGATGTTTCTTGTTGTTGTTCCCAATTGTCCTTCAGTAATCCCAGCACCGACTTGGGTTGTCCGAATAACAGCTCAAAAGGGGAATACCCTGTGGACGATTGGGGTGTATCCCTTAGAACCATTAGCACCCATGGTAAAACCTGTTCCCACCCCAGTCCGTTAGGGCTGGTGGCTCTCCTTATCATCCGTTTACTGGTCTTATTATATCTTTCCACCAAACCATCTGTCTGTGGGTGGTACACTGAGGTTTTTAGGTGATGAATACCTATGGTTTTGCACACTTCCTTCATTACAAGTGCCATGAAATTGCTCCCTTGGTCTGTCACGATCTCAAGGGGTATTCCCACCCTAGCAAAGAAGGGTAATTGTACATCGCACACCTGTTTAGCTGAGGTTCCTTTTAAGGGGAACACCTCAGGGTATCTAGTGGCATAATCCAATATTACTAGGAGGAACCTAAATCCTCGACTAGAGGGTTCTAATGGCCCTACTATGTCCATTCCTATCCTCTGAAATGGCTCCTTGATCAGTGGCATTCGTTGTATGGGTACTCGGGCTGGTGTGTGGTTGCTCGTTTTATGACATATGACACACTCCTAGCAATCTTTAGCTATATCTGCGTATATCCCAGGCCAGTAGAAGTTCTGTAACACCTGTTTCCCTGTCATGTTTTCTGCTAAGTGCACTCCCGTGGAATGATCATGTGCTATTTGAATCAGCGTCTTCCTATAGGACTGGGGAACCAACAGTTGTTTCTTTTTTTCGTTATTTGTTCCTCGGGTCACCCTATAATATAATCCTTGTTTCTCCTTGAAGTATGGAGTGGTAGCTGGGTTTTTCCTCTTTCTTTAAGGCTCGTTCCCGGGCTCATTTTAGGGTTTCGTCTAGACCTGATTCAGTCCCCCCACTCGCCAGTCTATGAGGGCAATATCCTCTTCTTTTTCCCCACTCTGTTTATTCTTCCTTTTCTGGTTCTTTGTGAGTTCTCCCCTTATGTCCCTTCCTCTTATCTCCGTTTGTGAAAAAGGGGCTTCCTTTAACCATTGATCAAACTCAGGAATGTCTGTTCCTATTAGGACGAGAGTGGGTAGGGTAGGGATAATGGCCACTTTAACCGGTAGTTCCTTCCCCTGTAACCCTAATACTACTCCTTTTGTTGGGTACCCTTTAATATCCCCATGTACACATTTAATGTCAATAGATCTCACCTGTCCTGTATCAGGTGCGCTCACATGTGGTTGTATGGCTGTCTGTCGACTTCCGCTATCCATCATAGCTTGCTGTGGATGTCCATCCACTGTTACCTCTATCACATAGGGCAGCTTCTTCCGATTTCCATGCGGGTGTAAGGTCCCTATTTCCATGGGTTCGGTTTTGTTTATCTTGGCACAAAACCGGGCAATGTGCCCCATTCCCCACATTCAAAGCATTGGGGCGTCTGTCCTTTCATTAGGTTGGAGCCGTTATTAGTTTTCAGTTCAGGTCTTGTTCTCGGCTCCGGGGCACCTCCTCGGTTGTTACCGCGCAAGGAAGGTATAGCATGGTGGTGCCTTGCTGGTATCGTAACACTGCGAGGGATTCCAGCTTTTTGGTAGGCCGTGGCTACATCAATAGCTTCCGACAGGGTCAAGTGGTGATGTTGCTTAACCCACCTCTGGATGGGCCCTGGTAAGGATTCAATAAACTGCTCAAGCATTATCTTCTCTTTTATTTGCCCCATTGTGGCTGTATTGGTCTGTAACCATTTCTCCGTTAGGTCTTGTACACGGTAAAACAGCTGCTTTGGGCTTTTGCCGTTTTTTTAGTCAGGTTTCACGGAATTGGAGCCTATATGATTCATTGCCTATTCCTAGCCTCTCCAGTACGGACTTCTTGATGTCGGCATATGGGGTGTCCCCATTAGGATTGGCCGCCTGATAGACTCCTTGCATCACTCCCGTAAGAAGGGGCGCCAGAAAGAAAGACCATCGGTCCTGGGGCCATTGTGCTGCTCGAGCTATTCTTTCAAAATTAACAAAGAAGAAACTGGGATCGTCTCCCGCCTGGTATTTTTGAAGCACAGTCGGCGGAATGGCTGGATGTGACCTCTGTGCCGTTACCGATTCCCCCAGGATCCTCAGGGCTTCCCTGCCCTGTGCTTGGGCTGCAGTTTGTACCTGTAGAGCCTGTTGCAGGGCTTGTCGGTCTGCTTGGGCCTGATGACCTTGCACTTGCACTAGTTGTTGTAACTGTTGTTGCCCCTCAGCCAATGCCTTTATGACTGCCTCCATGGTAGACGGGTCTCTGTGAATCCCACCGCTGCCACCACTGTAAAGTAGGGAGCCAGAGACAAGAAGGTAAGTTAACCAATAGTATTTTATTCTTACAGCTCACCAGAGGTTAAATGGTTGTACACCCAGACTTCTCCTTAGCCAATTAACTTCACTTAGAGTTCATAGCAACAAAACCAAAAATAAAGGGTCTTCCAGGTTGCTCAAAAGACAAACTCAAGGTTTGCAATATTGCTTGTCCACAAATGAATGCAGTTCAAAATATTGAGAACACCGGAATGGCTGCCTTTCTTTGTTCAAAGCAGCAATATTCAGACTCGAGCGTTTACTCAACACTTCCGAATGGTTCAGAGCGTTTTTATTCAAGCACTGCGGCCGGTGCTCGGAGCCAGCCGTTCCACACTGGCCTCGGCTGGACTTCAGTAAATAAACAAACTTTCCTTTTTTCCGCCGTTGGGACTCAGGCGTCTTCATCTGCTGTGCAGTCGGATTTGACTACAGGTCCGGTACGGTACACTCCGGTGAGTTTTCCTTTTTTCTCTAATACGCCCACCGATATGGGGTACTGTCCTCGTACCATTCCGAGTCCACTCTGTCAGCCTCCTTCCACTCCTGTAAAACGAGACCAGTTGAGCTGTTTTCTGATGCTTTTAACCCCGGTGAGTCTCCTCCCCAGTAACTAGTGTAAGGCGTTCCCAGCCCTGGGCTCCTTACACCTGAGGCTAATTCACCTCTTCCAGGCTTCAACTTCACAGTGTTAGCTTTGTATTTAACCCCCGCCTGCCCGGAACCCCCATCATATGGAAACATGGTTTTTCGTCTTCCTTGTCTGATCTCTATTCCCTTTTTCTGGCTTTTATTTTGATTATGTATCCGTTGGGGCATTCTGGGATATGTAGTTTGTGTCTTTTCTCTTGTGTCTCTTATATTTGTATTGTCCGGTTTGATAGTTGATTGGTGGGGCATTCTGGGACATGTAATCTGGGCTTTTACTGGTTCCCGCGTGTCTCTTAAACTTGTCATCATATGGTCTGGTGTTATTATAGACTCATCCCCCTCCCTCTTGTTTTGTTGCGTATTGGCCGCTATTGGTTCCTCATCACACTCTCCTGGATGAAAGATCAACAGAAGATATTCTGAGGTTCAGTCCACCATGCCAGATACTTTGGGACTCTGGGGAATAAGAATACAATCACAATACTTCCCTGTAGCGGGAGTCCAAGACTATGCCAGGTGGAGTTGCAGGAGTCCACTCTGAAACCGGTCGTGTGGGACGCATATCTATCTGGCCCAATCGTCTCTAGAACCACCCTGCAGAAATGGCTCTCCTGTTCTGAAAATGAGCCACAGCAAGTCTCATTTCTGACATGCATAAAGTTGAGGGGAAAGTTTTGGCCACAAAGGAGTCTGGTACAAACCCCAGGATGGCAAGGACCAGTGTTTGTGTCAGGCACAACTTCTTCCGGTGTGCCAGTGAGAGCTTTCCTGAGAGCTTGCTCATACCAGCCAACCGTCCAGGCAGGGATATACATGGATTACCCCCTGAGACAAAGCCCTGGCCACGGCATTCATGATTTTGATAAACACCCTTGGTGCAGCGATGAGTCCAAGAAGAGGAGCCTGGTATTGATAATTACACTTCCTGATGGAAAACCTTAATTTCTTGTGCAGTTCTCAGGTAGGCACATGGAGGTATGCATCTGAGAACAAAACCAATCGTCCCACTGTACAGCTCCCAGCAACCGAGCAGGAGTGAACGTCTTTAACTTCTTGTTTGGAAAGGAGAGGTTGAGGAATGAGAGGTCGAGGAATGCCTGCAAGCCTGCCTGTTGCTTTATGGGCACACACAATATTCTCCAAAAAAAATCCTTAACCCGTCTTGTCGTGGGGGAACCGACCCCATTGCTTGCATAACAGTAATGTTGTTTACCTTCACAAGAAGCGCAGTAGAGCCCAGCTGGATCAGAAAAGAAGACAATGGAGCTTGGGTAAAGATGTTAAGACAGAAGCCCTTTGATATCACTGCTAAAACCCAGGGATCATCGGTGACGGCCTGCCACTGATCTAGATGGTGGGAGAGCCAGCAGCAGATTGGACCTGCATATCCCAGTTATTGCTTCTTGGAGGTGTTTAGAGCGAGGTGGGGGAACCAAATAGGGAAGCCGCATTTGGAGGTGGTTCTAGTGCATTTTCTCCTGTGAGAGCTGGGAGAGGACTTTGGGTTTCTAGTTTTCCTCTCTTGGCCGCCATGAAACTCACCAAAGGCTCTCTGCTTGGAGTATCTGGGGAAGGAAGACTGAAGAAAGGGCCTTTGCACCAGCTTGGACAAAACCAAGAGAGACTTCGCCATCTGGGTTGAAGTCTTGCATATATTGAGGTCCTCATCCATAGAGCAGTGAAACAGATCCTGACCATCAAAAGGGGAGATGGACTATGCAATCTTGCACTTCCTGTGAAAACGTGTGAGTGCATAGCATGCCACTCTGTGCAAGTCTGCTCCTGCAGCCATACTCCTGCTAGCTCTATCAATATGGTGGACTGATTTATAGGAGGTTTTGTGCCACAATGTTCACTTTGGCTAGCACCAACTTGAAAGCTTGCTGTTTGTCTGGTTGTAGCAACGCTTGAAAGTAAGTCCGCTCTCTCCACAGTTTCTGGTTTACGACTGCCAGTAATACGCCAGCATTTGCTGGCCGAGGTGGAGTGAGGTATTGGAATACACTTTGTGCCCATAGGATTCCAGAAGTTGGTCCTCATTGTTGAGAAGTACTGCCAAGAAGGAAGGGTATTTGGAATCTGATGGCATTGTGTACAACGTTGCCGATACCACCACCACAAAATGAGCTTGGGGGTGGGCCACCACCAGCACAAAATGAGCTTGGCCGTGCAAAGTCAGACATAACTTCTCTGATGCCAACTGTCCATCTGACATCACATTTTTTATTTGTAGGCTGTACAGAGCGAGGCTTCTCAGACAGTTTTGTAGTTTCTGCCAATACATCTGAGGCACAGGAGCCAGAACCTCAGGTATGACTCTCGGCTCTTGCTGAGGCTCTTCCGGTGTAGAGACACCAACAAATTCTGACAGCTCATGCATTGTCGTGGAACGCTGTGTCCGAACATGCAATTTCCTCTTCTACATCGCTGGCAGTCTTAGTTTGGGAAGTCCAGAGCAGTCAGAACCTAGGCAAGGCTGTGATCATCAACCTTACTGACTTTTGGTATGCCAGTATTCCGAATCATTGTCAAATGGGCTGTGGCATATGGGGGGTTGTATCTCTGCACTAGGAATGTCCATTAGTCCTGGTATGCGGACTGCTGGTATTGGTGCCATCGGTGTTGCAATGACCTGAATTTGGGTGATGGGAGCTGGGCTATTAGGTATAAGCTCCCTAGTCAACCCCTTTGAAACAGTCCACCATGATGTCCAACATCATTAGGGTCTGGAATCATACACAGAAAAAAAATTCTACCCTCATGCATGGTGTGAGATGGGCATGAATTTGTAGGAGAGTCCACGTTGATGTCTTAGGTATGGAGAAAGCAATAAGGTTCCACATCCTTGCTGTTGCAGAGACCCAGTACCGCTGCTGAGGCATCGGGCCCAGTGTGAGGTCGGTGATCAGGAGCAGGAAGGGTTGGATGTTCCGGAGAGACATGTTCTAGCCTGTGTAACGGAGGAATGTTTCTCATGGTACTGTCGGAGGTAGTGGTATTGGAGCGTCAGGCCCCTGGAGGTGAGTTGAGCAGCCAACTTGCCTGGAGACAACAATGCGTGTGATCCTTGGCCTGGTGTTGTATGATCTGTACCTCAGCGGAGAGTTTATTGGAGATAGTCTCCTAGTCTATTGAGGAAGTGGTGCACTCCTTGGATGCCATTTTGTCTTGGTCAGCCCTCCTTTTAATACCTTGGGTAGGGTTTATTTGTGTGGGACACGAAGGCTTTTCACTGCCTGTGTAGGGCCCTTCATTCTAGGTCTCGACAGACCCTCTCCCTCTGGAGCTAACCTGGTGCTGGGGTTCTTGGGGAGGCTTGAGCGAAGGGTACTCTTTTACTGTTAACTCACGCCTCCTTGCAACGAGGTCCGGTGGTCGGTTTAGGGAAACCTTCGAACCAATAACAGACTTGAAATCCTCCGGGCCACCCCCAGTAGGTCTAGAGGATCTAAGGGACCCCTCCCAACTGTGGCAGTCCCAGTAAAGGAGTCGCCGTTATCTCAAGCATAGGACACATTTCGACAGTGTGAACTGACAAAAAGACCTTCCAGCGGTTCAATCAGTGTCAGAGTACGTGGAATCCCAATGAGTTATAGGATGCACAGATCTATCACTGGTACAAAGGCCCCAAACACTGAAGGCAAAAACTGAGTGTTCAAGGAAGGGAAGCTCCTGATTTATGTGGTGAAGCCCGTTTCATCAGAATAAGCTGGTTATGATCTTGAGTGTGGCAGGTCATGCCGAATTGAAAAAATAACAGAATAAATACATTGCAGCAGGCGCTAGACCTCCTGCCCAGTTTAGCGGTAAAAGGAACTGACTGGCAACGTCAGTGGATTGAGTTACCATGGGCTAGCACGCCCTTGTACACTTCAAAAATAATTCAGTCCCTTCCCCATGGGACGGATACCCATCTGAATGGAGGCAATGGGATGGGTCATAGGAGCAATTCATGGCAGGAAAAAGCCCCAACTTTGCTATTCAAGGAGGGAGTTTACTGGAATATTGAGCTGCTGCAGTATTCTTGGTTTGCCACAGAGGAGTGCTGCCATTTAGCCAGGTTCAGTATTTGAACTGTGCAAGACTGCCTTTGGATGCAATGGTTACTTTAATTTCCAGGGAAGATTTGAAACTTAATGCCACCAGTTCATTTAGAATAAAGTTTCCCTTTTAGCACAGACATCTTGCTAAGGCTGCCAGATCTTTGGAAGGTCCAAACAGAACCAAATTTAACAAACGGTATGACCATAACAGCCCTATTCCTATTTAATATGAAAGTACTACCTTACTTTACATTGTAACCTGACTAAACATCCTCGAAGGGTGTGAAAACCAAGAATAACCTTTCACCCAGAATACATTTAAGACAAAATGAATAATTCCATTTGAAATCACGGACAGAAATGTAAATCATTGACAAGCCTTTCAAATAAATCAACATACATCTCACTAGCAGGTGTCGCTGCTTCAAATTATAAATAACAGATTTGTGAAAAGTAAAAATGCTCACAGGCTGTACTGGTTGTGCTCCAAGGACTCTTCTGAATAATGTGTCAGTTAACAGATTTAATAGAAGTAACAATGCAATTAGCAAGGTACAGCCATTTTCCTCAATCTGAGCTTCAGCACTTTTTCCAAACCCGTTTTACATTAAGCCTCAACCAATTTAAACATCTGCCTGTTACAGAAGATTTGGAAATAGGACTACTTCAAAGATGCAAAAATTGTTTAAGGCGATGTAAAATCTTCCACAATCAGAAGTGTGTCAACATTGCGTTATCACGTCAAAATACAACAAATCGGTAAAATGAGCCAAAATCAAAAGCACTAGAATAACTTGCAGCCCGATAGCTCATTCAATTAAGCATTAACTGCTGAGCTGACCACTTGGGCTACAATTTTAGCACATAATTAAAACTAAATATGTAGCATTGTATAGGTATGCGACAAACACGGACTTTCGATTCTTCCTGAAAATTAAGTGTATGAGAAGAGTCAAACAATGTATAAGGTTTTGCACTCATTTTTCTGAAAGATCACTTGCGCAATATTTTTTTTTAAAAAAGAATTGCATCAAGAAACACTTCATTCTTAATTTTAGACTTATAGGGATACAGTATTTTTGCCCTTTCTTTAATAAAAGTGGTAGTGTTTACATTTGAGATATCTTACACTTCAGCAGTGTGAATACTGAATACGACAAGAAAGCACTCAATGGCAAGGTCAGAAATGGCAAAACAAATGACAGGATAAGTAAAAATTCATAAATATGAAAAGCAGGCATACAAGTCACAAATAAACAATCTTAATCTGATGGGCAGCATAGTTGGAATGGATTAAATAAATGTACAATTTATCCACTGTTGCAAAACAAAAAAATCAGAATGTAAGCGTCATCTAGTTTTAAAGAAAGAAATGAATCCAAGGGGGTTCACCCCCTGCCCCTCCCCACCTCCGAAAAAGCCCACTCTGGCATTCAGCAAATAATCCTGGAGGACCAGTATAAGAAAAATGGTTTACGTAGACATTCTACGTTACAACAACCACCTAGGAATCAATGTTTCCAAAATTGCACTTTCAATAAAAGACAGCATTTCCTTAAGTTTTATATATTTACAGTATTAAAGTAGTCTGTTCTGAATGTTTTCGTCTAGATGTCCGACTCTATATTCTTTTGAAAATATACATATATTACAAGGAGCAAAGGCAATTCCAAAGCAAGCAGGATTTGTTTTCTAGTCTTTGTTTAAAAATAACAGAATAATGTGCAAATGGATAGAACTGCTTGGTTTGATACTTAAGATAGAATAACTTTTGGCACTGCGTATTTAAGGTAACCAGCTTTAGCATGACATAAGGAGAACACTAGATGCCCTCACTCCACTGGTCAACCCTTTGCCTCCCTTATCAAAATCCAATGCATGCAGTGAATAGATATGTCAGTGACCACATGGTTATCTTCAGATGACTGGTCTTTTCCATGTGCCTTTAGAGCAACTTCTTTGAAATTGAAATGTCTTTTCCCAAGATGAAAAAAGCAACAGTAGGAACAGAGATTAACAGTATTGAAACCTATTCCGTAAGAAATGCCAGTTATAGCAGTGGAATGTCGGTAGGCCATTGCAAACATTGGGTTGCTACATGGTCTTAATCACTGTTGAAAACCTGTTCTCCTCCAACATTCCACCTCAATGGTCTTAGCCTTCCATTTCGTATTCACCGGGACAGTGCTCAATGCAAGGTTCTAAGCACCTTCCCAACTCTTCTTTTGTTTGTAAATGGTTTAATTATTTTAGTGATTTTGCCATATTATGATTTTAGAGTGCTGGGTGGAGAGGGATGACCTGTAACAGTTACTATTCTTTACTCTCATTATGCCTACTTTGGTGTTGGCTGATAATACATGCCAAAATCCTCCCCCGGGCTGTAATATGCCTCACTGTTTTAGGTATGCTGAGACGCTACGCACAGCCAGGCCAAACGTCCCTCCCCACCCCTGCCATTCTTTCAACACTGGTGGAAAAAGAAATATATTTTTGTCAAACTATTACTACGAGTCATGAGGCGGAGGATAAGGCCATGGAAAAAGCTTCAAAGTACAGCTTTGCTGAATGTAACATACAACAGGCATGTACTATAACCATCAGCAGTAGGCCATGTTTCTGCTCTCCAATTTTAACCAAACAAGACCGGTCTGTATTTGTCGAGAAAGGGCTAATGCCCTTAACAAGGAGTATGTTGGTGCTTATGAAGAGTAAATAAATAAATTATGGTCAAAGTGAATCCTTTGAAGCCCAAGTACCCACATAAAACCACAACTTGTGTTAAACAAAGGATGCACCTCATTCAGAAGTCAAGAATTTAAGTGTTTACGTAAGCAAAAATACAGGCTGACGATGGAAACTGCTAGAGACATTTCCTTCAGCATATAAAAGTCTGCCACACGTAAAGACTGTTTGACCAGACATAAAAGACGTGAAATGCAGAAACAGTAGTTGTACACGCTCAAGAAAAGAGAAGACCTCATCTGACAAGAGCCTACAGGTTCAGGCGGATTTGGTTACTCTGGATGGATAAAGGTTAATGTCCCACTGAGTAAGCAGACTTTAGAATTTCTGCTTTATTGCTTTAAAAAGGAGTGCAATGAAAAACACATTATGCAAAACAGGGGGATTCTACATCACTAGGATCCTTCTGAAGACACTGCCATTTTCATGCAACGTTAAAAAGACATTTTATTCGTGTTGGTATCTGCCTAGCAGCTGCCTTTTTGCTCATTGAGAATATCAAATACTGTCAGAGTGTAAAAATGCAGGTAGTAAAGCACTGACAAGAGTTTGATGTAACAGCTCCTAATGGAGGAGCAAAAGAGTGGAATTGCCAGACTCCGCATTGCAACAGATCGAGAATCACTGTTAAGCAGCAACTTTTCTAGAGAATGACGCTTTAATGACATAGGTATGTTCCACAAGAAAAACAAAGTTACAATGGGGAAAGCTAAAATACGCAGTATTTACCTTTTTAATGTGCCATTTAGTGCTGGGACAAGTCCATTTGGCTTGGTGCCATTTGGGCATCCTCGCTCATGAATATTGCATCTTTCACTCCCTTCTAAGGGCAAAGAAACCCATCAAAGGAGCAGCTGTTAATTCAATGGTTGTGTTCAATGGTTCAGGCTGTTCTTTCCTGCCATAAGAGCAGGGTGGTAGGGAATGTTTCTCTGTAGGGTAAAACAGCAGCTCATGCTATAAATGAACATTTCAATGATGCTCAATTACGGGGAGTTGGTGAAAATGCACACATTTTCATCCCCAATATACACACAAATACGATAACTTCCGAAGCAAGAAGTTTATTCATTTCGTAACCTTGCTCATCAAAAACAAATACTTTCAAGCACTTGAAGCATCCAAGGTATGTATTGAGTTTAGTTTAAATTGCAGCCGTCACAGCTCTAGTTCTTCCTCTACTGCTAGGTGTCAGTGGCGTAAAGAGGCAGTCCAGCAACTAACACATTCTCAAGTAGTAAATCTTGTTGCAGAGAGAGGCAAGAAGCTTTACCCTTGCTTGCTACAGCAGCCTGTTGCCAGTTAACATTATAACAGACAACCTTGAGAGGATAATACACCTTTCCTCATATTACCCACACTAACATGTACAGCGCTGCATCGATTCTTAGCTAGGTTTGAGCTATAGGAAACCCAAACACAAATGAATAAGGAAACTTAATTGCTCAAAATAAACAAAATAGTAGCATTGAGCTCTTCTCGTGAATTCGTCCTGTAAACCAGGAGGTGCGAGTGTCTCCTTGAGTTAGGAATGCAAAAAGCAACTATTTTAAGATGGTTCTTTTCCAAGGACCCTCCTTTTCGAAAGACATCCAAGCTGATGCCATCTTTACCTTTGTTGTTCTGATCGAATGAGATAAGTTAACTGGCAACTTTCGAGGTCCAAGTTGGAATGTGAGATTATAAAAACCAGTTCCAAGAAACTGATCTGATACATTTATGCTGGTTTCCCAGGCCTTGCAACTACCAGGAGGCACACATGAATCAAAAAATAATCATGCCTCCTGTGAATCTCAGTACAGCCTTCCAAAGAGCACAACAATTAACTCAACCCTCCCAATAAATGTTTAGGGCAGGACTGGCCTGCCAAAGCCAAGGAAATTAAACTCAGCCACCTTCTTAGTTAAAGGAACATTTATTGTACAAAGCAAAATGGGCCCGATAGCCCAAGAAGTAAATTCTTGATGTTTTTGCTTTTCAGTGGTCATAAGCAATAAAAAGACGAATGACTGATTCCCTAATGGTCTGACTAAGGAATATTAGGATATACTCTTGGCACTCCCAAAATACTGGACCCTTCGTAACTGATGCAGTTTGTCGGCAACATTCTGGAGTGAAAAGTATCACAATATTTAACTGTGGTCCATATTATATATAAACACAACTCAGTATAAGTTTAACATTTAAAATGTAGGTCACTTTTATTAAACCTTGCTTAAGTAGGCTGTAATACGTGATCATAAACTACCAAAGTATTTTTATTACCTCTGAAGAGTGCATCATAGCCTAAAACTCCATCTTAAACGAATATACTGTATAAAAATGGAGAGTAGTGTCCTTTCTTAGCATTACTGAGCAAGAAAC
This sequence comes from Ambystoma mexicanum, assembly GCF_040938575.1. Taxonomy (NCBI): domain Eukaryota; kingdom Metazoa; phylum Chordata; class Amphibia; order Caudata; family Ambystomatidae; genus Ambystoma; species Ambystoma mexicanum. Next base: position 385,656,129 of record NC_090925.1, read on the forward strand.
CATTAACAGTTAAGACAGAGCATTGGAAATACTTTGTCATAAAATAATTCTCAAGTAGAAATTCTGCTTTAACAGATCCACACTGTTCAGAGTACAGAGCATTTGTACTGCATCAGTTAGACATGAAGTATTTCCTCTTTTTGTGTGCTATTGCATTCATACCCTTCTTGAATGGCCCAAAGAAACTACTTGGGTCTTAAGGGTTCACCGGTGACACCAAGTCTATATGTTCCATAGTTGGTGCCAGCACATTATTTGGAGGTTATGCAAACTACCAAACATCTTTTTACACTATGGTAGTCAACTTAAATGTGAAGCCAAGTCTCAGCTAATAGTAAGGGAATACTTCGAGAACAGATTTCATTGTTTTTTATAACGCACCTAATACCATACTTGAGTTTGGTTTCTAAGCGCAGATCCGGGATTCGAACCTCTGTTGCTCTGTGTGGTCTTGCTTCCGAGACCAGCATGTTGCCCCTGTGCTATACTCCGATATTTATATATTCAGCAACACATTATCTCTAAATCCAACAGTCTCTGCAGAGCGCATACTTTGCACTAGCCATTGGCTAGTGATAATTGGCTCTTGGCGAGTAAGAAATGGTGTGCTGTGGGTATGTGTAGAATTGAGGTGTTGGGTGACTTCATGGTTGGCTAGTAGATTACAACTTGAGTATGTGTACGAGTCATGGTTTGTCTCTCACCTGTGTTCACTGTGAATGGAAAGATATGCTTATCCTTCACTATGGAAAAGAAAATTCACCAGTTCAGAAAGGCAATGCCATGCCATTGGATGTAGGAGTTAGAAATACCAGGAGTTGACATGGGTGGAACCGAAGTGCAAAGTAGACAAATATCTCCTATCTGACATATAACACATCAATCGAGTCCCTGATCACACTGGCAAAACTTGCTGTGCGACCACATTCACATTTTCTTTCAACTTATAGGCAAAAACAGCGGTCATGTTGACAGTGAGGGAATGTGTTGACTTTTTATTTTTATGGAGTTTGAGGGGCCAGCCCTTTCAGTGTCAGGAAAAAACTACACAATGATAGAAGGGCATCTAGTCCTGACAATCTCGCCTTCCATCTTGTCCAATATTTCCTAGAGAGATCACTTCTCAGACAAGATTATGACCACATTTGCTTGGGTAAATGAGAGACTCAATGGGGGAAAACCAGAAACTTCAGATCGTTCACTGGTTCTTATGCATAAATTGTCCACTGTTATTAAAATCTCAAGTACCTTACTCAATATTTTAAAAGAGTACATTTTCAAAAGGGGTTGAAGAAACGAGAAGTTTTCTGCTAGTATTGGACCCATGTAGACCATAACCTATTACCTGAAAAAGCAGTGTGACACAAAATTGGCTGGTTCGGAAGGAATAGAATAGTTTGAAAACACACCACTAGTGTTGGAGGCATGATTCTTACTTAATCTAATAATAATGTATTCTTTGAACCCTTATCACGCTATGTGGAAATAGTATACTTAAACATGAATTGCCCAAAAAGTATAAATTAAAAAATAAATATTAAAATGAAAAGTAGTCAATTAAACTGGCAGTAAAATTATAAACTGCAGAGAGGGCTGGCCAACATGGGGAAAATTAGTTTGTAGTCTCACATTAGTATTTTAAGAAGTGACCTTCCCCACAGTCAGAGAAGAATAATACTTTAAAAAAAGAAGGTGATATGCACACTTTTACTAATCAATCCCTCTTATTTAAGAAAACCAAATTGTTTACAGTTTTCTGAGTGTTGCGAATCAACAAATATTAGCGTCCAGGATGAAAGAATTGCATGGGAAAATACCTGACCAAACCTTACTCTGCGCTGCCAAAAGGATATGCTAATGTTTTATGAGTACTTAAATGTAAATGCATTAACAAATTTGCCTCTGTACACTTCATTACATACAAACCTCGATTGTTTGGGGTTACTGGAGTAATGCAGACAAGCAATGTCTAAAAGTCATTCTTTCCACTGCACTTTTCTTAATCTGTACAAAATGTACACCATGTTTTTCACACATGAAAAAATACACATACAGAGACACAACCACACAGATATATGAAGTATAAAGGAGTGTAGTAGTTAAGGAAAATGACATGCTTACTTATTGCTACAGTAATGTTCGCTTGTTCTTTACTGTACCACATCTTGTTCTAAGCATAATTTGCATAAATTATTCAAGTTTAAGAAAATAAACCCACACATTCACTTTACCTTACTCATTCTTGGTTTGAGAAAGCTTTCCTAAGATATCTCTTTATTAAAAGAGAAATGAAAATGACACTTGAAACAGAGTTCGATGGTCAAAACTAAGGGGGAGCAGGGGTTCTGTAATACCTTTATGTAATTCTTGAATCCATGCAGTATGCAGGACGACGGCAACAAAACATTTGTCAAAGACTATGGATGGCCAGCATACTTGCACAATGCCTTACACATTTTTATTATCACTCTTTTCTTGGATTTTGTTTTGCAAAAAAAGGACTATGAATGACCAAAGACTAACATTTATAATTTGTAGCAAAATTTGGTTTATGTAGAAACAAGCCATGTTTTGCATTTGGATAGAGATTTAAATGAGTTAAAGCTAAAAATTAAAAAGCATGATGCTGCGACATCTGGTCACTTGTTGAAGACCTCACTTTTAAAGTGGTTAAGTTTGCACAATTTGCACTTCTTTTTACTAAACAGTATTTTTCCTTCTTTTATAAACCAGAAAAAAACTAAACTACTGGTAAATTTTCCCTAACTTGAGCTAATGCTGCAGATAGGGTTGACAAAGCTGTACAGCGCAAACATACTTACATCTTAGCTCATTTTACAGGTACAGCCATAATCAAGGCACAAAGATCTTCTACAAGTTATTTTTTTTCAATAAAGTTGTACAAAATAATACATTTTACAGTCTGTACAAGAATAATAATCCAGCAGTAAAATAAAAAAATAGGGAAGGGCGAGACGACGGAGTGGGGAAGGGGGTGGAAGGGTAGGGAGGAAAACTTTGAGAACGTCTGTCGAAGTTAATGATCTTTTCTCATGTTTTCTTTAATAGCAGACAAGAGTCAGTCAGTGAACAAACTGAAAAAAAGAAAATGTGTAGCTAACTATCTGCAAACACAGGCCCCAAATGCGGTTCCATTTGTATCGTCCAAAAATGTTGGCAGGCTCCCCAAGACTGGATTTTAAAATCCTTGTGAAAGGTAGCCACAAATATATATTTTTTTGCATTTCGTCTAGGTCTGCATTAGACAACAGTTGATTTTTTCCGTTCAGAGACACTTTTTACAGTCACATGATCATACTTGGACATCGCTTGCCACTTGGTCTGCAACTTGGCACCTTTCTGTTGATGGAGCGATTTGGATACAGTTGATTTTACGAAGCGGAGAGGAATAAAAGTATGCCCACACTGTTAATTAAAAAATGGGTATTTTCCTCTTTCCTAAACTTTGCTTTTTCTGCTTGAGATCCAAATCCTTTCCTAAATTTTACTTTTTCTGCTTGAATCCCAAATCGTTCACAAACACAAAGCTGTGGTCGTCGATTGGTATTGTTTTTTCATGTTATGGAACCTGCAGGCAAATGGCACTAAGACGATGATGCCATCTCACACTGTGTCAAGGAAACAGAAGCAAGCTAGACGTGTTGCTGTCGCTCAGCAGTGAGAAAAGTGAAGGGGTGCAAATTGGAGGGAGGGCCGCACCAGTTCTCTTCCACCCTGTGTAGGCAAGTTTTTTCCTTTTCTTTTTTAAATGAGAAATAAGGAGTTCGAAACACAGAAAACGTGCTTCTCCATCACAATAGCTCATATTGGCGAAGGTGCATCCGTTGAATAATGTCCCGACAGTCATTGAACACCCGGCGAATATTTTCTGTATCCACAGCACATGTGAAATGAGGGTAACAGTAGTGCCGTCCATCTCCACTGGCTGTGCTGATTCTCTGTGAAAACATTGAGAAAAGGTATGGCATTAGAACACAAAGGTATGGCATTAGGACGTAAGAAAAATAAACACACTTTTGCTGATTGTGCATCATTTCAGTTGCCAATATGGGATGTTTTATTAGCCATCTATTTCAACTATAGTAATTAAACTGGTCAAACGTCTTGTATGCAAACCTGATGACACCCACTTTATAAACTATGCAAGTAGAAAGGCACACCAGAGGAAATGTCAGCGTATGTCATATGTGCAGGTTTTTTTTAATGTGCAGCGTTGACACAAAACATGCAATTGGGAAGTGGTAGATGTGCAGTTGGAAAATGGAAACAAATTAGTAATTTGAGTGTTTTTTGGAATTTATAATTCGAGCTGGCATTTAGAAATGCAATATACATGTATGTTTTGGTATTAATGTTGACTTTTTGGTTTAGATACAAGTCTGCAGTCAAGAAATACATACGTTCTCGGATCAGGAAGATGCACGCATTATATGCAGGTGCAGACTTCAGAAACTATTCCAAGGTGGGTAGGTTAGGTGCTTCAAACACAGCACTGCAGCGCAGAGCCTATTTAACAGGCATATTCCTGTGCATTGACTTTTATAGAAAAATATGCACAACACGTTTATGTTGGTCCAGTGTATTAAAAAGTCGTAAATGTTGACTGTTCATACTTTTTATTGGACAAGTTATAAATGATATGCTGTGATGGAATAATGTACTCGCTCTTTCATTGGTTGGTAACATGCAAGAGTGAGGAGAGTGACATTGTTAGGAGTGCTTTATATCCAAAGGTGCATGTGCATCAAAGTAATGCAGGTCAGTGTTCTAGTGTAATTTCACAGATACACCTGCATTGCTGTAAAATTCTGCACCAAAAATGAAAAGATGGATTGCAGTAGTTCTAACATTTAATAATAATTTGCAAAAACACTTAACAATGCTATGTATACATAGTAATTGGTATGTTTCTTTTTTTAGGTATGTGGAAATGCAGTGCGACTTCTATGCCTTGGCAGGGAGTGCAATTACTACTGGACCGGTGATAGCACATAGCCGATCAGGAGTTTAAGCACAGGAAGCGATTAGGGGCGCGCACACACAGACTAAGGACAAAACACTGGTAGTAGCACAGGTAGTTTTGGGAGCTTGAACACAGAACTGAGTGCATCGAAGTAGTAAGGCTTAAAAGTAGTGGGAGAACACATGGAGGAAGGGGAGCGGAGAACAAGAGGAAGAACATGTAGAAAAGTAGAATGTGAAAAACGTAATACACTGCACATTTCAATATCACTCAATGTATATGTACTTCAAGTGTATTTTATAGTAAACATGCAACATTTTTTAAGTGGGAGTGGTCCCTTGCAAGTTAACTCAAAGTGTAAAAATTAGCAAGGCATGCTTGGTGTGCTCGAAATTTTTTCTTGTGCTACATCGGACCGAAATGTGTACAGTTGACCAATTTTCCTTAAAAAAAACCTGCAAACCTGATAGTAGTGCAGTTAGTAAAAAGTGTTGCTTAAGAAATGGGCGAACTTAAACAAATAAAGATTTGCATATGAAATACAAAGGTCTTGCATACGTCTAAAGCATTTAAGATGGTAATTTCATGCGCAAAATATGCAAACATTCCTTTTTTCCTGCCCAATTATACTCCTAGGTTCTCCCTATTTCACATGGGTGAATTAACACACCATAATCAATCTTGTTCAATTTTGGTGTTGTGTTGAAATGATATTTTTAACAGCGGTATATGAAAAACTGAGGTTTTCAAGCATAATATTATGCCACTAAAGACCTTGATTATGTATGGCGCCACTGACAAGTAAAATGCTGCGCTATTTTTACATAGTCCGCAGTAGCCAGGCTGGCGTTTGAGTGCGTGAGAGAGGTTCGTAATAAAAGCAATGAAAAAAGTATGCATCAAAACTTAATTTGATGGTTACATTTAAATTGGAATTTCTGTGGTAGATGGTGCATCACATTCCTTCCTGCAGTTCAGAGTGAATGTCCAGAAATGTATCTAGGGCAAAGCCTATTACAAAGCTCTAAGCACATTCAGGGCACCCAGGATATTCTTTTAGACGAGAAGCCACAAAAGTCATGCAAGTTAGTAGAACAGCAGTATTATGGGGTCTGCAACTTTAGGTACTCCAGATATTTCGGATTACAAATCCCATGATCCCTCATCACTAGCTATTCAGCATAGGGCTGATGGGAATTGTAGGACAAAACATTTGGAGAGCCATTGATTGCAGACCTCTGTGCTAGGATCAACAATTCTGCGCCTGAAGACTCTTGCAGATTTTTCGGCTTCAGACACCACACTCTTCAGTCACTGTCAAGAAAGCATTCTGTAGTTACATAAAGAGACGTTCCCACCAGGAATTATTAACAATGTATTCTTAATGTAATTTAATGGACAATTAGTTGGGCCGTAGCCTCAGCTCCCACAATGTTGCCACAGTTATTATACGAAAATCACAAATAGATCTTACATAAAGATAGCCTAAGTAAAGCAATTAATGCAACGAAAGAAATGAAAAAATACAATTGTTTTACTTCATTGTTTTTAGTTTAGTACAGTAGAATATATCTGAAAAATGAAAAATAATCACACAATACAAATATTACAAGTGTACATGACAACAAATACGGAGAACAAAGAAAAAACATACCAATATCTATTATAAGGTTGGCAACAACAACTAAGACCCCAGATACCCTAATTGGGGGGTTCCATACAGAGGTTAGTCTAAATCTAGTCTGAAATCATAAGGCGTCAAAAGCAGACGGATAATCAATGTCGCCAACACATTACAGGTCTACATACAGTGGCGTACCCCCACTCAGTAAAAGGATGCTATGCACAAGGCTAAATCACAAGTGGCACTAAAAATGTGGTGCAGTGCAGATGGAGGGGGCACATCCCACACGTTTCGGCGGTCTGTCTAAATCTTCGACTTCATCAGGACCAGAGCAGATGAGTGATCATGTGGACACGAACATTTAAATATTGAATACATATGGCTGAAAAGCAACAAACACAGCTACAGCTATTTTGGTATCTAAAGTAAAAAAAGTCACAAAAAGGAAAAAAAAAGAAATCAAGAAAAGGACCCATGAAATGAGAGCCCAAGAAGAAGTAAGTGACACCAATCAGTGCCATATACCAAAAAGTAATAATCAATACCTACCAGAGCCACGTTAAAATGGTTCCATGTTCTTTCATCGCCAGTAATTCTAAGCCTGCCATTTAAAAGTGTACATAATTCTGAAAATGTTCGATTTTTTATTATTTGGATGGCGGTGAGGGGGCAATATTTGCCCGCAGACGGTACAGGCCACATATGAGTTCACTAAGATTTTCTAGCGATACCACCGCACTGGAGGGACCCCTTGAGCATCAGTATTCATTATTTATATTTTTTTGCCATCTGTGTACTTAATTTGCATAGACAAGGACACCCTTTTATGGTTGGGCACACATTTGTTCAGGTGAACATATATTAATGACTACCTCATTCCCTTTCAGACACTTACAGGGTTGTGTGTCATACTGGGAGGCAGCTTTACCTACAAACTGTAGGTTTTTTCAAGCTTTCCTCTCCCTAGCTCCGAGGTAGCAAGCAACCAGAAGGTGCCCTGCTCGAGATCCATCCCGTTTCCCCTGTAATGACCCCCATCACCATACTGTCAGGCCAGGGGCTTCTCTGCAGAACGCAATGCAACGTTCCAGCCTCCAGCTGTTACAGCAAGGAGGGGTATCTGCCGGTGCAGTATTTAGGCCACAAGACGTCTCGCGTGGCAGCGCTGCGCTTCGACAGTATGCCTGTAAATTGACATTGCTCCGACGAGCATAACTAATTATTAGGTAAGTGTACGGCTCTTTTGCGGCATTTATCAATTGCGCTAGTGTGTTCTTCTGAATTTATCGGGTTATGCCCGGGTAAGCACCAGACGTTGTCGTTTGAACTCTACGAGTTCCTATGGGTGCACGCTCCTTCTGGCGCCCCCCCCCTCCTTTGTGAACTACTCGTGGCTTGCGATGCAGGGGCCTGCGCACACTGTGCATTCTCATAGGCAATATTTTAGCACTCCCGTTTTGATTACTTTTGATGGCTGATATGTATTTCAGGACTGTGTTCTCACCGCAAGTCTACCATACCCGGATTTATTGTTTGCCTCCATTTTTACTTTGTGCACATTGAGCCTTGTCATAGGCAATCTTTTAGTGTTCAGTTTTGGTAATTATTTCTGACAGCTGACATATTTAGGGACGTGTTCTCGCGGCGATCCTGCCTTACTTGGATTCATTGTCTATTTCTGTTTTACTTTCTGGCTTTAACTTTGGTGGTGACAGTGTGACAGTGTGCTTCCTGTCCTTGCCAGGCTCTCCATTCCTGCCTGTAGGACTGGTTGGTGACTCATTCGCCCAAGGTATCTTTTAGTCTGTGCAAATAGGGTTCGTTTCCAGCCCCTGTGTGCGTCTTCTTGATTATTATACTTATGGCTTGCATCCTCATCCTTCCCAGGAGCCCTCCAGCTGTCAGTGATTAAATCTCGACTTTTGGAAGGCAATTCTGCGATGTAGAGCGTATTCATTGGCCCTCTCCAATCCTAACTGTACTGATGATTTTAAGTGGCTTTGGTAGGTATGGATTACCGCTGTTTGGTATATGGCACTGATGGGCGTCACTTGCTTGTTCTTGGGTTCTCATTTCAGGGGTCCTTTTCTTGATTTTTTCTTTTGGTGATGGGTATATTTGTCTCTTACCACGATTGGATTAGGTGGGTCAACCTTTGTTTTGAATGTTTAAATTAAATTAGTTGTAGCTGTGTTAGTGGCTTTATTATTTAAATGTTCATGTTCACAGGGTCACTCATCTGTTCTGGTCTTGACAAAGGAGATTAAGACAGACCACCGAAACTTGTGGGATGTGCCCCTTCCAGGTTGCACTGCCATGAATTTTTAGTGGTGCTTCTGCTTTAGCCTTGTCCATAACATGCTTTTACTTAGTGAGGGTACGCCACTGTACATAGAACTGTGATGGGTTAGCGACATTGTCTGCTTTTGACCCCCTATGATTTCAGACTAGACTTAGACTGACCTTTGTATGGACACCCCAATTAGGGTATCTGGGGTCTTAGTTGTTATTGCCTACCTTATAACAGGTGTTGGTACGTTTATTCTTGTTTTCTTTGTTCTCCGTATTTGTTGTCATGTACACTTTTAATATTTGTATTGTTTATTTTGCATTCTTCTGCTGTACGAAACTAAAAACAACGATGAAATAAAAACGTATTTTTTCATTTCTTTCATTGTATTAATTTCTTTACTTGGGCTATATGTATGTAAGATCTATTTGTGATTTCTTACAATAGCTGTGTTACCATTGTGTGAGCTGAGGCTACAGCCCAACTCATTGTTCAATAAATACATTGTTAATTCCTGGTGGGAACATCTCTATGTAACTATACATGTCCTTACTCCAGTTCCCATTGGAGATGGAGTTAACCCTTAGGTGTATGCGAGAAAGTATTTTGAGTGTTATTAGAAGGCACTTCAAAGCCTGAGACTCCTGGAGCAGGGGAGCAGCTGCATGAATCCTTAGGTCGTTGAACTAGTCCAGTATCTCAAAGGGGAGGCCCAGGGTCTAAATGCAACTATGCTGGGGAAGGTGCCACTATGGTGCCTGGCCATAGTAGTCCAAATGTAGTGGAGTGCTTCTTTAGTCACCTTCTCCCTTGGACAATTTTGGACTTTCTCGAATCTAGCACTTTAGTCTTTATACAGATCAGTAGTGGCAGGCAGCTTCTCAATCCCAGAGTGTTGCAAAAAGCAGAGTAGTCACATCATTTCAGCAACCACCTCGCAACTTTTCCCATGACAAAAACATCCATCAGGTCCTCGAGCCAGCTCTCGTTTCAAGCAACAGAATAAGAAGACAGGCAAATTGCCATCAACTCTCAGATTTCTCACTTACGATGAAGTATCTATCCCATGAGACAACCAGAGACAATAAAGCATTTGATGCCCTTTGAAAACACCTCACCAGCAACGCAAATGTCAGAGCACCAGAAACTTCTTCCAGCATTGCTTTCCACACAGAGAATGGCGGCAGCTCCCAGGGGGCCTTCACCCACACCCAAGCACACTGTCCATGCCATGAATTCCCCGGCCATTTTTCCTGTAGTTAGCATCACATAACCAAGCAGCAATAGCCGTGGGGAGCCGGTTTATCAGCTAATTGCATACCCAAGAGAGAGGGGATCCAAACCTCCGGTCTCACTCAGTGAAATATCTCGCTGGACTCCATGGATTGGGCAGTTGGAGAACAAGAGAGAGAAGTAGAAAGAAAGCTGATCCTGCACAGGGACTATTTTCCCCAAGACACAGAAATAGGTGTTGTGATCTCATATATACCGAAAGGCACAATATTTGAATAGTGCTGAAGCATACAGGTATGTACTGTAAATATCCCAATACCAACTGCATTGTTCTCTGCAATCTACTCAACCTACTAATGTGATGGCACTGGATGTTCATTTGGGCGTTTTAGAGTGCCCTCCAGATGGGAGTCATCCCTCATGCAACGCCTCCAGATCGAACGACAGTGGAGGCCAGTTTGGGTAAACGTCACATTGCTGTCCGACAAAGAGGTCCACAAGGAAGGTTGACTGCTGTTCTCAAAGCCACACTGGATCAACGTCTATGCTCCCCAGGAGGCACTTGATGAATCTGTACAATTGAGGAGGATTTGGCTATTGACTATCTGATAAGCTTCTGGCCAGTCTTGGTAGCACGCTAGTCCATATTTCTATTTCCGAACAGCCAGGGAGTAATAGCCTGGAGTAACTGACCTCCACAGGCAAATCATGAGGCCTTTGTGGCGAGGCTGGTTGGAAAGGAGTTGCCTGCCAAGATAGAGATATACAAGTGCTTCAAGAAGTTCTTGTGGTGGGGAAAACAAAAGAAAGGATCAAATTGAATTGTGGAGCTCAAGATAGCAACTTCAGTCATGGAAAGTGGGACAGATCTAAATAATGAAGGCTGAAGCTACAGGTTTATATATTGAGCATTTACAAATGCATGCTCAATATAAGAACCCTAACATCTATGAGGACAGTGAGGGCTCTGTAGTCGATTTGCAGCAATTTGTAGTACAACTTCTCGAACAAATGATGTATCAGGTTCAGTTGGGGTGTATCTCCCTTAAGGGTTTGTCCATTGTGTCCTGGAATGCAAGTTAAAATGAAAGGTAGGAGAGAAAAATCACTGCTCGTCATTGAGAATTTTAAGATATGGATATTGAGAAAATGCTCTTGGTTTTTGGATGGAGAATGAAAGATTCTTCTGGGTCATACTTCTTTTATTTGCTTTCTGACCAGTCTCTTGTCAGTAAAGAGGAGGTTTACTAGAAGGCGTACCGCCCTCCGGCTTCCAGAAAATATTTGGCTGAATTCCGGCTGAAAAATATATGTTTGGCCCTGGCCGAATAACCTCTTGCTACTCGGCACCAGCCGAACACTGTCCGATTATTTTAATGCAATGAAACACGTCAGGAAGGTAAATATGGAGTGCAGATTGCAAAAGGGAAGCAAATGAAATCTCTGCAAGCATTCCTGATTAAATAGACGGCTACAGCCTTTGTGTTTTGGACAGGATTGGAGAAGACGAGTGAGAGGTGAGCATGGTTTTTTACTATCGGAAATGCCTATGGAGAAACTTTTCATAAAAGGTATAGCAGACCAGTGCAAGCGAGTTAGTTAAAGGGTGGACAGCGATGCACAGACCTGCCTTAAGAACCCTCTGAATAACTTGTTGGGAAATCTCACGAGATCCCCTATGGACCACTCTACAAGATGGTGAATGGCGAGATGGGTGTAGAATACTCTAAGCCAGCTCTGTTGGTGAAATTGGTGGGCATTTGGAAATCAGACTGCCAACAGGTTACTCTCTACTACGGCAATAACGGTTGGGGCAAATCAGTTACAAGTCAGACAGCGCAAAACACGGCCGGCATTTCCCAACCCATACTGACCTATTTGGAGAACCTGCTTATTGGGAAATCTCTCAAATAACATTGTAGGCCAGTCTGCCGTAATAGGAAATGTATGAGAGCGGAGAGTGTGACAGAGCATTGATCTGCTAGTGTTGTGGGCTAGAGGGTTGAAGTGTAAGAAACACAGAAACAACTGTAGAGACCAGCATCCTTTGGTGTGGTGAAATGAAGGTAGGGTAAGATGACGTAGACTGAGGTTTGGAGGAGCTGAGGGACTGCCCAACAGGCGACTGCTTTCTTAGAGCTTGTAAGGTGTGGGTAGATTCAGTCACATGTCAGAATTTCCTTTGTGAGATTACCTCTGTCCCAACCTCATCTGCCTCCACGTCTTGTTCCAGGCTTAGCATATGAGGGAGGCACCCTCCTCTTTAAACATAATACTGAGTTGGAGTCTGTTAGGACAGTTTTTCTGAAGTCCAACTAAGGGCTTAGTAAAACCATTCAACTGAGGCAGTACAAGTCTCCACTCTTAGTATAAGGCTGTACAACCTGAGTTCATGGTAGCGTAGAAAGAGCAGCCAGGCTGATTTTAGGAGGGAGAGAGGGCTGTAGAATCAGTACAAATGAAATTGTAATACAAATGGTCCAAAGAAACACTGAAACACTATGTATTGTAAAAATAAATGGTTTATTTAAATAAAAGTAGGCCCAGATAAATCTTGGGGGGAAATAAGTACTATCACATTATATATAACCACAATTATAAAAACCCAACAGTATGCTTGAAGGTACAGAGACCAAAGCACATAACCTTATTTGGAACACCTAACAGTAGTCCTAGGGAAGACAATCCTTTTCATACACATTCAGTATAGGTCACACCTATTCTTGGGGAGTAAAAACCAATCTCGGGAGGATAGCTCAGGGGCAATATGCTTGCCTTGGAAGCAAGGCGACACAGAGCACCACAGGTTCGATCCCTGGTTCAGCACTTAGAAACCTCTGGGTATTAAGCACGTTATAAATAACCTATCATATCATATGAATGGTTACTTTCAGATTACATTCAGTAATTCAAGGGTAGGACACTACCAGTTGCACCGTGATGCTCAGCAACAAATCACAGCCAGTCAACTGGACAATATACTTTTTGTGAATAGTGGAACACTTATTCTAGGTACTGTAAAAACCTATAACTACTTTTGTGATAACACACAGTTATACTAGGTGAGTAAAGCCCAAGGATCTAATATTCAATTACAGATGCTTTTGAGATCAGTGAAACACAGTTTGAGATAAGAAGTAACTCTTGTAACTTATTTTTGGATGGCACACAGCTAACTCAAGGTAAGTAAAGCACATACTTTTTGAAGGAGCCATCAGCAACTTGGGGCAAGTATAAACCTAAGACTCTTTTTGTGCCTGTCTAAAACAGATCAGGGAAAGCAAAACCCGATGTTACACTTTATGAACGACTCAAGGTTATTCTAGGAAGGTAAAACCTAATGCAGACTTATTCTCTACAGGCTAACAGCAAATCAGGGGAGGCAAGACCCAGATGGGGAACACTCACACAATTATCCTAACAGGAATAATAAAGTCAAACCAACAGCATTACTTTTGGGAAGAGGCACAACCAAATCACAGGTGAGTAACATACCCTTACATCTACTTTCATTAGATGGCGAAACAGTGTCTAAGGAAAGAAAGAGGTTACATATACTTTTCAGTATAGTGCAACACACATTCAAGGTAAGGAACAAGTTAGGAACAAGTTACTTACCTGTAACTGTTATTCTCCAGCATGGGTCTGGCATGGATTCACATGCTCATGAATATTCCCCGTCGTCAGGCTGGGAATCCTCGGTAAAGAAAAAAACCAGTATCAGTTTCGTTTCTGATCTGTCTTTCGTAGTAATAACCAATCACTGATCTCTGCGTCATACTGACCACAGCCAATGACTGCCCTCTACCTAAGCCCCGCCTCTGGCAGCCATCTTCAGATTTGGAAGCACGTGAAGTGGCAGTATGACCAAGTGAAGAGCCGCAGAGGGGTAGGCGGGAGGGTTTGCATGTGAATCCATGCCAGACCCATGCTGGAGAACAACAGTTACAGGTAAGTAACTTGTTCCTTCTCCAGCATGGGGTCTGGCATGGATTCACATGCTCATGAATAAAGAATACATAGCAGTACACACATGCACAACCACGGGAGGTGGCAAAGGCTCAACATTAAGCATTACATCAAACTCAACATTAAGCATCTTACCTCCTCACCAGACTCACCTCAGGCGAACAGGTTGCGCAGCACTGCTTGGCCGACCCTGGACTCCTCCCTGGAATCCCGGTCGACGCAGTAGAATTTCGTGAAGGTGTGCGTCGACCTCCACGTAGCAGCCCTGCATATGTCCAGCAGGGGCACACCAGATAGGAACGCCGTGGTAGCTGCGATCGCTCTGGTGGAATGGGCTCTCGGACGGCCAGGCAGCGGTCGGTTTGCCAACCGGTGACAGTACATGATACAGCCGGAGAGCCATCTGGAAATGGAAGCCTTCGAGAGAGCCTTCCCCTGATTGACAGGTCCAAAGTTCACAAAGAGTTGTGACATCTTCCGAAAACACTTCGTGCGGTCCACGTAGAACTTCAGCGCTCTAGCCACATCCAGCGAGTGCAAAGTCCTCTCAGCCGGCGACGAAGGCGACGGGAAGAACACAGGCAACACCAAGGGTTCGTTGAGATGGATGTCCGACGGTACCTTGGGCATGAAAGAGGGGTGCGTCCTGAGCACTACCCTCGTGTCGTGAAAAGTCAAGTACGGGGCCTTGCAGGAAAGGGCCTGGATCTCTCCCACTCGTCGTGCGGAGGTGATGGCCACAAGAAACGCTGTTTTCCACGACAGAAATTTCAACGGAGCTGAGTGCAGAGGCTCGAACGGAGGTCCCATGAGCTTGGTCAGCACCACGTTGAGCTCCCACGCCGGGGCCGGAGCCTTCACCGGCGGGGACGATCTGAACAGTCCCTTCATGAACTCTTTCACCAGACGATGAGACCACAAGGACGTTCGCCCCGTGGTTCTGGTGTATCGGGAGATCGCAGCAAGATGAATCTTGATGGACGCGTGTGCCAGTCCAGCTTTGGCCAGCGTCAGCAGGTACGGCAGTACTTGGGGGGCTGTAATCCGTAGAGGGTTAATCTTCTGTGCGTGGCACCAGACAGAGAACCTCTTCCATTTGTGTCCGTAGCATTTAAGAGTCGAGGACGCCCTGGCCTTTGCAAGAACCTCTCTGCAGTCGGCCGGTATGTCGTATCCTCCAAACTCTAGCGCTGCAGGAGCCAGGCCTGAAAGTTCAGCGATTTCGGGTCGTGGTGGAGGATGGCGCCTCCTTCTCTGGAGAGTAGATCCGCGTCCACCGGCAGCTTGATTGGCGGGGACACTGACAAGTCCAGAAGGTCCGAGAACCATATCTGCCTCGGCCACGCAGGTGCGACGAGGATCATCCTGCACCGTGACCTCTTGAGCTGGTTGACGAGCCGGATTAGCAGTGGCAAAGGAGGGAACGCGTAGAGGAACAGGCCCTCCCAGGGGAACGAGAAAGCATCGCCCATGCTCCTCGCCTGGGGAAACCTGCTGGCGAACCTCCGGCACTTGGAGTTCGTCGCCGTCGCGAACAGGTCGATCTGGGGTGTGCCCCACCGTCGGAAGAGGCGATCCACTAGATCCTGCCGTAGCTCCCACTCGTGGCACGAGCGCAGCTCCCTGCTGAGTGAGTCGGCGATGGTGTTTTTTTATCCCTGCCAGATGAAACGGCACCAGAAATATCCTTTGGGCGATGGCCCAATGCCACAGGTCCTGCGCCTCCTTGGACAGTGCTGGGGACCTGGTTCTGCCCTGTTTCCTGATGTAAAACATGGTGGTGGTGTTGTCGGTGAAGATCCTCACCACCTTGCCCTTGAGGGACGGAAGGAAGGACCTGAGGGCCCAAAACACTGCACGGAGCTCCAGGAAGTTGATATGTAGGGATTTCTCCGTCGGGAGCCAAAGGCCTCTTGCGTGCAGATTTTCGGTGTGCGCTCCCCACCCTTCCAGGGAGGCATCCGTGGTCACTGTCTCCTGGTGGGCTGGGGTCTGGAAGTCCAAGCCCGCCGTCAGAGGCGCGCGGGTGCCCCACCACCGGATCGCTCGTCGGAAACTCTCGTCGAGTGTGATCCTTTCCTCAAAGCTGCCCGTCGTTTGGATCCAGCGCGCGTCCAGGAACTCCTGCAACGGGCGCATCCGGAGCCTGCACATGGGAATGAGGTAGATGCAGGAAGACATCATTCCGAGGAGGGACTTGATGGACCTCACCTTGGCCGTGTCGGCCACCAACATCCGCTGCACCTTGCCCAGGATGGTCCTGGTCCTCTCCTCCGACGGGGAGGCCAGAAGGGACACTGTTGAGCCTCGCTCCCAGAAACAGAGTGTCTTGCGCGGGTACCAGGTGGGATTTGCCGTAGTTCAGGGAGAATCCCAGGTCCGTGAGGAGTTGGACGGTCCTTGCCGTGTGAACCACGGCGAGCTCCCTCGTCTTGGCTCGGATGAGCCAGTCGTCCAGATGGGGGTAGACGTGGACCCCCTCGCGGCGCAGCTGCGCCGCCACCGGTGCGAGGCACTTGGTGAATACCCTGGGTGCCGACCGTAGTCCGAAGGGGAGGGCTTTGAACTGGTAATGACGCCCTTGGACCACAAACCTGAGGAATTTTCGGTGCCCCTTTAGGATGGGAATATGGAAGTAGGCATCCTCCAAATCCAACGACGACAGGAAGTCTCCTTCCTCCAGCTGACCCAGGACGTGCTGGAGGGTGACCATCCGGAACTTCTGCGCCTTGATGAACTTGTTCAGACGTCGCAGGTCCAGGATGGGGCGCCATCCCCCCGTCTTCTTCTTCACGAGGAAGTATCTCGAGTAAACTCCGGAGCCCCGAAGCCTCTTTGGGACGAGTTCGATGGCGCCCTTCCTGAGCATCGCTTTTACCTCCAGGAGAAGTTGAGGGACGTGAAGTTCTTTCCTGGCCACGGGGGGGACGCGCGGGCACCTTCTCTGGAACTCGAGCGCGTGGCCCCGGGCCAAGGCGTCCAGCACCCAACGGTCGGTGGAGATGGACTCCCACACGCTGACGAAGCTCGCCAGCCGGCCTCCCACCGGGGTGCTTCGGTGGGGGCCCGACCCCACGGCCGGTTCAATCCTGCTTCGACGAGGCTTTGCCGCCTTGACCTCCTTGGCGACGACGGCGGGGTCCGCCAGACTTGCCTCGTCCTCTGTAGGCCTCCTGAGACGACGAGTGGGCCGCTTGACGGTAGGTGGAGAAACCGCCGCCGGAACCTTTGGAGGCGCCCTTGCCTCCGCTGCTCCGAAAGGGCGTCCGTCGTTGTTGCAGAACTCCCAGGGCCCGGGCCGTCTCAGTGTCCGCTTTAATGGCCTGAAGGGAATCGTCCACTGTTTTCCCAAACAGGTTGTTCCCATCGAAGGGCATGTCCAGGACTCTGGTCTGAACGTCTTGACGGAAGTCCGTAGCCTTGAGCCATCCACGCTGCCTAAGGCAAACGCCGTTGCCCAACTGGCGGAACCCAGTGTCGGCGATGTCCGTCGCAACGGTAATGGCGTGGTCCGAAGCCACCTCACCTTCCTGCAGGATCTCCAGGGCCTCTGTCCTCTTGTCGTCCGGCAGGAAGTCCAGCAGGGGAGCCAGTTTGTACCAGAGCTCCCTGTCGTAGCGGGCCACGATAGCCAAGGCGTTGGCCGCTTTAATCGTCGTCGCAGCCGACGAGATGACTCTGCGTCCCATAGCGTCCAATTTCTTTCCCTCACCGTCCGGTGGGGGAAGTCGATGTGGAGGCCGCACCCACCCGCTTTCTTCCTGGCCGCCGCGGAGACGACGGAGTCCGGGGTAGGCTGCGCCCGGAGGCACAGGGGGGCCGTGTCCGGGACCCGGTACTTCTTCTCGTACCGGTCTCTTCTAGCTGGCATCGTGGAAGGGTTCTTGAGGAGGGTGAGGCCCTCATCCCAAATGTCGTCCAATAGAGGCACTGAGAGGACAGTCTTCCTCTTGGCCTCGCGCCGCTGATAAAGGAAACCTTCCTTCTTCTTCTCCCCAGGGCAGAGTTGGAAAAGCTTGGATGCCCTGGTGATCATGGAGTGGAACGATCCAATCTCGTCGGGCGGAGAAGCCCTGGTGGGAGGCGACGACGGTACATCCTCGTCGTATACCTCGTCGTCCGTACCCGTCGCTGCCGTGTCAGTCCACGTATCATCCCCTCGGGTGGACGGGGAGGAGGGCTGGACGGGGCGCGACGGCTGAAAAGGAGGTGGAGGGTGGATCCTTCTTTTCTTAGTAGGGGGAACACCAGAAGGTCCCGGTTCTGGGTCCCCCGACGGGAGAGGTTCCTCCGTCGGCAACGGTAGTCTCATCCTTATCTCTGAGCATAAGGACTGTATAGCCAACAAAATGGCCGCCGAGTTGTCTTGCGGCGCTGGCAGAGGGGAATCCGACGGGCGATCAGGGGCCCCGTCGGTACCCTCGACGATGTCGTCACCTGCGTCGGGATCCAACCCGACGGGCCGGTCTTCTTCCACGCCGAGGCCGTGGCTTAAGACCTCGACCAGTTCCTCCTCCGAGGTTGAAGCCGAATCTACGACGACGCCCTGCCCCCCCTTTCTCTTCCCCTCGGGGGATTTCACGGGGGTCCTATCGATGGGCACAAAAGAGGACTCCCTCCGAGGTGGCAGGGAGACTTCGAGCCCTGAAGTCGCCACCACTGGTGTAGCCTGCACAGGCTGAGCCAGGGCCGCCGCGACAGTTTCGATAGAGGGCTTGGCCGGATGGATTAAGGCCTTCACCACCTTAGGTGCGCTCACCGCCTTATCCTTGAGGGGGGGACACCGCCTCGCTCCCCCTCCGCCTTCGAGCTCGACCGGGGCCTCTCCAGGAGCTTCGCCGGGTGCTCGGCCTTCCTCTTACCCGACCCAGAGCGTTGGCTCGTGGTTGATGGTGCCGGGGAGGGTGCGCCCTGCCTGGCGCCCGTAGAGCCCGACTGTTCGGCGCTCCCGGTGCCAGCGGACTCGCGGTGCTTGGCCTTATGTTGGACCCCCGTCGCCGGGGCGTCCTCAAAGGTCTTAGAAGACCGTTCGGATTTCTTCTTCTTCTTCTCGCCGGACGGGCTCTTCCCTTCTAGCCAGTTGGCGAGACGTTGATGGCGGTCCTTCATGGTCCGCTCCGACATGTTGCCGCAAAACGCACAGTCCTTCTCCACGTGCGTCTTGTCCTCATGTAGGCAGTAGAGATAAAAAGAGTTCGTCCTCCTTGAAGACGTTCTGCAGCTGGCATCCAGGGCAGACCCTGAACAGCTTTCCGGGCGTCGAGCTTCCCTTCTCCTGGGCCATGACCGGGCCTGAGAAACTTCTGGAGTCCTCCAAAAGCGTAGCTCGACGAAATCTTCACCCTTGAGGGGCGCAGACGAATCCGACACGGGTCCCCGTTGATCGGATAGAGAGTCGGTGGAGCTTGAGGCTCTTTTGACCGAAAAAACGAAGTTTTTGAGAAAAAACGTGAAAAAAATAGCACTAACGCTCGAGAGCAATAGCACGAGGATCCCAACACATGAACGTGCGGTAAAAATCTGAAGATGGCTGCCAGAGGCGGGGCTTAGGTAGAGGGCAGTCATTGGCTGTGGTCAGTATGACGCAGAGATCAGTGATTGGTTATTACTACGAAAGACAGATCAGAAACGAAACTGATACTGTTATTTTTCTTTACCGAGGATTCCCAGCCTGACGACGGGGAATATTCATGAGCATGTGAATCCATGCCAGACCCCATGCTGGAGAAGTAAGAACTTTTGTAACTGTTCACTCTCGGACTTACAGTAACCAACCAACTTCTGTTGCAAGTAAGTTGCTATTAAGTACATATTCTCTTTTCTAGGCAAATGGCCCAATCCTTTAAAAGTCCTTCCCTTATTCTTGGAACATGAGTGTTCTCAGTGTCCAACAGGTAGTGTCAGGATAGGTTAAATAGCAAAAGTCAGAGTTCCTAAGGAAGACTGTTCAAACAGGTGAGTATTTTACTTAGGTTAGTTGAGGGTCTAGAGGCTTCACAGAAGACCCCCTGGGAGGATTCCAACAGTGAGCCTGGGTGAACTGGACGAGAGGCCTCCCAATCACAGAAAACACCCCACAACTACACAGGAATCACAAGAGACTTAAGGTAAGTAAATACCCAAGCCAGCACAGAAGAAGGTTTTGCAGCAGAAGGACTTCAGGATTTGCAGCCAAAAACCAGGTCAGTGGATTTCTTGTCATGGTGACTGAAAACAGGACCTCGGAAGGGACTCAACAGCAGGGATCAATGGGGAAGGCTCTAGGAAAGGTTTTCCTCTTGGCTGGATGCAGCTCTGCGGACTTGGTGCCTTTTTCAGGAGCAGAGAAGACAACAGAATATCGCTGGTCAGATTCTCGTCATTACAAAGGTCCAGCACTCTGGTGAGGGGACTTTTCAGACTTGATTTGTGTCTCTGGAGATCCAGCAGCATGCCCACATAGTTCCAGCGAGATTCGGAAGACTGTGCACCGCACAATGGCTCGAGGTCCTAGGGTATTGCAGCCCCGCAAGGTCGCAGCACAGCATGGGATGGCACAAAATGCAGGTCTTCTTGAGTCTAAGGGGTCTCACCAGGCTCTGGGTCGGGGTTGTCGTTTTCAGAGTCCCCAGGTCGATTGGAAGGAAGGGCTACAGCAGGCTCTGGTTACACAGCAGGCTCTCTGGTCGCTGGAAATCGTCTCAGCCACATTTCCTTCATCATCCTCTTCGGTTTTAGTTCCAGTGGTCGACTTGTCTTCAGCTTCCAGGTTCAGAGTATTTAACAGGAACTACAGCACAACGCCTGCATTCTCGTCCTGCATTTTACAACAAGGGGCAGTCTGGTTGTCCAATCAGGACAGTCAACCCCCCAATGCGATTTGTCCCCATTCAGGCAAGGAGAAAGACAAAGGGCTGTGGAGTTTTGGATGTAAGGGAAAGGACGAAGGAAGGACAAGAAACACTAAAATGGCGGAAAAAGAAGACAGGGGCCATTTTGTTAAACTGAGCACCCTTGGGTGCCTTTACTGCATCTGTGAACACAGCCTGCGGTAAAGGCGCACCAAATTAGTAAAAGGTATCACTACCACCAGCCATTGAAGGTAAGCTTGTCCCTGTAACAGAATTGTTACTGTTTTAGTGTGAAAGTTGATACACATTCCATCTCCCCAGCACTCTACATAAGGTGGGGTGTGCTGGTTTCACCAAATAAAATGTAAAAGGGATCCAATGATACGTTTTATCCTTGGGAACTGTAGTTCTCTCATGGTTAGCCAGAGAAAGTTAAAAGGGGAGCCTCTGGGGCCACGCAGCAACAACAGGCCCTTATTGCCAAAATGTTGCCAAAAAGGATAACTTTAAAAAGACACTATAGAAAGTCTAAAAAATTACACCCATAAAAAGAGTAAAAGATTCCCACACTCGGAGGTATAAGGAAACATAATCCACCAGTAAAGCAAAAAGTTCTGGGGTTGACACCGGTCAAGAAGATTTACCATTACTATGAAAATCTTACCTATAAGAGTCCACTATCCTCGACTTGTGTCCTGCATGAACAAACCGAAACCATTTATACATTTCTGTGTGAGGTGTAGGGTTGGTTTGAAATTCACCTACCACGTAAGCTACCTTGTAAATCGCAAGAGATTGCAATATGTGTTTTGCAATAACCTTTGAACACTGCAATATCCATTTTGTTCATTGCAACCTAGAAGTTTAAATTTGTGGAGAAAGCCCCTTCAAGTAGCAGTGGCTTCACATATGCAACATCCTTCCATACGTATGGTCCCCGTTTTATTGTTAAATCTGTTATTTACTGTATTGTGTGCAGTAAATAAGGATGAGATGTTGATTAAAATAGAGACAAAATTCAAGATGGGAACAATTAAAATATTGCTTTCATTTTCATGAGGAAGACAAAGTAATGATTAAGAACTAAACAGGCAGCTAATGCTGCAGCAAGAACACTATGCATATTCAGAGCAATCTCCCTTGTGAAAGAAGCTAGTTTAGAATGGAGTTAAAAGCAGAGTTAATTGGGGTAGGAGAGGATCGGCTCCATAATCCTGGAAGTAAGCCAATAGCATTCTCTAAGAAGCCAAGGGATCCTCAGTTGATTTCTTCCCACAGACACATTAAAGAGGTACAACATTTACCAAAGTTAGGGTAAACAGGCTGGTTAGAGGTTTAATAGAGAGGATATCAGCATAGTTTTTTTTCTGGGCACTCAACTGTCAGGTTAATATTTTGTTTGCCATTTTAAAAGTGGCTGCTCAGATCTCCCTTTTCTCATGGGAGAAGGGGCGGTTCCAGTAGGGGTAAAGTAGGGTGGAGTAGAGTGATCAGCAAGATGTTCTTTGAAGAGTAGGCCAGGAAGGAGGGGCCAGTCTCATCTGCGTTGGTAACGTATTCCAGAGAAAGGCTGCATATCTGGAAAAGGCCAGTTTCCTCGCTTTTTTCCTCTTGCAGTTCTTGGTTTTCAGTCTGTCGTGAAATCTGGTGGTGTGTTGGCCTTCAAAGATGGGAGTTTCTTGGCCAGTTATAGTGGTGTTTTGATTGCGACTGCTTTGTAGGTTAAGAAGATTGGGGAAAGGAATAGGGAGAGGATTTGCTTTAAGATTGATAGTTCCATTAAGAGCGGTTCATCGTTCTGCTGTAGCTATTAGGAAGGATGAATGTAGGAAAATTACTCTTTTTCCCAACTGTATTTACTTGTTTCAGGCAATACCTTTCCTCTTATATTAGGCAAAAATGATGTTTAGAATTATTTCACATTTCCTTTAAAAAGCAACCATTCCATTAACGCATGTTGCACAAGATAGAAAGTTATGTTTTCCTCCTCTGGGTAAGACAGTTAAAGGCATTTAACAAACTTGTTATATAGAGCAAAGGATATGTTGGTAGACCGCCTGGCGATGAGGTATTGCAGATGGTGGAGCTGCTTACTGCCCTATTTGGAGGAAGCAAGTTGAAGTCTACTTTGTTTCCTAAGGAGCAGTTGCGATTATTTTTCTGAATGCGACGTTCTCAATTTATGAACATTTTCTAGGTTTAAGAATTGTAGCTTATCTCGTCTATTTGAATAATGGGTTGGTGGATAAGATTCATTGTAGCTTAATGAGGTTATTAATCATTATATATAACAAACATTACTTAAAAGTTCATAGAAAGATCACTGGGCATCTGCTTCCAAGCACATGCTACGCAGAAGCTGACATCTAGTGGGAGGATGGGTGAAGGGGCTACTGTGGTCTTATTTTTGAATTCGAAAAGGGCATTAATCAGGGCGTTTTGGTTACACTACCCCTAAACTGCGTGTATAGTTATCATACTCCCTTATGAGTCGACATCCTCAGATTGTTTTTCCAACCAGAGTTATGTGAACAAGTCGTATTTAATTCTGATGTTAAAAATAAATCCAGTGCCTTTTTCTGCTTAGAGGGGAGGCTGGGTAGGAGCATGCGATTCTAAGCAGGTACAACAGATAGACTATTACTCAGTAACTAATGTTCATCTTCTGAGGCTTACGAATCTGCTTAGTCTCTCATGCTATGCACAGACTAGCAAGCAGTGCCAGATGGTGGTGGTGGTGGATGTGCCACAGGTAAGTCAATGAGTTGTCTGATGAGGAGAAGTTTCTGGAAAGAATACAAGGCCAACGCGCCTGCTAGAGGTTCTAGCATGTTCATGTGTTGGGCTCATTGAGCTGGCCACCTTCCCTCCATGGTCAGGTGCTGGCAATGCAACCCCATCCTGTCATTGCGAATTGCTGTGAGGTTTACCTCCATTGGTGGGTTAACAAAAGATGTTCTCTTGTCCACCAATTGAGGGTCAACACTAGTCTTTGCGAGACCACCAATAGATCTTCCCACTAGCCTGCAGCTTGAGACCACTAGTATGTTAGGCACTTCTGTATGGGTGCCTATTAATCCTTGCATGTGGGGTTATGAAACTGAATGACACCATCATGTTGAGAAGCTTCATAAACTTCCTGACGTATCTGGCGACTGGCTATGTAACCTGGCATGTGAGCTAGAAGAGCCTGTATCCTTCGAGAATGGGAAGCCATAGACAGTTGTGTCCAGTATTGCTCGCAGAAATGTTTTGTTTTGACTCAGAAGGAGGCTCGATTTCTTTTTGTTGAAAGAAAAACCCAACTTGTGTAGTAGATGAACAGTCTTGTGTGTGTGGGTTAGATGCTGCTATGCGCTCTTCCCGCTTATTAGCCAGTCTTCTAGATAAGGGTAAACCAGTATTCCTTTGCAGCGTAGGTGGGCTGACCCAGCTGCAAGCATTTTAGCAAATACATGAGGTGCTGAGGCATCACCAAAAGGAATTACTTTGAACTGGAAATGCCTGTGATCCATTTGGGTATATACTTTCAAAGACTTGCAAACACTGGAATATGAATGTACGCAATTTTCATATCCGACGTCAGAATATACAATTCCCTTTTTTAGGAAAGTTATTACCTCCTGGAGTGTGGTCAATGGATGTTTGACATTTTTTTGCCTGACAAATCTAGAACTGGCATTTTTTTGTTGTCTTTTTGGGAGGCAGGAGGTATAGAGAATAAATTGCTTTGGTGTCAAGGTACTTCCTCGATGGTGCCTTACGGCAACAAGGTTTGAATTTCCTCTTGCAGTAAGGAGATGCTCAGACTGTGGTGTTCTGCATCTTGGTGTGCGATTGTGCAGCGCTTGAACAAATTCAACACTTTATCAGTGTTTGACTGTAGACAGAACCCAGTTGCCTCACATTATTCCTAATGGGTGTACAATGTTACACGCTTCACTTCTGGAGTTCCATGTCATTCCCATGAAGTAAATTACTTTGTGATAATTTACTTTGTGAAAATTACTTTGAAATTGTACTTCAAAATGTTTTTTTTTTTTTAACGGGGGAGGGGTCCCTCCAAGCCCCCCTTCATTACAACACCTACCCAGACTCTCACACCCCCTATTACCACTTAACCCACAAATATATATTTTTCATGATTTGCAAAATAACGTAATTTGGTTTTGTGGCTGAGCCTGCTTCACTTGGAGTTTGGCCTCTACCACATCTATTATTGGCATCAAGCCTCTGATGTGGCTTTGTGCTGTGAGCTCACGCCGGTCTAACAAGGCACAGTAAATTTTGGATGTGTGGATGGGGACTGGTTAAATTGTTGGGGACGAAAAGTCGTATGGTTTGTAGAGGATCCCCTCTATTAGCATATGGCTGTAAATTGTCCGAGAGCTTCAATGTCTCATTTTTCTTGCTCGCTTTTTCAAGCGCATGATCCACATCTATCCCAAAAAGCAGAGCATCTTCTATGGTCATGTCTAACAGATTTGCTTGCCTCTCCAGCCTGAAATACGAGCCTTGTAAACGTGTATGCCTTTTGATGATTGTTCCTTCAGCTATCCATCTGCTGGCGGTTTTGGTTGAGTGCAGGCAATTTGTAATCACTGAACTTGCAGATTGCTTCCCCAACATTTATTATTTTACCTATTGTCGGACTATGGTTCTGGAACTTTTTATAAAGTCATCTATTTGATCAACTGCACCATGTTATATCTTGCCATAAGCGTAGCGGTATATTGCAGTGTGTGCTTTGTTGACAGATGAGGTGGACACTTTCCTCCCAGAAGCATTTTTTTACTCTCAGGGATATTCCTGAGTAGACAAAGGAGTGGCACCTTTTTTTCATGTTGCTGTAACTAATGAATATGGAGATAAATGACGCTTTATTTTTAATTGTGAAATTTGATCAAAAATGTGATCATACACATTTCTTTACAAATTCATTCAATATAAGATACAATACAAAAAAGAGATAAAGGATAAACATCAATACATTAAAGATCAATACATTATAAGAGCAGAAAGAGGAAAATAAAATAAGTTCCATAATTCATACATATTCCAAGGGCCAATCATATAGTTCCATAGCTGATCATGTTAAATATATAAGCTTAGCTCCTTGAGCATTTGAATCACAGCATAAATTAAAAATAGCTCAGATTCAGCATACCGACTTTTCCACATATCCTCTGAAAGTACAAAATCATTGTCATTACAGAAAAAGCGACCCAAGTGTCATGTTCTAATATCTGCCAAAGCAGGGCATTCTACAAAAGATGTTGAAGGGTTTCTGCCTTTCAGCAACATTACAATGTGTGCAAGTATTATTCGCTCCATCCTGAGCCATAGATCAAGCATATCTAAATTTCACTGGTTGGCAAAGCATTCAACCAGAATCTCAAGAACGCTCGTCTTGTTACAGGGCAGGGATAACAGCAGAGGCATTTGGGCAAGTCTCCTAGTGGTTTATCGATATAGTGGAAGGTTGGATGTATTTTATATCGTCATGTTTTGTCGATAGTATCAATCCAGTCCCACTGCATTAATTTGTTTTTTATAGACATGGGATTTGCCACTAATAAAGAGATCTTGGTTAATTTGGTTCAACAGATCATCAGTAAGTGCTAACATTACATAAAAAAATGGGGAACCTTAGGCTTCAAACAGTGCTCTAGATTTTCAAACAAGGCATTTAGAAAGGGAGACACACTTTGTTTAAAGCTTGATAGCACATGCCAATAGTATCAATAGCGCAGAGACCATTCAAAACGCAGCGATGCCATGGGAAGAGAGGAGGGCAGTCCCAAGACTCACTTCCAAAGCCTCCCCTCCAATCTATCCCAATCAATGCTATATTCTGCGCCATCCAGTTCAACACCATACATAATCTTTGGGATTACATTTCCCACATAGAAATGTATCAAGGGTTTGATAGAACATTTAAAGAACTTTCCCTTAATATATATGGGGAAAGTTTAATACAGAGGTTAATTGCTTGTGCAAGAACAGAATTTACTAATGCTGGTGTTCCTTTCTAACTGCCTTTAAAAGCGGCTATAATGTCACAGGTTTTTTTTCTCTTGCAGGATATCTTCAATGACATCTGTTTCTTCAGATTCTTTTCTTTGAGTGCCACATGGATTAGCTGCTCTCCTTAACAGGTTGTTTGATCATCAGTGGGCGAAGACAGTATGGGTAACTTTACTATATCTGGGGCAGGTAGAGGGTAGTCCTATGGTTCAATATCTTGATCCTCATCTGGAATTAAGTCTTACTGCAAGTTTTCATCCTGGTCTACCACGTGATGAACCTTTTGAATTTTAGTTTTCCAATTAGGAACACTTCCTACATAAGCACTCCATTTTCTCTTTAATGCATGCTTCTCCAAAAACTTCCTGAAGGACAATATTTTGCCCATAGTAGTTTGGAGACATTCCTTGATCTACACACCCTTAGAGGATGTATGCAGATTGTTCCCCTCATGTTGCTTCTCTGAATCAGAAAAAGGAAAAAACATTTCTGCATGCCATCAACAAGATTTTCCTCTCCCTTTAGACATCCCTTACTGATTGTGAGGATGCCTGATGTTTGTTTTTCGTGGTGGATTTCCTCAAAGTCGACATCTTTGACTTTGAATCCTCCAACCACGTAGCAATGTCTGAATACTATTCTAAAGCAGACTTGACATGGTCCATGTCACCCTCAAGTTTCGGCAGTGATTGGGGCAAAAGATGTTTTTCTATGGGTGTCCATATTTCATTTTATAGGAGTTGAAACAGCAGAGCTCTATTATGGACGCACCTTGTCCTTCCCTTGGTTTTACTTTTATATTTCCAACCTTCATGAAGTCGCTGAGAATTCCTTGTCTGGCCGTACTTTCAAAACAGAATTGTTGGTGTCGAAGCGATTCAGTGTTTAGATCATCCAGTGTACCGTGAAATGTTAACGCTTGGAGTCAAGATATCAAACAGTCATCTGTGGACGGACTAATCCTATCCATCAGAAAGAAGACTGCAAAAGTGAAGTAAGGAACAAGTTACTTACCTGCAACTGTTGTTCTCCAGCATGGGTCTGGCATGGATTCACATGCTCATGAATATTCCCCGTCGTCAGGCCGGGAATCCTCGGTATAGAAAAAAATCAGTATCAGTTTCGTTTCTGATCTGTCTTTCTCAGTAGTAACCAATCACTGGTCTCTGGGTCATACTGCCCCCAGCCAATGACTGCCCTCTCCCTAAGCCCCGCCCCTGGCAGCCATCCTCAGATTTGGTAGCACGTGAAGTGGCAGTATGACCAAGTGAAGGGCCGCAGAGGAGTAGGCGGGAGGGTGCGCATGTGAATCCATGCCAGACCTATGCTGGAGAACAACAGTTACAGGTAAGTAACTTGTTCCTTCTCCAGCATGGGGTCTGGCATGGATTGACATGCTCATGAATATAAGAGTACATAGCAGTATACACATGCACAACCACGGGAGGTGGCACAAAGCTCAATATCAAGCAATACAACAACTCAACATTAAGCAACTCTTACCTCCTCACCAGGCTCACCTTAGGCGAACAGGTTGCGCAGCACTGCCTGGCCGACTCTAGACTCCTCCCTGGAATCCCGGTCGACGCAGTAGAATCTCGTGAAGGTGTGCGTCGACCTCCACGTAGCAGCCCTGCAGATGTCGAGCAGGGGCACACCAGACAGGAACGCCGTAGTAGCAGCGATCGCTCTGGTCGAATGGGCCCTCGGACGGCCTGGCAACGGTTGGTTTGCCAACCGGTGACAGTGCATGATGCAGCCGGAGAGCCATCTGGAAATGGAAGTCTTCGAGAGAGCCTTCCCTTGATTCACAGGTCCAAAGTTCACAAACAGCTGTGATGTCTTCCGAAAACTGTTCGTGCGGTCCACGTAGAACTTCAGCGCTCTAGCTACATCCAGCGAGTGCAGAGTCCTCTCAGCCGGCGACGAAGGCGACGGGAAGAAAACTGGCAACACCAAGGGCTCGTTGAGGTGGAAGTGGGACGGCACCTTGGGCATGAAAGAGGGGTGCGTCCTCAGCACCACCCTCGTGTCATGAAAAGTCAAGTATGGAGGCTTGCAAGACAGGGCCTGGATATCTCCCACTCGTCGTGCAGAGATGATGGCCACGAGGAATGCGGTCTTCCACGACAGAAACTTCAACGGCACTGAATGCATAGGCTCGAATGGGGCCCCCCCATGCGCCTAGTTAGCACCACGTTGAGCTCCCACGCCGGGGCAAGGGCCTTCACCGGCGGGAATGATCCGAACAGTCCTTTCATAAATTCCTTCACCAGACGATGAGACCACAAGGATGCCCGTCCTGTAGTTCTGGTGTAACGTGAAACGGCAGCCAGATGTACCTTGATGGAAGCGTGAGATAGGCCAGCCTTGGCCAAAGACAGAAGGTACGGCAATACTTGAGGGGCCGTAATCCGCAGAGGGTTAATCTTCTGTGCACGGCACCAGACAGAGAACCTCTTCCATTTGGGTCCGTAGCACTTGAGAGTTTAGGATGCCCTGGCCTTTGCAAGAACCTCTCTGCAGTCGGCCGGGATGTCGTATCCTCCAAACTCTAGTGCTGCAGGAGCCAGGCCTGCAAGTTCAGCGACTCTGGTTCGTGATGAAGAATGGCGCCTCCTTCTCTGGAGAGAAGATCCGCGTCCGTCGGCAGCTTGACTGGTGTGGACGCTGACAAGTCCAGAAGGTCCGGGAACCAGATCTGCCTCGGCCACGCCGGTACGACGAGGATCATCCTGCACCGGGACCTCTTGAGCTGGTTGACGAGCCGGAGTAGCAACGGCAGGAATGCATAAAGGAACAGGCCGTCCCAGGGGAACGAGAAAGCATTGCCCATGCTCCTCGGTTGGGGAAACCTGCTGGCGAACCTCCAGCACTTGGAGTTCGCCGCCGTTGCGAAGAGATCGATCTGGGGTTCGCCCCATCGTCGGAAGAGTCGGTCCACTTGATCCTGGCGCAGACGGCGATGGTGTTTTTTATCCCTGCCAGATGAAAGGGTACCAGAAACATCCCTTGGGCGACGGCCCAATGCCACAGATCCTGGGCTTCCTTGGACAGGGCAGGGGACCTGGTTCCGCCCTGCTTCAGAATGTAAAACATTGTGGTGGTGTTGTCGGTGAAGATCCTCACCACCTTGCCCTTGAGGGACGGAAGGAAGGACCTGAGGGCCCAGAACACTGCGCAGAGCTCCAAGATGTTGATGTGGAGAGTCTTCTCCTCCGAGCACCAAAGGCCTCTCGCATGGAGACCCCCGGTGTGCGCTCCCCAACCTTCCAGGGAGGCATCCGTCGTCACCGTCACCTGGTGGGCCGGGGCTAGGAAACCTGTTCCCCCTGTCAGATGAACACGGACACCCCACCATCGTATCGCCTGACGGAACGCTTCGTCGAGCGGGATCCTGTCCTCGAAGCTGCCCGTCGTCTGGATCCAGTGGGCGTCGAGGAATTCTTGCAAGGGCTGCATCCGAAGTCTGCAGTGGGGCACCAGATAAATGCAGGAGGACATCATTCCGAGGAGGGACTTGATAGTCCGTGGCCAGTAGACGTTGCACCTTTCCTAGGATGGTCCTTATCCTTTCCTCCGACGGTGAGGCCCGCTGCGCCACTGTGTCGAGCTGTGCTCCCAGAAACAGGGCTACTTGCGACGGGACCAGGTGGGATTTTTGAAAGTTCATGGAAAACCCCAGGTCCATGAGCAACTTGACGGACTTCGCAGTGTGTTCCATGGCGAGCTCCCTTGTCCTTGCCCGTATGAGCCAGTCGTCCAGGTAGGGGTAGACGTGAACACCCTGGGCGCCGATTTTAATCCGAACGGGAGGGCCTTGAACTGGTAGTGGCGCCCTTTGACCACGAACCTGAGGAACATTCGGTGCCTCTTTAGAATAGCGATATGGAAGTAAGCATCCTCCAAGTCCAACGACGACAGGAAATCGCCCTCCTCCAGCTGTCCCAGCACGTGCTGGAGGGTGACCATCCGGAACATCTGTGCCTTGATGTATTTGTTTAGTCGTCGCAGGTCCAGGATGGGACGCCATCCTCCTGTCTTCTTCTTCACAAGGAAGTATCTAGAGTAAACTCCGGAGCCCCGAAGCCTCTTCGGGACGAGCTCGATGGCACCTTTCCTGAGCATCGCCCGTACTTCCAACAGCAGTTGAGGGATGTGATTTTCCTTCCTGGCCACGGGAGGAATGCGGGGGCACCTCTGCTGGAACTCGAGGGCGTGCCCCAGGGCCAGGGCGTCCAGCACTCAACAGTCGGTGGAGATGGACTCTCACACGCCGACGAACTTCGTCAGCCGGCCTCCCACCGGGGTGCTTCGGCGGGGGCCCGACCCGACGGACGGTTCAATCTTGCTTGCAGGCCGCTTTGCCTCCTTGACCACCTTGGCGACGACGGCGGGATCCACCTGACTTGCCGCGTCCCCTGTAGGCCTCCTGCGACGAAGATCTTGCCGCTTGACGGTAAGTAGAGGAGCTGCTGCCGGCTCCCTTGGAGGCACCCTGTCTGCCTCCGGAGCTCCAAAAGGATGGCCGTCGCTGTTGGAGCACACCCAGTGCACGGGCCGTCTCCGTGTCCGTCTTGATCGCCTGAAGGGATTCATCAACTGCCTTGCCAAAAAGGTTGTTCCCATCGAAGGGCATGTCCAAAACCTTGGTCTAAACATCCTGGCGGAAATCCGTCGCCTTGAGCCATCCTCGTCGTCTCAGGCAAACGCCGTTGCCCAACTGACGGAAACCGGTGTCGGCGATGTCCGTAGCGTGGTCTGAGGCAATCTCACCTTCCTGCAAGATTTCCAGGGCCTCAGCCCTCTTGGCATCCGGAAGGAAGTCCAATAGAGGGGCGATCTTGAACCACAACTCCCTGTCGTAGCGGGCTACGCCTTGATGGTCGTCGCTGCAGATGAGATGACCCGTCGTCCCATCGCATCCAGCTTCCTACCCTCGCCGTCCGGAGGGGAGGTTGAAGTCGAGGCCGTTGCCCGCCCCACTTTTTTCTTGGCCGCCGCCGAAACGACCGAGTCCGGGGTAGGTTGTGCCCTAAGGCACAAGGGGGCAGCGTCGGGGACCCGGTACTTCTTCTCGTACCGGTCCCTCTTCGCAGGAGCCGTGGCAGGGTTCTTGAGGAGGGCGAGCCCCTCATCCCAGATGTCATCAAGAAGCGGTACGGTGAGGACCGTCTTCCTTTTAGCCTCGCGCCGCTGGTAAAGGAACCCCTCCTTTTCCTCAGGGCAGAGCTGGAAGAGCTCGGATGACCTGGAGATCATTGCATGGAAGGATCCAATCTCGTCGGGCGGGGATGCCCGGGCAGGGGGTGACGGGGGACACGTCCCGTTGTCGCCTCCGTCGTCATCCGTACCCGTCGTAGTCGTGTCCATGCCTGTATCATCCCCGTGGGTAGTGGACCGGGGGGAAGGCAGAGAAGGCCGCAGATGCGGGTTCCTCCGTCGGGTCTGGCTCAGGCACCCCCGTCGGGGGAAGGGGCAACCTAGTCCTTATCTCCGAGCATAAGGACTGGATGGCTGACAAAATGGCCGCCGAGGTGTCCTGCGGCGCCGGAAACGACGGGAGCGAGGGCTCTTGAGGAGCCTCGTCTGCGTCACCGTCGCCCTCGTCGGGATCCCTCCCGATGCGCTGGGCCTCCTCCACGACTTGGATGAGCTCCTCTTCAGAGGTCGTGTCCGTATCCACGACGGCCACCACCCCCCCCTTTCCAACGAGGACTTCGTGGGGGTCTTCTCGATGGGCCTGAAAGACGACTCCCTCCGCGGTTGCAGGGAGACTCTGGTACCTGAGGGCGCCTCCACTGGCGTAGCCTCCACGGGCTGAGCCAGGGCCGCGGCGATATCCTCAATCGCAGTCTTAGCAGGGTGAATTAAGGCCAATGTCACCTTCTGTACGCCTGGGGCCTTCACCTTGGGGGGAGTGTCCGAGCCTCGCTCCCCCTCTGCCGGAATCTTCGAGATCAACCGGGGCCTCTCCAGAAGCTTCGCCGGGTTCTCGGACTTCCTCTTACCCGAGCCAGAGCGTTGGCTCGTGGTCGATGGCGCCGGGGAGGGTGCGCCCTGCCTGGCAGCCAAGGAGCACGACCGTTCGGCGCTCCCGGTGCCCGCGGACTCGCGGTGCTTAGCCTTTTATTGGGCCCCTGTCGCCGGAGCACCCTCACAGGACTTAGAAGACCGCTCGGACTTCTTCTTCTCGCCCGGCAGGCTCTTACCTTCCAGCCAGTTGGGGAAACGGAGGTGGCGTTCCTTCATGGTCCGCTCCGACATGTTCCCACAAAACGCGCAGTCCTTTTCCTTGTGCGTCTTGTCCTCATGGAGACAGTAGAGACATAACGAATGCTCGTCCTCCTTGAAAACGTTCTGAAGCTGGCATCCAGGGCAGGTCCTGAATAGCTTCCCAGGAGTCGAGCTCCCTTTCTCCTGGGCCATGTCCGGGGTAGGCCTCGGAACTTCTGGAATCCTCCAAAAGCGTAACTCGACGCAATCTTCACCTTTGAGGGGCGTAGAAACTCCGAAACGGATCCCCGTTGATCGAAAGTAGAAACGGTGGAGCTTGAGGCTCTATTTGACCGAAAAAATGAGAAAATCTCCTGAAAAAAGCGCAAAAAACGCAGCAAAAGCTCGAGAGCTAAGCATGAGGACTCCCAACACTTCAACGTGCGGTAAAAATCTGAGGATGGCTGCCAGGGGCGGGGTTTAGGGAGAGGGCAGTCATTGGCTGGGGGCAGTATGACCCACAGACCAGTGATTGGTTACTACTGAGAAAGACAGATCAGAAACGAAACTGATACTGATTTTTTCTATACCGAGGATTCCCGGCCTGACGACGGGGAATATTCATGAGCATGTGACTCCATGCCAGACCCCATGCTGGAGAATTTATTCTTCTAATGGACACATTCCCCATCTAGGAAAGACCACCAAAGTAATGCCAGAAGTTATTTGAGGGGTCGAGAAGGACGAAAATTCTAGTCGTAAATTAGGACGTTTTGGAAGCAGAACCTGATACCCCTAAATCCAAAGTAGCCAGTGAGGTCAATTGGATAGGCCTTGTCAAAGTATTCAGTGAGACAGAAGTTGACATGCCTCCACCAACGGCACACCACCTTGCTTACAGAGCAGTTGTAAGTTGACAGTTGCCTGCCCGCTCATGGGAATTGCATTGAGGCCACTCCTTGTGTGCTAATTCATAGCAGGCCTTAATACAGAGATCTCTCCACCTGGATATGGTCTGCTTTGTGATGACCTTTCTTTTCTACAAAACAGCAAAACCTACTAATAATTGGTGGCTGATCCTAAATTTGTTAGTATACGAAACATAGTAGTGCATGATCCTCTTGGAATCCAGTCCGCAAAAATCTCTTCTCAGTCTTAGACTGGAGAGTCCGGGGAAAATAATACTGCTAAGTGAATTCTTGGCTGTAAATGGAACTCGCAAAGAACCTTGGGTAGAAACTAAGTTTTTAATCAGTGTTACTGTTTCTTTGAAAAATTAACAGTGGGAACACATGCCCTGTAATCCGGGAGCTCTTGTGGCCAAATTGAGGGCACCAGAGAAGCATCTTTCAACGAAAACTTGGAAGGCCTTTGCCTTTGAGTGCAGAGACTCAAACCGAGTGTCCATAAGCAAAGTGAGAACGAGGTCAAGATCGAGGCAGAACCACAAAGGTTTTCAGGGGAAAATAATTAGTCATTCCAGAAGGCCATATAAACAGCAAAAAAGGACCTTTGTTCAGACGCCCTTTTGAACCCAAAGTGACTGATGCTAGATGACTATCATACCAATATTCAAGCCGGTCAATAGTAAACAGAAAATCGAGAACCATACCAGTGTGGCACAACACATGGTCAATATGCCTCTCATGTAAACAACTTGCAGCATAGATTTACTTAGTGGACGGGCCCCCTCGCCTAGAGTTCACACCATGAATGTCCTTCAACAGCCACACATGAATGCTCAGTGGCCTAGCACTGGTGTGAAGCACCCTGTCACAAGCCTGCATCAGGAGATTATATCCTCAAAGGAATCCTACAAGGAAGGTAAAGCAGCATGACTAGGTACCATGCACACTAGACCCAATCTGCAACACTCTGCTTCAACTTCCTCAGCATCAATAGAATCAGCTGGAATAGAGGGAACTCACACGGAATGGCAGGGAACTCCCTGGTGCATAATCACTTGTTCAAACTGGAAGCAAACCAGTCAGTCAATCTGCACATGGAGAGTTGCTCCACTCATGGCAGACACCCAAGTGCAGACTCTGCATGTCCGCCTGAGTAGTCAGACTGCAAATGAGGTGTGATACTGTCAAGATCACCTCAATTCCCACTGCTCAATACCATAGTAGGACTGCCTCCCTACACAGTTTGAGCAAACTCACACCACCAGTCTTGTTATTATTGTCTATGGTGGTGGTGTTATCCATGAGGACCTGGACAGTTACAATGGATTGCCACGCAAGACAAATTTCCCTGAATTCTAATATGCTGATGTGGAAGGACCTCTCATGGCCTTTCCATGAATCACTCATTGAAAGATCCTGCATAATAGCTTCTCTTCCCATCAGGGACAAATTCATGACCTGGGTCGCAGCCTGTCATGGCGGTCAGAATGGACAGTACCCATCCCAAAGAAAGGGGTTAGATATTGATGCCCAACAAAGCATGTCCTTTAAGGCATGTGAGGGGCCAGGATAATACACCCACCCACCCCATGTTCCCACAGTGAACTAGCACCACAGACTCCTTAGGGAACACTGACCAACTGCCTCCGCAGTTGTTTTTTCAAGACTGAAGATGCAGGACATCATGAGGCGAGGCATAGCATACTGAAGAAAACCTCAGTTGGGAGACACATTTGGGTGGAATGGGCCGACTATGGCCTAGAGGCATGCCCCATTCTGGGGAAGGGAAAGCCTTGTCCCACTCCGTATCTAAGACTGCAAAGGTTTGTAGAGGGTCAGAAAGAACTGCTTTAGTTTGATGAGACCCAACTCGTGGAAGAGGCTGCACGCCATCCTTAAATCTTCTAGACTAGAAAGGATTCTTGCTGGTGCCAGTTGCCACGGTAGGGAAAGGCGTTCACGTTTATCCTGTAAAGATGGGCCTCAATCAATGTCATGAGCTTTGTCGACTTTCCCAGGACTGAATTGGAACACTGCCAAGTGGTAAAGGCTTCCTGCCACAAAACAAAGGCACTTACAATGTTTCTAAATCAATAGACGTTATAGTACACGTCCTGCAGATCTAAAGCCAGTCATACAACTCTAAAGATCAGAGGATCTGCACTGGGCTCACCATCTTGAATTGGTTCTTTTGGAAAAGCTGAAGTCTCAGGTCTAGGATGGACCAGATAACTCATCTTTTGTTAGAAACCACAGTTTAACTGGAATACCAGCCATTCCCAACTTCCGCTGACAGAGCAAGCCCACCACTCCCTTCAACCAAACCTGACTGATCTCCTGAAGCAGGAGCGGTTCAGAAGGAGGTGAAGACATGGTGGGGGAAGGATGTGAAGGGGACAGGAA
This sequence comes from Ambystoma mexicanum, assembly GCF_040938575.1. Taxonomy (NCBI): domain Eukaryota; kingdom Metazoa; phylum Chordata; class Amphibia; order Caudata; family Ambystomatidae; genus Ambystoma; species Ambystoma mexicanum. Next base: position 385,692,613 of record NC_090925.1, read on the forward strand.
GTTGAGATGGCCTGGAAAGTAATGGCAGGCAGCACCCATGGTCTATCTGGGAGGACCTAACATTCTAAACTGTCGGGCGGTAAAGGTCTGCCTGCCACCTTTGGGGCATCCCAAAGAGCATGAGAATATCTGGCCAAAGTAAAGTGCACATTCAGTGCCCACAACCTCAGACTGCAAACACCTTCACTCCCACAAGAATGAAGAAATGGTATAGGCCTTGACCCACCAGTGGCCACCTGGTCTACCACACTTTCTGGTGGAGGGTAGGATATAAGAAAGGGATTCTGAGGGAGCCACCTTATGTTTATGCCAACTCCTTGTTCACAGTTGAGACTGATGCAGGTCTGGCACAAGTGGTCATTAGCTTTTCAATCAAAGACATAGTAAAGGGGAGACCAGGAACTTGGCTCCACTTGAGTTCAAGTATGGCAGTGATGGTGTAAGCCTTCACCTCCAAGTGGTACCTGATTGCTCTTCTGTATCAAACTCTTCAGGAATAGCATAGTATGTATATGAGGGGACAGGCTGGATGGAGCCCTTAAAGTCCTTAAAGTATATTTCACTCCTTCCTGGGTTCTTCCACCACCTCATCAAAAATATACCGACATTTTGAAAAAGTGTGGGTCTGTCAAGACTCCTATAATGTGATTCTTCATAGGACAGCTCTGTAGGAATAGAAAATACCAGCAAATATGCCTGCTCAGCACCAAACATGACAGTTTCGTTCATACTAAATGCTTGCGTTCAAGACTGATGTCGCTGGATTGTGTGTGGATTGCTATCCTAGCCCTGTAGTGAATGGATGTGGTCTTTCCTATAGCCAGAGTAGGCAGGCAGAGGTTTTTCTTTTTTAAAGAAAGTCTGCATTCATTTTTAATCAAAGATAACAAAACATCAAACCAATATTAGTGTACCATACCGAATTACATTAAAAAGAAGTGTATATACAATCTGATGCATTAATTCACCAACACATTACACTAGCATTACAGAACACTTACAGTGCACATCGTTCTGGACTACAAAGCATACACACCAGATCTGTCTGATGTTTAAGCTCATCTGGCTATAGTTCCAACATTGCTAAGACTCATTTGTAAACCGTGTCAGGATCAGCTGTACTGAATTATCACTGGAGGTCAGCCCATATGTTATTTGGATGTCAATTTGATAGAAGCTATTGTGCAAAAGTGTTCCCATTCATTACAAAATAAATTCTTTCAACCACGCATTGTAAGGGGGTTGGACCCCAGCACCATATTCTAACAACTTTTGCTACTAGCTACAACAGAGATCACACTCAACATCTGCAGCATTTTACATTATGCTTGAATGTAGCCAACTCCAACGTGGGAAAATAGCATTGGCTATCGTCAGAACACCAAATAAGCCGTCTGAATAAAATGCTCATCAGCGCACTATACTTAAACCTGCTGAAATGTAGGAGGTGAACTATACCCATCCAGTTCTCTACTCCTAGGACTCAGCAGGCTGTAAAAGCACCACTTGGCCTCAATAAAAATCATCGACAAACACATATAATCCTATTTAACGCCCACAGAAAACCTCACATCTCTGCAACAACACGTTAAGCCTACATAAGAGAAGATCTTTTCCAAGCGTGTCCACACAAGGAAAGTCACCCAGACATTACACCACAAGTCCATGGTCATCAATTAAGGGACACAAGTGGTACCAGCAGCTACCACTGAAAATTTTGTTGCTACACTTAGGTTATAGGCCTCCACACTTAGATGTCAAATAAACGTCTACTAGTCAGTGAAAATGTTGCTTTTTTTTAAATGAGTAAATTGCATTGAATGGATCACCTAAGTTTAAACGCTTGTACAATTCAGTCCCCGCCATGCAAAAACAGGATATTTGCACTACAAAGTGCAAAATAAAAATGTTAAATCTGACAAAAACAGGCCAACACTTCGTAGTGACAAAAAGTGGAAATGTCTCCCAAAATCAATGCTTGCAGGTGGCATTTACTCTGGATTCCATCCGTAAGCATCCATTCCTTTTCCACCAGCATGTAAATGTGATGGTGGAAAAGCAATGGTCTTCGGTAGGGAAAGCAGATGGGGCAGGCAACTACTAATATGATCTGTGCCTTAGCTTTGCCTGCCAAATTCTACATACAAAATTCACTTGAGCTGAAATAAATAAACAAATAAATAAATAAAAGTATGACAGCAGGCATATTACTTTTATGCCCGTTTTTGCACCTCTTTTTTCCAGATTAAATAATAGGTAATAGAACCTTGTGGCCCCTCAGCACAGTGTCCGGTAGGATCTGGCGAATCCCTCAGCCTGACAGCCGGTAGCTGTAGCAGCCTCTGTATCTGCCTCCTATGCTTCCTGGGGAAGGAGTCGCCTTTGCGGGGTACGTGGCACATACAGGCGCCCCCTCAGAACTCTGTCCGGTACCAGGGCGTAGCCCTTCGGGCATAGGCCTGGTAGTAGAGCCCTGCGGCCCCTGAGCGCAGTGTCCGGTAGGATCCGACGGCCACACGGCCAGTAGCTGTAGCAGCCTCGGTACCTGGACTGGTATTAGGACCTGAATGGTCCCTCCTGCTCTTGCGGCTCCCGAGGGAGGAGTCTTCGCTGCGGGGTATGTGGTGCGTACAGGCGCCCCCCCCTCGGACCTCTGTCCGGTACTAGGGCGTAAACCCTTGTGTGAAGAACCGGTAAATGAACCTTCTGGTCCCTCAGCACCGTCACCGGGAGGATCCCCTGACCCCTCGGCCTAGCGGCCAGTAGCTGACCTAGCCCCGGTACTCGTGCTGGTATGAGAACCTGAGCGGTTCCTCCCATGCGGGAGAGTCCCTGGAGGGAGTCTCGCTTGCAGGGGTTGCTGGAAAAGAGTGGCCCTACCGTGGGCCTGGATCGATGATTGACGAAGTCCTTCAGGTCCTCTGGTAGTGAGCTGGAAGAGCTAGGACAAAAAGAAAGAAGAGAAGTATCTGCGCATGGAATTACATGGCTGAAGCCAAACCCAGGAGCGCTGGTGAATTCGGCCTGTTACATCGATGTTCAAGGGCCCGAAGAAGATTGCTGCTATTGAACACAACTCCTTATAAACCGAGCCGTTGGGCTATAAACTCACTGCTATGAGCCCACCTTTAGTAGCTGTCGGCGGGGCGATCACCGCAGGAAAAGCTGTTTGCCGTCACTGACTGTCATTGGCACGATTTAGGAGATCCTAATACCCACTGTTGCAGTGACACCTCAGACCAACGAGGCGGCCATCATCGGGAGTGCCGTGGGTGGAGGTGTTGCGGCAGCCTCGTGTGCCATGGGAGACCTTGTCCGTGGATCGGGGGGATCCCGTATGGCTCTTCAAAACTGGAGGGGGTGAGAGAACGGGTGGTGCAGCGCAATTGCCAGGGTGTGGTGGACACCCGCTGGAGATGTGCTACGGCCGGAGGACAACGTTTCTCCCTCCTATGGCCGTTCTTTGTTCTCCACCGATCTGGTTCAATGCTGTGTTAGTAAGATGACCCGAGACCTGTGTGTTTATTGCCGCTCCAGAAGGAGATGAACAAAACAAGCGACTATCATACTAGGCCCGACAACATTTTAGGTAGTGCTGGAGAGGGAGTTAGGGGGAGGAAACTAATGCCGGAGGAGGAGGAACAAACAAGCTACTGTCGTACTAGGTCAGAAGACATTTCTGATAGAGTAAGTGCATAGAATATAGTAAGGGGAGGGGTAAGAGGAGAGAGGGAAAAGATAGGGGGAGGAAGACTGAAGCAGTGAGTGTGGTGGAAGAGAAGAAGAGGCAAGCCGCAAAAATACAGTGTTATAGAGCGGAAAGCAAGTGGAGAGAGCACATCAAGTTGCAGAGGTAAACACTTAACACAAAGTTGCAAGAGAACAACAAGTGCAAGCCAGGAATCAAGTCGTAGATGGGCACAGCATCATTCAAGGCCACCATGATTACGTGAAGCTAAAGGAGGTCCAGCATGAGAACGATGAGATTCGAGGTGGGTGTACCAACATGAGTCACAAGAGTCCAAAAAGTAAAATCAGAGCATGAGCAAAAGGCGGTGATGGTGTCACCATAATGTGTCAGTACAAACTCCCACAATGGGCACAGAGGGATTGATTGATGTAGGGGGGATAGCAGGAGAGAGCTACCATGGGGGGAGGGGTCAGCAAGATGTTTTCAGGCATACAGGAATCACATGCATACAACAGTTGGCGGAGGGGTGGTCAGCGAAATACAAGAGGCAGACATACAGGCATCACATGCATACAACAGTGGCGGGGACAGCGAAATACAAGAGGGATAACAATAGTCCCATCAATCTACAGGCCGAGAGCATCACAGAGAAAGAACGCATCAGCTCCATAGAGGATGACCAATGGACCGCTGGGACTGATTTGGACACAGCTATTAAGGAAATCAAACAGCTGAGCGTGAAAATTGAGCACTAGGAGAATCACTCCCGACGCAATAATGTGAGACTGGTTGGGGTCCCTGAGAATATGGAAGACGGGGACATGGAGAGCTTCCTGTACTCAATGTGTCAGGATGAGCTGCATATGGTGAACCCACAAGAGTATATAATTGAACAAGCGCATAGAGTACCCATCCCAAAAGTCACCAAAGGAGAACTACCACAGATATAAACTTCCAACATAAGCTGGCAGTTATTAAAAGTTACTCAGCCGAGTGACTAACATACTCCTAGTCCATAGTGCCCTTTCCTCCCTCCTGTATTGGCATCCCTCGCAAGAGAAGGGAATAGAAGCTCTTTTTCACCAGAAAAAACACGTTCCCTTTAGATTTGAAGGCACGTGGGGGCGTCGCCCCAGGAGCACAGGTTCACTCAACCCCGCCCACTGGCAGCAAACCTCAGTCCCCTTTGACGCATCGGCTGTATTATGCTGAACATATGGAGGAAAGGGGACTATGGACTAGGAGTACGTTAGTCACCCCAGTGAGTAACACTTAATTACTCCTACGTCCCATCCCCTTTCCTCCATCCTTTATGGGAGATTAACACTGACCCAACAGCCTAAGGAGGAGAGCTGCCCCTCTAAGCGAAGGGATTACACAGGACTGCTTGGCCAAACGCTGCGGCAACCCTGGCACTGGTATATAGGCATTAATGTTTGCAAAAGGTCGATGGGGTGGCCCATGTCATCGCCCTGCTAACCACCTGCCATGACACGCACATGCATGCCCCTTGGTGGATCCTTGCGCTGCACCTTGTATGCCTCCTGGATCGCTGCGGTCATCCATCTAGCTATGGAAGCTTTAGACGCTTGCTGAGCCGGATTTGAGCTGCCGAATTGTGACAAACAAAGCGTCAGTCTTGCAGAAGCCCTTAGTTCTGTCCAGATAAAATTGAAGTTCTCTTTTGAAATCTTGGAACTGAAGAGTCTTTTCTGCCTCTTCCTTGGGTTCTGGGAAGAACGTGGGGAACACAATCTCATTAATGTGGAAAGACAACACTACCTTAGGGAGGAACTTGGGATGCATGCGGAGCACGACTGTCATGATGAAAACTGGTATAGAGCTTTGAGGCCACTACAGCCTGGATCTCACTGACCCTGCAAGCTGACGCAAGTTCAACTAGAAGTGCTGTCTTTAGGGTGACAAGTTTAATATCCACAGTGGGCAGTGGCTCCAAAGGCTTGGGCGCCAGTGCACTGAGCATCAGGTTAAGGTCCCAGGTCGGGTGCAGGCACTTGACCGGGTGGTGGGGTGTGGGGGATGTTACAGTATGGTCATGCTTGGCAAATGCCTTTTAACAACCGGATTGGCCAAACAAAGTGAATTTGTCAGAGTTAGTGTATGTGCCAATAGCCGCCAGGTAATTCCTGCAGGTGTTGACCTAGACGCCTGACCTAGCCAAGTGGGCCGAGAAAGATAATACGTGGTCCAGAGTGCAGGCCATTGGATCTATGGCATTCTCCTTGGACCATAAGCAAAACCGCGTTCATTTACTTTTTTTTTTTTTTTTTTTAATATTTTTATTTTATTCAAACCAAACAACAATACAACAGAACATAAATAAACACATTAAACAACATAAACACCGCAATCCCGCCACCTCCTCAAGTTCCTCGAACTCCATAATGGTCCCGTCCTGCCAAATATCTCCCATAGTGACTAACCCCACTGACTTCCAGTATGTCCTGATGATTACCCTCAGCTGCCTGTCTCCCCTTGCCAGTGCGACCAGTGGTATCTGCGGAACACACGGCAAAGGGTCCCCCATCATCCGACAGGCTCGGCACCACATGTTCCGCCCCAAGGCCAGCATTCTAGGGCGCTCCCTCATGTCTGCGCTGGCCACCCAGATCATCTCCCGCAGATAAAAAGGGGTACAGTCCCTCCCGAGCAGCCTGTGTTCAGGGGTCTCATCATCGGAGAGCCACTTAGCCACATATTGCAGTTGCGCTGCCACATAGTAGGCTTCAGAATTCGGCAGTTTAATACCGCCTTTTTCGTAGAAGTTCTGCAGCTTCCATAATGCAACTCTGTTCCGGGTACCGTGCCACAGGAATTCCCTGCACATACTGTGCAGCTTTACAAAAAAACTTCTTGGGTATCATGTATGGGATGTTGTTGAAGTAATGCAAAAGCCTAGGTAGTACCACCATTTTAAGCATAGCACCTCGGCCCATCATCGCTAATGGCAATCTCTCCCAGAACCTCATGCATTTTTTCCGATCTTCTCAATGGCTAGTTCAGTATTGTGCCTATGTTCTTCCTCTATCGTGTGATACACGTCTATTCCCAGGTAGCGGAAAGAGCTTGTCGCCCACGGAATCTGCAACACCGGCAACCTCTTCACAGGAGTCCCCACATAGCTACCCAGCGGAAATGGAATAGATTTCTGGGGGTTCACCGCTATACCGGACAGCCGGGCATATCTCCCCATCACCTCCAAGACATACCGCAGATTTTCTTCCGGGTATCTCAGATATAGTAGCATGTCATCTGCATACAGGGATATAAGGTGACACTCCCCTCCCACCTCGATACCGATCGGGTCATATTGCTGCCGGAGGTAAATTGCTAAGGGTTCCAGGGCCAATATGTACAACATCGGGGACCAGGGGCACCCCTGCCTAGTGCCTCTGCCCAGCTGCCATCTTTCCGACACCACTGCACCCGTGCGGACCCTGGCCAGTGGTGCACTGTATAACATCTCAGCCCACCTAATATAGCCTGGCCCCACTCCATACCCTCCTAGGGTCGCCAGCAACCACGGCCACTTAACAGAGTCGAACGCTTTAACCGCGTCCAATGCCACTATCGCCATTTCACCGTCATCACTACACCCCCATTCGACCACCCGGTGGAGGCGTCTGTGGTTGTGAGTGATGTTCCTGTTCGGGACATAGCCAGTTTGATCAGGGTGGATCAACTTGCCGATCACTCTCCGCATTCTGTTAGCCAGGACAGCTGTCAGGATCTTGCTGTCCTGGTTCAGCATCGACAAGGGCCTGTAGGAGCCGCAACTGTGTCCCGGTTTATTGGGCTTAGGGAGCGGTATTATAATCGCCTCCTTGAGTGACTCTGGCAACCGTCCCACCTCGAATGCTTCATTAAGCATTTCTAGCATGGGCGGGAGCACCTCCTCTCCATACACTTTATAAAATTCACTAGGGAACCCGTCTGCACCTGGAGCCTTGCTGGTGGGTAACTGCCTCACAATCTCTTTCAACTCTTCCAGAGTGATCGGAGCATCCAGCTCCTCCCTCTCCTCGTCACTGACCTTAGGCAGGCCTATATCTTCCAGTACCTCGTCTATCTCCTCCTGGCTGCCCCCCTCACCATCTTCATATAATGCCTTATAGTATTCCACAAATGCCCTATTTACACCTTCTTGGGTGTCCACCTCCTCGCCCTCTTCATTGATTACCAATCGAATCGGGGATCCCGGGGTTTCGCTCTTGTACAACCACGCTAGGAGTCGGCCCGTTTTGTCTCCTCCCGCATGCTGGCTCTCTATATACTTTTTATAATTTAAGTTACAGAGCCTGTCCCAGTATTCTGCGCACTTCTGTTGTAATTTGGAGACTACCTCCGTATCGATCCCATCACCTTCCAACTCTCTTTCCAGCTCAATCTCAGCTCTATGCAGATCAGCTAGAACTCCACCCATCAGTCCCTTTGACTTCGTAATGGCGATCCCCCGCATTACGACTTTATAAGCCTTAAAGTACCGTCCGACTTTACACTACCAGTATTCACCTCAAAGTAAGCAATAATCTCCTCCCTTATGTCTTCTCTGAAGACTGGGTCCTTGAGCGCCTCCGCCCTGAGGCGCCATGTTGGTATGCGCGCCCTTGGGGGGCAATACTGCCACCACAGGATCAGGGGCGACTGATCAGAGAGAACTCTTGCTCTGTAGTCTATATGGTCACACTCCGCGACTACGTCCGGAGTGGCAAAGAAGTAGTCAAGCCTCGTATGCAGTTGATGCGGAGCCGAATAGTGCGAGTATTGCCTCACGCCTGGGTGTCTCGCTCTCCACACATCTACCAAGCCAAAGTCCGCTAGCAGCGTCTGCAATACTTTAGCCGCCGGGCTGGGCTTGGCCGTCTTATCATCCGACCTGTCCACCCTAGGATTCAATACACAATTGAAATCCCCACCCCAAATCACCGCACCCCCCACACCCGCACTGAGCTTGGTACACAGCGTCCTAAAGTATGCCGCCGTGTTTTGGTTGGGGGCATATGTGTTTACAATGCATACTTCTTTGTTCTCTAACAGCCGCCTCACTATGACCAACCTCCCGTCCGCCCCCACAACCTTCTCAGTTAACTTAAATGGGACATGTGGCGCCACCCAAACCAGTACTCCTCTAGCATAGGCAGAGTACGTTGACCCCACCGCTGTCCCTTTCCATTTCCTCCCCACCAACTCCATTTTCTCTCGCGTCATTTGTGTCTCCCGTAGCAAGGCGACGTCTATACCGCGTTCATTTACTTTTGTACTGGGTGTGTGTCACCAGACTTCTTGCTCCCTGTATGATTTCCAGGTTATCACGCAACAGCTGTAGATGTTTAAGAGTTACCTGCTCAAGTATCAGGCTGCTAGGGCTAGCCTCTCCGGCCAGGGGTGAAGGACTGTGCCCCCTTGCTGAGCCAGCAGCGGGCCCTTCCCTAGCAGGAGGTAGACTCTGGTCACCAAGGCGCTATGAGGATGAGACGCAGCCTCTGCAATCCCCTGATCTTGCTCACTATCTTGTGAATAAGAGGTGGGGTGGGGGACGCGTATGCTCACATCCCATCCCATCCTAGGGTTTCTGAAGCGCATCCCAAGGGAGCCGCACCCCCTTCCATCTCACGGCACAAATTGGTGACAAGTCTGATTGCTCTGTCGTGAACAGGTCTATGGCTGGATGACCCCAGTTGACCCAAGTTGTTGAAAACTTTCCCGAAGCACTGTCCCATTCAGTTGTCACTGAGCCCGTCCACCTCCAGATTGAACAGTCCCAGTAGATGGATCCATACCTCAGAGGTAATGGCCCACTCCCAGATGTCCAGAGTCAACCAACATGGGGGGGGGGGGGAGATCTGGTGCCCCCCACCCCGCTTGTTAAAGGAGAGTTCCGGGACTTTTTTTTTTTATTGTCCCTACGGTTCGGCCATGTGTTTTTAAGCATAACTCGGTAGATCGTAGAAAACTTTCCTATGGACCTTACCCGACTTTTCGTCCATTAACGCACTCGAAATCAGCCGCCATTTTCTGATAATCCTATCATTTCCCCCCATCGCCCTGGCTCACCTGCTTTTGCGGCACTAAATCAAATCCCCCGCCCCTGAGCCTGACATCAGCAGACGCGTACCGCCCATTTCCCAACGCCAAAGCACGTTTCGTGTCAACAATCGCTGCGCCTCAGCTAATGAACTGTCGGCATGGAAATGGCAGGACGCCTCTTTCCTCAATAAGTATAAACACACCGTTTCACAACACACAGCAGCAGATTTTCGATTCCATTACTCTCTGTGTGTTACTTTGAGTATTCTGTGACTCGTTTCTGTGCTCTGGTCAGCTACCTTCGTTGATTGTAGCCCGTGTGAACAGATACCAGTACCACCGCTATAAATTATTTTACTTTCTTTACCACACAATGGCTACAATAATGCCGTATATGTACGAGCCCGAGTACACCGAGGAAGAACTACTGGAAAGGCAAGCACGCGAAAACGATGGGGATTCGGACGGCAGTTGGGAGGACCAGTCAACGGATGAAGAGCCTGGACCATGTCGCATGGACGGCGTCTCCACCTGGTGCACGTGCAATCGGTGCGAGCTAATGCCAACTGAGGAGGAGAACTGCTGCTGCCGTGAAAATTCCGGGTGCTTGGCCTACATTTCGGAAGGCGAGCCAAGTCCGCAATGCATCACCGAGCTGCCAGAGTTCAGGGAAGCCTGCCTCTCACGGACCGTGTTGAGGATGATGATGGTGCTTATGCATGAACTTTGCGGCACTGTTCGTCCGCGTAATCCGAGTAACGAGTAAGTATACTCTGGTTGTGATGTCAGTGATGCCACTACTATTTCATGGTCGTCTCATCATTCGAATGCATGTAAATTGGTTCCATGTTGTGCATTTTCTAGATAGAATTTTTTTCAAAGCAGAATGACATTTTTTACCTGAATCGACAGTGATATTAAAGTTGTCATTTTAATACAGTTTGCATCTTTCATTTTCACAGGTGGTACAGGCTGGTGGCCTATCGTTGCTTCATTTGGTGGCTTCACGGGAGGCTCGGACACCGCGTTCGGAGAGTAATACCTGCCTGTGCGGTACTTGCCATTAGACAACATTTCCCCAGCGACAGTGGACAATACCGCGGATTTTCCCTGGATGTGCTGCAACCGCAACTTTACAATGTGTAATGTTTATTATTTATGTTCAATTGAAATTAAGATCTAAAATAAAACCCAACATATATTTTAACAATGGTTGTTTTGATTTTTTAAATGAATCTAGTGTGTCTCCATTGAATAGTCTTCCTGTGCCTTGTCTTGTCACACCACATGTCTCCGGCCAGCATCCTCCCTCACGCTGGCCGCCCACCTTCAATCCACATAACCGTTGAACCCATATGCAGCAGACATACATATGTTATTTTGCGGGTTGGCATCAAGCCTCCCGGCCTTGCCTCCTCCCCCAAAAATACTTACCACACCACTTTGTTCAAGCGTTGGCAATAAAAGGAAGGCCGTTGGATTTTATTGATACAAAACATGGTTATAGGTAAATAATCAATATGGTTGATCATAATAAATCATCCTTTTGGGCACCGGGTACAGAGATGACCCCCTCTGGCCCGTGCCGCCTTGCCACCACAGGCCAGCCTGCTGCTGACTAACTGCCTAGGCATCCAGGGTCTCCAGGGTGAACTGCACCCATATATTCTCCTGGGAGGCTGAGGTATTTATAAACTCACCCCCCTGCCTTCCATGTACTAGATCCTTCAGCCTGCCTCTTACATGTAGTTAGATGGCCTCTCCTTGGTGAGGCCCTGCGGCAAACGAGTCTTGTCTGCACGACCAGCGCCCTAATCCACACCCCCCCCGCCCTATCAAAGGCAGTTCGCACCGGGGTACTTGTGCTGCCAAGTGGAGCTGTCAGGGAGCGATAAAGGCCAAGAGGTGCCAAAGACCATGTACACTTCAAAGTGGTCTATAGAGCATGGGTTGTTGTTCCCATGTCTACCTCCAGACCCCGTGTCTCCTGCCAAGCATCCCCCCTCACGCTGGACGGCCCCCTGCAAACCGCATAATGCCACGACATATACACGTCATTCATTCACAAACACACCCCTGTTTCGAATTCTTTATAACCCACTTCATATTTCTAATGAGAACTTCTTTGCACTTTGCTAGTCAACCCGTGAAGGTGCTGGTTATCTGCTCTTCGTCTCTGTGAACTTCCGTGACCACTTCGAGGAAACTCGTCAGTTTGCAACCTGTGAACGACAAGAAACTACTCTGATCCCTGCATCTAACTGTTTGCTCGTCAAGGTAAGGCCATGTACCATACTCATTTTGCGTCCAATTTCTTTTCGTTCAAGACAGTACATGCAAGGAACTAGTCACATGTTCTGAGTTTAGTCAAATTATTTTTCTATTTTTTTAAAGTTATTCAAATACTTATCCGCATGTGAATAACGTGTATAGTTCCAAGAACCAAAACATACCTTGCATTGAACCTTTTATGTGTCATTTAATTTTTTAACACATTGGTATTCATAGAGAATTGTTGATCTTTACTTTTCAGAACTTTCCACAATGCCTGCCTGTTCCATTGGCGGTTGCCCTTCGAAGACCTATAATAAATCTGAAGGTACTATAATGCATGTTTTCCCTAAGACAATAGATCAGATAAGAGAATGGGTCCGATATTGCGGATATCCACCCTCTGAGCTTGAAAGTAGAGTCCTAGAAGTCTTTGCGGACAAGAGGGGTGATCGATACCGCATCTGCAGCAGGCACTTTACCTCTGACATGTACTCCACATCATTGCTAATAAAGAAGAACACACCGCGAGCGAGGCGAAAATTGCTCTCAACCGCTATTCCTACTCTATTCGTCCACATCCCTCCACTGGTGAGTCAAGTTTATGTATTTATCTCTCGGCCTTGCGGTAGTGTGTAGCATTAGCTAACAATAATTTCCCCATTTATGTATCCACTCAATATCCACTCAATATGAAGGCGGAAGATTCTCCATCCGTGTCGTTATTGCAGTCATCAGCCACTTCAAGCGCCTATCGGGTAATCTTACTTGGCTATTCTGCCACTGACTTGTTTTAGGCATGTAAATCAATAGTTTTAATTTATTGTGTAATTATTTTACCTAATGGTACACCCTTGTACTCGTCCTCTAGTCTTTGTTTTCAGTTATAATTATTGTTATCCAAAATAATTCAAGTACTGTCTTTCAGGGAGATGCTGAGGAGTCCAACGTATTGACGACTACCGTTGATGTCACTCAGATGCTCGAGGTACGTTTCAGGACAGTTCCATCGATGGAGATCATCAGATCTTGCATTCTTGTAGCGTGATTGTTACACACAATGTTTCTTTCGTTTTTAGCCATTGATATGTCCTTCTGTCGTCGCCCTCCTATGTGTCTTCTTTTTTCAATATTACTAATGAAAGTCCTATGTTTCAGGGAGTCGATGGAGCATTAGTCCAAGAAGAAGGGGGAGCGTGCAGTTACGGGTCGGCGCAACAGCTTGCAGAAGTGTGCACCGCAGTTACATCGTCCCTTGATGTTCTTATGCATTTCGAGGTATGGATACTGACAGTTCGATGAAGCGAAATCATATGACGTGATTACATCCGCTATACTTCCTTCTTTATTAACGCAAGTACTATGTTTCAGGGAGATGACGGAGCTTCTTCTACAAGAACATCACCCCTAGTAGTTGATGCAGATTTCTGGGTGGTGACACTTCCAACGATCGAGCAAATCGAATCATATTTAGATATCCATTATTTATTTTAGACAACTGATCATTTGTGCAGGTCTATTTAGATGAGCCGTTCACGCCTGCACAAACTTTCTGTTCTTTTTATCAAAATAGAAAACCATACTAATGCAATTACTGTGTTTCAGGGAGTCACTGAAGCATCATCTTCAATAATATCATCAATGGAAGTCTATGAGGAGCACGAGGTATGGATCTTGACAGTTCCATCTAACTAGATCAACAATGCGTGAATAATTGTCGTTTGAATGTTCTACACAAAGCGTTCATTCGTGTTTTGCTATTGAGATGTACGTGGGTATTAGTCCCCAAGTACATTTTGTGTTTTCGATATTATTATACATACTAATGAAAGTTCTATGTTTCAGGGAGTCCATGGAGCGTCGGTGCGTGATGGATGTGCTTATCAGGAAAACAGTCGTTGCAGCGCAAGAGGAAGTGGAGACATGCACACACGAGTCGGAGCAACAGCGTCCTGATGTTGAAGTTCGAGGCAAGAAAGTTTCAAAGAAAAGAAAGCAAAAGAAGGTTAGTGTCCTGGTCACTATATTATGTTGTTTTTCACTGTTAATAGTTCAATACTGTAAGTTGTGTTTAAACTGAACACCCCTTTTCCAATCTGTCCTCTAGTTGCGAGTGGGTGTACGAACTAGATCTACACAGACAGTGAAGCTAACGAGAGATGTTGCTTGTCAAACCTTTTGGCAGGGACTTGAGACTGGAGAAGCATCGTGCCAATGGGAAGAATATGAAGTGATTGACAACGGAGCTATACCACCACCAGCCATTGATAGTGAATGTCCTCCTGGTAGTTCGGATGCAGTCGGAGATCAATTCACAGAATCCACACCCGCAAAAACTAAGACCGCGAGAAAGTTGAAGAAATTGTTTTATTCACCCATCGCCGGAGAAGGAACAGATGTTGCAATGGAAGAGAATGAAGTAGACGACAATGAAACACCATCAATATCACTGAACATAGCGGAAGACGATATCAGAGATTCTACCTTTCATGTGAGTGACATGTCCTCAACGTTACAGGCCGAACCAGCTGGGATGCAGAGTGACAGTATAAGGAAAGAGGCCAAATTCATTGTATTCGATAGTTGTTTGATTGATATTATTATTCGGATTAAATGTGGGCATTTGGTAGGTGGGGAAGTATGTGGGGAGCCATTGATTAATGTGACTCGTGCAATTCGAGGCACTAACCTTAAAATACATGCCACCTGTACAAAATATCATCCTTTCACATGGTCTGCACAACCTATGCTGGGACAACTGCCAGCAGGCAATCTACTTTGTGCAGCGGCTGCACTTTTTAGTGGTTCAAGTTTTAAAAAATTAGAGTCTTTCTTTCAGTTTGTGGGAATCCATTTCATTGCGAAAACTCAGTTCTACAAATACCAAACCGATTATCTATTTCCAGCCATTAGCGAAGCTTGGAGAATGGAAAAAATGTCTATTGATAGTACATTCGCGGGCAAACGGTTCAGGCTAGCCGGTGATGGACAGTGCGACAGCCCAGGATTTTCAGCCAAGTACTGCACCTACCACTTTCAGGACATGGAAAGTAAGAAAATTGTGAGTTCGGTGGTCGTGCAGGTGTCACAAAGTACATCCTCAGTGGCCATGGAGAAAGTTGGCTTTGTAGCATCATTGCAAGAACTACAATCGCGGGGAATGGTGATCGACCTGATAGCCACGGACAGACACGTTTCAATTGCCAAGACAATGAGAGAACAGTACAAAAATATAAATCACCAATTTGACGTTTGGCATCTTGCAAAATCAATCAATAAAAAATTGTCGGCTGCAGGTAAAAAAAAAGAATTGCAAGGTATTTCACAGTGGTCCAAGTCAATCAGCAACCATCTTTGGTGGAGCTCAAAAACATGTGGAGGGTCGTTGGAAATTCTACTGGAAAAATGGCGGTCAGTAATGCCACACTGTACAAACGTTCACCGATGGAACACGAACCAACATTTCCACAATTGTGAACATGGCCATTTGTCCACAGAGGAGGCACGGAAGAAGAAGTGGTTGATTCCTTCATCACCCACTCACAAAGCCATTGAAAAGATTGTATTTGATAAAACTATAACAAAAGCTTTGAGGGGACTCACGGAATTCTGCCACACAGGAGATTTGGAGGTGTTCCACAATATGTGCCTCAAGTACAGGCCAAAACGATTGCATTTTGGCATGGAGGGCATGATAAATCGGACTCTTTTAGCGGTCTTGGCACATAACCATAATGTTGGCCGTCAACAAAGTAGGACGACCAGAACTTTAGGGACGCTTCGCTACAATAAGGCCTTCACTAAAAGAAGTAAACAATGGGTGATCAAACCAGTGTTTGAGGATATGCAATATGAGTTTATTGAGAAACTTATTGTTGACGTCCTAGATAGGCACATAAATGGAGTTGTGAACGAACCTGTGCAGGGGACAACTGCATTGCCACCCAACATTGCCTCTGTTCCATGTCCACCTAAAGAAGAACTCATTGAGAAATACACATCACGGTTTAAATGATTGTAATTTGATTGTCTGTTCTCTCGAGTCTCCTCATGTCGCAGGCCCATTGAATATGTGTATCTATCCAACCTTGTTCATTTGCGCATTAAATTAAACCAAACAGTAATATAAATCATTTTTCAAAAAATATAGAATGTCTCCCTATTTATGGTTCTGTGGGGCTGCAAAGCACGCAGACAAAATGCAAAGATGGAGTGTAAATTTCAAGTCCTGTGAGAATGCCTTACACTGAATGTAGCTAACTAGGAATGTGTGCTCGTTCAAAGTGAAGGTCAGCTGCTTTGATTTTTTCTCGGGTGCCAGAATGGCCCACGACTCAGTATAAGGTTCTATTGTATTTTGACCTTGACAGGCCGGGACCACGTAAGAAACGATAATGAATATAATTTCAGAAACGAAAGCCATTTCATGTTCGTTCATTAGAAGAAATAACGTCGGCATAGAAGGAGTGGTATTTCGGGGCTGCCCTACGCACAGACACAATGGAAAATGCAAATATAATGTAAGTAACTCTTTAGATGAGTTTATACCGCAATTTAATTACTATACAGTAGCTTTAAAGATGGGTTAAGTTGTACTTGTTCGTTCTATGTGGCATATTGTTTTGTACCGCGCACTATCTTGGGGAGAACCGTCTACTTTTACGGAAGCACCTCAAAACCTTTGCTTCTGCTTTCTCTCTCCCTCTCCCCTGCTACAACTGGTCCACTGTCTGCGATCTCGGTCCTGGGCCCTTCCACTCTCCACCTGCACTCCCTGTCAACCCCTGCACTGAGGGACTGTATCAGTATCCTACAGCCCCCCCTTGACGTATAAAACCCAGTTGCACTGTCCTAGCTATGAAATAATTTCCCGACCGAATATATAAAATGAATAATTTTAATAAAGATCTGATGGTGAGACTAATTTCATTGTTTATGTTTTTCACAAACAGGTACATCATGCATTACTGCATGTGTCACGAGTACCAGACACCGGCGGACGGCTTTTTTAACCGCCAGTTGCTTCTCCGCGTGAACAACGTTACCACCCTGACCATTTTATGGGACGATCGCCAAGTACAAGTATGCCCTTACGCGGTACTAACGGCTAGATGCAACATACAGACCGTTGTGGTGGCCTAGTGCCTCGTTGTTGGAACAGCCATGCGATTATCAGTGCGACCGAAGAGCTTATTTTATCGTAAACCAACACCCTGTTTACTGCACACGAACATCGCTTGCCTCAAGACGAACAATTTTGGATCGAGAGCAAATAAAAATGAAAATCGCTGAATATTCTCTAAACATTTGATGTCCAATAAATGTACTTTGCCAAATGTACAATCTTGCAGTTTGCTTTTAAACCACAGTTTCATATTCCGAATTGTGGCGCTGTATTGTGAGATGATCTAAGACCCTGTGTACAGCAAAGGAACATCGCGTGCCTCAAAACGAACTTTTTGGAACGTGAGCAAATAAAAAAGAAAATCGCTGAAAATTCTCTAAACATTTGATGTCAAATAAATGTACTTTACCAAATTTACAATCTTGCGGTTTGATTTAAAAGTACAGTTTCATATTGCGAATTGTGGCGCGCTGTGTTGTGTGAGCTGATCTGTGTTGATTTCCGGGTTCTGTGTGGAGTCGCGTAGAAGACGCCTGGGCGCGTTTGCCTACGCAGCACAGTCACGTCACGGATAGAGGCGGGGAATATGAATGTTTTGATAAAGTCTGTTTCAGGGGCGGGGGATTTGATTTAGTGCCGCAAAAGCAGGTGAGCCAGGGCGATGCGGCAAGTGATAGGATTATCAGAAAATGGCGGCTGATTTCGAGTGCGTTAATGGACGAAAAGTCGGGTAAGGTCCATAGGAAAGTTTTCTACGATCTACCGAGTTATGCTTAAAAACACATGGCCGAACCGTAGGGACAATAAAAAAAAAGTCCCGGAACTCTCCTTTAAGGTAGAACATGCAGGTTGAGTTGTCTGTCTACACTGCACTTCCCCCGATTATTGGAAGGAAGGACTTGAGTGCGAGCTAGATCAATTCCGGCCAGTTGATGCGATTCTTCCATTCAGTCGGGGACCAAAGACCATGGGTGGCCTGTGCCCCCATGGTGGCACCCCAACCCTAGAGAGAGGAGTCCGTAGTGATTGTATGCTGTATTGGGGGTTGTCGAAACAAAATGGTCTGCCCTGCATGAGGTTCTCCTCCTGGTCCCATCATCTGAGGTGCCATTGTAAGTGAGAGGGTATGGCGACCAGAGCCCCCTGATGACCAGGCTCCTGGTCCCAGGAAGCTGTGCAATGCAGCTGCAGCCTCCTCATGTGGAGCCTGGTATAGGGGATGGCAATTAGACATGCTGCTAGCACTCCCAGCAGGTATTGGTACCACCACACTCATTATTATCCTGCTGTGAAAAGGGGTCGACCGAAGCCTCGATAGCTGCCACCTTTTCCTCTGTATGGAATACCTTATACGTATCCCAGAGGAGTCCCAAGAACACCAGAGTTGGAGTCGGCAAAGCTGCTACTTCTGGTAATTGATTGAAAAACCCAGCTCGAAGAGTGTAGCCGTCAGTCTTTCAACTGATGCCCCCACTTTTCGGGAGACGCACCTCTGCCCAACCAGTCGAGGTAGGGATATACATGCAGAACCTCTGTCCTGCAGAGGGCTGCCACTGCATTCATGAGTCTTGTAAAGACCCTCGAGAAAGAAATTTAGACCAAAGGGTAGCACCTTGTACTGACAATGCAAGCCCATGACCCGGAACCTGAGGAAGGACCAGTGAGGTTGCACTATGGGGACATGAGGATATGCATCTTTCAGGTCCAGGAAGCACATCCAGTTCCCACAACACATCACCTCGGCTATGATAGCTGGAGTCACCATTTTGAACTTCTACAAAGATTGGTACATATTGAGGTAGGAAAGATCTAGCACCACTTGCAGGCCCACCTGCTTTTTTTTGTTGTTGAAAATCCTAGTTTATTAATTTTTGCGTTATAACATTGCATAACATATTTAAAGAGTTGACATAGAACCAATTATAACACATCCCCCCCCGTCCCTCCCCCTACCCACCCCCAGTTCGAGTTCTCGTGTACAGTTCGCCTAACGAGTTCTTGAAGAGCGTAGCAGTGTTATTACAATTTGTCACTTTGCACGCCAGAGTTTTGGGCCAAGCATTAGGCAGCTCTCAGTTGGTCCAATGGACGGCGGCCTGTCGCGTCTGGGTGGGTGGAGCCCCCTGTGCGAGTATATCTCGCTAGGCAGGATGTCCATATTTATCAAAAAAGGGGAGCCATATTTCTTCAATATTTGACTTGGACTTGTCAATCAAGTGCGTGAGGAACTCCATGTCGTAAATGGGCCGTACTTTCGTGACCCATATCTTTCCCCCCCCAGCATACTGGGGCTTTTCCATTTCTGTGCTAGACAGCACCTGGCTGCTACCAGCATGACCTGTAACATGTGGTCCCGGGTTCCCTCATGACCATCTCCTGTGTCAATTCCAAAGAGGAGGAGCCAGGGGAAAGGGGACCTCTCGACTCCGTCAACCCCTTTGATCCAGGATAGTACCTCTCCACAGTACGTTTGGACCACAGGGCACCCCCACCACATGTGGATATAGTCCCCCCTTACCGTCCTACACTTCCAGCAATGTGGGTCGTATCCCGGCCTCATTCTAGCAATCCTCTGCGGCGGTGGGGGGGGGAGGGCGGGGGGGGAATAGTGCCATCTGTGTAATACCTTAAGGGCCTGGTGACGGTATTGGAGCGAGGCCGTGGAGCGACTGGCCCGCCTGCACATTTCAGACCACCATTCATCATCAATTTCCTCCCCTAGGTCCCTCCCCCATTGTATGCGTGCCGGTGGTGGATCCCTTGGGGCGGAGAGCAGGAAGAGTCTGTAGAGGCGAGATATCACCCCCCTGGAGCCCCGGGTGGAAATGAGGAGTTTCTCAAAGTCAGTGAGGTCTCTCCTGAGGGTATCCTCCCACGATTGTTCGATGAGGACTCCCTTGAGTTGGAGGTACCGGAAGGGAGACAGGGTACCTATTCCCAGAGCTTCCTCCAAGTTCCTCAGGGGTAGAAACGAGCCCCCCACCCAGAGATGGCCGGTCCTGCTAAGGCGGGCCTCGAACCACTTTTGAAATGCGGCTGGCTCTGCTATTTTGTCTATGAAAGGGGGGCCCCAGATGCAGCTCAGTGGCGAAGGCCAGGCTGTGAGCCAACGGTAGTAACCTCCCTCCCTCCATAGGGACCACAGCACTTTTAGGACTGGGTGGTTCAAAACCCTTCTGGGGATGTTTTTTCTCGGGACCCAGAGCCATTCCTCTACTGTAACAGGTGCAAGGACCCTGTTGTCCATGGCCACCCATTGTTTTTCTGTGCCTGGGGTGAAGTGGTCGATCAGTACCCTCAACTGGGATGCCCTGTGGTATGTTTCCAGGTCCGGGTATCCCACCTCGCCGTCTTCCTTTGGCCTGGTCAATACCTCATAGGAGATCCTATGTTTTTTTTTTACCGGTCCAGAGAAAGTTCAGGACTCCTCGCTTTATTTCCGTGAAGAATGTCTTGGGAATCTGTACGGGGAGCATTTGGAAGAGGAATAAGAACTTTGGGAGAATTACCATTTGTACAAGATTGGCCGTGCCATCCAGGAGGGGCCTGACCTTGCCCATCTCTCTATGTCCCTTCTGATTTCGGACCAAAGCGGGGGGGAAGTTGCCTGGAAAAAGGTCATCAGGGTCACGTGTCACTTGGACCCCTAGGTATCGGAACCCATCCTCCTGTAGTCTGAAGGGGAGCCCACTCACATAAGTTGCCTCTGGATCCGACAGATCTCCCCCTATGAATCCCACCCATTTCCCAAGGTTAACCTTGTACCCCAATAGTTCCCCGTAGCGCGACAGACCCTGGAGGATCCTGGGGACCGTCTGGGACCGCCTCGTAATGTAGAGTAGCGCGTCGTCAGCAAATAGGCAGATTTTGCATTGTGCGTCTCCTATTTGTACCCCTCTGATGGCCTCATCGTTGCGGACAGTGATTGTCCATGGCTCCATCACCAGTGCATAAATTAGGGGGGACAGTGGGCATCCCCGTCGCGTACCTCGCTCGAGGGGGAACATCCTCGATTTCGTCCCGTTTGCGACCACTCTAGCCGAGGGAGAGGAATAGAGCGCCGACATCCAACCCAGCCACCTCAGTCCCATCCCCAGAGCTGAGAAGACCTCCACCATGAAAGCCCAGCTGACCCTGTCGAAGGCGTTCTCTGCGTCAAGGGCCAGTAAAAGTATACCCTCATCGCGAACCACCCTGGAACTGAGCACATGGAGATTTTTCAGCATATTATCGGAGCCCTGTCTATTTAGGATGAAATCCGCCTGGTCAGGGTGTATTAAGCGGGGAGGCAGCCTTCCAATTTGGACGCCAGGATTCTAGCAAAGATCTTGGCATCTAAGTTTAAGAGCGAGATGGGTTTATACGACCCGCACTCTGCCTGGTCCTTGACTGGTTTGGTTATTACGGTGATTAGGGCCTGTAGGAACGTCGGTGGGATAGAGTCTCGGTTTCTGATTTGGCTAAACAATTTGGCCAGTGGCTTCACCAAAATAGATTGGGCCTCCACAAAGCCTACCCTCCCCGTTCCTGAGATGGGCAACCCCTCTCTCCACTCTGCAGCCTCGGGTGCTTTGCGCCAAAAGGGTCCCCACCCTATCTCCCCGCTCGTAATACCTCCGTTTGGTGTACCTCACCTTCTTGATGACTTCCCCTATGAGGACCGTGTGTAGCTCTTGACTTTTGCCCTGCATCTCCACTAGGAGAGCCTCTCGGTCTTCTCCAGGGAGGCCCAACCTGGCTTGCAGGGCACCCAGTTCTGTTCGGATCTTGTTCTCAATTAGACCCCTTTCCCGCTTGCGCCTTGAGCCTTCGGCTATTAGGAGGCCCCTGAAGGTGGCCTTTGCAGCCTCCCATACCACGGCCATGTCCGTCTCCCCATTATCATTTGTCTCGAAATAGGCCAGCATTTCTTTCTTCATGAAATCCCAAAATATGGGGTCTCTAAGGAGTGTGTAATTACACCGCCATCGCGAAGATCTGGGGAGTCGAGCAGCGACCAATTGGCTATAAGTAGTTCATAGCTTCTTCCCTTGGTTGTTCAACCTCCCCTCTCCCTTCCTCGGAGACTAGCAGGAGATCGATTCTAGTGTAGGTGTAGTGCAGGGGTGAGAAAAAGGTATATCCGCCCTGGCCCGGATGTGTTTTGCACCATACGTCTACCCAATAGCGTTCCCTCAGAAGGGTCTGCATGGTCAGGTTGTCCTTGGAGATTCCCTTGGGTGCTCCCCCCCTTGGCCGACCACTAGTCCAGACAGGGTCCATTACAAGGTTGAAGTCCCCACCGAGTATCGTGGCACCCTCTGCTCATTCATCCATTACTCTAGATTTGAGTAAGGAAACGTACCTGGTCCGAGTTGGGTGCATTATAGGGTGGCCAAGGTGATGCTTTCCCCCTCGCAGGTATCCTTAACACCCAGGAATCGTCCCCCGAAGCCCCTCTTGGTTTCTATTTCTGTGAGGCAGAGCGCCTTGCCCAGGAGAATGCCCACCCCCTCCTTCTTGGCGCTTCTGTGGGAGGCCCAATAATTACTACCAATCTCCTTCCCCTTTATCTTCGACTCCTTTCCCTGTTTGTAGTGTGTTTCCTGTAGGAAGAGGACCATGAGGCGTTGCTTGCGAAACTGCTTGCGAGGGACCTCTTGTTCTGGGAGTTGTGGCCCTTAACATTCAGTGTGCCTATTTTCTCTTCAATCATTATCGTTTTTCGTTTTGTGCTCTTTAAACCCCATTGGGTGTTTCCTATGTAGAACCCATTGTGGAACATGTAACCATGGCTCGAACTGACTTTCCCCTTTCCCCTTAACCCCGTCAACAACTCCACCCCCCCCCCACCTGTTGTGGAACATGTAACCATGGTTCGAACTGGCTTTCCCCTTAACCCCGTCAACAACTCCGCCCCCCCTCCCCCTTCTATCTCCCTTACCCATTTTGTAAGGCGTTCGTCGCCGGCGCCCCAGGTGGGGTTAAAGCGAGCAACGAACCGCCAGGGTTGCTATCCTGGCCCCGGGAAAATTTATAGTGTGACGCCTTCCATCACGCCCTGTCCGACGGAGTGTTAGCCCCTCTTTGCCGAGAGCGGGGACCCAGCAATGGCGCCCCCTCCCTTCAATTCCCCCCCGACCTTGGCATATGATACACTCCGCTTAGCCCTCGTGACACGTCTCGTGGCGCAGGGCCATGAACCTCTGCCATTTCACAAGGGCAAGTTACCAAGCGTTACTCAACATAACAATAAAACAGCCTCTCGTCAGGCAACATTGGAACTTTTAACCTGGGTCATTTGAACAAAAACCCGCCAACTGCGGTAAAAATATAAGGTGGCCAGCGCACTCCTCAGATCGTCGAGATCACTTGAGGGTAATGAATTGAGCCTCAGCCTGGTGGTTAGGCCTTGAATGCTACACGTGTGATCATGTGGGGCCTCCGCGGTCTGTTGGGGGTTGTCTGGTTTTCTGGAATTTCCGAGCCCTTTACTTTTAGCTTCCCCTGAGTGAGATCTGGGCCCTGAGGGGCACGACCGTGTTTCCCGTCGCCCCCGTTCTGGTCTCTCGATGTTCCCGCGAGGTCTCCTGTCAGGTCGTCTGTGGCCATCTGAATGTCCACCTCCATGACTACTTGGTATCTCTGACCCTGGCACTCGAACGCTGGATAGAATGGATGTCCCCAACGGTAGCGGACCCCTTTCTCCTATAACCATCTGGTGATGGATCCGCATTTCTTCCTCATCTGGAGTGTGAGGGCCGAGAGGTCCTGAAATATTGTCACCCTGGAATTCCCATATTGAATGTCCCGCAAGGTTCCCACCCTCTCCAACAGTCTGGCCTTGTCTCTATAGTAGTGGAATCTTGCCAGCACTGAATGTGGGCCCCTACCGCCCCCGCCCGCCCGATGGATCCCATCTAGCAGGAGCGTCTCTACCCCAGGACGATCCTGATGTCTTGAACTTAGCTTTTCAAGCCTGCCTGAGTATCTCCCTCCGTCTCCACCAGGCCGAAGATCCTCAAGTTGTTTCTCCTCTCGCGGTTTTCCATATCATCAATCTTGAGCTTGAGATCTTCCTCACGGCGCTGCAGCTCCTTAAATCTAGTTTCCATTTGCGTTTCAAGGAGGTCCGTTGATGCCTGGTTGTTCTCCACCCCTTCCATTCGGTCCTCTAGCGTGGAGACCTTGGCCATGAGGTCGGCCAGTTTGGCGCTCAGATCTGTCCTCATACCTCTGCTCTCCTCAAGGATCGTCTGGATGTTACTCTGCATGGTATTCATGTCTGGGGTTTGCGTGGTGGTGGGACCGGTCTCCATTTTAGGGTGCCCTGGGGTGAACTGGTACTTCGCCAATGTCTCTTTCCAGCTCATGGGGTTTCAGTCGTCCTGAGTTACAGCAACCTCTCTGGGTGCCCCCCCCCTGGTGTCTTCTCAGGGCCCCGGGTCGTTTATGCCGTTATTTGGGGCGAATCCTTGGGGTTCTCTTCAGGTGCTCAAGCTGTATATCGATCCCTGAGCCCTGTTATGTGGCCCGCCACAATGGTCTCGCCAAGAGCACACTCACCCCTGTCCCGGCCCTGGGTCGGCGGCGCTCATGAATCTTCTTTGGGGTCCTGGGTGGGCCTTAGTTAGCGTCCGAAAGTTTGGTGTTGGGGGTTCCCCTCCGAGGATAGGCCCATCCTGCTTTGCTCCCCTGTGCCCCCTTAATGCAGTGAGGGGGGGAGCAGTGGCCTCCTGTGTTACCCCCCGTGCTGGTTGCCGGTTACAGGGGGCCGCTGGTAGGTGTGCGGGCTCCAGCTGGGCCCCCTGAGCAGACGGTGTCCCACCTGCTCACCTGGAGTAGCTTACTTGAGTGGTTGGGTAGGGCAGCGCCCCAGGCGTGTGGCAGGGTGCTGCAAGTGGAGCTCCCTGCAGCGTGAGGTGGGGATCTTGAGCTCCAACACTCGCAAGGCAAACTCCCCCGTGTGGGCCCCACTCCGGCGACCGGGCAGGGGGAGAGGTGGGGGGCCCAGGCGTGCTCCCGCGACGGCCCGAGCCTGCCCCAGTGCTGTCGCGGACTCCCCCACCCTTTGATGTAGCTCCTCGGGGGGGGGGGGGGGGGGGGGGGTTGTTCTGGGCGGGCCCCCGCGTTGCTGTAGAAGTGCGGGCCGCAGAAAGGGGGCCCAGGCCCGCTCCCGCGTCGGCCCGGCTTGTGTCTGTGCTGCTGGGGGGGGGAAGGGGGACACGGCCCCCAGGGCTCATCGGGTGCAAGTGCGGGGACGTGCGGCAGGCTGTAGCAAGTCCTCCTCTGGCCGCCTCCCCCGTTCTGGTACTAGTGTGCCGCTTGGCTCCAGGAGTTGGGGGGAGCAGGGGGCACGGGGAGAGGATCCCCGCCGAAGACCTGTCGGGCCTGCGGGTCCCGGGAGGGGGGGGGGGGATAACTCTGCTTCGGTGTAGTGTGTCGGGGGCCTTTTCTGGTGTGAGTGGGCGCAGGTGCTCCTCCTCTGGCGCAGCCGGCCACAACGCGGTCCACGGCCTGCAGCTTCAGTGGAGGCGCCTGGGGGAGGGGGAGGACCGAGGCCCACAAGCTTCTAATGAAGGAACGGGGGCACCTCTGGAGACCGCTCCAACGCCCCCACGTTCCTCACCGGGTCCCCTTCGAGAATTTCGCTGTCAGATGGGGCTTATCCCGGGGCCATGTGGGGAGCGTGAAGTTCAGGCAGCCATCTTTCCTTCACCCCCGGGTGGCTTCTGCTTCTTTTTTTGAATGGCGAAGATGCAGGAGTAAAATTCCCGGCCCTGTTGAAGGGGAGGGACCTCCTCCACCACCTCGCTCTCCATGAGGGAACAGATCTCCACCATGAGTGATGGTGTTCCGATCTGGGGGCTAGGGGGTTAGAGGGGGGACAAGGGAGAGAGGAAGGCAAGTCAGAAGCCTGTGGAGACTACCAAGATCATTCACAAGTCCAAAAAGTGTGTGCGCCAAGCCTGACTGTGTGGGGCCAGTCTACCCCCCCCCCACACCCCAATGGGGTGCTGTTGACCTGAAAACAGCAGTTATTGTTTCTTCGGGTCCGAGGCGGAGGACTGGGAGGGGGGAAAAGAACAAACCCTTGTTATTCAACTTGTGGTGCTTTCACCCAAACTGGCTTGAGCATCCGCCCGGTTGCCTGGCTCTACGATCTTTAAATCCCCGGAAACCTCCGAAGGCTCGACTGTTGTCCGAGCGGGTTTGCCTCTGAGGGAAGGCCTTTGTTGCTACCAGCTTGGTCAGGATGGCCAGTGATTTAGTAGTCTGCGAGCTGCTCTTTTTGCCCAGCTCTTCGTCTGTAGTAGAGTGTAAAAGATCACCACCATTGAAGGGCAAGTCTACGATGCTCTGCTGGATGTCAGGGTTGAACCTGGTAGGCTTCAGCCAGGCCGTTCTCATGTCAGTAGCCACACAGATCGCTCTACTCAGGGTATCTATGTGGGCCATGGTGGCATCCATTTGCCATTATTTTAGCATCAGTGTTCCCATTTTCTGAAAATAAGAAAAAACTAATGATTAGGGATAGAGCACATGGAATTACGAGGCAAGGCACTCGCCCAGGAGCGCTGGTCAAATCATTCCGCTCTGGACGATGCGGAAAATAGGACTGAGGTGTGGCGCCAGTAGGCAAGGTTAAGGGAGTCTGCAGTCCCAGCATCATGCCCCCGCGTGCCTCCAAATTTAAGGGGAAAGTGTTTTCCCACTGGAACATCAGCAACCAGCGTGGATCAGGCAGAAGGAGCGGTTGTATAGGGATCCTGTAATTACTGAGACCCAATCTCTTGATCCGAATTGGCAGCCAAGTGGAGCTGGAGGCACCTCATCGTGAGGTGGGTGTGTTTTACAGTGAGCACACAGGAGGCTATCAGGCCCAGAATGTTCTGGAACCACCAAGCTGAGGTGATCGCGCTGACCAGAAGGAAAAACCAGTGCAACATTCTCTGCTGCTTCCTCCAGTTGTCGCTGGGCAACCTGTCGGGCCTCCATGCACCTTGTTTTAGGAACCCCTTGAAGCCAGAGAAGGCGCAGTGTTTGAACGCGGTTCTACCCTGGGACTGAGGGAAGGATTTCTGACCTGGTTGTCAGGGTGGCCAAGGACTTGGCGGTTTGAGTGGAGGTTTTCTTATTTGTTAATTCGGCATCGGTGGACAAATGAAAAGGTCCACGCCCTCAAAGGGCAGGTTCATGATTCACTCCTGTAACAACAGATATAAACTTTGTGGCGTGCATCCACGCTGTCGTCCTCGTCTCGAGCCCAAAGCTGAGCCCTCTGCTGGCTGTGCCGATGTGGAGACCAAAGACTCCATGAAGTCCTGCGCAATGGAGCAGGCATCTGCCAGACCGGCCTTGAAGGAGGCTTGCTTGTCCGAAGGGAGGTCGGGGAGAAATTCCCCAAGCTCCTGCCACAGCTTCTGGTTAGCTACAGACAAAAGGGCATCTGTGTTCGCTTGCTGCAGTCCTGAGATGGAGTGACAATGCTTTCCCAAGGACTTTGGCCTCCTTGTAGAGGCGACTCGCGTGGAGGAAGACGGCAAAGACTATGGTTTAGAATACAAGGCCGCAGCCACCACAGAGGAATGGGGCTGCGGGTGAGAGGCAAAGAAGATTGGCTCCCCCTCCGTCAGTCTAAACCTGCTGTCCAACTTGTTTTGCATTTGGGCGTTGGCCCTGGGCTTCTCACAGACCTTATGCTACATGCAGGACATACTTCTGCAGGGGGATGCCAGAACAGATTTGTGGTGCGCTTGCCCATGACCTCTGCTAGCGCACCCAAATCTTGGGGGGTTTGCTCAGGACGAGGGACACCAAAGAACTCCACCATGCCATAAAGGCGGTCATGAAAGGCTTTCATCATCCTGGGTGTAGTCGTCGCCATCTCCCCCCCTTTTTACAGACTAAGGGGAATCCAGGCCCTGGGACACAGGTGCCGGCAGAGAACCCCCCCCCCACTCCCCCACTCCAAGGTCCGGAGCCGCAGACAGGTTCAACAGCAGTTGAGGGGGAGGCGTTGGTGGTACAGGAGGAGGTGGGGGGTCAGAACAACCTGAGGTGCCAGAACCGGTTGAGGGACTTGCACCGGAACCGGGAGCGCAGGAGGAGGGGGCCAGGGAGGCACCACCTACGTGATGAACGTCACAATGTCCTTCCCTTCACGAGCACCTTCATTTGAGGGGAATACATGAGGAGAAGCAAGCAAGCACTCTAAGCGGTCCTCACAACTCGCCGGATCCCTAGAAAGCGCTGTGCCTCCGCTCCTGGTAAAAGTGCTGAGGCGCCTGGTGCGTGTGGCCGTACGGCTGTGATGGGTTGATGTATCCCTGTGGGGACCAGAAACCTGCACTGTAGGATCCGCTGCCACTTTCAGAGGGAAGGGGGCTGGGATCATCCTGCAAAGTCCACTCAATTGGCAAAAGCACTGTCGGCCCTGAGCCGGATCTAAGATGGCCATCTGCCCGGCAGGCTCCGCCACGTGCCGCTCCGCCATTTTGAAGCCTTGCGCCACGCCCTGGGCGGGAGGGCATGGAGTCCCTGAGCCAAGAGAGGCCTCAGACACAATAGGATACAGCTTGCGTTTCGCACCCGAATCAGCAGCGTCTACCTCAGAGAACACTCTGGTAGGCAAGGAGCCCTCAGCCGGACAGCCGGTAGTCGTGATGTCCCGATTCACAACCTTGGAGTAAGCTCCAGTAGGCTGGTAGCCGTGCTGGATCTAGCCGCGGACATACTCTCGGAGGTGGCACTCAACGATCCCTTACCCCTCTGGGTTAGAAGAAATGGATTCCTCCTTCCAAGGACAGCCTGTTAGGGCCCCTGGCCCCCTCCGTTTGGGACCCGGTAACCTTGGAGGCCTCAGGCCTGCCAGAACCTGAATCGGAGGAACCCCAATCCGTGGGAACCCCATGGATGGAGTTGCTCCGTTGTGGAGCCGCGCCGAAACAGAGGGCCTACCTTGTCTTGACGAGGGAGGTCCTGGAGACGAAGTCCTTGAGGTGGGGTGGAGGAGCAGTGTGGAAGATCTCCCTCCACCGTGACAAACAATTCTTCAATGCCCTGTGACCGAGAGCGCTGCAGGCCGAACATGAGTTTGAGCAGTGGTTGGGCCCCAAGCACTCAAGACAGAGCATGGAGGTCTGAGGCCGGGAACGAACGGTCACATGAGGCACATCTCATGAAGCCTCCTGCGGTCAAAATGCGCTGGGGAGGCTAAGCACGAAGGAAACTGAAATAAGAATTGAAAAAAAAAACAAATGGGGAGCAAGCAGTAAGCTAAAAAATGGGGAGCAAGCAGTAAGCTAAAAAAAAGTCTCTAACCTGGCAGCCAGGTCTGACACCGTCCGTGAGGAAAAAGGGACTGAGGTGAGGCGCCGCAGGTCAGGGCCTAGACGTTCCCTTGGCCGAGGCCATGTGCTATACTTAATTTAAAGGGAACGCTAATGTTTTCGCTGCCAAAGGTTCAGTTTCCATCCTCATGTTGGGGGACGCCCACAAGGATGGAGGAAAGGGGTTGGGACATAGGAGTACCACCAAATAGCATTTTGCTACCAAATAAGAGCTGAACATTAGGGCTGCCAATACTCTCTCAAATTTCCAGGTCACGGTTTCTTATGACTTTCAGAGTGTTTTACCAGCCGAAATCAATGATGAGATGAGACACTTCAGCCGGTTGGAATAGGCAACTGGGATGGCAATTGGAACATTCTGAAATACATAAAGTAGTTTCAAAACCACTAATTGTAGTCCGGATATGACCGCCGTAAGTGACAAGGGTATCCTGAACTATCCTGCCATTTTATGCTTCAACTTATCCAGGGCTGCAAGAGTGTTGTCTTATTGTTGCCGCTTGCACCACCTGACTCGCTCGACCCTGCCCGCCCCCCTCTTCCACACCACCCGGTACAGCTGTGCCCCCTCTGTATCCTACCCCCTCAGTATATCTGTTCTGTTAGCACTGAAAAGCGCTTGTTATTCATCTGTAATGTTGTACACCTCGGTAAAGCGCTCCCTTACGTAGCTGTAATGGTGTATACCTCTGTAAAGCGCTATGTTGCTTCTCGAAGCTAGGTCTGCGCTCAACAATTACATAAGTGTCCGAAATCAATTAATTTGTCAATCTCCTCACCCCCACTACCCAAAAGTACAGCATTGAATGAGTCTTCCATGTGAAGACCAATTTCTGTCTCACCTCAAATGCATCTTCAGTAAGGAAAAGCACTTCTGACTTGTGCCAATTCACACATAAGCCAGAAAGGTAAACACATTTTTTAATATTTAGTGCAAGGAGTTCCAGGTTATGGTCAGGTTATTTTACATACAATAGCAGGTCATCTGCATTGAATCACACCAACATTTCACTGTGTTTATTTTATACCTCCATGTTAGAGATATTCCCAGAGGTGACCATCGAATGGCTCAATGGCCAAGACAAAAAGTATGGGGAAAGGAGACGTCCCTGTCGGAGAACTCTTGATATCAAGAATAGTCTTAGTGAGGACTACAGCCCCGGGGTCCACTTACAGCAATCTGATCTATGAAATGAATTCCATATTGAGTCCTGCCTTCCTGAACATCAGAATGGAAGGGCCACTCTGCCTTCAATGCTAGAATTTTAGAATTATGCATAATAGAGAACAGTTGCCTTGTATTGTTTTGTCTACTATCCTGGAGAAACGCCAGCTTGTTCCCTCACAATCAATGCTGGCATGCAGGGTAGAAGAGGCTGTGCAACATTTCAAAAGGCTGGTAGGATGGCTGACTGTCACCATGTTCCCAGAACATAGACCACACACCAAAGTACATTTAAAAAGGTGTTTATTAAACATTCCAAGAAATAACATGTCTGGATTACAGCTCCAAGTTTCAGAAAAGGATGAGTGGCTCTCAACAAATGGTCAACCAAACAGGCATTTCCGATTTTACTCCAAAGGTGGTGCCAGGTGCAAGGTAATGTGTTCCAAAGCTTCTCCAACCCTCAACAAAAAAGTGCAAATCAAAGGGGTTTCCTCTTCAAGGGGGTGGTGTTGCTCCTTCAAATGGGTAAGAAATCGGTTGTCTCATTGTTCAACCCTCCTTTCAGTTTGCAGGTTCTCCCAACCGCAGAGCCACACCTCCCAAGCAGATTGACGTTTCCAGGAGTCCCATGCCCACCGCCCTTTGGGTTTTCCTTTGGACCCATTGCGACGCAGCAAGGCCTTCCTGTGTGGCTGGGCTTGAAAAGGGCGCCTTCAGTTTGGTAGGGCATGCCCTGGGGGAGGTAAGAGGGGTTAGAAGCATGGCTTTACACTCACACATTTGTCACTCAATGGTCACTCCTGGGCCCTTCTCTGCCCAAATTAACCCTATGCGGTCCTCCCTGATCCCTAGCATAACATCAGTGTCTCGTACATCGTCTCTCCTCTACACTCTTCAATGGACCAATGCAGTCCTTTGGACCCCCATTCTTATTGTCTAAGAGGTGAGCAGGAGGGCATGGTCTCCTTCAGATGATGGTCCGGTGTAATCTTCTCTGTGGCAAACTAGTATCTTTCTTGCTCCCCTGATTTTACTCATTTCCGATCTACTGCCAACAATACATTCACCTCCAATGGGATACCCTCCTTACTATAATCCTCCCCTGCCACCAAGTCTACTCCTTTATTCCCTTCACAACAATGTTCCCCTTAGATCTGCAATGTCCTTCTACCCTAAGACAAAGTGCCAAATCAGTTGTCTCCTCCTTTTTAAATTGATGTATCCCTTCTTTTGCTCTCCCAGTCATTTGCTTTCTTGTCCTTCTCCCAGATACCTCCCTCTACTCTCTAACAATATCTTCCTCCGTTCTATCTGGAATACCCCCTCCAACATCCCCCACACATTCTGTATAGATGGCATCAATTTGCCACCAGCCTCCTTGCAGCTCTGTATTTCTCTGAATGTCCACCCTGCTCCACTCTTCTCTTCCTGACGAGAACTCATCTTCATACCTCCTTCCCTTTCCAGGTGGTAACTCACTTTCTGCCCCAAGATATTACCCCCTTTTGCTCTGTTCCTAAACAATCTCTCCCTCCGACTTCAATAAGGCAGGACCTCCATCCTTAGCCACTCAGTTCCCTTTCTCCACCATACACATCTCTTATTTCTCCCTCCCTTCTATACCACACTTCTCACCCTGCCACACAACAGGGTCCTGCTGCTTTCCTCCTGCAAGCTCTTCCAAAGAACGACACCAGCTGGCTTTTAAAGCCTGATCGCTCCTCTTGTGGGGGCTGCGTTGTTCTCTTGTTATGCCTTGTGGGCTGTAGGGGGCAGGATCTGAGGTTATAATCCAGTAGAATGCATTGCACTCTGCATCTCCAGTGTTAGAACCAGCAGTCAATAAAAACGTTGACAAGCTGGTGCTTGGTCTCAGCATTATGGCAACATTGTTATCCGTGCGTCATTTGCCAGAGTGAAAAAACAATGGATATTTAATTTCACACTCGTGCACGTTTCTTTCAGTCCCTGGTGTTTAGAAAGAGCCAGGTTTCTGCGAGCATCGAGCAAAATAACCCACTCCGACTTATTTGTTCAAATGATCACTCTGGTAGCAGTGCCGGAGGAGTAACTGCCTAATCCTTCAAAGGAGTCAGACTGTTGCAAGGAAAAGAGGTTACACTTCCTACACTGGGAGTTTGCAATTGCCTGAAAGGAACTGCAGGCTCTCTCCATGCCACACGGGCGGCTCCCAATTCTCCTTGGGTTTTTGGTCTGGTGGTGCCCATGGGGCATCCGCCAGAAGTATGGGACAACAAACCATATTTGCTAGAGTTGGATTGTCCTCATTAAGGATAATGGACGGCAAGAGGAGCATTTAGGAGCATGTTTATTTGGTTTTAAAACATTTTACTAAAGCTGAAGCTGGTCAAAAACATTCTAAGCACGTCTAGATTTAAGAGCTCCCTCTCTTCTAGGATAGAAGACTTGGGTAAAGGTTTGGCCTCACCTGAAGTCCAAGAGTCCGCACTCCAACTCCCTTACATTTTGAATGTGGTGGGAAGGCTGCTTTCTGGATGAAAGGGTTTGTTTACTGGAAGAGGATTAATCTCAAGAGGGATGGTGTTCATTTAAAAAAAAAAAATCTTTTGCCTCTGAATTTGAGAAGAGTATGTGCAGAGGTGACCCGGCACCAAAAGACTGGCAGTGGTTTACTCTCCTTCGAGAGCAGCTAGGCAACCTGCTCCCTGATGGCCTTGTGATGCACTGAGCGACATGAATCGTAGGTACCACAATGTCACCCCTTCCTTGCCCCCCCCCCCCACCTAGCTATTGTCACTAAAGCTCTATTCCAAATTGACTGTGCAAATGCGTTAAATCTTTGCATCCCAGATTACTCGTTGGAGCATCTGCAACCCATCCAAAATACAGGCGTTCATTTAGTTCATAATGTAACTCATTTCAACTCTGTCTAAAGCATGTCATTTCTTGCACTGGTTTCATCCCACAGAGAGAATCCTTTTTAGGATTCTATGCTTTGTTTTTAAATCTCTGATTGGGTTAGCTTCAATCTACTTGGCTAACAGGATCTATCTCTACTCACCTTTACGCAGTCTCTCCTGTTCTAATGAGAATGCACATACTCTCCCTATTCTGACCTTTCGCAAAGCACTGAAGACATTTATTTTATTGTTGATTATTTCTTTAAATGATGGCCTTTTTCTCTATTACACTATGCGTCCAGATGCAGTTCAATCTGTTCAGTTCCTTTGGGATATGGGTGTTACAAATAGCAATAAACAGCCGATTCTTCAGTGTGACGGTCTCTATGAAACAGCAGGCAGTTGGTGTGACTCCCACACCAAACATGATGCACACAAAGTAGTCACAGTGTTTGAAACTCGATTTCAGAGTCATTGAAGATAACAATTGTCCAACAGTGGCTGAAAAGAAATAAAAAGTTTGGCCATGTCGACAACCGAGTTGGAACAAATGAGTAAGTTGATGCCAAAGGCTCGAGGAGTAATTACGGAGGAAATCACTTCTGGTGCAAACAGCGCCAAGGATTTTCCATGTAATGGTCTCGGGGCTACTTTCAAGCTCACTTGATGGCAAGCTTGAAAATCTTTTTAGTCCTGACTGAGTCTGATGTATACTTCGTAGATGTGGAGTTTGTGGGAAGAAAGTATCCATTACAAATAATTTCTTATGGTATATAAGCATTTTTACTTTGTACAATAATAAACAAGTTCCCCGAATGACTAAAATATGATACATTACTCAATTTGTTGTTCTCTTTCAGAAGTTTTAGAAAGCAGCCTTATGACAGTAATTTATTTGTCTACTGGCATCAAATTGACTTCCGATTCATCAATCTGTTGCAGGCATTGAGCAATAAATAGAATAAAGAAATTAAATTACATACACAGCTGCATAAAGTACGTTTCCATAGCAAAATATCTACATAGTTACTGGAATGATTGGGGTAGTGGGCGATTTACATATTGCTATGCCACATTTATTGCAAAATCCTAATGTCACAAGGAGATCCTATGATGTATTTTATAGTTCCTCGACATTCCTACATTTTGATTACACAGTATGTTGTGTAACAGATGTATTTACACACTGTTGGGGAAAACTGTGTAATGTGTACAACGTTTTGTCAACAATCTAATCATAACAGTAGAAGGCAAAACAGCGGTAGAGTTATAAAAAAACATAACTCAAACGCATCTGTTGGAATGCTACCATTATCTGCACTGGGCAGAGCCAAGGATCGGAAGTGGGACGCACAAACTACTGGATGAAAGATTAGTTTTAGTGTCTTTACAGGGCAAAATGGAATGGCACAAACGTCAGATAAACAAAATCTCAGAAAAAACAAGCAAAATCCGTCATCCTGGGTTACCCAGTTCTCTTGTCCTGGGTTACCCAGCTCCTTGTTAACTATCTAGATGCACACTTTCCATACCCTCGACTATCCAACACCAATAGTCCACTACAAGTCCAATTCTCAGTCGACTTCTTTAAAATTCTCATTAATGCACCACCCCCCCACCGATTTCACTGCCAAAGGGTGCAGGGGTTGAATTTGAAGAGAGCAGTCCCCAATAAAACTCTTCTCCCCATGCCCCTCTCCTTCAGGGTTGCACACTCTGGCCCTTTCTAAGTTCTGTGCTGCTTGGAGTTACTTGCCTAATCTCATGCCTCCTCCTAGCTTACCCTGTACTGGACCAATGTAGATCTCTCGGTCCTTCCTGCTTTTGTTGTTTTTACTCCTATATCCACCAGCTGTTACCACAACCACCTGTTCCCCCTCCCTCCTCTTCTGGACACCGGCCACTCTTGTTATATCACCCTCTCCCGATTTACATACTAACTCCTCCAGCTCTTTACCACCACCTCCTGATGTTATTACCCACACCAGACTCTCAGCACTTCCTCCTGGCTACTTCTCCCCCCATCGCCTCCAAAATATCACTTTAAACCCCAACCGCCAGCTCCAAAAAGCCCCACTCAGACTGAGCGGCTTGGCTTATAAAGGGAGTTACCCCATCCACCTTGGTGAGACACTGGATAAGGGTCTGCACCTGTGGTTGCCAATTGGTGGAGGGCAGGGAATTCACTGCTGCTACCAGCCTCTACTGGGTCGAGTTGAGGATGAGTAAGCCTAAACCTAGGTCAAACCTGATGGCCATTTTCGATTTCATGTGTCGATAGAGAGTCTGGGAGACCAGCCTGTGGAAGGAACACGCCTATGCGTCGAAGTTGTGTAGTTAAGTACAGTTTGGGAGGGTAAGGGGTGGTTTCAACTGTACCTTTGTGTCCTAATTGGTTTTGTGATTGGCAGGTCCATAGATTCACAGAGTAATCCAATCTTGCAGAGTTGTGTTTGCAGACTTAGGGTCCTAACAATCTGCCAGTCATCTCCTTCTGGGTTTTAGGGAAAGTGTTGGGGCTTTGAGATAGTTCACTGGGGAATGCAACCGAATTGACCCCAGGATCTTCCCCATGCTGCTTACTGACCCATCATGCCTCTTGAGTCAATTCCCTGGAAGCGTCCGGTAGGGGGCTTCGTCACATATTTATCATTCTATCCCTTTGCTCCCGAGTGAGTTATCAATTCGGTATCTGCATATTTACTCTATGTTGGCTTCCTGGCGGTCATCTCTGAATAACCACAAAAGGTGTAGGACTGAAAGGCCAGGCACCACCTCATGACTTTAGCTTGTATCCTTTGCCCTGGGTAGCTAAGTCAAAGGCGGAAGTTGGGCAACCAGTGTAACCTTCTGCTCTGTCAGGGAGCACTACTCGAGGGCCTCTATGGCTGCATCAGACAGGCATATACCAGTTCCACAGTAATGTAATTTTTTTGCCTGGAATCGCATTTCCTACTAATAAAGTATTGGTTTCTCTACCCCGCTCTAAACCCACAGTCCCACTAGTGATTCATACTTGAGGATAAACGGTCTAAGAAATTTGGCATGATTAGCAGGAGTGGATAGCATAGGGTGCACTTTAACCAACCAAGGCTTTCTCTGTCACTTTGGTCCACTGCATCAGACAAAACATCACCCCATTTTGGTGATCAATTAGATGACCAGGTATGATCAAACTGTTGGGTATGAAACATCTATAGCAGCCAGCGAGGCCCAGGAAGGCACCTCATTGCCTTTTAGTCTTGGGAATGTCCTGGATGCCCTTGACTTGGTTGCTTCAGGTTAAACTATTACTTTACACACTTGAAACTGCACTGGTTACCTGGCCACCTTCTGATCTCGGGCCCATGTCCCTTTCCCCGCCAGTCGTACCCCTGCACTGCCTACCTGGCAACCTTTGCACTTGGGGACTGTTTCTTTATCCCTACAGTCCCACTACCAGCACTTGACACCTGTCGCCTGCACTTACCCTTGCACTTGCCACCTGCTGCCCGTACTTCTACTTATTGTTATTTATTCTATTATCCCATGTACTGCACTGTCCCATCCCCTTTCCCCCCCGCACTTTGCCACTTCCCCCTTCCCATGCAATTGCGCCAGCTGAATGACACCTGGCCTAGTAGAATCGTTGTCCGTCTTCCCTCGGTTCCCCCTGCCTTGCCTCGTTGCGCCTTGAAACACTTGTGTATAGGAGCATTATAAATGCCTTATCATATCATACGGTTATTTGGCAACTGGCTAGATGGTGAGTTATTTGCAACAGCATGTTCTGAGCGCTTTCATATGAGGGGAAGACTAGCCCCTCCTTTGTTTTTACGATTGCTCCCAGGAATTGATTTGACTGGGTATGAGACTTGATATTTTCTCGTGATGGAGAATCCCAATTGGAATAGAAGGTTGATTGTAGGTTGATTGTTCTTTGGGTGTCGTCTTTGCAAATTTGAGGGGACTCCCCCCCCCCCCCCCGTTATCAGTCAGTCCAGATAAGGGTACATTGGGATAGACTCCCTGCGTAGGTGCGCCACTGCTAGTACTTTTGAGAATTCCCTTAGTGCTGAGGCTATTCTGAAAGAGCACCTTAAATTGGTGGTGTTCTCCTGCTATTTGAAAGTGTAGATACGTTCTGTGCACTGGGAACATTGAAATATCAAATTTCCAATATCCAATGTTGCCATGCAATCCCCCGGTTTTAAGAGAGGAATTACCTCCTGAAGCGTTGTCATATGAAATCTTTGAGGCTTGACGTACTTGTTCACTGGGCTCAGGTCTAGTACCGGGCGCATTGTTAGGTCTTTCTCGGGCACAAGGAAGAACATTGAAAAAAATACTGTTGATTACCTGGTTTGCTGGGAGGATTTCTTTCTATAGCATCCTTTTCCAGCAGAGCTTTCACCTCCTCCAGTAATATGCGCCTTTCCTCTCGTGTCATTTTTCTGCGTCTTGGTAGGTGGCCGCATGGTCTTTGTAGAAGCTCTATACAGTATCCGCGCGCCACCGTGAATAACACCAGGTTGTCGCAAGTGATCCCCTCCCATGCGTTGGTGAATTGTGAGATTACACCTCCTACGGAGTGACATGGACATGGAGCGGAGCATCATTGCTTGGGTGGAGTGGAGGCTCTGGCATAGGAGGCTCTACCCTTGCTCCAAGACTTTTTGTAGCCTCTTTGAAAGTTGGAGGACGACGACTGTCCTTGTGAGGTTCCCCACAATGGTGATTGGCTGCCTTGATTGTAACTAGAGGAGCGCTGTGGGCCTTGGCCACGGAACGTTATAGTATTAAAAGACCCCCTTTGGATGAAAGGTTTGTTGGATAGTTGTCCAAGAGATTTTAGGATGTCTTATTCCTCTTTGGCACTTTTCAGGGAATCTTCGACTGCCTTACAGAACAGGGCATTAGGCTCCATGGGCATGTTGAACAACATGGCCAGCGTCTCTAGTTTGAACCCAGACTGCCTTAGCCAGGCATGGCGTTTGATTAATGTGCCCTCAGCTATGATGCA
This sequence comes from Ambystoma mexicanum, assembly GCF_040938575.1. Lineage (NCBI taxonomy): Eukaryota > Metazoa > Chordata > Amphibia > Caudata > Ambystomatidae > Ambystoma > Ambystoma mexicanum. The sequence continues at coordinate 385,731,132 of NC_090925.1, forward strand.
GCCTGCATTGTCAGCGACATTTAGGTTTTTAAAAATGCAGTAAGCCACCTGATTGCCTTCCGACACAGTTTTTAGAAGTTGTGACTTAAGGGGCTATGGGACTGCCTCAATGCGTTGTTCCACTTATGGCAACCATAGCTAGCCAGGAGGGTGGTACCGTTTGCTATTCTAGTTTGGTAGGCAGCTGAGGAAGCCACTTTTCTGCAAAATGCATAGATCTTTTTGCTTTCTTTATCAGGTTTAGGCCTCTGCAGAGGCTAGAGGTGTGCCCGCTCTTTTCCTTGTATTGGTGACAACCAAGGAATCAGGTTTAAGCTGACCTTTGATGTACAGAGGGTTGGTAGGGTCTGGCCTGAATATTTTCTCGATGCGGGGGTTGACTGCTCTTGTAAGGTTTAGTGCAAGAAGAGAACACTGAATACGCCTTTGGATAGATTATAGGAGGGTGATAAATTGTGTGGCGGATTTCTTGTCTCAAGAATGTCCTCCACAAAATCCTTGTCAACTTGGGCCTACTCTGTGTCAATTTTAAAATGCTGGAAGCGGCCCTGAGAAGTAGCTCATTATACTGGAGTTGATTGTCAACTGGAGAGATGGCCAGTAGCTGATCTTGATTGTCTGGTGACTGGATGACAGATATCATAGTATTGGTCCTTGCCATACTGGTCCCCTTGATTTCCCCGAGATCCAGGTTCCTGAGAACCTGAGGGGTGTATGATATAAAGATCCTGAGAGGGTTCAAGGTACTGTGAGGTGGCCTGTGTTTGGGTGGAAGTGCTGGGCTGTGACGCGTCCAGGCGTGGCCTTTTAGCAGGTGTTTCATCCCTGTCCACTCCTTTCTGTGTAGGGCCCTGAAGGTTCCAGAGTACCTCAAGGTGCCGATTCATGTCCACAAAGTATGACATTCTCCACATAAACCTGTCAAAGCTCTCTGGCTCCAATCCAGTGGGTGGAGTGGTGCTCCCCTACCTTTCTTCTTTCAGTGTTACTGTTCCTATGCTTTTATTTAAAAAAAGTAACCATTCCTGAATGGTTTAGTTTTAAAATAAAAGTGTATGAAGAAGTTGAAATGTGCACTTTAGTGCAGTGCACTGAACATTCCCTTAAACAGCAGGTGTGTTTGTTTGGGGGTTTGTGGGGAGCGGGGGCAGGCCAGCAGGTAACAGTTGCACTTCTTTTTGACCACTGGTTCAGTCAGCTGATTTTGGAAAAACACAGGGGGTAGGGGTTTGTTGCAATGGTGTAGGGTCCTTGTGATGCATGGTCTTTGAAATGGTGTCTTCAGAGGGAGAAAGGCTGCTATCTTTTGAGGTAGTGACCTTGGACAATAGGGGTGTCAACGATTTTGCTGTTTTTGATTTTAAAAGTGTAACTGAGACGTGTTTTTTGATAAGTTCCTTAATTTTGGACGTCTAGGCACGGGGCGCCGAAGCGCCTTTCGACGCATGCCCTTCGACACGTGAAAGGAGTGTTTTTTATTTTTTTAGGCACAGTGTCTGAAACGGCTTCCGACACCTGTTTCAGAGGCCTGTTGTGCAGCAAGCGCAATGGCCCATAGGACAGGGATGACTGAGAGGATCCCTCCTTCGACACTGCATGGTTCTGAACAGTCAACAACGCAGTCGACGGTCAGCCGTGGGGTGTTTAGTGTGGTGTGAAGAGTGTGTGCGTGAGCTGCTGGGTGATTTCTCCATCACAGGACCGCTAGCCTGCTTGTTGGAGCTGGGAGGGGGTGGCGGTAGAGGGCGGGGTAGTTCACACAAGGGATTCCATTGAATCCTGATCGCCTTTGCCATCACCAAGGATGTTGATGCTGCCCTTACTGGATTCCCCGGCTTGCATGGCGTGGGCAGCTCAGCGTTTGGTTTGACGGTCGTTTAGGGTTTTTGATGATCACTTGGCAGACAGTGATTGCACACCTTCTGTGTCTCTTTACAGGGGTATTTCCTGTTGCAAGAAGGGCAACATTTAAATTGAGTGTTTTCCATTGCTAGCGGAAAGGGCAGCGCAGCGATAAAAGGGAAGATAAGGGGTCAGAAGAGGCATTCTCTAAAAGGTTACAAGTGTATGACCCACCCCCCACTGTTAAGGGCCGAGGCCTGTGTAAGTCGCAGTGTTCGTTCATCGAGGCAGTTGAGATTAGTCAACTATGTAGCCATCCGTCAAAAGCCACCGAAGCAGTTGGTAGTGCGGCGGCCGATGGATGGTTGTACAAAGAATAGCAAAAAAACTTTGTCTAATCAAAGGCGTTAGCCAGAAGAACTCCCCAAACTATCGACCAACCACAATGGCAGAAGAAAACAATCTGAGGGACTTTGACGCCTGAAGGACCATGGGTACAGAAGACGTCACACTAGGGATAGTATTACTGACACGCCAGTCGACGTCTATTTCCGAGTTTCGAAAACAAATCATGTAATACTGTGCGACTACCACTAGATGTTGATCTATGCACAGCATGCGATACAAGCAGATCCACAACCTTCTCAAATATATATAGATTCATTGAAAAAACCTTGTCAAAGGGACGTTATGAATCCAAGTAAAACCGAAAAACCCTTGAAATTCGCCAGTTATGGTAAGCTAAGCAACCATAACTCGCGCCACCACCGTGCACTGCTAAGACTAACACCCGGGACATCAAAGATGACATCACAAATGCCATTGATGACATCACTGATGACATCACATGTGTATGTACTTTTCATGAAATGTGTACAAGGGATTCTTATTATAATGTTGCGAAACAAGTGTCAAGGATCATTGCAATAAATATCATACCCTAATTAGTGCATTGAACGATGCATTGATATAAATAGCATTCTATTATGGGGTTCTATCTAGTATACTAAGCTACTCATACATAAACATAACATTGTGTGCAGTGTACAAGATGAAGGTATAATATTCGTAATGTTAATATGTTGAATAATGAAATGATAATTGTTTTAATAGATTTTTGTGTACTGTGAAATATGTAATAAGTAGCTAATAAAACACATGTATTACATAATTGCATCACTATAGACAAAACACAAAGACACAAGAACACATACCAATATGGGTATATTCAGGGAAAGTGAAGTTAGCAAAAAAGCACAAGTAGTAGCAGAAACAATTCCTAATTTAACTGATTATTTTCATGCACATAAATGATTGCTCTGTTTCAAAGCTGCCATTTACCCTAGGTATATGTATCACTTGATGTGATTGGCCCCCAAGGAAAGTAGGGTGAGTACAATGTATACAAATATGACCATATACAGGGAAAGTACAGCCATAAAAAAAACAGAACTATCAGAAAGTGCTCATAAGTCTATTGATTATATTTATGCACAAAAAGGATTGCTGTCTTTCAAGCTTGTGTCTTCCCGTATGTATATGTTTCATATGATGTGACTGGACTCTAAGGGAATTACTGTAAGAACCTACTTGAAGGATACGTCTACAAATAAAATAAAATGTTTAGTTTGACTGTTACTGAAGAAAACCATGTGGCCTAGATATGTCAGCAAAAGAAAAAAGAGTGAGCCAGACATGTGATGTCATCAATGACATTTGTGATGTCATCTTTGATGTCCTGGGTGTTAGTCTTAGCAGTGCACGGTGGTGGCGCGAGTTATGGTTGCTTAGCTTACCATAACTGGCGAATTTCAAGGGTTTTTCGGTTTTACTTGGAACCATAACGTCCCTTTGACAAAGTTTTTTCATTGAATTTCATAGGTTTTTAGTAGCGCAACTTAACCATAACGTCCCTGTCACATTTCAATTTCAAAGGTTTTGTTTAGTGCAACGTCACCATAACATCCTTTTCAATAGATGAAGAACACTAACATCTTATGTCCTCAAAGTGGGAACGCCGGGTGGTAAAAAAAAACAAAGATTTTCCTTCCTACACCGGGACGCCTGCGGCGTCCCGGTGTAGGAAGGAAAATCTTTTATCAAGATGGCCACCATGGAAAGGGAAGGCGGGCTGTATAAAGAACACAACAGGGCATGAGCGGGGGGTGGGGAGGAACAGGGGAGACACATGGGCATGAGCGGGGGGTGAGAGGGAACGGGGTACAAACGGGGCAGGAGAAGGGGGTGGGGGGGAAAAGGAAGGAAACACGGGGCATGAGCGGTAGTGGGGGGGGAACACGAGACACACGGGGCATGAGCAGCGGGTGGGGAGGAACATGAGGGAGACACGGGGTATGAGCGGGGGGTGGGGAGGAACACGAGGGAGACACGGGGCATGAGCGGGGGGGTACAGGGCACACACGGGACATGAGCAGGGGTGGGGGGAAGGAGAGAGACAAGGGGCATGAGCAGGGGGTGGGGGAACACGAGGGAGACACGGGGCATGAGCGGGGGGTAACACGAGGGAAAGACGGGGCATGAGCGGGGGGTGGGGGGAACACGAGGGAGACACGGGGCATGAGCGGGGGGTGGGGGAACAGGGGACAGACACGGGACATGAGCAGGTGATGGGGGAACAGGAGACAGACATGGGGCATGAGCGGGAGGGGTGGGGGCAACAGGAGAGGCACGGGGCATGAACGGAGGTGTGGGGGGGGAACAGGAGACAGACACGGGGCATGGGTGGGGGCAACAGGAGACAGACACGGGGCATGGGCAGGGGGTGGGGGGAACAGGAGACAGACACGGGGCATGAGCGGGGAGTGGGGGGTACAGGAGACAGACACGGGGCATGAGCGGGGGGTGGGGGGTACAGGAGACAGACACGGGGCATGAGCGGGGGGTGGGGGGTACAGGAGACAGACACGGGGCATGAGCGGGGGGTGGGGGGTACAGGAGACAGACACGGGGTATGAGCGGGGGTGGGGGGCACAGGGGAGAGACACGGGGCATGAGCGGGGGAACAGGAGAGAGACATGGGGCATAAGCGGGGGGTGGGGGGAACAACAGAGACGCGGGTGGTGGGGGGCAACAGGAGACAGACACTGAGCATGAGTGGGGGGTGGGGAGGGAACAGGAGACAGACACGGGGCTTGGGGTGGGGGGCAACAGGAGACACGGGGCATGAGCGAGGGATGGGGGAACAGGAGACAGACACGGGGCATGAGCGGGGGCTGGGGGGGAACAACAGACATGGGGCATGAGCGGAGGTGTGGGGGGAGGGAGAGAGACACACGGGGCATGAGCGGGGTGGGGGGAGAAAGACACACGGGGCATGAGCGGGGAGTGGGGGGAAGGGGAGAGAGACACGGGGCATGAGCGGGGGTGGGGAGAACAGACACGGTGCATGAGCGGGGGAACAGGAGGCAGACACGGGGCAGGAGCGGGGGGTGTGGGGGAACAGGAGACAGACACGGGGCATGAGCGGGGGTGGGGGAAGGGGAGAGACACACGGGGCATGAGTGGGGGTGGGGGGAAGGGGAGAGAGACAAAGGGGCATGAGCGGGGGGTGGGGGGAAGGGGAGAGAGACACGGGGCATGAGCGAGGGTGTGGGGGGAAGGGGAGAGACACAGGGCATGAGCGAGGATGTGGGGGGAAGGGGAGAGAGACACGGGGCATGAGCGGGTGTGTGGGGGGCACAGGAGACACACGGGGCATGAGCGGAGGGTTGGGGGATGGGGAGAGAGACACGGGGCATGAGCGGGGGGTGGGCGGGAGGGGGAGAGACACACGGGGCATGAGCAGGGGGTGGGCGGGAGGGGGAGAGACACACGGGGCATGAGCGGGGGGCCATAGGCGATGTTTTGAGGGGGGGGATCATTTTTGGGGTTTTAAGGGTTGCGGGTGTCCCCCCCGCTGCTTTAAAAATAATGCAGGGATTGTGGGGGTGACCCCCACAGGTTCCATGCCTTAATATCGCTGCAAAAATATGGCGATATCTTTGTATGGCGATATTTTTGTGGGGATATTAACACATGGAAACCGATTTGTCGAGCCTAAACCGCTTGGGTGGTGCAGTGCTCAGGGTCTTCATCAGGACAAGCCCTCCTCCCAGATATCATCCAGCAAGGGGACAGACATGATTTTCTGCTCCCTGGACTCACGTCTTTGGTAAAGGAAAGCTTCCTTTTAGTCTCCTCAGATACCAGATGAAACAGCTAAGAGGCCCTAGACATAGCTTGAAACAAGCCGACCTCATCCGGTGGAGAGGCCCTGTGGGGTTCATCCGTGCCCAATGGCTCCCTGTTCTTTGCCTTGCACCAGGGTGGTACCTGGGCTGCGGTCTTGGAGGGCTCCTAGACAGTGCAGGCCCTGGTGCGGGAGGCAGTCTCTGCTGAATTTCCAAGACAACTGTGTCCAGTGTTGTCAATATGTCCAAGGACATGTCCTTTGGTTGAGGCATGAAAGGAATGAGTGGTGGAGGGTCAGGACCGATGTGTTTCCTTCAGCAAGGCGGTGAACCGGGCTCACTCCGCGGGGAGACTGGTTCCTGACCCCCTTCATGGTCCGATTGATATCCTTGCCCTCAACCGAGAGGGTATAAATCTGCACAGGCTTCCCGGGACAGCCCGTGGACCTATACCCTTCTTAGGGTCGGCAGGAGCCTTACCCCTTTCCCTCTCCAGAGACTTCTGGGGCAGAGCGGCCAGGGGAGCTGTCCCCTTTCCAGGGGCCTTCGCACGCGCCGCAGCAGCCGCCTCACGCCTTGGGGGAAGCAACACTTGAGGAGTAGCTGTCGTCCTGCCCCCCCACCCCCCATCAAAGAAGTGATGGCCGTCAAAAAGGTAGTCCAGGGGATGGTCAGAGCTTTCGCCGATGTGGTCGTGGATGCCGCTGACAAAGTCGTTCTGGCCTGCTGAGACGCTGATGATGAAGATGAAGTTGATGGTGTTGACGATGGGGGTAGCGAAGGGCCACCTTTTCATCTTTCCATCGGTGCCTTATCCGCCGATGGTAAGCAGACTTTTGACGGAGTCAAGCACTTCCTCTTAGAGGGAGCACCCCTGACTGGTAGGCTTGCCGTAGAAGCAGTTGGTGACGGCGACCTTGTCCTTCCTGTGCTTGGACCCGCAGCAGCGGCCTCCTTTTGGACCACCTGAGGCGGGGTGTCCTCCAAGGACCTTGACCTCTATTCTGAGGGAGTTTGTTCCTGGATCCGGCCGGTCCTGGGTGAAGTAGGACCATGCCCTGAAGCAGTCAGAGAGGCCTTACCCGATTTCAACCAGGTCGCCAGCCTGCTGTAGTGGTCTTTCTTCGTCTTTTAAAAAAAATCTCTGGCAGACCTTGCATCATTCCTCATCATGGTATGGGTGCAGGCAATACAGACATTTGTCGTGTCGATCTTCAACATACACATTCCTCAATCCACACTTTGCAGAGATTTTGAAGAGGCATCTCTTTTCTTCGGTCATGGTGAAAAGGCACAAAGTAGGGCCAAGCCCGGGCCTTCTCACAAATCGATGAATATCCGCAATTTAGTATGATCTTAGCGGACAGCAGATCCCTGCTGCCCGTAGTCGACCTGTCCTGTCCGCTAAGTTCATGCTACATTGCGGATCTTCATCAATTTGTGAGAAGGCGCGGGCTTGGCCCTACTTCCCATCACTGAAGAGTGCAGTAATAATCTGAAGATGACCACCAGGGGTGGAGCTTAGGGAAAGGACTCATTGGATGGAGGCAGTATAACCCAGAGGACAGTGACTGGTTTAGAGGAGAAAAACAGTTTTAAAGCTAAGGTGATACTGTTTTTTCTTTTACTGGGGATTCCCAGCCCGACGACTGGGAATATTTGTGAGCATGTGAATCCATGGCAGACCCCATGCTGATGAAATGTTAGTTTAACTTAAATATTTGCACTTTGTGACTGTTTAGTATTGCCATCGTATTGCACGGATTACATAGTCTGATCTATTGATTGACCCAGAGCGTTCCAACATTTCAATAAAACAAAAAGTTAGCTGTCAAAAGGAGCTTTTGTGCGGAATACATACTACCAACAATGATTGGAGTCCACGTCATCTACAAAGGAATCCTTTCTGCCAGCGGTTCGGTCACAGTCATAATAGATAAGGAGAGTATTTGCCATCTTCGCAAGTGATTGGGAAGGAATTTTTCAGAAACTGCACTTGAGGCAGGTTGCATTGGAATGGGAATTTACAATATTTTTTGTAAATTTAAAATCATCTGTTCCGAAAAGAGTTGGGCCATGAGGGAGAATACTCATCCTAAAGGTTGACCACGTGGAACCAAATGCGTTTAGCGGGGTGATAATCTCAATGTCTGTAATCATCTAGGACCACGAACAGTTAATAGCAGACGTGTTAATGATTCAAGGCCAATACAGTGAAGAGCAGAAAGGTGAAACTAAGAGAAGTCCCTACCACAGAGGATGATAAAGCGGAAGCGTTGGCACACACTGTATTTATGCTTCAGAGTAGCTTGAGGGTGAAAAGTTATCAGAACCATGCACCAGAGACATTAAGACTTGCAAGATGTGGAAGAGGGTGTACATTCTGAACTCGTCCTTGCACAATACAAGACAGACTGCAGATCTCCACCCTTTGGCATAAAAGAAATATAGTGCAGTACCTTCCCAAACCCCTTTCTGTAGTTTTTGCCAGAAGTTGATACATTTCTTTTTTTTTTTTTAATTTATTTTATTGGTTTATACAAACCTTTAAAATACATCCAGTTTGTCAGAACCCAATAGCCAATACAAAGCAAGACAAGACCAGACAAGGCAGAACATATAAGCATGAGATAAGATTCCATCCTTTTGACAGGGGTCAAGCCTTTGGTACTAGAGGAGCCTTATCGGGAAGGGCCCAATGTACTTCATCTGAAGGTTTACACAATGTTAAGCACAACCCTGAAGTCCCTGTACTGCGGCATCAGATAACTCAAGGCTCCTTTCAATCTCATGCAGAAATAAGGTCAGCACCCTTGTCAGTTTTGTATTGGAGCCCGTAAACATCAAGTGCCACCATTCTTCACCACTCCTCAGTGAGTATTCATTTAACATTTGGCCTAAGTGTTTAGTTCTTAGGGATCTATGGAAAGGGCAGAATAGGACAAGATGTTTGAGTGTTTCAATGCAGGCTTTACAGAACCTGCATACTGTGTCTGACTTGTCCTTTCCAGCCCAGTTCTTTGTTCGTTCTTTTGTTCTAAACAGATTTAGGCAAAATCTCATGAAGGTGGCCCTCCTCCTGTTGTCTGGGAATAAGACCACATAATTTTGCAGTTTGTTAAGCGCTCTTGCTTCACTAGGGGCATCTCTCATTGTTTTCGAAGTCCTTCGGTCTGTGCTGCTTTGAATCCAGTCTAATTCCCAGATCTTTTTCTTTACCATCAGTGGATTGTCCTGCAGCGTTTTGATATTGGTCTCATACATGGTCAGAAGCTCTTCACATTTTTTTGACCATATGGCTAACAGCCCGTCTGGGTTCGCGTTTCCAGGATTGCTCAATATTTTATATTGTGGAGCGGCATCAGGCAGCGTGATTTTCCTAAATAGAGCCAGGACGTTCCACGCAATACGAGCCTCGATGGATATCAAGCCTAGCTCATATCGTAAGCACACTGTTGAAGTGCTGTTTGGTAGGTGTAAGGTTTTCACCCAGAAGATGTGTTCTAGGGTTGACCAGAGTTCCACTGGACACCCAAAGGCATTTTCGGCTCCGTATATGAGAGCTGGGACAACCTTCTGTTGGTAGAAGGATATCACTGGCTTGAGCGAGAACTTCCCATATCTTTTATTTAGGATCATGGCTTGGGAAGCAAAATTTCGGCATTTTGTTTTCGCGATCTCCACCCAGGGGCTGTCATTTAAATTTGTGTTAACTTGCATGCCGAGATATCTTGTGCTTTCTACCGTGATTAGTTTTTCTTTTCCTAAATGCCAACAAAATTTATTGCTTTTCCGGTGGCGGCCCATTTGCAGGTTTTGCAGCGTCAGAATTTCACTTTTAGTGTTATTGATGTACAAACCGTTGTTATCCGCATAGCGTTCTACTGCATACATTTTGCGCTGAAGGCCGATTGGAGTAGTGTCTAGCAGGATTAGGTCGTCAGCGTACAACATCCAGCTCAGGGCAGAGCCGTGTATTTTAGGGGAAAAGGATCGAGGCTCATCAATTGCAATGCCGATGTCCGAGAGGAACAAATTAAATATGATTGCCGCCAGGGGGCAGCCCTGTTTAACTCCACAAAAGGTGTTAATTTCTTCTGTAAGAGTTCCACGTTGGTCAAGGCGCACTCTAATGGTTGTTGCAGTGTGGATTTCTTTAATGGCGGCTAATAAGCTCTCCGGACAGCCCCAGTTTGTCATCTTGGTCCACAGAGGTTCTCGGTCGATGGAATCGAAAGCATGGGAGAAGTCTATCAGGGCTAAGTAGACCTTTTTGCCAGATCTAATTGCTTCCATCTTCAGCAAATGTATTAGCAAAAGGTTTAGGCCGCAGCCGACCCCTTTTACAAAGCCCGTCTGTCGTACGTCAAAATGATTGCTATCTGCAATCCATTGTGACAGTTTCTGTTGGAGCATTGTTGCATACACTTTGCCTAATACGTCCAGAAGCGCTATTGGTCGGTAGTTTTTGGGCTCAAGGCGATTTCCTTTTTTGAAGATGGGAACTATTATTGCAGATTTCCAAGAATTTGGAGTTGCACATCTTCTGCTGATTCGGGTGAATAGTTCTTCACAGAACTCTGCCCATTGCTCTGGACTTTGCTTTATAGTAAAGTTAGTGAGGCCGTCCGGCCCTGGAGCCCTTGAAGCGCTAACATTCTTAATGATTTGAAGTAGATCCGCTTTGGGAAAAATGAGGTCCCATTTTGTTAGATTTGGTGTCATCGGGGACAACCATTTCCCTTTTTTGCTGTACAGATTTTCAAAATGTGAGGTCCACCCTGCTTCTGAAACTATGTTTGTCGTCAGTGCTCTTTGGGGAGCGCCTTCATTGTTAATTAGGCTCCAAAATTCAGATGAGTTTTTATTTCTCATCTTTTGCAGCATCAGTTCAGCATCGTTTTGGAGCATTAGAGCCTTGTGAGAACGAATCCAGTTTTTGTAGTTCTGTTTTGCAGCATGTTTTCCTTGCAAAAAGGTTGTGGGGTCTCTGAGTTTTATGTGTCTGATAGTTGCACGAAGTTCTCTCTTTCTCCTCATAACCTCTACGTCGAATTTATGTTTGTTTGCAAATCCAGGGTTTCTCGATCCATGTTTTTTTTCCACAAACAGTTTGAGAAGGTGGACATATTCCACTCCAAGGTCAGTCTTGATAAATGTTTCTGAGATTTTGGCGACTTCATCAGGGTGGAGTGAGAGCCTCACACGGTTAGGCTTTACCAAGATCTGGTGGTTCCAGCATTTGTTAAGTGGTTGTTTCGCAACTCGCAAGGTTAGAATTATCATCTCGTGATCACTTTGAGTCATCTGTTTTACTACAAATGACAAAGTTGATTGTTGGATCTTTTCTGAGACGAAAAAGTAATCCAAGATAGATTTTTGTTTGAGTCGTCTCCATGTTGGTTCGGCAAGTATGTCGCCGGCAGTATTTCCATTAAGCATTTCAAGATCTCTGGCTTCCATTTCTACCATCCATTTTACGGCCAGGTTATTCGATGCATTAAGAACTTCATTGTTTTTCCGTCTTAAGTCTATACAATTGATATTCAAGTCTCTGCATATGATTATGTTATGTGACTCATTTTTGATCATTAGGTCGTCAATTATTGATGAGACTGTATCTATAAACGGAATTGTGTCGGCCTGAATGTGGTTCCAGTATAGATTCAGTAGATGGAAATGAATTATATTGTCTGGTTTAGGACCTGCCGAAGCTATTGTTGTTACTTGAATAAATGGCGACAGATTTGCAGTGTTTATAATACGGCATCCAGAACTTTTTTTGACTAGTGTCAGCAGGCCTGCCATGGGTCTTCCTCTGGTTTTTTTGGAGGCCGGATTAAATGCCACTTCATAGGTGTCCACGGTCGGACAGGTAGTTAGCCATGTTTCCTGGAGGCAGACCACGTCAAGCTCATCCGACCAGGGATCTTCAAGGAGGTGGGAGAAGCCCCTGGTGTTCCAGGATCCAATCCTGAACTCCAGTTGCTCCTCTACCACATGGCATTATCTTCTTGAGGGTCTGCATAGTGCTTCTGGCAGCCAGGACCAGTCTTTTTGATTAGTGCTTGAGTTTTTAAGGGTTTTTGAGTCACCACAACTTTGTTCAGTGGCACCAGTACCTTTAATAGTGATCTTGATGTTGTCGTCTTTTGAGAGTTTTCCTAAAGCATTCCCAGTGAAGCTACAGGATGATTGCATTTTCTTGTTATCGGGTCCAAGGTGTAGTTCACTCTCACTAAGTATTTCTAAGTTGTGGAACGAAGTGATTTCGGAGTCTCTATTTACAGAAGACAGTTCTTGATGTACATTGTCCGGTTTAAATTTGTGAGTTTCTGTCGAGTAATCCGTTTTGGCATTCTCAGACACTTCTGAAATGTCGTAGCCCATGGACATGAGTGCGGATGCAGCATCCGTGACAATATTCAGGACAATTCTGGATCTAAAATGGAGGATGACTATAATTTTGATCCTCGTTCTTAAATTCTACGGTCTTGATGTCGTCGGAACGAATCGTTCTAAGAGATGGCACGTGCTGGAATAGGCATAGAACGTTTGTTCGATTTAAGATGAGATTGTCGCTATGTTCAATGCGTTCCAACCGGGCTTTGTGGAGTGATAAGCCTTTTTCGCTGCGTCCTTTGTCCATCCTGTTTATTTGACGCCATTCATTTAGGTGTAAGCCATGAGCTAAGTCCTTGGTCTCATGTTGGGCCAGTCTTGATCTAATTTTATTCTCTTTGTTAGGATCAGGCCCATCATAGATTTCTCCTTTTGGGGCGCCATAATTTCTTAGGCCCTCTTCCAGGTCTAGAGCCCTTTTCGTCATCGGTTTAGAAGTTGGCTGCAAATGCACAAGGGCTTTTCATCTGTCCTCCAAGGTTTTGAAAGTAGGACTCACAGGGACGACCTTTTGCATCTCCTGTACAGTGGACGTTTCAGGTAAAGTACATATCCTTGAGGCTCCAGTTGGTAGTTGGGTGATTTCCAGATCATATTCATCGTTTGTTTTTTTTTGTAATTCAGGAACAACCGCCTGGACGTCTACTTCCGTGTCAGCAGCTAAGACCTCGGAATCCAGGTCCTCATACACAGAGAGATTAGTGAGGTCAATAGAAGTTTCATCTGCAGGTTCAGAAGGCAATATCGGAATCTTACTCTTTACAGTTGCACTGTCAATGGGAAGATCTTTTTTAGGTGCAGGACCTCGTTCATCTGTGAGAGTATTGTTAACAGTGACGTTGACAGTTTTTAGGTTCCGGAGAAATTTTCTTGAGCTATTTCCAAGTCTCTGGTTTTTAGTTTTTTGATTTTTTTGTCTGTGCTGATTTGGAGGCCCTTGGGCCTGATTTCTGAGATGTGGTTCCTTTAAATATGTCAAATATTTGACTTTTTGGCTCGTCTGTTTGTGGAATTGAGGATACCCCGGACACGCTAGGGACACCCGTGTCTGATGTAGATGCTGATGTCGAGGGTGTTTGTGGGTCCAGCGTCGCAGGGTTGGATGAGCTCTTGCTACTTTCCAAGACACTGGCAAAGTCTATTTGTTGGAGTACGTCGTCGGTCGATTTTTTTTGACCGAGGGCAGGGGCCTCCAGCAAGAATTTTGTGATGTCAGGTGTTGGGCCCTGATTACACCAGATTGCAGGTGCTGAGTCGATCAAACTCCCTGTGGAGCTGGTCGGTTTGTTTGGGACTAAACAGTCAGCGTTGGGTGCTGTTGTTTTTAGAACTTCTGTTGGCTCGCCAGAGAACTTTGTAGTTCCCAGGGCTTCTATAGTGATTTGCGGCCTCCGAGCTCCAGTATCCTTATAAAGATTGCTGGCAGATATAGAGACAGGGGGGTCAATGGACAATTGCCCATTGCAGTTTTTAAGGTGGCCTTGGGGCTCCAGTCTCGCTTGTAGGTTCGTGTCCTGATGTAAGACCTGTTGATGTTTGAGCGCGCTTAGTGCTTCTTTGGCGATCTCAGCCAGGAGTTTTCTGTCCAGTTTGTTGTTTTCTTTCTGATCTATTAGAGTTTGCAGGGCTGCGGTTGTTTTGGCTTTAACAGTCTCGTTTTCCCTTATTTCAGTGTTCAAATCTTTTTCGATGTTAATTAGTTTCGAGTTCATAAGCGCCACTAACGTTGACAGGTCCTTCACATTATCATTTAATTGCTCATAAAGCTTTAGAAAGGGGGCAATCGAAATTCCAGTAGAAGACATTAATACTGATTGAAGATCTTTTATGCAGGTCGCGTCGAGCCTAACGTTTGAGCAGCAAGCTTTTTTGTGTGGTTGAGCTTTAGATCTTCTGACTTTTGGATAGTCACGTTCTATGAGTGAAGAAACAGAAGAGGGGGTCTCAGACGAGGACGAACTGGAAGGGGAAGAATCGCTTGCCACACCATTTTGTGTACTCGTGTGTTTTACACTTCTAGAGTTAATTGGTCGCGTTTGCAAAGTGTCGTACCTTTGAGGGGCCCGTGCTTGAGAGCAAGATAGGCTGGGTGAAGCCGGACACACAGATTTTTCCTGGTGAGGCGGTGTGTTACTCAAAGTGAGCGTCTGGTTTTGGTATAGGGTGGTCCTGTTTACCCCTAATTGTGCATCATTAGTGGGCACTGAGGGTCTCCACTGTTTTTCTCGACCTGCTGGAGGGCTGACTCTTCTAGTTGCGAGATTGCGGTCTCGATTTATTTGTGAAATTCCCTGTAGGATTTTATTTACCACCTCTAGTGAGTCTCTCCTGTTGTTCATGGGTGCCGGAGAGGCGTGTCCTTCATGTGGTGTGCTTAAGGGGTGTAGTGGCGTGGCCAGGGGACAAAATACATCTTCTATTTCAGAGGTTTTCTCAGCATTGCTAAGCTCTAAGTCAGTTTGAGCACAAGCTTTCGAAGCTGCTTTGAAGGGCGCACAGTGTGAGGGGCACATTCGTGATTCAAAAGTCTCTGACCGATTTAGGTCTAGTCTGCCCTTGATTTTATCAGTATTTCCGCAGTTTTTCACTGCATGGGCATGCCAAGCTAGTACCATTAGTTTAGGCAAGGAAGCTGTAGGAAGGTTTCCGGCATGATGCAATATAGAGGGTGGTGAGTAAAGTATATTCAAACTAGTACAGGGAGCACTGGGAGTGGACACAGCTTCCCGCTCCATGCCACGCACGTCCGACACAGGTGCGGACACACGGGACTCCGCTCCAGACTCCACTCCCCCCCAGCGCCCGCCGCCGAGTCAAACGCAGACACCTCCAGAGCAGAGGCAGGGGCAGAGGTAGGCGAACAGCAACGGGGAGCAACCCCGTCCTCGTCCACAGATCCGGCCACAGGGCCGCACCCATCAGGAGCGACCCCGACAGCCCCCACAGCCCCCCGACTAGGGCGGTCCTGAGTTTTCTACCGTGTTCTCGGCCGTGAAGCAGTCTTCGTAACCGCCGGCCTCCTTCCTCTCACCCCCCCCCCCTTCTCTGGACACGGTAGCAACACTCGCAATGAGGGGTCTTTGGTACCCTCCACAGAATTGCGTAGTGGAGAGCAAGGGAGAGGGGTGGGCAGGGTACCAGGCGATGAGGAATGCTTTGGGTGAGGGTGGGCACACAAAAGCATGTCTGCAGATGAAGGCTTGGAAACCAGTGATGAAGTTAGAGGCTGGAGGGCGTTTTTCTTCGCCGTGTGGTTCTTGGAACACGGCTGACTCGACTGAATCGAAAGTAAGCCTGCATCCGAGTGAACTCCAATGGGACACGCATGGATGTCTTTTGCAGGTTTCGTGACAGTGTCATTAAGAAGAGTTAGTTTAGTACTTACACGAGATGTGGCCAATACTTCAGTGTAGCTGTGAACCGCCACGGAATTCCCGCGCCGCCGCTGTAGTCTAGTGTGTGGCGGGGAGGGCAGACGGTTGATGTAAGCTTTCCCACGGTGGCAGGACAAAGTTTCCTCCATCGATAAGGAGCTACCTGCCCCCTCACCCTCACCTCCACACCAGAACACCAAAACACACTGCGCACACCGCGCGCTCCGCGTGTGTTGGGGGTTTTAAACTACTTCCTCCTGGAAGCAGTAGCAGTGATGGTAGACCGACTCCAGGTAACAGGTAAGGCAGCAAAAGAAAGCCTGGGCAGTCTCAGGCTCACCAAAACACACTGCGCACACCGCGCGCTCCGCGTGTGTTGGGGGTTTTAAACTACTTCCTCCTGGAAGCAGTAGCAGTGATGGTAGACCGACTCCAGGTAACAGGTAAGGCAGCAAAAGAAAGCCTGGGCAGTCTCAGGCTCACCAAAACACACTGCGCACACCGCGCGCTCCGCGTGTGTTGGGGGTTTTAAACTACTTCCTCCTGGAAGCAGTAGCAGTGATGGTAGACAGACTCCAGGTAACAGGTAAGGCAGCAAAAGAAAGAGCCTGGGCAGTCTCAGGCTCACCAAAACACACTGCGCACACTGCGATACATTTTATCCAGTAGAAGGGCATCCAGGGGAGGTGAGCTTTTAGAGGGGAGGGTTTATCTGTCAAAGCATTAGAGGGGGGGTGGAGGATGAATAAATTGAGTCAGTAGCACTTTGTAACTATCTGCTCAGGCATTGGAGTTACTCCATCCCTGGAACAGCAGGTATAATGACCCATCAAGCTCCCTGCAGATATGTATAACTATTCCAAATTAACACAGGTTTGAACGAGGGGTGGAAGAGAGGACCGTGGAGAAGACATTACCTCCTGCTGCACCACTGCCCCTACCACGGCTGTGGAACACCTATGGTTTGGTTAGGTCAACCAACCACAGCTCCAGTGGGAAAAAGAGAAAAAGGATCAAAATGAACAGCTTTTGGATGAGGAAGCAGGTGGCTACTGAAAGGCTGAGCCCAGAAATGCTATTGCGGCCAAACCAGCATGACCAGGACCTTCATTTGACCACATGGGGCAGACCTGGATGCCTGTAGCAACAAGTGTTTCCTGAGCACCATCCTCAAGATAACGGAACAAACAATCAGCAGTGTTATTGCCATACGACACCAATTTGGTGAACCCTGCCTTCATCTCATGCATGCCAATTTTCCAGATACCACAAAAATGACTTTCAACGGGGTAGAAGTATATTTAACCTGAGCAGTCGTTTTGACAGCTTATAGAGCCAGAGTGCCATTTATCAAGACCTTGCATCCCAGTGTATGAACATTTTTGCTTTCTCTGCATGATGGTTAACAAGGGAAAAGTAGTTGCCTTGAACCCTGCAGTGGTGGCCTGGACCTTCAGGCTTTCCAGGGTGGGTTGTGGAAACAAGCCACAGATCCATGGGGTAGGGCTTTGCTTTTTTGCACAGTCTCGGATGCATGGCAGGAGCGGATGTAGGCTTGAGTCAAATCACCTTGAAAGGATCAGCATTGGCAACGCTGAACATAAGTGTTTTCTTAGGAGGGCCTTGTTAGGCAGAATCCTATGCAGTGCCCTTAGGCACCACTGCACAGAGTTAAGACTACAAGTGGTAATACAAGTTCACCTTTGGTACAAGCCTGTACTACACTGTTAAAGTGGTAGCAGTAGCGGGGCAGCCAGACTTATCTCAAGAGCAAATGAGGAGTAGTAGAGATTACACAAAGGACTACAATTACTGTGACTCAGGCAGACACTGACTCAAGGTTTTTGGTTAAAAAGTAAAAGTACATTTATTTTAAACCATCTGTTTGTAAAACACTTCACTTCTATTAATGTAAAAACCACACTTCAACTACACTACACACAACCAATTCCCCTTGTGTGCAGCACAACTCAAGGTAAGTACATTATGATTTGACAGACCGGTGTTATGAAACAAAAGACATTACCAGGAATAAATATGCGATCACTTTTTGACAGTAATGACAGTTCGGTCTTACTAAAGGTCCGCGTATCCGCGGGAAGAAATGTTACCGGGGTAAAAACACACTTAACACCATAGTTACCACAAGAGAGTTGGGGGCAAAAATCATAGGCAATACTTTTGTCATGGCAGACAGAATCGGAGAACACTTTCTAACCCAAAGATAAAAGTCAATAGGCCTGCGCCAGTGTTAGGTGGAACAGGGTTCCTGTTGTCGAGGATCACACAGTCAGATAGTTCACGATTCAAGGTTGCCAAGAGTACTTCGATATTGTCAGAAGAGGAGGCAAAAGTTATAAGAGGGAAGGAAGAAAAGGACAAGCCTTTAGTGAGGAGAAAAGGGTTCACCCTAGTTCCTCAAAGTCGGACACAGTACCTTATTCCTTGCAGAAGCTGGTGCCACGGTAGTTGTTCTTGGTAGTTTCCTGCAGACTCACGGTTCCTGGAGCTTCAGTCGTGGTGACAAGAAGGACGACGTCTGGAGCGATCTGCACTACCCATGGATGAGGCCAGCAGCAGCGACGGTGAATAAAATGTGCGCTCCTTTAAAACAGGAGAGGCTCTTCAGATGGCTATCCGGACCACTACAGCAGTGTGCAGCGATTTCGACCACGAAGGGGATCCTCTGGCTGTGGAAGATGAGCTGGTTGACCCCACCAGGCTCAAGGGAAGAAGACTCTGGACTGGATCTTCTCTGGTCGTTGAAGGGTAGATAGCTCAGGACTGCAGCAGGACATCACTGGGACTCGGGGTTGCAGCAGCCGTCTTCTTCTCCGCTTCTCTTCGGTTCCTTGCAGTTCCAGTGGCGACTGACTTCCAGCTCAAGAGTCCTGCCTTTTATGCGAAAATCCCCCTTTCACACAGCCTGGCTGTCAATCACCCAGCAGGGGGTTGTCCGGCCCGGACAACCACCTCAGCCAATCATGACAAAGTGCGACTCGGGTCTCCATGGAGACCCTGTGCAGGGGGTGACTACAACCCACCCTCACATTCAGCCCACCTAGACACCCAGGTGCCAAGAGGAGGGCTTCTGCAGAAGCCTGCCAAAAGGCGGTGAACAAAGATGGCAAACCTGGTTTGCCGCACAAAGTAACACACAAGAAGGACTTTAACAAAAAGAAATGGTGACTAAACCCAACCGCAGCCGAAATAAAAAGTATATGGGCAAGCGGGTTTAAGTTCGGGGCTACCACAATAGCCTGGAACAATACCACGTTTATGTAATATAATTGCGTAGAAAAGTTAGGGTAGATACCACTGACACCAGCCAAGTCTAAATGTTGAAAGAGCAAAACAAAGCTCAGAGAGGCACAGACAAAAAAGGGGTAGGAGTTGACCCTTTCCAATACTCCATTGTAAGATGGGGTGTAGTGGGTCTGTAGTTTTAAAGTGACTATATAAAGTTAATGGCAATTGTACATGTTTCTGGGGGACAGTAGTCAGCCCCAGAAAAATGGAGTCAGTGGGAAGTCTAAAAGACAACCATGTGTCACTGCACTGAAGGTGCTGTGTAACACTCAAAAAGTGGGGCTCCTGGAGTGGTGTAGCTCCAGAGCCCAAGATCACACAAACAATAGAAATACACATGGCAAAACACATGTAAGAGTGGGGAAAAAGGCTCACACTCTTACCAGGTGGAAAAAAATAAACCCCAGAAATCCAGCAAAGCTGCTGAGGGACTCACTAGGTGAGTGAAATTAACCATAATTGAGAATTATCCCTAACAGGCCTTGCTCCAGAATGTTTGTTAGGTCATAGAGGAGCTTAGAGATTGACAAAGCAGTCGGTGAAAGTACTCTGGTAATTTGGCAATGGAGATGCACATAAAGAATACTTTTTTAAACACATTTTTTTTTTATTAGCTAGATTTAGCCTTTAAAAAAGATAAAACAAGATTACTTATCATTTCAGCGATTCCACATTCTACATTCCATTTGTGCGTACGAGATTTCAAATCTCGAGCATTGACCAATCGCTCATCCCAGCATTAGTTTGAAGTTTTGTTTATTTGTAAAGCGCACCAGGCCCATGGGCAACCGGGCAAATACTCTTAAATACAGGTTACACAAAGTATATACACGGCCAGATTTACTGGTAGTACATGAATACAGAATACAAGTTATGAGCGAAACAGTAAGGCATATTTACACAGATAAGATATAATACAGGTAGGGGTCCGCCTAGTGAGGGGACCTTATGCTTTCTGGGTGAACAGCCAAGCTTTAGCACTGTTCTTGAACATTGGGAACAAAGGTTCAGTTCTTATGTGGGTTGGCAGAGTGTTCCACAGTTTGGAAGCTAGGACAGGGAAGCTCACGCCACCCGCTTTTTGGAGTTTGAATCTCGGCAAGGTAAGGCTATGAATTTGGGCAGATCTGGTGGGACGGGAAGAGGAGTGAAATGCAAGACGCGATGTGAGGTAAGGTGGGGCATCGTTGTTCAAGCATTTGTGTGTCAAAGCTAGCGTTTTCAGGGCAATTCTTTGTTTTACCGGGAGCCAGCGTAGGTCAGATCTAACTGTAGAGATATGGGATCGCCTAGGGATATTGAGAGCTGCCCTTATGGCATTATTTTGGATAGTTTTGAGTTTATTAAGGTTGGACTGACTAGTCCCTAGGTAGAGGGCACTACAGTAGTCTATTTTGGACATGATGAGGGTTCTGGCCAATGTAGTGCAGTTGTTAGTGTTCAGAAATGGTCTGCAGGCGGTGATAAGTTTACATGTGTAGGCGGAGGCCGACCTAACAGCATTTGTTTGTCTGTTCAGGGAGAGGGTGGAGTCCAGATAAACGCCTAATGTTTTGGTGTCTTTGGAGACCTTGATGGTGTTGCCGTCAATCGTGAAGGATTTATAGGCTTGGTTGAGTTTATTAAGACGATAGGTAGATCCTAGTAGTAAGAGCTCCGTCTTATCGTCGTTGAGGCAGAGTTCATGTTGAGCCATCCAGGCTTTAATGACCGAGTAGACATCATTCAAGGCTATGGTATCAGCTGTATAGTCACCAGTAATGGGAATGAGTATCTGGGTGTCATCCGCGTAGTTAGTGTAGGACACACCCAGGTAGTCAAGCACATTGAAGAGGGGCTTGGTGAATACATTATACAGTGTAGGCGATACACAAGAGCCTTGAGGGACGCCGCAGAGAATGGGGAGGGGTCTGCCGATACTGAGGATGAGAATACCCGCATAGATCTGTTGCTGAGGAACGAGTGGATCCAGGGATTAGCAGAGTCAGAGAAGTAGGCAGCGGATTTGAGATGTTGGCAGAGTATTTGGTGGTTGACCAAATCGAGTGCCGCAGATAGATCGAGAAGAAGGAGTAACGCAAGCTTCCCGTTGTCTTTTAGTGTCTCCATCTGGGTTTTCAGGTCAATCAGGGCTGATTTGGTGCCGTGTTTGGGGCGGAAGCCTGATTGTCTTAGACCCAGGAGTTTGTTAGACTCAAGGTAGTCTTGGATCTGCAGGTAAGCTGCGCGATCAAGAATCTTGAGCAGGAATGGGACCGTGGTGATAGGTCTGAAATTAGTTGGGATGTTAGGCTCAAGTGATGTTTTTTTTGAGTAGTGGGATTACCCACGCATCCTTGAGGTTGTCAGGGACTATACCCGTTTTGAAGGAGGCATTTATGAAAGATGTGATGAATGGCGCAAGGTGGTGCGTGGCTTCCTTAATAATAGGAGCTGGGCAGGGGTCACCTTGGCAGTTGGACGGTTTGAGGTTGTTTATGATTCCTTCCACTTCAGGGATGGAAAGAGGGGAGAAGGCGAATGGTTTAGCGGATAGGTTGGCGTGTTGTTGGGAGCTAGTTGTGGATGTGAACAGTGGTTGGTCCAACTGTAGTGACTTTTGTTTATTTCTGATTTTAGTTTGAAGGGTGGCAATTTTACCCAGGAGTGCTATCTGGATGTTAGTGCACCAGTTGCTATCTTTGGGACAGGAGTCAGGGGGGGCTACAGGTGACTCAAGTTCCTTGAGAATTTTGAATAATTCCTTGGTGTGAATTTGTGCTGATGCAATACGGTTATTGTATGAGTCTTTTTTGGCCTGGAGAAGAGCTTCTTTATAGTTAAGGATGGCTAATAGGAGGCTGTCCTTGTGTGTGTCAGAGGTGTGGCTTTTCCAGCGTGACTCTGCATTACATTTCTCTTTGCATAGCACTCTGAGCTGTGGTATGAACCACGAGTTAAGGTGCGCATGTTGTTTGGGTCTTCTAAGTTTCAGTGGGGTGATGGAGTCTATGGCTGTGAGAACTGAATTGTTGTAGATGTTGGCTAAGGTAATGGGGTCAGGGCAGGAGTCAGTGACATTATTGAGAGTGGGGAGGATGAGAGGGAATAGCTTTTCTGTGGTTATGTTCTTTTTATTTCTGGTGAGGGTGGCTGGGGCGACAGGAGGCGTTGGTAGTGAGGCCGCTTCAATACTGAAGGTGATGATGTGGTGATCCGACCAGACGCAAGGAACGCTGGATAGTAGGCGGAGGTTGCAGTTGGTGTCGCTGAGCCAGTCTAAGGCTCGCCCTTTATTGTGGGTAGGTTCTTGTATGTGGTGAGAGAAACCTAGTTCTGTTAAGGTGTTGGCAAGATCAAGTGCCGCCGGGTCATTAGGGTCTTGGTAACCTAAATTGCACTAAAACATCATGCTCCTTCTTGGTCTTTAGTCCTGATTTGCCCCACTTTGAGCTTTATCAGAAGCACACTCCCCAACTTCTATGTTATTACACCAACAGTTTTTCCAGCAAATTCAGAAATCGGATTAGTGCATAGTTTAGGTGCCTCTCTCTGCAATCAAATAGTGCTTGCCACCACTCCTCCACACTTGGGGTTGGATATTTTGCTAGCTGAGGCCCCAGAGTCTGTGATCTTTGCGGGAGCAGGCTCTTGCAGAAAGTGTCAGGTGTTTTAAGGTTTCTTTCTCTTGTTTACAGAATCTACACTCAGTAGTAGTAGTGGCTTCTGATTTTCGTAGTTCACTTAGCCACTCCTTGGTTTTGAGGGCATTTAAACGGAATTTTATAAAGAAGAGTCTACTGCTGTTGTCTGGATACATTTCGATGTGATTCTGCAGTGTGTTCCAAGTGTCTGGGTTCTTCCGGAACATCCTTCATCAGAATTTTAGAATTTCTGTGGGTCCCGGTCAAAATCCAGTCTAATCTCCAGACTTTAGTTTTTGCCAAATTTGGATTATCGTGTAGTGTTTTTAGATCTATGTCATAAAACTCCAAGATTTCTTCACATCGTTTATGCCAGAGTGTCAAAGCACGCAGGATTTCCTTTGCCGGAGTTATGCAGTATTTCAAACTGCACCGCCACTTTCTCTACGATCACCTTCCGAAACAGACTTAGAAGATTCCAGCTGACACGTGCATTGATTGAAATTAGATTTAGTTAATGTCTGATGCAGGCAGTAGAAGTTCCTTTCGGGAGTTGCAAGACTCTTACCCAGAAGATGTTCTCTAGGGTTGACCATACATCAGAAGAGCATCCAAATGCATTTTCCGCGCCAAATATTAGAGCCGGTACTACCTTTTGGCAATAGAAATTCCTTACTGGTTTCATGGAAAATTTTCCATACTTCTTGTGTAGGACACTGGCTTGGCATGCAAATTGACGACATTTTGTTTTGGTAACTTCTACCCAAGGGCTGTCATTTAGATTTGCGTTGATTTGCATGCCCAGGTATCTTGTGTTTGACACGTTACTGAGGCATTCCTTCCTCAAGTACCATTTGGTTTTTTTCTGCTTTAAAGTTTTCAGGTTTTGCAGGGTCAAGACCTCACACTTTGTTGTTAAGCTGTAGGCCATTTGCTCTTACATACCATTGCACAGCGTCCATCTTTCGCTGCAGGCCTATTGGTGTAGTGTCCAGTAAAGTTAAGTCGTCTGTGTAAAGCATCCACCTTAGTTGGGATCCGTTTATTCTTGGCGGGAAAGATCGAGCGCCGTTAATGGATCTTCCAATGTCAGATAGAAAAAGATTAAATATGCATGCGGCCAGTGGGCAGCCCTGCTTTACGCCACAATAGGTATTAAATGCCTCAGACCAGGTGCCCTTTTGGTCTAGACGGACTTTAATGCTAGTTCCGGTATGGAGTTCTTGGATAGGTGCCAAAAGATTTTCTGGGCACTCCCACATCTTCAGTTTGTCCCATAATAGTTCTCGATCTATACTATCGAAGGCGTGAAATCTATTAGGGCTAGATACACTTTGGTACCAGTCCTTATAGATTCCATCTTGAGTAGATTTATCAGGAGGAGATTCAGCCTGCAGCCTACACCCTTGACAAAACCCATCTGCCGTGGATCCATGTTCTTTGATTTGGCTGCCCATTTGACTAGTTGTTGCTGTAAAACAGTCGCATAGGCTTTCCCCAGCACATCAAGGAGTGCTATGGGGCGATAGTTTTTGGGGTCGGCGCGATTACCTTTCTTAAAGATAGGAATAATAATTGCGCTTTTCCATGATTTAGGGGTTTTACAGGTTGCCGATATCCTCTTGAACAAGGTGTAACATAACTCCGTCCATAGTTCCGGGTTCTGTTTGATGGTATGGTTCGTTAGCAACATGCTTTATTGGTCGGGCAGACCCCTACAGTTGGGGTAAAATTCCTGGCAACGAAGCAATGAGCACTTTTTATGGTGGCTGAAGAACTCGGCTCCTGCTCTGTCGATTTTGAGTTAGTCTCCATTCTTATTGGTACACAGTAGCAGATTTCTTAACTTTGAGGAGGTTTAGAGCTTCTCTAGTGATATCGGCTAACATCTTCTTCTCCAGCCCGTTGATTTTTCTTTGATCCGTCATTGAATTTAGGGTGGCCTCAATTCTCTTATTAGATTCCCGTTGTAGCTGGTTGGTTAATGTAAATTCCATATCCATGCCTACCAGTTTTGAATTTATCAACGCAACCAGGGTGGTTAGGTCTTTAAGATTCCCATCCACTTGCTCATATAATTTTAAGAATGCTGCAATTGAGATGGCAAGCGATGACATGACCAGTGGTTGGATCGCTCTCATTAAGCAACCTACCAGCTCCGAGCTGTTCTCCTTAGTCTTGCGTTGTGTTCTTAGATATTGTCGAGTTTTAGAGCGCCTTGAGTGGGTAAAGGTATGTTCCGAGCCGGACGAATCAGAGGACGAGGATGATGCGGTATTAATCCTTCTTGTATTGGAATCACCTCTCAACTATAGATGAAGTAATAGATCGCCTTGTAGGTGCATCCATTGTTTGCCGGCCTTTCCTCTGCGAGCACAGCAGAGTGGGTGACACACTATGTTCAATGCGCCTTCGTTTTCCGTAGGCATTTTTTCCACTTAGATAATGGTGATGCACAAAGTGCCTTCTTCATTGCGTCTGCAATGTTTTCGATTGCCATTTTAGCACATGTTTTATGACCCGCGGCAGCTGCGTTATCTTTAAAAACGTTGCTGCGTGCTTTGTTTATCAGAGTGATGTCATTCAGTATTTTATTTACTACATCTAAGGAATTTCTTCTATTTGGTCCATTAGAGGTAGATTCTGTACTGCATAAGGTCACTATTGCAGAATGGGGAGCATGTGTGAAAACTTCATGATCATTTTGTGTGGCCTCGCTGGGGGGTTGGGGGGACTCCTAAGCAGAGGCGGATTGTCATTATGATCAGTGTCATTGCTTCTTGGGTACATCAATGAGGCAATGTCAGTCATCTCCGCGTTTCTATGAGTCACGTCGCAAAGTTCCTCTTCATGGCGTTCTGTTTCGGGTGTGCTTGTGGCCATCTCTTCACCCACCGTTGATCGTTTTTGTGCAATCGACGGGGTGGTCTCTCTGGATTTGGGCGAGGAACTCCTAGAGGCCTCACTCTGTGGGGCCGGGTACGTCGTGTTTTGCAATTCGTCACCTACAGTTGCACCACTTCCTGGTGTGAGGGAGGGTCTGCAAGGAGGGCCAGAGAGTTCCGGTTCGCACTCACCAATGCTAGCACTCACACAACAGCAAGTAGGAGCTCCATCTCGGCCTTCTTCCAGGTTTTAGGTTCTAGGCATAGGGCTACGGGACAGCTCGCAGATCGAGCGTGCGATTGCCCAAAAACCATGTGGCTGATGCGTGGGATCGGACCCACCTCCTTTGCATTGATGTACTGATCATTAGTTTCAATTCTTTCCACACTTTGGCCTTGTAATGAGTCGCCAACCAGGACCATGCTAACAGTGTTTGTCCGCCCCGCTGGGTCAGAGATGGGGTTGGTCGAATGGGTAGATTTGTTTTTATTTGCAGTTACTAAAGATTTCCATCGCTGCAGTTGTCTAGTCTGTGGATGAATTTGAGCATCGCCGTCAGGTATATCAGGAGGCGATGGCTTGCATCGTAGTGTTTGTTCCAGATGCTGTTTCCCCTGTAAGGCAGACACCCCGCACCTAAGGTTTTAAGGCAGGGGAGGGGAAGGGGACAGAGGAAGCTGCAGGGTGCGAAGTGGTATAATTGTACAAATTGTACAGGGCAATTTTATGGATATTCGGGACCCCCTGCTATCTTCAAATTGTAGGAACCAGTGGGATCAAAGGAGTCAAACTCACGCAGTCTACCAAGGTCAGGTTTACAACAACTTTTGTTGTTAGCAAGGAGTGTTGTACTTTTCTTCACTTATTCCCCTTATCAGGGCTTTAGCCGCTCAGCTCAGCTTTCTTGTACGATCCGTTCAGGACTGGTACGGGCGCCCCAAACTCTCAAGCGAGTCTGCCTTGGATTTCAGACACCCGGCAGCCGTCCACGCCTAACAGCCAAACAGTGCCAGCCCTTTTCACTTCCAGGGCTTCTCGCCGCAAGGGCCGTGGGCTGGCTCCTTTGTAGGGGCACGCACACTACGTGTGCAGTCAGCTGATCAGGGGATTCTCGGAAGAATTAAAGGAGCCGCTCCTCCACGCTCTTCGATGCAGGAAAAGTTCCAAGTTGAAAGTAGTTTCACTCGATTCCACGGAGCACAAGCAGTGTGCAGCCAAACAGTGCCATCCCTTTTCACTTCCAGGGCTGCATTTGGATAACAGATTCTTGTTGTTCTTCAAAATGCAGGCAAGTTCCACAAATCGATACGTAGGGGAGGGCAAGCACTCGCTCATCAGACCCGATCTATTCTCCGTTTATCCCGATGGCTCGGTATACAATAGACCATAACTATAATGGGGAGCTTGTCCTCCAACGTGCAGGAAACATGGCCTGCTTTATCACAAAAAGATATCGATTAGCAAGCCTTGACTCCACAGGACACATTTCACTATATGTAGGCTGAGGGCTGCATTAATTAGATTAATTTGGTGTCCAGTCTGCTGGCTTTATGTCAAGTCAGTGGCCAAGGCAGTGGAGGTTTCATCCTGTTCCATAGAACACTTCGGAAATGTCCTGAACCCCTGCAGACTTCATGAGATCCAAGGCCAATGGGATGGGAGCAAAACCAAAGATTTAACCCATATTTGCTATGAACTGAGATCTTGAAGACGGAGCAAACTCCAGAGAATACAACTGCACTGAAGCAGAGGAACCGGAGGGAAGACATCTCCGTACTTTGAGCTCACAGGCATGCAGCTATGGGCTGGAGAGGTGCCTCTGCCAGCCTCAGAATGCCCAGGTTGTCCCAGCTCCACCACAGTGCCAAGACAAAAACAACTAGAGCCTGTCACGCTTTTGAAAAAGTCCTGTCACTGGTCTGGTTTGGAGTACCTGTACCAACGCAGAGGAAGTGTCCCTCGAGTAGCTGTCGCTTCTCGGAGCGGCAAAGAAGAGAGGGACTTATTTCAGCGGTTTGTTTTTGTCTCATCACCGTCACGAGAGCGCGACGCCTCCGGTCCCTTGTCAACCTGGGTTCTTGGAACTAGCAGGCTTAAAGGCATATCTGTCAGCTTTCACTGCTATTGTGGAGGGCGGTGTAGAGCATGCTGGAACATTCCCTAAAGTCTCTTGGGTGCATGTAATGAAGCAGTTCTCAGACCTCTGTGTCACGATCGGTACCAAGAGCATCACAAATATGCAGAAGAAAAGGTTACAAGTATTGACTTCTGTGCTCCTAGTTGGTAGTCCCCTTTCAGCCATATTTATGGGTGTCCATCCAAGGGGTATTACCAGAGCTCTTTTGCACCACATAAAGGCATAATTCCTTTAACTGTTTTGCTCGGTAAGGCTCAGCAGCACGGGATGGCCGGTTGATCCCACCCAACGTCAACACCTGTCAGTTCTCTGTATCGAAGGGACTGAATGCTCTGCATAGCGCATTGTTACTTCTTCGCATGCATTTTCTTTTTCCACCAATGTCTTTCTTCAAGTCGGTGCTCAGCAACATTCATTGGTTATTTTAGGACTCGTGTAACAGGTTGCGCATCTTTTCCTCCTGTCAAAGGCATTATGTGGCAGCATGTTCCCACAGGCTTTGTCTGGAGTTCCAAGGCTCAGCGCACACGAGGAAGGGCTGTGCTTCATGCCATGCCTTTTGACCACACAAGTTTTGAAAGTTAGGCTGTTGACGTGAATTTTTCCACAGGACTCCGCTGAAATTGCATCACAGATTTCATCAGCTGCAAGAAGACCCTAGCACAGGTAAGTTCACCTGCATTCAAATAGGAGGGACAACACAAGTCCCCGTCACAGCAAGCCACCGGTATTAGTACAGAGTTACAAAATGTTATCAGTACTTGGATTGAGGACCCCTCGTGGTCTGGTACCGGGCCTGCTAGACCCGAGGTGACGCCTTATCATAAACCTACCAGCAGTTTAAGACATTTCGAAAGCCAGATTGACACTGGATTATACATTTCTAGGATGAGCAAACTGTGAAGAAAGGCATCGATTAGAAGTTCACATTTTCCAATGCTTACTTTAGTGATTCTAAAGAGTGCTTTTTTCTTGGTGTTGAAACCAAAGTATTATGCTAGATCAGTTAACAGTGCTAACAAGGAAAAATTATAAGCTACTCACCGGAGTGAGTAACGTACTCTTAGTCCCCTTTTCTCCATACTGCATGGGCGTCCCTTCGAACAGACAGGAGTCTGACACTTTTTCACCAGGAAAAAACGGTCTTCCCCTTCAAATTTAGAGGAGTGCGCAGAGGTGGGCCCTGGGAACATGCACTGCCCTGACTCCGCCCTCCAGCGCCACAACTCAGTCCCCATCGACAATAGATTAACATTGCCTAATGACACCAGTTTTATTAGGGGGAGGATGTGGGATGTATGGAGGAAAGGGGACCAAGTACTAAGAGTACGTTAGTCATTACGGTGAGCAACTTATAATTACTCTTACGTCCCGTTCCCCTTCTTCCATAGTGCATGGGCAATTACAACTGAGTGTAGTCCCAGGGTGGAGAGGAGACCCTCCTTAAGCAAACAGGTTTCGAAGAACCACCTGTCTAAAAGCTGCGTCTGATCTAGAGCTGG
Organism: Ambystoma mexicanum; assembly: GCF_040938575.1. Lineage (NCBI taxonomy): Eukaryota > Metazoa > Chordata > Amphibia > Caudata > Ambystomatidae > Ambystoma > Ambystoma mexicanum. The sequence continues at coordinate 385,760,397 of NC_090925.1, forward strand.
TATCCAAACAGTAGCGCTTGCAGAAAGCCGAAGGGGTGGCCCATGTGACCGCCCTGCTTATGACTTGCTAGGGGACATGTCGATGGAATGCGATGGCCGTTGCCTTAGCTCTGAATGCATGGACGTGCATGTCGTCCGGAATTGGCTCATGCTGTCCCTCGTAAGCTTCTTTGATGGCTGAGACCATCCAACGGGCTATGGGAGGCCCGATATCCCGGTCTAGATCCACCAAAGGTGATGAAATTGCATCTGACTTGCGGAAGCCCTGGGTCCTGTCCAAGTAGAATTTAAGGGCATGCCTGACATCCAGGCAGTACAGCTTCGTCCCGTACGCCTCCAAGATCTTCTCCTCCTTGCCTAGCAGCGCTGCAGAGGACAACTGAGGCTTGGAGTATAGTGATGCCGCAGCGATCACCGAAGAGTGCAGCTGAGGGTGGGCCGATGGCAAGAGTGTATCCCCCTCCATCTGCCTGTACTTGGGTGTCCAGGCGTCGATTGACCGGTTGGACCAAGTTGGGCTTGAGCCAGCCATTTTTGGCCAAGGCGACTACGTCCTTCTGCATCGGGATTCCTGTCCTCGCTGCGGGATGTAGCGTTTCGGAGAGGTCCCCCTCAGATGGTTGCTGGACCTCGGGTTGAGGAAAGCCCAAGTACTCTGCCAGCCCCGCAAGATGTTCATGGAAGGCCTTGGCTGATGATGGCGCGTCTGGGTCCTCCTCATCTGTGTCCACCTGAGGGTCCGGTTGGACCGGCACTGGTGGAGGGGTGCCGAAGGCTGTGGTGTGGAGACTGGAGCCGGAGGCTGGTACGGAACTGCCTGCACTATCGGTTGGGGGGCCAGAGCGGGCGGTGGAGGCTGAACAGGGGTCAGGGGCACATATCATATATACGATCAGGCAGCCCTTTTTAAGTTGTTGAATAGTAGAGAGACTACAAATTTCTTTAGGTTGGAGTAGCGCTCCGTAGAAAATATCAGGACGGGGCCTTGACATTGCCCGATTACTAACTATATTTTCTGGTGGCACAATTGCGATTCACGACCAACCAGAACCAAATTCATGATATATTGGACAGGAAATGATTGGGATGATTACCCCCTTATTGCAGTGAGTTAGAACTGATGTGGGGACAGGGCGGGGAGGATTAGATCCAGCAGCATAGTTAGGGTGGTTCAACAAGAATGAACCATACTTCTACAAAGTAAGGATTGAAAGAGGTGCATAGCCAAGATAGCTCTCTGATCGCTCCTGAAGCTGGCCTTAATGATAGTGGGGATGTGAAAAGTGCGACACTCGGGATGTTGCGGTTGGGTGTCCCATTTGAAGAGGGACAGTTGTTGACATTCTCAGAATGGAGGGCAAAATTTGAGATGTGTCGGGACAATTTCTGAATTATGCCAGGCTGGCTAAGGGATTGGTGTCACTGTGGAGTTCGGTCTAGGACGAGCCACAAACATCCTCCTTTCTACATTCACTTCTTTATGTGGTTAATTCAAGGTATCCCAAATTTACCAGGGTCTTCTTGATAGGGTTGTACGTGAAATGTTCATCACCGAAATGGACAGGGCCGAAAAGCAGAAAGTGCAAAACTTTGCATTGCAGCGTATGTTTATCTTTTTTTTTTTAACCTTGAAAGTGGAGGACCCTCCCCTGCAACCCTCGAATTCCCACAATGTCGAACAAGGTGAGCGGGGGACACCCGCGCAACAAGGCTCTCTTGTTTGACATTATGGGGATTAGCGATTTTTTCCAATGCTGAATACGTAGAGACATGCATTCTGCATTTTATTTTAGAAATGGTATGCTGCTTCCATTGATAGTACAGTGGTATCAGGCCTTGCGCTAAGAGAAAAGTGTAAGAATGATATGGGGAGCTGCTTAGTGATGTCGAATGGTGCATTGTAGGCATGCAAGTTAAGACGGTGTCCAGATGTGCAAGGTTCAAATTGCTTAGATTTAATATCTAACATACGGAATGTGACCTCTGTACATTTTCACTTGTTTGATATAGAAATTCCACAAAGGTGTCAAAGGTGCTTGCAGGATGGAGCGGACTTCTGGCCCATGGTGCTGGCATGCTCTGTTATTGCTATTTTCTGGCAGAGAGTGATGGATAAAGTCAACAATTTTTGGGCATTTCGACTGGACTCCTAAAGTGCGTTTGTCGGGGTTATTAAAAGGGGTCCGGAAAAAGGAGGCTCATGAAGAAACTTGAATGGTTTCTAGTATTATTGGCTGGCACAAGATTGTCTGTTTCTTGGGTGGTCCAATGGCTCAGAGATGGGTAGCTGCGGAATGTTGGGTACTGCTCTGTTGCCCTAGGAGGGAGGACAAAGGAAATGTGGATCTTGACTGGGGCCTACTTCTGTCTGAACTTTTATTCTCCCTGGAAGATAAAGCCCTATGAAAGACGCATGGAGATTTACTAGACAGTGAAGTTGTTTGGACTCCTGTGTATGTACTGTGTTTTGTCTCAAGATGTATTGTCTTGTCTCAGGTTCGGAGGGGGTGCTGGGATAATGTACACCTACTGGAAATGTTCAGACTCTTGGGGTATTTGTGATCTGTGTATGAAGGATAAAGGGCAACAGAGGCTGGAGGGTACAGTTTATCTTGTGTCGGTGGAAGGGATTAATTGGGAGTTAGTTATGGTGGGGGAGTTATTTGGTTTATATTTGTTTGTACTGTATTTAAAAACAATAAAAAAAATAGAGCCTAAGGGTTCATGGACGGATTTTATGCTCTCATGGCCTTTAGACGACAATATATAGTTTAGGAGGCATGGAGCAGAGGGTGCTTCCGGGATTGCGAAGAGTAATCCCTTCACCGATCATGAGCAGGCAGCATAGAGAAACTAACAATTTTTTCTAGGCATGCAAGCTGTCTGTTCACACTTGGTGCTGGAAGGCACGGCTCATGCGGGTGTGACTTTTGCTGTGCTGCGTGATAGTCCATTGTGTGAAAACAGCATGTAAACTGAGGGGTTTTGGGCTCAGGTAGACTCCCCATACAATGTGCACAACATGACAGAAGGACCGGTGGAACTAAATAACAGAAGGACCAGGGGTGGGGGTACGGTGTAGGACGGGTCAGGATATAGGAATTTGGGCTCAAGAATAAAGGCATACAGCCAACTCGGCTATCAAATCAATTTCTGTAGAAGTGGCAGTTTATTATATAGTATTGTTTGAGGCACACCACTTGTGTGCCTCCCGCAATACTCTGCAACAAGTGATACAAATGTTATTTTGCTTTTATAGGGGCACCAAAGACAAAATAAGCCACTCCAGCACTTACCACAGGTGTGAGAGATGGAACAGAGTTAGTTAGCTGATGATGTTGCGTAAAGGGCAGTGAATAGTATAGTAACAGAAGTGAGAAGTCTTAAATATGGCAAGATAGAGAAAAGCAGGAGAAATCAAAATCATGAAAAAAGGTGAATGCAGAATTTGAATTTGAATTTTTTGGAGCTTTCACAAAAAAATATTCTTTGTAATTTTTCTGAAGCATTGAAACAAAGGTTTGCATGAATTTCCAGACTAAAGTAGCTGTCCTTGAGAAGGATTTGGGGAGTGCTTAAAACTCAAAATATTCCCAATTCAAAAATCTCTCTGGTGATAGAGAATTTCATCTTTCCAGACAAGTGTGTAGTATTGTGTTCTTAGTGTTGCATGCTATTTTGAACATAGTTCTTGCATGCATCACCAGTTATAGCATGGCCAGGATGAAACATGTAGGACAGTTAAAGCAGCAGTATGTGTCAAAGGAGGAAATCACCAGTGTGTGTAATGGCATTATGATGTCTGAGGCAAGAAGTAGTTTCTGACTAATTTTGAAGAAAATGTATAACAAAGAACATTAATGAGGAGAGGGGATATATACTTACAAGAAACTCATCTCTAATAAAATACTTGGCCCTTGTGACTCGGGGATCCTCATTAGGTTCAGGTGTTGCTAGTTAAAGGGAAAGAAAGCAATATGAATTGAAATACAAAAATGGCACAATTAGTAATCCGTTAAATAAAGTATTGCAAGTTGTTCTCACTAGAGTCATGGTCACACAAAATTGTACAATAGTAATCTCAGAATGCACCGGAGTACCTATAGTTTATGGACACAACCTTTCACTTTCTGCATGCTCATCTTCGCTGCTTTTATCATGGTTTATCACAGTTGTTCCTCAAAAACATCTCCTGGAATACCTGGTTGCCTTCTTTGTTTGCTTCACCTTCATCTAAACCATCCCCCCTTTTTTTTTTTTAACACTTTTCTGCTTTGCTTTTCAATGCACTATCCTTTCACCAAATCTCCTATTCACATTTAGCTCATCGTTGAGTTCTCTTACCTTCTTCAGCTTCACATTTTCTCCAATATCATCTTTAGTCTTATCTTCTTGCCATTGAATTGTGGTTTTATGCCAGTTTAGCAACCATTGAAAGACTAGATGTAGTCTGTCAATTTTCTACATGCTTTTTTTTAATCTTTCCTCCACTATCTTGGAGTTAACCTTTCATTTATATACGGTTTGTTCATTTGTTCTTGCTTTTGATTCTCCATGTATGTGGGTACTGTTGAAACCTGTCTCTTCCTGTATTCAGTCACCAGCTTGATAACTATGTTTGTTCTCCAAAATTCTTTCATTTACAGAGCTGCACAATTTTACTACATTTTCTTTGTATCACCATTGAAATCAAGCTATGGGTTTAGTCTTTGCTTTTTCAATCTCACTCTCCTCCCCCGGGTCAAATAAAAGGAATCAAAGAGTGATGTAATAAAATGTCCCTTATCTGCGACAAAATCTCTTAATCTGGCATCCAGATGCATAACCTTAGGATAATTATCACGCACCAGGCTGAACACCCTGGAAACATACAGAATCAAATTGAAAAACGTTATTTACTGTAATCAAAATTAGTTTGCTTTCTTATAAATACAGCCCTGAAAAAGGGACCCCATTTCCGTTAAGATTTACTTGGATAATCCAAGACTGCTTGGCACTCCTGCAGCGATCTTATTTAATTGAGCACTCCAATTTGATTAACCACTGACGAATCCAGGTAATTAGTCCCGTCTCCCCAAGGAGGAGCCACCCTCTTTGGGATTAGGGAGGTGAGCCCGCTAGGCAATACCCTCCCCTAGGGGACAGGGCAAGTGAGATCCCACTGGGGGTGCCACCCTCGCCCTGGGACAAAGACACCTGGGAGGTGGGGTAGGGGAAGAGAGAGGGAGGGAGAGAAGGGGAAGGACAGAAAATCAGCCAGAGTGAGAAATTATAAATGACTCACCGTTATGACTAACATACTCCTAGTTCATAGTCCCGTTTCCTCCATACTGTATGGGTGTCCCTTGCTAGGGATGGGAAACAACTTTTTTCACCTGAAAAAAAATCTTCCGTTTCCCTGGCAGCGTGCGATCCCTTGACTCCGCCCACCGGCGCCGCCACTCAGTCCCCTTTGAGAGGTTTATTAGGGGGGAGGTTGGTGGGACGTATGGAGGAAAGGGGTCTATTGACTAGGAGTACATTAGTCACTACAGTGAGTGAATTATAATTACTCCTACGTCCCGTCCCTTTTCCTCCGTACTGTATGGGCAATTGCAACTGAATGTAGCTCCAGGGTGGAGAGGTGCCCCTCTTAAGAAAATAAGTTCTTCAAAACTGCCTGGACAAATGCCACTTCAGACCTGGCGCTGGCATCAAAGCAGTAGTGCTTGCAAAAAGCAGAGGGGGTAGCCCAGGTAGCCACCTTGCTCATCGTCTGCCATGGGACGTGTCTTTGGAAAGCCACTGCCGTGGCCTTGGCTCTGATGGCGTGGGCATCATGCATGTTTGCTGGTAAAGGCTTGCGCTGCCCCTCGTACGCCTCCTCGATGGCCATAACTATTCCCCTTGCTATGGAGGCCTGACAGCCTGGTTTTGATCCTCCAAATGTGATGAACAGGGCATCAAGTACAGAAGCTCTTGGTCCTATCGAGGTAGAATCTTAGAGCATGCCTGACATCCAGACAGTGCAATACCTACTGAGCCTCATCATTAGTATTCCAGACTTTCTTTGCGGACCCCATCTCCTCATTCAGGTGAAATGAGGAAACAACCTTAGGAAGAAATGCAGGGTGCGTTCTAAGCACCACCTTGTCCCTGTGAAATGTTGTATATGGCTCCTAAGCCAAAGGGCATGTCAATGGATCAATTTTCTTTGACTCTGCCCAGTGACATAACCTGGTCCACTTGCTTCTGTACTGGCCCTCGCATGATAGCAAGGTTATTCTGAGATGGGTGCAGATGCTTCAAGGTAACCTGTTCAGGAACCAAGCTGCAAGGGCTAACTTCGGCGGAGTGGGGTGAACCACTGTGCCACCATGCTGAGTAAGTGGGATGGGGCCCCCGGGAGGTGTACTGGGGGCTGATCTGACAGACGAAGTTCTGAGAACCAGAGTCTTGCGGGCCACCGCAGCACTATCAAGATGAGCTAAAGGTTTCGTGACTCCCTGACCCTGCATTTGACCCTGTGCACCAGGGAAGTTGGAGGGAAAGTGTACGCATTCATGTTGTTCCACAGGATCTGCAATGCGTCGCCTAACGAGCCCCTGCCTTGCCCCAGCCATGAGGCAAACTGGGGGCATCTCCTGTTGGTACTGGCAGCGAAGAGGTCCACCTGAGGAGGACCCCCACCTGGCAAAGATACCCTGAAGGACTTCCTCGTTCAACTGCCACTCAGTTGTCCATCCCCAGCCTGCTGAGCCTGTCCGCCTCTAGGTTGGATTCCCCAGGAAGGTGGATCGCGGACAAGTGAATGCTGTTCGACAGTGGGGAGGGGACCTGGTCTCGCCCTGCTTGTTGATGTAATACATGCAGGTGGAGCCGTCTGACTGACTACAGACAGAATTGCTGGTGATCATGGAGAGAAAAGCTTTGGGCGCCAGCCAGATAGCAATCACCTCGAGCCAGTTGATGTGTTCCAGCTGCTCCTGATGACAGCATACTCCATGGATACTGGTTGTCCCCTCACCACTCTAGGGACGAATCTGCAGCAATGGTGATCTGTGGTAACGGTTACCTGAATGGCCTGCCAACCCGCAGGTTGGTGTCTGTGCCCCCACCAGACTAGGTGCTGGTGGAGATGATTTGGTATGCTGACTGGCTCCGTCTGAGACCCTTTCTCCTGAAGAAGCTTGGAAATGAAGCTGCAGCCTCCTCATCTTGAGCCTCGTATGCGGCACTGCGACGAGACACGCTGTCATTATTCCAAACAGGTGTTGGTACCACCAAGCCGAGGTTACTGCTCTGCTGAGGAAATGTCCAGTGGCCCTCTTGATCGCTGAATGGAAGATCCTCTCGGCCCTCGTATCCCATATAAGACCAAGCAAGGTCAGAGTCTGCGTGGGTAGTAACTGCGACTTGAGATTGATAGAAAATCCCAGATTGTATAGTGCTTCCTTGAGGGTGGAGGCCATGTTCAGTACTGCCTCCGGGGGACCCTGCCCTGACTAGCAAATCGCCATGGTATGGATACACGTGGTGGCCCTGTGCCCCGAGTAGAGCTGCATCAGCCTTGTAAAAACCCCCGGGCCGAGTTGAGTCCCAAGGGTAGGACTCTGTATTGAAAGTGAAAACCCATGATCCTGAACCTCAGGAAGGACCGATGGGGTTCCCAAATCGGGACGTGGAGGTAAGCATCCTTCAGATCCAGCGAGCACATCCAGTCTCCCACAAACAAAATCTCTGCAATGAAGGCTGGGGTAACCAGGGGGAGGGGAAAGGTTCAAGGAAGAAAGGTCCAACAACTCTCAGGCCAGCCTGGTTATTTTTGTGTATGATGAAAATTTGTGAATAGAAGCCCTAGCCTCACTGTGAAGCTGGGACTTCCTGCCCCACCTGGCTCGCTACGAGCGAGCAGATTTCCTCCAACAGAATTGCCGTACCAATCTGCGGGAATGGAGGGCAGGAAGGAAGAAACAAGAATTGGTAGCCGGAAGCCCGTGGACACCATTGAGAGGATCCACAGGTCTGTGTACCTTATCCACCAGTAGTGTACATGAAGGGTAATCCTGCCTCCCACCAGAGACTTGAGGATCCGGATGGACCTGTCACAACTTCTTTCCCTACGAGACTGGAGCTGAGGAGGGGGACTGGAAAAAACCCTGGTTAACCACATTGTGCTGCTTGCGTCTGTACTGGCTTGGGGACCTGTCAGGTTGTCAAGACAGCCTTTACTGGAAACCCCTAAAGCCTGACCTTTGTCCAAGCACTGGTGTGTTTGGCTCTAGGTCTTGGGTGTAGATTTGGTTAGGATAAACAAGGATCTAGCTGTCTGGGAGCTACTCTTTTTCTTGTCGATTTCCTCATCTGTTGTGGAGTGGAACAAGTTGCCCTCCTCAAAAGGCAGGTCGAGTATGTGCTCCTGCACATCTGGATTGAATTTTGTTGCTGTTGCCTTGAGGCAAGCCGTCCTTCGCATGTCTGTGGCAATGCATATGGCTCTGCCTGAGGTGTCAATGTTGGCCACTGTGGATTCCATTATATCCTAGACCACCATTTTGGCTTCTGCCAACCCAGCCTTGAACCGTGCCTAGCTGTGGGCAGGGAGCTCCGCAAAGATGTCGGCCATTTCCCACCACAACTTTTGCTTAACGGCTGCCAGCATGGGGTCAGCACTGGCCTGATGCAGGTGGAGCGTGGCATTTGAGTACATCTTTTTTCCAAAAGCCTCCAAAAGCTTTTCCTCCTTGCCCAGGAGTGCAGAAGTTGATGCAGCTGAGGAAGTCTGGTTTGGAATACAGTGATGCTGATGCTATAACAGAGGAGTGTGGCTGGGGGTGCACAGACAATAAGAGGGAATCCCCCTCCATCTGCCTGTATTTGGAGTCAGTGCGCTTGTTGGCAGGCAGGGTAGAGTGTGGCTTGAACCAACCCTTTTTGGCTAATGCTTCGACTTCCTTCTGAACAGTGAGTCCAGTTCTAGTAGGATGGTGCAGCATAAGCACCTCAGCCAGGACCCCTGCCTCAGGTTGCTCCACCGGAGGCTGAGGGATGCCTAGGTACTCAGCCATAGCCGCCAGCCTCTCATGGAATGCTTTGGCTGACAACGCTGTATCCGGATCTTCCTCCTCGTCCATGTCCACCTGTTACGCTCACCTGGACCCCACAGGGGTGTCGATCGGACCCGGACAGCTGCGGTCTCCTTTAACGTGATGCGTAGTGCAGAGATGACTGTCTGGACTGGCCCGCCTAGTCTTGTCTGCTGGACCCGAAGAAGTATTTTCCTGCAAGTGGAGACAGGGATTAACCATCTGTGGGTTTTAGTGATGGCCTCCCAACTGTTCTCGCTCTCCCCCACTAAGCACCTCCGATATCCCCTTAGTACCCTCACCTTATGTTCGTAAAAGAGGAGCTCTCCATCCTGCGTGTCTTGCAGGGGCGCGTAGATACCAGTTACTTCACTGGTTTGAAGGCGTTGGGAGAGTTCCGGGAAGTATTGACTCTGAAGTTCCTGGCGGGATTGGTAAGTATCAAGTTCAAAGAGTTCAATGTGCCCTATGTTCACTCTTGTCCCCTTCCTTCCTTAAGTTGCAACTGAGTTCGTGAGAAGAAGGTCTTGTAGCTGCTGCTGGCGTTCAGGTAAGAGTCTGTGTTACCCAACGCTGTCCGGTAACTATTGTATGCGTTAACGTGTTGTTTTTCTCCCTCTTTACAGATGCGGCATATGAAAATGTGGAGAGTTATGGAATTATACCGCCGGTGGTAAATCAGGTAAGTCTATGGTGGTAAGAGGTTGTATTTGTTGATTCCCTTGGCTCACCTTGTTTTTTCTTGTGTCCCCTAGGTGGCGGATTACGGCTAGAAATGATGGAGACAGTGCCGGATCGAAAGATGCTGTGAGAACTGGTGAGTATGGCGCCGTGCTGGAGCTGGCGAAGCGACGCGTGCAGGACTGATGTACTTTCCAGGTCCAGAGATGAAATGGTTCCGGAATTAGGTGAGGAATTTGAAATAAGTTTGTTTTCTAACCTTGTCCTTTTTTTCTTTATTCTAGGAGTTCCGGATTCGAGGCGGGCGTGGCAGAAGACTGGATGCTGGCTGCAGGCACTCGGGCGTGGCAGAAGACTGGATGCTGGCTGCAGGCACGGTGAGCGTCACGCTGCTGGATGCAGAATAACGCAAAGCATGTGCTGCTGTTGGGGTGTGGTTTAAATAGCCTCCAAAGTAGTTCCAGGTAAGAAGTTCCCTAGAGCCACGCCCGAGTAAAAAATAGTCCCTGTAACAAAATAGTCCCCATCCAGGCCTCATGTAGGCTTGGACTCTTTTGCAGCATGGCCTGCATCAGGTAAGTAAAGTCTATGAGCCTGGCGCCAGGACTGATTTCTATGATGAGCCTGGCGCCTAAGGCACCAGGACTGAACCCAGATAGCCCCTAGCCGGGGCTGCTGAGGTTTAAACAAATGTCTGGATGCCTGCTCTGGGAGAGGGGGGGCTAATGGGGCTATAGCCCCTGATCTTTTGGTTGTAGCCCCGGATAGAATCTCAGGCGCTACAGCCAAAAGACTAGCTAGCCCCAGTCCCAACAGTTCCGACATCAGTTTAGCCCCGGGTCTTTTCCAGACCTAGAAACTCCCCTGCTTGGTCCTAATGCCCGGGGGTAGGCATCGACACCACTGTTGTCCCCTGCAGATCTGGGGGTGCAGGAGGAGTGCTGGGCGTGGGCAGCTGTGGTGTGCTGACTGTCAGTGCCGGGGGCTGCTGAGGGGGCTGAGCTGCTGTCATTGGCGGGGGCGTGTGGGAGCCAGGGGCTGAGCTGGACCCAAGGGATGTACCCCCGTGGGTGCTTGGGACTGAAACGGAGGGAGCATATCCCTGATCACATCCCTGAGGATGGTACTCATCTGTGGTGCTCTCATGAGGGCGAGGAACTTCTCAAAGAACCGATCTTCGCAAGTAGGAGGGGGCGCCTAATGGTGTAGGGGCGTCTAAGGGCATCTGGGCTAGGCTGAGGCTGCGGTTTCCTGGGCAGGCCCTGTCTACCCAAACTCGGGGATGCCCATCTTCCCTGCGAAATGGAAGGATAGGATGTGGACCAGGCGACAGGCTTTGTCCAATCCCATCTGGATGTGTGCTCCCCTGCCTGTTCTCTGAGTGGAAAATGCACCGGGCGAGTCGCCATTTTGTCTGGCCCTGCTGCCATTTTGTCTTGCTCTGTGCCACGTGCCTGAGGCATGGTGATTGCTGAGCTGGGTTCAGTCTCTACCTGCACGTTCAATAGCGAAGGTTGCGACCTTCCATGCACCACAGGTCAAGACCTAGGAGCCGGAGTGGCCTCGGCCATGATGCTGGTAGTGCTGCGTACAGGCACCCCCTCGGACATGGGTCTGGTACAAGGCCGAAGCCCCCCAGGTCGGGGCCCGCTAATAGAGCCTTGCGGCCCCTCAGCGGTGGGCCCGGTAGGATCTTGTGACCCCTGCCCCGGCACAAGGGCCAGTAGCTGGTGTAGCCTCTGTCTGCTTGATGGTTTTAGAACCTGGGAGGTCCTTCCTGCTTGGGCCCTTCCCGGGGGAAGGAGTCGGCCTTACTGGGGACAGAAGTGAACGGAGGACCTACCTTGGGCCTGGTCTTTTCCACGTACGCTTTGAGGTCCTCTGGAGGTGACCTTTCGAAGAGCTTTCTCCACCTGGCTAACTGATGCTTAAAAGCGTGCAGAGTCAAGGCGTTGCGCACAGTACAGTCATCCCAGCAGTGGTCTCGTCGAAGGCACCAGAGGCAGAGTGCGTGAGGGTCGGACATAGGGAAGGGACCCTTGCAGGCTGGACACCTGCTGAAACCTGCCGTCATCAACATGCGCCGGGAGGAGCGTGGCACCAGAGGACAGAGCAATGCATGACAATTGGAATAGAAAAAAGAAAGACAATAACTTCTTCCGGGGAAGAGTGCGTGGAATTACAAGGCCGGAGGCGTAACCTAGGAGCACAGGTGAAAGCGGTCCATTCCCGTTGACGTGGAAAAGAGGTCTGGGGAGTGGGACCGGTGGGTGGAGTGAGCAGAGCACATTCTCCCAGGGCCACGCCACTGCAAGCATCTAAATTTAAGTGGAAGATGATTTTTGTCTGGTGAAAACGGTTCTGTTTCCCGGCCCTAGCGAGGGACGTCCCTACAATATGGAGGAAAGGGGATGGGACATAGAAGTAATGCATGTTTGCGCAAGTGTGCAGAGGAGCGAGTCTCTTCCTCACAGGAGGAGCTGTGCCGAAGAACCATGCAGTTGGCTTGGTGTGTGGAGACGGGAGCCCGACAAGCTCTGGGCTGCCGAGGATGGAACCAAAGCCAAATCAGAAGAAATGTACTGGCGTCCTCCCTTTCCAACGCCCAAGTCCCGGAGAGGAAGGCTGCGCAGATCAGAGACAGGTCGAGATCACAGATCCGTGCTGGCCATAAAAACTGTTTCTACTAGCACAGATACGGGCGTCCCTCGCTAGGGACAGGAAATGGAACCCTTTTCAGAGAAAATTGTCTTCCCCTTTAAATTTAAATTTGCGCGGGGTGCGGCCCTGGGAGCATTGCTCCCTAACTCCGCCCCCCAGTGCCACTCTTCAGTCCCCTTTGACACCGATAATATTACAGTTGTGGGCTACATTGACCCACTGAACAGAATTTCTCCAAAACCAAGTTGCGTTTCAGCAGAAACAGCTAAATGGTTGCGCTGGTTCCAGTGAGCACCATGCCCTCAAAACTGCGTTTTGCAGCAACAAAAAGAAGCCTGCACCATCTTGTCAAGCACATATTGGGCTGGATGGAACACGGGGACATACTGAGGGAGCTTGCCAGTGTTTTCTTACATGTACAAAAGAAATAGAGTGAAAAGGCAGCACTGCTTTGCTAAAAGCCCAAAGTCCCCATTGAAAAAGGAAGCATTTCACCTTTAGAATTGATTACTGCTCTGATGCTATTTTCATCTGTTCTTCCTCAAACTACTGTTATTAATAAAGCCCTGTCTCTCCATTCATATCCCCATTGTGCTTCAGCAGAACCAAGCATGACCCCTGAATGACAGGCTCTGTCAAACCAAAACTTCATTTACCCGCACGGGAAACACGCTCATTTTTTTACACAGTATCAACAATCAGTATTTCATAGAAACTCCAGCTATCTGAGCTATGTCAATTTCAGTGCATCTGTACTTCAAATAAACTACTGCACACAAGAATATAACTATGGTTGCAAAACAGTGTGGAGTCCAGGTGGAAAGTCAAAAACCGAATTTAAAAAGCAAAGTGTTAGCAGCTTGCACCACATGTGTAAAATGGGCTTTGCAAACTAAAGAAAAAAAATGCCAGTTTTAAAGAAAAATAAAATGTTAAATGAAAGCTTGTCTGTGCCTAGCAATGAGAAGGGGTTGGCTGCTGGGAAACATATGGGCTGTCTATTCAACAGGCTTATTTTTGATTCAGGTCCACATAAAAGAAACAAAAAGGTTTTAAACTGCCTTGGCTAGATAGTGCAAGCTTCCAAAAACAGGCTATTCCAGTTGGCAGAGGTAAGGCTTTCCCCAAGAAAGGGAACGACCATAAACTCTCAATAGCTACCAACACCTCCGTGATAAGTACTAGGTTGGACAGAATCTGGGCTGAACCCTCTGACAATGGAACTCCCAGGACAAGGAAGTATTAAGTGGGGAAGGGGCAATAAACCTTCACGGAAGCTGGGAAACCTCCCCCCCCCCGCCGTACTCCGAAGGAAATGACAGTTTGAGGCAGCTGAAGAAAAAAAATGGTCCAGTGACGTACAAAGGACTGCCATTTGCTTCCAAAGACTATTAATTAATAAAAATGTTAAGACTTATCTCTGCAGCAGGACTTAGTAAAAATGCGAACATTTCGCAGTTTGCGATTCTGTGGTTTATAATTTGAGACATTGTAGAATTCACAGACACCTTGGGATCAGAAATGGCAAAGAATTGGGGATCATAAGGAAAGTATCCATGGTGTCATTGCAAATTTTAATACTTACCTCCCTTATGATAATCCACACGTGTATAAAGTTACAGAATTGTAGGCCGAATCTTTCATACTCAAAATTATCAAAAAGTAATTAGAAGGGCGAAACAATGTCTCACAGATTCTAGAGTTGGAGTGGAATGGTCTGCATAAAATATGTAACCTGTTTATGTACGTTGCTGATAGACTTGAACTATATAACTATCATTTGTGGAAACATCAGATTTTTGCTAGAGTAACCGTGGGAGGTTTTTGAACACTGTAAAACTCACATCATAAATCTGACATTCTGCCTTAAAATCCAACCAGTTGAGAGTGAGGCGGGGACTAGCACCCCTGACCAATCCAGTCGGTTAGAGATGTGCTTAGTTAAGCCTGCCCAGCCATATACTTTGATGATGTCACTATGCATTATAAATAAGAGTCCCTGACAAGAATCCAGAGACTCTCTTCCTGAAGTTCCTACACAGCGTTCCTGATCTCCATTCATCTTGCCGCCTCCAACTACAAGGCCCAAGCATTACTGACCCTACTCCAAAATCCAAGAATAGCTGATCCCTACTCCAGCAAGGCCATTTATCCAGAATAAACCCACTAATCTCCCATGCACAAAAAGGGCAAAGCTGTGGTATCTCTTGCACCCTGAAATCAGCCTGGCTTGCTGCCCATTACCTGCATGCCCACTGCAATCATACCATTCAGCTGTCCTTTGCCAGGAGAATTACCATCCAGTGACCCGAATTGCCCAGCTGTTCGCTACCCGGTGACCAGACCTTGCCCAGCTGTCTTTTGCCAGGCGCGCCAGCCGTGTGGTGACCCGACCCGGTTGACTGTCCAAAAATCCCAAAACTAGAAAGTGGACTGTGAGTATGATCCCTACCCCTTAGAAATACATATTCTATCTGGTCTTGCCTTTGTCCTTATCCCACTCTTTAAGCAATCCTATCTTACCCCAATAACTTGTTGAAACTATTAGAATTATCCTTGCATGCTGTCCTTAATTTTTAAGTACTAGCGCCATCTCTTTTCAATTTTGTCTTGTGTAATCCTAAACTATTAGTCATATTTCGAGTGATCAAAATGGTTTCCGCCGAGGTTGGGCGCTGGGGTGACAGGGTTGAAATCACAATCAACCTTGGATCTTACTGTGTCCCTCTTTGGTGGTCTAGACTGAATACTCTAGTTTAAAGTAAAACTGTTCTCGTCACAACTGATTTCCTTTCCTATTTCACGCTCCATTTTACTCAAAGCGCACCTTTTTATATCTTGCAATACTCATCCAGTTTCATAGCTAGAGACCTATTTTCAACTCTATAGCGTCCCTGTGATATATATCTATTATATATATCTATCCCCCAGTCCAAATACTGCACTCCAAATCAGAGTATTTCATCTGGTTCTATTAAAAACCGTTTGGGTAATTTAAAGCGGGAATTGAGAAAACTGCAAGTTTTCCCACGTGTCATTTGGCTGCAAATGCTCTAAACTTTCCACTAATTTTCTAATTGTATGCCTTTTGCTGATCCATTGCCTTGTGATTGCCAGTGACATAACATGCATGCTATTGTGATAAAACATATTTATATTATAATTTAACCGCACATGAATTCATTATTTGTTAAAATTCGAATGTTATTTTGGGCCTTTGCAAGGGGTTTAAAATCCATTTTCGCCTCTTATTCTGTGAGGGAAAGTTGGATTTTTATTCTGCCTTCTGCCTCTTATTCCTAATTACCTGCTGCTTCTTTCGATCCACTCAGAATTCGATTATCTGTGGGTTGAGGGAACCTTGCAGGGGGAAACCTTAACTTGGGTGCTATCTTTCCTAAATCAAAAGTGCTCCTATTCAATTGTTCTGTGTATATGTTCTAGGAGAAGGGTAACCAAGTGTCTTGATTCCATTTTCATTATGATCATCACCCCATTGGTGATGCTGCCCCAAATTAAAAATGTCATGATTTCTTTTGAATTTTAAAAATAAATAAGGTATTTTCACCAACCCCCCTGATTCATGGTCCATTGTGACCCGGGGTATCTTATAAAAGGGGGGTGATACGAGTTGTGTACCATCTCAAATTGAATTTGTATAAAATAAAGAGAAAGGCATCTCAGTTGTGCGCTACATACTAGGCTGAGACCAAGATGTGCGTCGCCTGATTGAAATCCTTAACACAATTGCCCAATGACACTGAGATGTTACGGGGGGGATGGTGGAACATATGGAGGAAAGGGGGCTATGGACTAGGAGTACGTTAGTCACTACAGTGAGTAACTTCTAATTACGTTCCGTCCCCTTTCCTCCATACTGTATGGGGGATTACAACTGAATGCAGCCCTGGGGAGAAGAGTTGCCACTCTAAGAAAACTAGTTCTTCAAAACTGCCTGACCAAATGCTGCGTTCGACCTGGCACTGGCATCCAAGCAGTAGTGCTGGCAAAAGGCCGTTGGGGAAGCCCAAATAGCCGCCTGGCTGATCGTCTGCCATGGGAGTTGTCTTTGGAAAGACAAAGCAGTGGCCTTGGCTCTGATGGCGTGGGCATGCATGTTTGCTGGTAAAGGCCTGTGCTGCCCCTCATATGCCTCCTTGATGGCCATAACCATCCACCTGGCTATGGAAGCCTTGGAAGCCCGACAGCCTGGTTTTGAATCGCCAAAGGTGATGAACAAGGCATTCGATTTACGGAAGCTTTTTGTCCTGTTCAGATAAAATCTTAAAGCACACCTGACATCCAGACAGTGCAATACCTTCTGAGCCTCATCCTTCGGGTACGCCAAGAATTTTGGGAGTACTATCTCTTCATTAATGTGAAGGAATAAACAACCTTAGGGAGAACAGCCTGATGCATCCTAAGCCCCACCTTTTCATGGTGAAATGCGGTATAGGGCTCTGAAGCCACCAGAGCCTGAATTTGGCTTATCCGGCGTGCTGACTCAAGGCCAACCAGCAGGGCAGTCTTAATGCTAACCAGCCTGGTGTCAGCTGACACCATGCGTTTGAAGGGTTTGTGTGCCAGGGCGCCCAACACCACGTTAAGGTCCCAGACCGGATGTGGACGTTTGACAGCAGTATATAATCTGGTCAGACCCACCAAGTGCCTTTTAACCACCAGATTGGAATAGGGGGAAGATCTCATTTCCGGAATTCTTGTAGGCCCCATGGCTGCCAAATACGTACGGCAGGTGTCTACCTGTACACCTGAGTGAACCAGATGCATAGAGAAGGAGAACACGTTGTCCAGTGAGCATGTCAGCGGATCAATCTTGTTTGGCTTGGCCCAGTGGCAGAACCTGGTCAACTTGCTCCTGTACTGACTGGTGAGGTCGCTTCTTGCCCCTTGTATGATAGCCAGGTTGTCCTGTGACAAGTGTAGATGCTTCAGGGTGACCTGTTCAGGAACCAAGCTGCCAGGGCTAAATTCTGTGGAGCGGGGTGAACCAGGGTGCCGCCCCCCCCCCCCTGGGAGAGTAAGTAGGCTGGACACAGAGGAAGGTGTACTGGAGGTTGGTCCGACAGAGGATCACGGAGGACCAAGGCATTGCCGGCCACGATTGCGCTATCAAGATGAGTCAAAGGCTCTATGACCCCCTGACCTTGCGAATCAGAGGAGTGAGGGATGGGGAACACATATGCAGTCATGCCGTTCCAAGGGATCTGCAAAGCGTCCTCAGAGATTCCCTCCCTTGCCCCAGCCAGGAAGCGAAATGAGGGCACATACCGTTGTTCATGGTGGCGAACAGGTCTACCTTACGGTGGCCCCACCTGCCGAAGATACCTGTAAAGACCGCTTCGTTCAAGTGTCACTCGTAATTGCCGATCCCTAGCCTGCTAAGCCTGTCCATCTCCAAGTTGGACTGCTGATAAGAAAATGCTGTTTGACAGAACCCACTCCCAAATGTCGATTGACAGTCTACATAGTGGAAGGACCTGGTATCTCCCTGCTTGTTGATGTAATAAATACAAGTGGAGCTGTCTGGATGCAGACTGACTTGCTGTTGACAATGGGGAGGAACGCTTTGAGGGCCAGGCAAGATGGCCATCATCTAGAGTCAGTTAATGTGTTCCAGCTGTTCCTGTCGTGACCAGACTCCATAGACACTGTCGTTG
The DNA here is from genome assembly GCF_040938575.1 of Ambystoma mexicanum. Lineage (NCBI taxonomy): Eukaryota > Metazoa > Chordata > Amphibia > Caudata > Ambystomatidae > Ambystoma > Ambystoma mexicanum. The sequence goes on from NC_090925.1 coordinate 385,778,482, forward strand.
TCCAGTGTAGCCCCTCCCATCCCCCTCAATGGACGTGTCCATGGTAATCGTGATCTCCGGAGAAGGCTGCTTGGTTGGTCTCTGCACTCCACCACTCCAGGTCCGGCTGTAGGTGCTGTGGTATGCCGATTAGAGCTGCCTGGGAGTCTGTCTCCTGAGCGAAGCCCCCTCATTTTGAGTCGTGTGTGGCAGAGCTAGGAGACAAGCCGCCACTATTCCAAGCAAGTGCTGGTACCACCATGCTGAGGTCACTGGTATGCTGAGAAAAAGCCAGGTGGCCTTCCCGATTGCTGTGATTTGTCTGCCGAGGGGAAGATCCTCTTTGCCCTCGTATCTGAAATTAGCCCCAGGAATGTTAAGAACTGAGTGGGAAGTAACTGCGACTTCTTGAGGTCGATAGAGAACCCCAGATCGTATAGCATGTGCATAAGTGCTGAAGCTCGGGTGACTCTGCTCGGACTAGCCAGTCATAAGGATATAGGTGGTGGTCCGATGCCCTGAGTAGGGCTGCTACCGAGTTCATTAACCTTGTAAAGACCCTCAGGCCGAATGAGGCCAAAAGGGAGGAATTTGTATTGAAAATGAAAGGCCATGATCCTGGACCTCAGGAAGGCCCGATGGGGCTCCCAAATCAGGACGTGCAGGTAAGCATCCTTCAGATTCAGGGAGCACATCCAGTCTCCCCCACACAGTGTCTCCGCAATGAACGCTGGAGTAACCATCTTGAACTTTGAAGGGGTAGGGAAAGGTTCAAGGAAGAGATCTAGAACAACTCTCAGGCTATCCTGGTGTTCCGCTCACCTGGTTTCTGCGGAGGCGCTGGGGCGCGGTTGCAGCCATCCCTGAACTTGAATCACCCCCTTCAGGCCACTTCCCAAGTAGAAAATTTGTGAGCAGTGGTACGTGGGGATACTGCTCCTGCGTTGAGATAACAGTGTGTGAGTGCGCCAATCTGTGATTGTTGTACCTCTCGAACCCTTCACCCCAAAGTACGGTTTCTGTGAGCATACGCCAGCCCATAAAACTCACCTGTGAATTATGGAAGATAAGCTCTCCGGTCCTGCTACTTCTGGCAGGGGCGCGTCAAATAGGATCTAGTTCCTTCCCTGATCCCGGATAAGGATTAGTCCAGTCCAGCTGCGACTATGCTTCTCCTTATGATTGGTAAGTCTTTGAGCTCTTGTGATGCTGTTTGTCTGTTTAATGTCTTTATATGTTGCTCCTATTTATGCTCGCAATAATGTCTCTTCTGTTTTCTTCCCTTAAATGGAAATGCGGCCTCAATGAAACTAAGATGCGAGACGCAGCCGGATGGAAGATGGATGCTACCGCAATGTTCGACAGCAAGTAAGTGATGGTTTAAGGAAAAGCGCGAAGTATGGTGACGCATAACCTTAACCTGACTGTTTTTTCTTTGTCTAACCTGGTCTTCCATTTTTCCTTACAGGCGTTGCTGTAGACAATGGAGCATGTGGTACTGCGGTGCCAAGATGAAGATTTTGGCGTTCCGGGAAGTGTAAAGATGAATACTTGGTTCGCCGAAGAGATATACAGGTAATAACAGCTTCCCCCAGTTGGTAAGTATACTGGCAGGAAGCAGGATGCCCAGGAAGCAGGATCGTCAAAGGTAAGTCTGACCTCAGGCGACAGTGAGCGTTATGTTGCTTGCAAGTGCAGAATAACACGAAGCGTCTGTCTTGAGGATCGGGCAGTTTATATAGCTGAGATCGTGGGCATGTCCATTAGGGCCGGCTTACCAATCACACCCTGCCACTCCTAGAGAGTGAGCATGTGCGAAGGCAATCCATTAGCAGCCACACCCAAGAATACACATGGGGCTGCTTAATGGATGGAATGTTCAAGGTTAATGCACCTGAAGTGCTATGTCCATAATAAAAGCTTTTTGGTGTTAAATAGATGTTCTGGTTTACTTTTGTTCACACGACTGGCACCAAAGGCGCCAGGACAGTGTCCACCCAGGTCTCCTGTGCATGGTGCATTCGACCACTGCATGCTTGTGCCCCTGACTTCATGACCATGACACCTGGTTCTTTGTCTGAATAGCGAATATACGGGAATAGAAGCCCATGCCTCGCTGTGGAGCTGGAACCTCCTCCACTGCCCGTCTGGTGATGAGCGAGCCGATTTCCGCCAAAAGAGTTGCCGCCCCAATCTGTAGGCCCGGAGGAGAAGAAATTGAGGAATTGGCAGACTGAAGCCTGTGGATACTACGGATAGGATCCATGAGTCCACGAACCTTGCCCTTCAGAAATGGAAGTAGAGAGCAAGCCTGCCCCCGCAACGGAGACTTGTGGATCTGGATGGCATTGTCAGTTTTTTTACCCTGTGAGGCTGGTGCCTGAGGGGAGAGGGGCCTGGAAAAACCCCTTGTGAGAGGATTTGTGCTGGTTGCGCCTGTGTTGGCTAGGAGACCTGTCGAGCTGTCTAGCGCGTTGCTCCTGAAGCCACCGAAGGCCCAGGTTCTGTCCGAGCATTGCTGTCTTTGGTTATAGGCCTTGGGTGCCGATTTCGTAAGGATTGACAAGGATTTAGCTGTTTGCGAGCCAAGGTGCTCGTTCGTGGAAGAGTGAAACAATTCTCCCCCTGAAACGTCAGGTTAAGAATGTGCTCCTGCACATCAGGGTTAAACCTGGTCGCCGTAAGTGAAGCTGTCCTCATATCAGTGGTGATACAGCTATCTCTACTTGTGGTGTCGATGTGCCCCACAGTAGACTCCATAATATCCTGGGCCACAATTTTGGTTTCCGCCAACCCACCCTTGAATCACTCCTGACTATGCGCTGGGAGCTCTAGGAGGAAGTCCGCAATCTCCAGCCAAAGCTTTTGATTCACTGCAGTCAACATCGCATCAGCGTTGGCCTGGCGCAGGTGGAGATTGGCGTTAGAGTAAATCGGTTTGCTGTAGTACTCCAGCATCTTTTCCGGAGGTCGCAGCTATAATTGAGGAATGCGGTTGGGGTTGCACCGACAGTATGAGAGAGTCCCTCTCTGCCTGTCTGTATCTGGCATCCAGGCGTTTATTGGTGGGCTGCGTGGAGTGCGGCTTTACTCATCCCTTTTTGGCCACGGATTCAACATCCTTTTGAAGAGGGATGCCAGTCTTTGTGGTAGGGCGGATAGTCAACACCTCTGCCAGGACAGCTGCCTCAGGTTTTTCAATTTGTGGCTGCGGGATCCTCAGGTACTCTGCCACACCCGCCTGCCTCCTGTGGAAAGACTTAGCTGATGAGGGAGTTCCGGATCCTCATCCTTTGTGTCTTGCAGATCGGGAGCTGTCGGAGGCGTGTTGGGCGCGGGCAGCTGTGGTGTGCTGACTGGCAGTGCTGGGGGCTGCGCCAGAGGCAGATCCAACGTGACTGATGTGACCACGGGAACAAGGACTGAACTGGCAGTGAGGTCGGGCCTGAGGTGGTACGGGAGGGAGCATGTGTTGACCCCCTGAGTATGGTGCCCATCTGCAGTGATTTTATGAGGGCGAGGAACTTTTCGAAGAAGCTATTCTGGCATGCAGGTTAAGGCCCTGGATGCGTAGGAGCCGGGCCCTGTGGCTGCAAAGTTCTAGCCGGTCCCTGTTCCACCCAGCTGGGGGCTGCGTACCGCCTCTGTGACAATGTGGTCAGGTATGACAGACCAGCTAACTGGTGGTGTTCAGTCCCATCTAGACGCAGGTTCCCATGCCTGCTCTCTTGAAGGAGGTGGCTCTGGGTGAGTCGCCAGCTTGTCTGGCCTGGTGAATGTTTTGTCATGACCCAAGTGCTTGCTGCGTGGTGCCCGATACGCTGGGCCCAGTCTCGACCTGCACGCTTAAGAGCGAAGATTTGGACCTTCCCTGCACCTCAAGTAGAGACCTGGGAGGCGGAGTGCCCTCGGCTATGACGCCAGTAGTGCAACTGCTGAGTATAGGCACCCGCTCGGGCGCAAGTCCATTGTTAGAGCAAAGCCCCTCAGGGAGGTCCCCGGTACCAGAGCCTTGCAGCCCCTCAGTGGTGGGACAGGGAGGATCTTGTGACTCCTCTGTCTGTTGGCCGGTAGCTCTAGGAGCCTTGGTCCCCTTGCTGGTCTTAGGACCTGTAAGGCTCCTCGCACTTGGATGCTTCCCTGGGAAGGAGTCACCCTTGCGGGGTGTGGAGGAGAACAAGGCACCTACTTTGGGCCTCGTCTTACTCCTCACGTATGTCTTGATGTCCTCTGAGGGTGATCATTCGAAAAGATTCCTCCACCTGGCCAATCGATTCTTCAGAGCTTGCGGGGTCAATGCGTTGCATACAGAGCAGCCGTGCCAGTCGGGGCCAAGGCACTGGAGGCAGAGCGTGTGGGGATCAAACGTGGTGAAGGAACCCTCGCAGGCCGTACACTTGCTGAAACCCGTCGTCGTCGACATGTGCTGGGGGAGTATTATCTCTGGCAATGCTTTAAGAAAAAAGAACATTAAAAGGTCTTCCGGGCGTGGAATTACGAGGCCTAACTCAGGAGCACTGGTGAAAGCTGTCCGTTCCAGTCGACACGGAAAAGAGGAATGGGGAGTGGCGGGAGGGAGCGAGGTGGGGGGTGGCGTGAGCGGCTGGAGTCAGGGATTGCATGCTCCCAGGGCCGTGCCCCTGCATGTATCTAAATTTAAAGGGGAAGAAAAGGTTCAGTTTCCTGTCCCTAGCGTGGGACGCTCATACAGTATGGAGGAAAGGGGACAGGGCGTAGGAATATGAGCCGTTTACAAATCAGAATGGATACAATCACTAAGAAATGTAACTTTTCCTACTCCAGCAGACTGTGCAATCCCAGGTTGTTTTACCAAAGTAATTTGAGGGATGCCTGTCCAACCTGAACATTGGACCTCGTATCAAAGTCCAAATTATAATGGCTACAGTATGTCTGAAGAGTCTACCAGGCTTCTTCCATGGACAACTGTAGCAGGTGAACGTTTTTGTTTTTTTAAAAAAATTTTTTTTAGAGTGCCACAGTCACTTGATTACTCCTTGTTAAGTGAGATCAAGGACAAGCCATGACAACTTGCCTTGCCTTCTGAAAATGACAGACATAGGCTTGATAGTTCTTTATATACAACCTTGTCATAATAAGCACTATCTGGTGCAGTTAGGGTACTCTGGGGAGTGCCCACAAGCATTGTGAATAGCTTACCAACTCGAGGAACACAGTAGATCCACCACGGTCCCTCCCTGCTCCCCAACCACCTCTGGCAGAAGGAGAGTGTAGATAGCAATAAATACAGGGACAGACGTGCACTGCTAAATGCACTTACGCTTGATCCCCAAAAGGAAGACGAGAGGTGGTGTGACTTCATAAGGGCTCTTCAATCCGTTTCCAGGAAACCTGGGCTATTGTGCAAACTGTCTCGCGGGTTACACGTTATGATGTTCCGGCAATGCATGACAATAGATATGAGATGGCATTTATAACGCGCCTTTATAAATGTGTTTCTAGGCGCGACGAGGGGGAACATGGCGAAGACGGACAACGATCTTACTAGGTCAGGTGACATTGAGATCACGCCAGGTGAGGGGGAAAAAGTGCAGGGGGAAGTGGGAGGGGCAGTGCAATACAAAGGATAAACAGTAAAATAAATAAGACAAAGACAATAAATAAAAGGTGCGACCAGCTTGTGGCAAGTGAAAGGGTAGGGGGAGACATCAGGTGTCAAGTGCTGGTCGGGGGCTGTAGGAATAAAGAGACAGTCCCCCAAGTACAAGGGTTGCCAGGGGGGCAGTGCAGGTGTGCAACTGGCGGGGAGGAGACCTGGGCCTGAGATCAGAGGGCAGCCAGGTAACCAGTGCAGTTTCAGCCAGGAGATCACCAGGGGAGTGGAGGAGAGAAAGCAGAAGCAAAGAGTAAGGTCTTGAGGTGCTTCCAGAACTGGAGATGGTTCTCCTCAAGTTTCAGAGAGGCAGGGAGGCTGTTCCAGAGGGAGGCCCCAGCAGAAGAAAGGGATCTGCGAGCAAGTCGTTGCTTGGAGAAGCGACTGACACTGAGGGAGTTGGAGGAGGATGAACTAAGAGCCCGAGAAGGAAGATATTTAGGAAGAGAGAGTTGAAGGTATTGAGGCCCCAGAAGTCCTTGCGGACAATGCAGGCTGCCATTGGGAGCCAGGGCAGAGATTTCAGTCCTGGAGAGATAGGATCCCTGGGGTTGAGGCCAAGGACAAGTCTTGCAGACTTGCTTTGGATGAGTTGCAGAGGGCAGAGAGTAGAGGCAGGCAGCTTAAGAAAGGGAATGTTGCAATAGTCCAAACTAGAGAGAACCAGAGCTCTGGAGACAGTGCGCTTCTGGGGGAAGGAGAGGTAAGGAAGAATACCTCTGAGGAGGTGCAGCTGGTAGTTTGACTTCTTAGAGACGTCAGAGATGTGGGGAGAGAAGGAGAGTGTGGAGTCGAAGATGACCCCAAGGTTTTTAGCCTTGCAGGTGGGAGCAGGAAGAGGGCCAAGAGAGACCGGCCAGAAAGTGACAGGAAATGAGGGAGCAGGTGTGCCGATGAGGAGAATCTCGGTCTTACTGGAATTAAGGCAGAGATCATTGGCGGCACACCACTCCTGGATAGAAGACAGTCAGTCGGAGATGAGAGAAGGAGAAGAGGTGGCGGAAGGGAGTCTGAAAATGAGTTGAGTGTTCTCCGCATAGCACAAAGTTGGGCGAGAAGTGCCAGGTATTGGTTGAACAGCCAGGGTCAGAGGTTAGACACCTGGGGAACACCACACGTAGAGATAGTAATAGAGGAGAGGAAGGACGCAAGTTGGACCTAGGAGGGTCGATCAGAGAGGAACGAAGTTAGCCAAGCCAGGGCCTGATCGGTGATACCCAGGTTATCACGGAGACGGTTGAGCAGGATGGCGTGGTTGACCATGTGAAAGGCAGAAGCAAGATCAATTAAGATGAGGACACACGGGGTGTTGGAATCAAGGTTGGAGATCAAGTCTTCATAGATGTTCAGGAGAGCAGTTTCCGTGCTTCTGTTAGCTCTGAAGCCCGACTGATGGTCATGGACACAAACAGATTCAGTGTGAAGATTAAGCTGGGAGATGGCCAGCTTTTCCACGAGTTTGCCTAGGAAAGGAGTGATGGAGATTGGGCGATAGACAGGCAGGTAGGGTCGGCAAAGGGTTTCTTAAGAAGAGGGTGCACAAGGGAGTGCTTCGGGGCAGGGGGAAAAACTCCAGTGGCAAAGGAGTGGTTGCAGAAGTCAGCCAGAGCAGGAGAAGGGTGTCAATGTGGTCCTTGATGGTTTTGGACGAACAGGGTGAACCTGTTTTGATGAGACTTTCATAGATAGAACCTATCTAGAAACCTTGTCTGGGGAGAACAGGGAAAAGGCAGAGTAGGAGGGAGGAGTGGTGGCTGAAGAAGGGCCAGAGGAAGAGCAGGGGGAAGAGGGAGAGCGGAAGAGGGGGAGAGAGGACAGGATGTCCGGAGTTTTAGAGATGAAATGAGAAGCCAGGGCCATACAGAGAGCCTGGGAGGAGACAGGAGAGGTAAAGCCTGCAGCAGGATTGGCCAGCTCCTTGCAGATTTTTATTGTTTGGCCGAGTTGTTCGATGCCGCAGAGATGCAAACTTTGATGTGGGCTCTCTTCTTGGTGCAGACAGAGAGCCGGTATTGCCTTTGGAGAGGGCGGCAGGCCAGTTTGTCAGCGGATGTACCAGAAGCGCGCCATTTCCTCTCAGCCACCCTGCACTTGCGTTTAAGGGTGACGAGGTCTGAGTCATACCAAGAGTTGCATTTCGCTTTGGGCTTCAAGCGGATCCTCATGACAGGGCCAAGAACATCGAGTGTGTCAGATAGGATATGATAGGTCATTTATAATGCACTTAATAACCAGAGGTTTCCAAGCGCGGAACTGGGGATCGAACCTGTGGTGCTCCGTGTCGTCTTGCTTCCAAGGCAAGCATGCAGCCCCCGAGCTATCCTCCCTTAGCAGAGTGGAGCATGGAAAGGGTGGAAAGGGTTGTGTCAGCCGAGGGAGGAGGAGGGGGTGAGAAAGAGGTGGCGAAAGCCTCAACTGAGACACGCTTCATGGGGCAGATAACCGAGACAGTAGGTGGCAGTGCTGGAGTTGGCTTGGCCTGAGGGATGGAGAGGGGGAGCAGAGATGAAAGGAGATAGTGATCCTTTCAGGAGAGAGGAGTGGTGAGAGGGATCGAAAGGTGAAGGTCTGAAGAGATCAGAACATCCAGAATGTGCCTAAAAGAGTGAGTCGGGCCAGAGGGGAGAAAAGAGTGAGAGAGTCACAGAGGTCACTAAAGAGTCCAGAGGAGGGACAGGAAGCATCAGGTGGATGTTAAAGTCTCCAAGAAGGAGGTGTTGAGTGGTTGAGACCAGGAGCGAAGAGGAGACGTCCTCCCACTCGGAGAGGAAGGAGGAGATCTGACCAGGTGGTCGATAGATGGTAGCCACAATAAGGGAGTGGCCAGGAGAGAGAGCCTGCAGACAAACCATTCGAAAGATGAGTAGGCCTACGTAGGAATGACAGAGGCAGGAAACCACTCAGGGAATATCAGGGCTACACCCCCTCTGAACCGTGTGGATCTGAGCGCACAGAGGATCTTGTAGCCATCAGGAAGGAGTGTCAAAGCTTGTGAGAGAGCTGGCCGTGAACCATGTCTCGGTGAGACAGAGGACATCGAGGTCAAGTTCCTCCTGGAGGAGGCAGATGTCAAAGGAGTCTAACAGCTGAGCGAGAGTTTAGAGTGGCAATATGGAGAAGGTTGCGGTCCTTGAAAGACTTCCGGGGAGGGGTAGAAATCAGAGGTATGCCCTGCGGTGGTGTAGAAGAAGCCCGGGGGGGGGGGGGAGAAGAGGAAGGGAAAGAGGGCAAGGTAGCCAAGGAGGAGACAGCAGGGGAGACAAGGAAGCCATGGAGGGGAGAAAGGGAACAGCGGGGGAAGAAAGGAAATTGATTAGGCGCAGGAAGCGTCTATCAAAGAGGAGAAGGTTGGCTTGAGGGCCTTGGACCAAGACGGTACCATTCAAGTAAACAATGATGATGGCCTTAGAGGAGTGGAAGGGTGCCACCATTAATGGTAGAAGAAGAGAAATGAGCACAGAGACCATGTCGAGAACCTGGACGAGGATCCAGGGATAGCTATAGGAGGGGAATTCACAACAGTCTGAGGGGTGGGAATGGGGAGGGGGCGAGGACTTAAATAAATCATAGGGGGCTGACAGTGCTGGAAAACATGAGTGGGCTACAAACTAAGATGGGATGTATAAACTAAGAACATGGAACGTAAAGGGGCTGATTAGCCCCAACAAGAGGGTAGCAGTCTTAGGAGAACTAGATAAGGAGGGGCCGGAGATAGTCTGTCTACAGGAAACGCACCCGGTGAAGGGGGATGAGAGACACATGCACAGCAGGAACTACGCACAGCAATATCACACCACGACGGGCTACAAGCGGACAGGAGTGGCAATCCTAATCCACAAAAACATTAAAATTATGGAACCCAAGGTTAAGTGGGATACGGAAGGGAGGTATGTGATGTGAAGGGGAAGGTGAGGGGACGGATGTACACATTTGAATCAGTCTATGCCCCTAATCAAGGACAAGAGGCATTTCTAGGAGGGTTTCTGGATGATCTCTGTAAATTTGGAGAGGGGGAAATGATTATAACCGGGGATTTCAACCTAGCAGCAGACCCTGTGTGGGATAAATCAGGGGGACATGCAACGGGGACGATGTCCAGGCAACTAGTGGACAGGTTTAGGGAAGAAGGGCTCTGTAATGTTTGGAGGGCGAGACACCCCTGGGAAAGAGATTATACCTATAACTCGCATGTCCACAAAACCTATTCCAGAATGGATTATGTAATGGCAACGCAAGGTATGATCCATGTGACCAATAATGTACAAATGGGGCATATGACACTCTCGGACCATGCGACTCGAAGGGGGTAACACCCGGAGAGGAACAGGGGGCAGGAGGAATATCTACTCTGGGACCACGAGGTGAGGCTACAAACCGAGAACGAAATACAGGAATATGAGGAAGGAGGGGGGGAGAGAGGGATAATCCAGGGGAGAGATGGGATGCATTTAAGAAACACATTACGGGGTCCCCTTTAGAGGCATCCAAGTGGATTTGAGAGAAGCGGAGGGAGGCGGAGGAAAGACTGGAGAGAGAGAGAGGTAAAGGCACTGGAGGAGAAACAGAGAAGGGCACAATCTGGGTGGCCAAGGAGCTAGCCCACGCGAGGGGCCAACTTAGGCAAATAATGAATAAGGCAGTAGAGAGCATGCTATTACGGAGCAGACAGAGCTTTTATGAACAGGGCAATAAAGTGGGAACAGCGCTAGGGAGACAACAGAGCTAAAGAACAAAAGGCATTTATAGATGTGCTGGAGGATAAGACTGGAAGAAGAGTGGTCGCGGAGGGGACCAAGAGAAACATCGTAAGGGACTTCTACACAGATCTATGTAATAAGGAACCAGTCGAAAGGGAGAGGCAGTAGGCATACCTGAAGGGATGGGAAGGGTTGAAGATAACAGCTGAACAGAAGGCTCGATTGGAAGAGCCCATAAGGGTGGAGGAGGTACAAAAGGCAATATCCCGATTAAAGATGAATAAGAGTCCAGGGGAAGATAGACTAACGGCTATATTTTACACAACATTCAGGGACTTATTGGCAGGAATCCTCACAGACCTATTTAACTACTTCCGGGAGGCGGGAGAGATCACGGCGTCCATGAATATGGCGCACATCACCGTGATTCCAAAGGTGGGGAAGAACCCATGCGCATGCTCCTCATACCGTCCCATTGCACTTATCAATGTGGACACTAAGGGTTTTCGCGGGCAGGTTGAAAGGGATACTACCAGGGCTTGTGATGCAAGATCAGATGGAGTTCATACAGGGGCGTAATATATTCAATAATATAAGAAGGGTACTTCACGTGGTAGAAAAAGTGGGGAAGGAGGGCGCCAGCCCTACATGCCTAATGATGTTAGACCCTGAGAAGGCATTTGATTGGGTCAATTGGGCCTTTCTGGAACAAATACTGCAGAAGGTGGCAATGGGACCGAACTTCATGGGAATGATAAAGCCGAACTACCAACATCCATTAGCTAAAGTGAAAGTCAATGGGCGCCTGACTGAACCATTCTCAATAAGAAGGGGGACTAAGCAGGGGTGCCCAATGTCACCACTTCTCTTTGCTCTAGTGATGGAGCCCTTTGTACATCGGATAAAAGGGGAACAAAGAGATACGAGGGGTCAGCTGGGCAGGGACTCCACACAAGATAGAATTGTTTGTAGATGACATGATCCTAATGATCACAGAGCCAGTGAGGTCACTGCCAGCGGTACTGGAGGATATTGGCGTATACTGAGAGGTGTCAGGGTTTAAGGTGAACCTCGGAAAGTCTGAAATCCTGAACTCATCAGTAGGGGTTGGAAAAGACCCAGTTGGAAAAAGGGAACCCATTTAGGAGGGCTAGGGGCCCGGTTAAATATCTGGGGGTGAATCTGACCGCGTCCATCAAACTTACGGTAGGAGCCAACTACCACCCGCTGATCAAACAACTCAAAGCAGACTTAGCAAGGTGGAGGAACTTATATATTTCTTGGTTTGGTAGAATAGCTATGATCAAGATGAACATACTTCCCAGGTTATTATACCTATTCCAGGCGCCCCTCTTAGCATTGCCGGGGAAGCTTTTGAAGGAAATTCAGGAATGCATAATGGCTTTCATATGGGGGGCGGGGGAGAAACCGAGGATAGGAAGGAAGACGCTATTCAGGAACAAGGCGCAGGGGGGTGGCTTGTCCTAGCATACTCCGATATTACCAGGCAGCGCAGCTAAGAGCACTTGCAGAATGGGGAAGGCCAGAAAACCAGAAGCACTGGGTGTAGATGGAACAAGCGGTGGCAGGTGAGCACTTATGGAAGGTGATGGGAGAGAGGAAGGGGGATAGGCCAATAAGCCTATTTGGGAATCCAATTACGAGCAACACTGAGGACCTGGGAAAAGGTGAATAGTCCTCTCAGCCTCTCACCATAGCCGTCCCCGCAGACGCCTGTGTTTGGGAACCGCGCCTTTCCGCCAGGTGAAGAGTATGGCAGGTTCAAGAGATGAATGGAAGGGGGGGAGGGATCAGGGTGATTAGTGATCTCTATGAAGGGACGCGGTTCCGGGCATTCACAGACTAAGAGGGAGTTGGGGTTGAAGGAAGAGGTTCGGTTCCCATATCAACAACTGAGGCACTGGGCAGGGGCACCCCACAATGAGGGAAGGGGCCACGAGAGATAATAAGGGGCTGATCTCGGCAATATACAAGATCCTGATGAAAGGGGAATGTGATGGAGAGATAGCCGCAAGGGACAAACGGCAGAGGATAAGGGGGAGAGTGTTTACTGACAATGAGTGGGCCAAGGTGCTGGGAGACTGGCACACTCCTTACACTTCAGTACAACATTAGGGATTGCAGTATAAGCTTCTCCACCACTGGCCTTACACACGGGCGAGGCTCCACAAAATGTTCCCCGTGAGGTCAGAGCTGTATTGGAAGGGATGTGGGGAGGAAGGAACGATGATTCATATATTGTGGGATGCCAACGACTGACACACTTCTGGCAGGAGGTAAAGTCTAAGGTGCGGGAGATAATAAAAGTGGAACGGAACTTGGAGGGGTCGGAGGTGCTTCTGGGCACTATGCTTGGACAACAACGACAGATGGGGGAAAGGTGGGAAGGCTATGGGCAAACCTCGAGGGACGTTGAGGACCTTTAGCAAAATTTGGAGTTATTGATTATTGAAGTTGAGCTTAAGATTCTAAAGGAAACATAAAATGTTAAAACATTGGTGTGAAGAAATGTACTTCTGTGTATATGTGAACTGTGCAGTTTATTAAATCTTTGGTTGAGAAAAGAAAAAAAAAAGATAGGAGACAGAGCACCATAGAGAAGGTAGGTAGAGAGGAAGAAGGGTGTGGGAGGGGAGAAACACACTAGGGAAGGACACGGAGGGGCACAAGCAGACGAGACCGAGACGAGACAAGTAGACAAATGGATAAGACGACAGGAGCTAAGATAAAAGTAGAAGGTTTGCTAGATGAATGCTTTGCTGAGAGGCAAAACCACAGCACGGCACTACTTTCACAATGCAATTGAAATACCGGAGAAAAACACACCAAAGTCTGGGAGTCCTGTATAGTGGGGAAAAAGGCCTAGGTTTCACAATGTAATTTTAAGAGGGAGACATAGCAGGGGTTGGCAATCTGGGTTGATTGTCCATTGAAAGTGCTGGTTGCACTGGTCGGCTGTTCAAGCCCAGACCTACAGGTGATATATCTTGAACTGCCTGGTGGCATCAGGCTGCTTCTGCTAATTCATTATAGTAGGTCAGGGATAGTAGGGGGAGGTGGGTCGCAAAAATATTGTACTGGCCAAAGATCTTATTGACCAGTGCAAGGGAAAACAGGTGAAATCATCTTTTGCTATTATCGTAGGGGGTCACAATCTCCACTTTGAACCACTAGCGGTTGGAAAGGCCTTAACGATGAAGACCTGGCTTGGGGTATCCAAGACCGGTCAACATAGCTACCAAAGAGACAATATAAATATGCCTTCGAGTTAACATTCTTGTGGGAAGTCTTACCCTCAACAGCAAAGGAAATCTACCAGCTAAACCGATCTGTGTAGCAGGGAAACGGAAAAGCCACATTGATTATCTCATGATTGACATGATGATGCAGTCTCGAATACAGATTTTTGAGGTAGCCAAAAGGTTTGAAAGCGACCACCGCCCGATGTCAACAGTGCTGAATGTTGCAGAGGTGGACCCTCCCACAAGCACCAGTACCACGCATAGGAGTCAGGCTCTAGTCATCTGGGGCCAAGCAAGACGTTTCCTTAAACGTGTGGATATTAATATGAACCTAAATCCCAGAAATCAGTGTGCTCATCATAAGCTCAATTTGAGCAAAGGCATAAATTACAATCTGTTTACATAGTTTGCAATAGCAACTACATATTGACAAAATAAAACAAATCGATAACAAAAAGTGCACAATTATTTAATGTTCTCAAATGAGGACAGTGTTCATGTTTCACAGGTCTGCCTATGCATTTCGAACTAAGTGTCTTCAGGGCAATCCCTATACACAATCCACTTTGATATGAAAATCGTACAAGTTACAGCTACATAGTATATAAAACACGTGCCAGAAAAAACAGCCATCTTCATAAATGTTGGAACAGAAAAAAGGAGAGAATAAAAACAAATGTTATGTAACTCATGTAAAAGTAACTAATACATGCCCATATATATGAAATCAATGTCATTCTGCAGAAATCTAAATGAAAATGTAAATATAACTTAAAAGACCACTGGATTTTCACCAGAAAGTCATTGCAAGAATGTTTTATATTTACAGCAAAATACCAGTGAACATTTACCCGTGCATTGGAAATCCCCAGAAACCAAGTCTATCTCCTGCGGGCTGTAAACGGAATAAGAGAAAAACATAGCATCCAGCTAGACACACATGTTGTCAGAAGGTAGTTGCAGAAACCAGAAGGTAAAGAGTTTCCTTAAACAAAGAAAATGTGAGTCATCCCAACAAGAAGCAGTGTCATCGGCACAATGTCACGAATGCGTGACGTCACCCTGCCGACCGCCGATTTTCTGTAACGCTATCAATTATGGCCATACTACTAAGGCAACCATCTATTAGTTCTCCTGTATATGTGATCTTCTTCAGTGGGTGAAACCTGAAGCTATTGATGCCCATATGCCAAAACTGATGTTATAGGAGGAATCAAAACAGTTTATACAGCAAAAACTAGAAACATTTACATATTAGAACCAACATATCGTCCCAGGTCAAAATCAACTGACTAGATTGTCCAGTGTGTCAAAAAGAAAAGCCAATCAAGTTCATACAAAATCCTGTGTTGAACCAAAAAATAAGTAATATCGACAAAGTTACTCACCATAGTGACTACTTTACTCCTAGTCCATAGTCTCCTTTCCTCCATACTTGTGGGCCATGCCATCCTTCTGGACGGGACTAGAGGACTTTTGTTAAAAAGCATCAAAAATGTAATTGTTGTCCTTTTATTTTTATGCGGGGCCATTGCACGTGACCGTAACCCCGCCTTCCTGACCTACGCCCTGTGCATCACCATTCAGTCCTTTTCCATCACCTGGTCTGCGACCATTTAAGAAACAATAGAGGATACTTATTACAGGGGACGACGGGCGTATGGAGGAAAGGGGACTATGGATTAGGAATAAGGTGGTCACTACAGTGAGTAACTATCATACTCCTACGTCCCGTCCCCTTTCCTCCATACTTGTGGGAGATTCCCAAGTGCTGACCCATAGGTATTACGGGTGGATAGGGAAAACCTCTTATTGGAATACATTCTTGAGAACTGCCTGGCCAAGTTGGACATCAGCGTGGGAGCTCAGGTCTAGAAAGTAAGGTTTGCAAAAAGCTGATGGGGAAGCCCACGTAGCTGCCTTGGCAATGGACTCCAAGGGACATACTTTTGGAAGGCAACAGCAGCCGCTTTGCCCCGGACCAGATGTGCACGAATGCCTTTAGGTGGTTGAAGGCCTTGAACCTTGCAGGCCCCGGAAACACATGAAGCAACCCAGCGGGAGATGGATGCTTTTGAGGCAGGGTTTCCATGTGGATCACCAAATGTAACGAGCAGTTGAGAAGAGCTTCTGAGTTTGCTAGTCTCATTGAGGTAGAACGTCAGAGCCAGTCCGACGTCTAGGTTGTGCAGAATCCTTTCAGCATCAGAGATCGGGGTCAGGAAGAAGACCAGTAGAGATATAGACTGGTTTAAATGGAATTCCGAAACCACTTTAGGAAGGAAAGAAGGGTGGGTTGCGAAGCACCACCTTATCCTTACGGAAAGTTAGGAACGGATGTTCCACAGAAAGAGCCTGAAGCTCACTTATCCATCTTGCAGTGGTACGGCAATCAAAACGCCACATTCCAGGATAGGTACTTAAGTTCAGTATTAGCCATGGGTTCAAAGGGCTTATGACGTAACGCGATGGTTACCACATTCAGATCCCATTTAGGACAAGGGGCCCGAACCAAAAGAAAAAGATGGATGAGACAAGCAAAGTGTCTCTTGATGACTGGATTACCCAATGAAAATGAAAAACTGTCTGTAGACAGGTAGGCCACAATGGCGGATAAATAAGCCCTGCATGACAGGGCATGTATGCCAGAGGCTGCCAGGTCAGATACAAAGGACAAAACAGCATCGATAGAAGCATGCCTGGGATCAAGCTCTTTGGCTAAACACCAATGGCAAAAACTGAGCCATTTGCTCCTGTATTGAGCCCTTTTGGAAGGCTTCCTGGCCGCTTGGATTATGCGCATGTTGTCCTCAGACAGATTGAACTGTGCTAAAGATCGGAACTCAGGCACCAGGCCGCTAAACTGAAAGATTGTGTGGAAAGGTGCAACAACTGGTGTTTGCTCTGGTGAAGGTAGTCGGGAATCTGCGGCAACCTGATCAAGGGAAGCCCCGACAGGTGCTGCAGTCCCGAAAACGAGAACCTGGCTGGCCAACAAGGAGCCATGAATTGGAGAGTGCAGTTGGATGCGCTCCCGAGTTTGCAGAGTGACCGATTAATCAGTGGTAATTGAAGGAAGGCATACGCTTTCATGTTGTCCCACAGGATCTCAAGGTCGTCCCCCAAGGAAGCCACTCCGAGCCCGTCCCTGGACACAAAGAGGAAGTTTCCTGTTGGATGATGTTGCAAAGAGGTCCACCTCTGGAGTGCCCCAATGCAGAAAGATTTTGATGAGGACATTGGGTTCATTACAAGGTAGGAGGTAGCCATGCCGCTATTAGTGGCATGGCTACCCCCTTACCGTGTACCAGGTCCGGGCTCCTCAAATGAGGAATTACCGGGCCATTCTGACCTTGGAGGGCCTGGTAATTCCTCATTCGATGAACCATTCCCCATTCCCATTCGAGCCCCCATATGGCTCAATGGGAAGGGTGCTAACAACGGGCCCGTTAATAACGGGCCCGTTAATAACGGGCCCGCTGTTAGCACCCTGGTCTGCCACGGGATCCGCTAAGGGCGCCTGGAAACCAGGCGTCCTTAGCGGGATGTCCCGTGAGCAGACTCAATGAGGCGGTAAGGGGTTGACGGCTCCAGCACCATTACCGGCGCCGTTAACCCCTTACCGCCTCACTAGGAATGACACCCATTGTCGTTCAACACCCAGTCCTAACTCGCTGCCAATTGGCGGCTGAGGAAGTCTGCAGCCACACTGATGTGGCCCAGGACTTCTATAGCTTGGAGCCAGACATTGTGCTTGATGGCCCAATTCCAAATTTGTATAGTAAAGTCCACAAGGAGAGGAGACTTGGTGAGCCCTGTTTGTGGATGTAAAACATTGCTACAGAATTGTCTATGCAAATACGGACCACAGTGTTGGTGATAGTTGGTTGAAAAGCATTGAGTGCCAGAAAAACTGCCAGGAGCTCCAGGTAATTGATATGGAACCGCCTGTCTTTAGGCTTCCACAAATAGTACACCTTGAGGTGACGCAGTGTCACTACCACCCCAGAAGGGAGGAGTCTGTGGTAACTTACTTGTGGGCAGGGCTCCTGGAAGGATGTCCCCACTGGCGGACAACCACCAACGAAGATCCGCCGTCATGCAGGATGGGACTGGAATCATCTTGGAATACAGTTCCGTAGCCTGGGACCAGCTGTTCCGAAGATCAAGCGGAGAGTGTCTCATCTTCAGGTGCGCAAGAGGTAGTGCTAACACACAAGAAGCCTTGAGGCCCAGGAGTCTCTGGAACCACCAAGCCGTCATTTGAGAGGACTGGAGGAAGAGTTGGCATGTGGTTGACAGGTCTGCAATCCTATCCTTCGGCAAGAATACTCTGGTACCGACGGTATCCCAACGGAAACCCAGAAAGATCAGGTCTTGAGAGACCGTCATGGACGATTTACGCCAGTTCACTGACAGCCGGAGATGGAACCTGGAGCTGAAGGATTGACTGAAAATTGGTCATAGCCATCTGTGGGCAAGGACTGCGCAGGTATGGATATACATGGACTCCCTGTATCCTGAGGAATGCTGCGATGACCGTCATCGTCATAAAGACACGCAGTGCCGAGCGGAGACCAAACGGGAGCACATGATCCTGGAAGTGTTCTGTTCCCACAGAAAACCACAGATATTTTCGATGCAGGCTCCAAATCATAATGTGCATGTATGCGTCCTGAAGGTCTACCACGCTGAGTCAATCACCCTTACGGAGAGAGGACTTTATCTGGCAGGGCGTAATCATCTTCAATTTCTCTTGGGGGAGAAAGAGATATAACTTGGAAAGTGCGCAGACAAGCCTGGTTGGGTTTGGGCACTGTAAATAGACTGGAGCAGTAGCCCTCCCCTTGCACCAAGAGGGGGAACAGGTTCCACTGCTCTGAGATCTAGAAGTTTCTGTACCTTGGCTCTGAGGGAAGGTGACCCAGTCTGCTGGAAGGGAGGATTAAAGGGTGGGGGAGGGGCAAGTGGTTGCCCGCTCGAGCGATTGACAAAACCTACCGGTTTTCGGTGATGGTCTGCCATGCCTCCAGAGGAGAAGAAATTTGTCCTCCCACCAGAATCTTGTGCGACGACGAAAAATATAATTTAGATGTTATCAGAGGGGAGACCCCCCCCCGTTCCAGGCGAGGAGGCGTTGGCCAAGAGAAAAACCAGCCACCTTGCCGTTGCTGTTTACAGCAGGGCCCGCAAGCTGGAGTATCTGTTTGGTGCACACAGATTAACCCAGAGAAGGACCTTTTTTGGGACCCCAACCTTTGATTGTAAGGTGCGTAACGTGCCACCACTGTCGTGCTTTGCTGGAGTTTTCAAGGACCGACAATAACTTGACAGTTTCAGTGCTTGCCTTGGTCTTCGTTAGTTCCTCATCCGTGGAGGAATGGAACAGTTCTTCACCCTCGAAGGGGAGATCAAGTATCTTGTCCTGAACTTCCTTTGAGAACTTTGTAGCATGCAGCCACGCTTAGCGGGAGAGGTCTACCCCGACCTTAGGGCCTCGAGCGGAAGTGTCTGTGTGATGGGACGCAGCCTCAAGTAGATCCTGTGCCATAATTCTGCCATCCGATAAGCCGCCTTTGAAGTCCTCGAGCCTATCAGCAGGAATACATTCTGGAACTCGGCTCCCTTCGTCCACAGTTTGACATTGGTAATTGCCAGGATAGGCTCAGTGTTAGCCTGATTCAGCTGAAGAGCCGGATTGGAAAATACCCTTTTCCCAATGGCGTCAAGAAGCTTGTCCTCCTTGGAAAGGATCTGGGACACTGCAGTGGAGGACGTACAGGCCAAAATGGACTGAAGCATAGCTGCTCCCACCACGGTCGACAAGGGAAGCGGACAAGCAGATTAAGATATGTCCTCAGAAGCATGAAGCTTATAGCGAGCGTCTATCTTCTTGTTCAGATGCTGCACGGAATGAGGTTTTTCCCAGACCTTACGGGCCTCAGCCAAGACGTCCTTCTGGAGGAACAGGCCGGTGCACTCGTGTGTGGACAGAGTGAAGAAGGCTCCAGAAAGCACCCCCTCCTGTGGAGCTGGTGTCTCGGGTACTGGGATGTCTAGCAGTGCCATCATATCCAGCGCACTGTCATGAAAGGCTCTAATAGAGTGGGTTGGTTCATCGCTGTCCTGATCCACTTGATCCTGAACCAGTGATGCGGGAGCCGAAGACTGATCCGCTGCACGTGGCGCCTCAGGTCCTAAAGTGTTGTTTGGCAGAGCACCCAATGTCTTTTCTACCGGGGAAAGCGGAGGCAGAGGAGGCAGTAGGGAAGGAGGTCCCACAGGAAGAGGTGGAACTACCAGAACCTGTGTGGGAATTGCCGGAGCAGGAGGTGGTTCAGTCGGCCTAGGATACATTCCCTTAAACAAATCCTTAAAGTACGCTTTCATGAGATCAGAATGCATAAGCATCGGAAATTTCTCAAAAAACGCACCCTCGGACGAATGTCTGGCGCTGGAGTTGGCAGAGGCTGCTCTGAAGGGGTATACCCACCTGAAGGCAAGGAGGATGGATGCCAGGATGGTCCCCCACCAATTGGATCCACATAGATCAAAGGTGCAGACGCAGGAGGAAGCAAGACTGTATGCGGCAGCGGTGTCCGAGCACGCCAATCCATTGGAGGGCGGAAGGGGTTCTTACTTTTCACAAAGCGTGGAAAAGGCTGTTCTGCCCCAAAAAGAGGCCCCTCCGCACCAGCAGTAGTGAACGTTGGTGTAACAGAGGTAGTCAAAATGGCGGGCGTGGTCCACGGGGGTTGTGCCGCCATTTTGTCAACACCCGACGTGAACTGCGTCACAGGAGTAAGTGAGGATATAGTCACCACAGGGGAGTCAGGGGTCTTATGTGCCATTTTAGCCTTGGAACAAGGAACCTCGGCAGGGCTAGTACTTGCAAATCTAGGATGTTTACCAGACAAATTAGGGACTGCTGAAGAATTCGCCCCAAATCGGGGACCCTCAGTGGAGCCGGTATTGGAAGGCTCATGGTCCGTGACTGCCCTTGTTGCCGCCTGAGTAGAACTGGTGTCACCATGGGTCTGAGCGTGGGAAGGCTAAGAGTTGCACCCTACAGCCAGGACCTCTGAGCGGCGTGGTCCCTCTATCCTGCCGGTGTTATATATAGCCCCAAGAAGGGGAACCTCAGGATTAACCCCAGTACGTTTTGCCACCTTGAGAGGGGTCTCTAGCCAAGACTGAGTGCAGTTAGTTCCAGATGTGGAAACCTCGGCCCGACCCTGGTACCAAGAACCACAGAAGAACTGGGCCTAACTTTAGCCCCTAAAAGGGGAACCTTGGAAGATAATCCGGTTTTGGTAGCCCCTTTGTGGGGGTCCTCTGAGGAAACTCTGGGGCACCCATTAGGCCACTTGCAGGACACCTCACGGATATACCCTGTAATAGAGCCACTTGAGCCCCTCCCCGACCTGGAAGACCCCAGGAAGGAGTCCCCTGGCTGGGGTGTAGGGGTGTCACGGTATTATTTTTATGGCGGTACGATAACAATGATATACTGTCATTTGGCAAGAAGGTTATCGCGGTATAGCAGGTGGAGTTAACTAATCTTAACAAATATTTTCTTAAAAAGGTCAAATTGTCAGATTTATCATCATAAACAAAACCAGACACCCAGGGCCACTTTCCACTGAAATGCCACCCCTTGCTTCCACCAAACACAAAAACAAGTGTGGAGAAGAAGAGGAGGAGGGGGGGGGGCACAGAGGGATGGGAGCCCTGCTGCGACTGGCAAAGCAAACTTAATAGCTTTTCTTAAGTGGTCATTTAGGTTTTTAGCTCCCCCACTGGCTACTACTGGTGAAGATTAACACTATTTGTGGACATAGAAATGCACTAGAATATGCCCCATCTTGGGCTAACAAACACATACCTTAAAAATTGCAACTGTTGGTAATTCCCTGTGTTCCGCTGGGCATCTTTGTCAAATTTACTTGTAACTATTTTCATCTTTGTTCTCATGACGTTCTTGTAGTTTTATGCTTGTAATGATATTTTTTTGTGCAACGTTCTGTTTGCCTGATTGCCATTTAGCCTTCCTAAGAGACATGTAAGATTTTGTGCCAGCGCTACAGCCGCTGCTTCTCTTTTGAGAAAGCGCATGTATTTTGTATGTACTAGATTACAAAGCTTCCCTGCTCCCATGGTGATTGTCCCGCCTTCTGTGACGACACGAAGGTGGGACCCAAGGCGTACGTGCACCTACACAACGCCATTGGGTCACCATGGAAACATTTAAATACGGAAATAGGCATTCGCTCGTGCAAATGCAGTTGTCACTGACACAGCGTTGCGGTCAGGTAAGGTTGACTCCATTTTCCCCACTCTTAGGGCTTCTATTAACATTTCATGTTATTGATTAGTTTCCTTGTGGGTTTTACAGGAGCCCGCACTTCAACCCGTTGCTTCTCACACATATGGAGAAACATTTGAGAATTATTTGAAACTTAAGGTATGAATTTTTTTTTTATAAACAAGGTTTTGTTAATTTGCGGTATAAACAGATACTCAGTTATTGACAGAGCTTTTTTCCTTTCATGTTCTCTCCGTTGTGGAACACTTGGATTTGGTATGTGTTTAAATTTGTTCATCTGAAACACTGTTGTTACGAAATGGTTGATAATTGTTGAAATGTTGGTTAATGCAGATAGATCACTGAATCAATGTACCGGCCTGATGAAGGTTTTTTGTATCCGAAATGCATTGGCATCTGTACATATAATCCTAACCTGATTTGGTGCAGCCTCATTGAATATGACAGATTAATATTCAAAAAGAGCAACGAAAAAGGGATGTGAATAAACATTTCAAAAATCATCATATTTGATGGCGATAATTTATTCCTATAAAAGGTTGTGGATAAACTATTTGATACATTATCTTCCAAATGTTCAGTCTCTTTAGAGCCAACTGCGAGCACCAGTTCTTGATAGAGCAGATTTACTCTATCTCTTTGTTCCACGAAGATGAACATGTTGCCATCTTGATAATCTGCATGCCACAGATTAATGGAGGCTGATGGTAGTATGTGCTTGTGCGCATACACACACACGCACTCTCTCTCTTTACGTTACAGCCTTTAGTTTACTTGCGGGCCAAAAGGTGTTCAGTAATCACGGACATGTTACCCTTTGGTATGGCAGCAAGGAATACCGCAGAGATGAGTGAATTTCGCGGTGTGACTTATTATATGTAAATTCAATGATGGAACCAGCGAAATCCCCCGTTGTCCTATGTTTAGAAAACATTATCCATTATAAATATATAAACCCCAAAGCCGCCAACCCAAAGTAAATCCTTTTCCTTCTTGGCACTGTATTTATTCTTCCTATTGCTAACATTGATTTTGTGTCAGACACGTGGGGTTTACGGAATGGCATTAAAAACTGCTCCAACTGAATCTACTTGTACCAAAAAAAGAACTTTCTTTTACATTGACTTTTTGCATTTGAAGTTCTTTAACTTACCATTAGGTCAATGCTTTTTAGTTAACTTACGAATACGCAGGCAGGAATTTCCAGCTGTAGCAAGGTAGCATTTTGAAACTTGTCTCTGCACATATTTAGCTGATCCTCCAGGAATCTAAGGCGGCTGCAGAATTGGTCTTTCATGGCGCTCACTCGTTGATCGCCTTGAATGAAAGAGTGACTAGTGGAAGTATTATAATGCACATTTTGAGCAATGAGCTTGCGGCTCAGTCACAGGTCATCGCTTTGAAAATTGGCCTCGACTTGCATTTTTATGGAACCATGTGGCATGGGCATCATGACCCCTTGCTGCGACAAAAAGTTTGTTTTGAAAACTTTTTATCCCATTAAAGGGAGAAAAGTCACTCATGTGCGGTCTGAAAGCCTGTGTCATTGTGTTTCTTTTGTCAAAATGTCATAACCAACACAGACACACCGAAAGGGAAAGGTTGGATAGTGATCTAATCACTATAGCTTGTTTATCATCTGCCTGGTGTATTATGAAGGTCTGATGTCTGAGTCACCACTGACCATGTAATCCTAAGGAACAGCGTTCAGTGGGCGCTGTTGATTTCTTTCTTGATTCTTGCAATACATTTTCATTTACCTTCTTAAAGATAGTGGCAAAAAAAAAAAAGATTTAAATGCATATCGGCACAAATATGGCCTAGACCACCACCTCACCACAGCCCCATCATTACCGTTTTCCCAAGGTCTGAATGCATTAGGACCCTTGTGATGCGAGTTCAGAGGGAGGAATGCTTTTATGGGTAGTGTCACAAATTGAGAATAGACCTAAGAAATATTTCACGCCCATTGCTCTGAATAATTCAAATTGAATGTAGTATCTGTCCTGCCTGCTTGAGTCCAGTGCCATATGCAGAAGGCAGGTAGGTGAAGGATCAAGCGAAGCAAACACTCTAGTGCCAAGGTGCAAATCTACACAGAGGACAGTGGGGGTGGGTGGAGGGGGCAGTCTATTTACTAGCAGAAAGCACTGATAGGCCCAGTGTTCACACAGTCTACAGCAGGGTCGGACTGGGGCATAAAATTGGCTCGGGCATCAACATAAAAGTGCACACAGTTGCAAATGGGAATTCATTCCTTTTGGAACACTGTTTGAATAGTACCCAGGGGGGAGTTTTGATAAAATGTGATGCAAATTGTACATTTAAAAGAATATTTATTCAGCAACAGTGGTCAAAACTATTAGCCGCATAGTGAAGTCACTCATCAAACTGGCCCACTCTGGCCAAAAAAGTGCCCCACTTGACCCAAAAAACTGGCCCATACAAGCATTTCGAGTTTGAGGTTCGGCCATGGGCCTATTGCCCTAAAGGCAAGTCCATGCCTGGTCTACAGAGCTAAAGTTGTTTGTGGAAATGAATCAGAAGGGCATCCAGTTAATTTCCACCTTTGAATTCTGGGATGTGTAGTTCCCCATCTTTCAAATTGGTGGGAAAACTACAAATCCCAGAATTGTAAGCTAAAACAGAACTGGATGGCTATCCAATCCATGACCATGAGAAACTTAAGTTCTTGAATCTAAACCTTGGGGAGAGTAATCCGATATGCAGGACTTCACTGACTGTCTTTTTTTTTAACAATTTGTACAGCCAGATTAAGAGCTGTTCCAATGTGTGTTTGCTCAGTGCTGTAGGACCTTAACTTACTGAACTAATGGCACATGATGCCGGGCCAGGCTGAAACGATACATTTCTGCTCCTGCTAACTGAGTGGTTGCTAAGCAAAGTGCTCCTGGCTTCACTGTTTTGCAAGACACTGAACGTTTTATTACATTTGTTTACAGGAGACCAAAACGAAAAATAAAATGCTCACTTTCAGTTCAGGCCCTCAGCTCACCCTTGTGATGTCCTTGTGGTTTTGCAAATTTAAAATCAGGACAATCACCATAGAAGATATGACCTGTAGCCCGGAGAAGCAGGACTGTGTGAAAACGTTTATAATCTGAATGCTGCCTTTCAAATAAATAAGGCCTGAAACAAAATAACTGTTCTAGTTTGCCCATGAAATCCAGGTCTGGCGGAGTCTATGAACTGGAGTCTCTGGTATGCTTATAGAGCCAGTCAGCTCGTTGTTACCAGCTTTGCATGGGGAAACACAAAGGTTCAGGCACTGGGCAGTTTTCAACACAATTTGCGCAAAGTCGGCTGATCTTTGACCCAACTCTACTGATCACAGATAGAGCCGTCACAGCAGCAAAGCTGCATTTACTAATGTGGCCTCATTTTCCCTATGCTCTTTTCTGCCAAACAAAGCCCCCTTGGCAGACGGCACATCCAACAGTGCAAGACCAAGACTGCGCAGAACTTGCTTATTGCAGCCTTTCCAAATCAGATTGAAAAGCACACTTAACGGTATACCGGTATAAACAACGTGACGGTTATTGTTGAATTAAGTTGTTCACGTTATCTTTAACAGTATACCGTTACATCACTACTGGGGTGCCCTGAAAAGGAAAGAATTTACCGGTTGTTTCCTCTTTTCTTCAATGAAGAGCTGTAAGTGTGGTGGAGGAACGTGTTGAAACACTTCTTCCCACCCGAGAAGCCGACGCTGGAGTGCCCGGACGGAGAGGGAGTTGCAGTAGCAGCAAAAGTCCCAATGGTGTTCCGGGCCTAAGCACTCCAGGCAAAGAGAGGGTATCCGCCCTCACGAAACAACATTCGCAGGATGAGCAGGACACGAATCCCAGACGCTCCGGCATAGACGGAGGACAAGATGACCGTGGAATTGGAGCAGGAATGAAGGACAAGGGAACAAAAGAAAAAATATTCCCAGTGATGCAAGTGCGTCCGACTCCGAAGAGAAAAGGACTGAAGGGCGATGTGCGGGGTGCAGCTCCAGAAGGTGGGGTTACGGTCACATGCGGTGGCCCAGCATAAAAAACAAAAGGACAGCAATTACATTTTAGATGCTTTTTAACAAAAGTGCTCCGGTCCTGTCCTGAAGGATGGAATGAACCACAAGTATGGAGGAAAGGGGATGGGATGTAGGAGTATGGCAGCATCTCATCTTGCATCTTACGACTAAACTGAGAAAAGCACACAAATTTGTACATGAAAAATATAAGTAAGCATTTTAAACATACAAACATATCGGTAACAGAACCCAACTAGAATAACTGGTATCTCAAAACAATCCAATGGAATGCAAATAAACTCCTATGTAGTTCCAAAAAGCTTAACAAATAGTGGTAGTAGCAGCTCATTTTTTATAAACTGAAAATACATAAACAATGTCCATGTAAACATTGTTTATGTTTGTATGTTTCAATAGGCCTGCTTTTATTTTTCATGCACAATGTGCGTGAGTTGCCACACGATATTGCCAATAGCTGGGGCTTTAAGTGGGGTAAGAAATTGAAGGGGGGGGGTGTGTGGATCATTTGGGGTGTGGCTTGCATGATGGGCATGGCCTGAAAAGTACACAAACCATAGTAAGGTACGCAAACAAATATATAAATGTATGTAAGCATTTATATATTTGTATGTGTACCTTACTATGGTTTGTGTACTTTTCAAGCCATCTTTTATAAAAATAGAAATATGCAATAGAAATATGCAACATATTTCTATACTTGTAAAAGATGGCTCGAAAAGTACACAGTTCAATCCATCTTCTATAAGGCTTTGACAATGGACTAAGACCGAGGCATCTTTGTCCGTCGGCAAAGCTTTATAAAAGATGGCTTGAATTGTGTACTTTTCAAGCCATCTTTTCTAAACCTCAAAAACTAAGTCACGCAGTCCCCAGGTTCGCTGAGGGTTAAAGACACCTTGGTGACCTGGGCAGGGGGAACAAAATGACAGTAACTTCCTCTGGTGACCCTCTTACACGAGGGTTCACCAGAGGAATTTACAGTGACTGACAGAAGTGCCAGCCAGCCACAGAGATACTGTGGCTGGCTGGCAGGCACTTCTGTCAGCTTACCTGACTCAATGGCAGGCACATCTCCCGTTGTGGCAGTGGCGGGATAATGTGTCCCCGCGTGATGTGGCGGGACCAGAGGGTCCCAGCAGGGCCCCGGCTGAGCCCTACTTTTTGGAGACTGCCGGGGAATGGCCCCTTCCCACTTAAAGCACTGGCAATCACTCAATTGTTTTCTATATAGGATAGCAGCAAATCAAATAAGTGCCCTTTTTGTCATACTCAAGTAGAGTCGGTAGAGCATTTCTTACTAATCTGCCCATTGTTATTGCCCGATCAGAAATTATTCCTTGGAGAAAGCTTTTGACTTCATAGCATCAGTACAATGAGTGAAGCAACCAGAGGTACTTACAGTTTTCACGGTTGCTAAATACATTTATTGAGCATGGTAGAAAGAACAGCCGTATAAATTGTATTTTCCAAAGATTGCATATGTTCTTGTACTTTTGTAACTTGTGTATTAGCTCATTATGTTTATTTAAGGCCTGGGTTTGCAATTGTATTATTCTAACAGGAAAGTGGATTGAACATGCATCAAGGAAAACGGATGGTGCCTTAGCTTTTAAAGACAAATGATGAACAGCATCTGTACATATTACTCTGTGCTTTTGTGGTGATATTGTTGATTATATTGTTTTGTATACGATTATGCTTTTATTGTGCTAATTACCAAAAAAAGCAAGATAGAATTGAAATGGCAGACCAAGGTTTTAACACCTGAAAGTGAGATTGAGAAATCGAGACAGGACCACACCATGAACAGCGGGAAACTAGGAGAAATGTAAAATGGGAACCAATCCCAGGTGCAGCCCAGAGAGATGTGCACACGAAGAACCTGAAGGTTAAAGTTACTTAGCTGTAATTATTGTTCTCCAGCATGGGTCTGGCATGGATTCACATGATCATAAATATTACCAGTCATGCTGGGAATCCTCGGTAAAAGAAAAATGTTTTACTTTAAAACTGTATTTCACCTCTCAACCAATCGCTGTCCTCTGGGTCATACTCCCCACATCCAATGACAGTCTTCTCCCTAAGCCCCTCCTCTGTCAGCCATCGTCAGATTTGGTAAGCATGTAAAGTGGCATTATGACCATGAAGAGCCGCAGCAGGGTCGGAGGGAGGATTCACATGTGAACCCATGCCAGACCCATGCTGTAGAACAATAGTTACAGGTAAGTAACTTATTCCTTCTCCAGCATGATGTCTGGCAGTGATTCACATGCTCATGAATAACGAATACATAGCAGTACAACATTACACAACCACGGGAGGAGGCAAGGCTCAACAGAAGCAATTACACTTACCCCTGGAACAGACTCGCCTCAAGCAAACAGGTTGCTTAGCACTGCTTAGCCGATTCTGGACTCCTCCCTCCAATCCCTGTCGACGCAGTAGAACTTCGTGAAGGTGTGCGTGGACCTCCACGTAACAGCCCTGCAGATGTCCAGTAGGGGCACACCAGACAGGAACGCCGTAGTCGCAGCCATCACTCTGGTGGAATGGGCTCTCGGACGGCCGGGCAGCAGTCGGTTAGCTACCAGATGACAGTGCGTGATGCAGCCAGAGAGCCACCTTGAAATGGAAGCCTTGGACAAGGCCTTCCCATGGTCCACAGGACCAAAGTACACTAAAAGTTGTGAAGTCTGCCGAAAACGCTGTGCGTGTCATGTAGAACTTCAAGGCATGAGCAACGGCCAGCGAGAGCAACGCCCTTTCAGCCGGTGACTAAGGCTTCGGGAAAAACACAAGTACCACTAAAGACTTGCTCAGGTGGAATTCCGACAGAACCTTCAACATGAAAGAGGGATGCATACGCAGCACCACCCTTGATTCATGGAAAGTCAGGTACGGCCGCTTGCAGGATAGGGCCTGGTTCTCACCTACCCTCCTGGCAGAGGTGATGGCCACCAGGAAAGCATTTTTCCACAAGAGGAACTTGAGAAAGGCCTGATGCATAGGCTAGAAGAGGGCCCCCTATGAGTCTCGCCAGAACCAGGTTGAGTTCTCATGCCAGGGAAGGAGCCTTCACCAGCAGGAATGATCGAAAAAGTCCTTTGATTAACTCCTTGACGAGTCGATGAGACCAAAGTGAAGATATTCCTGGAGATCTGGTCTAGCAGGAGATAGCCGCCAGATGTACCCTCATAGGAGGCATGCACCAGTCCGGTCTTGGCCAAGGATAGCAAGTATGGAAGAACTTGCAGGGCCGTGACACTCACACAGGAGTAATCTTCCGAGACCAGCACCACGTAGCGAAATGCTTCCACCTGGGAACATAGCACTTCAAAGTCAACGACACCCTGGCCTTGGCGAGGACCTCCCTGCAGTCCGCCGGCAACTCATATCCTCCAAACTCTAGGGCTGTAGGAGCCAATGCCTGAGGTTCACCGATCCTGGGTCATGATCGAGGATTGCGCCGCCTCCTCTGGTGAGAAGATCCGGTCAAGCTGCCAGTGGTTCCGGAGGAAATGCGGACAGGCTGTGAAGTTCCGGATATCAAATCTGCCTCAGATTTGTTCAGTCATCGTAGGCTTACGATGGGCCGCCAGCCCCCTGTCTTCTTTCTGACCAGAAAGTATCTGGAATCGACTCCGGAGCCCTGGAGTCGTTGGGGAACTAGCTCTACTGACGCTTTTTGCAGCATGGCCTGTACCTCTTCCAGGAGCTGAGGGATATGCTGCCCCCGACGGGTAACTGGAGGGATCCATTGACACCTGCATTGAAACTCCAGGGTGAGTCCTTGAGTGAGAGCATCCAGCACCCATCTGTCAGTATTTTTCTCCACTCGCTGATGAATCTCGCCAGCCGGCCTCCCACCAGGGTGCACGAGTGGGAGCCTGATGTCCCGGCCGGTTCAGGCTTGCTTCGGCGCCAGCATCCTGCAGGCAACGCTGTCCTCAGCTACTGTGGGCTTGGGAACGGCCTCTGTAGACTTCCTGAGTTGTGGATCTGGAAGGCTGACAGTATGATGTGGAGAAGCCTTTCAAAGACCTGCTCGACTTTCCCCTGGAAGAGTGAAAAGAAGAGTGGTGCTGCTGGAAGGTGCCCAGGGAACGGGCAGTCTATGTATCTGCTTTGATGGCCTGGAGGTACTCGTTGACTACTTTCCCAAATCGGTTATCTCTGTTGAAGGGCATGTCCAGCACCTTTGCTTGGACCTCCTGGTGGAAATTTGTGGCCTTCATTCATCCGTGGCAACGAAGGCAGACACTGTTACCCATTTGCCGTGTCGATGACCTCCAATGCCACTGTGATGGCATGATCAGACACTGTCTCCCCTTCCTGGAAGAGAGCGATTGCCTCCATCTTCTTATCATCGGGGAGGCACACCAGAATAGGCCCCAGCTTGTACCACAACTCTGTCGTACCTGGTTAGGATCGACATGCGTTAGCCGCCCTGATAGTGGAAGCCATCGTGTAAATCACCTTCCTACCCATGGCTGCCATCCTCTTCCCCTCACTATCCGGAGGGATCGAAGACATGGACGGGTTGGCCAACCGTTTCCTCACGGCCACCGATACCACTGAATTTGGTGATGGCTTAGACCTCAGGTACTTGGGTGCAGAGTCCGGTAAACAGTATTTCTTCACCAGCCTATCCCATTTGACTGGAGCCGTGCAAGGGTTCTTCATGAGGGCCAGGCCCTCTTCTCAAACGTCGTCCAGAAGGGGCACCACCATGACAGTCTTCATCTCGTCCTTGCGCCTCTGGTACAAGAAGCCCTCCTTCTTGGTTTCCTCAGGCCACTATCTGGAATAGCTCAGTGGCTCTTGAGATCATGGAGTCGAACGATCCCAACTCATCCGGTCGAGACACCCTATGAGGAGCATCCAAATGTGGAAATTCGCCGACCGCTGCAGCGATACCCTTGCATCCATCCCTGTGTCTGGGTCTGACGGGGGAGAAGGGGCCCAATGTGGTGGCATAGGTTCAAATGGGGGCGTTGGATGATGCTTCCTCTTTGTCGGAGTCTAATCGGGGACCTGCAGTACCCTAGGTGCCGGAGGCATCCTCATCTGGATCTCTGACACCAAGGTGTGCAGGATTGACAGAATATCCAAAGAAATGTCCCTCGGCTGAAAAGACAGAATAGGAAAACTAGGCTCCATGCCGTTGCTGCCGTCCTCTCCAACATCCTTGTGGACCGTTTGCAAGGACTCCTGGTCTCTGTCATCCATAGACAAGACCCCCATGGGCTTGGGCCACGGCCTAGGAGGGTTGTTTCGGGGCCTGTTTGCCCCCCTGCCCTGAGATTCTTGAACCGGGGCCTGAGTCGGCCCCCCCCCTTTCCGGTGTGCAAGCAGACTTTGCCAAAGTCACTGCGGCGGTGTCACGACTTGGGGGTAGGCCAGATGGACTTTATAATCTTCGCCCTTGAGGGGCACTGAAATTCAAAGACAACGGCTCCCTGATGTCAGCTGATGGCGAAAAGAGCACACAGGCTCCTTTGAAACAAAAATGTAACCTTTTCTGTTGAAAACACAAAAAAACAGAAATAGCTCAGAGGGCAAACTCAAGGATTCCCAACACTGAAATGTGCTGTAAAAATCTGAAGAAGGCTGCCACAGGATGGGCTTAGGGAGAGGACTGCGATTGGATGGGGGCAGTATGACCCAGAGGACAGTGATTGGTTTAGAGGGGAAATACAGTTTTTAAGTGAAAGTGAAACTGTTTTTTCTTTTACTGAGGATACCCAGCCTGACGATGGGGAATATTCATGAGCATGTGAATCCATGCCAGACCCCATGCTGGAGAAAGGGGGAACTCCGACCTAGCTACGTTCTGTGTGACGGGTCGGGAGGCGGCGGACACTTGAAGGACATCATCACTGGTGTTTTATTGAAATAATAAAAATAAGGCCTATCCTTTCCCTATTGCTAGAGAGTTACCCCAGGTCATATAAATCACCAAAGGTGCTTGTAAAGAAGTCCCAAATGAAAATGTCCACAGTGCAAAACTAGTTTTAACTGACCCTACCACTATTTAAACCAACTTGAATTATACTAGGCGAATCACTCCCATCTCCGGTTATTCTCTTATGGCAAAGTTTCTTCTCAAGTCAAAAAGTTCTCTTCAGTAAGATATCGTCAAATAGTCTCTGACCACCTTCTGGAAAAGATCTAACTTTTATAAAGCAGTTTGCTTTCATCTCCCCTTTTGGGACAGTTGTTCCACAGCGCTTTTTCTTAGATTGGGTATCCTTTATAGGGACTTTACCTTCCCCCTCTCCTGGGGGTGCTCAGTTAGCTTAACTCTACTTTCACTTTATTTCCCTTCCCATTCATATTTATAGACTTCTCTTTCCAGGGTGTTTGTGCATAGCTCTTAAAACGCTCTCTTTCAGGCTTGTTGGTTATTCTATTTATCATAGTAACAGTTCCATTACCCTCTCGTTATTTTTTTACTAACATCTTAGCCTATGGAGATTTGCCCCCCGTTGTGGTCCACTGCTCACATAATCCCAATACTTAAAAGGGGCGATAGATGCGATCCTCCTCTGCTACCGACCAATTGCACTTTTGGACGCAGATAGCAAAATCTTTGCCTCTATTGTGCTAAAACATTTAGAAACCTGGGCTTTTGAGATTGGTCGAATTTCTTAGTGGCAGGGGGGTTTTAGAAGGCAAATGGGGACTACCCTAAATGGTTGTAATTAATACAATTCAGCAGCTGGTAAAAAGCATTAAATACGAGGCGGTCTACAGAGCATCTAAGTGGCTTTTAACGCACTTGATCGTGGATTCATGTGGAAGAAACCTGCCAGCTGGGGTATCCCTGTTGGCCTCTTGAACTTACTTATCAGACTTCATACCAATACTGTTATACGTGTCCGCTTGAATAACAATGGTGACCTATCTAGAAAAGTCTCTACTGTGAGGGGGGGGGGTAAGACAAGGATGTGTTATTGCCCCTTGTATTTTCAATGTATATCTGGCAGACATAATGAATGCTCCAATGGAAGCCTCATTGATTACCCCGAAATTGTTACACTTACACTTCCAGTGGCTCGACTATGCAGATTACTTCTTATTTGATGCAAGCAAAGTGGGGCTGCAAAAATTAATTAATGCCTTTGTTGATAATATGGGTAAACACTTTCTTAAAGTTAAGCCCGTCACATCGAAAGTCATCAGATTTTCGATAGTACGAACAAATTTATCTTGAAATGGAACTTGGGTAATTCTTTATTACATGTGTTGATTCACTGATCACTGATTTAATTGGGCTTTCCAGTTTTTGGTAGATCTACAAGGCAGAACAGCATTTCTTGGTTAAATGAAATTGCTGGTAAATTGACTAATCAAATTAAAATGGTCGATACAAGGTTTGGTACTTTTTCCCTCAAACCTGTAATCCGATATGAATTAAAGATCATTCCTAAACCCCTATATGGAACTGATACACATCCATATGCCCTCCTTGAACACCTACCAGTTTGGGAGGGTAGGATCTGGAAACATTTTAAATCTACCAATGAGCCTCCCGTTAGCAGCTATTCGCTGGGACCTGGGTTTAGTGTCACTTACAGCATGCGCCCATTGAAAAATTCTGTCCTTACTGAGGAAATTCTTAATTCCATTTGAGGGCAGCCTATATATAGATTTCAAGACTTTCTATGAGGCACAGTGCTGTCCAAGAATGGAGGCTCTGAAAGCGCTGAGTCAATCTGTTCTTGACACGCTCGGCTGCTCAACACAGGATTTGGTTGAATACCCAAGCATGATTAAGTTACTACTGTTTCAAAATGATTGTATTTCAAAAATTGATAAATTGCATTCATACTCCCCTTTAATTCACTTGAGCGCAGAACATGAGAATATGGGCACTTGGCCCCGTTTCTAAGCATCTACCTAGACAAAAGTGACCCGAACGATCTTCATTCATTTTCGATGGAACCTTCTTAAATCTAAAGACATTATGTTAAAATATAGCAGGATCTCTGCAGATTTAGCAACGTGCAGGTTCTGTAAGACTATAGACCTTGTGGAGACCTCCAAACACTGGGTGATAAACTGCTCGGAGCTCAATGTTCCTAGTAAACTTTATCTGGGTAAATGGGCTTTTTGTGAAACTGATCCAAGTACATGTGAATTTTGGAACAGATGCCCGGCGGGCAGAACCACATCAATCATAATGTGAATAACATCTTTTATCAAGGCTTTGAATTTAGATTAATTTTACTACAATGTTAAGTTCTAAATCTTGGAAACTGAACTTGAATGACTTCTCAGACTTTTCTTCTCTTATAATAATGTAATTATGCGTTTTTATATCATATAAATAATAGGTTACTCACTGTAGTGACTAAAGTACTCCAAGTCCATAGTCCCCTTTCCCCCATACTGCATGGGCGTCCCTCGCTACGGATGGGAGATGGAACCTTTTTCACCAGATAAATCATCTTCCCCTCTAAATTTAGCATGCGCTCCCCTGACTCCGCCCACTGGCGCCACTCAGTCCCATTTGACGATTCGACGATATTAACATTGACTAATGACACCAGTTTTATTAGGGGGGGAGGATGGTGGAACGTATGGAGGAATACCAAAGTTACTCACTGTAGTGACTACCTTACTCCTAGTCCATAGTCCCCTTTCCTCCATACTTGTGGGACATTCAGTCCTTCGGAGCGGAACCGGAGCACTTTTGTCAAAAAGTATCAAAAATGAACTTTGTCGTCGTCATCTTTTTATGCGGGGTACTGCACACGGCCGTAACCCCGCCCTCCTGAGCTCCGCCCCACGCATCGCCCTTCAGTCCTTTTCTATCGCCAGGTCGGAGACCATTAAAGCAATAATAGAGGATACTTGGGGGACGGCGGGCGGGCGTATGGACGAAAGGGGACTGTGGACTAGGAGTAAGGTAGTCACTACGGTAAGTAACTTATACCCCTATGTCGCGTCCCCTTTCCTCCATACCTGTGGGAGATTCCCAATCACTACTCAAAGGAAATACAGGTGGATGGAAACTCCTTACCGAAAAAGGTTTTTAAGAACAGCCTGGCTGAATTGAGCATCGACCCTGGAGCTCAGGTCCAAGCAGTAATGCTTACAAAAAGTTGATGGGGAAGCCCACGTAGCCGCTTTGGCAATGGCTTGCCAGTTAACATATTTTTGAAAGGCAACCGCAGCCGCTTTACCACGTACAAGATGGGCATGAATACCCTTCAGAAGTTTCAGGCCCTGAATGGTATACGCCCCCGAGATACAGGAGACAATCCATCGGGGGATAGTAGCCTTTGAAGCAGGTTTCCCTTTTGGGTCTCCAAACGTAACAAAGAGTTGTGAGGAGCCCTGGAGCTCAGTCGTTCTGTCAAGATAGAACTTCAGGGCTCTTCTGACATCTAAATTGTGTAATACTTCTTGGCATCTGAAGCCGGGTTCGGAAGAAACACAGGTAATGAAATAGATTGATTCAAATGAAAAACAGTCACTACTTTAGGAAGGAAAGAAGGATGTGTTTTAGCACACCTTATCCGTATGGAATGTGAGGAACGGATGTTCCACAGACAAAGCTTGAAGCTCGCTTACTCGCCTTGCCGAAGTCACTGCAATCAAAAATGCAACCTTCCATGAAAGGAACTTTAGACCCGCCGTAGCTATGGGTTCAAATGTTTTATCGCATAAGGCAGGGAGGACCACATTTAAAGCCCATTTTGGATAAGGATTGCGTACCGGTGGAAAAAGATGTAGTAGACCTGCGAAATACCTTTTAATGACTGGGTTTGTCAAAGAAAAGGAACAGCTGTCAGTGGACAGATAGGCGGCAATAGCTGACAAGCAAGTCCTACAAGACAAGACATGAATGCCCAAAGCTGCCAGGTGAGATATGAACGAAAGGACAATGTCAATAGAAGCTTGTCTGGGGTCCAGCTGCTTAGCTAAACACCAGTGGCAGAAACGGAGCCATTTGTTCCTATACTGAGACCTTGTAGAAGGCTTCCTGGCCGCTTGGATAATAACCAGGTTACTCAACGTAGTTACCACCTTACTCGTAGTCCATAGTCCCCTTTCTTGCATACTTATGGGACATTCCTCCGTCCTGTGGGACGGGACGCATCCAAAATTTTGCAAACATTTTAGTCCTTCCTCTCTTTCTACACGAGGCACGGCACGCAGCCGTAGC
Organism: Ambystoma mexicanum; assembly: GCF_040938575.1. NCBI lineage: Eukaryota > Metazoa > Chordata > Amphibia > Caudata > Ambystomatidae > Ambystoma > Ambystoma mexicanum. Next base: position 385,814,613 of record NC_090925.1, read on the forward strand.
CCCGTCGATCTCGGCTCCGCCCCGCGCTTCGCCCATCAGTCCTTTTCTATCGCCAGGTCAGAAACCTTTAAGCAATAACAGAGGAACCTTATTAGAGGGGACAGAGGGCGGGCGTATGGAGGAAAGGGACTATGGACTAGGAGTAAGGTGGTCACTACGGTGAGTAACCTGGTTATACTCCTAAGTCCCGTCCCCTTTCCTCCATACTTATGGGAGATTCCCAAGCACTCCTTACAAGAACTATGGATGGATGGAAAATCCCCTACTGAAAAGGGTTCTTCAGCACAGCCTGACCAAACTGAGCATCAGATCTGGAGCTCAGGTCTAGACAATGTTTACAAAAAGCCGATGGGGAGGGCCAAGTAGCCGCCTATGCGATGGTCTCCCAGGGGACATAATTCTGAAAGGCAACTGCGGCTGCCTTGCCCCGGACCAGGTGTGCATGAATACCTTTAGGAGGCTGCAATCCTTGGACGGTGTAAGACTCTGTAATGCAGGCAGCGATCCATCTGGAGATAGTTGCCTTAGAGGCCTGCTTACCTTGTGGATTACCAAAGGTTATCAACAGTTGAGAAGAGCTCCTAAATTCAGATATTCTGTCCAGATAGAACTTAAGAGCCCTTCTAACATCCAGGCAATGCAGAACCCTTTCCGCCTCTGAAGTGGGGTTCCGAAAAAAGACCGGCAGGGAGATTGATTTAGATGGAAATCAGAGACCACCTTTGGCAGGAAAGAAGGGTTTGTCCGTAGGACCACCTTATCCTTGTGAAAAACCAAGAAGGGATGCTCCAAAAAGGACACCTTCCACGACAGCTGCTTGAGGTCCACCGTGGCCATCGGTTCGAAGGGTTTATGGCACAACCCCGTAAGGACCATATTTAGGTCCCATGACGGGTGCGGATTATGAACCGGGGGATAAAGGTGTGTCAAACCTGCGAAATGTCTCTTAACCACTGGATTAGACAGAGTAATAAGAGCATTGGTCCGTAGATAGGTAGGTGGAGACCGCTGAAAGATAAATTCTGCATGACAGAACATGAATTCCCGACTCTGCTAGGTGGGATACAAAGGACAGTACAGTGTCAATTGTAGCCGCCCTTGGGTCCAGTTGTTTGTGCAAACATCAATGACAGAACCTGAGTCATTTGCTTCTGTACTGAGACCTAGTCGAAGGCTTCCTGGCTGCCTGAATAATGCGCATGTTATCCGCAGACAGGTTGAGATGTTCTAAAGACCTGAACTCGGGCACCATGCCGCCAAGCTGAACGATTGAGGGGAGGGGTGCCACAGCTGTTGATCCCCCTGGTGAAGATCGGGACTCACCGGTAACCTGATCGGTGGATACACCTTCAGGTGTTGAAGTTCTGAGAACCAAAACCCTGCCGCCCACCACGGGGCTATGAGTAGAAGAGAACAGTTCACTGTGTTCTTCAGCTTGCAAATCGTCCGATGAATCAGAGGCAGAGGTCGGGAAAGCATAAGCCTGCATGTTGTGCCATGGAATCTCGAGAGCATCCCCCAGAGAGGAGGCTCCCAGCCCGTTCCTGGAAGCATACAGAGGAAGCTTCTTGTTTGCCACTGTCGCGAAGAGGTCCACTTCCGGAGTGCCCCAATGCAGAAAAATCCATGAGAGGATCTCTGCCTTCAATTCCCACTCATAGCTGACCATCATCCACCGACTGAGGGCATCTGCCGTGACATTCAGCTCGCCCGGAATGTGTACTGCAACTAGCCAGACACTATGACGAACCGCCCACTCCCAAATCTGGATGGACAGGTCCAGGAAAGGGGGAGACTTGGTGCCCCCTTGCTTGTTGATGTAATACATCGACACCACATTGTCTGTGCGGATACGGACCACTTTGTTGCCAATGATCGGTCTGAACACCTTGAGCGCTAGGAAGATCGCCAGAAGCTCCAGATGATTTATGTGGAGGAGCTTGTCCTGAGGCAACCAAAGATCTGAGACCTGAAGAAGATCCAACGTCACACCCCAACCTAGAAGGGAGGAGTCCGTTGTGACAGTTACCATAGAGGCTGGGTCCTGAAAACCCGCTCCCACCGACAGGTTGCTGAGAGACGACCACCACTCCAGGTCCACTCTCATGGAAGCCAGAATCATTATCCGGATCCACAGCCTGACGCCAAGAACTCTGAAGAACCATCTGAGTCTGCCTCATCTTGAGACGAGCATGAGGAAGAGCCAATACGCACAAGGCCATGAGGCCCAGAAGCCTCTGGAACCACCAGGCCGACATGCTCTCCGACTTTGCAAACATCTGACACGTGGCTAACAGATCCGCTATTCTGTCCCCGGTCAGGTACACGCTGCAGTCGATCGTATTCCAGCGAAAACCCAGGAAAATCAAGTCCTGCAAGACCATCATGGAAGGTTTCCGCCAGTTCACCGAAAGCCCAAGATGGAACAGAAGCTGAAGGAGAGACTGAAGATTGTACGCGGCTTTCAACGGGCAAAGGCTGCATAAGAGCCAGTCGTCCCAATACAGATACACATGGATACTGCAGACGAAGATAGGCCGCAATCACCGACATCATCTTCGTGAAGACACGCAGCGCCGAGCTGAGGCCAAAAGGAAGCACTTGAAACTGGAAGTGCTCCTCTCCCACAGAGAAACTGAGATATCTCCTGTGTGGATTCCAGATCAGAATATGCATGTACGCATCCTGAAGGTCCACCACGCTGAGCCAATCGCCCATCTGCAAGGGCGACTGAATCTGGCCGGGCGTGATCTTGAATTTCTCTTGGGGTAGGAAAAGATGGAACTGGGAAAGGTCTAGGATGGTGCGCAGGCCAGCCTGGTTGGGTTTGGGCACCGTAAACAGCCGGGAGAAGAAACCCTCCCCTCACTCCCCAAGGGGAATGGGTTCCACAGCTCTGAGGTCCAGCAGTTTCTGAACTTTGGCTTTCAGGAAGGACGATCCTGACTGCTGAAAAGGAGGGTTGAAGGGTGGGGCAGGGGGTAAGGGTAAGTGGAAGCCCGCCCGAATGAATGACAAGACCCACCTGTCCTCAGTGATGGTCTGCCATGCCTTCCAATGAGACGCAAGGCGTCCTCCCACTGGGGTCTCGTGCTAGCATAGAGAACCCTCATTTGGCAGGCTTTTCAGTGGTGTTACCACCTGAACCTCAGGAGGAGGCTGAGGATCGGGAGAAAAACCGATGCTGCCTCTGGCAAGAATTACCCAAAGGGGTATCCACTGTGCGGGATTTTCGATCTAGAAAACCTCTGAAACCAGAGGAAGGCCGGCTTTGCGACAACGGTCTCTGGGTTCTAAAAGGAGTTTTAACCAGGGCGGACAGGGATTCAGCTGTCTGGGTGCTGTCCTTGGTTTTGGTCAGCTCCACATCCGTTGTGGAAGGAAAAGCTCCTTACCGTCAAACGGCAGGTACAACACCTTGCCCTGCACCTCCTTTGAGAACTTGGTGGCATGCAACCACGCCTGTCGAGAGGTATCAACCCCCAGCATAAGGCCCCGAGCCGAAGTGTCGACGTGATGAGCCACGGCCTCCAGCAGATCCTGGACCAAGACCCTGGAATCGGACAATCCCGCCTTAAAGTCTTCCAGCTTCTCGACCGGAATGAACTCCTCAAACTCTGGTAGACCTTTCCGCATCTTCATATTTGCCCCGCTAACACCAGTTCTGCATTGGCCTGCCGGAGCTCCAGGGCCGAGGTAGCAAAAATCTTCCTCCGAAGGGAGTCGAGGAGCTTGTCCTCCTTCCCCAGGACCTGTGTAGCCGTCGTAGAAGAGGATGCTGCAGGCCTGGACTGTAAAGTGGCTGTAGCCACAACGGTGGCAGAGGGGGGCAGACAGGATCAAAGGGCCACCTCTTCCGAAGAATGCAGCCTGTATAGCGTGTCAATTTTCTTATTGACGAAGAGTCCCGAGTGTGGATTTTCCCAGACCCTACGGACCTCGGCCAAAACATCCTTCTGCAAGAACAGGCCGGTACGCTCCGAAGGAGACGGGGTGAACGCCCCCGAAAGCACACCCTCCTGCGGAGCGGGTGCCTCAGGCACTGGTACATCCAATAAGCACATCATGTCCAGTACCCGGTCGGGAAAGGCTCTAATAGAGCGGGGCTGGTCTTCGCTGTCCTGATCGCCCTGTGCATCATCAGACAGGTCAGGGTCCTGCTGAGCCGTGTCAGGTACCGCATTGTCCACGGGGAAAAACGGAGGTAAGGGCGGGAGGGTCAGGGGAGGCACCGCAGGCAAGGGGGGCGCCGGCGGAACCACTGGAGGTGCGGGTGGAGCCGGAGGCGGGCATATCTCCCTAAAAAGACCCTTGAACTACTCCCTCATGGGGTCATTACGCAGGAGTACCTGAAATTTGCCGGAAAAAAGCGTCCTGCGGGGAAAGCTTTAGAGCTGCCAGAGAAGGCCTCTCATGAGGGGGATAATTCCATGGACGCAGAGGGGGGGTTGCCAAGCTGGCCCATCCCCTGAAGTATCCACATAAATCAAGGGTGCCAAACCCACAGGCAGCGAGATATTATGCGGAAGGGGCAACCGTGCGTTCCAGTCGTAAACTGGATGAAACGGGTGCGCAAAAGGAACCTTATGTTCACCAACAGAACCGCTCCCCACACCTGAGGCCGATGGCGTAGTTGTGGGAGACGCGCCCAAAATGGCCGCCTTGGTCGTGGTGGGAACAGCCGCCATTTTGCCGTCACCTGAGGGGAACTGCGGCACGTGTGGAAGTGAGGCAGAGATCCCCGTCGGTGGATCAGGGGTCTTCATTTTAGCCTTTACACAAGGAACCTCGTCTGAGCTGGTACTATGTGGCCGGGAATGTTTCTGCGACATACCAATAGCCGAACTAGACTTCACAGGAACGGCCTTGGCACTGCCGGTAAAGGAGGAACTTCCACTCCTTGCCCCCTCAACAGTTCTGGCGTCGCCACAAGAGTGGGAACGGTGAGAAACAGCTTTCACCGATAAGGCCTTCTCAGGCATCTCAGAAATGTTGGTTTCCTTAGCCTCTGTACGAGGGACCTCAGCCCCAAGTCCGGTCACAGCCTTTCCAGCGCGGGCCTCGAACATGCGTTCGGTAACACCAAGCCCAACCAAGACCTCGGGGCACACCACGGTACTTTTGAGGGAAGCCGATAAAGAGGCCTCAGAGCGAGCTCTGGTACCCCACGACTCAGCAGAACTAGGTCTACAAGCAACCCCCACAGGAGGGGCCTCTGAGCGTACTGCGGTATCCACAGGCCCCTTACGGAGACCCTCCGATAAAACTCTGGTACAATTTTTAGGCCCTGAATGCACCTCAGGGCAAGCCCCGGTGATGGAGCGGTCGACGCTCCTCCCGGCCCGGGAAGGTGTCTCCCGGCCGGGGTGCTCTGAAAAATAAACTCACCGGGCGTTTCTTCTTTTCGTCGATGAAAGATTGAAAATGCAAAGGAGGAGTATGCCGAAACACCTCCTCCCAGCGCTCCAACCGACGTTAAAGTGCCCGGACTGAAAGGGAATCACAATAAAAACATGAGTCCCAATGGTGATCCGGTCCCCAAACACTCTAAACAAAGAGGATGGGGATCCGGCCTCGCGAAGCGTCGAAGACACGAGAAACAATCTGGAAAGTCTAGTTTAAAAGACAGACAGACTATTACGCGATCGCTAGCGAGAGCCAGAGAGCTGCAGATGCAAGTGCGTCCAGTCCCAAACGAGCAGAGAAAAGGACTGATGGGCGATGCGCAGGGCGGAGAGGAGCCGAGATGGGCGGGGCTAGGGCCGCGTGCCGTGCTCCGCGTAAAAAGAGAGGAAAGACTCACATTTTTGCAAACTTTTGGATGTGTCCCGTCGCACAGGACAGAGGAATGTCCCATAAGTATGGAGGAAAGGGGACAGGACGTAGGATGTGTGCATATTGTCCTCGGACAAGTCATACTACGCTAAGGTTTTGAATTCAGGTACCAAGACAACAAAGCTGAATGATTGTGGGGGAGGGTGCCACATCTGCTGAACGCACTGGTGAAGCAAGTTGGGAATCAACAGCAGTCTGATTGGGCGACAAATCGACAGATGCTGAAGGTCTGGCTGGCTGGCCACCACGGAGCTATGAACAGGAGAGTGCAATTTGATGTATTCCTGAGCTTGCAGAATGACCGATGAATCAGAGGAAGAGGCAGGAAGGCATAGGCCTTCATGTTGTGTTACGGAATTTCAAGAACGTCCCCTAGGGAGGAGGCCCTGAGACCGTTCCTGAATGCATAAAGAGAACTTTTTCTGTTTGTAGAAGTCGCAAAAAGCTCCACTTCTGGAGGGCCCCATTGGCGAAAAATGGTGGAGAGGACCTCCGTGTTCAGTTCCCACTCGTAGCTGGCTGCTGTTTGTCGGCTGAGTGAGTCTGCAGTCACATTGAATTCACCCGGAATGTGTACTGCCAGCAGCCAAATGCTGTGCTGGATGGCCCATTCCCAAATCTGAATAGCAAGGTCCACAAGAGGTGGTAATTTGGTGACACCCTGCTTGTTAACATAAAACCCTGACACTGAGTTGTCCGTGCGGATGCAGGCCACCCTGTTCGAGATGGACGGTTGGAAAGCTTTCAGCGCCAGAAATACAGCCAGGAGTTCTAAATAATGTATATGAAACTGCCTGTCCTGCTGTGTCCATAAATCGAAAACCTGGAGATGATCCAGCACCGTGCACCACCCCAGAAGGGATGAGTCTGTGGTAATCACTTGTGGGCAGGGCTCCTGAAAGGAGGCTCCCACTGTAAGATTGCTGGTCGAAGACCACCATAGAAGATCCGTCATCATGCGGGGTGGAACTGGGATCATCTTGGAATCTGAGTCCAAAGCCTGACACCAAGAACTCCGAAGAGTCCGCTGAGTATGCTGCATTTTGAGACGCGCAAGAGGAAGAGCAAGTACGCACGAGGCCCAGAAGTCTCTGGAACCACCAAGCTGTCATGTACTCTGATTGGATGAAGAGCTGACACGTGGCGAATAGATGCGCAATCTTGTCCGCTGTCAAATACACCCTAGTCGACCATGTTCCAATGGAAACCCAGGAAAATCAGGTCTTGGGAGACCGTTATGGAAGATTTCCACCAGTTCACTGACACCCGAGATGGAACAGGAACTGGAGGAGAGACTGTAGATTGTTCTAAGCCGTCAGTGGACAAGGGCTGCGTAGGAGCCAGTCGTCCAAATATGGATATACATGAACACCCTGTAGCCGGAGGAAAACTGCGATGACAGACATCTTCGTAAAGAAACGCAGTGCCGAGCGGAGACCAAACGGGAGCACACGGAACTGGAAATGTTCCTCTCCCAGGGAGAACCGCAGATATTTTCGATGCAGCCTCCATATCAGGATGTGCATTTATGCGTCCTGAAGGTCCACTACACTGAGCCAGTCGCCTTTCTGAAGAGAGGACTTTATTAGGCAGGGCGTGATCATCTTGAATTTCTCTTGGGGCAGAGAAAGGTTGAACTGGGAAAGGACAAGGATAGTGCGCAGGCCAGCCTGGTTGGGTTTCGGCACTGAACAGACGAGAGTAGAAGCCCTCCCCTTGTTCCCCGAGGGCAACAGGTTCCACCGCCCTGAGGTCTAGAAGTTTGAGCCTCGGTGCCCCGATCTGTTGGCAGGGAGGGTTGAAAGGTGGGGTAGGGGGTAGGGGCAAGTGAAAGCCCGCCCGATGGAAAAAAACCACCGGTCTTCGGTGATGGTCAGCCATGCCTCCAGGTGAGACGAGATTCGTCCTCCCACCGGAGTCTGGTGACACCGACAAAAAATAGAATTTTGCAGATTTGTCGGCAGGGAGACTACCTGCCTCCGGAGAGGAGGCTGATGGCAGAGAGAAAAACAGACCCTATTTGAAGGTGCGACCAACCGGAGGTTCAAGTCTGCATGCCCAGCGATCCTGAAACCCCCCTGAAGCAAGAAGGCTCGAGACGGAGACCCTGATCTCTGTGTATAAGGTGTCTTAGCTGGGCCCTTCACCAGGACCGAAAACGATTTGGCGGTTTGGGTGCTCGCCTTAGTCTTTTTAAGTTCCTCATCCGTAGAAGAATGAAACAATTCCTTGCCGTTGAAGGGAAAGCCCAGAACTTTGTCTTGCACCTCCTTCGAAAACTTCATTGGAAACTTTGGAGCCATGCCTGGCGGAGGTGTCAATTCCCACCATGAGGCCTCGAGCTGAGGTATCTACATGGTGTGCCGCAGCTTCCAGCAGATCTTGTGCCAACACACTGGCATCCGACAAACCGGCTTTGAAGTTGTCTAGCCTATCCGCAGGAATACACTCTTGGAAATCAGCCAACTCCTTCCACAGCTTCATATTAGCTGCAACCAGGATGAGCTCGGTATTTGCTTCACGAAGTTGGAGTGCTGAGTTGGCAAAGACTTTCTTGCCCAAGGAGTCCAGAATCTTGTCTTTCTTGGACAGAATCTGAGCCGCAGCCGATGAGGTCGCAGAGGCCAGCTTGGATTGAAGCGTGGCCGCAGATGCCACCGTCGAGGAAGGGAGTGGACAGGACGCCAAGGCCATCTCCTCAGAGGTGTGGAGCCTGTAACGGGCGTCAATTCTTTTATTGATATGTGGGGCTTATCCTAGACCTTACAGGCCTCAGCCAAAACTTCTGCAGGAACAGGCCGGTGCGCTCTTCTGCTGACAAGGTGTACACTTCCGAAAGCACCCCCTCCTGTGAGCGGGGGCCTCAGGTACTGGAATGTCAAAGAAGGCCATCATATCCAGGACCCGGTCATGGAATACTCCAAAAGAGCGGGGCTGCTCATCGCTATCCTGATCTGCTTGAGGGCTGTCCAGCGAATCGGAAGTAGACGGTTGGGCCGGCACAGGTTTTAAAGTGCTATCCCGCTCTGCCAGTGTCTTCTCTACATGAGACAGCAGAGGTATGGGAGGAAGAGCTGGAAGCGGGCCAAGAGGAAGAGGAGGTACCACCGCAGGAGCGGTCAGAAACACCAGGGCACAAGGTGGAGCAGGAGGGTCAGGGTAGATCTCCTTGAACAGACCCTTAAAATACTCCTTCATGGGGTCAGAGTGCATGAAGGTATGTGGGGGCATACCCCCATGAACGCAATGAGGATGGTTGCAAGGAAGGCCCACCACCAACCAGGTCCACATAGACCAACGGAGCAGAAGCAGGAGGAAGCAAGACAGTATGCGGCAGCGGCATCCGAGCACGCCAGTCGTAAGAAGGGCGGAACAGATTGTTACTGTCCACTAGATGTGGAAAAGGCTGATCAGCCCCAAAAAGAAGTTTCCCAGCACCTGACGTCGAGAGTGCAGGTGTAAGGGTAGAATCCAAAATGGGTGCTGTGGACCATGAGGGTTGGGCCACCATTTTGTCGATGCCTGAAGAGAACTGCGTCACATTTGTAGATGAGGCAATTGGCTCCTCAGGCGGGTCATGGGAGTTGAGCAACACCTTCGCCTTGACACAAGGATCATTGGCAGAGCCAGTCCTGAGGGGTCTTGGATGTTTACTGGACATCTTGGAGGTGGCCCCAAAATGAGCATCAATAGGAGAAACCTCGGCAGAGGAGTTACGGTCAATGACCACCCTCTTTGCCCCCTCGACCGAACCGGTATCACTGCGTCGCTGAGCACAGAAATGCTGAGGAATCCACCTCACAGACAAGACCTTCAGAGCAGGTCTCTCGGTTTTGTCGGCACATACCTTAGCCTCAAAGAGAAGAAACTTGGGCTTTCACCCGGTACGTGTAGCTTCCTCAAGAGGGGCCTCAAGCCGTGGCATGGTACAGAAAGCTCCCAGAAAGCAGACCTCAGGGAGTACCCCGGTGTCTGTGTAGAAAGTTCCAGAAACAGACCTCAGAGCGAACCCCAGTATTCAAAGCCACAGATGAACTGGGCTGAAGTTTAGTAACTGACAGGTGAACCTCAGAACGGGCTCCAGTTTCGGCAGGTCCGTCGTGGAAACCCTCTGAAAAAACTCTGGTATGCCCGTTAGGCCTGCGAGGCACCTCAGGAGAACGCCTGGTAGCAGAGCTGCTCAAGCCCCTCCCGGACCTGGAAGACCCCAGGAAGGAGTCCCCCGGCCGGGGCGCACTAAAAAGTAAGGAACTTACTGGGCAGCTCTTCTTTTAGTCAATGAGGTGGAGGAACGCGCTGAAAGACTTCCTCCCACCGAAGACTACGATGCTGGAGTGCCCCCCACGGAGAGGGAGTCGCAGTAGAAACACGAATCCCCAATGATGGTCCGGGCCAGACACTCCAAGCAGAGAGAATGGGGATCCGCCCTTGCGAAGCAACATTCACATGAAGAACAGGACACAAATCCCAGATGCTCCGGCATAGACGGAGGACTACGCAACCGCAGAACCGGAGCAGGAAAGTAGGACAACGGGACTAAAGACTTTTTTTACCAGCGATTCAAGTGCATCCAGCCACGACTGCACAGAGAAAAGGACTGGAGGGCGATGCGCGGGCGGAGCTCAGGAGGGTGGGGTTATGGCTGCGTGTGGTGCCCTGTGTAAAAAGAGAAGGACAACAATTTTCATTTTTGATGCTTTTTGACAAAAGTGCTCTGGTCCCGTCCCAAAGGACGGAATGTCCCACAAGTATGCAGGAAAGGGGACGGGACATACGAGTAAGGGGACTATGAGTATGTTTGTCACTACCATGAGTAATTTATAATTATTCCTACGTCCTGTCCTCTTTCCTCCATACTGCATGGGCGATTACAACTGAATGCAGCCCCAGGGTGGAGAGTTGCCCCCCCTAACAAAACAAGATCCTTAAAACTGTCTGACCAAATGCTGTGTCCGACCTGGAGCCGGCATCCCAGCAGTAGTGCTTGCATAAGGCTGAGGGCGTAGCCCATGTAGCCGCTTTGCTGATAACCTGCCACGGCACATGCCTTTGGAACGCAACAACTGTGGCCTTAGCTCTGATTGCATGGGTATGTATGTTCGCTGGAAGAGGTTTGTGCTGCCCCTCATAAGTCTGCTTGATGGCCGAAACCATCCCCCTAGCTATGGAAGCCTTGGAGGCCTGACAGCCTGGCTTTGACCCACCGAAGGTGACAAAGAGCGTCTGATTTGTGGAAGCTCTTGGTCCTGTCAAGGTAGAATTTTAGAGCGCGCCTGACATCTAGACAGAGCCACACCCTCCGAGCATCATCCTTAGGGTCCGCAAAGAAAATTGGTAGTACCATCTCCTCATTCAGGTGGAAAGAAGAGACAATCTTAGGTAAGAATGTGGGTTGAGTTCTAAGCACCACCTTGTCATTCTGAAAAGTGGTATAAGGCTCTCTGCGGGTGCCTCCTCCCCCAAACGCCTGGATTTCACTGATCTGGCGTGCCAAGATAAGGCCCACCAGGAGGGCCGTCTTGATGGTGACTAGCCTGATGTCCGCGGACGTCATCGGTTCGAAATGCTTGTGCGCCAGTGCGTCCAAGACCACGTTGAGGTCCCACACATGGTGTGGTTTGTCGATGGGCGGGTAAAGCCTGGTCTGGCCCGCCAAGTGTCTTTTAACCACTGGGTTAAAAGATTAAAATACCTCCTCCTCCAAGTTCCTGTAGGCTCCAATAGCCACCAGATCGGTGCAGCATGTGTCTACCCCCACCCCCAAGTGTGCGAGGTGCGCAGAGAAGGATAGCACATTGTCCAACCTGCAGTTCAATGGATCAACCTCCTTTAATTCTGCCCAGTGACAAAACCTAGTCAACTTGCTTTTCTACTGGCTCCTGGTAGCATCGCTCCTAGCCACCGGTATAATGTCTAGGTCAGCTTGTGACAGCTGCAGATGCCTCAGTGTGACCTGTTCAGGAACCACGCTGTGAGGGCTAACCTCTGGGGTGTGTGGTGGATCACCGTCCCTCCCTGCTGCGAGAGCAGGCGTGCTGGCCCCAGCGGAAGGTGCACCGGAGCCTGATCCGACAGGCTAAGTAGTTCCGAGAACCATGGTCTTGCCGGCCACCACAGAGCTATCAGGATGATACGGAGGTGCCGGGACTCCCGGATCTTGCAGATTACCCTGTGGACCAGGGGGGTCAGAGGGAAGGCATACGCGTTTATACCATTCCACTGGATCTGCAAGGCATCGCCAAGGGAGCCCCTGCCAGCGCGAACTGGGGGCACCTCCTGTTGTACCAGGTGGCGAAGAGGTCCATCTGAGGATGACCTCACTAGTCGAAGATCCCCTGAAGGACCTGCTTGTTCAACTGCCATTTGTAGTTGTCCGCACCCAGTGTGCTCAGCCTGACCGCCTCCAGGTTGGATTCCCCTGGGAGGCGTATTGTTGCCAGGTGAATGTCGTTTACCAAAGCCCACTCTCAAATGCCGACTGCTAGAGTGCCGAGGGGAATAGACCTGGTGCCACCCTGCTTGTTGATGTAATACATGCTGATGGAGCTGTCTGAATGAGGATCACCCTGATCAAGAGGAAGGCTTTGAGAGTGAGCCAGATGGCCATCAACTCGAGTCAGTTGATCTGAGCCACCTGCTCCTGACGGGACCAAACACTGTGGATGTTGTGGCTGCCCAGGGAATAATCAGTGATGATGGTGCCATGAGGTGCTGGTTGACAGAAGGGCTTGCATATCCGCAGGTTGCTGTCCCTGCTCCACCAAAATAGGTTCTGGTGGAGATGTGGGATGCTGACCAGTACCGCCTGGGAACCCTTCTCCTCGTTCCAGGATGCTGGAAAGTGAAACTGCAAGCACCTCATCCTGAGCCTCGTATGCGGCACTGCGAGGAGGTGTTGGTACCACCACGCCAAGGTCACTGCGCTGCTGAGGAAATGCCCTGTGGCCTTCTTGATGGCTGTGATCTGGTTCTCTGAGGGGAAAATCCTCAGCTTGTATTCCAGATGATGCCCAGGAACGTTAGGCTATGCGTGGGCTCCAGCTGTGACTTTTTGAGATTGATGGAAAATCCTGGCTCATGTGTGTTCATGAGGGCGGAGGAGGTGTGGTGCACTGCCTCCGGAGACCTTCGTCCCAGTATGGGTAGACGTGGTGACCCTCAGCCCGAGTAAGGCTGCCACTGCGTTCATCAGTCTTGTGAAGACCCTGGGGGGCCGAATTGAGACCAAAGGGTAGAACCTTGTATTGGAAATGAAAACCCATGATGCTGAACCTCAGAAAGGACCGATGGGGCTGCCAGATCGGGACGTGGAGGTAAGCATCCTTCAGATCCAGGGAGCACATCCAGTCTCCCTCGCACAACTATCTTGAACCTTTGAAGAGGGAGGGAAAGGTTCAAGGTGGAAAGGTCCAACACACCACTCAGGATAGCCTGGTTCTTCTTGTGTATGGCGAAAATCCATGAATAGAAGCCCAGACCCCGCTGGGAGGCTGGAACTTCCTCCACTGCCTGACTCTACGAGCGAGAGAATTTTCGCCAACAGAGTTGCTGTTCCAATCTGTGGGAGCGGAGGAGAGAGGAGAAGGAGGGATAGGGAGCCGGAAGCCCGGGGATACTACGAGAGGATTCATGGGTCCGTGAACCTTGTTCGCCAGTGTTGAGAGTGAAGGGCAAGAGACTCGTGGATCCGGATGGCTGTGTCATGCCTTTTTCCCTCTGAGGCTAGGGCTGAGGGGTGTGACTAGAAAAAGTCCTTGTGAGCCGCCTTATGCTGCTTGCGTCTGTGCTGGTTCAGTGATCTGTCCGGTTGCCTCGACCGTCTCTCCTGGAAGTCCCTGAAGCCGCCGAAGGACCAACCTTGGTCGGAGCGCTGGTTTGTCTGGCTATATGCCTCACGGTAGACATTTTGAGAATCGATAAGGATTTGGCAGTCTGAACAATTTTTCTTCTTATTGATTTCCTCGTCCGTGGTAGAATGGAACAGATCCCCAATCTCAAAAGGAAGGTCCAGTATACACTCCTGGACATCAGGGTTGAACTTGGCCACCCGTAGCCAGGCCGTCCTTCTCATGTCAGTAGCAATACATACGACACGGCCTGAAGCGTCAATGTGAGCCACCGTAGACTCCATTATGTCCTGCGCTACCATTTTGGCTTCAGCTAGCCCAGCCTTGAAGCACGCCAGGCTCTGCACAGGGATCTTATGAAGGAAATCGGCGATATCTCATCAGAGCCTCTGATTGACAGCAGACAGCATGGCGTCAGCATTGGACTGGCGCAGATGGAGAGAAGTGTTGGAATAGATTTTCTTTCCATATGCTTTCAAGATCTTCTCCTCCTTACCTAGGAGTGCTGAGGCTGTTATAGCCAATGACGATTGTGGCTTGGAATGGTGCGAAACTGTAGCAATCCTTGAGGAGTGTGGCTGGGGGTGCGTCAACATCAAGAGGGGGGGTCTCACTCCAGTTGCCTAAACTTGGCATCGAGGCGCATATTGGTAGGCTGTGCAGAGTGTGGTTTGAGCCAGTACCCCCGCCTCTGGCTGTTCAACCTCAGGCTTAGGGAACCCCAAATACCCACACAGCCAGGCCTGCAAACTGCTCATGAAAGGCCTTGGCCGACGAGGGCATGTCTGGGTCCTCCTCTTCATCCGTGTCCACCAATGTGTCCTGTTGGTCCGGTGTAGCTGGAGGAGTGCTGGGAGCAGGTGGCTGCAGCGTAGTGACAGGCTCTGGAGGCTGCTGTGGCAGCGGATACAGGGCTGCTGTGACTGGCAGAGGCATGGGAGCCTGTGTCATGGGGACCGGCGCAGGCAGCTGTGGCTGCATTGGACCCGGAAACACTGGACCCAAGGACAGGATGGCCGTGGGTGCTATCGGCAGTACCGGCATGAGCATGTCCCTGATAACATCCTTGCGGATGATGCCCATCTGCAGAGACCTCATGAGAGTCAGGAATGTTTCAAAAAACCTGTCTTCACAGGTCGTCAGAGCGCTTGGTGCAGCAGGCATGGGGCTCTGAAGTTGCTGAGACTGTTTTGCTGTATGCGGGGTGTATCTGTCCTGCGATGCAGAAGGATATGCCATGGCCACATGCCAGGAGATGACCAATCCCTACCTGTTCCCCAAAGGGGGGATGGTGTTGGGTGATCCGCCATTTAGTCTGGCCCCATGGCCATTTTGTCGGGCTGCATGCCACGTGCCTGTGTCGTGGAGCTTGCCGCGCTGGGCCCGACCTCCTCCAGGACTCTTGGCTGTGTAGGTCGAGGCCTGGCCTCCTCCATGACTCTTGGTAGTGGAGGTTGAGGCCTACCCTGCACCTCAGTTTGGGGCCTAGTAGGCGGAGTGCCCTCGGCTGTGGCGCTGCTAGTGCTGCATACAGGCGCCCCATCGGACATTTGTCCGATATTAGGGCGTAGCCCTTCGGGTTGAAACCTGGTAATAGAACCTTGCAATCCCTCAGCATAATCACTGGTAGGATCTCGCAACCCCTAGGCAGTTAGCTGAAGCAGCCTCGGTGCCTGCACTGGTACTAAGACTTGATAGGTCCCTCCCGCTCGTGCGCTTGCGGGGGAAGGAGTCGACCTTGCAGGGTGCAGATGAAAACCGTGCCCCTACTTTGGGCCTGGTCTTGTGCTTGACAAATTCCTTTAAGTCCTCTGGAGGCGACCTTCCGAAAAGCTCCCTCCACCTGGCCAGCCTGTTCTTCAGAGCGCGTGGTGTCAGCTTGTCGCACATGGAGCAGCCCTCCCAGCTGGGGTCGGGGCCAAGGCAGTGCAGGCAGAGTGTGTGGGGATCAGATGTAGGGAAGAGACCCTCGCAGACTGGAAAACAGCTGAAGCCTGCTGACGTCGACATGCGCTGGGGTGGAGCATGGTGCCAGAGGTACCTTGACTAAAGACAAGAAAAAATAATACAAAAGTTCTTCTGTGGGCAAGAGCACATGGAATTACTAGGCCGGAGGCCTAACCCAGGAGCACTGATTAAAGTGTTCCCTTCCAGTCGATGTGGAAAAGAGGACTGAGGAGTGGCGCCAGTGGACGGAGTCAGGGGAGCGCATGCTCCCAGGGCCGCGTGCCCACACGCATCTAAATTTAAAGGGGAAGATGAGTTTTCAGGTGAAAAGGTTCCATCAACCGTCCCTAGCTAGGGACGCCCATGCAGTATGGAGGAAAGGGGACGGGACGTAGGAGTATGCTTGTCTTATTTTGTCATTTGCACTGATTTTAATGCCAATCTTTTTTAGTGTTTTAATGTCTCTTAAATGTTTATATTATTAAAGGTGGAGTTCTTTTCAACACATAATAAAAATAAAAAAGTTCCACTTAGATGGCTTTACATGTTGTACCTCGCAAGTTCACTGGGATGAGTTTCTCCTGCTCCAAAACAGTGCCCTGGCGGCCATCCCTTCTCTCAGTTACCTCGATCTGCAGAGGGAATGCTTTCAGGTTCAGCAATCGCTCGGGTTCTCTTCCTCTGCTCTGGTGGCTCGACAGTCTGGCTGCGGGGCACAGGGTGTTACGTGGAGTCCCCAGCTGGGTGGTTTCGGCAGTCTTCGACAGGCGCACAGCCCACCACAAAGTCATCGTGCTCACGCTGCTCAAGCTGGCACTGGGATAAGTAGCCCTTCTCCTCGGCTTCTTTCCATTTGGAAACTATGGGCCTCCAGAGTTTCCCTCTGATGCTCAGGATTCCTCTGAAAGTTGCAGGCTTTGCGGCTCTCCTTTGCTCTGCCTCCTTCAGTTGACACATCGTCAGGGGGCTTCCCCTGCTTATGCTCTTCTCGCTGGCTCAGTGCTCTGCCTAAACTTGGCATGCACTTCCTCTTCAACCTACTCGTCTCAGCTAAATGTAAGTATCTTCTTAAAGAGACAGATCCTCCCCCATTGGCCAAAATGGGGTATTTTAGTTTTGTCTACAGTAAAGTCTTTGGATCCTATAATGCTCTTCATATCCGATTGTCCCATATATGCTACCATGGCAGATGGTCTAGGGAGTTCCTCACAGAATCGGAAGTCCTTGTCCCCTAAGCGGGAGTCTCTCCCAGTGAGGTCACACTTGCCCAGACCCTAGGGAGGGTCTTGTGGAGCAGTTTTACCAGCCTAGCCTCAAAGGGGGAGGCTCCACCTTGGAGAGAAGGGGCAAATAACCTGTATTCGTCACAGTTGCCACTAAACTGTTGAGGAGAAATATCATCCAATGGAAGGAGGAAAAGCGTCAGCTTGTTGAAGGCTAGATCTTGGACCTGAAAAAAGGCCAGCGAACAAGGAGAACAATTTGCTATAAGGTTACAGAGGGCTCTCTCTCAGACCCTGGCAGGAGCAAGAGATCAGAAGAAGAAAACCAAGGCCTTGTGAGGGCCTATGATCAGGACGATGCATGGCTATTGGGTGATAACTTTAGCCTGGCAAGGTGGAAGAAAAACTTGCTGGCAAGTTAAAGTTAATATCCAGGCAAGGGGGCATTCCTGCTGGTAAGGTAATCCCCAAGGTAAAGGGAAATAGAAACTTCTTGCTGGGAGGAACTTCCTACACATCTAGGAGTCTAAGAAGGCAACAAAGTCAGAGGATGTCAATATTTGGACGAAGAGGAAAATTTACCAAGATGCATGCTTGAGAGATAGAGCCCCAAGACTGGTGGATCAAGAAGTTTGCTGGGCATTAATGAGTTCATTAGATTATGGATCTCGGACATGGTCAATAGATTTAGCATTAGTATGTCAGTCTGGACCCCGCCACCTTTGTAACAGCTGCCTCCTCCCATGCAACCCCTTTCGAGTTGGTTTAAAAAAAAGAAATAAAAAAAAAAGAAAACCGACAAAACTCTTGCACCTTCAAGGAATTTGTACCATCCCATACGTCGTAAGGAACCAGCACCATAAGCACGACTGGAAAAACATATAGTAGGCTAAACATTGTTCTTTAAAATGTTGTAGACATCAAGGAGATACACAATTGATACACTAGTGCATCGACAAGCAGTTTAGACCATCTTTTTTTTTGTTTCATTTAGTTTATTACAAACTTTTGGAAAAAAATACACAATCTATTCATACAGATAAAAGTAAAAAGACAAAGAAAATACTCCAAGGCTAAAAACTCAGCACTATTTGTAATGTGCTACATTTGAAAGTTCAATTTTTGCTAATTTTGCATTCAGTTTCACAGTGGTCTTTCCCTGTCAACTCTAGTAGCATAGCTGCAGGGTACACGGTTTAATTCATTCAAGCTAATCGTTACGGGACAGCTAACAATTTACTTTCTAATTTTTTTTAAGAATAACTGTACAGCAATCGACAGTTCTTTATTCGGGCTATTGTGCATTCGGGACCACCATTCTTCAGCGCTATATGTCACGCCAGTGCTCAGCTTCGCGGCTAGATATTTGGTTCTTTGTGTAATTAGTTCTGGCAGAATAGAACCAAATGTTTTAATGTTTCGTCTTCTTTTCTACACTATGACTTTGATTTCTCTTGTCTCAGAGATTTAGCCTGATTTTCAAGTAGTTTCTCCTTAAGGTCTTACATGGGAACACTTCCATATATTGGGGTAACCCATTGTATCTTTTTGCTTCTACAGGCGAATTTCTCATGCATGTGTGGGTCCTTCTCGTGTCGGAGGTCTCGATCCAGTCATGTTCAAAAACATTCTTTTTACCTTGTTCGGGTTAGCTATTAGAGCTTCTTCCTCGGTTCCCAAGTAGCTCAGGATTTCTCTGCATTTATTTCTCCATTTTTGAAGAGCCGAATGATTACTCTCTGGCCCATGCTCAGCCAGTATGTCAAATTGTGGAGTTGATTTTTCAGTTATTTTACCGAACAAGGTTAACATCTTCCGTATTATTCTGGCGTTCAGAGTCGGCATACTGATTTCTTATAGGACACATGCAGTTGGATAGCTTTGGGGAATTTGAAGAATATGTTTCCAAAACATTCCCTCACATCGTGCCCAGATGTGATTCGAACAGCTAAACATACTTTCTGACCCAAAGGTTAATGCAGGTACAACCTTGCCTTTGTAGAAGTCAATCACCGGCTTATATGTAAATTTCCCATAACTACGGTGTAGTCGGATGGCTTGTGCAGTCAATTGTTTGCATTTGCTTAGACCTTTAGTTAGCATTGGTTCGTTTCCGATACTCAAATTTATGTACGTTCCTAGGTATTTACAGCAGTCTACTTGCTTTAGTTGTTCCGCACCCAAGGTCCAACAAAGTTTTTTCTTTTTGGTAGACTTTCCTTTCAGATTTTCGAGGACCAGGATCTCCGATTTTGCTGAATTTAATTCTAAACCGATTTCCTCTGTGTAAGACTTCAAGGCATTTAATTTTCGTTGCAGCCCTATTGGGGTCAAGTCTAGGATAACTATCATCCGCATATAGTATCCAGCTGACTAACGTGCCATTCAGCTTGGGTGGTGAAGATCTTACTTCTGCTAGTGCTGTTCCGACTTCTGAAATGTAGAAGTTAAATAGCGTCGTCCCCAGAGGGCAGCCTTGTTTTACCCCACGGGCTGTTGGAATTGCCTCGGTAAGATGACCTTCGTTGTCTAGTCGAATCCTCACCTTTGTTTGCGAATAAAGTTATTTTATTGCCAAGATTAAACTTGTTGGACATCATTTTGTTACTAATTTCGACCATAAAATTTTGCGATCCATGCCATCAAAGGCGTGGGCTAGGTCGACTAATACCAGGTAGATTTTCCGACCAGCGCTGATGGCATTTATTTTTAGTATGTTAAGCAAAAAAAGGTTCAAGCTGCATCAACGCCTTTTACGAACCCAGTTTGTCTTTCGTTCATTGCTTTTTCTGATCTTACCCAAGCAGACAATTGGGCTAATAACATGCTTGCGAATATTTTTCCCACCACATCCAACAAGGCTATCGGCCGATAATTTGTTGGATCCGTTCGGCAGCCTGCTCAATCGACTGATCTTTATTTGACAGACCTTTCGACTGGGATTTCCCATGTCTTTCACTTGCTCATCATCCTTTGTCACTAGGTCTGCTGCAAGTGGCATTTGCATTACAGAGGGAATATTGATATTCTCTGAGGAGGGATTTACCTCACACACCGGGAGGACAGTTGGCACCCTACTTAACTTTACTGGGCCATCTTTTGTCATTCGATCAGACCCAAGGACGATCTCGGCAGCCTTAGCACTGATTGGAAGGTGTTAGGCAGAAACCTGTGCAGTTCCCTTAGGGACCACTGTAAAAAGTTTAGGACTACAGGAGTTACCAGTAAACCCAATTGGTAGCAGTCTGCACCACCCAGATTTACCTGGTAGCTGTGGCTGAGCAGTCAGACTTCTCTCAAGAAGAGTTAGGCAGTATACAGAGCATACACATTAGGGCAGGTAAACACAGTAGAACAAGCAAACACTGACCAGAGCTTTGGTGTAAAAGATATATAATTATTTATTTAAAAACACATCTATGAAAACACACTGGCACTAATATCAAGCAATTTCAAAAACACGGTCACTAAAGTATATACATTCCCTTAAAAGAATATTAGACAAGTCTTAATTAAAGCACCACTTATTTTCAGACAGCGGTGAGCGCTTAACGCAGATGGCACTCTAATAATTCGGTTTAAAAGGGAGAGGAAGGCAGAGCATAAATTGAAACGGATCCCAACACTTTCAAAAGAACACAGCAAGAGAGGAAGGCAGAATCAAACCGTGAAGTTAGAGTTCAGAAAGCCGGATCCACTTTAAGAGGATCAGAACGAAATGTGTCCAAGGTCACACGGTTGAAAAGTGCACAAGTCTCGAAAAAGGTTCAGAAAGAAGTTGGACCAAAAGAAAGGGACCAGTTAGATGGTCAAGAGGCCAGCCCAGTCTAGAAGGTTAAGGATTTACTGTCACCTTGTAGCAATCTATAGAAAGGGAGGCCAGGCGGACACAGTACCTTGAAATGGTGAGAACACTCCAGAGGGGGCAGTTGTTCCTGGCGCCAGTTGCGAGTCGGTGCTTTGTCCGGCAGAAGAGAAGGTCTCGTCGGGGAGAAAAGCAGGAGGTTGTCGTGCTGCCAGGGAAGAAACCAGCCGCGGAGTTTCTCGATTCAAAGGAGCGGCCCTTTCTTTTGCGGTTCAGTGGTAAGTGGCTATCCGGTTGCCGGAGTGCTTGGCACGGGCAATTCGACCACTAGACGTCCTGGTAGGCGAAAAGGAAAGCCAACTGGTTGTCCCCACCAGCTCAAGGGGAACAGACTCTCTGGCAAGAAGATCTCCTCTGTCGTCGGGAAGTGGTGAGACGGTTCAGCAGGGCTCCACCGGTGGTGTCGTCGTTGCAGGTCGGCTCAGCTTCTCCCTCTTCGGATTCTCAGGTCCTGTGGCGACTTCTGAAGTTCCAGTCCCAAAAGCCCTGCTTTTATGCAAGAAACCCCCATTCATTCAGCCTAGCTGTCAATCAAACACGCTAAGTGGTGAGCCGGCCGGCTCGCCACTTGGGCCAATCACACAAGAGTGCGACTTGAGTTGCCACGGCAACTCAGTCCAGGGTGCCTAAATCCTCTCCCACACCCCCTGTGGTACCCAGAGTGGCACCACTTTTGGAGGCTTCTGTGGAGAAGCCCGCCAAAAAGTGGAACAAAGGGCTCGACTTGTGTTGGAGTCAAAGAAGAGAACACAAACGCCATTTTAGAATCGAGTTCTGGCAAAAAATACCAACCAGTGAATTAATATTAAATAAATAACCCGGCGGTATGTTCGAGGCTATAGGAATTAAATAATTAAAGTTGGTAGCCTCGAACAATGGGAAAATCCCATAGAGATATATTCGCGGTCGAATATAAAAAGTAGTATCCACTGCCACCAGCCAAAACTCGATCAGGGGGGACAGAGACGTGCCCCCTCGAATAACAGACTTCGGGGCAATCGAATTGCCCCGACCAGTACGTCCACAATATGATGGTTTGTACTGGTTTCTGTTCATAATTTGGGACTAGTAAAGCCAATGGTGACTTTACATGCCCTGGGAGACAGTAGTCAGTCCCAGGGTATTGAGTCTATGGTGGGGTGTCACTATGACACCCCTGTGTCACTGCACTGAGGGTGCTGTGTAACATCGTAAAAACACATGAGACCATATGGAGTTAAAGACCCCGTAGCCCATAAAACACATTAACAGTCAAAGGAACCTCTCAAATCAAGTACAAGAATGTGAGGAAGAGAGTCTCACTCTTGGCAGGAGAAAAAAACAAACTCCAGAAATCCAGCAAAGCTGCTGGGGGACTCACTAGGTTAGGAAATTCAGCCTAAACAGAGAATTCTCCCTAACAGAAGGCTCTGGCTGTTGTTATGGACTGTATCCTTCTCGTTGTAATGATTGCAGGCAGTAGGGCTTAGACCCAGGTTCACTTCTTTTGACCTCATTTCGCCTGCGTCTCTAGATTTGGTCATTTGAACGTCCTAAGTCCGCATTGGTCGCCTCGTGCTAGCCGTCAATTGTGGATTTCTAATATCACACTGGAGCGGTGTTGGAGAATTCGTACCTAGATCCTCAGCACCCTGAATACTGTATGGTATGATTCTTTGATCTTGTTCCTCATTTAAAATGTTCAAAGCTTGCCTTCTAACTTCAGCAAAAAGGCGTTTGTCTTCCGCATTGTTTTTTAGAGCTTCTTTTAGTAAGGTTGTTGATGAATACATCATTAGGTTTTGAGATGCCATTTCTGCCAGGTCACCTTCCAATTTTGTAATTTTTGCATTAAGTAGGGCGATCACGGTATTTTGATCCTTGCAGGATTCATGTAGTTGCTCATACAGTTTTGTTAAAAGGCGCCACTGCAATTGTTGTTGCGGACATTAGATTTGGTTGTGAGCTTTTTAACACTTTTTCAATTATTAGTGCGCTTGCACCCTGTCCGTCACGTGCCCTTCTGGATTGGCGATTTAGTACTTTATCTTTCCGCTTACAGGGAGTTGTACTTTCATAGTCAGATTCTGTTGATGTCGTTGCAGTAGATGTTTCCAGCACTAGACTTTGCGATGCCTCGGTCTGTTGCTTTTCCTGTCCTTGTGGGCCTTGTTCATTTTCATGCACACTTCCTTTGACACGTTTCTGCGAATGACAGAATTTGTTTTTCGAGCTTGCCTTGATTTGTGGCCTTTGCAAGCCTTCATTGTCTCTCATTTCCACTGGCCTCGCTTTTTTATGTGGCTCATACTGGCCGTGTCACTGTTCTTTCTTTGCCATTAATCAGCCTAAGGCTTGTTCGTATGACCATGGATGGAGTTTTTTGCTCGTGCCTCGGTAGTGCCAACTTTGCATTAATTTGCAAAAGCTCGCGAACCACCTATCAGCTATCGCAATTGAATTTCGGCGTGAATGGATATCATTGGCACCTGACTTTTCAATTTGTTCATTCAGGCCAGTCGCTGGCATCCAAATTTAATCTGCTGCTTTTTTTTTAATAGGGATAGCTATTAGCGGGTTATTAACGCAGTCCCGGTCAACGACGCTGGTGCTGCCATCTTGAGTTGCCCCCTCGTAAGTAAGCTGGTCAGATTGTGGCCAGGGGGGACAGACTGATTACTTTGATTACTTTCCTGCCAATTCGAAATGTCCTGTGTCTTTGTCTGGCGTTATCTCGCAAGCACCTGTCCCTTTTTCATCGGCCCACTCACCCATGTGCTGCATTTCTTTTGAACCAAGCCCAGATACCACGGTATCATCGCGGGACTCCCTGCTTCCGCTCTTAGGTGACTTTGAATCACCATTTTAGCTTTGACGGATGCCGATTTCCCCGCTCGAGCAACAGACCTCCATGTCGACAATTTCAGTGAGGTTACAACTGCCTTGCCGTGCACTCCTTTTTCAGTGCTAGATTGCTTTGCTGGTTCGTACACTCGTGGTCACTTAACCAGCAATTGTCTTTTAAATTCTCGTCACCATTTGTGTACTCGGAAGGACCCGTGGCGACCTCATTCCGTAGATCTCTTTTGGAGGCGGGCTCCGCCTCTCGACTCTCCACCCTCTGCTCTCCGCTCTCTGCCAAGCCGCTACAGCTGATCCCAGACTCCACAGCTGCTCGATCGCGCTTGGAAATGCCATATCTGGAGTCATTTGAGTTTGAGAACTCATTTGAGTTCGCCGGAGACCACGGACACTTTTCAATAAGAAGGTAAGACAGGTGAGGGCGGGGAAGGGCTCATGTGCATATGTACAATTACCTTGCGGTCGCCATCACCAGCGGCAGCCACAGTAACACTTGTTTCAATGAGCTCAGGCATGGAACGGGTAGCGCTACCGCGGCTTCCTTCATGCTCGGCGACTTTCAAGATTCCACTATCCGCCCCCACCATCGTGGTCCCCTCGCTCGCCTCACCATCACTTACTTCACTTGTCTTGTTTACATCAGTGCTGCCGCAAGACTCTTCACTCATAGGATTCATAGAGTTCGTAGGCTTCTTAGGAACTGCCACACTCACTCCACGTGGCGGACGGAGCATTTTACCGACCAGGGCTGCAGACTGCTCCGTCCGCCTGAGTTGTGCTGAGGTCAGCAGGATGCTCGACTTATCCGCCATGCTCGGCTACAGGCGCCTTCCACAGCCTCCACAGGAAACACAGGCAACACACTCCTGGCAGGGGTTTTTGCCAAATTTGCTCCGCCTTCTCAATGGAGCTAGAGAAAACACTTCTGGTTCTGCAGGGATCCACACAGGCAACACATCCTGCCACACACTAGACCATTCTATTATGTTTGCGGAGCTTACAGCCTCAACTAACTCAAACACGGTCTAACAAAGGTGCTAGACTATATAAGTGTTCTCGTCAACATTGTCACAAAATCAAATGTTGTCTAGGGCATAAGTCTAATTTCCTGATAGTCCTGCTTTGGTTAAATGCACAGGGCAAGGTGCCTGTGCCCCCCACTCCCCATCCCCAATGTGATAAAACGGGCATGGTCATAAGCCAGACGCATGCAGAATATCCTCCACTTGAGGGCTTTCCGTATGATTTCCATGCATTCAGACTGTAACTAAGGTTTCAATCTGGAGGGTCTTCAGGAGTTAAGCTATGAAGCATAGGTAGTGAAGGATGTAGAGCAGCAAGCTACCGCTAAATATCAGGATCAATGAAAACCTGAACAGTGGTTATAGAGCACAAGGCAGGTCTAAATATCAATACCCGTACATGCTCTCTTGGTAGCAAAGAGGGTCAGACCCAGATATACTGGGGTGGTTGGTTGTAGAGGTGCATTCAATTGTTCCTTCTTTTTATTTATATATTCTATTGTTCAATTAAATATACATTCTCTTAGGTGCACCTTGCCTAGTCTGTGCTACCAGACTTAACTAGTAGATAGGGGGTTGTCTCCTGTATACAACGGGAGGCAAGGGCACACTTTTTCCCAATAGCAATTGGATCAAATAAATCAATCATTCAATAAATCAGAAAGGATGTTTTTATATATATAAAAAAATCAATGGTTTCAAAAATATTCTCGAGTATGATGTGTGTTGCTGTAATTCATCTACACATGATCATACATTTGTTTGCATACATCAATAAATCAAATTAAAGCATCTCATAGATAACCATTTCTTTGCTTGGTACAACACATATAATACAGTTACACTCTAAATTCCCTCATTTGGTCTTTTTCTTTGTAGTTCTGGAATGATAATGAGCCTTGATATCTAGTTTTGATTTTATGATAATGCTTGAAATATGATAATTCTCATATGTTCATTTTCTGTTTTTCACTACACGTTTCGGGCAACAGTGTGCCCTTCTTCAGGTGAGGATATCAGACTCTTTTAGAGTATTATCTAAAGAAAGTAAATTAAACTGAAGTTAGAAGTGTATTGAGAAATTGGGTTTCTAATCTTCTACATTGACCATTCCCTGTTACTAACCTTCAGATGTCTGTAGAGCACATGTATGGCTCTCATCTAGTTAAACAGAGTTTCTTGAGTCACCCTTCAATTGGCTTGCGTCATTCGCTAATTGTGCATGTCTTTCCTGCAACGAAATGACGTGTTTTAAAACTACATATGATATGACATGCATTACTCTCCGTAATAGCATTTCTGATGACTATCTGCTTAGATTCACATGCTGTGCATATGGTCCGACATCCAGTGGTAATCGTGGAGTATTGCATCTCGTCTTTCGGGGACCGAAGGGGGACGTCGGCATAGGCGTGTCTGTAACACTATCCCTATCATGACTTGTGTAGTACCCAAAATCCCTCACACGCCGGGGTCCTTCCGATTGTATTTTTTCTGCCATGAGAGAGCCCAAGCCTATAGTGAGTGAGTACATAAAGAGAGAAAGTAGTAAGACGTCTATGTTCCATCCAACCCAAGCAGGGAGGGCGCATGTGAATCTAAGCAAATACAATAATCAGAAATGCTATTACGGTGAGTAATGCATGTCTTCTGATGCTTGTTAATCTGCTTAGAATCACATGCTGTGCATAGACTAGCGAGCAGCACCTGGAGTTGGAGGTGGGTTGTGAGAAGGAACAGTAGAGAAAAGATGTCTTAGTACTGCTTGTCCCACCTGAGAATCAGACCTAGAATGAGTGTCCAGGCAACAGTGTTTTGTAAAGGTGTGTACAGAACTCCAGGTTGCCGCTTTGCAAATGGACTCAAGAGGAACATTTGCAAAGAATACTATGGATGCCCCAGTGCCTTGAGTAGAGTGTGCTCTAGGCTTGAAGGGCAGATCTCTCTTAGCAAGAGTGTAACATAGTGTGATGCATTTGACAATCCACCTTGAGATAGCCGATTAAGAGACGGGATCCCCTTCTCTACCAGCTGCCAATGAAACAAAGAATTGTTTATTCTTCCTTAGTGGTTTAGTTCTTTCCAGATAAAACATGACTGCCCTGCGCACGTCTAGTGTGTGAAGGCTTCTTTCGGCCATGTTAGTAGGGTTCCGGAAGAAAGTGGGTAGTGGATTGATTGGTTCACATGGAACTTCGAAATAAATATAGGCGCAAACCTGGGATGTGTGCGCAGAACTACCTTATCTTTGTGGACTGTCACAAAGGGGTCTAAAACAGAAAGAGCGTGTAGTTCGCTAACCCTTCTGATAGAAGTGATAGCCACTAGGAAGGCTGTCTTATAAGTCAGGTCTTTCAGACTTGCTTTATGCATGGGCTCGAAAGGCGCTCCCATGAGCCTGGTTAAAACCACATTCATATCCCATCCAGGGGCTGGGTGAGAGATGGGAGGATAAATCCTCTTAACCCCTGCCATGAAGGCCTTAATCACTGGTATCTTCCACCACGATACCTTTCGCTGCGATGTGGTGTAGGCTGATAGAGCAGCCAGATGAACCTTTAGGGAATTGAAGACTAACCCAGAGTCCAACAGGTGGGTTAGATACAACACAATGTGTAAGGGTGAGCAATTGATGGGATTGACGCCCTTGGAATTGCACCAGATGACAAAACGTTTCCATTTGCTGGCATAGCAATAACGTGTATTAGGTTTCCTCGCTTCCGTGAGTATGTCCATACATCTCTGAGGGAGTTGCAGGTATCCAAACTCTATGATCTCAGGAGCCAGGCTGCTAAATTCAGAGCTTGTGGGCATGGGTGTAGGGTCTCCCCCCTGTCCTGAGACAACATGTTGTACGGGCAGGGCAGATTGACTGGTGGGGAGAGGGACATTTCCATCATGTGAGCGAACCAGGGTTGGCGGGCACACATGGGGGCCACCAGTATCAGGGTAACTGGTTCCTGGTGCATCTTGTACACTATCTTGTTGAGAAGGGGAGTTGGGGGGGGGGGGGGTGGGGGGGGGGAGAAGACAAATTTCCCCAACCAAGTTATCCAGAGACCGTTCCCCTTGGATCGGTTCTGGGGTACCTGGAGGCGTAGTCTAGGCATTGGGCGTTCTCCTGAGTAGCGAACAGGTCGATCTCTGGGAAACCCCATTCTGCGAAGACATTGGACACAATGTCTTCGTGCAGTCGCCATTCGCATTCTTATGGCAGAAGAAAATCTCTGCTGAGTACGTCTGCCAGAAGATTGAGTTCCCCTGGAACATGTTGGGACAACAAAAACATCTTGTGTTTGAGAGCCCATATCCAAATGTTTTGGGACAGCTTAGATAGCCCTGGAGAGCGAGTGCCCCCCTGTTTGTTCAGGTAATACATTGCTGTAGTGCTGTCGGTTAGGATCAGCACGGTCTTCCCTTGCAGTTGCATCTGAAAGGCTTTCAATGCTTTCAACACTGCTAATAGCTCCAGTAAGTTTATATGGTTGGACGCTACTTGAGAGGACCACACTCCGTGTGCTGTCTGCTAAAGCAGGTGAGCCCCCCACCCCGTGAGAGATGCGTCTGTCGTGAGAGTGGCTTCCACTGCAGGGGTGGTGAAGGTCTTCCCCTTCAAGAGGTTTTCTCTTGACCACCACTGCAGCGAGGGAATGAGGGCTGGCGAGACAACTACCAGATCTTCCTATTGTCTGCTGGCCTGACACCACTGGTTGTTGAACCACTCTTGCATGGGACGCATGCGCAGCCGCGCGTGGGGAACCAAGTATATACATGACGTCATCATCCCTAGCAAACGCATGGCTTTGCGTACCGTCACCTCCCGACTGGCTACATATTGAGGAATCAGAGAGCATGTTCTGAACCCTCTCGCTGGAGGGGAAGACAAGACCGTCCTCCGTCCGAATTAGCGCTCCCAGAAATTGTTTTACTTGGCTGGGGACTAAGCTGGATTTCTTTTCGTTGATTGAAAAACCCAGGCTGAAGAGGAGATCTACTGTTTTTTGGGTGTTCAAAAAACAAGCATCGAACAAGTCCCCCGTAATGAGCCAGTCGTTGAGGTAAGGGTAAACTGGGACTGATAGTCTGCGCAGGTGTGCTGCTACCACTGCCAGGACTTTGGTAAACACCCTTGGCGCAGAGGCGATGCCGAAGGGGAGTACCTTGAATTGGTAATGTTTGTCCTGGATCATGAGCCTTAGGTATTTTCTGTGCGCTGGCAACATTGAAATATGAAAGTATGTATCTTTCATGTCCAATGTTGCCATGAATTCCCCCTGTTTCAACAATGGGATCCCCTCCTGCAGTGTTATGCGAAACTTCTGGGGTTTGTTCGCTGGGCGCAAATCTAGAACAGGACGCATGGTGAGATCCTTTTTGGGTACAAGGAAGTACACTGAATAAATACCCTTGTTTACCTGAAGAATAGGGACGGCTTCTATGGTGTCCTTTCCCAGCACTGCTTCCACCTCTTGGATCAGGATCTCCAGATGGTCCGGTGAAAGGCACCGTGAGCGTGGCGGTCTGAACTGTGGAGGTCGGGCGAATTCCACGCAATAACCGTGGGCGACCGTCTTTAAGACCCACTGGTCGGAAGTTATCCCTTTCCATGCCTTGAGGAAAGATGTTAATCGCCCCCCGACCGGGGAGACATGGGAGGGGACATGGACTTGGTGGTCATTTCTGACCAGAGGCTGTGGCTCCTCTGGGATTGGGGCCTCTGCCTCTACCTTTGCCACGTTTCTGACCCCTTGAGGGGTAGTAAGTGGGGCTTCCAGATGTTTGATTTGTGTTGAAGTTACCCGTGCCGTAGTTGTTTTGACCAGCACGGGCTTGTCCTCGAAAGGACCGCCAAGAGTTATTACCCCTCTGGGATGAGGGTTTCTGTGTAATTTGGTGCAGAGACCTTATAGTCTCATGCTCCTTCTTGGCTGTCTCCAACGCTTCATCCACTGCTTTCCCGAAGAGGTTAGCCTCCTCAATGGGTTTATTAATGAGGGAGGCTTGAGTCTTAGGTCTAAATCCCGATGTACACAGCCATGCGTGTCTTTTCAGAAGAGTTCCTTGTGCAAGAGACCTGCCTGCTGTTTCTGCAGTGTCCAGCAGTGGTCGAAGTGAGCGGGAGTGGTGCTCCTCTACTTTTTTAAATTACGTTTTACAGCTCCTATACTTTTATTTTAAAAAGAAACCGTTCCAGAATGGTTTTGTTTTAAAATAAAAGTGTAGGAAGATGTTGCAGCTTGCAATTTCAGTGCACTGCACTGTACGTTCCCTTAAACAGCAGGTGCAAGTGTTTGGGGGTTTGCATTGTGTGTGGGAGGGGCGTGGCGATGGGGTTTGTCGGGAGTAGGTGCAGGCCAGCAGGGAACATAGTTCTACTACTACTTTTCGTACACTTCGACCACTGGTGTCCAGGGTGTTCACCACATTCTGGTTAACAAGTCTTCCCTCAGCAACAATGGCAAGAAGCTTTGTCCTGGCGGGTTCAGGAACCTCCTGGAGGCCTTCCTGGAGCAAGTTCCATTGGGCATCAGCATAGCTTGCTAATAGCGTAGTATTATTAGCAACCCGAATGGTGTATGCAGCTGCTGATGTGACAAGTTTGCCCAGGGCATACAACCTTTTAGACTCATTGTCCGGTGGTGATTCTCCCGTGGCAAGGGGTACCCCTGCCCTCTTTCGAGTGGTAGTCACTACAAGTGTGTCTGGGACGGCATGCCCTTTTATATACAGAGGATCGGAGGAAGAAGGCCGAATTAATTTTTCGACTCTCTGGTTCACAGCCCTTGTCTGAGCAGGTGTGACCAACGAGGGAGCTACCCGTCTTTTAACTGAGTTAAGGAGGGGGATGGATTGACTCACTAAAGGTTTTTCCTGAATAATGTCCTGCACAAAGTCCTGCTCAGGTACTGCCTCTTGAGTGGCAATTTTGAAGTATTCAGCTGCTTTTTTCAACATGGAGTTGAAAGCCATCTGGTCATCCACAGGGGAGGCCTGGCGAGCTGGGGTGGACGGAGGAGAGTCTAGGCACAAAATATCAGTGTCCTGATCTTTCTGTGTCCAAGGGTCTTGACCTTCCTCTGGGTTTCCTCCCAGTTGTCCGTCGTATCCTGTTGATCTTCCTCATAATTTTCGAGAAAAGAAGCTTTCTCTTCTTCATTATAGATGTCTCTATATGTGCTCATATGGACCACGTTTTCTTGTTGGAAAACATGAGACTGGACATCTTGCATTTGGGGGTTAGGGTTTACCCAAGCCCTTTTCAGGGGAGGATGATCAGGAGAACCCATAATCTTCTCCAGCCGATCCATATAACCCTCAAACTTTTCTGCAGTCCATTTCGAGGACCCAAACGGGCCTACGCGAGGAGAAACGACATTCTCCGCACTGTGGCGTCGTAAAGAACATCTCAGGGTGTCTGAGAGAGGCTCTTGGCTATCTACTTAAGTGTCATCGGAATCGGGGCCCAAATCCGCCGAAATCTTTTCCGCGGCTTGCCCCATCACTTTAGGCGGAACCGGAATAAGGCCCACCGCCACTGTGATTCTTCCGATGCTACTTTGGATAGTCACCGAATCGTCGTGAGACAAAGGCTCCGATGATTTGTCGACAGTAAAAATACCATCCGTGGCACCAGGAGGCATAGCCGTAGTTTTCGGGCCTACTGAGGCCTTGGAAATAGTCGAAGCGTCGGGCTCCCGAACTTCGACGTGTGTAGATTTAGGAGTAGCGCCCTTGGTTTGTTTTGATTGCCCAGTCGCAATACGCTGCTGCGGATGTGCGCTCCACTATGCCCCGGGTTGCAATATGGGCTGTGTTGCATTTTACCTCTGGTGGTGTGGTGGGGTTCCGAATTGGCGTCATCATGTAGGTGCTCAGAGGGTAGGCACTGTCTCCTGGGGAGGTGATAATGGTTGTCATTAGTGGGGTTTTCACATTTCTCAGTCTCTGACATGCATGCATGTGCAGAGGCATTTGTACTCACCAATTAGCCATGTGTCGCCATGCCGCCCAGCTTCCAGGTCCCGGTTTAGGAGTGACATTCTGAATATGAAACTATCATGGCTGGACCCTGGATAGTTGGCATATACTGAGTTGATGATTCCCTTGGCATCACATACAACCTGCACGTTGATGGAATGCCAGTGCTTGCGGTTTCGATAGATGTGCTCAGTGGCCCTGGGAGGACGTAGAGCTACATGAGTGCAATTAATGGCACCTAGCACTTTGGGGAAGTGTGCCACCCCGTAAAAGTCCTGGACGACAGCCTGCCTTTCTGCAGGTGTTCTGGGCATTTAAATATGCCTGCAGACTGAGGGGCGTGCAGTCATGATGGCCAACACCTGGTGTAGGCAGCGTGACTGCGTGGCCTGTGAGACACCCCTGACTATGGCACTTATCCGCTGAAATGACCCAGTAGCCAAGTAGTGCAGTACATTGAGCACCTTTTCCAAGGGGCTCAGTGCTTGGGAGAACAGGGTGGGTGATGTGAGGTCATCCTCCCACTCCCTGACCAGTTCTAGGATTATGTGTGGTGGAAACCTGTACCTCCCATACACCTGGTCATCCGGCATCCCAAAAAGGCTGGTCCTGGATAAATAAATGCAGGGCCTGGCTATCCTCCTCCCCCTGCGATGTCCCACGACCACTGCTGAGAGGAACGGTATATTCATTGTAGCGTATTAGCTTGTTGTTTGTTTGTGCGCACTTTTATGCTGCGCTGGGCCGCTTACGCCTGCTTCCTGCTGGCGTACGTGTTTCCGGACTAGCGTGTCTTTTTTGGCGCACAGCTTTCCCCTGTTCGATTCCATGAATACGTGTTAGCGCGCGTGTGGGCGTTGCGAGCATTTACCTCCTGTACTTCCCTCGTAACGCCCACATTTTCACGCATTGTTCCCCATTCCGCGTGTTACGCCCCGTGTTCTGCCCACTTTTCTTGAGTGCACTACACGATGTGTGCGTCGCGCACGCCGTTTGACGTGTGCGCCTGCGTGCGACACCAACGGATTTGGCGCACATCCCAGGTTACAAGCGCAGCGCATTCCATGAATCGAACGGCTGCATACGCGGCTTTAGCGCGCGTGTGCTGCGATTTTTACGCTTGCGCTCCCCTTTTCAGCGCACATTTATTCCATGAATTACCCTGTATGTTGGCACAGATACAGAGATAACCCATGATTTGGAATGGGTCACAAGATATATTACAGGATTTTGTGACTTATCTGAATTCCAGGAAATTTGGTATTGAATTAACATGCATTTCCAACAATACATTTATCGATTTCTTAGACATACAAATTTCAATAGATCAGGAGAGAATTCCAACGCATAGATATTGGAAAACCACAGAGGTCAATTCAATGTCGTATGGGTCCAGTTGTCACCGTAAAACCGTTGTAGGCAATATCCCCATGGGAGAATACACATTAGGGCTAGAAGGAATTGAAGTAGTTGGGTAAGAATAAGTGCAGTCCAACTGGTATGGGACTACACAAGACTTATCTCTTGATATTAGGTAAACCACCTTTTAATATAGGCCTGTACAACACAAGTGGTTAGTGTGACTGAGCAGCCAGGTTTATCTTAAGAGGGGTAATGTGAGCTGTAGAGCTGTACAATGAAATCAGTAAATACATGTATCCAAGTAAACACTTACACACTTAAAGTTATATAAATGTATTTATACAAAAATATATTTAAAGCATTCTTGAAATCACAGCCACTCAAGGGAAGTCCCCTATAGAAAGCAGAAGCTGTAAGGCCAGTGCAAGTGAGTTGAGGTCAACTCAGAGTAGGGTTAAATCGCACTGCCAAAGATAAGAAGCACCCCAAATGGCAAAAGGATAATGTACCCCCAAGCACCACAGTACCTTTGAAATTAAGAAATTGTTCCAGCTGGATGCAATGCAGCAGACCCTTGTTCCTGGTCCTTTGTCGTGGTGACAAAAGGGAGGACATCTGGTGGGCTCCTGCAGCAGCACTCGAGAAAGGGACTGGGGAGAAATGGATTACCGTCGATTCAGCAGCTCTTTGTGGTTTTGGCACCTTTTTTGCGCCAAAGAAGAACGAACCGCTCTGGTTGGAAGTTCCTCGGTCCTGGGCTCTGGTGAGGGGATTCTGGACACAGATTACCTGCTTCTGATCACCAAGATTTGGCCGGATTCGCACTTTGGAAGACAATGCACTCACAGGTGGCCGAGGTACCCCTTACGCTCATCTGATATCCCTGGGGTTGTCTGGAAGGCTCTGAGATCTGGATCCCTGGATGCGTAGTTGCCCAGTGCTGAATAATCATTCTTAGCTTTTTGTAGGGTGAGCTATCTGTTCTGCGTTTCTTGTGCAGGGGCGCTTGACGTTTGTTGGCGAGCTGCCAGAGTTGTTTCACTGGTGCAGTACGCTTTCCTTTTGCCCAGGCCGGCTGTGACCCCGAATCTGCTGGTAGGCAAGTAGGTTTGTTAATTGTAAGTCTTTGTTCTGTTTATGGTGGGAATTTGTTCATGTCTTTATCTCCTCCTTTTCAGGTGCGAAGGTCTTGATGCTGGCATGCCGGATGGAGAGGCATGTTTTAAGAGAAAGCGGGAAGCGCAGCGCCTTTTTGGTCTTTTAAAGCTAACCTGTGTTTTCTTCTTCTCCTCCTCCTCCTCCTCCTCCTCCTCCTCACAGGCCGCTGTGGTGCTGTGAGTGGATGAGAGCGCGATGAAAAACAAGCCCCTGGAATCCGTTTAAGTACAGCCCTGTGCGGTTGCTTAATAGTGAAAGCGAACCTGACTATGTCTCTTTTCCTTTGCAGATGTTGCTGTGGTGATCCGGATGGAAGCGTGGCGTAGCGCGATGGAATTCAGGTAAGACTTTTGGAATTCGATGTTTTGGAAGTGCGTGTTCTAATATTGCTTTTCCCTTTCTCGTTACTGCAGGTTGCAATGTTCGAACAGTAGCTGTGGTAGCAGTTCGCCGGAAGTCCTTAAGCTAGTACTCATAGGTGAGTGATGTTTCTTCTTCTCTCGGTTTCCACAGATTGCAGCCCAGTTGAGATGCTGAGTGCTGGATGGTGTTTTCTCAGGTAAGACAGAACAACTTTGTTCTTGCAGGATTACAGGAAGATGCTGAAGACCAGGAGCTGGACACTATGAGCGTCATGCTGCGGGTTGCAGAATAACACGAAACGTGTTCTGCAGTCAGGGTGTGGTTTATATAGCCCAGGTAAAGTAGTACCAGGGAAAGTAGTACCAGGCCTGCCACACCCAAAACACTAGACCGCATGGCTTGGTTCTTAGAACTAGACTGTGTGGGTGCTTCCATGTTGGATTTAAAAGCCCATGTACATAAAATGGGACCTAGTTTGAACAGCCCTTCCTTCCTACATATGAGTCTGGTGCCAAAGGCACCAGGACTGGCTCCAGGAGCCCTTTTGCAGTGATTTTAAGGCTCTCAGGGTTCTGTTGGGAGCCTGCTTGTGGCACAATGTGTGCCCCCCCACAGTGGTCATGACAGTACCCTGAGTATTAGGCTTCTTCAGTCTTGGAAAGTCGCAAGTCAGGGGGTGTGCCAAAATGGGAGTTAGTCTCGAGGCTAGTTGGTCCCACCAACCTAAGGGAGGAACTTGTCCTTTACCCGTCTTCGCTGTCGATTCGAAAACTGGGTCAGCACAGCTGCAGAGCTTCACGGGGCACTTTGCGGTCCAGGAGGGTGCTGCTGGTGTCTTCTCTCATCTTCTGCTTCGGATGCTGTCCACCAGTGGTCTACTCTGCTCTTAGTCCCCAAAACCTCGCTTTTTATGCAAGTTTCCATTCATTCACAGCCCTAGGCCATCAATCACACAGCAAAACTTGTGAATAGGTGTATTATAAATGCCATATCATATCAAGGTAGCTGTCCTCTTATTTAAATGAACCATTTATTTTTTACAATACATAGTGTTTCTTTGGACCATTTGTATTACCATTTCATTTGTACTGATTGTACAGCACTCTCGCCCTCCTAAAATAAGCCTGGCTGCTCTGCCTATGCTACCATGAACTCGGGTGGAACAGCCTTATACTAAGAGTGGTGTCTTCTACTGTCTCAGTTGTATGGTTTTACTAAACCCTTAGTTGGACTTCAGAAAAACTGTCCTAACAAGAAGTTCAAAAGGTGTTGCGTGTCAATGCAAAAGCAGATGCCTATGGTGTTTACCAGATTCCATAAAACAGTAAGGAACACAGGAAATCAGTCAGGAAAACACATAAGTGAGTGACAAAAAGGTCCCACTCACTCAGGAGTAAACATTAAAAAGCCCTGAGAGCAGCAAAAGAGCTGGCACAGAAATGACAATTCTCCCTAACACTAGTGGCTCAGGATTCAGGGAAGATTGCACCCAGTTATCCACAAGAGGTTTTACTCCAGACGTTAAAAAAAAAAAAGAAGAATTGAAAGCATCCATCCTCAATAGCAATGATCTATTGATTTCCAATCCTAAAACTAGGAGCCCAACTCAGAAAAACAATATTGTGAGATGCATTACAAGATCGTACCAAACATATCATTACCATAAAGCACTGGCATATATTCAAATTGGAGAAGAATATAAAGAGTTTCATTCATGAAGAACCAATATTCACATACACAAGATCTCCCATACTTGAGTCAACATTAAGCCCATTGTTCATAACTAAAGGTGGAAATAACTATGCTCTTAACTTCAAGCACCTTATTCTCACATATTTGGAGATTTCAGTATTCAACGGTTTATCAATTGAAGGACCAAGTAAGCCATCTATGTCATCATATGTCTATATAACTTTGTATACATTAGCAGCACAATTCTTGAACTGAGGAGTAGGATCCGGGAACATGTGAATTCGATGGGTAACCTGCATCCAAAACTAACATCGGCACAGCACTGGCAGTCCCATTATCAGATGAAGGACATGAATTGGAAACGGTCACGTTTCAGAGGTGGAGAACGGGAACTGAAACTACACCGGCTTGTAGCGAGATACATTTGCAGATATCGAACAACGTTTCATAGATTAAATAAGGTCCATGAACTCAATGTCTTTTCTGTGAATATACACATTGGTAAAAAGCACATGTAGGAATAAGTGGAGACCAGCGTTTCTTCTGATTGAGACTTATGGATGGCTTAAATTGGGTTTGGTGTTGAATTTGTCCGAATCAACTACACAGCAACGCACTTACATGGGAATAACATTTCAATACTAGCGTCACTCCTATTTTGATAAGCCGTGTAAGGCCCCATTTTGTGGTGCCAGAGCATTACTACACACTAGTGTCTAGTTCTCATTCATTAATAGATTGTATAGGTTTAAGGAGGGACTTCCCACCATGCAGCAACCACAATGCAAACGTATAGTTTCATGAGAGATGTAAAAGTGTACCTTTTTAAATCCGGTGCCATTATATATGTGACAACAGACACAAATTCTTTATTTACCATGCATCGACCCAGATGCAAGACTTCTGCTTCTTGATATTCTCTATGATAATCGATGCAAAAGTGTACCTGTTAAATCTGTTGCTATCAATCATCTCCCTGTGGCATTGGACAGGAACTGTAGGTTTACTGCGCACTGTAATGCTCATCAATACACTACCATCAAGCATTTTCCTTGGAAAGTGAGACAGTTTCTCCACATGCAGTCTGGTCGGTCTACTTTCACTATAGGTGTGCAGGAATTAGGAGGGATTTCCGTCATCTCCAATTACACAACATAAGACTAGTGGCTTTTTGTCATTTACCATTTGTTTCTTTTTTAAGATGCTTTTTTCGAATTCTTTTAGGTCCTTTATTGTGTACAATGTATTAGTCAGTGATACATACAAATATCAGTATCAATTAGCTAATCATTACAGAGGAGCATGGCACAAACAAATCATTAAAATGGAGTCTTGTAATGTCATACGTAACACGCAAGACCTGCACCATTTAAAAGCTCCAATATGTCGACAACCGCCACCACGAGGAACACTGGTGTAGGAAGGATCTAGGAGGAACAATAATGCCAGAGAATGCACTGAAGGGTAAGATGAGTGGGAAGTTCTCACCTGTGTGCGAAAGTATAGGCCCCTTGCTGACCTATTCAGTTCTAGATCTAGTTGTCCACCAGACTGCCTTTAAATTGTCGCAAGCAATCTGCTGGGATATCCTTTTCAAATTCGGAGAGCTTTCTCCAGGACTTCTGATTAGATACTGTGAGAAAGGACTTTGCATTTGGCCGACTGAGCTGTAAGGCTGAATTGCAAAATACCTTTTTGCCCACTATTTTAAATGTTTTGCATTTCTTGCTGAGGAACTGAAGTGTAAGACTAGGATGAGGAAAGATCTAGAATAAATCAGAACCACAACCAGTTGCAGGCAAGAAGTTAGACTTCTTCCAATGGAAGAAGGTGGTAACCCAAAACTAATGTTTTTGGATGGACCATATAACTCCAAGGGGTTTAACCCAAATGTGTCTTGCCTCAGTAAACACGTCCTTTGTCTCCGATCTTTCAGATTCATTCATAGATAGGGCTCCTGCCAGCACACGTGCTTCATACAGTGATGTTTTCAGAAGAGGTATTTCAAAGAATCCTATAAATTCCATCAGCCCGTCTAAGAATGCACCCGCTGATAAAGAAATGTTCCCTTCCCCCAGTATTGTGTTTCCTCATCTGTGGTTAGGGAATACACTATGGCATTACCAGTGGAGCCGCTAGTAACTCTGGTCCCTTTACCTCCTGTAGTTGAGGGAGCATTTCATATGCTCCGAATAAATCAGTTCCGTTTTTGGCCTTTGAGACTGGCCCTACAACTGGTGGCAGCCATCAGTAGCATGAACCAGATGACCAGACTGTAATATTGATATAAGCCTCTAAATGTTTGAACAGATCATTTCGTTTGTTCTTTTAACTCTGAGTGTATGGGCTCCTTTGTTTTCATTTTCTAGAGCTCATCTGTATAGCACTTAAGGGGAAGTTGGTTATCCTCTGTTGTGGCAAAGACCTATGGCCAGAAAGCCATGCCCAAAAAGTCGTTTGATTACAGGGTTTGACATTGAAGGAAGCCGAGTGCTATTTAGTCCCTGCTTGAAGCCTACAAGAGCCAGATTAGCTTGGCACCAACAGCTACCAGGAGCTACTTTTAATTCCCCAGAGCAACTGATGCTGAGCAAACAACTATTTGAATTTAAATCTGTGTGTTTGAGACAATCTATAAATAAATATTAGGACACCTCTATCCATCTTGTAAAGCTTTAAGGGTAATAAATAAATCGACAAAATGATATATTTGCATCTCATGTGGAAGTTCGGTTTGAGAAATGCTACGTACTGGCTCGGTTTCCCTGGTTAATGAGGGACACCCAGGAACAACCTTTAACTCCGGCTTATGCAATCTGAATTTCGATTCCTGGATTATGCCATTTGGCCACTTTAAGAGCGGCAAGGGCCTTCAAGCCCGATACTCGTTTCACAATAAATGGCTTTCAAAAATTATTTTTTTTCCTCCATCCTACAATTGCCAACCAGGATGGCTGTTGAATTGCTGTCTGCAGTGGGACTGCCCAAGTGATGTAGACTCTTATGCAAGTGGTCCATGGTTTGACTCAAACTGTTTGAAAAGTAGAGAGTACTTTGGTTTGATAGTTAACTACCTTGTGGCACAAGACAGTGTCCACCAGCGTGTAGGTTTCAACTGGATCAAAATCCAGAACGTTACATTTGTATACCCGTCAAGAAGTAACCGGTTTGACTGAAGCGGTTTTAAGAAATGCTGGTTTCATCATACCCTTAGAAACCTGTGTTCATTCAAATTGTACCTTTAAGAGCAGAGGGGGCCTTCTAGGATATCAAAAAGAAATTCTTCCTATTTTGACTGTTGCAGACTCATCTTTACTACTGTATTCATTAACACATTGGTTGTGGAAGTGAGGGGGAGATTACCATTGGGAGTGCCATCTAAATTCTTCACATTCTCAGGGTCACCCACTAGAAGTGGCATGTAGGCACCTGCATCAAAGTAGTTACGATCTACTTCAGAATTGGAAACGCCAACATGGGGTCTGTGTAAAGTCAGAATCAGGAGACTGTCAAGGTGGCATTTTGGTAAAAAAGATTTTTATTTGGAAGCATGTGAATCCTAACCTGTCCCTAATTATCTCGTCTGTGTTCTAAAGAAACTAAGTCCAGGAGTGCTCATCAGGATGTCGAACACAAATAACTCCAGTCAGCCGTCCATAAACCTATTCTGGTAGGACATCTGTCCCTAACACTTTATACAAAGAAATATAACCTCAATCTTATCGAAAAGTTACAACAGGGGATATCACCCGAACAAAGGCTTGGTGGCTAGTTCCCAATATTTCCAGATGAAGTAGAGCTGTGAATGTCGGAAACAAACTTCCCAATATCATCTCCTCTGGTAGTCCGAGAACGGCTACTTTTACCAATGTCTGGTCACCACGCATCTCTAAGATGAGCAGAGTTTTGGGATAGACCTCAGCATCACCATGAACACAAGTAATTTTTCCGGCATCCTCTAGAGCTAGGCTGTTCAGGTGGCCAAGGTGCGAACGGATGGCCGTTTGCCTGCTACCACAATCAAGACATTGTCCCATGTTTGAGTTACTCTGACCGGTCTGCGGGTTTGGAAGGGACTGGTGGTGCATAATAGGGGTAATATCCCAAAAGACCGAGTATAAATAACTGAATGGTACGACCAAATCTCCCATTCAGGGGTATTATAGTGAAACAGGGCAGCAGGGGTTTCCCCTGCAGCCATTGGCATAAAAAAAATAAAAAGGACCATGATGCCCATTCCCGATCACGGACGTCCGTGGGAACAGGCATCGCAGGAACACCGCGAGTCGGAAGCACACAGGGAAGTGTGCCTGCGCAAGTTAAGTAAGGGAGAGCAGCTAAACCTTTGCTTTTGGAAGGTTTTACTATCACAGAAAAATACATTTTAAACCAAAAAACACTACAGTCTATTCCATTGTGGTTTTTTCCATTATGGTAAAACAACCCAAAATCCATGATAGGATGTCTATTCCATCTGTTTCTGCCCTATTCTCTTCCCGGGTCTCCATTCTTCTGCCACAAGCCACCCTCTCTCCATAGGATCTTTGTGTTGGTTGTTTGGGCAGACGCAAGAGTAATGCCCTTTTTCTCCACATGAGAAAGAGTTGGAGTGTGGGAGGAATGGATTTTACTTTAGTACTAGATTGGTCTGGCATCCCACTGGGTTTTGCAAGGGGTTGGGTAATTTGTCTTCTTACAACATCCTCCTTCCTTTTCAGGACGAAGCGAGGTGGAATTTATCGACCCTTGGCAAGGGGAGGCTCCTTCACCACAAGTTTAGGTTCTCTCCTAGGTTGGAGAAACTTTCGAAGGTGGTGTCTGAAACCTTGGAATGCCTCCGAGTAGGCCTGGGAAACCAGGATGGCCGTCGTCAGTGGTAGTCCGCTCACACGAGAGAGGTGGGCAAGGGGCTAACAAACGGCTCCAGAGTTAAGTTTTCCAAAACCCTGGGGTAAGTTCTTTATCCCCAACCATTGGCTAATTAAATGTATTATCAAAGCCAATTTCATAGCAGAGTAATTGGGTGAAGAAAAAGAAAAGAAAAAAAGATTGTTTGCTCAACCTTCCCCAGGAAAGCTTTCTTTATCTCGTTGAAAGGAGTAGTCGCAGTGGCAATTATTTGGTACATTAGTTGTAATTCCTCCTTCAGTAAAGGGGCTAAATAACATCCCTTAAGGGTGTCGTCCCAATGAAATTGAGTGGCTAACCTTTCAAAATTTAAAAAGAAAGCAGAGAGGTCTTCTCCTCGTTACACTTTGTTGGGATGCACGTTTCATGTCCCAACGTAGGGAAGACGTTTACGCTGCACACGTCATTCAAAATAAATGGTGTTGCTAGGTTGGACTCGATGTGGCAATTTAACATGTTCAGTGTAGATAAATGGATAGGGATAAAATGTTACTGTAAGTGTTACTTTGTGTTTAATTTGGATACATTTTAGATTTGTATCACGCAGCAATGTTATAGAAGTCATGGGGACACCATGTAATTGTGCAATATACGTGTAGTGCTTAGCGTGGCAAGCAAGGAGCTTTATGCATGCCAGAAATAGAAGTCAGTGAGGGGAAAGCCACTGTGAGGGGTGCAGTAGTCCTGAACATGGTGCATGTGGGATTCGATAATGGTTTAGATGAACAAGTTACTTTCTTACCTGGTAACGTTCTTTCGATGGGATGGTCCGACGACGTATTCCATATCTATGACATGTAATCACCACAGCTGTGCTGCTTTGGAAACTTTTTTCGGCGTCTGCGTCGATGACGTTGATGTGCCGTCGTCGAGGACCTCCTCCGACGTCATCCGATGTGATAAGTAGGACGCACGACGCCTGTAGCCTCAGTTGTAGTTTTTTCCCCCAGAACATGTGACATTAGTCAACTGCCTGTCAGACACAAAGCCTTGCGGAGCGTAAGCTGCAATCGCAAAAGAAATTCTGCAGCGGTGAAGGCAGGGCGGGAGCGATATGGAATACGTCGTCGGACCATCCCATCGAAAGAACGTTACCGGGTAAGAAAGTAACTTGTTCTTCGAGGGGATTGGGTCCTCCGACGTATTCCATATCTATGACAGACTCCCAAAGCAGTACCAGAGCAAGGAGGGAAAGAATTTAGAATCAAAATTTAGAATAGCCAATCAAATAGCAGAGCAAAGGACCGCCTTGCCAAAGGCCAGATCCTGTCCTCGGATGGAATCGAGGGAATAGTGACGTACAAATGTATGTACTGAAGCCCAGGTGGCTGCATCACAGATGTTGCGAATAGGAACACCCCTCTGCAGGGCAGCAGATGCAGCCATACCCCTGGTAGAATGGGCCTGCAAGCCAGCCGGTGGGTCCTTACCCGCCAATTGGTAACACTACGAGATGGCCAAAATAATCCAACGAGACAAAGTCTGTTTCGTCACAGCTTGCCCCAAACGCTTTCCAGCGTAACCAATAAAGAGTTGATCGTCCACTCTGACCAGGGACATGCGTGAAACATAAAAGCTTACAGCTCTCCTAGGATGAAGCCTATGGAGCCTCTCCTCTTCCTTACCAGGATGCAGAGGAGGATAAAATGCCGGAAGAACAACCTTCTGGGCCAAATGAAATTCTGTCACTACCTTCGGAAGAAAAGAAGGACGAACTCCAAGGACAACCCTGTCCTTGTGAAATACAGTGAAGGGTGGCTTAACTGAAAGTGCCTGTAACTCACTCACTCTGCGAGCGGAAGTAACCACAACTAAAAACACAGTTTTCAGAGTTAACAACCTCAAAGGGCAAGAATGTAAAGGCTCAAACGGAGCACCCATAAGAAACTTAACAAGGTTCAAATCCCAACCGGGCACCAGAAAAGGTGACGGAGGGAACACATTAGTGAGCCCTTTCAGAAACTGTGAAATTAAAGGGATTTTAAAGTAAGAACACTCTTCAGACAAGCGCTTAAAGATGGACAGCGCCGCCAGGTAACCTTTAATGGTACCCACTTGCAAGCCCCTGTGGGCCAAAGAAAGTAAAAAGGACAGAACCATGGGGATGTCACATGCAAAAGGATCCACATTCTGAACTCTGCACCAGTCGCAGAAATTACGCCAACGGCAACGGTACAGAGACTTTGTTGCTAGCCTTCGGGCCGAAAGCAACACCTCCATCACGTCTTCAGGGAGGTCCCAATCCTTATACCTCAACCTTTCAGAAGCCAAGCGTGAAGGTTGAGGGATCCGACCTCTGGATGGAGAACCTGACCCCCCTCCCGTGAGAGCAGATCGTCTCGGTAGGGAAGACGACGTGGAGGGCAGATTGACAAATCGAGAAGGTCCGGGTACCACGTCCTCCGAGCCCACGCCGGGGCAATGAGGATCATCCGGGAACCGAACTTCCGTAACCTCCGCAGCACTTGCGGGATGACGGGGACTGGAGGAAACACGTACAGCAGCGGGAATGACCACTCCACCACAAACGCGTCTCCTAAGGCTCCTTTTGGAGGAAATTCCCGCAAGCAAAACCTTTCGCACTTCCGGTTGACACTGGAGGCGAAGAGATCCACTTGAGGGATCCTCCAAAGGGCGAAGA
Organism: Ambystoma mexicanum; assembly: GCF_040938575.1. Classification (NCBI taxonomy): domain Eukaryota; kingdom Metazoa; phylum Chordata; class Amphibia; order Caudata; family Ambystomatidae; genus Ambystoma; species Ambystoma mexicanum. The sequence goes on from NC_090925.1 coordinate 385,858,295, forward strand.
TCTCCAGGAGAATCTCCTGAGCCAACTCCCACTCGTGAGAGATCGCGCTCTGCCTGCTCAGAGCGTCCGCCGTCACGTTTTCGTCTCCGGCCAGATGAACTGCCGAGATTGAAACTTCCTGCTGGATGGCCCAGAACTCGAGCTGCATCGCCTCCCTGCACAGAGGAAGTGACCCTGCCCCCCCCCTTTTTGTTGAGGTAGTGCATGGCCACTGTGTTGTCCGTCAGGATCAGGACACTCTTTCCTCGCACAGTCGGCAGAAAAGCCTTCAGGGCTAGCCTGACGGCCCTCAGCTCCAACAGATTGATATGGAGTCTGGACTCCGACGGAGACCAACAACCGCTGACTGTCAGCCCGTTGGCATGAGCTCCCCATCCCGTGAGGGATGCATCCGTCACGATCGTCACCTCCGGCCAGGGAAGCCAAAATGGAGCCCCCTTCATCAAGTTGCCTTCGACGGCCCACCACAGAAGGTCCCCGGCGACCGAGGGCGGCACCTGAACCGGGTCCGACATCCTGCCGGAGGACTGCGACCATTGCGTCTTGAGTGCCCACTGCAAAGATCTCATCCGCAGGCGGGCCTCTGGCACCAGAAGAATGCAGGATGCCATGAGGCCGAGCAACCTCAAAAACTCGAACGCTGGGAGCGTCTGGGCATGCTGAAACTCGTGCACCATCAGCTGAATGTGAAGAGCCCTCACCTGGGGAGGAAAACACTGCCCCAGGGAAGTGTCGAGCACTGCTCCGATGTAATGGAGCCGCTGTGTTGGCGTCAAATGGGACTTCTTTAAATTGAGGGAGAAGCCCAGCCTGTGAAGGGAGTGGCAGGTGACGGACAGATGATCCAGGACTTGCTCGGGAGAGCTCCCCCTGATCAACCAATCGTCCAGGTAGGGGTAGACGTGAATCCCCCCTTGCCTGAGATGCGCTGCCACCACCACCATGAGCTTGGTGAAAACCCTCGGGGCGGAGGTCAATCCGAACGGCAGGACCCGAAACTGAAAGTGCGAGTCGCGAACCTCAGGTACTTCTTGTGCTTGGGATGGATCCGCACATGGAAGTAAGCATCCTTGAGGTCGAGTGACACCAACCAGTCCTGAAGCTGAAGGGCCTGGAGGACTTGAGAGAGAGTAACCATCTTGAACTTGTCCTTCCTGAGGAGTTTTTTCAAACCGCGCAAGTCCATGATGGGTCTCAATCCCCCGTCTTTCTTCGAAATCAAAAAATAAGGGGAATACCATCCCTTGTTCCTCTCCGCTACAGGCACCAGTTCTATGGCGCCTTTCTCCAGCAAGGCTTGAATTTCCTGCGCAAGGAGCAGATCCGGACTCTGCAAAGAGAGGTTCCCTGGTGGATTGTCGCAAGGCCTGTGCCGAAAGGGAAGACAGTAGCCGTGGGTTATGATCTCCAGAACCCACACATCTGAAGTAATGGCTTGCCACTCTACAAGATGCTGCGCCAGCCTTCCCCCAACCGGCGAACCATGGGACATGGCCTCATGACTGAGTGGGAGCGGCTGCGGCGTTACCTGAGGGCAAAGAGGCAACTGCCCGAGCGGCCTTGGCACCACGGGTACCCTGTCGTCCACCTCTGGTACCCCTGCGAAGGCCTCTTTGACTGCCAGCTCCTCTCGCTTTACTGAAGGACGAGTAATAGCGAAAGGAACCACCCCTCCACTGCTGTCCCCTAGGACGAAAAGGCGGAGGTTGGCGAACTGCAGCACCCAACGACTTCGCTGCAGCTTTTGAGGTCTGCAACCTCTTAAGGCTCTCGTCAGCCTTGCTGCCAAAAAGGTGTTCACCGTCAAAGGGCATGTTGAGGAGCCGGGACTGCACATCAGGAGCAAACCCCGACTGCCGCAACCACACAAACCTGCGTATCACGGTGCTCGCCGCCATGGACCTACTGACGCATTCAGCTAAGTCCAAACCCGACTGAACGGACTCACACATGGCATCCTTACCATCCTGGACCATAGCAAGGAAACCATCCCGTTCGTCCCCTTCGGGAATATGTTCAGCCGCTAACGCAACACAGTTCCACAGAGTGTGTGAGAAACGAGACAAGGCACAAATGGAGTTGGCCGCCTGAAGCGCCATACCACCAGAAGAAAACACTTTCTTCGCCCAGCCATCAAAACGTTTGTCGTCCCTATCAGGAGGGATGGTAGGGTACGACGCCTGCTTTGCCGGGGCTGTGGCCGCCTGCACCACCAAACTCTCCGGAGTGGGGTACCTGGTCAAGTAGCAGGGGTTGCTACTGGCTGGATGGTATTTTCGCGACAAGGATCTGCCCACTGCCGGGAGAGTCTCCGGAGCAGTCCAAGCCGCCGCCGCCGCCACCCTTCTCTGTAAAGCCATATGGAACGGCAGTACCGGGTCAGTTGGGGGACCAACATCAAGGATGTCCGTTAGATCATCCTGCACAAACTCCCCTGGGGGAGCAGACCATCCCAAGTACTCAGAAACCCTAGCCATAAGGCGCCGGTACGAGGAATCGGCATGAGAGCCAGGCTCAGGCCTACAAAATTCCACCTCCGGAGAGGTGTCCAGTCCACTGGCATCATGCAGTGACTGCCTCAAATCGTCAAACTGACTATGGCTTGAGACAATTTCATCTGGAACCTGACTAGGAACCAGGCCATCAGAATCCTCATCCGCCTCCGAAATATATTCCAGGTGGCGAAAACAAGGCACCCGAGAGTGCTTGCTCTTAACCAGAGCCTTCCTAGGGGGTTCCCCCGTGCCACGGGGTACCTCCAACACGAAAGGCGTCGATGGAGTCGAGCTAATCGGCGCTGGCGTCGAGAGAACAGGCATCGGCGTCGAGGAAATCGGCGTCGACGTCAGATGCAGCGCCGCCAGCATTGGCGGCGTCGACACAGCCCTCGAAGCCGGAGCCCCGAGTGTGTCCTTCGACGACCTGAGCGTCGACGGCTTCGACGACTTCCTCGGAGCCGGAGCCTCGAGAAAGCCTGTCGACGCCTCAGACGTCGATGTCTTCCTCGAAGACCTCACAGGTGCACATGGTCTCGAACGCGTCGAGGACCGGGACCAGGAACACGACCGACCCCACTCGGGGGCGCGGACGGCTTAGTACCCTGCGACTCAAGAATCGCCAGCATTTTCTTCCCAAAGGAAGCCCATTCCTCCGGCGTCGCACGGCTGGTGGGGTAAGCGACGTGCCGGGCAGAGTCCTCCGAAGAGGACCTGGAAGACGACCGGTGTCGGTGCTTCCGAGAATGCCCCGAAGAGGCTGAGGAGTGGCGAGACCGACTCCTAGAAGGAGACCCACGAGACTTCCGACGATGACGCAGAGAGTCACCCCTCGAATCATCCGTCGAAAGCCACGCAGACTTCGACTTCCGGGGCTTGGACACCCGACCTACCGACAACAACTTCTTATGTTCGCGTAAGGCTTTGGACGTGAGCGACTGGCAGTCGATACAGTCATCTGTGTCGTGGGCCTCCCCGAGACACCAGAGGTAGGCGTCGTGCGAGTCCGTCAACGACATCTTGGACCCACACTCCCCGCACTTCTTGAAGCCAGGACGCGGGGTCGAAGACGAAGTAGAAGACATCTTCACACGAAGGATTTTCACAAAAACGAACAGGTTCGAAGAACAGAACTCCAAAGAGTCGAGGCGTTAACTGAGATTCACGAAGCAACACGTTCGCGGAAAAAACGGAACTGAGGCTACGGGCGTCGTGCGTCCTACTTATCACATCGGATGACGTCGGAGGAGGTCCTCGACGACGGTGTATTGACGTCATCGACACAGGACGCAGAAAAAAGTTTCCGAAGCAGCACAGCTGTGGTGATTACATGTCATAGATATGGAATACGTCGGAGGACCCAATCCCCTCGAAGGGAGAGATATTCTGAAATATTAGGGGACTATGGGTTTTTGCGCGAACATGGACATATTGCAGATCACCAGTCTAACATAGCTGGGTTTCGTGTAGGCCACAGAGATTTTGGTTTACAGAGGTTAACTTTGCATGGCCTGAAGGGTTGAATGACCAGGTCAAGGAAGGAGGAATGAAGCAAACCACACTTGGGCAGCTGGTGATAGCATCATATGGTTACTTGAGGTGAAGATTAAATTAAGTGCCACTGGGTCATAGGTTTACAACTAGACTGGTTTGTGGATATGGGGAACAAATCTTCCTGGGAAAACAGTCTGTTTAAGTCCGGCCAAATGGCGAGTCAAATAGGGGTTAGTTAATAAAATCCATGGAAGGGATGCTAGAGGGCAGAGTTTGCCTGTGTTTGATGCGCTTCCTCTGGGCTTTTAGGAAGATATGCAGGATGTGTACTGTAGACTGTATGATTGGAGATGGTAGTCGCAAATAAGGTAAATGGTACACCAAGGTGTTTGGATGGTCCCTTGTCTTTGCAGATTTTCACCAAATGACAGTTGGATGGATCTTTTTAACTATATATCTATCTTTCTCGTCTATCATTTCCAAATTACCAGAATAGAATATTTATCAAAAAATATACCTTTTCATTAGGCTTAAAAAAAAATTCTCAAACATTATTTTGGCTTGATTTCAATAATTTGAAGATGCATAATGAGCTTTTCATCTCCACCTCTCGTAATCAATAGGGAATCTGATTTTCATATTTTCTTTTTCTTTCTTTTTCTTTGAGAGAACCATTAAACTTCGAAAAACATTCAATTAACCCCTTAAGTGCCAAGGACGAACTATCTCGTCCTTGGCATTACGTTCCTGTTGACAAGGACGAACTAGCTTGTCCTTTTTGGCACTGCATTTTGTGCGATCCCTGTAATCCCAGGCTAAGTGAGGAGGAGGTTCCTCCTCACGGCCCGAGGGTTGGATTTCTTTCAGTTTCACATCAGCATGCATAATGCGTGCTGACATGGGACTGAGTCATTTTCACAGCGGCAGCCCTTTTCGGTTGCCGCAGTGAAAATGAAAGGCGAGTGTCCACCTTCCTCTCCCTCGATCTGCAGCACTATTGTGCCTTTCAGATCGAGGGAGGTGTTGTTGGCAAGGGGATACTCTTCCCCCCCTTGCCAACAACCTTTTTTGAAGCATTGCTGGGTGCGGATTGGGCGCAGAGCCCTCGAGAGAGGGAAGACGACCCTGCTGGGGCTCCCTGGAGCTGCCGCTGTGCTTGGGGACGGTACACCCACATGGTAAACTTATATCCATGGCCAGGGACAACACCTCCACCCGTCCTGGTGTTCTGGCTGGGCTGCATTACATCTTTTAAGGTGATGTCCCCGGCCGTGGGCATCCGTTTCCCATGTGGGTGTACCATCCGCAAGCACCTGCGGCACTGCCAGGGAGCCCCTGGCAGGGTCCCCTTCCCTCCCCAGGGGGAAATTCTATAATGCAGCCCAGCCAGTGCTCCAGGATGGGCAAGGGTGACGTACCGGCCTTGGGCAGCTGTCGCCCATGTGGTTTGACCGTCCCCAAGCCAGAAGCTGTTCCAGGGAGCCCCAGCAGAGTTACGTTACACCTTCTCCCTCTGGGAAAGGACAGGGAGCCTGCTGAGGCTCCCTGAAACCGCTGCTGGACTTGTGGACAGTCAACCCATATGAGGGCCAACCACACAAGGCCAGGGACATCAGCCTCGACCATCATGGAGCTCTGGCTATGCAGCATTACAGAATTTCCCTCGGAGTAACGGACGGGGACCCTCCCAGGACTCCCTGGGAATGTCGTTGGACTTGTGGATGGTCAACACTTTCTTTTCCACCCAGGTAGGTGCACCCACGCATGTGAGGTACTGTTTCCATCTGGTCACCTGTGGGAAGGTAGGACATGTGTTGTTGGAAGTGTGTTTCAGTAGTTTCCAGGTGGGAAGTGTCTGAAAATTGTGTTTTTTTTCCTAAATTTGGGAATTTGCCAGGGTTTGTGGGTAATACATTCTGGGGCGATTTGCGCAAGTCAGACCTCTGTGGATTCCCACAGGTGTCTTCCTTTCGGAAATGCATTCGATTCTCTGTTTTCCTTAGTGGCTTCAACACCCTATGCCCAAATCTGCAGGTTGTCCACAAGAGCAAAATCCTGCAGAATTTGCTCTGCCAAAAAACTTGGCGTTACCAGTGGTTTTGTCTTTTCCCTTTGCGCCTAGGTAGGTGCATCCACCATGTGAGGTACCGTTTTCATCTGGACACCTGCGGAAATGCAGGAAGGTAGGACATGCATTGTTGGCCGAGTGTTTTGGTGGGTGAGCAGAGGGAAACGTCCAATTTTTTTTTTTCTACAATTTTTCTGACTTTGCTGGGGATTATGGGTAATAATTTCTGGGGTGATCCGCGCAAGTCAGTCCTCTGGATTCCCACGGGTGTCTTCTTTTCGGAAATGCATGGGGTTCCCTGTTTTCCTTGGTGGCTTTGACACCCAAGGCCCAAATCTGTCGGTTATCCACAAGAGCATAATCCCTCAAAATTTGCCCTGCTGAAAGACTTGGGGTTACCAGTGGTTTAGCCTTTTCCCTTTGTGCCCAGGTAGGTGCATCCACACATGTGAGGTACCATTTTCGTTGCGTCACCCGTGTGAGCGCGGGAAGGTAGGATATTTGTTGTGTTTGTGTGGTTTTCATAACGTTTTCGAACATGTGCTGCTGCACTTTGCCACAGAACCCTTTAATTTCCCAAATGTGACCTACATTTAGTCGCTGCTTTAGGCACTATACACTTTTGTAAGTTACAAAAGTCACCTACCCTACAAAAGGTCTGCCTGTGTTCTTTCAAAAAATGAATGCGTGCCCTTCCTCACCACATTGGTTTTCCTTACTTACACATGCTAAGTACGTCTGTTCAGGCCGTAAGCATAATAAAACCTGTGTGCCATGGCTCCATTTTTGGCTTGTGATATTGCTTGTTTTGTGAAACATTAAGAAATGTGTGTTTTTTCCTAACTGTAAGAGTCGGGAGAATGTAGCGTGGCATTGCTTTTCACAAAACTCACAGAAGCCATTGCCTTACCGGGCCAACCATGTCCACCACATACCTTTTTTCTGTCATTTTTTCAATTTTTCTCCAAAAGATGGAATTTTTCCCTACATATTTGTTGCCTGACCTGCGCAAATCACCCCCTTCCTAAACTTGGAATGTTGTCTACATTTCAGAAATGTATGCCTTTCTGTCTTCCCATTCAGCTTTCCTACCCTCCTCTTCCATTCCGTCCACGCGTGTCCCATTGGAAAAAAAGGTCAAAATCGCCTACCTCTCACAAAACAGCTGGTAACCATATCAAAATATGTTTTTTTGATTTCCACTTAACCTGCTCTTGGAAAGCTTGGAAAATGGCGAATTCAGCACAGCAAACCATTTGTCTTCCTAGCTCTTACAAGGAAAAAGCCACAGGTTTCTTTGTACATCATTTTATTGGAATTTTCTGAAAACCCCCCACATTTTCTCCCTTTTTGGTTATTTTGTCTCACGCCTCCTAAAGCAAACTAGGATTACTTGCTCGAGATATCTCATGTAACAAAAAAGTTACAAGGGATTGAATGGCGATATACCAAAATCACCAAAAAAGGCCTTGGCACTGGGATGAGGGAGGGGGGGCGAGAGAAACCCTTCGCAGTTTAAGGGTTAATCAATTCTTTAGGTTTGGGTGCCTCTACTTTTTATTCTTCTAAGGTCTATACATTCGTACCAACATGTTTCATTCCTCACTCTTCAGTCATTCACATCCTATATACAGGAAATTCTTCAGGAGTATACACTTCAATAACTATCAGTCATCTTTTTTCTCCTTTGCTCTGTTATTTTCTTATTAGCGCGGTAATTGATTTAATTCAATTCCTTGCTTTGTAGGTTTTTCCATCAGACATGGTGTCTTCATGGCTCCAACTGTGAGACAGAAGTTTTCTTGTTCAATCTGAATTTTTGGAAGATCATTCCTTCTTTTCTATCTGGACAGTATTCCATTCATTTACTTTTGGTTCCGTATTCCTCTTTTTCTATGAAAAACAACACGTTCCCATTATCGTCTATGCGTGTATCCTAAACGTTGTTCACTGGATTTCTAAATGTCAATGCCCAAAGTTTTTCCCATCCCAGTTCTTATTACAGTGTATTTACTGCATCTTTATTGCTGATCTTGAAAGCAGTCCATGCGTTCCAGGAGTTTTAGCCCCGCGAGCGCAATGTGTAAAGTTTCTCAGCGCTCACTGTTTGTCCTCACGCTTACTGCCCGCACAGTTGATTCTTTCATGTTGTGTTTCTGTGTTCCCGATGTTCATATCGAAAACAAAGTAACATGAAGGAATGCAGAAGGAGTAAACATGAGACCCTAGCGTGTCTGGGACGATAAGGTGTGCATTGCTTGAACAAAAACATGGTTGGTTGTTTCTCTCCCTCTTGTTTGAAGTGTTCTTGTAAAAGCCTTGTACATCACGTACTGGGTAAAAGGTTTCCTACCAAATGGGACAAGCTATACATTTAATTGTTTTTAGAGCAGGAGGAGATTAAGTTTAGAATGTCATCACTGAAAATGGAAAGAAAGCACGTGGGGAAGGGGATTGTGTTTTGTCCATTTGTAACAGAGGATGTGTGATTAAGTAAATTGCTCAAATGAGTATAAAAGTTGCAATTTTGTTGAGCAATGAAAGGAACTGTTAGTTTTCAGCTACACAAGGGGGACTAAACCCTTCCGGGCCGACAGCATGCAATAAATTTGCTTTTCTTACGAAGTGCATTTACTTTCCGGATTTTGGAGTAACATTCCAACTGGTTGTATTCTGTGGGGGCTCCACTGATTCGGTCGAGATTCTCTTGATGGCTGGGATGTGCCCTTACCAGAGTATCAATGATTCTCTCTAAGCGAGATTTCAGAGATACAAGGCGGGCACACCATATTTAACCTGGAGATCCCTTGTTTGAGGGATTCCGCAAAACGTTCACTGGTAGCGGAAAAAGTTATTCCTTGTCCTCTGAACCACCAGGGAGAGCCCGCGCTAGGGGACAGGCTGAAAAGGTTGGAAAGAGATCTTTCATAAATAAGGAAGGTTGTTTCCTGGCCGTTCCTAAAGATGGTTTGATACCCAACTGTCCTATATGGGCTAGATTATCAACAGGCCTGGACATGTAGTGATTGGTTGTGGCCCGACTATCTTGTCACGCACATCCCACTTCTGACACCACTTGAAATAAGCCAGAATTAGGAGATGGACAAGGTGCCATATAGGTCAAAAGGATTTCTTCATTTGGAAGCTTGTAAAACCTAATCTGTCCCTAGATATCCTGTTCCTACTCTAAAGAAAAGACGTCTAAAGGAGTGCTTGTCAGGATGTCGAACACATAATTCCAGTCCATGATCCAGAAACATTCTGGCATCACTTCTGTCCCTACCACTTTATACCAAGAAAAATAACCAGTCTCTTCACAGAAAGGTGCAACAAGCCATCGCGTGAACAAAATAATGGTGGCTGGTTCCCCATCCCCACAGAAATGTCTTTCACAAAAGATCAGGGCCACCTCGACCCTTTGCACAGTTCTTAGTTAAAATAGCAAGTTTCTCCTATAGATTTCCTTCTTTGGGGTTGAGCCCAAGTCTTCGGTTAGTCTCTTTGGATTTTGCAGCTAATTTGCCTCAGTCTTAGGTCTGCATTCAACTTTTGGATATTTCCTGATATGCATGTCTATGACAGGTATTTTCCTGTCTGGGGTTCCCCAGCCAGGAAGCTGCACGCTTTCCACTTAAAGTGATCTCTTGGTCATTACACCACCCTGGGGTCTCTGATTGCTCATCCCCACCCTGTAGGCCCCATCTCACCCCGTGCTGGGGTGTGGTTACTTTCACCCCTCCTTGCAGTCGCCTGGGCCCCTCTGCCCAACACCCTGGAGTGACTGCATACCTTCTATGTCTGGGTGGTGCTCCTATGGGTGGGCTTCCCAAGAAGGCAATTCAGCTCTCTTCTTTGGATTTCTCTATGGGGTTTGCGTAGTTTGGAGGCTTGGCTCCCTTCCTCCACTGCACTCACCATGGGTGCATATTATCTGCGCTATAGTGGAATACCTGCTTTTAGCAGTGTGTGGCCACCTCTTGAAATCCCGCTTTCAGCCTCTGCTACCTACACTCGCTGCCTCCAAGCGCCCCTCTGAACAATTTTCTTGCAATATAGCCCACTGCCTGCTCAAAACAGAACAGGCACTATTGAGCATTTGGGTAGAGGAAGCAGTCAATGTTAAGGAACATGCATTATGTGGATGGGTTGTTATAATGCTGTTATAACTGTGCCTTTGAAATAGCTATAAGTAATGAGGGCGCACAGCCTGAAGATTGTGGACATTTAAAGCAGCTGAATCCATGAAAAAATGAAAGCAGATTTAACAGCACGAAACATAGGGTGATTAAGATATGAAGAGTGGATTGAGGCAGGGGATATCCCTGTATTAAAAAGGAACTGTCAGTCATTTAAGCTATCCCCACTAAACAATGAAAAGGATGCATGTCTTTCAATATCGACATTTTAGCATTAAAATCAAATACAACTGGATGGTTCATATACAACGACAGGGTTCAAACACTGAAGAGTTTTTGGTTTTAGGAGTAAGAACTCTTCACAGACCTACTATATTTCAGTTAGAGTGGCAAGATGCAAGTGTGACCATACCACTTTTTTGGGCAATTTAAATGTGGGAAACAATTTCAGTAAGTGAAATTTCATATTTCTGTTAATGAAATTTACATTTGCTTTTTACTTCTACAAAAATACTTATTTATAGATACTTTATGTTCCAATATAATGTTATGTCACCCATGCCTCCATTTTTTTTATTTCCCAAAACGTCATTTGAAGTTCGACAGATTTGGTGCACAATTCCATGAAATGGTTTACATCGAAATTGTCCAATTTCACAAATCCCAAATTTAAATCTCACAGACGCCAACAAAAAACCCCAAGCTAAAGTGAGAATATGATATTAACTAGTTTAGATATACAAAAAAATGAGAACTTCTCGAAATTACTATGAAATTCACAATCAAAGTGGCTGGGGACTCGACCTCAATGATTGTGTGCATTTCTCTTAAAACAAGGAGGCCAGGGGTTCACTGTTTTAAGGTTTCAGGTGTAGTGGGTGAAGGGAGAAATTACAGAATGACACTCCATTCCAGTTTGATTCTTTTATACCAAAGTACTTTTTATTGCTAAGGCAGCATACAAAATAAAAGCAAAATAAAAAAAAAAATCAGTCCCACTTAACTAAAAAGAATGGCAGAGCTCAAATATTTATAGAGTACCTGAGCCTGGTGTCACAAGGCCAGTTGTGTTGCACTGTCAACGAGGGATACGAGCCTTTCTTAGCAGGAGATCCGAGTAAAAGGGAGGAATGTAGAGCCGGCCACAACCCGAGGGCAGTATTTGTTGAGTGTCCAGCCTTGGGCTTTCCCCTTGTGCTAACATGTTACTCGGCAGACAACTTAACACGGGCCATGCCCCAACAAATTGTTCGCCAATATTCTCGTGTTTTCCAGAAATACTGTGCCTGTGCCAGACAACCCATCAAAACACACCCAGAAAAGAGCTGCAGAAACTTTTCACCGCAACAAGGATAAAACACAGAGGGAGAAATTTGCCTAAGGGGTGGGGTCACGACATTGCCGCTCAGATGCTGCCATGAATGGTGACAGAGTGGTGAAAGGGGCAGAAAGGATGTGTTAGGATTGTTAACCGTATCAATTTGAGGTGAAATATTCGTAATTCACCAGGTGAATCAAGGACAATCTTTAAAAGTGACTCAGTCGATGGGTGAGAGGAAAAGAAAACTACATTTACTACTTATTCGTATTACAATTGATCTTTTTCAAAACACAGCTATTTTATGTACCATTAAGGGCCCAAAGTTCCTACTACAGTAACGTTCATGTAAATACAACATTAAAAGGAAGGAAAATGTATCTTGCTTCAACATATGTGGTTATCCACTCAGTGACTATTTGCTTGTCAGACATGATGTGCCGTGCCTCTATTGTTGTCAAATGAAAGCAGCACCTGAGGTTTCGACTAGTTACCTTAATCATGAAATTGGAACCACTACTTTTAGTTACATTTTACGCCAGTACAACCTAAAACGGTTGGTAGAGGTGTGGTCCCAAAAACTTAAACGTGGCTTACATCTCCAAAACATTTAGAAGATTAACACATTTTTTAACATTGCAGACTACCAGTTTCCAACAATTTATAACAATAATAGATTCTGACCATCATCTGGTGTAGTGTAGCGAGCAAATTCTGGAAAGTAGTCTTCAATTTTAGATTTTCCTGCTGAAACCTTGTCAGCCAGCAAATCTTGTTTATTCAGAAAAAGAATTACTGAAATGGTCCGTAGCCACCTGAAAAAGAAATGTGAGACATCTGAGAAAAGTTTAAACATTCATTTTACAATGATCATTTAAAAAAAAAAAAAAAAATGTTATTCATTTTATTTCAACAAACAATACAAACCAAACTTGCAGTGCATACAATAACATTATAAACATAAATCACTTCAAAATGTCCACTCCCCTTCCCTCCCCCCCTTACGAGCCTATTCCCTTCCGTGTTCTGTTTCTGCATCTTGTGATAAGGATTCCTCCTCCATGTTTTCCGTTGGTCTTGTAACCCAAATATCTCCGCTATTAATTGTTTCCAGGCTATCAGGGTCTCTGCCTCTTCCCCCCCACCCACCAACATTACTTGCATCTTGCCATACTGCAGTTTCCGCCTCGGCCCATATCTGTAGATCTTTCCACCATACTTCTATTCGTGGTCTCTGGCAAGCCTTCCACCCCATGGCAATTCTCCTCTTTTCAAGTGCATACGCTAAATCCTTTAATTTACTCACATGCTTGAGTTTACATGGTCTCGGAAACCCTCCCATCAAACAGGCCCACACTGTATCTACCACAATCTTGATTCCTTTTTCGGCCAACCTGTGCGCCACCTCACCCCAAAAACGCTCAATGACTGGGCATGACCAGAACATATGCACCATTCCAGCATTTTCCTCATCACATTTGGGGCATGCTTGTCATCCTACATTTTTTAATTTGGCTATTCTCTGGGGCGTCATATATGCCCTATGAGTTACATACAGTTGTATCTCTTGCAATCTTGCATTCCTCGACACTTTTTTGTGGTACCCTTGGGCCCGTTCCCACATCCCATCACTCATTGGGGCTCCCACTTCCTCTTCCCAGTCCCGTCTCCGTTGTGCCACCTCCTTCCTCACCTTGGACATCACCAGCTCTCATTCTGGATATCTCATGTCCCCCCTCTGCGATAAAGCACTAAGATCTAGCTTGATAAAGGCTGAAATCCAGGCACCTATAACTAAGATAACGCACAAGGGTACGATTCCGTGCCAGAACTGTCCGCATTGTGCTAACATAATTAGAGGGAACAGCATTACACACCCACATTCTGGAAAACCAATTTGGTTGAAACATTTGTGTATCTGTGATGCTACAAACGCGGTGTATGGACTGAAATGCCCCTGTGGCCTGTACTATGTGGGGTTAACGACTAGGAAGGTGAAAACACACTGGTCTGAGCATAAATCAAATATTTGCAATAATAATCAAAAATCTCCTTTTGCTAATCATTTCCACATAGCTAGACTCTGTAGCTCATCTTAAATGCGTAATCCCTGAGCAAGTCAAGACGAGCCCCGGGGGGGTGATCTTCACAGAAAGCTCCTTCAAAGGGAGATCATGTGGATTGATCTATTGGACTGCCTTAGCCCTAGAGGCATGAATGTTGAATTTGATTTGATGTGCTTTATTTGAAACGGTTTTGTATATCTGTAAACATTTTGTATGTGGAGATGTAAAAGGTACAATGATGAGAAAATGTAGTAGTTTTAATATGTTAAAGTTCGATACATTTGTGTTATTCAATTGATGAGGTACATGGCTTTGTGAAAATGCAGTCACCTTTGAGATATTATTGTTAAATATGTTGTCCTTTTGAATGATGAGCACAGAGTAAACGCTTTGACATGCTGAACTTGGATGTATAAAGAAAACTGTTTGTACTTCAAATAGCATGCATTACATTTTGTAATTTACAAGTGGAAATTCGATGTCGTTACTAAATTTCATGTATTACTTGATCGGTTACTTTCATATTCGGGGGAGAGCCTGTTGGAGTGCAGACATCTCTACCCATTGGGGCACAGTTAATTTCAGTTTTCGTGTTTTAAGTTAATGTTTCTGATGGCTAACATGGGCACTGGGGCAGATCTTGCTGATCTGCCCTATTTCCCCCTCTGCTCGGTCAATTTTTTAAGTATATGCAGCATTGCGGGTTTGCTTAGTCGCTATGGACCTTTTGCCGTGTCTATTGGGGGGCGTGCTCCTGCGCTGCACCCTTGACAGACGAACAAGTTACTTCTTACCTTGTAACGTTCTTTCGACGGGATGTTCCTCCGACGTATTCCTCATCTTAAGATATATCCTTCCAGCTCTGCTGGCCTCGGAAATTTTTTCTCTAGAGGGCGCTGCGCGTCGACGTCCCTCGAGTCGATGTCCCTCGACAGCCGCTGTATCGACGCTCAACGTCATCCTGACTATAAAGGCCGCGCGCAGCGTCCGTTGCTCAGTTCCGTTTTGTAGCCCACAGTATTACTGTCTGGACTAGACTAATCACCCTGAAGGAGCGTAAGCTGCAACAACAAGGGAAATAGAACTGCGGGGATGGATGGGAGGGTCGATGAGGAATACGTCGGAGGAACATCCCGTCGAAAGAACGTTACAAGGTAAGAAGTAACTTGTTCTTCGAAGGGATTGTGTCCTCCGACGTATTCCTCATCTTAGATAGGCTCCCATAGCAGTATTCTATATTCGGAGGAGGGAGTACTGACTTCACGCTGTCTTCTATTGATGAATAGAATGCAGTACAGCCCTTCCAAACCTAGTCTCTTGACTGGAGGAGGAATCCAGATTGTAAAAACGTGTAAAGGTATGGACAGACGACCATGTAGCGGCCGCACATATGTATTTAACCGGCATGCCTCTTTTGAGGGCCGATGAAGCTGCAATACCTCTGGTCGAATGAGCCCTAAGGTTTTGAGGGGGCTCTTTCCCTGCCAGTTTATAACATTCCAGAATGGCTGGAATGATCCATCTGGAAATGGTCTGCTTAGTTATTGGTAACCCCAGCTTGTGACCTGCGTAACCTACAAACAGCTGGTCTGCCTGCCTTATCCCGGCTAGTCTACTAATGTAAAAACTTAAAACCCTCCTAGGGTCTAGTCTGTGTAACCTCTCTTCCTCTTTCCCCGGGTGAGGAGGAGGATAGAAAGATGGTAGGGTAATCTTCTGAGTGATATGGAATTCAGAAACCACCTTTGGGAAGAAATTAGGCTTCACTTGCAGGACAACTTTGTCTTTGTGAAAGATTGTATGAGGGGGTTTACAAGAAAGAGCTTGTAATTCGCTCACCCTTCTAGCAGATGTAAGTGCTATTAATAAAACAGTTTTAAGGGTAAGGAATCTTAACAAACAAGAATGGAGAGGTTCGAAAGGTGTACCCATCAGGAAAGTTAGTACTAAGTTTAAATCCCATAGGGGAACTTGGAATGGTCTTGGGGGATAAACATTGGTTAACCCCTTTAGAAACACTATTACCAAGGGTAATTTGAAATAGGATGGTTCTTCCGCAGTACGCTTAAAGATAGATAGCGCTGCGAGATAACCCTTAATGGTGCCAACTTGAAGGCCTGAATTTGCCAAATATAGTAGGAAGGACAAAACCATTGGTGTACCACATGAAAAAGGGTCGATATTCTGTTCTCTACACCAGCTGCAAAATCTGTTCCAACGGCAGCGGTATAAAGACTTTGTTGCTGGCCTCCTTGCCGAAAGCAACACCTCCATATCATCATCAGGGAGGTCCCAATCCTTGTACCTCAGCCGTTCAGAAGCCAAGCGTGAAGGTTGAGGGTTTTGATGTCTGGATGGAGAACCTGACCTCCCTTCTGTGAGAGTAGGTTCTCTCTGAGAGGAAGTCGAATTGGAGGGCAGATGGACAAGTCTAGAAGGTCCGGGTACCACGTTCTCCTAGCCCAATCCGGGGCAATTAGGATCATGGTTCGCCGGAATCTTCAACCTCCTGATCATTTGAGGAATGACCGGGACCGGTGGGAACGCGTACAGAAGCGGAAACTCCCAGTCCACTATGAACGTGTCTCCCAGAGCTCCTCTCGGAGGAAATTCCCTTGAGCAGAACAGGTCGCATTTCCTGTTTAGGCTGGTGGCGAACAGATCTACCTGAGGGGTTCCCCAAAGGGCGAAGATCTCTTGAAGGACTTCCTGAGCTAGCTCCCACTCGTGGGAGACTGTTCTGCCTGCTCAGAGCGTCCGCTGTCAAGTTCTTCTCTCCGGCTAGGTGAACTGCCGATAGAGAGATTCCTTCTTGGATTGCCCAAAACCAGAGCTGCATCGCCTCTCTGCACAGGGGTAGTGATCCTACGCCTCCTCTTTTGTTGAGGTAATGCATGGCCACCGTGTTGTCCGTCATTATCAGGATGTTCTTCCCTTGTACAGCTGGCAGGAAAGCCTTCAACGCAAGTCTGATGGCTCTCAGCTCTAACAGGTTGATGTGTAGTCTGGACTCCGATGGAGACCAACGACCGCTGATGGTCAAGTCGTTGGCGTGGGCTCCCAACCCCGTGAGTGAGGCATCCGTGACTACTGTTATCTCCGGCCAGGGTTGCCAAAACTGTTCTCCTTTCAGAATGTTCTCCTGACAGGCCCACCACTGAAGGTCTCGAGCCACCCTGCTGGGAACCTGAAGAAGATCTGTCATTCTCCCTGAGAATTGTGACCACTGAGTCCTCAGTGCCCACTGGAGGGATCTCATTCTCAGGCGAGCCTCTGGCACAAGGAAAATGCAGGATGCCATGAGGCCCAGCAACCTCAAAAAGTCGAAGGCTGGGAGACGTTGGGCATGCTGGAACTTGGTAACCATCTGTAGAATATCTTGAGCCCTCACCTCTGGTGGCGAGGCTTTTCCCAGGGAAGTATCCAGGATCGCTCCTATGAACTGGAGTCTCTGCGATGGTATCATTTGTGACATCTTTAAATTGAGGGAGAAGCCCAGTCTGTGAAGGAAATGGCACACGTGATTTAGCTGGATCTGAGCTTGCTCCGGAGAAACAGCCCTGATCAGGCAATCGTCCAGGTAGGGGTAGACGTGAATCCCTTCCCTCCTTAGACTTGCAGCCACTACCGACATTAACTTGGTGAAGACCCTCGGGGCGGAGGTCAGCCCAAATGGCAGTACTCGAAATTGATAGTGAGAGTTGCCAATTGCGAACCTCAGGTATTTCCTGTGTTTGAGATGGATAGGCACATGGAAATAAGCGTCCTGAAGGTCCAGAGATACCAACCAGTCCTGAAACTGAAGGGCCTGGAGGATCTGAGAAAGAGTGACCATCTTGAATTTGTCTTTTCTGAGGAATTTGTTCAATTCTCGCAAGTCCAAGATGGGTCTCAGTCCTCCGTCTTTCTTCGGAATGAGAAAGTAAGGGGAGTACCAGCCCTTGTCCCTCTCCGCTACAGGTACCGGTTCTATGGCACCTTTCTCTAGCAGGTCCAAAATTTCCTGCAAGAGGAGCGGGTCTGGAGCTTTCTGAGAGCTGATCCCCGGTGGATGACTCTGAGGTATACGTAGGAAAGGCAGGCAGTAACCTTGGGCGACTGTTTCCAATGCCCAAGCATCTGACGTGATAGCCTGCCATACCGTCAGTTGTTGAGTCAACCTGCCTCCTACAGGTGTCCTGTGAGGGGAGTCCTCAGAGTGGTTTTGGGGCGGCTGATGCAGATGCCGATGGTAAAGAGGCACCTGCTGTTGCTGCGGCTTTAGAATATCTACCCCGTCCACCTCGGGTAGTTCTTCTTTGACCCCTTTGAGCCGGTCGTCCTCTACCTCTTCCGAATGCGGAGTAGAAGCGAAAGGACTTGCCCCTCGCAGAGGTTCCTGTGGGACAAAAAGGAGTCTGACGGATTGCAGCTCCTAGGGATTTTGCTGCAGCTTTTGAAGTTTGCAGTTTCTCTAAACTGTCATCCGCCTTTTTCCCGAACAAAGAAGAGCCATCGAATGGCATGTTCAAGAGCCTGGCTTGCACATCTGGGGCAAAACCCGACTTTCTCAACCAAGCGAATCTCCTGGTTGATGTACTTGCCGCCATTGCTCTGCTGATACTGTCAGCCGAATCAATGCCCGTCTGGAGGGATTTGCACATAGCGTCTTTACCGTCCTGTATAATATTCAGGAACGCATCCCTTTCTTCTCCCTCCGGGATGCAGTCAGCCGCTGTAGAAGCACACTCCCAAAGTGTATGGCTGAACCTAGCAAGGGTGCAAGTAGCATTAACAGACTTTAATGCCATGCTACATGCTGAAAAGACTTTCTTTGCCATAGCATCATATTTTTTATCGTCCCTGTCCTGTGGGACTGTAGGATAAGCCGTCTTGACATCGGTAGAGGATGCTGCTTGTACCACCAGACTTTCTGGGGATGGATGTTTAGACAAAAACTCTGGGTCTGTGGAAGATACCCTGTACTTTGCAGACAGTTTTTTATTTACTGCTGGTATTACATCTGGGGTTTCCCAGTTTGTCATGATCTTTCTCTGAAGAGCTTTATGAAAGGGCACCACAGGATCCTCTTGTGGGCCTTTGTCGAGAATATCCGTGAGGTCATCTTGCTGGAAAGATTGTGAAGCTGCAGACCACCCCATGAACTCTGTAATCCTGGCCATTAAGGCTCTGTAGGGGGTTTCAGCATGCTCCCCCGGGTCTGGCTTAGCAAACTCCACCTCAGGGGAAGTGTCTAACCCACTTGCCTCATGTAAAGAATCATGAAGATCCTTTAATCTGTGCTCTTCAGAGGAAACTTCCTCTCTAACTGGGGTTACAGGTCCCTGTAACTCAAATGTGTCTTGTTCAGACAAATCACCCTCTTCTAAAATTGAGGATATAGTTCTCAATTGTTCTGAACTCATAAAGGGAGTAAATCCCATTTCCAAGGCAGAGGGTGCCGAACTTGTCATTATTGGCCTCGAAAACGTCAATGTCGTCGACGTCGAAGGCTTCGAGCGTGGCGTCGAAAACAGAGGTGGAGGCCTCGAGGACCTCGATAGAATTGGAATTCTACTTTACAATATCGACGCCATCGACGTCGAGGGCCTGGGGATAGTCACTGGATGTGTGGTCACAGTGACTTTTCTTGGCGTCGACGCCGGTGTCGAGGCCGGCGTCGAGTCGACAGACCTGTGTGTCGAAGGTCCCTTCGACAACGGCGTCGAAGACATCGACCTCGACGGAACCGTCGAGGAAGGTTTGGAGGTCATAGTCCTGCTCGAGGGTTCGAGACGCGCTCGAGAGGTTTCTTTCGCCGGGTACTGCGACTCGCAGCGTTTTTGACCTTCGGGTCTTTCGACCAGAGCATCGCTCTCGGCAGTCTTCGAGGGGGTCGAGGCCGCTTTCTCGAAGATGCTCATCATATTTTTTCGGAATTCCTCCCATTCAGCCCGGGAACTATGTTTCGTGGGGAAAGGGATTCTTTTTGGCGAAACAGAGGAAGAGGAAGACGGAGAAGGGGATCTTCGACGTCTCCTCTTCGAGTGCTTCGATCTCGAGGAGTGATGAGACCCACTCCGAGACCTGGAGCGCGAATGGTGACGAGGAGACGAATGTCTCGACTTCGTCGACGAAGAAGAAGCTTTAAAAGTCTTACCTTTCTCCAGCTTCCCCCTACGCTCCTTCAGGGCCTTAGCTGTCATGGACATACAGTCCTCGCATTCCGAACAATGGTGTTCAGCTCCCAAGCACCACAGACAATTTCTGTGAGGATCGGTCAACAACATCTTTTTCCCACAATCTCGACATTTTTTGAAGCCGGATCGAGGAGTTGTCGGTTCCGACGAGGAAGCCATCGAGTACGGATCGAATAACTCGAGGAAAATAGGATTAATCTGACTAAGAACTGAGCAACGGTATTCCGAGGCACTGAGTAAGCGCGGAAAAACGGAACTGAGCAACGGACGCTGCGCGCGGCCTTTATAGGCAGGATGACGTCGAGCATCGATACGGCGGCTGTCGAGGGACATCGACTCGAGGGACGTCGACGTGCAGCGCCCTCTAGAGAAAAAAATTTCCGAGGCCAGCAGAGCTGGAAGGATATATCTAAGATGAGGAATACGTCGGAGGACACAATCCCTTCGAAATTTGTTTACTCCTTCCTTGGTATCCCATGTCTGCTCATCCACCCCTCGCATTGCCCTGATGGTTTGTCTGGGGGTCTCACTTTTATATAACCAGGTTAGTAACCGGCCTGACTTGTCACCTTCCGCATTCTGTCTCTCCACATATTTCCTGCATTCTTGCTGTAATTTGTATATGGTCTCGCCCTCCTCAGGGGATCTCGTACCCACCCGCATTATTGTTTCTAACTTCCTCTCAGCGGTGTGTAATTCCCGTATCATGCCACCTTGCAGACCTTTCGATTGCGATATCGCAGCTCCCCTCGCTACTAATTTAAATACATCCCACAGCATTCCGGACGATGCTACATTACCGGTATTATGTTCAAAATACTCCTTTATTTCCTCCTTTCTCAGGTCTTCTATGAACACTGTCTTTTAAAGCCTCAGCCTGAGTCTCCATGTCGGGACTCTCACCCTGGGAGGCAAGTGCTGCCATGTTACTATCAGCAGGGCATGGTCCAGGGGACCATAGCCTTATAGTTTACTCGCGTCACTTTTTTTCATAGATCCGGTCCGATAAATATATATAATTTAGTCTGGTGTACAGGTTTTGTGGGGCTGAATAGTGAGAGTATTCCTTGTCCTGCGGGTGGTGCATTCTCCACACATACATCATCCGAAAATCCCGTAACAGGGCACCCAGGGCCTTCGCTGCTGGGGTAGGCCTTCCAACCTTCTCATCCGATCTGTCTAGCCTCGGGTCCAAGGTACAGTTAAAGTCCCCTTCCCCATATGACTGTCCCGTCCATGTATGGGCCCATCTTGGTATATAGACCCTTAAAATAGATTGTAGTGTCTTGGTTGGGGGCATAAACATTAATGATGCTCACTTTATTTTTCACCATCCCCCTTATCAGCATCATTCTCCCGTCTTTATCTACAGTGGACTGTAATAACTTAAAGGGGTCGTGTGGTGCTATCCATGTTATGAATCCTCTCGGATACAGTGAGTATTTAGTCCTTTTCCATTTTCTTGTTACCACTTCCCGTTTTTCCCTGGTCAGATGAGTTTCTTGTAACAGTGCAATGTCTATTTTCTGTCTCTTCAGATACATCATGACCTGTTGCGTTTAATGTAGTTGTTTAGCCCTCTCACATTCCAAGTCACTATTTTCAGGTCCCCCATCCTAACCGTTTCCTACCCAATCTCCGCCCCCACCCTCCTCATTTTACTTTGTGGCTTGTGATTGTAGGCTCGCCCCTTTACAACTCCCCAAAGTCCCTTCCCCTCCCTCTCTACAAAAACCCCAACTTCTCCAACTCCTCCCTCCCTACCCGTCCCAAACTGTTGCCCAGCTCCTTCCTTGGATCTCAAGCTACCCCGCATCTAGTCATTTTCTCAGACTCAGCCGATACTCTGAGCTCCGTAGGGGGATACTGCTCTACTAGTAGCCCAACTAAACTAACTACTGGGGGGTGATAATGTGTTCCCTCCTTGTCTTCCGCATTTGCCTCACAGTTTACTACACACCCTTGCATCTTAAAACTCTTCTGTGCCCATATTGTCTTAAACTTCCCGTAATACTGTTTTATATTCTAGTCCAAAAGTTCATGTCATAGCTTATATAAACATCAATGCCCCCGATCAGTTCAATGTACGTCTCAGAGAAACCCAGGTTCACTTATCCAGTCTGCTCGCCGTCTAGTCTTCTGATCCTGCCAGGCAGATCCGCGCGTCCAGCCATGCCGTCGCCTCTTCCGGAGATTCGAAGAAATGCCCCGTTATTCTGCATCACCTTCAATTTAGCCGGGTACAGCAACATGTATTTATATCCAGCCTCTCGTAGCCTCCTTTTAACGACACATAGTTCAGCCGCTGTCTCTGTACCAAAAAGGTGTAGTCTGGGTACGCTGTGATGGTCGCCGATCCTCTACTTATGGTCCCTCCTTTGCAGAAGTGCTCCAGTATCTTCTCCCGGTCTTTATAGTTCAATATCTTGGCGATGAGTGGCCGGGGAGGGGCTCCCAGAGGCGGCCTCCTGTGCGGCCTCTACAGTGAATCCCTGGGTGTGTGTCCCACCATCTATCTCCTGTAGCAGCATAGTCTCAACATAATCTGTGAGATCCGAGCTGCCTTCTCCCTCTGGGAGCCCCACGATGCGTATATTATTCCGGCGCACCCACCCTTCCACCTCCACCACACTGTTTTCCAGGTTGCGCACTCGTAGTATGATGACCTCCTTGGTGTTCATGGTGCAGGTACCTGTGTTAGCCTTCACATTCTTTTCTAGTGCACCTGTGCGCTCTGCCAGCGTTCTAACATCTTGCTGTAGAAGGTTGACATCCACACTGACTGTGTAAATTTTTTGTTCCAGCGAGATTCTCAATTCTGCGATTGCTGTGTATTTTACATTCCCATGATGTTTTCAACTCTGCTATTTTATGATCGTTCCGTGTCAGGGGTCATTTCGCCCTGCATGTCTTGCTTTTTGGGTCTTACAACTTCCATAGCCTGAGTCAATTTGGCAAAATCCTCCATTGTTGGCCGTTTCCCCTTTGATTTTGGGCCCCTTTTCTGCTGCCAAGGGATCCCTCCCTCCTGACTGTGGCACTGCGCCAGCCAGCACCGCTATATTGTTCACCATTTGTTCTGTTGCGGCGCCGTCTCGGTGCCTCGTCCACTTGGTATGCCCTGTGCCCATCAGCAGCCATATGAGCTCCTTCCTGTCCACTACTGCACCTGCGCCTCCACCACTGTGTCCTGTCTCTTGGCCACTGCACCTTGTGCCTGGGTCGCCAATTTGCTCACACTGCCTTCTGGGGGCATCAGTTTTGGGTGCAGTCTCCACCCGATAGTGCCTCTACCTGTGGATCCCCATTTAGCACTTGTTCATTCACCCACAGTGTACCACTGTTCCCCGAACCGTACTGTCTGTGGTGTCTTGTGCCACTAGAGGGTTGTATCATGGACCCCCAACTCCCATGCAGTCCTCACTTGTGGCCGGGACAGGCCTGGTCTGTAGGCTCCTGCTAAGCTACTGAAAATACTTTCCCTCTCCTGTGCCACAAGGATGCTGTTGCACACTCGTGGAGTGTGTGTTTCCCTGAGGTTCACCCTCTGTAGCGTCTCTCTGATCTTGCCGTGCGCCCATGCAGCACTGGTGCAGTGAGTATTTTCCGTGCCCACGTCGACTAGTGCAGGAACCAGCTGACCGGTGGGTGTGAGTTGAATTATGCCTTCCCCCGGTTGCACATCACCAATGGCTGCAATCTGCCACTTTGTTTTGCGTGCTACATTAGTCCCACTAGTTGCACCTGTAACTGTTGAGGCAGCCCCAATGTTTCTCCCCTTCATGTACCGTTCTTGATCACCCGGGGCTCGCCTTGCTCAAAGCTCCGTACCGTCTGCTGGCCATCGTGCATTCCTGCCGTGGCTCCTTACTCCGTCTGGGGTATCTCAGCCTGCAGCTGCTCCTACGCACATACCCGTGTCTTGCTTTGCAACATTCTAACTATTATGTGGGCATCTGTTGCAGGAGTACACGATGCGCTGCCGTTCCGAGTGCAGATATGATTTTTGTTCCTCTTTCATCAGCTGCTACATTGTATCCAGGAGCGTTTCAATGCCATAAGCCGGGTTTTCCCAATGGCTGCTGCCATATTCTGCTTCCAGCTCACAGGCAGGGGAGCGCCTTGCTCCTGTCACCGTGCGTCGTTTCCGATCCGCACACCCCGTGCCAGGGTCCGCCCTCTGCCCCCCTCTCAATCCTTGTTTGCACTGTCCAGACACTGTGCAGTCCGACAGCTTAGTCACGGTTCACTTCAGGACTTATTTGCTAGTATTCCACACATCCCTGGAAGTCTGTGTCATCGCTCGGTGGCAGAGCTTGCTCCTCTTGTTGCGCTGTTCTCCGCGCCTCAGTCCGCAGCAGTCCGGGCACCTACATTTATATTCATGTTCAGTCCCTTTGTCTTCCATAGGTTGCCATCTTGGGTCCTTTGTCTGTGACCCACAGCAATCTCCTCAGGGCTCCGTATTTGTAAGCCAGGTTGTTTCTCAGTACGGAATGCACATCCAGCCGTGCCCTGCTGTTTTATTTGCCTGTGCCTCCAATTTCAGCCGAAAGTGGAGATCTAAGGGGGGATTTCCTGCTAATTCCAGAAGATCTGGAAACCAAATCTGGCAAGGCCAGAATGGGGCTAATAGAATCATTGTCAAGTTGTGTGACAGTTTGAATTTCAGCAAGTTTTGTGAATTAATGGAAGAGGCGGGAAGGCATAAAGTGCTACATTCGACCAATCCAGATGTAGAGCATCTCCCAGGGACAGAGGACCCTGACCTTGCCTTGACGCAAACTGTAGACAGTGAGTTTTGTTGATTGGCAAAGATGTCTGCAGATGGATGGCCCCACTTCTAAAATATGTGTGCTACTGATGGTTTCAGCTCCCATTCTTGCGGAGCGGACTGTAACCTGCTTAGTTTGCCCGCCAGGACGTTTGCCCCCTCGAGATGGGACGTGAACAAGATAATGTAATTTTGAATGGCCCAATACCCAATTTGGTCTGCTAGGAGACAGGATATGGGAGTGAGTCCCCCACACCTGCTTGTTGATATAAAACATTGCAGTGGTATTGTCTGTTTGAATTTTTACTACCTTTCCTTGAAGTGAGGGAAGAAAAGATTGTAGAGCGAAAAATATGGCTCTTCGTACTAGGACATTTATGTGGTCCTTCCTTTCCTGAGAGGACCAAAGACTGTGGGCTGTTAGGCTCTGACAATGGGCTCCCCAACCGTAATCTGAAGAGTCTGTTATGACTATTTGCTGAGAGGGAGGTTGAAAGGGAAATCCTGTTAGCAGATTCTCTGAGGAGTTCCACCAGCACAGAGAGTATTGAACTTGGCCTGCAATTTGGATCTTTGTTTCCTGTGGATCCAAGAGCGGACTCCAGTTAAAAGCAAGATGTCACTGGGTTGTTCTCATATGGAGTCTTGCAAGCAGGACTAGGTTTATAAAAGAGGCCATAAGGCCCAAGAGCCTTTGAAACCACCAAGCTGTAAGTGGACTTGTGAGTGGAGAACCAAACAATGGTTCATTGAGTGGCTTCCACTCTTTCCAAGGGTGGAAAGACTTTGTGCAGAGTAGTGTCTAGAACTGCTCTTAAAAATTGGTTCATTTGTGAGGGACTGAGTTGGGATTTTGTCACATTTATAGAGAAACTCGGGTTGAACAGAGTATGGCAAGTAATTTGCAACGTCTGAAGTAATATCTCCAGAGATTGGGCTTTGAGAAGCCAGTCGTCTAGGTAGGGATATAGATGGACTGTCTGCAACCGAAGGTAGGCTGCCACCGACACCAGAACCTTTGTGAAAACCCTGAAACTGAAGTTAGTCCGAAGGGTAGACCTGTAAACTGGTATGGAGAACATCCTATTGTGAATCTCAGAAACTGACTGTGGAGTTTGTAGATGGGGGATGTGAAAATAAGCATCCTGTATGTCTACAGATGCCATCCAATCGTTTGGCAGTAGGGAAGCCAGAATCTGAGGAATGGTTATCATATGGAAAGTATCCAGAGACAGAAATTGGTTGATTTCTGAAAAATCCAGAAGTGGACGGATCCCACCTGATGTCTTTGGGATCAGGAAGTAACAAGAGTAAAATCCCCGACCCATTTCCTCTTGAGGAACCAATTGTATCGCAATACTTTTTGGAGCTTTGGAGGAGAGGAAGGTGGAGTAGCCTGAAGGGCAAGGCGGTAACCCCGATGAATCATATTTAGAACCCACTACTCTTGAGTAACGGTTTTCCAAAAAGGGAGGAAGTTGGAAAGCCTTCCTGGTCCCGGGATGTATGCTCCTGGATGATGGTTGGAGCGGAAGGTAAGTATATGCCTGGGGAAAAGTCTTTTGACTACTTCTGCTCTTGAGCAGAATTGGAGGCAGAGGGAGGGGCCGATTTATTCTAGGGTCTATACCGTCTTTTTGGAAGAGTAGTACGATTTAGCAGAAGTGGAGGAACTGCTCTTGCCTTGTGTACATGGTTTAAATTCCTGGAAGTTTTGGTGATATGGTTGCTTCACTGAGATGGAGCTGAGAGTTTTAGCTGCTGTGACACTGGCTTTACATTTCTGTAGGACCTCATCTGTAGATGGGTCAAACAACATTTTGCCATCGAATTGAAGGTCAAGCACCTTCTCCTGGATATCCTGGTGAAGGCAAGAGGCAGACAGATATGCGTATCTCTGCATGCAGACTGAACCTTTTTTTTATACTTGCGTATTTGGTCGTCATGCAACCGTACACACGTTTTTCTCAAATCATTCTAAAATATAGTTTCTTGTACTACAATTTAAAACAATATAAACATTACATTCAACATAAATCTCACATTTGTGCTCCAAACACTTGAAGTGTCCATTTCTGTATGAAATCATAGTTATCGACTTTAAAAATCAAAACCAAGATTATTGCCAAGTAACATTCCAAAGGTCAGAGTATTCATCAAATCAGTAAGGGATTGAGAGTCTCTACTTAGCTGCATCTGTTTCTACTGATCACACTCAAGCTTTAAGACTAGTAAAAACTAAAATCCCGGGGTAGCACGGAAGCCCCGTGGGACACTACACCTTCCAGCAAAGGTGCCGTGATGCGCGCCGCAGGGGCAGTGGCGCAGAGGCAGCGCAGACAGGGTGCACGCCGGCAGTGCCCGCAGCAAGGAGAAAGGTGGGGTCGGGCTACACCAGGCCTGGGCCCCAACAGAGGAGGCCGGGAACCTCACGCTGAGGGGAGAGGAGCCCGCCTCGTAGAACAGGACAAAATAAGGTACCCAGGGAGTGGAGCATCATCCCCACCTCCCCCCGGTAGCCTCTGGAGAGAGCACCATCTAAAAATCTGCCGGGGCACTACTACACAACGAGCTGAACTGGGGTCAGCAAACCCAGTCTCCCCACCACAGAGTAAGCCTTGACCATTCTGGAGAGCCATAACAATCCTCAGGCGCAGTTGACGCAGGACTGAAGCCCGCAGCAACACCACTGAAAGCTCACGTTGACACTGCAGGCAGCAAGGAACCGTAATCAGCGGTCCTTTCACCTCAGGCCTATCAATCAAGCTACCGCAAGGTACCTATATCAAAAAAAAGTAACCCTCAATGC
Organism: Ambystoma mexicanum; assembly: GCF_040938575.1. NCBI lineage: Eukaryota > Metazoa > Chordata > Amphibia > Caudata > Ambystomatidae > Ambystoma > Ambystoma mexicanum. The sequence continues at coordinate 385,885,634 of NC_090925.1, forward strand.
TTCAGAATTTTGTCACCGCCTGAAACAAGTTGGGTCCTCATCCTCTACCCCAAGGAGGCTACACTGAACTAGTGCGCTCCCGTGGCAGCTCGGATACCTCTCCTTCCCCACACTCACTTCCTGGGGCGCCCCGGCCCACATCTTCATCCCCCTTCTGTACCCCATCCTAACGAGCGAGGAACGACATCACAACCCCACTCCTTACCAGAGGAATCATAGTCTCCCTTTCTTCCTCAACCTACATCAATAGGACTCGAGCCAAGGCACCGGATTTCCCACTCCAACGAATTACAGAATCACAACGCTCTGGCCTCAGTCAATAGCCTCCCGAACCTTACGCCAACGGGAAACCTCAGCATCATTCACCTCTCCTCCGAACTGTCACTATTGCTAAACAATGAAAAGCTGGCAAGAACTCGGATATCGCCACCATGTTCACCTCGACAGATAGGGGCCAGAAACTCGACCCCTCCCCCCACCCCCAAGCTCACCCCGCAGAAACCCCAAGAAGAAAGAAGCCCAGAACATACCGATCAAAGGGTGACCGAGATGGAACAAAGACTGGTGGAGATAGACAACCACTCTCAGGACCATGCAACCACATTGGCGGAAATCCAACTGTCAATCAGAACCTTACAAGACAAATGTGAAATCCTCAAATTTAAACAGGAAGATCTTGAAAATAGGGCCCAGTGCAACAACCTCCGGATCCGAGGGATTCCGTCTTCCGTTCCGGACAAAAATCTAGCAGAATATGTAGGAGACTTTTTCCAATCCATGCTCCCACAACTGGACAAAACCCAACTTCGGCTAGATCGCACCCATAGGCTGTGACCACGTCGAGGAGTGGATTCGGACCTCCCCCCAGATGTCATAACCAGGGTGCATTTCTTCACCACAAAGGAGGCTATCTCAGCAATCAGTCGCTCACAAGAGGAACTCTCCTTTCAGGGCTCACTTCTCCATATCTATCAAGACCTCTCGCTCCTTACTCTCCAAAAGAGGAAATCTCTCCGGTCTCGGACTCTCATCCTCCAGGAGCACCAGGTTTGATATAGATGGCTATTTCCAATTGCCCTACAGTTCTCATATAATGGCACCCTATGGAAAATTAGCCACCTCGAAGATGCCAACAAAATCATGCAACCCCAAAGAGGCCGCTTCGCCAAGCCCGGAGGTCACCAATGACATGGGAGCTGCTCCCTCCCCGAAGCCCAGGCGATCCTCCTGGTCGAAGGTGCCGCAGAGCAATAGGAGGAGGTAATCAGGTGCAGGACCGTTAGGGAGAATTCTCATAAATGGCTAATTTCCCTTACCCAATGAGTCCCTTGGCAGCTTTGCTGGATTTCAAGGATTTATTGTTTTCACCTGGTAAGAGTGAGCCTTTTTTCCCCACTCTTGCATGCATTTTGCTGTGTGTGTTTTTACCATTTGTGTGATCTTGGGCTCTGGAGCCTTACCTACTCCATGAACACCATTTTTGTGTGTGTTACACAACACCTTCAGTGCAGTGACAGAGGTTTGTCTTTTAGACTTCTCTCTGACTCCATTTTTCTAGGATGGACTACTGTCTCCCAGAAACATGTAAAGTTGCCATTAACTTTATGTAGTCTCTTTAAACCACAGACCCAGTATACCCCATCTTACATGGAGTATTGGAAAGGGTTAATTCCTATCCCTTTTTGTCTGTGTCTCTTGGAGCACTGTTTTGCTCCCTTTACATCAAGACTTGGCTGGTGGCAGTGTACTACCCTAACATTTCTACCACGGTTACCTTATATAACCATGGTATTGTTTTAGGCTATCATATTAGCCTCAAACATAAACCCGCTTGACCCAATACATTTTACTTAGGCTCCGGCTGGGTTTAGTCGCCATTTCTTTTTGTTAAAGTCTTTCTCGTGTTCTTCTCTGCTCACCAAACCGGGGTTGATTCCTTTGTTCGCCGTCTTTTCGCAGGCTTCTGCACAGAAGCTCTCCTTAAGGCGCTTGAAAGTCTGGGTAGGCAGGATGTGAGGGAGGGGACTTCGGACCCTTGCCATGGGTTCCCTTGGTAACCCAAGTCGCACTCCTGTTTGATTGGCAAAGAGGACTGTCTTTGCCACGACAGCCACCCTACTGTGTGATTGACAGCCAGGCTGTATGAATGGGGGAAACTACATAAAAAGCAGGTCTCTGGGACTGGAAAGGCAGACTCGCCACTGGAATGAAATAACCAATCAGGAGCTGATGGAAGAGGAATCCTACCATGGCTGAACCGCCCGGTGAAGCCCTGCTGCAGGTCCGAATCGTCAGAATCCACCGACAGAGAAGATCCTCCAGGACACTTCTTCCCTTGAGCTGGTGTGACCAACCAGTTCGCCCAAACTGCAAGCCAGGTCCCCTCCTCTGGTCGAATTCGCTGTACAGAGCTACAGTGGGCCGGATGGCCAGGAAGGTCGGACCCTGCTTGGGTTTTAAGGAGCGCACCTTTTATTCGTTGCTTTACTCTGCTGCTGGTTTCTTCCCTGGGTAGTGCAGGACCCTCCAGTCTTCTTACTTTGTGTCAGTCCGACAGTCGCTTTAGGAACCGTGAGCCTGCAGGAACTACCAGGAACATCCGCCTCAGCTACAGCTTCCTCTCTGTTTTAAGGTACTGTATAAACCTGTTGCGGGAAAAGTGTGTGAAATCTCTCTCCAATCCGAAGGCTTGTCCTTCTCTTCGAACTAACTTTTGTACCACCTGACCTCGTCTGAAATCCGTGGCACGAACTTTACCGCAAACTACCCTGAACCGTGTGATCTTGAGCAAAAGACTTGTCCTATTGACTTTGGCCCTAAGCCTTTTCTACCCAATTCTATCACTGTAGTTCCTCTTGTTCTATTGCCCTGAGTACTTACCTGTTGGTGTGGTTCAATTCCTATTAACTTTGTCTTTACCTCCCTTTTAAATGGCTGGAGTGCCATTTTGCTCCCACTTCATTTTGTGAGCTTAACTTGTCTGGAAGAGTGTGATTTTTAAACTGCTTATAATGGTGTAATGTTATACAACTGAAGAGTGAAATAAATGTATATCCTTTCACTTGAAAACCTTGAGTCAGTGTTTGCCTGAATCATACTAATTGCTGTTCTTTGTGTAACTATTTGATACTGCTCACTTACTCTTGAGATAAGTCTGGCTGCTCAGCCATCGCTACCACTTTACTGTGTAGTACAGGGTTGCACCAAAGGTGAATTCGTACTGTCACTTGTAGTCCTAATTGTGTGTGGTGTTCCCAAAGGGTACTGCATATAATTCTGCCTAACAAGGACCACATCCTGCGGAACTCTGCTTCATGCCTCCACCAACTATCCAGCTCTGTCCTAAAGAAAATCACTGATCCTGACCCAGTTTAAGAACTACAAACGTTGCAGCGGGCCACACCCACGGCCCATGCCCATTTCCAAGTTACATGAGTCCTTGGAATCCCATATTACCTTTACCTACTTCATTGGCCCGGTTTGCCAGGGGATTGGCGGAACCTCTCCCCCCCACCCCCACCAGTTAAAGTTACGGCCTCCCGTTGGAGGCTCGCGTTAAAACCCCAAGAGCAGGATGACACAGTTTTAGCTTTCACTCGAGATGGCGGTTAACCCCCTCCCTTCCGACCTCTCCCCCCCGGACACCGTAACGGGGAGGTACCTAGCCCAGGAGCATCAAAACCTAAATTTCTCTCCCTCAACGTCAATGGGCTGAACTCCCCTGCCAAACGGACGTCGATCCTACAAATACTTCAGGACGAAGATGCAGCAGTGGCCCTGCTTCAGGAGACTCACCTACTACCGGCGGACTTTGGGCGCCTCCAATCCCCACTATACCCACTCCAGTTCTTCGCCTCTGGAGGCTCTAAGAAGGGAGGTACTGCAATCCTTTTCAAGAGGGGCCTAAACCCCCCAGGTCCTGGAATCAAAAACATGCCCGGAAGGCCAATTTATAGCAATAAAATATCTATTGCTGGGAGACCTGTACACCTTTATTTCAGTATATGCACCCAACTCTGCGCAAACAGCTTTGTAGGACTCGCTGGGCTCCTCCCTCTCTCGCTTTATAGAAGGTCAAGTCATAATCGGGGGAGATTTCAATGGAGTACCAGACCCTACGAAAGACAAATCTCACCCCACCGACCCCCAGAGATTTTACTCAGGCGGTCAGCCTCCTAGGCATATTTAGATCCCTGGAAGCAGTGGACACATGGCGGGTGCTTCAACTCTCCGAAAAAAGACTACTCTTTCTATTCCTACGTTCACTGAACCTTCTCAAGGATTGACCTCCTCCTGACATACTCCCAGATGCTTGCCTTTGCCAATGAAGTATCTATCGGCCCGACATCCATCTCCATGTAGATGGACTCTTTGCCATCCAATTCTTAATGATATGTCGAACTGCGATCAAAAACGTCCTCAGAGAAAACCCAGTTATAGACACCTCCCCGGCAAACAATTGGGATGCCCTTAAGGCGGTGATTAGGGGAGAACTGATCGCACAGGGGGTGGCCTTCGTAACAGGCGACAGGCCCAGCTGGTCCTTGAGGAGGAACTTAAAGCAGCAGAGGAAACTCACAAGGAAAAAGTTTGGTCCCCCAGGACACAGCGAACCATCCGCACTGCCAGAAAGAAGCTAGAGGCCCACAACGCCGAACACACCACACAACACGTGGCCAAGGCCAAACAATTCTATTATGTGAAGAATAATAAGGCGAATAAGCTGCTTGTAGCTAAACTGGCCAAAACAAAACGTGCTAACACCATCATCAGACTGCGTGATACACATGGAATAATACAATATGCAGAACTGAAAAAACAACAGCTAGCGTTGGACCACCTAGCCCAAGTAATGACAGCACCACTGAGGGACCAATCTGAACAGAAGGAATACCTACGGGGAGCAGCCCTGCCCAGACTAAACAATTCTCCAGAGAGACCCTGGAGGTGCAGATTACAGGTGAGGAGGTCGAGAAAGCCATTAAATCCCTTAAATCCCAGGCTTCGGGCCCAGACCGATTTCCCTCCAGGTTCTACAAAATATTCAAACCCCAGCTGGTCCTCCCCAACTCCTTTAGGGAAACGGGGTCGTTGACCCCCTCAATGCAGGAATCCACCACCGTCTTCCGACCCAAACCAGGGAAGGACCCGAGGGACCCGGCCTCTTATAGGCCAATAGCCCTGCTGAATATAGACACTAACCTATATTCCAAATTCCTTGCTAATCGCCTATCACGCATACTACCCGATATAATTCACCCAGATCAGGCAGGCTTTATTTTGAACAGAGCAGCAGGAGACCACGTCCGTAGAGCCCTGAACCTGGTAGACCTCACCTCCCGAAGCTCCCAGGGGCCGGCACTGATGGCCCTAGATGCCATCAAGGCATTTGACAGGGTGGAATGGTCGGTCATTAGCCTTACCCTAGAGGCCTTTGGGTTTGGCCCGGCGTTCCAGGTTATGGTACTGGCCAACTATAAATTGACAAGGACCTTCCTGAGGATCAACGGCTCACTCTCTGCCTCGATCCCCCTGACTTGCGGAACCAGACAGGGCTGCCCGCTAATGCCACTGCTTTTTGAACTTATTATGGAACCCTTCGCTCAGAAGATCAGGCTGAATAGCCATATCATCAAGGGCCCCCAGGTCGGTCCAACTCAGCACAAAATTGCCTTATACCAGATGACGAGTTGCTCACGATCTCGGAGGCCCACTCCTCACTAAAGCATGCCTTGACTGAAATAACCAGCTATGGGGAGGTTACCGGCTTTTCGGTTAAATTCACCAAGTTGGTGGCCTTGGGCGTCGGCCTTTCCCTGGAAGAGTGGGAGGCGCTGGCCCTGATGTGTCCAATTGCGTGGAAGATAAGGGCCAACCCCTACCTGGGAATACACATTCCTGCGAACCCGAAAGACACGTACCAGGCCAACTCTCCTCAGCTCTTTAAGGAATTAGAAGGTGATCTGAAGCGCTGGACGACCCAAGAAATCTCACTGATGGGACGCATATCAGCCTGCAAAATTAACTTGCTCCCGAGATTCTTTTACGCCTGCTCTTCCCTCCCAGTAGCAATCCCAGCACCAGCCCTTCACGACTTGCAGAGGAAAATGCTCAGGTTTATCTGGAGGGGCAAAAAAGCCAGGATCCCCCAAAGAAATGCTAGGCAGCTCAAGACAGGGCAGGCTGGGGGTGCCAGACCTACAATCCTACAGGGTAGCAGCGCAATTGGCACACATTTGTGCGTGACAGATAACCACGGACCGCCACAGATGGGTGGAATTGCAGCAAACACGGCTCCCGCTCCCCCTGCGGTTTCTTCCACATATCCCACCTTCCCTCAGAGAATGATGGAAGGGACTCCAGGTGGCGACTAAGCATACCCTCAACTCCTGGGACTGGGCATTAAAACATAAAGGAATCCCGAGAGGACTGAGTCCCCTATCACCAATCTTCCACAACCCGACATTCTCACACGGGGCGAACCCCTGTAACTTCCAGAACTGGATCGAAGGAGGCCTCGAAACCTAGCTTGAACAGCTGTACGCAGGAGACCTACCTTGCACATTTGGACAATGTAAGGAAACGTTCCGACTCCAGGAAAGAGACATTTACATACATTCAGCTGCATCACTGGTGCTCCCATCCCCAGACCTTCCGGGCGGCCATACGCCCCCTCACCCCCTTCGAAGTAACCCTCAAGGACCTCCCAGCCCGAGGCAGGATTTCTACCCTATATAGACGATTCCTGGGGGCCTTTCTGGCTTCAAAAACCTGATGTATGGCCCAGTGGGAGGCTGACCTGAGACACCCGGTTGAGGACCAGGCCTGGGTGGATGTCTGGACCCAAACACACACACCTCATCCACCAACAGAGAATGCGCATGCAAGATCCTGCTGTGCTGGTACTACTCCCCCGCCCCCCTCAGTCTCCACCATATGAACCCACTGGTTGACTATGCTTGCTGGAGAGAGTGCACCCAACTGGGATCCTTTTTCCACATGTGGTGGGCATGCCCAAAGATCCAACAATTCTGGAAACTATGCTTAGCTACCATTGAACAGATTACCCAGACAGGTCTCCCGCTGGAACCTGAGCCGATCCTAGTAGGGGTCCTGGTTCCCGAGATCTAGCCGCGCTCCGGAAACAGAGCTAAACTGCTGACTCAAAGCCTCCTAGCAGGGAAAATAGTGCTTGCCCGCTTCTGGAAAGCCCCTGACCGCCCTTTCATATCCCAATGGTGGGGGAAACTATTGGATATATTGATTGCGGAGAAGGTAACAGCGGTGAGGGCCGGAGTCCTCCAATGCTTTCAGAACATTTGGGCCCCAGTGCTGGAGTATGACCAGAAATTTCCCTCATTGACCTACAAGCCCATCAATACCTGGTAGGCCCCGAGGGAACAGGAAGTTCCCTGAAAGGGGAACATAGCCGAAGAAGCCACAGAATGGGCAAACCAATGGGAAGTGTCCCCGGACGACTAAGGACGGTGGGGGAGGGCGGATGACGATTTGGAGGGGATGGTTGAAAGTGCTTTACATGTTTTGTTTATGCTGTATCGTTGTCACCCTGCCTTGGATTATAATGAACATTTTTTTTAAAAAATTTTTCAAAAGACTATTAAGAACATAATTGTAGGCAAAGTTTAGGGATACAGATTTTGAGTTGAAGATCATTTTCCACAGATATATAGATGATAGTATGTTAAACTGACCCAAATATTTAAAGAAACTCTTCTTTGATTTCCAAGGGATTGGCAACGGGTTAACAGGTGCTCTAATGTTTCTTTAGTAAGGTAATTCCTGCAAAATCTTCAATTTGCTTCCGCCTCAGTTAGTCTTTTACGGGAGGCTAGGACTTCTCTAGTTGGCCAGAGATTGAATCAAAGCCTCATCAAATTGGCTCTATAGTTGAGATCTGGGAATTTCGATAGATAAATAGGCACTTGATCCAAGGATTTCATGGTGAAAGGTCCAGAACTAAAAGCTTTACAAGTTGGACACGATTCCCACACACCAATCCATTCAGATTTTTGAATTTTTTTTTCTTGGCTGAATCTGGTCTTTCAGTTAGCATAGATAGGTCAATGTTAGCCTTCTGCATTAAGGTCTCAATATTCTCTCCATTTGCATAAGGCTGGATCTTGTCTCGATGTAAAAGCTTTGGCGAGGATCGGGAGTAATGAGCGTTCACGGACTTGTGCTAATAGAAATTTTCTGTACAACATTAATGATTGCCATTGCACCATCGATTGCAAGGGTAGAATTTCTAGTTCAAATCTCATAATCTCAATGGGGAACCCTTTTGGTAGGGAGAGCAGGGTTTTCCAATATTTGCCTTCTAGCATATTCCAGTTAGGCTGGTTGGCTGCTGATTTTACTTGTGCACCATAGATGACGATGAGAACAACTTTTTGTCTATAGAAGATAATTATAGGTTTACATGAGAATTTGTCATTTGTTCTGGATTAGCTTTGCGAACTACGTTAAAGTTTGCATCTTGTATCTAATCTCGTTCTTGTATGGCATGTCTCAAGTTATTTACATTTTGTCCCAGGTATTTGTATTCATGTATGTTCTTAGGGAACCTTCCTCCTAGAGACCCTATGTATTGGGGGTTGCTACTTTTTCCCCTTTTGGCAATAACTAGTGTGTTTGATTTTTGTAAATTAATTTTCAGATGACTTTGATGAGCATAGTTTGGTTTTTAAGAGCAGCTAATTTGCGGTGTAAGCCAATGGGGTTCAAATCAATCAACATCAAATCATCAGCATATAGGAGCTAAGAAATCGGGTTACCACCAATTTTCGGGGGAAAGACCTGACAGGATCAAATGCTGTATTAATATCTTTATGTAATAATCAACCAGAGTAGCGGGAAGTATGCATCCCTGTTTGAGGGCTTTGAACGTTGCAATCTTTTTAGTTAATGGGCCCACTTTATTTAAAATTACTGTATTCAGTCAAGCCGATAACTGGGGCATCTGGCCTCTGTGAGCTTAATCCATAATGCCTGCTTAAAGTCGATGAAGGCAAAGTAAGCAGACTGATCCTTTTCAATAGTCTGGTCTTTTATAGCTGCAATCGTGATTAAATTAATTGATGTGCTGAGTCCTGACACAAAACACGATCGGAATTGATCAGTTTGTGAAGCTGATTTTATCCAGCAGTGAAGATCCCGGAGAATGAGCCTGGAAAATAGTTTTCCGGGAGCATTCAGTAAAGTTATTGGTCTATAATTCTCCTGGTCATCCCTGTTGCCTTTTTTGAAAATTGCTATGATTACAGAGTTTCTCCATGTAGTTGGGATTTGATTTTTTCTAGTTACATTTTGGAAGATTGATGTTAGGAGAGTCTGCCAGGCCTGCAGGTTGACTTTTAGGTAGAAGTCGGTTAAGCCACCCGGGCCTGGCGCCGGAGACGAGCTGAGTTTTGCAATTAATAGTGTAATATCTAGATGGTCACATTTTAACTGCGATTGATGGGGGCGTGCGACTAACTTCAGGAAGCACGTTAACGTCTGCGGCAAACTGGGACGTGAAATGCAGCAAACAGGGATGTGAAAAGCTCATTGATCATGGTGGTTGCAGGAGTTTTATTGTAGGCACTCTTTAGGAAATTCCAAATTTGAGCTGTGTTTTTCCCATAGTATTGCATTTTAACATGAGCTCTGCATCCGTTTGGATTTTGAGCACTTTGTAATGTTTAACCTATTATATTTATTTCAGATTGCCCTCCACTGTTTATGGAATTCCAAAATTCGTCTTAGAGACCTTCCTAATTTGACTTCTCATTTTTGTTTTCATTTTCTGAATGCTAACATCATATGAAACTTTCTTGGAGTTGATTACCCGTCCATAATGGGGCTTCGATTCATTGAAGAATTGTAATATCTCATCATAGTCAACCCCATTTGTCTGAAAAGAGGCTTCATCGTGGTAGTAGGATAGAATCTTCTGCATGAAGATTGGCGTAACACTAATGCGATTACCACTGGAAGAAACTTGTATTGGGTGGTTGTTAACACCATTCTTGGTAACCAAGTGACCTCTAAAATGTTATTGTCACTTATTTGTAGGAATTATTATAAAATTCTCAATTGGATCTAGATATTTTTAAGAACAAAAACAATCTATTAATGAGGAAACTTGATTTCTGCGCCAGGTAGGAGCAGCCGGGATATCTCCTGCAATTGTGTCATTTAACATGGAGTCTCTAGTGGACATGATATCAAGCCAAGTCAAACATTTTAAATGTAAATCCCTAGCTCTAACTGTTGTTGTAACTGTAGAGTGTTTGTTATGAAATCAATGAAGATGTCGTCAGAAATGGCCTGGGGAATCCAGTATAGCGTTAACAGAGCTTGGCTTTTGATCAGTCATAAGAAAGGACAGCTTTGTTAATTGGATACCCGGGGCGGACCAGGTCTCGAGGGATGCTCAAGTAGATAGTTTGACCACAGTTAGCATCCCCATCGAGCGTCTTCCCAATGCGGTTTCAAGGTAGGAATACAACAGATTGGATAACTGGGCCAGGTCGGTTGATTTAGTATCCATGTTTCTTGCAGAAGAATTACTTCATAATTAGCTGCAAAAAAGGAAGCATTTTTGATCATTACATTTTTATAGCCTCTCGTGTTCCAAACTGCATTCTCACATGGGTGAGAGTGATCACTTCCTGGCTCTAGCGTCTGAGTTTGTAGACTCATTCCGTACTTTGGGAATCCAAGCCCATTTTGATTTTGGCTTACTGTGTAAATCTGTGTTCATGGTTACATTCCTTTTCAACTGTCCTGTATTTCCAGAGCATTTTATTGTTAGTAGATGGCGATGAGGAGAGATCATCTCACGCTCTGTATTTGAGAATATAGCAGACTTGCTTCTTGGAGCTTGTGAAGAAGTACTGTAGTATCTATTCATATTGTCACTGCATAGACTTTCAATCTGCAAGCGAGGCCTGAAAATAAATTATATTACATTATAAATGGATATTCACCTATTGTTCCAGATACTCTTGAAGAGGTTTAGTGCTTCCTGAAGCCGATTGGTCTGATTGTCCTCTCGAATTACCATGTTGTAGCTACTGCTGGCCACCACGAATATGATGGCTGTCACATCTATAGCAAGAGAGAAAGATAACTCTGTAGCGTGATCAGAACTTTGGTTAACATCCAAAGAAAGTGAACAGTCATGGGGCTCAATCACCAAATCAATTATGCCAGAATAAAATACAGTTTAGAATAGCTTTGGGTGTTTGCATACATTTGTGATTACGGTACATTTAAAGTTGTACATACAAATCAAATGCATTGTATACGACTCCAAATCACCACATGATCCAAAAATAATTTTATCTGAAGAGCTTCTACTGGATAAATACGATTGAAGGCCTTTATATTGTCGACAAGTTACGTAAATGCAATGGCAATTGGGTGTTACTTAAATATAAAACTTGGGAGAAAATATGGCAACTGGTAAAATACCTAACGCTTACCATTAAAACACTGTATCCATTTTCTACGTTCATCTCGCTGACCTCCGACATCGAACATGCTGGAAAGAAAATGAAAACAGTTACCCAAGTACCATTCTTAGTATGTTAGATGAGGAAAGTTCCTTTTCTGTACAACTACGCACTGCACATTTCAAGTCTCAGTACAGATTAAAGGGATGGTCTAGTAAACATTTTTATTTAGAAAATAGAGAGGCAACATAAAAAAAAATATACTAGCATTCTCCGTTTTAAAACTTCCCATGTAAAATTTTGAGCTATTCAAGCTCAAAATTCGCGAAAGCAAGCACATGGGCGCATCCATTTTGTGAAATGGAGGCCCTCCTGTGCTGGCTTTTGCTTTTGCGGCACTAATAAAGGAAAAGCCAGCCAGCTGTAGTAAACAAAGGCTACCGCTGGGTGGCTTTCCCTTCATTAGTGCTGTAGGCGGAGGACGGGGACCGGAGACCAGAGCAGGAAAGCTGCAGCTGAATCTCGGTAAGTGCTATTTATTTCTTGTAAAAAATAAGCACTAGCTGCGTTTTTTTTTCTAAGTTTTCCGGGCTGGAGGAGCCTGGAAAACTTAGAAATAAAACCGCAGCTTTAAAAACGTTGCATCTATGTTTGCAGTCGCTTTTGAAGTGACCGCAAACATAAATACAACGTTATTGTGTTGGAAAACGCTGCGGTTTTTCTTTCCAAGTTTCTCAGGCTCCTCAGAGAAGCCTGAGAAACTTGGAAAGAAAAACCGCAGCGTTTTCCAACACAACCGCGTGTGTTTCTGCCTGCTGTGGCTATCACTTTGGGTCTCCGGTGCTCCCAGGGGAGCCCAAGTCGCTCCCAGGGGAGCACCGGAGACCCAAAGTGAAAGCCACAGCAGGCAGAAACACACGCGGTTGTGTTTACATGCCGCGTAGTGTTTCTACCTGCAGCTGATTTCCCATTTGGGGCTTTCGGGCTCCCCGTGGGGAGCCAGAGAGCCCCAAATGGGAAAGCAGATTCAGGCAGAAACAACGCAGTTGTTTTCTGCAATGCTGCGTTGTTTCTGCCTGAATCTGCTTTCCCATTTGGGGCTCTCGGGCTCCCCGTGGAGCCCGAGAGCCCCAAATGGGAAAGCAGATTCAGGCAGAAACAACGCGGTTGTGTTGGAAAACTCTGCGGTTTTTCTTTCCGAGTTTCTCAGGCTCCTCCGAGCCGGAGGAGCCTGAGAAACTTGGAAAGAAAAACCGCAGCGTTTTCCAACACAATAACGTTGTATTTATGTTTGCGGTCGCTTCAAAAGCGACCGCAAACATAGATACAACGTTTTTAAAGCTGCAGTTTTATTTCTAAGTTTTCCGGGCTCCTCCAGCCCGGAAAACTTAGAAAAAAAAAAACGCAGCTAGTGCTTATTTTTTAAAAAGAAATAAATAGCACTTACCGAGATTCAGCTGCAGCTTTCCTGCTCTGGTCTCCGGTCCCTGTCCTCTGCCTACAGCACTAATGAAGGGAAAGCCACCCAGCGGTAGCTTTTGTTTACTACAGCTGGCTGGCTTTTCCTTCATTAGTGCCGCAAAAGCAAAAGCCAGCACAGGCGGGGCCTCCATTTCACAAAATGGATGCGCCCATGTGCTTGCTTTTGCTAATTTTGAGCTTGAATAGCTCAAAATTTTACATAGGAAGTTTTAAAACGGAGAATGCTAGTATATTTTTTTTTATGTTGCCTATCTATTTTTTAAATAAAAATGTTTACTAGACCATCCCTTTAAGATGTTCTTAGTGACCCTACACGTTAGTCACAGAGTAAGGTCTCCCAATTATTCCTTCTACTCAAGTACCATATTTAAGTTACTAGACGAGCACCAAAATCTAACAGGACTGGTAGTCAATTATCGAAAACAAAGTGATAAACACATGTAATAAACAAGCACCAAGACAAAACTGAGCATGCATTGCAGTTACCTGAGAACTAACATCAGATTGTTTACACACAACTCTCAACCAATATTTCAGCACTAGGTGCACAGGAAGTGAACCACCTCATTGTCACTCATGTACGACTAATGGAAGTGTGTTTTTATGAGATGAGGTATGCTGGGGAGGGTGCCATCACTAACAGTTGGTGTGTGAAGGGAGTTTGGGAGCAGACTTATTTAATGAATCGGACAAAGAGGAACGTTCCAAACACTATGTGAGAAATGCAATGTATAAAAACATACATACAGATTAACTGCAATGATTGATTAGGACATGGTATATAGAAAATTGGTGTTAATTACTAAGAAAATAATAGGCTTGATATCTATATAAAGATGTGCATGGTCTAATTTTAAGAAACATAAAAGAAATCCAATGAGGATAGCTACGTCCCCTGGACACTTTCTAAGAGGCAAGATGGCCTAATGGAGATTTACAATCCGAAGATTACCTGACTAGTCGTGGACACTTAGAATTTTTATATATCCAGACAATTTAAAACAAAAATTCAATCAATTCTTTTTTATAAGAAACAAACACACTACTGGAAGGCAAGCCTAAAAAAAGCGAGAAGGGATTAATCCATACACTAAGATACTCAAGCCAAAGTTTCCAGATCTAAAGAATAATATACAAAAATTGGGACCCAATTAAATCTGACAGTACGCTCACTCAGCTATTTCCGGATCCACCAATGATGGCTTACAAAAGAGGAAAGAATTTAAGAGATCAACTGATCAAGGCAGAAAAACCAAAACTAACACCCCAGACAACCCTCAGCAAACAGAAACCAGGCATGTTCGCATGTTTACACTGCCAACATTGAAACAATGTGATAAAAGGAGATCACATCAGACACCCTTATAATGGTAAAAAAATCCTACTAAGAAATTTCGCAACATGCAACACGAAAAATGTTATTTATGCCATACATTGCCCTATGGCATATACTATGTTGGCAAAACGAATAGGAAAGTCAAAGACAGGTGGACAGAGCACAAATCCTGTATCAGGACGAAAAATTGCAAATCCGCAGTTTACAGACACTACCGAGACAAAAAAAACACAATGTGTCACAAATGAGATTTGTGGTACTGGAAATCCTACGACAACTAAGTAGAGGTGGGAATCTTCCAAAACTCCTGCCACAAAGAACTCTTTTGGATAAATAAACTGGATGCTATGACCCCCCCTTGGTATTAATGAAGATTACTACTTAGGGCCATTTTTATAAAACACACACTTACTCAGGTATCCCAAAGGTCAAACTACCTACATGGATGGTCCTTACACCACCTACACCTTTAGCATGTTATTGTACTAATACAGTTTTGCATCTTCTGTATATTAGACTCATGCTTGCCACCAGATGGCATCACAATGTAAACCCAAGACTACATCGTGGATGGTTAAAAAAAGTCTTGTTGATCTTAACTTGTCCAATTCTAACATTTAAGTATATCTGAGCCTAATCTGGGGTTATTTTCTGACTTGTATTTCTGTGTCCGTTTTGGCCACTTGTTGGCATTAGAATGTACACCCGTATCTTTTCGGGTCAGTAATCAGACATGTTATTTTCATAATTTTTTGTTGTGGGACTGAAAACATGATGTTAATTTTGAAACTACAATTCCAGATCACAGTATTGTTGACATGTTTTTACTTGGTGCATAACATATAACATCACATCATTGTAAGATTACCAACACTGCTTTTTCATATTTGTCTCCTTCTGAACTATTCTCAAAAGCTAGAGTATTCCTAGCTTTGTTGACTATTGTCACACGATACTACAAATATCCATTTCATGTTAATATAGTAGGCTATTTCCCGTTGTTTTTTGGCACTTACATCAATGTTGGGGCACTTTGACGCCCGTTTTTGCGTGCGTGAGAGACGTCATGTTAACAGCGTGGCGCCGCTGGCGCATGCGCGAGTGACGTCATAGTCATCTGCCATGATATTCCAAATATCCACCTCATGCATAGCCGTTATCTGCCATGATACTCTAAATAGCCATCTCATGTTATTAAAGTAGCCTATTTCCCGTTATTTTTCAGCAATTATACCCATGTTAGAGTACTTTGACACTCATTCGCGCGTGCGCGGGTGGCGTCATGCTTCCAGCGTGGCACCGCTGACGCATGCGCGAGTGACGTCATAGCAGTCATCCACATAAAGACACGGCCATCATTCAGCCGCGGTACTTTGCCGAATCTGGACGCCTCCCATACCTGCCGGTCTAAGATCTAGTAAGTGTTCCTTTTTAAGTAATTACTATCGGGCTTCCACCCCAAGGTTTTTTTTTTAGCAAACTTAGATGTTCGAATCTAATATTATTCTTGTAGATTGGAAAGAAGTTCGTCCCCTGACGCATGCTTCCGCTACCAGTTGAAAAGTCCTGGTTATCTAGAGATCGCCCGACAGTGCCCAACTGACTGACTTCTCAGTCTGTTCTTAGCAAGCACCTTTTTGGTAAGACATCTACCTACCTTGCATTCTACTCTAACGTGTACTTAAGTTTTGCAATTATTCACCGATTCTATTAACCCTTCCTTTTTACTTTTTGCCAACACTGAAAGCATGGGGATTACCAACATAACTACTTTTTGCCTTTTTGGAGACATTGAAAGGCCAAATTAGTGTTTGACTACTAACATTCACAAATGAAACATTCCACAACAGTATCCTTTTTCGGTGGGGTTGAGTTAAAATGGGGCCACTAATGCCCACATATAACAGGTTATGTTGTTAAATATATAACATATGGTTATTTGTTTTCTTTGAATGTGATTAACAAAGTGAAATTTACCCAAATATTATATTGTTATATGCAAATTTCCTTTCTGTAGAAATTTTTTGATGAAGATGCTGCCCCTGATGAAGAGTTTCCACTACTCGAAACACGTTGGGCCTACCAAGATACAAATAAAAAGCAAAATTTGTTTCTTATAAAAAAGAATTGATTATTGAATTTTAGTTTTTAAATTGTCTGTATATATAAAAGTTGTAAGTGTCCACAACTAGTCAAGTAATCTTCGGATTGTAAATCTCCATTAGGCCATCTGGCCTCTTAGAAAGTGTGCAGGGGACGTAGCTATCCTCATTGGATTTCTTTTATGTTTCTTGTATGTATCCAGCCTAGATACCAAGGCTGTGTTTTTCTCCCCCGCACCTTGAACCACTTAATCGGTTTGTTTAATATTTTCACTAAGTTACATTTACTTTGGTGTGCAAGTGTATTTACCTGTGTTGGTTATCATGGTCTAATTTTACACTGGTAAAGCCATCATTATTTTGTTTGCAGGATACTCACCTAACTAGACTCTGAAATCAATTACAATAACTGGGGCAATACTCATGTATACAGAGTTCTCACATGATGTCTGTGTGCAGTGTATGTGCACAGCATTCTAATCTCAAGACTCAGCTAGAATTATGTCAAGAGATGGGGAGCATTACATGTGGTGTGACCCCCCCCCCCCCCCCCCCCCCCCGGACTCCACAAATGGAGTGACTGATGTGTCCGACATTCTACTCTCACATCCAAACCGTCAGCCTGTCCAAATCAGTATATGTGGTTCAATATTACCAACATTTTAATGTTAGGGGGAGAGTTGTGAAAAACTAAATGAGCATCAAGACCACTGTGCATTATGAATCAAGGCTACAACTCTTTTATAGCAGAAATATTTCTTAAATATAAAGATTTCTGGTCTTGCTTATGCTCCCAAAATGCTCTTTGGTTTTATGCAAAGCAAGCTGGAACTCTTACTGATATCCCTTGATCCCCTTCCCTTTTCTCACAGCGATATAAGGCAAGAGTTCTATAGGAGTGTATCAGACTTTCTTAGAAGGTTACCATTCCATCATGAATTAACTTATAGGGTTATTCTATGGCCGGATAATGTGCTTTGCTCAGTAAGACAAGTAATGTTCTTATTCAGACTAAAATATTTACTGAAATTTGCATTAGAAAAGCACATTGTGGTGAAAGGACTACTGCTCTCAGACGGAGCACATGGAGGAATAGTGGTTTCTAAATTTCTCCATAATCCCCACTGCTAAATCAACAGTGACCACAATAATAAAGGGGAAACCGGCAAAACGTGAATGGGCCACCCGTCACCTCTTTCTAAGACGCCATAGGCAGAGGTTAGGCTAGACTCCTCAAAAACCATACGACCACTGTGATACCAAACCAAACTAAATATCTAATCGAGGTTATATAAAAATACCAGACTATAATCAAACTGAAAGGATCAAAATAAAAATTAATAAAAACACTAACAACCGACAAATGCAATTAAATATGCAGATTTTTGTTTGAACAAGGCACTCTGGGAAGGCAGCGGTATGCAGGAAGTTGCCTTTGCAGCAATGTTCAAGTATATGTCTCAATTGTCACTCAGGTCTTTAAAACCAGGCCAGGGGGAGACAGAACCACAGTGCATAACTTGATGATATCTTGTAGATGGACAGTAAAGCCAGGCTTCTGGGTGCTTTCCGCGTGGTCGAGTCAGATGCTATTACGGTAAGTAATGCATGTCTTCTGATGCTTGTGAATCTGCTTAAGTCACATGCTGTGCATAGACTAGCAAGTAGTATCAAGAGTTGAAGTTGGGGGTGTGAGAAGGAACAGAAGCAAAGAGATGTTTTAGTACCGCTTGTCCCACCTGAGAATCAGACCTAGAATGAGTATCTAGGCAGTAGTGTTTTGTAAAGATGTGTACAGAACTCAAGGTTGCTGCTTTGCAAATGGATTTGAGAGGAACATTTACAATGAATGCCATGGAAGCCCCAGTGCCCCGAGTAGAGTGTGCTCTAGGCTTGAAGGGCAGGTCTCTCGAAGCAGAGTGTGATGCACTTTACAATCCACTTTGAGATGGCTGACAGACAGGATCTCCTTCTCTACCAGCTGCCACTGAAACGAAAAATGTATTTGTTTTTCTTAGTGGTCTAGACTTTGAGATAATGTAGGGGCGCTCTACGCACATTGATTGTGTGTAGGCTTATTTCTGCCATGTTAATGGGGTTCTGGAAGAAGGTGGGCAGTCCTATTGACTGGTTCACATGGAACTTTGAAATAAATGTAGGCGCAAACCTCGGATGAGTGCGCAAAACCACCTTATCTTTGTGAATTGTGACAAACGGGTCTTGAACTGAAAGGGCCCGTCATTCACCATCTCTTCCAATTGAAGTGACTGCCACTAGGAAGGCAGTCTTGCAAGTGAGAGCCTTAAGGCTAGCCTTATGCATAGGTTCAAAGGGAGATCCCATTCACCTAGTTAATACCACATTTATACCTGTGTCTTTAGGTCGTCAAGCTTTGTCTGACAAGAGTCTTAGACAGGGACTGGGAACCGTCAGATAATTCTTCCTGACCTTGGACGTCTGGACGTGTCCTTCAGAGTGTCTTTAGGTCCATTTGCCGCCGAGATGTTTGTGAGACTCTTGCAGATCTATGGGGTATCTGGAAGGGATTACGAAGGCCCTAGCGGCTTCGTCATGGTTTTTGGTATTGCCAAAGACTCAGCGCTCTTATGAATTTCATTGCCGACGCCTTTGTGACTTGAGTGCCCGGACGCGTGTCACCTAGACAGTTGCGGGGAGGGCGTTCGACCCTGTGGATCGGCCGGTTCCGCCAAAGGTATCGGTGTACCCATTGGCGTCTTTGGCCGTCCCAACGAGTCCGTCGAGGAGCCCAGGGGGTTGTGTGGTTTCCTTTGTGTGGTGTGTGCGCGTCTCTGTCGCCGGAGTGTACACTACCCATAGTAGAACCGGTGGCCTGCCTGCCGGGGACAGACGCCTCAGAGCATGGCTGCTCTGAAGATAGGTCAATGGCATCGCCGCGTCAGAGTCACGGCTTTTGCGCACTTCCTCGTCACTCTAGGCACCTGCGGCGGCATGGGAGCTACCCTCGGCCTGCTGCATGTCGTAGACCGCCCACCGTTTAACTTGCCGTTCTTTTAACGTCTTAGGCCGTAAAAGCTTGCAAGACCGACAGGACTTCTCGTGATGATCGCAAAGTAGACACACTTATTGCACCCTCCGGTGTGTGTGTCTTTCTAAGGGTACTTGCTGTTGCAAGAAGGGCTAAATTTAAAAAGGTGTTCTGTCAATAGCTCAGGTTAATAGCAACAGCAGAACCAGAATGGGATAGATGGGAGAAGGAAATGAATTCTTGAAAAGAAACAGAGCCCCGGGCCCCACTCTCCCTACTGTGTAGGCCTGGCCTGAGGCCCGAGGCCACGCGGTCCACAGCGTCGACCGGAGCACCAGCCGCCAAAGTCTGGAGTTGTCTTCCGGGGTCATCTGCGTTGGCTGCTAAGTAGTCATCGATTAAGGGGACGAATATTAAACAACCGGAGGTCGTGGACAAAGATATTATATTAGCAATTTTTTAACTCTGCATAAGGCGACCAGCTAGCTGGGCAGAAAAAAAACAATCTGAGGGACCTCGACGCGTGAAGGATCTTGACTAAACTACACGTCACGTTAGGGTTAGTGTTACAAGCACGTGCACGTCAACATCCCCTTTCGATCCGCTACAGACAAGATGCAATACCCCGCGATTACCTTAAGATGTCGGACTATATGCATGTGACTAAGCAGATTCACAAGCATCAGAAGGAACAAGTTACTTACCTGTAACTATTGTTCTCCAGCATGGGTTTAGCTTGGATTCAAATGCTCATGAATATTCCCAGTCGGGCAGGGAATCCTCTGTAAAGAGAAAATCAGTTTAGTTTCTGAACTGTTTTTCTACTAATAACCAATCACTGGTCTCTTGCCCCCAGCGAATGACTGCCCTCTACCCAAGGCCCTCCTCTGGCAGCCATCTTCAGATTTGGTAGCACGTAAAGTGGCAGTAGGACCAAGAGAAGAGCTGCAGAGGGGTAGGCGGGAGGGTTCGCATGTGAATCCATTCCAGACCCATACAGGTAAGTAACTTGTTTCTTCTCCAGCATGGGATCTGGCATGGATTCACATGCTCATGAATACAAGAATACATAGCAGTACACACATGCACAACCACGGGAGGTGGCAAGGCTCAACATTAAGCATTTCAACAACTCAACATTAAGCATCTCTTACCTCCTCACCAGGCTCACCTTCAAGCGAACAGGTTGTGCAGCACTGCTTGGCCGACTCCAGACTCCTTCCTGGACCTCCACTTAGCTGCCCTGCAGATGTCCAGCAGGGGCACACCAGACAGGAATGCCGTAGTAGCAGAGGTCGCTCTGGTCGAATGGGCTCTCGGATGGCCGGGCAACGGTCAGTTTGCTAACCGATGACAGTGCATGATGCAGCCGGAGAGCCATCTGGAAATGGAAGCCTTGGAGAGGGCCTTCCCCTGGTTCACAGGGCCAAAGTTAACCAACAGCTGTGATGCCTTCCGAAAACTATTTGTGTGGTCCACGTAGAACTTCAACGCTCTAGCCACATCCAGCGAGTGCAAAGTCCTCTCAGCCGGCGACAAAGGCGACGGGAAGAAAACAGGCAACACCCAGGGCTCGTTGAGGTGGAAGTCCGACGGCACCTTGGGCAGGAAGGAGGGATGTGTCCTCGGCACTACCCTTGTCTGATGAAATATCAGGTACGGCGGCTTACAAGAGGGGGCCTGGATCCCTCCCACTCGTTATACGGAGGTGATGGCCACAAGAAACGCTGTCTTCCACGATAGGAATTTCAGCTGCGCCGAATGCAAAGGTTCGAATGGCAGACACATGAGCCTGGTCAGCACAACGTTTAGCTCCCACGCCGGGGCCAGAGCCTTCACCGGTGGGAACGAGCAGAACAGTCCTTTCATGAACTCCTTCACCAGGCGATGAGACCACAGCGACGACCGCCCCAGAGTTCTGGTGTAGCAGGAGATAGCCGCCAGATGGATTTTGATGGAGGCATGCGCCAGCCCCGCCTTGGCCACCGACAAGTACAGCAGCACTTGAGGGGCCGTAATCCGTAGAGTGTTGATCTTCTGTGCACGGCACCAGAAAGAGAACCTCTTCCATTTATGTCCATGGCACTTATGAGTCGAAGACGCCCTGGCCTTGGCAAGTACCTCCTTGCAGTCCACCGGGATATCGTAGCCTCCAAACTCTAGTGCTGCAGGAGCCAGGCCTGCAGGTTCAGAGATCCTGGGTTGTGATGCAGGATCGTGCCTCCTTCCCTGGCGAGAAGACCCCCGTCCGTCGGTAGCTTGACCGGAGGGGACGCCGACATATCCAGAAGGTCCAGGAACCATATCCGCCTCGGCCACGCCGGTGCGACGAGGATCATCCTGCACCGGGACCGTCTGAGTTGACTGATGAGTCGCAGTAGCAACGGCGGGAATGCATAGAGGAACAGGCCGTCCCAGGGGAAGGAGAATGCATCCCCCATGCTTCGCGGCTGGGGAAACCTGCTGGCGAACCTCTGGCACTTGTGTTCGTCGCCGTCGCGAAAAGATCGATCTGGGGACTGCCCATCGTCAGAATAGGAGATCTACTTGATCTTGCCGAAGTTCCCACTCGTGGCAAGAGCGCAGCTCCCTGCTGAGTGAGTCGGCGACAGTGTTCTTCACTCCTGCCAAGTGAAAGGGCATCAGGACCATCCCCTAGGCGACGGCCCAGTGCCACAGATCCTGCGCTTCCTTGGATAGAGCTGCAGATCTGGTGCCCCCCTGCATCCGGATGTAGAACATCGTGGTGGTGTTGTCAGTGAAGACCTGTACCACCTTGCCCTTGAGGGATGGAAGGAAGGACCTGTGGGCCCAGAAAACAGCCCGGAGCTCCAGGATGTTGATGTGCAGTGACCTCTCCTCCTGGAGCCAAAGGCCTCTTGCGTGGAGATTTCCGGTGTGCGCGCCCCATCCCTCCAGGGAGGCGCCCATCGTCACCGTTTCCTGATGCGCCGATGTCTGGAAGTCCATGTCTGCCGCGAGATGCGCGCGGGTGCCCCACCACTGGATCACTTGATGGAAAGTCTTGTTGAGGGAGATCTTGTCTTCGAAGTTTCCTGCCACTTGTATCCAACGGGCGTCGAGGAACTCCTGCAGTGGCCGCATCCGCAACCGCAACCTGCACAGACGCACAAGGTAGATACATGACATCATGCCGAGCAGGGACTTGATGGACCTCACCCTGGCTACTTCCATGGCCAACCGCCGTTGTACCTTGCCCAAGGGTGGCCTCTATCCTCTCCGCCAATGGTGAAGCCGGCCACGCCACTGTGTTGAGCCTGGCCCCTAGGAAGAGGGTGTCCTGCGATGGCACCACGCAGGACTTTGCAAAGTTGATCAAGAACCCCAGTTCCATGAGCAGGAGGACGGTCCTGGCTGTGTGGTCGACGGCGAGTTCCCTTGACTTCGCTCGGATGAGCCAATCATCTAGATTAGGGTAGACATGGATACCCTGCAGGTGCAGCCGCGCCGCCACTGGTGCCAGGCACTTGGTTTGAAGTCTGCACCAAGGGTATTCACTGAGTGGCAGTGCACTGAAATGATAGTGCAGCCCCTGGACCACGAACAAAGAAACTCCTGATGTCCTTTGTGTATGGGGATGTGGAAGTATGCATCCTCTAGGTCCAGCAACGACAGAAAGTTCCCTTCTTCCAGCTGTCCCAGCACGTGTTGAAGGGTGAGCATCCAGAATTTTTGGGATTTTATGTACTTGTTGAGGCAGTGGAGGTCCAGGATAGGCTGCCAGCCGCCGGTCTTCTTTCGGACGAGGAAGTACCGCGAGTATATTCCGGAGCCTCTTCGGGTGGAGTTCTATCGCACCCTTTGCCAGCATCACTCGTACCTCCAGAGGTAGTTGTGGGATGTTTTCTTTCCTGGCCACCGGTGGAAAATCTGGGCACTTCCTTTGGAACTCCAGAGTGTGCCTGTGGCCCAGGGCATCCAGCACCCAACGGTCGGTGGAGACGGATTCCCACATGCTGACAAATTTTGCCAGCCGGCCTCACACTGGGGTGCTCGGGTGGGGGAGGCCCCGACGTCACGGCCGGTTCAGTCCTGCTTCGCCGAGGCCTTGCCTCCTTGGGCCCCTTGGCAATGGCACCGATGTCCCCCGGCCTTGTTGAGGCCTCTGTAGGCTTCTTGCAACGAAGAATGGGCCGCCTGGCGGTATGACGAAGAGCTGACGCCGAATCCTTTGAAGGCACCTTGGGACTTGCCTCCGGAGGTCCGAAAGGACGGCCGTCGCTCATGTAGCGTGCCCAGGGCACGGGCCGTTTCGGTGTCAGCCTTGATAGCCTGCAGTGACTAGTCCACTGCCTTGCCGAACACATTTTTCCTGTCGAAGGGCATGTCCAGTACCCTGGTCTGCACGTCCTGATGGAAGTCTGTGGCCCTGAGCCAACCACGCCGGCAAAGGCAAACGCCATTGCCCATCTGGCGAAAACCGGTGTCGGCGAGGTCTGTGGCTACCTTGATGGCGTGATCAGAAGCCACCTCGCCCTCCTACAGGATTTATAGGGCCTCCGCTCTCTTGTCGTCCGGGAGGAAGCCCAGGAGGGGGGCGATTTTAAACCACAGCTCCTTATCATAGCGGGCCACGATAGCGAGAGCATTGGCCACCTTAATGGTCGTCGCTGCCGACAAGATGACCCGATGTCCCATGGCGCCCAGTTTCTTCCCCTCGCCGTCCGGCGGGGAAGTGGAAGTCGATGCCGTGGCCCCTGCCGATTTCTTCTTGGCCGCCGCGGAGACTACTGAATCCGGGGACGGCTGTGCCCTGAGGCACATGGGAGCGGAATCTGGGACCTGGTACTTCTTCTCGTACCGGTCTCTCTTCGGAGGGCCCATGGAAGAGTTATTCAGAAGGGACAGTCCCTAATCCCAGATTTCGTCCAACAGTGGGACCGAGGGTACGGTCTATCTTTTGGCCTCCAGTCGTTGATACAGAAATCCCTCCTTCTGCTCTTCAGGGCATAGTTGGAAAAGCTCTAAGGACCTGGCGATGATGCCGTGAAATGAGCCAATATAGTTGGGAGGGGAAGCCCAGGGAGGGGCGATGGGAGATCTGTTCCATCATCTCCGCCGTCGTCCATCCCCATCCCTCGGTGGCGGGGATGGACGTGAAGGATGGAAAGGTGGGAGTGGATGGACTCTGCTCCGCTTGGCTGGAGGGCTCCCCGACAATCCAGGCACCGCTGGATCGTCCGCCGGCGGTAAGGGCAACCTTGTCCTCATCTCTGTGCACAAGGTGTGCAGTGCCATCAAGATGTCTTCTGTCCTGTCCGATGGTGTTGGCATCGGTTGAGACGGGAGCGTCGGTAGAGGCTCCTCTGGTTCCTCTTCAACCTGCCGTTCTTCGTTGGCTCCACCCTCGCTCTCTATGTCCGTCTCGTTGGGATCTTTCCCACGGGCCCGGACCTCCTCGAACCTCTTGTCCAGGGTTGCCTTGATGACAGCTCGTTTTCGGAGGAGGTATCTGAGTACGTTAGGACTACCTCGCCCGCCACCCTCCTTCTCAGCCCAGGGTTTCACGCGGGTCCTTTCGATAGGCTGGAAAGACTATTCCCTCTGGGATGGCAGGGAAACTCTAGGCCTGGAGGTAGTCTCCACTGGGATCGCCTCCGCAGGCTTTGCCTGGGCTGTCACGACTCCCTCAAATCGAGGCCTTAGCAGGGTGAATCTGGGCCTTCACGACCTTGGGCGCGTCCGAGGCCTCCCGGGGCCCGCGGACTTGATGCGCTTTGCCTTTTGTTGGGCCCCCATCGCCAGAGCGCCCAACAACTCAACTTAGAAGACCGCTCAGACGACGACGAATCTGCTGCTGGGCTCTTTCACCTCTAGCCAGTCAGCGAGTCATTTACGACAGTCCTTCATGGTCCGGACAGACATGTTCTTGCAGAATGCACAGTCTTCCTCCACGTGCGACTTGTCGTCGTGAAGGCAGTAGAGGCACCAGGAGTGCTCATCTTCCTTGAAGACGTTCTGTAGTCCACATCCTGGGCAGATCCTAAATAGCTTGGATCCAACAGGCGTCGAGTCTCCTTTGTCTTGGGCCATGTCCACGCGGGGTAGGCCTCAAAGCTCGTCTGGAATCCTCCAAGAAGTGAAATTCGATGAAAATTCGCCCTTGAGGGGCGTAGAAATTTCCGAAACGGGTCCCCATTCATCGGAAGATGAATCGGTGGAGCATGATGCTCGATTTGACCGTAACATAAAGAGTAAACTCTTTGCAAAAATGCAAAACGCAGGAAAAGCTCAAGAGCTAAGCACGAGGACTCCCAACACTTGAACGTGCGATAAAAATCTGAAGATGGCTGCCAGAGGAGTGGCTTAGGTAGAGGGCAGTCATTGGCTGGGGGCAGTATGACCCAGAGACCAGTGATTGGTTATTAGTAGAAGGACAGTTCAGAAACAAAACTGAAACTGATTTTTTCTTTACCGAGGATTCCCAGTATGAAGACGGGGAATATTCATGAGCATGTGAATCCATGCCAGATCCCATGCTGGAGAAACATATATGGGATACATTACTCACTGTAATCGTATTTCTGATGCTTATATCGGCTTAGATTCACATGCTTTGCATAGGCCGACATCTAGTGCAAGCTGCAGAGTATTACAGTTTGTTTTTCGAAACTCAAAAATGGGCGTCGACACAGGGGGTGTGTCACAGTAATACTATCCCTAGTGTGACGTCCACTGTACCCATGATCCCTCACGCGTCTAGGACCCTCAGATTGTATTTTTTCTGACATGAAATAGCATGAGGAGTAGCCTGAGTACAGATAATCCAAGCAGCTAGATCGATAAAACTACAAGCATCCATGCGCCTTCTCTCAGAGGGGAGGAAGGGTGGGTCGCATGTGAATCTAAGCAGATACAAGCATCAGAAATACGATTACAGTGAGTAATTCTCCCTTCTGAGGCTTGTGGAATCTGCTTAGATCACATGCTGTGCATAGATTAGCGAGCAGTGTTAGAAGAAGGAGGTGGGATGGGAGAAGGGTCATGAGCAAATAAATGTCTTAGAACCGTTTGTCCCACTTGAGTATCTGTCTTGGAATGGGTGTCAATGCAGTAGTGCTGAGTAAAGGTGTGAATAGAGCTCCAAGTAGCTGCTTTGTAAATGGTGTCCAGGGGTACATTTGCGATGAAAGCCAGAGTGGCCCCAATGCCTCTTGTAGAGTGGGCTCTTGGCATGAAAGGAAACGTTTTTTCAGAAAGGGTGTAACACAGCTGGATACAGTTAACAATCCACTTAGAGATGGCACCTTAAGAGACGCGATCTCCCTCTTTGCCTGTAGCTACAGAGACAAACAGTTGGTCTGTTTTCCTTAGCGGTCTGGTTTTGTTTACATAGTATTGGACCGCCCTACGCACATCTAGGGTGTGTAGTTTCACCTCAGCTGAGCTTTGAGGGTCTTGGAAGAAAGCCGGAAGCTCGATGGACTGTTTCACGTGGAATTTAGAAAGAAACTTAGGTGAGAACCTAGGGTGTGTACTTAAAACCAGTGTATCTTTATGAACCGTAAAGAAAGGATCCTGCACTGACAGAGCCTGAATTTTGCTGACCCTTCTTATAGATTTAATTGCTACTAAGAAGGCTGTCTTATAAGTCAGCTGTTTGAGACTGCTTTTATGCATGGGCTCGAATGGGGGGCCCATGAGTTTAGATGGCACCACATTAAGGTCCCATCCTGGTGGTGGGTTAGAAATTGGAGGGTGAAGTCTCTTTACTCCTTCCATGAAGGCTTTAACCACTGGTACTTTCCACCACGAAACCTTGTTATGGGAGGTGGTGTATGCTGACAGAGCTGCCAGGTGTACCTTCAGTGAATTAAAAACCAACCCTGCGTCCAGCAGGTGGAGCATGTATGTGACAATTGTGGAAGGAGTGCAATCAACTGGTTTGATGTGCTTATTCTGGCACCAGATAACAAATATTTTCCATTTGTCAAAGTAGCAGTGCCTCGTGTTTGGCTTCCTAGATTCTCTTAGGATGTCCATACATCTCTGCGGTAAATTGAGATGTCCAAACTATGACCTCAGGAGCCATGCTGCCAGGTTCATTGAGTTGGGTTGAGGATGCACTTTCTGACCTTGGTGCTGGGACAGTAGGTTGTGCCAGCCCGGGAGTTTGTTGGGTTTGCACACCGGTAGTCTGCGTAAGTGTGGGAACCAGGGTTGTCTCGCCCACATGGGAGCAACTAGGACGAGCATCATCAATTCTCTGTTCATCTTGCTGACCACCTTCCTGATCAGAGGTGTTGGTGGAAAAGCGTACACAAACATCCCTGACCAGTTCATCCACAGGGCGTTCCCCTGGGAGCCTGGCTGGGGGAACATGGATGCGAATCCTGGGCGCTGTCTGTTTTCGCTTGTAGCAAATAGGTCTATAGTGGGGAAACTCCACTGAGAGAAGATATCATCTACGATTTCTCTGTGTAGACACCATTCGTGTTCCTCTGGGAGGGGATCTCTGCTCAAGGCGCCCGCCAGAGAATTGAGATCCCCTGGAACATGTTGAGATGACAGGAAGATGTTCCGTCTGAGTGCCCATATCCAAATTGTCTGGGCAAGCTTGGACAGATTTGGCGAACGAGTCCCCCCCTTGCTTGTTCAGGTAAAACATGGCTGTAGTGCTGTCCGTCCGGATCTGCACTGACAGGTTCAACAGGTAGGGCTCGAACGCTTGGAGCGCTCTGAATACTGCCAGAAGCTCTAGCAGGTTGATATGATTCCTGGCCACCGAGTGAGACCAGAGACCCTGAGCTGTGTGGTGGAGATGGTGTGCTCCCCACCCTGAGGCATGCGTCCGTTGTGACTACCGCCTGCATCTCGGGATTGTAAAAGGGTTTCCCCATGGACAGATTTTCTCTTGTCCACCAGTGAAAGCTTTGTACAAGTGTTGGCGAAACGACCACTAGATCGTCCCACTGACCACTTGCCTGAGACCACTGTTTCGCCAACCATTCCTGCATGGGACACATGTGCAGGCGCACTTGGGGGACCAGGTAAATACATGACGCCATCATGCCCAGCAAACGCATTGCTTTGCATACCGTTAGCTGGCGACCGCCCTGATATTGCGGAATTTGCAGCAGTATAGTCCAAATTCTTTCCTCTGATGGAAAGGCCAACCCCTCTTCTGTGTTTAGGACAGCTCCTAGGAACTGTTTGGAGGTGCTTGGCACCAGACTTGACTTTTTCTCGTTTATGGAGAAACCTAATTCGAAGAGGAGGTCGATCGTTTTTTGAACGTTTGTTCTGCAAATTACTGGGTTCTCCCCCGTGATGAGCTAATCGTCCAGGTAAGGGTATACTGGGATTGCCTCCCTGCGTAGGTGTGCCGCCGCCGCCGCCACCACCACCAGTACCTTGGTGAATACCCTTGGAGCCGAGGCTATCCCGAAGGGCAGTACCTTGAACTGGTAGTGCTGACTGTCCACCTTGAAGCGCAAGTATCTTCTGTGCTCTGGGAACATGGAAATGTGAAAATAGGCATCTTTCATGTCCAATGTTGCCATGTAATCCCCCTTTTTTAGGAGGGGGATTACCTCTTGGAGAGTAGTCATGCAAAACTTTTGGGGCTTGACATACTTGTTTGCAGGCCACAAGTCCAATACTGGGCGCATTGTCAAATCTTTTTTTGGCACAAGGAAGTAAGTTGAATAAATACCCTTGTTTACCTGGTGTCCTGGGACGAGTTCTATCAAGTCCTTTGCTAGAAGATTGGCGATCTCTTCGAGGAGGATCTTCTGGTGGTCTAATGAGTGTACTTTTTGTCGTGGAGGGTGGTTTCGGGGACTCTCTAACAATTCTATGCAGTATCCTGCAGACACTGGACAGCACCCATCTGTCTGATGTGATCCCTTCCCAAGCTTGGGTGAAGTTGGAAATGCGTCCCCCTACTGGGGATGCGTGAGAAGGGACCCTGAACGGAACGTCACTGTTTTGGGGGAGGCGTGCCGCCGCCTCTACTGGGGCTGCCTATACCCTTACCACGACCTCTTCCGTTACCCCTGCCATAACCCTGGGTAGACTGCTGGTTGTTGTTCCATGGTGTACCCTGCCCCTGGGAATAGTTGGAGCCTCTCTGGGAATTTTGGCCGCATGGGCGACGAAAACTGCCATTCCCCCTTTGATTCGGGGGTTTGTTGGTTAATTGGCCCAGGGATTTAAGAGTCTCGTTCTCATCCTTGGCATTTTTTTGCACATCCTCTACCGCCTTGCCAAACAGTAGATCAGGCTCCACCGGTTTGTCTATTAACGATGCTTGGGTCTCGGGTTTGAACCCAGATTGCCTTACCCAAGCATGTCTTTTGTTAAAGTGCTCTCTGCTATCAATCTGCCGGCGTTATCCGCGGCATCAAAGGTTGCTTTCAAGATGCAACCGGACACGGCTCTTCCCTCCGACGCAACCCTTGCCAACTGGCTTCTAAGGGTTCTGGGCGGAGTCGATGAGTGCCACCACTTCTTCCCACTGGTGGCAGTTGTAACTCGCCAGTAGGGTGGTGGAGTTGGCAATTCTTGCCTGGTAGGCGGAAGTGGAAGCTACTTTCCTACCCAAACCATAAATCTTTTTGCTCTCCTTGTCGGGAGGAGCTTCAGACGATGATAGGGGCGTTCCGCCCTCTTCCGGGTGTTTGTCACTACCAGGGAGTCCGGTTTTAGATGCCCCCTTATGTATAGCGGGTCTGATTGGGCTGCCCTGAATAGTTTTTCGATCCTGGGGTTTACCGCCCTGGTGAGGTTAGGATTTACAAGGGATGGGTCTATTCTCCTTTGTATAGATTTGAGGATATGGATGGCCTGGGCAACGGGTCTCTTTTCTCCCAATAGTTCCTCGGCAAAGTCCCTCTCCTCCTGGGCTCCCCGAGTATCTATGCGTAAGTGTTCTGCCGCTGTAGACAAAGCCTCATTTAAGAGAGTTTGGTTGTCGACAGGAGAGTGGGTAACCTGAGGTTCTTTGCCTACTGGGGAGTCTACTCTGTAGTCTTCTGGGTCATCCTCGTCGTCCTCTTGGTCCTCGTCACCCCCATAGTAATCCATCCCAGTTTGGTCATCCAACGTGGCCAATTCTGGATCTACATTTAATGGATCCTCATACTGAGAGTATGGCTGTACGTAGAAAGGGTCAGAAGACCGACTTTGCGTTGGAGCCTTATCTCGAGGTTTCTTACCAGGGGGTTGCGGGTCCCTAGACCCTGAGGGAGTAGCCCCGTCAGGGGTATAGGAGAGGAAGTGCTTTGGA
Source organism: Ambystoma mexicanum (assembly GCF_040938575.1). NCBI lineage: Eukaryota > Metazoa > Chordata > Amphibia > Caudata > Ambystomatidae > Ambystoma > Ambystoma mexicanum. The sequence continues at coordinate 385,916,271 of NC_090925.1, forward strand.
TTCTTGGCATAGAAGTCTTCTAGGGATGACATTCTAGACATAACTGTCTATATCCTCACTTGACCATTCTTTAGACCTGGGGATTACCCTTTCCTGGGAGGGTTTCCCTGCTATATCCTGACTGGACCTATGGCATTGTGCAGGGGTCTTGGATATTTTTACAGAAGACTGTGACCTGTCTTTATGTTGTGGTGCAGATGAAGGCTGAGCATGTTTCTTCTGCTGCTTTCCCCCATCCCCGTGAGTGGAAGAGTGCTTCCCTGGTGTTTTCACCTTTGCGGAGCTTTTCGACGTCTTGCGTCGAGATTCGGCGGTAGTGTCCCTTTGTGGAGGACGGGACACGGGAATAACCGTCACGCGGTCTGCCGATGCCGACTCCTGGAGTGCGGCCTGGGGATGGTGGTCGGCTTTGTCTTCCGACGATCGAACATCCGTTACTTTAGTGAGCGAGGCACTCTTGGCAACAGTGGATGGTTGCCTGGTGTCATGCGGTGATCTTGATCGAGAACGCCCAAGGGACACTGATTCGGTGGACCGTTCTCTGTGTGCATCTTTCCGGGAACTCGACACGCGCGCCGAGTCTTGGTTGGACTTCGAGTATTTAGTGGAAGTGGTGTGGGTAGCACTCGTGTCGCCGCGGGTGTTCCCCATAGCTGCCCTGCCGGACAACCTTCCAAGGTCGGGGACTTGCGCTTGGCTGTCTCTCGAAGCCACGTTGACCTCGCCGTCCGATAGCACGGCGTCGCTGCCATCACTGAAGGCGCCCTCCGCTTCCATGGCGCCTCGTTGCCTGGTGTGGTGGACCCAACGTTTGATCGAACGGTCCTTTAGAGTCTTTGGCTTAAACCGACTACACGCTCTGCAGTTCGCCTCGGGGTGGTCCCTCGGCAAGCAAAGGTTCCAGGTGGCATGTCTGTAGAGTGTAGAGTATGTACCACCCCCCACTCTTCCTACTTGCAGGGCCGAGGCCAGAGGCCTTCCAAGGCCCGGGCCGAGGTCCAAAGTCCGACGTGCAGCTCTCGACAGTTGTATTCTCCGGGCCGGCGTCGAACTTGGGTGACTCGACGTTGGGATGGAGAACATGGGGAAATATTATGATATTTTGCAAAATTATGGCTAAAGCCAGGGAACTCCGTGGGATGCTTCCGACCAGTATGGTGGAAAAAAACAATCTGAGGGTCCTAGACGCGTGAGGGATCATGGGTACAGTGGACATCACACTAGGGATAGTATTACTGGCACGGCCTGTGTCGACGCCCATTTTCGAGTTTCGAAAAACAAACTAATACTCCGCAGCTTCCACTAGATGTCGGCCTATGCACAACATGTGATCTAACCAGATTCCAACAGCCTCAGAAATTATATATATATATATATATATACTTCTGAACTGAATGAAAGTTTAAAACAGCACTAAAATATACATAATAAATACTGAACTGAATGGAAGTTTAAAAAAGCACTAAACTACTGTGAACACATCCTGGAGTACAACACAGACAACACATTCAATATTTGACAAAAATACTTCACCTTAAATGTCAGAATGGTGTAAGGCCTAACTTGCCCTTTGCTAAGGTGGGATTTCCCTAACTAAAGAAACTAAGTATAGTCTGTGGTAGTACATTCAACTTAAAAGCCTGTGTGTCCACATCCTATGGTTGCCCTCAAAACTAAAGCTATCTAAAGCAAAACAGTGTGTAGGGATGTCAACCATTAACAGAACAGTGTTGCAAAAATAATGTTCTGAACTATTTCCAGCTCATGGCTTCTTCTTCAGCTCCCCTTCGCCCAAGTGCAAACAAGTTTGCAACAGTTTTCAAGTTACCTTATCTTGGACTTAAAGTAATACAGTTCCACACCTTTCTCGGGGGGTTTCCTTCGCCAAGTTCAATACAGTCTCATCACAGAAGGTCTCGGGGGTTCCCTTCCCCAAGTTCAATGTAACAGTGATTGTTAGGCAGAAACCTGTGCGGTTCCCTTTGGGAACACTGCAAAAGATTTAGGACTACAGGTGTTAGCAGTAAACCCACTTGGTAGCAGTCTGTGCCACCCAGATTTACCTGGTAGCTGTGGCTGAGCAGTCAGTCTTCCCTCAAGAAGAGTTAGGCAGTATGCAAAGTATACACAATAGGCACTCAGATACAATAATACAAGCAAACACTGACCAGAGCTTTGGTATCAAAGTATATAATTATTTATTTAAAAACACACTGTTTGAAACACTCCAGCACTCTTATTGTAAAACACTCTAACCACAGTTACTATTATACTATATACAACCCTTATTCCTTATCAGATAAGTCTTAGTTAACACCACTTTCCAGACAGAGGTGAGCGCTTAACTATAGATGGCACTCCAATAACAATAAGTTCAAGAAGAAGGGAGGGAAAAAGACAGCATATGGAAAGATACACCACTCTAAGATTTAGGAACACTTTTAGCAATGCATAAGAGCAAAAGTCACTTGTGAGCCAAAGTCCATAGGCTGGGCCCACTCTTGGAGAGAGCAGAGCACGAATGCGCCCAAGATCACACAGTTACACTAAGATTTCAAAGTCTTGCAGAGAGTTCGAAAAGAGTTTAGAGAGGCTCAGAAAAGTTTAGCCAGGGTGTCCCAGGCTAACCCAGGTTCGAAAGCCGGGAGCTAAATCCACTCCCTACAGTCGGTGGCAAGGGAAGCCAGGTGGAACACGGTACCGTAAGTGGGAAGGATCCACCAGCGGTGGCAGTTGTTCCTGGCAGCGGGTGCAAGTCTAGGCGTCGTCCAGGGGAAGAGAAGATCTCGACTTGGAGGAAAGCTGAAGGTCGTTGCACTGCCAGGGAAGAAACCAGCCGCGGAGTTTTCCGGTTAAAGGTATTACCCTTTATTTCGTGGTCGTGGTAAAACATGGCATTCCGGTTGCCGGGGTGCTTGGCACAGGCAAGGTGGCCACGAGATGCGTTGGGAAGGCGAAAAAACGGTGAAACTGGTTATCCCCACCAGTCAAAGGAAGAAGACTCTCCGGCGGGAGATCTCCTCTGTCGTTGGGGAAAAGTGTGAGACGGTCCAGCAGGGTTCCACCGGTGGTGTCGTCGTGGCAGGTCGGCTCAGCTTCTCCCTCGTCGGATTCTTAGGTCCTGTGGCGACTTCTGAAGTTCCAGTCCCCAAAGCCCTGCTTTTATGCAGAAAACCCCCATTCACTCAGCCTAGCTGTCACTCAAACATGCTAAGTGGTGAGCCGGCCGGCTCACCACTTGGGCCAATCAGGACGGAGTGCGACTTGAGTTGCCTAGGCAACTCAGTCCAGGGTGCCTAAATCCCCCGCCACCCCTCCTAAGTACCCCAGACAGAGTGGCACCACTTTGGAGGGCTTCTGTGGAGAAGCCCGCCAAAAAGTGGAACAAAGGGCTCGACTTCGGTTGGAGTCACAGAAGAGAACACAAACGCCATTTTAGAACCCAGTTTTGGCAAAAAATACCAACCGGAGAATTAATAAATAAACCGGCGGTATGTTCGAGTCGATCGTAATTAAATAAATAAAGATAGTAGCCTCGAACAATGGGAAAATCCCATAGAGAAATATTTGCGGTTGAATATAAAAAGTAGTATCCACTGCCACCAGTCAAAACTCGATCAGGGGGGACGGAGACGTGCCCCCTCGACTAACAGACCCCGGGGCAATCGAATTGCCCCAGCCAGTACGTCCACAATATGATGGTTTGTACTGGTTCTGTTCAGAATTCAAGACTAGTAAAGTCAATGGTGACTTTACATGTCCTGGGAGACAGTAGTCAGTCCCAGGGTATGGAGTCTATACTGGGGGGTCACTATGACACCGCTGTGTTACCGCACTGAGGGGTGCTGTGTAACACACATCACAAAAACACATGAAGCCCTATGGAGTAAAAGACCCCATTGCCCATTAAACACATCTAGAGTCAAAGGAACACACTCAAATCATGTCCAAGGGTGAAGGTAAAAGAGTCTCACTCTTGGCAGGAGAAAAACTTAAACCCTAAAAATCCAGCAAAGCTGCTGGGGGCCTCACTAGGTTAGGAAATTCAGCCTAAACAGATAATTCTCCCCCAACAGTGATCACAAAAGAAATGGTCTTGAGGTTCCATCCTCGGGGTAATGTCCAACAATTCTTCTCAGCTCAGGGTTTCCTTTTGTAACAATAGTTGTCTTTCTTCTTGGCACTTTGCATATTTATCTTGACCTTTTTCAACACGTTGGAGTTGTCTGGTCTGGGTGCAGTTCTTACACCACAAAGTCCTCCCAGGTCGCGCAACGAGAAACCCTTAGTTCTCCTGTTCAGACATAGGCTGCCCAGTATCTCGACTCTGTGTTTGAGTTTCCTTGACTGGGCTTCCTTGTGTCAGCTTTTTAGGTTTTCCGTAGAGTAAAACATCTCTGAGCCAGCCCTCAGTATCCTTGTTTGATACTCATTCAATGTCTCACTGTATTTCAGGGTCTTATTCACACTTCACTTTTAGGTGACCCTTTTTCCCCTTTTGTGCTGGGCTTCTTTCAAGTATGTAGGTTTCTGTCATTTATGCAGGGCTATAGGGTTCAATCAGTTCACTATTGAACAAACTAATGGTTTTTTAGACCTGACTTCAACTCTGTAGTCAGATTCCTTGATTAGATTGGATTTTCTACTGTGTTTCAGTTCGTTATTCAATATTGTCAATTACTGTGCCTCGCGCAACCTACCTTTCTTGCATTCACTTAGTATCGCATAACCATCTGTAACTGAAGCAATTATTCCTTCAGCACTGTTGTACGCTTTTGCGGCCCGCCCGGAGCACCTCTGCCTTAGAGTGGCTTCCCCAGCGGTTGTTGGCGACTTTCAGCAGCGGTTCTCGCTGCTTTTCACCTCTGCTGCGTTTGCAGCTTCTTTTTTTTGTGAGCCCCGCTCTCCTGTTGACTGGGGCACAGCTGGGGCAGGCAGCGTCCCTGCGACTGAGGACAAACAGCGTCCTCTTCGCTCTAGCCTCGCTGCAGCTCAGTTTGCTCCCACTTCGCATTAGAGGCTCCCACCGGCTTGAGGTCAGCTGGCGTCTCGGCTCCCCCTCAGGTCTGACGAAGGGCTCCCTCCAGGGTTTCCTGCTGCTCTCTGCCTCGACAGCTCCCCAGGTCTGTCTCTCTGTTCATTTCTTGGTTTTTCAATTTATACACCTGCGGTCCTTCAATAGGCTGCAGGTGTGTACCATTTTCTAATTCTGCCCGACTTTGATGAAGAGGACATGCTTGACACCCATAGCTTTTAGCAGACATCTTCCTCGTCCCCGTGTTAATGTGTACATAGGAGTTGTTGGTGGTCACTATTCCTAGTCACCACTTCTTTGTCGCAGTACTGTTAAAGGACAAAAGGTGGGAAAATGAAGGGAGAGGATTTGTAATAGCCCATAAAAGCTTTGGGGAGGTTGGGCTGACTTTCTAAAGCAAAAGGGGGGATACCATGTCTCGGCTGCAGGTACCTCAATTCCTATCCCCAACGATCCCCGACCCGGGTGATCCTCCCTCACTTCTCAAACCTCAGGGTTAGGATACAAGAGCAATGTCCTTTCGCTAGCCACCTGCGCAGAGGATCCAATCACAATGCATATTGAATACTGACCTGAATGACAATTTAAAACAGTGCTAGACTACACAAATTAAATACCTAATTGACTGAAAACCTGAAACATGTTGAATACAGAGCTGAAATACAACTCTCCAGGCAAAGCAAATAACTAATGAAAGCTCAAAAAGGGAAAGTGCCCATATAGAAGCAACTCATGGGGGGAAAAGAGCAAGTGTCAAGGAGTGCAACCAAGGGGGACGAGGGTAGGTGCATGAAAAAGACCACCACAAAGTGAATTTAATGAACGGTTGAAAGACTGACAGGAGACGTGTAATATGTTATGGCAAAGCCAGGAGGCTAACTAGGAAAAGCCAGAAGGGTATAACACTGCACATAAAGGCTGATTAAGAGGAACTACATGCAGAGGATCCTGTGTGGGACAAAGAACCTAGGGGGTCCTGGTTGTGTGACCTATTATGGGTTGACCTTGTATTCGGACCACTGCGCCTAGACCAGTGAGCCCTAAATTGTGAGAGACAAAGACATTGTCAAAGCAACCAAGGGGAAGCACTGCAAAGTGAGCTGGTGATGCAAACCAGAACGGTGGTCAAGTTGACACAGAGTTAAGTTGAACTTTGAAAGACTGTAACACACATTGGTTGCTAGGTTGAAGGCTCCGGGAAGGTAACCCCGAGTCTTCAACTACAAATACTGTCTTGACGACAGGTTGAACTGTGTGCTTTGAACTTGGGGAAGGGAACGCTGAGGAGTTTTTCGAACTGTTTGAACTTGAGCAAGGTAAATCTTGAGACGTTTTGTGGAACTTTCTTGGGGAAGGGGAGCTGAAGGAAATAAGCTAAGAGCTGGAAGATGCTCAGAACTTTGTACTGATCACCATTCTTTATTATTGACATCCCTACACATTGTTTAGCTTTAGTTGTGAGGGCAAGTATAGGTTTTGGCCACAGACTTAAGTTGAACTCTTTGACTCAGACTTTTCTTAGTTTCGTTTAGGTAGGGAAATCCCAACTTAGCATAGGGCAAGTTAGGCCTTCTATCATCCTGCCATTTTATTTCATAAACCATTTCATTGTGACTTTGTATTTGTTGCCTGCATCTTGCTTCATGATGCCTTCACAAAATGCATCCAGCAGAGGAAGAGGTGGAAGATGTGGAAAATCATTTGTTAGAAGGTCTTTGTTGCTTCCTTCTTTGAGCTCTAGGCGACCTGTCGAGCAGTCTATTCTCCTTCAGTACCTGGAGCCTTGAAAACGCCCAAAAGTTTTGGTTTTGAAGTCCGAGCTAGCTTGTCTCAACGAAAAGGGCTTCTATGGCCCTTTTGCAACAAGTGTCAAAGACTTACTTGGATGTTAAAGTAGATGTTACTTATTCAATTATTTGTCCATAGACAAATGGAAGAGATTATTTCCCTCAAAGAGAAGGTCCAGAATCTGATCTTCGACATCTTTGTTGAAGTAGGTAGCCCTAGAGTAGGCTCTGCGGTGCATTTAGACACCAAGCCAGATGGCTCTGGATGCTGTGTCAATGTGATGCACAAGGACTCTCTTGAGATCCTGGACTATAAGCTTGGACTCAGACAAGCAGGATTTGAACCCCATCACTCTTTCCGGTGGTAGGCGATGCTGAAAAATCCGAATTTCCAACAGCCACCAAGCGGGCATCAGCTTGGCAAAGGCTAGGCGCTGCATTGTTATATACTGTTTTACTATAGGATTCAAGCAATGTATCCTTTTAAATAAAGTTACTCACCATAGTGAATATCGTACTCCTAGGTCCTTTCTGAGCCCCACCCAGCGCATCACCCCTCAGTCCTTTTCTAGCACCAAAGTAGACGTTTTTTTATTTTATTTTTTAGAGGGGACATCGTACGGGCGTATGGAGCTGCTCCTGAGTACTAATTTTGTAGCGTCATTTTCAAATTTGCTAGAGGAAGGGCCAAAATGCATGAAGCCATTAGGCCCACCAGCCTCAAACCACCAAGCCGACCTGTGGGATGAATTGAGGAATAGAAGGCACGTGGCCCGACAAATCCACCATCCTATCTTCGGTCAGAAAAACCTTGGCCCTGATGGTATTCCTACGAAAATCGGGTCCTGAGAAACCGTCATCGTCGATTTTCGCCAGTTCACTGACAGTCCAAGCCGTAACAGTAGGCGAAAGAACTCAATATGGTTGGTTGCAGTTTGCGGACAGTGACTCCGAAGTAGCCAGTCATGCAAATATGGATAGACGTGGACTCCTCTGAATCAGAAAAACGCTGCCATAACTGCCACCATTTTCGTAAACACCCATGGGGATAAACTGAGACCAAAGGGGAGGACTCGATACTGGAAATGTTCCGCCCCTACTGAGAAACAAAGAAATTTGCGATGCTGGGGCCATATTGGAATATGAATGCATGCATCTTGGAGGTTTACCATGCAAAGCCAGTCGGCCTTCAGGAGGGAGGACTGGATCTGTTTGGGCAGGATTATCTTGAATGTTTCCAGAGGAAGGTGCAGGTTGAACTTGGATAGACCTAGGATAGTGTGCAGGCCAGCCTGGTTGGGTTTGGGCACTGAACAGACGGGAATAAAATCTGTCCCCCTTTTCAGATGGAGGAACATGTTCCACTGCTCTGAGGTTTAGGGGCTTTTGCACCTCTGCCCGTAGAGAGGGTTACCCTGCTTGATGTAGGGGGGGGGGGGCGGGTGAAAGGGGTGGGCATCCGGAAGGGTAAACCAAAACCCCATACAGGCGACGGACAAAACCCTCCAGTCGTCGGTAATGATACTCCACGCATCCAGATGAGAAGAAATCCTCCCTCCCACTGGGGATTTGTGGGACCAATTAAAGATATAATTTGTTAGAGTCATCTGTGGCCAGGGCTCCTGTAAAAGAGGAAGGGGCTGAAGGCAGGGAGAAAAACCAGCCACGCTGTCTTTTTGCGTCGAAGCCCAGTAGAGGAACAATCAGGTTGGCGTGACTTACAGTCCCAAAACCCTGAAAATGATCTTCATCGGGAGTCTGTTTTCTGCCGGTAGGAGAATTTGGAAGGAGTATGCTTTGCCAAAACTGACAATGACTTGGCAGAGTACTGGCCTTTGTTTTTTTTAGTTTGTTATTAGTTGAGGAACGGAAAAGATCCTTGCCCTCCAAAACATAAGTCAAGAACCTTTTTGTGGAGCCTGATGGGAAACATCAATCCCAATCATGAGACTACAAGACAAAGCATTCACATGATGGTCCGCTGCCTCCAACAGGTCTTGAGCTAAAACCCTGGGATCTGAGAGACCACATTTGAAGTCCTCCAGCTTGTCTTGAGAAACACAGTCTTGAAATTCAGACAACTCCCGCCATAATTTGAGGTTAGCAGTCCCGAATATCACCTCTGTGTTTGCCTGAGGTAGCTGAGGCCCAGCGTTGCTAAATGCTTTTTCCCCACACACCTTCAAGGATTTTGTCTTACTTAGACAAAACGTGTGCTGCAGTAGTGGAGGAAGAGGATGAAGGCTTACACTGAAGCGTTGCAGCCGCCAATACTGTAGACAAAGGGAGCAGGCAGGAAACCAAAATAAATCTGTTTGGATGAACGTAGTTTGTAACGGGCATCAATTTTCTTGTTAATGTGATGTCCGGTATGGCGTTTTCCCCAACTTTGCGGGCCTCGGCCAGCACATCTTTCTATGGAAAAAGACCTGAATGCTCCTGGCATTTTAATGTGAGAGACCCCAACAAAGCCCCTTCCTGTGAAGCCAAGGGGTGTGGAGCTGGAATGTCGAGTAACGGCATTAAATCCAGCACCCTCTCATGGAACTTTTTGGTTCTGGAGGCTGTACAACCTGGGGAGCTGCGTAACTGGAATCAGTGGTGCAGAAGGTGGTGGAGGAGGCAATTCCAGAGCGCTCTGAGTCAGTGGAGGATGAGTGGGTTGAGGCTCGAGAGGCTTTGGGCACAAATCCTTTAAGAGATCTCTAAAATAAGCCTTCATACGATCAGAGTGCATGAGTGCCAGAGAACGACAAAAGAAAGTGTCTTCTGAGGACACCCAAGGCCGAGGCGTGGGAAGTGGCTGATCCAACGGCCCATATCTCCACGAATCCACTGAAGTTGGCTGCCAAGATGGGCATCTCCCCCTTGCTGGATCAATATAATGAAGAGGAGCACATGTTGGCGGGAGCGCCATTGTTGGCGGAAGAGGGATTCTCGTACCCCAGTTGGAATGACGGCCGAAAAGGATTCGTTTTTATCAAACTCTGGCGGCCAAAAATGGGGTCCAGCTGCTCGATTGGGTCCTCCTGACAAGCTTGTCAAAATTGCGGGCTTTGAAGGAACAGGCAAAATGGCTGCCTCCAACACAGCAGGCTGAGATCCCATTGTGTGACTATCGGAGGAGGCCTGCGTCATAGGCCTGTCTGAGGCCATGGTTGTGAGAGGATTTTTAGGAGCCTTAGAAATTATGTTAGCCCTCAGAGAGACTCTCGGCTGTGCCGGTACTTCAAGAACTTGAACCCTTGTCTGACTTCCTCGCTTCCTTAGCAGTGTCTGTTTGAAGTTTAGCTCCTTTGGGGGGGGGGAACTGCAGGCATGAGCCTGGTGTCAGAACCCCCCAGAGTGGGGACTTTCAGCCCTGCTGTAATTTCTTAGCCTTACTTTGGGGATCCTCAGGACTGATGAAAGTATTTTTAGCTCCTGTCCGGGGAACCTTGGGGGTGAGCGTGGTACTTTTAGCCCCTGGGTGGGGAACCTCAAGGAATACCCTGGTACGCTTCTCCCCTTTGAAGGGGATCCTCGAAGACAACTTGGGTATCCAGGTTAGATCCCTTTCGGGATACCTCAGGACGAACCTTGGTAAGGCTAGAGCCGTTGAGGCCCTCCCGACACTTAATCGACCCAGGAAGGAGTCACCTGGCCGAGGTGCTGTGAAAAGTAAAGAACTTACTGGACGATTCCTCTTCTCATAGAACTTCTGAAGGTGATCTGGAGGCAACCGATGAAACACAACCTTCCACCTAGCACGCCTACACTGAAGTCTCCAGGTGGATAGAGTCTTGCAGTAAAAACAGGAATCCCACCCAGGAATCTGGGCCCAACCACTCCAAACAAAGGGAATGAGGATCCGACCTCGGGAAGCGATGTTCGCAAGATGAACAGGACACAGATCCCTGTCGCTCCGGCATAGACTGTGATAAAGACGACTTTGGAACCTGAGCAGGAAGATTGAGGGGTAAGAGGGGGGAAAAGAAAAATCCCCACGATGCTAGTATGTCCGACCACGCAGAGACAGGGGCCCAGGAAGGTGGGCTACAGCCACGCGCGATGGCCCCACGTAAATATAAGAGGATAGTAATATTTTTGATGCTTCAAAAGGTGCTCTGGTCCAGTCACAAAGGACGGAATGGCCCAAAAGTATGGAGGAAAAGGGACGGGATGTATGAGTAAGTGGAGTGTGAAACTGTTCCCCAAAGGAGAGGATCTGCAACTTCCTAACTTCAGCTGAGACAACTTTTCCCAAAGGGATGCCAGACCAGTCAGCCTTATTTAGTGACAAAACACCTGTAAGGACCCCTGGTTCTGCCGAGGGGGCCATGAGAAAATAGTGTACCCCCCCACATTTGGTTGTGAAATGCCCTTGCGGACAAGGACGATTCTTCCTCTTCTCCATAATTATCATTGTTAGTGTCTTTTCTCTGATCTGGTGGTGGAACAAACGGGTACTTGTGGAGTTGGAATTGCTAGAGGGGTAAGTAGGCTCTGCAGCTGACGTAACTAGATGAGTTACTGCTTGCTTGGTGGGCGTAATGGAGGTAGCTGGAGTTGCAGGAATGGGAGTTCCAGGTTGGATGGGCAATATATATTGTGAATAGGACCTGCCTGGAATGACTGCTCTGAGATTTTATAAAAAGCTATAGACACAAGAGTGCATGGTTCTTCAGAATCTTTTTAAGAATCTATCCCCTTGAGCTGGAAACCGAGGCTGGGGTCTACGAGGACAAGGAGGTTCACTCCAAGATGAACATGAAGCTGGGTACCACCTAAACGGCCTCAGGGGCAATGGAGCACTGTACCTTAGAGAAGGAGGCGGCACCACGTATGCCGTGGATCAAGTCGTTCCGTAGTGACCAGCCAACTGATTAAAGCCTCCTTACACTGATTGTTGGAGGCAGCTGTTTTTGTGGAGTCCTTCTAGGGTAAAGTATCTAGAGATTACGCCATTGTGTAGGAGCGGAGATCCTGTTCTTATGGTGATGTACCAGAGCTAGCTTTTTGAGGTATAGCGGTCAAAGTAGGTTAGTTAGAAAACTTGTGGCACAGCCGTGTTGTGAGGCCTGACTCTTGTAGTCAATGTGGAGCTTGAAGTCACAGGCACGACCAGTGGGCCCTCAGGTTGTACCTCGCTAACATTTGAGAAGTCCTCAGAGCAGACTGAGGCAGCCAGGACCCTCAAGCTTCTTGAGCCTGGTAGACTTCTAATGGACCTTGTACCAGACCTCAAGGGGTTTTCAGTACAGCCACCTGTATTTGCCTGAGGCCTCGGAAACTGCTCCAGTGGTAGTGCCGGAAGGTCCCCAGGTGCGTACAATGGCAAAAGCCTGGAACACCTTTGAGCATGTCCCAGTGGTGTGGTGGCTAGCCGCCAAAGGACTCAAGTCCTTCCCGCTTGCACAGCGTTACTGATTTACCTGCGACTTTGACATCTTCTTTGATTAAACTAACTCTGTAATGTGCTCTGTTTGGCGAACTGTGTAAGACTTCCTGCCACTGGAACAAACTTCCATGAAGGGGCAAGAAGAGAAGGCGTGATACAACACAGTCCATCCACCTGTGCTCAGGGCCTAAGCACTTCAGCCTGTGGGATCCGGCATAGCGTAGTGCCAGCCACTTGAGGCAAAAGCTGCAAAACCATGAACACCAATCATAAAAAGGGCTACAAATGATGGATGGACACCTATAAGTATGTTGAAAAGGGGAGGGGACGTATGGCCTCTAGTTCGGAGAGCTTGATCTCCCATTTGTGATCTGTCTAAGTAATTATGTTTAAGAGGTCTGCTTCCGCATTGAACACTCCCAAGAGACGTATGGACCCCACTCCCAAATCCTTATTGCTAGCTGGGTGAGGGGGAAGACCCTCTCGCAGCGCGTGTCCCAGATGAGGCCCAGGAAGGTCAAAGACTGCGTGGGTTGCAGCTGTCACTTCTTGAGATGAAGTGAAAAGCCCATGTCATGTAGCATGTTCATCAGTGCATGGGAGGAGTGGTTAACTGCTTCTTGAGTTGTAGCAGTGATGAGGAAGTAGTCTAGGTAGGGGTATATATGGAGGCCCTGCGCCCAGAGGAGGGCTGCCACAGCATTCATGAGCCTTGTAAAGACCCTGGGAGCCGAGTTGAGGCCAAAAGGGAGGACCTTATACTGAAAATGGCAGCCCATGATTTTGAACTGGAGGAAAGAACGATAGGGTTGCCAGATCGGGATGTGCAGATAAGCGTCCTTCAGATCCAGGGAGCAAATCCAGTCCCCCTTGCACAATGTCTCTGCAATAAAGGCTGGAGTAACCATCTTGAATCTCTGTAGAGTTAAGGAGAGGTTGAGGGTGGAAAGGTCTCAGGCCAGCCTCGTTCTTTTTCTGAATGGCAAAGATCCTGGAGTAAAAGCCCGAGCCTCGCTGGGAGGCTGGGACTTCCTCCACGGTCTGGCTCAGGAAGAGCGACCGAATCTCTGCCAAAAGAGTTGCTGTCCCAACTTGAGGGAGAGGAGGAGGGAGGAGAGGCAGGAATAGGTAGACAGTACCCAGGAGGAGACTACCGACAGGATCCAGGGGTCCGCAAAGTACTGGCGCCAAAAGTGTGTGTGAAGAACAAGCCTGCCCCCCCCCCCCCACTGGAGACATGTGGACCCAGAGGGGTGTCAAGACTTCTTACCCTCGGAGGCAGAGGCGAAGGAGGGGGACTGGAAAAAGCCCTTGCCCCGCCCCCCCTTTTTGATGCTGCGCCGACTAGGGGTCGGCGAGCGTTTTGGCTCCAGAACAGCAACCCTTATCCGAGCGTTGCTAAGACTGGGAGTACGCTTTGGGCATGGTCTTTGTCCAGGATGGACACCTGCTGAACCGTGTCTAAGTCGAGATGCGCCGGTGAGGAGCGTGACGCCTGAGGACCGAGCACCTGAATGATAAAAAAAAAAAGAAAAAAAAGAAGTATCCGCGCGTGGAATTACATGGCCGAAGCCAAACCCAGGAGGGCTGGTGAATTCGGCCCGTTCCCATTGACGCGGAAAAGGGGACTGAGGTGTGGCGCCGGAGGGCGGAGTCAAGGCAGCGCATGCTCCCAGGGCCACACCCCTGCACGCCTCTAAATTTAAAGGGGAAGGTTTTTTCTGGTGAAAAATATTCCGTCTTCCGTCTCTTGGAAGGGACGCCCATGCAGTATGGAGGAAAGGGGACGGGCTGTAAGAGTAAAAGGCCTTACCTGGAAAATAAGGACAGATTCCCCCACCCCCCCCCCCCAGCCCGGTGTTCAAGGTATGGGTGCACCTTCCCAAATCTAGGTAGATCTGCTTTACATTAGTTCCCTGGCTTTCCTATGTTATTTGCCATTTATATAGCGTTCTATATATCACTGGTATGACCTCAAAACGCTGGTAGGTTGAACGCCGTTGGGGACTGCAGTCCAGGTCAGTTGAGAGAGTAGGGTGTAATAGGGTGCATGGATGCACCAATTATGTGCACAGCTGATGCGAATGCCTGATGGTAGCTGCATCCTCGCATTAGGTTTGGTGTATTTGATATCAGTTGAATGTGTGCAGTCTGGAGGGAGTTCACCAAGACTGGGTTTTGGCTCTGTTGGGCCTATGTAGGACGCTTATGTGTGCAGATTGGCCTGAATTTCCTGGGTATAGCTGTGTTTTATCAGAATGTTGAGGTGTTCATGGAGTATTGTTCGTATGTGAGCAGTCAGGTCGAACTGATCTAAGGGTGTAGCTGCATCTAATTGTGCGTTAGTGTAGAGTAGAGAGTGAGCATAGTGATAGGAGAGGTGAGTGTCTGATCTAACAAGCTCGGTATTCCGGATTTCAAGTGCACATTTGTGATTGCTGCGCTCACAAGTAAACTTATTAGTGACTTAATAGGCGCTTTTGGTGGAGTCATTGCTCCAGATCTCATTGAACATTGGTCATCGGGTTGTAGGTCTCTGTCGCATTAGATGGTCATAGTTGGTGTTCTGGAAAGAGCCAGGTTTTTAGAGCTTTGCAGAAGGTCATGTAGTCTTGGGTGTGTCGAATATGAGAGGGGGGGGGGAGAGTTCCACAGAGTTTGGGCTAAGGTCGAGAAGGCGGATCCTCCGATCCTTACAGACTTAGAGGTTGGAATCACAAGAAAGAGGGAAGTGCTTGAACTTAGGGTGCGAGAAGGGAGGTAGGGTTTTAGCTTCTCGTGTGTGTAAGTTGGGCCGGTCTTGTGCACTGCTCGGTGGGTAATGCAGAGGGTCTTCAAGGTGGCCCTTTGTCCGACTGGGAGCCAGTGCAGGGTTCAGAGAGCGGGTGAGACGTAGTCTCGGTGCACAAGGGCGAGGAGGAGTTTGGCAGCAGTGTTTTGGGCTCTTTGGAGTTTATTGAGTTGGTATGCCGTGCTCCCAGGTAAAGGGAGTTGGCATAATCCAGTCTCGACATAACAATAGACATAACCGCGGTGAGCCTGTTAGGGTAAGAGAGGTAAGGAAAGATGCGTCTAAGAAGTTTGAGGTGGTAGTGACAGCATTTTGAAACATCATTGATCTGGTGGGAGAGGGTTAGGCCAGCGTCCATCATGCAGCCTCAGTTTTGACTATCAGAGGGAGGGTAGATTGTGCATACGATGATTTCAGTTGTCGGGATTTCAGTTATGTCAGGGGTCAGGAGAAGGTGGTTACTTGTCATCCGTCGGTTAATATCACAGAGACAAGCTTCATGTTCGGGAGGTGCGTCTGTGTTTGTCTTGATAATTCTTAAGATAATTTGGGCATCGTCGGCGTAGTTGTAACAGGAGAGGTTGCACGTGCGGATGATTCCTGGTAGAGTGGTCAGATAGAGGTTGAAGAGTGAAGCGGAGAGCAGAGAGGCATGCGCCTTGGGGTACTCCAGTGTTCACTGGGCGAGCTTAGACAAAGGGGGAGAGGAGGGTGATTTGTTTCCTGTTACTGAGGAAAGAGGCGATTCATTTGAGTGCTGAGCCATGGATTCCTAGGGAGAGGAGGCAGTCAAGGAGGATTGAATGGTTAAGTGTGTCAAAGGCTGCAGAGAGATTGAGGCAAATCAGCGCTGTGCAGCCCTCAGTTGCTGTGACCTTGAGATCATCCCAGATCGAGATCAGAGTGGTTTCTGTTCCATGCCATGGTCTGAAGCCTGCTTGTGCGGTGTCGAGGAGTTTGTTGGATTTTACAAAGCAGTTGAGCTGCGAGTATGCAGTCCGTTCAATGAGTTTTGCGAGAAATCTGGTGTTGGAGATTGACCTGTAATTCTTAGGGTTAAGGGGGTCCAGGGATGCTTTTTAAACATTTTTTTTTAAGAAGTGGCTTGACATGTGCTATTTTAAAGGCTTCAGGGAAGATGACAGAGGTGAGGGAGTCGTTTAGTATGGTACTTGCTTGCTCTCCTCTGCAGGTAAAGGAGAATATTTCGAGGGGCGACCCGAAAGATCTGCTGGCTGATAGTAGGTCACAGAACTCTTCGCTTGAGATGGGTTTGAAAGAGTCGAAGGTCAGAAAAGTGGGTGTCTGAGTGGGATCACGGGGTGTGGTCGGTGTAGGGATGGGGGTGAGCGATTGTGTTAAGGGTTGCCATACTGTCAAGTGTGGTGGTGTAGAAATGTAGCGAGAGTGAGTCGCAGAGAGATTGTGTGGGAGTGGATGTGGCAAAGGTGCAGGTACTTTTTTTTTACAAATTCAGAGATCATCTTGTGGAGCTCTTTGGTGTTGCTGCCACAATTCAGAATTTGTTTATTGTAATGGGCTTTTTTAGCCTTTTGAATCTCAGATTTGTAATTACGGTGGTGGAGGGCAAACATGGATCTGCCGAGATCGGTTTTAGAAGCTCGCCATTAGTGTTCAAGAGAGTAATTTTGTTTTTTGACAGTCCTCAGGTGGAGCATGAACCATTTGGGGGACGGTCCTTTGCGTGAGGTTGCAGGACGCGAGGGGGTGAGAGGAATTCGTGATTCCATAAGCCAGGAGTCGAAGGAGACAATGGTTAAGGGACTATCACAGCGCAGCGATGCAGGAGGCCGGAGAAGAACAAGTTACTTCTTACCTTGTAACGTTCTTTCGATGGGATGTTCCTCCGACGTATTCATTATCTTTGATAGACCATCTCCGGCTTGCTGGCCTCAGAATTTCTTTTTCAGTAGAGGGCGCTGCGCGTCGACGTCCCTCGAGCCGATGTCCCTCGACGGCCTCCGTATCGGCACCGACGTCACTACGCGTATAAATAGACTCGCGCAGCTTCCGTTGCTCAGTTCCATTTTGACATTAGCAGTTGTTTTACATCAATTGGTTATTCACCTTGAAGGAGCGTAAACTGCAACCACAAGGGAAGTATTACTGCGGGGATGGATGTGAGGGGCGATAATACGTCGGAGGAACATCCCATCGAAAGATCGTTACAAGGTAAGAAGTAACTTGTTCTTCGAAGGGATTGTGTCCTCCGACGTATTCCTTATCTTTGATAGACTCCCATAGCAATGGTGTGCAATTGGAGGTGGGAGTAAAACTCCATGTTTCCTTTTAGGAATGAAACGAAAGTAATACGGCTTTACCAAACCTAGTCTCTTGACTGGAGGAGGAATCCAGGTTGTAAAATCTTGTGAAGGTATGTGCGGACGACCATGTGGCAGCCGCACATATGTCTCGAACCGGAACCCCTCTTTGGAGGGCCGAGGAGGCTGCGATACCCCTGGCTGAATGAGCCCTAAGATTTTGAGGAGGCTCTTTTCCTGCCAGTTTGTAACATTCCAAGATGGCCAAAATAATCCAACTGGAAATGGTTTGTTTTGTTATCGGTAGTCCCAACTTGTGCCCTGAGTAGCCCAGGAACAATTGGGCTGCTTGTCTAATCCTAGCAAGTCTGCTGATGTAAAAGCTTAAAGCCCGCCTTGGGTCTAGCCTATGTAGCCTTTCTTCCTCCGGATGGGGAGGCGGATAGAATGATGGTAAGGTAAGGTAATTTTCTGAGTGATGTGGAATTCAGAAACCACCTTTGGGAGGAAATTGTGCTTCACCTGAAGGACAACCTTGTCTTTATGGAAAATTGTATGAGGGGGTTTACAAGATAGAGCTTGTAATTCGCTCACCCTTCGAGCAGATGTTAAAGCCACTAATAAGACAGTTTTAAGGGTGAGAAATCTTAGCGAACAAGAGTGGAGTGGTTCAAAAGGAGTACCCATCAGGAAATTTAAGACTAAATTTAAGTCCCATAAAGGAACCTGTAAATGTCTTGGAGGGTAGACATTAGTTAATCCCTTTAGAAATTTTATTACTAAGGGTAGTTTGAAATACGAAGGTTCCTCCGCAATGCGCTTGAAGATCGATAGCGCTGCGAGATTGCCCTTGATAGTGCCAACTTGGAGGCCTGAATTTGCCAAGTAGAGTAGAAAGGATAACACCGTTGGTGTACCACATGAAAAGGGGTCGACATTCTCTTCTCTACACCAGATGCAAAACTTGTTCCAACGGCAGCGGTATAAAGACTTTGTTGCTGGCCTTCTGGCCGAATGCAACACTTCCATGATGTCATCAGGGAGGTCCCAATCCTTGTAGCTCAACCTTTCAGAAGCCAGGCGTGAAGGTTGAGGGTTCTGATGTCTGGATGGAGAACCTGACCTCCCTTCTGTGAGAGAAGATTCTCCTTGAGTGGAAGACGAATTGGAGGGCAGATGGACATGTCCAGAAGGTCCGGGTACCACTTTCTCCTGGCCCAGTCTGGGGCAATTAGGATCATGGTTCTCCAGAATATTCTCAACCTCCTGATCATTTGAGGAATGACAGGGACTGGTGGAAACGCGTACAGGAGTGGAAACTCCCAGTCCACTACGAACGTGTCCCCTAGAGGTCCTCTTGGGGGAAATTCCCTTGAACAAAACAGATCGCACTTTCTATTGGTACTTGTGGCAAACAGATCCACTTGAGGGGTTCCCCAAAAGGCGAAGATCTCCTGAAGGACTTCCTGAGCTAGTTCCCACTCGTGGGAGACTGTGCCCTGCCTGCCCAGAGCGTCCGCCGTCAAGTTCTTCTCTCCGGCTAGGTAGACTGCCGATAGAGAGATTCCTTCTTGGATTGCCCAAAACCAGAGCTGCATCGCCTCTCTGCACAGTGGTAGTGATCCTACGCCTCCTCTCTTGTTGAGGTAGTGTATGGCCACTGTGTTGTCTGTCATTATCAGGACATTTTTCCCTTGTACAGATGGCAGAAAAGCTTTCAGCGCTAGTCTGATTGCTCTCAGCTCTAACAGGTTGATATGTAGTCTGGAATCCGATGGAGACCAACGACCGCTGATGGTCAAGTTGTTGGTATGGGCTCCCCACCCCGAGGCATCTGTGACTACTGTCATCTCTGGCCATGGTTGCCAAAACAGTTCCCCCTTCAAGAAGTTTTCTGGCAGGCCCACCACTGAAGGTCTCGAGCCACCTTGTCCGGAATCTGAAGGAGGTCTGTCATGCTCCCTGAGAACTGCGACCACCGAGTTCTCAGTGCCCACTGAAGAGATCTTATTCTCAGGCGAGCCTCTGGCACAAGGAAGATGCAGGATGCCATGAGGCCTAGCAACCTCAAAATGTCGAAGGCTGGGAGACGTTGGGCATTTTGAAACTTGGTGACCATCTGCAGAATATCTTGAGCCCTCACCTCTGGTGGCGAGGCTTTTCCAGGGAAATGTCCAGGACCTCTCCAATGAACTGGAGTCTCTGATGTTATCATCTGTGACTTCTTTAAATTGAGGGAGAAGCCCAGTTTGTGAAGGAAGTGGCAGACATAATCTAGCTGGATCTGAGCTTGTTCTGAAGATACAGCTCTGATCAGCCAATCGGCCAGGTAGGGGTAGACGTGGATCCCTTCCCTCCTTAGACTTGCAGCCACTACCGACATTAGCATGGTGAAGACCCTCGGGCGGAGGTAAGCCCAAATGGCAGAACTCGAAATTGATAATGAGAGCACCAATTGCGAACCTCAGGTATTTCCTGTGTTTGAGATGGATTGGCACATGGAAATAAGCATCCTGAAGGTCCAGAGATACCAGCCAGTCCTGGAGCTGGAGAGCCTGAAGGATCTGAGAGAGAGTTACCATCTTGAACTTGTCCTTCCTGAGGAACTTGTTCAATTCTCGTAAGTCCAAGATAAGTCTCAGTCCTCAGTCTTTCTTCGGTATGAGAAAGTAGGGGGAGTACCAGCCCTTGTTCCTCTCTGCTACAGGTACCGGTTCTATGTCACCTTTCTCTAGCAGGTCTACAATTTACTGCAAGAGGAGCGGATCTGGAACTCTCAGAGAGCTGTTCCCCGGTGGATGACTGCGAGGGATGCGTAGAAAAGGCAGGCAGTAACCTTGGGCAACTGTCTCCAATGCCCAAGCATCTGACGTAATAGCCTGCCATTCTGTCAGATGTTGAGTTAACCTGCCCCCTACTGGTGTTTTGTGAAGAGAGTCCCCAGAGCGGTTTGGAGGCGGCTGATGCAGATGCCGAGGGTAAAGAGGCACCTGGTGCTGCGGCTTTTGTGTTTTTTACCCCATCCACCTCGGGTGAATTTCTTCTGACCCCTTTGAACCGGCTGTCCTCTGCCCTTTCCGAATGCGGAATAGAAGCGAAAGGACTTACCTCTCCAAGAGGTTCCTGAGGGGCGATATGGTGTCTGACGGATTGCAGCGCCTAAGGATTTTGCTGCTGCCTTTGATGTTTGTAGTTTTTCTAAAATGAAATGGCACTACAGGATCCTCCTGTGGACCTTTGACCAAGATGCCTGTGAGGTCGTCTTGCTGAAAAGCAGGTGAGGGTGTGGACCATCCCATAAACTCCATTATCCTTGCCATCAAGGTTCTATAAGGGGTTTCAGCGTGTTCCCCTGGGTCTGGTGTGTCAAATTCCACTTCTGGGGAAGTGTCCAACCCACTTGCTTCCTGTAGGGATTCATGGAGGTCTTTCAATCTACCTTCCTCAGAGGTAAATTCCTCTAGTGCAGGAGTTGTAGATCCCTGCAACTCAAAAGGCCTTTCCTGATCTGAATCCTCTCCTTCATAAATAGAAGATAAAACCCTGGAGTGGTCAGGTCTTGAAAATGGTATAAATCCCATTTCCAGAGCAGAAGGAGCCAAATTTGTCATGATTGGCTGAGAAAACGTCGACACAGACGTTAAAGGCTTCGAAGACATTGAAAAAGGCATTGAGAAAGTTGGTAGAGGCCTCGAACTCTAGAGTATCGGGATTCTACTCGAGGTCGTCAACGAAATTCTCGTGCTCGAGGCTCTGGGTATGGCCACTGGGTGTGAGGTGGCCGTGGGTTTGTCCTTTCTCGGCGTCGACGTCGACTGACCTGTGCGTCGAAGAACCCTTCGATAACGGCGTCGATGACGCCGATCTATGAGTCGAAGGGATCTTCGACGACGGCGTCGTCGAAGACGCAACTCTTCCTTTACTCGAGGGTTGTGACGCTCTCGAGTGACTTCTTTCGCCGGGTATTGCGACTCGCGGCTTTTTGATTTTTTGGGTCTTTCACCCAGGGCATCGCCCTCAGCAGTCTTCGATGGGGTCAGGCCGCTTTCTCGAAGACGCTTAGCATCTTTTTCCTGAATTCCTCCCACTCAGCCTGAGAGCTATGTTTTGTGGGACAGGAGACCCTTTTTGGGGAAACGGAAGAAGATGAAGACGTCTCTTTTTTGAATGCTTAGATCTCGAAGAGGTGATGGGAACTGCTTCGAGATCTCGAACGAGAATGTCTTATGATGGCGAGGAGACTAATGCCTCGACTCCGCAGAGGAAACTTTCGAAGAAGTTTTAACTGCCTTACCTCTCTCGAGCTTCCCCTTATGCTCCTTCAAGGCTTTTGCCGTCATGGACATGCAGCCCTCGCACTCCGAACAATGGTGCTCGATTCCCAAGCACCACAAACAGATCCTGTGAGGATCCATCAACGACATTTTCTTTCCACAGTCTCAACATTTTTTGAAACCGGACTGTGGAGTCGTCGGTTCAGGTGAGGAAGCCATCAAGTACGAGTCGGTATTCACGAGGAATATATCGGTATATTTGACTGAAGAACTGTGCAACGGACGCTGCGTGAGTATTTATACGCGTAGTGACGTCGGCGCCGATACGGAGGCCGTCGAGGGACATCGACTCGAGGGACGTCGACGCGCAGCGCCATCTACTGAGAAAACATTTCAGAGGCCAGCAAGCTGGAGATGATCTATCAAAGATAAGGAATATGTCGGAGGACACAATCCCTTCGAAGTAGAGCTTTGGCTAGGTCGGGGAGTACCTTGACTTTGTTGCAGCATTTGTGATCAAGGGTAGGGCTAGAGGGAACTGTAGGAGGAGGGGTAGGTGTGCGGATAGAGAAAGGGATGGCAATGTGGTCTGTCCGGATAAGAGGTTTGGGACTGGATATATAAACCAGGTCATAGGAGCTGAAAATCGCATCAAGGGTGTGCCCACATGAGTGGGTTGGACCAGTGGTATATTTGGAGAGGTTGAGTACATCAAGACTGTCAAACAGTGGGTGGGTCATGGGGTTGTTGGGCATATCAAACCAGATCTTGAAATCTCCCAAGAATGTAAGAGATAGGTGATTTACCTGAATGATAGCTATTGAGTCACAGAGGTTGTTGGCGAAATGTCGGTCATATCCAGGGGGTCTCTAGATGAGTAGGAAATTGTGGGTGAATGTCGATAGCGAGAGTTTTAACAGAAGGAACTCGCAGGATGCATTGCATGCCTGGGATTTGACGAGTGAGATGGTGAAATTGGGTTGTAGAGGACTGTCACTCCGCCATCTCTGGAGGGTTTATTGTGGGCGATAAGCGAGTAGCTGCGGGGGAGGGTGAAGGGGGGCGGGCCTCGTGGGCGACTGGTGCAAAGTCTTCAGAGAACCAGGTTTCAGTGATAAAAATGAAGTTGGGCATGTCAGAGGATAGGAGGTCAAAGACGCTGTGTCTGTTTCTTGTAACGGAGCGGGCATTAAAGAGGATGCATGTGACTTAGTGAGGGGAGGTGTTTTTCAAGATGTTCGTCGCAGGGCGTGATCAGTGGACATGGGTGCCAGTTGACGAGGGTTATGTGGGATCATTCTGGGTGGTAGAGACTGGCTTGGGGGGGTAGACGAGGAGCTGGATGTCTGAGGATTTTGAGTGTTGGGTGAGAAGGTTAGGTCGGGAAGAGTAGGCGGGTGGCGGTAGGTATGTGAGAGATGAGGAGGGGGATCAGGGGGAGTTGGGAGGGTGGTGAGTGGGTCACTTGAGGTGTGGGGGTTTACGGGGGTTGTTTCTAGTTCGAATCTGGAGGGCGCTGGGTTTTTTGTGTATTGGGTGAGAACTCAAGAGAAAGGGGCTGGAGACTGGGGGAGGGGAGGGTCTGAAGGTAGGGTTGGAAAAGGCTGGGAGGTTGGACTGATGGGGGAGTGGTGAGGAATGGAGGGATGAGGGAGAGGACCAGACAATCTTTCGGCTTTTTGTGGGTTTTGGTGCTACAGGAGTGTTGAGAGGGTAGGAGGGCTAGAGGGGGGTGGTGCTACAGGAGTGTGGGAGAGGGTCAGAGGGGGGGCAGGCATTGAAGCTACCATTCTAGAGGGTGAGACGCACCGCTTTCAGAGAAGGGAAGGGATATGTATTATCAAAGATTGATTCCCATGTATGTGAAGTTTCCCCTCCAGTTCTAAACCCAACTTTTTGCTGCTGTTTAAACGCCATAGTCTGACTTTGCCAGTGGAGCACAGCCTTCAGCTGCACTCCACTGGGCTTTTGCTCACTTTGTTATGGAGAAACCGGCGTGCCCTTAAAGACTGTCAGCACTAGGAGAATTTGTTTCCCTTAGTCCTTTCCAATGTTGCACCTTTTTTGCAACATGTTACAAGTGCACAATGTACCTTACAGTACAGTGTACTTGGGTCTTCCTTTCATTTCCAAAGGCCCTAGTCTCCCTCAAAGGATTTTTCACAAGTGCAGATGTGCCTTGGACAGGGCCGGTGGTAGCTTATCTTTTCGCTTTATTTGAACCCTTTCTTGGCATGCAAACCGCGTTTACCGCGGTTGGCACAGGGAGTTGGCCTGGCTCCAAAATGGCCATGCCACAAGGTTCTTTGTCCTGTCCTTTGGCCATCTTGCCCCTTTGCCTTCCCCAGGTCAAGCCGACCCGGGGCAGTCCTTATTTGGGCATGCATTCTCCCGCGAAACGCCAAGCTTTCGTGGGCTTCTGCATGCCTTGTATTTGTATTTTGTTTATTTATAGTGCACACCCTGCCCTGGGGCATCTGGGCGCATGTTTAGATTGGCAGTTACAGTAATAGGTACGTTTTACATTTTATACATATTTACAAAATGGATAAGAATAATGCAAAGAAGAGCAGAGCGGACCTACGTATACAGTATATACAATGTGCAGCCAGTTAGCGGATAACAGCTGCATGGATTACGGTGAGGTGGCAAGGGCATCCCGTTCATGAAGCCATGAAGCCGTTTATTTTTGAAGGATTGGATGGATGGAACATTTCTGAGAGCATTGTGTAGAGCGTTCCAGAGCTTAGCCGCAAGGACTGGGAAGCTAGAGCCTCTGGCTGTCTGAAACTTGAAACTGGGAATAGTTAGTGTGTGAGCCTGTGCAGATCTCAGGGGTCTGGTTGCTGTATGTTGTGTGAAGCGCATGGACAAGTAGGCAGGTGCTGCATTGTTCTGGGCCTTGTGAGTTAGGATGAGTGCATTGAGGGATATGCGATGTGTGATGGGTAGCCAAGGCAAGTTGCGTCTGGTGGAGGAGATGTGGGAGCGCCTGGGAACGTTGAGAGCTGCCCTTATGGCATTGTTCCGAGTGACCTGAAGTTTATCAAGATTTTTTTGACTGGTCCCCAATTAGAGGGCGTTGCAATAGTCGATTTTGGCCATGAGGATTCTGGCGAGGATAGAACAGTTGCCCGTTGTCAAAAAGGGACAGCACGCTGTGAAAAGTTTACAGGTGTAGAATGACGATGAAACTACTGAATTGGTTTGTCTATTGAGAGAAAGAGTAGAGTCTAGGTAGATTCAAAGTGTTTTAGTGACGTTAGTGACTAACGTTCCCATCAATAATGAAGGATTTGTATTTGGGGTCCAGTTTAGCGAGTTTGGAATGAGAGCCTAGGATGAGTAACTCTGTTTTTTCGTCATTAAGGCAGAGCCCATGATGTGCCATCCAGGCCTGGATGACAGTGTAGACTGCATTAAGTGCTTTGACATCGGTTACATAGTCGCCAGTGATGGGGAGGAGTATCTGGGTGTCATCCGCATAATTAGTGTAGGAGACACCCAGATAGTCAAGTATATGAAAGAGCGGTTTAGGAAACACATTGTAAAGCGTGGGAGATGCACAGGAGCCTTGTAGGACTCCGTACGGGACATGTGCTGGTTCAGCTGCGTCTAAGGGAGAGAAGACCCTCATGGATCTGTTTGCCAAGAAAAAGCTGATCCAGGATGTAGCTGCGTCAGAGAAGTGAGCAGCAATCTTGAGGTGATGGCAGAGGATTTGATGATCGACCAAATCAAAGGCTGCTGAAAGATCAAGGAGGAGCAGGATCGCTCGTTTGCCCTTGTCTTTCAGGTCCTCGATTTGGGTTTTCAGATCGATCAGGGCTGTCTCCGTGCCATGTTTGGGACAGAAACTGGATTGTCTGAGCCCTAATAGGTTGTTGGCATCAAGGTGGTCCTGGATTTGGAGATAAGCTACTCGATCCAGAATTTTGAGTAGGTAAGGTATGGTGTGTTGATGGGCCTGTAGTTGGAAGGATTGCAGGGATCAAGATTAGGTTTTTTAATTAGAGGGATGACCCACGCATCCTTGAGGTTGTCAGGTACAGTACCCGATTTGAAGGAGGCATTAATGAAAGAGGTAATGAATGGGGCGAGATCATGCGCAGCTTCCTTTATGACCGGTGCAGGGCAGGAGTCTCCTTGGCAATTGATAATATTTTCGACTTCCTTAATGGTAAGGGGTGAGAAGCTAAAAGGGGTGAGAAGCTAAAAGGTTTGAAGGAGTGCTTAGGAGAGGGGGTTTTGTAAGACGGGGGTTACCTGCCGAGTCAGAAAGGTGGCTTTTTTTATATTGATTTTGGCTTGGAGCAATGCAATTTTGTCTAATTGTGCCTTTTGTATATTGGAACATCACTCAGTGTCAGGGGTGCACGTATCAAGTGGGGCCACTGGAGACTCTAGTTCCTTGAGGATCTTAAAGAGTTCCTTGGTGATTGATTGTGCTTGTGTGATCCTTTTGTTGTACACTTCTTTTTTAGCAGCTAGGATGGCTTCTTTGTAGGTAAGGGAGGCTGTGGTAAGTTATTTTTGTTGACTAGAGAGGGCGAGCTTTTCCAATGGGCCTCAGCTTTTCTTTTTTCTTTACGCAGTTCGCGTAAGTGTAGGGTGAACCAGGAATTAAGGTGGTTGCGAGGTTTTTGTTTGCGCAGTTTGAGAGGGGCAATGGTGTTGAGAGCTTTTAACGTGGCATAGTTGTAGGCATCTACTAGAACAGTAGGGTCCGAGCAAGTAGAAGAATCCGTGTTCAGTAAAGGGAGGATAAGTGGGAGTAGTTTCTCAACCGTAATATCCTTCTTGTTGCGTGTGTAAGTGGGCGGGGCAAGGTTGGGTTTATCTGTAGGTGGACTGGAGTTAATGGAAAATAATATTTTATGATGATCAGACGAGGCGCATGGAGACACATTACGTTGAGCGCACATTTCATGTCTGAGACCCAGTCAAGGGTGCGGCCCTTCTAATATGTTGGGTAAGGCCGAAGTCGTCCAGAACATTAGCTAAATCACTGGCTTTGGCATCATTCGTGTCCTGGTAACCAGGTTGAGGTCACTAAGTAAGATGATTTGAGAGTTGGGCTTCATGCTAGTAGCTAGGATAGATGAGATGTCCTCCACGAAAGAAGAGGTAGGGCCAGGGGGCCTGAAGATGAGATGCACTGAGGCGGTGTGATTAGGCGAGATCGGCAGTTTAATAGTAAGTAGTTCCGCTGATGGCAGCTGTAGGCTGTTGACAGCTCTGAGATTAAGCAAACACTTAAATATAAAGGCTAATCCACCCCCCCTTAGTTTGATTAGTGTCCCTGTCACTCCTGATAATGGAGTAGTTGTCAGGGATGGCCAGCGTCAGGGCAGGATGGGGTTGTTATCAATAGATGTTAGAGGGAAGGTGAATGTGGAGTTCAGGGCGAGCGTTTGAGGGGACAGGTGTTTGGTGTGCCTCTGCTCTTAGAGCTGGAGGGGGGATGATGGTGGGAGGCGGCATCCGGGTGTATTGATGTTTAGGTGCAAGGGACGTGGGTTGCAACCAGATGCAGGATAAAGGGGGGGTTCATGAATTTGGGTGGTAGTGCGCTGGGAGCAGTGAGTTATGGTGTACTAGTAGTATATGTTGGGCAGTCAAAGTCAAATCTCAGGACAAGAGCAGGGTAGACAAGAATACAGGCGAAAGCGTACTGCAAATAAAAGTAATTTCACAGAGATGTATTCATAATACATTTATTGCGTTGAAGGTCACAATGGTGGTGCAAGTTACAAGTAAATAACACACCCTATGAATGCCCCTGGGAGCATCTGTAACACTACCCACACGCTTTGCATTCTCCACGGGACCAGTATGTGTTACTTAATGTTGACCCAAAGATGAGATTAGTATGGCAGTCTAAGGTAGTTCGCATGGCGTGTGCACTTTAGTTTCATTTGAGTTGAGGTGTTCAGAGGGGAAATAGTCATTGAAGTGTGTCGCAGCCATTTCCTGAAAGAAGGAGACTAAACCCTGGAGACAGATACAGTGTGGGCGAAAGGACCAGCTGTAATTAATAAGATGCAGATACACCCAGATTAATGAAGGCACCAAGCATTACATGTTTTGTACAAGAAAGGAGGAAGGCATCAGCCCTGCTGTCCATACTGCCTCTACCCGGGGTTAAGAAAAGTTTACTCACGATAGGGACTACTGTAAATCCTAGTCTATAGTCCCCTTTTCTCAAAAAGTGTGGGACATTCCATACTGCGCTGATTGGACCGAAGCATTTTTTTGTAGCACCAAATGTTTTAGTGCTATTTTCAGCAAAGCCAAGGGCATGGGTGGCCCCATTCAGTCTCCTTAAGCTATGTGCCCTAGCCTTTGTACCTCAGTCCTTTTCCATCAGCCCAGGCCTTACCTCGGTGATGGCTATGTTTTAGACGGTGGGTGTACGGAGGAAAGAGGATTATAAACTAGGGTTACAGCAGTAGTCACCATAGTGAGTAACCTTAAAATTCTTATGTGCTCCCACCTTTCCCTCCTTACTTGTGTGAGATTCTGAAGCACTGAATCCAGAAAAGAGTAGGTGGGTGGTGGGACCTCACTGGGAGATTCTCCCTTAGGAGACAAGCACTCCCGTGCCGGTGAGGGACTCCCTCAGCCATTCCTCAGGATGGCATACATGGGACTATCAGATATGCAAAACAGTATCAAATTCCGAAACTTGGTGTAGAGGAGTCAAGTACCCCCACCAAAACCTCTGCCCCCATACTGCCTATATGTTGGGAACCAGAAATTGCAACACGCGAAGTACCAGTAAGGATGCCTGTACCACAGAATTATGGAGAGGTATCAATTGAGAAAACCATATGTGCATTCACGAAGAAATAATGGCCTTCTGGACAAAGTCCCGGAGGAAGTGTGAAAATGAGTGCAAGAGAAGCCTGGTGACGTCATGCGGAGTAGATGACACACCTAGAAACAATGCACAAAGCAGAAGAATATAGACATCCTATAAGCTCTGAAGAGAAGATGGTAAAGTTGAGCAACATTTCGGGCTCGAGATGAAGATGCTCATGCTACAGAAACACTGAAGAACATGTAAATCAGTTTACACTTGCACAGACGCAGTAACGCAAGTGGCTACATAGTGAATAGTTTTGCGGCGATGCGCCACTGTATGGAATATAGGAATGTAGAGAACCAGGATATTTCGCAGTGCACTTTAAAGCATGGCTGAAACCCGTGATTGGAAAGAGATTTAAGTGCCGCGTAGTTGGAAAATTACTGATGGTGAGAGAAAGTCAAGAAAGGCTTGGCTGGCCCAGCACCAAGAAGATAAGGCCACCGTGAGCCTTGGTGTCCATCCAGTAGTTAAAATGAACATGAGAAATAAACTTATGTTTGAGGTGGAATGGAAAAACACTGAAGTCGTCAAGAGTTTATCATTTAATAGAAATAAATACTGCAAAGGCTTGAAAATGCAATCTCCCAGTCACATGATCAGATAGAAAGACATTGGATCGAGCTATACCGAAACTAAGAAGATACTCCCTTTACTTCTCAGGCGCAGAGAGACTCTACAAGGCCAAGTTCAAAGCCTAATTGACTGGTAGACTGCAAGAGCGATGATAGATGCGGGGCTAATTGGAAGGGGAGGCATGATCACGCAAACCTTCCATGCACCTGGTATGGTAGCTTGCGTATGGAATATTCCAGAGGGGTGCAAAGGTGTCAAACCGATGGTAGAGGGCCATGCATCAAAGAGCCCTATAGTTTGTATAACCAATGAAGTGGCGTGTATTAGAGTAACACGAAAGATGATTTGCACTTGGGATGGGCTTAGTTGCCCACCTGACAGTAGAGATCCCAATCACTTCCTCTGTTAGCATGGAACGTATACGTAGATGTTCCCTGTAATCCTATGACAACCCCAAGTAGGTTTTTGTAGTTTGCCAAATAGT
This sequence comes from Ambystoma mexicanum, assembly GCF_040938575.1. Lineage (NCBI taxonomy): Eukaryota > Metazoa > Chordata > Amphibia > Caudata > Ambystomatidae > Ambystoma > Ambystoma mexicanum. Next base: position 385,945,748 of record NC_090925.1, read on the forward strand.
GTGATGTCACTTATTACAAGTTTTGATTTTAAAAGTTGTGTATTTTATGAGAAGCGCTGAGAGAAATTGAGCGAACGTCCGTTGTAACTCCATGTTTTATATAATTGCAAATAAAACCGCACCGTTTTGCCAGCTTCCTGAGTCGGTCTTCTTAAAGGGCCAAAGGTCACTGGGTTCACATGGTAGCAGAGAGTTGATGGTTTGAGGTCTTTCAACCTAGTAGGCTTTGAAGGGTCTTGGAGATATCAGATGTCATCCGCCATTTAGCTGGAGGAACGTGAAGCTCCTTGTAGATCGTGGCCATTAGTAAAACCTTTCAAGTCACTAAAAGATAGGTGGGAGGGGTCCCTCTTTCACAGAATTCCCCTCCCGGTGTCGACGGGCAGCTGAGCGGACCGAAGGCTGAAGCGGCTGGTTGAGGAGGAGACGATCCCAAGGGCCTGGAGCTGAAAAGCAAATGGCGAGTAGATTGAGAGAGCTGGCAAATCGTAATTGTGTATTAAACGGGGAAGTGATAATGGAAAATGGGTAACGGAGGGTTGGTTGGGTATTTGTGTTAACGACGAAGAGCGTGGAGTAGAAGTATTTGATTGTGGACAAGGAGCGATCCATAAAATATAAGCCCGGAATCCTATGTCAAGGAAGTCTAGAAGGAGTTGTTTTAAAATCCGTAATGGATAAATAGGAGACAAACAGATCGATCTGATGAAGAGGACAACTCACACTCCGATCAGAGTCATTTATTAGGGGCTAGAGAAGCCACGAGGAGCGTTGGCGGAAGTATATGTGGGCCGGCCAGTCGGTCAGCCAGTCTGTATATAATTGTGCATATATTATAATTGATAAAGAAATGATGAAATGTCGAAGAGCGATAACCTATAGAGTCTGATCAAGGCTGAGAGTAGATTAGTTAATAAAGGTATTGACTAAAACAGGTAGACTGAAGTAAAGTGAGAGGATTGGATCTGCGATGATTGGTGCACACTCCTATTGTGTTATTTTCTGAAAAAAGTATTTCCTGTGTAAAACAACAGTAATTATTGACAGTCAATTGTGACTTGTCATAATTGAAGATCTTACTCCACTTTTGCACCTGTGCAAACAGCTGCAAAAACACGCACCCAAGCTTAAACAATATAGTGCAGAATGGGTTAAGGCACAGCAGATAAAATGTTCATACCGTGGCCACAAAGGGGGGGGGGGGTCACCAGGAGGAATGGGCAGACCCGCCTCCTGAAGACTGGATGCTTAACCATTGTAAAGGTGCTTAACCAGTGTAAAGAGGGGGGTGTTGAGCCTTCTGCTTCAAACACCACGCCTGAAGAAAATGATGACAGTACTAAAGATGAAGGAGTATATCCATTAAGAGAGCTTAAGGCAGCGGCAGGATATAGTAATCCGACGCATGAGCCGCCCGAGTATAGCAGTGACGAAAGTCAGGAAAAAAATCCAGGAAGGGATGTGATCTCTAAAGTCCCAAGGGACAAAGAGAAGTGAACGACAAACTATGACTCTAGATATAGAACGGGAAATTAAGAGATGGGAAGGAGAAAAAGGTAAAACTGATGAGATTGCACGAATACAGATGAATGGATGGGCGGTCAGATATTGCTCAAACTTGATGGAAGAGCATTGAGGAAGTACGGCAAGGGGAAGACCAAGACGAGCAAGATAAAAAAAGACAGCGAACGAGGGAACCGATTAAAGGAAGACAAGGCTAAAAAGAAGAGTGGATTAAGACGAGAGCAACTGTATCAAGGAGAACAGTGAAGAAAAGAAGAAAGAACAGAAGAGCAAAGAAAATATGATAATAGACAGAGCAATTGAAGGAGACAGGCTAGAAAAGAAGAGAACAGTAAGAGCAGAAATTGAGAGAAATGAATGCAAAGACGCAGAGATGAAAAGTCGTGTAGAGCAAATGAGAGGAGAGACGCTAAGAGGCAGGAGGAAGAAAAGGTTAGAAATGAAGAAAAGAACCTAAAGGCATTTGATGAGGAAATGGAACGAAAGAGTAGACAGCATGCACGCGACATTGATTGCATTGAAAAAGAGCTAAGAGAGCCAAATCCAGTAGTAGCATGGGAGGACCGAGTTCTTCCCATCGCAAGAACCAATGCCAGGGCCCTCCAGAGTAAATATAGAAGAGAACTTTGAGATGAGGGGTATAGGAGATAAAATTGACAAAGTTTATCAAGAGAGGAGTACAAAAGGTGAATTAAAAAATAAAACGAAAGATGATCAATTTGAGATTTCCCAGTCAGAGGTAAGGAGGATAGATTGTTTAGTTTCAAACACAGATCTTTGTCTTTAGACAGGCTGACTCTAAACAGAGACTAGGAGGACAGCCACACAAGATGGGGGCAAGACATGTCAGATGGGGAGGAAGGAGCTGGTGCATGCGGTTCCAAGGGATGATTTTCGACAGATAAAGAGGTTAGATGGTCAGATCAGGACCTACCTAAACCGAAAATGCCAGAGCTTGTGGCGCTGCCAGATCGATCTAAAGGGCAATCCCATAGTGTAAGGGGGATTTGCCACCATAAATGTGCAGACTAAGGTAATTGCCAGGAAGAGAGCGATCGGGGGGCATTGTCTCTACTATGGATGGACAGACTATGGAAGCCGATGGCGATTTTGGGATTTCGCAGTTTCTCTTGTTAGAAAAAGAAGGGGCCAGACCGCAATACAGTCCGTGGCTCCAAATGGACAAGGATAATTGAAGGTGCAAACTGCAGAGTTTAACTTTGGGTGCCGGAAAATGGATCTATGAATTATAAAAAATGACAGGAGGAAACACGTTAGCTATAGGGGACATTAAGGGTCTTCTAGCAGCTAACCTTAGGGAGAGGGCCGACGACATTTGGATGACAGCAGGATGCGCAGGTTTCACAGTGTAAAATAACAGCGCACAATGACGCACTGTTCAATAATTGTAGAGCAGTAGTCTGGAAAGCGCTCTGAGTACAATATTTGGACACGTCAGATATGGGAGCTATAATGGCAAGTAAGATGTAGCAAGGGGAAGATCTGCTTGCTCACATTCAACATTTTCAAGAGCAGCGGTCTTTGGAAACCTGAGAGCTGTGGGGAAATCTATACCTGTATTTTATCATATTCCTCAAGAGGAACCAAGGGTTGATGTCACGAATAGGAGGAAATTCTTTTCTTTCTTAGTGGACACTGGGGCAACTCACTCATGTATACAAGAGGGAAAATGTTCATTATCGGGTAATGCCATGAATGCTCAAGTGTTCTCGGGAGCTACAAGTAGAGTTGCTTTTACTGAGAAATTGCCAGTCTCTAGAGGAGAATCTGACATGTCCGTTCCATTGTTGTATTCTAAACAGACACCCGTTAATATATGTAGAGATTTGAGGACAAAGCTAAATATGACAGTATCTTTCACTGATGAAGGCATTGTGTGGTCAACGCCAGTAATATATTATTTAAACATGGAAAGATTTTTCATGGCATTTGCAGGACAAATAGCCATGCGAGGAGCATCGCTAGAGCCAGAAGTCTTTCATTATGGGGTACGCATTTTGTTAACATGGCTCCCAGGTTTAGTGGGCAAGGCTATGAGAATACCTGATGAATTCTTGTTCGGAACACAGATTCCCATGGACGAAGAGGGGACACACATTTTTCCCTTAAAGTTACAGGCAGCTGTAGTGCGAAGGGAATTGACCAGTAGGTTCTGAAGAACTTACTACTCTACTTTGCTCAGAAGGTCAAGGGAAGGACACGTCTATTCCTCCATTACGTCTGGTCATTTAGAAGCACTGATGGCAAAGCACTACCCCGATCTGTGCACACGAAACAGTTTAAGGGAATGTGCTGGGACCAGCAGAGATTCCTTATGATAGGGCTTCCGGTTGGTGCCTTACATGTCTTGGGGGCTCATTCTCTGGCTTGACAAGTAAGGATGCAGACCCTTGGGTTACAAAGAAGATTGGGGGAAACTACTGCCAATCACAAAGTTGCTGTCACTCAAACTTCTGGCAGCTACCAAATGAATCATTGGGGTGCTGCCACATTGAACCTCTGCAAGCTTCTGTCCAGTCTTTCCCTCATATCTGGATTCCAGCTCATATCCAGATAACATTCACAAATGGGTCACATCTTATTATAGCAGCTGTGATACTTGCTCCCAGAAGCAGACAGTAGCCATCAACATATCTGGCAACATCTATATCCTACTAGGGAACACAGGGTTTACGGTAAGGAGACGCTCTAGAAATCAACCAGAAGCTACCAACCAGTATAGCCAAGTGCATAAGGAACTCATCCATACCTTTGAGACTTCGGATCCTTCAAAAGGGCACAATCAGCATTTATGACAGGTTAGAGCACAGCACCAGAAAGCTACTGAGTTAACGTACCTTCTTATCCCAGACATTTCTGCCCTCTACCAGTCCAACTAAAAACACACACAAGTTATATAATCTTGGGCATGAACATGTAACCATTACATTTTCTTTAAACAATTTAAAATGTAAATATTTTAAGTACAACTGGGGTTTCCAAAAAAACAAACTAATGGTATAGAAAATATACAGTTACAAAACCTCAAAAATGCCCAATTGTTTACTAACACACCACAATCTCTTCTAGCCGCCTCAATGTTCCCAAACTATAAAAGCGGGGATTACTCTCACATTTCTTAAGAAATTATAGTGCAGCTTACTTACTGAAAATTAACTTTGTCAACTTGGAACTTTGTCTCGAAAATTCCTGAGGTCAATACTCTGCATCTGAGAAGGTCCTGAAACAAAAGGGAGAATGCAATACATTTTAAAGGACATCACTTGTCAACATTATGAACCAATTCGATGAAGTCATTCTTATGCATGCATAGAGGACACAAGCAGAGCTCATGTTTGCCCTTGTCATTTGTGAGAAGGCCATCAAGTTTCTTTTAATTCTGTGACTGTTGGCACCCCCACCAAATTCAGGAAAATTACAAGTACCAGAATTCAAAGAAAACCCTTGGTCTGGATTGGCTTCACCAGCGTGGCATTGAGAGCTCTGCCCCATGACCACTTTCTTTAAAGTCAAAAATGCAGAAAATAGCAAGTGGGCATACAGGATTCTTTAAAAGCACAAGATGTTGTACACCAGCACTGCTACATACAGCTATAACATTTAAGGCTTTTGGAACATGGGTCATAGGTACAGATAATAGCCTAAAATATTGGTGCAGAGGGGATTAAAATTCAATTAAATGTTTGCAAATATGCCATTCTATGCTAGTACTAACATTTTAAATATCAATACTCCACTTGGGCTGATGGTGACAGGTTATACGTATGTTCTAAGACTGCCTTGAGGCTGTGGGAGGTTGGATGGCCGACAAATGGCTGACGTTTAATGCTGAAAAGACAGAGGTGCTGGTTGTAGGCTGCCATGATCCTTCTCTCTTCTGGACCCCCGATTGTTGGCATTCCACTCTTGGACCCTGCCCCTCCCCAGTTGTAGTGGTGAAGGAATTAGGTGTAAAAATCTCAGCCTCTCCGTCAATGAAAAACCAGGTTACCACCGTTTGTCAGTCTGGACACTTAAAGCTGCGGACACTTCGCAAGTTTCTTCCTTTTATCCCCTTCTGCTTTCACGCCCCAGTGGGTTCCTCTCGAGTTCTTAATGGTATCCACTACTGAATCTCCTGCTACCTGGCACAGCCAGCTTATCTGCTTCACCATATTCAGTTGCTATAAAATATGGCAGCCAGTGTGATTAGACATCCTCCTTTTGGCTCTCGTATGAATTCACTTCTACACCAATTACACTGGCTCCCAGTACAGAAACGTGTTCTATTCAAGTATATCTGTGTTGTGCACAGAGCGTTCTATAAAATCGGTGCGTAATGTATTCAGGCCAAATTTTGTCCTTATATTCCTACTAGAGTATTGCGCTCTCAATCTTCTCTGACAATCCAGATCTCTTCTGTAAAGCACTCTCGTGGGAGGGTAGGGGGCGTGCCTTCTCTGTGGCTGCTGCAAAAGCCTGCAACTCTCTCCCTCTTGCTCTGCGGGCTGTGACGAATCATCTATCCTTTCACTGCTTACTAAAGACCCATCTGTTGTACGTTGCCAAACATAACATGTTAAGTAATGAGCATACCCGTTTCCAACGTCCACCAGAAAAATTGAGATTCTGCACAAAGCTAGAAACAGACAGCATATCGCTAATGGGAGGCTGTGAGAATTTGGGAGCTGTAGCAGTAATTAATAAACCTCTGAACGGACCCATAATTTGCTTTGTGGACCACAATAATTGAGGATGAGGCTCAGAGGAATGTACAAAACTCAAGAGTCCCATATGCCCTGTCCATTTAGCCATGGGGCGCTAGTTACCAAATACCCATTGGGAGGCTTTTCAATTTCCAAAGACACATTATCATTATAATCTGCAGACAATGTATTCCCCGAAAATAAATTAACCCACATAGAAAACATCTATAGCCTTGGATTCAGTTCCTACTTCACTGACTGCGGCAGGACTAAGCTTTTTGAGCCCATGAGCATATTTTAACTTCCACTGTAGAGTATGCACAAGACTATTCTGGCTCAAGGGCCCTTTCCTTAAATACCCATTAGTTAGCAAATCTGGCATACTGCCTGTTTTATTCAGATACAACACAGAAGGGGGGCCTTGCAAGTGAATAGCGACATACCTAGCAGAGTTGTTGGGAGACGCTGGGAAGGCTCAGTGTAACCCTTTAATTGCATAGGTCCTTGAGAGTGGATAACCTTTTGAATGAAGATGTTACAATGTCTGCTTCTTGGACAGTAGCGAACCCCTGGTAATTCAGACTGATAGGATGATTCCAGAGGACTGACTACATTGGGCTGAAGCCACAAGGTTTGCCCTTAGGTATTTTATTTTGTTACTTAAGAAGGAAATGTTCTTTGGTTTTCAATTGTGCAATGCCAATTTTGAGGCCATCATGGTAAAGAGGAAACCAGATAGCTGTAGCCGACAAACAATTCCTTCATTGAGTTATCAATTTCTAAAATGCTAACCTGAAGCCAGGCTTTCCGTTCTATTGTGCAGTCTAGCTTACAGCCTCTGAAATGCATACAGTTATCAGCAGAGGAGTCAACCTCTGTTCCATTTTTTTGCAGCTACTTTTAAATTTGGGCTTGGTCAGTCTACACCATAAGAAGGCTGGTTTACATTGACAGTTTAACAAGCTCTTGAGAAAATAAATATTATCCCCTTAAAGACTGTGTCTAGGATTCCAGAAGAGAATAAACAAAACCACTGAAAAGCACAGAAGATAACAAAAACAAAAAGTCAGCTGTCTGGCTGGGTGCAGACCAGATTACCACCATCAACCTGGCTGATGCCTATCTTGTTAATCTACTCTGCATTGGGGTACACCCTTGCCTAGAAAGATGTTGACAGTATTTAAGAGGCCTGGACTATTTCTTGCATTTATTCATGTCTAGTAAATATCCGACAGATGGGCGGAAGGCAGTAAAATCCCCACATGACTGCTGTTAAACCAGTAAAAAATTGTCTTGCATATAAAACACGTTGAAGCCTACAACATGAGGCAGTGATTAGGTACCATGTTCAATTTGTAGGAAAAGTAAAACAAAAAAGTAAAAAGGGTTAGCAACACAAACCACATTTTCATAAGAAGTTGAAAATAATACTCTGGACCTTCACAGTGTAGAAGGCATGGGGATAAACAGAGGAGAGGCAGCAAGAAGGTTAAAAGCACATGACTAATTGCAAGTACAAAGGAACCCAACATTTCAGGTTTGTACATACACATTTCTGGTATCGCCATTATGGAAATCTTACACAATCAAACTGAAGATGGAAAACAGAATGGGAAGCAGTTTGGAAAATGTGAAACCGCTCACTCACCTGGTCAGAAGGTGTGTAATCATTTTGCTGGACTATGTCAATCTTATCCAGAAAACTGCAGAGGAAAAAACAAACAAATGAATCATGTGTCTCTTCACTTTGAAATTGAACACAACACAGTTAAATTCCCCATCAGAAATCTGTTGTCACCGACAAGTTAACTTTTCCTTCAGGGTGCAGCAATAGCCAGGTGTTTGGGCAAAGCCAAGCAGGCCTGTGATTTTAAGTGTCAATAGGATTACAATGCTCTTTGCCTTCATGTTATGACGTAGAGGCAAATTAGAGGAAAGTTAGCTACCATAACAAGAGCCTATACACTATTTAGAAAAGATATTCGCACACTGGATGATTGTAACCAGGTTTGTTGTACTAAGTGGCTTTAGAGAAGCTTAATTGTATAATTTCTAATTAAAGAAAACCTCTTACCCTCAATTGTGCTAAAAGCCAACATCAAGCATGCTTTAAGAAAGCATTCAATGTCAATGTTAAAACATACTGAACACGATAGATCTATAAATCCCTGTGTGTGTGTGTGTGTGTTTGGCTACATAATTGCTGATGTTGGCTGTACCCTATGCACCCTCAAGCTCTTGAACCTAGTTTGAGACATCTCCAACACTACAAATCAATTACAAACTGGTTAGACAGAGCAGTGGTGCACGCAGCTTTGGTTCAATGTTGGATGCGCTTACAGAGTGCCAAGCTAGGCAGAAAAGTTCAGGCTGAGAAAGACCTATTAGCATATACCATTGTGTGAGCAGGGCGAGTTCTGCTCAGCAGAAGGCGCACATATTGCTTGTATTTAGTTCAGACACATATTATATACCCACATATAGCAACACAGAAGGAGCAACAAAAGTATTAATGTTGTGGTTGCAGAGATTATAGATAGAGTGGTTATAGACACTGTTTAGTAGTTGTATACAAGGTTGTGTTCTTCAGTGAGGTGGGAGGAAAGAACTGCAGCACGTGGACGATGGAGTCAGAAGCTATTATGGTAGGAGCGAGGGTCAGTGTGTAAACATGGCAGGGGTACCGCCATATTTTATGTTAAGGCCTAGAACACAAGTAACCGAATAGAACACAGGCCTTGATGGTGGGAAGGAACAAGTTACTTACCTTTAACTATTGTTCTCCAGCATGGGTCGGACATGGATTCACAGGCTCATGAATATTCCCCGTCAGGTTGGGAATCCTCCCCCGGTAAAAGAAAAACACTTTCTTCATATTTGGAAAGCACTTAAAGTGACAGTATGACCAAGAATAGCCGCAGAGGGGTCAGAGGGAGGGCTCGCATGTGCATCCATGCCAGACCCACGCTGGAGAGCAATAGTTACAGGTAAGTAACTTGTTGCTTCTCCAGCATGGGGTCTGGCATGGATTCACATGCTCATGAATAACTAATAAATAGCAGTACCACATTACACAACCACGGGAGGTGGCAAGGCTTAACAGAAGCAATCCACTCTTAAATCTGGAACAGACTGACTTTAAGCGAACAGGTTGCACAGCACTGCTTGGCCAACTCTGAACTCCTCCCTGGAATCCCTGTCGACGCAGTAGAACTTTGTGAAGGTGTGGTGGACCTCCACGTAGCAGCCCTGCAGATGACCAGCAGGGGCACACCAGACATGACAGTCACAGCGATCTCTCTGGTGGAGTGGGCTCTCGGATGGATAGGCAGCAGTTGGTTCGCCAACCGGTGACAATGTATGATGCAGCTGGAGAGCCACTTTGAGATAGAAGCCTTGGACAAGGGCTTCCCCGGATTCACAGGACAAAAGTGCACGAACAGTTGTGAAGTCTTCCAAAAACTCTGTGCGTGTCACATAGAACTTCAGGGCACGAGTAACGTCCAGCTTGTGCGAAGCCCTTTCAGCCGGTGATGAAGGCTTCGGGGAAGAAACAGGTACCACCAAAGCTTGTTGAGGTGGAATTCCGACAGAACCTTTGGCATAAAAGAGGGGTTTGTCGTGCAAAGTCAGGTATGGTTGCTTGCAGGATAGGGCCTGAACCTCAGTTACCCTCCTGGCAGAGGTGATGGCAAAAGGAAAGGTGTTTTCCACAAGAGTTACTTGAGAGGGGCCTGATGCATAGCCTCGAAGGCTCCCCCCCCCCCATTAGCCTCTTCAGAACCATGTTGCGTTCCCATGCCGTGCCAGGAGCGGTCACCAGACGGAAAGATTGAAAAAGTCCCTTGAGAAATTCCTTGACGAGTCGGTGGGACCAAAGTGAAGATCTTCCTGGAGACCAGGTGTAGGGGGATATTGCCGCCAGATGTACTTTGATAGAGGTGTGCGCCAGTCCAGCCTTGGACAAAGAGAGTAAGTTCGGAAGGATCTGTGGTGCCATGACCCTCAGAGAGGTAATCTTCCAAGACCGGCACCATGTACCGAAGCACTTCCACTTGTGACTGTAGCACTTCAAAGTCGACGTCCTGGCCTTGGAGAGAACCTCCCTGCAGTCCGTAGGCAAATCATACCCTCCAAACTCTAGGGCGGCAGGAGCCAATCCCTCAGGTTCAGCAGTCCTAGGTCGTGATGAAGGATTGTGCCTCCTCCTTTGGTGAGAAGATCCAGAACCACTGGCAGTTTGACCAGAGGCGACGCTGACAGGCTGAGAAGGTGAGAATACCAAATCTGCCTCTGCCATGCCGTGGCGATGAGTATCATCCTGCACCGACAGTGTGTTCATGACTCGTAGCAGTAGAGACAATGGAGGAAACGCATATAGACATCCATTCCCACAGGAAGAAGAATGCGTCCCCCAGGCTCCTCGGTTGGTGGAATCTGCTGGCAAACGTCCGGCATTTGTAGTTTGCCGCCATCACAAACAGATCGATCTACGGCATTCCCACTTGGCGACGATGCAGTCCACCTGGTCCTGCCGAAGTTCCCACTCGTGGCAGGAGCACCATTCCCTGCTGAGGGACACTGCAATGGTGTTCTTGACTCCCACTAGGTGAAGAGGGACGAGGAACATCTCTTGTCTGACGGCCCAGCGCCACAAGTCATGCGCCTCCTTGGAGAGTGCTGGGGAACGAGTGCCCCCGCTTCCTGATGTAAAACATGGTGGTGGTGTGGTCTGTGAAGATCCTCACAACCTTGCCCTTCAGAGACGGGAGGAACGACTTGAGGAGCCAGAACACTGCCCATAGCTCTACGACATTGATATGGAGATCCTTCTTCGGCTGCCACAGGCCTCTGGCATGCAGATGCCGGGTGTGGGCTCCCCAGCTTCCCGGAGAAGCATCCGTGGTGACGGTCTCCTGGTATGGAGGATTATGAAACCCCATGCCCCGGGCGATGTTGGAGCGGATGCCCCACCAGCTGATCGCCGCCGATGATCTCTCTGTGCAGGATCTTGTCTGCAAAGCTTTCGGTCACCTATATGCAGTGAGCATCCAGGAACTCCTTGAGAGTTTGCATATGCAACCTGCAGAGCCGTATGCCGTAGATGCAGGACGACATCATGCTGAACGACAACTTGATGGTCCATACTGTGGCTGTCCTCGTCGACAACAGTCGCTGCACCATCCCTTGAATGGTCGCTACACTCTCCTCCGAAGGAGACACCAGGCAGGACACCTACCGAGTCTGGGAACAGCGCGTTCTGCAATGGTGTTAAGCAGAACTTTGTTTAGTTGCCAGAGAATCCCAGGTCTGTCAGTAGCTGCACGGGCACCTCCTTGTGTTCGACGGCCAACTCCCGCAAGCAGGCCTGGATGAGCCAGTCTTCTAGGTACGGGTATACAGGTATACCCCGTACACGTAGGTGGGCCACCACCAGTGCCGGGCATTTTGTAAACACTCCAGGGGCCGACTTAAAGCTAAAAGGCAGAGCCTTGAAGGGAATAGTTTCTTACCTGTAACTCCATTTCTCCAGCATTGGTATCTTTCATGGATTCACATGCTTAGAATATTCCCCGTCAGACTGGGACCCCTCGGTACACATATATAGCCTTTTCCAATCGGAAAACTTCCGACACTTTTGTGTCCTATCTACGTCCTTTTAGGACCCGCCTACGCATGCTCCGTAGGCCGTCCCCGTATAAGAGGCCCGCCCCCGCGGTTCCCCTTCAGATTTCGGCCCCTCCAAAGTAGGAAGGGTTAAATTTATCAATTAAATACATTACATTCCGGAGGTTGGCGGGCGCATGTGAATCCATGAAAGATACCAATGCTGGAGAAATGGAGTTACAGGTAAGAAACTATTCCCTTCTGCAGCATTGGATCTTTCATGGATTCACATGCTTAGAATAGATTGTATAGCAGTAACACTTGAGACGGCGGTGAGAATGTAATGTAATATACCCTCAACATACTACACAATGCATATGTACAGTAGGAATAAGTTACCGCATATAACCTTACCCACCTAAAATAAACTGTCATTAAAAAAGGTAGACAACAGATTCTCCACAGCGTGGAGCTTACCTTACTGAAACAGATGGCGCAGGACAGCTCTTCCCATCTGCACCTCGTCCGCATGCTGCCTGGCAAGGCAGTAGTGGCGGGTAAACGTGTGGGGCACTGACCATGCCGCAGCTTGGCATATGTCCGTCAACGGAATTCCTGCCCATAAAGCTGTTGAGGAGGACATCGATCTTGTAGAATGGGCTCTATGATGTTCTTGCAGTGGCCTTCCGGCCTTAGAGTGACAAAAAGCAATCGTCGATGAGACCCATCGAGCCAATCCTTGTTTAGAGATTGCTTTTCCTCTCGTCGACGGACCATATGCGACGAACAGTTGTCTAGTAGACCTGAATTCCTGTGTACGATGTAGGTAAAATTTCAGAGCCCTCTTAACGTCCAGGGTATGAAGAGCTGTTTCTGCTGCCGATGATGGTGTGGCGAAGAAAGTAGGGAGAACAATGGACGAGTGTTTGTGATACACTGTCGGAACTTTTGGGACGAACATAGGATTAGTTGCCAGGACTACTTTGTCCTTAAAGAATCTTAGGTATGGCGGGTCTACGACCAGCGCTTGCAGTTCCGAGATTCTTCTAGCTGATGTGATAGCAATCAAGAATGCCAACTTCCACAAAATTAATTTTATGTCGGACGTGGCCATAGGCTCAAAAGGCGGTTTCATTAAGCCTGCCAACACTGTGTTGAGACTCCAAGTCGGGGGGGGGGGGGGGGGGGACCTTTTTCCGGGGGTAAAGCTCGAAATAAACCCCTCATGAAGTGTTTTACAAGTCTGTCGCTAAATAGAGGAGCCGACTGCCTTTTCCTTGTGAACCTCGAGATGGCCGCCAGGTGCACCTTTATCGATGTGAAGGATAATCCCCTCTCCGCCATGAGGAGCAGGTAAGGTAGAACTTGTTCCGGCGTCACCGACAACGGTTGTAGGCCCTGTTGTCCCCTACACCATTCACAGAACCTCCGCCACTTATAGGAGTAGGATTTGTTTGTAGAAGGGGCTCTAGCCGCCTGCAGAATTTTTTGACAATCCTCCGAAACGTCTAAAGCACCGAACTCCGAAAAGTCAGGAGCCAGGCTGTAAGGTTGAGACTGTCCGGGTCGTGATGCCACACCGTGCCTTTGTCCCGGGATAGTAGGTGCGGGGCTTTCGGAAACCCTATGGGATGTTCCAGCGACAGGTGAAGCAGGTCGGAGAACCACAGTTGCCTTGGCCAGTATGGTGTCACTAGAATTACCCGGCAATTGTATCTGCGTATCCACTGTATTGTCCTCCGTATGAGGGGGAACGGGGGAAAAGCATAGAGGAACATGTCCGTCCATGGGAAGGAGAATGCCTCCCCCTGGAGCCCTCTTGAGGCCATCTGCTTGCGAATTGCTCCCATTTCTTGTTGTCTTTGGTCGCGAAGGTGTCCAGAGGGGGGTGACCCCATTTCTCGAACACTTTCATCAGGTGAACTGTGTCCAATTCCCACTCGTGTATCTGGGCCATACTTCTGCTGAGGGGGTCTGCTTGGGAGTTCCTCACTCCTGGAAGGTGATGAGCCACGATGGAAATTTCGTGCTTTAATGCCCAATGCCATGTTTTCTGGGCTTCTATGGAAAGAGTTCTTGATCGCGTCCCTTCTTGTTTCCTCAGATAAAACATGGCCGTTGTATGGTCGGTCAGTATTCGTACTCGCGAGCCCTTGATGTGTGGTAGGAATGCCTTCAAGGCCCATCGTACTGCTCTGAGTTCCAACACGTTTATGTGTAGGAGTGACTCCGTTGGAGACCAGCGACCCTGCGTTTGGAGAGCACCCATGTGAGCTCCCCATCCGGTTAGGGACGCATCCGTGACTATGGTTCGCTGAAACTCCGGCTCCTGTAGGGGTACGCCATTGTTCAGATTGTGGAAACTCTGCCACCACTGAAGGGTCCGAAGCAGCTTGTCGTCGATGGTTATCTTGTCTGACCACGATCCTTGAGCCTGCGTCCATCGGTCCGCGAGGAATTCCTGGACTGGCCTCATGAATAGGCGACAGTTTTCCACCAGATGGATGCAGGATGCCATGGCCCCTAGGACCGAAACATTTTCTCACTGAGATTTTGGTGTTTCGCCGTAGTCGGCCTGCTTGTTGATTGAGTCTTGAGGTTCTGTCGAGAGAAGGTTTCACTAGCCCTAACTGGGTCTCGAACTGTGCCCCCAGGAATACCAGCGATCTCGATGGCTGCAGAGAGGATTTTTCTAAGTTTATGGCAAATCCCAGCTGTTGTAGAAGCTGCATGGTGGCTTGTAAACTTGTGTTGGTCGACGCTGGGGAGGATCCCCTTACCAGCTAGTCGTCGAGGTATGGGTATACATGGTGGCCTCGCTTCCTTAGCCAGGCCGCTACTGGAGCCAGGCATTTCGTGAACGTTCTGGGGGAGGTCTTGAGCCCAAAAGGAAGAACCGTGAATTGGTAGTGAGTCCTCCCTATTACAAATCTTAGGAATTTCCTGTGTTTCCGACACATTAGAATATGGAAATACGCGTCCTGTAAATCCAGGGACGCTAGAAAATCCCCCTCTTGAACGGCGCGGATCACTTCCTGCAGTGTGAGCATCTTGAATTTTAGGCTCTTCAAAGATTTGTTGAGATCGCGCAAGTCTAAAATGGCACGCCATTTGCCGTTCGGCTTTTTTACGACGAAATATCTTGAGTAGACTCCTTGACCTCTCTGTGATGTTGGAACTAATTCTATCACGCCCTTTGCTAACATGAGTGTTACCTCTTGTTGCAGTACCTTCAGATGGGAATGAGCGGTGAACGCAGGTGGAATTTGCGGAGGGCTGTGTTTGAATTGTAGAGAGTGTCCGTTTCTTATAGTATCCAGCACCCATTAATCCGTCGTTATTCGTTCCCATTCGTCGACATATGCTGAAACTCTTCCCCCCAGAACGGTGTGTTGTATGTCACTGCTGATCTTTATTTTGCCTGTCTCTCGACGACGGATATGATGGTCTTTTTCTGGAAGTTCCGGCGACGGTTTGCCGTTTGGGAGGCACGTCTGTATCCCTGGGAGGGGTAAGCATATCTGCCAAAGGATCTGTCTCCAGATGCAGAGAATCTTGAATTACCTGAAGCCCCTCTAAAGGGATGAAAAGACTTGTAGTTTCTGCCACTCTGGAGGGCACCCAATGAACGTGCTGTGTCCGAGTCCTCTTTCATTCCCTTTAGGGCTTTGTCCACCTTCTCACCGAAAAGAAGGTCTCCCTCAAAGGGCATATCTAAAACTTTGTATTGTACTTCTGGCCTGAAGTAGGTACACTTAAGCCATGACTGTCGACGTAATACGACCCCATTATTGACTTGCTTGAAGCCTGACTCAGCGAGGTCCACCGCGATGTTTATTGCGTGATTTGAGGCTTCCTCACCTTCTCGGACGAGTAACATCGCTGCCTTCCTAAGCTCTTCCGGACGATGATCAAGCAACGGGGCTAGCTTGTGCCACATCTCCCTATCGTATCTGGCAACAATTGCCAGAGAGTTTGCGGCCTTTACTGTGGTCGCTCCCACGGATAGCACTTTCTTGCCAAAGGCATCTTGGCGTCTCGCTTCGTTCTCAGGAGTCGTCGTGCACTTGTGCTGGGCCTTCGCCTTCCTCACCGCTGCCGCCGACACCACCGAGTCTGGCGTTGGTTGGAAGGATAAACACTTGGGGGTAGACTCTGGAACCTTAAACTTTTTTTCCAGGCGTCCTTTCACTGCCAGCTCTGAAAACGGGTGACGCATTGTCTGCAACCCCTCCTTCCATACATGGTCTAGTATTGGCATCGAGAACACAGACCTCCTTCTCTTACCCATGTGGTCGAACAAAAAACAGTCCTTTTTCTGTTCTTCCTGGGACAAACCAAATTCTTTGCATGCCTTCTCCATCATAGAATGGAATGACGCAATGTCGTCCGGAGGGGACGGGTGAGCTGGGCTTCTAGGGGTTTCCAACTCCACCTCTGACTCCCAGGTTGGATCCCTGGAGGGGGATGATGAGATATCCGACATGGCTCCCCTGTCAGACTCCGAATCTGGCAGCTCACCTTCCTCTTGTGCCAGTGCTGAGATTGGCGTGCGTAGGTGCGTCGGTTGACGGGACGGGCCCGGCTCGTCGACGGGTGACTGTGGCAGGTTTGCCTGAGGTAGTCTCTGGTCCAACGACTAACAACGATTGAAGCGTGGACAGAATTTCCAACGACAAAACAGATTGAGGATTGATAAGAGGGGCAGATACCGGTATAACGGATCCCCTCGTCGACGACTTGTCAGCCACTCGTAGCCCTAGGTCTGCTGGGCCAGCTATTCTCTCATTCTCGTCCTCCGAGGACAGCAACACAGCCTGTTCTTGTAGTAAAGTATCCGGGGGAATCGGATCAAAAACTTCAGGCCTCCAGGGCTCCTGTAGAACCCCCGTCGACGAGGCCATTGTCGACGTCGTCGTCGGTGGGACAGTGGATGCCACCTGCGTAAGTGGCAGGGTGGAGGCCGATGACTGGGCCGCCGTCGGCGACGGTGACTTAGCAGGAGCAGGTGGTTTTGGCGGTCCCGCCTTTTCCACACTTGGCTTGCTTTTACTCGACTCTCGACTCGTGGTCGATCTATGATGATCGCCCGAGGAGGATTTCCTTTCCTTTGATGAAGATGATTTCTTTGACGAGGAGTCTCTAGTTGAGTGACTTCCAGACGACTCTTTTTCCGTCGGTCGAGATTTCTTCGCCGGAGGTTCCGACGAGGTAGCGCGGCGTGATGTTTTCGCCGATTGTGTGGAGCCTACCTCCGAAGGGGGGTATGCCCCCGCTCCCTCATTCAGCCATGCCACCAGTCGTCGACTGCGGTCTTTGAGGGTTTATTGAGAAAACCCTTTGCATATGTCGCAGTTATCCGCCGAATGATGAGGGTGGAGGCAATATATACAATCCATATGTCCGTCCCCCTCGTAAACTTTTTTCAAGCCGCACGTCGCGCATGAGCGGAACAGCGCTTTTCCGGACACGGAGGACATTTTCTGTACTCAAATTCCAGTAACGCAACCTTGTACAAAATAGTAAGACAACGCGAGGAGATCCCACTACTTTGGAGACGGTTGAAATCTGAAGGGGAACCGCGGGGGCGGGCCTCTTATATGGGGACGGCCTACGTAGGCATAGGCGGGTCCTAAAAGGACATCGATAGGACACAAAAGTGTCAGAAGTTTTCCGATTGGAAAAGGCTATATATGTGTACCGAGGGGTCCCAATCTGACGACGGGGAATATTCTAAGCATGTGAATCCATGAAAGATCCAATGCTGGAGAACAGGTAGTGCTGATCCTGCACTCCAAAATGCAGAAACTTTCGATGTTTACTGTGAATGGGGATGTGGAAATAGATGTCCTCCAGGTCCAGTGACGTCAAGAAGTCTCCATTCTCCAGCTGGCCGAGCACGTGCTGCAACATGACCATCCTGAACTTTTGGGACTTAAAGTACTTGTTGAGACGTCGTAGGTCTAGGATGGGCCTCCAGGCCTTGGTCTTCTTTCTGACCAGAGAGTATCTGAAATAGACTCCGGAGTGCCAGAGTCTTTGGGTAACTAGCTCTATTGCCCCTTTCGGAGCATGGCCCGTACCTCTTCCAGGAGCCGAGTGATGTGCTGCCCCTGACTGAACACGGAGGGATCCGCAGACACCTGCGTTGAAACTCCAGGGTGTGTCCCTGGGCGAGAGCATCCAGCACCCATCTGTTGGTGGTGATCTTTTTCTACTCTCTGACGAACCTAGTCAGCCGGTCGCCCACAAGGGTGCCCAACGTCCTGGCCAGTTCAGGCCGGTTTTGGAGCGGACGTCCTGTCCTGCGGGCAACGCTGGTCTCCGTTACCGTAGGCCTGGGAATGGCCTCTGTAGGCTTTCTGGGTTGTGGATCTGGAAGGCTGACGGTAAGAAGAGAAACCTTTGGAAGACCTGCTCGACTTTCCCCTGGAGGAGGGAAAAGAAGAGCGCTGCTGTTGGAGAGTGCCAAAGGAACAGGCCGTCTCTGTATCTGCCTTGATGGCCTGGAGGGACTCGTCAACGACCTTGCCAAACAAATTCTCTCAGTCGAAAGGCATGTCCAACACCTTCGCCTGGACTTGCTGCTGGAAATTTGTGTCCTTCATCCAGCCTTGTCTACGCAGGCAGACACTGTACCCTATCTGCCGGAACCCTGTGTCGGCGACGTCCAATGCCACTGTAATGGCATAATCAGTCTTAACTTCCCTCCTCCTGGAAAAGTGCAATAGCCTCCATCCTCAAATCTTCTGATGATCTTCACCCTTGAGGGGCGCTAAAATTCACAGAAAACGGATGTTCGCTGACGGCAGATGGAGAAAAGAGCACAGGCTCTTTTGGTACAAAAATAGAACCGTTTTCCATCGAAAACATGAAAAAGCATAGAAGCAGCTCGCAGAGCAAACTCGAGGACTCCCAACACTGAAGCGTGCAGTAATAATCTGAAGATGGCTGCCAGAGGCGGGGCTTAGGGAGAGGACTGTCATTGGATGGGAGCAGTATGACCCAGAGGACAGTGATAGGTTTAAGGGAGAAATACAGTTTATAAGTAAAAGTGAAACTTTTTCTTTTACCAAGGATTCCCAGACTGACAACAGGAAATATTCATGAGCATGTGAATCCATGCATGACCATACTGAAGAACGGAATGTTAGCTGTGGGGAAAGCAGGTAGCGCTGCGCCTTTTGAAGGACAAACTCATGAGAATGGGGCATAAGGTTTTGTGAGGTCACGAGGCTAGGCAAAACATTTAGTTTACTACTGCCCCCACCCAAGGAGCAGTAATCCCATTTGAATTACAAGTAGACGCACAACCAAAGAAAGTGAATCCCTGAAATTCAGACTCGAGCGCAGTGCCCCGGTCAGTTCATGACTGGGCATCTGGGGTTTGAAGAAGATAACGAAGGGGGTGGGAGGCTGTCTGGTACGTTCTGTGATTTGTCAAGGGAGTAGGAGAAGCAGAGGTGATGCCAATAAATTCAATACAAGGTTGGGGGTGCAGCTTGTGTGCGCCACAGCGTCTGGTATAATGAGATGGCTTATCTTATTAAAGCAGAGTTGACCTCACCAGTTTGCTTTGATTATGTCTGGATCTGAGGGGTGCACATCACGTGACAGACGCAATTTATTAGTGTCAATATCATTAATAGTAATGGTATAGTGGGCCACGTGTCTAGGGGAATGGGTTTAAAGTGAGGCCAATCGGTCCAGGGACTATAAGGGGCTATTAGCATGTTCTATAGGTGGTAGCCATTGAGGGTGGTGGTTCACATTGTAACTATATTTAATTTTTGGTTTTCCGCTATATAACCTGCAACTTTATGGGGTGTGACAAGCTCCATGTCAGTTCTACTAGACCATCTGAGACCTATTTGCATGTTATCAACCTAGTTTTCCCTTGCAAAGAGTTGCAGTCATTATTTGCTCTTCATGATTATTTATCTTTCAGATTTTGTGCTACTGTTCTCTTTATATCATGAACCAGACCCTGAACTGAACATTTCCACATTACAAACATACGCATACAAAATATTCTGAATGCAGGTTTTCCATGTGACATTTCTTTACTGGTTTATCCATCCATTTTTGTCATGACAGGATGGTTTGCTTCCATTTCATGAATGTTTTTCACATGTCCATGCTCTCTCTTATAGGTCTTTCTATTTGTGTTGGACTTTCCTTTGGTTGCCTTTAATTTCCCCATAATGCAATAACCGATGTCTTGTGGACTGCCGACTGCGAAATCCTATAAATGGCTGAATGCGACTAATATTGCAGTGCACTTGAAAAATTGCACATCAATAGGAGAACCTTGGAATAACTGCATCAGTCAATAGCATGGACATTAAACTCAATAAAACGGAGAACACTAGAAAGGACACCATCAAACCAGCAGCATCTGTACCGTTGAGCATAGCCACATAGTGTTGTGCGCAAAATATAAAAATAAAACAAGAACCATACAACCAATAACTTAATTTCATAGAATCAATATCCATTAAGCTCATCATATGGCACGTCAGCATTATCCCTTTCGTTTTTTACCACCATTGGTGGTACGTCCACTACATTGATCCTAAGTTTACATACATTATTTGAATTATACTTAATCACAATTGACAAAAGTAAAATTACTATTGTTGCATTCAAAGTTAAAACCAGTTCGTAGAAATATTTAAAAACGGCAACCATTGTGTTCCTGTAACAATGCTCCCATACCACAAATATCATTCACCTTTCCTATGGATTATTGCAGCGTGCCAAATCATCTAGATTTCATTTGAACCTGTTTTGATGTACATACACACCCACATATACTTATAAAAAAAACTAAAGGCACCCAGCTTGAAGAAAGGGTATTGCTGAGCAAATTCGAGAATCTTTCCCTGCTTGTTGCTGACTCTTGGGCTCCCTCTCAACTCCTTTGTTTATGGTAACCAATTCTTTACAGCCCGTCAGACAGTAACAGGGTGATCCAGATTTTATGAACAAACTGATTGGAGGTTCTTTCTAGTTCTGCATGAGCGCTGGTTTTCGTTGCGGCGGTGAAATCCTTGGCTTACTGTGTGTGCCGGTATGCCTGTCCCAGTGAATTAAATGTTATCACGTTACTTAAACAACCTGGCACCTCCTGCAGCTCAAGCGAATCTGGCAGGCTTGCAGACAGTCCGGCAAATGTGCATTGACATTGTGTGTAGTAGAGTGGTGAGCAGAAGACTATTTTAAAAGGGTAGCAGCACAAGAGTAAGTTTTGAGAGCCCACATTAGCTCACTGAATTAGCAACCTTTCTGCAGTTCAGTGGGCAAGAACACTTTGTTGGTAAAAGTCCAGGGCAAAGGTTTTAGCTCCGGTGGTTGAAAACATGTTACTGAAAACTGTGTTCAACCTGTGGGCTACGTGTTTGAATCTGGGCAGTACGGACTCCAATCTTCCCAGAGTATACATTTGAAGGTTATAGCTACTATTTGTTAAAGAGCTAGGTTACTGTTTTTCAGAACTAGACCCATCTAAGTTAAGGAAGTCACCGCACAAATTACATCAGTTGAATCAGGGCATACATGAATGACATGTAAGCAGGTGATTCTATTTTCTTGTTAAAGGAAATATTGCATTGATGCTCATGCTAGCCCCACCGTGTCTAGGGTTCTGTGATCCTAGGTACTACACATGAGTCTTCCTGTGGCATGCCTTTCATTATCTGCCAGATACTGCAAGCGCTTAAATGAATTCAAGGCCCAAGTATTATGCAAGAAATATGAAATCTTCTTTCCAGTTTTTTTTCAGTTTATGGAAACTTTTCTAGAGGTAATAGTCACTCTATTACAAATCTGATAGGATGTAAGAGGAGCTAATGTTAAACATTAATGATTTATTATTTTTCAACGACGCGAATGCCATTCACTTTAGCAATGTTTTTAATACAGGTTTTTAAATTAACACCCAAACTTTTAAATCAGTCTCCTTTATGGAAGACTGGTCAAATCAGCTGTTGCAGTACTACATGGCAAGACGCCATGCTTCTATGGTAACTAAAAATATTTTTTTGCGGCAGTCATGTGTTTTAGTAGCATCTGATGCGAGCCCATCAAACTAGGCTAGCCTTGTGCCAGGTTTAGTTTTTCACAAAAAGTCTAGTACTTTATGCACCGGGTTGCAGCACATTGATCAGTTGTGCTGGTCTTAACTGGTACATTATAGCTATTGGTGAAATGTGTGTAAGGTGTTACATTTCCTACGTTTTCACTTTTCCTTGTATATTCCATAGCCAAAGCTGTAGTCCTTCACCTAGAATGAATCACTTTGTAATTGGACCAGTACTGTGCGACGGTCAGTCACAATTTCGGACATGAGGAGGGACACCACATATGTTTTTCACTTGACCCATTTGTTTGCATGGTGCATCTATGGCTGCCATTCGTGTAGGAAGCAAGACAGTATCTGTTGTCATCACCCTTCTATAAATTGCATTGTTCCACTTCTACCTAGTAGTTTTTTACTAAACCTATTCTTTGTAAAACTGGTCCTTGATCCAGTCCCTCAGTTCTGTTTTGGAGCAGGCAGGAAAGTGGATATTTCTTATAATTTTGCAATCACTGTTCATCCAGGGGTTGCTCCAACGCCGCCTTTATTAAGTTGGCTGCAATTTGTATTTCCCTGATGGCCTATATCCTCATTCACCATCTTCAAGATTGGGCCATCATGATGATCTTCACAAAATGCACATATCTGGGAAATATGTTCCTTTCTCTTGTTAGACAGTCAAGTCGTAACCTATTTCTCTGTTGTCTAGCCAGTCTGTTGAATCATTAAACTACTGCAAATGTTCTCTTGGTTGTTGTCTTCGAGGTGTTCTGTTCGGAAGAAGTTGAAACTGGCCAGGGTCTGAGGAAATGGAGGCAAATAGTTGATACATTATATGCTGCATGCTGTGCTGCCCATAGGTTTAGCTTTTTCGAAGTGTTTGATGCCATTAACACGGAAACTGCAATTAGACAAAGTGAGGCAAAGTGTGTTCTGCGGTGTGAGGCAAAGTGTGTTCTGCGGTGTGAGGCAAAGTGTGTTATGTGGGATTCAGCGGAGTCTCATCACTAGAGAGATAAACTGAACCTACACGTCTACTTGTTTGCTCTGCTGAAGGTCACCGCTGATTCCAACCCACGTCCTCATCCCCCCGCTCACTTCGTGCTTAAAAGAGAAGTGCCCATTCCTACAAAACAAACCATATAACTAAATGAAGCTGCGGCAAGCAGTGCAACGCCTTGACAGCAGAGGCCCGGAGCACGACACCCTTTATTTTGACCTTACTTCAGCTAACCACCAGTTAATTTCATCTACTGAGCAAGTCTCATGCGTTTGTGTCCTCGGCACCATAGCTCTGGGAATCAGTGGAGCGGAGGCTTCCCCCAGCTACCCTCGACCAGACACGCGTGGTCAGACTTTGAAGATTCGCAACACCGAAACGACGGAAACAAACTGTAATGGGCGCAGTGTCTCTATGTCGTCTGATCATTCCATCAGCCCTTTTGGTGGCCTGCAATCCAACCTTTTGGATTTAGCTACAAACGTGCATAAGGAGAATGTTTTGGTTTTTACCCTTGGAACTACTGTTTAACTCCTGGTCATCCTGGCAACCTAAACAGAAGTATGTCATCAGAGAGGGGTGTGAGTGAAGGCTCGAACAAACAGAACAGTTCACTAGACCACCCAAGCCCACCGCATCCCCCTACCAATGCTGCCAATGAGTGCTCTCCATCCACGATCATTATCCCCGATAATGCTGCTAACTACTACTGCACTAATGTGTGAACAACCAGAGCCAAGCATGGACCAAAGAGTGGCCACCGAAAAAAATGATCCTCTGCCTGAAACAAATCAAAAGGGCCGACAAACTCCTACAACCAAACTAAGACTGAGTTGCAAAAGCAAAGCAAATCTGGAAACAGAATTGTGATTCAAGATTGAGCATGCAAAACAGTGGGTGCACGAACAGCTAACTAAAACAGCAGCAGCAAGCTGCACAACTGTCTCTAGGACATCACAGAAATAGAATCCATAATGTCCAACCACGAAAAGTGGAACCATGTCTTTGGCCGCACAATACATCACAACCCAAGGCCTTTAGAAGCAGAATTGACCTCTACATCAATAATGCTTGAACAGAGGACCCACAGCCTCACAATCCACCAAGACGAATGAGCCAAGTCCAATAGAAAGGAATGTGGCAAACCCCATGTGTAAAGAAGAAGAATCTTTGTTCAACATTTCGCACAATGACGACCAAATCGACAAAAGAAGCAACAAGTGCACGTGTGAACCAGATAACCAAGAAATACATCCCGCCAACAATGCTCGATTTACAATACTGATTGTTTGCGGCTTCAACAATTGCATTAGCTCCCTTACTACAGCTATACGAGTCCTGCGGTGAAGCCATAAAAGATCAAGCCACCTTACTCGCGCTTATCCACACTAAGCAGATACACATGGAAACATTTATAAATAACTTTCAAACACGACCAGATATAGAGGCCGAAACATGTATGAGATGCCGTAGCACCTTTTTGACATTGCCAGAACGGACCATCTGGACAAAGCGTCACTTACATCAGCTTTGATGGATCTTCTGAAAGAGACACCAAGAAAAGCCTGAATGGAAATGTTACTCACAAGACTTCTCCGATACCACCGCAAGGACAAAACAGACCAGCCTCTAAGAAACACAAGGCCACCATTTACCCTACTCCCAATAAAAACGACCCAACACCTACTACAAACATCGACTTAACAAAACCAACACTATCATCGGCCAAAACCCAACCAAAGCAAAACAAACCCCTTTCTCAATCATTGAACCCACAAATACAAAAACAGAAGGAGAAGGCGGTCTTGAGTAAGAAGAAACTCAATACGAAAGAGAAAAACCAACCAGCGCGACCCAAAAACAACGCCAATGGTTCCTGTGCATTCCTGCAAAATCTACAACTTCCTCCAAACAGGGCCAAACAACCCACCAAACCTGTAATCAAGCAGGCAGACAAATCACAAGCGAAGCATTCTACAAAACACCTCGTCGAAGACAAAGACGACTTGACAAAAGAAGAGAGGGACCAACGTGCCATCTTACTAAACCTATCAGTGTATTCTGTAGGAAATGAGCCCGAAGGAGAAATAAGAGGGACAAATCAAGCAGCCAGAGTGGATGGACAGCTGACTAGAACCCATCACGATTCAAACCAAAATCGAAGATTCTACTTTCCTTGTCATCTGATTTGACCTGCAAAAAAATCTCCAATACAGAGCTGGATAACACAAATCTAATGACAGACTAGAACTAATACCCTCTCAAATATGACCCCTTGTTTGTCTCACGCGATCGCCATTTTTACACGTTGGAGCAAAAAAGAGACCTCGCCATTTAGAGGCACCCAACAATTCCAAGAAACCCTTTTATGCCCAATGTACCAATAACTCCTGGAGGCGCAGTGAGACTAAAGTGATTGCCATTGAAAGCCTGACAAAGGAGAATGAAGACCTCACTCTAAACAGAACAAACGTCCTGAGATTACTACATGCCATTCCAGACCTACAACACATCAACTCCAAAGACATCAGAACAGTTGAATTCTTATCTGAAGCAAGAATGGATTAGGTGTCCATACAACTCACCTCAAATATAACACATCAACTGTTTTGGACAAATATGCCTTCCAACAGATGGGACTCGACAGAACTGAAATATGGTAGGACACCTCCACACCACAAGAGATCTTTAATAAAAATTGACACCCAAACCATACAGATACATCATGGATCAAACAAACAACCGTCCCCTGTCTGCTAAAGATTCTGGAAAAAGGAGCCTACCTACAGGTTGAAAAATGTATTGAAAACAACCACCTCCTTGGGCTTCGCCAGTCTAGCTTCTGCCCCCGACACGGTACCGAGATGGCACTACTTGACCTAAAAAAACAAATAGATGACCTAAGAGACACGGGCAAACCAGCTCTCCTCCTGCTTCTAGACCTCTATGCGGTCTTCGACCTGGTCGAGCACAAAACGCTATGCCACCATCTCACAACCTCAGCCCACTTCTCAACCAAGGTGTGTGACTGGATCTCCTCGTTCCTTCAGGAGAGGGTAATGAAGGTCTTCTCCGACTCCGCCAACGCAACACCCAGCCCCATCAAATGCAGAGTCCCGCAGGGCTCCTGCATAGCCCCCACACTCTACAATCTCTTCACGAGACCTCTCTTCAGGATACTTGACTCCCTGGGCATCTCATATACAAACTATGCAGATGATACACAGGTTCTCATCCCCCTGTCAGGTGACTACACCAAGGACCTGGACACACTCAACAGCATATACGCCACCATTTATTCTTGGATGGCTTAGAATTGGCTTTGTCTAAACAGTGATAAGACTGAACTCTTGCTTGTCGGCTCCCCATCCACTTTGGGCAAACTTGATACCAAATATCAATCCTTCACCGTAGACAATATTCCCATCAAAGTCTCTCAAACTATCAAAACACTGGGTGTGTATCTCGAGCCCAGCCTCACTATGGACAGACAGGTAAATGCCATCGCCTCATCCGCAGCATATCACTCCAAACTCATCAATGCCATCAGGCCCTTCCTATCACGCCAAAACTGTGTCTCAATTGCCAGAGCGATCATCGGCTCCTGACTGGATTATTGCAATGCTCTGTTCATTGGAACCTCCCAAAAAAACCTCGCCAAACTCCAGATTGCCCAAAATAATGCCTTAAGAGCTGCAAGAGGCACCTCTCGCAAGGAACACATCTCAGGGATCATAAGGCAGGTACACTGGCTTCCCATCAAGGAAAGGGTGGTCTTCAAAACCCTGGCCCTTACACATAAGTGTCTTCACGACCTAGCCCCTCCCTATGTGACTCAAAGGATAACTAGACAAACAGTCGCCAGACCTTCAAGGGCAGCCTATGCCAACCGCATCACTGTCCCGCACACACGCAGGGTGCGCGCAGGAGGCACCAGCTTCTCTACTATGGCGGCAACCTTATGGAACAACCTCCCAGCTCAGATTAGATCAATCCACTCACACACGGCCTTCCGCAAGGCCTTAAAAACCAACCTCTTCATCTAAAGACCCCGTCATTCTAGGTATTTATTTCTACTGTATCACCTTGTATAGAAGATTATCTGTGTTGCCACCTGTTACCTAGACTAAATTATTAGTAACCAAATGTAACATCCTATGTGTATCCTCTGTAACCGTGCAAATGCACCTAAGCAAATGTATTTAAATATACCTTTGGGGCCGCTTACTGTAACCCTCAAGCAAGCCTTCTTATAATTTCCTTCTAGCGCCTCGTTGCCTGTGGGCTGTAGTGCACTCTACAAATGCTAAAATAAATTAAATAAATAACAAGAAAATACCCCAAAACATTTTCAGACAGAGGACACATTACCGGACCTGCGTAAAATTAAAGTAAAATCTGGTACCATCGCTTTTACAAAACTAAGCGGTGTGGAACTAAAAGACAACACACTCAGAAAGCAAACTAAAGCAGACCTGATATCACAATTTCCACAAGGAGGCCCAATGAAATCATAACACATGGGCCGTCAACAAAGCACCATGGACAATGTACTCATGGAATACACGAGGGTCCGGACACTTGTTCAACCAGGATAATCACGATCTGAAGAAATAGGATATTCTGTGGTTCCAGGAAACATGGATTTCTAAAGAACCCACTAGCGAAGGTTTTGCCTCGTACATGAATCCAGGCATACCCAGAGATAAAGGTCGACCCTCTGCTGGTATTAATAAACGGCCACACAAAGGCGACATCCTGGTATCACCCACTTGGTCCAAGGGAAACTCAAAGGCACACTTGGACTACATCTTCATGCCCAGCAACATAAGTGCTGCAATTGATTCATTATCTATTGTTGCAACAGACAGGATTGATCACCACCAATTTTAGATGACATGGAGATCCAAACAATCGAGAGCTCCAGCATTCCTCCTTCAGGATTTGGAACTCATCCATGGCAATACATGACTGTGAATTACTAATATTCAATCAAACCAGTTAAAGCAAACATTCATTAACAATAAGACGAAGGAGGTCCACAAAATAGAATAAGACTGGCTCCTGCAGCCCTTACGACAACCTTTCAAGCAAAAGAACGGCACAAAATGATCGCACACCCACAGCAAAGAAATTGCTACCAGGAAAAAAGATCTAAGAAGCAAACTCAAGAAGGCGAAACATTTACCGCCTGATCAGCGAAGGGTCTTCATCAAATCCTGCAAGCAATCCTACAAAAATTGCAGCCACAGTAATCGGAGTACACAAACACAGAACGATGCAGAGCAAATGCTTAGAGTATTATCGAGCCGAAACACAAGAGACTTATGGAAGATCCTAAACGGCCAAGACACCCAGCCAGACCTGTTAGCAGCAAATGTCACTGAATCGGCCTGTGGCAACCATTTTACACATCTGTACGTCAGCAAACCACATGTACAACCCATTGAAGGCACTGAACTAACATACTGTATAAAATGGGATCTCGGGCTGGACCACGATCAACTACTATCGCACATAAAACACCTCAATCCTTCCCAAGCTCTGGGCCTCAACGGTCTTAGCAATCAAATGTTAAAATCAAACCGGGAAGCCTGGGCTGATTTTTGCTTCCACCTTTGTGCGCTAGTCATGGTCTACAAACAAATACCAACATCCTGGACAATGGCCACTCTAATACCCATCTACAAAAAAGGTGATAGGACCGTACCTAGTAATTATCAGCCCATAGCACTTTTGGACCCGCTCAGCAAAGTGTTTGCATCCTTCCTCCTGCAGCGTCTGTCCAAGTGGGCAATAAAGAATAGAAGAGACCCCAGACAAACTGAATTTACACAAGGAGTAGAAACGATTCTAAATCTACCTATGCAGGATGCCATTAAGAACAAAACTCAAACTGTGGCGGTCTTTACAGACTTTAAATTAGCATTAGACAGCATCAATAGGACAAAACTCTGGCAAAAACTAGCAAGGTGGAAATGCCCATCAGAAATGCTAGACTCCATCAAGGCCTTATACTCAAATACAACATAGTAAGACTAGCATGAGGAGGCAATTTATTTGTGGAATGGCCTAAAACAAGGCTGTCCCTTGGCTGCATCTCTATACAACCTTTACAACTCAGACATCAAACCTCCACAGAACCTGTCTACAGCAAATCCCCCAATATTAAATGGAACGCCAGGGCTGTATTTAATGTACGCGGACAATCTAGTCTTCCAGGACACAACTCAAATTGGGTTGCAAAAAAGCCTTTCGGCGCTCGAGAGTTATGTAGCAGAAAACGACCTCGAGATCAACACATCAAAATCATATTATATGTCCTTAACATAAAAATAAAAAAAAAATATTTTTATATTTTAAAAAACGAGAAGTTAAACTCCTTAAGTATCTTGGAGTATGGCTTAATCAAAGCAAAAGCGAAACGGAATGGGCAGACCACCTTCGAACAAAAACAGAAGCCCTTCCTCGACATGGAGCAATCCTCCACAGTAAGTACGGGAAATTCTCGATAAAACCAGCTATCGCAGTCTACAGACTGAAAGTAGTAGCAATCCTTACCTACGGAGCAGAATCTATGCTAAATCTACACTGGAATATATGGGATCTACTAGAAGCAACATTCTGGAGGAAGGGAATAGTTTCTTACCTGTAACTCCATTTCTCCAGCATTGGTATCTTTCATGGATTCACATGCTTAGAATATTCCCCGTCGTCAGACTGGGACCCCTCGGTACACATATATAGCCTTTTCCTATAGGAAAACTTCCGACACTTTTGTGTCCTATCTACGTCCTTTTAGGACCCGCCTACGCATGCTCCGCAGGCCGTCCCAGTATAAGAGGCCCGCCCCCGCAGTTCCCCTTCAGATTTCGGCCCCTCCAAAGTAGGAAGGGTTAAACTTATCCATCACATACATTGCAGTCCCGGGCAGGCTTGGCGGGCGCATTTGAATCCATGAAAGATACCAATGCTGGAGAAATGGAGTTACAGGTAAGAAACTATTCCCTTCTCCAGCATTGGATCTTTCATGGATTCACATGCTTAGAATAGATTGTATAGCAGTAACACTTGAGACGGTGGTGAGAATGCAATGTAACGTACCCTCACCCTACTACTCAACACATATGCGCAGCAGTAATAAGTTTACTCATATAACCTTTCCCACCGAAAGTATACTGTCATCAAAGGTAGAAAACACACTCTCCACAACGTGGAGCTTACCTTACTGAAACAGATGGCGCAGGACAGCTCTTCCCATCTGCGCCTCATCCGCATGCTGCCTGGCAAGGCAGTAGTGGCGGGTAAACGTGTGGGGCACGGACCATGCCGCAGCTTGGCATATGACCGTCAGCGGAATTCCGACCCATAACGCTGTTGAGGATGACATCAACCTTGTAGAATGGGCTCTTGGATGTCTTTGCAGTGGCCTTCCGGCCTTAGAGTGACAAAAAGCAATCGTCGACGAGACCCATCTGGCCAATCCCTGTTTCGAGATTGCTTTACCTCTCGTCGACGGACCATATGCGACGAACAGTTGCCGGGTAGCCCTGATGTCTTGTGTGCGATGTAGGTAGAATTTCAGAGCCCTCTTAACGTCCAGGGTATGAAGAGTTTTTTCTGCTGCCGACGATGGAGTGGCGAAGAAAGTAGGCAGAACCACGGATGAGTGTTTGTGATATATACCGTCGGAACCTTAGGTACGAACGTAGGGTTAGTCGCCAGGACTACCTTGTCCTTAAAGAATCTTAGGTAGGGCGGGTCCACGACCAGCGCTTGTAGTTCCGAGATATGTCTGGCTGATGTGATAGCTATCAGGAATGCCAACTTCCACGAAATGAATTTCATGTCGGACGTGGCCATAGGCTCGAAAGGCGGTTTCATCAAACCTGACAACACTGTGTTGAGGCTCCACGCCGGGGGAAAACGTTTCACCGGGGGAAAAGCTCGAAATAAACCCCGCATGAAGTGTTTCACCAGTCTGTCACTGAATAGAGGAGGCGATTGCCTCTTCCTTGTGAACCTCGAGATGGCTGCCAGGTGTATCTTTATCGATGAGGGGGACAATCCCTTTTTTGCTAAGAGGAGCAGGTAAGGTAGAACTTGTTCCGGCGTCACCGACAATGGTTGTAGGTCCCGCTGTCTTCTACACCATTCACAGAATCTCCGCCACTTATAGGAGTAGGATTTGTTAGTGGAAGGGGCTCTAGCCGCCTGCAGAATTTCTTGGCACTCCTCTGAAATGTCTAAAGCCCCGAATTCCGAGAAGTCAGGACGTAAGGTTGAGACTGTCCGGGTCGTGATGCCACACTGTGCCTCTGTCCCGGGATAGGAGGACACTTTTGTGTCCTATCTACGTCCTTTTAGGACCCGCCTACGCGTTTTCGGAAACGCTATGGGATGTTCCAGCGATAGATGGAGGAGGTCTGAGAACCACGGTTGCCTCGGCCAGTATGGTGTCACTAGAATCACCCGGCAATGGTATCTGCGTATCCACTGTATTGTTTTCCGTATGAGGGGAAACGGGGAAAAAGCATAGAGGAACATGTCCGCCCATGGGAAGGAGAACGCCTCCCCCACCGAACCCTCTTGGGGCCACCTTCTTGCAAATTTCTCGCATTTCTTGTTTTCTTTGGTCGCGAAGGCGTCCAGAGGGGGGTGGCCCCATTTCTCGAACACTTTCTTCAAGTGACCCATGTCCATTTCCCCCTCGTGTATCTGGGCCATGTTTCTGCTCAGGGAGTCGGCTTGGCAGTTCCTCACTCCTGGAGGTGATGAGCCACGAGGGAGATTTCGTGCTTCGATGCCCAATGCCATGTTTTCTGGGCTTCTATGGAGAGAGTCCTTGATCGTGTCCCACCTTGTTTCCTCAGATAAAACATGGCTGTTGTATTGTCGGTCAGTATTCACACTCGCGACCTCTTGATGTGTGGTAGGAACGCCTTCAAGGCCCATCGTACCGCTCTGAGTTCCAGTACGTTTATGTGTAGGAGTGACTCCGTTGGAGACCAGCGACCTTGCGTTTGGCGAGCACCCATGTGCGCTCCCCATCCGGTTAGGGACGCATCCGTAACTATGGTGCTCTGGAACTCCGGCTCCTGTAGGGGCACACCTTTGTTCAGATTGTGGGAACTCTGCCACCACTGAAGGGTCCGAAGTAGCTTGTCGTCGTCGACGGTTATCCTGTCCGACCACGATCCCTGAGCCTGTGTCCATCGCTCTGCGAGGAATTCTTGGACTGGCCTCATGAAAAGTCGACAGTTTCTCACCAGATGGATGCAGGATGCCATGGCCCCTAGGACCGAAACATACTTTCTCACTGAGATCCTGGTGTTTCGCCGTAGCCGGGCCGCCTTTTGAATGAGTCTCGAGGTCCTGTCGAGAGAAGGTTTCACCAGCCCTAGCTGAGTCTCGAACTGTGCCCCCAAGAATACCAGCGTTCTCGATGGCCGCAGAGAGGATTTCTCGAAGTTTATGGCGAATCCTAGCCATTGTAGAAGCTGCATGGTGGCTTGTAGACTTGTGTTGGTCGACGCTGGGGAGGATCCCCTTACCAGCCAGTCGTCGAGGTATGGGTATACATGGTGGCTTTGCTTCCTTAGCCAGGCAGCTACTGGAGCCATGCATTTTGTGAACGTTCTGGGGGAGGTTTTGAGCCCGAAAGGAAGAACCGTGAATTGGTGGTGGGTTCGCCCTATTACAAAACGTAGGAATTTCCTGTGTTTCCGACACATTGGAATATGGAAATACGCGTCCTGTAAATCCAGGGACGACAGGAAATCTCCCTTTTGAACTGAGCGGATCACTTCCTGCAGAGTGAGCATCTTGAATTTCAGGCTCTTTAAGGACTTGTTGAGATCGCGTAAGTCTAGAATGGGACGCCATTTGCCGTTCGGCTTTTTTACGACGAAGTATCTTGAGTAGACTCCTTGGCCTCTCTGTGATGTTGGAACTAATTCCATCACTCCCTTCGCTAACATGAGTGTAACCTCTTGTTGCAGTGCCTTCATATGGGACTGAGCGGTGAACGCAGGTGGAATTTGCGGAGGGCTGTGTTTGAATTGAAGAGAGTGTCTGTGTCTTATAGTGTCTAACACCCATTGGTCCGTCGTTATCCTTTCCCATTCGTCGACATACGCTGAAACTCTTCCCCCCAGAACGGGTTGTGGAACGTCCTGCTGATCTTTAGTTTGCTTGTCTCTCGCCGACGATGGGTATGATGGTCGTTTTCTGGAAGACTGGAAGTTTCGTCGACGGTTAGCCGATTGTGAGGCACGTCGGTACCCCTGGGAGGGGTAAGCCGATCTGGCAAAGGATCTGTCTCCAGAAGAGAATCTTGAATTTCCTGAAGCCCCTCTGGGGCGAAAGGACTTGTAGCAACTGCCACTCTGGAGGGCACCCAAAGAATGTGCCGTGTCCGAATCTTCTTTCATCCCTTTTAGGGCCTCGTCCACCTTCTCACCAAAGAGAAGGTCTCCCTCAAAGGGCATATCTAAGACCTTGTATTGTACCTCTGGCCTGAAGTAGGTACACTTCAGCCATGACTGTCGACGTAATACGACCCCATTATTGACTTGCTTGAAGCCAGACTCATCAAGATCCACCGCGATGTTTATTGCGTGATGTGAGGCTTCCTCACCCTCTCGGACCAGTAGCATCGCCGCCTTCCTCTGTTCTTCTGGAAGATGATCAAGCAGCGGAGCCAGCCTGTGCCACATCTCCCTATCGTATCTGGCCACAATTGCCAGAGAGTTTGCGGCCTTTACTGTGGTCGCTCCCACGGAGAGCACTTTCTTGCCAAAGGCATCTTGGCGTCTCGCTTCATTCTCGGGTGGAGTCGTGCACTTGTGCTGTGCCTTTGCCTTCCTCGCTGCCGCCGCCGACACCACCGAGTCTGGTGTTGGTTGAGAGGATAAACACTTGGGTGTAGACTCTGGAGCCTTAAACTTTTTTTCTATGCATCCTTTCACTGCTGGTTCTGAGAATGGGTGTCTCATTGTCTGCAACCCTTCTTTCCATACATGGTCAAGTATCGGTATCGAGAACACCGACCTCCTTCTCTTGCCCATGTGGTCGAACAAAAAACAGTCCTTTTTCTTTTCTTCCTGGGACAGACCAAATTCTTTGCATGCCTTCTCCATCATCGAATGGAATGACGCAATGTCGTCCGGAGGGGACGGGTGAGCTGGGCTTCTGGGGTTTTCTAACTCCGCCTCTGACTCCCAGGTAGGATCCCTGGAGGGGGATAAAGAGACCTCTGACATGGCTCCCCTGTGCGACTCCGAAACTGGCAGCTCACCTTCCTCCTGCGCCAGTGTTGAGATTGGCGTGCGTGGGTGCGGCGGTTGACGGGACGGGCCCGGCTCGTCGACGGGTGACTGTGGCAGGCCGACCTGGGGAAGTCGCTGGTCCAACGACCGTAGCAAGGACTGAAGCGAGGACAGAATATCCAACGACAAAACCGATTGAGGATTGAGGAGAGGGGCAGGTACCGGTGTAACGGATGCCCTCGTCGACGACTTGGCAGCCGCTCGTAGCCCTAGGTCTGCTGGGCCAGCCACTCTCTCGCTCTCGTCCTCCGAGGACAGCAACATAGCTTGCTCTTGTAGCAAAGCCTCTGGGGGGGTAGGGTCGAGGCCTACAGGCCTCCTGTAGGCCTCCTTAGGACCCCCGTCGACGAGGCTCTCGTCGACGCCATTGTCGACGGGGCGCAGGATGCCCCTTGCGCTAGTGGCGGGAAGGCGGCCGGTGACTGGATCGCCGTCGACGACGTAGGCTTCGCAGGTGGTTTTGGCGGTCCCGCCTTCTCCACACTGTGCCCGCTTTTACTCGACTCTCGACTCGTGGTCGATCTGTGATGATCGCCAGAGGAGGATTTCCTTTCCTTCTCATGCTTTTTTGATGAGGAGGATTTCTTTGACGAGGAGTCTGTAGTGGAGTGAGTTCCAGACGACTCCTTTTCCGACGATCTAGATTTCTTCGCCGGTGGTTCCGACGAGGCCACGCGGCGTGATGTTTTCGCCGACTGTGTGGAGCCTACCTCCGAGGGGGGTATGCCCCCGCACCCTCATTCAGCCATGCCACCAGGCGTCGGTTCCGGTCTTTGAGGGTTTTTTGAGAAAACCCCTTGCATATGTCGCAGGCATCCGCCGAATGGTGAGGGTGGAGGCAATATATACAATCCAAATGTCCGTCCCCCTCGTAAACCTTTTTCAAGCCGCATGTCGCGCATGGACGGAACAGCGCTTTTCCTGATACAGAGGACATATCGTAATCGAAATCCAATAAGGCAACCTAGTACAAAATAGCAAGACAACACGAGGAGATCCCACTACTTTGGAGACGGTTGAAATCTGAAGGGGAACCGCGGGGGCGGGCCTCTTATAATGGGACGGCCTGCGGCGCATGCGTAGGCGGGTCCTAAAAGGACGTAGATAGGACACAAAAGTGTCGGAAGTTTTCCTATAGGAA
Organism: Ambystoma mexicanum; assembly: GCF_040938575.1. NCBI lineage: Eukaryota > Metazoa > Chordata > Amphibia > Caudata > Ambystomatidae > Ambystoma > Ambystoma mexicanum. The sequence goes on from NC_090925.1 coordinate 385,981,137, forward strand.
AAGGCTATATATGTGTACCGAGGGGTCCCAGTCTGACGAGGGGGAATATTCTAAGCATGTGAATCCATGAAAGATCCAATGCTGGAGAAAATTCGAGCTTTACCAAAATCACTACTGATCCCTCGTATTCGTTTCAAACTCGCTTTACAATAATTAATATCGATTGTAACTTGGAAATCCCAGGACCTCTACAGGAAATTACTTCTGAATGAAACAACACCATCAAAAGTGATCCTAAGAGACAGACCAACTTCATCTCATAACTCCTTACTGAAATTATGGAAGGAAGGCTGTAATCAAATCCTGGAAGGCCTGGACTGCTCACGGGAACTACTTATCCAACACCCATTGGAAGTCAAAAGAAAAATCCAAAGATCCGACTGGATCCATACAATGGAGAAAAAGTCTGTATGTACGCTCGCAGGAAATATTGTAAATCTGTATAAACCGTATCAACCTGACAGGACTCTAAACCAATCTTGCCTTCTTAATGTACTGCTGCTCATTTTTTTGATCTTTTCTTTTTATTTTTCTCTCTTCTTACTCTCATCTTTCTTGTTTTTATCATTAAATGTAAGATTGATTTCATCAAATGAAAAAAGTTTAACTAAAACTTTATTCTTTAATTTAAAATATTAAAAAAATTAGACAAGATTGCATGGAGACTCCTGCAAGAACACCAAACCAATTGGTGCTACCAAACAGAACAATAACAGAATGGCAATGCACTCCCATCATAGGACACTGTGTGCTATATAAGCTGGTATAGCCTGCAGACAAATATTATCCACATTGGTCGAAGTGGGCGGGAGCGGTGCTCCTCTACTTCTTTTAATTCAGTTTTACAGTTCCTATATTTTATTTTAAAAAGAAACCGTTCCGGAACGGTTTCTTTTTAAAATAAACGTCTAGGAAGAAGTTGAAACTTCCACTTTCAGTGCACTGCATAGGACGTTTCCTTAAAGAGCAGGCACATCTGTTTTGGGGGTTTTATTGTGCGTGGGAGGGGGCGCAGCGATGGTGTCTGTGGGGAGCGTTGCAGGCCAGTAGGGAACAATGTTCCACTACTTCTTTTCATACACTTCGACCACTGATTATCCAACAAGCCATGCTGTAAGGCTAAGGGTGACGAGCGATCCGACAGTTAAATCATTCAGATTCATGTACTATTCACAGGTCAAGGCACAACCATGTTAATTTCAAAAGTGGGTCACATTAGCTTTATATACCTTGACCTTGTGCTGTATCAGATGTTATGGGCCTGTAAACCTTGTTAAATGTCCTTGCTGAGTGCCTTTAACTATGTGTTTAGAGCCAGCCCTTTGCTACCCTTTACGCATCTTCTGCTTCCCCTGCGGCCTATAGTCGGGGTGGGGACCCCTAACAAATTAACAGCCTGAGGGAGGAGGGCTGAACCGGCTGTTATGGGTCAACAACCGTATTAGGGCTCCCAGGATAAGCGGAGGGTGCGTAACAAGTCCTGTAATGATTTAATATATAATCCCTCCAAAATGGCCGATCTGCAACTGTAAGGTGCTCCTCAACCGTGTTGCCAGCCAGCCTCTGCAAGGCTACCTAGTATTGTCTGGAGCCATCCTATTTACTGTGTGCCGATTCGCCGGCAGGCAATAAGCCGGCCGGACTCCTAAGGTACAACTTCCAAAGCTCTTCCTGTCCTGAGCCTGTCCAGAGATGCCAGTCGCCGGAGCAAGACACTCTGCCTATCTCCCACCCTGACTTCCAAGCCCATGGACATTTCCTTAAAAACGTGCGCGCACCGCTGATCACCATCCTATGAACATTGCCATGCAGACGAGTAAGCACTACCTTTACATGACTGTGTTGAACCACGCCATCCTCGCGACATGGTTAGCGTTTGAACTGAAACAATATTATCACGTCTCAATACTGTTGTATTAATGTGATCTTTGTCATTAGCCTGTCTACATGGTGACTCACGTATGCCAATACCGGTCTCTACTTTCACCCTACGCGTGTCGCGGCCATCGCCAACACTAAATTCTGCTGATTACTCCTGTCGTGTCCACGCAATATTCCTGATAATGCCAGTATTTATGCTCGATTCCGGTTGTGACTTCACTTGTATACCACGCTTTGCATATTGCAACAACTGTATTCAAATCTGACTTTTATTGTGCCTATTGTTTTTGTATTGTGCACAATGCTATTCGCCAACTTAGCCCATTGAGAACATTGAGTTCAATTCTGAGCTGTAGCCCATGCCAATGTTAGACCTGCTCCTCTCTGTGGTGTTAGCCAGTCTGAATTTCTGCACCGCCAAATTATTGTGTCCCACCAAACTAGAGCAGCTTCACTAGTGCATCAATCCAGCCCTTTCAATAACTAGCTATAGCGCACTCTCTATAATATTTGCCATGCTTTCATGTTAGTTAAACCGTATCTCAGTAACAAAACAGAACAGACATTGTTTGCTGCATAGAAATTGCATTTACTGACTACTATGAATGTTTTCTTCTTTCATACCTCAATGCAGTAAGTTACCCAAACATATCAATTACTCTGTCTCTTACTATTACGTTGTCCCATACCTCTACCCACATTTCGCCCCAATGAGAACTCACGCCAATTCCAGTGCTGTTGCACCCCCACCTAATATGAAGGACCCCTGTAGAAATAGACCAGACAAAACTTACCCCAGAGAGAATACTCCAGTATATACTGTATTAACCATACTCAACTACTCTCCTACTGCAGAATCACATGCATCACCAGGCTCTCATCAGTACCAATAACATGAGCACACACAATATGATGCCCTACTACCAAGACACCAATACCACCAACAATACAATATGTTCTAAGAAAACGTTCACCCATCTAGGCGCTGGCCTAGCCTGGCTACTCTGCCCTAAACATCACCCTCTACAATGCCCCACGCCTTTCCTCCCTAAAACACTAGCTTTTCCAGCCCTACTGTACAATACTATCCAAACCACTCCTCTGCTAGGCAGAGCGCGCCATGCTCGCCTCTCAAGAACATTTCAGACTGCTGCCACCCTGAAAACCACCCTAGCAGCCAATAGAATAGCAAGACTCAGCTTGCACGGGCCATTTACATCCAACCACCAAGAATCAGAACACCCCCATGCTTACCAATAACTCAGCAATACACAAACCCCCTGTAACACAGAACATCTCTCCCACTAACGTCCCACTAAATAACACCTCGCAAATAACACCTTGCACCACCCCAGCTGTACCACAGACATGGTCTATCCAAACCCCCTACTCTCACACAACTAAAGATTCACTGAAGGGAGCCCTACTGAATGTAAGATCGCTTGGCGCGCATGCCATTGACGTACAAGACCTTATTCTAGAACTCAACTTAGATTTTCTAGTACTTACAGAAACATGGTTACACCCGGCTTCAGGCCCACTGCTCACACTAGCCATCCCACCAGAATACAGCCTACTCAGAGCAGATGGTCTTGATGCTGCTGGTGGAGGAGTGGCCATTATCTTTAAAACCATCCTCCATTTCAGAGAATGCAAAAAGGAAACCCTACCAGGATATGAACTCCGATCCCTGAAACTAGCCACTGACCCTAAATCCACTATTATCTTTCTATTAGTTTATATATTTCCCAGCTCTACCTATAACCCTGACATCGGCTTACCGCTACTCATCACCCCTATCCTCAAACCCCAAACTAAATTTATCCTGAGGAGACATCAATCTAGGTTAAAACGACCCGACAGACAACAAAGCCACAGCATTCCACAATGCATTCCTTCAAATGCAATTCACACAAATTATGAATGCCCCTACCTATTCAAAAGGCAGAATCCTTGATTGGATACTCACCTTGAACACTGTAGTCACTATAGAAGGCATTCTGAAGATTCCCTGGACTGACCATTGTCCAATCAAATTTAATCTAATCACAGCCACTGAACCAACAGTAAACAAAACCCAGCCCACATTTATCCTGGTGAGAAATACACGGAAACTCACTTCTGAAATCGTGACGTCTTTAGTAACTAAATTACTCAAATAAGAACCACGAATTAATGCCAATCCAGATAGCATCTCCTTACACTACCACCTCTGCCTGAAAATGGCCAGAACCAGAGTTGCCCCTCTCAAACCTAAGATTCCCAAGACCAAACGTAGCGCACCCTGGTTCAACAACAAACTCATTGAACTCAGAAGGAAAAAAAAGAACTCTAGAACACCCATCTAGAAAAAAACACTACAATAGAGCTCCAACAAGAACTCCATCGACTCTCCAAAATAGAATAATCGCCCACAAAGCCAACTCACTAAACCTACGCATTACCAATGCTGCATCAAGCATGAGAGAACTATTTTCTATCAGAGAACTCGTATCTCCCATCCCTCCTCCAGCATAGTCTCAGCTAGCAAAGCGTGGTGCACCACCATTAAAGAAGCACTGACCTTCAAAGTAAATACTCTACAAAACAATATAACTCGACAAAGAACACTCCTAGCACACTCCACTAACCACCCCCTCCCATTAGTCACAGAACCCACAGCAAACGTGCCCGAGTTCCACTTTACCCCAGTTACTAATGACCAGGTACTCAAAACGATAGCCTCTCTTAAACCTTCTAATTGCAAAGGAGACACCTTCCTAGCCAAAATAGTTAAAGATTCCGCTCCTACATTAGCTCCTTTCATCACAAAGTTTAATACCTCCTTTAGTGCCAACGAAATTCCAGCAGCCATAAAAGAAGCGTGGGTCACACCCCTTCTCAAAAAGCCTACACTAGATCCCAGCACTCCTTCAAGGATCTTGCCTTTCCCCCACTCTCTACAATACGTACACTAAATTACTCTTTGCCGCACTCGATGGAATGGGAGTAATTTACACTAACTTCGCAGACGACACACAAATCCTCAGGTAACCTAGAACAGGACACTATATGTCTCAATAAAATGTACTCTCTTATCCAAACATGAATGGCAAACAGCCTCTGTTTAAATGGAGAGAAAACAGATCCTCATACTAGGCGCCCCTGCACGTCTAAAAAACTCCACCCAGAATACACCTCCATCGTCATATATGGCACCCCAATCACCATATCGCACAAAATCAAAACTCTAGGGGTATACCTGGACTCCAGCCTCACCATGGATAATCACATTAGATACAGCCAAACTGATTCCACTAAGCAGACCTCTACTCACTCAAACACTATCACCCTCGCCAGAGCCCTCATCTTAACGAAGATGGACTACAGCAACATCCTCCTACTAGGCACTTTGAAAAAAAAAAGAAAAACAAAATTGCAATTATTACAAAATAAAGCACTCAGAGCAGCACTGGGCATAAACGGGAGGGAACGGGAGGGAACACATATCACAGTGTAGAGGAGGAGCCACGTACCCCCACTCCAACTGCCCCACCTACATTACCTGAAAAGTATGAACCAAAGTATGTGACGTAGACTGAACAGTTAAGCCAGCAAAGAGAAGAGCGTGGACTCTGCAGTACCCATAAGAATACCTATACCTCAGAGAATATGGGAAGTAAAGTACCCATTGAGGAAACCATACTTGCATCCAAGACAATATGATGGCCATTTGAACGGAATTCCTGAAGAAGCAGAGAAATGAAATGCCAAAGATGAATGGTGACGTCATACAAAATTCATCGACACCCATATAGAAGGATAACCGGACCAGAGAGGTAGACTATTCATAAAGCACAAAGAGGTGCCAAGAATAAGTGACATCTTGGGATCAGGATAAAGAGACTTATGCCACAGACCTGATGAAGATACTTATTTTAAACGTGTACAGATGCAATGAAATGCAAGCAGCAAAGCAATCATGAAGCTAGGCACATGCTTTTAAATAGATTAGACCGCGGCAAGCGCCAACAATATACACATATATACCTCTATAGATACATGTGGACAAATAAAGGATGAAAGTTTCCACTGCGTATAAAGCAGTACTGAACAAAGCAAGGCGGCCTCATTTCAGTGTCGCAGTTGAGAAAAACAATTGAATTAAACAGAATAAAAGTTCAGCTAAGGAGTTCACTGAGCCAAGAAAGCCAAGGTCTTATCAAACTGGAATTGGCTGACATTGGATACAATTAACATTAAATAACAGAAGCTCCTGTTCAGAGAGGTCAAGCAAAAACAAAGACGTCAGAGTACTATTGAAAATTAAATCAAATACACGAAAAAGGCTCAATTTCAGTGTGTCCAGTCATATAATAGAAGGAAGTTGGTCGAGCAAGATGATCACACCTATGCATGGAAGACGGCTAGTGCCCATAGACATAAAAAATTCTCAGAGACCAGTACAGACTCAAGGCCAACTTCAAAGCACTAATTGACACTAGACCATTGAGGAGATGATGGATGATATTTTAATTGGTGGGAAGCTGGTGCTATAACGAGGTCACCCGTACCTGGTTGTTCAGTCTGCGTGCTGCTTAAGTAGGTGGAAAAGTACTGACGGGGGTTAGAAGCCAACCAATTGTAGGGGACCACGTAGTAGGGGGTCCTATAGCGTGTGTAGCCAATGGGACGTTGTACATGTAGTGGCCATTTTTAGGGGAGGGCTTAGTTGCCCCTCCTGATGTTAACTATCCAATTACCTCTTTCCGTTATTCTATACAGCTATGGAACCTATGCTTAGTTATTCATTTAGAACCAATCCCACCTCCCAATAGGTTTTTGTAGTTTGCCACGTAGGATGAAATTGGTAATGACGCAGGTCAAAACGTCAGTGATGACCAGTTATGGGTACAAGAACCCAGTTTTCTATGAAGTAGTTCGTGAGTAGCGAGCAACTGCCGATGTTCGTTGTACTCCCCGTTTTAGATACTTGACATTAAAACAGACAAACTTTTGCCAAACTATTTGTGTCGTCTTGATTATTGATGTATGAATAAAAATCTGCATCCCCATCTATCTCCAGGGTACTGCTACTCATCTTAAAGGGCTGGACGGAGCCTCCAGTTCAACAACATAAGAGAAGCACACTGGCTACCCGTACATGCAAGAATACTTCACAAAACACTCACCACCACACACAAATGCATCTCTCAAAATGCCCCGATCTATCTTAGCCAAAGCATATCACGTAAAACCACAGCACGTAAAACCACAGCCAGAACACTTCGATCCAGCAACAATACACAACTCACCATCACACGCTTCAACAATGCTAGATCAAGTAGCTCCAGCTTCCCCAAAGCAGCCCCCAAAATCTGGAATTCTCTACCAACTAACATCTGCAACAAGATTTCTTATCCTAAATTGAAGAAACTACTAAAAAAGTGGCTCTTTAATGAAGACTAACACCCGCTGTATATTGCACTCAAGACGACCCATGCCACTACCTAGCTTGACCTACCATGTTAGAAGTTAACCCTAAGCCTACAAAATCATATTCAGTGTACAGTCTCTTATATTATTCTGTGTATTCTAGGTGTAACAAAAAGTGTAACTAATTAAATGTAACTGCTAAGACCTCAAATATGCATGTAAAACTACGCCGTGATACCCCAGGGTTTGGGGGTAAAAGCAAATGTAATAAATAAAATTCAAATAAAATACTGCCACACCATTAAGAAAACACGGAACTTAAAGAAAACTATGATTGAAACTTTTTTTAAAAGCTAAATTAAGACAACTTACTTAAATTAAATTACGCCAGAATTAGGAGTACATTAATGAGCACACATTTGAGTGCTGGCTTTGAAAAAGCACATGCTTAAGGACAAAACTCTGACCTATTAAGTGTGAAACGCATTACGTGTAGAATAATTAATTACAGCAAAATACTAACTGCAGGATCTACCGATCTTATAGAAAATTGAGGTGGTGCAAATAAACAAGTATTTTTTAACCGCTTTGTATTCATAGAAAAGAAATAAAAGATCTTCAGGAAATCAATTATTGGTACTAATACATTTTGAAATACTGAATCTAAAATGGAATTATTTTGCTTTCATCGCTTTCCTCATATTTAAGAGTTGGGCATGTCATATCACACACTAATGTTGACATAGGTCACATGATTCCCAAAACAAATGCTGCATCAGAGCATGACTCGAATTTTTGTTGCATTTATGAAAGGAGTTGGAAACTGGATTGGATCAGTCTCTGAATAAGAACCACAATTAGGCAGATGGACAATGCGATAGTGGCACGATTACTTATTGCTAATATTCATTACTGAAATATTACTCGTCACAGTCCTTGATAACCAATGTGTTTTAAGCCGCATGGCAGCCAAACAAGAGGTCTCTGAATAGAAAGTGCTTTAATACCCAGCCTTGGAAAGGCATTTTGATTACTAAAAGAAATGTTAAAGGGGCTGGTCTCCCCAGGCAGTAACACCTCAGAGCAAGGGCAATGGAATAGGAACATCTTGGAGTACTGAAGGTTACCAGTAGATAATTGTGCTTTCACTGCTAACATGCCAAAAGATGACATGCTTAAGTATCAAAGAATATTTCAATAAATGTGTGGCACCATTTTATATGCATTGGACATTGCTGTTCAAGGGCAACCCCACTCAGATTTTTCAGTATGCAGATTCCTTGCTGGACTATAGGCCAGAAAGTTTTCTTTTAGGCCCCTCTAAGATTATCATTGTTAAGCATTGCTGGAAGCCTGCTGGACTTCCAGTTGCAAACGGGAGGGAGGAATTAAAGTTTGGAAAAGACACTGCTGTACACATCTGCAGTATTGCAGACCACCATTATAATACAAACATTGTATGAAATTTGCACGGCAGGGTTCTCGCATTAAAACTAGGAGACCATGTTCCAACAGGCCAGGACTTCTAAAAACTGGGAGTTTAAACTTGACCATAAAAACACTACACCTCAATTGAATGCCAATCTCTTCCTTGTGTGAGCGCACATGCACGGCTGGGTCGAGGAGGGGAGGGGGGGGGGGGCACACCCGTTTTTTATTGTGAAAACCTGGCCAGGCGACCAGCATAGAAGTAGGAGTATAGTTTCACTGTGGTTGCAGATATGAAAGTAGGCCTTCACTTCGGAAGCAGCCATAAACACAAAATAGGGACTGAAAACACTTAGGATTCTAATGAGAGCACTCACCAACCTGAATGAAAGGGGGCACAGATCAAATAATTCCTGTCAAAATTACCTGTGTCCGAGAATAGGTCACAGTCGCCGGTGGTGAGCAGGCCCACCCAGATCCAGGCAAGGAAGGAATCGGCAGTGGGCATCTTGGTAAGCAGCAGCCAAGCGGGAACCATCCGAGTGAGGTGCAAGAAGCAAAATGGGCTCGGGTGAACCACAGTTTTAAAGCTGGGATTCCTCCAGGGAATCGCAGCAAACCAATCTTGCCTGCCATAAGCCTTGTGACATGAGGCAGGTGAGGAACTACTCCATTTATAGGGTTGACAGACCTACAAGCAAAGGCGTTGGAGTAGCCATCATCGTTAAGAACAAGTAACATCTGGGAAACACCTAACCCCCACCTTTTTGGCAGGCAAACTACTGTCGATCAAAACGACCATGTTACCCACAATCACACTGAACATCTATCTTATCTACAAACCGCAAGGGCTCATATTGTCCTTTGAGGAGGATATAGCACACCTTCTCTCCCCCAACACACATACCCTTCTACTTGGCGACTTCAACTGGGCTTCAACGACCCTAAAGATAATCACGCCCCGACACTGGCTAACACCATCTCATCACTATACTACTCGCAACACATACACAACCCAACCCACATTAAAAGCCACACCCTCTACTGGCTAGTTGACATTAACTGTAAGACCACGTTACCTCCAACTCCTCTTGTCCATGGTCGCACCATCATATAATCACTTTCAACATAGACATGAAAGCAGGAGCTGACGTTACTCCACCCCAGGCTCCCACCGCACTCTCCAGAAACATGAAATATTACAGCCAATAACACCCGCCCTCTACTCCAACCCATCACAGCACTCTTAGAAACTACATACCAACGACCCATCTAACTTATTTGACATGTACAATAACACGCTTCTTCCAGCCTTCGACAAGATAGCGCCTCTCATCCTACGCAAAGCGAAACCCCTAGTCCACGTCAACACTTGGTATACACCCAACCAGAAAGCCCTGCTCAACCTCAAAAGGACTGCAAAATCTAAATGGAAAATATTTCTAACACTACTGAACAAAGGAGAATTTGGTGCAGCATCTAAAAACTACAAGCAGGCAATCCTTCATACTAAAAGTACTACGTATAGTGAGAGAATTGCCAGTGCTTAATCAGAATCCAAAGAACTCTTCTCCATCTTGAGAGCACTCGAGTCCCCAATTACACCTCGAGAAAGCTGCACCAAAGATGAGAGTTGGTGTTCTGGCATTCAAAAAGCATCAACTGATAAAATCACTCTCCTGCAAACTAAAATCTAAACAAATCTAGCCTCAAATTGGCCCAACCGACTCCAAGCTTCATCACGCTCAAACCGGATAGGCTATTCGAATTCTCACCGGTTACCAACAGTGAAACTGAAAATATCTCAAGCCTCCAACCGTCAAGATGCCAGGGCGACACCTGTCTGGCCTCCTGTATTAAAGAATGTGCATCTGGATTTACCCCCTTCATCACTAAACTAATCAACACTTCCTTCGAAAGCGCCTCTGTCCCATGCAATTTCCAAGACGCTTGGGTTCTCCCTTTATTAAAAAAAACCTGCTGTAGACCTGAATATACCCAACTACAGACCAATAATGACAGTATCCTTTCTCCTCCTCAAAATTCAGGACAGAGCAGCCTACCACCAGATGCAGGACTACCTGTAAACCAAAAATCTCCTTGGCATCTGACAATCTGGCTTCCGACCAAGACATGGGACCGAAACCACTCTAATTGACCTCAAAATACAAATGGATGAGCTAAAAGATAGCGGCAATTTAGCGCTCCTCCTCTTATTAGACCTTTCCACAGCATTCAACGTTGTCAATCACAATATTCTCTGCAACCACCTAGCCACAGCAGCACACGTCTCACCTAAAGCAATCCCCTGGATTAAATCATTCCTCACAGACAGAACCATGAGGGTCTTCTCTCCACTCGCAGTAGTGGCACCGGGCCTGGTTACCAGAGTACCGCAAGGCTCCTGCATCTCCCCCACTCTATACAACATTCACCAAGCCCCTTTTTGACAGATTTGATGAACTGAGTGTCACATACACAAATTATGCAGACACTCACATCCTTATACCCATCTCTGGCTCCCACGACAGACTCCGAATGAACAGAATCTAACAATCCAAGCCTGGATGGCCCTACATGAGCTATGTCTCAACGACAAGACAGAACTTCTCCTCAAAGGCTCTCAACACCACATCGACAAACTGCCGCATTCTTTCAAATCATTTAACATCGATGGCAACACTAAGTGAAAACCCTCAGCTTTTATTTAGATTCATCCTTAACCGTAACCCAGGTCCACGCCACGGCATCTGCTGCTGCTTACACGTCCAAGCTCATCACTGCCTGCAGACCATTCCTATTACCCGATAGTTGCATTAACCTAGCTAGAGCACTCATTTTGTCTAGACTAGGACTATTGTAACGCGTTATACGCCGGCACCAAGATTCAAAACATCAACAAGCTCCAAGTGATCCAAAACCATGCACTAAGAGCAGCCTTGCACATGCCTAAAGAAATCACATCTCTGCAACCAGAAGGAATATTCATTGGGTCCCCATTTCCGAAAGTATTCAATTTAAAACACTTACCCTAGCACAAATTCATACACATGCGGGCACCGAAATGCCTCACAGATACATTCACACCTAATCACTCTAGGAGACCACAGCGCCTTGCTTATACGCACTGCCTCGCCACACCCTGATTCTAGCACCAGAATGCGGGTGGCATCAGCTTCCCTGTGGTGGCCGCTAAACAGTGGAACCTACCAGTAACATTGAGAGCTGAAAGCTTCTATTGGGCTTTCCAGAAGCACCTCAAAACATTGCTATTCACCCATGAGCTGACTGAATAACTGAGCTCAATGTTCCCATAATCATTATACCATAGCGGGTACATCATTATTGTTCTGCACTGCACTGCCTTTGCTACTTGCCATACTGTATTCAACTTGATACATGCATGCAATCACACATTATAATTACCAAGTAGTACGATCCAAGTTTTCCCGATCACTATTGTATTGTCTGGAACATTATAACTAGCTTGTCATTATCTCTTTTGTATTGTAGTGCTTGCAACATTTTAACCCTGTTATTGCATTGTAACCCTACAACTCGCAACATTATAACCACTGCATTTCGCTCTGCTTGTTGGCTGTCAAGAAAGGTGCCTAGATGCACTTGGGCTGGAGCGCTATATAAAATCACTAAATCAATAATTAAAATGGTACTGCTCATCCCATGAGAGGACTAATGAAAGTGTACGCTTGTTCACACCATTGTGCATGCTCACCCATGGGCCTTAAACACTGTCTCGAAAGGATCCATCCTTTCCAGTCAAGAATGCGATTTATCCAACCGTTCCCCAAGACAAGTTCTTAAAGTTAAAAAAAAACCTCTTGTAATGCCAGAACAAGGCACTGGGGGACAAATACTGAGACAGTACTGCCAAAACCGTGACGTCGGCTCACCCGAGAGGTGGCGAGTGGAAGGTGATGATTAAAAAAAAAAGGAGTTGTGTGAGAATGAAGAAACCGAACAACACTCGTGCCAAGATTCTTTAGAGAGTTGCCTTTTCTTTACTAGCACAAACCACAATACATACATATCACACATGAAACTGCTAGTCAAACAAAATAAACCAACCCATTGTGTGTGAAAAACATTTAACGACCCACTTTTTACAAAAAGATCTGTAATTACTTAAAAACATGAGTACAACCTGCATATACCAATTCATAGAATGTACGGGATGCACAGTGAATAGTGTAATCCTTTACCAATTTAATTATGTGCTATGCTAATCAACTTAAGTAATTTTGGGTGCTCTTTGGTCAGGTACCTGGCTACCCGGACCTATAAAATATGAAAAAAGATGCCCATTATTGCTAATGTGAATCCACATGACACTTAAAACGGATTGCCCTTCCAATTAATACATGGGATGTACGAAAAGATTATTTAAGTGATAAAAAGTAACATAAAATTGTACACTTTCCAATAATCTACGCTCATTTTCAGCGTTTGTGCAGTCTCTTAAGGAGAAGATAAACAAGGTATGCAATAGTTGTAAAAATATATTAACAATGAATCGATAGGAAATTAAGAGCAACAGTACATTTCTTGATTGACAGGCCATGCCCATGGGGTGCTCCAACAAGCCTTTTTTGTAAAAAAGACATAGGAAGTTCAATTAATTCCCTACAATAAGGATAAGAACCATATTATTGATTTCAATTTGGCACCTTGTAATTAATCAATTTATGAATATATTAACTAGTTATTTTGTAGGTTCATGAAGAAACTTGACATCACTGAGCAGGGACCATGAAAGGGGCTAGTACTTATTGGTTAACTTCGTATTGTAGATTAACTAAGATTATGGTTTACACATAGTAATGTTGGACTTTTGTATTCATCTTGTAGGAAGACAGGTCTTTCGATTCCCTGAAGAAAGATAAAGTATGTATCCGAAACACATTGGGAAGAGAGCAAGTGAAGATTAAGGAAAGCAACACTAATTTGCTCTTTAAGGAAGACTGTTGACAAAACTCATTAATGAAAATTCTAACCTTTACATTTTATGAAATGGTTCCACATATTTGTTGAATTCTGTTGTAAAACTGTCAATTAACTGTCTGTAAAAAATGATTTAATTTACACTCTACCTAAAGATTATTGCAAAGTGTCAAATTTAGGATACTTTTCTTAAATTAATTCAAAGAATGTTCTCATAAATGTCATGAATCATTTGAAAGGGCAATCCATTTAGAGTGCCATTCGGACCCAGATTAGCAATAATGCGCATCTTTTTTCCTACAATCTGCATATACCAGAGTCTCGCAAATGTATATTTTTGGTATCATTTCCATTTGGTTTGGACTATATCTGACTGCGGTCTAATTAAATGACATTCTGAGAGCCTACTCCAATGAATCTTTCGAAAGCTTTTCAAATTATGCGATTACGCAAGCTCTGCTCAACGTCACTGTATATGTACACTTAAATATACAAAAACTCAAGCAGTGTTCTACTACATATATTGTATTTCATAAGCCACAGATTTATAGGTGGACATCCCTTAGCGAGTCAAAGAAGGTTGCAATGTATAACATTGCCTGCTTTTTTTGTTGTGTTTGAAAACAGTACACAGTTGCATCCTTGAAACCCGTAATTTTGAGCTGATGAAGCTATGTATAAAACAGTGCTGCCTTAAGACCCCGACAATCCTGTATGGACTAAAGAACAAGCTATTTCTTACCTTGTAACGTTCTTTCGATGGGATGTTCCTCTGACGTATTCCTTATCTTAGATATCTCTTTCCAGCTTTGCTGGCCTCGGAAAGGTTCTCTCTAGAGGGCGCTGTGCGTCGACGTCCGCCGAGTTGATGTCCCTCGACAGCCGCCGTATCGACGTCATCCTGCCTATAAAGGCCGCGTGCAGCGTCCGTTGCTCAGTTCCGTTTTGTAGCCCACAATAATTCTTTCTGGACTAGACTAATCACCCTTAAGGAGCGTAAGCTGCAACAACAAGGGAAGTAGTACTGCGGGGATCGATGGGAGGGTCGGTAAGGAATACGTCGGAGGAACATCCCATCGAAAGAACGTTACAAGGTAAGAAGTAACTTGTTCTTCGAAGGGATTGTGTCCTCTGATGTATTCCTTATCTTAGATAGGCTCCCATAGCAGTATTCTGTTATTGGAGGTGGGAGTACTGACTTCATGCTTCCTCTTATTGATGAATAGAGTGCAATACTGCCCTTCCAAACCTAGTTTCCTGACTGGAGGAGGAATCCAAGTTGTAAAACCGTGTAAAAGTATGGACGGACGACCATGTGGCAGCCGCACATATGTCTCGAACCGGCACTCCTCTTTTGAGGGCCGATGAAGCTGCGATACCTCTGGTCGAATGAGCCCTAAGATTTTGAGGGGGCTCTTTTCCTGCCAGTTTATAACATTCCAAAATGGCTAAAATAATCCATCTGGAAATGGTCTGCTTACTTATCGGTAGCCCCAGCTTGTGACCTGCGTAATCTACAAACAGCTGGTCTGCTTGTCTTATCCTAGCTAGTCTACTAATGTAAAAACTTAAAGCCCTTCTTGGGTCCAGCCTGTGTAACCGCTCTTCCTTTTTCCCCGGATGGGGAGGAGGATAGAAAGATGGGAGGGTAATCTTCTGTGTGATATGAAATTCAGAAACCACCTTTGGGAGGAAATTAGGCTTCACTTGCAGAACAACTTTGTCTTTGTGAAAGATTGTATGAGGGGGTTTACAAGAAAGAGCTTGTAACTCGCTCACCCTTCTAACAGATGTAAGTGCTACTAATAAAACAGTCTTAAGGGTAAGAAACCTTAACGAACAAGAGTGGAGTGGTTCGAAAGGTGTGCCCATCAGGAAAGTTAGGACTAAATTTAAATCCCATAGGGGAACCTGGAATGGTCTTGGGGGATAAACGTTAGTTAACCCCCTTAGAAACTGTATTACCAAGGGTAACTTGAAATTGGATGGTTCTTCCGCAGTGCGCTTAAAGATGGATAGCGCTGCAGGATAGCCCTTGATGGTGCCAACTTGAAGGCCTGAATTTGCTAAATAAAGTAGGAAGGACAAAACCATTGGTGTACCACATGAAAAGGGATCGGTATTCTTTTCTCTACACCAGCTGCAAAATCTGTTCCAACTGCAGCGGTATAAAGATTTTGTTGCTGGCCTTCTTGCCGAAAGCAACACCTCCATAACGTCATCAGGGAGGTCCCAATCCTTGTACCTCAGCCTTTCAGAAGCCAAGCGTGAAGGTTGAGGGTTTTGATGTCTGGATGGAGAACCTGACCTCCCTTCTATGAGAGCAGATTCTCTCTGAGTGGAAGTCGAATTGGGGGGCAGATGGACAAGTCTAGAAGGTCCGGGTACCACGTTCTCCTGGCCTAATCCGGGGCAATTAGGATCATGGTTTTCCGGAATCTTCTCAACCTCCTGATCATTTGAGGAATGACAGGGACTGGTGGAAACGCGTACAGGAGTGGAAACTCCCAGTCCACTATGAACGCGTCTCCCAGAGCTCCTCTCGGGGGAAATTCCCTTGAACAGAACAGATCGCACTTCCTGTTGACACTGGTGGCGAACAGATCCACCTGAGGGGTTCCCCAAAGGGCGAAGATCTCTTGAAGGACTTCCTGAGCTAGTTCCCACTCGTGGGAGACTGTGCTCTGCCTGCTCAGAGCGTCCGCTGTCAAGTTCTGTTCTTCTCTCCGGCTAGGTGAACTGCCGATAGAGAGATTCCTTCTTGGATTGCCCAAAACCAGAGCTGCATCGCCTCTCTGCACAGTGGTAGTGATCCTACGCCTCCTCTTTTGTTGAGGTAATGCATGGCCACTGTATTGTCCGTCATTATCAGGACATTCTTTCCTTGTACAGATGGCAGAAAAGCCTTCAGCGCAAGTCTGATGGCCCTCAGCTCTAACAGGTTGATATGTAGTCTGGACTCCGATGGAGACCAATGACTGCTGATCGTCAAGTCGTTGGCGTGGGCTCCCCATCCCGTAAGTGAGGCATCCGTGACTACTGTTATCTCCGGCCAAGGTTGCCAAAACTGCTCTCCATTCAGAATGTTCTCCTGACAGGCCCACCACTGAAGGTCTCGAGCCACCCTGTCGGGAACCTGAAGAAGATCTGTCATTCTCCCTGAGAATTGTGACCACTGAGTTCTCAGTGCCCACTGGAGAGATCTCATTCTCAGGCGAGCCTCTGGCACTAGGAAAATGCAGGATGCCATGAGGCCTAGCAACCTCAAAATGTCGAAGGCTGGGAGACGTTGGGCATTTTGAAACTTGGTGACCATCTGTAGAATATCTTGAGCCCTCACCTCTGGTGGCGAGGCTTTTCCCAGGGAAGTGTCCAGGATCGCTCCGATGAACTGGAGTCTCTGCGATGGTATCATTTGTGACTTCTTTAAATTGAGGGAGAAGCCCAGTCTGTGAAGGGAGTGGCATACATAATCTAGCTGGATCTGAGCTTGTTCCGAAGATACAGCTCTGATCAACCAATCGTCCAGGTAGGGGTAGACGTGAATCCCTTCCCTCCTTAGACTTGCAGCCACTACCGACATTGGTGAAGACCCTCGGGCGGAGGTCAGCCCAAATGGCAGAACTCGAAATTGATAATGAGAGTTGCCAATTGCGAACCTCAGGTATTTCCTGTGTTTGAGATGGATTGGCACATGGAAATAAGCGTCCTGAAGGTCCAGAGATACCAACCAGTCCTGGAACTGAAGGGCCTGAAGGATCTGAGAGAGAGTTACCATCTTGAATTTGTCTTTCCTGAGGAATTTGTTCCATCTTGGACTTGCAGGAATTGGTCTCAGTCCTCCGTCTTTCTTTGGTATGAGAAAGTAATGGGAGTACCAGCCCTTGTTCCTCTCCGCTACAGGTACCGGTTCTATGGCATGTTCCTCTAGCATGTCTAAAATTTCCTGCAAGAGGAGCGGATCTGGAGCTTTTTGAGAGCTGATCCCCGGTGGATGACTCTGAGGTATGCGTAGGATAGGCAGGCAGTAACCTTGTGCAACTGTCTCCAATGCCCAAGCATCTGACATGATAGCCTGCCATTCCGCCAGATGTTGAGTTAACCTGCCTCCTACAGGTGTCTTGTGAGGAAGTCCTCAGAGTGGTTTAGGGGCGGCTGATGCAGATGCCGATGGTAAAGAGGCACCTGCTGTTGCTGCGGCTTTTGAATATCTACCCCGTCCACCTCGGGTAGTTCTTCTTTGTCCCCTTTGAGCTTGTCGTCCTCTACCTCTTCCGAATTCGGAGTGGAAGCAAAAAGACTTGCCTCTCGCAGAGGTTCCTGTGGGATGAAAAGGTGTCTGATGGATTGCAGCGCCTAGGGATTTTGCTGCTGCCTTTGATGTTTGCAGTTTTTCTAAACTGTCATCCGCCTTTTTCCCAAACAAAGAAGAGCCTGGCTTGTACATCTGGGGCAAAACCAGACTTTCTCAACCAAGCAAATCTCCTGGTTGTTGTACTTGCCGCCATTGCTCTGCTGATACTGTCAGCCGAGTCAATGCCCGTCTGGAGGGATTCGCACATAGCGTCTTTACCGTCCCTTAATTTAGGAACGCCTCCCTTTCTTCTCCCTCCGGGATGCAGTCAGCCGCTGTAGAAGCACACTCCCAAAGTGTATGGCTAAATCTAGCAATGGTGCAAGTAGCATTAATAGATTTTAACGCCATGCTACATGCCGAAAAGACTTTCTTAGCCATAGCATCGTATTTCTTATCGTCCCTGTCTGTGGGACGGTAGGGTAAGCAGTCTTGATGTCAGTAGAAGATGCTGCCTGTACCACCAGACTTTCTGGGGATGGGTGTTTGGACAGAAACTCCGGGTCTGCAGAAGATACCCTGTATTTAGCAGACAGTTTTTTATTTACTGCCGGGACGACATCTGGGGTTTCCCAGGTCGTCATTTTTCTTTGAAGAGCTTTATGAAAAGCTACTACAGGATCCTCCTGTGGACCTTTATCAAGAATATCCGTGAGGTCATCCTGTTGGAAAGCCGGTGAAGGTGTTGACCACCCCATAAATTCTGTAATCCTGGCCATTAAGGCTCTATAAGGGGTTTCAGCATGCTCCCCCGGGTCTGGCCTAGCGAACTCCACCTCTGGGGAAGTGTCTAAACCACTTGCCTCATGTAAGGAATCATGGAGTTCTTTTAATCTGCGTTCCTCTGATAACTCCTCTTGAATTGGGGTTGCAGATCCCTGCAACTCAAATGGCTCTTCTTGATCAGACGGTTCTCCCTCTTCCATAATTAAAGCATTGTTCTCAATTGGTCTGAGCTCACAAAGGGTGTGAAACCCATCTCCAAGGCAGAGGGTGCCAAACTTGTCATAATCGGCCTCGAAAACGTCGATGTCGTCAACGCCGACGGCGAAGGCTTCGAAAGTGGCGTCGAAAACAAAAGGTGGAGGCCTCGAGGTCTTCGATAGAATCGGAATTCTGCTCGAGGATATTGACAATCTCGACGACATCGAAGACCTGGGAATAGGCAATGGGTGCGCCGCAACCGTGACTTTTCTTGGCGTCGACGCCGGTGTTGAGGATGGCGTCTAGTCGCTAGACCCGTGTGTCGAAGGTCCCTTCGACAACGGCGTCGAAGACACCGACCTCGGCGTCGACGGAACCTTCGAAGAAGGATTCAAGGTCTTTGCTTTACTCGAGGGTTCGTGACGCGCTCGAGAAGTTTCCTTCGCCGGGTGCTGCGACTAGCAGCGTTTTGGACCTTTGGGTCTTTCGACCAGAGCATTGCTCTCGGCAGTCTTCGAGGGGGTCGAGGCCGCTTTCTCGAAGACGCTCATATTTTTGCAGAATTCCTCCCCATTCAGCCCGGGAACTATGCTTCGTAGGGCAAGGGATTCTCTTAGGTGAAACAGAGGAAGAGGAGGACGAGGAAGGGGATCTTCGGCGTCTCCTTTTCGAGTGCTTCGATCTCGAAGAGTGATGGGACCCGCATCGAGACCTGGAGCGCGAATGGTGACGAGGAGACGAATGTCTCGACTTCGTCAAGGAAGAAGAAGCTTTAGAAGTCTTACCTTTTTCCAGCTTCCCCCTACGCTCCTTCAGGGCTTTAGCTGTCATGGACATACAGTCCTCACACTCCGAACAATGGTGTTCAGCTCCCAAACACCACAGACAGACCCTGTGAGGGTCCGTTAGCGACATCTTTTTTCCACAGTCTCTGCATTTTTTAAAGCCGGACCGAGGGGTCGTCGGTTCAGACGAGGAAGCCATCGAGTATGGATCGAATATCTCGAGGAAAATGGAATAATATATCTACGAAACTGAGCAGCGATATTCCGAGGCACAGCGTAAGCGCGGAAAAACGGAACTGAGCAACGGACGCTGCGCGCGGCCTTTATAGGCAGGATGACGTCGATACGGCGGCTGTCGAGGGACATCGACTCGGCGGACATCGACATGCAGCGCCCTCTAGAGAGAAAAAATTTCCGAGGCCACCAAAGCTGGAAAGAGATATCTAAGATAAGGAATACGTCGGAGGACACAATCCCTTTGAAATGCATGTTTGTGATGAATAGCTACTTGTCCATCGAACATTGTTCTGTGGTTCCGAAGTAGTGGGGAATTTTTACAGGGATATCGACTAGGTGGCACTGTGGCAAATGTGGCATAAGTGAACTGGCCTGTTCTACCATCACATTACAGGGCAGAAGGCTTTTCGTTTTAGCATTTGTTAAACCCACCAGAATATTAACGAGGTTTGCTAGTTTTGACAATTCAACTTATTTAGAAATGCAATATTTGTCACCTCCGTAGCACTTTTCTACATTTAGGGCCATTTGATTCAGTGTCATTAAGTTGCTTCAAATGCTAGTATGGACTACTGACCAGTATATGTGTGTGTCCATTGACACTAGCAACTTATGGCAAAATAGGTGGAATGCCCTGGAATCAAACTTTCAAAATCCACACAACAAATATTAAATGGTTTTTAAAGATATATGCCAAATACCCAGTTAATGCTCAAATAATTAGACTTAACAAGGATGTTTGTGTATTCCTGGAAAGGTTATTAAGAGGAACATTACTTGTTTTCAATAGGTAGAAGTATTTCCACTGTAAACAAACAGCCTTAATATTGCTGTAGCTAGCTGTGAGGAAATCAGGATCTGGCTCGCCTCACTTTCAGCAATGGCCACCGAATGCCATGACATTTATTTTATTGCTTTGGATCTGGGATTTGAACCTTTGTTGTTCTGCGTGGTCTTGCTTCCAAGACCAGCGCATTGCCCCTGTGCTCTTAACATCATCACGAGACTAATTGCCAGTAATGAGGGGTCAGAAATGAGAGACGGACACAAAGTTGTAATTTTCTCAACATTTGTCATGTTTATCAAAATTAAAAGGGAGATGGGATAAGGCCCATCTGTCGCTATCCCAACGAGAATGTTCATACCTAGCAAACTAAAACTAAAGAAAATGAACCTGGTGTCCCAAATAGATCCGAACCTCACACTAACATATACAACTAAGGTGCGCAAGGTAAATTGTTTCCAGTTCAACAAATGTGCAAATGTTCCAACTTATAAATCCAATAAAGTAATCCTTGTGTCCAGTGGTTGATTCCCTTCCCCTGAATCACTTCGGGAACATTTTTGAAAGAGTTTTGTCCACAATGTTCTATTCAGTTCAATGGAAAAGGTCTCTTACATCCAACACATACCTCACATTGGCAAAGTAAATGTCTCTTCCACAGAACACATGTTCAAAATCAAAGCAACTGTTTCTTTCACAAAGTATTCTTTCAAGAAGTCAAAATGATTACTCGGAAAGATGTACCAACAGTCTTTCCCGTACAATACTTTTCTCAGAATGGCATAACAAATGTTTCTTGTTGAACAATAGGTTGTCAGAATGATAAAGCAAATATTTTCTTTCCACAACACTTCCAACAACAATGATTTCTCCTTGAAAGCAACTGATCCTTTCCTGGTCTACTCACCTGCCAAGAAAGGTTTCAACTTCATGCTTTGCTGCTTGTGGCAATGTTTGCTCCAAGGTTCTCCACACCAACATCCCATATGAGGAGAATTGTACAATGTGTGCCTGTTTCTTTGCTTATGGCAATGTGGGTTCCAGGTTTCCCTAAACCGACATTTCATTTAAGAAGAATTGTACCCTTGTTGCCCTTCTGTTCAATATGGTCGAGATTTAAATTGCCTCGCCAAGTGTCCTTCAGCTTTACAACATGTCCCGGTGCTGGTTGACTCACCGGCTTAACGTGTGTCTGCAACAAAGAACCGTTACAGGGCTGATTGCCCCAGATACACAGAGCCTCTCTTGGCTCCCACGTCAGTCTCTCGTGCCTCCACCAATGGAACCTTTGCCGTTTCACAAGACAGCGCCTCATCGGGTCCTGCAGCAGCAGTCTTCTTCCGGTGCCTTTCCTTCAGGCATGCAAAACCTTCAGGTGGGTGTCAGTGAGCGGCGTACTTCAGCATGGCTCACCTCTGTGACACTGCCTCGGTGCTCATATTTCGCCTGGCGTCCTCCATGGCTTTCCGCTTTTTCTGCCTTCACACTGCAACCACCTTCTCCTCTCCTGCCACACTCACTTGCATAGTAAGAGGCACCATTTTTAAATCTCCTGCACAGCTGTGGATCATCAGAATTAGTCTACATCTTTAAGTTAAGGCTGTTCCGTTTGACATTGACTTCTCGCCTCTTACTCGTCCCAGTAACATAGGTATTATGGGAATTGAAGTCCATAATGTGTTTACACTTTCCAAGGCTATATTGTTTCAATTGGTGGTCCGACTTGAGTTTGTCAGAAACAGAGGATGTTGGGCAATTATTATGGGCAGTGATATTGAGTTCAGGACTTTTACCCAAGACAGAACCAACATGTAACGCATGAATTCCTAAACTGTAAAATGTATTCTGCTTGGGTGGTTTCTCATATAATGTTCTTTGGGTTTTAACATGGGAGGGATTTGCACAGTGACAGCATGCCATCAAGTATTGATATTTTATTTCTATCGCGCTCGTACACAAGTGTTTCAGAGCGTGACAAGTCAAGGGAGGGGAACAGGGAAGAACAAAACAACAATCTTATTAGGCCCAGTGACATTGAGAACGGTCAAGTGCATGGGGGAGGGGAAAAGAGCATGGAAGGGGGAGAAGTGGAAAGTGCGAGCAAAGAAGAAACAGATAAATAATGATGAATAAATAAATAATAAAGGCAACAAATAGTGGTAGTGCAGCCAGCAGTTGGCAAGTGCTAGGTTTAAGGCAGCAGACAGGGTAGGTCTGGTAAATGCAGGAAGAAAAGGGGGTGCCCGGAGGCAGTGCAAGAGGGTGAGCAGGTACCTGGGCCCGGAGGACAGAGGGTGGCCAGGTGCAAGGTTCCAAGAGAGAACAGATCAGCCAGGGAGAAGGGGAGCGAAGGCAGAAGAAAAGAGGAGGGTCCTGAGGAGAACCATCTCCGGTTCTCGGTGCACCTCAAGTTTTAGAGTGGCAGGGAGGCTGTTCCAGACGGAGGCCCCAGCCGAAGACAGATCTACCCCTAGCTCTTTTCTTTAAAAAACGACTGACCCTGAAGGAGTTCGAGGTAGAGGAGTGAAGAGCTCGAGAGGGGAGGTATTTGAAGAGGGATAGCTGAAGGTATTTTGGACCCAGGCCCAGAAAGCCTTGTGGACAGTGCAGAGGGTTTTGAATGTAATCCTTGCATCCATTGTGAGCCAATGGAGGGATTGCAGAGCTGGAGAGATACGATCCCAGGGCTTGAGGCCAAGGACAAGTCTCTCAGTCCTGTTCTGGATTAGTTGCAGAGGGTGGAGAGTATAGGCAGGTAGATTTAAAAAGAGGCTTTTACAATAGTCCAACCTAGAGAGAACCAGAGCTTGCAAGACCATGAGCTTCTGGGGGAAGGAGAGGAAAGGCAGAGTACCTCTGAGGAGGTGCAGTGGGAAATTTGACTTTTTAGAGACCTCAGATGTGGGCGGAGAAGGAAATTTTGGTGTCAAAGATGACCTTGAGGTTCTTAGCCTGGGGGTGGGGCTAGGAGGAGGGCCAAGGGAGGCCAGCAGAGAGTGAGGGGAAAGGACGGTGAAAGTGTGCCGATGAGTAGGATCTCAGTCTTGCTGGCATTCAGACAAAGATCACTGGCAGCACACCGATCTTGAATGGCAGTTAGGCAATCCGAGATGAGAGAGTGAGAGGAGGCGGCCGATGGTAGCCTGAAAATGAGGAGTGTTGTCAGCGTAGCACTGGACATTTTTAGCAGAAAATGGCAATGGTGTGGGCGAGAGTTGCCAGGTATTAGTTGAAAAGCCAGGGTGAGAGGTTAGACCCCTGGGGAACACCACAGGTAGAGAGGAGGATAGATGATAGGAAGGACCCAAGTTGGACCTGGGAGGTTCGATCAGAGAGGAACGAGGTCAGCCACGCCAGAGCCTGATCAATGATAAACAGGTTATCGCAGAGACGGTTGAGCAGGATGGTATGGTTGACCGTGTCGAAGGCAGAAGAGAGATCAAGGAGGAGGACAGAGGGAATGTTAGAGTCAAGGTTGGCGAGCAGATCTTCACGGATGTTCAGGAGAGCAGTTTCCGTGCTTCTGGAAGCTCTGAAGTCAGACTGGTGGTCATGGAGACAGCCAACAGAATTGGAATGAAGGTTAAGCTGAGAGATAGCCAGAAAGGGAGTAATGGAAATTGGGCAATAGTTAGCTGGACAAGAAGGATCAGTTGTGGGTGTCTTGAGAAGAGGATGCACAAGGGAGTGCTTCAGAGGGGAGGGGAAGGATCCTGAGGCAAAGGAGTGGTTGCAAAAATCAGCAAGGGCTGGAGCGAGGGTGTCAATGTGGTCCTTAATGGTTTTAGAGGAACAGGGATGAACCTGTTTTGACGAGGCTTTCATAGATCAGACTTGTCTAGTGACCTTGTCACGGGTGAAAAGAGGAAAGGACGAGAAGGATGGTGGGAGGGTGGCTAAAGGAGGGTCAGCAAGCACAGATGGACAGGGGAGAGGAAGGGTGGGGGTGGAGAGGCTGGTCAGGATGTCTTGGGTTATTGAGATAAAGTAAGAGGCAAGGGCATTGCAAAGAGCCTGGGAGGGCAACAGGAGGGGTAGAGACTGCAGCAAGGTTGGCCAGCTCCTTGCAGATTTTAAAGAGTTCGGCCGAGTTGTTAGATACCGCAGAGACACGGGCTTGAATGTGGATTCTCCTCTTGGTGATGGCAGGGTCAGTATTGCCTTTGTAGCAGGCGACAGGCCAGTTTTTCAGAGGATGAGCAAGAAGCCCTCCATTTCCTCTCAGCCGCCCTACACTTGCGTTTAAGTGTAGTTAGGTCGGAGTCATACCAAGAATTGCACTTGGCCTTGGACTTCAAACGGATCCTCATGAAAGGGGCAAGAGTATCAGAAACTGAACAGTAGAGCAGAGATAGGGCTGTGTCAGGATGTGAGACAGCCAGAGGTTAGGGGGGGGTGGGTGGGAAAGTGGCAGCAAAAACCTCAACTGACACACGCTTCATGGGCCGGAGGTCCGAGAAGGTAGGTGGCAGAGTTGGGGTTGGCGAAGCTTTGGGGGGGAAGAGAGAGGGGAGGGGAGGGAGTGATCGCTCCAGGAGAGAGGAGTGGTCAGAGGGATGGAGAGGAGGAGGGGGAGTTCAGAAGAGATGAAGACATCAAGTGTGTGCACTGCAGAGTGAGTCGGGCCAAAGGGGAGGATGGACAGGGAGAGGGAGTCGCAGAGGTCACGGAAGAGTACAGAGGAGGAACCAGGAGAGTCTAAATGTATATTGAGGTCACCGAGGAGGAGTTGAGAGGTAGAGGCCTGCCCACTCCGAGAAATGAGGTGATTTGGCCAGGAGGCCGGTAGATGGTAGCCACAGTAAGAGAATGAGTAGGCGAGGGAGAGAGAGCCTACAGACAAGGTATTCAAAAGAAGAGTAGGTCTGAGTGGGAATGATAGAGGCAGGAATCCACTCAGCAAAGATCAGGGCTACCCCTCCACCGGACCGGGAGGATCTGGGTGCTGAAAGGATAACCCCATAATCCCCAAAGGTGTTTGGAGTTTATAGAATCTTCATTCTTATAAGAATTCTGCGTCCCTCCTAAGGGAGTCAGCACTTCTCCCAGACAACCGCCTCCTCCCATGTGATTCTCCATCATGACACCACCCACAAGGTCAGGATCAGGTAGAGGCTGCCTTCCCCTGGCCACATGGCAGGGGAATTTAAAGTAGGGATCAATGATGATTCTGGAGGATTAATCACACAGTGGCAAACCTGCTAACCTAACA
Organism: Ambystoma mexicanum; assembly: GCF_040938575.1. Lineage (NCBI taxonomy): Eukaryota > Metazoa > Chordata > Amphibia > Caudata > Ambystomatidae > Ambystoma > Ambystoma mexicanum. Next base: position 386,007,119 of record NC_090925.1, read on the forward strand.
GCACTATGTACCGCTCTTTCCACCCGAATATAATGTCTTGACTATTGTGAACACCAGAGCATTTCTCAAAACACTTGAGTGTCACGATGACATCCAGTAACTGGGCCACCACTTTTTTCCGGTTTTAGGCTTTAATTTTACCACCTAATTCACTAAGAGAGCTTGAATATTGATTAGCACCAATCAAACCAATTGAACGTTGGGAAAAGATGCCAATTGTGAAAGAAAAGGATATGCCGGGAAAAGCTGTGCTATGGTAACATGAAGTGCTCTCACCTATAGTAACTAGATTAAAGTCAAGCATTAAAGAGGGCTAATGGAAGATTGAGACCAAGTAGCACTTGTGGCATTGACCAAGATCTAAAATGGGCCCGTATAACAGAGCACATTGGTCTTTTAGCTGACATCAATGTGCCAGGATTCATTGCCAATTTTGCTCTCGTTTTGTTTTCAACAGTTACTGAAACGCCAATAAAGCTGGATATGGAGAATGGACACTGTATTGACGACAGTGGAAAAAGTCAGTTTAAAAAAACACCAATATCAAAAGCTCTATACAACTGAATGAGAAAACAAAACTAAAAGCAGTAATGTTCCAAGGATAGGATAATTAATAAGGGGGTCAATGTTGTAGTTCACAGTCGAACTGCCTTTTATAATTGGATACTGTGTTCATGCCCATTAATTGGGTGTTAGTTTTCACTTTTCCTGTGGCATACGCCCAACACATCAACAGGATCCCTGCAAATTGTACTAGTCCATAGCCTATTCAATACAAATGCTTTTATGCCAGGTGCACAAAATCACTGCAAAATCTCACACTATTGAGCTCCTACTCAACCAATCATTCTGTCCCACATGCTGATTTACCCTACGTCTACCAAGCATGTCTCCTTCCAGCATGGGAGAAATCAGTTGGTCTCCTTTTTGGAGCGTGCAAAATCATTTGGGCTGCTTTGGGGAACAGAGTTTGGAGCTTTGCTGTGGCACAAGAAGTTGGCCACAAAACATTCTCAAATGACAACACTTATTGCACTTCTTTACCGTGAAGCAAAATGTCATGAATATAAGTAAATGAGCACAACATAGGTCGGAAACCCAAGTCTAGGTGGCATATGCGCCCATCGTAGCAGACTACATCCTTGAAAATCACACAGAAGACATCAAAGGGTTAGCTTTGGCAGTACTAGGAAAAAACAACAATCCACACCATGGATCTACACTTACATGGAAAACATATGCAGGTACTGCTTCTACATACATACAGAACCGGCTTGAAAGAGCAGATCAGCAGACCACTTTTACTCACTGAATATTACACACTTAAGGAATTAAAATCGGCCTCTGCTCAGTGGCGGGGAGGGGGGGGGAAGCACATTGAATGCCAAAAATACGAAGTGATATTCTTGCACGATGCAAGTCCTCAGCAACACTTAATGGATTATTGTTAGGACCGAAATTAATCATGTTATGGCTGAGGAGTAACAAGACAATGAGATAGGCATGACATCTTTTTCGAGAGCAGTCAAACAAGATAAGCGAAGAATTGAAATACCAGCTTCTCGCTGGACAGTGAGCCTAGTAATCCGGCCTGGTGCTGCTTGAGGCTATATAACAATTGCAAAACTCAATGAACACAAATCGGTGTAATTACATGACTGCATAAGGCATACAAAGATGACAGCCACCCTAGAATCCCATACAAAAATGCCTAATTTATTTTGCATTTATTTCAGTGCACGAAACCCTCAGACATCTAGCCGCAAGTTACAGAAAAGTGCATGGTATGGTACATTTAATGAAGTACAAGAACACGCATAAAGGTAACCGACATAACTGGTGTGTGCGCACAGACTGAGAAAGCCTTGCCTCATGGTACTGGGGCTACATCAGGTATGCAGACAGGCGTAAATTAATAGTTATTCACTATGGTGAGTAACGTACTCCTAGTCCATGCTTCCCTTTCCTCCATACTGCATTGGCTTCCCTCGCTAGGGACGGGAGACAACCTTTTTCACCAGAAAAAACCTTCCCCTTCAATTTAAGAGGAGCGGCCCTGGCAGCCTACGCTGCCCTAACTCCGCCCACCAGTGCCACTCCTCAGTCCCCAATGACGCATCGACAATATTAACATTGCCTAATGACAATAGTATTATTAGGGGGGGGAGGATGGTGGGACGTATGGCGGAAAGGGGACCATGGACTAGGAGTAAGTTAGTCACTATGGTGAGTAACAATTACTCCTACGTCCCGTCCCCTTTCCTCCATACTGCATGAACGAGTACAACTGAATGTAGCCCAGGGGTGGAGAGGAGACCCTCCTTAAGCAAACAAGTTCCTTAGAACCGCCTGTCCGAAAGCCGCGTCTGATTTAGAGCCGGTGTCCAAACAGTAGTGCTTACAGAAAGACGAAGGGGTGGCCCAGGTGGCTGCCCTGCTGATTACCTGCCACTGGACGTGCCGCTGGAATGCGACAGCCGTGGCCTTGGCTCTGATAGCGTGGGCGTGCATGTTAGCTGGAAGAGGTTTGTGCTGTCCCTCATAGGCCTCCTTTATGGCCGAAACCATCCACCTTGCTATAGAGGCCTTGGATGCCCGACAACCTGGCCTTGACTCCTCCGAAGGTAACAAACAGAGCATCTGACTTGCGGAAGCTCTTGGTCCTGTCCAAATAGAATTTCAGAGCACGTCCGACATATCAAACAGTGCAAGACCCTCCGAGTGTCGTCCTTGGGGTCAGCAAAAAATGTAGGTAAAACTATCTCCTCGTTTAGCTGGAAAGCGGAGACTACCTTAGGTAGGAATTTGGGTTGTGTTCTCAAAACCACCTTATCCTTGTGAAAAGTAGTATAGAGTTCTGATGCCAACAGAGCCTGGATATCACTGACTCTGCAAGCAGAGGTGAGACCCATCAACAAAGATATTTTATTGTGACCAATCTGATCTCCGCGGACCACTGGGTTGGAGGAGAAGCCAACCTCCTCCTCAGAATTCCTGTAGACCCCTTTGGCTGTCAAGTAGGTGCGGCAGGTGTCTATTTGCACCCATGAGTAACCGAGGTGTGCCGAAAATGAGTGCACATCGTCTAACATGCAAGTAAGGGGGTTGATCTCCTTAGAGTTCTCCCAGTGACAGAACCTTGTCCATTTACTTTTGTACTTGCTCCTAGTAACCCAGCTCCTAGCGCCCTGAATAATGTCCAGGTTAGCCTGCGATAGCCTCGTTTTCTTCAGGTGACCTGTTCAGGAACCATGCTGCAAGGGCTCATTTCTGTGGAGCGGGGTGGATGACCCTGCCCCCCTGCTGCAAAAGGTGAGCTGGGCCCAGCAGCAGGTGAATGGGTGGCCTGTCCGAGAGGCTTAGGAGCTCAGAGAACCACAGTCTTGCCAGCCACCGCGCAGCGATCATACCGATGCTCAGCTGAACCAATTCCCTTATCTTGCAAATCCCCCTGTGCATCAGGGTTGTGGGAGGGTATGCATACACTGTCATGCCATTCCACTGTATCTGGAATGCTTTGCCCAGGGAGCCGGGGCCTTGCCCCTGCCAGGATGCAAACTGTTGGCACTTCCTGTTGGACCAGGAGGCAAAGAGGACCACGTGTGCAGGACCTGATCATTCAATTGCCATTCGTAATGGTCCGCTCCCATTTGGATGAACCTGTTGGTTCCGGCTTCCAGGTTGGACTCCACCGGGAGGTGGATTGCATTCAGGTAAAGGTTGTTCTCCAGGGACCATTCGCACATGCTGACTGCTAGGCTGCACAGCGGAGGGGACCTGGTGCCACCCTGCTTGTTGACATAGTACATGCTGATGGAGTTGTCAGTCTGGATGAGGAAGGACTTGCCCCTGATGAGCGGAAGGAAAGCCTGGAGAGCTAGCCAGATAGCCTTCAGCTCCAGCCAGTTGATGAGATTCCTGCTCCTGCAGGGACCAGACTCCATGGACATTGTGGTTGTCCAGCGTAGCCCCCCCCCCAGCCTTCCAGAGAGGAATCTGTGGTGATGGTGACCTGAGGGGGTGCCTGCCGGAAGGGCCTGCCAGTCTGCAGGTTGCAGTCTCTCGACCACCAGGTGCGGTCCGGGTGTAGAGAGCAAGGAATGCGGAAAAGCTCCGCTTGGGAACTGGGTGCATGATTCCATGAGGCCGCTAAGTGCAGCTGTAATCTCCTCATCTTGAGTCTCATGTGGGGGATGGCCAGCAGGACCGCTGCCATGATCCCCAGTAAATTCTGGTACCACCAGGCCGAGGTCACCTCTCAACTGAGGAAGCGACTTACGGCCCTCTTGATGGCTATGGTCTTGTCCTGCGAGGGGAAAACTCTCTCGGAGTTTGTGTCCCATATGAGGCCCAGAAAGGTCAGGCTCTGAGTAGGTTGCAGCACGGACTTCTTGAGGTTGATAGAAAACCCCAGCTTGTGAATAGTGGTCATAAGAGTGGAGGACGTGTGATGCACCGCCTCTGGAGAGCTCACCCAGACGAGCCAGTTGTCCAGGTATTGGTAGACGTGGTGGGAAGCCACTGCATTCATTAGTCTGGTAAACACCCTGGAGGCTAAGCTGAGGCGAAGGGTAGAGCCTTGTATTGGAAATGGCACCCCATGAGCCTGAACAGCAGAAAAGATTGATGAGGCTGCCAAATAGGGACGTGTAGAAAAGCATCCATCAGCTCCAGGGAGCAAATCCAGTCTCCCCTACACAGTATCTCCCGTATGAGTGCTGGCGTAACCATCTTGAATTTTTGAAGAGGGAGGGAGAGCTTGAGGGTGGAGAGGTCCAACACAACTCTCAGGCCAGCCTGGTTCTTCTTTTGTATGGTGAACATTCTGGAGTAGAAGCCCAAGCCAGACGTGTCAATGTGGGCAACGGTGGACTCCAGGATGCCTTGTGCCACCAATTTAGCCTCTGCCAGTCCCGCCTTGAAACGTGCCTGGCTCTGCACTGGAAGTTCTGGAGCGAAGTCGGCTATTTCCCACCAAAGCCTCTGGCTAATGGCTGCCAGCATGGCATCCGCTTTGGATTGACGAAGGTGCAGAGAGGCATTGAAATAAAGCTTTGTCCGTACGCCTCCAAGATCTTCTCCTCCTTGCCTAACAGTGCCAAGGACGAGGTGGCCGAGGACGACTGAGGCTTGGAGTATAGTGACACCGCAGCTATCAACGAAGAGTGCGGTTTAGGGAGTGCCGACAGCAAGAGTGGATCCCCCTCCATTTGCCTATACTTGGCGTTGAGGCGCCGATTTACAGGCTGGGCCGAGAGGGGCTTAAGTCACCCCTTTTTGGACAAGGCGATAATGTCCTTCTGCATCAGGATCCCTGTTCTAGCCAAGGGGCAGAGAGTGAGGACCTCGGCCAGGACCCCCGCCTCCGGTTGTTCGACCTCGGTTTGAAGGAGCCCCAAGTACTCTATCATACCTGCGAGCCGTTTGTGTAAGGCCTTGGCTGACGACTGCGTGTCAGGGTCCTCTTCCTCATCAGTGTCCACCAGGGTGTCTTGCTGGTCCAGAGCGGGTGGAAGAGTGCTGGGTGCCGAGGGCTGCAGTGTGGAGACTGGAGCCGGAGGCTGGAGTGGCACCGTCTGAACTGTGGGAGGCAGGGAACCGGAATCGAAGGAGCCAGTGAGAGCAGCAGGGGCTGCACCGAGGCCTGCAGCGCTGGAGCCATGGAGGACTGACTATAGGCGCAAGCGGAGGGAGCATGTCCCTGATCACATCCCAAAGGATGGCCCCCATCTGAGGAGATCTCATGAGAGTAAGGAACTTCTGTCCTCACAGGCCAGTGGGGTAGCAGGTGATGTTGACGGGGTAGCGGGTGGCTGCTGGGGCCGGTGCATACTCTGTCTAGCATCTTGCGGGGTAAACCTGCCCTGCGATGCCAATGGATAAGCAGCAGGCTACATACCTGCTTAACACCAGTCCCACCTTGTAACTCGTTCTCCCACCTGCTCCGCTCCAAGGGGCAATATCGGACGAGCAGCCATTTTGTCTTGCGCAGCAGCCATCTAGTTGAGCTACGTGCAAGGTGTCAAAGTCGCGGTGCTTGGCTCACTGGGCCCAACCTCCTCCAGGACTCTTGGAGGTGGAGCATGAGACCTACACTGCACCTCAGGACAGGGCCTGATAGGCGTCTTGCCCTCTGCAGTACCGCTGGTAGTACTGCGTGCAGGGTCCCCCCTCAGACATCTAGCCCGTACTAGGGCAGAGCCCCTCGGGTGTACACCCGGCAAAAGAACCTTGTGGTCCCTCAGCACTGTCTCCAAAAGGATCTAATGACCCCTCGGCCTGGCGGCCGGTAGCTGAAATAGCCTTGGTACCAGTGCTGGTGCGAGAAACTGAAACTGAAAGCTTTCTCCCACTCGGCCGTTTCTTTGGAAAGGAGTCGCCCTTGGGGGTGCGAAGGAAAAAAAGCAGCCCTCCCATGGGCCTTGATTTATGATGTCTGACTAAGTTCAATTCCTCTGGATGCGACTTCTTGAAGAGCTCCCTCCACCAAGCTAGCCTGTTCTTCAGAGCACACGGTATAACCTTCTCAGCCGTGGTCAGGGCCAAGTCAGTGGAGGCAAAGAACGTGGGGATCGGACGTATGGAAGAGCCCTTCGCAGGCTGGACAACTGCTGAAGCCCGCTGAAGTCGATATGCGCCTGAGAGGAGCGTGGCGCCAGAGGACAGAGTACCTGATTGATAAAAAGATGACAAAAGGACAGAAGAAAGTATCCAGGGAAGAGTGTGTGGTATTACAAGGCAGAAGCGAAACCCAGAAGCGCTGGTGAAATCAGCCCATTCCCGTCGACGAGGAAAAAGGGACTGAGGAGTGGCGCTGGTGGGCGGAGCCAGGGGAGCACATGCTCACAAGGCTGCGCCCCCACGCACCTCTAAGTTTAAAGGGGAAGAAGGTTTTTTCTGGTGAAAAGGTTCTGTCTCCCGTCCCCAGTGAGAGACGCCCATGCAGTATGGAGGAAAGGGGACGGGGCGTAGGAGTAGGGACAAAATAGGTGTGCATCTGCAGACTGGGGACGCCTCAACTCATGGTACGGGGGGCTACATCAGGCATGCAGTGGAGACAGTTAAAAATAATGGGTGCAGGTACATTAGGGCTAAACAGAAGGGAACGAAACATGCGTGTAGAGGGGCTTGCTGCCGAGAACAAGGAGAGGATCAAGCGGGGGAATCAGCTGCCCCCGGAGGAGGTGGATGGTAGGAGCGCTGTGCCTGTGAGGCATCACGCACAACCGGGAAACTCGATATGTGGCAGAGAGTATGAGGGAGATGTTCAGTGGGTGAAATGAGGAGCGAGTGGGTCTAGGAAGGCCACAGGAGTCGTGGATAGCATAAGCAAACGTGTGAGGTGAGTCGAAGGCAAAGAACTCCTCACCTTACTGTGCATAGGGTGACACAGCAAGAGAGGTGCTGGTTACATGACGGCAACATTGTGGCAAGGAAGAGTATAATGAGGGCAGATGATGAAGCTCCAGAGCACTGTATGCACCCAGACCGGGGAGGACATCCTTCTACAGTGGCCTTGGCTGGCACAGGGCTGAACAAAGCCCTAGCTTTGAATGCAGAGTCGCAGCCGCCATCTTTGCATGGGACTCCGATCTGTAAGCATGGGCCGATGCAAGGCCCTCCTTGGAGGTGAAGCGAGCCTCCAACATGTCGTCAGCATTGAGCAGGTATAGAGGCTGGGGCCAAACTGATCTGCCTCGTCGATGTGTGGAGTCTTTTGGGCCAGACAGGAGAGGACATCCTTACGATTTAAGTAACTTACAAGTCGTCGTGAGAAACTAGTGAGATTTTGTGAATAAAAAAAACTTTATATGAACTTGCATGACAAGTAGGATTTATATAAGATCTAATCAGATTCTGATAAGATCCTTCTAAGAAAATCAATAAGAAATGGTTGCAAGGCTGTCACCCTGAAGTCTCCAAGCCATATCACTGAGAAACTCCAGGGGCATACGATCCAGCAAAAGAACATGTGCAGATTTGAACTGTGCCAGAAGAGGAAAAAACAGAAGGCTGGCCCAAGACTCTGGGAACCTCCTCCCCATCAACATCCTACTGGCCCCCTTCGCTTTTACAGTTCAGGAAGGAGCTCAACACCCTCCTCTTCAAGGAATGCCCCCCCCCCCCAACACCTAAGTCCAGAACACTATCAACTACCCACCTTAAATGACACTGGGTGATCTGATGGCCACTGTTGGTTCCACCCCTGGATACTTGAAGACTCGTTGCAGACAACTGCCCTCCCTCACCTGTTCTTAGATCCAATTCCCTTGTTTTTCTGCTCCCTAACCTTATTCTTCCCCCTGTGATTCTCAAGTGTTCAGTTGTTTCCAGAAGCTAGGTCTGCACTCAATAAATAACCTAATAACGGGATGGTTCCAGATTGTAACCTATTCCTGACACCTCTGAAACCGTCGTATATAGTCCAGGTTAAAACCTCAGCTGAAATGTGTATGGCTAACGTATGCAAAAGGAAAGGTCCAGAATGGCACCCATTCACATACCACGACATGCAGATGCACACCATAGACCAGTGTTTTGAAATTCAGAAACTAGACTGACGAGTTCTCACACCCACACAAACAGTAGGAACGTATAACCCTATTATATACTACTAGCATGGGAGTAATTGGGCTGGAATAAGATGGAGCTTTGCTCTGGCAAAATGCGTCTTGCCAAAGTGTTGTTCCTGCTTAAACCTGCCACGACTAAGCTCCAAACTCTGTTCCCCCATAAGCAGCCCAAAGGATTTTGCACACTCCAAAAAGGAGCCCAAGTGATTTCTCCCATGTGGGAAAGAGGCATGCTTAGGAGACTTGAGTTAAGAGTGGGGGACAGAACGATTGAGATAGAGGATTACAGCTCAAGCATCACATCCATAAACATGTACTTTCCAAATGAGTATGTATGCAGAGCCCCATGTGCATTAAGGGCTAAGAAGGGATGCATCACTAAAAACAGATATATTCCAAATATAATATTCTACAGTCATTCCTATGTTCCCAAAATGTGCTTTGCATTTATGCATATCGCTAAGATTCAGTCCCCCTTCGGGTGCCCTCTATCTTCACTTGATTCGGTTCCTTCAGATGCCACTGCATGACTCTGCCGTCCCCCCCCACCTACATCATTCTGACCACGTAAACAACTCTGCCCCTCGACGTGGGCATAAAGAGGGGGGTTCAAGAGTACATTTGTAAATTTCCAGCACTGTTAGAGCCTGTCAAATAGATGTACTCATTACCTTAAGAATACCTCTTGTAAAGTGGTTACAATCTTGTCTCATCGCATGTTTTAAAATAGAGCAGTAGGGGTGCATGCTCAGTGAAATGGAATATAAGCTAAATGAAAACCATAGGAAACGGTTAAGGACCACAGGTGCCAGACAGCTGCTTAATATGATTACCTACAAGGTACGATTGCTTTGAGCTACATACTTCACTTGTACCTTAGATAACTTCCCCCTTTAAAACATGACTGGTGGCCCTATCTTGTATTACAGGAGACCCACATGAACACAAACTGAAAAATGAATAGCCAGGGCAGGATTTGGCGAGACCAGTGAACCTCAGGATAGCTAAATTAACAGAGCAGTCTTTCTTTATCCCCAACAACCCTTGGTATTCATTTTTAATTAAGGTCATGCACAATGTTTCACAAATACATGAAAACAAAGAAAATGTATTTAATCTCCCCAAAGGCATGTACAATTGTTGTGTTTTGGTTTCAAAAATAAACCTTAAAGATGTTACAAAATGCAACACATTATAGATTAGGGAAAAAAGGGGTAACAGAAAAAAAGAAAATACATTTACAGTACATAAAAGTGCATAATGGTATTCATAACAATACATAATTGAAACATTCTTGAAAATAATTGAAGCTTTTATATTTGTTATAGTTTTCCAAATTGTGTCCTCGTATAGAGAATTAAAAAAATATGAATGAGGCATGAACGAAGGATAAATCGAAAAAGGATAGTGGTGTACATTTTGTTATAACATTTGAGTGCTCTATGCAATATTTAATAAAATACATTTTTCTAAAATGTGATTAGTGCTTCCAGCCATTTGCATGGTGGGATGGTTTTCATCTATGTTGGATTGCTTAAGAGTCACAGTAACCCCCCTTGCCCCGTTCCTTTTGTTAAAAAAACCGCACTTCCACGCATAATTGTGAGCCAGTCTATATGGTACGTTCCAGAGAATTTCTAAAGCGCACCTCTGGCATTTAGAGGATCTTGTGTTGGGCATGGGCCTGGCCGTCTCAGGCAGCTGATGTACTAGACCGTGGTGGAGGTGCCCAGATAACATTGTGGGTGGAGTAGTCTTTGAAGAGGTGTTTGGTACCTATAGGCAACCATTCCCAGTCTTATGCCCGTCCGGATTTGACGTTGGAGGTAATATAGGTGCACGATGCTGGTCCCTGTACCGGTACTGTTGGAAGTGGTGACATTAGCCCAAGAGAGCGACTTGGTTTAAGATTGAGGGAATGTCCGGGTGGGTGTCAAGTCGGGCCGCAAAAGGTTAAACAGGAACACAGAAGTTAGTTTCGTTTGAACGATCTCGGCGCCGCCAGACAAATTAGACATGCCCCCGATGTCGCAAAAGAAAGTCCAACACCTTTATTGCCAAACAAATGACTACTGTTAGCAGGCTGCACCCGAAGTAACCAAAGCATATTGAGAGTATCGTTTGACAGCACCCGAATGTAACATCCCATTCACACCGATCGATGCCCTCATAGGGGGCGCTCAAAACAATCACACAAAATTAGAACAGGCCACATATGCCACACAATCGCCATAATACAAACGATCCTCCACTACCACCAAACTATTCTTCGGTTCAATTCTTACGCTCGGAGTGTGCTGAAGCAACCTAAAGAACGCCTGCCACAATTAACACCCCCGCTTGCCGCCTACCCAAATACATAAACGAAAACCAGTGCATTAATGTATTCACAATGGAAATGTTAACGGCGTTTCTAATGACACTTAAAATGTACCCGTCCAGTGGTAAAAACGCGTACTTTCTTGTTCAATGCATCATATTTTTTAAGTATACTTTGGAGCTATGAATAGGGATTTTGGGAGTGCGGTTTCTATACAATAATAAAGATGTGATCTCGCATTCCAGCCACTTGGAGGCGTAGAGGCAGTACTGGCTCAATTTTAAGCTATATATTGTTTAAGGCAGAACCCGTGACCATTTCGATTTCGACTGCCGTTTCCCATCTAGACTAGGAAGCATAGACATCGTGAAATAAACACCTACATTCAATTCTAATAAAACTACATTTTTGTTATCGTTGATTGGGTGAAAAAGTGAAATCGGAAACGTGTATGCGCCAGTTTTTAAAAGCACAATTAAAGCAAAGTACGCTCAAGCGAGGATTTCTCTATGCTTTGCGAAACAGCCCAAAAGGGAACTGGAACAAACACACTGCACGGGCATAATAAAATGCTATGTAATAAAATATTATTTTTGAAGGGTCATTCGGTTTACCAAACAGTATGTAAAAATGTATCATTTCTATTTAAAGAAACTGTGGTTGTTTTCTTTCTCTGCTCTTCTAAAGTTAGTCTCACTTAGAGGATACACGAAACTTTCCCAGTTCTACATTACAGCATGCTTCCCGAAATAGCACGTAGCCGCCTTGGCCTCTAGCACGGTTGCTATGACAATGGAACCACAGATCTATAAATAGCTCGTCAGCGCCAAATCTTGAGCGGCATCTGGAAAGGGGCCAGCCCAGCCCCAGCTCGACAAATACAAGCAAGCACGGGACGTTTTAAAGATGGCAATGGGGCTGTAGAGTAGACACGGTGAATATTCATTACACTGCAGGGGCTGACGATCGGTTTAGAGAAATCTGTTCAAAGTTGCATTGTTTTTAAGGAATAAAGTGAGCAATGCAACTTTCCACTTACTTGTCTGCAGTGTCGGGATTCCGCGCTGTTAACAACGGCAGTGACATAGTTTTTTGGCATAAAGTGACAGATTTCTTTGCCCTTTGAAGCGCGGCAATAAAAACTGGAGACGGTAAGCTGCCTACAAGGAGTGTGGATAAATACATGTAAAATAACGATCTAACTTCAAGTCACCTCGCTTTCTGAAATGCAAGCCACATACGAGACGTGAAAGTTTGCGCAACAAACGCAAAGTGGCAATTCCACTACGGTGCGGCAGAAACGTTGATGACTAGTTTTACGTTTTATGCATAGATCTGTAGGTTCCAGCAAACCAATTTAACAAATCATTGCACAATTACATATGGCCAGTAAACACATTACCTTTTGCTCACGAACATGGCTGAGTATTCAGAACTCTACTCCTACATAACCTAATCCCACCAACTCACTATGGCTATCACAGTAAGTTGCTCTTCATGGCTCAGATGCATCAACACAACTAGGGTGGTCACCAACGCATTACACTGCAATATTTCATTCTATGCTAGGCTGTGGGGGGAGTCTCCCATTGACCCCCGTTTAGCACTGCATAACATTCCAAGACAAGCTACAGGTCATGTCACAATTAAATATGCTTTGTCAAGCCCTACCGTCTCACCCACTCGCACTTTGTAAAGTTCGCCTTCAACAAATTCAATTACCCATTGCTACTTGCCTTGAGTGCCACTATCCTGCTCAATCGTTCAACCACAAGCCCTCAACCAAGGACCTCCCCAGAGTCCAACAGCTGAGGACAGCCACGTGCCTATACCAATACCACTCTGCACAGGATAACCATATGCCTCCACCTATGCCACTCTGCACAGGATAACCATATGCCTACACCAATACCACTCTGCACAGGATAACTATATGCCTCCACCTATGCCACTCTGCACAGGATAACCATATGCCTCCACCTATGCCACTGGTGTAAAAGTCACTCCTCTGCTCTTCTCACCGCCTAGTAAAAAACATATTTGCCTTCACTTCAGCTCAACTGCCAAATACACTAACTTTGTGAGATGATAGACAGGGTACAAACTATCCATGACCCCCCCCCCACATCCCACAAAATGAACACTCACCATTCTGCATCTTAATTGTAAGGCCACCTTTGATTTGATTTAGTGTTTGCTTGTTAGGCACTTATACAATAAGACAATACTGTTTCAAAGCGCCCACAGGGGGGGGGGGAAGCAGAGGTGGGAAGTACATTGGAATACATACAAACGCAATATTAAAGAGCTGGGTGGGGCGGAAGAGGGCGATCCTATGCCTTGTGAGTATTGAGAATGTGCAAGTGCAGCAAGCAAGAGGGCAGGGGTAAGTGCTGGGGAGTCTGAGTTCATGGATGAACCAAAGATGAATTGCTTGGGGGTGTTGAGTGCAACACAGCATGGAGCCAAGAGAGGTGCAAGTGAAAGTGCAGAGGCTAGAAAGACACTGGGCCAATTGGGTGGGGAGGTCAGGGCCCAGAGGATGCATAAGGGCCCAGAACACCAATCGCAGCAACTGTGGGATTAGCAGGGGAGAGACGAAAGGAAATTGATTTAGTGTTAGCCAGAGGAAAAGGGATCAGTATGGTTGATACCTTCCCTATCCATTGACAGTTCATTATTTTAGGGTATTTCATATCAAGACAAAACAGCGTTGAGGACCCTACTGAAGCTTCTGCTGGTATTAAACTGGAGTGAAAAAGAAAAAAAAAAAAAGGATTTGGATACCATACCTGGCCTGGGACGGAATTGATAGATGTGGACAAAAACACATAATATAAAGTGATTCATACAAGTAAATCTTGATCAATACAAAGTAGAAAATAATGCTAAATCCAAATCTATATCGAAAGTGTGCATAGATTACACTTAGATGAAGAAACAGTAAAGATTAGTGAATAGACAAGACCCAGTGTTGAGACGATGTGGTTGACCTGAGGGATGGTCAAATGAGGTACTGAAAGAAAGGACAGAATGCAAGAAACATGAAAAATCAAGCAGCGGTTTGCAATTAAATCAAAACAATTCAGTAGTTGTGAGGCTAAGTTGCACTTTGGACATGTCAAAGTACAATTTCTTCGTCCAATTGCCAGTCTCTAAAAATTCAGACCTTGACTTGAAAAACCATACATTTCCTTATATACGGCTGGAGGCCATTCCACTTCCACTTGCGTATCATACCAATGTCAATGCAACAGCTACTGGGAAGTGGACCCCATTGGGTCTGCCACCGTGAACAGGGGAGACAGAACAAGTTGGCAGAGATGGAGAACAAAGTTTCTATTGAGTAAGGGTGGTGTCAGAAGGACCACCCAATGTCCCCTTGCAATTTCGCGTTTCGGTGGCAGATTAAACGGGTAGAGCGCCGGAGGAGGAGGCATGGGCTGTGTTGTCGTGGGTTGCGCCGGTGAAGCCGGGGGCAACATGTCCTTAAAAATGCCCCAGAGAAATGAGCTCATTTGTGGGGACCGCATGAGGGACATGAATATGCCAAAAGAACCTGTCCTCACAGGCTGTCTGTGCGCAATCTTGTACTGGGGCAGGGCGCACATGCCAGCTGCCTTGCCAGCTGCCTCCCCAGCACCTCCCCGTAACAGGGGTTCACTGTACCTGGACCCAGAGATGTTGGAATAATGCGTGGACCAGATGACAGGGGGTCAGCGGTATCCATTCTGTCCTAGGAGCAAAACTTTGCGGATCGCTGGGTTTACGGGCACCACGCCTGCCTGCAAGACTTCCAGTCTTTGCTGCTCGGGAGTGGCAGCCATTTTGTCTTGAACCGCCACCTTATTGTCTGCGTCTTGGGCACGTGTAGCTGTAGCCGGCGTGCTCCCGGGATCGGCCTGCCCCACCCTGCACCTGAGATTTACACCCGGTAGACCATGCGCCCTCAGCCTCCCGGCCATTAGTTCTGGCCCTGCGTTAAGGTGCCCCCTCAGGTAAGGGCCCAGTATCGGGGCGATGCCCCTCGGGACGGGTCATACTGTTAGTAGAGGGTTACATGTCTTTATACCGAGATATTGTATACCGAATGCCCAAATATCGAAACCTATATCTTGAAAACCATAATATTGAAGGTTTTGATATACAATCTGGGTTTTGATATACAACATTCAATATAAACACTGTATATACCTTAGTAGAGCTCACAGGCCCCTCGGCTGTGGGACCGTTCAGGTCCTAGGACCCCTCGGCCGCGATGCCGGTAACTGTGTGAGTCTCGATGCTCCCTGATCTGGTGCGAGGGCCAGCCTGACGCCTCCTGCCAGAGGGCTTCCTCTGGAAGGAGTCACCCTTTTGAGAATAACGCACATACCTTCTGTGTCTTCCTCTAAATGTAGTCCTTGATGTTCTGAGGAGTCCTGTTGAACAATTCACTCCAACGCTCAGCCGGTGCTTAAGTGACCTTGGCATGAGGGAGTCGCACACGGAGCATCGGTCCCAACCGTGGTCCTCACCAAGGCATCGGAGGCAGAGTACATGGGGATCTGCTATAGGGAAGAAACCGTTACACGACGGGCACCTGCTAAGTCTGTCAGGGGCGACATGCACCAGGCAAAGAGCTAGGACACCGGTGGACAATGTTCCCAAATCTGTTACAGAAAAAAAAGATAAAGGGGAAAGCGCGTGGAATTACGAGGCTAAGCCTCACCCAGGAGCGCTGGTGGAGCGGTCCATTCCAGTCAATGTGGAAAAGGGGACTGAGGTGTGGAGCCGGTGGATGGGGTTAAGGGAGCCCACGCTCTCAGGGCCGCGCACCAGTACATTTAAGGGGGAAATGTCATTCTGTTGGACGCCCATACAGGATGGAGGAAAGGGGACGGGATGTAGGAGTACAATGGGAAAGCCAAAGATTGTGGCTGGTCCGGAGAGGGTCTGTCTCTCCAGAAGTCCCAGTCGTGCAGCAGGAAGAGTGTCGAAGGCTCATTCTTCAGAGGCTGCACAACAGAAGGTGAAAGCAGTAAGGGAAGTTTTCCCTGTGGAGATGTCTCTGGTGGCTGGCGTGCACCCGGAACTCTCAGGCTCTAGCAAAGCTCCAGCAACAAGTGGCGCGGTCGAAGGTGGAACAAGAATGTTCGCCGGGTCATTAGGAGCCACAGCAGCAGAAGACCTGCAACCGCAAAGAGGAGCAGAGGCGTCCTATCTACCCAGTGAGTTCCCAATGGTAAAGTGACTCTGGGACACTCCGATACCGCTCACATGGTGCAGGCAGTCAGTTTCACTCATCTATGAGTGAAAGTGGTGTTAACAATATTTTGGAATACCGAAATATTAAAACCAGCAAAAGTGTCCTATTAAGAAACCAAGTGACTGTAAAATTGGGCATATAAGTTTATGGAAAGTTCAACAACCTGAGGAGGCAACATTGTTAAAAGCGAATGCCTACAAGTGTTACCCAAGCCAGTAGAGTCAAAAACCTAAGCAATACAAGTCCAACAGATATTGGCAAAGACGAAAGGGGAATAATAGAAGACCCCCGGCTTGTGAAGTTGGTTATTCATGTTCGATGAACTATGTAACAGCCAAAATAAACAAACACACATTGCCAAAGCCAAGAACAAACCTGTATTCCTTGTCAATATTTGGTTACTGTTGCAGTGGGGAAACAAGTGGGAAAGAGGTTGCCCTTCTGAAGGTTATTCAGAGGAAGAGAAGCATAATTTGCAGAGTAATCTTACGGAGCACAAGGGTGAACCTTGTTTCCCTGAAATGTTGATAAATGTTTAATGCTGCTAACCAAAGAACATTGAGAAGTTATTCAAGTTAAAGGTTAACTTGTCTAATTTTGAAGAGCTGTTCGGGCAAGGGAGTATACCCGGATGGCGAACCTTTGAAGTAACAGGTATGGCATGGGAATAGACCAGGTAATAGTGGACAAAGTGCTGAACTGTTTACTGATAGACTATGTTATATTATTTATGGTGCTGAAGGAAGAATTGGTGCTGAAGGAAGAATTGTATAATCCTTCCGCGGAGGAGTTACATTTCTTGAAAGTATGCAGTTGTAACAAAAATCATCCCGACAAATACAATTTGTGTTACCTTGTTGAGAGAAGTATTTTGAGGTTCACTCTTAGATGAAGAGAAAGAGCACTCTATTCTGAAGTATTTGAACTTTCTATTGTTCAGTGGAAGTTGCAAATAACTCCGTTAGAACTTTCACCAACCAGGAATTTATTTTCTTTTGAACTGTGGAACAAGAACTCTTGTTGAATCTTGAGAAGAGGAATTCCCCCCCAGATCACCAGCCAGGACTGTGGTCACATTGCAAGTTCAATTGTAATGCTGTTTTGTTGTGTTAAACTGCCATGCACTTCCTTATTGATTTGTTGAATGTGTAACTGTGAGGGACAGATATCCTTTGTTAGAGTTTTTCCATTAGTTACTTTAAGCAGGGAAATCCTTGTTAGGGTAGTGACAGTGAGGCGCGTATCCAACCATTTTGATTTAATAAAATGGTGAATTTTGAACTCAAAGTCATCAGCCTTACTTTTCTGACCCCTTACACTATGCTGTGCACCAGTGCCATGAGAAGTGGAGCATATTGGTTTTTACATATCAATGTCAACTTGAGGGGTGGGTGTTATGATTTACTGCCGCAAGAGCACTTGAACCTGGGGCGATGGATCAATGGTTAAGATTATCACAAGATAGTGGTTTCCGACCTGTGAGTTTCGCATGTGGAAACGTCAGGCAATCGAAGGCAAGATGCAATGGAAATAAATTTCCCATCGATATGCTCAAAAATACATGCCCTATGTATTGACCCAATAACATTTCTGAGAGAACTGCCCCCTTTAAGGAACTTTCATCCATCACCTCACATTTCCCTGCTATAAAATAGCTACTGTCATTCACATACTGAAGAAATGGCCCCACAAAATAGCCCAATCCCAGCCCAGACAATCTGCTTCCATCTAGAGCGTGTCAGTATGTTTGGTTTGTGTCCTGAAGAGGTCGTGGAGCAGAGTGCTACAATTAAATGCAGGGGCGAAGTGTAAAAGAACAAAGTAGATGACTGAGCAAAGTCCCGAACTCCAGGAAGCTATGGGGAAAATGTACAAGTGCGGGTTGCTGAGCATCTTTATCTGCTACCTTAACAGGCTGACTCTCAGCTATCTTTAATGTGGGGCATGAAACGCAACTCTTAATGGAGAA
Organism: Ambystoma mexicanum; assembly: GCF_040938575.1. Lineage (NCBI taxonomy): Eukaryota > Metazoa > Chordata > Amphibia > Caudata > Ambystomatidae > Ambystoma > Ambystoma mexicanum. The sequence goes on from NC_090925.1 coordinate 386,025,229, forward strand.
CAAACATCCTGCACCTTACAATCACAGAAGCACTCTTTAAAAAGTTACACAAAACGAAAAAGGTAGAATTCAGAATATAATGCTCAGTTCAAAACTAGAGGAGAACAGAGGATGAATTTGAAGCAGTGAGTGAGGACAAACTGATTACAAAGTATAGCTGTGACTGCAGTAGAACATCATTCGGACCATGAAAGCTGCACAGTGATTACCTATTTGAAAATGCCAATGTAAATACTTATACTTCATGCAGGTACTGTGACATCCTTAGAAAGACAGACATGCAGCAAATTCATATATGTACGCTAGCATGAGAACAGGTACTTGGATGTACGCAATTATTACCACAACTAACCCTCTCACTTGCCTATCGTTTTCAACATCTAAGTTATGGCAGGTCCTGGTGGTCCAATTATTTCCTTGGAGCTGCAATCTAGTCAATTAACAATTAACACTGAAGCAGAAACTATCAAATAACTCATGTAAGCATAACAGCGCCTTCAAGTAGTTGGCAGTTGCAGTTTATTAACGAGCTCTAGTAAAGCCACAAGAAAAAGCAGTAACTGAATGATATAATCTGGGATATTGTGACAAATCTAGCAGCATCGTCACCGATTCTCTGGAGGGAAGCTTCTCTTATGTGACCAGGGAAAGGCAGAAGCTACATGACTCTGACCCAGGGGGTGGCGATCTGCGGGAGGACCACGGAAGGAAGGACAAACTCCACAGAGGCAGGAAAACACTGAATAAAAACTAACCTTCAGATGGAATTTTTAAGGACACCCATGTGCCTTTGCAACATTCCCGTATGGCTTATTGTGATGTAAATTAAGAATTCCCAAGTTTTCTTGACCAACAACCTTATTTATCCCACCCCACCCCTCTTTTTTAGTACTGAGAGGAGGAAGAAGGATGGAATAAATTGTAAGTTACTCACATAGTGACTATAGTCCTTAGTCCCCTTTCCGCCATACTGCATGGGCGTCCCTTCCAAGGTTTGGGAGACAGAACCTTTTTCACCAGAAAAAACCTTCTTCCCCTTTAAATTTAGAGGTGCGCTAGGCTGCAGCCCAGGGAGCATGCGCTGCCCTGACTCCGCCCTCCGGCGCCACACCTCAGTCCCTATTGACGCGTCGACAATAGATTTAACATTGCCTAATGACACCAGTATTATTGGGGGGTGGGGGTGATGGGGGGGACGTATGGAATAAAGGGGACCTAAGAGTACGTTAATCACAACAGTGAGTAACTTACAATTACTCTTACGTCCCGTCCCCTTTCCACCATATTGCATGGGCGATTACAACTGAATGTAGCCCCAGGGTGGAGAGGAGACCCTCCTTAAGCAAATAGTTCCTGAGAACCGCCTGTCCGAAAGCTGCATCAGATGTAGAGCCGGCATCCAAACAGTAATGCTTGCAGAAAGCTGAGGGAGTGGCCCAAGTGGCCGCCCTGCTTATGACTTGCCAAGGGACATAGCGCTGGAAAGCGATGGCTGTTGCCTTAGCCCTGACTGCGTGGGCATGCATGTTGGACGTAAGCGGCCTGTGCTGGCCCTCGTACGCTTCTTTGATGGCCGAGACCATCCAGCGGGATATGAAGGCCCTGGAGGCTTGATTGCCTGGTCTTGAGCCTCCGAAAGTGACAAACCGGACGTCCGATTTGCAAAAGCCCTTGGTCCTGTCCAAGTACAATTTCAGGTCACGCCTGACATCCAGGCAGTGCAGCACTCTGTGCTGCATCCTTAGGATCGGCAAAGAACGTAGGAAGAACGATTTCCTCGTTCAAGTGGAAGGCAGATGACACCTTGGGCAGAAATGCTGGGTGTGTCTGCAGGACTACTTTGTCCCTGTGAAAGGTTGTATATAGTTCCGAGGGGGACGAGCGCCTGGATTTGGCTGACTCTACGAGCTGAGGTGAGGCCGACTAGTAAGGCCGTCTTGATGGTGACCATCATGATGTCCGCAGAACGCCATTGGCTCAAACGGTTTGTGCGCGAGTGAGCCCAAGTCTATATTAAAGTCCCACAAGAGGTGTGGCCTCTTGATGGGCGGGTAGAGCCTTGCAAACCCAGTCAAATGTTTCTTGATGATAGGATTGGAGGAGGAGAAAATCCCTTCCTCCGAGTTGCTGTACGCCCCAATGGCTGCGAGGTATGTACGGCAGGTGTCCACCTGCACGCCCGAGTGGGCGAGGTGCGCCGAAAAGGAGAGCATGTCGTCCAAAGTACATGCAAGGGGAACGATCTCCTTGGAGTCCACCCAGTGGCAGAACCTGGTCCATTTACTATTATACTGGGCCCTGGTAGCCTTGTTCCTTGCGCCCTGTATGATTTTCAGATTAGCCTGGGAGAGGCTGAGGTGCCGCAACGTTACCTGCTCAGGCACCATGCTGTGAGGGCTAATTTCTGGGGTCGCAGGGTGGATGACCCTGCCCCCTGCAGCACCAGATGATGTGCTGGGCCGTCGTGAGGTGAATCCGGGGAATCTCTGAGAGGCTGAGTAGTTCCGAAAACCATGGCCTAGCCGGCCACCATGCAGCTGTTAGAATGATGTTGAGTTGGCGAGACTCCTTTATTTTGAAAATCACTCTGAATTAGCAGAGTGGGCGGGAAGGCGCAAGCCTTCATGCCGTTCCACTGAAGCCGAAATGCGTCGCCCAGGGAGCCGGGACCCTGTCCCTGCAAGGAGGCAAACTGAATAACGAGGTTGTTTAGCTGCCATTCTTAATTGTCCGCTCCCAACCTGCTGAGCCTGTCTGCCTCCAGGTGGGATTCCCCCGGGAAGTGGACTGCCTTGAGGTGGATATCATTTTCCAGGGCCCATTCCGACATGCTGATCGCCAGTCTGCACAGAGGAGGGGATCTGGTGCCTCCCTGCTTGTTGACGTAGTACATGCTGGTCGAGTGGTCTGTCTGGATGAGGACAACCTTGCCCCTGAAAAGTGGTAGGAATGCTCTGAGCGCTAGCCAGATGGCGATCAGCTCTAACCAATTGATGTGGTATTCCTGCTCCGGTCGAGTCCAGGTGCCGTGGACAGAGATCGTCCAGGGTGGCTCCCCAGCCCTCGAGCGAGGAATCCGTGGTGATGGTGGCCTGCAGGGTGGGCAGCCGAAAGGGCTTGTCCGTCCGTAGATTGCAGTCCCTGGACCACATTGTTAGGTCCAGGTGGAGAGATGGAGGAACAGTGATCATCTTGGATTGGGAGCCCCACTCCTGGTTCCATGAGGCCGCGAAGTGCAGCTGAATCCTCCTAATCCTCAATCTCGTGAGTGGAACGGCTAATAGAACCACCACCAAGAGACCCAGGTGATGCTGATACCACCATACTGAGGTCACCTCTCTGCTGACCAAGTGGGTGGTGGCCCTCTTGATGGCCGAGATCTTGTCCTCCGACAGAAAAACCGTCTTGGAGCATGTGTCCCAGATGAAGCCCCAGAGTCTGCGTGGGTTGCAGCTGCGACTTCTTGAGATTGAGCGAGAAGCCCAGATAGTGCAGCTTGATCATAAGGGCGTGGGAAGAGTGGTGAACCACTTCCAGAGATGTAGCCCTGACGAACCAGTCGTCGAGGTATGGGTAGATGTGGAGGCCCTTCCCTTTTAGGAGGGCAGCCACTGTATCCATTAGCCTGGTTAAGACCCTGGGGCCGAGTTGAGATCAAAAGGAAGGACCTAGTATTGAAAATGGTAGCTCATTATCCTGAACCGTAGGAATGAACAATGGGGCTGCCAAATCGGGACGTGTAGGTACACGTCCTTCTGATCCAGGGAGCACATCCAGTCTCCCTTGCACAACGTCTCCATTATAAAAGCTGGCGTAACCATCTTGAATTTTTGCAGAGGTAGGGAGAGATTGAGGGTGGAAAGGCCCAGCACAACTCTCAGGCCCGCCTGGTGGTTCTTCTGAATAGCGAAAATCCTGGAGTAAAAGCCCAAGCCTCGCTGGGAGGCTGGGACTTCCTTCCACCGCCTGGCTCTCGACGAGCGACCGGATCTCTGCCAGAAGAGTTGCTGTCCCAACTTGAGGGAGTGTGGGGAGTAGGGTGGAGAGGCTGGGATGGGTAGGCGGAACCCGGTGGATACTATGGAGAGGATCCAGGGGTCTGCCAAATTCTGGCACCAGAAATGTGCATGGAGAGCTTGCCTGCCCTCCGCTGGAGACACGTGGACCCGAAGGGGTGTGTCAAGCTTTCTTTCTCTCAGAGGCGGTAGCGGAGGAGGGTGACTGGAAAAAGCCCTTACCCCTCCCTTTTTGTTGCTTGTGTCGGTTCTGAGAGACGGCGAGCGGTCAGACTGGCTGGATCTCTTCCTAGAAGCCGCAGAACCCTCCATACGTACGCCCCCTGTCGGAGCGCTGCAGTGACTTGGTGTACGACATGGGCGTGGTATTTGTCAAGATGGATAAAGACTTGGCCGCTTGTGAACTGTTTTTCTTCTTGTCCAGTTCTTCGTCCGTGGTGGAGTGGAAGAGGTCCCTCCCCCGACCAGTAGATCCAATATGCGTTCCTGGACGTCCGGGGTTGAATTTCGTTGCCCGGAGCAAGGCTGTCCTCCTCATGTCTGTGGCGATACAGATGGCACGGCCAGGTGTCAATATGGGCCATGGTGGATTCCATGAGGTCCTGCACTACCAGCTTGGCCTCATCCAGTCCCGCCTTAAAATGTGATTGGCTCTGCGTAGGGAGTTCCAGGAGGAAGTCTGCAATTTCCCACCATAACCTTTGGTTAGCGGCCGCCAGCATGGCATCGGCGTTGGCCTTGCGAAGGTGCAAGGACGCATTGGAATACAGCTTCTTTCTGCGCGCCTCCAAGATCTCCTCCTTGCCTGCTAGTGTTGCTGTGGAGGTTGACTGAGGCTTGGAGTATAGTGATGCAGCAGCGATCAACTAGGAGTGTGGCTGGAGATGGGCCGATAGGAAAAGTGTATCCCCTTCCATCTGCCTGTACTTGGCGCCCAGGAGTCGTCTGCGCGGCTGGACCAAGTGGGGCTTGAGCCAACTCTTCTTGGCCAGGGAGACTACATCGGTTTGCAGTGGAATCCCCGTTTGGCAGAGGGGCATTGCGTGAGGACTTCAGCCAGAACCCCCTCTGCCGGCTGCTCAAACTCAAGTTGGGGTAGGCCCAGGTACTCCACCAGCCCTGCAGATGTTCATAGAATTCCCTGGCTGAGGATGGCGTATCCGGATATTCCTCCTCATCCTTATCCTGTGGATCAGGAGGATCCTGCAGAGGTGGAGAAGTAGCTGGAGCCAAAGGCTGGGGCACAGGGCCGCATCCAGAGGCTGAGGAGGAAGCTTGTACGGAACCGCCTGAGGAATCGGCTGGGGAGCAAGAGGCAGCAGCTGCGCTAGGGGCACCGGCAGAGGAGCTTGTGGTGCTGGTAGCATCTGAAGGAGGACCTCCCTGGTGGCGTCCTTGAGGATTACCCCCATCCAAGGTAACTTCATGAGCCCGAGGAACCTCTCGAAGAACCCCTCTTCACTGGCCGGAGAGGTGGTAGGGGATACTGACGGGGTAGCCGGGAGCTGCTGGAGCCGCTGCATACCCTGCCCATATGGACGCAGTCGGAAACTGCCCAGCGCACAAGAACGATAGGCTGTAGGCCATGTACCTGGTTGAGGCCAGTCCCACCTTGACACTCGTTCTTCTCCAAACTCCTGGAATGGCATTGGATGGGTGCCTCTGTCTGGCACGGCGGCCATCTCGTCAAGCTGCCTGCCACGTGCCTGCAACATGTTGCTCGGCTTGCTGGACCCATCCTCTCAAGACTCTTGTGTGTGGATCACAAGACCTACCCTGCTCCTCGGGCCTAGACCCGGTAGGTGCGACACCCTCCAACTGGGGGTCGGTAGAGCTACATTTAGGCGCCCCCTCGGAGGTATTGCCGGTACTAGAGCATAGCCCATCGGCCATACTGCCGGTACAAGGGCAGAGCCCCTCGGATGATAATCCGGTACAAGAACCTTCCGGTCCCTCACCAATGACACCGGGAGGATCCAAGGATCCCTCGGCCCCAAGGCTGGTAGCTGCAGCAGTCTCGGTCATGTGCTGGTACAAGGACCTGAGCGGTCCCTCCCGCTCGGGCGAGTCCTTGGGAAGGAATCTCCGTTGCGGGGTGTGATGGAAAATAGCGGCCTGGCTCAGTGTTTCACGAAGTTCTTTACGTCCTCTAGAGGTGACTTCTGGAAGCGCTCCCCCCACCTGGCTAGTCTGTTCTTCAGCCATTTCGATGACAGAGTGCCGCACGCTGAACAAGTTTGCCAACCGTGGTCTGGGCCAAGGCAACATAAGCAGAGGACGTGGGGGTCTGAAGTTGGGAAGAGCCCGTTGCAGGATGGACACCTGCTGAACCCTGTGGAAGTCGACATGCGCCAGAGAGGAGCGTGACGCCTGAGGTCCGAGTACCTGAATGATAAGAAAGACAAAAAAGACAAAGAGAAGAAGTATTCGCGCGTGGAATTACATGGCCGAAGCCAAACCCAAGAGCGCTGGTGAATTCGGCCTGTTCTCGTCGAAGCGGAAAAGGGGACTGAGGTGTGGCGCCGGAGGGCGGTGTCAGGGCAGCGCATGCTCCCAGGGTCGCACCTGGCACGCCTCAAAATTTAAAGGGGAAGAAGGTTTTTTCTGGTGCAGGGTCCATCTCCCGTCTCTTGGAAGGGACGCCCATGCAGTATGAAGGAAAGGGGATGGGACCTATGAGGATGATCAGAAGCGGTAATCAAACACTGCATTCTAGTTTTCAGAAAGTGGTAACTAATGCTGGGAAGTTTAAAAAACATACAGCTGAACAGAATACGAGTGCGGGGCAAAAACAGAACCAGAATGCAGCTTGTGCGGATGCTAGGTGGAACACCGGAGGTGAGCACTCTGGGGAAGGGAGCATGGAGGCTGACGAGAACAGCGTGCAGAGAGACAGGGCCAAGAGAAGCTCACCACTTTATTGCTATAGGGAGCTAGAGCTGCCACAAGCAAAGGAAGATCAAGCGGAAGCAAAACGGCTGATGGGACACACTCCCAGTCAGCGAGCAAAGGAGAAGACGACTGAAGGATGCGAGGAATGCCAGAACTTCCCAGTAAGCTCAGAGAGAGCAAGTGGGTTACCGGAGCATTTGAGAGCGAGTGTCACATATCATTAACAACATGACAAAGCCCAATTAAAAGTAATTGGGGGATGTGATACAAATACAAACAGCTTTAAGAAAGGGTCGGTGACCCAATATTTGAAAAGAGGAGTTGATGCCACTAAGAACTATGCTGAGAAAGGGGTGTGACCCAATACTGGAAGAAGAATGTGTTCTTGGATGAAAGAAAGAGCAAGTAGAGAACAGAAAAGACCTGACAGGATAGTGTACCAGGCAACCAGTGAGCCAGGAAGGGATATAAAACCCTTGCAGGAGAGTAAACCAGGCACTGTGCGAGTATGGGACCGGCACACAAGAAACAGAACTGTGATGTCCTGGCAGGAGAGTAAACCGGGAGTGAGACTAGAAGTAAATCTGAAATCGTGGAACAGTGAGAACAAATACAAAAGGGAAGTCCCATACTCCTTTTAAGGATCAGTAATAAAGTCGCAATACTCTGGCAGGAGAGTACACCAGGGGTAAAAAGAGGGAGTTGAAGGTGGAGCAGCAAAGAGCTTGAGTAGGAAGGTATTTACAAAGTTCTTATTATTGAGGTCGTAGGCCCCAGAAGGCCTTGTGGACAATGCAGAGGGTCTTCAACTAAATCCTTGGAGCCAATTCAGAGATTTCAGTGCTGGAGAGATACGATCCCTGGGCTTGAGGCCAAGTACAAGTCTTGCAGTCCTGTTCTGTATGAGTTGAAGAGGGCCGAAAGTAGAAGCAGGCAGATTTAGAAAGAGGCTGTTGCAGTAGTCTAGCCTAGAGAGAACCAGAGCTCTAGAGACAGTGAGCTTCTGAAGGAAGGAGAGGAAAGGAAGAATACTTCTGAGAAGGTGCAGTTGGTAGTTTGGACCACATCAGAGAACATCTTTTGGCAAAGTGTTGTGGCTCCCGAAAGGAGTCCCAACGGCATACATCAGATATGAATTAGTTCTCATATCGATAAATGCTAGAGTAACATGTTCACACTGTATCAGAAAATTATCATGGTAAATGGTCCACCTCAATTTGAAATTTTACATGATCCTAACAGCGGAAAGAAGGAAGACATTCTTACCCAATGGGTTGAACGTTGTGAGACAACCCTGGAAGATCTCAGTATTGACAAAAACATCTTGCAAACAAATCCTGATCTTGCCAAGAAAAAACTCTGGATGTAAGACTGGATAGATGCCGAAGATCAAAGATGCAAACAAAATAATGCAACACGTTCCTTGTGAATCTAAGGCCTTGAATAAGATCACTAAATATCTGGATAAATTCCCTGATAGATACCGAAGAACACTTTACATGTAATTTCGACTAAACCAATTGGAAACTAAAGAGGTTATTAGCCAATGGGCAAATAATTCAATAAAGGAAAAGAGTTGCAGATTCTGTAATAAGGCGGAAGAAACGTTTAAGCATTTTACTCTATATTGCCCGGCCTTAAGAGCTGTGAGAACTAGACACTTGGGTTCCTTTATAGCAGAAAGTCCCTCGATGAGTGCTGAAGATTGGTGGTTCGTTTGTTTTGACGAAACAAATAAGAAATTAACTTTCACTGACATTTTTTGGGAAGATTTGGTAAAATGGTTAGCGCCTAAAGTTGAGAACATTGTACAGTAAGAGCATATGAATCAAACTGGTCGAAAAAGTCTGAGCAAAATAGGAAAAACAAGAAGTTTGAAAGTTTATGATTAATGGTATGTAAATATGTGGAAAAGGATGAAATATATTTTAAAGGTTTGCAATAAACCAAATAAAAATATTTTTTTTTAAAAGACTTCTTAGAGACGTCAGAGATGTGAGGAGAAAAGGAGTGTGTGGAGTCGAAGATGACCCTGAGGTTCTTAGCCTCCCAGGTGGGAGCAGGAAGAGGGCCAAGGGAGGCCAGCCAGAGAGTGACAGAAATGGAGGGTGCAGGTGTGCCGATGAGGAGAATCTCCCCGAGAGAAGAAGAGGTTACCCTGAAAACAAGCTGAGTGTCATCGCACAGCACTGAAAGTTGGAGCAGAGAGCAGCAATGCAGTGGGAGAGAGGTGCCAGATGTTGGTTGAACAGCCAGGGAGAGAGGTTAGACCCCTGGGGAACACCACAGATAGAGTGAGATAGAGGAAAGGAAGGACCCAAGTTGGACCTGGGAGGGTCGATCAGGGAGGAACGTGGTCAGCCAGGCCAGTGCCTGATCAGTGATACCTAGGTCATCACGGAGACAAATGAGCAGGATGGCATGGCTGACTGCGTCAAAGGTAGAAGAGAGATTGATCAAATTAGGACAGAGGGGAGAATAGACTCAAGGTTAGCAGGCAGGTCTTCATAGACGTTCAGGAGGGCAGTTTCTGCGATTCTGGCTGCTCTGGAACCAGACTGATGGTCATGGAGACAACCAACATATTCAGTGTGAAGATTGAACTGGGAGATGGCCAGCTTTTCCACGAGTTTGCCTTGGAAAGGAGTGATGGATATTGGGCGATAGTTAGCCGGGCAGGAGGGGTCGGTTGAGGATTTCTTGAGAAGAGGTTGCACAAGAGAGTGCTTCAGGGCCAAAGGGAAGGCTCCAGTGGTGAAGGAGTGGTTGCAGAAGTCGGCCAGGACTACGGCAAGGGTGTCAATTTGGTCCTTGATGGTTTTGGAAGAACCTGTTTGGACAAGGCTTTCATAGATCGCCCATGGCCATGCTAAGCTCTATAGCCATTCACACCCAGCTCCTGCCCCCTCCCCATACAAAGCACTGCCTCATGGAAAAACAGCTGGTCTCAATCAAGCCTTACAATCAAACTTTGCACATTGTGCCTGCAAGTGATTTTTAAAAGCAGTCTTGAGAGTTAATGGCTTAATTGTAGCTGACAACACTCTACTGGTGTCATAAAAAGGTCTTAACCAAACCTGCCTTCTGCCACTCGATTTAGAAGCACTATGCATGGCCTTCACTGAAGTCCTGTTAAAATAAGCATTGATAAACCCTACAGTTTTGCTTGTGTATGTATAAGCATTAGGCATTCACCAGGCAGCGCTATTAGATGCTGAGGTACTTGCACCATTTTCTCATCTCCTACCATCAATGGCCTGTTAATATCACTATGGCAGTGTCTGGCAAGTGCCTTTCGCATGCCTGCACAAATGCCCAAAATGTGAAATGATGGTTTAGTTTGCGAGGGCCACAAAAACCTTTAATCTGGCTTGTGAAAGTAGAATTTTTTTTTTATCTGTCTCCATACAGGATATTTTGTGTAACTAAATTACTGCGTAAGCATGACTTGTGTGGCGCTGCTCACCGCTTTTGTGGTTACAATGGATCGGTTAGGAGTGAACCCGAAAACGGTTGAACAAGACTCTTCAGTGACACCTCTGATCGTGTGCAGAATCTTTGTTCCACTCCTTTGCAGAATTATCATGTACAAGGAATTTTAATTTGAAGTTCAGAAATATTCCTTTTATAATTAAATTGTGTACATGTACATGCATAGAATACACAACTGTCGGCAAAACACTTTCTCTCGTACAGAAACACGCGTTCTTTTCTTTTCTGTGTGGTCCTTTTAAATCAAATTCCGGTCCATCATAAACTGAAAGGGCGATGCTTGTCAACTACTGTTGGTGCTGCTGGCTCTGGGGGGAAAAACTGACAGCCCGGTCGCCTGAAAAGTCGGCATTCGCCATCTAAAAGCCATTATCGTTGTGCTCTTGGGTGGAAAGCGCTCCATCATCTGAAATCAAATGTGGGTCGATGGCATAGCTCTCAACTCACGCTTTTGGTGGGCGTCACCCGCCTTGTAAAGGGTTGAATCACCGGCCAAGCCTTCTGCACGCCCATTCATTCCAATGGGCGTCTCACACGCCAAACACACAATCGGATGATTTCACCCGTTTTTGTAGCACAAATGGTTTAGAGCTATGGTCGCTGCACAAACTCAGAAAATGCCTATGTCCGTAATCATTATCAACTTGCGAGTACTCCGCTGCCCGATTTCAAAACCGAGGAAAAGGCTCAAGTGGCGGACGACAACACCAATTTAGCCAAAGTGAACCCGCAGTACCTAAGTCATTTGTTGAGAAATTTGCCAGCCCCAGCAACCCTATTCATTTTAAAAAGCATAATTATTTTGAAGGCGGTTAGGCAGCCAATGTTGCTGCATCCATACGCAACAGGCAGCGTTACCGTAACCTGTGGCATTTGCACTATGTGGAGAAAAAAAAAAGGTAAATTGTACCCGCGTCAGTACAGGCATATACTAATAACCGTACGTAATGTTGTTCACATTTCAGGAAATATCCCCTCGCTCGACGAGTGTGCTGTTGCATTGTCTGCGCAGCGGGTGCAGCACCGCCGCCCACCGGCTGGTCCCTGCTACAGCTCAATGCAGGGATCCTCCCTTTCATTTGCTCCCCTCCGTGACCCGGGCCCCCCGCAAGCGCCTCCTCTTGCTGCAGCAGCCATGCTATAAATAGCTTTTTGCTGCCTTTTGCTTTGCTTCCAGTTTACATAAGTAGTTGGTGGAGGGGGTTCCTTGTAGGGGGGACGCGAGTAACGACTGCAGTCGATTCCTTATGCAAACGCACTACAAACCCAACAAAGGGTGGAGGGGGTCTGGGGCGGGAGACAACCCTCTACTAAAGGGCGGGGCTATACTACGAAGCCAGCAACGTTGACGAGACTTAAAAATACCCTAGTAGCACGCCCACCAACCCACGTTTTAGTCCCAACCCAATCACTTCTCCGAAAAGCCTACTTCGTCATTTTAGTAACACGTTTCAAGCTGCTAGGAAGGTGGAGTGATACCCGGGAGCGACAACTATCGGACTAGGGGGCGGACATAGCAGTTCTGCTTTGTGAAACTGTTGATTGCACGTTCTGGCTCGGCCGCCTCCCCTAAACGGAGGAGTTTGAGAGCAGACGCACACAAACAGCAAGGAATCTGCAAGCTAGCACTTCTTTCTTTGAGGCAGAAGGAAAAACAGCGCGTTTTTGCAGGTCCCCTGTACACAAATGAAGCGCACTGCAGCCAATGGATATGCAGCATCAGCTGTCATGGCTCGGATCACGCAGGGGGCAGGTACTTCTCAGCAGTCACACCCAGAAAACCAACGCAAGCCTGCCCGGCACAAAAAAAGTAAAATCTGCATTCTCCGAGACTATCTGCACACCGCACGGCGCATATGCGGCTTCCAGTCTGCTTACCACCCACCAGAAGACCAAAGTGCAGCCGACAACGTGCATGACAACCCCAACACATAAGCCGCACCAGCAGCAACACGAGGGCTGATACCGATCCGATACTCGCACCAAAGCTCAGTGCAAGGTGTATACCGAGCTGGAGCTGCCATCAGAACACCACTCCCCTCACTATCCTACCCCCTCTCCACCTTACTAACCTATCCTGCCTTCTCTTTTGCAGATCCTTTAGAGCGCCTGGAGACCAACTCAGTTGGTGAGGGTGCAAATACCTTTAACATTTAACATGACAAAGCTAGGCAACTCAACTACCAATGTGCCATCACCGGCACCCCTAGGGTGCACATAACCGTGCGTTGTGCCAAAAGGTGGGGGCACAATCTCCACATCGAAGAATCCCCGCACTGCCCGCTGTACATCATGGCACTTCCTTCGCAGCCCACTCATTACGCACTTAACCTATTGAGCCATTAATCTGCGAGCCATACCACCCTTCCCCCAAACAGTCAATCTACCTATCATGAGCAACGCTGCATGAAATACACTGATTTCCAGCTAGCCTATTGATATTGGGGATCGGTGCTTACATTTCCACACAACATACGTTGTACTAAATCTCCTTATAGGCTGTCAACAAACTCCTTTACCTGTTACCGTGGCACCTTGATTAATGTCCTCGTATAAACACAGAGAGGCCACCTTTCGCAGTCAGGCTTTACTCCATATGTACAATGGTTTGAGATTCCAACATGCAGAGTTCCCACTCGATCCACGCCCACCATCGTCTCTTATTTACATGTAGGCTTAGAAACAAACAACATGTAGGCTTAGAAACAAACATCTACAGGATCATTTGGATCTTTCTTTCTTCAATGGTGTAATTATGCGGCAAGAGTTTATTTTTAATATAGAAAAATAAAGATCAGAGTAAAAAAAAGATAGAATCTACGAAAAATATAACATACAAACTGCAAAACCACACTTGCAAACGTGTTCACAGCAATGTATTTCCAATTTGTTCGTTTCAATTTTCTAAAGTATATAAAAATTCTAGTGCAAAAAAAGGCAACAGATATACGACACAATTTTGACCCTCCTAAGTTATTTTTCCACATCTGTAATACAATCAAGTAATCAAATCAGAGACCATTTAAAAAAAAAATGGACAATTTGGCCAGCATACCAATACATTACACCAAAAATATCAAGACACAAAAACACAACAGGTTTCAGTTCCTTATATGGAGTGTGGAAACTTCTTCAGGAATAAGTCATTTGAATTTTTTGTTTTTTTAGGAGGGGAAAGTAGTTTCCCTGCATTCAGGAGTACTTCTTCGAATCTTCGTGTTCTTATAACCAACGCCTTCTAGTCTGTAATCAATCTCATCAGTGAAGTTCTACCCTACTTTTAAGTAGTGGAACAAGGGGATATCAATAGATCCTGGATATAAAACCCTTCTTTACTTCTGTAACACACAATACTTCTAGTAATATGTGTTGGTGCTTTCACCTTTTGAAATAAACACAAAGAATGGATTCACTTAAAGATTTCACTTCCTTACAATAGAGAGGTAAATTCAATAACGTATGAGGCCCATTTACCTGTGTTCTTGGGGCATAAAGTACTACATGACTCCGTTTTGGTGCACACACAGGTCTTTCACAGATACCTAACCGCATCACATTTTCTCCATTCCCAGTTTTTTTTGTTCCCATGGTAACAAACTATTAAAAACGTAAATATCAATGATTCGAGCTCCATTTTTGCTCGTATTCAAATTGCAAAAAAGGATCATTATCCAAACCTATCAATGCAGTTATAATTACTGCAAAGTATCTTTTACAACTGAAGTACTTGTCCCAATTGTTAACTAAAACGCCATTGGCTGCATCTCTTTTCACTCATGCACTCTATTTAAACAGAACGTTATGACATCACACCTTTGCTTGTGATACGACATTCATCTTGCATGTGCATGGTCTTTAGATTGCTTAATTGACAAATCGAGATTTTTGTGTCATTGTGGATTTATATTTTTAGTCTCATGTATTAATTGGTATTTTTTCAAAATTGTCACTTTAAAAAAAATCATTGTCTCAGTGTTTTGATTTCAATAACTGTTTATTTTATTTATTTAGATTTGTATAGCGCACTAGCAGCCCGAAGGCATCGAGGCGCCGGTCCAGATAGTTTGAGTTACATGGTCCAGCTACTGGTTACATGATGGCGTAGCATTAGGGTGAATACAAAGTGGTAACAAAATGTACAGTAATTTACACGAGTTATGTAGGTATTTACAAGATAGTAGGTTCAGGTGAAGAGCAGGGTCTTAATTGCTTTGCAGAACCCTAGCTATTATGTTATCCCCCTGAGGTGTGGAGGTAGTGCGTTACAGTGGGAGGCCGCGGTAAACGGAAAGCTGGCACCTCCGGCGAGTGACCTAGAGACCTTGGGTACTGTGATGCGGTTGGTGTAGGGTGTTCTGGAGATTATTTGGGATAGGTATAGGGGGGCTATGTCATGCAGGCCTTTGTGAGTTATGGCAAGGGTTTTCTAGATTACCCTTTCTTTGATGGGGAGCCAGGTGACTTGCTGCCCGATGAGCCAGTGGACTTGTTGCCCAATGAACATTATGTGGTTTCGTTTAGTGATGCCAATGGCCCCTCTGAGTGCATTATTTTGGACCACCAAGAGTTTATCAATGTTTTTGGTGGAGGTGCCGACTAAGAGGGCACTGCAGTAATCGAAGTGGGAGCCAATTATGGCTCTGGCTATGGTTAAACAGTTTTCTTTGGATGGAATGGTCTGGCAGCAGTGGGTAGTTTGGCATGATAGGCTGCTGCGGACGTGATTGCGTTGACCTGTCTCGACATGGAGAGGTTGGAGTCCAAATACCCAACCCGAGTGTTTTGACAGCTTAGGAGACAAGGATTTTGGCATCATCGATAGTGCATGCGCTATATTTGTCGTCAAGTTTCTTTAGTGTTTCTGGGAATCCAATTAAGACTTCAGTTTTGTCCCCATTCAGACAAAGCCAGTTTTCAGCCATCCAGGTTTGGATGGTGGCGTAAATTGAGTTGAGGGTTTTGGCGTCAGCTTCATAGTCATCTGAGAGTGGTATGAGTACCTGCGGGTCATCCGCGTAATTCGTGTAGCCGATACCTAGGGCATCAAGGATGAGGAAGAGTGGCCTTGTAAAAATATTGTACAGGGTGGGGGGAGATGCACGAGCCCTGCGGGACGCCGCATTTTAAGATGTTGGGGGGTACACAGGCTCGGTCAGAGAAGACCTTCATTGCTCTGTCTTTGAGGAGCGAGGTGATCCAGGCTATGGCCTTAGGGGAGAAGTTGGCAGCAGAAGATGGGTGGCGACAGTGTCGTGATCAACAGGGTCGCACGCTGCAGACTGGTCTAGGAGGAGGGATTGTTTGCCTTCGTCTCTTATGTCATGTATTTGGTTTTTGAGGTCTAGCAGTGCTGCTTCGGTCCCGTGACCTGGGCGGAAGCCGGACTGGCGTAGACCAAGAAGTTTGTTAGCTTCTAGGAATTTTTTGTATTTGGAGCTATGCTGCTTTATCCAATATCTTTAACAGAAATTGAACTGTGGTGATGGGTCTGTAGTTCCCAGGATTTGTAGGGTCCGGCGTTGGCTTCTTTAGGAGAGGGCGAACCCATGCCTCCTTGAGGCAGGTCGGGACATGCCCAGTGGCGAACAAAGCTTTAATGAAGGTGGCGCAAAGAAGGGCACATTCTTTGATAAGCTGTGCAGAGCAGATGTCCCCTTCACAGTTGGATGGTTTAATAGAGTTCATAAGATCAATTACTTCCTTTTCAGTGATGTCTAGGAAGGAGAAGATGGGGGAATCCCTTGCTTTGAGGCAAGTGTGGTGTTGAGGTTTAGAGGTGTGGTTTTTGAGATATTGTTGGTGAGCTCTGATTTTGTTTTGGAGGGTGTCAAGTTTGTTAAGCATAGCAGATTGGATGCTATTGCGCCATTTGATGATTGAAAACAAAAGGCTGAAAGAAAAAAATGATGCCAATAATGTTAAGAGTGATAGCCCATACACAGAAAGTGATGGACTAGTATCACAATCAGAGAAACCAACCAGGGTTGTACCGGATAAATTTATATCAAGTGAAGCTTTGACTGACATAACGAATGATCATAAGGCTAATGAACGAGATTCAATTGATGAACTACTAAAAAATATGCAGGATATTGTTGAAGATAATAAAAGGTTGCGGAATAAAGACGGACCCCGAACATGTGAGAATAGAGAAAAGGTCTGGTTAGATGAAGAGAGGAACGAACGTGAATATCGCTCTTATGTAAGAGGGGAGGATAAATGGTACAACGAAAAACCTCCTTATGATCAAAATCAGGTTCAAGAGTCTAGACCTTTGGCTTTTCCAACGATGCCAGGGCTGATTCTATGCTCATTGTTTAAAGATGATAGAAATCAACCATTGAATAGATCTTATATTCTTTCACTATTTGCGGGGGTACCTGAACTTAAACTTATCACTTCAGCTGATATTCATCTGGTTGATTTCATAGATAACGAAAGAATAGACTTTGTAAGGTTGGTAATTCCATCCCCTTTAGTTCGTTCAATGATTTTGAAGGAGGCAGAAGCACTGCAACGTATGGGGTTTGATCTTTTTCCCTTCAATGACTTAGCAACCACCAAGCAAGCCCTAGATAGAGGAAGACCCTCAGTACAAGAAGGTTACGAACAGGTAAAATATCCCCTGAAACAAAGTAATGATGAAGTTTTGGAAAAACTAGATTGGAGATGGCTGGCACTATCTTTACGTGATGCAATCTCCAACCTAAAAGAATTGGTTAAACCTGCATAGCTAGTAAACACAATTTGAAGCTGCTTTGCTGGAATTCGCGAGGCAACTTCAATCTTTTCAATAATGAACAACTGATGAAAGAGTTGCATGGTTTTGATTTCTTAATGTTACAGGAAACTTGGCTTACTTCCCGTGTAGGTTTGGTAGACTTTGTGGTGGACGACCTATGTGCCATAAAGGGACCAAAAGGTAGACCAAAGGGTGGTATATTTACTGCATCTAAAGTTTCCTCAAGTATCTCCAAGATAAATTCTCAGAAACAAGGTCACTGCTTTCTTATTACGGAATATGTGGTTGGTGAGAAGTTGAACTGTTTCCCTTTACTGGTTATTAATGTATACTGGAATGCCAATGAACTAAGAGATCAACACCTCGAAACTAACTTAATCGATCTAGGCACTATAATTGACCGGTGGACACTGATAAATTCTGATGGTCAGATTATTATAGCAGGTGACCTTAATGCTGATTGTAGCGTAGATAAACTGACAGGAGAACTTTTGTATCTCCAAGTACCATCTAGTTTGTTTGGCAATCAGAAACTTAGAGGCTTCTTATGGCTAAAATATACTGAAATGTGGGGACTAAAGCAGATACCCAATGATCATTTTACTTGGAACGCGAGAGGTTGTGTGTCCACGATTGATTATATTTTTCTGAGTGCCAAACTGAGTTATTCAATGTCCAAATTAGAAGTAAGAAAGGTGGCGATGAGTGATCATTGTATGCTGATAGTGGACTTTGAATTTACAATTTATGACAAAACTAAAAGAATTTACAATAAGGAACTATTGGTCAATACTGCCAACAACAGAATAAAATGGTCTTTTAACACTACCAATAAATTCATATCGACTCTGGTTGCTGAATATGATAACACTAAGTTGGAACAACGTCTCCAAATGTTCTCTGTACTAGAATTCAATTCTACTATTGGAACTAAAATTAAAAGTGTAATGAAATATGATAAAAAAACTCAACCCATATTCCATAGACACTCTATGGATATAGAGGTCTATGAAAGAAAAAGAGAGCTGAATAGGGAAATCCGTAGACTACGCAAATCAAGTAGAACTGATGTCAGTGCCTGGATTGATATTAAACGTTTGAAACAATCTTATAAAAATTGGCTGATTAGCCATAAAGGTATCATTGCTCAACGTGATGGAGAAAGTATTTTGAATGCTATGAGGGGGGTGACATCCTCAAACTTTTGGCAATTAATGAACAATGTTGATCCATCCCAGGTGATGACAACGGTAAACCCAATTCCTGAAAGCACTTGGGCGGGTCATTTTGCAGAGATATATAAATCTAATGAACAAAGTCAAGCATTTCTGAGATTGGGATCTTCTGAATGGTCTTTGAGATGCGAGGTGGATTTAATTAGGAGCCTCATAATGAAATCTAAAAACACGGGGGCCCCGGGACTCAATAACTTAAGTAATAAGGTATTGAAATGTAACCCACTATTGTGGGCAAAAATATTATGTATTCTTTTTAAGGACGTGTGTATGTCGAAAACTATCCCTCTCTCGTGGAGAGTTTCTGTGGTTATTCCGATATTTAAAAAAGGCTCTAGATTATTGCCCACCAACTATAGACCAATAGCGATTGCAGATTCGGATTCCAAAATATTTGCTTCTTTGGTTCTTATTGATATTCAGAGTTGGATGGATCAGAACCAGATCTTGTGTATGAATCAAATTGGCTTTAGAAAAAATTGTGGTACTGACTGTGGTGGATTGATTTTGAAATGTCTGCAAAGTAAAACCTGGACAAAAGGAAAGGGCCAAACTTATGTTGCATCTATGGACCTTAGCCAGGCATTTGATCTTGTGGACAGACAAAGGCTATGGCACAAATTACAATCCTTAAAAATGCCAAACCATTTATTAGACATTATTATAGAGTTGTACACGGACACAAGATTAGTGATACGTATGAATGTGGGAGGAGATCTATCTACGGAGTTTGTAACCAATAATGGACTACGCCAAGGGTGCATGTTGGCACCGACAATCTTTAATCTGTATGTTAGTGGAGCCCAATTTGCCTTTGTAAATGGAGGTTTGATTTCGCCCAAATTGAATGGGAAGGAAATATCTTGGTTGGCTTATGCCGACGATTTCATCCTCATGGACAATACCAAGGTGGGCTTGCAGCGACTGATTGTCATTTTTGAACAATTTATACGTAATTTGTTTTTGAAAATCAATCCTGATAAAACGACTATTATACGAATGGGACGAGTAAACAAGAAACAAGATTCTTACTCGTGGTTTTGTGGGGGTAAACGAATTAAGATACAGAAAGCATTCAAGTTTCTTGGATACTGTTTTACAGGCGTAGAATCAGTCAGTTTACTCAAAAATCAATTGAAGATGAAAGCAGAGGTGGCCCTAAGACAGATGAGAATGCTAGAGAGAAAATTTGGGGGGTTTTCTTTGAAACCGATGAGAGTTTTATTTAAGAAAGGTGGTCCCGCGGATCACTTATGGTTTGGAATTCTATCATGTAGGTATTGTAGACTTTTTGAAATCCCTGGAAAGTCTAATATGGAGGGGTCTATTATTCTTTCTGCCTAGCTGTATACCCTTTGAAGTCCTAAGGTATGAATTGGGTTTACAATCACTTCATTCAATTGTTGTAACCAAAAGATGCATGTTATGGAGAAAATGTAGGTTATCAGGCCCCACAAACTTCTATTTAGAAGCAGGCACCGACACTTCATGTCCTTTTATGCTTGACCTAAATAAATCCATCGAATCAATGATTGAGGACTGTGGTATAGCTAAATGCACAGTGATAAATAAACCTAATAAATGTAAAAGGATCTTAAAAGGGATGGACTGGTCTCTTTCCAAATCTAAAGTATATGCTTCTAAATTGTATAATCAGGTACACTCTTTCTGGAAACTTGATATGGTTATGGAAAACTACTTAAACAAATATCCATCTAGAAGGTATAGAAATTCTTTTATGCGATTTAGATTTAATGTTATGTACACTCGTAGTATATTAAACTTAAGGAATCCTCTGGAAGAAAAGAGATGGTGTCGCTTTTGTAACATCTCAGAAATGGAAGAGACTTTAGAACATATTTTGGTGGAATGTTCCTATTTACGTAAACAAAGATCAGATTATTTTATGGAGTTATTTGACAATGGTACTTGTAATGACCCTAAGTTCATATGGTATAGAATGAGAAATGGTTACTCATCAACTCTGATTATTAGATTAATTATGTTTTTAAAAATAGTATGTGATTTGAGCTAGAAATGTTTTTACTTTTTCTAAAATGTGTATATGGTTCGTTTTTTATATATTTTTTTTTTTTACGATGCTTTCGTTGTGATTTTGATTGTAAATTTTTAACAGTGTTTTGTTCTTTTTTCTTTTCATTTTTAAAAAGTGTTACTCTGTAAGATCGATTTTGTAAAGGTTTGTTTAAACCAAGAACAAATAAACAAATAAAAAAAAAAAAAAAATGCGCCATGTTTCATCTATAGCGAAGGATTTTGTACCCAAAAAAACAAACTATTTTGCTCAAGCGCTTCAGAGCCATAACCTAGGGTAAGGGGCGCTATACAAATGCAAGATAGCATAACATTCGTAATTTTAAACCAACAAAATATAGTGTCTGCCAGAAGGACAAATTAAGGCAAATCATGAAGTCTGACAAAACCTCCAATATAATATGCTCATCCTCTCCTCCACCTCCAGTATCTTGCAATGATTCATGCCCATTTTACAAATACGACAAATAAAACATTAAAATAAGCATTTTTTGATTCGTTTAGAATGTCACATTTCAGATGGGTGCTCTAAGAACTTTCTGAACTACGTCTGACACTGTGTGCTGGACAAACAAATGGATGCAGTCCTAAGTATTTAAATTTGATAACAAAGTCCTCATCACTTGCTATAATGAGCCAACGTTTTCTCAAAATTGTTAACATATAACTTTCATTCTTGTATTTAGTGATCAGATTGGCTTATATGTTGCAACTTCAAGTTATTTCGCTCAAAGCACTGTTTTCTGCTCAGCCACTGGTAAATATTTAGAAGTGTATCCTCTTCGCACAAACTGTAAGCATATGTATCATTTCCGGTTTTCATGGCTCAGTATCAGAGCAAATCCTTTTTGCCCTCCAATACTTAAAGGACATTTTTATTTTATTTTCTGGATATGCGGTACGTGGATTCGTTTAAACAATTTCGATAGTGATAAATTACTATTGGTAGTTTGACTTTCTTTTAATGAATTCCCCCTTCCTTCCAACACCCTCTACCCCCTCATACAGATTACACATATGTACGTTTTGTTTGAACTACCAAAAATAGATCAAATTAAATTATCGCATTCAAAAACGTTTAGACGAAACCACAATAGACCACTACCAACATGTACAACTCTGTTTGCTAATGATGCCTTCCTGAACATCTTAGTTAACTTGGCAGTTTTAATTTCGAACCCAATGTGCTGAAAGTCTATCATTTCCAAAGTTGATTGACTGTTTTAATTGAGGTTTAGGCATTTTTTTGTTTAGAACCAAAATATCTTCCAACAGGGCCTCCACACTTGCATATTCCATTAATAGGTTGTTTATGAATTTTAACCAGTTAATGTCCTTGGAATATAAACATCATTTTGGGTACTGCATGATATTGTTTGATTTCAGTAATGCTTTAACAAATTGCCATACTTCGGGCAAATGTCATACCTATCACAGTAGGCCGCATTTCGAGAAGACTTAATGGTTGAAGGGGAAATGTTGCAAATTCTACAAAGTGTAAGATTATTCAGATTATCTGGTTTACATAAACGTTGCAAAAACAATGTTACAATTAACTGAATTACTCATATCACATCACAGCAAAAAAAGTCCCTATAGCAGGGTTCGAAATTAACAAGAGCACAGAGCGATTTAACTCCTGGTTCTAGGCCAAGGGAGCCTGGTTAGCTTGAACCCAGCAGCTACCAGGGGCTACGTTTGACTCCCCTGGCAAGTCGTGCTATACAAACATGTGCTATTAACTGAGGGTTAGGGAATATGTATAAAAAGAAGAACTCACCAAAGGGACATTTGAAGCATATTAAATAATATATAATAGAAAAAGATAGTTTGTATATTGCGCACAGGTTCCATTGGATGCACACTATGTACTAGCTCCTGGTTACCCAGAGGTAGCTCCTGCCTAACGGGTGATGCCGGATACCCAGGAGATGCTTTTTGCTCCTGGTCAACAAATCCTAATTTCGACCGCTGCTGTAGTCAAGAAGCTAAACGCCACACTGTCTATCCAATCCAATAAACGGGCATACATAGAGGTTAGAATCAAGCAGCCATATAATTACATTTTCTCAAGCTCAAATATTTTAATTTCTTCATTAGTAAAAAGTTTATACCTTTTTTTAAATCACTACTTTTCCCAAATCATATAGTGAACCAAGTAAATGCATAGTATTCAGTACACAATCGCATTTTACAATAGGACATCTAGTATCATTGGCCACACTCTGCATCACCTTGATGTAACAAATCAAAGGGGAGAGTAATATTGTCACCATACAAAATAAGGAACACCCCAAACATTTCCAACTATGGTATAGCAAAGGTCTAAAGTTGAGCAAATTCCACCATGTCTTCCAGCATCTGAAGCTATCGTCTGGCTGCATGAGTGCAATATAAGAACCCTAAATACATAAAATCTGGGAAAGTTTAGCAGATCTTTTGGGAAAAAAGCATTCAAGTAATCTTTATGCAGTATGGCTACATGCAAGAAGATACCATCCAATGTTTCTAAAATGTATCCTTCCTACCACAATATCCTACATCTTGTGTGCCTCTTATGACACCAGCCAACAAAAGAGGAAATTATCTAAACAAGAAGATTAAGTGTGCTCCATAAGGATGCAAATTGACCTCCCAGGTGGTTGGGTTAAAGGTGGGTGCAGTTTAGACAACAAGCGCAGTGAGCCAATGGCAATTTGACCTGAAAATAAGTGGTTCTTTATTCAACAGTCCTCCGGTTGCCAAGGATAGTGATATTCACAGTCTACTGCAATTATTCATGTCGGGTCCCATTGTAATTTGTCATACCAGTTATTTAACTGGGACAAAACCTCTGCTTCATAATCTAATTAATCCCACAAAAGGCTTCCCGCTTCATCAGACTCTGTATTCACAATACTTGGTATCATCTTGTAATCATTGTAGCATCAGTTTATGTTGGTTTGCGATGTTCAGATGCATATCCGCTTTGGTCTGACAAACATTTTCTACTTCTGCACATTAATTTCTTAAGCAGAGAGGTCATCCAGACTGGAAAGAACAAAGGAACTAAAATCTGCTTACACAATTGATGTATAGTAGGGCTATCTTCTGCCAAAAGACCAGTGCCACTTTCTTCTCATTAACAGTAAGAAAACTCCCAGTAGTTCAGGACAGACAGACCAAATTCAACAACTGAACATTACATGTGCTTCAGAGATCTTTCAGACAAGACTAGTAAAGTAAAACAAAATTAGAACATAAAGCCAGATGCCACAGTAAAAATTGTTCAGCAATTATGTAAGCAGAGAAGTTTACTAAGAACGTGGACAATGGGCCAATGGCGGTTCCTAGGTAGTTGCGTCTAGAAAGCAGCACCGGCCCACTTTAGTTTTCTCAAGTGCCTACCTATTGCAGCACCTGCAGATAATTGTTTGCCTCCATATTTACCTTGGCTGCCTGTGACAAAATGACTTCTACCCTGCAGGAGTATAAGAACGGGTAGTGGGTAAACCGCTTACTTGGCCCTCACACTTCTACAAGACTAGAGTGAACCAGATCAAAGATGAAACAGGCACAGTAAGATCTACCTCCTTTGCCTTTTGTGGTAATATAGGCTGAGTTAAGGCTGAACTCTGAAGAGGAGTGTAAATGGGAAACAATACCAACCCAAACAGCAAAATACAATAAAAAATAAAGGCATGTCAAAACAAGGTTCTGTATAAAAATATACACTATAATTAAAAGACACCATATGAAAAATAACTGAATGGATCAATATGAAAATCCCCACCCTGGTGGAAAGAACACAAGAGATTGAAAGTTTAACTCCGGGTAATGGAACAGGGGTGTAAGACAATCAATAACCACAATGCTTGTAAAAGGTTATGTTCTTCTGCGAACAAAGTGTTAAGGGCTGCCTAACCAGTCTGTAGGGCCCAAAGATAGAACAGGGGGCAGTTAGCAGTCAAACCTTCTCGATGTTCTAGACAGTTCGACAACATTGATTCAGGCTTCTTGGCGCTTTGTGAGCGGTTCAAATCTGGTTTGGATGCATTGAGTCGCATTGATTCAGACGGCGAAGTTGGCATAGAGTCTGGTTCGAAGTGAGGCATGCAACGGTTCGAATTCTTATGCAGCAGCAAGCTTCCGATAAATGCAGAGGCAATGACGTGAACAACTGACACGAGGCAGCAGCAAACTGATACGAGGATGCAGCAACAGCAGTCTAAAGAGTTTGAAGAAGTGTTAAAGGCAGCAGCGCCACATGTTCCATTGGTTTGAATGCATGGAACGCGGTCGAATTGCAAGTGATCAGGCGGTTGTTTTTTTCTAATTGCTGTCAGTCACAATCCAGGGGGGAGTGGTAGGGGGGTTCAGGGACAAGATGGGTCAGTGCTCTCACAAACAAGACAGTGGCTGGCAAACACCTGCAGGGGGGTCCTTCACTGCCAGTGAGGTACTGGCGTACCTGGCAGGGGTGCAAATCTTACTCCAGTAGCAGGTCACCCCCCTTTGTGCCATGGGGATAGCCAGGGAGAAGAGTTTGCCTCTGGCTTGGATCACCTGCCTTCACCTCACAACTGGATGACTTTGGAAAGTACTGCTCTCTCAACAGGGTCCAAATGAATTCTTCTTGACAAAAGTGCTTTGTGCTAAAGGAAGTGGTAGGAAGGAAAGAGGTCTAGATAGAAACAGTGGTGGATCATTCCTCCAACTATACTGAGCTCCCTCCGTCTACACAAATCTCACCCACTTCCATGGGCCATAGCATCAAAAGGCCTCTGGGTATGCAATGGCCTGGTGTGAGGCTAGTCCTTTCGTGTTGGGCATGCCCTTTGATTCTTGTTTCACTGGACAACCCCTGTTCAGGGCTTCCTGGGCTGGAGAAGAGCATTACCTGACAAATAACCTAAACATCTAGATGCTGAACATACCTGGGGGGCAACGACTGCCTGGTTTAGTGAGCTAAATTTCTAAGCGAAAGGGAGGAACCAGTTGCTTACTTAGGAAGAAAGGGTTTTAAAAAGTGGTCAGGCACTAAGCATTTAAGAAAAACAAAAAGTTACACATTTTTGACTTCTGTATGCCTAGTCCAGAGTCCCTTTTCCTTCAGACATTTGAGACATTCTGTCATACGGGACGGACCAGAGTGTTTTTTTGCATCACCACAAAAATGGTCCTTGTTAAATTGTACACAGTTCATGGCCCATGCGTGCTTTGGGCCCTGCCTCCCCTATGCCCCACCCCTGGCCTGACCCCTCAGTCTTTTTCCAAAAGCCAAAGTTGTCCCTGACTGAAAGCCAAGTAATTTTAGGGGATGGAAGCTTGGTGTATGAAGGAAAGGAGACTCTGGACTGGGAGTACAGCAATTACTATGGTGCGTCATTTGTCTTTACTCACAACATCCCTTACCCTTTCCTCCATACATCTCTGAGAGTCACAAGAACACACCTACCAGTGGATAGAAGGCCCTATTTAATCTTAACTGGATAGGTTCCTCAAGACCGCTTGTTTCGAACTGGGCATTCCCCCTTTAATGTCAAGACAATAGTGTTTAACAAAGGCCAAGGAGGAAGCCCAAGTAGCCACTTCTGCAATTTTGCCCCGGGGGGTGGGGTTGGGGGGTGTGCCTCTGAAATGAGAAATGCCGCCTTGGCCCTCACCAGGTGTGTATGAAGGTACCTGGGTTAAGGCAATTTCTGAGTTGCGTAACTCTTGATACACGACGATGCACCTGGAGATGTTGCCTTGGTCGTCATAGAACCCTTGTTGGTGGCCCCAAAAGTTATGAATAACTCAAAGTATTTCCTTAACTACTTGGCTCTGCCCAAAATAAAATTTAGGGTCCTCCTAACGTCCAATGAGAAAAAGAAACTCTTTCAGGCTCATAAGGCAAATTGAAAAGAAAAAAAAAAAGTACTGACAGGGATGTCTCTTGATTAATGTGGAAATCTGACACCACTTTCAGCAAAGATGAAGGAGTTTGGAGCACCACCTTGTATCAATGGAAGACTGAACGGTCCGTACACTGCTAGCACCTGGAGTTTGCTTAGCCATCTAGCAGATGTTATTGCCACTATGAAAGCAACCTTCCAGGAAATCAGCCTAAGGTCTGACCTAGGCAGTTGCAAAACATTTCTGAATCAGCCGAGTACCACATTCAGGTCCCATTTGAGGTGAGGGGGCCAACAAAAGAAAATAGACGGCACAGGCTGTCGAAATGAAGCCTCAACGCCAGATTACAAATTGAAAAACATTGCTCCTTGGAATTCAGATATACCTCCAAGGCTGATAAGTATGTTCTGCATGTTTCTCACCCTATTGCCCATGGCGGCTCGATACAAGATACACGATTAAGACGTTCTAAGTGAAAAGATCTTTTTAAAGAGATCTTTTCACTAAAAGATCGATTTAGAAAGACTGCTCCGTGACCACATAGAGCTGTCTTTCTAAATGGAACACGCACACCCCTGCCACACACAAGTGCACGCAAGGGCCGACAGGAACGTCGGGACCCGGAAGTGCAGGACGAGGAGAACGGGTAAGTGTGTGTTTGTATGCGTTTTGGTTTTGGGGGAGGGGGATGGGGCTGAATCCTGCGTGTGGGGGTGGGGCGTAGGAAGGAACAATGGGCAGCTTGGGGGGGTGAAACACCCTAAATATTTTTTTTATTTAAAAAAAAAAAACACATTGTAAAGATCTGAAGAGAAAAAGACCTTTACAATGCTGTTTTTACGATCAAAAGAAAATAGGGCATTGTAAATCGGCCTTTTCCTCTAGTTTTTCTCATAAGACCTTTAAAATGAGGTCTATGCACATAGAACAGATTAAGATAGCATTCAGGTACCATTCTGCAAAGTTCAGCGATTGTGGGGTGGTGTGCTTGATCTGGCCCGCCCCTTGAGATGGGTGAAAAAACAGCAAGAACTTTCAATGCCCTCCCCTTGCCCTCCGACAGAGTGGAGGAATCTGTGGTGATGACCACCTGCATAACGGGCTACTGGAAAAGGTACTCCTAGTGCCAGATTGTGTGCACTAGAGCACCAAATCAAGACCTGGTGCAACTCTAATGGGATCTGAATTTGTTGGGATTGAAGGTCTAAAGCTTCAGACCAGGCCCCGGTAAGTGGGCTCTGCAATTTTGAGTCTGGCCAGAGGAACAAACTGGAAACGCGAAGACTTGAGGCCCAAAAGCCACTGGTCCCACCAGGCACTTAGTTCAAGCACATGTTTTGGAAGTCCGTGATTCTTTCTACTGTCAGAAATTTCCAGGCAAGTATCCCATAAAATCAGTTGTAGGAAAGTTAAAGTGGACTTCATCCAGTTTACCAACAGGCCCAGGTCAAGCAGCACATTCAGAAAATCAGGGAGATACGCATCCGCCACCTTTGGAGTTTGAACTATCACCAGCCAGTTGTCAAGGTATGGGTATACATGAACGCCCTGGAGACAGAGGAAGGCCACAACTGCCGTCATTTTCATAAACACCCTGGGTGGGGAGATCAGACCAAACTTAGATAACCGATGCGGAACATGGGATTCCCCCACACAGAAATGCAGAAAGCTGTAATGTGGATGCCCTATTTGGAATATGTAGGTATGCATGCTTCAGATCCGCCATGCAGATCCAGTCTCCCTGCTGAAGAGCACAATGATCATCTTGAATTTCTGAAATGGGCAAATGCAAAATGGTCCGACAACATCTGGTTTGACATTGGCACAGTAAGCAGGACAGAGTACAAAATAGGGCCTCTCCTTGAAAATGGCACCTATTTTTAAAGCTCTTATCTCGGTAAGTGGAGATTTCCAACCTCAAGACAAACCCAATCTGCTTCGGGGGGGCGGGAGAGGGTGAAGGTGGAAGGGTCAGCCTGAACCCTATGTTGGCCTCTGTTGGCCATGGATAGCGCCAAACGGTCCAGGGTGATGGTCCGCCAGAAGTCGATGTGAAGGGAAATATTCTGTCCCACTGGAGTAGAGTGGAACCTAGTCGCACCCTCATTTGTTGGTCTTCTCAACTACTGAAGATAATGATCCTTCTGTGGAGACTGGAAGGGAGAAAAAAACGGATCATGAGTTAGTGGAGAGGTTAATCACTTTATTTCTTGGTGAGTTCCTCATTTGTTGTGTTGTAGAAGAGATTGATGCAATTAAAGGGGAAGTCGAGGAACTTCTCTGGTCATCTCCTTCATGAACTTGATGGCATGTAGCCATCCTCCTTATCTACAGGTGTCCACTCCAATGGCCACACCCCTTCAAGTGTGGACATGGTGTGCCGCAGCTTCCAGGAGATCATGCGCAATAATACTCCCATCTGCCAGACCATCCCTGAATTGTTCCTGGTGTTCTACAGGAATAAACCTTTCAAACTCAAAGGTCTCACTAGAGCCATGGATTCACGGCAGCTATGATTGCCACTGCATTGGCCTCTCAATTACAGTGCCAAATTGACTAACATGTTCTTTTCAAGAGCATGGTTCTCCTTGTTCAAAATTACGGAAGGTTGATGAAGGTGCTGGTGTAGAATTTATGGTGGCCGCTGCCACCACAGAAGAGGACAGCTGTGGGAAAATAACAGGGCTACCTTCTCAGTCTGCAGCAGCATACCTTACATCAGATCTTTTGTTGGTTAGTGTTATGGAGTGTGGTTTGCTGTAAACCTTCCTCACCAAGGACGTCCTTCTGCAAACGAATGCCAGATTTCTCAGAGGTTTTAATGGAGAAAGCTCCTGCTAAAACCGCAGCTTCTGAAATCAGAGGATGCAGAAAGTGACTATCCAGGAAGCCCATCAATCCCGTGACCCTTTAATGCCCTTGCTGAGGATGAAACCACCTCCACTCCCTCTTATGTGGCATCATCCTTATCAGGATATAAGTTACTCACCGTAGTGACTAACCTAGTCCCCTTTCCTCGATACTGCATGGGCGTCCCTCATGAGGGACGGACGACAGAACCTTTTTCACCAGAAAAACATTCTTCCCCTTTAAATTTAGATACCCGCCATAGACACGTCGAAAATAGATTTAACATTGTCTAATGACACCAGTTTTATCAGGGGGGAGGTTGGTGGGACATAGAGGAAAGGGGACTAAGGAGTTCATAGACACTACAGTGAGTAAATTATAATTACTTTTATGTCCCGTCCCCTTTCCTCCATACTGCATGGGCGATTACAACTGAATGTAGCCCCAAGGTGGAGAGGAGACCCTCCTTAAGCAAACAGGTTCCTAAGGACCGCCTGTCCGAAAGCCACATCCAATCTAGAGCCGTCATCCAAACAATAGTGCTTGCTGAAAGCCGAAGGGGTGGCCCATGTGGCCGCCCTGCTAATGACTTGCCAGGGGACATGCCGCTGGAAAGCGATGGCAGTTGCCTTGGCTTTGATCGCATGGGCATGCATGTTGGCCGGGGGGTGGCTTATGCTGTCCCTCGTAGGCCTCTCTGATGGCCGAGACCATCCACCGGGCTACGGAGGCCTTGGATGCCTGATAACCCAGTCTTGAGCCTCCAAAGGTGATGAATAGAACGTCCGACTTGCAGAAGCTCTTCGCCCTGCCCAGGTATAATTTCAGTGCACGCCTGACACCAAGGCAGTGCAGAACTCTCTGCGCCTCGTCTTTGGGCTCAGCAAAAAACAAGGGCAGCACAATTTCCTCGTTCAGATGGAATGTGGAAGACACCTTAAGAAGGAACGTTGGGTGCGTCCGCAGGACTACCTTGTGAAATGTAGTGTATGGCTCCGAGGCGACCAGCGCCTGAATTTCACCGATTCTTCGAGCTGAGGTGAGGCCGACTAACAAGGCCGTCTTAATGGTGACCAGCCTGATGTCCGTGGACGACAGTGGTTCAAATGGTTTGTGCGCCAGGGCACCTAAAACGGTTGAGGTCCAAAAAAGGGGGTGGCTTCTTGATGGGTGGGTAGAGCCTGGCGCACCCATCAGATGTTTCCGGACAATTGGGTTGAAAACTCTCCTCCCCCGAGTTTCTGTAAGCCCCAATGGCTGCCAGGTAAGTGCGGCAAGTGTACACCTGCATGCCTGAATGGGCGAGATGCGCCGAAAAGCAGAGCACGTCGCCCAGGGAACATGTCAGACGGTTAATACCCTTAGAGTCTGCCCAGTGGCAGAACCTGGTCCACTTGCTCTTATACTGGGCCCTGGTGGATTTGCTCCTGGTGCCCTGTATGATCTCTAGATTAGCTTTAGAGAGGCTGAGATGTCCGAGCGTGACCTGTTCAGGAACCACGCTGTGAGGGCTATTTTCTCTGGAGCGGGGTGGTATACCCTGGCCCCCCCCCCCGCTGTGCCAGAAGATGTACTGGGCCCATCGGCAGGTGCATGGGAGGCCTCTCCGAGAGGCTGAGAAGCTCTGAAAACCATGGCCTGGCTGGCCACCCTGGAGTCATCAGAATGATACCGAGGTGGCGAAATTCCTTGATCTTGTATATCACCCTGTGAATCAGTGGCGTGGGCTGAAAGGTGTATGCTTTCATTCCGTTCAACCTGATCTGAATGGCATTGCCCAGGGAGCCCTACCCTGACCCTGCCAGGAGGTGAACAGTTGGCACTTCCTGTTGCCCCAGGAGGCAAAGAGGTCTGCCTGAGGGTGAACCCATTTGCGAAAGATCTCCTGTAGCAATAGGCCGTTCAACTGCCACTCGTAGTTGTCCGCTCCCAGTCTGCTGAGCCTGTCTGCCTCCAGGTTGGATTCCCCCTGCAGGTGTACCGCCGTGAGGTAGATGTTCTCCATGGGCCACTCCCACATGCTGACTGCCAGCCTGCACAGCGGAGGGGATCTGGTACCTCCCCGCTTGTTGACATAGAACATGCTGGTCGAGTTGTCTGTCTGAATGAGGACGACCTTGCCCTCAATAACCGGAAGGCCCCGAGTGCCAGCCAGATGGCTTTGAGTTCCCACAAATTTATGTGGTACTCCTGCTGGGGCCAGGTGTCATGGACGCAGTGGTTGTCCAGGGTGGCCCTCCAAACTTCGAGAGATGAGTCCGTGGTGATGGTGACCTGTGGTATAGGTTGCCGGAAAGGCTTGCGACGAAGCGACGGGTGAAGCGACGGAGGAACGTTGATCATTTCTGATGGCCCCGTTCCTGGTTGCAAGACACTGCAAAGTGCAGCTGTATCCTCCTCATCCTGGGTCTCGTGTGGGGGACGACCAAGAGGACTGGTGCCACGAGACTCAGTAGGTGTTGGTAACACCAGTCGGAGTTCACTTCTCTGCTGAGGAGGTGCACCGTGGCTCTCTTGAGTGCTGTGATCTTGTCCTCGAGGGAACAACTTTCTCGGAGCACGTGTCCCAAATGAGGCCCAAGAAGGTCAGTGTCTGTGTGGGCTGCAGCTGTGACTTCTTGAGGTTGAGCGTAAAACCCAGCTCGTGCAATGTGTTCATAAGAGCGTGGGAGGTATGGTGCACTGCTTCCGGAATGTAGCCCTGATGAGCCAGTCGTCCAGGTAGTTGACGCGGAAAGGGAGTACCTTGTATTGGAAATGGTAGCTCATTATCCTGAATTGTAGAAAGGAAAGATGAGGCTCTGCTATCAAAGTTGGCGTAACCATCTTAAATTTTTGTTGAGGTAGGGAGAGCTCTCAGGCCCGTCTGGTTCTTTTTCTGAATGGAAAAAATCCTGGAGTAAATGCCCAAGCCTCTCTGGGAGGCTGGCACTTCCCCCACTGCCTGGCTCTCGACAAGTGACCGGATCTCTGCCAAAAGAGTTGCTGTCGCAACCTGTGGGAGTGGAGGAGGGAGGAGAGGCTGGGATTGTACCCTGTGGAGACTACAGAGGATCCAGGAGTCCACGAAATTCTGGCGCCAAAGATGGAGCAAGCCCCCCCCTCCCCCCCCGGAGACCCGTGGACTCCAAGGGGCATGTCATGCCTTCTTTCCCTCTGAGGCTGAGGCAGTGGAGGGGGACTGGAAAAAGCCCTTACTCCCCCGCCACCATCCCCCTCCCTCCCTCCCGCCGTTTCTGTTTGCACCGATGCTGGGACAGCAAATGGTCAGGATGCCTGGACCTCTGCTCTTGGAAGCTGTGGAAACTTCTGTATGTACGCCCCTTCAGCAATGTCCCGCCAGAGCCTCTGGTTAACAGCTGCCAGCATGGCATCCGCGTTGGCTTGACACAGGTGCTAGGACGTGTTGTAATATAGCTTCTTCCCGTATGCCTCCAAGATCTTCTCCTTGCCTAGCAGCGCCGCAGAGGCGGCGGCTGAGGACTGAGGCTTGGAGTACAGTGATGCCGCAGTGATCACCGAGGAGTGTGGCTGAGGATGGGCCGATAGCAATAGTGTATCCCCCCTCCATCTGCCTGTACTTGGGAGGGGGGTGGGGGGGTTCAGGCATTTATTCACCGGCTTTGCTGAGTGGGGCTTGAGCCAACCTTTCTTGGCCAAGGCAACTACGTCTTTCTGCACCAGGATCCCCGTTCTGGCAATGGGACGTACCATGAGGACTTCTGCGCTGACCCCCTCTGCTGGTTGGTCGACCACGGGCTGAGGAAGGCCCAAGTACTCTGCCAGCCCTGCCAGTCGTTCATGTAAGGCATTGGCTGAAGACGGCGCGTCAGGGTGCTCCTCCTCGTCTGTGTCCACCTGCGGATCTGGAGGGTCCGGCACTGGAGTGGGAGTGCTAGGACCCGGACATTTGGAGGGAGCAAGTCCCTGATGGCGTACCCAAGGATGACCCCCCCCCCCATCTGTGGAGATTTCATGAGCCCGAGGAACTTTTCAAAGAACCTGTCCTCACAGGCTGGATTGGTGGTAGGGGATATTGGCGGGGTGGTGGTCGGCTGCTGGAGCCGTTGCGTGCTCTGCCCATATGGAGGCAGCGGGAACCTGCCTTGCGCAAAGGAAGGATAAGCTGTAGGCCACATACCTGGTTGACACCAGTCCCACCTCGACACATGGTCCTCCGCCTGCCTTCCCTGGAGGGGCGTTGGCCGGATGTCTGGACTTTCTGGCCGGGTGGCCATCTTGTCGAGCTGCCTTCCATGTGCCTGCGTCATGTTGCTCAGCTCACTGGGCCCCACCCCGTTAGGACTCTTGAGTGTGTATCATGGGGCCTACCCTGCTTCACAGGCCGAGGCCAGGTAGGCGTTACGCCCTCGACGGATCTGCCAGTAGAACTGCGTAAAGGCGCCACCTCGGACATGCTGCAGGTACTAGGGTGTAGTCCCTCGGGTAAAGACCCAGTAAAAGAACCTTCTGGTCCCTCAACAACCTCACCGGGAGGATCTACTTGACCCCCTCGGCCTGGCGGCCGGTAGCTGATTGAACCTCGGTACTTGTGCTGGTACCAGGACCTGAGCGGTCACTCTCAGGCAGGCGAGTCCTTGGGAAGGAGTCTAGCTTGCGGGGTGCACTGGAAAAGAGCGGCCCTACCTTGGGCTTAGATCGATGATGGACCAAGTCCTTTAGGTACTCTGGTGGCGATCTGTCGAAGAGCTCCCTCCACCTGGCCAGTTTGTTCTTCAAAGACCTCAAGCAAAGCGTGTCACATGCGGTACAAGCTTGCCAGCCGTTGTCAGGGCCAAGGAACCGTAGGCAGAGGGTGTGGGGGTCTTTAGTCGGGAAGAGCCCTTCGCAGGATGGCACCTGCTGAACTCTGTAGAAGTCAACATACGCCGGGGAGGAGCGTGACGCCTGAGGACAGAGTACAATATCTGCACATGGAATTACATGGCCGAAGCCAAACACAGGAGCGCTGGTGAATTTTGCCCGTTCTTGTCGACGTGGAAAAGGGGACTGAGGTGTGCCGCCGGAGGGCAGAGTCAGGGCAGCGCATGCTCCCAGGGCCGCACCTCTCAATTTAAAGGGGAAGGTTTTTTCTGGTGAAAAAGGTTCCATCTCCCGTCCCTCACGAGGGACGCCCATGCAGTATGGAAGAAAGGAAACGCGATGTAAGATTACTGTGGGATACCCAGAAGGGACTCTTCGGGTTAAGCACTGGATCTGAAAAGGGAGGTTGTGACATCAGAGGAACATCAAAGTGTTTTAGTATGCTCCGGAGGAAGCAAGTCTTGGGTGGATTCACTGGGTCCCGTGGTTTTATTTTGGGGGTCATCTCTCAAAAAAGGCAATCTTCCATGTGGCTCTCAGTGCATCAGAGACAAACTCGACAAAGAAAGGGTCTTCTTTTAAATTTCTTTTATTAAAGTGCAAATGGTTTAAAATAAAACCTTCTTACACGAACAACAAGTAATATACAAATATACAATCATTCAATTACTAAAAATCAAAGCCTAGTTATTAATAAAACACATTGATAAAACATTACCAATCATCCATAAGATAAACCACATCCATCATGAGTTACAATAAGAGATCCATCAATTCAATAATACTAAGATAACTTCAGTACTAAAAGAATGACGAGAACACTAATTTCTTAAAATTGCTGATATATTAAATCTTAATATGAAGATGAATCGTCTGATCTCCAAATTACTTATTTTTACCATGTAACCAAAAGGCTGAGAGGGAACAAAGCTTTGCTTAATGTATTCACAATAATTCCTTTTGGTAGCAAGAACCTCCAAATGATGTTCCCGGTCCCAATCCTACACCTTGCATTTACATTTTTGCATGTGTTCCCCAATATTGATTTTGTTCTTTAAGTTAGGCCAATAGCCTCATGGAATTGCAAGAAGGTGGTTTTAAGAGCCACACTGCTAATCATAATAGATGAGAGAAGATCAATAAATCCAAATAATGAGTCCACCCTTCCATGAGCCATAAGTATTTTTAAATAAAGTTTGCATCGGGCAACTTTCCAAAGCTTAAGTAAAGATGTGAGAGAAATCTCACATATCACCTCTATAGGTACTGTTTTTGGACGGCCCAGGACAGGTCGTCAAAGTTTTCCTTCCAGACAATGCAACCATAGGACATGTTTCTCTGTCAGAACCAGGAGATACGTGGGGCAAAAGGGAACCCTCTTTTTTTGTTGAAAGGGGGCCTGACTCTAGAGGGTAAGTCAATTAGCAAAGAGAATGAAAGTCTAAAGCTACCCCTGTTCAGAAACGCGCTGTAGCTAGGTTTGGGATGCAGCATAGGCTAGGTTTAAAAAATACCAGCGAGAAAAAAGGTAACAGAAAGAGGGGGGATTGTGAATCCATAGAAAAAATCTTTAATTAAATGCTAGACAGTCATCTACAATGTGGAGGCCAGTAACCCAAAAAAAGGCCTGCTATGAGTGATATTAAAAACAAACAAAAGCAAAGAACAAGTTACTTCTTACCTTGTAACATTCTTTCGACGGGATGTTCCTCCGATGTATTCCTTATCTTAGATATCTCTTTCCAGCTCTGCTGGCCTCGGAAAATTTTTCTCTAGAGGGCGCTGCGCGTCAACGTCCTCCGAGTCGATGTCCCTCGACAGCCGCCGTATCGATGTCGACGTCATCCTGCCTATAAAGGACGCGCGCAGTGTCCGTTGCTCAGTTCCGTTTTGTAGCCCACAGTATTTCTGTCTGGACTAGACTAATCACCCTGAAGAAGCGTACGCTGCAACAACAAGGGAAGTAGAACTGCGGGGATGGATGGGAGGGTCGATGAGGAATACGTCGGAGGACCATCCCGTCGAAAGAACGTTACAAGGTAAGAAGTAACTTGTTCTTCGAAGGGATTGTGTCCTCCGACATATTCCTTATCTTAGATAGGCTCCCAGAGCAGTATTCTATTATTGCAGGAGGGAGTACTGACTTCACACTGTCTTCTATTGATGAATAGAGTGCAGTACAGCCCTTCCAAACCTAGTCTCTTGACTGGAGGAGGAATCCAAGTTGTAAAATCGTGTAAAGGTATGGACAGACGACCATGTAGCGGCCACACAGATGTCTTTAACCGACACACCTCTTTTGAGGGCTGATGAAGCTGAAATACCTCTGGTCGAATGAGCCCTAAGGTTTTGAGGGGGCTCTTTCCCTGCCAGTTTATAACATTCCAAAATGGCTAGAATGATCCATCTGGAAATGGTCTGCTTAGTTATTGGTAACCCCAGCTTGTGACCTCTATAACCTACAAACAGCTGGTCTGCCTGTCTTATCCTGGCCAGTCTACTGATGTAAAAACTTAAAGCCCTTCTAGGGTCCAGCCTGTGTAACCTCTCTTCCTCTTTCCCCGGATGAGGAGGAGGATAGAAAGATGGTAGGGTAATCTTCTGAGTGATATGGAATTCAGAAACCACCTTTGGGAGGAAATTAGGCTTCACTTGCAGGACAACTTTGTCTTTGTGAAAGATTGTATGAGGGGGTTTACAAGAAAGAGCTTGTAATTCGCTAACCCTTCTAGCAGATGTAAGTGCTATTAATAAAACAGTTTTAAGGGTAAGGAATGTTAACGAACAAGAATGGAGTGGTTCGAAAGGTGTGTCCATCAGGAAAGTTAGGACTAAGTTTAAATCCCATAGGGGAACATGGAATGGTCTTGGGGATAAACATTGGTTAACCCCTTTAGAAACTGTATTACCAAGGGTAACTTGAAATAGGATGGTTCTTCCGCAGTGCGCTTAAAGATGGATAGCGCTGTGAGATAGCCCTTAATGGTGCCAACTTGAAGGCCTGAATTCGCCAAACGAGTAGGAAGGACAAAACCATTGGTGTACCACATGAAAAGGGGTCGATATTCTGTTCTCTACACCAGCTGCAAAATCTGTTCCAACGGCAGCGGTATAGAGACTTTGTTGCTGGCCTCCTTGCCGAAAGCAACACCTCCATATCATCATCAGGGAGGTCCCAATCCTTGTACCTCAGCCTTTCAAAAGCCAAGCGTGAAGGTTGAGGGTTTTGATGTCTGGATGGAGAACCTGACCTCCCTTCTGTGAGAGTAGGTTCTCTCTGAGTGGAAGTCGAATTGGAGGGCAGATGGACAAGTCTAGAAGGTCCGGGTACCACGTTCTCCTGGCCCAATCCGGGGCAATTAGGATCATGGTTCTCCGGAATCTTCTCAACCTCCTGATCATTTGAGGAATGACAGGGACCGGTGGGAACGCGTACAGAAGCGGAAACTCCCAGTCCACTATGAACGCGTCTCCCAGAGCTCCTCTAGGGGAAAATTCCCTTGAGCAGAACAGATCGCGTTTCCTGTTGACGCTGGTGGCGAACAGATCCACCTGAGGGGTTCCCCAAAAGGCGAAGATCTCTTGAAGGACTTCCTGAGCTAGTTCCCACTCCTGGGAGACTGTACTCTGCCTGCTCAGAGCGTGCGCTGTTAAGTTCTTCTCTCTGGCTAGGTGAACTGCCGATAGAGAGATTCCTTCTTGGATAGCCCAAAACCAGAGCTGCATCGCCTCTCTGCACAGGGGTAGTGATCCTACGCCTCCTCTTTTGTTGAGGTAATGCATGGCCACTGTGTTGTCCGTCCTTATCAGGACATTCTTCCCTTGTACAGCTGGCAGGAACGCCTTCAGCGCAAGTCTGATGGCTCTCAGCTCTAAAAGGTTGATATGTAGTCTGGACTCCGATGGAGACCAACGACCGCTGATGGTCAAGTCGTTGGCGTGGGCCCCCCACCCTGTGAGTGAGGCATCCGTGACTACTGTCATCTCCGGCCAGGGTTGCCAAAACTGTTCTCCTTTCAGAATGTTCTCCTGACGGGCCCACCACTGAAGGTCTCGAGCCACCCTGTCAGGAACCTGAAGAAGATCTGTCATTCTCCCTGAGAATTGTGACCACTGAGTCTTCAGTGTCCACTGGAGGGATCTCATTCTCAGGCGAGCCTCTGGCACTAGGAAAATGCAGGATGCCATGAGGCGTAGCAACCTCAAAAAGTCGAAGGCTGGGAGACGTTCGGCATCTTGGAACTTGGTAACCATCTGCAGAATATCTTGAGCCCTCACCTCTGGTGGCGAGGCTTTTCCCAGGGAAGTGTCCAGGATCGCTCCTATGAACTGGAGTCCCTGCGATGGTATCATTTGTGACTTCTTTAAATTGAGGGAGAAGCCCAGTTTGTGAAGGGAGTGGCAAACGTGATTTAGCTGGATCTGAGCTTGTTCCGAAGATACAGCCCTGATCAACCAATCGTCCAGGTAGGGGTAGACGTGAATCCCTTCCCTCCTTAGACTTGCCGCCACTACCGACATTAACTTGGTGAAGACCCTCGGGGCGGAGGTCAGCCCAAATGGCAGCACTCGAAATTGATAATGAGAGTTGCCAATTGCGAACCTCAGGTATTTTCTGTGTTTGAGATGGATAGGCACATGGAAATAAGCGTCCTGAAGGTCCAAAGATACCAACCAGTCCTGGAACTGAAGGACCTGAAGGATCTGAGAAAGAATGACCATCTTGAATTTGTCTTTTCTGAGGAATTTGTTCAATTCTCGCAAGTCCAAGATGGGTCTCAGTCCTCCGTCTTTATTTGGAATGAGAAAGTAAGGGGAGTAGCAGCCCTTGTTCCTCTCCGCTACAGGTACCGGTTCTATGGCACCTTTCTCTAGCAGGTCCAAAATTTCCTGCAAGAGGAGCGGATCTGGAGCTTTCTGAGAGCTGATCCCCGGTGGACTGAGGTATGCGTAGGAAAGGCAGGCAGTAACCTTGGGCAACTGTTTCCAATGCCCAAGCATCTGACGTGATAGCCTGCCATTCCGCCAGATGTTGAGTCAACCTGCCTCCTACAGGTGTCCTGTGAGGGAAGTCCTCAGAGTGGTTTTGGGGCGGCTGATGCAGATGCCGGTGGTAAAGAGGCACCTGCTGTTGCTGCGGCTTTTGAATATCTACCCCGTCCACCTCGGGTAGTTCTTCTTTGTCCCCTTTGAGCCGGTCGTCCTCTACCTCTTCCGAATGCGGAGTAGAAGAAAAAGAACTTGCCCCTCGCAGAGGTTCCTGTGGGACGAAAAGGTGTCTGAGGGATTGCAGCGCCTAGGGATTTTGCTGCTGCTTTTGAAGTTTGCAGTTTCTCTAAACTATCATCCGCCTTTTTCCCGAACAAAGAAGAGCCATCGAATGGCATGTTCAAGAGCCTGGCTTGCACATCTGGGGCAAAACCAGACTTTCTCAACCAAGCGAATCTCCTGGTTGTTGTACTTGCCGCCATTGCTCTGCTGATACTGTCAGCCGAATCAATGCCCGTCTGGAGGGATTCGCACATAGCGTCTTTACCGTCCTGTATGATATTCAGGAACGCCTCCCTTTCTTCTCCCTCCGGGATGCAGTCAGCCGCTGTAGAAGCGCACTCCCAAAGTGTATGGCTGAATCTAGCAAGGGTGCAAGTAGCATTAACAGATTTTAACGCCATGCTACATGCCGAAAAAAACCTTCTTTGCCATAGCATCATATTTTTTATCGTCCGTGTCCTGTGGGACGGTAGGGTAAGCAGTCTTGACATCAGTAGAAGATGCTGCCTGTACCACCAGACTTTCTGGGGATGGGTGGTTTGACAAAAACTCCGGGTATGTAGAAGATACCCTGTATTTTGTAGACAGTTTTTTATTTACTGCCGGGACGACATCTGGGGTTTCCCAGTTCGTCATAATCTTCCTCTGAAGAGCTTTATGAAAGGGCACT
This sequence comes from Ambystoma mexicanum, assembly GCF_040938575.1. Classification (NCBI taxonomy): domain Eukaryota; kingdom Metazoa; phylum Chordata; class Amphibia; order Caudata; family Ambystomatidae; genus Ambystoma; species Ambystoma mexicanum. The sequence continues at coordinate 386,065,153 of NC_090925.1, forward strand.
ACAGGATCCTCCTGTGGGCCTTTGTCAAGAATATCCGTGAGGTCATCTTGTTGGAAAGACTGAAGGTGCAGACCACCCCATAAACTCTGTGACCCTGGCCATTAAGGCTCTATAGGGCGTTTCAGCATGCTCCCCCGGGTCTGGCCTAGCAAACTCCACCTCAGGGGAAGTATCTAACCCACTTGCCTCATGTAAGGAATCATGAAGATCCTTTAACCTGCGTTCTTCAGAGGATAACTCCTCTCTAACTGGGGTTGCAGGTCCCTGCAACTCAAATGTGTCTTCCTGTTCAGACAATTCACCCTCTTCCATAATTGAGGACATAGTTCTCAATTGTTCTGAACTCATAAAGGGTGTAAACCCCATCTCCAAGGCAGAGGGTGCCGAACTTGTCATAATCGGCCTCGAAAACGTCAATGTCGTCGACGTCGAAGGCTTCGGGCGTGGCGTCGAAAACAAAGGCGGAGGCCTCGATGACCTTGACAGAATTGCGATTCTGCTCGAGGAAGTCGACAATCTCGACGCCATCGTCATCGAGGACCTGGGGATAGCCACTGGGTGTGTCATAACCGTGACTTTTCTTGGCGTCGACGCCGGTGTCAAAGATGGCGTAGAGTCGACAGACCCGTGTGTTGAAGGTCCCTTCGACAACGACGTCGAAGACACCGACCTTGGCGTCGACGGAACCTTCGTCGACGGCGTCGACGGAACCTTCGAAGAAGGTTTTGAGGTCATAGTCTTACTCGAGGGTTCGAGACGCGCTCGAGAAGTTTCCTTCGCCGGGTACTGCGACTCGCGGCGTTTTTGACCTTGGGGTCTTTCGACCAGAGCATCGCTCTCGGCAGTCTTCGAGGGGGTCGAGGCCGCTTTCTCGAAGACGCACATCATATTTTTGTGGAATTCCTCCCATTCAGCCCGGGAACTATGTTTTGTGGGGCAAGGGATTCTCTTTGGAGAAACAGAGGTCGAGGAGGACGGAGAAGGGGATCTTCGACGTCTCCTCTTCGAGTGCTTCGATCTCGAGGAGTGATGGGACCCACTCCGAGACCTGGAGCGCGAATGGTGACGAGGAGACGAATGTCTCGACTTTGTCGAGGAAGAAGAAGCTTTAAAAGTCTTACCTTTCTCCAGCTTCCCCCTACGCTCCTTCAGGGCCTTAGCTGTCATGGACATACAGTCCTCGCACTCCGAACAATGGTGTTCAGCTCCCAAACACCACAGACAAACTCTGTTAGGGTCAGTCAGCGACATCTTTTTCCCACAATCTCGCATTTTTTTAAGCCGGACCGAGGAGTTGTCGGTTCCGACGAAGAAGCCATCGAGCACGGATCGAATAACTCGAGGTAAATAAGATTAGTCTGACAAAACTGAGCAAAGGTATTCCGAGGCACTGAGTAAGCGCGGAAAAATGGAACTGAGCAACGGACACTGCGCGCGGCCTTTATAGGCAGGATGACGTCGACACGGCGGCTGTCGAGGGACATCGACTCGGAGGACGTCGACGCGCAGCACCCTCTAGAGAAAAATTTTCCGAGGCCAGCAGAGCTGGAAGGAGATATCTAAGATAAGAAATACGTCGAAAGACACAATCCCTTCAAAAGGTACAATTACACAATTAGCTACACATTAGTGAGGATTAGTAGCAGAGTAATTTGTGCACTTTCACGCACTACTCAACAGTAGTTGTACGCATTTGTTGTTGACACAAAAAGCAATGGGTGTTTCTGGTTCGGAGCTAGAGTAACAGACAGATGTTGCAAGATGAAAGCCAGTTGTCTGAAGGGACCGAACTGTCGTCAGGGCAGAGTTGATGAAAACAGGTATTGGTGTGTATCTGGGTGGTGGTGTCTCTTGAAATAAGGAGATTATGTAAAGAAACCTAGTCCCTGGTACTGGTAGTATTGATAGGTGATCCTGCAGTGGCTTGGATCTTAGAATAACGATTCGTAAAACCAGGTGGGTTGGTACTGGATTTTGACTGCTTAGTGGATTAATTCACTGCGCTCTGAAACAAGTCGGGTGGCTGGGACAGCATTGTGGAGGCCGCTAGGTACCTGGTTGCAGGAGCTAGAGCTGTTTCGGCTCGAGAGCAGTGTTACGTCTGCGCACATGCATATCGCGAGTGAGCTGTAGCGCCTGTGTTTTCTCTGTCAGAACCTCCAGTCCATACAGAATTCCTGGGGTGATACAATTTTATAAAACCTAAGATAGGAAATCTGATCACTCAATAGAAGGCTATTTAAATAGCACTGAAGGACCCCCACATTTCTAAATTGCTTTACCCGCTAAATTGTTTTCATAAAAAGAGGCCCCGGTCATGTTAGAAACCGGCATCCCAAGGTATACATAGAATTTCACCACTTCTAGGACAGCGCCATTAATTTGACAGACATTTTCAAAGCCTTTGCTTCTCCCGCCCCCCCCCCCCCGCACAAATCAAAATCGGGTTTTTTTAACGCCAAGTTATAAAATTGTTTTTCGATTTGCATACTCATAATAGCTTGGAAAGATCACCTGAGTGGTAGCTAATAAAACTGTCTGCATATGAAAGCCATACCAATGCACGGCAGAAAACCATTACCTAGAGGTGTATCGGAAATGCTGTTTTGCTGGGTGGTCACACTGAGTGAGCCGCTGCTGCTGAGGTACTGCGATTCTGAGGCAAAGCACGGAATACGTGGTTGGTTCCCAGTGGATATTTTTTATAAACTTTAAACACCAAGGCACGAAAAAACAGACTTTTAAAGTGGACTTTAATATATTACATCTTTTATCCTTTTTACCCCATTAACAGGTTGGCCCCTCCAAAGCCACCTAAAAAACAGCCGGCCCTGCGCAACTAGAAGTGCACAGTATATGCTGTTTTGCTGGTGTGAGGTGGTCGAGAGTACAAGTTGGTTTCGTTGATATTTTCTCTCCCTACGACACGAAGTTGGCAGAGTCGTTTGCTCTGCCTTGACGGTTAGAGACAGACAGTAACTGGCTGATACATACTTAAAGGAAGTAGTCTGTTATACAGGCTTGACAAACTTAAATACACTACCCAGGTTACTCACCGTAGTGACCACCTTACTCCTAGGCCATAGTCCCCTTTCCTCCATACTTATGGGACATCTCTCCATCCTGTGGGACGGGACCGGAGCACTTTGGAAAAAGCATCAAACATTTTTTTCAAAAATGTGTCCTTCCTCTCTTTCTTGCGCGGGGCCCGGTACGCGGCCGTAACCCCGCCCACCTTGGCTCTGCCCATCGCCCATCAGTCCTTTTCTATCGCCAGGTCAGAGACCTATTAGCAATAACACAGGAACCTTATTAGAAGGGACGGCGGGTGGGCGTATGAAGGAAAGGAGACTGGACTAGGAGTAAGGTGGTCACTACGGTGAGTAACCTGGTTATACTCCTACGTCCCGTCCCCTTTCCTCCATACTTATGGGAGATTCCCAAGCACTCCTAACAGGAACTGAAAAAGGCTCTTCAGCACAGCCTGACCAAACTGAGCATCAGCTCTTGAGCTCATGTCAAGACAATAATACTTACAAAAAGCAGATGGGGAACCCCAAGTAGCTGCCCTAGCGATGGAATCCCAGGGGACATATTTCTGAAAAGCAACCGCGGCTGCCTAGCCCCGCACCAGGTGTGCATGAATACCCTTAGGAGGTTTCAGCCCTTGGACGGTGGAACACTCTGTAATGCAGGCGGCGATCCACCGAGAAATAGTCGCCTTAGACGCCTGCTTACCCTGAGGGTTACCAAAGGTCACAAACAATTGAGAACTCCTAAGCTCGGAAGTTCTGTCCAGATAGAACTTAAGAGCCCTTCTGACATCGAGACAGTGCAGAACCCTTTCTGCCTCTGGGTTAGGGTTCGGAAAAAAGACCTGCAGGGAAATCGACTGATTCAGATGGAATTCAGTTACCACCTTCGGCAGGAAAGCAGGATTCGTGCTTAAGACTACCTTATCCTTGTGAAAAAGACCAAAAAGGGATGCTCCACCGACGAGGCCTGGAGCTCACTCGCCCGCCTTGCTGACGTAACGGCGACCAAAAAGGACACTTTCCAGGTTGGGTATTTGAGATCCACCGTGGCCATTGGTTCAAAAGGCTTCTACATTTAGATCCCACGGCGGGTGCGGACTACGAATTGGAGGGTAGAGGCATGTCAAGCCTGCAAAATGCCTCTTAACCACTGGATTCCACAGAGAGTAAGAACATTGGTCTGTAGAAAGATGAGCGCAGACCGCTGAAAAGTAAGTTCTGCATGACAGAATGTGAACACCCGACTCTGCTAGGAAGGATACAAAGGACAGCACCATGTCAATCGTAGCCCCCCCTTGGGTCCAACTGTTTTCCCAAACACTAATGACAGAACCTGAGCCATTTACTTCTGCATTGGGATCTAGTCAAGGGTTTCCTGGCTGCCTGGATAATATGCATGTTATCCGCAGACAAGTTAAGATGTTCTAAAGACTTGAACTCGGGCACCATGCCGCCAAGCTGAGCAATTGTGGGGAAGGGTGCCACATCTGCTGTTCCCCCTGATTAAGAAGATCAGGGGTCAATGGTAACCTGATCGGCGGATACACCGACAGGTGTTGAAGTTCTGAGAACCAAAACCTGGCTGGCCACCACGGGGCTATGAGTAGAAGGGAACAGTTCACCGAATTCTTCAGCTTCCAAATTGCTCGATGGACTAGAGGCAGAGGCGGGAAGGAGTAAGCTCTCATGTTGTGCCATGGAATCTCCCGAGCATCCCCTAGAGAGGAGGCTCCCAGCCCCACTCTGGAGGCATACTGAGGAAACTTCTTGTTTACCGCCATAGCGAAGATGTCCACCTCCGGTGTGCCCCAACGCAAGAAAATCCATGAGAGGACCTCCGCCTTAAACTCTCACTAGTAGCTGACCACTGTCCTCTGGCTGAAGGGCATCCGCTGTGACATTCAGCTGGCCCGGGATGTGCACTGCAAGCAGCCAAACACCATGAAGCACAGCCCACTCCCAAACCTGGATGGACAGGTCCACGAGAGGGGGAGACTTGGTTCCCCTTGCTTGTTGATGTAATACATCGATACCACATTGTCCGTGCGTATGTGGACCACCTTGTTGGCTATGATCGGTCTGAACACCCTGAGCGCTAGGAAGATCGCCAGAAGCTCTAAATGATTTATATGGAGGAGCCTGTCCTGAGGCGACCAGATATCCGAGACCTGAAGAGGATCGAACGTCGCACCCCACCCCAGGAGGGAGGAGTCCGTCATGATCGTCACCGTAGGGGCTGGGTCCTGAAACCACGCACCCACCAACAGGTTGCTGAGAGATGACCACCATTCCAGGTCCACTCTCATGGAAGCCGGAATCATTATCAGCTTGGAATCCGGGTCCACAGCCTGACGCCAAGAACTCCGAAGAGCCATCTGGGTCCGCCTCATCTTGAGACGAGCACGAGGAAGAGCCAACACGCACGAGGCCATGAGGCCCAGAAGCCTCTGGAACCACCAGGCCGACATGCTCTCCGACTGCGCAAACAACTGACACATGGCTAATAGATCCGCCATCCTGTCCCCTCTGCAGTCGATCGAGTTCCAGCAAAAACCCAGTCCTGCGAGACCGTCATGGAAGATTTCCGCCAGTTCACTGATAGCCCAAAATGGAACAGGAGCTGAAGGAGAGACTGAAGATTGCCCGCTGCTTTCAACGGACAAGGGCTGCGTAAGAGCCAGTCCAAATACGGATACACATGGATACCCTGCAGACGAAGATAGGCCGCAATCACCGACACCATCTTCGTGAAGACACGCGGCGCCGAGTTGAGGCCAAAAGGAAGCACCCCAAACTGGAAGTGCTCCTCTCCCAAAGAGAAACTGAGATATCACCTGTGTGGATTCAAAATCAGAATATGCATGTACGCATCCTGAAGATCCACCACACCGAGCCAATCGCACATCTGCAAGGAGGACCGTATCTGGCTGGGTGTGATCATCTTGAATTTCTCTTGAGGTAGGAAAAGATTGAACTGGGAAAGGTCTAGGATGGTGCGCAGGCCAGCCTGGTTGGGTTTGGGCACTGTAAACAGCCGGGAGTAGAAGCCCTCCCCTTGTTCCCCGAGGGGAACGGGTTCCACAGCTCTGAGGTCCAGAAGTCTCTGAACCTCGGCTTTGAGGGAGGGCGAGCCCGACAGCTGAAAAGGAGGGTTGAAGGGTGGGATAGGGGTAAGCGGAAGCCCGCCCAAGCGACTGACAAGACCCATCTGTCTTCGGTGATGGTCTACCACGCCTCCCAATGAGATGCAATGCATCCTCCCACCGGGGTCTCGTGCGAGTGCGGAGAACCCTCATTTTGTAGGTTTTTCAGTGGCATTGCCATCTGAACCTGAGGAGGAGGCTGAGGAGCGGGAGAAAAACCGAGTCCGTAGTTGCCTACGGCGGTTATTCCCCAAAGGGGTATCCACTCCGCGGGATTCCGGTCAAGGAAGCCCCTAAAGCCCGAGGACGGTCGCCTTTGTGATAACGGTCTCTGGGTTTTTAAAGGGGTCTTAACAAGGACCGACAAGGATTTAGTTGACCGAGTGCTATCCTTCGTCTTGGTGAGCTCTACATCTGTTGTAGAATGAAAGAGCTCCTTACCATCGAACGGAAGGTCCAACACCTTGTCCTGCACCTCTTTTGAGAATTTAGTGGCATGCACCCACGCCTGCCGTGAGGGATCAACCCCCAGTACAAGGCCCTGAGCCGAGGTGTCTACGTGATGAGCCGCAGCCTCCAGGAGATCCTGGGCCAAGACCCTGGCGTTGGATAATCCCGCCTTAAAGTCTTCCAGCTTCTCGACCGGGATGAACTCCTCAAACTCCGACAGACCTTTCCACATCCGCATATTAGCCCCCGCTAACACCAGTTCGGCATTGGCCTGCCTGAGTTGCAAGGCCGAGTTGGCGAAAATCTTTCTCCCAAAGGAGTCTAGGAGCTTATCCTCCTTTCCCAGAACCTGAGTAGCCGTTGTGGAAGAGGATGCTGCAGGCCTGGACTGCAAAGTGGCCGCAGCAACCACTGTGGAGGAGGGGGCGGAGAAGACGACAGGGCAACCTCTTCCGAAGAATGCAGCCTGTATTGCGCGTCAATTTTCTTACTGACGAAAAGTCCTGAGTATGGCTTTTCCCAAACCCTGCGGACCTCGGCCAGAACGTCCTCTGCAAGAACAGGATGGTACGCTCCAAAGGAGACAGGGTGAATGCCCCAGAAAGCACGACCTCCTGCAGAGCGGGTTCCTCGGGCACCGGAACATCTAAGAAGCACATCATGTCCAGTACCCGGTCATGAAAAGCTCTAATAGAGCTGGGCAGGTCCTCGTCGTCCTGATCGCCTTGCGCATCCTATGACAGGTCAGGATCCTGCTGAACCGTGTCGGGCGCTGCCTTGTCAACAGGGGACAATGGGGGCAAAGGCAGAAGAGTCGGGGAAGGCACCGTAGGCAAGGGAGGCAAGGGAGGCACCGGCGGAACCACTGGAGGAACGGGAGGAGCCGGAGGCGCGGGCGGACACATCTCCCTAAAAAGCCCTTTGAAATATTCCCTCATGGGGTCGGTACGCATTAGCGTTTGAAATTTACCGAAAAAGGCGTCCTCCAGGGACTGCTTTGGAACCAGAGGAGGCCTCTCATGAGGAGAAAAATTCCAGGGACGCAACGGGGAAGGGTGCCACACCGGCCCCTCCACCGACGTATCCACATAAATCAAAGGTGCCGACCCCAGAGGCAACGAAACATTATGCGGAAGGGGCATCCGGGCGTTCCAATCAAACTGGCCGATAAGGATGTGCACAAGGAACTCTGTTCACCCACAGAACCAAGCCCTACATCTGAGGCCGATGGCATAGTTTTAGGGGTAGCACCCAAAATGGCCGCCGCGGTCGTGGTGGGAACAAGCAGCATTTTCTCATCGCCTAAGGGGAACTGCGGCACGTGAGGAAGTGAGGCTGGGGTCCCCGTCGATGGATCAGGGGTCTTAGCTTTAACCTTAACATAAGGGACCTCGGCAGAGCTGGTACTATGAGGCCTGGAATGTTGCTGCGACATACCAACCGGCAAATGAGCCTTCCTAGGAAGCACCTCGACACTGCCGGTAAAAGAAGAACTTTCCTTCTTTGCCCCCTCAACAATCTGGTGTTGGCGCAAGAGCGGGAACGGTGAGAAACAGCCTTCACCGATAAGGCTGTGTCAGGCCTCTCAGAACTGTTGGTAGCTGTAGCCTCTGTATGAGGGACCTCGGACCCAGGTCCGGTAACAGCCTTATCTGCGCGGGGCTCGAAAATTCGTTCGGTGACACCAAGCCCAACCAAGGCCTCGGGGCGCACCCCGGTCTTATTCTTGAGGGAAGCTGAAAGAGAGGCCGCAGAGCGAGCTCCAGTACCCCACGACTCAGTAGAACTGGGTCTACGAACAGCCCTCACAGGAGGGGCCTCTGAGCGTGCTCCGGTATCCACAGGCCCCTTACGGGAACCCTGAGAGAAAACTCTGGTACAATTATTAGGCCCAACGGGCACCGCGGGGCAATCCCCGGTGACGGAGCAATCAGCGCTCCTCCCGTCCTGGGAGGAACCTGGAATGGTATCCCCCGGATGGGGTGCTCTGAAAAGTAAAGAACTTACCGGGCATTTCTTCTTTTCGTCGATGAACGCTTGAAAATGCGAAGGAGGAGTTGGTCGGAACACCTCCTCCCACTGCTCCAACCGACGTTGAAGTGCACAGACCGAAAGGGAGTCGCAGTAAAAACAGGAGTCCCAACAGTGATCCGGACCCAAACACTCTAAACAAAGAGGATGGGCATCCACCCTCCCGAAGCATCTGTGACACGATGAACAATCTGGAAAGTTTAGTTTGAACGACAGACAGCCAGAGGAAAAAGGGAAGAAAATCTTCCGAGGGTGCAAGTGCGTCCAGTCCCGAACGAGCGGAGAAAAGGACTGATGGGCGATGCGTGGGGCGGAGCTAAGGTGGGCGGTGTTACGGCCGCGTGCCGGGCCCCGCGCAAGAAAGAGAAGGACACATTTTTGAAAACATTTTTTGGATGCTTTTTACAAAGTGCTCTGGTCCCGTCCCACAGGACGGAGAGATGTCCCATAAGTATGGAGGAAAGGGGACTGGACATAGGAGTATAACAGTTAACTACTCCATGAAGTCAATGTTTTTATTTACAAGCTAATGATTTGGAACAAGTTACTTACCTGTAACTGTTGTTCTCCAGCATGGGTCTGGCATGGATTCACATGCTCATGAATATTCCCCGTCGTCAGGCTGGGAATCCTCGGTAAAGAAAAATCAGTATCAGTTTAGTTTCTGATCTGTCTTTCGTAGTAGTAATCAATCACTGATCTCTGCGTCATACTGACCACAGCCAATGACTGCCCTCTCCCTAAGCCCCGCCTCTGGCAGCCATCTTCAGATTTGGTAGCACGTGAAGTGGCAGTATGACCAAGTGAAGAGCCGCAGAGGGGTAGGCGGGAGGGTTCGCATGTGAATCCATGCCAGACCCATGCTGGAGAACAACAGTTACAGGTAAGTAACTTGTTCCTTCTCCAGCATGGGGTCTGGCATGGATTCACATGCTCATGAATAAAAGAATACATAGCAGTACCCACATGCACAACCACAGGAGGTGGCAAAGGCTCAACATTAAGCAGTACATCCAAAACTCAACATTAAGCAAATCTTACCTCCTCACCAGGCTCACCTTAGGCGAACAGGTTGCGCAGCACTGCTTGGCCGACCCTGGACGCCTCCCGGGAATCCCGGTCCACGCAGTAGAATTTCGTGAAGGTGTGCATCAACCTCCACGTAGCAGCCCTGCAGATGTCCAGCAAAGGCACACCAGACAGGAACGCCGTGGTAGCTGCGATCGCTCTGGTGGAATGGGCTCTCGGACGGCCAGGCAGCGGTCGGTTTGCCAACCGATGACAGTACATGATACAGCCGGAGAGCCATCTGGAAATGGAAGTCTTCAAGAGAGCCTTCCCCTGATTGACAGGTCCAAAGTTCACAAAAAGTTGTGACGTCTTCCGAAAACTCTTTGTGCGGTCCACGTAGAACTTCAGCGCTCTAGCCACATCCAGCGAGTGCAAAGTCCTTTCAGCCGGCGACGAAGGCGACGGGAAGAAAACAGGCAACACCAAGGGTTCGTTGAGGTGGAAGTCCGACGGCACCTTGGGCATGAAGGAGGGGTGCGTCCTGAGCACTACCCTCGTGTCGTGAAAAGTCAAGTACGGGGGCTTGCAGGAAAGGGCCTGGATCTCTCCCACCCATCGTGCAGAGGTGATGGCCACAAGAAACGCTGTTTTCCACGACAAGAACTTCAACGGAGCTGAGTGCAGAGGCTCGAACGGAGGTCCCATGAGCTTGGTCAGCACCACGTTGAGCTCCCACGCCGGGGCCGGAGCCTTCACCGGCAGGAACGATCTGAACAGTCCCTTCATGAATTCCTTCACCAGGCCATGAGACCACAAAGACGTCCGCCCCGTGGTCCTAGTGTATCGGAAGATCGCAGCAAGATGAATCTTGATGGAGGCGTGCGCCAGTCCAGCCTTAGCCAGCGTCAGCAGGTACGGCAGTGTTTGAGGAGCCGTGATTCGTAGAGGGTTAATATTCTGTGCGTGGCACCAGACAGAGATTCCTTCCATTTGTGTCCGTAGCATTTAAGAGTTGAGGACGCCCTGGCCTTTGCAAGAACCTCTCTGCAGTCGGCCGGTATGTCGTAACCTCCAAACTCTAACGCTGCAGGAGCCAGGCCTGCAAGTTCAGCGACTTCGGGTCGTGATGGAGGATGGCGCCTCCTTCCCTGGAGAGAAGATCCGCGTCCACTGGCAGCTTGATTGACTGGGACGCTGACAAGTCCAGAAGGTCCGGGAACCATATCTGTCTCGGCCACGCAGGTGCGACGAGGATCATCCTGCACCGTGACCTCTTGAGCTTGAGCCAGACCAGCAGCGGCAATGGAGGGAACGCATATAGGGACAGGCCCTCCCAGGGGAACGAGAAAGCATCGCCCATGCTCCTCGGCTGGGGAAACCTGCTGGCGAACCTCTGGCACTTGGAGTTCGCCGCCGTCGCGAACAGGTCGATCTGGGGTGTGTCCCACCGTCAGAAGAGGCGGTCCACTAGATCCTGTCGTAGTTCCCACTCGTGGCACGAGCGCAGCTCTCTGCTGAGCGAGTCGGCGATGGTGTTCTTTATTCCTGCCAGATGAAACGGCACCAGAAACATCCCTTGGGCGACAGCCCAATGCCACAGGTCCTGTGCCTCCTTGGACAGGGCTGGGGATCTGGTACCGCCCTGCTTCCTGATGTAGAACATGGTGGTGGTGTTGTCGGTGAAGATCCTCACCACCTTGCCCTTGAGGGACAGAAGAAAAGACCCGGAGCCAGACCTGAGGGCCCAAAACACTGCACGGAGTTCCAGGACGTTGATATGGAGGGACCTCTCCGCAGGCAGCCAAAGACCACTCGCGTGCAGGTTTTCGGTGTGCGCTCCCCACCCTTCCAGGGAGGCATCCGTGGTCACTGTCTTCTGGTGGCCCGGGGTCTGGAAGTCCATGCCCACCGTCAGATGCGCGCGGGTGCCCCACCACCGGATCGCTCGTCGGAAACTCTCGTCGAGTGTGATCCTGTCCTCGAAGCTGCCCGTCGTCTGGATCCAGCGAGCGTCCAGGAACTCCTGCAACGGTCGCATCCGAAGCCTGCACAGGCGGATGAGATAAATGCAAGAAGACATCATTCCGAGGAGGGACTTGATGAACCTCACCCTGGCCGCGTCCGCAACCAGCATCCGCTGCACCTTGCCCAAGATGGCCCTCGTCCTTTCCTCCGTCCTTCCTCCTTTCCCTCTTGTGAGGGCACCAGGTGGGACTTGGCGTAGTTTATGGAGAATCCCAGGTCCGTGAGTAGTTGGACGGTCCTTGCAGTGTGCTCCGCGGCGAGCTCCTTCGTCTTCGCTCGGATGAGCCAGTCGTCCAGGTAGGGGTAGACGTGGATCCCCTCTCGGCGCAGCTGCGCCGCCACCGGTGCGAGGCACTTGGTGAACACCCTGGGCGCCGACCTCAATCCGAAGGGAAGGGCTCTGAACTGGTAGTGACGCCCTTGGACCACGAACCTGAGAAACCTTCGGTGTCCCTTTAGGATGGAGATATGGAAGTAGGCATCCTCCAAATCCAACGACGACAGGAAATCGCCCTCCTCCAGTTGACCCAGGACGTGTTGGAGGGTGACCATCCGGAACTTCTGTGCCTTGATGAATTTGTTCAGTCGTCGTAGGTCCAGGATGGGACACCATCCTCCCGTCTTCTTCTTCACGAGGAAGTATCTTGAGTAAACTCCGGAGCCCCGAAGCCTCTTTGGGACGAGCTCGATGGCGCCCTTCTTGAGCATCACCTTTACCTCCAAGAGAAGTTGAGGGACGTGATGTTCCTTCCTGGCCACAGGGGGTACGCGCAGGCACCTCTTTAGAATCTCGAGCGCGTGACCCTGAGCCAGGGCGTCCAGCACCCAACGGTCGGTGGAGATGGACTCCCACACGCTGACGAAGGTCGCCAGCCGGCCTCCCACCAGGGTGCTTCGGTGGGGGCCCGACCCCACGGCCGGTTCAGTCCTGCTTCGACGAGGCTTTGCCGCCTTGTCCTCCTTGGCGACGACGGCGGGGTCCGCCTGACTTGCCTCTTCCCCTGTAAGCTTCCTGTGACGACGAACGGGCCGCTTGACGGTAGGTGGAAAATCCGCCGCTGGAACCTTTGGAGGCACCCTGTTTGCCTCTGCCGCTCCGAAAGGGCGGCTGCCGTTGCTGGAAAACCCCAAGAGCCCGGGCCGTCTCCGTGTCCGCCTTGATGGCGTGAAGGGAATCGTCCAGTTTTCCCAAACAGGTTGTTCCCGTCGAACGGCATGTCCAAGACTCTGGTCTGCACGTCCTGACGGAAGTCAGTAGCCTTGAGCCATCCACGCCGCCTAAGGCACACGCCGTTGCCTAACTGGCGAAATCCAGTGTCAGCGATGTCCGTCGCTATCGTAATGGCGTGGTCCGACGCCACCTCTCCTTCCTGCAAGATCTCCAAGGCTTCCGCCCTCTTGTCGTCTGGTAGGAAGTCCAGCAGGGGAGCCAGTTTGTATCACAACTCCCTGTCGTAGCGGGCTACGATAGCCAAGGTGTTGGCAGCCTTAATCGTCGTCGCTGCCGATGAGATGACTCTGCGTCCCATCGTGTCCAATTTCTTTCCCTCGCCGTCCGGCGGGGAGGTTGACGTAGAGGCCGCGCCCCCCCCTGCTTTCTTCCTGGCCGCCGCGGAGACAACCGAGTCCGGGGTTGGCTGTGCCCGAAGGCACAAGGGGGCCGCGTCTGGGACCCGGTACTACTTCTTGTACCATCCCTTCTAGCCGGCGTCGTGGACGGGTTCTTGAGGAGGGAGAGGCCCTCATCCCAACTATCGTCTAGTAGAGGTACAGCGAGGACCGTCTTCCTCTTGGTCTCGCGCCGTTGATGAAGGAAACCTTCCTTCTTCTCTTCCGGGCAGAGCTGGAAAAGCTTGGATGCCCTGGCGATCATGGAGTGAAACGATCCAATCTCGTCGGGCGGGGAAGCCCGGGTGGGAGGTGACGACGGGAGATCCTCGTCGTAAACCTCGTCGTCTGTACCTGTCGTGGCCGTGTCAGTCCCCGTATCATCCCCACGTGTCGTGGACGGGGAGGAGGGCTGAGCAGGGCGCGATGGCTGAAAAGGAGGTGGAGGATGAATCCTTCTCTTAGGAGGGCGGCTCCCAGAAGGGCCTGGCTCCGGGTCCCCCGTCGGGAGCGGTTCCTCCGTTGGTGGTAACGGCAGTCTCGTCCTTATCTCCGAGCATAAGGACTGTATAGCCAACAAAATGGCCGCCGGGTTGTCTTGCGGCACTGGTTGAGGGAGTTCCGACGGGCGATCAGGAGCCCCGTCGGCACCCTCGACGTCCTCGTCTTCCAGAGCCGTGGCCTAAGACTTCAATCAGCTCCTCCTCAGAGGTTGAGGCAGAGTCCACGACGACCTCCTGCCCCCCCTTTTTCTTCTCCGTCGGAGGTTTCACGGGGGTCCTGTCGATGGGCATAAAAGAGGACTCCCTCCGCGGTGGCAGGGAGATTCTGGGCCCTGAGGTCGCCACCACTGGTGTAGCCTCCACAGGCTGAGCCAGGGCCGCTGCGACTGTCTCGATAGAGGCCTTGGCCGGATGGATCAAGGCTTTCACCACCTTAGGTGCGCTCACCGCCTTCTCCTTGGGGGGGGGGAGGGTCACCACCTCGCTCCCCCTCCGATGGGGCCTTAGGGCACGACCGGGGTCTCTCCAGGAGCTTCGCCGGGTGCTCGGCCTTCCTCTTACCCGAGCCAGAGCGTTGGCTCGTGGTTGATGGCGCTGGGGAGGATGCGCCCTGCCTGGCGCCCGTAGAGCCCGACCGTTCGGCGCTCCCGGTGCCAGCGGACTCGCGGTGCTTGGCCTTCTGTTGGACCCCCGTCGCCGGGGCGCCCTCAAAGGTCTTAGAAGACCACTCGGACTTCTTTTTCTTCTTCTCGCCTGACGGGCTCTTTCCTTCCAGCCAGTTGGCGAGACGTTGATGGCGGTCCTTCATGGTCCGCTCCGACATATTGCCGCAAAACGCACAGTCCTTCTCCACGTGCGTCTTGTCCTCATGCAGGCAGTAAAGGCAAAGGGAGTGTTCGTCCTCCTTAAAGACATTCTGAAGCTGGCATCCAGGGGAGACCCTGAACAGCTTTCCGGGCGTCGAGCTTCCCTTTTCCTGGGCCATGCTCGAGAAGGGTCTGAGAAACTTCTGGAATCCTCCAAAAGCGTGGCTCGACGAAATCTTCACCCTTGAGGGGCGTAGAAGAATCTGACACGGATCCCCGTTGATCGGATAAAGAAACGGTGGAGCTTGAGGCTCTTTTGACCGAAAAAGAGACATTTTTCTAAGAAAAAACGTGAAAAAAGCACTAACGCTCGAGAGCAATAGCACGAGGATCCCAACTTTTGAACGTGCGGTAAAAATCTGAAGATGGCTGCCAGAGGCGGGGCTTAGGGAGAGGGCAGTCATTGGCTGTGGTCAGTATGACGCAGAGATCAGTGATTGGTTACTACTACGAAAGACGGATCAGAAACGAAACTGATACTGATTTTTCTTTACCGAGGATTCCCAGCCTGACGACAGGGAATATTCATGAGCATGTGAATCCATGCCAGACCCCATGCTGGAGAACATTTGGTACACCGGACATCCTTATTGCAGCCCTACAAGTAATCCCACTGGTATCTTGAAGAGCATCCAGTTCGAAGTGCAAGTTGTATTGTTGGAGTAAAACTAGTTGGTATTTAGCCTGACAAGGGTCAAACATTGCTACAAACAGTGACCTAATGGTTACTGACGAGCAAAATGCTGCTTGAATGGAAGACAGGTTAACACTTCTAACCGATGCAACAAGAGCAATAACTAATGGGACTGCATACTCAACTCCTAAAAAAAACTTCTCCTTTGCCCATTCGCAATCCTAATACTGACACCGATTCCTCGGAGTGTACCAACAAGCAGTTAAATAAGGTAGACGTACTGCTGCTTGACACACGGATACCTTCACCGTTGAGGGCCTATCCCCGCCGAGGGAACCGAACATTTATCCCCAAAACTATAACCAAAAGTAATTGTAGAAATAACTATGGCAGGATTGGGTGAGGGAGCGTGAAAAAAGTTGCTGTAATAACAAATTGCTATTCAAAAAAGAAATCTCTAAACAGGAAATTTGATGAAGACCAATGAGGTAGTAGACGACACGATCAAGGCAGGCGACTGTGAGCTGATAAAGTTGCTGTGGCTCAAGAGCTATCTAGTGAACTCAATGAGCTATTAGCATGTCTGGCTATGTCTGGCTATGAAATTAACTGAATCTGTATTTAGCCCAACCACTGTCACCCATGATACTGTGACCCCTCGCAGCCAACTAATTGACAACTGTTTAGAGGGTGTAATTAGTACACAAGCCCAAATTAACAACCCACTGCCAAGACCAAAGCAACCAGCGTTAGCTCTCCCCCAACTAGTAATACACACAAAGCAAACAGGAGTCCACCTAAGACTGACATCAGAGATATTACAGAGAATACATCCCAGCCCGACAGGCAGTCTGACTTAAGAACAATAATGTTAACTAATAATGTTATGTGACTATGAGAATGTAGATCAACAAAAATCCCAGCTGAGATACAGAAGCAGAACTGAAGGTGATCCCCAAATGGATATACCCTAGGTAGGAGAAGATGTAACATCGATCACAACACACCCACCTCTCATGAGACAGCATTCCAGTGGATAACGAGTAGCCAAGTACACAGCATTGAGAAGTTAATAGCAGAAAAGGGTCCCAAATAGCACCTCACACAAGAAATGATAAATACACAGGAGATAGACAACCAAGATGACTCCAATATTAATAATACAAGTATATCATCCTCAGCGATGTTCGAAATAGTCGAAAATCTGTTATGCAGTCTAAACACAAAATGTGAGAGAATTGAAAAAAAACTTGATGTCCAATCCTTACTACTACACAGAAGTATTAACCACATTCGAAGAGTGTATAAAGATACTGCTACCAACAGAAGAGTGGGCAAGAAAGGCAAGCAGAGTGATCGAACAGCCACACAGGATCCAAAAATACATATAGAAGCCCAAAGTAATCTCAAAAATAATAAAAAGATCACAGAATGCATAATAGGCGCTGCCCCAATCATTTAGCGGAAGAAAACATAATTCCATAGTGGAAACTAATATAGTTCAAATACATCCAAAAAGAACAAGTTACTTACCAAACTGGTACCATTCTTTCAGTGGGATGTTCCTCCGACGTATTCCACATCTATGACAGTTGTGTCCCACAGTTGTGCACTTCAGAAACTTTTCAGCAGAGGGCGTCCTGCGTCGATGGCATTGATCCCATGTCCCTTGAGGGCCTCCGTCGAGGGTAGACTTCACCGGATGTTATATATAGGACGCACGACGCCCATTGCCTCAGTTTAGTGTTTTCCCTCAGAACGTGTGACACCAGTCTCCTGCCATTATAACAACAGCCTACAGCCTTGCGGAATGAAAGCTGCAATCACAGAGGAAATTCTCCAGAGGGGCAGGCTGGGAGGGCGATGTGGAATACGTCGGAGGAACATCCCATCGAAAGAACGTTACCAGTTTGGTGAGTAACTAGTTCTTTGAAGGGATTGTGTCCTCCGGCGTATTCCACATCTATGACAGACTCCCAAAGCAGTACCACACTTATGAAGGAGGGAAATAAATTAGAATGTGAAATTTAGAGTGCCCAATCAAATAGCTGAATAGAGAACTGCCTTACCAAAGGCCAAATCCTGTCCATAGATAGAGTCCAGGGAATAGTGTTTAACAAAAGTATGGACCGAGGCCCATGTGGCTGCTTCAAAAATATTGCAAATACGAACACCCTTTTGTAGAGCAGTGGAGGCAGCCACACCCCTAGTAGAGTGAGCCCGTAAGCCCACCGGAGGGTCCTTCCCCGCTAAACAGTCAAAAGATAGTAAAAAAAAATCCATCTGGACAAGGTCTGTTTAGAAACAGCCTGACCCAAGCGGTGTCCAGCATAACCTACAAAGGCTGATCGTCCACTCTGACCAGGGACATCAGTGAAAGATAAAAGCTCAAAGCTCTCCTAGGATCCAACCTATGGAGCCTCTCATCTTCCTTAACGGGATGCTCAGCAGCATAAAAAGCCCGAACAACCACCTTCTGGCTCAAATGAAATTCAGACAAACTTCGGAAGAAAAGAAGGTTGCACCAGCAGGACAACCCTGTCCTTATGGAAAACAGTAAAGGGTGGTTTGGCAGAAAGTGCCTGCAATTCACTCACTCTGCATGCAGAAGTAACCGCAACTAAAAACACAGTTTTAAAAGACAACAGTCTCAGCGGACAAGAGTGTAAGGGCTCAAACGGCGCTCCCATCAGGAACTTTAAAACCAAATTTAAATCCTAACCCAGCACCTGGAAAGAGGACGGTGGAAACACATTAGACAATCCTTTCAGAAACTGAAATCAAAGGGATCTTAAAGTAAGAACACTCAGACGAGCGCTTAAATATAAACAGCGCCGCCAGGTAACCCTTAATGGTACCCACTTGAAGGCCCTTGTGGGCCAACAAAAGCAAAAAAGACAACACCATGGGAATGGAAAATTGGAAAGAATCCACATTCTGACCCCTGCACCAGTCGCAGAATTTCCGGCAAAGGTACAGGGATTTTGTTGCAGGCCGCCTGGCCGAAAGCAACACCTCCATCATGTCATCCGGGAGGTCCCAATCCTTGTATCTTAACCTTTCAGATACCAAGCGTGGAGGTTGAGCGACCTGACCTCTGTATGGAGAAACTGACTCCCCTCCCTTGAGAGCAGATTGTCTCGCTAGGGAAGACGGCGTGGAGGGCGGATGGACATGTCGAGAAGGTCTGGGTACCACGCTCTCCTGGCCCAATCCGGAGCAATGAGGATCATTCGGCAACCGAACCTCTAACACCTGAGGGATGACGGGGACTGGAGGAAACAAATACAGCAGTGGGAAGGACCACTCCACTACGAACACATCCCCCAAGACTCTTCTTGGTGGAAATTCCCACAAGCACAATCTCTCACACTTCCGGTTGACACTGGTGGCGAAGAGAGCCACTTGTGGGGTTCTCCAAAGAGTGAAGATCTCCAAAAGGACTTCCTGAGCCAACTCCCACTCGTGAGAGACAGTGCTCTGCCTGCTTAGAGCATCCGCCGCCGCATTTTCGTCTCCGGCCAGATGAACTGCTGAGATTGAGATTTCCTGTTGGATGGCCCAGAACCAGAGCTGCATCGCCTCCCTGCACAACGGGAGTGACCCTGCCACCCCTTTTCTGTTGAGGTAATGCATGGCCACTGTGTTGTCCTTCATAATCAGGAGTCTTCCCCAGCACAGACAGCAGACAAGCCTTCAGGGCCAGCCCGATGGCTCTCAGCTCTAACAGACTGATGTGGAGTCTGGACTCCGACTGAGACCAACGGCCGCTGGCTGTCAACTCGTTGGCATAAGCACCCCATCCTGTGAGGGAGGCATCCGTCATGATAGTCACCTCCGGCCAGGGTTGCCAAAACGGTGCCCCCTTCATCAGATTCTCTTCGTTGGCCCACCATAGAAGATCCTGGGCGACAGAGATCGGAATCTGAACGGGATCCGACATCTTGCCAGAGAACTGCAACCACTGCATCTTGAGAGCCCACTGCAGGGATATCATCCGCAGTCTGGCCTCTGGCACCAGAAAAATGCAGGATGCCATGAGGGCGAACAACCTTAAGAATTCGAACGCTGGGAGACTCTGGGCACGTTGAAACTTGACCACCATCTGCAGAATGTGATGAGCCTTCACCTGGGGAGGCGAACACTGCCCCACGGACGTGTCGAGCACTGCTCCGATTTATTGGAGCCGCTGGGAAGGTGTCAAATGCGACTTCTTTAAATTCAATGAGAAGCCCAGCTTGTGAAGGGAATGGCAGGTGACGGACAGATGATCCAGGGCTTGCTCGGGAGAACGCGCCCTGATCAACCAATCGTTCAGGTAGGGTAGACTTGAATCCCCCCCCTCTCCTGAGGTACGCTGCCACCAACACGATCAGCTTGGTGAAGACCCTCGGGCAGAGGTCAATCCGAACGGCAGGAACCGAAACTGAAAGTGCGAGTCACTAGCCGCGAACCTCAGGTACTTACTGTGCTTCGGATGAATTGGCACATGAAAGTAAGCATCCTTGAGTTCCAGAGACACCAACCAATCCTGAAGTTGAAGGGCCTGGAGGACTTGAGAAAGAGTGACCATCTTGAACTTGTGCTTCCTGAGAAGCTTGCTCAACCAACGCAAGTCCATGATGAGTCTCAATCCCCTGTCTTTCTTTGCGATCAGAAAATAAGGGAAATACCATCCCTTGTTCCTCTCCACTACAGGCACAGTTCTATTGTGCCTTTCTCCAGCAGGGATAGGATTTCCTGCACAAGGAGCGGATCCGGATGCTTCAAAGAGCTTACCTGGTGGATTGTCGTGAGGCCGCTGAAGGAAGGGAAGGCAGTAGCCGTGGGCTATGATATCCAGAACCCACACATCCGAAGTAAAGGCACGCCATTCTCCAAGATGCTGCACAAGTCTGCCCCCAAACGGCGAACCATCGGACATGGCCTCATGAATGAGCAGACGCGGCTGCGGCAGTGCCTGATGGCAAAGAGGCAACTGGCCGAGTGGTTTTGGCACCCCGAGTACCCCGTTTTCCACCACAGGTACCCTTACGGTGGACCCTTTGACTAGCAGCTCCTCTCGATTTAAGAAAGGAGTAGAAACAAAAGGAACCTCCCCTCCATTGCTGTCCCCTAGGACGAAAAGGCAGAGGTTGACGTACTGCAGCGCTCAAAGACTTTGCTGCAGTTTAGGAGATCTGCAACCTCTCAAGGCTCTCGTCAGCCTTGCTGCCAAATAAATGAACGCCATCAAAGGGCAAGTTCAGAAGACGGGATTGCACATCAGGAGCAAACCCTGGCTTCTGCAACCACACAAACCTGCATAATACGTGGAAACGGACAGGGTAGGCGACCGGTGGCGGCGTTTCTGAGAGTGCTGCGAAGACGAGGAATGGCGGGAACCACTCAGGGACCGAGAACCTTGAGCTTCCTCCCGATGCTGAGAGTCACCCCTCGTCGGTGGAAACCCTAGACATTGATCCGGTTTTACGTGACTTTTTCAAAGGCTTACCTGCACAGAGCTTCTCCTTCCTTTCACGCAAGGCCTTGGCTGTAAGAGACTGGCATTTGGAGCAGTCAGTGTTGTGCGACTCACCCAGGCACCATAAGGAAATACGGTGCAGGTCGGTCAACATCTTGGACTTGCAGTCCCGGCAAGTCTTAAACCCGGACCTTTGAGTCGGAGGGATCAAAGAAATAGAGGTTTGAAGAATTCACGAGGTGCGCCAAGTTTCACGAAGCTAACACGTTCGCTGTTGGAAAAAACAGAACTGAGGCAACGGGCGTCGTGTGTTCTATATATAACATCGATGATATCAACCCTCGACGGAGGCCCTCGAGGGACATGGGTTTGACGCCACTGACGCAGGACGCCCTCTGCTGAAAAGTTTCCAAAGTGCACAGCTGTGGGACACAACTTTCATAGATGTGGAATACGTCTGAGGACACAATCCCTTCAAAAAGTAAAATCTAAACTGAGAACTAAAAAAACAAGTCATAACAAGCAACAATGTACACATCAGAAGGACAAACTAAAAGGGTGAATGGATGCAGAAAGACTGAAGCAAATGCACTCAAGATAGTCCAAGAGACAGAGGGCAGTGAAAGCGTCCTGTCAGAGGCACACCGAGCATGATGCAAAACAAAGCAAGATGCGAGCCATCGGGAGAGATTTAGATCTTGAAAGACACCAATGGCTCCAAGCCAAATAGTGAGGGAATGGTTTGCAATGATATCCAGAAATACTTATGCGACCTCATGAGTGAATCTCAGGAGCAACTGATCAGGAAACCTACTGACACTCACACTGAAAGAGAAAGATAACCTGCACATAGACAAACAGACCACTGCATGATGTGAAAGCGGTCCAGTAGTTAACAAAATAGTGCAACAAGTAGTTCCAAGTGAAAAGGAAAATTCAAATAAAACGCCAGAGCGAAAGACTACCTCGCCCACTAGTATAATTGAAATAATTATCAGACATTACACAGAATATTAATTCCAACAAACAGCAATGGGCCAGTGGCAAAGATAACATTGTACAAATAAGTGATTCTTCCTTGACTCAAATACGAGAGACTGCCATATGGACACCAATGCAGAAACAATTCGAGCACTCAAGCTAAAATCATTTTCAGGAATTGACAAACATCTGCCTCTGAACAGAACGCCTGTGCTACGAATAAACAAATATTACACAAGGTTATACCACTTTGAGTGATAACGTCAGAAGATATCCTCACAGATGACCAATTGGAGGATGAAACTAATGTGATGTCAAATATCTGGCCCGAATCAGAATTCATCATGGCTTACATACTTCAATATGAAAATGCACTATTCAAATTGGGATATTGTTGCAAAGAAATAGAAATGAATAAGCCAAATAGACCGTAAAAAAACCAAAAGGCAATCTCAACTATACCAATTATAGAGGGATCAGGGCTAACTTATAGTAGTCTACCGTCAAAGAGGCCGCCGATACACAACTCAATCTACCCTCCTTCCAAAGGAAGTGACAAAAGCATCTCAATATGACGAAGAGCAGGACAAAGTGGGATACTGGCAATAGCTACCGAAGGTTTTTAAAGCCCCTTTACATAACTATCCTACAATGTATTGTGTTCTTGGAACACTAGAGGTTTTGTTCACCTGTCAGCAGAGGGGGGGGCGCTCTTAGATAACATTGACTTGTATAAAATAGTGGCGTTGCAAGAGACATGGATGAGTGAACCCTGTGAGATAGATGGTCGAAGTACACTTCACATACTGGCCACCGAGGGCCCAGTGGGAAGACCATGCAGTGGTATATTAGTGACAGTGCGCCATCCTTGGCGCGCCTCTCAATTGACATCCATATCCATGATACAAGCAGTAACTATCAACTGTAATTTACAGGGGCATGATAGTTGTTAGGCAGAATCATATGCAGTGCCCCTAGGCACCACTGCACAAAATTAAGACTACAAGTGGTAATACAAGTTCACCTTTGGTACAAGCCTGTACTACACAGAGTGTTAGCAATGGCTGCGCAGCCAGACTTATCAAGAGAAAATGAGCAGAAGTAGAGATTACACAAAGGACTACAATTACTGTGACTCAAGCAAACAATGACTCAAGGTTTCTGGTTAAAAATATAAGTACATTTATTTTTAAACCATCTGTTCACAAAACACTTCACTTCTATTAAAATACAACCACACTTCAAAATATACTACACACAACCAATTCCCCTTGTGCAGAACAATTCAAGGTAAGTATATTTGGATTTGACAGACCGGTGTTGTGAAACAAAGACATTACTGAGGGTTCATACGCGATCACTTTTTGACAGTAATGACAGTTCGGTCTTACAAAAGATAAGCATACCCGCAGGAAGAAATGTAACCGAAGTAAAACGCACTTAACACATGAATTAACACAAGAGAATTGGGGCTAAATATCATAGGCAATACTTTGTCAAGGCAAATAGAATCAGAGGACACCTAACAAGTAGATAAAAGTCAATAGGCCTGCCCCAGTGTCAAGTGGAACAGGGGTCCCGTTGCAGAGGATCACAAGGTTAGAACAGTTCACGATTCGAGATTGCCAGGAGTACTTGGATATTGTCACAAAGGGAAACAAAAGTTGTAAGAGGGAAGGAAGAAAAGGACAAGCCTTTGGTGAGGAAGAAAGGTTCATCCTAATTCCTCGGAGTCGGACACAGTACCTTATTCGTTTGAAGAAAGCTGGTGCCACGGCAGACGTTCCTGGTAGTTCCTGCAGACTCACGGTTCCTAGAGCTTCAGTCATGGGGACAAGAAGGAGGATGTCTGGAGCGATCTGCACTACCCAGGGATGAGGCCAGCAGCAGCGAGGCAACGGTAAATAAAAGGTGTGCTCCCTTGAAACAGGAGAGGCTTTTCTGATGGCTATTCGGACCACTACAGCTGTGTGCAGCGATTTCGAACAAGAAGAGGGTCCTCTCACTGTTAAAGGTGAGTTGGTTGATCCCACCAGGCTCAAGGGAAGAAGACTTCGGACTGGATATTCTCTGTCGTTGAAGGGTAGATAGCTCAGGACTGCAGCAGGGCTTCACCGGGACTCGTGAGTTGCAGCAGCCGTCGTCTTCTCTGCTTCTCTTTGGTTCTTGCAGTTCCAGTGGTGACTGACTTCCAGCCCAAGAGTACTGCCTTTTATGCCAAAATCCCCCATTCAAACAGCCTGGCTGTCAATAACTCAGCAGGGGGGTTGTCCAGCCCGGACAACCACCTCAGCCAATCGACACAAAGTGCGACTTCGGTCTCCAAGGACACACTGTGCAGGGGGTGACTAAACCCCTCCCTCACATTCAGCCCACCTAGACACCCAGACGCCAAAGGAGGGCTTCTGGACAGAAGCCCGCCAAAGGACGGCGAACAACGAAGGCAAACCTGGTTTGGCACAAAAAGTAAAACACAAGAAGGACTTTAACAAAAAGAAATGGCGACTAAACCCAACCGGAACCAAAATAAAAAGTATTTGGTCAAACAGGTTTATGTTTGAGGCTAATACAACAGCCAAAAACAGTACCACGTTTATATACTATAATCGCGGTAGAAAAGTTAGGGTAGCTACCACTGTCTGTGCTTCTAAACAGTCAAACCCCACGTGACATTACCAGTGCATGGTTCGGTTGAGCACATTTTGAGAGTATTCCACTCCCTGATCGTAATCAATTAGGTCCTTTGGCGTTGATATTACCTTCGCTAATCTTATTGATAACCTTGGCACAAATTGTTTTTAAGTGGATGCCCCTGATGAATTTCCCCTGACTGTGTGTGTTCGGAATGAGTGAAGAATGAAACGTGTTGGGTTGAATGGGAGTGAAGGAGTGTGAGACAGTGGTGAATTTAGCTTTTCATTTTTTGATATGATAAGACAATTTATTTTAGGTTTGGCTGATAATAGGCAGTTGATTTAGACACACCTTTTTGCTTTTCTGTCTTTAAACTTTTCAACCGTACATTTCCTTATGGTGTATGCACACTTCCGATCCCGGTGTGCTTAGGTTGTTGTAATTGTGTTTTTTTCCCCCTTTGTGCAATTTCTTATGGACTGTGCAAAAGATCTGTATTAATTGGGAGATGGATTATGCCTCCCTAGCATTTTAATCGTGATTCTTAATTAATGTTGATTGTTTAAATAAAACTTATATGTGAATAATCTCTTCAATGTGCATTACTTTTCATCTAACTTTTGTTGTGTAGCCCTTTTGGTGGCTACAAACCTTTCAGAGGTTTTCGAAATTAACTTTTCTCCCCTTCTAGGTTCTCCTTAGGTGAGGCTGGACATCTCACCCTGTGACGACATACTGTTGACCAAGTCTTTAGTTTATGATGTTTAGGTGTATCTAAATTAGGGGGTTTGTTTGGTCAAACAGTTTAATTCCCCCCTCCTCTCCTTGTTGTTTGGTAGATAACACTGCCACCAGCCAAGTCTAAATGTTAAGAGCAAAACAAAGCTCCAAGAGGCACAGACAAAAGGGGTAGGAATTAAGTTTCACCTTCTAACATATCACAGCTAAGATGTGTGAAGCGCAGGAAGAACCACTAGCACATTTAACCTCTTGGGGACATTTCCACTCGTTACCTGTGTGAATTAACTAAAGAATCACATGATATTTACGTAACTTTCCTTCTTACTATTCCCCACTTGTTAGTATATTTAGTCAAAAACACGTGTTCTCTAGGTCAAGTATATGTTATGTACATCGTTTGCCCGATTATGAGCATTCACAAATGGTTGTACAGCACTTAATATGTACGATTATTTAAGTAACATAATTTTTGTGTACACTGCACGAATTATAAAGAAACTGTTTTCATATAGCAATTCGTCTAAATGGCTGCTACTTTTTACACTTTGCCTGCAAGTCTCAATAAATTCCAGTTACAGATGTGATAAACGCATATACTGCTCATTACTTCGTATACAAGCAGTTCAATCCGATTGATTGTGTGTGTGTAAAGATTGTTGGAACACGTGTTTAAAAAGGGGACGCAATGTTATTTTTGCAAAGCATTTGTTTGAGCATCATGTATCACGCAATCTCAGCTCTAAACAATGATATGCATTATTCATTGAGCTTCACCATTTTCACTCCGACGTGTTGTGTTTTACAGCATGTGACTTTCACTTTACAACCTTCTCGCAACAATATGCTTCTGAAGCTTTTACAGCTTGCGTTACGAAGTCACGCTTATGCGTTGATCAATACTCATTGTTTACATTTGCACATACCTCGCGAGTGTGTCCCACTTGAATTCATTTAATTTGGCATGCAGCGCTAGCGGTCTGTGGAGCATTGCAGTAAGTAATTCCAAGTGCAATACTTCCTCAATACTTATCTTATCTGATCTTATCATTTTACTATACGACAGCCTTATTCCACCAGCCCCCAGCTCCCGGCTAACAGGCACTTCAAGGCACTTCCTTGGTGCACACGCGCGCGCAGGTGCGCACGGTCCTGCCTTTTTCAAGAATGCTGGGAGCTGGTGGGCGGGGTTTTCTAAATAAACAGAATATAGATACTTTTTAGCTTTTTGTTATATTATATAAGCTGCTAAACTGTTTAAAAGATAATGTCAGTCCACATTGTCCGTGTATGAGCTAAGAAGAGCTCACCCTTGATCCACTTTATTAAAAGACACAGTGTAATTCTCCACGCTGCAGCAGCGTTTCCTCCAGGCTAACAGGCAATTCTGGGCACTTCCTTGGTGCGCGCGCGCAGGTGCGTGCGGCCTTGTCTTTTTCAAGAATTCTGGGATCTAGTGGGTGGGGGTTTCCTTGATCCACTATATTAAAAAAGACAGTGTAATTCTCCACGTTGCAGCAGCGTTTTCTCCAGGCTAACAGGCACTTCTGGGCACTTCCTTGGTGCGCGCGCCATAACAAGGTTGTTTAGCTGCCACTCGTAATTGTCTGCTCCCAGCCTGCCGAGTCTGTCCGCTTCCAGGTTGGACTGCTGTGAAGTAGATGTAGTTTTCCAGGGGCTCACTCCCACATGCTGATTGCCAGTCTGCACAGAGGAGGGGATCTGGTGCCTCCCCGATTGTTCACATAGTACACACTGGTCGAGTTGTCCGTCTGATGAGGATATACCTGCTCCTTAGAAGTGGAAGGAATGCCTTGAGCGCTAGCCAGATGGCTTTCAGCTCTAGCCAATTGATGTGGTATTCCTGCTCCTGTCGAGTCCAGGTGATGTGTACCGAGAGATCGTCCAGGGTGGCTCCCGACCCCTCAAGCGAGGAATCCGTGGTGATGGTGGTCTGCGGAGTGCGCAGCCCGGAAGGGCTTACCTGTCCGTAGGTTGCAGTCTCTGGACCACCAAGTTAGGTCCGGATGGAGGAAAGTTGATTATCTCGGATTGAGAGCCCCACTCCTGGTTCCATGATGACGCGAAGTGCAGCTGAATCCTCCTCATCCTTAGTCTTGTGTGCAGGACAGCTAAAAGGACCGCTGCCAGTAAACCCAGGAGATGGTGGTACCACCATGCCAAGGTCACTTCTCTGCTGAGGAAGTGGGCGTTGGCCCTCTTGATGGCTGAGATTTTGTCCTCCGATTGAAATACCTTCTCGGAGCACGTGTCCCAGATGAGTCCCAAGAATGTCAGTCTGCGTAGGCTGCAGCTGTGACTTCGAGATTGAGCGAGAAACCCAGGTCGTGCAGTGTGTTCATAAGGGAATGGGAAGAGTGGTGAACCGCTTCCGGAGATGTAGCCCTGACAAGCCAGTCATCGAGGTATGGTAGATGTGGAGGCCCTGAGCTCTGAAGAGGGCCGCCTCCGCGTTCATGAGCCTGGTAAAGAAAGACCCTGGCGGCTGAGTTGAGACCAAAAGGAAGGACCTTTTATTGAAAATTGTAGCCCATCATCCTGAACCGTAGGAAAGACCGATGGGGCTGCCAAATTGGGACGTTTAGGTATGCGTCCTTCAGATCCAGGGAGCACATCCAGTCTCCCCTGTCCAACATCTCCGCTATAAAATCTGGCATAACCATCTTGAAATTTTGCTGGGGTAAGGAGAGGTTGAAGGTGGAAAGGTCCACCATAACGCTCATGCCCGCCTTGTTCTTATGAGTGGCGAAAATCCTGGAGTAAAAGCCAAAGCCTCACTGGAAGGCTGTGACTTCCTCCACTGCCTGGCTCTCTATGAGCGACCGGATCCCGGCAAAAAGAGTTGCTGTCCCCCACCTGTGGGAGTGGATGGGAGGAGAGGCTGGGATAGAGAGGCGGTACACCGTGGATACCACGGAAAGGATCCAGGGGTCCGTGAAATTTTGGCGCCAGAAATGCGCATGGAGAGCAAGCCCGCCCCCCACGTGGACCCAAAGGGGCGTGTTATGTCTTCTTTCCCTCAGAGGCTGTCGCGGAGGAGGGGGACTGGAAAAAGCCCTTACTCCCCCCCCCACCCCCTTTTCTGTTGCTTGCGCCGGTGAGCGGTCCGGCTGCCTGCATCTCCGTTCCTGGAAGCTGCGGAACCCTCCGTACCTACAACCACTATCTGAGCGCTGCTGACATTGGGTGTACAATTTGGGCGTGGTCTTTGTAAGGATGGATAAAGACTTGGCTGTTTAAGATGTTTTTCTTTTTGTCCAGCTTTTCATCCGTGGAGGAGTGGAAGAGGTCCCTCCCCTCGAACGGTAGAGCTTGTATGCGTTCCTGGATGTCCGTGTTTAATTTCGTTGCCCGCAGCCAGGCTGTCCTCATGTTCGTGGCAAGAAAGATGGCACAGCCAGAGCTGTCAATATGGGCCACAGTGGATTCCATGAGGTCATGTGCCACCAGCTTTGCCTCGGCTAGCCCTGCCTTAAAGCGTGACTGGCTCTGGGTGAGGAGTTCCGGGAGGAAGTCGCAATTTCCCGCCATAATCTTTGGTTGGCAGCAGCCAGCATGGCATCAGCATTGGCCTGACGCAGATGTAAGGAAGCATTGGAATAGAGTTTCTTGCCATACGCCGCCAAGATCTTATCCTCCTTGCCTAGCAGTGCCGCAGAGGAAGAGGCTGAGGACGACTGAGGCTGGGAGTATAGGGATGCCGCAGCGATCACAGAGGAGTGTGGTTGAGGATGGGCCGAAAGCAAGAGTGTATCCCCCTCCATCTGCCTGTACTTGGCGTCCAGGCGTCGATTGACCGGCTGGGCTGAGTGGGGTTTGGGCCAGTCCGTTTTGGCCAGGGAAACTACATCGGTCTGCATAGGAATCCCTGATTTGGCAGAGGGGCGTTGTGTGAGAACTTCCGTCCGCAAGAACCCCCTCTGCCGGCTGCTTGACCTTGTATTGGGGTAGGCCCAGATACTTCGCCAGGCTAGCAAGATGTTCGTGGAAGGCCCTGGCTGAGGACGGCATGTCCGGATCCTCCTCCTCATCATCATCCATATCCTGTGAATCCGGGGGATCCTGTGGAGGAGGAATAGTTGACGCCGGGGGCTGGGGTACAGGGACCGTGGCCGGAGGCCGAGGAGGCGGCGGAGGCTGAGGAGTCGGCTGCGGAGCCAGAGGAGGCGGCTGCGCTGGGGCCTGGGGCGCCGACGGAGGCGTCTGTGGTGCCACTAGCATTGCAGGAAGGACTTCCCTGATGGCATCTTTGAGGATAATGCCCATCCGAGGTGACTTCATGAGGCTGAGGAACCAAAACCCTCTTCATTGACTGAGGAGGTGGGAGGGGGTGCTGACGGGGTAGTGGGAGGCTGCTGGAGCCACTGCATACCCAGCCCATACGGACACAAAGGAAAGCTGCCCTGTGCAAATGAGGGGTAGACTGTAGGCCACATACCTGGTTGAGGCCAGTCCCACCTTGACACTCTGCCGAATTCCTGGAATGGCGCCGGACGGGTGCCACTTTCTGGCGCAGCGGCCATTTTGTCGAGCTGCCTGCCATATGCCTGCGACGTGTTGCTCGGCCCACTGGGTCCGGCCTCCTCCAAGCCTCTTACGTGTAGATCACAAGGCATACCCTGCTCCTCGGGCATAGGCCCGGAAGGTGTGACACCCTCGACCCGGGGGTCGGTAGAGCTGCGTTTAGGCATCCCCTCGGAAGTATTGCCAGCATTAGGGACGTTTGGGTTGAATTTAGTAGCCCGAAGCCAGGCAGTACTCATGTCCGTGGCGATGCATATGGCCCGGCCAGAGGTGTCAATGTGGGCCACGGTGGACTCCAGGATGTCTTGTGCCACCAATTACCAATTTAGCCTCTGCCAGTCCCGCCTTGAAACATGCCTGGCTCTACACCTGAAGTTCTGGAAGGAAGTCGGTTATTTCCCGCCAAAGCCTCTGGTTAATGGCTGCGAGCATGGCATCCGCTTTTGATTAACAAAGGTGCAGAGAGGAGTTGGAATAAAGATTCTTTCCGTATGCTTCCAAGATCATCTCCTCCTTGCCCAACAGTGCCAAGGACGAGGTGGCCGAGCACGACTGAGGCTTTGAGTAGAGTGACGCTGCAGCAATCACAGAAGAGTGCGGTTGCGGGTGTGCTGACAGCAAGAGTGGATCCCCCTCCATTTGCCTATACTTTGCATCGAGGCACCGATTGACAGGCTGTGCCAAGTGGGGCTTAAGCCACCCATTTTTGGCCAAGGTGACGTCCTTCTGCATCAGGATCCCCGTTCTAGCCACAGGCCATAGAGTGAGTACCTCGGTCAAGACCCTCCCCTATGGTTGTTCGACCTCAGGTTGAGGAGGCCCCAAGTACTCTGCCAAACCTGCAAACCATTCGTGGAAGGCCTTAGCTGATGGCGTGTCGGGGTCCTCTTCCTCATCAGTGTCCACCAGGGTGTCCGGCTAGTCCCGAGTTGGTGGAGGAGTGCTGGGCGCCAAGGGTTGCGGTGTGGGGACCTGAGCCAAAGGCTGTAGCAGACGCAGTAGAATGGTGGTGTGGAACTGCCTGAAATGTGGGAAGCAACAGAGCCGGAATCGAAGGACCAAGCGAGGGCAGCAGGGGCTGCACCGCGGCGAGCATGTCCCTGATCACATCCAGAAGGATGGCCCATATCTGAGGAGATCTCATGAGAGTGAAGAACCGGTCGTCACAAGCCGGTGGGGTGGCAGGTGATGTTGACAGAGTAGCGGGCGGCTGCTGGGGCCTGTGCATACTCCGTCTAGCCGGTTGCGGGGTACACCTGCCCTGCAATGCTGCTGGATAAGCTCTAGGCCACATACATGGTTGACACCAGTCCCACCTGCTGCGCTCCAACTGGCAGTATCGGACGAGCGGCCATATTGTCTGGCACGGCGGCCATCTTGTTGTGCTGCGTTCCACGTGCCAAAGTCGTGGTGCTTGGCTCACTGGGGCCGGCCTCCTCCAGGACTTTGGCAGTGGAGCATGAGACCTACCCTGCACCTCAGAACGGGGCCTGGTAGGCGTGTTGCCCTCAGCAGTATCACGGATAGTGCTGCGCGCAGGCACCCCCTCAGACATCTGGTCGCTACTAGGGTGTAGCCCCTCGGGTGTACACCCGGTAAAAGAATCTTACAGTCCCTCAGCACTGTCTCCAGAATGATCCAATGACTCCTCAGACTGGCAGCCGGGTGCTGAAATACCCTTCTTACCAGTTCTGGTAAGAGAACTTAAAAGGTCCCTCCACCTTGGGCATTTGTTTGGGAAGGAGTCGCCCTTGCGAGGTGCGATGGAAAAAAGCAACCCTCCCTTGGGTCTTGACTTATGTCCGACGAAGTCCTTCAAGTCCTCTGGAGGAGGCTTCTCGAAGAGCTCCCTCCACTAAGCTAGCCTGTTCTTCAGAGCATGCAGTGTAAGCATGTTGCACGAGGAACAACTCTCCGAGCCGTGGTCGGGGCCAAGGTAGCAGAGACAAAGAGCATGGGGATCGGACATAGGGAAGAGCACTTTGCGGGCTGGACACCTGCTGGAGCCCGCTGACTTCGACATGCACCGGGGAGGAGCGTGGCGCCAGAGGACAGAGGACCTGATTGACAAAAAGGCAGAAGAAGATATCCAGGGAAGAGCGCGTGATATTGCAAGGCCGAAGCCAATCAGCCCGTTCCCGTCGACTCGGAAAAGGGGACCGGTAAGTGGCGCCTGTGGGCGGGGTCAGTGGAGCACATGCTCCAAGGGCAGTGTGCCTCTAAATTTAAAGGGGAGGGGACAAGTTACTTACCTGTAACTGTTGTTCTCCAGCATGGGTCTGGCATGGATTCACATGCTCATGAATATTCCCTGTCGTCAGGCTGGGAATCCCCGGTAAAGAAAAAATCAGTTTCAGTTTTGTTTCTGAACGGTCTTTGTACTAATAACCAATCACTGGTCTCTGGGTCATACTGCCCCCAGCCAATGACTGCCCTCTATCTAAGCCCCTCCTCTGGCAGGCATCTTCAGAATTGGTAGCATGTAAAGTGGCAGTAGGACCAAGGAGCCGCGAAGGGGTTGGGGGGTGGGTTCACATGTGAATCCATGCCAGACCCATGCTGGAGAACAACAGTTACAGGTAAGTAACTTGTTCCTTCTCCAGCATGGGGTCTGGCATGGATTCACATGCTCATGAATACAATACATAGCAGTACACACATGCACAACCACAGGAGGTGGCAAGGCTCAACATTAAGCATTTCAACAACTCAACATTAAGCATCTCTTACCTTCTCACCAGGCTGACCTTCAAGCAAACAGGTTGCGCAGCACTGCCTGGCCGACTCTGGACTCCTCCCTGGAATCCCGGACGACACAGTAGAATCTTGTGAAGATATGCGTCGACCTCCATGTAGCGGCCCTGCAGATGTCCAGCAGGGGCACACCAGACCGGCACGCCATAGTAGCAGCGATCCCTCTGGTTGAATGGGCACTCGGATGGCCAGGCAACGGTCGGTTTGCCAACCAGTGACATCTTGAAATGTAAGCCTTCGAGAGGGCCTTCTCTTGGTTCACAGGTCCAAAGTTCACAAACAGCTGTGATGCCTTCCGAAAACTGTTCATGCAATCCACGTAGAACTTCAGCGCTCTGGCCACATCTAGAAAGTGCAAAGTCCTCTCAGCCGGCGACAAAGGCAGCGGGAAGAAAACAGGTAACACCAAGGGCTCGTTGAGATGGAAGTCCGACAGCACCTTGGGCATGAAGGAGGGGTGCGTCCTCAGCACTACCATTGTCTCGTTGAATGTCAGGTATGGAGGTTTACAGGAGAGGGGATGGATCTTTCCCACTCATCGTGCAGAGGTGATGGCGACAAGAAACGCGGTGTTCCACGATAGGAACTTCAGCGGTGCCGAATTCAAGGGCTCGAATGGGGGATGTTAGGGAGAATTCTCATCTATGGCTAATTTCCCTCACCTAGCGAGTCCACCAGCAGCTTTGCTGGACTTCTGGAGTTTATTTCTTTCCACTTGGTAAGAGTGAGAGCTTTTCCCCCACTCTTACCTGTGTTTTGCTATGTATTTCTATCTGTTTTTGTGATTGTGGACTCTGGAGTACACCACTTCAGTAGCCCCCTTCTTTTTGTGTGTCACACAGCACCTTCAGTGCCGTGGCACAGGGTTGCCTTTGAGACTTCCCTCGACTCCATTTCTGAGTCTTTCGACCCTGGCTCCGGCCCTTTGACTTTTGAACTCCTGTCTGAGTGTTTCCTGATTCTGCCCGCCTAACCAAAATATTGCCTGTGATTTTAGCCTCCAACTCCCTCTGGGTATCTCAGGTGCTAAGTGTGTTTTTGGCCCAGTAGCATTTCATGTCACGGATACGTATTTATTTAGTAGACCGAACTAAGTGATCGCAATCGTATTTGCGGTAACGGATTTTGTGCATAACACCGGTTTTTCAAACACAGAGTACTTACCTTGAGACTTACTGTCAAAGTGAATTGGTTAGTTGTAGTATTTTTAACGTGTGGTTTTTATTTGAGTTTAACAGAAGTGTTGTGTTTATAACGAATGGTTTAAAAATAAATGTACTTAGCCATGAGCCTGGTCAGCACCACGTTGAGCTCCCACGCCGGGGCCGGACCCTTCACCGGCAGGAACGAGCGGAACAGTCCTTTCATTAACTCCTTCACCAGGTGGTGAGACCACAGCAACGACCGCCCTGGAGTTCTGGTGTAGCTGGAGATAGCCGCCAGGTGGATCTTGATGGAGGCATGTGCCAGCCCCGTCTTGGCCAGCGACAGCAAGTACGGCAGCACTTGAGGGGCCGTAATCCATAGAGGATTGATCTTCTGTGCACGTACCACACAGAGAACCTCTTCCACTTATGTCCATAGCATTTAAGAGTCGAACACGCCCTGGCCTTTGCAAGTACTTCCTTGCAGTCCGCCGGGATATCGTAGCCTCCGAACTCTAGTGCTGCAGAAGCCAGGCCTGTATGTTCAGCGATCCTGGGTCGTGATGTAGGATGGCACTTCCTTCCCTGGCGAGAAGATCCGGGTCCGTCTGCAATTTGACAGGGGGGACGCTGAGAAGTTCAGAAGGTCGGGAACCATATCTGCCTCGGCCACACCGGTGCGACGAGGATCATCCTGCACCGGGACCGTCTGAGATGACTGATGAGTCGCAGAAGCAAAGGCAGCAACGCGTACAAGAACAGGCCGTCCCAGGGGAAGGAGAATGCATTGGCCATGCTCCCCCGCTGGGGAAACCTGCTGGCGAACCTCCGCCACTTGGTGTTCGCCACTGTAGCGAACAGGTCAATCTGGGGACTGCCCCATCATCGGAATAGGAGATCCACTTGATCCTGCCGAAGCTCCCACTCGTGGCAAGAGTGCAGCTCCCTGCGGAGTGAGCCAACGACAGTGTTTCACTCCGTCCAGATGAAAAGGTACCAGGAACATCCCCGGGCGACGGGCCAGTGCCACAGATCCTGCGTTTCCTTGGATAAGGCTGGGGATCTGGTGCCCCCCTGCTTCCTGATGTAGAACATCATGGTGGTGTTGTCGGTGAAGATCCATGCCACTTTGTCCTTGAGGGACGGAAGGAAAGACCCGAGGGCCCAGAACACAACCCAGAGCTCCAGGACATTGATGTGCAGGGACCTCTCCTCCGGGAGCCAAAGGCCTCTTGCATGGAGATCTCCGGTGTGCACCCCCCATCCCTCCAGGGAGGCGTACGTCGTCACTGTTTCCTGGTTGGTTGGGGTCTGGAAGTCCATGCCTGCCGCGAGATCTGGTGGTGGGGCACCCACGCGCATCGCCTGACGGAAAGTCTCGTTGAGTGGGATTTTGTCTTCGAAGCTTCCTGCACTGGTTACAACGAGCGTCAAGTAACTCCTGCAGTGGCCGCATCCGCAACCTGCACAGATGGACATGGTAGATGCACGATGACATCATAACGAGCAGGGACTTGATGGCCCTCACCCTGGCCACTTCCATGGTCAACAGACGTTGCACCCTGCCCAGGATGGCCCTCGTCCTTTCCTCTGACTGTGAGGCCAACTGCGCCACTGTGTCGAGCCTGGCTCCCAGGAACAGGGCGTCCTGCAATGGTACCAAGAGGGACTTTGCAAAGTTAATCGAGAATCCCAGTTCCGTGAGCAGGAGGACGGTCTTCACTGTGCGGTCGACGGCGAGTTCTCTTGACTTTGCTCACATGAGCCAATCATCCAGGTAGTGGTATATGTGGTTCCCCTACAGGCACAGCCGCGCCGCCACCGGTGCCAGGCACTTGGTAAAGACCCTTGGAGCCTACTTCAACCCAAAGGGCAGGGCTTTGAACTGGTAGTTCTGCCCTTGAACCACGAAATGTAGGAACTTTCGATGTCCTTTGTTTATGGGAATGTGAAAGTAAGCCTCCTCCAAGTCCAGCGACGATAGGAAATCTCCTTCCTCCAGCTGTCCCAGCACATGCTGAAGGGTAACCATCCGGAACTTCTGGGCTTTGATGTATTTGTTGAGGCGCCAAAGGTCCAGGATGGGTCGCCAGCCGCCGGTCTTCTTTTGGACGAGGAAGTACCGCAAGTATACTCCGGAGCCCCGTAGCCTCTTTGTGACACGTTCTATCGCGCTCTTCCTAAGCATGGCTCGTACCTCCAGAAGCAGCTGTGGAACGTGGTTTTCTTTCCTGGCCACAGGTGGGAAATGGGGGCACCTTCTTTGGAACTCGAGTGTGCCCGTGGGCCAGGGCACCCAGCACCCAATGGTCGGTGGAGATGTACTCCCACACGCCGATGAAGTTCGCCAGCCGGCCTCCCACCAGGGTGATTAGGTGGGGGCCCGACATCACGGCCGGTTCAGTCCTGTTTAGCCGAGGCCTTGCCATCCTGGGCTCCTTGGCGACGACGGTATCCACTGGCCTTGCTGCAGCCCCTGTAAACTTCCTGCGATGAGGAACAGGCAGCTTGGCGGTACGACGAGGAACTGCCGAATCCTTTGGAGGCACCCCAAGAGATTTGCCTCCAGAGGTCCGAAAGGACGGCCGTCTCGGTGTGCGCTTTGATAGCCTGTAGCGATTTGTCCACCGCATGTCCAGTACCCGGGTCTGCACATCCTGACGGAAGTCGGTGGCCCTGAGCCAACCACGCCGGTGCAGGCAAACACTGTTGCCCATCTGATGAAAACCGGTATCGGAGATGTCCGTAGCTAAAGTGATGGCGTGATCCGATGCCACCTCGCCTTCCTGTAGGATTTCCAGGGCCTCCACCCTCTTGTCGTCCGGGAGAAAGCCCAGGATAGGGGCGATCTTGAACCACAGCTCCCTAGTGGGCCACGATTGCGAGGGCATTGGCCGCCTTAATGGTATCGCTGCCGACGAGAAGACTACGTCCCATGTCGTCTAGCTTCTTTCCCTCGCTGTTCTCGTACCGGTCTCTCTTCGCAGGGGCCGTGGAAGGGTTCTTCAGAAGGGACAGATCCTCGTCCCATATGTCATCCAACAAAGGACCAAAAGTACGGTTTTCCTCTTGGCTTCCGGCCGTTGGTAAAGAAATCCCTTTTTCTTTTGTTCCTCGTGGCACAGCTGGAAAAGCTCAGAGGCCCTGGCGATGATGGCGTGAAAGGTGCCAATTTCGTCGGGAGGGGAGGCTCGGGCGGGAGGCGACAGGAGATCCATTCCATCGTCGCCACCGTCGTCAGTCCCCGTCATCACCGTCTCTGTCCCCATTTCCTTGTCCCTTGGAGGAGGGGATGGGGTGAAGGCTGGCAGGGAGGGGGAGGATGGCCTCACCTCTGCTTGCTTGGTGGGCTCCCCGACGGTCCAGGTAACGCTGGATCGTCCGCTGGGGGTAAGGGCAACCTTGTCCTGATCTCTGTACACAGGGTCTGCAAAGCCATCAAGATTGCTCCTGAATTGTCCTGTGGCGTAGGCATCGTTTGCGACAGGAGCGACGGCTGGGGTGCGGGGTCCTCAGTTTCCTCCACGGCCCGTGGCTCTTCGTCGGTTCCACCGATGCTCTCTACGTCTGCCTTGTCGGGATCCTTCCTGTAGGTCCTGACCTCCTCGAACTTCTTGCCCAGGATAGCTTTGACGCCAGCCAGCTCATCCTCGGAGGTGGTATCTGTGTCCGTTAGGGCTACCGTGCGCCCCCTCTTTCTCGTCCGGGGATTTCACGGGGGTCTCCTCGATAGACCGGAAAGAGGTTTCCCTCTGGGGTGGCAGGGAAACTCTAGGCCTGGAAGTAGTCTCCAATGGGGTAGCCACTGCAGGCTTCGCCAGGGCTGCCAAGACTCCAATCGAGGCCTTTGCCGGGTGAATCAGGGCCTTCACGACCTTGGACGCGTCTGGGCCTTCACCTTAGGGGGAGGGTCAACGCCTTGTGCCCCCCCCCCCCTTGGCTTTCTCCGTTGGGATCGACCGGGGCTTCTCCCGAAGGTTACCCGGGTACTTCGACTTCCTTTTCAATGAGCCAGAGTGTTGGCTCGTGGACAATGGTGTCAGTGACATCGCGCCCTGCCTGATAGCTGAGGAGCCTGAACCAACGGCGCTCCCGGTGCCCGTGGACTCACAGTGCTTTGCCTTTTGTTAGGCCCCCCGTCGCCGGAGCGCCCTCAAAGGTCTTAGAAGACTGCTCGGACTTCCTACTTGCTGCTGGGCTCTTTGACTCCAGCGATTTGTTAACGATGGTCCTTCATGGTCTTGCACAACGTAGTCCTCCACGTGCGACTTGTCGGCGTGTAGGCAGCAGCGACACCGGGAGTGCTCGTCCTCCTTCAAGACGTTCTGCAGTCTACATCCTGGGCAGTTTCCTAAACAGTTTGGATCCAGTATGCGTCGAATCTCCTTTGCCCTGGGCCATGTCCGAATCGGGGTAGGCCTCAAAGGTCTTCCGGAATCCTCCAAGAAGTGTAATTCGATGAAAATGAGGGGCGTAGACATTTCCTAAACAGGTCCTCGTTGATCAGAAGAAGAATCGGTGGAGCTTGTGGCTCAAATTGACCGAAAAAAAAGAGTAAACTCTTCAAAAAAACGCAATATGCAGTAAAAGCTCGAGAGCTACACTACGAGGACTCCCAACACTTGAACGTGCGGTAAAAATCTGAAGATGGCTGCCAGAGGAGGGTCTTAGGTAGAGGGCAGTCATTGGCTGGGGGCAGTATGACCCAGAGACCAGTGATTGGTTATTAGTAGAAAGACAGTGCAGAAACAAAACAAACAGATTTTTTCTTTACCGAGGATTCCCAGCCTGACGACGGGGAATATTCATGAGCATTGAATCCATGCCAGACCCCATGCTGGAGAAGCTTACTGCCCAGGCCCGGAGCCTCCTTACGTTACAAATAGTGAGTCAGACTTGCGGAAGCCCTTTGTCCTGTCCAGAAAGAATTTCAACACTCTCCTGACATCGAGGAACTGGAGTTTTTTTCTCTGCATCTTCTTTGGGGCCTGGGAAGAACGTGTCGAGCACAATCCCTACGTTGATATGAAAGGATGCCACCACCTTTGGAAGGAACTAGGGGTGTGTGCGCAGCAAGACCTTGTCTTTTGTGAAATTTAGTGTATGGTTCTGAGGCGACTGACTCCTGGATCTCAATCACTCTGCGATCTGGCGTAAGGCCAATCAGAAGGGCTGTCTTCAGAGTGACCTACTTAATGTCTGCTGTGGCCATGGGTTCAAATGGTTTCTGCGCTATCAAGGTCCCAAACAGGATGCAGGCATTTGACCGGAGGATAAAGCCTGGTCAGGTGTTTCTTTACTATGGGATTGGCTGAAGACAAGATAAGAGTCGGAGTTCCTGTAGGCGATGATGGTGGCCACGTATGTCTGGCAGTTATCCACCTGGACACCGATCTGGAGAGATAGGAATAAGACTTGGTCCAGGGTGCATGTCAGTAGGTTCACCCCATTTTCTTTAGCCCAAAAGCAGAATCTAGTCCATTTCCTTTGGTAATGCTTGCGCGTGGCCCGACTTCTGGCACTTTGAATGATTTCTAGACTGTCGTTCGACAACTGCAGGTGTTGAAGCGTTAGCTGCTAAGGAACCAGGCTGCAAGGGTTAGCTTCTCCGGGGAGGGGTGTAGCACTGCACCTCCCTGATGAGCTAGAAGAGGGCCCTTCCTGAAGGGAAGCACCCTCTCTGGCTGTGTTGACAGCTGTCGCAGGTCCGAGAACCAGGGTAGAGCTGGCCAACGAGGAGCTATGAGGATTATTTATCTTCAAGTTCCTGATCTTGCTCACCAGCTGTGTGGGTGGGAATGCATAGGTCCACATCCTTTCCCAGGGTATCTGGAGTGAGTCTCCTAGAGAGTTGCATCCCCTTCCCCCCCAAAACATGAATTGCTGACACGTCCGGTTGTATACTGTCGCAAATAGGTCTGTGGTGGGGTGGCCCCATCTGCTGAACACGTCATGGTGCACTCTCCAATTCAGCTGTCACTCATAATTGTCGACGGCCAGGCAAGTGAATGTCTGCTTCCAGGTTGGATTCTCCCGGAAGGTGTACCGCCGAGATCCACACTACCTGACTGATAGCCCATTTCCAGTAAATAAGCACAGCTGCACGGATATGGGGACCCAGTTTGCTGATATAGTACAGGAAGGTCGTGTTATCTGTCTGTATACACAGACAGACCCTTGATGGTCGGGGAAAAAAAAGACTTGAGGGCCAACCAGATTGCCATAAGTTCCAGCCAGTTGATGCGATTCTGCCGGTCGGTCTGGGTCCACAGCCCATGCACCAAGTGCGTTTCTAGAGTGGATCCCCATCCGTGGAGGGAGGAGTCTGTGTTACTGGTGTACTCTATGGGGAGGTGGAGGGATGTTCTGCTCCTGATGCCACCATTTGAGATTGTGGTCCAAATGTTGTGGCATGGAGACCCGGGTCCCCTGATGGCCCTATTCCTGATCCCAGGAATCAGGAAAATGCTGCTGAATCCTCGCCATGCAGAGTCTGGTGTAAGAGACCATCAGGAACCATGCTGCCAGAACTCCCCGATGTTGTTGATACCACCAGGCCATGGTGAATGACATGCTGTGGAAATGGGAGACGGCAGTCCGAATGCTGTAACTTTGTCCTCGTTGGGGAATACCTTCTGCTGTTGTGTTTCCCACAACAGGCAGAGAAACATGAGCATCTGTAGGGGTGAGCTGGGATTTCTGGTAGTCGACTGAAAATCCCAGGTCGAGTAGGGTGGCGATGAGCCTGTCAGCAGAGGCTCGAACCTGCTCTGGCGACGAGGCTCTGACTAACAAGTCATCGAGGTACGGAAAGACATGCAGCCCCCTCTGACCTGAGGAGAGCTGCCACCGCATTCATGAGCCTTGTGAAGATTTTCAGAGCTCAATTTAACCAGAAGAGCAAAACCTGGTACTGGAAATGCAGGCCCATGACCCGGATCCTGAGGAAGGCCCGGTGAGGCTGCACAATAGGAACATGGAGATGCGCGTCCTTCAGGTCAAGGGAGCATGTCCATACTTCCCCACACAGTGTCTCGGCTATGAGCGTGGCCTCACCATCTTGAACTTCTGCATTGATAGGTAAAGGTTCAGGGAAGACAGATACAACACAGGCCTGCCTTCTTGTTCTATTGAATAGCAAAGATGCAGGAGTAAAATCCCTGCCCCTGGTTGGGGGAGGGAGGAGGGGACCTCCTCTACCAACCCTGGTCTCTATAAGGGAGTGAATCTCTACTAGGAGCTGTGGTAGATGGGGAGAACTCGGGAGAGGAGAACGAAGAGGTAACCGGAATCCCCAAACCACCACTGAGATGACTCAAGCGTCTGTGAACTTCCCCCTCAAAGCCTGACTGTGCAGGGCCAGCCTGCCCCCAACTGGGGTGCTGTGGACCTGAAAAGAATTGTCATTGATTCTTCTGGTAAGATGCTGATGAGTGGGAGGGGGCTGGAAGAATCCTTTGAGGTTTTCTGGCATTTTCGCCTGTGCTGACTGGGAGACCGGTCAGGCTGACTGGCTTTGCAGTGTTGGAACCCACGGAAGCCGCCAAAACTTCACCCTTTGAGTGGGACTGTGCCCGTGAGAAAGGCTTCATTGCTGGCTTGGTAAGAATCACCAGCGACTTGGCTGTCTGAGAGCTGCTCTTAATCAATTGTGGAGTGCAAAAGATCAGCCCTTTCGAAGAGCAGGTCCAGGATTCGATCCTGGATATCGGGTTGAACCTGGTAGCCTTCAGCCAGGCTGTGCACCTCATGTCAGTTGCCAGACAGATACCTTGGTTAGCAGTGCCGATGTGGCCTACCGTGGCCTCCATCATGTCCTGCCACGAGTTGTGCCTCAGCTAGGCCCTTTTTGAACGCTGCTCGCTTGTCCTTAGGGATGTCGGGCAGGAAGTCTGTCGATTTCCCACCACAGGCGTTGATTAGCCGCCACCAGGATGGCGTCTGCATTGGCCTGCCTAAGGTGTAGCCCAGCGTTGTAGTAGACCTTCTTGCTGTAAGACTCAAGAGTCTTTTCTTCCTTGTTCAAGAGGGCTGCTGTGGCAGTACTAGACGAGGACGACTGAGGTTTGGCATACATGGATGCTGCAGCGATAACCAGTGGGCCTTGGGGATGTGTCGAGAGTAGCCTGCTGTCCCCCTTGGCCTGCCTGAACGTAGCATCGAACTTTTTGTTAACGGGTTGTGTGCAGTGTGGCTTGAGCCACCCCTTCTTGGTCAAGGCCTGCACGTCCTTCTGCAGGGGGATGCTGACCATGCCTCCGCCCTAATGCTTAGGACCTCCACCAGCACTCCTACCTCAGGGACCTCCTTCTGGGGCTGGGGGATGCCCAGGTATTACAACAGGCCAGCAATCCTGTCCTGGCAGGCTTTTGCCGAGGAAGGAGTGTCCTGTTCCTCCTTGTCTGTGTCCTGCTGCTCCTCAGCCACGGGAGGGGTGACACCAGCATCCTTTGGAGGTGCTTCTGTTGTGGGAGTTTGCACCTGCACCGGGGCTACTGGAGCCACAGGAATGGGCAGCTGTGGAGGTGGAGACAAGAGCATAGGCTGTGTTGCATTGGTTTGCCCGGGTGAAGCTGGAGGCAACATGTCCTTGATAATGCCCCTGAGAATGGAGCACATTTGTGGAGACCGCATGAGAAACATGAATTGGAAAAACCTGTTCACACAGGCTGACTGAGTACAATCGTGCACTGGGGTCGGTGGCGAATACGCCAGCTGCCTCCCCAGCCCTTTTCCATACATAGGGTCACTGTACCTGGAACCCGAAATCTTGGGGTATGACGTGATCCAGGTGACAGGCGTCATTGGTACCCAGTCTGCCCTTGGAGCAAAGCTTCTCTCTTGATCGCCTGGGTGGCGGGCCTGAGCACCTGCCTGTGTGGGTTCCCACCTTTGATTGAGGATCGAGAGTCCGTGCTTTGAGCACGTGGACGTGTAGCCGGTGTGTTCCCAGGCTCGGCCGGCATGCTTGACTGCAACGGCTCTGCCCTGCCCTGCATCCAAGATGTACACCTGGTAGGCTGTGCGTCCTCAGCCTCCTAGCAGGTAGTGCTGGCTGTGCGTATAGACGCCCCCCTCGAAGTAAGTACCCCTTATCAGGGCAAGGCCCCTCGGGACGGGTCCCTGTAGTGGTAGAGCCAACAGGCCCCTCGGCTGTGAAACCAGTAGGGCCCGTAGAACCCCCCTCGGCTCTGAGGCCAGTAGCTTCATGAGCCTCAGTGCTCCCTGAGCTGGTGCAAGGACTGGATTGACCCCTCACGCCAGAGGGCTTCCCCGGGAAGGAGGCACCTCTGTGGGGTGCTTTGGTGAATAAGGCACCTACCTTTTTTGTCTTCCTCCAGACGTAGTCCTTCATGTTCTGTGGAGGAGTCTTGTTGAACAGCTATCACCAATGTGCTAGCGAGTGTTTAAGCGACCTGGGCATGAGAGCGTCCCACGCGGAGCACCTGTCCCATCCGTGCTCTTCACAGAGACAGTGCGTGCAGGTCTGTTGTGGGGAAGGAACCGTCGCATGACAGGCACCTGCTAAAGCCTGTCAATGGCGACATGCGCCACGAACAACCTAGGGCACCGGTGGATGGGGTGCCCAAATCTGCAAGAGAGCGGTTTGATGAGGTCCTAAGAGCGTGAGCTCCCGGCGGCCGCCAATATCCTAGCATATAATTGTAGCATATATCCTGATCCCCAAACCCCTCCTCCCCGGTTCATCCCGAGGAGAAAACCCATCCAGTGTCGGAGGAAGCTGTGCCCGCAGACTGAAGCCTTCCCAGACTCGAATCGGAGTAGGGGAAGGACACAAATAAGGGAGCGACCTGCCGGGGAGTGCTCAGCGCCATCTTGCCAGCACTGCAGCACGAGCCTCAGAGGCGGTCAGACTGTCTGTGGCGATAGATTAACAGTGGTGGCGGGGACGGACAAGGCCAACACAGATCATTTCCACTGCTGTGAGGGGCCTCAGTGAGTGCCTGAGCGCCGGCGAAGGGACCCTCCCCTGCAGCACCGACAGCTGTAGTGGGTACATCCTGCTCACAGGCACCAGCGTTCCCCCTAAAGAACAGCCCTGCTCACGGCAGAACAAATCACAACCCTCCTCCCCCACTGGCAGCCCCAAGGAGACGCAGCTACACCCGCATATTCGACCACTGCTACAATGGTGACAGACTGGTGGCTACTGGATTCCTCCCAGGCCCGTAATGTGACATCCCAATGCGTGCGGCCCCTCTGCATACACCATCTTCGAGGTGCAGAAATCCGAGATTGCGGTGACCAGACTATTCCTGGCACCAAGCATTATAGCGGACACCATACGACCGGGGGCACAGGACCAGACTGGGGCCGCCTGGCAGTTGAAGGCGTGCCCTTGTACCCCGGACAGTATGCGCAACAAGTGGCAGATTGCATTAGCCAAAGCGGACTGGAACAGAAATAGCCCTGGGAGTAAGCAGGGTATGACCCCGCGCTACGCAGACATGCTATAAAGGTACAAAGTGAACACTGGCCTGGGTGGGGATACTGCGCTACCAGAGGGGAGCGGAGCCGGTCCAAGAGTAGTCTGGCCCCCGCAAACATACTACATAAACTGGCCGACTGCACACAGCACCTTGCTCCTGGCCCCCTTTGCAGGCCTCCCATCGAAACACGTTAACTGCCTGCTGCCAAGGAACACAGGCTGTATGAGAGCTCACCCCAATTACACAGGGCTGCTGACCCTATCCCACGAGGACACAACCGAAGCCCCCCCCCCCCCCCTCCAGGAGACTCAGGACAGCCAGGTGCAGGGCTGAAATTGGCGAGTGCCCCACTGGGATACAGTGGCACCAGGGTGGTCAGGCACGACCTGGCCTGGGAGAGAAATTTGCCACTCTAGACATGCAAGCTAACCCTAAAGAAAACTGACACTGCACAGAGGAATCCCCGTGAAGTCCCTCTTTGCCCGGAGCTCTATGTGTATGCTGCTTTGAGAGGATCAATCAACCCCGGATTGATTACGAGCACTCTAAAAGCTAGTAATTAACTTTACTGTTTCGTCTGGTTAAGCCACGCCCATTGCTGGAACGTAGCAATAAAGGCTACGAACCGTGCGCACCAGCGCACGCACCGAGGAAGCCCCTGAAGTCCCGCTTTGCCCGGAGCTCCATGTGTATGCTGCTTTGAGAGGAACAATCCTGGATTGATTATGGTATTCAACGTGCAACAAAGCGTCTT
The DNA here is from genome assembly GCF_040938575.1 of Ambystoma mexicanum. Taxonomy (NCBI): domain Eukaryota; kingdom Metazoa; phylum Chordata; class Amphibia; order Caudata; family Ambystomatidae; genus Ambystoma; species Ambystoma mexicanum. The sequence goes on from NC_090925.1 coordinate 386,109,925, forward strand.
TAAAAGACTTTCTCAGACTTGAATGGCAATCTAATACATATGCTTTGCTTCGCTTCTATCTTCATTTTAGAGCACTCTAAAAGCTAGTAATTAACTTTACTGTTTTGTTTGGTGTAAGCCACGCCCATTGTTGGAATGTAGCAATAAAGGTGACGAACCGCGTGCACCGGAAAGCCCTGTGAAGTCCCTCTTTGCCTCTGCAAAGCGGCGAGGTGGAATTCCACTGGGCTTCTCGGTTGTGCTTTTATGACCAACAGCCTGATGTGCTCTACATTAAAAACCGGCATGCCGAAGGGCCTGCTGCCACAGGCTTGAGCAACCGTTCCTAGTGCTGTGGCAGTGAACACCCAAAAGTGTTTTATTAATCAAACTTGTTTGACCCCGAAGAATATACGAAAATCCAAACTCACAAAGCCTGGATTTAAAGACATGGTTATGATGGACATACGAAAATTCTGCAAAGAAACACACGCAGACATGCCTTCATCTACCGCAATTAATGGACTATCAATTGTGACGGTAACTATTGATTTGCCTTGTCCGAGAGCTCTTGTGCAAGGAACAATTCCATCAATGAAGGCAAATGCTGTCGATCATGCATACTGTGATATTTCAATTAACGAGGTGGAACGAGATGTTGATTATGGCAACACTGAGCAAATCGGACCTACGGACCATAATGCCATTACTGATATTAGCTTATTAGATAATGTACCATCGACAGCACACATGATTTTACTTGAAGAGTCTGCAATTGATGTGGAAACCGATGTGGTGATAATAGATCTTAATCTAATTCATGCTTCTCTCCACACTTGCTTCCTGAAAATCTTACCAAATCTCCTATCATGTTGACGAGTAGTGACAAAAGTAAGTCCAACGCTAACTCTAATGCTAATGCTAATGTATCATACTGCGTTCCTACTCCTCGCAGACGCTGTGCAAATACAGAAACCTGACCCTACCCCCTTGAATTCTATGGGAGGAGGTGTGTATTAAATGGAAATAGCCCTAAATGCTATGCAGTTATAGATATCAACGCTGGTCAAGTTATTTGAAACCCTTAATGGTAAAATGGCTGAGCAGACAGCCCAAATTGAAAAATTTGGCAACAACAAATTACAGCCTTGATTTAGCATAGATGCTTTTCACCCACAGCCATTAATCAACCCATTCTCTGTATGGCTGTTGCTACCCAACCCTCTAAAGAATTGCAATCATTACAGGGGGAGGAGTTTCCTCCAGTCCTGGTGAAAACAACGTTTGGTACCCTCCCTCTTATTGAGAATCCCATTTGTGATCTTGGCATAAATGTTGACCTTTTATGTCCTGACACTGGATTGAATATCGAGCCCGTTACTACAGCAAAGGGCCGGAATCATATACGGTGTCAGACTGAGAAAGTGTCAAAGGCTACGTATACCATCTTCACCAAGAACACTAAAAGCTCATCATCATCTTGTTGTCATCAGCAAGTTAAATTTTACGAAAGAATCAAATTAACTCAAAGAATATTGATACTGCCAAGACAAAACAGTTTATCAAGAGGTTGATAAGAATACAGTATTGGCGGCAAATACAGTCTCCAAAAAATACCATCAGATTACATTGTATAAAATGACAACTCGTATGCCCGAAGTAAAAAAAAGTCTTACGCTCCTCGTGATGATCTTGTCTAGGCAGTTCTAGCCCAATATAAACATGATAACCGTAATACAAGCCCAGCTCAAACAATCCTGACTAAAAATCCTATTGCGGATGAAGGCACATGCTCTGAATCAACCATTAAAGAATTTAATCGGCAGGAGATTAGGAAAGCAGTCGATGCCTACATGAGTAGGCAATTGTCACCCCTTATCTTGACAAAGATTGACAAGAAACAAGTCGAATGGACTGCATAAAAACTGCACCTTCCCAAGTGACGGTGAGAGAACTAGAGCCTCCTCCCAGTTCTCAGAGGGTTTATAGTGATAATTTCGACAACAAAAATGTCGAAAGTCAAAATTTCGAAAAAGAAATGTCGAAAAAAAAAATGTCGACTTTTTTTTCAATGCATTTTTTTTTTTAAATGGGGGGTTCCCCCCCCCATCCCCCCTTTTTTAAATTTTTTTTTTAATTTTTCCCTTTTTATTTAACTCCCGAACCCCTAAAATAAATATATAATTTAAAAAAAGCGAAAGTCGACATTTTTTTTTTCGACATTTTTTTGTCGACATTTTTGTCTGTCGACATTTTTTTTTCGAAATTATGACTGCCCACCTTCTCAGAGTATAAGACAGTGCCTTTCTATAAATCCGGCATGTGTACTGTGAGTGAGCCAATGGGCGTGCCATCCCACGCGGATAACGCCCAGCTTTGACAGAGTTCTTGTGCCCACACAGATTGCAAGACAGTAACAACACTTGAGAATAAGCATGTCATTCTTCCTCAATTAGATCCTGAGATTCTTCAACTGATTCAATCAGCCATAGACACTAAATCTAAGAGCTCGATTGATAATCCAACATCAAGCATGAATTTTACTAGAATAGCAAAAAAAGGTTTAAAGTGGGGAACCAGAACTTGAAATCACCAGCAAATTTCTCACTTAGATTAGCCTGTAAACCAAGACCCCTCAATATGTTCTGAATCTGAGGTCAAGTTTGGCCATCTTTTCTGATATTTCTTCACTTGAAGATATCAATACCTCCGATATTGCATTAGTTGAGTTCCTAACTAAAGAAATTAGAATTCAGTAAGAATCTGGATGAACTCTATGGTAATCCAGAACACTATATGGATGGCAAAAAAATCAGCTCTTCACACTAGGCTTTGTAATCACTATCGATACTGCGGAAGTGTATGAGTCAAGCAGTATCTACCAACGACAAACAATTAAGAATAAAGTCTGTCCCTTAGTATCTCAACGAAAGGACCCAATCGGTAATCAAATCAAGTTAACTAGTGGGTGCACCAAGTAATCAGAATATCTCTCTTCTCAGTTGGAACACAAGGGGATTCAGACACTTAACAATAAAAAATTTGCTAACAAAACCTAATATTCTCATGTTGCAAGAAACATGGATGATGTCTGTTCCCCTGTGAGATAATGTTCCCCTGTGGGATAATTATGATGTCTTTTTGAATCCTGCCTCCAAAGTTAACTGTGGGAGACCCACATTGGGCTTGCTCATTGCCATAAAAATTGATCAAGGCATCACAGCACAAGAGTGGGCATCGCCTAATAAATACATACAATTGGTCAAAATAAAAATGTATAATACCACATTTGCCTTGATCAATGTATACTGGAATCCAGTGGGAATATCGGATGGAAGGTTTTTGAAAGATCTAGGTGTATTATTAAATCAAACCATAATGGATTCCTCAATTTCACACATTTTCATCGTTGGAGACCTGAATCTTGATTGCCAGTCTGGAAATTTGCTGAACAACAATACCAGATTGGCAAATTGGCTATGTTTTGTTTCTAGTTACAACCTAATCAAACTTAATGGAGATTTTTCATCCGACATTCCTCCTCGCCCGACTTAGAAAAGGGGTAACTGTGTCTCCACCATTGACTTTATGTAGACGCTCAACTCTTTGATGATATTGCTGATTTTTGCGTAGTGGAAGTTAACAATAATGATCACAATCAATTGATAGCACAGTGGGCTATCACCAAATTTAATGTACCTGAATGTATGAATTACTAACAAACGTGTCTAACTATGAATGGTGGTGGAAATCGACTTTGATGGTCGGAGAAATCGTTAAGTAAATTTAACTCATATTTGGGCACCCAATTAACCAAATTGAGAGCAGCAACTCCAGAACACGACATTGCCTATTCTGATATGATGCAACACTTTCAAAATCCCAAAATTGTTAAGAAGTCATTGCATCATATTTTATTTAGGCCCAAATTGCATGATTTCAACTGGGAAGTAAAAGCTAAGAAAGCACTATTACAGATATTTAAAACGAGAAGCTTGGACAGATCTGGGAATATGCCTGGATACCTACAACAGTTATTATCCATAAGAAATAATACAAGCACGCTAAGGTCAAATAATCTGCACCTCTTATCCGAACCAAAGTGCCACACTGTTAGAGTAGCCAATTCAGCCTTCTCCTCCAATGGACCAAGAGCTTGGAATGCTCTCCCTTTGGAGAGGAGATCCATTGATTCCTTAGAATTATTTAAGAAAAGATTAAAGACCTATTTGTTCAACTAATTGACTCTGACATGTTCTAAAAATATCTTCTCTGTAGCTCTGCCTCGTGGATACCTCTATTTGTTATTTGTTAAATGTGTCATGTAGTGCCCTCACACCTTCGGGTCTATGGCCGCGCTATCTAAATTAAAAGTAACAAAAAAATAAAAAAGAACCCTCAGCAACGAGAGCTTTGATTTTGGCAAACATCAAGACCAAATATAAGAACGGGTCAAAATCAATGCAAGCCAAAATGTATTAAAAAGATGGGGAATCCATGTTGCGCTCATTACAATCTAAAACATTGCGTGAACTTGGTCCCTTTTGAATCAAGTGACTCATGGCACGCAGACTATTGCTCAGCCTAATAATGTTATAGAGCAAACTTGGGATCACCCATTTTACTGAACTGTTTGCCCTTCCATCGAATGCTTTAAGTTTAGTACTTCTGGAAGCTCTTAACCAATTCCATTTGAAGTTGATGGAGATGATATACGATATTTTATAAATAAAATTAGCCAGTCAGGAGCTTGTGGCCCGGACCGTCTTTCAAATCGAATTTTGAAAAGTCACCCATATTTGTGGGCAAACATCTTGTTTAACATATTTACCCACATAAATGAAACAAAAACCTTGCCGGCAACATGGAAACATTTTATTATAGTTCCAATTTATAAAAAAGGCGATCGAACACCACCAACTAGTTATCGCCCCGTAGCTTACTTGACGCCCCGGGAAAGATCTACACTAGAATAATTTTAAGGGAACTAAATAAATGGACACTACATCATCAACTCAGCGATCCCCTTCCAATCAGGATTTGTTGCCGGTCTTGGAACCAATTTCAACCTAATCACCTTAAATATGCTAAGATCTAAATATGCGGCCAGAGAACAACCACTTTACTTAGCTTTTATTGACTTTTGTACCGCATTCGATTCTATTGACCGCACCATCATGTACCACAAATTATTGCGGTATAAATGTCCTCCTTCAATACTGACTCTGATTATGTTACTCCATTCTAACACAACAATGCAAGTCAGATTAACTTTAGCAGGTAAATTGTCTGTCTATTTTGAGACCCATCAAGGACTCAAATAGGGATGTAGATTAGCTTCCTCCATCTTTAATTTGTTCCCGTTTGACCTGGGTATATCCTTACGATCATTACAATGTGACCCTCCCAAATTGGGCTCTCATGCGATATGTCACTTGCTTTATGCAGACGATCTTATATTACTGTCATACACTCCGACAGGTCTTCAGACATTACTAGATGAACTGGCCTTGTATGTGTCAGCTAATAATTTGATGATTAACATTCAAAAAACAAATAATGGTATGTAAAAAATCTGTGAAAACAAAAATAATATCTTGTAATTGGTATTTACAAAAGTAGTCTATTAAAAGTGCAACAATACAAATATCTGGGAATCCCCATTACAGATTGTAGGTCTAATCGGGCGATTGAATATGAGATGACCTGCAAACTTCAAATTATAATCCCTGAAGGGAAGATACTTAGAGGTAAATTTGGCAAATTCTCTTTGACACACATCATGCAATTTTATCAGCAAAAAGTGATACCCAGATTAATGTATGGTGTTGAGACTTTTCTATCAAAAGATCACAAGTGGTGGCAAAAGCTTGAATCAGGGTTTTGGAAGCAATTACTTAATTTACCCAACTCCACACCGTTACCACTCATTCAATATGAGCTAGGCTTAGTATCATTACAATCACACATTAAGCGGAAAATGTGTGTTCTATTTAGAAAGTCCATTATGGGGAAATCTGACCATGGCATTCTAGGCATTATGGCACAACACCTATTGGCCCATGAACATGCATTCTCTAGGATGTGGTGTAATCATACATTGAACGCTTTTGTCATGATTAGTCAGGCGAGTACAAAGGCAGCGAATATGGCAAGGGAAATGTGCACCCAGGAACAACGACTCAGGTATGCTAGAACCCAGGAGTGCAAATAGAGTGTGACATCAAAACCAATATATGAAAAGGGATGTGGGGTAAGCACCTGACCGCGAGGAAAGTCGGCAAGCGCCTTACCCCCAATTGCTGTTACAGGTACTGACAGCGCTAAACCCACGTGGAGGGCAAGCAATGACAGGATCTGTGTACTAACACTCTTGATGGTATTACATAAGGGAACTTAAGAACTGTACTCACGAGGACGAGATACACTTCTTGAATGTCAGCTAGCCCACGAATCCTGTTGGTGAATCTGGGACCCAGAAAGGCTATAACAGCAATGGGAGAAGTAGGGAGGTCCAGAGGACAAGGGCTGAAGGCAGCCGGAGTGAGGCAGGCTGCCGGGCAGGGAGCCCAGAGGACAAGGGCTGAGGCTGGGAATCAGCAGAGCGAGATCCGCTGCAATGTGGAGAGCCCGGCAGGGCAAGGGCGGAGACTGGAAGGCAGCAGAGCGTGATCCGCTGCTATGTGGAGAGCCCGCAGGGCAAGGGCGGAGGCTGGAAGGCAGCAGAGTGAGATCCGCTGCAATGTGGAGAGCCCGCAGGGCAAGGGCGGAGACTGGAAGGCAGCGGAGCGTGATCCGCTGCAGAAAACTAAATACCTAAGTTGGAATAGGGATTACAACTTAGTGGGGAAAACATAAGCATTCACACAGGAGCTAGCTAACACCACACACCACACCTAATGATCAAATGGGAAATGGATGCAGAAGTGCAATGGAAAACATGGAAAGGATCCTCTAGAAAGTAAGGATCAGGAGCAGGGAAAAACGAAATAACCTATGCAAACTTTTCCCTACCCCTCCAAGGAAAAGACAGGAAACTAAACTAAGAGGAAGGCTAAGGCAAATGGGTAACAGCAGCAAAGGACAGAGTCAAAGAAATATAGAACACAGACGAACTGGGCTGCATCTAAAAGGGGAAAGCACTGAGAATTGCTGCCTGCAAACAGGGGAAGACAAAAAGGGAAATCAAGGGAGCAGAAATCAATTAGCGCATGAATCCGAAATTCAGGGCGGAGGAAACAAGAAAACAGGAACAAGGAAGTAGGTACAAAGGCAAAGAACCAGGAACCAGGGACTAGTCAAAAACAGGAACACTGCAATCGATGACCAGCGCTGGACTGAAGTGAGACTGAGGCTTTTAAAGCTGTTTAACGAGCACACGCCTCAGGTGTGCTGACTGCTGCACCTGCAGCCACAGGTGTTGCCTATCCTCCACCCAACCTTGTCCTGCAAGGGTGGAGGTGGAGCAGTGGGCCAGGCATTCTGGGAAGCACAGTCATTTGGTTAAAGAAGCATGCTGGCTGCCAAAAACCTGGAATGGATCCGGAAGGGAAGTAGTTTGGAAAATAGGGATTTAGCGCTCCCAATTCATTACAGCACTGTGGCATTAGGTTCGGAGGAAATGTCCAGCAAGGAATAAGCCCCAAAACATGCCCCCAAGTGGCGGGAACGGGAGCGAAGGGAGCGAGTCGTGACAGTTTTAGCCGATGTTTCAATTACTTTGGAACTTCTTATCCACAATCACCAATGGCCCAAACTAAATTTTTTTCAACATGATTGGATTGAAAATCGCGCAACATGCCTCAAATACAAGGATTTCAATCTATATTTGAGCACAAAAGCTATCGAGTAATGGCGGATTATTTTACCAAAAGCCTGTCACCATACATACGTGATCAATACCCAAGATTCAGGCTGAATTTATGGCTGACACAAGAGATTACGGCTAGAAGTTAACAAATCCCAATAGAATTGAACTATTGTCGCTTTTGCCTTGATAGGGCTGAAAAAGAAACTTTAGAACACTGGATAATGGCATGTCCCATGCTGACTGACAAAAGCCAAATTCCCTTTAAGAATTATATAGTGGATAACTACTGTAATATGGAATTGAGTGAAATTTGGCAAAGTATATTTAACACTTCTAAATTGGCGATTCGAGTGGCAATAGTTTGTTTCTTGGATGTGATATTTCCTTAGGGACCACTACACACAATTAAGACTACAGTTGGCAATACAAGTTTTACCTTTGGTACACGCCTGTACTACTATGTCAGAGTGGTAGCAGTGGCGGAGCAGCCAGGCTCATCTCAAGAGTATATGAGCAGTGGCAGAGATTACACAAAGGGCCCACAATTACTGTGACTCAAGCAAACACTGACTCAAGTTTTCAGGTTAAAAAATATAAATACATTTATTTTTAAACCATTTGTTATAAACCCAACACTTCTATTAAACTCAAATAAAAACCACACGTTAAATATACTACAACTAACTAATTCACTTTGTACAGTAAGTCTCAAGGCAAGTACCCTGTGTTTGAATGAACCGGTGTTACGAACAAAACATGTTACTGTGAATACGATTGCAATCACTTTTTGACAGTTCCGTCTACTAAATAAATGCGTATCCGTGACATGAAATGCTACCGGGGCAAAAACACACTTAGCACCCGAGATACTCAGAGGGAGTTGGAGGCAAAAATCACAGGCAATATTTTGGTTAGGCAGGCAGAATCAAGAAACACTCAGAGACAGGAGTTCAAAAGTCAAAGGGCCGGAGCCAGGGTCGAAAGACACCAGGGCCTGTTGCCGAAGATCATACAGTCAGACAGTTCACGATTCCATGTAGCCAAAAGTACTTTGATATTGTCAATGTTGGGAAGCAAAAGTTATAAGAAGGAGGGAAGACGAGGAAAAAGAAGAAAAGGGATTCACCCAGTTTCCTCAAGCAGAACACAGTGCCTTGTTCCAATGGTGCAGCTGGTGACCTGGCAGTTGTTCCTGTTGGTTTCCCGCAGACCCACGATTCCTGGAGCTTCGTTGTGAAGGACGACGTCTGAAAGGGGGCTGCACCACACAGGGATGAAGCCGGCAGCAGCGCCGAGGAATATAAGGTGCGCTCCTTAAAAACAGGAGATGCTCTTCAGGTGGCTATCTGGACCACTGCAGCAGTATGCAGCGATTTCGACCAAAGAAGAGGATCCTCTGGCTGTAGAAGATGAGCTGGTTATCCCCACCAAGCTCAAGGTAAGAAGACTCCGGACTGGATCTTCTCTAAGTCGTTGAAGGGAAGATAGCTCAGGACTGCAGCAGGGCTTCACCGGGACGGGGTAGTTGCAGCAGCCGTCGTTCTCTCTGCTTCTCTTTGGTTTCTTGTAGTTCCAGTGGCGACTCTCTGACTTCTAGCCCCAGAGACCTGCCTTTTATGCGAAAAACCCCCATTCACACAGCCTGGCTGTCAATCACCCAGCAGGGGGGGTTGTCCAACCCGGACAACTACCCTGGACAATCATGACAAATTGCAACCTGAGTTTCCTAGGATACCCTGTGCAGGGGGTGACTACACCCCTCCCTCACATTCAGCCCACCTAGACACCCAGGCACCTTGAGGAGGGCTTATGAGCAGAAGCCTGCCAAAAGACAGTGACGAAAGAAGGCAAACCTAGTTTGCCGTGCAAAGTAAAACACAAGAAGGACTTTAACAAAAAGAAATGGCGAATAAACCCAACCGGAGCCAAAAGAAAGATGATTTGGTCAAGCGGGTTTATGTTCGAGGCTAATATAATAGCCAATAACAGTACCACGTTTATCTAATATAATCGCGTTAGAAAAGCTAGGGTAGAAACCACTGCCACCAGCCAAGTCTAAATGTTAAGAGTGAAACAATGCTCTAGGATGTACAGATACAAAGGGATACGAATTACCCCTTTCCAGCACTCCACAGAAGATGGGGTGTACTGGATCTGTGATAGATTGACTAAGTAAAGTTAATGGCAACTTTACCCTTTTCTGGGGGATGGTAGTCGCCTCAGAAATGGAGTCGAGGGAAGTCTCAAAGACAACCCTGTGCCACGGCACTGAAGGTGCTGTGTGACACAAAAAGAAGGGGGCTACTGAAGTGGTGTACTTCAGAGTCCACAATCACAAAAACATATAGAAACGCATAGCCAAACACAGGTAAGAGTGGGGGAAAAGCTCTCACTCTTACCAAGTGGAAAAAATAAACTCCAGAAGTCCAGAAAAGCTGCTGGGGGACTCACTAGGTGAGGGAAATCAGCCATAGATGAGAATTTTCCCTAACAGGCAATGAAACAATGAAATGGTGATTCTACTGTTTTAAATCAATGTAATTAATATAATTAATGTATCGTATCCTCTTGATATGAAGTAATAAGCAGCACACTAGTGAATAATTATACATATGATGCATGTTTTATAATTTTGCAATCATTGTGAAATATTGATCATTTGTTTTTTATATGCATTTGAAAGGAAGATTATATTATCCAACCCAAAAAAATAAAGAAAACAAAAAAAAGACATTGTTAACGCTACATCATCTGTGGGCAAACCTTGGCATTCAGGAAAAAAACGTGCACGAGGGGCTAGAATTATAACTTGGCAGCAGCCAGCAAAGCATTACAGGGGGCTCAGCATCCCGCAACGGAGATAGGAAGGAAGGAAGGACGGGGGATGGGTCTTGGTCAATTCTGGTAACGGGCCCCTCCTCACTGGGCCACGTTAAGTCTCAGGGCCCACTGGAGACCCGTGTCCTGGCCGGTCCTACTCCACTCTCGAGTGAAACTGACCTCATCGCACTCATCCCCAACCACGCCGTGCTCTTGCACACAGAGGCAACCCTAAAACCTGCACAGCAAGGCCATTGACATATTGAATCCAACCGGGGAAGGATATTTGTCCCACTATTAGGAGCCCCACTGCCGGATCACGCAGATAATCATGATGGTCAAGGACAAAGTGAAACAGCAGGCCCTCCAAAGTAAAATGGACCTCTTTACTGTTGCTGCCTCCACCAGATCCACGACACAAACCCTGGGCGGCGAAGTATTGACCGATACATCTCAGGACCTGTTTTAGCTCTCACAGACGTTATGAAAGCGATTGGGGACTCAAGGATGTCCCTGGAAGTGAAGGTTGGAGGCTTATCTGCAGAAGTGTCCTTTATCCGCCAGGACCTCCACAACTTGGCATCTAGGGTGGGGGAGTCTGAGCAAAGAATCTCTGACACGGTCCGACAGAGAAGTAACTGGCCGCAATTAAAAAAAACAAAAAAAAAACGACCAATTCTAATACATTCCTGATGAGTGGGCGGGGGGATACAGACCTTAACGGAGGTCCTACAGGACTGACAGAAGACGTTTGAGGCAATACCAGAGGAATTTGGTCTCCCCCCTGGCGATTTATACAGATTCATAAAATTGACACATGCCCTACGTGCCCAATTCCCTGTGCTCTCAGGCATCACAAAAAGCTACCCCCTGAGGTGAATGTCCTTCATGCAAGTTTTCTGGTAAAACCTCTACCTCTGCCTGCGCTGATCCTATCCAAATAACATGCGGATTCTCACAGGGATCCTGTGTCTCACCCACCATGTATAACATGTTCACCAAGCCACTATTTGACAAGCTGGACAGACTGGGTGTCACCTACACTAATTATGCAGATGACACCCAGATCCTCATACCCCTTTCAGGCAACTATGAAGCGGACCTGGCCTTTGTGAATAAGATATACATCCTCATTCAAGCATGGATGGCGACCCAGGGCCTCTGCCTGAACAACGATAAAACCGAGATTCTGCTTCTCGGATCCTCCAACCTAAAAAAAAAAAAAAGTACCCCAAACTACGCATCCTTCAACATTGACAACAATATCAAGGTTATGCCAGAGGTTAAAACTCTAGGATTCTATCTGGACTCCTCTCTCACCCTGCAAAAGCAAGTTAACTCCCTCTCCTCCACGACAGCTTACACTTGTAAATTAATCCAAGCTGCCAGACCATTCCTCTCCAATGCCAGCTGTATCACCTTGTCTAATGCTCTTATGTCTAGAATAGACTATTGCAACGCCCTGTACTCAGGAGCCAACAAGTATGTCACTGACAAACTCCAAAGACTGCAAAACACTGCTTTAAGAGCAACGTTGAACATCCCATATGGAGAGAACATCTCCAAAGTCAGGAAAGAGGACCATTGGCTAAATATAAAGGATAGAATCCTCCTCAAAACTATATCTACCACGTCCAAATGTCTTAACAATCTAGCACCTCCTTACTTATCGGAAAAGATCATTAGGAAATCCACAACCCAACCTTTGAGATCTGCCAACACATTCTTGCTCGAAATCCCTAGATTTAAACTTACGACGGAAGAACTAGCTTCCCAGTCAAAGCTGCGCAAGTATGGAATACACTCCCAATAGACCTCAGACGCCCTCTAACCTACACCAGATTCAGAATCAATGCTCTCAATTGGCTTTGCTCTAATGACCCATAACCTCTACACCCTGACAACCACTGCATCCGACACTACTGCTGCGACTTATACACCGGACCCGTTTGTCCATAGCCGTAGGCATTCATTCATTTACGAAATGTTAGTCTGACCCTTGTCCTGTATACCTTTGCATGCTCCACGAATGGCAAATGTCTATACTGCTTCAGTTACTGTACTCACATTGTATTCACCTGTATCCACGAATGGCTAATGTCTATACTGTTTAATTTACTGTACTACACACTTTACTCACATGTATGCACCAGCCTGTGACAGGCACTGTAACTAAGCTTTGAGAATTCTTGTACTGCTGCGCCCAGCTGCACAAGGGCTTGGTGCGCATTATCAAATTAATAAACAAACCAAGTGATCACTGCATTTGGGGCCCGGGACTTGACCCGCCTGCGTGAGAGATGGGAAGAGGTTGGTGGGCCCCTTGGAGTCAGAGGAGTGGGTGGAGGCACTGAAGTTCCCACGAGAAATAGGCATAGAAGCCAAAATTAGGCTTATTCAATACAAAATACTTCACCAGGCCCATCATTCCCAGGCCGCAATGGCTAAATGGGGGCTGGCGGGAGCCACTGTTTGTTTAAAATGCAGAAGGGCTGCAGGCACATTTTAGTATATGCTGTGGGAGTGTGAGGTCATATAGGAACTCTGGCCTCAGTGTATTCACGAAATCAACGTGGTCCTGGACACTCCGGTTCAGTTGGAACCTAAGGCCACTCTATTGGGGATCTGGGGGTATGGGAACTATACACGAGCCGAAAAAACATTCCTGGCTGTGGCAATGGGCCTAACCAAAAGACTTGTGGCCACCATGTGGGGAGCGCTGGAAGGCATAGCCTTGAGTAGATGGACCAATGAGATGGACAGATGTGTGTCCCTGGAATAACGCATATACACGGCCAGGTGCTGCCCCCAAACATTTCTCAAGGTATGGGGTAAATGGACAGGCTCGGCATAGTCTGAGCAACCATGGGTAGCGGACTGGTTCAGCTGCTGTCGACCTGGACCCTAACCCTTACAGGAGCTCCCTGATTCTTCCTACCAAGGACTGATACCGCCCACATGATCTGTAATGTACTTTCACCTGGCCATTGCTTGTCTGTTTGCACTTAATTTACTATCTGTGCCTTGTTTGACTCCGATTTACTGAACAATACTTCGCTGCTTATGCGTTTGGAGCGATGGGTATGCCTGTCCTTTACTGATGTAAATCAATAAAAAGAATTTATTAAAAAAATATTAATCTGCAAGAGAAAATGAAAAGATTTCAGGGAAAGCACATGGAATTACGAGGCTCAAGACCTCCCCTAGGAGCGCTGGTGGCAGCTGTTCATTCCAGTTGGTGCGAAAAAGGGGACTGAGGTGTGGTGCCGGTGGGCAGGGATAAGGGAGTCCGCGCTCCCAGGGCTACGCCCCCGTGCGGCAGTACATTTAAAGGGGAAGTGCCTTTTTCTGGTGCAAAAGAGGTTCCCGTGCCTTGCAAGGAGCGCCCATACAGGAAATAGGAAAGGTGACGGAACGTAGTAGGGCTCAGTGTCATTTAGGAGTCTGGGTCCAAAATCTGAAGCGCTGGCTGTATGCACCTCATTTTGAGTCTTGCAAGAAGTAGAGCTAGAGCACATGAGGCCAAGGAGTCTTTGGCACCACCAGGCTGACCTGTGGGAGGAGTTCAGAAAAGAAATGGCACATGGATGACAAATCCGCAATTCGGTCCTCAGTTAGGAAAACTCTGGCACTGACAGTATCCCAACAGAAACCTAGAAATATTAGGTCCTGGGTCAATGTCAAGACTATTACTGCCAGTTCACCTACAGCCCCAGTTGGAACAGGAGCTGGAGAGAGACTGAAGATTGTCTGCTGCAGTCTGGGAGCAAGGACTCTGCAGAAGCCATTCGTCTGTATATGGATAGACATGAACTCTCTGCAGTCTGAGGAATGCTGCCATGACTGCCATCATCTTCGTAAAGACAGAAGGTGCTGAGAAGAGACCAAACGGCAGCACTCGATATTGGAAATGTTCCGTTCCCTAGAAAAAACAAAGGTATTTCCAATGTGGGGGCCAAATCAGGATGTGCATATAAGCATCCTGGAGATCTACCACACTGAGCCAATAGCCCTTCCGGAGAGAGGACCTTATCTGGCTGGGCGTGATCATCTTTAATTTCTCTCGGGGAAGGAAAAGGTTGAAGCTGGAGAGGTCGAGGATAGTGCGCAGGCCAGCCAAGTTGGGTTTGGGCACTAAACAGATGGGAGTAATAGCCCTTCCTTACTCCCTCAAGGGAACAGGTTCCACTACTCTGCGGTTCAGAAGTTTTTGTACCTCGGCTCTGAGGGAGGAAGAAGCAGTCTGCTGAAGAGATTGAGATGGTGGGGTATGAGAAAGGGGGAGACGGAAGCCCGCTCGGGCGACAAACAAAACCAATTGGTCTTCTGTTATGGTCTTCCACGCCTCCAGGTGAGACAATATACATCCTCCCACCGGAGTCTCGTGTCACTGATGGAAAACATAATTTGGATGATTTATCAGGGGCGAGAGCTCCTGTTGCAGAGGAGGAGGCTGAAGACCAAGAGAAAAACCATCCATTGTCTTTGCTGCTTGCGTCGAGGCCCACCAGAGGAACCTTCTGCTCTGTGTGCTTGATGATCATGGAAAGCTCTAAAACCTGAAAAGGATCTTGTTTGGGGACCTGACCTGTGTATAGGCTGCTTGAGCTGGAGGCTGTTTTGCTAGGACTGACCAAGATTTAGCCATCAATGTGATTGCTTTTGTCTTGCGGAGTTCCTTGTCGGTGGAGGAGTGGAAAAGCTCTTTCCCTTCAAAGGGGAGGTCGAGTACTTTGTCTTGAACCTCGTTTGAGAACTTTGTAGCATGAAGCCACGCCTGGTGGAAAATGTCTATTCCGACCATAAGGCCCCAAGCGGATGTGTCCACACGATATCATATGATGGGTTATTTATAACGCGCTTAATACCCAGAGGTTTCTAAGCGTGGACCCGGGGACCGACCCCTTGTTGCTCTGTGTCGTCTTGCTTCCAAGGCGAGAAAGCTTCCCCTGGGCTATCCTCCCAAGACGTGATGGGCAGAGGCCTCCAGTAGGTCCTGAGCCAGAACTGTGGCATCAGATAGGCCTTCTTGAAAATGTTCTAGCCTTTCCTGTGGGATACAATCATAGAATTCCGAAAGCTTTCTCTACAGCTTGAGGTTTGCAGCCGCCAGAATGACTTCAGTATTCCCTTGATGCAGCTGAAGACCTGTATTGGAAAAAACAAAAGAAATTCCCTGATGCAATGGAGAATGGTGTCCTCCTTGGATAAGACCTGTGAGGCAGGCGTGGAGGAGGATGAAGACGGCTTAGCCTGGAATGTAGCTGCTGATATTAACGTAGTTGAAGAAAGGGGCAAGCAGCCAAGGATATCTCCTCTCATGAGTGGAGCTTGTAGCAAGCGTTGTTATTTTTTTTATTGATATGCTGCCCGAATTCGTTTTTTTTTTTACCCAGACCTTACAGGGCTCCAGCCAGCACATCTTTTTGAAGAAAAAGATGTGTGCTTCTGTGAAGTAAGGGTTAACGCTCCTGAGAGAACTCCTTGTGGAGCCGTAGACTAAGGTATTGGAATTGGCGCAGACAGAAAAACTGATCCGCGACACGTGGTACCTCAGACATGTTGTGCATATCCATTTGCACTAATGGGGTCGCAAGAAACTGTGAAAGTGGAGGCAATGATGGCAGTGAAGGAGGAGGCTCCACTGGAAGCAGAGGAGACACTACCGGAACCTGCTGAGGAGGAACAGGCAGTGGCTCAAAAGGTATAGGATATATTTCTTTGAACAGAGCCTTAAAGTAAGCCTTCATCGGGTCTGAGTGCATGAGGGCCTGGAATCTGCCAAAGACCGTGTCCTTAAAGGAAGGTCTAGGCAGAGGAGTGGGTAGAGGTTGCTCTGGAGGGGCATAGCCCCAAGATTGCATTGAGGCAGGTTCCCAAGATGGCCCCCTTCCAGCGGGATCCACATAAACTAAAGGAGCGGACGTAGGAGTAAGTGAGACCGTGTGAGGCAGCGGAAACCTTGCACGCCAGTCAGTTGGCGAGCAAAAAGAGTTTCTATTGTCCATGTGGAAAAGGCTGCTCGGCCCCAAACGTAGGCCCTCCCTCATGCCGCGTAGGTTGTGGTGCCAATTTGTCACTGCCTGAAGCGATCTTCCATACATACCATCCATGCATTACCCCTCAATATGGACCCCTTATTGTAGTTACTGGGGAGAAATTGGGTGACATTTTGGATACATGCTGCATTTAGATCCCTGCAAATTATCAGAGTTGCTCTTTCTCTTTGTCTACCAGGTGAAAACCAACTCTTTGGTTCAAATCGATGAAAGAAGACTGGCCCACCACCCTCGAATTCCAGTATAAATTTAGAATTAGGGAGAAACTCATCTTTGAGTATGTTAGTCTGTCCCATTCCAATTCAACTGCCTGCACGAATGGGTTATCAGTGGCCAATACATTAAGAGTTACTCACTGGAGTGACTACTGTACTCCTAGTCCATAGTCCCCTTTCCTCCATCCTGTATGGGCACTCTCGCTACGCCTTTTTCTTCAGAAAAAGAACACTTTCCCTTTAAATGTATATGTGCGAGTGGGTGCGGCCCTGGGAGCAGGCGCTCCTCTAACCCCTCCACCGGCGCGATACCTCAGTCCTCTTTGACGCGTCGGCTGTATTGAACTGTTCAACCTCGCTGCTCTTTTTTAGGGGGAAGGATGGTGGGAAGTATGGACGAAAGGGGACTATGGACTAAGAGTACAGTAGTCACTCCGGTGAGTAACAATTACTCCTACGTCCCGTCCCCTTGCCTCCATCCGGTATCCCTACATATTATCCCCACCAAAAATATCGCCATACATATGGTCGTTTGTCTCGCCATAGGCAATATTTTGGGGGGGCGGGAGGGGTAATTTGTGGAAGCGGGGTGTGCATGGGTGTCCCCGCACATTTTAAAATAATGCGGGTGTTGCATGGGTCTCCCCCACAGGGTCCATGGCTCAATAGCGCCGCAAAAATATGGCAATATTTTTGTATCGCAATATTTTTGCAGGGATATGAACACATGGAACCCTCCATCCTGTATTGGCGACTACAACTGTTACAACTGCCCTGGGGAGGAGATCTTGACACTCTAGGCAAACAGATTACGGAGGACAGCCTGGCCAAATACTGTGTCAGCCCTGGCACTAGTATCAGTCAGTAGTGCTTGCAGAAGGCCGATGGAGTGACCCATGTCGCCGCCCTACTAATCTCTTGCCACAGTGCGCAACGTTGGAAGGCAACAGCCACTGCCTTGGCCCAGATTGTATGAACGTGCATGCACCTTGTATGCCTCCTGGATGGCTGCTGTCATCAGTCTTGCTATTGAAGCTTTGGATGCTTGCTGTCCAGCCTTGATCCACCAAATGTGACAAATAAGGTATCAGTCTTGCGAAAGTCCTTGGTTCTGTCAAAATAGAATTATAATGTACTTCTGACATCTAAACATTGGAGAGCCTTCTTGGCATCTTCCTTGGGGTTAGGAAAGAAAGTGGGGAACAGAATCACTTCGTTAATGTGGAAGGAGGAGACCACCTTTGGTAGGAACCTGGGGAGAGAGCGGAGCACGACCTTGTTCTGATGAAACCGTGTAGGGCTCGGAAGCCACCAGAGCCTGAATTTCTCTAACCCTATGAGCTGAAGTAAACCCCCACTAGTAGCGCTGTCTTGAGTGTGACCAATTTGATGTCCATTGTGGACATGTGTTCGAATGGTTTGGGTGTGAGGGCGCTAAGAACAACATTGAGATCCCAGACTGGGTGCGGGCATCTGACGGGTGGGTACAGCCTGGTTAACCCAGCTAGATGCCTCTTCAATACTGGATTCGCAGAGAAGGTAAACCTGTCCGAGTTCCTGTATACGTCAATGGCTGCTAGGTATGTCCTGCATGCGTCGACCTGGACCCCTGATCTGGCTAAATACGGAGAGAAAGACAACACCTGGTCCAGAGTGAAGGATAGAAGGTCAACTCCATTTTCCTTGGACCAGAAGCAGAACCTGGTCCATTTGCTTTTGTACGGTTTTCGAGTAGTCAGGGATTTCTAGGTTGTCCCGAGACAGGTGGAGATGTACGAGAGTCACCTACTCAGGTACCAGGCTGTTAGGGCTAGCCTCTCGGGGCAAAGGTGAAGAACCACACCCCCTGCTGTTTGAGGTAATACATGCAGGTAGAGGTGTCCGCCCGAATGCAAACTGCACTGCTCCTGATGTGCTGGAGGAATGCCTCGAGTGCCAGCCAAATGGCCATCATTTCCAGCCAGTCGATGTGATTTTGTTGGTCTGTCTGAGACCACAGACAGTGCAAAGAATGTGTCCCCAGGGTAGCGACTCAGCCGTGGAGTGAGGAGTCTGTAGTTATGGTTAATCCGCCAGAGGGGGCCTGAATGGTTTTTCCACCACGAGGTTCACCTCCTGCCCCCACCAGGTGAGGTGCTGGTGTAAGTGAGCGGGTATAGTGACGAGGGCTCCTTGATGACCAGACTCCTGGTCACTGGATGCTAAAAAATTAAACGGCAGCATCCTCATTCGCAAACTAGTGTAAGTGATGGCCAGGAGGCATGCCGCCAGGACTTCCGGCAGGTGCTGGTACCAAGAGGCCTTAGATACTGTTATGCTGTGGAAGTAAGCAACAGAGGATTTGATCGCCGCCACTTTCTCTTTCGTGGGGAACACCTTCTGCTTCTGAGTATCTCACAGCAGCCCCACGAACACCAGAGATTGTGTAGGTAAGAGCTGAGACTTTGGGATGTTGATAGAGAACCCCAGTTCATAGAGTATAGCCACGAGTCTGCCCGCCGAGTACCCGACCTGCTCCAAGAAGCCCACTGGTAATAACCAGCCGTTGAGGTAAGGATCTACATGGAGGCCCTCCGACCTGAGCAGGGCCACCATCGCCTTCATCAGTCTTGTGAATATCCTTGGTGCGGAGTTCAGGCTGAATGGCAACACCTTGTATTGAAAATGCAACCCCATGACCGGGAACCTGAGGAGAGACCAATGAGGCTGCACTATGGGGATGTGTAAATATGCGTCTTTTAGATCCAGGGAACACGTCTAGCCCCCCTGGACTCAAACAGCGTATCCGCTATAATAGCAGGCATCACCATTTTGAACTTCTGCAGAGGTACGTTCAAATTGAGGAAGGAAATATCTAAGACAATTCTTGCAGGCTCGCCTGGCTCTTCTTTTGAATGGTAAAGATGCATGAGTAAAAGCCCTGCCCCTCCTAAGGGAGGGGAACCTCCTCCACTGCCTCACTCTCAACAAGGGAACGTATCTCTGCTAAGAGTGAAGGAGTCCTGATCTGTGGAAGGGGGAGGGGAAGCCCGAGGAGACTACCGAAATCACCCAGGAGTCCGTAAAACACAAACGCCAAGCTTGGCTGTGCAAGGACAGCCTGCCCTCGACTGGGGTTTCTGTGGATCTGAGAAGAGCCGCCTTTGCTTTTTTTGGTGGAAGGCAGATGACTGCGAGAGGGACTGAAAAAATCCATTGTGCAAAGACTTCCGGTGCTTTCGCCTATGTTGGTTGAGCGACCTGTCCGGTTGCCTGGCCCGGCGGTCCTGGAAATACTGGAAACTGCCCAAAGATTGCCCTCCTTCTGTTCGTGAGTGGCTCTGACTGAATGAAGGTTTAGGCTGCTGGCTTGGTGGGAAAGGCCAGGGATTTTGCATTCTGAGAGCTGCTCTTTTTATAGAGTTCCTTGTCCGTGGTGGAGTGGAATAAGTTGCTGCCCTCAAAAGGCAGGTCTAGGAACCTGTCCTGATCTGATGCTTGGCATTCATAGAGGCTGCCGCAATGACTGACAACAATAGCTGGAGGTGAACTGACAAGAGCAGAGCGTCGCCCTCCACCTGCCTGAATTTTGCATCTAGCCCTTTTATTTGTTGGAGTGGAGTGGGGCTGTAGCCAACCCTTCTTCGCCAGAGCCTCGACATTGTTCTGCAGTGGGATGCCAGATCTGGATTCCGCTTTGATGGCGAATTCTTCCAACAGTACCTCTGACTCCAGCAGCTCCTTCTGGGGTTTAGGTATGCCTAGGTATTCCACTAGTCCAGCGATCCCATCATGGAAGGCCCTCGCCGGAGAAGCCGTGTCCTGCTCCTCCTCATCAGTATCTTGTTGGTCACTTGTGTTAGAAGGGCCCCTGGGTCCGCAGGCGCTAGCTGTGCCGCTGGAGTTGGCTCAAGCGCTGGAACTGGAGGTGTAGGCGCTGCCACCGGAACTACCGGAGGCAAGGGTAACAGTGGTGGTGGATGTACCGGCGGAGGTGGTGGTGTGGGCGGCATAATCTCCTGAATTATGCGTTTAAGGATGTTCCCATCTGCGGGGACCTCATAAGGGTCAAATCCTGTCAAAGAAATGATCCTCGCAAGCGGGCTTGGTGCAATCCTGCACTAGCGCTGGCTGTGGTGGAGTTAAGGCCTGTTGTCTGCCCCAATTTGCAAGTACATGCCCTCATGGTACTGTGCTTGACCCGTGAAGGTCGGGTATGAAGTGGTCCACATAACCGGAATCATAGGACCCCAATCTACCCTGGCCATAGGCTCACGCCTTTGCGGTTCGCCCTCTTGGCGGCCTTGTGTCTTGGGCGCCATCTTGTCTGCGTGCACCGCCAGTTTGTCCATGCCTTCCGCGTGTGGGGCCATGGGCGATACAGGCCTAGGCTCGGCCTACATGCCTCAACGCATCAGCTCTGCCCCACCCTGCACCACTTCAGGCATGGGCCTGGTAGGCAGTTGGCCCTCGGTCATGGGGCCGGTAGTAGTCTGCGCTGCGTGTAGGCGAACCCTCAGGCATGTGCCCAGTAACCGCGGGATGTGTACCTGTACCCGAGCCAGTAGGCTCCTCTGCAACGGAACCGGTAGGGCCCTTGGACCCCCTCGGCCGTTAAGACGGTAGCTAGAAGAGCCTCTGTGTCCTTGCTGCTGGTGCGAGGGGCCAACTGACCCCTCCGTCAGCAGGCTTCTCCGGGAAGGAGTCACCCTTGCAGGGTGCTTTTCAGTACGTTCGGTCTTCCTGCATACGTATTCCTTAATGCTCTGCGGCGGAGTCCTGGAGAACAACTCTCTCCACCGTGCAAGCCGGTTTCTGAGGGACCGGGGCGCGAGAGCATCACGCAACGGGCACCTGCTGAAGCCAGCCGCGGTCGTCATGCACTGGGGACAGACTATGGCACCGGTGAACAGTGTTCCTAAAACCTGAAAATGTGAAAAAAAGATTAAGGAAAGTGCATGGAATTACAAGGCTTGAGGCCTCACACCCGGGAGCGCTGGTGAAAGCAGTCCGCTCCCGTCGACGCGGAAAAGAGGACTGGGGTGGGGAGCACCCGCAAGTATACATTTAAAGGGAAAGTGTTATTTTTCTGGTGAAAAGGGTTCCGTTCCTGGCGCGGGATGCCCATACAGTATGGAGGAAAAGGGCTGGGATTCAGGATTATGTTCCAGTTAGTTATATGTCATTTCGAGCACCAAATAATAAACCTGCAGCAGGCCTACTCCCACCCCCACTGTCCCCCATAAGCAGGCAGTAACAAGCAGGCATACCCCATCTATGGCCGGTGGATCAAAAATACAGGTTTCCTGAAGGCAGAAAATATCTACTTCCAAGAGTGCTGAACTGGGTTCCGTGAATAAAAGCTTAAACCCCCTTGTTTTCCAGGAGATTATCTTCAAAGACTTAAAGCCTATCACCAGACACTCCACAAGGGGCTCGTTTTTACATTTATTCAGGGTAGATGCTAACCAACTCCAGTCCGGACCTCTCCTGTTCACCATCCCCTCAGGCGTACAATCCACAACCTGCCTTCTTCTTGACCCATCTACTGAACCCTTAATCATAAAGGTCAGCAGATGTCGGGACCCTTCATCTTCAACCCATTGATACTGTGCTTCTAATCTACTAGTACCCCGTTGACAATTTGAGTCCCGCAAATAAACCCCTCAGGTGCTGCCTGAAGGACTTGTTCCTTTACCAGAAGAGAATTAAAGTGAATTATCACCTTGTCTAGTCCAGCATTATTCCAAAGTCGAACCAGCTTGAGATCTGAAGGGGTTATATGAGTCAAGAGGGGTACCATTTCCAGCAAACCAAGTACTTATGATCTATTTAGTATCAGTCGGTCATGCTCTTTTGCAAAGCACTCCAATGTCAAACACAGACTTGAATCAATCAACTTGGAAGTGCCCAACTGCACAGGAGGCTCCACTTGCTTCCTTCTCTTCCTCCTTTTAAAGATGTATTCCCACCTATAACCTCCTCTTCACTTTGAATCGTCCCTACTCTTAGGTTGGTGAACCTAGTCCACATGAGGCACGGTTATAATCCTGGACGGTGGTGGTTCAGCTTCGTCGGCTTCCACCGTTGCTGAACACAGCTCTCCCATTATTCCCCCCTCCCCTGCGTAACCAACCACCTGGAGTGAGCCTGACAAAGCATGCTCCTCACAAAGTGACTCGCGGTCTGTTATCCTCACCACCGGTTCAGAGTCTGCCTGAACAGGCTCTTTTGTGATTCTCATACTTTGCACAGGGCCCTGCACTCCCCCACCCCTCGCCCTCTACCTTTCGAACAACCAATGTCTGGGTGTTACTGGGCAAGTGGGGCGGGTTGCTCGGGTTATGAGATTGCACAGAAAATTCCTAGACCCCTTTGATATATTTTTCTTCTGTGCAATTTTCATTATTTATTTTTCTTACTGGGTTGTGGTGCGTTTGGTTCGGCTGGATTGTCTCTTTTTTCCTGCTCTAGTAGTAGAGAAAGTCAGAAAAGCACCCTGTTCCACGACAATAGGCACCGGCTCCACCAGTTTCACACACAAGTCTTCACCCTTAGCAGCTCTTCGGGCCACCAGAATAACGCTTGGGTGGATCAGTGAAGCAACCTCCCCTATTCCACCTTGGGAGGTATCAAAGAAACGTTCTGCCACTCCCCTCAGAGGCTGTAAATTACTCCCCCAACCCAGGCAGATAGAGGCCTCCAGAGCACTCCACATTTTGGGCCAAAAAACGCTGCAGATGCGATCAAATTTTCCCTGAATCATCAGCCTGTTTGCAATACAGACCCTTCAAAAACCACTCCACAAATGACTTTTTTTTCCTTTAAAGCACTTAAAATGTATGCATTAGTACCGACTACACATGACACCAGTTTGTGCTGGTTGTATAGGGCAGTTAGTGCTTGAGTAAAGTCTCAGGGTGGCTTACAGACCCCTGGGGCACCATGGAACTTCCAAGCTCTTACAAGTAAGCCACCCTGCCATCCACAATGAGTAAAGGGACAGTCGTTGGACCATCAGACAAGCTTGGAGGGTTGAACGTCTGAAGAAGCTTCCATCAATATTTTGCTTCTACTTGCCACGGAAGACAACGGCCCATTCTCCAGACATCCACACATTGCCTGATCTAAAAGGGAATAATGGGCGAGCTGGAGTTAACCCCATCAGGGAGCACCCCTATATTACTCAGGCTACCACCTCCAGGGGTAGAAGACACCCCCTCCACCCCCACTGACTTTGGGTGTCAGCTTTTGGACTAAATATTCAACCTCCTCAGTCATCAGATGACGTTGTTGTAAAGGAGAAACAGGTTTCTGCGCCACCCGAAAAGTTCACACAATCCAATTTGTGAAGGGCACACTCTGATTCACAACAGGAAACTAGTTCCAGGTCTGAAATGTCGCTTAAGATCTCCCCATTTTCCATCAGGAGAATCAGGAAGGAATCATTAAGAGGGTCCTGTGTTGCTGCTCGAGTTGGGCTTGGAAGGGAATAGTTTAACCTCCAACACCTTTTCTTTTTCCTTGAGACTGGAACTGCAAGAAGCTTTACTGCCCCCCCCACTGCCCCTGTGCCGCAGCCTCCAAAATTAAAATAATGGGACTCTTGGTTACCAAATAAAAATATCTGTCTCTAGTTGTTTATTCAGAAACCACAGAGCAGCTGATTTCGGGCTAGCAAAAGGAACAAGTTAATTACCTGTAACTGTTCTCCAGCATGGGTCTGGCATGGATTCACATGCTCATAAATATTCCCCGTCGTCAGGGTGAGAATCCTCGGTAAAGAAAAAAAAATCAATATCAGTTTCGTTTCTGGTCTGTCTTTCTTAGTAGTAACCAATCACTGGTCTCTGGGTCATACTGCCCCCAGCCAATGACAGCCCTCTCCCTAAACCCCGCCCCTGGCAGCCACCCTCAGATTTGGTAGCACGTAAAGTGGCAGTATGACCAAGTGAAGAGCCGCAGAGGGGAAGGAGGGAGGGTTCGCATGTGAATCCATGCCAGACCCATGCTGGAGAACAACAGTTACAGGTAAGTAACTTGTTCCTTCTCCAGCATGGGGTCTGGCATGGATGCACATGAATATAAGAATACATAGCAGTACACACATGCACAATCACGGGAGGTCGCAAGCATCAACATTAACCATTACAAAAAACCTCAATTTAAAGCATCTCTTACCTCCTCACCAGGCTCACCTTAAGCGAACAGGTTGCGCAGCACTGCCTGGCCGACTCTGGACTCCTCCCTGGAATACCGGTCGACGCAGTAGAATCTCGTGAAGGTGTGCGTCGACCTCCACGTAGCAGCCCTGCAATTGTCCAGCAGGGGCACACCAGACAAGAACGCTGTGGTAGCAGCTATCGCTCTGGTCGAATGGTCTCTCGGACGGCCGGGCAACTGTCGGTTTGCCAACCGATGACAGTGCATGATGCAGCCGGAGAGCCATCTGGAAATGGAAGCCTTCGAGAGAGCCTTCCCTTGGTTCACAGGTCCAAAGTTCAAAAACAGCTGTGATGTCTTCCTAAAACTCTTCGTTCGGTCCACGTAGAACTTAAGCGCTCTAGCTACATCCAGCGAGTGCGAAGTCCTCTCGGCCGGTGACGAAGGGAAAAAGGACTAGTAAAACCAAGGGCTCACTGAGATGGAAGTCCGACGGCACCTTGGGCATGAAGGAGGGGTGCGTCCTCCGCACCACCCTCGTCTCGTCGAATGTCAAGTATGGAGGCTTGCAGGAAAGGGCCTGAATCTCTCCCACACGTCGTGCAGAGGTGATTGCCACAAGGAACGCTGTCTTCCACGGCAGGAACTTGAACGGAGCCCAATGCAAGGGCTCAAATGGCGGGCCTATGAGCCTGGTCAGCACCACGTTGAGCTCCCACGCCGCGGCTGGAGCCTTCACTGGCGGGAACGATCGGAACAGCCCTTTCATAAACTCCTTCAGCAGGCGATGAGACCACAGGGACGACCGTCCTGCAGTTCTGGTGTATCGGGAAATCGCTGCCAGATGTATCTTGATGGAAGCATGAGCTAGTCCAGCTTTGGCCAGCGACAGTAAGTACGGTAGCACCTGAGGGGCTGTAATCCGTAGAGGGTTCATCTTCAGTGCACGGCACCAGACAGAGAACCTCTTCCACTTGCGTCCGTAGCACTTGAGAGTTGAGGACGCCCTGGCCTTTGCAAGAACCTCTCTGCAATCAGCCGGGATATCGTACCGCCAAACTCTAGTGCTGCAGGAGCCAGGCCTGCAAGTTCAGCGACGCCGGGTCGTGATGAAGAATGGCACCGCCGTCTCTGGAGAGAAGATCTGCGTCCGTCGACAGTTGGACTGGTGGGGACGCGGACAAGTCCAGAAGGTCAGAGAACCATATCTGTCTCGGCCACGTCAGTGCGACGAGGATCATCCTGCACCAGACCTCTTGAGTTGGTTGATGAGCCTGAGCATCAACGGCAACGGAGGGAAACGCATACAGGAACAGGCTGTCCCAGGGGAACGAGAAAGCTTCGCCCATGCTCCTCCGCTGAGGGAACCTGCTGGCAAACCTCTGGCACTTGGAGTTCGTCGCCGTCGCGAACAGGTCGATTTGGGGTTTGCCCCATCGAGTGAGTCGGCGATGGAGTTTTTTATCCTTGCTATATGAAGTTACCAGAAACATCCTCTGGGCAACGGCCCAGTGCCACAGATCCTGGGTTTCCTTGGACAGGGCTGGGGATCTAGTTCCTCCCTGCTTCCGGATGTAGAACATCGTGGTGGTGGTGTCGGTGAAGATCCTCACCACTTTGCCCTTGAGGGACACTGCTCGGAGCTCCAGTATATTGATGTGGAGCAGCCTTTCTTCGGGAGCCACAGGCCTCTCGTGTGAAGATCTCCGGTGTGCGTTCCCCACTCCTTCAGGGAGGCATCCGTCGTCACCGTCACCTGGTATGCTGGGGTTTGAAAGTCTGTGCCCTCCGCAAGATGCGCGTGGGTGCCCCACCATCGAATTGCTTGGCTGGATATTTTGTTGAGCGATATCTTGTCCTCGAAGCTACCCGTCGCTTACATCCAACGGGCGTCGAGGAACTCCTGCAGAGGGCACATCCAAAGCCTGCACAGGCGCACCAGATAGATGCAAGAGGACATCATCCAGAGAAGGGACTTGATGGACCTCACTCTGGCCACGTCCGTGGCCAACAGACGCAGAGGATGGCCTGCGTTCTTTCCTCCGACGGCGAGGCCAATCGTGCCACTGTATCGAGCTTGGCTCCCAGAAACAGCGCGACCTGCGACGGAACCAGGTGGGATTTGGGGAAGTTGATGGAGAATCCCAGGTCCGTGAGCAGCCGGACGGTCTTTGCTGTGTGTTCAACGGCGAGTTCCTTTGTACCTGCTCAGCTGAGCCAGTCGTCCAGGTAGGGGTAGACATGGATCCCCTGCAGGCGCAGCCGCACCGCCACTGGTGCTAGGCATTTGGTGAACACCCTGGGCGCCGACTTCAATCCGAACGGGAGGGCCTTGAACTGGTAATGCTGCCCTTGGATTACAAACCTGAGAAACTTTCGGTGTCCTTTTAGGATGGGGATGTGAAAGTACGCATCCTCCAAATCCAACGACGACAGGAAGTTGCCTTCCTTCAGCTGGCCCAGCACGTGCTGGAGGGTGACCATCCAGAACTTCTGTGCCTTTATGTATTTGTTTAGCCGACGCAAGTCCAGGATGGGATGCCAACCTCCTGTCTTCTTTCTGTCGAGGAAGTATCTTGAGTATACTCCGGAGCCTCTTTGGGACGAGCTTGATGGCTCATTTCTTGAGCATCGCCCTTACCTCTAATAGCAGTTGAGGGACGTGGTTTTCCTTCCTTGCCACTGGAGGAATGCGGGGGCACTTCTTTAGTAATTCCAGAGTGTGCCCGTGGGCCAGGGCATCCAGCACCCAACGGTCGGGGGAGATGGGCTGACGAACTTCGCCAGCCGGCCTACCACTGGGGTGCTTAGGTGGGGGCCCGACACAACAGCCGGTTCAGTCTTGCTTGGAAGCAGCCTTGCCTCCTTGGCCTCCCTGGCGAAGATGGCGAGATCCACCTGACTTGCCTCGTCCCCTCTAGGCTTCTTGCGACGAGGAGCGGGCCGCCTGACGGTAGGTCGAGGAGCCGCCGCCGAATCCTTTGGAGGCACCTTGCTTGCCTCCGGAGTTCCGAAAGGGCGGCTGCCGTTGCTGCAGAACTCCCAAGGGCCGACCCGTCTCAGTGTCGGTCTTGATGGCCTGCAGCGACTCATCCACTGTCTTTCCAAACAGATTGTTCCCGTCGAAGGGCATGTCCAAAACCTTGGCTTGCACGTCAAGGTGGAAATCCGTCGCCTTGAGCCACCCCCGCCGTCGAAGGAAAACACTGTTGCCCAACTGGCGGAAACCAGTGTCGGCAATGTCCGTAGCAACAGTTATGACGTGGTCCGACGCCACCTCACCCTCCTGTAGGATCACCAGGGCCTCTGCCCTCTTGTCGTCCGGGAGGAAGTCCAACAGGGGGGCGACCTTGTACCACAATTCCCTGTCGTAGCGGGCCACAATCGCTAGGGCGTTGGCCGCCTTAATCGATGTCGCCGCCGACGAGATGACTCGTCCCATGGTGTCCAGCTTCTTTCACTCGCCGTCCGGTGGGGAAGTTGAAGATGAAGATGAAGCCAATGCCCCCCATGCTTTCTTCTTGGCCGCTGCTGAGACGACCAAATCCGGGGTCGACTGTGCCCCAAGGCACAACGGGGCGGCGTCGGGGACCCGGTACTACTTCTTGTACCGGTCCCACTTGGAGGTGTCGTGGACGGGTTCTTGAGGAGGGCAAGTCCCTCGTCCCAGATGTCATCCAGCAACGGCACCGCGAGGACCGTCTTCCTCTTGGCCTCGCGCCGTTGGTAGAGGAAGCCTTCCTTCTCTTCGGGGCAGAGCTGAAAAAGCTCGGATGCCCTGGCAATCATGGCATGGAAGGAGCCAATCTTGTTGGGCGGGGGATGCCCGAGGAATCGGAGACCTGAGGTCAGTCCCGTCGTCATCTGTCCCCGTTGTGGCCGTGTCGTCCCTCGGGACCAGGGAAGGCGACAAAGGCTGAGAAGGCCGCGAGGGCTGAAGGGGCACTGGATGAATTCTCCTCCTCTTGTTTGGAGGGCTTCCCGAAGAACCCGGTTCAGCTGGGTCATCCGTCGGGGGTAGGGGCAGTCTCATCCTTATCTCTGTGCATAAGGCTTGGATTGCCATCAAAATGGCCGCCGAGTTGTCCTGCGGCTCGGGCTGCGACGGTTGCTCCACATCCACAGGAACCTCTTTGTTGTTGCCACCCTTGCTCTCGTCGTTCCCCTCGTCGGGATTCCTCCCGTGGGACCGGGCCTCTTCAAAATTCCCAGTCAGTTCCTCCTCGGAGGTTGTGTCCGTAACGGCCACCTCGCCCCGCCCCCCTCTTTTTCCACCAGGATCTTCACGGGGGTCTTCTCGATGGGCTTAAAAGAGGATTCCCTCTGCGGAGGCAGGGAAACTCTGGGCCCCGAGGTCGCCTCCACTGGGATAGCCTCCACAGGCTTTGCCAGGGCTGCAGCGACTCCCTCGATAGAGGCCTTAGCCAGGTGAATCAAGGCCTTCACCACCTTGGGCGCGCTTGAAGCCTTCACCTCAGGGGGAGGGTCACTGCCTCGCTCCCCCTCGGCCGGTTCCTTCAAGATCGACCGGGGCCTCTCCAGAAGCTTAGCCGGGTTCTCGGATTTTCTCTTCCCCCGAGCCTTGCTCGTGGTTGATGGCGTCGGTGAAGGTGCGCCCTGCCTGGCAGCCAAGGAGCCCGACCGTTCGGCGCTCCCGATGCCCGCAGACTCGCGGTGCTTTGCCTTCTGTTGGGCCCCCGTCGCCGGGGCACCCTCACAGGACTTAGAACGCTCAGAATTATTCTTCTTCTTCTCACCTGCTGGGCTCTTGCCTTCCAGCCAGTTGGAGAGACTGGTCCAACGATCCCTCATAGTCCGATCAGACATGTTAATGCAAAACGCACAGTCCTTCCCCACATGCGTTTTGTCCTTGTGGAGGCAGTAAAGGCATTTCAAATGCTCATCCTCCTTGAACAAATTTTTTAGGCTGCATCCAGGGCAGATCCTGAACAGTTTGCAGGGAGTCGAGCTTCCCTTCTCCTGGGCCATGTTCTTCTCGTCCGCGAGGTAGGCCTCAGAAACTTCTGGAATCCTCCAAGAAGTGCAACTCGACAAAAACTTCACCCTTGAGGGGAGTAGATAAATCCGAAACGGGTCCCTGTTGATCGGAAGTAGAAACAGTGGAGCTTGAGGCTCGATTAAACCGAGAAATGAGATAAATCTCTTTGAAAAAGCGCAAAACGCAGTAAAAGCTCGAGAGCTATAGCACGAGGACTCCCAACACTTGACCGTACGATAAAAATCTGAGGATGGCTGCCAGGGGCGGGACTTAGGGAGAGGGCAGTCATTGGCTGGGGGCAGTATGACCCAGACACCAGTGAATGATTACTACTAAGAAAGAGATCAGAAACAAAACTGATATTGGTTTTTTCTTTACCGAGGATTCCCTGCCTGACGACGGGGGAATATTCATGAGCATGTGAATCCATGCCAGACCCCATGCTGGAGAAGAGGGTGAACACAATTTGATAGTGGATGACAAGCGCGATGAGTGAAACTGGACTTGTTTAAGGACTGGGGAGGCGTTTGGGTCCAAAAACATGTTACGAAGCATTTTGGCTGATAACTGCAGCAGAAGCGTCTCTCTCATTTAATTATCCACGACAGTTGGCAGGGAATTACCGGAGCCCCGCTCTCCAACCTCGCCATCGTCGTGGCTGCTTAAGGATATCAACGCCAACCCAGACGTCTGTGCCTGGGTTAAATGCATCCCTCACCCCCTGTGGAGGCATACGTTTGAGGTCTACATTGAGAATGCCGCGCCTCATAGTAGAGGCAGGGGTAGAGCAGATCACAGGCAGGGGACAAGGCACGAGACGTGTCCTTAATTCGTATTAGGACATAGTACTTTGTTCAACAGAACATTCGGCCAGTTCACGGAGCGAAGATATAATAAACAAGAATTTTTTACAAACGGCAATCAGACTCACCTCCTCATGTCCTTGCAGGTGATAAAAGGACAGTCCGCCACCTCTCACCACCTGGTCCGACACTCGAATCCATGCAGGTCCTACTGCATTATTGTCGTCGGATCACAGCTCCTCTTGCTCCGACGATAGAAAGTATAGAAAGACTGCCAGCAGAGTTTTCCAACAAGTTAAGCCACAAGTACCACAGACCGCACTCGCCTGACAGTGCTTTTTACCCCATTATTTAAAAAATGGTCTCTGGGACAACACCCATTCACCTCCCTAATCGTATAGGGCTCTCTCGTCAAGTTCATTCAAGCTAATTCAAGGGAGATGGCAGTGCCCCTTCACTGAAAATATTCACCAGCCACTACAGACTTGAACATATTCACATTGCTGGCACTCCCTCAAGGTCCACACTCCTCCTATG
The DNA here is from genome assembly GCF_040938575.1 of Ambystoma mexicanum. Lineage (NCBI taxonomy): Eukaryota > Metazoa > Chordata > Amphibia > Caudata > Ambystomatidae > Ambystoma > Ambystoma mexicanum. The sequence continues at coordinate 386,141,289 of NC_090925.1, forward strand.
GCATGGCCCCAAAGGGGTACCCTCCCAACCACTGTTTAAGGCAGTCCTCTCCATGCACATGTCCTCAGGCTTTTTGACACCTTGCCTCTGCGTGTCATGTGTTGGTGAAGAAAGTCATCATTGGACTGCATGGGCCTGGATGATTAGCTGCTCCAATGAAATTTACTAAAGTCACATTAAATAGGCGTTTTCCCCACCAATTAAACCAGAATGTTTTCCCAGAGCATATAAAAGCTGCTGCATCATGGTTATAATTCCACTGCAGTTGGATCCTGTTTTTCCATGGTAATAATGCAGATCAGTTACAGCATCAAGACACTACCACCAAAACCTTGCTGTTTAAGAAGTTCTCTCAAATACAATTAAGACGGTCAAGCCTTGTAACGGCTTACGTCCATGATTGTTTTATTGTTTCTCTTCAGGATCATTTTCGGAACTCATTTAACATTCCTGAATCTTGGCCACTGAAACTCCGGTACAGTTCATTGCTACATATCATTGCAAATTGTCCACATTGTATTCCTCGCCTAAAAAGCAACTTATTTCCCCTTGTGTATTCACTATAGCGAGCATGTACTTTCTGTCCTGAAAACCCTCTAAATTAAATAGTATTAACAAATTCCTGCAATGTACAGAACAGTTCCTATTTACAGAAGTGAATGTAATCACCTGTTTATACTTAAACAATGTATACGTTGAAGTAATCAGGTCTGTGATGTGGCCCGGACTCTGGAAACTGAGCTTTACCATGTCACACACCCGACCTTCACCTTTACCTTTCTACCGACATCCCTCCCACTCTACCCCATATTTTCACCTCCTAAATCCCACATCAACTGCCAAGCTCCTCCTTCCACACTGCCAATGTTTCCCCATCATCAGTATTTGCCTGCCCTGCTCCATTCTGATGCACTATCGGAGCCAAACACAACCTCTCAGCTAGTGCCCTGCTTCGCCTCCAGAATTTAGTACTGTGTCAGTCTCACACAAATGCTTGTACCTACTCAGCTCCCCTCATCAAATGCCACTGTATGCCTTCTTGTCCTAAGCTACTAATTACTAACCTTTTGGCGAGGTGGAGGGGGCCTATCCAGTCTCATATTGGAGCCATGGCCGATCACATGCGGTAAAGCCACCCAATCTAGTATCTTAGCTCAATGAATTCACCATTTTAAACATTACCATTCTATAGTTTAAACTTAATTTGTAGTTATGCTTCTTGCTGGCTGGATGCATGCTCTCCATTGCATTTAGTACATGTGAAGTGCCATCAGTAAGATCACACTACGAACAGATATTTCTGCCTGGGTCACAAAGGTTCAAAGAACCAACACAAGTCATACAATGAACACCTACATTTCAGATTCGTAGCCTATGTGTGACTTTCACTTTATAATTTGCGCAAGACAATGGCTAGCAATTAGACTCCTGGAATTGTGTTCTGTGTGCATGTAGAGAACTGAAGGACAAGTAACTTCATGAACAGCTAGTAACTTGTAATTTGACGTCTTTAGCCACAGTAGCTTTAGAATGGTTTGATTCATGGAAGGGTTTTCTTATCCCCAGAATAGGCCCACTGAATCCTACTTTAAAAAATAATCAAGCTTGTTCAGACCAAAGTTCTGCACTCTTTAGGGATAGACACACAGCTCTGGGACTAATCTTCATGTACAATGCACTTAATTAGGTATTTAGTATAGTTTAAATTGTAATTGTGTTAGTCATTGTAAACAATTCATTAATTCTTTATCTTGATCAAACAACTGAAGCTATTTTGTTATGGTGAACAATAAGAACTACCAACCCCAAAATACTAGAAGCTAGGTAATAAGTTGAACTGAGAGTTATAAACTATATTATGTGAAAAACAGCTCTGAAGCAGTTAGTTTAAACATTGGCAGGGGTAATCCTCACCAGATGTTAAAGTAATCACACTGATTAACACATCCTATTAAAAAGCCAATGTGCCAGTTTTCTGCTAGTTCATTATCTCAGAGCTCCAAAAAGAATATCAACATTAGTTCGGGAACCTAAATATTTCAATGTCAAAATGCTAGTCTTAAAAAGAGATGATAAATATTAACACAAAATAATGTGATGTCCAGAAGAACAGTGATAGAACAAAAACCTGTTATTTTGAGCCGCTTGTTGAATTCCTTTCCCATTTGATACAAACGCATTCTTCCATCAAACACTACAGGAAAGACCTCAAGATCATTCCCCAAACGCTGAACCAACATCCTCTCTACCCATCCAAGCAACCTCCGCTATCCATGAATTCTATGTGTAGACCCCCTGAGGATGCAACCCAAGTACAGCACTAGGTTTTTAGTTTGGTTCCTACAAGGTATCCCACATATACAACCCTCTACACATGAAGCAGAGCCCTTTCATCTAGTGGAGGGATTGTCAGGATACCTTTTCCCATACCAAATAAGGAACGTGAACCCATCCCAACTATCCTGTCAAGATTTGTGTGATAGAAAGCACAAGAACCAGCAATTACGTCTAACCTACACAAGAGCACACTGCATGATCAAAAACCTAAAATAGGCTTCACATTGTTCTTGTATGAGCACATTTCAGTAGATTGGCCTCTATTGAAAATTTCAAAGGTACCTATTCAATTGTGGAAACAAGGGTTGAACAAGTACTCCCACTCATACATTCGATTTTAACACTGTTTCAAGTGTGCCTTTATTACACATGTGACATAAGTGTTAACAATACAAATTAAATCCATAATACTTACTACTGTGCACAATCAATCAACTGGTATTCATTTGATCTTTCATAGCAGGCTTTCACACCTTCATCTTGCCAAAGCGTTTTTGTGTGTTCATAGAACTCCTGAAAAACAAAGACAGACAAATCAATATACTAAAAATGAACAACTCAAACTACAATGTGAATGTTTTATAAAATGGAAGTGTAACTTACAATGGAGTAAAACATCAGATGGTCACTGGATATCTATTAAAGCACACCTCTCAACTCTCAACCTGGGCAACTAACACACACCTCACACTACACAACACTTACCAAAAATCTGTAATTACTGTAAATATTGTATATTTTTTGTCCTCTCTGCAATGTTAATACCATGCATTATGTTTAGCCTGTATATATCTTCTGTGTAACAATTGTAACTGAAACACTTTTGGTCTTAAGAAAGAGCCCAGATGCCCTTGGGCTCAGCACGCTATTAAGCTTAAAAAATAAATAAATTATAAGCTCACAGCCGGCTGGCCAGCTGTTGGAGTTCTTACGGCCCATGTTCACACAATATCTATTAAAAGCTTTTATTAAAGGCCACAAACATTTCACTGAATATGCAACCAATTCAATCTCAAATGGCTGGTCCTAATGTGAGACTTCAGAGAATTATATAAGCGCACAGCCAGATAGTCAACCACTTATAGTACTTCTATGTACTGTCTCAGTACCCTTAGGGTGTGTACATCGTAACGTAGCCTGCGAGGGGTGCAGAACCTCTAAATAACACTTCCCTCTCTCCTCCACTGAATCTGTCTTTTTAGCCTCGGCATCAGGGGCCACTGGGAAGGTTGGGCTCTCAACAATAAATCATAAAGCTCACCTACAGAGACATATGTTGAACATGTCCAATGATAATTAAGAAAAACATGTGCACATTTACCCAGTGACCAAACATCTTGGGTTCTAATGAGTTTTCCAAGAGTGGGACGATCCCATAATTAACATATCCCACTTAAGGAGGATGATGCTGCAGTTCCCAAAGTTGAGTAACGGACAAAGGTCTGAAAAAACATCCACTTGCTTAAGAACATACCTTCAGTCCAACATACAAAATATGGAGTTTAACCATTATCACTACATGTGTTTTCCCCCCATTAAGTGGTTTGTCCACAGACTAATCCCCCGTTCCCATCACTGTCGCCCCCACCCCCACCCCTTCTTTCATACCTACAGATCATGGTCTGAAGACACCCTGCTGGCGTCCCAAATCGCCACTTCTCGAACATGGTCAGACGTCCAAAGACCCCTACGGTGGTGACAGAGTATAAATACTTAATGTAACATATGCCAATTGGTTCTGCACATGAAGTCAATTAAGTTTATTCCAATAGTACAACATAAGCTCCTTATTTCTGAAAGGACCTATAAATAAGCCATCTGTTTACGTACCACACTAAAGGTGTGTCTCTATAGACCAATCTCCTCCCCTGCATCCAAACAAGCAACTACATAGAAAAAATCATTGGCCCCTTTGTCACAAAGGCCCTGATTGATCTCTTGCGTTGGTCTGACTATCCACCTCTATGCAACTTGCTCATCTCTAAAGTAGTGTGCCTCAGCACACTCTGCAGCAAATTCCCTAAGATTTCTGATAAAAATTTCAGTTTCCCAGTTACACGTACTCTGGGACCCCAAAGATGCATACAACAGTCTGATGGTTTCAACATTCCAAACAAGTCTTTGGAAGAACAGGGACTCTTGCGTCTCTTGTGGAAAATGTTGGTGGAATTGACTGTGGTTCAGTAAGAGGATGAGTAGCATGCAGTGTGTCTGGACAGTCATTTCCACATTTATGCTGTGAGCCTCATTCCATGGAACGTTTCCCAATATATTAGTAGTATGCATGGCCGATCATGCCGAAAACAATCCATTTCTGTGTACATGAATGTCCTAAAATCTGCACATCAACTTTTACATTTCCCTTGCTGACAAAAGGTGGACCAACTTTGTTGAAAGTTTACTATGGAAACCTATAGTCGTAAAAAATAAGTAAGCAAAATTGCATTGTTTTTAGTTTACCCAACGCTGCCCTGACTCACCGGCCTCAAAGAACAAGTTACTGCTTACCTTGTAACGTTCTTTCGATGGGATGTTCCTCCGACATATTCCTTATCTTGGATATCTCCTTCCAGCTCTGCTGGCCTCGGAAAATTTTTCTCTAGAGGGCGCTGCGCGTCGACATCCCCCGAGTCGTGTAAAGGTATGGACGGACGACCATGTGGCGGCCGCACAAATGTCTTTAACCGGCACTCCTCTTTTGATGGCCGATGAAGCTGCAATACCTCTGGTCGAATGAGCCCTAAGGTTTTGAGGGGGCTCTTTTCCTGCCAGTTTATAACATTCCAAAATGGCTAGAATGATCCATCTGGAAATGGTCTGCTTAGTTAGCGGTAACCCCAGCTTGTGGCCTGTGTAGCCTACAAACAGCTGGTCTGCTTGTCTTATCCTGGCCAGTCTACTGATGTAAAAACTTAAAGCCCTTCTAGGGTCCAGTCTGTGTAACCTCTCTTCCCCCGGATGAGAAGGAGGATAGAAAGATGGCAGGGTAATCTTCGGAGTGATATGGAATTCAGAAACCACCTTTGGGAGGAAATTAGGCTTCACTTGCAGGACAACTTTGTCTTTGTGAAAGATTGTACGAAGGGGTTTACAAGAAAGAGCTTGTAGCTCGCTCACCCTTCTAGCAGATGTAAGTGCTATTAATAAAACAGTTTTAAGGGTAAGAAATCTTAACGAACAAGAATGGAGTGGTTCGAAAGGTGTGCCCATCAGGAAAGTTAGGACTAAGTTTAAATCCCATAGGGGAACCTGGAATGGTCTTGGGGGATAAACGTTGGTTAACCCCTTTAGAAACTGTATTACCAAGGGTAACTTGAAATAGGATGGTTCTTCCGCAGTGCGCTTAAAGATGGATAGCGCTGCGAGATAGCCCTTAATGGTGGCAACTTGAAGGCCTGAATTCGCCAAATAGAGTAGGAAGGACAAAACCATTGGTGTACCACATGAAAAGGGGTTGATATGTTTTTCTCTACACACGCTGCAAAATCTGTTCCAACGGCAGCGGTATAAAGACTTTGTTGCTGGCCTCCTTGCCGAAAGCAACACCTCCATAACATCATCAGGGAGGTCCCAATCCTTGTACCTCAGCCTTTCAGAAGCCAAGCGTGAAGGTTGAGGGTTTTGATGTCTGGATGGAGAACCTGACCTCCCTTCTGTGAGAGTAGGTTCTCTCTGAGTGGAAGTCGAATTGGAGGGCAGATGGACAAGTCTAGAAGGTCCGGGTACCACGTTCTCCTGGCCCAATCCGGGGCAATTAGGATCATGGTTTTCCGGAATCTTCTCAACCTCCTGATCATTTGAGGAATGACAGGGACCGGTGGCAACGCGTACAGAAGTGGAAACTCCCAGTCCACTATGAACGCGTCTCCCAGAGCTCCTCTCGGGGGAAATTCCCTTGAGCAGAACAGATCGCACTTCCTGTTGACACTGGTGGCGAACAGATCCACCTGAGGGGTTCCCCAAAGGGCGAAGATCTCTTGAAGGACTTCCTGAGCTAGTTCCCACTCGTGGGAGACTGTGCTCTGCCTGCTCAGAGCGTCCGCTGTCAAGTTCTTCTCTCCGGCTAGGTGAACTGCCGATAGAGAGATTCCTTCTTGGATTGCCCAAAACCAGAGCTGCATCGCCTCTCTGCACAGGGGTAGTGATCCTATGCCTCCTCTTTTGTTGAGGTAATGCATGGCCACTGTGTTGTCCGTCATTATCAGGACATTCTTCCCTTGTACAGCTGGCAGGAAGGCCTTCAGCGCAAGTCTGATGGCCCTCAGCTCTAACAGGTTGATATGTAGTCTGGACTCCGATGGAGACCAACAACCGCTGATGGTCAAGTCGTTGGCGTGGTTATCTCCGGCCAGGGTTGCCAAAACTGTTCTCCTTTCAGAATGTTCTCCTGACAGGCCCACCACTGAAGGTCTCGAGCCACCCTGTCGGGAACCTGAAGAAGATCTGTCATTCTTCCTGAGAATTGTGACCACTGAGTCCTCAGTGCCCACTGGAGGGATCTCATTCTCAGGCGAGCCTCTGGCACTAGGAAAATGCAGGATGCCATGAGGCCTAGCAACCTCAAAAAGTCGAAGGCTGGGAGACGTTGGGCATTTTGGAACTTGGTAACCATCTGTAGAATATCTTGAGCCCTCACCTCTGGTGGCGAGGCTTTTCCCAGGATCGCTCCGATGAACTGGAGTCTCTGCGATGGTATAATTTGTGACTTCTTTAAATTGAGGAGGAAGCCCAGTCTATGAAGGGAGTGGCAAACGTGATTTAGCTGGATCTGAGCTTGTTCCGAAGATACAGCCCTGATCAACCAATCGTCCAGGTAGGGGTAGATGTGAATCCCTTCCCTCCTTAGACTTGCCGCCACTACCGACATTAACTTGGTGAAGACCCTCGGGGCGGAGGTCAGCCCAAATGGCAGCACTCAAAATTGATAATGAGAGTTGCCAATTGCGAACCTCAGGTATTTCCTGTGTTTGAGATGGATAGGCACATGGAAATAAGCGTCCTGAAGGTCCAGAGATACCAACCAGTCCTGGAACTGAAGGGCCTGAAGGATCTGAGAAACAGTTACCATCTTGAATTTGTCTTTCCTGAGGAATTTGTTCAATTCTCGCAAGTCCAAGATGGGTCTCAGTCCTCCGTCTTTCTTTGGAATGAGAAAGTAAGGGGAGTACCAGCCCTTGTTCCTCTCCGCTACAGGTACCGGTTCTATGGCACCTTTCCCTAGCAGGTCCAAAATTTCCTGCAAGAGGAGCGGATCTGGAGCTTTCTGAGAGCCGATCCCCGGTGGATGACTCAGAGGTATGTGTAGGAGAGGCAGGCAGTAACCTTGGGCACCTGTTTCCAATGCCCAAGCATCTGACGTGATAGCCTGCCATTCTGCCAGATGTTGAGTTAACCTGCCTCCTACAGGTGTCCTGTGAGGGAAGTCTTCAGAGTGGTTTTGGGGCGGCTGATGCAGATGCCGATGGTAAAGAGGCACCTGCTGTTGCTGCGGCTTTTGAATATCTACTCTGTACACCTCGGGTAGTTCTTCTTTGTCCCCTTTGAGCCGGTCGTCCTCTACCTCTTCCGAATGCGGAGTAGAAGCGAAAGGACTTGCCCCTCGCAGAGGTTCCTGTGGGACGAAAAGGTGCCTGACAGATTGCAGCGCCTAGGGATTTTGCTGCTGCTTTTGATGTTTGCAGTTTTTCTAAACTGTCATCTGCCTTTTTCCCAAACAAAGAAGAGCCATCGAATGGTATGTTCAAGAGCCTGGCTTGCACATCTAAGGCAAAACCAGACTTTCTCAACCAAGTGAATCGCCTGGTTGTTGTACTTGCCGCCATTGCTCTGCTGATACTGTCAGCCGAATCAATGCCCGTCTGGAGGGATTCGCACATAGCGTCTTTACCATCCTGTATGATATTTAGGAACGCCTCCCTTTCTTCTCCCTCCGGGATGCAGTCAGCCGCTGTAGAAGCACACTCCCAAAGTGTATGGCTGAATCTAGCAAGGGTGCAAGTAGCATTAACAGATTTTAACGCCATGCTACATGCCGAAAAAACCTTCTTTGCCATAGCATCATATTCCTTATTGTCCCTGTCCTGCGGGACGGTAGGGTAAGCAGTCTTGACGTCAGTAGAAGATGCTGCCTCTACCACCAGACTTTCTGGGGATGGGTGTTTTGACAAAAACTCCGGGTCTGCAGAAGATACCCTGTATTTTGTAGACAGTTTTTTATTTACTGCCGGGACGACATCTGGGGTTTCCCAGTTCGTCATAATCTTCCTCTGAAGAGCTTTATGAAAGGGCACTACAGGATCCTCCTGTGGACCTTTGTCAAGAATATCCGTGAGGTCATCTTGTTGGAAAGCCTGTGAAGGTGTTGACCACCCCATAAATTCTGTGATCCTGGCCATTAAGGCTCTATAGGGGGTTTCAGCATGCTCCCCCGGGTCTGGCCTAGCAAACTCCACCTCAGGGGAAGTGTCTAACCCACTTGCCTCATGTAAGGAATCATGAAGATCCTTTAACCTGCATTCTTCTGAGGATAACTCCTCTCTAACTGGGGTTGCAGGTCCCTGCAACTGAAATGTGTCTTCCTGTTCAGATAGTTCTCCCTCTTCCATAATTGAGGACATAGTTCTCAATTGGTCTGAACTCACAAAGGGTGTAAAACCCATCTCCAAGGCAGAGGGTGCCAAACTTGTCATAATCGGCCTCGAAAACGTCAATGTCTTCGACGCCGAAGGCTTCGGGCGTGGCGTCGAAAACAAAGGCGGAGGCCTCGAGGTCCTCGATAGAATTGGGATTCTGCTCGAGGAAGTCGACAATCTCGACGCCATCGTCATCGAGGACCTGGGGATAGCCACTGGGTGCGTCGTAACTGTGACTTTCCTTGGCGTCGACGCCGGTGTCGAAGATGGCGTCGAGTCGACAGACCCGTGTGTCGAAGGTCCCTTCGACAACAGCGTCGAAGACACCGATGGCGTCGACGGAATCTTCGAAGAAGGTTGCGTCGACGGAACCTTCGAAGAAGGTTTTGAGGTCATAGCTTTACTGGAGGGTTCGTGACGCGCTCGAGAAGCTTCCTTCGCCGGGTACTGCGACTCCCGGCGTTTTTGACCTTGGGGTCTTTCGACCAGAGCATCGCTCTCGGCAGTCTTCGAGGGGGTCGAGGCCGCTTTCTCGAAGACGCTCATCATATTTTTGCGGAATTCCTCCCATTCAGCCCGGGAACTATGTTTTGTGGGGCAAGGGATTCTCTTAGGAGAAACGGAGGAAGAGGAGGACGGAGAAGGGGATCTTCGACGTCTCCTCTTCGAGTGCTTCGATCTCGAGGATTGATGGGACCCAATCCGAGACCTGGAGCGCGAATGGTAACGAGGAGACGAATGTCTCGACTTCGTCGAGGAAGAAGAAGCTTTTGAAGTCTTTCCTTTCTCCAGCTTCCCCCTAAGCTCCTTCAGGGCCTTAGCTGTCATGGACATACAGTCCTCGCACTCCAAACAATGGTGTTCAGCTCCCAAACACCACAGACAAACTCTGTGAGGGTCAGTCAGCGACATCTTTTTCCCACAATCTCGACATTTTTTGAAGCCGGATCGAGGAGTTGTCGGTTCCGACGAGGAAGCCATAGAGTACGGATCGAATATCTCGAGGTTAATAGGATAAATTGTCTACAAAACTGAGCAACGGTATTCCGAGGCACTGAGTAAGCGCGGAAAAACGGAACTGAGCAACGGACGCTGCGCGCGGCCTTTATAGGCAGGATGACGTCGACGTTGGTACGGCGGCTGTCGAGGGACATCGACTCGGTGGACGTCGACGCGCTGCGCCCTCTAGAGAAAAATTTTCCAAGGCCAGCAGAGCTGGAAGGAGATATCTAAGATAAGGAATACGTCGGAGGACACAATCCCTTCGAAATATATTCCAGTAATTTGAATGAACGTATGTTGGTTCAACACACTCTTCACAAGACTATTTCAAGCATTTCAATATGTGCCCACATTTTGAAGAGAACCCAAAGTTTTGAAATATCTAATAAGGATAGGAATTGTAGCGAGTACTTAAATCTGGTCACCGGGACATTTTAATTAGCTGGAGTCAAATCAGAGAGAAAATGACTTACATCCCACATGTTAAACCCTTCCACCTTGGGTAAAACTGGATTTCATTGCATTATGCAAACCTGGCATTGGACTAATAGGCAGACATTTTAGCTAAAATCTGTTTATCGGGTAGTTCGGTCAGAAATGTTTTTGGCCCAATCGATCGGGCATGTATTTTAGAGCATACATCGATAATTCTTAAAAGAAATCCAGTGCAATTTACCAGAGTTATTCTCACATTGAAAATGACGGGTTGAGTACCGCCATCTTGTGCTAATCTTATCCGTTGATCCATCACCCTGAGTTCAAGCGGCCTTGTGGCACTAATTTAGATCACCCGCCCCCAAAACCTACATCACTAGATGCTCACCATGAGATTCACCTATTTTAATGACGTTAGTGGGCAGCGTAGCCAAAGGTAACCAGTGATCACCAATGTCAATGTTATCTAGGGCAGAACCAGGAACAAACGCACACATTCACAACAGACGCAAAATGATAAAAGCTTTTTATTTTGAAGAAAACAGAAATGGTCGTCGGGAGCGTAGCAAGTAGTTTTAATTTTGACATAATGCTGAAAAGAGGTAATTCAGTCCACGAAAACATAAGTAACGATTTCCAAAAGAGGGTATAGCTAGCGAACACTGCATGGTTCTCATTTTTTGTATAACTGAACAGTGATTTTATAATGCTGATTCCTTTAATCGATAGATTAATCCAGTCGTTGCATTCTTTACAGAAAGATATCTTCCATTACCGATTTCTGATTGAGGAACATGTCGCTCCATTACAGAGAAGAACTGAGTGGATTACATTTCAAATGCAACACTTTCACAACCTGCACCTTTTGAGGACCAATAGGCTGCTATGTTGTTCCTTATTACTGCAATGGCAAAAGGACAGATTGGTGTCTGGCGATTGTCCCAGATAATGGTTATCACAGATGCATTGTTGATGATTATTGTCCAATTGCAGTTAAAGAAGCAGTCGACCAGTAAACTGTACCCATGACAGGCGCACATCGGTATAATATAACTATGGAAAATCGAGAATGCTAATATATATATAAATATATTACAATACCCAATGTATTATTGTACATACAGTGTCAATATTTATGTTAACTATCAATTTAAGTTGCAATTAACACGTACGTATGATGTGTATTTGCGTCAAATTGAACATTCATCTGTCACTACGTAAATCATGTAGCATACAGCACACTTGCCATCCTCACTTGTATACATATTTAAAACCTTGCTTACATTTTGTCCAGGGTTTCCATTCTCCCTTTGTGACAGATGACCAACCGCTTCGAAAGACAGATCCCAGTTATAGAAACTTAACATTCCTAGGTAAGCTTTCAATATAGTGAATCTTATCACTGCTTTGTGGATATTCGACAAATTTTGGCCATCAAATGGTTAGTGCAGTGTATTCAATGACACATAATGCAACCCTTCATCCAGCGTTAACAGCGTGTTAGAGGGAGTTTAGTTTTGGGAATACATGCCACTTAACTGAATATTATTGGCAAGCTGTGCAGTGAAAAACAAAATATTTCAAGCATCCCACATATGAAAATATTTACTTCCATTTCAATGGTATCCATGCGCCTGGTCCCACAACATGTATGTATTCTTTCTAAGATTACCGTAGGGGATGTGCAGACAGGCTCAGATTTCCCTATACTTCAACATGGCAATACCCGAAAAAAAGAAAAATTAATAGTATGGGGCAGTTTCTGGGCCAAAGTGACCCACTTCTTTTCTGAAATTAACAGAATATGAATACAAAAGTGGTGGGTTAATATATAGAGACAACAGCACAAACGCACTGGGAGGGTGGGGCAATTTTGCACCAGGCTGGGTGGACTGTTGCAGCCAGGACAATGCGTGCAATGAGCAACAATAAGAAAAAAAAAGTTTACATCGCTAAAATTCCAGCATGCCTCGAATTAGTGCAGTTTTGAAAGGCTTACTGGCTTCTGTGTATATCTATTCCAGCAATCATATTGATTTCTGCATTGATGCATGCGCGCCCGGTTGTCCTCCACATGTGTGCCTCCACAGTAAGATGTAAATGTGCAAAGGCCACAGGCGCATGTTCATAGTGCATACCAGCAGGACATTCCTTGGCTCGTTATTTCATTGTTGGCTAACAATGTGGCACATAAACCTTTGGTCACTTGCTATCTGCAGCCACTTAACATGATTCCTACTTCGAGCAAAGTTAGACTTCATTTATGCATTGGTTATTTGTAAAGCACCTATACAAAATGGTGTTTCAAGGCACCATAAAACAAAAGGGAGTGGGGACAGGAAAGAAAAAAACAATGACGGTCCTACTAGGCCTTGTGTCCTTTGGATCATGCAAGAGCAGTAACAAGAAGTGCAGGGAGGAGGGAGTGGGGGGTGTAGGTCGGGGTAGAAGGGAAAATGCTACCCTGGGATGGAGGTGCAGGGCAAGATGAGGTATACAAGCGCAGGGGGGAGAGGGCCAATGGGGCTACTCAAGTGCTAAAGGGTGGCCAGGTGGGCAAGTGCCAGGAGAAGCAGGGAGTGAATGTGCTCTCAAGCATTCCGGCAGCTCTTTCGCCACTAACATGTAACATTCCCCAATAGCCAGGATGATCCATCTGGATAGGGTCTGTTTTGTAACAGCTAAACCTAATTTAGGGCCTGTGTAGCTAATGAATAATTGGTCATCTTGACAAAATTTAACCATTCTTGATGTATACAAACAGCCCTTTTTGAGTCCAGCCCATGTAATCTTTCCTCCTCCTTTCCAGGACGAGGAGGTGAATAGAAAGTTGGGAAAATTATCTTTTGTGACATGTAGAAGTCAGAGACTACTCTAGGTAGAAAAGAAGGTTTCTCCCTGAGAACAACCTTGTCTTTATAAAGAACATATCTGGGGTTTTACAGGAAAGTGCATGCAACTCGCTTACCCTGCGGGTTGACATTTTAAGGATAAGTCTTAATGGGCATGTGTATATAGGCTCAAAAGGAATGCATGTTCGAAATGTTAACAGGTTAAGATCCCATAAATGGACTTTTAATGGAACTGGTGGAAATAAGCAAGACCCTTTAGACATTGAATAATCAGAGGGATTTTAAAATATGAATCTTCCTCAGAAGAGCACTTGAAAATAGATGGCGCTGCCAGATAACCTTTAATTGTTACAATCTGGAGCCCCATATTCGCCAAATGTAACAAAAAAGAACGCACCATAAGGTGCGTCACATAGAAAGGGATCGACATTCTTATCCCTGCACCAACTGCTGAACTAGTTCCAATGGCAGGGGTACAAAGATTTAGTTGCTGGCCTTCTGGCCGAAAGAAATATCTCCATCACGTCATCCGGGAGGCCCCAATCCTTGTATCTCAACCTCTTAGAAACCATGCGTGAAGGTGGAGAGTCTTGACCTCTGGATGGAGAACCCGACCCTCCTCTCACGAGAGAAGTTCCTCTCTTTGTGGAAGACACATTGGAGGGCAGATGGACATGTCCAGAAGGTCCAGGTACCACATCCTCCTGGCCCAATTCGGAGCAATTAGGATCATGGATTTCCCAAACTTTCTCAACCTCCTGATCACATGAGGAAGGACGAGGACTGGAGGAAACTCGTAAAGGAGTGGAAACTCCCAGTCCACTATTAACACGTCCCCTAGAGGTCTTCTTGGAGCAAATGTCCTGGAGAAAAATGGTTCATATTTCCGGTTGATATTGAAAGCAAATGGATCCACTTGCGGGGTTCATCAAAGGGTGAAGATCTCCAGAAGGACTTCCTGAGCCAACTCCCACTCGTGAGAGACTGCTCTGCCTGCTCAGAGCATCTGCCGCTGCATTCTCCTCTCCGGCCAGATGAACTGCTGAGAGTGAAATTCCCTGCTGAATTGCCCAGAACCAGAGCTGCATTGCCCCTCTGCACAACGGGAGTGACCCTACCCCCCCCTTTTTTGTTGAGGTAATGCATGGCCACTGTGTTGTCCGTCATGATCAGGACACACATCCCCCGCACAGATGGCAGAAAAGCCATCAGGGACAGCCTGATAGCCCTTAGCTCTAACAGGTTGATGTAGAGTTTGGACTCTGATGGAGACCAACAACTGCTGGCAGTAAAATCCTCGGCATGAGCTCCCCATCTTGAGAGGGAAGCGCCCATCACTACTGTCACCCCCGGCCAAGGCTGCCAAAATGGCTCCCCCTTTATCAGGTTCCCCTCGTTGGCCCACCACAGAAGATCCTGTGAGACCGTGAGTGGAACCTGAACAGGATCCGACATCTTGCCTGAGAACTGTGATCACTGCATCTTGAGGAACCAATGCAGGGATCTCATCCTCAACCTGGCCTCTGGCACCAGAAAAATGCAGGATACCATGAGGCCGAGCAACCTTAAGAATTTGAAAGCCGGGAGACGTTGGGCATGTTGAAACATGTCTACCATCTGCACAATGTGATGAGCCCTCACCTTGGGAGGCAAGCACTTCCCCAATGACATGCCCAACACAGCCCCAATGCACTGGAGCTGTTGGGAAGGTGTCAGATGCGACTTCTTGAAATTGAGTGAGAAGCCCAGCTTGTGGAGGGAGCGGCATTGTGAGATTAAGATGATCCCTCGCTTGCTCGGGAGAATGCGCACGGATCAGCTAGTCGTCCAGGTAGGGGTAGACGTTAATCCCCCCCTCGCCCCAGATACGCTGCCACCACCACCATCATCAGCTTGGTGAAGACACTCAGGCGGAGGTCAATCCGAATGACAGGACCCGAAAGTGCGAGTCGCCAACCGCAAACCTCAGGTACTTTGTGCTTTGGATGAATCGGCACATGAAAGTAAGCATCCTGTAGGTCCAGAGACACCAACGAATCCTGAAGTCGAAGGGCCTGGAGGACATGAGAAAGAGTGACCATCTTGAACTTGTCCTTCCTGAGAAGTTAGTTCAACCAATGCAAGTCCAGGGTGGGTCTCCCTTTCTTTGGAATAAAAAAATAAGGGGAATACCATCCCTTGTTCCCCTCCGCTACAGGCATCAGTTCTATAGCGCCTTTCTCCAGCAGGGCCAAGATTTCCTGCACAAGGAGCGGATCTGGAAGCGTCAAAGAGATTCCCTGGTGGTTTGTCGTGCGGCCGTTTTAGGAAGGGACCGCAGTAGCCGTGGGCTAATGTTTCCAGAACCCACACATCCGAAGTAATAGCTCGCCATTCTTCGAGATGCTGAGACAGTCTGCCCCCAACTGGCGAACAATAGAACAAGGCCTCATGACTGTTTTGGAGCGGCTGCGGCAGAGCCTGAAGGCAAAGAGGCAGCTGCATGAGCGGCTTAGGCACCCCTATTTCCCGGATCACCATGCGCACTCTTACGCTGAACCCTTTGACTGGCTACTCCTCTCGTCCTACCAAAGGAGGAGTAACGAAAATTAACGAAAAGAACCTCCCCTCCACTGCTGTCCCCTAGGACGAAAAGGCGGAGGTTGACGCACAGCTGCGCTCAAAGACTTATCCACAGCTTTTAAGGTCTGCAACCTCTCGAGGCTCTCGTCAGCCTTGCTGCCAAACAAATACACGCCATCAAAGGGCATGTTCAAAAGACGGGCTTGCACATCCAGAGCAAAACCAGACTTCCGGAACCATGCAAACCTGCGTACAACGGCGCCCGCAGCCATGGACCGGCTAACACCGTCGGCCGTGTCCAAACCCGACTGAAGGGATTCACACATGGCATCCTTGTCATCCTGCACTAGAGCAAGGAACCCATCCCTTTCTTCCCCTTTGGGAATATGCTCAGCCGCTAGAAAAACAATTCCACAGAGTGTGTGAAAATCTTGCTATGGCACAAATGGAGTTGGCTGACTTCAGCGCCATACTCACCATGGAAAACACCTTGCGTGCCCAACCATCGAAGCGTTTGTCGTCCCTAGCTGGAGGGATGGTACCGAAACTCTCGGGAGTGGGGTGAGAGGAGAGGCAGCTGGGGTCGTTACTGGAAGGGCAGTAGACTTGTTGTTAACTGCCGGAAGAGATTCCGAAGTCTGCCAAGAAGCCTCCACCCTTTTCTGCAATGTCAAATGAAAAGGTAACACCGAGTCAGAGGACGGACCTTGATCCAAAATGACCTTTAAGTCATCCTGAACAAAAGCTTCTGGAGGACTCGACCAACCAAGATACTCAGTGACCCTAGCCATCAGTCTCCTGTAGGACGACTCAGCATGAGCCCCAGGCTCAGATCTGCCAAAGTCCACCTCAGGAGAAGTGTCCAAGACACTAGCATCATGAAGAGATTACCGTAACTCTTCGAACTGACTGTCCCCGGAAAAGACAGGAGCCACATCAGGCTCAACAGGGTCAAATTGTAAATCTGACCTCTGCTCAGCCTCATAGATATCATCCAAAGGGAGAAAAAATGACTGCCTCTGGATAGAAGAGGGTCTGGGATCCTTAACAGGCCTCACAGACTTGGAAGTAGCCTTCCTTTGAGGATCCACAGTACCAGGGACCTCCATTGGCAAATTCTGCCCAAAAGGCCCAGGAAGAAGGTGTCGAGGGTACCGACTGCTTCGACAGCGCTGAGGGCTGGTGCGAAGGCAAAGCTTCGACATCCGTATCCGACGTACATGGCCCAGACGGAGTCGACATTAACCTTGAGCTCTTGCCAGATTACTGCGGTCTCGCGGGGACGAGGACCCAGACCTGGAAGCACGTCTCATGCGATCAGCCTGAACCTTGTTCGAACGGGACCTCGAAGGTCCCCGATGAGAATCGTACGAAGGATGCTAGCCCGAAGGTGCACGAGCCACAGACCGTTGCTTGCCGGCTTCTCCCAAAGGCGCAGACAGAACTGTGCCCTGGGATTGGAAAATCACCATCTGCTCCCTGAAGGCTGCCCATTCCTCCGGAGTCGAGGACTTAGTAAGCAAGCCACTTTCCTTGCAGCACCATCCTCCAAGCAGGCTGGGGAAGGCGACTGGTGACTGCGCTTCCTGGAATGCTGAGACGAGGACGATTGGCGGCCACCACTCTGGGACTGAGATCCCCGGGACTCCTTCCGACGTGGACAGTTGCCCCTCGAGTCGTCGGTGGACACCCCCTTAGCAATTTTACGAGACTTACTAGGTTTAGAACCCCTACCTACCTGAAGCTTCCCCTTACACTCCTTCAAGGCCTTAGCAGTCAGCGACTGGCATTTGGAACAGTCGTCGGTGTCATGACTCTCACCCAAACACCACAAACAAATGCGATGCAGGTCCGTAATCTACATTTTAGACTTGTAGTCACGGCAAGTCTTAAAGCCAGACCGCAGAGTCGGAGGGGGGTCGAACAAGAAGACATTCACAAGGATACATGAGGCGCACTGAGTCTCCGAAGCAAACACGTTTGCGGAAAAAACAGAACTGAGGCTACGGGCGCCGTGTGTCCTATTTATAACATCCGGTGACGTCGCCCTCGACGGAGGCCTTCGAGGGACATCGACCCGACGCCATCGATGCAGGACGTCCTCGGGCGGAAAAAGTTTCCAAAGTACACAGCTGTGGACATTACATGTCAAACATGTGGAATACGTTGGAGGACACAATCCATTCGAAAGGCCTTCAGTGCTAGTCCGATTGCCCTCAGCTCCAAAAAGGTTGATTTGTAGTTTGGTCTTCGATGGAGACCAGCGACCACTAATTGTCAGCTCATTGGCGTGGGCTCCCCACCGCGTGAGAGAGGCTTCCGTCACTACATTTCTATCCGGCCAAGACTGCCAAAAAGATTCTCCCTTGAGAATGTTGTCCTTGCAAGCCCACCACAGAAGGTCCTGAACGACTCTGCTTGGAACTTTCATGTGGTCTGACATTCTGCCTGAGAATTGGGACCATTGAGTCCTGAAAGCCCATTGCAGGGATCTCATTCTGAGACGAGCCTCTGGCCCCAGTAAAATGCAGGATGCCATGAAACAGAGCAATCTCAAACAATCAAAAGCCGGAAGATGTGGGGGACCATATGCAGAATTTGTAGAGCTCTCACCTCGGGTGGCAAGGCTTTCCCAGAGGAAGCATCCGGAACTGCTCCAGTAAATTGAAGTCTGAGATGGTATCATGTGGGACTTCTTGTAATTGAGAGAGAAGCCCAGTTTGTGGAGAGTGGCAGGTTACGCTGAGATGTTCCCGGGCTTGTTTGGGTGAACGGGGCCTGATCAGCCAATCGTCCAGGTAGGGGTAGATGTGAATTCCGTTCCCCCAGCACCTCCTGAGACTCGCTGCCACCACGGCCATTAACTTGGTGAAAACCCTCCGGGGGGAGGTCAGCCCGAATGGCAGAATTCGAAACTGATAATGAAAACTGCAAACCTCAGGTACTTTGTGCATGTGATGGATAGGCACAGGAAAGTAAGCATCCTAAAGGTCCAATGACACCATCCAGTCTTGGAGTTGGAAAGCCTGAAGGAGCGGATCCAGAACTTTCAAAGAGTTGTTCCCCGGTGGATGATCTGGAGGATTTTTATGAAAAGGAAGGCAGTCACTTTGGGCTACAGTCTCCGGTGCCCAAGCATCTTGAGGTAATGCCCCGCCATTCTTTCAGATGCTGAATAAGTCTGCCTCCCACAGAGGTCTTGCGAGACAAGGCCTCATAGTGGTTTACCGGCAGAGGGTAAAACTGCCACTGCTTGGGCTGGCTTAGCACCGCTCCCTCTTTCCACCACGAGGGAATCTTTTCTGACCTCTGACTGGCTTATCCTCTTCCAATTGAGGAGTAGAATAGAAATGACTTACCCCCTCCAAGGTGATGAAAATCCAGACTTCCTCATCCACGCAAATCTGCACAACATGTTGCTAGTTGCCATTGATCTGCTGATGCTGTCTGCAGTATCCAGACCGGACTGGAGGCATTCCCCCATTGCCTCTCTACCATCCTTGATGATAGCCAGGAAGCAGTCTTTCTACAGCTTCAGGCATGTGGTCAGATGCCATAGCTACGCAGTCCCACAGGGTAAAAAAATCTTGACAAGGTACAAGTTGCGTAAGTTGAGTTTAACGCCATACTACAAGCAGTAAATAATTTTCTCGCCCAAGCATCCTCTCTCTTATCCACATCAAAAGGGATAGAGGGGTATGCTGATTGGTTAGTAGATGTAGCAGCTTGACTCACCAAACTTTGTGTTGGATGTTTTGTTAAGTACTCTGGGTCACTGCTAGGTGGCCCATATTTCTTAGCAACATTTTTTACTTACTGTAGCCACAGTCTCTGGTGTCTCCCATTTGTTGAGAACATTTTTTGTAGTGCAATGTGAAGAGGCATCAAAATGTGATCTTTTTGGGGACCCTGATCCAACATATCTGTCCGGTCATCCTGCTCGAAAGAAGGAGTAGGCCTGCTCAAACCTAAAAACTATCACCTTGCTCATTAGCGTCCTATAGGAGGAGTCAGCATGGTCAGTAGGATCTGGTTGACCAAATTCCAGTTCAGATGGGGCATCTAAACCACCGGCTGATTGAAGGTTATCATACAAGCCTTTTAACCTGGTCTCTTCTGAAATGAATTTCTCTGGAACATTAGGGGTGCCATATTGTAAACCAAATGGTGGTGTTTTATCATCTGAAGGTTAATCTTCTTCATAGCTAGTGGTTAAAGACTTTTTTAAAAAACTGTATTTGGCAAGGGTTTGAAAACCTTTTCCTGGGTTACAGTTAACTGACAACCTAGAGGAAATTGTCGACAACGACTTCGGAGCCGATTTTGTCAGAGTCAACTTCGACATTGGCGTCAACAGTTCCGATACCGATGGGGCTAGCGTCTGCGTTGTTGATTTATGCTTTTTCGAAGGAACCCTTGATGGACTGGATTCCTGACTTGTCAAAGCCCTCAACGATTTCTTGTCAGATCGAGATTTTCCTCTATGCTGTTTCGGCTTATGTCACGGTTTTGAAGGTTTCGTCTTCGACTTCCCTTTGCCGTGTTGATGCATATCGACGGGGGCATGGCCTTTCTGCTTCTTCTTCGAGGGGGTCGGGCTGCATTCTCGAAGATTTTAAGCATTTCTTTACGAAACACATCCCATTTTGCTGGAGAGTCCGACTTAGTTGGACAGTTGATTACCTCGGCCAAGGAATCACTAGATGTCAAAAGGTGACCTGTGATGCCGTCTCTTGGGCTTCTTCAAAGACTAAGAATGGCGCAATCTACCTCTCGATCGAGCCCTTTCAGATCTTTTCCATCGAGGAGAATCGATCAACTCGATCAGTCTTTCTTTTTTGATCTCTTCGAAGGAGACTTTGAAGGCAACCTCCCCCTCCCCACTGCCAATTTACCTTTTACGCTCCCTCAGAGCCTTTTTGGTCATCGCCTGACAGGAGTTACAGTCAGAGGTACTGTAACTGGTACAAAGACACCACAGACGTATGCAGTGGGGGTCGGTGATCAACATCTTTGATCCAAAGCCTTGGCACTTCTTGAAGCCCATTTTAGGAGTTGATGGAGCCGACGGGGGAAGACATTTTCATTGATCGAAAATAGCAGATGAATTTCACTGAAGAAAGGATGCGCGCCACAATTCTTCAAAACATTACCTCGGAAAACGGAACTGAAGCCAAGGGGCGCTGTGTGCGCTATTTATACTGATGATGACGTCGACAGTCTAACAGAAGCCCTCGAGGGAAATCTACTCGACGAGATGGCACACAGTGTCCCCTGTCACAACATTTTTTGCTGAAGCTGCTAAACCTGGAAGGATAATTATCATAAGATGAGGAATACGTGGGAGGACACAATCCATTTAAAAGTGTACTTTAGGATCTCTGGAATCACTGCTTACTGTGAACTTGAATGGGATGTGGGCGGAATTCAGCATACAGCTCTTGAAAAGCCACCATGATCTATTTTTGTGAGCAGTCCTCAGATCGCACACAAGGATATCGGACTGTCAGATACACAAAGCTATAGTGGCCTTTAGGCATTAAGCCCAAATACTAAAACCAATTTTATTTGAAGAACAACCCAAATGAAGTGTAGTCCTTTCACCATACAACCCTTGCTACATGGCTTCTCCCTTACCTCCATCTTAATTCTCTTCAGACACGAACTGGCAAGCAAAGTTTCAACACCATCTGGCAAGTAGAGGACGCGAACATCTTTGCATCTGGCAAAAGCAATTAAGCAATGTAGTGAAATACAAAGTTGGCATGCAAGTGTGTCCCGTTAGTACACAGTGGCAAGAATAAAAGAGTGAATGAAATTTTAAAATAAATTATAAAATTATAAAGCTTGGGTTGGCAGCCCTTAGAATACAAGATCACAAACACCCTGCAAGCACTCTGGTTCCTGGTGGCATACAGAGAAAATTACCAAGCATTGGCAAAGCCAAAGGTTATGGCTTTGGCAATTTTATGCCTAAAATATAAAATGCTATAAACAATATATGCCTAGGTCGTACACACCCAGTAATAACTTTAAAATGCCCAAAAATGTCTGCAAGTTAGTGTTTGCAGACACTACATGAGCAATGGGAATAGTAAATGGACTTCAATGCATGGAAGTAGTTTTACAAACTATTTAACATGGCAATTATTGTATTTTAATGTCTGCTTATGGACATTTAGTCTGTGTGTGGTAGATGTATTTACAAGACTTAAGGAGAAAGGACAAAAATAATTGGACTCAACAGGTCAAGCAAAAATACAAAAAAGTTTCCTAAAAAACACAAGATTTAACCTATTGCAATGTGCTACTGTTCCATAGAAACATCTGGTTGCTGGACATATGCCCATCTGTGACAAACACTGAAAGCTCTGAAAGACTCATGCAATGGGTGTTCACACATTTGCATGCCAGACAATGCTAGGGTATGCGCAAGAGTGCGAGTTAGAGAAAACGAATACGTGCAGGCACGCGTGCACACAAGAGAATGCTAGGGTCTGGGGGCACAGATGCATGCCAAAGAATACTAGGATGTGAGGTCAAACCAGAGAACAATGGAAATTTGACTAACTTTTTAACCACATAATAAACTATGGAAAGTGGGTAGTCAGGGAATGGCAGGTGGTAGAGAAACAAATCTGAGGAGTAGAATGAGGCCAGGCAGTATCTATTTAGAATGCAGTATAACTTTGAGAGATGATGTCCTCCTGCATGATTTCTGAGCATCAGGCAAGGTATACTTTGCAGATGAGACCCAGAGAGATCAAAAAAGGAGGCGGGTGACATAGCCCATAAGCATCCAAGCTTTGAAGAGAAGGTTAAGGAACCCTCAAAAAAGGCTTAAGTGTCAATCAGTTTACTGTGGGGAGTAATAAGATTAGGCATCATGGCAACCTTTTGCAGAAAAACACAAATTACCTGTTTATGCTAGTGGAGCAGGTTTTCTTTAAATTAAATAAAAAACCTAGCTTCTGTATGTTACAAGACATTTAGAAAGTGCTTGGTCAATACAAGTGGCTCCCTGCTGCTTGGTCTTAAAATGGGCTAGTAAATCCAAAGTAAGTTTTGATGTATAAATTATACAGGTGTTTTTAGTAGTCAAATTTCAAATGGGCCGAGTCTTACAGAGTAAAAGTTGAATCAAAAGTGAGGCCCCATTTGAACAACATATCGGTGGGCATCTCATTTTGAACTATTGTGACAGGGATACATTAATAGATGGGGAGTTTGGATTCTTGTATTTTGTGTATTCTTTTCAAATCTTGTTTCACTTAAATCATCTGCAAATATCAATACGTGTTGATCATGCATTGTGCAATTTTAATTATATATTTTATGGCCATGCTTGTCCTTCATGTTGTAGCACTGAGGAAGACCTGTTAAAGGGTCGAAACACATGTTGGCTGTCCAGTAAAGCTATCATATTTCTGAAATCATTGGTCTATACATTGTGTCAATGTGACTGTAATCATCATGTACTGAATGTTGAGAGGTGTGGTACAATTAGTCAGATTATCACAATCTTATAGAAGACCAAGTCAGGTCACCTATGCCGGAAGAAAACATGAACACGTTCCTGATCCAGAAGGC
Organism: Ambystoma mexicanum; assembly: GCF_040938575.1. Taxonomy (NCBI): domain Eukaryota; kingdom Metazoa; phylum Chordata; class Amphibia; order Caudata; family Ambystomatidae; genus Ambystoma; species Ambystoma mexicanum. The sequence goes on from NC_090925.1 coordinate 386,164,699, forward strand.
ACAAATTATGTTAACAAACCAAAAAGGACTACATTTCCCTTAATCCCCCTTCGCCAGCAGGAAAAGCCAGAACAGAGTAACAAAACCAGCTCACAGATTCGATCTCAGGAAGATAATAGGGAATACTGGTTTAACACAAGTGTTTTACACACCGAAAGGCAGTCTTGGGGAACGTGCTGCCTTTTCCCCCCCATTTCAAATTCACAGGGGCAGCAGGAAGCCCAGTCCTCACCTATACAGTTAATTGATGCACACAGCACCACTTCCTTCCCACACTAACATGAACACTGGGGAGGAAAGCATTCAGACCAGGAAGACCATCCATCACCTGTAGCTGCAGCCTCCATTAACAGGAAAGGATACTAGCACTGCACCAGACAAAAGGAGCAAGGTGTTTTCCAAATTCCGACCCTACAGGAGTAATGCTTATTACTTTCCCTGAAGCTACTTGACATAGGGGATCACCCAAAGCGAAACTCCAAGAATAGAAACTCCCCAGCCCGAGACGGGAGCAAACCAGCAGCTTTATCCCACCCAACAACAAACACAGACTAAAGTGGGATCCAAGACAGCAGCTTCCCCATCCAAATACTTGCCTTGCCACAAACTCAGATCTACAAAGCATCCTTGCCATGCAGCATGTCCAGATTGGGCAAATGAATGTGCCTCATCTTGAGCTTTGCTAATTAGTAAGGCAAAAACACAGGACGCCCTAAGACCCAGGAGTCTTTGAAACCACCATGCAGTCATGTGGGTGGAATTTAGAAAGAGGGCCCAGGCTAAAAAAAGATCTCTTCACCATTCCTCCATCACGGGAACGATGGCCCGGATTGTGTTCCACCGAAAACCAATGAAAATCACGTCTTGTGTGACCCTCATATAAGACTTTCTTCAAATCACTGATAATAGGGTAATAGAAGGACAAAGTAAGGTGTGGCCAGAAGTGGCTCTGTGAACAATTGGATTTCAGGAGTGAATTGTCCGGGCATGGGTAAATGACTCCTGCAGCCTTATAGAAAGGCTGGTTTGGCCTGCCATCATTTTGTAAAGACTGGATACTGGAAGTGATCCTTCCAAATTGAGAAACTAAGATATTTTTTCGGTGCAGTGGCCATATTGGAATATGGAGATATGCATCTTGAAGATGCACAGAGCCAGTCGTCCTTTTGAAGATAAAAGCAGATCTGTGCCATAGTGACCATCTTGAATCTCTCCTGGGGGAGGTGAAGAGTGAAATCTGACAGATCTAAGATACTGCACAGGCCAGCCTGGTTGTTCTTGGGCACTGTGAACCGGCAGGTTCAACCCTTGCACATTACCGCTGGAAGAACTCTATTGCCTTAATGGATAGGAGTTTTTAATTTCCTAGCAGAATGCAGGAGATTCTGCATGAGCCAAAGGGGAACTTAATGGACAAATCAGAGGTAACGGAAGGAGATAGCATGAGCAGGCCACTGAAAGGACCCATGGATTTTTTTTAATGGTCCTCCAATCCCCCAGATGTAGAGAAAGGCATCCCCCAACTGCAGTTCAGTGAAACCATTCCCAACCATCACTTAAAAGTTTCATAGATGAAGAGGACGCAGCTCCTGATGAAGATGCAGATGAGTGGGAGTAAAAGAAAAATCTGTCTCTGCTGTTTCGGCGAAGGATGCTGTCTGGTTACCCGGTTTTACAGTCTGGAAAACCACGAAATCCAGGCAGGATCTAGAACGAAAATCCAACCTTTGCAGATAGGAAGACTTAGAGGAAGGGTGTTTGTAAGGAGCGAGAGCGATTCCGCTGTTAAAGTGCTTGCCTTTGTTTTGATCAATTAGTCATTGGTAAAACTGCGGAAACAGTTCTTTGCCCTTGAAAGGAAGGTTTAGAACCTTCCAATGGTGAATTTGGTTGCATGAAGCCAAGCGTCTATGCCAATCATGAGGCTTCTTGCAGACATGCCAAAACGATGGGCTGATTCCAACAAGTCTTGGGCCAGAACCCGGGCGCCTGACAATCCTGGCTTGAAATAGTCCAGTTTATCCAGAGTGATGTACTGTTCGAATTCGGAATGTTGTTTCCACAGTTTTAAATTTTCGGCAGCTAGAACAGCCTTGGTGTTAACCTGCCTATGCTGGATCACCGATTTTGAAGATGAGGATTTATAATATAGAGTAGCAGTGGCCACAACTGTTGAAGGGTGAGGACACATGGTCAAGGAAATCACTTTAAAAGATCGAAGCTTAGTCAAGATGGTTCCTTAGCCTTTTTTGAGGGATACTCACTAACACTAGTATTAACGGACTTTGGCTGGCCCGCCAACGGTTTTGTACCCTTGGTGTGGCCAGTACTTTGCTTAGCCCGTTTTAGGGTAACCTGGGATGTTACTCTGGTTGTTTTAGCCCCCAGAATGGGATACTTGGCCTTGCTGGTGGAAGACTTAGCCCCTTTACGGGAACATCGAGGGTGTCCCCGGTACCTTTAGCCCCAAGAAGCGGAACCTCGGAGGAGCCTCCGGTATCCAGCTTAAGTCCCCAAATGGGGACCTCAGGGCGAACCCCGGTGGCGCTAGAGTCACCACCCCTCCGTGCACCAGACTAGCCCAGGAAGGCTCCACCTGCGTGTGGTTCTGTGAAATTTAAGGTACTTACCGGACGGCTTCTTATCCTCTATGATTTCTCTCAGATGTACCAGAGGAACGCAGAGAAAAATGTCCTCCCACCTGGCAAGTCTTCTCTCAAGTGCCCGGAACGAGATCGAATCTCCGAAACATGAGTTCCAGCAACATTCGGTACCTACTAGGTCGACAAAATGCTGAGGGGTCTGCCGCCGTGTATTGACGCCCACAGGGGACACAACGCCAAGCCCTTTTGCTCCAGTATAGGCAGAGGAAATGAAGAGGACTGCAGGAACCATTCATTGAAGGATAAAAGAAGCAGGGAGAAAAAAATGCCTCGGAGGGGCGGCACGTGTCTGATCAACCGTGAGGAGAAAAGGACTGAAGGGCAATGCAGTGCAAAAACTGGCCTTGTGCTGACCCTCATGTATAAATACAAAAATTACGACTTTTTTTGGTGCTGCCAAAAAAGTGCTACGGTCCAGTCCTAATGGATGGAATATCCCATAAGTATGTAGGAAAGGGGGCAGGACTTAGGAGTAAGGTGTCTGGTAACAGTTCGATTTTTGCTTCTTTTTTGGGGGCTCACTGTGTGCAGAGCATATCTTTTGGATATTGTATCATGCATTTCAATTAAAGGCACCATCCTGGACATGGTTTCCCCAAAACTTTGCATCCACTATTCTGTGCGTCAAGGAGTAGCTTCTGAGTCGTTCTAACTATGTATATGGGTTGTCTCATGCGTCAGCCTCGATGTCAGCCCCTTCCTAAAATTTCTCTTCAGTGTCTAAGACTACTAGGGTTTTCTGCTTCATCACTAAAGCGAGTATTGTGTCTTTAGGCGCTATTGCTCGTAAAAGCAACAGCAGTTGAGGATGGTCTCTAACTACCGCAGAGACAGTATGCTTTCCGCCCAATGCCACGACAGTGATTTAATCAACGCTGTGTCCAGAGGGATTGGATGAAAATAAGGGAATCGTGAACCAGCGACCGGGAAACAGGCCCCACTACAGAAGGAGCATCGGGATGCATGCCTCTGCGATAAGTGGGCGTGATGCAGTCGCCTAGGCAACTGCCAATACGGACGCCAGGGGGAAGCACCAGGACAGGATGATGGACCATGACTGTCAGTGCCGGGGTTTAGAGCCATATGCGTCGATCCAGTCTCCCTCACGTTAATCTTCGGTTTAAAATTAAGTCAGGCTTGGCTGCGGTCCTGTGGTAGACCGCTATTACACACTTTTTGGGTCTCTCTAGCTAAATTTCAAAGTACATCTGGAACAACATTTAAAAGCTGTATTTTCCATGTGGGCCTCGGGGTATCAAGATGCCCTAGAGAAAAAACTGTAAAGGGCCAGACATTCTCTAGGACTCTACGAGTATTAAAAACAAATCTGTGACCCCCCCCCCACTCCCTTCTCCACTATATGCCTCATTGTAGTCGAGGCGCTCTCTCGTCCAACAGTGCATCAGTGTCGAAACTGGCAACCACGCGTCTAAGGGCGTTGCAATGTTTCTCTCCGCTGTAAAGTCTTGTTGCCAACCAATGGCGGAAAAAACAATCCAAGGACATAGACACGAGGGATCATGGGTACCTCGACACGTAAAATACGGATATTGTCACAAACGCCACCATAAACACCCTACTTTCTTACTTCGAAAAAACCAAGTGTTATACTCTCAGCCTACCACTAGATGGCTGACTATGCAAAGCATGTGAAGTATGCAGTGTGTGGAAAGGGGGCAAGGTAAATGGGGTGGCATGTGGCTTACCCTCCTCCCCAACAAAAGAAGTTTAAAAGCTTAACAAATAGAACCTTTGACAGCACCCTCTTTCTACATCAGTCGCCGCAGTGAATGTTTTAATTGGAGGGATGTAAATATTTCCTGCAAATATGCTAGATCGACTGAGGATAGCAAAGCAAAGACCTCCCACCAGAGATTCTCTTTTCATAATAATACATTCAAATGGTGCATTATACAGCACATTTTGTGAAAACCCAAGTAAATATCCATAAGGTTTGTGAATTGGCTATCAAGGGTAACTCCAATCCAAAAAAGCAATAGATGCAAGCCATTAACGGTGTAAAAGAATTTCCCAATGCATTTTCACGATGCATTTTCCCACAATATAAAAACATGTTCATGCTGGCTGCACCAATATATGCCTGTATTCCCATGCAAGAACATACTCATGTGTGTTTTGCATGTAATGCCAGTAATGTGGTTATAAGAAAACATGTCCACACTGGTTCTGCCACTATAAGCCACACACTCATGTGTTTTCCCATTAAAAATGCCATGCCACAATGTCGAAAGTGGCTTCACTAAAATGACAGTCTAGCCATGTAATAACAATTAATCTGCTTCCTTTATAATAGATGCCCAGGAATGAAAACATGTCATGCTACAGTAAGAAATGGCTGGCTAGACTGGTTGCCCTAAAAGTCAAGTCTTGCGACGTAATAGCCAATTTACATTTATTTTACTGCCCATCTATGATCGATGGCCAGTAATAAATGTTGTTGCTGCTACCAGCCCTCAACCCCATCAATCCTCCACCACCACACCACCACAATCAGCTCCCTAGAGCGTGCATGCACACACGCAGAGACAAGCACAGAGACACACACACTCTGTGGTAGGTCAGAAGTTATTTAAATTAAAGAAAGAAGGCCTATCTGCCCGTAATAGTATGGTGTTTGACCTACCTAACACAAAACTAACCAAACTAGGGTGCTTGTCATCAGTGACATTGTCCAAAGTAATAGTCTGTCCTCCGTCCCAAACTACCCCTTTCTGTCCCAACTACTATCCAAAAAGGCTCAAAAGAGAAAGGAGTCCAGGGGAATTGCCCCTTTTTCTGGACAGGCTTCTACAGCCTCAACCAAACTCTCTTGTGATCGCTTCTGCCGATATTTTGAATATGTTAGTTTAGTTCTTCCAAGGGGCTCTTGTCTCTCTGGGGTTTCCCCCTTTCCATCGTTGGGACAGGTTGTGGTTTCAATGACCAGAGACTCTGGGCTTTCCATTCTTCCAATTCTAGCAATGTCTCTATGTTGTTTCCACACTTCTGCTATGCCTGGGGTCCTCCCCTGGCCCGCTCCTGCAGTTTCATAAATAGTCCTTGTTATACAGACGAGTGTGAGCATTTTGCTGGTTGTGTTCCCTAGACTACCAACCTTTACTTATATTGGGGCGAGTAAGATTGGTCTCTTGGTATTCTGTTAGCTTCTCGCCCCTCTCCCCACCTAGGTCTCCTGCTGCTCCCGTTACCTCTCTTGTACCCGGCTGGCATCCCTGGTTCTTCTCACGGGGGTCAGGTTTGTCCGACTGACAACCTGCACGGGCTTCTTTTTTCTTCTTCAGCTTGCGGCTCCACAGAGTCCGTCCGGGTATGGTTGCCCGTCCGGTTACGGTCTCAGCGTCGTTAGAGGACCACATGGTACACCCTCTCTGGATCACGCCACCACCTCCAGGTCTTCTTCCGGCACCCAAGTCAAGCTCCAGTTTCCCCGGTGCTTCTTTCTTCTCCAGGTCCTGAGCATCTGTCCGAGAACAGACTGCTCCTCGTCCTACTACTGCTTTCTCTGCCCAGATTCAAACTTCCCGGGCTCTGAAGATGAAAAAGTCTTTCATTGGTCCTTTCTTGGTTTTATGAGAAAGCTTTGTGCCCTCCCCAGTATAAGCACACAGTCCTTTGTTTCATCCCAGGTTTTAAATGTTATGCCTCATTCTATCTCCTTCATCTCAGTGTGTTTGGCTGAAAACCACTGATGACTCTTCATGGTTCTCTTGATCTTTTCTTCACAGTATGAGTGCTAGCTGAAGGTTGGTTCTAATAAAGTTACTCACCGTAGTGACCACCTTACTCCTAGTCCATAGTCCCCTTTCCTCCATACTTATGAGGCATTCCGTCCTGTGGGACGGGACCGGAGCACTTTTGTAAAAAGCATAACATTTTTCAAAAATGTGTCGTCCTCTTTTTACGTGGGGTACTGCACATGGCCGTAACCCCTCACCCCCTTAGCTACGCCCAGCGCATCACCCATCAGTCCTTTTCTATCGCCAGGCCTGAGAACTTTAAGCAATAACAGAGGAAACTTATTAGAGGGAACGGCGGGCGGGCATACAGAGGAAAGGGGACTATGGACTAGGAGTAAGTTAGTGACTACGGTGAGTAACCGTATTATACTCCTATGTCCCGCCCCCTTTCCTCCATACTTATGGGAGATTCCCCAAGCAGTCCTCACAGGAATTACGGGTGGATGTAAACTCCTTATCGAAACAGATTCCTAAGCATAGCTTGACCAAACTGAGCATCAGCCCTGGCGCTCAGATCCAGACAGTAATGTTTACAAAAAGCCGATGGGGAGGCCCACGAAGCCCAAACTCCCTTAGGGGCCCGAAGACACTGAACGATATACGCCTCAGAAATACAGGCCGCAATCTATCGAGAGATGGTTGCTTTCGAGGCCGGCTTTCCCTGCGGATTTCCGAAGGTCACAAAAAGCTGCGAAGAATTCCTAAGCTCCGATGTTCTGTCCAGATAAAACGTAAGGGCTCTTCTGATGGCCAGGCAATGCAGAACCCTTTCGGCCTCTGAGGCCGGGTCTGGAAAGAAGACATGCAATTAAATTGAAAATACTGATTCAAATGAAAATCAGAGACCACCTTCCGCAGCACAACTTTATACTTATGAAAAGTAAAGAATGGATGCTCTACCGACAAGGCCGAAAGCTCACTTACACGCCTTGCCGAAGTCACAGCAATCAAAAAAGGACACTTTCCACAAAGGGTACTTAAAATCGACGGTAGCCATGGGCTCAAAAGGCTTATGACACAAGGCCATAAGGACCACATTCAGATCCTACCTTGGATGTGGGTTGCGAACAGGAGGGTAAAGATGTAATAGGCCCGCAAAGGGTCTTAATGACCGGATTCGTCAGTGAAAAAGAGCACTGGTCAGTGCACAAGTAAGCAGCAATAAGTCCTGCAAGACAAGACATGAATGCCCTAGTATGCAAGATTTGAGACAAAGGATAGGACTATGTCGATAGTAGCCTCCCTGGGGTCCAGCTGCCTAGCTAAACACCAGTAGCACACTGTAACCATTTACTGCTATACTGAGATCTTGTTGAAGGTTTCCTGGCCGCCTGAATAATGCGCATGCTATCCGTGGACATATTGAAACATTCTAAAGATCTGAACACAGACACCTGGCCACCAAACTGAACAATTGCTGAGTTCAATGGTGAAGATCGGGAATCAACGGAAGCTTGAGCAGCGGACACACAGATGCTGAAGCTCCAAAAACCAAAACCTGGCCGGCCACCAAGGGGCTATGAACAGGAGAGAGAAATTCACTGTGTTCCTTAGCTTGCTAAGCGCCTGATGGATCAGAGGAAGGGGTGGAAAAGCGTAGGCTCTCATGTTGTGCCATGGAATTTCAAGATAATCTCCCAGAGAGGAGGCTCCTAGCCCATTCCTGGCGGCATACAGAGGATGCTTCCTGTTTGTCGATGTCGCAAAGAGGTTCACTTCTGGAGTGCCCCAACATTGAAAAATATCCAAGAGGATCTCTGTTCAGTTCCCAATCTAGCTGACCACTGCTCGTCGGCTGAGGGCATCTGCAGTGACACTGGCCCGGGATATGAACTGCTACCAGCCAGATACCATGTTGAATGGCCCATTCCCAAATCTGAATGGCAAGATCAATAAGAGGAGGAGACCTGGTACCCCCCATTGTTGATATAGAACCTGGACACCACATTGTCCATGCAGACACGGACCACCTTGTTGACAATGCCTGGTTTGAACCCTTCAGCACCATGAATATCGCCAGGAGCTCCATATAATTTATGTGAAGCTGTCTTCGCTGTGGCGACCCATGATCAAAAACCTGGAGATGATCCAACATCGCACCCCAACCCAGAATAGAGGAATCCGTCGTGACAGAATAGTGGGCAAGGGTCCTGGAAAGGAGCACCCACCGACAGATTGCTGAGAAACGACCACCACAAGAGGTCCGTCCTCATGAAAGGTGGAACCAGTATCATTTTGGAATCTGGATCCACTGCTTGAAGCCAGGAGCTCCGAAGAGCCATGTGCGTCCACCTCATCTTGAGACGAGCAAGAGGAAGAGCCAGCACGCACAAAGCCATGAGGCCCAGAAGCCTCTGGAACCACCAGGCTGACATGCTCTCCGACTGCATAAACACCTGACACGTGGCCAACAGATCCGCAATTCTGTCCCCAGACAGGTACACTCTGCAATCGATTGTGTTCCAACGAAAACCCAGGAAAATCAAGTCCTGAGAGACCGTCATGGAGGATTTCCGCCAGTTCACGGACAGCCCAAGGTGGAACAGGAGCTGGAGGAGAGACTGAAGGTTGCTGGAGGCTTTCAGTGGACAAGGACTGCGCAGCAGCCAATCGTCCAAATACGGATAAACATGGATACCCTGTAGTCGAAGATAAGCTGCAGTGACAGACATCTTCCTAAAGACACGCGGTGACGAGCTGAGACGAGAGCAGACAAAACTGGAAATGCTCCCCCCTATGGAAAACCGCAGGTATTTGCGATGCGGACTCCAAATGCGGATTATGCATATATGCATCCGGAAGGTCCACCACGCTGAGCCAATAGTCCTTCTGTAAAGAGGACTTTATCTGACCGGGCGTGATCATCTTCAATTTCTCTTGGGGAAGAGAAAGGTTGAACTGGGCAAGGTCTAGGATGGTGCGCAGGCCAGCCTGGTTGGGTTTGGGCACCGTGAACAGACTGGAGTAGAAGCCCTCCCCTCGTTGCCCCAGGGGAACGGGTTCCATCGTTTTGAGATCCAGAAGCTTCGGGACTTCAGCTCTGGGGGAGGGCGTCTCCGACTGTTGGAAGGGAGGATAGATGGATGGGGAACGGGCAAGCGGAAGCCCGCCCGAGCAATGGACAAGACCCACCGATCCTCGATGATGGTCTGCCACGCCTCCATTGAAACAATGCGCCCTCCCGCCGGGGTCTCGCGCGAGTGCCGAAAAACATCATTTAGCAGACTTCTCGGCAGAGAGACCACTTGATCCTGCAGAGGACAGAGTAAAATCGGCCTCGCAGTGGTTTCCGACAGAGTTCCCAGATGGAGGATCAACCCTGCATGTCCTCCGATCCAGAAACCCTCGAAACCCAGAGGAGGATCGAGGCCGAGATGGCATTCTTTGAGCTTTAAACGGTGGCTTCAGCAGCACAGACAGGGACTTGGCTGTTTGAGTGCTGGCTTTAGTTTTAGTCAGCTCCACATCCGATGAAGAATGGAACAGTTCTTTGCCGTCAAAAGGCAGGTCCAGAACCTTATCCAGGACCTCCTTAGAGAACTTCGTAGCATGAAGCCAAGCCTGACAAGAGGTGTCAACACAAAGCATGAGGCCCCGAGGTGTCAACATGAGCCGCGGCCTCGAGCATATCCTGCGCCAGAACTCTGGTATCTGACAAGCCACCCTTAAAATCACCCAGCTTGTCCGCAGGAATGAACTCCTCAAATTCGGGTAGACTTTTCCACATTTTCATATTTGCCGCCGGTAAAATGAGCTCTGCATTCGCCTGGCGCAACTGCAGTGCCGAATTAGCGAAGATCTTCCTCCCCAAGAAGTGAGGCAACTTGTCCCCCTTGGCCAGAACCCGAGATGCCGCTGTAGAAGACACAGAGGTCGGTCTGCATTGTAATGTGGCAGCTACCACCACTGTGGAGGAAGGGAGCGGGCAAGACGCTAAGGCTACCTCTTCCAAAGTGTGAAGCCTATAACACGCGTCAATCCTCTTGTTAACATGAAGTACAGAGCGTGGACTATCCCAGACCTTGCGGACCTCGGACAAAACGTACCTCTGGAGGAACAAACCGGTACGCTCCTGAGGAGACAAGGCAATCTCTGCATAAAGCACCCCTTATTAGGGAGCAGGTGCCTCAGGTACACTTACATCCAGAAAAGACAATTCCAGAACCCAGTCATGGAACGCTCTAACAGAGCGGGGCTGGTCCTCGCTATCCTGATCCCCTTGCGTGTCATCCAACACGTCCAGATCGACCTGTGTCACATCTGACTCTGCCGAAGACTTGTCTACTGGAGACAAGGGAGGCAGGGTGGAAGGGCTGGAGGTAGGCCAATCGGTAGAGGTGGAACAGCTGCCGGGACAACCAGTGGTACTGCTGGAAGTGTCGGCACAGGAGCAGACGCTGGAGGGCAGATTTCCCTAAAAAGATCTCTGAAATACTCCTTCATGGGGTCAGAGTGCATGAGCCTTTGAATTTTTCTGAAAAAAACGCATTCTCCGCTGAAGGCTTAGGCATTGGAGTGGGGAGAGGCCGCTCATGAGCGGAGTAATTCCAGGGCCGTAAGGGAGGGGGCTGCCAAGAAGGGCCTCCTCCAGAAGTATCAACATGGATCAAAGGAGCAGATGCAGCAGGCAGCGAGATCGTGTGCGGTAATGGCCTCTGAGCATTCCAGTTAAAAACTGGACAAAACGGATTCACACTAGGCAGTCGATATTCACCTGAAAACCCGCTCCCAGGACCCGACACCGATGGTGTAGGTGTAAGGGAGAAATCCAAATGTCCTCCGTAGTTCGCACAGGAAGGCCGCCATTTTGTCAGGAGCATTGCATCACATGTGAGAGTGAGGCAGGGGTCTCCACTGACGGGTCAGGGGCTTTGACTTTAGCCTTGCCACAAGAAACCTTGGCAGAGGTGATACTGTGTGGCCTAGGATGTTACTGAGACATACTATTAGCCAAATTAGCCTCTAGAAGAGGAACCTCGGAAGAGCCGGTAACAGAGGAATTACGGTCAGCAACCTCACCCTGACTCCCCTTAACAGAACCGGTATCACCACAAAGACGGGAGCGTTGAGGAATCCACTTCACAGACAAGACCTTGACAGGTCTCTCAGTTCGGCCGGTCACCTTAGCCTCAGAAAGAGGAACCTCGGAACAGAGTCGGGTAACAGCTCCCTCACGAGGGGCCTCCAACCTTGGTTCGGTACAGAAAGCCTCTTCAGAGGCCCCAGGGCAAGCCCCGGTGTCTGTATGCGAAGCTCCAGACAAGGAGACCTCAAAGCAAGCGCCGGTACCCACCGCCTCAGTAGAACTGGGACGTCGATTAGCACCCACAGGAGGGGCCTCAGATTGTAATCCGGTGTTGGTAGGCCCCTTACGGAAGCCTTTGGAGAAAACGCTGGTATCTTTTTTAGGCCTGGAAGGCACCTCAGAGGGAGCACCCGGGAATAGAGTTTATGAAGCACTTCCCGGACCGAGAAGAACCCGGAAAGGAGTCCCCCCGGTCGGGTTGGCCTAAAAACTAAAGAACTTACCGGGCGTTTCTTCTTTTCGTCGATGAAATGCTGAAAATGCAGAGGAGTGCGCTGAAACACCTCCTCCCACTGCTCCAGACGACGAAGTGCCCGGACCGAGAGGGAATCGCAGTAAAAACAAGTCCCACCGATGAGCTGGACCCAAACACTCTAAACAAAGAGGATGGGGATCCGCCCTAGCGAAGCGTCGCTCGCAGGAAGAACAAGGAGGAAATGCTAAATGAACCAGCACAGACTGACTATGTGGCTGCCAAACCGGAGCAGGAGAGCAGGACACTGGAAGGAAAAAAATCTCCCAAAGATGCAATTGCGTCCAGCCCCGACCGTGCAGAGAAAAGGACTGATGGCCGATGTGCTGGGCGGCGCTAAGAAGGGCGGGGTTGGGGCACGTGCGGTACCCTGCGTAAAAAGAGAATGACACATTTTTGTAAAATGTTATGCTTTTTACAAAGGTTCTCCGGTCCTGTCCCACAGGATGGAATGTCCCATAAGTATGAAGGAAAGGGGACGGGACGTACGATTATTGGCAATATTGCGGTAGCAAATGGTGACTGGTTTGAAGGGAAGGTTTTGGTTTTTTGATGTTCCGATTATCTCCTCAGAAGAGGCTATAGGGAGTTCCTGGACAGAATGAAAGTCCCTATACCCAAGAAGGGAGTCTCTTCCTGTGAGGTACTTCTTTCCGCCACCCCTACGGGGAATGCTGTGTAGTGGACTCACCTCCATAGCTTCACAGGGAAGGGGATCCCCTCTGGGGAGAAGTGACAAGATACCATGAATCGTCACAACACACACTTACTTGCTTCTTCATACAAAGCAGTCACATACTCATTTACACCTGCACACAAACATAATAACCAATTGATTTAACAAAATGCTTACATGTATCTGGTCTGGCCTCTGCTTCCTCCATGAAAGCCTACGGCTCCCACACAGCACAAACCGGAGGCCCAGAGTGTGCGTGTGTGTGTGTGTTTTCACACATACAAAAGTGCAGTTCTCCAGCTTGCATCACCACTGGGCCAGGCAAGGCTGGGGGAAACAAAACGACCTGCAGCTTTTGTTGGGATGCATGTTCAGCTCCTGGGATGTACGTTCAGCTCCCATGCCCTCCCAAACGATTTAGGCTATGGAAAATATACTAATGGAAATATACTAATGCACAAGAAAGTGAACATGTCTGGATGCAGGTAGGTGGAACGTGTGAAGTGGCAATAACAAATACAGCTGCTTTGTAGCAGCCATGAGCAGATTTGTAGACCCAGGTAGAGGGCACGAGTGATATTGAAGTACAGTAGCTGAAAGATAATGTACGAGGATGTAAACGTAGGCCCTGGTCCCAGACGAAGGAAATACTGAAGCACCGCCATAGTTGCAGTAAAGCCTAGCATGATGCAGGCCCTGCCGAGAGTAGAATAGTGCGGTAATTAGTTTTGAATCACCTTCGCATCTCACGTCCCAGCAGTGAAACCGAAAACAGAGGCCATCACAAATGTAATTCTATCAAGATATGGGCCTGCAAAACCAGAAAGGAATGTGAATGGCAGAGCAAGGGTAGGGCTGCGCCTGTCCCGAAGGAAAAACTCATGGGAGCCAGGGTAAAGCTCTTGAGCTGCGAAAAGGTCTGGCTTCGATTAAGAGCATTAGCACCCACCAGAATAATGGCCATCTCGTTTGAAATGCCGGACGTCCATGAACAAGAACACCTAAATTCACCAGAACTCAGCTGATTAGTGTGGTCCTCAAGAGGCACAGGAGCAGCTCTGGGGAGGGGCAGCTGATAAGCGGGGGGGGGTATAGAGTGAAGCATCCCATAATTTGTGGTATGAAGAGCAAGAGGTGAAGGCAACAAATGAAGTCGCACGACAGGGGGGCATGGTGGGGGCGCCCATATGTCTGGTATCAAGTGAAGCGCTCCTTTATTGTCAAGGGCCAATTTGACCTCGGAGGTATCCACTGAGCTCATAACGACCAAGTGCACACCATGTAACTAGGCTCTTGGGGAGATTAACATTCTAAGGGGGCTGGCAATCAAGAAGCGGAAACCCAAGGTGACGGAGTAGTAGACCACGTGTTAGAGGGTTGGGACAGATTGTGATGTGCCCAATGGACTCCTAGTATGAATATAGGTGGTAGCCAATGAGGATGGAGGATAAACACTGTCAGCAGTGACCATGTCTTTCCTTAAATCGTTGCGATTGCTTTGAACTAACAAAGCTCCGTGGCAGTTGGGTTCTACAGAAAATTGCACAGGCATAGTTTTTTATTCCTTGCAATGATGTAAAACTCAATATGGAATGCCTACCATTTAATGATTTGCACTTAGAAAAATATTTCCACTGGGAAAATCTTGCAGACTATATACAGTGGACGCTGCCAACATGAATCAAAACTTGGTTTAGTGCAATTAATGAGTTATATGCATTATGAAATGAGTTTAGCCCAAATGCATAACGACAAAACCATGAAATGCCTGGTGGTGATGCACCGGAGGCCAATGTTGTGTCTTTCTTATCCTGCATTTCCTTTAACACATGTAAATGATCAGCAGTTACAATAAAAACTATTCCAGAGACTTAACTGAGTTAACACCTCCCAAGGGTTTGCAAGTGAGGCCAGGAGGTATTCCCTACAGCTTTCAGACTGTTAATTCACATTAATTAACCCTCAGGCTGTTCATTAATGTGTGTTGGGAATAGAACCTGTAAACTCAGATGAGCTCAGATGAGCTCCCAGAAGACTACGATCAACAGCACTTTGAAAACAATGACAGAGTTCGGTCTCTTTGAAGGCAAAGAAAAGCGTCACAAAACAAATTTTAAAGACCAACCTATCCAGCGTGCTAGGGAATATGAAGTTAAGATCTGACAAAAAAGGACACTGGTGTGGCCAAGCTAAAAGCAGACTGCCTAATGTCTTAATGGTTTGTTTTCCAAACAAAATATTCTAGCAACAAAGAAGTCTTAGTGGCACTCACTAAACTAAAGTGCCACGATTACTACCTTAGAAGCCTTCTAATGTCAGATCAGTAGTATTTACTGAACTGCAACCCATCAATAAGGTGGGATCTGTACCATTCTGCTTAAGCGGTTTGAGGTTATTTTATTTATTTTAGCGCTGGCCCTTCCCAGAGGGTTTCTGAGCACCTTAGTGTGCGAAAGGTCAAGAAGTAACAAGTGAAACAAAAGTTATGCAAAGTTATTATAGGACATGGTAGGAAGTTTTGGATACACAAGTGATGGCTGGGGAGTTGGGAAGGCTGAATTAGATTTGGGGAAATGGGTATATTTTTAGGCTTTTTCGGAAAGCGGCAAAGGAGGGTGAGATGTGTATATGAAGTGGTATGGTTTTCCAGGCACTGGGTGCAAACTGTGTGAATGCAAACTAACATGCAGACAAAAACAAGCAATGTGGAATCAAAGATGGTTTTGGCAAGCATGGCTGTGTTTGTATGGGTGATGCTTTTTAGTAGGTTGTGAAGGATAGAAGGGTTTTGAAACGGATGGCTTTGATTACAAAGCAAAGTGCTTTGAAGGCAATTCTCCGAGGTATGAGGAGCCACTGTAGTTCAGAGAGATCTAGGGTGGCATATTGATAGGTCGATTGCGAATGAGTCTTGCTGCTGCAATCTGTATGGCTTTCCGGGGGGGTTGGGGGGTTGGATTGGTAGCAAGGGTGTTAATGGGGAGTCGAGTAACAACAGCGTTTCCAGATCCAGACTACAGCTTGGCCAGAATAAGAACTTGTACTGCTGTGCAGAGTCGTCATGGGAAAGGATGTCTTATCTACCATAGAAATAAGTAATTGCATTTTTTTACGCAGTTAGGTGGTTTGTGAAGGAAAAGTGGGGGATCGATCGTGAAGCCAATGGATTTGCAAGGTGTGGCGAGGGATCGGGGTTGTCTGTGAGTTCTTGGATTCAACGGGCAAAGTCAGGTTTGCATCTGGGGAAAGGGGGAACCAATGAGGAGGTATTAAGTTAGGTATTAAGGTATTACGTTTTAGATTGTTAGAGTAAGTGGGTAAGTAAACTTTTGAGGGTGTCAAGTTGAGGTGATGGGATTTGGAAGTATATTTGTGCGTTATCAGCCTATTGGGCGGAAGTGGATGCTGTGTTTGCTAAAGGTCTGTCCAAGGAATTCTACATACCGGTTGAAGAGGAGGAGTGGAGTTGAAAGAGGTCTGTGCGGAAGGAGGTGAACCAGTTGAGAACTATGACAGAGTTTTTCATCTGATTGGACAGGATGTTTTAGTGTGGTCAATCGCGTTGAAGGCAGCAGATAGATCGAGCAGTACATTGACTCTGTGCCTTGGTCAGTAATGTTGTGGAGGTCATGAAGGCTTTGTTTGAAGTGTGTAGTCTCTTCTCTGTGCGAGAGCTACAAATTTAGCAAGGTAACCCAAATCAACCGTGGGACAGAGGGAGGGAAGGAAGAGGCGGCTGGACACTCAGGTGAGTCCTACTTTGAAAAATAATTTTTTTAAATAATGGGTTAAAATGTGTTGAACACATCTTTTGTAAAAAAAAAAATAAATAAAAATAAGTAACTCACCATAGTGACTATTTTACTACTAGTCCATAGTCCCCTTTGCTCCATACGTTTGGGACATTTCGTTCATCGGGATGGGACAGAAGCACTTTTGAAGCATCAAAAATAACTTTTTGTTCTTTATTATTATGCAGTGCAACCGCACATGACCATAGGCCCACCTTTCTGAGCTCTGCCCCACGCATCGCCCTTCAGTCCTTATCAATCACCAAAGTTGAAGGACCATTAGCAAAATAGATGAAACTTTTTATTTTAGGAGGGGTCGGCGAGCGGGCATATGGAGGAAAGGGGACTATCGACTAGGAGTAAGGGAGTCACTACGGTGAGTAACTTATGCTCCTACGTCCCGTCTCCTTTCCTCCATACGTTTGGGAGATTCCCAAGCACTGAAAAGAAACGGAAGGATGGAAATTTCCCTTAATGGAACAGGTTCTTAAGAACTGTCTGGCCGAACTGGGTATCAGCCCGGGAGCTCCGGTCAAGACAATACTGGCTACGAAAAGCAGAGGGAGAAACCCGCGTAGCAGTCTTGGCGATCGACTCCCAAGGAAAATATTTCGGGTTGGCAACAGCAGCCGCTTTGCCACAGACCAAATGGGCATGACTTGAATTGTGTAAGCCTCTGAGATACATGAATTGATCCATCGTGCGATGGATGCTTTTGAAACGGTTTCCCTTTTGGGTCCCCGCAAGTCACAAAGTTGTGAGGAGCTTCTAAGTTTGCTTGTTCTGTCAAGGTAAAACTTCAGTGCTCTTCTGAAATTCAGGTTATGTAGAACCGCTTCTGCATCCAAGACCGGGTTTGGACAGAAAATCGGTAGGGATATCGACCGATTTATGTGGAACTTCCAGACAATCTTTGGAAGGAAAGAAGGCGGAGTGCAAAGTACAACCGTATCCTTGTGGAAAGTCAAGAACAGATGTTCGACGGAGCGCTTGAAGCTCACTTATTCTTCTCGCAGATGTTCTTGCAATCAAGAAAGCATTTTTCATGAGAGAAACCTGAGCTCAGCAGTGGCCATTGGTTCAAATGGCTTGTGACCTAAGGCGGCAAGGAACACGTTCATATCCCATTTCGGGTGAGAAGGCCTGACCAGCGGAAAGAGGTTAAAACCACCTGTGGAATACCTCTTGATTACTGGATTTGCCAGAGAAAAAGAGCATCAATCTTTAGAAAGATAAGCTGCAATTGACGACAGATATTTTCTGCATGATAAGACATGAATACCAGAGGGCGCAAGGTATGATATGAAAGACAAGACACAGACACTAGAAGCTTGTCGAGGATCAAGCTGTTTAGCAAGACACCAATGACAAAAACTAAGCCATTTACTTTTGTACTACGCTCTCGTGGAAAGCGTATGAGCCGCCTGGAGTATACTATTCTCTGAAAGGTTAACTGCGCTAAGGACCTTAACTCAGGCACCAGGCTGCCAAATTGAAGGATTGTGGGGAGGGGTGTCACACCTGGTTAATGCTCTGCTGCAGGAGATTGGGGATCTGCAGCAACTTGATCGAGTTGCATATTGATAGGTGCTGAAGCTCTGAAAACCAGAACCTGGCTGGCCACCAAGGAGCTATGAACAGTAGAGTGCAGCTGGAGGTACTCCTGAGCTTCCAGAGAGACTGATGAATCAACAGCAGAGGAGGAAAGGCATAAGCCTTCATGTTGTCCCACTGATCTGAAGCGCATCCCCCAAGGAAGATGCTCCGAGACCGTCCTTGGAAGTATAGAGTGGTAGTTTCCTGTTGGGTTTCAGTCGCAAAAAGGTCCACCATTGGAGAACCCCATTTCCGGAAAAGCTTAAGAACATCACTGTTCATTTCCCACTCGTAATTCGCCAAAGAATGGTGACTCAGGGAATCTGCTGCAACATTGATCTGACCCAGAATGTGCACGCCCTGTAGCCAGACATTGTGCTGGACAGCCCAATTCCAAATCTGGATAGCTAGATCCACTAGAGGTGTCCTGGTGCCCCCTTGTTTGTTGATTTAGAACATAGCTACTGAATTGTCTGTGCGTGATTTTGAATTGGGGCGTCCACAGATCATAGACCTCGAGAAGACCCATGTCGCTCTCCACACTAAGAGGGAGGAGTCCTTTGTAACCGTAAACTGTGGTAAGGGCTCCTGGAAGGAGTTTCCCACTGGAAGGTTGTTGGGGGATGCCCACCATTGAAGATCCGTCGTCATGGAAGATGGGATTGGAATCATTTTGGAGCCTGGTCCAAAGCTTGGGACGAGCAGCTCCGCAGCGCGAGCTGTGAGCATCTCATCTTCAGTCTTGCAAGAGGAAGGCCTAGAACAGAGTAAGCCGTCAGGCTTAGGAGTCCTGGAATCACCATGCTGACCTATGGGAAGAGTTCAGGAAAAGAAGGCACGTGGTTGATAAGGTTCAAGTTACTTACCTGTAAATATTGTTCACCAGCATGGGTCTGGCATGGATTCCCATGCTCATGAATATTCCCAGTCATCAGGCTGGGAATTCTCTGTAAAAGAAAAAACACCACTTAAAAATCTATTCCTCCACTAAACCAATCACTGTCCTCTAGGTCATACTGCCCCCATCCAATGACAGTCCTCTCTCTAAGCCCCTCGGGTAGCCATCTTCAGATTTGGTAAGCATGTAATGTGGCAGTATGAGCAAGAAGAATCGCAGATGGGACGGAGGGAGGGTTCGCATGTAAATCCATGCCAGACCCATGGTGGAGAACAATAGTTACAGTAAGTAACTTAAACCTTCTCAAGCATGGGGTCTGGCATGGATTCACATGCTCATGAAAAACGAATACATAGCAGTACAACATTACACAACCACAGGAGGCAAGGCTCGACAGAAGCAATTAATTATTACTTCCGGAACAGTCATCTCAAGCACACCGGTTGTGTAGCAGTGCTTGGCCGACGACTCTGGACGCCTCCCTGGAATCCCTGTCAACGCAGCAGAACTACGTGAAGGTGTGCGTGGACATCCACATAGCAGCCCTGTAGATGTCCACCAGGAGCATACCTGACAGGAACGCCATTGTCGCAGCGATCACTCTGGTTGAGTGGGCTCTTGGATGGCCGGCCAGTGGTCTGTTTGCAACCAATGACAGTGTGTGATGCAGCCAGACAGCCACCTTGAAATGGAAGCCTTGGATAAGGCCTTCCCATGGTTCAAAGGACTAAAGTTCACAAACAGTTGTGAGGTCTTCCGAAAACTCTTTGTGCGTGTCACGTAGAACTTCAGGGCACGAACGAGCAACGTCCAAAGAATGCAAGGCCCTTTCCGCCAGCAACAAATGTTTCGGGAGGAAAATAGGTAACATCAAAGGCTTGTTGAAGGGGAATTCCGACGGAACCTTCGGCATGAAAGAGGGGTGCGTACGCAGTACCACCTGCGATTCGTGGAAAGTCAGGTTTGCAGGCCAAGGCCTGGATCTCACCTACCCTTCTGGCAGAGTTGATGGCCACAAGCAAAGCCATTTTCCATGAGAGAAACGAGAAAGGCCTGATGCATTGGCTCAACGGGGTCCCCCATGAGCCTTGTCAGAACCACGTTGAGTTCCCACGCCGAGGCAGGAGCCTTTTCCGGCGGGAAATATCAAAAAAGTACTTCCTTGATGAGTCGGTAGGACCAAGGTGAAGATCTTCCTGGAGACCTGGTGTAGCGTGAGATAGCCGCCAGATGTACTTTGATAGAGTTATGCGCCAGTCTGGCCTTGGCCAAGGATAGCAAGTAAGGTAATCCGAGACCGGCACCATGAAGCATAACGCTTCCACTTGTGGCCGTAGCACTTCAAAGCAGACGACGCCCTGGCCTTGGCGTGAACCTCCCTGCAGTCTGCAAGCAACTCATATCCTCCAAACTCTAGGGCTGCAGGAGTGAAGCCCTCGTGTTCAGCGATCCTGGGTCGTGATGAAGGATTACACCTCCTTCTCTGGTCAGAAGATCCAGAGCCACTGGCGGCTTGACTGGAGGCAACGCCGACAGGTTAAGGTCCAGACACCAAATCTGCCTCGGCCACGCCGGGGCGACGAGTATCATTTTGCATGGACACTGTCCGAGTGTGTTGACTCGTAGCAGGAGAGGGACTGCGTACAGGAACAGCCCTTACCACAGGAAGGAGAAAGCATCCCCCACGCACCTCGGCTGGTGGAATCTGCAGACAAAAATGAAGCACTAAGTTCACCGCCGCAAATGTATTGATCTGGGGCCCTGCCCCATTTGACAAATCGGCGGTCCACCTGATCTTGACAAAGCTCCCAGACGTGGCAGGAGCGCAGTTCCTTGCTGAGGGAGTTTGCAATGGTGTTCTTGACTCCCACCTGGTGGAGAGGGGCGAGGAACATCCCTTGTCCAATTGCCCAGCGCCACAAGCCCTGCACTTCTTTGGAGCTTCCCGATGTAGAACATGGTGGTGGTGTTGTCCGTGAAGATCCTCGCCACCTTGCCTTCAGAAACTGTAGGAAAGACTTGAGGACCCAGAACACTGCCGTAGTTCCAGGTTGTTGATATGAAGATCCTTCTCCTCCGGCAGCCACAAGCCTCTGGCATGTAGACGTCCGGTGTGCAAACCCAGGCCTCTGTGGTGACTGTCTCCTGGTATTGGGGATTTGGGGGGGGATTTTAAATCCTATGCCTTGGGAGATGTTGGAGCAGACGCCCCACCATTCTATCGCCCGACAGAATTCGTCGTTGCGACATATCTTGTCCATGAAACTTCTGGATGCCTGTATCCAGCGGGCGTCATGGAATTCCTGTAGGGGTTGCATTTGCAACCAGCAGAGTCTGACGAGGTATATGCAGAACGAGATCAAGCCCAGTAACGACTTGATGGCCCGCACAGTGTCCGTCTTAGTCAATGACAGCCGTTGCAACTTTCCTTGAATGGCTGCTATCCTCTCCTCCGAGGGAGACTCCAGACAAGACATTGCATGGAGCCTGGCGCCTAAGCACAGCACGTTCTGAGGACTTTGGAAAGTTGACGGTGAATCCCAGATCCGTCAGTAGATCTGTGTGCTCGTAGGCCAGCTACTGCAAGCGGGTGCGAATCAGCCAGCCGTCCAGGTATGGGTATATATGTATGTCCTGTAGATGTAGATGGGCCGCCACTGGTGCCAGACATTTCGTGAACACTATGGGCCGATTTCAAGCTGAAAGGTAGAGCCATGAACTGGTAGTGCTGTCCCTGCACCGCGAAACATAGAAACATTCAATGTTTCTTGTGAATGGGAACGTAGAAGTAGGCGTCCTCCAGGTCCAACGACATCAAGTATCCTTTTTCCAGGTGGCCAAACACGTGTTGCAACATGACCAGCCTGAACTTTTGGGACTTTATTTGTTCACATGTCATAGGTCTAGGATGGGCCTGCAGCCCCCAGTCTTCTTTCTGACCAGAAAGTATCTGGAATAGACTCAGGAGCCCCTACAAGCTGTGGCACCCCTTTTTGCAGCATGGCTCGTACCTCTTCGAGGAGCTGAGGGATGTGCTGCTCCTGTCGGGTAACCGGAAATATCTGCATACACCTGCTTTGAAACTCCAGGGTGTCATCTTGGGCGAGAGCGTCCAGCACCCATATGTCCGTGATATTTCTCCACTTGCTGATGAATCCCCCGGCCTCACACCAGGGTGCACAAGTTTTAAGCAAAATTATATGCAGTACCCTTTGGGAACACCACACACAATTAAGACTACAAGTGACAGTACAAATTCACCTTTGGTACAAGCCTGTACTACACAGTAAAGTGGTAGCGATGGCTGAGCAGCCAGACCTATCTCAAGAGTAAGTGAGCAGTATCAAATAGTTACACAAAGGACAGCAATTACTATGATTCAGGCAAACACTAACTCAAGGTTTTCAAGTAAAAGAAAATACATTTATTTTACTCTTCAGTTGTATAACATTACACTATTACAAGCAGTTTAAAAATCACACTCTTAATACACTACACCACTTCCCTTAAATCCCAGACAAGTTAAGCTCACAAAATGCAGTGGGAGCAAAATGGCCCTCAAGCAATTTAAAAGGGAGGGAAAGACAAAGTTAATAGGAATTGAACCACACCAGCAGGTAAGTACTCAGGGCAATAGAGCAAGAGGAACTACAGTGATAGAATCAGGTAGAAAAGTCTTAGGCCAAAGTCAATAGGATTTGCTCAAGATCACGCGGTTCAGGGTAGTTCGCAGTAAGGTTTGTGCCTCGGATTTCGGACGAGGTTGGGTGGTAGAAAAGTTAGTTCAAAGAGAAGAGAAGGACAAGCCCTCGGATTGGAGAAAGATTTCACACACTTTCTCCGCGGCTGAACGAAACGAGCAACTGGGTTTGCACAGTACCTTAAACAGAGTGGAAGCTGAGGTGGACGTTCCTTGTAGTTCCAGCAGGCTCACGGTTCCTGAAGCGACTGTCAGACTGACACGAAGTAGGAAGACTGGAGGGTCCTGCACTACCCAGGGAAGAAACCAACAGCAAAGCAACAAATGAAAGGTGCGCTCCTTAAAACCCAAGCAGGGTCCGACCTTCCTGGCTATCCAGCCTATTGTAGCTCTGTACAGCGAATTCGACCAGAGGAGGGGTCCTGGCTTGCAGTTTGGGCCAACTGGTCGGTCCCACCAGCTCAAGGAAAGAAGTTTTCTGGAGGATCTTCTTTGTCGGCGGATTCTGACGATTCGGACCTGTAGCAGGGCTTCACTGGGCGGTTCAATCGTTAAAAGGGTACTCTTCCATCAGCTCCTCGTTGGTTCTTTTGTTCCAGTGGCGACTCTGCCTTTCCAGTCACGGAGACCTGCTTTTCCTCCTTTCATACAGTCTGGCTGTCAATCACACAGCAGGGTGGCTGCCCTGGCAAGGACAGTCCCCTTAGCCAATCAAACACAAGTGCGACTTGGGTTCTCCACCAAAGACCCCTCCCTCACATCCTGCCTACTCAGACTTTCAGGCGCCTTAAGGAGGGCTTCTGTGCAGATGCCCGCAAAAAGACTGCCAACAAAGGAATCAACCCCGGTTTGGCGCACAGAGAAGAGCATGAGAAAGACTAACAAAAAGAAATGGCAAATAAACCCAGCCGGAGCCAAATTAAAATGTATTTGGTCAAGCGGGTTTATGTTCAAAGCTAATATGATAGCCTAAAACAATACCATGGTTATATAAGATAACCGCGGTAGAAAAGTTAGGGTAGTTACCACTGCCACCAGCCAAGTCTTGATGTAAAGGGAGCGAAACAGTGCTCCAAGAGGAACAGACAAAAAGGGATAAGAATGAACCCTTTCCAATATTCCATGTAAGATGGGGTGTACTGGGTCTGTAGTTTAAAGAGACTACATAAAGTTAATGGCAACTTTACATGTTTCTGGGAGACAGTAGTCAGTCCCAGAAAAATGGGAGTCCATGGGAAGTCTAAAAGACAACCCTGTGTCACTGCACTGAAGGTGCTGTGTAAAACTCACAAAATGGTGCTCATGGAGTAGGTGAGGCTCCAGAGCCCAAGATCACACAAATGGTAAAAAAAAACACAGCAAAACACATTTAAGAGTGTGAAAAAGGCTCACACTCTTACCAGGTGAAAAAGATAAATACTAGAAATCCAGCAAAGCTGCTGAGGGATTCATTAGGTAAGGGAAATTAGCCATTTATGAGAATTCTCCATAACAACGAGTGAGGGCCTGACGTCCCGGTCAGTTCAGGCTTGCTTCGGCACCAGCGTCCTGCCCAGCGGGCGACAGCGACGCTGTCCTCCGCTACCATAGGCCAGGGTGTGGCCTCTGCAGGCTTACTGCGTTGAGGATCTGGAAAGCCGTCGGTATGACGTGGAGAAACCTTTTGAAGACATGCTCGAGTTTACCCTGGAGGATCGAAAAGATGAGCGATGCTGCTGGAGATTGCCCAGGAAACAGGCTGTATCCGTTTTGATGGCCTGGAGGGACTTGTTAGGCAGAAACCTGTGCAGTTCCCTTAGGGACCACTGCAAAAGGCTTAGGACTACAGGTGTTGGCAGTAAACCCAATTGGTAGCAGTCTGTACCACCCAGATTTACCTGGTAGCTGTGGCTGAGCAGCCAGACTTCTCTCAAGAAGAGTTAGAGAGTATATAGAGTATACAAGATAGGTACCAAAATACAGTAGCACAAGCAAACACGAACCAGAGCTTTGGTATCAAAGTATATAATTATTTATTTAAAGACACACTTATATAAACACTCCAGCACTATTATTGTAAGCAAGTTCAAAACACAGTCACTATTATTATATATACATCCCTTATTCGACAAGTCTTAGTTAACACCACTTATTTTCAGACAGAGGTGAGCGCTTAACTAAAGATGGCACTCCAATAAGTTATCAAAAGAAGGGCGGGAAAAGGCAGAAATTAGGAAAGCACACAACACTAATACTTAAGAAGCACCCAGCAAGGCAGGAAAGTCAAAGTCTACTTGTGAGCAAAAAGTTCAGAGGCCAGGCTCCCTCTTAGAGAGAGTTGAACACCAATGCGCCCAAGATCACATAGTTAAGAGGCTTGAAAAGTCTTGCAGAGTTCAAAAAGGAATTAGTTCAGCTCAGAAAAGTTCAGTTAGCCAGCCTAGGGCCAGCCCAGGTGGCAAGTCGAGGATTTAGTAGTCACCCCGTACAGACCGTTGCAAGGGAGGCTAGACGGGTACAGTACCTTTAAGATGGAGAGGATCCTCCAGCGGGGGCAGCTGTTGATGGCAGCAGCTGCAAGTCGCAGCGTTGTCCAGAGGAAGAGAAGATCTCGACGTGGAGGAAAGCTGAAGGTCGTTGCACTGCCAGGGAAGAAACCAGCCACGGAGTTCTCTGGTTAAAAGGTACTATCCTTTTATTCACGGTAGTGGTAAATCGTGGTATCCCGGTTGCCGGGGTGCTTGGCACAGGCAAGGCAGCCACGAGATGATCCGGGAAGGCGAAAAGGCGGGCAAACTGGTTATCCCCACCAGTCAAAGGAAGAAGACTCCTCGGAATGTAGATCTCCTTTGTCGTCGGGAAAAGTGGTGAGACGGTTCAGCAGGGCTCCACCGGTGGTGTCATCGTTGCAGGTCGGCTCAGCTTCTCCCTCTTCGGATTCTTTGGTCCTGTGGCGACTTCTGAAGTTCCAGTCCCCAAAGCCCTGCTTTTATGCAGAAACCCCCCCATTCATCAGTCCTAGCTGTCACTCAAACATGCTAAGGCCAATCACACAAGAGTGCAACTTGAGTTGCCGAGGCAATTCAGTCCAGGGTGCCTAAACCCCCCCTCCCACACATCCTGTACACCCAGACAGAGTGGCACCACTTTTGGAGGCTTCTGTGGAGAAGTCCACCAAAAAGTGGAACAAAGGACTCGACTTGGGTTGGAGTTTCAGAGGCGAATACAAACGCCATTTTAAAACCGAGTTCTGGCAAAAAGACCCAACCAGGGAATAAATATTAAATAAATAACCCAGCGTTATCTTTAACATTGCACCAAAAAGTGGTGCGTTTACAATGAATGGGAAAATCCCATAGAAAATATTCCGGTGGAATATTTCGTGTGGTAACCACTGCCACCAGCCAGAAACTCGACGAGGGGGGACTGCACAGTCCCCCCTCGAAAAACAGACACAGTGGCAATCCAATTACCCCTACCAGTACTTCACGGAGCCTTCATCCAACCTTGGCGACGAAGGCATACACCGTTCCCCATGTGCCGGACCCCCGTGTTGGTGACGTCCAATGCCATTGTGATAGCGTGATCCAGGCAAGGTAAGTGGCGTCGGAAGATCTCCACCTTATTGTTGGGAAGGAACTTCAGAATCGTCCCCGGCCTGTACCAAAGCTCCCTGACGCACTTGGCCAGGATCACCAGTACGTTGGCCGGCTTGATCGGGGACAGTGCAGTTTAAATCGCCTTCTTTCCAATGGCATCCATCCTTTTCCCCCCTTGCTGTCCGGAGGAACCAAAAACCACGAGGATGGGTTGGCCGACAAATTCCCTGCGGCTGCCGATACCACCGAATCTGGTGATGGCTACGATCTCAGGCACATGGGTGCCGAGTCCGGCACCCTATATTTCTTCTCCATCCTATACTGCTTGTTTCTCCAAAACAGTCTAGAAAGGGCATTGCCACGATAGTCTTCCTCTTGGCCTTGCACCTTTGATACAAGAAGCCCTCCTTCTTGGTTTCCAAGGCACCAGCTGGAAAACTTCAGAGGCCCTGGCGATCATGGAGTGGAATGATACCACCTCATCCAGTGAGGACACCCTGTGCGGAGCATCCACATGTGGCGATTCACCATCTGCTGCGATGATGTCTTAGTCATCATCCATCGTTGTGGCCTTAACTGTTCCTGTACCCGTGTCTGGGTCTGCTGGGGGAAAAGTGACCAAACGTGGAGGAGGTTGAAACTGAGGGCATCGGATGAGGCTTCCTCTGCTTCGCTGGAGGCTGAACAGGGACCTGGGGGGACTATAGGTACTGGAGCCAGAGTCATTCTCATCAGGATCTCCTACACCAAGATGGATAGAGTCGACAGAATAGCCCCGTCTGAGAAGGCAGAACAGGAAAACTAGGCCCTGCACCGCCGTCATCCTCCTCTTCAACGTCCTTGAAACCGTTTGTAAGGACTCAACTTCGTCGTCCATGGACCAGACTGTTGGGAAAGATTTCCATTTATGGGTCATTTTCCCTCCAGTTGTAAACCCCCAACTTTTTGCTGTTGTCTGACCATCCTAGCCTGATTTTGCCAGTGGAGCCCAGCCTCCTGCTGTACTCCACTGGGCTTTTGCTAATTTTGTTATGGAGAAAATGATGTGCCCTTCAGACTAAGTACTGGGAGACTTTGTTTCCCTTAGTCTTTTACTTTGGTGCCATTTCTTAGCAACATTTTATAGGTGTACAAAGTACCCTGCAGTACAGTGTGCTGGGGTCCCTTTTTCATTTTAAGGCCCTAGACCCCGTCAAAGGATTTTTGGTGAATGTACAAGTGTGTCCAGGACAGAGCTGGTGGTTAACAGTTACATTTAAAGCATTTTTGACTATTTTCTATGGTCCAACCCGCGTTTGGCACAGGACAGTGGTCAGTGTTTAAAATGGCCATGCAGCAAGGTCCATTGTTCTGTCCATTAGCCATTTTGTCCCTTTGCCTTCCCTAGGTGGAACAGACCCAGGAAATTCCTTATTTGGTCATGCAGACCCCAGTGCAAACCGGAGCTTTCGCAGGCTTCTTCATGCCTTGTGTGGGTGCGCCCAGGATGTGGGCTGGAGCTGTCTAGTTCCAATACACATCCTGGGTGCCAGGATGTCTGGTGTGCTGGGAAATTATAAGTTACTCACCGTAGTGACTAACTTTAGTCCCCTTTCCTCCATACTGCATGGGCGTCCCTTCCAAGGGACGGGAGACGGAACCTTTTTCACCACAAAAAACCATCCATTTAAATTTAAAGGCACGCGGCCCTAGGAGTATGCGCTGCCCTGACCTCCGCCATCCGGTGCCACACCTCAGTCCCCATAGACACGTCAACAATAGATTAACATTGCCTAATGACAGCAGATTTATCAGGGGGAGGAAGGTGGGAAGTATGGAGGAAAGGGGACTAACCACCTGTCCAAAGGCCGCGTCTGATCTAGACCTGGCGTCCAAACAGTAGTGCTTGCAGAAAGCCAAAAGGATGGGCACCTGCCAGGGGACATGCCGATGGCAAGAGATTGCTGTTGCCTTGGCTCTGATCGCGTGGGCGTGCATGTTGGCCAGAAGTGGCTTATGCTGTCCCTCATAAGCTTCTTCGATGGCCGATAGCATCCAACGGTCTGTGGAGGCCGGATACCCCGGTCTTGAACCGCCGAAGGTGACAAAAAGCGTGTCCGACTTGCGGAAGCCCTTGGTCCTGTCTAAGTAGAATATCAGGGCATGTCTGACATCCAGGCAGTGCAGAACTCTCCATGCTTCGTCCTTGGGCTAAGCAAAAAACATAGGCACTATTTCTTTGCTCAGATGGAATGTGGGAGGCACTTTCGGTAGGAATGTTGGGTGTGTCCGAAGGACTACCTTATCCTTGGGAAAAGTAGTGTATGGCTCTGAGGTGACCAGCGCCTGGATTTCACCGATTATCCGAGCTGAGGTGAGGCCGACTAACAAGGCAGTCTTAAAGCCCCATGTCTGCAGACGCCATTGGTTCGAATGGTTTGTGCTCCAGGACACCGAAAACTATGTTGAGGTCCCACACAGGGTGCAGTCTCTTGATGGGCGGGCAGAGCCTGGCGAGTCCCGTCAGATGTTTGACGATCGGGTTCGAAGAGGAAAAGGTCTACTCCTCCGAGTTTCTGTAAGCCCCAATGTATGCCAGGTTGGTGCGGCAAGTGTCCATCTGCACGCCTGAATGGGCGAGGTGGGCCGAGAAGGAGAATAGGTCATCCAGGGTACAAGCCAGGGGGCTGATACCCTTTGATTCCCAGTGGCAGAACCAGGTCCACTTTCTCTTATACTGGCCCTGGTAGCGTTGCTCCTGGCGCCCTGAATGATCTCTAGATTAGCATGCGAAAGGCTGAGGTGACCTAGCATGACCTGTTCAGGAACCACACTGCAAGGATTAGTTTCTGTGGAGCGGGGTGAATGACCATGCCCCATCCCCACCCCTGCTGCACCAGAAGATGTGCTGGGCCCCTGCCAGGACGCGAAGAGCTGGCATTTCCTGTTGTCCCAGGAGGCAAAGGGGTCCACCTGGGGATGTCCCCATTCGTAGAAGATCTCCTGCAGTACTAGGTCATTCAACTGTCAATCTTAGTTGTCCGCTGAGTCTGCCTGCCTCCAGGTTGGATTCCCCTGGCCGATGGAAAGACATGAGGTAGATGTTGTTCTCCAGGGCCCACTCCCATATGTTGACTACCAAGGGGGGCGAGGGGAGATCTGGTACCCCCTGCTTGTTGACATAGAACATGCTGGTTGAGTTGTCTGTCTGAATGAGGACGACCTTGCCCTCGATAACCGGATGAAGGCTCTGAGCGCCAGCCAGATGGCCTTAAGTTCCGGCCAATTGATGTGGAACTAATGCTCCTGACGGGTCCAGGTGCCATGGACGCAGTGGTTGTCCAGGGTGCCCCCCCACAGCCCTCGAGAGAGGAGTCCGTGGTGATGGTGACCAGTGGGATAGGTTGTCGGAAACGCTTGCCAGTCCGCAGGTTGCAGTCCCTGGACGACCATGAGAGGTCCGGGTGGAGCGACGGAGGAACTTTGATCATCTCTGACTGAGAACCTCGCTCCTGGTTTAAAGATGCAAAAGTTCAACTGTATCCTCCTCACCCGAGTCGTGTGGGGGCGGGAGGCCAAAAGGACTGCTGCTATGAGACTCAGTAGATGTTGGTACCAGCAGGTCGAGGTCACTTCTCTACTGAGGAAGTGCGCTGTGGCCCTCTTGATGGCCGTGATCTTGTCTTCTGAAGGAAAAACTTTCTCGGAGCACGTGTCCCCATATGAGTCCCAAGAAGGTCAGTCTCTACGTAGGCTACAGCTGTGATTTCTTGAGGTTGAGTGAAAAACCCAGCTGGTGCAGTGTGTTCATGAGAGCGGAAAAGTGGACTGAGGAGTGGCGCCGGTGGGCGGAGTTAGGGGAGCGCATGTTTACAGGGCCACGCCCCCAGCGTACATGTCAATTTAAAGGGGAAGATGATTTTTCTGGTGAAAAGGCTTCAGTTTCCTATCCCTAGCGAGGTACGCCCGTACAGAATGAAGGGACGGGACGTAGGAGTAAAGAGCGCACACAGGCTTCTTTGAAACAAAAATAGAACTTTTCTGTCAAAAAAACGTACAAATAGCTCGGAGAGCAAACTGGAGGACTCCAAACTGAAGCGTGTGGTAAAAAAAATGAAGATGGCTGCCAGGGGAGGGGTTTAGGGAGAGGACGGTCATCGGATGGTGCAGGGGTGGTGGAGTTGGGGGCAGCATTTCACCAGGGCTCCTCTGTTTGGCTTCAGCCTTTTAATTCCACGTGCTCTTCCCCCTGATACTGTCTTCTGTGTTTTGGTCTTAATCAGGTACTCTGTCCTCTGGCGCCACACTCATCCTCAGCGCATGTCACGTCAACAGGCTTCAGCAGGTGTCCAGCCTGTGAAGGGCTCTTCCTTATGTCCGACCACCACGCAGCTGCAAGGTTTGTACAGCGTGTGACGCACTTACACTGCGCGCTCTGAAGAACAAGTTAGCTCGGTCGAGGGTGCTCTTTGAGAAGTCGCCTCAAGGTAGGGCTGCTTTTTCCATCGCACCCGAAAAGGCAAACTTCTTCCCAAGGAAACGCGGGAAGGACCGTTCAGGTTCTCATACCGGCAAGGGTACCGAGGCTGATTCAGCTACTGGCTGCCAGGCCGAGGGGTCGCTCGATCCTTCCGGAGACCGCGCGGAGGGACTGCAAGGTTCTTTTACTGGGTGTACACCCGAGGGTCTATGCCCTAGTACCAGACAGATGTCTGAGGGTCGCCTGTACGCAGCACTACCGGCGACACAGCAGAGGGCAATACACCCACCAGGGCCCGTCCTGAGGTGCAGGGTAGGCCTCAAGCTCCACCGCCAAGAGTCCTGGTGGAGGCCGGGCCCAGCGAGGTAAGCACCATGACACAGGCACGTGGCATGCAGCCTGACAAAATGGCTGCTGTACCGGACAAAATGGCTGCTCGTCCGATACGCCCCCCCTGGTGCGCAGCAGCTGGGAGAACGAGTTTCAAGGTGGGACTGGTATTCACCGGGTACGTGGCCTACAGCTCATCCTTCAGCACTGCAGGGCAGATTTATCCCGCAACCAGCAAGGCAGAGTACGCACAGGCCCCAGCAGTCGTCTGCTACGCCGCCAATACCACCTACCACCCCAACAGCCCGTGAGGACAGGATTTTTTTTTTTTTTTAAAGATCCTCACGCGTATGGAGGTCTCCTCAGATGGGGGCCATCCTTCGGGATGTGGTCAGGGGCATGCTCCCGCCGGTACCACGGCTGGTGCCTATAGTCATTCCTCCTATTGCTCCAGCACCTCAGGCCCCCGCCGGGTCATTAGATCCCGGCTCCCCTGCCTCACACAGTTCAGGCGGTTCCACAACAGCCTCCACACAAGCCACCGGCTCCGGTTCTCACACCACAGCCTTCGGCACCCAGCCCTCCTCCACTCGAGCCGGACCAAGCAGACACTAGTGGACACTGATGAGGAGGACCCTGACACGCCATACTTCACGAACGGCGCTCAAGTTTGGCTGAATACTTGGGGCTTCCACAACCTGAGGCGGAACAACCTCCTGGCCGAGGTCCTCACTCTACACCCGCGGCTAGAACTGGGATCCCGATGCAGAAGGACGTTGTCGCCTTGGCCAAAAAGGGATGGCTCAAACCACATTCGGCCCATCCTATCAATCGGCGCCTTGATGCCAAGTACAGGCAGTTGGAGGGGGATCCACTTGTTGGCGCATCCTCAACCACACTCTTCGGTGATCACTGAGGCATCACTCTAATCCAAGCCTCAGTCGTCCCCGGCCACCTCGTCTTCGACTCTTCTACGCAAGGAGGAGAAGATCTTGAAGGCTTAGGGAAAGAAGGTCTATTCCAACACATCACTGCACCTTCGTCAATCCAATGCAGACTCCATGCTGGCAGAATTTAGAGGCTTTGGCAGGAAATAGCTGACTTCCTTCCGGAACTTCCGGTGCAGTCTCAGACACGTTTCAAGGCGGGGCTGGCAGAAGCCAAAACGGTGACACAGGATATCATGGAGTCCACCGTGGCGCACAGACACCTCAGGCCGTGCCATCTGCATCGCCACGGACACGAGAACGACTGCTTGGCTATGGGCTACCAAGTTCAACCCGAACGTCCAGGAACACATATTGGCCTTCCATTCGAGGGTGGCAACTGCTTTCATTCCACCACCGATAAGCTTGATAAGAACAGTTCCCAAACTGCGAAGTCCTCATCTATCCTTATGAAGGCCACGCCCAAGACCTACACCCAGTCGCCTCAACACTCCGACAAGGGGCGGACCTTCTGCGGGTTCCGGGTCTTCCAGAAAGGCGGTCGAGACAGCCAGACAAGTCTCAGAGTCAGCACTGGGGCAAGCAGCAGAATGGGGTGGGGGGAGTTAGGGCTTATTTCAGTCCCCCTCCTCAGCCCAAGCCTCAGAAGGAAAGATTGCATGACGCACCCATTCCGATCCACATGTCTCCGGTGGGGGGGCAGGCTTACCTTCACGCACGGTCTTGGCGCCAGAGATTCGCGGACCCCTGGATCCCATCCGTAGTGTCCATAGGTTACCGCCTACCGTTTCTCCCCTCCCAAAGATTGGGACAACAACTCTGTTGGCAGAAATTCGTTGGCTCGTAGAGAGCCAGGCAGTGGAAGAAAGGACAGCCTCCCAGCGGGGCATGGGCTTCTACTCCAGGATTTCCACCATATAAAATAAGAACCAGGCTGGCCTGAGAGTTGTGTTATACCTTTCCACCCTGAACCTCTCCCTCCCTCTTTAAAAATTCAGGATCATTACGCCAGCTCTTATTGCAGAGACACTGTGCAGGGGATATTGGATGTGCTCCCTGGATCTCAAGGACGAGTACCTACACGTCCCAATTTGGCAGCCTGATCGGTCCTTTCTACGGTTCACGATCATGGGCTTCCATTTCCAATACAACGTTCTACCCTTCGGCCTCAACTCAGCCCCAAGGGTCTTTACCAGACTGATGAATGCAGTGGCAGCCCTTCTCAGGGCCCAAAGTCACCACGTCTAACCCGAACTTGGACGACTGGCTAGTCAGGGCGAGATCTCCGGGGGCGGTCCATCACACTTCCTCAGCCCTCATGAACAATCCACGAACTGAGATTTTCCATCAATCTCAAGAAGTCAAAGCTGCAGCCTATGCAGAGTCCTTTCGTGGGCCTCGTTTGGGACACAAGCTCAGTTTTCCCCTTATAGAACAAGATCACGGCCATCAAGAGGGCCACAGGTCATTTTCTCAGCAGAGGTGACCTCATCTTGGTGGTACCACATCTCTTGGGTATTATGGCGGCATTCCTACTGGCAGTACCCGACACGAGGCTCAAAACAAGGAGGTTGCAGCGGCACTTCGCAGCCTCATGAGATCAGGAGTGGGGCTCCCAAGCGGAGCTTGTCAGCATTCCTCCCTTTCTCCACCAGGACCTTGTCTGGTGGTCCACGGACTGCAACTTGTGGACAGGCAGGCCCTTCCGGTAAGCAGCACCGCAAGTGACCATAACCACGAATTCCTCTTTGGAAGGCTGGGGGGCTACCCTGGACAACCACACCATCCATGGAGTCTGGTCCCTCCCAGAGCAGGAGGCCCATATCAATTGGCTAGAGCTGAAAGCTATTTGACTCGCACAGAAAGCTTTTCTGCCGCTTATCAATGGCAAGATGATCCTGATTCAAACTTTCAATTCCACCAGCATGTACAACAAGCAAGGTGGCACCAGGTCCCCTCTGCTGTGCAGCCTAGTGGTCGGCATTTGGGAGTAGGTCCTGGAAAACAACATTTACTTGAGCGCAATCCACCTCCTGAGGGAGTTCAACCTGGAGGCGGAGGCTCAGCAGACTGGGAGCGAATTACGATTACGAATGGCAATTTAACGATCAGGTTCTTCAGGGGATTTTCAGCAGATGGGGCATCCTCCAGTGGATCTTTTGGCCACCTGGATCAACAAGAAGCGCCCTCAGTTTGTGTCTTGGCAGGGACAGGGCCCCGGCTCCCTGGGCGACACATTGCAGTTACAGTGGAACAGCATGAAAGCATGCACATGTTGTCCCACTCCCCTGGTTCACAGGGTGATCTGCAAGATAAGAGTATCACTTCACCTCAGCATCATTCCGATAGCTCAATGGTGGTCTGCGAGACCATGGTTCTCCGAGCTGCTCAGCCTCTCGGACAAGCCTCCCATTCACCTTCCATTAGGCCTAGCTCATCATTTATCACAGCAGGGAGGCAATCATTCACCCCGCTCCGCAGAAGTTCGCCCTCGTAGCGTGGTTCCTGAGCATGTCACACTAAAGCATCGACGGCTGTCGCAAGCAAGCTTAGACATCATACAGGGCGCTAGGTGAGATGCTAATAGGAGCCAGTACAAAAACAAATTGACTAGGTTTTGCCACTGGGCGGAATCAAAGGAGGTTGACTGCTTACTTGCACGTTGGACGATATGCTATCCTTCTCTGCACACCTCGCACACTATGGAGTGCAAATGGACACATGCCATACTTATCTGGAGGCGATATGAACCTACCAGAACTCGGAGTAGGATGTTTTCTCTTCCTCCAACCCAGTGGTTAAGGAACATCTGGCGGGGCTCACCAGGCTCTACCCACCTATCAAGAAACCACACCCTGTGTGGGACCTCAACATAGTTTTGGGCGCCCTTGCACACAAACCTTTTGAACCAATGGTGTCCGAGGACATCAGACAAGTCACCATTAAAACTGCTCTCTTGGGGGGGGGGGGGGGGTTCCTTCTGCACGTAGGGTTAGCGAAATCCAGGCAATGGTGGCTTCAGAACCTTACACTACTTTTCACAGAGATAAGGTGGTCCTGAGAACACATCCCACATTCCTTACCAAAAGTAGTCTCTGCGTTCCATTTAAATGAGGAGATTGGGCCAACTCCTTTCTTTGCGGACCCGAAGGACGATGCTCAAAGGTTCAAGCACTGTCTAGATGTCAGGTACGCTCTGACATTCCATCTGGACAGGACCAAGAGCTACCACAAGTTGGAGGCTCTTTGTCCCCTTTTGGGGTGGGGGGTCAAGGCAGGATTATCAGGCTTACAAGGCCTCTATAGCAAGGTGTATGGTTTCGGCCATAAAGGAGGCCTGTGAGGGGCAGCACAAGTCACTTCCATCAAACATGCATACCCACACTATCAGAGCCAAGGCCACAGCGGTTGCATTCCGGAGGCATGTCCTGTGGAAGGTCATCAGCAGGGCGGCCACGTGGGCCACTCCTTCGGCCTTCCGCAAGCACTACTGTTTGGTTGCCAGCTCTAGGTCAAACACGACTTTCGGACATGCAGTACTAAAGAACTTGTTTTCTTAAGGAGGATCCCCTCTCCACCCTGGGGTTACATTCAGTTGTAATCGCCCATGCACTATGGAGGAAAGGGGGGGGTGGGACATAGATAAGGTACTCACCGTAGTGACTAACGTACTCCTAGTCCATAGTCCCCTTTCTTCCATACGTCCCACCCCGCCTACTAAAACTGGTGTCATTAGGCAATGGTGAGATTATCAACACGTCAATAGGGACTGAGGAGTGGCGCCGGTGGGCGGAGTCAGGGGAGGGCATGCTCCAAGGACTGCGCCTTTCTAAATTTAAAGGGGAAGATGTTTTTTTCTGGTGAAAAAAGTTCCGTTTGCCGTTCCTAGCGAGGGACGCCCATGCAGTATGGAGGAAAGGGGACTATGGACGTATGTTACTCACTACGGTTAGTAATTTACATTATTTCTGCCAGTCCACTGTGAGAAACCTGAAGGTGTCTCCCTGTCTAGTCCCCGGCATCCGTCATCCAGATGGCAAGGACACAGCCATCGCTTTTGGATCCAGTTCCTGGAGGTGGACCAGTGCGGGAGGATCACTTGGATGGGGGGTCCTCAGGGAGTAGTACACTGACGGGCGAGAGGAGGTATTCACCCCCCCCTCTACACCTTTTCCCCATCCAACTACATAGGATATTTCAAAAACCTGCCCCCCCCCCTTTTTCCGCACTGACACTTTCGCACAACACGAAAAAGACCAGACTAATACCAGAGCCATTTACCTGACATGTCCCAATACGAGGGTCACGCAAAGTCAGACAACTGACCAGAATCACTCACTCACTCGCACACACCCCCCCCACCCATCCACCCCCCGCCCTCTCACCCATCCACCCCCCCCCCCCCCCCCAGACAGCCCTTTCCCACAGGGATATAAGGTGGAGAACAGAACGAGCAAGGCAGACTGCACAAGAGACAGCTATCCAGGCCCGGCAGTTCAAGAGGAGGAGAAAGGAGGCGAATATGGAGAGGCTAACAAGGAAAGATATGACCTTGCCCTTTTCAACACAGACCCGTGAAACCTCCGCAGAAGGAATCGTAAGACCGAGGACAATAGCCAAAGTGTGTTACAGCAGATGCAGATGGTACACAGAGTGTGCCTGATGAGCAGCAGCGAGGGAAACTCCTAGTGTGGCACCGGCCTTTAATCTGGATACAAGAAAAGCCAAGCGGCTAATCACAGGCAGTGAGTCGAGGGGAAAGCCAATAAGAACCAAACTGTGTTGAATGAATGTCGCTAAGTGGCCATTTGAAGAAAGTTCAAATAACTGTAAGTTACAGATACCAGAAGGCCATAAGAGAGCCGCCCAGATAGGGCAAAGTGGTCAAACAAGAGGTCAAGCAAAATCCCTGTACAGTCAAAAGCCTTTGACTTAAGAACTGTAGAGAAAACAAGGGAAGTGAATCCCGCATCGAGAGAAAGGAACAAGTTACTTACCTGTAAACGTTCTCCAGCATGGGTCTGGCATGGATTCACATGCTCATGAATATTCCCCGTCGTCAGGCTGGGAATCCTCGGTAAAGAAAAAAATCCGTTTTGTTTCTGAACTGTCTACTAATTACCAATTAGTGGTCTCTGGGTCATACTGCCCCCAGCCAATGACTGCCCTCTACCTAAGACCCTCCTCTGGCAGCCATCTTCAGATTTGGTAGCATGCAAAGAGGCAGTAGGAACAAGAGAAGAGCCGTAGGCGGGAGGGTTCGCATGTGAATCCATGTCAGACCCATGCTGGAGAACAACAGTTACAGGTAGGTACCTTGTTCCTTCTCCAGCATGGGGTTTGACAGGGATTCACATGCTCATGTATACAAGAATACATAGCAGTACACACATGCACAACCACGGGAGGTGGCAAGGCTCAACATTAAGCATCTCTTACCTCCTCACCAGGCTCACCTTCAAGCTAACAGGTTGCGCAGCACTGCTTGGCCGGCTCTGGACTCCACCATGGAATCCCAGTCGACGCAATAGAATTTCATGAAGGTGTGCGTCAACCTCCACGTAGCAGCTCTGCAGATGTCCAGCAGGGGGACACCAGACAGGAACGCCATAGTTGCAGTGATCGATCTGGTCGAATGGGCTCTCGGACGGCCAGGCAACGGTCGGTTTGCCAACCGGTGACAGTGCGTGATGCAGCCAGAGAGCCATCTGGAAATGGAAGCCTTGGAGAGGACCTTCCCTTGGTTCACAGGGCCAAAGTTCACAAACAGCTGTGATGTCTTCCGAAAACCCTTTGTGCGGTCCACGAAGAACTTCAGCGCTCTAGCCACATCCAGCAAGTGCAGAGTCCGCTCAGCCGGCGATGAAGGGGACGGGAAGAAAACAGGCAAAACCAAGGGCTCGTCGAGATGGAAGTCCGACAGCACCTTGGGCATGAAGGAGGGGGGCGTCCTCAGCACAACCCTCGTCTCGTGGAATGTCAGGTACGGAGACTTACAGGAGAGAGACTAGATCTCTCCCACTCGTGCGGAGGTGATGGCCACAAGAAACGCCGTCTTCCACGACAGGAATTTCAGAGGCTACGATGCAAAGGTTCGAATGGCGGACCCATGAGCCTAGTCGGCACCACATTGAGCTCTCACGCCAAGGCCGGAGCCTTCACTGGCGGGAACGAGCGGAAAAGTCCTTTCATGAACTCCTTCACCAGGCAGTGAGACCATAGAGATGACCGCCCCGGAGTTCTGGTATAGCGGGAGATTGCTGTTAGGGAGAATTCTCATAAATGGCTAATTTCCCTTACCTAATGAGTCCTTCAGCAGCTTTGCTGGATTTATTTTCTCACCTGGTAAGAGTGTGACCTTTTTCTCACTCTTACATGTATTTTGCTGTGTGTGTTTGTACCATTTGTGTGATCTTGGGCTCTGGAACCTCACCTACTCCATGAGCATCTTTTTTATGTGCGTTACACAGCACCTTCAGTGCAGTGACACAGGGTTGTCTTTTAGACTTCCCACCGACTCCATTTTTCTTGGACGGACAACTGTCTCCCAGAAACATGTAAAGTTGCTATTAACTTTATGTAGTCTCTTTAAACTACAGACCCAGTACACCCCATTTTACATGGAATTGGAAAGGGTTAATTCCTATCCCTTTGTCTGTGTCTTGGAGCACTGTTTCGCTCCCTTTACATCAAGACTTGGCTGGTGGCAGTGGTAACTACCCTAACCTTTCTACTGCGGTTATCTTATATAACCATGGTATTGTTTTAGGCTATTATATTAGCCTCGAACATAAAACCGCTTGACCAAATACATTGTATTTTGGCTCCGGCTGGGTTTATTCGCCATTTCTTTTTGTTAAAGTCTTTCTCGTGTTCTTCTCTGCGTGCCAAACCGGGGTTGATTCCTTTGTTCGCCGTCTTTTTGCGGGCTTCTGCACAGAAGCCCCGCTTAAGGCGCCTGAAAGTCTGGGTAGGCAGGATGTGAGGGAGGGGTCTTTGGACCCTGCCATGGGTTCCCTTGGTAACCCAAGTCGCACTTGTGTTTGATTGGCTAAGGGGACTGTCCTTGCCAGGGCAGCCACCCTGCTGTGTGATTGACAGCCAGACTGTATGAAAGGAGGAAAACTGCATAAAAAGCAGGTCTCCGTGACTGGAAAGGCAGAGTCGCCACTGGAACAAAAGAACCAACGAGGAGCTGATGGAAGAGGACCCCTTAAACGACTGAACCGCCCGGTGAAGCCCTGCTGCAGGGCCGAATCTTCAGAATACGACGACAGAGAAGATCCTCCAGGAAACTTCTTCCCTTGAGTTGGTGGGACCAACCAGTTTGGCCAAACTGCAAGCCAGGACCCCTCCTCTGGTCGAATTCGCTGTACAGAGTTACAGTGGGCCGGATAGCAAGGAAGGTCGGACCCTGCTTGGGTTTTTTTTTTTAACCATGTTTATTTTTGGTCCGAAGGTATATAAGCAATTACAACATAGCACTGACAACATTAAACTCTTATGCTCTACATTTAACACATGTCCATGTCTTTCAGATCGTTACAATACGCATTACCTTCAAGATCTCCCCCATTTCTCTCCCTCCCTCTTCCCCCCTCCCCTACTCACCCCCTTTGTTTTATTAACCTCTTAACCTCTATAGGATCCTCTCCCCCCCAACTGTAAGTATTGTTTTACATTTCAGATTCTAGACTTTTGAAGTTGTCTTCCCCTTCTTAACCTCAGCGTCTCATTATCTTTGTTTTTGAGGGAGTTCAAGTTACATTGTGTGTTTCGGAGCAAGCGGGGTTTGAAGAAATGAGCTTCTCTGTCCCGTACATGTTCATGAAATGGATTCCATGTAGTTAATAATCTTAGGTATTTACCAGTGCTGATGGCGCATATCTTCTCCAAAGCCATCAACCCCCAGATCTTAACCCACCAGCATGATGAGATTGGACCTTCTTTGTTTTTCCAATTTTGTGCAAGACTCATTCTGGCTGCTGATAGTAGATGGGTGATAAGTTTGGCTGTCGCTCCTGACATTGCGCATTTCCCTTCTATAGTGACTCCTAGGAGAATTGTCTGCGGAGATCTTGGCAGGTCCACCCCTGAGATGTCTTTTACGTAGCTTAGTATTTCCTCCCAGTAGGCGACTGCTTTAGGACACATCCACCACATGTGGAACAAGTCTCCCTTCTCAATGCAGTTCCTCCAACAGTTTGGTGGGTAAGACTTCGCAATTTTGTGAATGCGGTTCGGGGACATATACCATCTGAGGCACAATTTGTACGCAGTTTCCTTTATTGTAGTGCATCTGGAGGTGCTGTGTGCATGCGCCCATATTTTGTACCATTCCTCCTCCATTAGCGACTCTTGCATATCTCTTTCCCAGGTCGGTTGTCTGGTCGGTGGAGGAGTTTGTAGAGTCTAAAGACCCCCTTCGCTGTGTTGCCTTCTTGAAGGAACAGTTCTAGGCCTGATGGCGTTGTCATGCCCACCTTCTTCACCGTTGGGTGGGTAATCCAGTGTCTAATTTGCGCATATCTATAGCGTTCGTTTTCCCCTATATTGAATTTCAACTGGCAATCTGTGAAGAGCAATGGAGCGCCGTCTTTGTACATGTCTTTCAGGTGCGTCCTTCCGCACCTGCCCAGCCCACCCAATATCCTCGCTGAAGACCCGGTGTGAAATCTGGGTTGCCCATCAGTGGTGTATATGGACCCATTCCACCAGGTATGTGTTTCTTTTTCCAGGCTTTGTCCCAACTTAGAAGAGACCATTTCGTCATTTCTAGTAAGGCTTCTCTGTTTCGGTTTTCTTTGCTCAGGATCAGAAGGGCTATTAGGGGGGACGGATGAGGCTGTTTGTTCGATTCTGCACCATCCTTTATGGTCTTCTGGTTTCGCCCATCTCAGCATTGGTGCTAATTGTGCCGCCATAAAATATCTGTCCATTTCTGGAACTCCCAGACTGCCCAGATGAGGGGAGCGCATTAGGATTCGTTTCTGGATTCTAGGTTTCTTATTATGCCATATGAATTTGAATACTGCGTCCTGCAGCTCCCGGATCTTGGCTGGTGTTATTGGCAGTGAGCTTACTACATAGAGGAGGCGGGGGAGAACGGTCATTTTGACCGCTGTGATGCGGGTGAACCATGACAGCTCCTGGGAGTCCCATCTGCACATGTATTCCTGTAATTGTTTCCACAGCGACGTTATGTTTGTCTGATATAGTTTATGTGGATCGCTGGCAAGGTGAATTCCTAAATATCCCAGTTTTCTTTCAACCCAGCGCATCGGGAATGATCTCGCCAGTGTCTCGATATCTTCTCTCCTTGCCGTTATGTTCATAGCTTTCGATTTGGAGAAATTTATGGCGAACCCCAAGACCTGTCTGAATTCCTCCAACTGGGCCATAGCTCTGGGCATTGTATTTTTCTGGTCTCCCATGAAGAGCATGATGTCGTCCGCATATAGGGCTATTTTGTGCGTTTCCTGACCTATTGTAACTCCCTTGATACCAACGTCCTGGCGGATCTGCATTGCACATGGTTCCATTGCCATTGCAAAAATTAGAGGGGAGAGAGGGCAGCCCTGTGGTGTGCCCCTTCCGATCTCCACAAATTCTGTGCCCCGACCATTGATCCCGAAGCTTGTCGATGGGTGTTGGTAGTTGGCGAGCACCATTTTCATATATTCTGGACCGCAACCAAACCCCTACAAAATCAAACTCAAATTGCCCCAGT
Source organism: Ambystoma mexicanum (assembly GCF_040938575.1). Classification (NCBI taxonomy): domain Eukaryota; kingdom Metazoa; phylum Chordata; class Amphibia; order Caudata; family Ambystomatidae; genus Ambystoma; species Ambystoma mexicanum. Next base: position 386,206,383 of record NC_090925.1, read on the forward strand.
CCATGCTGTCAAAGGCCCGGGTGGCATCCAGAGCTGCTACAGCAAATGATTGTTGTGTACGTCGCCCAGCATCTATGACGTCTACTGCCCTTCTGACGTTGTCTTGTGTGCGTCTATCGGCAATGAACCCTGCTTGGTCATCCTGTATTGTGTTTGGAAGGATTTCCATTAGACGAGTTGCTAAAATTTCTGTGTAGATTTTTACGTCGGAGTTCAGCAGTGGTATAGGCCGATAGCTTGCACAGTTTTTGGGATCTTTGCCTGGCTTTAGCGGTAGTATAGTTATGGACCTCCCCATATCTTACGTGACCTTCCCCTCTTCTCTAATTGTATTGAATAGTTTTGACAACAGACCTAGCAATTGTGTACGGAATGTCTTGTAATAGCCATTGCCAAAGCCGTCTGGACCTGGAGTCTTATTTGCTGGTAGTGCTGTGATAGCGTCGCTGATTTCTGGGGCCGTAATTGGTTTCCCAAGATTGGTTCTGTCTTTCTCTGCAATTTGGGGCAGCTGGAGAGTTGATATAGATGAGGATGTTCTGAGTCTAAATTATCCCCCTTTAATAGTTCCATGTGAAATCGTTTAATTATTTCTTTTTTTTTCTAGCTCTGCTGTGTAGGGTTTCCCATGGGAGTCATTTAGCTGCACTATGTAGTTCTGGGTTTTTTGTTTTCTCAGTTTTGCTGCCAGGAATCGATTAGCCTTGCCTCCATGTATGTAGTAGGATTGTTTCGTTTTTAGCAGCGACTGGGCCACCCGGTCCGCCGTGTGGTTCTCCAGTTGAGCTGTGATTTTCCGTAGTGCTCTTAAGGTTTTCCTTGAGCCCCGGGTCTTGTGTTGGGCCTTCTGCAGCTTTCACCTCTTTTCTAGTTGGTTTGTCACTACTGCTCTTTCCCGGTGGTATGCCACTGCTTGTGACATGAATTCTCCCCCGATCACTGACTTTCCTGCGTCCTATATTACCCCCCAGGTCGTTTCCCCGTTATCGTTTTCTTTAAAGTAGTTGTTGATGGCGGTCTCCATATGGGCTCTTAGTGCAATGTCTTTTAGGAGAATTTCGTTTAATCTCCAAGGTGGTTTAACTCTGTTCCCTTCCACCCCCCAGTCCACACCCACCATCACTGGTGCATGGTCTCAGTGATATTCCACTCCAATTTCTACTTCCGTTATTTGCGGAACTAATGATGTGGATACTAGGATCATATCTATCCTGGAGTAACCGAGGTGAACAGCTGAGTAGTGGGTGTACTCTCTCCGATCTCCATGGAAGAATCGCCAGGTTTCAATCACTCCTAATTCTCTGTAGAACCGGCCCAGGGCTTGTCTGTTTTTCTGATCAGTGGAAGTTGGGGGGGGGGAGGGGTTGGAGTCTTTTCCAGCATTGGGTCTGCCCAGCAGGTCTGTTATGAACACATCTTGGCGGCTATTTGGAGCGTAGATTGCTATGATTGTGTACAATTTTCCTTTTATCAGCCCTTTGAGCCCCAAGTATTTGCCCTCTTTGTCCTTGCGAATTTGTAGTTTTTTAAAGTCTAAGGCCTTCCCAATTAGTATAGCCACTCCTTTTTTTCTCACCACCTGAAGCAAAGTATTGTTGTGGAAAGCACCAACTGGACATGCGCTTTTCGTCTTTGGGGAGGAGATGTGTCTCCTGCAGGAGCCCAATCGCCATCTTCATTGATTTCAGCCTGTCTAGTATCGCCTGGCGTTTTATTGGTGAGTTCAGGCCCTGTACGTTTAGAGATACGACTCTTGACTCAGCCATTTTGGTTTAGGAGAGGTTGCGCTGTTACAAGCTGGGATTGAGCTGCGTCTGTGCCTTCCACATTTACTTTTTGGTGCCCTAGGGCACGGGTTCGTGCTGTTGCTGCAGTTTTTGATTCGTTTTGCTCTTCTCGCCGCCTTCCAGTTCTCCCTCTCAGCTCCCATCTTTTGGGTGTGCTGTTCCCTCTCCTCTGTGTAGGTTTCGTATGTTTTGATGTGTTGTAGACCTCCATCATTCTTCTGCTGCTCCTGTACATTCCCTGGTTAGCTGCTTTCTCTTGCGTGGGTTTTAAGGAGCGCACCTTTTATTCACTGCTTTGCTCTGCTGCTGGTTTCTTCCCCGGGTAGTGCAGGACCCTCCAGTCTTCCTACTTCGTGTCAGTCCGACAGTCGCTTCAGGAACCATGAGCCTGCAGGAACTACAAGGAACGTCCGCCTCAGCTTCAGCTTCCTCTCCAGGTTAAGGTACTGTGCAAACCTGGTTGCTTGTTTCGTTCAGCCGAGAGGAAAGTGTGTGAAATCTTTCTCCAATCCGAGGGCTTGTCCTTCTCTTTGAACTAACTTTTCTACCAACCAACCTCGTCTGAAATCCATGGCATGAACTTTACCGCAAACTACCCTGAACCGTGTGATCTTGAGCAAAAGACTTTTGTCTTATTGACTTTGGCCCTAAGCCTTTTCTACATGATTCTATCACTGTAGTTCCTCTTGCTCTATTGCCCTGAGTACTTACCTGCTGGTGTGATTCAATTCCTATTAACTTTGTCTTTCCCTCCCTTTTAAATTGCGGGAGTGCCATTTTGCTCCCACTTCATTTTGTGAACTTAACTTGTCTGGAATTTAAGGGAAGTGGTGTAGCGTATTAAGAGTGTGATTTGTAAACTGATTATAATGGTGTAATGCTATACAACTGAAGAGTGAAATAAATGTATATTCTTTTACTTGAAAACCTTGAGTCAGTGTTTGCCTGAATCATCGTAATTGCTGTCCTTTGTGTAACTATTTGATACTGCTCACTTACTGTTGAGATAAGTCTGGCTGCTCAGCCATCGCTACCACTTTACTGTGTAGTACAGGGTTGCACCAAAGTTGAATTTGTACTGTCACTTGTAGTCTTAAGTGTGTGTGGTGTTCCCAAAGGGTACTGCATATAATTCTGCCTAACAATAGCCGCCAGATGAATTTTGATGGAAGCCTGTGCCAGCCGCGCCTTGGCCAGCGACAGCAAGTACGGCAGCACTTGAGGGGCCGTAATCCGTAGAGGGTTCATCTTCTGTGCATGGTACCGGACAGAGAACCTCTTCCATTTATGTGCATAGCACTTAAGAATCGAGGAAGCCCTGGCCTTGGCAAGTACCTCCTTGCAGTCTGCCGGGATCTCATAGCCTCCAAACTCTAGTGCTGCAGGAGCCAGGCCTGCAGGCACAGCGATCCTGGGTCGTGATGCAGGATCGCGCCTCCTTCCCTGGCGAGAAGATCCACGTCTGCCGGAAGCTTGTCTGGAAGGGACGCTGACATGTCCTGGAGGTCTGGCTACCATAACTGCCTCGGCCACGCCAGTGCGACTAAGATTATCCTACAGCGGGACCGTCTGAGTTCACTGATGAGTCTCAGAAGCAACGGCAACAGTGGAAACTCAGAGGAACATGCCATCCCAGGGGAAGGAGAATGCATCCCCCATGCTCCCCGGCTGGGGAAACCTGCTGGCGAACCTCCAGCACTTGGTGTTCGTCGCCGTCGCAAACAGATCGATCTGGGGATTGCCCCATTGTCGGAATAGGAGATCTATTTGATCTCCTATCTGGTGCACCCCTGCCTCCGAATGTAGAACATCGTGGTGGTGTTGTCGGTGAAGACCCTTACAAACTTGCCCTTGAGGGACGGAAGGAAGGACCTGAGGGCCCAGAACATGGCCCGGAGCCCCAGAACGTTTATGTGCAGCGACCTCCCCTACGGGAGCCAAAGGCCCCTTGTGTGGAGATCTCTGGTGTGCGTGCCCCATCCCTCCAGAGAGGCGTCCGTCGTCACCGTTTCCTGATGCGCTGGGGTCTGGTAGTCCATGCCCCCAGCGAGATCTGGTGGTGGGGCACCTGCACGCATCGCTCGACGGAAAGTCTCGTTGATGGCGATCTGGTCTTTGAAGCTTCCCGTCACTTGTTTCCAACGGGCATCGAAGAACTCCTGCAGCGGCCGCATCCGCAACCTGCACAGCCGAACTAGGTAGATGCATGACAACATCATGCCGAGCAGGGACTTGATGGACCTCACCCTGGCAACTTCCATGGTCAATAGACGTTGTACCTTGCCCAGGATGGCTTTTATCCTCTCCTACGACGGTGAAGCTAGCCGTGCCACCGTGTTGAGCCTGGCTCCAAGGAACAGAGCGTCCTGCGATGGCACCAAGCAGGACTTTGCATAGTTTATCGAGAACCCCAGTTGCGTGAGCAGGGGGACGGTCCTAGCTGGGTGATCAACGGCGAGTTCCCTTGACTTCGTTAGGATGAGCCAATCGTCCACGTAGGGTAAGACTTGGATCCCCTGCAGGCGCAGGCGCAGCCGCGCCTCCACTGGTGCCAGGCACTTGGTGAAGACTCTTGGTGCCAACTTCAAACCGAAAGGCAGGGCCTTGAACTGATAGTGCCGCCCTTGGACCATGAAGAGCAAAAACATTCGATGTCCCTTGTGTATGGGGATGTCCCTTCCTCCAGCTGTCCCAGCACTTGCTGAAGGGTGACCATCCAGAATTTCTGGGATTTTATTTATTTGTTGAGGCGGAGATCTAGGATGGGCCGCCGGTCTACTTTCGGACGAGGAAGTACCGTGAGTATGCTCCGGAGCCCCGGAGCCTCTTCGGGACGAGCTCTAGCGTGCCCTTTTCCTGCATCGCTCTTACCTCCAGAAGTAGTTGAGGAATGCGGTTTTTGTGTCCGTGGGCCAGGGTATCCAGCACCCAACGGTCTGTAGAGATGGATTTCCACACGCCGACGTAGTTCACCAGCCGGCCTCCCACCGGAGTGCTCGGTGGGGGCCAGACATCACGGCTGGTTCAGTCCTGCTTCGCCGAGGTCTTACCACCTTGGGCGCCCCTTGCCGACGATGTCCACCGCCTTGCTGCGGCCTCTATAAGCTTCCTGCGACGATGAACGGGCCGCCTGGAGGTATGACGAAGAGCTGCCGCCGAATCCTTTGGAGGCAACTTGCGAGTTGCCTCCGGAGGTCCGAAAGGATGGCTGTCGCTGATGGAGCGTGCCCAAGGCACGGCCGTCTCGGGGTGTGCCTTGATGGCCTGCAGTGACTCGTCCACTGCCTTGCTGAACAAGTTGTTCCCGTTGAAGGGCATGTCCAGTACCCTCGTCTGTACGTCCTGGCAGAAGTTGGTGGCCCTGAACCAGCCACGCCGGCGAAGGCAAACTCCATTGACCATCTGGCGGAAGCCGGTATCAGCGATGTCCGTGGCCACCGTGATGGCATGGTCCGAAGCCACCTCATCTTCTTGTAAGATTTTAAGGACTTCTGCCTCATGGTATCCAGCTTTTTCCCCTAGCCGTCCGGCAGGGAAGTGCAAGTCGACGCCGTCGTCCCAGCAGATTTATTTTAGGCTGCGGCAGACCCCACAGAGTCCGGGGATGGCTGCGTTCTGAGGCGCATTGCTGCCAAGTCTGGGACCCGATACTACTTCTCGTACCGGTCTCTCTTCGCCGGGGCCGAGGATGGGTTCTTTAGGAGGGCCAGCCCCTCGTCCCAGATCTCGTCCAACAGTGGGACCGAGAGCCAGGTCTTCCTCTTGGCCTCTCGTCGCTGATAAAGGAATCCCTCCTTCTGCTCAATGGGGCATAGCTAAAAAAGCAAGAGATCTGTTCCGTCGTTGCTGCCGTCGTCCGTCCCCGTTGTCTCTGTCTTGTCCATCCGAAGAGGGGATGGAAGGGTGGGGGTGGATGGACTCGCCTCCGCTGGATCGTCCACCGGAGGCAAAGGCATCCTTGTTCTTATTTCTGAACACAGGGTGTGCAAGGCTAGCACCTGTCCGTCGGTGGTTGCAGCAGTTGCGACGGGAGCGTCGGCAGGGGCGTGGTGTCCTCTGGTTCCTCGTCGGCTCCCCCGTCGCGTCCCACGTTTGCCTCGTGTGGGTCCTTTCCATAGGACCTGAACGCAACAAATTTCTTGTCCAGGACTGACTTGAGGCCCAATAGCTCATCCTCGGAAGAGATATCCGAGTCCGGTAGGACTATTGCGCACCCCCCTTCTCAGTCAGGGGCTTCACAGTGGTCTTTTCGATGGGCAGGAAAGACCATTCCCTCCGGGAGGGCAGGGAAACTCTTTGTTTTGAGGTTATCTCCACTGGGTGCGCATCTGTGGGCTTCGCCATGGACGCTGCCACTTCCTCTATCGAAGCCTTAACTAGGTGAATCTGGGCCTTCACCATGGGAGGAGGGTCACCGCCTCGCTCCCCCTTGGCTTTCTCAGTCTGGGTCGACCGGGGCTTCTCCCAAAGCTTGCCTGTGTTTTCCGACTTCCTCTTCGTCGAGCCGGAGCATTGGCTCGTGGTTGACTGCGTCGGCGATGCTGCACCCGGCCTGGCAGCCACGGAGCCCTTACCAACGGCACTCCTGGTGTCCGCGGAGTCGCAGTGCTTTGCCTTGTGTTGGGCCCCCGTTGCCGGAGCACCCTCAAAAGGTCCTTAGAAGACCGCTCAGACTTCTTCTTGGGCTCACCTGCCGCCGGGCTCTTCGCCTCCAGCTAGTCAGTGAGCCGTTTGCGATGGTCCTTCATGGTACGAATGGACATGTCCTTGCAGAACGCACAGTCCTCCTCCACGTGCGACTTGTCAGAGTGCAGGCAGTAGAGGCACCGAGAGTGCTCATCCTCCTTGAAGACGTTCTGTAGTCCACATCCTGGCCAGATCCTAAACAGCTCGGATCCAACGGGCATCGAGTCTCCTTTGTGTTCGGCCATGTACACTCGGGGTGGCCTCAAAGATCTTCCGGAATCCTCCAAGAAGTGAAATTCAATGAAATTTCACCCTTGGAGAGGAGTAGAGATTTCCGAAACGGGTCCCTGTTAATCGGAAGATGAGTCGGTGGAACTTGAGGCTCGATTTGACCGAAAAAATAAGAGTAAACTCCTTGAAAAAACGCAATACGCAGTAAAAGCTTGAGAGCTAAGCACGAGGACTCCCAACACTTGAACGTGCGGTAAAAATCTGAAGATGGCTGCCAGAGGAGGGGTTTAGGTAGAGGGCATTCATTGGCTGGGGGCAGTACAACCCAGAGACCAGTGATTGGTTATTAGTAGAAAGACAGTTCAGAAACGAAACTGAAACTGACTTTTCTTTACAGAGGATTCCCAGCCTGACGACGGGGAATATTCATGAGCATGTGAATCCATGCCAGACCCCATGCTGGAGAACAAGGGAAGTGATTCCTGCATTGAGAGAAAGCATAGGAAGTGAATCCTGATTGCCATTTGGGGGGTCAGCACACAGAAGAGGGGGAAGCCGTCACCCAAAGCATTTGTAGAACAGAACTGTGTGTTTGTTGGAACTATGAGGCCCTCGAGGGCAAGAGACTTTATTGGAAAGACTTTTTGCCCATCAGATAACTGGAGAAGAATCGTCGACTCGTGCTGGAGAGAGCTCAAGTGTGTGCTGTGCTCAGGAAACGCACTTTGTCCCATGCTGAAAACATGGGGAAGACGACCCTTGGCAATCACACCCTGACTTCTGATTTGAGAACACTGTCTTCTTTATTGAAAACCTTGTCCCACACTTTTGTATTTAGCGTGAGGAACTGGTAATACATTTTTTTTGTATAGGCCTTTTATTTCGATACGCCACAAGGACTGCCTTATTTTTCATTTAATGGGCGACGCTTGCTCCCATCTTAGATTTAGGTTAGGCGTTTTTCCACCCTGCATTTATTGTTCAATAAACACCCTTGAACTGTGATCACTTCAGTCTGTCTTTACTGTTGTCACCATGAGTTCCTTCCATCACGGACAGCCCAAGATGGAATAGGAGCTGGAGGAGTGACTGAAGCTTGGCTGTTGCGGCCTGGGAGCAAGAATTCTGCAGAAGCCAGTCATCAACATATGGATAAACATGAATTCCCTGCAGTCTGAGGAATGCTGCAATGAACGCCATCATTTTCTTGAAGACATGCGTTGCTGAGCTGAAACCGAACAGCAGCAATCGATATTGGAAGTGTTCCTTTCCCACGGAAAGCAAAAGGCATTTCTGATGTGGGCCCCAATCAGGATGTGCATATAAGCGTTCTGAAGATCTACCACACTGAGCCAATCACCCTTCCGGAGAGAGGACCTTATCTGGCTGGACATGATCATCTTGAACTTCTCTTGCGGTAGGGAAAGATTGAATTTGGAGAGGTTGAGGATAGTATGCAGGCCAGCCTGGCTCGGTTTGGGCACTGTAAATAGATGGGAATAGTAGTCCTCCCCTTTCTCCCGCACAGGAACAGGTTCCACTGCTCTGAGTCCACATGTTTCTGCAACCCGGCTCGGAGGGAGGGAGACCCAGTCTGATGAAGAGAAGGATAAGAGGGAGGGACAAGCAGTGATGGTCTGCCACGCCTCCAGGTGAGACAATATACGTCCTCCCTGGAGTCTTGTGTGACAGATGGAAACCATCATTTGGATGATTTAGCAGCGACGAGACCTACTGCTGCAGAGAAGACTGATGATAGAGAAAAACCAGCCACTTTGCCTTTGCTGCTTGTGTCGATGTACACCAGAGGAAACTTGTGCTCAGCGTGCTTGATGCTCTTGGAACTCTAGGAAGGACCTGGTCTGGATCCCCGACCTCTCCATATAGGCCGCTTTAGCGGAAGGGTTGTTTTATAAGGACCGGCACACATTTAGCTGTTAGTGTGCTTGACTTTGTTTCGTTGAGCTCCTCATCAGTGGAGGGATGAAACAGTTCTTTACCTTCGAAGGAGAGGTTGAGTACTTAGTCCTGAACCTCTTTCGAGAACTTTGTCGTGTGAAGCCACGCTTGGTAGGAAATGTATATTCCAACCATAAGGCCCCGAGCATAAGTATCTACATGATGGGCCATGGCCTCTAGCAGGTCCTGAGCCAAGACTCTGGCTTCGGATATGCCTCCTTTAAAATCTTCCAACCTGTCCTGTGGGATACAATACTGAAATTTGGAAAGCTTCTTCCACAGCTTGAGATTTGTGCTGCAAGGATGACTTCAGCATTCGCCTGTCGCAGCTAAAGACCTGAACAGGTGAAAAAGAATTTCCTGATGCCATCAAGAATGTTGTTCTCCTTGGACAGGACCCAAGAGGCAGCCGTGTAGGATGATAAGGATGGCTTAGACTGTAGCGTAGCTGCTGCCACTACCGTTCATGAGGGAGCGGACATGTAGTCAAGGGTATGTCCTTTGATGAGTGTAGCTTGTAGCTAGCGTCTATTTTCCTATTTATATGCTGCCCGGAATGAGGTTTTTCCCAGACCTTACAGGCTTCAGCAAGCACATCTTTTTGAAGAAAAGGGCCTGTGCGCTGCTGTAAGAGTTAAATCTCCTGAAAGAACTCAGTCTTGTGGAACCGGAGGCTCGGGTATTGGAATATCCAGCACCAGCATCATATCCAAGACCTGGTCATGATAAGCTCTGACAGAGTGCGGTGGGTCTTCACTATCCTGGCCTGCATGCTCTTCATCAGTTGTGGCAGGAACAGAAAATTGATCTGTGGTTCTTCAGACAATCTGGGCATATTTATTTGCTCCACCGGCGCCTTAAGAACTGGTGACAGTGGAGGCAGTCATGGCAGTGCAGGAGGGGGATCCACAGGAAGCGGAGGACGCACTACCGAAACCTGCCGAGGAGTTGGAGGAGCAGGCTGCGGCTCCAGAGGCTTAGGATCCATTTTTTTTTATTTTTTATTTTATTGTTTTAAATTCAAACCTTTAAAATATTACAAAAACAATCTCAAATCAAATTAGATCCATCAACTAAAGTACAAAACCCCAAACACCACCTCCCTCCCATACTCTATTGTCGTCCAACTCCAGTCTAGTCAGCTTGTGTGACTCCACGTGGCTTTGTTTGGGGTTGAACAGTCTGATGCTGAACATCCATATTTAGCCTCTCCTGTACTGCCGCCAAAAAGGATGTTAATGGCAAGATTAGTTTCATGTCGGTACCATTCCACATTCTCATCCACCATTCTTCTGCGCACACAAATTGATGTTCGTCATTCCAATGGCCCAGGTGAATTGATCGAACATCTTTTAGACCTGGACAGAACACCACCAAGTGTTTGAGTGATTCCACTTCCTTCTCACAGAACCGACAGACAGGATTCACTCCTGCATTGCCGGCCCAGTGACTGTATCGCTCTTTGGTTTTGAAGGCGTTTAAGCGAAACAGCAGAAAAAGTCTGCGGGCTTTTGGACTCGGAAATAAGTGCAAATATTTTTGTAGCCCATTGTATCCTCTTGCTTCTGCAGGTGAGTTTTTCATTGCACTACCTACGAGACACTCACTACACGTGGCTTCCCAGTCTGCCCGCCAGATCTTTACTTTTGCTGCCGTGGGATTTCCATATAGAGTGACCAGGCTAATATTATATGCAAGTAAAAGATCTTCACAGCGTTTTGTCCATAAGAAAACCATATCCGTTCCCCTCGGGGTAGCGTTGGAGTATCCGAAATTGCAGAATTCCTTCCTGCTCTAGTTTTCCGGTATAAAGCCAATTGGTTCCATATGATCCGAGCATGCAACGAAATTAACGCCAGTTCGTATTTTATGCATGCTGTTGAAATTCCAATTGGAAGACTTAGAGCTTTAGTCCAGAACATATGTTCGAGCGATGCCCAATGATTTGATGGGCATCCGAAGGCATTTTCTGCTCCGTATGTAAGGATCAGCGACACTTTTTGTTCGTAAAAGTTTCTCAAGGGTTGCATCGAGAATCTTCCACATTTTTTGTGAATCAAAAGGCCCTGGCATGCTAACTGACCACATTTTCTCTTTGATTCACGTGTCCAAGGGTCGTCGCAAATGCTGGAATTTACCATCATGCCCAAGTAGTTAATGCTTTTTGATATGCGTAATTTGTCTTGCCCAAATTTCCACACAAATTTTGTCTCCAATGATCTCAAGGTAACGCTAGAGTTATGGAATATAAGTATTCCACTCTTTGTGGCATGCATTTTCAAGTTGTTTAGATTCACGTACCTCTGTACAGCCTCTAGTTTGCGTTGTAGGCCGATCGGAGTCAAATTCAAGATGACCAGATTGTCAGCATACAACATCCAATTTATTGGTGACAAGTTGAGCTTAGGTGGAAACGCCCTCACTGATGATATTGCATCACCAATATCTGATATGAAGAGGCTGAAAATTGCTGCTGCCAGTAGGCAACCTTGTTTGACACCCTTATGTGTCTTAATCTGGGCAGATAGAGAGCCAGACTGGTCCAAAAGAATGGTGATCGATGTATCTGTGTGTAGTTCTTTGATGGCAGCTAATAAACCAGCAGGGCAGCCCCATGCAACTAACTTTTGCCAGAGAAGCTCTCGATCAATCATATCAAAGGCGCAGGAGAAGTCCACAAACGCAAGGTATATTTTGCTGTTTGTGCTCTGTGCTTCCATTTTTAAAAGGTTCAAGATGAGTAAGTTCAGTGAACACCCAACATTTTTGACAAAACCTGCTAGTCTTTCATCGATCCTTTTGCTGATTGAGCCCAAATAACCCGTTTTTTTTGTAATAGCGTTGCGTAGATCTTGCCTAAAACATCAAGCAATGCAATTGGCTGATAGTTTTGAGGTGACCTTCTGTCACCTTTTTTAAAAATTGGCACAATTATCCCTGTTTTTCAGGAACTTGGCGACTGCCGAGACATGATTATTCGTGCAAATAAGTCCACACATAAGTCAGCCCAAAGGTCAGGAAACTGTTTGATCATTACATTCGACAACCCGTCAGGACCGGGTGCCCTAGAGTTTTTGGCTTTCTTGATCACCTCACAAATGTCTTCTCTCGGGAAATGTAAGTCGCATGGAGTAGGGTCAATCACTGTTAGCGGCTGCAACAACGGGTCTTTGTTGTAAAGTGTTGTAAAATGCTTCACCCACTCGAGTTCGGTTACCGGACACACTTGCAGCGCTTCTTGTGATGATTCCATGCAATTAATGACACGCCAAAATTCTCCACTGTTTTTGGTTATTAGGGTTTTCAGCATGGCCTTCGCGTCTTGCTGATGTAATAGAAATGTATGGCTTTTTAGCCAATTTTTATAGGCTTGTTTTGTAATTCTGTTTTTTTACGCTATTTCACACTTTGGCCCTTGGTTGTTACTCCGAATTTCAGCTCGCATTCGTCTTTTGCGCTGCATCACGGTTAAATCAAAGCGATGTTTGTTATGAAATGATAGGCGCTTTAAACCGATGTTCTTTACTTTACAACTACACAGTAGCAAAGCATATTCGACCTCCTCCGGGCTGCTCTTAAATTGGTTGCATAAATTTAACACCTCTCGATCATCCAGACTTACTCTTAAGCGGTTAGATTCGACCCGCACTTTAGTTCTCCATTGTCGTGGTTGAGCAACTATCAAGTTTTGAAATTTCAGCTCTATCAGTTCATGGTCACTATGAACCATTGCCCGAACTTTCAAGGAGTTTATCCTGCCATGCATAGCATCTGAAATGAAAATATAATCAATCGTTGACGATTGATCATCACGATGCCACGTAGACTTTGCTGGAATGTCCCCATGCGTGCAGCCGTTTGCCATAGTTCAGCCTCTTACATTCAGTTCTTCCAACCAGTCTATCGCCAGTTATGATTTAGCTGGATTCTGTGGTTTAAAGAAATCGATGTTTAGATCACCACAGATTATCATTCCCACCCCTTTACTTGCTTCAAGAAGATTGTCAATGATTGTTGTAACTTGCTCAAAGAACGGGTAAGAGCCTGTCCAACGATTACTCCAGAACAGGTTTATTAAATGGATATCTACCTCCTTTCCTGCATGATTAAATTTGCCTATCTCAGAGGCTTGAATGTATGAGGTGTAATTTTTTGAGTTTAGTAACCGATACCCTGAGGATCGCTTAATCATAGTTAGCAGGCCAGCTATCGGTCTCCCCTTTTCGGCTCTAGAGGCAGGATTCAGTGCACATTCAAAGTCTGAGATCACTGGTGTTTCTAACATCCAGGTTTCTTGCAGACAACCAATTGCAAATTGAGAAGCCATTCGTTATTTAGCAAGTGCATGAAGCCACGTGTGTTCCATGACGCAAAAGAGCAGAGCTGTGATTCCTCGTTCGTTGGACATTAACTTGAAGTTTTAGTGTTCAAAGCACTAGCCAGCCAATTCCAGTCTTAGCGGCTTTCTCTATCCAAAGCGTCGTTTGACAGACTGGAAACACTCCTGTCGCCTGAAATAGCGTTATTTAAAGTAATCTGAATATTCACCATTGGATTTTTGCGGGGCGACAATTTCTGGTCAACCGACGTCACTCTAAGACCTGTCAGAGCAGCATAGCTTGTTTTGGGAGACGCCTCTATCGTGCACAAGTCTCCTTTCTAAGTTTGATTAGATGATCTATTTTTAAATGACAGCTTGCTGGAGTTGGAATTGATGTTATGAGTAAGCAAGGCACCGCCTGTGTCTGCCATACCCACACGTGTGTCACAGTTGGAGGGTCAATTTCTTTATAGATATAAAACCCCAAAGACAAGAGATCTTCCCCAGCTTCTAAAATAGCATTTGCAATTATGCTGGATACTACATGTAATATAACCTTATCATTGCAAGTTTCATCAGGAAATTCCACTATTTTTAGGTCTTTAGAACCTAGCACTCTTAGACGGGGTACATGATGGAGCAATATTATTACATTGGTGCGGTTCAAAATCAATTGATCACCTGACTCAATCCTCTCCAACATCAATTTGAACGTCAAAGTAGCATCCAAAGGACAAACTGTTTCATTCTTATTGTTCTTCTTCTGTGTAATCGCCCGGCCTCCGGGTTGTTGATACTCAGCTTTTCGTGATGGACATGCAACCTCCTTTTTCGAGACCACCTCTGGTTCAAAGCTATTTCCTTCAAAATTTGAACAGTTTGTCGGGAACTCGCTCTTACATCCACTCACCGTATTTTTTATTTCAACAATACATTTTAGATGTTCTCTTTTTTCTTGTAAGGTGGCAAAGGCTGGACTTTTTGGAGTCAACTCATTTACAGCCGCTGTTTCAACCTGCTCAATATAACAAATCCTGCCCCCCAACTCTGATGTTGTAATTTTTAATTTATTCAGGGTACTCTTGTAACCCAGACATTTTAGGATGTAGTTGGTCTGTTTCAGCATTCTTAGGAGAGGTGAATTCCACATGCCTGGAAGGTATCGTGACCTCTTTTGTAATCGCTGCAACCTCAGGCGGTTGATTCCCTGCAGCCTCCTCTTCCCCAACAAAATCCTCATACACCGATAGGTCCAGCAGCTCATCTTAGTTTGCCTTTTCCTCTTCGCTTAGGCAACGGCTTGCCGGTTTCAAATTATGTGCCGTTTTTTCTCCAGGAGTCTTTATCGGCGCATTAGTTGGTTCTTTCAATTTCAGACAAGTGGTGATTGCTTTATCTACAAATTGTAACATGTTAATGTTGCGGAGAAATTTTCGGGCACCTCTTTGTTTACTCTGCTTGCGTCCTGGCATGTTTTTTTGCTTTTTGCTTTGCAAAACCTTTCCTTTTTTGTTTCCTGCCCTTTTTTGTGCTTCTACATCTGGCCCTCGAAAGATGGGAAACAAACTTTCAAACTTTGCGCTAACACTGTCAGCCGCTTCTGGACCAGGAGTTTGCTCCCCACCTGGCAATTGGGACGATGAGCCAGACGTATTTTGGGAATCCAACAGGTCCGGATTGGTTGAACTTCTGGCTTGTATAAATGCTGTGTGAAAAGATGTGTCCAGTGTTTCGCTGTGCTCGCCAGCTTCACGACAAACGTCTCCGGTATTTGCATAGTTCTCGACATCAATTACCACTGGGAGCACGGACTCCTCAATTTCCGTATCAGCATTAGTTTCAGCAACATTTGTTCCTAGGTGCCCTGTTTGTCTTTGTGGTGAACCGATCTCCTTGTTCGTTACTCTTTTCACGGCATGTGGCACAACACTTGTCAACTCATTCGTTGGCGTTTGTGCAGAGCTTCCTTTGCTACTTCTGCGAGCAACTTTTTATCAAGCATGTCATTACGTTTGCCATCGTTAATCGATGCCAGACCTGCCAATACATCATCTTGTTTTGAGCTTTGGCAGATGTGCATTGATTCCATATGTAGGAGTTTTGAATTCATTAAGGCCAGCAAAGTTGTAACGTCCTTCACATTTTCATTTAGTGACTCAAAGTTTAGTAAACGGAGCCAATGAAATAGTCATCGCAGAGGTCACAGCTATTAGTAGCTCATTCGAAGGCACATGAACACAGGGGGTATGTCCGCCACCTCTACCTAGCCTTGACGTGCCAGGTGCAGTGTGACTAAATGCTGACTGTTTTCTTCGGACTTTCGGGAAATCTCGCTTTACAAATGAGGAATCTCTGGACGTAGAGTCATCCGTGGAGTCGTCACTGTTTACATTCAATTGCATTTGGACTGATTGTGACAAAATAGTACCTTGATTTAACTTGTGGTAGGGTGTCTGGCGTTTCTGAGAGTCCACCACCTTCCCACTTGATGACTTTGAGGAATCGTCAGAGGACCCGTCCTCTAGTGTTCTTACACTTTTGTAATTAGCAGATCCCCAAATGTCCTGGTTGACATTAGTCATATTAAGGCATTGCCTTTTCTGGCATATCTTTGCCATCTCTTTTGGAGCTGGAGTACTCTCAGAGGTATGTTTACTAGCACATACTTTATTTAAATCAATTAGATTTTGTAGGACTGATGAGACCACCTCTAAGGAGTTTCTTCTTCCTTTAGTAGGTGTGATACACACTTCTTGTCCTAACACAATTTCACCTTGCACCCTTGTTGTTTCATTGAATACTGTGTCGTTTAAATTTGAGTCCGTCAGACATGAGTGACTAGGCATGCTTTTTACTGAGCTCAATGTGTGCACATTTTCCTGTTGCTGTAAAATCATCGGGCTCTTTATTTTGCTTGTGTTGGATTTTGCCTGCGGGAAAGCAGTCACGCTTACCTCGCTCTTGTGTTCCCCTTCTCCAGGCGTCTGCGATGAGATTGCGCCCCTTCCTGGGCTCACAGCAGTCGCGGCATCGGTGGACAACGCCACCGCGGCCAAGCCCCTTGATTGGCTAGCCTGGCGCGCCTCTTCCAAGTCTAAGCGACGCTGTACTGCCGCGGCTACCTCAACAGAGCACAAAGCATCCGCGTCACAGCCCCGCCCATCGATGTCATCGGGTGCGACCGCGGAATAGCCCATCGGCTTCATTAGTCGAGCTCCGGCAGACGGCAAACCAAGGTCCTGCGGGTCCCCAGTACACCCACTAGACCATTGCGAGCACGGCGAGCCATCCTCAGCCTCCGCAGGGACAGCCTCGCCACCCCCAACAGTACTGGTGCGTTTGTGTGTTTCCAACTGCACTGATCCAGAAAGGTCTTGCATCAGTACTGCTTGTACCAGCGTGTCCTTCTCTTGTGGGTTTCGTTCTGGCAATATTGCAGTAGCAGATGTAGGAAGTATTTCAAATACCTCTTCTACGACCGGCGAGACTGGTTCCTCCACAATATCTGCTATAGAACCACAGGAGTAGTATAGGCTTGTCTGTTGCCGACGAGCTAGCTTGGTTGGGTGCTCGTCCTGTAGAGCCATTTGTTTTAGTTGAGCTCTAGTCCTTGAAGATGGCCTAACAATTTCCATCTTTTCCAAAGTTCCCCACTCCACATGCCACTCGCCACAGCCAAACAGATGCTCCTCGCCTTTGCTCCGCGGGGCTTACGCCGCAAGGTCGTGGGAGGCGGCCTTATATGGGCTAACCCACTGATGGGATTAAAGGCACGCGCACCTCCAGACACCTCCAGGTGCCACGAACTGATTAGCAAAAACCCAGGAAACAGACGTAGTTTGGAAGGAGAAAAGTTCAAACACTGCTCACTCGCCACAGCCAAACAGATGCTCCTCGCCCTTGCTCCTGAGGAATCCATTTATTTGAACTTATCCTTAAAGTAAGCATCATCGGGCCTGAGTGCATGAGGTCCTAGAATTTGCCAAAGAACGCGTCCTCAGTGGAAGGTCTAGGCAGGAATGGGTAGAGGAGCATACCCCCAAGATTGTAATGACGCTGGTTGCCAAGATGGTCCTCCTCCAGCTGGATCCACAAACTAAGGGGGCGGACGTAGGAGGAAGCAATACTGTGCGTGGCAGTGGAAACTATGCATGCCAGTCCATTGGAGGGTGAAAAGGGTTTTACTGTCCACGTTTCGCGGAACATGCTGCTGGGCCCCAAAGGTAGGCCCCTCCTTACCAGCCGCTGAGAACGTTGGTGTGGAAGAGCTCATCAAAATGGCCACTTCAGACTGCGTGGGTGATCTGGGCCACAGGTTTTAGAGAAGTCATTGTCACTACAGGGATTGTATGGACATTTGGATTCATTTTAGTCGTCTGACAGGGAACCTCGGCAGAGCCGGTACTAGCAGACCTGGGGCGAGTTTCAGCCCTTTTGGTTTCTGCTGAAGAATTAGCCCTCAGAAAGGGATCCTCGGCAGGACCAGTGCTTGAAGACTTGGGGCCTTTGCCTTCCTTCTTTGCCCCCTCAGCAACACCGGTACATTCACAAGATAGTTTGTGGTGAATCTTAGGGTCATGCCTGGTAGCCATAGCTCCTAAATGGAGCTCCTCGATCCTGGTCTTTGAAATAGTCCCTATTTGGGGATCCTCAGGTTTTACCCCGGTACGTTTAGTCACTTGACAGGAAATGTCACGACTAGGCATGGCACATTTAGTCCCAGACCGGGAAACCTCAGGAATAACCCTGGATGAAGCAGCCCCAGCAACATTGGGTTTAGTCTTATCCCCCAGATGGGGAATCTCAGAGAAAAAAAAAAAACATCTTTGTAGCCCCTTGACATGAAGCCTCAGAAAACTCTAGAATCCAGATCAGATCCCTTTCAGGACACATCAGGGAGAATCCTGGTACAAGAGCCACTTGGATACCTCCCAGAACCAGAAGACCCCGAGAAGGAGTCCCCTGTCCAGGGTGCCCTAAAAAGGAAGGAACTTACAACACTTCCTTTTTTCGTCAATGAACTGCTGTAAATTTTGAGGAGGAAGCCGTTGGAACACCTCCTCCCACTTGACGAGCCTACGCTGGAGTGCCCGGACAAAGAGAAACTCGCATTAGAGACAAGAGTCCCACTGATTATTGGGGCCCAAGCACTCCAGAATAGAGTATGGGACACGCCCTCGTGAAACGACATTCGCACAAAGAACAGGAAAAAAATTCCTGACACTCCAGCATAGATCAAGGAGAAGACTACCGTGGAACCGGAGCAGGAAGATGGACAAGTGGGGAGAAAAAAAAAGAATAATTTCCCAAAAATGCAAGTGCGCCCGAACGCAGAGAGAAAAGGACCGATGGGTGATGCGCGGGGTGGAGCTGAGGAAGGCGGGGCTACGGTCATGTGCAATGGCCCCACGCAAAAATAAAAAGGACAAAAAGATATTTTTGATGATTCAAAGGTGCTCCGGTCCCGTCCTGATGGACAGAATGTCCCAAAAGTATGGAGTGAAGGGGGCGGGATGTAGGAGTACGAGTAAGACACCATACAATTTACAATTCATTTTGTCGGATGATATGACAAAAATCTCAACAATGCCAGATCAGCAACAGCACACAGGAGCACTTTCAAACACATTTTAATGCCTTTGCCCAAAATACATGCCAGCAGAGTGCAAACATTCAAATTGTAAGCTACTAGCAACACTCTCTCATTTGTGAAAGGAGGAAGGGAGTGAATTGAGCATATGATCCAAAATAGGTTTCCCCGGCACACCACATGATTATAAATAAAAATATAATTTGTAGATTTAATGGAATCAGGGGTCGGGGGAGAACGCTAGGTTGGCACAGCAGTTGTAATGTGAAACTGCAGACACCCATTTCTCCTGAACTGAGCATATGCTCGAGCATGCTCAACAAAACCTCAACATTCTTGTAATTCAAGGAAGCTCCATCTCTGGGTTTTCACCTATTCCAGGATACTTTCCTGGATTGCTTATTTGAATGTCCTGAGATTATTTCAGGACAAGACATTGTGACACATTTCCTTTTTCCCATTGACTCATTTAAGCATCATTTTGCGTCATTCAAATCTTAAAGGACGTGTTCTCCAAAAAATGACTTGGTTTAAAAAGCAACTCTAGAGAGACCGTCTGCTTCAGCGACAGCAGTCTCGTTTCTGTAAACTCACTACAAGTTCATTGTGTTAAAAGAAAAAACACCACCGCACATTTTTGGTTTCCATTGTCTGGTTACTTGATAGAGAGTACCTGATATGTAAATCTTCGAGTAAGAAACCTTGAGGTGCGTCCTTCAACAATGTTCACGTTTCCTCTATTGTGCTACGGGGGGGAACCATTGTGCTGCTAAAAATGGCTGCTGCACCTCAGCCTCCGTATCTATGTAGTTCCTGTATGCATAAACTGAGCCTCCCAGATTGACACACTGAAAACTGAGCAGGCCTTTAGAGATGTAAGGGAGTTGCAATAATCTTGAACTCTGGGTAAGAGATTCCTGAAGGCACTGCCACTACATAGCTTTCGTAGTGGAATTAATTCTGTAACTAAGCAGTCTTCCATAATCTGCATAAAAATAATTTGGGAATGGGATACAGTCCTGCAGGGTTTTAAGTCACGAGGAATTCCCTGAATTTATTTAATCGGAATAAGTTTAAAACATACCCACACTGCTGCACACAGTGCTGTTTATTATTGCCCCGATTACACGTAACCACCCCTCTTCTTGACCCTGATTTCTGTACACTGGGCTCAACCGGCCCCACATACCCACATTATCCCATGTACAGCGCCATATGTTCTAGGTGCACCCGACATAACGGATATTCTCTGTAAGGTACCTCAGTGCGGATTAAAGCGGTGTACATGGTGCTAAATGAAACGCCTAAAGGAGTACGTCAATTTAAAAAAATGTAAGCTGATGAGTACTACTCAAAGGCCTTAAGTATAGAGCCTTTTGTGTTATAAAAACACCTACTCATCCCTACACTACTTCTAAACCAGCCGTGATCCCAATCAAAGGGGAAAACAGGCACTGTGCAACCGATCAGCTCTTTTAACTCTTTTGGTAATGCAAGTTGTAGGGCAGGCTATAGCTTCAGCGAGTGTGTGAGTGGATAACAGTAACAACTCAAACAACTTAGGTACAGTAGTTCCAAAATTAAAAAATGTCCAATCACGTTCTATCAAATAGACTTTTAATCAAACAGTAAACGGCAATCAACTAATTACAAAATACCAGAAAACCCCATTCCTGTAAAAGAAACAAAATGCAGTCTTTGGTAAAGGGCACTAAACATTAGCTGGGATGTTCAAGCAATAGACTGACAACAATGTCACTGTTCAACTATGAGATATTTGAAGAAAAAGGTAGCAAGTGTGGGGGGCATAAGAGGCACTTTGATCCAAAAAGTGGACCAAGCAGACAGGGCCTCTTCAAAGTACCTTTGTACTTTTCTTTTGCGCTCGGTAGCGTGAAGCTGGGTTTCTAGGACCTTTCGCTGCGGAAGAGCTGGTGTCTGGGTGGCTTGAAGTGTATCAATCAGTTAAAAGTTGCAGAATGCCAAAAGCAGCACTGCAGGTCGTGTGGCAGCTCTAAATGCGTTGATCACAGTTGATGCATTTCAATGATGTCTTGAGGAGAGGAAATAGGATTCCTGACACTTCTGGGCTTCTGAGTTGCTAGGAGGATCAATCAAGGGTCTTTAAGTAAAGGAGAGTCAGTGGCCTGGAGCGCCAGCGATGAGGCAGCTCCATTGATGGCCTTGGCATGGGTCCGCAACAATTAGCGCTTTGTTGCCGGTTCCTGCCATGCTGACTTCCTGCACGAAATAGGATGAGGCACCGGAGCCTCCCCTGCTTCACCGGCTGCACCCTGGGCGCTTAACGCTCCCAGATTCATAGAAAACGCGGCGAGGGAGAGGTCTCCGGTGCCCACATCGCAAATTTCAAGATGGCGGCCGCAATTATCAATCCGTCCCTCCCTCCGCGGCCCGTCGACCCTCCATTGCCTGCTGTGATCCTGCTCGGGGGATCGGATCACCCTCAAAGTGCACTGACAGTGCGATAGTGCCGCCTGCTCCCTCCTGCTCACCAGCATCGCCCCGCTCCCGTGTGGGACCCACACGCACTCCCGCCTGGGCCTAACCTTATGGCTCACATCGGCGGCGCTCCTGCCTGGACCGGCTTGCTCCATGCGTCGCTGGAGGGGGCCCCGACTTGGATGGTGTTCCCCATACGGGTCACTTACCCACCTGATCTGCTGGACGGCCCTCGATCCATAGCGGCTCTCCGCGCAGTCCTGCTTGCTCGCACAAGCCGAGACGACCCAGCTCCTCCTCCTCCTGCTGAGGCCTCTGGCTTGAGGAGCCCCGGGTGCTCTGGAGGTGCACTGGTCCTGCTGGCTTCCTCACGCCCGACAGCTCCGCCCAGCACTCCCGCGAGGCCGCCCGCACGTCCAGCGGGCCCTATCCATCCCACGGTGAGGCTCTGCTCACCCGACAGCAGTGGCATTGGCGCTCCAGCTCTTCTTGTTGCGGCCCCTTGGCACGGGGGATCCCACGGCGGCTGCTCCTGCCTCCCTCCTCTGAAGCAAGCCTCCTCACCGGAGACTTCGCCCCGTTGGGCCCCGCCAGCTGGACTGCCACATCTCCCCCCACTGGAATTGGGGGCTTCTCTCTAGCTGCTGCGGGACGCCCTCCAGGTAGGGGGGCTCCCAGTCATCACTACCGACTTCCATCTACGTGGCGCAGGCGCCTGGGAGGGGGGGCCCGCTCCACTCAGGTGGCCCCGGCGATCCCCATTATAACGCCTTGAGGTCCTGCCTCCTTTTATCCTGGCGCAGGGCCCCCCCCCTGCTTTCCACCTGGGGCCTTGCTGCTGGGGTTAGACTGCTCTTCCGGGGCCCGCGGGGGCTCTCCCCCTGTTGTCTGAGCCACGCCACCGACTTCCTGGGACGCCCCTGTCCACTCCTCATCTTTACCAGCCGGAGAGAACCGGCCTGCGCCTCAGCAACCTGAATCACACAGCATCACGAATCATAGACCCGCAGCCTCCTAACCCCGCGGGTCTGCTCCAGCAAGTTATTTGTCGCCCTTTGGAGGGAATTAAAGCACCTCCTGGGGCGCCCCGGCCCACCCCTTCTCCTTGGCCACCATCATCCCCGGATCCTGCGGGTATTGGCGGAGTCCTCCGTGCGCAGACACCAGTCCCCTGGAGTCGTCCCCTACATCAAAGCCATGGCCAAGGCACCCCCAAATCTGCCGACATTTCCACCATGCTGCTGGCCCCGGAGAAAGGGAAGAAATCCGATCCCCCTAAACTCACTCCTCAGAAAACTACCGAAGATAAAGGGACGCTTGCGACAAAAGAGGATCTCCAGGCCTTCATGTCTGATATCAAAGCGGAATTCAGATCCTGTATGACTGAGCTTACTGCCAAATTGGAGCAAACAGAGCAACGGGTCAGCGATATTGAGCACAGGATGGGGGAGGCCGAGGAATTGGCCATGGACCACTAACTCACTAACGGAGATCCAACGCACCATCCAGACACTAATGGACAGGACTGCAGTCCTCGAATTCAGGCAAGAGGACATGGAGAATCGCTCCCGGCGCAACAACCTCCGCATCCGTGGGGTGCCCTTCGCGATTTCTAAAAAGGAACTCCCCGGATACATAAGTCTCTTCTTCCAGTCCCTGCTGCCGGATCTAGATGAGTCGCTGCTCCTACTCCACCGTACCCACCGACTGCGCCCTCGCCGTGGATCCGAGACAGACCCCCTCCGGATGTAATCACGAGAGTTCACTTTTATACCACCAAGGAGGCCATTTCAGCGATAGGCCGCTCAAAAGACGAACTCTCCTTCCAGGGCTCCCCACTGCAGATCTTCCAGGATCTCTCCCCTTTAACCCTCCAGAAGCGCAGGATGCTTCGCCCACTTTCGCTTTTTCTACGAGACCAGCAGATCCGCTATCGATGGCTGTTTCCCATGGCGCTACAGTTCTCGTACAAGGGTACTCCCCGCACCATTAGTGTTAAGTGTTGAGAGTCGTGAAGATATAGGAGACCTCCGTCCCCAAGTGCCGCACAGGGAGAATCGCTTATCACTCCCTGTGCAACCCTTGAGGCCACAGGTGGAGAAAGAATCCAACGCCGGAACCGAAGTACTAGGAACCCCAAGGCAGCTGTGAAAAAAGGCAATGGTTATAATTCAAGCAGGCAGGTACTACATGTATATGTAACAGAGAAGAGTTCAAGCCTTACCGGGGTCTTTGATGTAATGGATGTTGGACCTAAGAGGGGAATGGTTCCGGGACTCACGCAGACAAGGAACCCCTTCTGGACCCAAAAGTATCCGTCTCCAACTGGAGAGAGTAGTATTGGAGGAAGGGCCTCAATTAGTCCGATGATAGCCACCAGGAGGAGTGTGACCAGTTAGTGCAGAGAGGCAATCCGGGAAAGCCAAGAGGTATCCGTTGAACAAAATTAGGTCTGTAGCCAGAGAGAGCTGTCCGTATCAATGGGAAACAAGGAGCAGAGGAAGTCCGTGATTCAGTCCGAGGTCAGGAGCCGTGATGAATAGAAGAGCCAATGTCGCCGTAGCCAAACGTGATCCACAAGGAGTCCAAAAAACAAGAGCAGGATTCGAGGAAGCCGGGTGAGTAGCACGGGTAAATCAGCCAGACAGAGTCTTCGAGGAATACAGCTGTGAAGCGTGGTGTCTAGGCACTGCACCGTTTAAATATCATTACTTCCTGGTCACGTGACACTGAACGGAGTCACGTGACCGTAAATCAGGGTCACGTGATCGCGTAATCAAGTCACGTGACCGGGCCACAACGGTGCGAGAGCGTGTGCTACCGCTCGAGCAGCTGCCTAATCTCCATGGCAACTGCCAATGGAGAAACGGTCGTAAGCGCGACTGACAGGCATGTGGTGATTGCCTTGTCAGCGCGCGAGCCAAACTGGGTTGCCTGCGCGAGCCCCGGGAGAAAGGTAAATGGACGGGGGTGGTCATGTGATTGGGTGACGGGACGTGACCGGGGAGACCCCTTGCAGGCATGACAATTAGCCACCTTGACTATGCGGCATCAATCCTCTGCCCGGGGGCACAGAACTGCACTCCTCAAGCCAATCGAGCCTTCCGCGGGACGCTGCCTCTCCCAAACCGAAACGGGCCCCCTGGTCAAGGGTGCAGAGGCGCCGTAAACCCAAATGACATGAGCAAGTACGCCTGAAGTACAGTTAGCGCAGGAATCACCAAGGTTCTTTCAAGCTCGCCGCGGACCCCATGCGGTCCATACCCTCCTCCAGGGTGGATGTCATCATGTTACCCCTGGAGAGAATCTCAACCATGTGGGCCATGTTGCCAGTCTGGGTGGCCGGGGGAGCTACCGACAGTTCAAATTCGGTCCCCCCGGCCACAGTTTGGGCCTCCCGTTGGAGGCTGATGTTGAAAGTTCATATCTCCTGTTGGTGATTTTTCCTAAAATACCTTCAGCAGCAGGAGACCCCAACGCAGCGGATCCCTCGCAGCTATGGCTGACTTGACCTGTCCCCTATCTCTCCCCCCCCCCGCAGAAAATGGACTCGGCGTGCCAGCCCCTGCACTTAAAATTAAAAATCACTCTGAACGTCAGTGCTTGAACCCCGCCAGGGATAGATCTCACCCCCCCAACATTCAGGGACTTAAAGTTGGCTACAGCCCTGCTCCACTTGTTTCGCACGCTGAACATTGTTGACACCTGGAGGGTGCTGTCCCCAGAAGAGAAAGACTTCACCTTCTATTTGTACGTCCACTGCACCTTTTCTAGAATAGACTTATTGCTGGCTTCCCCCCAGATCCTGACCTTTACGGACGAGGTTACGATTGGCCCCCGGATCCTCTCGAGCCATGCTCCGGACTCGCTCACCCTGCGGTTGCATGACCCGGATCCTCCTCCGCACCGCCAGTGGAGCCTGTGCGACCCTATCTTGGGGAACATGGCAGTGAGAGACACTATCGCCAGGACAATTAAAAACTTCTTCACTGAAAACCGGGACGAGGGCACCTCCCCGGCTAATACCTGGGATGCCATGAAGGCAGTGCTTAGAGGGGAGCTGATTGCCCAAGGCGCAGCGTTCCACAAACAGAAGCAGGCGGCCCGCGCTATCCTGGAAGCCGAGGTCCCCGAGGCCATTCACAAACGTAAGGGCTGGTCCCCGAAATCCTACAGGGTCTTACAGATGGCGAGGAAGAGGCACGAGGCGCACTATGCCGACGCTACAGCAAACCTGCTAACCAGAACCAAACAATGGTACTACATCCATAGCAATAAGGCTAACAAACTGCTAGTCAGTAAACTGGCTAAGGGAAAGAGCAGGAATTTCATCCAGGGTCTCCGCGACACACAGGGAAAGATCCACCATGCAGAGCGTGAAAAACTGCGACTGGCGGTCGCCC
The DNA here is from genome assembly GCF_040938575.1 of Ambystoma mexicanum. NCBI lineage: Eukaryota > Metazoa > Chordata > Amphibia > Caudata > Ambystomatidae > Ambystoma > Ambystoma mexicanum. The sequence continues at coordinate 386,231,820 of NC_090925.1, forward strand.
ACCAATCGGAAATCATGACAGCGGTCCCGCGGAACCTAGATGAGCAGCACTCATACCTCCGAGAGGCGGCTCTCCCACCCCTCAACCTGGAGGCGAGAGATGGACTGGAAACGCCTATTACGAATGAGGAAGTGGAAGAGGCCATTAAAAGCCTAAAGCCTAGTGCTCCAGGCCCAGATGGGTTCTCAACACGCTTCTACAAGCTCTTCCGCCCCCAATTGGTGGCTCCTCTGACGCGCCTCTTCAACTCGTTTGCAGCCACTGGAACGGTCACCCCATCGATGCAGGAGTCCATCACGGTCCTGATTCTCAAGCCTGGGAAGGACACCCATGAGAATAGCTTGCACAGACCCATCTCCTTGTTGAACTTGGACACCAATATCTACTCCAAGATCCTGGCCAACTGCCTCGCACCTACTCTCCCGAGCATTGTGGACCCGGATCAGACAGGGTTTATTTTCCACAGATCGACAAAGGACAACATCCGCAGGGCACTGGACCTGATAGAGGTCGCCAGTCAGGACTCCCAACAACTAGCCCTCTTGGCGCTAGACGCAACCAAAGCTTTCGACAAGGTGAACTGGCCCCATCTCTCCTCCGTTCTTGAGGCCTACGGCTTGGCTCGACCTTCAGGAGGATGATCCTAGCGAATTACCAAGCCCCTAAGACCCAGCTGAGAGTCAATGGTCGCTTGTCGGACCCGATTGCTCTTACATGTGGAACGCGACAGGGATGTCCACTGTCCCCCCTACTCTTCGCCTTGGCTATGGAACCGCTAGCCCAGCGAGTGCGCCGGAACCCCCTGATCACTGGCTCGAAGATCGGCCCAGTCCAACACAAAATTGCCCTTTACGCGGACAATGTGCTGCTAACCATCACAAACATCAAAGATTCTATGAGAGCAGCCTTGAACGAAATCCAGGACTTCAGGAGGGTCTCGGGACTCGCCATCAACTTCCCAAAATCAACCGCCCTCGGAGTGGGCCTGCACACAGGCGAGAGGGAGGCCTTGGAGAAGCACAGCCTGTTTCAATGGAGCACCCAAGCGATCTCATACTTGGGGGTCGGATCCCCACCCACCCAGCGAAAGTCTACCAGGCCAACTTCCCCCCACTCTTCGAGGAATTGGAAAAGACACCTGGCCCGTTGGCAGACACAGGAGATCTTGCTGTTGGGGCGCATCACGGCATGCAAAATGAACCTCCTCCCCCGCTTCCTCCACGCCTGTGCATCTCTCCCGACCTCAATCCTTCTACCCCCTTTTCTGCAACTCCAAAGGAAAATCATTGGCTTCATCTGGAAGGGCAAGAAACCACGGATCCCTCGGAAAACGATAATGGCCAGCACAAGACTGGGGGGACTAAGGGTGCCAGACCTCTGGAAATATCAAATTGCAGCCGAACTGGCCCATTTTCAAGCATGGGGACGCGCCACAGGGCGCCCGAAATGGGTAGCGATCGAACAATCCCGCCTCCCTCACCCCCTTCACTTTCTCCCGTTCATCCCCACCGCACTACGCCGAAGTTGGCCGGAGTGTTGTCCGCCACGAAGCAGTCGATAAAGGCATGGGAGTGGGCCCGCAGGCGTGGAAGCATCCCAGGAGGCTTTTGCGCTCTCTCCCCAATCTTCCTCAACCCCGCCTTTTCCCCGGGAGCTCACCCTAAGAACTTTAGGAACTGGGTGGCAGGAGGCCTTGAAACTTTGGGGCAGCTCTTTGAAGGGGATGCCCCCCTCACCTTCGAGTGATGTAAAACAAGTTTACAGCTGACAGAAACAGATAGATTTACTTACGCCCAACTGAGGCACTGGTGCTCCCACCCACAGACCCGGGAGGCCGCAACACGGCCCCTTGCTCCGCTGGAGCTCACAGTGAATGACCTGCCAGACCGGGGAAAGATTTCAGCCCTCTACAAACTATTGCAGGAAGACCCCCTCCAGACTATGCCCTCCTATATGTCCCAATGGGAGGCAGACTTGGGTCATGAGATTGAGGACCACACGTGGGTGGATATTTGGAGAAGAACGCGCACAGCATCTCGGTGCATTACTAACCGGGAATGCGCCCACAAACTCCTTGTACGCTGGTACTACCCCCCCACCCCCTTGCGCCTCCACCACTTCCAGCAGGCCCTGGACCGCCACTGTTGGCGCCTCTGTGGCCACCCGGGTTCCTACTTCCACATGTGGTGGACATGCCCTAAGGTAGGGGAGTTCTGGAGCCAATGCCTGGCCACCATAAAGGACATCACCCAAGTTGAAATTCCGCCAATGCCTGAGCAAGTCCTCCTGGGGATACCGCTCCTGGACTTGTACCCAATAACTGGGAGGAGGGCAACGCTGATGTCCCAATTCCTCCTGGCAGCCAAAATCACAGTGGCCCGCACCTGGAAGTCCGTGGAAGGACCCCTCATGACCCTTTGGTGGCTTAAACTGTGGGACATCCTGATAGCGGAAAAGGTCACGGCATCCAAAGCGGGACTGCTCCACCGATTCACCGACATTTGGGCACCAGTCCTGGACTATGACCAGAACTACCCGGCCCTGACCTTCAAGCCACGCTTGGTCGCGAGAGCCCTTGACTCTATGGGCGACAACTCGACGCCGGATCAGGCCGAATGAGGCTCGGGACAAGGCCTACTCGGGAATTTGGGGGTGGGAGGAGCGGGACATTTTGTTTTATATGTTCTGCGAGGCTATAAGCATTGCAACTGCGTCTGTACTCCTGCGTGCCGTTTTATAAATAAACACATTTAAAAAAAAAAAAGGAGAGTCCTTCAGTTCTGCACTTCCACTGCAGGAAGTTGGCTGGCAGCTACAAGAACTCCATCTTCAGTCTAGGATCTGGTTCAAGTGCCACAGCCAGCCGGGAGACATTGTCCACAGCAGTTCACCCCCTACTGTGCTTTAGGGATGGTTGGGGGACACAGCTCTCCCTTGGATGCTTTTGTCACCTCCCTGGCAGAGGGCGCTTTGGGATAGGTTTTATTCTCAACAAAGATCCAGTGAATTCTTCCTGTTCTACTGAGTCTGAAGAAAAATTAAAGGAGAAACGAAAAAGGTCACAGGTGATTGCTCCAAGCAGGACTGTTGTAAGGGGTCGAAACCAGTTTGTTCTGCAAAGTGCCTTTTGGTGTCTGATATATCCAGAGTGCCTCGTCCTCCATGAAATGCGGTGCAGAGAGAGCCCCAACAAAAAATAAAATGGGGGTTCCGCATTCCCAGGCTTGCTGCCTTCAAAGCAATTTCAGTGACTTGGTGTGAGAGAGTGCCTTGGTTTTGTCAGTGCTGCCTTTAAGTACCAACTTCCAGTAGATCTCACAGTGAGTGTTCATGTGCTCAGAAAGGAAAGTTTTGCCTTTCCTATAAGAGGGTCAAAAGGCAGCATCCTGGATATTCTCCCACATGGCAGCTGTGGATACCATCAGCCCAGACATTAATACACATAAGTACCGTCATAACTGGGTCCTGCTCATAGAGCAGTCACAAGCAGGATATCAAATTGCTGTGTTTGGTAGAATTGTGCGATTTTAGTAGTCACCATTCCACAACCAAGCAAGTCTTATAAAGATGTACATGCTACCAGACTAAGGCATACAATTGTTATGTTTCGAAACGGAACATGAAAAAACTACCTTTGCTTGCTGTCACTGTGTTCCAGCGGCTGCCAAGAATGAATGTGACCTTTGAATCTGCTCTGTGCCACTGCAGGCCTCGTGCTGAGGGCACCAGCAGCCTGTCTAAGCAAAGGCACATGTGTGAACTATATTTTTGGCAAAGCGCATATATAAAAGGGGGTCAGTTCAGCACGCCTCCCCTTTCAGAAACAGAATTACCTGCACCACTCTGAAATTCCACAAAGCTCAGGCCTTTACACCCTCATAAAAGTAAATCTGTCACAGGCGCAGTTTACCATCTTTCTCACATGCAAAACATTCACCTTCATAAGGAGACGGCTGAGGCACCCGCACTTGACAGAGGCTAATGTACTTCAAGGAACTTTAATGGAAATGAGGGACAAAGCTGCAGTCACAGAAGAATCGGATCTCGAATTACCAGTTGTGGCGGCCCTTTCCAAAACCCTGCCTCAGCTCGTCGCAAAAGATGGAATTTATAATACATATGGCCGTGTGAACGGGATATGGGGTGTATTTGAGAGGAGGGATCCTGCTTTACTTAGGCAGCTGGTACTCTGGTGAGCAGCAGAGGTCCCGCCATGTATATAGAAAATAGCCTCTTGCCCCGACATTAACGGCACTTTCCCAAACAAACCTGTACCTTTGCCTACACTTCGCACTGAGTTGCATCTGCTGAAGCAGCAGGCCATGCTGTCGGCTATCTTGCCATAAAGGCTGATGTGAAAAACCTCTGAGGACTGGGGGAGGAGGGGAACAGACGGAAGGGGGAGAAACCCATTAGCAAAAGAAAATGTTAAAGGTATAGAAAAGCACAAAGCCTCTGCTGAACCATTAACAGACCGCTCACAGTCGCACCTTTCTTCCAGTGTAACATAATCGGGGATTGCTGGGAGCTACTACATTTCAAGTGGCCAGCCCCGTTTTTGCATGTCTGTCTTCGGATGGGTGACGTTGACACAAGCACAGACGGACCATGCGTAGGCAACCCGTTTGCCAGCGCTCATCCGCATGGACACAATTATTTACTCGCCCCAATTTAATTATAATTCGCAAATCACGAGATGAGAGTAGGAGCTTGCAGTCTGCACGGCAGTATTCTGAGAGTGAAAGATTACATTTTCAAGCTGGTTGCAGCCATATCATTCTTTTCTGCAACCTCTGCTCGAAAAACTCTGCCAACCTATATTTCCGGCAAACTATAGCCCAATCTCCATCACTCCTTTCCTGGGCAAACTCCTGGAGATGTTGGCCATCTCTCAGTTTACAATCCACACTGAATCTGTTGGCTGTATCCATGATGATTAGTCTGGCATTAGAGCATCCAGAGGCACGGAAACTGCTTTCCTGAACACCCGTGAAGACCTGCTCTCAAACCTTGATTTTAACTCTCCCTGCGTCCTCCTTCTCCTTGAGCTCTCCTCAGCTTTTGATGGGTAAACCAAGACATCCTGATCTCTGGCCTATGAGAGACATTGGGCATCACTGATAAGGCCCTGTCGTAGCTAGCATCATTTCTCTCCTACTGTTCTTCCCAGGTAGAACTTGGGTCCTTTCTCTCATCTATCACCCTCTCTACTTGTGGTGTTCCCACGGAGATCTAATCTATCCCCCGGTTCTTCAATGTTTCTTCAATGTTTACATGGCCCCCTTTGGCCCACATGATCTTGGCCTTCACCTCCAACTTTCAGTGTTATGCGGATGTCACAGCTCTCTTTCAGGCTACCCTCGGCCGCCTCCTCGATCATCCCCGACTGTCCGCAATTCAGTACTGGTGTGCTGCTAATGACCTTTGCCTTAATGCCAGTAAGACAGAGATCATCCTCATTGGGACCCCCTGATCCAGCTTTCCCACCCTCACTCTGGCCAGCCACCCTTGGTCCTGCGCCCTCACCCACTAATGAGGCAAATAATCTGGGTGTCAGCTTCGACTCTAATCTCTCCTTCTCTTCTCACATCTCGGACAGGTCCAAAAAGTCCCACTACCAGCTGCACCTCCTCAGAGGTATTCTTCCTTTTCTCACCTTCCCCCAGAGGCTCACTGTTTTCAGAGCCCTGGTTCTCCTTAGACTGGACTATTGCAACAATCTCTTACTCCATCTTCCTACTTCTACTCTCCGACCTCTTCAACTTATCCAGAACAGACACAAGACTTATCCTTGGCCTCAAGCCTAGGGGCCGCATCTCTCCGGCGCTGAAATCCCTCCACTAGCTACCTGTGGATGCAAGGATTAAGTTCAAGGCCCTCTGCATAGCCCACAAGGATTTCTCGGGCCGGAGCCCTTACTATCTATAATATTCTCTTCCAAAATACTGTCCTTCCAGAGCCCTGCGCTCTGCCTCCTCCAAATCTCTGCGGGTGAGCCATTTTTCCAAACAGACATTTGGGGTAGATCCTTATCCTATGCAGGTGCCTCCCTCTGGAACAGCCTACCTGCATCTCTGCATCTTGAGCCGGACCTCCTCATGTTCAGGAAACTCCTCAAGACCTTCCTCTTCTCTGCCTCTTTCCCTCTCACTTGCTAACCTTTTTCTTCCTGCTTTCCCTCCTTCGTTTCTCTTCTCCAATCTCTTCAGTGTTGCTGACTGGTCGCCTGGTGCACCTCCAGACCCTCACAGGTCCCTGGCTCCCCCGCCAGTCCGGCACACGCTTCCAGGCCTCCGCACTCTGGCTTGCACTACTGCACCCAGAATATGTTCCATCAGAGTGGCAACCACTCTGCACTTAACCCGGGCCCCTTCTGGACTGGGGCGCACTTCTCTCCCTCCCCCTGCCTCGCACTTCCTGTCTGTGCACTTGCACCCCCTTGACTGTACTAGGCTCAGCAGGTTTGTCCGTCATGTCCTCCTCCGTCTCCCCCCGCCTCCCCCCCTAGCTTGGTTGTGCCTGAAATACTCATGCATAGGGTCAGTGATGACCAACCTTTCTGTTTTAGTTTGTCCTTCTCCCCACTACTTGTTCAGTAGAAATGCCTCTGGCCTAGCATACTGGTTATTGTTCGATCATTCGGAATCTTCAAGACCTAGGAATGACGATATCCCCTTGTACCCTCTCCGCCCTGAAGTGCTTTGAAACAATTCACTTGTGTATAAGCGCTTTACAAATAAACAATTACTGCCACAGAACATACTTTTGGCTTTGCCCATAATGCATTAATGCCAGTAAAAGATATTTCCATGATGCCTTCTATGTTTCACACCCTTGCCATGAACACGCTGGCTCAGTCAAGTCCACACATGCGTGCACCCATAAAAATATATAGCAAAGAGCAGAATAATTATGGTGGGTTTAAAGGTTCTTGAAAAAAACCTATCACCTGAAACGTCAAAGTACAATATTCCATTTGAGCCAAGTCTCACATGCCACAAGGCCACATAGTAACCATTGCTGAAAGTGCACCTCCAGTTCAGAGCCATATTAGTAAGGCACTATGGTATGCAAATGAGCGCAAATGCAAACATTCGCTGCAGATAATTGCCTCTTTTACAGGGCAGTGCTACTTTACACATTTACACATCTTAATGCACTTTATCTGCCTACATGGGAATCGGAAGAACTGTTAACCCTGTTTTGGATTCACCAAAAAGAGACATTTCTTCAATCCCTTTGGTTTCAGGCAATGCTGGTTTCCACCTGAACGCCACAGCCAAACAAGAATGACACCCCTTTGTTACTGATGATGTACATAAAAAGATGAGCAACTTTGAATGGAGGAGAGAGAATCCTACACAGAGAAGAGCTTCTGATATGAAGATGTCTTGGACCACCCTAAACCATGGAGCCAGTGGTAGCGTGGAGAGCGAACAAGTCGTTTGTAAGATGCTGGAACGCTGGCATACTGACCGGCGAAGAAGCCATGATCAACAAAGAGACAGATAAAATGACCATTTCGCCTGATGGCGCGACTACACAGAAGCCGTGGTGGGCCTGGGGCCCGTTAACCGACGCAGAGACCAGTACACTTAGCTCTGCACGATTGATGCATTAGCTTTTGAGCAGCGGAAGCTCACAAAAAGGTAACGCAGTTGAGAGGGGCGAACAGTGACATTTGAGGCTGGGAAAGCCACATGGGTTACGCGATGAACCCGACCGGGTAGACAACCTACATAAGCAGAGTTGAAGCAAGTCTATTAGAGGGATTTTGAGAGCCCGGAGTAACCAAGACACCAACATTCGAGGATGGCAAAGCCACAGGGATACAGGAGTCCAGAAAACACGAACCGGCAGATGCCCCATTAAGTCCGAGATAAAGTAAGCCGGTCAGAATCACAAAATATAATTAACAGAATTGGAGTGAGAGGAGAGCGAGAGAGCGAGCACAGAGAGACAGACAAAACCTGGAGGGTTCCAATCCTTAAGTATAAAACAAGAGCATTTTCAAGTACCAAATCGAAAATGGTGGAATTGCATCAGGAAAACCTTTGCTTCCTGGAGAATCATATGGAATTGAGATTTTACATAAAGAACCTGCAGAGAGCTTGTGAACGGTGTTGTGGGCCACCGACACACTTTTAAAACCCATTGAGAAGAGATCCAAGTGATTGAGCCCGGCAGGTGCAATTACAAAGGCTATTGCTCCGGCCTCCTTTTTTGGTTATATTTTTCCTCAGAGATAGGGCCAGTTAGCAAATAGGATATTGCAAAAAGGGCTATTTCTTTTGGACTTCGTCTAGCACCCTTATTTTTAGTTGGTTAGGCACAGAACTTCCCTCCTAGCAGTAGGGCTAGATAAATAACATGGTACACCGTAGTCCTCCTTCCAATTCGCCACTACATACATTTGCATATATAGGAACTTTACACCTTTTTGGGCACGTGAGTGCACATGTTTACCTCTTCCTTAGGTCTGTGTACCTAATAGTTGTGTACCATACCAAGTTGGGTCAATGATTAAATAACTTTGGGAGTTAACCTCCAATCCAGAACTTTCTATTTTTTTTATTAAATGTTTGGTTTGATTTTACAAACTTTACATTACATTCTTTTTCAAATCTATAGTTAAAAAAAGAAAGAAAAATTTCATTTGGTTCCACTTTCTATATGGAATCTATTTTCCCAATTGAGGAATTGAGTATGTTAGTTAACCAAACATGCACATTTATACATTTTTCTACATCAAATTGGTTTTTAGCATGCTTTTCATGAATTGTGTGATTGTTAGCATTTTATTATAGAAATTAAAGTTTGTATACTTGGGGATGGACTATTTCCAAGTGAGACAGAGATTATGTACCCTTTATACTGAAGTTTGTTCTTTGGATGGTGTGAGCCACTTATGCGGTTGGCCATGTATTTCATGGACTAAAGGTCATTGACAACTCGAAACAGCTTAAGAGGATATGTTGGTAATTAAAAGTATGCGCTTTATATGAGCAATATTTGCACGCACTTTGCACCTTATTATGGAGTGTTTTAACATCCAGCAGTCCATGCATGCATTTGTGTATTTGTAGGGCAAATTACTGCCGATGTGGAAACCTTGTTAGGTAAATTACTTCTGAAACAGGTATTCAATCTGAATTCAACTGCACACAGTATCTGTCACTGTATCACTGTCATTACAGATATGAGATGTATACCTTTTCATCTTATGGAGATCCATTCATGGACAGAGAGCACTATGCACTTTATGATCTCTGCTTGAGCTAAATTTAGCACATTTATGATATTGCTAATTTGCAACTTTTTTCAACCATTCCTTGTAAGTTATTTGTGAAAAAATGTGTATGTTTGATTTACCCAATATGAAGTGATGACTAGACTCTACCTCTTCATCCTTTCCGTGCTTATGGACACTGGTGCCAAACACTTTATTGTTTTATTGCTGCGGCCTGTAGGTGAGTTTGCCCCCGTTTGTGCCTGAGCATTTGTAAATTCAAGTGCATCCGCACTGAAAACGCCATTTTTCCAGCCCCAGGCCCCCGATTGGGATCACCGAAACCTGGTTCTCCAATGACTTCAACCCAATCGCTAGTGAAGCCTTTCCCCCTGACTACTCCCTCATCCCACTGAACCGTCCATCCAGAGGAGGTGGGGTAGCATTCGTCTTCAAATCTCTCTTCCGCGCCTCGATCATCGACAACCAACCCTCCATCCCTTCCTGCGAATCTCTCCTCGTTAAACTTTCCCTCTCCCCATCGCTCTCTCACAGTTTCTTAATAATCTACAGGCCCCCTGGTTACGATAGACAATTCGCAAACAACCTTTGCGACTCAATCGCCACCATGCAACTAAACCATTCCAACCTCACCCTCCTTGGTGACTTCAACATATGGCTCGACATCCCCACCAACCCTATGACACACTCCCTGGTTGATGGTTTAGATGCAATTAATCTCCAACCCCACATAAACGGCCCGACTCATTACAAAGGACACACTCCTGATGCCATCTTTAGCTCCAACACCCTGATTCATTTAAAGCCCCCCACCCCAATCATCTGGTCAGATCACTTCATTCTCTCGTTCGCCATCCACTCACCTGACCCCCTTCCCGTACTTGCATCCGAACCTCCGATTTTACGCAAATGCTGGAAAAAATTAACGATCACCCCGGACCTAGCCGAGGCACTCCTCCAATCTCCACCACCCACCTGCCCTCCCGACAACAAATTAACCCCTGAGGCCTTTGACTCATGGCTCAACGCACCTCTTTTACGACTCACCCCCCCATGCAAACCATCAACCCGCTGCGCCCCTTTCCCCAGATGGTTCACTCCTGAGTTGAAGACCACTAAACGACTTTATAAATACCTAGAACGCAAATGGCAGAAAGAGAAAACCCACGAAAACAGGACCACCTTGGCCCGTCACCTCTATCAATATAAGTCCGAAATCCGGAAAGCAAAAAAAGCCCACTACAACACCCGAATCCTAAACTGCAAAAACCCAAGCAAAGAACTCCACAAAATCATCTCAGAATTCACCAATCCTGCTTGCAATACAACCAGCCCGACCGCCACACAATCACTGTGCGACTCACTCTCCCTCCACTTTCACAACACGGCTATCGAAAGAACAAAAACTCTAAACACTAAGATGGCTCAACTTCAGCCAACGAGCAATCCTCCGCCCATACCGCCCAGCCCTGCAACCGTAACCTCCACGCAACCAACGTTTGAATCCTTTAGTCCAATATCGCCAGAACAGTTTCTCAAACTGCTATCTGCCCGCAAACCTTCTGGTTTACCACTGGACCCCTGCCCAGCCACAACCCTTAAAGAAATTTTTGCCTCAACCTGCGCAGGAGAATACGCAAGATCTATCATAAATTCCTCCCTCTCCTCCGGTATCTTTCCCGACGCATTCAAAACGGTGCACGTCAAACCTCTAATTAAAAAACCATTGCTCGACCCACTCGAGCCCAAAAACTACCGCCCAATCTCAAACACTAGGTTCATTGCCAAACTCATTGACCGAACCGCCTACTCCCAACTAAACTCCTTTGTCGAAACCAACAACCTCCTAGACCCAGCCCAATCAGGCTTCAGATCACGCCACGGAACTGAAACCACCCTAACCTCGATCTGGGATGACCTTAAAATGACAGCAGACTCCGCCGGATGTGCCGCACTAATCCTCCTCGACCTATCGGCCGCCTTTGACACGATCAATCACTCAATCCTCCTAGACCGACTCCACTCCATAGGAATCCACGGAACCGCCCTTAAATGGATAGCTTCATTCCTCAAAGGCCGGCACCAAATAACGACACTCTCCAGCTTTACCTCACAACCCCGACCTGTCGACACGGGAGTCCCTCAGGGAGCATGTCTATCCGCCCTCCTGTTCAATCTTTACCTGATCACCCTCCCACCAATAATTCGTTCACACAACATCCTGTGTTACAACTACGCCGACGACACTCAACTAATTCTAAAAATCCTGAACTCGAAACCCGAATCCCCACCCGGCATCCTGCCTCCTTAACATAGAACTCTGGATGACCCAAAGCCACCTCCTGTTAAACCCCTCCAAAACAGAAATCATGATTTGCGGCAAGCTCGATCTTCTTCCGCACCCACTACCCTGGCCACCCGCCATGGGCAACTCACCGACACCCTCCAACACAGTGAAAAATCTTGGATGCACCTTAGACTCCGACCTAACACTCTCGCGCCAAGTCAACAATGTCTCAAAATCCTGCCACTACCACCTCAAAAATCTTAGGCGCATCCTTCCATATCTCTCATTTCCCAACAGAGTCTCCGCGGTCCAATCAATTGTCATATCAAGACTGGACTACGGAAACTCCCTATACCTCGGAATTCATGCCTACCAACTAAACAAACTCCAAAGAGCACAAAACGCGGCAGCCAAAATGCTACTCGCGCTTGGTCCAAGAGACCACGTATCCCCAGCCCTTAAGACACTGCACTGGCTTCCAGTAGCCCGTAGGGTAGCTTTCAAAACCTTATGCCTCTCCCATCGAGCACTACATAAAACCGGACCGCAATATCTTCAAGACAAGCTAATACCTTATCACCCCACTCGCACCCTAAGATCAAGCTCAGCCGGCCTCCTAGTAATCCCTAAGACAAACTCAACCAGGTTAGGCGGATCATCATTCTCAACGCTAGCCCCAACCCTATGGAACTCGCTCCCACCCCACATCCGCCTAACTGAAGACTTAACGGCCTTCCGCAAACTACTGAAAACCTGGCTCTTCCCCTAAAACTAACCAGCAATTTGACCGGAAGCAAGAAATGTACAACTAAAAAAAAAATAATAATAAATGAATAAATAAATAAATAAAATCGAATGTAAACCATAAGACAAACAATACCAAACGAATAATGTAGATCAAAACAGTGAAGTGGATACTATGAATAAATCATCAGAAAACTAGGAGATCTAGATGGACGCTTGACCAGACGAAAGTGTTAGAGTGAATGAGAATCTAGAAGTGACGAGCGAAGAGGGCGGATGAACGTCAAGAACGGACGAACATGGAGAACGGAAGAGCGTGGAAATCGGATGAGTGTGGAGAGCAGATGAGTGTGGAGCGTGGAGAGCGAATGAGCGTGGAGAGCTGATGAGTGTGGAGAGCAGATGAGTGTGGAGCGTGGAGAGCGAATGAGCGTGGAGAGCGGATGAGTGTGGAGAGCGGATGAGTGTGGAGAGCGGATGAGTGTGGAGAGCGGATGAGTGTGGAGAACAAATGAGTGTGGAGAGCGGATGAATATTGAAGAACGGAGGAGCATGAAGAGTGGAGGAGCGTGGAGAACGACTGAATGTCGAAAAGCACAGAGCGAATGTGGAAAACGACTGAGCGGAGAGCGCAGAAGCGTAAGATACAGTTGAGCCGCGAGAGCGGATGAGTGTGAGAGCGGATGAGTGTGAGAGCGGATGAGTATGGAGAGCGGATGAGTGAGGAGAGCGGATGAGTGAGGAGAGCGGATGAGTGAGGAGAGCGGATGAGTGAGGAGAGCGGATGAGTGAGGAGAGCGGATGAGTGAGGAGAGCGGATGAGTGAGGAGAGCGGATGAGTGAGGAGAGCGGATGAGTGAGGAGAGCGGATGAGTGAGGAGAGCGGATGAGTGAGGAGAGCGGATGAGTGAGGAGAGCGGATGAGTGAGGAGAGCGGATGAGTGAGGAGAGCGGATGAGTGAGGAGAGCGGATGAGTGAGGAGAGCGGATGAGTGAGGAGAGCGGATGAGTGAGGAGAGCGGATGAGTGAGGAGAGCGGATGAGTGAGGAGAGCGGATGAGTGAGGAGAGCGGATGAGTGAGGAGAGCGGATGAGTGAGGAGAGCGGATGAGTGAGGAGAGCGGATGAGTGAGGAGAGCGGATGAGTGAGGAGAGCGGATGAGTGAGGAGAGCGGATGAGTGAGGAGAGCGGATGAGTGAGGAGAGCGGATGAGTGAGGAGAGCGGATGAGTGAGGAGAGCGGATGAGTGAGGAGAGCGGATGAGTGAGGAGAGCGGATGAGTGAGGAGAGCGGATGAGTGAGGAGAGCGGATGAGTGAGGAGAGCGGATGAGTGAGGAGAGCGGATGAGTGAGGAGAGCGGATGAGTGAGGAGAGCGGATGAGTGAGGAGAGCGGATGAGTGAGGAGAGCGGATGAGTGAGGAGAGCGGATGAGTGTGAGGAGCGCAGTAGCGTGGAGAACGACTGAATGTAGAAAGCACAGAGCGAGTGTGGAGAACGACTGAGTGAAGAGCGCAGAAGCGTAGGATGCAGTTGAGCCTGGAGAGCGGATGGCGGTGGAGAGCGGATGAGTGTGAGAGCGGATGAGTGTAGAGAGCAGATGATTTTGGAGAGAGGATGAGTATGGAAAGCACAGAGCGAGTGTGGAGAACGACTGAGTGAAGAGCGCAGAAGCGTAGGATGCAGTGAGCCTGGAGAGCAGACGACGGTGGAGAGCGGATGAGTGCGAGAGCGGATGAATGTAGAGAACGGATGAGTGTGGAGAGCGGATGAGTATGGAGAGCGGATGAGTATGGAGAGCGGATGAGTATGGAGAGCGGATGAGTGTGGAGATGGGATGAGTGCGGAGAGCGGATGAGTGCGGAGAGCGGATGAGTGCGGAGAGCGGATCAGTGTCCCGAAACAAACAAATACGTGGAACAGCTGTACTAGCGGCGCAGACGAGCTGATAGAGCGGACGAATGTGCGAAAAGATGAATGTGTGGTGTCGGGTGAGTGTGTGAAATGGATGTTGTGTGTGGAATGGATGAGCGTTTTGGTGCGGACGAATAGTGTGGAGCGGACGAGTGTGCTGAACGGACGAATGTGTGGAGCGGACGAGTGTGTGGAGCGGACGAGTGTGTGAAGTGGATGAATGTGTGGCGCGGATGAAAGTTGTGAAACAGATGAATGTGTAGAGCGAACAAATACACAGTGCGGATGAGTGTCTGGAACGGATAGTCACGCAGAACAGACAAGTAATATTATCAGGCCAACGAGTAGTATGTTTTGCCGATGTGTGGGTGGTCCGGGTAATCGAGTATCAAGACTGTACGAGTGTCTAGACGGGACGAGTGTGTACACGGGATGACTGTGTAAACAGGAGAAATGTATAGACAGGACGAGTATGTAGACGGGACGAATGTGCGGACCGGACGAATGTGCGGAGCGGACGACGTTTAACCAGACGAAAGTGTAAGAGTGAACGAGCATGTTGAAAAGACGAGCGAGGAGGGCGGATGAACGCCGAGAACGGATGAGCATGGAGAGTGGACGAGCGTGGAAATCGATTGAGTATGGAGAACGGATGGGTGGGAAACGTGGAAAGCAGATAAGCGTGGAGAGCGGATGAGTGTGGAGAGGGGATGAGAGTGGAGAGCGGATGAGGGTGGAGAGCGGAGGAGCGTGGAGAGCGGAGGAGCGTGGAGAACGGAGGAGCGTGGAGAACGGAGGAGCGTGGGGAGCGGATGAGTGTTGGGGAGCGGATGAGTGTTGGGGAGCGGATGAGTGTTGGGGAGCGGATGAGTGTTGGGGAGCGGATGAGTGTTGGGGAGCGGATGAGTGTTGGGGAGCGGATGAGTGTTGGGGAGCGGATGAGTGTTGGGGAGCGGATGAGTGTTGGGGAGCGGATGAGTGTTGGGGAGCGGATGAGTGTTGGGGAGCGGATGAGTGTTGGGGAGCGGATGAGTGTTGGGGAGCGGATGAGTGGTGGGGAGCGGATGAGTGGTGGGGAGCGGATGAGTGGTGGGGAGCGGATGAGTGTGGGGAGCGGATGAGTGCGGGAGCGGAGAAATGTGGAGGACCGATGAGTGCGGGGAGCGGATGAGTGTGGGGTGCGGATGAGTGTGGGGTGCGGATGAATGTGGAGGGCGGATGAATGTGGAGGGCGGATGAGTGTATAGAAAGCGTTTGAGTATACAAAGCGGATGAGTGCGTAGGCAGACAGGAGTTCATGCGCTGGGCAGACTGGAATGCATGCACAAGAAAGACAGGAGTGCACACTTATGGAACACATGAGAGCATGCGTGAGGCACACTGGAGAAGAATAGGTCAAGCAAGCATGAATGTGTAGTACAATCCCGAACGCCTGAAATGAACAAAATGAATAGAACGGACCTGCCCGCTCGGAACTTCGTGACATACATAATATGTTTTGGAATGCAGTGAGCATTTGAAAGAGTACTTATCATAACACACCACACGCCTACTCTCTCCCTTACATCACCACTCAACTAGAACACAGAGATACTATGACACCATTCGGTATAACTGTTCTCATATCTACATCTCCCGCTCACTCCACAACACTCTAAGTAAACACTGCTGGTTTCACACCCCCCAGCCAGGCGTTCTCCTCAGGCCTAACGCAGCCACATTCGTCCTGGATAAAGCCAGCCAGAGCGAACACATACTCCTGATCTCTCAACCACCACACCTACCGCTAAGAAGCAGCTACCACCTGAATTCCGCATCAGCTGCACACATACCTGGTGCACACACGCACTTTTGACTCTCTCCTCTCTCTCTCTACTGACCCGAACTTCGGTTCCCGAGGGCGTTCAACCTACCAGCGCCTTCAGACCATACCAATGGTATATAAGGCGCTATATAAATGCAAAATAACATAACA
The DNA here is from genome assembly GCF_040938575.1 of Ambystoma mexicanum. Classification (NCBI taxonomy): domain Eukaryota; kingdom Metazoa; phylum Chordata; class Amphibia; order Caudata; family Ambystomatidae; genus Ambystoma; species Ambystoma mexicanum. The sequence goes on from NC_090925.1 coordinate 386,247,990, forward strand.
TTATACGCAGAGGATCTGCTCTTCAGTAGATTATAAATGATTATATACATACTCAAGACGTTTCCACAATTTGTGCACGCCCAATGTTAGTTTTAAAAATAAACATTTATGGTTGACGTATTGCGAAGCATGGCAATCCCAACCACACTTAAATGTGAGCCTTGATTGATGTAATATGTTAAGTATATGCTCTAACTAGCAGGCATCACAACATCCAAAGACGGCGACTGTATAACTAAGCCGCTAACCTCTTCTAACATGTTGACACTGTGCATAACCATACAGTTGTCTGGGTATATTTTGGTCAATTTTCTGTGTCTCTTTTCTTCACGTGATCAAGCGGTTGGAATACCGCAAAACTCTCCGTATTTTTATGAAGTTTTGTTTTCTCCAAGGCACATTTATGAATAAAGCTATTTTGTGTTGCCTGGATCCAATGTGACGACTCTTCTTTATACTGAAAGGACACTCGATCCCCAGCTGCTCTTAGGAGTGCAGTCCGCTCTGTGTACTGAGGTACAAAGGTTTTTTGTATTACTGTACCTGGGGTAGCGGGCCAGTAGTTATGGTTAAGTTGCTAAACCCATAGGAAGAGCACTTTTTGGGCAGCTTATAACTGTGCTTCTTGTGGACGAATCTTCACCAAACTTTGCAAAAAAAGTATATGGCCCACCCTGAATTTTGGCAAGTTTGGTGACGTTTCGTCAAGGGGGGGGGGGGGGGGGGCAAAGTTGTAAGGGGGGTCCCAAAATCTTTTTTTTTCTCAGACATAATGGGAAAAAACTTTGCTCATGCCTACAGCCCAAACCGCTGGACGGATTTTGCAGCAGGAGCAGCAGCTTGGTTCCGAAAGCGTGCTTTTGTTAATTTGATGCAAGTCTGTCCAGTATTTTTTTTTTAAAACTACCAAAACGCAAGTAAAAAAAAATGTGTGCTATCTGTGTCCTTTCTGCGGACCCATTTCCCTGTTCGGTCCTGGGACAGGACTCAGATTGGCTTAGAGGGCAACGAGGTGTCTGATTGGATGGTGAAAAGCGTGAAGTGCGTCAGATTTTTGGAAACGCCCGCCATCTTGGATTTGGGGACAGCGGCCAGTGTCCGCAGACATCGCGGTAAAAACATAAAAAAACAACATTGCACTTGTCAAATTTATCAAATAATCTTGGGGAGGTGAGGGGTGATTAGGATGGGATGGAATATGGCTGAAAGCAGCAAAACACTGGTCTTTTTCACCGTAAAAGTCTGCGAACAGTCCGGATGTTTGCGAACAGTCCTGTGGAGTTCGCGGACACCTCTGCATTACAGGGTTGGTGGAAAGCAGATCTTGGATGGCTTATAACATTGGACCCCCGACATCTTGTTACCAACAATATAAACAACCCCTTGTAGGGACTTTGTACCAATATTTGTGTCCAATTTACAAAGTGTCACCTTAAAACTCAGCCATTTTCCACCTTCTAGCATAATTTTTAACTCTTCTATACACTTTTTGCAACTATTTCAACTGATTTTGTAGACATCTACGAACATCTGACTTCATTGCAGACCTTCCAGACAGTGCCACATGACCATACGCTGGCTCGTAGCATGATGACGTGTCCGAGAACCCGTCTGCACTTCGCGATAAGATCTGTGCTTCGTGGACAGTTCAGAACTGCCTTTTCTACTGATCTAGGAACTTCCAACTTCAAAATTTCCCTTGCACAGCTCCTACACCTATTCCCACTTATTATCCATTAACAATCTAGTACACAGTACATACTTGGAAACATTTCAGCAAAACTGCTATTTATCTTAATGGCATCAGCTAATGCCATCCCTCCTCCCAAGAGCCACCACCAGCTGGAGGACCTTAAAAACAAAAAAAGTGCAGTACTTCCTAGACAATGAAGAGGACCAAGAAGATGCGGTATAGGAAGTGCGTACCTCTAGCACCCAGAGAGAATCATGGATGTGGCAGTTCTTTACCACTGTTGGGAATGTACCAAAGGCTAAAGCAACCAAAGTAAAATGTACTGAGTACAACTTTGTATTCAGTCGCGGACTCCCTGGACAGTAATCCTACGGGACCACCTCCATGTGCTACCACACCAAAACCAATGACCGCAATGCTCTCAGAAAGGTGGTTCCTTTCTTAGCAAGTAGGAGGCTGTCTTCCTTCACCTTATCTTCCTCAACCAATACTGTAACCACACAGCCTACTTCTGTGGGACACAAAATCCCACCAGCTACCTTGCAAGCAACAAAAAAGGCTCTTGATCAATCTTCTTCGAAGACAACAGTCCTCTGTACATACTGCAACAAAACATTCTGCAGAGGGAAGCACTTTCAAAGTGCTTTTGAAACTGTAATCAAGGAACATTAGAAACACTGCCACCTACCTTAGAAATAACATGCGCGCAAAATGTTCCCCTGTCCACCCGTCCCTCCATATTAGTGTCTGGTGCCTCTTCCCTCATTTCCCTCCCCACCTTTCGCTCTAAGCTCTCCTGCCAAAAAAAATACATCTGAAAACAACAAAAGAAATGTCCCTTAGGAACCACTGTTCACAGTTGAAAAAAAAAACAAAAAACATAGACCATCTACTTTACATTTCTCAGTAAAGTACATAGACTCAATAAGATTTTCCAACATTTCCATTTTGTGTTATGCTAATGGGAATATTGTGGCGTTCATCCCCCATTCCAGGGACTGGAACAGTGGATACCGTCCCAGCAGCCCAAGTTATCAGCCCAAGCAAAGCAAGGTTGGATAACGAGGTCTCTGGACCATTATCCCCCCCCCCCTCCAGCCCCTGTAATGAGGGATGAAGGCCATTAGCACCCTAGGTTCCCAAAGCGGGAACCCGGGGGTCTTATAAAAAAAAAAAAAAGGATTTTTCTTCCTACACCAGGACGCCTCCGGCAAAAGCATTTATACCTAGATCTATTATCAGTTCCCCAACTTGAGTGTAGATTCGTCAAATGGCACCTCATTTATAAGCCTTTATATTATTTTGGGATCCCCCCTCCAATGTCTCCCCCTCTTGACAGAATCCCACCAAACTTTGCAGACTCATTCGGGATTAGGTCAAGAATATAGTGCAGAATTTCATGCAGTTTAATTAAGTGGCGCCAAAGTTATAAGGATGTTTTTTGTTACACAATTACCTACATGTGCAACAGCAGCACCCATGCCACTGAATGCCGAGCCAGAAGTCCCGCCCTTCCCATCTGCCAGAAGGCCAAGTCTCCTGTCATTCAGTGTCACTATTTGGGCACAGGTTTAGGCGGCAGCAAGGCCAGCTTGACACTCCGATCGGCCTTTCAACGATAACAGTCTAAGAAAATCGTCATGAAGCCCTTAGGCCTCCATGAAGAAAACAAAGAAATTATTTGTGGCTTGTTAACATACCCCTCTGCAGTACCGCCACCAACATAATCATGCCCGGCAGACACATCAGGGCACTGCCATAACTGCCTCTCACTGCATGGTAGGTGAATGATTTAAGTTTTTGAATCAAAATGTACATCATCTCATCACCTACAGCAAAAAAAGAATGGGGATGTGGGAACTCAAACTAGTAATTATAAAGCACTTAATTAAACAAAGTAATACCAATACTGTGTTAGTGTGTCAAAATAAAGTTACTCACCGTAGTGACTACCTTACTCCTAGTCCCCTTTCCTTCATACTTGTGGAACATTCCGTCCTTCGGTACGGGACCAGAGCACTTTTGTACAAAGTATCAAACATTTTGTCCCATTTTTACGCAGGGTACTGCACGTGGCCCCGTAACCCCACCCCCTGAGCTCCGCACCATGCATCGCCCTTCAGTCCTTTTCTATCGCCAGGTGTGAGACCATTTAAGCAACAATAGATGATACTTTAGACGGGATGGTGTGCAGGCGTATGGAGGAAAGGGGACTATGAACTAGGAGTAAGGTAGTCACTATGGGATGGTTTGCCATGGAACATACTTTTGGAAGGCAACAGTAGCCGCTTTGCCACGTACAAGATGAGCATGAATGCCTTTCGGAGGTTGAAGGCCTTGGATGGAATAGGCTTCTGAAATGCAGGAGGCAATCCATCGGGAGATATTTGCCTTGCAAGCCGGTTTCCCCTTCGGGTCCCCGAATGTAACAAAGAGTTGTGAGGAGCACCTGAGTTCACTCGTTCTGTCGAGATAAAGGCTCGACGGATGTCCAGGTTGTGTAAGACTCTCTCGGCATCCGAAGGAAAAAAAGACTGGTAAGGAGACTGATTGGTTCAAATGAAAATCGGTAACCACATTAGGCAGGAAAGAAGGATGAGTGCGGAGCCAACCTTATCCTTATGGAATGTGAGGAATGGATGTTCCACAGAAAGAGACTTGAGTTCGCTTACTCGCCTTGCCGATGTCACTGCGATCAGAATGGCGACCTTCCACAAAAAGGTATTTGAGATCGGTAGCGGCCATAGGTTCAAATGGTTTCTGGCATAACGCAGTGAGTACCACATTCAAATCCCACTTTGGATGAGGAGTACGTACTGGCGGGAAAACATGCAGAAGACCCGCAAAATGCCTTTTAATGACCGGATTAGTCAAAGGAAAGTAACAGCTGTCAGTGGATAGGTAGGTCGCAATGGCAGGTAAGTAGGTCCTGCAAGACAAGAATGCCCAAAGATGCGAGGTGAGACACAAATGAAATAACAGTGTCAACCGTAGCGTGCCTGGGGTCAAGCTATTTAGCTAAGCACCAGTGGCAAAAACTGAGCCATTTCCTCCTATATTGAGCCCTTGTAGAAGGTTCTCTGTCCGCTTGGATAATGCGCATATTGTCCTCGGACAAATTAAACTGCGCTAAAGAGCTTAATTCAGGCACCAGGCCGCCATGCTGAAGGATTGTGGGGAGGGGGTGCCACATCTGGTGATTGCCCTGGTGAAGCAAGTCAGGAATCAACGGCAATCGGAGGAAGAATCGACGGATGCTGAAATTCCGAAACAGAATCTGGCTGGCCACCAAGGAGCTATGAGGAGGGAAGTGCAGTTCGATGCATTGCTGAGCTTGCAGAGTGTCTGATGAATCTGAGACAGCAGAGGAAAGGCATAAGCCTTCATATTGTGCCATGGCATCTCGAGAGCATCTCCCAGGGAAGACACCCAGAGACTGTCTCTGGATGCATACAAAGGAAGTTTCCAGTTTGTAAAAGTCGCAAAGAGGTCCACTTATGGAGTGCCCCATTGGCGAAAAATGGTGAGAGGACATATGTGTTCAATCCCAATCGTAAGTGGCTGCCGACTGGCGGCTGAGTGAGTCTGCAGTTACATTGTTGTGACCCGGAACGTGTACAGGCAGGAGCCAAATGTTGCGTTGAATGGCCTATTCCCAAATCTGCATGGTAGGTCCACGAGGAGGGGTGACTTGGTGCCACTCTGCTTGTTGATGTAAAACATTGCAACAGAGTTGTCTGTGCAAATACGGACTACCTTTTTCGTGATGGACGACTGAAAAGCTTTGAGCGCTAGAAAAACTGCCAAGAGTTCCAGATAATTGATATGAAACTGCCTGTCCTGAGGTGTCCACAGCGTAGTGCCCCACCCCAGAAGGGAGTCGACTGTGGTAACCGACACTTGTGGGCAGGGCTCCTGAAAGGAGGCCCCCACTGAAAGGTTGACGGTCGAAGACCAACATTGTAGAACCGGGGGTGTCCCCATCTGCAGAAGATCTCGTGCAGCACAAAGTCGTTCAATTGCCACTCGTAACTGTCCGCTCCCAGCCTGCTGAGCCTGTCCGCCTCCAGGTTGGATTCCCCCGGAAGGTGGACGGCCATGAGGTAGATTTTGTTCTCCAGGGCCCATTCCGACATGCTGACAGCCAATCTGCACAGTGGAGGGGACCTGGTACCCCCCCCTTGCTTGTTGACATAGAACATGATGGTTGAGTTTTCTGTCTGAATGAGGACGACCTTGCCCTCGATAACCGGAAGGAAGGCTCTGAGCACTAGCCAGATGGCCTTCAGTTCCAGGCAACTGATCAACTGATGTGGTGCCATGGACGCAGTGGTTGTCCAAGGTGGCCCCCCCCCAACCCTCGAGAGAGGTGTCTGTAGTAATGGTGATCTGTGGGATAAGTTATCGGAAGTGCCTGCCCGTCCGGAGGTTGCAATCCCTGGACCACCATGTGAGGTCCGGGTGAAAAGTAGGAGGAACGTTGATCATCTCCGCCTGAGAGCCCCCGCTCCTGGTTCTATGATGCTGGAAAGTGCAGCTGTATCCTTCTCACCCAGAGTCTCGTGTGGTGGACGGCCAGTAGGAACGATGCCATGAGACCCAGTAGGTGTTGGTACCACCAGGCCGATGTCACTTCTCAGCTGAGGAACTGCACCGTGGCCCGCTTGATCGCCATGATCTTGTCCTCCAAAGGAAAAACTTTCTCGGAGCATGTCTCCCAGATGAGCCCCAAGAAGATCAGACTCTGCGTGGTCTGCAGCTGCGACTTCTTGAGATTCAGCAATAAGCCCAGATCGTGAAATGTGTTCATAATAGCGTGGGAAGTGTGGTGCACCGCTTCGGGAGATGAAGCCCTGACGAGCCAGTTGTCGAAGTACGGGTATATGTGCTGGCCCTGAGGAGGGCAGCCACTGTGTTCATCAGTCTGGAAAAAAACCCTGGGGGCCAAGTTGCGGCCGAAGCACCTTGTATTGGAAATGGTAGCCCATGATCCTGAATCGTAGCAAAGAACGACGAGGCTGCCAAATCGGCAGTTTGTGAGCTGTTTTGAGCGGTTTTTCTTTTTATCCAGCTCCTTGTCAATTTCCCGCCAAAGCCTCTGGTTACGGCCGGCAGCATGGCATCCGCGTTGGCTTGACGAAGATGCAGGGACGAGTTGGAATACAGCTTCTTCAGTAACGCCTCCAAAATCATCGCCTCCTTGCCTAGCAGCGCCGCAGAGGAGGCGGCAGAGGACGAATGAGGCTTTGAGTATAGTGATTCCACAGCGATCACCGATGAGTGCGGCTGAGGATGGGCAGATATCAAGAGTGCATCCCCTCCATCTGCCTGTACTTGGCGTCCAGGCGTCGATTAACCAGCTGGACCGAGTGGGGCTTGAGTCAGCCCTTTTTGGCCAAGGTGACAATGCCCTTCTGCATCAGGACCCCGGTTCTCGCTGTGGGACGTAGCGTGAGGACATGGGCTAGGGCCCCCTCCGATGGTTGCTCGGCCTCGAGTTGAGGAAGGCCCAAGTACTCTGCCAGCCCTGCAAGACGTTCGTGGAAGGCCTTGGCTGACGACGGTGTGTCGGGGTCCTCTACCTCATCTGTGTCCACCAGGGGGTCTGTTTGATCCAGCACCGGTGGAGGGGTGCTGGGAGCCGAAAGCTGGGGTGTGGAGAGCCAGAGGCTACAGCGGAGTCTGGTACAGAACCAGCTGCACTATCAGTTGGAGGGCCGCAGCGGGCGACGGAGGATGAACCGGGGCCACCTGTACTGGGGCCTGTGGCGGCGGAGCCATTGGCGGGAGCACATCCCTGAGGATTACCCCCATCCGAGGACATGTCATGAGCCCAAGGAACCTTTAAAAACAATAATCTGCCCTCACAGGCCGGAGTGGTGGTAGGTGATATTGACGGGGTAGCGTGCGGCTGCTGGAGCCGTTGCGTACCCTGCCCATACGGACGCAGCAGGAACCTCCCATGTGCAAATGAAGGGTAGGCTGTAGGCCACAACTGGTTGACACCAGTCCCATCTTGACACTCGTTCCTCCACCTGCTCCCTGGCTTGGTGCGGTTTCAGGCGGGTGTCCGAAATGTCTGGAACGGCGCCCATCTTGTCGAGCTGCCTTCCACGTGCCTGTGTCGTGTTGCTTGGCTCACTGTGCCCAGCCTCGTCCAGGACTCTTGAGTGTGGCTCATGAGGCCTACCTGTTCCTCAGGCCGAGACCTAGTAGGCATTTCGCCCTTGGCAGATCTGCCACTAGAACTGCATATAGGCATGGTAAAAGAACCTTCCGGTCCCTCAGCACTGTCACCGGGAGAATCTACTGTCCCCACGGCCTGCTGGCCGGCTGCTGACTTAGCCTCGGTCCTCCTGCTGGTATGAGAATCTGAGCGGTTCCTCCCACGCGGGCGAGTCCTTGAAAAGGAGTCTCCCTTGTGGGGTGCACTAGAAAAGAGTGGACCTACCTTGGGCCTGGATCGATATGATATGGAATTTATAAAGCGCCTATACACAAGTGCTTCAAGGCGCAACGCGGCAAGGGAGGGGGGAAGACAGACAGCGATACTACTAGGCCAAGTGTCAATCAGATCACGCAGGGGAATTGGAAGAGGAAAAGTGTGGAGTGAAAGGGGGTGTGGAAAGTGCAGTACAAGGGGTAACAGAAAAAATAAAACAAGAGAAATAGGGCCACCTTGTGGTAAGTGCAAAGGGTAAGTGCAGACAGCAGGTGGGGGACTGTAGGGATACGGCACTGTTTTTCTGAAGTGCCACGACACGGTTGCCAGGGAGGCAGTGCAGGTGTGTAACTGGCAGGGGAGGGGACCTGGGCCAGAGATCAGAGGGTGGCCAGATGCCAGTACAGTTTCAGCCAGGAGTTCAGCAGGGGAGAGGAGGAGAACAAGCAGAAGCAAAGAGAAAGGTTTTGAGGTGCTTCCGGAACCAGAGATGGTTCTCCTTAAGCTTCAGGGAGGCTGTTCCAGAGGGAGGCCCCAGCCAAAGAAAAATCTACCACCAACATGTTGCTTGGAGTAGCGCCTGACCCTGAGGAAGTTGGAGGAGGATGAGCGAAAAGCTCGAGAAGGAAGATGAGTGTAAGTTATTGAGGCCCCAGGCCCCATATTGACAAAGTCCTTCAGAGCTCCCTCCACCTGGCTAGTCTGTTCTTCAGAGACCTCGAGGAAAGCGTGTTGCACGCGGTACAAGCTTGCCAGCCGTGGTCTGGGCCAAGGCAACGTAGGCAGAGGACGTGGGGGTCTGAAGTTGGAAAGGATGGACACCTGCTAAACCCTGTATTAGTCAACATGCAGAGGTGTCCACAGTGTCATGCCCCACCCCAGAAGGGAGTCGAATGATAAAAAGACTAAAAGACAGAAGCGAAGAAGTATCTGCGTGTGGAATTACATCGCCGAATCCAAACCCAGGATCGCTGGTGAATTCGGCCCGTTCCCGTCGACACAGAAAAGGGGACTCAGGTGTGGCGGCGGAGTCGGGGCAACGCATGCTCCCAGGGCCACACTGCTGCGTGCCTCTAAATTCAAAGGGGAAGAAGGTTTTTTTCTGGTGAAAAAGGTTCCGTCTCTCGTCCGTAGGAAGTGACGCCCATGCAGTATGGAGGAAAGGGGACGGGACATAAGAGTGTGCTCAATTTCATGGTGTGGACCTGAAACACAGGAAGTAGTTTCAGGTCTGTGACTATGACGCAAACAATTGTAGTCTACGTGAAGCAACTACGGGATTGCTCAAGAATGGCAATGGTGAGGAGCTTATGGTTTCCTTTACTGCAACATGGGGTTAAGGAGGTAGTGCAACCTTTTCTGGAAACAGCCGTCCTGACCGATCAGACCCTGGGTTGGGGTAGGTTTGACAGCTATGTGCCAGTATACAAGAGGCCCTGATAGGGGTAAGACAAGGTCACAATCTTTGTAGATTTAAGAAACTCAAGGATGAGGATGGTGCTTCTGTGATAGGTGGTAAGTTAAATAATTCTTCCAATTTGTAGGAAGGTTACCCATTACATTAATTGAGAGGCATATGGGCAACAATTCATAATCCAAAAGGAAGGTCCTCAAATATATTCATGTATATATTGAGGACCTTTCTTTTGGATGCGGAATAAGCAACCTCAGAGGTGTCAAGGTGATTTATTGGACCTTTCTAGTGGAGCCAGCTGCTGCTTAATGAGATGTTGAGGTTGAAGGACTAACAAGCGAGGAATTGAGGCAACGTTGGGTTACCCAGTAACCCTTCTGTGTTATTTTGAGTGAAAGAAACCCACGTTTGAGCAAGCAGAGGAGGAATGGGTGTTTAATTAGCGATTGGCATATAGTCGCTATATCATTTCATGATCAGGCTTGATGGAAACTTGAAGCATTGACGGGTGGAGGCCATTTACAGTTTGTTAGTCATCTCTCTTGGTCATTAATACCCACTTCCCGTCTCATCTTTTCATCATGGCTGTTGGCTAGGATGTGATAGTAGATCGATTGAGCAGGTTTTCTTTTATCAGCACACAATATTGTTCAGAGGGGATTTCACTTAAAGGATAGTTCCGGGACTTTTTTTTTATTGTCCCTACGGGTCGGCCATGTGTTTGTAAGCATAAATCGGTAGATCGTAGGAAACTTTCCTATGGACCTTACCCGACTTTTCGCCCATTATCGCACTCGAAATCAGCCTCCATTTTGTGATAATCCTATCATTCCGCCGCATCGACCTGGCTCACCTGCCTTTGCGGCACTAAATCAAATCCCCCGCCCCTGAGCCTGACATCAGCAGACGCGTACTGCCCATTTCAAGCACGTCTCGTGTCAACAATCGCTGCGCCTCAGCTATTGACGTGTTGCCATGGAAATGGCAGGACGCCTCTTTCCCCAATAAGTATAAACAGACCGTTTCACAACATACAGCAGCAGATTTTCGATTCCATTCCTCTCTCTGTGTTACTTTGAGTATTCTGTGACTCGTTTCAGTGCTCTGGTCAGCTACCTTCGCCGCTTGTAGCCCGTGTGAACACCTGTACCATCTCTGTAAATTATTTTACTATCTTTACCGCACAATGGCCACAATAATGCCGTATATGTACGAGCCCGAGTACACCGAGGAGGAACTACTGGAAAGGCAAGCACGCGAAAACGATGGGGATTCGGACGGCAGTTGGGAGGACCAGTCAACGGATGAAGAGCCTGGACCATGTCGCATGGACGGCGTCTCCACCTGGTGCACGTGCAATCGGTGCGAGCTAATGCCAACTGAGGAGGAGAACTGCTGCTGCCGTGAAAATTCCGGGTGCTTGGCCTACATTTCGGAAAGCGAGCAAAGTCTGCAGGAAGGCGAGCAAAGTCCGCAATGCATCACCGAGCTGCCAGAGTTCAGGGAAGCCTGCCTCTCACGGACAGTGTTGAGGATGATGATGGTGCTTATGCACGAACTTCGTGGCACTGTTCGTCCGCGTAATCCGAGTAACGAGTAAGTATACTCTGTTTGTGATGTCAGTGATGCCACCACTATTTCATGGTCGTCTCCCACATATAAAATTACATTTACATATCATTCGAACGCATGTAAATTGGTTCCATATAGTGCATTTTCTAGATATAATTTTTTTCTAAGAAAAATGACATGTGTTACCTGAATCGACATTGATAAGAAAGTTTGGTCAGTTTAATACAGTTTGCATCTTTTTTTTTCACAGGTGGTACAGGCTGGTGGCCTATCGTTGCTTCACTTGGTGGCTTCACGGGAGGCTCGGACACCACGTTCGGAGAGTAATACCTGCCTGTGCGGTACTTGCCATTAGACAACATTTCCCCAGTGACAGTGGACAATACCGCGGATTTTCCCTCGATGTGCTGCAACCTCAACTTTACAATGTGTAATGTTTATTATTTATGTTTAACTAAAATCTAAAATAAAGCCCAACATATATTTTAGCAATGGTTGTTTTGATTTTTTAAATGAATCTAGTGTGTCTCCGTTGAATAGCCTTCCAGTGCCTTGTCTTGTCACACCACATGTCTCCGGCCAGCATCCTCCCTCACGCTGGCCGCACACCTTCAATCCACATAACCGTTGAACCCATATATGCAGCAGTCATACATATATTATTTTGTGGGTTGGCATCAAGCGTTGGCAATAAAAAGCTGTTGGATTTTATTGATACAAAACATGGTTATAGGTAAATAATAAATATGGTTGATCATAATAAATCCTCTTTTTGGGCACCGGGTACAGAGATGACCCCCATATATTCTCCTGGGAGGGTGAGGTATTTATAAACTCACCCCCCTGCCTTCCATGTAGTAGATCCTGCAGCCATCCTCTTACATTCAGTTAGATGGCCTCTCCTTGGTGAGGCCCTGCGGCAAACGGGTCTTGTCTGCACGACCACCGCCCCGATCCACCCCCCCGCCCTATCAAAGGCAGTTCGCACCGGGGTACTTGTGCTGGCAAGTGGAGCTGTCAGGGAGCGATAAAGGCCAAGAGGTGCCAAAGACCATGTACACTTCAAAGTGGTCTATAGAGCATGGGTTGTTGTTCCCATGTCTACCTCCAGACCCCGTGTCTCCTGCCAAGCATCCCCCCTCACGCTGGACGGCCCCCTGCAATCCACATAAGTGTGTCTCCATTCACGAGTCTTCCTGTGTCTTGTCTGCACGACCACCGCCCCGATCCACCCCCCGCCCTATCAAAGGCAGTTCGCACCGGGGTACTTGCGCTGCTGGCAAGTGGAGCTGTCAGGGAGCGATAAAGGCCAAGAGGTGCCAAAGACCATGTACACTTCAAAGTGGTCTATAGAGCATGGGTTTGTTGTTCCCATGTCTACCTCCAGACCCTGTGTCTCCTGCCAAGCATCCCCCCTCACGCTGGACGGCCCCCTGCAGACCGCATAATGCCACGACATATACACGTCATTCATTCACAAACACACCCCTGTTTCGAATTCTTTATAACCCACTTCATATTTCTAATGAGAACTTCTTTGCGCTTTGCTAGTCAACCCGTGAAGGTGCTGGTTATCTGCTCTTCGTCTCTGTGAACTTCCGTGACCACTTTGAGCAAACTCGTCAGTTTGCAACCTGTGAACTGCTCCCTGTTCTACGACAAGAAACTACTCTGATCCCTGCATCTAACTGTTTGTTCGTCAAGGTAAGTCCATGTACCATAATCATTTTGCGTCCAATTTTTTAATTTATATCTATTTGCTAGTAGTCATCAAATTGCATCCATGTTTTCTTTTCGTTCACGACAGTACATGCAAGGAACTAGTCACATGTTCTGAGTTTAGTCAAATTACTTTTTCTATTTTTTGAAAGTTATTGAAATACTTATCCGCATGTGAATAACGTGTATAGTTCCAAGAACCAAAACGGACCTTGCATTGAACCTTTTATGTGTCATTTAATGTTTTAACACATTGGTATTCATAGAGAATTGTTGATCTTTACTTTTCAGAACTTTCCATAATGCCTGCCTGTTCCATTGGCGGTTGCCCTTCGAAGACCCATAACAAATCTGAAGATACTATAATGCATGTTTTCCCTAAGACAATAGATCAGATAAGAGAATGGGTCCGATATTGCGGATATCCAGCCTCTGAGCTAGAAAGTAGAGTCCTTGAAGTCTTTGCGGACAAGAGGGGTGATCGATACCGCATCTGCAGCAGGCACTTTAGCCCAGACATGTACTCCACATCATTGCTAATAAAGAAGAAAACACCGCGAGCGAGGCGAAAATTGCTCTCAACCGCTATTCCCACTCTATTCGTCCACATCCCTCCACTGGTGAGTCAAGTTTACGTATTTGTCTCTCGGCCTTGCGGTAGTGTGTAGCATTAGCTAACAATAATTTCCCCATTAATGTATCCACTCAATATGAAGGCGGAAGATTCTCCATCCGTGTCGTTATTGCAGTCATCAGCCACTTCAAGCGCCTATCGGGTAATCTTACTTAGCTATTCTGACACTGACTTGTTTTAGGCATGTAAATCAATAGTTTTAATTGATCGTGTAATCATTTTACCTAATGGTACACCACAGTACTCGTCCTCTAGTCTTTGTTTTCAGTTATAATTATTGTTATCCAAAATAATGCAAGTACTGTCCTTCAGGGAGATGCTGAGGAGTCCAACGCATTGACGACAACCGTAGATGTCACTCAGATGCTCGAGGTACGTTTCCGGACAGTTCCATCGATGGAGATCATCAGATCTTGCATTCTTGTAGCTTGATTGTTACACACAATGTTTCTTTCGTTTTTAGCCATTGGTATGTCCTTCTGTCGTCGCCCTCCTATGTGTCTTCTTTTTTCAATATTGTGTTCATTACTAATGAAAGTCCTATGTTTCAGGGAGTCGATGGAGCATTAGTCCAAGAAGAAGGGGGAGCATGCAGTTACAGGTCGGCGCAACAGCTTGCAGAAGTGTGCACCGCAGTTACAGCGTCCCTTGATGTTCTTATGCATTTCGAGGTATGGATACTGACAGATCAATCATGCGAGATCAAATGACGTGATTACATCCGCTATACTTCCTTCTTTATTAACGCAAGTACTATGTTTCAGGGAGCTGACGGAGCTTCTTCAACAAGAACATCACCCCTAGTAGTTGATGCAGATCTCTGGGTGGTGACACTTCCAACGATGGAGCAAATCGAATCATATTTAGATATCCATTATTTATTTTAGACAACTGATCATTTGTGCAGGTCTATTTAGATGAGCCGTTGACGCCTGCAGAAAGTTTATGTTCTTTTAAACAAAATAGAAAACCATACTAATGCAATTACTGTGTTTCAGGGAGTTGCTGAAGCGTCATCTTCAATAATATCATCAATGGAAGTCTATGCGGAGCCCGAGGTATGGATCTTGACAGTTCAATCTAACTAGATCAACAATGCGTGAACTATTGTCGTTTGAATGTTCTACACAATGCGTTCATTCGTGTTTTGCTATTGAGATGTACGTATGGGTATTGGTCCCCAAGTACATTTTGTGTTTTCAATATTATTATACATACTAATGAAAGTTCTATGTTTCAGGGAGTCGATGGAGCCTCAGTGAGTGATGGATGTGCTTATCATGAAAATATAGTCGTTGCAGCGCGAGAGGAAGTGGAGACATGCACACACGAGTCGGAGCAACAGCGTCCAGATGTTGAAGTTCGAGGCAAGAAAGTTTCAAAGAAAAGAAAGCAAAAGAAGGTTAGTGTCCTGTTCACTATATTATGTTGTCTTTCACTGTCAATAGTTCAATACTGTAAGTTGTGTTTAAACTGAACATCCCTTTTCTAATCTGTCCTCTAGTTGCGAGTGGGTGTAAGAACTAGATCTACACAGACAGTGAAGCGAACGAGAGATGTTGCTTGTCAAACCTTTTGGCAGGGACTTGAGACTGGAGATGCATCGTGCCAATGGGAAGAATATGAAGTGATTGACAACGGAGCTATACCACCACCAGCCATTGATAGTGAATGTCCTCCTGGTAGTTTGGATGCAGTCGGAGATCAATTCACAGAATCCACACCCGCAAAAAATAAGAGCGCGCGAAAGTTGAAGACATTGTTTTTTTCTCCCATCTCCGGACAAGGAACAGATGTTGCAATGGAAGAGAATGAAGTGGACGACAATGAAACACCATCAATATCACTCAGCATAGCGGAAGACGATATCAGAGATTGTACCTTTCATGCGAGTGACATGTCCTCAACGTTACAGGCCGAACCAGCTGGGATGCAGAGTGACAGTATAAGGAAAGAGGCCAAATTCATTGTATTCGATAGCTGTTTGATGGATATTATTATGATGATGAAATGTGGGCATTGGGTTGGTGGGGAAGTATGTGGGGAGCCATTGATTAATGTGACTCGTGCAATTCGAGGCACTAACCTTAAAATACATGCCACCTGTACACAATATCATCCGTTCGCATGGTCTGCACAACCCATGCTGGGGCAACTGCCAGCAGGCAATCTACTTTGTGCAGCGGCCGCACTTTTTAGTGGTTCAAGTTTTAAAAAGTTACAGTATTTCTTTCAGTTTGTGGGAATCCATTTCATTGCGAAAAGTCAGTTCTACAAATACCAAACCGATTATCTATTTCCAGCCATCAGCGAAGCTTGGAGAATGGAAAAAATGTCAATGGAAAGTACATTCGCGGGCAAACGCTTCAGGCTAGCCGGTGATGGACAGTGCGACAGCCCAGGATTTTCAGCCAAGTACTGCACCTACCACTTTCAGGACATGGAAAGTAAGAAAATTGTGAGTTCGGTGGTCGTGCAGGTGTCACAAAGTACATCCTCAGTGGCCATGGAGAAAGTTGGCTTTGTAGCATCATTGCAAGAACTACAATCGCGGGGAATGGTGATCGACCTGATAGCCACGGACAGACACGTTTCAATTGCCAAGACAATGAGAGAAGAGTACAAAAATATAAATCACCAATTTGACGTATGGCATCTTGCAAAAACAATCAATAAAAAATTGTCGGCTGCAGGAAAAAAAAAAGATATGCAAGGTATTTCACAGTGGTCCAAGTCAATCAGCAACCATCTTTGGTGGAGCTCAAAAACATGTGAAGGGTCGTTGGAAATTCTACTGGAAAAATGGCGGTCAGTAATGTTGCACTGTAGCAACGTACATCGATGGTCGACAAATGAGCATTTCCACAAATGTGAACATGGCCATTTGTCCACAGAGGAGGCACGGAAGAAGAAGTGGTTGATTCCTTCATCACCCACTCACAAGGCCATTGAAAAGATTGTATTTGATAAAACTATAACAAGAGATTTGAGGGGACTCACGGAATTCTGCCACACAGGAGATTTGGAGGTGTTCCACAATATGTGCCTAAAGTACAGGCCCAAAAGATTGCATTTTGGCATGGAAGGCATGATAAATCGGACTCTTCTAGCGGTCTTGGCACATAACCATAATGTTGGCCGTCAACAAAGTAGGACGACCGGAACTTTAGGGACGCTTCGCTACAATAAGGCCTTCACTAAAAGAAGTAAACAATGGGTGATCAAACCAGTGTTTGAGGATATGCAATATGAGTTTATTGAGAGACTTATCGTAGATGTCCTCGATAGGCACATACATGGAGTGGTGAACGAACCTATGCAGGGGACAACTGCATTGCCACCCAACATTGCCTCTGTTCCATGTCCACCTAAAGCAGAGCTCATTGAGAAATACACATCACGGTTTAAATGATTGTAATTTGATTGTCTGTTCTCTCGAGTCTCCTCATGTTGCAGGCCCATTGCAATTAAACCAAACAGTAATATAAATCATTTTTACAAAAATTATAGAATGTTTCCGTATTACAAACACATGGCCGACCCATAGGGACAATAAAAAAAAAGGCACGCAGACAAGATGCCCTTACACTAACTGGAGCTAACTAGAAATGTGTGCTCGCTCAAAGTGAAGGTCAGCTGCTTTGATGTTTTGCTCGGGTGGCGGAACGGCCCACGACCCAGTATAAGGTTCTATTGTGATTTGACCTTGACAGGCCGGGACCATCCTGAAAGACTAAGAAAAGATAATGAATAAAATTTCAGAAACGAAACGATGAGCCACGTTCATTAGAAGAAGTAACGTCGGCAAAGAAGGAGTGGTGTTTCGGGTCTGCCCTACACAGAGACACAATGGAAAATGCAAATATAATGTAAGTAACTTTTGATGAGTTTATACCGCAATTTCATTACTATACAGTGGCTTTAAAGACGGGTTCAGTTGTACTTGTTCGTTCTATGTGGCATATTGTTTTCTACCGCGCACTATCTTGAGGAGAAACATCTGCTTTTACTGAAGCACCTCAAAACCTTCCTCTTTGCTTCTGCTTTCTCTCTCCCTCTCCCCTGCTACAACTGGTCCACTGTCTGCGACCTCGGTCCTGGGCCCTTCCACTCTCCACCTGCACTGCCTCCCTGTCAACCCCTGCACTGGGGGACTGTCTCAGTATCCTACAGCCCCCCCTTCCCAGCACTTGTTCTGCACTTACCTTGCACTTGCCACCAGCTGGCCCTATTTATTTATTATTTTATGCTACTTACCTTGTACTCCACTCCCCCCCCCTCCCTGCCTCGCCACGCCTTTAAACACTTGTGTACACCCAGTAGCGCTGTCCTCGCTATGATTTTAATAAGGATCTGATGGTGAGACTAATTTCATTTTTTATGTTTTTAGGTACATCATTCACTACTGTCTGTGTCACGAGTACCGGACACCGGCGGACGGCTTCTACAGCCGCCAGTTGCTTCTCCGCGTGAACAACGTTACCACCCTGACCATTTTATGGGACGATCGCCAAGTACAAGTATGCCCTTACGCGGTACTAACGGTTAGATGCAACATACCTACCGTTGTGGTGGCCTAGTGCCTCGTTGTTGGAACAGCCATGCGATTATCAGTGCGACCGAAGAGCTTATTTTTATCGTAAACCAACACCCTGTGTACTGCACACGAACATCGCTTCCCTCAAGACGAACTAATTTGGATCGAGAGCAAAGAAAAATGCAAATCGCTGAATATTCTCTAAACATTTGATGTCCAATAAACGTACTTTGCCAAATGTACAATCTTGCCGTTTGCTTTTAAACCACGGTTTCACATTCCGAATTGTGGCGCTGTATTGTGAGATGCTCTAAGACCCTGTGTACAGCAAAGGACCATCGCGTTCCTCAATACGAACTTTTTGGAACATGAGCAAATAAAAATGCAAATCGCTGAATATTCTCTAAACATTTGATGTCAAATAAATGTACTTTACCACATTTACAATCTTGCGGTTTAATTTCAAAGTACAGTTTCATATTCCGAATTGTGGTGCGCTGTATTGTGAGCTGATCTGTGTTGATTTCCGGGGTCTGTGTGGAGTCGCGTAGAAGACGCCTGGGCGCGTTTGCCTACGCAGCTCAGTCACGTCACGGATAGAGGCGGGGAATATGAATGTTTTGATAAAGTCTGTTTCAGGGGCGGGGGATTTGAGTTAGTGCCGCAAAGGCAGGTGAGCCAGGTCGATGCGGCGGAATGATAGGATTATCACAAAATGGAGGCTGATTTCGAGTGCGATAATGGGCGAAAAGTCGGGTAAGGTCCATAGGAAAGTTTCCTACGATCTACCGATTTATGCTTACAAACACATGGCCGACCCGTAGGGACAATAAAAAAAAAGTCCCGGAACTATCCTTTAATTGTATTTATGGCTGTGAAGTGTTTGTGGGTGGAGTTGGAGTGTTTGCTTTCTGAAATCATAATCTTGGTTTTTGGCAAAAAAAGATATGGAAAAAAAGCAGCAAGATAAACTAAGTCCTACGTCCACCGCAAAGGCACAGTAAAAGTAGGGTACACAGCCTACAGATAAGTGGTGTACCACCCACCCCCACTCCCTAAAAACGAATAATCCTAACAAAATAAATCAGGGAGTAAAAAGACTCCCAACAGAAGTAGGAAACTACAAAATGGAACCAGTCCCCTACTACTACCCACAGGCTCCACGGAAATTCTGATCACTGATACCAGCAGATCAGTGCCATAGGAAGGATCTAATATTGCTTGATCAAAAGAATAACGCTAAGGTGAAAATGCATAGAAGGACTATTTCTTCGTTCAAGTGAACTACAAATGGAACCTTGGGGAGAAATGCTGGGTGCGTCCGCATGACTACCTTGTACTTGTGAAAGGTGGTATACTCGCTGACTCTGTGAGCCGAGGTAAGACCAACTAGTAAGGCCGCCTTGATGGTGACCAGCCTAACGTCCACGGACGCCATTGGCTCAAATGGTTTGTGCACCAGGGTGCCCAAGACTATGTTAAGGTCCCACACAGGGGGGGTCTCCTGACGGGAGGGTAGAGCCTACCAAGACCAGTCGGATGTTTCTTTACTATAGGGTTGGAGGAGGAAAAGATTCTTTCCTCAGAGTTCCTGTAAGCACCAAGATATGTGCGGCAGGTGTCCACCTGTATGCCTGAATGAGCGAGGTGCGCCGAAAAGGAGAGCATGTCATCCAAATTGCAGGCCAAGGGATCAATTCCCAAGGATGCGAACTGGGGACACTTGTTGTGCCAGGTGGCAAAGAGATCCACTTGGGGTGACCCCACTTGTTGAAGATCTCCTGAATAACGAGGTTGTTTAGCTGCCATGCTTAATTGTCTGCTCCTAGCCTGCTGAGCCTGTCCACCTCCAGGTTAGATTACTCTGGGAGGTGGACTGCCGAGCGATACATTTTGTTTTCCAAGGCCCATTCCCACATGCTGATCGCCGGTCTGCACAATGGATCTGGTACCTCCCTGCGTGCTGACGTAGTACATGCTGGTCGAGTTGTTTGTCTGGATGAGGACAACCTTGCCCTTGAGAAATGGTAGGAATGCTCTGAGTGCTAGCCATATGGCGTTCAGCTCCAACCAATCGATGTGGTATTCCTGCTCCTGTCGAGTCCAGGTGCCATGGACCGAGAGATCGTCCAGGGTGGCTCAGTCTGTGGTGATGGTGGCCTGCAGAGAGGGCAGCCGAAAGGGCTTGCCCGTCCGTAGGTTGCAATCCATGGACCACCAAGTTAGGTCCGGGTGGAGAAATGGAGGAACGTGTTGATCATCTCAGATTGCGAGCCCCGCTCCTGATTCCATGAGGCCGCGAAGTACAGCTGAATTCTTCTCATCCTTAGTCTTGTGTGCGACACAGCTAGCAGAACCGCCGCTGGTAGACCCAGGAGATGTTGGTACCACAATGCCGAGGTCACCTCTATGCTGAGGAAGTGGGTGATGGCCCTCTTGATGGCCGAGATCTTGTCTTTCGACGGGAAAACCCTCTCGGAGCACGTGTCCCAAATGAGTCCCAGGAATGTCAGAGTCTGTGTAGGGAGCAGCTGTGACTTCTTGAGGGTGAGCGAGAAGCCCATTTCGTGCAGTGTATTCATAAGGGCATGGGACGAGTGGTGAAGCGCTTCCGGAGATGTAGCACTGACGAGCCAGTTGTCGAGGTATGGGCAGATGTGGAGGGCCTGCGCTCTGAGGAGGACCGCTACAGCGTTCGTGAGCATGATAAAGAACCCGGGGGCCGAGTTGAGGCCAAACGGAAGGACTTTGGTATTGGAAATGGTAGCCCCCGATTCTGAACCGTAGGAAAGAACAATGGGGCTGCCAAATTGGGACGTATAGGTACGCATCCTTCAGGTCCAGGGAGCACATCCAGTCTCCCTGGTCCAATGTCTCCGCTATAAAAGCTGGCGTAATCATCTTGAATTTTTGCAGGGATAAGAAGAGGTTGAGGGTGGAAAGGTCCAGCACAACTCTCAGGCCCGCCTGGTTCTTTTTCTGAATGGTGAAAATCCTGGAGTAGAAGCCGAAGCCTTGCTGGGAGGCTGGAACATCCTCCACTACCTGGCTCTCTACGAGCAACCGGATCTCCGCCAAAAGAGTTGCTGTCCCAACTTGTGGGAGTGGAGGGAAGGAAGGAAGGAGGAGAGGCTCGGATAGGAAGGCGGTACCCCGTGGATTCTACGGAGAGGATCCAGGGGTCCACGAAATCTGGTGCCAGAATTGTGCATGGTGAACAAGCCTGCCCCCCACCGGAGACACGTGGACCTGAAGGGGTGTGTCATGCCTTCTTTGCCTCGGAGGCTGGGGAGGTGGACTGAAAAAAGCCCTTACTCCCCTCCCACCACTTTTTGTTGTTTGCGCCAGTTCTGAGACAGTGACCGGTCCGGCTGCCTGGATCTGCGTTCCTGGAAGCCGCAGAACCCTCCAGATCTACGACCCTTCTCCGAGCGCTGCTGAGATTGGGCGTGGTCTTAGTAAGAATGGATAAAGACTTTGCTGTTTGTGAGCAGTTCTTCTTGTCCAGCTCTTCGTCCGTAGAGGAGTGGAAGAGGGTCCCCCTCCCAGACCCCCCCCCTTCGAACAGTAGATCTAGAATGCGCTCCTGGACATCCAGGATGAACTTCGTTGCCTGGAGCCAGGCTGTTCTCCTCATGTCCGTGGCAATGCAGATGGCACGGCCTGAGGTATTGATATGCGCCACTGTGGATTTCATGAGGTCATGCGCCACTGTGGATTTCATGAGGTCATGCGCCACAAGCTTGGCTTCCGCTAGCCCTGCCTTAAACCGAGATTGGTATTGGGTGGGGAGTTCCAGGAGGAAGTGTGCAATTTCCAGCCATAACCGTTGGTTGGCGGCCCCCAGCATGGCATCTGCGTTGGCCTGACACAAGTGCAAGGAGGCGTTGGGGTAGATCGTCTTGCCGTACGTCTCCAAGATCTTCTCCTTGACTAGCCGCGCCGCAGAGGAGGCGGCTGAGGACTACTGAGGCTTGGAGTATAGTGATGCAGCAGCAATCACAGAGGAGCGTGGCTGAGGATGGGTCGAGAGCAAGAGTGTATCCCCCTTCATCTGCCTGTACTTTATGTCCAGGCGTCGGTTGACCGGCTGTACTGAGTGGGGCTTGAGCCAACACTTCTTGGCCAGGGAAACTACATCAGTTTGCAGTGGAATCCCCGTGTTGGCAGATGGGTGTCTCGTGAGGACTTCAGCCAGAACCCCCTCTGCCAGCTGTTCGACCTCGGGTTGAGGCCAGGTACTCCGCCAGGCCAGCAAGATGTACATGGAAGACCCTGGCTGAGGATGGGGTGTCCGGATCCTCCTCCTCTTCGTCCGTATCCTGCGGATCTGGAGGATCTTGTGGAGGAGGAGGGGTAGATGGCGCCAGAGGCTGGGGTACAGGGACCGCAGCCGGAGGCTGAGGAGGCGGCGGAGGTTGTGGAATTGGCTGTGGAGCTGGAGGAGGCGGCTGCACCAGGGCCTGGGGGCCCAATGAAGGAGTCTGCGGTGCCTCTAGCATGGCGGGGAGTACTTCCCTGACTGCGTCTTTGATAACCCCCCCATCTGAGGAGACCTCATGAGGCCGAGAAACTTCTCAAAGAGCACTTCCTCACTGGCAGAGAGGTGGCAGAGAGGTGGCAGGGGGTACCAACAGGGTAGAGGGGGGCTGTGTACTCAGTCCGTATGGACGGAAAGGAAAGATGCCCTGTGCAAATGAAAGGTAGACTGTAGGCCACGTACCTGGTTGAGGCCAGTCCCACCTCGACACTCATTCGCCGAATTCGTGGAATGGTGTCGGACGGGTGCCCCTTTCTGGCAAGCCAGCCATTTTGTCGAGGTGCCTGCGACCTGTTGCGCGGCCTGCTGGGCCCAGCCTGGTCCAAGACTTTTGCGTGTGGATCACGACGCCTATCCTGCTCCTCGGGCCTAAGCCCAGTAGGTGTGACACCCTCGACCCGAGGGACGATAGAGCTGCGTTTAGGCACCCCCTCGGACGTACTGCCGGTAACATGATATGATATGGTATTTGTAACGCGCCTATACACGGGTGTTTCAAGGCGCGAAACAGGGCATAGTCCCTCAGACATGTTGCCAGTAATGGGGCGTAGACCCTCAGATGTTTTGCCGGTAACGGGGCATAGCTCCTCGGCCATTGTGCCGGTAACATTGTGCCGGTAGCCCCTTGAGTATAGCCCCGGTACAAGAACCTTCCGGTCCCTCGACACTGCGCCCAGGAGGATCCGAGGACCCCTCAGCCTGAAGGCCGGTAGCTGTAGAAGCCCCGGGGCAAATGCCAGTAGAAAGACCTGGCCAGTCCCTCCCACGCGGAAGAGTCCCTGGGAAGGAGTCTCCCTTTTGGGGTGCGCTAGAGAATACTGGCCCTACTTTGGGCCTGGTTCCATGCTTCATGAAGTTCTTAAGATCCTCTGGAAGAGCTCCCTCCACCTGGCTAGTCTGTTCTTCTGCATCTTCGGGGACAGCGAGTCACACGCCGAACATGATGCCAACCGTGGTTTGAGCCAAGTTAACTTGGGCAGAGGGAATGGGGGTCTGAAGTTGGTAAGAGCTCATTGCAGGATGGACACCTGCTGAACCCTGGGAAGTCTACATGTGCAGGGGGAGCGTGACGGCCAAGTACCTGAATGATAGACAAGACAAAAAAAGACAAAGAAGAAGTATCCGCGCGTGGAATTACATGGCCGAAGCCAAACCCATGAGTGCTGGTGAATTCGGCCCGTTCCCCTCGACGCTGAAAAGGGGACTCGGGTGTGGCGCCGGAGGGTGGAGTTAGGGCAGCGCATTTAATGTTAATGTTAAAGGACATTTGTACCGCGCACTATCACCACCGGAGTGGTCCCCTGGCGGCTCTGAAAAAGGGGAGGAGAGGGGGTGGGTTAGTGGGAATAAGCAGGAAAAGTGCAAGAGAGCAGTGATGTGCTGTTGGCAGCCTCAGCCCGGTGGGTCCGTTGGCTGGGCTTGGGGTGTTTTATGATCCGTAGTCGTCGTGTGCTGTTGTGCAAGTCTATGTGTGGTTTGTTTTGTTGTTGCATTGTGAAGTTTGTGCGGATTGCTGCGTTTAAGGCTTGTGGTTGTGTTTGGTTATAGTTTGAGAGGTGTATGCACAGGGATGGAATTGTTGGTTGGTTAGTTGGCATGGCTGTCCTTGCAATTGTGGGATTCCATCTAGGTCCGGTACATGCTAACAGTCACATTTCTATCTAGATGCCGCGGAAGCTAAAGTTCAGAATTCCATACTAGTGTGGCACATGCTAACAGTCACATTTCTGTCAAGATGCGACGCAAGCTGGGTTTAAAGGGGAAGAAGGTTTTTTTTCTGGTGGAAAAGGTTCTGTCTCCTTGGAAGGGACGCCCATACAGTATGGATGAAAGGGGATGGGACGCAAGAGTAAGGAGTGGACAAATATGCCATTATGGAAACTGTCCTAACTCACCATCAGCAGAAGTCAGTCTTTTCCTTTTACATACTAGCTGATTAGGGGACTGAGAAAGTATGCTTCCTAAATGTGTGGGTGGGCTTTCCATTGGCTTTGTGGTCTGTGATTGGTCCTTGCACAATAGTACAATACATCTGCAATGTAAAGTGCTCTGTTGCTTCCCAGCTAGATTTCTACTTTATGAATTACATACATTTCACCTCCTACCCACGATAATGGCTGGTGATAGAGATTCCCTGCTGGTGTGATGCAAAAGGGATTAAATGGAGTTAGCACGCCCCCCCACGCCTCCCAGTGCCAGCACCGATAAATAGGTTGTCCAGCACGTTGCTTGGAACTAGTTGGCCGAATAATAGAAGCTTCCAGTGCTAGCTCACAAGCACCACTGAGTGAGTGTTGCAATGATTCACTGATCGCCACAAGATTTCTGTACAGCCCTGATCCGGAGTGCACATGCCAGAGCTTGCGCGCCAAGCACATACTTATTCCAACTCATGCTTCACGCTCAGACCAGTGTACGAAGCTCTAGATCTGTCTGCAATTCTGAGCCCTAATCACTTGGGGTTTTTTCTTGAAGAGATATTAGTTCATGGGTTAACAACAATTAAATCACTCTGGACCTCCAGGAAGTAGATCTATTCCTTGTCCCCGCTTTGACAAATCAACACGCTAGGCCCCACCTGTACCGGTCACTCCAATAAGGAAGGGCTGAAGGAGCTCTGGAGTATACCTGTCCAAAGTTGGACTTCCCTCTGAGTAGTCCGTTTTCCACAAGATTGATAATTTCTTCTTTAATACCATGTCCAGTCAGTCTGTCCTGTGACCTCCTGGACCTTGCCCTATCGACCTTTGAGAAGGAAGGGGTTATCCCTGTGGCTGCTTGCATCTTTGGGAGTGTCTCTTCAGTGAAGATATCATCTGTAGGGTGATGGAAGAGGTGGAGATAAGGTAAGCTCCTGACCATGCTCAGAGTCAGTATGTTTGAGTCAGGCACCTCTGTGTGCATACAAGCTAAGGCACATACCCCTAGCGCAGCAGCAACATGAACCACTGAGTCCAGAATGTCAAGCAGGAGCTGCTTTGACAAGTATTGTGGCGAAGAACTGTTTCCTCTAGTCTTGAGAGAGGACAGTGGCTTACTCTGCTCTGTCCCTAGAGAGGCAACAAATACCAAAATAGCATCAGAGCTGGCTTGTCTCAGGTAAACAGTACTGTTCTGATAAATCTTTCATCAGAGAGCATCCAAGTGCCTAAATCCCGTAGCCTAAAGTCATGATAAGCAGCCAGAGTAATGTCATCTTCCCTCACCAAAGTGTCTACAACCACAGATGATTGTGTAAGTTGCTGGGAGTAAAGGCACACCTTTTCCCCCAAATGGACATTTCAAACTTGCCGTCTTGACTCTTGTGGGGGAGGGGGAAGAGGGCAGAGGTACTGTGGGGTAAATACAACTTTTTTTGGGGCTCATGGCAAATTTCTAGTTTAAGTGGCTTGTATGCCCGATCTGCCATTCCTGAGAGTCCCTTCACCAACAAACTAGTTTTTAGTTGAGTTCATACTGCCAAGGACCCTCTTCTAAAAAGAGGCAACAGATTTAAATACATCTTCCTCAAGCATGTAGTCACCACTTGATGCTAATTCAGTGGGCCCAAAGTTGTGGGTGGATCCAGATTGGTGTCTCCAGCACTGGGTCCGCCTCAGGAATTTCAGGCTGTGGCAGAATAAGAGCGGGTAGAGTGTTGGACTGCAGTACGGAGACCTGCCCCCTACCTGGCAGCTCCAGAAGTGTCCCTCAGGGACTCCGGACACTGGGGGCCATTGAAAAGGCTGAGGCAGTGGGGCCGGAGAACTGTCAGGACCTCCTTGAGCAATATGTACGTAGAGGAGGACCTAAAAAGGTGCAGTTATGGATAGTTTACATTTGGAAAAATAGGTCCTCTTCTGTCAATGCGTTGAGGCTTTTGCGGGAATAGGCCCCGTAGGCAGTGCTTTTGTGTGCCCAAGTTGGAGAGCGACAGTCTGCATTTTATCAGTACAGTAGGTTCTAAAGCATTGACTAGTGTAATGAACAAGGATCCCAAGTGCATAAACAACTATAACATCGTTGTCTGAGCTGCTGGCTAAAAAGTCAAAAGGAAACATTTTGTTTCCTTTGCCCAGAATATTCCTGGCTGAAATCCTTTAGCAGAGGTCTGCACCCTTTACTAGCGATACTATGTGAAACTGCAGCTGGGGAAGATTGTTGAACCACGTTATGACTGTGAGCAGCATTTAAGTAGCATTTATCGTTCTGTTTTTAGACTCTTGGGTCAGATATGTTTATGCTGTGATACTGTTCCTGGGTCACTTGGGGCGCGGTTGACTAAAATACTTACAGATGTTTGCATTTTACACAGGGCCACATCTGTGGTTACACTGACAATAGCATGTGCACTGCATGCCGCTTTTCCGATGTTACTGCATAGAGGGCCATGCTGGTGCATGCATATTAACAAAGTTACTCACTGTAGTGTCTACCTTACTCCTAGTCCACAGTCACCTTTCCTCCATACTTGTGGGTCATTCCGTCCTCGGGACGGGACTGGAGCACTTTTGATAAAAAGCATCAAAATGTAACAAAATTGTGCCCTTCTCTTTTTAGGCAGAGTACCGCACATAACCATAACCCCACCCCCCTGAGCTCTACCCCCGCATCGCCCTTCAGTCCTTTTCTATCACCAGGTCTGAAAACATTTAAGCAATAATAGAGGATACTTATTAGAGGGGATGGCGGGTGTATGGAGGAAAGGGGACTATGGACTAGGAGTAAGGTAGTCACTACGGTGAGTAACTTTGTTATACTCCTACGTCCCGTCTCCTCCATACTCGTGGGAGATTCCAAAGCACTCCTCACAGGTAATACGGGTGGATGGAACTCCCTTACTGAAAAAGGTTTTTAAGAACAGCCTGGCTGAATTGAGCAATGGCCCTGGAGCTCAGGTCCAAGCAGTAATGCTTACAAAAAGCTGATGGGGAAGCCCACATAGCTGCCTTGGCAATGGTTTCCCAGGGAACATATTTTTGGAAGGCAACAGCAGCCGCTTTGCCACGTACAAGATGGGCATGAATGCCCTTCGGAGTTTGAAGGACCTGAATGGTATACGCTTCTGAAATACAGGCGGCAATCCATCGGGCGATAGTAGCCTTTGAAGCAAGTTTCCCTTTCGGGTCTCCGAACGTAACAAAGTTGAGAGGAGCCTCCGAGTTCAGTTGTTCTGTCCAGACACAACTTCAGAGCTCGTCTGACATCTAAATTGTGTAATACTCTCTCTGCGTCTGTGGCCAGGAAAACATTGATTGATTCAAATGAAAATCAGTCACTACTTTAGGAAGGAAAGGAGGAGGAGTGCGGAGCACAACCATCCTTATGGAAGGCAAGGAACAAGTGTTCCACGGACATGGCTTGAAGCTCGCTTACTCGCCTTGCCGAAGTCACTGCAATCAAAAAGGCAACCTTCCAAGAAAGGTACTTTAGATCCGTCATAGCCATGAGCTCAAATGGTTTATGGCATAAGGCGGTCAGGACCACATTTAAATCCCCACTTTGGATGAGGATTGCGTACAGGTGGAAGAAGATGTAATAAACCTGCGAAATGCCTTTTAATTACTGGGTTCGTCAAAGAAAAAGAACAGGTGTCAGTGGACAGGTAGGCGGCAATAGCCGACAAGCAAGTCCTGAAAGACAAGACATGAATGCCAGAATCAGCAGATGAGAAATGAACGAAAGGACAGTGTTAAATCGTAGCATGTCTGGGGTCTAGTTGCTTAGCTAAACACCAGTGACAAAACCGGAGCCACTTGCGCCTATAATGAGACCTTGTAGAAGGCCAAAGGCTGCTTAGATAATGTGCATATTGTCCTCAGACAGGTTAAACTGCACCAGGGATTTGAATTCAGGCACCAGGCCGCCAAGCTCAATGATTGTGGGGAGGGGTGCCACATCTGCTGAACGCACTGGTGAAGCAGGTTGGGAATCAACAGCATTCTGATCGGAGGACAAATTGACAGATGCTGAAGTTCCGAAAACCAGAATCTGGCTAGCCACCAAGGAGCTATGAACAGGAGAGTGCAATTCGATGCATTCCTGAGCTTGCAGAGTGACCTATGAATCAGAGGAAAAGGCGGGAAGGCATTTGCCTACATGTTGTGACACGGAATCCTGAGAGCATCCCCCAGAGAGGAGGACCCCAGATCGTTCCTGGATGCATAAAGGGGAAATTTCCCGTTTGTCGCAGTCGCAAAAAGGTCCACTTCTGGAGTGCCCCATTGGCGAAAGACGCTGGACAGGACTTCCATGTTCAGTTCCCACTCGTAGCTGGCTGCCGTCTGTCGGTTGAGTGAGTCTGCAGTCACATTGACTTGCCCCGGAATGTGTACCGCCAGTAGCCAAATGCTGTGCTGGATGGCCCATTCCCAATCCTGAATGGCAAGGTCCACAAGTGGTGGTGACTTGGTACCACCCTGCTTGTTGATATAAACATCAACACTGACTTGTCCGTGCGGACGCAGACCGCCCAGTTTGTGATGGATGGTTCGAAAGCTTTCAGTGCCCGAAAAACAGCCAGGAGTTCCAAATAATTTATATGAAGCTGCATATCCTGCCGCGTCTATAGATCGAAGACCTGGAGATGATCCAGAGTTGCTTCCCACCCCAGAAGGGAGGAGTCTGTGGTAATCGTCACTTGTGGGCAGGGCTCCTGAAAGGAGGACCCCACTGTAAGATTGTTGGTCGAGGACCACCATAGAAGGTCTGCCATCATGCAGGATGGAACTGTAATAATTGTGGAATCAGATTCCGAAGCCTGACACCAAGAGCTCCGAAGAACTAGCTGCGTACTCCTCATTTTGAGACACGCAAGAGGAAGAGCAAGCACGCACGAGGCAATGAGGCCCAGAAGTCTCTGGAACCACCAAGCCGTCATGGGCTCTGACTGGATAAAGAGTTGAAACGTGGCAAATAGATACGTAATCCTGACCGCCGTCAAATACACCCTGGAGTCGATCGTGTTCCAACAGAAACCCAGGAAGATCAGGCCTTGGGAGACAGTCATGTAAGATTTTCGCCAATTCACCAACAGCCCAAGATGGAACAGGAGCTGGAGGAGAGACTGGAGATTGCTCAAAGCCATCAGAGGGCAAGGGATGCGCAGGAGCCAATCGTCCAAGTACGGATATACATGAAAACCCTGTAGCTGAAGGAAAGCTGCAATGACCGACATCTTCGTAAAGACGCGTGGCGCCAAGCTGAGACCAAATGGGAGCACAGAACTGGAAGTGCTCCCCTCCCAGGGAGAACCGCAGATACTTTTGATGCTGTCTCCATATCAGGATGTGCATATAAGCGTCCTGAAGGTCCACTACACTGAGCCAGTCGCCCTTACGAAGAGAGGACTTTATGTGGCAGGGTGTGATCGCCTTGAATTTCTCTTGGGGAAGAGAAAGGTTGGACTGGGAAATGTCGAAGATGGCGCGCAGGCCAGCCTGGTTGGGTTTGGGCACCGTGAACTGTCATGAGTAGAAACCCCCCCCCTTGCTCCCCCAGGGGAATAGGTTCCACCGCCCTGAGGTCTAGAAGCTTCTGAACCTCGGCTCTGAGGGAGGGTGTCCCGATCTGTTTGAAAGGAGGGTTGAAGGGTGGGGTAGGGAGGAGGGGCAAGCAAAAGCCCGCCTGAGCGATGGACAAAACCCACCAGTCTTCGGTGATGGTCTGCCACACCTCCAGATGAGACGAGATTAGTCCTCCCACCGGAGTCTCATGCGACCAACAAAAAATATAATTTTGCAGATTTGTCGGCTGTGAGACTACCTGCTCCTGGAGAGGAGGCTGATGGCCGAAAAAAAAAAACAACCACATTGTTTGATGGGTACCGCCAACCGGATGTTAGGTTCTGTGCGCCTGGCAGTCCTGAAACCATCTGAAGCCAGAGAGGGATCAAAATGGAGACCCTGACCTCTGTGTGTAAGGGGCCTTAGCTGGAACCTTTGCCAGGACCGACAAAGATTTGGCGGTTTGGGTGCTCGCCTTAGTAAGTTTGTCATCCATAGAGGAATGGAACAATTCCTTGCCATCTAAGGGAAGGTCCACAACTTTATCTTGCATCTCCTTCGAAAACTTTGTCGCATGGAGCCACGCTTGGCAGGAGGTGTCAATTCCCACCATTAGGCCTCGAGCCAAGGTATCCACATCGTGTAGTGCAGCTTCCAGGAGATCTTGTGCCAACACCCAGGCGTCCGACAAACCGGCCTTGAAGTCGTCTAGCCTATCCGCGGGTATGCACTCCTGGAAATCAGCAAAATCCTTCCACAGCTTCAGATTATCTGCCGCCAGGATCAGCTCGGTATTTGCTTGCCGAAGTTGCAGTGCTAAATTGGCAAAGGCTTTCTTGCCCAAGGAGTCCAGAATTTTGTCTTCCTTGGAGAGAATCTGAGCCGCAGCCGTAGAGGTTGCAGAGGCCGGCTTGGATTGAAGCATGGCCGCAGCTACCACTGGCGAGGAAGGGAGCGGACAAGGTGCCAAGGCAATCTCCTCTGAGGTGTGAAGCCTGTAATGGGCATCGATTCTCTTATTGATATGCAGCCCGGTGTGGGGCTTATCCCAGAACTTCCAGTCCTCAGCCAAAATGTCCTTCTGGAGGAACAGGCCGGTATGCTCTTCTGGTGACAAGGTGAACGCTCCCAAAAGCACCCCTTCCTGTGGAGCGGGGGCCTCAGGTACTGGAATGTCGAGGGCCATCATATCCAGAACCTGGTCATGGAATGCTCTGACAGAGCGAGGCTGCTCATCGCTATCCTGATCTGCTTGAGGGTCATCCAGAAAATCGGGGGAAGAGGGCTGGGCCACCACAGGTTTTAAAGTGCTATCCCGCTCTACCGGTGTTTCTCTATGGGAGACAGCAGGGGTAGGGGAGGAAGCGCTTGAGGCGGACCGATAGGAAGAGGTTGTACCACCACTGGAGGCGCCAGGGTGGATGGTGGTTCAAGTTAGATTTTCTTGAAAAAGACCATTAAAGTATTCTTTCATAGGGTCAGAATGCATGAGCCTCATTTCCCGAAAAATACATCCTCTGATGAAGGTTTAGGCGCTTGGGTAGGCAGAGGCCTCTCATATGGGGCATACCACCACGAACGCAATGAGGATGGTTGCCAGGAAGGCCCACCACCAATCGGGTCTGCATAGACCAGCGGGACAGAAGTAGGCAGAAACTAGACAGTATGTGGCATCCCTCGAGCACGCCAGTCATAAGAAGGGCGGGCCAGATTTTGACATTCCACCTGAGGTGAAAAAGGCTGCTCAGCCCCAAAATTAAGATTCCCAGCATCCACCGTCGAGAACGTAGCTGTAAGGGAAGAATCCGAAATGGCCGCCATGGACAATGAGGGTTGGGCTGCCGTTTTGTCGTTGCCTGAAGCGAACTGTGACACAAGCGTAGACGAGGCAATCGTCTCCTCAGGCTGGTCAGGGGACTTGAGTAACATCTTAGCCTTGATATAAGGATCCTCGGCAGAGCCAGTACTGGGGAGTCTGGGTTGTTTACTTGACATCTTGGAGGTGGCCCCAACAATAAGCTCCAGGTGAGAAACCTCGGCAGAGCCGGTAACAGAGGAGTTATGGTGCATGACTGCCCTCTTTGTCCCCTCGACAGTACCGGTATCACCGCGATGAGCACGGGAAAGCTGAGGAATCACCCTTACAGACAAGACCTTAGGAACACGTCTCTCGGTTTTGTCGGTACATACCTTCGCCTCAAAAAGAGGAACCTCGGGTTTCGGCCCGGTACGTGTAGCTCCCTCGTGAGGGGCCTTAAGCCGTGGCTTAGTACAGAAAGCTGCAGAAATGGAGACCTCGGAGCGAACCCCGGTGTCCAAAGCCACAGATGAACTGGGCTGACGTTTAGCACCCGACAGGTGACCCTAGGAACGTGTTCCAGTCTTGGCAGGTCCGTCGTGGGAACTCTGGTACGCCTATTAGGCCTGCGAGGCACCTCAGGAGACATTTTGGTGGTAGAGCTGCTCGAGCCCCTCTCGGACCGATAAGAACCCAGGAAGGAGTCCACCGGCCCGGGCGTTCTAAAAAGTAAGAACTTACCGGGTGTCTCTTCTTTTCATCGATGAAAAGCTAAAGTGAGGTGGAACACCACGCTGAAAGACGTCCTCCCACCAAAGAAGATGGCGTGGAGTGCCCGGATGGAAAGGGAATCGCAGTAGAAGCACAAATCCCAGCGATGGTCCGGCCCGAGACACTCCAAGCAGTGAGAATGGGGACCCCGCCCTAGCAAAGCGACGTTCGCATGAAGAACAGGACACAAATCCCAGACGCTGCGGCATAGACTGAGGACTAAGCGACCGCAGAAACGGAGCAGGAGAAGAGGACAACGGAAGCATGGAAAAATTCTTCCCTGTGATGCAAGTGCGTCCAGCCCTGACCGCGCAGAGAAAAGGACTGACGGGTGATGCGCGGGGCAGAGCTCAGGAGGGCAGGGTTATGGCCACATGCGGTACCCCCCATAAAAAGAGAAGGACAACATTTTTACAATGTTGATACTTTATTAAAAGTGCCCCGGTCCGGTCCCGAAGGACCGAATGGCCCACAAGTATAGAGGAAAGGGGACGGGATGTAGGAGTAGGATGAATTACTTTGTATGTGATTGTATTCGGCCGAGCAGAACGTCTCACGAATGACACCTAATAGAGAAAAGGGTATGGGACATAGTATTAATATTAGGGTTATTTCTCATGACCATTCCTCTCCACAGTAGCAGGTCTATCAAATATCTATGACCGGTACAAATGCTTTTATAAGGAAGTTAAGCTGAACTTTAAGTATGCATGTTATGTGGCTAGCAAGGAGTGATTTGCCAAAAAGCTCTATACATAAACCAGTAAAAATGGCTGTGCACTGTCAAAACCGGCTTCCTTGCATTAGCACAGATTAACAGTGTTAAATCCAAGAACCAAAAGTAGTATTTAGGCAATGGAAAGGCTAAAAGGGACAGCACTGACAATTGGCACAATGTACGGTTTACATACAGAATCGGCTCACAGTTGCAAGCTACTAGTCAGCCATCAAAAAGGCACTTGTGACCTCAATTGGCTAGTGGTGAGCACAATTTTTGCACCCCGATAATATTGTATGCAGTATGAACATCAGCGTAAAAGAAATAAAGGGTTCCAGGGAGGAGGGGTGGCAGGGGGGGACTCTTAGTGCAAAACCTAGGTGCTTTTGAAGAGCAGGTTTGAAACCCATTAAAGTGGGAATGGACTTTATTTAGTGGGATATCGCGTTTCAATGTTTGGGTGAATGATGGATAGCTCAGGGGCAACGTGCTCACCTTAGAAACAAGACCTAGAGCAACGCAGGTTCAATCCCCGGGTCTGCGCTTAGAAACCTCTGTGTAGTAAACGTGTTATAAATAATCAATTATAAAAAGGAACAGCAATGATTTAGCACATGGATGGCTCAGTGCAGCTGGGATGAAGAGAAATCTAGATCGGAGAGTGTGAGAGGGCAAGTAAGGAAAGAGGGAATTGACCAGATTGGGGGCGACCAATGGAAAAAATTGTACATTGTACATTAGAAGGAGGAATATAAAGAAAGGAATACAAAAACGTGGACAAAAATTCCATACACAGCATATGCGCGAGGGTGGGTGAAGATCATGAAAAATTAAGATGAAGTGCTGAGACAAACAGACTTAATACTGAGCTTCCAATTGCCACTCCGTTGCATTGCGCGTTGCAACAGCTTCATGACTACGTCTAAACGGCAGTGTTCGGACTTCATTTTTGTACAACAGTCTTTCTAACTTATAACTTGAAGGGAAATGGTATTTTTAAAGTGTGCTTTCTGGGGGTTACTTGAAAATAATGTCAAACTGATTTGGAAAAAGATAGCAAGTTATCCCCGAAGTTTCCAACAATGTTAATTGGATACAATAAAAATAAAGTTCTCTGAATTAACATGTTGTAAGATCCTGCACGCAGGTGTAGATAGATGCAGTGTTTAGGGATATCAAGAGTCGATGCAAAAGGAACAAGTTACTTACCTGTAACTGTTGTTCTCCAGCATGGGTCTGGCATGGATTCACATGCTCATGAATATTCCCCATCGTCAGGCTGGGAATCCTCGGTAAAGAAAAAATCAGTATCAGTTTCGTTTCTGATCTGTCTTTCGTAGTAATAACCAATCACTGGTCTCTGCGTCATACTGACCACAGCCAATGACTGCCCTCTACCCAAGCACCGCCTCTGGCAGCCATCTTCAGATTTGGAAGCACGTGAAGTGGCAGTATGACCAAGTGAAGAGCCGCAGAGGGGTAGGCGGGAGGGTTCGCATGTGAATCCATGCCAGACCCATGCTGGAGAACAACAGTTACAGGTAAGTAACTTGTTCCTTCTCCAGCATGGGGTCTGGCATGGATTCACATGCTCATGAATAAAGCATACATAGCAGTACACACATGCACAACCACGGGAGGTGGCAAAGGCTCAACGTTAAGCATTACATCAAACTCAACATTAAGCATCTTACCTCCTCACCAGGCTCACCTCAGGCGAACAGGTTGCGCAGCACTGCTTGGCCGACCCTGGACTCCTCCCTGGAATCCCGATCGACGCAGTAGAATTTCGTGAAGGTGTGCGTCGACCTCCACGTAGCAGCCCTGCATATGTCCAGCAGGGGCACAACAGAAAGGAACGCCGTGGTAGCTGCGATCGCTCTGGTGGAATGGGCTCTCGGACGGCCAGGCAGCAGTCGGTTTGCCAACCGATGACAGTACATGATACAGCCGGAGAGCCATCTGGAAATGGAAGCCTTCGAGAGAGCCTTCCCCTGATTGACAGGTCCAAAGTTCACAAAGAGTTGTGACGTCTTCCGAAAACACTTTGTGCGGTCCACGTAGAACTTCAGCGCTCTAGCCACATCCAGCGAGTGCAAAGTCCTCTCAGCCGGCGACGAAGGCGACGGGAAGAACACAGGCAACACCAAGGGTTCGTTGAGATGGAAGTCCGACGGTACCTTGGGCATGAAGGAGGGGTGCGTCCTGAGCACTACCCTCCTGTCGTGAAAAGTCAAGTACGGGGCCTTGCAGGAAAGGGCCTGGATCTCTCCCACCCGTCGTGCGGAGGTGATGGCCACAAGAAACGCTGTTTTCCACGACAGAAACTTCAACAGGGCCGAGTGCAGAGGCTCGAGCGGAGGTCCCATGAGCTTGGTCAACACCACGTTGAGCTCCCAAGCCGGGGCCGGCGCCTTCACCGGCGGGAACGATCTGAACAGTCCCTTCATGAACTCTTTCACCAGACGATGAGACCACAGGGACGTCCGGCCCGTGGTTCTGGTGTATCGGGAGATCGCAGCAAGATGAATCTTGATGGACGCGTGTGCCAGTCCAGCTTTGGCCAGCGTCAGCAGGTACGGCAGTACCTGGGGAGCCGTAATCCGTAGAGGGTTAATCTTCTGTGCGTGGCACCAGACAGAGAACCTCTTCCATTTGTGTCCGTAGCATTTAAGAGTCGAGGACGCCCTGGCCTTTGCAAGAACCTCTCTGCAGTCGGCCGGTATGTCGTATCCTCCAAACTCTAGCGCTGCAGGAGCCAGGCCTGCAAGTTCAGCGATTTCGGGTCGTGGTGGAGGATGGCGCCTCCTTCCCTGGAGAGTAGATCCGCGTCCACCGGCAGCTTGATTGGCGGGGACGCTGACAAGTCAAAAGGTCCGGGAACCATATCTGCCTCGGCCACGCGGGTGCGACGAGGATCATCCTGCACCGTGACCTCTTGAGCTGGTTGACGAGCCGGATTGGCAGTGGCAAAGGAGGGAACGCGTAGAGGAACAGGCCCTCCCAGGGGAACGAGAAAGCATCGCCCATGCTCCTCGCCTGGGGAAACCTGCTGGCGAACCTCCGGCACTTGGAGTTCGTCGCCGTCGCGAACAGGTCGATCTGGGGTGTGCCCCACCGTCGGACGAGGCGATCCACTAGATCCTGCCGTAGTTCCCACTCGTGGCACGAGCGCAGCTCCCTGCTGAGTGAGTCGGCGATGGTGTTTTTTATCCCTGCCAGATGAAACGGCACCAGAAACATCCTTTGGGCGACTGCCCAATGCCACAGGTCCTGCGCCTCCTTGGACAGTGCTGGGGACCTGGTTCCGCCCTGTTTCCTGATGTAAAACATGGTGGTGGTGTTGTCGGTGAAGATCCTCACCACCTTGCCCTTGAGGGACGGAAGGAAGGACCTGAGGGCCCAGAACACTGCACGGAGATCCAGGACGTTGATATGGAGGGACTTCTCCGTCGGGAGCCAGAGGCCTCTCGCGTGCAGATTTTCGGTGTGCGCTCCCCACCCTTCCAGGGAGGCATCCGTGGTCACTGTCTCCTGGTGGTCTGAGGTCTGGAAGTCCATGCCCGCCGTCAGGTGCGCGCGGGTGCCCCACCACCGGACCGCTCGGCGGAAACTCTCGTCGAGTGTGATCCTCTCCTCGAAGCCGCCCGTCGTTTGGATCCAGCGCGCGTCCAGGAACTCCTGCAACGGGCGCATCCGGAGCCTGCACATGGGAATGAGGTAGATGCAAGAGGACATCATTCCGAGGAGGGAACTTGATGGACCTCACCTTGGCCGCGTCGGAAACCAACATCCGCTGTACCTTGCCCAGGATGGACCTGGTCCTTTCCTCCGACGGGGAGGCCAGAAGGGACACTGTCGAGCTTCGCTCCCAGAAACAGTGCATTTTGCGCGGGTACCAGGTGGGACTTGGCGTAGTTCACGGAGAATCCCAGGTCCGTGAGAAGTTGGACGGTCCTTGCCGTGTGCTCCACGGCGAGCTCCCTCGTCTTGGCTCGGATGAGCCAGTCGTCCAGGTAGGGGTAGACGTGGATCCCCTCGCGGCGCAGCTGCGCCGCCACCGGTGCAAGGCACTTGGTAAATACCCTGGGTGCCGACCGGAGGGCTTTGAACTGGTAGTGACGCCCTTGGACCACAAACCTGAGGAATTTTCGGTGCCCCTTTAGGATGGGAATATGGAAGTAGGCATCCTCCAAATCCAACGACGACAGGAAGTCTCCTTCCTCCAGCTGACCCAGGACGTGCTGGAGGGTGACCATCCGGAACTTCTGCGCCTTGATGAACTTGTTCAGACGTCGCAGGTCTAGGATGGGGCGCCATCCTCCCGTCTTCTTCTTCACGAGGAAGTATCTCGAGTAAACTCCGGAGCCCCGAAGCCTCTTTGGGACGAGTTCGATGGCGCCCTTCCTGAGCAACGCCTTTACCTCCAGGAGAAGCTGAGGGACGTGAAGCTCTCTCCTGGCCACGGGGGGGACGCGCGGGCACCTTCTTTGAAACTCGAGCGCGTGGCCCCGGGCCAAGGCGTCCAGCACCCAACGGTCGGTGGAGATGGACTCCCACACGCTGACGAAGCTCGCCAGCCGGCCTCCCACCGGGGTGCTTCGGTGGGGGCCCGAGGGCGTCCGTCGTTGCTGTAGAACCCCAAGGGCCCGGGCCGTCTCAGTGTCCGCTTTAATGGCCTGAAGGGAATCGTCCACTGTTTTCCCAAACAGGTTGTTCCCATCAAACGGCATGTCCAGGACTCTGGTCTGTACGTCTTGACGGAAGTCCGTAGCCTTGAGCCATCCACGCCGCCTAAGGCACACGCCGTTGCCCAACTGGCGAAACCCAGTGTCAGCGATGTCCGTCGCAATAGTGATGGCGTGGTCCGACCCCACCTCACCTTCCTGTAGGATCTCCAGGGCATCCGCCCTCTTGTCGTCCGGTAGGAAGTCCAGCAGGGGAGCCAGTTTGTTCCATAGCTCCCTGTCGTAGCGGGCCACGATAGCCAAGGCGTTGACCGCTTTAATCGTCGTCGCTGCAGACGAGATGACCCTGCGTCCCATAGCGTCCAATTTCTTTCCCTCGCCGTCCGGTGGGGAAGTCGATGTGGAGGCCGCACCCCCCCCCCGCTTTCTTCCTGGCCGCCGCGGAGACGACGGAGTCCGGGGTAGGCTGCGCCTGGAGGCACAGGGGGGCCGCGTACGGGACCCGGTACTTCTTTTCGTACCGGTCTCTTCTAGCTGGCGTCGTGGAAGGGTTCTTGAGGAGGGCGAGGCCCTCATCCCAAATGTCGTCCAGTAGAGGCACCGCGAGGACCGTCTTCCTCTTGGCCTCGCGCCGTTGATAAAGGAATCCTTCCTTTTTCTTCTCCTCAGGGCAGAGTTGGAAAAGCTCGGATGCCCTGGCGATCATGGAGTGGAACGAACCAATCTCGTCGGGCGGAGAGGCCCTGGTGGGAGGTGACGACGGGAGATCCTCGTCGTCCGTACCCGTCGCTGCCGTGTCAGTCCCCGTATCATCCCCTCGGGTGGACGGGGAGGAGGGCTGGACGGGTCGCGATGGCTGAAAAGGAGGTGGAGGGTGAATCCTTCTTTTCTTGGGAGGGGGAACACCCGAAGGTCCCGGTTCAGGATCCCCCGACGGGAGAGGCTCCTCCGTCGGCAACGGTAGTCTCGTCCTTATCTCTGAGCATAAGGATTGTATAGCCAACAAAATGGCCGCCGAGTTGTCTTGCGGCGCTGGCAGAGGGGAATCCGACGGGCGATCAGGGGCCCCGTCGGCACCCTCGACGCTGTCGTCGTCACCTGCGTCGGGATCCATCCCGACGGGCCGGGCTTCATCCACGCCAAGGCCGTGGCTTAAGACCTCGATCAGCTCTTCCTCTGAAGCCGAATCTACGACGACGCCCTGCCCCCCCCTTTTTCTTCCCCGCCGGGGATTTCACGGGGGTCCTATCGATGGGCACAAAAGAGGACTCCCTCCGAGGTGGCAGGGAGACTGAGCCCCGAGGTCGCCACCACTGGTGTAGCCTCCACAGGCTGAGCCAGGGCCGCCGCGACAGTATCGATAGAGGGCTTGGCCGGATGGATTAAGGCCTTCACCACCTTAGGTGCGCTCACCGCCTTATCCTTGAGGGGGGGGGGGGACACTGCCTCGCTCCCCCTCCGATGGGGCCTTCGAGCTCGACCGGGGCCTCTCTAGGAGCTTCGCCGGGTGCTCGCCCTTCCTCTTACCCGACCCAGAGCGTTGGCTCGTGGCTGAAGGTGCCGGGGAGGGTGCGCCCTGCCTGGCGCCCGTAGAGCCCGACCGTTTGGCGCTCCCGGTGCCAGCAGACTCGCGGTGCTTGGCCTTGTGTTGGACCCCCGTCGCCGGGGCATCCTCAAAGGTCTTAGAAGACCGCTCGGATTTCTTCCTCTTCTTCTCGCCTGACGGGCTCTTCCCTTCCAGCCAGTTGGCGAGGCGTTGGTGGCGGTCCTTCATGGTCCGCTCCGACATATTGCCGCAAAACGCACAGTCCTTCTCCACGTGCGTCTTGTCCTCATGTAAGCAGTAGAGACAAAAGGAGTGTTCGTCCTCCTTAAAGACGTTCTGCAGCTGGCATCCAGGGCAGACCCTGAACAGCTTTCCGGGCGTCGAGCTTCCCTCCTCCTGGGCCATGTCCGGGCCTGAGAAGCTTCTGGAGTCCTCCAAAATGTAGCTCGACGAATCTTCACCCTTGAGGGGCGCAGACGAATCCGAC
Organism: Ambystoma mexicanum; assembly: GCF_040938575.1. Lineage (NCBI taxonomy): Eukaryota > Metazoa > Chordata > Amphibia > Caudata > Ambystomatidae > Ambystoma > Ambystoma mexicanum. The sequence goes on from NC_090925.1 coordinate 386,288,033, forward strand.
ACGGGTCCCCGTTGATCGGATGGAGAGTCGGTGGAGCTTGAGGCTCTTTTGACCGGAAAAAACGAAGTTTTGAGAAAAAAACGTGAAAAAATAGCACTAACGCTCGAGAGCAATAGCACGAGGATCCCAACACATGAACGTGCGGTAAAAATCTGAAGATGGCTGCCAGAGGCGGTGCTTGGGTAGAGGGCAGTCATTGGCTGTGGTCAGTATGACGCAGAGACCAGTGATTGGTTATTACTACGAAAGACAGATCAGAAACGAAACTGATACTGGTTTTTTCTTTACCGAGGATTCCCAGCCTGACGACGGGGAATATTCATGAGCATGTGAATCCATGCCAGACCCCATGCTGGAGAAATGGAATTACAACATCGACAGTTTGTGGTGTGTGGTCTGAAAGGAATCGGATCCAGTGCCAACATCTGCTTCAGAAATGAGAAATCCCCTTTTCAGGATCGAACTTCTCTGAAAAGCAGAGAACATTATTTTTTGTGTATGGGAAATCCTGTTTTGCTTTAGTGAAGGCAGCGGACGACTCAGCACAATGTGTGGTAAGAATCTGCACATGGAGACCAGGGGTGTAGCAGAGCACCCAACTTGAGGGGGAGATGACCCATAACGAGGTAAATAAGCTGCAGCACTCAGTGCTTTTTTCTTTAAAATAAAAGTAAAGGACTGGCTACCAGGGGGCGCATGGATGACAACTCTACGCGTAAGCTCTCCCCTCATGGTCCACGAAGTGTTCTGAGCCCCCACTCCTGAACCCCCTGTGGACAGAAAGTCACCGCTGCATGAAAGTCCCGCTCCCACCCCCAGCAGGAGAAAACCCAACAAAAATCGATGAAGGATTGCCTCAAAAACAGCACTGAACCTCAGCCGGGCAAAATGAAACTCAAAGGAACACACGTGAAACCCCAGAGACAACAAGGTCGCGGAATAAGGGACCAGCACTCCACAGGTTACAGCCATGTGAGTTACCCCGCGCTCGTCTCCAGAGAAGTAAGACTGGGAAGGCGACACCTGCGAATGGACCCCCCTGGACCATGGACCATACCTCACAACATCATGCCCTTGAGTAGCAGCCGCTATGAGACTTGCCCAGATACCACGCCACACTGAAGCGCCTGCAGAGGGGTTGACTCCGATTCGACCCGACCGCCTGCCAGATGTGGAGAGAGGCCCCCCCGCCTGTGAAGGCCCGAAGCACTAACGCCTTGGCCGCGCTCCGGAATGTGAACTCCCACAGAAACTGGCCAAACATACTCAGAGTCCCCGGAGCCCCACAGAAGCAAGGGAACGCTGGAGCGCCACTATCACGAAGGTGGAGACCCGAAGCAGAGCAAAGGAAACACAACCAGCGACCCCCTCCCAGTCTCACAAGTGATATGCCTGGCACCGTGCTGCTGCTACTGCGGTTCAAAGGGCCTAGGTCCGTGTGAAACAGAGACTGCTGCAGCGCACCAGCCCACCCAGATCAACAAGAGGGGGAGCCCAGACATTATAAGTATAAAACTGAACGCAGCATAAATCCCCTCATACCACGCACCCCAGGACGCAAAGAGTGTGGAAAACCAACTCCCAATCAGTCCAAGGGACAGACCCCGCAAGCACACGGACCTCGAACACCCAGACCGCCTATCATGCCTGCGGACCAACTTGCCTCCAGCACGCGCAACACCACACCTGCCAGGCCCATAAGGGAATAAGGATCCCATAGAGGACGAGGCCCGCCTACTGTTGTCTCCCCGAGTGTCCCGCACACTCTCCTCAGTCAACATTGGGACAAAAACACAAAGTCTGACCCCCGAAAGCCAGCCAGTGATGCGCATGACCATCCACCTGGAACAGACGTGTGGTACAACGTGGAATGCCCACTGTTGTAAAATAAGGCAATTACCCCCTCCTATCCACTAGGGGTGTCACGGTATTAGTTTTATGACGGTACGATAACCTTCTTGCAAAATGACGGTATATCATGGTTATCGCGGTATAGCAGGTGGAGTTAACCAATCTTAACAAATATTTTCTAAAAGGTCATAAATTTTCAGATTTATCATCACAAACAAAACTAGGCACCCAGAGCCAGAATTGGGCTTTTCAATATACTTTTCACTGAAATGCCACCCCTTGCTTCCACCAAACACAAACACGTGTGGAGAGGAGGAGGGGGAGAGCCCTGCTGCGACTGGCAAAGCAAACTGAATAGCTTTTCATAAGTGGTCATTTAGGCTTTTAGCTCCCCCACTGGCTACTGGTCAAGATGAACGTGTTGCCATATTTATAACATGCATGCCCCATATCAATGGAGGCTGATGGTAGTATAAGCTTGTGCGCATACTCACACGCACACATGCTCTCTTTACGTTACAGCCTTTAGTTTACTTGTGGGCCAAAAGGTGTTCAGTAATCAAGGACATGTCACCCTTTGGTAAGGCAGCAGAGAATACCCACAGAGATGAGTGAATTTCGCAGTGTGACTTATTATATATTAATTCAATGATAGAACCAGGGACATCCCCCATTGTCATATGTTTAGCAAACATTATACATTATACATATATAAACCCCAAAGCCGCCAACCCAAAGTAAACCCTTTTCCTTCTTGGCACTGTATTTATTCTTCCTATTGCTAACTGATTTTGTGCCAGGCACGTGTAGTTTATGGAATGGCATTAAAAACTACTCCAACTGAAACTACTTGGCAGATGGCACATCCAACAGTGCAAGACCAAGACTGCGCAGCACTTGCTTACTGCAGCTTTCCAAATCAGATTGAAAAGCACACTTAACGGTATACACGGTATACCGGTATAAACAATGTGACGGTTATTATTGTTCAATTGAGTGGTTCACAGTATCTTTAACGGTATACCGTTATACCGTTACATCCCTATCCACGCGGCGAAAACCACATAGTACCACCCCCCATTGACCCTGGTGCACTCTAGGCAAGCTCGGAAAAGGTACTAACCCTACAACATAGTACTGGATTCACTCTGAAGACACCCTGAGTCTGATCCTGCAGAACCAATACCCCTCTGCTAGACGTTCCTACGGTCCAAAAGTGCTAAAACTATCCCAGCACAAGCCACAAACAACGAGGAGCGGAGAAATACCCGCTAGAGATCAACAAAAAGCAGAGGAAGTAGAACATAACCAGACCTCCCTATCCCACTGTAGACTCAAATGGACGTCAGAATAGCAGAAATAGAAATGAGAGAAGAAGAATTTTGCCTGAAAGTAGATGATCTCGAAAACCGAGAGAGACGCACTAACATACGAGTCTGTGGGGTTCCTGAAAAGAAAGGGGAAACAGACCTAGAGCTAAAAAAAAAATACTGCATGCAGTGATCAAAATACTTTTTGGAGATGACTCAATAGACGATCCAAAACTCGACCGCATTCACCGTGCAGGCAGAACAGCTGGTGGGCCAAGATCATTACTCGCCAGATTCCACAACTATGCGGACAAGGCCCAAGTTCTCAACAAGGTCAGAAGGGGTACCCACATCCCCCTGGAAGGAAAGAACATATCCATTACCAAGATCTCTCTTCTCTTACACTGGCGATGAGAAGGAAATGTCTCCCACTCACCAAATTCTAAAAGTCAAGACAGTGCGATATCGATGGGGATACCCTTTCTCGCCATCTTTGGAATGGAAAGGCACCCCAATACAACTCAAAACTGAAAAGGACATCGCTGGGTGCATAGCGGACAGTCTGAGAACAGGAGGGAGGATCTGCCCCCAACGATGGATGAAACAGGGACGCAGGGTGGAAGATCAAAGGACAAAGGTGGAAAAAAATCCCTGGTGCACGGAAATTCAGCAGGAGGAACGCGCCCTCAGACACGGAACAATGAACCCCTGAGACTACATTAAAGACATAGGTGTGTCGTCCCAAAATGGGGAATCGCCGACCTGCTTTCAAGAGAAATACGTCATTTTTGAGGTCCGTCACAAGCGACCGAAGCACAAGGCAGACACACCAGCAAGAAAGTAAGACTTTTTGTTACAAACAATATGCACCTAAGATGCACAGGGGGGGGGGACAAAGGGAATTCACTAACAGCAGAAGTGTCCATCACTTCCAGAACAATGAGGGAACGGGGGCGGGGGCAGAGAGGACTCACTAAAAAGAGAAGTGTCAAGCCTACGGGCCAAATGGGGACAGATCTTCATTGGTGGTCCAAACAGATCGGATAGAGATAACCCAGAAAGATCAGACGCCACAAACGGACAAAGGGAGAGAGGGGGGAGGAAGGGAAAAAGCTAAATTGTTCATGACAGGCGAATACAATGAACCAAACAATCCTAGAAAGTTGACATTGAAATACAAGATATGGGACCCAGAGAGCAGACACAGGGAATGCATCAATGGCGCAAATAACTGACACGGTAACAGAAAGGTCCAGATTTATCAAAACTGGCGCTCTGAACGTAAAGGGACTTAATTCCCCCACTAAAAGGTCATTAGTCTTCAGAGAATTTAAACGGGCCAACCTCAACATACTTTTTCTACAAGAGACTAGATACATCCGAGGAGAAGAACGAAGGGTCCTATACACCAGATTTGGTTTTGAATATTGGGGCTCCGGCCCCTTACGAAAAGTCAGAGTGGGCATCTTGGTCAGAAAAGGACTCAAATTTGAGGTTAAGAAAACATGGTCCGACATGGTAGGTAGAGCAATCGTAGTAGTGGGCAGTCTACACAATACATCATGACATCTCCTCCATCTACGCACCCAAAACTGGACAATCCCACTTCCTACAGCACATGGTTCCCAAAGTGATGCTCGAGGCTGAAGGAGAAGTGATCCTTGGAGGCGACCAACATGTGGGCAGAACCCGCACTTGTCAGACAAGCTAGCAACCCACGAGCGAATGAACCACCCGACGTCGGCCGCACCGAAATGATCAAAATGATTAACATATACAGACTTCAAGACACGTGGCGTCACATCCTCACCAAACAGGATTCTCATTCTATTCGACCCCACACTCCACATATACTAGAATCAACTACATATACCTCACCCCCGGCTTAATTGACGCGATGTCCACATCAACGATCGCCCCAATAACATGGTCGGACCACGATATGGTCACCGTCACCCTTAATCTTATAGTGCTTCCACACAAACATTCAAAATGGTGCTGTAATGAAACTCTTTGAAAAGACCCTGTATTCCACGAACAATTAGTGAAGGAAATAGGTGAATATTTTGAACGAAATAACACGGGGGAAGTATCCAAAAACACTGTGGGAGGCAGTGAAGGCATCATGGAGAGGCATATTAATGAGGGAGGGGGCTGCTAAGAAGAGAGAGAGAGAACCTTGATAGAAAAACTCAGAAACGAGACCTCACAGTTAGACCTCCGCGCACAATCCAATGATGCCGAGAAGAGTGAAAGAATAGCGGATAGGAGGAGATAAAGCCGACGCACTACTAGCGGACAGACAGGGCAACGGGCAGATGGGTGGCATCCATAGAACACACAAACAATTCCCAAATAACAGACACAAGCAAGATTTCTAAGGCCTTCGCTGACTTCTATGAAAAACTACACACCTCCGGAACCAGACAGGAAGAAGGAGAATTAGACAAATACATGGAGGAGATTACCATACCGAAGCTTACCCAAGACATAACAGACACACTCTAATCCCCCAAAACTCCTAAAGAAATAGAAGACACCCTTAAAAGGCTTCCAATAGGAAAGGCGCCAGGAAACGATGGCTACACCGCAGGGTTTTACAGAACTTTCCTGGATTCCCTGCTACCTTTTATGGTAGAACTGTTTAACCATATTCTCCAAACTGGATCAGCCCCCCAAATCATTCTTTGACGCATTAATTTCAGTAATTCCCAAAGAAGGCAAAGACCCCAAGCAGTGCGCATCCTATCGCCCCATCGCTCTCCTCAACATTGATGCCAAAATATATACACACGAGTGCTTACAGCCAGACTCGAAACTCATATGCCCTCCATAATACATCCCGACCAGGTTGGGTTCATCCTCGGAAGACAAGGTGCTGACTCCACCTATAAAACTCTACACCTGATACACAAAGCCGAAAAGATGTCCAATGCCCCCTAACTACTATCCATTGACATGGAGCAAGCGTTCAACAGAGTCGAATGGCACTTCCTGGATGCAATACTAACCAAGATGGGTCTAGGCCCGATACTCCGGAGAGTAATTAAGGCAGTATACACCTCACCCCGATCGTCCGTCATGGTGAACTCAGAATACTCACAATGGTTCTCCCTGAGAAGAGGAATGAGACCAGGATGCCCCCTCTCGGCAATACCATTTCTCTTATCCCTAGAACCCCTTGCACAAACACTTAGAGCCGACAAACAGGTAGAGGGCCTGCAAGTCCATGGAAGGGAATATAAACTGGCCTTATACGCCGATGACATCCTACTCCACATGCAGAATCCCATGAGTTCTGTGCCCCGCACGATACAACTCATTGAGAAATACAGCTCACTATCCGGAATCAGAATCAACCGATCCAATCCATCCTCTTCCCACTACACGAACCCACCCCAGATCAACTCTCAGAATTCTCTTGGCAAGGCCTGACGATGGGAGGCTCAACACTCCGATTCCTAGGAATTAATCTAACTAGGAACATTGCAGACATATAGGAAGCTAATTTCCCACAGCTCCTTGCCGCGTTCCACGCAGACCTAGCGAAATGGCGCGCCCCCTCATGATCTCGTGGATGGGACAAATCAACGCTATCAAGATGGTTAGCCTCCCTCGCTTCTTATACCCCTTCAAAATCCTCCCCGTAAAGGTCCCAGAGGACTTTTTCAGAGAAGTGAAAAGGGTGGTACTACAATTCATGTGTGGGCGGGAAAAAAACAAGAATATCATATGAAACCCTCATACTCCCTATAGAAAAAAGCGGCGTGAGCCTTCCAGACCTCAAGCTATACTACCAAGCGGTCCAACTGAGGATACTAATCCCCCACCTAAGAGATAAAAAAAAGAGTTGCAATGGGTCCAATTAGATAACGATAACCCAACCCCCGTCACACTTTCAGAATGGCTATGGGTCCCTAGACCAAAGCTCACATGAAAACCCGGGGAACACCCCATTCTGGGAACGATGTGGGAAATATGGAAGGAGGGTAAAGAAATGGTTGGGTTAACATGGCCTTCCCTGCCTATACCACGTATGGGCCTCGGAATTAGAGAGGAGATCACAGAACATCCAAAATACCAACCCTGGTTCGAAGCAGGGCTAGAGAGAGTCAGCCAGTTGTGGAGAGATGTAAAATTTATAACGATCTCCGAACTGGAAGAAGCCCTTCAGTTGAACCCAATCCCAGTCTTCCTCTACTTCCGTCTCAAAGACGTACTATCAAAACAAGAATGGCACACAAAGTTAAACAGAGAACTCACACCCTTTGAAAAAATCCTTGACAGTAACCACAACTAAAGGATTGATCAATCACATGTACCGAGCACTGCTCGACAAAGGCCCAGACCCAATCTCAAAAATAAAAAACAGATGGGAACAAGACTTCAAAAGAGAATTTGATCAATACACATGCAACAAAATATGCAAAACATTTCGAACATCAATTGCTGCCCAATATAAGCTACACGCCATAAAACTATTATATAGATGGCAATATGACCTCCACAGACTATTCAAAATGTTCCAAGCCAATCGTCCAAAATGTTGGCAAGGATGTGGAAGAAATGCCAACTACTAGCATATGTGGTGGGATTGTCCTAAAGTACGCATCTACTGGGTAGAAGTACTAGGCTGGATTAAACAGATCGACGTAATTGCCCGGAAAGCAACGCCACTCCTAATTCTGTTTGGCCTAGATGAGGACGAAGAAGAAAGTTAGAACAAAGGGAATAGTATCCCCACTACTACTAGCAGCGCGAGCATGCATTGTGATCAAATGGAAAGCACCAAATCCTCCCTCAAAAAAGGAATGGATCGGAGTAGTCACAAATACATACACAATGGAGAAAATCGCAGCTGCTCTCTAAGAAAGAGCCGCCCAACACGAAGAACTCTGGTGCGACTTTGCAGCTCAGTACGCCCCTGAACCGGGAAGGAATCACTCAGATAATTGAGGTGCAAAACTAGCAACATTCGATAACAGACCAGAACTCACCAAACAGATTCTCTAGAAAAGAACCTGTCATAAGCGCAATAACATTGTATGTTTCTCTGAAAGACACAGGGAACCCCACGCTCTGGATTAGGGTTTTAAATTAACAATTGATTGCGGAAAGGAACATCCAAAGAATACAATTTGAAAGTGGGTATCAAAGGAATTTATTAGACCTGATACATCTTTATTATGACTTGAATCATGATTTAATCTGCACTTACTGCGAAAAATTACATAGCAGGAAAAGAACTTTTAAGAACACAGCTATAAAATACAATTCATTTTATTCAAACGTGCAACCATTCGTCCACAAACATCCATCACTCAACGATTCATTCATGCAAAACAACAATGAATAAAAATCATGACATATAAATCATCAAATAAATTTATAGAAAGAATGTGAAGTCAATATCGCCACACTAGTGGCTGACAAATTGAGATGGGTCCAAAGAATCTTCAACCACGACCTCATCCCAAATTTCTCTCTACCGGTTTCGACGTTTGTACTTTATTATAGTAACGTCTTCTTCAGGAGATAAAAATTACATTCTAGAAGAAGGAAACAAACTTATGAATCCCTTATCTATAGATGGAAACATGGTGTAATTAAAACCAAATGCACAATACTAACATAATAACTCTGTAAAAAAACCAATACATGAAAAACAATATCCTGCTGTCACCCAGAGTACAGATCTCTAAAGCAAACTGTAGGTGTCTAACAGGAAAAGTGCTACCCCTAAGAATTGATGTCCTAAACTCCAGTGGACTTGGGTCATGGACAGAAAGAGTGCCAACGAATAGATATATTCAATTTTGAATGAAACAGGCATAGGAAACTCAAGTTTGCTGTTAATAAGTGAAAGGCAAAAATTACTAAGTGAAAGGCAAAAATTACTTTTGTGGACTGCAAGAGGCTGCTCAGGAGTCAAATGCCACATAATTGTAGAATATCCAAGAGTCGTATAGACCTTCCTGTGTGTTTGGGCTTGCTATTCCAACACATCGTTTGAAAAAATATAATACCAATAAACACTAACCTTGACATGGTAAGTAGGGAGTAGACACAATCCGTCATTCCCTTTGTCATAACTGTAACAACTGTTAGTTTGAATTGGCAGTGTCCAGAAGCTGGTTCCTGCACAGACAGTGTGCTGGGCTCACAGTAAGGTACCCTGTCGAATTATTAACATAATTTAACACAATTGCATTTCAGTCCCATCTCCAATATGAATGATTCCAACATACAAGCTTACCTAAAGTATCAAGGTGAAAGTGCTCTAGGGATGAGAGTGCAGGCTACGAGCGTCTCGGACTAGGCCACACGGGAGTCTTACGTCCCTAAAACAACAACAAAAGGTACCTCACTAATGCTGAAAGGTCATACAGGCATCAGTGTTTCTGTGACATACGTGATGAAAGTGTGAGTCAGTTGTTACATGTTCTAAAAACATTGCGGGTTGGGTCAAATCTCAAAACCCATGGCAGTATAGTGTTACAATTTTTGAAAACCCAACATGTGTCATCTTCGCTAATCTGATTTTAGTTGTGGCTATAGTTTGAATGCCACAGCAAGAAAAGAGGAAAAGAAGAGCGGTACAAGTCACTGCGTAGACTTATCGCTTACCTTTCGCCAGAAGCGGGGTGGGGGGGCTCGTAAAGCCACTGCCAGCTGGATAACCCGGGACAAATGGGCTCGAGCGGACGCGAGCGAGCAGCAGCAGCACTACGATGCTTTCGCTTTAGATAAATATAGCGCCCCTACGATCATGTGATCCCAGTTTGTGTCACGTGATCTTACACCGGGTCCAGTGTCATGTGCTCAAATACGTGAACAATCCGAAGTGAAGAAAGACTCATGTCGCTCGATACAGATTGTATAGAGTAAATACTTGAACTCAGCCTGCTAATTACATTAATTTAAGCCGGCAGTACCTGATTATATAAGTCAATTACCGCTGGGACAAAGCAGCATTGTTACATCAACATGCTGCCGTAAATTACGGCGCAATGTAATATCAAGCCGGACCCTAAGTCAAGGATCCTACAGAGGTAAACAGGGTAAGTAGCCACTCAAATGGTGGCCTGCCATAAACCCCTGCTATACATGAGGAAATAAATTAGGTAAAAACCCTAATTAGGGACCTACATTTACTCTGATTCAAAAAGGCATACAATTGCACAACTGTTCAGATATAGGAAATCCCCTATCAAGGAGGTAAATATTCTGAAAATTAAAGCACTCAGTGTGCTGATGTTAGTTATTGTGGTGCCATGGCTCTACAGTATTTAAACCTTGTGTTAATGTTTTTAGATTAAAAATCCAAAGTTTTTCTTTATAATCCACCTTTTTTAGCATTTGAGTCTGGTTCTGGGCATACACTTTCTATGCAGAACCATTGTATTTGGTCTGCATTATGTCCCATCTCAGCAAAGTGAATTACCATAGGCGCATTTAAGTTCTGCATTAAAATTTTTGAGCGATGTTCATTAATACGCATGCTCACCTCACGAGTAGTTTTACCAATATACAACAGTTGCCAGGGGCGACGAATAGCATAAATAACATTTTTGCTCCTACATGTGGTAAATGTCCGGAGGCCCCAATTTTTCTTTTGCGCATTAAAAGAAATGGTTTTCTTTGAAAATTTGCAGGCAATGCACGAAGAGCATGGATAATAGCCAACCACTGGATTTAGGCGAGTATCTCAAATCGTGGGAATCTTTAGCGGCATCCTACTTGTGCGAGTCATCTGTTTCCGATTTTTGCTTTTTTTAAAAGCAGAAAACGGTTTAGGCAAGCCAATGCCTGAGGCATTAAGAATGCGCCAATTTTTTAAGATAATGCCTTTAATGGCATTACTGTGTTGGCGGAAAGTTGAAACACACACCAGCTCTTCCTTTTTTTCAATATCACGTTTAGGTAATAAGAGCTGATCCTGATTGGTATATCGAGCTCTCTTTCTCGAATGTTTTATCAATTGTTTTGGGTACCCGCGTTCCAAAAGTCTTTTTTCTTAAATAGTTGCATGTTTTACAAAGTTGGTAATGTCCGTGCATTTACGGCGTAACCGTAGAAACATGCCGAAGGGCAAGTTGCGAAGCAACCTTGCAGGGTGTTGACTTTGGTATTTTAGTGTAGTGTTCCTTTCTGTAGGTTTTCTATGCAATTCTGTATGTAGATACCCCTCTTCAACAAAAATGGATAAATCTAAAAAAGCAATTCTGGAGACTGAATATTCAAAGGTGAAATCGATTAAGTCTATACCATTGAGCCATTCTACAAATAACTCCAATGATGTTTGTGTTCCCTCCCAGATCATAAATATATCGTCGATTGGTCTCTGAAAGGATTGAAAGCCCCCAGGATTTCTTCTTCTTCAAGCAGAGCCATGAAAATGATGGCCAGGTTGGGGGCAAAGGTACAACTCATAGCCGTACCCTTGCATTGTAAAAAGAATTCCTCCTTGAATTTAAAGAAACTATTCTGTAGAACCAATTTGGCTGCCCTGCAAAGAAAATCTGTAGGGACAGCGTGTGGTAATGGTCGTCTATTTAGCATTGTTTTTAGACTCAAGACAGCTCTATCTTGAGGTATATTTGTATAGAGCGCCTCAATATCAAGGGAAACCAATATTTGTGTACGAGAATCAAATGTTTTCAATTCCACCAAATTGATAACATCTCTTGAATCTAAGAGAAAAGTGGGGGTTGCCATTGGTAAGGGTTTGCTGAAAAAATCAATATATTTCGATATGGGTTCAAGTAGCGAACCACATAAGCGCAATAACAAACATTTAAACATTCAAACTGCATCCCACTGCAATATGCAAATCCATCTATGTCAATGAACTTCAAATGTGCCAAACCTGTCTCGGGGGGAGGGGGAGGGAAAGGGGGTTGTTAAGTTAATTGCAAAGGTACTGTCAGATTACTCAGACATACTCGTTTTTATTTGCCACTTTAATAGTTGTAACTTGACATTGATACCATCAAAGCGATAAATGTGTTCTCTTTTTTGTTCTTAATTTTTTGCAAAACCAATAAAAACTTAAATGTCAAAAATAAATAAATAAAAGTAAAGACGTATGTAAACCAAGATTCACAGACTGATTGCAAGGACAATTCAAAGCATGTGAATCTACCAAATGCTGGAGAAACTATTTGTTCCAAGTAGAATAATAGATGCCTAGATCTCAAGCCATTCTCTTAAATCCAAGGTTATGCCTGCAATACTAGAACCTACAGGGCTTGGAATTATCCCTCTTGCCACGGGATCCAGTCTGTGCTGCCTGACTTTGCTGAGCATTGTAATTCAGATTGTCGGTCCGTCACCCTGAGGGGATAGCCCTCTACACAACTACCACACCAGTGTGGGATTGCAAGGGATCTAGACAGTCTGCAGCCTTTTTTCCATAGATTGCTAAACCTCCCCCCACCCCACAGCCATCCCTCAATATGTGGCTATGCAGGTATGGCCCTGCAAGAGAAAGCTCCCCACATTCGATTTATCTTTCCTTTTGTAACCACATCATTCAGCTTGCACACAGTATACACTGCTCTGTCAATTCTGAAAATCGGTTGGTATTCCCAGATGTATCTTTTTTTAAAATTCTTTTTATATCCATTTCTCAACATGCCTCCATTAACATTTGCCTCCCCCTTCCCCCCCCGCGTACATCAAGGATCTTATCTGAGGCAGGGCAGTTAATACGGATTACACTTGTTTGGGTAACTCTAAAAGGGGTTTGTATTAGAGTGGTTCAGGGTCACTTGCCATCAACTCTCAGCTCTTGGTGTCTTGGTTAGGGGCGGTCTGCTCAGCACTGCACCACGGATTCCACACTGCAATGCATTACCTCCTTCAATCCCCGGAGGATTGTCAGAAGTTGTCGCTTGTATCTCGTGAATGAGTCATCAATACAGGTCCGAAATATCTCTTAATGTTCGGTGGATCGATAAACCACTGTACCCCAATCGCCATATTGTTACAGTTTAAGACATCAGCATGCCAGTTTTCAATTTTTGGGAGTTGCAGTCCTCCCCATATCATCACTATATGCCTTCTAGCTAGAAGCTAGAGTAGCCCAGTCAATCTTCTCCTGCCGCATGGGATCCAGTAGTGCCATCATCGGGTTCGGATCCAATCTCTACCCAATAACACCCCCTAAAGTTTCAAACACTGATTCCCAGAATGAGAAAATCAGAGGGCACCTCCAGGCCATGTGTATAAAATAGTCTGTTCCAGTGCCACATCTGACACGGGCAGCCCATGGGAAATAACTGTGCAGTTGAGCAGGGGTGTAGTAGAACTGGTGCAAATACTTCCAGTGAATTAGCTTAAATCTAGCATTTAGTGCCACCCTCCTCGTTTCCTCACAGCAGGACCTCCATTCCACGCTTGATATTCCATGCCCCAAGGAGAGTTCCCATTTCTCCCTATGGGATGTTTTCCCTTCTTTGGAGTTGAGGCTCATAGCATACATAACTGAGACCACCCTCTTATTGTACCCCCCTTGGATTATCTTGTCCAGTATGGGGGCTATCTCGGGTTGTTCAGGGAATATCTGCTGCAGAGAGGTTCTCAGCCTATAATACTGAAACACATCTAGCGCAGTAAATCTCCCTCTAGTTTTCAATTCCTCGAGCTGTATGAACCTCCCATTGGGAAACAAATCACAGTAACAACTCCACTCCAAACGCTTCATAAGATTAACAAAGCCTAATTCAGAAGTGAGTGGGATCCCTGGTGTGTATATAACTGGTAATGTCGGGGAGTAGAGGACCTCTCGATTTATGTTCGATCCGGGCCCATGCTCTGCAAGTCAGTTCAACCATGTTTCCAGCCCTGGACGCCCCCGTCAGATGCTTTAAGTATGACCGACCTTAGGAGGAACGGTGCCGCTATTGCCCAATCCAACTCCACGTGCCTCCTGTTCCCTGAACCAATGAAGGATGAACCTAGCCTGGGCCACACTAATACGTTTCGAAGTCGGGTAGCGCCAGATCCACCGCCCTTCATGTATTGGGTCCGTCAGCTTATCCCAAGATATTTTGCCCTGTTTTCCCGCCCAAATGAACTTCGTTATCGTGGATTTCAGGTCTCTGAAGTATTCTGTCGGAAGCATGATCAGGACATTAAGAAATACGTACAGAAACCGGGGCAAACACAATCTTCAATAGGGATATTCTACTATAGAGGTTAAGAGGTAGATTCCTCCATCTGGCCATGGCGTCCCTGTCTTGTTCCAGCACTCCTTGGCAATTTCTCTCATATAGGATGGGTACATCTCGGGGAATGTTGACACCCAGGTATCAAGTGTGTATTGTGTGCCATTGGAACCCCCACCTATCCGGATATTGTATCACACTGTCCGTCAATTGGAACAGAACGGATTTTGATGCATTGATCGGAAGCCCTGAGAACACCCCGAATTGGAGGACATCTTCCATAATGGGGTCTAGGTTGTATTTGGGGTCATTAAAGACTAGCACCATGTCATCCGCATAGAGCGAGATCATCACCTTGTGTTTGAAAAGCTGGATCCCTCTGTGTAGGCGAGACTCCCTTATCCTCTCCACAAGTGGCTCTATTGCCAGTGCAAATAATAGTGGTAAGAGGGGGCATCCCTGTCGGGTGCCCCTACCCACCTGCATCTTCAGCATGAGCTGGCCGTCCATTCACCCGTACTCGGGCGACAGGCAGAGTGTATAGTAGTGGCACCATGGCTATAAATTGCTCTCCCATTCCCATCCTTCGCATGACTGAACAGAAAGGGCCACTTCAGAGTGAAATGCATTAGTGGCATCTAACAGGGCAGCCACTACATGGTCTTCTTGTCCCACTGCAGAGATAAACCAGCACATTCTAGGTATCCCGTGAGAAGTGCAGCATCCAGAGATGAACCCTGCCTGACACGCCCTTACAATTTTGCACATCAAGAGTGCCAGTCTGGAAGCTAGTATTTTGCTAGGATTTTATTGTCCAAGTTCATGAGCGAGATTGGTCTGTACGATAAACACTCATTTGGGGGCTTGCCCAATTTAAGCAGTACCGTGACCAGCACGTCTCTTAGGGATTCGGGTCGTTTGCTCTCTCAGATACTTTGGTGGTACATTTCTAATAAATAGGGAGCCAGCTTCGCGGCATAAAGTTTGTAAAATTCCGCTGTGAATCTGTCCGGCCAAGGAGACTTTTTTGAAGGTAGAGATTTGATAGCTTTCAACTCCTCATCCAATGACAGCGGATGACCCAGCTTCTCCCTTTCCTCATCCGTGCATCAGTGTAAGGCTACCTGGTCCAAGTACTTATCTAACTCTGCCATGTGTGGGAGGAGTTTAACTTCCCATAGAACTGGCAAAACTTGTGTGATTTCTAAATCTGCGAATCTTTCTACTCCCTGTGCGTCTGTTATTGACAAAACCCATTTCGTGTGGTTATCGAGCCTTGTGGTCCTTGCCAGTTGTCTGCCCGGCCATTGTCCTTCCCCATATTGCCATACTGCCGTTTTCCACCCAATTAGGTAAGCCTCTCCATGTGCCAGTGTTTTGAACTGCTGTAAGTGCTTCATTATTTCTGCTTGTAGTAAGGGAGTCGATGCGGCTGCAGCTACTTTAGTGTACGTATGCATAACTCTATATCAGTTAGTTCCCTCCTTATTTGTTTAAGTATCCCAGATTCTCTTGAAATGCACTCCCCTCTTGTCACACATTTAAAGCTCTCCAAGAGGACCTCGGCTGATTCCACCGCCCCACATGGATGTCAGAAAAGGTATCCATTGTCCCAGTTAGGCCTTCTCGGAATAGGGTGTCTGTCACGTCCTCACTCTTAAACCTCCAGGGCCTTCTCTCTCCCAGCCCACCAACGCTACATTCATCAACATTCATCAATACCGGAGCATGGTCCGATAGTGAGCATGCCAGTATCTCAACCCGCGACTTCCCCGGTGGGGAAGCCCCTTAGTTGAAGATCTATCCACTCTAGGGTTGTCACCGTAGCATTATTCGGGCCGTAATAGTTAATTATGGTGTACAATCGGCCCTGAACCGTTCCTCAATCTTTTAGACCTCTACCTTCTCGATTATGGCGATCACACGAAACCCTATAGAACTGTGAATGAGAATGCACACCCCCCTTGCATATGAAGAGAAAAGAAAAATAGCAGTGGCATCCCCAATTCTTCACAAATTTCGACTCAACATCTGATGTTAAGTGCGTCTCTTGTAGGAATGCTATTCCCACCTAATGTTGCTGCATATAAATTAGAACCCTGCAGCATTTCGATGCAGTTTAGTCCCCTCGCGTTCCATGTGATATATTAAGTGATGCAGCCATTTTTCAGATACAGTGTTGCTCTGACCCGGCCTACACTCTCTGCCCTGCAAGTGCCTGGCTAACTCGCCTCTGTGTGTCCCAGTTATGTGAACATTGCCCGTTCTGTTTTCCAGGGTTCCAGACCGCCATCTAGTTCCCCTCCCCACCCATCACCCTCTGGCCCACCAACAACCCCAACCTGTCAGTAATCCGTTCACCCTCTTCCTTCCCCCCCTCAATCTGAGTTCCCCTCCCCACCCCCAGCTGACAACCCCAACAATTCTGCATCATTTCCACTCCCCCTTAAATTGAGCTTCCGCTTAAGGGGCAGCTAGATGCTCAGCCATCCTCAGCACCTTGGCAACGTAAATATTTGTTCCCTTGCTGTTATTGGAACTCTTCCTGCACCAGTGTCGTCGGTAACCACGAGTCGGGACAAATCAGGTTTGCGGTGTCACCCATTGTTTCCCCGTGTCTGGGGTTCCACAGCAACTGTTCTAGGAAGGTTTTCGCTTATTCCGGGGTGTGGAAAAATAGTGTACGTTCTCACTGTTCTATTCGTAGTTTGGCAGGGAACATCGGGGCATAACGAATGTCTGTCCCGTAGTCTTTTCTTCACATCTATGTACATTCTTCGGAATGCTTGCACCTTGTCAGAAAGGTCCAGAAAAACTTTGATGTTATATCCCTTGTATATCAAGTTTCCTTTTCCTAGCTTTTCGAAGAGCTAGATCAGTGTTGCGGTAGGTTAAAAATCGTGCTGTGATTGGGTGCGGGGGGCACCAGGTATCGGCCTACTCCCACCTGTCATCCGGTGTGCCCTTTCCACAATAAATACCGCTGAGAAAAATGCTGTTCCCAGTGCCTCTCTCAGGATCTCTTTGACTAAGGGCTCCATGCATCTTTGCTCCACCGCTTCAGGCACCACGATTATTTGTAAATTATTCCTCTTGGATCTGGATTCGAGGTCTTCCTGTTTTTCAGTCACTTCTTTTATTGCAATTTTCATTTGTGTCATTTCCCTGGATGTCGACAAACATTCATCTTCCACTGTAGAAATTCACCCTACTTCGTCCAGTCTTTGTGTTTATCAAGATGGACCTGCATGTGGTACACCTTGCATGTTAAGGTGTTCATCATCCCATTGAGAGACTGTATGATGTTTTGTAGCCGATTGAACATCTCCTTGATATCACGGAATGCGGTTGAGGAGTCGCGAATCATGGGTTGAGCGCCCAATCTTGTAAATCATCCATGATTGTTATTTTTTGCCTGGGAGGGGTTGTCAAATTGAAGTTTGCTTTGCTGCTTCCCCCTTTACTTGCTTTGGACATCTTGCTAGGTATACAGCCTTTTGTATTCCGCAGATCTTGTTTCTACTTCTGGGTTCAATGTTCTAATGCAGATAACTGCCACCCAGTCTAATGTTGCTGTCCCCAGTGAAGTTGCTGTTAACTTTTTGTTCCCGGTTCAAGTTGTACCCCTCACAAGTGACTTTCCAAAGGTATCAGATTGAGTACTAACCACAAGTTTACCCTGTTTCCGCTTACTCACGTACAGACTGCTCTTTGCTTGCTATGGGTCTTTTTTCGGTGACCAGATCGCCATGTGCGTGGGGCACACCAGTCCCTTACATAGGTCCTGTTATTGAAGGGGGAGGGGCAGATTGATGATCCAGTGCCATGTCGTATCTCAGCATCCCGGATTAGTATGACAGGATTGCAGTTTATACTATGATGATGAAAACACAAAAGATTTCTATATCCAGGACACATGCACCTTTTTATTTTGATAGGTCTCAGTTACATTGAATTAACAGTTGAATTCAATTCAAAAAGTTCACTCAGTTTTAATTTGATTCATTTTTCTAATTGGGTTCATTCAAATGTCCCCCTACTGTTGTGGGTGGAGAGGATAGCTCTCCCAGCAGCATCCAATGGCTCCTCACCATGGTCCTCGTTCAGGCCCAGAGATGTAGAGGAGGGAGAGGCCTCAAGCATCTCAAGCCACACTAGTCCCCGTCACTCGGATTGGCACGTACCTTGATTTGTGCTCAGAGTCCAATAACGGGCTGCGATGCTGCAGCACGCCTGTCGTGGCCTTCTTTCTCTGCCACATGTGACTCCTCCCCGGGTTCCTCGGTTTGGCTCAATCCTCTGGCCTCTTCTAGATGACCCCCCTTGTTCCTCCCTCATGGGGTTTGCGGGCTGTTCCTGGTTCTTCAGGTGTTCCTTCATCCCCAAGGATTGCCACTCGAACACAGCTCCCGATTGTTCCCTCAACTGCATGTCGGCTTCTTTCCGGCTGATAGTAGATCGATAGCCGATAGTAGCACCTGGTTTCGGGGATGAGGTTCACCTTCCTCCACTGAATGCCTGGTTCTCCCTGGGCCGTGTTGCAGCCCAGTCCAGTACGGCTGGTCCCCTCAGCTTTCATATTGTCCCTCGTTTTGCATCGCTACACGCCAGATTACGTGTCCCTCAAAGGAACCCCTCCTATTTCAGGAAGGTTCTGTGTTTTTGACGTTAATGCCGCAGAGCAAATGGGCTCCGGCAGCGCCGCTTGTAGCTCTGCTCCTCAGGGACTGACAGACTCGAGTTTACACGTGTGGGCAAGACCTTCACCTGGCTCAACACCACTTCATGTTGTTCAAATTACCCGGGGAGTCAGCAGGATTTTGGCCATCTTGGCTGGGCTCTCTAGCGCCCTCCCCAGATTGAACTATCTGGGGTCTGTCAGGTTATGTTAACACTAAGCCGGTCAGATAGCTCAGCAAGCTAAGCGCTCACCCCTAATAGCTGTGTGAGGCCTGCTGTGTCAGGTTCGAATATCGGCAGTCAACTCAACCTTTCATCCTTCTGAGGTAGATAAAGTGACTACCACTCTGTGGGATAATAATGTCTACTGTTATTTGAGCGCTCCAAGACTTATGGGTGTGTAGCGCTATATAAGAAATACATTATTATTAACGGTCAAACAAGCCTCCAATCATCAAAAGTATGCTTGAGCACATCTCATGCCCATTAAACAAGCACCGACATTTTCATTACTACCCTGCAAGTACTCAAAACTCATTGGCATGAGCATTAAAAATGTGCCGCTTTCCGTTTCCGATCAGTACTATGCTATTATCATTCAACAAAGATGCTGCGGTCATGCAAAACTACCAAACTCAGTACCATCACCTTCCTTACTAGCAAAAGTATTTCTTGTGCTTATAACCTTTCTCCCCACTAACGAGCATCTCCGATGCCCTTTATTTTTTTTCAGGTCAAGGACTTGATTCCCCTGGCAGGTGCACAATACGACTGTCTGCAGACCAGCCTCAGCACTTACGCCATTTAAGTGAGTGGTGCAGTATGGAACACTAAACCCAACATGACATGTATTACAATCAGATAAGACTAGCATGCACTCCAGATTCAGTTGAGAGAAGTGTGGATTCCTAAAAAAAAAAAGAAATGCAAAAAAAGAAGAATACCCCTTCTGGAGAAACAGTACAGGAGAGGTAGGGTTAACCTATCTGCTATAGTGAATGTTGAGCCTTTAGTCTTGAAAACTAAAGTGGGACTCACTTCCTGTTTAATGGCTAGGAATCGGACTGACCGGACTACTTTTGGGGACTTCAGAGATAGCTAAACCACCTTGCCGATTGTGGATTGGCTTTTGGCTCAAAATTGTTCCCAGGAGCAGGCTTAGGAAAGACAAACCTAGATTCAACACTCCTCCAAAAGGGAGGAACAAAAGGATCCCTGGGACCTAAATCCTAAGATCCCACCCTATGCTCAGGTCCGGTTTTGATGGCCTGAATTTATATACTCTAGAACTTGAGCATCATTGGATAAAGGCCTCATTCTCACAAACTAACCCATAAATAAGGTCTGTTCCGAACAAGACAGTCAGCACAGACATCTTGTGACCACAAAAGGTTCCCTAACAACCGTCGAAAGTAAGATGGTTCAGGGCCTATACAGTAACTGAGTTTGCTGATTACGCTACAACAGGGACTCAACACTAGTCAGGAACAAATCTGTAAACAATTAGGAGTTCATTCACGGAATTTAGACATACAAGAGTTAAAAGCAAGGTCTAAGTTTACTCCTAAAACTGCAACAGAAAGCGTGATAGAGACTTTTCACAAGGCTGTGTGAGAAACCTGAAGGTGTCTAACCCGCTAGTCCCTGGGGATCTGTCATCCAGGTGGCCATACAACAGACATCGCTATTGGATCCAGTTCCTGGGGGTGGACCAGTGCGGGAGGCCCTCAGGGAGTGGAAGTGGGACACCGATAGCTGAGACGCGGTACCCTTCCCTTGAACACCTTTTCCCCATACTAGCCCGTAGGATATTCAGAAGTTCTATCCCCCCCACCTTTCCAACACAAACACTTTCCTACACCGTGACAGACAACGGACTAACACCCGAGCCGTTTACCTGACATGTCCCAACACAAGGTCAGGCAGAGTCAGGCAATTGACAATAACTACGCACACCTGACAGCCCTTTACCTTCCCCACAGGGGTAAAAGGTGGAGCATGAGAGAACACTTTGAGCAAGGCCGAACGCATGAGAAAGCAGCCATTCTGGACCGGCAGTTCAAACTGAGGAGAAAGGCGGAGACACCTGGAGGAACGATGAGGAGGGAATTACCTTTGCCCTTTTCATCTCAGACCTGCAAAGCCTCTGAAAAGGAAATCCTCAAATCGGGAAGTCCAGCTGGCGAACAGCACACAGGGCCCTTTGGCGCTGATAAAGCGGGAAGAAGCACTTGCCACCATGGTGCCGTCCTTAACTCCCGAGACAAGACAACAGTTCAGCAAAGCCGGCGAGTCGGAGAAGACAGATAGAGAAACCGAAGTGTGCTGGGCCACAAGATCGGAGGCGGCAACCTTGTTTGAACAAAGAAACCCTGTATTTGAACTTCAAAGAACCCCTAGGAAAAGGTTCAAAAGCCGAGTGGTCAGGCGTCACGTAGCGCTCATTCGAAGGACTCTGACTGAAGCCTTTTTTGGGGTTATGTTTGTGGTGAAGCTACAAAGACTGAGAGGCTAATGTAAAGTGTCAAAGTGGCCCTAAACAGGTTGGGCAAAATCCCTAGTACACTCGAAAAGTAGACAAGAGGTTTTTGTGAACTGTGGCAAATTATGACGCCGACAGAGGGATGCCTGCAAATTGAGAATTGTGAACTGACAAATGTGAACCCAGCTGAGGGAAACCGCAATGAATAGTCGATACAAAGGACACCGAGATTGTCAAGCAATACGTTTTTGAGTGAAAGGCTGTAGTAAACCCGATTGAGGGAGGCTGACATTGCAAGAAGGATCCGAGCCCGGCTGAGGGCAATCCGAGGGGTGAGGAGCAGTCGTTCAAGGTGAAAAGATTGCCAAAGGAACTTTTGTTTATTGTTTTGGAACAGCCGGCCTTCTAAAGCAAGAGACTTTTGCAGGAAAAGAGACTTTGCCACAGAAAGGTTCTGGCATCATCAAAAGGAACTGTTAACTCATGCTGGCGAGGCCCAGGAGTGTACTGAGCTAAAAGGTCCTGCCTTGTCCCGTGCTTAAAACGTGGGGAAGGGAGATCCAGCCATACCATCCCGATTAATTTGGTTAACACTTCTTTCTTTTCTTGAGAACATTATAGTACACTATTTTTTGTTACTTAGTTGTAAGGATTGGCAATAGGTGTTTTAGTGTAGGACCTTTTTATTTGACAAAACGCCACTAGGACTGCCTTATTATTAGTTGATGGTCGTAGCTTGCTCCCATCTTAGATTTAGAGTTCGATTGGGCATTTTTCTCACCCATTATAATAAACACCCTTAAACTGTGAACACTTGTTTCTGTCTTTACTGTTGCCACCAAGAGTTCCTTACAGCTGTGAATAAAAAAATACATTGGTTTATGGACAAAGGGAATATCAGTACCAATAAAAGAAGACACAACCTGACTAAGAATGAGAAACTGACATTAGAAGCACTGTCTGAAAGATACTAGTATTGTGATAAAGGAAGCTGATAAGGGCGGTAATATAGGTGGTCCAAAATCATGTTCACTATATTTCAATGGGACTATTACATCTCCAAACACCAGGCTGTTCTAAAAAAATGTACTAGTAATCCAACCAAAGAAGTAGTAGGATCATCACAATACATTGACAATGCTATATGTGATCAATTATTGAAACTACCATTGCACATAAGGGATTCTACACAAGTACTACAACTGCTACAAGATATCCAACGCCAACACTTGACAAAGCATTATATTTATACACATCAATTGACCATCGACTAGCAATGAAATTAGTGGACTACACCTTTAGCACATTTTCAGCATCCAATATCCTTCATATTGTAATGATAAAAGATGTTTTACATTTCACATTGGAGCAAAATAATTTCTTATTTAATGGAGAATACTATTTGCCAACCTAGTGTGTGGGAATGGAAGACAAATTTGCTCCTTCGGTCGCTGACTTTTTTATGGGGCAGTTTGCAAAGACTTTTACACTTGCTAGCAATGATTTCATTGACCACAATATCTTATCAAAAGGTTCATAGACGACTGATCTGGCATGGTACTGAGCAACTCTTTACACAATACATGAGTTTTCTTCATACTAACGCATTGGGTATAGAATTGGTTGGGCATATTGATCCTTTTGTTATAGACTTTCAATTTATACATATATACATGTTAAAAAATGGCCACTTACAGACACACACTGTTCTAAAAACCGACGAAGTCAATTCTACGTTGTTTGCCATTAGCTGCCATAGGCAGTCCATGATGAACAATATCCTGCTAGGTGAATTTTATCTGGCTTCGATTAACTGTAGTAAGGATGATATCTTTGAGGAAGAATGGCAATTGATCACGGAAATATTTTGTGAAAGAGGTTATACTAGAGCATGTGTTAACTGAGCGCAAGAAAAGATTAAGAATATAGATTGCTCTAGTATGCTAAAACAAGGGCACCAAGAAGGGGGCCAACCAGGGTAACAAAATTAGCATTGTAATATTCTAAACCCACAAAGATCTTACATACATTTGTGCAGAAACACTGGCACTTGTTACAGATGGAGGCAGACCTGAAGAAACACATTGACCTAAAACCAATGCCTATATATACATTAGAGAACCCACAATCAAAAACAAACTGCCTCTCACATTTGCAAACCAGGCAAGATCAGAATGTTAGTGGTAGTGATTGGTCGAGGACAATGAAGGGTTTCTACAAATGTGGCAACTGCAGTACATGCAGGTATGCATATCCCAACTGTGATAAATGTATTTGCTATGATAGTATGACATTGGAAATAAAGGACTATCAATTGTAAAACCAAATATGTGGTCTATGCTATAGTATGCACATGTCAGAAGATCTACATAGGCAGTACCATTCGCCAGCTAAGAATACGCCTCCGTGAAAATATTTCAAGCCTGGGTAGCTAAGATGAGGGATTACCATTGGCCAGTCACTGGCAGGATCATCACCAGAAGAAGGATGACAAAAGCAAGCGTAGATTTATTGGACTACAGAAGGCCAAATGTGGCCAATGACAAGGAGGAGATCTAAAACGATTACTGAGACGAATGGAGGCCAGAACAATCTGCCAAGTACGAAGGACTCTTGGGATTGGACAAAGAGCACACAATTAATGTGTTCTTTAATTACTATGTGTAATCATAGGATTACTATGAGCAATTTGTATGATCTCTTGTTGGTTGATACTGTGTTATCTCGACCAAACCATTGTGCAAGTGTCATATATTCAACCATAAATTGTATTGGGACTATTTAGCATCACAAATTGTTTGTTAGGAGAGTCTAGCTAATCAAATATATGTCATTAATGTTGTGTCAATGACTTAAGAGGTTGAGGTAGAATTGGATGTATGAATCAAGTAACACTCTGCAGTAAAGACATCCATCATGATTAACTCTTATTTGGGGTATGTCTACTTGCTATATTGATATAATAACTACACATACAGTACTATATGCCAGCACTATTGAAGAAACTGAATGAGTTCTTAGGATCAGCTTAGAAATACATAATGTATTCAGAAGGACAACCTATCATATGGAGACAAATGAAGTGAATGGTGGATTCGAAACTAGAAGTCTGTGCGCTATTGATCACACTAGAATTATATCAGCAAGTTTGAAATTCCAAGTATGTAATGGCTGCCCACAACCGGAAATGTGGTATGCTTTTTTTGATCTATCAAATTGCAATACTAATTTCTGAAAATGTATTCCGATGTGGCCTTAAATTTTCCTTTTTTATAATTTTTTTTCCATTAATGATTGAACTCTGGGTTTGATTATTTACTTTATGGCAACTTTGTATTTGATCATTATTTTGTTTTACATATTCTTGATAATTTCAGCCTTGAGAACGACCAGTGTGTCGAAACATGTGTCGGCTGTTCAGAATCTGAATTGTGTACAATTTTTCACATGCTGTGATTAAAAGTGTTTCTTTACCCCAATTAGTTTTCATTCACACATCTATCGGTGTTGAACGAGTATCACCATCCCACAATCTTAATCCTGCTATCATATGGAGATCCAAGGTGAATTTTATACTGTGACTGGAAGAGTTTCAATCAACCGGATTCATGTTTGTTATGATCACTTAAAACATGTTCAAGACCAAATGGTAAGACTAATGCAGGGCTACACTAGAAGCAGCACCAGTGTTCAACAAATTTAAATGAATGTTCATATCACCAGATATAATAATTTATCTATGTTTACAGAGAGACAGGTTACAACGTCATGCGTTGCGTGCATCTGACATCACGGTAGCGTGACGTTGCTGCCAAAATATGATTCCAAAATAGCATCTGCATTAGTTAACACACTGCACGCAGCAAGAGGGCCTCTAATAGGGACCCATATTACTAATGGCGAGCAATACTTTATTTAGATGTACCCTCAGTGGGAAACAACCATATTACTGATAGATCCAACCGAATATGCAATTGAGCTAAATATCAATTATCTTTACTGTTTGTAGACTAAACTATCAAGGACTACAATCCAGTTGGGATACTATATCCGCACTTCATGGGATGACGCTAAGGAGGAGTAGCCAGGTGCAGTCTCAGCGGTACCCGCGACACGGTACACCAACTACTCCCTGTTCACTCAACCATGGAAGCCCCACTGACTAACCTTTACCTCAACAATCCCGAACTCTGGCTACAACACTTCACCAGGAAACCCACACCCAACCAACCCTGCGCTGTATCATTGAGAAACCTCAGACTAGGGTCCAGACTGTCACACCTCGCCTACCATCGCCCTATCAGTGCCCAGTCTGTCAAACCCGCTAACATCAAGCTTACACCTGCCACCCACCACCATTCTCTCACCCCCTCCCGAGACACACCCCCCGCTGGACACCACCCCTGACCGATACACCTCACTGCCCACGACACAATCGCCAACAAGTATTAAAGCAGCTCTGATCAATTCCAGGTCTCTCACTGCCCATGCCCTTGACTTGGCTGATCTTATCACTACTCATGATTTGGACTTTATAGCCGTTACTGAAACCTGGCTCCATGCAGCCTCAGGACTCCTGCTATCCCTTGCTATCCCTGAAGGCTACACCATCATCAGATGTGACCGCAACACTGCTCAAACTAGAGGAGGGGGCATAGCCATTATTCACAAAACAGCTCTAAACCTCTGTCTCTCCACTCCCGGCCAATTTAAATCAACAGAAACCGTTACAGCTAAGCTTGCCGTCTCCCCCAACCAGACTATTACTGTTCACATTATATACAGACCCCCTGGCCCCTTATCCACCTCTAGTGAGGATCTCACCCACGCACTATCTGAAAACACCAAGACCACTTCTCAAATCATCCTATTAGGTGATTTCAATTTAGGCCTCTTTGACCCGAACGATGCATCTGCCCATGATGTCAATAGCGTATTACTTAATCTAGGCTTCACACAACATGTTACCGCACCTACTCACTCTAAGGGCAGAATCCTAGATTGGATTGCTGACCTTAATTGTGATACTAAGGTCAACTCCAACTTACCTTGTGCTTGGACTGACCACCATTTTATCACCTTTAGCATCCCGACTAAAACCTTCCACTCCACCCCTAACATAGCACCTGCCACACTCACTATGAAAAAGCGTAACATAAGCTGCGCAAAACTTATCCCGCTCATCCTCCCTGCTCTTAATCTTGCTTCGACATGTTCGGTAGACTCTTATAATCAGACTATGTTAAAAGCACTAGATCTTATCGCTCCTTCCAAACTACGTAAACCAAAACCCCTGGCTCACCTTAATTCCTGGTTCACGCCTCAGCTGAGAACCTTACGCCAGGAAAAAAGGACCCTCGAAACTCGCCGGAGAAGCCACACGACTGAATCCAATAAAGTAAGCATGGCATTAGCGACGCTAAACTATAAAGAAGCCATACTGTCTGCTAAAAAAAGAGACATATAATAAACGTATTGAACTTGCCCAATCTAACACCAAGGAGCTCTTCAAAATTCAAAAGGAATTGGAATCCCCCGCCCCAGACACCTGCTCCAAAGACACCACATGGTGCACTAACATTCAAGCGGCTCGTGGGTAAAATTACCATGCTCCAAACTGAAATTAACGGAAAAAAACCAGCCTGCACTCATTAATATCACAGCTTACTCCTCAGGCCAACCACAAACCTAACGTTGCATCCTTGCAACCATTCTGCTTCTCACCCCTCTCTACCTCTGAAGTTGAACACATCATCAACAGCCTCAAGCCCTCTAACTGTCAGGGAGACTCCTGCCCCGACTATTATCAAGGAGGCCTCACACAACCTGGCGCCTTTCATCACCTCACTCAAACTCCTCTTTCAGGACGGGGATCGTCCCGGACAACCTCAGGATGCCTGGGTTATTCCTCTCCTGAAAAAACCAACCTTGAACGCTAACATTCCCACCAATCACAGGCCAATAACCACGGTGCCATTTCTCTTAAAAATTATTGATCGAACGGCATATCTGCAGATCCAAGATTATCTTGAAACCAACAACCACCTGGGCCTAAGGCAATCGGGCTTCGCCCTCACCACGGCACTGAAACTGCGCTGTTAGACTTAAAAACGCAAATAGAAGACTTAAAAGACAAGGGAAAACTGGCGCTCTTACTCTATCTAGACCTCTCTGCAGCATTTGACCTAGTCAATCACCAAAACCTCTGCCACCACCTCAAAACTGTGGCCAACTTTTCTGAGAAAGCTACACCCTGGATCACATCCTTCCTGAACAACAGATCCATGAGGGTCTTCTCCCCTACAGCCACTGCTGAAACTTCCCCTGTCACATGTGGAGTCCCCCAAGGATCATGTGTGTCCCCAACACTTTACAATGTCTTCACAAAACCTCTATTTGACATATTAGACCGCATAGGCGTCAAGTACACTAATTACGCTGACTACACCCAAATACTTATTCCCCTTACAGGCGACTACAAAACTGACTCCTAAGCCATCAACGCCATTTATCAAGTCATCCAGGCCTGGATGGCGCAACATGAACCGTATTTAAACGAGAAAACTGAGCTCTTCATCTTAGGCTCACCCCATAAACTCTGTAAACTCGACTCCTCATTCAATCCTTTACCATTGATGGTAACCCCATCAAAGTGGTTAAGGATACCAAGACACTAGGTATGTACATAGATTCCACCATCTCCTCAACTAGACAAACCAATGCAGTCTCATCAGCCGCATCTTACACATGCAAGCTTATCACAGCCTGCCACCCCTTCCTGTCTCCAGTTAACTACACTACCCTAGCCAGGACGCTTGTCCTCTCTAAAATGGACTATTGCAATGCCCTGCATCTAGGTACCAACCAATGCAATATCAGAAAAATAATGCTATTAGAGCGGCCCTTAACATCCCCAGGACCTCACACATCTCAGAATACAGACGAAACCTCTGTTGGCTCCAAGTTACCCAAAGAAGTTCCCTTAAAGCTCTGGCACTCACATAAAAGAATCGCGACCCAGGCCCCCAGCTACCTTTCCAACAGGTTCACTTCTCACTCAGCTGCGAGACCCCTCAAAAGCCCATATACGCCGATTGCCTTGTCATCCCACGCTTCAGCCTCCAAAAATCGGGGGTCACAGTTTCCCAGTCCTTGCTGCTAAACTGTGGAATACGCTGCCTAACCCACTCAGACCTGAGCCCTCGTTCCCTGCCTTCAAGCGTAGGGCCAAAGATTGGCTGTCCACCCTTGACAAGGCATGCCCCTGACTGGAACATTCATCTCAGCATCTCAGGCCATTTTTGCATTTTATTCTGCCTTGTATCTTGCTCAGCCTGTCTAACTTTCACATTCATCAATTATGTATTGTGTATATTTTGTATATGTACCATGTATATTTTGTATATTTTTTAATGTAAATTTTGTGACTGTAACCTGCCTGTAACCAAATAATGCGCCCGGTTGCCCTCGGGCCTTTTGCACTATACAAATAAATAAAATACAAATACAGCCATCATATTAATTTACTCATGGGATACTGTAATGTTGAACTAATACGCAAGTACTCCTATTAAGCAATAACTTACACATGTACGGATTTCAGATAATTAGAAGCAATAACTGACCCATGCAAACTATCAAAAATTGAGAACATTGAAGAAAGAGTAACAATACTGGTGAGTTACCTAGAACAATTCTATTCACTACAGTACTCAACTTAATATTAGAGGATTACAGTAATGGTCATCCAACTATCCATTAATCTGTTGTTTTGGATTTAACTAGACTTAACCTAGCCAGCATCTACTCGCACTGATCACAAGGAGATCTATCAGTGAGTGTGAACCGCCCTAATATAGTGTTGAAGTTCACTAATGATGTTCTCAAACCGATTTACATCACTCATCTTGGTGAATATTTTAGGGTTTCATAGCACAATGGTTGCTAAATTATAAGTTACTCACCGTAGTGACTAACGCACTCCTAGTCCATAGTCCCCTTTCCTCCATACTGTATGGGCAGCCCTCGCTAGGGACGGGAGATGGAACCTTATTCACCAGAAGAAGTCTTCCCCTTTACATTTAGAGGTGGGCCACTAGTCAAGGGGCCAGTCCTTCCTCATCCCCAGGGTCCCATTGGACCCAGTCCTGGCACCAGTCTCATGTAAAAGTGTGCTCTGCACACACTCTGCCAAGGGCGTGTGCAGCTCGGCCGGGTATGGCCATAGAACTGAACTAGAAGGCACGTGCTACAGGCCCAAAGAAGGGCAAGGTGGAGCCAGTAGGTGGTGTTAAAGGGAGGGGCCAGAGCCAACCTATATAAGGTCAGTCCATGAACGTGCCTTTGCTTTGCGTTATTCTGCTTTCAGCAGTGTAACGCTCTCCGCTGTGCTTACCTGCGATTCCTGCAGCCCCATCCTGAAGATATTCATGAGATCGCTCCTTACCTGCACTCTACCGCTACATCGCTGAACACCTTCCACCCCGGCTACTTCATCGCTGAGGGTGCTCCTTACCTGTTGCCAGCCGCTACAACGCTGGGCGCGCATCTTACCTGCTGCCAGCCTCTACATCACAGGGCGAGCATCTTACCTGCTGCCAGCTGCTACATTGCTGAGTGCCGCTTCTTGCCTGCAACTCATCGCGGCCGGAGTCGTACTCTTCCTCTTACCAGCATTCCATCACGGCCGGAGCCAAAGTCTTCTTTCTAACCGGCATTCCATCACAATCGAAGTCAGAGTCTTCATCCTGCAACCGCGAATCATCATCGAGAATCCGGACGCAACTCTTCATAGTCGGCCTGCACCTACGAGGAAATAAGAACACAACAGGTTAGAACTCATATGCATATCGAATGCACAGCCACATCATACAAAAGACTAGCGTTCCCTTGTAAAGACCAACTTACTGGTTACTGTTGAAACTCCATCAGCTCCTAAGGTCTTGGTCCTTGGTCCCGATTTACTTCTCCGTACCTATGGAAATGGAATGAGACATTGCAAGAATAATTATTAGATAAAACGCAAACAGTCGAAACAGTCGAATCGAACAATAGTTATAACAAAAGACTTACCTTCAAAGTGGATTGGTCGCAGCTGGTCTGTATCAACACTCCCACGGACCAGTGAAGTAACTTGGTCCGTTCTACGAGCCCCTGCTAGGATAAGCAGGACGGATAGCTCAGCATTACAGAACTACAGGTGAGCTTAAATGGGAAAGCGCTTGCACACTGTATTTTGGCAAGAAAGGGCTGCAGGGAAGTCACCATATCCCCACTCCAATTTCATTGCCTCTCCTCTTCACTCAGGGGCATCGCCCATCTGTCAAGCCGCAGGTCCAACCACTACCGGGAGGGGAAGGCGATTCCGAGGAGTCAAGTCAAGGGAGGGCTCCAACCGTGCCCCAACGCCCCGTGCAGACCAGGTGAGCGTAACAGCAGGGGTGTGGCCCCAGGAGCATGTTCTCCCTTGACTCCGCCCACCGTCGGCACTCCTCAGTCCCCTTTGACGCCTAGACAATATTACCATTGCCTAATGACATCAGTTTTATTAAGGGGGAGGATGATGGGACGTAGGGGGGAAAAAGGGATTATGGACTAGGAGTATCTTAATCACTACGGTGATTAACTTATAATTATGCCTAAGTCCCGTCCCCTATCCTCCATACTGTATAGGTGATTACAACTGAATGTAGCCCCAGGGTGGAGAGGTGACCCTCCTAAGAAAAAAGGTTCCCGAATACTGCCTCATCAAACGCTGTGTCCGACCTGGAGCTGGCATCCAAGCAGTAGTGCTTACAGAAGGCCAAAGGCATAGCCCATGTAGCCGTCCTGCTGATGACGTGCCAGGGAACTTGCTTCAGGAAAGCCACCGCAGTGGTCTTTGCTCTGATAGCGTGGGCATGCATATTTGCCAGAAGTGGTTTGTGCTACCCCTCATAAGCCTCTTTGATGGCCGTAACTATCCATCTTGCTATGGAGGCCTTGGAGGCTTGATAGCCTGGCCTTAACCCGCCGAAGGTGACAAAGAGAGCCTCTGATTTGCAGAAGCTCTTGGTTCGGTCTATGTATAACTTTAGAGCACGCCTGACATCTATACAGTGCAGTAGCCTCTGACCCTCGTCCTTGGGGTCCGCAAAGACAGTAGGTAGCACTATCTCCTCATTAAGGTGAAATGAGGAGACTACCTTAGGTAAGAATGTGGGGTAAGTTCTAGTAGTACAGGGCTCTGAAGAAACCAGTGCCTGGATTTAACTGACCCTGCATGCAGACGTAAAACCCACTAAGAGGGCTGTTTTATGGTGAGCAGTCTCATGTTCGTGAACGGTTCCATGTGTTAAAATCGTGGCAAAAAGGCTGTGGTTTTGCCACCGCCATCCATGTAAAGGATGCGGGGGACACCCCCGCGACCCCCGCTCTCCTTAAATGGTATAATGGGTTACACTTTTACCACGTCAAACTACAGTATTTTTGCCGCGATTTTTTCTAAAGGAGACATTTTTGCCACAAGTTTTTTACTGCATACCTTGTGGACACCATTGGCTTGAATGAATTATGCACAAAGACGCCCAAGACTACATTGAGGTCAAACACCGAATGTGGCTTCTTGATAGGCGGGTAGAGCCTGGTGAGGCCCACCAAATGTCTTAACTATTGGGTTGGAGGATGGAAAGACCTCCTCCTCCGAGTTCCGATGGGCTCTGATGGCCGCCAGACAGGTGCAGCATGTGTCCACGTGCAGCATGTGTCCACTTGCACCCTCGAGTGTGCGAGGTGAGCTCAGAAGAATAGCATGTCGTCCAGCGTGCAAGTCAGCGGATTGACTTCTTTTGATTCTGCCCAGTGACCAGTCCTAGTCCGCTTGCTATGTACTGGCTCCGAGTAGCCTCGCTCCAAGGGCCCTGTATGATGTCTCGGTTAACCCACGACAGACGCACCTGCTTTAGTGTGACCTGCTCAGGAACCACACTGCGAAGGCTAACCTCAGGGGGGCGGGGTGGATGACTGTGCCTCCCCGCTGAGCTAGTAGGGGAGCTGGTGCCAGCGGAAGGTGCATCGGGAGCTGATCCGACAGGCTGAGCAGCTCCAAGAACCATGGCCTCGCCAGCCACCAAAGAGCTATCCGAATGACACGTAGGCGCGGGGACTCCCTTATCTTGTAGATTACAGTGTGTACCAGGGCAGTGGGAGGGAAGGCATATACGTTATACTGTTGTTCCACTATATCTGGAAAGCATCGCCCAGCGAGCCCCAGCCCTGTGTCTGCCAGGAGGCAAACCGAGGGTGCCTCCTGTTGGAACAGGTGGCAAAGATTGCCATCTGTTGAATATCCCCTGAAGGACCTGTTCATTCAACTGCTATATGTAATTGCCCACACCCAGCCTGCTGAGCCTGTCCGCCTACAGGTGGACTCCCCGAGGAGGTGGACTGCTGCCAAGTGTATGTTTACCAGAGCCCACTCCCAAATGCGGACTGCTAAAGAACAGTGGGGAGGGGACATGGTGCCACCCTGCTTGTTGATGTAATACATGCTGGTGGAGCTGTCAGTTTGAATTTGGATAGACTTGCCACGGACCATCAGGAGGAAGGCTTTGAGAGCGAGCCAGATGGCCATCAACTCCTGACGGGACCAGACCCTGTGGACACTGTGGCTGTGCAGGGAGCTCCACAGCACTCCAGGGATGAGGCTGTTGTGATGGTAACCTGCGGTGCTGGCTGCCGGAAGGGCCTGCCCTGCCACACATTGTAGTCTGTGCACCAGACTAGGTCTTGGTGGAGCTGAAGTGGGATGCTGACCAATTCCGCCTGTGAACGCGTCTCTGGACTCCAGGAGGCTGTGAAGTGCAGCTGCAAGCATCTCATCTTGAGCCTTGTGTGTGGCACTTCTAGGAGACATGCTGCCATGATGCCCAGGAGTTGTTGGTACCACCATGCTGAAGTCACTGCCCTGCTGAGGAAATGCCCCATGGCTTTCTTGATGGCTGTGATCTTGTCCTCCAAGGGAAAGATTCTCTCGGAGCTCGTATCCCAGATGAGGCCCAGGAAGAACAAGTTACTTTCTTACCTGGTAACGTTCTTTCGATGGGATGGTCCGACGACGTATTCCATATCTATGACATGTAATCACCGCAGCTGTGCTGCCTCGGAAACTTTTTTCGGCATCTGCGTCCTGCGTCGATGACGTCGATGCGCCGTCGAGGACCTCCTCCGACGTCATCCGATGTGATAAGTAGGACGCACGACGCCCGTAGGCTAAGTTGTAGTTTTTTCCCCCAGAACTTGTGACATTAGTCAACTGCCAGTCAGACACAAAGCCTTGCGGAACGTAAGCTGCAATCGCAAAAGAAATTCTGCAGCAGGGAAGGCAGGGCGGGTGCGATATGGAATACGTCGTCGGACCATCCCATCGAAAGAACGTTACCAGGTAAGAATGTAACTTGTTCTTCGAGGGGATTGGGTCCTCCGACGTATTCCATATCTATGACAGACTCCCAAAGCAGTACCAGAGCAAGGAGGAGGGAAAGAATTTAGAATCAAAATTTAGAATAGCCAATCAAATAGAGCAAAGGACCGCCTTGCTAAAGGCCAGATCCTGTCCTCGGATGGAATCGAGGGAATAGTGACATACAAATGTATGTACAGAAGCCCAGGTGGCTGCATCACAGATGTTGCGAATAGGAACGCCCCTCTGCAGGGCAGTAGATGCAGCCATACCCCTGGTAGAATGGGCCCGCAAGCCAGGCGGTGGGTCCTTACCCTCCAAGCCGTAACACTCCGAGATGGCCAAAATAATCCAGCGAGACAAAGTCTGTTTCGTCACAGCTTGCCCCAAACGCTTTCCAGCGCAACCAATAAAGAGTTGATCGTCCACTCTGACCCGGGACATGCGTGAAACATAAAAGCTTAAAGCTCTCCTAGGATCAAGCCTATGGAGCCTCTCCTCTTCCTTACCAGGATGCGGAGGAGGATAGAATACCGGAAGAACAACCTTCTGGGCCAAATGAAATTCCGTCACAACCTTCGGAAGAAAAGAAGGACGAACTCTAAGGACAACCCTGTCCTTGTGAAATACAGTGAAGGGTGGCTTAACTGAAAGTGCCTGTAACTCACTCTGCGAGCAGAAGTAACCAACTAAAAACACAGTTTTCAGAGTTAACAGCCTCAAAGGGCAAGAATGTAAAGGCTCAAACGGAGCACCCATAAGAAACCTAAGAACAAGGTTTAAATCCCAACCGGGCACCAGGAAAGGTGACGGAGGGAACACATTAGTGAGCCCTTTCAGAAACTGTGAAATTAAAGGGATTTTAAAGTAAGAACACTCTTCAGACGAGCGCTTAAAGATGGACAGCGCCGCCAGGTAACCTTTAATGGTACCCACTTGCAAGCCCCTGTGGGCCAAAGAAAGTAAAAAGGACAGAACCATGGGGATGTCACATGCAAAAGGATCCACATTCTGAACTCTGCACCAGTCGCAGAAGTTAGGCCAACGGCAATGGTACAGAGACTTTGTTGCTGGCCTTCGGGCCGAAAGCAACACCTCCATCACGTCTTCAGGGAGGTCCCAATCCTTATACCTCAACCTTTCAGAAGCCAAGCGTGAAGGTTGAGGGATCTGACCTCTGGATGGAGAACCTGACCCGCCTCCCGTGAGAGCAGATCGTCTTGGTAGGGAAGACGACGTGGAGGGCAGATGGACAAGTCGAGAAGGTCCGGGTACCACGTCCTCTGAGCCCACGCCGGAGCAATGAGGATCATCCGGGAACCGTACTTCCGTAACCTCCGCAGCACTTGCGGGATGACGGGGACTGGAGGAAACGCGGAGAGCAGCGGGAATGACCACTCCACCACGAACGCGTCTCCTAAGGCTCCTTTTGGAGGAAATTCCCGCGAGCAAAACCTTTTGCACTTCCGGTTGACACTGGAGGCGAAGAGATCCACTTGAGGGGTCTCCCAAAGGGCGAAGATCTCCAGGAGAATCTCCTGAGCCAACTCCCACTCGTGAGAGATCGCGCTCTGCCTGCTCAGAGCGTCCGCCGTCACGTTGTCGTCTCCGGCCAGATGAACTGCTGAGACCGAAACTTCCTGCTGGATGGCCCAGAACTCGAGCTGCATCGCCTCCCTGCACAGAGGAAGTGACCCTGCCCCCCCTTTTTGTTGAGGTAGTGCATGGCCACTGTGTTGTCCGTCAGGATCAGGACACTCTTTCCTCGCACAGTCGGCAGAAAAGCCTTCAGGGCTAGCCTGACGGCCCTAAGCTCCAACAGATTGATATGGAGTCTGGACTCCGACGGAGGCCAACGACCGCTGACTGTCAGCCCGTTGGCATGAGCTCCCCATCCCATGAGGGATGCATCCGTCACGATCGTCACCTCCGTCCAGGGAAGCCAAAATGGAGCCCCCTTCATCAAGTTGCCTTCGACGGCCCACCACAGAAGGTCCCGGGCGATCGAGGGCGGCACCTGAACCGGATCCGACATCCTGCCGGAGGACTGCGACCATTGTGTCTTGAGTACCCACTGCAAAGATCTCATCCGCAGGCGAGCCTCTGGCACCAGAAGAATGCAGGATGCCATGAGGCCGAGCAACCTCAAGAACTCGAACGCTGGGAGCGTCTGGGCATGCTGAAACTTGTGCACCATCTGCTGAATGTGAAGAGCCCTCACCTGGGGAGGAAAACACTGCCCCAGGGAAGTGTCGAGCACTGCTCCGATGTACTGGAGCCGCTGAGTTGGCGTCAAATGGGACTTCTTTAAATTGAGGGAGAAGCCCAGCCTATGAAGGGAGTGGCAGGTGACGGACAGATGATCCAGGACTTGCTCGGGAGAGCTCCCCCTGATCAACCAATCGTCCAGGTAGAGGTAGACATGAATCCCCCCTTGCCTGAGATGCGCTGCCACCACCACCATGAACTTGGTGAAAACCCTCGGAGCGGAGGTCAATCCGAACGGCAGGACCCGAAACTGAAAGTGCGAGTCGCCAACCGCGAACCTCAGGTACTTCTTGTGCTTGGGATGGATCGGCACATGGAAGTAAGCATCCTTGAGGTCGAGTGACACCAACCAGTCCTGAAGTTGAAGGGCCTGGAGGACTTGAGAGAGAGTAACCATCTTGAACTTGTCCTTCCTAAGGAGTTTGTTCAAACCGCGCAAGTCCATGATGGGTCTCAATCCCCCGTCTTTCTTCGAAATCAAAAAATAAGGGGAATA
Source organism: Ambystoma mexicanum (assembly GCF_040938575.1). NCBI lineage: Eukaryota > Metazoa > Chordata > Amphibia > Caudata > Ambystomatidae > Ambystoma > Ambystoma mexicanum. The sequence goes on from NC_090925.1 coordinate 386,324,730, forward strand.
CCATCCCTTGTTCCTCTTCGCTACAGGCACCAGTTCTATGGCGCCTTTCTCCAGCAGGGCTTGAATTTCCTGCGCAAGGAGCGGATCCGGACTCTGCAAAGAGAGGTTCCCCGGTGGATTGTCGCGAGGCCTGTGCCGAAAGGGAAGACAGTAGCCGTGGGTTATGATCTCCAGAACCCACATATCTGAAGTAATGGCACACCACTCTACAAGATGCTGCGCCAGCCTTCCCCCAACCGGCGAACCATGGGGCATGGCCTCATGACTGAGTGGTAGCGGCTGCGGCGTTACCCGAGGGCAAAGAGGCAACTGCCCGAGCGGCCTTGGCACCACGGGTACCCTGTCGTCCACCTCTGGTACCCCTGCGTTGGCCTCTTTGACTGCCAGCTCCTCTCGCTTTACTGAAGGACGAGTAATAGCGAAAGGAACCACCCCTCCATTGCTGTCCCCTAGGACGAAAAGGCGGAGGTTGGTGAACTGCAGCGCCCAACGACTGCGCTGCAGCTTTTGAGGTCTGCAACCTCTCAAGGCTCTCGTCAGCCTTGCTGCCAAAAAGGTGCTCACCGTCAAAGGGCTTGTTGAGGAGCCGGGACTGCACATCAGGAGCAAGCAAACCCCCGACTGCCGCAACCACGCAAACCTGCGTATCACGGTGCTCGCCGCCATGGACCTGCTGACGCATTCAGCCAAGTCCAAACCCGACTGAACGGACTCACACATGGCATCCTTACCATCCTGGACCATAGCAAGCAAACCATCCCGTTCGTCCCCTTCGGGAATATGTTCAGCCTCTAACGCAACACAGTTCCACAGAGTGTGTGTGAAACGAGACAAGGCACAAATGGAGTTGGCCGCCTGAAGCGCCATACCACCAGGAGGGATGGTAGGGTACGACGCCTGCTTTGCCGGGGCCGTGGCCGCCTGCACCACCAAACTCTCCAGAGTGGGGTGCCTGGTCAAGTAGCAGGGGTCGCTACTGGCTGGACGGTATTTTCGCGACGAGGACCTGCCCACCACCTGGAGACTCTCCGGAGCAGTCCAAGCCGCCGCCACCCTTCTCTGTAAAGCCATATCGAATGGCAGTACCGGGTCAGTTGGGGGACCAACATCAAGGATGTCCGTGAGATTATCCTGCACAAACTCCCCTGGGGGAGCAGACCATCCCAAGTACTCAGAAACCCTAGCCATAAGGCGCCGGTACGAGGAATCGGCATGAGAGCCAGGCTCAGGCCTACAAAACTCCACCTCCGGAGAGGTGTCCAGTCCACTGGCATCATGCAGTGACTGCCTCAAATCATCAAACTGACTATGGCCCAAGACAATTTCATCTGGAACCTGACTAGGAACCAGGCCATCAGAATCCTGGTGGCGAAAAGAAGGCACCCGAGAGTGCTTGCTCTTAACCAGAGCCTTCCTAGGGGGTTCCCCCGTGCACCTCCAACACGAAAGGCGTCGATGGCGTCGAGCGAATCGGTGCCGGCGTCGAGAAAACCGGCATCGGCGCCGAGAGGATCGGCGTCGAGGAAATCGGCGTCGACGTCAGATGCAGCGCCGCCAGCATCGGCGGCATCGACACAGCCCTCGAAGCCGGAGCCCCGAGCCCCGAGCGTGTCCTTCGACGACATGAGCGTCGACGGCTTCGACGACTTCCTCGGAGCCGGAGCCTCGAGAAAGACTGTCGACGCCCTCGACGCCTCAGACGTCGATGTCTTCCTTGAAGACCTTACAGGTGCACACCGTCTCGAACGCGTCGAGGACCGGGACCTGGAACGGGTACTGTTAGGCAGAAACCTGTGCAGTTCCCTTGGGGAACACTGCAAAAGATTTAAGACCACAGGTAGAGCAGTAAACCCCTTTGGTAGCAGTCCGCACCACCCAGATTTACCTGGTAGCTGTGGCTGAGCAGTCAGACTCCTCTCAAGAAGAGTTAGGCAGTATGCAAAGTATACACAATATGTACCAAAACACAATAGCACAAGCAAACACTGACCAGAGCTTGGTTTCAAAAGAATATAGTTATTTATTTAAAAACACACATAAGTAAAAACACTCTAACAACGAATATGGTAAAAACACTCCAACACAGTTATAATGAAAGTAAATTCAATCCTTTCTCCTATCTAGACAACTCTAGGTTAACACCACTTAATTAAAACAGAGGTGAGTGCTTAACGTTAGATGACACTCTAGTAGTTTCCAAGAAAGGGAGAGAAAAAGCAGAAATAGGTTAGACACACCACTCTAAGGTCCAGAACACTTGCAATAGGCTTAAAGAAGAATAAAGTCACAGGTGAGCAAAAGTCACTAGGCAGGGCCCACTCTTAGAGTAGCCGGAGCGAAAATGTGCCCAAGATCACACTGTTAGTTAGAGATTCAAAGTCTTGCAAAGAGTCAAAAAGAGTTTAGAGTGGCTCAGAAAGTTTAGCCAAAGTGTCCCAGGCACTCCCAGGTTCGAAAGCCGGGGACTAAATCTACCCCGTACAGTCGGTAGCAAGGGAAGCCAGGCGGAACACAGTACCTTAAGCGGAAAGGATCCTCCAGCGGGGGCAGTTGTTCCAGGCAGTGACAGCAAGGCTCGACGTCGGTCAGGGGAGAAGAATATCTCGCTGAAGAGCAGAAGAGAAAGGTCGTAGCACTGCCCGGGAAGAAACCAGCCGCGGAGTCCTCCGGTTAAAGGGTTGGTACCGACTTTCGCGGTATGGGGGTAAAGTGTGGTATTCCGGATGCCGGGGTGCTTGGCACAGGCAAGGCGGCCACGAGATACCTCAAAAGAACGGAAAGAAGGCGAAAACTGGTTGTCCCCACCAGTCAAGGGAAGGAGCCACTCCGTTAAGAGTTCTCCTCGGTCGTCGGGAAAAAGTGGTGAGACGGTTCAGCAGGGCTCCACCGGGTGGTGTCGTCGAAGCAGGTCGGCTCAGCTCTTCCCTCGTCGGATTCTTGGTCCTGTGGCGACTTCTGAAGTCCCAGTCCCCAAAGCCCTGCTTTTATGCAACAAGCCCCCATTCACCCAGCCTAGCTGTCACTCAAACATGCTAAGTGGTGAGCCGGGCGGCTCACCACTTGGGCCAATCAGGACGGAGTGCGACTTGAGTTACCAAGGTAACTCAGTCCAGGGTGCCTAAATCCCCCTCCACCCCTCCTAAGTACCCCAGACAGAGTGGCACCACTTTGGAGGGCTTCTGTGGAGAAGCCCGCCAAAAGTGGAACAAAGGGCTCCACTTTGGGTCAGAGTTACAGAGGCGAACACCAACGCCATTTTAGAATCAAGTTTTGGCAAAAAGTCCCAACCGGAGTTATAAAAATAAATATATAAACCGGCGGTATGTTTAAGGCTACCGTAAATAAATAATTAAATGTGTTAGCCTAAAACAATGGGAAATCCCATAGGAAAATATTCGCGGTCGAATATAAAAAGTAGTTTCCACTGCCACCAGCCAAAACTCGATCAGGGGGGACGGAGACGTGCCCCCTCGACTAACAGACCCTGGGGCAATCGAATTGCCCCAGCCAGTACGTCCACAATATGATGGTTTGTACTGGTTCTGTTCAGGATTCAAGACTAGCAAAGTCTTTGGTGACTTTACATGCCCTGGGAGACAGTAGTCAGTCCCAGGGTATGGAGTCTATGTTGGGGAGTCCCTAGGACACCCCTGGGTCACGGCACAGAGGGTGCTGTGTGACCCACATCACAAAAATACATGAGGCCCTATGGAGTAAAAGACCCCATAGCCCATTCAACACAAGGTTTAACCAAGAAAACACACTTCAACATGTCCAAGAGTGAGGGTAAAAGAGTCTCACTCTTGGCAGGAGAAAAAATTAAACCCCAGAAATCCAGCAAAGCTGCTGGGGGACTCACTAGGTAGGGAAATTCAGCCTAAACAGAGAATTCTCCCTAACACTCGCCCCCCCCAGACTAAGGGACAGGAGGATTTAATCCACTCCTGGATGAACCTCATACCTCTAGTCGATGATATACATCCTAGAGAGTCCATCAGCATTTTGATGGTGACACCCTGACCTGTGCTCAATGGTGAAATCAAACCCTTGCAGGCAGATTGACCATCTCAATAGTTTTGGATTTTCCCCCTTCATTTGCATTAACCATCTCAAGGGTTGGTGGTCAGTCTGAATAACAAAAGTAGAACCATACAAGTATGGCCTAAACTTCTTCAGTGCCCACACAATAGCAAAGCATTCTCTTTCGATAGTTGCCCACCTTGTCTCAGGATCCTTCAGTTTCCTACTGATGAAGCAAATGGGGTGCTCCCTACCCTTCTCATCCAGTTGGCTTAGAACTGCACCTATACCTACATTGGAAGCATCAGTTTGTACAATGAAAGGTTGGTGGTAGTCAGGAGCTCTCAATACTGGAGCCTGGCAAAGAGCTCTCTTCAGTTTTTCAAAGGCCTGATTGCACTCCTCATTCCATTTTACCTTCTTAGGGAATTTGGGAGAGGAGATTACATTCAGTGGAGAAGCTATGGTCCCATAGTTCTCAATGAAATTCCTGTAATACCCAGTGAGGCCTAGAAAAGCTCTCACTTGGGTTTGAGTAGTTGGTGTTGTCCAATTTTGCACAGCTTCAATCTTGCTGGGCAAAGGCCTTATTTCTCCACCTCCTACCTCATGTCCAAGGTAGACCACTTTACTTTGACCAATCTGGCACTTACTGGCTTTGATTGTCAAATGGGCCTGTTTCAGAGCCTGCAACACATGTCCTAGGTGGTTCACATGTTCTTCCCAGGAGTGGCTGAAGACTGCAATGTCATCCAAGTATGCCATGCAGAAATCTTCCATCCCAGCCAGAACCTGGTTCACCATCCTTTGGAATGTGGCAGGTGCATTTTTTAGTCCAAAAGGCATGACCTTAAACTGGTACAAGCCAACTGGGGTCGAAAATGCAGTTTTCTCCTTGGCATGGTCTGTCAGGGCTATTTGCCAATAGCCTGACGTCAGGTCAAATGTGCTGAGGTACTTGGCTGCACCAAGTTTATCCACCAACTCATCTGTCCTGGGCAAAGGGTGGGCATCAGTCTTGGTGACTGCATTTAGAGCTCTATAGTCCACACAGAATCTCAAGTCTTTGGATCCTGCCTTTGGTACTAACACAACTGGGCTAGACCATGGACTAGTAGAGGGCTCTATTACCCCGAGATCAAGCATCTTCTTGACCTCTCCTTTGATGTGGGCTCTGATATGTTCTGACATTCTGTATCCTCTGCTTTTGACTGGCAGACAGTCACCAGTGAGTATCTCGTGCTGGCCCCAAGGGGTCAAGCCTGGTGACAGTGAGAACAGGGAGGCAAACTGATTTAACATAGATTTGCACTCCTCTTGTTGCTCAGGTGTCAGGTCTGAAGAGAGATGGACTCCTTCAACTTTTTCATCTAAAGGTATACCTCTGAGGAGATCAGGGAGAGATTCACTCTCTTCCTCCTCTGCAGCTGAAGCTAGAAGCAAGGCTCCTACATCAGGTCTGGAGATGTATGCTTTTAGTCGGTTGGTGTGGAAGACTCTAGGAGCTTCCCTGGGTCTGCCCAGATCCACCAGATAGTTGACCTCTCCAAGTTTTCCCACAACCTTGAAGGGTCCCATCCATTTGTCTTGCAAGGCCCTCTGCCTTGTTGGGAGCATAACTAGAACTAGCTGGTCTTGAGTAAACTCAACCATGTTAGCCTTTTGGTCGTGCCAATGTTTGACCAGGGCTTGACCAGCTTTCAAGTTGTCACTTGCTTCTGCCATCATGTGTGACATTCTCCTCCGGAGACCTATCACATAGTCAGTCACTCTGACTGGCTTGAGGGGAGGAGCACCTTCCAACCCCTCCTTAATCAGGGCCAATGGACCTCTGACTGGATGGCCATAGAGAAGCTCAAAGGGAGAATAACCTACTCCCTCCTGAGGGACTTCTCTATAAGCAAAGAGAAGGCATGGCAGTAGAAGGTCCCACTTTTTCTTAAGGGGTTCTTCTAAAGCACCTATCATGCTCTTCATGGTTCTGTTAAACCTTTCAACCAACCCGTTTGTCTGAGGGTGGTAGGCGGTTGAGAACTTGTAGGTAACTCCACAGGTTTTCCACATGGCCTTCATGTAGTGGGACATAAAGTTTGACCCCCTGTCAGAGATTACCTCCTTAGGAAACCCAACCCTGGTAAAAATACCAAGGAGGGCCTTAGCCACAGCCGGAGCTGTAACAGTCCTCATAGGAATGGCCTCAGGGTATCTAGTAGCATGGTCTACTACAACAAGGATAAACCTGTTGCCTGAGGAGGTTGGAGGATCAAGGGGACCAACAATGTCAATCCCTACCCTCTCAAATGGGACTCCCACAACTGGGAGAGGCACTAAAGGTGCCACATTCTTGGAACCAACCTTACCAGAAGTCTGGCAGGTATGGCAGCTCTTACAATATCTATCTACTTCAGCCCCCATCTTTGGCCAATAAAAGTAGAGTGAGAGCCTTTCCTTGGTCTTCTTGAAACTCAAGTGGCCAGCCAAAGGTATCTCATGGGCTAGTTGTAAGAACTGTTGTCTGTTTTCTTGTGGGACTACAAGGCGTTTGTAGTCTCCAGGTTCAGACTCAGTGGGTTCACTGTAGAAGAGGCCATCTTCCCAGTGCAACCTATACTTCCCAGGCTCTTGCCCATCAGCTTGAGAAGCTGCCTGGTGGCGGAGACCTTCCAGAGTTGGACATTCTCTTTGCCCCTTACGAAAAGCTGCCCTGCTAGGCCCACCTTCTACCAGTAAAGACTGCAGCTCAGGATGGTCCTCAGGGTCCAAATCTCCAATAAGGTTGGGGCCTCCTTCTAGCTCTTCCTCAGAGTCTAGCTCAACCACACAGGGTTGTACCTCCCTCTCAGCCTCAGCTGGAGGGGGAGTTACAGGTGTAACTTTGGACAACCTAGGGGAAGTCCTTGTTGGAAGCACTGGAGTGCTTGCTGCTGGCTTTTTCCTAGGAGTCTTGGGTTGCCCCTTTGCTCCTGATCTGGTAGTTACTGCAGTAAGTTGCTCCAGTGGTAGAGGAGTGATTTCTGTCATCATCTCCTGAGATAACCCTCTCAGGGTTTTCTCCCTTGCAGGTTTTGTGAGTTCCTGAAACCTTTTGCTAGGAGGTCTGGGGGTATGAGATACAACTCCAAGAGCTTTGAGGTCATTACCCAACAGAACCCTACCTGGCACTTCACATTGTACACTGACAGGTATTTTTACAGCCATATCATTACATTGGATGAGAACTGGTAACTGGGGACACATCTGCACAGGCCCACCAGCTAACTTGGTGAGGCATTTGGGTGCCTTAGCAACATCCTCTGCCTTGAAAAATGATTCATCCACCACAGTTATGCTGGCTCCAGTGTCCCTAATGGCAGGAGTCTCCTGACCATTCACCTGGACACTGTCCTTATAATACTCTTTAGTATTATCTGGGATAGAGTTATAGACATCTAAATTCTGTTGCTCCCACAACCCCAGAGAGACTAAAGAAACACTAGCTGAGACTCCAGTGGGTTCATCAGCTAGTAATAGAAAGTTTCCACTTGCCATATGTACTTCCTCTTCTGGAGCGAAGGCTAAGGAGGCAAGCTGGACCCCTGAAGGTTTACCCTTACATCTGGGATCTCCTTTCACATGGTCAGTAGCCTTACAAACAAAGCATGAGCCAAAGGCTCGCTGGAATGGAGGCTTGTTCTGACCTCCTTCTGGTCTGGGACCAGAAGGTACACTAGCCTGATTTGGTTTCCCTTGTGGCTTACCCTTATAGTTTTGTTTGGGGCCCTCTTTGGAATTTGTAGTATTAGAATTCTCTTTGGAGTCCTTTTTAGACTGTTTTTCCCCATCCTTCTTCTGAGTTACCCCAGAATCCTTGTGAGTGGCCCTGTTGGCAACCCACAAGTCAGCAGCCTTAGCTAGTTTCCGGGAATCTAATTCCCTGGAATCAGCCAAGTGTTGTCTGAGCTCAGGAGAGCAGGCATCATAAATAGTCTCCAACATAAACAAATTCTTCATACCTTCATAAGTGTTCACCTTGTAACCCTTAATCCATCCCTCTAAGTTTTTCAAACATTCATTCACCCAGGTAGCCCAAGGGGTACCATCATGCTTTTTGAGGCTCCTAAACCTCTTAAGATACTGGGAAGGGGTCTTCCCAAACCTAGCTATTAAAGCTAGTTTCACACATTCATAGTCCTTCCTATCCTCCTCCCCCATCTCCATTACCACATCAGTTGCAACAGGGGGAAGCCTAGAGAACAACCAGGTGAGTAAGTCATTTCCTGTGATGTTCTGGAGCCCATGATTATATTCAAACAGAGACAACCAATCCAACACATCCAACTTAGGCTCATACATACCAACCAATTCTTTAGGCATCCGGGGTCTTTTAGGACTGGAACTTCTAGAGGAGCCAGAGAGAGAAACATTCTCAACAGATAATTTCTTCATTTCTAAGTCATACTTGAGCTCCATTTCCCTTAGCCTTAGTTCTTTGTCAGTTTGAGCATTAAGTTTCTTATACTCCAATTCTAGCTTCATTTTCTCCAGTTCAAAGTACTGAGGACTAAATGTGGGACCTGGTAAAGGTCCAGTAGGTACAGCAGGTAGAGCAGGCAGAGGCCTAGGGGGGACAGTTACAACAGCCTCACCCTCCTCTTCTGACTCTTCCTCAGAATCATCAACATTTTGCTCCATGTTAACTTCAATACTGTCATCTACAGTTGCTGGAGTGGTAGGCTCCTCTGAACCATCACCCAGACTTTGGTTAGCTAACAATCTTTCAATCAGCTCCATTTTCTTGCCCTTAGTCAGGAGATCCTTATGTTTACAGAGCACTCTTAAACAATCAGCAGTTTTGGCTGCAAGGGACTCTTGACTATAGCTTTCTATAACTGACATGTTAGAGGTTTTACTTTTTCAGTGCTAAGCTTTGTGGTTAGTTGCACTAAGGTATCTAAAGCACAATAAAATGTATACTCAATACAAATCCCACCGCTGTACACCAGTGTTAGGCAGAAACCTGTGCAGTTCCCTTGGGGAACACTGCAAAAGATTTAAGACCACAGGTAGAGCAGTAAACCCCTTTGGTAGCAGTCCGCACCACCCAGATTTACCTGGTAGCTGTGGCTGAGCAGTCAGACTCCTCTCAAGAAGAGTTAGGCAGTATGCAAAGTATACACAATATGTACCAAAACACAATAGCACAAGCAAACACTGACCAGAGCTTGGTTTCAAAAGAATATAGTTATTTATTTAAAAACACACATAAGTAAAAACACTCTAACAACGAATATGGTAAAAACACTCCAACACAGTTATAATGAAAGTAAATTCAATCCTTTCTCCTATCTAGACAACTCTAGGTTAACACCACTTAATTAAAACAGAGGTGAGTGCTTAACGTTAGATGACACTCTAGTAGTTTCCAAGAAAGGGAGAGAAAAAGCAGAAATAGGTTAGACACACCACTCTAAGGTCCAGAACACTTGCAATAGGCTTAAAGAAGAATAAAGTCACAGGTGAGCAAAAGTCACTAGGCAGGGCCCACTCTTAGAGTAGCCGGAGCGAAAATGTGCCCAAGATCACACTGTTAGTTAGAGATTCAAAGTCTTGCAAAGAGTCAAAAAGAGTTTAGAGTGGCTCAGAAAGTTTAGCCAAAGTGTCCCAGGCACTCCCAGGTTCGAAAGCCGGGGACTAAATCTACCCCGTACAGTCGGTAGCAAGGGAAGCCAGGCGGAACACAGTACCTTAAGCGGAAAGGATCCTCCAGCGGGGGCAGTTGTTCCAGGCAGTGACAGCAAGGCTCGACGTCGGTCAGGGGAGAAGAATATCTCGCTGAAGAGCAGAAGAGAAAGGTCGTAGCACTGCCCGGGAAGAAACCAGCCGCGGAGTCCTCCGGTTAAAGGGTTGGTACCGACTTTCGCGGTATGGGGGTAAAGTGTGGTATTCCGGATGCCGGGGTGCTTGGCACAGGCAAGGCGGCCACGAGATACCTCAAAAGAACGGAAAGAAGGCGAAAACTGGTTGTCCCCACCAGTCAAGGGAAGGAGCCACTCCGTTAAGAGTTCTCCTCGGTCGTCGGGAAAAAGTGGTGAGACGGTTCAGCAGGGCTCCACCGGGTGGTGTCGTCGAAGCAGGTCGGCTCAGCTCTTCCCTCGTCGGATTCTTGGTCCTGTGGCGACTTCTGAAGTCCCAGTCCCCAAAGCCCTGCTTTTATGCAACAAGCCCCCATTCACCCAGCCTAGCTGTCACTCAAACATGCTAAGTGGTGAGCCGGGCGGCTCACCACTTGGGCCAATCAGGACGGAGTGCGACTTGAGTTACCAAGGTAACTCAGTCCAGGGTGCCTAAATCCCCCTCCACCCCTCCTAAGTACCCCAGACAGAGTGGCACCACTTTGGAGGGCTTCTGTGGAGAAGCCCGCCAAAAGTGGAACAAAGGGCTCCACTTTGGGTCAGAGTTACAGAGGCGAACACCAACGCCATTTTAGAATCAAGTTTTGGCAAAAAGTCCCAACCGGAGTTATAAAAATAAATATATAAACCGGCGGTATGTTTAAGGCTACCGTAAATAAATAATTAAATGTGTTAGCCTAAAACAATGGGAAATCCCATAGGAAAATATTCGCGGTCGAATATAAAAAGTAGTTTCCACTGCCACCAGCCAAAACTCGATCAGGGGGGACGGAGACGTGCCCCCTCGACTAACAGACCCTGGGGCAATCGAATTGCCCCAGCCAGTACGTCCACAATATGATGGTTTGTACTGGTTCTGTTCAGGATTCAAGACTAGCAAAGTCTTTGGTGACTTTACATGCCCTGGGAGACAGTAGTCAGTCCCAGGGTATGGAGTCTATGTTGGGGAGTCCCTAGGACACCCCTGGGTCACGGCACAGAGGGTGCTGTGTGACCCACATCACAAAAATACATGAGGCCCTATGGAGTAAAAGACCCCATAGCCCATTCAACACAAGGTTTAACCAAGAAAACACACTTCAACATGTCCAAGAGTGAGGGTAAAAGAGTCTCACTCTTGGCAGGAGAAAAAATTAAACCCCAGAAATCCAGCAAAGCTGCTGGGGGACTCACTAGGTAGGGAAATTCAGCCTAAACAGAGAATTCTCCCTAACAGGTACGTCGAGAACGAGTCTCCTTGTCCGAACGGGACCTCTCCCGTGACTTGTGCCGACCACTCTTGCGAGTGGTGTCTCTCGACCTCTCACGACCGACCCCACTCGGGGGCGCAGACGGCTTAGTACCCTGCGACTCAAGAATCGCCAGCATTTTCTTCCCGAAGGAAGCCCATTCCTCCGGCGTCGCACAGCAGGTGGGGTAAGCAACGTGCCGGGCAGAGTCCTCCGAAGAGGACCTGGAAGACGACCGGTGTCGGCGCTTCCGAGAATGCCTCGAAGAGGCTGAGGAGTGGCGAGACCGACTCCTAGAAGGAGACCCACGAGACTTCTGACGATGACGCGGAGAGTCACCCCTCGAATCATCCGTCGAAAGCCCCGCAGACCTCGACTTCCGGGGCTTGGACACCCGACCTACCGACAACAACTTCTTACGTTCGCGTAAGGCTTTGGACGTGAGCGACTGGCAGTCGATACAGTCATCCGTGTCGTGGGCCTCCCCGAGGCACCAGAGGCAGGCGTCATGCGAGTCCGTCACCGACATCTTGGACCCACACTCCCCGCACTTCTTGAAGCCCGGACGCGGGGTCGAAGTAGAAGACATCTTCACACAAAGGATTTTCACAAAACGAACAGGTTCGAAGAACCGAGAAGAACAGTACTCCAAAGAGTCGAGGCGTTAACCGAGATTCACGAAGCAACACGTTCGCGGAGAAAACGGAACTGAGGCTAGGGGCGTTGTGCGTCCTACTTATCACATCGGATGACGTCGGAGGAGGTCCTCGACGACGGCGCATCGACGCAGGACGCAGACGCTGAAAAAAGTTTCCGAGGCAGCACAGCTATGGTGATTACATGTCATAGATATGGAATACGTCGGAGGACCCAATCCCCTCAAACGTTAGATTCTGTGTAGGCTCCAGCTGTGACTTCTTGAGGTTGATGGAAAATTCCAACTCATGTAGCGTATTCATGAGGGCGGACACGGTGTGCTGTCCTGCCTCCGGGGTTCTTGCCCTGACGGGCAAGTCGTGTAGGTATGGATAGACCTGGTGATTCTGGGCCCTGAGAAGGGCTGCCATCGCATTCATAAATCTGGTAAAGACCGTGGGGGCTGAATTGAGGCCAAGGGGTAGAACCTTGTATTGGAAATGAAAGCCCATGATCCTGAACCTCAAAGGATCGACGGGGCTGCCAGATCGGGAGGTGTAGGTACACATCCTTGAGATCCAGGGAGCACATCCAGTCTCCCATGCACAATGTCTCCACGATAAGCGCTGGGGTAACCATCTTGAACTTGGAGGGAGGAAAAGGTTCAAGGTGGAAAGGTCCAACACAACTCTCAGGCCCACCTGGTTCTTCTGGTGTATGGCGAAAATCTGTGAATAGAAGCCCAGACCCCTCTGGGAGGCCACTGCCCGACTCCCTACGAGCGATCGGATTTCCGCCAACAGAGTTGCTGTCCGAATTTGTGGGAGCAGAGGGGAGGAGATGAGGTACAGCAGTAGCCCCTGGACACTACTGAGAGGATCCAGGGGTCAGTGAACGTTGTGCGCCAGCATTGGGAGTGAAGGGGAAAGCCTGCCCCCCACCAGAGACACATGGACCCAGATTAATAGGTCATGCCTTTTTTCCCCTCTGAGGCAGGGACTGAGGAGGGGGACTTAAAGCCCTTATCCCCCACCTTGTGCTGTTTGCGGTGGTGTTGGCTTGGAGAACGGTCCGACTGTATGGACCTTCGTTCTTGGAAGCCTCAGAACCCGCCGAAGGCCCGACCCTTGTCAGAGAACTGGTGTGCCTGGTTGTAGGTCTTAGGCGTTGTCTTTGTGAGGATAGATGAGGATTTTGCAGGCTGGGAACTCTTTCTTCTAATCAAGTTCCTCAACGGTGGTGGAATAATAGAGGTTGCTACCCTGTGTGCGCTCCTGGATGTCTGGGTTGAACTTGGTCGCCCATAACCAGGCTGATCTTCTCATGTTCGTAGCGATGCAGATGGCATGGCCAAGCGGTCTATGTGGGCCACAGTGGACTCCATTATGTCCTGGGCGAAAATATTTACTTCTGCCAGCCCAGCCTTGAAGTGCGCACAACTCCATTTCCCGCCAAAGCCTATGGTTCACAGCAGCGAGCATAGCATCCACGTTGGATTGACGAAGGTGCAGCGAGGCGTTCAAATAGACCTTCTTTCCATATGCCTCCAAGATATTCTCCTCCTTACCCAGGAGTGTCGAGGCAGAGGTAGCCAAGGAGGATTGGGGCTTGGAGTAGAGAGGCCACATAGATAGCGGAGGAGTGTGGCTGAGGGTGTGCCGACACCAAGAGTGGTTCGCACTCCATTTGCCTGTACTTGGCGTCGGGGCGCCTGTTGGTAGGCTGTGCCGAATGGGGTTTAAACCATCCTTTTTTGGTCAGAGCCACAACGTCCTTCTGCATTGGGATCCCTGTTATAGCTGCAGGGCGTAGAGTGAGGACCTCCACCAGAACCCCTGCCTCTGGTTGTTCAACCTCGAGTTGTGGGAGCCCCAGGTATTTTGCCAGACCTGCGAGCCGTCCATGAAATGCCTTGGCAGAGGAAGGAGTGTCGGGGTCCTCCTCCTCATCGGTGTCAACCAAAGTGTCCTGTTGGTCCAGAGAGCTGGATGATTACTGGGTTTCTGAGGGCTGAGGTCTACTGATAGGAGCCAGAGGCTGATACAGAACCACTGGGACTGCAGTAGGGGGGTTTATCTTGGGAACAGGCATGGGCAGCAGAGGGTGCACGGGGGCCTTAGGTGCTGGAGCCACGGGCGGGGCAGCCGTGGGTGCTAGTGGCGGAACTGGAGGCAGGACTGGGGGGAGCATGTCCCTCATCACATCCTTGAAGATGACAACCATCTGTGGGGACCTCATAATAGTGAGGGACTTTTCAAAAAAACGGTCCTCACAGGCCGGTGGGGCGCTTGGTGGTGCGGGCGTAGGGTCAGAGCCCGGAGGTTGCTGAGGCCTGGGCATGCTTTGCCTCATTGCTTGCAAGGTGCATCTGCCCTGCGACACTGAAGGATATGCTGTAGGCCAAGAGCTTGGTGAAGACCAGTCCCACCTTGAAACTCGTTCTCTTACCAGTTCCCCGAAGGGGGGTGGTGTCGGACGAGCAGCCATTTTATCTGGCGCAGCGGGCATTTCGTCAGGCTGCATGCCACGTGCCTGTGTTGTGATGTTCACCGTGCTGGGCCCGTCCTCTTCCTCGACCATTGGTGGTGCAGGTTGAGGCTTACACTGCACCTTGGGTTGGAGCCTGGTAGGCGGCGTGCCCTCGGCAGTGTCGCCGGTAGTGCTGCGTACAGGCACCCCCTCAGACATTTGTCCGGTAGTAGGGTGAAGAACCAGTAATAGAACCTTGCGGTCCATCAGCAACGTCACTGGTAGGATCTCGCAACCCCTCGGCCTGGCGGCCAGTAGCTAAAGCAGCCTCGGGTACCTGTGCTGGTGCTAGGACCCGACCGGTTCCTCCCGCTACGATGTTCCCTAGGGAAGGAGTCACCCTTGCAGGGTGCTGATGAAGATAGTGGCCCTACCTTGGGCCTTGACTTGTGTCTGACGAAGTCCTTCAAGTGCTCTGGTGGCGACCTTCAGAAGAACTCTCACCACCGAGCTAACCTGTTCTTCAGAGCGCGCGGTGTAAGCGTGTCACACGCGGAGCAACACTTCTAGCCATGATCGGGGCCAAGGCATTGGAGGCAAAGAGCGTGGGGGTCGGACATAGGGAAGAGCCCCTTGCAGGCTGGACACCTGTTGAAGCCCCGATGACGTCGACATGAGCTGGGGAGGACCGTGGCGCCTGAGGTCACAGGTATCTGAATAAAGACAAAGATCCTTCATGGAAGAGAATGTCGAATTATAGACCGAAGCCTAACCCAGGAGCGCTTGTGAAAGCAATCCGTTCCTGTTGAAGCGGAAAAGAGGACTGGAGAGTGGCGCCGGTGGGCTGAGTCAGGGGAGAGCATGCTCCCAGGGCCACGCCCACGCACGCCTCTAATTTTAAAGGGGGAAAAGATTTTTTTCTGGTGAAAAAGGTTCCGTCTCCCGTCCCATACAGTATGGAGGAAAGGGGACGGGACATAGAAGTATGTGGGATACGAGAAGGCACTTTAGATTAATTGAATGCAGTTAGTTCATCCTTTTCTGGGAGTTTATGAGTTGTATAGTGAACTAAGGCAATACGGATTAGTTCAGGAGGTGGTCTTTATATATATGCACAATGATTTATAATGTATGAGGTCTATTTAGAATAATGATGTATATAATTTGTCTTTGCTGTTTCTTTTGTTTCTCCTTTTCTTGTCCCCAACTGTGTTGGCAACACATTTTGCTTTTTCAATTGTTCATTTAATTTGGGAAAACTTTAGTGTTAAGCTGTAGTAAATGGAGGATTGGTTTAGGTAAAATTCTGCCTTTATAACGACTTGGGCGAAACGCATGTCAGCTTGAATAAGTATATATGGAATTTGAAACTAATCAAATAATTAATACGTGACATATGGAATCATTTAATTTAGGCTTTCATCTGAAGCAATTAAAATATGTTCTGCGTACATATTGGTTGGGAGAGTGCAATCTTTGGCACTGGCTGTCATTTCAACTTATACAATAACTGTTTCCATGTTCCAAAAGTAGTACTATGGCACTTTACAACCTATGATTAAGACACCATTCTGACAGTGGCTGTTAGAGGTTTCTGCACAATCTTTCAGTTTCACCCTTTAAAATAACCTACAAAAATAAACAAAAATGAAACCAGCCATCAACTAACACTGTTGGCTATCCCTGCCAATACTGGCACTTTGATTTTCAAGCATTTATTTTATTTATTGCATTTGGTTATACGCCCAAACTCTTAGGTATGTATCACGGCATAGGTTACATATATCTTCGTTTTCATGTCAGGATTACATACATTTTAAGTTGCAAAAACAGTACAGGCATATATACACATTGGCTATCATATGGCATAGCAGTGATCTAGTCGTACTAGGAGGTTAACAGGCTCAGAGGGAGGAGTTAGTGCTGGAATTTAGTAATTGTTGAACAACCACATATTTAGTTTTTTTTACTTTGGTAGCGAGGTTTAATTGGACAGATGGGGCGGAAGAGAGTTCCAGATGCGGGGGGGGGGGGGGTCGCAATGGGGAGCTGGCATTACCTGCTCTTGTGGTAGAGAAGCGTGGGATATGCAGCTGACTATTTGCATTGGATCTGAGAGTTCTGAGCTAGTCTTTACGTACAATGCATCTATTGATATAGGTGGGAGCAGTGTCAGATAAGCATTTGTGGGTGGTGTTAAGTGTTTTATGGAGGATTCTAGCATGAACTGGGAGCCAGTGTGTATCGCTTCTGTGTTGTGTGATGTGTTATCTTCTCTTAATGCCAAGTGCTGTTCTGATGGCTTTATTTTCTATGAGTTGGAGTTTAGTTTTTAGTTGTTTTTGTTGTTTTTTGTTTAGGTACCTAGGAGTAGAATGTATGCAAGAGGAAAGATTGTTTGGTCTTCATCAAGCACTGGAGCTTCCATCCTGGAAAGAAATCTAAATCCTCCACTTTGAATGACTACATTGAAATACTTGGATCTTGGAAAACATTTGTGTTAGGAAAGATTTCATATGTGTATGTAATTTTCCCTCCATGTGTCAACCCCCAAACTTTTTGCTGCTGTTTAGACACCATTGACTGACTGACTCAGCCAGAGAAGCACAGCCTGTTAGGCAGAATCCTGTGCAGTGCCCCTAGAGACCACTACACAAAATTAAGACTACAGGTGGCAATACAAGTTTTAACTTTGGTACAAGCCTGTACTACTATGTCAAAGTGGTAGCATTAGCGAAGCAGCCAGGCATCGGAGTATATGAGCAGTAGCAGAGATTAGACAAAGGGACCACAATTACTCCGACTCAAGCAAACACTGACTCAAGGTTTCAGGTAAAAAAATATAAGTACATTTATTTTTAAACCATCTGTTATAAACACAACACTTCTATTAATTCAAAATCACACGTAAAATACACTACAACCAACCAATTCACTTTGATAAACTAACTCAAGTTAAGTACCCTATGTTTTAACGGACCGGTGTTGTGACACAAAAGACATTACCGGGAATGCACTTGTGATCACTTTTTGACAGTAATGACAGTTTGGTCTTACTAAAGAAATGCGTATCCGCGGCAAGAAATGTTACCGGGGCGAAAACACACTTAGCACCTGAGTTAACCAGTGAGAGTTGGGGGCAAATATCATAGGCAATACTTTTGTCAAGGCAGACAGAATCAGAGAACACTATTTGACGGAATTCAAGAGTCAATAGGCTGGAGCCAGTGTCAAGTGGAACCGGGTTCCCGTTGTCGAGGATCACACAGTCGGACAGTTCAAGATTCAACGTTGCCAGGAGTACTTCGATATTGTCAACAGAGGAAGCAAAAGTTATGAGAAGGAGGGAAAACAAGGGCAAGCCTTGGAGGCGAACAAAAGGGATTCATCCTATTTCCTCAAGCAGAACAGAGTACCTTATTCAATGAAGAAGTGGTGCCACGAGAGTTGTTCCTGTTGGTTTCCTGCAGACCCACGGTTCCTGGAGCTTCGGTGCAAAGGACAACGTCCGGAGGGGTCTGCACCACACAGGGATGAAGCCGGCAGCAGCGACGGTGAATAAAAGGTGCGCTCCTTAAAAACAGGAGAGGCTCTTCAGATGGCTATCCGGACCACTACAGCAGTGTGCAGCGATTTCAACCAAGAAGAGGATCCTCTGGCTGTGGAAGATGAGCTGGTTATCCCCACCAGGCTCAAGAGAAGACGACTCCGGACTGGATCTTCTCTGGTCGTCGAAGGGTAGATAGCTTGGGACTGCAGCAGGGCTTCACCACCGGAACGGGGTAGTTGGAGCAGCCGTCTTCCTCTCCGCTTCTATTCGGTTCCTTGTAGTTCCAGTGGCGATTGGCTTCTAGCCCAAGAAACCTGCCTTTAATGCAAAAAACCCCCATTCACACAGCCTGGCTGTCAATCACACAGCAGGGGGGTTGTCCAGCCCGGACAACCACCTCAGCCAATCATGGCAAAGTGCGACTTGGGTTTCCTAGGATACCCTGTGCAGGGGGTGACTACAACCCTCCCTCACATTCAACCCACCTAGACACCCAGGCGCCTGGAGGAGGGCTTCTTGGCAGAAGCCCGCCAAAAGACAGTGAACAAAGGAGGCAAACCTGGTTTGCCGCGCAAAGTAATACACAAGAAGGACTTTAAAAAAGAAATGGCGAATAAACCCGACCGGAGCCAAAAGAAAAAGTATTTGGTCAAGCGGGTTTAAGTTCAAGGCTAATATAATAGCCTAAAACAATACTACGTTTATATAATATAATTGTGGTAGAAAAGTTAGGTTCATACCGCTGCCACCAGCCGAGTCTAAATGTTAAGAGTGAAACAATGCTCTAGGAGGTACAGATAAAAAGGGATACAGAGTAACCCTTTCCAGTACTCCATGTAAGATGGGGTGTACTGGATCTGTGGTTAAACGACTAAGTAAAGTTAATGGCAACTTTACCCTTTTCTGGGGCACAGTAGTCAGCCTCAGAAATGGAGACGGTGGGAAGTCTAAAAGACAACCCTGTGTCACTGCACTGAAGGTGCTGTGTAACACACAAAATAAGGGGGGTACTGAAGTGGTGTACTCCAGAGTCCACAATCACAAAAACAGGTAAAAGACACATGCAAAACATGGGTAAGAGTGGGGGAAAAGCTCACACTCTTACCAAGTGAAAAAAATAAACTCCAGAAATCCAGCAAAGCTGCTGGGGGACTCACTAGGTGAGGGGAAATTAGGCATAAAATGAGAATTCTCCCTAACACAGCCTTCAGCTGTAGGCTTTTGCTCACTTTTTATGGGGAAACTGACATGCCCTTAAGATAGTCAGTACTGGGAGACTTTCTTTCCCTTAGTCCTTTTCCAATGTTGCAACGTTTGTGCAACATGTAAGAAGTGTGCAATGTAGCTTACTATACAGCACACTTGGGTGTGTAGTCATTTCCAAAGGCCCTATATACTCTCGATGGACTTTTTATGAACTGTGCAGATGGGTCATGGACAGGACTGGTGGCAGCGATTGTTTTGCAATATTTTTAACCCTTTCCTGCCATATTAACCGCGTTAGGAACGAACAGGTGGCCTGGCTCCAAATTGGCCATGCCACGAGGTTCTTTGTCCTGTCCTTTGGCCATCTTGCCCCTTCATCTTCCCCAGGTCGAGTCGACCCGGGCCAGTCCTTATTTGGCCATGCATTTTCCCGCAAATCCCAATGCTTTCGCGGGCTTCTGCATGCCTTGTGTGTGCCCCTCCAGGATGTGGGCTGGGATGTCTGGTCCCAATACACATTCTGGGTGCCAGAGAGTCTGGAGTGTCCTGAATGCCTGAGACCACCGTGGTTTAAGATTGGTCCACGTATGGAGTGAGTGTTTGTGAGCAGATCTCCCATTGGCTCCTCTCCGTTTTGGCGCGAAGGCAACTTTAGATAAGATGAGGCTGGAAACACCACTACCAAGTCGATCTCCTGAGTTCTCACTGAACAAAGGATAAGATCCAAGTATCCTGCAACTACGAAGCTGAGTCGAGTAACCGCTGGTGACCCGCTGGAAGGTTCAGCACCCTGAACCCGCTGTCGTCCTGTGGGACCCCTCCACCTCTGGTCATCCTAGAAGGTCTGCAAAGACGCTTCGACCCATTGGAATAGTGAGACCAACTATTCTCGGCACCTTCACCAAAACCTGCAAGTAAGCTTTCTCAGAAGTGTCCCTGGGCCAACCAGTGGGATGACCAGTTTACGCAGGACCTTTTCTCTGTCTCCGCCGTTGTTTCGAGGAGGCCCTCGAAACTTGGTATACTGCTAGCTCACTGTCCACGGCACCCTTACACCGAATTTCGTACACTTGGTATTCCCAGGTCAGAAGTGAGACGAGCGTGCCCGGACCGAAGTAAACGCGGTTGCCGTGTTGCCCTGCTGCGGCAACGTCCTTTGCAAGTCTGCTGCATTTGTGACCCTATTAACCCTGAAGCCTGCTGCAGTAAAATTGGGGTGACCAATCCCCACGGAGCGGAGAAATCACCAGTGTCCCGTTTGTGAATCCTCACTGCATCTCAGGAACTAAAAGGTGCAGAGACATCCTTTTGCCGCCCTCGAACCTGCAACCGAATTGGACTAACCTGCCGAAGTTGGGGTCTCCTTGCCTCAGGGACTGGTGAGTAATCATTACCCCAACCGGTGGCTCCTAGCGCCAGAGCCCAACTTTACGCACGAGTGCCCCTGGGGGCCCCTCTCCTGTCCACGTATTGCAAAATGGCGACTCCATCACGAACTCTCGAACTGCCTCTCCCTTCCAAGTGGAGGTCCTCCTTGAATAGTGGGAACTTATTCTTCATTGCCTTATCCACCTTCCGAGCTGCTAGAAACACCTGAAGAGACCCTGTTTTGCCCATTGGAACAACCGCTTGCATTGGCATACATGTACTATTGAGCACAAGGCTCCCCTCTTCTTAGGGCTTGGACTGCCTCTTAGTTAGGTGAATAATTTATGTGGAATTGGAACTAGGGATTACCTGCACTGCCCGTTTTCTTTCCCCTCTAGGTTGTTAACATATTTCATGCAGTCATCCCTTCAGACCCCCCTGGTCTTGTATATAAATTGTATTGAGTGTAATGTATTGGTCTACTTAGTGTTACTGTGATTCTTTGCTAGTCTGTGTTACAAAGGCCTTGTAATAAATGTGTCTATATTTTTAATATAACACCTGTCTGGAGTAATTTGTAAGTAAGTGTCCTTGCTCTGTGTGCTCATTGAGGTCCTTCAGTCACCCTCACCCCTCCTGAGACTTAGTCTTGACCGCCTGCCATCGCTACCTTGATTGGTCTGGCTTGTCCAGAGGTTACCCTGTTCCAAGAAACTAGGTTGGCCTTATGAACCTCTGCCCCTCCTGGACAGAGTTCAGAAATCCTTAACAGTTTGCTACTACCTGGAACTAAGCATCCAATCCAAAGATCCTATGAGTAACAACATGCGTTTGTCAGAACTCGGCGCAAGGGTAAATGGTGCAAGCTGTGCACATGGATCCTAACTTTTCACTTTGAGCATCATACATGAAGCTTCAATTCCAGGCAGCATAGATCAAACAGGTATTCAAGTTGACACCTGTGAGAATGATTTAGCTGCTGGGGACTAAAAGGATGGAGGAGAGGGAAGGGATAGGAAAACTACGGAAGGTGCCTCGCTCAAACCAGGCCTTTAAAGACGTATCTACTCATTTCCTCCTTAAGTGAGTCACATAATCAGACGGGTAGGGGCATAGAACTCGTGTTTAATGTTTTCTTTCAGTAAATGGCTTGCAGCAATTTGAATGAATACTTGGTAGTTTATGGCTTTCTTGTTGCCATACCAATGGACGGAAGATCTGTAAACTGACACTCATCAGTACTGGAGCGTACCATACATCTTCACTCATTCTTCCTTTGAAAGACACCTTTAGCTTTCAGAATCAATAGAACATGTTCCTGTGTAGTGTATAAGGCCTTGTCTGCCATTAATAACAGGCGATAGTGTGACTCAAGTTCTAAGTTAGCAAAACTAAGATCAGGTACTCACGTTGTATCTAATAAGAACCACAACATTATGGTTTTCTCTGGGGCTCTGCTGGCTGCGAAAGTAGTCCTTGGGTAATAAGTCGCCATGACTTTGTTCACATCCTAGATCGTTTCCTGCATTTCTAACTAATATCCCATCTACAAGGTACCACATCTGTAGGGTTCGTGCTCACTCTTTTCACTCACTCTCAATTAAACACATTCTACAAAAAGAAGCACTGAAGACACTGGACTACAGCGCCTCGACTTCTCTCGTCAGGTAAATGTCTTCTACACATAAATTAGTTTTCAGTGCCTGTGTGTTAACATACTATTTTCCATCGGCATGCTCTAGCCATAATGCCCTTTCCACCCTCCATGTTTACTATCCAGCATGCCGACTAGAATTATGGAAGGGTTATACTGTGTAGAGAAACCCAGAGAAAGCTACTGCTCCACGGACCCAACCGATAATCATACAACATCTCACCAAAATCATTAGAAGGTTTTCCTAATGATCTGGGATATCCACAAAATGACTCCAATCCTTCCATAGTACAATATTTGTTTGCACAGAAGCAAAGAGGGCATGCACCAATACAGCTACTGATAAAGGAAGATTTGAATGCATAACAGAATTGTAAACCACTAATAATAAATGTTCCATTGGTGCAAACGGAGTACTTTATACAAAAAGATAATCAATATAACAGCCAACTGGATGATGTTTTATTTACAATCAAAATACGCACAAATTGATTTAGCAGACGTAGACAGACAAACACACAATTGTAAAAGTAACACAAGGAAGGAAAACATCTGAATGAAACCATTTCATGAGCTATGAACAATGAGGCTTTGCAAGCCTTTGTGCTGAAAGGTATTGTTAACTCATATCATCAAACCCACAAGTGTGACATTATGTACATGTGGTAAAACTAAGAAAAGAGGCACAATTTGCTTTTAATAACTATCTGTCAATACACTAAGGAATGTGGTGGTTGTGTAACTGAATACCTGTAATTGTTTTATAACGCGCTTAATACGAGACATTGGTTTTTAAGGGTGGGATCGCGATTCGAACCTGTGTTGCGCTGCATTGTCTTGCTTCCAAGACAAACGCGTTGCCCCCAAGCTATCCCCCCTGCCTGTCACACTTTACTGTTCTACAAGACCTATTACACTCCCAAAAGGTTTTAAAAACACTAACAAGATGTTGAGGTTAAACTAGATTATGTAAGGTAACTAAACCTACACCTTTACCAATGCCCCCAACTACACCCCTTCAATCCTTTTTTTTTTTTTTTTTTTTACCTTCGTATGCTAAAAAAAATAAGTATCCCAATCGGTCTGGACATCACAATCTTAAAACTACAATGTCATTAAAGATCTAGCTTTGGAATAGCGCCATTTTGGAAGAGATCTGATTAGCCAAACAAGTACAAATTACAAAGAGATAGGGATAGTGGCCAGTAAAGGATCAGAACCATTGACATATCGGAATGTCAATAGATAATTCTGCTTATTTCCTATGACAAGTGATGGAACACTTCACATTGTGCATGTTCTTAGCTACTGAAAGTGTAGCAGAGCCGCAGGACAGCCCCAATTCCAAGGAGAATGCATAGTTTTGGGGGCATGGCCAACTGCTGAATGGGAATGAAGAAAAAGCTTGCAGCCACAGCGGAAACCAGAAGAATCCATCATTAACCAGAAGCCATGCAAGTCAGAAAAGGGAGCTCCATATGCAAGAAGCAAGGCTGCACTAGTCAGAATGAGTTTTGGTGGCAATGATTGAAATCCAATTGAACAACAGGCCCTGGAAGCGGTCTCCACCCACCTAACCATAACAGGGCCAGATGCTGAACTGCAACTTAAGATGGCTTCCAGAGTAGCTCTCTAATGCGGCACTGAACGCTGTTGGAGAAGAGAGCCTTGCCTGTATTGAGGGGTGTCCAGTCAAAGTTTCGAATACATAGCTCCGAAATGCATATCTTTTGTAGCAAAATGATCGAAAAAATAAATTCTAAAGCACATTTGTTTTGGGTTTCGTATATGTTAAATTAGTGGTTTTACCCCAAAAACAGGGTTTTGGGGGGACCCCTCACCCCCCAAAAAAAGAGCATTAGATTTTTTTTTCCTCGATCCTTTTGTTTCGAAAGTATTGCATTTTGAAACTATGTATTAGAAACTTTCACTATAAACCGTGTTGAGGAGGAACAGGCAGTCGGTTGTGCACAGGGGGCCGGTTCCCCCGATCACAAAGCTGGGGAGGAGGTGCTTGGCAGTAGTGCAGATGCATCAGCAGTGCGTTCCACAAGCAGCAGAGTGTAGAAGTGCCAATGTGTGGGTCCGGCAAGCCTTTCTAGACAGCAGATGCAGGTGGCCCTGATGACCAGGTGCAGGGGACAACAAATGCATCAATATTCTTTGTTTGCAGAAAGGAACCCGCCTACCTCCCAAACTTGCCCCGTCCATGGAGGACTTTCACCCAGTCCACTGCGGGTTCGGCACCCAGTCCACTGCGGGTGCGGGTGGCTTACATCTGAAGATGAGCAGGCTTGAACACTACTGAAATGGAGAGCCTCGGGAGCAGAGCAGCTGGGTGTGCAGTGCATGGAAGGGGCTGGTAAAACAGAGGGTCATTGCAAACTCTGCAGACCAGAAGGAATTCGGGAAGCACTTGTGTGTTTCAGTGGGACTATCTGGTGTGCAAAGAGGCGGCATACGACATCCTAGTGAATTGAGGACTAACATCTGGTCAGCGGTGGGGCACTCTCTCCTGACCCTCTTAGTCCATCTAAGTTACTTTACATTCCTTCAGAAGCGAGCGGTGGAGGCCGGTGTGTGACCACGCAGAGGCCAGATCATCGCCAGACCCAGAAGTGGACCAGAAGCAAGCCAAAAAGGTTGATCATTGCAGGGTGGATGTTGTAGTAAGCCAAGTGGAGGCCTTTGCTTTGCTTGTTGCTGGGCTGGCGTTAATGACTGTACAGGACAAGGACTAATGCCCCTTGCGATTCCAGTGGTTGTCAATAGCAGAGAAGAGTTTGTGAACATAGAGGTTGCCTCGGTTAAAACGTGTAGATTTATTCCTGAACTGTGAGACAGTACACAGTGCTTGAAGGGAACAACGAAGACTGAGCAGCTTCGAGGGATTGTTATATTGCCTTGCTCCCAGAGTGTGCCCACAACCACAACCAACGGAGATGTAGCCCCGATAAGCCAGTCGTCGAGGTACAGGTAGACGTGGAGGCCCTGCGCTCTGAGGAGGGCCGCCACCGCATTCATGGGCCTGGTAACGACCATGGGGGCCGAATTGAGGCCAAAAGGAAGGATATTGTATGGAAAATGGAAGCTCATTATCCTGAACTGTAGGAAAGAACGATGGGGCTGCCAAATCGGGACGTGTTGGTATGCGTCCTTCAGATCCAGGGAGCATATCCATTGTCCAATGTCTCCGCTATAAAAGCTGGCGTAACCATCTTGAACTTTTGCAGGGGAAAGGAGAGGTTGAGGGTGGAAAGATCCAGCACAACTCTCAGGCCCGCCTAGTTCTTTTTCTGAATGGTGAAAATCCTGGAGTAAAAGCCAAAGCCTCGCTGGGAGGCTGGAACTTCCTCCACTGCCTGGCTCTCTACGAGCGACCGGATCTCCGCCAAAAGAGTTGCTGTCCCAACCTGTGGGAGGAGACTGGGATAGGGAGGCAGTACTCTGTGGATAATACAGAGAGGATCCAGGGGTCCGCGAAATTCTGGTGACAGAAATGTGCATGGAGAGCAAGCCTGCCCTCCACTGGAGACATGTGGACCCAAAGGGACGTGTCATGCCTTCTTTCTCTGAGGCTGCCGCGGAGGAGGGGGACTGGAAAAAGCCCTTACTCCCCCACCCCCTTTTTTTGTTGCTGCCTGGATCTCCGTTCCTGGAAGCCGTGTAACCCTCCGTACGTACGACCCCTCTCGGAGCGCTACTGAGATTGGGTGTACGATTTGGGCGTGGTCTTTGTAAGGATGGATAAAGACTTGGCCGTTTGTGAGCTGCTGTTCTTTTTGTCCATCTCTTCATCCGTGGAGGAGTGGAAAGCCTCCCCCCTTTCGAACAGTAGATCTAATATGCGTTCCTGGAGGTCTGGGTTGAATTTTGTTGCCCAGAGCCAGGCTTTCCTGCTCATGTCCGTGGCAATGCAGATGGCACGGCCAAACGTGTCAATATGGGCCAAAGTGGATTCCATGAGGTCCTGCGCCACCAGCTTGGGCTCGGCTAGCCCCGCCTTGAAGCGCGATTGGTTCTGAGCAGGGAGTTCCGGTAGGAAGTCTGCAATTTCCCGCCATAATCTTTGGTTGGCGGCAGCAAGCATGGCATCAGCATTGGCCCGATGAAGATGCAAGGAAGCGTTGGACTAGAGCTTCTTGCCATACGCCTCCAAGATCCTCTCCTCCTTGCCTAGCAGCGCCGCAGAGGAGGCTGAGGTCGACTGAGGCTTGGAGTACAGTGATGCTGCAGCGATCACCGAGGAGTGTGGCTGAGGATAGGCCGAGAGCAAGTGTGTATCCCCCTCCACCTGCCTGTACTTGCCATCCAGGTCGATTGACCGGCTGGGCCGAGTGGGGTTTGAGCCAGCCCTTCTTGGCCAGGGAGACTACATCGGTTTGTTGAGGAATTCCCGATTTGGCAGAGGGGTGTTGTGTGAGGACTTTCGCCAGCACCCCCTCTGCCGGCTGCTCAACCTCAGGTTGGGGTAGGCCCAGATACTCTGCCAGCCCAGAAATACGTTCATGGAAGGCCCTGGCTGAGGATGGCGTGTCTGGATCCTCCTCATCCGTATCCTGCAGGTCAGGGAGATCCAGTGTAGGAGTAAAGGGCGCTGGAGGCTGGGGTACAGGTACCGCGGCCGGAGGTTGGTACGGATTGCCTGAGGCGTCGGCTGAGGTGCCAGGGGAGGCGGCTGTGCCGGGGGCGAAAGCAGAGGAGTCTGTGGTGCCGCTAGGATTGCGGGGAGGATTTCCCTGACTTCGTCTTTGAGGGTAACGCCCATCCGAGGGACTTCATGAGGCCGTGGAACCTCTCAAATAAAGCCTCTTCACTGGTCGAGGAGGTGGCAGGGGGTGCTGACGGGGTAGCAGGGAGGTGCTGGAGCCGCTGTGTACCCTGCCCATATGGACGCAAAGGAAAGCTGCCCTGCGCAAAAGTGGGATAGGCCATAGGCCACGTACCTGGTTGATGCCAGTCCCACTGTTCTTCGCCGAATTCCTGGAATGGCGGACGGGTGCCTCTGTCTGGCACGGCAGCCATCCTGTCGAGCTGCCTGCCATGTGTTGCTCGGCCTGCTGGGCCCGGCCTCCTCCAGGACTCTTGCATGTGGATCACAAGGCCTACCCTACTTCTCGGGCCTAGGCCCGGTAGGTGTGACACCCTCGACCCTGGGGTCAGTAGAGCTGCCTTTAAGTGCCCCCTCGGACGTATTGCCGGTACTAGGCGTTGCCCCTCAGCCATGATGCCGGTGCAAGGGCGGAGCCCCTCGGGTGAAGACCTGGTAAAAGAACTTTCCGGTCCCTCAACACTGTCACCGGGAGGATCCGAGGATCCCCCAACCCGAAGGCCGTTAGCTGTAGCAGCCTTGGTGCACGTGCTGGTAGGACCTGACCGGACCCTCCAAAGCGGGAGAGTCCTTAGGAAGGAGTCTCCCTTGCAGGGTGCGATGGAGAATATCGGCCCTACCTTGGGCTTGGTTCGATGTTTCACAAAGTTCTTGAGGTCCTCTGCAGGCGACTTCTGGAAGAGCTCTCTCCACCTGGCTAGTCTGTTCCTCAGTGCTTTCGGGGACAGCGAGCTACATGCTGAACAAGCTTGCCAACCGTGGTCTGGGCCAAGGCAACGTAGGCAGAGGGTGTGGGGGTCTGAAGTTGGGATGAGCCCGTTGCAGGATGGACACCTGCTGAACCCTGTGGAAGTCGACATGCGCCGGGGAGGAACGGAACGCCTGAGATCCGAGTACATGAATGATAAAAAGACAAAAAAGACAAAGAAGAAGTATCCACGTGTGAAATTACATGGCCGAAGCCAAACCCAGGAGCGCTGGTGAATTTGGCCGGTTCCCGTTGACGCGGAAAAGGGGACTGAGGTGTGGCGCCGGAGGGCAGAGTCAGGGCAGCGAATGCTCCCTTGGCCGCACACCTGCGCACCTCTAAATCTAAAGGGGAAGAAGGTTTTTCTGGTGAAAAGGGTTCCGTTTCCTGTCCCTTGGAAGGGACGTCCATGCAATATGGAGGAAAGGGGACGGGAGTAAGAGTACAAGGGGATATCATTGTCATTCTTAGGCCTTGAAAATTCTGAAGAATCTAACAGCAATAACTAGCATACTAGACCAGGGGCATTTCTACTAGTACAAGTGTGTGACAAATATTGGGGAGAACGAAAGAGGGGAGCAGGTGTGAAGAGCAAGGAGGTTAGCAAGGGAGAGAGGAAGAGAATAGGAATGTCTTGAGGAGTTTCTGGAATTTAAGGAGGTCCGGCTCAAGACAGAGGCAGGCAGGCTGTTCCAGAGGGCGGCACCTACAGAGGATAAGGATCAACCCCCAAATCTTGTTTGGAAAAATGGCTCACCCGCAGAGAGAGGAGGTCGAGCAGAGGGCTCTGGAAGGAGAGTATTTAGTAAGAGAACAATGTAGATAGTAAGGGCGCCGGCCCCAGGAAGCCTTGTGGACTATGCAGAGGGACTTGAACTTGGATCCTTGCAGCCACGGGGGGAGGGATTTCAGAGCCTGAGAGATGCAGTCCCTGGGCTTGAGGCCAAGGATAAGTCTTGTGGTTCTGTCCTGGATAAATTGAAAAGGCTGAAGAATGGCGGTAGGAAGATTGAGAAAGACTGTTACTCTACTCCAGTCTGGAGAGAACCAGGGCTCTGGAGACCGTGAGCCTCTGGGGGAAGGTGAGAAAAAGTAGAATACCTCTGAGGAGGTGCAGCTGGTAGTGGGAATTTTTGGACATGTCCGAGATGTGTGAAGAGAAGGAGAGAGTAGAGTTGAAGATAACACTCACATTTTTTTGCCTCCCTGGTGCGTGAGGGTGCAGGACTACGGGTGGTCGGTCATAGTGAAAGTGGGAAAATGGGCATAGGGGGCCCAATGAGGACGATCTCTAAATAAACACATTGCATCGGATTTATGTCGACAATCTACTAAAAGTCTGAAGTCCACTTCTAACAGCAAAGGGAATTGTTACATTTCAAAAGATACAGTTCATTGAAGTAGAAGGGCTTTGTACAATTTAGTTAAATTACAGATTCACTAAAGACCCTTCAGTATATTTAGGATGAAGGACACCCGCTGGACACCTGAATCACTCCGCTCAACCTCCAACTGACAAGCCACACACACCAACATCACACAAATACCACAACAAAAGACAGGATTGCAGAGTGCCCGGTACGGAAAAACAATGACCAGTTGCCCATAGACTCAACATCCAAAGAGGCTACTAACAAACCACGCACATCAGTTGAACACTGTAAAAATACAAATGGAAGCATGCAGCTGTCCCTCGAAGCCCTGCATGAAGCTTAGAACTCAATACAGACGAAACCACCCAGAATTCCTCCTCAAGAAACACACCTGAGCCTGGGACCAATTGTTGCACTCATGCACCTCAGACAAAAGGACTGCATATGCCGTGGACTAGGGCCACAGATGCTCCAACATACACCAAGAACCTTCACTCTCAAACCTCAAGTCTGACACCTCGGGATGCACCAGCCTACACTGCAGGTTGGCGATTACCAGGAATATGGGTTCCATCTGAATTCAATCCTGTTGCACTGCACTGAATGAACCAACCACACAACCAAACTTTAAGGATGGCTGGCACAACACCCAGCAGCCAGTCCATAAAAAGCTCAACACTCATGGAAAAAATGAAAAAGAAAAGTACACAAAAATAAATCATTTAAGTTTAAGTAGCACTCTTTGCACTGACAATAAACAAGGCAAAACGCCTGTACACGTCACCCATGAAAAAGAAAACAAACCAAAAGTATTGAACTTATTCCCAAGCACGTGCCATGTAACAGAAGCAGTGCACTGAGAGACATCAGTGACCACTAAGGTCTTTTGGCATGCATAATTCTCCTAACGTAGCTCCAGGAGACCGAGTAGAGCCCTTGCACATTAATCTGAAGGTCATAACAGAAAAACGTGCTTGCTGCACAGATTACTGGAGGTGAAGTGATGAGCCATATTGTGTGCCCAGTCATGGCACGCATAAGCATTAATCGTAACATAGCATTACATTAAAATGTGTAGGTATAGGCAATCACACAATAGCAGCACATATTGAAATGCACAGAAACAAGCCAAGAAAGCATGAAAATCCATAGGTACTCCTTTTCACAATACCATGAAAGAAAGCAGGACGTGCCAGTCTTGAATAGTTTTTCAGTACAAATGCAACAGTTACTTACAACCAAACATACTGCGGTGGCCATAACACCAACAAGACAATGGCCAAAGCAAAAAGTATGCTTGAAATTCCCAGTAACCAACACATTCCAAAACTCTAAAACGACAATAAAAGAGAAGAACAAGTTACTTACCAACTGGTAACGTTCTTTCGACTGGATGTTCCTCCAACACATTCCACATCTTTGAAATGTAATGTCCACAGCTGTGCACTTCGGAAACCTTCGGCAGAGGGCATCCTGCGTTAATGGCGTCGGGTCCATGTCCCTGGAAGGCCTCAGTCGAGGATGACGTCACAGGGTGTTATAAATAGGACACACGGCGCCTATAGCCTCAGTTTAAGTTTTTTCCCCCAGAATGTATGGCACCAGTCTGATGCCTGCTGGACTGCACTCAGCCTTGCGGAAAACAGAAGCTGCAATCGCATAGGAAATTCTCCTGAGGGGCAGACTGGGAGGGTGATGTGGAATGCGTTGGAGGAACATCCAGTCGAAAGAATGTTACCAGTGGTAAGTAACTTGTTCTTCGAATGGATTGTGTCCTCCAACGCATTCCACATCTTTGACAGACTCCCAAAGCAATACCAGTAAATGGGGGAGGGAAAAGAATTTAGAGTACCCAATCAGATTGCAGAATAAAGAACCGCCTTCCCAAAGGCCATATCCTGATCATGGATTATATCCAGGGAATAATGTTTTACAAAGGTGTGGAGGGAAGCCCATGTAGCGGTGTCACAAATATTCCCAATAGGAACACCCCGCAGGAGGGCGGTGGAAGTAGCCACGCCCCTAGTGGAATGAGTTCTCAACCCATCAGGAGGGTCCTTACCCGCCAATAGATAGCATTCTGTAATGGTGAGAATAATACACCTAGACAAGGTCCGTTTGTTAACAGCCTGACCCGATCGGTGTCCAGCATATCCTACAAAGAGTTGATCATCCACTCTGACCCTGGACATCCTAGAAATGTAAAAGCTCAGAGCTTTCCTAGGATCCAATCGATGGAGTCGCAGTCTTCCTTACCAGGAGGAGGAGGGTAGAAAGATGGAAGAACCACCTTTTGACTCAAATGGTATTCAGAAACTACCTTAGGAAGAAAGGAGGGACGTACTTGCAGTACAACCCTGTCCTTGTGAAACACAGTAAAGGGTGGCTTAGACAAAAGTGCCCGCAATTCACTCACTCTGCGAGCGGAAGTAACCACAACCAAGAACACAGTCTTGAAGGCCAATAATCTCAAAGGACAAGAGTGCAAAGGTTCAAACAGAGCACGGATGAGAAATTTCAAAACCAAATTTAAATCCCAAACCGGCACCTGGAAATGGGACGGTGGGAATACATTAGTCAGTCCTTTAAGAAACTGAGAAATCAAAGGAATCTTAACATAAGAACATTCTTCAGACGAGCGCTTAAAGATAGACTGCGCCGCCAGGTAACCTTTAACGGTACCTACTTGAAGGCCCCTGTGGGCCAAAGAAAGACAAAACCATAGGAATGGAGCACTGAAAAGGATCAAACATTGTGATCTCTGCACCAGTCACAGGGATTTTGTCGCAGGCCGCCTGGCCAAAAGCAATTCCTCAATCACTTCATCCAGGAGGTCCCAATCCTTATACCTCAACCTTTCAGATACCAAGCGTGGAAGTTGAGAGTCCTGACGACAGATTCAACCCCCCCCCCCCCCTGCTCGTGAAATAGAATGAGAGCGCAGATCCTCTCGGCGGGGAAGACGGTGTGGAGGGCTGATGGACATTTCCAGAAGGTTCGGGTACCACGCTCTCCTGGCCTAACCCGGAGCAATGGCCCAAACAGCAGTGGGAGTGACCAATCCACCACAAATGCATCTCCTAAGGCTTCCCTTGGAGGAAATTCCCTTGAGCAGAACCTCTCACACTTCCGGTTGACACTGGTGGCGAAGAGATCCACTTGCAGGGTTCCCCAAAGGGCAAAGATCTCCTGAAGGACTTCCTGAGCCAACTCCCACTCATGGGAGACTGCGCTCTGCCTGCTCAGAGAGTCCGCCACTGCATTGTCGTCTCTGTCCAGATGAACTGCCGAAATCGAAAGTTCCTGCTGGATGGCCCAGAACCAGAGCTGCATTGCCTCTCTGCACAACGGAAGTGAAACTACCACCCCACCCCCTTTTTTTTTGAGGTAATTGCATGGCCACTGTGTTGTCCATCATAATCAGGACACACTTCCCCCATACAGAGGGCAGAAACGCCTTCAGGGCTAGCCTGATGGCCCGCAGCTCTAACAAACTGATGTGGAGTCTGGACTCCGACGGAGAACAACGACCGATGGCGGTCAAGTCGTTGGCATGAACACCCCATCCTGCGAGGGAAGCATTAGTCACTACCGTCACCTCCAGCCACGGTTTCCAAAACTGTTCCCCCCCTCATCAGGTTCCCTTCATTGGCCCTCCAGAGAAGATCCTGGGAGAACGTGGAATCTGAACGGAATCAGACATCTTGCCGGAGAACACTGCATCTTGAGAGCCCACTGCAGGGATCTCGTCCGCAGCTGCGCCTCTGGCACCAGCAAAATGCAGGATGCCATGAGGCCGAGCAACCTTAAGAATTTGAAAGCCGGGAGACTTAGGGCATGTTGAAACTTGTCCATCTGCACAATGTGATGAGCCCAGAACTTTGGAGGCGAACACTTCCCCAAGGACATGTTGAGAACAGCCCAGATGTACTTTAGCTGTTGGGAAGGTGTCAGATGTGACTTCTTGAAATTCAGGGAGAAGCCCAGCCCATCCTGTGGAGGGTGCGGCAGGTGACACCGAAATGATCCAACGCCAGCTCGGGAGAGCGCGCTCGGATCAGCCAGTCGTCCAGGTAGGGGTAGACTTTAATCTCCCTCTCGCCTGAGGTACGCTGCCACCACCACCATTAGCTTGGTGAAGACCCTCGGGTGGAGGTCAATCCGAACGGCAGTACCCGAAACTGAAAGTGCAATTCGCCAGCCACAAACCTCAGGTACTTCCTGTGCAGGGGAAGGATCGGCACATGAAAGTAAGCATCCTTGAGGTCCTTAGACACTAACCAATCCTGAAGCTGAAGGGCCTGGAGGACTTGAAAAAGAGTGACCATCTTGAACTTTTCCTTCCTGAGAAGTTTTTTCAAACAACTCAAGTCCATGATGGGTCTCAATCCCCCCCCTGTCTTTCTCTGGGATGAAAAAATAAGGGGAATACCATCCCTTGTTCCACTCCACTAAAGCCACCAGCTCTAAAGCGCCTTTCTCCAGCAGGCTCAAAATTTCCTGCGCAAGGAGCGGATCCAGAAGCTTCAAAGAGTTTCTCCAGTGGATTGTCGTGAGGCCTCTGAAGGAAGGGAAGGCAGTAGCCATGGGGTATTTGTATCCAGAACCCACGCATCTGAAGTAATGGCACGCCATTCTTCGAGATGTTGAGACAGTCTGCCCACAACCGGCGAACCATGGGACATGACCTCACAACTGTTTGGAAGCGGCTGCGGCAGCGCCTGAAGGCAAAGAGGCAGCTGCCTGAGCGGCTCTGGCACCACGATTTCCCCGCCCACCACGGGTACTTTTTTGCTGGCCCCTTTGACTGGCAGCCCCTCTCGTTCTACCAAAGGAGGAGTAGTAACGAAAGGAACCTCTCCTCCACTGCTGTCCCCTGGGACGAAAAGGCAAAGTTTGACGCACCGCAGCACTCAAAGATTTTGCTGCAGCTTTTGAGGTCTGCAATCTCTCAAGGTTCTCGTCAGCCTTGCTGCCAAACAAATGTGCGCCATCAAAGGGCATGTTGAGAAGACGGGCCTGCACATCCCGAGCAAAACCCGACTTCCGCAACCACGTAAATTTGTGGATAACTGTGCTCGCAGCCATTGATCGGCTTACACTGTTGGCCGTATCCAAACCCGACTGAAGGGATTCACACATGGCATCCTTGCCGTCCTGCACGAGAGCAAGGAACAATCAGTTTCTTCCCCCTCAGGAATATGCTCAGCCGCCAAAGAAACAATTCCACAGAGTGTGTCGAAACCTTGCCAAGGCACACGTGGGGTTGGCCGATATCAGGGCCATGCTCCCAGCAGAAAATACCTTCCGGGCCCAACTGTCGAAGCGCTTGTCCCTATCTGGAGGGATGGTAGGGTACGCCGCCTGCCTCTAGGTACCACCAAACTCTCGGAGTGGGGTGAGTAGATAGATAGCTGGGGTCGCCAACGGAATGGCGGTATTTCTTGGTTAAGTTAAAGACTTATTAACAGCTAGAAGAGATTCCGGGGACTGCCAAGCAGCTGCCACCCAGCTGCCACCCTTTTCTGCAAGGTAAGAAAAAATGGCAAAACAGGGTCAGAGGACGGACCTTGATCCAAGATGTCTGTTATATCATCCTGCACAAAGTCTTCAGGAGGACTAGACCACCCCAGATACTCAGAGACTCGCGCCATGAGTCTCCTATAAGAAGACGCTGCATGAGCCCCAGGCTCAGGTCTACCAAACTCCACTTCCGGGGAAGTGTCCAGTCCACTTGCATCCTGGAGGGTCTGCCTCAACTCCTCCAACTGACTGTCACCAGAAAACAATTGGAGCATCATTAAGGTCACCAGGTTCCTCAACCTCAGACCTTTCCTCCTCTTCAAAAATATCATCCAGAGGGGGTTGAAACACATGTCTGGGGACAGAAGAGGGCATGGAGGCCAAAACCAGCCTCACTGACTTCGATGTAACCTTCCTTGGAGGATCCACGATGTCTGAATACTCAACGGAAATTTCAAGAAAAAATCTGCGAAAGCACCGATC
The DNA here is from genome assembly GCF_040938575.1 of Ambystoma mexicanum. Taxonomy (NCBI): domain Eukaryota; kingdom Metazoa; phylum Chordata; class Amphibia; order Caudata; family Ambystomatidae; genus Ambystoma; species Ambystoma mexicanum. The sequence continues at coordinate 386,359,711 of NC_090925.1, forward strand.
GCGTTGAAGGCTTTGACGTTGAGAGCGTTGACAACCTCGACGTCGTGATCGCTGAAGGCTTCGGCGTCACAGGTGCCGACGGCACCGTGGGCTGATACGATGGCAAGGCGTCGATGTCCGAATCGGACAGACATAGCACGAACGAGTCGACGCTGGCCCCAAGACATCAATAGATTGCTGCAGTCTCATTGGGGACGAGGACCGAGACCTAGAGACACGTCTCTTGCGACCGTTCGCTACCTTGTCCGTATGGGACCTCGACGGCTCCAGATTAGTGTCGCAAGCCCGAAGGCATGCGAGCCACAGAACGAGACCGACCCTGGCCGGCTTCATCAGAAGGCGCGACCAGACCAGTGTCTTGCGATTGAAAAATCACCATCATGGATTTCTTAAACGCGGCCCAATCCTCCAGAGTCAAAGACTTCGTAGGGCACAAAACTTTACTCGAGGCCCCATCCTCCAGGGAGGACGGGGAAGGCAATTGGTGACAGCGCTTCCTTGAGTGCCGGGACGAGGAAGACAAGTGGCGGGAACCACTCTGGGACCAAGATCCCCAGGAATCCTTCCGACACAGTCTCCCCTCGAGGAGTCTGTGGAAACCCCCTTGGACTTGGAAGTCCGGGACTTAACGGGCTAAGAGCCCCCTACCTACCTGGAACTTTCCCTTCCGCTCCCACAAGGCCTTGGCAGTCAGCGACTAGCATTTCGAGCAGTCGTCTGTGTCGTGCTGCTCGCCCAGACACCACAAACAAATGCAGTGGGGGGCAGTGAGCGACATCTTCGACTTGCAGTCCCGGCAGGTCTTCAAGCCAGACCGCAGAGTCCGGAGGCGTTGAAGAGAAAGACATCTTCTATGAAGAAAACACACGAGGCGCACCGAGTCTCCCGAAGTTAATACATTCGCAGAAAAAAACGGGACTGAGGCTGCGGGCGCCATGCGTCCTATTTATAACATCCTGTGATGTCGCCTCGACAGAGGCCTTCGAAGGACATGGACCCGACGCAAGACGCCCTCTGCCGAAAAAGTTTCCAAAGTGCACAGCTGTGGACATTATATGTCAAAGATGTGGAATGCGTTGGAGGACACAATCCATTCTCAAAACGAGCCCTAGAACCATAAGAACTGGAACTGGATTCAGCAGGGAAAAGCAATGAGCAGGTCCGCAATCATCATCAAACTCACTTCATCACACATTGTTTTGAGAAGTTCGTGGTGAATGACCAAAAGCAATGAGCACAGCAGAATTAAAAAAAGAGTGGAAATCAAAATTACTCATCCACATAGAATGTCATTCAGATAAGGAGACACAATTATCCGGATGCTCCTTGAAGCATAGTGTACTAGTTCAATTTGTACTTGTGTGAAGTCCAAGCTCAGGTGGGTTTGACTGACTTGAAGACAACTGGCTCCGTTTTCATTACGACCTATGAATAACATGATGCATCCATTGCTCGACCTTTTAGCTGCAGGTGTCCTCCCTTGCCAATTTAGTAATGCCATACAGGGGGGCGGGGGGATTCCAAAAATGTGGCATCATTGACATTCAGTGAACACTTGTGGCCGTAACCCATAGTTTGCTTTTAAAAGTAAAAGTCTCAGACAGAAATTAGTACAGGAATTGAGGGCTGATAGATAATGAGCAGAGCACCTTCAACAATCCCATCCGTGTGAAATATTCCACAAATCAGAGGACATGTACAAAATGGGGATGTACGTTTTGCCAATTCTCGAAATGGTTGACTAATTTTAGTCCTGGGGGATGGACATGGAATTATGCACCAATACCACATACCAGAGATGTTTTATTTAATTAAATGCCCCTGTATAAGGTTTTTGTGGGGGAAAAAAAAATCACGAATGGTGAATATTCAAGTAAATGTGCACCGTTCCAAAATTCTAATAGGGAATTTAAACACACCTTTAGTTTCTCACTATTTAAACCAAAGACATGAAGTGGATGCTCTATTTTGGTTTGTCGTGGGGAAAGTGACATATGATACCATGGATGATATAACAAAATAAACTATCATATAAAGAACAAATGTGAATGGATGCTCAAATTGTTTGAACAATGTTTGAATCAGTTGGACTAATGGGATTCCTTCAAATAAATACTTGATTTTTATGCAAGTGTTGTGATGTTCCATCTGTGAATACTTGTACATCAATTGCATTTCCAATTCATGTTTCTCGATATAAAAAACTCTTCATGATATGTAACTGATATCTATTAGAAATGTGAATTATATTCAGTGAGAATGAGCCAATCTCAACAGAGACTTGGTTGAAGAAAAATACATTAGTAAACTGTAGCTGTATAGTAGGCAAATACTTGCAATATGTTCGTCAGTAACAGTCCATTCGTAAAGGTTAGTTGTAACCGACAGCAAGGTTTCATACATGCAAATGTATGTACTTAACCGGATGTTAGAGTGATGAAGTTGCTACATTGATTAGTTCATCGATGTATATTATATTCAATCATTTTTGTGTTTCAAGAACCGTTGCTTTAATTATCTTATATACCGTATTATTTAGGCCAGTGTGGCTCATGAAAACATTAAATTGTCTAAAATACAATGGTGTTGGAACATCACCTTTTGGATTATATTCTTCATGTTTTGGTTGGTTCGTTCCTAAATTCTGGTGATTTTTATGATCTATAGTTCTAAAATCGTGCATGTGTTTTTGCCAGGAAGACTTGTTATGGCAGCCAGCAACACAGCTTATTCATTCATAAAGTCCGTCCGTTTTTGATGGCAGTGTTTACAAACTACTTAAATGCGTGTATTGTTCTCTATGGTAAAGGGAGGCCACAGTCATTTTTAGAAGTCTACAGTTTTAATATAATTTATCATACGGTCTCAAGTGGCGTGCCAGCAATTATTCCGTCTGCTGTCACGTGTGGAAAATTAGGAAATTATGACAACGGCTGAGGCGATTGCTGATCGACTGAGTTGGACTCCTCAAAATACATGCCATTTTTAAGTAAGACAACGTTTATCAGATACACTACAATACCATCGTTCAGAAATGGCTAGTATAAGAGGCCAGGCATGATATTTTCATAAAAAATATTTAAAGCTATTTTTTCAGCTTCAGGCTACAAGGCAATTAAATTGAACATAGAAAGTATTTCACTGTTTGGGTGGATATGGTGGTGGTCACTTTGGGATTACGGCATTCCAAGTAACAATTGTATCCCCCTCCGACCCCCTTACATGCATGAGAATGTTATAATCCGGATCATTGTTTCAATACAGCGTTTTGTAAGGAAAATAACGCTGCAGTTGTCTGGATTTTCAAACACTGAAATAATGTTGGTTTATATAGACCATCCATATTCAAGCAGTTACGTCGAAACTGGCTGGTGGCATTTTGAAATCAGTTGGAGAAAAATACCCAAAGTTATGAGAGAGAAATCAATTGGGTGAAACGTGTAAAGAAGCACTTTCAGTTTGAAGGAGTTGGGTGAACAAAGGACTCTATATGGTTGAATTGTTTATTGAATAGTGTAACACAGAGGGATTGATTAGGATTGTATAAAGACTATTTGGCGGAATTAAATTGTATATGTATTTAATGGTTTTTGTGATTTACCCCCATTATAGGTTTGTGTCAATTGTTCGGGTATTCAGTGAGAAGTTATGTTGGTTGTTTGAAAATGGATTAGATATTGCTGCATTCATACTGTTTGTAGAATGTATTACTGAGTAAAAATATAGTATTTGAGAAGGTTTTGATTAACCGATGGGTCCATTTTAAAACCTTGTGCATCGCCCATCATTCTTACTACGGAGGTGGGCCATCAACGCTCAGAAGCAAATCTCCACACTACACTCCTTCTACAACACTTAGGTCCAGCAATGCTGCACTAGTACTAGTCCCCAAGTTCAACAGGAAAACCGCAAGGAGGATCCTCTTTCGGTTTCGTGGAACCTTTCCACCTGGAAATGAACCACTTGACCTTCGGGAAACGGATAAAGACTTGGTTATCATCATCTGTGGGAAACCAATTTGATTCATGGAACCTCTGTTGCATGACATTGGTTTGCACCTTTACTCAGGGAAATCAACCAAGAAGCAACACCACTCTCACCCCCCCTAATCCCTCTCCGCCCCTTCATCCTTCAACTGACTCACTACTAAAATCTTGCATCCTTACACCCCTCCATACTTCGTCAGACGACCACCAGGTCTAATGTACTTAACAGACCCTATCCACCTACTATCAACAACCATGCTGTCAATTTTTGCACTCCACAACCCAAGCCTATATGGCTAACCTGCCTGGTCAGTACCACCACAAGCCTAGAGATTTTCAAATTGGCACAAAGGTAATGGGTACTTCCAACCCTCATTCATCAAAATCAAAGGATTCTGCATCTGCCTTCCTACGTTCCGACTATCAGACTAAAACATCGTACCCTCCTTTCTTACAGAGCCATGCACAGCAAGGCCAACATTATTTGCAGAAGGGCGCTATATAAGACCACTTTACATTTCATTACATAATACAGGGAACACTATGCACATTTGCTAGTTTGAAATGCAGCTATAAGCTTCATCAGTCTCTGGCTGAAAGGGCCTGCTAAATGACGACAATCCTGAAACTTTCTAGGCAGCTTTACCCTAGTTAATATTGCAAGGTAAGGTCTTCATTGATAGAAGCACACTGAAACTATTTCAAATAGGTAGATTACACCGCGCAGCAATTTGAAGTTGGATTTACTCATGTCATCAACTCATTTGATGACGAACTTATTTCATGGAAAGTAGTTCATGGCAAAAAGAATTGCTCTGGCAGACATGCATCCACAGATGGGGTTGCCGTTTGAAGCCTTTAAATCACACTGCACAGATCACCTGATCGGGTGAACTTTGTACACCTGCGGGTGTCCCTGGGAGCCCTACCGTTACCTTCCTTTTAAGTAGTCAGCTTCTCAGGGGCCTTGCTTGAACAGCTCATCATCAGTGTTAAGTTTCAAAAGGTATGCAGTTACATGAACCGTTTAGGAGGGCTTTATTCAACTTAGGTACATTTCAGATTTAGCTCAAGTCCCTTAAGCACATTTAGGACAAGGACTACCAGACGGCCACCTGACTCGCTCTGCTCAGCCACCACCTGATATGCATTCCAAAGCTCAACATTCATTCAAAGCACTCATACAAAATTGCAATATTTTCTGAGCCGATAGGCACTCATTCTCCAACATTCAATCTTCCATTTACTGTAGCTGGCAGAACATGCAGACAGGGTACAGCCGAAAAATAGTGGACTGAAAGTAACTTCCAGCACTGCGACAACCACGTTTCACTGTAAACAACTCAGTTCTGAGAGCACTACTCCAAACAAGGCAGCTACCCTAACTTTCCAATAAGCTTATCCTCAAATACTGAACCCAAACCACCAAATCATCTACCGAAAGCATCCCACTTCAGAAGTCAACACTGATCAGAAGGAGCAATTGTTGATACGAAACGATGACAAATGCAGTAAGGTCCAGATTGTGCACAATCAAATAATGGGTGAACACTTGTACTAGTGCCCACAATAAAAGGGCAGGTAAAACGTTACAATGGTAAGCCCCAAAGTAAATGCAAGTAACTTTATATTTTCAGACACTAGTTTGCAGGTAGTCAGTGTCCTAAAGGAAGATGCAAATGAAAGTCAGTTGAAACAGGTAGACAAGTGAACCAAGAGAAAAAAAGTTAATCTCTCCTGGTTGAACAAGCAATATTATTTCTAAAGTGTGGTCTTTTATAAAAGCAGGGAAAAAAGACTGAGAAAAAACTCCTTAAATAAAGCTTTATCAGATGGAGTTGGGGGTAGTTGCCATTTCAATTGTTTTGCGGGAAGGTAAAAGATATAGAAGAAAAATTAAATCTTGCTTATATTGATAGCCTCGGGTTATCCAAATGTGAATACAATTACAATGGGTACACATTTATTCAACTAGTTCTACTATGAGACCGCCCTATAACTCAATTTTTCATAGCTGTATCTGAAATTTCAACAGAGGCTTCAGAATAGGTGACACCAGCGTCAATTAGTAAGAACTGGGTTGATACAAGAGTTAAAGTTAGATGTGATTTCGTTACCTATTATCACTCAAGCTCTTCATCTGTGTTCACATGCACTTTTTTGGTATTAACGTCAACAATGCTCACACCTTTCCTCACGTAACAGCGCCCTACAAACAATCCTCGCTCCACGAATAACCTCCTCAGAGTGTTCAAAGAGAAACATAAACCAAAGTCCTCAGAAGACAATCCCTCCCAAACTCCCAGAAACAAACAGAATAACCAGGTTACTCACCGTAGAGACCGCCTTACTCCTAGTCCATCGTCCCCTTTCCTCCATACTTATGGACATCTCTCCGTCCTGTGGGACGGGACCAGAGCACTTTGTAAAAATCATCCACATTTTTCCAAAAATGTGTCCTTCCTCTCTTTCTTGCGCGGGGCCCGGCACAGGCCGTAACCCCGCCCTCCTTGGCTCCGCCCCGCGCATCGCCCACCAGTCCTTTTCTATCGCCAGGTCAGAGACCATTAGCAATAACAGAGGAACCTTATTAGAGGGGACGGCGGGCGGGCGTATGGAGGAAAGGGGACTATGGACTGGGAGTAAGGTAGTCACTACGGTGAGTAACCTGGTAATACTCCTACGTCCCGTTCCCTTTCCTCCATACTTGTGGGAGATTCCAAAGCACTCCTTACAGGAACTACGGGTGGATGGAAATACCCCTTACTGAAACAGGTTCTTCAGCACAGCCTGACACACCTGAGCGTCAGCTCTTCATGTCGAGACAATAATGCTTACAGAAAGCAGATGGGGAGGCCCAAGTAGCTGCCCTAGCGATGGACTCCCAGGGAACATATTTCTGAAAGGCAACCGCAGCTGCCTTACCCCACACCAGGTGTGCATGAATACCCTTAGGAGGTTTCAGCCCTGGGACGGTGAAAGACTCTGTGATGCAGGCAGCAATCCACCGAGAAATAGTTGCCTTACACGCATGCTGGCCCTGAGGGTTACCAAAGGTCACAAAAAGTTGAGAAGAACTCCTAAGCTCGGAAGTCCTGTCGAGGTAGAACTTAAGAGCTCTTCCGACATCAGGACAGTGCAGAACCCTCCCAGCTTCAGAGGCAGGGTTCGGAAAAAAGACCGGTAAGGAGATCGACTGATTCAAATGGAATTCGGTCACCACCTTCGGTAGAAAGGCCGGGTTTGTCCGTGGGACTACCTCGTCCTTGTGAAAGACCAAGAAAGGATGCTCCACTGACAAGGAATGGAGCTCACTCACTCTCCTTGCTGACGTAACAGCGACCAGAAAGGACACTTTCCAGGATAAGTACTTGAGGTCCACCTTGGCCATTGGTTCAAAAGGTTTATGGCACAGCGCCGTCAGGACTACATTCAGGTCACATGGCGGGTGCGGATTATGAACCTGAGGGTAGAGGCGTGTCAAGCCTGCAAAATGCCTCTTCACCACTGGATTAGTCAGAGAATAAGAACACTGGTCTGTAGAAAGATAAGCGGAAACCGCTGAGAGGTAAGTCCTGCAAGACAGAACATGAACCCCTGACTAGGGAGGACACGAAGGACAACACTGTGTCAATCTTGGCCACCCTCGGATCAAACTTCTTCTCCAAACACCAATGACAGAACCTGAGCCATTTACTCCTGTATTGAGATCTGGTCGAGGGTTTCCTGGCTGCCTGAATAATACGCATGTAATCCGTAGACAAATTCAGATGCTCTAAAGACTTGAACTCCGGCACCATGCCGCCAAGCTGAGCGATTGTGGGGAGGGGTGCCACATCTGCTGTTCCCCTTGGTGAAGAAGATCGGGCGTTACTGGTAACCTGATCGGCGGATACACCGACAGGTGTTGAAGTTCTGAGAACCAAAACCTGGCCGGCCACCACGGGGCTATGAGTAAAAGGGAACAGTTCAGAGTTCTTCAACTTCAAAATTGCACGGTGAACTAGAGGCAGAGGCAGGAAGGCGCAAGCTCTCATGTTGTGCCATAGAATCTCGAGAGCATCCACCAGAGAAGAGGCTCACCGCCCCCCTCTGGAGGCATACTGAGGAAGCTTCTTGTTTACCGCCGTAGTGAAGAGGTCCACCTCCGGTGTGCCCCAACGCGAGAAAATCCATGAGAGGACCTCTGCCTTCAATTCCCACTCGTAGCTGACCACTGTCCGGCGGCTGAGGACATCGCTGTGACATTCAGCTGGCCCGGGATGTGCACTGCAAGCAGCCAGACACCATGAAGCACGGCCCACTCCCATATCTGGATGGACAGGTCCACGAGGGGGTGGGGGAGACTTTGTTCCCCCTTGCTTGTTGATGTAATACATTGACACTACATTGTCCGTGCGTATGTGGACCACCTTGTTGACAATGAGCGGTCTGAACGCCCTGAGCGCTAGGAAGATCGCCAGGAGCTCCAAATGATTTATGTGCAGGAGCTTGTCCTGAGGCGACCAGAGGTCCGGGACCTGAAGAAGATCTAACGTCGCAACCCACCCCAGAAGGGAGGAGTCCGTCATGATGGTCACAGCGGGGGCTAGGTCCTGAAACCCCCGCACCCACCAACAGGTTGCTGAGAGACGACCACCACTCCAGGTCCACTCTCATGGAATCCGGAATCGCTATCCGTTTGGAATCCTGGTCCAGAGCCTGACGCCAGGAACTGGGTCCGTCTCATCTTGAGACGAGCAAGAGGCAGAGCCAGTACACACGAGGCCATGAGGCCCAGAAGCCTCTGGAAAGACCAGGCCGACATGCTCTCCGACTGCGCAAACATCTGACACGTGGCTAACAGATCCGCCATTCTGTCCCCGGTCAGATGCACTCTGCAGTCGATCGTGTTCCAACGAAAACCCAGGAAAATCAGGTCCTGTGAGACTGTCATGGAGGATTTCCGCCAGTTCACCGACAGCCCCAGATGGAACAGGAGCTGAAGGAGAGACTGGAGGTTGCCCGCTGCTGCCAGCGGACAACGGCTGCGTAAGAACCAGTCAACCAAATATGGATACACATGGATACCCTGGAGACGAAGATAGGCCGCAATCACCGACATCATCTTCGTGAAGACACGCGGCGCCGAGCAGGAGGCCAAAAGGAAGCACCCGGAACTGGAAGTGCTCCTCTCCCAAAGCGAAGCGGAGCTATCTCCTGTGTGGGTTCCAAATCAGGATATGCATGTACGCGTCCTGAAGATCCACAACGCTGAGCCAATCGCCCATCTGCAAAGAGGAGCGTATCTGGCTGGGCGTAATCATCTTGAATTTCTCTTGGGGTAGGAAAAGATTGAACTGGGAAAGGTCTAGGATGGTGCGCAGGCCAGCCTGGTTGGGGCACTGTAAACAGCCGGGAGTAGAAGCCCTCCCCTCGCTCCCCAAGGGGAACGGGTTCCACAGCTCTGAGGTCCAGAAGTTTCTGAACTTCTGCCTTGAGGGAGGGCGAGCCCGACAGCTGAAAAGGAGGGTTGAGGGGTGGGGTAGGGGATAGAGGTAAGCGGAAACCCGCCCGAGCGACTGACGAGACCCATCTGTCTTCTGTGATGGTCTGCCACGCCTCCCAATGAGACGCAATGCGTCCTCCCACTGGGGTCTCGTGCGAGCGCGGAAAACCCTCATTTGGCAGGTTGATCGCTGGCGGTACCACCTGAACCTGATGAGGATGCTGAGGAGCGGGAGAAAAACCGTGTCTGCTGTTGCCTACGGCGGTTATTCCTTGCAGGCGTATCCACTCTGCGGGATTTGCGGTCGAGGAAGCCCCTAAAACCAGAGGAAGGTCGACTTTGTGACAATGGTCTCTGGGATTTGAAAGGAGCCTTAATCAGGACAGACAATGGCATAGCCGTCTGAGTGCTATCCTTCGTCTTGGTGAGCTCTACATCAGTTGTAGAATGAAAAAGCTCCTTACCATCAAACAGAAGGTCCAACACCTTGTCTTGCACTTCCTTTGAAAATTTAGTGGCATGCAGCCACGCCAGCCGTGAGGTATCAACCCCCAGCATAAGGTCCCGAGCCGTGGTGTCTACGTGATGAGCCGCAGCCTCCAGGAGATCCTGGGCCAAGACCCTGGCGTTGGATAGGCCTCCTTTGAAGTCTTCCAGCTTCTCGACCAGGATATACTCCTCAAACTCCGACAGACCTTTCCACATCCGCATGTTAGCTCCCGCTAATATCAATTCAGCGTTGGCTTGCCTGAGCTGCAAGGCCGAGATGGCAAAGATTTTCCTCCCTAGGGAGTCTAGGAGCTTGTCCTCCTTTCCCAGGACCTGAGTAGCCGTCGTAGAAGAGGATGCTGCAGGCCTGGATTGCAATGTGGCCGCAGCCACCACTGTGGAGGAGGGAGGCGGACAAGACGACAGGGCCACCTCTTCCAAAGAATGTAGCCTGTATCTCGAGTCAATCTTCTTATTGACAAAAAGTCCAGAGTGTGGATTTTCCCAGACTCTTCGGACCTCGGCCAGAACGTCCTTCTGCAAGAACAGGCCGGTACGCTCCAAGGGAGATAGGGTGAACGCCCCAGAAAGCACGCCCTCCTGCGGAGCGGGTGCTTCGGGCACCGGAACATCTAAGAAACTCATGTCCAGTACCCGGTCATGAAAAGCTCTAATAGAGCGGGGGAGGTCCTTGTTGTTCTGATCGCCTTGAGGGTCATCTGACAGGTCAGGATCCTGCTGAGCCGTGTCAGGCGCTGCCTTGTCCACCAGGGTCAATGGAGGCAAAAGCGGAAGAGCCGGCACCACAGGCAAGGGAGGAGCCGGCGGAACTACCGGAGGAACGGTTGGAGCTGGAGGCACAGGTGGACATATCTCCTTGAAAAGCCCTTTGAAATATTCCCTCATGGGGTCCGTGCGCATAAACGCTTGAAATTTACCGAAAAAGGCATCCTCCGGGGACTGTTTCGGAACCTGAGGAGGTCTCTCATGAGGTGGACAAATCCAGGGACGTAACGGGTAAGGGTGCCACACCGGGCCCTCCACCGATGTATCAACATAAATCAAAGGTGCCGACCCTGCGGGCAACGAAAAATTGTGCGGAAGAGGCATCCGGGCGTTCCAATCAAACTGGCCTATAAGGATGCGCACAAGGGACTTCATGTTCACCCAAGGGACCAAACCCTACACCTGAGGCCGATGGCGTAGTTGTAGGGGTAGCACCTAAAATGGCTGCCGCGGTTGTGGCGGAAAGTGGAGCCATTTTGTCCTCATCTGAGGGGAACTGCGGCACGTGAGGAAGTGAGGCAGGGGTCCCCGTCGATGGATCAGGGGTCTTAATCTTAGCCTTAACATAAGGAACCTTGGCAGAGCCGGTACTATGAGGCCTGGAATGTTTTTGTGACATACCAACCGGCAACTGAGCCTTCGAAGGCAGGACCTTGGCACTGCCGGTAAAAGAAGAACTTTGCTTCTTTGCTCCCTCAACAGGTCTGGTGTCACCACAAGAGCGGGAACGGTAAGCAACAGCTTTCACCGACAAGGCCTTGTCCGGCCTCTCAGAACTGTTGGTAGCTTTAGCCTCTGAATGAGGGACCTCAGACCCAGGCCCGGTAACAGCCTTATCTGCGCGGGCCTCGAACATCCGTTTGGTAACAACAAGCCCAGCAAGGCCTCGGGCGCACCCCGGTCCTATTTTTGAGGGAAGCCAACAGAGGCCTCAGAGCGAGCACCGGTACCCCACGACTCAGTAGAACTTGGTCTACAAACTGCCCCCCAAGGAGGGGCCTCGGAGCGTACTCTGGTAATCACAGGCCCCTTACAAAGACCCTCGGAGAAAACTCTGGTAGTATTATTAGAAAAATAAATTTTAAAAAAAAAACATTAATTGAGGAAAGAGGATTGCAATGGTGATCAGCCAAAAAATACATGGGTAAAGCCTGAATTGCATAAATTAAACAGGCTTTTTTTCCGCATTTTATGCATTTTATGGATTTCTACCCAACCTTTGACTTATTTTCAATTCAATTCATTGCGCAATTATTTCCAATAGCACAAGATTTGCAGATTAACCAAGATTAAGGTACTTCTATGCAATTCGGGCTTTACTCATGTATATTTTGGCTGATCACCATTGCAATCCTCTTTCCTCAATTAATTTTTTTTATTTTTTTTTTTTACTTATTTTTCCATTTCACTTTATTAACCTGATATCCTTTGACAAACAATGCCGCACTCCATTGGTAATATGCCTTTTACCTTATGTTTAATTCAAATTTATTTTCTGGTAACTTTTTATTCAATTGCCATGGGATTCTGGTTGTTATGATTTTAATCTGGTTGGTACACCCTACCTGCTCTATGCGTTTCGGGTCTGGGTTTTTGTTCTACCTTTATTATTGATTTTTGTTTTGACAATTGGTTTTGTGTAACAATTATTTTTCAAAATCATGTCCAAGCAGCCTCAGTAGAAGAGCATGAAGCTCGAAACACGTGTCAGGCTGCAACGTTGTTGATTAAAATAACTTAATATTATCAGCAAATTGTGCTTTCTATTTGATATTGTGTGCGCAGTGTGAGAGCAAACCCAGTCTTCCCAGAACTAAATCAACACTACTTGATATGGGACATCCTAAAAACAAAAACTACTCATCCTGCTGGACATTTCCACCACTATAGACATCATCAGATCCTACTAAAAAGATGAGGACAATGCAGTAAAACGAATAACCCTGAGCTGGATCACCGCTTTCCTGACCTAGAGGACTAAAACACTCACAACCCCATTCACGTCACATCCATGCAAGTTTACATGAAGTGTATCCAAGAATCTGATTTCCTCCTGCAACTCTTCACCATCTACATGATCCCAGTAATGAAAGTTATTAACCACCTGGTCTCACAATTATGCAAAACCACATGCAAATAATGTACAAGCTTGCTATTGACCCTGCAATGAACACACCCGACCGCAGCGCTTGCTCTGCACTCCTGGAATCTTGGACGACCACGGTAAAATCCAACCCAAACAGAGCTCATGATCAAATCCATGTCTGGATGGAATAGGCCCCTGCGCCCTACCAAGGACAACTGTCCGAAACCTCAACCATAGCCACTGTCCTTGCACTAGAACCCAGGATTAATCTATCATAAGGAGATGTTTCAGCAATCTCTGTATCATTAGCCCAATCATGTCCTACATGAATTTCACAAATGGGAACATGGCAGTAATCACACTTGTACCGTTAACATTTGACTACTCCAACAGTCTCTACCTTGGAATCCGGGAATATCTACTCAACAGACCTCACAGTCCAAGAAAATGCAGCCAGACTGCAGGGGAGGCTGAAAGATACAAACATACCCCCATCCCTCCATACACAGCCATTGGCTACCAAACAAATAGTGAATTTACTTAAATACTCTATTCACTGCCCACCATGCCCTTCTGTAGCAGTGGCCCTGAATCCATCACAAATGAATTCACGCACAAGCAAACATCAAGACACGTTCTATTCAGCAAACAATGGCAAGGTTCAACAAGAAATGTAATTGCAGTAGTGCTTCCTTCTGCAACTCCCTTCACAAACACGTCTGCATGGTAGATGAACATCTGACTGTCAGAAAACAAGTAAACACCTGGCCATTCAAGTAGCACCAACATGCAACCAGCACTAAAACTGATTCAACTTAAGTGAACACAATACAAGCACCGAAAACTCAACCAACCTCAACCAGACCTATACATACAAAAATATGGAACACATGGAAGGTGTCTCACTCCCCCCACCCCCCCGCCCCATTTCATAAAACTGCATGCTTACACCAGGCACCTACATGCAATTCCTGGACAAAAGACTACTGGGTAACTGATTAATTTGGGCCAGACTTCATAACAGTGAAATCTACCAACTACCTGGATGGCACTGAATGCTTATACCTACTAGATTGTCCTTGGATGTCTACCCCACACTTCTTCCCAACTTCCCTCAAATCACCTTCCACTTTATACTGCATATGCAAATTGCCCCATATTGGCCACCCTTATACGCATCAGTTAATACAACATTATTTGAGCCAAGGCTAAACTCACAGTTTAAGCTCTAAAATACACCCGATCCACATCAGCAACTAATACAGACAAAGAGTACTTAAATTTACTAGCCCACCCTCTGGATAAACATATTCCCTTGTGCCATCATCAAATGCATAGAACCAGACCAGAGTGCAAGATTCCTATACTTCCAACCTGCATGCATGAACACAGGCTTTGTATCGTCTCTCTCGCAAACCACTTCCCTCTTTTTTTCACAGGGCATGTGAAGCAAAGCCACCAAAGATGGCAGAAAGGCGCTAAGCAAAACCATTTTACATTATTGTTGTGCACGTTTACTGGTAAATGAAACACTCAATTTTAAGTGATGCAGTTCCCAACTTGTGGGAGCCCTGTACCCACAAAAAACGACATTTCTGAGCAGTAGATACCCTGGAGAATCCTTGATTATCAGGGAATGGGCATTAATTGTGTTCCTCTTTAAGGTGTTCCTCTTCTCTTGGTGTTGGATTTGGGAAATAACACTCAAACACCAAATATCAACGAACATCTTGTAGAATCTGCAGAAAATAATCATCACAAAGCATAATGGCTGCTTTGTGGAGGAAAATGTCATTTCCATTGGGTCTACAGGTAAACATTACACGAAGCATGTGTTAAGATTCCCTGCAGAGGGCCAGCAGTCTGGAAAATACAAAGCAAGCAATTGTTTGAGGCAGTAATCTGGTTCATTTCCAAAAGCAATGCTCCACAATTAGAAGCTTGACTTATCTGCAAAGCACAAAACAGTTTGAGGTGCTAATAATCACTGCCGTTTTGTTTGCATAAGTTTCTTCTATGTCTGCCACCTTCTAGGGTCAGTGCCTTTACTAAATTCTTATTGATGTGGAAAAAAGGAATCGTACAAAAATGTCAACCTGGGAACTGCGACGGCCGAAAATGCCGACTTTTTCTTTTTAACACCTCCCTTACACCATATATATGTGGGGGTGTTAAGGAACAAGTTACTTACCTGTAACTGTTGTTCTCCAGCATGGGTCTGGCATGGATTCACATGCTCATGAATAAAGAATACATAGCAGTACACACATGCACAACCACGGGAGGTGGCAAAGGCTCAACATTAAGCATTACATCAAACTCAACATTAAGCAAATCTTACCTCCTCACAAGGCTCACCTTAGGCGAACCACTGCTTGGCCGACCCTGGACTCCTCCCTGGAATCCCGATCGACGCAGTAGAATTTCGTGAATGTGTGCGTCGACCTCCACGTAGCAGCCGTGCAGATGTCCAGCAAGGGCACACCAGATAGGAACGCCGTGGTAGCTGCGATCGTTCTGGTGGAATGGGCTCTCGGACGGCCAGGCAGCGGTCGGTTTTCCAACCGATGACAGTACATGATACAGCCGGAGAGCCATCTGGAAATGGAAGCCTTCGAGAGAGCCTTCTCCTGACTGACAGGTCCAAAGTCTAAAAGAGTTGTGACGTCTTCCGAAAACACTTTGTGCGGTCCACGTAGAACTTCAGCGCTCTAGCCACATCCAGCGAGTGCAAAGTCCTTTCTGCCAGCGACGAAGGCGACGGGAAGAAAACAGGCAACACCAAGAGTTCGTTGAGGTGGAAGTCCGCCGGCACCTTGGGCATGAAGGAGGGGTGCGTCCTGAGCACTACCCTCGTGTCGTGAAAAGTCAAGTACGGGGCCTTGCAGAAAAGGGCCTGGATCTCTCCCGCCCGTCGTGCAGAGGTGATGGCCACAAGAAACGCTGTTTTCCACGACAAGAACTTCAACGGAGCCGAGTGCAGAGGCTCGAACGGAGGTCCCATGAGCTTGGTCAGCACCACGTTGAGCTCCCACGCCGGGGCCGGAGCCTTCACCGGCGGGAACGATCTGAACAGTCCCTTCATGAACTCTTTCACCAGACGATGAGACCACAAAGACGTCCGCCCCGTGGTTCTGGTGTATCGGGAGATCGCAGCAAGATGAATCTTGATGGACGCGTGCGCCAGTCCAGCCTTGGCCAACGTCAGTAGGTACGGCAGTACTTGGGGAGCCGTAATCCGTAGAGGGTTAATCTTCTGTGCGTGGCACCAGACAGAGAACCTCTTCCATTTGTGTCCGTAGCATTTAAGAGTTGAGGACGCCCTGGCCTTTGCAAGAACCTCTCTGCAGTCGGCCGGTATGTCGTATCCTCCAAACTCTAACGCTGCAGGAGCCAGGCCTGCAAGTTCAGGGACTTCGGGTCGTGATGGAGGATGGTGCCTCCTTCCCTGGAAAGAAGATCCGCGTCCACTGGCAGCTTGATTGACGGGGACGCTGACAGGTCTAGAAGGTCCGGGAACCATATCTGCCTCGGCCACGCAGGTGCGACGAGGATCATCCTGCACCGTGACCTCTTGAGCTGGTTGATGAGCCGGATCAGCAATGGCAATGGAGGGAACGCGTATAGAAACAGGCCTTCGCAGGGGAACGAGAAAGCATCGCCCATGCTCCTCGGCTGGGGAAACCTGCTGGCGAACCTCCGGCACTTGGAGTTCGTCGCCGTCGCGAACAGATCGATCTGGGGAGTGCCCCACCGTCGGAAGAGGCGATCCACTGGATCCTGGCGTAGTTCCCACTCGTGGCACGAGCGCAGCTCCCTGCTGAGTGAGTCGGCGATGGTGTTTTTTATCCCTGCCAGATGAAACGGCACCAGAAACATCCCTTGGGCGACGACCCAATGCCACAGATCCTGCGCCTCCCAGGACAGGGCTGGGGACCTGGTTCCGCCCCGTTTCCTGATGCAGAACATGGTGGTGGTGTTGTCGGTGAAGATCCTCACCACCTTGCCCTTGAGGGATGGAAGGAAGGACCTGAGGGCCCAAAACATTGCACGGAGCTCCAGGACATTGATATGGAGGGACTTCTCCGTCGGGAGCCAAAGGCCTCTCGCGTGCAGATTTTCGGTGTGCGCTCCCCACCCTTCCAGGGAGGCATCCGTGGTCACCGTCTCCTGGTGGCCGGGGGTCTGGAAGTCCATGCCCGCCGTCAGAGGCGCGCGGGTGCCCCACCACCGGATCGCTCGTCGGAAACTCTTGTCGAGTGTGATCCTCTCCTCGAAGCTGCCCGTCGTCTGGATCCAGCGCGCGTCCAGGAACTCGTGCAACGGGCGCATCCGGAGCCTGCACAGGGGGATGAGGTAAATGCAAGACGACATCATTCCGAGGAGGGACTTGATGGACCTCACTCTGGCCGCGTCCGCAACCAGCATCCGCTGCACCTTGCCCAAAATGGCCCTTGTCCTTTCCTCCGACGGATAGGCCAGAAGCGACACTGTGTCGAGCTTCGCTCCCAGAAACAGTGCATCTTGCGCAGGCCCCAGGTGGGACTTGGCGTAGTTTATGGAGAATCCCAGGTCCGTGAGAAGTTGGACGGTCCTTGCCGTGTGCTCCACGGCGAGCTCCTTCGTCTTCGCTCGGATGAGCCAGTCGTCCAGGTAGGGGTAGACGTGGATCCCCTCTCGGCGCAGCTGCGCCGCCACCGGTGCGAGGCACTTGGTGAACACCCTGGGTGCCAACCTCAGTCCGAAGGGAAGGGCTCTGAACTGATAGTGACGCCCTTGGACCACGAACCTGAGAAACATTTGGTGCCCCTTTAGGATGGGAATATGGAAGTAGGCATCCTCCAAATCCAACGACGACAGGAAATGGCCCTCCTCCAGCTGACCCAGGACGTGTTGGAGGGTGACCATCCGGAACTTCTGTGCCTTGATGAATTTGTTCAGTCGTCGTAGGTCCAGGATGGGACGCCATCTTCCCGTCTTCTTCTTCACGAGGAAGTATCTTGAGTAAACTCCGGAGCCCCGAAGCCTCTTTGGGACGAGCTCGATGGCGCCCTTCCTGAGCATCGCCTTTACCTCCAAGAGAAGTTGAGGACTTGATGTTCTTTCCTGGCCACAGGGGGGACGCGCGGGCTCCTCTTTAGAAACTCGAGCGCGTGACCCTGGGCTAGGGCGTTCAGCACCCAACGGTCGGTGGAGATGGACTCCCACACGCTGACGAACCTCGCCAGCCGGCCTCCCACAGGGGTGCTTCGGTGGGGGCCCGACCCCACGGCCGGTTCAGTCCTGCTTCGACGAGGCTTTGCCGCCTTGACCTCCTTGGCGACGACGGCGGGGTCCGCCTGACTTGCCTCGTCCCCTGTACGCTTCCTGCGACGACGAACGGGCCGCTTGACGGTAGGTGGAAAATCCGCCACCGGAACCTTTGGACGCACCCTGTTTGCCTCCGCCGCTCCAAAAGGGCGGCCGCCGTTGCTGGAGAACCCCAAGAGCCCGGGCCGTCTCCGTGTCTGCCTTGATGGCTTGAAGGGAATCGTCCACTGTCTTCCCAAACAGGTTGTTTCCGTCGAACTGCATGTCCAAGACTCTGGTCTGCACGTCCTGACGGAAGTCGGTAGCCTTGAGCCATCCACGCCGCCTAAGGCACACGCCGTTGCCCAACTGGCGAAATCCAGTGTCAGCGATGTCCGTCGCAATCGTAATGGCGTGGTCCGACGCCACCTCTCCTTCCTGCACGATCTCTAGGGCATCGGCCCTCTTGTCGTCCGGTAGGAAGTCCAGCAGGGGGGCCAGTTTGTACCACAACTCCCTGTCGTAGTGGGCTACGATAGCCAAGGCGTTGGCCGCCTTAATCGTCGTCGCTGCAGACGAGATGACCCTGCGTCCCATCGTATCCAATTTCTTTCCCTCGCCGTCCAGCGGGGAGGTCGACGTAGAGGCCGCGCCCCCCCCCTGCTTTCTTCCTGGCTGCCGCAGAGACGACCGAGTCCGGGGTCGGCTGTGCCCGAAGGCACAAGGGGGCCGCGTCCGGGACCCGGTACGTCTTCTCGTACCGATCCCTTCTAGCCGGCGTCGTGGATGGGTTCTTGAGGAGGGCGAGGCCCTCATCCCAAATATCATCCAGTAGAGGAACGGAGAGGACCGTCTTCCTCTTGGCCTTGCGCCGTTGATAAAGGAAACCTTCCTTCTTCTCTTCCGGGCAGAGCTGGAAAAGCTTGGATGCCCTGGCGATCATGGAGTGAAACGATCCAATCTCGTCGGGCGGGGAAGCCCGGGTGGGAGGTGACGACGGCAGATCCTCGTCGTAAACCTTGTCGTCCGTACCAGTCGCGGCCCTGTCAGTCCCCTTATCATCCCCACGAGTCGTGGACGGGGAGGAGGGCTGAACAGGGCGCGATGGCTGAAAAGGAGGTGGAGGGTGAATCCTTCTTCTCTTAGGGGGAGGGCTCCCAGAAGGGCCTGGCTCCGGGTCCCCCGTCGGGAGCGGTTCCTCCGCTGGTGGTAACGGCAGTCTCGTCCTCATCTCCGAGCATAAGGACTGTATAGCCAACAAAATGGCCGCCGAGTTGTCTTGCGGCACTGGTTGAGGGGATTCCGACGGGCGGTCAGGGGCCGCGTCGGCACCCTCGACGTTATCGTCGTCTCCCACGTCGGGGTCCCTCCCAACGGGCTGGTGGTCTTCCACGCCAACGCCGTGGCTTAAGACTTCGATCAGCTCTTCCTCAGAGGTTGAGGCCGGATCCACGACGACCTCCTGCCCCCTCTTTTTCTTCTCCGTCGGAGGTTTCATAGGGGTCCTGTCGATGGGCATAAAAGAGGACTCCCTCCGCGGTGGCAGGGAGACTGAGCCCCGAGGTCGCCACCACTGGTGTAGCCTCCACAGGCTGAGCCAGGGCCGCCGCAACTGTCTCGATAGAGGCCTTGGCCGGATGGATTAAGGCTTTCACCACCTTAGGTGCGCTCACCGCCTTCTCCTTGGGGGAGGGTCACTGCCTCGCTCTCCCTCCGATGGGGCCTTTGAGCTCGACCGGGGCCTCTCCAGGAGCTTCGCCGGGTGCTCGGCCTTCCTCTTACCCGAACCAGAGCGTTGGCTCGTGGTTGATGGTGCCGGGGAGGATGCGCCCTGCCTGGCGCCCGTAGAGCCCGACCGTTCGGCGCTCCCGGTGCCAGCGGACTTGCGGTACTTGGCCTTGTGTTGGACCCCCGTCGCCGGGGCGTCCTCAAAGGCCTTAGAAGACCGCTCGGATTTCTTCTTCTCGCCTGACGGGCTCTTCCCTTCCAGCCAGTTGGCGAGACGTTGATGGCAGTCCTTCATGGTCCGCTCCGACATATTGCCGCAAAACGCACAGTCCTTCTCCACGTGCGTCTTGTCCTCATGTAGGCAGTACAGACAAAAGGAGTGTTCTGAAGAAAGCTGCCAGAGGCGGGGCTTAGGTAGAGGGCAGTCATTGGCTGTGGTCAGTATGACGCAGAGATCAGTGATTGGTTGCTACTACGAAAGACAGATCAGAAACGAAACTGATACTGGTTTTTTCTTTACCGAGGATTCCCAGCCTGACGACGGGGAATATTCATGAGCATGTGAATCCATGCCAGACCCCATGCTGGAGAAGTGTATAATATTAATATAGGGCTGCTGCATGGGGTCTCCCCCCGTATATATATATATATATATATATATATATATGTGGTGCAAAGGGTTAAAAAAAAGGTTGGCATTTTCGGCCGTCGCAGTGATCACATAGATCATGGAAAAAACTGGTTTACCCACAGTCATGCATTTGTATGTATTGCATAGAAAAAACAAAATCATAACGCAACAAGTGTTCACTTACTGATGAGAAATCAAAGTCTTTATGACTTGGCAAGTTTAAGATGTAGTCGATTCGAAATTGATTGGCTGGATTGGATAACTCCACTGGAGGTGCCAAAGTACCCATTGCAGTCACTATGGTCTGTAAAAAAAAAAATGTTAACTTACATTACAAAAAATACCAAACAATTCTAACAGGGAAAGTTAGTTTTTGACTACTTCCAGAAAGTGTGTGCACATAGTTAAGTTCATAAAGTGCACCAACGCAACTGGACAAGAATAAGAGAATTGGAATAGGTAAACACAAGAGAATCTACATGTCATGTGTCTATTCTCTACATTTGCTAGTCTGCATTAGAAATCATTATGAATCTGGAAATGGCAGTAATACTATCCAGTCTATAGAGCGTTACTCCTCAAAACTCTGATGAATCCAATGGAGCCATCACAAATTTCCCGGCGGTGACTTCCTCCCATGTGGCCACAGAAAAGAAGCCGCTACCTATCCTGACCCCTGGGGACGGCTTTATGAGGGAGGATCACATGGAAGGATACAACTACCGGGGATGTGTCATGACTTAATTGGACCATACGCGGAATCGCCCCCTTTCCCATGAGGAAGACCCTCAAGAGCTTCATGGCCTATTGTAAGCTGCTTGTTCGCCCTTGCAGAAGAAGGAACAAGTTACTTACCTGTAACTGTTGTTCTCCAGCATGGGTCTGGCATGGATTCACATGCTCATGAATATTCCCCGTCAGGCTGGGAATCCTCGGTAAAGAAAAATCAGTATCAGTTTCGTTTCTGATCTGTCTTTCGTAGTAGTAACCAATCACTGATCTCTGCGTCATACTGACCACAGCCAATGACTGCCATCTCCCTAAGCCCCGCCTCTGGCAGCCATCTTCAGATTTGGTAGCACGTGAAGTGGCAGTATGACCAAGTGAAGAGCCGCAGAGGGGTAGGCGGGAGGGTTCGCATGTGAATCCATGCCAGACCCATGCTGGAGAACAACAGTTACAGGTAAGTAACTTGTTCCTTCTCCAGCATGGGGTCTGGCATGGATTCACATGCTCATGAATATAAGAATACATAGCAGTACACACATGCACAACCACGGGAGGTGGCAAAAGGCTCAACATTAAGCAATACAACAACTCAACATTAAGCATGTCTTACCTCCTCACCAGGCTCACCTTAAGCGAACAGGTTGCGCTGCACTGCACTGCTTAGCTGACCCTGGACTCCTCCCTGGAATCCCGATCGACGCAGTAGAATCTCGTGAAGGTGTGCGTCGACCTCCACGTAGCAGCCCTGCAGATGTCCAGCAGGGGCACACCAGATAGGAACGCTGTAGTAGCAGCGATTGCTCTGGTCGAATGGGCTCTTGGACGGCCTGGCAGCGGTCGGTTAGCCAACCGGTGGCAGTGCATGATGCAGCCGGAGAGCCATCTGGAAATAGAAGACTTCGAGAGAGCCTTCCCTTGATTCACAGGTCCAAAGTTCACGAATAGTTGTGATGTCCTCCGAAAACTCTTCGTGCGGTCCACGTAGAACTTCAGCGCTCTAGCCACATCCAGTGAGTGCAAAGTCCTCTCGGCCGGCGACGAAGGAGACAGGAAGAAAACAGGTAACACCAGGGGCTCGTTAAGATGGAAGTCCGACGGCACCTTGGGCAGAAAGGAGGGGTGCGTCCTAAGCATCACCCTCGAGGCATGGAAAGTCAAGTACGGTGCTTTGCAGGATAGGGCCTGGATCTCTCCCACTCGTCGTGCGGAGGTAATGGCCACTAGGAAGGCAGTCTTCCACGACACATACTTCATCGGTGCGGAGTGCATCGGCTCGAATGGGGGTCCCATGAGCCTGGTCGGCACCACGTTAAGTTCCCACGCCGGGGCCTTCACCGGCGGGAACGACCGGAACAGTCCTTTCATAAACTCTTTTACCAGTCGATGGGACCACAGGGACGTCCGTCCTGTGGTTCTGGTATATCTGGAGATCGCCGCCAGATGAATCTTAATGGAGGCATGGGCTAGTCCAGCCTTTGCCAGCGATAGCAGGTACGGCAGCACTTGAGGGGCCGTAATCCGTAGGGGGTTGATCTTCTGTGCTCGGCACCAGATAGAGAACCTCTTCCACTTGTGACCGTAGCATTTGAGAGTCGAGGACGCCCTGGCCTTTGCAAGAACTTCTCTGCAGTCGGCCGGTATATCGTACCCTCCAAACTCTAGCGCTGCAGGAGCCAAGCCTGCAGGTTCAGCGACGCCGGGTCGTGGTGGAAGATGGCGCCTCCTTCTCTGAAGAGAAGATCCGTGTCCGCCGACAGCTTGATGGGAGGGGACGTTGACAAGTCCAGAAGGTCCGGGAACCAGATCTGCCTCGGCCACGCCGGTGCGACGAGGATCATCCTGCACCGGGACCTCTTGAGCTGGTTGATGAGTCAAAGCAGCAACAGCAACGGAGGGAACGCATACAGGTATAGGCCGTCCCAGGGGAACGAGAACGCATCGCCCATGCTTCTCGGCTGGGGGAACCTGCTGGCGAACCTCTGGCACTTCGAGTTAGTCGCTGTTGCGAACAGGTCGATTTGGGGTTTGCCCCATCGTCCGAAGAGTTGATCCACCTGATCCTGGCGCAGCTCCCACTCGTGACAGGCGCGCAGCTCCCCGCTGAGCGAGTCGGCGATGGTGTTTCTTTCTCCTGCCAGGTGGAAGGGAACCAGGAACATCCCCTGGGCGACCGCCCAGTGCCACAGATCCTGTGCCTCCTTGGTTAGGGCTGGGGATCTGGTGCCTCCCTGCTTCCGTATGTAAAACATTGTCGTGGTGTTGTCCGTGAAGATCCGCACCGACGGGAGGAACGATTTGAGAGCCCAGAACACGGCTCGGAGTTCCAGGATGTTTATGTGCAGGAGCTTCTCCTCCGGGAGCCAGAGGCCTCTTGCGTGGAGATCTCCGGTGTGGGCGCCCCAACCTTCCAGGGAAGCGTCCGTCGTCACCATCTCCTGGTACGCCGGCGTCTGAAAGTCCTTGACCGCCGTGAGGTGCGCTCGAACGCTTCACCACTGAATCGCCTGCCGGAACACCTCGTTGAGGGGGACCCCGTCTTCGAAGGTGCCCGTCGCCTGCGTCCAACGGGCGTTGAGAAATTCTTGAACAGGGCGCATCCGTAGTCTGCAGAGGCGCACCAGGTAGATGCAAGAGGACATCATCCCCAGGAGGGGCTTGATGGACTTCACCCTGGCCACGTCCGTGGCTAGCAGGCGCTGCACTTTGCCCAGAATGGTCTTCGTCCGTTCTTCCGACGGTGCCGCCAGGCGCCTCACTGTATCGAGCTTCGCTCCCAGAAACGGGGCCACCTGCGACGGCACCAGGTGGGACTTTGGGTAATTTATGGCGAATCCCAGGTCTGCGAGTAGCTGGACGGTCCTCGCAGTGTGTTCGACGGCGAGTTCCCTCGTCCTTGTGCGGATGAGCCAATCGTCCAGGTAGGGGTAGACGTGAATCCCCTGCAGGCGCAGCCGCGCCGCCACAGGTGCTAGGCACTTGGTAAAGACCCTGGGGGCCGACTTCAATCCGAACGGCAGTGCTCTGAATTGGTAGTAGCGTCCCTGGACGACGAACCTGAGGAACTTTCGGTGACTTTTGAGGATGGGAACGTGGAAGTAAGCATCCTCCAGGTCCAGCGACGATAGAAAGTCGCCTTCCTCCAGCTGTTCCAGCACGTGCTGGAGGGTGACCATCCTGAACTTTTGTGACCTGATGTATTTGTTCAAACAACGAAGGTCCAGGATGGGGCGCCAGCCGTCCGACTTCTTCCTGACGAGGAAGTACCTTGAGTACACCCCAGAGCCTCTTCGGGACAAGCTCGATGGCGCCTTTCCTGAGCATCGCCCGTACTTCCAACAGCAGTTGCGGGACGTGATTTTCCTTCCTGGCCACAGGTGGGGCGTGAGGGCACTTCTTCAGGAATTCGATAGAGTGTCCTCTTGCCAGGGTATCCAGAACCCAACGGTCGGTGGAGATGGACTTCCACACGCTGACGAACTTCATCAGCCGGCCTCCCACCGGGGTGCTTCGGTGGGGGCCCGAGGCCACGGCCGGTTCAGTCCTGCTTGGAGGTGGTGGCCTTGCCGCCCTGGCGACCTTGCCGACGGTGGCGAGGCGCTCCCTGCTTGATGCGACCCCTGTAGGCCTCCTGAGACGAGGAGCGTGCCGCCTGGCGGTATGCTGACGAGCCACCGCTGGATCCCTTGGATGCCCCCTGTCTGCCTCCGGAGCTCCGAAAGGGCCGTCGTTGCTGAAGGGCTCCTAGGGCGCAGGCCGTCTGTGTCCGTTTTTATGGCTTGGAGGGACTCGTCCACCGCCTTCCCGAACAAGTTGCTGCCGTCGAACGGCATGTCCAACACCCTGGTCTGGACGTCCTGACGGAAGTCGGTCGCCCGGAGGCAACCCCGTCGTCGTAGGCAAACTCAGTTGCCCAGTTGGCAGAACCCGGTATCGGCAATATCGGTTGCACCTGTTATGGCGTGGTCCGACGCCACCTCGCCTTCTTGAAGTATTTCCAGGGCCTCGGACCTCTTGTCGTCCGGTAGGAAGTCCAATATGGGGGCCAGCTTAAACCTGTCGTAACGGGCCACGATCGCCAGGGCGATGGCCGCTTTGATAGTCGTCGCCGCCGACGAAATGACCCGTCGCCCCATGGCGTCCAACTTCTTTCCTTCGCCGTCCGGAGGGGAATTCGATGTTGAGGCTCCTGACCCCGTCGCTTTCTTCTTCGCCGCCGCCGAGACGACCGAGTCTGGCGTAGGCTGGGCCCTGAGGCACAGGGGAGCGTTCTCGGGGTCCCGGTACTTCTTCTCGTACCGGTCCCGTTTGGCTGGTGCCGTGGAGGCGTTCTTGAGTACCGACAGGCCCTCCTCCCAGATGTCATCGATTAGAGGCACCGCGATGACAGTCTTCCTCTTGGCCTCCCGGCGCTGATAGAGGAAACCTTCCTTTTTCCACTCCTCCGGGCAGAGCTGGAACAATTCGGACGCCCTGGCTATCATGGCGTGGAATGAGCCAATCTCGTCAGGCGGAGAGGCCCGGGGGACGGGAGACCCGTTCCGTCGTCGTCGCCCTCAGAACCCGTCGTCGAGCCCGCCGCACCATCATCTCCCGACTCGTGGGAGGATGAGGAGGGAACTGCAGGCCTTACGGGGGCGAGAGGAGGAGAGGGTTGGGTCCTCCGTCGTTTGGTCGGAGGACTTCCCGACGGGCCAGGTTGCGGGTCCTCCGGCCCGGGCCGTGGTAATCTCGTCCTTATCACAGAGCATAAAGACTGGATCGCAAACAAAATGGCCGCCGAGCTATCCCGAGGCCTAGGTTCCGGCTGCGCCGGAAGGGAAGGCTGCTCTTCCTCACCATCGTCGTCTTCCTCGGTTATCTCCCGAGGATCTTCCTTGCGGGATCGAACCTTCTCGAATTGGACTTTGAGATTCCTCACGACCTCGGTCAGTTCCCCCTCCGAGGCTGACTCTTAGCTCGAGGAGGCTACCGCCCTCCCCCCCTTTTTCCATCACGGGGGCCTATACGATGGGCTGAAGAGAGGATTCCCTCCTTGGCGGCAGGGAAACTCTAGTCCCGGAGGCAGTCTCCGTTGGCGGGGTCTCTGCCGGCTTGGCCAGAGTCGCCGCGATCGCCTCGATAGAGGCCTTTGCCTGCTGGGTAGGGGCCTTCACCACCTTAGGTGCGTCCTGGGCCTTTTCCTTATGGGGAGGGGCAACGCCTCACTCCCCCTCTCCCGAGATCGGACGGGGCTTCTCCCGAAGCTTACCCGGGGTCTCGGATTTCCTCTTCCCCCGAACCGGAGCGCTGGCTCGTGGTTGATGGTGCCGGGGAAGGTGCGCCCTGCCTGGCGACCGAAGAGCCCGACCTTTCGGCGCTCCCGGAGCCAGCAGACTCGTGGCACTTGGCCTGGTGTTGGGCCCCCATCGCCGGGGCGCCCGCACAGGACTTAGAAGCCCGCTCGGACCCTTTCTTCTTCTTCTCACCCGTTGAGCCCTTCTCCAACCAGCTGGCGAGACGGGATCGACGGCCCCTCATGGTCCGCTCCGACAAGTTCTTGCAGAACTGGCAGTCCTTCTCTACATGAGTCTTGTCCCCATGAAGACAGAGGCATTGTGAATGTTCGTCCTCCTTAAACACATTCTGCAGCCCGCATCCAGGGCAGCTGCCAAACAGCTTGGGTCCGGGTGACGAACTCGCGTCCTGGGCCATCTCGAAGTAGGCCGTAAATCTTCTGGAATCCTCCAAGAGGTTGATTCGACTAAATCTTCACCCTTGAGGGGCGTAGGAAAATCCTGCAACGGGTACCCGTTAACGGAAGTAGAAACGGTGGAGCTTGAGGCTCGATTAACCGAGAAAAATGTGAAAATTCACCTGAAAAAGCGCGAAACACACAGCAAAAGCTCGAGAGCTAAGCACGAGGACTCCCAACACTTGAACGTGCGGTAAAAATCTGAAGATGGCTGCCAGAGGCGGGGCTTAGGGAGATGGCAGTCATTGGCTGTGGTCAGTATGACGCAGAGATCAGTGATTGGTTACTACTACGAAAGACAGATCAGAAACGAAACTGATACCGATTTTTCTTTACCGAGGATTCCCAGCCTGACGACGGGGAATATTCATGAGCATGTGAATCCATGCCAGACCCCATGCTGGAGAAGTGAAGAAACCTTATTTTTCTGGTCAAACACCCACCTATGACCTAAACACACAAAGCTCCAACACAACATATTTTGCTTCTGAGGAACCTTTATGTAAAATCACTGAAAATAACTATTTAAACTCCATGTGTCTTGTGACACCCACAGACTTCAACTCCCAGAATTACCCAAGTACTGAGACGAGAAAGATGAAGGAGTTTTTGCAAGGTGAAAAGAGCTCAAAGCACAACATGCAGTCTAATTTTTTCAAATCACCTGTGAGCAGGACATTTAAAGATGGCAACCACACTACTGAGTGTGGCAGTGCAGGAGACGTTGGCTCCTACACACAGGCACAGGAATGCAAGGAAAATGTACCAGTGTGGCGGAGCAGAGAAGGCTGCCAAGACAGTAGGGGAAATGTAGTGTGAGAAAGTACCACCATGAAGATGCTTGTGGCCGCGAAAGAGGTCCTGGGCGCTCGTAAGCTCGAAGAGGCAGCATTCTCCATTCCTGGACCTGAAGGAAAGCAGGCATGTGACCGCAGAGCCACAAAGGAAGCCGGAAGGACGTCTGCCCACTCCGGTGTGCAAAGCGGGTGAAAGTCACACCGCAGAAGTGCATACATGACCTGACCCGCTGGGGAGAACCAGTGAGTCTACTCGAAGCCAGTGGGGACCGCGGGGCGTTTCCGGCCACTGCACCAAAGACGATATGAATGTGATATTGTTAAAACTACACGAAGATTGTTTTAATGTAGAAACATACAATTCCCAACAAGCTCTGGATGCAGGAGATGCAAAGTGTCAGGCAAAGCTTGAATGAATCTTACTGCAAACATACATACCAAGCCTAGAGCAATATATACAGTGTTGGTTATACAGAAGCCCTGTGAATCGCATGAGAAGTCCAGGGAAGGAAACTAGGCAATTGAATCACATAAGGAGTCCTTGCAGGGAAATACACCAAGCAAGTGGAAACCACAAGTGAAGTCCTGGCAGGGCAGTATGCCAGGCAGTTTGTAAAACGTCCAGAAACACTAAAGAAAGACTGTTTTCTAAATAAAGGAGACATTTCTGTTAAAGACTGTTACAGAACTTGTTGCCTAAACAGGAACGTTGTGAATCAAGGGGACACACAAAGGAACTGTTAGTAAAAGACAATTGCCATCCTACTTCAGAATCCTGGGGAAGAGGCCCACCCTCTGGACCCAAGGGCATCTACCTTGGATAATATTTTCATTGGAGCTATTCTTATTTTCAGTTGTGAACACTTTTTTGCCAATATCAGGTATTGTTTTGTTTGTAGTTTGAAAGTCAGGATAGTACGTTTTGCACACAAAGACAGCTTTTCAGTTATTGACATTGTGAGCCAGACAAATCATTAGTGTTTCGTTTTAGGTAGGGAAGTTCCTATTTAGGATAGGGTCAGAGAGACATTTCCCCAACCCATTATTTAATACATGTCATTGTCCAAAAACATGACAACTGCATCTGGTTTTCATTTCGGACCCCTCACAAAACCTTTGTTCTCTTTTCAGTACCTTAAGTCCTTGCTCTCAATCTTTAACTGCTGTTTTTATTTTTTTTATTTATGTAAAAAGGTATTATGACTTTTTCATCAGTCTGTAACCTTTACAATGAGGTTTCCGAGATTGCCCCCTGCAGGTGTGTCCCAATTAAATATCTTGCCGAGTTCCTCTTATTTCCACTTTCTCCTTTAGAGATACTGTGTCGTTTTCATCGATACATTTAAAACCATTGTCCAAATGGGTAACCAAGGCAATGACAAGTGTCATCCTTTTCCCCTGCATACAGAGCTTCCACCAGTCATTGCTATCCCAAATTTTAAATTCTTCAAAAAACTCTCCCACCATCACCGTTCTGTGCAGGGTTAGCGCCGTCAGAGTTTCTTTTTCATTTTTATCCTACATAACCAGTAGTCCGTTGTTATTGGGGCGTCCTTTCCACACGTGGCTAGTATTTCCAGAGTGGGATATAGGTTTAGGTGTAGTCTCAAATTTAGATCTGATCCGAGGACTCCGGTTTATCGGGTAATTTGGTAAAAATGTATAGGGCCTTTCAAAGAGGATTTCCTATGGCATAATTTCACCCCATTTGCTTTTTCCAGAGTTGAATCCAATCCATTCACCAGACTTTGAGCTTTACTGAATTTGTGTTTGATAGCAACTGGTCCTCGTTGTATCCAGGGAGTTTAAGACATTATTGCATTCTGTTCTCCAGTCTTGTAGATCTTTATCCTGTCCTCGCATCATTCACTCCTTTAATGCTCCGAAGCCTCGTACTGGGTTATCAAAAATACAATTATGAAATAGGTTCAACTTCTTCCAAGTGACTTGCGCATACAAGGAAATTAGACCTAGCTCTTGCCTTATTACTGATGCTGGCATACAGTTTGAATTTTCAACAACTTCTTCCAAAAAAGACCTAATGTGACCCATATTTTCTCAGGGATTTCGCCATACGTGTCGGCCCCAAAGCTCATTATCAGAGCGACCTTAATTTTGTATAAAGTCAGGGCTAGGAATAACTGATCGAAAAGAAATGTGGTAAATTCTCAATCTACCTTGGATAGCCGGTGTCTGCATTTTAGATATAAACATGTTTACTTAATGTACTTCTCTTAAATGAAGTACTCATGCAGCTCCCCAGGTATAGGAATGAAGACACTTCAGGTAGCCCAACGTTCTCAATGTGACATGCTCCGTGGCCCTGCTTCCTTCCCTTTGATGATTGGAGCGTCAAAATCCTTGATTTGCTTATGTTAACTTTCAGGCCATTTGCTTATATGTATTCATTTAGGGCTTTAGTCGCTGAAGGCCCACTGGGGCTTGGTCTATTAGGACCAAGTCATCCGCATACATCAAATGCAAATAATAGTCCCAGCGATGTTTTGGAGAGGGGGGGCGGGGGTGGCACCTAATTTGGTTCAGTGCCGCTGTAAAGTCTGACAGGAACAGGTTGAACAGAGAGGGGGCCAGAGGGCAACCCTGTTTTAAGCCTCTAGTTGTTAGTATTGAGCTAGACAGGGTTCTCCCTTGGTCCATTCTTATCTGTAATTCCGTGCCTCAGTGGAGATCCCCGATTGCTTCCAGTACGTCCCAAGGGCAGCCCCATTTGGCGAACTTGTTCCAAAGCATGCTCCTGTTTATTGAATCAAATGCCCGGAATAAGTCAATGAAGGCGAGGTATGTTTTCTTATGACGGCAAATGGACTGCTTTTTCAACAGGTTGAGTAAGAATACATTTAAATGTTAAAGGTATTTGTACCGTAGGGTTGTAACGGTATTACGGTATACCGTTAAAGATACCGTGAACCACTTAATTGAACAATAATAACCGTCACATTGTTTATACCGGTATACCGTTCATACCTTTAAGTGTGCTTTTCAATCTGATTTGGAAAGGCTGCAGTAAGCAAGTTCTGCGCAGTCTTGGTCTTGCACTGTTGGATGTGCCGTCTGCCAAGTAGTTTCAGTTTGAGCAGTTTTTAATGCCATTCCATAAACCACACGTGCCTGACACAAAATCAACATGTTAGCAATAGGAAGAATAAATACAGTGCCAAGAAGGAAAGGGGTTTACTTTTTTTTTATAGCGCTCACACAGCCCCAGGGCATCGAGGTGCTGTTAAAGAAATTGGTTTTGTTTATTTTGTTGCGTAATTGTTTTCGTCTTAGTTGCGTATTTATAACGTGCTTAAACACCCAGAGGTTTCTAAGCGCGGACCCAGGGATCAAACCTGTGTTGCTTTGTGTCGTCTTGCTTCCAAGGCACGCACTTTGCCGCTGAGCTATCCTCCCGGGACTTTGGGTTGGCGGCTTTGGGGTTTATATATGTATAATGGAAAATGTTTTCTAAACATATGACAATGGCGGATTTCCCTGGTTCTATCATTGAATTTACATATAATAAGTCACACTGCGAATTTTAATCATCTCTGTGGGTATTCCCTGCTGCCATACCAAAGGGTAACATGTCCGTGATTACTGAACACCTTTTGGCCCAGAAGTAAACTAAAGGCTGTAACGTAAAGAGAGAGTGCGTGTGCGTGTGTGTGTGTATGCGCCCAAGCGTATACTACCATCAGACTCCATTGATCTGTGGCATGCAGATTATCAATATGGCAACATGTTCATCTTCAATCTTCACCAGTAGCCAGTGGGGGAGCTAAAAGCCTAAATGACCACTTAAGAAAAGCTATTCAGTTTGCTTTGCCAGTCGCAGCAGGGCCCCACCTCCCCCTCCTCTCCACACGTGCGTTTGTGTTTGTGTTTGGTGCAAGCAAGGGGTAGCATTTCAGTGGAAAATATGTTGAAAAGCCCAATTCTGGCCCTGGGTGCATGGTTTTGTTTGTGATGATAAATCTGACAATTTATGACCTTTTAGAAAATATTTGTTAAGATTAGTTAACTCCACTTGCTATACCGCGATAACCATGATATACCGTCATTTGGCAAGAAGGTTATTGTACCGTCATAAAACTAATACCGTGACACCCCTATTGTACTGTGCACCGTCACTAACGGAATTGGTCCCCAGGCGGATCTGTAAATGATAAAGGTGGGATGGGTTAGTAAGGTGACGAAGGGAGTAGGATAGTGAGAGGAGTGGTGTTCTGTTGGCAGATTCAACTCAGTATACACCGGGTATTGAGCTTTGGTGCGGGTATCGGGATCAGAGTCAGTCCGCGTGTGCTATTGTTCCGGCTTATGTGTAGTTGCAGTGTTGTGAAGTGCATGCGGCTTGTTGTGCGAGAGATGGTTGTGTGAGTTTTTTGAGTGAGATAAGTATGCAGAGTATGACCTTATATTGGTTAGTGGGTTACCTGACCTTTACCATGCTAACATTCACAGTTCCGTCCGAGTGTGGCACCTGCCGGCCCCCACACTCCTACCCAGACGCGGCACAGGCCAGTGTCCAGGACTCCATCCAGGTGTGGTCATGCCAACATTCATACTTCTATCTAGATGCCGCGATGGCCAGAGTTTAGAGATCCGCCCAGGTGTGGGCATGCTAGCACTCACAGCTCCATCTGCGGGCTGGTGTTCACAACTCCAAGTGTGGCACATGCTAGCATTCACGTTTTTTCTAGGCGTGGGCATGTCATCCTTCAAATCAATCCTATCCAGATGTGACGCAGGTCAACGTCTATCTAGGTGCGTCTGCCGGTCTGGATAAGTTTGGTACGTACGAGTGGGAGAGTCACTTGAGGGCTTTTGTCTGGGTCTAGGTATGTGGTCAGTCTCTGCAGCCTTCCTTTGTGGCTATTTTCCATGATGTCTTATGCTCTGTCGAGTGGTTGGTTCTTTGGTTTGAGTGTTTGTCCAATTTGAGAGTGGCCGAGGTTGGAGTTATTTTCATAATTTTTTTAATGTCTGGGCATTCTAGTGCGTCTCTGTTGTGGTTACGCTTTGAAGAGCCATGATTTGAGGAGTTTCCTGAATGCTAGGAGGTTTGTTGTGTTCCGTACATTCTTAGGTAGGTCATTCCAGGTTTTGGGTGCCTGGTGAGAGAGAAAGACGATCCTCCGAGTTTTTTTCTGTTGTAGGGTTTTGGTTCCAGGATTATGTTGGTGCTTGATCTTAATGTTCTTGTCGGTTGATGTAATGATGTGTTCATGACTCACGAAACCAGACTGCCATTTGTCCATTTACTTTAAGGTTAGGGTCCACGCAACTAACGCCTCCAAAACCAATTTAGCGAAGATCTTACCCATCACGTCCAACAAGGCGATGGGCTGGTGGTTGCTGGGGTTTATCCTGTCATCCTTCTTAAAAATGGAGACTAGAGATCTTTTCCAGGAGGATGGCACTTCATTCAGTGCCTTGGTCCGTTCAAATAGGATCTCCATAACATTCGCCCAGAGTTCCGGTTCTTTAATAATTTTTATTGAGCTTTAGAAAATGAACCACAAAACATTGGAATGATTAAATATGATAGAAAGAACAAATCTGATGGAGAATTGAGGTGGAATTTGTGGCAGGATAGTAAAATCCTGATAGTCCAAAGATTGGTGAGTGGATAAGAGCAGGTGGATTGGGCAACCAAAATCAAGCATGAAGAAAATAAAATCGTTCAATGTTATGTGATTCGCATATGAGTAGATAAACAATTGAATTTTGGACAAACTGGGGAACGAACAGGAGACATACACTATACAAAAGGAAAGAGGGATGGAGAGCAAGGGACACAGTTAACCAGTTCCCTCATATCATTAGGGATTCATGTAGCACATAACATTGGCATGAAACTAATGTGTTACAAACAAAAAAAGACTTCATGAGCCACGTGCAGACATATTATGATAATCTAAGTAACTGATAAAAGGAGCCCATTTTATATTGTGTTTGGGAATGGTATCAAGGTAGGTAGCCATACAGGGTTCAATTCTATTTGTGTGGCAGATAACTGTTCCACCAACCCTTAGCAGAAATGTTTTGATAGTTTTTCCAATTGGCACTAATAAGCTTGATGGCTATAGAAATAAAAAGGTCATATAGGATGGAAGAGGGGAGAGATTGATCCACTTTGACAGTGATACTACCAAGAAAAACATTTGTAAAGGCTAGAGTAACATGAATTTTGAAAATTGCCTTCAGGTATTTCCAAATAATTTCCTGCCACAGTTAGAGGACCGACAGACATTCATAAAACATATGCTTGTAAAAACCAGGGGTATTGCCGCATGACCAACAGTTGTCATCCGATTCAATTTTAGCTTTTGTAATTTTTAAAGGGGTGATGAAGGCTCTGTGCATGAAGAAAAGGTTTTGAGTCATTTTGGCGGAGGTGGCAACACATCTGACACAAGTCCACAGCTGAATCCATGTACAATCATCAAAGACAAGGCTACGATCCGTCTCCCATTGGGATTGTACGAGACACTATGGTAGGATAGCCAGCCGTAGCCAACAGTTTGTAGAATTTGGCGGCTCTGATGTCAGTGGTCGTGGCCAGTAGTTGTAGCCTTGTGTTGTCTGGTTAAAGAACTTTGTTGGAGTGTGCCTGAAGAATGTCCAGACATGCGTTGAAACATTTGTTGTAAAAGGTTAAGTCAGATAGATATATGGAAAAGGAGTTCTTGAGGTCCTGAAATGATGTTATGGTATGATTTTGCACAATGTGATAAATAAACCTAATGCCCTTGGTGAGCCATGACCACCGATATAATACTCAATTAAATCATAATATACTTGTTATGCCACAAATGCGGGGAGAGTTCCTGGGATGGGGATTTGATAAGACTAGAAAAGGAGGACTCTTATGACAGATCTGGAAGCTTCGATAGGGTCGGAGAAAGTAGTGGAAGAGCGATTAAAGAAATATAGTGTGTCAACAATATTATGAGGGGAAACTGGCTGGCTCTATGAGGGGAAACTGGCTGGCTCTAGGAGGGGAAACTGGCTGGCTCTATGAGGGGAAACTGGCTGGCTCTATGAGGGGAAACTGGCTGGCTCTATGAGGGGAAACTGGCTGGCTCTATGAGGGGAAACTGGCTGGCTCTATGAGGGGAAACTGGCTGGCTCTACGAGGGGAAACTGGCTGGCTCTACGAGGGGAAACTGGCTGGCTCTACGAGGGGAAACTGGCTGGCTCTACGAGGGGAAACTGGCTGGCTCTACGAGGGGAAACTGGCTGGCTCTACGAGGGGAAACTGGCTGGCTCTACGAGGGGAAACTGGCTGGCTCTACGAGGGGAAACTGGCTGGCTCTACGAGGGGAAACTGGCTCTATTTTACTTTGCCTCCCAGCCCTTTGATGGCCTGTATGATTCTATGTTATGTTAACCAAACTTATTAAGCGCTCGTTTGCCCGAGTGCATCATAGCGCTGAAGGAGAGAGAACAGCCTAGACTACAGTCACAATCCTAAAACAGATAGGTTTTCAATGCCTTTCTAAAGGCAAAATGGTTAGGAGAGGGAGGCTATTCCATAATCAAGCTCAGGCGACAGGGAACCTTCGCCTACCAATGCGAGAGCATCGAGAAGAACGAACAAGTAGGCCCGCAGTAGCAGAGCATAGAGACTGCGTAGGAAGGTAGCAGGAGAATTTATTGCGAAGATATTCAGCACCTTGAAGATGCAGGGCACGGTGTACCAAGCAGGGGGCCTTAAAGGCAATACACTGGACACCGGCAACCAATGAAGAGAACGCAGCATGGGGCATATATGGGACCCATAAGGGGAGCCAGTGGCAATCTGGGCAGCCGTATTTGGCAAACGTTGAAGCCGCTGTATTAGACCCTTTGGTTGAGAGAAATAATGGGAGTTGCAATAATCTAGGCGACTGAGCACAAGAGTGGCAACTACCAGAGGATGTAAATGAACAGGCATCAGCGGGGGGGTACCTTCCTCAGAATTCTGAGAAGTGCCCCGCTTTACATACAGCGGCAACTTGTGGCTCCATGGAAAGTAAGGCAGAGATCATTACACTCAGATTCCTCACCTTTTCAACCGGGACAGGAAGAGGACCCAAAGAAGAAGGCCAAAAAGAAGATACCCAAAGTGAAGGGGACAGAAGGAGAACCCATCACCAGCACCTCCGTCTTGCTCCATTCAACTACAGCCAACTGCAGTTCATCCAGTCCCCCCCGGACGCCATGCACCGCCGCAGGCATAACACCTCAGTCTGATCAAGATCTAAACGGATCAGAATCTGAGTGTCGTAGGCATACCAGTAACACCCAACACTGAAGGAGAGGATGAGACCCACAAGAGGCCAGATCTAAATATTGAAGAGGATAGGAGACAAGGCGAAGCCTTGAGGGACACCATAAAAAAAGAGAAAATAGTAGAAAGAAACTGAGGAAGTGCGAGAGAGTTCTCTCGGCCAGGAATGAGGTAAACCAGGTGTGCACCTGGACCGAGATTCCGACCTGAGCCAGGCAGTCAAGCAGGATGGGGTGTTCCACGGTGTCAAATGCTGCCGACAGGTCTAGTAAAATCAGGGCACCAACCCCTCCTGCATCAACCAGCCTGGCCATGTCATCAATAACTGAGACCAGGACACGGTCACCCGATCAGGTCTGAAACCAGATTGGTCAGGATCAAAAAGCCCTGTCGAATCCATATAAGACACTAGCATGGGAGAGACAAGAGACTCAAGAAGTTTCATAAGAAACGGAAGTAGTGAAATAGGGCGATAGTTCGAAGGCACCAGAGGATCAAGCGAAGGTTTCTTAAGTAAAGGAATCAAAGTGGCAGCCTTAACTTCAGACGGAATAATGCCTGTCTGGCAAGAGTTGTTAATCGCGCCCTTAATCTCACACAGCAGCTCACGGGAGATGTTCTTCATGACGTTAAGGGGAATGGCATCAGTAGGGTCCCCAGACTTAAATGCACTGGATAGCAGTGAGAACATCGGACTCCGTAAACATCGGAAAAGAATACCAGCCCTCCAAGACTGTCCGGCTCACAGAAGCATGTGTTTCACACATGTATTAAGAACAGTAGTTGTAGCCTTCACAATATTAGTATGTATCATCTCTATCTTTGTGATAAAAGACTGAGCCAATACATCACAAAAATCTTGAGTGGGGCTAGCTGAAGGGGTCAATCTAGCTTTGGATGAAAGATCTCACCACCGAAAAAAGCGATCTAGGTTGGCAGATCACCGATTGTAAGCTTTTTTTGCTGCCAAAATAGCTACAGAATATGCTGCTGCACAAGATTTATAACAATCTAAGGCTAAGATCATATGCCATCCGCCACTTGTGTTCCGCCTACCTCATGGTGAGACATAGCGACTTAATATTCTCTGAGAACCAGGGTTCTGAGGTAAGTGTCAGAGGTTGGATAAGCCGTAAAGGGACTACTAGATCTGCTGTGGCATGTAGCCAATGGGAGAGGCCTAATAAAGTGGTTGCAGAAGCCTCACAAGCTTTACTTTGGACTGTGGCGATAAGATTATATAGGTCAACTGAACGCCAAGCTGGTACCATCTTTTCAGAGGTGCTGTCTCGGGATACACAGGAACCCCATTAAGCTGACACGACACCAAATGATGGTCATACAAAAGTAGTGGTCAATAAGCATTCGTTGGCCAGGACCAAGTCAAGAGTATTTCCCAACCTATGAGTAGGTTCTAAAACTAGTTGAGTGGGACATTAATAGCTGAACTATCGAAAAAGCAGCTAAGTGTAGGAGTTTGAGGTTTATTAAATTTCAAATTGAAATCTCCCAACACAACAAAGTGAGAGAATTGAGTATGTAGATCAGCCACAGTATCTAATAAGGGCTCAGGAAAACCAGTGTAGGACCCAGGAGGGAGATTGATGAGTAAAAAGTGGCATATAAAGGAGGGAGATAAAACGCAGCGAAGCAATTGGGCTTCCTTTGCCAGGGCATGAGGGAAATCCATTTGAGAGATCTTTAAAGTATTTTTAAAAATCACAGCTACCCCGCATCCCATTTTCAAAGTGGGACGGTCAATATGGATAGTAGCAAAATCATCTGGTACGGCTTGAATCAAAGCAGGAGCCGAAGACGCCTGTAGCTACATTTCTGTAAGAAAAAATAAGTCATGACAGCGATCAGATAACTGATGGATGTTACCCACAAGAGCTGTCAGACAGTGCGTTTTGAGAAGCAACAGACTTAAGACAAAAGTATCCAAAAATTGCAGCGGTGGCAGTTGGTCAACGGTGGATAGACCAACAGTAGGAGAATCAAGTCATCCAACAAGGAAAAAAAAGAGTACTGGGAGGAGCCAAGGCAAGAAGGTCATATCGAGAAAAGCATATGAGCCCTTCCAGACTGCTTTTAGCATGCTCAGGCATAGTCGGGCTTGCTTAAAGTGCGGCTTCGGCGTGCTGACGGCACGCACGACTGCTGCGCAGGGGAACGCTTCGGCACATATATGACATGAGCAAGAGGACAGTGAGGCTAGATCATGCCCCCGTCAAAGAAAGAAACAGGACAAGCAGAGGGCCGGCGTCCTTATAGCAATTTTAAATCCCAAGTAAGTAGCACACAAGTAAAATAGCACAGTGCAAATAAAACAATATTGCAACAGTTAATGTAAATGTTGCCGAAGGGCTTTAAAATGGAGATCCAGCTTGGGAAGTCCTCACCTCTCTCCACACTTCTGCATAGTAAGGTCACCTTCCAGACCGCTAAGATCAATTGATGGGTTAGATAGTATATTAATGTTCTCAAAAAAAGATTTGAGATAGGCCTCTGGGACCGATGTCTCCAGGGAATATAGGTCAGTATAGAATTCCTTGAAGACCTCTATAATATCGGAAGGATTCGTAATAATGGAAACAGACGGATTTATATTGTGGGAGATGAGCGTTTTCTCTTTTCTAGCTTTGAGATAGGAGAACAGGGCTTTGCCCGCTTTGTGGGAGGTTTGGTATATTTTGGATTTGTATTTTAAGATGGCTCCTGCAGCTTGTTCAGTAAGTTTTTTGTTAATTTAAAACAAAGACAATGCAGTGCAAAGGTCTGTATTTAAGGACAGACGATAATAGTGCTTCTCAGCACTATTAAGCTGAAGGTATAGAGTATCAAGGTCTTTTTTATATTGCTTCTTTTTCATACTAGAGAAGGAGATTATGTGGCCGCATAAGGCAACTTTAAAGGCATCCCGGTTAGTGGTGATGGAGTTATGGTCATCTACATTTTCAGTAAAAAAGTTCTGTTGGAAGGACATACATGACTGAATGAATTTCGGGTCCTGAAGTAGCCAGTTGTTGGATTTCCATCTAGACGATTTTTTTTTTTTATATCGGAGAGATCAAAAGGTAGTTATGACTGGGGCGTGATCAGAAATGCTAATGTTAGAAATGAGGCCATAATGGTATTCGTGAGGGATTTAGTAGTGAAAATGTAATTGAGGCGCAGGAGGGTGTCATGGGGATGAGAATGGAATCTGTATTCTAGGTCAACCGGGTGGGCCAGTCTCCAAGTATCAATAAGGCCTTTTTCTGTTAAGCAGTGCATAAAAGTTTTATGGGACTTGGAATTCTTAAAGGAGCATCTGGATTTTCTATCTAAGAAGGGGTCTAGGACTTGGTTCACATCACCACATACATTTTGATGGGAGAAATTTGTATTCAGTATAGTCCGTGCGATAGATTCACAAAAATCAGGATCAGGTAGAGTGGGTCCATAAATACACAACAGTAATAATGTCAGATCCAACCAGCAGTTTGACACAAGCCCACCACCCATTAGTATCAACATCTTGACTTAGGATCTTGTATGATAAATTCTTATTGATTAGTATGGCCACTCCATTTTTCTTTTCAACCACTGGACTAGCAATAACATCATTAACACAAAAGGCTTCGAGTTTCATGGCTTCTGTAAGAGATGCGTTTCCTATATGCAAGTTACAGACTGGTTTAACCTTTTTGAGATGAGACAATTTTATACCTCTTGATTGGGTTATTACAGCCCTTAATGTTCCAGGTAACGCATCTAAAAACCATTCTACAGAAGGGGCATGGTTCGGAAAGGAACACAAATACCCAAGGATGAAAGTTTCATCTAATAAAGTAAGCAAAACAGTAATAAGAATAGCATAAGCAAATATACACCTAAATGAGCGATGCATCAAAAACTGAGGGTAAACATAAAAGAATGACAAAAGGAAAGAGGGGAAGGAAAGGGATACTTGATCAAGTAATGCAAGTGAAAAAGGAGACGCATAACACAGAGTAGGATGACAGATTGAGACATATAGTGTATAGAGAGAGCAGACAGGATCAAGTTACACCAAGGAAAAATAGAGAAGAAAAAAAAAAAAAGAGGACACCAACAGTGAAAAAATAAGAAAAGGCCCTGGAACAAGAGGGGTACCAAGCGGTGTCGGCCCACCATCATTGGTGGCAAATTAGAGACTGCAACGCATTAGTGATGTAAAAGAGTCAAGACCCAGAGGAAGATGGGGTGGTAGGAAGCGACGTATCCATACTGTCGCTTTTGAGGGAACGGATAAAGCTTTGAAGTCACCCGGGTCATCAAATATTGATGTATGTCCATTATAAGTCACTTTAAAATAACAGGGGTGGAAAAGGCTATATCGGACCTCGAGTTGCTTTAGCGCAGGATGATGAGGAATTTCTTCCTGCTTTGGGCAGTGTTTTTATCCACATCTTGAGAGATATACATTATTTTTCCATGCCAGATGAGGGTATTCATCTCTTTCGCTTTTTAAAGAATGAACTGCAATTGGGTGCATTCAAGTAAACAAAAAAAAAAATAACAAAAAAAAGAGGACACGGTGGGAGGTGCGATGATTGTGAGCTTCTTGATGGGACAATGCAATGCACCCGTTGAATATGGATGGAGATTTCTTTTGGGATGTGAAGCAAATTTTGAAGAAATTTTATGGCATCATTCAACTCACAACACTCCTGGAGGCCCATAGTGCAGAGGTTGTTGCGCCCGCTTCCATTTTCCAATTCTTCATTATGTTTTTGAAGATCCTTCACCACCATTTCCAACTGAGACATTCTGGGTGAAATGTCCTCCACAAGGCCAATTCTGTTTTCCATTTCACTCATTCTATTTTCACCCTGTTGCTAACCAACTACCTATCGCTCTGCGTTAGCCACCTAACAATTAAAGAGCAAGTCCAACCTAATACGGCGAACAGTCTACTAGATAGTCCAATCACCATGGATCACCTTGCAGTGAGTCCATCGGGTTGGTTTCAAAGCAATCCCTGAAGCCTAGCTTCTAGAAACGCCAGACTGCGATCCAGACTAACTAGACTTTACAAACCTCTTACTAGATCCTTACTCTCACATAACAAAAGCTCTAGTAGCCAGAAGAAAACTATCACCAACCTCAATATCACAAGGACCCAAACCCTCACCAATAAAACAAAACCGATTCACTCTTATGCCATGGCAGCAGCACCCCCTCTTAAAGGAGCTCTGATAAATGCCAGATCCCCGACTGCTCACGCCGCCAATATCGCTGACCTGATATCGGCTAACCACCTGGACTTTCTTGCTATTACAGAGTCCTGGTTGCATGTAGCAGCAGGACCCTTACTCACAGTAGCAATCCCAGAAGATTATACCATATTGAGACATGACAGAGAAAACACGAGGCGGCGGTACTGCCATCATCGTAAAATCCAGCCTAGCTATGAGACTTATACCACCCTTACGTACTGATTCAAGTGAAATACTCACAGCCAAACTCCAACTCCCGCTACTTAATTCCCCAGACACTTACTATCCACCTTATCTATAGACCACCTGGTCCTATTGGAACATTTGAGGAGGATATCAACACCCTACTGTCCAACAATTTTAAAACCTCGTCTCAACTACTTGTCCTAGGGGACTTCAACTTTGGTTTTAATGATCATCTAGACTAACATGCCACCTCCATTGCCAGCACATTCACTGAACTTGGTATAACCCAAAGAATCACCAAACCCACACATAGTAAAGGGAGAGCCCTTGACTGGGTGGCGGACTATAACTGCACCGTTGCCATCACAACCATCTCCCCACAATTATAGACGGACCATTTCCTTCTGTCCTTCAAACGTTCCACTACCAGACCTCTCCCCCCAGTC
Organism: Ambystoma mexicanum; assembly: GCF_040938575.1. Lineage (NCBI taxonomy): Eukaryota > Metazoa > Chordata > Amphibia > Caudata > Ambystomatidae > Ambystoma > Ambystoma mexicanum. The sequence continues at coordinate 386,401,607 of NC_090925.1, forward strand.
TCCACTACTGCCCCGCCATGTCCAACAAGGAATAAAAAAAGTATCACAGTGGATAAAGTGATACCCTCCATCTTACCCACCCTCAACCAGTTGGCTGACCACTTAAATCCTGAAAGGCTTGGTGAGAAGCATAATATTATGTTAACTACTCTTGACAACATTGCCCCTATGAAACGCAGACCGTGCAAACTCAAATCCCATCTAAACAAATGGTTCACCCCTCAACTAAAAGATCTACGGCTACTAAAGAGGAGTTGTGAAACCTCGTGGAGGCTACACCCCTCTGAAGATAATAAAACTAAACTAAGGGAAATTTCCGCTCAGTACGAAAAGCAAATCTACTTGGCCAAGCGTAACTCATTCAACGAGCGCATAACGAACGCCAATTCTAGCATGAGAGAATTATGATCTTTAAGGAAGTAGAGTCCCCCCCCATCCCCATCCCTGACACCTGCGCCAAAGATAAAACAAGGTGCTCAGATATACAGCAGGCACTATCCAATAAAGTAAATGAACTTCAAAATAAAGTAGCCATAAAAAAAACCACACTCAATCACTTACCTCAGTCCAACAATCTCACTCCTGGCCCTCTTTTGAAGGAACATGACTCAATAGCCCGCTTTAAGTTCATTAAAACTTCCATCTTGGAGGTAGAGAAAATCATCCTCTCACTTAAGCCTTCCAACTGTCAGGGCGATCTTTGTCCAGCCCAGCTCATAAAAGATGCTGCAGGAGAGCGATCCCTGTTTTTATCCAAAATTATCAATGCTTCATTTGCATCCGGTACAGTCCCCACCAATTTGAAACAATCCTGGGTGTTGCCTCTGCTAAAAAAGCAAACTCTTGATCCACTCATACCCACAAACTACCGTCGCATCATGACAGTCCAAATTCTGTTAAAAATCCTAGACAAAATCTCCTACAATCAAATAAAAAAATTCCTAGAACTTTATAAGCTTTTAGGAACGAGACAATCGGGATTCCTTCCACAACATGGAACTGAGACCATCCTTACTGACTTGAAGGCACAAATTGATGTGTTTTGAGAAAGGGAAAACAGCCCTCCTCCTGATGCTTGACCTCTCGGCTGCTTTTGACCTTGTTAACCACAAGTTCCTATCTAGCCACATAGATTCAGCTGCCCACTTTTCCAAAGAGGCGATAACGTGGATTGCGTCCTTTCTTAGCGATAGGACCATGAGGGTGTTCTCCCCATCAGCAGCGGCGGACCCATTCCCCATCACCTGCAGTGTATCACAGGGCTCTTGTATTTCCCCCACCCTTTAAAATATATTTACCGAGGGCGCTGTTGATCAGCCTGCAAGATGGCTGCCTAGCTCTCTTGCTCCGTGCCCTGTTTTCTCTATATCCGCCTTAATCAGCGGTTCCCTGCTCCATCGGAGGCTGTGACCGTGCCCATCAAACAGCTAATGGTCTCCGCGACACTTTGAGCCGTGTCTGCCTGAAATCCGCGGCTCCGGGACCGAGTTCACCCAGTGTTCGACGCCCGACGACTGAGGCCTTCGGGGCCGCGTTCTACAGCTGCGACCCCGTCCCCCCTGTGTCTCGTGGGAGACGGCTTTTGGACCTGGCCGGGGTGCCGGGCTCCCACGCCTTGCTGTGTTGCGGGCTGGTGTGGCGGGTCGGCCCGCCTCCCTGCCTGCCCCACGTCTGGGCCGGGCCTTTGCACTCTGCTGGGAGGCGTCCCCTTCTCTGGCCCCCCGCTCCTCCCGGGGCTGGGTGCCAGTGGCGGCCAGTGCGGCTCCCCTATCCGCCGGTCCCTGGAGGGATGGAGGCAGCGACTTCAATTCCTGCAGCTGGTGGCCCGATATCCGCCATGCCGCCGGCCTCCGGAGCGGCCCCACCGCAAAGAAGATCCGGATCTCGGAGTGCCTCAGCTGCACATTCGGGGCCCCGCTCTGGGCACATACCTTGAGACACCGCCCAGCTGCATGGTGGGCCGCTGGCGGCGGTCATATCTTCCCGGCCTCTGCGCGCCGCTGGGGTGGCGTTTCCTTGCGCGGGCGGCGGCCGGATTCTCTCTACAGCTCCGCGGGGGCCGCTGTTGCTCCCCCGCGGCGCGCATCCTGTGCTGATCTCGTCCTCCGGATTCCCCCGCGACAGCCTGGTCTCCTGCTGCTGCCTCGCTGGCCAGCTCCCGCTCCTGGATGGGGGCCTGGCATCGCTCCCTCTACCCCCTACATCCCCCGAGGACCTTGTTGCTTCAGGTGAGGAGCTGGGGAGTGTGGTATACCGGCCCATTTTCATGCTGGGGGACCCGGGGGCTGCGCTCACTCCACCCCACAGGGCATAGGTGCCCCCATATTCACGTTGATTGCCTCGGACTAAGTGTTTTCAACCCCAGCAGGGCTACGCTGCCCCCTTTGGTCCGTGTGGTGCTGTTCCCTTATTGCGGTCCGACCTGTGGCACCTGGACTGATCCACGAACTGTTCACCCACACGCCAACACCCCGCGTATGCTGCCCGTCTTCTAACTGCGCTGCTATCTGCTCGACATTGCTGTTGCCCATTGCATTCCACCGGTACACGCCGCCACCCGGGATCACCTATCGCCCTGTCCTCCCTTGCACTGGGGACCCACGCCCTGGAACGCATCTGTCTGGTGTGGATCGCACCCTAGCTCCTTTCCAGGGGTTGGTCCTGGACGGGTCAGCGCATTCATTCTACTTGGCCTCCCCCCGGGTCTCAGTGTGTCCCCAACATGTCCAATAGGCAGCGCAGGGCTAACAAAGCGGGGGCAATGGACAAATATGCCAAGACATTCCCTAGGCAAGAGCAGGGGGGGATCCCTCGCCTCAGGACGATCCGGTTGCACTCTCTTGTTCCCCTCAGCCAGACCTTACTACATTGATGGAAACTATGGCAAAGAACTTCGCGTCATTCCATGAAAAACTAGATGACATTAACGCTAGCGTAGCCTCGCTCCGCACCAAGCTCGATCAGCATGGCGCCAGGCTGGTCGAGGCCGAGACCAGGATAGGGACCAATGAAGACGAGGTCCATGTGCTCCAAAACACGGTCTCGGAACTGGTGCGAGATATGAAGCAAGTTAAGGCGAAGTGCGATGACTTAGAGTCCAGAACCCGCCGGAACAACATTCGTATTGTAGGGGTCCCGGAGTCGGCCCTTGGAGGCAAAATGGAACAAGCTGTTGAAAATCTCCTGAGACCTATTGGGTAACCCTCAGCTCTCCCCATTCTTCACGATTGAACGCGCCCATCGGGCACTGGCCCCCGACCCAAGCCGGGTGACTTCCCCAGGCCAATTATTGCTAAGGTTCTCAGCTTCAGGGACAGGGATCACATCCTGCGCTTGGCCCGGGAGAAGGGTGAGCTGAAACTGGAGTCCCAGACTATCCGTAACTTTCCCGATTTCTCCGTAAATGTTCAAATGGAACGCAGGAAGTTCAACGGTGTGAAAAAGCTGCTTAGGGAAAGGAAAGTGGAATATGCCATGCTGTTCCCTGCAAGACTGAAGCTCACACATCGCAATAAGCTATACTTCTTCACGGTCCCGGATATGCGGTTAAATTTATTGAAGCCCACATACCGCTTCCTGGTCTGGTGGATATTCATCTGGAGGAGGGCTGAGATGGCCTGCCCGGACTCTGGTGTCTGCGCCTCCCTCCGCGCCAATGGCGTGTTTGACATGTGCATTTCCTTGCTATTTTGTGAATCATTTATTTTGTATATCCATTACTAGGTTTAACTTGTTGTAATGCCTATTTGAAACCTAATATGTGATACTGCTGTACGATCTATGGTGTACCGCACCATTCACTTATCTAAGACAGGTTCACGGCAGCAGCGACCCCCGCTGCAATTGAAATGCCGCGTTTGGCTTGTTGTGATCACTCGATGCGCCCCAGTTGGGCGTATAGCCGAGCGTTGCCCAGTTGGGGTTGGCACGCTCGCACTTGGTCTTCGGGTGGGTTGTTGCACACTGCTATGTTTGGGGGGCAGTGAGGGAGGGGGGGGTACAGTTGCGGGATGTTATAACAAAAATGGCAAGGTAGTGTTGACTCTGGGCACGAATCAGCGTGCCATTGCATTGATAGCCAACACAGGTTCAACAGATAATGTTACACACTGATGGAATCCCCCCTGAGAACCACAGAATGGCTATTAGGTTAATGTCCTGGAACATCAGAGGGCTCAGCAACTTCACGAAGGCCCGCAGGATCAATTCATATGCCCAGAGGCACGGGGTCCAAATACTCCTCTTGCAAGAAACCCATGCCCTTGCACACCTCTCGTCCTCTTTTGCTCCGACATGGGGTCCCAACAAATATTACACGGTTTACTCCTCTCAGTCCAGGGGTGTCCTCACCTTAATTCACAAGTCCGTGGAGTTTTCTCTTCGCACCAGTCACATAGATCAAGAGGGAAGGTACGTAATCCTCCATTGCCTACTTGCCAACACAGAATGCCTTGTGGTTAACACCTATGCCCCGAGCATGGATACACCTGATTTTTTTTATCACATCGACGACATACCCCAAAGATATGTTGAGATCCCGATTATTTGGGGGGGGGGGGGGACATGAACCTAATACTAGACCCCGAGCTGGACAGATCGGGAGCCGCTCCCAGGGTGATGTCCAGAGCCGCCCGCCGCCTCCACGCCCACATGGTCCCTGCTGGTCTTGTTGACGCCTGGAGAGCGCTCCACCCGCTGACTTAAGAGTTTACATTCTACCTCTTCGGTACACGACAGCCATTCCAGGATTGACCTCTTTCTTCTCTCAGCTGGACTCATTGGCAAAACCCTTGATTCGCAGATACTGCCGCACACTCTCTCTGACCATTCCCCGATCACATTGGATATAGCTCTGCACCCTCCTCTCCCCTATCGCTCCAACTGGCGATTTAAGTCGGCGGCGTTGCACAACATTGTCTTTAGGGCCGACATCCTTGCAGATATCACCTCGTTTTTTGACAACAAACGACACGACACAACAGATGGGGTTAGATGGGAGGCATTCAAGGTCTACATCAGGGGCATGTGTATCTCCAGGGAGGCGGGGGTCCTGAAAGACATTAGGAACTCCTTGCGGAGCTCCGAGACCAGACTCAAGGAATTGGAGCGCAAGTACGCTTCTGCCCCTTCCCCACCCAAGTTAGCACAAATACGATCTGAACTAGACACGTTTGAGTCCCTTGCCCTCAGCGAGATAAGATACTTTGCCCGACCCGCTGCGGCTCGACAGTATGGCGAGGGCGAGAGGCCCGGTCGCACCTTGGCCCGCCTAGCCCGGATAGAGGGGGGTAAAGCCCGAATAGACAGTATTATCGATAAAGATGGAGTCCGGCATTGGTCTGACCAGCCCATCCTTGAGACCTTTGCAGACTTCTATACAACCCTCTACGCTCAGCAGCGAGAGCACAACCAACAAGATCTGGACTTGCTTCTTGATTGCATACCTATGTCCCTTATATCCAATGCTACTAAAGAGCAATTAGACACGCCCTTCACCCTGGATGAAATCACTGCGGTCATATCTTCCCTCCCTAAGGGGAAAGCTCCCGGTCCAGACGGCCTAACCGCCGAATTCTATCAAGAGCATGTTGCCCTGCTGGCCCCACGCCTCTACGAGGTATGGGATGAGTCGCTACGCCATGCTACCCTCCCTCAATCTTTGCGTGAGGCTGTCATCACTGTGCTCCCCAAGCCGGGCAAGCCTCTGGATGAATGCGGCTCCTACAGACCTCTGTCTCTCATGAACATCGACACCAAAATATTCGCCAAGATTATAGCAAACAGGTTCCTCCCCATCATGAAATACTTGATACAACCGGATCAGAGTGGTTTTGTTCCTTCCCGCTCCACTGCGCTAAATATACAGCGACTGTTTAACGTCATCTCTAGAATCGATCCCAATGCCAACGCGGTTGCTGTGACACTGGACGCCCAGAAGGCGTTTGACATGGTTTCATGGCAATACCTATGGGCAGTGCTTGAGAGGATGGGAATCGGCCCAAACATGCTGTCCTACATCAAACTGCTTTATACCAACCCTGTGGCCAAAGTCCTGGTTAACTCTCATCTGTCGGCTTCATTCACCCTCCACAGAGGGACGCGCCAGGGATGTCCTTTTTCTCCTTTGCTGTTTGCAATGGCTATTGAGCCCATGGCGGATAGCATACGGGATAATCACACACGTAAGGGGATACGGCTACGGGATACCCCTGAGATTATATCACTCTATGCGGATGATGTACTTCTGTACATCAGAGACCCCTCGGCTCATCTCGACCCGATCATTCGTGAAATAATCAAAATTGGTACATTCTCGGGCTTCACTATAAATTATTCCAAATCAGAAATCTTCCCCCTCACACCCGCAACTCCCCAACCTGTGTGAGAATTCCTGCTCAAATGGGCTCCTGGGGGTATCAAGTACCTTGGGGTCCAGGTGTCCCTCTCGAGGGCCTCCTTGCTGACCGATAACTATGAGGCTGCTGCACAATACGCCGAGGCCAGAATGAAGAAGTGGTGTAACCTCCCCCTCTCACTATCAGGGAGACTTTCGCTAATCAAAATGATCTTGGTCCCAAAACTCCTTTACATATTTGCTAATGTCCCACTCTAGCCCGGGAAACGATACTTTGCTGACCTGCATGCGGGGTTCGCCAGCTTTCTATGGCATTCTGGCGCAGTGCGTAGGAAGTGGCAGCACATGACACTGTCCTATGAGAAAGGGGGGTCCAATGCACCGGACATGGGCCTGTACTGGATAGCTGCAGAAGCCCAACTCGCCACACACTGGTACCAACACCAGGACCCTCCCCCGCACGTTAAGCTTGAGATCCTTGCGACAGGAGAGGTTAACGTTATGCCCCTGATCCTTTTCCACTCGAATGACTTGGACGCCCCAGCGGACCCAGTGGCCGCCACCATCAGGGCGTGGAGACAGGGTTTGCTACCCCAGTCTGACAATCCCCTGTACTACAAATGGCTACCCTTGTGGTCATTCCCGGGCCTAGCCCCTACACAGGATAAGCTCCTTATGCGTCACTGGCTAGACCTGGGATATCGCTCTTTTGCTGATCTGTTCCCCGATGGGAAATTCATAACCCCGCAGACGTGGAGGCCGGGGCACTCCAGGACCTCACTTGAGCTGCTACAGTACTTTAGACTCGGAGCGGCAGTCCGAGATATGTGGCCTTGTTACCCGGACGAGCCCCCCCGAGTCCCCCGAGATCTGCTACATTGCTAATTCTGCAGGGAGAAGGGGCATAGTGTCCGCCCTGTATAAAATATTGAGGGCACGGGCTGTGGAGCCCTCCGACGCGATCCGGGGCGCTTGGAGCCAGGAACTAGGGATAGACATCACTATTGGTATGTGGACAAAAATGTGTGTACACACACGCAGGGTTTCCCTCAACTCTAGACTAAGATGTGTACAATACAAGCTGCTTAAGCGCCTCTACTACACTCATCACATGGCCGGGAAGTTTGCACGGCACCAACCTCATCCCTGCCAGAGGTGGAGGTCCACTGATGCGGACCATGCCCACATGTTCTGGTTCTGCGGGGCGTTGGTTCCGTTCTGGGAGGCAGTGCTTCGGGCCCTTTCTGAGATGGTGGGGTTCCAGATCGGCTCGGAGCCCCTGGCCTTGTTGTTCGGGCTGTGGGAGGGGACTGAGGCGAGACGTGTTGCTAAATTCCTGGATGTGGGGGCGATGGTAGCTAAAAAGTGCATTCTGCAGTATTGGAAGCGGCGCTCCCCCCCTTCACTGGAAATGTGGTTAAGGGCCATTACCTGGGTGCAAATGTGTGAGGAGGACTATATCAACACGCTGCCTGTGATAGCCCGCCCCAAAAAATATATGGACTGAATTTTGTGGTTATCTGAACAGCAGAACGGACTTGGAACTTCTACCTTCTCCCCCATCGCCAGCGCATACGACTGCGCAAGTGGATCTGTAAGGCCAATATTGTTAGTATCCTGCTACTGTTGATATTTAGTATTGCTGTTGAACCCTGTCACGAGCATCCGAGCCCTGAAGTTTGTACTATGAGCTGTTGATGTAATGTGCATTGTGCCTGTCTCTACTTCTTGCCAATAAAGAAAAGTTTAATAAAAAAAATATATATATATATTTACCAGCCCCTTTTTGGTATCACCTACACTAATTACGCAGATGATACTCAGATTCTCCTCCCACTTTCCGGGGATTAGAACAAGGATTTGGCCTTGGTAAATAGGGTGTATCACATCATCCAGGCATCGATGGCAACCCACGGTCTATGCCTGAATGACGACAAAACTGAGCTCATCATCCTAGGCACTCACCCCAACCTCAAGAAATTAGGCCAAGTATACTCTTCATTTGTAATTGATGGCAACCTAATCAAGGTGGCCAAGGAGGTAAAGACACTAGGCTTCTACCTGGACTCCACCCTCCCCTTTTGGAAACAGGTGAATTCCATGGCATCAGCCACAGCTTACACCTGTAAGCTCATTAGAACAGGCAAACCCTTTCTCACGGATGACAACTGTATCATTTTGGCCAGAGCCCTTATTCTATCTAGGTTGGATTATTGTAATGCCTTATACATTGGGGCCAACAAATCCACGGATTCAAATCCTTCAAAACAATGCCTTGAGAGCGGCTCTAGGTGTGCCCAGAAGATCGCACATATCCATGATAAGGCGCCAAAATAATTAGCTCTCCACCCAAAATAAATTCACTTAAAAGTTGCATCCCTTACTCACAAAGCTTTGAACAACACAGCCCCTAGTTATCTCACAGACAGATTCCACAGGAGAATCGCCACTAGACCATTGAGCACAGTTAACACTAACAGCCTCATCATTCCAAGTTTTAAGTTGTATAAAGCCGGCGGCGGAAGTTTCCCAGTTAGAGCGGTACAACTTTGGAACTCCCTGCCACAACCTATTCGAGAAGATCAGCCCTACCTTAAATTCAGAACCAACTATATAAATTGGTTGAAATCTCAAGACAGTTAGCTCCATACCAGCGTATATATACATGTTTACTTTTGTCATTTATGTACGACTTCTCATATGTATTTATTTGACCTTCCACTGCCCTGTACTTGCATCTTTTTCTGCTCATTTATGCTACCTATGTAACTGCCTGAATATACACCTCTGTTGTTCATGTATGATACCTATGCAACCTTGTAACTTAAGCTTTGCATATTCTGTACTGTTGCGCCCTGTAGCCTCAGGGTTAGGCGCGCATTATAAATAAACAAACAAACAAACAAAGACGTTCCACCTTACATCTAGTTGCTGCAATTTTTGGTTGGTGGTGTCGATAAATGGTTTGAGTGACCCTATTTCTTGTAGAATGGCCTCAATGGCGGGGTCACTCTTGAGCCTTTTATGGGTGGCAGATGAGGAATGCGCATCTTTAGATGCAGTTGGCAATTTCTGGTTGTTTTTACCATAGGCCACGCGATGAGAAGAGGACTCAGTGAGCCTAAAAATATCCCACCGGCACAGAAGGAGAAAATAAAATCACCAAGAATACACCTACGGAGGTAAGTTAAAGTAGGATTGAAAATGTTACCTTAAAGATTAGGCAAATGTTTGTTGGGCGAGGTCGTTTTCATTTCACCTTTTGTTCTTCGCTTATTCTTTTCTTTTTATTCTGTTTTCCTTATCGTCAGCAATAATATTGGTTGACATGAGGTGGCGCTGTGTGGATTGTGAGGAAGCTTGACCAGAGGCCCAATCCAGGAAGTTGCGTCACCGCAGAAGCTGGGGTTCTCCTCACGCGACGGATGGCGTCTGATAGCAGCCGCAGGACTGAAGGAAGGAGAAAATGTCCACTTGCTCATCGGAGCATACCGGAACCAGAGAGCAAGTGGTCCGCTGCCGTAAGGTAAGGACATGGGGAGGGTTTCCAGTAGATATGGGGTGTTGCAGGAAAGTATATTCTATGATGGTGCGGAGCAGCGTGCCTAAGCTGCCATCTTCTCCAGCGTCAAGCCACGCCCCCCCTTGCTGGCTTTTTTTAATGAGGTTGTGGAAGTCTTCAGCCTTAGTTTTAATGGTCCACTCTGCTCCTCCCTTAGGGGTCATTGCAGGCAATTGATCTTCTTGCTCGTTGAACACCTTCTCGAAGTGTGATATCCATGCCTCTTCCTCTTCAGCGGCTGACTGCGAGGCAGCATTTACACGGTTTGAGTTTAGAAGTTTCCAAACATCCCCTTTTTGTTTTTTGTAGAATATGTGCACCATTGATTCAGCGTCATCTGTTATTTATGGGCTTTTACCCAATTTTTGTACGCTAATTTCCTGATCAGGTCTGCTGATGTCGTAGAGTTTCCTGCAGTGATCCTTTTTACGTCCAATCCTTTTTTTTCCTCTCTTCGACATGAACCGATTGAAACAAATGCTTATGCTGGAAGTCACTCATAAGCCCCTTTTCTTTTTTCAACAAAAACTATCAGTATCTTTGGGTATTTCACTCTCAAACCGTTTTGTGAAAAATCCTCCAATTCTTATAGTTTCTTTATTTTGACATTTTTATAGCGCTCAAAACCCTGAGTTATTTAGGCACTTACCCTTAAGAATACAGTTACAGTAGGTGCATAGTAAGTCATAGCTGAGTAGTACATACAGGCATGGGAAAACTCTCCTCTTGTTGCTGGGAGATACATCATGAGTGCATAGTGGGTCAGAAAGGTAGTACATACAGGCATGGGAAAAAATAATTCTTACTGCATAGATTTTAAACTATTCCCCCATGGTTGATTACCACTGGGCAGGTATAATGATCTCTCAGGGGGATGGGAGACTAATACAAGATAGCTTGGTTATGTTGTGGTCACTCTGGGGTATCCAGATTACTTCAATGGAGGCCACCCATGGGAGGTGGTTTCCAGACAGAAAAAAGCAGTCCAGGACTTTTGAGAAGCATCCCTGCTTCCAAGTATGCCCAGCTGGGATGTCTCCCCTGGTTTGCCCATTCATCAGGTGTAAATCGGAGGGCCCCAGTTCTGTCCACACCCTTCCTTTAACCAGTCCTATGGACTTATGGCCCAGCTTGTCATGGCTTGTCAGAGTGGTCTCCCAGAGCGTCCATGTGGAAATCCCCACATAAAGCAGAGGGTGTGGTAGCAAGACCATGAAGTTATCTAACAAAGACATGATATCCTTGATAAATGTTAAGTTATCTACTAACTGCTTTTTGGAATGCCTGCAGGGACCAGCAGGAAAAGTTCCATTTAAAATTACGCTCTATTTAGTGAGCATTAAAGAGGACCCTTTGCATCAGTCTGATCTCATGCCACACTTACCATGCTCTTCCAATTTTAAATATTTCCACCCACCCTCCCTGTATAGTGTCTGAACTCTGATATGAACAGTTTAAGCATGTTTTAAAAAAAGCATCATGGCTGTCCACACGCCACTGCCAAATAATTTCACCATCAAGCACATGTCTCTGGAATGTCACTAACATTGCCTCTGCTGTGGTCGAATGAAAGTGAAGCTATAGGGAGATTTACGGATCTCATAACATTTAGAAACGCAAGACACTTGACTTATCTACTTTGCAATGCAAACTGAACTCTTACTGACGCAAGACCTGCGTGGATAACAAATAAATAATCTCAAGGCTTGATATTCTAAGTGACATTTTAGAGCCCTTAAAAACAGCTAGGCTATACAGCATATTCTTAGAACAAACACTAGGCTGAGGCTAAATACTATGCAAATTGTTACTCGATTGAGATGAAATTCTGTGACAAGGTTAGGGATCAATTAAAAGTTACTCACCATAGTGACTAAGTTACTCCTAGCCCCTACTCCTTTTTCCTCCATACTGTATGGGCGTCCCTCGCTAGGGACAGGATCGGAACCTTTTTTTATCCCGCACAAAAATTAAAAAAAGACATGCATTACTCACCGTAATACTATTTCTCATGATTGTGTCAGCTTAGATTCACATGCTGTGCATATAGTCCGACAGCTAGTGCAAATCGCAGAGTATTGCATTTTTCTTTTGAAGATCGAAAGGACGTCGACATGGGCGTGACCAACACTATCCCCAACGTGCGTGTAGGGTACCCAAAATCCCTCACAGGTCGAGGTCCCTATGAGTATGCTAGTGACTATGGTGAGCAACTGTTAATTACTCTTACGTCCCGTCCTCTTCCCTCCATACTGTATGGGCGATTACAACTGAATGCAGCCCCAGGGTGGAGAGGAGCCCCTCCTTAATAACAAAGGTTTCTTAGAACCGCCTGCCCGAATGCTGCGTCTGACCTAAAGGCAGCGTCCAAACAGTAGTATTTAAAGAAAATCAAAGGGGTGACCAGGAAGCCGCCCTGCTGATGACCTGCCACTGCACAGCCGTTTGAACGCGATGGCAGTGGCCTTGGCTCTGACCGCATTGGCATGCAAGTTAGCTGGCACTGGTCTGTGCTGCCCCTCATAGGCCTCCTTGATGGGTGCAATCACCCTCTTGCTAAGGAAGTCATGGATAACCTGGCCTTGACCCACTGAAAGTGACAAACAAGGTGTCTGCTATTTCATCATTAAGATGGAAGGAGGTCACCTTGGGTAGGAAAGCAGGGTACGTCAGCAGGACGACCTTGTCCCTGTGCAAAGTGGTGTAGGGTTCTGATGCCACCAGAGCCTGGATCTCCCTGACTCTGCGAGCTGAGATGAGGCGCACGAGCAGAGCGATCTTTATGGGGATCAGCCTGATATCTGCACACGCCATAGGCTCAAAAAGGTGTGCGCGCTGAGGCGCCCAACACAAAATTAAGGCCCCACACCGGGTGTGGCTTCCTTATAGGCGTGTAAAGCCTGTGCAGGCCCGCCATATGTACCATTTACTCCTATATTGGCTCCTAGTAGCCTTGCTTCTAGCGCCTTGGATGATCTCTAAGTTAGCCTGAGAGGCTTATGTGTTTCAGCGGGACCTGCTCAGGAGCCACGCTGCAAGGGCTAGCTTGTGAGCAGCAGGGTGGAGTACCCTGTCCCCCTGCTGGGCCAGGAGAGGAGCTGGGCCAAGCAGTAGGTGAATGGGTGGTCTGTCCGAAAGGCTGAGGAGCTCTGAGAACCACGGTCTGGCCGGCCACCAGGGAGCTATCAAAATGATGCTGAGGTGCCGGGATTCCTTTATTCTTGCAGATCACCCTGTGGACTAGGGGTGTGGGCGGGAAGGCCTATGCTGTCATGTCGTTCCATTGGCTCTGGAATGCGTTGCCTATGGGGTCGGAGACCTGCCCCTGCCAAGAGGCGCGTCAGCATTTCCTGTTGTTCCGGGAGGCCAAAAAATCCACCTGGGGATGCCCTCATCTGAGGATGATCTTTAGTACCAGGCCGTTCAATTGCCACTCTTAACTGTAAGCCCCCAGTCTGCTCAGCCTGTCCGATTACAGATTGGATTCCCCCGGGAGGTGGACAGCCCTCAGGTAAATGTTCTCCAGAGCCCATTCCCACATGCTGACTGCTAAATTGCACAGCGGAGGGGATCTGGTGCCGCCCTGCTTGTGGACATAGTACATGCTGGTGGAATGGTCTGTCTGGATAAGAACTAACTTTCCCTCGATAAGAGGGAGAAAGGCCTTGAGAGCCCATCATATGGGCTTCAAGTCCGTAGTAACTGTGACCTGAGGGGCCGGCTGCCGGAAGGGCTTGCCCTGCCTCAGGTTGAAGTCTGCGGACCCCCAGTGGTGGCCCGAGAGAGGAAAGGGCAGAATGTTGACTAGCTCCTCTTGGGAGCCCCTCTCCTGATTCCATGAGGCTGCAAAGTGCAGCTGTAATATCCGCCTGAATTGTGTGTGGGGCACAGCCAAAAGGGCCGCAGCCATAAGCTCCGGTAGGCGTTGGTACCACCAGGCCCAGGTCATGGGCATGGAGAGGAAGTGAGCTGTAGCTCTCTTGATGGCCGCAATCTTGTCCTCCAAGGAAAGGACTCACACAGAGCTTGTGTCCCAGATGAGGCCCAAGAAGATAAAGATCTGCGTGGGCTGCAGCTGACACTTCTTGAGATTGATAGTGTACCCCAGGTCGTGGAGTGTGTTCCTCTGTGGAGGCAGTATGAACCGCTTCCGGAGAGGTGCCCCGGACGAGCCAGATGTCCAGGTATGGGTAGACATGGTGGCCCTGAGCCCTGAGGAGGGCTGCCACTGCATTCATCAACCTGGTAAATACCCTGGGAGCCGAGTTGAAGCCGAAGAGTACCACCTTGAATTGGAAATGGTGCCGCTGATCCTAAAGCGCATTAAGGAACGAGGCGGCTGCCAAATTGGGACGTATAGCTAAGCCTCCTTAAGATCCAGGGAGCACATCCAGTCCCCCCTGTCCAGTGTTTCCGCAATAAGAGCTGGCGTAACGATCTTGAATTTTTGCGGAGGGAGAGATTGAGGGTGGAAAGGTCCAACACAACTCTTCGGCCAGCCTGGTTGTTCTTCTGTGTTAGGGAGAATTCTCATTCTATGGCTAATTTCCCTTACCTATAGATTCCCCCAGCAGCTTTGCTGGATTTGAAGTGTTTTTTTTTTTTCTCCTGCTAAGAGTGAGACTCTTTTTCCCCACTCTTAGACATGTTGGCTATGTGTGTTCTAGGCTATTTTTTGTGTTTAATGTCTATGGGGTTTTTCTGTGCAGTAACACAGGGGTGTTGTAGCGACCCCCAAACATAGACTCCATACCCTCGGACTGACTAATGTCTCCCAGGGCATGTAAAGTCCCCATTGACTTTACTAGTCAATCTTTATGAACAAAACCAGTACAACCCATCTGACTATGGAGGTACTGGCAAGGGTTAATAGTTTTTCCCTTATGGTCATTTTTGAGAGGGTACCGTACAGTCCCTCTCTCAAAAAGTTTCTGGCTGGTGGCAGTAGTTACTACCCAAAATATTCGACCGCAAATATTTCCCTATGGGATCTTCCCATTGTTCGAGGCTACCACATTTACTGACAGCTTCTAACATACCGCCGGTTTATTTTTATATTAACTTTACTCCAGTAGGTTTTATTTGCCAGAACATTTATATAAATTCTTTCTCGTGTCTTTCTCTAAGATCCTAACCCAGGTCGGGGATCCTTTGTTCGTCCTTTTGGCGGGCTTCTGCCAAGAAGCCCTCCTTTCAGCGCCACTGAGTCTGGGGTGGACCCATTGTGTGGGAGGGAGTCGCACTCTGCCCAGATAGGCTGGAGGGTCTCCCGCCAGGATGACCACTCCACTTTATGAATGACAGCTAGGCTCTATGAATAGGGATCATTTTGCATAAAAGCAGGGTCCTGAGGACTGGAAGAGCAAGACGTCGCCACTGGAACTAAGAAGCCGAAGAGGAGAGAAGCCAAACACATCTGCATCAACTGAACCACAGGTGAAGCCCTGCTGCAGCATCTCACCACTTTTCTCCACACAACGAGAGGATCTTCATCTGCAAGAGTCTTCTTCCCTTGAGCTGGTGGGGCCAACCAGTTTGCCAATCGCCTATCCGGACCTGCCTTGGTGAAATAGCCAGTGCCCTGCACTCGGAGACCGGGTAGCTAGGCACCCAGCCACCCGGACGGCGATTTAAAGAAGCATACCTTTTATTTCGTTTGGCAGCACCGCGGCTGGTTTCATCCCTGGGCAGTGCAGTAACTCAAACCTTCCTCCACGAGGAGAGCCTCTCTTCTTCGTCTGCATCTCCTGAACTGCAGGAACTGGTAGGAACAACCGCCACTACAGGAGCCTCTTCTACATTTTAAGGTACTTTGTTCCGCCAGGCCTCCCTTTTGTTTGGTAGCGCTTAAGGTGTTTTAAATCCTTTACCTACCTGTTGGGTTGGCCGGCCCTATCCTCTAACTTTGTATTTCACCTCCTGCAACCACCTTTTCGAATTTATTAACAAAGACTTGACTGCAGCTACAAGAACATTTTGCTCCTGGGCTCTTTGCCCTGTACCACTGACTCTGGGCCAGGTCTATTGACTCTGGCTAAATCTGTTACAACTGCCTTGCCTAGATTGCTTCTCACCTGGGGCACCTAACTCTTATAACCACCTTTCCTTCCCACTTTTTAAACTTGTGAGGTGCCATTTTGCTCGGTTTTCACCTCAGTATTATACATGCTAAAGTACTGCCTTGCCTAAACTTGTTCACAATCTTATTGGGAAGTGTTACTAGTCTGCCTAAGAGTATATTCCTGTATAACTTGTTCTTTCCCTCACTTATGAGAAATTGATAAGAGTGCCATTTGGTTGGTTTTCCCTGTGCCGTTTTGCTCAGTTTTCACTCTTGACCAAACTTGTCTACAATTTAACTAGGAAGTGTGTAAAATATATATTCTTTTTAATACAAAGCTTTGGTCAGTGTTTCCTTGTGCCATAGTACTGAAGCCCTATTTTGTAAACCCTGAATTCTGATCATATCCCTCTTGAGATAAGTCAGACTGCTTAGCCACAGCTACCAACTAAATCTTTGTGGTACAGACGGATACCAAAGGGGATTTTATTGCTCATACCTGTAGTCTTAATCTTCTTTAGTGCTCCCTAAGGGAACGGCACAAGACTCTGCCTAACATTCTGTATGACCAAAATCCCAGAATAAAAGCCCAAGCCTCACTGGGAGGTTGGGACTTCTTCCACAGCCTGAGCCTCGGCAAACAACCGGATCTCCGCCAGCAGTGTTGCTGTCACAATCTGTGGGAGAGGAGGAAAGGAAGGATTTGAGAAAGGTAGCGGTAGACGGTACCCCATGGAGACTACAGAGAGGATCCAGGGGTCTGAAAAATTGGGGTGCCAAAATTGCACGTGAAAGGCAAGCCTGACCCCCACCGGAGACACATGGACAACGGGTCATGCCTTTTTTCCCTCTAAGGCTGATACAGAGGAGAGGGATTGGAACAACCCCTTGCCCCCCCATTTGTTGTTTCCTCTGATGCTGAATGAGAACGGTCCAGCTGTCTAGACCTCCGTTCTTGGAGGCCTCGGAACCCACCAAGGTCCCGCTCCTGGCCTTTGTAAGAATAGATAAAGACTTTGCAGTTAGCAAGCCATTATTTTTATCCAATCCCTTATCCGTGGTGGAGTGGAAGAGGTCACTGCCCTCGAAGGGAAGGTCCAATATGCGTTCCTGGACATCGGGAATAAACGTAGTAGCCCCAGAGCCAGGCCATCCCTCATGTCTGTGGCAATGCAGATGACCCAGGCACAGGTATCGATGGGGGTCACAGTGAAATCTATAATGTCCTGCGCTGCCATCTTGGACTCTCCTAGTCCCACCTTGAAGCACACTTGCTATATGCTGGAAGGTCTGGAGGATGTCTGCCATTTCCCACCAGAGCCCTTCGTTAGTGGCTGCCAAAATGGCATCTGCGTTGGCCTGTCGCAGGTGCAAGGAGGTGTTGGAGTACAGCTTCTTCCTGTACGCCTCCAAGATCTTCTCCTTGGCTAGCAGCATCGAGGGCGAGGGGCCAAGGACGACTGTGGCTTGGAATAGAGTAACACCGCAGCTATCACAGAAGAGTGCGGTTGAGGATGCGCTGAAAGCAAGACTGTGCCCCTCCCCCACCCCCCATCATCTGACTGTACTTGGCATTGAGGCGCATAGTGACAGGCTGGGCCGAGTGTGGCTTGAGCCGCCCCTTCGTGGCCAGGGCAACTAAGTCTTTCTGCATCGAGATCCACGTTTTGGTAGGGGGTCTTAGGGTGAGGACTTCTGCTAAGACCCCCTCCTCGGGCTTCTCTACCTTGGGCTGAGGCAGGCCCAAATCCTCTGGTAAACCTGCAAGTCGTTCCTGGAAGGCCCTGACTGAAGATGTCAGGGCCCTCCTCCTCATCCGTGTCCACTAGACTCGAGGGGTCCAGAGCTGGTGGAGGAGGGCTGGGCGCTGTGGGTTGCGCAGTGGAGACTGGAGCCAGTGGGTGCTGCAGAGGCTGGTGTGGAACCGCCTGTACTATGGGAGGCAGGGAAGCTAGAATCGGAGGAGCGGGCTGGGGCAGCAGTGTCTGTGCTGGGGCCTGTCGGTCCGGAGCCATCGGAGGAATGACTACGGGTGCGAACCTTGCGAAGAACCGGTCTTCGGAGGCTGAAGAGGTGGCAGGTGATATTGTCTGAGTGGCAGAGGGCAGCTGGGACTGGGGCACACTCTGCCTGGGGTGCAGGAGAAACCTGCCCTGCGGATGGATAAACTGCAGACCACTCACCTGGCTGACACCAGTCCCGCCATGTGACTCTTCCCTCCACCCGCTCTGCAACAGGGGGTATTAGATGAGCGGCCATTTTGTCTGGCGCGGCAGCCATTTTTACGAGCTACGTGAAACATGCCGAAGTCGTGGTGCCTGGCTCGCTAGAACCAGCCCCGTCCAAGACGCTTGGTGTTCGAACAACAGGCCTATCCCCGCACCTCAGGCCGTGACCTGGAATGCGTATTGCCCTCGGCAAAGCTGCCGTTGGTGCTGCGTGATGGCGCCCGATCGAACATGGTGCCGGTACTAGTACGTGGCCCTTTGGGTGAAGGCCCGGTAAAAGAACCTTCCGGTGTCTCTGCACTGTCACCAGGAGGATCCACTGACCCCTCGGCCTACCGGCCGGTAGCTAACGTCACCTCGGTACTTGTGCTGGTATGAGAACCTGAGTGGTCATCGCCCCCCCCCACCACCCACGTGGGCGAGTCCTTTAAAGGAGTCTCCGTTACGGGGTTCGCTGGAAAAGAGTGGCCCTACCTTGGGGCCTGGATCGATGATCGACGAAGTCCTTCTGGTCCTCTGGAGGCCATGGAAGAGCTCCCTCCACCTGGCAAGTCTGTCTTCAGAGACCTTGAGGAAAGCGCATAGCACGCGGTACGAGCTCGCCAACCGTAGTCAGGGCCAAGGCAACGTAGACAGAGGGAATGGGGGTCTGAAGTTGGAAAGAGCCCGTCAACATGATGGACACCTGCTGAACCCTGTAGAAGTCGACATGCGCCGGGGAGGAGCGCGATGCCTGAGGACCGAGTACCTGAATGATAAAAAGACAAAACGACGGAAGAGAAGTAGTATCCGCGCGTGGAAATACATGGCCAAAGCCAAACCAGGAGCGCTGGTGAATTTGGCCCGTTGACGCGGAAAAGGGGACTGAGGAGTGGTGCCGGGGGGGGGAGTCAGGCGAGTGCATAATCCCAGGGCCACGCCCCTTTAAATTTAAAGGGGAAGAATATTTTTTCTGGTGAAAGAGGTTCCATCTCCCGTCCCTCGCAAGGGACGCCCATACAGTATGGAGGTAAGGGGACAGGACGTAAGAGTAAGTGTTTCTTCTACTCCACTAGGGGAGGAAGGGTGGGCGCATGTGAATCTAAGCAAATACAATCATCAGAAATGCTATTACGGTGAGCAATGCATGTCTTCTGATGCTTGTGGATCTGCTTAGAATCACATGCTGTGCATAGACTAGCAAGCAATACCCAGAGATGGTGGTGGGATGTGTGAAGGAACAGTAGCAAAGGGATGTTGTAGCACCACTTGTCCCACCTGAGAATCAGACCTGGAGTGTGTATCTAGGCAGTAGTGTTGTGTAAAGGTGTGTACAGAACAATAGTTCTGTACACACACTTGCTGCTTTGCAAATGGAATCTAGAGGAACATTTGCAATAAATGCTATGGTAGCCCCTGTGCCCTGAGTAATGTGCTCTAGGCGCGAAGGGTAGATCTCTATTGGCACGAGTGTAACAGTGTAATGCAGTTTACAATAAACTTGGAAATAGCTGATTTAGAGACAGGGCCCCCTTCTCTACCAGCTGCCACTGAAATGAACAACTGGTATGTATTTCTTAGTGGCTTTGTCTTTTCCAGATAGTAGATAACCACTCTCTTTACATCCAGTGTGTGGAGGCTTCTTTCTGCCATGTTAGTGGGGTTCTGAAAAAAGGTGGGTAGTTCCATGGACTGATTTACATGGAACTTTGAGATACATTTAGGCGTAAAGCGAGGCTGTGTGCGCAAAACCACCTTGTCTTTGTGAAACGTGATGAATGGGTCCTAAACTAAAAGGGCCTGCATTTCTCCAACTCTCCTTATAAAGGTTATCGCCACCAGGAAGGCGGTTGTGCAGCTGAGTGCTTTAGCCTTTTGCATTTGTTGAAAGGGAAGCCCCATTAGCCTGTTAAGAACATTCAGGTCCCACCCGGAAGCTGGGTTGGAGGATAAAGGGACGACGTCTCTTTACCCTTTCCATAAAGGCTTAATTACAAGAATTTCCCACCATGAAACCTTGCTCTGGGACATGGTGTACGTCGAAAGCGTGGCTAAGTGGACTTCAATCCATACCAGTCCTGAATCTAGCTGGTGAGTTAGGTAAAGGATATCTTTAGGTGAGCAATCATTAGGATTGATGCTCTCAACATTACACCAGATAAAGTGCTTCCATTTGCTGGGGTAGCAGTATATGGTAGTAGGTTTCCGTGCCTCTCTGAGTATGTCCATGCATCTCTGAGGGAGCTGAAGGTGCCTGATTTCAGGAGCCAGGCTGCAAAGTGAGTTTGAGGGCATGAATGTATGGTCTCTCCCTGATCTTGAGACAGGATGTTGTACGGGCACAGGGAGGGGAGACTGACATTGCCATTCGATGGGAGAACCAAGGTTGGCGGGGTCACCAGAATTACCATGACTGGCTCCTGGTGCATCTTGTGCACTATTCTGTTGAGCAAGGGAATCGGGGGGGCTCAAGGGGGGCTATGGGAGCATAGACAAATCTCCTGGACCATGTTATCCAAAGACCGCTCCCCTTGGAGCAGTTATGTGGGTACCTGGAAGCATAACATGGGCATTGGGCATTCGGCATTCTCCAGAGTGGCTAACAAGTCGATATCTGGGAGGCCCCATTCTGTGAAGACGCCAAGTAAAATGTTCTTCCATAGCAGCCACTCATGCTCTAAGGGTAAACTGGAAGTATCTGTTGAGTACGTCTGCCACAAAATGGAGTTCCCCTGGAACATGTTGCGAGAGGAGGAACATGTGTTTGAGTGCCCACTTCCAAATGTTTGGGACAGTTTGGACAGCTCTAGAGAGTGAGTGCCCCCTTGTAGTACTGTCCGTGAGGACTAGAACTGTTTGCCCCTGGAGGTGTGTTTGGATGGCCTCCAGGGACTTGAACTCTGCTAGCAGTTCCAACAGGTTGATATGATTGGATGCTACTGCTGGAGATCACATGCCGTGTGCCGCCTGTTGAAGGAGGTGAGCTCCCCACCCTGTCAGAGATGGGTCTGTGGTGAGAGTGGCTTGTACTGCGGGGGTGGTGAAGGTCTTGCCTTGCAGAAGGTTTTCCCTTGACTACCACTGGGGACACTGAACGAGGGCTGCCGAGACGACCACTAGATCATCCCACTGGCCACTGGCCTGACACCATTGGCTCGAAAGCCACTCTTGCATGAGGCGCAGCAAAGCGTGAGGAACTGGGTAGACTCAGGAAGCCATCATTCCCATGGCTTTGCATACAGTCACTTGATGGCTGGCTACATAGTGAGGGATCTGGAACAGCATATTTTGGACCCTCTCGTTGGAGGGAAAGACAAGCTGGTCTTCTGTCCGAATTAGAGCCCCCACAAATTGTTTGACTTGGGCTGGGGGTTAAACTGGACTTATTCTTGTTGATAGACAATCCTAAATTGAAGCGATCTACCGACCTCTGGGTGTTTGTCTGGCATGTTCCGTACAAGCCCTCTGTTATGAGCCAGTGGTTGAGGTAAGGATAGACTGGGATGGACTGCCTGCGCAGGTGAGCCGCTACTCCCGCCAGTACCTTTGTGAAAACTCTTGGGGCTGAGGCAATGTCGAAGGGGAGAACCTTGAACTGATAGTGGGTGTCCTCCATCATGAAAATGAGGTACCTTCTGTGCGCTGGCAGCATTGAAATATGAAAGTATGCATCTTTCATGTCCAATGTGGCCATGTAATCCCCCTGCTGCAGTAGTGGGGTTACCTCCTGAAGGTTTGTCATCCTGAACTTTTGAGGTTTGACACTTGTTTGCAGGGCGCTGTCTAGAACAGGGTGCATGGTGAGATCCTTTTTGGGTACGAGGAAGTACACTGAATAAATACCCTTGTTTACCTGGAGAAGGGGGGACAACTTTGATGGTGCCCTTTTCCAGCAGGACCTGAACTACTTCCAGCAGGATACGCAGGTGTTCTGGCAACAGGCGTCTGCTTCTCAGTGTGTGGTAGCGAGGTGGTTGGAGAAACTCCTATACAATACCCATGGGCAATGGTCTTTAGTACCCACTCATCTGAAGTCATCCCCTCCCAGCCATGGATGAATGAAGACAGGCGACCTCTGACCGGGGAAGCGTGGGAGGGGACCTGAACCAGCGAGTCACTTTGAGGTGGAGGAGCCTCTGGGAGTAGAGTTTCTGCCTCTACCCTTCCCCCTACGAGAGCCTCTTTGCTGGTTTTGGAAGTTACCATAGGAGCCTTGTCCGGATGATCAGGAATAATTTCCTGTGCCGTATTGCCCAAGGGGTGAGCGGGAGAAGGATTTGCCACGAAAAGACCAGCGCAAGTTAGAGCCTCCATGCTGGTGAAAGGGTTTAGCCGTGATCTGGCTAAGTCTCGTGTTCTTTCGTTGCCATCTCTAAAGCATCATAAACCACTTTCCCAAAAAAGTTTGAATCCTCCACTGGCTTGGTGATTAGAGAGGACTGAGTTTCGGGTTTGAAACCAGAATTTATTAACCAGGCATGTCTTTTAAGCAGGGAACACTGAGCGAGGGTGCATCCAGCAGTCTCAGCAGAGTCCAGTGTGTTCTTCAGTATGTTTTGTGTTACATGTCTGCCTTCAACTACCACCACCAGCAGGCATGATCGGGTGGGCTCTGGAACGTCCTGAAGACCATCCTGCACTAGGCCCCAATGGACATCACTATAACTTGCCAGCAGCGTGGTATTATTTGCGATCCTCGTGGAATACGCCGCAGAGGCGGTGACCCGCTTACCCAGGGTATAACGCTTCTTGCAGTCTTTGTCCAGAGGGGATTCTGCTGAGGAGAGAGGTACCCCCGCCCTCTTCCGAGTGGTCATAATGACCAAGGAGTCGGGTGTGGCATGACCCCTGGTGTAGAGGGGGTCGGAGGATGATGGGCGAAATAATTTCTCAACCCGGGGGTAAACTGCCTGTGTGTGAGAAGGGGACAGCAAAGAAGGGTCTATGTGCTTTTTTATAGACTTCAGTAAAGGAATGGCTTGGCTAGCTGGTGCCTTCTCCTTGAGAATATCCTCCACGAAGTCAGAGTCTGGAGCGGTTTCAGGCGTTGCAATTTTAAAATAGTCAGCTGCTCTTTTTAAAATGGAGTTGAACAACATCTGGCTGTCAAGAGGGGACCACTCTTTGTGGAGGAGTAGAAGGGTGATCCAGACAGATGGTGTCTGGGTCGGCGGTATGCGTCGGTGTAAGCCAAGGACCCTGTTCCTCCGCCTTGTCCCTGTCTGGTTCCTGATCAGCTGGGTCTTGATCAAAGGGGTTAAGCTCTTCCTAAGAATCCTCCTGAGTTGAGTTATCTGGGACCTGCAAGATGTCTCCTTGATGTCCCTGTGTAGAAGTAGGGAGTTTCTGCAATTTGGAGGGGATGGCCGAAGAGACCACTTTCCTAGGCCTCTTGGGTAGAATATATTGGTCAGAAAAGACAATGAACTGGGACATTTTGTCCATGTATTGCTCAAACCTTTTCGTAGTCCATAGAGAAGAAGCTAATTGGTCAGGAGGAGAGAAGGGCTGCCCAAAAGGGGGAGATGTTAATAAGGGCTTAGAGAGGCCTAGGGGCATTAGAATAGTCCTGTCGAAGAGCGGGGGTGCCCTTGTACTCTTTGGCCGCCAAAATTGCTTCTCGAAGCTTAAGCGCTTTATGGAGGGTCTCAATGTGCCTGAAAGCGCAGTCGTTGTCGGCGACTCCACCAGGTCCTTCGGCACTTGAGCGCCCTTGGATGTTGGGTCGACAGAGGATTTTTTAATGGGAACCCCCGATCCAGAAGGATGACAAGTCACATGCCACAAATGTGGTTGCGTAGAGGGCGCCGAACCGCGAGGTTCAGCAGGTGCCGTCGAAATTTTCAGCAAACCTGTGGGCGTTGAGCACTTCTTCGACAACTCCGAAGAGGCCTTAGAGGTTGGGTGCTTGTGTACACATGGTTTGTGGGTGCCCTTGTCGCCGGGGTGTGATTACCCCATAACAGTGCCAGTGGCCTGTATGTCAGGGATGGGCATCTGCGAGCACGCAGGCTCAGCTGAGAGGTCGATGTCTTCCAATTCTGAGCCATAGCTGCCGTCAAATTCCTCGTCGTCCGGAGCGGTGACTCCGATGGGGCGAAAACAGCTGTGATGGCTTCCGAAAACTCTTTGTGCGGTCCACGTAGAACTCTAGCTACGTCCAGCGAGTGCAGAGTCCTTTCAGCCGGCGACGAAGGAGACGGGAAGAAAACTGGCAACACCAAGGGTTCGTTGAGGTGGAAGTCCGATGGCACCTTGGGCATGAAGGAGGGGTGCATCCTCAGCACCACCCTCGTGTCGTGAAATGTCAAGTATGGCGGCTTGCAAGATAGGGCCTGGATCTCTCCCACTCGTCGTGCGGAGGTGATGGCCACGAGAAACGCTGTCTTACACGACAGAAACTTCAATGGTGCCGAATGCATAGGCTCAAATGGGGGCCCCATGAGCCTGGTCAGCACCACGTTGAGCTCCCACGCCGGGGCAGGGGCCTTCACCGGTGGGAATTATCGGAACAATCCTTTCATAAATTCCTTCACCAGTCGATGAGACCACAAGGACGCCCGTCCCGTAGTTCTGGTGTATCGTGAGATGGCGGCCAGATGCATCTTGATGGAAGCGTGAGCTATTCCAGTCTTGGCCAATGACAGTAGGTACGGCAATACTTGGGGGGCCGTAATCCGCAGAGGGTTAATCTTCTGTGCACGGCACCAGACAGAGAACCTCTTCCATTTATGTCCGTAGCACTTGAGAGTTGAGGACGCCCTGGCCTTTGCAAGAACCTCCCCTGCAGTCGGCCGGGATGTCGTACCCTCCAAACTCTAGTGCTGCAGGAGCCAGGCCTGCAAGTTCAGCGACTCTGGGTTGTGGTGAAGAATGGCGCCTCCTTCTCTGGAAAGAAGGTCTGCGTCCATCGGCAGCTCGACTGGTGTGGACGTTGACAAGTCCAGAAGGTCCGGGAACCAGATCTGTCCCGGCCACGCCGGTGCGATGAGGATCATCCTGCGCCGGGACCTCTTGAGCTGGTTGATGAGCCGGAGCAGCAACGGCAGCGGAGGGAACGCATAAAGAAATAGGCCGTCCCAGGGGAACGAGAAAGCATCGCCCATGCTCCTCGGCTGGGGGAACCTGCTGGCGAACCTCCGGCACTTGGAATTAGTCGCCGTTGCGAAGAGATCGATTTGGGGATCGCCCCATCGTCTGAAGTCGATCCACTTGATCCTGGCGTAGTTCCCACTCGTGGCACGAGCGCAGCTCTCTGCTGAGAGAGTCGGCGATCGTGTTTTTTATTCCTGCCAGATGAAGAGGCACCAGAAACATCCCTTGGGCGACGGCCCAATGCCACAGATCCTGGGCTTCCTTGGATAGGGCCGGGGATCTGTTCCCGCCCTGCTTCCGGATGTAGAACATCGTGGTGGTATTGTCGGTGAAGATCCTCACCACCTTGCCCTTGAGGGACGGAAGAAAGGACCCGAGGGCCCAGAACACTGCGCAGAGCTCCAAGATGTTGATGTGGAGTGACTTCTCCTCCGCGAGCCAAAGACCTCTCACGTGAAGATCTCCGGAGTGCGCTCCCCAACCTTCCAGGGAGGCGTCCATCGTCACCGTCACCTGGTGAGCTGGGGTCTGAAAGTCTGTGCCCGCCGACAGATGAGAACAGGTACCCCACCACCGGATCGCCTGACGGAACGTCTCGTTGAGAGGGATCTTGTCCTCGAAGCTGCCCGTCGACTGGATCCAGCAGGCGTCGAGGAACTCTTGTAAGGAGCGCATCCGAAGCCTGCAAAGGCGCACCAGATAATTGCAGGAGGACATTATCCCGAGGAGGGACTTGATAGATCTTACCCTGGCCATGTCTGTGGCCAGCAGTCACTGCACCTTGCCCAGAATGGTCCTTGTCCTTTCCTCCGACGGCGAGGCCAGCCGTGCCACTGTGTTGAGCTTGGCTCCCAGAAACAGGGAGACTTGCGACGGAACCAGGTGGGATTTTGGAAAGTTGATGGAGAATCCCATGTCCGTGAGCAGCTGGACGGTCTTTGCAGTGTGCTTCACGGCGAGCTCCCTGGTCCTTGCCCGGATGAGCCAGTCGTCCAGGTAGGGGTAGATGTGGATCCCCTGTAGGCGCAGCCACGCCGCCACCGGTGCGAGGCACTTGGTGAACACCCTGGGTGCTGACTTCAATCCGAACGGGAGGGCCTTGAACTGGTAGTGCCGCCCTTGGACCACGAACCTGAGGAACTTTCGGTGTCTTTTTAGAATGGGGATGTGGAAGTACGCATCCTCCAAGTCCAACGACGACAGGAAATCGCCCTCCTCCAGCTGTCCCAGCACGTGCTAGAGGGTGACCATCCGGAACTTCTGTGCTTTGATGTACTTATTCAGTCGTCGCACGTCCAGGATGGGGCGCCATCCTCCTGTCTTCTTTTTTATGAGGAAGTACCTTGAGTAAACTCCAGAGCCCCGAAGCCTCTTTGGGACGAGCTCGATGGCACCCTTCTTGAGCATCGCCCTTACTTCCAACAGTAGTTGAGTGACGGGACGTGATTTTCCTTCCTGGCCACGGGTGTAACGCGAGGGCACTTCTTCTGAAACTCGAAGGTGTGCCCTTGGGCCAGGGCGTCCAGCACCCAACGGTCGGTGGAGATGGACTCCCACATGCTGACTAACCTCGCCAGCCGGCCTCCCACCGGGGGTGCTTCGGCAGGGGCCCGACCCCACGGTCGGTTCAATCTTGTTTGGAGGTCGCCCTGCCTCCTTGACCTCCCTGTCGACGACGGGCACCACCTGACTTGCCGCGTCCCCTGTAGGCTTCCTGGGACGAAGATCTTGCCACTTGGCGGTACGTGGAGGAGCCAATGCCGGATCCCTTGGAGGCACCTTGTCTGCCTCCGGAGCTCCGAAAGGACGGCCGTCGTTGGAGCACTACCAGTGCCCGGGCAGTCTCTGTGTCTGTCTTGATGGCCTGCAGGGACTCATCAACCGCCTTCCCAAACAGGTTGTTCCCGTCGAAGGGCATGTCCAAAATCTTGGTTTGTACGTCCTGGCGGAAATCCGTCGCCTTGAGCCATCCTCGTCATCTCAGGCAAACGCTGTTGCCCAACTGACGGAAACCGGTGTCGGCGATGTCCGTTGCCACCGTGATGGCGTGGTCCGAAGCAATCTCACCTTCCTGTAGGATTTCAAGGGCCTCAGCCCTTTTGGCGTCCGGAAGGAAGTCCAACAGAGGGGCGATTTTGAACCACAACTCCCTGTCGTAGCGGGCTACGATAGCCAGGGCGTTGGCCGCCTTGATAGTCATCGCTGCGGATGAGATGACCCCGTCGTCCCATCGTGTCCAGCTTCCTGCCCTCGTCGTCCGGCGGGGAAGTTGATGTCGAGGCCGATGCCCCCCCCAGCTTTCTTCTTTGCCGTCGCTGAGACGCCCGAATCCGGGGTAGGTTGCGCCCGAAGGCACAAGGGGGCAGCGTCGGGGACCCGGTACTTCTTTCGTACCGGTCCCTCTTTGCCGGCGCCGTGGCAGGGTTCTTGAGGGCGAGCCCCTCATCCCAGATGTCATCAAGAAGAGGTACGACAAGGACCGTCTTCCGTTTAACATCGCGCCGTTGGTAAAGGAACCCTTCCTTCTCTTCTGGGCAGAGCTGGAAGAGCTCGGATGCCCTGGAAATCATGGCATGAAAGGATCCAATCTCGTCGGGCGGTGACGCCCGAGCAGGGGGCGACGGGGGACACGTCCCGTCGTCACCTCCGTCGTCATCTGTACCTGTCGTAGCCGTGTCCGTGCCTGTATCATCCCCGTGGGTAGTAGACCGGGGGGAAGGCAGAGCAGGCCGCAGAGGTGGGAGAGGTGGCGTAGGATGCGTCGTCCTCCTCTTATGCAGTGGACTTTCCGAAGGTCCTGGCTCCGGTTCCCCCGTCAGGTCTGGCTCAGGTACCTCCGTCGGGGGGAGGGGCAGCCTTGTCCTTATCTCCGAGCAGAAGGACTGAATCGCTGACAAAATGGCTGCCGAAGTGTCCTGCGGCGCCGGAAACGACGGGCGCGAGGGCTCTTGAGGAACCTCGTCGGCGACACCGTCGCTCTCGTCCTCGCCCTCGTCGGGATCCCTCCCGATGGGCTGGGCCTCTTCCACGACTTCGATGAGCTCTTCTTCAGAGGTCGTGTCCGTATCCACGATGGCCACCTGCCCCTCCCCCACCTTTTCTCAATGGGCCTGAAAGACTACTCCCTCTGCGGTGGCAGGGAGACTCTGGTTCCCGAGGTCGCCTCCACTGGCGTAGCCTCCACGGGCTGAGCCAGGGCCGCTGCGACATCCTCAATCGAGGTCTTAGCAGGGTGAATTAAGGCCATCGTCACCTTCTGTACGCCTAGGGCCTTCACCTTGGGGGGAGGGTCCAAGCCTCGCTCCCCCTCTGCTGGAATCTTCGAGTTCGACCGGGGCCTCTCCAGAAGCTTCGCCGGGTTCTCGGACTTCCTCTTAACCGAGCCAGAGCGTTGGCTCGTGGTTGATGGCGCCGGGGAGGATGCGCCCTGCCTGGCAGCCAAGGAGCCCGACCGTTCGGCGCTCCTGGTGCCCGTGGACTCGCGGTACTTGGCCTTTTGTTGGGCCCCCGTCGCCGGGGTGCCCTCACAGGACTTAGAAGACCGCTCAGACTTCTTTTTCTTCTTCTCGCCTGACGGGCTCTTCTCTTCCAGCCAGTTGGCGAGACGGAGGTGGCAATCCTTCATGGTCCGCTCCGACATGTTCCCACAAAACGCACAGTCCTTCTCCGTGTGCGTCTTGTCCTCATGGAGACAGTACAGGCATAACGAATGCTCGTCCTCCTTGAAAACATTCTGAAGTTGGCATTCAGGGCAGGTCCTGAACAGCTTCCCGGGCGTCGAGCTTCCTTTCTCCTGGGCCATGTCCGGGGTAGGCCTCGGAACTTCTGGAATCCTCCAAAAGCATAACTCGACAAAATCTTCACCGTTGAGGGGCGTAGAAAACTCGGAAACGGATCCCCATTGATCGGATGTAGAAACGGTGGAGCTTGAGGCTCTAATTAAACGAAAAATGAGAAAAAAACTCCTGAAAAAGCGTGAAAAAGCAGCAAAAGCTCGAGAGCTACAGCACGAGGACTCCCAACACTTGAACGTGCGGTAAAGATCTGAGGATGGCTGCCAGAGGCGGGGCTTAGGGAGAGGGCAGTCATTGGCTGGGGGCAGTATGACCCAGAGACCAGTGATTGGTTACTACTAAGAAAGACAGATCAGAAACTGATACTGATTTACTAAGAAAGACCGATCAGAAACGAAACTGATTTTTTTCTATATCGAGGATTCCCGGCCTGACGACGGGGAATATTCATGAGCATGTGAATCCATGCCAGACCCCATGCTGGAGAACTTGCAGACCTTGCACGAGTGCTTGTCGTGGTTACGAGGAAGACACCGACTGCATCGGCGATGGGTGTCTTTCCAGGGAAATGTACCGTTACACAACAGGCAGAATTTAAAAGGATTCCTCTCCATAGCAGAGGTTAGCGGCACCCAGAAGACCAAGAAGAGAAAGAAGGGTGAAGGAAATACATTCTCAGAGAGGAATAAACACCAGGGCCCCACTCTCCCTACTGTAAGGTCCTGGCCGGAGGGCTGATGCCACACGGTCGACAGTCAAGCAGTTGAACAGTCGCCAATAGGAAACCCACAAAGCAGTCGTCGAAGGCTGTGACCATAGGTTGTGGAAATGAACTTAGCAATATTAACTCTTACAAGCTCCACATAAGCGACCAACTAGGTTGGTTGAAAAAAAGAATCTGTGGGACCTCGACACGTGAGGGGATTTTGGGTACACTACACGTCACATTAGGGATAGTGTTACAGTCACGCTGCCATGTCGACGTGCCTGTCGATCTTTGAAAAAGAAAGATGCAATCCTCTGCTATTTCCACTAGTTGTCGAACTACATGCACAGCATGTGATTCTAAGCAGATCCACAAGCATATTTCCTCTTTAAATTTAAGATATATGTAGGGGCACAGCATCGGCCAGCAGAATTAACCTAATTGAGATGGTGGGTCGTATGGAACAAAGGGACTAAGGACTAGTATGTTAGTTACTACAGTGAGTAACTCAATTACTCCTACATCCCAATGCCCTTTCCTCCATATTGTATGGTTGATTACAACAGATTTGAGTCCTTTGGGAGTAGAGCGGCTCTGCCTTATTATGCAAACAGGTTCCTCAGAACTTCCTGGCCAAACGCTGCATCTAATCTGGCGCTAATATCCAAACAGTAATGCTTGCAGAAAGCAGACTCAGATGCCCAGAAGGCTGCCTTGCTTATTACTTGCCAGGTTACGCATCTTTGAAAGGCTACCACTGTTGCTTTTGCTCCGACAGTGTGTGCATACATTTTACCAGGCACTGCTTATTCTGATGCTTGTAGGCTTCTGTGATAGCCGCCACCATCCATCTAGTTACTGGTGCCTGGGCCGATGGAGTACCAGCTGCAGTGCCACCAAATGTCACCAATATCTCATCCGATTTACGGAATGCCTTGGTCCTGGCTCAGGTAGAACTTGAGCGTTCTTCTTGCATCAAAACATTGCAGTGCCCTTCTCTGCCTTAGATTGAGGATCCGGGAAGGACAATGTTCTCATTTAAGTGAAATGCTGAAACTAAGAAATTTGTATGATCCGTACCACCACTTTGTCCTTGCGAAAAAGTTGTATACAGCTCTGATGCCACAAGGGCATGCATTTTACTGACTGAGCATAGAGGTTAGCCCCACTAGCAATGCTGTCTTTAGTGTGACCAACCCAATATCAGTTGAAGCCATAGAACAACATTAAGATCCCAGGCGGGATGTTCCAGCTTGATGGGTGGATACTGCCTAGTTAAACCCTCTTTTCACAACTGGGTTAGACGTGAAGGACATGGATTACAAATTTCTGTAGGCTCCTATGGCCACCAAATATGTATGGCACGTGTCTACTTGCACCCCCGTTTCAGCCAGGTGTGCTGGAAATGACAGAACCTGATCCAGTGTGCAGGAAAAACAATGTTACTAACCGTACTGACTCATTTACACCTAGTCTATAGACTTTCCTCCATAATTGGAGGGAAACAAGCACCAATACTAAACTGGGTGGAAGGAAAGCTCCCTTAAATAGGTTCTTCAGCACAAACTGAGCATCTGCTCGTGCACTAAGTTTAGGCAAGTGTTTACAAAAAGCCGAGGCAGATGCCCATGTGGCCGCCCTAGCAATTGTTTCCCAAGGAAAATTATTAGAAAAGCAACAGCCACAGCTTTGCCACGCACCAGATGTGCATAGATGCCTTTGGGAGTTTGAAGTTCCTGAATGCATAAGCTTCTGAAATGCAGGAGGTCATCCAGTGGGAAATGGAAGCTTTACATGCTAGCGCTCCTTTTGGATTCTCAAAGGTAACAAACAGATAAGAGGTTTGGAGGTCTTTCATTCTTTCTAAATAAAGCTTCAGAACCCTCTGTGATGAATCCTGTGGAGTCATCACTGATCCCCAGCCTAAAGTCTCCTCCCATGAGGCCAGGGGACGGCAGCCGCTATGTGATCTTGATCCAGGGGTGGTTTTATGAGGGATGATCACATGGGAGGAAATGGCTGTCTGGGAGATGTGGTGACCCCCTTAAGAGAGATGCTGTATTTTTCTATTCATTCTGAAGAGGACAATAGAATACCTACATTCCTGATTGCATGTTGTCATCATACCAATCCTTCCAGTGGTAAAACCCCGAAACCCCTTCTTGCCAAACACATTAGGCAGGATACCATTTACGCTTCATATGTACATAATGCTCACTTGACATCTCCTGTTAATGCTGGTTTTGATGTGAACAAAAACCTCAAGAAAAATAGCTCTAAAAAGGTCCAAACGTCCTCTGGACCAATGTGCAGACTAGTTGCTGTAATGCAATCAGCTGTGCAGGATGTTGAAAATTGTGTCTCTTTTCAAGGCAGCAGTGAAACAGGAGAAGAGAGATGCAGAGCGGGCACAGAAGGAAGCAGAACCGAAAGCAGACATGCAAGCAAACTCTGGAAGAAAGCAGGCGCTTCCTCCAAGACGGCCAGAGACATAAAAGCAGAGTGAGCACCGCAGAAATTAAAGTTACTCACTGTAATGACTAGACTACTCATAGTCCGCAGTCCCCTTTCCTCCATCGTTGTGGGCATCCCCCAACATGGGGACGGTACCGGAACCTTTGGCAGTGAAAAAATGAGTTTCCCCTTTAAATTTAGTATAGTGCGTGGGGGGGGGGGGCCTCAGACGTGGGAACCATCCCCCGCTGAGGCCCCGCCCTCTGGTGCGTCAACTCAGCCCCCTTTGAAAACAGACACTTAGATATCTGGCTATTCATATTACCTATAAGCCATTGGCATACTAGCGGGGGAAGGCGGGTGGAATGTATGGAGTAAAGGGGACCATTAACCAGGAGTACTCTAGTCACTACAATGAGTAACTTTACTCATATGTCCTGTCACCTTCCCTCCATCTTTGGGGCAATTCCACAGAACAAGAACATAAGGTGGAGCTGTGACAACCTGCAGCATATCTATAATGAAGTGAAAAGGTTCTTCAGAACCACATGACCAAACACTTGCATCTGGAGCTGGTGTCCAGTAAGTAGTGATTACAGAAGTCAGACTGAGTGGCGCAAGGAGCCGCCTTGGTGACGGTCGTATGAGACACACCTCGTGAAGCCTCCTGCTGTCGACTTGCGTCGGGTGAGGCAAGGCACCGAAGGCAAGTGAAGTAAGAATTGAAAAAACAAACTGGGAGCAAGCAGCAAGCTAAAACAGTCCGCACGCTGGCTGCCATTCTGACATCGTCTGTGCGGAAAGAGGGACTGAGGTGAGGCGCCAGAGCGCAGGGCCTCGGCGGGGTGTTCCCACGCCCGAGGCTGCACACTAAACTAAATTTAAAGGAGAAGCTCAATTTTTCACTGCCAAAGGTTCGGATACCATCCCCAGGTTGGGGACAACCCATAAGGTTGGAGGAACGGGGGAGGGACATAGGAGTATAACTTAGTATGTTTCTATGACAAATCCTTTCAGACTAGACTGACTAGGCTGACCAATGTGGAACTAATAGATCTCAAGAGCTGTGAGAAGCAGGAAGCCACAATGGAGGTCAATGTGTGTTCAACTAAAACATCCACGAGCGTGACTGACATGAAACTACAACAGATGTATTTATGTCCAAAGTAGAAGCGAAAGAGTAGAGTACTTGATCTCCTGAGACAGACATTGAGGGCGTTTCTTTATCATCAGTAGTAGAACTATCAAGGGGATACAGAATTTGGAAGAATAAACAAGGGTATTGTAATTTGTGATACAAATTATTGAAACTACTCCGGGTTCCTGAATGTTCATCAGAATAGCAGGATTAGCCTGTGATAAACTCCAAATATGAGGAGAAACTGAGGGCTAGCAGACTATTACCTACCAGGGCTTGCAAAATCTACAAGCCCACTTGCATTGGCGAGGAGATTTTATGAAGGACGAATACCATTTGCATGGTACTAGACCTTGCTGTCAAGTATGGGGAGCTTTGAAACATTTGACACACTGCAAACAAAATTTACTTGCAGTACATGGCAAATAAATGTTTGTGTGCATGGCTGGCCTTTCAGTGGAAGCACTGTGCAAAATATGAAGTGTACCTATGGTGACAGGCACAGTTTTGCAGAAAACACTGGTAAACATGTCTCCAGTCACCATTGGGCAAGTGCATTTCTCTTAGGTCGAGAATGTACACAAAGGAACTCGCCCTGCAGGTCCAATGGGATTTTTAAGATTTTGGAAGGCCAGCCTACCCTAGTGTTTCGACTAGCTCCACAGGAGACAAAGGAGGGCTTTAAATCACATTCTTTAAGAGTCAGATTTGTTTAAGGATTCACAATGAAAGGAAACTGGCAACCCCTTTGAAACTTACCAGGGAAGACACCCAAGTAAACTTAGTTTCCTCAGAAGGCTTTGTAAAAGAAGAAAACAAGGAGGTGCTTTGATATACCATCTTTCATGTATTTTTCTATAACTTTCATTATTGAAGGCCTTTGATAATGTGGGGAAAACTTGAAGCAAATGGATGCCCAAATGAAGACCTAAAAGCAATAAAAGAACTGTATTCGGGCACATCAATGAAGGTTAAAATAGATTAAAGTGGCAACTTATCCAGGGATATCGAAACACAAAAAGGACTAAAACAAGGATGCCCATTAGCTGCTACCTTGTTTAGCTACTACATCGAAGACATGAAAAAGATCCCAGATAAGATCTTGTTTTCACCCAAAATAAAAGGGACGGAATGAGTATCCCGATGATGTAATTCTCCTAGACCAAACGAAAATCGGTCTACAAAAGGTCCCTAAATCTGTTGGAGAAATATATAATAAATAAAGGCCTGAAAATAAACACTATAAAATATGAAATCATGGTTCTGGCCAATCGTAGATGGAAAAACAAATCAACAAGAAAGTTGGACTTTGGATGGGAAACTAAAACCAGTAAAAGCTTTAAAATATCGGAGTCCAGATAAGCACGCTACAAAGTGAAAAGGCGTGGACGGACACGGATTGAAGGCAAAAAGATTTGCACCCAAGGAAGGACCATAAATAAAAGATATGGGAAATTTTCACTAACACCGATAGCCTTTCACAAGTAAAGAACAAGTTAATCGCTTACCTGGTAACGTTCTTTCGATGGGATGATCCGACGACGTATTCCGTATCTATGACAGTAATCACCAAAGCTGTGCTGCTTCGGAAAATCGTCGGCGTCCTGCGTCGATGATGTAGATATGCCGCCCTCGAGGACCTCCTCCGACGTCACTGGATGTTATAAGTAGGACGCACGACGCCCGTAGCCTCAGTTGTAGTTTTTTCCCCCAGAACGTGTGGAACCAGTCGTCTGACACACAAAGGCTTGCGGAAACGTAAGCTGCAATCGCATAAGAAATTCTTAAGCGGGAAAGGTAGGGAGAGAGCGATATGGAATACGTCGTCGGACCATCCCATCGAAAGAACGTTACCAGATAATAGAGTAACTTGTTCTTCGAGGGGAATGGGTCCTCCGACGTATTCCATATCTATGACAGACTCGCAAAGCAGTACCAATTCAAGGAGGTGGGAAAAGAATTTAGAAAACAGAAATTTAGAATGCCCAATCAAGTTGCGGAGTAAAGGACCGCCTGGCCAAAGGCCAGATCCTGCCCACGGATGGAATCGAGGGAGTAGTGACGTACAAAAGTATGTACCGAAGCCCAGGTGGGTGCATCACAGATGCTACGAATAGGAACCCCACTCTGTAGGGCAGTAGAGGCAGTCATACCCGTGGTAGAATGGGCCCCTTAAGCCGACTGGTGGGTCCTTATCCGCCAAGCGGTAACACTCAAGAGATAGCCAAAATAATCCAGCGAGACAGTCTGTTTCGTCACAGCTTGTCCCAAAAACTTTCCAGCATAACCAATGAAGAGTTGATCGTCCACTCTGACCCTGGATATGAGTGAAATATAAAAGCTTAACACTCTCCTAGGATCAAGCCTATGGAGCCTCTCCTCTTCCTTACCAGGATGTGGAGGAGGATAAAACGCCAGAAGAACAACCTTCTGGCTTAAATGAAATTCCGACACCACCTTCGGAAGAAAGGAAGGACGAACTAAGGACAACCCTGTCCTTATGAAACACAGTGAAGGGTGGCTTAATTGAAAGTGCCTGTAACTCACTCACTCTGCAAGCAGAAGTGACCGCAACCAAAAACACAGTTTTAAGAGTTAACAGTCTCAAAGGGCATAAATGCAAAGGCTCAAACGGAGCACCCATCAAAAACTTGATAAGGTCCAAATCCCAACCGGGCACCAGGAAAGGTGTCGGAGGGAACACATTAGTGAGCCCTTTCAGAAACTGAGAAATTAAAGGAATTTTAAAATACGAACACTCTTCAGACGAGCGCTTAAATATGGACAACGCTGCCAGGTAACCTTTAACGGTACCCACTTGCAGGCCCCTGTGGGCCAAAGAAAGCAAAAAAGACAGAACCATGGGAATGTCGCATGCAAAAGGATCTACATTCTTAACCCTGCACCAGTCGCAGAATTTACGGGAACGGTACAAGGACTTTGTTGCTGGCCGTCTGGCCGAGAGCAACACCTCCATGTTAGGCAGAAACCTGTGCAGTTCCCTTAGGGACCACTGCAAAAGGCTTAGGACTACAGGTGTTGGCAGTAAACCCAATTGGTAGCAGTCTGTACCACCCAGATTTACCTAGTAGCTGTGGCTGAGCAGCCAGACTTCTCTCAAGAGGAGTTAGACATTATATAGAGTATACAAAATAGGTACAAAGATACAGTAGCACAAGCAAACACTGACCAGAGCTTTGGTATCAAAGTATATAATTATTTATTTAAAACACACTTGTGAAGATACACTAACACTAATATGGCAAGCAAGTTCAAACACAGTCACTATCAATATATATACATCCCTGATTACTTATTGAACAAGTGTTAGTTAAAACACCACTTATTTTCAGACAGAGGTGAGCGCTTAACCTAAGATGGCACTCCAATAAGTTAGTTTAAATGGGAGGGAAAAAGGCAGAATTAGGATATTACACAATACCAACACTTTCAGAGAACCAGAGCAAGTCAGAAAAGGCAGTCTCCTGAGGAGCAAGAAAGTCATAGGCCAGGCCCACTCTTGGAGAGAGAAAGGTGGAATGTGTCCAAGATCACACAGTTGAATAGTACTTTAAAGAGTCGTTGCAGATAGTTCAAAAAGGGTTGGATCAGTTCAGGAAAAGTTAGTTAGCAGGTCCCAAGTCACCCCAGGATAGAATCAAGGATTTACGGGACACCTTGATCAGTCTGTTGCAAGGGAGACCAGGCAGGACACAGTACCTGAAATGGCGAGAAAGCTCCAGCGGGGGCAGTTGTTCCTGGCAGCGGATGCAAGTCGGTGCTTCGTCCAGGGGAAGAGAAGATTGCGACGTGGAGGAAAAGAAAGCTTGAGGTCGCTGCACTGCCAGGGAAGAAACCAGCCGCAGAGTTTCCCGGTTAAAAGGTACTACCCTTTTATTCGCAGTAGTGGTGAAGCGTGGCTATCCGGCCGCCGGGGTGCTTGACATGGGCGATTCGACCAAGTGACGATCCAGGAAGGCGAAAAGAGGGCGAACTGGTTATCCCCACCAGTTTAGAGGAAGAAGACTCTCCGGGATGAAGATCTTATCTGTCGTTGGGAAGTGGTGAGACGGTTCGTCAGGGCTCCACCGGTGGTGTCGTCGTTGCAGGTCGGCTCAGCTTCTCCCTCTTCAGATTCTTTGGTCCTGTGGAGACTTCTCAAGTTCCATTCCCCAAAGCCCTGCTTTTACGCAGAAAACCCCCATTCATCAGTCCTAGCTGTCACTCAAACATGCTAAGTGGTGAGCCGGGCGGCTCACCACTGGGCCAATCACACAAGAGTGCGACTTGAGTTGCCGAGGCAACTCAGTCCAGGGTGCCTAAACACCCCCCCCTCTCACACATCCTGTAGACCCAGACAGAGTGGCACCACTTTTGGAGGCTTCTGTGCAGAAGCCTGCCAAAAAGTGGAACAAAGGGCTCGACTTGGGTTGGAGTTACAGAGGCGAACACAAACGCCATTTTAAAACCGAGTCCTGGCAAAAAGACCCAACCGGGGAATAAATATTAAATAACCCAGAGGTATCTTTAACATTGCACCAAAAAAGTGGTGCGTTTAAAATGAATGGGAAAATCCCATAGGAAATATTCCGGTGGAATATTTCGCGTGGTAACCACTGCCACCAGCCAGAAACTCGACGAGGGGGGACTGCACAGTGCCCCCTCGAAAAACAGACCCAGGGGCAATCTAGTTACCCCTACCAGTACTTCCACAATATGATGGTTTGTACTGGTTCTATTCACAATTTAAGACTAGTCAAGTGAATGGTGACTTTACATGCTCTGGGAGACAATAGTCAGTCCCAGGGTATGGCGTCTATGTTTGGGGGGTCACTATGACACCCCTGTGTTACTGCCCTGAGGGTGCTGTGTAACACACTTACCAAAAACACATGAAAACCTATGGAGTAAAAGAACCCATAGCCCATAAACATCACAAAGTCAAAGGATATCTCAAATCATGTCTACGAATGGGAGAAAAAGAGTCTCACTCTAAGCAGGAGAAAAAAATAAACCCCAAAAATCCAGCAAAGCTGCTGGGGGACTCGCTAGGTTTGGGAAATTAGCCTCAACAGAGAATTCTCCCTAACACTCCATCACGTCTTCAGGGAGGACCCAATCCATATACCTCAACCTTTCAGAAACCAAGCGTGAAGGTTGAGGGGTCTGACCTCTGGATGGAGAACCCGACCCCCCCCCCTCCCGTGAGAGCAGATCGTCTTGGTAGGGAAGACGACGTGGAGGGCAGATAGACAAGTCGAGAAGGTCCGGGTACCACGTCCTCCGGGCCCACGCCGGAGCAATGAGGATCATCCGGGAACCGAACCTCTGTGACCTCCACAGTACTTGCGGGATGACGGGGACTGGAGGAAACACGTACAGCAATGAGAATGACCACTCCACCACAAACGCGTCTCCTAAGGCTCCTTTTGGAGGAAATTCCCACGAGCAGAACCTCTCGCACTTCCGGTTGACACTGAAGGTGAAGAGATCCACTTGAGGGGGTCCCTCACATGGCGAAGATCTCCAAGAGAATCTCCTGAGCCAACTCCCACTCGTGAGAGATCGCGCTCTGCCTGCTCAGAGCGTCCGCCGTCTCGTTCTCGTGTCCGGCCAGTTGAACTGCCGAGATCGAAACTTCCTGCTGGATTGCCCAGAACCAGAGCTGCATCGCCTCCCTGCACAGAGGAAGTGACCCTGCCCCCCCCCCTTTTTGTTGAGGTATTGCATGGCCACCGTGTTGTCCATCAGGATCAGGACATTCTTCCCTCGCACAGTCGGCAGGAAAGCCTTCAGGGCTAGCCTGACGGCCTTCAGCGCCAACAGATTAATATGGCGTCTGGACTCCAACAGAGACCAACGACCGCTGACTGTCAACTCGTTGGCATGAGCTCCCCATCCCGTGAGGGATGCGTCCGTCATGATCGTCACCTCCGGCCAGGGTAGCCAAAACGGAGCCCCCTTCATCAGATTGTCTTCGACGGCCCACCACAGAAGGTCCTGGGTGACCGAGGACGGCACCTGAACTGGGTCCGACAACCTGCCGGAGGACTGAGACCACTGGAGCTTGAGTGCCCATTGCAAAGATCTCATCCGCAACCTGGCATCTGGCACCAGAATAATGCAGGATGCCATGAGGCCGAGCAATCTCAAGAACTCGAACGCTGGGAGACTCTGGACAGCCTGAAACTTGTGCACCATCTGCTGAATGTGATAAGCCCTCACCTGGGGAGGAAAATACTGCCCCAGGGATGTGTCGAGCACTGCTCCGATGTACTGGAGCCTCTGAGTTGGTGTCAAATGGGACTTCTTTAAGTTGAGGGAGAAGCCCAGCTTGTGGAGGGAGTGGCCGGTGACTGACAGATGATCCAGGACTTGCTCGGGAGAGCGCGCCCTGATCAACCAATCGTCCAGGTAGGGGTAGACATGAATCTCCCCTTTCCTGAGGTGCGCTGCCACCACTACCATGAGCTTGGTGAAGACCCTCGGGGCGGAGGTCAATCCGAACGGCAGGACCCAAAACTGAAAGTGCGAGTCGCCAACCGCGAACCTCAGGTACTTTTTGTGCTTTGGATGTATCGGCACATGAAAATAAGCGTCCTTGAGGTCAAGAGACACCAACCAGTCCTGAAGTTGAAGGGCCTGGAGGACTTGAGAGAGAGTAACCATCTTGAACATGTTCTTCCTGAGGAG
Organism: Ambystoma mexicanum; assembly: GCF_040938575.1. Taxonomy (NCBI): domain Eukaryota; kingdom Metazoa; phylum Chordata; class Amphibia; order Caudata; family Ambystomatidae; genus Ambystoma; species Ambystoma mexicanum. The sequence goes on from NC_090925.1 coordinate 386,441,672, forward strand.
TTTGTTCAAACCGTGCAAGTCCATGATGGGTCGCAATCCCCAGTCTTTCTTGGAAATCAAAAAATAAGGGGAATTCCATCCCATGTTCCTCTGCGCTACAGGCACCAGTTCTATGGCGCCTTTCTCCAGCAGGGATTGAATTTCCTGCGCAAGGAGCGGATGCGGACTCTTCAAAGAGATTCCCCGGTGGATTGTCTTGAGGCATCTGCCGGAAAGGAAGACAGTAGCCGTGGGTTATGATCTCCAGAACCCACACATCTGAAGTAATGGCGCGCCACTCTGCAAGATGCTACGCCAGCCTTCCCCCAACCGGCGAACCATGAGACATGGCCTCATGACTGAGCTGAAGTGGCTGCGGTGTTGTCTGAGGGCAAAGAGGCAACAGCCCGAGCGGCCGTGGCACCTTGAGTACCTTGCTTTCCACCTCTTGCACTCCTACGGTGGCCCCTTTGACTGGCAGCTCCTCTCGCTTTACCAAAGGACGAGTAATAACGAAAGGAACCTCCCCTCCATTGCTGTCCCCTTGGACGAAAAGGGGGAGGTTGGCGAACTGCAGCGCCCAACGACTTTGCTGCAGCTTTGGAGGTCTGCAACCTCTCAAGGCTCTCGTCAGCCTTGCTGCCAAAAAGATGTTCCCCGTCAAAGGGCATGTTGAGGAGCCGGGCCTGCACATCAGGAGCAAACCCTGACATCCGCAACCACGCAAACCTGCGTATCACGGTGCTCGCCGGCATGGACTGGCTGACGCAATCTGCCATGTCCAAACCCGACTGAACGGCCTCACACATGGCGTCCTTACCATCCTGACCCATGGCAAGGAAACCATCCCGTTCATCCCCTTCGGGAATATGTTCAGCCGCTAAGGAAACAGTTCCACAGAGTGTGCGTGAAACGTGACTAGGCACATACGGAGTTGGCTGCCTGAAGCGCCATACCCCCCTGACGAAAACACTTTCTTCGCCCAGCCGTCAAAACGCTTGTCGAACCTATCAGGAGGGATGGTAGGATACGACGCCTGCTTTGCTGGGGCCGTAGCCGCCTGCACCACTAAACTCTCCGGAGTGGGGTGCTTGGTCAAGTAGCAGGGGTCGATGCTGGCTGGGTGGTATTTTCGCGGCAAAGACTTGCCCACTGCCAGGAGACTCTCCGGAGCAGTCCAAGCCGCCGCCACCACCCTCTGTAGAGCCATATGGAACGGCAGTACCGGGTCAGTTGGTGGACCTTGGTCGAGGATATCCGTAAGGTCATCCTGAAGAAAATCCCCTGGGGGAACAGACCAACCCAAGTACTCGTGACCCTGGACATAAAGCGCTGGTACGAGGAGTCGGCATGAGTGCCAGGCTCAGGCCTACAAAACCACCTCCGGAGAGGTGTCCAGCCCACTAGCATTGTGCAGGGATTGCCTCAAATCTCTAATCTGGCTATAGCCCGAGAAAATTTCGTCCGGTACCGTATCCAGAACCATGCCATCATCGGAGCTCTCATCCACCTCCGAAATAAACTCAAGCTGGTGGAAAGAAGGCATAGAATGCAGAACAAAGCCATGGTTGGCCTTTGCCAGAGCCTTTCTAGGCGGTTCCACCGAGCCCCGGGGAACACCTGTCGAAACAGCCTTCGAAAGGCATCAAGTGAATCGGCGTGGACGCCGAACGCGGCGCCGACAGCATCAATGGCGCCGACACAGTCCTCGAGGCCGGGGCCCCGAGCGTGTCCCTCGACAGCCTGGGCGCCGATGGCGTCGACAACTTCTTTGAAGGCGGGGCCTCGAAAGAGTCAGTCGACGACCTCAGCGCCACCGGCGTCAACGTCTTCCTTGAAGACACCACAGGTTCACACGGTCTCAAGCGCGTCGAGGACCGGGACCTGGAACGGGCATGCCGAGAACGATTCCCCTTGTCCGAGCGGGACCTTTCCCGCGAATCGTGACGACAAAGGCGTACGAGCGGCGTCTCTCGACCGATCCCGACCGACCCCACTCTGAGGCGCGGACGGACCAGTGCCCTTCGATTCGAAAAATCGCCAACATTTTCTTCCCGAAGGAAGCCCATTCCTCCGGTGTCGCGTGCTTTGTGGGGTAAGCGACCCGCCGACAGGCAGAGTCCTCGGAAGAGGACAGGGAAGGCGACCGATGACGGCGCTTCCGGGAGTGCCTCGAAGAGGCAGAGGAGCGCCGGGACCGACTCCAGGACCGAGACCCACTGGACTTCCGACGACGACACGGAGAGTCGCCTCTCGAATCGTCGGTCGAAAGCCCTGCAGACCTCGACTTCCATAGTTTAGACACCTTTCCTACAGATAACTTCGTCTTGCGCTCCCGCAAGGCTTTTGACGTGAGCGACTGGCAGTCGACAGTCATCCGTGTCATGGGCCTCCCCGAGGCACCAGAGGCAGGCGTCGTGCGAGTCCGTAACCAACATCTTGGACCCATAGTCCCCGCACTTCTTAAAGCCTGGACGCGGTGTGGAAGACGAGGTAGACATATTCATGAAGAAAGACTTCACAATACGAAACAGGTTCCAAAACCGAGAAAGAACAGGAACTGCAAAGAGTCGAGGCGCGCCAAGAACGCCGAAGCGAACACGTTCGCGGAAAAAACGGAACTGAGGCTACGGGCGTCGTGCGTCCTACTTATAACATCAAGTGCCGTCGGAGGAGGTCCTCGAGGACGGCGTAACAACGTCGACGCAGGAGCCAAAGATTTTCCAAAGCAACACAGCTGTGGTGATTACTGTCATAGATATGGAATACGTCGGAGGACCCAATCCCTCGAGAAGCTTCTTCTGCACTGGTGTATGGCGGAGAAACTGGACTTGGAATAAACCCAGAGATGGGGAGCTTATTAGGACATTTTTGGAAGCAAATTCTACAACTACCAAAATCAATTCCAATAGCCATAATTCGCCAAGAATTGGGATTAACATCATTCTATGCCCAAATTACCTGGAATAAGTTGAGACTCTATAGAAAAGCAATTGTGAATGATTTGCCCTCCACAATTTAGAGTCCTATTAATGTTTGAACCGGGCAATAAAGAGAGCATCCTTAAGAAATGGAAATTGGAATGCGACGCAGTCCTGGGAAAGTTTGGAAATTCAACAGACACCTTGATCAAAAACCCAATGCTAATAAAGAAAAATGTGTGAGCAGACGATTGGCAGAAATCTGAAGAGGCAAGATCTAAATCTAAGACACATACTCTTCTAGAAACTGAATGCAGAATGATGAATGTGCTCCCCATGTATCTGAAGAGATTTCCACATGCCAAGCAACGAGATGTACTGCTAAGATTCAGATTCAGATTAAATGTGCTGCACAATAAAACCACACAGCAAAGTTATGGGAAACATCAAAACTGCACATACTGCCGACTTTGCAAATCAGAAAGTGAAACACTAAAACATTAATTCTTGTCCATCCAAATCTACATGACCAAATTAAAGACTTGGGTTGGGAGTCCTAGAGGCCGAGCACTGGTGGAAATCGATATATGATTGCCAAAATGCAAAAACAAATTTCGTCACTGCAAAGTTTCTAGAGGCTGTATTGGAAAAATTGAAAGAAAAGGGAAAGACTTTTTGCGAAAGATTAAGACGAGTAACTTACAAAAGAAATGCCTGTAGAAACATTTGTAGAAAGGCATGTTCTTCAATTCATTTCTTTTCTTTCATTTTAGTTCATTTAATGGATGCAAATGGTGAAACGTTTATTACAAACTGTATACACTAAATAAAATAAAAGAAATCCAAATAAATACTGAAACCCTCCATGATCCTCAGTCTGAAGGGCAGATGTGGTTTTAGTCCTTTAAGTGCACTGTAGAAACTACACCTTACCAGGTGCTCAGACTGGATTGGCTCCAAGACAGAAGCATTCCTCTGCAGTTCTTTAAAAACCCCATTTGGAGTCAGTATGACTTGCTAATAAAGTTCTGAGTTCTTGTGTCTCAGCACTGTTCCTCTTAAAGGTACTTGCAAATGCATGCTCCTAGGTGCATAACACTGCTCAGCCAATGTATGGTCGCTAAATAAGGCCTGCAAGCATTGCCCTGGTGTAGGTGGCCACTGCCAACACAGTAAGCGAATAAAGAAATCAATGTTACACTAGCTCAATGTATTGCTTCCTCCAACTAACTTTATAATCTCAAGCAGGCAGTGGAAAGAACAAGTTACTTACCTGTAACTGTTCTCCAGCATGTGTCTGACAGATTCACATGCTCATGAATATTCCCCGTCGTCAGTCTGGGAATCCTCGGTAAAGAAAAAAAATCAGGTAAGTAACTTGTTCCTTCTCCAGCATGGGGTCTGGCATGGATTCACATGCTCATGAATAAAGGAATACATAGCAGTATACACATGCACAACTACGGGAGGTGGCAACAGGCTCAACATTAAGCAATACAACAACAACATTAAGCATCTCTTACCTCCTCACCAGGCTCACCTTAAGCGAACAGGTTGCGCAGCACTGCTTGGCCGACCCTGGACTCCTCCCTGGAGTCCCGATCGACGCAGTAGAATCTTGTGAAGGTGTGTGGCGACCTCCACGTAGCAGCCCTGCAGATGTCCAGCAGGGGCACACCAGACAGGAACGCCGTGGTAGCAGCGATCGCTCTGGTCAAATGGGCTCTCGGACGGCCGGGCAGCGGTCGGTTTGCCAACCGGTGACGGTGCATGATGCAGCCAGAGAGCCATCTGGAAATGGAAGTCTTCGAGAGAGCCTTCCCTTGATTAACAGACCCAAAGTTCACAAATAGTTGTGACGTCTTCCGAAAACTCTTCGTGCGGTCCACGTAGCACTTCAGCGCTCTAGCTACATCCAGCGAGTGCAAATTCCTCTCGGCCGGCGTCGAAGGTGACGGGAAGAAAACTGGTAACACCAAAGGTTCGTTGAGGTGGAAGTCCGTCGGCACCTTGGGCATGAAGGAGGGGTACGTCCTCAGCACCACCCTCGTGTCATGAAAAGTCAAGTATGGAGGCTTGCAAGATGGGGCCTGGATCTCTCACACTCGTCGTGCGGAGGTGATGGCCACGAGGAACGCCGTCTTCCATGACAGGAATTTCAAAGGCGCCGAATGCATAGGCTCGAATGGGTCCCCCATGAGCCTGGTCAGCACCACATTAAGCTCCCACGCCGGGGCAGGAGCCTTCACCGGCGGGAATGATCGGAATAGTCCCTTCATAAATTCCTTCACCAGGCGATGAGACCACGAGGACGCCCGTCCCGTAGTCGTTATATCGGGAGATGGCAGCCAGATGTATTTTGATGAAGGCGTGAGCCAGTACAGCTTTGGCCAGTGACAGTGGGTACGGCAGTACTTGAGGGGTCGTAATCCGCAGAGGGTTAATCTTCTGTGCACGGCACCAGACAGAGAACCTCTTCCATTTATGACCGTAACAGTTGAGGACGCCCTGGCCTTTGCAAGAACCTCTCTGCAATCAGCCGGTATATCGTACCCTCCAAACTCTAGTGCTGCAGGAGCCAGGCCTGCAAGTTCAGCGACTGTGGGTCTTCACGGAGAATGGCGCCTCCTTCTCTGGAGAGAAGATCCGCGTCTGCCGGCAGCTTGACTGGTGGGGACGTTGACAAGTCCAGAAGGTCCGGGAACCAGATCTGCCTCGGCCACGCCGGTGCGACGAGGATCATCCTGCACCTGGACTTCTTGAGCTGGTTGATGAGGCGGAGCGGCAACGGAGGGAACGCATATAGAAACAGGCTGTCCCAGGGGAACGAGAAAGCATCGCCCATGCTCCTCGGCTGTGGGAACCTGCTGGCGAAACTCTGGCACTTGGAGTTCGTCGCCGTCGCGAACAGGTCGATCTGGGGTTTGCACCATCATTGGAAGAGTCGATCCACTTGATCCTGGCGCAGTTCCCACTCGTGGCACGAGCACAACTCCCTGCTGAGTGAGTCGGCGATGGTGTTCTTTATTCCTGCCAAGTGGAAGGGAACCAGAAACATCCCCTGGGCGACGGCCCAGGGCCACAGATCCTGGGCCTCCTTAGATAGGGCTGGGGATCTGGTGCCCCCTTGCTTCCGTATGTAGAACATCGTGGTGGTGTTGTCGGTGAAGATCCTCACCACCTTGTCCTTGAGGGACGGAAGGAACGACTTGAGAGCCCAGAACACTGCTCGGAGCTCCAGAATGTTGATGTGGAGAGACCTCTCCTCCGGGAGCCAAAGGCCTCTTGCGTGGAGATCTCCGGTTTGGGCCCCCCCAACCCTCCAGCGAGGCATCCGTCGTCTCCGACTCCTGAAACACCGGGCTTTGAAAGTCTGTGCCTGTAGTGAGGTGAGCACGGGTGCCCCACCATAGGATCGCCTGACGGAACTCCTCGTCGAGAAGGATCCGGTCCTCGAAACAGCCCGTCGCCTGAAACCACCGGGCGTCGAGAAACTCCTATAGCGGACGCATCCGAAGTCTGCAAAGGGGTACAAGATAGATGCATGAGGACATCATCCGGAGAAGGGACTTGATGGATCTCACCCGCGCCACGTCCGTGGCTAACAGGCGCTGCACCTTGCCCAGGATGGTCTTGGTCCTCTCCTCTGAAGGGGAGGCCAATTGCCCCACTGTATCGAGCTTCGCTCCCAGAAACAGTGCTACTTGCAATGGAACCAGGTGGGATTTGGGGTAGTTGATGGCGAACCCCAGCTCCGTAAGCAACGGACGATCCTCGCCGTGTGTTCGACGGCGAGTTCCCTTGTCCTTGCCCGGATTAGCCAGTCGTCCAGGTAGGGGTAGACGTGGATCCCCTGCAGGCGCAGCCGTGCCGCCACTGGGTCCAGGCACTTAGTGAAAACCCTGGGTGCCGACTTTAATCCGAACGGTAGGGCTCTGAATTGGTAGTGGCGTCCCTGAACCACGAACCTGAGGAACTTCCTGTGCCTTTTTAAAATGGGGATGTGGAAGTAAGCATCCTCCAGGTCCAACGACGATAGGAAGTCGCCTTCCTCCAGCTGTCCCAGCATGTGCTGGAGGGTGACCATCCTGAATTTCTGCGCCTTGATGTATTTGTTTTACCGACGCAGGTCCAGGATGGGGCGCCAACCACCTGTCTTCTTTCTGACGAAGTACCTTGAGTACACTCCGGAGCCCCGGAGCCTTCTGGGGACGAGCTCGATTGCACCTTTCTTGAGCATCGCCCTTACCTCCAACAGCAGTTGAGGGACGCGATTCTCCTTCCTGGCCACGGGAGGAATGCGAGGGCACTTCTTTTGGAATTCCAGCGAGTGCCCGTTGGGCAGGGTGTCCAACACCCAACTGTCGGTGGAGATGGACTCCCACACGCTGACAAACTTCGTCAGCCGGCCTCCCACCGGGGGTCCCAACAACACGGCCGGGTCAGTCTTACTTGGAGGCGGCCTTGCCGCCTTGGCCTCCTTGGCGACGACGGTGGTATCCCCCTTGCTTGCCGCAACCTCTGTAGGCCTCCTGGGAAGAGGAGCGGGCCGCCTGGCGGTAAGTGGAGGAGCCACCGCTGGATCCTTTGGAGGCACCCTGTCTGCCTCCGGAGCTCAGAAAGGGCCGCCGCTGTTGAAGCACCCTTAGGGCCCGGGCCGTCTCCGAGTCGGTCTTGATGGCCTGTAGAGACTCGTCCACCGCTTTACCAAAAAGGTTGTTGACGTCGAACGGCATGTCCAACACTCTGGTCTGGACGTCCTGGCGAAAGTCTGTCGCCTTGAGCCATCCTCGTCGCCGGAGGCAAACTCCGTTGCCCAGTTGGCGAAATCCGGTATCGGCAATGTCCACTGTCACTGTTATGGCGTGATTCGACGCCACCTCGCCTTCCTGCAGAATTTCTAGGGCCTCTGCCCTCTTGTCGTCAGATAGGAAGTCTAGCAGGGGAGCTATCTTGAACCAGAGCTCCCTGTCGTAGCGGGCCACGATCGCTAAGGCATTGGCCGCCTTAATCGTTGTCGCCGCCGACGAGATGACTCGTCGTCCCATGGAGTACAACTTCTTGCCCTCGCTGTCTGGCGGGGAAGTGTAAGTTGAAGCCGCCGCACCAGCTGCCTTCTTCTTAGCCGCTGCCTAGACGACAGAGTCCGGCGTGGGCTGGGCCCTGAGGCACAAGGGGGCGGCATCGGGGACTCGGTACTTCTTATCATACCTGTCCCTCTTGGCGGGTGTCGTGGAAGGGTTCTTGTGGACAGCAAGCCCTTCGTCCCAGATGTCGTCGAGCAAAGGCACCGCGAGGACCGTCTTCCTCTTGGCCTCTCGTCGTTGGTACAGAAACCCTTCCTTTTTTTGTTCTTCAGGGCAGAGCTGGAAGAGCTCAGATGCCCTGGTTATTATGGCGTGGAAAGAGCCAATTTCGTCGGCTGGAGAAGCCCGCGGGGGTGGGGTGGGGGGGTGATGACGGGATGTCCGCTGCGTCATCGCCGCCGTCATTGTCCGTCCCCGTCGCTGTATCCGTCGCCGTATCCTCTCTAGGGTCCGGCGAGGGGAACAAGGGGTCCACAGGCAAGAAGGGCGGAGCGGGGTGGACTCTCCTCCGCTTGTTCGGAGGGCTTCCCGACGGGCCTGGTTCTGGATCCTCCATTGGGGTCCGTGGTAATCTCGTCCTTATCTCGGTACATAAGGATTGGATTGCCAACAAAATGGCCGCCGAGCTATCCTGGGGCTCGGGTAATGGCTGCAACGGACAGGATGGCCGCTCCACTGGGCCCTCTACGTCGCCATCGTCACTACCTTCGATCACGTCAGCAGGGACCGCCCCCTGGGATCGAACCTTCTCGAACCTCTTGTTGAGGCCTATGAACCTCTCGTTGAGGCCTATGGACCTCTTGTTGAGGCCCTTCTTGGTTTCCACCAGCTCCTCCTCAGAGGCTGATTCCGAGTCTGTAATGGCCACTGCCCCCCCCCCCTCTTTTTCCACCGGGGACTTCACAGGGGTCTTAACGATGGGCTGGAAAGAGGATTCCCTCTGCGGTGGCAGGGATACTCTGGGCACAGAGGCCGTTTCCACTGGCGTAGTCTCAGCCAGCTTCGCCAGGGTCGCAGCGACCACTTCGATAGAGGCCTTTGCCGGCTGGATCAAAGCCCTCACCACCTTAGGTGCGTCCTGGGCCTTCGCCTTGGGGGGGGGTGGGGGAATCAGCGCCTCGCTCCCCATTCCAGATCAACCGGGTCCGCTCCAGCAGCTTACCTGGGTTCTCGGACTTCCTCTTCCCCGAACCAGAGCACTGGCTCGTGGTCGAACGTGCCGGGGAAGTAGCGCCCTGCCTGGCAGCCGAAGAGCCCGACCTTTCGACGCTCCCGTTGCCCGCAGACTCGCAGTGCTTGGCCTTCTGTTGGGCCTCCGTCGCCGGGGCGCCCTCACAGGACTTAGAAGCCTGCTCAGACTTTTTCTTAGCCTTCTCTCCTGCTGTGCCCTTCTCCAGCCAGGCGGCAAGGCGGGAACGATCTTGTTTAGTCCGTTCCGAAAGGTTCTTGCAGAACGCACAGTCCTTCTCCACGTGCGTCTTGTCCTCATGAAGGCAGTAGAGACATAGCGAGTGCTCGTCCTCCTTGAAAACTTTTTCAATCCGCATCCAGGGCAGCACCTGAACAGCTTGGATCCGGGCTTCGAGCTTCCCTTGTCCTGGGCCATGTCCGTTGTGGTAGGCCGCATATCTTCCGGAATCCTCCAAGAAGTGTAAAGTCGACAAAAACTTCACCCTTGAGGGGCGTAGAAGAATTCCGAAACGGATCCCCGTTGTCGGAAGTAGAAACGGTGGAGCTTGAGGCTCGATTAAACCGAAAAAAATGAGAAAATCTCCTGAAAGCGTGAAAACGCAGCAGAAAACTTGAGAGCTAAAGCATGAGGACTCCCAACACTTGAGCGTGCAGTAAAAATCTGAGGATGGCTGCCAGAGGCGGGGCTTAGGGAGAGGGCAGTCATTGGCTGGGGGCAGTATGCCCCAGAGATCAGTGATTGGTTACTAAGAAAGAGATCAGAAACGAAACTGATACTGATTTTTTCTTTACCGAGGATTACCAGCCTGACGACGGGGAATATTCATGAGCATGTGAATCCATGCCAGACCCCATGCTGGAGAAATAGAAAAGGTTTCTTCAAATCAAGAGCTACTCATTGGTAATGATCACCAACAAACCATATAAAGCTGCATGCATGGAGAACATAGAGTAAGTTATTCCACTGCTGTTTCTGCTCACCTGGTAAAAATGAAATTCTTGAATCAGTTCAAGACTGTATGAATCAAAAAGACCACTATCGGCCACATTAGTTTTCCCCTGCCCTTTTAGATCGGCTTTCCTTCAATATCCTTTTTCAACTCTCCTCCCCCTTCAGCCAGTAGTCTGGTGCCCGGCACTTCCAACTCAAACATCCTTCTACAGAAGGGTGCCTGCAACCTGTTGCTATTAAGATTCCCATGATGCCTCACTAATGGCTATACTGGTGAGGGCTGATGGGTGCTGTAGTACAGTCTAGTTTGATTCTTTAAAAAGGGGTCTTACACCGCCCTTGTATCTTTTGTCTGCATTTTTAAATATAGAGGATTCAAGCCAATGCCATTATTTTTAGCCTGTGCTGTGTCCCCTCTGGATTGCGACCAGATCTTCAGCGTCTTTCAGAACGCATTGGGTGGCAACATCTGGCTGCCACCACTTCTCTAGACCCTTTTTCTCTTCGAGCTACGGTCTTCTTGCAGCCCGACATGCCAGTGCCTGCACAGTCACAGGTTAGGCGGGCAAAGGCCGCAGGGTCTCCAAAGCGGAGAGAGGGTCACAGACTGATGGAAGATCTCTGGCACAACCACTTTAACTCCCTCCTGGCTATAAGTGCACCAAGCTTTCCTCTGCTGCGTCAGATGAGGACCCTGGCAGGCTATGAGCTGCGTTCCTGAGCGCCTCCGCCAAGTGCAGATATCCTTCATCGGGAAGTGAAAGCATGGTAAACTATGAAAATATTCCCTTTGCCCTAAAGGCAGTCACCGCTCACCAACCCCGCTTAATCAACATGCAGTATGAGCCTCCTCTTACCCATCGATTACCATTAAAATAGATCAGAGAGTGAATTGAGAAGGACTGTGCCGCCAAACTCGTAGAAAATATCGGTCACATTTGGGTAATTACAGAGCGCTTAGATGTCTGATAATTGACTGGAGTCAATTTCACAGACCTCAGCCGACTGGGCGCACACAACATGCAAGAAATTAATAAAGGCTCCAACAGAATAAAATACACAGAGGATCTCTCTCTAAGACTGTCCTGTGCACCCATTACATTTCCTGAACTCAGCCAACAGTACACAGAGGTGGGAAGATTTGAAAGAAAAATCAATGAAACCTAAAACAACTGAAAAATACCCCTTTGTGAGAGCAAAGCCTGCAAAATGAGTGACAACTTCTAAAAATGCGAAAGAAAAGTTAGTAGCAGATTCCTCTGACCTCCTAAAAGGCGCACATACACGCGAGGTGTGAAAGGTTTGTAACAGCTGGAGGTGTCGCTGGCATTTGGCTGAATGCTTGCTCTGGGTGGTCCCATTCAAGTATCTTTAAAGAGATCCTTTGCAGTGATTTTCTGGATACGCCTGTGGCTGCAGAAATCCCATCAAGCTGGGAAGGAGGGAGACAATTATTACTTCTGTTCATGATCTTTGTTACTTCACACCGCATGAAGTTGTGGAGAAACGGTACATGTCAAGAGCGCCGCTCAACGTTCAGTTACATGTAAATAACTAAGACTTCCTACTACATAGTCCCTTTTTCTCCATACTTATGGGACATTCCTCCGTCCTGTGGGACGGGACCGAAGCAGTTTGTAAAAAGCATCACATTTTTCAAAAATGTGTCCTTCCCTTTTTTCGTAACCCTGCCCTCTTTAGCTCCACCCAGCGCATCGCCCATCAGTCCTTTTCTATCGTCTTTAAGCAATAACAGAGGAATCTTATTAAAGGTGACGGTGGGCGGGCGTATGGAGGAAAGGGGACTAGGAGTAAGGTGGTCACTATGGTGAGTAACCTTATTATACTCCTACGTTCCAAACCCTTTCCCCCATACTTATGGGAGATTCCCAAGTGTTCGAGAGAATTCTCATTTTATGGCTAATTTCCCTCACCTAGTGAGTCCCCCAGCAGCTTTGCTGGATTTCTGGAGTTTATTTTTTTCCCTTGGTAAGAGTAAGAGCTTTTCCCCCACTTTACTCATGTTTAGCCATGTGTATTTCCTCTGTTTTTGTGATTGTGGACTCTGGAGTACACCACTTCAGTAGCCCCCTTCTTTTGTGCGTTACACAGCACCTTCAGTGCAGTGACACAGGGTTGTCTTTTAGACTTCCCACCGTCTCCATTTCTGAGGCTGACTACTGTCCCCCAGAAAAGGGTAAAGTTGCCATTAACTTTAGTCATTTAACCACAGATCCAGTACACCCCATCTTACATGGAGTACTGGAAAGGGTTAATCCTTAGCCCTTTTTATCTGTACCTCCTAGAGCATTGTTTCGCTCTTTTAACATTTATATCTACCCTAACTTTTCTACCGCGATTATACCATTTAAACGTGGTATTGTTTTAGGGGGAAAACAAGGTTGAGGTGTGCCGTGGTTGTGAGGCGCTGGGATTAATGATAAATCAAAAAAGACAAAATCCGATAAGTGATACCTTGAAGAATAATTATAAAGAGGGTTGCAGCACGTACGAGGGACTAGCAGGTACCTCAAAAACTGCTGGTTGGGTATAAATGCAGACTCAAGTAGGTCACCTCTGAGACATTGCGCAGCCCTAGTACAGGTAAACAATGCACATTTGAACTGTGTCTATAACAGGCAATCAGGCACAGTGTAACAAATGGTATGGCACAGTAAATTCATACACCAGAATGCTATTGGAACAAATTTTATGAATTGGTGCAAAAACAGAACTGCAGACACGTGTTTCGACCCTGGACAGCGGGTCCTTTTCAAGGCAAAACTGTAATCTTTGCAAACAAAAATATATATATGTTGACATTACATAATATGATAGTCATGATACAGGGTTAAATTAAAAAAGGTTTTGTGTTGAACAAAATTAATAAGCAATGAACGGAAAGGATGGGGGCCAGTACCCATCAGAGGAAAGCAAAACGGCAAACAAATAGAAATTGCGTCATATCAGTAAAAAGAATGATATGCCGAATGATGTTATCCAAATTACATATTGGTAAAATATAACAATGGCATTTGTTACCATAAGTAGTAGACGATTCATTGGCCAAAGTCCTGAGATGAAATATCCAAATGATTGTAGCCATGAATGGGGGACAAAATAAATATAAGATGCACAATGAGCTAAGTCCCTTGAGGTCACTCTTGTTATAACTTGTATCTGCCCTAACTTTTCTACCGCGGTTATACTATGTAAACGTGGTATTGTTTTAGGCTATTATATTAGCCTCGAACTTAAACCCGCTGGACCAAATACTTTTTCTTTTGGTTGCGGTCGGGTTTATTCGCCATTTATTTTTGTTAAAGTCCTTCTTGTGTTTTACTTTGCGCGGTAAACCAGGTTTGCCTTCTTTGTTCACTGTCTTTCGGCGGGCTTCTGCCAAGAAGCACACCTCCAGGCGCCTGAGTGTCTAGGTGGGCTGAATGTGAGGGAGGGGTGTAGTCCCCCCCCTGCACATGGTATCCTAGGAAACCCAATTCGCACTTTGCCATGAGTGGCTGAGGTGGTTGTCCGGGCTGGACAACCCCCCTGCTGCGTGATTGACAGCCATGCTGTGTGAATGGGGGACTTCCGCATAAAAGGCAGGTCTCTTGGGCTAGAAGTCAGAGGTTTGCCACTGGAACTACAAGGAACCGAAGAAAAGCGGAGAAGACGGCTGCTGCAACTACCCATTCCAGGTGAAGCCCTGCTGCAGTCCTGAGCCATCTGCCCATTAACGACCAGAGAAGATCCAGTCCGGAGTCTTCTTCCCTTGAGTCTGGTTGGGATAACCAGCTCATCTTCCACAGCCAGAGGATCCTCTTCTTGGTCGAAATTGCTGCACAATGCTGGAGTGGTCCAGATAGCCATCTGAAGAGCCTCTTCTGTTTTTAAGGAGCGCACCTTTTATTCACCGTCGCTGCTGCCGGCCTCATCCCTGTGTGGTGCAGACCCCTCCAGACGTCCTCCTTCGTACCGAAGCTCCAGGAACCGTAGGTCTGCAGGAGACTACCAGGAACAACTGCCGTGGCACCAGCTTCTTCATTGAATAAGGTACTGTGTTCTGCTTGAGGAATTAAGGTGAATCCCTTTTCTTCGCCTCCAATGCTTGCTTTCGTCTTCCATCCTCCTTATAACCTTTGCTTCCTCTGTTGACAATATCTAAGTACTCCTGGTAATGTTGAATCTTTAACTGTCCGACTGTGATCCTCGACAACAGGAACCCGGTCCCACTTGACACTGGCTCCGGCCTATTGACTTGAATTTCTGTCTACGAGTGTTCTCTGATTCTGTCTGCCTTGACAAAAGTATTGCCTGTGATTTTTGCCCTCAACTCTCTGATTAACTCCGGTGCTAAGTGTGTTTTGCCCCGGTAACATTTCTTGCCGCGGATATGCGTTTCTTTAGTAAGACTGAACTGTCATTACTGTCAAAAAGTGATCGCATACATATTCCCGGTAACGTCTTTTGTTTCACAACACCAGTCCGTTAAAACATAGGGTACTTACCTTGAGTTAGAGTGTACCAAAGTGAATTGGTTGGTTGTAGCGTATTTTACATGTGGTTTTGAATTAATAGAAGTGTTGTGTTTATAACAAACGGTTTAAAAATAAATGTACTTGAGGGGGGCGCTGTTAAGCAGCCGACAAAATGGCTGCCTAGCTTTCCAGCTCTGTGTGCTGCCGCTTCATATCTGCTTCCATCTGCGGTTTAACATCTTGCCCCATCTTCAAAACCGACTCCTGCCTTCCAGACACTTGGAGCTACCTACCTGTGAAATTCTGACCCGAACCGGACCTTCTGAGCCTGAGTTTGACTGACGGCGCTGCCCCCCGTACTGGGCCGACTGGGCCGCCGCGCTGCTGCCGAGAGTGGGACGAGGTGGCGCCGGTCGGAGCTCGCCGCTGCCTGCGGCCCTGTGGCTCACGTGATCCTACTACCCGCCTCCCTCGCTCGGTCGCTGGCCTACCGTCGCCTGGGGGCTGGGGCTGACCTGGAGCGCGGGGGCCGCCTTCACTGCCCTGCTACGCGTGGGTGGATCCCGTGTCGAACTTCACCGCCTGGGATCTCCCGTGGCTGTCTACCGCTCTGTGCGCTCGTGGCGCCGCTGCCTGGCTCCCTCCCTCCGCGGCTCTGTGTCTCCGCGAGACCTCCGAGGACATACAAGTGGAATCGCTGGGGACCCCGTCATCTGGATTGACCGCAGGCTTGAGGTGAGGAGCCGGGGTGGCTGCCGCGTGCGGGCGTCCCTGTAATCCCTCCGCTGCACTTGCGGCCCTCACGCCCTTACGTGTTATACGCCCCTGGGGCCTCGCGGCGCCGGCCCGCTCTCCTGTGACCTATTGAGGCATCTCCCCTGGCACTGCCTCCCCTGATAGTACGCTCCGGATGACTCTGAGTTACTGCGACACCATCTAGAAGAGAGTGGTTTCCTCCATTTGACCTTTACTCTGCATAGCCCCAGGTCATATATAGTGTCTAAGTACTCATACCACATAATGTCCAACAGATCCAGGAATACCAGCAAGACTGGGGCTATGGATACATTTGCAAAAGCCACCCAGAGATCTGAATCGGCCCATTCTTCATGCGATCAGACTGACACGCCGCTCCCTGCGGAGGGGCCTCAGGCGGACCGGACGGTCATGATGGAAACTATGGCCAGAAACTTCGCTGCATTTCATGAGAAGCTGGACGACATCAATGCAAATGTGGCCTCTCTTAGGGCCAAGTTGGATCAACAGGGGATGCGAATCACAGAGGCTGAAAATAGAATTAGTGCCAGCGAAGACACTGTAGCCACACTGCAGAGTACAGTGGCCACCCTAGTCACGGACATGAAGTCAGTGAAGGCTAAGTGTGATGACCTCGAATCCAGATCAAGGAGGAATATACGCATTATTGGGGTCCCGGAAAACGCACTGAAAGGCCGACTTGAACTGGCTGTCGAGAACCTCTTGAAGGATCTATTGGGCAACCCGGATTTGTCCCCCTTCACGATCGAAAGGGCTCACAGGGCACTGGCCCCGCGTCCCAGGCCTGGGGACTTTCCAAGACCCATTATTGTGAAAATCCTGAGTTTTAAAGATCGTGACCAGATCCTCCGCATCGCACGTGAGAAGGGTGAGCTCAGAATGGACTCGCAGGTGATCCGAATTTTCCCTGACTTCTCGACTGGAGTCCAGCAGGAACGTCGCCAATTCCTTGGAGTTAAGAAACTGCTCAGGGAGAGAAACATTCCTTATGCCATCCTATTCCCTGCACGTCTGAAGTTCACATTCAACAACAAACTTTACTTCTTTACGGTGCATTCGGAGGCGGTGAAATTCATAGAGGCACACATTCCCCCTCATCCATCCGCTGAGGATATGACTGAATGACTGAACTCCATCTGAGGCTTGCTCCCTCTGATCGTCCTACGGCAAGGCGTCCTTATGGCTACACAAGTATCTGGTTGTTCTATTTACATTTCCTATGTAGCCCTGGCTGTACTCACAGCACCTAATCTCTCGAAAACGCACTGTCAAATTACCATAATATTGAACCACTCATCTTGACCATGTTGACTTCCTATTGTTGTTAAGTGTAACGTTCCTCTGTTCCACGCTCAGGCCCGGCACGGCCACCGATAGATGCAGCGACATGCAATTTTATACCGCAAACACTGCTTGTTTTCTCACGGAGCCCACCGGGCTCCAAGCGTGCTAGCGCACGGCAATAGCGCACCCCATTGCGATCGCACTGTTCTTTATACTTCTGTTATGGGTTAGCCCCTGTTGCGCTCCTGCACCAGCTGGATCAGGTTGGGGTCGATCCGGCGGTGCACAGGTAGGGTGGGTTGGCGTTTACACTACTAAATTTGGGTTAGTGGTGAGGGTGGTGGGTGGGAACGGGGTGTTATCTAAAAAAGGCATACGAGGTTGCATAGTGCGAGCATTAAAGGTCCATGAATGCATGTTTGACTTCAAATGTTGGGGCACACACCACTGCTGGGTCCGGGATGTCCACTAAAAATGTGTGCTGTATGATGGGATATTTACTACTGCAATGGCTTCCGTCATAATGTCCTGGAATGTCCCTGGGCTAAGCAATCACACCAAGGCCCGTAAAATCATAGCTTATGCTAACAGACACAGCTGCAAGTTACTGCTCCTCCAGGAGACACACTCTAATGGCCCCATACCAAGAACTATGGCCCCGGCATGGGGACCGGCGAGATTCTTCACCTCCTATTCCACTCAATCCAGGGGTGTTCCAACGATGATCCACAAATCCATTAAGTTTACACTGCACAAAAACTACACCGACCCCGAGGGACGTTATGTAATACTGCACTGCACTCTGGCTAACAAAGAATATCTACTTGTTAATACCTACTGTCCCAATGTGGATTCCCCCGAATTTCGACAATATCACCACCATACTGCTGGGATATGTGGGCGTACCGATCCTGTGGGGTGGGGATTTCAATCTTATCCTCGACACGGTCCTGGACAGAACTGGAACTGCTCCTCGTTCCTTGTCCGGTGCTGCACGCAGACTGCAAGCCCACATTATGACACTTGATATCTGTGAAGCTTGGAGAAATCTACACCCCCAACGGAGAGACTACACCTACTACTCATCAGTGCACGATAGCTCCTCTAGGATAGACCTATTTCTTGTATCAAAAGGAGCCATGGGTGGGGTGGTGGAAGCCCAGATTCTACCTCGCACACTGTCTGATCATGCCCCGATTACACTCTCGGCGAGGCTGGGGATACCTGTCTCGACGTTCACCACCTGGCGTTTCAAGTCCGAGGCCCTTAGGGATGTTGTATTTAGGGCTGAACTACTTGCTGACATTCTGTCTTTCTTTGAACACAACACTCTATCTGACACCTCGGCTGCAGTCAGGTGGGGCGCCTTCAAAGTGTATATTAGGGGTATGTCTATCTCCCGGGAGGCTGGGGTGTTGAAATCAATCAGAGCCACATTGGGTCGATCTGAAACCAAATTTAAGCAATTGGAACTACAATGTGCCACTAGGGCGGACCCCGCCATACTTGCTCAGGTCTCCGATGAACTCCAGGCATACAACAAGCTCGCTGTCAGTGAAACACAATACTTTACCCGCCCGCAAGCAGCCAGGAAATATGGAGAGGGAGACAGGCCCGGGAGAACATTAGCGACGTTATTAAAATGGGAATCTGGCCGGACGCAGATCACCTCTATTAAAGATAAACATGGCAACGCACAATGGGCTGACCAACAAATCCTAGACACGTTCGCTGAGTTCTACAGGTCCCTGTACTCTCAACCCGCTGAACACACAGAACATATGCGTGAACTCCTCGACCAGATCCCCCACCACAGAGATCTCCTCCGCTACTCGTGACGAATTGGACTCCCCAATCACACTAGATGAAATTGTAACAGCCATCTCTGACCTGCCCAAAGGCAAGGCCCCGGGACCTGACAGCCTAACCGCCGATTTCTACCAAGAGCACGTCGCCATAATCGCCCCCAGGCTGCTTGAGGTCTGGGACGAATTGCTCCGTGCCTCTATCCTCCCCCTCTCCATGCGCGAAGCAGCCATTACAGTGCTGCTCAAGCCTGGCAAACCTGACAATGAATGTGGGTCCTATAGACCCCTCTCCCTTATGAATCTCGACACAAAGATTTTTGCAAAAATTATAGCTAACCGATTCCTGCCCATTATGACGTATTTAGTCCATGAAGACCAGGCCGGCTTTGTACCCGGAAGGTCTACCTCCCACAATATCAGGAGACTGTTTAACGTGATGTCCCACATTGATAAAGATGTACAGGCTGTGGCAGTCACGCTTGATGCCCAGAAGGCCTTTGATATGGTCTCCTGGAAATACACATGGCTAGTGCTGGAGACCATGGGCATAGGCCCAAACACGATTAGGTTCATCAAATTGCTGTACACTTCTCCTGTGGCGCGGGTTAGGACCAATACACTGACATCTGACCTTTTCACACTCTTCAGGGGCACCCGACAGGGATGCACCTTCTCTCCTATTCTGTTTGCCCTAGCAATAGAACCGATGGCAGACTATGTCCGTGCTCATCACGCCCGCAAGGGAATAAGACTGAAAGACAGTCCCGAAATTATATCTTTATATGCGGATGATGTTTTACTATACATCAGAGACCCTGCAACACACCTTGACCCCATACTAAGGGACATCACCCGCATTGGCACCCACTCCGGTTTCACTATTAACTATTCCAAATCAGAGATCTTCCCGCTCACTAAGTCCACCCGACAACCCACCACTGAATACCCCCTCCGCTGGTCACCGAATGGTGTTCGATACCTGGGTGTGCAAATATCGCTAGACAAATCCACCCTCATCGCTGATAACTATTTCGCGATATCACAAATAGCGGAGACTAAACTCCTACGTGGCGTGCCCTCCCACTATCCATTGCTGGACAGCTCTCCCTCATTAAGATGATTCTACTCCCCAAAGTTTTATACACGTTTAGCAACGTACCCGTATGGCCCGGGAGGCAATATTTTACTAGACTACACACACTATGTGCTCAGTTCCTCTGGCACTCTGGCGCAGTACGCAAAAAGTGGACGAACATGGCACTCCCATATAGACAAGGGGGACTCACAGCTCCAGATCTGTGACTTTATTGGTCCGCGGCCCAGGCCCAACATGCCACTCACTGGTACCCTGGCACTCCGCTGCGTCCCCATATCAAACTGGTACGACTGGCAGCTGCTAGTTCAACCTAATGTCCCTCATACTACATCGGCACTACACATCTGACTCTCCCATTGACCCAATCAGCACGACCCTTCAAGCCTGGGCTCGCTTGCTATTTCAGACACCTGAAGCCTCTCCATAATACAAGTGGCTTCCTGTGTGGGCCTTTCCCGGCTTGGAACCCACTCATGATGCGGCACTGGCCCGACACTGGGGGATGCTGGGATACCAAGCACTGACGGACTTCTACCCGGAGGGCAGGTTCATCGACCCCCAAACTTAGAAACCGGGGCACACCGAGTCTGCCTTGGAGACCCTCCAATACTACAGACTGCGAGCTGCGTTTCGCACCAAATGGCCCACATTCTCCGATGAGCCCCCAGACAACTAAGCCATTGCATATATTGCCAATTCTAGAGGTGCCCATGGAGTAGTCTCATCGCTTTACAAGATCCTACAGGAGGCTACCCCTACTCCCACTCTCAAGGCACGTGGTGAATGGGCTGGCGAACTAGATCTAGAAATATCAGATAGGGTTTGGGGGGATATGTGCCTACACACTCAGAAAGTCTCCATCAATTTCCGTTTTCGCGCCATGCAGTACAAACTTCTAAATAGACTTTACTACACTCCACACAGGACTTCGAGGTTCGCCCGTGCTACGGCGCACCCCTGCCCCCGCTGCGGAGCGACGGCAGCTGACCATTTACACATGTTCTGGTCTTGTGACAAATTGCTGCGGTTCTGGGAAAGCATCCTAGAAACGCTCACGGCTATCACTGACACAGTGATTGACCCTGATCCTTTAGCCGTCCTCTTTGGAGCCTGGACAACGGATGACACCAGACGTTTGGCTAAGTTTCTTAATATTGGGTGCATGATAGCCAAAAAATGCATACTTCAGACCTGGAAAAGTCCCCTCCCCCCAGCCCACCAGAAATGGCTCCATAAGCTTACTTGGGCACGGAACTGTGAGGAGGAATTTATATCCATGCTCCCCGTCACTTCTCGACCCAAGAATATCTGGGTGGAATTCAATTCGTACCTTAACAGTCGTAGTGAAGACACACCCGGCTCTGGCTCGTCCCCCACTCCTTCAGTGTCCACTACTACAACATAAACTCGTATTCATATGTATCTTGTATGATCATTGTCTGACATTACTGTGATTATGTACAACAGCTTATGCACTGCTCCACCTAATGTTTCTTACTTGTGCTTGTTGCCTTGATGTATGTACCATGCAACCTTTGCCGCCAAAAATAAAAGTTTAAAAAAATAAAAATAAATGTACTTATATTTTTTTACCTGAAACCTTGAGTCAGTGTTTGCTTGAGTCACAGTAATTATGGTCCCTTTGTGTAATCTCTGCGACTGCTCGTATACTCTTGAGATAAGCCTGGCTACTCCGCTACTGCTACCACTTTAATATAGTAGTACAGGCTTGTACCAAAGGTAAAACTTGTATTGCCACCTGTAGTCTTAATTGTGTGTAGTGGTCCCTAAGGGCCCTGCACAGGATTCTGCCCAACACCAAGCACTCCTCACAGGAATTACAGGTGGATGGAAAACTCCTTATTGAAAAAGGTTTTTAAGCACAGCCTGGCCAAACTGAGCATCAGCCCTGGAGCTCAGTTCGAAACACTAGTGTTTACAAAAGGCTGATGGAGTGGACCAGATAGCTGCTTTCGAGATGGTCTCCCAAGGAACATACTTTTGAAAGGCAACAGCAGCTACCTTGCCCCATACCAGATGTGCATGAACCACTTTTGGAGGTTGAAGACCTTGAACAGCATAAGACTTCATAATACAGGCAGCAATCCATCTGGAAATAGTGGCTTTGGAGGTCTATTTACCCTGCAGATTACCGAAGGTCACCAAGAGTTGAGAAGAACTCCTAAATTCAGATGTTCTGTCCAGATAGAACATAAGAGCTCTTCTAACGTCCAGGCAATGCAAAATCCTCTCAGCCTCAGAGCTTAGTTTGGAAAGGAGACGGGCAAGGAGATTGACTGATTCAGATGAAAATCTGAAACCACTTTTGGAAGGAAAGAAGGATTAGTCCTCAGGACAACCTTATCCTTTTTGAAAAACCAGAAAGGGATGCTCCACCGACAAGGCCTGGAGCTCACTCGCACGTCTTGCCGAAGTTACAGCGACCAAGAAGGTCTCTTTCCACGAAAGGTGTTTTAAGGTCTACAGTAGCCATTGGCTCAAAGGGCTTATGGCACAAGGCTGTAAGGGCCACGTTCAGATTCCAAATCGGATGTGGTTTGTGAATAGGAGGGTAAAGATGCATGAGACCCACAAAGTGCCTTTTAACCACTGGGTTCGCCAGTGAAAAAGAGTGAAAACGAGCATGTGGATAGGTAGGCGCAAACACCCGAAAGATGACCCCGATCGCTCTGGTGAAGCAGGTCAGGAACCAACGCAGGTGTGGATAAAGGTGTGGCCAGTATCTTCAACCCAGACTCCCATATGGTGTCGAGAAGAGGAATGGTGGTAACTGTTTTTTTGCGTTTGTCTCTGTGCTCATAAAGCACCAACTTCTTCTCTTCCGATGAAATTTGTATGAAGTCCGCAGCTTTACCAATTATAGTATGAAACAATACTAAATTGTCTGGAGGTGACGAGTCACCTGGGGAGTCTTTCTTCCTGGGTTTCTCGACGATATAATCACCCCATTCACTGGGAGGATCAGGCTCCTGTGTAATCTCCCCTTCCTCAGGATCCGAGCAATCCCTGAACGGGTCCTCTTGCCAGTCAGATACTGATGATCGAGGTCTATGCAGTGATGCTGGAGAGGGGACGCTTGTCGGTGAAGCACTGAGTGTTCTGCTCATGGATCTACGTGGTGGCTCAGGTGATCGTGCTCTTTTCTGTGGTCTACTCCCGGAAGGGGAGTGTCTGGGCATGCTATGCCGCGGTGAGGCATCCTTCAGGGGCGGTTCTTGGCTCCTTCGGCACAGAAGCCCTATTCTTTAGTTCTTGGCGCCTGTTAAATTCCTCAATGATTCTTTGCATCGACGCCATGAGCCCCGGGTCATAAGGGTCAACCGTGTCCTCTGAATCCGGTTGCCAAGAAGGATGTTTTCCTTCAGAATGAGGAAAGGTTGCTCACCAAGAATTTCTGTGTCTGAGAACTCCTCCTGAAGAAGGAAATCTGGGAGCTCCCTCATCTCTTTTAAAGGAGACAGTTGTGCTCCAACTGGCTCAGGAGTACCTGAAATTGGAGATGTTGCTCCGAAAGGCTTGTGGGGACTGCTAACATTGGATGGTTTATTCGTGGTGTCAACGAATGGTGTTGTGGGTTCTACTTCTTCAGAAGACACCAAATTCTTTGGAGTCATCGATGGTACTTTCGCCGACGGTTTCGTCGACGGCGGTTTCCCCGATGCGGATTTCATGGACGAAGACTTTGAAGATGGTTGATCCAATGACGAGAGCTTCGTCGACGAGTGATGAGCTTCCTTTGTCGATGCCTGCTTCATGGACGATGACTTCAACAACGAGGATTTAGTCATGCACGATGAGGCTTGGAGTGTTGTCATAGTTGATGGTGGCTTAGTCGACTGCTTGGCCGTCGGTGAGTCCCTGACCTTGCTGCTGCTCGTGGACGGCTTCTCCGTGGACTGCCCACCCCCCGGTTTTTTTTAAAACGCCTCCTTACCTTTGGAGGTGGTTTTTTCTTCAGGATAACATGCCTTGTGGTGTCCCGAGTCCAAGGAAGGCATAGAAGAAGTGGCTTCCAACTTTCTTTTAGCCTTATGAGAGGGAGAGGAACTCCTTTCCACTGAAGAGGCCCTTCTCTTAGAAGTTTGTCACTCAGATGGTTTATTAGACGATACAGGAGCTTTCTTGGCAGACTCCAGACCTTTGGCTTCTAGGTGCAACAGAAGTCTCCTGCGTCTGTCTTGCAGAGTTTTGGTGGAGAAAGTCCTGCAAATGTCATTTTTTGATGTCATGTGGATATAAGCAGTAAATACAGTGTTCATGGGGATACTTCATGTAGACAAGTTTCTTCCTGCACCTCGTGCAGTCCCTAAACGGGGAAGGCTTCTTGGCAGACTGAAGCTCAGCCATGCTGAGGAGAACCTTCACTTGATGAAAAAGTGCCAGGAAAAATGTTTTCCAGAGCCCAAAGGCTCAGGATACAAATCCCCTAAGAAGGGGAAACCAGTAGAATATATTACAAGAATATAAACTACACACAAAAGGTGAAATAAATTCGAAAGCTCAGAGAGCTGGAGGATTCCTATTGCCCGATAGACTGCGGGGATAATTTGAAGATGGCTGACTGGGGCGGAACTTAAACCCTGTCACCTCATTGGTTAGGGCCATAATGGACCAAAGTGAGGTGGAGGGACTACACAACAGAATGGCTCATAGGCCACAATGGTGTATTTACATGCATTTTCTCAGGAGAATGGATATATATAAAACATTTTAATAATTATATTTTATCACTAAGGATTCCCAGTCCGACGACGGGGAATATTCAAGCATCTGATTCTGTGAAAGATCCAATGCTGGAGAAACAGTTAACACCAAAGGTTCGTTGAGGTGGAATTCCGATGGAACTTTCGGCATGAAAGATGGGTGCATACTCAATACCAACCTTGATTTGTGGAAAGTCAGGTACGGTTGCTTGCAGGATAGGGCCTGGATCTCACCCCACGTCTGGTAGAGGTGATGGCCACAAGAAAAGCAGTCCTCCACAAGAGAAACGTGAGTGGGGCCTAATGCTTAAGCTCAAAAAGATCCCCCCCACCCCCCTGAGCCTCATCAAAACCATGTTGAGTGCCCACACCGGGGCAGGAGCCTTCACCGGCGGCAAAGATTGGAAAAGTCACTTGAGAAACACCTTGACGAGTCTGTGGGACGACAGCGAGCATCTTCCTGTCGATTTGGAGTAGCAAGAGATAGCCGCCAGATGCACCTTGCTGGAGGCGTGCACCAGTCCGGCCTTGGCCAAGGATATCAAGTAAGGCAGGGTCTGTGGAGCTGTGACCCTCAAGGGGGTAATCTTCTGTGACCAGCACCAGGTAGCAAAACACTTCCACTTATGGGCATAGCACTTTAAGGTCGTTGACGCCCTGGCTTTTGCAAGGACCTCCATGCAGTCTGCTGGCAACTTGTATCCTCCAAACTCTAGGGCTGCCAAAGCCAAGCCCTCGGGTTCAGCGATCCTGGTTCGTGATGTAGGATTGCGCCTCCTTCTCTGGTGATAAGATCGGGAACTACCGGCAGCTTGATTGGAGGCGATGCCGACAGGTGGAAAAGTTCCAGGTACCAAATCTGCCTCAGCCCCGCCAGGGCGTGGAGTATTCTACATTGGAACTGTCCGATTGTGCTGATGACTTAGCAGGAGAGGCAACGGAGAAACGTGTACAGAAACAGCCCTTCCCACGGGAAGGAGAACCCGTCCCCCAAGCTTCTCGGTTGGTGGAATATGCTGACAAACCTCTGGCATTTGGAGTTTGCCACTGTCGCAAACAGATTAATCTGGGGCCTGCCCCACTTAACGAAGATGCGGTCCATCTGGTCCTGTGGCAGTTCCCACTAGTGACAGGAGCGCAACTCCCTGCTGAAGGAGTCTGCAATGGTGTTCATGAATCCCGCTAGGTGAAGAGGAACATCTCTTGTCCAACGGCCCAGTGCCACAAGTCCTGCACTTCCCTGGAGAGACCTGGGGATCGAGTGCCCCCCTATTTCCCCGATATAGAACATGGTGGTGGTGGTGTCTGAAGATCCCTACCACCTTGCCCTTCAAAGATGGAAGGAATGACTAGAGGGCACAGAACACTACCCGTAGCTCCAGGATGTTGATATGGAGGTTCTTCTCTGGCAGCCACAGGCCTCTGGCGTGCAGATGTCTGGTGTGGGCTCCCCAACCTTCCAGGGAGGCGTCCGTGGTGACCGTCTCCTGGTATGGAGGGTTTTGAAACCCTCTGCTCCAGCCGAAGTTGGAGCGGATGCCCCACCACCTTATCGCCTTCCAGAACACGCCGTCAAGTGGGATCTTGTCTGCGAAGCTTCCGGACACCTGTATTCAGCGACCGTCTAGCAACTCCTGAAGAGGTTACATTTTCAAACTGCAAAGCCGGATGAGGTAGATGCAGGACAACATCATGCCGAGCAACGACATGGTTTGAACCATGGCCCCCCTTCACCAATAACATCCGCTGCACCTTCCCTTGAATGGCCGCTACCTTCTCCTCCGAGGGTGATGCCAGGCAGGACATTGTATTGAGACTGGCTTCTAGGAACAGCACGTTTTGCGATGGTGTCAAGCAGGACTTCAGATAGTTGATGGAGAATCCCAGATACGTTAGTAGCTGGACGGTCGCCACAGTGTGTCCGATGGCCAGCTCCAGCGAGCGGTCCCTGTTGAGCCAGTCGAGTTACGGATATGCGTGTATCCCACCCAGATGTAGATGGGCCGCCACCGGAGCCAGGCATTTTGTGAACACTCTGGGCACCGACTTCAATCCGAAAGGTAGGACCTTGAAATGGTAGTGCTGGCCCTGCACTACGAACAGCAGAAACTTTCGATGCTTCTAGTGAACAGAGATGTGCAAATGAGCATCCTCCAGGTCCAGTAACGTCAAAAAGTCTTCTTCCTCCAGTTGGCCGAGCATGTGCTGCAACGTGACTATCCTGAAGTTTTGAGACGTTGCAGGTCTCCGATGGGCCTCAAGCCCTCCGTCTTCTTCCTGGCCAAAAGTATCTGGAATAGACTCAGGAGCCCCGGAGCCGTTGGGGAACCAGCTCCATCAACCCTTTTCGCAGCATGGCTCGCACCTCTTCCAGGAGCAGAGGAATGTGCTGCTCCCGATAGGACACCAGCATGATCCACGGACACCTGCGTTGAAACTCCAGTGTCTCCTTGGGCAAAAGCGACCAGCACCCATCTGTCAGTGATTATCTTCCACTGGCTCGACAGCCAGCCACCCTCCAGGGGGCACAATTGGGGGACCTACGTCCCGACAGTACAGGCCTGTTTCGGAGCAGAGGTCCTGCCCTGCAGGTGACAGCAACGCTGTCCTCCGCTACCGTAGGACTGGGAACGGCCTCTGTAGGCTTTCTGGGTCGTGGATCAGGAAGGTTGGTGGTACAAAGAGGAGAAGCTTTTGGACAACCTGCTCGACTTTCCCCTTGAGGAGCGAAAAGATGAGTGCTGCTGTTGGAGCGTGCCCATGGAACGGCCATACCCGTATCCGCGCTGATGGACTGGAGTGACTTGTCAACCTTCCCAAACAAGTTCTCTCCATCAAAGGGCATGTCCAACACCTTCGCCTGGACTTGCTGCTGGAAATTCGCGGCCTTCATCCAGCCTCGTCAACTAAGGCAGACACGGTTCCCCATCTGCCGGAACCCCGTGTCAGCGAGGTCCAACACCACAGTAATGGTGTGATCAGACACAACCTCCCCCTCCTGGAAAAGAGCGATTGCCTCCATCCTCTGATCGTCTGGGAGGAACTCCAGATAGGGTCCTGCTTGCACCACAGGTCCCTGCTGTATCTGGCCAGGATCGTCAGTGCGTTGGCCGCCTTGATAGTGGACGCTGCAGTGTAAATCACCTTCCTTCCCACAGCATGATGGGGGTCCACTGGAGCCGGGCCTGGTGACATCCTCTTCTGGATCTCTGACACCAAGGTGTGAAGGGTTGACAGAATGTCCAGAGACATCTCAGCTGAACTGGCAGAATTGGAAGACTAGACCCTACGCCGTCTCCTTCCCTGTCCCAGTCGTCCTCGTGGACCATGTGCAAGGACTCCTGGTCCTCGTCGTCAGTGGACGAGACCTCAATGGCTTGAGCCACAGCCTGACAAGGCTGTTTCGTGGCCTCCTTCATCTCCCCCACCCCCTTTTTTCCCTATGGGGCTGGAACCGGGGTCTGAGCCAGTTTAGCGCGCCTGCAGACTTTGCCAAAGTCACTGCAGTGGTCTTGTGCCTAGGGGTAAGGACACTTTCTGTGCTGCTGGACATACCTTCACAGGGTCCGCTCCCTTAGCCGTCGAGAGAGCAGCTGCCACCAACTCTCTCATTGACAAAGTCTTAGCCTTTAGTGGTTGGGCCTGCTTGGGCAGTTCGGCCTTCTCCTCCATTCGCGGCGTCTCCGACTTCTCCCGCAGTTTAGCAGGGGTAGAAGATTTCCTTTTTGAAGAGGCGCTCGATTGCCGGCTGGCGATGTAGGTGGAAGTTGATTGAGCCCTATCCACCTTGGAACCCGCTTATGCCGCGACCCCGGTGGACTGACTTGCGGTTCTTGGCCTTGTCGTCTTGGGCCCCCACGGATGAGGCACCCTCAAAGGACTTAGAAGACCGCTCCTCGGACCGGCCGGTCCTGGGTGGGGCATGACCCTGCTTGGGTCACAGGACAGAGGCTTTAGTGGCAAGCCATGCCACCAGTCTACAGTGCCTGTCCATCATCTTCTTGGAGGGAAATCTTGCTTTCTACCTCCTTATAGTCCAGATGTAGGCAGTAGAGGCATTGTAGGTGCTTGTCTTCCACAAATTCTGCACCCCGCACTTGGCATAGGGCTTGAAGAGAGACCTTCCTTCTCTTCTGTCATGGTTGGAGGGCATGAAGTAGGGCCGATGTCCTCCTGAAAACTTCGACGATCTTTGACCTTAATGGGCACTGAAATTCACGGACAACAGGTCCCTGCTATTGGCATTTAGCGAAAAGAGCATACATCTTTTTTCTGGGAAAACACAAAAAAACAGAAGTAGCTTGCAGAGCAAACTCAAGGACTCCCAACAGTGAAGCGTGCGGTAGGATGGCTGCCAGAGAAAGGGCTTAGGGAGAGAACGGTCATTGAATGGGGGCAGTATGACCCAGCGGACAGTGGTTGGTCTAAAGGAGAGCTACAGTTTATAAGTGAAAGTGAAACCAAGCCTGACGAAAGGGAATATTCATGAGCATGTGAATCCATGCCAGACCCCGTGCCCGAGAACCTTGACTTACTCGCAGTGTCAAAAAACTGTTTTGTGTAATGCTTTTTAAGTTCATTTTCTACAGGGCAAAGAAGAACTGAAAAGGAGAAGAGATTAAACAGGCAAAACACCTGTTCTTAAACATCTGTCTAGAGAAAATATAATGGGAGGCCAGTGACAGTTTTTTTCATCTTGCGCATTCGATCTTTCCCCTTCTGCCACCAACTACATACATGGCTGTAGAAGATCATGCCAACTGCGCTTCAAAAAGTTCAAAGATAGTACATCATGAAAAAGAAAGTTGAAGAAAATCCCCAAATGTCCTTTGAAACCAAGGTTGGACACAAACAAAGAATTAACTGAAAGGGGTTTTCCTCCTGTACAAAGTTTATTGCACATTGTCTTTCAATTCCTATAATAAGTAGGTTGTCCTCATTTAATCCAGTGTGCATGTGCCTACAGTAATGAACATCTCTTCAGAGGGCATGTGTGCTGTAAAGCATGCACCACTTAGGTTGCCCCCCTCAAAGCCTCACCTCCCCCCCAATCTTGGGTTATTCTTCTAGAGATGTGGCTTCTAGGACAGAACTGTGCATTTTAGGCATAACCATTATTTCAAGTAATCTGAATTGCTCAGTCATGTAATTCAACTGTTTGCATGTCATATTTGTAGCTCAAAAATGTAGGCTCTGTGGAAGTGTACACGTAGCTGGCCATTGCCCTTAGTTACCCTCTTAGGTGGACATTATAGCGCAGGGGTACTTTTTGTCGAACCCTCTACCGTTAATCTAGACTTTTTAGAAACAGCTTTGATACTGCTACTCCAAGTTACTAACCTATTAAAGCCCAGTCTTGGTTTAGTTTTACCAGGTCAGTACTTCAGCCTTTATTGGTATTTGCATATCTTAAGGTCAGATCATGGCTTTTTACTGAAAATATGTCAATTTAATTTGTCATTCGTATTTCCATAGTTCTGTTGCTGATCCTGATACAGGGATATAACGCCCCACTTCACTATAAGAGTGTGGGTGACCTTTACAATCACTAAAGGGATCACAAACACCCCTTCACTCATGGACATTCCGTCCATCGGAACAGGACCGAAGCACTTCGGAAGCATCAAAAATAACTGTTGTCCTTTTATTTTTAAGCAGGGCCACTGCCCGTGACCATAGCCCGGCCTTCCTGAGCTCCGCCCCGTGCATCACCCTTCAGTCCTTTTCTATCGCCAAAGTCGAAGGATCATTAACAAAATAGAGGACTTGTTCGGGAGAACGTGCCTTGATCAGCCAATCATCCACGTAGGGGTAGACGTAAATCCCCACTCTCCTGAGACTCGCTGCCAACACCGCCATCAGTCTGGTGAAAACCCTTCGGCGGAGGTCAGCCCCAATTGCAGAACTCAAAACTGATGAGAACCCTCAACTGCGTACCTAGCTACTTCCTGTGCTTGAAATGGATTGGCACATTAAAATAAACATCCTGAAGGTCCAATGACACCATCCAATCCTTGAGTTGGTGGGCCTGATGGATCTGAGAAAGCGTGACCATCTTCAACTTGTTCTTCCTGAGGAACTTGTTCAAGTAAAAATGCAAATAAAAAAGTATCTCAAGTCCAAGATGGGTCTCAGTCCTCCGTTATTCTTAGGATAAGGAAATATGGAGAGACCATCTTTTGTTCCTCTCCGCTACAGGTAGAAGCTCTATAGCACCTTGCTCTTGCAGGTGCTAAATTTACAGCACACACGGAGTGGATGGTTCTGAGGTCTTTGAATGAAGGTAAGGCAGTAACCTTGGCCTATGGTTTCTAATGCCCAAGCATCCAAAGTAATGTCTCGCCATTCGTTCAGGTGCCTCCCACTGGGGTGTCGAGACTCAAGACCTTGGAGGTTTTGAGGCGGCTGAAGCAGCTTGAGCGGACGTTGCTCCTCTCCATCGTCCACCCGAGGGAATCTTGTTTGGCCTCTTTGACCAGCGATTCCTCATGCTCTTCCAACTGAGGAGTAGTAGCGAAAGGATCTACCCCCTTCAAGAAAGGCCACAAAGGCCACTGGGGCGAAAAGGCTGAAGCTGCCTAACAGCGGCACCTAAAGATTTGACTGCCGCCTTCGAGGTCTGCAGCGTCTCAAGGCTTTCGTCAGCCAAGCTACCAAAAAGATGAGACCCGTCAAAAGGCATATTAAGGGGCAAATCCAGATTTCCTTAACTACCCAAATCTGTGAATTACGGTGAATTGCCGCCATGGTTCTGCAAACAGTCTCTTTCCTCCCCTTTGGGAATATGCTCAGCAGCCATAGAAATGCAGTCCCATAGAGTGTATGAACACTTTGCTAAGGCACATGTGCAGTTGGCCGACTTATGAGCCATGCTCCCAGCAGAAAATACTCCTCTTGCCCATGCATCTACCCTTCTGGCATCCCTATCCGGTGGGATGGTTGCATAAGCTGCTTGTTTTGAGGTTGCTGCCTGCACCACCAGACTTTCTGGGGTGGGGTGTTTGGATAAGTAGTTGGGTCACTACTAGGTGGCCAGTATTTTCTTGTCAAGTTCTTGTTTACTGTCGGACTCTGGAGTCTCCCAATTGGCAATCACCCTTTTCTGAAGAGCAATATGGAAAGGTAAAATGGGATCCTTTTGCGGACCTTTATCAAGTGTGTCTGTTAGATCATCCTGCTTGAAGAGGAGGGCAGGTCTGCTCCAGCCCAGGTAATCTACTACCTTACATCAACTGCCTGTATGAGGCATCTGCATGTTCATCGGACTCAGGCTTACCAAATTCTAATTCTGGTGAAGTGTTCACTCCACTGGCTATTTGCACATTTTCATAAAGGTCCTTTATCCTGGATTCCTCTGATATAAAACTATCAGGGACATTTGGTGTACCATAGTAAAACCCAAATGGCGCATCATCATTATCGTTCTCCTCATAAATAGAGGTTAGTGACTTAAAGGAATCCCTTCTTGGTAAAGGAGTGAACGTTTTCTCTGGTAAGGGCATCGAAGCTTTTAAAAAAGTTGAGCTTGATGAGGACGCGTCGATGTCTTTGATGAAGATGTTTTTGACTTTCATGGCACCAAATGTTTCAAGCACTGATGGCAGCATTGGTGTTGATGGGCCAGCTGGCGTGAATGGGACAGCTGGCATCGAGGGCTTTGACGACCTCTACCGACTTATGACTCAAAGGATCCTTCGATGATTTCTGATTGTGCCGAGGCCTTGACGGCTCTTGATGCGGATCTGGCCTTCGTCCCGGCCTCCAGGAATTTGGCTAGAGCCCTTTCCTTACCGGTTTTAGAAGGCACAATAGGAGGATGGCTTGTCGAGGGTTTTTGTTTTTCAAAAATGTTGAGCATTTCTAACCTGAATGCTTCCCATTTGGCAGGCGTGGATGCCTTAGTGGGATAGGATATAGCTCTCTCAGGAGAGGAATCAGACGAGGACGTTTAAGTGGGCGATTTATGGTGCATCATCTTTGACTTCCTCCATGATGACGAGGAGCCACTCCTTGACCTGGACCTTTTTTTTGTCTTTCTTCAAGGAGAGTCGCCTCTCACATCGTCAGAAGGTGGTTATGGTTGTTAGACGGGGTGGTTGATGGGGTTGTCTTCGGGTTTTTACATACTGCAAATTTCCCCTTACGATCCTTCAGAGCTTTACGGGTCATCGATGACATTTCGACTAGGACAAGATCTTGTGCTCCACACCGAGACACCACAAGCATACAGTTCATACAGTTTGTGCCAAAGCAGCCTCTTTTGCTTTTCAGAGACATGTTTTAGGTGGTGCCATTGCCATAGCCGCCACTTGGACCTTACGATTTACAATCTGACGGCACTACTCCTTGATCTCCAAATCCCAAGCGCATTCTTGGGATTTGGAGCCCTGCGGAACCGGTTTTGCTATGTAGCATCAGGAACACCACCACCTCTTCATTGTGTGACTGTTGGTTAGTCTCCCACAAACCTGGACGAAGGAGGACAGTGCGTAGGAGTAAGGAAAACTTACTGGAGTGATTCCTGCACTCCTAAACCAAAGTCCCCCTTTTGGTGTGCACCCGATTACCTTTCCTGCTAATTAGTTATCAGTCAGGTGCAGTCTAGGCGACCGAGAAATCCTGACAGAGAGAGGCAGGTGGTGGCATTCATCTAAGCGACCAATCCAATCCGAGTGATTTTTTGCAATGCACCAAATTGCTCTGGTTCACTTCCTGCGAGGGGTACTCCCACAAGTATGGAGGAAGGGCGACAGAACCTAGACATGTTGCACAAAGCTGACATTTGCATGGCCTCTAGATGCCCTGGCAGATCGGGAAGGGTTGGTTAGTTTGAGGGAGAGAGCGAGGTTGTGGTGATTTGCGTAGATGGCGCAAATCAAAAGTACCGTGAGTACTGCATGCTCAAAGGTTTTTTAGGTGTGATGTGCTGGGAGCATCAAGAGCAGTGTGCAGACTGCGAACCTCGTGTTCGTGCACTGCCCAGGAGCTGGGTGTGGGTGGCTAGTATGACTTTACGTGTAGCGACTAAGGTGGAGAACAACAAATTACTTGCCCCTGGTAATTTTCTTTCTGATGGATGTTTTTCCCACAGATTCCTCATTTTTGATGTACTGATATCCTGCTTGTAGCTTTGTAAATTTAACAGCAGAGGGTGTTGCGAGATGTCGAGTAAAGGTCCCTTGGCGGCTTCCATTTGTGCACTCTGACAAGACAGACATTGGTATGAATAGCACACAACCCGCCTGTTGCATCAGTTCAAGTTTTTCCCCTCTTCTTGCACAGCTGCCTTGAGTATACCAAGGAACCCTTGCGTGTTGAAAGAGGAAGGAGTAAAACCACAAACTTCACTTACTTACGGTCAGCGGGGTGGGCAATGAGGAATATTTGGGAGGAACATCCATTAGAAAGAACATTACCAGGGATAGTAATGTATTCTTCTAATGGATTATGCCCTCTCACGGATTCCTCATCTCAGATGGACTCGCATAGCAGTTTTTAAATCGAGGTGGGACTACCAAATTCAGTCACTGATTAATCCTGAGAAGAGCGGCCTTTCCAAATCTAGCATCCTGACTCGACAAGGAAAATAGGCAGTAATGCTTTGAGAAGGTGTGCAACGAAGACCAGGTTGTGGCCCTGAAAATATCCTGCATCGGTACACCTCTAGTGCTGAAGTGGTTGCCACTCCAAATGGTAAAATGTGCTCTTTGGTTATCCGGAGCATCCTTACCAGCGAAAGAATAGCATTCTCTAATACACAAAATGATCCACCATGACAAGTTCTGCTTAGTCACAGCTTGCGCCAATTTATGTCCAGTGTAACCAACAAAACGTTTTTCATCTTTTCCGACATTAGCCATTCTGCTTACTTAAAAACATACCGGTCTTCTAGAATCTAGACGGGTTTACCTCTCTTCTTCCTTGGAAGGATAACAGGTGGGTAAAAAGCAGATAAATCTATTTTCTGAGATTTCTGAAATTCAGAAACCACCTTAGGGAGAAAGAAAGGGCATACCCTCTGAACAACTTTCTCCTTGAAGAAAATGGCAAAGGGAAGCTTGCATGACAAAGCATGAAGCTCACGCACCCTGCGAGCAGAGGTGATGGCTACTAAAAAAATAGGACAAGAATGGAAAGGTTCAAATGAGGCTCCCATTAAAAAATTCAATCATTAAGATAAGGTCCCAAGTGAAGGTCCCAAGGCAGAACAATGAATGGAACATGAGGGAAGCTGTTCGTAAGCCCCTTATGTAACTGAATAACAATTGGAACCGGTAAGTGCCTTGATCTGGCGTGTGCTTAAATATAGACGGCGCAGCCAGGTAACTCTTAGCAGTAGGCACCACAAGCCCCTGGTGGGCCAGATGTAAAAGAAAAGACAATACTGTAGGAGTGTCACAATTCAAAGATCAATATATTTATCTCTACACCAACTGCAAAACTAGTTCCAATTGCAGTGGTACAGAGCTTTTGATGCTATCCTCCTAGCCGAAAGCAACACCTCCAGAACGTCTTCCGGATGATCGCAATTTTTATACCTTAACCTCTCAGAAACCATGCACAAAGGTTCAGATTACCGATTTCTGGAAGGAGAATGTGACCTGCCTCGAGAGAGCAGATTTTCTCTCTGGGTAAGGTGTATTGGAGGGCAGAGGGTCATGTTCAGAAGTTCCAAGTACCATGTACTCCTGGTCCAATCCAGAGCAATCACGATCATGGACTTCCCAAAGTGGAAAATCCCAGTCCACCACAAACGCGCCCTGTGGAGTAGAACAGGTGGTATTTCCAGTTGATACTGGACGTGAACAGATCCACTTGTGGGGTTCCCCAAAGGGCAAAGATCTCCAGAAGGACTTCATGAGCTCATGTCCACGAGTGGGAGAGACAGCTCTGCCTGCTCAGAGCATCCTCCATCATGTTCTTTTCTCCATCTAGAGGAACAGCTGACTGAGAAGTTCTGTGTATAAGATTCCAAAACCAGAGCTGCATTGCCTCCCTGTACAGTGGTAGTGACCCTAGACCTCTTGTTGAGGTAATGCATGGTCATTGTGTTGTCCGTCATGAACAGAACGTTCATAATCAGGATGGCAAAAAGGCCATTTGCACCAGTCCGATTGCCCTCCGCTCCAAAAGGTTTATGTGCAGTCTAGATTCCGATGGAGACCAACAACAGTCGATTGTGAGATTGTTCCTGTGGGCTCCTCATCCGTGATGGAAGAATCTGTGACTACTGTTACCTTTGGCCATGGTTGCCAAAAAGGTTGCCCTATCATCACATTCTCCTGGCAGGCCCACCACAGGAGATACAGCATGACCTTGCTTGGAACCCGAAGAACATCCGCCATCCTGCTGGAGAATTTCAACCACTGGGATCTGAGTGCCCACTGAAGGCTCCTCATCCTTAGGCAGGCTTCTGGCATCAGGAAAATGCAGGATGCCTTGAGACCGAGCAACCTCAGAAAAACGAAGGCTGGTAGATGTTGGGTGTTCTGAAACTTCATCACCATTGGCAACATTTGTTGAGCCCTTGCCTTAGGAGGACCGGTCGAATGAATTGCAGCTTCTGGGAAGGTGTCACTTGAGACTTCTTGAAGTTGAGGGAGAAGCCCAGTTTGTGAAGAGAGTGGCAGGTGCTGCTGAGATGTTCCAGAGCTTATTTGGGAGAACAAGCACTGATCAGCCCATCGTCTAGTTAGGGAAAGATGACAATCGCCTGCCCCCTTCCTTAGATTTGCTGCCACCACCGCCATCAACTTGGTTAAGAAACCTTGGGGCAAAGGTGAGCCTGAAAGGCAGAACCTGAAACTGAAATTGAGAATTGCAAATGGCGAACCTCAGGTACTTCCTGTGCTTGGGATGTACAGTCACATGAAAGTAAGCATCCCGAGGATCGAGTGAAACCATCCAATCTTGTGAAGGGCCTGGAGGGTCGCAAAAGATGGACCATCTTGAATTTGTCCTTTCACAGTGCTCCATCTTTCGCGGGGATCAGAAAGTAGGTGGAGTACCAACCTTGGTATTGCTCCGCTACAGGGACCCTTTCCACTGCACCTTTCTCCAGCAGGTAGAGAATCTCCTGCAAAAGGAGCAGATCTGGTGCCTCATGAGATGGTTTGCTAGGGGGTGGGCAATCTGGAGGCCTTTTCAAGAAAGGAAGTCAGTAACCCTGGGCCCCTGTCTGCAGTGCCCAAGCATTCGAAATCATGTTTAACCATTTTTCATAATGCTGGGTTAGTCTGTCTACCACTGGAGTCTTTTGTGACAAGGACTTAAAGTGGTTTTGTTGCTCAGGCTGCAAGGGATGGGAGAGGGGAGGGGTTATCTTGGTAGTTCTACCTCCACGCCCTTTTGCACTGCGCAGAAATCTCCGACGTCTCTGGGCACTTAGTCCTTTAGTTCTCCCGACAGAAGACTAAAAACTGAAGGACCGACCCCTCCAACTTCGAGAAGTTGACAGTTTGTTGGGGCCGACTAATAGCTGCGCCAAGAGACTTTGCAGCTGCCTTGGAAGCTTGAAGCTTTTCTAGGCTTGCATCAGCTTTGTGCCAAAAAGATGAGACCCATCAAAAAGCATATCTAGTAATCTAGACTGTACATCCAGAGCAAAACCAGATGTACGCAGCCATGCACATGTAGCTACTGCACTGGCAGCAATAGATCTGCTGCATCCGAACCAGATTGTAGGGATTGGTACATGGCTTCATTTCTGTCCAGAACTAGGACACGGAAACGGTCCCTCATTTCCCCTTCAGGGATATGTTTCCGCTACTTCTGCCACAACACCCCACAAAGTGTGAGAGTAACTTGCTAAGAAAGCAGAAGCATTTAAGGCTTTTAGAGCCTTGCTACCGGAACAAAACACCCTTTTACCTAACATCAAAATTCTTGCCGTCCCGGTCAGGTGAAATTGTAGTGTAGGCCGCTGCTTTAGAGGTAGCAGCCTGTACTACCATACTTACAGGTGTAGGGTGCCTGGAGAGGAATTCCAGGTCAATTGAAGAGGCCCTATACTTTATGGCCAGATCCTTGCACAGAGTGGGTGAGGTATCCGTTTACCAGTTCTCAAGAATTCTATTGTTAAGGGCTGAATGAAAAGCTACAACAGGCTCCTGTGGGGTGCGGTGGGGGGGGGGTCTTGTCGGTATGAGACGCCTTCAAAAACACTGCCATCATTTTAATCCTAAACACTTCGCAATCTGCTTTAGAAGCAGATTTGTGAGGAAACCTTACCTTCTTCCTGTCTGGTGAGAATTCAGATAATGAAGAGCGATGACGTCTTCTTGGATTTTAGTCGAGGCAATGACGAAGAGGAGTCAGTCTCCTAGATCTCGAGTGATTTACGCGTTTCTGGCACTTCAGTTCTTTGCAGAGAAACACCCCTAAAATTACGGGCTTCAGATGATCTTTTGGAGGGAACAGACGTGGGGGATTTAGAAGCCGACTGGCCTAAAACGAGTTTTGCCTTCCTCTCTTAAAGTCTTGCTGGTCATTAATTGGCACGAACCGCAATCATTAACCCTATGATTTGTACCAAGAAAAAAGGTGAAAATTCTGTACGGATCGGTGATCAAAATGTTCAAATCACAGTCTGCACGCCTCTTGAAACCTGTCTTGTTCACAATAGACATTAATGTTGAATTGTCTGTCCAAATCAAAACACCCTTGTTCCAGATATTGGAAAGGAGGACCTTAAGTGCCAAAAATATTGCTTAAAGTTCTAGAAGGATTCAATTATTTTTTTGGTCCTGTATGGACGACAGTTGTTTCACCAAGCCAAAAAGGAGAGGAGTCTGTTGTAATTGTCAGAGTGTTTCTACTGAATGGATATCCACAGTCAGATTGTCTGTTTGGGCCCACCATTGATGATGTGAACAGGTTTTCTGGGAAATTAATAGAAACTAGGATTGTGGGCTTAAGTCCGAAACAGACCACTCACAAAAAAAAGTTGGGGGCTCCTCATTTTCAGGTGAGCCAAAGAAACTGCCAGGATGCTAGAGGGCACTGGGATTAGAAGCCGCTAGAACCACCACAGAGACAGGAATTCCAGAGACACAAAGAGGAAGCAGGTTGTGACCACAAGCCTGATCTTGCCTGTTGTGGGGAAAATCCAGGCTTTGTCAGTGTCCCAGAGTAAGCCTTTGAAAACCAGAGCTTGTGATGCCATCTAGGACAAACTTTCTAAGTTCACTGACTAGCTGGGGTGAAAAAAAGCTAGAGCAGAAAATGTGGATGCTCCTTGGGCATTTGCTCAGACTGTCAGCACAAACCAATCGCCCAGATGCACTGATGAAAGTAGAATAAAACCTGCCATTGCTTCCATCAGAGCTCAGGCCGAACAGAAGGGCCTTGCACTGAAACATGGTTGCCCACCAAGAAACAGATAGCAACTCTGATATGGCAATATACATCCTTCAGACCCACCACACAAATCCAGCCCCAATGCTGAAGAGAACCAGATCTGAAAGAGAAGATCTTGATTTGTTCTTTAAGAAGGTGCAGATTCATACCCGGAAGGTAGAGTATGGTGAGCAGATAAGCCTGGTCGGATTTTGGTTCTGTGAAAGACGAGAATATTAAACTAACAATATGCAGTGGGAGAACTATGCCTACAGCCCATATCTGTATTAGCTTCTGGACTTAATCTATCAAGGAGGGGAACCAACCTGAACTAAGGGACACTGGGGAGAGCAGACAGAGGGAGACATTGATTTCATTGTTGGGCTGTAGTCTCAGACTTCCTCACCCATCGGTGATGTAAGGAAGGCCTTAATTCGGCATCAAGCACTACACAAGAAGTGCATCATCTCTGATGACACTCATGTAACACTCAGCGTTATGTGCAAGAGGGGAACCCTGACATGTGGTAGCAGCGCTAATATAGAAGCAAACTGCACTGATGTCCTACGGGTACCAGCTGTGCACCATATAGCAATTAGTTGTCTCAGTATATATGGTCTCAAAACTACAATTCGAAGTTGTCTACAAACACGAATTTACTGATAAGTCAAACATACACTACTACCTAGCCAATGATGTTGCAATTGTAACCATCTCTGCCAAAGAAGTTGCCATTTCCTGCATTGTCATGAACAGTCTGTCATGTAATGTTCACACTGTGGTTTTCCGAATTCCCAAATGACCCAAAGCACTTCGATTCCTTAAAGGTTGTACGGAGTCGAAATGCTAAACATGTAAAGAACAGCCTAAGATCTCTCTAGATCGACATTAAGGTTACACATTGTTTTAGCAGAATGCAATAGCAAAGATAATGAATGGTGCTGCAAGTGCGTAGGTATGTGTTACAATGTCAGGATTTTTAACTCAAAGTAACGTAAGCTTTCAACAGCTGATCTTTATTTAAAACGTCCAATAGCACATAATACATACACGGTGTAAAATGACTGAAATCAATATTCTTTATTACTGACCTCTATTGCTTCTTTGATATTGTTTTTTATATCTTGAATTTTCATTTTTTTCTCCCTGCAAAAGACAAAGTGGTCATGCCTTAATAATCTGGCAATGCAAATAGCAACATTATTTTATAAATTACGTTTTCATGAGAGTATGGTTTTGTTTCAAAGGCTTGCACAATTAAACACAGGGATGAGCAAGAATGCTGGCCAGGATAGCTTTAGAGGGTATACAGAAGTTTGCATTTGGAGCAGCTACACCAATAGATTTTCAACTGACACGCCTGAAGTAGAAGGGTGCATGCAGCCTTTACAACACATGTAATATCTATTATCGGAAACGCTTTCCTAGGAAAGCACAGATATTGGCAAATTCTGTACATGTTTTTCGCGCCCCGGCAATAACCCGATTGTAAATGAACAGAGCACCAGACGAATTAGGGTCTGGCAAACGCGAAATTCAGCAGCACAAAAGCGCTGTTTTCTTTCGTGAAAGGTGCTTCACAATTCTCGTGTGAACACTGGGAAAAAAAAATCTCAAGCAATTAAAAGTAACCCAAGACCAACGACAAACACACAGGTAACTAAAAATGTGTTGACGATCGAAGCACATTGAATATTAAATCAAAGCTACGAATTTGATGCGTACACCAAGATCAGCCTTACATGTAAAGTTCTTGAGGCTACACATTACACTCTCCCAGAAGACTAACTGAACGGCTCATTTACATTTTATTAATTTAAGCCATACAGGTTAAAAGAGTAAACAAATTAAAATGTTTAAAATGTTGCCGCCAAGAGAACTGTGGGAAGGTATTCATAACGGGAAGGAATCTATAGGCTGAACGTTTTTCCTGACTAACATCCTTTTCTTACATGTCCACCTTTCCAATCTCCAATTTATGAGATCAGATCCAAAGGCTTAGAACTTTGGGGAGTGAACAAACCACCAATGGCAATCTTCGAGCTAAATAACTAGGTCAAGCAAGTCATCTACACGGACTGTAAATATTCAAAATTCGCCCTCTAAGCATTAACGCAGACATCAAAAATGGTGGCCCATGCGGTTCCCTTTCAGAGTACCTTGCTTAGCACTAATTTCTGTACCTCATAGATGTGGTCTTAATTCGTTTAGGAATTGTTAACCCTTCAATATATTTGCCAATCCTACAGATTTAGCATAGCTCTCAACTCACACACTTTTGGAGGGTGTCACCCGCCTTGTAAAGGACTGTATCACCCGCCAAGCCTCCTGCACGCCCATTCATTCCAATGGGCGTCTCACCCGCCAAAAACAAAATCGGGCGATTTCACCCGCCTTTGCGGCACAAATGATTGAGAGCTATGGATTTAGGCACTCGAGTATTGCTTTTAAGTAATCCAACTGCCTGTACCTTTTGGTAAGGCACATGAAATGTCTGGAAAAACATACAGCGATTTGCGTTCTACATACAGAATCCCAAAAACACAAAAGGTTTTGCACAAATGTTTGACGTGTTGGGCTTCCAGGTCGCAGTATCTAGACCACGGGAGGGAGGCTAAGGTAGGTATGGTTGAGGGGGGTTGGTGG
This sequence comes from Ambystoma mexicanum, assembly GCF_040938575.1. Taxonomy (NCBI): domain Eukaryota; kingdom Metazoa; phylum Chordata; class Amphibia; order Caudata; family Ambystomatidae; genus Ambystoma; species Ambystoma mexicanum. The sequence goes on from NC_090925.1 coordinate 386,482,952, forward strand.
AGTAGGGCAGACTGTGCAGTGTTGACGGGTTTGGGAGAGGTACCTCAGGGGAGATCCTTTCCCGAAAGGGACCAGGATAGGTTGGGTTACAAAAAACCAAACCGGTGGAATCATACCTTTTGTCCAGGTATATTCTTAAAGTTTCACCACGAAACACAGACCAAGAGCAACACTAATGTAATGGTACTTACGACCCGCACTCAACATTTCAGACATTGCATGGGCAAGATGAACAGAATGAGTGGAAAAAAGGCAGAGGTCATGGGGCGCTGCACCATACATACTAGACCCAAGATCCTATCCAGTGAGGGGCGCACAGTGGTGTCCGACAGCCAACGCAAAACCATGCCGTGCCCCCCTGGCAGCAGAAAGGTTTCCAGAAAACAGCTGCCCTGAGATAGGGATATCATATGGTACGTTATTTTCCATTTGTATAGCGCCTTATATACCATTGGTATGATCTCAAGGTGCTGGTAGGTTGAACGCCCTCGGGAACCGCAGTTCGAGTCAGTTGAGAGAGAGTAGTAAAGTGCGTGGGCGCACCAGGTATGTGTGCAGCTGGTGTGGTTGTTGCATGATCGCTGCTTCTTAACGGTAGGTGTGGTGCTGAGGAGATCAATTGAATGTGTTCAGTCTGGAGGGTGGACATTCAGACTGAGTTCTGGCTACATTAGGCCTGAGGAGGGAGACGCCTAAGCTAGCCGGTGTGTGCTAGCTATCTGTTTTATAAGGATGCTGGGTAGTTTGATGGGTAATGTTAGTATGAGAACAGCTTTACCGAATGCGTCATAGTACTGCTGTGTTCTAGTTGAATGAAGGTGTTTAGGAGAGAGTAAGCGTAGTAGTGGGATATTGTGGTAATCAGTAAAGTGTATGCGACCAGGTACACTCAGTGAATGTTGGGAATACCTACCAAGTTCATTTCTACTACAGTGACGTTATTAGGGCATACTTCAGAGTTCAGCTTTAACACAGTGACGTTATTGGGCGCACTCAATGATGTTGGAAAACCGTCTAGATTCAACATTAGCATAGTGATGCTATTAGGGCACGTTTCTAAGTACAGCTTTAAAACAGTGACGCTATTGGGCACTCAATGATGTTGGAATACCGTCTAGATTCAACATTGGCACAGTGACGCTATTAGGCACATTTTCTAGATTCAACTAACACAGTGACGCTATTAGGTACACTTTTTAAGATCAACTTTAACACAGTGACGCTATTAGGACACATGCTATTTGTCACAATTGTGCCTAATGTGGTACATGGTATCTTTCACAATTCCAACTGAGAGTGAGACAGGCCATCATTCACAATGCACCTACATGAGGGATAAAAGTTAAAGCTGTGTTAAAGCTCTTTTTTACCACTTAGCAAGCCCCGCCCACCTGGTGCCTTCCTGCCTGCCGTTCCTTTTCACCACTTAGCAATCCCCGCCCACCTGGTGCCTTCCGGCTTGCCGCTCTTTCACCACGTAGCAAGCCCCGCCCACCTAGTGCCTTCCTGCCTGCCGCTCTTTTTCACCACTTAGCAAGCCCCGCCCAACTGGTGCCTTCCTGCTTCCTGCTCTTTTACACCACATAGCAAGCCACGCCCACCTGGTGCCTTCCTTCACCATCACTTTCTTGTGGCCAATGTTGGATTTGACTTTTATGGACTTCATTCATTCACTTTGCATCACTCTTTCTCAACTCTCATGCTGGACTTCCTTTGCATCTTGTACTCATGGTGGCCCTGAATCATGCTGTTCCCATCTTCATCTTGCATCCTGGCTTGCAACATTATGTAACTACTGACTTCTGCAAATGTATTCGCTCTCCACTCTTTTTGACCGCTTACTCTCTTTTCTCTCCTCCTTTCCCTTCTCCCTTTTCCTATCTCCTCCCCCTTACTTTCTTCTATGCACTTACTCTATCAGAATTCTCCCTGGACCTAATACGATAGCAACCTCGTCTGTTTCCTCCACCCTCCCATTACTGTTTTTTTCCTCCGCACCACCCCTCCAGCACTATCTGAAATGTCGTCAGGCCTAGTATGATAGTCGCTTCTTTTGTTCCTCCCCTCCCTTTCTGCACCCCTCTCCCTCACCTTTTGTTTTTCTCCGGCTCTACCAGAAATGGCAGGCCTAGTACGGTAGTCGCCTGTCTGTTTCCATTTCCTTCCCACTCTCCCACTCCCTTCCTTCCTTCCTCATCTGCGTCTTAGCTCTTGCACTATCTGAAATGTTGTCAGGCCTAGTGCGATAGTTAATTTCACATCCTTACTGTTCATGGCTGATAAGAATGTGGTTGTATTTTCCCTTGTTCCCTCCCTTGCCTTGAAGCGCTTTGAAACACATTGTGTATAGGCGCTATATAAATAAACAATCATATCATATGCTACCAGTTATAATTCTATCTAGGAGAGGCGTATGCCAACGTTCACAATTCCTTTCGAGCGTGATGCATGCTATTATTCACAAAAGTCAAGCTAAGAGTGGGACATGCTAACATTGTTACACCCGTCTCAATGTGGCAAATGTTCACTATTCTCTCTAGCAGTGGCAGTAGTTCTTAATGCATGTATGCTAGAAAGTTTTGCAGGACAAAATGTACAGTCCAGCATTGAATTAAGTTGGTGCTCGGATCTCTCTAGATGTGCATGGTGTAAATATTTGGCAGTTTATATTATGGGAAGGTAAGGTAGAGTGGCTGGGGTTTTCTGGAGTAGAGTAATTGCTCTACACCCCACCCATGCCACACTTACAGTTTTAGTGGTGTCTGTCTGCTGCTGGCTTCACTGGATTCCCCTGCTGATACCTGCAGATACGATCTGGAGCCGTCTTTGTAGGAGCTGTCCTTTGCCTCAGGGTCCTTGGCCGAAGGAGGCTGCCGGGCAGAGGGCTGCCCTGGGAGTCCAGTTAAGACCAGTGTGATATCCATAGGAAGCAGGGTGGGAGTAGAGAGGGAGGGTGCCTTGCAGGAGCACTGGTCTAGTAGGGAACAAGTAGTGGGCTAAGGCCAGCTAGGCCAAGAAGGATTGGTGGTTAGTTCCACCCATTTTAATCATTCTGGATGGATGCTGGATGCTAGCGGTATCGGGCTTAAATAAATGCTTAAAAATAGATATTTCCTACAAATTGCAGCCTCAAAAACAGTGGGGCACGAGGGTGTACTCACGGGGCAACCACGGATTCCAAAATGGAACTCCCGAGTTTACGGTGTGTTAGACCCAATGTAGGACGGTGAGAGGACCAATCAGGGGAGGAAGGCGGGCCGGGAGCATGGCGAACCAGGAAGTGGGAGCGGGGAAGGAGCGGAGAGCACGGCAAGGGGATCGGGCCTGAATAAATGCTTACAAACAGATATTTCATACAAATTGCAGCCTCAAAAACAGTGGGGCACGAGGGTGTACTCACGGGGCAACCACAGATTCCAAAGTGGAAACTGTGGGAGGAAATAATCCATTAGAAAGAGAATTCTTGGATCCATTCTGGAGTGTTTTACATTGGTTCAGGATGAAACTGAACACACGGGCTAACCGGTCTCAAATACCCAGACAAGACAGGACGATGACCGCGTTCCCAGGTCACTGAAAATTCCAGAAAAGCATCCAAATTATATAAAAATGAAAGCCTCATCTGGTACTGTTATTTTCAGTTCAACATTTGAAAGAAATCTTTACAAAATGTAGACATCAAGTGAAAGTAGAGGACAACTCGAGGACTCCCTTAAGAATAATGTGCGGTCAGAATCTGAAAATTCCTCGAGGGCTTTGCTTACGGTCTGCACTCCTATTGGCTATACAACGTGATGCAGTGGTAAAAGGATTACCGTGGTGGATGACTGACAACAGTCAAAGCTTAGGAATCCATAAACTAACTAATGCTGGATAATCAGCAACCGTGGGAGCAGCCCTTCGTGTGCATGATCGAATCCAACCAAGCCTCTCTTGCTGAAACTATTATCTTTGCTAACACCTTGATGTATACAGTATGGAGCCTCCTTCCCCTACAGGGGGTATTGCGCATAGGCGTCCAAGGACAACGCTTCCTATCCGACAATGTGGAAGCTAGTGACAGTTATCTGGCACTGCAAACATGTCAAACAAAGCCTGCTGGAACGCAGTCTTTAGGAAAATGAAGAGGCACTTTAAAAAGCTACGAAAGTAAGATGAATGGGAACAAGTGTCTCCATAACAGATGCCCTCGAGAATAAAAACATGGCACATACCAGGCTGTGGTTCACTCCTGTATGTTAAAAGGGAGATCTGAAAAGGAAGAAAGAACGTACCCCGACCCCTTGGAAAGTCTGTATTAGTTTTAATGCAGAGAAAGCAGGTCCCTGTCAGGTATAGTACACATTTGCTTTCAGGTAAAGAAGGCCAAAGAACAAATACAACATGTAAAGAAAAGATAGACAAGTACGGGCAAATCTCCTTTATCTCCAGGCACTTAGCCAGGCAACAGACACCGTACAAAATAAATGTGGACAGATGCAGAAATTAAATGGGTTTGTTTTTATCGCTATCACATGTATCGGGAGATGCATACTCAATTGCAATTTCACTTTTTCGAGAGAAAAAAATATTTCACTAATGGACCCTATGTATGCTTATGTGTGAGAATGAACACTGCACTAGCCAACATATTACTGTAATGTAGCAAAAGGACAACTTTAATTTACCAGCAAACACTGAAAATGAGGAAATTCCGAGATTGGGCAAAGCACAAACTGCCTACTTGCAGCAATGCCCAACACAAAATAATGCACATCGGCATAAAAGCGAACGTCCTAGTTAGTGACTTCGCCATGCATACATGCTAATATTATAAACCAAACTAAGCATGGCCTCAAACCACTGGAATAAGATTCACTCGCATCACTGCGCCAGTTTAGATCTGCTACGGTTGTCAGCTCACTATACCAATGTAATTAGAGTATTCAACGAAATGTGCCCCTTGAACATAGAAAGTCATTTCTAACAGATTAGCTTGGTGGAATGAAGTTTTTACAGACTACACAGCATAACACTTAAAGTGGAACGGTTTGTAGATCACAAAATCGAAATGTTAATTCCCAACAAAATATCACATTCAAGAAACCTTACAATCGGTTTACTTTGTAATTTGCAGTCGCCACACAGTACTGAAAATATAAAATCTGGATTAAGGGAAAAGAATGACGCATCCAATTAAAAATACGCACAGACTACAGTCTCTACCATTACCTTCACCAGTGCTGTGTTGTGCAACGTGTGCCTTTCTTTGTACATGCAGAATAGTAGCATGCTGGTTAACTTAGTTTTGTACACCGTTTTAAACATACAACCACATTTTAATGGCAATTTAACTCAAAAAGCATCCAACCTGCATACTATCAACATGAAAACGATCGTGTATGTAGTTCGAATTCTGATATTTCTTAACCCTGTGGCGATAATGAGTTCGTATTGTAACGTCCTCAAGAACGTGTAGAGCACTCTGCCTATGTTTGGACCAATGTTAACTGTAAGTGCAAACATTTTTAAACGGGATTAAGATTCACTTTCAGGTATTTTTATTAGAGAAATGATTGATTGGGCTATGTGGTGCATTTCCTTTGTTTACTCATTACTCTTATGTAAACTTCTCACAAACCATATTTAACGCAAATGGAAAATGCTGAAATAAATGTGTGCAATGTTCACATAATTGATGTTTCCAAATTACTTTAATTCGGACCCCCCCTCGAAAACATGCCAATACCCTTTCTGCTAACTAACACTTATTGTCGCAGTATTTCATCATACACATGCTGCGTAGGAGCACTGCAGTTCCAACATTTCAAAATAGTTGCTGCAATGAAGGACGCTGCCACAACATTCTCCTATTACAAAAGCTCCAAAATAAGTGCCATAAAAACCACACATTCTAGATCAATGACCCACCCTTCCCACCCCCAATCGCCTCCCATGTACTCCTTGTCTACCCAATTGGTAAACTTCATTCTAGGAGTCAAATCCCTTCTCCACAGCAGCTCATAGATACCCTGTTGCGACACTGGGACAAGGGCAGGCACAGGAGGATTCTCCGAAATGTACAATAAATGGGCATAATTTAAACGTCAGCAAGAAGAACAAGGGGGTTAGTCTGAAGGGCCCAGCTTTCATTATACAAGAATGACTAGCATTGTGGTGCATTGACCACTGTAGAAGTATGATGGAACATCTTGGGAGTTCTTTGCAACTAGGACTGTAGGGGTGTGCGGCTGTAATGCCTCGTTCTGTGGTGACAGAATGAGGAAATCGTGCTTCAGGGCCATGTCTGGGGCTCTGTGACAGGAACTGCAGCGCCAGGCTGTTCCCAGGACCCAATTGGGGTTTTGAAGGCACAGGTTTCAGAGTTGTACTGGTGTAAGGTCTTCCAGCCGTACATGGCTGCCTTAACCATAGTTGTGCCCTCCCCGGAGAATTAACAGTCTTCTCACCCAACGGAAGGCAGCTCAGGGAGAGGCCTGTGGGCACTAAGGTTACTATGTTACACTATTCTTCACAGCCCACCTCCTGCTGGACTCCCACTTTACCCCCATTTCGTTTTCTGAAGCTGCTAGTTTACATGAAACATTCCAGGGTTAGAAATTTAGATTTGATGAGCAGGAGCTAAAACCAACTACTGGGTGTCAGGAATCACCCTGTAAATAGGAGCTATCGCAGGGGAACCAGTAGCTACTAGAGAAACTCTAACTTTTTGTCCATTTTGTATGAACCATTAGGTTTAAATGTGTATTAGCTGTGTTCTAATTCTTCTTTATTATCATTTTCAAATACTCAGTCACATTTACATGTTTGGCAGGCACCAGTTGCCCCAAGCCAAAAGTAGCTAATGGTAGCTGTTGGTGTCAAGCTAACCAGGCTCTCCTATGCTAGAAACAGGAGCTAAATAGTGCCCCTCAATTTTGAACCCTGCATTCCTCTCAATGTGGCAGAAAGAGTTCGGTCTGCAAATCACCACCAGACAATTTAGCCAGAGACTCATTAGCTCTACCAGGAGCTATTCACTGCGCCTCAATTAAGAACCGAAACAAAACTAACATCCTAGAAGAGGATGCTCGTCCACAAGGTAGAGTACAATGCCGGCAAACCCAGATAAGGGGATGCAATATAGGTGCAACGATATCCCAGAGTATAAAGTTGAGCTATGTATAGATCTATAGAATCCAGAGCAATTTACTTGAATAGCTTTAACAAGTGTTCCTTGAATATTCTCTGGTATCCAATCTTCAAACAAAACACAAGTTTACAAAGTACCAATTGATGATTGGCCCATACACTACTAAAATGCGTGGGAGCCAGGAACTATATACTACCAGTCTTGTTCAAATCTCCTTATTTTTCTAACAATTCCCTCTTTGTTGGAGACTTCCAAATTATCTCTTATTTTACCTCATTTAACCCCCCCCCCCACTCCCACCCCCACTCCTCTCCCACACATGATGGGCCTTGCATGTGCCGATGTTCAACATATCCAAAACATTGTATAGCGAACCTGAAATCGATCTTCATAGTTTAAGACAATTCATTGCATCTACAAGAATATTTTTTATGGAGCTGGAAATGCTGGAACTGTAAAAATCATCCATCTTGTATTTCAATCTTGGTTTCATATAGCGGTTACAACATGTAGCATGAGCGGTTACCGCCATCAGATTGGGATGTGATGCGGGAATGCAAGGAGATCAGATGGAAGGCAGGTAGGTATTGACTGAAGAGTACGATTTAGAGTTCCTTCATGAAATGCAAGTGCGTTTGTGTAGGCTGGACTGCCACCAGGATGGTGTTCCAGTAGGCAGGAGCATAGCAAGAGAAGGACCATTTCCTGTTTTCTTTACTTGCATGTAAGCTTCGTCTCAAGACTAGGGCTAGCCTTTAGGGAATGCAGGAAGTTTTAGTATTCGGTTTGGTTGTGTCCTGTCCCTATCAAAGGGAGGGAGGTCATTGCTCCCTAAAAAATTCCTCCTGTGTGCTGAAATTGTCAAGACCGATACCACTTTCACGAATGTTGTATCAATACCTACCAAAGCAGTCGCTTACCACAGTTCTCGTTTGTTATTGCAGGAACGCAACTTCCAATAATTCTACTGGGATCAACAAAGAAAACCTGAGCCGGAATACAACAAAGGGAAACAGCATGCAAGCACCAAGACGGCCTAGTAGCCTTCACCACATAACAGTGATCAGTAGCCCTGGGAACCAGAAAGCTCATATCCAAAAAAGAAAATCGAATTTCTAGGCACCCTGCATGACAGGAATCAAGAACGGTTGATTAAACTGTGCTGGAACGGGAGAGGGGGTTCTTAGAGAGGTATTTCGAGCCTCTATTGAGGGTAGGACAGGCACTGAGTGGAACAGAAAATCAGGTGAGGAAGGCAACCAACAGAGAGGGGAGAAAGACACCAAATCACCGACCCAACACATTAACAGTAGATAGGAGTGTATGTGTGAGGGGTGGACTGTGCGACTAGGCAGAGCAGAATGTTGGAGCGTTGGTGGCAGAGGGTAAGAAAAGGTGAGGTACTTGAGTGGTGTGTAATGTGTGCACTGTAGAAATTGGGCAGGGGGGAGTTAAGGAGATAGTTTTGGAGATGGCAGTAGTGAACGTAGCTGTTTGTGTGAGGGAGCGTTTGGAGAGAGGTGTAGAAGTGGGGTGTGAGGAGTAGGATGTAGTGGAGAGGGTAAGAGAATAGAGTGGGTGGGTATGTAGTGGAAGGGTGAGCAGGGCACCATATCCCAGAGTTTGCTGGAGAGGCAGAGCAGTAGTAGTGTGGAAGGAGAAGCAGTGGGAAAGAGCAATTAAGGTAATAACATAAAAAGGCGAGAACTAGGAGTAGTGTGGGCGGGGACAGAGGGAAGTGGGGCGGCAGAGTAGCAGTGAGGAAGTGGTAGTGAGAAGAACAGTGGTAATAGCAGTGAGTAGTAGTGGTTAGAAGAGTGGGGATAGTCAAAGAAAGGATGTAAAGTAGTTGGAAGGAAAGAGTGAAACATCAGAGAGCGCGAGAAGGACAGAGGTGGAGAACACAAGTAGTGCAGAGACAGAAGACTAAGGTAAAAAGCACAAACATACACCACCATATTTGAACTAACCATCTGCAATGTGGGGCCAGCTAGAAAGTCCCCAAGGTAGATAAACAGCCAACGTCTCAGGGACTACCGCTTAGAGCAAGGTAGCGAACAGACAGTAGGGGTTACTGTGCTCTAGAAACTAACTGGGGGCTGCAGTCACCTGGGCTAGGGAATCTCTGGGGTGGTGAGAGAGGGACATCCCTAGTGCCACTTCGCAAACCCCTTTTCCAGCCAGTACTCCCTGTTGAACCATCTGCTTGTATACATTGCTTTATCTACAAACCCAGTCGATACAGCCTCTGTTGGAATCCCCAATAAAATCCTTCAACCTTCACTGCGATTCTGAATTATTCAGGCCATCTATGGGAAGCAAGTTCAGCTCCCTTAGGATGACACAAATGTAGTCTAATTTCTTGTTTCCAGTTATACAAGTCGTGGCGCGTGCTGTGTGGACCCAAGTGGGGTTGGTACGTTGCCGGGACACTGGTGAGTAGGGTTTGTCTCCCATCGATATGGGGGATTATGAGGAACTGGACTCTGGTTCTTAAAATCCATGCATCAAAGGAAGGTTTTTCTTGTGGAGAAGAATTACCAGGTTACTCACCGTAGTGACCACCTTACTCCTAGTCCATAGTCCCCTTTCCTCCATACTTGTGGGACGGGACCGGAGCACTTTGCAAAAAGCATCCAAATTTTTTTCAAAAATGTGTCCCTCCTCTCTTTCCTGCGCGGGGCCGGCACGCGGCCGTTTCCCCAGCCACCTTGGCTCTGCCCCGCGCATCGCCCATCAGTCCTTTTCTATCACCAGGTCAAAGACCCATTAGCAATAACAGAGGAACCTTATTAGAGGGGACGGCGGGCGGGCGCATGGAGGAAAGGAGACTATGGACTAGGAGTAATGTGGTCACTGCGTTGAGTAACCTGGTACTACTCCTACGTCCCGTCCCCTTTCCTCCATACTTGTGGGAGATTCCCAAGCACTCCTTACAGGAACTACGGGTGGATGGAAATACCCCCTTACTGAAACAGGTTCTTCAGCACAGCCTGACCAAACTGAGCGTCAGCTCTTGAGCTCATGTCGAGACAGTAATGCATACAGAAAGCAGATGGGGAAGCCCAAGTAGCTGCCCTAGCGATGGACTCCCAGGGGACATATTTCCGAAAAGCAACCGAGCAACCGCGGCTGCCTTGCCCCGCACCAGGTGTGCATGGATACCCTTAGAAGGTTTCAACCCTTAGACGGTGAAAAACTCTGTGATGCAGGCGGCGATCCACCTAGAAATAGTTGCCTTAGACGCCGGCTTGCCCTGAGGGTTACCGAAGGTCACAAAAAGTTGAGAAGAACTCCTAAACTCAGATGTCCAGTCCAGGTAGAATTTAAGAGCTCTTCGGACATCAAGACAGTGTAGAACCCTTTCAGCCTCTGAGGAAGGGTTCGGAAAAAAGACCGGAAGGGAGATCGACTGATTCAGATGGAATTCGGTCACCACCTTCAGTAGAAAAGCCGGGTTTGTCCGAAGGACTACCTTGTACTTGTGAAAGACCAAGAAAGGATGCTCCACCGGCAATGCCTGGAGCTCACTCACCTTGCTGACGTAACGGCGACCAGAAAGGACACTTTCCAAGACAAGTACTTGAGGTCCACCGTAGCCATTGGTTCAAAGGGTTTATGGCACAGCGCCGTCAGGACTATATTTAGGTCCCATGGCGGGTGAGGATTATGAACCAGAGGGTAGAGGCGTGTCAAGGCAGCAAAATGCCTCTTCACCACTGGGTTAGTTAGAGAATAAGAACACAGGTCTGTAGAAAGGTAAGCGGAAACCGCTGAGAGATAAGTCCTGAATGACAGGACATGAATCCCTGACTCTGCTAGGGAGGACACGAAGGACAGCACTGTGTCAATCGTGGCCACCCTCACATCCAACTTCTTCTCCAAACACCAATGACAGAACCTGAGCCATTTACTCTTGTATTGAGATCTGGTCGAGGGTTTCCTGGCTGCCTGGATAATGCGCATGTTATCAGCAGACAAACTCGGATGCTCTAAAGACTTGAACTCAGGCACCATGCCGCCAAGCTGAGCGATTGTGGGGAGGGGTGACACATCTGTTGTTCCCCTTGGTGAAGAAGATCGGGAGTTACAGGTAACCTGATCGGCGGATACACCGACAGGTGTTGAAGTTCTGAGAACCAAAACCTGGCCGGCCACCACGGGGCTATGAGTAGATGGGAACAGTTAGCCGAGTTCTTCAACTTCCAAATTGCACGGTGAACTAGAGGCAGAGGCGGGAAGGCGTAAGCTTTCATGTTGTGCCATGGAATCTCGAGAGCATCCCCCAGAGAAGAGGCTCCCAGCCCCCCTCTGGAGGCATACTGAGGAAGCTTCTTGTTCACCGCCATAGCGAGGAGGTCCACCTCTGGTGTGCCCCAACGCGAGAAAATCCATGAGAGGACCTCCGCCTTCAATTCCCACTCGTAGCTGACCACTGTCTGCCAGCTGAGGGCATCCGCTGTGAATTTCAGCTGGCCCGGGATGTGCACTGCAAGCAGCCAGACACCACGAAGCACGGCCCACTCCCAAATCTGGATGGACAGGTCCACGAGGGGGGGGGGTTTGGGGGGGGAGACTTTGTTCCCCCTTGCTTGTTTATGTAATACATGGACACCACATTGTCCGTTCTTATGCGGACCACCTTGTTGACAATGAGCGGTCTGAACGCCCTGAGCGCTAGGAAGATCGCCAGAAGCTCTAAATGATTTATGTGCAGGAGCTTGTCCTGAGGCGACCAGAGGTCCGAAACCTGAAGATTTAACGTCTCACTCCACCCTAGAAGGGAGGAGTCCATTGTGCCGTCACCAGGGGGACTGGGTCCTGAAACCCGCGCCCCCAGACAGATTGCTGAGAGATGACCACCAACCCAGGTCTGCTCTCATGGAATCCAGAATCATTATCCGCATGGAATCCGGATCCACTGCCTGACGCCATGAACTCCGAAGAGCCATCTGAGTCCGTCACATTTTGAGACGAGCAAGAGGAAGAGCCAGTACACATGAGGCCATGAGACCCAGAAGCCTCTGGAACCACCAGGCCGACATGCTCTCCGACTGTGCGAACATCTGACACGTGGCTAACAGATCCGCCATTCTGTCCTCGGTCAGATACACTCTGCAGTCGATCGTGTTCCAACGAAAACCCAGGAAGATCATGTGCTGCGAGACCGTCATGGAGGATTTCCGCCAGTTCACCGACAGCCCAAGATAGAACAAGAGCTGAAGGAGAGACTGGAGGATGCCCGCTGCTGCCAGGGGATAAGGGCTGCGTAAGAGCCAGTCGTCCAAATAAGGATACACATGGATACCCTGGAGAAGAAGATAGGCCACAATCACTGACATCTTCGTGAAGACACGCAGCGCCGAGCTGAGGCCAAAAGGAAGCACCCAAAACTGGAAGTGCTCCTCTCCCAAAGAGAAGCAGAGGTATCTCCTGTGTGGATTCCAAATCAGGATATGCATATACGCATCCAGAAGGTCCACAACGCTGAGCCAATCGCCCATCTGTAAGGAGGAGCGTATCTGGCTGGGCATGATCATCTTGAATTTCTCTTGGGGTAGGAAAAGATTGAACTGGGAAAGGTCTAGGATGGGGCGCAGGCCAGCCGGGTTGGGTTTGGGCACCGTAAACAGCTGGGAGTAGAAGCCCTCCCCTCGCTCCCCAAGGGGAACAGGTTCCACAGCTCTGAGGTCCAGAAGTTTCTGAACTTCGGCCTTGAGGGAGGGTGAGCCCGACAGCTGAAAAGGAGGGTTGAGGGGTGTGGTAGGGGGTAAAGGTAAGCAGAAGCCCGCTCGAACGACTGACAAGACCCATCCGTCTTCTGTGATGGTCTGACACGCCTCCCAATGAGACGCAATGCGTCCTCCCACCGGGGTCTCGTGCGAGCGCGGAAAACCCTCATTTGGCAGGTTGATCGGTGGCGGTACCACCTGAACATGTTGAGGAGCGGGAGAAAAAACGCGTGTGTTGTTGTCTACGGCGGTTATTCCCCGCAGGAGTATCCACTCTGCAAGATTTGCGGTCGAGGAAGCCCCTAAAACCAGAGGAGGGTCGACTTTGCGACAACAGTCTCTGGGATTTGAAAGGAGCTTTGACCAGAACAGACAACGATTTAGCCGTCTGAGTGCTTTCCTTGGTCTTGGTGAGCTCTACATCAGTAGTAGAATGAAAAAGCTCCTTACCATCGAATGGAAGGTCCAACACCTTGTCTTGCACTTCCTTCGAAAATTTAGTGGCATGCAGCCACGCCTGCCGTGAGGTATCAAACCCAAGCATCAGGCCCCGAGCCGAGGTGTCTACATGATGAGCCGCAGCCTCCAGGAGATCCTGGGCCAAGACCCTGGCATCGGAAAGGCCTCCTTTTAAGTCTTCCAACTTCTCGACCGGAATTTGCTCCTCAAACTCCGACAGACCTTTCCACATCCACATGTTCGCTCCCGCCAATATGAACTCAGCGTTGGCCTGCCTGAGCTGCAAGGCTGAGTTGGCAAAGTTTTTCCTCCCTTGGGAGTCCAGGCGCTTGTCCTCCTTTCCCAAGACCCGAGTAGCCTTTGTGAAAAAGGATGCGGCTGGTCTGGATTGCAACGTAGCCGCAGCCACCACTGTGGACGAGGAAGGCGGACAAGACGACAGGGCCACCTCTTATGAAGAATGCAGCCTGTACCTCGCGTCAATCTTCTTATTGACAAAAAGTCCCGAGTGTGGCTTTTCCCAGACTCTTCGGACCTCAGCCAGAACGTCCTTCTGCAGGAACAGGCCGGTACGCTCCAAGGGAGACAGGGTGAACGCCCCAGAAAGCATGCCCTTCTGCGGGGCGGGTGCCTCGGGCACCGGAACATCCAAGAAACTCATCATGTCCAGTACCCAGTCATGAAAGGCTCTGATAGAGCGGGAAAGGTCCTCATTGTCCTGATCGCCTGGAGGGTCCTCCGACAGGTCAGGATCCTGCTGAGCCATGTCAGGCACTGCCTTGTCCACTGGGGACAATGGAAGCACAGGCGGAAGAGCCGGGGGAGGCACCACGGGTAAGGGAGGCGCCGGCGGAACCACCGGCGGAACCACCGGAGGAACGGGTGGAGCCAGAGGCGCAGGTAGACATATCTCCTTGAAAAGCCCTTTGAAATATTCCCTCATGGGGTCGGTGCGCATAAGTGCTTGAAATGTACCGAAAAAGGCGTCCTCAGGAGATTGCTTCAGAACCTGAGGAGGCCTCTCATGAGGTTGACAAATCCAGGGACGTAACGGGGAAGGGTGCCACACCGGCCCCTCCACCGACGTAGCCACATAAATCAAAATTGCCCCGCGGGCAATGAAACATTGTGCAGAAGAGGCATCCGTACGTTCCAATCATGAACCGGCCGGTAAGGATGCGCACAAGGGACCTTAGCTTCACCCAAGGGACCGAGCCCTACACCAGAGGCCGATGGCGTTGTTGTAGGGGTAGCACCTAAAATGGCCGCCGCGGTCGTGGCGGGAATGGGCGCCATTTTGTCCTCATCTGAGGGGAACTGCGGCACGCGAGGAAGTGAGGCAGGGGTCCCCGTCGATGGAACAGGGGTCTTAATCTTAGCCTTAAGATAAGGAACCTCGGCCGAGCCGGTACTATGAGGCCCGGAATGTTTTTGTGACATACCAACGGCCAAATTGGCCTTCGAAGGAAGGACCTCGGCACTGCCGGTAAAAGAAGAACTTTGCTTCTTTGCCCCCTCAACAGATCTGGTATCACCACAAGAGCAGGAACGGTGAGCAACCGCTTTCACCGACAAAGCCTTGTCCGGGCTCTCAGAACTGTTGGTAGCTTTAGCCTCTGAACGAGGGACCTCAGATCCAGGCCCTGTAACAGCCTTATCTGCACGGGCCTCGATCATCCGTTCGGTAACAACCTGCCCAGCCAAGGCCTCGGAGCGCACCCTGGTCTTGTTTTTGAGGGAAGCCGACAGAGGCCTCAGAGCGAGCTGAGGTACCCCACTATTCAGTAGAACTGGGACTACAAACAGCCCCCACAGGAGGGGCCTCGGAGCGTACTCCGGTGTTCACAGGCCCCTTATTGAGACCCTCGGAGAAAACCCGGTAGAATTATTAGGCCCAACAGGCACCTCAGGGCGAACCCCGGTGACAGAACGATCAACGCCCCTCCCGGACTGAGAGGAATCAGGAAAGGTATCCCCCCCGGCCGAGGTGCTCTGAAAAGTAAAGAACTTACCGGCGTTTCTTCTTCTTGTCGATGAACGCCTGAAAATGCGAAGGGGGAGTTCATCGGAACACCTCCTCCCACCGCTCCAACCGACGTTGAAGTGCCCGGACCAAAATGGAGTCACAGTAAAAACAGGAGTCCCAACGGTGTTCCGGGTCCAAACACTAAACAAAGAGGATGGGGATCCGCCCTTGCGAAGCGACGGTGACACGAACAATCTGGAAAGTCTAATTTGAAAGACAGACAGACTAGTAAACGAACACTAGCAAGAGCCAGAGAGGAAAAAAGGGAAGAAAATCTTCTGAGGATGCAAGTGCGTCTGGCCCCGATCGAGCAGAGAAAAGGACTGATGGGTGATGCGCGGGGCGGAGCCAAGGTGGGCGGTGTTACGGCCGCGTGCCGGGCCCCACGCAGGAAAGAGAGGAGGGACACATTTTTGAAAAAAATGTGGATGCTTTTTACAAAGTGCTCCGGTCCCGTCCCACAGGACGGAGAGATGTCCCACAAGTATGGAGGAAAGGGGCTGGGACGTAGGAGTAAATTGCTGGGGCAAGGCAGTTCTTTGTTGGTCTATTGTTGGAAGGAAAGAGTCTATAGTTGATATGAGTAATTTGGCAGTCTAGGAAAGATGAGGTGTGAAGCTGTTAAGGTTATATTATATGATATATGGCATTTATAACGCGCCTATACACAAGTGTTTTAAGGTTGATTTAATTTAGCAACACTGTATGCGGATATGCTTAGATGGGTGACTGAGTAGGGAAAATGTTATCTTTATGGGATTGAGCTTCTGGTATGTGCTAGTTATACAGCTATAGATGTAGGCAAGGTAATTCCCCGACAGCTTGTTGCCTGTCCAAGAAGTAATATGCGGACCAGAGCCACTCATTCTGTTCCAGAGTGGGCTGGCCGAATGAAGCACAGAGGTTAAAAAAAAAAAACAAAAAAAAAAAAAAAAAAACAGGGGACACACGTCTCCTCTTCACGATTTGAAGAGCTTCACCTACGACCCAGATAGTAGTGCTATATTTTGGTCTGAAGCCAGATTGGCAATCATAGTGCAGGCAATTTTGCCCAACCAGATTATGGACTTGATTGGAAAGTGGCTTCTCAGACGATTGGTCGGTAGTTTTTTTTTTTTTTTTTTAATATATTTTTATTTTATTTTTTAAGGTCAAACAAACACTACAACCGTTTCAAAACATATAAAGCATCATATTTCAACACATTTTCAAACTCCCCAACTCCCCCCTCCCCCTTTAAACTAGAGCCAGTTCTCACATATCATTTATGGGAACATCACTGGGTGGCACACTACCTAGACTGCCATCAACCGGGTCCTCTGTTTCGTTGTCACCCTGGTGTGGGTTTGCCAACAAGGCCACCAATTGCCGCCAGGCCAACAAGGGCCGTACTACTTCTTCGCCTCCCCTGGTGAACGCTTCAAACCAGACTACGGATTCAGCTTCCGCCCATCTCAAGAGGTCTGTCCACCACAACTCCACCCTGAGTCTATGGGCCGCCTTCCAGCCCATGGCGATCCTATGTTTGGCCAAGACATAGGCCAGGTCCTTCATCTTGCTTATGTGTTTCAAATGGCGGGGTCTAGGGAATAATCCAAGCAAGCATGACCAGGCCGATTCCACATCCAGCACTACCCCCCCCCCGCCAGCCAGTTTCGTCTTGACCTCATTCCAAAATCTATGCACCTCCGGGCAAGCCCAAAACATGTGTAGCAGTCCCGCGTTCACCTCCCCACACCTGGGGCATTGCTGTATAGCTGATCCCCCAAACTTTGCAATCTTCCCGGGGGTTAAATAAGCCCTGCGGGTAACATACAACTGAAGCTGTTGGAATCTCGCGTTACGGGACACCTTTTTATGGTAACCCTGGGCCCGTTCCCACTGCCCATCCGTAATGGGTCCTCCCACCACCTCCTCCCAATCTTGTCTCAATTGGAGCAACTCCTTCCCTGCCCTTGCCCGCAGGAGCTCATATATCCTCGATATTTCCTGCCCACCCTCCGATACATCGTACATGGTTTCCAGGGAGGCGTCTGGATCCTCTGCGAGCACTGTCTCCGGCCATCTTTCTCTAGTCTTTTTCACCAGCCTAGTGTAGGTTATATATTGGCCACCATGTACTCCCGTCTCTTCCTGCAGCCGCTGAAAGTCCACCGCCTCCCCTTCCTGCCATATGTCCCTGAGGGTGGCTAGGCCTACCTGTTCCCAGTATCTGCGGACCGATTCAAGTAGTTGGGAGTCGCTCCCACACAGAGCCGCCAAAGGGGCCTGCTGGGAGTATGGTTCTGAGTCCCCCCCCAATCTTCCATGTCCTGTGCCAGATCTCCCAGCCCAACCTCAGTAACCGCCCCTTGCCCACCAGATTATCTCTGCCCAACCACACCACTTCCATCAGAAAGTATGGGGCTGTATTTTCGCGCAGGAGCCTGGCTTCCGCCGAATCTTCAGTCGAAAGCCACCTGGCCACGTACTGCAGCTGCCCCGCCAGGTAGTAGAGTTCGAAGTTAGGCAGGCCTATCCCCCCCCTGTCGCACGGGTTCTGGAGCTTCCACAGAGCCACCCTATTCCTAGAGCTGCCCCACACAAAACCCCTACACACGCTGTGAAGTTTCGCAAATAGGCTTCTGGGTATCAGAAACGGGACGTTTGTAAAAAAGTGCAAGAGTCTAGGCAGGACCACCATCTTGAGCAAGGCCGCCCTCCCCATCATGGTCAGGGGCAGTCTGGACCAAAATACCATACTGTTCCTAATCCCCTCTATCGCCTTCTCCGTGTTGTGCTTGTGTTCTGTCTCGATCTTGTGGTAAATGTTTATTCGCAGATACCTAAATGTTACAGGCTGCCATGGTATTGGCAGAACAGGCAGCCTCTGCACCGGGACATTCCTATATCTACCCAAAGGGAACAGGCTGGACTTTCCAGGGTTCACCGGTATACCGGAGAGGATGGCGTACCGTTCTATCACCTCTAGGACGTACTGTAGGTTTTCTTCTGGATAGCGTAAATAAAGGAGCATATCATCCGCATATAATGATATCAAATGCTCTCCACTAGCCGTGTTTATGCCCACCTCCCCATATTGTTGACACAGGCATATTACCAGCGGCTCCAATGCCAGTATATATAGCATCGGTGACCAGGGACATCCCTGTCTGGTCCCCCTGCCCAGTTGCCAAGAATCTGAGACCGTGGACCCTGTCGATTGGTCGGTAGTTTGCAAGATCGTTTGAGTCCAAGGTGGATTTTTGAAGGCGAGGGCAGCTTAACCTTGTTTTAAGGGTGCTTGTGAAGATGCTTTGTCCAAGTGATTCATTTACTATTTCGAGGAGGGGATGCATGACAGAAATTACATCTCAGACTATATGCAATCCTGAGCTTTTTTGATTTGGCTCTGCAAAACTGATTTTCTTTTAGAAAATGGGCTCTGCTCAACAGGCCTGGATGACACGACGCTCCAAATTACAGTTCACACACACATGTACTTTGCTGGGCCTTGTCCACGGATGCACCAGCAACTGCAATGTGATTTGTCAACATGGCAGCTTCATTGTAATGGGTGCATTCCTAAAAATAACAGCTCAAACCAAATTCTTCTCAACAGCTGTGGGCTGCTGTTAAATATACGGGCACCCATGTACACTGCATATTTAACTGCGTAATCTTGTCCATCTTGCAGCAGAGCTCTGGCTACAGATAAATATAAAGCTATACTGCGGTTTGATATAGTGGCAGATGAAAGAATACAGTTAATATTGTCCAAACCCAATGTCATTTCTATTTTCCACTTGGTTTCGCACTAGGCCTCCAGATGCAGTACCATTTAAGTATTGAGTCTGGCCTGGAAACATCATTTACAACCTATGTTGGTCCTTGACCAGGATGATCTTTGTCTCGGCTGGGAAGCTTGGACAGTTCTGCCAGGAGAACAGAACATACATCCTCTAGGGGTGGAGTGGGAGCTTCAAAAGGAGCCCCTGAACACAAGGGGAAATCATACTAAAGAAGAATTACTGAAGTCTTAATCTGAGAGAGAGAGAGAGAGAGAGAGAGGGAGAGAGGAGATGGGGTTAAGGAGTGGGTAGCTGGACTGGAGAAAAGGTCAGAGATGGTTTTAGTTACTTGCCTGTAACTACTGTTCTCCAGCATGAGTCTGGCATGGATTCGAATGTTCATGAATATTCCCGGTCGTGAAGCTGGGAATCCTCAGAAAAAAAGCATCAAAATTGAAAACTTTTTGTCTTTCTCTTTTTATGTGGGGTACAGCACGCGGCTGTAACCCCACCCTCCTGACATCCGCCCATGCATCGCCTTTCAGTCCTTTTCCAACGGCAGGTCTGCAACTATTTAAGCAATAATAGAGGATACTTATCAGAGGGGAGGGCGGGCGGGCGTATGAAGGAAAGGGGACTAGGAGTATGGTAGTCACTACGGTGAGTAACTGTTACACTCCTACGTCCCGTCCCTTTTCCTCCATACTTGTGGGAGATTCCAAAGCACTCCTCACATGTAATACCAGTGGATCAAACTTCCTTACTGAAAAAGTTTTTTAAGAACAGCCTGGCCGAATTGAGCATGTCCAAGCAGTAATACTTACAAAAAGCTGATGGGGAAGCCCACCTATCTGCCTTGGCAATGGTTTCCCACTGAACATATTTTTGGAAGGCAACAGCAGCCGCCTTGCCACGTACAACATGGGCATGAATGCCCTTCGGAGGTTGAAGGCCCTAAATGGTATATGCTTCAGAAATACAGGAGGCAATCCATCTGGAGATAGTAGCCTTTGAAGTAGATTTCCCTTTGGGGTCTCCGTAACAAAGAGTTGAGCCAGCCCCTTCCCCAACCCCCCCCACCGAGTTCAGTTCTGTCCAGATAGAACTTCAGAGCTCGTCCGACATCTACTAAATTGTGTAATACTCTCTCGGCGTCTGAGGCCGGGTTCGGAAAAAAGACAGGTAATGAGATAGATGGATTGATTCCAATGAAAATCAGTCATTACTTTAGGAAGGAAAGAAGGTTGAGTGCAGAGCAAAACCTTTTCCTTATGGAAGGTAAGGAATGGGTGTTCCACGGACAAGGCTTGAAGCTCGCTTACTCGCCTTGCCGAAGTCACTGCAATCAAAAAGGCAACCTTCCAAGAAAGAACTTTTGATCCGTCGTAGCCAAGGGTTTAAATGGTTTATGGCGTAAGGCGGTCAGGACCACATTGAAATCCCACTTTGAATGAGGAGTGCGTATATGTGGAAAAAGATGTAATAAACCTGCAAAGTGCCTTTTGATGACTGGGTTCGTCAAAGAAAAGGAACAGGTGTCAGTGGACAAGTAGGCGGCAACAGCCGACGAATAAGTCCGACAAGATAGAACATGAATACCTGAAGCGGCCAGATGAGAAATGAACAAAAGGAGAGTGTCAATCATAGCACATCTGGGGTCTAGCTGCTTAGCCAAACACGAGTGACAAAAATGGAGCCACTTGCAACTATACTGAAAACTCGTAGAAGGCTTTCTGGCGGCTTGGATAATGCGCATTTTGTCCTCAGACAGGTTAAACTGCGCTAGGGACTTGAATTCAGGCACCAGGCCGCCAAGCTGAATGATTGTGTGGAGGGGTGACACATCTGCTGATCGCACTGGTGAAGCAGGTTGGGAATCAACGGCAGTCTGATCGGACGACAAATCGACAGATCCTGAAGTTCCAAAAACCAGAATCTGGCTGGCCACCAAGGAGATATGAATAGGAGAGTGCAATTTGATGCATTCATGAGCTTGCAGAGTGACCGATGAATCAGAGGAAGAGGCAGGAAGGCGTATGCCCTCATTTTGTGCCTCGGAATTGCGAGAGCATACCCCAGAGATGAGGCCCCGAGACCGTACCTGGATGCATAAAGAGGAAGTTCCCTGTTTGTGGCAGTCGCAAAAAAGGTCCACTTCTGGAGTGCCCCATTGGTGAAAGATGCTGTAGAGAACCACCATGTTCAGTTCCCACTCGTAGCTGGCCGCTGTCTGTCGGCTGAGTGAGTCTGCAGTCACACTGAATTGCCCCGGAATGTGTACCAACAGCAGCCAAATGTGCTGAATGGACCATTCCCAAACCCGAATAGCAAGGTCCACAATAGGTGGTGACTTGGTACCACCCTGCTTTTTGATACATAACATCAACACCGAGTTGTCTGTGCGGACGTGGACCACCCGGTTCCTGATGGAAGGTTGGAAAGCTTTCAGCGCCAGAAAAACAGCCAGGAGTTCCAAATTTATATGACACTGCCTGTCCTGCAGTGGCCATAGATCGAAAACTTGGAGATGATCCAGCATTGCACCTCACCCCATAAGGGAGGTGTCCGTGGTAATCATCACTTGTGGGGAGAGATCCTGAAAAGGAGGCTCCCACTGTAGGATTGTTGGTCGAGAACCACCATAGAAAGTCTGCCATCATGCAGGATGGGACTGGAATCATCTTGGAATCCGAGTCCGAAGCCTGACACCAAGAGCTCCGAAGAGCTAGCTGCGAATGCCTCATCTTGAGATGCGCCAGAGAAAGAGCAAGCACGGACGAGGCCATGAGGCCCAGAATCCTCCGGAACCACCAGGCCATCATGTACTCGGACTGGATGAAGAGTTGACACGTGGCGAATATATGCGTAATCCTGACCGCTGTCAAATAAACCCTGGAGTCGATCGTGTTCCAGCAGAAACCTAGGAAGATAAGGTCTTGAGAGAACGTCATGGAAGATTTCTGACAGCCCAAGTTGGAACAGGAGCGGGAGGAGACTGGAGATTGCTCAAAGCTGTCCGAGAACAAGGGCTGCGTATGAGCCAATCGTCCAAGTACGGATATACATGAACACCCTGTAGCCGAAGGAAAGCTGAGGTGACCGACATCTTCGTAAAGACGCGCAGCGCTGAGCTGAGACCAAACGGGAGCATGCGGAACTGGAATGCTCCATTCGCAGGGAGAACCGCAGATATTTTCGATGAGGTCTCCATATCAGGATGTGCATATATGCATCCTGAAGGTCCACTACACTGAGCACTCGCCCTTACAAAGAGAGGGCTTTATTTGGCAGGGTGTGATCATTTTGAATTTTTTTTGGGGAAGAGAAAGATTGAACTGGGAAAGGTGGAGGATGCTGCGCAGGCCAGCCTGGTTGGGTTTGGGCACTGAACAGTCGAGAGTAGAAGCCCTCCCCTTGCTCCCCGAGGTCTAGAAGCTTCTGAACCTCGGCTCTGAGGGAGGGTGTTCTGGTCTGTTGGAAGGGCAGATTGAAGGGTGGGGTAGCGTGGAGGGCAAGCGAAAACCCACCCGAG
Source organism: Ambystoma mexicanum (assembly GCF_040938575.1). Lineage (NCBI taxonomy): Eukaryota > Metazoa > Chordata > Amphibia > Caudata > Ambystomatidae > Ambystoma > Ambystoma mexicanum. Next base: position 386,505,603 of record NC_090925.1, read on the forward strand.
TGATGGACAAAACCCACGATCTTCGTGATAGTCTGCCACACCTTCAGATGAGACGAGTCTCGTGCGACCAACAAAAAATATAATTTTGCAGACTTGACGGCAGGGAGACTACCTGCTCCTGGAGAGGAGGCTGATGGCTGAGAGAAAAACGGACCACGTTGCTGTTTTACGGGTGCTGCCCACCGGGGGTTCAGTCCTGCATGCCCGGAGGTCGGGGAACCCCTTGAAGCCTTAGCTGGGACCTTTGCTCCGGTCCCGTCCCGAAGGACGGAATGTCCCACAAGTACAGAGGAAAGGGGACAGGACGTAGGAGTATATCATTTAGCTGATTTTTCAGCAGAGTGACCATCCATTGCTGAGGAGGAGGCTGCTAGCCAAGAGAAAAACCAGCAACTCTGCCTTTGCCGTTTACCGCAGCGTCTGCCATTCGGAGCATCAGAGCGGCATGCACAGCGGTCCTGAAACCCTCAATTTATTTTTACATTTGTATAGCGCACATGCAGCCCAAAGGCATCGCTGCGCTGTTACTTGTGGCATGCTTAGTTACAGAAGAGATGCATGCATGTGAGTCAAATGTCAGAGGAGGCAAGTACAAAAATCCAAGTACATACACTATGACATTTCTGAAGCATGTGGTTGGTATTGGTCAGTCTTGGGTCAGGCTTTCAATAAAGAGAATTGTTTTCAAGGCTTTATGGAATGCTAGGTGGGAGACTTCTCCTCGCAGGGGAGGTGGTAGGGTGTTCCATTGCAGAGCCCATAGGTATGGGAAGCTAGCGTCTCCGGCTCAGTCTCTCTTGATTCTGGGGTTTATGAGCATGTTTGCATAGGGTGTTATGGTCGGTCTTGTGGAGATTGTGGGGTGAATTCTCTCAGAGAGATAAGGTGGGACAGTATGGTGGATAAGTCTAAAGCCAGAGAAGGACCTTGTCTGAGACCCCGACCTCAGAGTGTAAGGTGCCTTTGCAGGAGTCTTTGCAAAGACTGACAATGACTTTGCAGTTAGAGTACTGGCTTTAGTCTTTGTAAATTCCTCGTCCGTGGAGGCGTGGAACAGTTCCCTACCCTCGTAAGGGAGGTCAAACACCTTTTCCTGGACTTACTTTAAAAACTCTGTAGCATGGAGCCATGCCTGGCGGTAGATGTCAACTCAGACCATAAGGCCTTGAGCGGAAGTGTCTGATGGGCCGCAGCATCAAGTAGATCCTTTGCCAGAACTCTGGCATCAGATAAGCCACCCTTGAAGTATTAGCCTGACGTAGCCAAAGAGCTAAATTGGAAAAGACCTCTTTCCCAATGGCGTCCAGATGTTTGTCCTCCTTGGAAAGGATCTGGGATGCTGCAGTAGAAGATGTAGAGGCCAGTTTTGACTGGAGCGTAGCTGCTGCCACCACAGTCGACGAAGGGAGCGGACACGAAGACAAAGATCTCTCCAGACGCGTGAAGCTTGTAGCGAGCATCTATTTTTCTGTTTAGATGGTGCCTTATATGAGGTTTTTCACATACCTTACGGGCCTCGGCCAGGACGTCCTTCTGAAAGAACAGGCCGGTGCGATCCTCTGCCAACAAGGTGAAGAATCCAGAAAGTACTACCTCCTGTGGAGCTGGGGACTCAGGTATTGGAATGTCTAGCAGCAGCATCATATCCAGTACCCGGTCATGAAAAGTTTGAATACAGCAGGTCAGGTAATCACAGTCCTGGTCCACATGGTCCTTATCCAGCAAAGCATGGGGGAAAGAGGAGGCAGAGTAGGAAGTGGGGAGGAGGCCCCACGGGACGAGGTGGTGTTACCGGAATCAGCATAGGAACTGCTGAAACAGGGGGCGGTTCAGGCAGGTTACGATACATTTCCTAAATAAATCCTTCAAGTATGCCTTCATGGGTTCAGAATGCATAAGTGTATGAAACTTCCCAAAACGCGCATCCTCGGATGAGGGCCTGGGCGCTGGAGTGGGCAGAGGCCGCTCGGAAGGGGCATACCACCAGGAATGCAAAGAGGATGGTTGCCAGGATGATCCTCCACCACTTGGATCCACATAGATCAAAGGCATGGACGCAGGAGGGAGCAAGACTGTATGGGGCAGCAGTCTGAGCACGGCAATCCACTGGAGGGCGGAACGGTTTCTTACTATCCACGAAACATGGAAAAGGCTGCTCTGCCCCCAAAACAGGCCCCTCAGCGCCAGCTGTGGTGTACATAGGTGTAAGAGGTAGTCAAAATGGCCACGCTGGACCACAGTTTTGTCAACGCCTGAGCTGAACTGCGTCACAGGTGTAAGTGAGGCAGTGGTCACTGCAGGGGAATCAGGGGTTTTATGTGCCATCTTAGCCTTGTTACAAGGAACCTCGGCAGAGCCGGCGCTAGCAGATCTAAGGTGTATCTGGAACTCCTCAGGGTCTGCTGGTAAGTTAGCCCCGAAAAGGGGAGCCTCGGCAGAGCCGGTACGAGAAGATTTATGGTGCGTGACCAGCTTCTGTGCCCCCTCAGCAGGATTGGTTCACCACAAGTCTGCCTGTGGGGAGGCTTTGAGTGACACCCCAAAGCCAGGGCCCTCACAGTGGGCCCCTCAATCTTGCCGGTTTTAGTAATAACCCCAAGAAGGGGAATGTTAGGCAGAAACCTGTGCAGTTCCCTTAAGGACCACTGCAAAAGGCTCAAGACTAAAGGTGTTGGCAGTAAACCCGATTGGTAGCAGTCTGTACCACCCAGATTTACTTGGTAGCTGTGGCTGAGCAGCCAGACTTCTCTCAAGAAGAGTTACAGTATATAGAGTATACAGGATGGGTGCCAAAATACAGTAGCACAAGCAAACACTGACCAGAGCTTTGGTATCAAGTATATAAATATTTATTTAAAGGACACACTTAGAAACACTCTAGCAGTATTATTGTAAGCAAGTTCAAAAACACAGTCACTATTAATATATATACACATCCCTTATTCCTTATTAGACAAGTCTTAGTTAACACCAATTATTTCCAGATAGAGGTGAGCGCTTAACTAAAGATGGCACTCCAATAAGTTAAGAAAAAGGGAGGCAAAAGGCAGAAATTAGGAAAAGCACACAACACAATACTTTCGAAGCACCCCGCAAGGCAGGAAAGTCAAAGTCTACTTGTGAGTAAACAGTTCAGAGGCCAGGCTCCCTCTTGGAGAGAGTAGAACACCAATGCGCCAAAGATCACACAGTTTAAAAGGCTTGGAAAGTCTTGCAGAGAGTTTAAAAAGGAATCAGTTCAGCTCAGAAAAGTTCAGTTAGCCAGCCTAGGGCCAACCCAAGTGGTAAAATGAGGATTTACGAGATACCCCACATAGACCGTTGCGAGGGAGGCCAGGCGGACACAGTACCTGGGAAGTGGAGAGAATCCTCCCGCGGGGGCAGTTGTTCCTGGCAGTGAATGCAAGTCGCGGCGTCGTCCAGAGGAAGAGAAGATCTCGACGTGGAGGAAAGCTGAAGGTCGTTGCACTGCCAGGGAAGAAAGCAGCCACGGAGTTCTCCGGTTAAAAGGTACTACCCTTTTATTCGCTGTAGTGGTGAAGCGTGGCTATCCGGCCGCCGGGGTGCTTGGCATGGGCGATTCGACCACGAGACGATCCAGGAAGGCGAAAAGAGAGCAAACTGGTTATCCCCACCAGTTTAGAGGAAGAAGACTCTCTGGGATGAAGATCTTCTCTGTTGTTGGGAAGTGGTGAGACGGTTCGTCAGGGCTCCACCGGTGGTGTCGTCGTTGCAGGTCGGCTCAGCTTCTCCCTCTTCGGATTCTTTGGTCCTGTGGAGACTTCTCAAGTTCCAGTCCCCAAAGCCCTGCTTTTATGCAGAAAACCCCCATTCATCAGTCCTAGCTGTCACTCAAACATGCTAAGTGGTGAGCCGGGTGGCTCACCACTGGGCCAATCACAAAAGAGTGCGACTTGAGTTGCCGAGGCAACTCAGTCCAGGGTGCCTAAACTACCCCCCCACACATCCTGTAGACCCAGACAGAGTGGCACCACTTTTGGAGGCTTCTGTGGAGAAGCCCGCCAAAAAGTGGAACAAAGGGCTCGACTTGGGTTGGAGTTAAAGAGGCGAACACAAATGCCATTTTAAAACCGAGTCCTGGCGAAAAGATCCAACCGGGGAATAAATATTAAATAAATAACCCAGCGGTATCTTTAACATTGCACCAAAAAGTGGTGCGTTTAAAAGGAATGGGAAAATCCCATAGTAAATTTTCTGAAGGAATATTTCGTGTGGTAACCACTGCTTCCAGCCAGAAACTCGACGAGGGGGGACTGCACAGTGCCCCCTCGAAAAACATGCCCAGGGGCAATCTAATTACCCCTATCAGTACTTCCACAATATGATGGTTTGTACTGGTTCTGTTCCCAATTTAAGACTAGTAAAGTCAATGGTGACTTTACATGCCCTGGGAGACAGTAGTCAGTCCCAGGGTATGGAGTCTATGTTTGGGGGTCACTATGATACCCCTGTTTTACTGCACTGAGGGTGCTGTGTAACACACTTACCAAAAACCACATGAAACCCTATGGAGTAAAAGACCCCATAGCCCATAAAACACATCACAAAGTCAAAGGATATCTCAAATCATGTCTAAGAGTGGGAGAAAAAGAGTCTCACTCTTAGCAGGAGAAAAAAATAAACCCCAAAAATCCAGCAAAGCTGCTGGGGGACTCACTAGGTTTGGGAAATTAGCCTTAACAGAGAATTCTCCGTAACAGGGAACCTCTGGTGAAACCCTGGTACGTTTAGTCACCTTGAAAGGGACCTCGAGCCAAGACTATGTACTTGGTTCAAGAGTGGAAACATCACGGTTGACCCCGGTGAAAAAGGCACTAGAGGAACTTGGCCCAACTTCAGCCCCCAAGGTGGGAACCTCGGATAAAGATCTGGTCTCGGCAGCTCCCTTAGAGGGGCCCTCGGAGGATGCTATGGTGCACCTGTTAGAGCCCTTGTGGCACACCTCAGGGATATCCTTGGTAATAGAGCCGTTTGAGCCCCTCCCGCACCCAGAAGACCCACGGGAAGGAGTCCCCTGGCCGTGATGTCCTGAAAAGTAACAAACTCACAGGCTATCTCCTTTTATCTTCAATAAAGAGCTGCAAGTGAGGAGGAGGAACACGTTGTAACACTTCCTCCCACCTGACAAGCCGACGGAGTGCCTGACGGAGTGGGAGTCGGACGAGGAACAGCCCCTGTCTGACGGCTCAGCGCCACAAGTAATGCACTTCTTTCCTTCCAAGTACCCCCCTGCTTCCTGATGTAGAACATGATGGTGGTGGTGTTGCTGTCCATGAAGATACTCACCATCAAGACTGCCTATAGCTCCAGGATGTTGATATGAAGAACCTTTTTCTCCAGCAGCCACAGGCCTCTGGTATGCACTCCCCATCCCTCTAGGTAGGCGTCCGTTGTGACCATCTCTCCTATGGTGGGATTTGAAATCCTGTGCCCTGAGCAATGTTGGAGCAGAGGCCCGACCATCCTATCGCCCGACAGAACTCACCATTGAGAGAGATCTTCTCTGTGAAGCTTCCAGACACCCTTATCCAGCGGGCATCCAAAAATTCCTGAAGGGGTCACATTTGCAACCTGCAGAGCTGGACAAGGTAGATGCAGGACGACATGCCCAGAAACGACCTGATGGCCCGCACCATGGCCATCTCCGTCGATGACAGCTGTTGCACCTCCCCTTGAACGGCTGCTATCCTCTCCTCCGAGGGTGAAGCTAGGCAAGACAATGTATTGAGGCTGGCGTTCTGTGATGGCATTAAGCAGGACTTTGGATAGAAGACAGAGAATCCAAGATCCGTTAGCCAGACGCTTTCCTTCTTGTGTCTGTCGGCCAGCTCCCGCAAGCGAAGGCGCGAATCAGCCAGTCCAGGTATGGATACACCTGTATGCCCTGTAGACGTAGGTGGGCTGCCAATGGTGCTAGGCATTTCGTGAACACTCTGGGGGCTGACTTCAAGCCGAATAGTAGGGCCTCACCATCATGCAGGGACAGCACTACCATTTGGTAGTGCTGTCCCTGCACCTCAAAACAGACATTTCCAGTTGGCCGAGCACGTGTTGCAACTTGACCATCCTGAACCTTTGGGATTTCAGGTATTGTTCAAACGTCATAGGTCTAGGATTGGCCTCCAGCCTCCTGAAGAGGGATGGAACAAGTTACTTACCTGTAACTGTTGTTCTCCAGCATGGGTCTGGCATGGATTCACATGCTCATGAATATTCCCCGTCGTCAGGCTGGGAATCCTCGGTAAAGAAAAAACCAGTATCAGTTTTGTTTCTGATCTGTCTTTCGTAGTAGTAACCAATCACTGGTCTCTGCGTCATACTGACCACAGCCAATGACTGCCCTCTACCTAAGCCCCGCCTCTGGCAGCCATCTTCAGATTTGGAAGCACGTGAAGTGGCAGTATGACCAAGTGAAGAGCCGCAGAGGGGTAGGCGGGAGGGTTCGCATGTGAATCCATGCCAGACCCATGCTGGAGAACAACAGTTACAGGTAAGTAACTTGTTCCTTCTCCAGCATGGGGTCTGGCATGGATTCACATGCTCATGAATAAAGAATACATAGCAGTACACACATGCACAACCACGGGAGGTGGCAAAGGCTCAACATTAAGCATTACATCAAACTCAACATCAAGCAATCTTACCTCCTCACCAGGCTCACCTCAGGCGAACAGGTTGCGCAGCACTGCTTGGCCGACCCTGGACTCCTCCCTGGAATCCCGATCGACGCAGTAGAATTTCGTGAAGGTGTGCGTTGACCTCCACGTAGCAGCCCTGCATATGTCCAGCAGGGGCACACCAGAAAGGAACGTCGTGGTAGCTGTGATTGCTCTGGTGGAATGGGCTCTCGGACGGCCAGTCAGCGGTCGGTTTTCCAACCGATGACAGTACATGATACAGCCGGAGAGCCATCTGGAAATGGAAGCCTTCGAGAGAGCCTTCCCCTGATTGACAGGTCCAAAGTTCACAAAGAGTTGCGACGTCTTCCGAAAACACTTTGTGCAGTCCACGTAGAACTTCAGCGCTCTAGCCACATCAAGCGAGTGCAAAGTCCTCTCAGCCGGCGACGAAGGTGATGGGAAAAACACAGGCAACACCAAGGGTTCGTTGAGGTGGAAGTCCGACGGCACCTTGGGCATGAAGGAGGGGTGCGTCCTGAGCACCACCCTCGTGTCGTGAAAAGTCAAGTATGGTGGCTTGCAAGATAGGGCCTGGATCTCTCCCACTCGTCGTGCGGAGGTGATGGCCACAAGAAACGCTGTTTTCCACGACAGGAACTTCAATGGGGCCGAGTGCAGAGGCTCGAACGGAGGTCCCATGAGCTTGGTCAGCACCACGTTGAGCCCCCACGCTGGGGCCGGAGCCTTCACCGGCGGGAACGATCTGAACAGTCCCTTCATGAACTCTTTCACCAGACGATGAGACCACAAGGACGACCGCCCCGTGGTTCTGGTGTATCGGGAGATCGCAGCAAGATGAATCTTGATGGACGCGTGTGCCAGTCCAGCCTTGGCCAGCGTCAACCGGTACGGCAGCACTTGGGGAGCCGTACTCCTTAGAGGGTTAATCTTCTGTGCGTGGCACCAGACAGAGAACCTCTTCCATTTGTGTCCGTAGCATTTAAGAGTTGAGGACGCCCTGGCCTTTGCAAGAACCTCTCTGCAGTCGGCCGGTATGTCGTATCCTCCAAACTCTAGCGCTGCAGGAGCCAGGCCTGCAAGTTCAGCGACTTCGGGTCGTGGTGGAGGATGGCGCCTCCTTCCCTGGAGAGCAGATCCGCGTCCACTGGCAGCTTGATTGACGGGGACGCTGACAAGTCCAGAAGGTCCAGGAACCATATCTGCCTCGGCCACGCAGGTGCGACGAGGATCATCCTGCACCGTGACCTCTTGAGCTGGTTGATGAGCCGGATCAGCAGTGGCAGTGGAGGGAACGCGTATAGGAACAGGCCTTCCCAGGGGAACGAGAAAGCATCGCCCATGCTCCTCGGCTGGGGAAACCTGCTGGCGAACCTCCGGCACTTGGAGTTCGTCGCTGTCGCGAACAGGTCGATCTGGGGTGTGCCCCACCGTCGGAAGAGGCGATCCACTAGATCCTGCCGTAGTTCCCACTCGTGGCACGAGCGCAGCTCCCTGCTGAGTGAGTCGGCGATGGTGTTTTTTATCCCTGCCAGATGAAACGGCACCAGAAACATCCTTTGGGCGACGGCCAAATGCCACAGGTCATGCGCATCCTTGGACAGTACTGGGGACCGGGTTCAGTCCTGTTTCCTGATGTAAAACATGGTGGTGGTGTTGTCGGTGAAGATCCTCACCACCTTGCCCTTGAGGGACGGAAGGAAGGACCTGAGGGCCCAAAACACTGCACGGAGCTCCAGGACGTTGATATGGAGGGACTTCTCCGTCGGGAGCCAAAGGCCTCTCGCGTGCAAATTTCCGGTGTGGCTCCCCACCCTTCCAGGGAGGCATCCGTGGTCACTGTCTCCTGGTGGCCTGGGGTCTGGAAGTCCATGCCTGCCGTCAGATGCGCGCGGGTGCCCCACCACCGGATCGCTCGTCGGAAACTCGTCGACTGTGATCCTCTCCTCGAAGTTGCCCGTCGTTTGGATCCAGCGCGCGTCCAGGAACTCCTGCAACGGGCGCATCCGGAGCCTGCACATGGGAATGAGGTAGATGCAAGAAGACATCATTCCGAGGAGGGACTTGATGGACCTCACCTTGGCCGCGTCGGCAACCAACATCCGCTGTACCTTGCCCAGGATGGCCCTGGTCCTTTCCTCCGACTGGGAGGCCGGAAGGGACACTGTGTCGAGCTTCGCTCCCAGAAACAGTGAGTCTTGCGCGGGTACCAGGTGGGACTTGGCGTAGTTCACGGAGAATCCCAGGTCCGTGAGAAGTTGGACGGTCCTTGCCGTGTGCTCCACGGCGAGCTCCCTCGTCTTGGCTCGGATGAGCCAGTCGTCCAGGTAGGGGTAGACGTGGCTCCACTGGTGCAAGGCACTTGGTGAATAACCTGGGTGCCGACCGTAGACCTAAGGGAAGGGCTCTGAACTGATAGTGACGCCCTTGGACCACGAACCTGAGAAATTTTCGGTGCCCCTTTAGGATGGGAATATGGAAGTAGGCATCCTCAAAATCCAACGACAGGAAGTCGCCTTCCTCCAGCTGACCCAGGACGTGCTGGAGGGTGACCATCCGGAACCTCTGTGCCTTGATGAACTTGTTCAGCCGTCGTAGGTCTAGGATGGGGCGCCATCCTCCCGTCTTCTTCTTCACGAGGAAGTATCTTGAGTAAACTCCGGAGCTCCGAAGCCTCTTTGGGACGAGTTCGATGGCGCCCTTCCTGAGCATCGCCTTTACCTCCCGGAGAAGCTGAGGGACGTGAAGCTCTTTCCTGGCCACAGGGGGGACGCGCGGGCAACTTCTTTGAAACTCGAGCGCGTGACCCTGGGCTAGGGCGTCCAGCACCCAACAGTCGGTGGAGATGGACTCCCACACGCTGACGAAGCTCGCCAGCCGGCCTCCCACCGGGGTGCTTCGGTGGGGGCCCGACCCCACGGCCGGTTCAATCCTGCTTAGACGAGGCTTTGCCGCCTTGACCTCCTTGGCGACGACGGCGGGGTCCGCCTGACTTGCCTCGTCCCCTGTAAGCTTCCTGAGACGACGAACGGGCCGATTGACGGTAGGTGGAAAATCCGCCGCCGGAACCTTTGGAGGCGCCCTTGCCTCCGCCGCTCCGAAAGGGCGGCCGGCGTTGCTGGAGAACCCCGAGAGCCCGGGCCGTCTCCGTGTCCGCTTTAATGGCTTGAAGGGAATCGTCCACTGTTTTCCCAAACAGGTTGTTCCCATCGAACGGCATGTCCAGGACTCTGGTCTGTACGTCTTGACGGAAGTCAGTAGCCTTGAGCCATCCACACCGCCTAAGGCACACGCCGTTGCCCAACTGGCGAAATCCAGTGTCGGCAATGTCCGTCGCAATCGTGATGGCGTGGTCCGACGCCACTTCACCTTCCTGCAAGATCTCCAGGCAATCCGCCCTCTTGTCGTCCGGTAGGAAGTCCAGCAGGGGAGCCAGTTTGTACCACAGCTCCCTGTCGTAGCAGGCTACGATAGCTAAGGCGTTGGCCGCCTTAATCGTCGTCGATGCAGACGAGATGACCCTGCGCCCCATCGTGTCCAATTTCTTTTCCTCGCCGTCCGGCGGGGAAGTCGACGTGGAGGCCGCACCCCCCCCCCGCTTTCTTCCTGGCCTCCGCGGAGACGACGGAGTCCGGGGTAGGCTGTGCCCGGAGGCACAAGGGGGCCGCGTCCGGGACCCGGTCCTTCTCGTAGCGGTCTCTTCTAGCCGGCGTCGTGGATGGGTTCTTGAGGAGGGCAAGGCCCTCATCCCAAATATCGTCCAGCAGAGGTACCGCGAGGACCGTCTTCCTCTTGGCCTCGCGCCGCTGATAAAGGAAACCTTCCTTCTTCTCCTCAGGGCAGAGCTGGAAGAGCTCGGATGCCCTGGCGATCATGGAGTGAAAAGATCCAATCTCGTCGGGCGGGAAAGCCCGGGTGGGAGGTGACGACGGCAGATCCTCGTCATACACCTAGTCGTCCGAACCCGTCGCGGCCGTGTCAGTCCCTGTGTCATCCCCTCGAGTCGTGGACGGGGAGGAGGGCTGAACGGGGCGCGACGGCTGAAAAGGAGGTGGAGGGTGAATCCTTTTCTTACGAGGGGGGCTGCCCGAAGGGCCTGGTTCCGGGTCCCCCGACGGGAGTGGCTCCTCCACTGGTAACGGCAGTCTCGTCCTTATCTCTGAGCATAAGGACTGTATAGCCAACAAAATGGCCGCCGAGTTGTCTTGCGGCGCTGGCAGAGGGGAGTCCGACGGGTGGTCAGGGGCCCCGTCAGTACCCTCGACGATGTCGTCGTCTCCTGCATCGGGATCCCTCCCGACGGGCTGGTCTTCTTCCACGCCAACGCCGTGGCTTAAGACCTCGATCAGTTCTTCCTCAGAGGTTGAGGCCGAATCCACGACGACCTCCTGCCCCCCCTTTTTCTTCTCCGTCGGAGGTTTCACGGGGGTCCTGTCGATGGGCATTAAAGAGGACTCCCTCCGCGGTGGCAGGGAGACTCTGAGCCCCGAGGTCGCCACCACTGGTGTAGCCTCCACAGGCTGAGCCAGGGCCGCCGCGACTGTCTCGATAGAGGCCTTGGCCGGATGGATTAAGGCTTTCACCACCTTAGGTGCGCTCACCGCCTTCTCCTTGAGGGGGGGGGTGGACACTGCCTCGCTCCCCCTCTGCCTTCGAGCTCGACCGGGGCCTCTCCAGGAGCTTCGCCGGGTGCTCGGCCTTCCTTTTACCCGACCCAGAGCGTTGGCTCGTGGTTGATGGTGCCGGGGAGGGTGCGCCCTGCCTGGCGCCCGTAGAGCCCGACCGTTCGGCGCTCCTGGTGCCAGCAGACTCGCGGTGCTTGGCCTTGTGTTGGACCCCCGTCGCCGGGGCGTCCTCAAAGGTCTTAGAAGACGGCTCGGATTTCTTCCTCTTCTCGCCGGACGGGCTCTTCCCTTCCAGCCAGTTGGCGAGACGTTGATGGCGGTCCTTCATGGTCCGCTCCGACATGTTGCCGCAAAACGCACAGTCCTCCTCCACGTGCGTCTTGTCCTCATGTAGGCAGTAAAGACAAAAAGGAGTGTTCGTCTTCCTTAAAGACATTCTGCAGCTGGCATCCAGGGCAGACCCTGAACAGCTTTCCGGGCGTCGAGCTTCCCTTCTCCTGGGCCATGACCGAGATGGGCCTGAGAAACTTCTGGAATCCTCCAAAAGCGTAGCTCGACGAAATCTTCACCCTTGAGGGGCGTAGACGAATCCGACACGGGTCCCCGTTGATCGGATGGAGAGTCGGTGGAGCTGGAGGCTCTTTTGACCGAAAAAACGAAGTTTTTGAGAAAAAACGTGAAAAAATAGCACTAACGCTCGAGAGCAATAGCACGAGGATCCCAACACATGAACGTGCGGTAAAAATCTGAAGATGGCTGCCAGAGGCGGGGCTTAGGTAGAGGGCAGTCATTGGCTGTGGTCAGTATGACGCAGAGACCAGTGATTGGTTACTACTACGAAAGACAGTTCAGAAACGAAACCGATACTGGTTTTTTCTTTACCGAGGATTCCCAGCCTGACGACGGGGAATATTCATGAGCATGTGAATTCATGCCAGACCCCATGCTGGAGAAGGGGAAGTTTGCCCCCTCTTAAAGGATATATGACATGCAACAAGGCCAGGAGACACCACGAGCACCAATACTATTTTGGGCCAATTCCCCAGTGCTCCAATGGTTGATAAATATGTCAAGAGGTACCCCCTCAGCCAGCCCTACAGGCCAGGTGCAGAACAAAACTACTGCAGAGTGGATGAGGAACCCCAGGCTGCAACCAAAGACAACTCAATTGACAGTATCGACTAAAGTGCCAAGAAGCCAAGTTGCTGACATCACAATCTAGCAGCATTAGACATGAAGCACACGTGCCATCCGCACTTTGGGAAATAAACGCGCACTCGAATCCACGAAGAATACGAATTTACAGTTCTATAGATAGAGGACAGATGCATATACACACCGTCATTGCTTTATTATTTTGCCATTAGCTAAACGCAGCAATGCAGAAACTGCAAGAAGCAAGAGATCCCGGGTAAAGCTTAGATCCCGGGTAAAGCTTGCAGAGGCTTACACGCAAATAACCTTGTGGAACTGCAGGAGCACCCAAGGGACCTGACAGAGCCAAGTGTGATTAACCTACAGAGACTATAGAATAGCACGAACTCTGTAGAAACCGTTTAATGGTTTAGGAAAATTACAGCAGGCCACAAGCCTGTCTGCAAAAACAGAGTTGAATTCAGACTGAACAGAGAGCAAATATGTGAGACAGGACCTGCTGCCAATCCCACAAGACACGGATGACATTCCAGTCCCTGAACGACAGTAGCATCAGCTGCAATAAATGCAAATAATTCAGAGCCGCACAGCTCAAAATCATGGTCTCCGAACATGTGACCTGGCCGACTCAGATAATGTACAGCAACCAGCGCTGGGAAAGGGAGCCGATCTCACGCCGCCAGACAGAAGCTTGCAACAGAGATGCTACAATGTGAGACAAGTGTTGCACTGAGCAAAAAAAGCACTCAGACTAAGGTGATACACACAAGTTACAATGCAGACAGTCATTTGCATTACCTTGAGAAGGTACACCGAGAGCTGAGAACCTTTGCGGATCCAAGGCCTGGGGAGGTCAGCTCTAGCCAATCACAGTTTAGAATCCTAGGGGTGGGTAGCAATAGGCAAGAACCAATGGTAAGACCCTCACACTGCAACATTGTTCTAGTGAATTGGGGATGGACCAGGTCAGCCACCTGACATGCGAGAGCTAGTAGATTAACATATATAGTGTCCACTATAGGTGGACTATTACTAAGTACCGAATCCAGTGGTCCAGTTTTCTGGAGAAGGGCCCAGGTGGTAGCGTTACTCTGACATCAGTTGGGTACAAAACTGGCCTGCGAGCCAGGAAAAGTTGAGAATTCCACGGATTTCTTCTGTCCCTGTACTGATCCAGTTGGTTTTTGCTGTAATAAACTGCAGTTTGAACTTGCCGTTTGACTGAGTCATCCGTTTGTCCTGTGGAAGGTGTTGGGCCTTCCGAGAATCCGCAAACTCCTAGTGGCCCTCTGGCATACCTGGGAGTTGGTCCCAACAAGTTGGTAGCAGAGGTATGGTTGGCTGCGCCAGCCCGGCACCAGGGTGTCTCCTTCGCCGCCAAACTCAAAAGGCTGTAGAACCCTCGCACATTTCGATTAGATGGGAAAACGCATGCCCGTTTACAGGTCGTCAGGAGCTCCTTGTGGATTATACTGCCCGAAGTCAGCGAGTTTTCTAGGCAGACCAGGACGTGGAGGCGAGCGCCTTGACGGGGAGCTGGCACCCGAGCAGTGCCAGAACACCACCGAAACCCAAGTATTAACTCAGTGTGACGGCAACTGTTGATGCGAGGGAGGGTATTGCGTACTGTCGAGCATTGGTCAAATATTGTCTAGTATAGTTATACTGAGTAGGGACAGGTGCGGAGGTAGAAGTCCTTTTTCTAATTTTAGGCCACATTCGGTATTAGAGGTAAAAGTTTCTGGTGAATAACCTAGACTTTTGACTCAAGGGCTAGGTGTTAACGCTCACCTGGTATCCACGGGGACGCAACTCGGCCTGGCTGGACCTTCTCTCCCTCTCGGACCTCTTCCCTTGGTAATGCTTCAGTGTTGGGCCTTGATATTTTGTACGATGCGCTCTCCGTCCTGCTTCTCAATGCGGGGACGCGTAGATGGAGCGGGCGTGTTGCAACCGAGTTACTTCACTGGTGCGAGTCCAGTCCTGCTGTGACGCCAACTTTGTAAGGTAGGTTGCTTCTTCACAGTTTTGATATTTCAGTCTCTCTTCTTTCTTTCTTCCGCCTTATTAATTTGCTAATGTCTCAGTTTTCTTTCCTCTAGGTGTGGCAAGTGATGTTGGCGTTGCCATGTGGATCGCCGTGGAGCATGGATTGGTGAGCGAATGAGAGTTGCACAGCGTTATTCCTAAAGTACTGTGTGGTGCGCAGCGTTAATTTACCTTTCTTGTGCTAACCTGTGTCTCTTTGTCTTGCTTGCAGGTCGCTGTGATGTTCCAGAATGGATGCCGACCACGAGACGTTCGAATCAGGTAAGAGTCTTGTACTTCTTCCAATCCATTGATACCATCCTGAAAGAACATGGCCTGACCCAAGAAGTCCTTGCTCCTACGCACATAAAAGGGCGAACACTAGACTGGGTGGCCAACTTGAACTGCTCCACCACCATCACCAAAATAACCCCTCAACATTGGACCGATCACTACCTTATTGGTTTCTCCTCCTCAGAGACACAAAAATCAAAAACACACAGACATAGCTCCCCCTCTACCCACCAGAAGTAAAAAAGACATCACAGCTGAAACATTACTCCTTCTACCTACCCTCTCCTCTACAACCAGTAGTCCAGACCCTTTCACACTAGTAGGGACATTGAATAACACCATGACTAAGGCCCTCGACTCTATTGCGCCAGTCAAACTCTACAAAAGTAAACAAAAAAGTCTCACCTCAACACCTGGTTCACGCCCCAACTAAAAGAGCTTAGACTTCAAAACAGGAAACTTCAAGCCATCTGGCGACATTCACCCACGCCTGAGAACAAAACCCTACCCTCCAACTTCGCAAACAGTACAAAAAAGAAATCATCCTTACTAAACAAAACACATTCAACGAAAGGATCACGAAGGCTAATGCCAATACCAAGGAGCTTTTCTCCATTCTGTGGGAAATGGCAAATCCAATTCCTCCCTCAGATAATATCCCTAAAGACAAAAAATGGTGCACCAGCATCCAAAATGCTCTTTCCAATAAAATAGCCTCCCTGCAGACTAAAATAGCAAAGAAGCCTTACTGGGCTGAACTGAGATGCACTCTACCCCACCCACTGCTACTCCTAATAGCGTTCCACCCTTCAAATTTACTAATATCTCCATACAAGATACAGAAAAGTTCATACTATCACTAAAGCCTTCTAACTGCCAGGGAAACAGCTGCCCAGCACAAATAATCAAGGATACAGCCAGAGATCTTGCACCGTTTATCTCCAAGCTCATCAACGCTTCCTTCAATTCATGCTCTGTCCCTATCAACCTCAAGGAATCCTGGGTGTTACCACTCAAGAAACAGACTCTTGATCCAGCCATCCCGACTAACTACAGACCCATTACAACGGTACCATTCCTCCTTAAAATTATTGATAGAGTAGCCCACCTCCAAATCCAAAGCTACCTTGAGGCCAATCTCCTACTAGGATCACGCCAATCTGGTTTCAGACCACAACATGGGCTGAAACGGCCCTGATCGACCTAAAGACACAAATCAACGAGTTGAAAGACAATGGTAAAACAGCTATGCTACTCCTCCTCGACCTATCTGCAGCGTTTGACCTGGTGGATCATGCAGTGTTATGCGAACACCTAGCGTCAGCTGCACATTTCTCGAGTGATGCCATAGCCTGGGTACAATCCTTCCTAGCCAACTGTATGATGAGAGTATTCTCCCCTTCAGCCTCAGCAGACCCAATCCAAATCACCTGTGGTGTTCCAGAAGGTTCATGGTCTTACCGACAATATATAATATTTTCACCAAGCCACTCTTCGACAAACTTGACAGACTGGGCGTCACATACACTAACTATGCTGATGACACCCAGATCCTCATACCCTTTTCAGGCAACTTTGTCAAAGACACGGCTCTGGTGAACAGTATCTACCTCATCATTCAGGCATGGATGGCCTCTCACGGCCTCTGCCTGAATGACGATAACACTGAGAATCTGATCCTGGGGTCTGATTCCAACCTAAAGAAACTTAGCCCCAACTACTCAGCCTTCAATATTGACAGCAATGATATCAAAGTAGCAACTGAGGTAAAACCTAGGTTTCTACCTTGATTCCACACTTTCACTAAACAAGTCAGTTCCATGGCCCCATCTACAGCATACACCTGCAAACTGATACAGGCCTGTAGACCCTTCCTATTCAAAGCAAGCTGCATAACGCTGGCCAACGCTTCAGTAATGTCTAAACTAGACTATTGTGATGCCCTCTATGCAGGCGCTAACAAAAAAAAAACTAAATAAAATTCAAATTTTACAAAACAACGCTCTAAGGGCAGCACTGAACATACCCCGAAGAGAGCATATATCCAATCTCAGAAGAGATCAGCACTGGTTAGAAATTTGTGATAGGATACTCCTCAAAACAGTTTCCCTCACGTTCAAATGTCTGAATAATGCTGCACCACCTTATCTCGCTGCTAGACTGACCAGGAAAACCTCCTCTTATCACACCAGATCATCTAACCCTCTCTGTCTTGACATCCCGAGATTCAGGCTTGCCAAAGCTGGCGGAGGCAGCTTCCCGGTCAAAGCGGCCCTCTCCTGGAACTCCCTCCCGACAGCACTGAGAGTGGAACAGCCATATGCTAGATTCAGATCCACCGTAATGAACTGGCTCCGTTCCAAGGACACCTAGACATCACTCAAGGATGGAAGCACCTGCACCAGAACACCCTGACTCTTTAAGACACCGCCCGCTTTCTCCTTTATGCATGTTAATACTAACTACTACCGCACCGCCAGCACTGTGCCTATAAACACCTACCACATTATGATTCCTTACATGTAATGTAATTAACTCATGCCTGTATTCCTCTATCATGTTGTAACCAAGCTTAAATATTCTTGTACCTGCTGCGCCCAGCTACCTGAGCGTTTGGTGCGCATTATCAAATAAAGAAAGAAACAACTTCCTTCCTTAACAAGAATAGTTAGGTGCTCACTAACGTTGTTCTTTCCCTCTCTCCTTTCCAGGTTGCGGTGCTCCGGAGGAGGATGCAGCGCTTGGATGCTGGTGTTCTCTGAACCGGGTAAGAGATGAACCGAAGACAGATGCTACTCACAGATAAGTGCTGTAGTAATGATGTTCTTGTTCTTTCAGGGTGCGCAATGTCTGGAATCAGCAGGTAAGGAATTCAGAAGGCAGAGCCGGACACTGAGCATCACACTGCTAACCGCAGAGTAACGCGAAGTGTGTTCCTCTGTTTGGGCGTGGCTTATATAGCCCCAGGTATTCCAAGGCCCGACCACACCCAAAACACTAGACCGCGTGGCTCAGTTCTTAGAACCGAGCCATCTGGGAGCCTCAATGTTGGACCCGGCCCATTACAAAGTCCAGGCCCGCATATTACCTTCACATTAAGCATGAGCCTGGCGCCAGGACTGACTCCAGGAGTGTCTTTGGCAAGGCGGCAAGACCTTTGAGGCCATAATAGGAGACCCTAACTTGGTTCCAAGGGGAGGACTGGCTTGCCTATCAGGGTTGGGGGTAGGGATCATGACAGCACTCCACCCCAAAGCCCCCCCTCACGGTAGTCCTGCCTGGTCCTGGTTGGTTGGGTGATTCTGGTGGAACCGTTTTACCAAGCGTGGAGCATGGATGTACTCAGAAGGTTCCCACAAGGTTCCCACGTTCTGTCCTGCGGGCCATATCCTTTCCAATTCACTAGATAATATAGCTTAGATCTGGTGTATTCCGAATCCAGGATGTCTAACTTCAAATTCCGGTTCTCCATCGACTATTACTGGTTTTGGTGGTATTGTAACACGGGTTCCAGGTTGAACAGGTTTTAGAAGCGATACGTGGAACACAGGATGAATCGGCATATTTGATGGTAATGTTAGTTTAACAGCTGCTGGATTTATTACTGATTCAATGGTGAAAGGTCCTAGGTATTGTGGGCGAAAGGTCCGGGTTCCTTTCATGGGCACATGTTTTGATGCTAGCCAGACTTCGTCCCGAACTTGATAATCAGGAGCTTTCCTACGATGCTGGTCGGAGAATTTCTTTTGGTTGGTCTTAGCTTGGAGTAAATGTTCAGCTGCCTTTTTAAAGGCTTGAGAGATGGTTGTGTGTAGGGTTTTTATTGCTGGCATTTCCAAAGTGGGTGGGACGTCTAGTTCAGAAATGCGTGGATGTCTACCATACATGATATAAAAAGGAGTCTGCCCAGTGCTGGTGTGTAGAGAGTTATTATAGGCATATTGCGCTATCCATAACAAGTCTTTCCAATTTCCTTCCACTTGATGTAGCATACAGCGTAGGTATTGCTTGAGTGTTTGGTTTGTTCTCTCCGTTTGGCCATCCGTTTGGGGATGGTGACTTGAACAGCACTTCCTCCAGAAGTTAGACACAAATTGACTACCTCTGTCGGAGATCAAGACTGAAGGAAAACCATGTAGTCGTATGATATGTTCAAGAAATACCTTTGCCAAGCTAGATGCATTAGGGAGACCTTTCAGAGGAATAAAATGTGCCATTTTCGAAAAGAAGGACATTGAGTCGGTACTACGTCCCTCGTGTTTACACCCGGTAAAAGAAACTTGCGGCCCCTCAGCACTGATTCCAAAGGATCTGATGACCCCCTCGGCCGGGAGACCAGTAGCTGGATTAGCCTTGGTACAAGAACCCGAGAGGTTCCTCCCGCTCGGGCATTTCCTCAGGAAGTAGTCGCCCTTACGGGCTGCGATGGAAAATAGCGGCCCTCCCTTGGGCCTCGACCTCTGTCTGACGAAGTTCTTTAAGTTCTCTGGAGTCGAGTTTTTGAAGAGCTCCCTCCACCTAGTTAGCCTGTTCTTCAGTGCACGTGGTGTCACAGTGCGTCGAAGCAGTACAACATTCTCAGCCGTGGTCTGGGCCAAGGCAACACAGGCAAAGAGCGTGGCGGTCGGACATAGGAAAGAGCCTCTCACAGGCTGGACACCTGCTGAAGTCGCTGAAGTCAACATGCGCCGGGGAGGAGCGCGACGCCGGAGGACCAAGTACCTGAATGACAAAAAGAAGACAAAGGCAGAAGAAGAATCCAGGGAAGAGCACATGGTATTACATGGCAGGGCCAAACCCAGGAGCGCTGGTGAAATCAGCCTGTTCCCATCAGCACGGAAAAGAGGACTGAGGTGTGGGGCCGGTGGGCGGAGTAAGGGCAGCGCATGCTCCCAGGACCGCGCACCTCCAATTTTAAAGGGGAAAAGGTTTTTTTCTGGTGAAAAAGGTTCCGTCTCCCGTCCCTCGGAAGGAATGCCCATGCAGTATGGCAGAAAGGGGATGGGACATAAGTATGCAATGCAATCAGGAGTCCAAACAAAAGACAAGCCGAGAAGAAAACAGAGGGTAGAAGCGTGTGCTGAAGGCAAGGAGAGAGGTAACCCATAATTATGGAAGTGTTAATGCTATGGAAGTCCAGAATCCAATAGAAATGAGAACAGCATCATGAAAGTTCCAATGCAGGGATGACCGGAAAGTGCCTCTGGATGCATTCTGGTTGCGGACATGGAGCAGACAGGGACCTTACAACACAGGCCTTAGAGACGGGTCAGCATTCGGCTGCAGGCTCACCCGATTGGTCCAGTTGTAGGCAGAGGGGACCAATCCAAGGTGGCAGCACAGCAAGAAACTAATCAGCCATGTTGAAAGAGGCCTTTGGAAGAGCACAAAGTGGGTACAAGCACAACAAGTGCACAATGAGGCTGCCACTGCAGCAGAGAACGATGTAACATAGCCTCATTTGAAAACGGGATCCAACACAAACGAAAAACAAAATTGTGTGCATGCACTCGAAGTGCAATTTGAAGTGACCCAATTACGTCCAGAGGGCTTACCTTCGATGTTGTGAGGAGAGAGGTCCCATGGGGAACCTTGGATGAATATCCCGTCTTGACAGCCCCTTGATAGTGGGCCTCGGAGCGAACTCCGGAATACAGGTTAGATCCCTTTCGGGAGAGCTCAGGGATAACCCTGGTACCAGAGCCACTTGGGCCCCTCCCGGAAACACAAGACACGGGAAGGAGTCCCCTGGCCGGGGTACCCTAAAAAGGAAGGAACTTAAAGGACGCTTCCTTTTTGTGTCGATGAACTGCTGTAAAAAATGTGGAGGAGGAATCCATTGAAATTACTCCTCCTGCCTGACAAGCCCACGTTGGAGTGCCCGGACGAGCACTCCAGACAGAAGGAATGGGGATCCCCTCATGAAACGGAGTTCACACGAAGAACAGGACTTGAATACCAGACACTCCGGCATAGAGACAGTAAGGAAGACCGTGGAACCAGAGCAGGAAGATGAAGGAAAAGTGAACAAAAAGAAAAGAATCCCTAGGATGCAAGTGCGTCCGACCCAGACCATGTGGCGAAAAGGACTGAAGGATGATGCGCGGGCAGAGCTCAGTAAGGCGGGACCACGGTCACGTGTGGTGGCCCCACGCAAAAATAAAGGGACAAGATATTTTTGATGCTTCAAAAGTGCCGTTGTCCAGTGCCGATTGACGGAATGTCCCAAAAGTATGGAGGAAAGGGGAAGGGACGTAGGAGTAATGCCTATTCTGGTTCTTGGAAGACAAACCAGAAGCGTTTAAAATAAACTCAGCATTTAGACAACTGTCCGAAGAATGAATTATGCCCCATATTGCAAATAAGTATTTTTGGGGGAAATGAAAAGTAACATAGTAACTGTTTCCCCTAGTCAAGAACCCCCTTTTCCCACTAAATGGGATATTTTGTGCTATGGGTCACAAGCATTCCTGTAGCAAAAACAGGGGAGGGGAAGGCATATGGAGGAAAAGGGACATTGTACTATGAGTACAGTAGTCAGGGGGGGGGGCACAATCTGCACTTGCCACTAGCCTTTGGATAGTGACAATTCACTCTCTGCATATCAAAATGGTGTGCTTTCTGAATGTACAGAATGGAGGTGGTGAGTAAATCATTATGGCTGGCTAGTAGCTTGAAACTTGAAATAGTTACCCCTGCAATGTCACTACGGTGAATAACATTTCCTTACTCCTCTTTCCTCCAGACTTTTGGGAGATTCCCCAAGCACTCCTTACCATGGGGGTGGATATTCCTATTTCCACTCTTACCTAAAAAAGTATTTGGTCTGCTCTGAAGCTTATAGCTACACAATAGTGATGGCAGAAGGGGAAGCAAAGGTTAATGCTTTGGCAATTCAGTCCCATTGGACATGTCTTTGGAAGGCGTCGGAATCCATTTTGGTCCTTACTAGGTGTGCGGGAATTTCCTTCGGTTGAGGTAATAATCCCTGGCCAGAATAGCTCCTCAGAATGCACGATATGTTCCATCTTGATAAAGTGGCCTTGTACCAGTGAGAACCTTTATTGGCATACCTTAAGTCAAAAAGAGGAACTCATGAACTCCTTTGTACTGTCCAAATCTAATTTCAAGGCCTTCCTGACATCTAGATAGATGAGAACACTTTCCGACTCTGAAGGATTAGGTACGAAAACGGCAAGGTTACCTCCTGGTTTAAATGAAACTCATACTACTTTTGGTAAAACAAAACAAAAAAGGAATTTATTTTTCGCCTAAAGCACTGCTTTACACGCATTAATGAAGTGGTACATAGAGATATGATGTCAAAATATCACAGGAAAAAAAAACGACACGTCAGAACAAGGGCAAGAAGAAAATAAACAGAAGGAAAAGGACATGAAGAACCAACAAAGTCGAACATTACTGAAGTCTGGCAAATAAATGAACATTGTTATGTTACTTGGCATTTAGATCGCGCTCTATATATCATTGGTAGGACACTGGATACTACAAATGGTGCAGCCTGAAAAACAACCAATGGCGAGTTTACTTAGTATTCATGGTTATAGTTAGTTATTGAATATTGAGGCGCTGCATACATTTGTGTTTCTTTGCTCCGAGGCTGCTCAAGGCTATAAAAACAAAAATAACAAAAAATAGAAACACTGCAATTCTTGCACTCCAATGGTGGATTTATTCTTGTTGCACCTTTTTTCCATACCCGATCCAAGTCCACTAGGTTTTTTCTGAAACCATTCAACCCCCAACACATGTCTCCCCACCGGCCACAACGGTTCCCCAGGAGGGCGAGAGAACCAATGCACAGCCACCCTGAAACACAATGGACAACATGAACCCATGCCATACATTTAGAATTCTGGGGGCCTGATGAATCCAGGAAGGGGAGGAACCACAAAGGCGTACATCTCAGTCCAAGACCTCTCCAGACCATCTCCTAATGAGTTCTATCCCTGGTCGTCTTCGGATACATAAAGACACTGCCTGTTCAGGCTCTTGGTAAAGGGGGTCTATCCGAGGGAATCATCAATTATCAATCAAGGGTAGGGTCCACCACCTTGTTCCAATTAATGGTTGAAAGTCTTGGACCAGCTCAGAGTCTGCGTCAGCATGCTTGCTCACTGGTGAAGCACCTGGTGTAAAGTGCCCTGGCAAACGGCCAACTCCCATATCTCAACCGGTAACATGGTCAGATGTTAAGATTCTTTGCCCCCTTATCTGACTGAATATGCAGACTTGCTTAGGCGGCCGTGCTGGAAAGCTTTCAAAGTGCTTAAGATTGATGTGACCTAGACCTTTCGGGGATTCATGGTTCGCTTTGCCCTTATTCCAAGAGGAATCTCTGGCGATGGTAAACTGAGGGGTGGGGGGTCCAACAAGGAGGCCTAGACCATCAGATTGTCTGGATCGGAACACCAGATGAGATCCCGTCATGTTGCCTTGGTTTGCTTTAGCCGTTGAACGTGGAGCAGCTGAGATGTCTCTGGTAAACTTGCCCCGAATCAGGGCTCTCCTACTTGGACGGTGTCTTTAGCCCTGGAAGGGGAATGGTTGTATCCTTCCAGGCCGTCTTGAATGATGTAGCATCACACGGTCAGGCTAAGGAGTAAACTTTATTCAGATACACTGCAGATCTCAGTCAACCTCCTCCCCATGTCTTTTCCTTTCCTCCACGTTCTCTCTCCCGAAGGTTCCAAACCCCTTACACATTTCAGCACAACATCGATTTTCCCACAACAACCAGCATAAGAACTAGTTACAAAAACTAAGTACAGAAAGAACCACATCCAACACGTAGTGAGACATTGCGCGATTGACCTGTTGAACCCCCTCTGCCTGCTATGTCTCACCAGTCGTCCTCACAGCCGGCACTGCCTGTGTCGCACCTGATCTTGACTGGATTCCACTCTACATCTGCTCCGGACAATTTACTACTTATTCTTCTGCTGCCACAGCTGATCTTGCACCCTGGTCTGCATTCCTGGACATTTTCTCTGCTGATCAATCTGTGTTCTTGCGCATTTTTCTTTTCTGCGGATCAATCTATCACACCTTACTGCTTCTTCCCATTTTTTCCTCCACTGTTTTTACTGCTCCCATTGGCCTTTCCATATCTCTGCCACCTATCTTTATTTACTGCCCTACTTGCTACCCCTGCTTTTTTTTTTTCACTGCCTACCTCCTAACATTGTTTGAACTTTCGCAGCCTGTGGAGCCTGCCTGTTCAATTTAGATTTTGCTTGGCCTAGTACGATTGCGTTTTGTTGCCCTGTTTTGCCTCTTCATCCTGTTTGACACTCCCCCTTCATCCCCTTTCCCTGCAGTTCATGTCATAGCACTTGCATTCTGAATTGCCTTATGTCCTAGTAAGACAATTTTGTGTTGTTTGTTTTGTTATGTCGTCTTACCTATTTTCCACTACTCTTAATCGCCCTGCCCCCACTCTCTCCCCTGCATCTCATAGCACCTGCACTTTCTGAATTGCCGTCAGGCCTAGTAAAACAGTTTTTTCGTTGTTCTGTGTCTTTGCCATTTTCAACCTCTTCCCTTCATTACGTTAATAGCTCATGCTCATTCTGGATGTCTCAAGGACTAGTAAGACTGTGTTCTGTTCTATATGCCTCCCCTTGCCTTAATGCACCTTGACAAACTTGTTCAGGTCCATTACAAATAACCAATAAATGTCACGGTTTCAAAATAGTTTCATTTTACCAGAGAGACAATTCTCCTCCCACTACCCCTGGGTACACTTCTCCCCTCCACGTCTCCCTTACTCCACCCTGACCTCTCGGGTTGAGATGTGAAATCCCTCTTCCTGCTCTCCATTTCTTTCTTTCTCTTTCCCTTGGTCTTCCACTGACCTTCCTTGAGATCACACTTCCCTTCCCTCTAGGAAAGCTCCACTTCTTACTGCACAGGTTAGATCTGGTCCCAGGAATTTCTCTGACACTTGAACTAATTCTAGGGTTGCATACCATTACCCAATCATATACCTTCTGCTCCTTTATGGTCCCACGCAAACTCTTCCTTGTAACACCTTTGCGCAGCCTCCACCACCTCATTATCTCTTCCCTATTCACATTGAGTTTGCCAAACCCAAACACGCCGGACATAAGCTGGTACCTGGAATCCTTCCCTACAAGGAGGCAAAGGTTGATACTCTTGTTATTGAGTGTGTCATGGTATAATAACTAACATTTGCATTTATACAAATATTGCGTAAGTGCAGATGTTTTTTCTTACTACTTTGTGTTTCAAGCAATTTATCAGTAGTATATTCAAATTTGAGCCAATATGCTTCGTAAACCCCGTTTGTCTAGGGTCGAATTGTCCATTACTTCCTGCCCAGTTGAACAATTTCTTCTGCAGCAAAGCAGCCAAGATTTTGCCTATAGGATCGAGCAGTGCTATCAGACGGAAATTTGCAGAGGTATTCTTGCAACCTTGTTTATGAATTGGTATAATTGTTGCCGTTTTCCACGTATTCGGGATTTTGGCACATTTTCTAATGGTCTCAAATAGTAGTAGACATATGCAAGCCCATTGTTCCGGGTGTTTAACGGTTGCGTTACTAAGGCCATCTTGAATTATTTAGATGTTCAATATGGTACTGAATTTCATCGTGGTCCCAACGTACATCCCACTCTACAGTGGGTATTCCATCCTCTACTTTCGTTGTGTCATTAGTTATACTATATACGTTTTCGAAATGCGTCTCCCATTCCTCTTCTGATACGCCGGATATGAATCATCGTTTGGTCTTCTTTGTCGTTAACGCCCACATGTCTCTGGTGTTTCTTTGATTTAGATCCCTCATCTTCTCTGCGTCGTTTTGTGTCATTTGGGCATGTTAGGTTCTAATCCAGTTCTTATATTGTGCTTTAATACTTTGTATCTCAGTTGTTCGTTGGTCTGAAGTTAAAAACCTTGTTTCTTTGATTTATTTTTGACAATTTTTTTCATTTGAACAATTTGTAGATTATATTCATCAGTATGTTTTCTCTTCTGATTCTGTGGGCCTCGGTTTCTTTTACATGGTATAAGGAGCCCCACGTATTCCAATTCATCCTCTTCTCGTAGTTTTGGGTCTTCAAAGAGCGTTGTTAGCGTGTCCATTTGTTGGGTATTTATTCGCAGTCTAGTGCCATACTGATTTAGTATAAAAGGTGGTAATGGTCGTGCTCGAGTATGTTGAGGTCTACGTTCCCATTTCATCAGAAGTTTGAAGTGGTCGCTGTGTTCTGTTGGAATTCTTTCTAGAGACTGAACTTTTGATGCCATATGTTCAGGTGTGTAAATGTAATCCAGTAATGTAGTTGATTTCATCCCGACGCTGGTTGGTCTAATTTCAGTGTCTTTTTCCATTAGTTTGTTAACCATTATGATGTCTCGCTTTGCCATTTTTTTTTCTCAAACCTGTGCTTTCTGATGTTGTTTCCCCATAAGTGATTCTTGATCCATCATGATACTTGATTTACCAGTTTGACGAATATCTCCATTGATATTTCAGTCAAGCATTGGAGTTTGTTCGGGCGTTCCTCGTAGGGCCTAGGTGGGTTCTGTAGTCTGTTCGCATTGTCTGTTTTGTATGGTCTGTTGACTCATTGCTTTGTTTCTTCGATGGTATTGGCATGTTGTTGCAGTCAGGTGGATTTTATAATTTCATTTATGATTTTAAAGAGTTATTTTTGGGTTTATGGTGCTTTGAAGATTCGGTTGCCGTATTTCCTTTTTGTATTTGTTTTGTATGAGCGGATTTGTTGAAAAAGAATTTTTTCCACTGTTTTTGAACCTCCATTCTATTGAGCTTTCATTTTTTTCTTTTCATGGCGCCGAGTAGTGGGGTGAACCATTTAAATTGTTGCAATTGTGTGAAGCAGTGAAAGGTTTGTCTTTGACGATTTCTTGTTGTGATCCAGTTGTGGAGTAGAGCTGTTTTTTTCTCCAGGTCAGATTCTACAATTGTTGTTGCTTGCGATTCGCCCAATTCCAGAAGTTCAGTTAGGTTGGAATTTTTGATGGTTCTCCAATTTCTTTTCATGGTTATCAGTAGCTTGTCTTGCTCGTTTATTGGAGTGGTCAGTGTGATTATGAAGGGAATAATTAGGTGGTCACTCCAGAGTATGTGAATTGGTGGTGCCGTGGTATTGATTTTTTGTTGCCAAAGATTGTGTCAAGTGTATGACCTGCAGCTTGGGTTCCTCCTTTGACTAGTTGGTGTAGATTGATTGCTGCTAGTTGGCTGGCTAGAAATGTTTGTGTGGTTGTGGTTTCTTCCTTTAACCAGATGTTGAAATCTCCAGGGACGATCAGATGATTGTGCTCGATGGCTAGGTTGGCGATTGCTTCCGTGAAGGTGTCTACGAAGGTTCTGGGGTTTACCGATGGGCGTAGGATTAAGGATTTGGATTTAAATCGACGTTTAATAGGTCTTCCAGTTTGATAGCCATTTGTTCTTTGAGGATGATCGCCAGTCCACCACCTCTTTTGGTTTTCCTGTTTGATTGGACGCATTTGAAGTTATCACATTTCGGTGGTATGTTGAGGGTGATCTTTTAGTTGTCATCTAGCCATGTTTCAGTTACAAGTAGCATGTCGATACCTCCGTCACATAGGAGGTCGTACATTTCGGTGGTATGTTTGGACATTGACGTTGCGTTGATCAGATTGCAAAGGATCTTTTTGGTGTGGTATTGTTTATTTGTTGTGCCTTGTTTTTGGTTGTTCAATTGTGGAGCTTCCCTACTGATGCCGATTGGCTGAAGAACAGCAAAGGCTGCTTCTTCATTGAATCTGTCTGTTAGATTAGTGGTTGGGTTGTTGACTACTAGAGCTTCCTCGTCGAGTATGTCATGTTGTGTTGTGTTGTGGGTATCGATGGTGCCCTTCTGTTCTCG
This sequence comes from Ambystoma mexicanum, assembly GCF_040938575.1. NCBI lineage: Eukaryota > Metazoa > Chordata > Amphibia > Caudata > Ambystomatidae > Ambystoma > Ambystoma mexicanum. Next base: position 386,533,278 of record NC_090925.1, read on the forward strand.
TAATGTATGGGGTCAGGGGGGTTTATATCTTCCCAATCTCTTCTTGGGTATTCCTGTCTTTTTTCCGGTTGTTTGGGGGGATTCTAGAATGGTCTCGAGATGTTAGTGAGTTGAAGTATCTAGGCCTTGTGGTTGTCACGAGATACTGTGTACGATAAGGATTTGTCTTGCGATGTTTGTTCTGTTGATAGTGGTATTTAGTGGGGTGTGTTCTACAGTCAAGATCGCTTCTACTGGGGGAAACTGAATTTGTGTATCCGTATTAGTTGTTCCATGTTCCTGCTCTCTTGGTCGGCGTCCAATTCTGCGTCGGGGCATTTTTGGTCCTGAGTGGCGAGAATTGGTCTCGGTGTAGAATTTACAGGCCAAATGCCTGCCTGTCGTGTCTTCTGCTAGTGTAGTATTGATGTTTTCCTCTTGTGATGCGATGATGCCTGGGAGATATTGAATGCAGTCTGTCCGTTCGGTTGGTTAAGGTATTCCTTTCCTATAGGAGCACTGTCCACGGGAATGGGCCGGGGGGGTGGGGGGGATTAGGAGTGGGTGTGTGGGCTACAGGGAGGGTTAGCAGGGTAGGTGGTTGAAGGTTATTACTGGCTTTGGAGGCCGCTAGGTATTCTTGGTTGTTGGGCTGCCTAGGACTCAATTAAGGTAGGTATCGATAGAGTGCCCAGAGGTTTGCAATGACAAGACAGAGGAAGGCTAGGTTCCACTGTTATAAAAGAGATGTTCTTTGATTAAGAATCTCTGAATTTGGGGAGGGATCTAGGTTTGGCGTGGTTCAGCAAACGGTAAGCGCCTCGCTTCCTGAAATCTAGTAGACAGGGGGGGAGGCCCTGGCTTCCTATAGCGACAGAGGCAGTAGAGTACCAAGATGTGGCACACTTGGAATGGGAGGGAGGCTAATGTTTCATATATGGGCAGACTAATCTGGGCCACGCAGGCTGGTAATCACATTATCACAGTGTGGTACTTTCTAGATGTGATTCAAGTCAATGTGAACACATTCTCTAGGGTGTGATGCAAGCTAGCAATCACAGTACTATCACGGTGTAGGTTATTTTGCTAAGGGGTAGGGCTTTTAGGGTAGAGCGACTGCTCTACTCCCCACCCTGGCCACTACTACCTTCATGTAGCTGCTGGATGATGGCTGCCCACTGGCTTCCCCTGCTGACACCTGCAGACACAGTTTGGAGCTGCCAATATAGGAGCCGCCCTTTGCCTTGGGGCCCTTAGCTGCAGGGGCTGCCCTCGGAGGGATGGTTAAATGCAGGAGTTACCCAATCAGGGAATGGGGCGGGTCAAGGGCATGCGAGAGGCGATGGCAGCGAGGGCGTCATGATTCCTGCCCCTCATATCCCCAGCCCTCCAAGATGTCAGGCTGGAGCCAGGCCACGATCACCTACATGGCCCTCAAGGGCCTCTCCATCCCTCCAAAGACCCACTTGGAGTCAGACTTGGCGCTTGTGGCACCAGACTCACTCACTCCCATAGGATAACATTGGGGATTGGACTTGTAGTGCATTGATGGGGACAAGATGGAAGCCCCCACATATTTCGGTTCCCAGAACTGCATGTGCAGTCTAGGCTTTTGGGTGTGTTTCAGCCCAGAGACACCTGGGATGCCCAGAGACTATTTAAGCCACGCCCAAGCTGAGAAACATGCTTTGTGTTTTCTGCACCTGCAGCGTGACACTCACCGCGTTCGGATCGGTCTCCAGTAGGCCTGCAGCTTTCTTCTGCGCTCAGCTCCTGCAAGAACACCACCACCGTTGTGAACAGCCTTACCTTGCGGCGCTTCTGCCTATCATTCATCGCTTCTTCTGTTCTGCAGGCATCTTCGGCGGTGTCATTCCCATCCAAGCACGCCGCTTCCTAAGGAAAAGGGAAAAGAACAGAAAAAAGGCATTAGTAAGCATTCAGCAAATCTTCGCTTATTTTTAAAGACTGTACGAGCTTCAAACGCTTACCTGAATCCCAGCCGCACTGGGGGAACTCTCTCTGGAACTTCTCCTCCATCTGCAAGAGGGAAAAGACACTCCAGGTTAGCGTGGAAACATCTAGAGGCACCGCATACCGCGCTTAGTAACCGCATTTCTTCTTCATAACCGGCATCCACGCTGAAAACGTTGCAGCACCTAAGACACAGAAAAAGAACTCAGTTCAATACAAATACGAAAGGGTCGCATCATGCATTGCCCTCTCACTCGTCTTCAGCGCTACTCATCTCAGCAGCACGTCACCATCCCCGGACGCCGGCCATCATCTAAGGAAGGAAAGGAACGAAGTTAGAGAACTGTTCAAAAGACTCATACTTACCTGTCGGACTCTTTCCAGTGAAGTGACTAGGCAGCAACGAGCCTGCATCAATCAACGCGCCCCTGCGCTGAAAGCAGGACGGAGAGCACACTTTCCAAGAAAACAAGGCCCAGTCTCCAGTCGAGTAGACTCCAGGGAAGGGTTCGAGGTCGTAAGAGGTCAGAACAGGCTGATTGACATCCCCGTGGATACCAGGTGAGCGTTAGAGAACTAGGCTCTCGTCGTGTTGTGTGCAGAGAATGCACAGCCCAATCATGCTTGGGTGGGAGGGTTGGGTGGTGGGCGGAAGGTTCAGAGAGTGGGTTGAGGGTTTGGATGGGAGGGTGCCGAGCGCGCCTGGTAATTCACTTATTTAAAAGCCCAAATGGCTTTGCACAATGGTCTTTCCCACGAGCTGGTGTCTGCAAGAAATGCTTGTTGGACATGCTGCGAGGGCTAGGCTCTCGTGTTGTATGCAGAGAATGCACAGTTCAATCAGAGGGAGGGCTGGGAGGCGGGCAAGAGTTTCAGAAAGTGGGTCAAGGGTTTGGATGGGAAGGTGCCGAGCACGCCTGGTAATTTACGTATTTAAAATCCTAAATGTATCGCAATAGGTAGTCCGAGACGCTGCTTTGCACAATGGCCTTCTCTACGAGCTGGTGCCGGCAAGAAATGCTCTTGGGACACGCTGGAAGGGCTAGGCTCTGGTGTTGTGTGCATAGAATGCATGGACCAATCACAGGGGATGGGAGGTGGGCGGGAGGTTCAGGAAGTGGGTCGAGGGTTTGGATGGGAAGGTGCCAAGCACACCTGGTAATTAAAGCCCAAATGGATTGCAAAAGGCAGCGTGAGACACCATTTTGCACAATGGCCTTATCTACGAGCTGGTGCCTGCAAGAAATGCTCGTGGGACATATATATGGGACTATATGTTTTAACCAGGAAATGGCCCATCTGGTTTAACATTAATTGAATTGTTGAGTTAATATTAAGCTCTATCAGCAGTCTGAGCCGCACCGATATTATTGAACTGTTTATTCTGAGTAATGGGTCATTTAAAAACACAGAAGGACATATTTAGTTTTGAGAATCAGATTTTCAAAGATCCCGTTTTTGTTTAGTATAGTCATTTATATCTTATTATAAACGTAAGGAAGCTGGAACGCTTATGAAAAATATCTTGTATGTTATGTTTGCATTCACAATACAATTAAGGCAGGGTGATTTCCCTTCAGTAAATACGCTGCCTATTAGGGAGAATTCTCAAGAATGCGCTCATTTCCCTTACCTTTTGAGACTCCCAGCAACTTTGCTGGATTTCTAGGATTTGATTTTTTACCTGGGAAGAGTGTGAGCCTTTTTTCCCCACTCTTCCATGTATTTTGATGTGCGTTTTACTTTTGTGTTCTTTGGATATGGAGTTTTAAAACAACTCCATAGGCATAATCATTTTCTGTGTGTCACACAGCACCTTCAGTGCAGTGGCACAGGGGTGTCTTTCAGACTCCCCAAGGTTTAAATACCTTCTCTGGGACCGACTACTGTCTCCCAGAGCATGTAAAGTTAAAATGACTTTACAAGTCTTTTTAAATTTACAGACCCAGCACACACTATCTTCCTATAGAGTGCTGGAGGGGTTGCCTAGCTTCCCCTGAGTCTCAACACTCATGTAACAGTCAAATGTTACCCTTTCCCACTTAAAATGGCCGGTGGCAGTGGTTTTAAACAAACTACCATGATTTTACCCGACCAAGAACACCGGTAGCTAAAAATCAGGTCAGCCATGTTTTCCAATATAGCGCCCAAGACCCATCTGTAAAAACAGACTCTGGTCAACTTTTTTCGCCATTTCTTTTTGGAAAGGTCCTTCTTGGGTTTGTTTCTGCGCACCAAATCAGGTTTGGTCTCCGTTTGTAGGCGGGCTTCAGTGCTGAAACCCTCCTCTGGTGCCAGAGTGTCTGGGGTGGACAGGATGTGAGGGAGGTGCCCGAAACTCCCTGTGCTTAATCTCCTAGGAGACCTAAATGCACTTTTCTGGCGCGATTGCCCGGCTGCCTGTCCGGCAAGGACAGCCATCCTGCTGTGTGAGTGACAGCCAGGCTGGAATGAATGGGGGAAAACTGTTAAAAAACAGGTCTATGGGACTTGGAAAGCAGAGACCACCACTGGAACGAAAGAACCGAAGACGAGCTGAAGGAAGACGGCTGCTGCAACTCCTGGTCCACCGGTGAAGCCCTGCTGCAGGTCCGAATTGCCTGAAACTCCATCGACAGAGAAGCCCTGCAAGGTTAACTTCTTCCCTTAAGTTTGATGGAAACAACAAACTCATAGGCCACCTGGACACCGTCTCCAACCTGGTCGAATTTTCTTCGGCGTGCTGTTGAAAACCGGATAGCCAGGGGGAAGGAAACCAGTTTGTGGACTTTAAGGCACTCAGACCTTAAACTGACGTTTTGCCAAGCTTGTGGCCTCTTCCCTGGGCAGTGCAGGAACCTCCCGACGTTGTCCTTGTCCCCATGACTGAATCTCAAGAACATGGAGATCTGCAGGAACAACTGCCTCAGCTACAGCTTTTCATCACTTACAAGGTACTTTACAAGGTACTGTGCAGGTGCGGTGCAGAACTCAGTTCGGCCGCAGTGAAAGTTTGTGAAATTTTCCCGACTTTGAAGGCATGTCCTTCCCTAAACCAACATCCAACTTTTCGTCTGACCAAATTCTTCTAAGATCTGTGGCACAGACTTACCCGTTTACTACCTGAACGGTGCTATCCTATACAAGACTCTGAACCATTGACTTTGGCCCAGGCCTATTGAATTGAAGGTTGTGAACTGAAACCCTTTGCCCTGCCTATGAAAGTATTTGTGCTGTTGATTCTTATAACCTTGTCTTTTTACCCCTTTTTAAAGTAACTGAAGTGCCATTTTGCTCCCACTTCAGGGGAGCTGAACTTGTTCAGAAACTAATTGGTTGTATATTGTAGTGTATTAGAGTGTGATATTGGGCTGCTTTTGCTAGTGGAATGTTTTCCAAATGACTGTGTAAATTAATGTATAGTCTTTTACCAAGAAACCTTGAGTAAGTGTTTGTTTGAATCACGGTATTTGCTAGCCCTTTGTGTAACCTATTGTACTGCTCACTTTACTGTTGAGATAAGTCTGGCTGCTCAGCCACTTCTACCATATAAATGTGTAGTACAGGCTTGTACCAAAGGTGAAATGGTACTGACACTTGTAGTCTTAATTGTGTGTAGTGTTCCCAAAGGGTACTGCATATGATTCTGCCTAGCACTGCCAGTCTCCAGATTTACAGTTTTAACGTAAACTGAATATTCCGATTAAAAATAGCAGGTTTCTTGTCCCAGATTGTGGGGTGGTAGTGCCGTGGTATAGGGTATGGGAGAAATTCCCATTTCTCCATAAAGGAATTGAACATTAGGAACATCAAGTATATTTTATAGATAGAAGTCATTACGTTGTACGAAGACCAAGGAAGAGAAGGGCTAGATGTTAGGGATCTCACATGGGCAAGGAGTTGAAGTTGCAAACTGCAAGCCGAACCGGGCAGGTGTGATCATGGATCCATTGGTGTGCGGTCCCAAGATTCTTACTACAATATTTTGCTTAAATGATCCATATTGTAATACTGACATTTAGTATTCCCTGGAGACTCTGCACACCATTTTTCCCCATTTTATAGAACAGGAAGACTTTATATACAAGTGAGGTTTCCAATTAATGACAAGCACCAACATCCGTAATAGGATGTGCAAGTCACTGTTGCAAGTGAATCAATTAAAGCAAAACATGGCAACGGTGAAATACAACTGCAGTAAGCAGACAGCTCAATCCCTAGGTCAAGAAGCTTAATTGAACCCCACTCTCACATTTGCGTTTAAATCTCAATGCCAGTAAGAAGGGTGACTTGTTGCTTTACAGCATTCCTCAACTCTACCATGAGCGAACAGAGAAATCTTCGCTAGTGAGTAAGTTTAATCTATAGACCAGCATGTTTTCTCCCAGTACAGGACAGGTTGTAGCCAATCCCACACTATCGCAAGTCTTGGCACGGTATGAGATAGAACAAAAATCCTTCCTACAGCAGCAAAGACAATCTTTTGTTGCGTTACTGGGATGTATGTAACAGTGCTGCCATCTGCATGGTTTCCTGGTTGCCTGGTGTATCTGAAAGAGCTTGGAGGGGGGTTCAGTGTTGTGTGGGAAGAGGGGAATTCGGTAAAGAAGAGTCTTCATAGAGAAAGCAAAAGCCACATCAGATAAAAGAAGACATCCTCCCAGAAAATATCCTCAAGACTTTCCCTGCACAAGCTCTCCTTCCCTACCTGTAGATCATCAACAGCTCCCTAACTCAATGCTTCTTCCCATTGACACTAAACACAAGCCAAATCCTCCCTCTACTAAAGAAACCCGCTCTGGATCCCGACAACCTAGGTTACCATCAACCCATCTTCGCTTCCTAGGTAAGATCGAGAAAGCGGTAGCGGCATAAATGCAACAACACATCAAAACCAACAATCTCCTCCAAACCTACCAATCCGTGTTCAGACCCAGTTGAAGCATGGAGACAGCAACCATACAGGTGGTCGACAGCGCCCTCAAAGACAGACTACAGCCACCCCTGCCTCGATTCTACTCACCTTCTCAGCCGCTATCGACACAGTAGACCACCAGGCGCTTACAGACACCCTACATCGGTGCATGAGGATCAGCGACCTTGTCCTACGCTTTTTCAAGTCCTACCTCGCAAACCACCAGCAGTTTGTTCAGAAGGACTCCTCTAGATTGCCAATGCTGCCTGTCACCTGTGGAATCCCGCAGGGTTTCATCCTCTCTCCAGTATCTTCAATGTATACATGGAGCTATTGGGAGCCCTCCTGCCCACATATCCACCAATACGCCGACAGAGCTATACCTCAAGATCGACTCCATCAACGACATCCATAGGCTCAAAACCTGCCTCTTTGTGATCCAGTCTTGGATGTCCAGTGCATACTTAAATGTAATGTTCCCCCTCCCCCACAACCAAAGACAGAATTACTACTCATCAACACAGCCGAACACCCAATCTATAGAGATACAATACCTGGCTATCAACCATTAAATCTGAGGGCTTCACACATAAGCTCCCCTCCTGGGCCAAGTCCCTTGGGTTCCACATCGACAAAACACCTCTCTTTCAAGACACACAGCTATGAAAACTCAGCCTGGTATCAGCTCTTCTTATGCAAAGTCAAGCCCTTCCTCCCTGCAGACAGATGGAGATCCACTGTTCAGGCACTGGTTCTTTCCCACATTGATGGGGGGAGGGGGGCAATACACTCCTTGAAGGCTTCCTGTCCTCTTGTGCCCCAGAGAAACACCCTACAGGCATCACCCCAGCCCTCAACGACCTTCATTGGCTCTCACTGCACGCACAAATCACCTTAAAGTCTTGCTGCATCATCTATAAGGCAGTCGCCCTCAAATCACCCAGCTACCTTGCAGAGAAACTCATCTCCGGCGGACAGAGCACCACCAGAAGCCAGGACACGTGCAGTCTTGAAATCTGCCGCTGCAAAAAAGTAAAGGATCAGAAAACAATCCTTCTCTGCCTACACTCCAAGAGATTGGAACCTCCTCCCCGTCCACATCAGACTCAGCCCAAACGCTACTACAATCCAGAAAAGAACTCGAGACCCACCTCTTAAAAGGAGTCTTTCCTCCTCAACACCTAGGCCCTCACGTCACCCCTCGCGCCACCCAACATGCTAGCCGCCGCCCGCCACTCTCCTCCCTGCCACCCGGTACAGCTGTACCTCTCTGAGCGCCCCTCTGAAAAGCACCGAGCTATGCATCTATAATGCTACGTACCTCAGTAAAGCGCTGTTGCTTCTAGAAGCTAGGTCCAAGCTCAATAAATACCATTATAAAAAATGGTATTCATTTTTCCAGTCCACCTCCTCAGCCTCATCATCCAAGGGAAAGAAGGCATGACTCGCCCCTTCGGCTCCACATGTCTCCGGTGGGAGGTAGGCTTGCTCTCCATGCACAATTCTGGCACCAGAATTTCGCGGACCCCTGGATCCTCTCCGTAGCATCCATGGGGTACCGCCTTCCTATCCCAGCCTCTCCTCCCATCTACCCTACCCTCACCTCCCCTGCCCCCCCCCCGCCTCCCACAGGTTGGGACAGCAACTCTTTTGGCGTAGAGCCGGTCGCTCGTAGAGACCCATGCAGTGGAGGAAGTTCCAGCCTCAGAGCAAGGCTTTGGCTTCTACTCCAGGATTTTCGCCATTCAGAAGAAGAAACAGGAGGGCCTGAGAGTTGTGGACCTTTCCACCCTCAACCTCTCCTTACCCCTGCAAAAATTCAAGATGGTTACGCCAGCTTTTATAGCGGAGACATTGGACAAAGGAGACTGGATGTGCTCCCTGGACCTGAACGGACCTGAACGAAGTTTACCTACACGTAGCAATTTGGCAGCCCCATCGTACTTTCCTACGGTTCAGAATCATGGGCTACCATTTCCAATATAAAGTCCTTTTGTTTGGCCTCAACTCGGCCCACAGGGTCTTTACCAGGCTCATGAACGCTGTAGCAGCCCTCCTCAGAGCGCAGGGCCTCCACATCTACCCATACCTCGACAAGTGGCTCGTCAGGGCTACATCTCCGGAAGCGGTTTACCACTCGTCCCATGCCCTAATGAACACACTGCACGACCTGGGCTTCTCGCTCAACCTAAAGAAGTCACAGCTGCTCCCTACGCAGATAATGACATTCCTGGGACTCATTTGGGATACATGCTCCGAGAGGGTTTTCCCATCAGAAGACAAGATTTCGGCCATCAAGAGGGCCACCGGCCACTTCCTCGGCAGAGAGGTGACCTCGGCAAGGTGGTACCGACATCTCCTGGGTCTACTAGCGGCGGTCCTGCTAGCCGTGCCGCACACGAGACTAAAGACAAGAAGGATTCAGATGCACTTTGCGGCCTCATGGAATCAGGAGCAGGGCTCGCAATCCGAGACGATCAACATTCCTCCATCTCTCCAACCGGAACCAACTTGGTGGTCCATGGACTGCAACCTACAGACAGGCAAGCCCTTTCAGCCGCCCTCTCCGCAGGCCACCATCACCACAGACTCCTCGCTCAAGGGCTGGGGAGCCACCCTGGACGATCTTTCGGTCCATGGCACCTGGACTCGACAGGAGCAGGAATACCATATCAATTGGTTGGAGCCGAACTCCATCTGGATAGCGCTCAGAGCATTTCTACCACTTCTCGGGGGCAAGGTTGTCCTCATCCAGACAGACCACTCAACCAGCATGTACTACGTCAACAAGCAGGGAGGCACCAGATCCCATCCTCTGCAGACTGGCGATCAGCATGTGGGAATGGGCCTTGGAAAACTAAATTTACCTCTCGGCAGTCCACCCCCTGGGGGAATCCAACCTGGAGGCAGACAGGCTGAGCAGGCTAGGAGCGGACAATTACGAGTGGCAGCTAAACAACCTCGTTATTCAGGAGATGTTCAACATGAGGTGTCACCCCCAAGTGGATCTCTTTGCCACATGGCACAAAAAGTGTCCCCAGTTCGCTTCCTGGCAGGTTCAGGGCCCCAACTCTCTGGGCGACGCATTTTACCTCCAGTGGACCGGCATGAAAGCCCACGCCTTTCTGACTACACCCCTGATCCACAGGGTAATTTGCAAGATCAAGGAGTCTCACCGACTCCTCATTCTGATAGCTCCATGGTCGCCTACCACGTCATGGTTTTTGGAACTACTCAGCCTCTTGGAGGTGCCCCCCATACACCTTCCGACGGGCCCAGCACATCTTTTGGCACAGAAAGGGGGCTGAATCATCCACACTGCTCCAGGGAAACTAGCCCTCACAGTGGTACCGGAGCAGATAACGCTGCGGCACCTTAGCCTATCAAAGGCCAATCTGGAGATCATAAAGGGTGCCAGGAGCAAAGGCCACCAAGGCCTAGTACAAAAGAAAATGGACCAGATTCTGACACTGGGCAGACTCCAAGGCCTGCAGTTTGGACGACGTGCTCTCCTTTTCGGCACACCTCGCTCATTCAGGCGTACATGTGGACACCACCTGCACATACCCGGCAGCCATTGGGGCTTACAGGAATTCGGAGGAAGGCATCTTTCCTCCTCTAATCCTGTAGTCAAGAAACATCCGACTGGTCTTGCGAGGTTCTACCCGCCCGCCAGGAGACCGTACCCTGTGTGGGACCTTAACAGTCTTGGGTGCCCTGGCGCACAAAGCATTTGAGCCAATGGCGTCCGTGGACGTTAGGCTGGTCACCATCAAGACGGCCTTCCTAGTCTTACCTCGGCTTGCAGAGTCGGCAAGAGCCAGGCACTGGTCGCCTCTGAACCATATACCACCTTTCACAAGGACAAGGTAGTCATGCGGAAGCATCCGGCATTTCTGCCCAAGGTTACATCTGCATTTCACTTCAACGAAGAAATGGTCCTTCCTACATTCTTTCCCGATCCCAAGAATGAAGCACAGGGTGCGCTGCACTGCCTGGATGTCAGGCATGCCCAAGAATTCTACTTGGACAGGACCAAGGGCTTCTGCAAATCGGACGCTCTGTCACTTTCAGTGGCTCGAGGCCAGGCTATCAGGACTCTAAGGCCTCCATATCACACTGGCTGGTCTGCGCCATCAATGAAGCGTACGAGGGCCAGCACAAGCCGCTCCCGGCCATCATGCATGCCCACGCAGTCAGGGCCAAGGCAATGGCCATCACATTCCAGCACCATGTCCCCCAACAAGTCATAAGCGGGGCGGCCACTTGGGCCTCTCCCTCGGCTTTCTGCAAGCATTACTGTTTGGATGCCGGCTCCAGATCTGAAGCAGCTTTCGGACAGGCGGTTCTCAGGAACCTATTTGCTTAAGGAGGGTCTCCTCTCCAACCTGGGGCTACAATCAGTTGTAATCGCCCATACAGTATGGAGGGAAGGGGACGGGACGTAAAAGTAATTTTAAGTTACTCACCGTAGTGACTAACATACTCTTAGTCCATAGTCCCCTTTCCTCCATACGTCCCACCAACCTCCCCCCTAATTGTACTGGTGTCATTAGGCAATGTTATACCTATTGTCGACGTGTCAATGGAGACTGAGGTGTGGGGCCGGAGGACGGAGTTAGGGCAGCGCATGCTACCTGGGCCGCACGCCTCTAAATTTCAAGGGGAAGAAGGTTTTTTTCTGGTGAAAAAGGTTCTGTCTCCCGTCCTTTGGAACGGACGCCCATACAGTATGGAGGAAAGGGGACTATGGACTAAGAGTACGTTAGTCACTACGGTGAGTAACTTATAATTTCCCTCCTCTTACACTGGGGTTATAACTGCAGCAATATTACCCAACGGGGGACAGGTTGGGAGACGGAAGTCAGTCACGGCCTTCTGCCAAACCGAAGCGCGCGTACAGTAGTGCAGGCTTGGAAGAGCCGTTACTGACGGGGTCGGCCAACCCAATTGGGCAATCTCGCCATTGGCACCAATGATAGAGCAAAGCAGGTGCTAAAGGCCTGTTATGATGGGTTGAGAAAGAAAACCTAGTTCCTCCTGTGACTCAGTTTTCCTCATAGTGGGTATGTTTTCTTTGTAGATTCCAGTGAAATATTAAAAACACAAACTGTCTCACTAAGAACGTTGTGCGGTGTTGTGGAACTTCCCCAGTGGAAGCAAAGATGGAAACATTATTTTAATTTAAGGCAGGCTTTATCACCAGCATTGCTGTATCGCAGGCGCAGAAGACACTGCAGGCGGTGGCAGGGAAAATGGGATGAGGGGCGCTGGCCAAGTAGCAATGCGGGGGGCATGGAATGCAGTCTTGAACCTGCATCATCACAATGGCCAGCATCCCCCACCCAGGCCAATTATGTATAGCCCGAAGGCTGAACAGTTACCAGCGCCTGAGTCCTAGTCACAAAGGCCAGAATAACAGGTGCCCCAAACGCAATGGGTCTGCAGACAGCTTTAATATTAAGGTTGGAAGCAGCCCACATCACTGGATCTCCAACACAGGATACCACAAAACAAGGCGGTGCATTGCCTAGTGGTGGGAATGTACTTACAGGCCACATGCTGCAGCCTTTTTAAGTTAAGCAAGTTTACTTCCATTTACCTCCATGGTTTCTAACCTTCAGTATCCCTCTGCCTTTCGCCTGGTATTTTATAAATAAAGACAGATTTAAAAACAAGCACTGGTAAGGACATAAGTTTTTGCGTTTGCCATTTACTGCATTTTGCATTGGTAAGTAGGAAGAGGCAGTGTGAGGGTGCAAGAAAGGATGCAACGTTGAGAGGATGAAAACAGCATGGGAGGGAATAGTACCAGAAAAGGACGATGCAAGAGTGTGTGTGTGTGGGTGACACCTGGAGGGAAGCGGTTGAAAGTGAGAAAATGTGATCTCGATATAAGAAATTTGTAACGTGCCTGTACACAAGTGTTTCTATGCCTTGGGAAATGGGGAACAAACAGACGAGATATGTACCGTGTTATGATGTTTTCTTTAATGCAATGTCTGCAAGGTATTGTGATATATAAAATAAAAAATATTGTTTAAAAAATAAGTGTTTCTAGGCCCGACAAGACCAGGGTGAGGGCAGGGGGGACAGAGGGAGGACAAAACAACTATCTAAGCCTTGCGTCATTCAGATCGCCAAGTACGGGGAAGTGGAGAGTGGGGAGGTGGGGGGGTGGGGGGTGCAGGTGGTCAAAAAGTGCCACCAACGGGTGGCTCAGTGCAGGTAAATACGAAAGTGCAGCCGAGTGGCTAACAAGTGCAGAGAGAAGGGACTGTAGGGTTACAGATACAGACCACAGTGCTGGGGGTCAAGAGGCAGCGCAGAGTGCAACTGGACATGCAGGGACCTGGGCCCAAGTTCAAAGGGTGGCCAAGCGTGGAGCAGAAGGGTCATCAGCAGGGGAGAGTAAGAGAGAAAGCAGAAGCTAATAGCTATGTCTTCAGTTGCTACCGGAGGTCGTGCTGCTCAAGTTTGAGAAAGGCAGTGAGGCTGTTCCAGAGGGATGACGCAGCCGAAGATAGAGATCTGCCCCCAACTCTCTGCTTGGTAAAGAGACTGACCCTCAGAGTTGGAGGTGTATGAGCGGAGAGCTCAAGTAGGGAGATGTTTAGAAAGAGTTGGAGGTAGTGCGGTCCCAGGCCCCAGAAAGCCTGTGGATGATGCAGAGGGTCTTGAACTTGAACCTTGCCGCCACTGGGAGCCAATGAAGAGATTGCAGAGCTAGAGATACGATCCCTGTGCTTGAGGCCAAGGACAAGTCTCAGAGTCCTGTTCTGGATAAGTTGTAGAGGACGAAGGGTAGAGGCAGGAAGCTTTAGAAAGAGGCTGTAGCAATAGTTCAGCCAAGAGACGACCACAGCTCTGGAGACAGTGAGCTTCTGGGGCAAAGTGAGGAAAGGAAGAATACCTCTGAGGAGTTGCAGCTGATAGTTGGACTTCTTAAACACATCAGAAGATGACCCCAAGGTGCTTAGCCTCACAGGTAGGAGCAGAAGGGGGCACAGAGTGGGAAGCCAGAGGGAGAGAGAGAGGAAAGGAGGGAGATGGTGTTCCGATGACGAGGATGTCAATCTTACTGGCATTAAGGTAGAGACATTGGCGGCACACCACTCTTGAATTGCGGAGAGACACTCTGGGATGAGAGGAGTAGTAGAGCCGGCCGAGGGGAGCCTGAAGGAGAGCTGGGTGTTGTCACTGAAAGCACGTGTTTGTGTGTGTACAGAGTCATCATGAGGGCTCTAGAGGAAGAGATTAGTTGGGCAAAATGAAGAAAATGTAAAAGGACCATGATGTACACTGTCAAAGTGATGGAAGGCATTTTACAAGAATACCTGTAACATAGAACACACTGCTGACTAGCCTGACAACAACCAGGGCAATTAAATATTGCCTCCCACCTTGGCATTACTGAAAGAGCCATCAACACAATAGATTAAACATCCTGCTTAAGCAACTCGGAGCTAGCAAACTAAGGACAATTGCAGGACAGCCTATACGATGGACACAAAGGGAGGAATGTATTGAGACAACAGTGTTGTAATATTTGACAGCTTAAAGCCCGCACTCAGGGCCTCTAGTGTGGTCAAAGGTTCCCTAGCACATAAGAGCGTAATATTAAGGGGTCTACCATTATTACGTGGTGCGGGGGGGAGGGGGGTCTTAGGGGCAAGCACGGAAGCCTCAACTTTGTCTTGCTTGGACCTTGCTGGTCCACCTCTCCTTGTCCAGTGCACTGTGGGCACACATCACAAAGGGAATCTTGAAATCAAGTCTTTACCCAGTGTTTAGCTAATCAGCAAGCATGGAATGCAGGCTCTAAAGTGTTGGCAAGTATGGGAACGAAGGAGAAGCATGGAATGCAGGCTTCGATTCATGCTTAGAGCTTGCATTCCACACCGTCTAAAGGGAAGAATAAATGTGCTAAAGTATGTTAGGGATAGTGTTTCTTTACAACATTGTTGTGATGAAGACAACCAATGATAAATATTAGAATAAAATAAAATTCTATTACAGGAGAACATTGAGAATGACCTGAATAAAGTTGGCCCGCCGCTATTAAATGACCAATTTCTACCTTTCTACCTGCTCTTTTTAGCTGACATTTTAGCTAATCCCCTGTCCCATATTGCTTTGCCATTACTTGCATAACTATGGACTTCTTCGAGCATGCACGCTTATAAATTGAATTGTAGTTTAGAGGCCAAATCTGACCCTCATGCCCCCCACACGACTCTCGACAGAGAAACTATAGATGTGCCTCACTCCTAGGCCCATCACCGCGATCATTCTCTCTTAGACAATCATTCAGACCATACCCAATTTGTGATTTGGACAACACAGAACCAACATCAATCGAGCAGGTCGACTGACTGGGAAACCAGGAACCAATGATGTAATTGCTGACATCGCGACGTAGCCGCGCTTATGCATGAAGCACATTCATCCATTTATGAAGCTACACAGACTTGTACTAGTGTATTGCATATAGGCATGAAGCACATGTTTATGACCCACCTAGGCAGATGACAAACATATATATCTCTATATTCATATCTTTTGCCAAAGCTGAACCCACAAGATGCAAAGCATTCATATACATAGCTTGTGCACGCATGACTTCCATTAACATGGAGAAGCCATAAGGAATACTATAGATGTTTTAGGCCTCTGAAGCGATCATAAAAGGCGAGACCAATTCTGACTGCACAGACAAGCGGACATGATAGCAGCAGATCACAGCGAGCAGAAACAGGACACCCAGCCAAGTACAAAGGGGAAGCAGGAAAATTCCAGCTACCGAGATTGTGAGCCACCTGCAGAAATTCAGGCTAAAATCCTCTCGACACACGTGACCCAGACAGAGACAACTGTTCCCAGAGAACCAGAGGGAAGACAATACACATGTTTTGCCACAATTAGTTAACCGACTGCACGCACACAGGCATGGGTGACCAGAGAATAGCAATATTAAGGAATGCTTCGCACCTCCATTTTCTCTCATTACCCTGAAGAGATACATTCAGTCTGAGAATTGTCTATGGTCCATTCGCTGGGAGGACACATTCTGCCCAATCCAAATTCACCTTTCACGTGGTCTTTTGGTGAACCTGCAACATTGGAGATGGGTGCTAGTAGAGGTGGCCCTAGGAGGAGCCACTGGACATGGCTAATAAATTACAAAATGAACCTATACATTCTTTATATATAACGTACCCAAACTGACCAATATAAATGTGATCGGTTTTCAGGAGGGAACCTGGATTTGTGAAGTCACACCGGGATAAAACCAGGTGACACATTCTTAGAAGCTGAGAGCTCTAGATGAAACTTGTTCTTCTGTTGTGATCCCAGTTATGTTTGTTAATAAACAGTAACTGTGCCCCATGGCTGAGCCTTCAGTTCTTGTGGCTGGGAGTTTGAGGGGCCCAATTGTATTCTGCGAATAATTGGGGTGACTGCTAGAGGAGCCCGGCCACGCTATACAGAATTGTAAGATGCTGTCCATACGAGGCTACTGTGCCATGGACAAGGCACCTGCTTGGTTCAATAAACCAACCTGGACTGGTATGAACATTAAGCCTGCTCACAGGTGTCCGGAAGTCGTCATAGGGTGGGGATCCAACACCTCTCAACGGTGCTGACCAGAAGTGGTCAGGACACACCATAAGCGGAAGTGGGCACAAATGAGGCACTACGCATTAATGAATTGGTTCATTCTCTTGGCAGGAAGGTCTAGCAGTAGTCCCAAATGCTGTGAAATTGAATTTGACTAGTAACCTATAACACTTAAGGGGTCTGAAGAGCGGTCCAGTTCAGTCTGAAGAGGTCCCGTTAGGTGCTGCTTTCCTGGACTTGCAAGACAACAAATAAAGATGCTGGTTAGTGATCACACGAAACAGATGTGTGAGCCTGGTTTCTCAGACAGCCGTTTAACAAAATCTTTGTGCAAAGTTTAATCGTTTGTTTTAAGTGGTTTGAGCAACGAGGAGGAGAAAGGTTGGTTAGGGTAATAGGAAAGATGCCGAGCAGGAAAGGCAAGGGAACAAGACTAAGAAAAGAGCAGTGACAGAAAGAAAATGCAGATAAGGGGCACGATGAGGCTGAAGGGGCAAAGGCATGTGGGATATGTGGCATGTGGGAAGAGCAAGAGTGGCATCCGCCACTCTTCCTCTTGACAGCTCTCCCAGTCTATCCCCCTGCATGTTTGTGTTGCCATAACACAAGGTCCTATAAATCTCCCCCCAGATAATCAACTGCGTCCCAAACATCCGTAAATGGCTTTAAATGCCTCCTCGCACACTCCACTTTTTGGCACTTCATCCTGCAGGATTGTCATTTTCCCTGAATATTGTTTGTTACTCTTCCCCATTCCCATCAACCAGGTGTGTGCCTCTTCACTAACCAAAAAGATATCTGTGCTACTTTCCCCATCAATCATTATGTGTCTATGCCCCATAAGCACTGCCTCTGCTGCCTGTGGCCCAGTAAAGCGTCACCCCAAATCTACATGTCCTTTAAGCCTTGCCCCCTTAGTATGCACCTTATTAGTCTCCCACTGCACAGTCTCTGTTCCATAAACCCATGCTTAAGTTCATGCCCCCAGAAGCTCTTGGTCATCTGTCCACAGATGGGGCATAGAGAACTGGACGAAAATGAACCTCTGTCTATCCGTTCTACACCCAAATCCTTCTGCCTCTGCCATTTGTTCTTGCTATCTCTCCCATCACTGTGTTCTCTCTAGTCTCCTCACACACCCCCCATCATTCCTCACTACGCCTCTCTCTTTGCCATTTCTTGTATGTCCACTTATTTCAGTTGCAAGAGCCTTAGGCACAGTCATCAAATAAAATGAATGCAATTTCTGCTCTTTTAAAAACCTTTAAATTGCATATGACTGGGTCTCAAAGTTAAAAGAAAAATGTCCTACAGAAATTAAAACTGACAAAGGAACATAACTAAAAACGCTTGCTGCCTGGTCGTTACTGGACAAACACCCAAAAAATGAGGATCAGGCCGCTGCAGTACAAGACTTGAAATCAGGCTTTCAACAGTCAGCGGACAATCAGCAGCATCCATAAATGATCAGAACTGGTGGCAGAGAGCAGACTACTGGTCATGTTACCCCCCCTTAGTCCCGGGGCAAGTGTAGCAGCCTCCAATTCAGCCGTGCCATAATTGTGCATCTGTGTCCTGTCCAGACAAAGAAGTACTGTTAGATGTGGGGAAAAGTGGTGAGAAAAATTGAGCAGGAGTCATTTATACTCGCACTCATCGACAGGCCTCGCTTACAGGAGCCTGATCAGAGTACCTTGTGGAAATGGCAGTATCCATATGTCACTTGGTAACTGTGGGTTTTCATTTAACTACCATGTATTGCGTGACTTTTATGTTTCCCAAATGTATTTTCCACTTTGCACTGCCTAGGACTGTATATTAACTGCACTGTTTATGTTAGCTGTTTCATTCTTTCAAGTGCTTGTATGTTCCCCCAACATTGCCGGATTACTATATTTTGTACCTTCATAATCCCTATAGTTGCTTGTTTCTGCCACACTGGACATTGCTCACTTGGGGAGTCCACTCCCAGGCAGCCAGCCTACAGCCAGTAACAAAGGGATTACATTCCTCCCAAAGGCTTGGCCGACTCCCCTGTCAGAAAATCTGTTCAGCAGCTTCCTTAAGCCAGAATGCAGTCCCAGTGTAATCTACCGCCTAGGGCTGAATCTTTCCTCCCCTTCCATGAGACCCTCCTCCACTACCCAGTGACAGTTGGCCTGCCCTCTGCAAGTCACCAAGATAGCTAATGCCAACTCCCCACACCCTACAATTAATATCGCATCTGGGCTCAAACTGCCAACTCCCCCAAGCTAGCAATCACACAGAATACCTGAAAGTGTGTGTCCCACTCTGCATCCCATCACCACTGGCAACACTTGCCCAAACAAACACTTGCCTGGGTGAGGTGGGCTGATCCTGGTAATGGCCATGGCAACACTTGCTTGGGTGGAGGGCTATCCCTCCAGTGGGTGGAGCAGCAGCTGTGTATAAGCCTGTGGAGAAAGGACTGGGGACTCATTCTCTTTTTGGCTGCTGGCGGTGTGAGGGTGACCATAGGTGTTGAAGGCAGAGAGGCCTCATATCTAAGGTACCCCTGTCCCCAGTCTACCCTTCATTTTCTCCCTCTTCCCCAAACTGTTCTATTTCTCCTCTCTGCCCTGCTTCCCCCCCGTCTGTGTCGGTCTTCTGTGTCTGTCCCCCCCTGTGCCCGTCTCTGTCCCCCTGTCTACATCTCTGTCTTTCCGCTTGTGCCCATGTCTTTCCCTGTGTCTGCCCTGCCTGTGCTCCCGTCTCTCCCTGTATCCCCGCCTCTCCCGGTGTGTCCCCGCCTCTCCTGGTGTGTCCCCGCCTCTCCCGGTATCTGGCCCCCTGCTCTCCCGGTGTCTGCCCCCTGTGCCCGTCTCTCCGTGTATCTGCGCCTGCCGCTCTCTCCTCCCCCCCCACCATCTCTACCAGCCCCCTACTCCAACTCCCACTCCAACCCTTCCCTTTCCTTTCTCCCCCTGCATCCTCGGGTACTCCCAAAGCCCTGTGTTCCATGCCAGTTGGTGTGCCCATCTAGTCCAGTGTGTCTAATTTATCCAGCTGCAATGAGATTACCCTTCGTCCTGTAATAAATCTGTTCCTAGTTTCTACAAAGACTTTGTTGCCTTCATTGTGTTCCCACTTTTTAGTGCAGCCTGCTTGCTATTGCCAGGGGATGTGGGTGGGGGGGGGGGGGGGGGGGGGGCAGCCTGCCTGCATACATACATAACGCACCCCTCGCCCCAGGTCTGTTGACTCCCATGTACAAAACGGTGGCTCCGATTGGTGTCTCCCACACTGCCTCCCCCATTTTGGCCTGCCTCCCACTTCCACAACCTGCAGCCAATAGGGGAAGCCTACCTTTGTACATCCTAGCTCATAGACACCCATTTAAGCTAAGCCCTTTCTGGTACATTTGGCAGAACACACTAAAAATAAATGAGACTGCACCCAGTGCATGGCACAAGCACTGCCTGTTCCAATACCAACAAAATATTCTGCTTCTCAACTCCCTTTCTTTCTTTCTCTCTTCAGCATTGTTTTGGCCACATGGTAGTGCTAAAACTACACCATGTGCAAAACCCAGCAAGAACGTGTAAATATGCTGGTCCATGGCCGATTTATGCGTCAGTCATTTATATTTTAAATGTTAGGTATTGCAAATCGAGAAACCCTGTCCAAAGTTTCAATTGAAGGATGCTTAGGAACATAGTGATTGATTTAAACAAAACACAGTAGTTTGGAAAGTTACTGAAGAAGCCCTTAAAATAAAAAAAAAAAAAACGCAGGAACCACAATTGTATGCGATAGTGGTGCTTCGTGCACACAACATCAACCTTAGGACAAAATATGAGACAGTTTTTTTTTTTTAAACTATTATTTATTTAGCTTGGCAGCACAAGAAAAGGTGAGCAACATTCAAGGAAAGTACAAATCAGAAGCGGTGCAGGTAATACATGTACATAGAGCCAATTTACAACTTGATTATACACAAGGGGGATACATACAGAGTGGGTGCGGGGCTGGACAGACAGCAGTTCAGGAGGCGGAGCGGGGAGGGTAGGGAACTGGAGATGCAGTGTCTGAAGCAGCATCCGTGGAAGACATAGGACCGAAACTTTGACCAAATGTCTCTGGGCTGTGAGTGAGTTGGCTGCTGCACAGCCCAGGTTTCTTCAGTATCTGAGGCCCATGTGACCGCTCTGAGCCACTGCACGTGGGTAGATGGTGCAGGCCGAAGCCAGCAGAGTAAAATGGAGCGTACTGCGAGGAGCATGCAGAGGCCAGCCAGTTTTTTGGAGTCCCGGCGGAGTTCAGGAAAGTCATGGAAGAGACACCTCATTGGGGATGGAGTGATAGGGTGTTCAAGAATAGTTGACATGGTGGAGCATACTGCACTCCAGAACTGGGCGAGAAGGGGGCAGGACCAGATCATGTGAATATAGACAGCGTTATCACAGCCACACCTGGGACATCTTGGGGAAAGGTCATTCGACATATGATGAAGTCTGTACGTGGTGTAGTGCTATCTGTGGAGCACCTTAAATTAAATCAGCTTGAAGTGGGAATTGAAGGATATCCCATGAATGCGTGCACCCATATGGCCCCATCGTTCATCGGTCATCTCCTTACCAAGGTCGTCCTCCCATGCGCGTCTCAATTTAGTGAATGCGGGGGCAGATCAAGCTTGGACCAGGGTATAGAGTCTGGATACTTTACCCCTCGTGGGAGTGGGAGCAGCTAGCTCCGTGACTGCAGGATCATCTGGTGGTATCGCTGAGAAAGTGGGGTATTTGCGTTTAAGGATTTTCCAGAGGGTTGAGTACTGGAGCCATACGGATGGTTTCCGTCTCAGGGACAATGGGAGGTCTGGCCATTCCATAAAGATGCCCTGTTCAAAGATGTCCCGGATCAGTTCATATCCTGCATCAGCCCATCGGCACACGATGAGCGGTGGTACATGCGGGACCTCCGGAAGGAAGTTTCAAAGTGGTAGGTTACCATGAAAGGGGTGGGCGGTGCCTAGTAATTTCCATGTCTTAGATAGGGCCAGGGACGTGCACGCTACCGGGTCAAGTAAGTCTAGGACTGTCGGCATGGGTGTGATAACTAGGGAGCGAATATCACGTTCACTGACCGTCAACCTTTCGAGCCTGACATGGGGAGGGGAGTCCGATGTGTTAAACCAATGCAAAGTGAATTGGATTTGCGCTACCAACCAGTATCTGAGGAAAATCAGGAGCACCGAAGCCAGCCACCACCCTCCATTGGGGTGGCCAAGGCCTTGACTTTAAGTCGAACTGCGCCCGAGTGCCACAAAAAAGCGTTAAGAGTGCGAGTTAACGCTTGGAAGAACCCCTCAACTGGCCACTGGGGGATGTTGGTGAACTTATATAGGAGCTGGGGTAATACTACCATCTTTAGTATCCCTATCCTGTCCGCAAGGGAAATCGTGAGTCTACTCCAGCCTAGTGTCTTTGCTGCAAGGTTCGTGAGATATTTTTAATAATTTTCTTCAAAAACCAATTCAAACTGGCGAGCCACTTCTATACCGAGCTAGGTAAACTTTGACTGGAACCATGCGAATCCCAGGGTGTCGGGGGGGTGGGGGTTGGGGGGTGTCGGGGGGGTGGTCAGTGAGCGCTAAGAGGGTGGATTTAGAGCAGTTCACTGAGTCCGGAGATGCACCCAAAATGGACAATATCTTTCAATATCGGAGCTAAATTGGTGACAGGGGAGCGGATGGAGAGAAGGGCATCATCAGCATATAAGGACACTATATCAGCCTGACCAGCAGTTCGCAAGCGTCGGTGTGCATGGGATTGGCGCAACATGTCCGCAAATGGTTCCATCGCTATGGCGAAGACCAGGAGGGAGAAGGGGCAGCCCTGCCTCGTCCCTCTAGCAATTCGGAAAAGGGGAGAGCATCGGTCTTCATTGCGGACCCTGGCAACTGGGTCGGAGTATAGCAGCCTGACCCAGGAGAGGAAACGGGGGCCGAATTTGCATTTTTCAAGAACCCGCCAGAGGTACTTCCACGATACAGAGTCAAATGCTTTTTGCATATAGAGTGTGGCAGCTACTGCGTGAACATTTGGGTTGATCCTGCTTATTATGTTGAAGAGTCGCCTCAAGTTCAGGGAGGTGGAGCGTCCCGGAATAAAACCTGCTTGGTCAGGGTGAATTATGTGTGGCATGTAGGGGGCCAGGCGTAGGGCTAATAATTTGGCGTAGATTTTGACGTCGCAGTTAATGAGTGAAAGTGGACGGTACGAGCCGCATTGGGTGGGGGGTTTGCCGGGTTTAAGTAAGACAGTTATTGTAGCTTTACAGAGAGAAGGGGGAAATGTGCCTGCCTCCACTGATTCCTCCCAAAGGGCCATTTGGCGAGGAAGTAGGAGCGATTTGAAATGTTTGTAGAATTCAATTGGGATGCCATCTGAGCCAGGGGATTTGCCTGATGACAGTGAGTCTATGGCGTCTGAAAATTCCTCAGGGTGAATGGGCTCTCGAGATGGTTTCGGGGGAGAGGACCATCTAGGTAGGAGTCAATCTCCGGTGTCGGGACACTGTCCGTGTTGGCATATAGGGATTCGTAGGACGACAGGAATTCAGAGTTGATATCTTGCGATGTCGTGGCCAGGGTGCTATCGGGTCTTTCCACTCCAGGAATGTGTGGGGTGCCGAGCTCAGGCGGAGAAGCCTGGCTAGAAAGCGGCCTGGAAGTTCACCCTCACCGTATTTCCTAGCGAGGCCAGGGCTGTCCAAGAACTTCAGCTCACGGTCCGCAATAGAGCGAAACGTGGCGAGTTCCGTGCCTATGGATGCTAGGATGTCGGGGGTTTGGTGTAGCGAGCATTGAGCTTCCAGGGTGGATAGTGTGGCCTCGCTCTCAGCGATAGCCCTTCAAATTGTTCTCAGGATGCCATTTTCCTTGGATAGGGCAATACCCCTAATATAAACTTTAAAAGATTCCCAGAGGGTGGCCTGCGAATACACTGAGTCGGTGTTAATTTCAAAGAACTCCTCAATGGCCGTCTCCAACTCAGAGCTAAAGACAGGGTCAAGTAGAGAGTGAGTTTTCATTCTCCAGTGTCTAATCCGGTCGCGGTTTGGGCCCCAACAAAGGTTAATAGTCACTGGTGAATGGTCAAAGAGGGTTCTGGGAAGGATTGTTAGACGAGCCACGTTCGTATGTCAGACACTAGCCATCTATAGATTCGGGAATATGAATCGTGTACCTAAGAGTAGAAAGAGTAGGAGCGAGAGTCGGGATAAAGAAGCCTCCATGCATCTACGAGTGCGAGTCGGGGAAGAGATGACAATGTAGTGTAGGCTGCTTTGGAGAGTTGGCGAGGTCTGGAGCCGGATCTATCCAGGTCTACGTCGAATATCGTATTAAAGTCACCTCCCCAGAGGATTGGTATTAAAGGGAAGCGGTCTAGAAGGGACGTAAGGTGCAAGTAAAACTCCGGGTCATCAATGTTGGGGCCGTAGATATTTAATAAAACCACCTCCTCATTCTGCAGGGTACCATGGAGTAACACATCTGCCCTGGGGGTCGATCTGTGAAGATATGGGATTGAATTTTAGGCTCCTGTGAATTAGGGTTTAAGAATTGGTGACAAGGTAGGCACTCTGTTGCCAGTCAAGTTTTCCTGCATTAGCTTCTCCTCCAAACGCACGTTTTCATGACTCCATTTGGAGGAGAAGCTAATGCAGGAAAACTTGACTGGCAACAGAGCACCTCCCTTGTCACCAATTCTTAAATCCTGTGAATTAGGGTCATAACCCCACGGCTTTGGGTAGAGTAGTTAGTAAAGTACCTTTGAGGGCCCCACATTCTGGCAAACTTTCCACAGTGCTCAGTACAAGCGTGTGTTTCTTGTAAAAAGAGGATTTTGACCCCATGACGTTCAGCATGAAGCTGCAATTCTCTCATTTTCTTGTAGTTTCCCAGTCCCCGCACATTCCAGCTAATAAAAGTTATGTTATACTCTGTCAACAGTGCAGAGGTATTCGTTAGAGATTAACACTTATCAGAGTGGTGACACCCCCCCACACCCCCCCGTGGCCGATGCACCGGTCGACCATCATTGCAATAACATCGGTTCGATACTGCTTCATACTCTACCTCCTCTGTGGACGCCAAGCCCTTTTAAAACTTAACACCCAACAACACCCACCTCCTCCCACATCCCTCCCCCAAACATAGGAATGATAACCCCATATCCGATTAACCAAATCCAAACCAATGGCATCAACGCCGGGGGGCCTGTGAACTGGCCTGGCGGCAATGCTCCAGACTGGTGGGCAATCTAAGGATAAACATGGTGCCTAACGATGACGTTGGGCGTAACTTGGGTAGGACCTTATGTGGATGGGCACGGCACGGTTGCACAGTAGTGAAACAATTTGCTCATGATTGGGAGGAATAGTCTCCCAGGCTACTAGAACAGGAAGGTGACTGGATTTAGCAACAATTAGCAGTGTGACGTAACAGTAGTGAAAAGGCGCTGCAGAGAGGGGTTTAACCAGGAAAGTGCTCATCTGTGAACCTGGAAGCCTCCTCTGGAATTGTGAAGAAAAGCCTAAGGACTAGGACGTGCGTGACTTAGGTAGAAACTTACATAGGTGAGAAACAGCCCCGTCCTGCATTAATTAAAAAGTTCCACATGACTGTGGGGGAGAACGCCCCCAATTCTGGGACAAGTAGGTGTCCCAAACCATAAGCGATCAACAAAGACATAACATTAGTGAATGTGCATTTCAGAGGAGGGTCACCCGGGGAAGTGTTCATCGATAAACTTGGAGGCCTCCTAAGGGATTGTGAAAAAGAACACCTGGGTGCAGTGTTCAATTCTCAATTTAGCAGGGTATAGCATGGAGTATTTGACCCCCCCAGGTCTCACAGCCTCCTCTTCACTGCCAGGAAGGTTTTGCGTTCCCGCTAAACAGCCACTGAAAACTCTGGGTACAGATGGATCCTGGCAGCCCCTAGGAGGAGTTCGCCCTTGGCTCTCGCTGCCCTCAGGGCGTCCTGATCGCGGAAATTTAGGACCCTGGCTATGATGGGACGTGGAGGTGCGCCCGGCCTGGGCTTTTCAGTTAGGGCACGATGGGCTCTCTCAATTGCAAACTGTGGAGAAAGCTTTGGGGAGTCAAGCAGTGTTAAGAGCGCGCTCGACGTAGTCCTCCATAGGTTCCTTGACGCCATCTTCGGGCACTCCGATAATGCAGAGGTGGTTACGTCTCGAACGCGATTCGAGGTCCTCATTCTTTTTCTCGACCTCGAGAACTCGGCCAGAGAGTGAGGAGACTTCCGCCCTGAGGGAGCCCAGGTCATCTTCGGTGGCACGCACCCTCGTCTCGATCTCAGCCACCCGGCCGTCAGTCCTCTCGATATAAGCTTTGATGGAGGATATGGTGCCATTAATGTCATCTAGCTTGCTATGGAGCGTGTTTTTTTTGAGAGTCTATAGGATCTGAGGTCGCCGAGTTGGACGGCTCCTGCTCAGGCGCATCCCCATCCGACCTCGACGGAGTCTTTGTGAACATGTTGATTGAGCACTGTTTCTTTCCCGCTCCCTTTGTCATGATGCCAGCCGGGCGGGGCGAGCCCAGAGGCCCAGGGAGGCAGCAGAGGTGCCAAGGCAGGTCGGGGGGGGGTTGCAGGTGGTGGTCTAAAGGGCTATTCGGGACATTGTGGGCACCCAGAGGCTCGCAGGCTTAAAGTTAAGTTCAGTTCTGTACTAGGTTGTGGGGTCACTGGGCCACCGCTGATCGCCACCACTCGGAGCCGGGGGGACCAGCCCGGCCAGTAGTAATGTGAACGCACCGAGTGCTTAGTGAGTGGATCCTCTGGTGTGGACCGTCTTGGTGAGCCTGGGTGAAGACCAAGAGCAGGAGGTCTATGGTCTGTAGCAGGGGTGAGGGAAGGAGTGTTTTTGGGCTCTGATGCAGTTGAGTGGGTTAAGGAGGCAACCTCTTGTGTCGGGGAGCAGGACGGCTAGGTATCCCAGCGCAGGAGTTGTGGGTCGCTGGGGGGCAGGTAGGGCGCCCAGAGCCAGCCGGCAGAGAGGCACCCAAAGCGGAGGTCATCCTATCACAGGATGCTAAGGTGGAGTGGAAGGTCCGGGTGCCGCGCGCCACGGTGGGGGGCCAACACAGCGCGCATCCACTGCCAATTTGTTGGGTTATCGGACCCGGGCCCCCAGCAGGTGTATGTAGGCAGAGGGGGCGGAAGGCATAGACCCACAATAATGTCCTCCACGCGGTTATTTAAATAGTGGATAGTGTGACCCAGGCCGGGGGCTGCACAGATTTTGGTCCGCAGGTCTAATAAGGGGTATGATGTGCCAGTGTTTTAGGGGCGCATAGAATGAATGGGCCTGCAGCCCGGAGTCCCCGCGTCCCCCCAGCAGCGCCCACTGGGTTGTGTTGGGGGCAAGGGCCCCAAGTATCTGAGGATGTCGGAAGGCAGTAGAAAGCGCGGCTCCAGGTGCGGGCGAGGAGGGGCGCGGATGTTGGCCGTACTCCCGGAGTGGGAGGCAGCCCAGGCTAGAGCAGGCGTCGCTGCGGGCAGAGTGACCGGTGGGCCCCAGGGCCTCACCCC
Organism: Ambystoma mexicanum; assembly: GCF_040938575.1. Taxonomy (NCBI): domain Eukaryota; kingdom Metazoa; phylum Chordata; class Amphibia; order Caudata; family Ambystomatidae; genus Ambystoma; species Ambystoma mexicanum. The sequence goes on from NC_090925.1 coordinate 386,560,328, forward strand.
AGTTGCCAAGGGGTGGGAGTGTCCCACTGGCCGATAACTCTCTGGTCCAGTCCCCGCAGGGGTGCTGGATATCAGCACACCGCCCAGGAGGGGCAGCAGAGCAGACCGCTCAACGTTCGGGACGGACCTCCAGGTCCAGATATGGATGTTAGCGTGGAGGCTGACTAGGCGGTTGGCATCCCCACACAGGTCACAGCAGTCTCCGAAAGAGAGAGGGGAAGAGGACAGCGGCGCGCGAGCACAACGCCCCTCCCCCACAGCAGGCCTCGGATCCTCAGAGTCAATTGAAAGAGAGGAGCGGGACGCAGCAACACCAGCTCCCGGTCCGGTTTCACTAGGCTGGATCTCAGTGACGTGGCTGATTCAAGACGCATGGAACTGTCCAATACTCGCCCGGGTCTATTAGCAGTTAATTCAAGTAGTTATTGCAGGATTTAGCGACGCACCAAAGCAGAATTCCAGAAGGAAGGCATCTCCCAGCGCGGAGCTCTCGATTAGGCGGCCATCTTCTGCAAGCGCAACAGCGCCCCTATGAGACAGATTCTAAGGCGAAAAGAAAGGATGTTCATTGGGTATTTTTTAACAGTGCTGTGGGAGAAGCTGACTTTAATTTAAGAGCTAACCTCTCGAAACTGAAGTCGTACCAGGATGGCGGAGGATGAGGAATAACTAACTCTGGGGGAAGCGTATCAGAGATTGACAGTAGAGTTTACTATTGAAGGAGGGGCTAAAAGGCGTAGAGAGACTGTGTGCATTCAGGTTTCTGATATATAGTGTGCAACAAAGCCTTCATGCACCTTCACAGCACTGTATAGGGGGAGCTTAAGTGTACTGTGCTCTGCCAGATGTACATCGCTTGATTCATTTAGGCTGATAAGTTCCTACAGGATGGAAGCATAGGAAGTCACAGAGTGTAGAATTTGTAGTTGGATATCAGTAAGATGGTGGCAGATCAGTTGGAGATGTGCGTGTTTTAGAAGCTATACAAGAAAAGTAAATGCACATCTCCCAAATTACTAGGATTTGGATGTTCCGAAGGAAACAGTGCAAAATGATTCCTAGAACATTCTCCAACTTGAGCCTCCAAGACATGCCACCAGCAGAATGCCTTTCAAACACTTTCCAGCACAGCCAACGAAAATGCAGATCCGAGGTCTATAAAGTAAGCAGATGCAAAGTCACATACGTGTACAATACTAGAACGTGTAAACTAGTAAACATAATTTAAACAAGCAAAATGTCTAAAGATTAAACAGGGTGTGGTTAGTAAAATTGAGCACTTTTCAAAGTGTTTGGTAAGTGTTTTGAGGCTCTCCAATATGATGTCTGTTCATGGAGTCTAGTTTGCTTAGGACTTCGGAGTTAACCAGATTCTTAGAGTGGAAGATATAATGGAGATGGGTTTTAGACTGCATGACACGTGGCAGCAGGGAAGGTTATTAAGTGGTGAAGCAGGAGAAAGATTTGGTTGCTTAATTATTTCTGGTTTGTTCTAGTCTTCTTATGGGGTTTCCTAGACATTCCAATTCAGATTATTAATGTTTTGTAATGTGGTGCAGTGCATACAAGCCTCTTTATAGAGCCATGGTAAAGACGTTGGTAGTGGCGGATAATTAAGGAAAACAGATGTTGATCACAGATTGCCTCCATGGACACCAATAACTGTATGCCAGAGTACTTAATAATTGGCATCATTCCATTCAATATGGTGCCTTAAATGCTCTCTGGATGGCGAGGTTGAGGTCCTATCAAGTCGAAAGGTCAATTTGTAAAGCATACTGCAATTAGAGGGATCACATTGGTGTGGTGTCTGGTCACCTTGCATATTCTCCTAGCTGCAATTCTAGTTCCTAATCCAGATACTGAAATCCTGGATTTCTTCTATCACAACGTTATACTAGGTCAATCATTATCCTTCCGGAGTCTTGGGATCAGACGTCAAGCATTCTGGCACTTCTATAACAACCCTTATACAATTTGAATATTTCCGCCCTTCCACCCAGGCAACTGTAGAGGAAATTCAGGACCTACATAGACTTTCTTTCCCCCAGTCTGATCATTTATCTGAATCCAACGCTTGTAAACAAATATTTTTTCTGACTACTATTCTGGCGACAAGCCTGCACTCCTACACACTGACCTCTGTCGGTCTTAGTATACAGATGTAAACTGAAGGATAACACAGGATTTCTTTATCCACTTAACTTTTGCCAGGCTTAATCATTCTACTTATGGCAATATAAATGCAGACCACACTTCATGATTAATCGTGATGAAGGTACCATGGAGTAGCAACTTAAGATGTAGTACACAAAAGCATCCATCGTCTCCTACTGTAAAAGACAGAAACTGAGCTACTTCTCTAATTTCTTCCAGTCATTATGCTATATGTTACCAACTTGACCGCAGCGGAAATTCCTGTCAGAGTAGGCTCCCACATTCTTAGTGGGTGGCACTAGGTCATGGAGAACCATGTCCTCCACAATTAAGTGCTTAAATGAGTCCGGTCTCATTTTGTGGTAGTTTGTGCAGCTTTTCACAAGCCTGCATGTTTATATACCTTCAATAGTCCATGTTTGCATCTCACCAAAAACAAATTGGCAGACTAGAATACTCAGTTTGTTCCTCTTATAAATAAGAAGATCGGAAGTTTGATCACTTTTGCAAGCACTTTATTTCCTAACATTTATGATAAATGAATTTCTTTACCATTAGAAAATCTGAAAGCAAAAGCTGGCTATTTTGATTAAACACCAGCGGTGAAGGGAGCTCTTTCAACTCCTACAGACCAATCAGAACGACGTGTTGCAAACTAATGGCAACCCAACTCTGCTGGAAAAAACAAGTGAAACAATGATGGGAGGTGATATTTTTGCTATTCGATAAACTTTGTGTCTGCTTATTTATCTCTCTGCTGAGAAATGTTCAGGAGAGGGTCGTCCGTTTCTTCCACATAACTTTCTCTTCCTCAATTTAATTTACTTTTACGGTACAAGAAAAAAAAAGCAGTTTTAATCTGTGGTTTTGTGTCTCTTTTCACTGCTGAGAGAATGCACCCCCCCTATGCCAAGAGTTGTGCAAGCAATCAAGGAATTATATCTTAGTACAGGGCAAATTCTATACAAAAATGGACTTCAAACAGAAAATTAGGTGATACAAATGAGCCATGGTAGTTTGGCCTGGGACAAAGGTTGCCTAGAACACAGCCTGCAAATCAAGACAGTACTATAGTGCTGCAAGTACGAGTAAAGATAATATAGCTTTATAGACCTTCGGCGAGGGCGTACCAGGCATTATGGGCCCTGAAGACCTTGTTAACAAGGTATGAAGGACCATAACACCCAGTACGGCCCGAGCTGCAGGTCTATAAAGCTATTAGAACACCCTCTATTTTTAATTAAAGTACAATAAATGAGACCTGTTTAATTGAAGTAGAAAAAATTGAGACATGATGCATAAATGTTGCAGACATATGGACTTGGACTGGATGGGAGGAGTATCCTATTTAGGAGAAATCTGGTGTGTGTTTGCATGGCCAGTGTCCTAATGAAGTACATTTCCGTTTTTTTAATTCTCGCCAAAACCTGTACCATTCAAGTATTGCACCTTTAAATTGAGTAGCAAGCCATTTGCATGACTTCTTTGCACACACACTAATTTAACATGCAAATACACAAAGAACAACCAACTTACATTTACAACTCCTGTTTGATTACCAATTCCCATGGAACACTGCACGAAGACGTCAGTGCAAGGTTCCACGTAAAATGAATATGACCAAAAATGAAAGTGCACACTTCCTATATTTGGAAAGCATTCTTCTTTTCCTTGTTGGCTTTTTGAAACGCTTTCCTTGCGAAAGCATTTCTTCCTGCTTCATTTCACTGGGCAGGGCTACATGGCTCACATTGCTTTCCTACGTGTAATATGGAACAGAACGTTAACTCTTTCCGTTCCGTATTACACATAGCCAACTTTTCAGCTTTGAATGGCCCGTGGCTGCGGCGTGCGAAGAGTTAAGAACTCCACTTACCATTGCGGGCTGTAATCAATCTGCGGACTATACCGGTTCATATAGCACGCCGATTGACCAATCACAACCACGCAAACACCACTAGTGTGTTCTAATTAATGATTAAAGCAGCAAGAAAGGACAACCATTAGGGTTAAGAAGCCATACAGCATCTCAAATCCTAACCAATACAGAACTTAATCAAGGAAAAACTAAATCTAGTTTAATGGCTTGATTACACCTTAAGATAAAATGAACCACTGAAGACTACTAAAAATTGACAGTATTCTTTCTAACAAAGGTCCACAGAGGTTTTAATTTCCCACTGCTGAGACCATCATTAAAGGACTTTTCTTGCTGATGAAACCAACCTCTCAATCCCCCGACATTGACATTTTTCTAATGGTACAACAGCATGCATCTTATATCTGGGTTAGTAAGTACGAACTAAAACCCTCAATTTACCTGATCGAAACACTACAGGACAACCTAGTAAATGCAATTATTCCTTCTCTCGAAAAAAACTGTGCTAAACCAATGCGGACACAAGAATTCTGCTCGATACTATTCCCTTGGTACACAAAAATATCTGTGTTCAATAACCAAAAGAGTATTAATTCAAGGGAGGCACAATGGGGGACATATTCACACCTCTTAGTTAACCTATTGATGGCTCAAATTGAACTAAAATATGCCTGGCCAGATCTGGAGAAATAATGCATGTAAAACATAATATGGCTTTGCTAAATTCGCATCTTCTAATTTGGGACATATGCACAAACATCTTCTTGAATTTGCAGCATGGCAGAATCATGCGTTTAGAAGAACAAGTTACTTCTTACTTTGTAACGTTCTTTCGACGGGATGTTCCTCCGACGTATTCCTCATCTTAGATATCTCCTTCCAGCTCTGCTGGCCTCGGAAAATTTTTTCTCTAGAGGGCGCTGCGCGTTGACGTCCTCCGAGTCGATGTCCCTCGACAGCCGCCGTATCGACGTCGACGTCATCCTGCCTATAAAGGCCGCCTGCAGCGTCCGCGGCTCAGTTCCGTTTTGTAGCCCACAATAATACTTTCTGGACTAGACTAATCACCCTGAAGGAGCGTAAGCTGCAACAACAAGGGAAGTAGAACTGCGGGGATGGATGGGAGGGTCGATGAGGAATACGTCGGAGGAACATCCCGTCGAAAGAACGTTACAAGGTAAGAAGTAACTTGTTCTTCGAAGGGATTGTGTCCTCCGACGTATTCCTCATCTTAGATAGGCTCCCATAGCAGTATTCTATTATTGGAGGAGAGAGTACTGACTTCACGCTGTCTTCTATTGATGAATAGAATGCAGTACAGCCCTTCCAAACCTAGTCTCCTGACTGGAGGAGGAATCCAAATTGTAAAATCGTGTAAAGGTATGGACAGACGACTATGTAGCGGCCGCACAGATGTCTTTAACCGGCAGGCCTCTTTTGAGGGCCGATGAAGCTGCAATACCTCTGGTCGAATGAGCCCTGAGGTTTTGAGGGGGCTCTTTCCCTGCCAGTTTATAACATTCCAGAATGGCTAGAATGATCCATCTGGAAATGGTCTGCTTAGTTATTGGTAACCCCAGCTTGTGACCTGTGTAACCTACAAACCGCTGGTCTGCCTGTCTTATCCTGGATACTCTACTGATGTAAAAACTTAAAGCCCTTCTAGGGTCTAGCCTGTGTAACCTCTCTTCCTCTTTCCCCGGATGAGGCGGAGGATAGAAAGATGGCAGGGTAATCTTCTGAGTGATCTGGAATTCAGAAACCACCTTTGGGAGGAAATTAGGCTTCACTTGCAGGACAACTTTGCCTTTGTGAAATATTGTGTGAGGGGGTTTACAAGAAAGAGCTTGTAATTCGCTCACCCTTCTAGCAGATGTAAGTGCTATTAATAAAACAGTTTAAAGGGTAAGGAATCTTAACGAACAAGAATGGAGTGGTTCGAAAGGTGTGCCCATCAGGAAAGTTAGTACTAAGTTTAAATCCCATAGGGGAACTTGGAATGGTCTTGGGGGATAAACATTGGTTAACCCCTTTAGAAACTGTATTACCAAGGGTAACTTGAAATAGGATGGTTCTTCCACAGTCCGCTTAAAGATGGATAGCGCTGTGAGATAGCCCTTAATGGTGCCAACTTGAAGGCCTGAATTTGCCAAATATAGTAGGAAGGACAAAACCATTGGTGTACCACATGAAAAAGGGTCGATATTCTGTTCTCTACACCAGCTGCAAAATCTGTTCCAACGGCAGCGGTATAAAGACTTTGTTGCTGGCCTCCTTGCCGAAAGCAACACCTCCATAACATCATCAGGTAGGTCCCAATCCTTGTACCTCAACCTTTCAGAAGCCAAGTGTGAAGGTTGAGGGTTTTGATGTCTGGATGGAGAACCTGACCTCCCTTCTGTGAGAGTAGGTTCTCTCTGAGTGGAAGTCGAATTGGAGGGCAGATGGACAAGTCTAGAAGGTCCGGGTACCACGTTCTCCTGGCCCAATCCGGGGCAATTAGGATCATGGTTTTCCGGAATCTTCTCAACCTCCTGATCATTTGAGGAATGACAGGGACCGGTGGGAACGCGTACAGAAGCGGAAACTCCCAGTCCACTATGAACGCGTCTCCCAGAGCTCCTCTCGGGGGAAATTCCCTTGAGCAGAACAGATCGCATTTTCTGTTGACGCTGGTGGCGAACAGATCCACCTGAGGGGTTCCCCAAAGGGCAAAGAACTCTTGAAGGACTTCCTGAGCTAGTTCCCACTCGTGGGAGACTGTGCTCTGCCTGCTCAGAGCGTCCGCTGTCAAGTTCTTCTCTCCGGCTAGGTGAACTGCCGAAAGAGAGATTCCTTCTTGGATTGCCCAAAACCAGAGCTGCATCGCCTCTCTGCACAGGGGTAGTGATCCTACGCCTCCTCTTTTATTGAGGTAATGCATGGCCACTGTGTTGTCCGTCATTATCAGGACGTTTTTCCCTTGTACAGCTGGCAGGAACGCCTTCAGCGCAAGTCTGATGGCTCTCAGCTCTAACAGGTTGATATGTAGTCTGGACTCCGATGGAGACCAACAACCGCTGATGGTCAAGTCGTTGGCGTGGGCTCCCCACCCCGTGAGTGAGGTATCCGTGACTACTGTTATCTCCGGCCAAGGTTGCCAAAAATGTTCTTTCAGAATGTTCTCCCGACAGGCCCACCACTGAAGGTCTCGAGCCACCCTGTCGGGAACCTGAAGAAGATCTGTCATTCTCCCTGAGAATTGTGACCACTGAGTCCCCAGTGCCCACTGGAGGGATCTCATTCTCAGGCGAGCCTCTGGCACTAGGAAAATGCAGGATGCCATGAGGCCTAGCAACCTCAAAAAGTCGAAGGCTGGGAGACGTTGGGCATCTTGGAACTTGGTAACCATCTGTAGAATATCTTGAGCCATCACCTCTGGTGGCGAGGCTTTTCCCAGGGAAGTGTCCAGGATCGCTCCTATGAACTGGAGTCTCTGCGATGGTATCATTTGTGACTTCTTTAAATTGAGGGAGAAGCCCAGTCTGTGAAGGGAGTGGCGCACGTGATTTAGCTGGATCTGAGCTTGTTCCGAAGAGACAGCCCTGATCAACCAATCGTCCAGGTAGGGGTAGACGTGAATCCCTTCCCTCCTTAGACTTGCCGCCACTACCGACATTAACTTGGTGAAGACCCTCAGGGCGGAGGTCAGCCCAAATGGCAGCACTCGAAATTGATAGTGAGAGTTGCCAATTGCGAACCTCAGGTATTTCCTGTGTTTGAGATGGATAGGCACATGGAAATAAGCATCCTGAAGGTCCAGAGATACCAACCAGTCCTGGAACTGAAGGGCCTGGAGGATCTGAGAAAGAGTGACCATCTTGAATTGGTCTTTCCTGAGGAATTTGTTCAATTCTCGCAAGTCCAAGATGGGTCTCAGTCCTCCGTCTTTCTTTGGAATGAGAAAATAAGGGGAGTACCAGCCCTTGTTCCTCTCCGCTACAGGTACCGGTTCTATGGCACCTTTCTCTAGCAGGTCCAAAATTTCCTGCAAGAGGAGCGGATCTGGAGCTTTCTGAGAGCTGATCCCCGGTGGATGACTCTGAGGTATGCGCAGGAGAGGCAGGCAGTAACCCTGGGCAACTGTTTCCAATGCCCAAGCATCTGACGTGATAGCCTGCCATTCCGCCAGATGTTGAGTCAACCTGCCTCCTACAGGTGTCCTGTGAGGGAAGTCCTCAGAGTGGTTTTGGGGCGGCTGATGCGGATGCCGATGGTAAAGAGGCACCTGCTGTTGCTGCCGCTTTTCAATATCTACCCCGTCCACCTCAGGTAGTTCTTCTTTGTCCCCTTTGAGCCGGTCGTCCTCTACCTCTTCCGAATGCGGAGTAGAAGCGAAAGGACTTGCCCCTCGCAGAGGTTCCTGTGGGACGAAAAGGTGTCTGACGGATTGCAGCGCCTAGGGATTTTGCTGCTGCTTTTGAAGTTTGTAGTTTCTCTAAACTGTCATCCGCCTTTTTCCCGAACAAAGAAGAGCCATCGAATGGCATGTTCAAGAGCCTGGCTTGCACATCAGGGGCAAAACCAGACTTTCTCAACCAAGCAACTCTCCTGGTTGTTGTACTTGCCGCCATTGCTCTGCTGATGCTGTCAGCCGAATCAATGCCCGTCTGGGGGGATTCGCACATAGCGTCTTTACCGTCCTGTATGATATTCAAGAACGCCTCCCTTTCTTCTCCCTCTGGGATGCAGTCAGCCACTGTAGAAGCACACTCCCAAAGTGTATGGCTGAATCTAGCAAGGGTGCAAGTAGCATGAACAGATTTTAACGCCATGCTACATGCCGAAAAAACTTTCTTTGCCATAGCATCATATTTTTTATCGTCCCTGTCCTGTGGGACGGTAGGATAAGCCGTCTTGACATTGGTAGAAGATGCTGCCTGTACCACCAGACTTTCTGGGGATGGGTGTTTTGACAAAAACTCCGGGTCTGTAGAGGATACCCTGTATTTTGTAGACAGTTTTTTATTTACTGCCGGGACGACATCTGGCGTTTCCCAGTTCTTCATAATCTTCCTCTGAAGAGCTTTATGAAAAGGCACCACAGGATCCTCCTGTGGGCCGTTGTCAAGAATATCCGTGAGGTCATCTTGTTGGAAAGATTGTGAAGGTGCAGACCACCCCATAAACTCTGTGATCCTGGCCATTAAGGCTCTATAGGGAGTTTCAGCATGCTCCCCCGGGTCTGGCCTAGCAAACTCCACCTCAGGGGAAGTGTCTAACCCACTTGCCTCATGTAAGGAATCATGAAGATCCTTTAACCTGCGTTCTTTAGAGGAAAATTCCTCTCTAATTGGGGTTACAGGTCCCTGCAACTCAAATGTGTCTTCCCGTTCAGACAATTCACCCTCTTCCATAATTGAGGACATAGTTCTCAATTGTTCTGAACTCATAAAGGGCGTAAATCCCATTTCCAAGGCAGAGGATGCCGAACTTGTCATAATCGGCCTCGAAAACGATGTCGTCGACGCCTAAGGCTTCGAGCGTGGCGTCGAAAACAAAGGCGGAGGCCTCGATGACCTCGACAGAATTGGGATTCTACTCGACAATCTTGAAGCCATCGTCATCGAGGACCTGGGGATAGTCACTGGGTGTGTCGTGACCGTGACTTTTCTTGGCATCGACGCCGGTGTGGAAGCTGGCGTCGAGTCGACAGACCCGTGTGTCGAAGGTCCCTTCGACAACGGCGTCGAAGACACCGACCTTGGCGTCGACGGAACCTTCGAGGAAGGTTTGGAGGTCATAGTCCTACTCGAGGGTTCGAGACGCGCTCAAGAGGTTTCCTTCGCCAGGTACTGCGACTCGCAGCGTTTTTGACCTTCGGGTCTTTCGACCAGAGCATCGCTCTCGGCAGTCTTCGAGGGGGTCGAGGCCGCTTTCTCGAAGACGCTCATCATATTTTTGCGGAATTCCTCCCATTCAGCCCGGGAACTATGTTTCGTGGGGCAAGGGATTCTTTTTGGCGAAACAGAGGAAGAGGAAGACGGAGAAGGGGATCTTCGACGTCTCCTCTTCAAGTGCTTCGATCTCGAGGAGTGATGGGACCCACTCCGAGACCTGGAGCGCGAATGGTGACGAGGAAACGAATGTCTCGACTTCGTCGACGAAGAAGAAGCTTTAAAAGTCTTACCTTTCTCCAGCTTCCCCCTACGCTCCTTCAGGGCCTTAGCTGTCATGGAAATACAGTCCTCGCACTCCGAACAATGTGTTCAGCTCCCAAACACCACAGACAAACTCTGTGAGGGTCAGTCAGCGACATCTTTTTCCCACAATCTCGGCATTTTTTTAAGCCGGATCGAGGAGTTGTCGGTTCCGACGAAGAAGCCATCGAGTACGGATCGAATAACTCGAGGTAAATAGGTTTAACCTGACAAAACTGAGCAACGGTATTCCGAGGCACTGAGTAAGCTCGGTAAAACGGAACTGAGCAACGGACGCTGCGCACGGCCTTTGTAGGCAGGATGACGTCGACGTGGCGGCTGTCGAGGGACATCGCCTCGGAGGACGTCGACGCGCAGCACCCTCTAGAGAAAAAAATTTCCGAGGCCAGCAGAGCTGGAAGGAGATATCTAAAATGAGGAATACGTCAGAGGACACAATCCCTTCGAAGTAGACATTATTCCACTATTATTTTGTAATGGGCTAATGGCCCACAATTATTTCATATTACCACAGCGCACATACATTGCCATATCCCTCAAAAGTAACTTAAAACTAAGTGATTCACATTAACAACCAAGTCGAAATCGCAACCAAAGTAGGACCAAAATAATCTGCCTGTTTTTAAGCAAACCCTAGTGCAAGCAGGACTATGGCCCTGCCTTCCCCCGACCTTCTACCCCCAGTTCTTTTCCATCCAGAAAAGTGGACATCTGACTAATGGCTATGTTCTTTAAGAGGACAAGGTGGGCGGGCGTAAGGAGGAAAGCAAACTATGGAACACGAGGGTAGTAATCACTTAAGCAAGGAGCTCCGAGCCGTGAGGGCATTACAGAGTCGGGCAATGCACCAGGGCCCCTAGTTATAGGCCGAGCGAAGCGAGGTCCTTAACGAAGGCCCTGGGGGCATTACCTGACTCTAATGCCCCCACTGCGAGGGGCTTATTGCTATTAGTACCACGGCCTGCAAGACCCGGGTACTAATAGCATTTTTTCTGTTCCAAAACGCTGCAGCGTTTCGGAACAGAAGAGAAAAAAAAAAAAAGTCACCGGAAATGGTTGCCGGGAAAGGGAAAACAGTCAGTTTTCCCTTTCAATATCGGCCATTGCGAGCGGACGCGTTGGGAACCAAAGTGTTCACAGCGCATTAGCTCCCGAAAAAGGAGAAATAACAAGGTAAGTGGGGTTGAGAGTGGATTGGGGAAGAAAAAAAATAAAACTTACCTGAATCCCCGGCGGGGGAGGATGGCAGCCTCCAGCTGTGTGGAGGCTCGGAGCAGGGATGGTCCCGCTTCGAGCCTCCTCATTGGCTGAGGGGCTGCCATGCCCCCCCCCCCCCCCGGCCGGGAACAAAGGAATGGAATCCCGGCCGAGGGATTCCCGGTCAGGTAAAGCCCTGGCGAAGGCCAATCAGTAGGTTTGTTACATTCTGATTGACCCTCACTGGGGTTCTAATACAGTAAAAAACATTCCTTATGCCTACGTCCCGTCCCCCTCTCCTCCATACCTTTGGGAGATTCCCAAGCACTTCTACGAGAAGACGATGATCCAATGTCGAGCTTAAACAGATTTCTGAGGACTGGCCGAATGAAGCATCTGATCTGGAGGTCCCATCCAACAGCAGTACCCGCAGAAGGCGATACGAGTAGTCCAGGTCACTGCCTTTGCGGTGGACTCCCAGGGAACAATGCTGAAAAGCAAATGAGACTGCTTTCTCTCCCACAAGGTGGGAGTGAAGCCCTTGACGATGAGGCAAAACCTGAATAGAGTATCTTTCACAATTCAGAAGATCAATCTAGAAATCATCGCTTTAGATGCATAGGAGCCTTCAGAGGACTCCTCACGTCTAGGCCATGAGTACCCTTTTGGCCTCAGATTAAGTGTCTGGGAAGAAAATGGAGTGATATTTCTTGGAGTAGATAAACGTCTGATATTACCTTCGGGACAACGATGACCGAGTAGGGTGGACTACAGTGTCCCTGTGAATTACTGTGATGAGTTCCTTGTGATCACACACAAACGATCACCACAAGAACAGCCGCCTTCCACAAGACCAGACTAATATCGGAGGTAGCCATGGGCTCAAAGGGTTTATGGAAGATTGCAGTCAGTACAAACACAAAGGTCCCACAGAGAAGGGGTGGCCTTTTGCTGGTTGAAAGAGATGACAAGCCATCAAAGTGGCATTTAACCACCGGATTGGCCATCGAAAAAACATGTTTGAGAGAGAAGTCTTTCAGAATTCTGTCTGTAGGACCAAGGCTTGAAATAAAGGAGGTCACATCAAAGGAAGCTGAGAGATGGTTCCGGTTTCGCTATGTACCAGTGACAGAACATTCTTTGCTGCTTGTATGATGCGCATGTAGTCTGAACAGAGTCAGTTGGCCCAATTATATTCCCTCAGGTACCATCCCACTAAATGTATTGAGGGGATGGGTGGGGAGCTTACATTTGGAACTGAAGAACCGGTCGGTATGGGAGACCAGCCAGAGGGCGAGACAATAGGTTCTTCAGGTTGGAAAACCAGAACCCCTCTGGCCACAAAGCTGCTATGAAGATCAGGGAGCATCTGCTGGACCTCTGCAACTTCAGTAGTGCCTGATGAATTAGGGGAAAATGAGAAGGCTTGCATCCCCCTCCCATGGAATCCCCAGAGCAGCCAGTGTGTGATCCTAGTCCTCCCTTGATGCATATAAAAATAATTTGCTGATCTGGTGGCCATTTCCCCCAGCAACATTCACTGGATACTCTTTTCCAGCTGTTGGGAGAAGAGTGGTAGATTCTGTGAGAATCCCTATGGGATGCTTGTCCAAGTGTACTGAAATCCTCAGAGAAAAAGGCAATTAAGTACCTACTGTGAGTGTAGGAGTATGGATTTGGGAAGAAAGCTCTACAACTGTTGTGTGCAGCTATTGGGCAATACAGGATAGTATGTTGTCGGATTCAGGGGTACGGGAAGGATTGCAATACTACATAGTTCACCACTCTTCGGTCCTGAAAGACCATGTGCACAATTTGCACTAGTCACTAGCCTTTGGCTAGTGATAACTGACTCTTGGCGGGTAAAAAAATAAAAAATAAATGGTGTGTTGCAAGTATGCATATAATTGAGGTGGCGAGTGTCTTTATAGCTGGCTAGTAGCTTGCAACTTGACATTTATACCCCTGCTATTTGGTATCTCCCCCTGGTTCCTTCATGGTTAATATGGGAGTATTTCAAGGGCTGTTCATTGGGACTATTATTCCCTGTTCTAATAGAGACTACTACTGGGACTACACCCTCCACTGCTTCTGGGAATAACATACTAGGGAATTCCTTGTAGCATTTCCGTCTGACATAAAATGTTACTCACCGTAGTGACCAATTTACTCCTAGTCCATAGTCCCCTTTCCTCCATATATTCAGTCCTTCGAGACAGGACCAGAGCACTTTTTGGTAGCATCCAAATAAATCTTGTCTTTTTATGCTTACGCATGGCCAGCACGTGTATGGATTAGCCCCGCCTTCCTGAGCCCCAACCAGTGCATCACTCCTCAGTCCTTTTCCTTAACCAAGGTCAATAGACATATTAGCAATTAAAGGGAGCTTTTTAGAGGGGAAGGCGGCAGGCATATGGAGGAAAGGGGAAAATATACTAAGAGTGCGCTAGTTACTACAGTGAGTAACTGCCTTACTCACATGTCCCTTCCCATTTCCTCCATACTTGTGGAAGATTCCCAAGCACTGATGTGTAAAACATGGTTGGATAAATTAACCTCCCCTAGTTAAAGAGGTTTCTGAGGACTGCATGACCAAACTGAGCATCCGCTCTAGAGCTGAGGTCAAGACAATGTTTGCAGAACGCCAACAGGGAGGCCCAAGTGGATGCCTTGGTCATTGTTTCCCAAGGAACGTATTTCTGTTAAGCCACAGTTGCCGCTTTCCCTCGCACTAGATGTGCGTGGATGCCATTGGGGGCCTGCAGGCCTTGTACAGTGTTGGCTCCTGTGATGCAGGAACGTATCCAGAGGAAAATTGTGGTCGCAGGGGCCTGTGCTCTATTTTTTAGCATTTGCAAATGTCACAAAAAGGTGAGAAGAGTGTCTAAAGTCCTTTGTCCTATCAAGATAGAACTTCAGAGCTCTCCTGGTGCAAGGCTGTGTGGGTCCCCTTCAGAGTCTGATGAAGGGTCCAGAAAAAACACCAGTAAGTTAATAGATTAATGAATATGAAACGCCAAACTGATTTTAGGGAGGAAAGACAGGTGTGTGGTCAGTACCACTTTTTCCCCATTGTAAGACATAAAAGGGTTCAATGCAGAGGGCCTGCAGCTGGTCAATCTTAACTGAAGTGATGGGTCCAGAAAGGCTATGTTCAGGGTGAGCTATTTATGATCCACAGTTGCCATACGCATAAACAGCTTACGACGCACCACACTGAGGTTCACATTTCGCTTGAGGCAGCTTGACAGGAGGAAAAAGATGTAGACGACCTGTAAAATGACGTTTTCTCACTGGATTTGTGAGTGTGAATGAATTAAGAGTCAATATTGAGGTATTCCTCAATAGCCGACCAATATGTACGACAAAAGCCGTGAATGCAAGGTCCAAGTTAAAAGCGCACGCTATCCACAGATGCTTGATGAGGATCAATGTGTTTGTTTAGGCACCACTGATAGAAGCAGAGCCATTTGCTTTTGTACTGTGCGCATGTGGAATGTTTGTGCCTAGACTTAATGTGCATATTTTCCACTAACCGGTTGAATTGTGCCAACGACCCAATTTCAGGAACCAGGCCGCTAAGTAGAGAGATTGTGGGGAGGGATGCCACAATAGTTCTTTCTGGGGCAGGAATTGGGAACCTCTGGCAACAACATGGCGACCTACAGTGGCCTGAAGCAGGGGTGCCTTTTGGCAACTCTGCTGTATAATCTGTACGCTGCAGACATGGATAAGGTACCCAACTCTGTGCACAATTTCACCCCCAAAAATCAACCGCATGACTGTACTAAGCATTGCATATGCAGACGAAACGGTTATATTTGATACCACAACAATAGGTTTATTAAGATCCCTGAATGCCCAGGTACAATATGCCAGAGATAATTGCATTGTGATACGCATCTCAAAAACAAAGATCATGTATCTGGCTGGTAGAATTCCAAATAAAACTTGCTTTTAAGTGGCTGTTTTGCGATAACAACTTGGATGTAGTGTAGTCGAAGAGTATCAACATATTGGATTTCTCAAAATGTAAAGCTTCGACTTTATATTAACATTTATACGCCGAAAATCTGGAGGAAATGGCCGGCAGTAAAACATTTTGTAAACAGCCAATGCGGCTATAAAGCTGAACGTCTGCTGGATATATACAGACTATGCATAACCCCTAGCCTGTTATATGGTCTGGAAGCACCCCCCTAGAAACAGGTAGTATGGTTGGATATCATTGAGGGGAAAATCCTATGTACCATCATCATTCCCTCAGCCGTCCCGGTTGAGGCACTAAGACTGGAGTAAGGCCTAGTATCACTTAAAGCTCTCTGGCACCTTCATTGCAATATTGCAAATTTGTTTCACCATAAATGAATACAAACGCCCTGATTAAATTAAGTGGGTCACCTAAAGATGGTCAAGCTGCAACAGTTTTGTGGAGGAGTTTTGGTTGTCTGCAGCCTCTCATCTCGCCTCTCTACATCTTACAACAGTGCTGCTGCAGAATTTAGTAGAATCTGAACAAAAGAAACAGACTTCAGATTTACGATAGAAAACACCATTGTCGACCATCTTGCTCTAAAAAAGCGCTATAATGAACACTCCCATCAGGCCTTTGTGCCAGATACTCCCAGGTCGTACATGAAAAATCCTTGCCCCAGGGATTTCAAACGTTTTATCCTGAGCCTTCTCAACATTCTTCCCACAGCCAAATATCTTGGAGCTTTGAAGGGTTTGGTGCCGGAAGAGCGCACTTGTCCGCTGTGTTGCAAGAGCTTGGAGAGCAGCCGCCACTTGCCAACTGCTTGCCTGGTCCATGGACCACAGTACTGGAAAAGCTGTAAATCCTTCCTACGTGGCAGCTGTTATATTGTGCAAGATCAATTATGGAGCACCTAATCAGTGTGGAATCCATGGTGATAACAGCTGCAGCTTACCATATATGGAGGGAAGCACTGATATCCATTGAGGACTAGACTTTTGCACATGCTGCTACGGTGTTCAGAAGGAGCCCCAACTTCTTTTCTATTTTGTTTTTATTCTCCAATCGTCTTCTCTCCTGTTCTTTTATTATGATTTGTTCATCGATGTAGAAGTATGAACATGTTTTTAATGCAAGTATGTGCCCATATACTGCATAACAATGGAATTATGTATTCAATGTGATAAAAAAAAAATAGAAAAAACACTAGATCGGCAGAGAGACTGGCAGCATCTTCAGCTCCGAAAACCCGGATATGGCTGGCCACCAAGGTGCTATAAAACACAAGTGTGCAGTTCAGCACCTTCCTTAGCTTCAAAAAGACACAATGAATCTAAGAGAAGGCGCACACCTGCACTCCGTCCCAGGACATTTCTAGGGCATGTCCCAGGGAGCCTGGAACCAGACCATCCCTGGAAGGATATAGCAGAAGTTTGCTGGTGGTGTGTGTTGCAAACTGGTCTACAATATGTGCCCACCGCCCCCACTTGGAGAAGATCATGGTTTGCAGAAGACCGGCAGCTGAGGAAATTAGCCGCTGTGTTTCCCTGGCTAGCAATGTGCACCTCCTGAAGCCAAATCCCCTTCTGTGGCACCTATTTTCATATCTGCTTGTCTGTCCTGATACTTTGTTGGCGATACTGGACTGGAATGCCTACAGGACCAGCAAAATGGCTGGTAGTTGATGTGGTGTTCCCTGTCGGAGGGAGACCACAGCTCGAACACCGAAAGATGATTCAGGGTAGCCCACCAGCCGAATAGGGAGGAACCCATTGTCAGCATCACCCGAGGAGACTGTTCCAAAAAGGGGGTTCTCTCCGAGAGGTTAGAGTAGTGGGACCACCATCTAAGGTTGGGAATCCTCACTGGAAGCCAACCGAATTAACTGAGAATCTGGATCCGTTGCCCGAGACCAGTTCTGTCTGAAAGCCGTTTCAATTTTTAACCTCGCTAAAAGAAAGGCTAAGCCCAAAAGCCGCTGGAACTACCATGCTGAACTACGGGTGGAATTCAGGAAAAGGGTAGTGTATGGACTCAATCTCTCATTCGGTCATCCGTTAGAAAGACCTTGGCCATCATGTCGCCTGAGAAATGCTGCCATCGCCACCATCCTCTTTGTGAAGACTCTTGGTGCCGAGATCAGTCCGAAGGGTAGGTCCCAGCACTGAAAATGCTTGCCCTGACCAAAAAACAGTTATTTGTGGTGCTGAGGCCATATTGGTATATGAAGGTATGCCTCCTGAATATCTGCGCAGACGTGATCATCTTGAATCTTTCCCCGAGAATGTGGATATTTATTTCTGGCAGGTCTTAAATAGTGCGCAGGCCAGCCTAGTTAGATTTTGGCACAGTAAATTACCAGGTTACTCACCGTAGTGACCACCTTACTCCTAGTCCATAGTCCCCTTTCCTCCATACTTGTGGGACATCTCTCCGTCCTGTGGGACGGGACCGGAGCACTTTGTAAAAAGCATCCAAATATTTTTCAAAAATGTGTCCCTCTCTTTCCTGCGCGGGGCCCGGCACGCGGCTGTAACCCCGCCCACCTTGGCTCTGCCCCGCGCATCGCCCATCAGTCCTTTTCTATTGCCAGGTCAAAGACCCATTAGCAATAACAGAGGAACCTTATTAGAGGGGACGGCGGGCGGGCGTATGGAGGAAAGGGGACTATGGACTAGGAGTAAGGTGGTCACTACGGTGAGTAACATGGTAATACTCCTACGTCCTGTTCCCTTTCCTCCATACTTGTGGGAGATTCCCAAACACTCCTTACAGGAACTACGGGTGGATGGAAATACCCCTTACTGAAGCCTGACCAAACTGAGCGTCAGCTCTTGAGCTCATGTCGAGACAGTAATGCTTACAGAAAGCAGATGAGGAGGCCCAAGTAGCTGCCCTAGCGATGGACTCCCAGGGGACATATTTCTGAAAAGAAACCGCGGCTGCCTTGCCCCGCACCAGGTGTGCATGGATACCCTTAGGAGGTTTCAGCCCTTGGATGGTGAAAGACTGACACCTAGAAATAGTTGCCTTAGAAGCCGGCTTGCCCTGAGGGTTACCGAAGGTCACAAAAATTTGAGAAGAACTCCTAAGCTCGGAAGTCCTGTCCAGGTAAAACTTAAGAGCTCTTCTGACATCAAGACAGTGTAGAACCCTTTCAGCCTCTGAGGCAGGGTTTGGAAAAAAGACCGGAAGGGAGATCGACTGATTCAGATGGAATTCGGTCGCCACCTTCGGTAGAAAAGCCGGGTTTGTCCGAAGGACTACCTCGTCCTTGTGAAAGACCAAGAAAGGATGCTCCACCGACGATGCCTGGAGCTCACTCACTCTCCTTGCTGACGTAACGACGACCAGAAAGGACACTTTCCAAGACAAGTACTTGAGGTCCACAGTAGCCATTGGTTCAAAGGGTTTATGGCACAGCGCCGTCAGGACTACATTTAGGTCCCATGGCGGGTGCGGATTTCTAACCGGAGGGTAGAGGCGTGTCAAGCCAGCAAAATGCCTCTTCACCACTGGGTTAGTTGGAGAATAAGAACACAGGTCTGTAGAAAGGTAAGCGGAAACCGCTGAGAGATAAGTCCTGAATGACGGGACATGAACCCCTGACTCTGCTAGGAAGGACACGAAGGACAGCACTGTCAATCGTGGCCACCCTCGGATCCAACTTCTTCTCCAAACACCAATGACAGAACGTGAGCCATTTACTCTTGTATTGAGATCTGGTCGAGGGTCTCCTGGCTGCCTGGATAATGCGCATGTTATCCGCAGACAAACTCAGATGCTCTAAAGACTTGAACTCAGGCACCATGCCGCCAAGCTGAGCGATTGTGGGGAGGGGTGCCACATCTGTTCCCCTTGGTGAAGAAGATCGGGAGTTACTGGTAACCTGATCGGTGGATACACCGACAGGTGTGGAAGTTCTGAGAACCAAAACCTGGCCGGCCACCACGGGGCTATGAGTAGAAGGGAACAGTTGGCCGAGTTCTTCAACTTCCAAATTGCACGGTGAACTAGAGGCAGAGGCGGGAAGGTGTAAGCTCTCATGTTGTGCCATGGAATCTCGAGAGCATCCCCCAGAGAGGAGGCTCCCAGCCCCCCTCTGGAGGCATACTGAGGAAGCTTCTTGTTCACCGCTGTAGCAAAGAGGTCTACCTCCGGTGTGCCCCAAAGCGAGAAAATCCATGGAGTGGACCTCCGCCTTCAATTCCCACTCGTAGCTGACCACTGTCCGCCGGCTGAGGGCATCCACTGACATTCAGCTGGCCCGGGATGTGCACTGCAAGCAGCCAGACACCATGAAGCACTGCCCACTCCCAAATCTGGATGGACAGGTCCACAAGGGGTGGAGGGGGAGACTTTGTTCCCCCTTGCTTGTTTATGTAATACATTGACACCACATTGTACGTTCTTATGCGGACCACCTTGTTGAAAATGAGTGGTCCGAACGCCCCGAGCGCTAGGAAGATCGCCAGAAGCTCCAAATGATTTATGAACAGGAGCTTGTCCTGAGGCGACCAGAGGTCGAAACCTGAAGAAGATCTAACGTCGCACCCCACCCTAGAAGGGAGGAGTCTGTCGTGATCGTCACCATGGGGACCGTGTCCAGAAACCCCGCGACCCCAGACAGATTGCTGAGAGACGACCACCAATCCAGGTCCACTCTCATGGAATCCTGATCCACTGCCTGACGCCATGAACTCCGAAGAGCCATCTGGGTCTGTCTCATTTTGAGACGAGCAAGAGGAAGAGCCAGTACACACGAGGCCATGAGACCCAGAAGCCTCTGGAACCACCAGGCCGACATGCTCTCCGACTGCGCAAACATCTGACACGTGGCTAACAGATCCGCCATTCTGTCCTCGGTCAGATACACTCTGCATTCGATCGTGTTCCAACGAAAACCCAGAAGATCAGGTACTATGAGACCGTCATGGAGGATTTCCGCCAGTTCACCGACAGCCCAAGATTGAACAGGAGCTGAAGGAGAGACTGGAGGTTGCCCGCTGCTGCCAGTGGACAAGGGCTGCGTAAGAGCCAGTCATCCAAATAAGGATATACATGGACATCCTGGAGACGAAGATAGGCTGCAATCACCGACGACATCTTCGTGAAGACACGCAGCGCCGAGCTGAGGCCAAAAGGAAGCACCCGAAAAAATGGAAGTGCTCCTCTCCCAAAGAGAAGCGGAGATATCTCCTGTGTGGATTCCAAATCAGGATATGCATATACGCATCCTGAAGGTCCACAACGCTGAGCCAATCGCCCATCTGTAAGGAGGAGCGTATCTGGCTGGGCGTGATCTTGAATTTCTCTTGGGGTAGGAAAAGATTGAACTGGGAAAGGTCTAGGATGGTGCGCAGGCAAGCCTGGTTGGGTTTGGGCACCGTAAACAGCCGGGAGTAGAAGCCCTCCCCGAGGGGAACGGGTTCCACAGCTCTGAGGTCCAGAAGTTTTTGAACTTCGGCCTTGAGGGAGGGTGAGCCCGACAGCTGAAAAGGAGGGTTGAGGGGTGGGGTAGGGGGTAAAGGTAAGCGGAAGCCCACTCGAGCGACTGACAAGACCCATCGGTCTTCTGTGATGGTCTGCCACGCCTCCCAATGAGACGCAATGTGTCCTCCCACCGGGGTCTCGTGCGAGCGCGGAAAACACTCATTTGGCAGGTTTATCGGTGGCGGTGCCACCTGAACCTGATGAGGAGGCTGAGGAGCGGGAGAAAAACCGCGTGCGTTGTGGTCTACGGCGGTTATTCCCCGCAGGAGTATCCACTCTGCGAGATTTGCGGTCGAGGAAGCCCCTAAAACCAGAGGAGGTTCGACTTTGCAACAACAATATCTGGGATTTGAAAGGAGCTTTGACCAGAACAGACAATAATTTAGCCGTCTGAGTGCTATCCTTGGTCTTGGTGAGCTCTACATCAGTAGTAGAATGAAAAAGCTCCTTACCATCGAATGGAAGGTCCAACACCTTGACTTGCGCTTCCTTAGAAAATTAATTTAGTGGCATGCAGCCACGCCTGCCGTGAGGTATCAACCCCAAGCATCAGGCCCCGAGCCGAGGCGTCTACGTGATGAGCCGCAGCCTCCAGGAGATCCTGGGCCAAGACCCTGGCATCGGAAAGGCCTCCTTTGAAGTCTTCCAACTTCTCGACCGGGATGTGCTCCTCAAACTCGGACAGACCTTTCCACATCCGCATGTTAGCTCCCGCCAATATCAACTCAGCGTTGGCCTGTCTGAGCTGCAAGGCTGAGTTGGCAAAGATTTTCCTCCCTAGGGAGTCTAGGAGCTTGTCCTCCTTTCCCAAGACCCGAGTAGCCGTCGTGGAAGAGGATGCTGCAGGTCTGGATTGCATCGTAGCCGCAGCCACCACTGTGGAGGAGGGAGGCGGACAAGACGACAGGGCCACCGCTTCCGAAGAATGCAGCCTGTACCTCGCATCAATCTTCTTATTGACAAAAAGTCCCGAGTGTGGCTTTTCCCAGACTCTTCGGACCTCGGCCAGAACGTCCTTCTGCAGGAACAGGCCGGTACGCTCCAAGGAAGACAGGGTGAATGCCCCAGAAAGCACGCCCTCCTGCGGAGCGGGTGCCTCGGGCACCGGAACATCTAAGAAACTCATCATGTCCAGTACCCGGTCATGAAAGGCTCTGATAGAGCGGGGAAGGTCCTTGTTGTCCTGATCGCCTTGAGAGTCATCTGACAGGTCAGGATCCTGCTGAGCCATGTCAGGCACTGCCTTGTCCACTGGGGCCAATGGAGGCACAGGCGGAAGAGCCGGCGGAGGCACCACAGGCAAGGGAGGCACCGGAGGAACGGGGTGGAGCCGTAGGCGCAGGTGGACATATCTCCTTGAAAAGCCCTTTGAAATATTCCCTCATGGGGTCGGTGCGCATAAGTGCTTGAAATGTCCCGAAAAAGGCACCCTCAGGAGATTGCTTAGGAACCTAAGGAGGCCTCTCATGAGGTGGACAAATCCAGGGACGTAACGGGGAAGGGTGCCACACCGGCTCCTCCACCGACGTATCCACATAAATCAAAGGAGCCACCCCCGCGGGCAATGAAACATTGTGCGGAAGAGGCATCCAGGCGTTCCAATCATAAACCAGCCGGTAAGGATGAGCACAAGGGACCTTAGGTTCACCCAAGGGACCAAGCCCTACACCAGAGGCCGATGGCGTAGTTGTAGAGGTAGCACCTAAAATGGCCGCCGTGGTCGTGGCGGGAACAGGCGCCATTTTGTCCTCATCTGAGGGGAACTGCGGCACGTGAGGAAGTGAGGCATTGGTTCCCGTCGATGGATCAGGGATCTTAATCTTAGCCTTAACATAAGGAACCTCGGCCGAGCCGGTACTATGAGGTCTGGAATGTTTTTGTGACATCCCAACCGCCAAATTAGCCTTCGAAGGAAGGACCTCGGCACTGCAGGTAAAATAAGAACTTTGCTTCTTTGCCCCCTCAACAGATCTGGTATCACCACAAGAGCGGGAACGGTGAGCAACCGCTTTCACCGACAAAGCCTTGTCCGGCCTCTCAGAACTGTTTGTAGCTTTAGCCTCTGAACGAGGGACCTCGGACCCAGGCCCGGTAACAGCCTTATCTGCACGGGCCTCGAACATCCGTTCGGTAACAACCAGCCCAGCCAAGGCCTTGGGGCGCACCACAGTCTTGTTTTTGAGGGAAGCCGACAGAGGCCTCAGAGCGAGCTCCGGTACCCCACAATTCAGTAGAACTGGGTCTACAAACAGCCCCCACAGGAGGGGCCTCAGAGCATACTCCGGTGTTCACAGGCCCCTTACGGAGACCTTCGGAGAAAACTCTGGTAGAATTATTAGGCCCAACGGGCACCTCATGGTGAACCCCGGTGACAGAGCGATCAATGCCCCTCCTGGGCCGAGAGGAACCCGGAAAGGCATCTCCCGGCCAGGGTGCTCTGAAAAGTAAAGAACTTACCGGGCGTTTCTTCTTCTCGTCGATGAACGCCTGAAAATGCAAAGGAGTAGTTTGTCGGAACACCTCCTCCCACCGACGTTGAAGTGCCCGGACCGAAAGGGAGTCACAGTAAAAACAGGAGTCCCAACGGTGTTCCGGACCCAAACACTCTAAACAAAGAGGATGGGGATCCGCTCTCGCGAAGCGACAGTAACACGATGAACAATCTGGAAAGTCTAATTTGAAAGACAGACAGACTAGTAAACGAACGCTAGCGAGAGCCAGAGAGGAAAAAAAGGGAAGAAAATCTTCAGAGGATACAAGTGCGTCCGGCCGGATCGAGCTGAGAAAAGGACGAATGGGTGATGCGGAGCCAAGGTGGGCGGGGTTACGGCCGCGTGCTGGGCCCCGCACAGGAAAGAGGAGGGACACATTTTTTAAAAAAATGCGGATGCTTTTTACAAAGTGCTCCGGTCCCGTCCCACAGGACGGAGAGATGTCCCACAAGTATGGAGGAAAGGGGACGGGACGTAGGAGTATAATAAGTTACTCACTGGAGTGACTAACTCACTCCTAGTCCATAGTCCACTTTCCACCAAACTGCATGGGCATCCCTCGCTAGAGACAGGAAACCGAACTATTTTCACCAGAAAAATGTCTATACCCCTTTAAATTTATGTGCGTAGGAGTGTGGCCCCGGGAGCATGCACTCCCTTGACTCCGCCCTCCCCAGCGCCACACCTCAGTCCCCTTTGATGCATCAGCCAGAATAACCTGCTAAACTATGTATCTTATTAATGGGGGGGGGAATGGCAGGACGTATGGAGGAAAGGGGAGGGACTATGCACTAGGAGTACATTAGTCACTACATTGAGTAACTTATAATTACTCCCATGTCACGTCCCGTCCCCTTTCCTCCATACTGTATGGACGATTACCAGTGAATGATGGCCAAGGGCGGTGTGATGTGTTGGAACCTAAAAAACTGGTTCCTAAGGACTGCTTGCCCGAATGCTGTGTCAGATCTTGCGCTGCCACCCAGACACTAATGCTTGCAGAAGGCTGATGGAGTGGGCCCATGTAGCTGCTCTGCAAATGGTTTGCCATGGCACATGCCTTTGCGACAGCCATCGCTTTGGCCCTAACTGCATGAGCATGCAGGTTTTGTGGAACTTCCTTCTGCCGAGACTTTTAGGCCTCCTGAAGGGCTGCAACCATCCACCTGGCTATGGAGACCTGAGAGGTTTAGTCCGCTGGCTTAGAGCCACCGAAGGTGATAACGCCTCTGTCTTGCGAAACCCTTTGGTCCTGTCCAGATAGAATTTCAGGGCTCTGCTAACGTCCAGGCAGTGCAAAACTCTCTCTGCCTTGTCCTTTGGCTTAGGAAAACAGGTTGGCAACACAACTTCATTCAAGTGGAACCACCTTCGGAAGAAATGCCAAATGGGTGTGAAGCATCATCTTGTCTCGAAGGAACATGGTATACGGTTCTGTGGCCATCAGGGCCTGAATTTCGCTCTCTCTTAGCGGAGGTAAAACCCACCAGCAGGGCTGTTTTGATCGTGACCAGCTTTAGGTCTACCGATGCTATGGGCTCAATAGGGCGTATGCGCCAGCGCCGTGAACACCACATTGAGGTGCCACACCGGATGCAGTCTTTTGGTACTAGGATATAGCCTTGTGAGCCCCATCAGATGTCTTTGGACTACAGGGTTGCAGGAAGAGAATGACTTGTGGTCAGAGTTTCTGCAGGCGCCTATGGCAGCCAGGTAAGTCCAGCATGTCTCCACCTGTACTCCTGAACACGCTAAGTGCGCAGAGAACAATGGCACCTGATCTAGTGCGCACACCAGAGGGTCTATCCCTTCGTCCTTTGCCTAGAGGCAAACTCTGGTCCATTGGCTTTTGTATTGTCTTCTTGTGGGTACGCTTCTAGCTTTCTGAATTATTTCCAGGTTGTCTTATGACAGACGGAGAGGTTACAATGTTACCTGCTCAGGAACAAGGCCGCTAGGGCTAGCTTCTCGAGAGTGGGGTGAACTACCACCCATCCCTGCTGCGAGAAATAAATCGGCCTGCATCCCGCTCCATGGCAGGTGTAGGGCATCCCGGAGGAAGCCTTGCCCCTGACCCTGCCAGGACGCGTACTGCTGACATCTCTGGTTCTGCTCTGTGGCAAACAGGTCTATGTGGGGTCGGCCCCATCTCCTGAAGTTGTCAGCTAGGACTTGTTTCTCTAGCTGCCACTCATAGTTGCACACCCAGAATCTGCTGAGCCTGTCCATCTCCAAGTTGGACTCCCAAGGCAGATGAATTGAAGACAGCGATATGTGGTGTGCCATGCCCCACTCCCATATCTCTATGGTGATCCTGCACAGGTGGGGAGGGGTCAGGGGGAAGGGGAGCTGTTGTATCCCATGCCAACCCGAGGAAGACCATGCTGTGTGGGGGTTGCAGTTGAGATTTGTTGAGGTTTGATGGAAAACACCAGATCGTGTAGGGTTCTCCATAAGCCTGGAGGCTGATTGCTGGACCCCTCAGGCAATTCCTCCCTGACCAAACAGTGAGAGATAAGGATATAGATGGTGGCCTTCCGATCAGAGCAAGGCTGCTACCTCATTCATTAACCTTGTGAACACCCGTGGTGTTGAGTTGAGCCTGAACGGCAGTACCTTGTATTGAAAATCTAGCCACATAACTCTGAACTTCTAGAACGAGCGATGGGGCTGCCAGATATGGATGTTTAAGTATGCATCCTTCAAGTCTAAGGAGAAGGTCCCGTCTCCCCCACACAGACTCTGCTAACAGAGCTGGCATAACCATCCTACATTTTTGGAGGGGTAGAGATAGGTTCAGGAAGGACAGGTACAAAACCACTCGCAGGCCACCGTGGTTCGTTTTCTGTATCTCTAAGTGGCTCTAAGCCATACCGTCCTTTGATAACTATAGCTACACAGATTGCTCTGCCAACCGTGTTTATATGTCCAAAGGTGGATTCCAGAAGATCTTGCCACACTATTTTGGCCTCTGCCAGCAGCACCTTCAATGAGGCCTGTTTGTGCACAGGGATTGATATCTGGTAGGAAGTCCGAGAAAACTCTCCGTAGCCTCTGGTTTGCGCTGGCTAACATGTCGTCTACATTCGCCTGTCGCAGGTGGAGAACTGCATTTGAAAAAAATATTTTTCTCATATGCTTCCAGCATCTTTTCCTCCTTGCCCAACAAGGCAGAGGTAGATGTTTAGGTCTGGGGCTTTGCGTGCATGGATGCTGCTGGTATTACTAATTAATGTGGCTGCAGATGTACTGAAAGGAGCAGGGAATCCCCCTCAGCCTGCCTGTATTTTGCCTCCAGTCTCCTGTTAGTGTGTTGTGTCGAGGGAGGCTTCGTCCAAACCTTTTTTGCTAGGGCTTCAACATCCTTTTGAAAGGGTATGCCTGACATGGAGGTCGATTTTACAGTGAGTGCCTCTGCCAATACCCACCCCTCCTCAGGCTGTTCCTTTTGGGGCAGTGGCATGCCTAGATACTCTGCTAGTTCTGCCAGCTAGTCATGGAAGGCCGCGGTCGATTAAGGCGTCAGGGTTCTCCTCCTCCGTGTCAGTCTGATTCAGAGCACCCGGGTCCACAGGCAGTGCAGTCGGAGATACTGGAGTAGGGTGGGGGGCTGGTGTAGCCAGCTGCGCCACTCTGCTAGGCTGTAAAGACACCTTTAACAGGGCAGGAGTAGACTCCACCATACCCGTAGGGTTGGCTTGCTGCCACTGCACTGGGGGCCTGAGGCGACACTGGAGCCGGTGTAAGCATGTACTTTATGATGCTGTTGAGAATGGTGCCCATCTACAGGGATCTCATAAGCCAGAGGAATTTGTCAAATAATATGTCCTCACAGGCTGGGGATGCACGCGCCTGTGACAGGGTATGGTTGGCGCAGATGGATACGCCCTTGCCACACCCTGTCCACTCTGTACATAGTAGGGCTCTGTGTGGAGTCCCTGTCCTGCAAGCGGGTATGCCGTGCACCAGGAGACCTGAGGGGTGACCATGGGGGACCATTGCCCCCTCAAATTGGACTCTGTGCCTTGCCGCCCTTCCGACTGGCACACAGGTTCACGTGCCACCATTTTGTCCTGCTGCGCCGCCATTTTGTCCTGCCCAGACACGCCTGGTAACTTGCTAGGCCTGGCCTCCCCCTGCGTAATGCTCCGGGCAGGTTTGAGCTTTTTTTTTTGCACACCAGGCTCCGGCCTGGTAGGCTGTGCACCCGAGGGCCGGTAGTGCTGTTGCGTGCAGGCGCCCCCTCGGTCTTGGGCCCGGTACTAGGGCAAAGCCCCTCCGGAGATTTCCCGATGACAGAGCGAACAAGCCCCTCAGCAATGGAACCGGTAGGATCAGAGGACTACTCGGCCGTGAGGCCGGTAGCTCGAGGAGCCTCTGTACCTGAGCCGATGACAGGGCCTTCCTGGCCCCAACAACACGGCTGTTTCGCAGGGTGCTGTGTTAAAGAGAACACTCACCTTTGCCTTCCTGCACATGTACTGCCTTTATGTGCTCCGGGAGAGACCTGGAGAACAGCTCCTTCCACCTGGCAAGCCGGTTCTTAAGGGATTTGGAAGCAAGGGCTTTGAATGCCGAGCAGCCGTGGTCTTCTCCCAGGCAGTGGAGCCAGAGCGCGTGCAGTCCGATGTGGGAAAGTGTCCCTCGCAGGAAAGGCACCGACTAAAGCCTTCCTGGGCAGACATGCGCCGGGAAGGGGCAAGGCGCTAGAGGCTGTGAGCCGGCTATAAAAAAAGGGTTGTTAGTAATTTGGGACCAAGGTCACTGGGCTAACTAGAAAAAAGACTGGAATTATGAGGAAATAAGGGCCTCAACCACCGCTCTGGTGAAATAAGTCTGCCACTGTCAACACGGAAAAGAGGACTGAGGTGTGGTGCCCGAGGGCGGAGTCAAGGAAAGCGTGTGCTCCCGGGACCATACCCCCACGTGCATACATTTAAGGGGTTACAGACATCTTTCTGGTGAAAATGTTTCGGTTTCCTGTCCCTAGCGAAGGACGTCCATGCAGTATGGAGGAAAGGGAACAGGACCTAGGAGTAAAATGCAGGAGTAGAATCCGCCGCCCTCTTCCAGGAAAGGACTCTATAAGCCCCTATGTCGGAATATCCGACCGGAGAGAGGGAGAGCCTGTCTGCTGTATAGGAGGACAGGAAGGAGGAGGAACTGGCGGGAGTCGAAGGCGGTACCCCAAACAGAGGACAGACAGATCCAAAGGGATCCTTTGTGATGGTTCACTAATCCTCCAGATTTAGAGAGATGAGTCCACCCACCCCCTGCTTACTGGAGTCAGGTGGAACCATTCCAAACCATCATTTGAGATTTTTGTCTGAAGAGGAGGTATTGGTCCCCGAGTTGGAGGCTGCCGAGTGTGAGGAAAAAATCCTCGACCACTAGTTCTCTGTTGCTTGCATCAAGGGCCACTAGGTGAGCAATCTGGCTGACACGACTCATCTTGAAACCCGCAAAAAACCTGCAAAGGGTCTAGAACAAAAGTCTGTCTTTTGGGGTTAAGGGGAAGCTGGAGGCTTTGCTAGGATTTAAAGCATTCTGCTGTCAGAGTACTTTCCTTCGGTTGTGCCAACTCATCAGCAGAGATGTGGAAGAGTTCTTTACCTTCGAAGGGAAGGCCTAGAACCATCTCTTGGACTTCCTTTGTGAACTGGGTTTCGTGGAGCCACACTTGGCGGGTGACCGACGCAAATTAAAAGACAGCATGCTGAAGTAGCAATATGATGTTGGTTTATTTTATTTATACAGCGCGCCTGACCCAGAGCTATCTGGGCGCTTACAGTATTGTTAAATGTACATGGCAGTCAGAATAGCATCAGAAGGTATACATACATCCATAAAGTGAAATACTAAAAGAAATGGCAAGCAGTATACATACAGCCATAAAGTGACATAGTGAAGAGTATATATACATACATACATACGTGTGGTGATATACAGGTATACATACAAGTATACAAACATCAATGAAGTGAGATGCAGGTAGGTAGCATGGAATGTAAAGATTCGCCAAATATAAATTAGTTCTTGCTGAGTAACCAGGAGATAAGGTTTTTCCTGAAGTTGGCGAATGACTGTATGGCTCGAATGTCTGATGGGATGGAGTTCCACAGATGGGAGGTCAAGACCAGGAAACTGGAGCCGCCTGTTCTTTTTAGGTTGTACTTGGGGACGGTCACACAGAAGGTGTTGGTTGATCTAGTGATTCCTGTGGAGGTTCTCCAGGTAAATTCTTCAGTGAGATAAGGGGGGGCTGTGTGGTTCAACGCTTTGAAAGTAAGACATTGGGCCTCATTACGACCCTGGCGTTAAGGGTTTAACGGGGCCGGTAGAGCTGCCGGCCCAGTTAACCCCCTAACACCTCATTACGAGGTATCCTTAGCGGGTCCCGCGAGCATGGCCCCTTGTTTGCATCCTCCCCATTGAGCCCTATGGGGGCTCAAATGGGAATGGGGAATGTACCAGGTCCGGGTTCCCTGAATGGGGAAATACCAAGCCCTCCAAGGTCGGAATGGCCCGGTATTTCCCCATTCAAGGAACCCGGACCCTGTACCCAGTATGGGGGTAGCCATGCCGCAAACAGCGGCATGGCTACCTCCATGGTCATAATGAGGCCCATAGTGTTTTGAGTTTGATCTCATCTTTTATGGAGAGCCATTGGAGTTGTTTCCTAGTTGCTGAGATATGTTCATTTCTAGGTATGTTTAGGGAAGCTCTAATTGCGTTATTCTGCAGGGTTTGAAGTTTGTTGGTGACCGTTTTGTTGGCGCCTAAGTAGAGGCCATTACAGTAGTCCAGTTTGGAGCCTATGAGAGCTCTGGCCAGAGTGAGGCAGCTTTCTGAGGACAGCAGGGGTCTGCAAGCTCTTATCAGTTTGCCTGTGTAGGCAGTAGCTGAGGCGGTCATCTTTACTTGTTTGTTGACGTTAGATGTGGCATCGAAGTAGAAGCCAAGTGTTTTGACTGCTTTGGCAATTGGGATATTTCCATCTATGTTGAATGTGTTGTAGTTTGGGTTTAGTTTATTTAAGCTCACTGTGGAGCCTACTAGTAAGAGTTCCGTTTTCTCATCATTCAGGCACAGGCCATGGGACAGCCATCCGTGCCTGAACGATAGCATAGATTTAGTTCACGCAATGAACATCTGTATCGTAGATGCCTGTGAAAGGCAGGAGTATCTGGGTGTCATCTGCATAGTTCGTGTAGGTGACACCCAAACGATCTAGTACATCAAACAGGGGCTTTGTAAAGATGTTATACAAAGTGGGCGAAACGCAGGAGCCCTGTAGCTCGCAACAGGTAATGGGTATAAGGTCAGCTTCTGCGGATGTCGAAAAGACTTGCATGGTCCTTTTGTTAAGGAACTATTGGATCCATGGGATGAATGACTTGGAAAAGTGGGTTGCTGATGCTAGATGGTCACAGGGTATCTTGTGGTCAACCAGGTCGAACTTCGCTGATAAGTCCAAAAGGAGTAGGATGGCAAGTTTGCCTTTATCTTTAAGGTTGTCGATCTGGCCTTTTAGGTCAACAAGGGCGGTTTCAGTCCCATGTTGTGGTCTAAAGCCAAATTGCCCAGAGCCTAAGCGTTTTTGGCCTCGAGGTAGTCCTGATTTGCAGGTATGCAACCTTATCCAAGATCTTTAGCAAAAATGGGACCGTGGTGATTGGTCTCTAATTTGTGGGGTCTAAGGTTTGTGTTTTGAGTAGTGGAAGTACCCAAGATTTCTTCAGATTGCTGGGTACTATTACACTTGAAAATGAAGCGTTGATTAATTTGGTATAAATGGGGCCAAGACTCTGGCCGCATCCTTAATGATCTGAGCTGGACAGCTGTAGCCCTGGCAGTTAGATGGTTCCAGGGAGGCTAGGATTCTTTGAACTTCCGGTACGGATACATTAGAGAATTGTAAGCTGTGTGGGTGTGGTGTGGTGTGGGTGGTACGGGGTTCTGAGTTTCAGTGGGGGGTGTGGAGGAAGATTAATTGGTAAATAGTCTTTGTGGGTCTGCTATTTTGGTCTGTAGACTGGCAATATTATTAGTGAGGGCGTTTTGGATGTTCGTGCACCAGAGTTTGTCCTTAATGCATGAGTTTTTAGGTGGGTTAGGGTTCTCCATTTCTCACAGGATGGTCAAGAGTTCTTTAGTTCTGGAGCCTGCTTGATTTATTCTGCTATTCAAAGTGTCACGTTTGGTGCGGATGATTTCATTTTTGTATTTAGCGGAGATAGAGACTAAGTTGGTATTATTCTCTGGTGAGGGTGTATGTTTCCAAAGAGTTTTGAGTTTTCTTTTTTCAGAGCGGAGCGCTTTCAGCTCAGGGGTGAACCATGAGTTTACATGGTCTCTTGGTTTGCCTTTGTGCATTTTAAGTAATGCTACTGAATCGATTGCTATAAGCAGAGAAGAGTTGTAGGCGTCTACAAGGGCGTTGGGGTGGTTTGTATTTGGTAGCACGCTAAGGGTTGGGATTACAAGGGGCACGATTGCCTCAGCTGTACTGTTCCTTTTGTTTGTGGTGGGACACGGAGGTGCTATGGGACAGAGTTTGCTGTGTGGCAAGTCCCTGTTTAACTCAAATGAAATAAGGTAGTGGTCAATCCAGGTTTGAGGTGTGGTGCCATTTACTGAGATGAAGAAGTTACTTACGAACTGTAACCTTCTTTCGATTGGATGTTTCTCCCATGTATTCCTCATCTTATGATAATCGTATCCCAGCTTCAGCTGCTTCGAAAAAAAATGTTCACCAGGGGGCGCTGTGTTTGAGACCACAGAGTCAAAGTCCCTCGAGGGCCGCAGTCGGACGTCGACGGCATCCGCTATATAAAGGGCTCGAGCAGTGCCCATTACCTCAGTTCTGTTTTTACGGTGTTCATGGTCGCATCAGTTGGTCAGAGTGCAACTGGCGTAAACTGTACAGAGGGGTAGGATGGGAGGGTTGATGAGGAATACGTGGGAGGAACATCCAATCGAAAGAACGCTACAGTTGGTAAGTAACTTGTTCTTCGAATGGATTGTGTCCTCCCACGTATTCCTCATCTTATGATAGACTCCCATAGCAGTGGTAATTTTGGAGGTGGGGTACTAGAAATTGTTATTATGGACTGAATGAAGGACAGCTTTTGCAAATAGTCCTCCTTGGTATGAAGTAGAGTCCAAGCAGTAATGCTTTACAAAGGTGTGCATTGACGATCAGGTGCCCGCAGCACAAATATCCTGCACCGGGACACACCTTTGAAGGGCTGTGGAAGTTGCCATGCCTCTGGTTGAATGAGCCCTTAATCCATCTGGAGGCTCTTTCCCAGCTAGTTTATAGCATTCAGAGATTGCCAGAATTATCCATCTGGATAGAGTTTGTTTAGATACTGCAAGGCCCAATTTGTGCCCAGTATATCCAACGAATAGTTGGTCACATTGTCAGAGATTTGCCAATATGTAAATATAGAAACTGAGAGCCCTTTTTGGGTCCAGTCTATGTAACCTTTCCTCTTACTTACTAGCGTGAGGTGGAGGATAAAAGGAAGATGAGAATATTTTGTGACAGATGAAAATCAGACACTATTTTAGGCAAGAAAGATGGCTTGACTTTTAAAATAACGTTGCCACTAACAATTGTTTTAAGAGTGAGTAGTCTTAATGGACAAAAATGTAAAGGGTCGAACTACTACTACTACCAACGACTAGAGTTAAATCCCAGATGGGCACCTGAAAACATGTCGGAGGGTATACATTTGTCAACCGTTTCAAGAATTGAATGACTAAAGGCATTTTAAAATAGGACACCTCTTCCGAGGAGCGCTTAAAGATAGCTAGCACTACCAAGTAACCTTTTATCGGTCCAACTTGGAGCCCCAAATTGGCCAAGTGTAAGAGAAAAGAAAATACTGTTGGGAGTATTACAAAGAAATGGATTCACATTCTTATCCCTCCACCAGTTACTGAACTTGTTCCAACGACACCGATACAGGGATTTTGTTGCTGGCCTTCTGGCTGAAAGCAAAATCTCCATTACGTCATCCGGGAGGTCCTTATATCTTAGCCTCTCAGAAACCATGCGTGAAAGCTGAGTGTCTTGAACTCTGGATGGAGAACCAGACTTTCCTCTTGCAAGAGAAGATCGTCTCTTTGTGGAAGACGTATTGCAGGGCAGATGGACATGTCCAGAAGGTCCAGGTACCACGTCCTCCTGGCCCAATCCAGGGCAATTAGGATCATGGTTTTCTCAACCTCCTGATTACGTGAGGAATCACTGGGACTGGAGGAAAGGCGTAAAGAAGTGGAAATACCCAGTCCACTACGAACGCGTCCCCTAGAGCTCCTCTTGGGGGAACTTCCCTTGAGCAATACAATTCGCACTTCCGGTTGGCCCCGGTCGCGAACAGATCCACTTGGGGGTTCCCCAAAGGGCAAAGATCTCTTGAAGGACTTCCTGAACTAGCTCCCATTCGTGGGAGACTGTGCTCTGCCTGTTCAGAGCGTCTGCTGCCGAGTTTAGGTCTCCTGCGAGGTGAACTGCCGATAGAAATATTCCTTCTTGCATTGCCCAGAATCAGAGCTGCATTGCCTCTCTGCACAGTCACCTTCTCCTTTGTTGAGGTAGTACATGGCCACTGTTGTCCGTCATTATCAGGACATTCGTTCCCTATACAGAGGACAGAAAAGCCTTCAGCGCTAGTCTGACTGCTCTCAGCTCCAAAAGGTTGATGTGTAGTTTGGACTCCGATGGAGAGCAACGACCGCTGATTGTCAGATCGTTGGTGTGGGCTCCCCATCCCATAAATGAGGCGTCCCGTCACTGTCGTCATCTCCAGCCATGGTTGCCAAAAAGGTTCCCCCTTGAGGATATTCTCCTTGCAAGCCCACCATAGGAGATCTTGAACCACCTTGGTCGGGACTTGTAGAAGATCTGACATCGCCCCTGAAAACTAGGACCATTGAGTCCTGAGGGCCCACTGAAGGGATCTCATCCTCAATCTGGCCTCTGGCACCAGAAAAATGCAGGATGGCACGAGGCCTAGCAACCTTAGAAAGAATGCCGGTAGATGTTGGGCATTTTGAAATTTCATTACCATCTGCAGAATGTGGTGAGCTCTCTCGTCGGGAGGCGAGGCTTTCCCTGAGGAAGCGTCCAGGATCGCTCTGATGAATTGGCGTTTTTGGCTTGGAATCATGTGCGACTTCTTGTAATTGAGGGAGAAGCCCAGAATGTGTAAGAAGTGGCAGGTCAAGGCCAGACGTTCCTGGGCTTGTCCGGATGAACTCGCCCTGATTAGCCAATCGTCCAAATAAGGGTAGACATGAATCCCCCTTCTGATACTCACTGCCACCACCACCATCAGTTTGGTGAAGACCCTTGGGGCGGAGGTCAGCCCAAATGATAGAACCCGAAACTGATGAGAACCACCAATTGCGAACCTCGGGTACTATGTGCTTGAGATGGATTGGCACACAAAAGTAAGCATCCTGAAGGTCCAATGAAACCAGCCAGTCTTGAAGCTGAAGAGCCTGAAGGATCTGAGAAAGGGTCACCATCTTGAACTTGTCCTTCCTGAGGAACTTGTTCAAGCTTCTCAAGTCCAAGATGGGTCTCAAACCTCCGTCCTTTTTGGGGATGAGAAAATAGGGGGTGGGGGACATGGGGGGTTGGAGTAGCAGCCCTTGTTCCTCTCCGCTAAAGGTAAATGTTCTATTGCACGTTTCTCTAGCAGGGTTAAAATCAACTGCACAAGGAGCGGGTCTGGAATATTTACAGAGTTGGCTCCCGGTGGATGATCTTGAGGTCTTTGATGAAAAGGAAGACAGTAACCATGGGTCACTATCTTTAGTGCCCAAGCATCTGACGTAATGCCCCGCCATTCGTCCAGATACAGAGTGATTCTGCCTCCCACCGGGGTTTTGTGGGTTAAGACCTCAAAGTGGCTTTGCAGTGGCTGAGGAGGTAGTGGCCGATGCTGTGGCTGATCTAGCACCACTCCCTTTTCCACCACAACAAAAAGTTCTCTGTTGGCCTCTGTGACTGGCCTGTTCCCTTCATTTTCCAAAAAGAGGAATATAAGCGAAAGGGGCGACACTTCCAGGAAGATGAGCCTGCAGCTTCTCTAGGCTCTCATCTGCCTTGCTGCCAAACAACCTCAAGCCGTGAAAGGGCATATTAAGTAATATAGACTGCACATCAGGTGCAAACCCAGATTTTCTTAGCCATACGAATCTACGCAAGACTGTGCTAGATGCCATGGACCTGCTTATACTATCCGCAGTGTCCAATCCTGACTGAAGGCATTCCGCCATAGCCTCTTTACCATCCTTCACTGTAGCTAGGAAACCATCCCGTTCCTCACCTTCCGGGATGCATTCAGCCGCTGATGACATGCAGTCCCACAGGGTATAAGTAAATCTTGCTTATGTGCAAGTGACATTAGTCGACTTCAGGGCCATGCTGCCCGAAGTAAAAGCTTTCCGGGCCCAAGCATCAACTTTATCGTCCCTGTCTGGTGGTACTGATGGGTAAGCCGATTGCCTAGTGGAGGTTGCAGCTTGTACCACTAGACTTTCAGTAGATTAATGTTTGGATAAATATTATGGATCTGATGAAGCTGGCCTATATTTTGGAGCCAGTTTCTTATTTACTGCTGCAATTGAATCAGGAGTATTCCAATGTATAATTACCCTTTTTTGCAGTGCTTTGTGAAATGGAAGAACACGATCTTTTAAGGGACCCTCACTCAGGATGTCAGTCATGTCATCGTAGTCAAAATCCGGGGAAGCTGCTTTCCAACCCATAAAATCAATGACCCTTCCCATAAGATTCCTATAACTGGGATCAGCATGATCTGTAGGATCTGGCCTTTCAAAATCTACTTCAACTGAAGTGTCTAAGCCACTGGCATTTTGTAGACAGTGATAAAGGTCTGTTATCTTAGGCTGTTGGTCCACTAGTTCATCAGGAACCTCCCTGGCTCCAAATCTAACTCCAGCTGGAGCGACATCCTCTTCAGAGGACTGTTCTTTATATATAGACGACATGGATTAAAAGAATTCCTGTCTAGGTTGAGGGTGGAAAGTCTTTTCAGGCATAAAAGGTGGAATTTGCCTAGGCATAGACAATGGCGTCGACTTGGGTCTTGGTATTAAAGAAGGCCTTGATAAAGGCGTTGAAGGCGTCGATGTGGTAGACGCTGGCTTCGACGGCGTCGAAGGAGGCTTCGATACCATTAAAGGTGTCGACATCATTTTCGTCAGTGGTCTCGATGCTATGGTCGTCGACGGTGTTGAGTCGAGTCTTGGTTTCCACTCCGACGTCAATGTTAATTCCGCTAGCCCCGATATATGCACCGGGGGCTAAGACAGTGCGAGGCGTCGGGGAACTTTCCCTTGAAGACACTCGACTTTTTTTTCAACCCTTGCGTGTTTATATCTTGATTTTCCTGTGTCACTTTTAGAGTGACCAGAGGCATGATCACCACGCGGCAACTTCGAGGGGGTCTGGGCCGCTTTCTCGAATATCTTAAGCATTGAAGCCCTGAAGTCCTCACATTTTTTCTAGGGAATCGTGCTTAGACTGGTAAGTTACTCTAGTCTCAGAGGAGGACGAGGAGGAAGAAGAAGACCTACGAGTTCACTTATTTGACTTTTTAGCGAATTTCCGATCTTGACCTCCTCGACTCGTGACAAGTTTTTCTACCGGATTCATCCGAATCCTTTTGTCTTTTCGAAGACTTATATCTCCCTGTCCCCCCCCCCCACCGCCAGCTTACCTCTGCGTTCCCAAAGAGCCTTATTTGACATGGCCTGACAGGACACGCACTCATCAACCCGATGGTCTGGCTGAGGCACCAGAGGCAATTCCGATGGGGTCGGTTATAGACCTCTTCCTGCCACACTTCAGACATTTTTTTAACCCTGTCTTCGGTGTGGAGGAAGTTGAAGACGAGGACATCGTAGATAAAGAAATTCTTGATGCGCCGTTCGTAACACGAAGCAGTTGCGTCGGAAAAACGGAAATGAGCTAACAGGCGCTGCTCGAGCCCTTTATACAGCGGATGACGTCGATGTCTGACGGCGGCCCTCGAGGGACTTCGACTCTGCGGTCTTGAACACAGCGCCCCATGGTGAAAAAATTTTACGAAGCAGCTGAAGCACGATTATCATACGATGAGGAATACGTGGGAGGACACAATCCATTCGAAGTTACAGTTTAAGTTTGCTACCCAGTCGAGGGTCCTTCCTTTCTCATGGGTGGGTTGAGTGATTTTTTGGGTGAACCCATGTTCGGCCAATGTGTTGGCTAAAGAGGATGCAGGGAGGTTGTTCGGGTCATTATATTTTAAGTTAAAATCTCCAGGGATAAGGGTTTGCGACGTAGTTTTAATGTCAGATAGTAGGGTCATTATGTCCCCTTTAAAGGCGCCTATGGGCCCAGGAATTCTATAGATTATGTGAATAGAGGTAGTGCTTTTATGCAATGTTTAGAGTTTAGCCAAGAGGATTTCCCACGAGCAGAGTAGTGGTGGAGAGAGTAATCTCATCTACAAAGTGTTTTTGTAGATCAGGGCGATGCCTCCTCCTCTATATAGAGGTCTGTCAACTCTGATGATTGAGTACTGTCTGGTATAGCTAATAGTAGTGAGAGGCCTGTTGCCCCGTGCAGCCAGGATTCTGTTTCTGCTAGGAAGTCCAGATTGTTGAATAGAATGGTGTCAGCTACGTCGGTAGCCTGAGCATCTGGAGACCTTGCATTAATTAAGGCTTCTTGGAGCAGCCACTTCTAACAGGTCTTGAGCCAGAACTCTGGTGTCTGATACACTAGTCTTAAAATGGTCATGTTTTGTCTTGGGGAAATAACTGTTTGAATACCAAAAGCTCTTTCTAGAGTTTTTGCTTGGCCGTAGCCAGCACTGCTTTGGTTTTTGCTTGACAGAGTTGGAGGGCTGCATTTGAAAAGCCTTTCTTCCATACCCCATCTAAACCCTTATCCTCCATTAAGACGACGTGTTATGCAGAGGAGGAGGATGATGCCAAAGACTTTGAATATAGAGTAGCCGCTGCCACCATCATAGAAGACAAAAGGGGATATGGGGTTACGGCAATCTCCTCAGACACTTAAAGCCTGTAGCAAGCGTCTATTTTCTGCTCATCTATTGGCCCATGTGTGGTTTTTTTTCCACACTTTCCCGGCTTTAGCCAAGCTATCCTTACCTGAATGATCCTGCGTTTTCAAAGTAAGAGCCCCCGACAAAACTCCCGCCTGTACGGTAGGAAGTCCAGGTGTCCAATCTTCTGTCTTATTTAGACATCCGATCACCCAGTGATGAAATGCCCGGAATGACGAAGGCGGATACTCTTCTTCATATGCATCTGCCACATCCCCATCGGCGTGACCTTCACCAGGAGGTGTCGAACATGAAGCATGTGGTGCCGGCTCGGGCTCCTTTGGCTCAGGACAACGCTCCACCAGAGGAGGCGGAGGTGTTACTTACATTGACCTTGGAGAATCCGGTGGCGTGAAAGACGGTATTAAAGTAGGTTTCCGGACTGGCCACCAGGGGCACACGGATGAACACAGACTCTGAGCTCCAGCACCCATGGTCCCTGAGGCGACTTGAGCCCCCGTCTCACGACCCCCCCACCAGTTGAAAAGGGCTGAGGAGCTGTATGAGGCCCCCCCCTCACCTGGGAGCAAACGCGGCCAAAATCGGACCGGGAGAAGTGGAGATATCACCGGGTGAACATCTGAGCCCAGAGGCGGCCCAGCATCGACAGTGAAACCGCGCCCTGGCGTTGTGGCAATCCGACGGTTGTCTCCGCGTGAAGACTTCCTGCAACCGTGACCCGTGTGTGCGGCGCCTGGGAGGCGAATTTCTCTGCCCCCGCGGAATGCGGATGGACTGTGCCCCTCGGGTACGGAGTGTGGTAATTAAGGAGAGTTCAGCTACTTTTGCGCACTAGTTCTACATGAACACCACACCGCCAGAATCCTGAGCGCAAGGCGCATGTGTGAAGGAGAGCCATTTTGCCAGCTAGACTGTGGCCCTAATCCTAGTACCAGGCTACATTGCGAGGATCCGAGAAAGTTGTTGGAGCCCTGCCTAGCCGCCTTGCATGACAGCTTTGTATCAGTGTATGAGCGCCCCCGGCATTTACTCACCTGTGCTACTCTGGAGAGGGTAAGGCCCCCGACTCAGGGGCGTATGCCTCCTCACACCCTGGACCTACTCCCTGCTCGGTAAGCCCAAAAATCTACGGCACTCCACTGCTATCGTGCCTTAGACACCTGAACCCAGAGACTACTGGACCCCTCATCGAATACGCGCCCAGAGCGCCTTTACACTTGAGTCAACGGCCTTAAACTGAGGAAGAAGGACCACGGCCTTGTGATACGCAGCGCCCAGGCAGGCCAGCACAGCCTGGGCACTTATGACTTGCTGCCCCTAGGCTCTTCGGAATCCCCATTGAAGACCTCCCCGACGTCACCAGCGAAGCGCTAGAGTCTGTCCTGTTCTTAGGACCCCACGCGATCCCCGCATAGGGTAAGGCCCCCGATCCAGGGGCGTGTGCCTCCTCTGACTCTGGGCCCATTTTATGAACGTGCGACAGA
This sequence comes from Ambystoma mexicanum, assembly GCF_040938575.1. Taxonomy (NCBI): domain Eukaryota; kingdom Metazoa; phylum Chordata; class Amphibia; order Caudata; family Ambystomatidae; genus Ambystoma; species Ambystoma mexicanum. The sequence continues at coordinate 386,600,325 of NC_090925.1, forward strand.
CTTTCCAGATTCGCATACACCCCTTCTTCTCCAACTGCTCGACATATCTCCACCATGTCGCTGGAGGCCTCGGAGGCGGGGGCCGCGGCCACTAGGGGAGACATTGCTGCATTATTAAGTGAGATAAAAAGCATGGGCTCCAACCTGGGTGGCAAAATCGATAAAATCACCCAGAGAATGGACAGCTTCGAGGAGAGATTGGAGGGTGTCGAAAACAACCAGGCGTCGATCGACACACAAATGGAAATAAGAATACAGAACATGGAGAAAAAGGAAGAGGAGATAGGCCTTAAAATGGACGAGTTAGAAAATAGGGAAAGAAGGAATAACCTTTGCTTTTTTGGAATCCCGGAACGTGAAGGGGAAACCGAAAAGGACCTCAAGGACACGATCCACGATATTATAAAAATTCTAACGGCCGATGAAGAAATTGATGAGCCCAAAACCGAAAGGATACACCGAGCTGGTGGACCTCCTGGTGGTCCCCGCTCGGTCGTAGCCAAATTCCATAGATATCAGGACAGGACTAGGATTCTTGAGAAGGCCAGATCCGGAGGCCCACTCACGATGGGAGGAGCTCAAATTACGATCTTTCAGGACCTATCTGCGCTTATGTTAGCGCTTAGGCGCCTTTGCAGTCCCCTGACAAAATGGCTCAAGGAACAGGGCACACGATACAGATGGAGTTACCCATTCTCACTCACCTTTGAACTTGGGAGTAGGAAAATCGTCCTTATATCAGAGGATGACATAAAAGAATGCATTGCCGACCTTCTGAGTACAGGCCCGAAAGACAATGAAAATGGGGATAACGAACAAGATGGAATGCAATGGGAACAGGGACTTAGGCGCAAAAGAGTGAAAGGATTCAGAAAATACAGACGCCCCAATAACACACCCGATAATGGAAAATGAGAATGTACAGCCTGGATGCCACGACCAGAAGCACTGGTACCCACACGGGACTCTGGTCATATGGAGACCGAGAGCTTGGAAGTGGAGTGCCCGGGGGACGACAGAGGACGAACACCCCTCTGAAGTAAGAGGCTGTAGGAACTCGCGTGAGACGATCCCGGGGTGCACGCAATGCTATATTGTTATATTTTTATATGATTATTGTTGTTACCACTGCTGTATTACATGAGGGGGGGGGGGGAGTGAGACGGGGGCTCACCCTTATGTTTAGATGGAAAATTTGAGTGGGACCGTGAGGTAACGGTCCCCATTGATGGTCCGACGATGGATGGAACACTGTCACCAAGTCCGTTTTGGACGCCGTCAAAAGCTGCTAATGCAGCACCCTCGGTTCCTGGGCTTCCTTGAGCCTCAGCAACTTCTGAGGGAAAGGGATGTTGGAATAATGACAGCACCATTTGAACTTGTTTGCAACACCAACGTTGATATGGGCCTTGAGAAGCAAGCAATTGTCTAGTCACCAGTCTTGAAAGACACTCCATAGACATTCGAAGATGGCATCTCTTGATAACCCAAAAAAGAAAGACTCGCTCAGAGTGGCATCTATCAATGTAAAAGGGCTGAACTCTCCAACTAAGAGGTCATTAGTGGCAAGGGAATTACGCAGATCCAACATTGACATAATGCTCGTGCAAGAGACCAAGTTTGCCAAAGGGGAAGAAAGAAGCATCATCGGGAAGCGGGCAGGGACTAGAGTTCTGGGGCTCAGGCCCGCTGGGAAAAGGTGGCGTTGGTATCCTGCTCAAGAGGGGCATCCAGTTTGAGGTAGAAAAGACATGGTTTGATGAGGCAGGTCGGACCCTCCTGATCACAGGGAAAATAGCCAGAGTGAAAGTGACTATTGCCACTGTATACGCACCAAATATTGGACAGACTGCATTCCTCCAGAGAGTAATCCCAAAAATAATGGAGGCAACGGGGCACGTAATCTGGGGGGTGATTTCAACCAATGGGCCGATCCAGGTATTGACTGGAAACCGGGAAATCCAGAGACAAGGAATCAGATTAAAGGGGGACATACCAACGTTGTTGAGATAATGGATCTGTACAACATGAATGACATATGGAGAATAATGCTCCCCTACCATTTTCAAACAAAGAACCAAATTATGGTTAGTCTCTAATGTTGTCTAAACGACCAATGTATTACAGGCTCATATTCTACCTCTGCTTGTATATCTCCTCGCTACCTGTTAATATTGCAATGTGCACTTTGCATTAACAACTTATACTCTGTGACTGTAAATAATCTTGTACATTATACTGTTTCTATGCCATGTTGTAACTTGTACTGTAAATTTACACCCTGTACTGTAAATTTACACCCTGTGCCAAGATATGCGCCCGGTTGCCCTTGGGCCTGGCTGCGCTATATAAATAAATAAAATACAAATACAAATGCATCCCGGCGCAGCTGGATACACCTATTCAAATCCCCACCACATGTTTACGCGCATTGACTATATATACACATGTCGAACGACCTCATACCAACTACACAACACTCAGACATTATTCCAATAACCTGGTCGGACCACGACATGGTTCTGGCTGACATTTCTTGGGCGGACCTACCCACCATGGGAGGGAAATGGCGGTGCAACGAAACCCTCTGGAAAGACCCGGTCTTCAAGACGACTATGGAGACCGAAATCGAGGAGTACTTTAAAATTAATAACGATGGGGAGGTTTCCAAGCAAGTGGTCTGGGAGGCGGGGAAGGCCACATGGCGAGGGACCCTAATACGGGAGGGGCCGCAAAGAAAAGGGAACGGAAAATTATAGAGCAAAGGTTGAGGGCCGAGATAGGTCAATTAGAGGGGGAGATGAAAAAGGAACAGAGTTGACCCTGATAAAGTGGAAACTGCGCAGCTAAAAAGGGAAGAATTGCGGCTCTTGGAACACGATCAAGTGGTGCGTAAATTACAATTTTTTAAACAGAAATTTTATGAGAAAGGAGATAAGGCCGACGCCTTATTGGCGGCCAGATTTAGGGAACAAAGAGCAGACCGTAGAGTGAACGAAATCATCGAGGATACTGTCCCTCCTCCCCATACCCCCTGCAATATCCAAAACTCCTTCCCCAAGTTTTATGAGAAACTCTAAACCTCTGAGATAATTCCCGGCCAACCTGACCCATCAGCTTACCTATCATCAATTACTATGCCCACGATAACGAACGCAGAAACCGAGTTTCTGGATTCCCCAATTAATGAACAGGAAGTTCATGAGGCGATCAAAAGGCTGACACTAGGCAAATCCCCGGGAGAAGACAGCTATACCGCCGGTTTCTATAAGACGTTTGCCAAACAACTAGCCCCCTTCCTCTCGGTTCTATTTAATGAAATACTAGAGACAGGACAGGCCCCGGACTCCTTTAAAAAAGCCTTGATATCGGTGATTCCCAAAGAGGGTAGGGACCCCAAAAACTGCGGATCTTCTCGCCCTATTTCCCTTCTCAACCTTGACGCAAAAATTTACTCCAGGGTTCTGGCGGCTAGATTAGAAACGCTACTGCCCCGCCTGGTCCATCCAGATCAAGTTGGGTTTATACTTGGGAGACAGGGGGCTGACTCCATGCGCAAAACATTGCACCTCATCCATGTGGCCCGCGACCTCCCTGGGGACCCCGTCCTGATATCAATCAATGCGGAAAAGGCTTTTGATAGAGTGGAGTGGGAATTTCTGGGAGCCGTCCTGCAGAAGGTTAGAATAGGCCCCAAAACTAGGAGGGGCACACAGGCAATATATACATCTTCTACAGCGTCGATATCCGTAAACTGTGAATATTCCCATTGGTTTGAATTACGAGGGACTAGACAGGGGTGTCCCCTCGCCGCGATCCTCTTCGCCCTTTCATTAGGACCCCTCGCACAAAGGATAAGAGCTGACCCTGCGATAGAAGGGATCCGATTAGGCCCGGCGGAATCTAAAATAGCACTATATGCGGACGACATTCTCCTACATATGACCAATCCCGCAGAGTCAATTCCCCAATTCCTTAGACTAATGGACGAGTATGGCCAATTCTCCGGCTTTAGAGTAAACAAGGCAAAATCCATTCTATTCCCCCTTCAGGGAACGGAGACAGAAAATTATCTTAAGTTTCTTCCACTAGGCCTTAAGCTAGAACACCTAGGGCATCCAGATTACTAGAAGCCTGAATGACTTATTCGAAGCCAACTTCCCTCCACTCATCCAGCGGTTTACTGCGGACCTTAGGAAATGGGGCAAACTTACGATCTCTTGGCTTGGCCGCATCAATGCGGTTAAGATGACGTGCCTCCCCCGCTTCCTGTACCCATTCCAAATGTTGCCAATCGAAATACCCAAAGGGTTCTTCACTGAAGCTAAAAAGATCACGATGAGATTTATATGGCAGGATAAGAAACCAAGAATTGCATACACCACGTTGATACTCCAAGGACAGAGGAGGGGCTGGGCTCCCGGACTTGAGATCATATTACATTGCCTCCCAATTACGAGTCTTGATCCCCCACCTCAGAGAACAACATGACCTTCAATGGGTCCAAATGGACAACCATTACTTTGCCCCGGCCACAGTATCAGAATGGCTATGGACCCCGCACAAAAGGGTATTACGGAAAATCAAGGGCATTGAGCATGATTTGGAGTGTATGGCGTGCGAACCGGGAGATGCGCGGGATCACCACCTGACCATCCCCGCTCAGCCACCTATGGTCCCCTGGCATGAACGATCGCATACCAGAAGTGGGAAGATACCAATCCTGGTACGAGGCTGGCTTGGAAAGAGTGGGCCAGCTCCAGAGGAAGGACTCCTATATCACTCTTCCGGAACTGACAGAGGCATTGGGCATAGGCACACTGTCCACATTTCAGTACATCCAACTGAAAGGGGTCCTGACAAAGGCAGAATGGAAGGACAAACTGAGCAAAGAATTGAACCCATTCGAGAAAATATTGGATTCTAGAGTGGAGAGGAAAGGTCTCATATCATTAATGTACCAGGAACTAATAGCAGCGGGAGACGGTTCCACGGAGCCCTTGAGGACTAGATGGGAAAAGGACTTTGGGGAAGAAATAGACCCCGACCAATGGAACCTAATGTGCAGGGCCGCCTCCAGAACATCGCTATCTTGTCAGTACAAACTGCATGCCATCAAACTCCTACACAGGTGGCAATACAATCCCCTCAGACTATCCAAAATGTCTCAGTCAATGAGCCCCGGATGCTGGAGGAAATGTGGTCAAACGGCTAACTACTGGCACATGTGGTGGGGTTGCCCGCGCATCGAAGTATTCTGGAACAAAGTACTGGGGTGGATCAAGGAAATTGATGGTATTCCGAGAGATGCTGACCCCTATCTTGTGCTCTTTGCCTTAGAAAGGGACGCGGACGAATGGAACAGAGTAAGAGGCCTGACCCCTCCCCCCCCCCCCATCTACTCCTTGCCGCCAGGGCTCTTCTGGCGACCAAATGGAAATCCGGTACAGTCCCTAGAAAGAGTGAATGGATTGCCCTAGCCACGAATATCTATCTGATGGAAACCATAACGGCCACTCTGCACGGAAGGGCAGCCCAATGTGAAACCCTATGGATGGACTTTAAAAGTCAACACCTAACACCGGATAATGAGTCCCTAACAGACGAACCTGAGGAGACCTAATGGAAATCCAATGCTCAAGTAGTAGTAATTGAAAAAGAAAAAAAAAAACTTTCGAGACAAGTGATCACTGTGTGATCAGACACTGGAGTCAGGAACTTTGCCCCATCAACGTTTCAGCGCTTTAGTTTCGAAAAATAGACTGGTGCTAAATTAAGGGAGGGGGTGAGGGGGGAAAGGGACGTTTTTTCTTTTTCTTTTTCAATATCTGGAAATGCACCTTAATTGAGAACTGAGATAACTGTATGACACTGTGAGCTGACATTAACCTTATGGTTTTTTGTTTTGTAACTAAATGTGACAACCTTGATTTTCTTTTTAATTGTTTTCTTTTTTCCTTTCTTTGTTGTATATGATAAAACCAATAAAAACAAAAAAATAAAAAAGTAGGTTTCCATTGGGTCAAAGTGCATGAGGTTTTGGAAACGGTGGAAAAAAGCCTCTTCTGAAGATGGCCTTGGCTGCGGAGGTGGAACTGGACTGCCGAACAAATTATGCCTCCAGGATTGTGCCAGCACTGGCTGCCAAGGTGGACCCCCGCAACCACAGATCAACCTAGTGTAATGGTGCTGAAGCAGGAGGAAGAGAAATTGGAGGTTGTAGGGGCATTCTTGGATTCCAATCAATTCTTGGACTGTAAGGATCCCCTCTTCCCCCCCCCCCCCGATACTCCTCCCCCCAAGGATACAGACGGCAAGGACTTGGGCCTGGCATACATAGCCAACACAGCTCAAGCAGCAGACAAAACGGCTGACATCGTTGACTCTGGAGGAGGCATTTTGGGACTTTGACGTAATGTGCATCACAGGTTTTTCGGAGGCCATGGTGGTTTTGGCTGTTATTTTATGAGCTTTTGAGGTTTCCTTAGCCCTTTCTGATGGATCGCTGGTAGAAGTGGACTTTGCATGAGCCCCATTCATTTTGCTTCCTCAGACTAACCAGTACAATGTTTAACCCCTTTGAGCGAACCTCGGAAATTAATCTGGTTCATTAGCTCCAGAACAGGGATCCTCAGCCATTTTGGTAGACTTTTCAGCCCCTTTCTGGGGAACCTCGATGGTGACCCTGGTACCTTCAGCCCCCAATGGGGGAACATCGGAGGGGACTCTGGTATACGGTTTACGCCTCGATTGGGGCACATCAGGGTGAGCCCTGGCATCACATGAGTAGGGACGTCCCCTACCTGAACTGGATGACCGAGCAAAGGAGTCACCCAAACGGGGTACTCTCAAAAGGAAGGTACTCACCGAGTGATTTCTCCCCCTTGATGAATTTCCTCAAGTGGGCCGGAGGAACGCTGTGGAAGACCTCCTCCCACTGATGCCTTTTGAGTGCCCGGACCGAGAGGACCTCTCAGTAGAAGCCCGCGTTCCACTGATGGTCTATGCCTAGACACTTGCCACCACATAATGACATCCGCAGAAGACACACGAGGCAAAGCCCTTACATTCCGGCAGAGGAAAAGAAAATGACAGCCGAGCAGAGGCATAAAGACAAACTGAAGGACAAAAAGCAGGGTACGACAACATTTTTGCGATGCCAAGCGCGTCCGATCCCGACCGTGCAAAGAAAAGGACTAAGGCATACAGGTGTTGGCTTCGGGTTAAACTTTTTTTGTCTTTTTTTTTTTTTTTTTTTAAAGGACAATATTTTTGGGGATACAACCCAAAAGTGCTCTGATCCCGTCCAAAAGGAAGGAATATCGGTGAGTAAGGATAGCTCAAAGGCAACACGTTTGTCTTGGAAGCAAGACAACGCAGCACAACACAGGTATTAAGCGCGCTGTAAAAGAAGAATTATATTATAATTAAATCCCACAATTAAGGAGGGATAGGGACGGGACAGATGATTACTAGCTTAATACAGACTGGTTCTGCATTGTGTATGCATCCTACTTTATGGTCATGTGGTGACTAGACGGAGTTTGTGACCGTTTTCAACAGTTATGTTGGTTCTGGGGACAGGTGTGTCATAAATGTTCTTTGTATTCATCAGTGTAGCATGCAACATGGCCAACTATGCTTCAGTATTCCTGTCAGTGACAAAGAAAAACTGTCCAGAGTATGAAAGAAATGGCACCGTTCAGCTTAGATAAGAGGTTCCACTCTAACAAAATGTTTATCAATAATGGAGCCTAGCATAATTGTGAATGTTACTCTTCGTAATGGGATGGGGAACCGGGTGCCCGATATAACTACACTGAAAAATCATGAAGGAGAAAGGGATGTCGGACATGGACAATGGACTGCTGACCGACTGTCTACTAGGCAACAGATGATCTGCACCCGTCCCCCGACCCCATTGGACATACAGGGTTTCTTGTTCTACTGGGCTTAAAGGATTGAGATGCTCTCTCAGTATTGGCCCTCATCTGTGGCAGTGGGTGCAGATGGATTTGGTTTAAACTTGGGGGTATGAGAATGTATCTTGCTCTGGAGATGTGGGCATACTATTTCACTGGGGTCGATACAGGCAATCCTCCTTTCAGTGCCTATCCTGCTTGCAATAGTTACAGGCTGCGGGGTTGGGCAACTCCCCCTGTTGCCCATGCTATGGGGCACCTCTAGCTTAACCACACCCACTCTCCCACTATGAACCCTTCCATGGCTCTTTGTGGGGACGGACATTGGAGATGCTGCAATGGTAAGGCCATAGCTTTCCTCTGAATATCCTCCTTCTGTTACTGACAAGCCACACGGTAGCCAATGGTCTGCCACCAGATACAAGTCATATGTAATTGGAGTTGAAGTTAGGGGGAAAAGACCTGAAAAAGGCATTATCTGCAACTTCTTCCATGCTATCTTCCGGCTTGGTCATACCAGTGTGCAGTTTATACACTATTTTCAAACTGCCATAATCTACAAGCTACTCCTTTATTTTGTTTGCATTATAAATCCTGCCTCAATCAGTACTCCTGCAGCACACTTCAGGATTGCTGCTAACAGTCTGTTCCTAGCTTGTTCTAAACTTTCACCCATCCCTGGTTCATCAGACAACTGCTGGCATTGCTGGACGAGTCTTGGATGATAGGAAGACTCCTTTAGACCATTCAGTACAGCAGTGTTATTATTCTTTCCATGGCTTACCCTTTTTAAAACCAATTGCCTCAAGGCCCGCCAATTCACAACCATTCCCAAATCATACTCAAACAAATTAAACTTCACTTCTCTGCAGCCCAGAGAGAGGTGATTCGGGTGCCAGATATATCGCAAAGTAGTCCTGAAAAGGATAAAATCACACTCCTAAGGCATTCATTACCACTCACCCAATTTATATTACAGTTTACCACACCAACAGTTAAGCAGAGGGCGCACTTAATTTTACCAAATTCAGACAGTATTTATACAAAATTAATAACCAGCTGCTGTCCTTTATGGATTACCAATTAATGGTTTACCCTTAAACAGTCTATGCATCAGAACCTACTACTGGTTTAGCGAGTGGTTTCATGTGCAGCTACAAAAATAAAACTACTACTTGGGTGTCAAGCTTCCCTCCGAACAACCTGCTGTAGATTTCAATATTAAGAATTTTCGTTGCAATGCGTAACACGCCCAAGGCTTTAGTGCGCACAAAAGCATCAAAGGATACAGACAGAACAGGGGAATCAAGATTCATATTCAGGTCGTAACAAGAAAAGAGATCTAAAGAAGAACAAGACTAATCAATGGAATAGGGCTCTACCAGTCAGTTGGCACCAGAGGATCTGGGGAATTCAGTCAGCAGGTCAGTGGTACTCCCTCAGAACCCAACAAGTCCACCTTGCAGTGCCGAATTGTTGGAGAAATTGACCCCTCAAGTTCATTCGTGGTTAGTAGCAGAGACAGCTTTACTGTCATCCAAACAATAGCGATATATGCTTAGTGCAACAATTCCGCAACATTTTGATCTACCAAACCCTATCCTTTAGATCAAGGCCAAGTAAACGAAACTGATACCCATCAAATTCTAAAAACAAGGTCTGGTTCTAATCCCTAAAATGACATGCACTGAAACATGCATCTGGCCTGGATTCTTCTGCAATGTTCCTGCCAAAATGGTTAACAATATCGCCATCTTCCTTAGAATACGTGTTGTGATAAATCACAATTTCATGCTCAAGTACACAGTCCTAGCCAGTTCCTATCACGTGACCCCGCCAGAGGAGTCCTTCGCACAAAGCGTGCCCAGTGGCTCTCATGTTCCCATTTTAGAACACAAACAGATAGGAAGAAAATGAGTGAATGCTCACAGAAAAATGCAATATATTATATATAACCACTATGATTCAACTCATGTAGATTATCTGAAGGGGAAAGGTTTTCAAAAGAGTATAGGACCAAGGTGTATAAACAGGAATGAAAATCATGTGAAAAGCATCAAAGCTTCATTAAAAGGAAATCTTCTCCCAAAGAGGCAAGGACATCATTGTTAGGGCCCACCGACTAGTCAGGGTAAACTGGTATCTGCCCAGTGATGCTTTAGGCGTAGGCCAATAGCTTGCATCTGTGGAGTGAAGGGTGGATGTCATCAAAAGGTTTTCTTCTGTGATGTGCCCCCACCATCTTGAGATGCCGAAAAGTGTACAGCATCACAGCAGGCCCCAAGGCCAAAGTCGTCCTACTTTCCCCAGCTCTAGCACTCTTATTGCAAGGACCCTCTGGAAGTTCACTAGTTGGTTTAGGCCTGGCTGAGGAAGGCCTTTCTTTGTTTAGCAGATCTGTGCTGAATTTAACCCTTTGAGAGGGAGCCTCGACTGTTTCATCAGTAATTTGGTCTCCTATGTGGGGAAGCTCTATCGGGCTGGAAACTGTTTTCGTGCTCAGTGGGGATCTAGAGAACACACTTTGGCCGTCGTAGTGCTGAAACAGGTAAGTGCTGACTTGCCAGTTCAATGTTTATCCTATGATGAATCTAGCAACATCATCACTGCCTCTCTGGGGAAACTTTCCCCATATGGGCAGGGAAAGGCAGCCGACACCCAATCCTGACCCTGGGGGTGGCTGTCTGAGGGCGGACCATGTGGGGGGACGAGGCGGATTACAGCCTTCATAGGAGAGATGGAGACTTGCTAGCTAGAACATGGCATCCCCCTTTCCACTCATGGTATGGCATCAATACCTTAATTTCCCAATCCTGTATGGTATACCGTAATGTAAAATCAAAACATCCAGTCCGGACTGACAAGGCTCTTTCAAACCCTTGTAGTGAAATGACAAAGAAAAGCACTAGAGCATTGCAGAGTGCTGATGCCGGGAATCCAAAGACGCACTCTAGTTGTTGGAAGGATCGGATAGGTGCTGGGACATTTTAAAGGCGTCAAGAAAAATGGATAACATCTACTCCCGACATATGTCGGGAAACCGAGAAGAACAAAGTTGCAGCGGGGAGCAAGGAAGATCCTGTAGATGCTGTCATGAGAGCCTCAGAAGCCAGAGGTTCACCGCGCAGAGGATGAGAGCAGAGGAAGCTGTGGAACAAAGACTGAGGCATTGTGGGTACCAGAGAGCCAACAAGACGCCTGCAAGAGTAGGGAGCGAGCCACTGGGAGAATTGTACTCTGGAAAACGCCGTCCCAGGCAGGAGAACCGGGGAGCCCAAAAAGGGGAGGTGGTACGCTGGAGCACTTTGTGCCGTACACCGCACACCTTTGAAGGAACATGAAATTAACTGGGTGAACCAGAGCAGGGGAGCTCAGACGCTAAGTCAATTGTTAAATTAAGCAAGTGAACGTGGGCCGAGGACCCAATGGTGGAATGAAGAAAATATAAAAGCGTGCAACTGTTACACATTAAGAAAGTGTCATGACCACTGTGAGGGGGCACAAGTTGTGCCACAAGCAGGCTCCCACCAGAACCCGGAGGGCCTTAAAACCACTGCAAAAGGGCTCCTGGAGCCAGTCCTGGCGCCTTTCGCACAAGGCTCATATGTAGGAAGGAAGGGCTGTTCAAACTAGGTCCCATTTATGTACATGGGCCTTTAAATCCAACATGGAAGCACCCACACAGTCTAGTTCTAAGAACCAAGCCATGCGGTCTAGTGTTTTTGGTGTAGCAGGCCTGGAACTACTTTCCTTGGTACTACTTTACCTGGGCTATTTAAACCACACCCTGACTGCAGAACATGCTTCGTGCTATTCTACAACCAGCAGCGTGACGCTCACCGTGTCCAGCACCTGGTCTTCAGCATCTTCCTGTAATCCTGCAAGAACAAGATTATTCTGTCTTATCTGAGAAAACACCATCCAGCACTCAGCATCTCAACTGGGCTGCATCGGTGGAAACCGTGAGAAAAAGAAACATCACTCACCTGTGAGTACTAGCTTAAGGACTTCCAGCGAACCGCTACCACAGCTGCTATTCGAATATTGCGACCTGTAATAACGAGAAAGGGAAAAACAATATTAGAACACGTGCTTCCAAAACCTCAAATTCCACCAGTCTTACCCGAATTCAATCGCGCTACATCACGCACGCTTCCATCCGGAGCACCACAGCAACATCTGCAAAGGAAAAGAGACATTCAGGTTCGCTTTCAATATTAAACAACTGCACAGCACTGTACTACCTTAATGGATTCCGGGGGCCTGTTTTTCATTGCGCTCTCATCCACTCGCAGCACCACAGCGGCCTGTGAGGAGGATAAGAAGAAAACACATGTTAGCTTCAAAAGACAATAAAGGCGATGCGCTTCACACTTTCTCTTACCTAGAAACGTGCCTCTCCATCTGGCATGCCAGCATCAAGACCTTTGCACCCGAAAAGAAGGAGATAAAGACATTAACAAATTCCCACCATAAACAGAACAAAGACTTACAATTAACAAATCGGTCAGAGGGAGGTGGGAGATTCACCCATTAGAGACAGTTACACAAATCCTCCCTTCTGTAATTTCAGATTCATTATTCAGCACTGGGCAACTACGAATCCAGGGTTCCAGATCTCAGAGCCTTCCAGACGCCCCCGGGGATATCAGGTGAGCGTAACAGAAAGGCCTTCCCGGAGAGTACACCAGGCAAACTGATTGCGAGTCTGTCTGGGACCCGCACCCAATTGTGTTAAGAAAGGAGTTTGGTGGCGAAGGAAGAGAGTGTACTAGACTGACAGAGTGTCTGGGACTCACTATCATGTTTGCCAAGAAGTTGCATATAAACTGAGGAGATCTAGAGGAGAGAGTCATTGTCACTAACGTTGGTTATAGCCTCTTCTTCAGATGAGAAAGCAGATTCACCCCCTTCCCCCAACTCCTCACCTTCCACTTTCTTCTTGAGTTTTCCTTCCTTGTGTCTTGAAGGCTTCTCCTTTTTTTTATGAAGATAAGGACGCCCTCGATAGGATGCCACCGTGCCACTAAGATAGGGGTTACGGGGGCGTTCCCACCGGGAGCGCCACCCAGGGGAAAAAGCCAAAGGCACAAAAAACCCCTAAAGACTTCCTTCTGGTAGAATTGGCGAAGCAGACTGAAGCGCTGGAGAATGGTAGGTGATGGAAGAGTAGACCAACCAACCGGCACAGGTTGGAACCAGAAGAACAGCGAGGTACCAGGGGAACACCAAGGCAGTTCGGTAGGTAAACACGGGACTGGTAACAGTAGATCCAACAAGGTACAAGGGAGTAGCAAAGGCAGTCCGGTGAGAAGGCACGGGTCAGTAAACCAGCAGATCCAACAAGGTACAAGGGAGTAGCAAAGGCAGTCCGGTGAGAAGGCACGGGTCTGTGAACCAGCAGATCCAAACAAGGAACAAGGTTGCTTCAAAGGCAATCCGGAAGCAGACCAAAGAAGAAAGAAAATAAGGAAGAATAGAAGGAAACCGGCGAGGAGGAAAAAATAAGGAAAAAAGGACTAGAGCTGCAGCGGACAGGAAAAAGGAGGAGGAAAAAGGAAAGGAAAGGTAGGCAGCAAAACAGGAGGAGGAGGGGGAAAGAAGGGAAAAACTAACTAGAATCAAGGGATAGGCAGAGTAACCCTAGCAAGGCAAGATAGTTGAGAAAATTTTCTAGCGGAAACAAACACGGGAGCGGCAGCAACACAGGAAGGAACCCGGAACGTTGCAACGCGCAAGTAACCCGGAAGCGGTGGTCTTTATCCTTCCGGCCACGTACGTGCGCAACGTCTAGGACGGCGCAGGGATCGCCGAGCAAGAAAATCAATGACGGACTGTCTCGCCAGCGATCCTGCGCCAGCGATTCCATACCCGCCATCCCTGCCGCGATGTGACAGTCATCCTCTTGAGTGTGTGAAATCAGTAGAAGGGATTAATTCCCCTGGAGTAGGAACTCGGATCTTGGGACTACGGGGAAGGGAGGTATTCCCCTAGTAATTGGAGATTGTATTTGCAAGAGAAGAAGGGAAACCTCTAGATACTGTGAACATTGCAACCAGGGGAAGGGAGTCATTCCCTCTGGTATTGTAAGAGAACTGAGGAGAGAAGAAAAATAACTTATTAGCATTGTGAGTTGTTAAAGTGAGAAAGAGCTCAAGGGTAGAACCATACCGTTTGAAACTGTGACCTGTAAAAAGCTTTTTATTTATTTATTTCATTTTATTTATGTGTTTGTAATGTGCCGTAAGCCCGCAGGGATCAGCTTGAGAAACTCAGGGGAAGGGAACCATTTCCTGAGACTTGTGGAACTTTGGTTGCTTATTTCTTTTTGCACCTTTTGGAACGTTATGTTGGAACATTGGAAAAGAGCTGCAGACGACCAGTTGTAAAACTAGTTCCCTTTTCACTTTAGCTTGAGCTTAACATGTATGGGTCAGGTTAGGATTTGTACATAGGAGAGAACTTTACTTTGGATATTCTAACACAGACATCCTTCAGTTTCGTTAAGGCAGCAAAACCCCTCTTAGAATTATTTATTTATTTATTTAAATTTGTATAGCACGCAAGCAGCCCAGGGGCATTGAGGCGCTGTTACTTGCATGAGCTTAGGTACAGGCATGGTATCAACAAGAGGCATATTACAGAAAGGAACAAGCACGGTTATCATTGCAGATTATGCGGTTGGTCAATACAACTTAAGCAGTGGGTCCTATGGTTGGTATTCATGCTGCTGCGAGGGACCTTATGAGAAGAGGGTGGTTTTCAATGCTTTGCGGAAGGCTAGGAGGGAGGGAGGGCTCACTGCGGATGGTGGGAGGTAGGGCATTCCAATGAGTGGGTGCGAGATAGGGGAAGCTAGATCCACCTGCTCTGGATCTTTTTACTAATGGCACAGAGAGCATGTTGGTGTAGGGTGATCTTGTTGGCCTTGTAGAGGCGATGGGGTGGATTCTTTGTGAGAGGTAGTCGGGGGCAGTGAGATGGATGCATTTGTGCGTCAGTGTGAGAGCTTTGAAAATTATTCTCTCCTTTATTGGGAGCCAGTGGGCTAGTTTTCTGGCTTCTGAGATGTGGTCCCTTTTGGCAATACCTTGGGCTGCTCGGAGAGCACTATTCTGGATGACTTGTAGCCTCTCCAAGTTTCTTTTAGAGGTTCCTAGGAAGAGTATGTTACAGTAGTCTAGCCTGGAGCCGGTGATGGCTCTGGCTATGTTTGTGCAGTTCTCTTTGGAGAGGAAAGGCCTGACTGCGTTGATCAGTTTAGCATGATATGCGGCTGAGGAGGCAATGACGTTGACTTGTCTGTCCATGGAAAGGTTAGAGTCTAGATAGACTCCAAGAGTTTTGACTGAGTCGGATACAGGTATCTTGATGGTGTCGATGGTGAAGTAACTGAATTGGGAGTCAAGTTTTTTTAGCGTTTCGGGGGAACCCATCAGTAGGAGTTCTGTCTTGTCAGAGTTGAGGCATAGTCCATTGTCTGCCATCCAGGCTTGGATGGTGTTGTAGAGGTTGCTAAGGGTCATGGCGTCAGTGTCGTAGCTGCCTGTGAGGGTAAGGAGGATCTGGGTATCGTCCGGGTAGTTAGTGTAGGATATACCCATAGCGTCGAGGATGAGGAAGAGGGGTCGTGTGAAAATGTTGTAGAGTGTGGGGGAGAGGCATGAGCCTTAGGGCACGCCAAAGAGTATGGTAGTGGGTGAGGCAGAGGCTAGGTCGGAGAATACTTGCATGGTTCTGTCTTGTAGGAAGGATGTGATCCATGCTGTGGCGTCAGGGGAGAACTTGGCAGTGGAGGAGAGGTGATGGCAAAGGACGTCATGATCTACGAGATCGAACGCTGCAGATAAGTCAAGGAGTAGGAGAAGAGCTGGTTTGCCCATGTCTCTGGCATCGTCCATTTGGTTTTTCAGGTCCAGTAGGGCGGTTTCAGTCCCATGTCTAGGGCGGAAGCCAGATTGGCGGAGTCCCAGGAGTTTGTTTTCTTCGATGAAGTGCTGAACCTGCAGATAGGCTGCTTTGTCGAGTATTTTGAGGAGGAAAGGGACAGTGGTGATGGGTCTATAGTTGTTGGGGGAGGTGGGATCGAGAGTTGGTTTTTTTAAGAGGGGGCGGACCCATGCTTCCTTGAGGGAGGTGGGGACCTTCCCTGTTGCGAAGGAGGCATTAACAAATGCTGTCAGGAAGGGAGCAAGCGCTTCAATGCAGTCCTTGATGAGAGTGGCTGGGCAGGCATCACCTTTACAGTTGGATGCTTTGATGTTCTTCATTATGTTAATGATGTCCTTTTCCTGTATGGATTTGAAGGAGAAGGGTTGGGGAGGGTCTTGGGCTGGTGGTGGGACAGGGATATGAGTATTGGGCAGGGCTTGTTTGGTAGCTAGTATTTTGCTTTGGAGGCGGCTGAGTTTAGTTAGCATTTCGTCGCACCAGGCTTTGTCTTTGGTGAAGTTCTGGGGGGTGGGAGTAGGAGTCTCTAGCTCCCTAATATTGCAAAGATTTCTTTAGTGCTGGATTGGGCTTCCGAGATTCTGGATTCAAATGATTTGGATTTTGCCCGGGTGATAGCTTTTTTGTACTCCGTAGAGCAGGCTTTAAAGAGCAGCTTGTCTTTGTCAGTGTGGGACGTTTGCCACTGAGTAAGTGCTGCCTTTTTCTCGTTTCAGAGTGCGAGCAAGTCTGAGGTGAACCAAGAGTTAGAGTGGGTGGTGGGTTTGTATTTACGGAGTTTAAGTGGGGCAATGGAGTTGATAGCTGCTTTAATGGCAGCATCGTAGGTTGATGCAAGTGTTTCTGGGTCTGTGGAAAAAGGTGGTCTGAAGGCTGGGCCTTGGAGGAAGGGCAGTAGTCTTTCCTTAGTGAGCTGGCGGGAGCTTCTTGTGAGGCAAGATGGTAGGGGTTGGGGTGGCGGGGTAGAAGAGCTAGTGGTGAGGATGCTAAATGTGATGATATGGTGGTCAGACCATGGGGTGGGAGTGTTTCCAGTGATGAGTGGGCAGTTGTGCTGAGCAATCCAGTCGAGTGTTCTGCCCTGAGTGTGTGTTGGGCTAAAGATGGTGTTCTTATAGCCTAGTGTTGTTAGGGCTGAGTCAAAGGATTTAGCTGCTGGGTCCTTTTTATCCCGTAGGCCTAGGTTGACGTCCCCAAGGAGAATGGCTTTCAAATGTGTTTTGAGGTTGTCAGATAGGAGATGGATGAGGGAGGCTTGGAAGTCTTCTATTGGGCCAGGAGGGCGATAGACAATATGAGCGGTAATGGTGCAGTTGGGGGAGAGGTCAATTTTGACTTGGAGGTAGTCGTTGTTGCTGTGTAGGGATTTATCTATCTTTCTAACACTATAGCAGTCCTTAGCGATGATTGCGACACCTCCACCTTTAGAGGGGCGATCTTGTCTGGTGATGGAGTAGCCAGAAGGGAGTGCCAAGGAGAGCGCAGGGCCAGAGGCCTCGTGTAGCCAGGTTTCAGATATCATGAGCAGGTCAAGGTCATGGGTGGTTATGAGGTCGTGAATGTCTAGAGCGTGGGCGCTGATGGATCTGGCATTGATCATGGCACATTTGAGGTGGGGTTCTGTGACGACTAGGGAGGGGTCTGTGGGAGGAGAGGGTGAGGTGATGGGTATGGTCGGTGTGGGGCTGGGGGCTCCAGTGGTGTTGTGGTGGGGGCAGTAGAGGCATTGCATATCACGCATTTTGCACTGGGGGGCGCAGTTTCAGTGGTGGTGGGCACAGGTGAGATCACATTTGGCACAATAGCATTCACAATGGGGGTAGAAGAATTGCATATCACGCATTTTGCACTGGGGCGCAGTTTCAGTGGTGGTGGGCACAGGTGAGATCACATTTGGCATAATAGCATTCACAATGGGGGTAGAAGAATTGCATATCACGCATTTTGCACTGGGGGGCGCAGTTTCAGTGGTGGTAGGCATGGATGGGGAGAAATTGCGGGTAGAGGAGGTACAATTAGGTGTGGGGTGGAGTGTATCATATGCTACTGTATAGGGGGTAATTGAGAAGGCTTTAGGTTTTGTGGTTAACCGCCTGAGTATGGCCATGTAGGTGGGTGGGGTGGGTTGTGGGATACGGGAACATAGCCGCGCATTGCGGATGTTAGTGGGAAGGGGATTGGAGCTGATGGTGGGTTCCATGGTGCGAGCGCGTAGTCTGGAGCTCCTGGTGGACAAGTCTTGGTGTAGGAAGAGGCAGTGGGCGAGCTCCTTACCTCTGTGATGTTGCATGGTATCGTGGCAAATTAGGACTTTTGCCAACCCTATTTTTACTTTTATTAAAGTCTTGCCAACCACCACAATGCCCTTGTGTTGGAGCCTTACTCCTGGTTCTTCACAAGCCTCTGAGTGAGAAGCGCTGTATCGCTATGGTCCTTCCTGGAGCGAGAGCCCCTCAGTAAGAGGTTGCTGGACCAGAGTGCCCTGAAAATAAAGTTGCTCACAAGCCAGGTGTTCCAATTGATGATAAAAAAAAGAAAAAAAAAAGAAAAAAATGAAGTGCTGAGGGATAGGCCAGCAATCCCAACCGTTCACAAAAAATAAACAATGGGCAAAGCCTTGGATAGGCATGGTCGAGGCCATCCATGCTTCAAGCTTAGCCGAAAAACGCAATAGCGCACATTTATTGGGTGCTGCAAATAAAACTCTGGTCCCGTATGGACGTAATATCCGAAAAGATTGGAGGAAAGGGGATGGGCCACAAAAGTACAATGAGCACAGGAGTAGGTTGTTGTGCTTCTCTTCATGCACAGACATGGGAAAGGTGTTGCAGAGGCTGCAATGGAAGAGGTGCCATGGCTGCAAACAGAGTGGAGAGCAATTATGCTAGGATTCTCTCATCACCAGAGCAAGGCCCGCAGAGAGGGAGCCAACAAAGGAGTGCAGCTCAAGTAAAAGTCTTGCAAGTGATTCTGAGAGCTACATGCTCTGGGAGGCACCAGTTTACTGCCACAGCCAAAGCGAAGCTACAATGTATGGCAGCATGTCAAACTTTCACCATGCTAAACACTGGACCAATACCAGTCTTGGCTTTACTGCATCTATGGTGATGGACTTGCAGTCTCATCTCTCTCCATTCAATCATGCAAAGTAAAGACTGCAAATCTGTCTTCATAGAAAAGAACATCGAAGACCGGAGAAATCTACGGTTTCTTCAGGAAAGTGGAGGGCTGCATGATGCAGCAGTGCAGGTACTAGGCTACATGGGCTACTCTATCTTGCAGTCACCCTACTTCTATGGTATTCGTTTTGGCCCATTTCAGTGTCACTAAAGAAAAGATGTTACAGTGAGCAATTTTTTTATTTCTTTCCTTAATTTTTTTTTTCTTCTTTCTGGTCAAGAGGGTCAGCTAAATCTGACAGTGTTCTGAAGAAGTGTAAAGTTAATAAAAATTTAAAAAACAGATTTGGATAGTATGAAAGTAACAACTGGGCACCTAATCTACTTTTACATATTTCAGAGAACTTACCTAAGAATGAAAAAGTAAGTCACCGTAGTGACTGCCTTACTCCTACTCCATAGTGCTCTCTCCTCCATAATTGTGGGACATTTCCTCCATCGGGACGGGACCGGAACACTTTTAAAGCATCAAAACATTAACTTTGTCCTTTTATTTTTATGTGGGGCCACCGCACCAGACTGTAGCCCCGCCTTCCTGAGCCATCGCCAGGTCCAGGACCATTTAGTAACGATAGAGGATACTTATTAGAGGGGACGGCAGGCGGGTGTATGGGGGAAAGGGGACTATGGACTAGAAGTAAGGTAGTCACTACGGTGAGTAACTTCGTTATACTCCTACATTCAGTCCACTTTCCTCCATGCTTGTGGGAGATTCCCAAGCACTGACAATAGTAAATATGGGTGGATGGAAATGGAAATTCCCTTATTGTAACAAATTCTTAAGAACTGCCTGCCAAATGGGGCATCAGTCCGGGAGCTCGGGTCAAGACAATGGCTGCAAAAAGCTGATGGGGAAGCCCACGTAGCAGCTTTGGCTATGGACTCCCAAGGGATGTGTTTTTGGAAGGCAACCACATCCGCTTTGCCACAAACCAGATGTGCATGAATGCCCTTTCTGGGCTGAAGCCCTTGAATTTTATAGGCACTTTCGAGGCTGGTTTCCCTTTTGGGTCATCAAACGTAACAAAGGGTTGTGAAGAACTAAGTTTGCTTGTTTTGTCGAGGTAAAACTTAAGAGCACGTTGGACGTCCAGATTGTGTAAAACCCTCCCTGCATCGGAGACTGGGTTAGGGAAGAAGACCATTAAAGATATAGACTGGTTCACATGGAATTCAGAAACAACTTTGGGAAGGAAAGAAGAAGGGCGAGTGCAAAGCACAACCGTATCCTTGTGAAAAATTAGGATTAGATGTTCGACAGAGACAGAAGCTCACCTATTCGTCTTCCAGTGGTTACTGCAATCAAAAAGGTCACCTTCCAAGAAAGGTACTTGAGCTTGGTAGTGGCCATAAGGTCAAAAGGCTTGTGACATCGCGGTGAGAACCACACTCCGATCCCATTTGGGATGAGGGGCCCGAAACAGCGGAAAAAGATGAAGACCTGCAAAATGTCTCTTGACTGGGTTCGCCAGTGAAAAAGAACAACTGTCTGCAGACCGATAAGCCACAATGGTGGATAAGTATGTCCTGCATGAGAAGACATGGATGCCAGATGCTGCAAGGTCAGATAAAAAAAAGACAAGACACTGTCAACAGAAGCCTATCTGGGATCATGCTCTTTGGCTAGACACCAATGACAAAATCAGAGCCACTTGCTGCTGTATTGAGCTCTAATAAAGGGCTTACATGAAGCTTGAATTAAATACATGTTATCCTCGGAGAGGTTGAACTGCGCTAATGATCGAAACTCAGGCACCAGGCCGCAAATTTTAGGGATTGTGGGGAGGGGTGCCACAACTGGTGATTACTCTGGTGAAGAAGGTCAGGAATCTGCGGCAACCTGATCAGGGAGCACACTGACAGGTGCTGCAGTTCAAAAAACCAGAACCTGGCTGGCCACCAAGCAGCTGTGAAGAGGAGAGTGCCATTGGAGGCACTCCCGAGTTTTCAGAGCGACCAATGAATCAGCAGCGAATGAGTTAAAGCGTAAGCCTTCATGTTTTCCCAAGGAACCTCGCGAGCGTCCCCAAAGGAAGACACTCCGAGCCCGTCCCAGGAACCATAAACAGGAAGTTTCCGATATGCTGTGGTCGCTAAGAGGTTCACCGCTGGAGAACCACATTGCTGGAAGATCTTGGTGAGAACATTGGTTTTCATCTCCCACTAGCAACTCGCCGCAGATTGGCAGCTGAGGGAGTCTGCAGCCACATTGATGTAGACCTGGAATGTGCACAGCTTGAAGCCAGAATGTGTTGGATAGCCCAATTCCAAATTTGGATAGCTAGGTTCACCAGAGTAAGAGACTTGGTGCCCCCCGTTTGTTGATGTAGAACATCACTACGGAATTGTCAGTGCAAATTCGAACCACACTGTTGGTGATAAGAGGGTTGAAAAGCATTGAGCGCCAGAAAACTGCCAGGAGCTCTAGGTAATGGATATGGACCACCTGTCCTGGGGCGCCCACAAATCTTACACCTCGAGATGACGCAGTTTCGCTCCCCACCCCTGAAAGGAGGAGTCTGTAGTAACCGATGCTTGTGGACAGGGCTCCTGGAAGAAGGTCCCCACTGAAAGGTTGCTGGCGGACAATCACCATTGAAGATCTGCCGTCATGCAGGATGGGACTGGAATCATCTTGGTGTCTGGATCGTTAGCCTGGGACAAGCAACTCCAAAGAGCAAGCTGACTGCGCCTAATGTTCAGGCGTGCTAGAAGTAGAGCTTACATGCAAGAGTCCATGAGGCCGAGGAGTCTCTGGAACCACCAGGCCGACATGTGGGAGGACTGCACCAAGAGCTGGCCCGTGGAGGAAAGGTCCCCAATCCTGTCCTCCGTCAGGAACACTAGTACTGACGGTGTCTCAACGGAAACCCAGAAAGACCAGGTATTGCGCAAGCGTGAGATGATTTCCACCAGTTCACCACCAGACCAGTATGGAACAGGAGTTGAAGGAGTGACTGAAGATTCGCTGTAGCGGCCTGTGGGCAAGGACTGCCCAGGAGCCAATTGTTGACCAAACTGAAGTACACAATACTGGATGTGTTCCCTTCACACGGAGAAGCGCAGATATTTTCAATGCAGGCTCCAGATCAGAATATGTATGTAGGCATCCTGAAGGTCTACCAAGCTGAGCCAATCACCCTTCCGGAGAGAAGACAATCTGGCAGGACGTAATCACCTTGAATTTCTCTTGGGGTAGAAATAAATTGAACTGGCCTGGTTGGGTTTGGGCACTGTAAATGGACAGGAGTAATAGCCCTCACCTTGCTTCTGCAAGGGAACAGGTTTCACTGCTCTGAGGTCTAGAAGTTCCTGTACCGTGGCTCTGAGGGAGAGCACCCCAGTCTGCCGGAGAGGGGGGTGACAGGGTGTGGTAGAGGCGAGGTGCAAGCAGAATCCAGCCCGGTTGACGGACAAAACCCATCGGTCTTCTGTGATTGTCAGCCACGCCTCCAAATGAGACGAAATTCGTCCTCCCACCAGAGTCTTGTGTGACTGATGGAAAAAATCATTTAGATGGTTTATCGGCAGGGAGACCACCCGTTGCTGAAGAGGACGCTGCTGATAGAGAGAAAAAACGTCCACTTGCCTTTGCTGCTTGCGACGAAGGCCACCAGCGGGAGCATCGACAATGACTGCAGTTTGCATGCTTGCCTTGGTTTTTGAGAGTTCATCAGTGGTGGAGTAGAACAGTTCCTTACCCTCGAAGGGGAGATCAGGCACCTTGTCCTGAACTTCCTTCAAAAACTTTGTAACATGCAGCCACGCTTGTTGGGAGAGGTCTACTCGGACCATAATGCCCTGAGGGATCTACATAATGGGCAGTGGCCTCCAGCAGATCCTGCGCCAGAACTCTGGCATCGGATAAGCCACCCTTAAAGTCCTCGAGCCCATCAGGAGGGATATATTCCGGAAACTCAGCGAGCTCCTTCCACTGCTTGACATTAGCAGCCACAATAAGCTCTGTATTAGCCAAAGCAGCTGAAGAGCCGAATTGGAAAATACCTTTTCCCAAAGGCATCAAGAAGCTTGTCCTCATTGGAAAGGATCTGAGATGCAGCAGTGGAGGATGTAGAGGCCTGCTTCGACGGAAGCATAGCTGCTGCCACTAAAGTCGATGAGGGGAATGGGCATGCAGACAAGGATATGTTGTCAGGCGCGTGTAGCGAGCGTCGATTTTCTTGTTTAGGTGTTGCCCGGAATGAGGTTTTTCCCAGACCTTGCGGGCTTCAGCCAGACACAGTAAAGGCTCCAGAATGTACCCCTTCTTATGGAGCCGCAGGCTGGGGTATTGGGGCCATCATATGATATGATATAGCATTTGTAATGTGCATATACACAAGTGTTTCAAGGCACAAGGCAAGGAAGGGGGAACAGAGGGAAGACCGACAACGATCTTACTAGGCTAAGTGACATTGAGATCGCGCAAGGGGAGGTGCCAGGGGAAAGTGGAGGGGCAGTGCAGTATATGGGAGGCTGTTGCAGAGGGAGGCCCAGCCGAATAAAGAAATCTACCACCAACTCGTTGCTTGGAGAAGCGACTGACCCTGAGGGAGTTGGAGGTGGAGGAGCAAACAGCTTAAGTAGGAAGGTATTTACGAAGAGAGACTTGGAGGTATTCAGGACCGAGGCCTCAGAAGGCCTTGTGGACAATGCAGAGAGTCTTGAACTTAATCCTTGCAGCCACTGGAAGCCAATACAGAGATTTTAGTGCTGAGAGATACGATCCCTGTGCTTGAGGCCAAAGACAAGTCTCGCAGTCCTGTTCTGGATGAGTTGAAGAGGGCGGGGAGTAGAAGCAGGCAGATTTAGAAAGAGGCTGTTGCAGTAGTCCAGTCTAGAGGGAACCAGAGGTCTCCAAAACTCTAGAAACAGTGAGCTTCTGGGGGAAGGAGAGGAAAGGCAGAATACCTCTGAAGAGGTGCAGTTGGTAGTTTGACTTCTTAGCGACATCAGAGATGGAGGCGAAAAGGAGAGTGTGGAGTCGAAGAGGACCCCAAAGTTCTTAGCCTCACAGGTGGGAGCAGAAAGAGGGCCAAGGGCGGCCAGCCAGCGAGCGACAGGAAAGGAGGGTGCAGGTGTGCCGACGAGGAGAATCCCCGTCTTACTGGTAAGAAGGCAGAGATAAATGGTGGCACACCACTCCTGGCTAGGAGACAGACAGAGATGAGAGAAAGATGTGAAGGAGAAGAGCTGGCAGAGGGGAGCCTGAAAACGAGCCGAGTGTCATCCGCATAGCACTGAAAGTTGGAGCAGAGAGAGGCAATGCAGTGGGCGAGAGGTGCCAGGTATTGGTTGAACAGCCAGGGAGAAAGGTTAGACTGTGGAGAACACCACGGGTAGAGAGTGAGATAGAGGAAAGGAAGGACCCAAGTTGGACCTGAGAGGGTCGATCAGAGAGAACAAGGTCAGCCAGGCCAGGGCCTGGTCGGGGATACACAGGTTATCACGGAGATGATTGAGCAGGATGGCATGGTTGACCGTGTCAAAGGCAGAAGAGAGATATCGAGTAACATGAGGACAGAGGAGAGATTAGAATCAAATTTAGAGAGCAGGTCTTCACGGATGTTCAGGAGAGCAGTTTCCATGCTCCTAGCTGCTCTGAAGTCAGACTAATGGTCATGGAGACAACCAACATATTTAGTGTGAAGATTAAGCTTTTCCAGGAGTTTGCCGGGGAAAGGAGTGATGGAGGTCGGGCGATAGTTAGCCGGGCAGGAGGAGTCAACTGAGTTTCTTGGAAGAGGGTGCACAAGAGTGCTTCAGGGGGGAAGGGAAAGCTCCAGTGATGGAGTGGTTGCAGAAATCAGCTACGGCAGGAGCGAGGGTGTCAATCTGGTCCTTGATGGTTTTGGAAGAACAGGGAATAACCTGTTTTGATGAGACCTTCATAGATTGGACTTGTCCAGAAACCTTATCGGGGGAGACCAGAGGAAAGGAAGAGAAAGAGAGAGGAGAGATGGCCACAGGGGGGCCGAGGTAGAGGTGAGAGTAGAGGGGGGGAAGAGGAGGAGATGAGAAGGTGGACAGGATGTCCTGGGTTTTGGAGATGAACTGAGAAGCCAGGGCCGCGCAGAGGGCCTTGAAGGGGATAAGAGAGGTAGAGACTGCAGCAGGATTGGCCAGCTCCTTGCATATTTTAAAGAGATCGGCCGAGTTGTTAGATGCCGCAGAGACGTGGGCTTGGATGTGGGCTCTCTTCTTAGTGTGGTCGGAGAGCCGGTATTGCCTTTGGAGCAGGCGACAGGACAGTTTGTCAGAGGATGCGCAAGAAGCTAGCCATTTCCTCTCAGCCACCCTGCACTAGCTTTTAATACCATGAGTTGCTTTGGGCTTCAAGTGGATCCTGACAGGGGAAAGATCATCAAGAGTATCAGAAATAGAAGTGTGGAGCATGAAAATGGCTGTGTCAGGATGCGAGTCAGCCAGAGGAAGAGGGTGGGGGGGACAAATTGGCAGCGAAAGCCTCAACTGACAAATGCATAATGGGTCGGATAATCGAGAAGGTAGGTGGCAGTGATGTAGTTGGCTTGGCCTGAGGGGTAGAGAGGGAAAGATGGGAGGAAAGGAGAAAGTGATCCCTCCAGGAGAGAGGAGTGGTGAGGGGAACAGAGAGGGAGAGGTCTGAGGAGATCAGAACATCCACAGTGGGCCCTGCAGAGTGAGTCTGGCCAGGTAGGAGAATAGATAGGGAGTCGCAGAGGTTGCGAAAGAGTCCAGAGGAGGGACAGGAAGCATCCAGGTGGTTCCAAGAAGGAGGCGTTGAGTGGTCGAGGCTAGGAGGGAGGAGGAGAGGTCCGCCCACTCAGAGAGGAAAGAGGTGATCTGACCAGGTGGCCGATAGATAGTAACCATGGTAAGAGATTGGCCAGGAAAGAGAGCGAGCCTGCAGACAGGGCATTCGAAAGAGGGGTAGGCCTGCATAGGAATGACAGACGCAGGAATTCACTCCGGGAAGATCATGGCTACACCCCCTCCGGAACAGTTGCATCTGGGAATATAGAGGATCTTGTAAGCATCAGGGAGGAGAGCGTTAACGCTCGTGACAGAGCTGGCCGTGAACCATGTCTCAGTGGGACCGAGGACATCAAGTTCAAGTTCTTACAGTAGGCGACAGATGTCAGAGGAGCGTTTGACAGCTGAGTGAGAGTTGGGTGGCAATATGGAGAAGGTTCCCACCCTTGGAAGACTTCCGGGGAGGGGTACAAATCAAACGTACGCCCTGCAAAGGTGTAGAAGAAGCCAGGGGGCATGGGCAGAAGAGGAAGGAAGAGGGCAAGGTAGCGAAAGTGGAGGGAGAGGGGGAAGGCAAGGAAGCCAAATAAGGGAGAGAAGGGACAGCAGGAGAAAAAAGGAAATTGAGGGTGCGGGAAGCGTCTATCAAAGAGGAGAAGGTTGGCGTGAAGGCCTTGCACCAAGACAGTGCCATTCAGATAAACATCAATGATGACCTCAGAGGCGTGGAAGGTGGCCAGGAGGTCCTCCCGCCAGGTGCCAACATTAATGGGAGAAGGAGAGAGCACAGAGACATATGAAGAGTCCATAGGTCTGGCGAGGGAACGACAAAGAGGATGTCGGTGAGGGTCTGTCTGAAGGAAGTACTGGTATAGGTGTCAGCGAGGGGGAGGCCTGGGTTGGAAACCAGGATATCCTTTTTGAACTTCTTCCTAGCAGACTTATTGAGTAGAGCAGGATAGTCGATAGGGAAGCAGTTTGAAAAGATAGGAGAAACGGAGAGTGTCAGAGTAGGGTGGAGAAGAGGAGAGAGGAAGAGTGGTGGAGGGGAAAGGTGGGTGGGAGACACTAGGGGAGGACACAACAAGGGGTGCAAGCAGACGAGACAGAAAGGGACAAGACAATAGTGGACATTTGACTAAGTAGACAAGAACTCAGATGGAAGAGCAGGCAGAAAACAATGTAGTCCGATAAGCAAATAAGGTTATCAGGGCATCAGGAACAGAGCAGTCATTGAAAAGAGAACCTAGAGGAGGGTGGAGCACAGCAGAACACAGAACAATATACAAAAGAACATAGCAGTCGACAAATGTAAAACTAAAAGAAGGAAGAATGCAGCAGAACACAAAACAATACAGTGCAAAACAGGGCAGTCAATGAGGAAGAGCAAAGGGGACGCGTGGGTGCAGGAGGCTGGATAAAAAGGAGGGGGGCGCGAGGCACACACGATAGGGAGTTGCGAGGTACCACACAGTCAGTGAGGCGCTGCTGTGAGCTATCGCACACATGCTGCAGCGCGAGAATATAACTTTTACAAATGCACAACTTACTGTGCCACAGAGCACCTGTCCTCCCCAGCACCGGAGAAGTGAAAGGCTCTAAGAGTGGGTCACGTCATTGCTGTCCTGGTCCGCTTGATCCTCATCCAGTGAGGCAGAAGCAGAAACCTGATCCGCTACACGTGGCGCCTAAGGCCTAGAGGGCAGGGTTGACTGTGCAACAGGAGTCCTTCCCACAGGAGAAAGTGGAGACAGGAGGAGGCGCTACAGGTCCTGCAGTGGGATTACCAGAGCAGGGGGCGATTCAGGCGGCTCAAGATAGATTTCCTTAAATAAATCCTTTAAGTACGCCTTCATGGGACCAGAATGCATAAGCGTCTGAAACGTGGCAAAAAACGCATCCTCAGATGAAGGTCAATATGCTGGAGTGGGTCGAAGCCACTCTGAAGGGGCATTACCCTAGGATCGCAAAGAGGATGGTTGCCAGGCGGATCCTCCATCTGGTTTACTGGATCCACGTAAACCAAAGGAGCGGACGTAGAGGGCGCGAGACTGTGTGCAGCAGGGTAGCCTGAGCACGCCAATCCGTTGGAGGGCGGAACGGGTTCTTGTTATCTACAAAATGTGGAAAAGGCTGCTCAGCCCCAAAAACAGGCCCCTCGGTATCAGCCGTTGTGAACGTTGGCGTTAGAGAGGTAGACAAAAATCGCTGTTGTGGACCACGGGGGAGGTTGGACCACCATTTTGTTAACACCAGAGGTGAACTACGTCACAGATGTCAGTGAGACCGTGGTCACCACAGGGTAATCAGGGGACTTAAGTTCCATTTTAGTCTTGTGACAAGGAACCTCAGTAGTTTTACAAGCTTCTTTGGCCCCTCGGCAGGATCTGTTTGACGGCAGGCCTGAGTGTCCAAAGGCTTAAAGTCACCTCATAAAGCCAGAGCCCTCGAAGGGTGGCCCTTCAATCTTGTTGGTCTTCGATATAGCCCCAACGTGGTGAAACTTGGGATAACCCCGGTACATTTAGTCACTTTTATAGGAACCTCGAGACGTGTCTCGGTACACTTAGTTCGATTTGGAAATCTCGAGAATGACCCCCAGTAACAAAAACCCCAGAAGTACTGAGCTTCACCTTAGCCCCCAAAAGGGGAACCGCTGATGAAGATCCTGCCCTGGCAGTCCCTTTGCAGGGAACCTCGGAGGAAACGCCAGAGTACCGTTTAGATCCCTTTCGTGACACCTCAAAGAGATCCCTGGTACCAGTGTCACTTCGGCCCCTCCTGGACCCCAAAGGACGCGGGAAGGAGTCCCCTGACCGGGGTGCCCTGAAAATGAACTAACTTACCGGCCATTTCCTTTTTTCTTCAATGAACTTCTGTAAATGTGGTGGACGAATCTGCTGGAACGCCTCCTCCCACCTGACAAGCCGACGCTAGAGGGCTTGGACGGAGAGGGAGTCGCAATCGAAGCACGAGTCCCACTGATGTTCCAGGCTCAAGCACTTCAGACAGATTGGGATCCACTGTCACGGAACGACGCTCGCACAAACAGGACACAAATCCCAGATGCTCCGGCATAGACAGATGAAAGACGACCATGGAACCGAAGCAGGAAAATGAAGGACAAGGGAACAAAAAGAAAAATATTCCCAAGATGCAAGTGTACCCGACAGTGTGGAGAAAAGAACTGAAGGGCGAAGCGCGGGCAGTGCTCAGGAAGTCAGGGCTAGGGTCAAGTGCGGTGGCCCATGTTAAACATTTTTTTTAAAAAAAGGACAAAAAAGTTCTTTTTTATGCTTTAAAAGTGCTCTGGTCCAGTTCTGATGAAGGGAATGTCCCACAAGTATGGAGGCAAGGGTACATGACGTAGGAGAAGCCCATCGCTGAGAAAAGGATGGAGGCTGTTTTTGGTTGTGTGCTGTGCCGTGCAGCATTTGATATTTGCCTACTATACTTCATCTGCATCTACATCTCACCCTCTACCTTCCTTCCATTGTGAGCAGTGCTGGAAGTACAGAAGACAGAAGTCAGAGAACTGACCTGAATTCATTGAGCGCTGGGAGCTTATTCAAACACGGCCCCTTTAACGCTGCACTAGAGACAGGACACATCCACCAGGAAGTGCAAGTCAAAACAGGAACTGCCTGCCCTTGCAGCGAGAAGCCCGTTGCGGAGAAAAGGGCGAGGACTAAGGCCGTTTCTGGCTGTTTGTGCTAGCCGTGCGGTGCCGAGTGCTGCTGCTCTGTGAGGCTCAGCATAAAGGATCATATTGCTTCGACAGGGTCCCAGCACATTCTGAGAGGAGCCTGCGTCGGATGCCAGTCAGCAATCACTAGACCACCAGATCTATAGACAGATTAAAGCCATCTTGCTATCGAGACGGAGGAGCGGAAGTATCGAGGAATGAAAAAAGAAGGCAAGGAGAGTGGGACTGGTGGGCTCAGGGATTCTGCTACTGTAACTGTATAGATCCCACGGTACAGTGCCCCCTATCCTTACCCCTTAACTTCAATCCCTACAGTCCCCCCAATATAATCTCGGGGAGACTAGAGTGTCACAAAGTCATATCACTTGGAGTGTGAAAGACTGAAAGCTACTGCACCTGTCCATCAGCTGAATAGCATTAATTTAAGAGCAAGCAAAGATGTGTGGATAAGGGTATCCCCCAGAAGCTGGACCCCCTCCAAGGCAAAAGCCTTAAGGAAGACTCAGTATCTGACTAAGGAAGGGTAGTGGTCAGGACTCACCAGAGGAGTAAACATTTAAGCTATCTCCTTATGAGAAGTGAAAAGGAAGAAAAAGCTGACACACATTCCAAAATAGAAATCGGAAAACTAACTTAAAAAGGGAAAAAATAAATAAAATAAAATTAATAAAGAGGAAAAGAGGGACAAATGAAAAATGAAACTCCGAAGCACATAAACAAAGGATGACCTCAGGTGCCCAGAATGGGAGTCCTACTCTGAACAACAGGATAAAGAGCCACAAGACGTACAGCCTAGACCGGAAGATTGACTTGCTGAGCCCATCAAAGGGGTTTAAGAGGGCCAGTCAATCCAGATCCAGGCCCAAATTCACTCAAACACAAGCCCTCCACAGACGCCGTCCGTTGCCAGGGAAGGAGTCTTGGAGGAGCACCCAATAATTCAATCCTGGAAGCAAGGACTGGAGTACACAAGAAGAAGAAAATTGAAGATCACTTTAACAAAACCTAAGAATGTGGCCGACCAGGACCTCTCGCATATGGCATGCATTGTCTGAACATGATGAAGCCAATATGGAGAAACAGTTGATTATTAAGGAGGCATTAACTCACCAGAGAGACCAACAATGGCCAATGCCAAAAGGCACCTTAGCATGTCAGGCAGGGGAAAGAGATCAATGGGATCGACGAAGATGAAATACAGGAAGAAGTCAGAGAATTGGACTTTGCATCAGACCCAACCCAAGCATAGAGCAGTCCCGTCCAACAAGGCATGCCATGTTCAAATGAAGCCACAATCCTGGCATTAAACTTTGTCCTTAATTCCTTGGTTTTTGTATTCAAACTATTCAAAGCGGAAGTCCAGGCACAAGCAGGGATCCTTTTAGAACTTATCAAGGAAACAGCAAGTTTGGAGTCAGCATTGGTGGGTTGCAATAACATCATCAATGCTAGTCTTGTACCGTGGATGAAGGATGTATGCCTGGAATTGGCTAAACAAGGATTAGACATATCAGCCATTCAAACAGCATCGGCCTCAAGGAGAAAAGAGGAACAACAAAACAAAATAGTCTTAAACGAGTTGCTGACTGAAATGAAAACTGGATTGCAAGCTCAAAGGGGAAAATAAAAAGCGTGCAAAGACATATCAGAGGAGTTAAACCACCCCTTTGATGATACCCCCTTATCAGAATTGACCATTGAGGAATTTAGACGATTAGCTAATGCAGTGGATGGAGCACTAGAAGAGGAACCCAAACTGGAGGAGCAACATCAGCAGTCAAAATACATTGATCAAGCGCAACAAACAATGCTGGGTATGGACCTGCATCATTCAAACAGAAGAAGAAAAGAAAGGAAGACAGAAACAAGGAGGAAGAGAAGAAATAGGGCTTCACTCCAAGTGAGGGAAGAAAAGAAAACCAAGAAACAAAAACATTGTAAATTTAAAAATTCAGAAACAAACAAAACAAAATAAAAAGAGTATAAGAGTGGAAGAAGAGCCCATTAAAGACATTCTCGGAGGAAGATGAACACTAAGACAAGAGCACAAAAGAGGTGGGGAAAGCAAAAAATAAAGCCATCTTGAAAATCAAAAATAAATGTCACCAAGAAGACCATTTGGACTATATCGAGATCAAAAGCATACATGTTGGCCTACAAACAGATTGCAAAGAGTGAGGAAGGGCGAACAAGAACATGCAGCATGGGGTAAAAGAAGGAAATGAGGTAAGCTCGCTCGTATCAGAGAACAAGAAGAATACGCACCCCCGCCCCCCATATCCTCCCAATGGCATCACTGCAATACAACCATACAGTTGCTCCAATCTTTCTATTGAAAAAACATACTGCTACGACCACTAAAAAAACTTGAAAGTACTGAGGAGCCCGAGATTGAAAACAAGTCTTTGAAAATCACACTAATCTTCTTGAAATCACCTACTTCATTACAGGGGAAAAAATAAATCGATCGAGGAAATAAAACTGGGACAAGGCAAATGTACCTCCCTTAACCTAAAATCTAAATGAAGAAGGAAAATCAATGGATTTAGAAGAAAAACATGTCTGTCAGCTAATCATCAAGAATTAAAACACCCAGCATGGGAAAGCAAGAGGCCACGTCTGTATTTGCGATGCCAAAACTATGGCTTAGTATTTCAGACAAAAACAGGAAGCATAATGATTTATGCAGAAGTGTAATTCTCTCATATCTTAAGGAAATACCAAGTCTCTACCTTCTGAATATTGAATATGTACGCTTCCCAAGTAACCCATTCACAGCTGAAGTAGGGTTGACATCGAGAGAGGCTTGGGAAGCAATAGTGGGAGCTTCAATAGAACTGGAGAAAAGGGGTCGCATAGTATCATGCACAAAGCCCTCACCATCAGCCCCCACAGCGCCTCAGGCACCAAAATGGCCCTCTAAAACCAAGAGGTATTCTGGGGAAAGCAGTAAACTGGAGGATAACCAAGTGGAAGAGAGAAACAGTGTTGGCAATACTCAGGATAAAGCTCTTGCAATGCTTCCCGAGATTCTGACACAGATGATGTTGAAACTGTGGTTGGGAATCAGTCTCTTTAGGCAGAAGGGGCTGTCTGTCTTTGGTGAGTTGGAACACGCAGGGTTGCAATAGTGTCACCGCCAGGGAAATGAATAACCATCTATTTCGGAATATAGACATTCTCCTTCTACAAGAGACATGGCTGGTAAACCCAATTACAATTGAAGGATACACATTTTACTGCTTACCCGCTCTGCAAAAAGCCAAAGGCAGACCTTCAGGAGGCCCATTGATGGCATTCAGAAATGCCACTATAAAAGATTCAACAGTGAGTTTTGAAAATAAAATCGGCATACAAGCGAGCAAGGTCATTTTGAATATCTCTAAACCTTGCTTAGAGGGATTCCTGGTAAATATTTATTGGAACCCTGCTTTCTGCAGCCTTCAAGTCTTCCACGATACTCTGTCGTCATTGCTGGAAAAAAATCAAAATCAGTAATGCGAGTGCCCGAGTAATATTAACAGGGGACTTGAATGCCCAATGCATGGCGCCGGAAAAAACCTGGGCAAATATGGGTCTCGAAAAACCTCAGTGACCGGGAAAACATGGGTGGAATTTCTAGCAGGATGGGGTCTGAAAATGGTGAATCGAAGTCTGCCAGGAGATATCCCAGTAGCCCCAACCTGGCATCAAGGTAGTTCTGCCTCGATAATAGACTATATATTCATGACAGCGGATCTCTTTACACTAGACATCACACTGAAAATAGAGCAAGGGGGTGGAAGTGACCACTCTAGATTGAAATTACTCTTCTCAGACATCACCTCAGATCAACCAGTTAAACAGGCCCAATCCTACTCGTTGAGGAATGGTAGGTTGCGCCTGTGTAAATATAAAAAAGAAGGGGATTTTTTAAATAAGACTGTCGGAGATCCCAGACGATATTCAGCAGGGCTCTTGAAAACCTGAGCAATTCATGACATATATCTGGCAAATATGTCCACCAAGCAATGGGGGGAGCAGTAGAATGAAACAAGTGCATCGACACTCCTATGATGAGGCGATCAGACAAGAGAAAAAACTACTCAATCGGAAGCTGAGACAGTTGAAAAGAGCAGGACTCAGCAAAGAAGCCTAAGGAAATGAGTCTAAGAGAGACGCACAAAAGGTATAAGCAGTGATCGGTGGCCAAGAGGATGTGGCGACTTCAGCAAGATGGTGAGCGCATGTTCAAAGTAACAGGAAATGATGATGATGCCGGTGAATTCTGGTCAGTGATGCGCCGCCTAGAAGGCAACTCAGACACCGCACTATGCAATTTGGTATCAGAAAAAAGCTGGATAGAGTTCTTGTCAGCAAACTTCAAGAAGCCGGTGGAAACCGAACGTCCTCCAGAAATATCTGTCCTTTGGTGTCTCCCGCTAGGGATACAGTCTATAGTAGACCTGATTGCTAAATCCTCCAATTCCAAAGCAGCAGAGCCAAATGCCCTAACTTACCTAGTGCTGAAAAAACAGCCTCTACTTTAGGCCAAAATATTATCTAGGCTATTTGGAGAGAGATCCTGGAAAGTCACCAATTCCCCTCATCATGGAAGTCAGCGATTATTATCCCGCTTTTTAAGGCGGGCGACCGACTGCAACCCACAAACTATCGGCCCATCGCCCTCTTAGATATTCAGAGCAAACTCTTCATGAAGATCTTACTGGGGGAAGTTACAGATTTGTGTAAAGGAAAAAAAATACTCTCAAAACATCAAACAGGTTTGAGAGGCAGACACTCGACAGCATTAAATGGCCTAATACTTAACATCCTAAGCGAAAAGACAATGGTCAAAAGGTGAACAACAGCTTTATGGCACCTGGGTAGACTTTTCAAAGGCGTTTGACCATGTGAATAGAACATGCTAATGGGCAAAACAGAAGAAATTGAGTATCCCAGAAGGACTCTTGTCTATGCTGGTAGAATTGCATAAGGATACAACTATTAGAGTTCGGCTAGACGATGAAGGACATTTGTCAGACCCAACAAAGGTCAAAAGAGGAGTACGTCAGGGCTGCCTGGGTGCCCCCTTATTCTTTAATTTCTACCTGGCTGACATGGGAGAGGCATTAGAAGAATCTGCACTTGCCAGTTACGTGATTAATGGGTGTAAGATCCACTGCCTCGCTTATGCTGATGACGTGGTTCTGCTAGACAAGACCCTGATAGGGTTACAGCAACTGATAGATTGGATACCTATGCAAAGGAAAATGACCTAGCCATCAATCCAAAGAAATCAAGGATTGTAGTCTTCAAACATCCGCTCAAGAAGATAAACTACCTAGACTGGAAACTCTGGGTCAGAGTATCCCAAAAGTAGAAGATCTAACCTATCTGGGCTACAAAGTCTATGCTGCTCCATCACAGGGGAAGGCTGAACATGATGTGCAACTAAAAATCTCCCAACTCGTTCCACAAATGAAAAAGATCAAAATTCTGCACATTTTCACTCATGCCATTAATTAAATTCTACAATGCCAAAGCGGTCCCAGTGATCCTGTACGGGTTATAAACAAAAACATGTCTTTGGAATGTAGATTGGCAAAGGCTGGAGGGGCTAGTCTGGAAGAGAGTACTGTGCCTCCCATCAAGTCTTCCAATGTCCTCTCAGATTCGAACTGGGTCTAAGGTCACTCAAAGTACAGGCTGAATGGAAATTAATCTCCCTTTTTCGACTTCCAATTACTGCTCAGAAGGATACCCTGTATTTCGATATTAAAGCCCATCTGGAAGCAAAAAAAAAAAACTCTCTCAAACTTGGATGAAAGAACACAGAGGGTTGGAAAAAGCAGGAACAGATTCAGCGACGCTTATATCCAATCCTCTAAAGGCAAAAAAGCTCTTGGAAGAAACAGATTGGATAACTACAATCGATAAGATACGATCCCACACCCTGAAAAGGAGCTCTGGCCCAATACCTTCTGAAATTTCCAGATTGAAGGATTACAATGAACTTCCTTAGAATAAGGTTTAATATTGCACATTCTGGAGAGATTCTCTCAGTCAGGAGAAAAGGGGAAGAGGCAACTGCTTTATGCAATACCTGTAAAACACCCTCTAACCAGTTGTTGAAACATCTACTGATGGACTGTGAAGGGACCTGGCCGGTGAGACTCATTCTTTGCAAGATTCAGAGTCGGTGGGGAAGCTCATATTGCAGACCAGTTTTGGAACATCGAGTGCCTTAACAATAGCGGTGGTGAAAGTCCTTGATAAATTGGACATTGTGATGACCAAGAAGATCCCAGATGCTGTCTAGGAAAACCTGCACCCCCAAGAGAAAACATTGACAGTGGAACATCAGTTTGAACGACTAACACATCTGCATCTACATAAGTCAATGTATTTTTTAAGCTCGTTCTTTCTATATCATCTTATTTTTAAGCGACCTCCGAACAAAACATATGTCACAAAGAGCTTATTATTTTATTTTGGCTGCCTAGGTATAGCGCTGGATAGCTATGCTTAAGTGCCTAAAAAAGGAAATTTGCACTTTAGGGAAAGTTTTTTCTTTGCATGTTTTATTATCCGTTATATTTTTTTTTATAGTACCAAACATTCCCATACAGCCAACTTAGAGCAGCCAGTTACCAACGCGGACAGATGTACTTGAACAGGTAAATTAGTCGAAGTGGAATTAAGTTCTCGAGAACAGATGGGAGCACTTTAGGAATAGGGGTCCAACCTGTGAGAAATGTACAACAGGTTTGAGTCTATCCATTAAGGTGGTGCTATTTGCTCCCTTCCTCTCCAGCGTTACTTTCTCACTACCTGAAGTTCAATGTGCTTACTGGCTACACTTTCAAGTGAAATACTCCCCACTTACTAGTTTCAATTGCACTTAACAAAAATAGAGGTGCTTATCAGCAGGGCAGTCATATACTATTACATTTTTAAAAAAATACAATCTGAAATGGTCTTATTTTTTGTACGTTATAGTTTTAGTGAAAGCAACGAAAAGGCA
This sequence comes from Ambystoma mexicanum, assembly GCF_040938575.1. Lineage (NCBI taxonomy): Eukaryota > Metazoa > Chordata > Amphibia > Caudata > Ambystomatidae > Ambystoma > Ambystoma mexicanum. The sequence continues at coordinate 386,636,823 of NC_090925.1, forward strand.
ACCAAATATAACAAAGAAACATTTCACACATCAATACAGTAGAATGAGCAATTGTCGGAATAGGGAGTATTTTTAAAAAAAGGTGGCACTATCTTACAGGCCACGCACCACAAAGAAAGATAAAGTCCACATCTTAAAACGGCCCTAAAAAAAAAAAATACACAATAGCAGGACGACTACAGAGCTTGTGTTATTCTACAAGATCAACACAGGAACTTAGTGGTAAAGACAAATGTCAGTATGATGATAAATAAAAGAACGGTTGCAAAAATCACTTACACCAGTAACCGTTTTAAATTAAAAGGAATACAACATCGGACTACAGGAACCAACCACTAAAACGCACTGTGCGTCAATTGTCCCCAATGGAAACAAAACGTTGAAGGGATTTAATTAACCATACACGTACGTGCATTACCAAGTCCCCTGCTAGAGCTGCTTGCTAATAGTCTCAGGTCGCAATTAAAAAATAAACGCAGGACTGCCGAGACTACCAGAACACTCTAAAGACAGGGGTGCACACAACAGCTTACACCATTAGCAAAGTCGCATGGGAGTCGCAAGGGATACAATTATTTTCTAGTGCCTCAAAACAAAGGAGACTTCCCAACCGTCCTGAGAAATACGTAACAAAATAACCCGAATTATTCTGCATGAAGGCAATTTGATGCATTAAAAGCAAGACAGTTTTCAAGCACTTCGTTATACTAAACTACTCCATAATGACAGTGCCAAGCCAAGAAAATGATCACTGATTGCAACAACCAGACCAGTCCATTTATAACATTCTTCTTGATCACAACAAAAGGGTCTCCTTTTCCAAATGCGCAACATTTCGTAAATGCCTCTTAAATAGCACCACATTTATTATATTACCCGTAACACCTTCATTTGAATTTGTCTGAAGGACAAATAAATGTCCAGATATGGGATGGCCACATCACAGGGTTCCCGAAGCCCCATACATCAATTAAATTAAGGTACGCCTTCTGTTAGAGCTTGTTTTCAACCAGGAGGAACAATGGAATTAGTTTAGTAGTTACACTTGCCATTTTAATAAGGCATAAATGGTGCAATAATTTTATATTAATGGCATATCTGAGTAGGCGGGTCTGCAAGTGTTCATTCATTCTACAACAAGCCTTTATATCTGAAAGTCTTTATTCAGGTAATGAATACTTCTTTATGCTCCAAAGATTTAAAAATACAGGGTGTAACACAAGTTACCACCCCAATACAAGTTAAGTTGCCACTCATCGACTTCAGACTAACATGCAATCAAGAGAACCTATGAAGCATCATGTGCCTGGGGACATGAACTCTCCCACCGCCTAATTCCCCCATTAGACAAGTTCTGGGCTACACGAGAGCTCGCTTAGAAATCTTGTAAAGCCCAGAAATTGCCCAAGCATGTGTCACATCTGCCGTGCCTGCAGGGCTAGACCCCATGCACTCAACAAAAGGGTTGAACAATAACAGCTCTGCACCCTCCCACCAACCGCTGCCCTGAACACAGCCCCCTCCACACCATTTTGTTGCCATACCACGCCAGCCGACAGTGCCCCGCATGGCCTCCCTATCAATAACCTTGTCAGCACGTAGCTATATGCTCCAAGCTAATTCAATTTCCTTTTTATAAAACATGTTTAAAAAGTGCATCTAAAAACACAATCGCTTATTCGCCCGTGCTGCTCTGGCATCTTTAACTGTCTTCAGGGCCCATAACTCCCAGTATGGACCTCGGGAAAGATCTCTAAAGCTGAAATCAACCCATACAAAACCTAATTCCTCACTGCTTTACGAATTGCCTGAAGTATGAAAAGTCCATTCTACTCGCTGCTAAAAGCCACCAACAAAGACCCCAAAAAACATTCAAGTAGCAACATTTAATAGTCTACTGTTGTGCTTTCCAATAATACATTTGCATCCATGACTGCTTGCTGTAGTGAGAAGCCCAAGCTCATGTTGAGATGTGGACCGCTGCTGGTTCTGGAGCTCCATGACCAAAATATTTCATAATTTCTAGAAGCTGCTTGTGGAAGGCTACAATTTTCATGGGATATCATCCTGGTCTCCATCCCCAAGGTTTATTTTAGAGGATGAAAAAGGATCCGTAGGACCTGAACCAGGAGTCAGTCAGAGGAGAGTTACAAGATTATGATGGCGGAGGCTATCAAGCCTCTGGAAGAAGGCGATTGTGCGACCACAGAGAACATTTATAGTCTGTTGCGACAGAATCGACAAAAGCCTGGTATGTGAACACCAGTTGCAAGATAGGCATTGTGAGATGGGCATTGTGGCGGCACAAGAGGTATACAGTGGCGAGAATCTACCTTGGGGCACACCACAGATTTAGCTCTGCCAAAACCCTCACCGCAAGGGCTAGAATTAAGCCTATGCAGCTCTTTTGAGGAACCTCCTCTACACAAAGTGTCCCATTTACAGGGAGCCATCAAAAAGGGGTTTTATACTCTACATCCTTCTTACCAAAACTTAAAGCCGAAGAGGTGGAACACTGAATAGTTCGCCACACTATGACAACCGACACCAATGGGAATGCATCACAAAATGCTCAAGTAGGCCACAAATGGTCCATCCTGTGGCAACCTAGGGACAGAGGAGGACAAGACACCTAAACAAAAACAGGTGTTCAGTGGCATTAAAAAAATATAAAAAATTATTTGGTTGCGGATGTAACATTAAAGGATTCCACAACCTAAGTTGCTCGTTGAGGGGAGAAAGACTGAGAAAAGACAAGGCAAGAAAAAAATGGGCATGAAATATGTCTGCCAGTGGCACACGTCAGATCACGAACGTACAGAGATACAAAGATTGAAGGACAAGGCGGGCTCTGGATCGATACATGTGCCGGGCACTGCACAAAAAAATTACAAGGACAAATGTATTTAGGTGTTACAAAAAACACTCTGGTCACGTCCCTAGGATGGTAGTCTCAGAAGTATGGGGGAAAGGAGATAGAACATAGGAGCACTAAAATGCTCCTCTTTGCTTACAACAAAGAGCAGGCATGAAGCACATGGGGGCAATTGCCCTGAACAGGGCCAGACCCCCAAATGTGTAAAGCCTTGCATTGAGTACTGCTTTCAGAGTTTATGATTTATTTCATGGAGCTTTTAACACCCTTTCCTGCAGCTAACCTTTACTTCTTACAACTCACTCCCGTCTTATTGCAAAAGTACACAAATTCGCTGCAGGTTTCTCGTTTTAGGTCTTGGATACGAATTTAACAAACATTTTGGTGCTGGACTGTCCTCATCTGTGGGAGCAGGGATATGCATGCAAATGCATTTTTCTTCTCTGGTAAGGCATGGGGACCATAAACATGACTATTTATCCTTCTGGGTGGGCGCAATCCCCTACAACACTTTACTTGGCATTCTCTGCTCTCAGTAGAGGCGCTCACAATTTTCGAAAATACAAAATTGTTGAGTATATAAATTGGATTGCCAATAAAGAAAATTAACTAGAAACCTGGCTAATCTTTTTTGAATACAAATGAATGGCTTCGATATGGTGATTTTAATTGTTGATTGATCATGCGATCCTCAGATGCGCTGCTCCTATCTTTCTTCCATGAGTTACTTTTTGCAGTCTATACCTACAATTCTGCTACTACTTGGGACCTTCATTTTCGCTCAATATGCCCATTTTGGTAACCTGTGGACGACGTTCTGACCAGTGTGAAGGGCTCATCTGTCTTTTCCCCATAAGACTGCCTCTTAAATTGTGTGGAGCTCCATGGCCTTCAGTGACTGTAGGACTGGTGTGTCTTCCATACACTAGATGCACCTCCCTCGTCTTCCCCGCCCCAGCCTTTTTATCAGAGGTTTATTTTGCCCAAAGCAAAGATGGGTGGAGATGGAGGGGGAGTGGGACTGGAGGGCTCATGGGTAGGGGGGTACGGTGGTTCTATGTCATTCCATCACCCGTTTGACACATTTTATGCCACCAATGTGTTGCCGAAAAACATCAGTTTTGTTTAAGGGGGGGGTTACCCCCCCAAACCTCTCCTTCCCAGCCATTTACAACCTAATGGTTGCTTTCCTTCATCGCTGGCCATGAGGGAGTGATGGGTCCGTGTAAATGAGTGGTGCCGTTGCAGCATGAGTAATCAGATGGATTTGTATGATGGGAGAGGCAGTCGGAAGAAAATTGAATCTGGTATCTGTGGGGAGTGAGCAGTCAGTTCATGCGATGCAGGAGGTTCAGAGTCTAAGGAGTCTGTTATGCAGCCAGTGACTGTACCACAAATGAGATTCGAACACGGGGGCAGCAGAGCTGAGCTTGGAGTGGTACAGTGTTGGATCTTGGACTGGATTTCTGTTACTCTGTGTCCTCCGGACTGCCAATCAGGCCTCTTGTGGGCTATGAGGAATAGGACGAGATGTGGTTGAAGAGTAGTAGGAAACAGTGAGAGAGTGGGTGGACTGGCACGAGTTATTTTGGGGGGTTGGTGGGGGGATTAGCTCACCTCAGGATGACGTTGTGGCCTGAGGTTTAATCTGGCCACTGATTGATGCTGGTAGGAGGAGGATGTACGGGGTTGGTGGGGTGGGGGGTGTTGAGGGGAGTATTGGAGGGACTCCCAAAGGAACTGAGCTATATTTTGGTTTGGAGTGCACAGCAAAGGGTGAACAAACATTCATCCCAGTTTACCAGATTGCTCATTGGCCATTACTTTCGGTTTCATGTAGTTGGCGATTTCGCTCCCATTTCCTTTGTCCTTCTCAAGCAGAGCATTGTGTTCACATGAAAAGACTGCTCAGGGCTCAATCAGCCCACAGATTTCCAGGTTCTCATCTTGGGTTGGCAATGTGGAGAATGGGGCCAGGCCGGGCTGGAATTGTGCATATTGTAAAGAACTGGAAGAGCCAGGGGTGGATGTTTCTCCCAATGCACTTGTTCATCTGACTGCAGGTGCACTGGCCTGCGAAGTGGGGTAGGAGGGACAGAAGTGGGGGGATGAGTCATCAGCGAAGGAGTCTAGGAAGAAAGTCGTAGTGCAAGAGGAATAGCCTAAAGGCGTTTGCCAAAATGCTGTGGTGCATGTGGGGCCGTTGTAATAATGTTTGGGCGCAAATCCTGCAGTGTGGAGCAATCACGACAGGACCAGTGTTTATGATGAGATCGATGCATGGCCCAATAGTGGTTTGGTGGGCGTAGTGTAGACAACAAGGTGCTCAGCGATTCCGGTAGTGGCTCCTTTATATTTTATTTTTAATTTCACTTACCTTAACGTTCTTGGTGAATTTGCCTTGCCTCTGGGATATGGCACATTGTAGAGGCACGTAACACAATATTACTTAAGATGGCTGACTTACGAGAAGTGCTAAATATATCGGACTGATGTGGGAATACGTTCAGACTTCAGTGAAATTTGGCCCATTTTAAATCTTCTAGACACACCCAAAGAAGGACTACTGTTGCATTCCATCTCGGCTACTACCTGGATTGATTATTTTAAGTTCTTTGATAATGAACCACTGCATGTTCGAATGAGCAAATCAACGGAAACCAAGTGTGAGGGGCTCGATTTGGCTCCGAAATCATTGTTAATTTAGATCGTCAAATTAAGTACTTCAAGAGCTCTGGGGCCCGATGACCTAACACGATGCTTAGACAAAACCCGGCCCAATGGGTGGAATTCTTTTGCGTCTTATTGTCCTACATCATGACAGCGAAGAAGATACATCTGTTGTGGAAGACATCAATAATTGTTCCTATTTACAAAAAAAGGCCAGAGGCTGGACTCCGCTAATTACCGCCCAATAGCGTTACTGGATGTAGCAGGCAAACTATTTGCCACTTTACTATTAGGTAAGCTATCGAGCTGGGTAACATCAGCTCACAGAGATGAGTGGCAGTCCGGCTTTGTGAAGGTAATAGGGACGACCCTTAATACCTTCATTAGAAACATCCTCAAAGCATCTGAGCAAAACAAAGCTAAGAAAACATACCTGGCATTTGTAGATTTAACCCAAGCCTTTGATACCATCAAGCGACCAGCACTGTGACGGGAAATGGAGAAGTGGGGTTGTCCTGATAACATCATGGAACCACTGCTAGACTTCTACACTGACACGACGCCAAAAGGTGAGGGTTAACACTAAAGGTGTATTATCAAGAGCAATCTCCACGACAAAGGGACTTAAACAAGGGTGTCCATTGGCTCCGGAACTTTTCAATCTTTTTATATCAGATATTGACCAGGCCTTTGAGGGTATCTGTTTTCCCCCAAAGCTGGGAGCCCAGGAAGTGGGTCGAATTCTGTTTGCTGATGACATTGTTCTTGCAGACCAAACGTCCATAGGCCTTCAAAGAAAGCTAAAAACGTAGCATCACAAGGTAAAATCATCCTGAAAAAAGTTTGTGGTTTCTCAATAATATCATTGATAAAGTTTTACAGGATGAAAGTAATACCAATTTTAACTTGTGCGGAGACATCACTGAATCTGGCAAACAATTGAAGGTATGTTTTGGAAGGGGGTGCTGGGCTTGCCGAAGAGCGTCCCAATACAGGCTACAAGAATGGCATTTGGCCTTACATCATTGAAAGCCATTGTCATGTAGAAATCTCTACAGCTGCTCAGGAAATGCAGTGAAGACAAGCCAAGGGATGGCTTTAGGGCCCTCCAGAAAGCCCTATGGGATAAATCAGAGTGCTCCCTGCAAGAATGGGAGAATGGTTGTATAACGATCCTGGCCGAATTGAGAGAGACTGTTGTAACATTGGTACAAAATCCCGATAAGGTTAAGTTAAAATTGCATAGTTTGGATTGGATAAAGTCCCACGACGAGAGACAAATATTTAAGCTGTATGGGAAGCCTTTGGGAGTGGGAAAAAGTTAAACTGTCTACCATAATACTTACAGCTCTTCCCAAGTTGGTTTTTTCCTTTACAGTTCATGAGAATACGCTTCAACTTGTTCCAGGCTAGGGCAATTCTGAGACCAAGAAAAAAAATGGACTAGTCACCTGCAGATTATGCACAGAAAGTGAGACAATTGAAACACTTAACCATCTTGCAATGTCTTGCCCAGCAACAAGACCTAAGGGTCATTCTTATGTCTGAAGTGGTTAAAAAGTATGGCTACAGACCGGAAGCAGACTGATGCGGCAATTACTTTGGCCTTCGTTATATCGGTACTTGCTATTTTTAAGATGTGGAGCACACCACACAGTAATTGGCGTACAAGAAAGGGCCATTTAGAAGGAAGCCGAAGATAACAAGTTTTAGTTAATGTGGATTGTGTAGTTTACATGTGAAATTATTTGGCTTAGAGGTTTGTATTTTGAAACAATGAATAGTCAAATTAAATTTAAAAAAGTTTATAAAAATAAGTTCAGACTTATGGGCGATTGGTCAGCAGAATGCTTCTTGGTGCATTTGTGCTCCTGAAATAATTTCTGAAAGACCATAAGAAAGGTCTTGTGCAATGAGATGAGCAGGTGAGAATTTGCATAAAATGGCCAAGTATCATCAGAGCACTATCCCTTCGATAAGTAGGCTCTGACCCACAAAGGAAACACGCATTGACAATGCTAACATTTAGGGCTTTTGGGTAAAAATGAGAAAGGCACTTGCCAGGCACAGCCGTAGTGATATTAACTACCCATTGTTGGTAGCAGGTGCAAAATAGCGCGAATACCTGGGCATCTAATAGCAGTGGCCTGGCAAAAGCTTAAATCCTCTGTACAAGCCAAGATTATTGGCTTTGCCAATGCTTGCTTTTAACAGGACTTCGATGAAGGACATGCACACAAATAGAGTGACCCAAGGCAGACCTAGTAAGACATTTTTACTACACAAGTAGAAGGTTTATAGTTCCAATTAAGTCATTATCTCACAGAAGACTGCTTTGAACAAACTGGCAGGTGCACCTTTCGAAAACCGCAGTCATCAATGCTGCAAAATACCCGTCATCTGCAAGCAGATTCAGGTATCCTGCACCCTGTAACGGAGAAGATATAATGTCTGAATCAAGCAGGGCACTCACTTTTTGTCCAACGGAGGTTTGGTTCAGTGTGAGGGAGATTCTTTGTTATCTCGCCTTATTGAGTCTGGCCGCCATTCAATCTGCATACAGCAAATTCTTGGCTCGGACACCTCCGTCAGCAGGCTTGAAATTACCAAATCCTTGGGTCTCCATCAGGGGGGGGTGGGGGATTCAATGTGACTATCTGGTTAACTCGTAGCCACTTTTGTGCACATGTCAAAGCCATCACACATCCATAACCTGATGTAAATACCAAAACCACACTGTACAAGCAACCTTCATCACAAATGTTTGCTTTACGATACAGACAGCTTTGGTTACTTCTCAATCATCTTTTTTCTGGCAAAAACACCAACTGTACATACTTCCCAGCAGTCACCATCACCCATCCTTTTGTTATCTCTCTATTATATATATTGCAATTGGAGTCCATTTGTTGTGTTCTTTGATCCCCCCCCTACCCCACCCCCTTCCACCTATCCTTTCCCAGTCGCCTTTTCATCCCATTAACCATGGTCTGGTTTGCATCCTGGGCTGGTTTACAGTTCGCTTCCACACACTAGGCTTGTCGCTTTAAGATCACTACAGTGGTGATGTGTGCTATATAAAAGGCTACTTGCACAACAAACATCTTCCAATCACTGGTTTCAATTGGTAGTTTATGGTTGCTTAAAATTAGCTCACATGGTCTTAAGTTGCAAAGCACCTCTCCTACAACAAATCACCACCATAGTCATCTTAGAGCGCCTAGCTTGTCTGAAGTTAGGTGTATTGCGTCCCCGGTAGGGGTATCCAGACCTTAGTCTGCAGTGGAAAAAGGGAAGGGAGAAAAATTATGAGTTACTCACCTTAGTGACAAAGTCCTTAGTCTTCTTTCCTCCATACCGCATGGGCGACCCTTCCTAGGGACGGGAGACGGAACCTTTCACCAGAAAAAACCTAATGACGCCAGATTATTGGGGGGAGGATGGTGGGACGTATGGAGGAAGGGGGACTAAGAGTGCGTTAGTCACTACGGTGAGTAACTTCTGACTACTCTTACTTCATGTCCCCTTTCCTCCATACTGCTTGGGAAATTACAACAGTGTAGCCCCAGGGTGGAGAGGAGACCCTCCTTAAGCAAACAGGTTTCTAAGAACCGCCTGTTCAAAAGCCGCGTCTGATCTAGAGCCGGCTTCCAAACAGTAGTGCTTGCAAAAATCCAAGGGGTGGCCCAGGTGGCTGCGCTGCTTATGACTTGCCAGGGGACATGCTACTGGAATGAGATGGCAGTTGCACTGGCTCTCACCGCGTGAGTGTGCATGTTGGTCAGAAGTGGCTTATCCTGTCCCTCGTATGCTTCCTGGATAGCTGAGACCATCCAATGAGCGATAGAGGCCCGATACCTGGATCTTGATCCGCCGAAGGTGACAAACAGTGCGTCCGACTTGCGGTAGCCTTTGGTCCTGTCCAAGTATCATTTTAGGCCATGCCTGATCGAGGCAGTGCAAAACTCTGAGACTCTTCTTTTAGTTCAGCAAAAAACATAGGCAGCACTCGCTCTTTGTTTGGATCAAAAGCGGAAGGACCTTAGGTGTGTCCGCAGGGCTACTTTATCCTTGTGAAAAGTAGTATAGGGCTCTAAGACGACCAGCGCCTGGATTTCGCTGACTCTGCAAGCCGAGGTGAGGCCGACTAGCAGGGCTGGCTTAATGGTGACCAGCCTGATATCCGGGGATGCCATTGGCTCAAATGGCTTGTGCGCCAGGGTCCCAAGGCTATGTTGAGGTCCCATACATGATGTGGCCTCTTGAAGGGAGGATTGAGTCTGGTGAGTCCCATCAAATGCTTCTTGTCTATCAGATCGGAAGAGGAGAACACCTCTTCCTCAAGAGTTTCTGTAGGCCCCAAGAGCTGCCAAATAAGTGCAGCAAGTGTCTACCTGCATGCCAGAGTGGGCGAGGTGCCCAGAGAAGGAGAGCATGTCGTCTAACATGCAAGGGGGGTTGATATCCTTTGAGTCTGCCCAGTGACAGAACCAGGTCCACTTGCTCTTATACTGGGTCCTGGTAGCTATGCTCCTTGCGCCCTGCATTATCTCTAGATTAGCCTGGGAAAGGCTGAGGTGCCCTAGCATGACCTGCTCAGGAACCACGCTGTGATTGTTAGTGTATGTGGCGCAAGGTCGATGACCCTGCCCCCCTCCCCGCTGCGCCAGAAGTTGTGCTGGGTCCGTCGGAAGTTGAATGGGTCGTCTCTCCAAGAGGCCGAGCAGTTCCAAGAACTATGGCCTGGCTGGCCACCATGGAGCTATCAGAATGACGCTGAGGTGGCGAGACTTCTTGATCTTAGAAATCACTCTGTTGATCAGCGGTGTGGGCGGGAAGGCGTAGGCTGTCGTGCCATTCCACTGAATCTGAAATGCGTCGTACAGGACCTGACCCTGCCAGGACGCGAACTGTTGGAATTTCTTGTTATCCCAGGAGGATAAGCGGTCCATCCGGGGGTGTCCTCTGCTGAGCCTGTCTGCCTCCAGGTTGGACTCCCCCGGACGGTGGACGGCCATGAGGTAGATGTTCTCCAGTGCCCATTCCCACATGCTGACTGCCAGTCTGCACAGTGGAGGGTATCTGGTACCCCCGCCTTCTTGTTGACAAAAAACATGCTGGTCGAGCTGTCTGGATGAAGACGACTTTGCCCCGGATAACCGGAAGAAAGACTCTGATAGATAGCCAGATGGCCTTCAGTTCCAGCCAATTGATGTGGTACTCCTGCTCCTGCCGTGTCCGGGTGCCATGGACGCAGTGGTTGTCCAGGGTGGCCCACCATCCCTTGAGAGAGGAGTCCGTAGTGAAGGTGATCTGTGGGGTAGGTTGCCGGAAGGGCTTGCCCGCATGCAGGTTGCAGTCCCTGGACCACCATGTGAGGTCCAGGTGAAGAGGGAAGGAGGAGAAACGTTGATCATCTCTGCCTGAAGTGCAGCTGTATCCTCCTCATCCTGAGTCTCGTGTAGGGGACGGCCAATAGGACCACTACCATGAGACCCAGTAGGTGTTCCTCAGCAGAGAGGTGACATCGGCCTGGAGGGAAGTGCACAGTGGCCCTCCTGATGGCAGTGATCTTGTCCTCCAAAGGAAATACTCTCTCGGAGCAAGTGTCCCAGATAAGCCCCAAGAAAGTCTCTGCATAGGCTTCAGCTGCGACTTCTTGAGATTAAGCGACAATCCCTGTTTGTGCAGTGTGTTCATAAGAGTATGAGAAGTGTGGTGCACCACTTCTGGAGATGAAGCCCTGACGAGCCAGTCGAAGTACGGGTAGATGTGGTGGCCCTGAGGACCGCCACTGTATTTATTGATATTGATATTTTATTTCTATCACACTCGTACACAAGTGTTTCAGAGCGCAACAAGGCAAGGGAGGGGAGGGGAACAGGGAAGAACAAAACAGTGTTCTTACTAGGCCCAGTGACATAGAGGACGCGCAAGTGCATGGGAGAGGGGGGTACGGGGAGGGGAAAGTACATGGAAGGGGGAGAAGTGTAAAGTGCGGAGCAGACGAGAAACAGATAAATAAATAAATAATAATAAAGGCAACAAACAGTGGTAGTGCAGCCACTAATTTGCAAGTGCTAGGTTTAAAAGCAGCAGACAGGGTAGGTCTGATAAGTGCAGGAAGAAAGGGGGGGCTGTATGGGTACAGATACAGACCCCAGTGTAAGGGGTGGCAGGGTGAGCAGGTACCTGGTCCCGGAGAACAGAGGGTGGCCAGTTGCTAGGTGCCAAGAGAGAACAAATCAGCAGGGGAGAGGGGGAGCGAAGGCAGTTTGATAAAGACTCTGGGGGGCAAGTTGATTCCTAAGGGAAGCACCTTGTATTGGAAATGGTAGCCCATAATTCTGAACCGAAGAAAAGAATGATGAGGCTGCCAAATCAGGACGTGTAGGTACGCGTCCTTCAGATCCATGGAGCACATCCAGTCTCCCTTGCACAATGTCCCCGCTATTAAAGCTGGCGTAATTATCTTACATTTTTGTAGAGATAGGGAGAAGTTGAGGGTGGAAAGGTCCAGCACAACTCTCAGGCCCGCCTGGTTCTTTTTCTGAAAGACGAAAATCCTGGAGTAGAAGCCAAAGCCTCGCTGGGAGGCTGGGACTTCCTCCACTGCCTGGTTCTCGACGAGCGGCCGGATCTCCGCCAAAAGAGTTGCTGTCCCAACCTGTGGGAGTGGAGGGGAAGAGGGAGGAGAGGCAGGGATGGGTAGGCGGTACCCCGTGGATACTAGAGGATCCAGGGGTCCGTGAAATTCTGGCACCAGAAGTGTGCATGGAGAGCAAGCCTGCACCCCACTGGGCACACGTGGATCCGGAGGGGCGTGTCATGCCTTCTTTCCCTCTGAGGCTGTTGCGGAGGAGGGGGACTGGAAAAAGCCGTACCCTCACACCCCTTTTTGTTGCTTGCACCGATGTTGTGTCGGCAAATGGTGCGGCTGCCTGGACCTCCGCTCTTGGAAGCTGAGGAATCCTCCCGTATGTACGCCCTTGTCCGAGCGCTGCTGTGACTACGTGTACGTTTTGGCTGTGGTCTTTGTAAGGATGGATAAAGACATCGCCGTTTGCAAGCTGTTTTTCTTTTTATCCAGCTCCTCTTCCGTTGTGGAGTGGAATTGGCCCACCCGCCTGCCCACCCCCACCTGCCCACCCCCCCCCACACCCCTCCCCCCACACCCCCCCCGCCCACCCCCCCCCACCCTCCTTCGAACGGCAGGTCAAAAATGCGTTCCTAGATATCCGGGTTGAACTTAGTAGCACAGAGCCATGCCGTTCTTCTCATGTCCGTGGCAATGCAAATGGCCCAGCCAAAGGTGTCAATGTGGGCCACGGTGGACTCCATGATGTCTTGTGCCACCATTTTGGGCTCTGCCAGTCCCGCCTTGAAGCAGGATTGGCTCTGCGCTGTAAGTTCAAGTCTGCAATTTCCCGCCAAAGCCTCTGGTTAACGGCTGTCAGCATGGCATCCGCGTTAGCTTGATGAAGATGCAGTGAAGCTACTTCCCGTGCACCTCCAAGATCATCTTCTCCTTGCCTAGCAGTACCACTGACGAGGAGGCAGAGGACTACTCAGGCTTGGAGTAGAGTGATGCTGCAGCAATCACTGAGGAGTGCGGCTGAGGATGAGCCGATAGCAAGAGTGTATCCCCTCCATCTGCCTGTACTTGGAGTGTCCAGGTGTCGATTGACCGGCTGGACCAAGTGGGGCTTGAGCCAGCCCTTTTTGGCCAAGGCTACCACGTCCTTCTGCATCGGGATCCCTGTTCAAGGCATAAATATAGGTTTCCGAAATGCATTCACAGAATTTGCTAGTTAAAATTGTCTTGATTAGCAAGCAAACCCATTTGATTAGCAATGTTGTACTAATATTTTTATATCAGCAGATGTTATTTGTAGCCAAAATGAGCAATAGAGCAGTTTTGTATAATGCAGAAGTAAGACATTAATGAAAGTAGTTTGATCTTGCAAATTCTTTAAAATTCCACTAGACCTGCACTCCACCCATGGCAACGAGTGAAAAATTAAAATGTTACGTTATGTAAAAGGTTTGTGGTGACATGCAACAATGTTGTTTGGCACACTGCTGCCAGCCATGCACAGTGAACATTTTTATTTTACATTTACTGCAAAGTAAATGTCAAATAAAAGTTTCAAAGATCCCTTGAAAATGGTAAATCGCCCTTCATAATATCTACTCGACAATGCAAGTGGGCGAAAAGACTTTGCAAGCCATGGTTGAGTGTATGTAAAATATAAAGGGTTAGCTGCATGAATGGACACAAGTGATAAAAAGGCACTGAAAACAGTTTGGCAAGCTCTCCCGCAGATGCTAATATATAAGAATCATAATCCTAGAGCAAATCGTGCTCTGAGGGCTAACTACAGTGTATGGTAGCGCAGTAGATCTACAGACTGGATGGCACTATTGATCATTACTTTGCGTAAACCTCAGCTTTGTGTATTCTTTATGCAAGATGAAGAAGGAAAAACTAAGGGACTAAGCATAGTGGATGGCGTAGCAGGCAGAGAACGGGGCAAATTAGGTGGCATATTGTAGTTTGCGGCCCTCTCACTTTCAGGATAGCTGGTATAAAGCAACAGGCTGATGAGATGGAATGTCAGGAGTATGGGATCGGCTCCTGCGCGGAGCACCAGTTGCACAGATTAATGCAACTAGCAGATTACAGAACTAGTTTTGCCATCAAAAGCATTTGGCTAAGTGATCATGTACATTTAAATAGAGTTCACACGTCAATATGATCTTCCCCAATAAAGAGAAATATCAGTTGACAGATTCAGATACGCTAACCTAAAGTGTACTGTAAAGCATGGAGACAATGCAGTGTTTTACAGTAGTACTAATGTAATTATACATAATGTAGCAACTTACATTTTTAGGAATGGAATCACATGACTGACTTGAAAAAAGAAATGTAAAGAATTTTAACACATGCATGTCTTTGCCAGACAGGATATAGTTTGTTTAACAAAAGTACTGTCCAACTACTTCTGCTTTGCAATTATTTGAAAAATAAATCGTGCCAAGGACTCCCAAATAGGCGTTTGGCACATAAGAGGAGAGGATTACTGTTGCACACTCTCTCCATTAGCCCATTTGAACTTGCAGCGAACAGAGGAAAGAGGGCAGAGAGCCCGGAAGCAAAGGCAGGAATGCAGATTGAGCTGTGCTTTCATTGACCAGGGTCACTTAAATAGCTCTCTTTGCTACACAAGATCCTATTTAAGTAGCAAACCTACAGAATTTCACATCAAATTGATATGCGACACTGCTTATTTTATGCCTTGCCGTTCTAGCTGCGGGACGTAGCGTGAGGACTTCGGCGAGGACCCCCCTCCTGCTGGTTGCTCAACCTTGGGTTGAGGAAGGCCCAAGTACTCTGCCAGCCCTACAACACGTTCATGGAAGGCCTTGGCTGACGACCGTGTGTCGGGGTCCTCTTCCTAGTCTGTGTCCACCTGGGGATCCGGTTGGTTCGGCACTAGTGGAGGGGTGCTGGGAGCCAAAGGCGGGGGTGTGAGGACCGGAGGCTGCAGCGGAGGCTGATACGGAACCGCCTGCACCATCGGTTGGGGGGCCGGAGCGGGCAGCAGAGGCTGCACCGGGGCCTGCAGCACCTGTGCTGGGGCCTGCAGCGCCGGAGCCATTGGCGGAGCACGTCCCCAATGGCATTCCCGAGGATGACCCCCACCCGAGGAGATTTCATGAGCCTGAGGAACCTTTTTTTTTAAAAAAACCTATCCTCACAGGCTGGAGGGGTGGTAGGTGATATTGACGGGGTAGCGGGCGGCTGCTGGAACTGTTGCATGCCCTGCCCATTCGGACGCAGCAGGAAACTGCCTTGCGCAAACCTGCCTTGCACAAATGAAAGATAGGCTGTAGGCCACATACCTGGTTGACAACAGTCCCACCTTGACACTCGTTCCTCCACCTGCTCCCTTACTTGGTGCGGTATCCGACATGTGTCCATAACGTCTGGCAAAGCGGCCATTTTGTCAAGCTGACTTCCATGTGCTTTCGTCGTGTTGCTTGGCTCATTGGGCCCAGCCTCGTCCAGGACTCTTGAGTGTGGATCATGAGGCCTACCCTGCTCTTCAGGCCGAGACCTGATAGGCGTTTCGCCCTCGGCAGATCTGCCGGTTGTATTGCGTATAGGCGCCCCCTCAGACATCTTGCCGGTACTAGGCTGTGGCCCCTTGGATGAAAACCCGGTAAAAGAACCTTCCGGTCCCTCAGCACCGTCACCGGGAGGACCCATCGGCCGGTAGCTGGATTAGCCTCAGTACTCGTGCTGGTATGAGACCCTGGGAGGTTCCTCCCGCGCGGGCGAGTCCTTAGAAAGGAGTCTCCCTTGCGGGGTGTGCTTGAAAAGAGTGGCCCTACCTTGGGCCTGGATCGATGTTTGACAAAGTGCTTCAGGTCCTCTGGAGGCGATCTCTGGAAGAGCTCCCTGCACCTGGCTTGTCTGTTCTTCAGAGACCTCAACGAAAGCATGTTGCACGCGGTACAAGCTTGCCAACCGTGGTCGGGGCATGTGGGTCGTAAGTCATAAAGAGTGTCGCAAAATGGGCACCTGTTGAAGTCGACATGTGCCGGGGAGGAGAGTGACGCCCGAGGACCGAGTAAAAGAATTTTAAAAAGACAGACAAAAGGAGTATCCGCGCATGGAAGAACATGGCTGAAGCCAAACCCAGGAGCGCTGGTTAATTCGGCCCATTGACAGGGAAAAGGGGACTGAGGTGTGGCACCGGAGGGCGGAGTCAGGGCAGCATATGCTCCCAGGGCCGCACCCCTGCACGCCTCTAAATTTAAAGAAGTTTTTCTTGTGAAAAAGGTTCTGTCTCCTGTCCCTAGGAAGGGATGCCCATACAGTATGGAGGAAAGGGGACGGGACGTAAGAGTATGAGAGAATGATAAAGCAGGTGTAATGCCACAGCTGTAGATATAGGGTGATGAAGAATGGGAAAAGGAATGTTTAGGGGTAGCTTGAGTGCATGTGAATCCACTAAGGTGGACACAAATCGGAATTACAGAAAGTTATGTTCTAACTCAGTCTGGTAGTAAAAGCATAGTCTATGTCAAACAGTGTAGTTCATGACAGGTAATGTTGGCTGCACGAGGAGCTCAAGATGTGCTCAAGTATCTCTGTTAAAGTGAAGTGCATTTTTAACAAATGACCCCTTGCATCTTTCCACAGGGAAAACGCACAAATAGTAATTCGGGATAGCAAATCCGAGAGGCCAGTTGTTACCCAGGCAGAAACAGAAGGGTGAACGAAGTTTGGAAATAAAAGGGCATGTCTAGCTGCTAAGGATCTATGGACAAAACAAAAAGATTGGAGGGTGGGGGGGGGAAATGAGGCGGAGGCCTAATTCTAATAAAATATTGTCTCCAAGTGTAGTCATTGCACAGCTCAAGGCTCCTGAGCAGGGGTCTGTGACTGTTACAAGGATCAAAATAAACATTAGCTAACCAGAAGCTAAAAGCATAACCCAGTAAGCATGAGAAGAATATGGAAACAGAAGAGCCAACAAGTAGCGGTCAGCAAACGTAACAAGATGCAAATGATGCCTTGTTGTCCATTATACATGACCTATTATGCTTAAAATGTCGTCTAGATGTGTCCTAATGCTACTTTATACACATCTCCAAATACACACAGTAATGCCACGTGGGTATGTTTGTATGACGGGTTAGCCTGGTGAGTCAAAAGTAGCTCCTGGTAGCTGCTTGGGTCATGCAAACCTTTATCTTGCAAGCAGGAGAATTATCTCCCAGATGACAGCAATTTAAAGCCCTGGTCTTAGGCTATAGCACGCTAGTTACTTGGATAGTGCATTGCGTCAGTGTGGCCACCTAAGAGGACTGAGGGGATCTTTCAGATTGCAAGCCAATGATGCATGCACCAGCACGCCCAAAGAGCAGCACTGAAGCCCCAGATGTCCAGCTCTATATAAAAAGGGATTGGTGGCTGGCTGTGAGGATACTTTCAGGTCGGAGGGGCTTTCAAGTATGCAAGTTTCATGTTGAAGATAAAGACCGGAGACTTTTGCCCAACCACTCATTTAGCCATGCCAGTAAACCGTCGACTATCCCTGGGCATTGCGGAGACTGAGCCCCTCTTAGGCAGTTGCTGGGCTTCTCTGGGAATATGCATACATACCACTCCTTTCCAACTACTTCCCTGAGCTGCAGTTGCCCATTTAAGTTAACAGGTGGCAGTGGAGGGAAACTGCTTTTTGTTCAGCACTGAGCAGTCTTTAGGCACAGAGTCCCAGGACAGCAGGGCAAACATTTAAAGTTGCAGGTTACAAGCCAGACAACATGATTCTACACATACACACAGCACACCATGTCTTAATAGCCAAGAGTCATTTGTCACTATTCAATGGCTAGTGGCAAGTGCAATTCTGTTGCCCAGAAAACAGTATTCCACCCCAAAGTGGAGCGAATGGGCTTGAACCTCTTATTAATTTGCTCCAACAGGAACTCACAGCGCAGATAAATGATTATCTGGTAATCTTATATACCTGGAAACACTTAACCGTTGGGAATGCAAGTCAGAAATGTGAATTGCCCATTTAGCATCTCGCTGAAAAATTTGAAACATTGAATTTTTGGTAAAATGTTCAGCTTTTTACTTTAGTTTATGTAACATTCTGAAAACGTTCACCGTAGTGATCAACATATTCCTAGTCCAGAGTCCTTTCCACCATACTTCCGGGACATGCTGTCCATCAGGACTGGTCCACGTTTTTGTAGCACCAAAAAGCGAACTGTCTTTTGTGTTTCTTAACAGAGGGCCAATGCATGCAAGGCCTTAAGCTCTGCTTCCTGTGCTCCACCCCAAATCTCACCCTGGAGTCTTTTTCCGATCGGCATGGCTGATGAGCCACTAATAACTAAGGAAGGCGGGTGGGCATATGGAGGTAAGGGGACTCTGGAATAGGAATTGGTCACTACGGTGAACATTCTCTTAACTATATGTCCAGTCCCATTTCCTCCATACACGTGGGAGATTCCCAAGCACTGGAAAAGGAATATTGGGTGGATGGTTCTAAAACAACTATTTCAAAAGTTTCTTGAGAACCGCCTGTATAAACAAAGCATCCTCTGGTACTGAAGTCAAGGCTGCAGTGTTTGCAGAGGCAGATGGCGAAGCCCATGTAGCTGATTTGGCAATGGACTCCCAAGGAACATATCTTTGAAATTAAATTTAGGTCGCTTTGGTTCCCACTAGATGTGCATGAAGGCCACCCTTCAGTGGTAGCATACCTTGAACTGAGTAAGGTTCCAAGATGCAGGAAACTATCCACCAAGAGACAATGATTTTAGAGGCCCAAGCACCTTTCTTAGAATTACTGATGTAACAAAAAGTCGACACTGAATTCCTTGTTCTATCGAGATGGAATTTAAGGGCCCTCTTAACGTCCAGTTATGAAAGAACCTTTCTGCATCAGAAGATGAAACAGGAAAGAATATTGGTATGATGTTTAATGGAAATAAAACTGTGTCATAACCATCGGTAAAAAAAGATTTGACTCTAAAGGACAACTTTATCCCAGTGCAACGTGCCTGCAATTCGCGAACCATTCTTGCAGGAGTGATATCCACACAAAAAAAAAAAAACTTCCACGAAACCAACTTAATGTCTGTAGTTGCCATGGGTTCAAAACGTTTAAGACTTTGTATTAAGAACAACACCCTTGATGCCCATGAGTTTGCGATTAATAAATGCATAAACAACGTCAAGATCCCACTTAACATGCGATTTAACAGGAGAATTAGAGAGGATACAGACCACTGAAATTGCATTTTACTACCGGATATGAGAAAGAAAAAAAAATTAAAAAAAAAAAAAAAAAAGGACGAGTGTCTGAATTTAGATATGTTCCCAGAGCACAGCGATTATTCATGCAGACTTATCTGGATTTCCGAAGATTCAAGCTCGGAGAAAAAAAAAAGATAGAACCTAATGTAAGGAAGCAGACAAAAGCTTGGTCTCCTTTTCTAGTCTCCAGTGACAAAAAGGAACAAGTTACTTACCTGTAACTGTTGTTCTCCAGCATGGGTCTGGCATGGATTCACATGCTCATGAATATTCCCCGTCATCAGGCTGGGAATCCTCGGTAAAGAAAAAACCAGTATCAGTTTCGTTTCTGATCTGTCTTTCGTAGTAATAACCAATCACTGGTCTCTGCGTCATACTGACCACAGCCAATGACTGCCCTCTACCTAAGCACCGCCTCTGGCAGCCATCTTCAGATTTGGAAGCACGTGAAGTGGCAGTATGACCAAGTGAAGAGCCGCAGAGGGGTAGGCGGGAGGGTTCACATGTGAATCCATGCCAGACCCATGCTGGAGAACAACAGTTACAGGTAAGTAACTTGTTCCTTCTCCAGCATGGGGTCTGGCATGGATTCACATGCTCATGAATAAAGAATACATAGCAGTACACACATGCACAACCACGGGAGGTGGCAAAGGCTCAACATTAAGCATTACATCAAACTCAACATTAAGCATCTTACCTCCTCACCAGGCTCACCTCAGGCGAATAGGTTGCGCAGCACTGCTTGGCCGACCCTGGACTCCTCCCTGGAATCCCGATCGACGCAGTAGAATTTCGTGAAGGTGTGCGTCGACCTCCACGTAGCAGCCCTGCATATGTCCAGCAGGGGCACACCAGAAAGGAACGCCGTGGTAGCTGCGATCGCTCTGGTGGAATGGGCTCTCGGACGGCCAGGCAGCGGTCGGTTTGCCAACCGATGACAGTACATGATACAGCCAGAGAGCCATCTGGAAATGGAAGCCTTCGAGAGAGCCTTCCCCTGATTGACATGTCCAAAGTTCACAAAGAGTTGTGACGTCTTCCGAAAACACTTTGTGCGGTCCACGTAGAACTTCAGCGCTCTAGCCACATCCAGCGAGGGCAAAGTCCTCTCAGCCGGCGACGAAGGCGACGGGAAGAACACAGGCAACACCAAGGGTTCGTTGAGATGGAAGTCCGACGGTACCTTGGGCATGAAGGAGGGGTGCGCCCTGAGCACTACCCTCGTGTCGTGAAAAGTCAAGTACGGGGCCTTGCAGGAAAGGGCCTGGATCTCTCCCACCCGTCGTGCAGAGGTGATGGCCACAAGAAACGCTGCTTTCCACGACAGGAACTTCAACGGGGCCGAGTGCAGAGGCTCGAACGGAGGTCCCATGAGCTTGGTCAGCACCACGTTGAGCTCCCACGCCGGGGCCGGCGCCTTCACCGGCGGGAACGATCTGAACAGTCCCTTCATGAACTCTTTCACCAGACGATGAGACCACAGGGACGTCCGGCTCGTGGTTCTGGTGTATCGGGAGATCGCAGCAAGATGAATCTTGATGGACGCGTGTGCCAGTCCAGCTTTGGCCAGCGTCAGCAGGTACGGCAGTACCTGGGGAGCCGTAATCCGTAGAGGGTTAATCTTCTGTGCGTGGCACCTGACAGAGAACCTCTTCCATTTGTGTCCGTAGCATTTAAGAGTCGAGGACGCCCGGGCCTTTGCAAGAACCTCTCTGCAGTCGGCCGGTATGTCGTATCCTCCAAACTCTAGCGCTGCAGGAGCCAGGCCTGCAAGTTCAGCGATTTCGGGTCATGGTGGAGGATGGCGCCTCCTTCCCTGGAGAGTAGATCCGCGTCCACCGGCAGCTTGATTGGCGGGGACGCTGACAAGTCCAGAAGGTCCTGGAACCATATCTGCCTCGGCCACGCAGGTGCGACGAGGATCATCCTGCGCCGTGACCTCTTGAGCTGGTTGACGAGCCGGATTAGCAGTGGCAAAGGAGGGAACGCGTAGAGGAACAGGCCCTCCCAGGGGAACGAGAAAGCATCGCCCATGCTCCTCGCCTGGGGAAACCTGCTGGCGAACCTCCGGCACTTGGAGTTCGTCGCCGTCGCGAACAGGTCGATCCGGGGTGTGCCCCACCGTCGGAAGAAGCGATCCACTAGATCCTGCCGTAGTTCCCACTCGTGGCACGAGCGCAGCTCCCTGCTGAGTGAGTCGGCGATGGTGTTTTTTATCCCTGCCAGATGAAACGGCACCAGAAACATCCTTTGGGCGACTGCCCAATGCCACAGGTCCTGCGCCTCCTTGGACAGTGCTGGGGACCTGGTTCCGCCCCGTTTCCTGATGTAAAACATGGTGGTGGTGTTGTCGGTGAAGATCCTCACCACCTTGCCCTTGAGGGACGGAAGGAAGGACCTGAGGGCCCAGAACACTGCTCGGAGCTCCAGGACGTTGATATGGAGGGACTTCTCCGTCAGGAGCCAGAGGCCTCTCGCGTGCAGATTTTCGGTGTGCGCTCCCCACCCTTCCAGGGAGGCATCCGTGGTCACTGTCTCCTGGTGGTCTGGGGTCTGGAAGTCCATGCCCGCCGTCAGATGCGCGCGGGTGCCCCACCACCGGACCGCTCGGCGGAAACTCTCGTCGAGTGTGATCCTCTCCTCGAAGCCGCCCGTCGTTTGGATCCAGCGCGCGTCCAGGAACTCCTGCAACGGGCGCATCCGGAGCCTGCACATGGGAATGAGGTAGATGCAAGAGGACATCATTCCGAGGAGGGACTTGATGGACCTCACCTTGGCCGCGTCGTAAACCAACATCCGCTGTACCTTGCCCAGGATGGACCTGGTCCTTTCCTCCGACGGGGAGGCCAGAAGGGACACTGTGTCGAGCTTCGCTCCCAGAAACAGTGCGTTTTGCGCGGGTACCAGGCGGGACTTGGCGTAGTTCACGGAGAATCCCAGGTCCGTGGGAAGTTGGACGGTCCTTGCCGTGTGCTCCACGGCGAGCTCCCTCGTCTTGGCTCGGATGAGCCAGTCGTCCAGGTAGGGGTAGACGTGGTTCCCCTCGCGGCGCAGCTGCGCCGCCACCGGTGCAAGGCACTTGGTAAATACCCTGGGTGCCGACTGTAGTCCGAAGGGGAGGGCTTTGAACTGGTAGTGACGCCCTTGGACCACAAACCTGAGGAATTTTCGGTGCCCCTTTAGGATGGGAATATGGAAGTAGGCATCCTCCAAATCCAACGACGACAGGAAGTCTCCTTCCTCCAGCTGACCCAGGACGTGCTGGAGGGTGACCATCCAGAACTTCTGCGCCTTGATGAACTTGTTCAGACGTCGCAGGTCTAGGATGGGGCGCCATCCTCCCGTCTTCTTCTTCACGAGGAAGTATCTCGAGTAAACTCCAGAGCCCCGAAGCCTCTTTGGGACGAGTTCGATGGCACCCTTCCTGAGCAACGCCTTTACCTCCAGGAGAAGCTGAGGGACGTGAAGCTCTCTCCTGGCCACGGGGGGGGACGCGCGGGCACCTTCTTTGAAACTCGAGCGCGTGGCCCCGGGCCAAGGCGTCCAGCACCCAACGGTCGGTGGAGATGGACTCCCACACGCTGACGAAGCTCGCCAGCTGGCCTCCCACCGGGGTGCCTCGGTGGGGGCCCGACCCCACGGGTTCAATCCTGTTTCGACGAGGCTTTGCCGCCTTGACCTCCTTGGCGACGATGGCGGGGTCCTCCAGACTTGCCTCGTCCTCTGTAGGCCTCTTGAGACGACGAGCGGGCCGCTTGACGGTAGGAAGAGAAACCGCCGCCGGAACCTTTGGAGGCGCCCTTGCCTCCGCTGCTCCGAAAGGGCGTCCGTCGTTGCTGTAGAACCCCAAGGGCCCGGGCCGTCTCAGTGTCCGCTTTAATGGCCTGAAGGGAATCGTCCACTGTTTTCCCAAACAGGTTGTTCCCATCGAACGGCATGTCCAGGACTCTGGTCTGTACGTCTTGACGGAAGTCCGTAGCCTTGAGCCATCCACGCCGCCTAAGGCACACGCCGTTGCCCAACTGGCAAAACCCAGTGTCGGCGATGTCCGTCGCAATAGTGATGGCGTGGTCCGACGCCACCTCACCTTCCTGTAGGATCTCCAGGGCATCCGCCCTCTTGTGGTCCGGTAGGAAGTCCAGCAGGGGAGCCAGTTTGTACCATAGCTCCCTGTCGTAGCGGGCCACGATATCCAAGGCGTTGGCCGCTTTAATCGTCGTCGCTGCAGACGAGATGACCCTGCGTCCCATAGCGTCCAATTTCTTTCCCTCGCCGTCCGGTGGGGAAGTCGATGTGGAGGCCGCACCCCCCCCCCCCGCTGTCTTCCTGGCCGCCGCGGAGACGACGAAGTCCGGGGTAAGCTGCGCCCGGAGGCACAGGGGGGCCGCGTCCGGGACCCGGTACTTCTCGTACCGGTCTCTTCTAGCTGGCATCGTGGAAGGGTTCTTGAGGAGGGCGAGGCCCTCATCCCAAATGTCGTCCAGAAGAGGCACCGCGAGGACCGTCTTCCTCTTGGCCTCGCGTCGTTGATAAAGGAATCCTTCCTTTTTCTTCTCCTCAGGGCAGAGTTGGAAAAGCTCGGATGCCCTGGCGATCATGGAGTGGAACGATCCAATCTCGTCGGGCGGAGAAGCCCTGGTGGGAGGTGACGACGGGAGATCCTCGTCGTATACCTCGTCGTCCGTACCCGTCGCTGCCGTGTCAGTCCCCGTATCATCCCCTCGGGTGGACGGGGAGGAGGGCTGGACGGGTCGCGACGGCTGAAAAGGAGGTGGAGGGTGAATCCTTCTTTTCTTGGGTGGGGGAACACCAGAAGGTCCCGGTTCAGGATCCCCCGACGGGAGAGGTTCCTCCGTCGGCAACGGTAGTCTCGTCCTTATCTCTGAGCATAAGGACTGTATAGCCAACAAAATGGCCGCCGAGTTGTCTTGCGGCGCTGGCAGAGGGGAATCCGACGGGCGATCAGGGGCCCCGTCGGCACCCTTGAACGCTGTCGTCGTCACCTGCGTCGGGATCCATCCCGACGGGCCGGTCTTCATCCACGCCAAGGCCGTGGCTTAAGACCTCGATCAGCTCTTCCTCTGAAGCCAAATCTACGACGACGCCCTGCCCCCCCTTTTTCTTCCCCGCCGGGGATTTCACGGGGGTCCTATCGATGGGCACAAAAGAGGACTCCCTCCGAGGTGGCAGGGAGACTCTGAGCCCCGAGGTCGCCACCACTGGTGTAGCCTCCACAGGCTGAGCCAGGGCCGCCGTGACAGTATCGATAGAGGGCTTGGCCGGACGGATTAAGGCCTTCACCACCTTAGGTGCGCTCACCGCCTTATCCTTGAGGGGGGGGGACACTGCCTCGCTCCCCCTCCGATGGGGCCTTCGAGCTCGACCGGGGCCTCTCCAGGAGCTTCGCCGGGTGCTCGCCCTCATGGTCCGCTCCGACATATTGCCGCAAAACGCACAGTCCTTCTCCACGTGCGTCTTGTCCTCATGTAAGCAGTAGAGACAAAAGGAGTGTTCGTCCTCCTTAGAGACGTTCTGCAGCTGGCATCCAGGGCAGACCCTGAACAGCTTTCCGGGCGTCGAGCTTCCCTTCTCCTGGGCCATGTCCAGGCCTGAGAAGCTTCTGGAGTCCTCCAAAACGTAGCTCGACGAAATCTTCAACCTTGAGGGGTGCAGACGAATCCGACACGGGTCCCCGTTGATCGGATGGAGAGTCGGTGGAGCTTGAGGCTCTTTTGACCGGAAAAAACAAAGTTTTGAGAAAAAAACGTGAAAGAATAGCACTAATGCTCGAGAGCAATAGCACGAGGATCCCAACACATGAACGTGCGGTAAAAATCTGAAGATGGCTGCCAGAGGCGGTGCTTAGGTAGAGGGCAGTCATTGGCTGTGGTCAGTATGACGCAGAGACCAGTGATTGGTTATTACTACGAAAGACAGATCAGAAACGAAACTGATACTGGTTTTTTCTTTACCGAGGATTCCCAGCCTGACGACGGGGAATATTCATGAGCATGTGAATCCATGCCAGACCCCATGCTGGAGAACAGCCATTTGCTTTTCTACTCCTCTCACGTAGAAGCCGTGCGTGCTGCTTGTATGATGTGAACATTCTCTCAGACAGACCAAGATGACCTAGAGACCTGATCTCGAGAACCAGGCTGCCAAGCACAGCGATCGTGCGGAGGGATGCAGGATTAGCCCATTCTGTGAAAGACGGTTTGGAAGATCCAACAGACGTATTGGTTAACTAACGGGGAGGCTCAGGCTAAAAAACAGAACCTGTCTAGCCATCAAGCAGCTATGAACATCAGATTGCAATTCCTTGTATTCCAGAGTTTCAATAATACTTGGGTTAGTGGTAGAGGGGGTGGGGAATGTTCACACTGAAGTGCATTTTTTCCAATAGTCTATTTTAATATGCAATATACTTGAAACACAAAAGCAAGGAGGCGATAAATGCAAAGGGGGACTACATTAACCGAGCTGCAGTTCATCACTCATTGCTGCATAGCAAATACTGTGTCCTTGAAAGACAAGCGCAGTCTCACTCAAAAAAGGACTTAAGAGTAGTTCACAATGATGGGCAGATATGTAGGACACCTTCACGAGAGAACAAAAACACAAAAGGAGGGTTGCACTGTAGCCCCAAGCCTTCTGCCATAACTTCGAAGCATTCATTTTCATCAAACCTTGGCATTTTATTTAACTTTAAGTGGAAATTAGTCCAAGATGTAGACCTAAATATGCCCTGTGCCAAAGCACATATGCTACAGATTACGGACTAAGCAGAACAAGTCAAAAACTAGTCTACAATTGCTCGTTGGTCATGTATTTAGGGCATAGCTTAGTAGTGAGGATGTGGCTTCATAGTTCAGGTTGGACTACTTCATTTGGTGTCCGACTAATCTTCACACTGATGGTTCTCGGTTGTACAGTGTAAAGGCATCAGTAAAGTGTTGAAAGACATTCAAGTGACCATAAAAATAAATTACCAGGGAGACTGTTCCCCCCGCGCATCTTGGAAAATCCGAAGGAAGGCAGATGCGCATGATAGTGTAATCGGGCCTACAGATATGGGGTGAATCAGCCACTTTTAATACCTAAAAATACGCAAATCCTCGCAAAAAATAAAAATATGGAGTAAAAATACTCCCAACAAAAAAAAAAATTGGAAATGGACACATAAGGTGCCTGTACTCTACGCCTTCACCCACAGAGCTCTGTGGATAGGTTTGGAATGAAAACATTATTACAGCCTGATCCAAAGCAGTAAAAATGTATGTTTTAATGTGCATGAATGACTAGGTGCAAAGAGATTTTTTTTTTAAGTTTCTATTTTACTGTTAAAACATTTTACTGACTTAGAAAATACTCTCATTAGGAATGGGACTTACCTTTTTTACTCCCTAAAAAATAATTTTACTCCCAACTTAAAAAAAATAGGGAGTAAAATAAACTTCAAAATGTTATCCGGATTACTGACTGTAATTTAACATTTCCCAATGAATAAAGGTTCCCTTCGGAACAGAACACTGGCCTTGCTGCACTTAAGGCATGAATGGATCCCTGTTGATGTCCTTCAATCTGATTTCAATTGTACCTGCTCCATATGGATTGGAGGTGTGCCACTCACAACCAAGCTAGTTATACATTGTGAAAGACCCATTCCATTGATTTGTAAGGTGCAGCTGAACGAGTAAAAACATGCCTGTGCACAAGCAAGGTCATCAATAAAATTGAAGGAGCGGAGCGCACAATGTCCATATTAATTGCCCACAATCATAACGGGGCCATATGGATGTGTGGTAACCTATGCTTACTCAATGAAAGGATTGTGGTGGATCACCAACCACCTGCCTAGAGTAAAAGGAGACGCTAAACCTCAAATGGAGCCAACTACTTACTTGACCGCCGCCCCACGATTAGTCTAGTGGCTACCACCAAATCGAGCTGCATGACGACTCACATTAGCTGCGTCCATATTCCAGTGGGTCATGGGAGGGGCTCTTTGGAAACATCGCCAAAGGGAGGCGTTTCCAAGACGTTATTTTAGTGTTCATCAAAGACGCCTTGCAACACGATATTTCCCATTCACCAGTCTTAAACACTAAACATGGAACTCACAAACGTGAGCGGTTCCAATTTACAGTAATAGTAGTTAAACAGTAACTGCTCATCTTGACTCCTGCTTAAATCAGACACTGCTAGAAGACAAAGTGTTCTGCCATCACACAGGTATCTGTTGGGGCAGCCACTGATCGGATCATGTGGTAGCGGGAATGCGCCAAGGACCCTGAACTACAGAAGGTTCACCAATTAATTATTTTTAAAGATGGTATGCCTGGCCATAGATGTCAGTGGCCAATTGACCACCACTTCTTTCATTGCCTGCCGTGAACGGAAAACAAGTTGTACATAAACATGGAGCCACCATTGCATCCAGTTCAAATTCCAAGGTTGCCACTGGTGAAGGGAGCATTATACAGACATAATTTGCCCCTTAACGACTATGACCCCATCATCTAGGTTCATATTTGTTTTATTGGACTACCACGCCAAGTGGCCTTGTGTGGAATGGTCGGAAGATGTGACAACCAACTCTATAGTACGGTTCTTGGATAATGTATATAAGAAAGAAGGAATCTCCTCCTTTTTCCTGACAAACTTGTTCAGTTCGGCTCACAGACAGATTTCTTGCATAAAGCTGCAGTCTGCCGTAAAACCACTTCATTATATTGCCCAAGATGAAATGGCCTTGTGAAGTGATTGAATAGGGTGGTGAAAGGAACTCTTCAACTCGCCAAAGCTTTACATTTGGTCACACAGGCCCTTCTTAAAGACCTGACCTGGGCCTATCAAACTGTCCCCATCTCAGCAACAGGAGTCATGCCGTTCCCGACCTAGAGAGGACATGCACGTTGATTGATGTGAGCTTATAAGACTAGCAAAAGTGTGCTTTGCAAGGTTCAAATGATGCTTTGACCAGCGGAAGCATGTGTGCCATGACAGTGTTAAAGCTGGTGACTGGGTCAGAGTGAACATTTTTGGGAATGGAGCATGCTAGCTCTGTCGATAATAGGTTGCATTGAGTGGAGAACACAGTAGTGCTGCTTCGGTTGGCAGTAAGTGGTAAAGTGCCATGAGAATGAGCAAATTAATGGTCCCCCTATGAAACTCCCGTTGAAGGGACCAGTGCCAACATTCTGCCATCACCAGTCCCACAAGCTGTTGGGCGATCCACCGCCACTGTGCCCAATATTGTGAGCCCACAAGTTGATATTGTAGAATCCCTGCTCTTATGCTGAGCAGCCCCACAAAGCTTGCCATTGCCATGCCAAGCTTCACATAGACATGTCAGCTACTGATGCCACCTAAAGTACAATGATCACCATGCGCCCCCTTGGAGACTCAAGACCACCTCATTGCTTACATCAGCTACCAACCAAGTTCAAGCACGGTTATAGAATGGCTCGCGAATAGACGGTGGAGAGTGGAAAACACTCTTTGTGCCGTGTGCATGTGGATTCCCCATCGTGGTTCCATGTACAAGAGTTGGGAGAGAGAGAACAGAGCACAAGAGTCAGAGTGTGGTGGGTGGGGCAGGGGCTGATGAGCTCCAGCCCACCAACGGCCCTTTCTCCTTCATTGACCAGACAGCCATTAAATAAACTCCCTTTCATCTTGTGTACCAGCTCTGCATGCATCATTTCAACTAGCATGCTTGGTAGTTACATCCAGTTGTATACAAATCAATGTCTTTATAAGTAGCCATTGACAGCATCCACGATTCGCGTTGGTTTTCTAAACTATGAGATTAGGAGAGGAATCTGTCTTCACTACACTAAGAGCAATGCTTGAATTCAGCTCAGACTCTGGCTTCTACATCCACGACCACCAGATCTGATGCTAAACACTATATCTCTCCCCTGGTTGGGGAAAGGGATGTTGAAGCCCCCTCACGCCACCTGGTAAAGAAATTGAACAGCTGAACTCTGCAACCCTTTGTTTAAAGAACCAAAACCTTTTCCGGTGCGATAAAAGCTTGTAAGAAACAAATTCTGATAGTCCTTGAATCACGCTCTGGGAGGGACGGGAGTCACTATTTGTTGCACCCGCCTGCTGTAAAAATAACATTTCAACAGAATGTAAGTGGTTGCTACTATTGTGTCTGTTCATCCAAGGCAAAACCGCTTGCTCAATCCTTCATCACCACACCCTGCACAAGCTTACACTACCTCTACTTAACACAATAAAGTGTTCTTGCAAGCTTACTGTACAGGTTGACAAAGTTACTCACCATAGTGACTACATTCCTTCTAGTCCATAATCCCCTTTCCTACATACTGTTGGGACATTCGGTCCATCAGGACGGGACCGGAGCACTTTTTAAGCATAAAAATGTAAAAGTAACTGGTTTGTCCTTCCTTTACTTTTACGCAGGCTACTGCACATGACCGTAGACCGCCTTCCTGAGCTCTGCCCGCTTTGCCCTTCAGTCCTTTACTATGGCCAAGCCAAAGAACCATTTAGCAAAATAGAGGATAGTCAGAGGGAACGGCGGGCGTATGGAGGAAAGGTGACTATGTACTACGAGTAAGGTAGTCACTACGGTGAGTAACTGTCATACTCCTACGTACCATCCCCTTTCCTCCATACTTTTGGCAGATACCCAAGCCCTGACCAAAGAAACGGGAGGATGGAAACTTCCCTTACTGGAACAGGTTCTTAAGAACTGCCTGGCCAAAGTGGGCATCAGCAGGAGCTCAAGTCAAGACAATAGCGTCTGAAAAAAGCTGAAGGAGAAGCCCATGTAGCAGGCTTGGCTATGGACTCCCAAGGGACATATTGCTGAAAGGCAACAGCAGCTGCTTTGCCACAGACCAAATGTGCATGAATGCCATTTGAGGGCTGAAGGCCTTGAATTGTGTAAGCCTCAGATGCATGAAGCAATCCAGCATGAGATGGACGCTTTTTCAAAGCAGGTTTCCCTTTTGGGTAACCAAAAGTAACAAAGATTTGTGAAGAACTTCGAAGTTCGCTTGTTCTGTCGAGGTAAAACTTCAGAACCTGTCCGACGTCTAGGTTATGTAGAACCCTCTCTGCATCCAAGACCTGATTCGGAAAGAAACCCAGTAAGGATATTGATTTATTTATGTGCAATTCGAGACAACATTTGGAAGGAAAGAATGATGATTGCGAAGCACAACCTTATCCTTGTGGAAAGTTACAGGTGATCCGACTTCTCGAAGATGTTACCGCAATCAAGAAGGCCACTTTCCAAGAAAGGAACTTGAGCTCGGTAGTGGCCATAGGTTCAAAAGGCTTCAGACACAAAGCGGTGAGGACCATGTTCGGATCCCATTTCGGGTGATTAGGCCTGACCGGAGGAAAGAGGTGAAGACCACCTGCAAAGTGCCTCTTGATCACTGGGTTTGCCAGTGAAAAACAGCAACTGTCTGTAGACAGATGAGCTGCAATGGCCGTTAAAGATGTTCTGCACAATAAGACGTGGATGCCAGAGGCAGCAAGGTCTGAAATAAAAGACAAGACAATCAATAGATGCACGTCGAGGATCAAGCTATTTAGCTGGACACCAATGACAAAAACAAAGTCATTTACTTTTGTACTGAGCCCTCGTAGAAGGCTTACGTGCTGCCTGAATTATGCACATATCCTCTGAAAGATTAAACTGTGCTAAGGACCTGAACTCGGGTACCAGGCCGCCCTGCTGAAGGATTGTGGGGAGGGATGCCAGGCCTGGCGATTGCTCTGGTGAAGAAGGTTGGGGGTCTGCAGCAACCTGATCCGGTCGCATATAGATGGGTGCTGCGGCTCTGAAAACCAGAACCTGGCTGGCCACCAAGGAGCTATGAAGAGGAGAGTGCAGTTGGAGGCACTCCTGAGCTTCCAGAGCGACAGATGAATCAATGGCAAAAGCGGGAAGGCATACGCCTTCATGTTGCCCCAAGGAATCTCAAGGGTATCCCTGAGGGAAGGTGCTCAGAGACCGTCCCTGGAAGCATAGAGTGGTAGTTTCCCGTTTGTTGCAGTCGCAAAGAGGTCCACTGCTGGAGAACCCCATTGCTGGAAATGCTTGGTAAGAAAATGGCTGTTCATTTCCCATTCGTAATTTGCAGAGGCCTGGCGGCTCAGGGAATCTGCTGCAACATTGATCTGACCCGGAACGTGCACAGCTTGTAGCCAGACGTTGTGCTGAACTGCCCAATTCCATGTATGGATAGCTAGATCCACCAGAGCAGGAGCCCTGGTTCCACCTTGCTTGTCGATGCAGAACATAGCTACAGATTTGTCTGTGCAAATTTGCACCACTCTGTCGATGATAGAAGGCTGGAAAGCTTTCAATGCGAGAAAGATTTGCAGGATTTCTAAGTAGTTGATATGAGACATTCTGTCCTGGGGCTTCCACAGATAGTACACCTCGAGGTGCCCCAACGTTGCTCCCCACCCTAAGAGGGAGAGGTCTGTTGTAATCTTAATCTGTGGGCAGGGCTCGGGAAGGAGGTTTCCACTGAAAGGTTGCTGGCGATTGACATTGAAGATCCGCCATCATGGAGGATGGTATCAGAATCATTTTGGAGTCTGGGTCTACAGCTTGGGACCAGCAGCCCCGAAGCTTTAGCTGTGTGCACCCCATTTTCCATCTCACAAGAAGTACGGCTAACACGCGTGAAGCCATGAGGATCAGGAGTCTCTGGAAACACCAGGCAGACATGTGGGAGGAATTCATGAAAATAAAGTGGCACGTGGCCGATAAATCCGCAATTCTGTCCTCAGTTACGAACATTTTGGCACTGACCGTATTCCAACACAAACCCAGAAAAATCAGATCTTGAGCAACCGTCAGATGATTTCCGCCAATTCACCGACAGCCCCAGTTGGAACAGGAGCTGGAGGAGTGACTGAAGATTGGCTGTTGCAGGCCGTGGACAAAGACTCTGCATAAGCCAATCATCCAAATATGGATAGACATGAACTCCCTGCAGTCTGAGGAATGCTGTGATAACTGCCATCTTTGTGAAGAGACACAGTGCCAAGCCGAGACGATAATGACAGCACTATATACAGGAAGTGTTCCATTCTCATAGAAAACCGAAGCCATTTCCGATGTGTATCCCAGATCAGGATGTGCATGCAAGTGTCCTGAAGATCTACCACACTGAGCCAAGTGCCCTTCCGGAGAGAGGACATTATCTGGATGGGCGTGATCATCTTGAATTTCTCTTGCAGTATGGAAAGATTGAAGTTTAAGAGGTCGAGGAGATTGGGTTTGGGCACTGTAAACAGACAGGATTAATAGCCCTCCCTTTGCTCGCGCAAGGGAACAGGTTCCACCGCTCTGAGGTCCAGAAGTTTCTGTACCTCGGCTCTTAGGGAGAGAGACGCGGTCTGCTGAAGAGGAGGGAGAGTGGGTGGAGTATGAGGGAGGGGCAAGCAGAAGCCCGTCCGGGCGACGGACAAAACCCAACTATCATCTTAGATGGTCTTCTACGCCTACAGATGAGACGATATATGCCCTCCCACCAGAGTGTCATTTGACTGATGGAAAACCTTTGGATGGTTTCAGCGACAAGACCACCTTTTGCTGAAGAGGAGGCTGATGACCGAGACACAAACCGGCATATAGGCCACTTTAGCTGGCGGTTTGGCAAGGACCGACAAAGATTTAGCGTTTTGCATGCTTGCCTTTGTTTTAGTGAGTTCCTGATCGGTGGAGGAGTGGCACAGCTCTTTACCTTCCAAGGGAAGATCAAGTACTTTGTCCTGAGCTTCCTTCGAGTACTTTGTAGCATGCAACCACACTTGGCGGGAGAATCCCACCATAAGGCCCCGAGCATAAGTGTCTACATGATGGGCCGTGGCCTCCAGCAGGTCCTGAGCTGAGCCAGAACTCTGGCATTGGATAGGCTCTCTTTAAAATATTCCAGCCTGTCCTGAGGGATACATTCCTGAAATTCGGAAAGCTCCTTTCACAGCTTGAGATTTGCCGCTGCGAGAATGACTTGGTATTCGCCTGGCGCAACGGATGGCCAGAACTGGAAAATACTCTTTGCCCCCCCCCCTCCCAATGTCAAGAAGTTTGTCCTCTTTGGGCAGGACCAGAGAGGCAGCCATAGCATATGTTGAGGACATCTTAGACTGGAGCATAGATGCTGACGCCACCGTTGAGGGTAGTGGACATGCAGTCAAGGGTATGTCTTCCAACGAGTAACTTGTAGCGAGTGTCAAGTTTCCTATTCACGTGCTGCCCAGAGTGAGGTTTTTCCCAGACCTTGTGGGATTCAGCAAGTACATCCTTTTGAAAGAAAAGGCCTGTTCTCTTCTGTGTCGTAAGAGTGAAGGCTCCTGAAAGTTCACCACCTTGTGCAGCTGGAGGCTTGGGTACTGGAATATCCAGCAACGCCATCATATCCACGACCTGGTCATGAAAGGCTCTGACCGAGTGGGGTAGGTCTTCACTATCCTGGTCCGCTTGGTCCTCGTCAGTTGTGGCGGGAACACAAAACTGATCCGCAGCAGCATGTGGTACCTCAGACACCGGGCATACTGGTCTGCGCAGCTGGTGTCTTAAGCACTGGTGAAAGTGGAGGCAGCGGTGGCAGTGGGGCCCCCACCGGAAGAGGAGGGGGCGGCACTACCGAAACCTGCTGAAGGCTAGTAGGAGCAGGCAGCGGCTCGAGAGGCTTAGGATACATTTCTTTGTATAGGATACATTTCTTTGTATGCCTTCATCAAGTCAGAGTGCATAAGGGCCTGAAATATGCCAAAGAACGCATCCACAGAGGATGGTCTAGGGCGAGGAGTGGGTCGAGTCTGCTCTGATGGGGCATACCCCCCAGGATTGTAAAGAAGCTGGTTGCCAAAATAGCACCCACCAACTGGATCCACATAAACTAAGGGAGCTGACGCAGGAGGAAGCGAGACCGTGGCAGGGGAAACTGAGCATGCCAATCCATTGGAGGGTGGAAAGGATTCCTATTATCCACATTCCGTGGAAAATGCTGCTCTTCCCCAAAAATAGGCCCCTCCGTACCAGCTGTTGAGAAAGTTGATGTGAAAGAGCTCGTCAAAATGGCCACCTCAGACTGTGGGTTCAACCGCCATTTTGTCACTACCTGATGTGAGCTGTGTCACACATTTCAGTGAGGCCATTGTCACCACAAGGGTGTAGAGGCCTTTTTATCCATTTTAGTCTTGTGACAGGGAACCTTGGCAGAGCCGGAACTAGCAGATCTAGAGCGCGTTTGAGCCCCCATGGAACTTGCAAAAGAATTAGCCCTCTGTGAGGGAACCTCGGCAGGGCTAGTACTTGAAGACTAAGGGCCTTTGCCCTCCTTCTTTGCCCCCTCAGCAGGATCGGTTCAACCACAAGATTGTTTGTGGGAAGGCTTAGGGTCACACCCCGTAGGCAGAGCCCCTGGAGAAGGCCCCTCAATCTTGCCAGTTTTAATTATAGCCCCTAATCGGGGATCCTCTGGGATAAGCCTGGTACCTTTAGTCACTGTACAGGAACAATCAAGACTAGGCTCCAGTCTTGGAAACCTCAGGAATAACCCCAGTCAAAACAGCCCCAGAAATGTTGGGCTTAGCCTTAGCCTCCCAGACAGGGAACCTCAGAGGAATATCTGGTCCCGGCATCCCCTTGACAGGGGGCCTCAGAGCAAACTCCGAAATCCAGGTTAGATCCCATTCGGGACACCTTCGGGAGAACCCTGGTACCAGTGCCACTTGGGCCCCTCCCAGAACCAGAAGACCCCTAGAAGGAGTCCCCTGGACGGGGTGCCCTAAAAAGGAAGAAACTTACCAAGCCCTTCCTTTTTTCGGCGATTAACTGCTGTAAACGTGGAGGAGGTAGCTGTTGGAACACCCCCCACCAGCCCCCCCCACCGGACAAGCCTACGCTTGAGTGCCCGGACGGAGAGGGAGTTGCAGCAGAAGCAAGAGTCCCACCGATGTTAGGGCCCAAGAACTCCAGACAGAGAATGGAGGGGGTGGGGGGCAAATCATCCAGCACAGTACACAAATCCCAGATGCTCCGATATAGACTGAGGAAAGGAGACTGGAACCAGAGCAGTAAGCAGGACAAGGGAACAAAAAAAAGAAATTTCCCTACGATGCAAGTGTGTCCGACTCTGGCCGTGCAGAGAAAAGGACTGAAGGGCGATGCACGGGGCGGAGCTCAGGAAGGGGGGCAACAGTCACGTGCAGTGGCCCAGCATAAAAAGTACAACAAATTATTTCTGATGCTTCAAAAGTGCTCCCATCCCGATGGCCGGATAGTCCCAAAAGTATGGAGGAAAGGGGATGGGACATAGGAGTATTAGTAGTTCTTGTCCACTGCCTTCTAGGGGTTGAAACAAAGTGGATCCTGGCTCACACACATATAGGCTTTTACAAGGTGTGTTGATAGAGCCACACCCTTCTCTAAGCTTGAGATCTTTTCTGTAAATCAGACAATCAAGTAGATGGATCATCCAGGAATGAAATAGATAGAACATTTTAATAACCCCTTCTGCTCCTGTGAATCTCAGTAGAGCAGCTATATTTGGGCATCATGTATCTATCTGTTAAGCGAAAACCTCAGTTCTCATCAACAAATTATAACTTTTTTTGTGTACTGAATATTGCAAAGGAAAAGTGGATAGGTTTGCTTTTACGACTCACTCAATTTTCGGTGGTAAACAGTCAGTAAATTCTCAGAGCAAGACCCAGGAACGTACCAAAAGTGGTCGGAAACATGTGTGTACCGAGTGACAGATTTTTTTGTTGGAGGGCTAATTTAGCAGTGCAGAGGTATCCCTAAAAGCGATTGGGCCTGAATGGGATACGCCAAGTGGTCATACACTTAAGCAGGGAGGTAGTGATGGACAGAAGATGAAACACTTAAACAGAATGACTTTAAAAAAAGTGCTTGAAATCTGAAGTCTTGCAGCTCGGCACCCTAATGAGGTGTTGTGTTTTAGAAAGATTGAAAAGGCACTTGGGTTGCAAGATGTCAGAGAAACCCAGACTTAACAGATGTTCTAATGTGTTAAACTGAATCTCATCCACCCTCACTATGACAATTAACATTTGCCTCATTAGCCTTACAGAAAAAACACAGACATGTCTGAAATGTGGGGAGTTGAATGCAGGAATGGTACATATGTTCTGGGCATGCCCCGAAATAAAGAAATACTGGTAGGAGGTGGCCCACCTCATGACAGGAAAGGAGATACATTTAGATGTGAACTCCCTGTGGGCATGCATGTATGCATGCATGCATGCATGCATTCTGGGGCGAGGGGAGGGGGGTTCCCCAGGCCAAGGAAACTTAAACATGTGAGTAAACTCAACGACCTGTCATACATACTGGCTAAACGCAGGATAGCAATGTGCTGGAAAGTGAGCAGGAGACCTAGAGCAGAAGCTTGGTGGCGAGATCTTCAGAAATGTTCAAACGCAGAAAAAACGGTTTGGGAGGAGGCAGCAAACAGAGGAGAGGAGGAGGAAGCAGACACGTTGATTGCCTGGAAACAAATAGTGGCAACACTTTCCGGGTCTGATCAAGTAAGCCGGGAGGAAGACAGCCCCCTCTCCCCCCCCCACCCCCGCCCCCCCGAGAGGGGCAGAAGGAGGAGCGCCCGCAGGTTGAGGTGGTTAATAGCCTCGAGAGAGGGGAGGGGGGGACAGGAGGGGGGAGAAAATTTAACATGAGACTGTACATGTGAATTGACATGCATATTCGTTGTTAAACTGTATGGTGTACATGTTGGATTCAAAAATTGTTTAAAAATAAATAAATCAGTCTATAGAAAATATTTGGAGCCCCACAAGAAATCCAAAGATTTTTTACAATCGAGGAGGGACATTCAAAAATGTGAGGAGGATGTAACATGTTAATAGTCTATTATGGATAATTATGAAGCTGGATAACGGGAGTTACGAGGAAATGTATCCAGATGTGGGCTAGATTGTTCAAGAAAATGCAAAGGGATACTTTGGCAGCAGCTACATACCCCTTAGCCCAGTGCTGCAAGAAATCTGATAAGGTGTAATTCAGATTTAATAGGCACCCATATAGTGTGGGGCCCTTGGACAAACTTCAATTTTTTGCACATAACAAACGTACATTGATTGCAAATCGTGAATTGAGGAAACAGAGGATTGGCATCTGCGCTGGGATATGAGATACGGAGAAAGCAATGTTGCATAGTATTGCAAAAAGTATGCTCCAAACTTGAAAGCCAATGGTATCCATCTGGCCAAATTTAAGAGTAAGATTCCTGGACTTACCTCATTTTTTATAAGATAAATCAAGCATTTTGGAAATGCTTCACATATATTTTTTAAACTGCCAAAGACTTTTTTTTAAAATGAATTAGCTCACATTACAGCCTTCTATAACAGAAATCAAATATTGAAATGGATTAGTTAGAATGCTTTAGCTGTCATAGCACTAACCTTGGAAAACTAACTAAAGGCTTGTAAACTTTGTCCGAGTTTGGTGCATTCAGTCCCTCCTAGGGAACGCAGGCCCTAGTCTGCTCGAAAGTGTTGAAACGGACAACGAATCTGAGCGTTTCGAGTAAATCGACTGAATTTTCCAAAGGCATTTATTCAATCTTATGTAGCTAACCTACGAAGTGAAATCAATCCATTTGAGGGCTGAAGAAAAGATATGTGGATGCTTTATTTGCCAAACATTTATCCAGAGACATTGCCCATATTCATTTGGAAGAAGAAAATATTTGGTCGCGCCCCTTGCCTTGATCAGAGAAGGTTTGGAAGCCACCCCCTCCAGGTCCTGCCAAGCAAGTGGGGGACTATGTGTTAAGCCTCACGCGGAGGATGTCGGGTGACAGCGAACCTTAAGGCAAGCCAGGAATTGAACAAATACTGGCATGACCTTAAAGCATCACAAGTGGATTGGACTCCAGGACAGGACATCCTTGTGATGGAGCACACCAAGCCTCGAGCTTTGGCAGATAAGTGGACTGGACCCTTCAGGATAATCTCCAAGATGGGCAAAGTAAATTATCTGGTTGACATGGGAGTACCTGGGGTAGCCCCTCAGGTATTCCACGTCGTCAAAGAGGTTCAAGCCTTTCCATAGGCGAGCAGAAGTCACATGTCTCTTGCTAGCTTCGGAGCAAGAAGTGGATGAGAGTGAGCCCCTTCCCGATTTGCTGCATAGCAACCCTCAGGATGGCTCAATGGAGGCAGCGCATCTCTCTCCAGATCTGACTCCAGAGCAGCAGAGGGCCTGCAGGGCTTTGCTCCAGCAGTATGCGCCTCTGTTCTCGCTGACACCAGGCCTCAGCCCATGGTGCAGGCACGAAATTGACACTGGTGACAGCGTACCTGTCAAAAGCAGATGCTACAGGATGCCAAACACTGAAGAACCACATCCAGGTTGAGGTCGCCAAGATTGGATCTGGGTTTAATTGAACCCTCAAACAGTCCCTGGTCCAGTCCAGTAGTCCTTGTCCCCAAGGCAAGTTCCCAGGCAGATACCAAGGATTGGCGGTTCTGTGTGGACTACATAGGGGTCAATGCCGTCACCAAAACCGACGTGCACCCATTGCCCAGGGCTGATGAGCTCATAGACACCATAGGTGGTGCCAAATTTGTGAGCACCTTTGACCTTACCTCAGGATATTGGCAAATAGCTCCGACGGACTATGCCAAGGAAAAGGCTGCATTCTCAACGCCTGAGGGGCTCTACCAGTTTAGAGTCATGCCTTTTGCATAGGAAAATGCACCTGCCACCTTCCACAGATTAGCCAATCATGCGCTCAGTGGGCTGGAGGCCTTGTGTGGTCTACCTAGACGACATTGCTATCTACATTTCCACCTGGGAAAAGCATTTGGCTCATCTGGATAAGGTGTTGCAGGCCTTGAAAAGGGGCTAACCTCACTATCAAGGCCACCAAGTGCCAGACAGCTCAGGGGAAAGTCCCTTATCTTGGTCATGAGGTAGGAGGGGGTGAAATCCAACCTCTCCCCAGTAAGGTACAGGATGTACATGACTGGGAGACTCCCACTACTCAAACCCAGGTGAAAGCCTTTTTGGGCCTCACTGGGTATAATCGTAACTTCATGGCAGACTATGGAACCATAGCTGCCCCTCTGATCGCTTTGACTTCGCCCAAACAACCAAGGAAGGTTAATTGGAGCGAAGACTGTCAGGAGGCCTTTATTGGCTTGAAGGAATGTCTGTGTAGGGCACCTGTGTTGTGTGTGCCTGACTACAGCAAACCCTTGATTGTTCAGACTGATGCCTGCGACACCAGAATTGGAGCGGTCTTGTCCCAGTTAGATGACAAAGGGAGGGAATATCCGATCATATTCATCAGTAGAGAAATCAAGGGTAGAGAACAAAAATGGGCGACTGTTGAAAATGTATGTTTCAGTATAGTTTGGAGCCTTAGGTGTTTTAGGCCCCACCTTACGGGGTCTACCTTCAAGGTCCAAACAGACCATAAGCCCCTGAAGTGGCTTATGCAGATGAAGGGTGAAA
The DNA here is from genome assembly GCF_040938575.1 of Ambystoma mexicanum. Taxonomy (NCBI): domain Eukaryota; kingdom Metazoa; phylum Chordata; class Amphibia; order Caudata; family Ambystomatidae; genus Ambystoma; species Ambystoma mexicanum. The sequence continues at coordinate 386,676,741 of NC_090925.1, forward strand.
ACCCAAAACTGCTCAGGTGGTCCATTAGCCCGCAAGTGCTAGACTTCACCATAGAGCATAGACCAGGGAAGAGTCATGGGGGGTGGGAGGGGGAAGACTGATGCTGGGAACGCATTTGAGGGACAGGGCTTCCTGTCCTTGTCCTGTAGTCCTTTTTTATGTATGTTCTATGTTATTTTCTAGCAGGTGTCCATGTGGGACTCCTGGCAGTGCAGCTCCTCCTCTTTTTGGTTTGATGTACAGACCCTCGTACAGACCCTTGGGATACCCTTATGGCACCCATGGGTCGGGTTACAACCCTGTACCCCATGTTTTTGGGCACTGTGTCTGGCCCACAGAGCAGGGTATGGGCAAGTGGCAGCTCCATACTGAATTGACCGGCGCTCCAAGTATCCTCCATTTTGGGATACACAGGCCCTGCCATTGGAATCAGTTGATTCCTTATAGAAGGCAAGATGGCCCCTGTGGCCTCTTGCTTTCTATTGCCCGTTACCTTGTTTTCCCAAAGTCCTGGGAAGCCCAGACTCGATCCCTTGCCCTGACTGGCTGTTAGGTGGAAGTTCCATATGGTATTGTGGGGGAAGCCCAGGCCAGACTGACTAGAGCCTTCCCAATGACTGACTGTTGTGGGTACGCCCGTGGGGTGGGACGTGGGAGATTGGAGTGTGTTACCAATATGCACTTCATGTTATGGGTGTCTGGTTTCTGGTATGTAACACACAGACTGAGACAGCCCTGCCCGAAACCGGTATGAATGCAGTGTGGAGTGCTGAATGGCTGGGTACTTGTCCCAATGCACATTCCTTGTTGCGAGTGTCTGGAGGGAGGAGAATGGCCTGAATACACTGAGCCCGATTGGCTCCCTGCCTGCATGAATTAATGAATAAATGCCCTTCTGGATGATTGGTTGCTTCAGTGTGACCCAGCAGAGTGAATGAGACCTAACAGTATATCAGGTGACCTCTCACTGATTCAGAGGCTGAAGTTGATACTTGATGCTTAACCTTGAAGCCCACTGGAAGAAGAAGAATTGCTGCTGCTGTCCTTCACTAATCTGAAAGCTGGGTGTCTTTAAGGAATTGATCCAAGAGAGGACCTGGCTAGGAGACCTCTTCCCGAGCTACGAGGGACCATCATGCACCAGCTGATCTTTGCCAAAGCTCCCTGGACGTCAGACCCTCGAAGGGCTGCCGACCGGAGACGGGGACAGCTGCGGAATCACAAAGCGAAGCGCCCGGTCATTGAAATCAATGACCGTCGACGACCGCCATCGCTGACCAGAGCCGCAGTGCTCCGTTGCCCAAGACATTGATCCAAGGCCTCCCTTGCTCATCAACGTCGACCACTTGCGTCCTGCTGGAGAAAGTCAAGGCTGCCGACGAAAGAGGAGAATCCGCCGGTGGGTTTCCCGCCGCCACCCGAAGACCAGAGACACCGACGACCTGACGCCCTTGCTGGACCAAAGTTCTTCATTACCTCTCTGCGGCAACGAACACTCGTCGCTGAGGCGCACCGCATGCCTCAGCTTGCAGGACGTTCTCGATCGATCATCAACGCGCACCGCAAGAACCAAACTATTCCCGCAACGGCAGTGTTCACCCTTTTCCTCACCGACTCTCAGCGACCTGTGGCTTTTGCCTTAAAGGGAGTGCACTCAAGAAGAGACTGTCGCCCACTCACTGTAGAACTCTACGAAACCAGGTACTTTGGTATTTCTTGGCAAGTTTGAATTAATAAAAGCAAGCATTCCTAAAATTCATTTTGGACTGTCTCAATGTGCATTTTTCTTCCAACAGATGTTTTAGGCAAAGATGATCCTCGCTACACCACAGTCTACTGAATTTATAGCAGTTGCAAAAGATTGCATTGTTTATTAAGTGGAGTACACTTGAGGTAATTTCGAGGGCATCTAGGGGTGAAAGATTATTTATGGCATTGTGACTGCTAGCTCTGGTGTAGATGGCAATGTTAAATGAGCATTAAGATTTTACTTTGGGCGGTCTTGTTCATGTTGGAGAGAGAGGATTTTCAGTTAAGGCGCAGTGGCACGGGTCATATATGGACAGATCAGAATTGGAGGAGAATGGATTCATGAATAATTAAATACATTGTAGGTGTAGCATTGAGAAAGGAGGGGTCTGTAGCGAAAACAAAATAAAACGGCAGCAGGCCACATTTTTCACAAATTAGTTGACACACCAATGTTATTGATAGGATTGAGACAAATGCTAAAGACCTCTGTAAAATGTTTTTGGAATTAGTCTGAAGGATTGACAGTAATGCTAGGACGTCATTTCGGAAGCCAGGATTTCAACTTGAAGGGCACCATAGCGTGGACAATCTGGAAGCTTGTGATCAGCATCTCCTTTTATGAAGGGGGATGAAGTAGATTATGGACGGAGTTGTGGTAGAGGGTGGTTACACTACCTACAGACCCCACCAGGTGTGTGTCACAGATTCTCCCTAAAACACTTATTCATGGTGTGCCGCACGAGGCCAGTCTTGAGAGCCCTGGCCATTTTTAAGACACAGTATTCAAGTTTGATGTGTAGGCTAATCACAGTCAGTTGAGGCAATATTTTAGAACCATCCTGGGTAATGACATTAATAATGAGGCCTCAGGCTTTGCATTGCATGAGTATGCTTAAGGTGAGGTTGTGAATTAAGATCATGCGTTTCCACACTTATCCAATGTAGAATTGAGCAACTGAAAAAGAGTTAGGGGTACGGCACTGAAATGGCCACTGGTAGAACAGAAACATTGAGTGCTCGGAAGAGTGTGTCAGAAAGGAGAAGACATTTGAATTTGATTAGGAAAGCAATAGTTAATGATCAATCACGTACAAGTATTAGGAGTTAGACGGAGGTTAAGGAGCAGTGATGCAAATTCTAGATCTGTTATCAGTCGACACCTACGAGACAATTTGAGGGTGTGAATTTGGCCTGGGAAATTTGCACTTGTGAGCGTGCAAAGACCATAAATGCTCTCAAAGAGAAGACCGCTGTTACACCCCTCGACCCATGCAAGAGATTTGGAGGTCTGCATAAACAGGTGAGTGAGGAGAGAGCAAATTAAAGTATCCAACTCGGGAGTAGATAAAGGGGATGCTGGTCGCCTGTAGCAAGCATGCAGGACGGGAATCAAATACACCAACCTAAAGTAGTACAAGGCCATGTACACAGGAAAGTGTTCAATGATTAATGAAAGCAAAAGCAGAGATGTAGTGACATGAAGAGAGGCAACTACCTAGTCTTTCTTCAGGCAAAAGGTGAGGGGGAAATCGGCTCTTGCATCATTCATTTAATGTCAGACGGGAGCCAGACATCCCGCAGGAGTCTTATTAGACAACGAGCAGGCTTCATTGGGAATTTCCAGGAGAGTGGATGGGTTGCACCCAATCTTACCATCAGAATAGAGTGCACAAAGGAGGATCTCAAAATATTAAGATGGTACATATTCTCACATTAGTTGCAGAAAGACAGTTTTCACCAAGGCAATTAGTCACTAATTAAGTGTGCATCTTCCCTTTGAAGACAAGAGAACTCATTTAATTAAAAAGTGGTGGCTTTAATAACGGATTCAAATACACATTGACGTTGAAAGTGTCACAACTGAAACCAGGTACATTTTGGAATGCCTTAGTCAACCACAGAAGAGTCAGAGCTTACTATTGCAAATGTGTTATTTTAAAAAAGGGACATTTTTATCACACTGTAAGCCATCTTAAATGTTATGTTGAAGGATATTTATACCGCGCGCTATCATCAACGAAGAGGTCCCCTGGTGGATCTGAAAAGCAAAAGGGTAGGGTAAATTAGTAGGACTTAGCGGGAAAAGGCGCAAAAAAGCTGTGGTGTGCGGTTGGCAACTTCAGTTCGGTTTACACCGTTAGCTGAGCGTAGGTGTGATTTATTCAGTCAGTAGCCGTTATGTGCTGTTGAGCGGGGCTATGTGTGGTTCGTTTCCTTGTTGCAGTTTAGTGAAATGACAGAACACAATTTACATCATGGAAAGTAGTTCTTAAATCATTGCCTTTTCCTCTATAAAATCACACAAAATGCTGGAACAATATTTGATATACTGTAATAACGTTTGTGTGGCTAATTGGCCTAGTTAGTTATCGCTGGACAAGTCAGTTTAAGCATTTTATTTGTGCAGTGCGCATTGGCAGTGCCCTTTGTGCTCAACAAGTGTGTCGACTTCCTAAGACCATCTTCAAGCTCCCGTACCAGTGGCTCAAGATGTAATTTCCACGCAAGCCTGCACTTACACAAAACTAAATATGAATATATAAAGAATGTGGATATTAAAAAAGACAAATGGCTTCAGTTTAGACAGTTGGAAATGGGATGCAGCACTAGGCTTAGATTCTAAACGATTATGTTGCATAAAAAGTTCTAACCTCATTCTGTGGTCCACTTATTAAGCATCCGTACCCAGGGTTGGAACGAGTGTTAACGGCCCGAGCGAAGCAAGGGCCGTTAACAAGAGCCCTGGGATTTTAACACCTGTTCCAGCCCTTGAAACAGGTGCTTAACGCTATTAGCACCAGTCCCATGGGCTGGGACAGGACTAATTGGAAAGTATTTTCTTTCTGTGAACTGGTCGCCTCGTGGGGTTCTGATCACGGAAAAAAAATACTATACAAACATGGCCGCCACGGAATAGGAAGGTGGGGCATCGTGCGGATCCCTCTTCCCATTTCCACGGCAGCCAAACGAAGCAGAACAAAAGCTTTGGAGCTGTGGAAACAGCACCCTCCACCGCAGCAATCGGTTTACGTGGGGACTTGGAGGTGTAGGAAATAATTGCTGCTGGGTCGGTGATGGGTGCCCGACTCAGAAGGGTGCCAATGAGTCAAAAAGGGTTTCCTGCAGAAATCAAGAAAATACAAAGATCCCATTTAGAGCAATGTGTCAATGAAATCTTAGCCAACCTTAATCAGGACAACGCCTGCGATATTATCATTTCCAAATAGGATCACTATATCATGGCTTTGGTGGATCAGAAGGCTCAACCTCTATCTCAACTGGTTAGACCTAACAAACATCAAAAATGTTTCCACTCTGAACTATCAGTTAAAAAAAGGAGAAGGGAAGCGCGATGGCTGAAAAACCCATCACAAGCCAAGAAAGAAACTTGGAAGGAGATGGAGAGAACTTACAAAAAGAACATCCTTAAGGCTAAGAGCAATTATTTCAACGACCTAATCGAGTCGGCCGCATTCCATCACTGGAAGAATGTGACAAAACCCAGGATGCTTTCGCAAATAAAATCATCAAGGCAAGGGAATGGATGAAAAATGCCCAAATTAACAAAGGCAAATTTGAGCAAGCCACCATAAAAGAAAACTTGGAACTACCTGAAAAATTCTCTTTTCATGTAATAACATAAGACATGCTTAGGACTTTTGCCTCAATGAGACCCTTGTGTGCAGAAAATAAATTACCCCTGAAAATAATCCTTTTTTTTTAAAAAACGATTTTTATTAACACAAACAAAACAACCAGAACACCCGACATTTCTGTTCTGTTTCCAATTTACGGCATACATCTGTATATGTTTAGTCAATGCCTTCCCCACTTCCCCCTTTATAATTCAAGCTTTTATTATTATTCCAGGCTTCCCTCCTAAGGGGTTATTCTCCTTCGCCACTTTCGTCCATATCACACTCACTGGAGATGGTCTGGGATGCTCCTAATAGTGTGGCTACCATTTGTCTCCATGCCATAAGAGGTCCTACTTCTTCCCCCCCCCCTTAGACTCATACCATGCCACTGTTTCGGCGTCTACCCATTTCAGGTGGTCATTCCACCATACCTCTAATCTGGGTCTACTGGCTGCTTTCCAGCTCATAGCTATTCTCCTTTTAGCCAGGATGTAGGCTAGATCCTTAGGTTTACATACATGTTTCAATTTGCGCGGTCTAGTGAATCCCCCCACCCCCAACAGGCAGGCCCATACAGATTCCACGTCCAAGTTAATCCTCTTTCCAGCTGGCCGCGTCTTAATTTCAACCCAGAATTTTCCCACCTCCGGGCACACTCAGAATATATGGATCATCCCAGCATCCTTCTCCCCAAACTTAGGGCATTTTTGTACTCCCATTCTTCCAAACCCAGAGATCTTTCGGGGGGGTGGGAGGGGGTCAAATATGGCCCGTGAGTGACGTATAACTGGATTTGCTGCAGCCTTGAATTCCTAGACCCCTTTTTGTGGTATCTTTGGGCTCTTTCCCATTGTCCGTCTTGCATAGGTTCACCTGCCTCCTCTTCCCATTTGTGTCTCAGTTGGAGCAGCTCCCTGCCTACTTTGGACATTACCAGTTAATTTATTCGAGACGTCTCGTGTCCTCCCTCCGAGATGTCATACATAGTTTCTATGACAGTGTCCGGTTCTTCTGCTAGTAGTCTTCCGAGCCACATTTCCTTCACCCGTCTAGTTATTCTGGTGATGTGTTGCCCCGTGTGTATCCCCGTATCATGCACTAACATTTGAAATTCCAGCACCCCCCCCTTCTTGCCATACATCACCCAAGGTCACTAGGCCCACCGGCTCCCAGCCCATTTACGATTACCTTCCTCAGTTGCTCTTCCCCCCCATACAGCGCTGCCAATAGCACCTGCGGGGACCATGGGGTCGGGTTGCCTATAGCTCGGCACATCTTGTGCCACATCTTCCATCCTGTTTCCAGCAATCTTGGTCTCCCCTTGATCTCTGATTTGGGCAGCTATATCACTTCCTTTAGGAAATAAGGGGCGCATTCACCTCTCAACAATCTGGATTCTGTGGTCTCATCTTCCGATAGCCACCTCGCAACAAATTGTAGTTGCGCTGCTATGTGATACATTTCAAAGTACGGCAAGTTAATACCGCCTTTATCGTACGCGTTTTGCAGTTTCCAGAGGGCCACTCAGTTCCTGGAATTGTGCCACAGGAAGCCTCTACACGTGCTCTGGAGATTAGTAAAGAATCTCCTGGGCGGGATATGTGGAATATTCACTAAGAAATCTAATAACCTAGGTAGAGCCACCATCTTAAGCAGGGCCGCTCTCCCTACCATGGCTAGGGGGAGCTTGGCCCAGAACACCATGCTTTTTTTAATGCCTTCCACTGCCCTTTCCGTGTTGTGTTTATATTCATCTTTGAGTGTATGATATATGTCGATTCCCAGGTATCTAAAAGTCCTGGTCTGCCAGGCTATCTGCAAGACTGGGAGGTTCTTACTCTGGACCCTTCTATATCTGCCCAGGGGGAACATGCATTTTTTTTGGGGTTCACCGCAATACCCGAGAGAGTCGCATACCGCTCCATCACCTCCAGAATATATTGTAAGTTCTCTTCCGGGTATCAGAGGTATAATAGAATGTCATCCGCATACAAAGATATCAAGTGTGGTCCCCCCTTGGTGTGGATCCCCATTTCCTCGTATTGCTGTTGCAGGCATATTGCTAGTGGGTCCAATGCTGGGATGTACAGCATCAGGGACCATGGGTAACCCTGTCTTGTGCCTCTACTGAGTTGCCACTTATCCGATATAACCGCTCCTGTCTTGACAATGGCCATTGGGGCGCTATATATCATTTTCACCCAGCACAGGTACCCCGATCCCATTCCGTATTTTTTCATGGCCGCCATCCACCAGGACCATCTTACAGAGTCGAATGCTTTCACTGCGTCTAGCGAAACCACTGCCATTTCACTTGGATCTCCCTCTACTCTCTCTATATATGATATGATGAAGCCTTTTGTGGTTATCTGATATGCTTCTACCTGGGACATATCCGGTTTGATCTGGGTGTACAAGTTTATTAATTACCCATTCGCCAACACCGATGTGAGAATTTTGCGGTCCCGATTCAGCAAGGACAGTTGTCTATATGAACCACACTCTGTGCTCGGCTTGTCGGTCTTGAGGAGTGGTACAATGACCGCCTCCCGTAGAGATTCCAGCAGTATCCCTTTGTCAAAGGCCTTGTTTATCATTGCTAATAGCGGAGGGAGTATCTCTTTTCTATATGTTTTATAGAATTCACTAGGGACCCCATCTGCCCCGGGGGCTTTACTCGTGGGTAGTCTAGTTACTACAGCTTCTAGTTCCTCTATTGTAATGGGGGCGTCTAAATCTTCCCTTTCCTCTTCGCTCACTTGGGGGGGGGAGTTCAATATCTTCTAGCGTTTCTCGGATCTCCCGCCCCAACGCCATCCCAGTCATAAGTGTTTGTAAAATATGAGGAATCTTTCATTTACACCTTCCTGAGTGTTCCAGGCCTGACCATCCTCTTCCACTATCTCCCTGATTGCTGTCTTGGGTGTCTCGTTCTTGTATAGCCAGGCGAGCAGCCTCCCAGGTTTGTCTGCCCCCGCATGTTGTCTCTCAATATATTTATTATAGTTCAGGTTACACAGTCCCTCCCAGAGCTTGGCGCTTGCCTGTTGTAGTAGACTTGCTTGTTCGGTATCCTCCTGTGAGGTGCCCCCTTTTTTCATATGCTCCTCTATTCTCTTTTCCGTTTCCTGTAATTCTCCGACTATCCCCCCCTTGGAGCCCTCTGGATTTTGATATGGCCGCTCCCCTCACCACCACCTTAAAGGCCTCCCACAGGGTACCCTCCGACTCCACACTGCCTGTATTATTTTCGAAATACCAAATGATCTCCCTTATGTCCTCCCGGAAGGCGGTATCCTTCAGAGCCTCCGCTCTGAGTCTCCACGTTGGGATTCTGGCCCTAGGGGGCTGGTGTCGCCACATCAGGGCCAGAGGAGAGTAATCAGACAACGTTCTAGCCTTATATTCCGAGCTCGTCATTTCCCCAACCAACTCTGAAGAGACAAACATAGTCCAGCCTCGTGTATAGGTTGTGGGGGCGGCATAGTGTGAGTATTGCCCATCGTTTGGGTGTTGCTTGCTGCCTCCATAAATCCTCCAGCCCGAACACCCCCACCCCTTCAACAGGGCCTGCAGCGTTTTCGCTGCTGGGATGGGCTTGTCTAGTTTTGTGTCCGACCTATCCATTTTGGGGTTCAGCATACTATTAAAGTCCCCTTCCCATATGACCGCCCCTCCAATGTGGGGACTGATCTTGCTGTACAATGTCCTGAAGTAGGTGGTTGTATTTTGATTGGGTGCATAGGCGTTTATGATGCTCAGTTCCCTATTCTCTATCAGTCCCCTGAATCGCTACCATCCTCCCGTCAGATTCCGCAGTGGCCTGTAACATTTGGAAAGGCACATGTGGCGCCACCCATATAATTACTCCCCTGGTCTTTGCTGAATATGATACTCCTACTGTGGTAACCCCTGAAAATAATCCTTGATAATGCTGACATCTTTGCACCTTTGCTCACGAGAATAATGAATACCTCTTTCATGACAAAAAAGTACCCAACATCATTAAAAAAGTCAGTCACTCCATTAGTGAAGAAGCCTAATCTCGACCAGCGGGATCCAGGGAATCTTCGGCCCATCACCAACTGCAACTTCACCCTCAAAATAATGGACAAAGTCGCCACTGCGCAATTACAGTCATTTGTTGAGGCCAATGTGATTCTTCACCCTCAACAATCCGGTTTACGTGCTGCACACAGCACAAGACTGCCATGTTAGATCACCAGTCACATATGCTCAATATCATTGACCAAGGCAAGGTAGGACTACTGATTTTGTGTGATCTTGGTGCCGCCTTTGACCTCTTAGATCATAAATTACTACAGCAGGCACTTGAAAAAGTAGCCAACTGCTCTAAAGAGGCAATCGACTGGCTGGACTCTTTCCTTGTTGACAGAAAATCTAGAGTACACTGGGGAGACAAATTCTCCCAAGAGTCCGACATCTTTTGCGAGGTTCCGCAAGGAGCGAGCCCATCTCAGCTTCTCTTTGACCTGTACCTAAGGTTGCATTGTGAGGTATTGCATAAGATCAAGACCTACTTCAAACTACAATGACGATATACAGCTAGTAGTAGAACTGAACGGCGGTTATGCAAAAGACAGCCAATCAGTCACAGATCTATAAAACACCATAGATTCTTGGATGGATCATAATTGGATGTGCTTAAACAGTAAATAAAACTGAGCTGATGATCTTTGGTTCCCATCAGGCTAGGGGCAAACTATCACCCCAATATAACATGATTGAAGCCATCCAGATGGTGAATAATAAGACCTTAGGCATGACACTGGAAGCTTCCCTAAGCTCCAAGGCTCAGGCATCCTAAGTAAACAAAAATTGCTCTCATCTTAGACTCAGAGCAATCAAACCCCTCCTAAATGAAGCAAACTGCACCACCATTGCAATCCCGCCTTGATTATGGAAATGCTTTACTGCTTGGAGCCAGCAAACAATGCATCGTCAAACACCAGCTAGTCCAAGACAACACTGTTAGAATAATTAAACAGAAACGCAGGACGGAGCATGTTAGTGAAACCAGGATGGAGTTACCCTGTTAGTATACAGAGTTCGGTTCAAATCAATGACACTAGTTCACAAGTGTCTGTACGGGAAAGCTTCGGCCTACCTGAAATCGAAGCTTGTTCGATACACAACAGCACGGCACGTACACCAAGGTCAGAAACACTGGGACTTATTGTGGTTAAACCACATAAGAAAGCAAATGGTTTAGGCAGAGCCTTTCCGGTTTGTGCAGCTACAAATTGGAATGGTCTGCCCTTGAACCTGAGACTAGAGACTAACCATCTCTCTTTCAGAAAAAGTCTGAAAGCATATCTATTCAAATGACTACTTGACAGTTGGATAGCTAGACTGACCTCTCTTTTTTGGCTCTGCCAAGTGTCTTGTTTATGGTGTGTGGCCTTGCCTCGTCCTTTGTCTTTATGTGTCTTTATGTGGCGCCCCGATGCCTGCGGACTTCCGGCACCCTACAAATAAACAAATAAAATCCAAAAATGGGGGAGAGGGGAGATAGCAGGTCAGGGGAACCAGCCATCAGGTGGATTTTGGAACGCATGCTTAGATTAGCAGTTTCAGCCTGTGTTTCTGTGCTTGCCGATTGGCTGGCTCCCCCGCCATCTCACCCGCCACGGTGCTAATAAAAAATGTCTGGCATGAAGGTTAACCTTATAAACGTGGCAACCGTTTTTTGGCAACCTCGTAAGACAGCAACACGCTTCACGGCAGAAACAGCACTCCCACTGCCCTTCAAATTCTGGAAAGAGTTTGAGCCACTAACCAATTAAAAGAGTAAGAGAAATGTCACCTGTCACCTGTAACCCTTGAGAGCATAGCTTGACCTGTGCTCCATGAGCAGCATAAAATCTACTTGTTCCATCTCCCCGGTTTCCACCGATAGGGAGGAAAAAAGTAGGCCTGCGTAAACTGTCAGTGTTGCGAAATCAGCCATACAAAAACCTAAGCCATGCTCATAACACCAACCATGAGTTCAACAGTCCTAAGATGATCACAGTTTGAGACTCTGCCAAGACTGTGCAGAACCGTGTATGCTGGAAGAGAGCCCTTACAATGATTTATTTTATCAAGTACGCATGCTCAGTTTGCAGACTTATCCTTGCTGAAGGATTTCCTGGATTCAGTGTTCATGAAGGGAGGCAGAAGCCTCAAAACGTCTTACAACATGATCTTCAGCTCCTAAAGAGTTGTGGCTTTCCTCATTGGACACACCAAACTGCTCAGCAGGATTTCAAATTGGTCAGTGAGGTTATTGCTGTAGCCGCTGAAAAGAACTGTGCCAAAGGACTGATCACTTTAACTTCAATAAAGATACCTTTATTTAAGGACTGCTCAAGTGCCTTCTTGGAGGACGGCGCCAGTTAATTGTAACATATCACTGTAGGTTTAATGCAAACACTGGAAACATCGCAAGAACACAACATAGAAGTCATAAGGTACAATGCGCAGCTAGTACTTTCATGCTTTGTTCTTGAAATTCCATAATACACCTATTCAGCTGCGCTTTAAAATCATAAGCACCAGCCAGCCCTGAAGAAATGCAACGCTCTTTTCCTGAAGACTTTTTTGGTCATGTCGGGATTCTGACAGTCATTAGGATTATGGTCCTTTCAGCTAACGTGATAATAGAAGTCTGTGACCTCCGAGCCGCTTGGCTTCTTTGTCCATCCATGATGCATACCACAAGAGTCCAAGAATGTCCCAACTTGGGGAAACCATGAGCCTTAAAATAAAAAAAATACAAAAAAAAAAAAAAAAATCATACAAATTGCAATAGTAGGAATGTAGCATACGCGATCAGTTGCCCGTGCAACCTTCTTTATGTAAGAAAAACGGAACGGCCAGAGCATTTTAGGATCAATGAGTATAGATCCAGTATCTGCAATAAAAATGAGCAAGCACCAATAGTGGCACATTTCCTAGAAAAACAGATTTACGCTGATTCATTATATAACAAATTAAACATACAAATGCCCACTCCAATGTCCAAGTGCTTCTAGCTAAAAACAAGCAATTCTGGATCTCCACCTTAAGGACCCATGTGAACGGCCTTAATGAATGAGGGGACTCCACAGCAGCATTTTAAGTTCGCACTGTGTACACCGGCGCCAGCCAGGTATGCACGTGTCACCAGTCCACCCAGACCGAGGAAGACGCACAAAAGTAAAACAGGCCGATTACAGTGTGCAGTTTTCTTCACTACCGGCCCTTAAGTACAGCATAGGTAGCGGTTCCTCTATTATACGCCACTTTACAAACATGAGTGATTAAATGTAATACAACTCTGAGTCTACAACTTGGTTCTAACTAAGGAGAAACACAACGAAGTGATTTATCGATCGAAAAGAAACTTGCAGATTTTCCTGCTGCCTTCCTACCCTGTACCCATGAAGTGCACCTAAATTATAAAAAGGTACTTCTTTGCAGAACTAATTTCTTTATTTTAATCAATAGTCCACTGCCTACATGTACTTTAGTTGGGAGTTTTTTTTCCACACACTTATTTAGGTGTATTCTCTTTTATTCTTGCAGCATCCATGGAAATTCTACCCCGAGGAAGACATAGCCCGTGTCGAAACTACCACTAAGTCCTTTCTAGACGCAGCCATTGCACAATGCAGAATGGTTTTTGCTAGCAGGCACTATACCACAGAGCACTTTAATAAAATGTGGATCATTTAGAAAACGAGTCTGTTGACCAATTAATGAGGTGAAAAATCATTCAGCACTTTCAAAGGCAAGTTATCCATAGGTATATGTAAATCATCATCTAGTGCTCAAATTTATAAAGATACCTAGAGATCTGTGAATAAAAATGTGGAGTGGGGATAACAACACAAATTGAAAGTTAAATTACTATGTTCCATTCTGGTTTGCACCATAGCAATTTTTTAAGCAAGCTTCTTTGTACAGTTTCTGGTGTACGTTCGTTCTATAAAGTTTGGTGTCAAATGACGCACGAGTGAGTAATAAGAATGAGCTGTTGCACTAATATATGTATTGTTTTTTTAACAAAAGCTTAATGCAATAAATATATTTATACTATTATGAATAAGAATGCAGTTCATTAGTTGACGAAGATACAAATTGGAGCAGTGGACTAGCCACCAGACTTCCCTGTGTAGGCAATGTTGACCTCATAGGAGGCATGATATGAGATCTTGTAGGAATATGTAGAAGTTCACCATACACTGATCAAGTGTGGGTTTTTTGCATGCAGCCCCATCAACATCCTTAGCAACCCAAAAGCCCAAATACTTGCATTCACCATCAGCCCACACGTTCCACTCTACATCAAACAAGCCCCTACAGCACGCGAATGAGATTTGGAAGATCCAAGGTCTTAGAGACATTAACATTATAATCCGAGACTCAACCAAACAAATGCAACCACAACACCAACTCTCGAAACGACCATCAGCATATAGAAGCACTTTCGAAGTGCAATCCCCATCCGAAATACCTTTTATGCCTGTGTGCGTTCCAAGCATAATCTCAGATAGGGGCGCTGTTGCGCACGGGAGAAAATGGCAGCTCCTGTGTAAGCTCCGGCAGTATCCAGGGCCGCAAGCCGAAATACCCACTTGTTTTACTCCGGTTCCACACAAATTTCGATCTGAACGTGCAGTAATAATAGTGGACTGCCCACACAAAATCTGAAGTCAAATGGTGAAGGGGTTGCCATGATATAAGCCATTAAGCCCTGCTGATCCCCGTGGTTGTGAGGGGCGAGGAGCGAGGGGGGGGGAGCCTGGCGCCAAGACAGCGCAAGCAGCGGCAGAAGCAGAACGCTCGATCCAAACTCACAGTGAGGAGAGTCATGGGCGCTCCGAACATCATAGTGCGCCTGCTGACCCCTCTGCGAACATCAGTGCAGCGACTCGATAAGAAGAGACACCCGGCCCCGCTTTAATCTGCCGCGAAGAAGGTAAGCCGGGCCTGCTCACCCGCGCACTTCCTCTCCCACGCGGCCTGCAGGCTACGCAAAAGCTCCTGGGGCTGGCCGGAGGCCACGGAGGAGGCAAGACTGATTACCTGACACTGGCCAAACGCCAAGGGGGCAAGCACCATAATCGAACGGGCGGGGGGGTGCGGTGCTCTCTGCTGTCCCCCCCCCTACCCACGGATCCCACGCTGTGACAGGAATACACGCAAGCCAGCCCAGCTAGGCCATAGGAGGAATTGGTACTCCCCACCTGGGCCAAACACAACAAAGTCCCTCCCCCCCAGGCCACTCGGGGACCATACATAGTTAAAAAGGTCCGTATGTCCAGAAGTGGCGGATTGACACCTCATCATCACGTATAAGCGACTCCTAAAATCACGGACGAAGTTGCAGATAAGGTACTGGCGAGGGCCCCAGTGCGAAAACTACAAACTCAGGGGGGGGAGGGAATAGGGCTCCAGGGCTACAACACTTATCCCCCCCTCAAGCAGAGGTGTCAGGTCAATGCACAACTATACCATGGAGTGAGGGTGTCGGGGCGCAGAGTGAACCAGGGAAAGAAAATCGTTCCCCCCACCCCCAAGGGAACCAACACAGGATCCACCAGACTGGATTACAGCAGGTTAAAATCTTTGTGATAGCGCACCATCAACCAAAGCGCCGCAATAATAGTTTTGTACCAATACTCGGGCATTAGGCTGGGGGCCAAAGACATCTACCCTTCATAACAAGCCTCCATGCACGAAGCTCAGGCTCGCGTCAGAGTGATACAACAGTGCAATATACACTGAATCTGGACATCGGGTTGATCTGAGCATTACGCACTATATCTTAGCACAAGCGTGACATCTTAGGCACCAGGCAACTGATAAAGGGAACTCTGCAGTAACTTTCGCTGATAACTCCTGGAACAGAAACGATGCCCAAAAGCTTTGGCCCAAAAAGGAGCAGAGGCACCATCGATAAAAACACGACCATAATGCAGAAAGCCACAGATCCCGAGGTTGAAGAGGAAAGGCCTGTGCAGGAAACCCCCCCCCCCCCCCCCCCCAACATCAATGATGGATCCTCAAGCGTTCTTTCTGGCCATGCAGCACTCACCGATAAGCTAGATGGAATCACGGCAAGTGTTGCTACTATAAAAACACAACTAGACAAAACCACATCCCTTATGACCGAGGCAGAAGCAAGGATATCGGGCACATAAGACGCCTTAGAAACGCTGAAGAACACAGTGTCCACAATGGCCATAGAGTTGGGAACGGTGAAAACAAATGTGAAGTTTGGAAGCGAGATCTCGAAGGAACAACATCCGCATAATTGGGGTCCTGGAGGAAGCGATGAAAGGAACGATGGAAAAAGCGGTGGAGGACCTACTGCGTACACTACTGGGTGACCCGGGTTGGTCTCCGATGTTCATAGTGGAGCGGGCACACAGATCACTAGCCCCGAAGCCGAATCCTGGGGCATGTCCCAGGCCGATCATAGCACGCATGCTAAACTACAGGGACAGGGACCTGATCTTAAAAACCGCTAAAAGAGAAACAGGAGCTAAAATGGGAGGCCAACATTATACGCATTTACCCAGACTTCACATTAGCGGTGCAATAGGAGAGGAAGCTCTTCACAGGGGTTAAGAAGATGCTTCGTGATCGGCAAGTGCAATATGCAATGCTCTACCCAGCCAGGCTCAAAATCCAACATCAGAATAAATCATATTTTTTCACGTTCCCTGAGGAGGCGGCGAACTTTGTAGAAACACATATTCCACCTAATAATGGACAAACTTAAATGGAGGGCTGTCCAAGTAATTCGTGGGCCACAACATCGCCACCACGTTCAAGAAGCAAGAATAATAGCAATGGCAGAGGCTTCCCCATGGAGGCCTACGTCTGGGAGGACTGACATGCACTTCTTTAATCACACCGATAGCAATAACCCAGGACGTCACAATAAATGAGTAACGAGTCAGAACCGGATGGGACACTCATAACCAAGGTCGGCATGGGCACTGGAGACGCCGCAGCCCCCCACCCACTCACCCCTGTGGCAGGTGCTCAAGACATAGATGGGTGGGGAGGGTTGGACATTTAACGGCACAGTTGAAGTTTGGGGAACTGTGAGGGGGGGGGGAGTAAACTGGGGAATGTTCGGGGTTTGTTATGAAAGGGAGGTTGGTAAAGCAAAAAGCACACAGGATGCAAGCACGATGGAGCTCAAGCAGACAGTTATTGGCCTACGAACAAAGGCAAACACTTCATAGACAATGGGTAAAAACAGGCAAGGACAATATTAATGTGTTAAGCTGGAACGTAAGGGGCCTGGGATCCAGGATCAAGAAAAGGAAGATTCTGGCCTAGGTCAACAGACAAGCCGCTAAGATAATCTTCCTGCAGGAGACCCATACGGGACCCCGACATGTCGAACAATTGATGCCTAATTGGGGGACACATCAATATTTCACAACATACTCCAGACGAGCTAGAGGGGTGGCAATACTGTTACATACGTTACTGTTCAAATGTATAAAAGCTGAGTGTGTTCCTGTGGGGAGATATGTACTGCTCCATGGCAATCTCTATGACAAGGAAAAAGTATTCCTTAATATATATGGTCCGAATACTGACCACCCAGAAGTCTACTCCTCAGTTTTCGAAAAATTAGCGGGTTTCCCTACTGCACAGGTGAAATGTGGGGGGGGGGGGGGGAATTTAAAATTATCCTAGATGTACAACTTGATCGCACATCAACACAACCCAGAACACTAACCAAAGCAGCACAGACAATTCTCGCACATATGTCGGACCTAAATCTGAAAGATCCCTGGAGAACGTTAAACCCCAGCAAGAGAAAATATACATACTACTCCACAGTTCACGACATGCACTCTAGAATAGATGTATGGCTAATTGATACGGGAAGCATGGCATGGGCTATAAACTCCCACATCCACCCTAAGACCTACTCCGACCATTCCCCGATACAACTAACATTGCAGATCCCCGACAGGGTTAATGACCGTCCACCATGGAGATTTAAACCAGCAGCAGCAAGAGACTTGATTTATAAAATTCTATGGAGCAGTACATACAAGAATACTTTGATATCAATGAAAACTCGGTCTCAAGTCAGGCTATATTGTGGCAGGCATTTAAGGTATGCATCAGAGGTCAGTCGATAACCATAAAAGGAGGAATTTTAAAAAGATATTAGGGGTAGGCTAACCCAACTAGAGACACAAATAACATCTTGTTGCAGCGCGCAGATATGGGGAGGGGGAACCACCAGGAGGCTACTGGCCAGAGCGGTGCGTGGTGAAAGGGGCCCCACAACTATACCCTGCATACAAACAGCGGTACAGTAACCACTGATCAGATGAAACTGAAAGACACATTCTATGCATTCTACAAAGATTTATACTCCCCTCAAAGCACTGTCACAGAACCCGAAATAGAACATTATCTCTCCCGAGTACCAACAACCCTTTTAGCAGATGCCACTAGAGAATCATTGGAGGAACCCATTACTGAAGCTGAAATAATTGAAGCAATAAAAGCGCTCCCCAATGGGAAAGCACCGGGCACGGACGGGGTGGGAGCTGAATTCTATAAGGAATTCAGTCATTTATTAGCACCCAGACTATATGCCGTGTGGATGGAGGCATTACACAAAGGTGTCGTACCGACTGTTGTCCTTGATAAACACAGACGCCAAGATCCTAGCGAAGATACTAGCAATCAGACTCCCACCGTTGATGCCATATATGGTACATGAAGACCAAGCTGGGTTTATAACAGGCAGGTCCACAGCAACTAATATAAGACGATGCCACCATATCATAGCCACAATACCCTCCCCCCCCCCCCACCAAGACCCAAGGGATAGCGGTCTCCCTCGATATGCGGAAAGCATTTGACAGTCTCATGGCCCTTCCTATTCGCGGTGTTGCGGAATTACGGATTCGGCCCACAATTTATAAAGTGGATTCAAATATTATATACGCGACCCCAGGCGAGGATTAGAATCAACGGATCACTCACAGACATATTAGAACTGCTAGGGGGCACAAGGCAGGGCTGCCCACTGTCCCCGCTCCTCTTTGCTTTAGTTCTAGAACCACTAGCAGACATTCTTAGATCACGTTATAGTACATTCAGGATTCGGCTCGAGGATAAACTGCAAATCATAACGCTATATGCGGATGATATCCTATTATATCTAAAAAATCCTGACCGCACAATGGGTAAGGTGCTAGCAGAGGTGGAAAAGTTCGGCGAACACTCGTGACTATGCCTCAATCCCAACAAGTCGGAGATATTCCCGCTTATGGACAACACCGCACAACCCCACAATTTACATGGTCTCGTATGGAGCCCGGTCCACATAGTTTATCTAGGCGCTAACATTGCCAGGACAGCCCAATTATCCCGCACCTTGAACTACAGTGCACTGGCTGAAACACTATGCATCAAAATGAAGCGTTGGAGCACTCTGCCCATATCGTTGATGGGGAGGATAGCACTGATTAAAATGATAATATTGCCTAAGCTCCTTTACCTTTTCAGTACAGTACCCGTCTGGCCTGGCCGCGCTCTGTTCTCCAAAGTTAATAGCGCCTGCATAGCGTTCGTCTGGGGTGGACATCCTAGACTAAGCTGGAAGGTGTTGACAGACACGTATCCCAGGGGCGGGCTGATGGCACCAGATATGGAATTATACTATCTGGCAGCGCAGGCACACCATGCTGCTAGTTGGGCCACAACCTTCATCAACCCAGGCCCCCACCCACCTCCTCTGGGGAGCGTGAAGCAGTGTTAGCTCTACAAAAGATCACCAGGCCAACCCGCAAGCACTACAATACGATAAATCCAACTAAGGTTACGATCATGGCATGGTCTAAAATTGCTGACATATTCGACGCCAGTAAGCTATACCACCAGAGTATGCCAATCTGGGGCGACCCCCATACACCCCTCTCCATAGAAAGTGAAGTGGCGATGCATTGGAGTACTAGAGGCATTACACAATGGGCACAGCTATTCCTTGAAAAACGCTTTATACTGTGGGAAGATATCAAAGACGCAGTGGGAAACACGAACGCGCATAAGCAACAATATGACCGAGTGGCAGCCGTCACACGGCATATGTACCCATCATTCCCGAATTAACCTGAAATAAACATGGCACTAGGCTACATATACACAGGGGGGGTCCCAGAAAATAACAGCCTCCGCTCTCTATAAAGTCATAGCTCTGACACGCCCGGCGGTAATTCACGCAGCTAAAGGCAGGTGGGAGCAAGAACTGGGGCAACTGATAGACCAAGAATGGTCCCAGATATGTGCACTAACCAAACAGATATCATGCAATTCAAGGTTTAAACTGATTCACTACAAAATAGTACATAGGATACATTATACACCATTAAAGCTCAAGAGAATATACCCTGACACACCTGGCACCTGCCCGAGATGCAACAGCAAAAACGCCAACATATTTCATATGCAATGGGATTGTATAGAACTGAGACAATATTTGTCACAGGTTTGCGGAGCCCTAGACATGATGGCAGACCAACCGGTGGAATGGTCACTGCGAATGTGCATGCTGGGGGTGGTGGAGAAAATGAACCCAACGTGGCGTAAACTGTTAAATCTAGGTCTATTATTGGCCAAAAGGGCCATACTGATGAGGTGGAAGAATGTACAACCGCCGACTAAGGAGGACTGGTTGTGGGCCAACGACACCGAAGAACTATACATAGACTCAGTGAAGTCCCCCTTCAAACCCAAAAGTATATGGTCGAGGTATAAACAATATCTGGCAGACTTAACGGAACATGAGAGCCTGAATACGGAGGAAAGCTAACTTGTAGATGTTGTATGACCGCTAAACGATTGTTACAAATGTATGTGCATAACCTGTGTGCAAAGAAATAAAGTTGTTAAGAAAAGCAAGAGAAATAGCTTGAAAAGGGAACCAAGTCTGCCATTTGATCTTTTGCTTTCAGTGAGAGCAGACACTCTTCGGGCTCAATTTCGACCATCATAAAGGATTAAACTAAAATCAGGGGCATTTAATTTCCACTCGGGTCTATAAATGCAATTTACCAAGATTTCCTTTACAAATTCAGGGAAAAGGTGTCAGAGTGGTGGGAACATCCAAGCAGAATATGTGCAGAAAAGCGAGGGGAAATCACACGGTAGCCCGAAACAGAGCTGCAAAGGGAGCGTGGATGAAGATGGCGGACGGGAGCTGGCAGGATTGGTAAGAAGTTGGAGAGGCGAGCACGCAGACGACCACGAGAAGCAGCAGCGCGGACAGCGGAGTAAAGACGCGGATGGAGGTGAGCCCTACGAGAGCGCCACGGCTGTAACGTGAAGCAAGAAGCTGATCTGCTGCCGGATATAAGATTGGAGGGAACCGGCACTGAAAGAAGGCGGAGGAGCGCTGTGCAATACGGAGGAGCAGACTGCTCCGTGGGCAGCCGCAGGAAGCAGCGGAAAACAGGTGAGCCCAGAAGGAGAGCGCGAATAGCTAAGGAACGGGCCTGAAGAGAGGAGGCTTGTGACACAGAGCAGCCCACCTCACTCCAACACCCTCACTGCACCACGTAGTAAAATGGGCATGTAGGTAAGCCCACAGGCGCTGCACATTAACATAAGAAACCCGCTGAGGGAAGCAAGCAGAACCAGAAACAGCAGGGGCAGCCCGCTTAAGCCCCGGACAGGCCTCTAACGTGGGAAGACATCTCCTATGGAAACAAGCGAGATACAGAAACACAGCACACGGCAATGGGAGGCTGCAAGCACATGGCAACTAAGGGAAGCAGAAGCACATTGAAAAATAGGCCTCCTCCATTGAACCCCGTTGGGATGCACGAAGGCTGTAAATCCCGGCGGTAGGATTCGGGAGGCGACCTCCTCAACACAACCAGCAGCCTGATTAAAGTGATAGCAGAGAAGGACACAGACTGCTCCAGAACAAAGTATTTGCTGCACCCCAGGAAAGGTGGGTGTAGAGGCCCACACATTGGGTGCGGCGAGAACAGCCCGAGACATTGTGCAGAAAAGGAGGAGGAGACACAGAGAAGGCGGGGTGGAGCGGCACACACTGTTCCCCTCTCTCCTCCCTAGCCACCCCCCGCCCCGCACAAGAGGCAGGTAGACTGCGAGAGAAAGGAGCCTCGCAGATAGTGATCCGACCAACCTGGCGGGGCAGGGAAAGACAGTCGGAGCTTAAGTAACACGAAACTAAGCAGCAAAGCCTTTAAAAAAAGGCAGAAGAAGGGCACAGAAGGCCCCGAAATTGGCGTGACACCCTATCCGCCCCCAAGGAACTAGAATCCACCCACGCAAATTGCACCTGCCAAGGTGGGTTAGCAACGACTAGTGCAATACAGCAATTAGGAGACCAGCGATATGCCGGACAAACAAAGTGGGAGCAAGGGCAAGCAAACTCGCATGGAATCCCACGCCCTTAAGAATGGCACTAGCCTGCACACTTCGGCAAATGCCAATACCAGCACAGCAGGTCCAGAGCAGCAAGCAGGGTGCCAGTAAGACGGCCCCATACTTGATGCGATAGCAGCGCTGAAGACATCACTCGAACATAAACTTTGCGCAGTGTGGATGTGGGCCAGTTAAGACAAGATGTTCGGGCCCTGGCAGATCGAGTGAGCACAGCAGATCAGCAAGTGCAGAATAACACCAATAGCATCACAAGCGCCCAATCCCAAATCACAGACAAACCTTGGAGCACAGGGTCGAGAATGCAGAGGGGAGGCCTCGACGAAACAACATTCATATTTATTGGTCTGCCGGAGGGAGAAGAGGGAAGGGACCCCACAAATTACGTAGAATCCCTACTACTGCAAGAGGTGGGCGCAGAGGTACTATTGCAGGGCGGCTTTGCAGTAGAAAGAACCCACAGAGCCCTGACCCAAAAAATAAATAAATAAATAAACCCCACCCGGAGCCCCTCCGAGACCCATGATAGCCAAAATCATGAATTTCAAAGGCCGAGAAAAGATTCTAACATTTTCAAGGGAAGGAGGCCGATCACCACAAACTCCTCCAAGATGGCAATCTACCCGGACTACACTGCACTTGTACAAAGGCAAAAAGCACGGTTTGGACCAACAAAGGAGCGCCTCAGGAAAGCAAACCTGCGATATATGCTGCTATACCCTGCCAAACTAAAAGTGCTGCAAAACGGCAGATCGCATTTCTTTGAAACCACTGAAGAAGCCTACGCGTGGATGGACCAGCAAGGAATACTCTCCCTCCCCCACTCCCAACCCCCCCATACCCCCAACTGAATGCCAGCAACGCACACAACAACGAGAACGCACCTCCATAGTGCATTGGCGGATGTGCCTGGATAGACCTGAACAGACAGACGGACACCAAACATAGAATTTAAGACCAGAAGGATAATGCAGTGGGAGACAAGAGGAAGAGCAACCCCATGGCTGCCCTGATGGCAGCTGCAACAAAAGATCCCACGGAACATCAAAAGTTTGTGATGCCAGTTCGAAGGTATCATGCTGCGGCAGACCAGCCTCAGGAAACAGACTAAACACACATAGGGGGGTCCCACAAATGAACCATTCTGCAACTAATTTACTGGCCCAGTCTTAACTCATACTGGGTCCCATTCTATAGGCTATTTAAATCACCACACAGAATGTGACACACAGTAAAAAGTATTTGTCATTTTATATTAAAATAGTTATAATTTATTACCTAGGCCATTGGTCCTATGTTTACAGAGTAAAACAAACCACATAAATGCATTTGTCAATATGGAAAATGTATGCATACATCCAATATCATTTTATGAGTGAATCATAAAACCTAAGGTGACACGGAAAAAAATCTATTATGAGGAGAAAGGCGGGCACAACCACTATCTTCCTGGCCCTATCTGGCTAATAGGTCACAGTTATCCTCAATAAATCGGTGTCACCTATTTCATATTCTAAAATTGATTATACATGACAAAATTAATTATTCATGACCGAAAAAACACATCCCAGGTCAGGAAACAGACTGTGCATGGAAAGAGCAGAGCCTGAGCAGGAGGGGCTGAAGCTGAAGTTTGTTGGTTGAAAGTCAAAACGAGCAGAGAACACACCAGCCTGAACATGAAGGCGCACAAAACAAAAAGGACAAATGCACAAGGGAGAGAGAAATCATAAGACGATTAAGAGGCAAGTGAAATTAGACAACCCTTCCTTACGGAAAGATTGGATAAGAAATGGAAACGAGAACAGAAGCAGAGGATACAAAGGAAAAAAACTAAGTGGAAGCGGTCAGAAGTACAAACAGGTGTAACAAATGGGCCCATGGGAAGAGACAGGCCGCACTAAGTGCTTCCAAGATGAGCCCCAGATAGATAAGTATAGCCCCATGGAATGTATGAGGATTGAATAATTATGTCAAGAGGCTGAGAGAATATGCTTGGCTAAACAGACCAAAAGTGAAAATGGCAATACTACGGGAAACCCACCTGACGAGGTGAAAACAGTCCAAGAATGCAAGAAAGTGGGGAGGGAAAGTATATGGATCGACCTACTCCAACTATGCCAGGGGGGTACTAACGTGGGTAGCCCCCAAAGTCCCTTTTCAGCTCATAACAATGGAACAGGACGAGGGCAGGCTGGTAATAGTACATGGACTGGTAAAATGAAGTGTGCTTGGTGAACATTTGCCCCGAACCATGATGTAACAGGGTTGTCTCATACCCTTGCTCCCAGACTAGCTCCATACAGGGAGGCGACGTACATCTGGGGAGGAGACTTCAACTGCATACTCAACCCGACGATGGATAGGTCAGATGATAAATATAAGAAACCAGCGCCACTGGCAAAAGCCCTGAAGACACTCTTAACCCGACTGAGGCTAGAAGACATCTGGAGGAAAATGCATAATGAAACCTGAGGGTACTCCCACTATAGCGCCCCACACGGAACACACACACAAATAGATTACATCTTCACTGGTATTGAAACACTGGGGTCATTTACAGAAATAGACTTTAAAACTAGAACGGCAGTGTAGACAAGTCTGGCACTCTATGGGACGCCTTTAAAGTAGTAATTAGAGGATTGGCAATAGGGAAGACAGGGCTCAAGAGAAGCATCCCAAGGGAGCTCTCAGATGTAGAAAGAGACATTGAGAAGGCGGAGAAGCAGGCGGGACTAACTGGTGAGGAACCAGCTGAACCAATATCATTAAGATTGCAGTGCAGCACCATCTGGGAGAAGCTGGGGAAACTAGACTACAGGAAATATGTACAGAAATTACACGCGCAGGGTGACAAGCCAGGCAGACTCCTCACCTGGCTGACTATGCAGGAAGTACAAAATGAACCGATAAATACAATTACGAACAATATTGGGGAGGGGGGGTGAGTGGAGTGGTGAGATCCCAAACAGGCATTAACCAGGTATTCTCGCAATTCCACGAAGACCTGTACTCCCCGAACCAAGGTGTATACACCTGGGAAACAGGGGAAGCCCTGACCTAATAGAACTACCAAAACTAACAGAGGAACAGGCAAAGATAATGGAAGCCCCGCTAACATTAGAAGAACTAGAAACAGTAATTGATAACCTCCCAACAACCAAGACCCCCGGGCCTGACGGACTACCCGGTATAGTGGTGCAGGAATAAGAATAGACAACACCATCCATCTAGTTTTAATAACCCACAAGACAATCTGCCACATCTTCTAGAGGTAGTATAAGTATTCACTAAATTGTCATGTATATCCATCAAAGAAAAATCCTCCCTGTATCCCCTAGCAGCACTGAGATGGACAGACACAGACTGCTTGCCCGACCTGGGTCTGAAATGGGCGCCGCCCACCTTGCACTACCTAGAAATAGATATAGATCATAACCCAGCAGAATCACACAAAGCCAACACGCAGGCAGCACTTGAGAACAACACAAAGTCCATGACATTCTGAAAGACGCTGCCCTTGGGGATGGTGGTAAGGGCAGCCCTGCTGAGAATGATAGTACTCCTCTGTCTATTGTACTACTTCACAAATATACCTTACAATATACCCGAGTAATTCTTCAGACAACTGAACACAATAGCAAGGGAATTCTTGGGGGTGGGGGGCGGGGGGCAGGGGGCAGGAACAGATTGGCACTAAGCACACTGCAAAGAGACTATGCGTCAGGAGGGATTAAATTACCGAACTTCCGACCTGTACTACCTGGCGGGGCAGCTGCAGATCCTGGCATACTGGCTGGGAGACGAGACCTTCATAGACACACTATTACTGCAGCCAGCACTGCGGCACTGCTATCTGCGAGAAATTATATGGATGGAAAAACCCCTGAGCCAAACACTCCCCTCCCTTGCCACACTGGGCATAACCCTATGTAGAAAAGAATGGAAAATCCAAATCCAGGGTAACCTGGACCCCTGTTCTGCACAGGTCCTTCTAGCAGGACTGGTAAACACCCGACCAGATGCGCTTATGGCGTGCCAAAGACACTGCTTAGCTAAAGCAATTGCCCAAGTCGAAGACCTATGGAAAGAGGGGCGATGGGTGGAGTTACAGACCCTAATGTGGCTAGATCTGTCTGAGGAAATGAAAACGGGGACGGACGCTAGATGCATGGTATGATGTGGCTGAGGGAGGACACACTGTGTCCAGACTGTATGAATTTCTCTTGAGGAAGAAAAACGCTGCAGAATTGCCGGCACGTGGAAGGTGGGTAGCGGAACTCCAAAAACCTTCACAGACGAAGAATGGGCAAAGGCCTTAATGTATATAAAATAGGTTTCCAGAAATATGAGGTTCCGGCAAACACAACTTTATGGGAGTTATAAGGGGAGGTCCCAATTTCTTTCTTCTAAAGATGCAATGGAAAATAAAATGTGCTCACGCCTACAGCCTAAACCGCTAGACCGATTTCACCAAATTTGCAGCAGGAGCAGCGGCTTGGTCCCGAAAGCGTGCTTTTGTAAATTTGGTGTAAATCCGTTGAGTAGTTTTCTTTAAAACGGGCTAAAAGCAAGTCAAAAAATAAATAGTGATATCTGGGTTCAGACCCACTTCCCGGTTCAGACATCGGACGCACTCACTGATTGGATGGTGAAAAGCGTGAAGTGTGTCAGATTTTTAGAAACACCCGCCATGTTGGATTCACGGACAGCGGGCGGTGTCCGCGGTCATCGCAATAAAAACATATTAACAAACACAACATTGCACTTGTCAAATAAATCAATCTCTGATGTGTGATAGAATGGGATATGGCCGTAAGAAGCCAAAAAAACGGGCGATTTTCACCCCCGAAGTATGCAAACAGTCCGGATGTTCGGGTACAGTCTTGTGATGTTCGCGAACACTTCAGATCTTCGCGGACATCTATGCCCATTTCAGCAATACAGGGTTGGTGAAAAGCAGTTTTTGGATGGCTTATAACTTTAGCGCCACTCAATAAAACGGCATGTGATTTTGGAATTCTATTCTAGACGCGATTCTGAATGGTTTTGCAAAGTTTGGTGGGATTCTGTCAAGAGGGGGCATAATTAGAGGGGTGGTCCCAAAATATTGTAAAGGCTTATAAATGTGATGCCATTTGACGAATCTACACAAAAGTTTGCAAAAACATTTTAGATCTAGATATAAATGTTTTTGTAAAGTTTGGTAGGATTTTGTCAAGAGGGGGCTAAATTAGACTGGTGGCTCAACATTTCTAAAAATGGCTTATAACTTTGTTGCCGTTTGACAAAAGTTTCCAGAAAGATCATAGACCCAACCTTGAATGTTTGTGTAAAGTCTAAATGGGGGCTTAGTTCTTGGACTATTGTATGTACATACATTGACACTTTCGAAAAAATAAAACATGGGCGGGCTTGCAGAAAACTCATGTAAGGAGCATTGGCAAGGACCTTAAAGCATGGTTTTGCAAATGTGCCCGTGTTTTATTTTTTGACAAGTGTCAATATTGGTACAAAAAATAGTGATATACTTTTGGTGGCTAAGGTATAGCCTGTGGCCATGGGCAAAGGCCAGATTGTCTGGGTCATGGCATAAGGTCATAACCCGGACAATATGGCTCCTGGCCATAACCACAAGGGACGAAAAATGGGGTTAAAGTGGCCATGTCCACCTGGGACCAGCTATGTGGTAAAGTTATTTGAAAGTGGGATAGGTTTGAAAGTGAAAAAGAATTGTGCTTGTGGTAATATGGTCATAGGGTTCCATCTTCGTCTTTCTGCAGGCTGCCATGGAACGGGAAGAGGGGAGCTGTACGGTGCCCCGCCTTCCCTTTCATGATGGCCATCTTGGAAATGCTGCAGGCGTTCCGGTGTAGGAAGAAAAATCTTTATTTTATTTTTAGCACCCGGGTTACCGCTTTGGGCACCTGGGGTGCTAATGGTCTTCATCCCCCCCATTGCAGGAGCTGTAACGGGGGATAACGGTCCGGAGCCCTCATTAGCCGCCCTAGCCGATAACCTGGGCTGCCGGGGCGTTATCCCCCGTTCCAGTCCCTGGAACGGGGGATGAACGCCACATTATTCCCATTAGCAGAACACAAAATGCTAAAGGAAATGTTGGAAAATCTTATTGAGTCTATGTACTTTACGAGAAATGTAAAGTAGATGGAGTCTATAAGATTTTTTGTTTTAGTTCTAATTTTTGAAGTGTGAAAGATGGTTCCTAAAGGAACCTTCCTTTTGTTGTTTGATGTATTTTCTTTTTTGCAGGAGAGGTTAGAACGTAAAGGTGGGGAGGGAAAAGAGGGAAGCGGCACCAAGCACTAACATGAAGGGGGAGGTGGACAGGGGAAGATGTTGCACGTGTGTTACTTCTATGGTAAGGGCAGTGTTTCTCACGCTCCTTGATTACAGCTTCCAAAGCACTTCAAAATGGTTTCCCCCTGCAGAGTGGTGTGTTGCAGTATATACAGAGGGCTGTTGTCTTCAAAAGGATATGGATCAACAGTCTTTTATTGCTTGCAAGGTAGCTGCTGGGATTTTGTGTCCCACGGAATTAGACTGTGTGGTTACAGTATTGGTTGAGGAAGACACCCTACTACTTGCTAAGAAAGGAATAACCTTTCTGAGAGCATTGCAGTGGTTGGATTTGGTGTAGCAGTGCATGGAGGTGGACCCGTAGGAGTACTGTCCAGGTAGTCTGCGACTGCATTCAGTGCATTTCACTTTGGTAGCTTTATCCTTTGGTACATCACCAGTGGTAAAGAATGGCCACACCCATGATTCTCTCTCTCTGGATGCTAGAGGTAGGCACTTCCTCTACTTCATGTTCTTGGTCGTCTTCATTGTCTTTGGAAGTACTGCACTTTTTTTGGTGTGTAGGTCCACCAGCTGATGGTGGCTCTTGGGGAGGAGGGATGGCAATAGCTGATGCCATTTTTAAGATAAATAGCAGTTTTGCTAATATTCCTCCACGTGTGTGCTTTGTACTAGATCGTTAATGGATAATGAGTAAGTTTAGGTGTAGGAGCTGTGCAAGGGTACATTTTGAGGTTGATAGTTCCTAGATCGGTAGAAAATGGAATACAGAACTGTCCTCGAAGCATGATCAGATTGCAAAGTGCGGATATGTCATCATGCCGCGCGCGAGTGCATGGTCACGTGGCACTGTTCGGAAGGTCTGCATTGACGTAGGTGAACATCTGATGTCATCGGACACAAAAACATGTGGAAAAAGTTGCAAAAGGTGTATAGAAGTGTTACAAATGATGCTAGAAGGTGGGAAATGGAAGAGTTGTAAGGTGAAACTGTAAATTGGACAAAAATGTAGCTATACTGGGTTAAGTATGATATTAGTAAGTTGTAGGAAAATAGCATGCACTGCTAAAAACCCATGAAATTTACTGCAAAAAAACTTTGTAAACGTTAGAGGGACATTATGGTTACAAGTAAAACTGAACATTTGCAGAAATTCGGCAGTTATGGTAAGCTAAGCAACCATAACTCGTGTCACCACCGTGCACTGCTAAGACTAACACCCAGGACAAAGATTACATCACAAATGTCACTGATGACATCACTTGTGAAATTAATTCGGATGAAAAGTCCCTACAAGGGGTTGTGTTTATAATGTTGGTAACAAAATGTCAGGGGTGATCGGGAGACCTATCATGAACTAGTCTATTTAAGAATGTACTGATCTAAACAACATTGTATTGGAGAGTTGTTGTTAATACAGGAACCTAATCATACACAAACATAGGCAATGGCTGCAGCATGCACCATAGAAGTACAACATTTATAATCTTGTCATTTTGGATAGTACAATAATGAATGCTACCTTATCAAGGGTTTTGAGTAATGTTAAACATGTAATAACTAGCTAACAACTCAAGACTTACTACACACTTGTGCTAGTACAAACAATACATTTGAAGACCCACAATGCATACAAATCAGAGGCACATACATCGAAGGTAAAGTAAGGAAGAAAGAAACAGCATCTTCAGAAAATGTTAATAACATTAAAGTTTATCTTCATGTATACACATGAATTGTGTTTTTGAGTCCTGCTTATTGCCCCATGTATGTGCACTATGAGCTGAGACCAAACCCTAAGGAAAGTACTTTAAGAAAATATGACAAGGTTAACGTCTACCTATAAAGCACTTTTTGAAATTTAATATTCTGTCAGTGAACAAATTAGACAAACACTAGGGAAAAAGATTCAAATATCCAAAGAGCCTCATTGGCTCTCCTGCCGTTATAAGCACCTCTTTTGTAACACAAAACAACGGCTGTGTGAGTAGCTAATTCACATCATTATAGCATTCTTGTACGTGCATGCAAACTAAGTCAACATTCAAACTGTCCCTAAAAGGAGGACACCCTTTCGAGGAGAGGAGTGGAGGGGTGGAACTCTCCCTAGGTGGCCGGTGGTGCGCTACCCATCTACTAGGGATAGCGGAAAAGGGTCTGTCCCTCGTCACCGTTTTTTCATTAATTCGATACTGCTTAAAACTAAAACCCCAAAATTATACCAAAGAGAAAGTGAGACTGGACCTTAACCTTAAAGGACTTCGCACAACCAGTGAGTGATCAGATTGTTGCCGTGTGATTGTTGCCATCGTGATAATCGTGAGACAAGCTCACGAGCTATGTGGTCGACCGGTTTCAATGACAACCTTTGGATACTGTCATCTTTGTCAGATGGCTGAAAATGTAGCGTGTTCAGCCGTCTTTCGCAAGCAACAAGCGGAGATGTCAGGGAGGCAAAGCAGTTCTTTACACACAGATCATGAGAATCACTTACCAACACATGCAATGCACAAATTAGACGTGCAGCCTCAAATCACTAGTACCCACCAGCTGCAAGGCAGCTACCAGTGGCTGGCTAAAGGAGGGAGGTGTCCACCGTATCTGCACATGCAGTTATCTCCTGGAGTAATACCACATATCCAGAATCAATCGGTCCTGACGAAGATGACAGTATCCAAATGTCATCCCCCTCTCGTATCCCCCACGGCATTGTGATTTCTGCAAGGCAAAGAGAAAACAGGGGAAGGAAGTCACTCCCCCTGGTATTTGTGAACAATGTGATAGAAAACCAAGAGAAGGGAGGCATTTTCTTGGTGACCAAGATTCAAGTTGGACCATTTTGCTTTATTTGGGCATAGCGATTGCTAGGGGAAAGGAGTCTCTCCCTCAAGAAATAGTCCTGAGAAACTAATGGTAAGGTATATCACTTCGCAGAAGACAGGGACCAATCTTCTGCGTTAAGACGAGTCAGTAGACCCTTTTGTTATTTAGTTAGAAGTGTAAGGGATGGAACTAGGTTTGACACTGGACAATCCTTGGTATAAGTTGAGGCAGGGAAACCTCCCCCGCAAGCCCCCTTTTAGGATTAGAGCAGGATATGGTTTTTCTGTTGTAAGTAAAAGTCTATAGCCAAGACTATATCTCTCCTGTGTCAGTCTTCTACTACTTCATACCCTTACAGAGCCCACTAGCCATGGCCTTCAGCCGTGGCTCCTTTACATGTTCTCCCGATAGCTTTCTTCAGGTCCCTGAAGGTTTTCTTTTGGGCAACTAGCAATGGCCTTGGCCCCTTGACATGTTGCTTTAATAGGTTTTGTTGGGGCACACTAGCCATGGCCTTCTGCCATAGCCACTTTCCATACTGCACCATTAGAATTCCTAAAGTAACCCACCAGCCATAACCTTCGGCCACGCCCATTACCCCGCACCTCACTGTGACAAAAAGAATCCCACTTTAGTCTAATTTTTTAACACTTTTTTACTCTGTGGTTAGTAATAGCAATTTACTAAAGATACTTGCGGTTAACTGTAAACATTCGCAAATAACTGGTTATCAAAAGAACTTGTGCAATCTCCTGCCAGGCACCCACAAAGTGCCCCCCCCCCCTTACCATGCAACCCCCCAGGTTCTTTATCCCTCGCTAGCCCTCTCCCATTCTGCCCAAACACTTGTAATTTTGTGTGAGGTACTTTCACTCCTGATCGCGTCTTCTATGGTAACTGCGGTTATCCCACGGGCTGCCTGCGCTACTCTTGCAGTTATGTGAAAACGTTCGACTTCTTAACTTGGTCCTCAGCCCCAGACTCTACATGATGCAGCATACCCCCCATGACTAGTCAAAAGAAATGTTTGCACACCCAGGCAACTAAACTGAGTCTCTGCACCAAGCACATATACAACGATTCAACATTTCTGTGAGCTACTGTTCGTAGTCTAGAAATGGGTGATCAGCTCAATACCAACAGCTAGCCAGCAGCTAATGTGGACACCCAGGTCCAACTTGTACCATACATACATGCCTATGTGATATTAACTGTGTATTAGGGAAGGTGTTAAAAAATGTAAAGCATAACGGGATTATATAAACACATCAAAGAAAGTACCAGGAAGCAAGTTATGGGCAAACCCCTATATTATGCTGTAGCTGAGGGTGTTTCCATATGTAAGAATTTTGTATTTATTTAATATTTATAAAGCTCACCAAACACTTAGGCCTCAGGGCGCTCGTTGCAAGCAAACGGTACATCAAACAAACAAAAGCAGAAGTATCAGGTGACTGGAGATACACGAGTATCTTAGAGTAGTGGTTCCGTGGCCGAGGCATCCTGGGTAAACAGCAGTTTAGGAAGGAACTAAACCTACACTTTATTTAAAGAAAGGCCTTCCACACAGGGCTAACACTGCTTAATTTCAATCTCGGATTTCTGCTTGCTCAATCAATATGCTAAACTGGAATTTTATTTATTGCTGTACATAGAGACTTTAACAGTACAATAAACAAGTCATTACAATTTTCAACTTTAGAGAACAGACTAATCACAAAGAAAATGCAATCAAAATAAAACATACATTAGTTGTTAAACCAAAAGAAGTTTGACATTTTTTAAACAAAGTCAGAGCGGTACACGAACCAATATTGAAGATGAGATCAATCCACAATTTTGGGGCCAATAATTGCATGGAATGGAATGGAAACGGGGCACAAGGAGGAAGTTGGGATAATAAAAACAGAGTGTAAGAACGCAAGTGGCTAGTTGGTTGATACAATTTAACAAGTACATTATTTATTGTATTTGTTGGTAGCGCCCAGACCTGGAGGTATCACGGCGCTAAGGAACAGTTTTCAGACTCAATGGTCACAGAACGGTACATGCATACATCGTAGAAGGAGAGATACAGGAAATGGTAGTTGTGTTGCATCATTACATCGTAAATAGTGAGTCAGGTTAAGAGTAGGTGAGGCAACCATCTACTTACAGATATGTTTTGAACAGTGCAGTTCTTACTTTCTTGCAGTAGCGAGCATAGGCTGGTTCGTCTTGGAGGTGCTGCGGGAGAGCGTTCCAGAGTGTGGGAGCAATGGTGGTGAAGTAAGAGCCACCAGTTCTCTTTCTGGCGAATATGGCTATGTTGAAGGACGGAGGTGGTGGAAGAGCGGAGGTTGCGCATGTTATGTTTTCTGGTGATACGATCAGTGAGGTGGGGGAAGGGTTGTGAAGGCAACGGTAAGCAATGGCAAGGAGTTTAAAGTCGATGCAGGCTTTGATGGGAAGCCAGTGTGCCTCCTGTCTGATGTGACAGATGTGGTCAGAGCGCTTTAGGACCCAGACAGCTCTGAGGGTGTTATTTTGAAGTAGTTGAAGTTTGCTATTTTTGGTAGAGGTCCCTGCTAGAATAGCTTTGCAATAATCAAGTTTGCTACCTACGATGGCTCTCGCTAGGGTGAGACAGTTAGACGTGAGGAATATTCTTGAGAGGTTAATGCGTTTGGTGGAGTAGGCTGCCAAGGATGCAATAGCTTTGACATATTTTTACTTGTTAAGTTCAGCGTCCAGGTAAACGCCTAGTGTTTTAACATCAGCAGGGACGGGGATAGCGTTACCATCTATGCAAAAGGAAGAGAAGGCGGGGCTAAGTAGTTTGAGGCGGTGTGGAGAGCCTACAATGAGGAGCTTGGTTTTACCATCCTTCAGGCAGAGATGATGGGTAGCCATCCAGGCCTGTATGATGCTGAAGACGTGATTTATGTTGGTGGAGTCAAGCTCATGGTTGCCAGTAATTCTGAGGAGGATTTGTGTATCATCGGGAAAGTTTGGTGTATGTAATGTTGAGGCTGTCAAGGTGGCCAAAGAAGGGTTTGGTATACACGTAGAGTGGGGGAGAGGCAGGAGCCCTGAGGGACACCGTAGGCGACAGCTATGGAGTCAGCCGATTTGTGGCCCGCAAAGTCTCTTGTGGATCAGGCAGATAAAAAGGTTTGGATCCAAAAGGGTGGCCTACGGGGCACGGTGAAGGTGGAAGTGAGGTGTTTGCACAGGATATCGTGATCTACGAGGTCGAAAGCTGCAGAGAGGTCTAGAAGGAGGATAGCGAGTCCGCCATTATCCTGGATGAGGTCCAGCTGGATTTTAAGATCAAGGAGGGCAGATTCAGTGCTATGTCTAGATCTAAAGCCTGATTGGTGGGTGACTTTCCAGATGTAGTTGCAGTTGTGAGTGAGCTGTGTGGTCCAGGATTTTGAGAAGGTCAGGAACGGTGGTAATGGGGCGGTACTTTGTGGAGATGGTGGGGTCAAGTGAGGATTTCTTCAGGAGAGGCATGACCCATGCTTCTTGGATGGCAGTGGGAATTGAGTTGGACTTGAAGGACACATTGATAAAGCTGGCTATGGTAGGGGCCAGGGGTTCTGCGCACATTTTGACAATGTGGGCTGAGCAAATGTCGCCAGCACAGATGGAAGCTTTCAAATGCTGCAGAGTGGTAAGGAAGTGGGGGGGTGGGTTGGAGTGGTTTGGGACTGGTTTGTGGGAGGCTAAGGTAGAGGGGGTCAGCAGCTCGACTGAGCTTCTGGGTGTGCCTGGAGGGGATCCGAAGGGGTTCACTGGTGGCTGGAATGTTTTTTGGTGGTGGTGGTGAGGGTGAAAGGAATCAATAAGTGATCTGACCAGGGAAAAGGGAAGATACTTGGAGGGGAGAGTTGCATTGGAGAATCCAATCAAGTGTTCTACCTTTTTCATGGGTAGGAAAGTGGACTAGTTGAGTGAAGTTCATCTCCTCAAGGGTGGAAGCGAGGACGGTGGCCTTGTGATCTGAGGGGTCGTTATGGCCTATATCAAAATCTCCTATGAGAATAAGATTGGTTTTGGGTTTGAGAAGGGGGATGTCCATTTCAGCAGTGCCACAATGGGAGGGTTGGAGATAGAGGAGAAGCAGGTCAATGGTGGATTGGGGGGGGGGGCGGTAGAATTCAAGTTGGCCAGAAGGATTTAATATCCTGGAAGTTACAGCAAAGGAGAGGCTCTGATGGGGATGGTGGATGTGTGTATGAATGCTACACCACCCCCTGGGCCATCAGACTGGTCAACTCGAAGGATGAAATATCCAATGAGTATGGCGAGAGAAAGGAGGGGGCCGACAGCGTCGTGTAGCCAGGTTTCAGTTAGGGCTAGAAGGTCTAAGTGCAAGGCATAAAATAATTTGCTATGCAATTCTGTCAGTTTGCTAATCAAATGCACACTTGTGTAGCATAGATAGCTATTTAGGTTTCCCTCTTCAATGAAACCACAGCTCGCCCTGCATTCCTCTTGCCCTCTGTGCTCTCTTCTCCCTCTTTTCTCTGTTCACTCCTAATGGAGAGAAAGTGCAGCAGTAATCATCTCCTCCACTCTAAGTGCCAAAAGCATGTGTGGGAGTGCTAGGCAAGAACTTACTTTATCTTTCAAATAATTGCAAACAAGAAATAATTGGGATGCTACTTTTATTAAGCATTCTATTTGCTGTCTGGCAAAGACCAGTATGTGTCAACTTTTAAAGACAGTCATGCAATTCCATTCCTAAAATGTAGGTTGTTACATGATTACATTATAGATACTGTAAAATACTGCATCATCTCCATGCTTTACAGTGAAGTTTAGGTTAGTGCATCTAAATTTAACTGTATAAACTAGATTTCATTTTGTTGGGGAAGATGCATCATATTGACGAGTGAACACTTTTGAAAATGTACATGATCGAATGCTTTTGAGGGCAAACCTAGCTCTGTAACCTGCAGGTTGCATATATATTGCAACTGGTGCTCAACCCATGCGCGAACCCATATTCCTTGACATACTCCTTGACATTCTATATTATCACCCAGTTGCTTTATATCAGGTATCCTGAAATTGAGATGACCGCAAACTACAATATTCCATCTAGTTCTCTGTCTGCTATGCAATCCACCGTGCCAAGTCTCCTTCTTTCCTCGTACATAATGAATAAAGAAAGCGAACTAATTGCTTACGCAAAGTAGTGATCAATAGTTCCATCCAATCTGTACATCTACAAATCTATTGCAATACCGCCTCCAGAGGTCGCTTTGCTTTATGATTAGGACTGCATTATATATTACCACCTGCAGGAGAAAGCTGGTCAAACTATTTTCAAAGCCTTTTTATCATATCTTTTTATTTGTGTCCATTCATGCAGCTAACCTTTCACATTTTATAGACACTCAGCTGTGGCTCACAGTCTTTTCGAGCACTCGCATAGTCGAGTACATTTTATGACAGGCCAGTAGCATTTGCAAGAGATGTTTGAAACTTTTATGTAACATTTACTTTGTTTGCAGTAAATGTCAAACAAAAGTTTCACTGTGCATGGCTGGCCTCTGTATGGCATCGGTGTGCCAAACAAAGTGGGTTTGTAGTGACATGTACCATTGTACACTAATCGCATTTTAAATTTGTTGTCCTCCATTGCTATGGGTCGAGTGCATTTCTCTAGGTTGACTAGGGAAACTAAGTTACCCGACCTGCAGGCCTAGCTCAATTTTAAATAATTTGCACGACCTAACTCCTCTAATGTCTTATTTTAGCGCTATGCAAAACTGCTGTATTGTTTCTCATTTCAAGTCTTGAGTATTGTTAATGTCATCAGAAGTTAGTACAAAATTGCTAATCAAAATGGTCTGGTTGCTAATCAATAAAATGTTAATTAGCAAACTCTGCTAATCAATTTTTGAAAACTAAATTTATGCCTTGAAGTTGGCTTCTACTAGCAGGTCATGGATGTCAGGGGCATGCGCGCAGATGGAATGTGCATTTATCAGGGCGCATGAGAAGGTGCTGGAAGGGGAGGGCAGATTGGGATGGTAGGGGGTGATGTAGGTTTATGGTAATTTGGAAAGCGAGGGCCGATAGGAGTTGATTTTGGGGGAGGGGAGCGTTGTGGGTTCTGAAACTGAGTCTTTAAAGATGGCCAGAGCCGGTACAAGCTGTAGGTGGCTCTTGGGTTGTGCAGGGGGAGGCTGGACGGGTCCATTCAGAATGGGTTAGGCTTAGCTTTGAGGAGGAGTTGTCCAACTTGGGGTTAGTATTACTGGCAGGTCTATGGGGCAAATAGCTAGTTGGGTGATGGTCGAAGGGCTGGTGCGCAGTCTGAGCCTGGCATTTCTGCCTCCGAGCGTAGTAGGTAGAGCTAGAATTATGGGAAATCCTGTTGAAAACGGCGTTAGTAATTTGGAAAGCAGAGTTGCTTGTAGCTGTGCATGTCAAGGACGTACGCTAGGTAGATTGGGCTGTCTTGTGTTTTGGACACGTGGGATGATTGAGCGTGGAAACGACGATGAAGGAGCTATGTGGTGTCCTTATTTTGGTGAATGTGGTGTGAATGGGCAGTGCTGGGATTATATGGCTTGAGGCAGTCGGGGGGGGTGAGCTAGACGAGGGCAGGGCAGTCAGAGAGCAGGGCAGCAGGAGCCATGACGAAGCGTTCTGCAGCAGAAAGTGTAGTAATTAGGTTTTCGTTTGGCAGTTGATGTAAAAGAGCGTGAGCAGAGACACTTGGTAATTGTAGTGTACGGTCAGGGTTTGCAGTGTCTCTGGTGGCTGTACAGGGAGGCGGGGTTGGCACACATGAAAATAATACATAGATAATGAAAATGAAATCTATAAGAGATGGGTAGTCATTGCAAGTAGGGTATTATGGTAAGAACTGCACTATTTAAAAAGAATCCAAAAAGCAAAGTGTAAAATTGATTGAAAAGTAAGAATTCAATATTTAGTGAGACCAACAAAAGAGAACAATAGTTTAACGGAGGGGGTACAAGAGACTCAAGTAATAACTTAGTATAACAAAAAGGTCCGAAAATGGCAAATCTTCCTGATGTTAAAAAGTGAAAATTGACATGTGATTAACCGATAATATTTATTCCTGAAAAGAAAGAAGAATCAACGATGAAACCTAGATTTGTATTTAAGCACCATTAACTAAATTGAAGTAGTGGGAATGAAATAGAATAAGAGCCAAGAATGATGCCGACATCTAACCTCATAGCACGCTATGCTATGATATGTTTTTGCTGCAACACACTACTAGAAGATTTTCTAGAAGCCTGTCCAAACCAGTCTGTATGAATTTTGCAGACTTTTTTTCTGCTAAGATCAGTAAAAGGAAACTACTTTGTTATGCCTCCATCACGTTCTTCAAAAAAAATATAGGACTTTGATTAAAGGAAGCTCTACTAAAACCAGAGCAATCATCTTTTCAGAGAATGCCACACTGCAGAACATCCTTGAATTATTATACAAGCGTTTTACTTTTGGAAAGGCGTTGGCCAAGGGAAGTACACATCGTCATAACTGTTAAACATCACATTTTCAGTAGCATCTGCTAACCAAACAGCGTTATAAATGGCATTCATGAGATAAATGGCATTCATGTATGCAAGAGCACAGCTAAAAAAAAAAATGAAAATAAGCAACGTGATTACATTCAAAATATTATCCGCAGGCTACACGACACTGAACAGCGCCTAAAGGCACCTTTTGCTGCATCATTTAACATATACAAACATGTGCGGCCATATATATTCTCGTAGTCCAGCAAAAGGTGGTCTCCCATAGGAAATCACCACATTTAGTGTCACAAATAACAGCAAACAAAGCATATTGGCTATGACCATTGTGATAATGTGTGTACCAAAACCACCTAGTTCAACATTAGGGCTCCTAATTAAAGACCAGTTATAAATACAACTGTGAATATAATTAGCCCATTTAAGATTTTTTCAAAATGTCATCTACTACAGGTTTAACATCTTTCATTGGAATATTACTCTGCAGTATGTGTATGCCATGTAACAATTGGTCTTCTTTACTTTATGAATAAAGTAGGTTTACAGTCAGACTTTTTTCAACTACGATTTAGCATGTGTCCAAGCGAAGTATCAATTTGAAGTTGAGCAGGAGTCAAGTGCGGAAGTCGCAATTAAAATTCAGATCTCACAATTTATCCACTAGCCCGCATTGCAACAATCTTAAAAAGTAAGACACAAACAAGGGTACACAAATAACCATATGGAAAGCTTTATCTAAATAATTAACTGCAAACTCAACACTGAACAGCTTACTAGGAGAATCATGGTAGCTCAAGTCAATGAAATAACAAAGCTACTAAATAAACCACATTCATTTCGAGCAAAAACGGGATGCAGGTTGGATCCACCATACTAAGGAAATAACAAAAATACCAAAACCCACAAACTAAAATGTTTGGACAAAACATTGAAAAATATCACTCGTTTCTCACAAAGGAACAGCTTTACAAGACAAAGAACATTCTTAAAATCGTACGGTTCCAGCTATAGCGGTAGGAAATCAGCTGCAAATATATATTCCCCTCAAAAGGAGCACGCAGTGTGCTGAGGGAAACTGAGTACTAGACACATCATATGAAGTTTTATAACCCCTACTAGAATCAAAATGTTATTGTTTATTATCAATTTAACATGCAAAGTAACAATATCACTGGAAAGAAAATATACAGGCCTGCTTATATTATAGACATGAAAAAAAGAAGCACAAATACACTTACTCTGCGTTAAATCCATTGACATGCAAAATGCGCATCTGTTTCACAATTGTGCTTTTTCCAGATTCACCAGCACCTAAAAAATGGAAATAAAGATTGAGGAAAAATGAAAAAAAGGACAAAGCCATTCATGAACGCGAGATATTTTAGACATTTATTCAAAATAAAAGACAAAATGTTTTGATGCATATAAAAAACAAGAACAAAAAGGACCGACAAAATTGGAGGTGTACAATTTCAAATGTTCAGGTATGGTGGTGCAAAGTTGAACCCTGGGCAACATACAATATATTTTGATCTCGTAATGCATTTGCATATACAGCACATCATAATAAGCAGCATGTTAATACATGCACAAGTGTGCCAATAGCTCTAATGTAGATTACACACACACACAAACTAAACCACCCCATTTTCCTCAACGAAATACCACTATCTAAAGCTGACATTTTAATGGCCATGTTAATAAGCTTTTAGACTGCATGAACAGCACATGGGTGTAGTGAAATCTATGCGAACGAAAAAAGGATGCAAAGAAAGATAAGCGCACATTTAATGAACTGTAGCCTGCGCACATCATTTCAGAAATGACACGTACGGGGAAAATGTATGATATTCACAGAATATCTACAATCCGACTATATGGCCGAAGTAGCTCCCAAAGCCCTAGATAAATACTTCAGTTAACAAGTTTACAGCAACTTTTATTAAAATGGAAACAGTCTAAACAGGAATGAAAGCACAACAGTTTATAGGAAAGTGAAACCCTGAATTGGGCCTTACGTCGTGTATATTTTCTTTTACAGGACTGGGAATCGGCTTCGTAGAAAGAAATATGCAGATATCAAAAATGTAAGTCTTGGGCATGACTTTGGTTTCAAAGAGAAAGTTATAGTAGTGCCTTATTTTGTGTAAACGAGCAGAAATGCCTTTCAAATGTTGCATCAGTGAATAACGCCACTTTGTCCTGTAAGATAAAGGAGAAAACATCCCCCAACAAGCTATAGGACATGGGAGATGCTTTCCAAGGAGACAAATGCGCGAAAACTGGCTTCTAAATCTAAACTATAAATAAATAAAACCAGACCTTACCAAGCAAAGCAAATGATGCTCATTTACAACTCCAACAACCTCTGAGCTAAGGCTAAAGACCTTTAAAAATCAAATTAATTTTCTCTGAGAAGCGGTGAGCAGCAGTTCCCTCTCAAATAATCTGATCTGTAGATCAGCCAGGTCATTCTAGAAAGAAACATTTCACACTTTGAAGTCTGTCTCAAGTGATAGAAAGCTCCTGGAATCACTCAAAGGGTTCAGGGCAGAATCTTAATGGCCCTGCCAGCACAGTACTTTAAAGAACTTCTACCATAGCAACCAAGCTTCTCAGGAGGTCCTAAAGGTCCCCAGCTTGAAGTATAAAGGAAGGGACACCATTTGGCTGTACCATCCACGAACTGATATGGCATTTCAGATTCGGATTCCTCCTACAGTATGTAAGAAAAGAAAGCACTAGGCGAAATGTTCATATGGAATCATAT
This sequence comes from Ambystoma mexicanum, assembly GCF_040938575.1. Classification (NCBI taxonomy): domain Eukaryota; kingdom Metazoa; phylum Chordata; class Amphibia; order Caudata; family Ambystomatidae; genus Ambystoma; species Ambystoma mexicanum. The sequence goes on from NC_090925.1 coordinate 386,718,008, forward strand.
TTTCTCTTGTAACTATTGGAAGGAAGGTCCCTAGAGACTTTTTCCAAAACGAAATTCAGGGTGAAAAGCTCCATCAGCTGAATGTAAAACAATATTTTTGTAATACTATGTTCATTATGTAAATTAGGCGAATGGGGACCACACAAACAGCACGCGCCATTGTTTTATATATTGTAGTGTCTGTGCCGGCAAGCCTGTTGACGCAAGATTGAACAATTTTTATATGGAAGTGTCCGAAGGAAAATTGTAAACATCCAATTAATTCACCATATGTCATGCAAAGACAAAAATCACATTATTTTGTTCACCTAAGTGAGAGTAATCTGATGAACGGATAGTAACCATCACATTTGAGGAACACGCTGTTCCAGAAAACTAGAACGGTTTAATGTAGAATCATCCAAGATGACATGACATCAAATGGGAGGGAAAGTGGATGTAGAAGTCACTCTCATCAGACTGCCCTCTTAATTAATATGCCCAATGAGCATGAAGGGGACAGAAGTGTCTCATCACTTTTGGAACAGAAACTCATCACTTTTTGGACACTCATTACATGCACTGGCCAATTACATTACAGAAATTATACAAACCTCAGAAAAAAAGAGTGGTTTCTTTTTTTTTTTTTTTTTTAATTTGAAACCTATACCTTCTGGGGGCTCTGTGGGGTTGGGGTGGGCGGGCAATCATTCAATCGCTCACTCACTGCCTTACTGATGGGAGGGGGAAGAAGGCGAGAAAAGAGAATTGATAACAGAAAGGGGAATGGAATTGATTGCCATCCTTGGAACCTATTTTGGATTAATAGCAGCACACTTTAAGAGGCCGACCTGGAGTTTATGGGGGCAAGTGAACCGGTCCTTAAAGGATAGTTCCGGGACTTTTTTTTATTGTCCCTACGGGTCGGCCATGTGTTTGTAAGCATAAATCGGTAGATCGTAGGAAACTTACCTATGGACCTTACCCGACTTTTCGCCCATTATCGCACTCGAAATCAGCCTCCATTTTGTGATAATCCTATCATTTCGCCGCATCGACCTGGCTCACCTGCCTTTGCGGCACTAAATCAAATCCCCCGCCCCTGAGCCTGACATCAGCAGACGCGTACTGCCCATTTCAAGCACGTCTCGTGTCAACAATCGCTGCGCCTCAGCTATTGACGTGTTGCCATGGAAATGGCAGGACGCCTCTTTCCCCAATAAGTATAAACAGACCGTTTCACAACATACAGCAGCAGATTTTCGATTCCATTACTCTCTCTGTGTTACTTTGAGTATTCTGTGACTCGTTTCAGTGCTCTGGTCAGCTACCTTCGCCGCTTGTAGCCCGTGTGAACACCTGTACCATCTCTGTAAATTATTTTACTATCTTTACCGCACAATGGCCACAATAATGCCGTATATGTACGAGCCCGAGTACACCGAGGAGGAACTACTGGAAAGGCAAGCACGCGAAAACGATGGGGATTCGGACGGCAGTTGGGAGGACCAGTCAACGGATGAAGAGCCTGGACCATGTCGCATGGACGGCGTCTCCACCTGGTGCACGTGCAATCGGTGCGAGCTAATGCCAACTGAGGAGGAGAACTGCTGCTGCCGTGAAAATTCCGGGTGCTTGGCCTACATTTCGGAAAGCGAGCAAAGTCTGCAGGAAGGCGAGCAAAGTCCGCAATGCATCACCGAGCTGCCAGAGTTCAGGGAAGCCTGCCTCTCACGGACAGTGTTGAGGATGATGATGGTGCTTATGCACGAACTTCGTGGCACTGTTCGTCCGCGTAATCCGAGTAACGAGTAAGTATACTCTGTTTGTGATGTCAGTGATGCCACCACTATTTCATGGTCGTCTCCCACATATAAAATTACATTTACATATCATTCGAACGCATGTAAATTGGTTCCATATAGTGCATTTTCTAGATATAATTTTTTTCTAAGAAAAATGACATGTGTTACCTGAATCGACATTGATAAGAAAGTTTGGTCAGTTTAATACAGTTTGCATCTTTTTTTTTCACAGGTGGTACAGGCTGGTGGCCTATCGTTGCTTCACTTGGTGGCTTCACGGGAGGCTCGGACACCGCGTTCGGAGAGTAATACCTGCCTGTGCGGTACTTGCCATTAGACAACATTTCCCCAGTGACAGTGGACAATACCGCGGATTTTCCCTCGATGTGCTGCAACCTCAACTTTACAATGTGTAATGTTTATTATTTATGTTTAATTAAAATCTAAAATAAAGCCCAACATATATTTTAACAATGGTTGTTTTGATTTTTTAAATGAATCTAGTGTGTCTCCGTTGAATAGCCTTCCAGTGCCTTGTCTTGTCACACCACATGTCTCCGGCCAGCATCCTCCCTCACGCTGGCCGCACACCTTCAATCCACATAACCGTTGAACCCATATATGCAGCAGTCATACATATATTATTTTGTGGGTTGGCATCAAGCGTTGGCAATAAAAAGCTGTTGGATTTTATTGATACAAAACATGGTTATAGGTAAATAATAAATATGGTTGATCATAATCAATCCTCTTTTTGGGCACCGGGTACAGAGATGACCCCCATATATTCTCCTGGGAGGGTGAGGTATTTATAAACTCACCCCCCTGCCTTCCATGTAGTAGATCCTGCAGCCATCCTCTTACATTCAGTTAGATGGCCTCTCCTTGGTGAGGCCCTGCGGCAAACGGGTCTTGTCTGCACGACCACCGCCCCAATCCACCCCCCGCCCTATCAAAGGCAGTTCGCACCGGGGTACTTGCGCTGCTGGCAAGTGGAGCTGTCAGGGAGCGATAAAGGCCAAGAGGTGCCAAAGACCATGTACACTTCAAAGTGGTCTATAGAGCATGGGTTGTTGTTCCCATGTCTACCTCCAGACCCCGTGTCTCCTGCCAAGCATCCCCCTCACGATGGACGCCCCCCTGCAATCCACATAAGTGTGTCTCCATTCACAAGTCTTCCTGTGTCTTGTCTGCACGACCACCGCCCCAATCCACCCCCCGCCCTATCAAAGGCAGTTCGCACCGGGGTACTTGCGCTGGCAAGTGGAGCTGTCAGGGAGCGATAAAGGCCAAGAGGTGCCAAAGACCATGTACACTTCAAAGTGGTCTATAGAGCATGGGTTGTTCCCATGTCTACCTCCAGACCCCGTGTCTCCTGCCAAGCATCCCCCTCACGATGGACGCCCCCCTGCAATCCACATAAGTGTGTCTCCATTCACAAGTCTTCCTGTGTCTTGTCTGCACGACCACCGCCCCAATCCACCCCCCCGCCCTATCAAAGGCAGTTCGCACCGGGGTACTTGCGCTGGCAAGTGGAGCTGTCAGGGAGCGATAAAGGCCAAGAGGTGCCAAAGACCATGTACACTTCAAAGTGGTCTATAGAGCATGGGTTGTTGTTCCCATGTCTACCTCCAGACCCCGTGTCTCCTGCCAAGCATCCCCCTCACGATGGACGCCCCCCTGCAATCCACATAAGTGTGTCTCCATTCACAAGTCTTCCTGTGTCTTGTCTGCACGACCACCGCCCCAATCCACCCCCCGCCCTATCAAAGGCAGTTCGCACCGGGGTACTTGCGCTGCTGGCAAGTGGAGCTGTCAGGGAGCGATAAAGGCCAAGAGGTGCCAAAGACCATGTACACTTCAAAGTGGTCTATAGAGCATGGGTTGTTGTTCCCATGTCTACCTCCAGACCCCGTGTCTCCTGCCAAGCATCCCCCTCACGATGGACGCCCCCCTGCAATCCACATAAGTGTGTCTCCATTCACAAGTCTTCCTGTGTCTTGTCTGCACGACCACCGCCCCAATCCACCCCCCGCCCTATCAAAGGCAGTTCGCACCGGGGTACTTGCGCTGGCAAGTGGAGCTGTCAGGGAGCGATAAAGGCCAAGAGGTGCCAAAGACCATGTACACTTCAAAGTGGTCTATAGAGCATGGGTTGTTGTTCCCATGTCTACCTCCAGACCCCGTGTCTCCTGCCAAGCATCCCCCTCACGATGGACGCCCCCCTGCAATCCACATAAGTGTGTCTCCATTCACAAGTCTTCCTGTGTCTTGTCTGCACGACCACCGCCCCAATCCACCCCCCGCCCTATCAAAGGCAGTTCGCACCGGGGTACTTGCGCTGGCAAGTGGAGCTGTCAGGGAGCGATAAAGGCCAAGAGGTGCCAAAGACCATGTACACTTCAAAGTGGTCTATAGAGCATGGGTTGTTGTTCCCATGTCTACCTCCAGACCCCGTGTCTCCTGCCAAGCATCCCCCTCACGATGGACGCCCCCCTGCAATCCACATAAGTGTGTCTCCATTCACAAGTCTTCCTGTGTCTTGTCTGCACGACCACCGCCCCAATCCACCCCCCGCCCTATCAAAGGCAGTTCGCACCGGGGTACTTGTGCTGGCAAGTGGAGCTGTCAGGGAGCGATAAAGGCCAAGAGGTGCCAAAGACCATGTACACTTCAAAGTGGTCTATAGAGCATGGGTTGTTGTTCCCATGTCTACCTCCAGACCCCGTGTCTCCTGCCAAGCATCCCCCCACACGCTGGACGGCCCCCTGCAAACCGCATAATGCCACGACATATACACGTCATTCATTCACAAACACACCCCTGTTTCGAATTCTTTATAACCCACTTCATATTTCTAATGAGAACTTCTTTGCGTTTTGCTAGTCAACCCGTGAAGGTGCTGGTTATCTGCTCTTCGTCTCTGTGAACTTCCGTGACCACTTTGAGCAAACTCGTCAGTTTGCAACCTGTGAACTGGTCCCTGTTCTACGACAAGAAACTACTCTGATCCCTGCATCCAACTGTTTGTTCGTCAAGGTAAGTCCATGTACCATAATCATTTTGCGCCCAATTTTTTAATTTATATCTATTTGCTAGTAGTCATCAAATTGCATCCATGTTTTCTTTTCGTTCACGACAGTACATGCAAGGAACTAGTCACATGTTCTGAGTTTAGTCAAATTACTTTTTCTATTTTTTGAAAGTTATTGAAATACTTATCCGCATGTGAATAACGTGTATAGTTCCAAGAACCAAAACGGACCTTGCATTGAACCTTTTATGTGTCATTTAATGTTTTAACACATTGGTATTCATAGAGAATTGTTGATCTTTACTTTTCAGAACTTTCCATAATGCCTGCCTGTTCCATTGGCGGTTGCCCTTCGAAGACCCATAACAAATCTGAAGGTACTATAATGCATGTTTTCCCTAAGACAATAGATCAGATAAGAGAATGGGTCCGATATTGCGGATATCCAGCCTCTGAGATAGAAAGTAGAGTCCTAGAAGTCTTTGCGGACAAGAGGGGTGATCGATACCGCATCTGCAGCAGGCACTTTAGCCCAGACATGTACTCCACATCATTGCTAATAAAGAAGAAAACACCGCGAGCGAGGCGAAAATTGCTCTCAACCGCTATTCCCACTCTATTCGTCCACATCCCTCCACTGGTGAGTCAAGTTTACGTATTTCTCTCTCGGCATTGCGGTAGTGTGTAGCATTAGCTAACAATAATTTCCCCATTTATGTATCCACTCAATATGAAGGCGGAAGATTCTCCATCCGTGTCGTTATTGCAGTCATCAGCCACTTCAAGCGCCTATCGGGTAATCTTACTTAGCTATTCTGACACTGACTTGTTTTAGGCATGTAAATCAATAGTTTTAATTGATCGTGTAATTATTTTACCTAATGGTACACCACAGTACTCGTCCTCTAGTCTTTGTTTTCAGTTATAATTATTGTTATCCAAAATAATGCAAGTACTGTCTTTCAGGGAGATGCTGAGGAGTCCAACGCATTGACGACAACCGTAGATGTCACTCAGATGCTCGAGGTACGTTTCCGACAGTTCCATCGATGGAGATCATCAGATCTTGCATTCTTGTAGCGTGATTGTTACACACAATGTTTCTTTCGTTTTTAGCCATTGGTATGTCCTTCTGTCGTCGCCCTCCTATGTGTCTTCTTTTTTCAATATTGTGTTCATTACTAATGAAAGTCCTATGTTTCAGGGAGTCGATGGAGCATTAGTCCAAGAAGAAGGGGGAGCATGCAGTTACGGGTCGGCGCAACAGCTTGCAGAAGTGTGCACCGCAGTTACAGCGTCCCTTGATGTTCTTATGCATTTCGAGGTATGGATACTGACAGATCAATCATGCGAGATCAAATGACGTGATTACATCCGCTATACTTCCTTCTTTATTAACGCAAGTACTATGTTTCAGGGAGCTGACGGAGCTTCTTCAACAAGAACATCACCCCTAGTAGTTGATGCAGATCTCTGGGTGGTGACACTTCCAACGATGGAGCAAATCGAATCATATTTAGATATCCATTATTTATTTTAGACAACTGATCATTTGTGCAGGTCTATTTAGATGAGCCGTTGACGCCTGCAGAAAGTTTATGTTCTTTTAAACAAAATAGAAAACCATACTAATGCAATTACTGTGTTTCAGGGAGTTGCTGAAGCGTCATCTTCAATAATATCATCAATGGAAGTCTATGCGGAGCCTGAGGTATGGATCTTGACAGTTCAATCTAACTAGATCAACAATGCGTGAACTATTGTCGTTTGAATGTTCTACACAATGCGTTCATTCGTGTTTTGCTATTGAGATGTACGTATGGGTATTGGTCCCCAAGTACATTTTGTGTTTTCAATATTATTATACATACTAATGAAAGTTCTATGTTTCAGGGAGTCGATGGAGCCTCAGTGAGTGATGGATGTGCTTATCATGAAAATATAGTCGTTGCAGCGCGAGAGGAAGTGGAGACATGCACACACGAGTCGGAGCAACAGCGTCCAGATGTTGAAGTTCGAGGCAAGAAAGTTTCAAAGAAAAGAAAGCAAAAGAAGGTTAGTGTCCTGTTCACTATATTATGTTGTCTTTCACTGTCAATAGTTCAATACTGTAAGTTGTGTTTAAACTGAACATCCCTTTTCTAATCTGTCCTCTAGTTGCGAGTGGGTGTAAGAACTAGATCTACACAGACAGTGAAGCGAACGAGAGATGTTGCTTGTCAAACCTTTTGGCAGGGACTTGAGACTGGAGATGCATCGTGCCAATGGGAAGAATATGAAGTGATTGACAACGGAGCTATACCACCACCAGCCATTGATAGTGAATGTCCTCCTGGTAGTTTGGATGCAGTCGGAGATCAATTCACAGAATCCACACCCGCAAAAAATAAGAGCGCGCGAAAGTTGAAGACATTGTTTTTTTCTCCCATCTCCGGACAAGGAACAGATGTTGCAATGGAAGAGAATGAAGTGGACGACAATGAAACACCATCAATATCACTCAGCATAGCGGAAGACGATATCAGAGATTGTACCTTTCATGCGAGTGACATGTCCTCAACGTTACAGGCCGAACCAGCTGGGATGCAGAGTGACAGTATAAGGAAAGAGGCCAAATTCATTGTATTCGATAGCTGTTTGATGGATATTATTATGATGATGAAATGTGGGCATTGGGTTGGTGGGGAAGTATGTGGGGAGCCATTGATTAATGTGACTCGTGCAATTCGAGGCACTAACCTTAAAATACATGCCACCTGTACACAATATCATCCGTTCGCATGGTCTGCACAACCCATGCTGGGGCAACTGCCAGCAGGCAATCTACTTTGTGCAGCGGCCGCACTTTTTAGTGGTTCAAGTTTTAAAAAGTTACAGTATTTCTTTCAGTTTGTGGGAATCCATTTCATTGCGAAAAGTCAGTTCTACAAATACCAAACCGATTATCTATTTCCAGCCATCAGCGAAGCTTGGAGAATGGAAAAAATGTCAATGGAAAGTACATTCGCGGGCAAACGCTTCAGGCTAGCCGGTGATGGACAGTGCGACAGCCCAGGATTTTCAGCCAAGTACTGCACCTACCACTTTCAGGACATGGAAAGTAAGAAAATTGTGAGTTCGGTGGTCGTGCAGGTGTCACAAAGTACATCCTCAGTGGCCATGGAGAAAGTTGGCTTTGTAGCATCATTGCAAGAACTACAATCGCGGGGAATGGTGATCGACCTGATAGCCACGGACAGACACGTTTCAATTGCCAAGACAATGAGAGAAGAGTACAAAAATATAAATCACCAATTTGACGTTTGGCATCTTGCAAAATCAATCAATAAAAAATTGTCGGCTGCAGGTAAAAAAAAAAAGAATTGCAAGGTATTTCACAGTGGTCCAAGTCAATCAGCAACCATCTTTGGTGGAGCTCAAAAACATGTGAAGGGTCGTTGGAAATTCTACTGGAAAAATGGCGGTCAGTAATGTTGCACTGTAGCAACGTACATCGATGGTCGACAAATGAACATTTCCACAAATGTGAACATGGCCATTTGTCCACAGAGGAGGCACGGAAGAAGAAGTGGTTGATTCCTTCATCACCCACTCACAAAGCCATTGAAAAGATTGTATTTGATAAAACTATAACAAAAGCTTTGAGGGGACTCATGGAATTCTGCCACACAGGAGATTTGGAGGTGTTCCACAATATGTGCCTCAAGTACAGGCCCAAAAGATTGCATTTTGGCATGGAAGGCATGATAAATCGGACTCTTTTAGCGGTCTTGGCACATAACCATAATGTTGGCCGTCAACAAAGTAGGACGACCGGAACTTTAGGGACGCTTCGCTACAATAAGGCCTTCACTAAAAGAAGTAAACAATGGGTGATCAAACCAGTGTTTGAGGATATGCAATATGAGTTTATTGAGAGACTTATCGTAGATGTCCTCGATAGGCACATACATGGAGTGGTGAACGAACCTATGCAGGGGACAACTGCATTGCCACCCAACATTGCCTCTGTTCCATGTCCACCTAAAGCAGAGCTCATTGAGAAATACACATCACGGTTTAAATGATTGTAATTTGATTGTCTGTTCTCTCGAGTCTCCTCATGTTGCAGGCCCATTGCAATTAAACCAAACAGTAATATAAATCATTTTTACAAAAATTATAGAATGTTTCCGTATTACAAACACATGGCCGACCCATAGGGACAATAAAAAAAAAGGCACGCAGACAAGATGTCCCTAAAACTAACTGCAGCTAACTAGAAATGTGTGCTCGCTCAAAGTGAAGGTCAGCTGCTTTGATGTTTTGCTCGGGTGGCGGAACGGCCCACGACCCAATATAAGGTTCTATTGTGATTTGACCTTGACAGGCCGGGACCATCCTGAAAGACTAAGAAAAGATAATGAATAAAATTTCAGAAATGAAACGATGAGCCACGCTCATTAGAAGAAGTAACGTCGGCAAAGAAGGAGTGGTGTTTCGGGTCTGCCCTACACAGAGACACAATGGAAAATGCAAATATAATGTAAGTAACTTTTGATGAGTTTATACCGCAATTTCATTACTATACAGTGGCTTTAAAGACGGGTTCAGTTGTACTTGTTCGTTCTATGTGGCATATTGTTTTCTACCGCGCACTATCTTGAGGAGAAACATCTGCTTTTACTGAAGCACCTCAAAACCTTCCTCTTTGCTTCTGCTTTCTCTCTCCCTCTCCCCTGCTACAACTGGTCCACTGTCTGCGACCTCGGTCCTGGGCCCTTCCACTCTCCACCTGCACTGCCTCCCTGTCAACCCCTGCACTGGGGGACTGTCTCAGTATCCTACAGCCCCCCCTTCCCAGCACTTGTTCTGCACTTACCTTGCACTTGCCACCAGCTGGCCCTATTTATTTATTATTTTATGCTACTTACCTTGTACTCCACTCCCCCCCCCCCTCCATGCCTCGCCACGCCTTTAAACACTTGTGTACACCCAGTAGCGCTGTCCTCGCTATGAAATGAATAATTTTAATAAGGATCTGATGGTGAGACTAATTTCATTTTTTATGTTTTTAGGTACATCATTCACTACTGTCTGTGTCACGAGTACCAGACACCGGCGGACGGCTTCTACAGCCGCCAGTTGCTTCTCCGCGTGAACAACGTTACCACCCTGACCATTTTATGGGACGATCGCCAAGTACAAGTATGCCCTTACGCGGTACTAACGGTTAGATGCAACATACCTACCGTTGTGGTGGCCTAGTGCCTCGTTGTTGGAACAGCCATGCGATTATCAGTGCGACCGAAGAGCTTATTTTTATCGTAAACCAACACCCTGTGTACTGCACACGAACATCGCTTCCCTCAAGACGAACTAATTTGGATCGAGAGCAAAGAAAAATGCAAATCGCTGAATATTCTCTAAACATTTGATGTCCAATAAACGTACTTTGCCAAATGTACAATCTTGCCGTTTGCTTTTAAACCACGGTTTCACATTCCGAATTGTGGCGCTGTATTGTGAGATGCTCTAAGACCCTGTGTACAGCAAAGGACCATCGCGTTCCTCAATACGAACTTTTTGGAACGTGAGCAAATAAAAATGCAAATCGCTGAATATTCTCTAAACATTTGATGTCAAATAAATGTACTTTACCACATTTACAATCTTGCGGTTTGATTTCAAAGTACAGTTTCATATTCCGAATTGTGGCGCGCTGTATTGTGAGCTGATCTGTGTTGATTTCCGGGGTCTGTGTGGAGTCGCGTAGAAGACGCCTGGGCGCGTTTGCCTACGCAACTCAGTCACGTCACGGATAGAGGCGGGGAATATGAATGTTTTGATAAAGTCTGTTTCAGGGGCGGGGGATTTGATTTAGTGCCGCAAAGGCAGGTGAGCCAGGTCGATGCGGCGAAATGATAGGATTATCACAAAATGGAGGCTGATTTCGAGTGCGATAATGGGCGAAAAGTCGGGTAAGGTCCATAGGAAAGTTTCCTACGATCTACCGATTTATGCTTACAAACACATGGCCGACCCGTAGGGACAATAAAAAAAAAGTCCCGGAACTATCCTTTAAGAGGGTGCCCATCTGTCTGTGAGATGGCCAAAAGAAATTCATATGAGAGTATAATATTAAGGGGAAGTAATCTTGAAGGGAGCGACACTCTAAAGGGCAATATGTTAAACCCTGGCCCCTGTCATTTTTAAGTACCAAGGGGTGGGGGTATATAGAATGACTGTACATACTGAGAAGTTAAAGACTATTTCAGAAGTGAATGTGCTTCTGGAATTAAATATTTGATAGAATAGGTCCTATGGTGTGTACTGGGAGAGCCTCTGCCGCCGCCTCTGTGTAATGAACACAAGAACTATTATGGGAGTCAAAAGGATATTGCAGTATGTGAATATCAAGTGAAGTCATCAACAAGCAGAGTTCTGTTACTTGTGCAGAACCATTCAAGACAAAAAGAAAAGGGTAATTAACTGCTACCCATTTTTCCACCTTTAGGTTGTCCACTGAAAATGAGAACGGTAAGCCTTTACATGGGCATGCATTAAAAACACTGAAGGAAATTTACCAAAAATATTTGTCTTTTAATAAGTGATTCAAATGTAGGCATAAAATTCAGATATGTGATTTGCATTGCGTAAAGGAGTGGGGGGGGGGAATACATTTTCATTTTTTAAAAAACACAATTTTTCAATAAAGTGGAGGTAGATAGATTTAGATAAGCTGGGAAGTCCTGACTTTATCCTGGACACTCGTGCATTTTTCAATGCATGGTGCATGTACGCACGGGGTTAACAAACTTATATATGCTGATGTGTGTGCTTCGAAAAGCCTAATCAAGTAAATATAGCATAGAAAAGTGATCTAACCAGTGTGTTAATCATTCCTCATTTAAGTTGAATATCATAGATTTAGAATTGGTTTATATTTACAATGATTCGATTATTTCCATTTATTAATAAAGGGACCTTCTGCACAACCCTGTGTGTTTCTAGTACCAAAAGAGGGTGGGTTGGTGGGAAGTGGGGCTGAAAGGAATCCATATTGTTAAATTATTTTTTTCATTAAAAAAAGAAATCTATTAAACATATGAAAATTGTGCTTGCCCGATTTGGGCTGGGTGGAAAGTTCTGCCAAACTAGTTGTCACCATAGTAAAACATCCTACAGAGGCGTGTCCAAATAGTGGCATATTGTGTCCCTGCTCACGGTAAGCCAAATCATGGTCTGTTGAGGAACACAAAAGGGTAAAAGATTAGAGAATTTGGAGAAGCAGGAGTAAGATCGAAATTAACAGAGAAAACTGGAAAGGTTCAAGGGATTGACGGGGGCAGACCAAGGTACTAGGGGCAGTGGTCAAAATGTATGAAAAGAAGCAGTGGAGCTATGTTCCCTGGTGGCCTGCCCCGCTCCCCACAAACACTGTTGCCACTCCCCTGTCCACACACAACACAAACCCGCAAACAAACGTGCCTGCTGTTTAAGGAAACATTCAGTGCAGTACACTAAAGTGCAAGTTTCAACTGCTTCCTACAATTATTTTAAAATGAAGCCATTCCAGAACGGTTTATTTTTAAAATTAAAGTATAGGAACAGTAAAACCTTATTTTTTTTAAAAAAAGCAGAATAGCACAACTCCCAACCGCTCCCGCCCACTTCGATCACTGAGTAGGGGTGCACGTTTAATCATTGATAGTGGATCAAAACGAATGTTGATTAGAAAGAGGAAATAAAACCCAGAAGTCAAGCCAGGCAGTTTTCCACGATGGCAATTCTAGTGTAGCGATTGAGTGAATGTGCGGCACTGGAATTCGTCAGAGAATGGTTGTGTGATGGCCTTTAATGTGTGCTCAAGCTTGCCCTTCAAGCAGAGGCTTTAGTCACAAGACTAATGTTTTTAACCACCCTCCCAGAAAACCAGGATGGATAATCTGGAGTTCCAATCCAACTGACAGAAGTGAGACAACCAAAAGTTGCCTGTGAAAAGAAGTTAATGAAGGAACAAGAAGGGAAGGTGGATTAGTCCCGAAAATCCTACCTTACATGTCCCTTCACTCACAGGACATCGTTAAGGATATATTTAGTCCTGAGCATACTGCATAACAACAAGAGCTTCAAGCTCGGATACCCAGAAGACCTCATTGAAAAACTACAAGAAAACAAGTGCAGCAGTGAGACCGCTCCTCAGGACGAAAAGGTTATAACACATCAGCCCTGCACTTCACATGCTTCACTGGCTATCCGTAGTAAAAGCAGGGGTGAACTGCCTATACGGAACTCTGGAGATTTCCTGGTCGGCCTCTGCAGGCTGGGCCTCTTGCGATAACCTTTTTTATTTTCATATTTTCTCATAGAAAAAAAGGGTTGGGCTTGCTGAAAATGTGCGATATGGGGCCTTTTGACCATTATTTCCAGGACCTCTTTTGGTTCCCAATCCACCCCTGAATAAAATAACACACTTCAAAGCCCTCTACAGTGCCCTCTGTGCTTAAGGGCCCAGCCTGTTTCACAAGGACCTTCCAGGACTACACCCTCAAGGACAACTGGGTCAAGCAGCATACCTCTAGTCATTATCCCCGACGTTCAATAGAAAGACAAGGAGGATCCTCTTTTTACAAACTGGCTACAAAAATGTGGCTTTTATTTCATAGGCATCTTCGCATGGAAATCAACCACTTAACATTCACGTAACAACTCAAAAAAGTGCATTTTCAATTCAGCAAATAAGATACGACAAAGAATCTAGAGCAACTCAGAAAAAGGCAGCAAGCAGCCTTACTGTCATATCACAAGACTAGACGCACAGACAGCAAAATCCATTGACATTCGATAAAGAAATATCCCTTACTCAACGCATGCTTAATGTAAATAAAACCCCAAGCATGAATTTCGCGGCACACATTTGCTCTCCACAACACTCAACTAGATCACAACCTTCAAAACAAAGCAAAGTTGCCGCCACCTCACAAGAAGTTTCAGAATGCTGGCCTGCTCGCTTTTCCCCCATTTTTTGCTGCTCCTCCACTTAGAACTCATTGCTACAATCTTTCAATATTACAACATCACTCTCCATCCTACGACGCACAAGGTCTAGCACTACACTACGACGCTGTCCTTTTTCTATTCAACACCCCAACAATCCAACAATCCAATACAGGTACTACGGCTCTGCAGCCAACACTACCTGTGTATTTATCAAATGCCTTCTCAACACAGTAGAACCCACATTGTCACACAGGTAATCGGTATTCCGGACCTGCACCCACCAACTTCACAACCTTTCAGCATCTGCAGAGCTCTCAAGTTTCCTGTGGCCATGTGTGAGAAGGTCATCCAGTCCTGTTTATGCTTTGAATTCTGGGACTTGTAGTTTTTTCTTTCCCATTGGTACTTTAGGAAAACTACGAGTCCCAGAACCCAAAGGAAATAAACCCAACTGGACTGCCTTCACACGCATGGGCACAGGAAACTTGAGCTCTGCATCTTCCTTTTCTGCTATCGCATTTTAAAGAGCCACAGCCAGAAAGGCCAACATTATTGGCACAAGTCTCCTATTCAAGAAAACTTACAATAAAAATACGTGGCCTATTAAATGATTCTCTCAAACTATATGAGCAGGAGCTAAACCTTGCTGATGGGTGTTGGCTTCACCATGTAGGCAGGAGCTACCAGAAGATGCTACTTTAAACTTTTTGCCCAATGTGTATGAATGTATATTAGATGTTTTCTAATTATTCCTTATTAACATTCTCAAATACAGTTAATGTCGCCTATATGTGTTTCTAATGCACCAAATGGCATAGGGAGTCAAGATTCTCTAGTGGCAGCATTTGGTTTCTAGCTAACCAGGCTCTCCTAGGTTATACAATTGGCTCCCACCAATTTTGAACCCCGTACTAGCGCTGAGCTACCAAGTGTGCAATATTGTAATAGCTGCAGCATAACATGGGTGGTACAGTTGCTACACTTTGGCAACCAATACATGTAAATTAAACGTGTCAAAAAGGACAGACGTGCAAAGACACTTAAAAGTATAATTGCGGTTATGCAATTTAAAGATGATGCCAGTGGGCATTATGTAAACACAAGAGCTGGTATCCGATATGCAATGCGTCGATCCTCCGAAACCAGACAAGAACCAAGTAAATCTTTGCTTTTCTCCCCAACAGCAACATGCAATAGAACGTGTAAGTAAGGTTGAGCAATAGTGAATACAATAAATACATACAAGAAGGTGCATTTAAAAACATACGACAGAACTATGCCACAGATGAGAGAATCCCATATTTTTGGACTGACCTGGTCCCTTGAAGTTGCAAACAAACTCAGATTAATTAGTGTCGAGCATGGCCACAGAATATAACCCATCATATTTCTTATCACGGTCCAACGTTGAACAAAGGGGCATGCATACCATGTCGCATGTCTGCACCTATTTAATCCTACACTTTTGACGAGAGAAGATGAGCATAGAATACATACATTCAAAAAAGGTGTTACAAAAATGTGGTAAAACATGCTACAGAAAACGGGAGTGGCAATCAATGTTTGACAACTCCTTTGTAAGAGAGAAGCCAGCTTTCCAGCTGAAATGCAGAAGTAGGTGCAACACCCGTCGCTGTTAGCTTTCGTAGTGCAACCGACCAATATAGGTGTTCCATTTATATATAGTTTTTAAAATGAACAGTTACTTTGATGCACTAGTATAAAATTCATTAGACAAATGGATACCATTTAGGCACAACGAACCTTGCTTCAGGACTGTTACGAAGCCCCATAACAAATAAACCTAGTTCTAACATTCTTGTCCTCCATCTCAAAATAAAACTCCCACACTGACTCTCCAAACAGCCTTTCTGAAAAAGTAGACCCATTCAAATGGGTAGGCTAAAATCAGTTTCAGTTCATGGCATCTGGCACTTAATGCAACTTTTCACTATGTTATTGTTATTTTACCATAGGGCTCGCTTTCGTGCTCTATATCAACATGTCGCTAAAACCTACAGGACGTCCTGCCCATATGAGCCAACGAGGCATATAATCCAGTAGTAGCACTTGTCCAATATAAAAAAAAGGTCCCTGAATGTTGCTATCGTTGAGGGTCAATCAATGTACAGTTCAGTATTCCAGGAGATTGGCTTGCAATCAATGATATAATTAGGGTGAGCAGATTTTAAACCGGGACACGGCCGCGGCATAAAGATAGGACTTCAATTTGGAAGGAACTACCTTGAACACCCATCACTATAGAGATAAAGAAGGGGGTGGGGGAAAGGTGTTTGTGTCCAGTCACTCCCCTGAAAATAAACTCTAAAGATTTGGTTGCGACTGTAAGCATGCTGAAAATAAAAACCACTTTTTCTCCGCTTTCTAGTTTAAGTCTTGCTAATAAAGTCCTTTCATACGCAGTAGAGTCTTTATAGCAGGATCACTCAATGCACGTTACTGATAACCAAAAGGTTGCGAGTTCTAGGCAGTCTCTGAACATCTTCACTGTAAAATAGAAAAACTATTGGTTTATATTCTATAATTGGACTTGGTCAGTCACAACCTTCATTCTACCAATGGTCACCAGTCTCCGGCCTTTCCACAAAATCGGGACGGGTTCTTAAATTAAAAAAAGGGTTACAGGGGCCCTCATTTCTGGACAGTGCCGGCAAAACCGAGACGTCTGGTCCCCCTCCATATAATTCTCAGCTTGTGGACGAATTGTTCGAGAAACCTTTTCCAAGATTCCAATCCAACCTCCAGTCTTAACGCGAAGCGAGCATGCCAAAAAACATGGGCATGGTAGAAATTGAATATCTTGGTACATGTTCAAACAAACAAAAAAGCTCCGTTGTAAAAGTATAGCTACGCAAAAGGACGAAAACCTTTTCTGCAGTCGTGGGTGCTTCTGCCCCACCCACTGGGATCGTTCTGACATTCCTCCACGATCATTTCTAGACAACAGTTTGCATTTCGAGCGTCGAAACTTTTGCAGGGAGCCACACGATAAGCGTGGGAGAGACAGACGTGCTGCATTATGGGCTGGTCTCCATGTGCTCGCATCATAGTTTCCTTTTGATTTACTATACATGTCTAAAAACAAGAAACCCGAAGCAATAATAACCTACTTTGCATACTCAACACAAGATTGCTTTTATCAGGCGGCTGCATGTCATTGATTTGGACGGTATGTCCATGTTATTTTGAGACTCAGTACGTCATAATGTACGTTTGTACTACTGTTTCACCCCACCTCAGTGCGCTTGCTACATTGCATTTTGCCGAGGGAGTTGTAGATTTGGGTCCTCAAAACATTGCACTTGCTGATATATTGAAGTCCAACATCAGAATACATGTATGTCACTTTGTCAGCTTTCAACGTATTAGTTCAAATCGGCCTAGGTACAAACAGAATCTCATACACAGGC
Source organism: Ambystoma mexicanum (assembly GCF_040938575.1). Taxonomy (NCBI): domain Eukaryota; kingdom Metazoa; phylum Chordata; class Amphibia; order Caudata; family Ambystomatidae; genus Ambystoma; species Ambystoma mexicanum. Next base: position 386,735,239 of record NC_090925.1, read on the forward strand.
TCCACCACCAGAATGCAGACCAACAACTACCATGCACACGTTCCACTGATCACTCATAACCACTGCACCAAGCATTACAATGCAGCCACTCACCATGCAACCCGCAATGGCTGCACACATACCAAGTGCACCCAAGCACTATATACTACCCTACTCTCGCCACTGACCTGGATTACGACCCCATGGGCGTTCAACCCACAGCACTTTCAGATCATACTGATGGTATATAAGGCGCTACCCTAATGCATATCACACACACACACACACACACACACACACACACACACACTTAAGTAGTCATTTCGCATTAGATACACTGAACCAAAGGGGGGACCACTGGGTAATCATGACAACCAAGGAAAATGATGTTAAATCCCCTTCAGTGACGGTTCTTCTATAAAAAACGAACTCAAGCATTTAAGATATTTTAATGCAGCGCAGCCCTCTGTTACCGAATTGACTCGTAAGAAAAATATCCAGTGGAATGCATTATCGAGAGCTGTGAGAACAACACTTTGCCCAAATTTGTCACCAGCTCTGGCATGCATTACAATAAACAGATTAATAATCATGAAGGAAGCCATGGCTTTTTAAATGCACCTGCAGCTTGATCATAAATATTCCCAACAGACCGCTCTGAAACAGTGAACATTTGTCCAACAAAAGAAACTTGGAGAAGTGATTTAGTTCAAAAACAAGTTTTTTTTTTAAAGAAAGGAGCGTACAATTGTAACGTGGCAATCATAAAACGGCAACAATCGAGGTTAGTTTTCGAAATCAGAGGGGATGAGACTACACATTATGAATGGGACATGGTGGCTGGGTAAAGACAAGGTTTTCAGATTCAGGTGCATACGTGTTAGTTAACAGCTTACATTGATCGTCAGTGCCAGAAAAAAAGGTAACTGCAGTGAAAAGAGCAGGCCTAGAAATTAGTGGAAAGAAAAGCAGTGCACCGGATTTACGTAATCTGAGGTCACCATTCTTAACCATACAATCTGCTAAAGATATTTTGACATTCCTGGTAAAATTGAAAAAACAATTTAAAAATCGTCTCTTCATGCAGCACAGATCAGCCACCTTCCATAGCTGGGCTTTCTACATAATGGTGCTACGACCACGCCAAGAAGTGTTTTTACAAAAAACCCTAGTAAATACGAATTAGGCATCATTTGATGGAACAATTGTTCAATGGCCATCATAATTACTTCAATTGTAATCCGAGGTTAGCCTTATCTGGTGTCAAGACCACAGAAACACCAAATTAGAGAGGAGCATAATGTCTGTAGTAGAAGAGCCAGATTTTTGCTGCTTAAACTCCCAATGAAACTCTGTAGGTGGCCTAGAGGGGCTGTAGTCTAAACTGCCCCAAATAGAAACCAGTCTTTCTGCTGCATGCGGAAACTAGACTAGCAAACCATCCAGAAAATCAGGATGCTAGAAAGCTCTGCATGCTCTTCTGGGCCGAAATGGACAACATTTCACCCAATCCGAGCAGACTGAATATTCCACCAAACACCCCCCGCCAGCCCCACCCCAAAATATTGGAAACCCACCCCTCGGTTGTCAGATGAATGGTTTTCTCATTCAGAAGTAGGCATTTCTGTCAAATATTTTGTAATGAGAAAGCAGATTTCCCTGCCCCTTCTGCCATATTTTCCACAGTACTGAACAGATCTTCAAAAACTTCCTCCAGCTACACTGAATTCCCTTTCAATACAAAACTCTTGAATTCTGTCAAATGTTTATCGATTTGTAGACATAAGTGAAGAAATTAGTGTCTTAGAAATTAGATAGGGTAGAAGGGATTTCTTAAGTGGAGAACGTGTGTTTTTTTATGTAGCTAGAATTTTAACATTTCAAACAAAAATCTAGGGCAGAATTGGCACTTTATCCGGATAAAAGGTCTCTGTGGGCCAAAGTAGGTCCAGACACCTTTATCTGGATAAAGTACCAATTCTGCCCTCGATTTTTGTAGGTATAAATCTCGCCTTGCACAACTGTTTTATTCTGTGAACCTTCCAACCAAAACCAAGCATGTGGCAGCTCTGTTCCTCCACAGAAATGCAGGAATCTAAACTTTTGTTAATATACGATCCATTATGCCTTAAATGTCTTGCAGATGTGTCCTAATGCGACGTTATATCCTTTATACACGTTCTCACACAGAGTGAATGTCAAATAGGTGCGTTTGGATCACACCAATGTTTTGGGGAAAAGAAACTGGGCACTGTAGAACCATATTTGTGTAAGGCTCCTAATCCTCAGATACTTAATGCCATTTTAAGGTTATGCTTGAACTTATGGCCTACTCGTGATCTTATGGCTCAGCGACAATTGATTGGTCAGGATGAAAATCACTGTAGATTCTGTGTTAATGTTTTAAACAAAGAAACTCTTGAACATCTGGTTACAGACTGTATAGCGCTTTCTGATGTGAGAAATAAATATTTTGCTAAACATATGGTCAAAATTGCAAGTATACCACCAGAACATAGATGGGCCACGATAGTAGCAACTAATATGACTATACACATAGCAACAATGCCTTGCATTTATCTGATGAGACCTACACTTTAGATTTGGGAATACTGTTGAGCAATGTATGCCTGTATTTTGTCGTATTTGCTACATCATCATAAGACATAAGATCATAAGTGTTTCTCTGCATTTGTGTTCCTTGTTTCTTTCTAATTATGTTTTATATAAATTGTAAAGTTGAGAATCAGCCAAATCAATTAAAAAAAAAAAAGGTGCGTTTGCATCACACCAATTGGCTGGGAAGTCCAAGGTAGTTTCTGTAAGTAGTGTTAGACGAAGGGGGCACTCCAAGGCTACAAGCAGAGCCTAAACGCTCCCTGCTCCGGCCAGACTCAAACCCAGGAGATGTCTGTAAACCTCCCATCCCCCACATCACACAACATCAACATATTTTGTTGACTTTCCCATAACGTGCTTCGGTAATTGAAATGCCACCTCGCCTATGTCTCTCAGGCCTCCACTTCATGATCTTTGGAATATTTATTCTACGCTATATTATGAGGACACGTTTTTTGACGAGCAACAGTAGTCATCAGCCTGCCCACTGTATCAACCAAAACTCACCACCCGCCCACTACGTTACAACCCTGAAACTTTACCCAAAACGGTTAATTACTCTCAACCTTACCCAATACAATTTATTCAGCAAACAATCTTTCCCTATGCCACCATGTTCAACTTTACCCACTCCAACATACTCTCTCACCTTTAGCAAAGGGCTGAACTCTCGTCAAAACAGCAATGGCAAGTCAGCAACACACCATTTCTTTTTGGTCCACTGCAATCATGTCAACATCTATTTCAAAAAAGGTATCAGGTGCTCCTCTCCAGAAAGAACATGGCATGATAACCTGTTCTGAGATGAGAGTTTGCTTTTTGCTCACTGTACCTTTCACAGATAGGAAATATCCATTTTCACATCAGTCTATGTCCAGCTCCACCTCACTGATGAGGCCCAACAAGGCTGAAATACGTGTATGGGGTTGCTGTTGGTACTGTTGTTCAAAGAGTAATTGCCATAGCATTTCGGTGCTGGGCTGCCCATGTGGGCGGGACAAAGACTGATATGCAAATGGATATTTCCCAACTGTGAAAGGTACAGTGAGCAAAAAGCGTGCGGTGCAAACTCTCTCTCAGAACAGGTTATCATGCCATGTTCTTTCTGGAGCGGAGCGCCTGCTCCCTTTTTTGAACCATGTCAACATCTATACCACACCTTTGAACCTTCAAACGGTAGATCTCTCCTCAGTACCCAGGCACCAATTTATGTTCATGATTAAGTATTTGTCTCTGTATTTGTCTCTGTATTTGGGGCATCCATATGCTTTATTTCTTAGCAGCCTTCTGTGTCAGGTTTCCTCTCTGTAACCATTGTTTATCATTCGATTTACCATTCTTCTCCACAAGCCATGCCTCATGTCTCCTCTAAAAGACTCCCCCACCACCACGCCTCGCTATAGATTACCTACCTTTGCTTAGACTACCAATGCTCTTACGCTTCGTGCGTGATGTGCCTTTTCTCAGAGTCCCCACAGATTGTCTGTTCAAAGACCCCCACACATCTAATCTCAAACCCTCCCGTGAGTAGCCTTGTTAGGGAAACCATGCAACAAGACCCTCACTGAATAACTTCTCGTCCCACCGCGACCCTTCATCCTAACCCATCAGCATCAGCTAATGCTAGCGAATCAATATAAACCCCCCAGTTAAGATTTTTAAGATTAGTATTTTACAAGCAAGTCAAAATATATTACTGTAAAACGTGAATGTTTTTGTGATAATGTTTCCTTTGCAATAAGTCACAATAAAAGATACAGGTTTACTTCTTCCTATCAGTCAGTAATAATCGTAGTCGTTTACCGTGCTACTACATGTATTACTGGTCCAAACATATCCATGGAGCTGTGTGTGTGAAATAATGGGTACGTGGTCCTACAGGTTTTGTTTCCCATTTTTCCCAAAAATTAGAGCCGTCACCCTTACTCACCAGTTGGTCAAGTTACTCATTCAGTAGCCGCAGGCAATATACAACCCATCAACCAAGGTCTCCTCTATCCTAGCAGAGTAGAAACATGAACGACAGCCATCGTAAACATTTGCGATATGCAGTGTGCACCCCTGATGCAGCTTTCCAAAACCAAGTTAACGTGGCTTCTGTTACTCTAATCCCCCAGCATCCATTTAGAACAGAAATAATCGGCATCAAGCAGGGGTGGTAGTGAGCGGGAATTACCTGGAACTGAGTTACACTAGATTTTTCAATCTTACCAGTTCCATTAATTTTTATCATTCCGGAACAGTTATTTTTTAAGTTAAAGCATACTTCTTCATTTTACCACCATATAACACATTTAAACTGAAATTGGTATGGCCGTACATTCACAAACCAGGATGACCTCCGAGCTTTGATGGACTCTAGCTGACTTCATCTTAGTAAGAGGACCATGGAGGAGGTTGTGCCAATACTAAGAATCCCTCTTCACAACTCACCTCCTCCTGATTTTTCCAAAACGCATCAAGTTGTTATGGGGGTTAAATGCTTACACTCAATAGTTGATAAACGTAAGGGCCATTTGCAAGGGATGCAATTTTAATATCAGGAGGCCTCCTGGGAACGGTCCCTTTATGCAACTGAACAAGTGTGCAGTGTAGTGGCCTTAAGTACTAATCACTCGGACAATTGCAATTCAATCCTTGGAGATACTTCAATGAAATCGGATTGGTTTCTTGGCGTAAGAAGATGAGCTTAAGGAGATCAATTATGTCCAAATTGCTCTCAGGACCCTGCTGTGGCTTCCAGTAAAGCAGAGAATGCAGCTTAAATAAATTAGATATATCATTGAAATATCTTCATTAAAAAGGGACGTTATGGTTAAGTTGCACTAACAAAAACCCACGGAATTCACTGAAAATAAAAACGTGGTTAAAGAAACGTTATGGTTACAAGTAAAACCCAAAAATGCTTGAAATTCGCCAGTTATGATATGCTAAGCAACCATAACTTGCGCCACCTCAGTGCACTGCTAAAACCAACACCCAGGACATCAACAAAGTCATTCATGGCATCACATATCTGGCCCACTTTTTTCACTGACCCATCTACGCTCTGTGGTTTTGTTCAATGATAGAGAATTTTAAAAATCAAAAATGTGTTACATATGTAGACATCAACCTTGTTGTATATTGTTAAGTCACTTTCCTTACCATTTGGCCTCAGTTCATGGTGCACATACATGGGAAAATAGCCAAGCCTCAAAAACTCAATTCATTTGTGTACTTCATTAAAGTCTAATAGAACTAGTTTTTTGGTGGGGTTGTTTCTTTCCTCCTTACTGAAGTTCCCCTGTATTTGCCTCAGATATGTGTGCATATGTATTGTTTATAGTAACAAGTATGTATTAGTCTTGAATTATTAGCTATTAGCAATTAGCTAATTATTCAATGTTCATCATTACTGAAAGGTCTCATAAAAGGTACCATTCATTACTTTACTATCCAAAATGACCAGATGAAAAATATTGCACTTCTATAGTTCATGCTGCAGCCATTGCCGATGTGTATGTATAATTAGTTTCCTGTATTAACAGCAACACTCCAGTATCATGTTTTGTTCAGAGGAATACATTCTTTAATACATGAATTAGTTCATGATAAGTATCCCGATCACACCTGACATCTTGTTACTAACCTAAGTACAACCCCTTTTAGAAACATTATCAAAATAAATGTTATATGTGATGCCATCAGTGATGTCATCAATGACATTTGCTTAGCTTACCATAACTGCTGAATGCCAAGGGTTTTCCAGTTTTACTTGTAACCATAACATTTCGTCAACACGTTTTTTTTTAGTGAATTTCATGGTTTTTTTGCAACTTAACCAGAACGTCCCTTTTTGTTATTTCTGTGAATTTCATAGGTTTTTATGAGTGAAAATGTTTCATGATGTTACATCACTGTATAGAAGTTCTTAATAATTCTGCTTTTAACATATGAAAAAACTGTAAACCTCCTTTAACAAACATTTTTTGCAATACATGCTGATGTGTGTCGTTATCAGCAGCGCATGCAAGTCATGGTTGAATTGTTTTGGGCACGAGGCTCGACCATGATCCTAGCCCACCAAACCACCCCCGTTATCCACTGCACCTACCCTGCATCCTAGTTCAGTGTTCACTATACCCTCATAATGTGACCAATGGCCAGGGCTCATGGCTTACAGCCATGGCCAGTTTCCACAATCCATGAGGCATGGGCTTCGGCCATGCCGCATTCCCCAATAGGCAAATCAGAGTAGACATTTGTCCTTGCCGAGGGCCAGGCCCACTGCACAGGCAGCAAAGCTATATCACTATTTTTTGTACTTACTGTTTGACACTTTCAAAAAAGTAAAACAGGACAGATTTGCAAATGCATGCTTTCTGATCCTTGCAGACGCTCCTTTTGCAAGTTTGCTGCAATCCTGTCCAGCACTTTGGGCTGTAGGCACGAGCAGAATTTTTTTTTTCCCCATTCAAACCTATACCCATTTCGAAACACTTTACCACACAGCCGGTCCCAGGTGGCCATGCCCACTTTAACCCCATTGCCGGTCTCTTGTGGTCATGGCCCATGGCCACAGGCTATACCTCAGTCACCAAAGGTATATCTTTTTTATACCTACATGATGACATTTCAAAAAATAAAACGCAGACACATTTGCAAAAGCATGCTTCCAGGTCCTTGCCAATGCTCCTTGTACAAGTGTGCTGCAAATCCGTCCATATTTTATTTTTTGAAAGTGTCAAAATGTATGTACATGAAATAGTTGTAACGTAGCCTCGCCTTCACAAAATCCATTCAGACTTTGCACATACATTCAAGGTTCGGTCTATACTTTTGCTGAAAACGTGTGTGAACATTCGTCAAATGGCAACAGTTATAAGCCATCTAAAAATGTTGAGACCCCCTCTAATGTTGACCCCTCGTGACAAAATCCCACCAAACTTTGCAAATACATTCAATTCTGGGTATAAAATCTTTTTGCAAACTTTTGTGCAGATTTGTCAAATGGCACCAAATTTATAAGCTCTACCTTTGCTCCCTCTTGGCAAAACAGCACCAAACGTTCGCAAAACTATTCTGTGTTAGGTCTAGAAAGATATTGCAACATTTCATGCAGTTTCATTGAATGGTACCAAAGTTGTAAACCATCCAAAAACTGCTTTTCACCAACCCTGTAATGGAAAAATATGTATGGATGTCCCCAAACACTCTAGACGTTTTGGAACATTACAAGGCTGCCCCGAACTTCTGGACTGTTTGCGAACTTTGAGGGTGGAAAACCACTTGTTTTTTGGTATTTTATGGCCATATCCCATCCTCATCACCCCTCACCTCCCCATAGATTGTTCCATTAGTGTGACAAATACAATGTTGTGTTTTATATTATTTTTACCGCTAAATTCACGTACAACAGGCGCTATCTGCGTATCCAACATGGCGGTCGTTTCCAAAAAATATGACACCTCACTTTTCACAATCCAATCATCAGGCATGTCAGATGTCTGCGGACAGCATGCCTCCCTCTGGACATATCAGAGGCCCGCCTGTGGACCGAACAGGGGTGAGAGTCCGCTGACCGAACCCAGAGATCACTATTTTTTTAACCTACTTTTTGGGTTTAAAAAAAATAAAAATAAAAAAAAAAAAAAATTGAAATTAAAAAAATTAAAAAATAAATCAAAAAAACACTGAACGGCTATACATCAAATTTACTAAAAGCACACTAGCGGGACCAAGCTGCCTCTCCTGGGGCAAATTTGGTGACAATCCGCCCAGTGGTTTGGGCTGTAAGCGTGAGCAAAACTATTTTTCATCTATGGGAAAACCACACAGATTGGGACCCCCTATAACTTTGCCCCCCCTGCACAAAACCTCACCAAACTTCGCAGAATGAATCTGATGGGGCCATATACTTTTTTGCAATGTTTCATGAGGATTCGTCCGGGAGGTTGGGGGAGGTTGTTATAAGCCACCCAGAAAGTGCTCTTCCCATGCGTTGAGCAACTTAACCATAACTACAGTGTTGCTGCCGCACGCCCTGTAAGGACAACAAACACCATAAAGTATATATCACAGGATGGAACCCTTGGTCTATAGGATCACATACTCTTCATCTCTACGACTGTTAGACCAGAAGAGAACAGTTCCAGTCTTAGTACCCATGCTTTTAATACATCAGCATAAAAGTGCATGTTCTTCTTGTTTCAGGTCTCTGTTGAAGCAGCATCTATTCAGGTAAAAGGAACTGGTTTTGCAAAGACAATATATAAAATGTTCTAACTAGCTCAACCACAAAGATAAAAAATGAAATACAATACAGGAGGAAACGCTTTAGCCTGTTCCACCCACTTGGCCCGAACCTACCCTAGCCTTAACCCCTTGACATGTGTTGCATCATGCTCTTCCCACCTACCATATTCAGTCACAGTTCCAATGCTTTAATTTTTTTTTAAATCTACTACTTACACCAAGACCAAATGCATATTCAACCGTGCTACAGGAAGTATTAAACTCCTCCATACCTCTTAAAGCAACACACAGATTTGTGGACCAGAACCTCTGGCCGAGTAGTAGGCAACTTGTACGTTATGGAACCACCATATCCACTCAGGATGATAGTGTGACCTCTCCCCCCACGCCCCAACATTACCTACAAAGTGGATCATACTAGGCCGAAATAAGACTTGTATGCCTCTTTCCCGAAACCCGCTATGCAAGAAAGCACGATACCAAAAACACACCAAGAAGGACCTTTTGTCATCTGCCCGTCAACCAGCATGTGGTAGCCCGCATGATGTCTCCCCCTAAGTCCACACTAAGAGTAGGAAGTCAACTCCTTTCTACTAATTCACAGCAGCCTGTGTGGACTTAGCCAAAGCACCTGCTTAATCAGAAACAGGCAAGGTGTGCCATCTGGCCTTTTCTTAACTAGAAGCAGTGAGAGCCCCAACGATTATTGTCCAGGTTGAGTCAGGCAGCATCTTGTACATTCCTCCTTTTATCAGCAACACCAGACTATTTATGCCATTGTGAAGGGAGCCGGAGAAGGCTACACGCCATCTAATGAACAGGATGCACCACATGCTACACACCTCTTACTAAGCCGATGCAGGAAATGTATGCAAACCTCATTACAAGAGACAATTGAATTGTGCTTTGTGCTGCCCTAACTTAGTAAACAGTGTGTGCCATCCCTTAACAACCACGAGTAGGCATGATTATTCATAGGGTATGTCCGCCCTTTACATGGAACCTTCAACAGAAGCAGCCCGAGTGTGTTTGCCAACGCACCTCATCTTCCTTTCCTGGTGGTTTGGTGTGGATGTATGTTCTTAACCAACAGGAGATGGATGCTCTGCTTAACCTAGGAGCAACATTAATTGTGCCCCTCTCGACACCCCCAAGGCAAGAGCTACAGGCAGTGTACCCATTTTACCAAGCATTAACAATTAGTGTTTGCCCTGCCCTAACCAACAGCAGAAGGTTGGTTGCGCTATTTGCCATGCATCTGGCTGTGCATCTCAATCAGTAGCAGAAGTATGGACTACCATTTATAGTGGTAGCTAGAGACATGTGCCCCTTTAAGCTTTAGCAGACATAAAAGTGCCTTCTTTCAAAGTAGACAGATTCAACCAGTAAAAGGTACCCAGGAGAAGCAGGCAATCCTACCCAACATTAGGTAATATGTGGACCTTTTACCAAGTGCTAGTAGGTGGTGTGCTGTCTTTCTGCTCAGTGGCAGACTGCATACACCCCCCTGTACTGAGCATGAACAGGCAAGGGGTGCCCCCTTACTAAATAATAGGATGCGACACTGGTTCTCACCATATCCGTGTTATGCAGCATACAACTGTGTACACGTAAGCCCCTTATTGGCCACCAGCTACACATAGTGGAAGCTCTCCTCCTGACCAACAGGCTACAAAAAGGTGTGGTACAGCCATACCTGGATACGTTGGCAGAGATGGGCTTATAACTCTAAAGCCCTCCCTCACCCAAATAGCCAGAATCAGCTGGAAAATGTGCCATTACCCTTTCGTGCAGAGCAGTAGACATGGCACGGCCCTTCTGCAACCAGCAGCTGGCAGAAGGTCACCAAAAGCAAGTCCTATCCAATCCCAATCTTAGACATGGTGTGCATACACGTTAATGCTGCATATTAATCCCCAAACCCATACTCCAAACTAAGTAGCAGTGGGCATAGGCCTGTGGAAGCCTCAGTGGGTGCCTTTCCAACTAACAGTCTGCGACAGCCTCATTTGTCTGCAGAGGTCCACATGTGATCTAACTGCCCACCTTGGTAGTGTAAGGCCACATGCTCAACTTCACCCTCTAGCAGGTAAGGAGGGCGCCCTTGAATCTTTAATCCTGTTAATGAACCATTCATTCAGCATCAACAGGCACTTGGTCCCCCTTGTTGAGTAGCAAGTGATGTCCCCTCAATACTCAGCAGCAGTATGTGTTGTATGCCAACCATTTATAGAACAGTCAGACGTACAGCGCCACCCTTACATGTATGCAGGCATTTGTGTCCACAATTCCTTGGCAGCAAGCACCCACTGTGCCAAGAATTACCAGGTGGTGTAAGACAACCCACCTCTTCAAGGAGTCGCTCCTCCTCAACACATAGGCCATCATGTCACCCCTGTGCCACCTGACTTGCTAGACGCTGTCCTCTCCACCACCCGGTACAGCTGTACACCTCCTCTGTGTCCCTCTGTATCCTACGCCCCTGCAGTATATCTGTTCTGTTACCCCTGAAAAGCACTTGTTATGCATCTGTACTGTTGTATACCTCTGTAAAGCGCTCTGTTGCTTCTCCAAGCTGGGTCCGTGCTCAATAAATACAATAATAATAACCCCATATTCAGGTTCTTTATGTCCTGCATATCCAGCAGTAAATACTCCAATACACACAGTAGCGATAGGTTTTCTTAAATAGCAGCAGAAGTCTTCTCACCGCCTTTTCCCCACATAAAATAGTGCTCCTCATTAAGCAACATCAGAAGGAAGTGTGCACTCATAAGTGCTTAGCAGCAAGCGGTGTATAGTGCTTATTTAAACGCTGGAGGGGACCCTTCCAGCGTTTAAATAATCGAGCCCACACCTTCCTAGCAGCATGTGGTTTGAGACTCTCAGGTGCTTTCAGCCCAAAGGCTGCCCCCAGCAGACTGTTTATTGGTCCCCATCAAGCTTAGCCAATAGCAAGTACTGTGTACCCTCTACCACGAAGCAGGCAAGTGTTATGTTCCCCAAACTCTTTCGCATAAGGTGTGTACCTACACCCACCAGTAGGCATACCCCTTCACTGAGGCGCGGTAGAGGTGAGCAGCAAATGTTGCCCCTTTGCCAGCAGCAACAAATGGAGTGTTACTCCCATCTCTCGGCCCAGCTCCGTTGCCCCCGGGTAGTGTTCACTCCCTTACGAATAATAAGGCGGTATGTGGACCCTTCAATGCAATGTACGCCCTGGTCTTCTTCCGCCCACCTTACCCGACGGCGTGTGACGCCCTCCTTTGACGTCCCAAGGCAATCTCTTCATGAAGTAGCATATGTGTACCCCTTACGAATGGGGAGCGGGTTTGGTGGTTGTGGTACTGAAAAGCTAACTGTGCCCCCTCGGTTGGCATCAGATCCCCTACCCCCACCCCACCTTCTTAATTCCCGACAGCAAGAAGTATGCCCGTCCCCATGCGATGGTATAACCTCTGAGAGTAGTGCAAGCCCCTGACGAGGGACGACCCCCCCACCGCCACTTTGGCCAATAACAACCAGATGCTATGCATGCCCCCCCACAAGCTGTGTGCCCTCCATGCCTAAAAGCAAGCGGTGCGTGCCGGCTTCCAGATGTTGACACCCCCTCCCAAGCAGGAAGCGGTGCGTGTAGCCCCCTCCGCACAGTGAACCCTCCTGACCCAGCAGCAGGCTGTCCTTACCACCCGCACACCGCATTATCTACCCCCCCGTGAGTGTTACCCCCCCCCCCCCTTCCTTACCGAGCAGCAGCAGGCGGTGCGTGGCCCGGTAGACCTGCTTGTCCTTCTGTAGCTGCTTCTCGATCTTCTTGTTGGCCTCGCGCTGGGCCTTCTCCTCGTTGCGCTGATCCTCGGTCTTGCTGTTGCCCAGGCACCCCATGCTGCCCGGGGGGGAGAGAGGGCCGCGGGGGCCGGAGCGAGGCGGGGGGGGGGGAAGTGGGCCGGAGCAGAGGCCGGGGCGGCGGCAGCGGCCTCTTCCTGTCAACGGCGCCTCGCACAGGCCCGCGGCTCCCTCCTCCTCACCAACTCCCTCTTTTTCGTGTTTTTTTTTTCACGACGTCCTCCTTCTGTGCCCAAAGCTATATACAAACATGAACCATTTTAGGGGAAATAAACATTTAAAAAAAACCTCCTTCAACCCCCAATTCAGCTGCTGTTCTTCCTGCCTCGGGCCCACAAATAACAGGGCGCCGGCCGCCGGAGGCCCCCCCAAATACTCAAGAGTCCGTGGAGAACTCCCTCACGTACAGGCCTTCTCGGCCTCGCCGCCCTTCTTTTGGGGGATGATCCTCGCCCCGGTCTACGTTCAGATGACACCGATTTCCGCCCTGCAAATGTTGCAGTTTTCTCCTTGGGGAAGGTCCCCCTCCCTACCGGGGTGCAAGGGGAGGGGGTCCGGGCGCCGAGGGAGCTCCAGCCTCACGGTGCCTTCCCCTGAGTGAAACCCCCCTTAAAAAAACAGCCCTTTCCCTGGAACGTGCACCCCCAAATAACCCGATCTAACGCAGAAAGCGCTCGGCTCCAGCCTGTGGGCCTCGGGGTTTTTTCAGACAAGAAAAAAATACGATCCAAGTTTCTAGAGCATTTTCTCGTCAGAGTCTGGGCCCAGGTTTGGTGATATTCTGAAATATTCGGTCGCCCTCCTGCACGTCCTTCGGCCTCCCGTTTCCTCTTCCTCTGGGTGCTCTCCTCCCGTCCAGTCCCCCGTTCTCCGGATTTCAGGCTGCCTTTTCCCTGCTTTTCCAGCCCCTTTCCTCCCCTCCTTGGGGGGCTGCTACGGGTTTTTTCTGTCACTCTCCTCGGTACACGACTCGGGCGTCTGGTGCTCCTCTTCGGCCGTGTCCGGCTCCTCCTGCTCTCCCGGAGCCGGGTTTATTGGGGCTTTATTCCTGCTATTCTCGGGCGCATTTTCTCAGTTTTTTTTCCTTCATGTATTGAAGTGAAGCGGAGACAGCGAGAGAAACGGGGTGGGGCGAGCGGGCCTCGCTGAACCATGGGAACTAAAACATGCACATGATACAGCGTCACCGCCGCGGGAGGGGACGGGGGGGATCGGGAAATACAGGGCAAATACCGGGGGCAAATAACGGCAGTCGGGCAAAAGGCGAAAGGGACCATGTAGGAGCAGACAAACTAAAGCATGGCCAAATTACTGCGTCATGGAATAAGGACGGTGCAACGGACAGAGGGAATCAGGGTAAATACCGCAGAAATCCATGGTTAATATCAGAGGGAATCATAGGGAGATGCCTGAAGTGGCCCTTATAAAGACTTAAGAACCAAAACATGCATATGGTACAGCGTCATTGCCAAGTAAAAGGCTGGAGTTTGGAAACGGAGAAAATACAGGGCAAATAATGGTAGAAAAGACCGGACGTGTGCTCCATGGTCCTGCAGAACTAACATATTCACGTGGTAACCACAGAGAGGGTAGCTAAATTAAAAATATCTGAAGTACAGCCTACGTACCCTTGTAAATCAAAGGGGAACGAGAAGGCCCCAATATGTGAATGATATCGTGGGAACAAAAACAGACACTTCTGTGAGAGTTGCTGCCTTGTGGTCTATCTAGGGACATGAACCAAAAAGTATAGTGCCTCTATACCATGTGAGGCGTGAGCAAAGAGCTCACTTAGTGCGAACCGTGGGAAATAAAAAAATCCGATTACACCCTCCAAGGAAGAGGATAGCCAGGAATTGGGATACTTTAGTGCAAATTCCAAGGAGTGGGGCCACCTCATACAATGTCAGTGGCGAAGAAAAGCCAAATAATGTGTGTGTTAAGAAAAGTAAAAAGGGCTGGTGAAGATATCTTATCAGCGTTACAGGGCGAGCAGCACCTGCCCCACACTGAACTATGGGAGCTAAAGTACACCATACAGCATCATCTAAAGAGTCTGCAATGGGAGATTAGGAAAATACAGGTTAAACCACAGAGGAGGGGCCCAGTAGGCGATCCGGCTTCCATACTAAACACCCCACAAGACTGCACGCATTCATGTCTTCAATTTTCTCTCTGATGCTCACCACTCCATACTCTGTTCTATGCTCATCCTTTTGGGCGCCTCTGCCACTTTTGACACACACCACCACGCCCATTTCCTCTTCACGCTCCAGTACTTTGTCTTTCACAACTCTACTCTTTTCTTGTATTGCCTGCTACCTGGAGAGTCTATCTTTTAAAATCTCCTGGAATTCGCAAACCTCTGATAAATCGACTCTCTTGTTTCACATCCTACCTGAAAATGTGATCCTTTAAAACCTCCAGGAATTCGAAAAACTCTGAACCCACCCCTCTCAATGTCGGAGTCCCCCAAGGATCAGTTCTTAGATTGCTGCTTCTTTGTATATCTCTGCTGTAGGACAGCGTATCTCGTCCTTTGTCTTTCCCTATCAGCTCTTTGCTGGTAGCACTCAAAACGTTTTCTCCTTTAACTACTTAACCCAAACTATCTCCTTCACCCAAACCATCTCCGAAAGGAATACCAATGGTCTCACTGCAATTAGTCACTGGATGGCGCTCAGCTGCCTCATGCTGAACTCTTCAAAAATGGAAGTCATCTTTCTCCTGGCTTCCAGTGTTATCCCTCTCCCCTCTCCAATGTCCTTTCCCCTTGACCATTTTGCTCCTTTTCTTGCAACCATGGGAACCTCTTAGATAGAGACCTCCAACTGCAATAATTCATCACTACCACTGCCTCTGCTGTTCGTGTTTACCTCCCAAACATTGTTTCGCTAACCAGTCTATGAAAACCTCACCCTCATGCTCACAAATGTACAATACGTCTACTCCTTTCCCTTCCTCCTTCTCGCTACTCTTCCCTCTAGACAAAGTCCTCAACTTTGCTACACAAACTCTCTACAACCTAACCAGATCCTGCCACACTTCTACTTACTGACAATTGTGCTGGTTGACTCTGCACAAACACTCCCATTTCAAGTTTGTTTTCTCCTAGTCTACAAAACTATCAATGGTCTTGCTCCTTAGTACTTGTCTGATTATATCTCTGTTTTCTCACAATCTTGTTCTCTCTGCTCCTCCTCTGCACTCAACCTCCCTGTCCCATGCCCCTCCAGTGCCTCCTCTTGTTTCAGCTCTTTCTCCATACTCGCCCGTGACACTGGAGCCCATTGTCCATCTCAATAAAAGCCAACCTAACTGTGGATCTCTTCAAAGTTCAGCTTAAACTTCACTTACTTGCTGAAGGGGGATCCCCCCCAGCCTTTGCCTCTTTCCTCCCCACCTGACCCCACCACTCCCTCCAGGAGTGGTCTGCCCTCCAGTGATGCTTAATAATATAATTTTGTACATTTATATCATACTCCTCTTTAATTTGTAGCACTTATCCCCTTAGGGTAATGTTACCGTTGTAACTCATCTGTTTCTTGTTTAAATCTGTGTTGGTTTTGTTATGTCCCTAGTATGTGTCCTACCCTTTTTTGCACCCTCAAAAACTGGCTCATCAGTTGTTCACAACTTTGTACTATTGTACAGGCACTCTTCGCGGAAAGCATCCACCATCTGTAAATGTATTTTTGTTAGGCGTGTCTTTTTGAAATTGACATCCCTGATCTTCAAATAAATACAGTAGGTACACAGTGGACCACGATAAATCATGCATATGGTACAGTTAGCTTAAAGGAGGGTTCAAGAGAGTAAGGGAGTACAGGTTTAGTACCATTATCAAATTCTGTGGAGGGGTATTGTGGACAAGGGTGCCAGGAACTTGCCCAACTTGTTTCTACCTTTTACTGAATCTGTGAAGAAAAGGACCCATTCCTGTTGCAACCATGTCTATCCTGATTATCCATAAAATAACACAAGGTATATGAGGAATCTTCAACACTAGGCAAAATAGCCCGATGACGAAAGATAAACACTGGGAAAATCAATAGTCTTATAAAAGTCCAAGACAAGCATTCGGGAAGCCTCAGTGAAAAAGATGACCCCCCACAGAAGGAAGAAGAGTTGTGATGCACCTTGAACATAGTAGTTAGGGAAAAGACAGCCTTTAGTACCCGCTTGGTTTGTACCAATTTACAGTTCTCGCATTTGGGCTGCATGGCGCTTCCAGCCACCGACCAAAAGCTAATGGGTAGGGTCGTAAGACCATACTCTTCATTTGGAGTAGCCTACTTAGATGATATAGTAATCCATAGTTCGAAGTGGCAGGAACAGCTACCCCACTTGTGTGAGATTACTAGGGCTTTGAAAAGGGCAGGATTCATGGCTAACCCAAAACATTTCACTTAGTTAAAAGTGCTGTGAAATATCTAGGGTACTTAGTGGGCAGTGGGTTGATGCGGCTCCAAGGTGAGAAAGTATGAGCAGTATCTCTGACCGCAATCCTTAAGACAAAGAGGAACTTATTGAGTGCTGGAGAGTCGGAAGGGACTCCAAGGAACAGCTTCATCGTCCTATTGTGGTGGATCAAAATTTGTGCCTAACCAAGAGATTGTGAAAACGCCATAAAGGAGCAACACATCTTATTAAAATCTGTGAAAGGCATTTGGGAACCAGCCAGGAGATGAAAGTCATTCTCCTAGCCCCACAAGAACTTTGTGATTATCTACTTTCTGTTGGGTTACAGAGAACCCAGAACTTTTGTGAAAACTTTACTTTGAAAAACCTGAGAGGTGTTTGGGCACTTTACATCCAGGAGAAGGTAGTCATTCTCCTGGAGTAAGAACAGTAGCTGGGCTGCATCATGTTTTGTTGTAGTGACAAGGATGGAGTAGGAGGCTATTTGACTCACATGGATTTTGTGATGAGCACCCGAGTGTCTTTAGTTTAGGTAGGGAATCCCCCTTAGAGTAGGGATAGATAGGTTTGGTTTTCATGTAATAAAAGTCTGTTGCAACCACTAATGCACCACTTGGTCAATCGCTTCATTCCTTGTCACCCCACTCTCCTCATTCACCCTTCCTCTATATTCGCCACCACTTTCCTCCTCCCAACTCCCACACCCAGCGTTCACTACAGGCTGCTTTTACTGCAGTATGTTCTCACCTCACAGCAACACATTCTCAACTGTACTCAGCACTTGGCCTTCAGAGTCTGAGCATGGGAATGGGTGCTGGACTTCAAAAGGTTTTACGCGGCTGCATTGAGGTGCAGCTCCATGCACCAAACCCATAAGAGGATTTTCTGCCATTTTGGATTCCATTTCAGTTCTCTATTTGCTGCAGCCAATCTCCACCTACGTGGCCATTGAATGAATGAGCTGAGGCTCTTTCTACCCTGCAAGTGAACCTCCCACCACAGGGAAGTACATGCTGGCTGCCCTAACCTTAGACAAACAGTGATGTATAGTTGTTTGAAGGCCAGGGGACCCAGAGTTTATGGTCTCCTTCACATGTCCCACTGTCTCAGGTGAATTGTCATGTAAACAGTGTTGTTGACACATTCAGCTAGGTACAAGAGTCTTGGCAACTTTGCTGCATTTTCCACATAGGCTTCTGTGTTTTCATAGACTGATGCAAGACAGTGGGGTTGTAGCAAGGTTTCTGTGGTATGTTAATGGGTGGTAGGAGTAAGGTGATGGGTCGGCACAATGGGGTCAGCATCAAAGGTCAGAGATGTACTGGAGAGCCGGGGGGACCCTCTCTTTATTCTTCTGGGCCCTACATCACACAGTAGATGGTGGCACCTAGTCCCTTATCTACTAACCCCATACAATGGACATTGTCATAGTATATAGGCCTCATGGGGAGTTAACATGAACAAAGATACTGTGTAGGTGAAATAAGGTTAAGTAAAGATGTGTCACCAAGGTCAGATTAAAGTAGGATGAAAAAAGCTAAAACAGGAATTAAAGGAAAAATACTTGTTACACAGTCAGAGGATAAGACAGCCGTGTAGCTAGCCTTATTACTGGCTATGTGGGGAGGGTAAATGCAACCGTCAAACTCCATAAAATATCAGCAGCAAGAAAAAATTGGACATATCTGTATATACAGCTTAAATAGGAATGGGCCAGGTACTGATCCATTGTGGATTCCCACAGGGAGCTGTGTGGGGCATGAGGCGCTAAGAGTTCCTAGAGATGTAGAAAGAACAGCCAGATAGGTTAGAGTCCATCCAGTTAACTGTGGGGTTCTTGAAGCCAAGGAAGGTTAGGGTATATTAGGTTGGAAGAGAGGTGAGAGTGGTTAAGGAGTTGGTACTTGGGTGTGAGCAGTTTCACTGGAGTATTTTCTCTGGAAGCCTGATTGGAAGAGATCACTGAGTGGGTGAAGAAGTGTGCAGCTGTGTGTTCCGTGTGTCTCCTGGGATTTCCTCTCATTTGGCAAGGAGCTGCAGAGTCTATCTCTTCTTTTGGCAGACACTGGTGGCTGCGTCAGCACAAGATATAAAAACTACCTGGTTGCGCAGAACATAGTAGTGTGCAGCTGTGTGTTGCATGTTCCTGTCTACCCCGGTGTCCAGTACTGGAAGAAGTAGCCAATTCAGACTTCATTCGGGTGAGATTGGCCATTATAACACACTACAACCCATTGATACTATATACTGCTAATTGCCCAACCTAGATCCCGAGGAGCGAGGCGCTGAGGCGCCGCAGACAATGTTATTCCGATTCTTTGGCCCCCATAGAGACCATTGTGGAACTCATTTGCTTAGGGTGTCTCAGAGTCTGCAGGGATATTATTCCTTTGATCTGAGAACCCGTGCACCGGCGCTTCGCTGGCGATAACTGGTGCCATCAGGTATTACCGGAATTTCTTTTAACTACTCAACCTATTTGAATAACTCTTGTGATCTCAGGTCCTTTTACCCGCCATCATGGCAAGAAAAGGGATGAGATGGCGACAGCCTCCGAAAGCAGCCTGTCACTCTCCCCATCCGTCCTGTCCTTGACAGAATGCTTAAAAGACCGAGTGTCCCTACCTAATGGAAACACGTGTTTTGAAGTAGGAGAAGTTGAGAGCATTGCTCTCCAAAGAGGTAAAAACCTAAATAAATGTAAAGTAATGTAAAAATGTAAATATTACTGTATGACTACAACCTGTGTAACAATTGTGATCTTTTTATGTAACCAAGCACACAGATGCCTTTGGGCTTGGCACGCTATACAAGCAACAAAAATAAAATAAATAAAAGAGGCGGTGCCATGCCGCAGTGTGAGCGAGGTTGCCTTGTCGGTCCCTCTGCCAGCGCCTAGTGTACAACTTAATGGGTCTTTGAAAGAACCCAGAAGTGGCGACTCTTCGATCCTTTTTTAGCAGAAAGAATCAAGAGGAAACAATCTACAAAAGTTGAACATTATTTAATTAATAATTATAAAAATGTTGAATAAATGAAGAATGAATCAAAGAACAACATTTTAATGTAGGAAAATCACAACCAATTATCTCTTACATCCACACTAGGCATAAAGCCTCAATCTGAACAAGCATAACTATGTCTACATTCATTCATCGCACTCACACACATAAAAATTATATTTTTTGAAAATGAAAATCTTTGCAATTAATAACTATTTTTCTTCTCTCCCTAGAGCAGATATTAATTAATTTTTATAATCCCATTTCCAGGCTTTTGGACAGATACATGCACCACAATGCTCCCAAGAACTGAAATTGCATCTCAGGCAACACAAAAAATGTCCAGCTTCAGGGGGACAGATACCCCCCCTCAGACTACTTCCATCCAACAAGTGATACTAAGTGATCAAATAGTCTGGGCTGTTAACCATTTGAGAGATTCGGACCCGGTGACATTGATTTTGAGGGATTTTGAGGGCGACTATGCCTATCTGGAAGAAGTCTTTACCCACCCTGACTCCCCAAAATATGCTACGTCTGTTGGTATACAAACACCTACAATGGCCCAACAGAAGGCTTTCTCTCGTCCGCTAGTTAAAATCCAGGCATCCAACACACTAGAACTCCAACATTCTGCTCTGGCTGCGCGACTTGCCCAAGACATAGCTGAATTGAACTCTACTATGGCTAGACAGAAGAAAATCTTTGACTAGGGTAACATAAATTGCTCAACTCCTCTGATTGTTGAAGATTCAGTTGGGAAATCATCTAATTCCAAATGTCCTATGATGGAACTAGAATCTTTTCCAATAAGAAATGTAGATGGGAAATCCGAGGAGGTTGTTGCCTCTCATACCTTAAAGTCGTCTTAAATCGACACAATTCCAAGAATGGTTGACCCACATCAACATCGGGATACGCCACAAATGTCTAAATCATCTTTGTCGTTATCATCGGCTGATTCCCGATTTGATTCTACTAGTCCAAGAATCGGCCCATCGAGGGATCCTCAATGGCCTCAAAGAAATGGATTATGCTTATCTTCAGAACATGATGACGGCCGCCTTGACAGTAGCGGTAAATCCATTCATAAAACAACATGAAAATATAAAGGATTCTGGGTTTGACGGCACGGTTACCGCCAGACCCGTAATGAGGCCCTAAGTCTCTTTTCTCAGGCACCTCGACAGCCGAGTCTCCTTTCACTTGGAAGTCTCTTGCCCTTGAGGGTCATAAAATAATAAACAAAAAAAGTTCCTTCTCTTTGCACTTTTAGATGATGGGTTTTCACCCCTGCATCTCCCCTCTTCCGGGGTCAGATCCACCAACAGTTTCTTGTGATATTAGGACCTTTCAGTGATTCAATCTCCTGCTTCCGACGGTCTAATAGGTTTACAAAACAAAAGAAAAGTTCCTTTCAGACTACACTTGAGGTGACGGTTCTTCACCTCTGGGTCTCCCTCTTCTGGGCTCAGACTCCTCTCGAATATCGGCCTCCCTCGGCCGGGTTCATTATGGCTTTCAAACAAAAAGTTCTCTTTGGCTTGTGCTTGAGGTGATGATTCTTTACCCCTGGGTCCCTCTTTTTTGGGCACAGACCCCTCTCGAATCTCAGCTTCCCTCTGCCGGTTCACAATGGCTTTGTTAACATTCATGAGTATCAATGTCTTTTCAAACGATTCACCGGGGACATCACTCTGCTAGGTTCACCTTTGTCAACACACTGTTCATTGGGACTTTAGACTTCTCCCCTCTTTATTGGTATGCCTCCGTCGGGTTTTGCCACTTCACATTTCCTTTTGCTTTCTCTTGATGCAGGATTCCCTTCCCTTACGTTCTCACTGGTTTGTCGGTCAAAGACTTTCAACTGTACAGGGATTTTGCTGGACCCCTGTATGACCACTTTGACCTTTTCCTCTTGTCTCCCTTAGGGCCTTCTGGTATCAGTAGTTTCCTTCAAACATGGGATTTAACCAGGGTCTCTCGAGTGAGCACCCACGTGGTGCCGGACCCCTATGCAGCTGGTCTTCCCTAAACAATTTACAGTTCTTTGAACTTTCCTTAATGGGCCACTTTGCAACTTTCATTCAACAAAATTCTATTTCTTTATCGGTTCCCCCCTTGACTCACCGGCTGTGATGAACCGCTTGGCTTTCTTCGTATCGGGAGTCAAGGCCGGTGCCACGGTAGCAGGCGTCTCCCTCTGTTCTGCTTATCAGCTTAGGCACACTCCGTGTACTGCTGACATCTGCTGCAACACACTTGGGCTATTGTTCAGGGTTTTACGATTCCTTCCATGCAGGTCTCGCAGGTTTGAAAAAGCAAGGTTGCTTCTCTCATCAGCCTTTCCTTTCTCGTCGCCTTTCTCCTCCTCTTGAACTGCGGTGCCTGGATAGGTGTCTCATCGTGCGATCTGCCTTGCTCGTATTGTGTTCTCATGCTCCACCTTTTATCCCTGTGGGAAAGGGACAGGGTCATCAGGTGTGTGTGTGATCCTGGGCAATTGCCTGACTTTGCCTGACCCTTTGGAGGCCCATTTTGGGGACAGCAATGGTTTCCTCCATATTACCCGCAACAACGTTAATCCCGAGGACGGAGACGCCCGGCCATATAACTACCTGTCACCAACAGATGCCAATTTTTAATTTAGCAAACGTAGAATTGACATCTGCTCAGTTTTCAGTATTGTCTAAAGGGCTTTCATTTGTACCAACCCAGCCTACGGACTGGTTTGAAACTGAACTAGAAATTTGTTGGTTTCTTAGAACTGTACGTCTTAGAGTTTTCTTTAATGATTTTCCAGACATGGAATCTGACATTGATACCAGCTTACGTGCTCCCTCTACTTTTAAACCACAAGATAATGAAATGCCTAAAGAAATTTTGACTTTTGAAAAATGTATTCTTCAAGATCTTGAAAAACTTAAAACCAAAGAGAAACCTCTCAAACATAATCTCTCTATGTCGGAACATCAAGCACTGATTGGAATTATCAAAAAATTCCTCCATCGTAATAAAACCTTCTGATAAGGGCAGGCGAATAGTTGTGATGTCAAAAGCACCGTATTTGAACATGATGAATGAACTATTACAAGATCAAATTAGTTACAAAAAACTTAGGAAAGATCCCACAAGCGATATCAGGTCTGAAATAGACAGCGCAGTACAGTACCCCCGGTGCCGTGAATGGATCACGGAAAAAGAATCCAAATTTCTCACTACCAATCAAGGCCGCACACCGACTATGTATGCACTCCCAAAGATACATAAAAATATGGAAAAACCACCTGGGAGACCAATAGTCTCAGGTTGCGGCTCTATACTTGAGCCTTTGTGCAAATTTATCGATATCTTCTTAAAACCCATCAGCATTCGTACTGAAACATACCTCAGGGTTACGACGCATATAATCACGATTTTTGAGAATCATGACTTTGACCAAATGACTCAAAGACTAGTTACAATGGACATTCAGTCCCTATATACTAGTATTCCCCAAGACCAAGCAATTGACTGCATGCAAGAATTTCTGAAGGAGCTTGACACACAGGAACGAGTCCCACATAATTTCATTTTGGAACTGATGACCATTGCATTGAACAAAAACTACTTTGAATTTAATGGTCAATTTTATCTACAAACAAAGGGCACAGCAATGGGGGCAGCATTTGCCCCCAGTCTGGCAATACTTTTCATGTGCAAATTTGAATCACAACACATCTCATCTATTGCCAATCCCTACCGAGATTGCATAATCAATTGGAAGAGGTATATAGATGATGTCATCTTCATCTGGCACGGGCCAGAGTCACTCTTTCTAAATTGGTTGAATAACATAGATACCAACATCAAGTGCACAATGGAATCCAGTACTAAACAAATTGCCTTTCTAGATCTTCTAATTAAAGACGAATCAGGCAAACTGAAATGCTCCCTATACCGTAAAACAAGTGCTCGAAACACTCTGTTGCACTACTCCAGCAATCATCCACATCACCTTCGTGACAACTTACCTTACGGAGAGTTTCTCCATATTCAAAGAAATTGTTCCAACCTGAAAGATTTTTATGAACAATCAGACAACTTGAGCTCCCGACTGATTGAAAGAGGATACCCCAAGCGCCTGGTTCATAAAGCCAAAAAGAGGGCACGCTTCACTGATAGGGACATTCTACTTTCCCCTGAAACAGTAGCTGACGCACCATCTGGCACTGGGGGAGCCAAAATAACGTGTGTAATAACCCATGGACCCCAAACCTTCTAAATCAAGAAAGTAATCTCCAAATACTGGCCAATTGTTAAACTAAGTTTGCCTGATGCACCACTGTCCAGGTTTGCTTTAAAAGGGGCCAAAAACATTTGTGACCAATTAGTACACTCGAACTTCAAACAAGACCCACCCAGAATGGGTCTCTGGGACCTAAGAACAACTGTGGGTCATTTTCCGTGTGGATCATGCTCGGTCTGTCAATTCACAAAAAAACTGAAAAACTTCAAGATTGGGGCAAAAAGTTTGACCCTTTCCGCCTTGACAAATTGTAAAACTAAACAGGTGGTGTACTGTATCGAGTGCCCATGCGGACTCTGATATGTTGGGCAGACCTCTCGCCCTATCCACATTAGGATCTCTGAACACCGCTCCAGGATCAGGTGCAGAACGGAATCTGCACCACTTGTAAATCATTACATTGAACTACACCACTCCACCAATGATATTTCTTGGTGGATCCTAGATGTGGTAAAGAACTCCACAAACGTGTCTTGCTGTTTGTTACAGAAGGAAGGAAGATGGATTTACCGTCTAGCTACCCATACTAATGGGTTAAATGAGGAATTCTTCCCTATATCCTAGGTAACCTTTACTACTCACAAATATTCCTTCCCCCCTTTTTTTGCTTTTGAGTCTCAGCATTTAGATCTCCTGGCGGTTGTGATCACCATCAAATGAAAATCTCTTTGATCTATGTCTACCTACATTTAGCTGTTGCTATGTTCTCAGCAGCTGGCTATGTCACAGTTTTTCTACACCATCGATACTTGCTGCCACTATGACTTGTGCCCCCTTTTAATCAAACAACCTCATGCAGGCTGTCGTGTCAGCTTGCTTGCCACTTGTTAACACATGCCTTCCTTTTTGCCTCTTGCCATATATAAAAAATACTTTTTTACAATATTTCCTTTCAAATTACAACCATTATGAGTGGCTCCTTTTAAATTACAACCATTATGAGTGGGCATCAGGCGGGCTTTTCAATATGAGATGTCCGCTTTTCTTAACAAGAAACAATTTATTTCTGTTCTCATTTCCATAACACACACACTCTTTTCCGTTCCATACCAATGTTATTGGGCATTCAATTCTGATATGTTCATTTTTCCTCTCTCCCCCACCCTCCTTTCGTTAACTTGAAATTCGTGTTACTCATTAACATACCCTGCCCAATATTTCATATGGAGCACCTTCGAGCTCCCATTTTTTCTGCCTGGACGCCTAATCCTTAAAAAAGCGAGGCTTTTAGTTTTCGACGCCATCATATTGCATGCCTCTCTTGCGTAAAAAGAAAAAAAGAAAAAAAGCCAGCTCCTCAGACACACACGCACGCGAGAGGCCTGGCACGCCCAGCCAATCACAGCACTAGTGTGAAGGGGCACGTCGGCTGTCAGCAAACCACAGCACGCGTATCATGCTGATCAATGGGAAGCGTATCTAAAATCTACAACCCTCCCTCTCTATCATCGAGGCTCCATTCTTCCAATACGCTGCACACGCGTAGGAGCTCCCCCGTGCAGCTGGACTGAGTCAGCTGTTGCTCAGCGGTTACATAAACCCATGGTAAGCAAGGTTCTTTAAGGAATTTCTTTTCCGTTTCTAGCCACAATTTCTCCCACTATATTTCTTCACTTATGCTGCCCGAAATCCTGCCTAATTCAAGGCGTTTAATGCAAGCCTTTGTTTTTCACTCTTTTCAGAGATGGTTTCCATTACCAATGTGAAAACATGAGGCTTGCTGCCCGCAATTTCAGGCACTGTTTAACAATTGATAGCAACCTCCCTACATTTCAGGTACGTGCCTCGAAATATATTGACTTTACAATGCATTTCCTCTTTACAAGTGTAGCATTCCGATTTGCCAGCCCATCTTTTTAAACACTTAAGAACCCTTTTCCAAATACAAACCTACCTTGACTTCAGTACTCCAATTAATTTATCTTTAGTCATTGTACCGTTTAGCGGCCAGCCAAATATGCATTCATTTATCCTACCCATAGGTTTGACTGAGTGGGTTTTAGAAGATGAAAACCAACAAGCTACGGATCCATTCTGCAGCACGCTGAGAAATGACACATGCATCGGCAACCTAATGGCCCTTTCCTTCAACGAAAAGCAACAAAAACTACCAGGTAGCTTTGGGCTCATTATTTTTTCATTTTTTCCAGCACGCAAGAGTAACTAAACAACACCCTCAAGGTGCATAGTACCTTCAGCATAATTATTTCTTTTAACACATGATGGAAGGGGCTTCAATTGCACTTAAATTACTTTTCACAGAAGCTGTTTCTTCACCGCACTTCCCTGTGATGATGCTGCTCTGATGAGGCTACCCCTGGCCCTACTGCCCAGACACCTTGCCCCGGTTGCCGGTAAGCATCACGTCTGGTCATTCTTAACTAGTTACAGTCTTAACCCGTTTTGTGGCTCTTCTCCTTTTTGGCTTTTATCTTACTCTGCAAGCAATCTTGGTAGAAATCATTAATAAAGATATATCATTTCTTTTAAACAGTTTTATTTTTCTCTTCGCATTATTTATTATGTTTTTTGTCTGCTTCCCCACAGGGTCCAGTTGTTGTGTTTTCTTTTTCGCCCTGAGGAAGGCAACTACACATATCTAGAATTGTTTGCCAGACAGGTGGCTTTTTAGCCGAAACGTGTAGAAGATGTCTTATTATTTTTGTTTGTCTTTTTTGGTCTTTTCCTTTCTTTAATTGAGTTATGACATGACACTCACACGTAGGCAGACCTGTCAATTAAAATAACAGGAAAACTTTGTCATCTGAAAAATTCATAAATTCATCAATTCAAGAATCAGAGTATTGATTGAATTTAAGTTAATACCTGGAGTTGACATTTATTTATTTACTGTTCATTTTTTCTGTCTACCACTTTATTGTGATGAACAAAGTGATTGTTCAAACTTATTTTTTTCTGATTTTCTGTTTTATTGTTTTACTTTAGATTTGTTTAACTATTCATAAAACTGTGTTTCCTCCACTTTTATGCTCTTTGAAACACAAGCAAAAAATTTCACTTTTTTTCTTACTAAGAGATTATCTTGACTGCTTTCAGATTTTGCTACAGCCATCAATTTGTTTTTTAGTGATATCAGCTTGATACACTTAATAACCAAATTACTACCAAAAGTACATTTTTATTATAGCAGTGTGGACTCTAGTGTTCTTTTGTCCACATGTCAGGTAAACAGCTTTGGTGTTTGTCCGTCGACTTTCGTGGTGTGCGAAAGTGTTGGTGTTGAAAACGGGGTGAGGGTAGAGTTTCTGAGCTTCCTATATAGCAGGATGTGGAAAAGGTAGAAGAAGATGGGGCATACCGCTTCTCACCCATCGGTGTCCCACTTCCACTCCCCGAGGACCCCCCATCCAAGTGATCCACCCTCACTAGTCCACGGCCAGGAACTAGATCCAATATCGATGGGCGTGTCCAGGGCAACTGGATGACAGATCCCCAGGCACTAGTCAGGGAGACACCTTCAGTTTTTTCATACTGCCTGGTAATAATCATTGCTAGGGCCACTATTCTATCTAGATTGGACTACGGAAACTCCCTACTCTTGGGAGCCAACAGCAAGTGCCTGAAAAGATGTCAAACCATCCAAAACAACGCCATCAGAACGATCACTGGAAAATCATGGAGAGAACACATCTCCGGAGAAAGGAAAGCCCTCCACTGGTTGGCTATGGAGGAGAGAATTTCTTTCAAGTCTCTCACCATAGTACATCGCTGCCTCTATGGCACAGCCCCGGCCTACCTCAAGAAACAGTTTAAATGGTACGAACCATCTAGGAGCCTTAGATCATCAAATACAGGCAAACTACAAACCATTACTACTAAAAAACAACATGGCCTTGGCAAGGCCTTCCCGACAATAGCCATCGGTAAATGGAACGACCTACCCACTTCACTAAAACTTGAGCCTAACTACCTTAACTTCAGGAAAAAACTGAAAACCCTACTTTTTAAGTAAATCCTGGAAACACATTGCATCACTTTGATTTAATTCAGGCCTCTCCCGCCTAGTCCCGTCTTCTTTCTTTTGTTGTCCTGTGTATATGTAAGCGCTCTGATGCCCGCGGGCTATAGCGCTATATAAACAAATAAATAAAAATAAAAATAAATAAATAAACTGAGGGCTGTCAAGGTCCAACTAAATCAAGGGGGTAACCATCTCAAAATATTGTCCAGTGACGTGCAACTAATTACCACTAAATATAAAACATCTCTAAATCTAGGGAATGAAGAAACAGATTAGACCAGATTCCTAATGAATTTCCAAATGAGGCCTAGAGCTGGTCTGATACAGGAATTTAAAAGGCTGCATTATTTTTATTTCAATGTGAGAAACTTGAAGAAAATATTGAGAGCTGATCTTCAAAACATACAACGGCGACTGCAGGATGGTGATAAACCTGCGCTTAGAAAGAAAAGGAAACAGCAGTACAGAAACTGGCTGCTGGCCCGAAAAGGGCACGCTATCATGCTGAAAAAATAATTAAAATGATTGCGAATAAGTATACACGAGACCCATGGGCGTTGCTTAATAACAATGTTACCTTTCAGTTGGCTACTTTAATCCCAGCAGTCACTGAAAAGGAGTGGAATGGTTATTTTACCAAACGATTTCCCCGCCCTTCCCAGAGAGGACAGGAACCCCAAGATAAGAGTTATGCTCCATGGACCATTCAATTCGACAGAGAAGATATCTTGAATTTAATTAAGAGGCTTAATTAAGCAGCTGGGCTTGATGGGTTGAACAATAATATTTTAAAACAAAACCTGGAAGACTGGGCAGACTTCTGCCATGTGCTCTTTAATCAAATCTTACGAGCAAGGGAAGTCCAGCAGTCTTGGATGACCGCCATAATTATACCAGTATTCAAGAAGGGCGAAAGGGAAAATCCCCAAAATTATGGAACAATCGCCCTCTTGGATAGGCTGGGGAAGATATTTACTTCCATCCTTTTGCATCATCTAATGGGATGGGCAAAGGATGCAGACCATATTGATAAAAGACAATCAGAGTTTGTAAAAGGCATTGGCACCAATCTAAACGTATTCTTATTGAACATTCTAAAGTTAAAGGCAATTAACGCAAAGCAGAACATCTACCTGCCTTTTGTTGATTTAGAGCAAGCTGTTGATAGCATCAATAGGGATAGGCTCTGGGAGAAACATACTAATTGGGTATGCCCCATAGGTCTCCTGGAAGCGATCAAGGCCTTATATTCCTCAACTACAATTCAGAACAGAATGACTGCGAAAGGTGACCTAACTAACCAAATATCCACCTTTAGGGGTGTGAAACAGGGCTGTCCCTTAGCACCGGCATCATTCATTCTGTATCTATCAGATATGGAACTAAATCAAAAGCCTATTCAGGCTTTACCTCCCAAAATATATGACCAAGTCATTCCGTGGATGTTATACACGTATGACTTGGTCATGATTGACCAAACACCAATAGAGCTACATAGGAGATGAACCCAGTTAAGAGTCTTACATCAAAGCTACTGACTTAAGGATAAACACCCAAAAATTCAAAATAATGATATTATCAGAGGCGCAAGGAAAAAAGAAGCCTACATTTACCTGGGGTTTGGGTGATGAATCACTGGAGATCGTTAATTCAATTGTCTACTTGTGTGTTTCAATTAACTGCAGTATCAATGAGAAAATATGGAGGGATGGGACTTGTTTGAAATGCATTTGATTGAGCACTCAAGCAAGAAATAATGTTATTTTTATTTGGAAAATTCACCCTGATCCCGGTTACTACCTTCTATAAACAGAAGGTTATTCCGATTTTCGTTGTCGGGATGGAAACCACTCTAAACCTCCCAATTGGTTTTTGGAATGTGATGGAAGGGTTCTTTTGGAAGAGGGTTCTCCGTCTGCCAAATTGTCTGCCAATATCCCTAATCGGATATGAATTAGGCCTCCATTCATTGCATTTGATGGTAAATTGGAGATCACCCTCCCTTTACCACATAGCTGCTCTGAGAATGAAATTCTCCTCCCCTTTGAAATTCAGAAAAATAGGGGAAATCAAGCAAAGGACTGGTTGTTGGATGCTTGGAAGGGCACGTGTGGTATATAGCTAAATGATCTTGGCTTATCGCTAGAAGATCTCCTGTTGAACCCTGGAAAGGACAAGACAAAATTAAAAAGGCAAGATTGGATAGATACATAATCTAAGAGGTTATTTTACAAACTGCTGTTGGATCTGCTACATGAACGGAGATGAATGAACCATCTACCGGCATATTTATCAATATTCCCTAGCCCAAAATATGGGGATCTATTTATGAGATTGAGATTAAACATTCTACCTACTAAGGAGGTTCTGACGTTGAGGAGGCAAAATCCAGATAGGAACCCCTCATATATTTTTTAAGAGTAGGAATATGATTGAATTGATGAAACATCTGATACCAGAATGTAAGGGGTTGGACAGAACAAGGTGGAAAAACATGAGTGAAATTGCTACTCGTTATAAATCAATGGGCTTCATTACAAGTTCAATGGAAAATTTCCAGTTTTACCACAATGATGGTCCCAGTGGTTCCGCCAACGCGCCCCGCCGGAAACTAGATAGTATTACGCCTTGTCGGTTGCATGCATCCCGTATAATCGGAACCGGTGGCACCACCATCATGGTAACACCGGCGGAGACGGGTGCACCACAACCAAGGTGGGTGGTGCATCCGCTTCCGCTGTGTGCATGCCGGACGCAGCAGCACCACGGAAACGGAGCTGGAAACACAAGAACCGGAAATAACATGATCACCGGAACCGGAAAGAGACTGGTGGTCATTCCAAAAATCACAATCCACTGCAATCTGCCTGTTCTGGAAGCCATCCACCCCTTCTGAGAGCCTGAACCAATCAAGGAACATGACAGCAAGGATCCCGCAAACTCGCCAGCGCAAGCCACGCTTTGGTGAGGCTGAGCTCAACATGCTTGTTGACACAATTGTGGAAAATGTGGGCGACCTATTTTCTGCCAAACAGCCCCGCAGCATGTAGCTCCGGAGGAAGGGAATCTGGGATGACGTTGCCCAGAAGGTGACTGCTGTGGGGGTGACACTACGCAGTGTAAAGGACTGTGACAAGTGCTGGGACGTCCTGAACCTGAGGGTGCGCAACCTCCTTGCTGCACAACGCAGGCACTGCACGGGTAAAGGTGGCGGACCATCCTCCCCCATCAAGCTGCTGCCCTGGGAGGAGAGGTGCAGCAGTGTGCTGCATATGGAGGGGATTGAGGGAGTCGGTGCAGCTGAGCTGGCATGGAAGCAAGGGCACCGCTAGCAAAGGTGCTACTGCTTCAATGTCACGATCAATGGGGAGCACCCAAATACGCCACCTGAACACCTGCTTTGCCGGGACTTGCAATGACCCTGCTTCACCGGGGAGTCAGGCAGCGTATCGACCCTGCCGCATGCACCAGCAGAATACGACCAACCACACAATGAGGTCCAGTGTCACCTGCACACTGCATCACACCCACCCCGTGCAGGGACACCCATACCCACCTGCTTGGATACCATGAGTACGGCTTTGATCATGCACCCAGGCCCCCCCCCCCACAATACCAGCACCGGAGAACCCTGATAAATACCTTACAGGCAGGCTGTACTGCCAAGTGAAAAAACATAATCCCTGACGCAGACACCGGGCACCATTGCACTGAGTACTGCATGTGTACCTGCCGTGCCGCCTCTGCCACCACAGCACAACACTGGTAGCCCTCACCCGCATGCACACATCCCTTACATGACCCTGCCAGCCCTACCACAAACCCCCCACACACATACTGGGCATGCAACCGGGTCACACATTGACACCAGACATGCTCCCCCTGAACACTCCCCCTCGCCACATACCAACGACCTGCACACAGGCAGACAGGCAGGCCACTACCCACAGCCAAATGTGGGTGTACATGGCAGCAGTCCCACCACAGCTGTGCTGCATGTGCCACCTGCACAGTGCCTGCAGCTGTGGCCACAGAACACATGCATGAGTGCGGCATACCATGCAGCACTGCATGTCCCCACAACGTAATGCTGAATGATCATCATGTTGCATGTAACTGGCCAATTGGTAGCCAGGCTGGTCACTGACATCATGCCTTTCACTGACACACAAGCACATCATCTGAAATAGACGGCGGCCAACCAGATACATCGAGGGGCACCAGACTTGCAAGGCAGACGTCACACCGCCCGTCAACTTCCTGTGACAGTTCATCTGGCACTGTACACGTCACAACTGCCACCATGCACCAGGCAGCCCTTGTGGAGGACACCCCAACTGCTACTGTGCAACAGGCAACCCATGTGGAGTATACGCCAGCTGCGACTGTGCAACAGGCAGCCCCTGTGGAGGAGACCCCAGCTGCCACTGCCCCTGTGGAGGACACCCCAGCTGCCATGGACCACCTGGCAGTAGCCGCTTTGGCACAAGCACAAACAAGGGGAACGGCATGGGGACGGGTACCACCCCCACCCCAACAGCGCGACTACCATGGCACTGACACCAGTGATGGGGATGCAGCTGGAGACGTTGGACTTGACACAGGGGCTGACACCAATCACACCCCGGATGCTCAACACACCCAGCGCTCACCCTACCCCTCTGTCAGGGACATGTTTGTCTCACACGCATGGAGGAGCGTCAGGACACTCTCACTGCCCTGGTGCAGCAGCACCTGGAGGAATCCAGCCTCATGAGGAAAAGCAACCAGGCCATTGGACATCGATGTGCCCGTGCAGTTGGCCAGTCAACTGCGACCACTGTACATTTGGCCAGGAGGGTCTGTGAGGGGAACAGTGTCCAGTCCACAATAGCTCAGACAATGGCACTGGCCCTCCAGGCATGCATGGGTCGACACGCCAGCGACCACTCACCATTGGCCTCCACCACCTACACGCCTGCGAGCTCCCAACCAGCAAGTAGGGCGTAACCATGGACATGACAAGGATCACACATGGCCAGTAAATACTTGCACCACGTGTCACTAGTTGTGGAGGGGGAGGGGAGAAGGAAAGTTGGGGAGGGCAGAGGGATAGTTGGGGAGGGAGAGGTGGGACGGAAAGTTGGTGAGGGGGAGGGAGAGTTGGCGAGGGTGTTAATGGGCCACCTGCAGTTACAATACTTCATGTACAATATCCTGCATACAAATCATGACTGGGCATTCCGTTTTTGTGTGTGTATAAAGTGTTTAATTTCATGTGCTCAAAAGTACGTGCCACCAGTTGTGCACCATGTGGTTGTGATAAGTGTTCAGAAGAAGTTGTGTATTAGTGCATCACGTGCATGTTGTCCATCCATGGCCTCCAGGCGGGGTCGCAATGGCATCCCGTCATTGTCGTCATCACCATTCTCCTCCTCAGCAGGGTCCATGTCCAGGGGCAGTGCAATGTTGTGTCAAATACACATATTGTGCAACTTTGCACAGGCCAGGACGATCTTGCCCACCTTTATGGGGCTATACATAAGGGCACCACCGGATCTGCTGAGGCAGCGGAACCTTACCTTGAGCAATCCAAAAGTCTGTTCTACAGTGCCCCGTGTATGTATATGTGCATGGTTGTAGGTCTCTTCCTTCATGTCCCGTGGCCGTCTGACGGGTGTCATCAGCCATGGCGTGAGGGAGTATCCGGCATCACCTGCATGGGAGTGATGGGAGTGACAGAAGGGGGATGGAATCATTGTGGTGCCAATTTCAAGTCAGTGAAGTGTGCATCTACCCATATCCCACATTTACTTAGCACAAGACGTAGCAAATGGCACAGATGACCCTAGTGACTGGTGCAATGTCACACGTAATGCCATAACCTCATTCAAATGGTTGGTCAGTCATTTGATCTGAGACTGTTCTGCATGCTCACTGTCTGCAGTCATACATTGAAATGGCCTTGAATGCTGCTACATGTACTTTTGTTGGTATGGAAACAAGTGTGCGTGGTTGTCTACCAGGAGCCTCGTATCTGGTACGGTGCTACTAATCTGCCTGCCACAGCCGCAGTGCCCAAGGGTCCTGACACTGCTGTGTGCTGCTTCCCCGGTAGGCAGTGTGCTCACGGCAACACCAGCAACGTTTACAACATTGCCAATCCTCCCGTGTCCAAATATCCCCATTGCGTACTATGGCACTCCATGGTAAGGGGGACCTGCATTTTACCGGCACCTGGCTTCCTGGGCCACACCGACCTGTAATGGCTCTGTGGCACCAGTAAGCCTTGTACATGTAAGGTATCTGGAGCTGGCAGAACCCCGACAGGGGCACGGTCTGGCTTCCCCCCCGGCCTCCTGATGTGGCCCATGTGCAGGTTCCCTTTGGTGTCTCTCACACATTGGTGCCCAGTTCCACTGCATTGTTCATTCATGTTGTGTTTATTGCTTGCTTCACTGTGCCATTGTACATCTTCTGAGTGCTCATATGTCAATTTGCATGTCTGCGATTACAGGTACAATCTGTTGCATGATGGCACACTAATGTGCATCAATTTGGGATATGGGTACATGTGTGCAGTGATACCTTTATCATTCATCACACATGATGCATCATGGTTGTGGTTGTCATTCATTGTCAGAATTGGCTACTGTTTGAGGTGGGTGTATGCACTGTAATGTACAATTAGTGCTTCCTGTAGAGTTGTGCAGGGGATGGTGGGTTGTCGATTGGGTGGTTTGGAGTCACTTTTCCCTCACTGATTCTCACACGTCTTGCCATGTTGGCATATGCCTCCATGCCCTCCTTCTATGCCCATTGCATCAGCCCATGCTGTGTCCGTTGATATGTCGTACATTGCTCATCACTGCCATTCATTGTTGTGTGCCACATACAGGTTCACATACATGTCACATGCATATGGGTATGTGCTCCTGTGACGGGCATGTGTACTGGCTACATGCTGTAGGGTTCACTGCTGGTGGTGTGTAGGATTGCATTCAATTGACCTTTCTGTAAGGCAGGCAGTGGGGGGTGTGCACAGTCCTATTGCCAGGATTTTTGTAAATGGTGTGATGCATTCTGGTACATGTGGTACTTTTGAGTTGCCTCTATGACTTCAAAATAATTGGGATTGGGTGTGATCTGTATGTCCATTTGGTACATGCGTTACATGACTTTGAAATCAGGGATGCTATTTGTGTGTGTTAGGTTGCATTTGGTACATGCTCTGCTGACTGCATCTACCCACCCCCACTACACAGAGGTCATGCATTGGTAATTCTACTCACACAACAGCCAGGTGCACTCTGGTGAATGCCTATTAACCCCCCCCCCGACTACACAGAGGTCATGCATTGGTCATTCTACTCACCCAACAGCGAGGTGCACTCTGGTGAGTGCCTACTAACCCCCCCACTACACAGAGGTCATGCATTGGTCATTCTCTCATTTAACAGCCAGGTGTGCTCTTCACTGTGCCGTGCCATGTACCCTGGCAGCATGGAGTTCCTCAGTACCATTGAGTCGTGGGTGGATCCCAGAAGCCGGGCGCAACAATGGGTAATGAGGTGTTCAGCATCACAGACCATCTGCACATTGAGGGAGTGGAATTGGTTCCGGTTTCGATACACTGCCTCAATGGCATGTCTGCCAGGGCATGGAAGGCCACTTTGGTGGCCTTCACCTGGGCAGTGGTTCGGGGTAGGACGATGTGGTTTGCCACATGGCGCAACAGTGCATCCAGGACCTGGAACAGGACCCTTGAGAACAGGGTTGTGACAGCCCGTTTAGCTCACCCACACTGTGTTGGTATGTTGCTGGTTGCCAGGAAGTGCAGTACTGACACTACCTTCAGCAAGGGTGGGATTGCAGTCCATATATTTATCAGGCTGGTGATGTCATCTTGTATCAGGGTGACTATTGATGTAATGGTCTCCCTGTCAAGCTGGTACAGGGTGTGTATTTGACTTGGGGTCAGGTTCCAGGGTGTGGCCCTGATGCAGGGTATTTATTGGTGGCTGCCTGCGGGGTGCTACCTGCTGGCCATTGATGTTCTGCATGGCCAACTGGTTCCTCATTCGCCTCTTGCTCCTCAGCCACCTCTTTTGCCTCTCTGTTGCTTCATCCTCAATCCCTCCTTGCAGGTTCCCCAGCCCAATTGCTGCTACAGCAACTGCCAGCATGGTTGTGTTGGGAGGGGGGTTTGGTGTGGGTGTGGTCCTTTTGTACATTCCCAGTGGTCAATGGTGTGCAGCTTGGCTGATTATGGACACATGATATAGACGTCGCGCGGATTAATGAAGTCTACATCATCATTCAGGCATGGATGGCCTAACATGGCTTATGCCTGAATGATGACAAGACGGAATTACTCCTAGTCGGATCATCCAACAATATCCTTAAACTAAGTCCTCACTATACAAACATAGTCATCGATGGGAATAGCATACCTATTGCCAAACATGTAAAAACTCTAGTTTTCTACTTTGACACCCAGTCTAACCTAACTAAGCATATCAACATGACTTCATCGGCCACAGCCTACACTGGCAAGTTAATCAGAGCCTGTAGACCGCTACTATCATCCGCTAGCTGCCTCAACCTGGCGAGAGCGCTCATACAATCCAAATTGGATTATTGCAACAGTCTTTATCTAGGAGCGAACAAAACCATTTTAAACAAAGTACAGATTATGCAAAATAACGCGCTCAGAGCCGCGCTGAATATCCCCAAAAGAGAGCATATATCAGATACAAGAAAGCACCACAGGTGGCTCTCTATACAGGACAAAATTGCCCTGAAAACTATTTGCCTCACTCATAAAGCGCTTAACCACCAAGCCCCCCCCCTACCTCACTGACAAGTTCACTTGGAAGGTATCCAATAGAACCACCAGATCTCCCAACACACCATGCCTGGCGGTGCCCAGATATAATCTAAAAAGAGCAGGAGGTTCCAGCTTCCCAGTAATAGCCGGCCAGCTTTGGAACTCTCTCCCACAGAATATCCAAACCATTCAGACCTTCATCAATTTTAGAAGTCAGGCTATCACCTGGATAGTAAATAATACACAAAATAACAGTTCCTGATACCACTAAATAGTAGATGATCGGCTCACATGACTGCTTTGACCCAATGTATAATATGTATTATGTTCACCTTATATATACTCACCATTGTAACTTTACTTGTATGTTCAAACTGCATTAATGTGTCGACCTACTCCAGCACCGGCTGTACAAACACGCTGACAGACTGGACACAGTCGAGCAGAGAGTGTCTGACCTCGACGACGGTGCAGCGGCCCTAACATCCAGAGTGGCCTCCCTAGAAGTGCAAATGAAAGCAGTAAGCGCTAAAAACGAAGACTTGGAGGGCCGCTCGCGGCGCAACAACATCGGGATCGTGGGAGCCAGAGAACAACAACTTACTGTGAAAATGGAAGACTACGTTGAGAAGTTATGCATGGACCTTCTCGGTACAGAAATCCTGTCCAAACTGTTCGTCGTGGAAAGAGCTCATCGAGTCCCCAACACCAGACCGATCCCCGGGGCTAATCCCCGCCCAATCATAGCGAGATTGCTTAACTATAAGGACCGAGATGCCATTCTACGGGCGGCTAGAGAAAAAGGGGATCTCCAGTACGACGGCGACAAGATCCAGTTTTTCCCGGACTTCTCCCAAGCGGTCCAAGTGCAGAGAAGATCGTTTATGGCAGTGAAGTGCAGACTGCAAGAGAACCAGATACAATATTCCATGCTCTTCCCAGCCAAACTCCGTATTCAACATGAGGGCAGGACCCAGTTCTTCAACACACCAGAAGAGACAAGCGACTATCTGGACCGCTCTGGCTGTAGACCCGCTACTGCCAACGGAAGACCACAAAGGGGCGACAGACCAAGAAGAAACCCGCCGTAAAATTTGCCTATAGGACACCCAAAACGGCTGCACAAGACTTCAAGGTTGACTAGAAGCGACCACCACAGTTCAACAGCACATCCGAAGAAGGGAGCCAGCCCCCTCTTGGAGGGCCACCTGCGCCCCGAGCACAGCAATGCTGGTTGTACTGTTAAAATGCGTTTGTTTTTCACGGGCTTGTTGGGGGTTGCCCGTGCAGGGGAGGGAAGTTAGTTTAGCAAAACCGCCACAACCCGCATACCCCAGTTCCACGACAGTCACACGAAGAACTATGCATCTAACGATTGCCACGTCCTCCCTGCTCCTCTATGGAAAGCGACTCCAGCCAATCCCGCGAGCCTCATCTCGACATGATGATCTGGACCCCTCCAGATGGCAGTGGCAACGTTGACAATCGCCACCTGGAACATCCGTGGTGGCAATCAGCCTACGAAAATGAGGAGAATTCTTCAATATCTTCGGAGACACAAAATCAACATAGCGATACTCCAGGAGACTCATCTGCTGCCCGCGTCAGAACAACATTGGGCCAGATCGTGGGGATGTCATCGGTACTTCTCATCTTACTCCTCATTCGCCAGGGGTGTCGCGATCCCGATCGACAGAAGAACTAATTTCAGCTTTATCGAATTAAAGAAAGACACTGAGGGGAGGGCCCTAATGGTGAAGGGGATAATCGCAGGAAAAGAGGTGGTGGTGGTGAACTCATACGCACCGAACACAGATGGACCTGATAATTTCAACTGGTTAATGTCCCACTTGGACGCGTCCAACGCGACGACTGTGGTGTGGGGTGCAGACCTTAATACCACACTTGATCCCAGGCTCGACAGGTCCCATAACACATCGGGAGCCCCATCCAAGGCCAGCACTCAGGTTCGAGAGATTTGTCAGGCCTTCAATCTAGCTGATATGTGGAGAAGACACAACCGAGACAGCAGGGACTACACCTTCCGATCAGCGGTACACAACACCAGTTCCAGAATCGATTATATCCTGGCATCCTCCCGTAGCCCTTTCAGATGGGGAGCGTGCCACATCCTGCCAAGGTCCTACTCCGACCATTCGATGGTTGTACTGGAGGCCACCCTGGCGGGCGTAACAGTGCCTGGCCTCAACTGGAGATTCAAGCCCGGTTCACTCACGGACGCCGTATTTGCTACAGAACTACGTAACGAGATAGTCTCTTTCCTGGAGATCAACCAAGACTCTGTCGACTCCGCATGCACCATCTGGGAAACACTCAAGTGTTACATACGAGGAATTTGTCTGACTAAAGAAAATGGCTTGTTGAAATTGATCCGAGGCGAATTATCCAACAAAGAGCGTCGTTTGAAAGAACTAGAACGAAACCTCTCTAATGCTCCAGACCCACGCACCCAAGCCGAGCTCAAAAAAGAACTCTTGGGGTTCAGGGAGACAGCGGACCGCGAACTAAAGCTCCTGGGCCGCAGGCAACAGATCAGGCAATACGGAGAGGGGCAAAAACCAGGTGCACTGCTGGCCAGGCTACTAACCATAGACAAAGTCCCACCCCGCATTGAATGTATCGCAGATGCGCAAGGCCAGAGGGTTTACACAGAGGAGGAGATCTCCAGTGTTTTCCGAGACTTCTATCAAAACCTGTACAGTTCAAAAGGAGCATCAGATCCCGTAGCGATACAAGAGTACCTTAATGACACGGAACTGTACTGGGTGAGCCAGGACCTGCGCGAACCCTTGAACGCGCCCATATCACTCGAAGAAATTCAGACAGCAATCAAATCCCTGCCTAACACCAAGGCCCCCGGTCCCGATGGACTCAATGGCGAGTTTTACAAAGCACACGTGGAGGTGGTGGCTCCCCTTCTTCTACAAGTCTACGAGGAGGCGGTGGAGCGAGGGACGCTCCCTCCCACGATGCGTGAGGCTAACGTAATGATGTTGCACAAAGCTGGAAAGCCTACGGAGAACTGCGCTTCGTACAGGCCGATCTCATTGATCAACTTAGACAACAAAATCCTAGCTAAAATCCTGGCAACCAGATTGCTCCCCTTGATGCCGGCATTGGTGCTGGGTGACCAGGCCGGGTTCATCCCGGGGCGGAGTACAACATACGGCATCAGGAGACTGTTTGGCGTCATTGAGGCCCTGGACCCGACGCAGCAGGCAATAGCGGTATTATTGGATGCCGAGAAGGCGTTTGACTCAGTCGAGTGGCCCTTCATGTTCGCAACACTAAGGCAGATGGGTTTGGGTAACTTCTTCCTGAAGCTAGTAGCTCTGTTATACAACAAACCACGTTCATACATCACACTAGGGAACACCAAATCCACAGGGATCACACTGGAACGCGGAACGAGACAGGGTTGCCCACTCTCGGCCCTTATCTTTGCCCTGGTGATGGAACCCCTGGCGTCAAGGCTGCGAGCCGAGCAGCTGGGTCGAGGGATAAAGCTGGGTCCGCACAGGCTAATTGTCTCCCTATACGCTGACGACGTCATGTTGTTCATCAGCGATCCCCAAACCAATCTTAACCCCGTAATGCGAGAGGTGATAAAATTCGGGTTAATGTCAGGCCTCAAAACCAATCATTCCAAATCGATAGTGTTCCCCCTGACTCCTTGCACTTCGGAGTTTGCAGATGACCACGGGTTCAAGTGGGAAAACTCGAAGGTGCGCTATTTGGGGATTAAGATGTCACGAAGCCACCACGATATATTTAGAGACAATTATGTAGTTACATTGCAGTTATTACAAGAACGTATTCAAAGATGGAAATCTCTACCACTAACGCTGTGGGGCAGAACCTCACTGACAAAATGGTTATTCTCCCCAAACTTCTATACCTTTTCACAAATATCCCGCTACTTCTCCCCAAATCCTTTTTATCAAAAATCAAGAGCGCGATCCTTGAATTATTATGGGCGGGGAAACCAGCGCGGGTGGCATACAACACACTTACTCTACCAATATCAAAAGGGGGCCTGGCTCTCCCCGATATAGAAAAATACTACTGGGCGGCACAGGCCCAATTCCTAAGCCATTGGTACTCACCCCACTACATCAGACCACATGTGCAAGTGGAAAGAGCCCTGGCTTCCCCCGACCTGCTAGCTGCAGTCATAATAAGCCACATTCCCGTGCCGCATAAAACACTGAATACAGTCCTATCCACATATGCGATATGGAAGAAGATTGCTGGCGAATACGGAGTGGCTATACGATTTTCCCCCCTACTGCCGATAAAATTCATCCCCGGCATCTCCCTCACGAATGAAAGAGTATTCCTGCTATGGATAGATAAAATAGTGATTAAATCGTTGGGAGACCTCTTCCCAGAGGGCACCTTTCTGACCCCCCAAATGGCAAAAGACCGAGGAGGGAACACATCCCTAGATGTCTTCCTTTATTTCAGACTTCGCCACACCCTCCAGGGGCTATTCCCCACATTCCCTAAACAACCCCCCACCTGGGATCTGTTACACAACACCATTTTAGCGCAAGGTGAGGGCAGACTGGTGTCAACTCTGTACAAAACCTTGGTGGGAGACACTCGGAAACTCCAACCCAAAGTGCAACGGAGGTGGGAATCAGCGTTACAAGAACCGATTAGTGAGGAAGACTGGGCCTACATTCTTCGTCAGACTCAGAAGGTAGCGTTAAATTCCCGACTCAAGCTAATACACTTTAACTTTGTGCACCAAACATACTACACTCCAGTCAGGAAACATAGACACCACCCTGAAGCGTCAGCCCAGTGCGAGAGATGCACATTTGCCAATGCTGATTTTCTTCATCTGGCGTGGGGTTGTCCTGGTATCCAGCGCTTCTGGACCTCCGTTACACAAATAACATCCGACATTATAGGTGAGAAGGTGACCCCCCTACTGCTGAGTCCGCTTCTCGGCCTCACTAAATATCTACAGCCAGCGTCACGCAAGTTAGCAGCGCTCCTTATGGCGCTGGCACGTAGGAGAATTGCTATGTCGTGGGGTCGTGGCCCACTCCCCAAGATAGCGGACTGGGAAAAGGATATAACATATTGCCAAGATATGGATACCGAATTTATCCGAACCCTGCCCTTACATGCGCGCCCTCCCGACATCTGGGGGCCATACATCACTTACCTGTTGAACAATGCTGAAGCTTCAGATTCGGACAATCCAAGCCCCCAGAGCGAGAGACCATAGGACGGAGGTACACAGGGACAACGTGGAAGACTTTGTATTTGACTTGGACAATGGTTAGCGGCATTCAAAGTCATGGTGGGCATGGGGCTGCGGGGTGGAGGGGGGGGGGGGACTGTTGTTGGGGTTTGCATTAGCCAGCTCCCAGTTGGAGCACTGCTTATTTGATACAGCAAAAAGTTAAAAAATAAAGTTTAAAAAAAAAAAAAAAAAAACTGTGGCATATATCTGCTAAAAAGAAATTAAATAAAGCAGAGGCTAACAGAAAAAAAAAAAAAACTGCATTAATGTACACAATTGTCTATTCTATGCCTCTGTAACTATTACTATCACCAGCGCCCAATTACCTCCGGGTCAGGTGCGCGATATAAATAAATAAACAAACAAACAAACAAACACCTGGGGCCTGTTTCTGCTCACCTCGCACAGTTTAACGCCTGGTCCATGTTGACGGTATTACATGTGCAGTATTCACGATGCTACTGCCATTTTTATGGCAGTGTTTCCGTGTAGGCGGTACTCGGAATGTGCCCATGCTAACGCTGTGCCAGTGATTCAGGCAGGTCCGGTGGTTAATTCCGCAGTTTACGGTCACAGCACTGCCAGATGCGGTGGCACCATGGATGCGACTTTGTAGTAACAATGTTTCCGCCTTACCAACTGTTAATGTGCTAGTATAGAAAATGGTGCCGGTACGGTGCTATCGCACTGCTCTTTCCGGACCAGCATACTTGTAATGAGGCCCATTGTCCCATGAGGAGTGGTGGAAAGTGTTTATGACTGGAGAAAATTGTTCAATGATATTGACTGTGATGAAATTCAAGGAGGAAGTATTGGAACTTTAAGTGAGGTGATAAGATGCCATAG
The DNA here is from genome assembly GCF_040938575.1 of Ambystoma mexicanum. Classification (NCBI taxonomy): domain Eukaryota; kingdom Metazoa; phylum Chordata; class Amphibia; order Caudata; family Ambystomatidae; genus Ambystoma; species Ambystoma mexicanum. The sequence continues at coordinate 386,778,550 of NC_090925.1, forward strand.
ACCTTATTAGAGAGGGAAAGAGACCTTGATTATTTTGAAAATATTGTTTCAGGGGCATTGTGATTCATAATTAAAAATATTTAATTTTGATTTTATATTGTAAACATGACTTTACGATAGGGTTGTAAAGAACAACTCACAGATATCTCAGAGTGATGGGGATGAGGGAGATCGGTAATTCGAAGGAGGGGTGTGTTATGAATCCTGCAGAGTAATCGCTGATTCGCCAGTGATTATCTCCTGCCAGGTGACGGCAGTCGCAACCTGATCCTTATCCTGGGGGTGGTATTGTGAGGGAGGAGCATGTGGGAGGGGACGGCTATCGCGAGGAAGTGATGACTCCATTGAGAGAGACACAGTATTCTCCCCCGCCTCCCCGAAACTATACATATTGTAAGTCTGAGCAGAATACCATTACATATAATGCTCACTTAACATCTCCTATTTCTGTCAGCCTTAAATTGAATAAAGATCTAAAGCAATGCAACTTTAATAACTCTAAAACTCCCAGGGACTCCAACACCCATAAAACCTTCAGTACTGGGACGAGGAAGAGGAGAAAGGAGTTAATGTGGAGCAGAAAACATAACACGCTAGATGTGCAGACTAGTCATAGCAATGCCTATCAGCTGTGCAGGACATTTAAAAATGGTGTGTCCTTTCAAATTGAAGGATGAGAGGACAGATGCAGAGCCGGTGCAGCGGAAAGCAGAACCAGAGACAGACACATGCGAGCAGGCTATGCTGAAGGAGGCAGATGCATCCTACCGGAGGGGAGAGAGACCGGGAATAGCACAGTGGGTGCCGATGGGGGACCAAAGAGGAGCCGGCAGCAATGAAGAGACTGTCAGGGTTGTGGTCAAATTGAAAAGCAGCAATTCCACTGGTGTGAGAAGGAGAAGCCGGTGGGAGAACAGCAAGAAGATCTGCAGAGTACACATGCATCGAATTCCTCATCCCCACCAACCCTAAACCTAAGACTCTCACCCACGCACCACCTGCCACAATAAGAAGTTCTAAAAAACTCAACGCAGACAACTTGCGTCCCCACCTTAAAAGCCCCTGCCTAGCACCTCCTTTCTCTCAGGACCCAAATATACTATCAGATATCTTCAATGATACTCTGACCAATGCCATAAACTCTATAGCCCCACTTGAAAGCAAGAAGGAAAAAAAATAATTTCACTGCAACTCTCGGTTCTCGGAAGAACTCCAAACCCTCCGAGCTCAAAAGCACCAGTCGCTTAAAAACTGGCAAACGGATCCGAGTGATCTAAATAAGAGCCTCTTCAAACAAATAGCCCTCCAATATAAAAAAAGCCATTTTAGCAGCAAAATCCAACTCCTTCAATGATAGGATCTCAAAGGCCAACTCCCATGCTAAAGAACTATTCGCAATCATTAATGAATTAATCACTCCTCCGGCTCCCGCTGACGAGATAACTAAAGACAAAGCCTGGTGTGCCAGCATTCAGTCTGCCATGCTCAACAAAATAAAACTCCTCCAGAACAAAATCCAAAACCAATGCAAAGCCCTCCCAAACCAAAAAACTAACTGCCCTACACAAGCCAAGCGTAGTAAACTCAATCACGCTCAAATCTCCTTCAGAAACATCACTGAACCTGCGGTCCTTAATCTCATCAAAAACCTCAAACCATCCCTCTGCAAAGCAGACATTTGCCCTCCCAAAATCATCAAGGAATGCACCAATGACCTAGCACCCCTGATTACTGCCTTCATTAACGCATCTTTCCAAACAGGAACTGTCCCAAACAATCTCAAGGAAGCATGGGTGCGGCCACTTCTAAAAAAGGCCACACTTGACCCAGCGCAACCCAACAACTACAGACTGATAACGACAGTCCCGTTCCTCCTAAAAATCCTGGACAAAGCAGCTCACATCCAGATCCAATCATACATAAAAGCTAACTCCATACTAGGCAAAAGACAATCTGGCTTCCGTGTCGAACATGGAACAGAATCCGCCTTATTAGACCTAAAATATCAAATCGCACATATCATGGACAAAGGCAAACCTGCCTTGCTCCTCCTCCTCGATCTATCAGCTGCTTTTGACCTGGTAGATCACCAAACACTCACCACCCACCTCACCCATGCAGCCCATTTCTCTAATCAAGCAGCATCCTGGATCACTTCCTTCCTTGAAGGAAGAGCCATGAAGGTCTACTCCGACACAGCTAACGCAAATCCTACCACTATAAACTGCGGTGTCCCCCAAGGATCTTCTACAGCCTCCACCCGCTATAACCTCTTCACAAAACCCCTCTTCAACCTACTTGACTCCATGGGTGTTGCATATACAAACTATGCAGAAGACACTCAAGTACTTTTACCCCTATCTGGACTCTATCACCAAGACGCCACGGCCCTTCACAACATCTATGCCACTATCCAAGCTTGGATGACAATCAATGGCCTCTGTCTTAATGGAGAGAAGACTGAAATTCTCATCCTGGGCCAGACAAACTCATTATCGAAACTAAGCCCCCAATACAACAACTTCAACATAGACAACTCAACCATCTCCGTATCATCCTCTGTCAAGACTCTAGGTGTTCACATTGATGCAAATCTATCGATGAACAAACAAGTCAGCGCCATAGCCTCTGCATCAGCGTTCAGCACCAAACTCATCAATGCCATTAAACCCTACTTATCAACCCCCAACCGCTTGGCCATAGCTAGAGCAACTATAGGAGCCAAACTCGATTATTGCAACGCCCTTCTAGCTGGCACCTCCGCCAAAAACATTAACAGACTACAAACCACACAAAACAATTCCCTCAGAGCCGCCATGAGCATCCCTAGAAGAGACCATATATCCCACGCCAGACGTGAAGCACGGTGGCTCCAGGTCAAAGACTGTATTATTCTGAAAATCCACAGCATCACTCACAGGTGCTTCAACAAAACCGCTCCGGCATACCTATCTGAAGCAATATCAAGGACCACATCCACTCACCCCACCAGAGCTCAGTACACCAACCAGCTACACATAACACGCATAAAGAGAGCCACAGCGGGAGGTCTAGGCTTCTCCTATATTGCACCGAAACTCTGGAACTCACTCCCTGCCACCCTTAGAGCTGAAACCTCCATCTCTGTCTTCCGCAACAACCTCAAGGCCACTCTCCTCAACTAGCAAGTGGAGGACTGCCTCCTCTACTTCTGCCATGTAAATTGTAATATAACACAAATGTAATATAACTGTATTGTAACCTGTATATATACTGCTAATGACTATGTAACTATATTGCAACCTGTATATATATTGCTAATGACCATGTAACTAAATAACTAAGCTTTGTACTGTAACAAGTGCCACGATGTCCTAGGGCTGTTGTGCGCTATATAAATACGAATAAAACAAAAACAAAGAGTGGGGAATGCTTTCTCGCAGCACAGACCTCGCCGCAGCTGGATGCTGTAGTTCGGAAAATTCCAGCAAACACCAGTGAGTCTGCCCGGGAGAATTGGGAGCCCCGGGGCGTACCAACAGGCATACAATTAGTGGAAAACCTATTTTGAATTTCAACTAAGTAATATAGAAAGACTGAATTTACGCAAATCTACATATATGAAATGTCAATATGGGGAAAGCTGGAGTTAATGTTGTCATAAGCAAATTAACTTTAATTAAGCAATTGAAAGGCAACATCTGTACAACTCTTCATATATGAGATGTCAATATGGGGAACAATGGAACAAGTATTTCCACAAGCCAATGAACACTAATAATCAAGTTAACAAACAAAGCTTGAACAAGTCTCCATATATGGGATGCCTGTATGGGGGAAGTTGGAACAAGTAATACCTGGAGCAACTGTGTTATTCTTAAAGAGACTTACAGATAAAGAGAATGATTGTAAGAAGACCTGGTGAAGGAAGTGCATCAGACAGTGAGTCTTTGGGGGACAGATACCTGGCAAGAGAGTACAGCAGGCATCCATCTAGAGTTTGTGAAAAGAAAATACATTGTGAAAATACTCCTGGCAGGAGAGTATACCAGGAGGCCATCTTTAAGTTGTTAAATAGAAAAGACATATTTGCCATCCTTTCAAACACCACTGTTGGGAAAAGACACTCTTTAATTATTCTTAAGAGTGTTGTGTGAAAGAGACATTTTTACTACTCTTAAGGAATCATTATTTGGAAGACATTTTTCTCACCATCTTTAAGGAAGTGTTAAAAGACCACTACTTTAGTTGCTGTGTAGAAAAGACACCGTTGCCATCCCTTCTAATGTCATTTCTTGGAAAAGGCATTTTCTCATCGTCCTCAAGAAAGTGTTGTGTGAAACAGACATTTCCACTAATTATAAAGGAACATTGTTTGAACAGAATACTATCAACATTCTAACTTAGACAATTCAGGGAAAGGGAATCCTCCTCTGGTTACAAGGATTGTTTTGTTGGATTTACATATTTGGTTTTTGCACCCTTTTTGCTGAATTTAAAGCAGAGACATTTACCTCACACCTTTTTATTGTGTGGTTTAGTGTGAGGGTCAGATACATTTTGGACACAATGTCAGCTTACTTTAGTTTTAGTTTTCTAGGTAGGGAAATTCTCTTTAGGATAGGGATAGACAGGCTTTTATACAAAGCCTTTTTATTTTTATAAAATGACTAATGTTGAAAACATTACAACATTACATTTGTGTCCACCTCTCATTTCTGACTCCTCACAGGTGGTTTGGGTCTGCCATGGATTTCTAAATAATTAAATTAGGCAGGGGAAAGAAGCGATTTGAGATCGAGAGAGAGAGTTTGAAAAGAGAGTTAATGCAGATAGGGTCATAGTTGCTTCAACAATGACACGGAGGTGTAGTGAAAGGTCCAAAACTGGACCATCCTGTGCAAAGTACCCAAACACAATATGTTTATAAAAAATTAACCTTTATGAAAAGATAATTAAAAAATGAACAAACGTGCACCAATACTGACATGTAGGAGTCACGGGAGGCCCAAGGAGGACCACCTAGGGCCAAATACATGAACACTATCACAGGCACATCAAAAGAGGAGGCACGATGAGGTCAACCCAACTTGAAACAACTATGTGTGACTCATAGCAACCCCAGACAGCCCCAAGACACAAAAATGACAAATATTGTGCTATATAAAAACTGCCTGATAGAATGCAGGCAGCTGTGAGGATAGGTGAATATACTGATGCAAGTGGGGACGATTTCCAAAAGCAAGGTTAAGGAGATATATTGGTTTTGAAGAGGAAATTACACAGCATAACAAAGGGAACATTCATTAAAAAAAGAAAATTCATGGCTGCAAGTGGGAAAATTAGTGGGAATAAGAAAGGTACATAAAGAACTAATCAAGGATCACAAGAGGAATAATACAGGGTTGCAACTAATACGAAACACCAGCAGCAAATAGTAATTTCAGAAAAAATACTAGCGCCATGTAAAGGTTAATCCGAAACTGTAGGACAAATTGAATGAACATATATCAGATGAAAAGAGAAAAAGAATCGGGAGCGGAAGGTAACACATATCTGAAATCCTTGAAGGAGAATTCCAGCAGCTGTGAACAATGGGAAAATATCAGGGATTAAATGAGAAACAACTACCATTTCACAGTCAAAGACCATGAAGTGATGAAGAAACACAGGAACTTTACAAGGAGGTTCTTTGACACCTAGCCATTCAAGCAGCCTAATTTTAACCATGCTGCTTGTAAATGAGAGGAACTTGGGAAGGAGTTGCCCAGCTTCCCCACTATAACCATTAACAATGGTGATCAGAACTAGTAGCAGCAAAAGAAAGACGTTAAATGTCCTTGGTTTAAACCATATAAGAGGCTGCAAACAGTGATCCACAAAGAAGGTGAGGATGACAGTACCATTATTTGGAGGCATGGCCTGGGCTCATGGAGTGAAGCCACGTTTGAGAGGAGCTCCTGCCGAGATCCTCAATGATCCTTATATAAACAGATAACACTGCAATCCTGATGCCCGCGAATCTACCAACTGTAACTGCAACCACTTCCCCACCCCTGACTGCAAGCTGACCGAAAAACGGAAGAGGGATCGTGGTAAAACACGACAAAATAGTGAGCCCCTTGAGACCACAAGATGGCGGATGCAGCGTGCCGAGACTAGGAAGGAGGCAACACCACCAGCCACCAGCATGAGGCGAGAGAGGCGCCCGGACTACACTGCCCGCTTGAGACAACAGGCGTCCCCCTGCACACCTTGCGGCACAGGGCGCCTAAGGCACAGCAGCCTGTGGACTGTAGCCGGAATAAGCTGCATACACCAGAGCTGGGGGACGGCCAGCACACCGTGTGAAGCTGGAAAGTAAACACCTGCCACACTGGTCCGGCGATGCACAAGCATGGAGCGCAAGCAGCTGGACTGAGCAAGTGCAGCTCTGCATTACCGCACTAAGGACGTGCGGGCAACGTAGCCTCACAGCCCTGGGTCAACCCGGACTGAAGCTCGCCCGCAACAATACAATCCTAAAGCAAGCACAAGCACGACATACTGCCTGCGAGGCACGGAAGGAAAGGTACTGGAATCATCCCACGGGAACCGCGCGAATGAGGGGAGAGGAAACAAAACAAACAAAAGGAACAAGTTACTTACCTGTAACTGTTGTTCTCCAGCATGGGTCTGGCATGGATTCACATGCTCATGAATATTCCCCGTCGTCAGGCTGGGAATCCTCGGTAAAGAAAAAACCAGTATCAGTTTCGTTTCTGATCTGTCTTTCGTAGTAATAACCAATCACTGGTCTCTGCGTCATACTGACCACAGCCAATGACTGCCCTCTACCTAAGCACCGCCTCTGGCAGCCATCTTCAGATTTGGAAGCACGTGAAGTGGCAGTATGACCAAGTGAAGAGCCGCAGAGGGGTAGGCGGGAGGGTTCGCATGTGAATCCATGCCAGACCCATGCTGGAGAACAACAGTTACAGGTAAGTAACTTGTTCCTTCTCCAGCATGGGGTCTGGCATGGATTCACATGCTCATGAATAAAGAATACATAGCAGTACACACATGCACAACCACGGGAGGTGGCAAAGGCTCAACATTAAGCATTACATCAAACCCAACATTAAGCATCTTACCTCCTCACCAGGCTCACCTCAGGCGAACAGGTTGCGCAGCACTGTTTGGCCGACCCTGGACTCCTCCCTGGAATCCCGATCGACGCAGTAGAATTTCGTGAAGGTGTGCGTCGACCTCCATGTAGCAGCCCTGCATATGTCCAGCAGGGGCACACCAGAAAGGAACGCCGTGGTGGCTGCAATCGCTCTGGTGGAATGGGCTCTCGGACGGCCAGGCAGCGGTCGGCTTGCCAACCGATGACAGTACATGATACAGCTGGAGAGCCATCTGGAAATGGAAGCCTTCGAGAGAGCCTTCCCCTGATTGTCAGGTCCAAAATTCACAAAGAGTTGTGACGTCTTCCGAAAACACTTCGTGGGGTCCACGTAGAACTTCAGCGCTCTAGCCACATCCAGCGAGTGCAAAGTCCTCTCAGCCGGCGACGAAGGCGACGGGAAGAACACAGGCAACACCAAGGGTTCGTTGAGATGGAAGTCCGACGGTACCTTGGGCATGAAGGAGGGGTGCGTCCTGAGCACTACCCTCGTGTCGTGAAAAGTCAAGTACGGGGCCTTGCAGGAAAGGGCCTGGATCTCTCCCACCCGTCGTGCGGAGGTGATGGCCACAAGAAACGCTGTTTTCCACGACAGAAACTTCAACGGGGCCGAGTGCAGAGGCTCGAACGGAGGTCCCATGAGCTTGGTCAGCACCACGTTGAGCTCCCACGCCGGGGCCGGGGCCGGAGCCTTCACCGGCGGGAACGATCTGAACAGTCCCTTCATGAACTCTTTCACCAGACGATGAGACCACAAGGACGTCCGGCACGTGGTTCTGGTGTATCGGGAGATCGCAGCAAGATGAATCTTGATGGACGCGTGTGCCAGTCCAGCTTTGGCCAGCGTCAGCAGGTACGGCAGTACCTGGGGAGCCGTAATCCGTAGAGGGTTAATCTTCTGTGCGTGGCACCAGACAGAGAACCTCTTCCATTTGTGTCCGTAGCATTTAAGAGTCGAGGACGCCCTGGCCTTTGCAAGAACCTCTCTGCAGTCGGCCGGTATGTCGTATCCTCCAAACTCTAGCGCTGCAGGAGCCAGGCCTGCAAGTTCAGCGATTTCGGGTCGTGGTGGAGGATGGCGCCTCCTTCCCTGGAGAGTAGATCCGCGTCCACCGGCAGCTTGATTGGCGGGTCGCTGATAAGTCCAGAAGGTCCGGGAACCATATCTGCCTCGGCCACGCCGGTGCGACGAGGATCATCCTGCACCGTGACCTCTTGAGCTGGTTGACGAGCCGGATTAGCAGTGGCAAAGGAGGGAACGCGTAGAGGAACAGGCCCTCCCAGGGGAACGAGAAAGCATCGCCCATGCTCCTCGCCTGGGGAAACCTGCTGGCGAACCTCCGGCACTTGGAGTTCGTCGCCGTCGCGAACAGGTCGATCTGGGGTGTGCCCCACCGTCGGAAGAGGCGATTCACTAGATCCTGCCGTAGTTCCCACTCGTGGCACGAGCGCAGCTCCCTGCTGAGTGAGTCGGCGATGGTGTTTTTTATCCCTGCCAGATGAAACGGCACCAGAAACATCCTTTGGGCGACGGCCCAATGCCACAGGTCCTGCGCCTCCTTGGACAGTGCTGGGGACCTGGTTCCGCCCTGTTTCCTGATGTAAAACATGGTGGTGGTGTTGTCGGTGAAGATCCTCACCACCTTGCCCTTGAGGGACGGAAGGAAGGACCTGAGGGCCCAGAACACTGCACGGAGCTCCAGGACGTTGATATGGAGGGACTTCTCCGTCGGGAGCCAAAGGCCTCTCGCGTGCAGATTTTCGGTGTGCGCTCCCCACCCTTCCAGGGAGGCATCCGTGGTCACTGTCTCCTGGTGGTCTGGGGTCTGGAAGTCCATGCCCGCCGTCAGATGCGCGCGGGTGCCCCACCACCGGACCGCTCGGCGGAAACTCTCGTCGAGTGTGATCCTCTCCTCGAAGCCGCCCGTCGTTTGGATCCAGCGCGCGTCCAGGAACTCCTGTAACGGGCGCATCCGGAGCCTGCACATGGGAATGAGGTAGATGCAAGAAGACATCATTCCGAGGAGGGACTTGATGGACCTCACCTTGGCCGCGTCGGAAACCAACATCCGCTGTACCTTGCCCAGGATGGACCTGGTCCTTTCCTCCGACGGGGAGGCCAGAAGGGACACTGTGTCGAGCTTCGCTCCCAGAAACAGTGCGTTTTGCGCGGGTACCAGGTGGGACTTGGCGTAGTTCACGGAGAATCCCAGGTCCGTGAGAAGTTGGACGGTCCTTGCCGTGTGCTCCACGGCGAGCTCCCTCGTCTTGGCTCGGATGAGCCATTCGTCTAGGTAGGGGTAGACGTGGATCCCCTCGCGGCGCAGCTGCGCCGCCACCGGTGCAAGGCACTTGGTAAATACCCTGGGTGCCGACCGTAGTCCGAAGAGGAGGGCTTTGAACTGGTAGTGACGCCCTTGGACCACAAACCTGAGGAATTTTCGGTGCCCCTTTAGGATGGGAATATGGAAGTAGGCATCCTCCAAATCCAACGACGACAGGAAGTCTCCTTCCTCCAGCTGACCCAGGACGTGCTGGAGGGTGACCATCCGGAACTTCTGCGCCTTGATGAACTTGTTCAGACGTCACAGGTCTAGGATGGGGCGCCATCCTCCCGTCTTCTTCTTCACGAGGAAGTATCTCGAGTAAACTCCGGAGCCCCGAAGCCTCTTTGGGACGAGTTCGATGGCGCCCTTCCTGAGCATCGCCTTTACCTCCAGGAGAAGCTGAGGGACGTGAAGCTCTTTCCTGGCCACGGGGGGGACGCGCGGGCACCTTCTTTGAAACTCGAGCGCGTGGCCCCGGGCTAAGGCGTCCAGCACCCAACGGTCGGTGGAGATGAACTCCCACACGCTGACGAAGCTCGCCAGCCGGCCTCCCACCGGGGTGCTTCGCTGGGGGCCCGACCCCACGGCCGGTTCAATCCTGTTTCGACGAGGCTTTGCCGCCTTGACCTCCTTGGCTACGACGGCGGGGTCCGCCAGACTTGCCTCGTCCTCTGTAGGCCTCCTGAGACGACGAGCGGGCCGCTTGACGGTAGGTTGAGAAACCGCCGCCGGAACCTTTGGAGGCGCCCTTGCCTCCGCTGCTCCGAAAGGGGGTCCGTCGTTGCTGTAAAACCCCAAGGGCCCGGGCCGTCTCAGTGTCCGCTTTAATGGCCTGAAGGGAATCGTCCACTGTTTTCCCAAACAGGTTGTTCCCATCGAACGGCATGTCCAGGACTCTGGTCTGTACGTCTTGACGGAAGTCCGTAGCCTTGAGCCATCCACGCCGCCTAAGGCACACGCCGTTGCCCAACTGGCGAAACCCAGTGTCGGCGATGTCCGTCGCAATAGTGATGGCGTGGTCCGACGCCACCTCACCCTCCTGTAGGATCTCCAGGGCATCCGCCCTCTTGTCGTCCGGTAGGAAGTCCAGCAGGGGAGCCAGTTTGTACCATAGCTCCCTGTCGTAGCGGGCCACGATAGCCAAGGCGTTGGCCGCTTTAATCGTCGTCGCTGCAGACGAGATGACCCTGCGTCCCATAGCGTCCAATTTCTTTCCCTCGCCGTCCGGTGGGGAAGTCGATGTGGAGGCCGCACCCCCCCCCCCCGCTTTCTTCCTGGCCGCCGCGGAGACGACGGAGTCCGGGGTAGGCTGCGCCCGGAGGCACAGGGGGGCCGCGTCCGGGACCCGGTACTTCTTCTCATACCGGTCTCTTCTAGCTGGCGTCGTGGAAGGGTTCTTGAGGAGGGCGAGGCCATCATCCCAAATGTCGTCCAGTAGAGGCACCGCGAGGACCGTCTTCCTCTTGGCCTCGCGCCGTTGATAAAGGAATCCTTCCTTTTTCTTCTCCTCAGGGCAGAGTTGGAAAAGCTCGGATGCCCTGGCGATCATGGAGTGGAACGATCCAATCTCGTCGGGCGGAGAAGCCCTGGTGGGAGGTGACGACGGGAGATCCTTGTCGTATACCTCGTCGTCCGTACCCGTCGCTGCCGTGTCAGTCCCCGTATCATCCCCTCGGGTGGACGGGGGAGGAGGGCTGGGCGGGTCGCGACGGCTGAAAAGGAGGTGGAGGGTGAATCCTTCTTTTCTTGGGCGGGGGAACACCAGAAGGTCCCGGTTCAGGATCCCCCGACGAGAGAGGCTCCTCCGTCGGCAACGGTAGTCTCGTCCTTATCTCTGAGCATAAGGACTGTATAGCCAACAAAATGGCCGCCGAGTTGTCTTGCGGCGCTGGCAGAGGGGAATCCGACGGGCGATCAGGGGCCCCGTCGTCACCTGCGTCGGGATCCATCCCGACGGGCCGGTCTTCATCCACGCCAAGGCCGTGGCTTAAGACCTCGATCAGCTCTTCCTCCGAGGTTGAAGCCGAATCTACGACGACGCCCTGCCCCCCCTTTTTCTTCCCCGCCGGGGATTTCACGGGGGTCCTATCGATGGGCACAAAAGAGGACTCCCTCCGAGGTGGCAGGGAGACTCTGAGCCCCGAGGTCGCCACCACTGGTGTAGCCTCCACAGGCTGAGCCAGGGCCGCCGCGACAGTATCGATAGAGGGCTTGGCCGGATGGATTAAGGCCTTCACCACCTTAGGTGCGCTCACCGCCTTATCCTTGAGGGAGGGGACACTGCCTCGCTCCCCCTCCGATGGGGCCTTCGAGCTCGACCGGGGCCTCTCCAGGAGCTTTGCCGGGTGCTCGGCCTTCCTCTTACCCGACCCAGAGCGTTGGCTCGTGGCTGAAGGTGCCGGGGAGGGTGCGCCCGCGGTGCTTGGCCTTGTGTTGGACCCCCGTCGCCGGGGCGTCCTCAAAGGTCTTAGAAGACCGCTCGGATTTCTTCCTCTTCTTCTCGCCTGACGGGCTCTTCCCTTCCAGCCAGTTGGCGAGGCGTTGGTGGCGGTCCTTCATGGTCCGCTCCGACATATTGCCGCAAAACGCACAGTCCTTCTCCACGTGCGTCTTGTCCTCATGTAAGCAGTAGAGACAAAAGGAGTGTTCGTCCTCCTTAAAGACGTTCTGCAGCTGGCATCCAGGGCAGACCCTGAACAGCTTTCTGGGCGTCGAGCTTCCCTCCAAAACGTAGCTCGACGAAATCTTCACCCTTGAGGGGCGCAGACGAATCCGACACGGGTCCCCGTTGATCGGATGGAGAGTCGGTGGAGCTTGAGGCTCTTTTGACCGGAAAAAAAGAAGTTTTTGAGAAAAAACGTGAAACAATAGCACTAACGCTCGAGAGCAATAGCACGAGGATCCCAACACATGAACGTGCGGTAAAAATCTGAAGATGACTGCCAGAGGCGGTGCTTAGGTAGAGGGCAGTCATTGGCTGTGGTCAGTATGACGCAGAGACCAGTGATTGGTTATTACTACGAAAGACAGATCAGAAACGCAACTGATACTGGTTTTTTCTTTACCGAGGATTCCCAGCCTGACGACGGGGAATATTCATGAGCATGTGAATCCATGCCAGACCCCATGCTGGAGAAATAAAACAATAACGCTTGAGTACGCCAAGGCATAATGCGCTGAGCCCACTGGGGATCGAGACGTCAGGGCTAGGCTGGGCACAGAGGCACCAACAGCTGGACCACTGTGCCAGTGCAGCACGAAAAAGGGACTGGAGCATTAACCTAATCTGACCCCAGGAACTGTGAGTAGGAAAGAAGCAGGGCTTGCACACAATTGTGAGATCACCCCCAAGTGGACCGCACACGAGAAAAGGCAGGCCAGCTACGGCAGAACATACCCCGGTACCCCCCAACCCGGGTCACACCTAATGTGGGGCAGTCACACACAGGATCAATACACTAGAGCTGCTCCCCCAAGCCTGAGGCCTGAATCTTACGACAGCTATAGCAGAATAAGCTGGCAACCCAGCACTTGAACATAAACAACTCTGAGGGACCCCCACGCAAGAGGGGGAAGTCACTCCACATGGACTGCGTCCACTACACATTGTGAGTGAGTTCTGGGAACAAGCAGCCCATAGAAACGCTGCCACTACAACCTGTGGCTACCCAACAACACACCCAGAACCGAAAGCACCCCCAGTGTACAGCTGGGCGCTGGAGGCCCCCATCATCAAAACATCTGAGATGCAGTGACGACCCGGAATGACAGGGAACACATGTACAGCAGAGGGGCCGAGCAGTGGTGCTGTGACATGAGCCGGAGAACATAAGGCCTGTACATACATATCTATGCACCTTATGAATAAGTGGCATGCACGCCTGAAAGAACCCGAACCAGGAAGGTGAGCAACACAGATTGGGTGCAAGCGTAACTTAACACTTAAGCTATAATCCTAATGTGGCCAGCCAACAAAGGAATCATGCCCACAACTAAAACCAAGAAAGAGGCCACGATCATGGGATCCTTCCACGCCGCCAAACAGAAAGGCCAACCGCACAGCACCCAAGAGGCACCACCAACGCAGCCAAACAATGAAGCCACCAAGGGCGACGGACAGGTGCTGGAAGCAATTGCGGCTAAGAGTTTTTGTAGACACTAAGATTGAAGAGGTTAAAGTTGATGTCCAACTGATGTGACATGATGTCCGCAACCTCACGGAAAGGGTCACTAACGCTGAAATGGTGCTGAAGGAAACAACAGACATCACCAAAGACATAGAAACACAGATGCTAGTGTTAGAAAGAAAGAATGCGGCACTGGAGGCACGGGTGGAGGATGCAGAAGGGCGCGCCCAGAGCAACAACATACGCCTACTAGGGATCCTGGAAGGAATGGAGGGGTCCAAACCGACGGACTTTGTCGAAAACTTGATCCTACAAGAAGTTGGGGCAAGGTCACTGTCGCAAGGGTTCGTGGTCGAGAGGGCACACAGATCTCTGCAGAAGAGGCCCCCACCGGGATCACATCCACACCTCATGATAGCAAAGATATTAAACTTCCGCGATGGAGAACCTATATTGAAATTCTCCAGAGAAGGCGGGGAGATACATCGAGACAATGCAAGTGTTGCTATATACCCGGACTACACACTAGCGGTACAAAGGGCAAGGAACTCATTCATCCCTATCAAGTCTAAACTCAGGAAACTGAATCTCAAATACATGTTAATGTACCCGGCTAGGATCAAAGTGCTCTACAAAGGGTGCACCATTTTTTCTGGAAACACCAGAGGCAGCCAAATGTGGCTAGTACACAATAATCTAGACAAGAGTCAAGAGACAAACACTTGTTATTGTTATTGTTATTTTGCATTTATATAGTGCCTTATATACCATTGGTATGGTCTGAAGGCGCTGGTAGGTTGAACGCCCTTGGGAACCGAAGTTCATATCAGTAGAGAGAGTAGAGAGAGTCAAAAGGTGCGTGTGAGCACCAGGTATGTGTACAGCTCGTGCAGTATCAGTGTAATAGCTGCTTTCTAGTGGTAGGTGTGGTGGTTGAGAGGTCAGGAGTATGTGTTCGTTCTGGCAGGATTAATCCAGATCGGATGTGGCTGCGTTAGGCCTGAGGAGAACGCCTTGCTGGGGGGTATGTAGCCAGCAGTGATTATTTAGAATGATGTGGAGTGAGCAGCGAATGTTGATATGAGAACAGTTATACCGAATGGTGTCATAGTATCTCTGTGTTCTAGTTGAGTGGTGATGTAAGGAGAGAGTAGGCGTGTTGGTGAGATATGATGGGTTTCATGCACTTTCAGAGACTTCTAATTCACAGGGAGGCTATTGAGGACACTTCTAAAATCAATTTTTACGGAGAGGCTATTGGGCACATTCCTAAATTTGACTTTTCACAGAGAGGCTATTGAGCACAATTCTGAATGCAACATTTCACAGCTATTGGGTGCACTTCTGAATTCAACTTTCTGAATGGAACATTTCACAGCTATTAGGTGCACAGTTGGCTCACGAGAAGAACGGGAGCAGGTCAGACTCGCCAAAGGCAACTCCGTGGGTGAGCAACATGGAACAATGAGTCATATTTGTAGCATCAAACGGCAGGAGCAAGACCAGACCCCGAATGGAACGAACCACACCCCACACATAGTTGGTTGGCGTCAGCCCGTTGCTGATACGTCACAGCCCGCATGCCGAAGCCCAGATGGGCCGAGCAGTTGCGGGGGCGCTCGAGCGCCACGGTTGGAAAGTGGCAGCTGAGTGCTGTTGGGTGTCCTGACCCACGTTTGGACTATTATGCTGCAACATTTGGTGCTGTGAGCTTAGAAAATCCAAGATGGCCGAAAAGCCCACGTTGCGCCAGAATCCAGGAGAACCGCGGAGTTTTGCGCACACCAAAATAGTCGCCTAACCTGCCACCCACCAGTGCGAGCGTGATGGACCGGAAGCGCCAGGGGTGAAAGGTAGTGCCAAAGGAAAAACAGCAGGGCCCGTTAGCTCAAACGCGCTTTTAAACCACCTCTGTTTCTCTGAATGCAAGCTAAAAATGCCTATTTTGAACATTGCAAGATATTCAAAAATCTCAATGAACACCAGCAGACATTTGGCAGAATGTAGTCTTGTGTGCATACAAAATCTGGGAAAAGAAAGAGCCTAAAACAATGTTTATAACAAAACTGGCTGAGCTGTGGATGTCAGCAGCTTAAGTTAAATTGGACTGCAAGCCACTAAAATCTAAATGTTTAAAATAAATGAGTGACCTACTGTTGAGTGTCACATAGTTTGCAACTGTTAAATGTCATAGTTTTGAACTTAGAATCAGCATTCTAGCTGCATGTGTAAAAATTGTAAGCTTGATTTGGATGAAGAAAAACTGGGAACAAAAGTGACATTTAGCTGAAGCCTGGCTTAAAGAGATTGAATTCTGCCTGACAACTACCCCCGACAGGAGTTGAAACTTGCTCAGCCACTCTTCCCAGGCCTGGCTGCATTCTGCTGCCCCCACCAAAAGGAGATGACACCTCCCTGATTGAATCAGGGGAGGAGCAGCTGGGGACTGCAGGAAACTGAACAATGAGCCTTCCTTGGCTCAGGCAAATGTTAAATTAGGGGGGTCGTAAATGGCTTCCTCTTGAGAGAAACAGGGAGGGGCAGTGCCTCTGTGAGCAACTTGAGTTGGAGGAAGTGGACAAACCAGAAATTCCACCATGTGCTTTGGGAAACCACACCCCTCTGGGCCATAACATAATTTTGAAAAGATGGATAATTCATAGTACGGACTTGTCAAAATTATATAAATAATATCATTATTCTTGTGATTCTTCTGTGCACATTTTAAGAGGTGTTAGGAATCTGTGGTGTGTTCTTTGGGGTAGTAGTGGAAAATAAAGTATTACTCCAAAGGTCTGTATGTTAAAAATCTGACACTTTATCATCTGATGCCCATATTCCTTGTGCATGTTTGTGTAAATTCTGGAAAAATTTAGAGGTTGTGTTCTTGATGAAAAGGGCAGAATTCTGTCATAAGTGGACATGACATCTTACAAAGACAGGGATCGGATGGTTATGGCTACAGAAAATATGTTAACTGGACATATAATATTAGATAAATTGTACGTAGATAAATATGTATTTGGATCAAGAATAGATTTGTGTGCAAATTGGCCAGGGGTGGATCCTCTGACCCATAAACTACCTCATCACGATGACACTCTATTTCCTTCCCCGAATCAAGGGAGAGAGGAAAACTTGGCCAATGATAAGTTGCGAGGGGCAAGCTTAGTTATGCCAACACACACCCATTTTCTAAAGACATAAAAAGAGCCACTGGAAGCCAGACAAGGACATTCATTTTCCAACCTTCAACTGAATTCCTGCGCAGCACGCTCCAGAACTCCAGAGATCCAGACTGACTCCAGATAGACTACAGAACTTTGAACCAAGAAGGCCTACTGCAAGCAAAAGTATTCTCAGCAGGCCTCAAAATCAATTGCAAATTATTCAAACAGCCGGGCGGAGCTGTTTGATTCTGGCCTAGAACCCTGTGCCAGACCCAGAAAGCAGTGCTATATACAGAATTCATTTGATCCAGACCAGCAGAACCAGAGATCCGTGCAGTGCCGAGTGCCAGACCAGACCGCTGTATCCTGAACCGCAGACCAGACCCAGATCGCTGAGAGCAGAACTGGTGCCTGATTGACCTGCCGAGCAGAGAGAACCGCAGCTAAACCTATTGACCAGATCCGTGAGGAGGCCATTCCGTTTAAATTTATAGTGTGAGTACCCAGCTAGAACTCTGCAGAACCCATCTCTTAGCTTAAAATAATCTGATTCAAAACATTTAACCTGTCCAAAACTGCATCATAGAATTGTGTGTCCCTTCTCCGATTTTGAAGCTGTAAAAGTGTTATTTGCCATTTTGAATCATTATTTCTTTTCTGAAAAACTACCTTCATAAAAGCGTCCGTATCTCTTGAATCGTTTGTGCTAGAAGCGAGATTTAACTTTAATTTTAAAGCTAACATTCTAGGATTTCCAACGAATCCATTCATTATACTAATATACTAATCTATTCATTATACTTTTTCCGTAATCACACTCGACGCACTTGGAAAAAGTGCCGCGATTTGCGATTTGGCTCAAATTTCTTCACTTGGCAAAATAGCAGCTTCTTGCTTTCCTTTGCTGAAATTCGTTTGCAACCTGACAATCATTCATAGGGCATTGCTAAAGTGATCCTGAACTAATTTAAAGTAGCTATCACCCACCCTGAATCTCTTATAGGGAATTAAAATCATTTTTAGCATATTTTTCCCTTCTTTGCAAACCACATTTAAAGTATTTTGCCTGTGTTTTAAAATCATCCCTGTGATCTAAGCTTGCTAGGGGGGGAACTGAACTACCTTTGATTGCATTCCTGAGAACTGTGTGCTCTCCTTTCCATCTTTTTATATTGCATAAAGGGGGGGGGCTGAATTGCCAAAAGGGGAAACGTGATTCTATTATCTTTTGCTGAAATCATATCAAGTTTATTCCTGTGTTGCTTTTATTCATCTTTGCATCTCCTTGAAACCATAAAAGCATTCCCAGCTACCTTGTTCTTTCCATACCAACTCCTAAGTAATAAAATAAGTGTGCTAGCGTAAGATTATCCATTGTTGATCAACATCATATTCTTAAGTGTGATATCAAATATTAATTTATTATAAAAGTGTGATATATATATTGTTAAATTTTCAATAAATCTTTTAATTTGTAAAACAAACCTACTTCTTGGCTCAGTGGGGTCAGGGGGATTCTAAGAGAGGGGCGTTATACAAGGGTTCATCATCCAGATTATAACTTGTCATAAAAATATATAAATAAGGGCTTCCCTTGAGCAATCCCAGAAGAGGCACTGACTTAGTGGGAATGCTTCATTGGAGTCATTAACTGAGTGGGGGCTCGTAGCCGGGGATTCTGGATTAGATCTACCGCTTGTGCAGCTTAATACAGTGTACTAACTGATAGGATACATAAATCCGGTTGGATCACCACGCTGTGCTACGCTGTGAAAACACCCCTCAAAAAGGAACGCTCTCGAGAAACGGTCTGTTTTGCAAAATAAAATACTAACTTCGGTAAGTCAGGAAGGAAATCAACTTCCAGAATGACGACACTGGTAGACATCAAAATAGCCAGAGAGCACTTCTTACATAAGCTATTTGTGAGAGGTGAGTGGGCTCATCAGGACCAGGCGGTCTGGTTGCAGGCAATCGCACCCCAGGTCACTGAAACAGGGTCAGACATATGGAGAGATCAGGGCCCATTACATGTGGCCCTGAGTGAACTATATATGACTCCTAAAGCTAAAGATGAACACGACAAGATTGTCAGGAAGCAGCATATTTGTACCTATATATGGGAGCCATACAGGACAAATGTGCTGAAGGCCAAGATCTGGCAAATAGGCAACAGATGGCGTTAGAAAAGGCCCAATCTGACCTGGTCTCTTCCGAGCAGAGGCTGCACAGGAGCCAGGAGTCAGAAAATGATAGTAGACAGTACATCATTAAAATAAAGGAGGATATGGATATCTTGCAACAGGAAAAGGCTGACCAGGATACCAGAATTCTGGCTTTGCAGAAGGAGCACCAAGACAGTTTGGACTCCTTACTGCAGTGCCAGAAAAAGCTGGAGCAACAGATCGATTTCAACAGGGTATGCACAGAGCAGGTAGCCACCCTGCAAATCCAACTAGACAGAGAGAAAGAAGAAAGCAATACATTGATTTTGAAAGACCTGGATACCCAGGCAGAGTTTGATGAAGAGCACCAGAAAGCTGGTGCCCTTCAATGGCAGAGGGACGACCTGGTGGCACAGATGCAGGCTCTTACTCAGGAAAGGGAAACCTTAGGCCAGGAAGTCTGCCACTTAAAAAGGAAAATGGAAGAAAATCACTTGGCCCTCCAGGGACTGGGTGACCTCCAAAAAGAGCACCTCGACTTGTTAGAGCACACCTGGAGGGTGGAAGATGCTCTGGCAAGAAAGGAGCAAGCCAGTAGGGATGGTACCCAGGAGGTAACCACCCTGCAGCAAAGACTGGCACAGTATTCCAGGACCAATCAGGAGGCGCAGAGGGAAAATGAGGCTCTCTGTCAGCACAATGATAGGCTCCAGCAACAGGTAGCCATGCAGGAGAGACTGATGGAGTCTAGTAAGGCCTTAACTGAGGAACTGAAAGCGCAGGCTCTTGCATTGCAACAGGGAACAGGGGCTGACAGAGATGAAGTTCGCTGGGAAAGGGAAACACCTGAGCATAACCTCACGAGCCCTAGTACCAGAGGCCTTCATCTCTCCCAGTCCTTGGACTCTGCCACCCCCATGTCCTCTGGCGCACATGAGCACAGGGCCACAGGGATGGCAGATTACCATCCAGCCAAATGTATGGGGCTCATAGGCCAGTACCACCCAGGAATGGAGGGGCGGGCATCCGGGTATTGGCACCCCAGTTCAGTGCAATTTAGTGGGGAACCCCAGGAGAGTAGGCCCACTAAGGGCATCCTGAAAACCTCTGCCCAGTTAGGTCAGTGGGGGGTACCCATCAAAACCTGGCAGCAAGGAGGGATCTGAAGACTCCTATGTGCATCACAGGACACAGGAAACGAGGACCACACATTCTGCCAGCCATTCCCAGGTTCGCAGAATCCGGGAAAACCTGGAAGATCAGACGGGCACCTCGGGGAGCAGTGCCTCTGAGTCAGAGGATGAGTGGACCAGGGTTACCTGAACCAAAAAGGCCAATAAGGCAAAAAGAGCCTTGCTTAAGGACCCCTTAAAGCAGATCAAGGCAATAAGGAGTGTCATCACCCCTTATCACAAGAACGCCAAGTATTCTGTTTGGGAACACTTGGAGCTTTATGAGCAAATGATGGAGACTTTCCATTTGAAGGACAGCAGTAGCTGCATTCAGTACGTCAAATGGACATTCTCCCCAGAATACTCCAGCTTCTTTGCGGGGCTGGAGGGCCAAAATCATTCAAGATGGTCCACCTATAGGGCGGCCATCTTGAAACATTTTTCTGTTCATAGAAATCCTCAAGAAGCTCGCAAGGCAGCCTACAATTTGCAATGTGGGGAGGATCAGGCCCCACAAGAATTTGTGCAGGAGTTAAAGCATGCTTTTGCGCAAACTACCAAAAGGGTGCGCTCTGACAGTAAGGAATTTGTTAATATGTTTTTCCATGCCTTACCCAAATGCATAATGACCCAGCTCGTGAGAGATTTTCACGAGAAAGGATCCTTAGACTGGGTCATTGAGCAAGCCACCCACATCTATGAGGTGCAGAAACCGGTGGAAAATAAGAATCAGCCCAAAAACCCCAAAACCAACAGCACCCCTGCTGCTGCCAAGGTGGCAGAGGTAAAGGTTGCCCCCGTTTTAGATTTGGAGATGGGGGGGCCTAAAAACCTGCCTCCACCAAATAATTCAAAGCCCAGAAGGCCCTCGGGCCAGTTACAGACAGGGAGTCGAGGAGGTAGTCCCACAAATGGGGTCCCTCGCTCCCCTGACTATGTAAGTCCCCGCTATAAGGGAAACAGCCCAATCCTGGGTTATGTGTGGACTCCTCCAGCCCAAGGTGGGGGTCCAACCAAGCGCCCAACCCAGGGAACTTCCCTCCGCACTTCCCCCAGGAGGGCAGAAATTCCCCAAACCCTGGTCAGAACGTGTTCCCCAGGTATCCACCCAACTTCCAACCCCAAAATCATCCATTCTTCTTTCCCCACTTCCCTGAACCCAGACCACCTAATCCAGGAGAGGGGAGGCCAAGGGTGGAGGGGTACCCAAATCTTCCCAACCCAGGGTACTACCAGGGTACTACCAGGGAAGGGTTAGCTACAGAACCCCGTATCAGCTTGAGCGGGTTTCCCAACTTGAGCGCCAGGTCCAAAATATGGCACGGGATCTGGGTCACATACTGAGGGCTCAACAGAACCCTCAAATGAGCATGCCACCATAGAATGCCCCAAACTCTGGGCCTGGTGCTCCAGGACAATGACGGGGGCAGCACCCCGATAACCCACTGGTTCCTAGGGAGGAGGCACATGTGGAAGGGGGTTGTAAAACCTTGGAGGAAGCTTCCTTCCCCACTTGTAAACAGCCCCTGGAAACCCAGGAACTGCAAACAAAATCTCCTACCCCTGAAAGCCTGCCACCCAAGGAGCAAAGAGGAGGTAGGAGAAACAAAGGACCCAAAGAGACCCATTTTGTGGAGGAGGTACAGGTCTTCCAATTGGAGGGAGAGGGATCCTCAGAGGATCCTGGGAAAAGGATCTTCTCCTTCAGAGATAGGGGAACTCCTCCCAAGGAAAAATGGGTCCCAAGGGATTTCAATCTAGACTGGGTAGATGTGGGGATTGAGCTGTCGCCGCCCATCATCCTATCCCAGAACCAACAATACCAAAACCCCTGGTTCAAACCCATCCTGGTGACTGCCTCCGAAAAGGCGGGGGTGGCCCAGAACCGGAACCAGGGGAACCTAAAACTAAATCAATAGACTGGGTAGATGTGGGGATTGAGCTTTCGCCGCCCATCATCCTATCCCAGAACCAACAGCATCAAAATCCCCGGGTTCAAACCCATTCTGGTGACTGCCTCCAAAAAGGGGGGGCGGCCCAGGACCGGAACCAGGGGAACTCGATTATCCTCTTTCAAGTTGCCAACTTTTTCTTGCAAATTCCCATGACTCTCCACAGAATTCTGCCCAAATTTCTTATCTCGCAATGTCCAAAACCAGAAAATTAGCCCACCAGTTGTCCAAAAATGTGCATTATCTGTGCCCCCTTTAGGAGAAGGAGGGAAGATACTATGCCCCGGTACAAGTACAGGGGCAGGGTACAATGTTGGCACTGGTGGACACTGGATCCCAAGCTACCCTTCTGTCCAAAAAGGCCTTTGATGAAATAAATTCAGGAAGGGGGAGAAATACCAGATTCCTCTCACCTCTCTTCCTGGACAACTGCAGAACTTTGACGGGAAGGAAATTCCAGCCGAGGGGATTGCAGATTTGGACATTAAAATTGGGCGACACAAGGTGAAACACCCGGTCATAGTAGTGACTCCAGAGGGCACCCCTTGTTTACTAGGGAATGACCTCCTGAGAAGGTTGTCACCCCTAATAGATTGCGTAAACAAGGTCCTCTGGACCCAAACTAGCCGACCAATAAAATTAAAGCAGAGTGTCAACCATGTTAGTTTAAACGGCATGTGCCACATGGTTGAACAAAAATCTGACCAAGTAGAATTTCACTTCCAGAACAACCAAATTCCAGATGTGACAGTAATAGCAGTAGGACAACAGACTGGTGATGGGGGGTCCTCTCTATTTCTGAAAATCAACCTTCCCTCCAGTTTAAGGTCGTATTCCACACTGGAAGGAAACACTCTGAAATTCTTTACTAATCCACAATCAGACATTCCCACTCCGAGAGTCCAGAAAGATGTGAAATCAGCTCAGAGCCTGGCTGATGTTCAGCAAATTGGAGAGCAGTTGTTCATCCTTGTTCAGTTAAATTATGGGAAGGACTCTGTTCTCGCCCGAGTGTGTGTGAACAACGGTAAGAGCTTCATCAGCGAAGCCATGTTCTGCCAACTCCCAAAAGATCCAGCCATTCCCACATTCAAACTGATAGACAAATGGGAAATGGACCTGGAAGCACCCAATTCCAAACATCTCCTGCCAAGCAGGTGTATGCTCAAAATCTCCATTGGCAAAAAGAGCATAGTCCATAATTGTTGGGTCGTGCGAGACGCCACTGCCGCCTTTTACTTAGGCAGTGACATTCTCAATCGCTTTGCCATTAGTTTGGACCTAATAAACTTCAAAGATTGGTCCCGATTAGCGGATAATCCCATGGGCTTCGATGATCCAGAAAAAGCATTTAGGTCAGCTCAATTGCTACCTTATGCAGTTGAAATTCAGATTAAAGAGGAAGTCACCATCCCAGAAAGGACCCGACAATTCTCCCTGGAAGTGAAAGTTAAAAGAGGACAAAAATTGAAAAACCCTGATGCTTATATTCATCTAAATGCTTCCCTCCAACAGCAAGGGGTAGGGGTAAACCTAACACCATTAGTCAACATAGAACATGACACCATTCCAATAGAGGTGGATAACAGCGACTTAAAGAGTATTACTCTAGCTGCACGCACCATTATTGGAATGGTGGTTGATGACTGAAATTTCTCCATTGATTTAGGAAATGAACTGTTAGGACTAATCCCCAAGGACTGTTTTGACAGTGACAGTGATGACAATACAACACCAGACAGGATCTTTACCCGGCATGGGGGGAACTTCCTGGTGTACACTTCCTGCCCTTATGGTAAGGAAGATGTGACCTGTGACTTCAGGAGGGATGAGGTGATTTTACAGGTCCATGAGGGCTGCCTTTCCCACCTGAAGCCTCCAGTCCAAATCAGCACTCTAACCAGGGACTTCTCCACCCAGCTGGAGGAGGCCGCTGAGATAGCCAAACCAGAAGTCTTTCCCGGCTTCAGGCAGATGGTGGAAGAGAGAGTCAACCTAGCTGATGCCTGCGTGACTCTGGAACAGAAGCAAATGTTGAAACAAGTTTTCTTGGATTTCCAAGATCTCTTTGCGGTAGACTCATATGACTGTGGTCGCACCGACATCCACACAACAACAATTCCCACGGACCCTGGCATGACTCCAGTGTTTGTGAAGCAATATCGTTTGCCCCTCGCATCCATGGAGTCCCTTACTAAAATAATTAAGAACCTTGAGTGCCGGGGAATAATCCGTCCAGTCCACAGCACCTTCAATAATCCGGTGCTGGGAATATTGAAGCCAAATGGCCAGTGGAGACTCTGCGCCGACCTTAGGGAGCTCAACAAACGGGTCCATACTTCCCGATGGCCTCTGCCCTACATTGACCAAGGGCTGGCCCAGATTCAGGGGTCACAGGTATTCACTGCAATAGACCTGACCAATGGATACTGGACAGTGTCTGTCAGAAGGGAGGACCAATACAAACTGGCTTTTACCTTTGGAGGCCAGCAGTACACATGGACCCGAACCCCCTTCGGATACCTCAACTCCGGCAATGAATTCAACATTTTCCTACATAAGGCCATGGCCGACCTAGGTGCGAGGGGTAACCTGGCTTATGTAGATGATGTCCTCATCAAAAGTTCATCTGTGGAGGATATATAGCGGAGATCCGTTATGTTCCGACACAGTTGATGGCCGCCGGAGCAAAACTTTCCTTTCAGAAAGCACAGTGGTGTAGAACCCGTGTTAATTTCTTGGGGCATGAGATTACTCCTCAGGGTCTCTGTCCCCAAGAAAAGAAAGTGGAAGCACTTCAGAAACTGAAGGATCCCACAACTCTGCGGGAACTAAGGAGCCTCCTTGGACTGACTAATTACAGCAGAAAGTTCATTGAGGGCTACGCAGAGATCACCAGACCCCTGATTCATCTTTTGAAGGGGGGGTCAAGTGGGAATGGGGTCCAGAACAATCAGAGGCAGTAAGACAACTCAGAATAAGCCTCTCACAAGCGCCTTGCCTAGCTTACCCTGTCAGAAACAATGAGTTCTTCCTGGAGACAGGGTTCTCTAATACGTGCTTGACGCAGTATTATACCAAAAGCACGACAAGGTCAATAAAGTAATCTCCTATGCGAGCAAAACTTTATCCTCTGTGGAGGAAAAATTCAACGATTGTGAGAGGGCACTCCTGGCAACTGTGTGGGCATTGAAGAATTACCGCCCGTTCATCCAGGGGCAACACATCATAGTGGAGACTCCACACCAGCCTCTGCAATATCTCCAAAGTGACAGAATCCGGGCAGGAAATGTGAGTAATTCCCGAATTACTTCCTGGATTCTGTCAATGCAAGGCTTTCCTGTGGAGGTCAGATATGGCCAAAACAAGAAGAGTCCCCTCGCGCAAGGTCTGGCTGACTTGGATGATTGTGCCAGAGAAAACTGTCTCGAGGACGAAAGTCTAAAAATCAAGGACAACATGGAGGCATACCTTAATTCCCCACACAAAGTTTTTGAAGAAGACAAGTGTGAGGGAATGCCCACTGTCTATGTGGATGGATGCTCTTACCATGTTGACAACAATGGGGAGAAAGAACTGGTGGCCGGTGTAGGGAATGCATGGGTGAATGAGTCCCCAGAACCCTTCGCTGGGTACAAAATTGGTCCCCGAAGTAGTCAGGTGGCAGAATTGATGGCTGTGCATCAGTCCATCCTCACTGCTGTCCAACATCAACTCCACGAACTGGTCATAATCACAGATTCAGATTATGTACGGAACGGGTTCATGGAGCACCTGATTAATTGGAAAACCAGAGGCATGTTATGTGCTAATAACAAACCCCTGAAACATGGGAAGTTAATCCAAAATATTGATGATCTGGTCACATCGAATCGGATGACCATCTACTGGAAAAAGATCAAGGGTCATTCCAAAGTAGAGGGACCAGACAAAACTGGGAATGACTTAGCTGATCAGCTGGCCAAAACCGGGGCCATCCAAGGGGATCTAATAGAAATAGAGTCCCTGTTGGGGGAAATCCAGGTCACCGCTATCACTAGGTCCCAGACAAATGCTCACAAGGATCTTTCAACTGCACAATGGAGTAAGGAGACCCCTGATGATGATTTAATTACGGCTCAGAAGGGGGATCCAATAATTGGTAAGTTTTACCAACACATTGAGGACCCTGAGAACTTTCACCTGATGGATACCGATTACATTGGGAAGGAAGACCTTAGAGTGTTGATGAAATGTCCAATTGTTCCGAATCCAAGACGGTTTGTTGGTAAGGAAATCCCAAGCTGGCCATGATCAGTGGGTGGTCCCTACCTCATTCTGAAGCCTGTTGTTAAGTCACGCCCATGATGCGGCCACCGCCGGTCATAGGGGGTTTCATACAACACTTGAGATTTTAAGAGAGTTGCATACTGGCCACACATGGGGCAGGACCTCGACCAATACTTGAAGGGGTGTCTTGTGTGTGCACAATTTCAGCCAACATCCCTCACACACCGGGCGCTTCTCCAAAAGAGGGTGATGATACTGCCATGGTCAGATTTGCAAATCGACTTCGTAGGCCCTGTGATTCGCTTGTCTAGAGAAAACAAGTACATGTTGACGGTCACATGCTTGTTTACCAAGTGGGTGGAATGTCTCCCGGCCACAAACTGCAAGGCAGAAACAGCAGCTGCCCTGATGATTAACCACATCTTTTCCCGTTTTGGTCTACCTCAAAGGATTGAGTCAGACAGAGGTAGCCATTTCTCCAGCGAGGTAATGAAAAAGATGTGGGAGATACTGGGGATCAAAAGGAAGCTACATATTGCTTACCGGCCATCCTCTTCTGGTGCAGTGGAGAGATACAACAGAACCATTGTGAGCATATTAAAAAAGTTTGTGGCAGATTCTGGGCCAAGTTGGGATAGCCGATTACCTCTGGTCCTAATGGCCATCAGATCTACCCCTTCATCTGCAACCAAAATGTCACCATTTGAGTTGATGACTGGACGCAAGATGGGGCTTCCCCAGTATTTGCTCTACAGGACCCAAGAGCAGACGTTGATCAATGCCTCCACAACTCATGAGTATGTGGAGAATTTGAGGAAACACCTCCAACATGCTTTTGCCTATGCTCAGCGGAATCTAGAAAGATCAGCTGATAGCATGAAAACTCACTATGATTTGAAAACCACCAGGAAGGAATATAAGGTGGGGGACCGGGTCTATCTATACAATTTCCAAAGGAACCAGGCCAAACAGCGAAAATGTTTGCCTACATGGAAGGGACCCTTTGAAATTATAGACAAGATCTCCCCAGTTGCATACAAGATCTGCATCCCCAAAGGTAGTTTGGCAGAAGGGGAAGACAAGTGGGTCCATATAAATCAGTTAAAGTGTTGCCATCCCAGGCACACCCTGCAGCAATTGGAGGAGTCCTCTGCAATCCCAGAGGGGGCCGCTCCAGAGTAATTCAGTTCCAACCCTAAAATATCCCACATATGGTCTCTAAAATATTATGATTCTTGAAGGAAAATGTCTCCTGATTATATCTTGTTTTCAAAATAAGACTGCAAAATGTATCCTGATGTATAAAATGTATATGTTCGCCACACCATTAATAGTGGTAGAAAAATGTCTAGGAATGTGTATTGCCGCTTTGCTTTATCATCCTAGGAGAGATGAAACCATGGAGACTGGCCAAGGAGAATGACCCGGGGACCGGGAGCAAAGATCCAAGGGGCCCGGGGTACCGCCCAATACTCGCATCAGGACCGGCAAGGAGAACTGATCGATCAACCCTGATGAAGGAAAAATGCTGAACTGTGCCATCTACGGAATTGGAAGAAGATGATGCGGACATCCTTTGCACCCGACTCCCCCTCGACTCGAAATCAAAGCGCAGTAGGGCGGGGGGCTTGTTGGGTGTCCTGACCCACGTTTGGACTATTATGCTGCAACATTTGGTGCTGTGGGCTTAGAACATCCAAGATGGCCGAAAAGCCCACGTTGCGCCAGAATCCAGGAGAACCGCGCAGTTTTGCGCAAACCAAAACGGTCGCCTAACCTGCCACCCACCAGTGCGAGCGTGATGGACCGGAAGCACCAGGGGTGAAAGGTAGTGCCAAAGGAAAAACAGCAGGGCCCGTTAGCTCAAAAGCGCTTTTAAACCACCTCTTTTTCTCTGAATGCAAGCTAAAAATACCTATTTTAAACATTGCAAGATATTCAAAAATCTCAATGAACACCAGCAGACATTTGGCAGAATGTAGTCTTGTGTGCATACAAAATCTGGGAAAAAAAAGAGCCTAAAACAATGTTTATAACAAAACTGGCTGCACTGTGGATGTCAGCAGCTTAAGTTAAATTGGACTGAAAGCCACTAAAATCTAAATGTTTAATATGAATGAGTGACCTACTGTTGAGTGTCACAAAGTTTGCAACTGTTAAATGTCATAGTTTTGAACTTAGAATCAGCATTCTAGCTGCATGTGTAAAAATTGTAAGTTTGATTTGGATGAAGAAAAACTGGGAACAAAAGTGACATTTAGCTGAAGCCTGGCTTAAAGAGATTGAATGCTGCCTGACAACTACCCCTGACAGGAGTTGAAACTTGCTCAGCCACTCTTCCCAGGCCTGGCTGCATTCTGCTGCCCCCACCAAAAGGAGATGACACCTCCCTGATTGAATCAGGGGAGGAGCAGCTGGGGACTGCAGGAAACTGAACAATGAGCCTTCCTTGGCTCAGACAAATGTTAAATTAGGGGAGGTCGTAAATGGCTTCCTCTTGAGAGAAACGGGGAGGGGCAGTGCCTCTGTGAACAACTTGAGTTGGAGGAAGTGGACAAACCAGAAATTCCACCATGTGCTTTGGGAAACCACACCCCTCTGGGCCAGAACATAATTTTGAAAAGATGGATAATTCATAGTACGGACTTGTCAAAATTATATAAATAATATCATTATTCTTGTGATTCTTCTGTGCACCTTTTAAGAGGTGTTAGGAATCTGTGGTATGTTCTTGGGGGTAGTAGTGGAAAATAAGGTATTACTCCAAATGTCTGTATGTTAAAAATCTGACACTTTATCATCTGATGTCCATATTCCTTGTGCATGTTTGTGTAAATTCTGGAAAAGTTTAGAGGTTGTGTTCTTGATGAAAAGGGCAGAATTCTGTCATAAGTGGACACGACATCTCACAAAGAGAGGGATCGGATGGTTTGGTGCTACAGAAAATATGTTAACTGGACATATAATATTAGAAAAATTATACGTAGGTAAATATGTATTTCGATTAAGAATAGATTTGTGTGCAAATTGACCAGGGTGTATCCTCTGACCCATAAACTACCTCATTACGATGACAATCCATTTCCTTCCCCCAATCAAGGGAGAGAGGAAAAAATGGCCAATGATAAGTTGCGAGGGGCAAGCTTAGTTATGCCAACACACACCCATTTTCTAAAGACATAAAAAGAGCCACTGGAAGCCAGACAGGGACATTCATTTTCCAACCTTCAACTGAATTCCTGCGCAGCAAGCTGACGGAGAACTCCAGAGATCCAGTCTGACTCCAGATAGACTACAGAACTTTGAACCAAGAAGGCCTACTGCAAGCAAAAGTATTCTCAGCAGGCCTCAAAATCAATTGCAAATTATTCAAACAGCCGGGCGGAGCTGTTTGTGATTCTGGCCTAGAACCCTGTGCCAGACCCAGAAAGCAGTGCTATATCCAGAATCCATTTGATCCAGACCAGCAGAATCAGAGATCCGTGCAGTGCCGAGTGCCAGAGCAGACCACTGTATCCAGAACCGCAGACCAGACCCAGGCCTCTGTGAGCAGAACCAGTGCCTGATTGATCCGCCGAGCAGAGAGAACCGCAGCTAAACCTATTGACCAGATCCGTGACGAGGCCATTCCGTTTAAATTTATCGTGTGAGTACATAGCTAGAACTGTGCAGAACCCATCTCTTAGCTTAAAGTAATCTGATTCAAAACATTTAACCTGTCCAAAACTGCATCATAGAATAGTGTGTCCCTTCTCCGATTTTAAACCTGTAAAAGTGTCATTTGCCATTTCTGAACCGTTTGTGCTAGAAGCGATATTTAACTTTCATTTTAAAGCTAAGATTCTAGGCTTTCGAACAAACACAGAACTGACTTTCTATCCATTATACTTTTTCCGTAATCACGCTCGATGTACTCAGAAAAAGTGCAGCGATTTGCGATTTGGCTCAAATTTCTTCACTTGTCAAAATAGCAGCTTCTTGCTTTCCTTTGCTGAAATTCGTTTGCAACCTCACAATCATTCGTAGGGCATTGCTAAAGTGATACTGAACTAATTTAAAGGAGCTATCACCCACCCTGAATCTTTTGTAGAAAATTAAAATCATTTTTAGCATATTTCTTCTTTCTTTGCAAACCACATTTAAAGTATTTTGCCTGTGTTTTAAAATCATCCCTGTGATCTAAGCTTGCTAGGGGGGAACTGAACTACATTTGATTGTATTCCTGAGAACTGTGGGCTCTCCTTTCCATCTTTTTATATTGCATAAGGGGGGGGGGGTGAATTGCCAAAAGGGGAAAAGTGATTAGATTATCTTTTGCTGAAATCATATCAAGTTTATTCCTGTGATGCTTTTATTCATCTTTGCATCTCCTTGAAACCATAAAAGCATTCCCAGCGCCCTTGTTCTTTCCATACCAACTCCTAAGTAATTAAATAAGTGTGCTAGCGTAAGATTATCCATTGTTGATCAACATCATATTCTTAAGTGTGATATCAAATATTAATTTATTATAAAAGTGTGATATATATATTGTTAAATTTTCAATAAATCTTTTAATTTGCAAAACAAACCTACTTCTTGGCTCAGTGGGGTCAGGGGGATTCTAAGAGAGGGGCGTTATACAAGGGTTCATCATCCAGATTATAACTTGTCATAAAAATATATAAATAAGGGCTTCCCTTGAGCAATCCCAGACAAGGCACTGACTTAGTGGGAATGCTTGATTGGAGTCATTAACAGTGCAGTTTGTTAATTAAAGTTTGGTTCAGAAGTTATGACGGTTGGAATCCTACACAGTGCGAGGTATGTGTCTGGAACTGCGTGAATGTGGCTACACGCTATGGGGCACGGGCGGGGGCTACCCGGGGAAGAAAACAGCCAGAGGCCAGGAGGGCGGGAGGGTCGAGGGAGGGACCCACATGCCACAATGGCTAATGAACTCAGAGTGATATCATGGAATGTCCAAGGCCTGGGGTGAAATCCTTCCTTAACAGAAAGAGTGTGGCAATTGCACTGCTACAAGAAACCCACCTGACCAAGAAAACCATAGCCACAATAGCTGATCACTGGGATGGGCATTGCTATTGTGCCCATTACTCTAAATACGCCAGAGGGGTGCTCGTATGTATAAATCCGGCGACTCGGTTTGAGCTGCTGGACTGGGAGGCAGACCCGGAAGGCAGGTTCATAATAGTGAGAGGATGCATCGAGCAGATGGAGGTCTGCATAATAAACTCATATTTCCCCAACCACGGGATCCCTAAACACCTAGACAAGCTGGGGCCCAAACCAGCCCAATGCCGCGAGAGCTTCTTTATATGGGGAGGGGACCTCAAATGTATTAGGGACTGGGACCTAGACAGGTACCAGCGGCGGTCAAGAGTGATGCCGCAACCAGAGAACTGAACACACTAATAGAGGCCCTAGATTTAGCAGATGTGTGGAGGGAGCTGCACCCCACAGACAGAGGTTATTCCTATTACTCATCACCACACCCACTCCACCCAAGATTAGACTACACATTTGTGGCCAAAGGGCACCAAACGCAAATTGACTCAGCGCAATACTTAGGCAGGTCCATATCAGACCACTCACCGCTGCTGATCAACTGGAGATCGCGGGGTCCTAGACCACCCATACCATTGTGGCGCATGGCACCAGACGCCCTAACAGACCCGGCCTTCACAGAAGGGTTGCGAGAAAAAATTGAAGAATATGTGGAGAAGAATGTCGGCAGTGTGGAAAGATGGTGCACGGTCTGGGAAGTAATGAAGGTTGTGGTGAGGGGTTGAAGCAATTGCGGGATCGGGGGTATACGGAGGACACTGAGAACCGAACTAGAGAAACTGGAGGAGTATATAAAGCACAGGGAGTCAAACGCAAAGGGAACGAGGGCGGAGGAGGGGGACCTAGCCAAACTGAGAGGGGATTGCCAAGACGCATGGGGGAGGCTGGCCGAATTTGACTTTGCTGTGAAAACTGTGAAGTCACACGCCGAGGGAGACAAACCTGGCAGGTTGCTGGCGTGGCTGTGCAGGAGAGAGCACCCGCTCTCCCAAACCATGGAGATCAAGGATGCTACGGGCACAACACGTAAAACGCAGCAGGAAATCAATGACACATTCAGAGAATTCTATTCCCGCCTGTACAGCCATGACCACCGGGTACCACAGGAAGATATACTAGATACACTGGATGAGATCGGCCTCCCCAAAATAGACCTGACACAGAAAGAGTCCCTAGAAGCGGAAATAACAGGAGAAGATATCACTGAAGCGATACGATCACTCGCCTCCAGTAAAACACTGGGAAGCGACGGGCTCCCCCCAGAATTCTACAAAACATATGAGACAACTCTCACACCTGTCCTGTTAAAGGTTTTCCGGGAAGCATACAGCTGCAGAGAACTGCCAACATCTATGAGGGAGACCCTAATCATACCAATACCCAAACTTGGGAAATCAATGAATGAACGCGACTCATACCGGCCCCTTGCGATGCTAAACTATGAGATAAAATTCCTAACCACCATATTGGCCAAGCACCTGAATAAAATAATGGGGAGCTTCATACACAGCGATCAGAACGGTTTCATACCAGGGCGCAGCACTGCGCTGAACCTGCGTCGACTACAGCATATACTTGAGCAAACAGCGACATCCCAATGACAGTATGCTATACTCTCTTTGGACGCCACAAAGGTGTTCGACTCGATATTCTGGGAATGGCTGGTGGCGACGCTGAGGGAGTTTGGTTTTAGAGAAGGATTCATCCAATTGGTGCAAATACTACACACAAACCCCAAGGCCAGGGTTAAAACGGGGAGACTGGTGTCAGCCATCTGGGACATTAGGAGAGGGACAAGACAGGAATGCCCATTATCTCCAATGCTATATGTACTGGGTCTAGAGCCCATAGCAGTGTACCTTAGGAGGCAGCACATGGACGCTGGTATCTGGGTAGGGGGAAGGGACACCTCCTGTCGCTCTATGCAGATGACATGCTGCTATACGTGAGGGATCCGCACCTAAACGTACCGGTGATCCTCAATATAATCGACAACTACGCGAAGGTATCTGGGATCCACTTCAGCAGGACCAAATCCTGCTTGTTTCCGCTGGCGGGACTGAAAGGGAAGGCAGTGGAAGAACTACCAATGGTGGGAATCAACTGGGAAGTTGGCACGTTCAAATACCTGGGGGTGAACATTAGACACTCACCGGGGCAAATGCATGAGCAGAACACGACCAAGGTGGTCCTAGGCTTGAAGAGGTCCATGAAGTTCTGGTCGAAACTGCCACTGTCACTTTTGGGCAGGGTAGCCATCACCAAAATGATCCTCCTGCCGAGGTTCCTGTACTTCTTCAACAACGTGCACTACTATATACAAGCATCCTTCTTTCGCTCCCTAGAAAAAATGCTCAGGGACTTCTTGTGGGGCACTGCGCGCCACAGATTCTCATTGGAAATACTGTACTTGACAAAGGAGGGGTGAAACTCCCCAATCTAGAAAAGTATTACTTGGCAGCCCAACGTAGCCTTGTAGCTAAATGGCTGGCAGACAAATCCACCCTAGAGTCCGACTTGCTAGAACACCTAGTGGCCCCCATTCAACTGAAAGAAATACTATGGGTTAAACTTGAAGGCCCACAACATACACCACTATTGATAACACTTGGCAGAACGGTCTGGAAGAGAGCATGCAACTTACTAAAATTAGCAAATCCCTATTCACCAGAAGTGCCGATAGCGGCTGACACATGCAGGGAAGGCTCAGATAGGGCAACACTAAGAAAATG
Organism: Ambystoma mexicanum; assembly: GCF_040938575.1. Taxonomy (NCBI): domain Eukaryota; kingdom Metazoa; phylum Chordata; class Amphibia; order Caudata; family Ambystomatidae; genus Ambystoma; species Ambystoma mexicanum. The sequence goes on from NC_090925.1 coordinate 386,812,678, forward strand.
GGAAGAGATGGGGATATACACATGGGGTGATGTATATGAAGACGGAACCTTCTGAGAATTTGCATCACTGCAAGAAAAAGAGGGGCTACCGACTGGGCAATTCCTCTGGCACCACAGAGTCCGGGAAACTGCTAGAGAAAAATGGGAGGGTTGGCCAGAGGAACCACAAGAGTGCCTTATACTGACCCTGATGTACAACCTGAATGACGGCTGGAGGCCGACATCTAGGCCGTATTGCATCCTGATAGATACACCCAACCTCAAAAGTACATCGCTTAAAGAGCAATGGGAAAAAGACTTAGGCACAACCATAACAGAGAAAGAATGGGAGAGAATATTGGGCTTTCCCAAAGCCATATCCAGGAACCAACGCTTCAAACTTATACAACTGAATGTGCTGTACCGCACATACATGACACCACACAGAATAGCCATGTTAAAATCAGAAGCGAGTTCCCGGTGTACGTGGTGTAAGGGTGAGAATGGTGACATGCTACATATGTTTTGGGAGTGTGTGTGAGTGCGCACCTTTTGGGTACGAATACAACAAGCATGTAGTGCAGCGGGAATAAATAGATATGAGTGGTCGCTGAACGAATGCCTGCTCAGCGCCTATCCCCGGATTAACAAGCACAAACACGTAACCAGGTTCATGGACCTGGCCTGCATTCTGGCCAAGAGAACCATCGCAATGGCCTGGAAAACACATACGGGGCCGCAATATGGAAAACGGCGCAAATAATTCGAAAGGTGGGCAGAGGCAGAGACCAAGTTGTGGGTGGAGGAAGCGGCCAGATCAGAACCGGATGGCACTGACAAATGTGTGGCATGGAAAGCACTGCTATGGGACATGTTCCACCCGTCCGACGATAAACCCCCATGAACTCTCCCACTGAGGTGAATCACACTTGACGAGTGCCCAGTCAAAGGAACCCCCGCGAGTTGCAAACACCCCCCAACCGAGTCAGGTGGACGGTAGCCGCCTCCCCGAACATTGAATCGCTTGCCCCAAGAACAATACGCAGAACACAAGCACGTGTAGGAAGTTGTTATTAAAGATCATTTGTTGTTGTTGTAGAAATGTTTGAATAATGGGAATGTTCAACAGTTGTAATTAACATACACAGGCATGCTATGGGAGAATTAAAATGCACAACTGTAACTAAGCAAATGCCAATAAAAACATTCAAAAATAAAAAAAAATACAGTACCATTATTTATTAGTATAGAGTACTGGTTCCTGAGTGTCTCAAGTTATGTTATGTTAAAGGTTCTTATACCGTGCACTGTCACCACCTGCGCGGCCCCTTGGCGCTCTGGCGGATCTGTAAGGCGAGAGGGTAAGACGGTGTGCGTTAGTAAGACTGAGCAGGAGAAACAGCAAGACGGCTGTGATGTGCTGTTGTCAGCTTAAGTTTACAGCTGAGCATAGGTTTGTTTTACCAGGTTGTTTACAGTCATGTGCTGTTGTGCGAGGCTGTGTGCGGTTTGTTTCGTTGTTGTAGTGGTGATGCTTCACTGCACTCGCCATCTCAATTCCTGCTATGAAGATGGTCCTGGAAAAGTTTCAGTACTGCCCAAGATATGGTTGTACAGCTAAAAAGTCACTCTGGGGAAAATAGATCATTCCTTTAACCACAAGTTCACTTAAAGGTTGAATAGTAGAAATAGAAAACATCAATATTAAAATGAGGGCATAGTCATCATGGTTGATGGCACTCTGAGTAGGTGCTGACTTTGGAGGTGGGCCCAAGCACCCATAAGTAGTGCATGTGTGCATTGGAAATAAGAGGCAGGACAGAGGTGAAATTATTAGCACCTGCAGATGGGACTACCCAGTAACTATCATGATTAAGAAGGCGGATGCTAACCCCGCAGGGTTCCCCCATGATAGGACAAAACAGGAGGAGTATGTACACGTGATCTACAACAACATAGAGCGTCCAGGCCCCCGGAGGTGCAGGAGCACCCACCACTGCAGGAGCAGTGGGCCAGCAACTCCAGCTGCCTTTACTTGAATAAAGGTAGGCACCTGTGCCTTAATCCCAGCTCCAACATCCCTCTCCCCTAGACACAGAGATCACTGCATTCTGCAGCACAATTCACTGTTTGTAAGGATAATTTCCTTACAGGCTCCGATTCGAGCCCAAAAGCAGATTTTCACCAAATCTACAGTTTGTTGCCACCATTGGAACACACAAGGTGTTCCTGATTGAAGATGGCCGCCGACACCTTCTCTGCCTTCATCACGACCACCTGACCCGAGCCATGTGATTTTACTGGCCCAGCCTCTGCTCTTCAGGGCCAATCACACGCCGGCAGGTGAATACCGGCCCCTCTCCCCAAGGAGCCTCTCCACAAGGAGCATATCCTGTCTGGAGCCTGTCCGGAGCATTCCGCAGCCCGGGCCAGGGACTCTGACCCATAATCTGCCCACATCGTGCAAGAACCCCCTCAGCCCATTGTCAGATCCCTCCTGCAATGACCCTACTATTTCGGATTTTCTCGGTTTAACGAGATCTATCTTCACTACGCTGCTAAGTACATTTACCAGTAATGTCGCCTTATTTTGTAATGCTTCCTCCTGTGCTGCTAACCTTCCTTTTCACATTGATACCTGCATACTATGCCCTTATTGTCTAGTCTGTGTTGAGCCTTGCGATCATGTTTACCTAGCACACTTTGTACTACCATCATTGTGATCGACATTTTGTTAGCTTTCTCACTGCAACTTGTCCTACTGACAGGGTGTCCAGTATAGTCTTGCAACTAGCCCTGACCTCATATCCTCTATGCCTGTCATAGTTGCCTGCAGTAGACAGTGTACTCATAGCCATATCAATCTTTGTTTCATGCCTGCCACAGCCCCTATTTCCAATAATGCCATTGCTCTAACCTTGACCTTCGGTAGTTGCTGCGCCGCACTATTGCTACCCCCATACTTGTGCTTTATTATTACACTGACATCAAACTGTTTATGCCAGTCACTATGCCTTTATTAATGTTGTTGACCACCTTATGCCAGTCACTATGCCTTTATTAATGTGGTTGACCGCCTTATGCCAGTCACTACGCCTTTATTAACGTTGTCAGCCAAAAGGTATGCTACAACCCAGTAGTTGTTTATGCCATAGCACAGTAATTGTTCAATTATCGCTGCCCACTATACCACGCCTGTGATTGCCACTGTATTAGCTCAACTTTTGCCAGCCATAGTGCCTCATTGAATTAGCCTACCTCTATCCTGCTTCATTCTTCGATGTGCCTTATGACATTAGCCCAGCCCTACCCTAGTCAATGCATCCTGATGTACTACTATTAGCCTAAGGGCTACACCAGCCTACTATTCTAGCTCTCTTCACTCTCTGGCGTGCCCTACCAAATCAGCCCAGCCCACACGAACTGATGCACCTGATATTTACAAGTATAGACCATAGTAACCTGCCCAACTGTGTCGACCCTTAGTGACCATAATAGGTGCCAATTCGGCTACACCTCTACTAGTCCACTCTTTGCGTACCCTATGGGACTGTGTCTCGGAATTACCTGACCAGCCTGCGGGCTCAACTAGGACTGCCCACTACCCTGGCAGCATGAACATTCACGTCCGAGGCAGATACCCAACAGGTGCCTTAGCTAAAATAGCCTAGCTAACGTTCCATATTGCTCTCTCCGTCCTACTAGTACTACAAATTAATAGCCTAATTGTTAAAACCTGCACTAATAGGCTCTTGTGCATAACGACCCTACCTAAGAATCATACCTGCCTTATAATGACAGACTCACAAAAATACAAAACTGTATACAAAACTAGCCAACAACAAGAATATTCCATCGCACAGGCACCATGTAGCACTATCGACAGAAACTCTAGATTGCGCGCCCGCCTATCCAAATTGTATGAACTACCGTCCCAAAAAATTTAACAACTTAAATACCTAAAAAAGACCCTACTACAGAAAGTAGCTACAGAGCCTAATACAGGTCTCACTAATCACAATAGACCTACACTGAACCTTACTAAACGAACAACCAAAGTCAGTCCCAGCATCACCCCGTATCAGAAAGTTCCCGACCAAACCTTAAAGGAGCTCTCATAAACGCCAGGTCACTAATTGTGCAAGCAACCGAAATAGCAGACATTATCCTAACAGATAACCTTGACTTCCTGGCCATTTCAGAATCTTGGCTACACAATGCTGCAGGCCCTGCCATATCGCTGGCAGTTCCTGATAACTATACTATCCTGCGAGCAGACAGACCCATCTCTCGAGGTGGAGGAATAGCAATCATAGCCAAGACTAACCTAGATATGAGAATTGTCACTACTCCTCCTATGAAATCCTGCAAAGGCCTCACAATTAAAGTTGCCAACTCCCAAACGCTGAATATCTTCCTCATCTACAGATCACCTGGCCCCATTGGAACCTTATGAGAAGATATTTCTATGGCCCTGTCCAACAACCTAAAAAAATACCTCCCAAACCTTAGTGTTAGGTGAGTTTAATTTAGGCTACAATGACACCAAGGACATCCACTCCACTGCCATTGCCACAACCTTGAAAGAGCTCGGCTTTTCTCAAAAAGGTAACTTACCCACGCACATCAAAGGTCGAACTCTCGACTGGATAGCAGAACACAATTGCAATGTCAACATCACGTCTATTGCTCCCCAGATCTGGACAGACCACCATCTCCTAGTATTCACATTGGCAACTAACCTTGCCATAGCCCAAACCTCTGTGCTTGCCCCACCTACACTCACGAGGAACAAAACACTCTTGACAGTTGACAAACTGCTGCCCCACATAATACCCAAGCTCAATTCGATTCCAGACAATAGGGACCCTAACTCCTTAGTTGAACAGTATAACGAAATCATGAACTCAGCCCTTGATAACATTGCACCTCTCAAACTAAGAAATAGCAAACCTAAAAAACACCTTAACTCTTGGTTTACCCCTCACTTAAAAAACCTCAAACTACTCAAAAGAAAGCTTGACACTGCTTGGAGACTCTCCCCTTCAGCAGAAAATAAACTGAATCTTACAAATGTCTCCACTCAATATAAAAAAGAGATCATCTGAGCCAAACAGGAGACTTATGATAACAGAATATCTCAATCCAAATCTGGCACCATAGAATTATTCAGTATTCTAAAAGAATTGGAAACACTGATTGTCCCACAAGAGAAATGCATCAAAGATAAAAAGTGGTACTCTACTATTCAACACGCCCTAACTAATAAAGTCGCCAACCTACAGACCAATATTTCCCTCAAGAAAGCATCTCTTACACCACAAACTACCCAAAGCACAGCCCCACCTCTGCACTGCAATCAAGAAACACGCTTTAGCTTTGCTAAAGTCTCTATTATTGAGGTGGAGAAAGTCATACGGGGACTCAAACTGTCCAACTGTAAGGGCGACCAATTTCCCAGCACAACTTATCAAGGATGCTGCAAGAGAACTCGCGCCTTTCATCACCAAACTCATCAACTCCTCACTCACAACTGGTCCTGTCCTGAATAACTTGAAAGAATCCTGGGTACTGCCACTACTCAAAAAGCAAACTCTTGACCCTGCCTTTCCCACTAATTTCAGGCCCATAACGACTGTGCCATTTCTCTTACAAATTTTAGACAAAGTGGCCTACATTCAAATACAGAAATTCTTGGAATCAAACTCCCTACTAGGCTCTCGACAATCTGGATTCCGCCCCCAACATGGTACAGAGACGGCTCCAATTGATCTTAAGGCCCAAATAGATGAGTTCAGAGATAATGGCCAATTAGCATTACTCCTCCTGCTAGATCTCTCGGCTGCATTTGACCTGGTCGACCACAAAGTCTTATGCAGCCATCTCGACTCTGCAGCTCATTTCTCTAAGGAGGCCATAACCTGGATCGAGTCTTTCCTGAGCAATAGGACCATGAGAGTCTTCTCACCTTCAGCCTCAGCAGACTCCATCCCCATAACTTGCGGTGTACTTCAGGGATCCTGTGTGTCACCTACACTCTATAATGTATTCACTAAGCCCCTCTTCGACGAAATGGACCATTTGGGTATCGCCTACACGAATTCGCAGATGATACCCAAATCCTCCTACCACTTACAGGCGATTACGCCCCAGATTTGGCTCTAGTGAATAGAATTTATAGCATCCTTCAGGCATGGATGGCTACCCATGGACTATGCCTGAACGATGACAAAACTGAGCTTATCATCTTAGGTACCGTGACCCACCTATCCAGACCCAGCCTAGATTATGCCAACTTCACCATTGATGGAAATAACATAAAAGTAGCAAAGGAAGTGAAGACCTTAGGCCTCTACTTAGACACCACCCTGAACTTCACCAAACAAGTCAACTCCCTAGCCTCTGCTACCGCATATACGTGCAAACTAATTAGAGCCAGCAAACAATTCCTCTCCACCAACAGTTGCCTTACTCTCGCTAGAGCTCTCAGACTTTCCAAATTGGATTACTGTAACTCGCTCTATATTGGTGAGAACAAACAGATTATCCAAAAAATACAGGTCCTCCAGAATAATGCCCTGAGAGCAGCAGTCAAGATCAACAGAAACGAACACATCTCCTCCACTAGAAGAAAATACAAATGGCTATCCACCATGGATAAAATACAACTTAAAACTGCCTCCCTCACATACAAGTGCCTTAATAACAGAGCACCGCCATACCTTACCGACAGAATCTGCAGAAAAACCTCCTTTAGACCAACCAGAACAGTTAATGCCAACTGCCTCCAAGTACCACGATTCAAACTCTCCACTATCAGAGGTCATAGCTTCCCAGTCAAGGCTGCGGAACTATGGAACTCCCTACCTCCTGGTATTAGAGAACCTCAGTCCTTCTCTAAATGTAGACAAAATCTAACCAACTGGCTAAAAGAAAATGATAAATAACCATCTGATAACCATCCATGTTTACCCTTGTGCATATCGACTCGCTTAACACTTGTTAGTCCCTGGGACACCTCCCCTGAAGTTGTCTGATCATACTACTCTACTCTATCTGCATATATAATTTACACTACATGTATACCGATATACCCTATGCACCTCATGTACCTACTGCACGCACCTACTGCATGTACCGACTGCTGCCCAGTCACTTCGTGCTCCCTGTAATTATCCTGTATATAGGCCTATGTACCTACTGCTGCCCAGACATTTCGTACGCCTGTAATTATACTGTACATATGCCTGTGTATCTCATGTACTTATTGTTGCCTATACATACTATGTACCCATGTAACCAAGCTGAACATATCCTTGTATACTGTGCCCTGATGCCCAAGGGTCTGGTGCGCATTACAAATAATAAACTAAACTAAACTAAACTAAACTAAACGAGGCAGCTGGTGCAATAGACATTGATAACGGACAAGCTGGAGTACGCTCCCTGAAGCAAGACCATGCATTTTCCAAGGACTATATCAGCTATTCATGGACTAATGAGTTACTCGATAAGAGGCCCATTGTCAGCGCCCTGGAAAGTTTCAAAAAGACACTGATTTGTACACAGGCAATTTTTAGATTAGAAAGGGGCATGCTGCGGTTGTCATGTTCATTCCACATCGTCATGTGGAAGATGTGGCTAGGGTGAGGGCGGGACTCGGGAAAGAACGGATGTGTTGTGGAAGCTGAAGGAAGTTAGTTAAGAATAAAGATGGAGTTGAGACCGGTTATCACTTTTTGGGCCTCCCTTCATTGCGGAGCATGCAGCGCACCAAGATACATTGTTGCTGCGCCGCGTGAGAGTGATTTCACTCCACAACACTGGCAACAAGGTTGTTTTGGACCTGGCGAGGTCCCCAATATTCTAAACGGTTGCTGAGAAGGCGATCAGAGGACACAGCCCGCCACCGCTGCTCAGGCTAGCCCAGTGGTGAGGGGGGGGTGCAGTGATCCTGATTTCTAACCGTAGCTGCGTAATAAGCGCAAGTCTTTCAGCCTGGGCTGTGGAGGTGCACAGGAGACCCAATTTTCAGTCTGCCTGGCCCCCTAGAGTCTGCACGCCATACTGCAGGCAAGAAGGGCAGGCCAGCGGAGCTTCCCAGCTTAACAGCTAGGCCAGAGGAGGCCCAGCCAGCGCAGGTGAATCACCCTAACCCTCCCGAGACGAGGAAGAGCAGGCAAAAACACATGCCAAAGTAGAGAAGCACAGTTAAACCAGAAGGGAACACAAAAGAAGATCGAGGAGGACATCCCTGCTACAGTGCCAGCCAGACCCTCAGAGGTTTTTCGCCGAAGCCAGGGAGATACTACACCTTGGCAGCTGCCCCAAGCATTTGACCTCAGAGACACAGGTAACTTCGGGCCTGATGGGTCAGATGGATGAAGGGGGCAATGGTCCCCATGGATGAAGAACAAAAAAAGAATATCTTAACCCTGGCAGTAGGAGCAGCAGTACAGAACATACTACATGAGTTAATTGATGAGGCGAAGGTGACGTTCCAAGAAATTCGAGAAGCACTTGACACATATTTTGTCCAACACACCAACGTGGATTACGAGAATCATATCTTTCACACCCCCATCCAGGAGAGGGTGCGAGACCATGGACAACTACGTCATGAGACTTCATATCTGTATGAAACACTGCACGTTCCATCGTTATTCAAATGATGAAGCACTGTGCTCCCAAGTCATCGTGGGGTGAGAGTCTGCTGAATTCAAAAATAAACTTCTCCAAAAAAAACAGACCCTCAATGAAATCCTGGCGATGGCCCACACCGACTCGGCGGTAGCACACAGGTCATCAGTCTGGGACGGGTAAACATATCATCAGATCCCAGAGATCAGGAGGTTATCAAGAAGCTGATACCAACACCACCCGACAAGGTCAGTCATCCTGCAAAATCATGCGACAGGTGCGCTTATAGATTCCCCCATGAGGGCACATGTCCAGCTTTGGGCCAGAAGTGTGCAGCATGTGGGGGAGACAACTACTTCAGGCCAGTCTGCAGGAACGCCCCAGCACCAATCACCCCGACCACCTCCCAGAGGAACAGCAGGCGACATCCCAACCACGGGTCAAACAACAGAAGATCAAGCTGGGAGTTCAGAAGAAACCGTGCTGTGGAAGGAGACAGCAGCTGACAACAGTCCAGATGGTCACTCCGGTCCCTTGACAGAAAGAACACACAGACCTCGACGGAGTGTATGTTACTTGGAAGCACGCTCGCCATCAGGAAGTGAACTGTCATCCTCACAAGACAGTCAGAGAAGAAAAGGTTACATGTGGGCCCTAGGAAATGTGACGGTGAAGGAACACAGCCCCATATTGACTGTTTATGTTCACAACATGCCAACATAATTTCTTACTGCCGCTTCAGTGAATGTCCTGAGTGAAGAGGCTTACAATCGACTCCCACACCCTCCTAAACTAAGACCCTCGCAGGTGGACATTTTCGATTATGGCTTGAACACACCTTTGCCATGCAAGGGAACCTTTACTATGAACTGTGCGCACAAGTAACACACGGCCCACATCCATCTACACATGCTCTCCACAGAAGCCAACAGTGGATGTATCTTAAGTTTCAAAACGGCCATAGACATGGGACTCGTCCACATTCTCTACTGTATAATGGCTCACAAATATCTGGCCCCAAAAGGGGATGTCACAAAAGCATTTGCGAACCTCTTTAAAGGATTGAGCAAATTACAAAACTGCAAATTAAGGCTTCATAACGACCCAGAGGTCAAACCTGTTGCCCAACATTACAGGAGCATCCCCATAAATATACAAAAACAGGTGATTACAACAGGTGAAGGAGGAGATAAGACGCTTACTGGACCTTCACATCATTGACCAAGTGGTAGGATCCACCCCATGGGTCTACCCAATTGTACCAGTCGCTAAGAAATCGGCAGAAGGATCTATCCGTCTCTGCGTAGATATGCGCCGCCCCAAAATGGCCATCCAGCAAGAGCCACATCAAGCCCTGAGAACAACAGACATGATCCACCTTCTCAATGGAACAACCGTATTCTCAAAACCTGATCTCAATAAGGGCTACCACCAACTAGAGCTGGCCCAGGAGTCTAGATATATTACCACCTTTGTGACCCACATGGGGCTTTTTCGCTACAAGCGCCTGAACTTTGGCATATCCTCGGCTGCCGAGATCTTGCAGGAAGAGATCCACCAGGTAATCAAGCACATCTCAGGGTGTCTGAGCTACAGCAACAACATTCTAGTGTTTGGTAGAACAGCCCAGGAACACAACAACACCATACACAAGGTCTGCATGGCCCTGGAACTGGCCCATGTAACGATAAACAAAGACAAATGCGAATTTGGTAAACGGGCCCTCAAGTTCTTTGGACACATTTTTCAGACCAAGTAATGCGTCTGGAGCGAGATAAGGTTAAGGCCATGTAAGAAGTCACCCACCCAGTTACTGCTCCCGCTACCTAGAACATTTTGCGACGGTGAGAACCTCGCTCCGTGAGATAACCAAAGACAATCAGGACTTTGTCTGGACACCTCAATGCAAGGCTGCCTTTGCAGAAATCCATGCACGCATTGCCTCAGCCACCAACATGGCATATTTCAGCTCTGCCAAAGACACAGAAGTGACGGTGGATGTGTGCCCGGTGGGACTAGGCGTGATATTGACACAATATGACTACAGGACCCCACACGTTAAGAAAGCTGTGTCATATTCAATCCACAGTCTGACCACCAATGAGCAGAAATACTCGCAGGCAGAAAAGGAAGGCCTGGCGGTTGTCTGGACTTGCAAACATTTCCATCTGTTCCTGTTTGGGAAAGCCTTTACAGTGGTCGCTGACCACCAAGTCCTCCTCACCGTCTATGGTAATCCCAAGCCCGGATGCCACAGCAAATCGAAAGTTGGGGACTTCATCTCCAAGACCATCCGCCATAGACCGGGTAAGGACAAGAAGCCGGCCGACTATCCCTCGCACCACCCTACTAGATCACCGCAACCAGAACACTCAATGGCAGATGCATACTTACAATACATCATCCACCAAACTAAGCCATTCTCGATAGTGTGGAAGAAGCTTCAACAGGAGTCAGCCCGGTACCGGTGATTGTCTTGCAGTGCATCAGCCAAGGAAAAATGAAACATGCGAATGAGAGGGCCAGACACCTGGACGAGACGCTGCAGGTTGACATCAAAGCAATGTCACTGGTTCAGTACGAACTCACCACGAGGATCATATCGTCATGAAGGGGTGTAGGATTGTTCTGCTCAGGTCACTATGCCAGCAAGTCATCGACCTGGCCCATGAGGGACACAAGGGGGTGGTCGCCACGGAGGAGCTACTGCAAAAGAAAATCTGGTTCCCAGGATTAGACAAACAAGTTGAGGACACTTTAAACATTTTTTACCATTTTGAGCGTGATAGCTCCTTCTGACGCCCAAACACGTTGCTGATGTCTCCACTCCCAGGCGGGGTATGGGAGGAACTGACTGTTGACCTCCTTGGACCCCTTCGGGACGGCACCTACGCCTTAGTCGTGATCGATGAATATTCAAGATACCCAGAGGTACAAATTGTGCCACCACAGCAGCAACAGCAGTCATCCCGGTCCTGGACCGAATACTTATGGTCCATAGTGTCCCCCAAGTAATCAAGTCTGACAATGCACCACCATTCTCAAGCGTGGACTTTGCCAACTTTGTCCAGTACATGGGGTTCAAGCATCGGAAAATTACAACTCTCTGACACCAAGCCCACAGCATGGGGAACCTGAAGAGGGCGCTACAAGTGGCTCAGCTATCGCACAAACCTTTCAAACAGACATTGGGCCTCATTATAAGTTTGCCAGTCCGGAAACAACGGTGCCCGTAAGCTTGCCGGTACCGTTGTTTCCGGACCGGCAAACTACGAGTTCTGCGAGTGGGTGCCTTTCAGCCTGCCAGGTCTGACCTGGCAGGAGGAATGGCACCTGCGCGCAGAACTCGACGGATGCACCGGCACCATTCATGAATGGTGCCGGTGCATCCGGCCTCCCCATTCCCATTTGAGTCCAATAGGACTCAAATAGGAATGGGGAGTAATGTTTTCCGGCGCCTGGGAATGGACAACTACCGGGTCTGCCGGGGCTGTAATGCCCCGGTAATTGCCCATTCCCGGGCGCCGGAAAATTCATGACTCAGGTAGCAGCCGTGCCGGTATTTTGTACCAGCTCTTGCGAGATCACCGCCACACTCCCCACAGCACCACGGGCAAGTGCCCAGCTGATGACATGCATTACTCACCGTAATAGCATTTCTGATGGTTGTATCTGCTTAGATTCACATGCTGTGCATATGGTCTGACATCCAGTGGTAACCGCAGAGTATTGCAACTTGTCTTTCGGGGACCGAAAGGGGACGTCGGCATAGGCGGGTCGTGACATGTAGTGTACCCAAAATTCCTCACGCGCCGAGTCCCTCCGATTGTATTTTTTCTGCCATGAGGGAGCCCAAGGCTATTGTGAGTGAGTACATGAAGCGCAAAAGTAGAAAGACGTCTATGTTCCTTCCACCCCGAGGGGGGAGGCAGGGAGGGCGCATGTGAATCTAAGCAGATACAATCATCAGAAATTAATTTACGGTGAGTAATGCATGCCTTCTGATGCTTGTTAATCTGCTTAGAATCACATGCTGTGCATAGACTAGCAAGCAGTACCCGGAGTTGGAGGTGGGTTGTGAGAAGAAACAGTAGAGAAAAGATGTCTTATACTGCTTGTCGCACCTGAGAATCAGATCTAGAATTAGTGTATAGGCAATAGTGCTTTCTAAAGGTGTGTACAGAGCTCCAGGTTGCTGCTTTGCAAATGGACTCTAGGGGAATATTTGCAATGAATACTATGGAAGCCCCAGTGCCCCGGGTAGAGTGTGTTCAAGGCTTGAAGGGCAGTTCTCTCTTAGCAAGAGTGTAACACAGTGTGCTGTATTTGACAATCCACCTTGGGTAGCTGATTTAGAGACAGGATCCCCTTCTCTACCAGCTGCCACTGAAACAAAAAATTGGTTTGTTTTCCTCAGTGGTTTCGTTCTTTCCAGGTAGACATGACTGCCAGTGCACATCTAATGTGTGCAGGCTTCTATCGACCATGCTAGTGGGATTCTGGAAGAAAGTAGGCAGTTCGATCGATTGGTTCACATGGAACTTTGAGATGAATTTAGGCTCAAATCTTGGATGACTGCGCAGAACTACCTTATCACTGTGGACTGTAACAAAAGGGTCTAGAACAGAAAGGGCCTGTAGTTCGCTAACCCTTCTAATAGAAGTGATAGCCACTAAAAAGGCCGTCTTGTAAGTAAGGTCTTTCAGACTTGCTTCATGCATTAGCTCAAAGGGAGATCCCATGTGTCTGGTTAAAATCACATTTAGATCCCATCCAGGAGCTGGGTGAGAAATGGGGGGATGGATTCTCTTAACCCCTTCCATAAAGGCTTTAATCACGGGTATTTTCCACCATAACACTTTCTGTTGTGACGTGCTGTAGGCTGAGAGTGGTTTAGGCACAGTACAATTTGTACTGGTGAGCAATTGGTGGGATTGACGCCCTTGGTATTACAGCAGATGACAAAGTATTTCCATTTACTGGAATAGCAATAGCGGGTGTTAGGTCTCCTAGCTTCCCAAGCATCTCTGAGGGAGCTGAAGGTGTCCAAACTCTATGACCTCAGGAGCCAGGCTGCTAAATTCAGAGTTTGTGGGCATGGGTGTAGGGTTCCCCCCTGTCTTGAGACAACATGTTGTACAAGCAGGGTAGTTTTACTGGTGGGGAGAGGGACATTTCCATTAGATGAGCGAACCAGGGTTGGTGGGCCCACATGGGGGCTACCAATATCATGGTAACTGGTTCCTGGTACATCTTGTGCACTATCTTGTTGAGTAGGGCAGTCGGGGGGGAAAAGTGTAAACAAATTTCCCTGACCATGTTATCCAGAGTCCGCTCCCCTTGGAGGGGTTCTGGGGGTACCTGGAGGCGTAGTCTTTCCATTGGGCGTTCTCCTGAGTTGTGAACAGGTTTATCTGTGGGAAGCCCCATTCTGCGAAGACGTTGGAGACAATGTCTTCATGCAGATGCCATTTGTATTCTAAGGGCAGTGGGAAATCTCTGCTGAGCATGTCTGCCAGAAGATTGATTTCCCCTGGAACGTGTTGGGACAACAGAAATATCTTGTGTTTGAGAGCCCACATCCAAATGTTTTGGGACAGCTTGGATAGCCCTGGAGAGTGTGTGTCCCCTTGTTTGTTCAGGTAATACATGGCTGTGGTGCTGTCTGTCAGAACCAGAAACGTCTTCCCTTGAAGTTGCGTCTGAAGGGCTTTCAGTGCCTTGAACACCACTAATAGCTCTAGCACATTTATATAGTTGGATGCTACTTGTGGGGACCCCACTCCATGTGCTGTCTGCTGAAGCAGGTGAGCCCCGCACCCCGTGGGAGATGCATCTGTCGTGAGAGTGGCTTCCACTGCGGGGGTTGGTGAAGGACTTCCCCTTCAAGAGGTTTTCCCTCGACCACCATTGCAGAGAGAGAACGAGGACTGACGAGACAACTACCAGATCTTGCCATTGTCCGGTGGCCACTCTTGCATGGGACACATGCGCAACCACGCATGGGGAACCAAGTATATGCATGACGCCATCATACCTAGCAAGCGCATGGCCTTGCGTACCGTCACCTCCCGACTGGCTACATATTGAGGGATCTGAAATAGCATGTTCTGAACCCTCTCGTTGGAGGGGAAGATGAGGATATCCTTCGCCCGGATTAGAGCCCCAAGAAATAGTTTTACTTGACTGGGGACTAGACTGGACTTTTTCTCATTGATAGAGAATCCTAGATTGAACAGAAGGTCTACTGTCTTCTGGGTGTTCAAAAAGCATGTGTCATAAGAGTCTCCTGTTATGAGCCAGTCGTCGATGTAAGGGTAAACCGGGACAGATAGTCTGTGCAGCTGTGCTGCCACTACTGTCAGGACCTTTGTAAACACCCTTGGCGCTGAGGCAATGCCGAAGGGGAGCACCTTGAATTGGTAATGCCTGTCCTCTATCATGAACCTTAGATATTTCCTGTGCGCTGGCAACATTGAAATATGAAAGTATGCATCTTTCATGTCCAATGTTGACATCTGATTCCCCTGTTTCAACAGTGGGATCATTTCCTGTAGCGTTACCATATGAAACTTTTGAGGTTTTATAAACTTGTTTGCTGGGTGCAGGTCTAGAACAGGGTGCATGGTGAGGTCCTTTTTGGGTACAAGGAAGTACACTGAATAAATACCCTAATTTACCTGAAGAATAGGGACGGCTTCTATGGCGTCCTTTCCCAGCAGCGCTTCCACCTCTTGATTCGGGATCTGCAGATGGTCCGGCGAGAGGCATCGTGAACGTGGCGGTCTGAACTTTGGTAGTCGGGTGAATTCCACACAGTACCCGTGGGTGACCGTATTTATAACCCACTGGTCTGAAGTTATCCCCTCCCATTCCGCGAGGAAAGATGTTAAACGCTCCCTGACGGGGGTGACATGGGAGGGGACCTGGATCCGCTGGTCATTTCTGACCAGAGGCTGCGG
Source organism: Ambystoma mexicanum (assembly GCF_040938575.1). Classification (NCBI taxonomy): domain Eukaryota; kingdom Metazoa; phylum Chordata; class Amphibia; order Caudata; family Ambystomatidae; genus Ambystoma; species Ambystoma mexicanum. The sequence continues at coordinate 386,828,259 of NC_090925.1, forward strand.
CTCCTCTGGGGTTGGGGTCTCTGCCTCTGCCTTTGCCGCGTCGTTGACCCCTAGGTGGGTAGTTGGCTGGGCTTCCAGATGTTTGTCCAGAGTTCCAGTTTCCTGTGTTGTATTTGTTTTGACCTGCACGGAATTGCCCTCGAAAGGACCGACGAGAACCGCCTCCTCTTTGGGGGGAAGGCTTCTGAGTTATTTGTTGTAATGATTTAAGAGTCTCATGCTCTTTCTTAGCCGTCTCCAGAGCATCATCGACCACTTTCCCGAAGAGATTGGTCTCTTCTATGGGTTTATTAATAAGGACAGCCTGTGTTTCAGGCTTGAACCCCGAGTTGCGGAGCCAAGAGTGCCGCCTGAGTAGTGTAACCTGGGCCAGGGATCTGCCTGCTGTCTCAGCAGTGTCCAGAGTGTTTTTGATTATATTCTGATTTACTTGCCTGCCCTCGGCCACGATGGTGAGAAGTCTGGACATAGCGGGTTCAGGAACCTCCTGGAGACCCTAATGTACGAGGTTCCATTGTGCGTCTGCATAAATGGCAAGCAGCGTGGTGTTATTCGCTATGCTCGTGGTGTATGCAGCTGCCTGGGTAACAGGCTTACCTATGGCATACAACCTCTTAGATTCCTTATCCGGAGGTGCCTCCCCCGTAGCAAGGGGTACCCCTGCTCGTTTCCGGGTGGTAGTGACTACCAAGGAGTCCGGGGTGGCGTGGCCTTTCATATATTGAGGGTCCGTAGGAGCTGGCCGAAATAGTTTTTCCACTCTTGGATTCAATGCCCGGGTCTGATTTGGCATGACCAGGGAGGGGGCCAACCTTCTCTTAACAGAGTTCAGGAGGGGAATGGCTTGGCTTGAGGGGGGTTTCTCTTTCAGAATATCTTTCACAAAGTCTTGTTCGGGTACCGCCTCCTGGATATTGATCTGAAAGTGCTCTGCTGCCTTCCTTAAAATGGCATTGAAGGCCATTTGATCGTCTACAGGCGAGGCCAGGCGGGCCCGAGTGGTGGGTGGAGAATCCAGGCATAGGACATCAGCGTCCTGATCTTGCTTGGGGAGCGTCCATGGCCCAGTCTCCACTTGCTGGGTTTCTTCCCAATTGTCCATGGCATCCGCCTGGTCATCAGGGTAGTTCTGGAGGAAGGAAGGGTCTTCTTCCTCGTCGTAGATGTCCTGGTAAGTGCCCATCTGGACCACATCTTCATGGACGAGAGAAGCCGAAGGCTGAGAGTCAAGATTTTTCAGGGAACGTGAAACTGACCACAAAATAGGGTCTTCCCAAGATCTCTTAGGGGAAGGCTGCTCAGAACGTGAGACAATCTTTTCTAGACGGTCCATGCACCCTTCAAATTTCTCCCTGGTCCACTTAGATGAACCAGGAAGGCCCAAAGGTAGAAAAACGTCTTCCACTCCTTGGCGTCGACATTTTTCCCCAAGGGTGTTGGAAAGAGGCTCCTGACTGTCCTCGTAGGTTTCGCGAGTACTGGGGCGCCATGGTGTGCCTTTAGACTTGTCCGCGGCACACTCCACGCGTTTCGACGGTATCCTAGGCGTTAGCCCAACCGCCGAAGTAATCCTTGCGATACTATCCTCAATCTCTGCCAAATCGGTGTAAGTCAGTGGGTCAGTGGTAGAACTACCGCCTACCGTGGCATCAGAGGGCCTAGCAGTAGATTCTTCGCCTCTGGAAAGGCTAGGAGGCCTTGAAGTAGGTTTCGGGCCTACCAAGGCCATAGGGGGCACCGGAGCGTCGGATGTACGCGCTTCGGTGTGTAAACCCATTTAGGAGTAGCGCCCTTATTTTTGGAGTGCCCAGTCGCAAGACACTGCTGCGGATGCAGGGAAGGCAGCTGATCTACCAGATCAGAAGATTTCGTAGTCGCTGGGTGTGGTCCCCAAAGGGAGATTTATGCCAGGCCTAGAGGGGTCGGGGACGGGCGTGGCGGACCTAGAAGCATCCGCCTCAAGGTCAATGACATCCGATACGGATGTCTGGTCATCATCAGTGCCCCCGTCACTTTCGGCGGGTGTGGCGGTGGCGGAAGAGGGTTCAGCCCGCGACATACCGTATACGGCGCACCGCTTTACAAAACGCTCCTTAAGGATCTTAGGCCGAAGGAGCTTACACGCTGCACACCACTTCTCGTCGTGATCTAAGAGTTCTACGGGTAGACAAGAATTACCAGTTCTGTGTTAGTCTTTCCACAGGTACCTGACCCTACACTTAGGGCAGACCTAAATGGAGTCCTTTCCATAGCGAAAGGTATAAACAAAGATGACCAGACCTAGAGCGCAAAGAAGGGGAAAGAGGAGAGACATAACGAACAATATTGCCACCCTGACCCCACTCTCCCTACTGTGTAGGCCTGCCTGAGGGCCCGGCCACATAGATGGCTCTGCCGCCGGATCTGAAATCCACTGCCCTCGAAACTTCCCCTAGTCTCCGTCGAGGTTGCTTGAATCACCGTCAAAGTGACTTAAAGGGAAATAACCAACAAAGCCGGAATAAAGATAAACAATGGGCCTCATTACGAGTTTGGAGGTAGCCATGCCCTTAAGGGCATGGCTACCCCCAAACTCGGGTCTGGCACAGGGTTCCGCGAAAAGGGAATAACCGGGCCATTCCGACCTTTGCAGGCCCGGTAATTTCCCTTGCAAGGGACATGGTGCCGGTACGTCCCCATTCCCATTTGAGCCCCATAGGGGCTCAATGGGAATGGGGAGGATGGTAGCAGCGGTTAACTTTCTTTGATGATTTATTTGCATGCACGATGTGTGCATCATAAATTATGATAAATTATTATGCATGCATCATTCACATGTTGCTGCAGCATGCAAAGTTGAGAGGCCGGGGCCGCCACCGGGCTGGCGGCTGTCACTGGGCAGCGTTTCTAGGGGGCACGGTGCCCCCTGGAGTTGCTGTGCTGTTGTATTAGTGATAAATATGTATTAGTGGTATTAGGGATAAACTACCAATTTTAGAGTAGAATAAGCATCCATTTCGGACTATGTATTTTGCCTTTCGCAAGTTGCAGTAATAGCATGTTTTTTTCTTCTGCCGTTGTCTCTGTTACGATCATCACAAGACATTCCATCTCGGTGTCCTCGGTCACTTGACAAAATCCTTGTGCCTAAAAGCTTCTGTACAGTGTACAAATATTTGACCATAGTACATCAAGTTGCCATTGACTTCATTGTGCCACAATTAATGCTTTGTTGTAATGTGAAGGCTTTGTTGTAATGTGTCTATCTTTCCCATCTCCCTGAGGTAACGAGTGCTCAGAGTATGGGATGTTCTGTTAGTGCGCTGCTTTCCCTATTTTGCCAACCTCTGAAGCCTGAAAGTAGATGCATGCAGGCTTGACATGCAGCCAACTTTGCATTAGACCTGGAGATTAACTTAACTGGTCTGCTGTTAAATCTCAGTTACCAGTTTAATGGTATCCACTACAGAATAATTGCTCATTTTAATATAGCCGATATGATAGCTCAGTGGGTTGAGCGCTCACTGCTGTGATGTGTGTGTGATCTGCAGGTTCTAATCCCAGCAAGGCCATCTCAGCCTTTCATCCTTCTTAGGTCATAAATGAGTACCAACACAGGCTGGGTGATATTGTATGCATATTTGTCTATAAAAAAGAGCTTAAGCGTAAGTGCTATAGAATAATATTATCATTTGGCCTTGGACGTCTGCTTGCATTCACAGTAATTTGACAATATGGATCTATGCACACAGATTTTAATGATACATATGGTGATCCAGTCTTGTATGAAATATATATCACATTAGTGAAATCATAACCATATTTTTCGTAGTGTACTTAGGAACAATGCTATTTGATGCCACTTCCTGTTTTGTCAAGGGGTGAAAGGATGTTTCATCGCTTCCCGGGATGTCACTTTTGGGTGGGGTCAAATTACATCACTTCCGATGATGTCATCAGAGGTCAAGGGTTGTGAGGCAAGGGCTGGACCACTTTTTTGAGGCGAGGGGTGGGCCACTTTCTTTTGGTTGTCCGGCCTATTTCTTGTCCCAGTCCGACCCTGAGAGGGGATTGAAATACTTCAATTCACCACTGAAGAACCAAATTACAAATTTGAAATTCAAATGAATATTAATTGAACAATTTGTTTTGGATCCTGCACTACACTGCATTCTCCTCAACTAACAAACAATGCGTAGTAAGATCTAATTAATTTCTTTAGCAATGCTAGATCTGCCCATATCAGTCTGCTCCTACTCCTTAATGTAATGCGTCCCATGTATCTGCCCAAGCACACACCCACGAGCCTGTCTCCCAGTACAGCCCAGCACCAGTCTCAGACACAACCATACACCAACCCAGCAGACAACACTAAATCCTCCAGCCAACTCATTGAACACAGTTCATTGGGGAATGGCTGCCCTAGTTTAACCTCAATCCCTGTCAATTCCCATTGTCATTTCCTTAAAATTCTGCATTACCATGGGAGGTACGTACTTTATTATGTTAAACTATTTTATATAGCGCACCTTACACCCGTTGAAAAAGTGGCGCTGAGGGGATCAAGTGAGAGCAGAAGAAGGTCACAGAAGGAACAACAGTTTAATTAAATAAAAAGGTTTCGAGATGATGTCAAAAAAGCCAGGTGGTCGGCTTTCTTAGGAAGATGGAGAGGGAGCTTATTCCAAAGGTGTGTGGCTGAAACGGAAAACGCTCAGCTGCCTGTTCTAGCTGGATGGACTCTTGGAACCAGAATCAAGAAGTCTGAGGATGAACGGAGCTGGCGAGCAGGCACATAGCGGCAAAACGTTTGCTGCAGATAGTCAGCTCTGTTGTCATTGAAGGCGCGATGGACTAGGCATAGCGCCTTAAACTCAACTCATTGTGCCACAGGAAGCCAGTGAAGGCTGCGCAGCAATGAGGAGACATGGTCATGGGAGGATAGCCCAAAGAGGGCCCGGGCAGCTGTATTTTGCAGCACTTGCAATCGGTCCAGTAAGTAGACCCGCTGAGAGAGATAAAGTGCATTACCATAGTCGAGTGTGCACAAAATTAAAGAAGCCACCACCAGTGCACGTAGAGAGGAAAGAAGAAACAGAAACACTTTAGGCAGGACTCTGAGTTTAGTTTCAAGTGGCGCTGCTGCTAGACTGAGCTCACTTGTGCCTCCATAGAGAGGGAGGCAGCTATTTAAACACCCAGAATCTTTGCCACCAACACTGGCTGTGGGAATGAGCCTAGGGATGGTGGTCAGAAGTCAGGTGTCCAGAGGGAAACCGCAGATGGAGAGCTGATGATCAAGACCTATGTTTTATTGCCATTAAGTTGAAGCCACTTCTGGCCCATCCAGCCCCCGACGGACTTCAGGCAGTTGTTGAGATTGGCGACTCCAGAAGGATTATCAAGTTTAAGGAGGGCTATGATATGTGTGTCATTTGCACACATGTAACAATGCAAGATCGAATGACGTAAGCAAGGGGCTGAACACATGCATTGAAAAGAATGGGTGTGAGTGCAGATCCCTGGGGGACACTACAGGTGGCAGAATGGGGGGATGAAGTGAAGGCGCGTAGAGAAAGAGTTTGTGACCGGTGTAAGGAACTCACGGTGCCAACAGTAAAGACAGACACAAGTGATCAAAGTTGAAGGGCGTTTATTAAACTGTATGCTGGGGTGAGTAAAATGCCTAACCTAAACCTAAAGCTAAAATGGGAGCAAGCTACGACCATCAAATAATAATAAGGCAGTCCTAGTTGCGTCTTGTCAAATATAAGGGCCTATACTAAAAAAAAATATTGCCAATCCTTACCACTAAGTTACAAAAAGAGTGTATTGTTCACCAGAAAAGAAAGAAATTGTTCTCAAAATGATAAGTCAGGATGGTTTGGGTCTCCCTTCCACATGTTTCGAGCACGGGACAAGGCAGAACTTGTGAGCACAGCACACTCCTGAGCCTCTCCAGCACGAGGCTCACAATTCCAGTTCAACAATACCAAAACCTTCAGGGGCTAAGTCTCTTTCCTCAAGGTCTGTTGCCTTAGAAGGCCTGCTGGTTCAAAACAACAAACAAAAGTTCCTTCAGTGGTCTTTCACCTTGGGCAATGGCTTTTCACTCCTCGGGCTCAGGTTCTCCTTGCACAATGGGCTTCCCTTTTTCGGGTTCACTACAGCCTTTCAGATACAGCTCCTAACATTCAGGAGCCTTAATGCCTTTTTAAACCAACACCACTGTGGACAACCCTCAACTGGGTTCACTCTCATCGACACAATGTTCCCGGGTGTATCACTCTTCATCCCAAATCGAAGGCACCCCTCTGTCGGGTTCACACTAGCCTTATTTCACAGTTCACAATCCTATCATCTTATGAGAAAGTGGGGTTCCCTTCCCCCAGCTTTCTCTCCGTCATGGGTCAGAGACTTTCAATTGTACAAAGGATTTGACGTGACCTTTGTAGGACTACTCTGACATCTCACGTCACCCTTTCCTAGGGCTTTCTGGTACTTGCAGTTTTCAACACAAAAGGGGCCAGTGAGAGTCCTTCGAATGAGCACTCCTGCGGCGCATGACCACTCTGCGGCTGGCTATTCTCTGGGCTTTCACAAAAGTTCTAACTGTAACGCTTACCTGGACTCCTCGGGAGCGTAATGCCTTCTCAGCCTGTGGACTTGGTGCTTGATACTTTTTGGATTCTCTTTCTGTTTAAACAACAGTAACAATAATAGAACACTGTGACATCTACTGACTAAGATACTACTGCATGAGGTCGGTACTCTTTTAATCCCTCCCTTCTCACCTGTGTTTATTTTTTGTGGAGCACTCCATCCTGCTTTTCAACAGGGGCACGTTGAGATGAAGAAACGATGGTAACTTGGGTAGCTGAAGTATTCTATAGTCTCTTGTCACAGAATGTCTTAAATTTTTTAGAATGAGGCTTGGGGTAAGTAGCTGGTGAAAATACTGTAATCTTTAGGGCTTGGATTAATTCCTACAGTGGAGAGAGCTTGCTTTCTAATAACATGCTCTTTTTTCTTTCTTTTGCAGGTTCTCTGAATTTAGGCAAAGGAATTATGGCTGCAGAGGACTGCATAGTTACTCAGGATGAGAAAACGTTTTAAAACGTAAGTTTGCTTATACGGAGCAACTGCAGCCTTCGGGGAAGCACGCAGATACAACTGTGAGGTGAAAAGTTGAGGAACTTTCAGGTACGTAAAATTCTTAGTAAACGTCTTCTTTCTTTAATTATTAAATTCGTTTATTGTTATTTTAAATACCTCTTGTCTTGTCTGCAGGTTTTCGGAAAGCTGAGGAAAAATACCTTCAGAAGATGCAGTGGCTGCCGAAAAAACTTCTAACTGAAACTGCTGCGACTACAAATGAAAACTGTTGACTGAAGATGCTGCAGCTGTGAGTGAACCTTCTGAAGGACGATGCTGCGACTACGAACAAAGACTGCTGACTGAAGATGCTGCGGAGGTGAGTGAACCTTCTGACGGAAGATGCTACGATTAGGAGCGAAGACTGCTAACTGAAGATGCTGCGGCTGTGAGTGAAACTTCTGATGGAAACTAGTTGCTTTAGCGATAACCTTAGACAGGTAAGTCTTTTCTATTAACTTATGGAACTCTGAAGTTTTGCTGTAAAACCAATGTCTCTATTATCTCCTTTTACAGGTTCTGTGAGGAGAAACGCCGGTAGCGTTACCCGCTGTCAGCAGAGCAGACACGAAGCGCGCGATCCAGCGGAGGCAGGGCGTAAATAGCTCCCTCTGCAATATCAATAGAATGTGCTGCAACTTATTAAAGGACCTCGTGGTGGCCATGCTAAGTGTATGGAATTACTGTAAAACATCTCAAAAGTCTATGGAAGTGTATGCTGAGAATGATGTAAATGTCATGTGTGCCAGGCTAACACCCACCTTTGGCCTGCTGTTGTATCTAAGGTTCTCTGCCTAGTCTGAAAGTCTGAATGAGGGCTATGCCCACTGACTGGGATCATTACACTAACACATACAAGTTCTTTGCTTCAAGTTCCTACATTCATCTAATGTTGCCACTTGCAACCTTGGGCTCAACACATGTCAGTTTGCTATCAGTTTCCTCCGACTCACCGGCTGTGATGAACCCTCGCTTGTCTTGCCTCTGGAGTCAAGGACGGTATCACGGGAGCCAGCACGCATCCCCGCCTGTGCTATCAATGCGGGAGGCCCTGTGTACCATTGACATCTGTTCCTCCACATGCCAGCTGTAACTCCTGGTCTTATGATTTCCCTCTCTGAGGCTTCACGGGTCTGAGTTGAAAAGGGCAAGGGCAGCTCCCCTTTCATTGTCCTTCCAGGTCTTGCCGCCTTTCTCCTCCATTTGAACTGCCGGTCCGGTATAGCTGTGTCCTCGTGTGTTCGGCCTTGCTCGTTGTGTGTTTTCGTGCTCCACCTTTTATCCCTGTGGGGAAGGTAAAGGGCTTTCAGGTGTGCGTAGTTATTGTCAATTGCCTGACTCTGCCTGACCTGTGTGCTGGAACATGTCAGGTAAACGGCTCTGTTACTCCGTTGTCTGTTACCGTGTAAGAAAGTGTTCATGTCGGAAAAGGGGAGGGGGGTAGAGCTTCCAAATACCCTACATGGTAGGATGGGGAAAAGTTGTTACACGAAAGGGGGTACTGCGTCTCGACCTTTGGTGTCCCACTTCCACTCCCCAAAAACCCTGCCCTCCAGGTGATCCTCCCCCACTAATCCACCCCCAGGAACTGTATCCAGTAGCGATGGCCGTGTTCTGGCAACCTAGAAGACAAATCTCTGGGGACTAGTAGGTGAGACACCTTAGGGTTTCTCACACCGGCAAGAAAGGAACCAAACCATTCCAGCACTGCGCCGGAGATGCCGGCCATGGACAGTCTGCAAATATAAAATGGTGTGATCTATGGTGTCAAAGGCGGTTGACAGATCTAAGAAAATAAGCACGCCCTCTCCACCCAGACCCGCCAGATCATCCACGACCGACATCCGGACCGATTCAGCGACCCAGCCCGGCCTGAAAACTGAAACCTGATTGGAAAGGTTTGAAAAAGGAAGAGCTTTCCTAGAAGGGTCTAAGCGTAGGTGTGACTAGTAATTTAAACAACTTCATCAAGAAAGAAAGCAGAGAGATTGGGCAATAGTTGGATGGGAGTAAAGAGTCAAGTGAAACCTTTTTCAGGAGTGGAATCACCATAGTGTGTTTAAGGGTGGCAGGGATAGCGGTGGAGAAAAAAAGAGTGATTTACGGCCGCAGTAACAAGGGGTGCAGTGTCAGATACGATAAGTTTCAGAACAGAAAGAGGACTAGGTTCCGAAGGTAGGTATATTTGAGTTTAAGCGTGGCCTAAATTATGTAGTTCATGGCTATGGGTGGAAAGACAGACCATGACAATAGGTTAAAGCAGGTTGCAGATGGGGCAGAACTATCATCATACTGGCTGGTGGAAGATGTCGATATAGTTTATCGAATAAGTTTGATTTTGATCAATAATAAAGTTTGATAATGAATCGCACAAAGATTGAGGCGGAAGGGTACTGCTCAGGGGAGAGGGTCTGGCTGATAAGGATGTAACAATTAAAAAAAATCTCTAGGTTCATTTAGAGCATATGTAATTTGGGCGGAGAAGTAGAAACGTTTAGCTTCCACTATGACTTGCTGATGGATACAAATTGCCTTCCAGAAGAGAGATCTAGCAGGAGGCGAGTAGTCAATCTGCCATTTCCCCTCAGCTTGCCTGCGATGCAGGTAAAGCTCAGCCAAATGAGGAGAGAACCATTGCTCGGAGGGATGGACTCGAGACTTCGAAGGCTTTAAAGGTGCTAAAAGATGTGCTGTGGTATTAAAAGCTGATACCAGTTGAGACAAGTTGGGGTTTTCCTCATGACAAAGTGATTTCAGCTTAGAAGAAATTACTGTGGGACAAATTGCAGACCATCTTTGCTTGAGTGAAGAGGGTTGAGTCATGGGAACTGGGAGAGCAGAACCATTTAAGACAAACGGAAGCACAAAGTGATCTGTCCATAGAACCTTATTGGAAGGAAAGGCTGTAATCAGGGTGGGGGCCAAAAAAGCAAATTCTAGCTTATTACCCTGTATATGGGTGGGGCCAATGATGTGTTGCAGAAGGTCCAAATCATCCATTGACAGCAGGAAACTATCAATCCTTTCAGGTGTGATTTTTAACGATGAAAGATTGAAATCGTCTAAGATCACCAGACCTGAGAGCCGATGACTAAGATCAATCGCCAGGTCTAAGAACAGGGAGCAGAATGCTGCATCTTGAGTAGGTGGGTGATAGACTAACAGCGCAAACAACGCTTACGTGGGTGACAAAATAATGTGCACAAGCAAGACCTCCATTTGAATGTCATGCAGGATAAATAGCAGAGCGCACAGTAATGTGGCTCTGAAGATGGCAGCTAAACCACCACCTGGATTAGCAGAGTCTCTGTCAGCGTGCCAAATGCTGTATTCTGGCGGCATAGCTTGAATCCAAGTAGGGTCAGATGTGTCACATAACCAGTTCTCTGTGACGAAACAGAGATCGGGAGACACGTCGTTACACAGATCATAAAATCAAGAACATGCGCTGGAATGGATAGTGAGTTCAGCAAAAGAAAATAAATCTTATCGGTATCACGATTATCCAGCGTCGGATCTATGTATGCAGCAGCACACAACATTGCTGAAAGCAGCACTGTGCTGCTTGGAACAAGATGTATAAAGGGCAGAACTGGAGTTTCTCCAGCATTGGATCTTTCATAGATTCAGATGCTTGAATATTCCCCATTGAAAGATCGTGAATCCTCTGTGATTTAAAATCATTATTATAAATTAAATGTATGTTCATTATTCCCATAGGAAAATGAATGTAGATTGTCCATTATGGTCAATGAGGCATTCCCTCCACCTCACTTTGGTCCTTTATGACCTCAACCAATGAGGTGGCAGGGTTTAAGCTACGCCCCAGACAGCCATCTTCAGATTTTTCACTGCAGTCTAACAGACAAAGGGTAAACTCCAGCTCTCTGAGATTTTCGTTTCTTTTCTATGTTAGCTGTTCTAACTATTTTACAAAAAATACTCTATCCTGATCTCCTGATCAAGCAGTACTATGTGTTTCTAGGCTCAGAGAACACTAATTTTCGACCTGTTTACATCGAGTGAAACTCCACTTTACACCATGGCTCAAGAACCAACTGCCAAAAAGCCTTCCCTGTTCAGGGACTGTACCAGGTGCAGGAAGAAACTTGTTTATACAAGGGATCCTCATGAGCAGTGCATCTACTGCCTTTACCCTCATAACATCCGCAAATGCGACATTTGCAAGACATTCACCAACAAAACCTTGCAGGACAGACACAGGAGGCTTTTACTTCACCTCGAGTCAAAAGGGCAATCTTCTGATGAAGAATCTGTCAAGACAGCCACTGTACCATCTAAAAAGCCATCTGAGAGGCAAACTTCAAAAAGAAGGGCCTCATCAATGTAAAGGTGCACGTCCCCTCCACATAAAAGCAAAGGAAAGGTGGAGATAACTTCCCTCACACCTTCTATTAGCTCTGGAGACCAGATAAAGCGGCATCCTGAGGAAAAAACAATCTCCAAAGGTAAGGAGGCATTTTCTAAAAACTCGTTGGGGGGGCAGCCATCCATGAAAACGCTGTCTACAAGCGGCACCAGTCGACGACCCCCCTGTCAACAAAGCCGAAACGTCCACGACAATTCTCCAAACCTTGTCATTGACATGTAAGTCCTTGTTGTTGAAATCGTCATCTACGAAGCAATCGTCGACGAAAGAATACCATCACTCGTCCACAAAGCTCTCGTCAACGGAGCCAGGGGATCATCACTTGTCGACAAAGACATCATCGACAAAGTCGTTGTCGATGAAGCGCCCACCTTTGAAACTCAAACCGTCGACGAAACCATTGACAAAGCTGGCAACTCCCACGTCGACAGAGAAAACCAAACCAAAGACACAGTCCATGGACACCCCAGTTACGCCGTCCAATGAGGGCAGCTCAGATAAACTAATGGGCACGATTCCTTACATGCCAGAGGCCCATGAAGCGCAATTCTCTCCCTTAAGAGAGATGAAAGAGCTTCCAGACATTATTTTATAGGAAGATGTTTCGGTCACCGAGCTCCTACGAGATCAACCTATTCTCACTCCTAAGGAGAATAGCCTGCCCTGGCATCCCACTACAGCGGAGCCCACAGATCCATATGACCCAGCACTCTTGGATTCAATGCAAAGAATTATTGATGAATTTAACAGGCACCAGAGACAGGGGAATATATCTTCTACTCCTAGAGACGCAAGGTCTCCTCAGAGTGACAAGTCACCTCATCATAGCACACCGAGAAGTTCACCTCCTAAGAGCAGACCTCAGAAGAGGCCATATTCACCGGAACTTCCTCGCAGATCTAGGAGCCGGACACGTAGTGCTTCACCGACAAGAGTCTCCCCACCAAGATCTTCACCCAGACCAAGACCTCGATCACCGACAAGGCATACTACATTAGTGCATCCGATCGCTTCGGTCTCAGACTGGCAGGAGGACCATTTCAGAGACTTCTCAGACCCTGGAGAGGGGGAGATTACTCATATACCTGACACGCAAAGCGAGTGGGACGACTACCTCATTGAGAAACCCAGGAAGAAGGACTCTCCAGGAAATGCTTCACCACCAGACGATTTAGTATCGTTTCATACGATTATTGGCAAGGCGGCAGATCTTTGCAAGTTACAAGTTATGTCAGAAGAAAAGAAGTTGGTTCTTTATGAACATAGAGATAAACGTAGAAGAACAATCACTACTATCCCTCTTTCGGATATCATATGGGACGCAGGAACAAAGATTTTGTCTACACCTCTGTCCACACCTACACTCGTCTCAAGGCCAGAAAAGAAGTATAAAGCCCTGGACACAGCACCACTATGCCTAAGAGGGCATACTAAGCCTGATTCCGTAATCACAGTGGCAGCCAGGAAGAAATTGGCTAACCTGTCATCGCCTTTATCAGCTCCACCTGATAATGAAGGGCATAAATTGGAGGCTATGGGCAGAAAGGTATCTTCGCCAGCTTCTCTTACCATCAGGGCAGGCAACGCTCTGGGCAAACACTTACCAGCAGAATTTCAGGAAGAAGCTATAGTGATCATATTGGACGGTGAAGCTACATCCAATCATATGATTGATGCGGCAGTGGATGTAGCAGAATCAGGTTTTTGACCAATGGCCCATGGTACAGTCTTGAGAAGACAAGCCTGGATGAAGGCGACAAACTTCAGACCGGAGGTCCAAGATCAAATATTGGATATGCCCTTTGATGGAAATGATCTCTTTGGGAAAAGGATTGATGACCACCTCAAAGGAATAAAAACGGAAACTGACACAGCCTGAGCTATCAGTTCTCTTAAAGATAAGGCCAAATATTGCAGGTTTTTAACCATCCATCATACGCCCAAAAGACACATGGCAGCAATTTTCAAGACAACCGTTACCATCAGTCAAATGCCAGGTACAGTCAAAGGGGGAGTCATGGCTCTAACCAGGCCAAAACTCAAAGTAAACAAAACGGACAATTCCTATCTTCCCCTCCTATTACGCACCCCGGTGGGGGGAAGAGTAAGCCGCCATTACCAACGCCGGCAAAAAATAACATCAGACAAGTGGGTGTTGCAGGTGATTTGCGAGGGTCACACTATCGAATTTCTGGATCATCCCCCATCCCTTGCTCCCATTCCACGCAAGGTAAACCTATTGAAACATATTATATCGCAAGCTACTTTGAAAAGCAGCCATAGAACTGGTTCCAAACCTTCAAAGGGGAAGAGGTTTCGACTCCTGGTTCTTCCTGGTGAGAAAAAAGAACGGTCAGTGGAGACCGATATTGGATTTAAGAGCGGAGAACGTCCTCCCATGGTTGAACAAACACAATTTCCTAGCCACCCTGGACCTGGAAGACGCAGAAAGTTCCACAGATTCGCAAAACTGGAGTCACATTTTCAATTCTGTGCTCTCCCGTTCAGACTGAGGTCAGCGGCAAGAATTTTTACCAAATTTTTACCAAAATGCCTAGCACCAGTGGCAGCAAAACTCAGACGGACTGGAACGGAGGTCTTTCCATACCGGGACAACTGGTTGATAAGAGCAGGCTCACTGAAACTTGCAACCAGGGCGGTCACAAAAACAATGAACCTTCTGAAAGGGCTAGGCTTCTCAATAAAGGAAGCAAAATCCTGTCCGATAGCCAGCAAGACAGTGCTTTTTCTGGGAGCAGAACTCACCACCAACATACCCAAGGTGAGGCCCTCAGCGGACAGAAGATCAACAATGCTTCAACTGACCTCATGGTTCTGCGACAACGTAACTGCCATGGTACGCTCTTTCAAGTCGCTCCTCGGCCTGATGTCCACATGTATATGCTTCATACCAAATTGCAGGCTCCACATAAGACCGATTCTAGGGACTCTGGACCGCCAGTGGAGACAGGCGCTCGGGTCATGGGAAGCTACCATCAAACTCCCACCACCCTTCCACATGGCACTCAGATGGTGGAGTACTCCTCAGAATCTGTCGAAGGGTTTGCCTTTCCAGGCCCCAACATCAACCCTCCTCCTCAGGACAGATGCATCGCTATTAGGCTGGGGGGCACACCTGGCAGATCTGCAAACGAAGGGCACATGGTCATGTCAAGAGTCTCAACTACATATCAATGTTCTGGAACTCAGGGCAATACGATGGACACTGAAAGCCTTCCTACCGCTACTAGCGAGGAAGGTTGTAACCATCCAAACGGACAACACAACCTGCATGCATTATACAAACAAGCAAGGAGGCACAAGGTCAGAGATGTTGTCCCAAGAAGCACAGTAGTTATGGACCTGGCACTACAACACAAAGTTCAGATCAGTGGTAGTGGACAATGTCTTGGCAGACAAGCTCAGCAGAGACTACACAACATCCCACGAATGGGAGTTAGACAAAACAGAAGCTCTTCGGATATTTCACAGATGGGGTCATCCGGAAATCGACCTCTTTGCTACCAAAAGCAACAAGAAATGTTGCAGGTTCGCCTCCAAATATCCAGAACACCTGTCAATGGGAGTTGCCTTCTCAGTGCAATGGACAGGCAAGTTCCTGTATGCGTTTCCACCGATTCCTCCGATAGCACGAGAACTTCACAGGTTGAAGGAACAGCCTTGCACAATGACAATTATAGCACCGGATTGGGCTCGTCAAGTTTGGTACCCAACTCTACGACAATTGTCCCAGTGGCCCCCGATTCACCTCAAGGCTCACCAGAACCTTTTAACTCAGCAGAATCACAAGGTTCTCCACCATGACCAGCGAGCCTGTCGCTCAGGGCGTGGCTCCTGAGCAGCGAAAGCTAGCTAATTTGACTCTTCCTCCAGATTGCTGGAACATAATCAAGGCCTCTAGGGCCCCGGCCACATGCACCACATACATCCCGAAATTGACTCGTTTCACGAAATGGTGCGAAATATCACTGGTGGATCCACTCTCTGCATCAGTAGAACAAGTGCTACCATACCTGTTGCACCTGGCTAAGGCAGGGCTCTCGCTGGTTTCCATCAAGGTTCACCTATCTGCCATTTCGGCCTACACAACAAATCCAAATGAACCATCCATGCTCACCAACCCGGCTGTCAAGATATTTCTGAAAGGATTGCTACAGACTTTCCCACCAACGCCAATGCCGGTTACTTCGTGGAGCTTGAACACGGTCTTGACTGCGCTCATGGAATCACCATATGAACCTATACATAGGTGTGACATGATATATTTATCCTGGAAGACGGCTTTCCTGGTAGCCATCCCATCAGCCATAAGGATTAGTGAGTTGCAAGCTCTTTCATGAGAACCTCTGTCCACAATATTCCAAAAGGACTGTGTCATCCTTAAGACACACCCTAAATTCCTACCAAAGGTATTTTCAGAAGTGTCATTTACGGAGCGCATCATGCTTCCAACCTTCTTCGCTAACCACACCTAATGCAGAGAGGTCTTTACATTCGCTGGATGTCGCTAGAGACCTAACATTTTACTTAGAGAGGACGAAGGAGTTTCGTTCCTCTACAAGACTCTTCATAGTATTCGCCGGTTGCACAAAGGGTCAACATATTTCCAAACAAAGCCTAGCACGTTGGGTCTCACAATGTATTAGCCACTGCCATCAGTCTAAAGGCAATCCTCTCGCCAGACCTCCTTCAGCTCACTCCACTAGGGGAACAGCAGCTTCAGTCGCTTTTCACGCAGGAGTACCAATAAAGGACATCTGCAGAGCCGCGACTAAGAGCACACTGCATACGTTCGCCAATCATTACTGCTTAGCTGAAGATGCCAACAAAGAATCCGCGATTGGTCAGGCTGTACCTCTTTGCGTAAGGTAGGCGCAGACTCCCTTTTCCCACCTTTTCCCTAGTAAATGTGACCTGTGAGTTGCTGTATGCTAGGCGCACTAAATATCTTCAAAATGTATTGTATTGTGGGCACGCTTAACTGGTTGGTATTCTATTCAAGCATCTGCATCTATGAAAGATACCAATACTGGAGAAATACAGTTACAGGTAAGCAACTAAGACATTTCCTTGGCAAAGCAGCATGGCTAGTGTGTGTAGTTCACGGCCCCGTCAGTGGCCTGGATAGGCACAGACAGGCTTGACTTTGGTGTGATTACAGCGAGTGCCCACTGCGTGTGACCATTGTGTGCTCACATTTATCCCACACATTGGGCCTGATTCATGAAACGTTTTGCAATGGGATTGCGCCATTATAAAACACTTCATAAATCAGGCCCAATTTGTATCACAGAGTCCAATTCGCTGACGGGCTCAGCAGGAGCCGAAGAAACAACTGCGAGGCAGCTGTGTGTGGATGGGAAGAAAGAAGAGAAGGACTACAATATGGGTGCCAGGTACGAGTCCCGGTAGTCCCAAAATTGTGAGGCCAGGCACCCTCACCCACGAGTAGTGCATTGAATGAACAAGGAAAATAAAGTTAAAAACACAAGAAATTAACAAAGTAGAATGAAAGTAATAATGGATGGAGGAAGTGCGCTCCAAACGTGAAACTGAAGGCAAACGAAAAACATTTAAATAACACAAAGGCAATTTTTCAGCAGTTACGGACACACCGCATTTGCTCTCCCTCAAATTAGGAAATCCTTCTATAAGAACGTATAGCTACTGTGCATGCGCCGTGGACATGGGGGAATCACAGAAACCCAGTCAAAGAGATTCCAAACTTGAGAGAAGAACCCCAAAGTGTTGGTGAGGAGTTTGAGACAGTAACACTATGATATCATCGGTTCTATGTGATTTTGGCAAGTTTATTAAGTCAAATTCAATTTTGTCAAAAAACAAAAATTATTTTATTCCATTTGGCTGCAAATCTATGCGGGGGAGATCCGCTGCATCCCCTGCAGGACTTCCCCTCACCTTAATTATTACATTTAGACACAACGTCCCACATATATTTGCGGCCACATTCAGGTAAGGAAAATGCAACGAAATCTCCCAATCCCATAAAATCCCCTCTAGGTTGATATGAACCAACTTATGCTAGTAATACTGCCAGCTGAGGTTGGATAGCGTCTTACTTAACAAAGTGACTGTCCAGCAACTGACCCTGCGATAGACATGGGACTCACTCGTGCGCAAAATGCCTTGTTATCCATGATACACAAGTTCTGCCCCCAAAAAACAGACCGGAGAAAAAATAAATAATTGCAAGCAAAACAAAGGAGAATCACTTACCAATTATATGGACAGCCTTAAAGTAACATTTACACAACATGGTGGTGTAACAAAGCCAGTGGTCATGGCGCAAGCAAATGTAGCAAATGCTTTTGTCCAGGAGTTAATTCCAAAACTGCAGTAACCCTTAAAATAATATATATAGAATGGCAAACAAAACCTGAACTGTTACAGTTTGTAAACCACTGACTAGCATGTCAGAAACAGAAGAAAGAAAATACAGAAAATAAGCGCATGGCTTTACAGCTACAAAAACTGCAAGGGCCTACTTTTTAGGGTGAGAGGAGAGGTGTTCAATTGGGAGGCACAGGAGGATGGTGTAAGGGGAGAGGCATATAACTATCAGGAAACAGGTTTAGGGATACAAACCGTGTCAACAACGGGGATGGGCCAATTTGGTCAGAAACGACTTACAAAAATTCATTTACAGATGGCAGAGGAATTCCCATGAAATGTGCCTCTACAATAGCACACAGATGTAAACATCTTTGTGCCTCTACTCTTTGTCCTCTTTAACTCATCCAGAACAGGACTGTAAGACTTATCCTTCACCTAAATCCCAAGGACTGCATCTCTCTGGCCCTGAAATCCCTCCAATGGCTTCCGGTGGCTGCAGGGATCAAGTTTAAGACCCTCTGCATCATCCACAAGGCCTTTCGGGGCAGTGGCCCCTACTACTTTCAACTCTCTCTTACTAAGTACCTTCCTCCTAGAGCCCTTCGGTCATCTACCTCTAACTCCCTGCGGGTGAGTCGCTTCTCCAAGTAGAGATTGGGGTTGCGGGGGGGGGGGTGTAAAACTCTCTCCTCTGCAGGTGCCTCCCTCTGGAATGGCCTCCCTGCCTCTCTCTGCCTTGAGCCGGACCAAGTTCCGGAAACTCCTCAAGACCTACCTTTTCTCCTCTTCTTTCTCTTTCCCTCTACCCTGCTTACCTCCCCTTGGTCCTGTTCTGTCTGCTGACTGGCTGCCTGGTTGTCCTCTGAGTCTTACATGACACCGAGCCCCTCCTGACAGGTCGCCCTGCACTTGCCGGCTGGCCCTACTTACACTGCCTCCTGACTAACCTTGTACTACTGGGCTATGAATGCCAGCCTCCCAGGGCTCTGCTGCTCTGGGTGCACTTCTCCCTGTACCCTCTCCCCTGCACTTCCTGTTGCGCACTTACAGGATCTCAATGACATAAGGCCTAGAAAGATTGTTGTCTTGTCCTCCCTCTGGTTCCGCTCCCTTGCCTTGTTGCGCCTTGAAACACTTGTGTATAGGTGCATAATAAATAACAAATCAATCAATCGATCAACAAGTGGTGAGCCAGTTTATGACGAGGGTGTAAAAAAGTGAGAAATATACCACGGACAAACAAAACAAAAGAAAAAAATGTACATCAGAAAACAGGTGACAAAGGTAACTTTAACCGAAGGGGCTGGTGCTTCAAACTAAAGAGGTCTACTATATAAATATACAAACTTACATGACTAAGCATCACTCAAGGGAGTGGTGGGGTCGGGTAAGGAGGATGGAAAAGAGAAGGCAGGGGGAGCTCCCTCTTTAGCAAGTAAGTGAAGTTTAAGCAGAGCTTTGAAGAGATCCACAGTTAGGCAGGCTCAGATTGTGATCGGCAGTGGATTCCAGAGGAGATGGGCAACTAAGGATAAAGAGTGAAAGTGGGTGATGGCACTGGAAGGGCATGAAACAGTGAGGGTGAGTACAGAGGAGCATCAGAGGGAATGAGATTGTGAATAAACAAAGGTATAATGAGACAGATACTGAGGAGCAAGACCATTCACATCTTTATAGGCTAGGAAAAGGAACTTGAAAAGGGAGCGTTTGTGCATGGAGAAAAAAACAGCATGTTGTCAGTAAGTAGAAGTGGGCTAGGATCAGGTTAGGTTGTAGAGAATGTGTGTAGCAAAGTAGAGGACTTTGTCACGAGGGTGGAAGGAGTAGCGAGGAAGACCAAAGAGTAGGCTTCAGCAGTAGGTAAGTCTGCTGAGCACAAGGGTGGAGATAATATTTTTCATAGAGTGGTTAGTAAGAAAGGGACACACTTTCAGAATGTTTAGGAGTTTAATACGAGCAACAGAGTTAGTGGTAGTAATGAGTTCTTGCATTTGGAGGTCGCTATCAAAGAGGACGCCAGGATTGCGAGTCTTGGTCGAAGGAGCAAGAAGTTCAGGCAGGAAGGAGTCGGCAAGAGGAAGCTGGATAAAGGTGACTTCTGTTTTTGTAGAGTTCAGCATGAGGCATTGGAGAGCCATTCAGTGACGAATTTCAGTGAGACAGTTCATAATCTGTTCTGAGATGGCGGGGTGAAGGAGGGAAAGGAGAAACAGGTGATATTGAAAGCCAAATATTGAGATAAGGATTCCTAGGGCAGAAGTATAGAGGGTGAAGAGAAGTGGCTCAAGGACTAGGGGACGCAGACAGAGAGAGGGGTGGGGTCATAAGTTTGCGAGTTCCAGAAGATTTTAAATGATCGACATTGCAGCTAGGAGACGATTCAGGCGAGAGCAGATTGGTGAAACCCAAGGTCCTGGAGAGTGAGAAGGCAAGGGGAGTGTTCAACAATGTTGAAAGTGGCAGAGAGGTCAAAACGGATGTGCATAGAAGAGAGTTTGGAGTGATGAGCATCAGACAGAAAGTTGGAGACATGTATCACTGAAGACCCTGTGGGGTGTTTACTACAGAAACCAGATTGAAGTGAATTTCCAAGGACATTATACTTATGGTACATAGTGATCTGTTTGAAGACCACCCGCCCCAGGACTTTTCAATAATAGGGAGGAGGGAAACAGGGCAATTGTTTTCTGGGACCTTTAGATGAGCAGAGGTTTTCTTCAAAAGTGTTAAGACAGTTCCAGATTTGATGGATTCAGGGAAGTGTTCAGTGGAGAGAGAGAGGTTAGAGAGCTCATAGAGATAAGAGCAAGTGATTGAGGCTAGGATTTTGACCATTTGATGAGAAAAAGGGTTGATAGGAGTGTGAGATTGGGTGGTGCTGCAAAGGATGGTTGATAATTCAATAGGAGAGCTAGGGGAGATGTAGTAAAAAGTAGAAGAGATGGGGGAGATGTAGTTGACAGAAAGAGGGTTGTTTATGGAAAGACAGGAGGTCTGTAAGAGTGTCATGAATTGTAGAGATTTTACAGGAAAATAAGTGAGCAAAGACGATAGGAGAAACTACGGATGCAATAGATATTGGCTTGGAAGGTATGAGCAAAGCCTGAAGGGTAGATGAAAGTTTGCAAAGATATTTGCGAAGGGAGGAGATCAGGTTTGTGAAGTAGGAGGATTTGGCAGAGTCCAGAAAAGAGGTGAGGGAATTAAGGGAATTTGTGTAGGCTAGGAGCAGTGCAGGAGTCTGTAATTTGCACCAGCATCGTTGGTCATGGCGCATGTTTTTTTTGAGGGTCTGTATTTTAGAGGTGATCCAAGGCTAAGGATGGGGTCAGGATGGTTTGAATGTGCGAACATAGTGAAAGTCAGAAGAACCACAGTAAATGGAAGAGGCATGAATAGAGGAGTGAGACAGGAGAGAGGTCCTCACATCATCAATGCATGGGGCAAGAGAGTTCAGTCTGGATTTCCTCTTAGTTATTGACGACAGACGAGGATTGAACCACCACCCTTCTCAACAGGTTGTTAAGAGTGGGTGAAGCTATCAGAGTCAGAGGCAAAGCCTGTTATTATCTGTTGCTGCCTTGTGAGGCATAGGGTCTGGCAGCATTTCTTTTTGTTCGGAACCGGTCAGGTCAATACTTTTATTTGTATTGACTTGACGGTCCTTTTAAACATATCGTTACTGTTTTCAACTGGTTGTAGCTTTGTAATATATTGTGCCTTTATTTTGCTTATCATGTCTTCTCAGTACAATTCCATTGTATCTAAAATCATTGGGGTATACTAATTGGATCTTTGTCCACCTATTACACGTGGTTCAGTTCCTTCTCCGATAAATGATGACTTGTCTCACACAACCACCAATTACCATTTGGAGCTTCCTACCTCTCCCCGTGCTCAGACTGAATATCTGCATCTGTGTCCAAGGCTGCCTCAGCCTACCGGGACCTGAAACCTTCATCAATCTACTACTTTACAGCCTTGACCATTTCTTACTTTGGCTTATCCAAAGGCAGATGAGTCCCCCTATCTGAATCTTTCATATCATCGCCATCCAATTAGAATTTTTCATTTACAATATCGGCTCTCTTAAATGCTTGCTCAATCCGTTGTCACATTTTGAAAATGAATAAGCTCATGACAGCACATGGTATTGATTTGTTGATAGTCACTGAAACATGGCTTAAAGATCATGTGTGCCCAGATATTGCTGCCACCTTGCCGAAGGACTTTTCTATTCTTGCTAGTCATCGGAAACCGGGACAAGGTGGCAGAGTTATTCTAATTTTCAATGAATATCTAGACCCCATTCTTAACCCATACCTTGAGCACCTCGGCTCTGAATCACTTAGTGACTAGCTTAAGATCTCTTCTTCCAGGACACTACAGATTATCGTGATATATCACTCACACACTTGAGTTTCTCATTTTCATCAGTATTTCTTAGAATTGATTCTGTACTTTATGAAGACTAATTATTCTTTAATTATACTTGCAGATTTGAATCTTTAATTTTTTGCTTAAGGGATTCACAGGTTGTAGCACTATATAATACTCTCACTGAACTCAACTTTCACTTCTTCTGCGCACGTCCTGCTCATAATAAAGGTGGTACGCTTGACTGGGTTATCTCCTGCAATGCTAACCCTGGACTGTCTTCTGTTATTCCCTTGGACTGGCCCAACCATGCTGCTATCCTCTTTTGCCTGTCTCAACTCATTCTCAGACAGGTTGATTCAGATAAGCACTTGGCTATTACTTTTCAAGATAAACATTTACTCACCGCCAGTTCTCTGGATTCTGTCTTCAAAAACAAAATCAACCTTGACAGAGTTGCCAATATCGCAACATGATAAACAGCTATAATTCTCAGATTGGGAACCTTGTAGACACAATTGCTCCTTAAAGGCTACAATATTTAGAGCTACCCACTTTGGCAAGAAATTGTTTACTCCAAAACTCTCCACCTCAAAAAAGTCTCTTAAAATGCAGATGGAAAAGCAACCCAAATAATATTAACATCCTAACCTGGCTAGAGCTGCCGATAAATCAGCAATGGTAAATGAAAAAAATAATTGTTTTGCTCTTTCAATAGAATCCACTTAAAATTCCACTAATGCACTTTTTAAAATAGTTGATAAATAAAAAAATGCAGGATCTCCCCCCATTCTTGAGAACTATTCGCCCTCCTGGACTGACAAAATTCAGACATCTATTAAAGATAAAGGGCCTCATTAGAAGTTGGCCGGTATCCCCGAGGTAAATCCGCCGGGATACCACCCAACACAAACAGCATTACCGCTACTCGGTCCGGCGCTATTAGCACCGGATCCTGAGTTGTGGTGGGGACAGTAAATCCTCATTCCTATTGGACTCAATGGGGCATTTTGGGCGCTATAATATTAACAATAAAAATCTTAAGCTGGCTAGACCTGCCTATAAATCAGCAATGATAAATGCAAAAAAGAATTGCTTTGCTCTTTCCACAGAACCCACTTCAAATTCTACTAATGCACTTTTTAAAATGGTCAATAAAAAAATGCAGTTTCTCCCCCCAATCTTGAGAACTATTCTCCCTCCTGGACTGACAAAATTCAGACATCTATTAAAGATAAAGGGCCTCATTAGAAGTTGGGCGGTATCCCCGAGGTAAATCCGCCGGGATACCGCCCAACACAAACAGCATTACCGCAAATCGGTCCGGCACTATTAGAGCTGGATCCTGAGTTGTGGTGGCGACAGTAAGTCCCCATTCCTATTGTGTACATTGGACTTAATTGGGTTTTTTGGGCGCTATTACCGCTGGCGCTAATAGCGCTGCGGTAATAGTGTCGTAAATGGGTGGAAAGTGGCACAATTTACCTCCAGCTCAAAGCTGGAGGTAAATCTCCAACTTTCCGCCTAAACTCGGGATTGGGTGGAGCGGTAATGCAGCAGTGTAGTACTCACGTGCGGAATGCGTAGGTGATCTGAATAACAGTGAGTTGGCCACGAGAGGAGTAGAAGCAAAGTTGCTTCCGGCTAGCCCAATAGGGGCCTCCTCAGAGATGGTGACCTTTCTTATGAAGCACTGCCCTGTCCATTAAACTATACAGACAGGGCTGTGGTTCTGACGAAAGAGCAAAAAATACCACCAGGTATACGCCAGGCTGCAAGGAAATAGGAACGTGTTTTAGTACAGAAGAGTTGAATTCAACCAGTTTCGAGATGACACCAAACTGAATAGCTCTAGACATTGACTTAAAGAGGAAAAAAAGAAATGCAACTGGTGGCAGAGCTTGGGATCAGTGATTCCAGACGAAGTAGACTCAAATTATCAAGGGGAAGGAGCAGGAAAGGACTAGACCAGAAACCCACTAGTCACTGAATGTCACTTTCATCCCATCTCTGAGCATCTCTGAGCAGGGGCGCCAAGTACGCGGGTGCTCCGGGCCCTGGGCACCCGCCGGCAGAATGAAGTCTGGGCTGAGCCCCCCGACCCCGGTACACAAAGAAGAGACGCAGTATGGATGGCCCTTTGTTCCATCCATACTGTGTCTCTCTCTGGTGGCCCGGGTAAAAGCCGGGTAAAAAACGATGTTTAGAAATTGAGGGACAGATGCAAAGCAAGAGGGTCTTGATTTGCAGCTGTCCCTCAATTTATAAAAATCGTTTTGGGTTGGTTATACTTCTACATATGTGCACCAGGGTGCATAGATGTAGAGGTACACCCAACAAAAAACGAATTTTAGAAATTGAGGCACAGATGCAAAGCAAGAGGGTCTTTATTTGCAGCTGTCCCTCAATTTATAAAAATCGTTTTGGGTTGGGTATACTTCTACATATGTGCACCAGGGTGCATAGATGTAGAGGTACACCCAACAAAAAACGAATTTTAGAAATTGAGGCACAGATGCAAAGCAAGTCTGTCCCTCAATTTCTAAAAATCGTTTTGGGTTGGGTGTATTTGTACATCTGTACATCTGTACATTTGTACATCTGTGCACCCTTCAAGAGGGGTGCACAGATGTAGAAGTACACCCAACCCAAAACGATTTGTATAAATTGAGGGACAGATGCAAAGCAAGAGCCTCTGTCCCTCAATTTATAAAAATCGTTTTGGGTTGGGTGTACCTCTACATCTGTGCACCCCTCTGCACAGATGTACAAATACACCCAACCCAAATCTGTGCACATATGTGCACCCCTCTTGCATTGCATCCATTGCATCTGCGGAGGGAGGGGGCAGGGAGAGGGCAAATTATACTGTTTGCATGTCTCTGAGGGTGCACGTGGTGAGGGTGAATGCCTTGAGCGGGGAAGAGAGGCGTTGAGAGAGGGACCTCTCCTAAATTCTAAGGAAGGAAACAGCGCGGGAGAGGGGGGGGGTTAGGTGGGATCACCTTCTTGGGGGGGGCTCAGCAGGGGGGTAGGCAGTAGAATGTGATAATTCGGCATTTTGAAGACCTCACAAATCGGCCGAAATAAATCAGTCTTTTTTATATTTGTTCTTCAAATTGCAGAATTATCACATATCACCCAGTATGAACCTTGCCATACTGCTGACCTTGTTCAGTGTAATAGCATTCAACGGGACAGTACTTGCAGGGCTGCTGTAACTCAATGTTGCAGAGCTATTGGGCTTCTATATTTTTAAAGAGACAGTAACAGCCCTTCTCAGCAGGGCTGTGCAATCCATATGAGCCAGCACTTTCTATTAGATCTGCCATATTTGAAATGGGGAAATGCTGGTACTCCTCAGTTAGCTTGTGATACTCTTGATGGGGTAGTATTGCTGTTTCCCAACAGGGCTTCTATAATTGTTGAATCTTCTCAGCGGTAATACTATGCTTTTGTTGAGGCAATGCTAGTTCATCTTAGTGGGGCTGCTATACTTTTGATGGGACAACATCAGCACTTCTCAGTTGAGCTGCTACACTCTTATTGACGAGGCCCAGCACTTCTTAGCCGATTTATTTATTTTTATTTGTATTGGTTATTTATAATGCACGTAATACGCAGAGGTTTCTAAGTGCGGACGGAGGGATCGAACCTGCGTTGCGTGGACAGAGGGATCGAACCTTTGTTGCGCAGACTAAGGGATCGAACCTGTGTTGCTCCGTGTCGTCTTGCTTCCAAGGCGAGCACGTTGTCCCTGAGCTATCATCCCGAGACTCTGAAGATCTAAAGTACATTTAATGATACAGAACCAGAACTATTGAGCAAGTCTGATATCATCTTCATCAGAATAACTCAACACTGTTGTGGTTATACAAGAGCTAATATATTTAAAGGGATGGAATTTCTGAGAATGTAGCAGCGCTATTCAATAACCCAAAGTGCTTAAGCATAGTTAATGTGAAAATACTACACTTCTCACCGTTGGGTCAGTACTGCCACTTCTCACAGAGGCTTCTTCTCTTTTTATGGGGCAGCACTGATCCAGCCTACTGGACAGCTTCACTTTTAATGGCACTTCTCAATAGGGCTGCTATACTTCAATAGGAAATTACCAACACTACCCCACAGGGAACTGCATACTCTTGATGCCACCGAAGCAGCACTTCCACCCACCACAGCTGCTTTATTTTTAATGGCACAGTGCGTGTACTTCTCAGCCACTCTACTTTACATTTAAATGGACCGAATTGTCATTTCTCAGCAGGACTGCAACACTATACCATTGTGTTCTGTATGTTGAGTACTTCTTCATCTCAAATGTGGATTCATGGCACTCTCCCAGTGTCTAAATAGTAGATCTAGCTACATTCAATTGGCAACAAGCATGTCCCAAGCTGTCTGCTGTCCATAAGCTGCCGCTCAGGATTTTGGAAGCCGTTATGGGGCAAGGGATAGAAGGCTTGAGCCTGTAAGATATCAGTATCAGCAGGGTCTGGTACCCCTTTATCTCTCCTGAATGAAAGAATTAGCTCTCCCAGACACAATTTATCACCCCTGCACACACATTGAATGAATATGGTATGGATCTATAGATCGAGAAAACTGGAGTGAGAATTCAGAGTGTTTGAACAGAAATATAATTGTCTTCCCAGATGGGAGACTGACTCCATTCATATACAGGGGGTCACTGAGATGAGCAAGAGTGAAACTGTACGTTCAGTTGTGAGATTACCAGCAACAGGTGATACTATGCTCCGAGGAGTGAGGTTCCCACTCAATATATCACACTGTTTAAAGGTGTGAGACCCATCCTGAATGCTTGCCCAAAGAGCCTTGGCCAGAGTTTCACACTGAAGAAGTGAGCATGTGATCCGGGGTCTGCAGCTCACACACACGCAGGGGATTCCCATGCTCCCACTTGCGAGATTTGCACCAAATTAGTGAGATTGTGCTCCAAGGTAGGAGGCACACACACAGTCTTTGCTCTGAGGTTTGACACACTGACAGGATGGGCTGGCATTTAGTTCTCCCATCCTACTTGTGTTGCTCTGCCTTTTGATGGCTACTACAACCTGGATGATTATAGAGGTCTGGAGTAGCGGGAGTGATGGCCTACTGGAAAGCAACTTGAAGGCTTAAACCTCCTTCTTACTACGACTTAAGTATATGCAGTACATGCTAGCCAATGTTTCCACTGTTCTGAGCCCCATCCCCTTGCACCAAGTTGGCGACTATGTGCAAATGCGGTCATATGACTGCCAGTGATGTCACTTCCTTTGTTTGGACACCCCCAAGGAAATTCATAAGTCGGCTCCCCTGTCTCCGAGGCTGATTTACGGATCACCATTGAACAACTTAAGGCCACTAAATGTAAGGGCAATCCTTGTTCGTCCTTGATCATAAAGTCTTGCCCCCCTCTACTTCTAAAAGCAATTTGTAAATTCATAAATGCCTCCCTATTAGAGGGTTGCATTCCTGATAACTTGAAATTAGCCTGGATCACCCCCAACCTCAAGAAGCCTGGGCTGGCCCCTGAAAACCTGCTCAATTACAGACCAATTACTAACACCCACTTCTTGCTAAAAATCCTGGATCGAGTAGCTTACTCGCCAATTGCTCTCCACTTGGATCAGCACCCCATCCTGAACATCTACCAGTCTGGTTTCAGACAGGGTTACGACACTGAGACTTCCCTTTTGGATCTCAAGTCACGTCTTTTAGGAAGCATGGATAAAGGTTTAACCTCCCTCCTAGTTTCGTTGGACCTGTCTGCAGCATTCAACATGGTTGACCACGCCACCATGGTATCCAGAATGGTAGAGGTTACCAATTTCTCACTCTCTACAGCAGCTTGGATTAAGTCATTCTTGGCCAATAGACAGAGCTCATACTGCCTCAAGGAATCTGAAGCCTCTCCAATCCCGGTGTTCTTTGGGGTACCCAAGGGAGCTAGTACTTCTCCCTGTCTATATAATATCTACACAGCCCCCTTTTTTAAGATGCTCGAGGATGAAGGTATTACCTTCTCGAACTATGCCAATGACACACAAATTGTAGTTCAACTCTCTGGAGTGCCCTCCCAGCATGACGCCAATGACACACAAATTGTAGTTCAACTCTCTGGAGTGCCCTCCCAGCATGAACAAGAGCTAAACAGAATCTTTACACTAATTGAAAATTGGATGATGGGTAACAACCTGGCTTTGAACAAAAGCAAAACAGAGCTGATGATAGTGGGTAATCCCAATTACCTCACCAAATTGGACCCCATTTACATTTGGGCTAGGACTAGTGGAAATTCTCCCTCAACCAAAACTAAAAATACTAGGCTTGGTATTGATCCGTCCCTCAATATGAGAGCTCATGTGAGCAGCGTCGTCTCAGCCTCCTTCTACTAAGTGAAACTACTAGCCCATCTAAGACCCCTCATCTCGTACGGGAATGCTGAAACCATCGCCAGAGCCATAGTTGGCACAGAAATCGATTATTGCAGCAGCCTCCTTGTCGGTCTGTGTGCTGCTGATTCCAACAGACTCCAAGTAGTTCAGAACGGAGCAGAACGAGTAACAGCTGGATTAGCCCAGCGCGATCATGTCTCAGCTGCCCCACGTACCTTACATTGGTTGCCTGTCGAGGCATGCTCTAAATTCAGACTACTGACGATAGTCTTCAAATGTAGACTTGGCATAATGCCCAAATACCTGCAAGACCACATTCTAGATAAGGTCAACAGCAGGGCATTAAGATCAAGCAACCAGAGCCTGTTAGTACTCCCACAATGCAAACTGAAGAAGGTCGAGAACGGGGCCTTCTAACTTGCTGCACCTAAACTCTGGAACTCACTCCCACACACCCTCAGACAGCAATCCTCCATCACGATTTTCAAGAAGGCCCTTAACACCTGGCTCTTTTACTGACTTCTGACCTTCTTTTCCTCCACTTATCTGCCCTCTCTTTTCACTTGCTGATGACCCTGATCATTTTTTGTTTAGTGTGCTTGTTTGTCTTGTCTGCGCCCTCACGCCTCAAGGTTCATGGCAGCGCGATATAAATTGATTAAAGTAAAGTAAAAAGGAAGGGAAATTAGTAATGTTAGTAAGGACCTACCACCCGAGCGGAACGAGGAAGCACTAACGGAAAACAAAGTGCACACTAGTAATGCTGCATAGCATGCAAAGTTCTGTGCACAACGTTGATAAGGATAATGGCAATCCTCCACAATCTCACGCAGCCCACACCAAGTAATCAATAGCCGAAAACAGTTTAGGGAAATCCAAAAGGCAAGAAGAAATGTTTGTTCAACCAAGCAAGAGTTGAAGTACCAAAAAAGGCCATCCGAATAGTCGTCAGGTAAGCAGAATCAGGGGTCGGCAACAGTGATCAGAAAACTACAACAAACGGGGTCGGAACACAAGGAGGACTTAGTTTAATCAGAAGCACCATCGCCATTGAGGTTTGTTTCGTTATACTTCTGTGATGTTAACAGTACGTTCTGGCGTACTGCAGTGTGCCAAGTAGTCATGGCAACAGGGGTCGGCTTCCGGTGCGCGATGCTCGATGAGAGCTCATGGCGTCAGTGGAGGCACCACGGCAACCACCTGGAGGGCAGCCCGGAAAGCATGGAAAGCACTGCTTGTGTAGCTAGCGGTGAATCTGCCCATGAACCGTGACAAGAGGCCCAAAATCTTAAAACACCCCCCCATTCTGCTCAAAATTCTAGATCATACGGCCTTCCTCCAGTTACATGCTCACCTGAATCACACCAACTCTTGGGCGATCGACAATTCATTTTTTGCCTTGGTAGAGGCACTAAAACAGCTAGACATGAAGTACTCTCTCTTGCATATGATGGATCATGGCCGGATTGCAATATGGATGCTCCTGGCTCTCTCCAAGGCATTCAATACTGTTGACCACACTCTGTCAACAATTCAGAGAGGTGGCTTTGGTATCTGACACCTCTGTGAATTGGCTTTCGTCCTTTCTACCTAGGTAATCGCATTTCACAGGTAAAAGTGGGCTCACATATCTCCATCCCAGAACAGGTGGAATTTGGGGTTCCACAAGGTTACTGAATTTCCCCCATTTTATTCAACATTTACATGACATCTTTACACAATCTGTTGACTATTCTGGGTGCGCTGTGCTGACAACATTCAGCTAGTCTTCTGTCTGGATCACGATCCCTAAACCAATCTCTTGCATTTTCAAACCATCTTTAAAAGGTATACAATTGTGGAAAGCTAAAAACTCATTGGGACTCCACTAATGCAAGACTGAAATCCTACTGGTATCTGCTTCATCAGCCTTTTCTAAATCCATTGTGACAAATCCCACAATGTCATCACTGCTTCCCAAGGGGAGCCCCTTCACATGTGGCCAGGGTGGTGAGGCTGCTACCCGATAGTCCCCTTGGGGGTGGCACTCAGCTGATGAATCTTATGAGAGATTAGAGGGGAAACCCCCTTTGGGACCAGTGACAACCACATTGGGAGAACGTGGTATTCTCACCAATCACATGACCCTAGACCCCCTTCCCACAATTACCCCACCTTTCCTTCAATTAATTCCTCTTCAATCCTACCCTCATACCCCATGTACTTAAGAAGTCCAAATAGAGAGTACTGAGACGAGGAAGAGTCTTAGTGCATTACCACATCAGCATTCACTTATTACTGAGATGAGGAGGAAGTGTGGAGCAATACCAAATAACCAATGGAACCGCTTTTACCGGTCTAGTGGTTTGCTGCAATTGAATGGAACAAACAAGTTAAAAACCAAAGAAGGACTTGACAGATCGTCATGCCGTCCCTGGAGGAACCACAATAGCCAGGATGAGCCCAACATGCAGGCGGGTGTTCCGGGACACTGAGAATAGGGACAGCGAGTCCGAGGCCAGTCCAGGATGTGACGACCGCATGGCCCGCAGGCGGACTAAGACTCCGGGCACCCCAGAGACCTGGGAAACGCGAGAGTGTGAGGCTGCACTGTCCCGGAAGGAAGAAAGACTGCAAAGCTGCCCCAGAGCAAGGGAAACTCTGGGAAGTTACTGGAGTCCCGCAAACGACCTCAGCTACCTCAAGGGAGCCAACACTCGTGCAAACCACACCACAAGGTACGCGAGTAGTCAAGAAGGCTCAAGGTGGTGGTTGCACGAATCGGAAGGCTGGGAAAGGAGGGTCTTGGACCCTAGCGCAGTGGGAGAAAAGCAACAGAGTACATGGACTTGTACTAAGGTTTGTAAGACTGAGGAAGACTGGGGAAATTGAGACACTACCTCAACAGTCAAGGAGTGGCTGAAACCACATTGGGAAAATCTTACCAAGACAAGAACTGCATTTTCTCCAAGGGAAGGGAGTCATTCCTTTGGACCAAGAAGACATCCTCTTTGATTTAGTTTGCTTAGTGATTAAGGGACAGAGTTAGGATTTTGACACTGGACATTAAGACTTTTTCTTTGGACATTCTGACACTAGTTATTTCAGTTGAGTTAAGGCAAGATAGGGTTTTCTTTTCCTTTTTACCATTGAATAAAGGTTTATAGCAAACACTATGACCCCTATGTGTCAGACTCTTACTTCTGCACCCTTAGACCATCTTAACTTACACAGATTTTAAACTGGGAGACCACAACCACAAGGTACAAACTAAGGCCAAATCTCTAGGAATGATTGTTTGACTACACCTTATCTATGGGGCCTCAAATGAATCTTACATTAAAGAATGCACACTATAACTTGATGTTACACATCAATATCATTGTACCATCATAGCCTCTGCCCCGGTGAGCTCCAGGCAGCTCATTGTATGCAGAGTATTCTTTATCTTCAATTTACCAACTTCAGGTCCTGCAGAATTCTTTGGCAAGGATATTTACTAACACTCCTAGATCTGCCCACATTTTACTGGTTCTTTGTAACCAGTGCTGGCTGGAATAGAACATCTTTTAAACTGCTCACATTGCCACATAAGGCCCTTTATGGATCTTCCCCCCGCTTTGTTAAGCAACAATATAAATGGCGATCCTCTGCTCAACCTCAACATTCACTCATTTGTAATTTCATGTTCATTGCTTGTTTTTAACGTTCAAGAGCACTTGGAAGATCTAGTGCTGTCTTCGCTCCTAAACTTTGGAATCACCATTAAAGCTCTGTAAAATGGATAATCTTCTACTGTTTCAAACACAAATTGAAAACCTTTCTCTTCTAATTCTACTGTCATTTTCTGCTCTTTGTCTTCTATAATTGTCTGCCCAGCACTGTGCAAACTTTTAGGTAGTTGTGCGTCCAACCATACACACATAGACAATACATATAAATAAGTAGAAAAAAGTAGAGTGGAGATTTGCTACTGTAGCAGAGTTATGAAGAGAGATCCAGGTGTCCTTGATAGGAAAAGAGTAGTTGCAGGTGTTAAGAGTCAAAGTGGTCAGTGATGTAGACAGACTTGTTGTGCTGGAATTGTGCATGCCAGAGACCATGTGAAATAGTGATAGGAGATAAGTCAGAGGAGCAGGTATTGTGCGATAGGCGAGGGAAAAAGATGAGGTTGGAGATCTTGGGAAAATGCGAGTGTCTTGTTTGAGGGGTGTTGAGTGGAAGGAGGGGGTCGGGAAGATGGAGAGTGAGGAAGTTGGACCAAGCTGAGGCTAAATGCTACGAGAGAAGGAAAGAAGGAGAGTGAGTAGAAGGAGGAATGGAGCAAAACCAGGGTGAATGATGAAGGGTGAAGAAATAGGCAAGTGATGACAATGAAGGAAGGGGGCAGCCCAAGAGATAGCAAGGGTAGGTGGGTGAGCAGAAAGGGAAGGCGTGGATGGTTAGCTGAGAAGATGCAGGTGTAAGTACTAAGGTGAGCTAGAATGGGGCTGTAGGTCGCCAAAATACTGTTAAAAGCCCAAAACAGGACTGTTCCTTGTGTCATGACCTGTGTGCCAACCTGGTCATGATGGCGCAGCTGGAAAAGGATGCATGTTTATACACAAGCAACCACATACAAAATGGAGTCAAAGAGCTCCACCGGTGTAACTTCACTGCAACAGTCTAGACTGTCTCAAAATGGCCCCTCATTCTCTCAATCTATTGTCACATGACTAGAAAACTATAAAGCTAAGCCCCTCCCAGTGCTCAGGGAGTCGCTTCAAACTTGATTTGGTTGCTGCTTCCGCTCCCCGTGACTCCCGCTCTGTTTTCATTCTCCAGGTTTGATTGCCTTCTCGCCCTTAATTCCTGTATTTCCCAATACATTGGGCTTTTACTATTCCTGTCCGCTTCTGCCTTGTTATTTTCCCTATTTTTTTCTTGCCATAACTCAGACTTTTCCCCCCATGGCTTTATTGCAATTCCAGCTGTGTCACATTACTTCCATTGCACGGCCCAGCAACAGTTGTATTAGCTTTTTACTTTCCATCCCGCGGCCACTCATATTCCCGGCTGTGCCCCGTTACTTCTTCCGCACGGCACAGCAACAGTGTCCTTGGCTTATACACCACCCTGCGGCCCCAGCATAATTCCAGCTGTGCCGCCTTGCTTTCCCAAGCGGCACAGCAACAGTGTACTTTGTTATCCGTCACCCAGCCCCTACATGATCCCAGCTGTATGTCTGGTGAGCATATGCTCTGTACAGCGATGGTGTCTGGTAGCGAACTGCAGCTCCGCTGCTGTTCATTGTCTCTGCAATAGGGGAGCTTAGTGCTCACACTTCCCTGCACCCTTTGCAGACTTTCCTTATCATAAATACCAGAGAGAGCTTCTCGTGGCACGAACACCGTCACGTACACCATCACGTACACTTGCTTCACAGTAGCCTAGCTGTATCACAGCTACATTATCTGCTACTTTATTGTAGCCCGTTGGACTTCATCAGCTCTACATACAAGAGGAACAATCTACTCCTCATTTGATTGAAACAATTGTGTTTTATTCCCCAGAGGGTTTCCCCGGGATTCCTAGAGCTCCTGTTTTTCACACTCAGGTGTTCGAGAGGTTTCTTGGAGGCTTTCAACTACTTCTGGGGCCCTGAGTCAACTTTCAGGTCAGTACCATTGTTATAACTAATAATTCGCTAGTAGTCACCACACCTTGCCCCTGTGAAGTAACAGAAGCACTACGGTGAAAGGATAGTGAATGGGTGAAAGGATCCCTAAGCGTGCTATGTGAAGAATCCTGCAGACCCCTCACTGAAACCATGTCTAAAGTATCCTCCCAGGTGGCCTGGGGAAGGCATATGCTTCCTGATCCCAACCCTGGGAGTTTTGTACTGGGGGAGGACCACCTGGGTGGAGACAAGGCCAATTGAAGTGGGACGATTCTGTGGGATGACACACAGTATTTATCCTCTAATAGGGAGACTCTTACCACTGGACCAGAATAGGTTATTGCTTACTGTCAATTTATTGTCTATAAACCTCCTGTGGAATATAATGTTGTAAACCCTAAAGTTGTAACACCAAAACATATTATGCTAACAGAAGGAATCTTTTTAGTACCTGCAATTAAATACCCTCCTCACTACCAAAAGTACACTAAAATAAATGGCACAAATGTTGTCTTCTCTAAATCATCTTCCTCTAGCACAGTTAAAACATACAGCCCCTCTGTTACAATTACAAAGGGAATAAAATCTACCCTTAAAAATAGTCAAGAAGTGGAAAAACCTAACTTTGAAAAAATAAACTACATGTCCCAGAATCCTATAGGGACTAAGACGAAACAGAGGGCAGAGAGGCAT
This sequence comes from Ambystoma mexicanum, assembly GCF_040938575.1. Lineage (NCBI taxonomy): Eukaryota > Metazoa > Chordata > Amphibia > Caudata > Ambystomatidae > Ambystoma > Ambystoma mexicanum. The sequence goes on from NC_090925.1 coordinate 386,863,267, forward strand.
GTAGATGTAGTAGTCAGGCAAGTAAGTCTAAAAGTCTTTACACTGGTCAGGGAATTTTAAACCAATGGCTCCCACCTAAAGCCAACTGCCAAACCTGTGAAGTATAAAGGCTGCAGCAGGAGCAGAGAGAAGGGAGGAGCTGGCACAGGAACTTGAAGGCTGGCAGTAGAAGCCGTAGCAGAAGAGCACGAGGTTGGCAATTCAAGAGGAAGTGTGATCACAGAACGTACACCGGAACTTGGAGACAGCAGATTTCATCTGCAAGTTCTGAGAGGGTCCTGTGGTCTCAAACCGTGCATTGCCGTGGCTGCACTGAGGAAGACGTGCTGAGAGTGGAGCTTTCCCCATGTGCGCCAAGTAGCTGTGACTGCAGAGCCGTGACCGTGCTGAAGTCCGAGGCCTGCAGCAGACGGGACTGAGGGGTGAAAGAGACTCCCATCTAGTGTGGCTGGACCAGAGACACCCATGCTGCAGAAGGGTGTGGGTACCAAAAGTGCCCAAAGTAGTAGCAGCAGTTGAAGAAGTCAGAAAAGTGAAGCAGCCCACAACTGCAGTGCTCCTGGAGCCGGTGAGTGAAGCTCAGCATTCAGGTTCACTTTGCAAGCCTTGCTGGTAACGGTTACCAGCTCAGAAGTAACTCAGGCAAGGTCTAAAGCGAGTATGAACTGTTTGTCATTGCGGATGTTCCTTTTAATAATGGAAATGTGGAGGCCACCAGGGAGCGTGCTGATGGAAGCAGCCTCAGCGTAGAGCTCTTCCCTCAGGGTCCAGTATAGTGGCTTGAGCCCCCACTTCAAGGCCCCCCCCATCTTGCAGACCCGACACCCAGCGGGAGATCCCCCTGCTGCATCTTTGGGTGAAAAAGTGGCTGAAATTGTCCCAGTAATGCAGAGAAACGAAGAAGAATGTTGCTGGCCAAAATGGAGGTGTCTTTCTCTGTGTGAGTGATGCTGCAGGGAGAGGCACACGCGGAAGAGAGAGGCCAACGCCTGCGGGACAGAGGAGCAGGCTGGCAATGAAGGGAGCCAAGCCTTGGCCTCCCACCACGATGGACTGTTTGGGACTAAAGTAAGGCAGTGAGGACTCTCCCCCCTGCGACCCCCATCGGCCATCTGGGCACCCGACATGCCACGGTGAGCCAGTCGCCCGGAGGAGAGGTTTCCATTGGGGCTGCTAACGGCGGGAGCGGATGGTCCGCACCACGCCGTTGAGGACATCAAGCACATACTGTGGGAGGCCTGTGGGAGCGAGGAAAAACAGTGCAAGGTAGGGAGGAGCGGTGTAGTGTGCATGTGAACCCCGCAGGGGCCTTCCCTGGCTCTAAAGAGAGGGCGAGTTGTGCTGGAAGTGGTTGGGGGGCAGGGAGCCTCATCTGGGTGACCCCAGGGACAATAGAGCTGGCGCATGGTACCAAATAAGAGCCCCCCCACCAAAGTACATTACAGCAAGGAGAAGGTTTGGTACCTCAACAACTGACATAAGGGGCATTAAGGAGAAGGAAGGGCACAGCCAGGACAGCCATAAGGACCAAGAGGGGGTGCCAAAGAGGAGACCCAGGGGCACATAAAGAGAAGAGGCCCCTCACTCAAACGAGAGCCCAAGCATTCAACACAGTGCCCCACCATAGGCGAGGAAGACTTCTTCCATCCCGGTGCGAGAACCCCAGTGGGGGGGCCAAAGGTGGGGCCCCTAACCCCCCAGAGGGAGTGCAGAGCCACAAGAGGTGCCCAGAATGTAGGCCCAGCAGGGGGCTGGATGGGGCAAATGGGGGGCCATATCTGCCCCGAGAAGGCAAACCAGAGGACTGTCTAAGAGGAGACGGGCAAGGCCCAGAGGAAGCACATGAGTCGTGGAAACAAACCTGAAGCTATCGGGGATAAGAAGGGGGGAGCTCTGGGAGCCCTATCCATCTAGGGGCCTCCTATGGAGGTGAGGGCCCCCAGGTTCGACCCTGGGGCGTGTGCCCGCCCTCAGGAGAACTTACTGTGCAGACTCCACCCACGAAGAGAGAGGCATCCATGGGGTGCAGGAAGACAGAAGACGCCACGAGTGGCAAGGTCCATATCAGTGAATTCCTCCCCCTCCTTCCCTGCACGCCCACTGAGGCCCCAGCAGATACAAACAGAGCCGAATATGGTGAGGGTCCCCAGTACCCCTTCCTGGGTTGTGTGCCCGCCCCATTGAGAAGCTAGTGGCTCGCCTATTGACTGGAGGGCAAAACTAGAACACTTTGAGTACCATAAACCAGAGATGGGGAGTGCAAGACCCATCCCCATCATTTCAAAGGCAGGGAGCGACGCCATGTCCACCAAAAGAGATATCGTCTCCCTTCCCCAAGAGATTTGAGGAATGAGGGCCGACATTGGCAGAAATGTAGACAGAATAAATGTGAGAATTGACAGTATGGACGAGAGACTACAGGCGGTAGAGCACAATCAGACATCCATCGAAACCTTGGAAAAACTGATGGACTTGAGGCTAGCGGAGCTAGAGAGGAGAGAGGGCGAGGTAGCGCTAAAGATGAATGATTTGGAGAGAAGGAACAATCTGAGATTTTTTGGGATCCCCAAAAAAGATGGTGAAATGGAAGGAGACCTTCAGAGAACCATTCATGAGGTGGTAAAAACATTGTCTGCCGATGAGAACATGGGCGAGCTCAAACTAGAGAGGGTCCATAGAGCGGGAGTGACGGGGAAGGGACCATGCTCTGTACTTGCACGGTTCCACAACTACCCGGATGGACAAAAAATCCTCAAGGCAGCAAGGGGGACGAATTCTGTAGCCCTCGGTAACGTAAAGGTGGTGATATATCACGACCTGTCAGCACTTATCTTGGCGAAGAGGCGCTTATGTGCCCCCCTCACGAAGTGGCTCAACAAGAAGGAGGTGAGGTATCGATGGGGGTTTCCCTTCTCTATATCCTTTGGATTTGAGGGCTACAACTAAAGACTGGTTTCCGAGGAGGCTACAAGATGGGTCATGGAAGAGCTATTGGGAGGAGATGGGCAAAAACCGATGGACGAAGACAAAGGCCAGGAATACAGGCGATAGCGCATAAAGGGTCCGAATAGACACAAAGGTCCGGGCTCCAGAAAATTCAGGAAACTGGGCTCACCCCAGGCAGGCCCATCCTGAGCAGTGGAATGGCAGGGGTGATTGAATAGTGTGTCAAGGACAAAGATGGGGGGATATTGGTTGGTGATTTGTGTGTAGAGTGTATAAAGAGCTGGGTGGGGGCTCAAGTTATTGAGCTTGGTTGAGCCGGTCTGTGATGGCAGAGCACCATTGGTGATTCAATCTCATCGGGGGAGATGGTCCCGGGCGGAGTTGGATGCCGAGGGGGGAGTGTGAGGGACGGGGCAGTGGCTGGGAGGAGTGGGGACTATGCCCAAGATGTTAATGTTCAAAATCAATGGTGTGGTGTTGAGACCTGCTTAAAAGGGTCCCGTACGTGGATTTATCTCAGGAGAGAGAGGAATGGAAGGTTCCATTGGGAAAAAGGGGATGTCCGAGTTCAAGAGGTCCAAGCTCGACTGGATATGTCTGCAGGAAACACATTGGAAGAAGGGGAGGACCCAGACAGCACTCCCGGGATGTGGGGGAGGTGATTTGGGCCTCTGACTGTCAGATTTCAGATTGCCCACGTAGTGTAGCCGATGAATTCTTCTTCCCAATGTACCCCTCTGGTTCTGATTTGAAGAAAGAACCAGAGCGATCAATTGGAGAAAAGAATAGATGCCGATGGAAATCCAGGGGTACCAATGGAGCAACACAGGTCGAGATGCCAAATGCCAAAGGAGGACTGGATGTAGGAAAACACAACAGCAGTTTGAGGCCGGACCTGCAAATGTGAGATATAACAAACACACCACAGCAGCAAGGTTTGAGTTTGCGTTGTGCCAAAAGATCCAACAACCAAACAAGGCAAAGAAGCAGTCCCAGTAATCGTACCCCACAAGTTTAGTTAGCATAGGATACAAAACATACCTCCCTTCTCCCCCCCGGATTTAATTGAAGAGGTTTGCATCTTACCGGTGGTTCTGTCCCAAGAGAGAGTGGGTAGCAAGCGTAGAAAAGTTCCAAGCAATCCACAAATGAATGATGTCCAAACCTAACCCGACGGCACGAGGACGCCTAATAACACCCTGACCCGACGGCACAAGGACGGTAGTGCATACAGGGAGTCTCTAGTCCGTGTACTAATTCTAAACTCCAAGAGCTCCAAGTTGTCGAGAGAAAACCAGAAGTTTCAGGGACAATCCGAAAGTGGAGAACCGTATGCAAACGGGGTCCGGCAACCACCTGATGTAACGTGGTATCCAAGGAGCAGGCAAGGGAAATCCAGTAACGGTCCGTGGTCAGAGTACGTGACGAGGCAATTCAAGGCAAAGCGTTCAGGAAGAGCAATCCAAATAGCAATCCGCGTCGAGGAGCCAAAAAGTAATCAGGAACTGAGGGGAAAAAACAGGAGTAACAAGGACAGGATCGGATAAACAAGATACAAGGAAATAACAATGAACAGAATTCGTAACGCCACTAATTAGCGATCAGAAGCACCGATCTAGGTGAAGGAGGTGCTAATAAGGAGGCAAGTCACATGACAACGCGGCGCGCTACTCGGCGTGGACCGTGGGAGGAGCAGAGCGGACGCCAGCGTTGCCATGCCAGTTTCCAGGCACCAGGTTTTGCGCTTCTTAAAGGGATACGAGCCCGTGGTTATGGAAAGGAACGAGTGCCCATACATGACACTGACGTAAAAAAAAAGGCAGGGGTTGCGGACTTGGTATCAGCCCGGCTGAGTTTCACGATAGAGGGGGTACTGACTGACCTTAACAGGGGTACGTATTTGTAAAGGGTCAATTGCATTGAGTAAAGTTTACGATTGGTTCAATCTATGCCCAGAATGTACAGCAATGTGGTTTCTGTGAGAAAGTCAGAGATAAATTAATCCAATTCGCAGACGGTCAGTTGGTGGTGGGGGGGACTTCAACATGGTGTTGGGCCCGCAGTGGGATCATAAAAGAATGGGGGGAAGGAATGAACAGGGTCAACACAAGTGACTCATACCGTTTTAAAGTGGTCAATGAGGTACTGGTGTTGTGTGACTCCCTCCGCCCGATGCCAGAAGGGTATAGGCCATTCACCGTCTATTCGGCAGTTCACAACTCCTTTTCGTCTATCGATCTGATCTTGGTAGACGTGACCCTAAGAGACCAGGTCTTAGAATCTTGAGTAACACTGATTCCGTGGTCAGACTATGATATGGTAGCTATTTGGGTTGATATGGGGGGACTGAATATTCCCCTGGGGTATTGGAGGTGCAACGACTTTGGTGCAACCGGAACTGCTATGATACAGGGGGAGGTAGGGATTCAATCTGTCTGGGATGGCTTTAAAGCAACCATATGAGGGACCCTGATGAGAATAGGCTCAGAGAAAAAGAGAAAGGGAGGAAAAGGAGGTAAAACTACATAGGAAAATATAGGAGATACAACAGGTGGTATTCAGGGGCAATATATTTAGCCCGCCAAGGCGAAAGAGCTCCGACGTTATAAGACCCAGCTGAAAGGTATACTGACACATGATTTGTGTTGTATTTTATTGTATTTTATGTAGCGCCTTAAGCCAAAGCGCTTCACATTATCACAGGGAACAGAACAAAAATAGTGATAAATAAATCAGAACATCAATTCTTACTGGTAGCAGGCAAACAGGGGCAATGAAGAAGATGAATTTTTAAAGAAAGACGAAAGAGAGAGTAGTCAGTGATAGAGCGGATGGATATGATATGAGATGGTAGGTTATTTATAACGCGCTTAATACACAGAGGTTTCTAAGCGCGGACCCGGGGATCGAACCTGTGTTGCTGCGTGTTGTTTTGCTTCCAAGATGAGCACGTTGCCACTGAGCTATCCTACCGAGAGTGGGAAAACATTCCAGTATAAAGGAGCTAGAAGCTGAAAAGATCAGAACCAAGATTGAGCACATGGAAGACGAAGGACACTCAATCTAAAGAGAGAAGAAGAGCGAAGGGAACGAGATGGGGAATAGAAGGATAAGAGTGCAGCAAGACAGTCATGTTCAAGCTGATAGAGAGATTTAAAAACTAAGCAGAGAAAGTGAAATCTGAGTTGAGGGTGAAAGGGTAACCAGCCAAGTGAGGCCAGACAAGAGGAAATATAATCTCGATAGGAGAGAAGACAGAGTAGACGAACAGAAGAATTATAGATTGATTTCAAGGGAGCAAGACGAGAACACAGGAGGTCAAAGAGAGTGGTGGAGCAATAGAAAAGACGTGAACAGATTAAAGAGGAAATGAGAAGTTTAGTGGCTTGAAAAGTGAGGAAAGGATGAACTTTATGAATATTATGAAGGTGAAACGGCAAGAACGAGAAGAGAGATGTGAGGTTCCATGTCATTTCATCGTGGGATGTTTTTTCACGGGGGTTTTTACCACTGATTCTTTAACTCAGTGAATTTTATTTTTTTTATTTTTAGGGGGGTTCCTCCCCCAAGTCCTCCGTCCCCTTTAATGTTTTTGCTATTCTCGAACACCCACACCCCATATATATATTTTTCAAACCCCCCCTAAAATGCAATGAGTTTTTTTCATGAAAAGAATTGCGGTAAAACCCCCCTGCAAAAAAACATCCCGCAATGAAAGGACATTGTACCAGATGTGATGAGATTGGAGTCAAAGTAGAGGCCAAGGTTGCGGGCTGTGGACGAAATAGAAAGATTAGATGACGGAAATTATATGCAGGGAGGTGGTGGATGAGGAGGCAGAGTGTTAGCAGGGAAGAATAGAACCTCCGTCTTCCCTGCGTTTAAAGTGAGGAAATGAGATACCACCCAAGCTTTGAAAGCAGAGAGATAGGCTGTAAGTGTATGATGGATTTCCGGAGTGAAGGAGGAGAAGGATAGAAAGAGTTGAGTGTCGTCGCCATAAAAGTTATGAGAGAGACCAAAGGAGGAAATTATAGCTGCAACTTGAGAGGTGTAGAGGGAGAAGAGAAAAGGACCCAAGACTGAGCCTTAGGGAACTCCGTGCTCAAGCGAAAGAGGTGGAGAGATCTGGCCAGCCCAGTAGATGGAAAAAGTTCTATTAGATAGATAAGAAGAAAACCAGAAAGAACAAAACTCCTGATACCGAAGGAAGAGAGAGATTCCAAGAGCAAAGAATGATCGACAGTATCAAAAGCAGCAGATAAGTCAAGAAGAATAAGAAGAGGAATGTTTAGAATAGCGAGCTGTATGAAGAGAATTGAGTAAACAGATTAGAGCAGTCTCAGTAGAGTGACGAGGACGAAAACCTGACTGAAAGCGAGGAAGGAGGGATAGATCAGTAACAACGGATGAATTCTGAGAGTAACAAGGCGCTCTGAGAGTTTTGAAAGATAGGGTATGAGGGAGACTGGACGGAAGTTAGAGACAATCAGAGAATTTGATGTAGGTTTTTTCAAAATGGGGATGATAGTTGCATGCTTAAAGGCTGTAGGGAAAACAGAGGTAGAAAGACAGGTGTTGAAGAAGGAGACAAGATATTGTATAAGAAGAGGGTAAACTTTAGGAATAAGAGCAGCTGGAATAGGATCAGTAGGATTTGCAGTGGGATGAGCTGTGGCAAGCAGAAGTAGCATATCAGAGTCAGAAACTGGTGCGAAGATAGAGATGAAAGCCGATGGAGTAGGAGGAGATGAAGGTACCACAGTTGAAGGGGGAAAATTTAGAATATCTTGACGCAGAGAGTGAACTTTAGAAGAGAAAAAGTGAGCGAAGTCAGATGCAGACAGGGTAGAATTAATAGAGTAATCAGGCAAAGGAGGAGAAAGATGCCGTGTTAAAGTTAGAAAGAGATGCCTAGGATAGGCAGATTTGGTATGAAGAAGATCTGAGAAATAAGCATGTTTGGCAGAAGTAAGACAGTTGTCGTAGAGGGCATGATAGGAGAAATAGGAAGAGTGATTAGATAAAGATCTTGTTTTAAACCAGCGCCTTTCCAGATGGGGGAGGAAACGTTGCATAACACAGAGATGAGAGGAAAGCCATGGTTGAGAGAGTTTACGAGTGGGCTGAAAAGCAAAAAGAGGATAGAGTTAGTCGAGACTGGAGGAGAGAGATGATGAGAGAACAGATTCTGCTTCATCAGCACTGAGAGAAGAGAAGTTCATTGAGGGGGAAAGAATAGTAGTACAGGTATAGTGGAAGAGCAAAGAGCTGAAACTGCATAGATCATGCCGGAAAAATGTTTTTTTTCGGAAGAGTATGAAAGGATATCTGCGGAATAGGTGACAGAAGTGATACAGAAAGTAAGTGGTGATCAGATAAGTAAACAGAAACATTAGATCTAGTTAACAAAGAGGGATGTGAGTATGAGGAGTAGGAAGAGGTGAGAGCATCTGGGAATCGAGAATTGAGAGAAACGGAGAAGCCAAGTGAATAGAAGATAAATGAAGATTGAAGTCACCTAGTAGTACAAGAGGAGTAGGACTAGGCAAGATGGGGGACAGAAAATCAATGTTGTCACAAAAGGAACCAAGTGGGCCAGGGGGACGATAGATGATAAGAAAAGAAATAGCATGAAGAGTGGTAAAGATTTTATAGATACATTCAAAGGAAGAATGATATGATATGATATGGAATTCATAACGCGCCTATACACAAGTGTTTCAAGGCGCGACGAGGCAAGGGAGGGGAAACAGAGGGAAGAAAGAGATAGCGATCCTATTAGGCCAGGTGAAATTGAGACGGCGCAAGTGCAGGGGAGGGCGGGAAGGGGAAAAGTGCAGGGGAAAGGGGAGGGGGCAGTGCAGTACAAAGGATAACAGTAAAATAAATAAAGACAATAAATAATAGATAAAAGTGCAGCCAGCTGGTGGCAAGTGCAAGGGTAAGTGCAGACATCAGGTGTCAAGTGCTAATATGGGCTCTATGGATACAGAAACATTCCCCGAGTGCAAGGGTTACCAGGGGGGCAGTGCAGGTGTGCAACTGGCGAGGAGGGGACCTGGGCCCGAGATCAGGGGCTAGCCAGTGCAGTTTCAGATTTAGCCAGGAGATCAGCAGGGCAGTGGAGGAGAGAAAACTGAAGCAAAGAGGAAGGTCTTAAGGTGCTCCCGGAACCGGAGATGGTTCTCCTCAGGTTTCAGTGAGGCAGGCAGGCTGTTCCAGAGGCAGGCCCAGCGGAAGAAAGAGATCTACCACTAACTCGCTGCTTGAAGAAGGTACTAACCCTGAGGCAGTCGGAGGCGGTTGAGCGAAGAGCTCCAGAGGGAAGATATTTAGGAAGGGAGAGTTGAATGTATTGAGGCCCCAGAAGGCCTTGTGGACAATGCAGAGGGTTTTGAACTTAATCCTTGCCGCCACTGAGAGCCAGTGCAGAGATTTCAGTCCAGGAGAGATACGATCCCTGGGCTTGAGACAAGGACAAGTCTTGCAGTCCTGTTTTGGATGAGTTGCAGAGGGAGGAGAGAAGAGGCAGGCAGATTTTGAAAGAGGCTGTTGCAGTAGTCCAGCCTAGAGGGAACCAGAGCTCTGGAGACAGTGAGCCTCTGGGGGAAGGAGAGGAAAGGAAGAATACCTCTGAGGATGTGCAGCTGGTAGTGTGATTTCTTAGAGATGTCAGAGATATGAGGAGAGAAGGAAAGGGTGGAGTCGAAGATGACCCTGAGGTTTTTAGCCTCACAGGTGGGAGCAGGAAGAGGGCCAAGAGAGGCTGGCCAGAGAGTGACAGGAAAGGAGGGAGCAGGTGTGCCGATGAGGAGAATCTCACTCTTACTGATATTAAGGCAGAGATCACTGGCGGCACTGGATGGCGGACAGACAGTCAGAGATGAGAGAAGGAGAAGAGGTGGCAGAAAGGAGCCTGAAAATGAGTTGAGTGTCATCTGCATAGCACTGAAAGTTGGGGCAAAGAGCGGCAATGCGGTGGGCAGGAAGTGCCATGTATTGGTTGAACAGCCAGGGAGAGAGGTTAGACCCCTGGGGAACACCACATGGATAGACAGAGATAGAAGAGAGGAAGGACCCAAGTTGGACCTGGGAGGGTCGAAGAATAGACTGGTATAGGGACAGGCGAAGGAATAGAAGAGTAGGAAGAACGGTAAAGAATGCCAATGCCCTGCTGGCTCTTAAGAAAAGGTCCAGTACTGCAGTTGTTTTGTTACATAGAGACCTGGCGTTCCAGAGGCCCAGGTTAATGGCAGTAGAAGTATTGTTAGTCAATGGATAAATGAGATTAGGATTAGGGCAGGTAAGTACAGAGTTAGCATCTGGTTGAGAACTATCAGAAGATAAGAAGTTGGGTATTGTTATGGTCATGAGAATGCAAACCAGTACCTTGGTGGAAATCCTGATGCCGGGTGATGGTTTGCCTAGGAGCACTGGGGACGGAAGAGGATAGCAGGGATAACATGGCTACAGGGCCATGGGCCGCGTTCTCACCGCAGACAGCTGCAGACAGTAATCTCCCACGTTTCCCGACTTCGCCGCGGCTTTGCCAGAAGGCGGGACTCAAGGCCGCGGCTAGCGGGATGAAAGTGAGGCTGGGGGTGTGGCTTCACCTGTTGCCAGTTGTTGCAATGCAACAGTAACGCAACTCCAAGTAGGATTCTGTGGCTCAGGTGGAGCAGGCCAAGCGCGTAAGGTGTCTCCAGTACAGGCAACATGCTCAGGCCCTCACAGTCCAGGCTGAAGATGAATAACAGCAGAATCAGGAGGTCACCACACGATCAGGACAGTTGTAGACAGCAATCTCCCACTTTGCCGGACTTCGCCACTGCTTCGCCAGAAGGCGGGACTTAGGGCTGCGGCAGCGGGATGAAAGTGAGGCCGGGGCCGTGGCTTCTCCTGCTGCCAGCTGTTATGAGGCAACATTAACGCAACTCCAAGTAGGATCCTGAGGCTCTGGTGGAGCGGGCCAAGCACGTAAGGTGTTAAGGCTGTTTAGCTTTTTAAATAGGCTACCAATCCCAGGGCTAGAGATAGCGGAAACCCTTGAGAACCCCAAAACTGCAGAGGAAGTCATGAAGGCCATCACAGGAATGAAGTTGGGTCGGGCCCCGGAGAGTATGGATTCACAATAAAATTATATAAACTATTCCGATCCCTGCTGGCCCCATGTTTAGTAAAGGTTTTCAATGCGTGCTTGGGGGGGGATCCCCCCCCCACGATAATGGCGACAGTTACTGTCGCGATCCCTAAGGAAGAGAAGGACCCCACCAGATGCTCCTCCTATAGGCCCATCTCTCTACTCAATGGAGATGTGAAGATACTGGCAAAAATCCTATGGACAAGATTGGAAGGGAGTATGCCACTACTGGTACTTGGAGACCCTGTGGGATTCATCAGAGGCAGGGAAGGATCAGATAACATTAGGAAGACGATTAATCTGATTCATGGGGCACAAATGTGAGGCCTGGACACATGCTTAGTAACACTGGACTCAGAAAAGGCCTTTGACAGGGTCGAGTGGCCTTTCATGATGAAGGTTCTGGAGAGGATGGGGTTGGAAGCCAACTTACTGAAATAGGTGACAGAACTATATAATAGGCCCAGCGTGAGGGTGCAGATAAATTGGGGACTTATAGAGACCATTGATCTCATCGAGGGACCAGGCAGGGCTGTCCCCTCTCCCTTCTATTGTACTCCCTAGCAATGGAACCGTTGGCAATTGCAATTCAAGTAAATGAACGGATCAAGGGTATAGTGGGGGGAGAATTGGAATGCAAAATCTTGCTGTTTGCAGACTATGTACTGACCTACCTCACGAATGTTCAGGTCTCCCTCCCAGCATTAATGGCCCAGATTGCTGAGTATGGTCACCTCTCGGGGCTCAAAATTAACGTGGGAAAATCTGCTATCCTGCCGTTTCTGACACAGAGTTCCTTACTTGATACGAAAGAGAGTTACCTGGGTATGACGGTTAGCCAGAGAAGCCTTCGATACTTGGGCATATGGGTGACAGGAGATTTGGGTGAAAATGGTGTCGGCTAACTATGATCCCTTCCTTGCGCAGCTCACAGCGTTCTTGAAGAGGTGCCTCCCAGTGATAATGACCTGGTACAGAAGGATGACGTCCATAAAAATGAATGCCCTCCCTAGACTGCTGTATCTGTTCACAGCCACCCCGAGTCAGCTCCCAGACAGGTTTTTCCAAGTAGTAACAGGAGAGCTCCGTAGGTTCATATGGGGAAATAAGACTCCAAGGGTGAAAATGGCAACCATTACCCTTCCAAGAGACAAGGGTGGGTTTGGGTTCCCGGATATCCACGTGTACTATAAGGCAGCACAAATAAGAGGTATGTTGGAACATATGAGGGAGGACCTAAGGACGTATTGGACTTACTTGGATCTGGTTGCACATCCTCTGAAGGTTAGGGACTACTTCTGGTCACCGCTCAGAGCTATACCGGAACACATGAGGTCCCATCCCACGCTGGGAGTCAGTCTGGAATGGACTCTGGAGATGCTTGGGGTTATACATTGTGGCCCTCCCCCATGTCCTCAGTATGGGGGCCACCATTTGAATTTGGGCCCCAGGGATTCATGCATTGACAGAAGTGGTCAGATGCTGGTCTTGAGAGGGTGGGACAATTCTTTGAGGGTGGGAGCTTCCAGGAATGGGGTAAGGTGCGGGACATATTCGGAGGGGACTCAATTTTGATATTTGAATATCTCTGCATTAAGGGTATCCTCACTGACCCGAAGTGGGGGGAAGCAGTGCCAAGAAAATTAACACCAGTGGAAAAGGTGCTGGACCAGTCAGCGTCGAGAAAGGGCATACTGTATAAGGCAATGAATGAAACCAGCCTACAGGGGAGGCACAACTTTTCAGAGATACTGGGTGGAGTTGGTGGGTGAATAAATCACTTTGGAGGAATGGGGACAAATATAGAGAGTGAGCTTCAGGGAGGGCTATTCACATCTACCAAAGAGCATAACTTCAAGCTGTTAATGGGATGGCACAGGGACCCGGTGAAATTGTCTAAAATGTTTGCAGGTGTATCCCCACTTTGGGCTAGGGGTTGTGGGAACAAGGGGACCCTGGCCCATATGTGGTGGAGCTGCCCCAAGGTATAAGTGTTTTAGAAAGAGGTGTTGAGTTGGATGGAAGAGGTAACAGGTATAAGATTGGACCTAGACCCACTGCAGCTGCTACTAGCTGCTACTTCCAAAGATGTGGGATGCCATGTTAAGAGCGGGGAGATTGACTATAGCCCAATGGTGGAAAAAAGAAACGATCCCTGCGAAAGAGGTATGGGAAGGGAAAGTGCAAAACATGATCGTCATGGGAAGGCTCACTGCGGTGGTGAATGACAGGCTGGAAGAATTTCACGCTGAGTGATCTTCCCTGTTGTTTAAATGGGGGCAGGAGGAAAGTAGCCAAGTAGACTAATCTGATGGGTGTGTGGTGTGGAATGGGGAGGAGTGGGACGAGGAGGAGGGGAGGCTCCGGGTGGGAGCCAATAAGTCCTATATGTGGACATTAGGAGGAACTTCGGACCTGAGACAATAACAGAGGAAACGTGCACCATTGAAAAAATGTTGAGTAAGAGGTGGGGTTGGGAGGTGGCGGAGAGGATGGGGGGAGGGGTTGAGCAGAGGGAGGGAGGTTGAGTGTTCTAGACTGTTCTTGCCAAAGTGGAGTATACTTGGAATTGTTTTGAAAAAGTCTGTTTTTTATTATAAATGGTAATAAAATTAGGTTTACAAAAAAAAATGGAAATGTGTCACATACACTATTAGTGAGAGCAATAGTGTTTGCATAAGAAGAAAAGCCTATTATTTCCATTGTTGAGTAATTGCGTGTCTATCATTAAAGGGGAACGCCTGTTATAAACCATTCCGAAAATATAACATTGACTTCCACAAGTGTTACAAGAAATCTAACATCAATGGAAGATTGTGTGTGGCCAATTGTATTCCCTTAAAGGAGTCTCAATCCATCTCTGTGATACTGAACAGGAATACAATCACTAGTATCTCTTTAAAGTAAAAAATCTACTCGAAAGAGTGGTCGCGTTATGAAGGCATCATCACGCAGAACACAGACAACAGATTCAGAGTTCAAAATAAAATACTTTATTAACCTAAATGTCAGGATGGAAAAAGGTCTAACTTTCCCTATACTAAGGTGGGATTTCAATAAAACTAAGTAAAGTCTGAATAAAAAGAATTCAACTTAGGAATTTGCCTGCGTCCAAAACCTATGCTTGCCCTCACAACTAAATCTGTACAATGTGTAGGGATGTCAAAGTCAACATAAACAGTGTTCAACTTAAAGTCCCGAGCTTCTTCCAGCTCACACCTTACTTTCAGCTCCCTTCCGCTAGCATAAAGCAGTTCCACAAAGCGAATCAGAGTTACCTTCTTTTGGACTCAAGGTAATATAGTACCCTTGCCCAAGCTTAAAGAACAATAGTTCAAACACAGAGAAACATTGAGACTCTGTTGAATGAGCTTCTCCACACTTCAGGAAATGCGCCACACTGGGTATTTGTGAAAAGGTTGGTAGTTTATTAAATTGAATTAAATTAATGATGCCCTTTATGGATAAGACGTGTTTCGACACGTCTTATCCATAGTGTCTTTTTCAAATCAGGGCTAATGGCAGAACTATTAAGTGACATAAAAAGAAGGGTTCATATGGCGAAAAGTCACAAAACAAATATACATTTCAATCATAAGGCATGATAAGACAAATTAAGACTGAGCCATACAGTATGATCAAAAGCATAGTGTGGTGTAGTCACAGAGACATAAGGAGGGGTGATGGGTAGGGAGGTAAAAGGTAAATCAAATTGAGAAAAAAACAAAAACAAAAAGCAAAAAGAACCATTAGTAAAACTTGACACAAATTGTAAAAAACACATTTACGTAGTAAGTATAGTTTTGCCCTTGGCGGCCTTACCTAAATTTCAAGTCAAAGCGTCTCAATTAAGCGAAACACACTGTCATGGGTTAAATCCCCCTATGGAGAATCATACCAAAAGTCACAAGTTGTGAGTATGTATGGTTTAAAGAGCACATAGTTTTCCGGCAAGGGGATTGATTTTTCTGGTGTTTAAGTTTATTCGACCCAAAAGACGCCAAAAAAATATATATATGCATATCAGAAACATTTTATCTGACATTGAATAACTGTATAAGTTTAAACCGCACCATTTAAGTCCATCGTGCAGAAATGCGTGCAAAGGATACTAATAATAATAATGAAATGTCAAGTCAATAATTGTATAGATAAAAGTATGCGTGCAGCCAAAAATATGATGATGCTACAGTTTGGGACCCGCCCGTCAGTAATTACAGTGACGGAATGATGAAAAATAAATCAATCCACCATTGCTATGAAACTAAATATTGCCGAACACTTGATTAGTCATTATACAAAGTAGTAAAAAGAATATTGCCGAACACTTGATTAATCATTACACAAAGCAGTAAAAGTTGGAGTACGCACGAGCAGCCGTACCAAAAATGGCAGAGGAGAGGAAGGGGGGGGTTCAAGACAGCGGAAATCCAGATGCTCTGGAAGATTACAGACGTCTGACAAGAGCCAGGGCTCGACTTGCTTCAGGAACCAAACCAACAACGACCTTGTGATGAATATCTCGTCCAAAGAATTGACTATGGATGAAATTAAACTACTCAATAAAGGTCTTTCCTTTGCCCCGACGTACAGATATGACCATATCCAAACACAGACCGATCTCTTCAAATTCACTTGGAAATTGAAACTAAAAAAAATTCTTTGCTACCCAAGTTCAGCAATATGAACCAAGACAAGAAAAACCAATACCTACACCATTATCTATACAAGATATTGAGACTATTCATTTAATACGAACTCTGGAAACAGAAGATTTGGAACTACACGAAACACTCCATGATTTGAAAATCCAACCCATAAGTATCCCTACACCACATTTGAGGACTAGATCCAAATTCACACTGCAATTTGGCCAAGACAACATGATTGATGCGTTTCATAAAGTAGTCCAAATGGACATTAATAATCTTTTTGAAAGGAAGAGCAAATCCAGAAATAGATTTAAGACCAGAAATAACAACCTAACTGTGGAGGAGGCAAAAGCCCTGAAAAATCTACAAATGGACTAGTCCATAGTTATCAAGGAAGCCGACAAAGGGGGAAAAATTATCATTATGGATCGTGCAGACTATATACAGATGCCCGAAAATCACCTCACAACCCCCCCTTTGTTATGAGGAACTTTGGACAAATCCAACCGTAGAAATCAAAAATCAGATATTCGAACAAATCAAGACTTGGGAAAGGAAAGGTCTAATTACTGATAAGGAACAAGCTTATTTAACTGTCTCGCACCCTGTGGTTCCAACCATTTACTTTCTACACAAGGTGCATAAAGCATTTAATAAAATTCCAGAGGGGAGACCAATTGTCAGCGGTATTGGTTGGGCCACAGAGAGATTTAGTGAGTTCATTGATAATATACTAAGCCCCGTGTACCAGATACTAGAGCTTTTTGTAAAGATTCTACCGATGTCATCAAGAAACTTCAATCTATCCATTGGAAAGATACCTACAAACTGGTTACATGGGATGTCCGAGCCCTGTATACCTCGATTAAGCACGAGGCAGCCATTGAAACCATAGACTATACTTTTCGTGGGGAAATGTCATGATGCCTACCCCCGGGGACCCAGACCAGGTCCAGCAACCCCGGAAGCAGGCATCAAGTTATTTTGAGCAAGCCCAAAAACCCCTGCTAGGGGCTGTTTGGGTGCGGTCCTGGCGCCTATGGCGCCAGGCTCATATGGAGAGTCAGTCCTGGCGCCATAGGCGCCAGTCTCATAGAGTAGAACTTACCTGATGCAGACCATGCTGCAAGAGCTCCAAGCCAAATGAGGCTTGGAAGGGACTATTTTACCTAGGGACTATTTTTATTCGGGTGGGGCTGGGGAGGAATATTTACCTGGGACTGCTTCGGAGGCTATTTAAACCACGCCCGAAGAGCTTCACACGCTTCGCGTTATTCTGCATCCAGCAGCGTAACGCTCACCGTGCCTGCAAGTCTGCATCCAGTCTTCTGCCATGCCCGCCTCGAGTTTGGAGCTCCTAGAAAAAGGGGAGAAAGAAGGGGAAAAGGTTAGAACAAGAGCAATACCTTTGATCCTTACCTGAATTCCCGATCCATCGTGCCTTCGAGCTGGAAGAAAGAAGTTATTTTATGCGCGCCGCCTGCTGCAGCGCCGCGCTGAACTCACCGGCCTTCGCAGCATCTTCACATTCCACCGCATCCTCCTGCATGTTCCCGCCGCATTCCGGCACCTAAGGAGAAGACAAGAACAGCAAGGTGGGCCAAGGGAATACACAGAGGAATATTAGTTACCCCCCCCAAAAACGTACCTAATTTTACCACCGGGGGTACTATTCCTCTTCACGGGTCGGCGCGGCTTCCACTGCATCTTCGCCAAACCCCGGCCCCTAAGAGGAAACAAAAGGACAGCAAGGTGAAACAAAGGGACTATCAAGGGGAACCCTCCTCACCACAATAGACCTACCTGATTTTACCGCCGGAGGTATTATTCCCCGAGACTTCATACGTTCTCTCAGCGCCTGAATAAGGGAGAAAGCAACAAGTTACATATTGACATTATTTTATCGAACTGTGTTGGAAAATACAAATCCTTACCAGAATATTACCGGTTGCCACGAGGAACTCTTCACTAGGGTCAAGCTGCAACCTGAAAGGAATCGGACAAGAGTGAAAGTCAGGCATTTGAACTCTTACGAACTACATACTTTTCGGAGTCAATATTGTTCTGGAACTCACCAATTCCTTCGAGCCAGTGAAGCAACTGGTTATCAACGCACCCCTGCGCTCAATGCAGGATGGAGAGCTCATCTTTTCAAACCATCAGGTATACACCACCCATCAGTGTACCAGCCATAGACATCTTTGAAAGAATGGTTATCCCTGATCTAAAGAAAATCAAATATGGAGCTCCTAAAAACAAAAACCTTAACAGAAAGGAAATGTCCATAATACGCAATCTTTACACTGACGACAATATAACCATAAAACCAGCAGACAAAGGCGGCTTTTTGGTGATCCAAAACACTTATGATTATGAACAGGAATGTAGGAGACAATTGGATGACCACACAGTTTACGCAAAGATGGAACAAGATCCCACCAAAGATATTTGTGAAAACTTGGAGATTCTCTTAACCAGAGCAGAAGAAGAAGGTATGATCACAAAAAAGACCAAAGCATTCCTATTGACACAGAAACCAACTACTCCACATTTTTATCTTCTACCAAAAATACATAAAGGTTTAACAAATCCGCCGGGAAGACCAATCGTAGCTGCCACAGGAGGTATACTACAGCCACTTGGAACCTACATTGATTATTTTTTTAACCCTATCATACAGAAAACAGAAACTTATGTGAAAGACAGTACACATTTCCTTAACATACTTAAGAACATACAATTAACTGGGAACAATATCCTTTTCACAATAGACGTGACAAGTCTTTATACCAGCATCCCTCACGATTTGGGGCAAGAAGCGGTAGAGTGGCTTTTGTTACGAGAAGGCAACATAGGAGCAGTCAAAGAATTCATAATGTCCTTGCTGATGTTCATCTCAACTAACTCGTATTTCAAATACAAGAATGAGTACTACATACAAACGTCAGGCACAGCCATGGGCGCAACTATGGCACCGTCTTACACAAACAGCTTTATGTACCAATTTGAAATGTCATATAAACAAAAAACAGAGTGGAAAGACAAAATAAAATTTTGGATACGATACATTGACGATATTTTCTGCATATGGCAAGACATGAGAGAGTCGCAAGATTAGTTTCTTCAGTACATCAACAGTATAGACCATCGAATACAATTCACTTTCGAGATAGGGAATCCTGGAATTCATTACCTGGACATTCAAGTCAATGTACATAATCAACAGATTAAAACATCATTATTCACCAAACCAACAGATAGAAACAATTTACTACATCGGATGAGCTTTCATCCACAAAACACACTACGGAATTTGCCCTATGGTCAGATGTTGCGTCTCAAAAGGATAATCAGTGATCAAAGTGAGTTTGAACAAGAGTTAATTAGATTGAGTAAGAAGCTTGAAGATCGGGGATACCATGAAGAGGATATACTAACAGCAACAGAGAAGGTAGCGACAAAAACAAGAGCCAGCATCCTTATACCAAAAAGCAAACCAACATTACCATCATTGGTATACGTATCAAGATTTTCTACTCAGAGTACACAAATTAAGAGATGCATAAATAAACATTGGCAAATACTGACTAAAGATGAAAGAACCAAAGATCTTTTTTCTGCTCCACTAATATTTGCGTACCAAAGATCAAACAACCTGAGAGACCTACTTGTTAACACACGAGAAGACACACCCAGAAGAAGCACAGTAACAAAAAGAACTGGAACTTACCCTTGCTTAAAGTGTGGGAATTGTAACAGCATAATAAAAGGAGGTACAGTGGTACCTCCTTACACAGGAGAAAAGATTACACTAAAATGCCAAGCAACCTGCAACACAGAAAATTGCGTATATTGTATACGTTGCCTTTGTGGTATATATTACGTTGGTGAAACAGGACGAAAACTATGTATATGTATTATGAACACAAATCATGTATACGCAACAACTCAGCAGTGGCAAAACATTTCAATGAGAAAAAGCATAACATCTCACAACTCAGATTCCAGGTACGTGAACTAATTGACAAAACCTCTAGAGACATTAAAAAAAAGAGGCAACAGAGAAAAGCATACTGTATTGATCGACTAGAAGCGTTATCACCAAGAGTAATTAACGATGAATTTGACCTGAATTGTTTTCTTTAAAGACTTTGCATATTGCCTAGCACCATTTAACTGCAACATGTATTGTTACTCTCAATGAATCCTGTTTTTATAAGTACTGCACTATGTTTCATGTATCCACACAGTTAGACTGGTATCTTTTGTCAATCACGTACCGGAAGGGTGCTCCGCACCTCAGCAACAATTCATATTTCACACACTTACATTTTGCATGAGTGAAAAGATTGGACAGTTCAGATATATAAAAACATTTTTTCAAGTATCTCCTGTCTTTGAGCAGATCATCACCTACGAGTATTACTCACTCACACAGGCACCGACTAGCATACCATGCAACACCATAACTTTATTACACACTCCGTAGCGTTCACGCACCATGCACGTACCTCGTCACTCATTTATTGATAGTAATTGCAGCATATTTTGCACATATACAAATTACAACTACAATTAGTTTTTAGGTACCTGACACCCACCATCAAGGCTTTACGACCTCTGATGGACAACCCCTATATGTAATGAATCGTCTTGTATATTGTTTGTCTTCACTATTTGTCTACATCTTCATGTAAGCGCCCCGATGCTTGCGAGCAGTTCGGCGCTATACAAATAAATAAATAATAAAAATAAATAGTTGATTAACAGATTACAGAGACAGAGCACAGCAATTTGCATTAAGCACCAGAGAGATGCCCACACCAATATGGCCGTCGGGCTCGACTGCGAGCGACCATTTTAGATATACACGTTGCCTAGACAACGCTTTACTTTTCTGAGACACCCGGGATTGGTAGCAGCTCGGAAGGAAAGGCACGAAAGGAACGCTTTACCGATAACAAAGCTCTTTAGGTAAGCATTATGAAATAACAAGAGCCAAGAGCTGCAGTGCTCCTTATCAGCACAAACACGTTAAAGCACGCGTTCGACTCAAACTATTTAACCTTTTTTCAGCGTTACACAAACGCATCCGAAAACGCTGACCAGCGCCGCTAATAGCGCCTGGGATACAGAAGCACTGGCAGGTTAGTGCACGCATATGACATAAGGAAGAACAGATATATATAACATTTGGTGAGAGCCGACAATGTTTAGTTTAACTACCAGCGTGAATAAATACAGATTGACTAGACGAAATGTATAATGATCCTTAAGACTACGGAGAAGATTGGGTAGATGGTTCTCTATGCTGTAATAACACGTGGAACAAGTTTCATCTTTATCAAGTTTCATTATTACATTATGAGTGCGCAAGGAATAAGTTAAATATGGATCTTGCATACATTTATAGGTATTTTTACACAAGTCACTAACAGCGGCATATGTTGTTTTCTCTTTCTCTTTACGTGTTATTTGTCAATCGTTTTTGTCCCCTGTGGGTACCCTGTATTTTTCAATGTTCTTGCAATACGTCTATTGAAATATGAATGTATAATTTTTTGGATGATGGTAGAACAATTTAAGTAATCCTGAATAGATTTACCCGGCTCTGAAGAAGGAAACTAGGTTTTCCGAAATGCATTAGCCACAGGGTTATCGTTTGCCTGCAAAACAGCAAATTACAAATTGGTGATTCTTAACCAATAACAAGCTTTTATTAATTCACATAGCAGTGGATTAAAGAGAATAATTTCAAAATCATTTTCAACTGTGTTCGACTCTTCATTAGATATTTTTTGACAAAGTATAATATAAAGCATTTAACCATTTGTGGTAATTACAGGTGTGCAGCCCGCATCGATGGCTAATCAGCCCAGGTCCTTTTTCTTCAGTTCATTACGAGAGCCCAGCACGGAGGCACTATTTAGTGGGCTGCACCCTACTAAGCAATTCTTTTAATAATAAGAAGTTTTCATGGAGTAAATTTACTAAATCACAGAGTACATAGCTGTGCACCCTCTTCCTACTCAAATGTCAAAAATAATAATGTCATCTGCAAAGGCGAGCCATTGTAGACGTAAGGTGCCTAGTTTAACCGAAAATAGATTTATATCACTCCAAGCATGATCCAAATTGGACATGTACAAGTTGAAGAAAGAGGCAGCAAGGTTGCATCCTTGCTTCAGACCCAAAACGGTCTGAATAGGCTCAGTGGTTCTCCCATCAGCAGTAATCCTGATCTTATATGAAGTGTCTGTGTGCAGTTTGACAAACCAATATATTATTTCAGATGGAATTCCCATTTTTGCCATTTTGGCCCAAAGAATATTGCGGATCACACTGTCAAAGGCTGCAGACATGTCAATCAGGGCAATAGAGACAGGATACGAGTTCTTGGATTTTGCCCCATTTATAACATGTGCCATTAAGTTAGCATTTAGAGAAGTACTCATTGCTTTGCGGAAACCTGTTTGAAATTTAGAATATAAACCTTGAGCTTCAATGAACTTTTCCAGCTCGTATAGAAGGAGGATAGCGAAATGTTTAGCCTCTGTGTCAATCAGCGAGATAGGCCGGTAGTTTTCAGGTAAGGACGGGTCCCTGTTCTTATAGATTGGAATTATATTGGAAGTCAGCCAAGAGCAGGGTACATTCCCAGCATAAATTATGGTCTGATATTTAATGTTTAGAATTGAGGCCCAGATATCTGGGTCAATCTTGTATACACACAGGGGTAACCCGTCGGGCCCTGCAGATTTTGAAAAGGATAATTTGTTAATAGCCCATTTTATATCGTTGATTGACCAGGAAAACCGGCTCATCTTGCTATAGCACAATGACAAGTTTGGTGCGTTCTTAAAATTGTCAGGGAGTTGAAATTTGGATGAAATATAATCACACCACATTTTCTCGGGAATGCAGTGCGGCATAGATGGTACAGAGCGATTGTCAGCACTTTTTATGGTTTGCCAAATAGCTCTAGTATCATGTCTGAATATTGCTTTGATCATATTACAATTGGTTTTATTATGGGTCAAGAGGCGGACTTGTCTAAACTTGTTTTTGTAAATCAGCAATATATGTTTGCGTCGTATTTGGTAATTGAGAGAGTGCAGTTCCCTATTTCTTAGTCTCCTCAGCTCTTTTTTTTTTTTCTTTTTAGTGTCTTGGGATCAAATGGATGAGGATAGGTCGTTGGTTTATATTCAGAACAAAAGTGTACTAATGCAGTTTTTATTATTTTTGAGCACATAATCTCCATATCAATTGTCGATTTGATTTGGTCTTGCTTGATTTTAGCAATGTGCATCGAAACATACTGAACAAATTGTTTACACAATCCTGTATTCCATCGAAGCGATATTGGCTGGCGATTAATTTCCAGAAAAACTAAAGCAGGATCGAGGCATAACATAGGATGCTCAAATTTAAGAGAAATAGATATCTGAGCGTGATCGTCGTATTGTATCGGACTGATTATTAGCGGAGTGGCTATCAGTGTAATGTTATGTGATAGAAATATGAAATCTATCATTGAAGATTTAACACCATGGCTCCATGTGAATTGGGAGCTTGACCCCATCAATATCCCAATCATGAAAGTACGAGTTCCAGATTGGACCTCTCGTTTGGGAGGAGGCTTTGGTGTTGTTTATTTGTGTTTCAAACCTTCTCCGACAGTCAGAATTGAAATCACCTCCGATTATATTTTCACATTCACCAATCTCGGTGGCCAATGTTTCAAGACAATTGTCAAGTTCATTCCGCGTGCTATCAATTGGAGTATTAGAATGGTTCCAGTATAAGGTTATTAATAAGAGTGATTTAAGTTTTTTAATGTTCAAAGTCAACAGTATGCCCAGTAGACCGTAGGACCCCCATACAAATTTAGTTTGTACTCTCATATTGTTATTTACTGCAATTGTGAGTCCACCGGAAGGACGCCCTAATGATGTTCTCCTGGCTGGCGAGCAGTATGTTGTATAACCAGTAAGGATGAGGGGGTCAAGTTTCATAGTTTCCTGGAACAATATAATTGAAGGATGGTTATGGGAAGTCAACATACCAAACAATTTCATTAAGTTATGAAACCCACACAAATTCCATGACATAACATTTAGTTTGTCACATTGCAGTGGCTATGTCGGAGCAGTTGATGTTTTACAACAAGTTATTTTCATCAGCAAAGAATAGTTTTGTACTTCATTAGTTTCAACAAATATGTCTTTGTCAGGATATTTCTGTAACAGTTCATAAAACCACTTGTTTGACAGTCTTAAATAATTCTGCAGCAATTCATACAACACTTGCTTCAGTGATATTACTCTGTCAGGATGATTCTGTATTATTCCACAAAAACACTTGATTGGTTTTTCAATAATTCTTCAGGAATTGTAACCACACGACACTACTTCAATTGACTTTCACCTGGTCTACTCGCCTGCCAGACTTACTACTACTTATGTTCTTGTGTACTCTCCTGCCAGAACAGAACCAATTATCACAAAGTCTTCTGACCTGGCGTACTCTCCTGCCAGGCCAGAATACTGCTTTCAAAAAGGGCCCCTTGACTCGAACAAATGCCATCTTCTGAGTCGGTGCGATCAAGGCCGACTCTAATTTGTGCTTTGGGAGTGGATGCATAAGATTAAGCATCTTTATATTTTTATCTGCCCCCTGCCTTCCCTTCATAAAACCAACCAACCTGATCTTTGTGCAGAGATTTTGGCAGGTATTTAATCAATTTATTAGCCAATACTTTAGCCAGTATTTTCATATTTGCATTTAACAGGGAAATTGGCCTGTAGATGGCACATTTTAAGGGATCCTTTCCCTCCTTTGGGATAGTTGTTATCAATGCTTTCCTCAAGCTTTTCGGCAGCTCATCTCCCTTCAAAATTCCATTTAATAATTTAATAATTTAGCATAAAGGATGAAGGCATATTTGTATTGATCTTATAAAAATGGATCATGAAACCGCCTCTGCCTGAAGATCTTCCACCCTTCACATCTTGAATAGCTGCTTTGATTTACTCCTCAGACATTTTTTCTTCTAGAAGCGATCTGCCCTCATATGAAAGACTAGGTATGGTAATTCTTCCCCGATAGTTCTGTGCCTCCTTGATACCCCCTCGTTTTCTTGAGTTTTTTTAAAATGTCTTTTTTATTACAGTTCGAAGTGCAAAAACAATACAAACGCAGAATATGAGAAGTCACGTTACAACTTGTATACATAAGAACATCATGGTAGAAGGTAACGCTTGAGACATCTCTGATAGTCCTCGTTATCATGCGGGGAGGGGAATTGAAACACCCCTAAACCCATCAAAGTAGCCCTTGATGGGTCCCAGCCATAAATGAGGTAATATACATCGAGAGAAACATTCCAACCCACCAGATCTGGGATTAACAATATACAGAGTATGCCCCCTATAAGTGCTGTCAACCAAGCCCTTGGTTAGATTAGAGGCCCCATGCTGTCATACGCTTTCCTTTCCAACATTATAAGTCCCCATAAGCTCGCAGGGTATATTGACCTTACGGCAGTGTCCTGAATAAAAACTGAGACTATGGGCCTCATTACGGTTTGGAGTTTGGT
This sequence comes from Ambystoma mexicanum, assembly GCF_040938575.1. Lineage (NCBI taxonomy): Eukaryota > Metazoa > Chordata > Amphibia > Caudata > Ambystomatidae > Ambystoma > Ambystoma mexicanum. The sequence goes on from NC_090925.1 coordinate 386,888,609, forward strand.
TGCCTCCAAACCGGGCTCCAATACCAGGTTCCTGCAATGAGGAATAACCGGGTCATTCCGACATAGGAGGACCCAGTAATTCCTCCTTGCAGGAACCATTCCCCATTCCCACTTGAGCCCCCATAGGGCTACATGGGAATGGGGAGGGAGGTAATAATGGGTACATTACAAGTGTCCCGTTGTTACCTCCCTCTTCCCCTCGCGGGACCCGTAAAAGATGTCTGGTTTTACCAGACGTCTGCTCTGGGTCCCGCTAAGGGAACCTCGTAATCCGCGCTCTCGTAATGAAGGGGGCCGGTCCCGTACCGGCCCCCTTCATTACGGGAGCGCAAGCCTCGTAATGAGGCCCTATATGTAGATCACTTATGACTCAGTAGCCAGAAGTCTCACATAGGACTTAGGGCCTCATTCCGAGTACGGCGCTAACCAATGGCGCTATTAACGCCTTGGTTGACGCCGTACCCGGACCGGCAGCGCCTTGGTGGATGACGGAATCACCGCCCCATTCCAAGGTTGGCGGGGCGGTGATTCCCCATTCACCAAGGCTCTTCCCCATTCCCAAATGAGCCCCCATAGGGCTCAATGGGAATGGGGAAGATGCAAATAACGGTGACCGTTCATTACGGTCACCGTTATTGGCTTGCAGGCCCCTTTGCGCCCTCGACTTTAACACCTGCTCAAAGCAGGCGTTAAGGGCGAGGGCGCAGAGGGAACTCGGAGTATGGCGGTAAGGGAATACCGCCACCGGTCTCGTTACCGGTGGCCGCTATCCCTTACCGCCATACTCGGAATGAGGTCCTTAGTGTGCACAGCTTTCCATAAAATAGCAGTATTCACCAGGGTTAAACAAAACAAGAGACAAATGGCGGGAGAAAGTTCCCCCTATAAGGCCATGTACACAGGTATCCAGTGATGTTTTCGAAAAAATGTTTTATTGAAAAAAAATGTAACGAATCTGAAATACCGGAAAAAAAGCTGATTTTTTCAAAAGAAGACCTATAAAGGGGTGGGTTAAGGGAGTAACACGGGTGGGGAGGAGTTTGAAGAGGGGTTATGCTCATAGGAAACGGGGGATTTGGGGGGTGCTCTTCAGATTCGTAAAACATGTTTTTAGTAAAACATTTTTTTGAAATCATCACATGTACACACAATCCATCGTGGAAAGCAAACTTAATTCAGCCCTTATCAGTGTCAACAGCATCCTTATCAGGAAAAGATCGCATGAGTCCTTCTGCCCTTTCAGCAATCCCAAAAGATACACTCCTTGTCCTTCCAGGTCACCCTCAATTTAGCTGGCCGTAGTATCCCTGCTTTAACACCTCATGCGAGGAATATTTTCTTGAATGTGTTTCATTTCTTCCTCCTTTTCTCAGGTGTTGGGGCAAGGTCTGGAAAGAGGAAAATCTTATGCTGCTGGTATTATAGCGTCGCTTTGTCCCTTGCCGCTTTTAAAACTCTCTCCTGGGTATCTGAAAGCTCCATGAGGAGAGTCGATCCCCCTTAAGAATCTGGCATCTTGTCAGAAGGGCGCGTCTTGATCCGGTAGCACTTGTCTACATATATTGGGTCTTCTTCTACCTCCAATTCAAGCATCTCTGGGAAGCAAGTGGATACAAAGGCAATTGGGTCATCCACTTCAGCACCAGATGGGAGACCAATGACCCTGATTTGGTTCGCTCTAACAAAGTTTTTGAAGTGTTCAAGTCAGGGCCTCATTACCCGGTAGGCGGTGAGCCATGGCGCTATTAGCGCCATGGCTCATGCCGGTAAAATACTGGCACCGCCTTGGCAGAAAGGGGATTTACCGCCCCATTCCAAGGTTGGAGGGGCGGTAAATCCCCTTTCCGCCATTGCCCTTCCCCATTCCCATTTCTGCCCCATAGGGCTCTATGGGAATGGGGAAGGCAGCAATTTTGCGGTGCCGTAATTAGCTCCGAGGTCCCTTAGCGGGTTGGATTTTAACGCTTGCTAAAAGCAGGCGTTAAATCCCCCAACCCGCAAAGGGACCTCGTAGTAAGGCGGTAGGGATTTACCGGTACCGGTAAATCCCTACCGCCATCCGTGTAATGAGGCCCTATATTCCATGGAACTCTGCCTTTTAATAGTAGGCTCAAACTCCTTCCGCATCTGTGTCACTTCCAGAGATAGCTGAAAGCATTGCTGGGTTAATTCAATATTATTCTGCTCCAAAACAGAGGTTCTCGACTTCAGTTGTGCCACTTTCACTGCCATTTTATCAAATTAGTTTTTCAGTTGCGAAACTGAATTTTCAAAGTTTCCCAAGCACAGCCATCACAGGGTCTCTCGATGGAGACGCCGGTCTGGACCTTTCCTAATCAGGTTGCTTGCTCTCAGCAGAAATAAGTCAGAATCTACAGGTTTATCTTTCTTCTTATTTCTTCCAGATGCCATTGTCATTATATTGTGTCAAGGAGTCAAATGGGACTTGATGTACGTGCTCCTTGCTTGGTAATTATATTAAGAACGTTTGCCACTGATGAGCCTCTGCACCAAATGTCCAGAAATGTAAACAAGCTCTCCTGTGCATAGTACAGGTACAGCCCTGCCAAACCTTAACGTACAACGCCGAGCCATTAAAGGGATAAATGTTTCTGGGCATAGGGAAGATATCCATGCACATTGGGTCTAATTGCAGAGGCTCGCAGTAACCCCTACTGCCACCATGCGAAATGGTGTTTTCCACTCCTGGAGCTGAAGTACTTCGGAGACTTGGCCCATGCACCCAGAATGGACTACCACCATCCAGAGAGAGCCACATACCGACAATGCAACGTCACCTGCGCCATGCGCAGCAAACCACTGCATCGCCTCATCCCTGCGGCGCCAACCAAGGTCAACCTGTGGCGCCCCACAAGGGCATCACCTGCCTTTGCAGTCCACCGCCCAATGAGCACCCAGTCTTAGGTAACGAACACCCAGCCCACCATTCCTCCCGGCTCACTGATGCACCAGCAGATGCCAGGCCCTACTGGCTGAGTCTGTCACGCCTTCTTTTTTTCTCTGCTGCCCTTGGTGAGTTTGAGCCAAACACTTTATTCCCTCCACAGCAGCCTCCTTGGAAATCGAGGCAGCACTCAAAAGCCCCTCATTTGACAGTAGTATGTATTCATTAAATGTTTCAGAGCCAGGAACTGCACAGAAGTGTAGCCATACTCTTCGGGTTCACCAGGGCCTGCTTTCCCATGTTTAACCACTACCAGTAAATTCTGTATACCAGAAAAGTGTCTTTGCATTTGTTGTTCACCTAGTCTACTCTTAAGGTATTTGTCTGTCTTGTCACATTTATCATGGTATTGTTGTGTCAAATACCTCAATTTAGATTCAGTTTATCTATCGATAAAGTATCTTGAGGGATTCATTCATCTCACGTCTATCCTTTTCTCCAGTCATCATCTGGAGTTAGCTCTCTTTAATAAGTTCCCTTCCAATGGTGGCTTTGAGATACTCCCATATAAAGACACCTCACCAGTATAACTCCTCTTAAAATAATACTGGGTATTCTCCACTACAGCTGTCTCTTCAGAGAGTACCCTAAGGTATCCTGTGAGAATACCGCTAACCCAAACCCCAGAACTATAGACATAGATCACAAACATGCCACGATATAAGAAGGACAAAGAAACAAGGAAGGAAGGAAAACAGAAATAGGAAGCAAACCACACCCCCTCGGAATGGAAACCACCCACCAGAATTTGCAACACCACAAAACCACCACTAAACGGCCTAAGGATATGGAGCAAGACAAGAACAAAAACAGAGTACATCTCCTCCTAAGTCACCACCTACAACCGTACCTCAACATAAAACAAACAACCAACAAACAAACCACAAGCAAGGACCCAAGCAAACTTTGACCCCAACATGACGTCAATCCTCACACTACAACACACAGAGCACAGCAACTCGAAAGACGTTTTCGGAAAAACCCTGTTCTAGAATCAGAGCCAACCTTGATTCCCTAATTAGCCACACCCCTGACATTACCAAAGACTGGAAAAAAGGCCACATGTACAAACAAACAACCCATCACCATGAACCAGAACAAAGAAAGCCATCCGTCAATTTAATTGAGCTCCTCAATGAAGAAACCAAGGCCCCAACCACAATATCAGTGAACAACAGCCTCACCCAAGAGAGAACCTCAGGAAAACAAAACCCAACAAACACCAACCCAACTGAGACACAAGAAAGTATAGGCAACAATAAACAAGATAACACACACATACTACACTGCAGCCTACTCAACGTAAAATCCATGGCCAAACACAAAAGAGAAATGTATGACCTCCTAAGCGAGGGCGGCACCGATGCACTCTAACAGAAACATGGCTATCGGACAACTAAATAAAATCACCCACAATGTGATGAACAGACAACTTCAAACAAATAGACGCCAACAGAAAAAACTGAAGAGGTGGAATCGCAATGGCGCACAAAGACTACATCTGTGCCAAACCACTCTCCACAACTGATATAGAAGACTGCAAATCTCTCCTAATCAACATCAAGCTCAACAACCAAGCCAACCTACTGTTCCTCCTGATCTACAGACCGCCATCCTTCAACCCGAATTTTGTAACAAACGTACTGACTCCATTGCCAACCTTTCCACTTATCATGATAACATAATTGTCCTTGGGGAATTCAACATATGGTTCAAAAGAAAAAATGGATCCACAACAAACTCCCCCAGCGCCCTACTGGAAACATTCCACTTCAACCAATTAGTGAACTCACCCACCCACAGTGCGGGACACGCCGTGGGTGCAATTTTCTACAGAGATGGACTCTCGACCACCAACCCACTGGTACCGATCATATGCAGGGATCACCACTTGATCCCATTCACCATCAAAATCCCAAATCGCATACTGCCCAGAAACACAATACTACACGCTACTATCAAAAGAAACTGGAAGAGTCTTGACCTGGAATCCCTAACAGAACTGATGGGATCAACTAAACCAAACATCTCTCAGCTAAGCAGAATGACTACTGACTCAGCGGAAGAAACGCTCAACAGCTGGATCACAGAGTCCCTAGACCAATTAGCACCAACAAAACCCTTCAAAGCCACTGCAAAACAAATGGCAGCAAGATGGTTCGCAGAAGAACTGAGGGAACTCTGAAAAACTGGAAAAACTATGGAGATACCATTACAACCAATGAGTCAAAAATAAATACCAAACACAACTCAGAATGTACAAATCAGTAGTCCTTAAAGCAAGAAAAACATACTATACCATAAGAATCCAATCGGCAACAAACCCACAAAAAGAACTGTTCAAAATCATCAAATGAATAAAAAACCCAACAAACAAATGTGTCATACCATCACAACCCCTTGTGACAGCATCACTGACCACCTAAGAACAAAACAAAAAAGAATCAACAGACCAGTGTTGCAAGCCACGCAACAATAAACACAATCATCAAAAACCAGCACACTACCAACCACCGCAACACCCAACTGATTCAAACCCATAGACGAAGAAGCCTTCAACAAACTAATAAAAGACACCAACCTAGCCAGATTCCCCAGTGACCCATGCCCACCAGGTATCTTGGGGAAACAAGTAACCGAGGATCCAATGAAGGATCCTGATGCAACCAATGCTTCTCGGAGGGCTGGGAGTTCCAGACATAGGGAGGTATATATTAGCAGCTCAACTGACACAAATGTTGAAATGGGCAGGCCGGGACCCTTTTCCTGGATGGGGGAAGATAGAACAAACATGAACACAGATCCCGCTAAAAGTGCTACAATTCCTAAAGCCAAGTGCCTGTGAAAAGGGGGGCACTCTATTGGAGGCCACTAAATCGACCCTACACAGCTGGGATAGAGCAATCCAGGGCGTAGGTAAGACAGGGACTGGGTCCACTATCGCCCCTCGTGCATAACACAGACTTCTCACCCGGACTTCAAAAAACATTTTGGGTGTGGTGGAAGGACGCTGACACATTGGCATTACAAGATATGTATCAGGAAGGAGCCCCACTCTCATTTGAAGACTGCAAAGAGAAATTTGGCATTGGCGAAAATCACAGATATAAATACATACAACTACGTCACTGGATCTCGCATCCAGCAGTAAAGAAGGCTGGGCTAAGACCTCCAGTGGGCCTAGAATTAACAATACGGGAGGGAACACCCACGAAAGGGATAACCAGATTATATAAACTCCTGGACAGGGCACAAACAGCCAATACCCTCCAATATATGAAAGATTGGGAGCGGGATATAGGGGAGGAGATCACGCAGGAAGAATGGAGTCAAATATGGATGAGGGTGCATAAGTTATCCAAATCTACAGCAATCAAAGAATCGGCATACAAACTCTGTTACCGCTGGTATATGCCACCATATAGATTACATAAAATGATCCATATGTATCCCCCGGAATGTTGGCGACAATGTGGGGAAAGAGGAGACATGTTCCATATGTGGTGGTCGTGCCCGAAGATGTATTGGAAACAAATCCTGGGCCACATTAGAGACATAATGGGTTCTGACCTACCATGGTCACCAAAAGTAATCCTGCTAGGCGTAGTAGCGGAAGGGAATTATGCTGTTTCAGGGAATAGAGCTGCCATCATAACCCACCTGTTGACAGCAGCGAGAATGACAGTGGCCAAACGGTGGAAGACCGTGGAGGGTCCCACCGCACCTTGGTGGTGGGTCAAAGTATGGGGAGTCATGGCAATGGAAAACATCTGCGCCATGAAATCGGGAAGGTACCTGAAATTCCTTGCTTTATGGGAACCCCTCCAAGACTATGTAGGAGAAAGGGAGGCTCACTATTTCAAACCACGAATGCTCAGAAACATCCATATCAGATGAAAAGACATAAAGGGACCACAGCTGGTGGCTTGGCTCAAGGAACTGAACTGGACAAGAACCAAGGTATTTTGGTAAAGACAACAGCAAGGGAGGGTGGGTAGGGTGGGAGAGGTTGGAGGGGGTGGTAGGGAAAATAAGATAAGGAAAGTTCAAGAGGACAATCACTGGAGACAATGCGAAGGCTTACAACATGGTTGACAGTGGTATAATGAGAGTAGTAATGTTTCATAGTATAAGTTGTAACTGATTACCGGTTTTGTCTCAGTAAAATTGAAAATAAAGTTGGTTAAAAAAAGAAATAGTTAACCACAGCATCTAAACACAGGAATAGTACCTAAAACCTACAAATCAGCATTCATTAAGCCCCGCCTAAAAAACAAAACAGGATGTGCAGAGGAACCCACCAACTACAGAGCTATATTGAATCTACCCTACCCAGTGAAACTTTTGGACAACCACATCTACAAAATCCTACTCAACCACGTAGAAACCAATGGAACTTTTGACTACTCTCAAGTAACTCTTTTTCTCTATGGGACATAACACAAATGGCAAAACTGGTGGGGAAGTTTATCTGCAAATCTAAAGAGATTATTGCCTTGTCCCTCTCCTGCACCAGGTAATCTTTGGGACAGAAGAGATAATAAGGGTTTCCCTACCACGACCTTCCACATGTGAAAAATGGCCTGTGATGTCAAAAGATAGAAGTCTGATAGCCTAAGTGGTTGTGGGGTTCAAAGTTTCTTAGCCAACTCTGATCTTGGGGTTGATTGGTCGCTGTCTCTTGCCTAAATGACCCACTGGTGAAAAAGATTATGTTAGTCGATTCTTTTCCAGATGTAACAACAATGGGGCTAGAGCTTACACTATCCAACTTAATACTTATATGGGGTCCCCAGTTTGTGTCAACTGATCCTGATCCCACTTCTAACACCATATACAAGGAGCCAGGAATGAGACACAGACACAGAGGACTCATTGTTTTGGTTATAAATTTGTATTAAATGAAAAGAGCGGTGGAAAATATCTCCCTATCCCTAATATAGGAGATGTTTCCTTACCTCAACCAAAACAAATGGGTCTGTCCTTTGTCAAGATACCCCAAAGTAAGAATATGTCCTGTGTCCGAAATCCTATTTTGTCCCTCACAATCTAAAACTAACTCTAAGGTGCAATGAATATTGGGCCTCATTCCTAGTAGGGCGGTAAGGGATACCGGGCACTGGTAAGGAGACCAGTGCCGGTAATCCCTTACCGCCCTACTACGAGGTCCCTTAGCGGGTCCCTTCCTTAACGCCTGTTCTGACCAGGTGTTAAGGACGGACCCGTTAAGGGACCTGGGCGCAAATAACGGCCCGTTATTTGCGTCCTCCCCATTCCCATTGAGCCCTGTGGGGGCTCAATGGGAATGGGGAATGGTTTGGTGAATGGGGACATTCTGTTCCCGCCAAGGTCTGACTAGACCGGTAAGTCCCCATTGGACCAAACCGGACACGGTACCATTGTTGGTGGCAGTCATGGCTCAAATTGCGCCATGACTACCACCAACCTCGGAATGAGGCCCATTGTCTCTTGTTTTCTAAGGTGTACAAATGTTCCATCCCAACACAAAAGGCATATATCCAAACCAATAAGTTCCAAAGGGCCAATGTTCACAGTTCCAGGGGATGGTTCCCTGCCCCAGATTCCTTTCATCAATACCAAAAAGTTAAAACTAAGACTAATCAAGTTTCTTAAAGTTCAAAAGGATAACTCTCTCCTTTGGACACTGCAGTCCACTCCCAGGCAAATGGCTCTCTTCCCCAGGTTTCTCTTCAAAATCAAAAGCAGGTTACAATCCTAAGGGCATGTGTCCTCCTTAGAATTCTTCTTTTACTGTTTCTCACATTGGGTGCAGGTCCCAGACTCGCAGGCTCACCTGACATCCCATGCCAGGTTCTTTCCAGATCTACAACAGCTCGAAGTCTCACGTGTATGATTCTTTCTTAGGCTTTCTTTCTACAGCAGTTTACCACACTTACTGGACTATGCTTGGTGTACTCTCCTGAAGGCCTTGGATATAGTCTCCTTCCCAGCTTTTCATATGGTTAGCTTTGCCTGGTGTACTCTCTTGCCAGGGCTTGTATGCATTTGTTTTCAACACTGCGTAACGGTACTTCTCATTTGCTCATATTATTATTGTTCGGTACTTTCGTCCATTCATTCAGTTTGTTTTATAAATATTTGGTAGACCTTGTCATCATGGTTCGACATATAATGTCTCTCTCTTGTTTCCCTCCTTGGTCTTCCCCAAGTTTGAATTGAGAGCCACACAACACAGTCTCACTGTCTAGGGCCTTCGTGACAGCATCCCAGCGCTTTCCCTGGGCTCACCAGCATTCTGTTTATGGCTTCTCGGCATTCCCGACTCCAAGTCAGGTGTTTCTCCGGCTCTCGCAGCTCGCCTTGCTGCTGTCGGCATCTTCGGTAAGCATCTGCTCTCTTGACGGCGTCTCTTGACGGCGTCTCAGCATCTGCAGCCCTCACGAAGCACAACTTGCTTCCTCACTCTCCGCTCCACATCCTACAAGCCTCTCCAAAGTGCGCTGCTCGCTGCGCTTTCATCTCTCGCACCTCGTAGCTGTCTGGACTCCTGCGCAGCAATCAGTACCTTGCTCTGACATGAGCTGGAGAAATCTCCCAGTGAGGGAGCTTCCAGCTTCCCTCTGCTGGTGTTTAGGGGTTCTCCCCCTTTTTGGGGACCACAGAATCCAGGAGTGGGGATCATACATTGACAACATGCCATTAGATAATTAGGCATGATGAAAATCTCACCCTCAGAAGAGGATGAATACTGTGTACTGTGTCATGGCTTCTATGGGAAAGTGTCAGGCAGGTTGCTGCTGTTTAAGGATAATGAAACCATATTGTGAGGAGAAGAATTTCAATTAAACCCCATCACGAACTTTCTTCAGGTCTAACTGTGGACTTAAGAGTCTCCCAAGGGAGTCATAGGTAGTCCAACAAACAATCTCACTTTACGGTTTAACGGGCTTCACAAGCCTGCTAAAATATTACGCTACAGTGCACCTTCTTGTATTCCATACTCATAATGTTGGCAAATATTGACACTCTTGGGTTTGCCCCTAGGTTTGTATAGGTAATCCAGATGTTATGTTATCTTATTGGGATTTATACCATTGCCATGCGTTCTCACGGATCTGAAAGGAAATGAGGGAGGTTGTTTAGGTAGAGAGAGAGGGAAAAGACAAGGAGTTGTGCTTAACTGTTGGTGTTTGTAGAACCAGGAGAAACTGGCGTGTGTGTGTGTGTGTTTTTTTTTCTAGGTAGGTATTGATTTGTACACCAGATACGTTTTGTTTCCAGCCGGGTGGCCTCAAATCTTTGACTTGCCAGGGTGTTTGGTCAGTTGATGAGGTTTGAAAGTTGATTTCAGAGATTTTGAGTTTTGAATTATTTAGACCAGGGGACGGAGGTTGCTCTAGCCATTTGTGTTGGCATGTTTAGTCAGCATGTGGAGAGTGTGGGTGGCTGAAATACGAGGTTGTTAGTGGGTATGTTAGGGTTACCTAAATGTGAAGCACAATAAGGAACAATATTCACAGTGCTCGATGTGTGAGTTTAGGGGATAGCTCTGCAGTCTCCAGCCTGGCTTTGTATGGTGCAGGACATGTTACATAGGGGGTTAGCTCTGCTGTCTAAAGTTTGAGCATTTACAGTATGGTGTGTGCAATTTATGGGAGATGGCTCAACTGTCTAAAGCCTGACCATGTATAGTGCAGCATGTGTGATTTAGGGAGCTAGCTATGCCTTCGAAATACTGACCCAGTAAGCTGCACTATATGCAATTTAGGGCAAAGTCCTCACAAAACCCCAACATGAAGTCTCCTCCCAGGTGGCCATGGAAAGGCAGATGCTTCCTGATCCTAAACCTGGGGGCGGTGTTAGCGAGGAGGATCACCTGGCAGGAGATGGGCCCCAGGGAAACAGAAGGACTTTGTGGGATGAGGTGCAGTATTTGTCTTCCTCAAGGAAGGGAACATCCTTAATAACGGAATATGTATATTGCTGTCAGAGAGGGCTTTTATTTTCACAAACTGACTGTCAAAATATTGATGAAGATCATCAAAAGCAGTTATGTTCTGAGAGTAAGAAAAATCTTTAAAAATACCTCACATTCATAGATATGAAAGCCCTTATGAGTATCAGAGAGATAAGGTAGAATAGTCTTTAAATGTTACCAATTTAAATCCCGAGAAACCCTATTCTTCTTATAGTACTTTGGGGAATATGTATAAGAAGAGTAATGAACATGATAATTTCACTAAGAAAACCAATGTTGATATTGTGGACTTCAAGTCCCACAATTCCCAAAGTACTGAGATGAAGAAGAGGACTACAGATGCACCCGACTGCTAATTGCAGTCAATTAGGAAAAATGACCCACACCTGAGGAGGGCGGAAGGCATACAAAGCCCCTGCAGGCGCAGGCCATTAGGAGGAGCAGTAGTAGAAAGTAGAGTAGTTTTCCTATCTTCCTGTGGCAGCAAAAGCAGAGGTCAGATGTGAGCAGAGACGCTGGGGCCACGGTGGTGTGTGAATTGGATGCTGGTCCTGAGAGGGTCTTTGATGCTCAAGACTGTAATTGCAGAGCTTGCACAGCGGGAAGCATTGGGAGTGCCGGCTCTCCCTCTGAGGATCGCAGCTGCAGAGGTCACGCAGCAGAAAGTGCACCTTTTAATAGTTTTCCCCATGTCTGATAAGCATTGGTGGCAGGCGAGCACCAAAGAGTTGTCGGAGCCAGGAGAACGCTGCTGGTGACAGACGCGGGTCGGGGAAGGCTGTGAGGGAGAGATTTCCAGATTGCGTGAGTCCACTGTTAAATTGTGACACCGGAGCTCTCCGTAACCGCCCGCTGGCCAAGTCCAGGGGCCTTATCCACATAAACGCGATAAACGTAGTAAACTGAAGAAGAAGAAACCTTTTGAATACCGAACCAATATAAAGCAGGTTCATTTTTCTGTTGTGAACCAAGCTGATTTAAAAGGGTGCAGGTGGCAGAATAAGACTCTGATTCTCATACCAGAAGAGTGTGATTGTGACATTGTGGGGCATAATAAGAGCAAGAAACGAGAGGGGCCAATATCTATAAGAGAAAAGATAAACCATCATTGCCAAAGCCAAAAGAGAAACATATCCAGACAGTTAGGAAACAACCATAATTGTCAAAGCCAAAAGAAGTCAGTTGAGACTTTCAGTACTAGTTAAAACTATTGCCCATATGAAAAGGAGGGCCTATGAAAGAAAGGATTAAACCCACATTGCCAAAGCCAAAGAAGTGTGAAATTGAAACAGAATCCTTATCAGCAGTTGGTTATTGCAAAAGGAGAGAAACAAGAGTGGGAGGCAGGCTGCCCTTCTGAAGGAAGATGCCCAGAAGGAGTGGATCATAACCTGCAGAGAGTGTGGTAATCACACGGGTGTAACAAACAGCAGCAGTGTGGTTCTTGATTCCCTTGAAGTGTTTCTTATATTTGATGTTGTGGAGCAAAAGATATAGCTAACCTGTTTGAGTTTAACATTTACCACAGATGTACTTGCAAGTAGTAGTTTATTCTAGCCTGGCAGGAGAGTACACCAGGTCAGAGAACAGTGTGGTATTGTGATCTGTTCTGGCAGGAGAGTACACCACAGAAGAGAACATTTGTCTTAGTAGACCTGACAGGTGAGTGGACAAGGTGGAAGCCATTGAAGTACTGTGGTGTGGTTAAAAATCCTGAAGAAGTTGAAGAATAACTAAAGTGTTTTTGTGGAATAATGCAGAATCATCCTGACAAATGAATATGATTGTAATTGTAATTGAAGCAAGTGTCGTGTGAACTGCTGCAGAAGTATTTAATATTGTCAAACAAGTGGTTTTGTGAACTGGTACAGACATTTTTGTTAACCACTTTTGAGCTGTTGGTTGAATACAAGTTGGAACTTTGTGCTATCAAGTTGTAACCCAACAGAGAACTTAAGTGGAACTTTGTTACGAGACATGATTTCCTTAACCTTATTGGAACTGTTGAAAACAAATTCTGCTTGAATCTGGGGAAGGGGAATTCACCCAGACTAGAAGGAGAAGTTGTTATGGTGTGAATTTAACTACTATATGTGTTGCTATTGAACTGCGTATATTGCCTGTTGGGTGCTTCAGTGTGAGTGACATAATCCCTTTGTTAGAGTGATTCCATTACTTTATTTTAGGCAGGGAAATAATCATCAGGGTAGGGATAGTGAGGTATGTATCCAGCCTTTTGAGTTAATAAAATTGCATCTTTTGAAAAGCCTTCACAAAGTTGTCCACCTCACATTGCTGACCCTTCACAATATCTTCTGAAGACTAAAGAATTTCCATCTACATTGCATTTTGTGATGCAAGGTCATGTAAGTGGTTTTGAAAAGCTTGCTTCTGCTGCCACTGATAGCTTTGCTGTGCATGGCCCTAAAAGAAAAATGGGGAGGAGGGTAATTAGTGGGAGAGGCAGATTCGAAACCTGTGGTGTTGGTAGGTGCTGGTTGGAAGTATCCGGTTCCTGTGTGCCAGTCTGCTTTCTGTTGGTTTGGTGGAGAAACATTGCAGTATGTTATCTGTAGCGATGATCCCAAGACCTGATAAGACTACAGCGCTTTTGGTCTGGTTAGCCACTGATTTGGGAAGATTTTCGCGCATTGAAACACTTGTGTATAGTCGCGTTATAAATGTCATATCATATCATATCATATCAGTGTGGTAGGGCTAAAGTGGAGAGATTGCTGTGTTTCAGTTAGCGTTGACATGTTGATGGCTAGGCCTGTGATTGCCGTCTGTGAGGTCTTGCGTTTGTTTGTGTACAGTAAGGTGTTATTATTATTTATTATTATTAGGGTATTTATTGAGCGCTGACCTAGATTCAGGAAGCAATGCAGGGCTTTACAATAATAGCAGGAAAAGAGGTTTCGGGGGCAGAGAAAGAAGAGAGTGGGCATCTAATAACAGGGGAGGGAGGGCAATTGTCAGCAATGGATCTACAAGTAACCAGGGTAGGAAAGCGTGGAGATCAGATCACCCAGTCTCAGGCATAGTTGGGAGTGGCCAGTGTATGCACCTAGGTGTTGGGTTGGATGTTGATGGGGAGGAGGTTCCAAAGTCTTGGGGCGTAGACAGAGAACGCCTGTCTTCTGTTTTTTCCTTCCTGCACTAGCAGAGTTCATGTCTCCAGATGTCCTTACTTCTGGTGGATCTTAGACATCCGGATAGGCTGAGTCTCTCAGTGAGGTAGCTTGGAGACTCAAAGTGACAGCCTATTAAATGATGCAGCAGAATTTGAAAATTATACGGGCTTTCATCGGGAGCCAGTGCAGCTAGATGAGGGTCGGGTGATGTGGTTGAATTTGCAGTCCTTTGTTTAATCGTTTTGCAGCATGCAGGACACATCTCATGGGAGCCTGGGTAGTTGTCGGAAGGCCTTCCAAAAGGGCATTGCCACCATCGAGGTGACTGGACCAAGGATAGGACAGCAGATCTGCAGTTGTTTTTGGAGATGAAGGTCTTGATTTCTACAGGAGAGAAAGTTGATATGAAGCCACTTCTTTGCTGTGTGCTGTTTGAAGGAGAGGTGTCTGTCAATGTGGAACCCAAGGGACTTGGCAGAGGTGGCCAGCTGGGGTGTGAAGTCCGTGAGGTGCATAGCAGAGAGCCAGCTCTCCGTGTCCGGGTATTTGGTGTTGTTGGTCAGCAGTAGGAATTCAGTCTTGGAGGGGTTGAGCTTCAGGTAAGCACTGGACATCCACAGCTGGATCAATGAGGGGCAGGCCTACAGCCTGTGGATGTCTTTGATGGAGGATATCTTCATGTAGAGCTGTATGCCATATGTGTATTGGTGGATTTGGATGCTGTGTGGAGCGAGGAGGGTTCCAAGAGGTTCCATGTAAAGATTGAAGATCACGGGGGAGAAGATGGATCCTTGCGGGACCCCACAGAAGAGGAGTAGAGTTGGGGGTATGGAGGAATCCTTTTGTACAAATTGGTGGTGATTGCCAAGATACAATTTGAACCAACTGAGGACAATCTCGCATATCCGCAAGCAGCAGTGTAGATTGTCAGTTAATGTCTGGTGGTCTACTGTGTCAAATGCTGTTGAGAGATAAAGGAGAAGGAGGAGGCAAGGATGGGCATCGTCAAGGATTGTAAGGAAGGCATGCTATCAAACAGTGAAGACAGACTCAAATGTTCACAGTTCAAGGGTGTTTATTGAACTTCAATGGGTTGGTTGAACGCCAATCTAAACATAAATCTAAGGATGGGAGCAAGCTACGACTATCAAATAATAATAACAAAGTCCTAGTGGACTCCTTGTAAAAATAAAAGGGCCTATACTAATAAACCTATTTCCAATCCTTACTTCTAAATATAAATGGTGTGGGACAACAATGTATGCAAGAATAAAAGTGTTCAAGAAATGATATGTCAGGATAGTTGAGCAGTTGGCTTTCCTTCCCCATGTTTTCAGCACGGGACAAGGTGGCACGCTCCAGCCTCGCACACAGTCTGGCTTCTCTTCTATGAGGATATAGTTCAAAGCATAGGTATCGGGGCCTTCTGTGCAAAAGTCTCTTTCCAAATAAATGTCTCTTATGGTAGCGGGCCTAACGTAACAAAACAATCACCAAAGTTCCTTTCTTATCAGGATTTTCACATTCACAAGTTCTCGTGTCCACTGTTTACCTTCGATGTCCCACCTTCTGGTTCAGATCCCCTTTTAGCACAATATTCACAATTGGTCTCCATTGTTCGGGCTTAGACCTCTTAAACACAATGTTCACAATTGGTCTCCCTCATTCGGACTCAGATCTCTTTGTATAAAAAATGGAAGACTTTCGATTGTGCGATGGAATTCATTCCCCATTCTCGTTCTTTTAAAATCGCTTCTGCAACTTCTTGGCTGGATACCTCACAGAGACCTTCGGTTGAGCACACTGGCAGTGCCGGTGGACTCTGTTAATGGTATTGTATATTTCTTCATTCGAGTTCAAACATCGATCAGCAATTCAGCTTTCGACTCATCTTTCATCACACACGTTACCAATCTTCGTTCTTGCGCTCTTTATACAATGTTGCTGCTTGCAACCTTTCACTGTGCCTTTTCATCTGTGCACCTTTTTTGCTTGCATTTAAAGCCTACTTTTGAAAATCGAATTTATCTGTGCCCTTTCATCTATGCACTTTTCTGCTTGCATTTAAGGCCTATGTTTGAAAATTTAATTTAGCTGTGCCCTTTCATGTGTGCACCATTTTTGCTTGCTTTCAAGGGCTATGTTTGAAAATCGAATTTAGCTTTGCCCTTTCATTTGTGCACCTTTTTGCTTGCATTTAAGGCCTATATTTCAGAATTGATTTTAGCTGTGCCCTTTCATCTGTGCACCTTATTTTGCTTGCATTTAAAGCCTACTTTTGAAAAGTCGCTTTCCTTTGAATTGCATTTTTCCCTTTTGTGTCTACAAGGTCACCAGGTGGGTTTAGCTAGAATTATGCAGTGCAGCCACTCTTCCTCATTCCTCTACTATCCTCTTTTTCCCTTATGGCTCTCCCCATCTTCTCTAACTGCTACACTGTGACTTATCCCCCCACTCACAAAAAAGACATCTTGAGTGCAAACCCTGGACTTCCCATCGCAGACACCTATGTCAGCGCTTCTTCCAGAGAAGTTTTCACTGATATCCTGTTCTCTGGCCCCTCTACAGACCTAGGGGCCCCTCATCCCATTTCTACTCTCACTCTTTCCTCATCCTCTCCCATTAACAGTGGTTCCAAGTGGGAAGTCCTCTGGGCCGGCTTCTCATCTTCACAATGCTTTGTTAATGTCTACCACACATTGGTGCTATCTTGGTTCAGGGTCCTCAACTCAACCTTCTTCTCTTTGACCGGATCCTGCCATCTATCTTTAACTTCCTACCTTCTCCTGCCTCTCCTCCCACTACTCTCCCTACTCCTCCCCTTCTTACCAGTGTTCCAGGCCCTTATACCCCTCCTCATACAATTTTCTCCTTCACCTGGCAACTCTTAATGCCCGCTCAGCCTACAAACACTACCCTGATATCTGCCTCCTCCTTGAAGATATTGGCCTCAACATTCTCGCTCTTACTGAGACTTGGTTCAATGCCAGCTCAGTCATTGCTTTTAACTCCCTCCTCCCTGATGGCGACAAAATAATTTCCAAGCCTCAACCTCACTGTGCTGGTGGTGGGCTTGCCTTAACCTTCCCTGAGTGTGTTCCTTCCACCATCTTACCTACCCAGCTCTACTCTTCCTTTGAAAGTCTGGTGTGCAAATTGGTAATCTCTCCCTCCACCACCTTGACCATTGCCACCATTTACCGGCCTCCAGGTACTACCACCCTGTTCCTCTCTGAATGGGCGGATTTCTGTTCTTCCTTACTTTCATCCACCTCCAATCTCCTCCTCTTGGGGGACTTCAACATCCAGTTGGACTGCCCTGTCACAGCAGCTACTCTTTTCATTGACCTCTTCTCCTCGCTATCCCTCTCCATTCCCCCTTCTGGTCCAACCCACTCGCTGGACACACTCTTGATGCCCCCATTCACTCTGACCTCTGTCTCTCCTCCACACTTGTCACCATTCTCCCCTCTCCTCCCACTTGGGTCCCTTTGGCCCTCTGACCGCACCCCCAAATGCCCTGCCAACTTCATACACTAACATCTGCCCGATGAAACGTGTGTCAGCTTCTGCCTTCACCTCCACCTTCACCTCCACCTTCATCCCACCTCACTCCCCACATCAGACTCTACCACTGGTTCTGCTCTCAGCAACCTCCATTTGCCCATTACCAATATCCATGACATTCTTGCCCCAGTCATGAGGAACCACCCGAAACCCGCCTTTAAGCGTAACACCTGGTATGACTCTAAACTTGCGGCCCTGAAACGAAAGTGCTGACTGGCTGAACGTAAGTGGCAAACTGGCGCATCCTCTGACAAACTGGCCTGTCGCCTGCTCCATCCGTGCCAAGAAAAGAGCCCACATACAGGCACAGATTTCTAGTGCATCCAACAACCCAGCTGAACTTTTCAAGATCTGTAGGGAACTAGCCAACCCTTCTGCAGTCTCCTCCTCCCATCCCCCTTCCCAGGCTCTCTGCAATGCACTGGCCACTCATTTCTCCACAAAAACTCAGGACATTCTGAACACCCTTGCTACTCAACCTCCCAGCCCTTGCCGCTCCCCCTTTCCTCCCTTGGCTCATCATCCGCCTCCTTCCCCCCTCTCCTCCCTCTCCCCTGTCACACCTGAAGAAGTTACCAGAGGTGTCCGCTCCATGACAGTCTCTTCTAAACAGGTTAACCCTTGCTCATCCAGAACCATAAAGGACAACATTGGCTCTCTTGCTCCTGTACACGCTGATTTCTGTAAACATTCTTTTGCCACTGGATCCATCCCCTCCTCCCTCAAACACTCCCTTGTGCGCCCCCTTCTTAAAAATCGTTCAGCAGACCCTACCTGTCCAGCCAACTACCACCCTATTTCCATCATCCCCTTCCTAGGGAAACTGCTGGAGAAGCTAGCCTTGCCCCAACTCAACTTGCACATCAAATTCTTTGGTGGTCTCCATGACCATCAATTTGGATTCATGGCATCCAGAGGCACGGAAACTTCTCTTCTGAACACCCATGAAAAACTGCTTGCATCTCTTGAATCCAACACCCCAGCTGTACTCATCCTACTCTATCTCTCTTCTACCTTTGACACGGCCAACCATTTCATCCTCATGCAGAGGCTCCATGCTGCCCTGGGTATCTCGGACTGTGAACTGGAATGGCTGAGATCCTTCCTATCTGACCGCACGTCCCAGGTCATTCTGGGCTCCTTCTCCTCTCCTACATCCTTCTCCACCTGTGGTGTCCCCCATGGCTCTATCCTCTCCCCTTGGCTCTTTAACATCTACCTTGCTCTGCTTTCTCACCTCATCTCCTCTTTTTCCCCCAACTTCCAGTGTTATGCTTATGATACACAACTCTTTTTCTGCTGACCCTTTTGAACCTTCCATCATCCCTGACTGCCTATTTGCCATCCAGTCCTGTTGCACCGCCAACGATCTCTGCCTCAATGCCTGTAACACTGAGATCCTTCCCATTGGGACCCCTGTTCCCTCCTACTTACCCTCACTCTGGTCTTCCTCCATACATTGTCTACAAGGCCGTCTGGGGCATGGGGCCTCAATACCTTCAACTCTCTCTTCCTAAATATCTTCCTTCTCGAGCCCTTCGCTCATCCGCCTCCAACTCCCCCAGGGTGAGTCGCTTCTCCAAGCAACAAGTTGGTGGTAGATCTCTTTCTTCGGCTGGTGCCTCCCTCTGGAACAGCCTCCCTGCCTCCCTTAAACTCGAGGAGAACCATCTTCGGTTCCGGAAGCACCTGAAAACTTTTCTCTTTGCTTCTGCTTTTTCTCCTCCTCTCCTCTGCTGATGTCATGATCTCTGCTTCCAAAAGGTCAGGACTTACCCAACTCCCTTGGAAGCAGACCCATAACCCAGGTTCCGAGTGCCAGCCAGTCCCAATTGGGACCTTTTGGACCCTGTCCTGGCGCCAGTGGCACCAGGCTCATAAATATGCCCAGTCCCAGCGCTGGAAGCGCCGGGCTCATAATGCTTGGGTGGACTTACCTGCAGCAGACCATGCTGCTTACTTACCTGCCAGTTGAGCCCCTGATCCTCTTCTGTTTGGGACTACTTTTCCTGTTGGGTGGGGCAGGAGCCACTCCCTAGGTTCAGAACACTGGAACTCTTCTGGAAAGCAGGAACTCTTTTCTTACCTAGGCAAGGCTGTGGAAGGAGACACCTAAGCACTACAGGAGGCTATTTAAACCACACCCGATGGATGAATCTTGCTTTGCGTTATTCTGCATCCTCTGCAGCAGAAAGCTCATTGGGCCTCATTACGACCCTGGCGGAAAGTGACTGACCGGACCGCCACAGCGTAAATAGCGTTTCCGCCATTGCACGATGGAGCAAAGTGCGGCCCATTCCGACCCATCGGGCACGAGCACCACGGCATGGCGGAAGTGCAAAGTCCGCGATGGCGGAAATGACCCCAAAACGGCCCACACCGCCGCCGTACGGCGCCCTAGGTGCAATACCGCCACCCATCACAGCGGACACCGCAGTGTGCGCCTACCGGAAAGTACGGTGACCGGAAATATACGGAAACGGAAGTTAAAACATGGGCCCGGAACGGGAAACATCCCGCCGTACACCTATAAAACCACTAAAACCACACAACCACTAAAAACACTACCCAGAGACACACCCCAACCCGTCATCCACCCTAGCGAAACCAAGAAAAATGGGAAAAGTAGCGAAGAAAGCGTGCGACCGCAAGCGGCAGGTCCACTTCTCCCGTGAGGAACTCACCGTGCTAACAGAGACCCTCCAGGAGAATGCTGCCGTCGTCTTCTCCACGCAAATGACCAGGACGGCACTTGCAAACAAGAAGGCCATATGGGCTCTGGTGGCACAGCGGGTAAGTGCGGTGGGGACCGCACCCCGCACCCCACAGCAATGCCGAAAGCGATGGGACGACCTGCGGATACGCGTCCGCAGCATACTCTCTGCCAACCGCAACATTGCCACAGCCACCGGTGGAGGTCCTGAATCACCCATCAAGTTGACCCCCTGGGAAGAAATCTGTGCCTCCACCATCGGAATGGAGAGCATAGAGGGAGTCGGAGGGATGGAGAAAGGAGTGCAGACATCCGAAGATTCAGGTAGGTGGGCCAAATAAAACAATGCCAAATCCACAATGTCCAATCATGTGAGGTACCATGTGTCCACATAGTGCAACAGAAACACATGTCCAGGAGAACGTCCACACACATCGGCCTGATAGCGCACGTTAAAACCCACAATAAATACATAAATAATTAAAAACCCCTAAAAAACGCACTACACGTGCAGCAGGCACACCCTAACTGCAGGCTGCCAAACAACTGCACCCTCACTCCACACACAAATGAAACCACCTCCAGGGCCCCGACCCAAATCACCCTCAGGTACCACCCCAATGCATGTGATACAATGCCATTCCAATACCCACAGACCCATTAATAACCCTCGCCCTCCTTTACTCCACCACAGGGTCCGATCCAAACGACGAGCATCAGGACACCCCTACCAGCACACCTGCAAAGAGGGCCAAGACCAACGGCCAAAGACCCTCCACCTCAGCAGCACGCATCAAGACACGGCAGCAGCACAAATCAGGTGGCAGCACAGAGGAGGGAACATCAACAGGCACCCCAGCAGCCAGCATGCCCACACCACCACCACCACAGGTCCCCCCAACGGATGCCACAGAAGGCACTGCCTCTGGTGGCAGCAGCACCATAGGTGACACCCCATTGATGGCAGCATGCTCCGACACAGAAGACGGGGATGTCGAAGTCAGATCCATCCATGACCTGTCCCAATCCCCCTGTCTGTCCCATCCCGTACAACATGAGGATACCACGCAGGGGCACCCACAAGACGACGACTGGCCATCCCCCACAAGCCCTGTGGCAAGGCAACATGAGGACAACAGCCCCTCTGTGACACCCCCGCAAATGGCCATGGCCCAGCAGAGGCAACAGTCCCTCGACCAGTTAATCGTGCAACAGCAGCAACTGGCCACGCTCCTCAAGGACCATGCCGATGAATGTGGGGGCACTAAGGCAGACATAGAAACATCAACTGAGACACTTAGGGCCGAAATGGAGAGAAGTACAGAGACACTAAGGGCACAAATGGAGAGTAGCACCGAGAGCCTGAGGGGGGAACTGCATGCGACGTCCAAAGACGTATGTGCCGAACTTGCCGCAGTGCGCCGTGTGCTCACTGAGCTCTCGCAAACCCTTAGGGACATGCATGGACGTGAGCAGGCAGAGACATCATCCGTTGCAAGTTCCGTCCAGGGCAGCCCCCAACGTAGATCTGGGAGGAACCTGCGCTCCACAGGCAGGGGTGCCCCTGATACCCGCAGAGGGGGCTTGCAATAGCGACTGCCCACTGACAATGAGCATCTTTGGACACTGGTGTTCGGGGGGGAGGTAGGAGGGTGGAGGGGGTGTGTTGGGCTCACTTGGGTGGCGGGTCGATAGGGTGTTCAATATGATATCACATATGCCATAAACAGTGCACGATCAACCAATGAGATGTGTGGACATTGATCTTTGTGTACTAGGCCATCATAGGCGTACAGTCCATATTGTGCATGTCCCAGACACACACAGTGCCACGAGTCCCGTGTCCATGTATCAGCCACCAGGCGTGAGTGCTAGAAGCATACATCAATGAGATGCTGACGAATGTCACGGCCCTCCGGTGCCTCGCAGACTCCTTGAGGTGCTGCCACATCCCCACCCTCATCATGACCATCATCAGGTGCTTGCAGTTCTGCGTCAGGGGGCATGGGCACATTTCTACGTACGCACATGTTGTGGAGCATGACACATGCCATCACCATCTTTGCAACCTTCTCATGGCGGTACAGGAGTGCCCCGCCAGACCTGCTGAGGCAGCGGAAACGACCCTTCAGTAGGCCGAATGCCTGTTCGATGAATACACGTGTACGTGAGTGGGCATGGTTGTAGTCCAGCTCATGCTGGTCCCGTGGGTTCCGGACTGGTGTGAGGAGCCATCTCTTCAGTGGATATCCAGCATCACCTGTATGTGGACGATAAACGTATGATGTGGATTGCCATTGCTACGTATGCACACCCCCCCCCCTTCCTGCCAGGTCATTGCCGAATCACATACCCCACATTATCATGCATGTAATGTGACTCACCGAGTAGCCAGGATCTGTTCCCTGCGTGTCGCTCCATGTAGCGTGGTATTGTAGAGTTCCTCAAGACCATAGAATCATGGGTTGATCCAGGGAATCTGGCACAACAATGTGTAATGATCCTGTTGGAGTCACACACCATTTGTACATTCAGAGAATGAAATTGTTTTCGGTTGCGGTACTGGGCCTCCATGGCATGTGGGACGACCAATTCCACATGGGTGCAGTCGATGGCACCAATGCAACCCGGTATGCCGGCAAGTGCATGGAATCCCACTTTTGTGTTGGTAATTTCCTGCTCCGAGCGTGGTAGGGAGATGTAGTCGTCTGCGTGCTGCAGGAGGGCATCGAGCACTTGCAATAGTGTCCGTGAGAACAGTGGCTGAGAAATGCCATGCAACTGTCCGACTGTGTGCTGGTAGGTGCCTGTGGCCAGGAAGTGGAGTACAGACACCACCTTCAGTAGGGGTGGGATGGCGGTTGGGCTATCTATCATGCTGACAAGGTCAGCCTGTGTCATGTCCACAATGGCGGCTATGGTGTCCAGGTCCAGACGGTAGAGGGTGTGGATCTGCTCATCAGTGAGGTTGAACGGATGTGCTCGGAGGCGTGGGATTGCGGGCTGCCTGCGTGGTGGTAGTGGCTGTGCTGGCGGCCCTTGCTGGCCCTGCCTTGCCCTCCTCCTCCTCCTGCGTCTCCTCCGTGCGGCCGGTTGTAGTTGGTGTTCGTCTTCTTCTTGGAGTTGGAGTACTTGCAGTGCTATCATGTCCCCCAGGGCCAACATCGCGAGTCCTGCCGGTAGCATTTCGGTGTGGTTGTGGGAGGAGACTGGGTGTGCAATTTATGTGTTTTCAGGCTGTATGGCCTCCACCTGTGGTGATTCATTCCACCTGGGCAAACTGCTCTCCCCTTTGGCCGAGCACGTCCCGCACACAACGCTGCAATTCGAGGAATGGCATCTTGCTATTGCAATCATGTATTTGTACCCGATGGCCGTGTAACATTTGTTGATATGTACATTCGGCTATGGTCCCATTGTTTCACATACTATCTGTGCAGTCGCGAACAGACTTATGAAGGGTCAGTGGAACGTAGTACTCGAGTAACGGTGGGCCCTCATGCATCACTGTACCGAGTTGCAACGACGGGCGGGGCGTCCCATTTGTGGGTGAAGGCAGTTGCCATTTTCACACACAGCCGCACTCGATGGATTAATTAGTGATTCCAAACGGCCACAGATGCCTCTTCGACGTGATGTTGCAAATGAGGAATTCGAAGGGCGGCGCTTTCGGTTTTCAGCTAGCGGCGAGGAAATGCCCACAGGTCTGACTGCAAATATAACGTTCTATTGTTCAATGTCCTTGAGACAGGGGCCATGGCGAGGAAGCAATGATTGATATGAATAGTTTGGGATGCGCAATAGCGACGTGGGCGATGAGGCCGGACGTTCCCAAATACATGTTACTTCACAACACTGGAATTACGGGCTGGGGCACTGTGGATTTTGCAGGCTGCATAACGCACAGACTCAATGGATATTTCTAATGTTATGTGAGTAAATATTCAGGCGTTTTAATCCCGTGATGAGGGAATGATGAATGGATGCATGGGCAGGTGATTTGATACAGAGTTTGCCATGTACAGGGCTTCTTGGGATCTATCCGCCTCCCCTACGCTATGTGATGCAGGGCTGCCATAGTGGGACCATCGTCTATCTGGCCTTGTTGAGCCCTCCCTGTCTCGACGCGCCCTCAGACACTTGTGTCCATGCACGTTACCAATCCCATCTGATGGATTCTGTTTTGACAGACGCATGCACAGGTACACTCGTTTGTGATGGTGTTTACACCTCGATATAGATAGTTATGAGTCGCAAGTGGTTTTTGGGTGGTGATGAACCTTTGGAGTGGGCTAGCATGCATATGGCTGTGGATTTAGTGTGATCATTGAAGTGAGTTGTTGGAATGTAGTTCTGATGGCCATTCTGTTCTTTTTCTTTTCTTTTGGTTGACAGGTATATCCTCCCCTTTTGCCACTGCCATCTGTATGCCACTCCTGCAGATGGGTTTTACTCCCGACACCTGCTGCTTCGTGTTAATCAGTGGAGCAGCATTACGATCTTATGGGACGATCGCCAATGGGCCACATGCCCTTACGCAGTACTGGTGGCTCGGAGCAACATTTCGGCCTTTCAGCTGGACTAGTGCCTCCCCATTGGGACGGCCCTGCGGTTCTGTGCGCTTCCATGTTGCCTTTTCGTACGTGAATGTGGCTCTGTGTACCATGATGGAACAGGGCGTCACACAAGTAGTGGCTGGTCATTTCTTGCGGATGCAGCCCACAATGGTGAAATGTGTTTTGGAGTTCATGGCCTGATGGCTGTATGGGCTTGGTGATTTTGTTGTGCATTAAATTTCTATTCTGATTTGGCCCGTGTAGCGTTCTTCTTTGCAAGTGATGTGGCATATTCCTATTTGGGGAGCGATGTATTGTGAGGAGATCTGCATTGGGTTCCAGCTTCGGAGTTTAGTTGCGTGGTACTGTACTGGGCGCGTTTGCCTACGAAGCCCGTGAGGTCAGGGATGGGGGCTGCCAATATGACTGTTTGAATGTTGTCATGCTCAGGGGCGGGGGATTGGGTTTTGTGTAACAGATGCCGGTCAGCCAGGTGGACTGGTGGAATGATGTGATTTTCGGAATATTGCTGGTCACAGGTGCCTGTGTTTGCGTGCGTTTCTTGGTGGGGGACTGTGGTCATGTCCATTGGGATGGCTTCTGTATTCGTGCCATCTGTGCCCTGCAGCTCCCATTGGCCCCTCTTGTGTTTCATTTGTTCGTTGGCATGCATGGGTGACTTGTACATTTCACTGGTTGCATTGTGACTTCATTGCACCTACGGGGAGTTGTACTTTGTGGGCAGGGAGCGGTGTACAGGCACTCAGTGGGGCATTTTACGGTTGATTCGCGATGCCGTACTTCTCACCATGGCGGAATGGTACATTCCGCCATGCTTGATGGCGTTAGGTACATGTCCGCTAGGGTCGGAATTGGCGTACCCTTGCGCCATGGTGGTGTTTACGGTTTGGCATGGCGCGCGCGCGCGTGCTTGGTGCAGTTAGCGTTGGCGTTCACTACGGTGTCGCTAATGGCTTCGTACTTTGCGGTGACGGGTCATAGTCGCACCGAGCGCTATTCGATGGCGGTATTGCATTTCCGCCATCGTTTTTCGATTTCCGCCAGGGTCGTAATGAGGGCCATTGTGTCTTCTGCATCTGATCCTGGGCCTAAGGGAAAAAGGGCTTACCATCCTGGAATCCAGTCTTCAGCAACACCTATAAAGACAAGAAAGAACAGGTTAGCACTACAGTCTTCAGTGACAGCGCATCTCTTACCTGGTTCATCGGCTGTCACCAACGCCTCGCGCTGCATTCCGGCATCTGAAAGACAAAGGCTTACCTACTCTTCGCATGCTCCGGAGGTCTTCGCACTGCATTCCGGCATCTGAAAGACAAAAGCTTACCAACTCTTTGCACGCTCCGGAGGCCTTCGGCGTTGCATCCCGCATCTGAAAGACAAAAGAAGGTGCGTTTAAAGACATTGGGCAACTTTACTACTCACGTGCCATTACTCCTTCCCACGCCGAATCCAGTGGGTATTCCAGCACCCTTCAGCAGCTCCGAACTTGTACCTGCAAGATAAAGGGACAGTTAGTGCGCATCGTGAAGCCGGCAACAAGCGCTTACTTACGTGCTTCCAGGCGCTTCTATTCCTCACGCGGGTTCGATCCTCAACTCTCTTCAGCCCGCCATCCGCCATCGCCGGAACCCTGCAAAACAAGAGATATCATTACAAAAGACTTTTAAAGACATTTGAAGTACCCAGAACTTACCGTTCATGCAGTAAACGACGGACAGCAGTCCTCTGAGGTCAAGAGGCCTGCACCTTTATCCAGTGAAGAAACTGGTTACGGCACCCTGCCCCGAGGCAGATGGAGAGCTCGGCGTTCACTTACCTAAGGTGAGAGCGTTAACCTTTGGGGTTCTACAGGAGAAGAGAAAGGGAAGAAGAGAGTGGCACCCAATAACCCCAGTTCATTAATCCCATATTTTCTATCTGCAGACATCTTACTCTTCGAGTCAGACATACAGTGCACAGAGGTCCAGCCCAAAGAGCCAACCGTGTGTTACACATCACCTTTGAAGATACGGTATTCACCCAGTCGAGACCGGCGCCTCTGCGGGAATCAGGTGAGCGTTACAGCTGACCCACTGGCTGTAACCGGAACTGCACTGGCTACTTGGACACTCTCTGACTCTCGGGCCCAGGTCCATCCCCTGCCAGCATTACACACCTGCACTGCCCACCTGGCAATCCCTGCACTTGGGGACTGTTCTGTATCCCTAAAACCCCCTACTAGCCCCTGACACCTTATGGGACACCTGATGTCTGCACTTACCCATGCACTTGACATTGACACTTGATGTCTGCACCTACCCCTGCACTTGCCACTTGCTGGCCGTTACTTATTTATTTTGAACTATTTCCATATACTGCACTGTCCCTTGCCCCTTTCCCACGCACTTGTGCGATCTCAATGACACCTGGCCTAGTAGGATCGTTGTCTGTCCTCCCTCTGTTCCCCTCCCTTGCCTCGTCACGCCTTGGAACACATGTGTATAGGCGCGTTATAAATGCCATATCATATCATATCATGGGCTCTACCCCTGCTCCTTGCTCTGAAGCCAGAAACATTGGAGTCATCTTCGACTCCTCCCTCTCCTTCCACCCTCACACTCAGGACATTCCCAAGAAGTCCCACTTTCAGCTCTTCCTTCTCAAAGGAATTCTTCCTTTTCTCACTTTACCCCAGAGGTTCAATGTTACCCGAGCCCGGGTTCTCTCTAGGCTTGACTGTTGCAAGAGCCTCCTCCTGAATCTACCTTCTTCCACTCTGTGACCCCTCCAGGTAATGCAGAATAGGGTAGCAAGACTTATCCTTGGCCTTAAGCCGAAGGACTGCATCTCTCCTGCCCTAAAATTTCTTCACTGGCTCCCAGTTGCTGCACGGAATAAATTCAAATCCCTCTGTATCATCCACAAGGCTGTCTGGGCCCGGGGACCACACTATCTTCAACTTTATCTTACTAAATACTCTCCTTCTAGACCTCTACGTTCCTCTGGCACCAACTCTCTGTGTGAAAAGAGTTTCGCTAAACAGCGAGTAGGTGATTGATCACTCTCTTCCGCTGGCTCCCTCCTATGAAACCGTCTCCCCCTCTCTGTGCACCTTGAGTAGGACTTCCTTAAATTCAGGAAGCACCTCACGACATTCCTCTTTACCTCCTCCTTCCCTTCTTCTCTCCTCTGCTAATTTGCACAGCTGCTGTGATTGATGACCTGGGCTCTCATGCATCCTCGGGCCCTGACCTCCCACACCCAATCGTCCAAGCTCCTGTCTACCCACAGCACTTGCTTTGCACTCCCTCCGCCCTGGAGGCTCGCACCTACGCATTGTGGCCCCTGGCCGTGTAGCACTCTCCTCACCATAAACTTCTACCATACACTTATCTGTGGCTCACCCACGAGCATGGACACTTTAGCACTTCCCCCGTTTCCTCTTCCTTGCTTCACTTGCATGGTCTGAATACTCAAAAGGCATAGTAGGTTCGTACTTTTTCCCCCTTTTTCCCCCACAGTTTTTCTTTTTTTTGTGTTTGCTAATGTTCCCTCCCTTTGCCCTGTGGGTGCTTTGAAACAGTATTTACTTGCTGCATAGGTGCCTAACAAGTGAACAATCATTAAATAAAATAAATAAATAAAACTTGACTTCAACACAGACCGGTCTCGCATCGATCTCCCCAACTCACTGGCTGTGTTGATCACTCAGGTGCTGTTTTGATCTTGAAGCCAAGATGGTACCACGCTGGCTGCTGCTCCTTCACGACTCAATCAGCCATGCAGGAGGGTCCCTGGTATCTCCGACACACAATGAAGACTTCTTCAGTCTAGTTTCCTGGCCTTATGCTTTTTAATCTGAAGGATTTAGAAAAGTCAAGATTTCTTGCCAGAAAGGTCAAGGGTATCTCCCTCCTTGCGCACCCTTGTAGGTTTGCCGTCTTTCTCCCCTCGTTCAGCTGCCATCCAGAAAATGCTATTCCTTCACGTGCTTCACCTCGCTCAGAGTGTGCTCTCGTGCTCTGCCTTTTATCACTGTGGGGAAGTTTAATGGAAGTCAGGTGTGAGTGGATACCAGTAATTGCCTGACTTGCCTGACCAGGTTCAATGTGTTAAAATCGCAGCAAAAATGGCCATGAACACAAAATATCGCAGCAAAAAGGCCGTAGTTTTGCCACTGCAATCCATGTAAAGGATGCGGGGGACCCCCCTGCAACCTCCGGACCCATTATACCATTTAAAGGGAGAGGGGGACACCCATGCAACCCCCGCTCCTCTTAAATGGTGTAATGGGGTACACCTTTAACGGGTAAAACCACTGCATTTTTGCCGCAATGTTTTGTTCAGGCGACATTTTTGCCGCGATTTTATCACTGCATACTCCTGACCATAGTGGTGGGACACCTTTGGTAAAAACTTGCGTGTGAGTCTGTCTTCTCCCAGAGCGGGCTGTCCGTGTGAAAGTGTTTGTGAAGGGAAAGGGGGCGGGAGGTAAAGATCCCAAGTACCCTACCGGGTAGGATGGGGTACAGGTGTTACAGGGAAGGGGATACCACGTCTCGCTATCAGGTGTTTCACTCCCACTCCCCGAAGACCCCTCACCCAGGTGATCCTCCCACACTGTTTCACCCCCAGGGCCTGGATCCAAAGGCGATGCCCGTGTCCTGGCCACCTGAGCGAGAGACCTCCGGGGACTAGTGGGTGAGACACCTTCTGGTTTCTCACAGTAACAACAATTACCTTGATGGTAGCCTTTTCTGTGCTGCATCTGGGTATGAAGCCAGATCGGTAGGACACAAAGAGGTTGTTGGCTTCAATGTGTTGCGTGGCTACTGCTTTACCAAGGATCTTATCTAGGAAGGGAAGATGGGTGATGGGCAGTAGTTGCTGAGGTCATCAGGGTTCAGTGTTGGTTTCTTGGGAAGCGGGAGGATTTGTCCATTTTTAAGGGGCAAGGGGAAGGTGCCTTGAGTTACGGAGCTGTTGATGATTGTCAGTAAGGGAGGAGTGCTTCTGTCGGAAGTGTCTTGGGTACAGAAGCAGGGGGGATATTGTCTGCATACGGTGTGGCCTTCAGGGATGCTAGAATGTCAGTGAGGCCTTCCATAGTGAGTGTCTTGAAAGTTATCCAGGTAGTTGTGGTTTTGCGAGATGGTATGTGTAGTGTGCTGTCAATTGTAGCATTGGTGTCTTTGTGTTGGCGGATCATTCTGATCTTATTAATGAAGGAATAGTTGATGGCTGTGGATTTCTCGACAGAATGTGGTACTGGTGCTTTGGGCACTTTGATTCAGTGCTTGACGGCTTTGAAGAGTGCTCTGCTTTTATTGTTGGCCTTGGTTATGTTGTTTTGGTAGTAGTTGGCCTTGGTGATGATCAGTAGTCTGCATGTAGCACAGAGTTTCTTGAGCAGGGCAAGATCGGATGCGCTGCAGGATTTTTGCCAAGTTTTCTATTGTTTTCTGATGGTTCATTTGTTGAAGTTGAGTTCTTGAGTGCAGCAGGAGCGGAAGGTTTAGACCTGAGGATGTGTTGTTTCATTGGGGTGGCAGCTGATGTTGGTTGTGAGGGTGGTGTTGAGTTAGAGGAGTGAGTCACAGACCTGGTTCGTCAGAGTTCAATCAGACAATGTGGAGTTTGGCAAGGTCTTCCGTGAGAGCCTCCACTGGGAAGTTCTTGAATGATCTGAAGGTTTGTTTGCAAGGTTTCCAATGGAATTGTTTGACTGGTGTGGTGCTATTAATGTGAAAGGGGATTGCCAAATGGTCTGACCAGTCAAGCGAGATGTTCTTAGAGGTTGAGTTGGGAGAAGAGGGCAGTAGGCCTTACAAGGTGAACAACCTGCAACTCTGCACTCCTACCACTAGCCTCTTGCAAACAGGCCTCATTTCAGTAACTCACATTGCTACTGCCAATCCCACTCATTCACTCTTTCTCTCTCTCTCTCAAATAGATACATTGGGCTCAATTACGAGGTAGGAGGTAAGGGATTACCGGCACCGGTAAGGGTGCCGGTAATCCCTTACCTCCATATTCCGAGGTCCCTTAGCGGGTCCCTTCCTTAACGCCTGGTCTGACCAGGTGTTAAGGACGGGACCCGCTAAGGGATTTCAGAGCTAATAACGGTACCGCAAATTGCGGTACTGTTATTGGCTACTTCCCCATTCCCATTGAGCCCTACGGGGGCTCAAATGGGAATGGGAAATGGTTCTCAGAATGGGGATTTACCGGGTCCTCCAAGGTTGGAATGACCCGGTAAGTACCCATTCTGAGAACCTGGACCTGGTATGCGGTAAGGGGGTAGCCATGGTGCTAATAGCACCATGGCTACCTCCTACCTCGTAATGAGGCCCATTGTATCCAATAAACAACAAAGCAAGCATCTGCGAGTTAACAGATGATGTAAAGAGTCAGTCTAGAAACTACATCCATTACCCCAAGCTACATGGAAGCAAGAACGTTTAGTTTACAGAATGACTGCTTGAAATGTGAGGACCGCAACCACCAATTTCATCTTCTTTATTAAGTTGGCTGGTAGGCTGAGAATCCCGTGAAACTGGCAAAGAAGATGGAAATAAACCTCACTCTAATGTGGACAACTTGCTCTCTGTGCTGCACTTCAGTTGCACTGCACTGATGATCCCCAACATGGCAGTAATACGTGTCTGATGTTTATAGTCTCATTCACAGCAGCATTGCTTGGAAATGTATTGCTGGATTGCCCTTGCGGGTGGAACCAAAGTGTTCCTTGGTATGGCACAGAGAGCTGGACCATATCTTAGACCCCTGTGAACTGGCTATTTATCCTCGTTCATTCTCGGCAGGGGGGATCTCACACTTCTGGCACATGGCATATACCTAATACAGAATTGCAGAGTCAGCAATGGCGAGTCTGTAGTTATGATTTAGAAGAGTTCTAAAAACATATAAAGACACCTCTACATTTATTTTCAATGCATGCCATTAATTATTGAGGGATTTATAGAGGGGATCCAAAAATACCAAATCACATTCATGTTCCAACAGGATTTGTTTACATTTGCACAGCAAGATAACGCTCAGTGCACTGATGTCAAACTCTGAATCTTGCCCAAAATTAAATTAATTTTTGATTTGGTAAAAGTCCATCCAGCTTTTTTTTATGTTAAATAAAGAACAAACAAAAGGGGCATATAAATGTAATATTTTTTGTTTGCAGGCCTGTCCTGGAACTTATTTCAACTACAAGCTCAACATGAGATTGGTGGATGCTATGTCATTGGCAATAACATTTACAATGTGGTGGATCTTATGTCATTAGCAATATCATTTATGATATCTACCCTAGGATTACATAGCGCTCAACCACGGTACACCTCAGACAAGTAAGTCAAGCAAAATTCAGGAAGTTAATCAGAACAAAAAAAGAGTCTTTATTTCTCTATTATCAGGAGAGAGACTATTCCATAATTTAATACCAATAATGATACTTGATCGTCCATATGCCCTTAACACCTTAAATCTTGGAACAGAACGGAACAATGCATTGAAGATGTAAGCGGTCTAGCTAGACAAATCTCTCTTTCATTTATTCTGGAGGTTTACCATAAAGGGTTTTATGAATAAGAACCAAAGGTTTTAATTTGATCTGAGCTGCAATTGGAAGCCAATGCAGATTTCTCAGAACCAGGGATATGTCTGTTTGTCCGTTAGAGTTAGTAATATCAATGGCTGCAGCATTTTGCAAAATCTGTAGTCACCTGATAGACTGCTTTGTTAATCCCGAGAATAGACTATTACAATAGTCCAGTTTTGCTCCTATTATGGCTCGGGCTAAGGTAGCACAGTTATCCTCTGATATTAAGGGCCTGATCTGGAAGGACAGTGACGTGTCAAATATTAACTAAGCCATTGGGCTTTGCATGATCAAAAACTTTCTGTATAGTCAATATTGTTTAAAACAACAAACCTGGGAAGTTCTTTCCATATGGCCTAGGAGCAAGGGATCTATAAAGTCATGGGTAACGTCACAAGCAATAAATGGCAAGTGGTGAATTATGGTTGCATTGGTAACTGGCAAAAATGTAATTGGATTTTAGGTTTCGCATCATAACCATATTATCCCTTCAAAAAAAAGTTTCTTCAGAACATTTGCAGGATGTATGATAGCGTAGTTTATTATTTAACCATACCAGAGAACTAAAGCTTTACTTACCCAATTGTTTTCATTGGCTGTGTATATGTATTGTGAAGGCATCATGAAGCAAGAAACAGACAACAGACTTATATTTCAAACTAAAGCACTTTATTAAATCAAATGTCAGGATGGTTGAAGGCCTATCTTGTCCTATGCTAAGGTGGATTTCCCTATCACAATAAAAATAAGGAAAGCCTGAGTCAAATAGTTCCACTTTTGGAAGTGTGTCTGTGTCCACAACCTACACTTGCCCTCGCCATTTGGACTAACAATGTGTAGGGATGTTAATAACCAAAGAAGCAAAGTTCAATGGAAAGTTGGGTGCTTCATCCAGCTCTCAGCTTTCTTTCTCCAAGTATAATGCAGACTCACAAAAGTCTCATGATCACCTCTCTCGTGCTCCAAGCAACATAGTTCAAGAGAATCCTCAGGATTCCCTTCCCCAAGTCTCATGCAACACAATTCCGAACAAACAGGGGGGGGGGCTTCAGACCTCGCTCTCAAAGACAACATAAACAGGTTTTTCAGCCTCAGGGCTCCCTTCCCCAAGACTTCAATTTCATCTTTTGTACTTGTAGTTTGTTTTATCAATTGGTTTTCCCGATATGCTGGATCTTCAGTATTCAGGGTACACTGGTCTTGGCGCAGTTGTCAGACCACACGGTCCACCCATTACAGGTCACGCAACCAGGACGCATGGGCTCGTCAACCCCTTACCGGTTCCTTGACACTTGCTCCTGTGCACCAAGGTATTTCTGCGTAATGTCTACAGGTGCGCATCCTGGCCTTGTGTACAACTTCCCACTCTTTTTCCCTTTCTCAGCCTCTGGGATTGTACTTCAATTTTCTTACTGGGTTTCACATGTACTTTGCTTAATGGTTTTAATGTGCTTTAAAGATGAATTCATCTAAATTCAATAGTTACTTGTGTTGCTTAAGGTTTAAGTTACCTTCTGAAAAGAAAAACACTGTTGTGTACTCGAAATGCATTCTTGTTCTTGAAGTTCAAATATAAGTTTGAAATGCACTCTTGTAAGTTAAATATAAGTTTGCTTTCCATTAGGTGTTCTAAATGGGGAGGTGAGGATAGCTCTGTGGCAACGCAGCAGTCTTGGAAGCAAGACCACGTTGAGCAAACACAAGGTTCGAATCCCAGCCTGTGCTTGAAAGAAAAAGAAACAAGTGAGTTATAAATGAAACTAGCGCCTAGATACCTACGGGTTATGTGCGCTGTAAATAAATGCAAAATAATAATAAATGCACTTTGGTAGTTAAATGAAGGTTTGGTATTCAAACTGCACTTTTGTAGTATGAATTTGCTTTCAGTTCGGTATTCAAAAATGTACTTTTGTTGTTAAATGTATGGTGTGTGTGGTGTATTACTGTGGGTGTTTTAAGGGTGTGTGTGCATAGTAATTCCATGCAGGTTCTCTGAGCCTATTGTGCACACTTATGTTTTGCTTGGATATGCCATCTATACCTTCGTTCCATCTGCCGTGTAGTGTTATTTTGTAAGCACAAGCACCCAGTAGAAATGTATTAGTTCTTACTCTGTACCTAATTTAGGGCCTCATCACGACTTTGGTGGTAACCCTTAAATCCGGCGGTAGCGCTATTACTGCTGGATTTAAGGGTCCACCAAATCAGGACTTTGGCGGATTTCGCCCCAGCTCTGAGCTGGGGGGAAATCCGCCGAAAATTTGCGCTCATACCGCCGGCGGGAAATCCGCCGGCAGTATTAGCACGAAATTTCCCCATTGAGCCCAATGGGGAATGGGGCATTCCCAAATGGGCTCAATGGGGAATGGGGATTAACATTACCGCCAAACTCGTGATCCGGAGCTATTAGCGCTGGGGAGTTCGGCGGTAGGGCAGATAGCGCCGGCGCTAATAGCGCCAGCGTTACCGCCAAAGTTGTGATGAGGCGCTTAGTCTGAATTATAGATGCAAGTTTGACAAGTTTTATTTTAGAATTTTGTTTGGTGCACAACAGTTTAGAGTATTGCTGTGTGTGTCCATCTGAAAAGGTGTGATTCTGTTGTGTTCTTTGGAAAACCCAATATAAAACCATCTATTTGTTAACATTTCTTTTGTGTATGAAAAAGTATATACTTGATCAGACATTTCTTTGGACCTGCCAGTCATGTGATCACAGGCCGCAGGATCCAGCTCTATTTCTTTTTCTTCAGGGAGGTAACAGCCCCCTCATAACTCCCTGTTTGCCAACAGTATTGGTTGGCCTCCTCTTTCTCCCTTGTGGAGCTGGACCCCACCACCAGAAGACCTCTGCACTTTGCCCACAATTGGCCGTATTTTTTGTCCACATATAGCAGCCATTACTGGATCAGGCAGCCCTTTGTAGGCAAATCCAGTCACATGCCAGCTAGTACATCTCTGCCCAGAAGCGTGAAATTGCCTGCCGTCCTTAGCAAAGGGTGCACAATCTAAAGGGATATTCTGTTTGGCCTCCCTTGGCTCCGCCATCATAGCAACAAGGTTTGACCATCTCCGGACGCTGCGTATTAACATTCTGTTCACACGACTGGTCACTACCGGCCCACAGCATCTGATTTTTAATTTTTGATTGCTACCGGCTTATTGCTCTTTCTCTCTATTTCACACAGAGCCCCCACACTCGTTCATGCTCTGTCCCCCAATTTCCCCTGTTCCTCCCCATCTCTATCTTCCATTCTGCCTCTAATTGGCACTATGGGCCTCCTCCCCACTACATACCACCCACTCACACATCACATACCCAGCCTGCCTTCCTTTTATTACTTCATCAATGTCCCCCTCACACCATGCCCCCGTCCCGTACCATACCCTGGGCTTCTGCAATGCAACAAGACCTCATCCATTACTGACTTCATCCCAAACCATCTGCGATGGATATTATTGAATCCTGGACCACCCTCCTCCCCCAGGACATGGCTACACTGGCTGCCTTTAATATAGACTTGTCACCCTTTCCCACTTCCCTTAACTTACCAAAATAGAAAGTGGTGTTGGCCCAAGAATAGGCAAGGACACACCAGAAGTCACTCTTCCCCCCTCAGACTTCAGGTCCTCTCCTTCTCTTCCCAGTTTCTTGCTCTCATGCACTTCCCACTGTCCTCATCAACCAGCCCATCACCATCAGTCTCTTCTTCTCAAACGTAACCTGTTACTCATATCTATAACTGCCGACATTCCCATTGTCATTATGGGTGACTGCAACCTCCCGAAAAACAAAAGAGGTGATGGCTGGAAGGTTTTGAATGAATCCTAACCTCTGGTATTGCCTTGGGCAACCCTACAGACCATCGTTCTTCACTTGCCAAACCATTACAAAAGGGGAAAGACCATATGCAAATCAGACTTGGTCCCGACCGAAATGGGGCAGTCCAGCCCAAACTGCTTGGCCACATCCCTTCTGCACGAGCCCACGAGCATCGCCAAACATGTTTTGACCTTGTTTGGCCTCATCAGTGAGGAGTAGGTTAGCTCTCTAGGCCCAGCGGGTATGGGACCCACATCTGGGCACACCTGTCCCATTTGGAGGGACTTATGCAAAACAAATGAGGTGATGGCTGTATGGCTTGGAATGAATCCTAACCTCTGGCATTGCTCTGGGCAACCCTTCAGACCATCGTTCTTCACCTGCCAAGCCATTACAAAGAGGGAAAGACCATATGCAAATCAGGTTTGGTCTTGGGGTGGGACCAAGCCTGATTTGCATATGGTTTTTCCCCTTTTGCATTGGCTTGGCAGGCAAAGAACGATGGTCTGCAGGGTTGCCCAGAGCAATGCTAGAGGTTCAGATTAATTAAAACCTTCCAGCCATCCCCTCTTTTGTTTTGCTGATTGCAACCTCCCAACATTACTAAGACGCCAGCTTGACTCCAATCTCTTTATCAACACCCTGGTAAACCTGCGTAAGCTTCCTACCTACACCCATGGATATTTCCTCAAAACCATCTTTCTATTCTCCTCTCTCAACTCCTCTGCTCTCTCTAGTGACTCCCCACCCCTCTCTTTCTCTGTCTCTGTCTCTTTCTGTCTGTGTGGCAACTCAGTAAATCAGTTCAATGCTTCAGCACCCTCTCATGCAACCCCCCCTCTTTCACCCATTACCAAAAGCAAGTTCAAACCCGTCTCTATGGCCCCATATTTGGACCAAGACAAATCCTCCATCCTAACCCTCCTTCCCCCACTCACCCACTGCATGGAACTAGCCTTCTCAGAGTTCATCAACACACCTGCCACCTTTCGTTCGTGGCTGTCACTATTCATCTTACTCCTTCAACCCCACTGACCCTCAACCTTGGATCTCCCCAGTCATTCAACATCTGAAGAAACACATGCATCTCTGACTACGTTGCTGGTGCAAAGATCATTCACGCATTCTTCTCAATGCCTAAAAATACTCTCTGTGTTCACTAAATCTCTCGACTCAGGCAAATTCACCCCCTACAATGACCTTCTATGTTCTCCCTCCTCCCCACTAACTTTACCTGACCATCCAGACTATGCTTCACCCACAATAGACCACTCTCAATTACCCTTGCTCTCTGCTGACAACTTTGCCTCCTAGTTCTCTTCCGAAATCACTAAAATATGTGACTCCTTGTCCCTCATTTATCTTTTCCACCTCCCCCTTCTCACCACCTCCTGTTGCGTCCACTCGTTCCTCTCTCTCCATCCTCTGCCATGGAATCACTTCCCTTTCTCTGCTCGGCTAACCATTCCAGTATTCCCATAGACCTGTTTGCATCTATTGCCTCCGCCTCCCTCTTCAACTTCTCCCCTCCAACGGCCTCTTCCCTGACAGTTACAAAATTATCATGCCCATTGTTAGGAGACCGACGGCTGGTAGAACAACCCTGCCCTCTGTAGACCAGTCTCTCTCTCCTACCCCACCCCTTAAAATCCTTGTGATAGTTGTTTTCAACCGAATTATTGACTACCACTAGGTTCATTCAACTGAGATATCCTCCAATCTGGCTTTCAGAGCAAAATCACCACCAAAACTGCTCTCAGGAACATCACACTGGATTGAGGACCCTAGCACGACTTCTAACAACTCAATATCAGGAGGACTTCTCATGAGGTGTGTTGACTTATCATTCAGCCACTTTTCAATAGATGATCTTCAGATAGTCTCTAGCGATTACTTTTATCAGTTCATGTCCTATAGTTTTGGACTGCTGAGTCTTCTCCTGTTTCTTCTATAAGGGTTGATCCTTTTCTCCTCCTCTGGTTAACTTATCACAGAAATATCTTTTCCTTCTGGACTATTTCCTATTTTCCTGAACAGTTCATAATCTTTTGATTTCCCTTTGTTCTTTATCTTCATATGGTTTTACCAACCCGAGCTGGTTCTAAAGGCTCCTACTTATATCCATTTCTTTTAATTGGCTTAGACCCTTTTGGTATTCATTATTACAAACTGGGTCACTCCCAGAACATCTCTCTTTATGTTCTCTTTGTCCAGGCTGTGCAACGCTTCCTTCTGGACCAAGATGAATGTGAGCAGTCCAACAATGATTCTCATTCACTCTTGTTATGTTTCCTCTCTCTTAATTGTAACAAGTATGAAAATGCCAATAGTGATTCTCATTCACTCTTACTATGTTTTCCCTTGTGACTGTGACGAGTAGGAGCATTCCAATAATGATTCCCACTCACTCTCTTTTTGTTTTATCTCTTTTGACTGCGACGAGGATGAGCATTCCAATGATGATTCTCATTCACTTTTTTTATGTTTTCTCTGTCTTGACTGTGATAAGGATGAGCATTCCAATAGTGATTCTCATTCACTCTTGTTAGGTTTTCTCTCTTTTGACTGTGACGAATATGAGCATTCCAGCATTCCATTAATGATTCTCATTCACTCCTCTTCCAGATCTAATGACCTTATCTCTCTTGCAACTGTGATGAGTGTGAGTGTTCCAAGAATTTCTCTCATCCACTACTCTTTCTGGTCGCATGACCTTATCTCTCTTCCAACTGTGATGAGTCTCAAGAAATCCAGTAATGCTGGTTTTCAGCTACTCCCGGGTCTCCGTAGTACCTTCCGTTCTTAGGGCTAACGTCGCCAAGGTTTTTCGTTCATTGAGGATCGGCTTCCGTTCCTCCTAAACTGGCTTCTCATTTCCTTTTAGTAGCCTCTTTTCCCTCTGTTCATCTTGGATGGCGATTCAGTATTTCCGTTGTCAGCTTCTCCCGAGCTGATAGCATCAGAATGGTTTCGGCGATATTCCCTGGACTCTGATCCACCACAGTCTTCCTGTGGTCATGCCACCAGTTGCTGCTTTTTTCTCTCTCTATCTGCTTCAGGGAGCCTCGCATCCAGCTTCAGTTTCTCTGGCTTCCCAGCTTAAGTTTCTCTGGCTTCCTGGTTACCGACGGTAACACGTCTCTTACCTCTCTGTCTCTTGCGTCTGCATGATAATGGGCCTCATTACGACCCAGGCGCTGGACCATGCTGCTATTAGCACCATGGTCCATGCCGGTCTCCGGCATGGTGGATGGCGGAATCACCGCCCCCATCACAAGGTTGGCAGGGGCGGTAATTCCCCATTCACCATTTGCCCTTCCCCATTCCCATTTTGCCCCATAGGGCATAATGGGGATGGGGAAGGCGCTAATTACGGCACCGTAAATTACGGTTGCCGTAATTAGCTCCAAGGTCCCTTAGCGGGTTGGATTTTAACGCCTGCAAAAAGCAGGCTTTAAAGCGTCCAACCCGCTAAGGGACCTTTAATCAGGCGCTAATGGTTTAAAGGCGCTGACGCTCTTTACGGTGCCGTTAAACCATTAGCGCCAGGGTCGTAATGAGGCCCAATGTGTGTCTTGAGTCTGCTTCATGTTGAAGTCAGTGTTCCTCCCCTTTTGAAACTCTCCTCTTCCATTTCCCCAGGCTACTCCCCTTTTTGGATTGACGTAGCCGTGGGGCTTCCCCTGCACACACCTTGGTTCCCTTTTCTCTTTCTCTTGTGGATTCCTCCTCCTGTTCATCTCAGTGGAATGGAGTTTAAAAGGAGGTTTTTCATATTGTGATGGAAATAACACATACTGAACTTTTCTTCACAGATCTTCTCCTCGGAAAGATTTAAAGGTGTTATTTCGCAAGGCCCTCTAGAGAGTTCCTCCTGACAATGGGAGCCCTTGTCCACAAAGGGGGAGGGTCTCTCCCAGTGTGGTCGCACTTACATCTAGCCCAACGGGGGTGATTGCTTAGCGGGCTCACCGCCTTAGACCCACAAGGGGGGGGACTCCCCTTTGGGAGAAGGGACACATTCCCATAATTTGTCACAGAGGCATGGTTAGGGGTTTTTGTGAAGGCCAGGCATCTGCCAAAAGGGGCCCCAGGCATGGCTACAGGCCATAGCCAATGACCTGCAGATGCACAAGGGGGGGGGGGGGGCACAGGGCTTACCTTTGGGCCAGGTGCAGTGGAGGATTTGCAGGGCAAGGTAAGGCACAGGGCATGGCCCAAGGCTATGTCCCGAAAAAAGTGGGTTGTGGCCTGTAGCCAGTGGCCGAGTACCTGCAGTGAGGGTAAAGTCATCCCGACATCATTTACTGAAAGAAATTAAGTCTATGGAGATATCTGCAGTGATGAAAACTGTAGTGAAGTACTGTATTGGATATTAGGATAAAGTACCTCCCTCTCACTATTAGGTATGTGCTTCACTACCAGTAATGTGATCTTTGATGTCAACTCTATGCTAAAGAACAGCTCAATGGATTCCAGGGTTAAGGTTGCTTCCCTTAAAATATGAAATGCTGAGGTTCCGTCTCGTTAAACCAGATCCGTAACGTCTCTGGTTGTTCCATTGAATTTCAAGGTTTTTTTTGCATTGAACCATTTCAAATTAACTTTCTCTTAGCCAATATATATGTACATATATACACACAGTTGAGTATTGAGATACATATGAAATCGAAAAAAAGAATTGCTAAAATCTTTTGACTCATATGATGGATTTAGGTGAACATTTTCCAGCTGGACTGGACATTTTGGGAAAGATCCGATAAAAATAAATATTAAGAAAACAACAAAACACAGTTCTGGCGTAGTCCTCATTAATGTTCGCATAGACAAAAAGGGCAATTTTTGCTTGAGCATACAGCGAAAATCACTGGACGAAAATGGACCATGTCTGAAACTACTTAGGCATGAAACATTGATTGGATTTCCTGAGGGGTGCGGGTGCCCCCTTCTCCCAGAATTACAGGTATATCGCCCATGGTGCATTGCATAAATGAAAAAACTGCCATTTTGTTTGTTCCAATGCGAGAAATATTTGCGAATATTAGGGGTACTAATTGAGGTTATCCAAAAACGAAAAGTTGAAAAAATGCCATTTGAAGGAGGAAAAAGGATGACATGGCATCAGGCTAGAGGTGGGGCAGGGGAAATAGGATAACATGTGAAATGTGGGAGTTGAGGGTGGTGATGGGCTGGAGACCAAGTTCAGAGCTCGACCGTTTTCATATATTCAAGGTTATTTTTTGATATAAGAGGTTATTTTCCATATTCAAAGTTACTTTTGAAAGTGCGTCACATGCAAAATAACCGCAAATATTTTTGTACTGTTCAGGGTTATTTGTAGCTAATGGCTGATATAACCGTGGTTATGGGAAAAAACTTTATGAAAAAAGAGTGTTAAAAAATGAGATGAATACAATAAAATGTGGACTTTTACAGTGAGGTGTGGGTTAACCTATTGGATCAACATGTCAAGGGGTGCAAAATGGGCCTGGGTAGTGGGCCTAAAAGACATGTGCAGTGGCCAGAGCCAAAGACCATGGCCACCTATTGGATCGAAAAGAAACATGTTGGGGAGCATGTTACAGTGGACACGGCCAAAGGCCAGTGACTTAGTAGTGTTTTAAAATATACAGAGGGCATGGCCGGAGGCCCTGGCTAATGGACCTGAAAGACATGTATAGTGCAACGGCTGAAGGCCATTTCACCTAGTGGGTCCAAAAGAAGCATACTGGGGGAACATGTACAGTGGAAACGTCCTTCAGCTGTGGCCACTGGCCACAGCTGAAGGCCATGGCTAGTGGCCCGGTACTTAAAAAAAGTGGGCCTTAAAAAAATGATGGTAAAACAACCCCTTGAAATTCACTGAAAAATCCATCGTTAAGGTGTAGTTAAGTTGTGCAGTATTCACGCAACAAAACCCTCAAAATTCAGCGGATGTGGGAAGCCATGAGCATCTTAACTCAGCGAGATAAAAAATTAAATGAAGACAAAGAAAAGTGGAATTTTACAGTGAGGTGTGGGGTAACCTGCTTGGTCAACATGTCAAGGGGTGCAATATGGCCCTGGCTAGTGGGCCAAAAAGACATGCGCAGTGGCCATGGCCAAAGTCCACGGCCACCTAGTGGGTCAAAAAGAAACATATTGGTGGAGCATGCACAGTGGACACGGCCAAAGGCCAGTGGCATGGTAGTGTTTTATACTATACAGAGGGCACGGCTGAAGGCCCTGGCTAGTGCTCCTGAAAGACATGTATAGTGGCAACGGCCGAGCTCGGGAGTGTCCACCTAGTGGGTTCAAAAGAAGAAAATTGGAGGAACATGTACAGTCAAAAGTTCCTTCAGCCCTGGTCACTGGCCATGGCCAAAGGCCATGGCCAGTGGCCTGGTAGTTTCTTTTTAAATATACAGTGGACACGGCCGAAGGCCATGGCTAGCGGGCTGTAAAAAAACTATGGTATCACAAAACCCTTGAAATTCACTGAAAAAAACTTAGTTTAGGTGCAGTTAAGTTGTGCAGATTTAACACAAAAAAAACCTTGAAATTCAGCGAATGTGGGAAGCCATGAGCAGCCTAACTCTGCACGTTCCCCTTGCAAAGCCCATGAGCACATACATATTATAAAAGAAGGGATTCACAATGACATACAAAATGGCATTATGGGGGACATGGCATTATGGGGGACATCAACGGGAGCATGCCGAGTTAGGCTGGTCTTTCCAAACATTTCCCTGCAATTTTATGCGGGGGGAGACCGCCCCACATCTTCCCCTCACTCCCCTTATATGTTTTATGAACCTAACCCCCAACCCACATATAGTTGCATGGAAATGTGCTATTTGAAATCCAACATGTCTCACTTCAGTTTCTTCAGCAGTTTCATTGCTTTGTTTTTTAGCAGCACAAATTCTCAGATCATTAAGTGTCGCTTGAGTTTCTTCAGCAGTTTCATTCCTTCGTTGTTCAGCAGCACTAATCCTCTTCACAGCAAGTCATGTTTCAGTTTCTTTAGCAGTTCTGTTGCGTTGTTTTTTAGCAGCACAAATTCTCTGATTAGTAAGTCTTGCTTTAGGTTCTTCAG
The DNA here is from genome assembly GCF_040938575.1 of Ambystoma mexicanum. NCBI lineage: Eukaryota > Metazoa > Chordata > Amphibia > Caudata > Ambystomatidae > Ambystoma > Ambystoma mexicanum. Next base: position 386,932,017 of record NC_090925.1, read on the forward strand.
CACGTTCATTGTTCTGTCTCAAAGCATGTTGAATTCTATCAGCTTCATGGACTTGAGATCTTCATCTTTATATCCTTGCAGGGGGTGCCTGAATGATTAGAAGGCTTTGTGTTCCACCTGCAGCCTTGCTTTTGAGACGTCCTTCTCGTTTTAGGATTGATTGATATTGCAATGTAAAGCATTTCTTTACATTCTATGTTTTCTTGCAGTCTTATTCCAGGGAAAATTATTTGTCCAAAGAATGCAGGCTCCTAAGTGGATTTTTAATCCATCTTCCATGTATGCTTCTATTCTGGTAAACCGACACATCATGCATTTTAAAGACGGGTGAGTGCCGGCTTCCCTACTTTCATCCAAACAGTACTAGCCACATGCCGTTTGGCATGCCAGCCTGTCTCCTCATTTTTGGTAACTACGGACTGGTGTTATTCCAGCCTATGTTCTATTTAATGTGTCTGCATAGACTCATTTAAGTGTCTCTATTTACTGTTGGTTAGAGCCTGACATTGAAAGAAATTTCATGCAGTGCTCCCACATTTAGGTAGAGAACACAGCACATGTTGTTCTCCCCTCCACTACATGGTTTATTGAATTTTGTTATGAATGTGCCGAGAGGTTAGCTTTTCATAGCTGTTTTAATGTGTCGCTTATGTCCATTTTTCTTTTTCTTTTCAGAATACGCGTTTATCATCTCAATGTGTAGTGGCCAGTTGAAGAACAAGAACCACCACAAATTTGTCATTGGGATGACTGACATTAAGCTCCATTGTGTCTATGGTGACACTGTGTAGGATTTATTCATTTAATAAGAATTTTAACATAAATATTGTTTCTTTTATTAATGATGTGTTATTTATATAGCACCTTAATCCAAAGCGCTTTACAGAGCACATATTTACATATAAAATCACCCGACCGAAATTGGTACTCATTTATCAACCTCGGAAGGATGAAAGGCTGAGTTGGCCTTGCCGGGATTCGAACCTGTAACCTACAGATCACGCTCAAATCGCTGCAGCAAGCGCTCAACCCATTGAGCTATCTTACCTCTTTGTTGAGTGGCTAGTCCTGAGGAAGATGTGTATCAGTCATTATTGACTAGATCCATCCAACCGTCGAAACTACCAATAATTAGTTCTATCGGGTGAACACTTCGGTCCAATTGCCTTAGTGTTCACTGAAGTTGTAGTTCACTTAAAGCACCTCATTTTGTCATGCTTTCTAGTCTTGCACTTTAACTATTTTTGTTTCAAATGTTATTTCATTATGTTATGAATTGTTGGATTTTAGTATTTTTGTGATCTTTTTTGTTTTAAGTATCTCACTTGACACGTTTATCAGTGTCTTTTTTGGTATTTTTTTGTTTTTTCAATGTATTTTAATATTGACTGAAATTCCGATTATGTGCAGGTTAACTTTAGTGCATCACAGCCTCTTTCCACATTATTCCCTTCACTTGGAGAGAGTTCTGTCTATTGGGCATCTGCCTTTTTGCTATTTGACTGTATATTGGATCCATACTATGGATACATCGCATTCCATCAAATAACTTTGTAACTACCTCTGTCAAAGCCTGATATGAAATATGGCTAGAATTTTCAGATCTACTTTTTTTATTGTCTTGATATTAATAAAATGGATTACACAATTGATTATATGTTTTGGTCTAGGCTCTGATTCTGCTCTCTTCTCAGCAACTCATTGTAAATCTGTTCTATACTATTATATTACTATATTAGTGGTTTCCGGCGTGACACACCTTCTTGTGCCTTCTGTTCCTTGAGATTTTCCTTCTTCAGAATGTCAATCATGTTTCAGCTTCGATGCGCCATGATGAGCACTTCCTACAAATTATCTCGAGAACAGGATGACCTATCGAGTCAGAAATAGTTGCATTAATTCAGCAATGAAATACAGAATATTCCATGCAAAATTCATGACACCAGACCTCATGAGGAGTTATGTCCCCAAAAACGCCACATACAAACCCACAAACAAGCACAACTTTGTTATATATATATATATATATATATATATATATATATATATATATATATATATATATATTGTTTTTTTCAAGGAAAACACTTTATTAGTTGCAGGGATGTTAAGGTGAGATATTAATGCAATGTTTAGGGTTATAAATTTATATTGTGCAACCCGATACCTGAGGGCTTAAGGGCGGAGCAGAGAAACAGAAAACATAAACTATGGAGTCTAAGGGAATAAAGCACTAGCACCGAATAGGGAATGTTCATAGGCAGCGTAGACTAATAGAATGAAAGAGTCTTCAATTCTTTCTTGACAACTTCGGTAGATTCAGTTGTTGTAATATCTGGCGTCAGGGCATTCCAGGCTGCCGGGGATGCAACATTGAATGCTCCATTTCTGGTTTTAGCAAGCTTGGACCGAGGAATATTTAAAACATTTGTATTATTAGATCTAAGTGATCTAGTGTTTTCTTTCTTTTTGATTGCTTCCATTAAATATAACAGCATTTGACCTTTAAGGCATTTGTGAGTAATGAGAATCAATCTGAAACGTATTCATGCCTGTACTGGCAACCAATGAAGGCTTCTTCTAGCATCTGAGATTTGATCTCTGCACCCAAATTCTTTCACTGCTCCCACCGCTCCATTCTGAATAACTTGGAGCCGGTGGAGATCACTTTGTGCAATCCCCACAAAGAGGCAGCAACCATAATCCACTTTAGAGCCAACAATGGCTCTGGCTAAGATCTCTGCGTTCTTCTCAGAAATGAGTGGACAAAGATGCCTAAGCAATTTAATGAAGTATGCAGAAGAAGAGACCAGACTATTGACCTGGACCTTCATGGTCAAATGTTTGTCCAGATAGACGCCTAAGGTCTTAACTTTCGTCATAACCTCAATTGTGCAATTATCAATACTAAAGCCACCTTAACTTCACACCCTCTATTGTGTAGACTATGATTACAATGATGACATCACAACTGACATCCCCCTGATGACACCATTAATGACATCACTGTTGACATCACTAATTGTATCATCTATGACATCACATATGGAATCTCTGATTAGATTACAACACTAACCAGCAATGGCAAGTGCCCATGGTCTTTGGCCATGCCCACTGTATAGTTTAACATATTAAGGGGCCACTAGGCATGGCCTTCGACAATGGTCAGTGACCACAGCCTTTGCCCGTGCCCATTGTATATCTTAACACATTTAGGGGCCAGTAGCCATGGCTTTCGGCTGTGCGCACTGTGTATTTTACAACAGTAACTGGACACTAGCCAATGCCTTGGTCATTGCCTCTGAACATTTAACCACATTAAGGGGCCACTAGCCATGGCCTTCATCCATCCCTTTGGCAATCCCACCTGTATATTATAACACATTAAGGGGCAGTAGCCATGGCCTTCAGCCATAGCTAGTGTCCGACAATTGGCCGTGCTCACTGCATATTTTTCAACACTAATGGATCCCTAGCCATGGCTTTCGGTCGTGGCCAGCGGCCACGGCCAGCGGCCGTGCCCACTGTATATTATACAACATCTATTGGCCACTAACCATGGCATTCAGCCATAGGCAGTGGTCCAAGCCTTCGGCCGTGCCCACTGTATATTGTAACATATTAGGAGGCCACTATCTATGTCCACAGCCTTGGCCATGGCAAAAACCATGGCCTAAATTGTTATTAAGTTAACCAAAGCTTTTATTAGCTAAATCATAAATGATATTATGTCTGATGTCATCAAAGATGGAATCAGTGGTGTTATCTATCATGTAAACAGTTATGTCACCAGTGATTCCTTCAGTGATGACATCAGTGAAAGTATTGATGTAATTAGTGATGCCATCAGTGATATCATCAGGGATGTCATCTGTGCTCTCATCATTGTGGTCATAGGATGCACAACAGGGGGCTTGAAGTAAGGTGGCTTTAGCTGAATTTCGGGGGGTTTGTTGCCTTAAGTTCTCATTGTAACATCTCAGCAACTGAAATTTGTTCCTTGAATTTCAATGGTTTTGTTATTCCATTGATTTCTTCTGCACCACTGGCCATGGCCTTCGGCCATGCCCACTGTATATTTTAGAACACTACCAGACCACTAGTCATAGCCTTCGGCAGTGCTCACTGTCCATTTTAAAACACTATCAGACCATGCATATTTTAGAAAACTACCAGACCACTAGCCATGGCTTTCAGCCAAGGTGGGCACTGTCCTTCGGCTGTGCCCTTTGTTCATTTTAGAACACTACCAGACCACTGACAATTTTAAAAACACTACCAGACCACTAGCCATGGCCTTTGGCGATGCCCACTCTATATTTTAAAACGTTTGCAATTTATTGCTCAAAGACATTCATCAATCACAGACTGATTTTGACCTGTTTTGACAGTGGTATTGTTATGTATAAAAGATGGCAGGCTTTTAGGCAATGTACAATGATATTACATTATTTGCCAAGGATTACACACATTGGTTAATCAGAATGCTACAAGCCCCTTGTTTTATGGTCGGTCGCTTGGTGACTGCTGTGATACATCACACAACCCCAACTAACCGCATTCAAGCAGCATGGAAAAGGGAAAAAAATGACCAGCTGCAAGAATAACATATGCCCAGGTACTTTTGCCCTCATAGCGAAAATCAAAAGCTGGCACCCATGACTATATGCACATTATGTGAACTTATATCTTCTTAAAGTGAAATATACAAATGTAGTTCAATTGACCTTCCCATTTAAAGAAAGTATGCAAGAACAAAATAGAGGCAAATAACCCCACAGAGAAAATGGTTCAATAAATATGCTGGGAAAGTATAAAAGGTGCTCACCTTTTAAACCCAGCAATCTGTAGTGAAATATTTCCATGAAAACAAAATCCCAATACGAAACAAGTGCTTGTGGTCTTGTAGGTAAGCATCTGCACTGGGAACATGACAACATGAGTAAAATCCTGGTAGCCAAATACTTGAGTAAGCTTGCCAATCTCAGAAAAACTCAAGGGGTTGCCTCCACCCTCTGAAAAAAAGTTACGCTGTCCAACCACATGTGTCCTTTACTTGTGTCCGGAAAAGCAGCCACAATCAGGGGAAAATAACTGCACCAGTGTCCAGGATTGCAACCTCTCTTGCCACATCCTGGGCAAATACTCATGGCTTACCTGCGCTCTCATAATTTCCCCTCCTCACCCCCCTGTCTGCCTTTCAACAGTACCCTGCTTTATAAAGATAACTTGAAAAGTACACATACCATGGTGTCATTCAAATATACAAATCCTTATTTAACTATGTGGGCCTCCTGACAACTTGACCTATAGAGTGCAATACTTTCAAGGACCGACAGTAGCACGGTTTTAAAAAAGATAATGCGAATGCTGTGTGTTTTCTTAGTGTGTTAAGAGATATTGTAAACTAAGAAAACACATGCATTCCAGGACTGTGGACTGTCTCCCAGTCGTGCAGTAACCAGGACCAACCCTGCTTAGCTTCAAAGCAAGGAAGGGGCCGCCCTCTCAGGCCATGTTGCTCTAAGTGGTCTTGTAACTTGTGCCCATTTATTGGGAAACATGGCCTGAAGGGGCCTGAGGGGGCCGGCCCCTTCCTCGCTTTGCAGCTAAGCAGGGTTGGTCCTGGTTTCCTGCATGGATGGGAGTCCTGTATGCCCATCGTGCCAGTAATCCCGACCCCCTGATTTCACTGTAGCTGTAAAAATATACATATTTGTTTTTCCATAAGCACAGCTATGAACTACAAGGAACTATGAACTACAAGGAACTGTATCTGTTGTTCTCCAGCATGGGTCTGGCATGGATTCACACTATTCCACGTTGTCAGGCCGGGAATCCTCAGTAAAAGAAAAAACAGTTTCACTTCCATTTATAAACTATCTTTCTCCTATAAACCAATCACTGAGCTCTGGGTCATACTGCCCCAGCCAATGACTGCCCTCTCCCTAAGCCTCTCCTCTGGCAGCCATCTTCAGATTTGGTAGCACATAAAGTGGCAGTATGACCAAGAAGAGCTGCAGAGGGGCAGGGGGGGGGGCGTTCGCATGTGAATCCATGCCAGACCCACGCTGGAGAGCAACATTTACAGGTAAGTAACTTGTTCCTTCTCCAGCAATGTTGGTCATGGATTCACATGCTCATGAATAAAGAATACACAGCAGTACATACATATACAACCATGGGAGGTAGCAAGGCTCAACAGAAGCAATTACTCTTACCTCCTCACCAGGCTCACTTTTAAGCGAACAGGTAGTGTAGCACTGCTTGGCCCTGGAATCCCTGTCGACGCAGTAGAATTTCGTGAAGGTGTGTATAGGCCTCCACGTAGCAGCCCTGCAGATGTCCAGCAGGCGCACACCAGACAGGAACGCTGTCATTGAGCGATTGCTGTGGTAGAATGGGCTCTCGGACTGCCATGCAGCGGTCGGTTTGCCAACCGGTGACAATGAGTGATGCAGCCGGAGAGCCACCAGGAGATGGAAGCATTGGACAGGGCCTTCCCATGCTTCACAGGACCAAAGTTCACAAAAAGCTGAGACGTTTTTTGGAAACTCTTAGTGCGGCCCACATAAACTTCAGTGTTCAAGCCATATCCAGCGAGTGCAAAGTCCTTTCAACCGACGACAAAGGTGTAAAAAAAACACAGGTAACACCAAGGGCTTGTTGAGATTAAATTCTGACTGAACCTTGGGCATGAAGGAGGGGTGCGTCTGCAGCACCAACCTCGTCTTGTGGAAGGTCAAGTAAGGCTGCTTGCAAGATAGGGCCTGGATCTCACCTAATCTCCTGGCAGAGGTGGTGGCCACAAGGAAAACTATCTTCCATGACAGGAACTTGAGTGGAGCTTAATGCATCGGCTCAAATGGGGCCCCCATGACCCTAGTGAGCACTACGTTGAGTTCCCACGCTGGGGCAGGCACCTTCACCGGCGGGAACACACGGAACAGTCCTTTGATGAACTCCTTCACTAGGCGGTGCAACCAAAGAGAAGACCGTCCCGCAGACCTGGTGTAGCGAGAGATAGCAGACAGATGCACCTTGATGGAGGCATGCGCCAGCCCCGATTTAGCCAATGACAATAAGTATGGAAGGATTTGGGGGCCGTGACCCTTAGAGGGTTAATCTTATGTGACCGGCACCAAGTCACGAAACGCTTCCATTTGTATCCATAACACTTCAGAGTCGACGACGCCCTGGCCTTGGCGAGGACCTCCCTGCAGTCTGCTGGCAGCTCGTAACCACCCAACTCTAATGCTGCAGGTTCAGCGATCCTGGGTCGTGGTGCAGGATCGCGCCTCCATCCCTGGCGAGAAGATCCGCAACCACTGGCAACTTGACTGAAAGGGATGCTGACATGCTGAGAAGGTCCAGGTACCAGATTTGCTTCGGCCACGCTGGCGCAATGAGGATCATCCTGCACCAGCTGAGTTGACTGATGACTCGTAGTAGCTGTGGCAACAGAGGGAACTCGTACAGTAACAGGCCTTGCAAAGGGAAGGAGAATGCATCCCCCATGCTCCCTGGCTGGGGAAACCTACTGGAAAACCTCTGGCATTTGGTGTTCATCGCAAACAGATCGATTTGGGGAGTGCCCCACCTGAGGATGAGGTTGTCCACTTGATCCTGTTGAAGCTCACACTCATGGCAAGGGTGTAGCTCCTTGCTGAGGGAGTCGGCAACATTGTTTTTGACTCCTGCCAGATGGAAATGAATGAGGAACATCCCCTGAGTGACAGCGCAGTGCCACAAGTTCTGTGCCTCTCTGGAGAGCACTGGGGATATGGTGCCCCTCTGCTTCCGAGATGTAAAACATTGTGGTGGTATTGTCCGTGAAGACCCTCATCACTCTGCCCTTGAGGGAAGGAAGAAATGACTTGAGGGCCCAAAACACAGCCCGTAGTTCCAGGACGTTGATGTGTAGCGCCATCTCCTCCGGCAGCCACAGGTCTCTAGCATGGAGACGTCCGGTGTGTTCTTCCCACACCTCCAGGTAAGCGTCCATCGTGGCCGTCTCCTGGTATGGAGGGCTCTGGAAGTCTGTGCCCCCAGAGATTTTGTAGCACACGCCCCACCACCTTATCACTCAACGGAACTCCTCGTCGAGCAGGATCCTGTCCTTGAAGCTTCTGGTGACCTGGATCCAACGGGAGTCCAGGAATTCCTGGAGTGGTTGCATCCGCAACCTGCAGAGCATGACGACATCATGCCGAGCAGCAAATTGATGGTCCTCACCGTGGTGATCTTCAGTGCTAACAGCCATTGCATCTTGCTAAAAATGGCTGCTATCCTCTACTCCAACGGAGCCGACAGGCAGGACACTGTGTTGAGCCTGGACCCAAGGAACAGCGCATTCTGTGATGGAGTCTAGCAGGATTTTGCATAGTTTACCGAGAACCCCAGATCCGTCAGAAGCCGGAAGTCCTCTCCGTGTGATCGATGGCGATGGCCTTTGACTTGGGCCGGATGATCCAGTCGTTGAGGTATGGGTACACATGAATTCCCTGTAATCGCAGATGGGCCGCCACCAGAGCCAGGCACTTCGTAAAGACTCTGGGTGCCGACTTCAGTCCGAAGGGGAGAGCCTTGAACTGGTAGTGCTTCCCTTGTACGATGAAGCGCATGAACATGCAATGTTTTATGTGGATGGGGACATGGAAGTACGTGTCCTCTAGATCCAATGATGACAGAAAGTCTCCTTCCCCCAGTTAGCCGACCACGTGCTGCAACGTGACCATCCTGAACTTTTGGGACTTTATGTACTTGTTGAGTCATCGTAGATTGAGAATGGGCCTCCAGCCCGGTCTTCTTTCTTAAGAGAAAGTATCTTGAGTAAACTCTGGAGCATCGGAGTCGCTTTGGAACCAACTCTATCGCCCCTTTTCTTAACATGGCCCGAACCTCCAGCAGCAGCTGAGGGATGTGTTGCTCCTGCCGGGCCACTGGTGGTATTCACGGACACTTCCACTGAAATTCCACAGTGTGTCCATGGGTGAGAGCGTCCAGCACCCATCGATTGGTGGAGATGTTTTCCCACACAAGCTGACAAAGTTCGCCGGCCGGCCGCCGACCTGGCTGCATGGGTGGGGACCCGACGTCCCAGCCGGTTCAGTCCTGCTTGGCCGGCATGCCCGCCCTGGGAGCCTTGACGACGACAGCAGCCACCTTTGAAGGCCTTGGAACAACCCCTGTAGGCCTCCTGGGTCATGGAACAGGAAGGTTGGCGATAAGAGGACTATCCATCGCCGAAAATCTTCAAAGACCTACCTGTGTCGGTCTTGATGGCCTGAAGAGATTCATCGACTGCCTTGCCGAAAAGATTGTCTCATTCGAACAGCATGTCCAGGACCCTCGTCTGGACCTCTTATCTGAAGTTGGTGGCCTTCAGCCAGCCACGAAGACAGAGGCAAACCCTATTTCCCATCTGGCAGAACCCTGTGTCTGCAATGTCCAGGGCCACAGTGATGGCGTGGTCCTACACCATCTCACCTTCCTGAAGGATTTCCATTGCCTCTACCCGCTTGTCCTCGGGGAGGAAATCCAGGATTGGAGCCATCTTTTACCACAGCTCCTGTTCGTACCTGGCCAGGATCGCTGAGGCGCTGGCTGCCCTGACCAGCGTCGCTGCCGAGTAAATGACCTTCTGTCCTACATTGTTCAATATCTTCCCCTCGCCGTCCGGGGGGGGCAGAGGTTGATGATGATGGGTTGGATGACTTCTTCCTAGCTACAGCTGAGACCACCGAGTCCAGTGATGGTTGTGACCACAGACATTTGGGTGCAGACTCCGGCACCCAGTATTCCTTTTCTAGCCGGTCCCTCTTTGCCGGGGCTGAGGCGGGGTTCTTCAGCAGTGCCAGCCCCCCATCCCAGACATCGTCCCAGAGTGGTACCGACAGAATGGTCTTCCTATTTGCCTCCCGACACTGATACAGAAAGCCTTCCTTCTTCTTCTCTTCCGGGGTGAGCTGGAAAAGTTCTGACACACGGGCGATCATGGAGTGGAAGGATCCCACTTCGTCCGGTGGAGAAGCCCTTGGTGGCGGAGAGATTCCACCATTGTCGCCGTGTCCATCCCTGTATCCTTGGGTGGGAAGGCAGTGATGGTTGGAGTGGAGTCGTAGGGTGTCTCCTCCTTTTCTTTGGCAGCGGTGGCCCCAGTGTCAACGGGGATGTCGCTGGTGGTGCCATCGGCATCCTCTTCTGAATCTCCGAAACCAGTGTGTGGAGGGTCAAGAGAATATCCTGTGACAGATCTCTGGGGGGATGCCTGGGGAACAGGGTCAGTGGGCCCAGCAAATATGTCGTTGCCCCGCCTATGCCATCATCGTCGTCCCCATCGCCTCCAGTAGGCCACTCCTTGACGTTCTCCTCGTCGTCGTTGTCGTTGTCACCAATCTCCTCCAGGATGGTGTGGATGGAAACTATGTCCTCCTCATTGGACAAAGAAATATCCTTGCCCTGTAGCTCTTCCATGCCCCCCTTCTTTGGGTCGAGGGGTTGGCTTAGGGCTGAGGTCCGGCATCCTCCTTTCTGGAGTCTTCTACACTGGTTTGGCCGAAGCCTCCCGCCAGGGAGGAAGAGCCACCCTGAGCGCCACTGGGGTACCCTGGACTGGGTCCGCCCCTTTCGCCTTTGAGACAGCGGCAGCAACCAGCTCGATTGCAGAAGACGATTTGGCCTGGATCACCTGCGTCTTAATAGGTAGCATGGACACCTTGTCTTGCTTGGCCTTCTCCCGCTTCTCTCGCAGCTTCCCCGAGGTAGCTGACTTTCTCTTTGACGAAGAGCTGGAGCGATGGCTGGAGAGTGAGGCTGATGGAGACGATGAAAGCACCCTGACCGTCGCAGGACCCGCTTGCACAGTGACCACGACGGAAGAAGACTTGCGGTGCTTGTCCTTGTCTTGGGGCCCCAGGGTTGGAGTGTCGTCAAAGGATTTAGAAGCCCGCTCTGGCTGGCTGGATCCGGATGAGGCATGCTTCTGTGAACCACACGGGGTAGAGGCCCTGGATTTGAGCCACCCTCCCCAGGTCGGACGTGCCAATCCTTCATCGTTCGCTTGGAGAAGCCATGGCAGATCTCTCAATGTTCTTCCTTCTGCATTGGGTGACGACAATACAGGCACTGGGAATACTTGTCGTCCGCAAAAACATTCCGCAAACCGCAGCGGGTGCAGAGCTTGAAGAGGGAAGCCCCGTCCTTCTTCTCCTCCAACATGATCTGGCGCGGTGTAGGCCTGATGGCCTTCTGGAAACTTCCAAGAAGAAAACACTCAACAATTTTTCCCTTGACGGGCGATGAAAGATGCCGAAAAACTGATCTCCGTTAATCGGATGACTAATAGATGGAGCACACGGGCTCGATTGAACAGAAATCGGGTTTTCCTAGCCAAAAAAGCATGAAAAATGCAGAAAGCTTGAAGAGCGAAACACGGGGACTCCCAACACTAAAACGTGCAGTAAAAATCTGAAAATGGCTGCCAGAGGAGGGGCTTAAGGAGAGGGCAGTCATTGACTGGGTTCCATGTGGACACCCCCAAAACCCCCGCTCCCCTTAAATAGTGTAATGGGGTACAACTTTAACTGGTCAAACCATAGCATTTTTGCCGCAATTTTTGTTCAGGCAACATTTTTACCGTGATTTTATCACTGCATACCATTGGCTGGGGGCGCTATGACCCAGAGCTCAGTGATTGGTTTATATCAGAAAGAAAGTGTATAAACGAAAGGGAAACTGTTTTTTTTTTTTACCGAGGATTCTCGGGCTGACGACAGGGAATATTCATGAGCATGTGAATCCATGCCAGACCCCATGCTAGAGAAAATACCCTTGGTTATTATTATTCCCACAGCTATCTGTAGTCCATACTAAACTGGGCATCCAAGTCTCCCATCCATGCAGTAACAGGGGCTGACCTTGCTTAGCTTTACCATCATGGATCTGAGTCCTGGATGCCTATTTCCAGTGTATGGACTACAGCTTTATAGCCGCAATTATCGGAAAACGGCAGGGAAAAAATGCTTTTTTGACCCCCCCCAGGCTCCCACTAAGTGCTCCACTCATCTGTGCCAGCTCCCCCACTCCCCAAATGGCATCCTCACTTCCCCTGCCCCCTCCCATTCCCGCACAATGCTTGCTGTTTCTGTGACGCAGTTTGCTTTGAGATGTCAGCCATTCGCGGCTATATCCGAGATTACAGAAAAGATTTGTGTTGCAAACTCAGTCCCTAGACTCCCTCCAACTCCTAAATTTCACTTGGTGTCCTCTTGTCTCCCAACCTCTAGCCTGATGGCATTTGCATCTTGTTTTACCTGCCAATGGCTTTTTTCTGTGTTTAATTTTCCCCTATCCTCGGCTATATCCACAGCTGTCACTCGCATTGAGAATAAAAAAAGATGGCGGCTGTTTCCTACATAAATACCCAGTTTCTTGGCAATCCACCCGAGATATATCTATAACCCCCTCTCCATCAAACATTTCAAAAACTACTGGACGGAATAACCCCAAACCATAAAAAGGCCTAAAGTCAACGCTTTGTGCCCAAGTTGTTTAGGACTTGGTCCATATCCGTCCAGTGGTTTGGACCGTGCGGTCTGGCAAAAATTGACCTTTTTGTATGTCGGAAAATTAATGGTAAGTAGGCCACAACTTTTTGTTTTTTGTTTTTGTTTTTTAATAACTTTTTTATTTTTCAACTAATCTTTACCAATCTTTGCAGTCTGGGGGGGGGGGGGGGGGGTCCTTGTGTCCCTAATTGACTTAAAAATTCCGGCCAAATCTGTCGCACAAGTCAAATTCTATTAGCAATTCATTTTTTCAGGGTTCCAGTGGGAGTCCGACTCACCTTAACTATAGGGCGGCAACCACCGCCCTATTATATTTATATATGATACATTACTCACCGTAAATCATATTTCTGATGCTTGGATCACATTCTGTGCATAGGCCAACATCTAGTGGAAGCTGCAGAGTATTAAGTTTGTTTTTCGAAACTCGAAAATGGGCGTCGACCTAGGGCGTGCCAGTAATACTATCCCTAGTGTGACGTCCACTGTACCCATGATCCCTCACGCATGTAGGACCCTCAGATTGTATTTTTTCTGACATGAGGTAGCATGAGGAGTAGCGTGAGTACAGATTATCCAAGCAGATAGATAGATAAGACTACAAGCATCCATGCGCCTTTTCTCAGAGGGGAGGCAGGGCGGGTGCATGTGAATCTAAGCAGCTACAAGCATCAGAAATACGATTACGGTGAGTAATGTATCCCTTCTGAGGCTTGTGGAATCTGCTTAGATCACATGCTGTGCATAGATTAGCGATCAGTGTTAGAAGAAGGAGGTGGGATGTGAGAAGGGTCATGAGCAAATAAATGTCTTAGAACCGCTTGTCCCACTTGAGTATCTGTCTTGGAATGAGTGTCAATGCAGTAGTGCTGAGTAAAGGTGTGAAGAGAGCTCCATGTAGCTGCTTTGCAAATGGTGTCAAGGGGTACATTTGCAATGAAAGCCAGAGTGGCCCCAGTGCCTCTTGTAGAGTGGGCCCTTGTCGTAAAAGGCAGAGTTTTATCTGAAAGGGAGTAACACAGCTGGATACATTTGATTATCCATTTTGAGATGGCACCTTTAGAGACGCGATCTCCTTCTCTGCCTGTAGCTACGGAGACGAACAGTTGATCTGTCTTTCTTAGCGGTCTGGTCTTGTCTACGTAGGAGAGGACCGTTCTTCGCACATCAAGTGTGTGTAGTTTCACCTCAGCAGAGCTCTTGGGTTCTTGGAAGAAGGCCAGTAGCTCAATGGACTGATTAACATGGAATTTCGAAATGAACTTAGGTGAGAACCTAGGGTGAGTTTGTAGAACCAGTTTATCCTTATGAACAGTAAAGCAGGGATCCTGCACTGACAGAGCCTGAATCTCGCTTACCCTTCTTATGGAAGAAGGTAGTTTTATAGGTCAGGTGTTTGAGACTAGCTTTATGCATGGGTTTAAAGGGGAGGCCCATGAGTTTAGCAAGCACCACATTAAGGTCCCATCCTGGTGGTGGGTTTGAAACTGGAGGGTGGAGTCTCTTTACCCCTTCCATAAAGGCTTTAGCCACTGGTACTTTCCACCACAACACTTTGTTATGGGAGGTGGTGTAGGCTGACAGCGCCGCCAGGAGTACCTTGAGTGAATTAAATACCATCCCTGCGTCCAGCAGGTGGAGCATGTAGGTGACAATATTGGAAGGAGTGCAACCAACTCGGTTGATTTGTTTATTCTGGCACCAAATAACGAATCTCTTCCATTTATCAAAGTAACAGTGTCTTGTGTTTGGTTTCCTTGATTCTTTTAGGATATCCATGCATCTCTGTGGTAGATTGAGATGGCTAAACTCTATGACTTCAGGAGCCATGCTGCCAAGTTCATCGAGCTGGGTTGAGGATGCACTTTTTGTCCTTCGTACTGGGATAGTAGGTTGCGCCAGCACAGGATTCTGATGGGTTTGCACACTGCCAGTTTGTGCAGGTGCAGTAACCACGGTTGTCTCGACCACATGGGAGCAACTAGGATGAGCGTCATCAATTCCCTGTGCATCTTGTTGACCACCTTCCTCAACAGAGGGGTTGGTTGAAAAGTGTAGGCAAACATCCCCGACCAGTTTATCCATAGAGCGTTCCCCATGGAGCCTGGCTGGGGGAACCAGGATGCGAATCCTGGGCATTGTCTGTTTTCGCTTGTGGCGAATAGGTCTATAGTGGGAGAACCCCACTGTGAGAAGAGGTCTCCCACGACTACTTCGTGTAGACACCATTTGTGTTCTTCCGGGAGGGGATCTCTGCTGAAAGCATCTCTAGTGAATTGAGATCCCCTGGAACATGTTGAGAGGACAGGTAAATGTTCCGTCTGAGTGCCCATGTCCAAATTCTCTGAGCAAGCCTGGACAGATTTGGCGAACAAGTGCCCCCTAGTTTGTTTAAGTAAAACATTGCTGTTGTGCTCTCTGTTAAGATCTGCACTGACAGGTTCAACAGGTGGGGTTTGAATGCTGAAGCGCTCTGACGACCGCCAGAAGTTCTAGCAGACTGATGTGATTCTTGGCCACTGTGTGAGACCAGAGACCCTGAGCTGTGTGGTGAAGGAGGTGTGTTCCCCACACCTTGACAGGGATGCGTCCGTAGTGACTACCACCTGTATCTCTGGATCGTAAAAGGGTTTCCCCTTTGACAGGTTTTCTCTTGTCCACCAGCGAAGACTTTGTACCAGTGTTGGCGAAACGACCACTACATCGTCCCACTGACCATGTGCCTGAGACCACTGTTTCGCCAATCATTCCTGCATGGGTCGCATGCGCAGGTGCACGTGGGGAACCAGGTAAATACATGACACCATCATGTCTAGCAAACACATCGCTTTGTGCACCCTTATCTGGCGACCGGACTGATATTGAGGAATTTGCAGTAGTAGATTCCGAATTCTTTTCTCTGATGGAAAGGCCAACCCCTCTTTAGTGTTTAGGACAGCTCCTAGGAACTGTTTGGAGGTGCTTGGCACCAGGCTTGATTTTTTCTCGTTGATTGAGAAACCCAATTCGAAGAGCAGATCGATCGTTCTTTCGATGTTGGATCTGCAAATTACTGGGATCTCCCCCGTGATGAGCCAGTCGTCCAGGTAAGGGTACACTGGGATTGCCTCCCTGCGTAGGTGCGCCGCCACCACCGCCAGTACCTTGGTGAATACTCTTGGAGCCGAGGCTATATCGAAGGGCAGCACCTTGAACTGGTAGTGCTGACTGTCCACCTTGAAGCGCAAGAATCTTCTGTGCGTTAGGAACATGGAAATATGAAAATAAGCATCTTTCATGTCCAATGTTGCCATGTAATCTCCTCTTTTAGGAGAGGAATTACCTCTTGGGGTGTAGTCATGTGAAATTCTGGGGCTTGATATACTTGTTTGCAGGGCGTAAGTCTAATACTGGGTGCATTGTCAGATCTTTTTTTTTTTCGGCACAAGGAAGTAAGTTGAATAGATACCCTTGTTTACCTGGTTGCCTGGGATGAGTTCTATTGCGTCCTTTGCGAGAAGATTGACGATTTCCTCGAGGAGGATCTTTTGGTGGTCCAGGGAGTGTATTTTTTGTCTTGGAGGGTGGTTGTGGGGACGCTCCAACAGTTCGATGCAGTATCCCGCGGACACTGAGGACAGCACCCATCTGTCCGAGGTGATCCCTTCCCATGCCTGGGTGAAGGTGGAAATGCGCCCCCCTACTGGGGATGCATGGGAAGGGACCCTGAGCGGAGCGTCACTGTTTGCTGGGAGGCGTACCACCTCTACCTGGGCTGCCTCTCCCTCTACCACGGCCCCTCTTTTACCTCTGACTTAACTTTGGGTAGTCTGTTGGTTGCCACCCCACGATTTACCCTGCCCCTGTGAGTAATTACAACCCCTCTGGGAATTTTGGCCGTGTGAGCAACGAAAATTATTATTCCCTCTTTGGTTCATGGATTTGTTAGTTAATTGTCCCAGGGACCTTAGGGTATAGTATTCTTCTTTGGCAGTTTTGAGTGCCTCCTCTACCGATTTCCCAAACAAGACATTCGGTTCCACCAGTATGTCGATAAGAGCAGCCTGGGTCTCAGGTTTGAACCCTGACTGTCTCAGCCAAGCATGTCTCTTGATGACAGTGCTCTCTGCAATGAGCCGGCCTGCATTGTCTGCTGCATCAAAAGTCGCTTTCAGAATGCACCCGGACACCGATCTACCCTCCGACTCTGCTATATTTGATACCCTTGATATCCTTGCACCTGTCATGAGAATCTGCCTGGAGCCCAAAGCCAAATGTAACTCCTGGTATGACTCAGATCTCGTCACGCTTAAACGCAAGTGCAGGGTGGCAGAGAGGAAATGGCGGACTTCATGTTCATCCTCTGACAAACTGGCCTGCCGCCTGCTCCAAAGGCAATACTGGCTCTCCATTCTCACTAAGAAGAGGGCCCTTATCCAAGCCCGCATCTCTGCAGCATCTAACAATTCGGCCGAACTCTTTAAAATCTGCAAGGAGCTGGCCAACCCTGCTGCAGTCTCCACCTCTCCTGTCCCTCCCAGGCCCTCTGCACGGCACTGGCCTCTCACTTCATTTCAAAAACTCAAGACATCCTGTCCTCATTCTCCTCCTATCACCTCCCGTCCCCTATTCCCTGCTCTCCCTCTGGCCTTTCGGCAGCCACCCCTCCTCCCTCCTTCTCTGCCTTTCCCCTTTTTTCTGCTGACTAGGTTTCGAGACAAGTCCGATCTATGAAAGTCTCGTCAAAACAGGTCCACCCCTGTTCCTTCAAAAGTATCAAGGACCACATTGACTCCCTGCCTCTGGAGTCTTCCCATCCCCCCTCAAGCACTCCCTTGTGCACCCCCTTCTTAAGAAACCCTCCTCCGACCCCTCCTGCCCAGACAACTATCACCCAATCTCTATCACTCCCTTCCTGGGCAAGCTCCTGGAGAAACTGGCCATCTCCAATCTTAATCTCCATGCTGAATCTGTTGGTAGTCTTCATGACCATCAGTCTGGCTTCAGAGCTGCCAGAAGCACGGAAACTGCTCTCCTGAACATCCGTGAGGACCTGCTCTCAAACCTTGACTCTAACACTCCTTGTGTTCTCATCTTGCTCAACCTCTCTTCTGCCTTTGACACTGTTAACCACACCATCCTGCTCAACCGCCTCTGTGATAACCTGGGTATCACTGGTCAAGCTCTGGCGTGGCTGTCCTCCCTCCTCTCCAATCGACCCTCCCAGGTCCAACTGGGTTCCTTCCTCTCTGACGTCTTTTTCTCTACCTGTGGTGTCCCCCAGGGTTCTAACCTCTCCCCCTGTCTGTTCAACCAGTATCTGGCACTTCTTGCTCACCGCATAGCCGCTCTCTGTCCCAACTTTCAGTGCTACGCGGATGATACCCAGCTCATTTTCAGGCTACCCTCGGCCTTCTCTTCCACTTCCCCCATCTCTGACTGTCTTTCTGCTATCCAGGAATGGTGTGCCGCCAACAACCTCTGCCTTAATGCCAGTAAGACTGAGATTCTACTTATCGCCACACCCACTCCCTTCTTCCCTGCAGCTCTCTGGCCGGCCTCCCTTGGCCCTCTTCCTGCTCCTACCTGCACGGCAAAAAACCTCGGGGTCATCTTCGACTCCACACTCTCCTTCTCTCCTCACATCTCTGACGTCTCTAAGAAGTCCCACTACCAGCTACACCTCCTCAGAGGTATCCTTCCTTTTCTCTCCTTCCCCCAGAAGCTCACTGTCTCCAGAGCTCTGGTTCTCTCTAGGCTGGACTACTGTAACAGCCTCTATCTAAATCTTCCTGCCTCTACTCTCCGCCCTTTGCAACTCATCCAGAACAGGACTGCGAGACTTGTCCTTGGCCTCAAGCCCAGGGACCATATCTCTCCAGGACTGAAATCACTACACTGGCTCCCAGTGGCTGCAAGGATTAAGTTCAAAACCCTCTGCATTGTCCACAAGGCCTTCTGGGGCCTTGGGCCAAAATACCTGCAACTCTCTCTTCCTAAATATCTTCCTTCTCGGGCCCTTCGCTCATCCACCTCCAACTACCTCAGGGTCAGCCGCTTCTCCAAGCAACAAGCTGGTGGTAGATCTCTCGCCGCAGCAGGGGCCTCCCTCTGGAACAGCCTTCCCGCCTCCCTGAAACTTGAGGAGAACCATCTCCGGTTCCGGAAGCACCTCAAAACCTTCCTCTTTGCCTCCGCTTTCTCTCCCTCTCTCCCCTGCTAAAATCCCTGAACCTGCACTAAATCTGCAACTGGGCCACTCACCAATCTCATGTCCTGGCCCAGCCACTCTTCCTTGCACTGCCTACATGCACTACGGGACTGTCTCTGTATCCCACAGCCCCTTCTCCCGGTACTTACCTTTGCACTTGCCACCAGCTGGCCCTATTATTTATCTCGTATTCTATTAACCATGTACCGCACTTTCCTTGCACTTGCGACCAGCTGGACCTATTATTTATCTTGAATTCTACTAACCATGTACTGCACTTCCCCTCTCCCCTTCCCCTGCACTTTTTCCCAGTCCCCCTACCCTTGCACTTGCGCGATCTGAATGACACATCGCCTAGCAGGATCGTTGTCTGTCTCCCTTTGTTCCCCCCCCTGCCTCGTCGCGCCTTGAGACACATGTGTATAGGTGCGTTACAAATGCCATATCATATCATATCCGACGTGATATGGGCTAACTGGCCCTTTAGTGGTTCAGGTGCGGAGGCAATGAGGGCAGCTACACACTCCCATTGGTGACAATTATAACTTGCCAGCAGAGTGGTGGTATTCGCAATTCTTGCCTGGTAAGCGGAAGTGGAAACCACTTTCCTTCCTAGACCATATATCCTCTTGCTCTCCTTGTCTGGGGGAGCTTCAGATGATGCTAGAGGTGTCCCCGCTCTTTCCTGGTGGTAGTAACTACCAATGAGTCAGGCTTTAGCTGACCCCTTATGTAAAGTGGGTGGGAAGGGGCAGCCCTGAATAATTTTTCAATTCTGGGGTTGACTGCCCGGGTGAGATTAAGGGGTGAGGAGGGAGGGGTCAATTCTGCGTTGGATAGACTTCAGAATTGGTATGGCTTGGGCAATGGACTTCTTATCCCCCATGATTTCCTCTGCAAAGTCTCTCTCTTCTTGAGCCCCTTAAGTGTCTATCTGAAAGTGATCTGCAGCTTTAGCTAAGACCTCATTGATTAGTGGCTGATTATCCACAGGTGAGTCATTGACCGGTAGATCTTAGGGGATAGGTGAGTCTAGACTATAGGCCTCTGCCTCATCTCCCTCCTCCTCATCCTGGTCCTCGTCGTCTCCGTAATAATCGACCCCTGCTTGGTCGTCCAGTATTTGTATGTCTGGGTCTTCAGCATACTGATGGTAAGGTTGAATAGGGAGTGGGTCTGAAATCAGAGCCTGAGCTGGAGTCTCATTCGGAGGTCTCTTACTAGGAGGCTGAGGGTCTTTGGATCCTGAAGGAGTACAGGTGTCAGGGGTATTCTGATAGCTCAGAAAATAATCAGGGTTTTTCTCATAGAAATTAGCCATAAAAGACATTCTTCTCATCACCCTGTCGATGTCATCAGAGCTCCATTCCCTGGAACTGGGAATGAACACCTCTTGCTGAGGTTCCTCTTCTATTGCCATATCCTGTGGAGTGGGAGGGACAACTTTGGGCCTAGTGATAGGGTCAGGGGTCTTAGATTTATCTTTATCCGAAGATTTATGTTTGTCCTTCTGGACTGGGGTACAGATGTTTTCTCTGATGACTTCTGCTGTTTCTCCCCTTTACCATGAGTAGAGGCATGTTTCCGAGTTTTTGGCCTTCTCTGAATCTTTTGATGCTTGGTGCTGAGATTCGGGTGTGGTTTGGCTAGGTTCTGTAGCTTTAGAGGGTGTGCGTCGAGACTCGGAGGCGTGTTGCTTGGGGGTAGAGGTCGGATTCGTCTTCTGACGACCATACCTCCGTAACCTTGGGGAGCGAGGCACCTTTGGCAATCGTGGACAGTTGCCATGTGTTGTGAGGCGATCTCGACCTGGAACGCCCAGAGGACATTGATTCTGTGGACCGCTCTCTTTGTGCCTCTTTCTTCCGATCACTCGACACGTGTGTTGAGTCTCGGATGGTGTTAGTGTGTTTAGGTGCAGTAGTCTGGGTAGCGCTCATGTCGCCGGGTGTAGTCCCCATAACTGCCCTGCCGGACAATCCTCAGAGGCCGGGGACTCGCGCTTGGGTGTCTATCGATGCCCTTGTGCCCTTGCCATCCGAAATGGCGGCGTTGCTGCCATCACTGAAGGAACCCACCGCCTTCATGGCCTCGAGCTGCCTGGCGTAATGGGCCCAACGTTTAGTGGAGCGGTCCTTTAGTGTTTTAGCTTTAAAGAGCTTACACGCTCTGCAATTAGCTTCGGGGTGATCCCTAGTCAGACAGAGATTACAGGTGTTATGCTTATCTATCCAAGGAAACTTACGGTTGCACTTGGGGCACAATTTAAATGGAGTGCTCTCCATGTGTTACTTTATGGCAGCGCATGAGTATATGTAGGAAATAAACGAGTGTGAGTATGTCCACCCCCCACTCTCCCTACTTGCAGGGCCGAGGCCAGAGGCCTTCCGAGGTCCAAAGTCCGTCGCGCAGTCTCGACGGCTGTTCGTTCTTTGGACCGGCGTCCATCTTCGGAATCTCGACTTGGGATTTAAAGAACGGGGAATTTTAGATGAATTATGACAAAATGGCTGAAAGCCAGGGAACTCCGCAACTATGCTTCCGACAAGTATGGCGGAAAATAAAAATCTGAGGGTCCTACACGCGTGAGGGATCATGGGTATAGTGGATGTCACACTAGGGATAGTATTACTGGCACGCCCTAGGTCAACGCCCATTTTCGAGTTTCGAAAAACAAACTGTAATACTCTGCAGCTTCCACTAGATGTCGGCCTATGCACAGCATGCGATCTAAGCAGATTCCACAAGCCTCAGAAATATATATATATATAAGCTAGCTGTCGATGGGCACAGGGGTGAAATGCGAAGGATCCACTAGTCACTCCCATTACGTGGCCAGGGATTGTCACATGAGACTTAAGTACATTGTCCCCTTTAGGGATTCAACTATTGCCATGGGGAATGTAAAGCTAAATGACAACAGGGTTACATGGCCTTTCCTATTCTCAGTCATGAGCCACTACATTTTTTTCAGTGCGCTGATACAATGGTTGACACTGCCCCTTTGAGAGCAAGGCCCTGTGAGCCAAAGGAAGCATTAAGGATATCCCCCATTTACCTCCCACAGTGTTGCTAAGACCCCGTTCATGACATATGAAGCAGTCTGAAAATTGACACATGGCTCACAGAGCAAATGCACACTGACCCCCATGGGACAGGCTGTAGGTAGCTATGTGGACCCCAACGCAAGCATGTACAGGCCCCCGAAATCAGGTTGTACCTTTCAGCAAGCCTTGCTCTGCAAGTCTGCTGAACAAAGTAACGTGATAGTCACTTCCGTGCAGTTTGGCGAGGAAAGAAGGGTGCAGAGAAAGAGAGGAGTTTGGGGGAGGTTGGAGAGAGAGGAAATGGTTTGGACGAGATGGGAGGTAACATTTATAGAGGTTGGAGCCTAAACGGAAAAGAGAAACGAGAGGTGGTGGAAGAAGGTGAACCTCAGGAGGTGGACAGACTAAAGAATCAGAGTGTGGTTGGAGGAGAGGGTCAAGAGGTGGTGGAAGAAGGTGAACCTCAGGAGGTGGACAGACTAAAGAATCAGAGTGTGGTTGGAGGAGAGGGTCAAGAGGTGGTGGAAGAAGGTGAACCTCAGGAGGTGGACAGACTAAAGAATCAGAGTGTGGTTGGAGGAGAGGGTTAAGAGGTGGTGGAAGGCGGCAAACATCAGAAGCTGCATAAGAGCATAAGCAGTGAGGTGAAGGCTAGAGCAGGAGTCAGGACCCTAAGTGAGGAAAATAACTGAGACCCTGATTACATCCAAAAAAAAAGAAGGAAGGAAGGGTGCAGAAACGCATTAAATCCTATACCAACAACCAAACCAGGAGAAAACCCAGGGAGAATCATCAAAGAATGGTGCAGGAACCCCTTAAACTGTGGACTTAGAATCGGGGAGAAACTCTGCTACAAAGTACTGCTGGTGGTGGTGTTCCAGCAACATCTATTGGCAAAGAAGCGTTTTTTTGGATCATATCTTGGAAATGATGGGGGTGTTCCCCAACCATTTTGAACCTTATCGGGAACCCTTGATACTGTCAAACTGTTCAGAGAGCGACCATTTAAGACTTGAGTTGAACCCGCAGAAAGCTTAAAATTTGTGTTCAGCTTTTTGGTGGACCCCAGTTAACCTCCTGACACCCGTGAGCCCTGCTTGCCCTCTGGACACACACACACACACACTATATATATACATATGTATATATATAGTGTTGTTCCAAAAAAAGAACACAAGATGATACTTTAGTTAGGCCAACAAAGTCATTTATTTGCAAGCCTTTGTAATCTTCAGATGACTTCAACAGGTTTAGGAAGAGTGACCTTTTTGGTTGTCCTTCTTTCTATGCCGGATGAAGTAATCTGCAGATGGCGAGAGCTTGCAAATAAATTACTTTGTTAGACTAAGTACGATATCATCTTGCTTCAGAGCAACACTTAACACAGTAAGAAAACGAATACAAAACATTTGACAATGAAATGAAATAGATACATTTGTTACGATTTGCAAGACATTTGTATACAGTTTGTAAGAAAACTGAGCTGTATATACATATATATTCGTAAGAACATTGTATACGTTTTGTAAGAAAACTTTTGACAATTAAATAAAATAGACAAATATAAGAAGCACCAAGAGGTTGCCCATTTTATTTATATTTGCAAACACACACATAAACCTATTGGCAACCTTTACCCAGGTATTTCCAATGTTTGAAGACTTTATTTTTTTGGGAGAGTTGCTTGTGTGATTTATAACTTTAATGTTTCCATTTCCAACCTTTGTGACCATTACATATTTTTTTTTAAATTAAAGTGATTGCTTCTTTTTTTGTGTGAGCCTGTGTTTGCCAATGCTGGATGTGATGTGTGTTTCTGTGTGGGTGTGTGTGCGTCTTTGTGTGCGCGTTTGTCTGAGTCTGAATGAATGTCTTTCCAATGTTAGGCAATGTGTGCATGCTGTGACGAGGATTCGGAATGCGGATGTTGGCATGAAGGGAGTGCCGTGGTGCGATTCCCAGAAGGAATCTTCATTCATCCATGGTGCAGATGCTAGATTCAGCTATTGACAGAGGGGATCAAGTTAATGTATGCAGGCGCGTGAGTGACATTGCGGGTTCCAGATGATCAGAGAGGGGGTAAGGTTTATAGTTGTAGGCAGGGTTGTATATGTCAGTAAGTTCCTTCTGGATGTAATCCACGTTCATAATCTAGATTCATGTGCTTTAATTTATGTTGTGGGCGGGTGTGTGTGTGTGCGCATTCCTAAGTGTGTTTCTATTACTTAGCCACTACTGTATATATATGTGTGGGCATGTGTAATCCACATCTGGAATCCACATTCAGAATCTACATTAATTTGTGTTTTGTGTAACTTCACCTCTACAAACCACATATGTTTTAGGTCTACGGAAATGCAAATGCAAAAAAGTACTTTTTAAACTTTCTTTGTCTATATGAAAACCTTCATTGAATTTCACATCATTTTTACGTGTTTTACAATCTGGTCAGATTTGGTATAATTTCATGGGGTGGGGGGCAAATGTTACATACATTCAGAATCTACATTTGGAATCCATATTTGAATACATAGCTGGAATACACATTTGGAATCTGTATTTGATACACGTATTTGTGTATCTGCCTCTACTAATGCACACAGCTGAAATATCGATACATTTTCTCAATCTCAAATTCAATATCTCGAGATTATTTAAATTTTTGTAGTGCGTCTGAATTCCACTTATGGACTAAGTGTATTCAAAAATCACAAAAATGTAAATGAACTATTTCGATTTCGAGGCATTTGTGCTCGAAGAACGTGTTTTGAATCTATGGATACTCCTGCGGTAGCGGCCATGTAGTTATGGTTAAGTTGCTAAACCAAGAGGACGAGCACTTTTTGGGTGGCTTATAACTTCACTGCCCCGGGACGAATCCTCACCAAACTGTGCAAAACAAAAAAAGTATATGGCCCACTCTGAATTATTTGGCAAAATTTGGTGAGGTTTGGTCAAGGAGCGGCAAAGTTATAGGGGGGGTCCCAAAATTACTTTTTTTCCCATAGACATAATGGGAAAAAAACTTTGCTCACGCCTACAGCCCAAACCGCTGGACGGATTTCCACCAAATTTGTGGCAGGAGCGGCAGCTTGGTCCCGAAAGCGTGCTTTTGTTAATTTGGTGTAGATCCGTCCAGTAGTTTTTTTTTTAAACAACCAAAACGTAAGGCAAAGAAATTAGTGATCTCTATGTCTGCTCCGCGGACTCACTTCCCTGTTCGGTCAACGGACTGGCCTTTGATTGGCTGTTCTGTCCACGGACTGGCCTCTGATTGGGCAGCAAATTCGCTGACTTTTGCGTGGTCCGCGGACATCGGGATGTGCTAGCTGATTGGCTGGTAGAAAAACGTGAAATGCGTGTTTTCCTGAAACACCCGCCATCTTGGATTCGCAGACTTTTTTGGGGTCCACGGACAGCGTAGTGAAAACATTGAAAAAAAGCGGCATTTCACTTGTCAAACTCAACAAACAATCTCTGGGGATGTTGGGGGATGAGGATTGGATTGGATATGGCCATAAGAAGACAAGAAATGGGTTTCTTCACCCCCCAAAAGTCCCCAAACACTCCAGATGTCCTGGGACAGTCCTGTGGTGTTTGCGGACACTTCAGATGTCCTACGATATCTGTACCTATTTCTGCATTACAGGGTTGGGGAAAAGCGGTTTTTGGATGGCTTATAACATTTGCGCCACTCAGTGAAACTGCATGTAATTTTGCAATTTTATTCGAGGACTAATCCTGAATGGTTTTGCAAAATTTTGTGGGGTTCTGTCAAGAAGGGGCGAAATTACAGGGGGGTTCCAAAATATTGTAAAGGCATATAAATGTGGTGTTATTTGACGAATCTGCACAGCATTTGGGAAAACAATTTTGGATCTAGATATAAATGATTTTCTAAAGTTTGATGGGATTTTCTCAGGAGGAGGCGAAATTAGAGCGGGGTCTCAACATTTTTAGATGGCTTATAACTGTGTTGCTATTTGACGAATGTGGACAAAGGTTTTGAGAAAGATTATAGACCCAACCTTCAATGTTTGTGTAAAGACTAAATGGATGTTGTCAAGTGGGGGCTAATTTATATGACTATTATATGTACATACTTTTTGAAACTTTAAAAAAAATAAAACATGGGCGGATTTCGAGCAAACTCGTGAGGAGCATTGGCAAGGACATTAAAGCATGGTTTTGCAAATGTGACCTTGTTTTATTTTTTGGCAAGTGTAATAATGTAGGTACAAAAAATAGTCATATACCTTATAGCCTGTGGCCGTGGGCAGTAGCCAGATTGTCTGGGTCATGGCATAAGGTCATGACGCGGACAATCTAGTTACTGGCCATGACCGCTAGGGATGAAAAATTGTGTTAAAGTGGCTATGTCTACCTGGGACCGGCTATGTGGTAAAGTTATTTGAAGGTAGGATAGGTTTGAAAGGGGAAAAAAGTGCTTGTGGTAATATGTTCACAGGGTTTTGCAGGCTGCCATGGCAAGGGAAGAGGGGCTGTGTACGGAGCCCCGCCTTCTCTTTCCATGTTGGCTGTCTTGGAAAAGGATTTTCTTTCCTCCTTACAGCGGGACACCGCAGGCGTCCTGCTATAGGAAGAACAATCTATGTTTTAGCACCCTGGGTTCCTGATTTGGGAACCAGGGGTGCTAATGGACTTTATCCCCCATTTCAGGGGCTGCAGTGGACGATAATGGTCCATAGCCCTTCTTATTTATTTATTTATTTCACACCAATGCCCACAGACATCAGGCTGTGTGGTTACAGTATTTGTTAAAGAAGATGAGGTGGAGGAAGACAGCTTACTACTTGCTGAGAAAGGAACAACCTTTCTGAGAGCATTGCGGTCATTGGATTTGGTGTAGCGGCGCATGGAGGTGGTCCCGTAGGAGTACTGTCTAGGTAGTCTGCGAATGAGTACAAAATTGCACTCAGTGCATTTCACTTTGGTAGCTTTAGCCTTTTATACTCCCAACAGTAGCAAAGAACTGGCACACCCATGATTCGATCTTGGTGCTAGAAGTAGGCACTTCGTCTACCTCATCGTCTTGGTCCTCTTCATTGTCTTTGAAAGTACTGCGCTTTTTTTATTGTGAAGGTCCTCCAGCTGGTGGTGGTGGTGGCTATTGGGGAGGAGGGATGGCAATAACTGATGCCATTTTTAAGATAAATAGCAGTTTTGATAAAATTCTTCCAAGTATGTACTGTGTACTAGATTGGTAATGGATAATGAGCATGAAAAGATGTAGGAGGTGTGCAAGGGAAATTTTGAACTTGAAAGTTCCTAGATCAGTAGAAAATGCAGTTCCGAACTGTCCGCGAAGGATGGATCTTATTGTGAAGTGTGGACGGGTTCTCGGACACGTCATAATGCTGCGCGCCAGCATATGGTCATGTGGCACTGTCCGGAAGGTCCGCAATGAAGTCAGATGTTTGTAGACATCTACAGATGCAAAACTAGTTGAAATAGTTGCAAAAAGTGTATAGAAGTGTTAAAAATGATTCTAGAAGGTTGGAAATGGCAGAGTTTTAAGGTGCACTTTGTAAATTGGACACAAATATTGTTATATTTGGTAAGTATGATATTAGTAAGTTGTAGGAAAATAGCATGCATTGGTAAAAACCCATGAAATTCACTGAAAAAACGTTGTTAAAGGGACGTTATGGTTAAATTGGACTCATAAAAACCTATGAAATTCAATGAAAAAACTTTGTTAAAGGGACGTTATGGTTTAAAGGGACGTTATGGTTAAGTTGGACTAATAAAAACCTATGAAATTCAATGAAAAAACTTTGTTAAAGGGACGTTATGGTTAAGTTGCACTAATAAAAACCTATGAAATTCAATGAAAAACTTTATTAAAGGGACGGGACGTTATGTTTAAGTTGCACTAATAAAAACCTATGAAATTCAATGAAAAAACTTGGTTAAGGGGACGTTATGGTTAAGTTGCACTAATAAAAACCTATGAAATTCACTGAAAAACTTTGTTAAAGGGACGTTATGGTTAAGTTGGACTAATAAAAACCTATGAAATTCAATGAAAAAACGTTGTTAAAGGGACGTTATGGTTAAGTTGCACTTATAAAAACCTATGAAATTCAGCAAAAAAACGTTGTTAAAATGACGTTATGGTTACAACTAAAATCGAAAAACCCTTGAAATTCGCCAGTTATGGTAAGCTAAGCAACCATAACTCACGCCACCACTGTGCACTGCTAAGACTAACACCCAGGACATCAAAGATGACATCACAAATATCATTAGGGGGGCATTAAATGGGCCTAGAAGACGGGGAGACGCTCAGTACTGCTCTGTCAAAAAACCTTGGTCCACTGCTCCTACACAAGCCATCAGTGAGGGGGCTGCCCACTGCGGCCTGTGCAAGTGGCAGTACTGTGTCAAAATATCCAAACTCGACTTCTCGCGAAAAAGGGGTTTCTCCAATAACAGAAGGACAGTCGGAAATCTGTGCATGGTGTCCTTCAATCTTCAGGTTTATCATCTACTGTGGAGGAATTCTGGAGCAAACCTCCCCTGGCAGAATCACACGGGGTCCTCGAAGGACAAGTCTGGGGGAAATTTTTGACAGATGTCAACAAGGAATTAACTGCCCTCTACGATCACCAAGAACTTGTCTCGAGTATGTTTAGGTCCAACACAGCTATTTTGAACATGATGAACGCAAAGTTGACTTTTGTCGAGGGATAAATAAGGGGGCTTTTTTGCAGGCAGACTGTGGGCCTAGATCCAAACTCCCTGTTGCCACACAGCCAGTGGTGCCTGATATGAGGCAGAGTGAGACTGTGTCGAGGCGCCCAGTTGGTGTGGAAGGATGTATCATTGAAACTATTACAGAAAGTATATCGCCTCCGAACTCACCTTCTCCTTTAGTGAACTGTATTACAAGTCTAATCACGCTCCCAGCTCTCTCAGATTTCCCCCCCTGATCCGATGAGAGTCAGAGAGGACAGTGTTATGAATGAAGGTTCTTCTTCAGTTCATTTACAAGATCCCCCTCTCCTCTTTTTATAAATTATATGAATATGAAAAAAAAGGAAAAACTAGAGGGTGAAAAAGTCAAAAAACAGCCAGCACCAAAATATAGATCTGGTAATGCTTCCAAAAAACATGCGAGAAAATTGTCAGCCATTAATACCATTATTGATCTTAATTCCCAACCTAATGACCATCAAGTCCCTGATGAGGACAATCTCTATCTATCACAGACACAGGAGCAGGGTTCTAAAAAACAAAAGCAATGTGTGCAGGCTATTGCAGTCCTTTCAGTATCTGCAGCGGTTGACCAGTCTACAAGTCCCATTGCATGGCGCAAAGAGATGAGTACTGACCCACCTAACTATGATCATTCTAACAGGAATTTACAGTCTAATATGACCTCAGAGATTCCTCTGGGTCAAACCTCTTCTTTGCCTTGTTAGTCTATTGAAGATGTGGTTAGAGGTCAAAATTCCAAAATCACTTTTTTGGGCACTGAATACTACATTGTCTGGTCCTACCATTTATTCTACCTCCAAAGCATCGGACATGTTGATTTCAACACTGGCTTCTACTGCTCAATCTGTTCCAGTGGTCCTGTAGCCTCCTACGGCTGCGGTCTCTGTTGCTATGAACGGAGTTACCTCTGAGTCATCTGTCATCTATCCCTGGTTCAGGTGGTTTATATTTGCCGATACCCTCCTCACGGACAAATCAGATGGGTACCATTACTGAACAGCCAGTATTGATTGATTTTACTACCACTTGTTCTTCTAAGATCATAGGGTGGGAGGTTGATACACTGAAGCATGGCTCCATACGGCTGAATAGGGTCAAGTTGTTCAACATATTTACTCTGATCCCCCCTTTAAGACCATTACATTCTGCGGACATTTAATTTACTTTCATTCCTTTGGCCAATAACAATCACATTGTCTCTTATTTTTATTCAGATATTGTAGCAAATATGGTCTGGGGACAGAGGTCTATCTTACACTGTTTGGGATATGGTCTGACTGAACTCAATACTACGGACACAGTAAAGTTGTTTTTGGGTCCCAGTGAGGATGTATTAGAATCGTCTGTAACCTTGGTCAGTAAGGCCATGTGCTCATTATCCACCACACAACTTGAGGTACCCTTCACCTCTAGGCTTAAAGAGATTCTAGATTGCTCCTGGGTGGAGTCTGCTATCAAAACCTGTGCCTCTCTAACTCGAGGACTTAATCAACCCTAATCTTCATGGTGTTAAGGTTCTATCCTGGAATGCATGTGGCTGGACAAACCTTTGGCATATGTGGAATGGTTCATTGTATTTACGAAATTGCAACATTCTATTTATTGAGGAAACTATGCACATGGAGAGTATTAACCTAAAGAGTTAGTGGTGCGAACCTGTGGTGGTTTAGTCATTGCGACTGATATTAATTTAAAGATCACCTCTACCTTGTGGTTTGCATGTGAGGGCATGTTGGAGGTACATGCCAGTCTGCTGGATGTAGTGGGGACATTTCTATTAGTCAACATATATTGGAACCCGGTCAAACATCCCATCAATGCTTTTCAATCTACTTTGCTACAGATCTTTGAATCATGGTTGCGGGAGGGCCATCGGCATGAAATGATTGTAGGGGAGGACTTTAATGCCAATTATGCTGATGATCAGGGTTATAACCACCTTTCTTGCATTCCGAGGCTTCCTAATAACCTTACGTGGGGTCTTGCTTGGGAGTCCTTTTTGTCTGATTGGGACTTGCAACATATAGATACCTCTCCATCCTCTACTGGCCATATTTATACTTTGCATCGGCGCCCCTCTGCTTCTTGGATTGACTATTTCTTAGTACCTTCCATTCTGAAACCCATGTGTAGTAACTTGACTTTTCATGGTATTTCATGGTATGCAAGGTATGCATGATCATGGGATCATTTGATGATTAACTTCATTCTGAAATTACCAACTATTATTCATGAAGTTTGCCCTATGTTGTTTCCGATGAGACCGGACAGGAGAGGCTTAGATTGTCGCTTGGACGGAAGCTTGTATAACAAAGCTAATTAAGCTTCTATTTCAGGGCGACATGGTAGAGGTGAAAGAGTTGCTGGCTATGGATGGGTATTTTTTTCGAGTAGGTTTTAAATCCATTGACACACATATTATTGAATGTATCAAAAGGGTATCCTTTGAGGTTGAGGCCTCTACCAAAAACATTTATCCCACTACTTTGATCCTAGAATCAAGGTCTCGAAGGGGCAATAGCAGAAAGACATTAGGCTACTTAACGGTAAGGATCTTTCTTACCGTTAAAGTATCTAAATCAAATTAAGCGCGCTTGTCAGTGGCACCGAAACTTTGTGACATCCCTAAAGCATGATCTGTATTTGAGAGACAATCAGACCATGCTGAGGATTCTTCTCAAATCAAATTCTAGACAATTCTGGGCCCGTATTAACAACAAAGCGGATGCTAGCAGTTCCTCTATGGGTGATGCCATCCAGGAAGTTACCTGGGTATCCTTATTTTCCAAGAAAGGTGCTACTCCTGTAAAGTTCATGAACTCCTTCGCCCCTTTTGGGGGCCGTATCATCTATGGTCTTTGTCTTGGGAAATGAAGGATATAGTTTGGGCTAAAAACAAACTTAAACTGTCTAGGACCCCTGGCGGTCTTCCTCCCTTTTTTACTAAAAAAAGACCCTTCTGCCTGTGCCCACTTTTTAAACCCAATTTTTGAGCATATCTGTGCAACACATAGTTCTATCCTCCTGTCATATCATTATTCCTATTTATAGAAAGGGAGACCCAAATGACCTGGGCAATTATAGGCATATTGCATTGACGGACTAGGTAAGCAAGGTTTTTGCTACCTTGCTGCTGAGAGCCCTAAACACCTTCTTGAGTCAATGTGACATTCCATCTTCCTTTCAGGTGGGTTTTCAGAAAAACGTGGGAACGTCCCTCAAAGCCTCTATCCTCAACCAATTGTTGTATAATATAAAACACAATCAGGGCGGCAATAATTGTATGGCTTCGCTGGATATGTTGTCAGTGTTTGACTGTGTTGTATGAGAGCATTTATGGGACAAACTACTCAAGTACAACACTTAGACCATGTCCCACTAACAAGGCCAGGCAGGGTCAGGCAATTGAACTCAACCATGCCCACCTGTAGCCTATCAAGTCTTCAGGAGAGTATAAAAGGAACACTAGCAATCAGCAAAGAGACTGAGTTGAGAGGAGAGCTGAGGAGTCGTGGCTACCCAGGACCACCTGGAAGAAACAGGGACTCAGAGACACTGAGGGTCTCTGTGAGTAAGCATCCGGGAAAAGTGTGGCTAATCACCCATGTTTCCAGAAAAGAAGAGAAGTCCAAAGAAGGGACCTGGGAGGTGCGCTGATCCCTTCCTACAAGCGAGCAAGATACAACATTGCTGCCCGAACGCGGAAGTTTGGAGACACGTTGGGTGAAATTGACAAATGGAATTACAAGGATGCCTAGTGGCAGAGTGGTCGCGTGTATGATTACACGTTCTCGAATGACACTGTGTAAAGAAAGGAGGTGCAATGAGGGGAGCTGAGCGCGGACACAAAAAGTGAGCGAAATAGTGATCCTAAAAAGGGGGAGCTGTGCGAGAAATGAAGTGGGAGCAAAATCCCCAATACTGATAGGAAAGTGTTCACAACAAACAAAGTGTGCTGGAAAAGCATGAGGTTGGCCACCAGGCGTGAGATTGATTCAGGCTGGCCATAGAGACCCCAGAATAAGCATGGAGTGTTGGAAAAGCATAGGGGTGGCCACCAGATGGGAGATTGATCCAGGCTGGCCGCGGAGACCCCAGAATAAGCATCGGGGTGACCACCAGGCGGCAGTTTCATCCAGCCTGGCCGCAGAGACCCCAGAATAAGCTGGGAGTGTTGGAAAAGCATTGGGGTGGCCACCAGTAAAAGGAAAAGAGAACTCTATTAAGGATAAGGAACTTGGTTGCGCAACCTGAAATTGGTGGACCGTGCAGTCTGATAATTGCACCACAACCAGGGGAGCAGTGAGAAACCAAAAGGTGTCGCGCCCACTAGTCCCAGGGGATCTGTCATCCAGGTGGCCAGGGCACAGCCATCACTTTTCGATCCAGTTCCTGGGGGTGGACCAGTGCGGGAGGATCACATGGGTGAGGGGACTTTGGGGAGTGGGATACCAGATGGTGAGATGCGGTATTCCCTCCACTGTAACACCTTTACCCCATCCTACCAGGTAGGATATTTAGGAACTTTGCCCCCTCCCCCTTTTATGACATGAACACTTTCTCATGGACAGCCCGCTATGAGAGAAAACAGGCTAACACCCGAGCAGTATTCCTGACGTGTCCCAATACAATGGTCAGGCGAGGTCAGACAATTACTGACCATCACACACACTTGACTTCCGTTTAGCTTCCTCACATGGATACAAGGCAGAGCGCAAGAGCACACTCTGAGCGAGGCAAACCACACGAGCAAACAGCATTTTTGAGTCAGCAGCTGAACGAGAGAGGAAAGACGGGAAACAGAAGGGGATCGCAAGGAGGGAAGTTCCCTTGACCTTTTTTCGACAATGAACCATTACTTTCCAGAGACCTCGAGACTAGAAAGCGAAACACCAGGAAACCAGGCTGAAGAATCCTGCATTATGTGTCGGAGAAACTTGGGGACTTTCTGCGTCAATAATCAAGGCGGGGAGAATTACCAGCTGCCATGGTACCGTCCTTGGCTCCAAGAACAAAGCAGCGTCAGTGAATTCAACACAGTCGGTGAGTTGTGGAGACCGATACAAGTCTGGTCTGTGTTGAAACCAAGGTTGGAATCAGCAACATTGTATGGCGAGTGCTGGAACGTACATTGTTAAAATGCATGTGATAAGAGACACAAGTTGAACTGCTGATGAGTGATTGAACTTTAAAAGCAAGATACAATACCTTTGACAGAGTGGTCCGGCGCCGCATGGGTGCTCAATCGAAGGTCTCTGTAAGGTATCCAGCTGAGAAGTGGCAAAAGTTGAACTGAGAAAAAGGTTATATCAAGAAGAGAACAAGTAATTGTGAATCGAAGTAGTCCTGCGACGGGTCAAACAAACTCCTGCGCACAGTGCAAAGTCTTCGATTTTGATGAAGTAGAGAAATTTTGTCCGAGCCCAGCGGTGGGAGACAAATTGAAGATTCTGTGTCAAAGTGGGTCTGAGCCCAGCAGAGGGGGACCAGGGGTGAATAGTAAATCACCTGAGAAGTCGCATATGTGAAATCCTAAGAAGAAAGGAACTTTAATGTTTGTCGTGTTGCATCAGGCACTCTAAAATAAGAGACTTTGAATGGCAAAGAGACTTTGGCACAGAAGGCCCTGGTGTTGAAGTTTTGAACTGCATCCTCGTGCTAGAGAAGCCAGAGAGTGTGCTAAGCTTGAGTGTGCAGCCTTGTCCCATGCTGAAAACGTGGGGACGGGAAACCAATGGCTTGAATATCCTGACATATTTCCTGAACACTTTTATGCAAAAGCATAACATGGTTTCCCACACTAACTCTTCTTATGGATGTAATAGCCATTAAGAAGGCAGTCTTATATGTGAGGTGTTTAAGACTTGACTTATGCATAGGCTCAAAAGGAGGACCCTTGAGCTTTGCAAGTACTACATTGAGATCCCAGCCTGGTGGTGGATTTGAAATAGGAGGGTGGAGTCTCTTTACTCCCTCTATAAATGCCTTAATGACACAAACCTTCCACCAAGATACTTTCTTATGAGAGGTGGTGTAAGCTGATAAAGCCGCCAGGTGAACCTTTATAGAGTTAAATACTACCCCTGAGTCCAGTAAGTGGAGCATATACTGAAGAATGTGGGTTGGAGTACATTCTATGGAGTTTATTTGTTTAGACTCGCACCAAATAACAAATTGCTTCCACTTGTCCAAATAACAGTGAGTGGTGTTTGGTTTACGTGCCTCCTTGAGGATATCCATAACCCTTTGTGGTAGATTAAGATGTCCAAACTCTATGACCTCAGGAGCCACGCTGCCAAGTTCATTGAGTGAGGTTGAGGGTGTAATGTTATTCCCCCGTGCTGGGTCCGCAAATTGGTTTGGCACGGGAATTTGATTGGATCGCACATCGCCAGTTGGCGCAGATGTGGATACCATGGTTGTCTTGCCCACATAGGAGCAACTAGGATGAGCGTCATTTGTTCTATGTGAATCTTGTTCATCACCCTGTTCATTAGAGGAGTTGGGGAAAAGCGTAAGCAAATTGCCCCGACCAATTCATCCATTGGGCCTTCCCCTGGGAGTCTGGTTGGGCAAACCTGGATGCGAAGTCTGGGCATTGTTTGTTTTCTCTTGTAGCTAACAAGTCTAGCGTGGGGTAACCCCACTGTGAGAAGATGTGATCTACGATGATTGTGTCGAGTCGCTATTCGTGTTCTTCTGGAATGGGATCTATGCTTAGCGAGTCTGCTAGTGTGTTGAGTTCCCCTGGAACATGTTGTGAAGTTAGGAACATCCCCGTCTGAGTGCCCATTTCCATATTTTCTGTGCTAGTCTGGACACATTTGGAGAATGTGTGCCCCCCTGATTGTTGATGTAGAACATTGCAGTGGTGCTGACGGTTAGGATCTGTATTGACTTATTTGTCAGCTGTCCTTCGAATACTTGAAGCGCTTTGAATACCACTATAAGTTCCAGCAGTTTAATATGGTTCTGTGCCGTGATGTGAGTCCACAGACCATGTGCTGTGAGATGAAGGTGATGTGCCCCCACCCAGAGAGTGATGCGTCTGTTGTAACTATTGCTTGCACTGCCAGATCGTGGAAGAGTTTCCCCTTCAACAGATTCTCCTTTGTCCACCAGCGAAGGGCTTGTACCATTGTTGGTGAAACGACCACTAGATCATATCCCTGACCGCTTGCCTGAGACCACTGTTTTGCCAACCACTCCTGCATCGAGTGCATGCGCAAACGTGCGTGTGGGACCAGGTAAATGCAAGATGTCATCATGCCTAGCAAACGCATAGCTTTGCGTACGCTTATCTGGTGACCGGCTTGATACTGAGGTATTTGCAGTAGCATGTTTTGGATTCGTTCCTTTGATGGAAAGACCAGCCCTTCTTCAGTGTTTATGACTGCTCCTAGTAACTGTTTGGTCTTGTTTGGTACAAGGATTGATTTGTTGTAATTTATTGAGAAACCCAATTGGAAAAGAAGGTTTATTGTTCTTTGTGTATTGTGTCTGCAAATTTGGGGTGACACTCCTGTGATCAGCCAGTCATCCAGGTAGGAGTACACTGGGATTGCCTCCCTGCGCAGGTGCGCCGCCACCACCGCCAGTACCTTGGTGAATACCCTTGGAGCCGATGCTATTCCGAAAAGTAGCACCTTGAATTGGTTGTTTTGGTTTGCTATCTTGACGCGCAAGAATTTTCTGTGCGCTGGGACCATTAAAATATGAAAATAAGCATCTTTCATATCCAAGGTTTCCATGTAGTCCCACCGCTTTAGCAGTGAGATTACGTCTTGTAGCGTTGTCATGCAGAATTTCTGTGGCTTTACATAGGTGTTTGCAGGGCACAGGTCTAATACTGGGCGCATTGTTAAATATTTCTTTGGCACAAGGAAGTAAGTTGAATAGATACCGTTGTTTACCTGGTTTGCTGGGACGATTTCGATGGCGTCCTTGAGCAGTACCTTTACAACCTCTTCTAGAAGGATGTGTTGCTCCTCCTTTGTGGTTGTTCTACAAGGATGCGTTGCTCCTCCTTTGTGGTTGGTTTTTGGCTCGGGAGATGGTTTAAGGGTCGCTGCAGTAATTTCACAAAATAACCGCCCCCTACGGTTGATAACACCCACTTGTCCGATGTGATCCCCTCCCATGCCTGGGAGAAGTGTGTTACGCGCCCTCCTACTGGAGAGGCATGGGAGAGCACCTGAAGCGGGTGGTCATTGTTTCAGAGGTGTTGCTCCACCTCTGAAAGTGGAGGACCACCCCCCGCCCGCGAGATCTACGCTGACCCCTTTGGAAGCCTTGAGATGCTTGCCCTTGATTGGCATCCCAAGATGAGCTTTGATTTTGGCTATATCCGGTACCTCTTTACAAGTTTTGTCCTCAAAAGCGATGAAAACAATTTCCGCCTCTTTGGCCTGGTGGTTTATTAGTTAGCTTGCCTAATGATTTAAGATTGTCATACCCTTTTTTGGCAGATTTTCATGCGTCTTCAACCGCTTTACCAAATAGGACATTTGTTTCGATGGGCATGTTGAGGAGTGTTGCCTGTGTTTCCAGTTTAAATCCAGATTGGCAAAGCCATGCATGGCGTTTTAAGAGTGTGCCCTCAGCGATTATTCAGCCTGGATTGTCTGCTGCTTTCAAGTTATTTTTTAGGAGGCAGTATGACACCGCCTATCCCTCCGCTACTGCTAGGGACAGTTGTGACTTTAGAGGTTCAGGAGCCGAGGCTATTAGGGTTGCAATCTCCTCCCACTTGTGGCAGCTGTAACTTGCCAATAAAGTGGTATTGTTGGCGATCCGACTCTGAAAGGCCACTGAGGTGGTGGCCACTTTTCTCCCGAGATTGTAAAGCTATTTGCTCTCCTTATTGGGGCGTGCTTCCGATGAGGCTAGAGGTGTTCCTGCCCTCTTGCGTGTTGCAGTCACTACTAGTGAATCGGGATTTAACTGGCCCCTGATGTACAGTGGTTCTGTAGCCGAAGGGCAGGAACATGTTTTTAACACATGTTTTCTCTGCCCGTGTTTGGCTAAGAGACTCTGGAAAGGTTGACTTATTCTTTGAACAGACTGAAGAATCAGTATAAATTGGGTAACAGCCTTCCTGTCCCCTAAAATGTCCTCTACAAAATCCTTATCTATTTGCGTCTCCTGGGTCTGAATCTGGTGGAAATGCTTGGCTGCCTTTATGGGCATATCAGTATACTGAAGTTGGTTGTGCACCGGTGAATATGCCGCCTGTGGGTCTAGGTTGACGGGAGAAGGTAAGTTATACACATCCTCTTCATCTTCATCGTAGTATTGGTCTACCTCCTCTAGTGTTTCAATTTCCTCAGAGTCTGTATTTGGATAATAGAGATCAATTTGGACTCTGTCTTGCTGAGAGGTAACTAGAAGGGTGTCTGCACGTGGCCTCTTTGCTGAGGGGTGCGGAGAACCTAGCGCCACTAGTTGGTGGTGTGTTTTCTAAGCTTTGCATGGCCTACAGGTTTTTCTCAAAGAAATTGCCATGAATGTGATTTGTCTCATTACCCTATCAATGTCCTCAGAGGCCCATAGCGATGAGCTTTGAATAGTTACAGGAGTTTGTGGTGTGATTGGGATAGCCTGGGCCTTATTCTTTAAGGCAGCTGCTAAGGTGTCCTCCCCTTGTGAAACAGTGTCCTTTTCCTTGTGTGGTGTACTTTTACTTTCTCTATGAGAGTGCTGACTCTTTGAAGAGTGTTTTGTGGAAGTCTTCCCCTTAAGGAGATTCTCTAGGACATGCTTCTGCACCAGATGGGCTATTTTTGAAGTCTTGGTGCTTTTTGCCAATTTCAAAGTATGCGAGTGTCGAATTTTGGCGGATGGGAGGTCTGATGCCACGTCTTCCGATGCTCGGCTGATAATTTGGACACGGCGCCCGTGTCGTCTCACGACTTTGGTGGCCTGTCGTGTGGCGATCGGGATCTCAAGTACCCAGAGTACAGGGAACTAGTGGACCTACCCCTTGATGCCATGTGCGGGTGTGTCGTCGAATCTCGGCCCTTGGGTATGCGTTTAGTGTGGGCTGGTTTATGTGTGCTACTGCCGCCAGGTGTCGACCCCATAACAGTGCCGCCAGCCTGTCTGGTGGGGTTGGGGGACTAGCACATGAGAATCGGTAAGTTCCCTGTCGCCTTTGTCGTCCGAAAAGACGCCAATGCTGCCGTCGCTGGATGCACACGCCACGTCCATTGCGGCTTCGGCCTGTATGGTGTGGTGGGCCCAATGTTTGGACTTTCGGTCCTTTCGTGTTTTAGTTTTGAAGAGCTGACAAGCTCCACAATGGCCATCATTTTGGTCCCGTGCAAGACAGAGGTTGCACACCCTGTGCTTGTCTATCCAGGTGAACTTCTTGTTGCAACTGAGGCAGAATTTAAATGGTGTGTTTTCCATATTCAGATGGAAGGGCAGCTAGGCAAAAATAGAGAGGGTAAAGGGGAATATGCATTCTCTTAGAGCCCTAAGAAATGTCCACCCCCCCCCCCTCCCTACTGTCTGGGCCGCGGCCTGGTGCGTCCTTCCAAGGCTGAGGGGATGTCATTGAGTCAAGGTCCAACGACGTTCGTCCTTATCACCGCAGTCGAAGGTCAGTGATTTAAAGGATAGAAAGAGTAACTAACTCTAATTAAGTTTTAATCAATGGCGTTAGCAGAATAGGAACTCTGTGATTTAGCGTCCGTCGATGATGGCAGAAAAAAACAATCTGAGGGACCTCGACACGTGAAGGACCATGGGTACAGTGTACGTCACGCTAGGGATAGTATTACTGGCATGCCCTATCGACGTCCCTTTTTGAGTTTCGAAAACAACAACTGTAATACTCTGCAGCTTCCACTAGATGTCGGCCTATGCATAGCATGTGATCTAAGCAGATTCCACAAGCCTCAGAAATATATATATATATTTATTTATATATATATATATATATATATATATATATATATATATATATATATATATATATAGAGAGAGAGAGAGAGAGAGAGAGAGAGAGATATGACAAACATTACTTAGCCAGTAATCGTCTTTCTGCAGCTTGTGTCTGCTTAGAATCACATGCTTTGCATAGGCTGCCATCTAGTACTTTACTTGTTGTATTACATGCTTTTGTGTTTTTAATTTAAACAGACGGCTATGACAAGGGCGTTCCTGTCACACTATCCCTAATCCTTCACACAATGACGTCCTCAGATTGTTTGTTTTTCTGACATGATGCATGTATGTACCACATGAGCGTAGCTCCTCAGAAAGACAATTACTGGGTAAACAATGTGTGTCTTTTGAGGCTTGAGAATCTGCTTATATTCACATTGTAAGGAAGGCATGGTATTAAGTAGTAGACACAGACACAATAGATACACGTTTCGAAAACCTTTATTTGGTATTTTGGTTGGGTTGGTAGAATTCGTAACTGGCCCTTACTCTAAAATGGGAGTAGTCTTAACCATTAACCAAATAACAAAATAGGTTCAAGTCAGTCTGTCAAAATAAAAAGACCTATACTAAAAACAACTAGCCTTGCCCTCTTTCTCCAAAACACAAAAGGAAAATAGTGTCTCAAAAGAAATGTCAGAATGGCTTAAGTAATAACAACCTTCCTCACGTTCAGCACCACAGGGTCTTCAGAGTTTCCTAAAAAGGATAGGTGGATGGCACAGTTCTATCAGTCTTGCACACTTTGGCTTCCTGGTACAATTCAACAGTTGAAGCTTGGGCTTCAAGCTTTTGGTAGTTCAATCACTTCCTTAGGCTTCCTCTGCCTTGTCATAAATACACTGTTCTACTTTTGACCTTTACTTTCCCACAATTCAACACAGGCTTCCCTCTGCGGGCTTGAGCCTGTCTATTCACCTTTTCACCTTATCACATAGCTCTGCAAAGCTTTCGCTCTGCCAGGCTGGAGCCTGTCTTTCTTTTCGTGGGGGTTCCTTCCCCGCGTTTTGTCTTAGGTGTCTTTTCACTGTCGAAGACTTTTGAAACTGCAAGGATTTTACGTAGACCTCTGCATGACCACTGCAACCTCTCTTTCAACAATTGTACAATTCACAATCATCCTCATCTTGTAACACCAATGCCTCTTGGTACTTGTAGTTCTTATGTTCGGCAAGGACAAATGTCTACTCTGATTAACCTATTGCGGAATGTGGCATCTTTATACATATACATATAAATAATAATAACCATATTTGGCACATCACAGTCATTTCTTTCTTGGGTGGCTCATAGCAATACTACTTGAAAACCATGGCGCCCTTCTAATCACAGTCCATGTTCGGATGCATGCATTTTGCAGGTAACCTCTAAACTGTACCCTCTAGGCAATGGTTTATTATGGTATGTTTACCTTCTTTGTTGTTTCCTACCTGTCTCCTTTATCTGTGCTTGAGAATATGTACATTCTGTGGAGGGCACATTTGTCTTTAACCTGGCCCCAAAAACACTTAAGTTGACCATGTGCGGCAAATGGAGTATCTGTGAGGTGTCAGCAGGCATACTAAAAATTGTGAGATCTGAGTATGCACCCTGGCATAGCTTGGCCTGGCATAGCGTGCCATAGTCAAATATTACAAAGTATATCCTAATAAGGCAAGGCACAACAAAAGGCCTGGATAGGCACGAACATCAATGGCCAAACATAACAAGGCATTGAAAATGCATAACCTGCCCCCAGCATACCTTGCCTTTGCATACAGCCACTATTTAATGCCTCTCATTCTGCTAGTGTCAGCCTCTCGTCCCCCACTGAAATGGGTCCATTGTACACAATGTGCAGCAAGGATCAGGGCGTGGGAGGTAAATAGCTAAGGGATGCCCGAGGGTTCTCCTGATTTCCCTTAGTGCAGAGAAAGGGTGTTAGGGCAGAAATGAACTTTTGAGTTCAGAGAAGGTGTGCGCCAGGACAAGTAAAATACAGGCACAGGCCCCCATTTCTACTTTCGTAATATGCTGAGGGGCATATTGAGAGAAATCACAGACCTCACCCTGTCTTGCATAGTAACCAATGCATACAAAATATTTAAAAAGATTACAAAGAAAAAAACCTGTTGCATGGATGTTATGATCACAATGCAAAAAAATGTAAAATATATGTTTGTCAGTTATAGTTAGTAACACATGCAAACCATACTCCAGATCCTTTGTCCTGCATGACATCACCTATAACCTCACAAAGTAGATCACTCATTGCATTATCAGTGACCACACTGTACACGTACCCCCATAGCTAATGCTCACAGAGCATGTCCTGCAGCCATTCTCCATGCACAGCTAGTGACCTATGCCCTTCATCAATGCACACTAGTCATCCCCATTGTATTCGCATGGCCCGTGACTTAGCTATGACTTTTTGCTGGTGCTCCTTGTCATGGCGTCTAGCTAAGCTGCCTGTACACGGCTCCTACACATACTGCCATTCTGTCCCCAGTCTCCATTCTTTCCATTTGCATTTGGTAGCCAGTGTCCCCCAGTCTTTTGTGGGGCCGCCAATGGGATCTGGAAGAAAAGAAAGGGTCTGGCTCCACTATTGCCTTTATCAGATGGATTCTAGGCCAGCTCAAATGGCCTTCTATTGTTCTTAACACACATTTGACAAAGGTCAGCGTGTCTCCAAATCTGTGTCTTTCTGAGTCTCTTCAGAACAGAGCTGTGGGTGCCTTATAGCATTGAACTATTAGTGAAGCAGTGCTTGAAGAAAGAGGCAGGTAAGGTGGCTGGGGCAGGTGGAGGTGAGTGGGTTTGAAATGGCCTTCTTCTGTTTCTCTTGCCCCTCAGGTACATGCATGTGGCTGTTATCTCTCTGCTCACGGTGAAGTTAAAGATTTGGGCTGGGTTTTCCCTGACTTCTCATGAAGCATCCCTCTGTCTCCCTCACTTTTCATCCAGTAACTCTCCCTCTTATCTTCCTGTTTGCTCACTCACTTCTTAACATACTTTCTCCCTCCTCCATCCCTTCAGTGCCCTGAGGTAGCTCCAGGATGTATTGGTGATCTATTTTGCACCATCCACGCAACATAATCGCTCTCCCTGTGCTTCCTCTCGCTTCCACTCTTTCTCTCTTCTTGCTCCACTTGCATGGAATTTTCTTCCCCCGGACCTCCGAGAAACAGTCCACACGGATTTGTTCAAAACCAAACTAAATGCCTACCTACCTCCT
The DNA here is from genome assembly GCF_040938575.1 of Ambystoma mexicanum. Taxonomy (NCBI): domain Eukaryota; kingdom Metazoa; phylum Chordata; class Amphibia; order Caudata; family Ambystomatidae; genus Ambystoma; species Ambystoma mexicanum. The sequence continues at coordinate 386,974,737 of NC_090925.1, forward strand.
TGCCTCCGACTCACCCTCTTAACCTACCTCTCATCTGGCTGCTGGCTAACATGTTTCCCTCGTCTCTAACCTGCCTGTGTCCATCGCTTCCTCTGCCCCCACTCTAGTACTTCACCCATCATGGTCCGATCCCGAGCTCAGCTGGCTGTACCCCCTACCACCAGCTCTTAAAAATGCCCAATGTTCATTGTCCTTAATCCATGCATGTCCACTTATGTATTGTCCCCGGTGACTGTTCCATTTACTCCCCTACACAACCTGGTCAGAATGTTCCTCAAACTCACCCCATTGTAAGAAGCTCGCCGCTTCCCATAAAATCTGATTTCTTATTTATTGTACTTCTTTTGTGATTAAACGAGCATTGTTCCTCCTCCATATAAATAAATAGATAATCGTTTCAATACAGCGAAGTGCTGCCTCTTTTTCCTCCACTTCTAGATTCTTCTTTCCTTCCCCTGTTCAGCTGTAGTGCATTGAAACAGGCTCTGGGTAGTGATAAGCTCCGTGTAAGCATCCAAAGGGCCAGAGCATGCGCCTGGTGCTGCCCGCTTCTTCTCCCCTTCTTTCTTTGCCCTTTGCCACTCACCGCCCCACTCTTACCACGCCCCTCTCCTCTTGTCCCCACAGCCCAATGATGACAATCCCTTCTGACAGGATTTGAGCAAAAACACGCCACACGCGCGTGCAAGCATTTTGGCACTCACTTGGACCCCCATTCTCAGTGCCTCTCTGGACTAGGGGGTGACTTCTTCTTCATTCCGATGTATGCCATGCCCCAGGGGGCCTGTCAGCCCCCTCGGGTTTCATGTACAGGAGATGTGTCCTTGCTTTCTGATTTTGGCCCTTGCATGTACATTCAAGGTCGGAATTTGGGAAGCTGTGGTACAGGCACATGATTCCCAGATCAGTCCACCACAGTCTTCAAGAGGACGTGAAGGGTACAGTGCCTAACACTAAATGTAGACCTTGCACATTGAGGCACACCCAGACTCGAGAGTATCCTCAGGGGCAACATGTGTGCCCATTCCAGTCTCCGGGCCCAGTGTAGGCTCGTTGGTGCAGTGGCTCTCGTGTCGTCTACTGCAGGTGTCAGCACCGCCCTTTGGTTTTCGGCATTAGTACATTATGTTAATGGATCTCTATGCACATTTTAATTCTATTTATAACACTTACATAGCAAAAGGAATTAATAAACTGTTATATAGGAACTAATTATATTTTATAGAGTGCATATAAAGCGCATAAGGATTACATGTAAGTTGTTTGGCACGATAAAAGCATAGCCGGTCTTCCTTGCCAGGGCAAAGTTTGTGTTGGGCTACACACTGCTTCTGCCTTATTTGCTGAATACAGGACTGCACTTGTTTGCAATTCCTGGCTGGTCACAACAGCCACTACACCAAGAAAGGCGTGCGTTTGGGGCACGTGACTGGTGGAGATGGTGGGGCGGGAGCGGAAGTGATGCGGGTTTGAAATGTGCCTGCGGTGATTCTCTTGCCCTCTTAGGTACAACGGGCATGTATTGGCTGTCAAATGCCCTTCCCCGCATATTTCTTGCAGTCTAATCCACTCCGGTTTTTTTCCAGTTTTAAAAAAAAAACATTTTATTTAGGTTTTCATACTAACCACATAACACAAAACAATATCTGGTATCTGGGTACATACACATAGCAACATAGCAGGCAATGTCAATACGTCCATAACTGTCATGTCGAAATACAACGACCATGACTTTGAGCCGTTAGCCATCTCCCCATCCTTATACAGACACAAAGAGCCAAGTCGTCTTTCCCACCTCCTCCCTCTTAGTTTCATGATCAATCAGGGCCTTCCTTCTAGCCAGTCCCTCACGGCGGTGGTAAATCCGGGTTAATCTCCAGCTTATCCCAGACCTCATGCCACACTGTACATTGTGACTCAGTCCCATCACTTGGGCACTTTTGATCTTTCAAATCCCTCTCGGCACACAACGATTTGCACAATGCCCTACCACCAATAGTAGGGTTCGAAATTGAGGGGAGCTGGGAGCTATTTAGCTCCTGCTTGTAGCCTAGAAGAACCTAGTTAGCTTAAAACCAGCACTAACCAGGAGCTACTTTTGGCTCCCCAGGCCAAATGATGCTGAACAAACACAACTATGTGAATTTAACTCTGTACGTGTGGGACAATCTATAAATAAACATTAGAACACATCTGTGTGACATTTAAAGCATAAGGGGTCGTAAATAATCAATACAATTACAGATTTCCATTTTATGTGGATGTTCGATTTGCACAACGCTATTGTCAGAATTATCAGAGATACTGGTCCATTCCCTTAACTCCTCCTCACCTGTTTCTTCCAATGAGTCTTCAATAATCTTCAATGAGTCTTCAATAATCTCTACCTCCTTCTTTCTTCGATTCTTCCTTGGCTCCTTCTCCTTTCTTTCTTTTTTACGATGTAAGTAGGGGCGTGACTCCCCGGTGGAAGGTGAGGAGCAAGCCCCCAATCTCAGTGAAAAAGCCAGCCGGCTGAAAAAACCCTGAGTTGAGTTGATGATGTCTCTCCTGTCGTGGAAGGTAAGTTAACAATCTGTCCAAAGTTAAGATGTTTGGTTTTGTAAAAGGTTGCAATGTCCGGGATCTGATCTTCGGCCGTGAAAGGTAAGTGCCTTTTGTTCAAAGTGATGATAGCTGGTTCTGCAAGATGTTGCGGTAACCTTTAGCACCAGAAGCTGCGGCTGGCAACTTCAATAAGCAGCAGCACGGCAAGACGTACGCCAACAAATCGGAACAGAACTGGAACTGATATTATGCAGCGGGCAACTGCAAGGAGCGGCTGCACTGTGAGACGTATGCCGCCAAAATAGAACAGAACAGAACTGAAAACGATCTGCCCCGCTGAAACTGAGGCGATCGGATGGCAGACCCAAAGAAAGGGAACTCGGTCAGAAGAAGAAAGGGAGGAGGAAGAAGCACGCAAAAGAAAGACAGGTGAGAGAGAGACCGACAGGCAGGAGCACTAGTAGTATAAACAGTAAGCCGAGGCTGAAAGAGAGTAAGCGAGAACCCAAAGATGAATAGAGGCCCTGAGAACGGAAGTATAGTAAGGTAGTAGATGGAAATAACAGAGAAAGGTAAAGGTTAGCAAAGTCAAAGTACAGAACGAAAGCTATTGGGGCAGAGACAGAAGTGCCTCCTCTGTGTGATAACAGATAGATACCCACGAGATTTTACCTGTGAATAGTAGCCTCCAAGTGTGACAGGAGCTCTGAAGTCGCGCTCTGAAACACTTGTGTACGAGCGCGATAGATAGAAATAAAATATCAATCAATCAATAAGTTATAGAGAAAGAGGAATCAGTAAGCTGATGAAACGCAATAGATTTGTCCAAGAGTAACAAGGGCGTATAGCGTATGGAGTAAGAGAAAACTTTGATACAACGCATCGATGAACTGGTGCATGTGACGTAAATACCTTCCAGCGGCCATCTTGGAAAAAGCATGGACCGGTAATATGGAACGTCAGCCACCATGTTAGGTGTATCTCCATCGATGCCATACTCTCCACGGCTGATGCATGACAGTATGCCCTCTTCGATGACTGAGTCCTCCAGGCTTACTCGGATAGAATCTATGGAACCTTTGTACCAGTTCAGGAGCATGCAGATGAGATTTAGGCTCCCATGTTCTCTCTGACCTTGGATATCCCTTCCAGTGCACCAGGTATTATAATGTTCCATGCCTATAGCAAGAGTCTACCAATCTGGCTACCTCATATTCTTCAGGTTCAGAGGGTGTGGTGACTCTTGTCTTCTTTATCGTTCTGTGAAATGGGTCTTCTGCATGTGTCTTGAGCAGAGACGTATGAAAAACCATATGTATCCTTCGGAATCGGTAAGGTAATCTGAGCTTGTAAGCCACTGGATTTATCTTGGCCTCTATAGGGAAAGGACATATAAACCTTGGAGAAAATTTGCCCAAATGCACCCACCGGGGTAAGTATTTGGTTGATAACCAGACCAACGTTCCAGAACCCCATTGTCGATTAGACTTTCTCTTGGCATCAGCATACCTCTTATAGGTCTTCCGGCTCTCTTCCAATATGTGTTGAGCTGTCTGATGTGTCCTTTGAATTTCTGACATCAACTCATTGACTGCTGGAGCCTTGGAATCAGAAAAAGTTACAACAGGCAAAAAATGTGGATGGTTCCGTAGGTACACTTGAAGGGGCTCATCCCAATTGCAGTATGAAATGCATTATTGTATGCAAACTCCGCCATTGGTATTAGCGATGCCCAGTCATCTTGTTGCTTGTTACAAAAACAACTGAGATTGTTCTAAATTTGCATTTAGCCTCTCTGTCTGGCCATTGCACTGTGGGTGATATCCCAATGAGAACGCCCTCTGGATACCCAGCTCCTTACAAAGGACCGCCCAAAATTTAGAGGTAAATTGTACACCTCTGTATGAAATAACCACTTGGAGTAGACCATGCAAACGTACAATGTCTCTAAGGAACATAGATGCGGACACTGCGGCTGAGTGCACTCCTGTTAAGGATGTGAAATGTGCCAGCTTAGTGAAAGAGTCAATTGTCACTCAAATTGGTGTCTTCGCCTGAGAAGGAGGTAGATCTAACACGAAGTCCATGGAAAGGTCTTCCCATGGGCAGGAGGGTAATACCGGCTGTTGTAACAGACTAAGAGGTTTCTGCCTAGAGACCTTACCACTGGTGCAGACCGGGCATGTCCGGACATACTTATTGACGTCAGATCGCATGGAAGGCCACCAAAAACTTCAGGATACGAGTTCATACGTTGCCTTCTGCCCCTTGTGACCTGCAAGAGGTAGATCATGGCAAAACTGCATGGCTTGTTCCTGCAATTCAGAAGTGGGTAGATGGAGTGCTGAATCGTGAAACCATAGGCCTCCTCTTTCCTGTAAGTGGACGGAAGTAAATTCCTTCGCTTCCAAGTCTGGCACTCATTCTTTACTTGCTGGAGGAACTTATTGATCACGGCGATGAATCTGTGTTTGGGTAACAATCTTTCCTTTCCTTGTATCTACTTCTCTTCTTCCGACAATCTCCTTGAAAGAGCATCTGCTAGCCTGGTCTGTGTTCCCGGAATGTAGGCAATTTGGAAGTCGAAATGAGAAAAATAGTATGCCCATCTGGCGTGATGAGAATTCCGGCACTCCATCTGTTGGAGTACTCATAGATTACGATGGTCTCTGCAGATAAGGAAAGGGTGTGTGGTTCCTTGCAATAGATGTCTCCACTCTTCGCATGCCATCCGCATGGCTAGTAGCTCTCTCTCCAAGACAGAGTAGTTCAATTTGCTTGTAGTAAAGGTTTGCGAATAATAGGCAATCAGGTGTTCTTGGCTGTCTTGGCCTTCTTGTAACAACACAGCCCCTAATGCTCCGCCTGAGGCATCCATTTCCAAGACAAAAGGCTTGGATTGATTTGGTTGAATCAACACCGGAGCCATTGGGAATAGTTCTTTAAATCTTGAAAAAGCGGCCTTTGCTTCTGGATTCCACTTAAAGGAACTTCCTTTCTTAAGAAGAGAGGTAAGTGGAAGACTATTTCAGAGAAATTAGGTATGAATCGGCGGTAAATAAATTTGCCAATCCAAGGAATCGCTGTACTTCTTTAGCTGAAAGAGGGTAAGCGAGAACCCAAAGATGAATAGAGGCCCTAAGAATGGAAGTATAGTAAAGTAGTAGATGGAAATAACAGAGAAAGGTAAAGGTCAGCAAAGTAAAAGTACAGAAAGAAAGCTATGGGGGCAGAGACAGAAGTGCCTCCTCCGTGTGATAACAGATAGATACCCACGAGATTTTACCTGTGAATAGTAGCCTCCAAGGGTGACATGAGTAAGTTATAGACAAAGAGGAAACAGTAAGCTGATGAAACGCAATAGAATTGTCCAAGAGTAACAAAGGCACAAGCATATGGAGTAAGAGAAAACTTTGATACAACACATCGGTGACGTGGTGTGTGTGACGTAAATACTTTCCAGCGGCCATTTTGGAAAAAGCATGGACCGGTAATATGGAACGTCAGCCACCATGGTACGTGTATCTCCATCGATACCATACTCTCCACGGCTGATGCATGACAGCTACTTACTAGCTGCTCCTTGTTCTCCAGTGGTAGCTTCTGGTGACAGGTTGCTGCTGCATACCCAGGAGCTGATTGCAGTTATTGCATAACCATTCTGAAATTTGAGCCCTGCAATCTCCCATCTTAAGTCCTCCTAGTGCCTTCCACTCCATAGCTATTGCCTGTCTATCCAGCAGTAATCCCAGCGCCAGGACAGCAGCCACATCCCTCCCTCCAATTCAGAGCAGACAGCATCCCAAAACCCACCACTCAATTGCATCCCCACTGCATGTGTAAGAAGGTCCCAGTCTCCCTCTGACATCTTCAAGAAGCCGGATCCGAACCGAGCGCCATTTGTGCTAACCTCACCAGTGTAATATACGCCTGTATCACTATTTTATATTGTATCCATTTGAATTTTGCATTTCTAGAAACCGGCTCTGCGTGTTCAAGCTCTCTAGCCCACTCTCCATCTGTAAATTGGTAGCCCCTATCCGTTTCCCATTTTACCCGAAGCTCTTCCACTGTATGATCACGTTTGCTACTATGTGCCGTGTATAGTTCCGTAACACACTTCCCCCATCAACCAATTGCAAGAGAGTCACATTCACCCCATGAGTATGTGGATTCTTGGGGAATCCCTCCCAGGCCGCCCGTACTTCAGCCATTAATGTGGCAAACTCCAAACAGTTCAACCAAACCGATGGATGGGCATCTTTAAACTCTGTGTAAGAAATGGCCCTGTACCCAAAATACAAGTCATCAACGACCCCACCTCGCCCCAGTCATCCAATTGCAATCCCCATTATTCTCCCCAGCTGTTAACCGTCTGAATATACAACATGCCAGAGGCCCAACCTGCAGGAAGGGAAACGTCTGTCCCGACAGCACCATGGCCTATCACCACACCTAAATGATGGTACTAACAGGCGTAAGGAGACACCTAAGTTCCCTCTCCTGTCCCCCAAGCATTTCCAGTACTCGGTGCACCTCAGATTCCTTCATGATCCAGACCATATTGCGATCTTCGGGTGGCTGGAAGAATCAATCCACCATATGCTGTACGGATGCTGCCCAATAGTATGCCTTAAAATCTCGCGTCCCAATCCCCCTTTACCTGCAGGCAATTGCAGGGTACTCAAAGCAATCATCTGTGTCTCACCAATTCAAAAGTCAGTACATTTCACAAATGCCTCAGTCAACCTCCCTACGTTCTGGTGATATATCCACTTAGAATCTGCAGTAACATTTATCCCCAGGCATTTGAATCCCACTATCAACACCTCGGCTCCATCCCAAAATGAGCTAGGTCACTGCTAATACCGGACAGCAATTTATAGATTCCAGATTTGGATCCATTAATGACCAAACCAGACAGCTCACCAAACTTTTCAATCGTATCCATAGGTCGACAGAGCTATGGTTCCACAGGGTTCCAAATATACAACAGTACATCATCTGCGTACTTGGAAATAAAGTGTCCGGTTCCCCCCCCAGTGACAACCCGTTTTCCCATGTCTGGGTCATTACACCCTTCCCAGGGGTTCAATAACCCGTGCGAATATAAGAGGGGAGAACAGACACCCATGTTGATTCCCCCATTTCACTCTTCAGGGATGCAAGATCACCCCATTCCCTGAACCCTAGAAGTTGAATCATCGTACAGCAACTTCACCCATTCGATAAAGCAAACACCAAACCCCATCCTCTCCCAGACCATCCATAGCAATTCCCACGATACCAAGTCAAAGGCCTTCTACGAGTCTAAGCTTATCACTGCCAGCCCCTCCTCCGTTTGTCTATACTTATCCAGAAATAAGATAAATTGCCGCAAGTTATCCATTGTGGATTTCACGGGGATAAATCCAGTCTGAACTGGGTGGACCAGGGACTGCATAAACGGGTCAGCCGGCTCGCCAGCCCTTTGCACATCACTTTAACATCCACATTTATCATAGATAGGAGCCGGTATGACACACACTCGGCAGGATCCCTCGCCTCCTTGGGTAGGGTCATTACCAGAGCTTTCAACAAGGATTCTGGGAAACTTCCACACATCTTAGCTTCCAGGAAAACATCCACCAATTTAGGGGCCAGGATATCCACATATTCCCTATATACTTCCACCGGGATCCCATCCGCCCCAGGTGTTTTACCCTGGGAAAGGCTGTTTATAGCCCCCACCACCTCTTGCTCATCGAGATCCTAATCCACCCGATACTCATCAAGAATAGTTAAATCGGCCTCCTCATCCACTGACTCACGTCAAATCCTTCCTTTTCCTGGTAAAATTTGGCATAACATTCTCGAAACGGAGCACAGATCCACTCACCATCTGTAGTAACTGATCCTTTAGGGCCACGAAATTCCACACAGTAACACGGACCACCTTCTCTTCTAACCAACCAAGCCAGCATTTTACCTGCCTTATCTCCCCATGAAGGTTGACTTGACACATATCTAGCATAATTGTGGTAATCCAAGCATTTCTTTGCGTCATTCAGCTCCCCCGTGCCGTGGTTAATACATCAGCATGCAACCCCCTTCAACAGTTCCTGGTCAAGTCGCGCCACCTTCAGTTTAAGATTTTTAACCTACAGATTCAGGACCCTCCAGGACCTCACACTCATAGATATGCATAGCTCTCCTATAAACACCTTCAATGCCTTCCACTCAGTCGATCTAAGCATTCTGGTGCTCCAGTTACCCTCAAGGAACTAACGAATGTTATCTACTAATAGTGGCTGGAACCCAACATCTGCTAAAATCGGATTGTCAAATTTCCACTTGGAAGTGTACGCATGTTGCTGCGAGACAAATTCATCAGAATAGTGGAGTGGTTCGATAATGGCCTATCCAGGTATTCCACACTCGACACCCAATCAAATTTCTCTTCTCCACAATCACGTAATCAATCCGTGAATAGGACCCATGAACCACAGAAAAATAAGAATAGCTGCACTTGTTTCCGTGCATCACCCTGCATGTGTCTTTTAGACCGAGGTCCCCCACCACTAGTGCCATGGTCCTTGTTGCAGCACCTACCGGCCGGACTGCAGTGCTAGCCACGTCCAACATGCAATCCAGCACACAATTAAAATTCTCAAACCCAGAGGGTCCACATATCCCTATTTTGTGTCAATATGTCCTGCATTTCATGAAAAAACTCTGCTTGAGCTGCAATAGGGGTGTACGTACCCAGCAAAAACACTGGTATACCCAGGAGCTCCCTGCTATGTCCACATATTTGCCTTCCTCATCAATCATAGTTTGCGAAACCTTACAACAACGCCATATCTCTAATCCACATAAGCGCCCCCTCGCATAAGTGGAGAATGCAGTGCCAACCACCACCTCCTTCCACTGCTTATGCACCCCCAGTAAGCCGTGCCTATCCAGGTGGATCTCTTCAGGACAGCCACACCAATCTTATACCTGTTAAGGTACAAGTGGACCTTACTCCTCTTAATGACATTATTCAGCCCTCGCACATTCCAACTAAGTAGTCTTATCCAGGCTTCCTAATCCACATAGTTAACAGCTTTCGTTACCTCGGCCCCTGTGTTTCCTGAGCTCACGTTCCGCTTAGTTTAGTTAAACATTTGGCCTGATTTCTCCCCGACTTTCATTCTCACCTCACTCTCCTACTACCACCCTTCGTGTGCCACATCTACCCCAATCAAGATATGACGTAGCTTTAGGGAACTATAAGGCGCCATCCAAGCACCCTAATATTCTCCATACAGCCTCCTTGTCTTCTACTAACTATTTTCCCTCCCTCATATTCTCTCTTTCCCTTCCTACCCTGTACTGCCTTGAAATGCCCCCCTTGCCTGTGTTAAGTGCTGCATAAGCAACCAGGCCTACACATTACAGAAATTGATGACTAATTAATCTGTGATATAATGAGCAGTGAATGGTAGGAGTCATAGTTTCATTGTGGACCCCAACTCACATAATGTCCCTGCAACAGAAGATTTCTTTGGAAATTCTTTGTTCTTTTAACCTCTGTTAAGATCTAATCTTAGTACAGAGCCATAACGTGCTTCACCCAAAGTATTTAAGTGAACTGATTTCTTTTGTACGTGATATTCTGTGACATGGCCCTGCCAGCATTGTCCACGAGGCCTACACTGCAGCCAGGCAATGGGCCTGGAACATCACCTTTGGCAAACAACACCTGGCTTCCCTGCTTGCAGAGCATCGCCTCCAGCCATTTCATTGAGGTACTGGACCAAGGGCAAGACTCTTGCCCTTGTTCTAGGTGCACTACACACCGGAAACACTGCCTTCAGTTCACCCATTGCATGAATTGTCACTATGTCCTGGGTACACACCCCCCTGGTTCCGTTATTTGCAGGGAATGGCCTGCAGGCAGGGAACCAAGAGCATAGTCTTGATGTGAGATGATTCATGCGGGCCACACCGTCCAGTGCCTGAGTTGCCACCTTGTATGATGAGCTCAGTATCATTATCAGACAGTAGTCATGCAGTAGATTAATTTTTGGGAAAACACTTGGTAAAGGCCACAGGGTGTGCTTTGGTAAGGATCCAAAGAGTGCATCATTATGAGGTACAGCATGGGCTACGGAGAGGTTTGCCGGCCATGTCCAAGAGGATCAGTGAGTAGCTGGGCCATGAGAGTGGCTGGAGATCTGTAATGTTGATGCGCATGGAGTGCAATAGGACAAGATAGTGGCTGAATGCATGCAGCAGTACATGGACCTGTTGTGAGAAAACAAGGCACTGTATGTTCCTAATCCTCCTTTCGCATTGGGAGAAAAGGTGTGTGGGCTTGTTACAGAGATTTTAAGGTCTCAGGACAGGCAGGTCCATCTAATTAAAGACAGCAGATGCACTTAGGGGAGGTACCAACAAAAAAAACCCTGACTCAAATTCCTTGAAACATCTTGAACAGATCAGAAAGAAAGGTTATTGTACTGGGGAATGACAATTGGAATTATTATTAGTTTTCTCGCCCTCACCAGCTATTTCATCAACACATAGCTCTGCAATTTTGGCTCCAAAATATCCCCAAGACACATGGCTGATAAAATTACCCCAGGTGCTGTCCATCATTTTGCCACTAGGCTTCTCCTTGTCATACAACAGTGGACATTGTGTCTGTATATTCATGCTCTGTCCACAATGCACCAGTACATTTGGGATTGTAATCCTCCAGATTGCACCGTTGTTAGATTAGTGCTAGAACACAGTTAGAACAGTGGTCATGGAAGCAAAAAGCCACATAAGCTGTTGGTTTGATCCTTCCCTCCAATGATCCTAAACTATTATTTTCTTCCACAGATTAATAATTATAAGACTGATGTTCTTTGTCTTTGCATTATATAAAGAGACTGTCATAGATTTATAAATTCTTAAGAAGGACTAAATTACAGTGAACTGTGGTATGCATAAACAATATACATACAGTAGGTACTTAAAACCTGACATGCAGATTCAGACAGGGCTTTGGAACTAGTTGAGTCTGCATAATGTCTAATCATGTAGGTTTACTTAGTTCAATCCCTCTTAGGTGGCCAATGCTTGTAGGGCAACTGGTTAATTCAGGCACTACAGTCACACCACCTGTCAAATGTAGCCTCCACCCCTCCCAAATAGTCACACCACATTTGACAGTTTGGTTCCCATTGCTGTTTAATGCCCTTCCTATGCTTTTGTCCAACTTTGCCTCTCCTCGCATTATTGCGGATAATCATTATTTGTGTAGACTAAATAGTGATTCACAGACATTCTGGGAAAATTGCTAAATATACAGTACCACCAACACCCGTAGAGTATTCTGTGGTGTAAGAAACTCATGGTGGCAACAGTACAAACAGACACAAGACGATCACAGGTCAAAGGTGTTTATTAAACTGCATATACAGGTTGGAAAAATGCCTAATCTAAACCTAAAGCTAAGATGGGAGCAGGCTACGACCATCAAATGAAAAATAAGGCAGTCCTAGTGGTCTCTTGTAAAAAAAAAAAGGGGGCTATACTAAATAGACCTATTGCCAGTCCTTACTACTAAATGCAAAAGAGTGTGGGATAGGATTCACAAGAAAGAAAAGATGTGTTCACAAATGATAAGTCAGGATGGGGTAACCAGGGGTCTCCCTTCCCCATGTTTTGAGCATGGGACAAGGTGGGATGCCTGAGCACAGCACACTGCCGAGCTTTCCCAGCAAGAGACGACAGTTCCATTCTAAGCTATCAGGATGGTCAATGGTCAAGTCTCTTTTCTCTTAAAAGTCTCTTGCCTTTGAGGAGCTGACATATTCAAAATAACAAATCAAAGTTCCTTTTTAAATGCACATTGGGTGGTGGCTTTTCACTCCTGGATCCCCCTCTTCTGGGCTCAGACCCCTCTTGAACATCAGCCTCCCTCTGTTGGGTTCACTATAGCTTTCCGTACATTCACAAGTCTTAATTGTATTTGGTTATTTATATAACACTCTTTCCCCACTTGTGTGGCCTGGATGCGCTTTTTCCTTGCTTGCAGCGCCCTTGGTGACAGTAGTCGATGTGGTTGCAGATTCTAGGGAGATTAACTTAGATGCGTGTGTGCATGTTGCCGTTCTAAGACTTAGGTGGTTGGCAAGTCTCGACTAGGCAGCCCAGTAGAGGTCAGACACGTGGGTGGGCGCTCTTGAGTTTTAGAGATAGATTGCTATTGTTGAGGAGAGTCTATGTGAGGCCAGCTATACCGGATTCCTTTCGGGTGGTGGTTGCTGTATGCTAATGGCAGAGGTGTTGGGGTATGTCAGGTGTTTCAGTCTAGTCACTGTGGACTTAACTGTACAGAGGATTTTGCTAGACCCCTGTATGACCACTTTGACCCTTTTCTTGTCCCGTTCTCAAAGCCTTCTGTTGATGTTAGTTTCAACAATAGGATAATTGCCTAGAATTTCCTGAGTGAGCACCCACGTGGTGCCAGACTCCTCTACAGCTGGTTTTCTCCTCTCGCATTAACAGTTTTTTTGTACTTTTCCTCAATTAGCTGTTTGCTACTTTTGTTCAACACAGTTCGGTTTCTTATCGGCTCTCCCTTCTACTCACCGGCTGTGAAAAACAGCTTGGCTTTTCCTGTCTGTGGAGTCAAGGATGGTACCACAGTGGCAAGTGTCTCTACCTGGCTTGGTTATCAGCGGAGGAGGGCCCTGTGAACCACTGACATCTGCTGCAACACATGCTGGCTATTGTTCACGGTCTTACGATTCCTTCCATGGAGGCATTGTGGGCTTGGGTCAAAAAAGGGCAAGGTTGCTTCTCTCCTTGTCACCCTTTCGGTTCTCGCCATCTTTCTCCTCCTCCTGAACTGCCGTACTTGGATAGCTGAGTCGTCGTGCGGTCTGCCTTTGCTCGTACTGTGCTCTTGTGCTCCATCTTTATCCCTGTGGGAAAGGGAAAGGGTGGTCAGGTGTGTGTGATTTTCATCAATTGCCTGACTTTGCCTGACCCTTGCATTGGGACATGTAAGGTAAATGGCTCTGGTGTTAGTCTGTTGTCTTTCGTGGTGTGCAAAAGTGTTCGTGTGGAAAAGGGGGGGAGGAGTGTTTCATAAATATCCTACCTGGTAGGATGGGGAAAAGGTGTTGGAAGAAAGGGGGATAGCCCCGACTCACATGTCAGTGTCCCACTTCCACTCCCCGAGGACCCTCCACTCAGGTGATCCTCCCTCACTGGTCCACCCCCAGGAACTGGATCCAATAGTGATGGTCGTGTCCTGGCCACCTGGATGAAAGATCCCCAGGGGCTAGTTAGGGAGACTGTTAGACAGAAACCTGTGCAGTTCCTTCTGGGACCACTGCAAAAGATTTAAGACTACAGGTGTTTGGCAGTAAACCCACTTGGTAGCAGTCTGTACCACAAAGATTCACTTGGTAGCTGTGGCTGAGCAGTCAGACGTCCCTCAAGAAGAGTTAGGCAGTATACAGAGTATTCACACTAGGTCAAAAGAACACAGTAGAACAAGTACACACTGACCAGAGCTTGGTGTAAAAGAGATATAATTATTTATTTAAAACCACATCTAGAAAAACACACAGGCACTAATGTTAAGCAGTTCAAAAACACGGTCACTAAAAGATATACACTCCCTTAGCAGAATATTAGACTTAAGTAAAGCCCCACTTATTTTCAGACAGCGGTGAGCGCTTAACGCAGATGGCACTCTAATAATTCGTTTTAAAAGGGAGAGAAAAGCAGAGTATCATTTGAAACAGATCCCAACACTTTCACAAGAACACAACAAGAGAGGAAGGCAAAGTAAAACCGTGAAGTTAGAGTTCAGAAGGCCGGATCCACTTTAAGAGGATCGGAACAAAATGTGTCCAAGGTCACACGGTTGAAGTGCACAAAAGTCTTGAAAAGGTTCAGAAAGAGTTGGACCAAAAGAAAGGGACCAGTTAGATGGTCAAGGCGGCCAGCCCAGTCCAGAAGGTTAAGGGATTATTATTACATTGTAGCAATCTTTAGAAAGGGAGGCCTGGCGGACACGGTACCTTACAGTGGTGAGAATACTCCAGCGGGGACAGTTGTTCCTGGCAGCGGATGCAAGTCGGTGCTTCGTCCGGGGGAAGAGAGGATCTCGTTGGGGAGGAAGACAGGAGTCTGTTGCACTGCCAGGGAAGAAACCAGCCGCAGAGTTCTCAGGTAAAAGGAGCGGCCCTTTTATTCGCGGTCCAGTGGTAAGTGGCTATCCGGTTGCCGGGGAGCTTGGCACAGGCAATTCGACCACAAGACGTCCTGGGATGCGAGGAAAAGAAGGTAAACTGGTTGTGCCCACCAGTCAGGGGAAGAAGCCTCTCCAGCCGGGAGATCTTCTCTGTCGTCGGGAAGTGGTGAGTCGGTTCCGCAGGGCTCCACCGGTGGTGTCGTCGTGGCAGGTCGGCTCAGCTTCTCCCTCGTCGGATTCTCAGGTCCTGTGGCGACTTCTGAAGTTCCAGTCCCCAAAGCCCTGCTTTTATGCAGCACACCCCCATTCACTCAGCCTAGCTGTCAATCAAACATGCTGCTAAGTGGTGAGCCGGCCGGCTCACCACTTGGGCCAATCACACAAGAGTGCGACTTGAGTTACCAAGGTAACTCAGTCCAGGGTGCCTAAACCCCCTCCCACACTCCCTGTGGTACCCAGACAGAGTGGCACCACTTTTGGAGGCTTCTGTAGAGAAGCCCGCCAAAAGTGGAACAAAGGGCTCGACTTGGGTTGGAGTCACAGAATAGAAAACAAACGCTATTTTAGAATCGAGTCCTGGCAAAAAATACCAACCAGCGAATTAATATTAAAAAAATAAACCGGTGGTATGTTCGAGGCTATGAGAATTAAATAATTAAAGTTGGTAGCCTCGAACAATGGGAAAATCCCATAGGGATATATTTGCAGTCGAATATAAAAAGTAGTATCCACTGCCACCAGCCAAAACTCGATCAGGGGGGACGGAGACGTGCCCCCTCGACTAACAGACCCCGGGGCAATCGAATTGCCCCGATCAGTACGTCCACAATATGATGGTTTGTACTGGTTTCTGTTCATAATTTGGCACTAGTAAAGCCAATGGTGACTTTACATGCCCTGGGAGACAGTAGTCAGTTCCAGGGTATGGAGTCTATGGTGGGGTGTCACTATGACACCACTGTGTCACTGCACAGAGGGTGCTGTGTAACACACATAGTAAAAACACATGAGACCTTATGGAGTAAAGGACCCCATATCCCATAAAACACATTAACAGTCAAAGGAACACCATAAATCATGTCCAAGAGTGGGAGAAAAAGAGTCTCACTCTTGGCAGGAGAAAAAAACAAACTCCAGAAATCCAGCAAAGCTGCTGGGGGACTCACTAGGTTAGGAAATTCAGCCTAAAGAGAGAATTCTCCCTAACAGAGACACCTTCAGGTTTCTCACAGTGGAATACTAAAGCTTTGTGATTATTGTTTGGTTTTTTCAGTACGTCATTGCATTTTCAAGCTTTTTTCAGAATGCACAAACTATATTTTTAGGAAATTATTGCCTAAAATCAGTTTTATGCAATCTGGGACTTGTAGACCTGGAATAATAATGTCAAATCAGGAATATGATTTGTTGCTGTACAAGGCTCTCCAAAATGGAATGAAGCAGGCTGGTATGTTCTTTGCTACTGTAAATATCTGTTAATATCTTCTCTGAATCCACTTGTTGGGTTTTATCTGGTAACCTTACTACGAAATAAGTCTGCAATGGGTGATACATTCAAACCTTTATTGTTGATGCACTGATTCCCCCCAGCCCTTTAGGCTTCAAGGTTCACATGCATCTTGGATAATCGCAGACACTTTGTGCCTACTTTTTTGAATGCCAAAGTTCTACCACACCACCACATTGGAGGCTCTGACCAGAATTCAGCACAACCACAACCAATAGACCAATATCAGCAGGGTCTTCAAGGTCCTGTTGCATTTGTAATCTGCTTCCTTGTGCTTCTTGTGGCCCACGTCGGTCGGGAATGGAGCCATCCTCGCTTCAGGAACACTTGGGTGCTCACCTGCCACTGCGGTCCACTTTACACTGGGGAGAGCTTTTGTATTTTACACATTCTGCTGCACGACCTCTGCATCTACATTCTTCAAGGGGAAAGCTTTCACTAATAACCGTTCCCGCTGCGCAACCTCTGATACAAGGTAATTGAATGGAGAGAAGCTCTCAGAACTGGCATTCAATCTGTTAATCACGGCTGCTCCGATTGCTCCAACGGTTTACTTCAACTTTGACTGCAAAGTGGAGTTTCGACATTCACACTAACTCCCACTACTGCTCTCTATGGCCTGAACCTGAGTGGGTCTTTCATCCCTGAAAGTCTTCCTCAGGTGCAGGTCATTAGGGTAATTAGCGGGCATTTGCAATCTTGACTCTCTGCATCCCTCTTCTTTGTTCCAGTAATTTGGCCATTGTCGGACTTCAAGTCCTCATTGTTCAAATCCCCTTTTCTGTTTTGACTGTTATTTCCAACTGCATAATTTCATTTCTATCCTTAACACCAAGAATTCTATAAGGCCTTAATGAGTGGTTCCGATTCAAAACAGGCTTAGGATTTTCAGATTCTAAGATGTTAATATTTGGAGATTTGTTTTTAACATTCCTCTGTAGATTAAAGGGACTTTCACCATCATATCTGAGGATGGTTGTATTGCAGTGGTTCTTATTTCCAATAGAAAACTTCCTTATGACAACAAGCCATTTCATATTCTGGCAGCCCCGACGTTTCTTTCTTTGAGGAAGACAAATACTGTGTCCCTCCCAACAGAGTCCTCCTATCCCCATGGGGCCCTTCACCTCCCAGGTGATCCTCCCGACTAATATCAGCCCCAGGGTCATGATCGTCAGGTAGCCGCTGCCTTGCCCTAGCCACCTGAAAGGAGACTTTAGGTAGTGTTTTTGTGAGGACGCCACAGGATTCATCACAGTGATGAAATAAGAAATAAGAAATAAATGTGTGGCACGTGTCTCGCTGAGATGTGGAAAAGGCCACAATGTGGGTCAACTGACATTACAAATATTGTTAAGTACGGCCCAACTGGGGTTATTGATGTCAACTGTTATGATGTAATCTTTCTGCCAAGTGATGAAAGAGCTGCAAGATTCACTTTCTGGAGTGACATTTGCTGAATTGACTTCTCTGACCTGCTACAAATACTTGTAGCAAACATGTGTATCTTTTGCATGTGCTTATCTTTCACTGCACAGTTGTGAAATCGGAGGTCGATCTTTGACAAAGTAATAAACCTGTTCCACAGAACTGTAAATCTCTTAATCAAAACAAGCTGCACAGCTGACCATTAAACTGCAATCAGTCAGGAAGTTTGTTGATTCCATTAATATTTTACAACTGTTTGTGGGCACGAATGAGATATAGGGCCTCAGTACGGGTTAGGCAGTAGGTTGCCGGTAATTCCCGTGAGTTACTGACAAACCCACTTTACTGTTACTGGTGCCCGATATCCCGGTGTTACTGGGATATTACGGGTGCTAGTAATGGCAGTAAGTTTCCATTCCATGGAGTACCATAGCATTTCATGGAATGCGTTTGCCGCAATCACCGGCACCAGTAGTACCGATGCTGGTGATTGTGGCAATTATTTGCAGGTATTGGCTTGAACTACCAGCTGGTTGGTCAGGCCTGCTAGTGGATCAGATCTCCTATCAGCAAACTCGGAGTGTACCAGAGCCACCGGTATTATCAACATTTCTTCCGCCATTTTTACTGGACCGGCACTCTCGGAATGAGTCTTGTGGATTAAGCTGGAATTGTAAATGTTTCAAATAAAAACACAGTTTCAGTTATATGGAAAAAAGCACAGAAGGATTATATATTTTTGTTCACACAAAAAGCTGCAAAATGTCTCCTTTAGAATATGCGACTAGAAATATTCTATCATATGTATGAGGCAGGGAAAACACAGTTTATGGTGTATTTTACGATCTTACTAAGCATTTGGCAGTTGCATTGCTATTTACAGTGCATTTGCTGCAGTTTGGACCAACATGAAAGTTATAAAATGTTATTTGATGTTTTCAGCAACAAGTGCCACCTCTTCAACAAATAAGAGCAATGACTAAAAGGGAATGTTTACTTATCAATGTATTTAGACATGGCTTTTTATTTAGAATTTCTGTGCCATACATAGCAGAAGTCTGTTTAAGCAAAACAAATCAAGAATGCAATAATTTATTTGCACCCTATATAAATAATTATCTAAGGAGGTCTGTGCATTGAGGACTAGTTATGCATACAGTGAGGGGTCAGAAATGTGAGGCGGACAACTTTGGGATGATTTATCAAACGTTGCCATTTTATTAAAGAATACGTTTCAACAAACGCCTCACTATCCCCACTCTCATGAGAATTTCCCTGCCTAGCAAAACTAAAGGAAAATACTCTATCACAGGATATCTGGCCCTTACACTTAAACTAAAAATACACAAAGAATATATGTTATGATATGTTATGTTACTTTGCATTTATATAGCGCCTTATGTACCATTGATATGGTCTGAAGGCATTGGTAGATTGAACACCCTCGGGAACCAAAGTTCAAGTCAGTAGAGAGAGCATAGAGAATCAAAGGTGCTTGTGAACACTGGATATGTGTGCAGCTGGTGTGGCATTCATGTAATAGCTGCTTCATAGCGGTAGGTGTGGTGGTTGAGAGATCAGGGATATGTGTTCGTTCTGGCAGGTTTTATCCAGACCGGTTCTGGCTGCGTTAGGCCTAAGGAGAACGCCTGGCTGCAGGGGCTGAAACCAGCAGTGATTAGTTAGAGTGATGTGGAGTATGAGGCAGATGTTAGTATGAGAACAGCTATACCGAATGGTGTCATAGTATCTCTGTGTTCTAGTTGAATGGTGGTGTAAAGAGGAGAGTAAGCATGGTGATGTGATAAGATGGTTATCATGCTCTTTCAAACGTTACATGTATTCCAAACCATTCATGTATGTCACGCACTTCTATGCACTCTAGTCCATTCCACGCACTCCGAAACATTCCACGCACTCCGAAACATTCCGCGCACTCCGAAACAATCAATGCACACCGAAACATTGCACGCACTCCGAAATATTCCACACACTCCGAAACATTCCACGCACTCCGAAACATATGGAAATTCACAATAATATCAACAATGATATTCGCAGTCTTTCTTGGTAACCTATGTGAGCTCCCCTTCCCCAGGTTTCATGGTAACTTGCAGATCCCATGTTCAACAAAAAGAAACAAGGAAATCCGAGTTGGTAATAAAGTCTTAAGTCAGTTATTGGTTCCTTCAATGTGTCAAAAGAAAAGTTAATTAGCCAAAGTTCAAAAGGTAGAATAGCGTTTCTTCTTGCTTGAATAATGACTTTCCACTTCATTCAATAGCATCAGTGTTATTCCCGACCAAGATGTTCTGCCACAACTCATACAGGTCAATAGAAGAAACACAGGTCTTTGTGATGCTCAACAATAGACAGTTTCTGCTAAGGTAAATGTAACACAGCTTCTAGTAAAGTTAATAAACACAACTTCTGTCTGTGTCAGGATAACTTCACAGCACTTCTACTTTCACCTGAGCACTCTTTCATCAGGTTGTCTGCATGATTTCGCCATGTGGGTCTACTCGCTTGCCCCATAGTGTTCCACGTTAAACTGTGCCCATGAAGTTTCAAATCCACGGACAACCAAAAGATTGCTACAGCTTCAACAGTCTGCTTCTTTATGACTTTGAACAACTTTGGATGTAAGACAAGATTCACTTTAGTGCACTTGAACACCTTCAAGTAAGCAATGCACTTTTGCTCTGAATATTTCCCTTTCAGAGGGGCAGCCTCTTTTTCTTGCCTGTCTGTATGCAATAAGGACAACCCGCCATTGCCTGTAGAATATACTTCTCTCGCTTCTTCCTATTGATGTTGGCAATGTAGATTGTATCAGCTTCAGACGAATAATTACACGTAGCAAGCTCCCCTTCCCCAACCTTGCCTTTATCGCTATGTATTCTGTCAGCCAGGATAATTTACCAAGAAGCCCGGTTGCCACTTTCCCTTGGCTTCATGTAATGCTTGCACACTCTTGGCTTGGGCAGTGCTGATGTTCTGTTAGACGTAGGATAATATTTGCACCATTTCTTAGATTTGAAAAAGCCTGGTTTCACCTCTAATTGGGAGGCATGTTATTCACTCTTGGCTTGGGCAATGCTTGTTCTTTTCAACTTGTAATAATAAAGTTCCAAAGCTTGACTCCTTTTGTTATAGTTATTTAGTTACTTAAGTAAAGATTCAGAGGTCACTCTTCTCTGTGAATCTTTATTAGGCACACGCAACCACTTCTTTATGAGTTTTCCACAACATTAAAGTTCAAAGAGTTCACTGCGTTTCTTTTCTTACATGGATGAAATAAATGACACTCTTTTATAAGCGAGTGCAACATTTGAAGTGGCGCGTTGTTCAGTAATCAACGGTCAACTGCACATCGCTTTTCTTACACACAAGTGATTGTTTTTAAAGATACTGTTCCTGGCAGTGCGTGCGCAAGGAGTCAGAACACTCGGTAAGACTCACCAGCTACTGTATTCCTTTTCTTTGCGTGTTGCAGGACTTCTGCGACTTCTGGCTTCTCCATGGACCCACAGCCTTCCTTTTTGAGGGCATCTATGGTCCGGCCGCATAATTAAGGAGCCCTTCTCGCTCCTCAGATGCACAGCTTCACAACACCTTCTGGCCATGGTCTCCTGCACGCTCCCCGCTGCGCAATCTCTGCAATTTGGTTCACATGGAAAGAATCAGTCTTCCTTCACCATTGTCACTGCGCTACCTCTGTGTTAGGAAAGGTTTCCCTAGGGTGCAATGTTTCCTCCATTTGTGAACCCCCCAAACGTTTTGCTTTTGTTTGGAGTACCTAACCTGACTTTTTCCAGTGAAGCACAGCCTTCAGCTGCGCTCCTCGGGCGTTCGCTCATTTCTTATGGGCAAACTGACACGTCCTTCAGGCTGTCAGTACTGGGAAACTATGTTTCCCTTAGTCTTCGACTTTATTGCCATTTGTTGGTAACTTTTTATCTATGTGCCAAGTACCTTACAGTACCGTGCATAGGGGTCCTTTTTGTTTTATGGCCCTAGCCACCGTCTAAGGATTTTTTTTGTTTGTACATGTGTGCCTAGGATGAACTAGTTGCAGCAGTTTACTTTTAAAGTATTTTTACTTCATTTTTATGGACCATACCGCGTTTACCGCATTTGGCCCAAGACTGTTGCCAGTGCCGAAAATGGCCATGCCACAGAGTCTCTTATTCTGTTCTTTGGCCATTTTGTTCCTTTGCCTTCCTCCAGGTCAAGACAACCAGGTATTCCCTATTTGGGCGTGCAGCCTCCCGCGAAAATCGCAACTTTCACGGACTCCTGCAGGTCACGTGTGCTAGTGCCCAGGAAGAGGGTTGGGACTGTCTGGTCCCAATCCACACTACTGGTACCAGTATGTCTGGTAGGCTTGAATGATTGGAACCACCATGGGCCACGATTGGCCCACACCTGGCGTGCATGCAAGAGAGCAGATCCTCAATTGGCTATGTGAGATTTGAGCATGAATGGAATCTTGGATAAGAGAAAGGGCTCTGCCTCCATTCCAGGTCGATCTACTGAGGTTCACACCAATCCTCATAAGGAGCCAAGTATCCTTAAGAAGAAAGCAGACTCGAGGAACCGCTGCTGACGAGTTTGGAAGGTTTGGCACCCTGACCCCGCTCTTGTCCTGTCGTACCCCGGTTTTTTCATTGAACCAAGAAGGCCTGCAAGGGCGCCTCACCTCTTTGGAGTAGTGGGAACAACTACTCTCGGCTTCTCCTACTTACCCTTAAAAAGAGCCTCTTGGGAAGTGTTCCTGGGCCATCCAGTGAACTGACCAGCTCGAACCCAGGGTATCGCACAGGAACACTGCCATCCTGAGTTGAGTGCCCAGGAAGAGGGTTGGGACTGTCTGGTCCCAATCCACACTACTTGTAGGCCTGAATGACTGGAACCACCGTTTGCCACGATGAGCCCAGGCCTGGCGTGCATTAAGAGAGCAGATTTTCCATTGGCTATCTGAGATTTGAGCACAAACCGAATCTTGGCTAAGAGAAGGGGCTTTGCAGCCATGCCAGGTCGATCTACTGAGGTTCAAAAAGAACTGCCGGTGACAAGCTTGGAAAGTTTGGCACCCTGATCCCGCTGTTGTCCTGTCGGACTCCGGTTTTTTCATCAAACCAAGAAGGCCTGCAATGGTGCTTCACCCCTTTGGAGTAGTGGGAACAACTACTCTCGGCTTCACCTTCTTACCCTCGAAAGGAGCCTCTTGGGAAGTGTTCCTGGGCCATCCAGTGAACTGACCAGCTCGAACCCAGGGTATCGCACAGGAACACTGCCATCCTGAGTTGAGACTCGAGACTCTAAGAATCCCTAGCTTGTAGTCCTGGACCATCTCCCTCCAAATCTCCTTGTCCTACATCCTCTGAGTCCCGATTTAAGAGAGTTCATCAAGCCGCAAGCATTTATGGTCACTGCGTCCCCCCCTGTGGCGACCATCTCTGAAAGTGCCTGTAGTTATTGCCCAGTCACGGACGAACGTCCCGTAACACAGCCTCTGAGAGCCGGCGCATCCTGAACTGCAGAGTTAACACCAACAGGCGAAGTGGGCTAAACTGCCAAAGTTTGGTCTGGACTGTGTCTAGGGTCGGTGAGTGCTTTCCTAACTTACCGGTGGCCCCCTCGCATATCCATTCATTTTTACGCACAAGTGTCCCTCAAAAGATACTCACCTTGGCTGGGATAGCCTGCGCTCCCCAGCTATTCCACACTCCGAAAGGTGCTCTATCTGCATGGGTAGACCCTCTTCTAGGAATAGGAACTTATTCTTCATTGCCTCTGCAGGCCTGGGAGGAAACCTGCAGCAGTATAATGCACTTGGAGGTGATCGAGGGAGTTGGTGATGTGGCTGGTGAGTCCCCGTAAAACCAATGTCACATCACACACCTTGTAGCCCCAATGTCAAGTATGTTGTACCCGAGGCCAGTATAGCCCTGCTGGCAGTCCAACCACTGTCAACTTCATTGCACACATGCACATCGTACCTGCCTGCAACCCACACACATACACCACTCCCCTGTATTGCCCCCACAAGTTGCATCTGCAGACTCTCAGACACACATCCCCTGACACTGCACAACTGCTGTCGTCACTGCTGTGGTACCACATGCTCAAAGTCACATCAGTGTCACATATCCTCACCACCAGCAGATGACAAGATGCACACATCATTGATAAATGTGGGCCACTTGTCCCACCCACCATGTCCCATCCCGCAGAATCAATCTCAACGCAGCTAATGCCATAGGCAGCAGGCACATGTGTAACACATCTGTGTGACAGTCAGACAACCCCATGTCATACAGCTTGTGTGGCACACCCATAACACCCAAACCAGAAAACACCAGTACCCCAGGCAACAGCCACTGCACACACCATATATGCACACCGCACATGCACCCACACAGCATTCCTCGACACATGCATGTGTGCAGCATGCCATGGCCATCAGCATGTCCATGACAATGCACATACATCTGAAATCACTAGTACTCATGTCTGTCTGATCAATCCACACCCATCACTGATGCCCTGCCTTTCTGACCTACACAGGCACATCATCTGGCAATGAGGCGGAACAGCCGACCACATCGTTGAACACTAGGGCACGCCGCCGCCGGCCTACCACCACTCCCACCCAGTGCATCTGGGAGCAGAGGGGAGCGGGCTACTACTGCGGCCGCCCAGCCACCACCCAAACAGGAGCCACCCTTCCGACAGGAGCCACCTGTCATACAGGCACCCCCCCCAACAGGAGCCACATGTCGTAGAGGCACCCCCCCCCGGAAGAAGCCACCTGCACCCCTCATGCAAGGCAGACTACCCACTGACATTGGGGAAGACGGTGGGCCTGACTACATATCCAGCGACCACAGCTACCCCGATGCTGAGGGATTCAGTCCTGTGGGCCCAATGAGCACCCAACCCAGACAAGCACCACCCCTACACAATGTAAGTGACATCGGGGGATGCTTGTCCAGGATGGAGGCACGACAAACATCAATGCACACAATGGTGTAACAATACCTGGGGAGGCCCAGCTCATGTGGGAGACACTAGAGGACACCTCCAGGACAACCGTACGGATGCTGGGCTGAGCCACACAAGGGATATACCATCTGGCATGGCGGGTGAGGGAGGGGAATGGGTCAATCTCAACCCTGGTTGAGTCCATCGCTGTGTTGGTGCAGACACTTGCTGAACAACGGCACATGCCCTTGCCACTGGCACCGTCTTCAAGCAACACTTCCACAAATTCACAACAAAGCAACCCAAGGCGTAGATCACTGTGGCTGACTCGCCCTGCCGAAGTGCGCACCCCTCCACATAAATGCGGACGCAAATAGGACACAGACTCGTGTGTGGTGAGGGATAGTTGGGTTGGGGGGTGGGGAGGGTTAGTTCGTGAGGGGTTGTGGGGAGGGTTAGTTGGGGAGCGGGTGTGGGGAGGGATAGTTGGCTGGGATTGTAGAGGTATTCAAGGGCAATCACAAATGCACATAGTAATTTTTCTCACACTATATATGGTGTTGATAACAAAATCATGAGTGGACATTGATCTTTCGGTGTGAGTGCATTTATTCATGTACAGTGTCCAGTTCCCAGTGTGCTCATTGTCCAGTTCTATGTGTGTAGCAGGTGCTCAAAGGTAGTGGTGTATAAGGTCTGCACGTGTGGCACATCCAACATTGTCATCGGGGCGCTGGCCATATTCCTCCTCCTCATCAGTCTCGTCCTCAGCCTCTGGTGGTACCATGTTCATGTCGGGGCAGAGGACATTGCGCCTGATGCACATGTTTTGCAACATGGCACATGCCAGCACAATTTTACCCACCTTCTCAGGGCTGTACATGAGGGCTCCCCCCAATCTGCTGAGGCAGCGGAACCTGGTCTGCTTAATGCTGCAGCGAGTGCATACATGGGCACGTTGTACGCCTGTTTGTGGCTGTTGTGGGGCTGCCTCACGGGGGTCATTAGCCATGGCATCAGCAGATACCCAGCATCACCTGCACGGGATCAACAGAAAGGGTAAATGTCTATATCCTGGTCATTCCATGTTGGCACAGGCTGTATAGTGTTAAATTGAGAAGACCAAAATGCACAGGCAGAATAGAGTTTAGATGACAAGTTCTCTTTCGTGTACCAGAGGGGATTGTTTTCAGGATGTGTGTAGGGTGTGTCTTGTGCTGTTGCATTCACATGGACCATTCACAGACAAGATTACCTCTAACAATTTCCCCAGAAACTGACACAAATGTAAATGTCATTGACGTGTCACATATGGAAATCAACTATATGTCCTGGCACAACAGTACTTTGGGCATTTGAATGGTATGCATTTGTGATGTAGTGGTAATATCGGTGTGCAGTCTTTATTACGAATCCTTTATATAGACATGCTTTGAAATTGTTACCCATATGACGAAGGACATATTGATGGAATATGTGTGTGTGGAGTAAAGGGTTTAATATGTGCTATCGGGGTATTTTGGGGGTGAAACAGTGGATCGGGTGACGCCGACACCTTTAAATCATATATTAGTTTTAGTGAAGTATATTGCCAATTCAGAGGTCTTTGTCTAAGAGCATTCCATTTAAAGGTGTTACATTTGGAAGACATGAAATGGGTACTAACAGGCAGTGTACCAGTCAAATGTGTGTGCATCCACACGTTTTACAAGGGTGGCAGCTTCTGGATTCTCTGGCTGAGCATCATGTGTTGTGTATTTCCTTGACTGTGTATTTGCCTATCACTGTCACTATGGTGTGGTGCATTCTGGTACATGTGGTTTTAGTTAATTGCTGGACCAGATAGATGTAGTTATGTATGCACTGTATATTTTACATAAATGGAGACACGACTGTCAAGGCCTTGCGCTCTGGCATGCTACTACTGTGTTGCACCTTCAGTTGCACCTACACACTTGCACATGTCATGCCTTCACAACGCTGAGTAGGGTCATGTCCCCTTCAATGTGGGAGGTTTATTATTGTTAAAATTGTGGGTAATGATGTTCCTTACCCTTATTCCTCATCTACCTTTGCTTTTCAATGGACTATCCAGCCTCTGGGCACTTTCACAGGGATTTGGTAATTGTATCGGGATTTTGCAGTGGGAGTTATGATGGATTAATGCATGCAGTGTGCACATCTACTGGTCATGGGTGTCACAGTGAGCCATTTTTGTAAACACTCCACATGGCCTTGTAGTTAGACTAAGCCAGCAGCCAGGTATGCTATGCTGTTCATGCCCCGCTCCCAATTAAACACTCCACATGATCTTATATTTAGACTCAGCCAGCAGCCAGGTATGCTATGATGTTCACTGCCACCCCCCCAATTCAACACTCCACATGGCCTTGTAGTTAGACTCAGCCAGCAGCCAGGTATGCTATGCTGTTCACTGCCCCCCTCCCCCAATTCATCACTCCACATGGCCTTGTAGTTAGATTCAGCCAGCAGCCAGGTATGCTATCCTTTTCACTGCCCCCCAATTCAACACTCCACATAGCCTTGTCTTGTAGTTAGACTCAACAGCAGCCAGGTATGCTATGCTGTTCACTGCCCCCCCAATTGAACACTCCACATGGCCTTGTAATTAGACTCAGCCAGCAGCCAGGTATGCTATCCTGTTCACTGCCCCCCAATTCAACACGCCACATAGCCTTGTCTTGTAGTTAGACTCAGCCAGCAGCCAGGTATGCTATGCTGTTCACTGTCCCCCCAATTCAACACTCCACATGGCCTTGTAGTTAGACTCGGCCAGCAGCCAGGTATGCTATGCTGTTCACTGCCCCCCAATTCAACACTCCACATGGCCTTGTAGTTAGACTCAGCCAGCAGCCAGGTATGCTATGCTGTTCACCCCCCCTCCCATCCCCAATTCAACACTCCACACGGCCTTGTAGTTAGACCCAGTCAGCAGCCAGGTGTGCTATGCTGTTCACTGCCGCTCCCCAATTCAACACTCCACATGGCCCTGTAGTTAGACTCACCCAGCAGCCAGGTATGATGTCTGGTGTGTCGTGCCAATTACCGGGGCATCATGGAGTTCCGCAGCACCATGGAGTCATGTGTAGAGCCAGGGAATCTTGCGCAGCAATATGTGATGAGGTGGCAGGCATCACACACCATCTGTACGTTGAGGGAATGGTACAGCTTCCTGTTGCAGTACACTTCCTCCACAGCATGCCTGAACACCAGCTCTGCATGTGTGCAGTTCACCGCTCCAATTACATAAGACATGCCTGCAAGTGCATGGAATGCTATTTTTGTGGCATTCACCTCCTTAGCAGTCTGTGGTAAGCTGATGTGGTCCTGTGCGTGGGACAGGAGTGCATCGAGCACCTGGAAGAGCACACAGGAGAAACAGGGTGTGGAGATATCATGCAGCTGGCCCACTGTGTGCTGGTATGTGCCTATGGCAATAAAGTGTAGCACAGACACTACCTTCAGCAAGGGGGGGATGACTGTCCGGATATTAATGAGGCTGACCAGGTCATCATGTATGAGGTCCACTATGGTGGTGATGGTGTCCCTGTCTAGCCGGTACAGGGTGTGGATCTAAGCAGGGGTGAGGTTGAATGGGGTGGTTCCTTGTGGAGGGAGTGGTGGCTGCCTGCGGGGTATGACCTGCTGCATATTCGGGATTTGCTGGGCCATGATGGCCCTCCTTCTCCTTATGCAGCTCCGCTGCATCCTCTGCCTCACTGCCTCTTCAATCAGTAGCTCTGCAGGCATGTCCTCCAGCTCCAGTACAGCTACTGCTAATGCTAGCATTGTGGTTCTGGAAGGGGTGTGGTGTGTGGGAGTGGTCCTTTTGTGCTGTGGAACAGCCCATTGGGTCCACCTGTGCTGATTTTGAGCACCTGTGGCATGTTTCTACATACCAGTATTCACTTAACGCCTGGTCCGCGATGCCGGTATTTCCGGCATTGTTTTAACGTTGTTACTGGCATGTCCATGCCGGTGGTTGCGTGCCCGTGCACCTCGGAATGTGCACTCACTTAAGCCATGCCGGTATCACAGGCACAGCTGCCGTGTGTCTCCGGAGATACCATCAATGGTGTTGCCGGATGAGGTCAGTCCCTTGCGATGCCGGTGTTACCGGCGTCGTAACTCAGACTACGCCGGTCCGGAAAAGGGTGCCGGTACGGATATACAGGCACCGTTATTTCCAGACCAGCAAGCTTGTAATAAGGCCCCTAGTCTTCATTGCCTGCCAAGCTACCGTAGATTGGTCTGATTTGTCCAGAAGGTTCCCCTGTTCCACTAAACTAGGGTGGCCTCCTAAACTTCTACCCACAAGGTCAGAGTTTAGAAATCCATCTTAACAAATTGGTGTACAGCGGTGGGATAAGATCAGAGATACCCAGTGTTGCACACTGATGAAACCCAGGTTGTACTTACACGGGAAACACAGTGACCTTAGTTTAAATTAACTGTAAGTCACCTGTCTCACTTATAACATGCAAGCAATTGTAAACATACTTTGAGTGATTCCAATTCTGAATCCCGTAGAAAGATCTGTGCTGAAAGAGGCCTGTCAGCCTCTCATACAAAAGCCAAAATTATCCAAAAGATCATGGAACGGCAGGAAAACCAGATCATAGCGAATCCCTTTGATGACAGTGCAGAAGGTGCTGAGGCTGCTCTCAGTAACAGTTCTGAAAGGGCTGTTGCTGCATTCATCGAAGAGGCAGGTGATGATCAGGATGATTTAGAGTCCCATGCTTCCTCTGCTGACTCTGAGCTTAGGCCCTGCTGGAATTCAAGAGACAAGAGCTGCTGTTTAAGCAGAAGGAGCTTGGATTCCGCATGGCTAAGCTAGAACTGGAGAAAGCAGAAAAGCAGAAGGACAGGGATCACCAGATGGCGCTTGCTAGGATACAAGCTGCCAATGGCTCCTCTAGAGGATCTGGTAATGGGTCTAGCTCCTCCTCTGATCCAAGGTTCCCAAAAAAGCTGCTTAGTGTGTATGATAACAAGAATTACATCATGGATTTGTTGACTGCATTTGAGTTTGCATGTGAATTGCAAGAAGTTGTGGATGCTGATAAGATTGCATGGTTGCTCAGTCGACTACCCCATTCTGGCTACATTGCCATTTTGGAAATGTCTAAGGCTGACAGAAAAGACTGAGGAATTAAAGCAAATCTAGGTCTTAAAGTTTGGGAAGACTCCTGCCCAATACTTGAAAAGATTCAGGGATTACAAAAAGAAAGAAGGCAATACTTGGGTCTCATATGTAACAGATTCCTTAAAAAACTTGACTGGCGGGTTGGAAGGTTACAAGTTGACCACCTTTGTGGGTATGATTTGTTTAGTCATGCTTGAACATACTTTTGCTTCTTGTTCCCCAGAGCTTAAGCAGCACCTGGCTGGCTCTAATGAGATAGATCCTAAGAAACTAAACAGTGCAGCAGATTTATGGGTGTCACACAGAGAGTCCCATAAGGACAGGCCTGCTCATGGTAAGCAGGAGGAGGAGAAAAAGCACAAGAATAAGGTAGGGGATCTGATAAATCTTTCTCCAATAAGGGCCACAAAAAGCAGAACAAGGGTGAGTCACATGAGAATGTTCGCAATAGTGGGAATCATCCTCACAGGCATAATTCTGGTTACAGTAAGCCTCCCTATGTCCCAAGATACACTGGATCTTGTGTGGCATGTGGAGCAAGTGATCACGTGATGGGGACCCCAGATTTAAGGTCAAAACCTTGGGGGTCTACTCTGTGGGTCTGGTCTTCCCCTCCTATGCAGAAGAAGAAATTATCACAGGGCACCCTTCTCTTCAGACTCCTTCCCGAGTGGGATAGAATCTGAAGTAGTCTTAGTATCCCTGGGTTCCTGAGAGTCTAGTCTCAGAGGCTTAATCTAGCAGCCCGGATAATACCAAGCATTACTTTAAAGACATTGTGCTGATCATTGGAGTAGACACTCCTGCCCATACGGATAGTGGAGCCAGCAGAACTGTGGTGGATTGCACATTGGTAAACCCAGAGGAGCTTGCCAGAGTGCCCCTGATGCCCGACAAGTTAGCTGATGGTCCCCCCTCTCAAGTTCCCAGTAATGCCTGTAAATCTAACCGTAAATGGTAGTTAGGATTCCTGTGAGTGTTCAGAGGCAAGTCCCTGGAAAGGGCTGGGAAATGACCTCAGAGACTTAGGACTTGTGGGCGACACAGCAGAATGACCATGCACAAGGTCCCAAACAAAGGCTCCCCTGGCCAAGTCCAAGGCTGAGCCAAAGCAAAGGGGGAAGCCCAAGGCTAGGTGAGTCAAGAAACCAAGAAGAGGGGAAGAAAATATTCCCCCTAACTCACCTACCACTAAAGTGGGGGTAGTTGGCCAGGCACCTGAACATGACGAGGAAGAGGTGCTGCCTGAAATTCTTAACCCACATAACCATCCTGAACTCCAAAGTGTATTGGTTGAAGGTGGTCCTGCTAGGTAAGAGTTTAGTAAGGGCCAACGTGAGTGCCCATCTTTAGATGGCCTAATGAGACATGCCTGTTCCCATTTTGAGGATGAACCTCCTGGGAAACATAGGATTTATTGGGAAGGTGGGTTCCGGTACAGTGAGCACACAGAGTCTATACTGAAGGTGACAATAGGAGGTGTGTGGTCCCCCTTCAAGTTAGACCCTTCGTCCTACAACTGGCACTTGAAGTTCCTCTAACTGGTCACTTTGGGATCAAGAGAACCATGCAGAGGCTATTCATGCATTTTTACTGGCCCAAGATGGGGGTCTGAGTAGAAGGCCATTGTAGGACCTGTGCCACTTGTCAGATGTCTGGTAAGAGTAACTCAACAATCCAGGATCCATTGGCACCACTCCCTGTGGTGGGGGTGCCATTTGAGAGGGTAGGGATTGACATTGTTGGTCCCCTTGACCCTCAGAAATCCTCTGGCAATAGGTTTATCTTGGTGCTAGTCAACCATGCCACCAGATATCCTGAAGCCATCCGATTGAAGACTGCGACTGTCAAGTCAATTACAAAAGCATTGCTAGGCATATTTACCATTGTTGGCTTCCCTAAAGAAGTTGTGTCAGACAGAGGCAGCAACTTTATGTCTAAGTACATACAAGCCATGTGGAAAGAGTATGGGGTCACTTATATTTGTTTTCATCAGCTTATCACCCACAAATTAATGGCGTAGTCGAGAGGTTTAATCGAACATTCAAATGCATGATTGGAGCTCTAGAAGAACCTCAACGGAGAAAATGGGATCTCCTGTTGCCATGCTTACTTTTGCCTACAGAGTGGTACATCAGGAGGGTGTTGGTTTCAGCCCCATCAAGCTTCTTTTTGGTTACCCTGTTAGGGGACCACTGGCCATAGTCAAGGAGGGATGGGAACACCCTACTACTTCCATCACTACCAATGTAGTGGACTATGTGTTAGGGTTAAGGAAGAGAATGGTCCTTCTGATGGCGCCAGTTGAAGGCAGAACGCTTCACTTATTCACTTCACCCGAGGCCAAGAAGTCCTGATTATGAATCCTATAAGGCCTAGAGGCCTACAGTGCAAATGGCCAGGCCCTTATGCAGTTGTGGAGCAGCTAGCTGAGGTAAACTATTTAGCGCACCTTAAGAGACCTAGTCAGGCCCCTAAAGTGTTCCACATAAATAGGCTGAAGGCTTTCATCCCTTGGGTTGAAATAGCAGCACTACTGTTGGCATCAGACAGAGAGGAAGAGGAATCTGAACCTCTGCCTGACTTGTTTCAAGGTAGCCCGCTTCAGATGGCTCCATTGAGGGTGTCCATGTGGCACCTCACCTGACTCCTACCCAGTAAGAAGTAAGAACTTTGCATAGGCAGTTCTCCCCCTTGTTCTCTCTGACTCCTGGTTTGACACCTTGGTGCAAATACGAAATTGACACAGGAGACGGTGTACCTACCAAAAGTAGGGGGTACAGGATGTCAGATAAGGTGAGATCTTACATCAAGACAAAAGTCCACAAGATGTTAGATCTTGGTGTGATTGAACCCTCTAGTAGCCCATGGTCCAGTCCTGTGGTTCTGGTGCCAAAGGCAGGTACCTCTGAACTGAGGTTCTGTGTGGATTCTAGGGCTCTGAATGCTGTTACCAGGACAGATGCTCACCCCTTGCCTAGAACTTATGAGCTGGGGGATACCATGGGTGCCTCCAAGTACCTCAGCACATTTTACCTCACTGCAGGGTATTGGAAAATAGCCCTAGCAGAACATGCCAAGGAAAAGACAGCATTCTCAACCCCAGAGGGTCTTTACCAGTTCAGGGTAATGCCCTTTGGATTGAAGAATGCACCTGCTACCTTTCAAAGGCTTGTGAACCATGCCCTAAATGGGTTGGATGAATTCTGCTTAGCATATCTGGATGATACAGCAGTCTTCAGTGCCACCTGGGAAGAAGATGTGAAACACCTGGGAATAGTATTGTAGGCTCTTCAGAAAGCCCACTTGACTATAAAATCCAGCAAGTGCCAGATTGGACAAGGATGTGTGGTCTACCTTGGACATGAAATAGGTGTAGGGATGATTCAGCCTCTACCCAGTAAAGTACAAGCAGTACAAGACTGGCCTACCCCCACTACACAAACCCAGGTGACAGCTTCTTAGGTCTCACTGGTACTATTGAAACTACATAGAAAACTATGGCACCATAGCTGCCCCTGTGACTGCTCTCACCACTCCAAAGAATCCCAAGAAGGTCTCTTGGTCTGAGGATTGTAAGAAGGCCTTCAATGGCTTAAAAGCCCCCTGTGCCAGGCCCCTTTTCTCATGCCCCTGATTACAAACATGCTTTTATTGTGCAGACAGATGCCTCTGACACTGGGATAGGTGCTGTTCTATCACAGATAGATGAGAAAGGCAAGGAAAACCCGAATGGATGTATTAGTCGCCAGTTTAAGGACAGAGAGCTCAGGTGGTCCACTGTAGAGAAAGAATGTTTCTCTGTCATGTGGGCCATGAGGAAGCTGAGGCCCTACCTCTATGGGACCCACTTCACTGTACAAACTGACCATAAGCCTTTAAAGTGGCTAATGAACATGAAGGGGGAGAATCCAAAGTTGCACAGGTGGTCCATAAGTCTGCAAGGGTTTGACTTCACCATTGAGCACAGACCAGGTGTCCAAAATAGCAACGGTGATGGGCTGCTCAGAATGTTTAGTCGACATGAACATGAGACTCATCTATGGGTGGATTAAGTACCCCTGTCTTTAGGTCTGGGAGGGGCGAGTGTTAGGAAAGATTTCCCTTATGTGCAATTTTCCTTCATTTGGGAACCCCCCCAAACTTTTTTGCTTTTGTTTGGCTTACCTAACCTGACTTTTTCCAGTGAAGCATAGCCATCAGCTGCACTCCTCTGGGCTTTCGCTCATTTGTTAACGGGAAACTGACACGTCCTTCAGGCTGTCAGTACTGGGAAACTGTTTCACTTAGTCCTTGACTTTGTTTTCATTTCTTGGTAAATGTGTATCTATGTGCCAGGCACCTTACAGTACCATGCATAGGGGTCCTTTTTGTTTTATGGCCCTAGCCACCCTCTAAGGATGGTGCTTGTACAGGTGTGCATAGGACAAACTGGTGGCAGCAGTTTACTTTTAAAGTATTTTTATTTAATTTTTATGGACCATACCGCGTTTACCGTGTGTGGCCCAAGACTGTGGCCAGTGCTGAATATGGCCATGCCACAAAGTCTTTTGTTCTGTTCTTTGGCCATTTTGTCCCTTTGCCTTCCCCCAGGTCAAGAGACCCATGTATTCCTTATTTCGGCATGTAGCCTCCTGCGAAAACTGCAACTCTCACAGGCTCCTGCATGTCACGTGTGCTAGTGCCCAGGAAGAGGGTTGGCACTGTCTGGTCCCAATCCACACTACTGGTACCAGTATGTCAGGTAGGCTTGAATGATTGGAACCACCATGGGCCACGATTGGCCCACACCTGGCGTGCATGCAAGAGAGCAGATCCTCAATTGGCTATGTGAGATTTGAGCATGAATGGAATCTTGGATAAGAGAAGGGGCTCTGCCTCCATTCCAGGTCGATCTACTGAGGTTCACACCAATCCTCATAAGGAGCCAAGTATCCTTAAGAAGAAAGCAGACTCGAGGAACCGCTGCTGACGAGTTTGGAAGGTTTGGCACCCTGACCCCGCTCTTGTCCTGTCGTACCCCGGTTTTTTCATTGAACCAAGAAGGCCTGCAAGGGCGGCTCACCTCTTTGGAGTAGTGGGAACAACTAATCTCGGCTTCTCCTACTTAGCCTTAAAAAGAGCCTCTTCGGAAGGGTTTCTGGGCCATCCAGTGAACTAACCAGCTTCAGCCCAGTGTATTGCACAGGAACACTGCCATCCCAAGTTGAGACTCGAGACTCTGGGAATCAATAGCTTGGTGCCCTGGGCCCCTTTCCCGCCAAAACTCATTGTCCTAGCTCCTCTGGGTCGTGATTTACGAGAATACGCCACGCCGTGAGCATTTGCAGTCCCTGAGTCGCCCCACTGTGGTGACCATCACGGAAAGTGCCTGAAGTTCTTGCCTACCGTGCCCTGAGATGAGCTGTAACCAGAACAACCCTTCTTCTTCCTTCAAGGGCTGAGAAAAAGCAAACGTCCCGTCATGGACGATCGCTCCGTACTGCAGCCGCTTAGAGCCGGAGCGTCCTGAAACTGCAGGGTTTACACCAACAGGCGAAGTGGGCTAGACTGCCAACGTTTGGTCCAGACTGTGTCAAGGGTCGATGAGTACTTTCCTAACTTACCGGTGGCCGCCCGGCACATCCATTTATTTTAACACCGGATTGTCCCTCAAAAGATACTCACCTTGGCTGGGGTAGCCTGTGCTCCCCAGCTATTCCCGAACTCAGAAAGTCACTCTATCTGCAAGGGTAGATCCTCTTCTAGGAATATGAACTTATTCTTCATCGCCTCAAGCCCCTTCCTGAGCAGCTACAGCCTCCTGAAGAGAACACGCTTTTTCATTTACAACCGACTGCGCATTGTTAATGCACAACTGTACTTTGAGCACTAGGCTCCTCTCTTCGTAGGGCTGGGCTAAATAAGTTAGGGATTGTTGATGAAGGACTGCCTAAACTGATATCTGTGTTGATTTAAAGTCTTTGCTGTTACAGGTTGTGGTTATTTTTCCCCCCCATCATCAGCCTTAGGCCAATCGCGTTATTGTATATATGTCAGTTAGTGTATGATTGTGTGTGGTATTGTTTCTTCATAACTGTGGTTCAATTGTGTTTTGATTATAAGGCCTATAATAAATGTGTTTTTGATACATCTGTCTAAGAGTAATCTGTGGAGTTTTACTGTGTGTGCTCATTTTGGGCTTCCGATCACTCTCATCCCTCCTAAGACTTAGTCTTGACCGCCTGCCAAGCTACCGTAGATTGGTCTGGTTTGTCCCGAAGGTTCCCCTATTCCACTAAACTAGGGTGGCCTCCTACACCTCTGACCACCAGGCCAAAGAAATCAATCTTAACACTGTGCAATTCAGATTTTGGGAGAACAGGGCTCTCTCAGGACAGGCAGTTGAAATTGATTAAAGTCCCAGTGCCCCTTCGGTTTTCCCAATTCTGCCTGCATTGCCATCACTGTGCGTTCTTCCTTCTGCTACACCTGGCTCTTCACGCATTCCAGCCATAGCTCCATCCTCCTCTGCAACTTCAACTCTTGATGGCCTGCACTTGAGGAAGCCTTTTAAGCCTCCCTGCTTCCCTCAGGTGTGGGTCATTAAGCTTAACAGTGTGACCTGTACAGCAACATTGCCCTTCAGTCCTCTTCCTCGCCCCAGTACTCATGGGATTATGGGACTTGTAGTCTCAAACAACACAATTAGGTTTTCTTGCAAACATTTATTTTTAAATACATAGATTATTTTTCTTACATGCATTTAAAGATGAAGAATTAGAATGCAATTGCCAAGAGGCAGGCAGTTGATGTAAACCAATATGTATAGGTTTCCTTTCAATGTACCTTTTGGAACAAGAAGGATTTTTTGGTTTTAGAATTCTCAAATTATCTTTCTTATTTGGGGAATGTAAAGATGTCACTGTCTTTATCCACATTCAGAGGATTAATAGGTGATACTAATACATCATAACAACCATAAACCATTAGGTGTTTTGGCACTCTTAAAAGGTTATTTCCTTTCATGGATAAATACTGTGTCTCATCCCCCTGGATCTCCTCACTTCCCTGGACCTTGTCTCCT
Source organism: Ambystoma mexicanum (assembly GCF_040938575.1). Taxonomy (NCBI): domain Eukaryota; kingdom Metazoa; phylum Chordata; class Amphibia; order Caudata; family Ambystomatidae; genus Ambystoma; species Ambystoma mexicanum. The sequence goes on from NC_090925.1 coordinate 387,011,674, forward strand.
TTGAGGTGATCCTCCCACAGTGCACCAACAACAAGGTCAGGATCAGGAAGCATCTGTCTTTCTCTGGCCACCTGGGGGGAGACTTTAGGTAGGGGTTTAGTGAGGGATCCGTACGATTCATCACATACATGTCCCCTAAGTACCTGGCCTCCTGGTCCAGGTTCCTGTTCTTCTTCTTCACCTGCCTCCCCCGCATTCATAGTAAGTTTACAGGCTTCCCAGTCCCAGACTGGATCATTTGAAAATAATTATTCTCGAGCCCACACATTTTTAGGGCAATATGTGGAATTCATAGTTTTATTCACATTTTGATGTAGTTTCTCAAAATTTGGAAAATCATTGCCAATGATAATTTCCTCGGGTAACCCTGAGATGACAGCAACATTCATTTTAGTGGTGTTCCCCTGAATTCCAATAGTAACAGGAGTTCTATAATACATTTCTTCCTCCCCGTGTACACATGTGACCTTAATAGATTGATTTTTCTCAGGATGTTTACAGTAAATCGAATTGGGCCTTATGGCAATTTGTCTACTACCAGAATCAATTAAAGCCTGTACCGGTATGCCATTCAGCAGTGCGTTATCATGGGTTTTAAAGTCTCCACCTCCCAGGAATACGTTGTTTATAGCTTCTACCGTTTTATATTCCTCTTCTTCCTCATCATCTTCCCTTTCTCTTTCATCACCCATCATGTAGCCAATTTCCAAAGGCTCATCTTTCTTATCACAGGGGCAAGGTCAGGCCAAATGTCAAGCATGTCCACATAAAAAGCATAGTACTGTTGATGATCTCGGATTTCGAGATTCTACTGATTTGAGCACATTTTTTCCTTTTATCCCATGACCTGTTCGATCGCCACTCAAATGTCTTTAGGTTTTATTTTGTAGAAAATCCCCTTATTTTTAGATTTCATTACCCCCTGAGGAGAATGATGTATTACTTTAAGTTATTTTCTGAAGTCTTTGCTTTTATGCAAATGTTGTCTATGTTTACGAGCTTCCAAAAGATTTTGGGCCATTTCAACAACTAGGGATACATTAGTTTTATTCATCTGTAAAATGGCTTTTTGTAAAAAACGAAGTACAGAATTAATTACATGTTTCATAGTTAAAGTTTCTAATACTTCTGCTAGGGTTTTCTTTCCTAGCCATAAAGACAAGGTGCTTTGAATTCTGTCAGCCAATTCTATGGGAGTTTCATCTGGGTTTAGTGTAATATTCTGATGTTTCTGCTTATAGAAATTTTCTGTTTGTCCTACCTTCTTTAATAACCCTTCTTGAATTTCAGCACAGGGGTTACACCTTCTGGATTAAGATAATGATAGGAATTTTGGATTTCTACTTTCAGATGGGTAGCCAAAAAACAGGTTTTTAAGTATGAGCTCCAATTTAACTAATGAGCTAATCTTTCAAAGTTGAGAAAAAAGTCCCCACTCTTCCCCTTCATTATAGGGTTGTAGAACTCCCTGTGGGATTTCTGGTCTTTGTGAAGAAGCTATGATTCTCTCCAGCCCTTTCTGAAACCTAGCCTTCACCTGGATTTGATATTCTGTCAATGTTATCAAAATATCATCCAGTGTAGCCATTATAACTTCTCCTGATTGTGAATGTACTTCTCTATCAGAGTTTCCCTCTGGATCTCCAGAGGAGGGGGTAAAATAAATATGACTAGCCTCAAACTCTGATCTTATGTCTAGCCCACTAGATATTTCAACCTCTAATTCACCCGTTGCCTCTGAAAGCTCTGTCCCACTGATGTTAATGTCAAGTGGGGTAGGAAAGTAGAAAAGAGAAAGCCTTGGTTTGGATACAAGGATTAAAGTCCACTTGCTATACGATTCCAAATGGTAAACTGATACTTTCTTAATATTAGACAAAGGTCTCTAATGGAAGAAACGTTTTTGTGGATCAAGGGAAAAGGTGGTTTTGGTTACTATTTGTTGTTTAACTTCAAAAATGGTATCTATGGCGTCTGCATGTGCAAAAACTCCTCTCCCTCTCTTGGACGTATTATTAATTTCATGCAGACATTTTAATACTTCACTCTCTTGTGGATCCCTATTTTTATCAATTGGTTACATCTCAACGAGACCTTATATGTGAGGGGTCAGAAGTGTGAGGCGGGCAACTTTTGGATGATTTATCACACTTTGCTTTTCTAACACACATGTGAGTGTTTTTAAGGATACTGTTACTGGCAGTGCTCACGCAAGGAATCTGAATGCCTGGTAAGACTCACTGGCATTTGTATTCCTTTTCTTCGCGTGTTGCAGGACTTCTGCAACTTCTTGCTTCTATATGGACCCACAGCCTTCCTTCTTGAGGGCATCTCTGGTCTGGCCATGTAATTACAGAGCCCTTCTTGCTCTGGAGACCCAACACTATGCTTCCTTCCTTCTGCTTCAACTGCTGCAGCACACTTCCAGCCAGGGCTCCATCCTCCTCTGCAACTGCAACTCTTGATGGCCTGCACTTGAGGGGGCCTTTTAAGCCTCCCTGCTTCCATCAGGTGTTAGGCTTTAAGCTTAAGCACCTGACCTGCACTGCAACATTGCTATTTAGTCATCTTCCTCGTCCCAGTACTCATGGGATTATGGGACTTGTAGTCTCAAATGACAAAATTAGGTTTTCTTGAATGCAGAGTTATTTTGCTTACATGCATTTAAAGATGAAAAATTGGAATGTACTTGAAAAGAGGTAGGCAGTTGATGTAAACCAATATTTATAGGTTTCCTTTCACTTTACCTTTGAGAGTAAGGGGGATTTTGGGTTTTAGAATTCTCAAATGATCTTTCTTGTTGGGGGAATGTAAAGATGTCACTCTGTTTTTATCCACATTCACAGGATTAATAGGTAATTCCAATACATCATAACTACCATAAGCCATTATGTGTTTGGCACTCTTAAAAGGATAAATACTGTGTCTCATCCCACTGGATCTCCTCACTACCCTGGGCCTTGTCTCCTCCCAGGTGATCGTCCTGCAGTGCACCAATCCCAAGGTCAGGATCAGGAAACGTCTGACTTTCTCTGGCCACCTTGGAGGAGACTTTAGGTAGGGGTTAAGTGAGGGATCCATAGGATTAATCACAATACCCACGGACATCCTTACCCAAACACCCAGCTTCCTCCCTCAGCCCACCTTGTTTTGGGGAGAGGAAACATTATCTACAGCAATGAGGATGGTCTTCTGATAACAATAGAGTGACAGATCTTGCAGCATATTTTCCTCACATCCAAGTCATGAGGCTGTGCAAATTAGTATACATGCTTCATGGCTGCAAAGACCTTTAATATAAAGAAGTGTGTTGTGAAAACTAAAATGAGCACCCAACCCAGGGTGCATTATGTACTTAAAGATTCAAGCATACACCCCTTTAATCTCATACACATTTGTAAAACATGAAGATCAATAGTCATTCTTATGTTCCTAAAATGCTCTTTGATTGTATGGAAAGCAGCCAGTAAACCACCATTGGAGCTATTTGTCCCGTTCCGCTTTCGTATAGGGGTATTTCATAAAAAGCACAATAGGAAATCATTGATATAGTTATTGTAGGCTTTCGTAATGTGCTTTGCTCAGTGAGACATGTGTAATATTTTAATTTTGACTGCAAAGTTCAATGGATTTGATCATAGGAAATTAATAATTTAAAAAGTCCTAAAGATCCAGTTTGCAACGTTAGTACAATTAAATAATTTCCTTTTTTAATAGCCTCTTTTGTTAAGAATTGTAAGGATGCAGAAGTATAAGACCGACACAAAGGATGCTATAAACGTTTATTTGGTTCAAAAGAAAAGGGAAAACCTACCTATCCCTAATGCTACGAGTCAAATCCTATTTCCTTCCATTACACTCATAAATAACATCTCTGCTGGGTCCTGAAGAATGACTCCCTTCTTCTGGACAGAGGATTTAAAAGTGTCTTGAAAATGTACTAGGGTGGAATGTCTCCCTTCCCCTGGTTTCTCTTAAAGTTTGCAATATCATGGGGAATATCTTCTTTCCCCTGGCTCAGTGTCCCACAGTATTAGGGGGAACTGCCTGGTTCCTTTGCTTCTCAACACCAGAGGGAATGACTCCCTTGCCCTGGTACCTTTTCTTGGGTTTTCTTAGGCATGGGTCCCATACCCCAGTTGACTGACCTAGTTCTCTCCTTTACCAGGTACTGCAACGAAGAAGAGAGATGGTGCGTCTCTTGCTTCTTGAAATACCTGGTTCACTATCCTACCAAGTATTAGTGTGGTTTCTTCCCCTCCCCTGCTGTTTGCATGATACACCTGGTTCCATATCCTGCCAGGCACTATCTATCACAACACTCTGTGATTTGCAGCTTCTACTGCTTTCAGAGTCGCATTAGTCGCAGAGCCTTTCTACTTGCCGCCTTCTTCTTAGCTCCCCTTTGCCCATTCGGTAACATGCATACCTTTTGATTTTGTCTGCGTGGGTTCCAGCCTTTGCTGGACGTCTGTGGTTGAGTGGGGGCTTCTTCCAGCTCTCTGGGACTTCTTGCGTGTGCGGCAGCTCCACGACGTCCCTGTTTCTCTGGATTGCGCCGTTCTCGTTCCACGCTCTAGCCACGGCTCAGGGACTCCAGAAGCTACACTCCGCCTGCTTGGTAAGTGGCCACGCCACTCTGGATCAGCTTCGGAGCATCCTGATCCCGACTCAGCGTACCAATATGTTCTTCTCCTTCCTGTCTCGCTCTACTTCTCCTGGTTCCTCCTGGGAGGACTGGACCACATACTTGGTCCGTCTTCCCTTTTTATACTGCGGATACTAATAGATAGCCCCCTCCTGTTGGTTCCGCAGGGTGCTCTTCAGCACCCCGGACTTCTTCGGCTCAGTAAAAATATTGGTGTTCTCCACTGGGTTGCTGGCATTTTTTGTCCCAGATTTGTTGGAGGATTCACATGGGTAGTCCTTACTCTTCCTCTCTGTATAAGGCAGTGAGGAGGAATGGTCTACCTTACACATGTAGATGGAGGTATGTGGGACTAGGTTACCCTACATAGGATAAGAGGGTGAGGGAGTTTGTAAAGGGGTGGGTGGATACTGTGTTCTCCCTAATGGGTCGTCCCTCATCTCATAAGGAGTTTCCCATCCCATGTGATCCTCCTGCAATGTATCACCCTCTGGGGAACTATTGGACTGTGGCCGCACCGCCTCCCGCCCCGTAGAAAGGGTCCCCTACTCTATGGGAGAAAGGGATGACATCTATGGATTTGTCACAGAATACACACTATTCTGTCTCTCCAAATTGTCCTTCCTGCTTGGAAAGAGGCACAATTTGATTAAAACCAATGATCCGTCTCTTCTGTGATCTTGAAGGCAAGGTTTACTTTTGTGTGCTGGCCACTGACGACTAGTTGATAGTGCTGTTGGACCAACACATTTGAAATAGTATGCAAAAAAACGAATAATTAACAAAAAGTCGAAAATAACAAATGCAGTTGTAGACCGGCTGCTTTGTACCCTGGTCCCTTACAAGATCCGTCTGAATGCCTAAACCCAGGCCAAGCACATCCACAACCCTGTCACACTCGTCTTACAATGACCACTCAGTTTGATATCATGATTCATGCAGGACACAAGCAATGGCAATAACACCCCGGGGTTCCAACTTCATAGCATTTGCATTTGTAGCTGCTCCATTTATTCCTGCTTTAGAATATCAGTATTGCTTCCTCAGGTCGCTGCTGTTAGAAACTGCTGGGGTGGCTCTAGAAAATGGAGAGTGAGCAATAAGTTCGAGGAAGCAATAGCGGGAGTGAGCAACATGGTACAGGAAGAGGTGGAAGGAGAGGAGAGGGATCTGCAGAAATACCCACTTCCCTGCATGGAACCCTGATCAAAAATGCCACTACAGGTTTCTGCTCCGAGTGGCTCTCTGCCTCTAGACGGTGGCAAACGAATCATACTTCAGCACATTTTAAATTCAATTGAATGAAATAACACTTTAATGGCATGATTTGCAGTTGGGGCCGTTGTTTTGGGGAATTCCTGGCTTGAGGGCCAGTAAGTCCTCCCTTGTTCTTTATTTGTACTGGGGACTGTGCTGCCTCCCTCTGAGCAAGGGAGTGCTCCTGCTTTAAATTATTATTTCTTTTTTTTTAAATAAAAAGTGTATTGGTTTTTGAATAAGAAAAGAAACAGGTACCAGTCAATTTAACAAATCACTGGAACATAATGCTCAGTTTGGAATCTGTAAGGACAACTCTCTCAAAGCATATACACCTCTCCCCACAGCTGAGTCAGGGGAAGTTAAACAAACAACCAATACCTAAGAGTATAAAGGGCAAGGGGAGAAGACAAAACACATAAGGAAGAGAAAAAATTACTCCAGAACAAAAAGAGAAAAAGAGACAGCAAACAAACTGCCAAATCGGGGTAGTCACACATAAAGATCATTAAAAAAGGACCCATATAAGTTCAGTCATCAGTTTTCTGTTTACTTTGGAAAGGGACATTCCTCTCCCTTGTCCTGTAGACAATCTTCACATAAGGCTTTCCTACTGCTCTTGCAATGCTTCAGTATTTATTTCCTGGCCACCATGAGCACTCCACACAACCACTTTTCATTGGCTGTGGAAATCTGCAACCATGAGGCAACACACCTAAAACACAGGCAGCAGAAAGTCTCAGAAATGACAAACCAAGAATCAGATCAAATCTGTGAAGCACCTCATCCCAAACCATTTAATGTTTTTACAATCCCAAAACATGAAGATTGTTGGTTGTTGCACCCATTACCCTGCTACAACACAAGCAATGGCTAGAGGAGAGCAGTTTGCAAGACCCCATCCTCCAGTGAGACAAATAGACGTGGTGTGTTACTCGTTGAGTAAGAGGTTGAGATCCACCTTCCATTGGTAAGGGCTTGAGGAAATATAATTTCACTCTCGCTCAGTGACCTTCAGATTCATTTTCACTTCCCACTTCTCCTTACCAAGTCTTCAGGGGGGAAGTAACAACAGAGAAAAGGGACGATTTTGAGAGTTTGTAGCGACAAGTAGGATTATGCACATTCTCATTTAAAACAGTAAAGAGAGGGGAAAATAATAAGCAAAGTAGCAGCTTACTGTCTTAGTTTGTATTTAAATTTCAAGAAGTTAAAGTCAAGCAAATTATCCTCATCTAGAACCTAGCTTAGTTACCCGCTTTTTGCCAGCTGTTTCAATGGCGCATGTGATTATTTATCTTTATAACAGGGTTTTGGCACAGAGATTTCTCTCCAGAGAGGAGATATGTCTCACCCATCTCAAGATTCATTTTCTTCTACTCCGGGACCACTTGCTTTACGGTCAGAGGGGTGGATCCAACCGGCAACACCTTTTCCATTCACAATAGGTAGTCCAGTGGAATGGGACTAACAAAAGCAGCCTCAATCCTGGCCCAATTTGGGGCAGAATCAGACTCTGCATTCAACCAATAATGAATCGAACTAATAGCATAGGCCCTATGATACCATTTTCCTCTAGGGCGCACGGACCTGCTATATCGCAGCAGACTCTGCAAGACAGCATAAGGTATTTCAAGTATAGCCCCATGCCTCCAAAGAAATTCCTTAAAGGCTTTACGAATGTCAGAGAGAGACCTGCCCATGAGCGTTGAAAGTTAAGAAACCTGTTAGCGAAGTCATTTTAATCGCCCTAATTTCACCTAACAAGTTCATTTTCTCTGGTCCATTTCCTGCACTGAGCACTAATCTCACAATTTTCAACGAACAATGGTCGCTAGGAGCTCGTGGACATTTCTGGTAACTAACCTTAACCCCTAAATATATACGTGAACCCCTCTTTCCCCCATGTAAACCTTCTCACCAGGATGAGCCCCTGTGATAAGACATAGTGGTCGGGCAGACCTCCTTCTTGGCATCAGGGGTAAAACGTCCAAGTTGCAAGCTACTAGCCAGCCATGAAGTCACTTGCCACAGCAATTCTAGACATACACACAGCACACCATTTCTTGCTCGCCAGGAGTCAATTATGACTTGCCAATGGCTAGCAGCGCGTGAATATTTTGAGCCCTGCTTGGCATGATTCATGTTAAGGTTAGTAACATCCCTGAATATTTTCAATACACTCCATTGGCGCCTAAAAGAGTTTTTGGGGTCAGATAGCAGAACCAGGAGACCATCTGCATAGAGCGGGATCGCTGAATGGCAATCACCACACCTGATTCCCTTCATCTGAGGATGTTGCCTAATAAGAATAGCCAGCGGTTCAATAAAAACATCAGAGAACAGGGGATAATAGACAACCCTGCTCTGTCCCCCTTTCATGGGAAAAGACTGATGCCATGAACTGAGCCTTAGCCTTTCCATAACGAGCATCAAGCAGGAATATAACATTTTTGATCACCAATTATTTTGTTCAACGCCATTTTGAGATTTGTTTTAATGCAGAGCAATAAATGTACCACTCGAACATGAGAGGCTGGTGGGCTGTAGGAAGCCTGGCCCTGCCACCTCTCATTACTGTGCTACAGAGAGGAGGGTCAGGTCATTGTTCCTGTGCAGCGGCAGTGGAGATGTGCTGAGAGTGCAAGCAGGTAAATTAAGTGATTCCTGTGAATGAAATGTGTTTGTATGTATGTGCGTGTGTATGTTTCTGTGTTTATTTGTTATGTATGCGCTCATGCAAGGAGTTGTTTGAATATGCTGGTGAATAAGCGAGTGTATGCTGTATGAATGCATGTGAATGAGAGTGCGGGGCTTTTCCTTCACACACACAGGCACGCATGCTCTCATTACTGTGCATCAATAGTAAAGAAAACAGGAAAAGTGCTAATATGTGGTTAGATTGGCCTGGTTTGGTGTGGCTAGTCTGCATATACTTTCTTATTGTGGCATGGTATATTTACTTGGCATCAAGGGTTAAAGAAAACATCAGTGTTATTATGTGGATAGACTGGCCTACTTTGGTGAAGCCAGTCTGGATATACTTTCATTCTGTGACAGCATTTCTTAGAGTTCTTCTATGGTTATACACGCATATATTGGTGCAGCCTGCATGTACAGGCAAAGCCAGTCTGAAAATGTTTTCTATACTGACATATATTGTTATCAACGGCATTGGAAAATGCTCCTATTCACTGTTGGTGACTTGCATCTATTGAATTTTTCCACGTACTGCCATACAAAGCATATTGCAAACTGTGTGGCTTTTAACCTACTTTGTCTCAGAAAGTGTTCTGTAAAATGTACAATTTTAACTCATTGTTTGAAAAATCAGGAGGAGAGCCCCCTTGAACCATCTTGGCAGTTTCGGGCTCCCGGGATGCCTTTGAGGTGAGGTGAAGGAGCTTAGTGAGACTCTTGCACTAAAGCACAGACAGAGGGGGAAGAAGAAGAGATAAGGAGAGTGAGCCAGTGAAAGGGACAGAGAGATGGAAGCGGGAGCAAAACAAAGGGAGATAGACAAAGTGAGAGGGGAGAAACACAAAAGAGAGAGGGAGTGAAAAAGAAACGAGAGGGGGAGAAAGGGAGCGGGGCGGAGGGAGGCAGAGGGAGGGAGAGAGGAAGAGTAGGAGAAAAAAGAGGATAAGCAGAGAGGGACATAGAGAGGGAGAGACAGAGAGGTGCCTCGTGAGACTTTAAATGCATGGATAGAAGGAGAGAAAAGATAGCGAGAGGGGGAGAGAGGGAGGGGGAGGGGAGGCAGGGATGCAGAGGGATGGAGGGAGAGGGGAAGAGTAGGAGAAAAGGAGGATCAGACAAAGAGGCAGAGATGAACAGAGAGGGAGAAAAACAGAGAGTGAGAAAAAGAGGGAGAGGGAGACTGGGGTGGCTCTATGAGACTGTAAATGCATGGACAGAGGAAGGGAAAGGGATAGCGAGAGGGGGGTACGGATGGGAAGGGGAAGAGGGAGAGTGGAAGAGTAGGAGAAAAAGAGGATCAGGCAGAGAGGAACAGAGAGAGGGAGAAAGGGAGAAAAAGGGAGAGAAAGAGCAAGAGAGAAAGAGAGACGTGGCTCAGTGAGGCTAAATGCACGGATAGAGGGAGAGAAAAAGACAGCGAGGGGGAGAGGGAAGAGGGCTGCAGGGAACCAGAGGGAGGGAGAGGAAGAGTAGGAGAAAACGGAGCATCAGACACCGTGGCAGAGAGGAACACAGAGAGGGAGAAAAGAGGGACAGATAGAGAGCGACAGAGAAAGAGTAAGAGAGGCAGAGGTAGGTAGCTCAGTGAGACTCAATGCGTGGAGCATTTGTATGGCGGAGAGGAAGGAAGGCGGCTGAAAAGCAAGTTGCATTACAAATGAATGAAAATGGGGCGTGGCCTAAGAAACATGTAAAAGCCATTACGCAAGGCTTTGACACAAGTTTCTTACATTACACCCCCATAAATATGAGCCCCTTAGAGTGTACCATAGCTCAATGTCATGGCGAGAGAAAACAGGGACCGCGCACCCAATGCAACTCTTGCTCACAGTGAGAGAGACACAGCATGAAAAAGAGAGTGAAGCGAGAAGGAAAGATAGAAAGAATTGCAGTGGGAGTGAGAGAAAGAGAGTGCTGGATCACAGCTTGTTAGGTTGGGAATAATTACGATATTTATTTTCTACTAATAAAGACATTGGGTCTCATTAAGAGTCCGGCAGTAACCTTGCCTGAAATTCCACCTGGTTACTGCCGGACGCGTATTACCATTCCGCCTCCGTGATTCCCGGAATTACCGGAGCATTACGACCCCGGTAACCCGGGAATTCCGGAGGTGGAATTCAGTAAATCCCCATTCCCATTGAGTCCAATAGGACTCAATGGGAATGGGGAAGTGGAAACACCGGCACCATCTTGTGATGGTGCCGGTGTTTCCACGTCCGCCTGCAGGCGGGTGGTGTTAAACCCGCCAGGTCAGACCTGGCGGGAATGACACCTCCGCCTGCAGGACTCGAGATCACCTGGTCCGGAAACAACGGCGGCAGCGGATTTACCGCCACTGTTTTTTCTAGACCGGATGACTCGTAATGAGGCCCATTGTGGGTTGCATCCAGCAGATAACCTTTTATATGTTTGATCTATTACGTTAGAATATCGCTAATGCACTACGTCTTGCTTCTTTCATTTTTTGATTTGAAAACTGTGATGAAGTGCCCTGCTTGGCTCTGAGGGCTAGACATGGTATGGCCATGGGGGTCGGATACCACTTTCCGCACAGGAAATTGAAACTTTACATTGAAACTTTACACATTAATACAACTTTTACATAAAAAGAGCAAAAAGAAAACTAATATACAGAGTAAAAAAAAAATTATCTTAAAAAGAGAATACATAACAATTTAACATTAAATTCCCTAAACAATTGAACCATCATGCCATCATCTCATAACTTTGAGAGAACAATAATTACGGTTTAAACAAAATAAGCATACATTGCCTCATAATAGCAGCTAATCTTCAGGGCGAGCTACCAGCATATAGTTAGCCTGGTAATACTGATTTGCCATTATGATAGTTTTTGCTTAGATGCACGCCCACGAAAAATGGCGGGGTCACTTATGCTTAGACAGTAATTGTTCGATAAATCATCTTTATGTCCTCCTATATGGTTATATCAAGACTTATTTCCACCTTTAGCCAAATATTATACAATGCCATCAAAAGTCTCATGCTGCTGGAGTTAATGCAATGATGCGGGGCGCATACCCAAGTCTACCCCAACCTTCCCTCTCTGCTTGGCAGGGACTTGTCACAAGTGGTCACCCAAAGTTCCTGGCCCTTTAAGAGAACATAGTTCCCTATATTCAGCAGCTACCATATATCCTCACACCCCAGCGCAGATAGTCAAATGCAGGCTACACCCCCATTGGACCTGTCCCCGTGGCTGAATGCTGTTATCATGCTTGCAGCTCTTTCACATGGCGAAGGTAGAGCACAGTGTGGGAGGCCGACATAGAGTATTTGTGTACCTCCGCCGGGTGAAGTATTGACAGTGAACAGGGGGCGGGGGAAGCAGAATGCGTGCAGCAGCGGCAATCACTCTGCACGCACATGTCCCAGACAGTTCCAAAATGGCAGCCGGCTTCCATAAAGGCTTGTACCATGGATGTGGGATCAGTGAAGTAGTGCTGCTGAAGCAACAGAGAAACTGCACATCCCTTGAGAGGGACACCAGAGCTGAATTCAGGGTGGTCACGGTTGAGGTTCTAAAGGCCTATATAGAACGTATGCCCGCAGAGAGGTGTGTGGGAGTCTGTAAAGAGCAGAGGTGCAGAGAAGGAACGGATTGGAGGCAATAGGAGGGGAGAGGTGGAGGCTGGTTTGGAGGAGGCTGCAGAGGACGAGTGGAGAGAAGGAAGGAAGAGAAGGGAGCTTGGTGGAGAGGAGAGAAGAGGACTGGGAGAACAGGAGGAGATTCGTGTGTCAATAAGCCCTGAGACAGCCGGCCAATACCGCCCCAGGTAATGCCCCTGGGGACCGTACTTACAGGCCTGAGCATATCAAGGGCCTTAACGAGGCCTTGGGGGCATTACCGTGGGTGCTATTGGCCTGCTGTCGAGGGGCTTATAGCCATTAGTACCCTAGCCCGTTAGACCGGGGTACTAATAGCATTTTTTTCTGCTCCGAAATGCTGCTGCGTTTCGAAACAGAAAAAAAAGTCTAATAAAATGGCCGCCGGGAAAGGGAAAACATAGTCCGTTTTCCCTTTCCATGGCGGGCATCGGGAGCGGACGCGCTGGGAACAGAAGTGTTCCCAGCACGTTCGCTCCCGAGAAAAGAAGAAAAAAGAAGGTAAGTGGGGTTGGGAGGGCATAGTTTGTAGGGGAGGGGGCGGTGGAGGATAAAAAAACATACCCGAGTCCCTGGCAGGGGACAAAGGTAGCCTCCAGCCATGGGGAGGCTCGGAGCGGGGATTGCCCCATTTCGAGTCTCCGCATTGGCTAAAGGGCCGCCACGCCACTCGCCGGGAACAAAAAGCACGTACCTGCGTGCAAGGTATTCCCGGCATGGTAATTCTCCGGCGAGGGCCAATCAGAATGCTTGTTGCTGGTTGATCCTCGTCGGGTACTAATTTAGTTTAGTTTAGTTTATTTATTATATAGCGCAGCACGCCCGTGGGCCTCAGTGCGCTGACGGAACAGAAAACAATAATACAAACTGAACAAAAAACTACATAACAACATGACCAGTCAATATAAAGAGCAGCAGGGAAAAAGAATGAACAGAACTTGCAGTCATATAAAAATTCAATTAATAATTTAATTTAATATTTATTGTGATATAGTTTACATTGAAACTTTACACATTAATACAACTTTTACATAAAAAGAGCAAAAAGAAAACTAATATACAGAGTAAAAAAAAAATTATCTTAAAAAGAGAATACATAACAATTTAACATTAAATTCCCTAAACAATTGAACCATCATGCCATCATCTCATAACTTTGAGAGAACAATAATTACGGTTTAAACAAAATAAGCATACATTGCCTCATAATAGCAGCTAATCTTCAGGGCGAGCTACCAGCATATAGTTAGCCTGGTAATACTGATTTGCCATTATGATAGTTTTTGCTTAGATGCACGCCCACGAAAAATGGTGGGGTCAGTTATGCTTAGACAGTAATTGTTCGATAAATCATCTTTATGTCCTCCTATATGGTTATATCAAGACTTATTTCCAGCTTTAGCCAAATATTATACAATGCCATCAAAAGTCTCATGCTGCTGGAGTTAATGCAATGATGCCAAAATAATTCCTCTTTGATGTGTCCATGATTGTGTACAAAATTGCCCAAGCCGAGGTTTATGGCGCTTAACATCTGGTGGCATTCAGTCAACAAGTGTCTGGCCGTCTCATACTGATTTGTTTCCTTACATAAACGGCAAAGTCGTAGTTCAGGAGCGATCCTATCTCTTCTCCCGGTGATCATTAATGTGGGTAGTTGTCCAAGCCTTAGAAGTAAGATAAAACGTCTAAGTCTCACATCAGGGCACAGATTAAGGTAGCTCTGAGGTTTTTTAAAGTTGTAAAGTCTGTACTGGACAAACTGATAACTTTTCAGTTTCCGGAGATGGGCGTAGTTCTCAAGCCAGTCCCAGAGATCTATACGTTTACCCAGGGCCCTCTGGACTTCCTCAGTAATTCTACCCACCCGGGTTTGTCACCCAATGGCTGTCAGCAGTTAGGACATTTGCTCTTTCATAGGACATGTAGGGTTCTCCTTAGCGTTCTCTTGATAGACGGCCTTTAGCAGCCCATTACTTGTTTCACCACTCATTCTCAGATAGAGTAAGGCTCGCTTTTTTAAAACGTGAGCTTTCAGCGAGATCAATCCCAGTTCTAATCTTATTATTGCCATGGGAATTCCTTGTGGTAGACCTAAGATCGAGCGCCAAAATTTTCCTTCTATCGCCTGTAGCCATTTCAAGTCAGTACTAAGGAAAGCTTCCAGACCATAATTGATCATGGGGGACAGTACTTGGACATAAAGTTGACGTGTGCCCCAGATAGTAAAACCCCCCTGTTTTACTGTGAATCTGTGGAACAAGGCGGTCAATTGTGCCGCTCTTAATATACGCGACTGTTTACAAGTTCCACAGTCCACGATGTTCTCAAATTCGACCCCTAAATAACGATAATGAGGAATATAGCTGATGATATCAAGGCCCACTCTCAGCTGTACCCAAGAGGTATTCTTTTTGGTAAATCTCATGGTCTTAGTTTTTTCCAAATTAGTTTTAAGGCCATTTCTCTCGGCGTATTCCCACAAGGCCAGGGCCGATCTACGTAGCCCACTAATGGTGTGATCAAGTATTACTAGATCATCTGCATAGGCAAGGACAGGACAGATGGAATCTCCTATTTTAAGTGGACAGTTAGTTGCAGCTCTAATGGCCACGGGGATGTCGTGTAGGTATAGATTATATATTAAGGGAGCCGTAACTCAACCTTGTTTAACCCCTCTATTTTGGAGCACATTTCTGGTGGTATGACCTTCCTGGTCCAGTTTTAATTTTACAGAGGTGTTCTGATGGAGTAGTCTAAGATAATAAATCAGGCCCTCCGGGCAGCCCATAGATTTTAACTTCTGCAACAGACGATCTCTGGGGATGGAATTGAATGCCGCAGAGAAGTCTATGTAAAGGGCATATAATGGGGGCCGTCCCCCTGACCTAGCTCATGTCCTTAGGAGGTCCATAACCATGATGTTATATGCCGTAGAATAACCGTGCCTAAAACCACTCTGAAATTTGCAGAGTATATCGGCTTGCTCTACCAAGAGCTGTAGCTCCATTAATATGTTTGAGGCAAATATCTTCCCTGTGACATCTAACATTGAAAGGAGTCTATAATTACTGGGGTCCGCTCGATTGCCCTTTTTAAAGACTGGTATAAGAACCGCCGTTTGCCAGGACCTAGGTATTTTCCCCTCATTTAAGATCTTTTTAAACAGAATAACTAGTAATGATGCCCAGAATTCAGGTTGAGACTTCATCACAATATTTGTGAGTCCATTAGGGCCCGGGGCATGTGAGGATTTTAAGAATAATAATTCTTAACTTAGTATGAGGGACATGTTCTGCAAGTTTATATTTTTGTTCAAAAACAAGGAACAGAGAAAATAGGCATACAGGACAAAAGTGGGAAGAGGAGGAGAGCTATTACAAGAAGCTAGTTAAAGAACAGGAGGAGGTGGTTAAGGAAAGGGAGGAGGTGGTGAGAGAACAACTGGAGGAAGTGGCAAGAGATCCAGAGAAGGTGACGAGAGAGCAAAAGAAGGAGGAGTTGAGGGAACATGAGTAGGAGGTGACGAGTCATTGTGTTGTATTTGGTTATTTTTATAGCGCTCTTTTCCCACTTGTGTGGCCCCAATGCGCTTTTTAGGTTGGAAAGCCCTCAGTGACCGAAGTTAGTGTGCTCTAAAGGGTTTAGATTAGGAGATGCGTGTGTGCCGACTAGGCTCAAATAAGATGCCCAAAGCGAGGTCAGGCACGTGGGTGGGTGCTGTTGGGGGTTTGGAATAGATTGCTATAGTTGGGAGAATTGATGTGGGACCAGCTATACAGAATTTCTTTCGTAGGTAGTCGCCGTATGCTAGTGGCAGAGGTGTTGACGTACGTCAGGTGTTTCAGTCTGGGCGGCTATTTGTGCTGCTAGACCGGAATGTTTAGCCATAGCTGCATTCTACGGTGCATAGATGCTTGGCTGTGCCTGTAGCCTGTGTCCACTGATGTGTCGTAGTCTTCAGGTTATACATACCATAGCTGTGCGCGATGGTATTCACAGTTGTATCTAAAATGTGACCATTGGCTGACATTCAGATCCTATCTAGATGTGATGTAAGCTAATAATGAAAGGTATAACGAAGACGTGGCAATGGCTAACATTCGCAATCCTGTCTAGTGACAAAAGCTAAGGAAAAGGAAAGAAGGGAGCGATATCAAGTGGGTGAGGAGGTGACAGACCAGAAGGTGGTTGAACTTGTGGAAGAGAGAAGGGAGGGAGAAGAAAGAGTCTGGGAAGGCTGGGACAGAGGGGGAAGATGCTCCAAGTCCCCCACATGCCTGGTGGACCAGCATGGGGGAGGGGAGGCGGTATGAGTATATGGTGAAGGGTCGAGGTGGTGACAGAGTATAGACCAGTTTAGAGTTGGAGCACCGAGGATAACAGAGGAAGGTCCCAGAGGAACATGATCATTATGCAGGCATGAGGAGATCTCAGAAGGGGGATTTGGGTGCCAGTCAGATGGTCCCCAGAGGAGGCTTGCCACCCTAGACTTCCCTGCAGGAGGTCTTGGGGCTTTTTGCTTGGTGGCCCCTAGCCCCTTTGCCATGATCACCCAGATTCTGACGACAGCAGCTGGAGATGCCAGGAAGAAGACCACACCAGGAAGGTGAAGCAGGGGACACTTCAACACCCCCCAAACCGTGAGCGATGGGAGGGCCCAGGACCTTTCAGACTATTGAAACCCAGGAACTCTCCCTCTCGTTTGTTTTAGACCCACTCCCGGAGAATCAATCCTGCTACTGAGTTGCAAGTTAATAACACTCTTTTCTGTGTTGTTCAAAATAAAACCTATTGAAATGGGACAATCTAGTCCATGTGTCTCAATGATTTTCACTCAGTTTTGAGACACAATATGAAAACATGAATATAATCAAACAGGTCCAGCAGTTAAAAGACCTGGTTGGTGTATAGCCTGCTAATTGCATCTTTCCAGCCACTTCAAAGCACTGCGGAAGGCGGTATGCGGAAAAAGACCAGGGGCCGAAGATTTAAGCTTCCCAAACCACGAGAAGTCCTTGCTGTGTGTTCAGGGAATGTTCAGGGATGATACTGAACAAGCCTAGGTAATGGAACATCTTGCTTATTGAAATGTAATAGTGCTTGCAGTGCTTTTTGAAGAGGCTATGATGCATGTCTGTGGACTACGCTTACATCTTCAGTCTGAGACTGCCTTCAGCAAATTCTGGAAGGGCCTCAAAGATGACCTTTTCCATGGAGAGTGCAATGCGCGCTAGGCAACACTACTATAAACACACTGGGCCACATTACGAGGTTGACGGTAGAACCCGCTGGTAGGTGGTGGGCTACCGTTCATCCCGTAAAACCGTTTCCCCCGCCTGACATCCCGGTCCCACCAGGATATCATAAGAGGCGGCGGAACGGTAAATGCCTATTCCTGTGCAGTCCCATAGGACTCCATGGGAATGGGGACACTGAAGCACCGGCACCGTTGCTAACGAAAAACACTGCCGGTAGGGGCCTGAACTTCTGGCAACTCAGGCCTGCCAGATGTACCGTGCACCTGCCGGCTGACTCGTAGTTTGGCGGTCCGGAAAGGGTGCCAGTACGTTGCTACCGGCACCTTTATTTCCAGACCGCCAAACTTATAATGAAGCCCACTGACTCAAGTCAAAATGTATCCCTCGCTTCCCATTCAACTCCACAAAGTGCTTTGAGGCAACCATATGGTAGTGTGAGTGCTATATAAATACAAATCAATAGAATAAAATGAAATTAAAATGTGACGCAGATAGGGACACCCTGAGGCCATTGCCCCGCCCTCTTTTACACTGTACGAACGGCCATTTTATCTGTTCCTCTGAACCAGACTTTTCTCTGGGCTCACAATGATAAATGAATACATGAATACATGAATGCATGGAAGGATACATTAGATACACATCATACAATTTGTTTGTGTGTAGCCTATTTAAAAATAGCACATTTGGGGTTATTTTATGGTTATTATATCACTTCCTTTGCGGTAGATCGCACATCCAACAAGAATGCAGAATCCCTTTTTAAGTTAAATCCAGTAAGGATGGAAATCTTCCATGCAAATTGCCTAGCGGCAGAATCTCTCCCTGCCACAAACACCCCTTTGACTGAGGGAGGTTTTTTCTGATCCTTGGGTGGTATTAAGCGTTCATTCCGGGGGTGCACATTCTTAGACTGGCCCCTCGTCGGCGGAATACAGCATGTCAGCAGACTATATTGCAATTATCCGCGCCATTGTGTGCGCATCATTAGCACTGATGCTTCGTGACAATTTAATCTATTTGCAGAGAGCAAATATTTATTATGCAACAGCCGGGAGAGCGCAGCCATTCCAACTGCTTGCTTGCAACTCGCGCCTATGCTTTTTATCTTGTCCTATACAAACGGTTTCATGCACTGTTGGGAAGGATCTCTTTTGATGATTGTTGTTAAGGTTCTGGGCGAGTTGTGAATCAGAAATTCCTGGGCGGCTTCTTACAACAATATTGGGATATTTGAGAGGCACCCCCTACCTAGAAAATGAAGAGAACTCTTGAACTTCAGCATGCTTACATGCCTGGTCTCACAGGAGGCAAATATGACTTAGTAAATAAAAAGAGGCACTATTTTGATTCTTACACAATTCTCCAGGCACAGGAAGGGGTAGTTTTAATTATGGCACAGAAAATATTTGAATGACTAAACCCCACATGAAGCTGTGGCATGCGTCATGGATTACGCTTCATTTGCAAGCGTAGTAAATGTAGAAACAGTTTTTCATTAGTACATCCCTACAGTGCCCTAAGTGGCACTACAAAATGAGCCTTGGCTCATCAAGGGGGCGTGGCCTAACGGTGGGGGTCCTGCTGGCCCGTTTGGCCACGCCCCCTTGACGAACCTCGGCTCAATGGGCTACTTGCACCCCTGCCGGGCAGCCTTTTGCATTGATCAGCACCCCCTCACCACGGGGGAGAGGGTGCTGATCTCTGCATTTATTTTGTATAGGCTTGCCTGGCAGGGGACAGCGCCTCGCCTATTCAGCCTTAATGGTGGCCCTGCTCCTCGCCAGCTGGAGAGGGGCAGCGTCACCATTGAGGCTGAAAGGGTGAGGCCACTGGAAGCAGAGACCTTTTTCCATAATGACTGAAACTCCCGCGAATCCGCGGGAGCTTCAGTATTTAGAAAGCAAGGCCTCTGCTTCCAGCGGTCTCATGTTTTCTCCATAATGGTGGTGCTGGCCCATGGACATCTCTTACTTAAAGGGATGCCTCGTAGGTGCGGCGCCACCATTATGGCTGAAAGAGATTTTTTTCTGAAGCCTGAAACACCCACACACGAGCGAGAGCTTCAGGCTGCAGAAAAAAAAGCCTTTTCGTGTAGTGGCCGGGGCTGTAAGGAGAGATTAGTGGGCCCCGGCAGGGCCCCGCCTCAAAACGAAAATTTCAGAGCCTGCTGGGGCCCAGCCTTGGCAGGCCCCGGACCACTTAAAGCCCTGCATCCCTAGGCTAGGGGCCTGCAACCTGTGGCTCTACAGATAATAGGGCACCAGTTCCACACATACGCACTATCCAATGGGTATACTGATAGACGCAGTTCAAACTTCAATAAGAAACATATTTATTTTTATATGGTGAGCAGTTCAGATTAATAATTGCTCAATTCAAAAGATAACTCCAATGCAATTAATACACAAATTGCCAATCCAGGTGATACTGAAATTTCCAACACGTGTTTCATCCTGATAGGTCTTTCTCAGGGCAGAGTATCATACCATATTTCACAATTAATCAAATCAAACTGTTTCACATATCATGACAATGAGCCGGTGCCATTTGTGGAACATGATATGTGGAACAGTTTGATTAGAAAGCAAGGCCTTTGACCTAATATTCAGAACAATTATTTAGCATTTGTAGAAGTTGTTGAGAAGTCATGAGAAGAACAGGCAGTTCCCAAGCCATTAGGCAAATCCTTTCTAAGGTGAAACCAGCACAATTAAGCTCTATACACCAACATTTTGAATTTGTTGAAGCGGTTATAAATCCATAGTCCTCTGATACAAGGGTGACAAGGTTATCCAATGCTGGGAGAGTGGCGCTACAGCTTTGGGGTAACTATTGGAAACAGGAAGGTGTGCATAAAGCTGGGGAAGGAGGCTGGGTGCTTGTTAAAATAACTGATCAACAATCTGTGAAGCTGAGACTGTTGAAGCTGAGAGAGATAAGCAGTCTAGAAGCCAAGGCAGATTTGTGTGGTAGCTGTAAGACAGACAGAAGAGGCAAAGAGGCTGCCCTTCCTTATGGTATAAGACAGAAGAGTGTCTTGTCTACCTGCAGAGGTCGAAGAGTCTGTTCTACGTTGCCTAATATATGTTCAAAGTATCAAGTTGCAGCAGAAGCAGTAGAACTGGGGTTGTCTATAATGTTGTCAGAACACTTTATATGGAATGTAGTTGAAGCAGTAGTAGACTGTGAAGCAAAGGAGCCTACTTTCACAGTATCATTTATAGAAGGGAGTTGCCAAGGAGAAGACAACCCCCTTAGAAGAAGCATCCTTGCAAGTTATATTAAAGATGCTGCAGAGGTTACACAAGAAGAATTACTCTTGAAGCAGAAGTGGTATTTCCAGGATTACCATCAGTGCTGTTTTCTTTGTGGAACTTGGAAAGGGAACTTTGCAATGACCGAAGAAGTAACTGTCACCAGTGGATTTTTTGTTTGAGTGAACTTTTGTTTCTTTGGAACTTTTTAAGACTTCACTGTTCTTTGGTAGAAATTGACTTTGGACATTGCTGTGGAACAAAATCTACCAAGGATAAGCAGAGGTCCTCCAAGACACTGGCGTTTTGGTAATATTTCATATATGTTGTTTATGCTTAGTTTTAACTGTTTGGTTGTTTAGTTTGAGAGACAGTTTTGTGTATGCTAGGAGATGTTCCCTTAGATCCTCAATTAGGCAGGTATCCCCCTGGTAGAGTAGGCTGAGTTAGGATTTCTTTTCAATTTTTGTTTAAAATAAAAAATTAAAATACTGAGAAAACTACAAGCAGTTGTCCGCCTCGCATTACTGACCCCTCAAATATAGTAGAACCAAATAATTATGCAAAACTCACCAATTCTTTCTTTTTTTTCTTTGGCAACAGCATGAGAGGGAACCCAGTGAATAAAGCTTCCATCACCAAGCAATCTGTAAACTGTAACATGGAGCTCAGTTCACACATTGTCACAATTGGCCTCAAGGACTCACCAACTCCCAAATATAGTTCAAAGATTTTTATTTAGTTGTTTATTTAAGGGGCACTCTATGGCCCATCCCTCTCTATATTACCTGGAGATGGGCAATCCCTCACTAACCCAGGCGTGTCGCAACCTCAGGCTTGTCACTAGGGATTGGTAAGTACCACTATCTGATAACTGTCTGACCTATGGTGATGGCCTAAAAGCAAACCTCTTATTTCTGTTATTAAACTTTTCATTTTTATAAACGTATATATACATTTTTTCTTTCTTTCTATCTCTCCTAGATCATTAGCTTAATTATTGCATGGATTGGATATTCTAACGTATAGCTCATAACGGCATACTTCTTTGAACTAAGATGATCTCCTTTTCTGTCCTCCTTTTAAACATCTACATCTCTGGAATTACTTCTCTACTCTTTCGCATGTTCTACTTACTCCTTTTCCTCTTCTCTGCATACTCCATGATATATATATATATATATATATATATATATATATACACCACAGTGGTGGTGCGAGTTATGGTTGCTTAGCTTAGCATAACTGGTGAATTTCTGGGCGTTTTCTGTTTTACTTGTAATCATAATATGGGTAGGTTGTTGTTAGTGCAAAGTAACTATAATGTCCCTTTTCAGATGGTTGTTGCACTGAATTTGATAGGTTTTTGTTATGGCAACTCAACCATAACGTCCCGTTAACAACTTTTTTTGTCAGTGAATTGCATAGGTTTTTAGTAGGGCACTTTATCATTAACGTTCCTTTAGCATCGTTTTTTCAGTAAAGGTGATAGGTTTTTAGTAGCGCAACTTAACCATAACGCCTCTTTAACAATGTGTTTTGTCAGTGAATTTCATAGGTTTTTAGTAGGGCACTTTAAATATAACGTTCCTGTTTCATAGTTTTTTTCAGTAAAGGTGACAGAGTTCTAGTAGCACAACTGAATTATAATGTCCCTTTAGCAATGGTTTTTGCACTTAATTCCATAAGGTTTTACCAGGATACTCTTAATTTGTATAGATGTACTATAGAGCATAGTGAAACCAATGGCTCCATAGTAATAGCCACAGTGGTTGCGAACTGTCCGTCAGTTGGCAGACATCGGGTGGCATCCAATGTGCTGAGAAAGTCAGGGGTGCTCTTAAATAATGGTTGCATCCAGCAAAGAGAAGGCACATGTACAAAGAGCACCATCTATGTGCATTGCAAGGAGAAATGAAGGAAGTCTGCAAACTCTGTACTTGTGAAACAAACAGAGCAAAAGCATAGAGTATACACCATAATCGAATGCACCAATAGGCGAAGTGAGGTCGGCGTCCAACAATATTACCGCACTCCTGCTTTACATAGTAACGAAGAAGGAAATGGCAGAGTAAGGACTGCAAAGTATTGAGAGCAGGACATCACTACAACGCGGTAAGTACACTGAAGCCTCTCATATAATTGCACAGCTTGTGCACTGTGCAACAGTGGAAAAACATGATAGTTGTTTTTGTATGCAGCAATGCAAAGTACCCAAAAATGGCTGGAAGAGAATTTCTCTGTTCACGAAATGAGTAACGATAGTAACACCATTTGTACGGAGCACTGTCTGAAAAGTAAGACAGTTAATATGTATTGCTTCATGTACACCTAACAGATAGTTTCATCTTTAACAGGACATAATGGAAATGAAAGCAATGCATCAGATGCAGCACCTCTTTCAGAACAGCATAGGGCCACAGGAAATGAAGGAAACGCTTTAAAAGGCAACCTATGCAGCCTGGACGTCAAAGTAGAAGAATTGCTAAACAATTTAGCCACCTTAAAAGATAGTGTACAAGGACATATTATTGGAGAAACGAAATACCACTGCCCTTCCTTCACGTCTACCCATCCCCATTTCCCAGCGCACCATCTCCAACAACATCCCTGTGAGCAGAGATGTTATGATGAGACCTCAATCCTTGGCTCCACTCATGACAAACTTGTTAACATCCCAAATTCCCCTGTGTATGTATCCATTTGTGCTACCCCTTCCCTTTGCTAGTAGGGTGTAAGTATCGTGCACATTAAACATGTACATGTAAAGTGTTGGTGAGTGTGTAAGCAGCTTTTCCTTTTGTGTTGAAATTGCATGGTAAATCTGTGGCGCAGAATAGTGGGCGATATGGGAGCAGGTAAGCAGAATGGAGGTTTCCTAGGGAGACTGCATGTGCCCGGCGTATGTGCAATCACAATGCCGGTAACCGTAGGATTCAAGTACTGGCTGCATGTCCGCATCTACTAGTGCACTGTTAATTAGTTGTGGGAGCGCTCGTTTGTCCATTCGACAGCTATGCAGAGACGTATTTCATCCTCTGTGTACTGGTAACACCGCCCCTGTAACCAACCCTACCGAATCATGCTGTTGGCTACCGCATTTAAAGCCATCGTACCGCCTATGTATTTTGCTGTCCAAACCTACTGAATAATGGCTGCAGCAGGCCCGGCTGTCTGAGACCCAGCGCGAGCAAGGTGCAGCATCCTCCAGTGTAGAGTGGGCATTTTAAATCGCCCATTATTTTGATTAACGTGCTGCTAGCCCTTCCATGACCCGTGAAACAGACACAGCGTCTCCGCACTGAGAAAAGTGTCAAGTTCTCGCCTGCGGTTTCTAGTGTTAGAGAGCAGATGTCACTACAAGTGTGACAGTCTGTAGTCAGTCTGGAAAAGTGCATCGCTGTTCCTGCCTGGTTACTTCCATACAACTAAATGTACTGACAACTAAGTAAACAGCTGAACCTTCGGATCTCAAACAATATGAGCGTTGCTTTGAAAGGAACTGTGGCCGCGTGGCACTGCCTGAATAGTGATGTTCTTTCTAAACGTGATGAAGCTGCATTTGTCCTTGTTGAAAGCATTCTTCTATTTCACTTTTTAATCATCTCCGTCAATGCTGGTGCTTCGGCTAATGCCGTACCATCAAGTGACCATATTGCATGCAACAACACCTCAAAGCGAAATATAAGGCAGCGGTGTGCAGTGTACTGCCCTTCCAACAGTTCAGTAGGTTACTTTCCTGTATACCATTCTCTGCATCTGCTCCTGCCAACACCAGGGACACTCCTGTAGGGCAGCAGAGCCCTAAAGCACTGCTATAGACCATATGCAGCGCAGCACACCATTACCTATCAAAGGGCATTGCATTGTGCATGTACAGTGATGCGATACTCTGCAGGGGGCAGCAACTTGGAAGTGCTTGGAAAAGTTCGGTCTGGGAGCATGACAATGACTGCCGCCTACTTAAGTGAAGGCCACCCAACATCATCCTCTGTCTGCACTGACCCTATTTTATCCTTGTGGGTGGTGGTTCTTCCGAACCCTCCCTTTCCTTCATTTACTTCTTTGTTGTATGTTAGAAGACCAAGAAACATGCAAAACAACAGAAAAAGGAAAACATTAAAGAAAAAGCTCCTTTCAGAGGTAAAAAATAGATTTGCCAATGAAAGAATGCAGGCTGCCATACTGTCTATATGCTCCACACATTGTGCGGCAAACAATGGGAGGCGTGGCTCTGCGGAAAACATTGCAGTCAGTTTGGGTACAAACAGCAGCCTGTAAAAAGAAGGTTCTTCTTGTGTTTGTTTGCATTGCAAAGGGTTGAAGTGTGCAAGACCTACTAGAGAAATGCATGCTGTTCTTTCAAAAAGGGCACCAATGCATTTTGCATACATCGCAGAAAACCTGAATGCCAGGATCAGGGAAATGAACGCCATTGGTGCGAAAAATGTTTGTGCTATGAAACATAATATTTCTTTTGTGGAAGTAGGACATTGTCACATGTTGGAAAAAGGCACAAATTGCCTTCTTGGCAATGTGCCTCGCTTTTTCCATTTCCGCACCAAATCAAGAAGATCGCAAGCCACAGTCGTACCTGTGTAACGGTACAAAAAATTATGCAGTAGTTTGTAGACACACGCAGGACCTGCCCAAGTGCGTCCTTCATCGCAAACTGCAGAGAAATTTCGGTAACATGTCCTGAACCTTTTCCTCCACAATTAAAAATTATATTGTGTGGATGATCGTGCATCACCAAAATGCCACAAAGAGGACCCGCACTCAGCCACTTTATTACAGGTACTCCATACCTGTGCGCATCCATATGATAGAATCCAAAATGAACAGCCATTGCACAGTGTTTTGCATTCACTGGCAACCAATGTATGTAGGACTTCCCCCAAAGGCATAAAGTCTGACTCCTGTAACACACAGCCAGAACTGTACGCTTCTGCCTCCCTCTCTACAGATACACCTTCTACCACAGTCTGTGCGTACACACCACACCCAGAAACCTTACTGCGCAATCCCTTAGCCTCCACAATCCCATTTCCATGCCCGCTATCCCCAAAAGCCCCAGATGTGGCACCTGTAATCCTAGACCTGCCGCAATGTCCGCTGACTTTTCCTGCTGTGTGTGTGCGGCAGTGGGTGAATACATTTCAACCAGGTTAGGGGATTTCGTTTGTAGTGGTGGCTCTGAGAAGAGCCTTTTTATATTAATTTTTTTTGTTGCTTGCAAAAAAGCTCCTTTTTTGTTTGGTGTTTATACATGTTTTTATTTTCTTCTCCTTATTCCCTTTCCACTATTTTTTGTCCAACTCTACCTCATTGGGTACTGTTAAATAGTCACACATGCATCCACCAATCACATCGAAGACGTCAGCATGTAATACTGTCAATTCTGTACAACACTTCATATGTACCATTACACATTCAGAGTGCAATGGCGTGTGATTTGAAAGCACCTCCAGTAGAAGGTTCTGTAAAACTATCCAAGATTTCTGCATGCACATTCATCCACATGGCCACCCATCACTGCAAAGTACAAGTAGAAATATTTTGGTGCACTATTTTTACAACTCTGTTACAAGTGTCTCTGAGCAGGCTGTCTGTCACTGAACACCCACAACGTTCTTACTAGTCGTACTGTTCTTTCTCCCATCACCTACCATGTAGTGCCACTGCAATGGAATATGCTTTCAACGTTTTCATTTACCCATATAAGCCATTCTAATATTCAAACAGTAACTGTCTTCTTTCCTTCCGACAATGCTACAAATTTTGTTCTGCACTTATCCATCTGCTACAAAATCTGTACAAATATTGCACAAAAGCAGCATTCAATGTTTCTTAGCAACGTACAACAAGTACATATAGTACATGCATACAAACAGGTTGCCTTCCCCTTACCTTGCACACTTCAACCATAGCCTTCTGCAGTTCTCTGTACATATAGCCCTTCTGCCACAGTTTCTGTATACACACCACAACCAGAAACCTTATTGGGCAATGAGTTAGCCTCCATGATCCCATTTCCATGCCTCTCATCCTGATAAGGTGCAGATGTGGCACATGTAATCCGGAAACTACGACGGAATCCGCTGTGTTATCATGCTAGGAAGGGGTGGGGGATAGACATTTGAAACAGGGTTGGGGATTGGGTCTGTAGTGGTGGCTCAGAAAAGATTATTATTTTTTTTTCCATGTTTTTTTTACGTGCTTGAAGACAACCTTTTTTTTTTCTCTTTATATAACTGTCTGATTGCTTCTCCTCCTCACATTTTTACTGAATTCTGGTCAACGCTTCTGCCACAGTGTAAAAGAAAATGACATTGCCAATGGCGGTCAAATAAATGCCATTTCTATGTAACCACTGCATATTTTACACCCTCATGATCTCATGGTGGGCGGAGAACATCCCAGTAGTGCGCATTCACACATGCTTCTGTTTATAAAACACCTTCTGAGCTCTGGCTCGGGACAAATTACACCGGCATGGTCTCATAGTCCTCTTGGTATTATGCGTGAGAAAATGACCTTGGCAGTGGGAAAAATCAGAAACACTGCATTCAGCAACTTCTTCAGGTGATGGCGCAACCGTCCACACGACATGTAACCCAAATATAGACTTCCATAATGCACCACAACAACATTCACGGCAGCCACAGAGGCCACATATCTGCAAAGGTGAAGCATCCCACAGAAACTGCACTCATAGAGACTGCCCCACAAAGTGTCCACTCCTTCCAAGCCGAAATTAGCAGCAAAGCCTCTTTGCACAGCACACCTGTGCAGATGTTGCACAAAGGTATCACCCATGATCAGCACTGTGCGTTTTTCCATCTCTACCTACCTCACTACACAGAGTATCGGGAAAAAATAGAACCGCCGCTTCCTGTCAACCACACCCTGAACACCTGATTGGATAATTCCTACAGTTCCCACCATGCTCAGAATGGCAGGATGTAGCACATGCGCTTTCCCAGCTACAGCGAGGGCCGCACCCCAGTAAAGCAGGGACAGTACTTCTTCCCTTTCCACTGTTCTTTTTCCAGCACTCCCTCATTGGGTACTGTGAAATATTCACAAAAGCATGCACCATTGACATCCAAGACCTCTGCATCCAACACTATAATTTCTGTACAGCACTCCATATTTACCGTTATAAACTTCGAGTGCTCGCCATGTACACTTCCAAAGAACCTCCAGTAGAATGTTCTGCAAAAGAATCCACAATTTCACCATCCAAAATCATCCAGAGCGGCACCCATCACGACTTTGGCCATGCACACAAGAGTCTAGGCCTTGCCCACACCCAGCACAACATAAAGGAACCATGCATGCGAACATGTGGCCGGATACCACACTCCACAAACGTTATATAGTCAGCAGCACTTCTACCAAACCCCGCACCATAACACAGCGATGCATGGAAACATGTAACAGGTAGCAGAATCCACAACCTCGGACACACCTACCCACTTCCAGTCACTAAGTATTGTGTCACTGCCAACCAAACCACTAAATCTTCACAACATTGGCCCTACTCCCACCAATCTGCACAAACCATAGTCTCCAAGCACATAGAAGATCCACTTCAAGCATACCCTTTTCTACACTGACAGTACTCCAACTCCGCACCCAGTGGCCACACTGCAGTACTTGTCACTACGCCATCTCCAGCCATACACCGAAAACTGTAGGATGTTCTAACAATGACCACACCCATGGAACCAACAATATACGCATGTCAGCTCACTTCTGGTGCTCCCATCGAACCAACAATGTATGCAATTGACAAACCACACACACACAAGGCAACAATGTCAAACCTACTTGCAACCAGGGCCCATAGTTGTCGGTGCAAGGCCTCCAGACATGCATGGAAGGGGCTACAGGCTTACCACACACAACAAAACATAGCACACGCTATGTTACAATGTTTATGTCATGTGCAATGCACTCCCCTTCTGCAATTGAGCTGCCACCAGTCACCACGGTAAGAGGTCATGGCACAAGCTGCCGTGCCGTAAAGAAGGCTGCCTGCATTCCCCACACATGGTAGTCGCCTGTGGAGGGACCCGCGAATTGGTGCAGTATGCACAAATACTGCAGGCACACCACCGTCTGCTTCCACCGAATACCAACTCTCAGTTGAACCACTTCTCACTCCCCCACCCTTTCCATCCCTTCTTCCCACCACCGCATGGTGTAAAGTATGTTTTCCAGGCCCTTTCGGCGCCCCCCTGTCCTCTGATACACCATGGCGGCGTTTCCCAAAAATGTTGACACACAGCACGCTTCCCTCCAGCAAACCACCGGCCGCCTCCAATGTTTGGCGACATCACTGCATACTGCAAGCCAATGAGACTTTTGTCTGCGGAGCGAACAGGAAAATGGGTCTGTGGAGCCAGATATCACAAATTTTTGGAGACGTACATTTCTGTTTTTTGCAACAAAAGTACTGGTCAGATTTCCACCAAACACACAAAAGCACGCTTTCGGAACCAAGTGCCCGCTTCTGCCGCAAACTTGTTTAAAATCCGTCCAGCCGTTCGGCCTGTAGGCGTGCGCAAAGTTTTTGCCCATTCAGTCTATGGCAAGATAAAACATTTTGGGACCCCACTATAACATTGCCCCCTCTCCATGAAACCTCTCCAAACTTTCCCAAACAATTTAGAGCGGACCATATACTTTTTTTTTGCAAAGTTTGGTAAGGATTGGTCCAGGGGGAGCAAATAAGCCGCCCAAAAAGTGGTCTTCCTATGGATTAAGCAACTTAACCATAACTACATGGCCGCTCCCGCAGGCCGTGTAATAACATCTAGGATGTTGCGATCCTCAGCATTGAGCAACACTTCGATGTATACCTTTTTTAAAAAACCCAACCTGCCCAATGAATAACTATGGTCAACCGTTCCCACGGCATACTTAGAATAGCACTAGCACATCTCAAGCCCATCATGCATTAATGCATGAATATCCATTCTCATTTACAATAAACGTGACAAGGGCAGTTTATGGGCCCTGTCTAATGAGGGCACAGACCCCTCTCAGCCGAGGTTGGGGAGCCTTCCAGTGGGAATGTCCAAGCCAGCGCTACCATTCAGGGAGAAGACGACAGCTTTGAGGAGCCCAGTTTCCATCCCTTATCTAAGTGCCTTTATGTTGTAAAGCAGTACACCTGTGTCTCACACCATACCGCTAGCCCAGGAAGCATGCCAGTCTCTTTCTATCTTTTGTAGAGCATGTAAAGAGGACGAGCAGCAGAGCACCAACCCCCAACCAATGTTCCTTGTCTGTGACAGAGCCACTGAGACTGAGATACCCGTGAACGGAAACAACCCTCCAAGATGCCGTGAATCCAATGTCTTGCGGCGGCAACAGGAAGAGCCTGGGAGGGGTTGCAGGACCATTGTGAGCACATGCCAATTATAGGCTTGCTTCAGCACCCAGGTGGGTGCTCCATTAGCGACTGGTGCTCAATGCTAGACCACCAGGGACATGGCCAGACCTCCTCCAGACACCATACTTGCCAGGGAGAATGACCACCAAGGAAACCCTGACACAGACTGGGACACTGAGCTGGAAGACCCGCCATGATCGCACTGCGATGGCTCTGCAAGGAGAAAGTGGGTGTGGTTTAGCACCGCTATTTAATGCCTTTTTCAAATGCAACACCTTCAGGGCGGGCCGAGCACCCCCAGCCACCCTCATTAAGTCTTTCTCTTGCAGATACATCTTCCAGGAGGGGAAGATAGATCATGATTGGATAGAGCAAACTGCCAATCAGAGCAGAGGGAGGAAGATTTAAGCAGGGGACAGGAAACAGGAAGTGTGGCTTGTCTGGGTAAAATCAAAGGAGGAGGAGGCCGACCAAGAGATCAAAAGGAGGAAGGAGGAAGCAGTGGAGTGTAGAGGCTACTATTTGAAAAGGGGATGCATTGATTTAGTGAGTGTAAGGGTACTGCAGTTTGAGTGTGCGTGTTTGGTTGGTGATTGAGTAAAGTAAGTAAGTGTAAGGAGTGAATGTGAAGCGTATGGTTGCAAAGTGAAAGGAGGGTGTTTGAGTAAGAGTAGTGGTTGGCAGTGGAGTATTGGGAGGAGAGTAGTAGTGGTGGGAGGAGAGTCGTAGTGGTGGGAGGAGAGGAGTAGTGTTGAGGAGGGAGTAGTGGTGTGGAGAAGTGGGTAGTGGTGTCGGGGATGAGTGTAGTAGGAGAGGGGGAGTAGTGACATTGAAGGGTGGAGGCGAGAACTAGGAGGAATGAAGTATCGGAGGAATAGAGGATTGGTGGGAGGAGGGATGCAGGAGTTAGAGTAGAGAGGGTGGAGGTGTACATGAGCGGGAGTGAACTAGCTGGAGCCCAACTGAGCAAGAGTAATGAACAATCCCAACACCTGTTAGAACAGTAACCTTTGGTCAGAGTAGGAAAAATGAGAAAGTCCCTGAGGGAGTTTAGATGGCCTCCACTTAGGGAACCATTGCCTAGACAAAGCCAGCTATTAAATAATAGGGGTTACCAATAGTTGCACTAACGTGGGGTTTCAGATGCCTAGGTTAGCAAGGGATCCCCAGGAAGAGATCCGAAAGAGAGAGACGGCCCTAGGGCCCACAAAGCTAAATGCAAATCTTTGGACTGTTCCTGTTACTCAATGTTTTCTGTGCCATCTGTTACATACATTATTCTCTTCCCTTCAATCATTCATTCACACACACTATCAAACTCCTATCCTTCCTTACTACAGTGCCTACTTTATCATTTATTTCCCCTGACTCTATTTTCAGGTCATTTCCTGTAAAAAGGCTATGATCCTGTGGTCCGCGGGGCAGAGACACAATATGCCTATATCTTGGGCAAGGTCTACACGCATTGCGGCCACTATGTTGGTGAACGGGCACAGTATAAAACACCATTCATTCATTAACTGGGAAAACGAAGTGCTAACAAAGTGAAAGGTTTAGCCACAGGTCTATCTGGGGTCAATGGGTGTCAACCACTGCAAGCTATTAAGCCAAAGTAATGCAAATCTGGGTGAACGGATTCCTTACAGGGTAGAATTGGGTTGAGCAGAGTAAATTCCATGCTAACATAGGGACTGGTATCTATAGATCTATTTGGGGTCAATGGGTGTCAACCAACATAAACCATTAAGCCAAAGTAATGCAAACCTGATTGCGTGCATTCTTCAGAAAGTAAAGTTGGGTTGAACTGAGTAAACGCTAACCAAGTGATGTTTTTGCCATAAATGTACCTGCGAAAAATGTTTGAATGCATTCACTGGTTGTGGAATTCTATCATAGCAGCTGCTGCCTCATACCCCTCGATATAGCAGGTAATACCTCATACTCCTTGATATAGCAGCTGATACCTCATACCCCTCGATATAGCAGCTGCTACCACATTCCCCTCGATATAGCAGTTGCTACCTCATATCCCTCGATATGGCAGCTGATACCTCATACCCCTCGATATAGCAGCTTATACCTCATACCCCTCGATATAGCAGCTGCTACCTCATACCCCTCGATATAGCCGCTGTTACCTCATACCCCACGATATAGCAGCTGCTACATCATACCCCTTGATATAGTAGCTGCTACCTCATAACCCTCGATATAGCCGCAGCTACCTCATACCCCACCATATAGCAGCTGCTACATCATACCCCTCGATATAGCAGCTGCTACCTCATACCCGTCGATATAGTCGCTGCTACCTCATACCCCACGATATAGCAGCTGCTACATCATACCCTTCGATATAGCAGCTGCTACCTCATACCACTCGATATAGCTGCTGCTACCTCAAACCCAACAATATAACAGCTGCTACATCATACCCCTCGATGCAGCAGCTGCTACCTAATACCCCTCGATATAGCAGCTGCTACCTCATACCCCTCGATATAGCCGGTGCTACCTCATACCACACGATATAGCAGCTGCTACATCATACCCCTCAATATAGCCACTGCTGCCTCATGCCCCGCGATATAGCAGCTGCTACATCATACCCCTCGATATAGCAGCTGCTACCTCATACCCCTCGATATAGCAGCTGCTACCTCATACCCTTCGATATAGCAGCTACCACCTCATACCCCTCGATATAGCAGCTGCTACCTCATACCCCTCGAAATAAAATGAGAAATAAAAGCTAATGTTTATTTGCACCCAACTGAGCCAAGTATGTTTGACCTTCCACCTGAAAAACACCTTGCGAACCTGCATTAAAAAATGTGGCACACGGCTGGTTTGGTGAATGGTTGGGCAAGTCACGAGGCACTGATTAATTGTCCTCAGGCCTCCCACCATAGTCAGAGCTACGCGTGTGCCGCGCTGTTGCTCGTCAGAAGCGGATAATCCACAAAGTTGCTTGTCATCTTTTAATGCACACGGAGCATTGTTGCATTACTGTGTCCAACCCCAGTGACGGATTTCAGATGGTGCGACGCGTCAGAGCTCAGCAGGGTGGAATCCCCGTTGGTTTCTTCTGCCTTCATTGAATAAGACTCCCAACCAGCATGCATAGTGGGCCTGCCTTCACGCTCTGCCTGATAACACCTTTCCCAGCAGCTGTGAGAGTAGGAAAGCCTTGTCCTGTGTAATCATTCCAATGCGCATGCGCCTATCTGCAATACATGTTACTGGATGCCAACTATATGCACGGGACAATAATGTGGGAATTACAAATAAATGCTATACCACCACACCCCATGAAACTTTACAGTAAGAGCCATGTTTGCCTTCACGTGACTGCAGGCCACCACATCTGTTCTGTAAATAGATATCTATGCAATATGCAGTGTTTCATCACAGAAACACCCCGAGGATCCCAAACACCCGAGATCTGAAAGATTCCGGGTTTTTCGTTCCATGCACTACAAGAGTGAAAATGAAGGTCCGGAAATATTTATCTCACATTAACTTGGAAATACTACTGTATCTCCGTCCGCAAGCTTGCCGTGGAACGCCCTCCGCTCTACTCTTTTGGACCATACTATTTCCTGTGCTCATTTTTCACCATGCCCTACTCTACACCATTGATCCTTTATGTCTGCCTAGTGCTTTGTTCTTTAATGGCGGAAAATCCCCTTCTGTTGGAAAAAGTAACACTGACATATATCCATAGGGGAATGAACATATATAGAACATTGTCCTAGCCACCCTACACTTCGCTCCTTTCCTCGCTGCTTCTCACACACATTACCAGACAACACATTTTTTGATGTCCAACTTCTTTTGTTGTTCTCAGTGAAATATATAAAATAAACAATTTTTTAAAAATTTTGATTTAATTGTGTTACAATTTTTACAAAATGAATCCAACCAAGAGCCTAGTTAAGTTCCTTTTTTTTTCTTTAGTCCGTTTATCCTTTATAGGTTAAAAGAAGAAAAGGCAGAAGAAGAAGGAGAAAATAAAATATTCCTGATTGAAAAACAATTTCATAGATTCAACGCCCTCAAAAACAGAGACATTCCAATGACACAGTCTAAAGTGCAATGGTTCTTTAAAGGACCCAAGAATCTGCGTCTGTTCGTGGTCAAGCCGGAACATTCGAGGACCAGATGTTTTGTGGTTTCTTTAGTGTCTGGGAGTCCACAGTAGTGGCAGTTGTTTGAATGAGATTGGTTACGAATTGCCAGAATTTCATTTGTTTTTAGCTGCTTTAATTTGCTTAACCTCTTGTCCGGACATTTAAGAAGATAGCCGCGCACCTCGTCCAGTTTCATCGGGGTGCTTGGTAGATTTGCAGTCAGTGAGTAGCTACTGGCAACATCCAGGGTGTTAATCCAATCTGCTTCAAAAAGTTTCCTAGATACGAGGTTGGGGTTTTGAATCAATGTTTCCAAAGTGATATCAAGGTCTTGCAAAATGGAATGGTTAAAGTGTTCCCATCTCAAGAGCATCATGTTATTGGCGCCTTCGATTTCCTTGTGGTTAAGGTCCAGAACTTTATTTTCTGACGTGTTGATAACTTTACGGTACAGCATAAGGGTAGCTCTCATTTTTATAGCCAGAAGGGAATGTAAGCAAAGTTCTCTTCTTATCAGAGCTATCAGTGTTGAGATTGCCAAGCCCAAAACACCTCGCCAGAAAAAACGTTAGTATTTTGCCCAAATTGAGTTTGAGATCAAGGGCATTGTGTCCATACCGTAGATCAAGGCTGGGACGACCTTATATTTGTAAAATCTTATGATGGGAACAGAAGAAAATCTTCTGTGTTTCCTATCCACTGCTTTAGCTAGAGCCGTGAGGTTTTTAAGTTTCGACCATAGGAGTTCTTGCATGACCTTTTCCTCCTTATCGTTGCTGATCATGATGCCTAAATATTTGAAGGCGCTGACTTGTTCAAGGTTCCTCCCGTTGCAGTGCCATAAGAATTTTTGGTTCCTTTTAGCCGGGTTTCCCAATATCAAGATTTTGGTTTTATCATTGTTCATCCTCAGGTTATTTTCTGCCAGGTAACATATCAAATTATCCAATTGACGTTGGAGGCAGATGGGGGTTAAGTCCATCAAGATGATATCATCAGCGTAAAGCAATCGCTCGATCTTAGAGCCTCCTATCGACGGTGGAAAATGCCTGACCGATTGCATTGATTTCCCATAGTTTGCGATGTAGGCATTGTACAATGCAGGCGCAAGGGGACACCCCTGTTTTACCCCTCTTGAGGTCTGAATTTCCTCAGACAATCGACCTTCTGCACTGAGGCGCACCCGTATAAAGGTATCCTGCTATAAGGGTTTTATGGGTTCCAGTATCAAATGAGGACAGTCTGTACTTTCCAATTTTGCCCATAGGCGTTGCCTGTTGACCTGGTCAAAAGCTTGAACCAGGTCGATGAAAGCCATGTAGATAGTCGGGCCACCTTGCAGAACTTTGGCTTTCAAAGAGCTCAGAAGAAGGATGTTGGTAGTTGTTCCTGAGTTTGTGACAAAACCGTTGTGAAAGGGGTCCGCGAGATGAGTGCCGCGGATCCACGCTTGGAAAGCGTCCAAGGCCATGGATGCAAACACCTTGCCCATAACGTCCAAAAGGGCGATTGGTCTATAGTGACTTGGATTGTCTGTCACGCCTCTCTTGTATATTGTTACAATGATGGTTTTTTTCCAGGATGGAGGAATATCATGGAGATAATTACAGTTGGTGAAAATCTTGCTCATTATGGTTGCCCATAATTCTGGATGTTTCTTGAGCTCTGCGTTACAGATGCCGTCGGGCCCGGGGGCCCTCGAGTTGTTCAGTTTTTTTATTTTGAGCAGGATCGATTCATCATCATCGGGGATGTTCCAGGGTTCGTGATCGGTCACTGATGTTCTGACGGCCGATGCGATCTGAAAATTGTAGTCTGGAATCAGGGCAAACAAAACGGAAAAATGGGATATCCACCTAGCCTCTCCTACATTGTTCTGGATTTCCCCATTCGTCTTGTTAAAGGTCCCTTTAATTAGATTCCAAAATTCTTTTGACTTCTTTCCACAGATGGCTGATAACATGTTCTCGGCGTTGCTCTGATACAGTTTGTGTCCATAGTGGCTAAGCCAACTCTTGTAGGTACGAACGGCCAATAACCATCTTTCAAAATTTTCTGGAGAAGGTGTTTTTTGATAGGTTTTCTTTAAACGTATGTGAAGCTTTCATTTTTCGACGAGGTCTCTGTTGTATGAATGAGACTGACCTACCGCGGGTTTGGAGGATTTTGCAGCTGGCGTCAGGAACCTTTGTCAGCAACGGACTATAATCCAGGTCGCCACTAGGTCTTTTCTCAGGGTTCGCACCATTGTGTCGAAAACAGGAGTATTGGAGGTTGATTTGACACAGGCCTTTGTCTGATATCTTTACCCGATTCTCCATTGCAGACACCTCCAAAGGCAATGGGTTCGCAATTGACTGTGGTCTATGCGTCAGACCTTCTGTGATGAGAAGGTTGTGATCGCTGAACTTCGTCTGCTCGATCCTGAAGGTGTGGATCAGGGAGAGGAGATCTTTGGATACAAATACGTGGTCAATTGTTCCTTGTTGGTCTCCTCTTTGACATGATGGGATCGGTAGATTTGATTTGGGTCGAAGCCAGTGTGCAAGTGTTGGGTTTTCCATTAGTTGGACAAGGAATTTCCCTCTCCGGTTCGTTAGGAGATTTTGGTGTTGTTTTTTTGATTCATAGCCAATGCCTTCGCACGTAGCATTGGTTTTTTCCGTCTGCTTCATCCAATAAAGTTAGGAGCACAGTTTCAAATTCCTCATCTGATGTTATATCTGGATTCCAGTATGTGTTGATTAGGAGAATTTTCTCCTCTTATAAGAGAGGGAAGTCATCCGACAAGTTCTTATAATTTAGAAACATAGCTTGGATCCAATCGGGGGAAGTCAAAACTTCGGTCACGTCGATTCCGGAGCCTGATCTAAGCGTGGTTATCTGCCCGGCAGATGGTCGTCCCATGGGCCCTTTCTTTGCAGCAGTAAAAATTATTCCGTAACCATCCAGTTGAGGTTTAGTAGTTAACCATGCCTCCTGTAAACACAGGATGTCAAAATGACCCAGGTTAACGTCTGTTACTTTTGTTAAATGAACGAAATCCTGCGTGTTCCAACATCCTAATTTTAGCACTTTGCTTGGGGTTGTTTTGGGTCTGCTAGCCTTTTTCCAACCTTCAAATAGTCCAGGTCCCTCTTTGACAAATGGTTGCTAATTTTTTCGCTTGGAGTTCGTGTCTGCCTTGTGCCATGTCCAAGGCCGTCCGTTTTCGCCCCTCTGTCCTTCCGGGCTTTTCAGTGGTGTAGGTTTACGTGATGGTTGTGTGTTTCGGTGGGGTCGAGCTGTGGACCGGTCAGGACTTACCAACCCAAGCGATCGGTTTGTCGGTCTTTCGTGATCCAGCCGTGAGAATGTATTTACTCCACGTGTCATCGTCAACCGCTCATTGTAGGACGGGCGCGGGTGGTCCATCCTGCTAATGTAATGAATGCGAGGGCCTTCGGGCTTTGTCTTTAGGTTTGTAAAGTTTCTCGGCTCTGCATCTGTTTTTATCGGAGGTTCAGCTTGTTTGTTTGGTCGTTTGATTTCTGTTAATTCATAGCCCAAGAACTGCAAGCTGTCCGTTTCTTTGAGCAATTGGAATTTGATAATTTCTGAGTTAAGGTGGATGTATGAGTAGTCAGTTCTTCCTCGTGTGCTAGGTTTCACTATCCATAAATCATTGTTCCGGATATATCTCAGACTTGGTATTTGTGCCAAAACTTTCAGAATGTTTCTCCTCCAGCCTTAGAGTAAGCACGTTTCAACCTTATAATAGTTACTTTCAATTTGCTTTAGTTCCATCTTTGAATCCGATTCTCTCTCCTGTCTTATCGAATTTTTGATGTTCGTCGCTGCACGTTGGTTCTGTGAAAGAGATGAAGGATTGTTTCTATTATCAATTTTCTCAATGTATTTCGGAGTTTTCAGATCAGTGCTTCGAGGATGAAGGATCCTGGACTGAGATCTGCGTCTTCTCCTAGAGTTCTTACTGGCGTTAGTAATTGAATCATGTATTTTTTTGCTTCCTACGGCGATCTTGGATTTTCTGAGCAATGAGATTGAATTTTATTACATTTTTTTGAAGGAGTCAATTGTAATAGAGACTGGTCGTGCAGTAGCACTTTGATAGGTGATTCCCGATTAGGGGATGGGGTAAACGCCTCGTCGACCTTTCTCTTTGGAGTTTTCTTTATGCTAGTTTCAGAACCAGTCTCATCGATGGTGATCGATCTCCAGTCAGACTGGTCCTACACAGTCATCACCAGGTTGGTTGCCTCTGCCTTTTCCGAGCTGTTTGTCACAGTGGATCGATGGTACAGCCTGGCGGAATCTTCAACTTGAGAGTTAATTGTTATAGCGCTCAATCTGTCCATCCGTTTGGTTTGAGTCTTCGGGATTTGAGAACGTTGTGTCAAAGAAGTCTTTTTGGTATTGTGATGGAGCTGAAGCAAACAATCGACTTTTGCTGGTTGAAAATACCATAGGAAAAAACCTTGGGATTTGGGGCCAATCCTTTGGTGTTCACCTTCTGACAACCTGCCGGTTTTATATAAGAAAAGGGATTGTGCGCTGTTTTTTTTTTGTTGTTTCTGAAGTGCCTACACTTTGGTTTCGTGATTATGCTCTTCATCTTCTTCTATTATTGCTATTATGGCATCGAGAGGATCGATCGGACAAGCTGGTTCTGGAGTGTTGTCAGTTCTAGCTTGATGGACTACCACACTGGGCGTCTCCGAGATGGCCATTAGCAGTGCATCCGCATTTGTTTGAGTGGACTTTGTCGCACTGTTACCGTTTTCTCCACCTGTTTCGCAGGCGGTAGAAGGGGCTTGAGGGAGTCTGGAAAGAGCCAATTTAAGTGATTGATCTATCCTGGCTGCCAAAGTTCCCTCGTTTCCGATGATGTATCCTTCCAGGTAGTTAAGCTTTGACTGCATCAAAGCTATTATAGACATCTGGTCGCGTAGACTGTCATTGATGCTCTCATAAAGCTTGCTGAAAGGAGCAAGCACAATCGTCACCGTAGACATAATGCTTAGTAAGTCTATT
This sequence comes from Ambystoma mexicanum, assembly GCF_040938575.1. NCBI lineage: Eukaryota > Metazoa > Chordata > Amphibia > Caudata > Ambystomatidae > Ambystoma > Ambystoma mexicanum. The sequence goes on from NC_090925.1 coordinate 387,051,000, forward strand.
TTTTTGTGTTGAGATGAATCTTGCAATGGTGACTGATGTGTTTCGCTCCAACTTCGCATCAGAATAGGGGTGTGTGGAAAGACCATAGAATTATTTGGTTCCCTGTTTTGCGCTACATCAAAGCTTTTTTTTCTGTGCACTGAGGAGTTTAAGATTTCTTGCACCGGCGCAGGAGGACTCGCTGGTAAAAGAAACAGAGAATCCCACCTCCTTGGATTCCAATACGGTCGTGTTTAGTTGGTCACTGCCGTTGAGATTGGATTTGGAAATGGGCTCTAGTAGTCCATGACATTGTACTTGGTTTTGTGTCGGCATTATATCATTGGTACTTTCAGGTTCCGAAGTTGTGGAGACTACAAGTGCGGCAAAAGTCCCGCCAGAGGTCTGACGGGAATTTTCCGCTACTATTGTCGATTTGTTAATGCAGTGCCATTTTACAGTAGGCGAGCCTTCCATCAACATGGTGGGTGATTGATGTTGCTTAGCCAGGGTGTTACAGCAAGGCTCCCTGATAGCGCTTGTGTAGAAGTGGCAGTTAACTCCTGTTGCACTAAACTATCTAAAATGTCATTGTCGGAAAGTTCATGTTGAGGATTAGACTGGATCTCCAGTTTCTTCCTAAAGAATTTGTTCAAAGCTGCCATGGTAAGGGGCTTTACCAGGCATTTCTTTGGGCCCATTTTTTTGCTCAAAGGGACCATTGGTTTCACAGTCAGTCTTCTTCTGCATTTATTGCTCAAGTAGCGATGGTTTTTGATATGCATAGTGACTATCGAGTTGTGCTGGGCCTCATGAGGCGCACCTTTTTTTAGAGTTTTTCGAGCGCACAGATGAGTCTTGCCAAGCGGCCCCCTCAGGGGCTTCTTGCAGAGTTCCTTCGTTTAACATGCGGATAGAGGCTCGCTCCGGAATTTCAGGATCTGTCTGGACTGATACCCCCCCATAACAAGTCTGAGAGGCATGTTTAGAGGCTGCCTCCCCAGATGTTTGTGGTTTCAAGTTGGACAGATACCGAGTTTGCCATAGAGTTACTAGTGTTTATAGCCAGGGCGGGAGAATTAAAAGTCTCTTTTGGGCTCTTCAAGTCATCCTGGACTGGAGTGTGGTGCACTTCCATTGCACATTTTGTCCAGCTTCTAGGAACTAAAGAACGTTCATTAAAGTGCCTCTGGTTGTGTTGCGTGTAAACAGTTGTACTGTGCTTGTTCCCAGCGCCGTACATAGGGTGACTTCCATAGTAGACCCATAGTTTAACTGCCCAGACCAAATTTCTTTCAGGTTAGATACATGTTGAATGATTTCTAACGCCATTGGCGAACAACATGTATTCAGGGAGGTGTTGGGTGTCGGATCATGAGTTGGTGTTGAAGCTGCAGGGGCGTTTAGGTGCCTAATGCAACTCTGGGCAGTGACAGGACTTCATAATCGTCACTTTTCTCTGTGGTCTGTATTAACTGTACGTTTTGACGTGGGTCACTTCAAAGCAACCCAACAAAAATGCACAAAATAGGAAAAGGGGGGTAAATGAAATAGGAAGAGTGAATAAAAAGTAGAGGGTATGGATGAAACATAATAAAACCTTTTTTTTTAATAAAATAATATAATGAAAAGAAAACATGCCCAAAAAATGTACTGGTGGAAAGACATGGATTCTTGCTGGACCACTTCCATAGGCAACTTGGTGTGTGATGGGGATACGTTTAATAGATATTTATTTATTTATTGGTTTCTTATAACAAGCGTAACACCGATACTAGTTTGGTTTCTAAGCACGGATCCGGGATTCGAACCTCGGTTGCTCTGCATGGTCTTGCTTCCAAGACCAACCAGCACGTTGCCCATGCGCTATCCTCCATTTTACAAATCATACTGATTGGACCGGGCCGGTGCAAACACATGGTCACAGTGAAGGCAATTAGGGCTACCCTTTTGATTCGGGAGATGGTCATGACTGAGCAGTTTGGCATAGTTTAAAGTTGGACAATCAGTTACTTTGGTATTATTGCCGTGTTATGCTGCTGCAGAAGCCTAGTTTGGCATCAGCTACCAAGTGAGTCAGCAAGTGTAAACCAGGTCATTTTGGGCTTCTGCGTCTCAGTAGAATCTCGAAGATTTGTGAAGAAGCCTGTTGACTTTACAGAGTTGCTGACATGCGTTTGCAGGGCTACTGCTAAGTCTATTGTTAATTGCAGGGTATTGTTTTTGTTGATTTCCCTGAAGTATTTTGAATTGGTGTTTGGGACCAATAACAGTTCTGTTTTTGTGTTGTTTGGAATGATAAAGTTTTGCCTCATCCAAATCGGGTGGTGAGTATGTGGGTGTCTTACGATTACAGCGCCTGTGAGTGAAACTCGGGAAAGTTGACGCACAATAGCTAAATTGTGTGCTATCTGCGTAACACCGGAAATGAAGTCCTTTTTGGGACAAGGTGCCTTGAAAAGTCTTGACACAGATGTTTTGGAGAGCCGCTGAGATTGTTAGTCCCCAATATACTGAACAGTTTACTTGGGTTGTGTTGGATGTAGGGTTGCCTTTACAAAGTAGTGGGGAGTGGTCTGTCAGGTAAGCTTCAGGCCAATCGCTGTCAGCAGGATCTAGTGTGCTAAATGCGAGCACCTGTCCAGGAGGAGGAGGAGGTGATTGTTGTTATCTGTCATTGATCGCATTCAGCAGGCAGTTGAAGATCTAGAGTGCCTTCTTCACGGCCTTGCATGGGCAGAAGCCTGATTCCCGCAATGCCGGGCGGTGCTATAGTGTCCTAGGTGGAGGTGGAGTTGCAGGATTGCAGACTTTTGAGGGTTTTGAGGAGAATGGCATGAGAAGTGGCCATAGTGAGACTCGGTGTGGATATTCTTCAGTAGCTGGGTGATGCAAAACCCTTTCAGATATTGGGGACAGGTCTTTTCTGAGAGGATGTCTGATGGATCTGGTGTTCAGAGGCTCAATGCTTGGGCCTTTTTCATGATTTGGATTGGGCGGGAGTGACCCGGCATTGAGAGGTTGTTTCGCATGCAGATTATGTTGAGGGATTTGCCAGGTGATATTGGAGGGAATGTGAACTCATCAGTAGTGAGCAGCGGGATCCACTGTATGCAGGTTTATCCAGTTGTTGAGTGACTTTTGCATGGGTTTGTTGAGGTTACTGGTGCTCTGCTTGCCCATATTTTGATTTGTGCGAGTCATTGCCCCATTCGATTGTATGGGTGGAAAGTAGCGGGCATCATATTGTTCATACGGTCTGGCATTTGTAAGAAGATAAGTGCCAGCGCCCAAACATTTTCTTGCACGTCACTGACACATGGGGGCAGGCAGCTCCCAGCCCACGACACCACCCATGCCTGCTCCATTCAGTACCAACATATTTGGTGTTAAGACTGCAAATATCACTGGTTCACTTAGGGCAATCGATGCAAGGTGTGATTTACAGATACCGATAGACATAACATATTGTGTCTTGAAATATAAATATTTAAGTGTTTCTTTAAACCACATTATTGTTAATATTTTGCCCTGATCCTATCAGTAGCAAGTGGAAGATTTTAACAATCTATCAATAGAAAAATAAGAGTCAACGTTCTTTCCTCCTATGGTCAATTATTGGACAAATGCAGGCAAATTCCTTACTGAACTGAAGAACGTGCCTCTCAAACACTGCAGCAAGACCACCTTCCTTGGTTTGGCACGCATGGTAGGCACGCCTCCTTGATATTGGTTTTCCCTGACGTTCCCTCTGTGTTGTGGCTGCTTGATGGTGACTGTCCCGTTGTTGTCAACCCACTTTCCTGGATATTACAGTAGACAACTTGCAGCAATGTCAAGCAGGTCCATTGGAGCAGTGTGCGGGCATGCCCAGCATCAGTGCCCAACATTGTCACCTTCTAACTCATTATTATTCATGAAAATGGATAAATAGCCATGCCCTGCCAACCTGGGCTATCAAGTTCGTGAATAACAATGAGCAAGCCCAGGATGAAGAGACCCAGGCCAGTGCACACTGTTGTTTTTATAATTACTATGACTGAGTGACAGTTAAAATAATACAATTGCAAAAACACCACAACATCATTAAGCTAGGATTACAAATAAGTGCAGGTGTTCAGAAATAAGTGCTGGGACTGAGCCCGGGAAAGCCCCCAGCCCCCCACAAATTAAGCACTGTGTTGAATGGTTCTCTTGAAAGAAATACCCCCACCAGCCCCCCACAAATTTAGCACTGTGTTGAATGGTTCTCTTGAAAGATTGTCGGTCTGTATGATGATGGGCTGTCGCTGAGACCATCGATATAGAAGACACACGTCCAATGATCAAAGTGTACCGACTTGATCACCAAACTCCAACTTGATCTGGGTCGCTCGATCATCGTCTTAACATTGTTGTTTCCTCACTTTTGAATGACAAGATCAGTGTCACTGTAAATCAGCACGCTTTTGCCATTCCCTTATTTATTTTCTAAAATTGTTTGTTTTCAGTAAAGACATAACATACGCTGGCACAAACAGCTAAGAAATTCCATAGGCACACGAGGGTAAACAGAAGCAAGCAGGACAAAGAATAGAACACAGATCACATGCTTGCAGCCCTCTGGCCTTGACTCCCACAGAGACATGACAGTGGGAGGAACGGCCACTGGCATGTCCCCATATAGGTTGTCCACATGGTATGTGCGAATATTCCAACACGGTCGGAAGGAATACAGGCACGTAAGCTGTCCACTCTAAGCCTTTGCAAATGTGGTTAAGCAAGTCCACAAGGTCAGCAACCCATTATTATCTGAATGTTTGTGTGCTGTAGCAATTCTCGCAGAACCGGATCTCCATGCCACGCCAGAGGGCGAGGAGCTCGGAAGAAACGTGATAAAGTCTCCAGAAGTCAGTCGGGCGGAAAGCCTGGAAGTGTTGGGGATGGGCTGTTCCTGGCTTTCCCTTTAATGAACGGTAGATCAGTTCCCAGATGGGGCTTGGATTTGACGTCACAATAGTCTACAGATACGCATACCACAGAACCCAGGGTTTTTTTCCCTTGGTGGTCTAACGAGATAGGCCGATATAGTAACGTACCTGTTGGTCACGCACGTTTATTTCATTAACACTTACCAAACTTTCCCTTAGCATGGGAGATTGTTTAACTGGTTTAAGGTGGGGCAGTCCGTACGAAGGCTCATAATCCTTGGTTGAAGTTAGGTCTAATGCAAGGAGTTGTTTTTTGCCTTGTCTCTGGCATCTAGTGTGTAACCCATCTTAGATCTGGCCTCATTATAGAATAACTGCACCAGTGCGGAGGTATTTTGCATGATGCTAGAACCCGGGCAAAGACTGCCCTGTTGTAACAATACATTAGAGGAGTACATAGTGCTGTTACATTGTAAAATGGCAGTTACACAGGTGTAAAGTATCTGCAATGAGTCTGAGGGGCCGATTCATGGAACAAATGTGCGCCGAAAGCCGACGCAAGCGTGAAAAAGCAAGCGCACTTGTGCAATTCATTGGAGGCGCTGCACTTGTTTCCCCCGGGAAGTGCGCCAAATCCGTGCGTGGCACACACGGGCGCACACATCATTGCAACATCCAGAACGCCGTGTGCAAGGCGTACAGCGAAAGCGCACAACTTTAGCGCACACACCAAAAAGGGGGCAGAACACAGGGCGTAACGTGCAGAATGGGGAACAACGCGTGAAAATAAGGGCGTAACTGGGGATGTACTGCTGGGAAGTACACGGAACGCCCACACGCACGCAAACCACATGTATCCATGGTATCAAATAGGGGAAACCCGCGCACGGACAAAGACACGAACAGGCCTAAACACGTCCGCCACACGAAGGCAGGCAGTAGCGTCCCTGCGCATAACAAAAGTGTGCGCAAACAAAAAACACGTATATACAGCAACAACGAATGTCCCATTCTGTGGCCCCCTAGGAGAAATGACGTGCCACGCAACGCACAGGCATCCCAGAAAACCAAGAAAAAGAGATTAAAAAAACACACACAGTACGCTGTGGCAGCCAGGAGCCCAAAAAATATGTATGCGATCAACACGCAGGCTAGTATGCCCCTAAAAAAAGGGGTACACGACAAACATGGACCCCCGCAGTGGGAAAAATAGCATGTGCGACTCACTGTCTCTCTTGCATGTAGAAGAAGAATGCGTAGCCAACACCCACCCGCTGTGAAGCAATCGCGTGTGAACCCCAACGCCTGGAAATCACACGCACCACTTCCCACGAAAAGCACGTACAGAGTGATGGAAACCCACGTGGGATCTTCAACCCGTTCCAGCGGAACGCCCGCGCGTGTCACATCACAGACGCGCTTTCACGCTAAGGGCCTTTCCTCGAATTACACGCTGACATGCACTTTTTTCACGTGCCAAATCACTCTGTATCAAGCTGGCCACACAACAACACACGGAAGACCTTGCTCCTGCCCAGAAGGCTATTTTCCTGCCCCCCAGAGCCCTGAGCACGCTCCCACCTGCCATCTGCTATTGCCTGCCTGCCTGCTGGCCACGTGCCCTGCTATTTGGTGCCTGCACGCAAGCCATCTGCAGGGGTCCAGTTGCTGTGACGAGCCCTGCTGGAACAGAAGACTCCCGACTGGGATTCCATCGCTCCACAGCCCAGTCCCAGGACCCAGTTGCCCACCCACACCTGCCTCAGGGGTTGCCATGTCCGACACAACACCATCTGGCACCAGTGGCAACCCCCCAGCAGAGAGGCAGAGGGCTGCCAGCTTCAGTGCCAATGAAGTTGGCATCCTGGTGGAGCAAGTCCTGGGGCATTATGATGCCCTCTTTGGAAGTTCACATGCCGACAATGAAGGACGGAAGAGGATCTGGAAGGACATTGTGGCTGCCATCAACGTGGAGGGGGTGGCAGCCCGCAACATGCAACACGTCCGGAAGTGCTGGGAGGACTTCAGGTCCAGGACCCTCAGCAAGGCCCAGCGCCTCTTGAAGGAAGCAGATGCTGAGGGGTGCCGGGTCTGCCTTACCGACAACCAGATGAGGGTCCTGGAACGCTCCACCTCCAAGTCCTTCAGATGGAGACCCGTTGGGAGTCGAGCTGTAAGTGTACATGCGTACTGATTGAACGCTGTGCATGTTGAGGTGTGGCAGGAGTGTGCAGGTTGCACATATGTCTTGGAAGGGCCATGTATGGATGTGTATGTACAGGGACATGAGCCTGCTGCATGCGAGTCCAGTCATGTGTGAGGCACATCAATGGTGTATGTGTTCAAATGCATGTGTCGGTGCACACATGTGTATAATTATGTGTATGTACTGTGGCATGGTTGTGGTGTGACACATGGATGCTGGTTCCACCTTCATGTATGTGCACAATGTACATGTGCGTGTGTGTGTATTTGAAATGTGTGCCACTGTGATACTCCATGGGTGCATGTGACACCGACATGTAGGAGGCTGATTGGCAGATGTGACATGGATACCGATGATTTAACTGCGACAGGTGGTGGAGATGTAGAGATGCATGTATGTCTGGTGGCGTGTGTGCATGTGTTTGGCACTCCCCGTGTTGCATGTGACGTCAGGCTAACCTTTGGATGCTCATGCTGTTGTATGTGTATGGATGGTGCTGCCTGCTGCAACATTCCTGTTCATTTGCGCATGTGTGTGGGTTCAAATGATAGGTGTGTTTGGGATTGTGATGACATGTGTGAAGTTTGACAGTGCCACTCATGTGCAACTGTCATGTGTGTATCAGACCATTGTACAGTGCCCTGATGCCATTGTTCTGTCTCTCCTTGTCTACAGCGTCAACTGATGAAGAGGGCGGAGACGGTGCTGTGGTGCACAGCGGCAGGGATCCCACCGCCAGCCGGAGACGCAAGGCCCGGCTCCCCTCCCAGGCTGTCATCTCATCGGGGAGTGAGGAGTCTGGTGCCGCGTCCGCGGCCGCAGCTGCCGAGGGTAGGTCCATGAGGCGGAGGTCGGAGGTGGACTCCTCAGCACAGGCGGCCGCGGAGGTGCCTGTGTGTAATCCTGTCCCCGATCCTGTGACTGCATCATCCCACACCAGCAGGGATGCCTTCGTCCAGATCCGTTTTCAAGGAGGGGATCCGCTACCAACAACTGGCCTTCCTCTCCCTGCGGACGTGGCAATCCGGGACCATGTTGAGCCTGTCCTTGTCTGGGGTGGCGTTGCGTCAACTTGGCATCCGGGATAATGTGCAGGGTTCTCGTGAGGACGCTGCACGTTATTTCAGATGCCTCGTTGACCGCGAAGACTGGCTGGGGGGGGATCACCGGTGCTGGGTTCCTCCCTGTGCTGGTCCTTATGCCGACCCCCTCCTCAACTGAACCCCCTATTCATATATTTTACATTCATTTTGGACATCCAGCCTTTTGTTTATAATTTTTCTTCTTGTGTGATTTTCTTTCATTCCGTTGATTTTGTATTTAATACATTTGGATTTCATACTTCATTTGTGTGGTATTCTCTCATTGGTTTTGTGCATGTCACGATGTGGGTTTTCTCATTCACTTGCCCCCATTGTGTGTGTCTGACGGACATGTATTGATGTGCATCCTTGTCTTTTGGGATCTATCATAATATGGGGATTTCAATGTGGAGTGGATGGAATACTTGGTTGGGTGCTTAGACTGGGGTGGTGTGGGGTGGGATTTGGGTGGCCATAAGGGCCATGAGTGTGGATCGTGATGACGTGTTGGGGGGACATGAATCAGGGCCTGCTGGCAGGTGCCCGTCACTGCTGTGTGGGTGGGTGTGCAGGGGGACATGAGTCGGGGCCTCCTGGCAGGTGCCCGTCACTGCTAGGTGGGTGGGGGTGCAGGGGGACATGAGTCGGGGCCTGCTGGCAGGTTCCCGTCACTGCTGGGTGGGTGAGGGTGCAGGGGGACATGCGTTGGGGCCTGCTGGCAGGTGCCCTTCACTGCTGGGTGGGTGGGGGTGCAGGGGGACATGAGTTGGGGCCTGCTGGCAGGTGCCCGTCACTGCTGGGTGGGTGGGGGTTCAGGGGAACATGAGTCGGGGCCTGCTGGCAGGTGCCCATCACTGGGGGTGGGTGGATGGGTGGGGGACATGAGTCGGGGCTCACAAGTGTGCTCACAAGTGCACAGTGCCATGTGGGCTGCCTGCAGGGCATGGGGAGCATTGTAGGGTAGTCCCCTGTGTTGTGGGCTGCCTGCAGGGCATGGGGAGGGGGGAATCGCGTGTCAAACTTCCTGCGCACCCCCGAAATACACGTACCCCGCTCGCACAGGCCCTATTGCGTGTGAAACTCCCTGCGCACCCCCCAAATATACGTACCCTGCTCGCACAGGGCCTATCGCATGTGAAACATCCCACGTACCCCCCAAATACACCTACCATGCTCGCAAAGGCCCTATCGCGTGTGAAACTCCCCACAAACTCCCAAATACACATATCCCGCTCGCACAGGCCCTATCGCGTGTAAAACTCCCTGCGTACCCCCCAAATACACGTACCCTGCTCGCACAGGGCCTATCGCATGTGAAACTTCCCGCGCACCCCCAAAATTCGCGCAGGCTGCCTTTCCACCCTCTCCACACCCCACAGGCTGCTCATCCACCCTGGCCATGCCCCACAGACAGCCCACACCACAGGGGGGACTTTTTCCATGCAATTTACCTGGTGCGAGCGGGGTACGTGTATTCTGAGGGGTGCGCGGGGAGTTTTACATGTGTTTTCGCTAGCGTGAGAGGGGTACGTGTATTCTGAGGGGTGCGTGGGCAGTTTTACACATGTTTTCGCCAGTGCGAGCGGGGTACGTGTATTCTGACGGGTGCGCGGGCAGTTTTACACACGTTTTCGCTAGCGCGAGTGGGGTACGTGTATTCTGGGGCGTGCGCAGGGAGTTTTACACGCGCTTTCGCTGGCGCAAGCGGGGTACGTGTATTCTAAGGGGTGCACGGGGAGTTTTACACACGTTTTCGCTAGCGCGAGTGGGGTACGTGTATTCTGAGGGGTGCGCGGGCAGTTTTACACGCGTTTTCTCTAGCGCGAGCTGGGTACATGTATTCTGGGGTGTGCATGGGGAGTTTTACACGTGTTTTCGCTGGAGCGTTTGGGGTACGTATATTCCGAGGGGTGCTCAGGGAGTTTTACATGCGTTTTCGCTGGCGCGAGCGGGATACGTGTATTCTGGGGCGTGCGTAGGGAATTTTACACGCGTTTTCGTGGTTGTGGGGCTGTATGCTGGTCCACGGGCCTTTCCGCCAGATACTGGATTTGTGCGATTTCTTTGGCGCACGGTGCTGGGTTGGGGCATAACTGGCGCTGCTGCAGGGTCGCTGCGCCACTCTGCACCACGGCTGCTTATGGATGTTTTAAACCATGAATACGCTGTGCGCCTAAATGGGTTTTGGGGCATGCGGCTGGCGCAGACTGCCGCACGCGCACTCTGTGTGCCAGCTGCGTGCGCCACTTGTGCGCCGATTTCTATGAATACCCCCTGAATGTCAGTTTCCTCTACTCGCTTCTCCAGTTCGACAGCTCTGGCAGCACTGAGGGAATTATGACACGTGTGTCAGGTATTTTGTTTTCTTTTTTTTTAAACTGCTTCGAGTCTTTTTTAATTTTCATTGCTGCCTCAATTAATTGGAACTTAGACCTTCAAAAGAATTATGTAGGGAGGACCCAAGATGGCGGACGAGTGACACAGCAACTCTGCTGCCAAACACAGCTCCAAAAACCGATGGCGGGTGTTGTGGTGGGTGCTGCGAGCTGGCCTGACATCAGCGGAGCAGGAACAGGGTGTTGAGAGCTCCCGGGGAGGCTGGACCCCACTCGTTAATGCCACACAAAAGGACTGCACACAGAATCGGCTTTAGGTGAAAGTAACTAGCAAGCGGGAAGTCACTCGCCCTTTTTATTAAGCTTTACACGTGATCACAGAAGTCCCTGCTATTAATTTTTTACACAGCCTAAATTTAGAAGAGAATGTGGCACTATAACCATAACTGTCAATGGCAGATACCAGGGAACCCAAGTTTAATTGGCAATAATCTAATCTAATTGATAATTTTATTTCGGTTGCATAATATATGTATTTGAGTTTGTCCTTTTTCTCTTCTTATGGGAGTTGTTCGTTCTGTGTTTTTTCATTTTCATGATAAATGTAATGATGAATTAATGTAATTTTAAGAAATATTTTATGAATTTTGTATTATGATATGTTTTCATTGTATTTTGAAAGGTTGATTAAATTCAGCCAAATCAAATTAAAAAAAAGAAAAGACATGCTGAGATAAAACCACAACACGTGACAGCACGGAGGCGTGCTTTAGGCTCAACATCCCATGCCATGGGTAGGGACACAAAATGTCAACGTAAATATTTATAACTTCAATACGACTAAGCTCCAGAGTTTCTCTGTGCAGCTAGCTCTGGCCACTAGCTGTTCTGCGCTGGCGGGCATGGGCCTTCCTTGCCCTCTTCTTCTGTCTTTTCTGCTCTGCCGCCGATAGGTCGCTTGCTATTGGTCTCGGCACCTACTCTGACAGGAAAAACATGTCTTCGATATCAGAGTCATACTTGACTGAGGCTACCACTTTGTCTTCGTTTCTGCGCTCTCCAGTTGCCGTCCTCCGCGATGAGTGCCATGTTGGTTGCTAATTCGGCCTGCCTGTTTCTCCATGGTGCAGGCTTGCTGGCACTAGTAATTGACCCCAGGAGGTATTGCAGAAGTTGCCATAATGTCCTGCTCTGTGGCACCTACCACACTACCGCCCCACTGCCGACACAGCCCTACATGTGGCAACCCTCCTCCACAGAATTCACACAGTCTTTGGGGTGCCTCATCCTTGCCCTTCTTTTCTGTGGCTCCGCCCTCAGCTCCTGGCACCGAAGCGGCCTTCTTGCTCAGAATCCTGACAGTGTGTACCTCTTCCACCTGCATCCCTTTCATAGCCACCTTCATTTGGGTCGACTGCACCTCAGTCAGCTCTTGGGCTCCTGCTAGCTCGAGGATTTGTGCCACAGGAATTCCTGGTTCCTTCAGGATCTGGGTGTGCAACTTGTTGGACCAGCACTTTTGAATTACCTGAACCTGCAACTCTCCTTCTTCGTCAACAAATGTATATGTCGCAGCCGGGTGTAGAATGTGTCAATGGACGCTGTGGGCCCCTGGGCCTCCTGTCGTAGCTGGAACTGTTCGTAGTCGATATTGACCATTGACAAAGTAGTTGGACAGCACCCCCCACAGCGTGATACGACGCATCACGTGGAGGCAGCACTCTGTGCAGCTTGTGGACCTCGCTCCCTGTGTAGCACAGCAGGAGAGTGTTCCTTTTCTCATCGTCCTTTACTTTGGCCATTTCAAAGAACATGTCAGGCCTCTCCAGCCAGTGCGTCAAGATGGGGCCTAGGGGCGCAGGATTTACTTTAATGTCGAATTCTGGCACTGGGTTGCTGTGTAAGGAGGTGCCTGCAGGCAGTACAGTACCTCTTGGGCTTGGGTTTGGTGTCTGGAAGTTGAGAAGCCCTGAGGTTGCGAGTCCACCCCCATGGGCATCGGCACCTCTGCCACTTGCAGCAAATCTTGAGCCCTGCTGCATGATGGGCCCTTGCTCACCTTCTTCCTGCACTGGCGTACCCCCTGGGACTCCTTTCTGACCCTGCCGCACGAGCACCCTTCTTGAGGTATGCGGCAGAACGGCCACTGTAATTGGGTGCTGCTTCCACCCAACTGCGCCCCGCTGGGTACACTCCCCTTTCGCTAACCTGCTTCCTCCCATTATGAAAAGGGGGCATGGTGTCACCCACTGTTGGATAGGCAATGGGGCAGGGCCCCCTTGAAGGTGACTGTGGTAGTGTTCGGTAATGTCTTTGATGAACAGCCCTTGGCTGTGTACTAGGCCTGTGGTCTGGAGTGCTGGGTGGCCGTTGGCCTCTTCTCTCTTACCAATCCCACGCCTTGCTGCTGCAGGCTTTACCAGCTGGGCTCGTTGCTCTGTGGTCTGCTGCAGGCGCGATCGGCTCACTGTGCTTGTGGAACACTGCCATTCCTTTTTTTAAACACCCTTCGCCTGTGCTCCACCGCTGAGGGGATCCTCCAGGCGGAAGTGCAGGCAGGCCCAGAACAGGCCGCAGGAGGCAGCCGGCAGGTCACAGGTGCTTCTTTCTGTTGTCGGCGTTGCACATTGTTCTTTTGTGTGGTTTATTTCAGTTTCAGTGGTGCTGCACACATCTGTTCTGGGCCCGCACCGGGACTGGAATGGCGTGTGAGCGGCTGGCTGGGAGAGCAGCAGCTCTCTAAGGGCACCTCTACAAGGGGACAAAACTGGCGCGCCAGGCAGCCCGGCCGCGCCACATGAAACAACTGCGTCGTGAGCCCCCCACCATGGAGAGTCAGACAGAGCATGCCCCGGGGAGGCCGCCACACATGCGCTTACTTTTAGATCCTCGACGCCAATTGTGAAGGGCTCCAAGGAGGCCGTTTCCTACTCGTTAATGCCACACAATGACTGCACATAGTCAGATTTAAGTGAAAGTTACTAGCGAGCGGGAAACTGCTCAACCTTTTTTTATTAAGCTTTACACGTGATCACAGCCGTCCCTTTCGGAGACGTGCTGTGATCATTCAAACCACAACACGTGACAGCACGGAGGCGTGCTTTAGTCACAACAGGGGCTATCGGACCAGCAGGCTCTGGTGAGAGGCGCTTTGGGAGAGGCCGTGCTCTGATGGGCTGCTGTGCGCTGGACTGCAAATAGCTGTGAGTGGCTCCTGCCTTGGGCCTCTCCTTCACTCTGCTGGCGGCCGGGAAGCTGCTTGCCACATCCTAGCATTGGGTGCCTTGGAAAGGCTCTTCCATGAGCTTCGTGGTGCTCCGACGTGGGACACGCTTGCTTCCCGGACACGTCTCTCATGGGGAAGCTGAGGTAGGAGGAGGCAGCGTCGGAACTACGCAAGGCCCCTGTCCTGGGGGTGGCACCGAAGCAACTCTAATGGGCTGCACTGTCTGTCGGCAGACTCAGGCCTCAGGCCTCAGCACAGGGTGCAGGGTTCCCGCGAAAGCATAGGTCTCCATGGGCTGCGGAGCTACGGACAGGGGCGTAGGAGACCCATGAATTCTGGGGGGACAGGGGCGTAAGAGACCTATGCATTCTGGGGGGGACAGGGGACACCTTGGGACTTTGCTTTTTTTTTTATTTATTTTGTTTTAGTCAAAAAAATTGACTTTTCCCAAAATTAAAATAGCAGTACGTATTAAATCACATATATCATCACTGTATAAAACAAGAGAAAAGAAGACAAGAAAACAGAAGAAAATTAAGAAAAAGAAAAGCAGTTCAGAGTACAAAATCCTTCAATTTGGCATCTCACTTCAGAAGGCTCAGTTCACGTAAAAATATGACCACTTCCCAGGTCAAAAGGCTTTCATGGCTTCAGCATAGCTCGTCCCAAAAAGATTGGGTGTCCACCCACCATTCCTGGCTTGTCCTGTGTTCTGGTCTTTCCTGCACCCTCTCTCTCCTGCACACACTGGTCACCCCGTGCTGCAAACCATCCCTATCTTTCATCTGCACTCTGTTCTTGTTCCCATCTCTCCCCTCCCTTGCTCCTTTCTATTTCTGTCCTCTGCACCCTTTTTTCACTTTGCAGTCCCACTGTCTAACGGAACTGGGGAGAGCACGCTAAATCCTTGGTCATACAGTTAAGACAAGCTTTGCGTGTCTTCTCTTTCTTAGACCTAGAGATTTCCAGCCGGACTTGGGCATAGCTTCCAGTCGAATGGTAGCCTCATGGCGCAGTTAGATTGTTAGGCTACTGGTGATGTCTTCTTGAAGGGGAGGGTCTTAATTATGATGTAGAACATTGTGTAGAGAAGGTGAGTTGGGTGTGAAAGCCTGTGAAAAACGACAAGTGTGGTGGCACTGTGAGTGTGATTGTATTGAGAAGAGCGTGTGATTACGCAAGCTGCCACATAAACTCCTTTTTAAAGGGGGTAGTGAGGAGCCGAGAGGAATGTGTTGCCTTATTCTATGAGCGAGATGATGAGAGCCTTGCTGTCAGGATCTCCTGTGGGTCTTGCGCAGAGGTAGCACAAACTCCTACCTCCTCGTAAAGTCTTGGCACCTGCACTTTAATTATAAAGAGGGAACCGTCCGCAACCTGCCCAGGAAAGAGGGTTAGGGTTCACTGGATTGCTATTGCTGAAAGAATTGAGGCATAGGAATGCGACACAGGACAGGAAAGCACCAATATGAAGCGTCAGCAGAATAAGAGTCATCCAAATGGGCTCTGCAAGCAATAACCCTGATTAGGCCTTTCGTGATTCAATGCACCTGTATAGTGGGCTAGAAGCTGAGAAGGGCTTCACTGTTGGAAAAGTAATTGACTTAATTGAAATGTATGAACAACAGAAATAAGATTAAAGTTCACCTGAGTCACCAAGCGACTCACCAAGCAGATGTTGGTGTAGAAGGGTAACAAACTACTGTTTGCCATCAATGCTGACCCTTATCTGACCGCAGAGGGTGAAATAATACTGCACTCGGTATATAGTTAATATTTCGAAATTCATAATTTCGAATGCAAAAATGTCGAAAAAATAATACCGAAAAAAATAAATGTCGTATGTCTATTTTTTTTAATTTTTTGTTTGAAATGGGGGGGGGGTTCTCCCCCCAAACCCCCCCTTTTTTTTATTAAACCCTTTTTTTCTGTATTTTTTTTCAAAATGTTTGTCATTCGACATTTTAATTTCGACATATTAACTGGATACCACTGCACTCATGAGAGAGAAGGCACGGGTGGTTGCTACTCATACTGGCCAGGTCACAGTCACTATCTCCCTTGTTAGTATTAGCACTGTAGTATTACTGATTGTTGCTGGACATAAGTGTAACACTCAAACTGCACAGCATTTCCTGTAATGTATCACATTGGGCGTGTTATCCATGTATGTAAGTGGAAATTCCAGGCTGAATGCACTGCTTTAGTGATTACTTTTGAGTTACTTAACATGTGTCCCAAAAAGACTAAGGGGGTCATTCCGACCCTGGCGATAGGGGGTTAACGGGGCCGGTAGAGCTGCCAGCCCCGTTAACGCCCTACTGCCTCATTACGAGTTCCGCTCGCGGGACCCGCTAAGGACGCCTGGTTTTACCAGGCGTCCTTAGCGGGTCCCCTGAGCGGTCCAGCATGCTAACAACGGGCCCGTTTATAACGGGCCCGTTGTTAGCATGCTCCCCATTCCCATTGAGCCCTATGGGGGCTTGAATGGGAATGGGGATGGTTTCCTGGAATGGGGAAATACCGGGCCCTCCAAGGTCGGAATGGCCCAGTATTTCCCCATTCCAGGAACCTGGACCCGGTACCCGGAATGGGGGTAGCCATGCCGCAAATAGCAGCATGGCTACCTCCAAGGTCGTAATGACCTCCTAACTGTAGTACCATGACATTTGTTGGGACACAAATGTGTGGTTCAAGAATATTTTTAGAAATATATTTGATGTATTAGACACATTGCATGAAGGTAAGTAACTTAAAAGTTATCAACAAAGTGGTGCATTCAACCAGAAATGTATATTTACGTCCTTAACTTTATGTGATCACTACGCATTTTTTACTGTGCATCACCAAAATGCAGAATTTGTTGTTTTACCCCATTTCACTGCATATATATGCGGAGGAGACCCTGTGCAGCTTTCCCCCCCATAACCGCTCACATTTATTATTAACTTTACCCACCCCCCCATATATATATGCAGTGAAATGGGGCTGTGGAAATTCTGCATTTTGGGATGGGCAGTGATGGGGTGATACCCTTTATGACACACAGTTTTTTCTGGTTTAACGTGTGTGCAGTCTATTTTTGGGACCTCCAGATTAAAATTACAATATTTGCTAGTATTTATTTTTGAGTGTGTAGCGATTAATACTTGTTGGGTGCACATTATTAGGTTGACATTGTTGGATTGGGAAGAAAGATGTTCTTCCCTGGCGGCATTGCAGAGGGAGGAGGTTTGGGGTGGTGTTGTGAAGAAGCTTGTATGCCCATGTCTCCATTGATAGATGTAACAGTGGTGGCTGCGGGTCTGGGGGCAAAGACACTGCCCCCTTGTAAAGAGATATAAATTTGGATTCCAATTCAAAACTCACAACGTTCCTAGCAAGAAGAGCAGTAATGTTACAACCAGAGACAGTCAAGGAATGCAGCTAGCAAGATGTAGCTCATTGCCAGGCAGTGCAATGCTTGTGGGGATCGTGTAGGGGCAGATCCTGTGCAAAATCATGTTTGTTTTTCTGAACAGTGCCTAAAGGGCAAGACAAAGATAGCATATGTTTGTTCTTGGGAGGCCGGCAGGGTATAAGAGGTCTGGAATGGCTACCCCTCAAACAGCAAGGCCCCAGACTGACAGCGGATTTGGGCCTGTGTACCGCATCATACTTGCCAACCCTACTGATTTAGGCAGTAGGCGGGCTACTGCTTTTTAAGCAGTCCTACTGCCTACAGATTTGGGTGACAGATCCTACTGCTTTTTACAGTGGCAGGTAATTTATGTGACTCTAAGGCAATTAATCTGTCTGTGCGGTGGGTGGATAGGTGGTACATTTGAGTGATGGGCTCAGATCAATCCACTGACCTGACAGCTACATGACTCTCCCGTGCACTCTTGTAGGGACAGACCTTACGTTAACCACCAGTGAAGGCAAGTTGTAGAGTATACCACCATCACACAGCATCTGCTTATCAGACTGAGGAGGGTATCAGTCTTCATGTTGTTCAGTGTTCCACCTCCACTGCAGTAATAAATATGTACTACCCGGGCTGATGCTACAGAGGAGTGTCAAACGTTGCCTTTCAGCTCTGTGTGATTACCTTCTGTGTAGGTGGGTAATTAAATTTAGTGTGAATTTACCATTCAAAATTATACATTGTAAACATTTCAACGTCTCTCCACATTGTGCTGTTTGATGGGTTGTGCATTTTAGAATGCTCCAGTGGTACCAACAATGTATGGTTTGTAATTTCCTGTGATGTCATTGTTATGCTAAGTATTACTTTTGTAACTTGAAAAATCTTACATCTTGGACTTTTTGGTCACAGAATGTTTTCAAGTATGCCGTCTGCCCACGGGGGGCATGCAGGGCTGTATGGGGCGGGCCCACACTAAGAAAGCACTAGCAGCTCCTTCAAGTTCAATGCGCCGTGCGTGTTAACTGTATAAATATCGTATTTCTACAGTTAACACACGCGGTGTGTTAAATATGACGGTCACTCGTTCGTTCCCTCTAATTAAATCCTCCTCCCCCAACACCCGATGCTGACCCGGCCTGCACTGCACCTCCCAGGGTGGAGGGAGGGCACTTCACATCTGTGCACAATCTTTTGCTTAGACCCACGGCATGTGAACGAGCAGCACAGGTTTGTGTGGTGAGAAACCGTGCTGCGCAAACCCCTGCCTCGCCCCCTGCTTGGCGCCATCTGCAGTTTATGCAGCTTTAAAGGTTATAGACAGAAAAGCCGGGGAAGTGTTACAATTTATCACATGCAAATGAATTAACAAGTGGGACGAATTAAGGGTGCACAGAAACATTAATGCTTTGCTATTCAAAATTCCATACCACATTGAAAACATGTCCCACTGGCTGCACAATGTAGATAAGTGCAGACACAAAGGGCCTCATTACGACCCAGGCGGTAAGTTGCCGCCTGGGTCGTACCCTTACCAACATGGTGTAAACTATGTTTACACCATTGTGGATGGCGGATTTACCGCCCCATTCCAAGGTGAGTGGGGCGGTAAATCCCCATTTCCCATTTTACCCTTCCCCATTCCCATTTTTGCCCCATAGGGCATAATGGGAGTGGGGAAGGCGCTAATTACGCCACCGTAAATTACGGTGGCGTAATTAGCACCATGGTCCCTTAGCGCCATGGATTTTAACACCTGCAAAAAGCAGGCGTTAATATCACCATGGCGCTAAGGGACCTTGTAATCAGGCGTTAAGGGTCGGCGCAGTTTACGCCGCCGTTAACCCCTTAACGTCTGATTTGTAATGAGGCCCAAAATAACATTACAGTAATTAGCATTAAATAGCATGCCAGGCCACATTTAGACAAACCTTGACTGGTTGCACCAAAATGCCAGTCGAAGCAATAACTCTCATCAAGAAGAGAGCACACGTTCAAGCCCGGGTCTCTGTGGCCTCTAACAACAAAACCAAACTCTTTAAAATCTGCAAGGATCTGGTCACTCCTGTTGCGGTCTCCACCCCTCCTGTTCCCTCCCAGGCCGTCTGTATGGCTCTGGCTTCTCACGTCTCTGCTAAAACTCAGCACATGCTGTCCTCTATCTACTCTTAGTCTCCCTCTTCCTCTCTCTGCCCCCCTTTGTCCATCTCTACCTCTCCTCCACCTTTCTCCTCTTTCTCTCTGACAACACCTGACAAGGTTTCTAGACAAGTCCGATCTATGAAAGTGTTGTCCAAACAGGTGCTCCCCTGCTCCTCTAGAACCATCAAGGACCATTTTGACACCCTCGCTCCAGCCTTGCCCGATTTCTGAAATCACTCTTTCACCACTGGAACGTTCCCCTCTCCTGTTAAGCACTGCCTTATGCACCCACTCCCCAAAAAGCCGTCTGCCGATCCTACCTTCCCGGCAAACTATTGCCCAATCTCCATCACCCCTTTCCTGGGCAAACTCTTGGAAAACTGGCCATCTCCCATCTTACTCTCCACACTGAATCTGTTGGTTGTCTCCATGACCATCAGTCTGGCTTTAGAGCTGCCGGAGGCACGGAAACTGCTCTGCTGAACACCCGTGAAGATCTGCTCTCTAACCGTGATTCCAGCATTACTTCTGTCCTAATCCTCCTTGATCTTTCCTCTACTTTCGACACAGTCAACTACGCCATCCTGATCAATGAACTACATGAGAACCTGGGCATCACGGATCAGGCCCTGGAGTGGCCGACCTCCTTCCTCATGGACTGCCCCTCCAGATCCAACTTGGTCCCTTTCCATCTTCCACCTCTCTCTCTACCTGTGGCGTTCCTTAGGGCTCTATCCTCTCACCCGGGTTTTTCAACCTCTACTTGGCCCCAATGGCCCTCCTGATCTCTACCTTCTCTAACTTTCAGTGTTATGCGGTTGACACTCAGCTTTCCTTCAGGCTCCTCTCCTCTCTCGCTCGTTCCTGACTGTCTATCCACGATTCAGGATTGGTGCGCCTCCAATTATCTCTTTCTTAATGCCAGGTGCCTTCCTCTGGAATGGCAAAATTTGAGCAGACCACCTGAAGTTCCGGAAGCAGCTCAAAACCTTCCTCTTCTCTGCTTTCTCTCTCCCTCCCCTGCTGACCTACCTGACCGACCTGTCAGCTGTACCGACTGGTTGCTGGGCTATCCTCAGAGTCTCACCAAGTCCAGGATCTTTCTTGATCAGTCACCCTTGCACTGCCTCCAGGCCTACCACGCACAAAGGGGCTGTAACTGTAACCCTACAGTCCCATGTTCTCCTTGCACTACCAAGAGCCATGCTGCCCTGGCTGCACCCACTCAGAGCATAACTGCCCTGTTCTCCCCTCCCCTCTTCCTTGCACTCCCCCGCCCATTTCTCATTCTCGCACTTGCACTCTGATTGACACAAGGCCTAGTAAGATTGTTTGTCTTGTTCTCTCTCTATCTTCCCTCCCTTGTCTTGTCGTGCCTAGAAACACTTGTGTACAGGCCTGTTATAAATGACTTATATTATATCATTTTATCACAGATGTCCAGAAAAATATACAATGCCACAGTAAGAAACGGCTAGACTGGAAGCACCCAAATGCCAGTCTAGCCAGGTTATTACACTTAGCAGGTCTGCTTTATCAGAAATGCGCAGTTAAAAACAAGTCATACCAAACTGAGGAATGACTAGACTGGCTGCATCAAAATGCCTCTCTAGGCAATAATAGCACATATCGTGCCTGCTTAGCCTGGACATGGACAACCATTATGATTTATCGCACAATCCAGACCCCCACACATCCCCTCTGTCTCCCACCTCCTACCCCATCCTCCAAAATCAGCTAATTGGCCCAGAATTACCTTCACGTCAATCTTCCTTGTCCCAGAGCTTACGTATGAGGCTCCTTGCCTCATAGGTAATTATTGGGATGAGGAAGAGTGGGACTAGAATTAATGAAGATTACTGGTAGCTAAGTCAGGCATTACCTCCACGTACCTCTACCTCATCCCAGTACTTGTGTATGAGGCAGAGTGCCTCATACACAAGTATTGCCTCAAACACAAGTACAGGGACGAGGAAGAATAGGGCTAGGAGTAATGACGATTACCAATAAGTAATCAAGGTATTAAACACAAGTAGTGGCGTAACACCATTGAGTTGACTGGGCTTCAGCAGAGGGGACCTGGCCTAGCAGTTCGGGCTGGGCTGCTACCTTCGGTGGAGGCAGCTGCTGACTGATTTGCACATGGCTGGTCCCCTTTTGCAACGGCGCAGACGGGCTAAAAAACGGTGGTGTGGAAGGTTGCTCAGAGCAATTGCCAGTGGTTTAGATTCATTCGAAACCTTCCACCCATCACTTTTGTGGTCAGTTTGTTTCTCCTTGTGAGAGAGGGTATGCCTAGACGTGGGTCCCTTGCTCGCTGCGCCACAGGGAACCAGGCTGCACCTCACTGAGGAGGTCCAACAAGGCCGAAACATGTCTGGGGTTGCTTGGTTTTCTGTGCAGAGGGGACCTGGCCTAGCAGTTCAGGCTGGGCTGCTACCTTCGGTGGCGGCAGCTGCTGACTGATTTGCACATGGCTGGTCCCCTTTTGCAACGGCGCAGACGGGCTAAAAAACGGTGGTGTGGAAGGTTGCCCAGAGCAATTGCCAGTGGTTTAGATTCATTCAAAACCTTCCACCGATCACTTTTGTGGTCAGTTTGTTTCTCCTTGTGAGAGAGGGTATGCCCAGACGTGGGTCCCTTACTCGCTGCGCCACAGGGAACCAGGCTGCACCTCACTGAGGAGGTCCAACAAGGCCGAAACATGTCTGGGGTTGCTTGGTTTTCTGTGCAGAGGGGACCTGGCCTAGCAGTTCGGGCTGGGCTGCTACCTTCGGTGGCGGCAGCTGCTGAGTGATTTGCAGATGGCTGGTCCCCTTTTGCAACGGCGCAGACGGGCTAAAAAACGGTGGTGTGGAAGGTTGCCCAGAGCAATTGCCAGTGGTTTAGATTCATTTGAAACCTTCCACCCATCACTTTTGTGGTCAGTTTGTTTCTCCTTGTGAGAGAGGGTATGCCCAGACGTGGGTCCCTTGCTCGCTGCGCCACAGGGAACCAGGCTGCACCTCACTGAGGAGGTCCAACAAGGCCGAAACATGTCTGGGGTTGTGTTAGGCAGAAACCTGTGCAGTTCCCTCTGGGACCACTGCAAGAGATTTAAGACTACAGGTGTTGGCAGTAAACCCACTTGGTAGCAGTCTGCACCGCACAGATTCACTGTGGTAGCTGTGGCTGAGCAGCCAGACTTCCCTCAAGAAGAGTTAGGCAGTATACAGAGGATACAGAATAGGTACAGAGGCACAGTAGCACAAGCAAACACTAACCAGAGCTAGGTGTAAAAGTATAGACTTATTTATTAAAGGTACACTCATAAATTACACTAGCACACTAGAAAAGATAAGAAAGTCCAACACAGTTACTATTACTCATATGTACATCCCTAATCATTTGTTGGACAATTCTAAGTTAACACCACTTATTTCCAAACAGAGGTGAGCGCTTAACGTTAGATGGCACTCCAACCAGTATTACCAAAAGGGAGGGAAAAGGCAGAAATAAAGAGAGCAGTAAGGTAAAACACTTTTCACATAAGGTTAGCAAAGGCAGTCAATGGTGGAACCAGGAGAATTAGTTCGGGGCCCGCTTTAGAGGGAGCCAGGCGAAAAATGTACCCAAGATCACACAATGTCCTCAGTCTTTGCAGGTGGGAGAAAAAGGTTTTACTACGGTTCTGAAAAGTTTAGTTAGGGTGACCCAGGCCTACCCAGGTTCGAGAGCCGAGGGCTAAATCTACCCCGTACAATCGGTGGCAAGGGAGGCCGGGCGGATCACAGTACCTTCAAACGTGGAAAGATTCCTCCAGCGGTGGTAGTCGTTCCTGGTAGTGGGTGCAAGTCGCGGCGTCGTCCCGAGGAAGAGGTGATCTCGACGGGGAGGGAGGCTGCAGGTCGTTGCACTACCGGGGATGAGGCCAGCCGTGGAGTTCTCCGGTCACAAAGGATTTTTCCCCCTCTTTCGCGGTTGAGGTAAAAAGTGGTATCCCGGTTGCCGGGGTGCTTGGCACAGGCAAGGCGGCCACGCGATGCTTCGGGACGGCGAAAAGAAGGCAGCAACTGGTTGTCCCCACCAGTTAAGGGAAGAAGACTCTCCGGTGGGAGATCTCCTCTGTCGTCGGAAAAAGTGGTGAGACGGTTCTGCAGGGCTTCACCGGTGGTGTCGTCTTGGCAGGTCGGCTCGGCTTCTCCCTCTTTGGCTTCTTAGGTCCTGTGGCGACTTCTGAAGTTCCAGTCCCCAAAGCCCTGCTTTTATGCAGCACACCCCCATTCACCCAGCCTAGCTGTCACTCAAACATGCTAAGTGGTGAGCCGGCCGGCTCACCACTTGGGCCAATCAGGACGGAGTGCGACTTGAGTTACCAAGGTAACTCAGCCAGGGTGCCTAAATCCCCCTCCACCCCTCCTAAGTACCCCAGACAGAGTGGCACCACTTTGGAGGGCTTCTGTGGAGAAGCCCGCCAAAAGTGGAACAAAGGGCTCCACTTTGGGTCAGAGTTACAGAGGTGAACACCAACGCCATTTTAGAATCAAGTTTTGGCAAAAAATACCAACCGGAGTTATAATAATAAAGAAATAACCCGGCGGTATGTTCAAGGCTAC
Organism: Ambystoma mexicanum; assembly: GCF_040938575.1. Classification (NCBI taxonomy): domain Eukaryota; kingdom Metazoa; phylum Chordata; class Amphibia; order Caudata; family Ambystomatidae; genus Ambystoma; species Ambystoma mexicanum. The sequence goes on from NC_090925.1 coordinate 387,074,882, forward strand.
CGTAAATAAATAAATAAAGGTATTAGCCTAAAACAATGGGAGATCCCATAGGAAAATATTCGCGGTCGAATATAAAAAGTAGTTTCCACTGCCACCAGCCAAAACTCGATGAGGGGGGACGGAGACGTGCCCCCTCGACTAACAGACCCCGGGGCAATGGAATTGCCCCGGCCAGTACGTCCACAATATGATGGTTTGTACTGGTTCTGTTCAGGATTTGGGACTAGTAAAGTTAATGGTGACTTTACAGACCCTGGGAGACAGTAGTCAGTCCCAGGGTATGGAGTCTATGTTGGGGGGTCCCTAGGACACCCCTGGGTTACGGCACTGAGGGTGCTGTGTAACCCATTTCACAAAAACACATGAGGCCCTATGGAGTACAAGACCCCATAGCCCATTCAGCACAAGGCAAACCAAAGAAACACACTTCAAACATGTCCAAGAGTGAGGGTAAAAGAGTCTCACTCTTGGCAGGAGAGGAAAAATAAACCCAGAAAATCCAGCAAAGCTGCTGGGGGACTCAATAGGTTAGGAAATTCAGCCTAAACAGAGAATTCTCCCTAACAGGTTGCTTGGTTTTCTGTGCAGAGGGGACCTGGCCTAGCAGTTCGGGCTGGGCTGCTACCTTCGGTGGCGGCAGCTGCTGACTGATTTGCACATGGCTGGTCCCCTTTTGCAACGGCGCAGACGGGCTAAAAAACGGTGGTGTGGAAGGTTGCCCAGAGCAATTGCCAGTGGTTTAGATTCATTCGAAACCTTCCACCCATCACTTTTGTGGTCAGTTTGTTTCTCCTTGTGAGAGAGGGTATGCCCAGACATGGGTCCCTTGCTCGCTGCGCCACAGGGAACCAGGCTGCACCTCACTGAGGAGGTCCAACAAGGCCGAAACAAGTCTGGGGTTGCTTGGTTTTCTGTGCAAAGGGGACCTGGCCTAGCAGTTCGGGCTGGGCTACTACCTTCGGTGGCAGCAGCTGCTGACTGATTTGCACATGGCTGGTCCCCTTTTGCAATGGCGCAGACGGGCTAGAAAACCGTGGCGTGGAAGGTTGCCCAGAGCAATTGCCAGTGGTTTAGATTCATTCGAAGACCTTCCACCCATCACTTTTGTGGTCAGCCGGACAAAACAGGACACAGATGTTAAACGGCACCTGGGTTTCGCTGTTAACAAGGGCCCAGCAATTACTAACTTAAAGCATTTCACTGTTAGTACCTGCATTCAAATGCCACATTTGTTAGGCAATTGAAATCGTGATGTGGGTTTAGTACTTGCATGTCAGGGGAGTGATTGGAAGGGTACAGAGGGGACAGGAGACTGCTCATTCTCACAGCAGTCCATAAATTGGTACTTTCAGACTTAAAGGAGAGAGTTAACTGCGTGTAACATTGAAGCTGCACTAGAATAGTCTCATTAAAATGCGTAAAGAAGTTAGATGCCCCCACACAAATAAGTTTGCCCCTCCCTCACTGCCCGTCAAGTTAGTGCCTCTCTTCACATTTGAAGGAGTAGCCCCCCGAAATGTAGGTTTTGTTGCACCCCTGAACACAAGCACACACACCATTCAAAATATACACACACCAACACCCAGCCATCCAGACATTTAAGTGTGCACTCTTTCACCATACAGACACACACAGGCAGCCATCCATACATTTAACTGTGCACCCTTTCACCATACATGCACACCCAAGCAGCCACCCATACATTTAAGTGTGCACCCTTTCACCATAGAGGCACACCCACCTAGGCACCCACCCATACATTTAAGTGTGCACCCTTTCACCATACACCCACACAGGCAGCCACCTATACATTTGTGTGCACCCTTTCATAATACACACGCACACCCAGCCACCTATACATTTGTGTGCACCCTTTCACCATACACTCACACAGGCAGCCACCTACACGTTTAAGTGTACACCCTTTCATAATACACTCAGACACTCACACCTTATGGGGTTGAGGGGAGCTCTATTACTTCAAAAAGAAATTGTTTCTTTTTGAAGTACCTCTGACTTCATAAAGAAATTATTTCCATTACGGACCGATCCATAACGGAAATAATTTCTTTATGAAGGCAGAGTGCCTTCAAAAATAAACTATTTCTTTTTGAAGTAATAGGGCTCCCCACCTCATGACATGGAGGCCTCCAGCCTGGGGTCTTCCATGTCATGGGGTGGGGAGAGCCCTCGGACTTCAAAAAGAACGTTTCTTTTTGTAGTCACTTTGTCTTTATAAAGAAATTATTTCTGTTATAGAAATAATTTCTTTATGAATGCAGAGTGACTACAAAAAGAAACATTCAAAAAAGAAATTGAAAATTGAAAACATATATATATTTTTTAATTTTTTTCTCCAGGGGGGGCATCTCCCAGGACATGTGCTAGTGGTGCCCCCCGCACTGCGGGGGCTTCGGGGGCCCCTGTCACGCCAGTGCCTGATGTTTGCACAAATCACTTCACAGGGACATGCTGCAGACACACAAACTGGTGCAGCAGAAATACACACAAACTGGTGGAAACTGGGGGCGGGGGGGGGTAAATGCCATTGCATCCCCCCACTTAAAATTGTGGGGGGGATTTGTCCCCCCTACATCCCCCTATGTCCTACGCCCATGGCTGCGGATGACAGGCGTTGTTGGTGCTTGTCTTTTGGTTGGCAGAGAATATGAGGGTACAGTCCTCGGACTGGGCTTGTCACCGGCGAGACCCAGGATCAGCCCCATGCTGTGTCCCCCATGGCTCCTGTACAGTCAGTCCAGCCATCACGTTCACCCGCATCACAAAGCCTTCATTACAGTACTTCTCAGTTAACAACAACATTGAAGCAATAACACCTGACAAAAATTGATTTACAAATCCTAACATGGCCAAAAAGAACAAGGCAGGCGGTGGTGGGTCTGATGGGTGTAAGGGGATTTTCACAGAGAGCTTTGCACAAGGAATTCAGAGAGACTGGGACAATGTGAGGTCTGAGCAGGGCTGCAGACCTCTAGCATCACATTTTAGATAGCAACAACCGAACTGAGGGCACGATAGACTCATTGGCAGTCATGGTATCGCAAGTCAGACGCGACATGGAGAAGCTTAGGGAACGCACGATGGAGGTGGAACATCGACTTCTGCTCTGGAAGATGTGTCTGATGAACGGGGTTCATGCAATGTGGCGCTGCAGGCAATGGTCTGGTAGCATGCGGCTAAATCAGGGGACCTAGAAGAACGCTCCCGATACAACAATGTGTGCGTGCTGGGCCATCTCAGAGTACCGAGAAGGGTTCAGTGGAGGTCTTCCTGCAGGAATTCATACCTAAAATACTACAAGAGCTGTAAACTATGCATCATATACACATAGACAGAGCACACAGACCCCATCACAGCGTCCACTCCCTGGTGCAACACCTACAATAGTAATGGTGCAGCTTTTGAGGTACCAATACAAACTCGGGATACTATCGGCAGCCAGAAAACTCAGAAAGATTACATATAACAGTGATAGAATCTCATTCCATCAGGACTTTGGGGTCGAAAGGCAGAAGCGCAGCAGAACCTTCGATGAGGCCAAGAAATTCCTAAGAGAGAGGGAGTCCACTACGTACCTCTGCCCCCAGCAGGGCTCTGTATCGACATGAAAGGCAAGTGTCATTTCTCTGAGGATGTGCAGGCCCGATCCACTACATTGAGTGCATATCCTGAAGTCTTGAACCAAGCGCGTGGTTTTGGAGGTGGCCGCGGTTCAGGAGGTAGCCCCAATGGTAGGGATGTAGACTGTAGAATGGCAGCATTACAGTTAATGTGGTGCAATAATGTGTTTGACAACAGCAGCCGACAGAATGGGCCTCATTCTAAGTCCGGCGGTAACCTGCCGGTGCTACCGGCAGCTTGCTGCTGGACTTGAACTCCGTTTCCGCCGCCTGAGATCGCGGTGCCACTGGGAAGTCCCGATGACCCGGGACATCATGCAGTAGAAAATGATAATCCCCATTCCCGTGGAGTCAGATAGAACCCACGTAAATGGGGACTCGGAGGCACTGGCACCGTTAGTAACGGTGCTGGTGCTTCCGTGACAACTGTGCCTATGGGGGTCGAAGCGCCCGGCAGGTCAGATCTGCTCCAGCAGGCAGAGCTGTAGTCTGCAAGTCCGGAAAGAGTGCAAGTACATTGCTACCGGCACCCTTGTTTCCAGACTGGCAGACTCGTAATGAGACCCAATGTATGGTGACACTCGCATCGTAAGAGGCATGGAGGTTGATAATACATTTTGCTTCAACGCAGGTAGTGGTGTACTCTGTTGTCCCCGGCTTTGACAGCTTCAAGCTCTTCAACCTTCAAGAGCTGGGCCAGAGGATCCCGCTGGACATGGTTGGCTAGGGAGGGTGGATTCTGGTCCCCCTTCTGGCTCCACTGCGTGTGTGTGGCTGATGTTTGGGCCCTCTCAGACTTTCTAGGAGTACAACTCGTATGGTTTGTTAAGTGGGTGGGTAATGTGTGGGAACGCAGCACAGAAAATAGGGTCGGACTCTACAGCTTTTTGCAGTGCAGGTTGGAGTGTTTGTTACTGCATGGGAGGGGGTAGGATTATGGTTACAACAGCTGGGGGGGGCGGTGATGTGTTAATACTTGCATTGCTTATGTCATTCTCGGCACGGACTGCTTGTAAGGACTATCACAGAACGCATTTTAGGCAGTTACTAGTCACTCAACATGGCAACAGGTGATTTGTGCATCATGTATTGGAATATCAGGAGCATACAGGGGGTGGTTAAGAGGCAAAGGATCTGTGCCTATCTAATTTGAAAGCATGTAGGCATTTGTATGATCCAAGAGACATACTTAACTGCACAAAAACATGACAAATTACAGGGATGTCATTTCACCAAAATGCCTGGGGTAGCGGAAGTGACATCACACGACCCTTGACCCCCGATGACATCACAGGAAGTGATGTCATTTGACCCTACCCTGAACTGATATAGCGGGAAGTCATGGAACACGACCTTTCAGCGCTTTATATAGAAAACATGTACACCCAATATCACCCAACCTGTGTTGGTACTCATTTATCGACCTCAGAAGGATGAAAGACTGAGTTGAGGCATTTAAGAACAGACTAAATCAGTGACTCGCCCCCGAATTGTACCTGAAATAAACCTTTAATGAGTCTAGCAATTATTGTATAGAATTCCAGAAAGACACATTGTTTGGTGTTCCTATTATTTCTTATTTAGGGTCAGTGCTGAAAGTGTTAGACTTGTGGCACTTCTTTTCTTATTTGTCTTCTTTTTTTAAAAGGAGCCTGAACAAGAAAGCCAGCCACTCTAGAAGTAAAGAGCTACAGGGTGCAGCTTGCATTACGAAAAAAAACATAAGAAAGTATCTTTTTTTTCATTTTTTTTTTAAGACAGAGGTCGCAAGGGAGACCTCAGAGGTCGCAGTTGCGACTTCTGGCAACCCCTAAATGATGTCCCTGACAAATTAGCGAGAAAATTGAAGGAAAGTTTGTATCGTTCTTTCACGTGGTCTGCACAAGGGGTAGTGACCTGGATTAGCCCCAAAGTCCCTTTTTTATTTCATCAAACATTTTCAGACACTGCAAGCAGAAGTGTGGGGTGATAGGCAAACTGAATGGAAGACCAACAATACTCCTCTGCTCATATGCTCCGAACGCCCATGAGCCTAGATACCTCTGGGTTTGGACGCTATATAAATAAATAAACAAACAAACAAAACATATATGACCTAGATGACGCAAATGAGAAGTCTAGCTTGTACATTAAGGGAGCACCTAAGCTATGATTGGATAGGGGCAGGTGACTTCAATTGCATACTCAACAGCAAGCTGGGCTTGTGCATACTGACACCTAGGCTATTGGGTGGTTCCTCTAAGGAGATCAATAGGATAATTGAGGAATTTGCCCTTACAGAAATATGGCACCACTTTTACATGAATGAACGTGGCTACTCCATCTACTATGCAGCAGATCACTCCCACAACTTGACTGATTTTGCCCAAACACAAAGCAAAAACGCAGCAGTATACCTAAACAGGTCAGTCTCTGACCATGCCCCCCATCAAGAGGGACATGACGGGTATTCATGGGTCATGCAGTGCATGGACTCTCTTCAGATATGTTACGCAACACTGTTCGTAAACACTATACAAAATGAAATAGGTGAATATTTTTGTCACAATGAGACCTCAACCAGTTCCCAAGCAATGTTGTGGGTGGCCTTCAAAGTAACGATGCAAGGTAAATGCATGCCCATCTGGTGAGAGGTGCATTAGCAAATAATGTGCAAAATTGTGGACTGCAAAGACATGCTGGAGGCTGTGGATCTTCAATCGACGGTGGATGCAGCCCACAGAAATGACTCAGCACAAGAAAGGCAAACTCATGGGAGAAATATGGTTATAAGCAATACACCACAAGACAGCAATGATGAAGGGGATAAAGTAGGTTGTATGTTAGCGGGACAACACAATCAGTAGGATTAGGAACAAGACGGGTGAAATAGCTTTGGGCAGACAGAGATAAACGGAGTGTTTGAGGAATATTATCAGGAACTATATGCTCAACAACCTATCCCAGACCGCACGCATATTCAAACACTCTTCGAACAAGCCAACATACATCACGAGGGGAAAGAGAAACATTAGAAGCACGACTGTCCAAGACTGAGATGAAATGGGCCATGGATGATCTAAAGACTGGGAAGACTCCTGGCTGCGATGGCTACCCCACAGAATTCTATACAGAATTCAAGGACTTACTTACACCTAGACTATTGGCCATGTACGAATCAGTCAAAGTCTTTATCTTACCATAATCATTGCAAAAGGCGATGATTGTACTTCTTCCCAAAGCCGTTAAAGACCCTCTGGACTGTTGGCCATATCATCGTCTTTCCATGATAAATGCAGACAATATGATTTTAGGGAAAATATTGGCCAAACAACCCCTGAGTGTGGTAACCAAGCTAGTTCATTATGACCAGGCTGGTTTCATACCAGATAGATGTGCAATCTTGAACCTCTGAAGGCTATTCCTGTTGCTGGAACATCTCAGAGGAGGAGATCAAAACAATGCCATTGTAAGCCTGGATGACTATACAGCGTTTGACTTGATTAGTTGGCACTTCTGGTTAAAGTTTCTGATGTCCCCTTCACACTATCTGTGGCTCAATAGATAAACCCACTTTTTTAGAAAGTGCTTACCCTAATCTATGGTTGCTATTAAGTAATTTCATGTTCATTTGTTGCAAATCAATTTCACAATATTCATATTGACATTATTTAGAGACAATGGGCCTCATTACAACTTCTGCGGAACGGGTTAACGAGCTCCGCTAATGGAGGCGGACCCGTTGAACCCGTCCCGCGAAATTATGAGGTCCCCTCGCGGGACCCGGTAAAGACGCCTGGTAAAACCAGGCGTCTTTACCGGGTCCCGCGAGGGGAAGAGGAAGCTAACAACGAGCCGGTCGTAATCAGCCCGTTGTTAGCTCCCTCTCCCATTCCCATTGAGCCCTGTGGGGGCTCAGATGGGAATGGGGAAGGTCCGGGCCCGGGTTCCCAGAGGGAGGAATTACCGGGCCCTCCGAACTTGGAATGGCCTGGTAATTCCCCATTCTGGAAACCCGGTAAAGGAGCCCGGTTTGGTGGCAGCCATGGAGTTTATAGCTCCATGGCTGCCGCCAAACTCGTAATGAGGCCCAATCACTCTCAAAATTATTTTCTTCAGATGTAATCTTTTATTGCCCAACACATTTCGAGATTGTCTATCTCTTATTCAGGGGCTTTATTTTAGGCAATATCTGCAAAGAATATTTACAAAAAATATACAATTAGTGTATTTTTCAATTTCTCAAAAGATTTTTTAATTATTACTAAATTAGATGAAATAACACAATTTCAAAACTTCAAAAATGACTTGTATCTGAATTTTCATTGTGCAAAGAAAGAAAGTTGTTTTACAAATCTGTCTTTGCTGTAGTACCTATTCATCAGTGAATAAATATAGATGGCACCAATAGTGAATACCTTTCCTCTGTGATACGTCAGTCCTTTAAGTCTTGTACGTTTTTTAACATTGCTAACTCTGTTGTTCCATATAGTAATCACATCTCATATATACATGGTGATCTGCCCATTCATGCACATGCATGTGTTCCAAAATAATTCTACTCAACATAAATGTGTACAAACATAATTGTAATCAACAAGTGTTAGGTAATTGCTGACCTGTCTTTTTAGAGAGGCCGAAGAGGACGACGTCCTATTCTTTCATCTGCGACCAGATTCCTGTGTACGTTGCAAAGGTTTATTTTTCTACTTTCTTCCATATATCCTTGTACTACCTAAATGGATTGCATTACATTAGATTCCAATTGATTGCGCTCGAGTAACTTTTAACAATTTAGTGACATTCCACTTGCTCTATCGGTTTTAATCCAGATTTCAATTGATAAATGCGGGTTGTTAATTAAGGCTGAGATTTCTCGATTTCCGGTTCATATCCCTTCAATATGAGGTCAAATATCACACTATGTATCTGTTTAAAAAACATAGTGTTTTGTATTTAGGATAAGCAATATATTATTTGGTAGCATCGTTAAATTACCTGTAACCGGTAAGTATGGGGAAAGAAAACGATGGTGATTGGTCTTTTCTGGTATCCAAATCCCGTGTTGGGTACGTTTCGTTATCCTATTATGCTCTGTAATGAAACAAAACACATTTAGAGTGTTTTCTTTTAAAATACTGTATCCATCAGTTAAGATGGAGAAACCTCCATTTAGAAAAATTATTTACCTGTGTTAGATGACAGTGTTTCCACAGGGTATTCCTTTTCACTCTGGTGATCGTCTCTTTCAAAATGGCAATTTTTTATAAAGTGGCGTCATCGTGTTTTCGTGACGTCATCGCATTATGCGTCAATGATGTCACTTATGCAAACAAAAAGCTGTGAGACGCTGATATCTATACAATGGACCATGGAAGGTCTACATTTGAACTAGGTGTAGTTGTTCATTAAAACAATGTTGAATATTTTATGGTGTTTTAGAACATTTTTAAAAGAAATAAACAACCCTTTCTGATGATTAAAAGAGTCTTCAAAACATTTTTGGTCGCTTCACATCTTGTCAAATGAAGCTACTATTGTTGCTAAATCATCTACAGATTTGTAGTCTGTTCTCTCACTTGTTGTCATGTGAAAATAAAAATAGAATTAAAGATGCCCATAATGATGGGTCAGTGACAATTATTTATTTTAGTTACACACAAGTATATGTATCTTGTTGGACCTAATGTCAGAATAAGCTGCAACTATTGTTTAATCATCTATACATTTTTAGCATATTCTATCAATAGTTGTTAATGCAGGATTAGATTCACAATGCCATTCTTGATGGGCCCAAGTTACCCTTCGGGGGGGATGTACTACTTCCAGAGTCACCATCTTTTTCTTCCCCCATACTTACCTGTTTCAGGTAATTTAACAATGCCAGCAAATAATGAAGTGTTATTTTAGTTTCTATTACTTATCCTAAATACAAAACACTATGTTTTTTAAACAGATCCACAGTGTGAACTTTTACATCATATTGAAGGGATATGAAATCAGGAAATCAAGAAATCTCAGCTTCAATTACCTATCCCGCATTAATCAAGTGAAATCTGGATTAAAACAGATAGAGTAAGTGGAATGTCACTAAATTGTTAAAAGTTACTTGAGCGCAATTTAGACAACACAAGGATATGTGAAAGAACGTAGATAAAGAAACCTTTGCAACGCACACATCAATCTGGTCACAGATGAAAGAATAGGACATCGTCCTCTTCTGCCTCTCTAATTATTTTGGAACACATGCATGTGCATGAATGGGCAGATCACCATGTATATATGAGATGTGATTACTATATGGAACAACAGAGTTAGCAATGTTACGAAACGTACAAGACTTAAAGGACTGACATATCACAGAGGAAAGGTATTCACTATTGGTGCCATGTATATTTATTGATGAGTACATTCACTGATGAATAGGTACTACGGCAAAGACAGAACATAAATGAGTTAAATATTTGTAAAACAACTTTCTTTCTTTGCACAATGAAAATTCAGATACATGAGTCATTTTAGAAGTTTTGAAATGTTACTTAATCTAATTTAGCAATAATTGAAAAATCTTTTGATAAATTGAAAAATACACTAATTATATATTTTTTGTAAATATTCTTTGTAGATACGGTCTAAAACAAAGCCCCTGAAGAAGAGATAAGACAATCTCGAAACGCGTTGGGCAATAAAAGATTACATCTGAAGAAAATCATGTTGAGAGTGATTGTCTCTAAATAATGTCAAGATGAATATTGCGAAATTGATTTGCAACAAATATACATGAAATTACTTAATAGCAACCATAGATTAGGGTAAGCACTTTCATAAAAATGGGGCTTATCTATTGAGCCACAGATAGTGTGCAGGAGATGCAAGTTCCCCAAATAGGGAACTTATCCTTCAGGTTTTCCCCTATCCAATCCACGTGCCAGGGCTGTAGTTTCTCCTCTTCACCTTGAATATCCAAAACATACTTCTCCTAAAACTTGATAACACAATCAAAACTTGAATACATGGAACGTTAGAGGAATAAAAGTGCAAGGTTTAGCTAATACTAAAGTTTCTGATGTCCCTGAGGGGAAGAGTTGCACTATACAAAATGATACTCCTCCCAAGTGCTCTCTATTATTTCCAAGCCATGACGGTACATATATCCAAGTCATTTTCTGCGACACTCGACTCCCTCTTATTCATACTATATTGGGAAGGTCAATCTGCTAAGATAGGGCTAAAAGCGCTACAATTCCCCAATGATCAGGGTGGGCTGGGCGCTCTGAATTTACTAGCATATTGTCTGGCCCCCTAGCAGCAATGGGTGACCTCCTGGTTCCAGCAAGATGCTTCTGACCCGATCACTGGCCTATCCAAGTTGTTAATCGCTCCTATACATCTCCACAAAATTCCTGTTCTAACAGTCTCTTGAGTTACCAGATTCCTTTAAGGCATTGAGGTGACTATGGCTCAGCGCAACCCAAAAGGAATCACAAAAGGTCATGTATATCCCTTCTACCCCCATCTGTGGTAACATATTTTCTTTGGACCGCCCTGGCTTTGCGCATGTGGGATCCGAAGCTGAAGGATAACTGACTAGCATTGACCATCTATATGAGAATTGCAGGCTCATGAGCGTTGCAGATTAATGCCAAAAATGGCAAACTGGAAGTGGACACTTCCGGAACCTTGCACAATATGCCACCTGAGTTGGCTCACTATGGGCCGACTTTCTGCAAGAGCCTGAGGTGCAAGATATCTAACAAACCATAACTTTACAAAGCAAGACAAGACAGGTATCGCATCACAAAAACGAATACAAAAAAACCGAGGCTGAAAAGAATGAGTTTTTTATGGCCTAATGTGTGTGGTATTTTGGTACGTTTTATGTAAAAAATAGATAAGGGGTTGGGTAAGAGTATAACAAAAGTGTGAAGGGGCTCAGGGGTCTCCCCGCATTAAATACTAAAAAACTGGAGAACAAAACTTTTTCTTTTTTAGTAATTCGGCCACAAATTGGCACGAAAGCGACGTGGGAACATGACATTGGGAGGGAGATTTCAGAGGCAGAATGGAGCAGGGCTTGCAGTAATACTTAAAGGGTATCACGAAACGCAAGGTTTCAACTTATCCAGTATAATGCCTACAAAGGGCATATTTGACCACAGCAAAAATATAATACATCAAGTAAGAGGATTCCGGGGAATGCCCCAAATCCACTTCATTCACATGTGGTGAGAGTGCCCCAAGATAGGTGACTTTTGTGCTATGGTCACTGAGGCAGGTGGTAGAATAGTGGACACAAGGCTGGAAACGACTCCAGAGGTTGACCTCTTGGGATTGGTCCCTCCCTGGTGCAAGGACGTATTAATGGTGAAGGGGTTATGATATATTGTATATGGGACAAAGTTCTAGACATAACTGCCTGTCCGCCTGACTGGTATCCACGCTGAGTATGACCGGATGATGGCGGAGGGATGTAGCGGACTATGTTCGCTGATGTTACGATATGGGAATGCTCCAGAATAAGTGCTCCAAAGCAATGTTTACTTAGGGGGGTCAGGCAACCATCATGCACCATAGATTGCCGGGCAGGGGAAATGGGATATCGAAATGGGCATCATCATACTGGAGTCTGGTCATGTGATGTAGGTAGCATCTACTTGCAAGCCAATGTCATTATGTTTGTTTTTGTAGATAAATGTGTATGTATTGAATCCTGTAAACGATCATGTATTCTGAGAAATAATTAATACAATAAATGTATTTTTTTTAAATGATATGAAGCTTTTTACGCTTCTTTTTGTGCTACTTTTGTGCTGCAAATTTCAGAAACTAGCAAATGGTGTGCATGAATGCTGGCCCTGTCTGCTATAGGGTCATCTCTGTAGCGACGTGGTTGTCTACTAGCGGTGGTACTCGTCATTACTATTCTATCTGTAGCCATTGCCAGATCCCAGCACAGCCTCCTTTTCTACCGCCTGAGATCAGCCCAGGTACGGGGTTCATTGCAAACACATGGTGAAACTAAGAGAGGCCCCGCATTGTATGCTCGTGCTTAGACCAGCAACATTCTTATGGAACCATATGGCTGACCTGTCATGGTGCCGCCCGATGACGGGCGCGCACGCGGCGGCGTGACGTTGCACGCCGTTGCGTGCAGTACAAATAAACGGGGCGTTTCCCGGCCGCGTTAGAGCGACCGGGAAGCCCGAACCAAGACGGACGTGTGGGTCTCAGTCCTTGGTGCCGGGGCTTGCGGCGATGCGTGCGGGGGACGCCAGTCACCCTCAACAGTGGCGACGAGTGGGGGAAACGATGCCCGGGCCTGGCGGTGATCATCGGAATAATTTTTCACCGAAACGAGGTCGGAAGACAAACTTTGTTTCACGCCGCGGGTAGTGCGTTGCCCACGCGGCTGGTGGCCATTTTGTGCAACCGGCTGTGGGACTTCAAGGGGCTCCGGTTTGGACCCTGAAACGACCCCAAGCCTAATTTTTGGACATTCTAGTAGCTGACAGCTACATCTACACAGAGTTATGCCCAAATAGTGCATCGACTCAATTTTGGGTTTTCTACGTCGAGTGGAAGCTAGAAAAGGCCTATCTTGGCTGGGCCTGCTGAATCCAATTATATTTTGCTACAAGTTTTTGGGACAACCAAAGGCATACTGCTTTTTCATCCCCTTCATCATCATCCTGGTGACTCCACCTATCTTCATCCTCTTCATCATCACAGAGGTGGCAGGAGTCACTGCATCCAGAGGTGGTCCATGCTGAGGATTAACTTGGGCTGAGTGTTTGAGTTGCGGTCCCGGACAGCATTATGGGGGTGCCTGTGTGCTCAAACTCATGAGTGACACCGAGGATCAGGACGGAGCACACGGTGTGGCGGCGCAATTTCATCCTTGTGCACCAGTGGCCCCGCAGGGTCCACCACCTCCAATGCAGCAACCGGCAGCTCCAGCAGATGGTCAGGCAGCGGTTCCCGCCCTCCAACCCCCAGTTCAACCAGCTGCTGCACCTGGTGTCCAGCAAGCGGCGCCTGCCATGGCACAGGTACGCGCGCATACTGCCCTGCAGCCCATCCCTGAATTTGATGTGTCGGGCCCGCCATCCAGCTTGGGGCCCAGATGGAGAAGGTGGGTGGACCGCCTGGACATGTATTTCAGGGCTGCGCAAGTGTTTGATGACGACACCAGGCTGGCCACGATGTTATACCTGGCAGGGCCCTCTGTCCAGGAGACTTTTGAATCTCTGCCACAAGGGAACGGAACCTACGATCATGCAAAGGCCGCCCTCCAGGCATATTTTCTCCCCCTAGCCAACGCGGACTATGAGCGATTTGTAATGCTCTCTGCCAAACAAAAAGATGACGAGACCTTGGACACGTTCTATGGGTGCCTGAGGCGTCTGTCGCTCGCCTGTGCCTGGGGCGATGCAGAGGACATGATCAGGACCATGCTTATCCAGGCGTGCTCGTCAGGCAAGCTCAGGCGCCAAGTGCTGAGGGAGCCTGGGATAACGCTCCAGCGCATCCTTGAGCTAGGAAGGTGCCACGAGGCGAGAGCTGCAAGAATGGAGGCCGGGTCGCGCCCTATCAAAACTGAAGAGATCTGCGCGATGTGGCGGGGGGGAGAGGTGCCAGGAGATATGGCGGCGGCACACGGGACAGAGCCGGGAGGGCAGGCGAGATTTGCCAAAAATGCGGATACGACCTGCCTCACCCGGCGGAGTGCCCTGCAGCTCGAAAGACCTGTGGACGGTGCGGGTTGCCGGACCACTTCTCAAGGGTGTGTAGGGCGGCCTTGCCCGTACTGGTGCCAAGGGGCCAGGGCCGAGCTGTCTCCACTCGCCAAGGTCGGCCGTCCAATGTCGCTCAGGTGGACAAGGGCGAGGAGGAGGCTCAGGTGGAAGAAGCCGAAGAAGAAGACGAAGAGAACATTTTCTTTGTCTCAAGTGTGGAGCTTCTAAGAGACAGGAACCGACGACAACCAAGGTGCGTGGTCGAAGTGAACCAGTCTCCAGTCCCTGTCCTCGTGGACACAGGGGCATCGGTGAACGTCATGGCCCGAGAACATTACAACGCCATGGATCAGCCGCCCAGGCTGGTCACACCAAAGGCCTGCATCTTTGCATTCGGTGGTGTGGAGCCCATCTCTCTGGACGGGGCCTTTATAGCAAAAGTAGAACACGATGGCTCCCACATCACAGCCCGTTTCTACGTGACCGCAGTGAGTAAGAACACCTTGTTGAGTTGTGCAGCGGCGGAGGCTCTCGGCATCGTCAGCTTCGCGTACTCCGTCTACCTGGAAGACATTAATGACTTGCTGGAGAAGCATCATGCCCTATTCAAAGGGATTGGGCAGATGGCCGGGGAGCCGGTGCGGCTGCACATTGATGATTCGGTACAGCCGGTGGCCCTCAAACATCGGAGGGTACCTTTCCACCTCCGTGAGCAGGTCGACAAAGAACTGGACAGCCTCGTCGATCTAGACATTATAGAGAAGGTGGAGGGCCTGACTCCTTGGGTGTCCCCCATAGTGGTGGCAAGGAAACTCAAACAACCAGGCGCAGTCCGGATCTGCGTGGACATGAGGATGCCCAACAAAGCCATCAAGAGGGAGAGGCACCTCACACCGACGCTGGATGACATCATTGTGGAGGTGCAGGGCGCTCGCTTCTTCTCGAAGCTCGACCTCCGGGCCGGCTATCACCAGGTCGTTCTCCACCCCGATTCAAGGTACATTACCACCTTCACCACACACCGGGGACTATATCGCTACAAGAGGCTGTGCTTTGGGGTGTCCTCGGCCGCGCAAGTATTTCAGAACAACATTCGGGGTGCCCTAGCCGACCTCGAGGGCGTCCTAAACATAAGCAACGACATTCTGGTGTTCGCAAGGACGGAGGTGGACCACCTGAGGCGTCTGGCAAAAACATTCGAGAGGCTGCAGTCGTTGGGACTCACACTACATAAGGGGAAGTGCGAATTTCTGCGCCCCTCCCTGGAGTTCTTCGGGTTCGTGTTCAAGGAGGGGGGGTGTCTCCTGACCCAAAAAAGGTACTGGACATACAGAAGGCACAACCACCGGAATCTGTGTCGGAGGTGCGGAGCTTTTTGGGCATGGTCACGTACTGTGGCCGGTTCATCAAGAACCTGGCATCCAGGTCTGAGCCCCTCTGGGCCCTGACAAGAAAGGACACCATCTGGAACTGGGGTCCACTGGAGCAGGCGGCTTTTGATGACATCAGAGGTGCCCTCACGGCCGAGGACACAATGTCGTTCTTTGATCCTGCCCTGCCATCGGAGATCATCGTTGACGCCAGCCCATTTGGCCTGGGTGCTGTGTTGACCCAGGTTGACCGTGATGGCGGCGTCCGGCCAGTCGCATATGCCAGCAAGGCGCTATCAGACGCCGAACAACGCTACTCGCAGATTGAGCGCTAGGCGTTGGCGGTGCTGTGGGGATGCCGCCACTTCCGGCTCTATGTACTCGGACGCCCGGTGACGGTGGTTACTGACCATAAACCACTGCTGCCCATCCTAGCAGAGTCGTCATCCAAACCGCCGGCACGCATTGAGAGGTGGATGCTGGCTCTTTTGGAGTATGGGGTGACCCTGGTTTACCGGCCAGGGGTAAACAACGCAGCTGACTACCTATCCAGACACCCCGGAGCGCCTGGAGAAGGAGACCGTGACATCTGTGAACAAGAAGCTGAGGAGCATGTCCAAGTCGTGGTAGAAGCAGCCACGCCGAATGCCATGCCTCTCCAGGAGCTGGAGGCTGCGGCGGCACAGGATGAGTGCTTCAAAGTGTTGAGGCAGTCCATGCAGCAAGGCTCCTGGAAGTCAGCGCTCGAGGCCCTGGCGGGACGCACTCAGGAGGCCCAGACTGGTTTAGAACAACTATGGAAGGTTCGTGAGGAACTGTCTTTCTCTGCGTCAGGCCTGCTACTTCGGGGTGACCGGATTGTAGTCCCCCAGTCAAAGGTGGGTGAGGTGATCGCACTGGCACACCGGGGCCACCAAGGGGCCGCCAAGACCAAGGCCCGCCTCCGGATGAAGGTGTGGTTCCCCGAGCTGGAACGCAAGGTGGACGAATTTGTGGCGGCTTGTGTCTGGTGCCAGGCAGCCTCGCCCTTACAGCGGGAGCCGGTCATCGAGGTGATGCCAAGGGGGACCTATCCGTGGGAGGTAGTTCATGCCGATTTTGGGTCCACCACCATGGGCACCCACTTCCTGGTCCTGGTGGACGAGTACTCCAGGTACCCCGAGGTGGAGTTTGTGGAATCCGTGGCGTTTGAGCACGTGGTGGTGGCGGTGGAAAAGTTGTTCGCGGCTCACGGGTTACCACACACGCTGTGCTTGGACAATGGTGTGCCATTTCAGGGTGAACGGTTTGCTGAACTGATGGTGAGCTGCGGGGTGGTGCACCGGAAGATCATGCCTCTGTGGTCTCGAGCGAATGGGGAGGCGGAACGCCTGATGAGGACCCTCAATAAGACATTTAGGATTGCCCAAGGACAGGGGCAGTCCCTACAGAGAGCCCTGTACCAATTCTTGAGGGTATACCGCACCACGCCACATGCGTCCACGGGGGTGGCCCCGGCGGAAGCGATGTTCAGAAGGTGTCCACAAGGACTTTTGCCAGAGGTCGGAGAGCGAGAACCTGCGGTGATTGACGACCAACGAGTTGAAATGGACCGGCAAGTGAGACACCCGCATGGGAAACTCTCCTTGCCATATGAGCCTGAGCCACTGGATGTCGTGGCAGTCCGGGGCTCCATGGTGACTGCGTCGGATGGACGGTCGGAAGTGACTCGCAATGTGAGCTTCTTCAAAAAGATCAGAGATCCTAGAACTGACCCACCTCCTGATCCGGACCTGGGAGGAGTCCTGGAGAACGAGGGAGACCCACCCTGCATGCCGGAGTCCCCAGCTCAGGGGCCGTCGGTGGACAGATCACCCGTGCCGGAGGCGAGCCGGAGGTACCCCCAGAGGGCTGGGCGAGGGAAACCAGCTTGCCTCACCGATTACGTGCTGGGACAATTGGTTGAGGATCCGGAGGGTGAGAAAGGCTAGCTAAGGGGACCCGGGTGGATGCCAATAAAGGGGTGTTCACGGCACAAGGGTTTGTTATTTGTTTTGGTTGCCCTGTTGTTTTCATACTTGTTTCAATTGCAGTGTTGTATGGTTTGCAGTGCATATTTCAATGATAATTGTTGGTTCTCCCTGAAAAAGTAGGAGTGTGGCGCTGCCCGATGACGGGCGCGCAAGCGGCGGCGTGACGTTGCACGCCGTCGCGTGCAATACAAATAAACGGGGCGTTTCCCGGCCGCGTTAGAGCGACCGGGAATCCCGAACCAAGACGGACGTGTGGGTCTCAGTCCTTGGTGCCGGGGCTTGCGGCGATGCGCGCGGGGGCGCCAGTCACCCTCAACAATGGTCACCTCACGCACGGCACGGCCCATGGACCACACCTAATGAATCTGAGAAAACTCTGCCAGACCGCTCTCATTTAAACTCCAGATGCAACACCTATTGGCAGATCAGAAAATCAGGGCAGGCAGGGCATAAACCCTTCCACTTCGAGGCAGGAGGCATCACTCAGCTGAGACGCCGAGCCCGTAGCTCCACGGCAAAGAGTGCATTGGCTAGAGTTTGTCAAAATCTCACCTCAGAGAGTGGTGTATTTACTTACATTTAAACAATCATTAACGTGAAGGCAGCAGCGGCAAACACACTGTGGCAGGGGACAAAAGCCTGCACAGGCAACATCAACACACTCCCTATGATGAAGCCGAAGGCTTAACTGCTGGGCTCAGATCTCAGATGGTCCATGCCTTCCAATGATTAGCAACTTTGAGAAATGAAATACCCTCTGAATTGGGGTGAAAGGTGCATCTAACGGGCCAAAGGGTGACAAAATCATTAAACAGCCTTTTGGGTTCAGAGAAAGGGGGCGGGTCTACAGTGCAGTGGGATAAGCGGTCCCACTCACTGCCAGCTTTCAAAAGTGTCATGTAGCCCCCCAAAATATTGAGGCTGGCTCCGCCACTGCTGAGGCCAGACTTATGATACACCCCACAAATTGGATGCAATGCGCCATGTAGCGCTATTCACAACACCCAAATAAAAACAAAGCACACAGTGCTATTCTGTACATTTTAAATACCCAAAAAGTTAAAGTCTGTTTGAAATGGTGCTGCCTTAATGTGGGTCTTTAAAAGCAGAAGCATTTGTCCTGGTGTGGCAATGCCCAGTACATGTCTCCAGTGTGTGTTATTGCTTTACCATGTACATTATATTTACAACACAACTCAAGACGTTATCTTCTTAAATCTTGCAACATTTTAATATTGCAATAGTTTTAATTCCGCAGGGCAGTTTCTAGCCAACGTGGTGCTGAGGGTGAAACACCAAAATGCGCGCCCAGCCCCTCCACCGACTGTCACACGTCACTCCCAAACTACACCTCTGTGTCGTGCGACAAAACCCCTCCTCAATATGAATAAAAATTTGCAATATAAAATAAGCTGCTTTCATTACATTGTAATTTAAGTACTTTCCAGAAGAATTCTAATGTGAAAACACAGCTGTTGCTGCCCAAGTAAATGATTTTTCTGTCACCTGCTCTTAGGGAAGGCTTTGCCTGGATCCAGTTTCAAACTGGAGACGTCCAAGGCCAAATGATAATGTTATTGTATAGCACTTACACTTAAGCTCTTTTTTATAGAACAAATATGCATACAATATCACCTAGCCTGTGTTGGTACTCATTTATCGGCCTAAGTAGGATAAAAGGCTGAGATGGCCTTGCTGTGATCCAAACCTGCAGATCACACACACATCGCAGCAGCAAGCGCTCAACCCACTGAGATATCATATCGGCTATAGTAAAATGAGCAATTATTCTGTAGTTGATACCATTAAACTGGTAACTGAGATTTAACAGCAGACTAGTTAAGTTAATCTGCAGGTCAGGTGCAAAGTTGGCCGCATGTCAAGCCTGCATGCATCTACTTTCAGCCTTCAGAGGTTGGCAAAATAGGGAAAGCAGTGCAATCACAGGACATCCCATGCGCACTTGTTACTTCATACATGCAAACAAACATCCTGAACAGCATGCCAGTGAGATGGGAAAGATAGGCACATTACAACAAAGCATTCATTGTGGCACAATGAAGTCAATGGCCGCTTGATGTGCTATGGTCAAATATTTCTACACTGTACAGAAGCTTTTAGGCACAAGGATTTTGTCAAGTGACCGAGGACACTGCGATGGAATGTCTTGTGATGATCGTAACAGAGACAACAGCAGAAAAAAAATATGCTTTCACTGCAACTTGTCAAAGGCAAAACACATAGGGCCTCATTACGACCCTGGCGCAAAGTGAAAAACGATGGCGGTAAATGGTTACCGCCAATCGTTTTCCGCCAGGTCCGATCATGACCCGTGACCGTTAACTACGATGCCAATAGCGGCATCGTAGTTAACGCTGCCGCTAACTGCGCTAAGGGTGCGCGCACGCGCCCGCCCACACCGTACTTAGCGCCATGGCGGTAAGGTACGCAAATGCCGACCCAAGCGGACATGCACCTAACGCCATCACCCAGGCCGTAAAGTACCTTACCGCCATGGTGCAAATAACGCCATCGCGAACCAACCATAAAGGGCCATGTTAAGTGAATGCAGCTGCCACAGGTGCACAGAAACAGCACAGGTGAAGGCAATACAGACTCAGGGGAGTACAAAAAGAGCACACCCCACCCCTTCCCACACCCAGTCACACTCCACAATGATACCAATACGACTAGCAATGTTGGGGCTGGAGGACCTGATAGCAATGCATGTGCTACAACAGCAACAACAACAACAGGCAGCACAGAGGAGACGCAGGAGGAAGAGGAGGGCAAGGCAGGCCCAGCAAGCCCCACCAGCACAGCCAGTGCCACCACGCAGGCAGCCCCCAATCCCACGCATCAGAGCCAATCCATTCAACCTCACTGCTGAGCAGATCCACACCCTGTACCGTTTGGACCGGGACACCATCACCGCCATCGTAGACATGACACACAACGACATCGTCAGCATGATAGAAAGTCCAACCGCCATCCCCCCCCTACTGAAGGTAGTGGCCGTACTCCACTTCCTGGCCACAGGCACCTACCAGCACACAGTGGGGCACCTGCATGGCATCTCACAACCATTATTCTCACGAACACTCATCCAAGTGCTTGATGCCTTCCTCAAGCACACAGACGACCACATCTCATTACCACGGACTGCCCAGGAGATTGCAAACACCAAAGTGGGATTCCATGCACTAGCCAGCATACCCGGTTGCATTGGTGCCATCGACTGCACCCATGTGGAATTGGTGGTTCCACGTGCCATGGAGGTACCGTACCGCAACCGGAAACAGTTCCACTCAATCAACGTGCAAATGGTCTGTGACTCCAACAAGATCATCACACATTGTTGTGCCCGATTCCCCGGATCAACCCATGATTCCATGGTCCTGAGGAACTCCACAATACCACGCTACATGGAGCGACATGCAGGGCCAAGATCCTGGCTACTCGGTGAGTGCAATGTCATGGAAGTGGGCAGGTGAATGACGTACCAATGCATACTCCACCTGGCAGAAAGGGGGGGGGGATGATGCATACTCCACCTGGCAGAAAGGGGGGGGGGATGTTGCATACTCCACCTGGCAGAAAGGGGGGGATGATGCATACTCCACCTGGCAGAAAGGGGGGGGGGATGATGCATACTCCACCTGGCAGAAAGGGGGGGGGGATGTTGCATACTCCACCTGGCAGAAAGGGGGGGGGGATGATGCATACTCCACCTGGCAGAAAGGGGGGGGGGATGTTGCATACTCCACCTGGCAGAAAGGGGGGGATGATGCATACTCCACCTGGCAGAAAGGGGGGGGGATGATGCATACTCCACCTGGCTGTGAGTAACACAGAGAACGGAGACAGAGGAAGGGCACTCACAATGCACACAACCCCTCTGCATACATTGGGTGATGGCATGCAAAACAGGCCATGGGAGCCATGAGCACATACTGGTTGCATTGTGTGAATCAATTAGTGCATGTAGAAGTGAGCCAAAGTAACAGTTGGATGCGAGCCATGGTGGGACATCATGTACCTGATCAGACAACATGACTGACACATACATTCTCGCCTACATACAGGTGATGCAGCCTATCCCCTGAAGAGGTGGCTCCTCACACCAGTCCGGAACCCGCAGAACCAGCACGAGGAGGACTTCAACCGTGCAAATACACGTACTCGTGTGGTCATAGAGCAGACATTCGGCCTCTTGAAGGCACGGTTCCGAAGCCTCAGCAGGTCTGGTGGGGCACTCCTGTATGGCCATGAGAAGGTGGCAAAGATCATCATGGCATGTGTCATGCTACACAATATGTGCGTCAGACGGAATGTGCCCCTGCCCCCTGACGCAGAACTGCAACCACCTGACGATGAGGATGAGGAGGGTGCAGATGGGGCGGCACCCCATGGAGGAGGCGAAGCACAGGAGGGGCGTGCCATGCGCCAAAGTATCATCGACCACTGCTTCTAGCACACACGGCTGGTGTTAATCGCATGAAGACTGCACTTGGGGCACTGTGTGTCCCTGGGACATGCACACTGTGGACTGTACACCAATAAAGCACACATACGCAATGAAAATGTCCACACATTTCTTTTTTGGAAAGAAAAAAGTGTATTGAAACTATGAACTGTCGTGTCACACGCCCTCCCACCTCCCCCCTGCACACCCCAACACACCCCCTCCCACCTCCCCCCTGCACACCCCAACACACCCCCTCCCCCCTGCACACCCCAACACACCCCCTCCCACCTCCTCCCTGCACACCCCAACACACCCCATGCAGGTGTCAACAGATGCCTGTGTCAGTGGCCACAGGCCGTCACAAGCCCCCTCTCCCAGCCCCCGGGGCACCCCTGGCTGTGGAGCGCAGGTTACGACCGGAACGTCGCACGGGGCTGCTCTGCGCAGAACTGGCAGTGGAGGATGTCCCTGGCTGCCCCTGTGCATGCACGTCCTGTCGTGTGTGGGTGAGGCCAGTGACCGCACGACGCAAGGCCGCTAGTTCTGCACAGATGTCCCTGGACATGGCCTGCATGGCATCCCTCAGGGTGGCAGTGCTCTGCGCCACTTCGGCCCTTAGGGTCTCCGTGGCCTGTTCAATGCTGGACCTAGCCCCCACACATTCCGCGGCATGCTCATCCAGCATTGCGGACAGTTGATGCTGCCGTTGAGTGATGTCCTGGAGGGACTGCTGCCCGTGCTGGCCCATGGCCAGTGCTGGTGGAGTGATGGAGGGGCTGCTCCCCTCCTGTGGAGTGTGGACAGGGCATGGGGTGGATGGCCACTCCTCTACCTCTGTGTGCCCCTGTGAGTGACCCTCATGGGGTCTGGCGTCTGAGAAACAGGGGGAATGTAGCAGGTCAGTGGGGCTTCTGACCTCGTGCTCCATGTCCGAGTCTGAACATGCAGCTGTTGCAGCTGTCTCCCCGATGTTGCTGCTGGCCGCTGACCCCCTGCCACCTGTGGCAGGCAATGTCGGTGGAGGTGGAGCAGCTGCTGCTGGCCTGCTGCCAACAGGGGTGCTTGCCGGTGGGACCTCCGGCATGCCTGCAGTGGGACCTGCTTGTTGTGGGGTCTGCCTCACTGCAGCTGAGGTTGAGGGTGCAGGGACGTTGTTGATGGCCTTCTTGGCCCTCTTTGGCGCAGGGGTGTCCTGGTCCTCTGGGTGTGAATCTGTGCCTGTGGTGGAGCAAAGGAGGGAGGGCGTTATTGATGGGTCTGCGGACTTTGGAATGAAATGTTTGACATTATTCTGGTCAGTGGATGAGGAAGATTTCAGGCAGTGCCATGCAGGTTGTCACCTTTTAGTGTGGAATGTGGATGCAGGTATGCGGGTGCCAGCAGTGTATGCAGGGTGGTGCTCGCATGTGGCTATGGCCAGTGTTGATATGTGTTGCATTTACACTCTAGGGCAACCTTGTGCTACACATGAATGGACTGCTGTGACTATGGCATGTCTTGTTTGAGGCACCTACCTTCATCGCCTGATGTCGGAGCTCCCCTTTCCATCCCTCCGACGCCTTCAATGGATTCCATGCCTATCGTGGTTGCACAGATCTCCTCCCACGGTTGGAGTTTCAGGGGGGATTCCGACCCTCCACCGGTACCCAGGACAAGGTTGCGGTTTGCTGAGATGACGGCTCTGACCCGTATGCGTAGGTCATCCCAGCGCTTCCTGCACTGCTGTGGGGTGCGGGGTACAGTCCCCACCGCGCTGACGCGCTCAGCCACCAGGGCCCAGATGGCCTTCTTTTTCCCGATCGCCGTCCTGGTCATGTCCGGGGAGAATACGACACCTGCGTTGTCTTGCAGGGTCTCCGCAAGCATGCAGAGTTCCTCCCGGCTGAATCTCTCCTGGCGGTCACATGCCTTTTTCACAGATTTAGGCATTTTCGGGGACTTGGATGGGTGGGTGATTGGTTGGGACAGGTGTCAGGGTTGGGTCTGGTGTGGTTTGGTAGGATGGCGATGGATTGTGTTTTTCAAGATGGCCGACGGGCTGTTTCCCGTTCCGACGCGATGACGCTATTTCCGGTTCGGCTTTTTACGGCCGTCGCTAATTGCGGCGGCCGCTACTTACGGCCGCCGCTAATTGCGGTGGCCTCTACTTACGCTGACCGCTACTTACGGTGGCGGAAGTGCACCTTGCTCGCTTAACGATGCCGGTAGGGGCCTTTTCCGCCATGGCGTTAATTGCATTACCGCCATGGCGTAATGCTCGTGCGCGATGGGTCGTAATGTGGCGCTCTTTACGCCATCGTCCCACGGCGTAAACGCTCATTACGCCATGGCGGTAATGACGGGCGATTACCGCCAGGGTCGTAATGAGGCCCATAGTCCGAAATGGATGCTTATTCTACTCTAAAATTGGTTGTTTATCACTAATAACTCTAATACATATTTATCACTAATACAACAGCACAGCAACTCCAGGGGGCACCGTGCCCCCTGGAGTGGTGGCACGATGACAGTCGCCGGCTCAGCGGCAGCTTCAGACCCTCAACTTGCAGCAGCATGTGAATGATGCATGCATCATAATTTATAATGCACACATCATGCATGCAAATCAATCATCAAAGCAAGGTAACATCGGTTACCTTGCTTTGATGAATTATGCCGTTGCAGGTCTTTTATTTTTCAAAAATATATATATATTTTTTCAAAAAATATTTATTTTCCAATTTTTTTGTTGTTGTCCAAACTGCCCCAGCCATGGCCAGAAACCGCCTCCCACTCTTCAGGGACGATTTCGGCCTGGCCACGGGCCGAAGGGCCAAGGGGCCAATTCAACCCTGCACCCGCCCTGTGTTGCAGGTGTTCTATTCATACCAACTCACTTGTATTTTGCAAGGGGCAATACTAGACTAACTATATTAATTATTTTCAGATGGAAGGGTATCATTCCAAGATGGACAGCCTGCTACACTCTTATTGTACTCTTTCAAAATACCTCTATGAGAGTGGGAAAGGGGACAAATAGCGCCAGTGAGGGTTCCTGTATGCTTTGCATTAAATCACAGAGCATTTCAGGAGTGATCAGAGATCTCTATATCTGATAAACAAGTCTGTAATAAAAAAGAGTGTATGTCTGAATCTCTAAATTCATAAACAATCAATGGCTTGGTGCTCACATCACGGTTCACAATACTCACTCTAACATTAAAATGTTTGTAACCATGACTCATACATGCTCATTTGGACAGCTTAAGTTTTTGAATGCGAGTATTAAATGGCGGCAACATCAGCCACTCAAATGAGTACAAGGTCTGTTTTGCTTCTTGTTTCTGAAGAATTTTAGATGAGGAAGGGATGGGTCTCAGCGTGAGCATGCCCAACCCCAATACAGAAACATCTTTAGAGAATCATATATACAGACAGGACAGGATACCGTACAAGAGAGACCCAATAAACAATGGGGGTCATTACAACCCTGAGGTAGGGGGTTAACGGGGCCGGTAGAGCTGCCGGCCCTGTTAACCCCCTTCTGCCTCATCACCAGGTCTCCTTGCGGGACCCGCAAAGGACGCCTGGTTTTACCAGGCGTCCTTAGCGTGTCCTGCGAGCAGACTAGCATGCTAACATTAACGGGCCCGTTGTTAGCATGCTCCCCATTCCCATTGAGCCCTATGGGGGCTCGAATGGGAATGGGGATGGGTTCCTAGAATGGGGAAATACCCGGCCCTCCAAGGTCGGAATGGCCCGGTATTTCCCCATTCCAGGAACCCGGACCCGGTACCCGGAATGGGGGTAGCCATGCCGCAAATAGCAGCATGGCTACCTCCAGGGTCGTAATGACCCCCAATGTACAGAAAGGCTGCACAGAAAGGATTGTAACTCTGACAATGAAGCAGTTTAAACTAAACTGGCTTCTAATGCATGATAAAGGGTACACAGGTCTGCGGCCACTTCCTCCTCATTATTACGCAGCTCTCAGGGGTTATTGTGGCAAAAAAAGAGCAGGTCCATGCTTTATCTAATAGAGCTGGCATTGGCATCTCTTATTAGTACTGGCCTGCAGCTAGTGAAACTCATGGTGTGGCAGTGTAGAATGCATGTTTGGCCTAGTAGGTGTACAATTTGAGCAACCACATGTTGTCCCCCACAACCCAGAGTAGAACATAACACCTTAATGTCGTAGGCTTTGATACAGGACTTATCTTTAATCTTTTTTAACAGAGTGAGGTGTTGGGGAGTGGTGGGACTGTACTTCCCTCAAGAGTGGGGCTCAATGCATCTACGATTTACAGAGCTCTATGTGCGAGGTGCGTAATTCAATGACCCTCCCTCTCCCCCCACGTCCGTCATTTCAATGAAGCTTTAACTAAGCCCATTCCAAGAAGGCATTTCAGTGGGGAGGGGTGGGTCACTCCATGGCTCTCTCACTTCTGAGTCTCCGTGTTCAGCACTTATTTTCTTAAACAGTGTTGCACCAGAGCAGGGTCCTGATCGAGTTTGTGGCCCCTCTCAACTATTCACATCACACTTGAATGCATTCAAGGTGAGCAGAGCCCTATCAGTGGCGTAGCATAAAATTAGGGGGCCCCCTTGCGAACCATGCTGCCCCCCCACCAGCTCCTTAACAAAGCACAAGGCACACCACACCCCAGGCCGGCCCGGACCACCATATGTGCACAATGTCCATGATGCTTATGCCACTGCTGGGGCATGCACTACTCCAAGTGAAAGAAGTACACATGTTCTTTAATTAAAGCTTAAATGTTTCACTTAGCATAGAAAAAAGGAGGCGGCGCCTGGTCCCAAAATATACCAGCCTGGGTTGTTGCAACTGAGCATAGTGTGGGGGCCCGAAATAACGAAAACAGGTTTGGGGGGCTTAGGGGGATTCTTCCTCCGCCCATGAGAAAATGTTTTGAATACTGGATTAAAATGGTGCATTACCTAGCACACCTTCTGTGAAAATGTGGGTAGAAGGCCAGACAGTTTGCACTGGGTTTGGGTAACTCATGGAAAAAAGTACAATACATGCAAGTCATCAAAAGTGCACAAGCACATTTCCCAAAGCATTGTCACCCCGGTCCCTGCAATATATGCCAGTATAAAACACATTTTCATGCTGGCAGTGCCCATACATTTCCATGCTGGCTCCACCAACATATGCTAGTATTTTCATATAAGAACAGCTCCTGTTCACTTTGAGATGTTTTTTATAGTATCATTACTGGCATTAAGCACAACATTGGCTCTGCCAACATATGCCATACTCCTATGTAAGAAAGAACTCCAGTTGGTTTGGCCATTACAAGTGACATGTCACAATAGGAAAACATGTCCAAACTGGTTCCAGTGTAAGCCAGTCTAGACTCATAAGAACACTTATCACCCTTGCTTCATCATAGATGCTCAGTTAATAAAAAAAGTCATGCTACAGTAAGAAATATACAAGCCGCTACACCAAAACGTCAGTCTAGCGAGGTAATACTACTTATCATGCTTGTTTGATCAAAGATGACGAGTAATAAATGTCATACCGCAGTAAGCAATAGCTAGACTGGCTGTATCAAAATGACAGGGATTGCATTTCGAATAACTCCCCCTTGTATCTTGTACGCTGTGACGGGTGTCCTTTGGCAGTGCACCACTCTCAAGAGGGAAGCGTCGAAAGGGAGGTCTGACTTTCATCGATTACGACAGTTTCTATCTAAAACTATAGCTCCAGACTAAATGTATGGATTTCTGGCACATCAGATGGTGCTAATTTCCTAGTCGGGGACAGGCTCTGCACTGTCTGGATCCAGGTTTTGTGTGGGGGTGGGCATGGCAAGTGTGTGGGTTTAGTTGTGTGACATTGCAGTTCATGAGCAGGGTTGTTGAGCTGCACCCTGTCAGGTAATGTTGGGTACTGAGGTAGCTGCGCAGGAATCAATAAACTTCATACCATTGTATGTCTAATTGTTCTTCCATGGTGATGCAGACCAACTTATTCAGGGTGCACATTAAGTGCTCAGTGGCCCTGCAGACTTGAGGCAAGCATGTGGTCATTTTTCTGTGATGTATTCCCAGACTTTTGAGGTATTCTATAAATCTGTTTCCTTCAAAAGGAGGCCCATTGCAAGCCTTAAGCTCATGGGTATCCCCATGCGTTGCCAGTATTTTCTTGATTTTCGGAATTACATCTATTCCAGTGGTGGAGTGAACTGGCTCTACCTCAGGGTGGCGTGAATAGTCTTCTAAGAATACCAACAAGTATCGGCCATTCGAAAAGGAGCAGACGTTTGTGCTGACTTTACTGCAGGGCCGGTCACCTCGTTCTTGCGATCTGATCGGGGGAGGTGAATCCGAGCTGCTGGAGGCCTGGTAGATCATGCAGGCCGATATTGCTGCTTCCACCCATTTGTCGATCTAGGAGAACCATATCGCAGATGAACCCTCATTTTCACATTCCCTTGATGGCCTTCATGAGCTAATTGGATGACCTGGTTGGTGACAGTGTCTAGTACCACTATGTGTGTGCCTTGCAGTAGGATCTTGAAAGTACTCAGGAATGGCTCTGATTGCGAAGAATCATGACTTAAACTAGTCTAATAAGAGTCTTCTTGGAAGATGTTTTTCCATTTTCCTGCTTCTGTGGCCAGTATGATTCCTGGATACACTTGTTTTTAAGAGACTTGTCTGTCAACTCGCTGATTTATATGGCATTGTGGGCTGCTATCTCAACGATCATATGTACATGTTCCTTGGTGTTCTCAACTGCCCTAGTTTCTCATAAGGTGGCCTTGTGCAGGTGTCTTGGTAGGAAATCAGCAAAGATGTTGGCACCATCACAGCTTTGTAGCTGGAGTGGCTACTTTTCAATAAAGGGAGGGGGTCTCAGTGTTAACTCAGTAGAGGTATTAGTGGCATGTGGTCAGTTATACCTTTGAAAGGGTGCACATCTGTGTGCAGGTGGAAGTGGGGAATGCTCTAGGATCTTTTCAATCTGTGAGTATCTCTGCTCTGTTTGTGTAAAAGCATGCCTTGCATGCGCTACCACTTCAGGATTTTCACTACTGCTGAGCTGAGCGAGAACATCTCCTAGTCTACAAGGACTGACATCCACCAGTAGACCAGCCTTCTTCTTTGTGTCGCAATACGTTATCGCAAAGAGGCTCTTTTGGTGCATTGAAATGCAGTTTGGTGATGCTTTGTTCACTTCCACCATGGTGTCAATTTTGGTCGGATACCCGGGGAGTCAGGTGACAGTGATGAGTTCTGGGATAAAGTGTATGCACTTGTTCGCCCTGCCAATAAAACTGCATAGCTCGGAAACAGTTTTGGGGTGAGGAGCTAATTCTTGTTTCAGTCACCTTTTTGGGGTCTGTTTGCATGCCTTGGTGATCGAAGATGTAGCCAAAGTGCTTCAGAGTAGGTTCGAAGTATTCACATATTTTGTGGTGCAGTGTAGCTGCTCCTATGGAAACGTTGAAACACTGCCTATTGCCATTGAAAGCGGTCTTTTTTGTGGTCAAATACACCAAAATGTCATTGCTTATGTTAAGAACACTGTCCAGGCCATCCGGTGTGCTGCATATTGCATTCTGGAACACTTCTGTGGCAGATGAAATGCCAAAGTTCAGTCTTTTCTATCTTCTGATGCCCAAGTACTTGGGGAAAGTCATGGTCATTCTTAACTGATTGTCCGGTTTCAGCTGGTGATTGTAATCTGGTGATCTCGTTGAATGTGTACATACGATTTCTGGGCAATGGCAACTGGGGCGACCCAAGGGCTAAGCCCTGAGACGTTCTTCATTATTCCTGCCCTTTCCATCTTCTCCAGTTCTTCTTCGACTGTGCTCTTATGCG
This sequence comes from Ambystoma mexicanum, assembly GCF_040938575.1. Taxonomy (NCBI): domain Eukaryota; kingdom Metazoa; phylum Chordata; class Amphibia; order Caudata; family Ambystomatidae; genus Ambystoma; species Ambystoma mexicanum. The sequence continues at coordinate 387,104,927 of NC_090925.1, forward strand.
CGACGGGATCCCCTGGTCTAGAAAACAGACTGGTTTTATTGTATGCTCGACGTGGAGGTTGATCGGTTTTCCTTTTTGGGCACCCTACTCCTGAGAACGGCCATTTGAATCCCCCAGTAGGTCTTCCAAGTCCATCCCATGCACCTGGAAGTTGACGTGGATGATATCTAAAGATTTGGCTGCACTACGGTTGGGCAGCGTATCAGTGCCTACTTCAGCGATGAAGACTTGCTTGGTTATCTGATGCGGTCCATGTGCTATGTCCGGCACAAATACCACTTTCAGCAGAATATGGGTCTTGTTGCTGTATGCAAAGATTGGAGGCCATGGTGGTAATGAGGTCAAATGTCGAGACCAGCAGCCTATTGACTGAGGCTCCGGTGTCGATTACTACCGACACTTGCAGGTTGTTAATGGTCACCTTACATCGTTTCAGTTTCCGCTTCACCCTTCTTAGTTCATGGTGTATCCCATAGACAAAAAAGACTCCATCATCAGTGGTGTTTTGTTTTTCAGGTGGTGTGTCCTCGTCTGTGAATGGTGGCACCTTTCTGACAGCTGCCTTTGAAAATGTGTTAGGCCGAGACCTTCACACTTTTAAGAAATTGTTAAATTTGTTACAGTTTCAGCATGTGTGGCCTTTTGCTGGGCAATCACGGAGGTCGGTCTGGCTGTACAGGGAGCAGGGCCTTGGCTGTTTCTGCATTCAGTCTTTGTGTTGCCAGTCTTCTGAAGTTCTGCTGTTTTGCATTAGAGCTCAGCTTGGGTGTAGATCTGGGGGTTTCTTGGGCTAGCCCCGGGCCTTGGGATAGAGCAGCGCTTCTGCAAAACCTTCTTTGCTGGACTCCACTCAGTCTTGTTGGGCCCATTTTCTACCCTGGTTATTTGTGCAATGTGCATAGTTCCTCGTTGGCATTGTCTAATTTGCATGACTGCTGGAGGTGCTGCACTAGAGCGTGGAAGACATTGAGCGATTCACCGGGTCTCTGCTTTACTTGGCGCAGGTTGACCTTTGTCAGGTTAAAAATGCAAGATAGTGCAGCTGGAGCAGACATGCAATCATTGGGGAAGAGGGGACCTGAACTACGGGGGCAGGCGTGTCATTTTGCCCCGTGGATACTCTCTACGGGGCATCCAAAAACAAAATAAAAAAGAACTAAGTGCCATGAGCTTTTAAATCGCTCAGCACGACGGGGCTTCTGGCTCCTGTCCTGCTGGACTGAGGCTAAGTGAAGTGTTCAAATGCATCTTGTAAAATTAGCAAGTGCTGATCACTTCGAAGTAGGAAGGCTGCCTCCTGAATGGACCAACTGAGCCTTAATTGCGGGATGGAATGGGAAGGAGACGAGTGGATAGACCAGCGCTGTTTGGCAAGCTCAGAGGAAGCAGGGGGAAGGTTACAAACCAAAAGCAAATGCTGAGGAAAGACAGCTGAAATGTTGAATATTTACAACGGTCTGTAAATCCTATGCTTTTTTTTACTAATTCTTGCTGCAAAATCTGCTGTAAAATGGGTTGTTTCGACCTGGGGATGGGTATGGCTCCCTCGCTTTGCTGGATATGGGAATTTCCGATCTCTCCCTCTACCCCTACCCCTCGACCCCCTCCATAGCAAAAATCAAAAGTTGGTATCGATGTTCCCACCCATGTTTGGGAGTGCGTTGAATAATTCATGCACACCATGAACTACAAGCTGGAGCAGGGTGGATTGCGTCACACCTGGGCCAGTCCCTCCCTTGGCCTCGAAGTAATTGTCTAGGCGGCTTAACCATATCATCATCCACCTTGGCCCTTGAGAGGAAGGTTCATGGTTTTGCAAACTGGGGTAGAGGTAGGGAACTGGAGCCTGCAGGCCTTCAGAGTGCAGTAGGGTCTGCATTCTTATCTGGGGCCAACCTACAGAGAAGGACAGCTGTGTGCTTTTAAGGCACTGGTAACTACTATTTGCTTATAGATCCTGGAATTCGGCCGATGGTAGCACTGTGTGGAACGCGTTGTGTTGAGGAAGGTAGTAGATTGGTTACATGGGGTATGAGTGTCGACAACAATTCCCATCCCACTCAACATTTTAATTCCCCAGGGCGGTTGAAAAAGGAGAATTTAGTTGTGGGTGGGTAAGAGCCCATTTTCTTTAAAAACGTTGTTTATTTGAGATTCAGTGTACACAAAAGAATGCAACACATTATACATAACTGTCAGTAGTGGTACATTTTCAGAAGTAATAGTAGGGTACAATGGACTACGTAGCATCAGTCCCTCCCTACACTCGGACGACCCCCCCACCCTAGCGGTACTCCCCTGCCTCCCCCCCACACTCATTGGACTCCTCGCCGCAGATACTCTTTCAGCTTATTCCACCCTTTCAGGCGGGTTTCAAATCTGCAGAGGACCATAACTCCTCCAGCAGCTGGCCCCATTCCACCGTCACCCCTTCCTCCATCTCTGGGTCCCTGATTCTGTGCAATATATCCAACTCTGCCATCCCCCACCTGCCGACATCCTCCTTCCAATGCACCGCATGCAGACCCTGGGGTTTCTTCCAGGCAATGGCCTCTCGTCTCTTTGCTAGTGACATCAGAGTAAGCCCCACAAACACACCTTTGGAGAGCACTCAAGACTAGAGCCAAGTAGTTCATTAATCTTTGCTATCACTGCCTGCCAGTAGCGTGCCACAACCAAGCAGCCCCAGAGCATGTGCCATATGCCCGCTGGCCCCATCACACAATGGGGGAAGCCCCAAATCAGAGCACTATTCTTTGCGTGTAGTTTGACGAGAGTCACATATGTCATAGGTATGATGTTGAACTGGATAAGCTGGAACCTTGCAAACCTGCTCCCAAACTTTCATCCATTCTCCCTCTGAAATCAGACCACCTGTGTCCCTCTCCTATTTACTCTGAACCACCAGTTCCTTTGTGGGGAAATTATTGTGCAATGCCTGGTAAATTTGAGAAATCTTACCCCGGCCCAACTTCCTGAGTTAGAAGCACCTGCATCAGCGGGCAAGTCTGTGGTTCCTCCGGGATCCCTCTCCAAATGGCAGCCAACCACCTGGTCACCGTGCCAAATGTTAGGAAATGCCCGTTCCCCACCCCATAGCGAGTACTCCATTCCTCAAAGGACATCAGCTTCCCATCCTCAAATAAGTCCCCATTATCTTGCACCCGCTATCGCCCAAGCAAGATCCACAACCCACGGTAAGTCTGTACTATAGAGGCCGGACACCTGCAGTTTCCTCAAGAGCTTCCTCCGGAGCGTTCTCACCACCTGGAATACATTAGTAGCCCCCTTTCCTTCTATCGTGCCCCACAGCAGCTCTATTGCCTGCCGGAGAGCCGGAAGGGCCCCCAGCAAACCTGTCAGCAATTCCCTCCTTGTGTCTGTCCTTCCCGATATTGCTTGTAATTAAACTGCCATAGAGTACAGCTCATGATCCACCTAATTGAGACCCCCCTCCGACCGCGGACATCTCAAAGTTGCCAAAGTTACCAGCTTTTGACTTTGATGGGTTACCACTTACACAGCCGACTGGAACATCGCCTCAGCCCTTCAAAATGGAAATTGCATGCCTTAATGAACACATTGCATTTGACCATATCAACACACAGAACTTTCCATTCATTATGTGTACTGCTGGGATGGCTCTACAAATTCCATGATTGGTTGGATGGACAAGACCATTTCTCTCATGCCTGCCACTTGCCATACTCAACATAATCCAGCAGGCACAGAAGAGACCATGAAATGACATATTTGCTAATTGACTGTATCCGATAAGCAAGGATCATATTATGCGTTCATAAACAGTCAATACCCACAGAACACCATGAAATCCAGATGTATTTTGCCCCAAAGAGGGCCAGAAAATTCTGCCTTGTTAGCATTGCAATGCAACCATTCATCGCGTGCCAGGTGCCAAGATTTAATTTTGGGTGGAATGTATTCATCAACATAGACACAAACTGGTGAAGGATGCAGATGCTTGCCTGAGCATTTACAGTGTGTATTTATTAGACTCACCAGCTGGCACACCCATCTTTTTCATCAATAATAGGGAAGGAGATTTTAAACCATGCATAGTCCATCATAAGTTAGATCCCCCAATCAAGATACAATCTACACTAAATTGGCTCTGGAAAGAGGACAACACCTTATTCAGGAAATGACCTGGTGATGAATGGAACATGCCTTTTTTCCTCCAGTTCTGGTCACTATGATTATTACATGATGTCTCGTGGACCTTTTACTGCTCCAGCGACCATATAACATTTCATGGACACGGTTCTGAGGGCATTTCTTGCTGCATATGTCTAAGCACTTATAAATGACATTTTGGTATTTTCATCTACTCTCGATCAACGTATCTGATATGTTTGAGAGGTTCTGCAGGGTCCTCAAAACAATAAACTGGAGGCAAAATTTGAATAAATGCTAATTTCATTTTACAGAAGTTGATATTTTAGGCTATATCGCAGTAAGTGAAGTAGCAATGGTTACAAAAACGACCCATGCAATAGATAACTGGAAGTTACCACAGTAACTACAAGAAATACACGGCTTTCTGGGTATTGCCAATGTTGACAGATCTTCCACTTACTGATCTTGCCCTGACAGAGTTGATCCTTCGAGGTGTAAAAGTACAATTGGTGTTCTGAGGCAGATATTTTATTTCATTTGTCAGAAAAAATTTCTTCTTTACTAGTCCAATTCCACAACATTCCCATCTAGCCTGCGACAACCATACCTCACTGACTGACTACACATTCAGTACAGCGGTAGGGGCAATCCTGCCACAAACAGAAAAGTAAAAAGGGGTGTGTCATCCAGGATACATTTCCCCAGGAGGCTTATAGTCTCAGGATGGAACTATACAATTTCAGAGAAAGAACATCTCAACCTAAAGGTGGCATTCTCTGAATGGAGATACCATATGCTAGGAAACAGACACACCCTCCAGATCTCACTAATAGTAAGGATACTGAACATGTAAGCATATCACAACGTCTGAATCTATATTTCCCATGATTTCCATTCTAATTAAATATCCCCCTAGCCCGAAGAATCCCACGGCTAGGTTTCTGTCCAAAAAGACTGAGGGGGTATGGCACAAAGGAAAGTGAAAAACCTTTGCTGTTTCCAGAACAACATAATATAGGTGAAATCTGCAAAACACATATCCACATGTTCTTACAAAAGATCCACCAAACAACCCTACTTCAACTCCTACATAACTGTGTGGCAATTGTTTAATTCAGATGGGCAGTCTGCTTATCTGCATATTGTGCCTGTTCATAGCAAGATCTTATGTCAAATATTGCTAAAATATATTCATGATAACCATCTAGCTGGTCATCCCAGTTACAAAAAAGAAAATAATTATTAATGCAGAATTTTCGGTGTCCCAAGATCAGACAAAACATCAGTAAGTATTTAAAGGTCTGTGCAAACTACTGTAAAGTCACAGGCAAAAGGGAGATCACACATGGTCTTCCATGCTCTTTGTAAACACCATCTGTTCAATGCCACACAATAAAAATTAACTTTAATGGGGATTTACCACCATCTCAAAAGAACAATACAATAATGGTGGTAGTGGATTCTGGCTAAAATGGCCCCTTCTCACTTGAAAGAAAGCACATTCAGCAGCACGGATAACTCACTCTTTTGAATATGAGATCATGTTGAAACTAAATACCAACCACAATAATAACTGACCATGGACCTAAATTAATTTCCCATTTTAAGAAAGCAGTGAGATGCCTCTTAAGAATGCAACTGGATTTTTCCAGTTATTACCATATGCAAATGGATGACCAGATGGAATGTGTGAATCAAACATTTAAACAATATCTACATTGTTATACAGACCAGTTTCAACATTACTGGGTACCCCAGTTGGCTTCAGCTGAATTTGCATACAATAATGCTGTTCATTATATAATAGTGGGCAACCCTAAAGAACATACGTATTTTTGCACTGATGTTAAGATTACTAAAAATGTTGCATTAAATAATGCTGCTAGGGTGAGATTTTGAACACAGGGGAATGCACATGTACTTTCAAATTACATCCGGGTTTACAACAAGGCTATGGTACACAAGCCCCATTACTTTTTAACTTGTAAATTCATTTCTTAAAGGAATGGTTCGGTCAAAATATTTTATTGCCCCTACGGGTCGGCCATGTGTTTTTAAGCCTAAGTCGCTCGATTTTAGAAAAGTTTCCTATGGACCTTACCCGAGTTTTCGTCCATTAAACGCACGGGAAAACAGGCACCAGGGAGCTGCCATTTTGTGATAATCCTATCATTTCCCCCATCGCCCTGGCTGACCTGCTTTTGCGGCACTAAATCGTATCCCCCGCCCCTGAGCCTGTCATCAGCAGACGCGTACCGCCCATTTCACAACGCCAAAGCACGTCTCGTGTCAACATTCGCTGCGCTTCAGCTAATGACGTGTCGCCATGGAAATGGCAGGACGCCTCTTTCCTCAATAAGTATAAACAGACCGTTTCACAACACACAGCAGCAGATTTTCGATTCCATTCCTCTCTCTGTGTTACTTTGAGTATTCTGTGACTCATTTCTGTGCTCTGGTGAGCTACCTTCGTTGCTTGTAGCCCGTGTGGACAGATACCAGTACCAACCCTATCAATTATTTTAGTTTGTGCAACATACAATGGATACAATAATGCCCTACATGTACGAGCCCGAGTATACCGAGGAGGAACTACTGGAAAGGGAAACACGCGAAAACGATGGGGCTTCGGACAGAAGTTGGCAGGACGAATCAACGGATGAAGACACTGGACCTAGTCGCATGGACGGTGTTTCCACCTGGTGCATATGCAATCGGTGCGAGCTAATGCCGACCGAGGAGGAGAACTGCTGCTGCTGTGAAAACTCGGGATGCGTGGCCTATATTTCGGAAGGCGAGCCACGACCGCAATGCATCACCGAGCTGCCAGACTTCAGGGCAGCCTGCCTCACACGGTCTGTGTTGAGGATAATGATGGTGCTTATGCACAAACTTCGTGCAACTGTTCGTCCTCGTAATCCGAGTAACGAGTAAGTATACTCTGCTTGTGATGCCACTCCTATTTCATGGTCTTCTACTGTATCCAAAATTACATCTACATATCATTGTAACGCATGAAAGTCTTTCAATAGTGTGCAGTGTCTAGATAGCATTTGTCCGAGCAGAATGCCATTAGTTACAAGAATTGTCATTGACAACAAACGTTTATTAAACTTATCTTGCTCATTTAAAAACAGTTTGTTTCATTCCTTTTCACAGGTGGTACAGGCTGGTGGCCTATCGTTCCTTTACATGGTGGCATCACGGGAGGCTTGGACGCCGCGTTCGAAGAGTGATACCCGCCTGTGCCGTTCGTGCCATAAGAGAAACGTTCCTGAGTGACAGCGGTCAGTACAGGGGATTTTCTCTCGCTGTGCTGCAACCTGAACTGTACAATGTGTAAGCTTTTGTATTTTTGGGTCATCAAAATAAGCTACAAAATAAAACACCACATATATTTTAACAACGGTTGTTTCGATTTTTTCAATCAATCAAGTGTGTCTCCATTCAAGAATGGACGTCAGACACCTGTACTCTGAATGGGTGAAGTTCAGGTCGCTGTGAAGCGGGGTGGTCACCATCTAAGCTAACATAATATATTTTCAATAATGCATGCACTAAATAACACTTGTTCGAAGTTTTTCAGTCGGTTATGTCTCTATAAAAGTCACACATATATCAATACTATCAATGAACATTGGATTATACAGGCCTTAGGTCAAGGGTCTTGACCACGATAATACAGTGTTTGAAGTGTGGGTCTGTGCTCACAAGAATCTCCTATATGTGGCATATGTTATTGATAGGCAACAATATACTGCAGTAGGGGTCTAATGTTAGTTGGGGATCTGCTAGGTGGCCATCATGGCGTGGACAGTGGTCTGGCACATGAAGAGAATGCCTTGCAGGGACACAGGGTCAGAATGGCAGTAACTTTCCACTGGCGAGGGTGCGTGGGCAAGGACACGTTTGTGGAGCTGAACGAGCCATGTGCTTGGTTCAGGCCGGTTCACATGCAGGACCGTGATCTCAGAGAGTGATGTGTTACATTTATTAGCTGTTGCAAATACCTCTGGAGTTTTCCAGTCAGAGTGGGAACGAGGCTGTGGGCCATGTGCTCTGCGCGCTGTACTATCGCAGTGAGGCCTGGTCACCAAAATGGAGTGGAAAGGGGGTACAAAAATGGATGCCCCATGTCCTGCTCAGTGTTCCCATCTACGCGAATGTCATAAGGGCAAGGGACGGGCGCAAATGGCCAAGGTGCCAAACAGCATGTACACTTCAAAAGGTATCCCACGCCCAGGGGCCATCGCTCACATGGCCTCCTCAGACCCTGTGTCTCCAGGCAGGCCTCCCCTGAGGCAGGCCACCCCCTGCAATCCACATAAGTGTGTCTCCATTCAGAAGTCTTCCTGTGCCTTATCTGCACGCCCCAGGCCCATCCATCCCATCCCCTCTATCAAATGCGGTTCGCACCCGGGGATGAGCGCTGGCATGGGGGGCTGTGACGGGCGAAAACGGCCAAGGTGCCAAACAGCATGTAGACTTCAAAAGGTATCCCACGCCCAGGGGCCATCGCTCACATGGCCTCCTCAGACCCCGTGTCTCCAGGCAGGCCTCCCCTGAGGCAGGCCGCCCCCCTGCAATCCACATAAGTGTGTCTCCATTCTTCCTGTGCCTTATCTGCACGCCCCAGGCCCATCCATCCCACCCCCTCTATCAAAGGCGGTTCGCACCCGGGGATGAGCGCTGGCATGGGGAGCTGTGACGGGCGCAAACGGCCAAGGTGCCAAACAGCATGTACACTTCAAAAGGTATCCCACGCCCAGGGGCCATCGCTCACATGGCCTCCTCAGACCCCGTGTCTCCAGGCAGGCCTCCCCTGAGGCAAGCCTCCCCCCTGCAATAAACATAATACCATGACATACACTCGTCATTCATTCACAAACACACCTCTGTTTCTAATACTTTATAAACCACTTGATATGTCTCATGAGAACATCTTTGTGCTTTGCAAGTCAACTTCTGAACCTTCTACCTGAGAAGCACTGGGATCTAAGCTAATCTGCTCGTCGCCGTGCTATCTGTGACCGCTTCGAGCAAACTCGTCAGTGTGCTACCTGTGGCCATCTACCTGTTCTTCTGCAACATACTGCTCGGTCTGCTGAATCCAACTGTTGTTGGTCAAGGTAAGGCCATGTATCCTAGTCATATTTCGGTCATTTTTACATTTCAATCTATTTGCTATTACAGTACCCAATAGAGCTATGGTCATTGGTCTCATTGCTTTTGACTTGAGTTTCAATTGTTATGCTATCAATAGATCTATTTATTTTCATCTGTGTCAATTGTCATCGAATTGCATCCTTCGGGGGTCCAGTCTATAATCTAAGCATGGTTCCTTTTCGTGCAAGACAGAACATCCAAGGGACGAGTCACATGTTCAGAGTTTAGTCACATAATTTAAAACATTTCTGTAACTTATGCAAATACTAAGCCGCACATGATGAACTGGTATAGTTCTGGCGACCAAAACAAACCTTGCATTGAGAATGGTATGGTTCATTTACTTTTTTATGACATTTTTATTCATCAAGGTTTTATAATAATCTTGATATTTACTTTTCAGAATTTTCAACAATGCCTGCCTGTTCGATTAGCGGTTGCCCTTCGAAGACCCATGCTAAATCTGAAGGCACTACAATGCATGTGTTCCCGAAAACTGTTGATCGAATAAGAGAATGGGTCAGACATTGCGGATATCCACTGGATGAGCTGGAAAGTAGAGTCCAACAAGCCTTTGAAGACAAGAGGGGTGATCGATACCGCATCTGCAGCCGGCACTTTCCCTCGAACATCTACACCACATCTTGGGTAACAAAGAAGAATAAACGGCGATCGACACGAAAATTGCTCGCAAACGCTATTCCCACTCTATTTGTCCACAATCCGCCACTGGTGAGTCAAGTGTCCGTTTTTAGCTTTAGGCCTTGCGGTAGTGTGTAGGTAGCCGAATGGATTCATTGATATTTTAGGTGTTGTTTCCAATTTGTAATACTTTCGACATTGATATGAGTGTATAGCTTTTTGAATAATGACATTTATCAATATATTATTTTTAGATTTCATAACCCACAAACGAAATCTATATATGGGCACAGGGAACTGTGCTATATTGCGCATTACTCAAGTATTCTGTCTCCTTACATGGCAATTTTAAATATTGGCATTTCATTATCAAACAATAATTTACCTTTACAACTTCTTGACTATCCCTTGAATCTGAAGCAAGAACATTCTACTTCTGTCACGTGCTCGCAGTTATTAACCACTTCTAGCGCGTATCTGGTAATCATACTTGGCTATTCCGCTACAGACTTGTTTTATGCATGTCAAGTAATAGTTTGTATGTATCGTGTGATTATTTTACCAATTGTTTGGTTAGTGCTTTCCAATTGATATACACCTTAGTTGTCGTCCCCTGGTGTTTGTTTTCAGTTATAATTAGTGTTATCCATACTAATGCAATTACTGTCTTTCAGGGAGATGCTGAAGCGTCCACCACATTGGCAACAGCCCTAGATGTTCTTCAGCAGCCCGAGGTATGGATACTGACAGCTCAACTGACCGTGATCATCAGGACTGGAACACTTGTCGTTTGATTGTTCTACACCATGTTTCATTTGTGGTTAGCCGTTGATATGTACCTGTGCGGTCGACCCCAAGCATGTGTTGTGTTTTCAATATTGTAATCCTTACTAATGCAAATACTATGTTTCAGGCAGTTGTTGAATCGTCACCCCACGCACTTGATGCGGAGCCTGACATTCAAGTAATTCCGGTGGAAGCGGGACCATGCTGATACGAATCGGCGCAACAGCTTTCGGAAGTGCGCACCACATTGACAACAGCCCTAGATATTCTTCAGCAGCATGAGGTATGGATACTGACAGCTCCATCGAGCGTGATCATATAACGTGATTCCATTTGCTATACTTTCTTCCCTATTAACGCAAGTACTGTGTTTCACGGAGATGATGGAGCTCCCACTACAATCACAAGATCCCATTTAGATGATGCAGATGTAAAGAAATCGGCGAAATAAGTCGATTAAATCTGATCATTTTAAAATATTCCTTGATTCTTTTAGACAATGCAACATTTGTGGTTATCTCTTTATATGTACCTGTGCCGTCGACCCCAAGTGTGTGTTATGTTTACGATATTGAAAACCATACTAACGCAAGTACTGTGTTTCAGGGAGTTGCTGATGCCTCCTCTTCAATACAATCATTCGTGGCAGTCCATGCAGAGCCAGAGGTATGGATACTGACAGCTCCATCGAACTAGGTCATCAGAGCTTGAATACTTGTCGTTTGATTGTTCCACACAATGTTTAAATCCTGTTTGGCTATTGAGATGTACATGTGTGTTCGTCCTCACGTGCGTTTTATGCTAACAATATTTTGATACACAGTAATGAAAATACTATGTTTCAGGGAGTCGATGGAGCCTCATTCCGTGCTGTCTATGCGGATACAGAAAATATAGTCGTTGCAGCGCAAGAGGAAGGGGAGACATGCAGATACGTATCAGAGCAACAGCGTGCAGATGTTGAAGGTCGAGTCAAAAAAGTTGCAAAGAAAAGAAACAAAAATAAGGTTAGTTACAAACAGTTCATAACTTTAGAAATGTTTTTGTGCTGGGGACTATTTTATGTTTTTTTAAAGTCAATTGTATTATACTTTATCTTGTGTTTAAACTGAACATCCCTTTTCCAATCTGTCCTCTAGTTACCCGTGGGTCTACGAACTATACATACACAGACAGTGAAGCGAATGAGAGATGTTGCTTGCCAGACCGTTTACACTATGGAGGCTATGGAGGAACTATTAATTCAGACGCGGCGCGTTGAGACTCGGGATGCTCATGTCCAATGTACAGAAAATGAAATTAATGTGTCCGGAGAATCCAGCAAAGTTGTATTGGACCATTGCTACAGTACAACCGCACCACCGCAACAACATGATACTGGATGTATTGAAGATAGCTCTGAAGTAGTCGCAGATCAATTTACACAATCTACACCCGCCAAAAAATTGCCACCAAAAAAGCTGTCGACATTGTTGTGTTCTCCCATCAATGTTGAAGTAGCAGATGTTGAAATGACAGAGAATGAACCAGCAGCAGCATTCACTGACGCATCAGAACTTGATAGCAGCGATATTTCTTTCAAATGTGGTGATATGTCCTCAACGTCACAGGCCGAAACAACTTTGATGCAGGATGACAGTTTAATCAAATAGGACAAATACAGAGTATTCGACAGTTGTTTGATGGATATTATAAGCATGCTGAAATGTGGGCATTCCGTCAGAGGGAAAGTATGTGGGAAGCCATTGATTCATGTGACTCGTCAAAAACAAGGCAGTAACGTCAAAATACATGCCGCCTGTAGATTACATCATACGTTCTCATGGTCTGCACAACCGATGCTGGGGAAACTGCCAGCAGGCAATCTACTGTGTGCAGCTGCATCACTTTTTAGTGGCTCCAGTTTTAGAAAGTTAAAGTCTTTCTTTCAGTTTGTGGAACTCCATTTCATTTAAAAAACGCAGTACTACAAATACCAACATGATTATCTGTTTCCGGCCATTAGTGATGCTTGGAAAATTGAACAATTGTCTCTAGAAAGTACATTCGAAGGCAAACGATTCAGGCTAGCCGGCGATGGACAGTGCGACAGCCCTGGATTTTCTGCCAAGTACTGCACCTACCACTTTCAGGACATGGATAGTAAGAACATTGTGAGTTCGGTGGTCCTGCAGGTAACACAATGTACATCCTCAGTGGCCATGGAGAAACTAGGATTTATAAAATCAGTGGAATATCTGCAATCGAGTGGAATGCACATCGACCTCATAGCCACGGACAGGCACGTTTCAATTGCCAAGACAATGAGAGAGCAGTTCCCACATATTAAACATCAATTTGACGTATGGCATCTTGCTAAATCAATCAATAAGAAAATCTCGGCTGCAGGGAAAAAAAAAGGTTTGGAAAGTATTTCAGAGTGGTCCCAGTCTACCAGCAACCATCTTTGGTGGAGCTCCAAAACTTGTGAAGGGACGGTGGAAATACTACTTGAAAAATGGCGGTCACTGATGCACCACTGTACCAACGTGCACCGCTGGTCAGAAAACCTACATTTCCACCAATGTGAACATGGCCCTTTATCCCCAGTGGAGGCACGGAATAAGAAGTGGTTGAATCCATCTTCACCGACACACAAAGCCATTGAGAAGATTGTTTTCGATAAAACTCTATCAAGAGATTTGAGGGGACTGACAGAATTCTGTCACACTGGAGGTTTGGAGGTGTTCCACAATATGTGCCTAAAGTACAGGCCAAAGCGCTTGCATTTCAGCATACAGGGCATGAGACGTAGGACTCTACTTGCTGTCTTGGCCCATAACGAGAATCTCGGCCGTGAACAATCTAGGACTAACGGTAATGTAAGGATTCCTCGTTACACTAAGGCCTTTTCAAAAAGGAGTAAGCAATGGGTGATCAAACCAGTCTATGATGAAATGGAGTTCGACTTTGTCAAAAGCCTTATTGTTGCTGTATTAGAGAAGCACAGATATGGAATTTTGAATGTTTCTGTGCAGAGCACTGATCCATTGCCACCCAACATTGCCACTGTGCCATGTCCACCCAAAGGAGAGCTGGTTGTGAAGTACAAATCCCGGTTTAAATAATTGTAATACGATTGTGTTTTTGTAAATACATTTTATTGTACAGTGTGCATACAGAGTATGCTAACCCTAAGCCCTACCTTCACCATCCTGGGTGCCAAACGACCTGGGTGTCATCTTTGAATTCTCTCTCTATTCACCTCATATTGCTGACCTTGTCTATATGTGTATGTGTATATTTTTGTTGATGTAACTAATTTTCGCAATCTCTTATAAATGCTGGGCACTGTTAACCGAGGGGAGGCTTGCGTATTGCAAATAATAAAACAAACAAACAATAAATCTCACTTTCAACTCAATTCCTCAGGTACTTTATACGTCCTGACCTTCCCCAAAAAATTAAAAGTCTCAATAGTTATGGTTCTTTGGGGCTTCAAAGCTTGCAGACAACGAGGACAAAATTGGGGCCTTACAATGCGCCAAGCGAGCCGTTGCAGATGGGAGAGAAGCCAGTTCGCATTTGCACATTGAGGCGCACTACATAGATGGATTCAAAACTTCAAGTTCTCACAGATGGCTTTACTACGGGATGTTGCAAAGAAAGAATGTATGCTAATTTCTAGTGAAGGTCAGCGGCTTTGATTTTCAGCTCGCGCCCTGAAGAGGCCCACAACTCGCACTGGCAGTATAAGGTTCTATTGTTTTTTGACCTTGAGAGACAGGGACCATGCAGAAAGAACTTCATTTGAAGGGGGGATTTGGGGGGTGCAATAACGTTTGAGACGATAAGGCAGAACATTCTTAAACTAGACCGAGTTTCATGTTAGTTCAGAATACGAAAAATCGTTGTCAAGAGCACAGTGGGATTTACGGACTGCATTACGCAGAGACACAATGGAAATTGCAAATATAATGTAAGTAACTCTTTAGACGCTTTTATACCGGAATGAAGAAATTAATGAATGGATGCATGAATAAATGAATGAATGAAGAGCTTTGAAAATGTTTGTGGGATCATCCTTGTAGCGGGCACTTGGGCATGCAGGTCCACATTCCACACGCATGTAGACAAAAAGTCGTTTCTCATTGTGTACCAACCTCGATTTATTTTGTTAGTTTTCGCATTGATTTTAGAGCCGAACATACTCCATTGCACTATCCTTGAAAGCAAATAGTTTCAGCGCGGCCGTAATAAATAAAATGAATAATATTAATAAAGATCGGCTGGCGAGACTAATTATACATTTTATGTTTTCAAAATAGGTACATCCTTCCATTTTGCCCCTGCCACCAGTTTGAGACACCGGCAGACGGTTTCTTCAGCCGCCAGCTGCAGCTTAATGTAAACAACTGTACCATTTTGATGATCTTATGGGACGATCGCAAGGGCCCATATTCCCTTACGCGGTACTAGCGGCTAGAAGCAACATATCAACCTTTACGCTGGCCTTGTGCCTACTTGATGGAACAGCCTTGCGGTCCAACGTGCGACAAAAGTGCCTCTTTGAACGAAAACCAACACCCTGTGTACCATAAATGAACAGCGCGTGACTCACGATAAAATTTTAAGGATTTGCGGATAGAGATAAAAGAAAATAAATGACTTTCGGAGTTCTATGGCAATTGCAGAATATTCTATAAACATTTAATGTCAAATAAATGTACTTTACCAAATTTACCGTGTTGCTGTTTGATTTTAAAGTACAGTTTCATATTCCGAATTGTGGCGCGCTGTGTTGTGAGCTGATCTGTGTTGGTTTCTGGGTTCTGTGTGAAGTCGCGTAGAAGACGACTGGGCGCGTCTGCCTACGCAGCACAGTAAAGTCACGGAGAGAGGCGGGGAATATGAATGTTTTGATAATGTCAGGCTCAGGGGCGTGGGATATGATTTAGTGCCGCAAAAGCAGGTCAGCTAGGGCGATGGGGGAAATGATAGGATTATCACAAAATGGCAGCTCCCTGGTGCCTGTTTTCGCGTGCGTTTAATGGACGAAAACTCGGGTAAGGTCCATAGGAAATGTTTCTAAAATCGAGCGACTTAGGCTTAAAAACACATGGCCGACCCATAGGGGCAATAAAAAATTTTGACCGAACCATTCCTTTAAACCATGTATTGAATATGCTTACAACGGATACACTGATAGCAGGCAGGAGGAACCTTCCAATTTTAGCTCATGCAGACAATTCTGTACTTTTAGCAAAAACACCCAAAGGTCTTCAGATACAATTGATTAGTTATTATAATTATTTAAAGGAAAGAGGACTGACGGTTAACATTTGGAAGAGCAAAATGATGGTTCTGGAAAAGAGAAATTTGAAATCTTAGTTTTACTTAGAGAGGGAAACATTAGAACGACTCCTTAAGCTCAATTATCAAGTGGTTAGGATTTCAGATTCTCATCAATGGGTTGTACACATACATACTCGACCAACTAGCATGATTCAAGCTAGTAGCACATTTTTCAGATTTGCAGACCACTTTGGATGCCAACCATTTGAGGCAAAAAGTAAAATATGTAAAGCTAAAGCACGTGGCACAGCAAACTATAAGTTTGGGGCTGTGTGGTTTGATTATCCATGTAAGTAGTGGAAAATAATCTACAAGATATCCAGTGTGCTGTATATTTTATCATCCCAGACAGTATTACAAAGGAACTAATTGCTAAGGTTCAAAAAGCAGCATAGAAAAATGGACTTAAAAGAAATGATAGAGATGAATAAGCCTATGGCTACAGCTTATATATCTCTTGTAACGTATTATTCGGAGATGAAATATATTACATGGTCCATTAAGCCCCATTAAACCCCCAAATCGTTTTCTAACAACAAACGTAATACTGAATTTGCTCCCACTAGCTGTGATAGTAGGTAAGTGGAAGGGGGTTGATCAAGAGATCTGTTTGTGCCTTTCTGGGCTGTCGTTTTTATGCTATTTTTCTTTTGACATTTCCATTTGTATTTATCCATATTTATTGTTTGGTCTTTTTATCTGCATTTATCTGCATTTGTTATTTTTCTGTACTGAAATTAAGTTTTACTAGCGTTGTTCCCAATTTTTTTCAAATCAAATGTTGACATGAGCGCTTTAACTTTGAAGTTGCATTTTCAAAATGATTATGCATAGGAGAATGCAAAGTAAACTGATTAATCCCATAACGGTGGTAATGCTGAGAAACAACTGTCTACTCTTTACACCTGAAATCGCCATGAATATTAAAATGGTCACAGGTTTTACTTAGCGATTCACCTTTAATGTTGTCTTGGGATGAGGCACAGATTAAGCAGCTGGAATGCATAAATATGATGAAGGTTGGGGTTTTTGTTTGTGCCAACTTTCTTTGGCCCTGCACCCAAATCAATAAATAGTATGATTGTGTCGCAAGTGTGTGAAGAAAAACAGGGGCACAGTGCCCTTCCCCTGAATACAAAGGCAATTGGATGGTTTCTTCACGGAGAAAATGTGCGCCACACGTGTTAGTTAACTTCAAAAACTTTATACATTGGCATTGAAAGGCCCTTTTTGATTACACGTGTTTCTGCACTGCATGTGCCTTTTTCAAATCAGGGCAAATAAACGCATTGAACTTAAATCACTTGACATACAAATTCCATCAATTCCATGTACAAACAGTCAAAGTAAACAATTGTTGTTAACAGACGGACATTAATCAGGACTTGAGATTTTTAGGACTTCAGAAAGTCGCTCTTGGAAGGAGAGGAGGAAACGGGGAAATCATGCTGAGGCGAGCAGAGGCACGCGTAATATGTACATTTCGCACAATTGACTTCAGAATTAACAAGGATAATGAAATGGTGCACTTCATGTAGCTATGTGTATATCTGTGAACATGTCATTAATAAATTAATAAAGTGCACCATTTCATTATCCTTGTTAATTCTGAAGTCAAGTGTGCGAAATGTACATATTACGCGTGCCTCTGCTCGCCTCAGCATGATTTCCCCGTTTCCTCCTCTCCTTCCAAGAGCGACTTTCTGAAGTCCTAAAAATCTCAAGTCCTGATTAATGTCCGTCTGTTAACAACAATTGTTTACTTTGACTGTTTGTACATGGAATTGATGGAATTTGTATGTCAAGTTATTTAAGTTCAATGCATTTATTTGCCCTGATTTGAAAAAGGCACATGCAGTGCAGAAACACGTTTAATCGTAAAGGGCCTTTCAATACCAATTTATAACGTTTTTTTGAAGTTAACTAACAAGTGTGGCGCTGTTTTTTTTCGGAGTGCATAAATAGTTGGCTTTCAGTTGCTAATTTAATGTTAAAAGTACTGAAAGCACAAACCTTGAACACCCTTCAGATGTACAATGGTCACTTCAATCATCGATTCTCCCAATCACTGCTGATCTGCAGACATTATTATAAACCAGTGCAGAAAACAAAGGGTTTTAAATAACTAATAGTATTTGGCAGACCATCAAAAGGCCCCACACAGAATACAGCTCTGTGTACAAAAGAAAGTCACTGTCTTTGATAACATTTTCCAAATTGCCAGTCTGTGTGCCCTTGGTCAGCCAGGTCTGCCTGACAGCATGTGAAGACATGCTTTCACGTTTTTGTAATGGATTTTAAACACAAATACAGACAGGAAACTATTTATTTCCATCCCTATGTATGTGCAAAAATCTATAAAAACAGCAAACCGGGAGCCCTGATTATATATTATTTTGTATGAGGTAGAAATCAATATGGAAGAAGACACTGTACCCTGTCCTTAAATCCTTAAAGGGATTACCGCTGGCGGGAAATGTGCCACTGCCGCAACGGAAAACACTGCGGTGGCCATTTTGAAAATCACAATCCAACCAGAATCAGAGCCCCTGGCAGCCATCCACACCCCTAGAGCATCCAAAATGTCTCAGGAGAGGGCAAGGGGCAAGGCAGCCCAAAATCGCTTACGCAAACCGAAGTTCACAGAGGCAGAGCTCATTGTCTTGGTGGATGAGGTTGTGGCCCACCATGCAGAGCTATATGGTGCCAGACAGAGGAAGACATCGTCCCAGCGCTGCACCCAGATATGGTAGGCGGTAAGCCAGAAGGTGTCGGTAGTCGGCCGCATACCCCATGACAGGGAAGACTGCTGCAAACGGTGGAATGACCTATGTGTGTGTGTTTGTGGAATCCTGGCCCAGAACAGACAGGACAGCCTGACCACCGGGGGAGGCTCACCTCCCCAACTTGACCTGATGCCCTGGGAGGAGAAATATAGTATCAATGTAGATCAGAGCACAAGGCACCATGCAGCCATGGCGGGGGCACATCAGTGCCCCATCGGGACCTGGCAGTGACAAGTACCAGACCCCCCCCCCAATCATCATGCGTAACAGTCAAGTTGGTCATGGGAATTAGATGCATGCAAGTAAAGCACCAGCTAGGCCACCAATGTACCCCTGCCATGCTACCACGGCCAATTGCTATCCCCCAAGTGCCCCCCCCACTAGCACGTGTCCCCATCATTGCCAATCCACTACCAAATGCAAGCAGGCCGGCCCGTGCATCAGTTTAACAGCCCTGTGCCACACCCCTCGCCATGTAATTACTGTCATGTATGCCAAAACATGTGAGGGGATGTGTCCTAACGCCATCCTCTATGTTCCCTACAGAAACACAAGCTTCACCAAAGGTGTCATGTAATGAGGACGCAGCGGGGCCATCTTCATGTGCACCCTCCCGCGCCACCACTAGCACCACTACCCCGTGAAGGGGATGCCAAATGTCACCTAGGCGCAAGACGCACCTCACTGCACTCCGCCTGGCAGCCCACGCCACAAGCCCAGCCCACCAGGAGCACTCCTGTTGCCAGTGAGGATACCACTGTGGCAGCCCAGGCTGCCAGGGAAGACACAGCCCTGACAACCATCACCCAGGAGGAACAAGGGGCGCACAGCAGCAGCAGTGAAGGCCACCATGCAGCAGAGCCCCGGACACCAACCCGCAGTCGCCGCCCTCCTCCTCTCAACACACCCGAGAGCCGAGTCCAGGAAATAGAGCGCAGCCCAAGCCCACAGGTCCCAACACGCCGACGGCATGCACACACCCCAGAACCAGACACTGACACCAGCTTCTATGGCTCCCTAGTTTTCAGGCCCACGAGGCGACGTCCCCCCTCTCCATCCAGGCCGACGGGTACCCTGGGCGCTGTCATGGAGCAGATAAATGTGATGGAGAAGTGGCAGTGCCAAATGGAGAACCATGCCACTGCACACAGCCAGCACATGCAGGCTATTAGTGACGCCATCCAAGCAGCCGCGAGGGGGGTGGCCCGCAACAATGCACAGACCAGGAGAGTTGTGGAAACCTGCACAGCATCACTGACAGGGTTTGGACAGAGGGTGCGTGAGAAGTGTGAGGGGTCTCTGCCCTAGTCCAGCAGATGAGGGAGAGCAATGCCCTACAATGCCAGCGGCTGCAGGTGGCATCTTCTGTTGTATCCACCTCCCCCACCCCCATGGAGGAATCCCAACAAGGCACTCCTAGGAGGAGGTATCTTAGGTTCATGCTCCCCGGATGCTGGGGGTCGTGAGAAGAGGACACTGCCATTGTGAATGACATGTTATGGATATGGTGGTGGTTGGGGATTTGTGTGCTAGGGTGCTGGTGGTGGGTGGGGGGGATGAAGTTTGTAAAAGTTACATATAAATCTGTTGACCAAATAACATGCAAGGATATTCATGATTGTGTTCTTGTGCTCATTATTCACACTGTGCTGGTTGTGTACTGTGCCAGGTCAACCTACTAAAAGGAATTGTCCATTAGCACCTGTTGGGCCACTCTCCCTTCCCTCAATTCATCCCTATGGGTGTCTGCCCTGGCTCCTGCCACATGGTCGTCATCTCCATCTTCCTCTGGGTGTGGCCTATCAACGTTGGGGGATAGGGGTGCATTTCTCCACAGGCAAATTGTATGGAGCATAGCACACACCAAGACTATTTTCCCTACTTTGTCAGGGGCATACATCAAGACTCCTCCAGTGCGTTCTTGGCACCAGAATTGTGGCCTTCAGGAGCCGAAAGGTGTGCTCTATGCATACGCGAGTGCAGCTTGGGCATGGTTGTAGGCGGTCTCATGTGGTGTACGTGGGTCATGCACAGGGGTCATCAGACACGCCAGCTGAGGATATCCCGAGTCACCTACATGGGGTGGAATACGGACATCAGTCATTTGTCTCATGCATGGGTCTACAGTCTCAATGTATCTGGCAATTGTTAGCCGTGAGCATTCTTGTGTGCATCCGGCCCACGCAATTTGTATGTGTGATGGGTGTGCATCCTTTGTATATTATGCCATGCATTACTGGTCCTGTACATGCACCTGGTGACTTTCTGGTGGGTGTTCTGTGGTGTGTCTCGGTTGACTGCACATGGGCAGATGGCTGTGGCACGGGTGGACATGCCTTTGGGTGCTGCTGTGTGGATCTGCGCTGTGCCATATTCAAGATGCATTGTGTTATTGTGATGGCAGCAGTGTGTGTCCATCACCATGTGTGTGTCCAGGTGTGTCAAACATGGGCATGCACCCTTGGCTTGGATGCTCTCCATCGATGGTGCAGGGGCTGCAGAAGTGCTGCCAGTGCCTCCTCTTGACATGCAATGCTTCCTGTGGTATCACTCCCTTTTTATTCTTGTGCTTCAACATGAATATATGGCAGGGTTTGTACTCACCCACTATCCAGGTCTGTTGTCTTCTGTGTCTCTCCATGTATCCCGGCAGTGTGCTGTTGAGTAGGACCATCGAGTCGTGGGTGGATCATGGGTAGCGGGCACAGCAGTGGGTTATGATGAGGTAAGGGACACAGGTCACCAGCACATTCATGGAGTGGTAGTGCTTCCGGTTCCTGTATACGACCTTATGGGGCTGGGGCACCACCAACATGACATGGGTGCAGTCAATGGCTGTTATCGCGTTGGTCAGCTGTGCGATGGCATAAAAGCGTGCCTTAATGTCATTGACCTGGGCCTGGGTGGTGGGCAGTACAATGTGTTGGTTGACATGGCGCAGAAGGGCATCCAACACCTGGCCCAAGACTGCGCTTAAAGTTGACTGTGCCATGCCATGCATCATGGCCATGGAAAGTGCCTGTCCCCAGGAACTGCAGGACTGCCACCAGCTTCACCAGTGGGGGCATGGCTGTATGGATGATAATCCTGCTCCCAATGGCTTCATGTACTTTGGCCAGCAGCTCAGTGATGTTCTTCCTGTTCAGGCGGTACTCAGTTACCAACTGGGAGTCACGGAGGGCCCAGGGTGATGGCCTCACCCTGGGGATGGGTGCTCACTTTGCTGGGGCTGCTCTCCTCTTTTTCCTCATTCCCGCCCACCTCCCCTGTACTTCCTGTGCCCTGGCCTAGTTGTCCTGAATCTCAAGGTTCAGTCGCAGCCTGAGCGGCTGCCTGTCCCAGCTTGAAGCCAATAATGGCAGCATGGTGTTGGAAACAGTGTGTGCGACCTGGGTGGGTTTTATATAGCCCTCTGGTGTGCATTGTGTTCACCTGTGGCTTGATTTCTGGCACCTGGGTTCATTTACCTCCAGCTGGAGGCTGGGGGTAATTCTCAGCTGTACTAGTGTCGGTTTTCGGCGCTAATACCGCTGTGCATGCACTTGTGATACAGCTGTAATTGAGCGGTGTTTTGTCAGTGCTATTAGCGCCGCCTGTAATAGTGCGGGCTGTAAAAGTGCTGGTACATTTTGGTTGCCGGCGGTATTTGCACTGACTCGTGATCTGTCAGAGCGGTATTGGTGGCACTAATACCCTTACCGCCGGATTTAAGGGCTGCCGCCCACCTCATGATGAGGATCTTGGTCTCAAATTTTGTTTTTAGTTAATAACCATGTTTTGAGTTAGTTCCTGAATGTCAAGAGATTTTCCTCTTTGGAGAAATTAATCCGGGGTGATATAGATGACAAACTTGCCATGAGGAGAAGTCTCAGTTGGCAGCAGATGTCGTAAAGCTTTGTGCCTGATTCACCAAGATTGCACTTCAAAGGTACAATTTGCAGCACATGCCTCTTGCAAATGAGATCATAGGCATTTTGCAGCCACATGGGTGCTCGTTTTGATGGGTGCATAACATAAATGAAAGACTTAAAAGCCTTGCATAATGCTTTTACAGCTTTGATTCATCCCACAACCCATTTTCATTCATTTGTAACTTACGTTTCTTTCACTCCCTTCCTCTCCACCATACAAATACTACAGCATTTGCACTGGAGTGGATTTTAATGCAGGCACCATTGCTGTGGATTCTTATGCCAAAAGCGGGCGGATTCCATAGGAATCCATTATAAACACCACCTGCCATGCGTACATAGGAGGTGGCATTTACTCAATTTGCACGGTGGAGTGAAAAGGGGCGGCGTACAAGCATGTGGTGATGGGTCCCACACACGTTCCACCGCTGCATTACTCCGGAACTTGAAAATTAGCTCCATTGTGATTTGCAAAGAATCACCTATTCGGCCCTCACATGTTCCACGTGCAGCAAACTGCGGCCACAAATGGCCATAATTCACAAAACCAGAGTGCATCTCCAGCCACAAGTCCGTGGAATACAAAATAAAAACAAACATCAAAAAAGTGGGGAAAAAAACGAAACATTTACATTTTTCACTGAAAATGATGTCAAACATTGAGGCCACTATAAGGACACATTTGTAAACAAAAGCAAAACTTTCTCCAGCATTATTTGTCCTCGTTCCAAATTCGACTTCTGCGAGTTTGGAGAAAGGGGCAACTAGTTACTGGATCTTGTATTTTTTTCTTTTTTAGGAATCAGGTTGCAAACCTCCAGGTGCATTCATTTTGCATATGCAACGTGGCTGTGTATGGAGCTGCGTCCCACTCCTCCTCATTTGGTGCAGGTACATTATTTGACATCCAGTTAGCTGGAAATGTGAATCGGGCACAATCTGTGTCTTTTTTCACCTGTAGGTCCGCATGCCGCCTGCCCTATGCTTTGCGAATCTGCCCTATGGTTTGGTAGCTTTCTACAGCAGGAAGTGTTTCCAGAACATCTCTGGTAGTTGCATGGGGCCATCTTCATCGAGGTAGTTCTACTTTTAAATGACTTGTCTGATACACCAATGAGCGACGTGCTCGCTGCTAAGGTCAAAGGTTAAAATCCTGGCTGAGACAGGCTTAGTAGCATCCTTCTAAAGCTGTTTCACAATGATCATGTCGGTTACGTTGTGGGGCGGCAGGACTCGGATAACATTCACCAAACTCTAGACCTAAAAGCAAGCTTGAATGAAAGAGACAGTGATCCAACTCCAATCTAGCTTGATAGATGCCGAAAAGGCTTTCGATGTGGTGGAGTGGCCCATGCTGCGTGCGGTTCTGAACAAGCTACGCCCAGGCGAGACTGGACAACTGGCGCCCAAGGTCTTTACAGGAACACCACAGCAAAGGTTGTGGTCAATGGGGTAGCCTTGGATGCATTTCCACCTTGGAGCAGAGGGACAAGCCAGGGCTGTCCACTATCGCCCCTGCTCTATGCTCCGGTGATAGAGCCCCTGGTACAGGCTATTCCCCTGAACGATGGTATATGCGGGCTAGGGAAATATGGAAGGGAATACAAACTTGCACTGTTTGCTGATGATATCTTGGCTTACGTTATGCATCCAAAGGTTTCAATCCCAGACCTTTTAACAACATTGCAGATAATGGCGCATACTCAAAGTTTTGTATTAACCTGAACAAAACTATGGCATTACGGCTGGTCTACCAACTCATTGCAAGATACGGTATCCAAATACAAGGGGAAGTATGAAATACTTAGGGGTCGTAATCACAAGACAGCTTAGTGAACTCTATAAGGACAACTATTTACCGTTATGAGGGAAAACCACAAACGATCTACGGAAATGGTTGATGCTTGCCTTCTCATGGGCAGGCAGGTTTACAACTATTAAGATGAACATTCTGCCGAAACTAACATTCCTATTTCAGTCACTGCCAGTTTCGATCCCGGCTGCCTTTCAATTAGAAGTGAAAAAAGAGCTCTTGTCATTTTTATGGGTGAACCAGAGACCCAGAATAACATATACATCAATGATTCTCCCGAAGAGCAGGAGTGGAAAGGGTTATCCTGATCTTTATGAATATTTCAGGGTGGCGCAGCTGCAAATCTAATTAGATCCCCTAAGAGAAAACACTGGAAAGCAATGGGTGGCATTCGAAAATTGTCTTCTTTCTCCAGTTACAAGAGGGGAATGACCCGTATTTGCTTTTTTTTGGTCTCTCTGTGGCAGAAATCTAGAGACATGGTAGGTGTTACCTCATGGCTCTCCCCACTTAGCTGCGTGTTGGCTCTGCCAGTCAGAGACTTATTGGTTGACCCCAACCACTTTCAATCGCTGTACGGGGCTGGTCTTGTTAGAGTGGGACAAATGTGGAAAAGTCAGGTCTTGCTGACTAAGGAAGAGTTAGAACAGGTCCTGCAATTGGGTCACATACAACCATTGCTATACTCACAGCCCTGTGGCGTGTTGCTAGATCCGTGATAGAAGGGGCAGCTGCAGCGTCCACTGATGTCCTTAGAGCAATTCCTCAACTCACATCTGGGATCTAGGGGACTCATTTTGTGGCTGTATGCCTCACAGCTTAACAGAGGGCTTCTAGCCATGCCACGCACCCAGGAACGGTGGGCAGGTGACGGGGACTGAGGTCTGGGCCACCCTCTATAGGGCACTATGGTTCTCCACGGTAGCAGTACAATACAAAATGCACAGTAGTAGGTTGCTGTACTGTTGGCATCTGACCCCATAGAGTCCTAATTGCTGGAGAGGCTGTGCTACTGTCAGCAATTACTGGTACCAGTGGTGGGGCTGTCCACAGGTACAACTCTATTGGAAGGAGGTTCTGAGCGGGGTTCAAGCCAAAGACAGGGTTACGAGAAACCTGCTCCCATTGTTGATGTTGTTTGGGATTGGGAAGAGGACTATGCTGGTAACACACATGCCGAAGAATTTAGTTATGACTGCATAGGTATGTCTAACAAGGCAACGGAAAAGACGCTAACTCCCCACGAAGACAGAGTGGTTGGACAAAGCATATGAGATCTACGAAATGGAAAGCCTGACTGCAGCACTCATGGAATCTCATGCGCACATTGACATGGAATACTACAGGGCCGAGAGACCCAGGAAGGGTGGTGTGTGAGGTTGGGAAAACTGATTACCGCTCAAACAAATACGGTCCCAAAAACATGTTGGGGGAAAGCTTGTGGGGTGGACAATGGACATGACAAGATCACTAGGTCGTGAACAGCTGCAGTTATACAGGCGCAGATGGCATTTGGTCACCGATTGCTAACATGGACTCAAAAGATTACCCGTAGTATTTGTAAGCACGGGTTTCTTTGTTATTCTTTTTTACCTGATCTGTTTTGGTGATTAATGAGGTCAGAACTGAAGGCATTGACACTGTGAGGTCGACAGATGTGTTTTTCCCGTTTGTTAGTCTTGATTTAAACTTCAATGAAAATCCAATTTGCAAAAAAATCCTGGATGAGCCGATTCAAACGTACGTACCGTAGAGGTCAAAAAATGTGATTGCCATTAAATCAGGAACTAGAAACATCTGTAAGGTTTATATAGCGCTTTGAAACAGCACAACCGTAGTAGATACGCACCAATCAGGTTATCATCAATGGACACTCTGGTGATCATGTAAAAATGATCATATGCACTTTAGCATGTGATATTTGATAACCCAGTCAAGTAGTCTGGCCTGCGGAAGATGCTTGTTTTGACACCAGGATTCGAGGTGTTTTTTAGGCTTGGAAACTACCTTGTGTGTCTTCAGAATGTTTTACCACAAAGGATCACTTTGCCATTTTAGGCAGGTAGTGTGCTTCTTGAGTTTCTGTAAATTACTCATTTGAATGCGTTGATTAATAGATATCTATGTATATCTATATGTTTGTATAAATAGGCAGATACATGGGCATACTACAGGGGAGAAACGCCCCCCGATCGTTAAGGTGATACTGCCATGTTTTGACTTGTTGCTAATTTCTATGAGGGTTACCAATGTAAGCGGGAAAGCAGCGGTTCCGCACTTAACAAAATGCAGGAAGGGGCCAGAAAAACACTTGCCATGAATTGCACTTCCCCTGAACCTGCTTCACAAAGGTACAGGGGAATGTGCTTGTTTTCTACATATTTTAATTTGATTGCCATTTCTATTTTTCATTATTTGGTTTTTTTATACCTGAATTCAGTTTCAAAGCCAGATCGGGGATTCCAACCTCTGTTGTTCTGTGTTGTCTTGCTTCCAAGACCAGCACGTTGCCCATGTGCTATCCTCCATATTCATGATGTGCACTAAAATGTGAAATATTGACTATGAATGTGTTCAAAGGGACTTTGTGAATAGTGCGCATCTTTTTGGATGCAAGTAATGAGATGCAATAGCGCATTTCAACACTTGCGCCAAACAAAGGTTTTGAGACCAAGCCTCTCACTGTACATTTGAACTAAATTAAAAGCTACCACTGTTTTTATCTAATTTGCAGTGATGGCTAATGGGTGGCACGTGTTTGTGGGTGACTTAGCTGAAATTACTTTAACCTTACATTTCATGTTTTTAAGTCTTTATAAACCCACCATAACTTTGCTGGTGTTTGCACAACAT
This sequence comes from Ambystoma mexicanum, assembly GCF_040938575.1. Lineage (NCBI taxonomy): Eukaryota > Metazoa > Chordata > Amphibia > Caudata > Ambystomatidae > Ambystoma > Ambystoma mexicanum. The sequence continues at coordinate 387,132,355 of NC_090925.1, forward strand.
GCCCAAATGTTCTAACCTCAAGGCTGTCCGGCTGTACTGTTGTCTGCATCCTTGAGAGCTGTCTGTCCTAGGTTGAAAAATGCTAGGTATAACAGCACTGCCCTATAGACAAATACCATTTCTTGGAGCTAAAGTCTTACATTTGAGCTAATTTGCATATCCACATTGCATTCCTCATGAAGTTCTGAACTGGAGGTGAACTTCCAGTGATGGCTAATGGGTGGCGCTGTGTTATGTGTGACTTAGCTGAAATGGAGTGTTCTACTTATTTGTGTGTGTGTGGTCTTGCAGGGGGCATCCTCAACGCCTCCCTTGGGCAATTACAATTGCATGTCGTAGAAACAGGTAAAAAGAGCACAGAGTCAAGTTTAGGACCCCGAACCACAGAGCAGGAGCCAATTCTGCTCATTGAATGGCATACAACACCTGAAACTAAGGGACAGAAAAGCACACACACATGTGGAGGTGGAGGAGGAATCATCAGTCAACGGCCAACCACGGGACGCAAACCTGATGGAGAAGTAAACCCACAAATCAGAACACTCATTGCTCCAATCCTTTTGTCAACATTGGCATAAAACGAGATGGAAATCTCGTAGTTAGTGGATGGTAGGACAGCGCTTCAGAAGTACAGTAGTGAGATAGCATTTTGAGGAGGGGAAAAAGTATTTGCAAGCCAGACTCTATGTTGGCCACATTTAGAAAGCCAACATAAAGCCAATTATAGAGAAACGAAGACAGAAAGAGGCAACTGTGCGGGACAGCACACAGCTTATTGAAGGTCACATTAGTGGAACAGGCTAGATTGGGGGGCCTGCTGAAAACCTGCAACCAGATCAGGGGGCAGAGCTATCCGAGAACCCGGGGCCCACTTCCTGGCATTTCATGTGGTACTTTCTGTGGCACCTGCAGCCGAGTTACCGCTTAGGGAACTTTCATACCCATCATCGATGGTGCATGGTGATGTAAGGATGTGCACTGTGTCTGATTCCAATGGCAGCCTGTACCGGCTGTCAAGCCACGTAGCCAGGCGCGTAGCCAGGAAATACCGAACATCTGTTGCATTCAGCTGGGTCTTCCCAACCTGGTGTTTTGGCTCTGCACAAGTGATGCTTTGGTGCACCTTTCCCCTGTGGATTTAGCTTCTGCCTGTTGGATCCTTCGGTTTGTTTGACCTCAGCCAGTTTTAACGATGTGACTTGTCTCATGTTTGGAGTAGCTAGATAGTCCAGGAATTTGAACATGGCTTAGTATACGATTTGCCTTTGGTTTCTTCCTCGATTTACTACATTGGACTCTGATAAGGACGTGGGGGTTTCACAACTTCCTGGGGAGATTTGCTGTGCCTCTACTGGGTGGAGAGTGGCTATGGTTCCCCTAGGATGATCAATTTGCTGTGCCCATATCTATCTTGATTGGCGGCGCCTCATCACTCACCTGTGCCTGGAGTTGGGAATCCTCCACCTTACCTGATGGCATTGGTCCCTCATCTTATCGTGCTTCATTCCTGGACCATAAGAGTTACACCTCGGCTAGTTGTGTCTTTTTGCCGCCGATGTTAGGCCCCAGGCAGCCTTTGCGAACTTGTTGCTTTGTTAGACCCAGGTTCTTCCTGCAGTGTGGGTGCTATTTCTGGACGCTGGTCATCTTCTAAGGGATTGGCTGTGCCATTAGGTATAACATTGGGAAATGCTTTCTCTAAGGTGGGTTCTGGAGGGGACATCGACTCTGAAAGATTGCCGGTGCGGTATTGTTATTTGAATAAACCAGTCCCTGTTGTTCTGCCCGATAGCCAAGGAGATCCTGGTGGCAGCCCCCCAGACTTTTCATCTACTTCCATGGCTCAGGTGTGTTTTCATGTCACCTTGGCTGTTTAGTTGGGAGGAAAGTATGCTGCTGTAACCTTCATTCTTTAAACGAGGCTTTGCCTTCGATTTCTTTACCTCCCGTCCTGACACCACTTATTTTAGGAATCCTTCCCTTTGGTTATTGCATCTCACCTAGGCCCCTTAGGAGGTTAGCTCTCGCTTACATTGCCAGATAGAGACTTAAAACCCGTTCTGGACTAGTAACTCCCAAATGGAATGGGGCATTTTGGCATATTTACAGAGCAACTGGAGATCCTACAATGGGCATCGGTGCCCAATATACATTCCAGTAACATAACATAACATAACACTTTCAGTAGAGGCCTGCAGTCCGAGACCCTGGTGCCAAAGACGGCTGCCCCCTTGAACTTGAATCCTACCACTTGTTTGGCTAACAGCTAATGGATTATGCGTATATATATATATATGGCTTTCACTGGCCTATAGGGCAATATCCGAACCAAAAACTGCAATATGCAGTTTTTTTGGCCAATGCAGGCCCGTTTGATGAGTCACTTCACTATGCAGCTAGTAGTTTTGATCATTGTTGATGAATAGTCTTTAAATTTCACAATGTGCATTACATTTTGACCAAAAACTCCCCCTTAGGTACTACTCAAACAGTCTGTCACTAAAGGAATTAATTGCCATTTGCAACTGTGGACCACTTTTTCCTTTGTGCCCGAGACACCGTTATGCTGCAGTCCGACCGTGCATATATATTAATACCATGCATGGCTAGGACTTCCAAATATACTATGAATTTACCGGGAAGTAAACGCGACTGTTTCAATGGAACATACAGCTTTTCGGATTCCAACAGGGTCGTTTTGGAACAAGGCTGCAGGGCCCTGTTCAGTCAGAGTCTGTCAGGCGGGAGAGGATGCGCGCGCAGCGCGCGACAAACAATGGGATGCATCTAAAGGAGGGAGGAGGGGCGGAGAGGTCCTTGGGCCACCTCACGCTCTGATGTGCGTAGTGCTGGGCGATAAACCCAGCTTTCCCGTAAGTGATTCACCGGCGACGGTACTTACTGTCACTGGCTGAATCATGCGGTGCCAGGTCTAAAGACTTGAACGCCGCACCGTGAAGAGAGTGACTCAAAAGCAGACAATGAACCGAGCTGCCTTCTGCAAGGCCACTGATGGAAGGCAAAAGGCGCGCAAGCCAAACAGGTTATTACAGTTACAAAGGAAAAGAAAACTTTGAAGAAGGCGAGTAAAAGCAAAGAAGAGAGGTTCATGTTTGACATTTTTTATAAAATAGATTTAAAGAGGAAGATACAGCCAAATGCTGCTTTACCCTGAGTGCTCCTGTTTTGCATCTCCCATTTCCGGTATGACGCCTGAAATCTCTTCACAGATGGTCCCTTAACAGTGAGATCGCGTCGAACAGATAATTGCAGGGTGTATGGCTTCCAGTTTAAGCGCCACGCGATCGCCCTGACGCAGCTCCAATCCCAGCAGGGCTGACTCCCCGCCGGCGCCGCCTCAAGCTGCGCTCAGAAGGTGCGGCCGCCCAAGGCCGGGCGCCCCCACGGCGCAGCAAAAAAGGGCGCGTTGCCTCCTGCTCAGTGTCATGTAAACATTAAAAATCGATAGACGCTATTTACATGACGCCCTTAAACACACTTTACAAAAACAGCAGGGGGCTCAGGTCTGCTGTTCAACTGATATGGGCGTATTTTAGTATTAGACGAGCAGCAGAAGGAGCTCCCTGCTGTTCTGCATTTGTGGTGGGAGTGGCGCACACATCACGACCAGGCCGCAATCAGACCTGGGGCCGGCACTTGGGTAATTATAACAGCTGTAGCACCTAGAAACAGAAGAAAGCGAGCACTATATAAAAACCTAATACCATTGTTGTTTTGATTATGTCAGGCCTCAAAATGTGCACTTGCCATTGGCTATGATCAGGGCCGGTGCTAGGCATGTGCAGCTGCACTTGGGCCCGCGCTCGTAGGGCCCCGCGCAGGGGGTGCCGTTGACTCCCTCTTCTTGTAGGCTGCAGCGTGGGCTGTGTGCTCACGGTACGTAAGCTTGTGGCAGTGCACGCTGAGCGCACAGGCGGCGCGCGCTGCAGCATGCATGTAGATAGGGAAGCTTGCCGGAATATCTTTTTCATAAGCGGCTGTTCTACCTGGAGATTTGGCTCCCTTTTGCCTCTTCTGGTGAGGCAACTTGTTGCCTGTCAACCTCCTGCTGCGACGCTGGAGAGACAAATGCCCCTGATCACTTTCTTTCTTAAAGCAGAGTGTTTAAAGTGGGTGCGACTTGCTACAGGTGGCCTATTTAAAAGACCACTGTTGTGGACAAGGCATTCTTAACGGGTTAGGAACTGCAAAGGGGCATTTTAATTTTAAAATACGTTAAATACGTGCCCTCCTCCAGCAAAATTAAACATATCCCACAAAACCGTTTCAGCCATTTGCCTTATTTCCACATGTTTATATTTGCCAAACCAAAAAGCGTTTAAGTAGAACGTTACATTTTCCTCACATTGTATATGAAGCCTGCAAGTGAGCCATGAATATTTACCAAGGATGTGACAAGAGAGGTTGCCATCCTGGAGACTGGAGGGGATATTTTCTCTGGTTCTGGCCATGTACTGATTTTCAGGGCACAAGTCGATCGATGCATGTGGGTGGACAGCATCTACCCACTTTTTTCAACGGGTGGATACAACCCCTGTTGTGTGTTTTTGAGGCCGGCATTAAAAAGAAGTTTGCTTGCTCAAGTGTTCAGTTACTAGGATTTAACACTAGGTTGTCTTGTTTCCAATGCAGACGCTTACCCACAAGAACACATAAAAGTGCCATTAAAGTGCACGCCTCATGTTTAGATTTGCTGGGCTTAAAGGGTGGACAACTTTTATACTTTGGTAGTGTAGTTATTGGAAATGTTCCTCTTTGATTATCTATATATTTATATACATACATGTTTGTTTTATTTATTATGTTTTCGCTCCTGCCTACATAGTAGTGGTCATTATCTTGTGATGTCACTTCCTGTGATGCCATTTCCTGTGATGTCATCAAATGCAAATTAAGGGGCCCACACTTAATTTGCCCCACAAATCCTGGGGCCGGCCCTGGCTATGATAATTCATCCTTGGAGAGTCAGAAATGGCATGCTGTGAGGGGCAAGGGACTTTTTATGCCTGCCTGGTAGCATGAAACATGAACTTTTTACCCCTGATAATGGATATCTTACACTTTGGCAGCAATCATGGACTACAAGCCACTATTACTAGGCTTCTGTTTGCCGTTTAGCGATGTCCTGGTGCACTCAGGCATTTCCCACCTCCTTTGCATATTTTTGCATGGGGGTACGCACAGGATCAGTTGATGGTACTCCCCATGGTGATATACATGTAGGGGGACTAGATTTTTTAAAATAAATAAAAAAACAGGAGAGACCCCCAACAAAAAATGTAACTACGATTTGACAGGGACTGTAAGGATTACACTTCAGTAATAGCAAAAGGTGTGAGGTGTTTTTTTCCATACTTTGCCATAGATATTAGCTGTACAGCTCTCGCTCTGATTGGCATTCCAGGCCTAGCTATGAAACCATTTCCGAAGAAGTCTCTGTGGCACAATCGGTCAACGCCAAGGACTGATACCTGAAAGGCTGGCAGAGATCTGCATGTAAGCGTTACTATTAAGTAATTGAACTGGTATAACACTTATTTGGTTTAAAGTCGATTTCGAAATAGCTGGGAGCTATTTAGCGCCTGCTCCTACCCGAGGAGAGCCTGGTTAGCTTAAAACCAACAGTTATCAAGAGCTACTTTTGGCTCTTAGGGTCAACTGGTGCCAAATAAACTTGCATATGTGGCATTAACTTTGAGTCTTTCCGAATGTTCATAGAGACGAATTAGGACACATCTGGAGCACATTTAAACATAATGGATCATACATAATGGGTCAAAGGTGAGTGTGCATTTTGAGTGGAAGTTAGAATTGCAGTGAGCTCTGTAATCGTTTCTGGTTCCCCATCTGTAGCTCTTGCCAACTGGGCAATGCCTGACACCCAAGAGCTGATTTCAGGAAACATGTTGAATTGTTGGCAACCAATCATTGCAGACCTTCTTTCAGTGGCTGAGCCAGCCAATGGCTTGGGAGGGTGGGGGGAGCTGAAGAAATTGAGGAAGGGAACCCATGGAAAAAGCCATAAGAGCCTGTCAAATTACTTGTGCGAGCAGAGTGGTTAGGTTTGAATAAGTTGTGTAATAAAACATTTTAAAAAAATATATGGTGCGACAAAAGGAACATTCACAATGATTTCAGGGTATTAAGATTAGAGCAAAAATTGAGGTAATGCAAAAAGCACATTTTCCCTAGTGCTAACAGAACAATATTAGCACTTGGGCAAATTTTGCCCGGTGCAAAAATATATTGAAAGAACAGGTTTTTTGCTTTAGTGTAATTTTTGCCCTACTGCAAAAATCGTTCACAATTGCACATTAACCAGTAGAAACATTTTGTAATATGGCCCCAAGTGGGTGTACACATACCACACACACACACACACACACACACACACACATCCATGCGCGGGCACGCACACACACACACCCCCGCTCCTCCCCCACAGGTGTAGCTGGCACGATTGGTCATGTACGCACGAGGGACTTCTTGTGTTCTGTAATGTTGCGTTGCTGGGCTATATGCGCTCTGGGCCTCTTCTCCCATCTTCACCTCCCTTTAAGATTTATTTGCCATTGAGAGGGTGGGCTGGCCCCACCCATGCGCCACATAGTGCAGCCACGAACTGCAGTATTAATCTTTAAACACCTGTGCTGAAGTTATGCTATGTTAAAAAGCTTTTAAACTGTGGCAATCACCAACATAGTGCTCTTATCACGTCTGAGAAGATGGCATATTGTACTATTTTTTTTATTTTTTTTATTTGATTTGGCCGAATTCAATCAACCTTTCAAAATAGATGCAAAACATTACATAAAACAAATAATCCAAAAAACATTTCTTAAAATTGATTACTTGATTCGACATTACAAAAAGATTCAACTAACAATTCATTTAACTCTCATCATCACTCTCATCATCATCACTGCAAAACAACAAAATTACCAAGATTAATAAAAAAAAAAAGAATAAAAAGCGAAAACCTCTCATGCATGTATTATACAAAATGCGAAATATAAGATAATAAAACAGTCGGATAGATTATTGCCAGACATTGACACTTTGCTTGTTACTTGCAGTCATGGACAATCATAGACAATTATGATGTTAATTCCACATTTTCTTCCAGATTTAGGCTGAGTAAACAATTAACAGCTGCAATTTGTATTGCCATGTTGTTGCACCCCAACAATGCTGCCCAGCATTCAGTCTGAGATATATTTCCCATGTATTCACAATGTCTTGTGAAGGCAATTTCTCTTTTGGATCTTAACAATGAACACTCTGTAATCAGGTGGATAAGGGTCTCAGGAATAGTGTCATCTTTACAAAAATGACATACATTTTGATCTGTACTCACAAGCCGGCGCCTTGCCTTTATGTCAAGTGTGACCCACAAATTAAGGTGGAGTCGAAGTATGCCATTACGATATTTAGGTGAAGGACATCGTATCAAGTATGGTGGCAAAATGCCCACCCTTTTCGGTGGGAAACGCACAGTATCACCATCACGAAAGGTTAGACAGAGCTCACAGGTGTTGATCCAATCGGTCTGTTGTATTTTTAGTTATGCTTTGTCGGGATTGGACATCAGCTTTAACTAGAATACAATAGTTTTTGTCTAACCAGTTGTTTACGAACCCATGTTTAGCTGCAAACAAGTACTGTGAAAGGGTTTTTAGCAGTACGTTTTCTTTTGGAGACAACATACATTTCCTGAAAAGGGAACACAGGCGCCAGCTGTAATGTGCCTGGAGAGAGAGCAACCCCAGCTCATATCTCATCCATAGAATCGGTGTGCATTGGGGCAGATGAAGCAGTGAGCGCCAGAATTTAGCTTCCCACTGATTGAATTTGAAAGGGGACTCAGTAGGCATGGTTTCCAGGCCATATAGCAATATAGGAACAATTTTCTGGGTCCAAAAATGCCACGCAGGCAAGATCGCATATAGCAATATAGGAACAATTTTCTTGGTCCAGAAATGCCACGCAGGCAAGATCAAAATGTATGGTCTATTTATCGTATTTACCGTATTTATACATGATGATGCAGGCTTGAGATATGGCTGAGATTAACTTAGTCTCCACTCGCTCCAACTGGCCCTGTGCTCTCAACTTCCCTTCAAAAATCATTCCCAAATAGCAATAATTTGGTACGACCCCAATCGGTGTAAAGCCAGTGGTCCAGACAAATGACAGTGGCCCTGTACGTTTAGGTGAATATTGTACAATTTGAGTTTTGGTTGGGTTAACTGATAATTTATTAAGGTGTACATATTCTTGAAACACATCAAGTAAGCGCTGGAGCCCAACCTGGGTCCTAGAAATTAAGACCAAATCGTCGGCGTACATGAGCGACTGAATTTGCTGGTTGTTCAATTTAGGGGAGTCTGAAATGACCTTTGATAGAGGATCTTTGATACCGTGTATGCAGTAGTTGAAAACTGCCGAGGCTAGTGAGCATCCTTGCTTTAATCCCCGAAAATTGGGCATTTTTTCTGACAGAAGGCCATCCAAGGTAATTCGAATTCGGACAGATGTTGCATGATGTAAGGAGTGAATACTATCAAATAGAGCAGTTGGACAGTTATCTCTTTGTAACTTTTTCATCAGTAAGAGGCGACTGACTGAATCGAAGACTGCGTTTAGATCAATAAACGCGAAAAAGACCTGCTGCTTAATCTCCTGACATTGAGCTTTTATGGCATTAAGGGTCAATAGGTTGATGTTTGTACCCATTTCAGCCATAAACCCTGTCTGATTCGAATCGTGATGGTTGCGGGTCCCTCTCCAGATGTTAAATTCACGAAGTACCAGCCTGGTAAAGATCTTACCTGGAGCATCTAAGAGCGCTATCAGGCGATAATTCGCAGGGACAGTCTGATCCCCTTTTTTAAATATAGGAATAATTATGGAGGACTTCCATGACAGCGGTATGATGTGTGTGTGTGTGTAGTATGCCATTGAAGATTATAGAAAGTATATGAGCCCATATCTGTGGATATGTTTTGAACATCTGGTTAGATAGCCCGTCTGGATCTTCAGCTCTCGAGGAACTAATCTTCTGTATAATTGTATAGATGGTTTCATAGGAGGCTTCCAGCTGCCAGGTCGAAGTTGAGACCGGCTCATAGGAGCAAACAGCATAATGGGGGTCAGCATATAAAGTAGAGAATGGTTCACCCATGCTTGCTCCAGCACTCCATTTAGTTGTGCATCTGCTTGCTGATGGCAAGTATGATTGTTTAAGAGGAACCACATTCCAGAGGAATTTTTATTGCACATTGTGAGCCATGGCTTCGCTGTCTTGCTGATATAAGGTTGACTTACGACCATGCAGCCAATTCTTGTATTTGCATTTGACAGACTTTAATTCTTACCATTTGGTTGCTGACTTTGAGGTTAAAATTTGCCTTTTGGTCATCCTAAATTCAGCTCTTTTTTGTGAGATGTTAGAATCAAAAGCATGAGGGTGTCTAATGATGTTACACTGAGGTATTGTGACCGTCTGAGCAAAAGAGTGTAACAGATCTGTATACTGATTTCCATATGGTTCTTTCGACTTATCAACAATCAAGTGCTCAAACTGGTTCAATGTTCTCAGGTTCCATCTCAGTCATGAGCGTGAACTATTGACTCCTAAATTGCGGTGATAACAGTCCTCCCTTCGTTTTGGCAACAAGTTCAAATTAAGCTGGAGGATCAGCATACCATGGTCGCTTTTTGGGTGATCTTTAACGATTAATAATTCAATCTTTTGAAATAGTTTAAAGTTGAGGTAAATATAGTCAGTTATGCTAGCCAATTGACCGGGATGCCAGGTATAGTGTGCCGGGATGTCACCCTGAACTGAACCATTCGCCATATGGTAATTTCGCTCATGCATGAGTGACGACCACTTACACACCACTTGGCTTTGAAGCCTAGCCTTCCAACAATCTAGATTTAGATCTCCCAATAGGATGGTGTGTGTAATCATGTTGTCTGATGAGATAAAGTGAAACATATTGTGAAGACCAGCAAAAAAGATTTCATCAGACACACTAGCAACATTTCGATATATATTGATCACGGCAAACACCATCTCACCGTTGGTAATTCTAACAAGCTGTATATGTGCTCCCACGCAGGCCCATGGTATAATTGAAAAACCTGCTTTAATATTTACAGCAACAAGGAGGCCTGATGACGGTCTGCCCTTAGTGGGCACAGCTGGAATGAGTGTCAATTCTTAATTGTCCCACAATGGAGTTTTGGTTAGCCATGTCTCCTGTAGTGCTATGTTATGAAAGAGATCAAAAGGCAGTCTCAGAATCCTCTGCTAACAAGAATCCCATATCGAACAGGAGCATTTTGCTACGCCATATCGAGTACCACACCTGAAGGAATCCAAAGCCTGACTATGGAAAGCAGAGAATCAGTTAGGAATTCAATCTGATCTATATCAAGCGTAGAGATGTTAACCAAGTCATCAATTTCACCAAATATATTCAACACACTTTGCTGATTTAGGTCATACACAGGATGGTTGCCCTCTCTACATTTAAGAATCAATGTGTGAAAGTTTGCACGTTGTGGATGTAAATGGCAAGATGGCAACCGAGTTTCAGATTTACGGGGTGTCCATTTCGCAGTGGCAGGAGTACCAGTAAACTCAGATGACCATTCATTCCTATGCCTCTACGAGTCATTGCGTTCAGCTATGATAGTTGTTTGGTGAGAACCAGAGAAATGGCTTACACCTCTCGACACATCGGTCTGGCAAGATGTCTCACCAACCGCTTGAGAAAATACCTTTGCCAAATTAGTGGATAAATATTCCTCCACTCCTTTTTTAAGTTCATCAGTCATGATCTGAGGCACAGCAGTGTCCTTAAGTGAGGCTGTTGTGACAAAGGGGCAAAAGATACTGATTTGCGCTGTGTTGGAGGAACCATTGACAATTGTGGTTACACCAATGATTCCAGAGGCTCAGAACCTACAGAAATCTGACAATCAGTACTCAAAGTTGACTTGCCAGAAGCAGAAGGAATGGGGAATGAATTTGATTTGTAAGAGGGGATTTTCTGAACATCACGTAGGGAGTTAACCAATTGCGAGAGTGGCGGGAGAATCAGAGTTGACTTTGCTTGAGTACAAGTATTAGAAGTTGGTAGTCTATAGACTGATTGGATACTCCTGTTGTTTTGGGTTGCACAATATCAATTGTAGCAGAAGCAGTGAATTGCTGTGCTACAGGCAAAGTTGAGGTTTTGCCAAGTGCTTTAAAGAAAGTATTTAGAGTACTTTTGGGATTTTTGGTTCCACTCATGTTTTTAGTTTCTTTTATAGGAATCGCCGTTTTCTTTTTGTTGTTATTAAGTTTGGGATTCCTAGATTTCAATTGTTGTAAATGACTTTGCCCATCAGTCGATGCGGTTTGCATGCTTGGCGTCTCCACAAGTCAAGGAGGCACTTCATCGCTCGGGTTGTTCTTCGGTAAAAGGGAAGAAGTATTCTCCATATGAGATGCCCCAGGGTCGATTATGCCCGAAATTGGCGGAAGAAGGCAAGGGGCCAAGACAACAGGAGTCACCAATTTTGGTGTTTGTGGCAGCATTTGTGAAGGAGGATTTTCATTGCAAACAGCCGAGGGGCTAGAGATCATTACAACAGACTCATCAGGGCTTTGAGATGCTTTGGATAGCTGTTGCAAAGAGAGCCATTTAATCAAATCTTCGAATTGAAGGGCCTGTCGAGTAACTTTAGAGTCTAATGATTCAAAAAGTTTGCACAAACTATAGATGGCGGTGTTAATTGCTGTGAGAGCGGGTTGCACCATTAGTAAAGTTTGTGCAGAATTGTCAATGGGGTAGGGTTTATTGGGACGTGGAGTCAGCAATGCGAAAGACTTGAGCATTGGGAGTTCATTTACAGAGGAAGGGTCACTGGGAACGCAAGACACAGATGAGGCACTAGTTTTGTATTCGGCCCCCCTTATGGAGTGAACAGACTCACATAGGCTTGCGTGGATTGAAAGGGCGACGGAATCTGATAGTAATTGGTGAGATAGACATGTTCGAATTGCGCACAGCTTGACAATTTTTAGTCGATTCCATCATGGTCATGTCAGAAATCGGATGGGGATTAATACGCCTCCATGGCGTGCAATGAGATGCATTGACTTTGCCAATGGTCAAGGGGGAAGGCGTATGTGCCTCATATGATGAAATAGTGACTGGGGACAGAGATGGGGACATACCTAATCTTCTACTTTGGATTTTAAAAGGGAATCTTGTTTGCTTATTAGCAGACCGAGGAGTAACAGACGTGGCAGAGAAAAAGGTTTGGGGTAACAGGGCATAGTCTAAATGGCCCTGTGACAATGGGTTAGACTGGATGACAAGCGACAACGGTACAATGGGCGGCATGCTAGTTGTTAACTTGTCGGAAGTGTAAGTGGTCATCAAGAAAGTCAAAACAAGGCACAATATGATGCACAAAAAATGTATTCTATGAAAGATCAAAAAATGACACAGTCTTACCCACAAAACAGAATCAAGTAAATATTATGCAATCCGTCACATCTGACTCAGTGAGTGCAATTAGATGAGTCTTCCAAGTGACTTTTTAGATCGTTATAAAATAAAGAAAAGACGGGCCAAATAATGAGTGAATCAAAATCACCCATGGCACTGTGGCTGCGCAGCTAAGCGGCCAAGCAGTACTTAACTCGGTACTTGCCCGAGATGCGCACGCACAATGTGCGTGCGTTGGTTTCAAATGCAAAAGTCCAATGAGGAAGCGAGAAAAGCGGGCCAATCCCAATGCAGCAGAGGTGGGCCAATTGCCTCTGTCAATCAGCCTATGGGTAGAGATAGAATTGTGTCAGCACATGTTCAAGCATATGTTCAGGCAAGTGTTCAGGCAAATGTTTGAGACTTAGCTTGTGCACAGTGTTCACAATCTGCTCACCTGGGGAAGTTGCTTTCAGTTCTCAGCCAGCATGAAAGGCAATAGCAGGCAGCAATTCGCAGTTTGGGCAGATTCGAGCAGCAACAAACACTGCGGCCAAGCGGTACTTAACTCGGTACTTGCCCGAGATGCGAGATGGCATATTGTGTCCCTGCTCGGGGTGACTAGACAAGCGTCTGTGGAGGGATTGAAATCCAAAACTTGGAGTAAAACCAGAGTATCTCGTATGGTATGCAGTGATTATATCGAATACAAAACAACAAATTAAGTTTCAGCTCATAAAAAAAACAACGAAAACGAGAATAACGAATTTGGGAAAGAAAAAATGGGGTTGGGAGTGGGAATAGTGCTTTGGAGGGGTGGGAGAAAAGTATTAGCAAAAAAAAGCAGACGGGGGCTTCGTAGGGGGACCCCCAAAAATAACGAAAAGGACATTTGTCATTTTGTTATTAGTTGTTTTTCATTCGTTGAAATTTAATTATTTATTTTTTTATTCGATGAAATCACATGTCGCCATCTCGTATTACTCATGAATTAGCGCTAAACCACATTTAATGGAGTGTGGTAGGTTCATCTGCACTCACCACTAGACATTGGTGATTGTGAATTCACTTTTGGGCAGTAAGAAATGGTGTTCTGTGCGCACGTGGAGAACTGAGGAGGCAACTGAGTTTTTGAAACGGGCTAGTAGCTTGCAACCTGAAATTATTACCCCTAATGTAATGTATCCATAAGGAAAGAGAACAACCATGACATATTAATTGGCTTCTGAACTTCCTTACACACAGCAGGGTGCATTTGTTGAGGCCACTAACTTCCCGCTCATGATGCTAAGAAGGGTCCTGACTAATTCTGTAAAATAACTGGGCCATGCTCACCAGAGCTCTGGTACTAGCCAAAGTAGACTATTCTAAAATGGTCTCTGCGGGTGTACATAAAATGGTGACCCAGAAGCAACAAGAGTCATGATGAGGCAGACTGGCGCTGCCTGACCCTGCAGTAAATTCGATCTAATTGCTCTGTCTCTGGAATGCTTCCATTGGCTCCCAGGAAGGCGAAGGATCATATTTAAAACCCTTTGTACGGTCCTTCAAGACTCTAGGGGCCTTCATAAACTGTCCCCCTCACTACAGCATAATAAGGGATCAGGCACTCAAGAAAGAGAAGGCGCGCTCCATTCAGGAGTAAGCAGCAGTGAGGCACACTCATGCGTGCATTGTGTAAATCCCCTGAAACACCTCAGCTCCCCACATCTTAAGGCCAGGCCCAGACTCACACTGAAAAAGGTCCTCATTCACGGAGGCCTCCAACATCCAAGCAGGCTCTTGCAGGGCCACCTTCCGCAGTAAGGCGAGACTGGGTCCCTCACACGCACTCAGAGTGGTGCAAAGCTCGTACCAGGCATGGAAGAAGGGCACAAAAGAGCCAGGTCTGTGTCACATGCTCTACTCAGACTCATAGTGGGATCAGTGCTGGAAATGGAAAACATGTATTGGGGGAACCCCCACATCCTTGAGGGGGTGTGGCCGTGGGGATGAGGGGGGCCGAGGGGTGTTGCCCCAGGCCAGTTTTCAGAATACAGTATCTCTTCTTAGAACCCAATCCTGGGGATTTGCATAAAAGCAAAGAGCATTATGGGATCATTAGAATGTCCACAATTTTAAACATGTCATAGTGATTCAGTAAGAACCCCTTTTGTGCAAATAAAGGAAGTTGTGCTCTGCAGTTTTGATTGGTCACAGTACTTGCTCTAAGAAAAAAAATCCAGAACACAGAATAACGCCACTTGACAGCTTTGACTGCAGGGTTTAGAGATTCAAAGCTGTTGTAAAAAAGGTGCGAGTCCTGGGTTCGTCTTGTGTTGCTTTTCCCTCTGTAAATGCAGGACTGTGCACACTCACTGGAACTGAAAAACCAGGAGTAGACTACTTACTTGCACCTGACATCCGTAGCAGAGGTCTGTAGAAAGATGTAGCACGACATGGTGCCATTTTGATAGCGTGACTACAAGTACCAGAATGCCAGAGGATGCAGTGAGTAGGCCAAGAGAGATGGAGTTATCTCTCTCCTCACCACACTTCCTGAGTTTCAGAAAGCTGCAGATGCTTCCTTCGCCGTCTTTCGCTACCTTGAAACACTTGTGTATAGGCGCGCTATAAATAAAATATATCATATCATACCTGCCAGTGACACCAGGGTGACAGGGCAGTACTGCACGCATCGGGATCCAGTCCGAGAGAACGAAGCTACAAAAGATCAAGGCGCTTGCCATGCCAAACCCACACAATTATATTGTTGTGCATTTTGAACGACCCTTCTTGCCAGCTGCACCCACAGCCTCCTTGCCAGAGGCATTACAAAAAGCCAACAGGTGCTTCGAGCAGGTTACATGGGCTGTGGGGTCTTGTGAGGTGATTAAGAGCTGAAAAGTGGCATAAACAGAAGTACAAAAATATTATTTGTTCACTAAAGTAGCAGAATCTCGACGGAAGACGAAGCATGCAGGGCTCAGCACTCAAAGATGGCGACAGAGCAGAAGAGGATCGTCTGAAGGAAGGTAAGTATGATGCACTGCACTTTCGCACACACAATGATTGGCTGCTTGCCCCTCCTTATGATTGGAAACCAAAGCTGCTATTCAGCTTCTGGCCAATCATGAGGATTAGTAGAAAACGGCCAATTATTGTTTGCAATTGGACCAGCAAGGCGGTGCTTAGTCCCAACACAGTGGGCCTCATTCAGAGTTTTCCGGTCTGGAAACAACAGTGGTGGTAAACCCACCGCCACTGTTGTTTCCGGACTGGCAAACTACGAGTTCTGCAGGCGGGTGGCGTTACGCCCCGCCAGGTCTGACCGGATCACCAGGGCTGTAATGCGCCGGTGATTCCGGCAAGTCCGGAGCCGGTAATTAATTCCAGGTCCGGCGGCAACCTGCTGGTTTTTCCGGCATGGTTACCGCAGTACTTGGAATGAGGCCCAGTGTCTCCCCGCGCTCTGAGGTTTCCCTCTGGCATCGGGCTCCTTGGCGGGGACTCCAGAGCATTTTTTTTGCACAAAGCAAACAGCTCAGTGGCACAGGGGCAGTTTGGGCCACGGGCCTACATGGAACACTGCTCCGGCAAGACATTTTTTTGCCGGTACAGATATACATTTTGTTCTGGCACAAATCCTCCCCTGAGTGGGATAACAGCCACCCGACCCCACACTCAACCGACAATGAAATTGACGTGGGTTGACAGGTGAGCACTTTACAAAACAAGTAAATAAGGCAGAGTTACTTGATGCTGTTACCATTACTTCCTCCTGTTTTTATTCCAGGGCTGTGATACGCAGTATTTGGTTGGCCAAAACTGGAACACAGGGGGGCCACCGCACACAAAGGTGCACACTCTATCAGAAGTGAACACTGCACTTGTGGATGCACCACAGTCATATATGAAGGTCAGATCACAGTTTACGCTACTCCTGTGTGTATTTCACTGCATGTGTTTAACTTGTTTACCTAAATTCTGAAATGAGTCATTCCATTCCAGCTCTGTTTTTCACATCACCGCACATGATACATTGTAAACAAAGATGTCATTATGGAAGGGATAAAATGGTTCATGCCCAGGCCTCTACCTTGGGCCGGGGCCCCACATGGTTGCCTGATACAAAGAAGCCAGTGCCCATTTTTTTTTTTTTTTTTTTACAAATCATAACAAATATCGTGCTAATGTATAGTGCTTTGCTGATTCCATGTCTGCTGCCCGGCTGTTGTTCCTGTAAACTTAGGACAGACCTCAATAAGAGGACATTCTTAAGATGTAGCCATACAGTTTGAACAACATTGAATTTCCACAATATATTAGCCAAGCACATAAATATATTTACGACCTAATCAATAAATAATTACTTGTATTCCAGATTATACGCAAATTCACATGACATTAATCCAAATTGTATGTGTGGATGCCCCTTCCAACCTAACCAATCAACTGATCTGTGATTTTGAAAAAACAATGTGTAATTGCTTAAAAGCATGTACGGTAAACAACAGCATAAAACTTCCAAAGATGCAAAACAATATGTGTTAGGTCCTCCAAATCATAACACCACGACCTTGAAATTGATCAATTTAACAGAACACATTTCTTTCCAATGATAAATTGGGGCATTCGTTCACAACACATATTTCTTAGCATTTCACAAAGTTTGGATCTTTACCAGTATCCATTTACTGATGGTGTTTTTCTTGATTTCAATTCTGTAAATTCCCCGCAACATATCTATTTTTTGTCCTATGTTTCTCCCTGGCGAAGACTCCATGAAATAATAAGAGGAAGGCGAAACAAGCTTGTAGGAGGACCTGCATGAGGATGTGAACAATATCGTGTTTGGAACTGTGTTTTGCATACCTATGGATACCTTTATAGATACAAACCATGTGAAATTATGTTGTGTACCACAAATGCTTTTATGCAATGATACAGTGGGTCTCATTATCACAGGTAAAACCGGCACGGCTGCTGCCAGAGTCATTTTTTCCCGGCATCCGGGAATGGGCAATTACCAGGGCATTACAGCCCTGGTGGACCTGGTAGTTGCCCATTCCCGGGCGCCGGAAAATATTATTCCCCATTCCCGTTTGAGTCCCATTGGAGGTCAGACCTGGCGGGTGGAAAGGCACCCGCGAGCAGGACTCGTAGTTTGCCAGTCCGGTAACAACAGTACCGGCAAGCTTACCGGCACCATTGTTACCAGACCGGCAACCTTGTAATGAGGCCAATTGTTATTTCAATGTGACAAGTTCGTTAGGTAGGACGGGGGTCAACAGATGCAATTATTATTAATGTTCTTTGAATTTGTGTATATTCTGGAATAAAGTTCATTCTATGTTGATGAGGTTCTAAATATGTTTACGGCCAGCTGTTGTTGAAAAGTACACTGTGATCTGATCAATGAATCATGTAGTGCATTCTGTGGTCACTGAAGTACACACGGTCTTTGTGTTCACCATAGCAGAACTCCGTGCAGCAGTTACTGATCATGTGCAATGATCGAAGTTGGAATGCATATGATAAAAGCGAGTGTCACACTAGTGTCACACTAGTTCAGAAGATAGCTCATTATGTGACTCACTTGTTGCAAAGATCTATGTTCATATGCCATAACGCAGTGCCAAATTCCGGCAAGGATCTACTTAGACCTTCAGCTCTCTGAGGTCGATAAACGTGAGTGTACATATGCTTTGATGATAGTAACGTCTACCACCGTATTACAAAAACACATCCCTGCAGCAAAAAGCACTTGAAACTAAATTAGGATCAGGTCCTTCACACAAGGGCTGTAAAAACTGGGCAACCACTCCCAATGACGAGCCTGAAGTGTTAGTCGGGAGAGGCGAGTACGTAGCCAAGTTCGAGATTGTGGAACCAAAGTGTTAAAGCTATTTATCTATCTCTGCTTTTTCATATGACCATAAAGTGATCCTGGAGAAGCCTTCTTATGCCACTATCTAATGCTGGGCTGCCTTCTGTGAATATGTTTGGCTTCTCACATGCCGGTAGCACCGATGGACAACTGCCTGCTATTTCTTTTCATGTCGGCCATTTAATCGCAAGGCGTCCTGGATGGAAGAGAGGCGTCACAATGTTATAGGCCTCTTGAACGTTTATTTTCAGCTATGCTTGATACAAAACCAGTTTGCTTTTTTGTACAATGTCAAATATTATTTAGCACATCACGACCAACAATGGGGTGTACTTAAAACCTTTAAAATAGAAGAGTAAAACACAGATGAGATTGTTTGAGTGCTGTATCAATTAACAGTAGGGCACTTGTATATTTCCCTTGATGATGGAGAAAAAGAAGTTAGAATTATTGTCTTTTTTCATAACATGTTTCTGTAAAGTTTTAAAAATATATTGTAATAGTGGGTTATTATGTGATTTCTTCCCAACACGGTTCTACAAGATGATGTATTAGTTAAGTTTATGAAAGTCAAGCAGTCGCAGGCGTTTGCACTTAACTGTAGGACAAGAACTGGAAAGCAACTTGGTCAAGTGGAGAAATGACAGACTGGGCTCATCCCCAGCTTCACCTCTTAATCAACATGTGCGAGCCTCTGAGGCTCAATTCATCTAATAGTTCCCAAGCTGTCAAAAAAGCAGTCTCTAAATATTACATGACTGGCAGTTTCTAAGAGTGATTTATTTCTCAGGGCACACGCTGGGCATCAATCCTGACTAATGGTTTCACTGCCTATGGTATTGCTCCATATATAATAATAGTGTGCTTTGATATATTCCACACCAACATGTCATTAGTTTCTTTGCTGTGTCATGGCACCGCCAGTTGAAAAGCATTGCCCTCTTCTTAACCCAGCCTGTGTTTGGTTATGCATCCCTTCCTGGTAGCTTCATCTCTACTACCGATGCCATGTGTACCTTTCTTGTGGCTGCCAAACTGCCCACTGCATCCATGCTTGAGCACTTGTACAATCTGTGTGGCTACTAACCTAACCTCTGACATGTGTCCTGCATCTAGACTGTAACCTGCATACTTCCTCATGGCTGCTATTAAACAGTGTCCTCTACCTACGCTAGGACCCAAGTACCTCGGTCGTGGACTGCTAATGTTGTCTTGAAATGACATCTTATTTATTCTGTTACCAGCGTGGAAAAGTGGGTTAGGGAACTTGAAGGTAGTGCCCGTGACGGGGCATTAGATCAAGGTTTGGCTTGTGATGGCAGTGGTGGGGGTTGCAGGGCGAAGGGTTTAACCAAAGATTCTGGTTTTCTTAATTTATTTGGTTCAGGGTTGGGGGGGTGTTGGATGGCGAAAGGCTTCTAGGCCCTGGGCCCCAATGGTTTTAGTAATGTCTCCCACTTAATAAGGGCTGTCTAATTTATCATACTAGTTTGCAAGTCAAAGCTCGAAGTCTTGAAAAAAGGCGGCGGGCGATCAAACTGGTCTGTGTAGGAAGAGGTATAACATATAGGTAAGATTGCCATTCTACTTATGGAACTGCTACCCAACATGGAGATGGGTAGGCAAGCCCACCATCAGGCTAGGTCCTGAATACACCCCAGCAGTGTCACCCCCCCAAGATGCCTGACAGAATGGGGGCTCAACATAAGGCTGCACATACCACAGAGTCCCCTTTTGTGCTGATACATAATCAGGAGAATCGTCCGAATGCAAAGACTTCCTCCATCAGAGTCCACTAGGATGCGCAAGTCGCTTTGCGCTTACCCGGGTGAAACATGGCAATATTAGGGCCTCCAAAGGGCTCTGCGCGACCAACTTGCTCTGCAAAAACTACGTGCCTGTTCAATTCTTCTATATTTCTATATGGAACTATGTCAGCTTGGCGCTGTCGCCCAACCTGTAACCTCCGGCGACCCGCCTACTGGCTTACTTTTACTTGTATTTTTCCGTACTGTATCAATGTCGACCTTCCTGTAACCACTGGTCGACAAGCACATTTTTGTCTGTTGTAATCCTTTGTATGCCTGTAACACTCTGTCAAGTTCTGGGGCCCAGTTACCCCAGGGTTTGGTGCACGGTACAAATAAATGAACTAAACTAAAGTAGTCTGATATACCAACAGTACCCTAGGGGCGGGCAGATATCTATATTGTTTGTAAATTGCAGATATAAGGCTATCAGGCCTGGGGCTCTTCCGATGGCAAGATCGCTGATTGACTCCTTAATTTCCTCCACCTCTAGATCTGCCAAGGCAGTCTCTATGCTGATCCTCCACCTACGCTAGCGTTATATCATCCAGGTACCTCTGGTTGAGTTTCGGAGGCGTATCCAAGTGGGACGTATGTATCTGTGTGTAGTACAGAGCAAACCCTTGGATATGGTCTGCATTGTCTCCCTAATTCATCCCTAATGAGGTCTATTGGGGCTTTGCTAGTCTAATATCTTATCACCCTGGGGAGACACGTCCTGGTCTTTCCTCTACCTATGCTAGGACCCAATGCCAGATTAATGCCAGGTTAAGAATTCTCTTCAGAATTGCATTTCACTGCAACACTATAAGTTACGATTCTGAGGCGAAGGCTTTCTGCCTCTCAGACCATTGTGCGGTAGGCGGTATTCTGACAGGGCTTTCCGCAGTCAGTAATACTATTGCGACATGCCGAAATAAGAGGGTTTTCTTGAGGTAATGGGTTTACGGCTGGTATAGCAGTTAACTCATAGCAAACATGTAGTATTTTTGAAATCCTACAATGTGAAATATGGTAAAAATGCATTCCCGCCACTCACGGAATCACAGGCCTTTGAGGAAGCGTCTAGAACGCCAAGGCCACTGCACTAAAAGGAGCCACAGGTTCAAAAGCCCACCCTCATTTCAAATTGTCCTTCGTCCATCCACTTTACCTGCCTAATAATAATAATAATAATAATAATAATAGTCGGAACAAAGGTTTTATGTAGGTCGCCAGAATAGATTCTTTCTAATTCTAAGTGCTGTAATAATAGTCGTCAATGCAGGGCTGGGAATTGCTGGGAGCTATTTGGCTCCTTCTTACGGCCTAGAGGAGCCTTGTTAGCTTGACACCAACATGCAAACATACCTATGTGACCTAAACTACGGGTGTTTGGGAATGTGCATAAAGGAGCATAAGAATGCATCTAGAAGCCTTCGAGGGCATAGGTGCTCATGCATGGTGATTGCTCGCGTCTCATGATGAAACACGATGCATGACTAGGGCATAGGTGCTCATGCATGGCGATTGCTCGCGTCTCATGATGAAACACGATGCATGACTAGGGCATAGGTGCTCATGCATGGCGATTGCTCGCGTCTCATGATGAAACACGATGCATGACTAGGGCATAGGTGCTCATGCATGGCGATTGCTCGCGTCTCATGATGAAACACGATGCATGACTAGGGCATAGGTGCTCATGCATGGCGATTGCTCGCGTCTCATGATGAAACACGATGCATGACTAGGGCATAGGTGCTCATGCATGGCGATTGCTCGCGTCTCATGATGAAACACGATGCATGACTAGAGCATAGGTGGTCATGCATGGCGATTGCTCGCGTCTCATGATGAAACACGATGTATGACGAGCTTTGCATTAGCTCCTTCTTTACTGGGCAATTGATGCCTGATTCTCTGGCTCATCAAATCCATATTTCCATCCCTATAATGTCATCCAATGGAGGGATGCTTAATGGATCCACCTCAGAAGGATGAGAAGCAGAGTCAGCCCATCAAATTCAAACTGGCAAAGTGCAGGCCGGCCCATGCCCGAAGTGATTACTGACCTCATCGAGCTGGCCACCCAGCCCAAGGAGCTTGAGCACTTACCTCAACGAGCTGGCCACCCAGTCCAAGGAGCTTGAGCACTTACCTCATCGAGCTGGCCACCCAGCCCTAGGAGCTTGAGCACCTACCTCATCGAGCTGGCCACCCAGCCCAAGGAGCTTGAGCACTTACCTCAAAGAGCTGGCCACCCAGACCAAAGAGCTTGATCACTTACCTCATCGAGCTGTCCACCCAGCCCAAAGAGCTTGAGCACTTATCAAGCTGGCCACCCAGCCCAAAAAGCTTGAGCACTTACCTTATCAAGGACTTACCTCATTGAGCTGGCCACCCAGCCCAAGGAGCTTGAGCACTTACCTCATCGAGCTGGCCACCCAGCCCAAAGAGCTTGAGCACTTACCTTATCAAACACTTACCTCATTGAGCTGGCCATCCAGCCCAAGGAGCTTGAGCACTTACCTCATCGAGCTGGCCACCCAGACCAAAGAGCGTGAGCACTTACCTCAGCAAGCTGGCCACCCAGCCCTTGGAGCTTGAGCACTTACCTCATCGAGATGGCCACCCAGACCAAGGAGCTCGAGCACTTACCTCATGGAGCTGACCACCCAGACCAAAGAGCTTGAGCACTTACCTCATTGAGCTGGCCACCCAGCCTTAGAAGCTTGAGCACCTACCTCATCGAGCTGGCCACCCAGACCAAAGAGCTTGAGCACTTATCTCATCGAGCGGGCCACCCAGACCAAAGAGCTTGAGCACTTACCTCATCGAGCTGGCCACCCATATCAACGAGCTTGAGCACTTACCTCATGGAGTTGGCCACCCAGACCAAAGAGCTTGAGCACTTACCTCATTGAGCTGGCCACGCAGACCAAAGAGCTTGAGCACTTACCTCATCGAGCTGGCCACCCAGACCAAAGAGCTTGAGCACTTACCCCATTGAGCTGGCCACCCAGCCCAAGGAGCTTGACCTTTTGCGGTCGAGTGAGTAGTGAGTGGTTATTTGCCCCCTCTAGCGTATTGCCAAAGTGTTGCACAGCCCTTTATCACGACAGAGCCGGTGAGAGGGTTACCATGGGGTTAACACAAGGCCTGACTAAACCGTGATTTCTCCTCCAACCTCAACCTATTGGTCTTCCACTCTCCCTCTTCCCATATGGCTAATAGTTCTAGAGGAGTAGTAAGCACTCTACAAGGAAACTGGCAATGTATTAAGGATGATACTGTTAACTTTTCCTCTCTGAGTAACGTGTGCCACTCTCTCATGCCGCAATTTCCTCTGTCCTCTTTCTATATAGCGCATTGAATCGGCCTCTGGGTAATGTTTGGTGCTGTACAAGCAATCTTACATAAAACCTGCTCTTAACCCTGGAGCTACACAGGTGGCCTATAATTCCTCCAGCCACGGCGCAGCACACTCCACTTGCACAAAAAGTGCTTGTTAGTTTTTTCCTACAGTGTTTTTCTGTATAATGGAGCTCAGGTTCTCCTCTTTGCGCTGAGGGGTCCAATTGTACGCCAGTCGTGGATTATCTACTGTGCACCTAAAAATGGTGGCTTCATTTTTACCAAGGATTGAAAAATCACCTTTGCACAAAATGTAACCAAAAGTTCAGCTTGTCAGGATGCGCCCATCATTAACCACAGTTTTTTCAGGGTCAGTATTAAAGACTTTCGAGAATGCCAGGCTCTTTGCTCCTCCTTAGCTCGACCACTCTGATGAATAAACCCTCTCCTTTTCTTCTACTTTCATAAGTCTCTTAACTTTCCTTTGTTGGGGTTTCCTGCACACCTTTTCACACTTTTCATGCAATTCATGCTTTCTTCCAACTACACTGGTAACTGTGCATACTTGTACCTGTTTCTTGATTCTTTCCACTTTACTATGCCTCTTGCACACTCTTTCCTTTTATCATGCTCACTCACACCCTTTTCTTGCTTTCGGGTCACTCGCACCCTTTCCTTGCTTTCGGATCATTCGCCCTCTCTTTGTTTCTTTCACTTTTCGTGTCTTCGTCCTCTAACACCTTTCACATTTAAAGTTAATTACTCCTTTTAACTCCATGCATCTAGTGTACTAAACCTGGCTTCCTTTCTGTCTTCTTTCCTTTTGCAATACTTGCAATACGCTTTCCTTTAAAATTTCTTTACTTTCATGCCGCTTGCAACAACGTTCCAATCCCACTCCAGCCAACCGCACGCTACCGAGTTTCTCTCCTTCTTTCTTGTGAACTCACCGGTAAGTGCAGCGCTGGGAAGCGGTCATCCTCCTGTTGCTTGTGTCGGGGTCAGGGTCTCGCCACTTTCTCCTCTGAAACCCTTGGGACCGGCACACGTCCCAAGGGAATGAGCAGTTCTTTGAACACAGCCAGCAGCTTGCAGTTGAGTACCTCCCTCCGGCTCCTTGGAGACACGGCTCCCTAATCACGCTGCACCCCCTCTGGCTTTTAGATGTCTGAATGTAAGCAGTTAGCCCTTCTTACTCACCCGTCAGCCCTTGGTTGGTCTTCTCTCGTGGTGTCTTAGAGGTCTTTTTCTTTTTCTTTATGCGCTCACGTAACTTTTCTTGGAAAAGTTAAGGACGTTCCTCTCCAACTGCCAGAGTGATTTCTGGTAAGCCTCAGAAACGACACCCTTGCAGACTGCAGGAGCGCCCTCAAGCACGGGGAAAAAGCCCCGAGGCTAAAAAAAACTGTTGGAGCCGCAGGGAGGTGGCTGTTAAGCGGAACCTCAAGAGTACCACGCTGAAGAACAGTGTGTAGCAGGCGAATCACCGGTATAATATCCAACAGGAAAGGAGCGGTGGAAAGCAGGTAAATGAAGGGGGCAAGGAATGCAAGAAGGAGCAGTGAGAGCATCGTAGAAGAAAACAGCATCTTCCCCAAACAGAGAGAGGTTCCTAGACGGTGGCAACGCAGTGAGCCAGTGGGGAATGCCATCTTGGAAGCAGCAACTAAACCGGCACTCGGAATAACGTGAGAAAACGTGACGGCTAGCGCGGCATCCTCCATCTATGTCATAATGACCAAAAATGTGGTTGTGACACTGGCATACCAGATCAGTGTCTCGGCACTCTGTTCTTTTCCAGGTTCTCCCATTCTTCCGCACTGATTTCTTCAGCTGCTTGGCTCCCATGCTCCATGTTGCATCTCCAGCTTGTCTCCTTTGTCCTGGCAAAAATTGGTCTGGGACTGAGAAGGGATCCCCTGCTGGACTCCGCCAAACAACATCCCTTCTGCTCTCCCAACTGTCCTCTGTTGAATGCTCCACCTTTTATACACCTGAGGCGTAGTAAGATGTTTCAGGTGTGAGCCCTTGGCCTTCCTTGCCTGACTCTCAATGGGCTAATTAATTGGACATGCCTGACCGTTAGGACCCCTTTTTCCCTGATCAGGGCTGAAGTGTGCTTTAATAAAGTTCATGTGCATAGAATAGCTGTCAAGTGCCTGACGTTGCCTGACTCTATTAACAGGACAGCTTAATGATGGAATATAGCGGGCCTCTTTCTGCCTATGAATGTTATTTCTATAGGTAATCCTCATTACTCTTGATTGCCTCTTCTATACCTGGTACTGGAAATGGGGGTGGGAGGGATGGGGTGAGATTGGAAAAACCCCATAAAGGCTGAGGGAGAGTGGGTTGGTGGACAATTGGGCAGGGGGGAATACCATGTCTCACCCGTGGGCATTGTCCTCCCAATTCCCCGCGACCCTCCACTCAGGTGATCACCCTTCTCTTGTCTGCCCCAAGGGTTGGGATCCAAAAGCGATGGCCCTTCCCTGGCCACCTCACTGGAAGATCCCAGGAGAGTAGGTGGGAGAATACCATCAGGTTTATTTCACAATATCCTTAAAACCCGACATGGATCTGGCTCTCGAGGTCCGGAGTTGGAAAACCTTATACCAAGCTCCCACCACCAAAAAAAAGGTAACATAAAATTATCTGCACGTATCATTAATTACAGTAATACTAATAATGATGATATTGATGGCAGCAAAGGTTTTATTATTTAGTTATGACGATGTTAAACAATAACAATCCAGTACCCCCACTATAAAGATATTACGAGCTACTGAGGAGTTCTGGAACAAGACTGAAGAGCGGTTCCCCAATAACGTCACTGAGCTCCGAGGTCACGTGCAATGTCCTGTCTATATACGGAAAAGTAGGGAGCATTGTATTCATTGAGAGAGAGAGAAAGAAAGAGAAAGCGATGGATACTATCCTGTGATTGCATGCGACGGGTGCAACTCTATATGCCCACTGCAAACCCCTCTTAACACAAGTGTTCACACAGGCATAGCCAGCAGAATCTGAAACAGCTTCTCATTTGTGTGAAACAGTACTGCACAACTAATATCTCTCATGAATCTCAATGAAAAGCAAAACATTTTATGAAAAGATGTTGCATAGCTCATGCAAGTTATCAGAAGTGAGAATAAGTTAACACTTTTATTTCGGTTTTCACCATTAACAATAGACACAAAATACAAGCTACAGCACAAAATAAAAGTTAAAATGTCCCCGCCCAACATTTGAAATCTTCAACACTATAATTACATAAATCATTAATAACATGCACATCTACACATGACAAAGCAACATTCATCACATCTGATACCTGCCTGATGTTATTAGCAATCAAATGCTTTTTTAACCGGGAGCGTCTCGGATCGAAAAAGATTGGGACAGATAAATGAGAAGTGAGTTCGATGTACCTCGGACCCGCAACCCTGTGCGCACAGGTTGGAGTTAAACAACCATTTCATCCGGGCCCTCAGAGAAGAACATTCAGGTCGGATCATTGCAATGATTTGTCTCTGAGTCGGTGAACGACTAACACTCAAAGAAACATGGTCATTCCAATTCTGGCCGCCCCTGCTTAGATGTACCAGCGAAATTAACTTATCCATGCTTGTTATTGCAACACCAGAATTTCTCCTTCTGGCTTCCATGGATAATTGATGTTTAGTAATTGTCCCACTTCCCAATTCCTCAAAGCCGATTCCGAAAGTTATCAGCGACTTGCAGCGCTAGGAAACGATTTAGAAACTACCCCACCTTATCCCGCCCACATCTCCTCCCATTCTGCAGGATTCTACTGTTAATAGCCAATACATATCTCGTTTAGGCATAATTACCCATTTGTTTGTGAGCTAAATGTTTGTGAGCAGATTTCTTGCTCATAAAGTCCGATGTGGTATTTGCGGCTACGAATGTGGTTGAATGTGGTTGACTACTCGGCATGTGCAAGGACTAGCCAATTACCTAGACACGTGTGCCCAACTCCCGCCCCATTTCACAACTCCCTCTTTGCCAGAACGATGGTAAGATACAGAGGCTACCAGCAACACAACATAGCGAATTTATCAGACTGCGCCCTTTCTTATTGCTCATAACATATCACACACATTCCATGGGTGGAAGCTTTTAAACATGGATTCTACCTGATTAACTGGAACACAATTCACTGGAAATATAGAAAAAGTTGGCTGCCAAGCAAACTTGACCAGTCCTCATATGCCCATGTATTTTACAACCTGAATGAATGTACAGAGTTTGGCCACTAGCTCAAAGAGTCAAGGTGGCAGGTGCAACGCAGTACACTCGAGGGATTTCTGTTTTTGTTGTCTTTCGCTCTTGCGTGCATAGAAATGGACAACCTTCTGTAAGAGTTTTATTCTCTGCAAACTTCTGGGGACATACAGATCTTTCCAAGGGATATGTAAAAGAGTCAGAACTGTGAACATTCTAGGGACTGCCACATTAAAAAAAACAATCTTGTTGTAGAATGTGTTACTTTTTTCTACTCCCTCCCATTTCACTTAGTTTCTCAGTCCTTCTTTTGGGTCCCTTATAATCTTTACCTGTTCTTGAATTGTCGTTAATGCCTAAAGCTCTAAATCACTGTCTTCATCTGTTATTATCTTTCCTTTTGGTTGTCTTCTTTTGTTTCATGCTTTACCTGTATTTTAACATTACAAATATTTCTGAAAATCCCCCAAAAATCTAAAATGGTAGCAAGGTAATCACACCCATTTTGTTTCCAATTCTTCAATGCCAACAAAATAGTTTAGAAGCAGTGGGCCTCATTACGAGTTTGCCAGTATCCTGGGGGTATTACCGCCAGGATACCGGCAAACAGAATTGCTGTTACCGGCATTTGGTCTGCCAGAATGTCTGGCAGATTACAAGTGCCGGTACGGGTGGTAAATCCCCATTTTATGGAGTCCCGTAGAACTCCATGGGGGAATTTCGCAGCTATTACCAGCAGCGGTATTACTGTGCCGATAATACAGGCAGTTTGTTGTTGCTAGGGTCAGATTTACCTCCAGCTCTTTGCTGGAGGTAAATCCTTCACCCCTACCGGCGAAGTTGTAGTTGGCCGGTCTGGTACAAGTGTCGGTAAACGTTATTACCAGCACTTTTACAGTGTACTGGCCAACTTGTAATGAGGCCCAGTGTACTCGATCCCAGGCACCTAATATGTTTCTCATGCTGACACACTACCCTAGGAGATCTGAGCTGGAGAGTGCCGGTGAAGGTAACTTTGAAGGGTTAACACTGCAGCCACCAAACACATCATTTAGAGAGTAACCTTTAGGCTGAGGGCCGCCATGAAAAAGCATCTCGATTCGATAAGGCAGACTTCTCCCCCTTCATGCACCTCTTACAAGGTTACATTTTTGCCTACTTTAATGAATTATAGTTAGGGAACACCGACCTTCAAGCTCATTATTATTATTATAATTTTTTCCTTTATTGTGTTTTGAGTCCCAACTGTAAACCGAAAGGAATCTTTCACAAATAACATTAAAAAACATTTTTAAAAAAGCAAAATGACACCTTTATCCCATCACTTGTACACAATTAGATCGAAAATATCAAGAAGTAGAAAGAATATAACTTTTCAAGAAGGAAAAGAAAAAACCTCCAATTACCTTAAAGTCGATCTTTCTATTTCCTAGTTTCCTCCCCCGCTCTACCTAGCTTCTCCAGGATTTTATAGAGCAGGTCACATAGAGCCAGAATATGGCTCTGCGCTTATCCACCCATCAGACTGACCGAGCACGCTTTATTACCGTATGTCATATCTAGATGTCTCTTCCGGTCGTCCCATAACGCTGTACAGCCCATGACCAGATGTTTTGTTGTTTCTCTTATTTCCACCATACTACATAGCCTACAGCTTGTTTTCTATCCCACCGTTCCAACTCCCCACTCTCTCGAGTGTAGGCAGTTGGTTAATTCGGAAACTGAGGTATAGAGATTTTCTTTTCGGGTACGGGAACATTTGTATATACCTCGGGATCTGTTACCTCTTATACACAAGTTTTACCAGTAGATGATCCTATTTCATTCAATAATTTGTTCACCTCTACCTTCAAGATTGTTATAGAGTTTCCAGAGGTTCGTGCCTGAACTTGCCCCAATTTTTCATATAGTGAGTGGGTTGGAGGATTTAATAATTTTGCATAACTCATCAGTTTCCTCCAATTTGCCCAAAGAGACTATGCCAAACTCATGCCGTATTACTGAGTTTGGTACTGATTTTGCTACCCTTAATGTCTCTTTCCAGAGTTTTCCTTGGATAGTATTTAGGTTTTGCCCCAGATCCTTTAAGTTTATGTCCAACACGTACAGAATTGTCAGCTCCACTTGCATCTGGTAGAAACGTATCAGTGGAGTCAGCGAATAACCACACAGCTGTGCATGTGAGTAGCGGATCATACCTGGAGTTGAGGTAATTTACCCCTCCTAACTTCGAGGTAGAATTTAAAACCTCATACCCCAAGTATGTTAAAGCCGAGGCACTCTCCAAAGGCTCATCCCTCACCCTCCACATCAACATTTTGGGACTTTCCTTTGTTGAGAAGATACAGACTCTTGATTTAGCCCCATTTACGTTGAGGTTATTTTCAATGGCATATGTGTGGAAAGGCAACAGTTTGTGCTGCAGCCCAATCGGGGTGAGGTCGAACAACACTACATCATCAGCAAATGCTAGCCAATCCAGTGTTGCCGACCCCAACCTCACTGAGTTGGTGTGCATCTCCTCCCAGATTTTTGCAATGTCTGCTGTGTACATGTTGTAGAGAGTTGGGGCTACAACACACCCCTGCCTCAGCCCCACGTATGTGTTAATTGGAAGTGTCATTGCCCCCTCTATCTAACCTCACTCTCACTGAGGTATCTGTATGCAACAGAGTCAACAGTTTCACCAGATTGGTCGGAATCCCTACCCGCAGCAGCTTTTGCCACAATCGACCACGACTAACTGCGTCAAATGCAATGGTCATACCATGTATACAGTACAAATAGATTTCTTATTAACCGCTGCTCTCATACGTGCTAAAGTAAACGCATTTAGCAGGGTACCCATTCCTGTTTGAAATCCAATTTGGCAGTCTGATAGTAGCCGCTGTGTGTTAATTTCCCTTTTAAGATCCCTCACTAGTAGAGTCCCAAATATGTTACTAGTAGTCTAGTACTGCCATGGGTCTAAAATTTGCTGGATTTAGTTTATCCCCTTTTTTGAAGATTGGTACGAGGTTGGATTGTCTCTGGTACCCTTGATGTATAATATACATGTTGCAACAGCTCCCATAGGGGAGATGCCCACATCTCCATGTTCTCCTTGATAATGACCGGAGGAATATTGTCCGGCCCTTGAGGGCTTAGCTCGACCAATTGCTGACACCACATTATCCCAGTCCCAAGGGCATATTTAATCTATACTCGACCCCATATCCTCTACGTTTATAGTGGGTTCCCTCTCAGGAATAGTATATTTCTCCTTTAAGTGTATTGCACCCAGGCTTGTGCAGGGACCTGACACTCTTCTATTGTGGTCATGTTTTTTTTGTTACCCCCGCCATCATAGATCATCAAAATTTCCCTGCATCCTTTTTTGCCACAGAAGATACCATCTCTTGATTTCTGTTTCCCTCCTAATTAACTTAAATACCTGTTTGTATCGAGCACCTATCCTCCTCTTCTTCTCAAGGAATATTTTGTGTGAAGTAGAATTTATCCTACATGAGCTGATATCAGCTCTCCTGTTTGTTTTAGCTTCCTTAATTCTAACATTAAAGGGCTTTAGATGAGCAAAACTTCCCTGCAATTACCCCAGCGAGCAGTTTCAAGCATGATTGCAACTTTTTGTTGTAATTCCAGACTGTTAATTGAACACCTATCTCTGCCATGTTTGTCAACTCTTTTCCCCATGCTGCCATAAATTCCATAATTGCCCTTTTATTCCATCTAATAGCTGCCCCGCACCCCCCTAGTTACTGTGGTAAAAACCATTACCGGATTAATTTGGTGCATATTTGGACATATATTAAGGTTATAATATATAGGCAAGTGGTCACTACCCCCAAATTATACAATCCTTCTTCCTGTTCAACTCTGCAGAAAGAAATACATGGTCAATCCAGGAGGTACGCCCCCCTCCTCCATGTATAGAAGTCTTTTGTTTTTCCATCTGCTGGAATACGAGGCCATAGATCCCACTGGGCCATAAAGTTCTTCCACAAGGCTCCTAATTGCTCACTTCTTGTTCTTGTGTTGCCTCCTCTATTGCGACCCTCAATTCGCTACCTCCCCACACAGGTTGCATTAAAGTCACCTGCTACTAATATGTTGCCATTTCCTTCTTTCTCCAACCACTCTTCAAACAACGTTCCCAACCCATTCTCCAGCCTTGACGTAGGCGTATGGGATTGATTTCCATAAATGTTAACTATTAGGAGATATGTCTCAGGAGGAGTCATTTGAATAGATATAGCCACTAAGTCGGGCGACGCTACTTTCACCTCGTAGTGGCTAGTATCCCAACTCAGATCTATGGCTATGGGCAGCCCTCCTTTAGGACGGCCCATTTTTCCTTGTAATGCTGGTTTGCAATAGGTTCCTTTCAATTCACGATGTTCCCTGGCCATTGTTTCCTGTAGAATTATCATGTTTACAGCTTCAAAGGCTCAAAAGCATTTCCTATTAGCTTATAAAAGCCACAGATATTCCATGATATTATCTTTAGGTCATTCCTTTTAAAGCTGCTGCTGGCCTTATTTGGCCTTCGTAAACATTTCCAGGGCCCCCTCCAGCCAAGCCCAAACGTCTCCATTTCCCATGTGGCCTGGGGACCCTGTTACCGCTTCTCTTGGACATTGTGGGGGGTCCAGTTTTTGTAGCTCATTATTGACAGCATAACTATTATTTTTAAGAAAGGCCACCACTGCTGTGATTGGTTAGTTTGGAGGGCTGCTCTGCTCCCATATCTGATGAGTTGGATATCAGAGCTCTGATGAAGGTGGTCCTTGACAACCATTTGGATATGTCTTTGCCAGCCTTCACTTGACTTGGCTCTGAACATTGGATGATAGCAAAGGTCTGTAAAGAACACACATAGACTGTATTATGAACAATGCTTTGGGAGTGTGTGGAAATCAGGACAGTAGCCGATGTGGAGTTTTTGCAGACCTTTATTACACACTGATTAAATGTAATGTCTTAACCACGGTGGTTGGACTCCAGGTTGTCCCACAGTTACTTCACTGTGAGTAAAAGGCACCAGGAGTTCCTCTCCCCTTGAAGTGTCTCCTATTCTCACGGACCCGGATAGGCCCACCAGTTGCTCTCACTCTCCTCTCCTTCTCCCTGCAAAAAGCAACAACACTGCCATTAGGCCAGTCCCCTTTATACCTGCTGCTTGGAGGGAAAGAGGGCCAATCAGGGACAACTTCCCTCCCCCCCTTTCCGATTGGTGGGGACCCTAGGCACCCACCCTCTATGAGTAGAGCTGCCCCCTCCCCTCCTCCTCCTTTCCCTTGGCTGCCTGGTCCCAGCTCCCCCTCCCTGTTGTCAGCCACTCCCTGGTCGCTATCCCACCTGGGTCGTGTCTGACACACGCCCTCTCCATAGGCCCCGCCCCCCCAACATGGTGTCTCCCTTGAGGCATGCTCCCCGGAGGCCCGTCCTGCTCGAGGCCCCATGCTGCTGCTGGGGGTCTGCCCTGCTCGAGGTAAGGAGGGGGTTCTGGTTTGCCCCCCCTGTCTGGTTCCTGACCACGTGCACGGCGCTCCTCCGACGTCGAGCGGTCGGCACGAGCCGGGCTCTCGACTTCCCAAGCCCCGCCGCCGCTCGCCGCCGGAGGTCGCCGATGCACGCCGTGTTCCCGGGTTGCTCAGCCGCAGCGCCAGTGGCTCGGGTCCTCGTGGGCGCATGCAGCGCTGTGGCTGCAACGTCGGCACCGCCGCGGAACGCCGACAAGGCTTTCCCGTCGACAGGGACACCTCCCCGGCGCCCCCATCAGCGCGACTTCTGGCAGCGTTTGCGCCGCACACGCCTGCGCCGCACACGCCCGCGGTACAGCGGGCTCCTCTGCCCGGGTGCCGGCGGCCACCCTGCTCACATCCTCACAGAGTGCAACTGGCATTTCTGCTCGGTGTTTCGCTGAAAAATGCCAGTGCACCGGACGTGAGTTATTGCCTGGAGTCATGTCACGCTGTTATATGTTTGTTGTGGGCAGCATTATTTTCTTTACATGTATGGGTAAATAGGTTTTGGTATAACCCATTTGTCACCCTTTATCACCCCCGTTATCTCTGGGCTAGATCAGTACTCAGGGCAGAGCGGGCACTGGGTGAGACGGGAAGCGGTGTGGCACAGTATTCTGAAGGTAATGTTTCTTTCAGATGTTTGTTTTCACTGGTGGAGGGTCATTCTGCCTGGTGTCATCTTGGTACTCACTTGCCCAACTATGCCTACCGCTTGGCAACCAAGTGCTTCCTAGACTGGCACCAAAATGGCACCTGCTTCTTCACAGTCCACTCCCATAGGAGGCCACAATCCTGCATAGGTTCCCTGTTGTTATTACCCTCTGCAGTATGAGAAGCTATGTACTTAGGCAATAAGCCCCGAGCCGGGGTGCGAGTCATTACCACGTCAGGTAATTCCCAGGGGGCCCATACGTGAGTGCCTTAACGAAGGCCCTGGGCATTACCTGACACGGTAATGCCCCCCAGGCTCGGGGCTTATTGCCTTTAGTACACCTGTCCATTAAACTGGGGTACTAATGATGTTTTTTTCCGGTTCCGAGACGCGCCGCGTTTCACAGCTGAAAAAAATGGCCGCCAGGAACTGGGAGAACGGACATGTAGTCCCTTGTCCCTTTCCATGACAGCATGAAGAAAAAATCTGAAATACGGAAGAATGCTGGGGACTGGCACAAGTGACCATGCCGTGACGTGAATGGGATTACCTTAAGGTAAGGCTAGCAAACGCACGAATCCGTGCATATATTTGTTTCTTTTTGCAGTGCGCCGGGTACTAAACTGCATTTATTTTATATTTGTGCTATTTGTTTTATCTAGTTTATTATTGTTCTCTGCATTTTGAATTAATTTGCTGCTAATATGGATCTCAATCCAACCTCAACATCTTTTTAATCTAGTGGGAGGGACTCCAATTGAAGCAAAGACATATTTGAAGGAGGAGATCTGAAAATGGACAAACAAGATTGGGAAATACAAAGGAGGCAGGGGACACAGATGCCAGAAAAGGAATGGGGGAGTGGGAATACATTTATGGCAGGAAACTTGGCACCAGGAATAGCAGACCCTAGCCTGGGAAAACATTTGGAGGTGCTTGGGCACTGACTGGAGGGATCTGGCACCTCCAAATAGGTACTTGATTGCCCCCTACTTACACACTGCCATCAAAATAACTGGCCAAAGGCAAGATGGTGGATTATGCCAGCCGTCTAGATTTCGCTTTGTGCAAGCCAGCACTTTGCTAACGGCTGCCCTGTATCTGAGAGAGGCTGCAGCTTCTCCCCACCAGGACCCATGCTATTTAATGCACATCCACCACCCTGTGAACTCAGTAGGTTTTACCCTCAATTCTGGAAACTTAAATACATGCATATATCATTGGTGTGAGCCGTGAACCATCCATGGCAATGGGTCTTCCACAGTGCTGGTGCCGATATAATTAGTAATGCCAAAGCAATACAATAAAAAATAAAGAACGAAAGAGGACTATGTATCGCAGTGCACAGAGGAGAGGTAACTCCAGCATGAAGCTCAAATGCCAGGTCCAATATGGATTATCTGGCTTCTCTTATTAGAATTTGCTCAAGTTTTTGCACGCAATGAGGGAAATGCTCCCACAGTGTTAAGAAGCGGATCAACTGTGCATCCTTTGAGGTTAAGCGAGGTACGGTAGCGAGCAGTCTCGTGGCATTTGAATAATAGGTGGTAATATTGTTTACCAGGTGAACGCAAGTCAGATTTTTGGGGATGATAGACCTGCTCGATGCGGCCAGTATTCAGCCCTGTGATTTGAAGGTACACAAAGGTTGCTGCAGCAGCGCATCAACCCGCTATGTTTTACCGCTTGAGTACAAAGGATGTCCCAGGTGCCAATTTCCTTTGGCGTTGTCTTCGGCAGTGAACGAAGCTGCTGTCCAACGCGTCGATCATTTTCAGTCTCTATCGTGCACACGTTTCACTGCCTACCCACACTCCTGCATTTGGCGCTGGGCGGGCTCCCTCCCTCGTGACGATCTCTGCATTTGAGGAAGGGTTATCGCTTATCCCCACTTGATTACCTTGAAGCCACACTTTCTTAGCATCCCTTTTCCAATTGGTGATGACTGGTTCCATCCCTGCCTTCTATGCCCTCCTTGTTATTCACTGTAGTTACATTTAGTTCTGCCTTGCAAATTTGCTTGATTTGCCGGGCCAGCATATTGACATCTTCACATTTCATGTTTCTAGGGTTTACCTTTGTTGCGTTCTATATCTTCTGGTTATATTTTGTGTTAGATTGTCCTCTTATCTCTTTCTGTCGCTTCTCACTCATTATGTAGAGGGCCTTGGTGGAAAGCGCTTCAGAAGCTAAATATAATACAGAATGCCAACACAATTGGATCTATTTTATTTGTATTGTTTTTGCTAAAGCACAGTGCATACCCAGTGCAGTAACACCCACGGCAATAATACATGTCACAACAGAGGATACACACAATGGACAGTCGGGAGTGGTAGTGCTTCTTGTAAGAGGTGAAGTCAAGGCATGTACGGGTGAGGGGGGACATCATAAGAGAGTAAAGGAGCGGGGAGTGGGGTAGCAATTCATTGGAAAGTATGGTCTTTAGGTTTCTTGGGGAGCTCAAGTGTGACTATAGTGGTGGGGGCTCTTGGCTGTGGGAGGAGGAGAGGGCATTCCATTCACTCTGCACTGCTACTGACCCGATATAGACCTCCCCCTATTGGATTTCTTTCCCATGTGCTACCAGCTGTTTTTCCAGTAGGGAAGGTAGGTGCAGACTGTCATTTCATTAACAAAGAATCTGCAGAGGAATAATCTCGAAAGGGATTCGAGAAATGTTCAGCTTTGAAGCCCACTTCCCGCCTCTTTTTAAATGTAATGCACAGAATGGTCAACATTGCTGGGACAGAAGCCATATGACCTGCTTCGATACTCAATTCCATGCTCAAAACAGGGGACACAATGCATAAAAAAGAAAGTGAAAAATAAACAAATACGGATAGGCTGACATCCTGCAGGCAGCATTTGATTCTCTTTTTTACTGTGCGTTCCCCGGCCCCTCTATCAAACATCATTGGCGTCGGGACATTACACTTTATTTACCCCGATCTATAAATGTCCAGATTGATGGTAAAACCAGGAAGCAATGGGCACGTTTTACAGTCAGATGATCTTGAGGCGTGTCCAGCGCATTCCTTCTATCTCTATTTATCCAGTCTTGGCAATGTGAGAATAAATACCTGATTTGGGATGGAAAAAACTTAGGAAAGACAAAGGGCCAGATTCAGATACCCAGAATCCCCTAGAGATCTAATCGAGCTCGATCTCAGCACCTGCAGTTCCTCTGAGAAAGGCTTGAGGGTGGTCTTCACGATATTCTGCGCTGGAAACCTACGCTAATGTTAGCAATAGACTGTAGACAAGCTCAGCAGGATTTGCGTGAAGCATTTGGCAATGCTGGCAGAATCGCAGCGTCGACTTCCACTTGAACACGTTTATCTCAGTCAAAGGACTCAAAGGACACGCCATATCTTGTCTAATCTCCTCACTTTTAACAACCCTTTCCTTATTAAACCACCAAATCCTCTTTTGATTAGGTTTGCCTAATTCTCAGCTCTCCAAATCTGGCACTCAAAAGACAAATCTCCTCCCGTAGGGGTCCCCAAGTCTGGTCCACACCGGCCAATGCCACTCCCTGTTTTCAGGATGTGTAATCTGGTCTACTCTCAATCTACAGCCTATGTTGGCATGACTGGGTTAACCTTATCTGAAGTCCTTTTTTGAAAGATTTTGAAATGTCTCACCTTAAGTCTTCGCTAAAATTATTCTGGTGTTTGTCAGCATGAATAGTGCTGTTGGATCTCCAACCAAGTCCTCTCTGGACAAGACTTGCTGAAGCTCAACAATGGTCAACAGTGATGACATTTTCCAAGCTTCTCCTAATTTCACACCAAATTATCTTTTGGTGATGTTTGTCTAATCTCAAACCACATAAAATCGCAGTCCACGTCCTCTCTGTAAAAGGCTTCCTAGCCTCACCACCATGCATGTTTAGCAATGCTCTCATACTTTCACCACCAAATTATCTTTTGGTGAGGTTAGCCTTATCTCACACCAAATGCTTCAAAAACATGTCTTGTCGAATCTCAGCCCAAGTCCTCTTTGGAAAGTTTCAGCTAGCCTCACTATCATGCATGTTTAGCAATGTTCTCCCAATTTCACCACCAAATTATGTTTGGCGAGGTTTGCCACATAGCTCATCTCTATAGACATGTCTTGCCGAATTGGGATAGGGAGGTTTTGCCAATGGTAGATGTCATTGAATTAGATTTAATCTAATTAATTTGAACACATTTTGCTGCACATATATGTGGGGGTGGGCTTAGGTGAATCAATTATTTAGTGGGGTTGTGGGGAGACTGTGGGTGGTCTCCCCGAATATATATGTGGCACAATTGACCACAGAAAATAACATTTGTTGAAATCGAATTCGATAACATCTTTTTGACAAAATCACATAGAACTGCCGAAGAATATGCATAGAACTCTCTAGAATATGCTTGTGCTATCTCATCACCATCTATTCTGAGCAACCCTTTCCTAATAAACCGCCAAATCCTCTTTTGGTGAGATTTGCTTAATCTCACTAACAAATGCTCACTAGAAACATTTGCTGAATGCACAATGCCTCTGAGACCCCTTATACAAGTTTCCTCAGCAAATTCTCTTTCGGTGAGGATGGACTTTTGGCTCCAGGAATCCCCTTTTTTCCTATGCGTGGCAACACAATTTACCGAACACTCTCTTGACCAACTCTGCCTACCCTCAACACCGGGTCCGTGTTTGCTAAATGGCTGCATTCCCTTGCCGAGCCTCTTTCTTCGAAACCGCTGCACAGTGTGCACTTCTTTATCTCTCGGAACTCATTTCCAGCTGTTTACATCACACTCATTTTTATTCCGGTTTCAGAGGGGGGATGTCACTAATATTCTAAACTACACGAAGGAGCGCAGTAACACAAGTCATACTCAAATGTGCCCAGGATACGTGCACGGAATCACAGTCAGTGAGAGTCCCAGGCAAGCTGCAAGGCTTTCACACACACACTCCTACGCTGGAGCTTTGCTCTAAAAGGCTGCCATCTTCTGCTTTCTTGGAATTCCTGAATTCTGGTTCCTTGAGCAGCGCTTCTCAGGTTACATTTTCCTTTGTGCTAATTATACCATTCTTTTTTTAAAAAAAAAAAAGAGGAATGTCAGTGAGTGCAGCGAAAGAACATAAAACAGACTTGACTGAAAATATTGTCTAAGAATAGACAGACCCTCCTGGGCCCAGCTCTGCTCTACTCCATCCTTCAGCTATGTGCACAATGTGAATGAGTTGCAGATGGCCCGCGAGGTTTCTAGACCTATGCCGCGGCGGGGGACGTTTGCTAGTGCGGTTCATTAATAGCTTGCACTATTCCAGGTACAGTATAGAATGAGGAAGCAGGGATTGGGCTTCTCCTGTTAGTTAGTGCCTTCTCCGCTGTGTGCAACATTGTATCTACTTTTCATTTTTCTAAGTACCATCATCAGCCTTGGGATCCCCACCCCTCCCCAGGATCTCCAAAGCTGCCACTTAGATTCCCAGACCGAGACCCTAATTACCAGGCAGGCGGGTTAACCCCTGAGTGGCAGGGCATGATCTGCATTGGCAGCCAGACCACGTGCTGGGCCTCACCTCCTTCCCCACTGAGAAGACTCCCCTGCAACCGAGGCTCTGCCGAAATTATGGGGCACAACTTTCTGGGTCCCAGGGAAACGTAATTAGAACTGGACTCGGGTTACCGGAAATGTTGGGGAATGTCATACTCACTATGTAATAGAAACACCAAGACATTTATTGTATTTGTGGACTTTGATTTTGGAGTTTTCTGATGCGCTGCAAGCGAAACGTCACTTCCGAGGGCCAAGATAAAGACTGGGAGAAGAAGGAAGAGAAAAGAACAACAGGTGACCAAACAAAATGGAGGCTGCTTAATCAGCATTGCACGCCGGGAAGGCCCCCACCCTATCCCGTTGGTTTTTATGGAGGTCCCTGTACAGAGGAACTATCATCACACGTTTCTCCAAGCTCTAAAAATGCAATATTTAAAATCATACAATAGCAATTAAGTAAAAAAAAAAACACAGAGTAACAAAGAACACCACTAAAACTATGGAACCCAGGGCATGAGCGTACGAAAGAAAAAACAAATGAAGAACCATGAGTTTAACAGATCTGTGTGATTAGAAAATGTCGATTTTTTTCACCTCTTTCATACCGCATTTCGTGGTATTTATTTGCAAGGGGAGACCCCGCACTCCCCCAAGCCCCTCCCCATATTTATTATTAACTTTCTCCCCCCCTGCACATATAGATGCAGCAATATGTTAAGAGTTAAGAGCTATGGCTGAACTAATACCAGTTTAACCAGTCAGTGCCGTGGCTGGACTACAAGACCCAGCGGCATCGGACAGGCCAGCCTACCCATAAGTGCCCAGCATCTCAAGCCCCGGAATACCTCTCCACTCGTTTTACTGCACACACAGCGACAGGGCCACTCCGATCTGCTCAAACACATTCTCTCGTCATACCTAGATTTAAATCACAGAACGCAGGGGAGTCTAGCTTTTCTGTCCTTGCCTCCAAACTATGGAACACACTCCCCAATTCATTGAGATCTGAACCCCGTTACTCCACTTTCAAGCATACAGCCAAACTTTGGCTCACAGAGCAAGATTGAGTCAATACGAGCAAATGTCTCCTACCTGCCACGCCACAGTAATGTCCATATGTATCTGTACTTCATGCCTGCTCCGATAAATCTGTCACTTATGTCCTCCATCGCTTGTATTATGTATTTATGCACGTTCATGGATATTTCTCGCTTGAGACTGTAATATATGTAAGCCAGCTCTACAACTGCAGTGGTACGTCCAAGAATGTAACTTGAAATTGTCACCTGTAACTTTTGTATGATATGCACCCAGATGCCCCCGGGCCGGATGCGCAATATAAATAAAGTCAACTAAACTACCAGAGGAGCCATCCCAGGGTGCGGAGGAAAACCAGCAGGACCCCCTAGAGCGCCAGAATGTGTTTTATGGGAAAGGGGTATTGCTGTGCAGGTGGATTATTGCCCGGGAATTGTCTGCATAAATCTGAAAAGTCATGGCGACGGGCGTTTTCGATCATGAATGGCAGCGGCGGGCATGGGAAAGCCAACGGGACCATAAGGAACCCTGCGGATTCCACCCAGGAAATGAAAGGAACCTGAAAGCCACTGTCCAAACTGCAATCTGGTGGAGCACTGCTCCTAACAAGTGGCAGCTTGTGGAAACCTCCCCTTCTTTGGCCCAAAGAAGGGGAGACTTCCGCAAGCTGCCACTGGTTAGTGGACTCAGTTTCCCTAAAGGAGGGGAAGAACCTCCTGCAGTGGTTATGGTCAAGGCCAGGGCAGGAAATGGGCCAGAACAAGACAGAGCTCTGCTCCAGCAAAGGCTGCCCTGCTGGAATGCTGCTGGAGCTCTGCTCTGTCCCAAGGCGCAGGGGCCAGCCCAGGAAACTCACAGATCTGCTCCCGTGAGCCTGAATACAGAAACAGCCAAAGCCTCACATCCTGCTCAGAAGCTGTCCAAATTGGTACATATGTCTTCAAACCTACAGCCTTTTGTTTGTAAGGGTGAGTATTGCGCCCAATGAAAAGAGTACAGCCCACTTCCGTTGTTCAGATTTAAAATGGTGGCCATTCTTATGTCCCCAAAGTACTTTTGCTTTCATGCAAATGACCAGGCATGGGTTGCACGAAGAGATATCGTGTGGCGTGGACCACACACCTTGATCCCACCCTCTCCTCCCTCCCACCCATCCACCCCTGCACCCACCTCCCAAGCAGGAGAGGGTTCCTCAGGTGGGTTTCAGGAGCTTAGGTTGTTTGGTTAAGGCGCTGATGTAGTGCTAAGAAGCGAGGTGCTGGGTCCTTATGGTCTTACTCCCAGGTTTCCTACTATTCAATCTAGATTGTGAAGCCATCTGGAATGAGATGCAAAACGCCTGAATGGATTACAGTATTCAGTGGCCAGTCTTATTTCATTGTGCATTTGCAAATTACATGTTTCAATTTCATACTTTAGGGGTAGAACATGCCTAGAAGTATATACCCCCACAAGGGTACACACATATGACATATAGCCATCGCGGCATGAAGATCAGTGATAAAATATTGCCTGTTTTACCACTTGTCTCGGGAGGATAGCTCAGGGGCAACATGCTCTCCTTGGAAGCAAGATGACACAAAGCACCACAGGTTCGATCCCCGGGTCCGCACCTATCATCATCACCATTTCACCTGATTATGAGTTTGGAAATCCATGGGGCATGAAGAACACCTTTGCGAGTGGAAGATTTGCCACCACTCATAATGGCGGAAATGGTGCAGGCGGTGTTACTGCATGCAGTAGTCTCAAACCCCCCCCCCCATTGAAGTCCTGTGGAACTTCCGAATTGAGAGCTACTAAAACCAATAATCAGCCAGTGAATTTCCAGTAGCAGTGGGGGGCAGGGTAATTCATGTTGGTGGTGTTGGCTTATACCAACAAACGCGAAACGAAGATTATACAGAGCGTTCAAGTCGAGGGTACATGCAGGTGGACGGAGTGCTCCCACTCCTTTCAGGAGTCCCCCCACTTTCTTGCACAGGGCACCTTGATATACTAATTTCTAGTGGTACGACGTCCTTTCATCGCGGGATGTTTTTTCTGGGGTTTTTTTACCGCAAATTTCTTTCCGAAAAAACCCATCGATTTTTTTAGGGGGGGTTAGTAAATTATATATATGGGGTGCGGGTGTTTAGCAATAAATACAAATTAAAGAAAATGTGGGGGTTGGGCGCAGAACTCCCCCAAAAATAATTTTAAAAAAAATCGATGGGTTTTTTCATTAAAAAAATCACGGTAAAAAACCTTGCGAAAAAACATCCCGTGATGAAATGACATGGAACCTTTCTAGTGACACCACATTCAATTGGTATGTTAATGAGTCACCCCACTTTTTCTTTTAGGACTTGACCCCTGAATGTATACCTTTATACACTTTTTCAAGCACAAAGTGCACCCGTTTTAGTAACAGGGACCTATTCGAATATGTAAAGTAATTGCCAAGCATGGCGTTCTCTACCATCACGCTATTCCAAGTTTGGCGGCCACCGTCTGCTATTGACAGGCTAATTACATGCGCTTATAACTGCATGTACATGAACTAAATCGCCTGCTAACTGGGCCCTTGATGCAAACTCCCAGTCAAAAGAAGACAGCCAAGTCCTGCCACTACTTACCAGTAGCATTTAGAACAAATGTGCTTTTGTGGCCTGCCTGAATTCTGGAAACGATCTCAAGAACCGAATATCCTGTGGCAGGCCATCACATGATCTATGATCCGCTGGTATGGGGCAATACAATCAATCAGCTACCAGGGTCGCACTGGGGCATATAGTTGTCTCGGGCACTGATGAAAAAGTGGCCCACAGT
The DNA here is from genome assembly GCF_040938575.1 of Ambystoma mexicanum. Lineage (NCBI taxonomy): Eukaryota > Metazoa > Chordata > Amphibia > Caudata > Ambystomatidae > Ambystoma > Ambystoma mexicanum. The sequence continues at coordinate 387,175,703 of NC_090925.1, forward strand.
TGCAAATGGCAATTCATTCCTTTGTGACAGACTGTTTGAGTAGTACCCAAGGGGGAGTTTTTTGATACAATGTGATGCAAATTGTGCATTTTAAAAAATAATTCTGTAACCCTGGTCAAAACTACTAGCTGCATGGTGAAGTAACTTATCAAATTGGCCCATGTGGCCGAAAAAAGTGTCCCACTTTGACCAAAAAAACAGTCCCACACCAGCATTTTGGGTTTTTGGTTCGGGCATTGCCCTATTGCCTTTGCCGTGAGTGAATTACAAGGTGAGTGCCATGGAGGGGGATGCACGCAGTTCCTCCGCCCCTACACATCCACATAATGTGCAGAATGAGTGGCTTTATCATCGTTTGAATCATGGCCAGTGATCGCTTTGAACGCATGCAATCGGCACATATTTCCCCCAAACCAAGCCACGTGCTTTCATTGTAGCGCATGGATAGTCTTGGTAACATAATTCTATTATTTACAGTACAGGTATAGGAGTCTCAGGCTTGACTCGAGTTCCCTTTACCTTTTGTCTATCTCCAGACATTCTCCTTGGGAGCTACTACCCGACACCACTTCACTACCCGGGGATAGGATTGTGTCTTCTGACCGGGTGAGTTGCAAAGCTAGTAAATGCATTATTTGAGTGTGAGGCTCCACTACAAGTCTACATAGCAACCAGTGTATTCTATTGCCCTGAATTTAAGGTTTAAGGAAATCCACAGAAACCACAGCTCTTACCTCTCCCTAGTATGTCACATAGATCTAATGAATGTATTCTCATCCTTTTTAGGACATATCTTGAGGAACTACCTTGAACACATTATGAAATTTAAACACGTCCTGCCCTGAAGATGGATTTTGTATAATCCGAAACGCGTCGGCACCCATGACCACAGGAGTGTTTTTATGATTTTATGATGATTATTTGGGCAGAATGTACTGTACTGCTCAGAACAGTAAAATACACATGCTTTCTATTTGCCACATATTAGCGTATGGTTGATACCTTGTATGAAGCAATTTAATTCTGTAATATATATTTTTTTTGTGGTTCATTTGAGCGCATTATCAGCTCAGTTGTGATATTGTTTTTGAAATGCACCAATGTATGTTCTCTTTGAATTTATATTCCAGACTGTGCCTTAACAGTGCATTGTAAATGGATTGTGTGATATATAGATACTACCTTTACCTGTTCAAACCTGCCTCGGTTCAGTCTGGTGGTACTTGACTGTGTGTAAGTAGGCGGACAGGGTCATGTAAGCATGGATGTGCTTTATTAACTGAATATTGGTGAAGTAATGATTGAATCTTAATGTCTTGGAAAAGTCTACAGCACCAACCATTTGGGTTAATTGGCTCCTTCAAGGAGATTGTGAATCCCACCTGGTTGTAAATTATTTTTGGGATTGTATCCCTTTTGGAGTGCAGCACAGGGTTTCCGAATGGCAACGTCCGGTGTTTGTCTTGTGTTCTATAATTTTGGATTTCGAGTGGCCTCCAGATTTTCCCAGATGCACCTGAAGTATAACTTACTAATTGATGCACATTATCAAGACGTCCCCCACATTACGTTTACTACAGAAGTTCTTGATTTTTTGTTGTGCCTCCCACCTCATTATTTGTTTATTGGCCTATTGCCCTGTAGGCCAGTCCGAGCCTGTCGACTACCAATGCCACGTCCGACCTGGATCTCAAATCGCCTGCTGTTTGTTGGCCTGAATCTTGATGCCCTTGCCACAGGACCTGCTGCATTCTGTAGCATGTGCAGCTTTGTGCCCAGGTTCCAGCGCACACGTGCATTATAACAACCAATGCAAGCATTCATAATTTTGTTTTATTTGTCTTTTTATTGATTTTATAATAACAGACAAAACCAAAACAATAATCACAGCACAATGTTCTATAATGGCTCGAGTCTTAAGGGCAACATTTCAGCAGCACATTTGATGTTACAGGTAACTAAAGCTGCCTCATATTCTTCCAGAATATTACCCAATAAAGAGGGAATGTAACCCAGTGAGACAGCTAAAGGCTTGTCACTACAACAACAGGGTCACTGCCTTCCCTCATTTACCCCAGATCTTCTCGAATGTGTTGGGGTAACCCCTGAATGGAATGACATTGTTACATTGCCAGGCTTTTTTTTCCACTGAGTTTTTTGCCGAAAATGTTTGCCTGAAAAAACTCATAAAAAAATATGGGGGTTGGTAATTGGAGATAAGGGGAAGGGGATGTGAGGCCTAGGGACTAGATAATAGGGAAGGGGAAGCTTGTGGGGAACCCCCAAATATAAAAAAAATTGAAATTAGAATAATATTAGAAAATATTCAGCTAACAATTCAGCAAAAAACGAACCTGCCGAAAATCAAACCCCCCCTCAATATGTATACCCGTTCCTCCATTGCCATACAGCTGTCTGCATCTAACACCCACTTGGACACCCTGGGTACCACTTTTGCCCCCACTGCATGGCGATATTCCTTTTTGCCACTGTCTGGTTATTTGAATATACCGTTTTTTGTAACGTGAGTAAGCCATTTCACCCCCATATGTTATGTTATGTTGATTTATACCGCGCGCTGCTACCATACAAAGCGTATCAGTAGGGCCGGGAAATGGGTAGCTACATGGAATGCTGCCAGGAAGAGACCCAGAGCCCATGCCACCTCCACTTGCCTGTGCAATGCAGAGGGGTGTACTATTCTACCAATGCCATCAGGCTGGCACTAGCTTCCTGCCAGGATATTTTCTTCAATCAAGTTATTGAAAACAATCTAAATTGCTCTTTGATTAATATACCGTTCTTTGTGAATTTATGTAGATATGATGAATGCTTTGTTTTATGTCTTTTCTTCTTTTTGAATATCCTTATTTAACTTTTGTAAAAAAACGATTTGAATAACAAAATGTGTTTTGCATGATATATTTATTTTTTGTACTCTTAACACTTCTCTTTGGTTCCTTTTTTGTGACTTTTTTTGAAAGCACATTCCTTTTATATTACTTTGGAGATTTAACCAAATTAACTGACATAAATTAGGACTGCCTACAGCGTGGGTACCTTGTTTTTTTTTTTTTTTTTAAAGCATTCCCTGCCCCTTCCCCCCCCCCACGCTTGCACAAAGGGGCACCCCTATTTTTTGTATATATAGGCACTAACTTATAAAGCACCAGAGCAATTGCCAATGGTTAGACTAGAAAAGTCAGCCTGGGCCAGATTTGAAAGCAACTGTGAGCTGAAGATGTGAGTCAGTTTCATAGCGTGAGCACTGCGCAGTTGGCAGTTTTGACCAACGTTACAGGCCCAGTGTGCTTTGAAATTGAAATCCCAAATGCGTTCACACAGGCAGTACTCAGAGAGCTTTAATGCGATGTCAGAAACTGTGTTTCGTCAAAGCGGGGCAACTTTTTTGATGCTAGACGTATTTTTGGTCTCATTTCGACAGTACACCCCGTTTTGGCGCTGCTGTTCCGGTGCACGGCGTATCGACGCGCCACTTTGTCCACAGAGACCCCTTTGGCGCGGTCAAAGTGGCGCGGAAGCCAATTCGGCGCAAGCCTTTTGGCGCGGGGGTCGTTTGGACGAGGCTGCCGATGTGCAAACGGCGCTCGTGACAAATCGTTGCGAAGAAACGTCCTGTCCAGGGCTACTGGGTCAGGTGAGGTGCAGAGCTACTGCCTTCACCAGGCACAGGGCGTTGGGGGGGAGGGGAATGGCGCTGTCATTTCAGGCTGTGGCACTGACTTGCACAGGGCTCTGGGGGCATGGAGCTGTCATAGCAGGCTATGGCACTGACTAGCACAAGGCGCTGGGGGGAGCATGGCACTGTCATTTCAGGCTGTGGCACTGACTTACACAGGGCACTGGGGGGAGCATGGCGCTAGTTACTGACTTGCACAGGGCGCTGGGGGGAGCATGGCGCTAGCTACTGACTTGCACAGGGCTCTGGGGGCGGCATGATGCTTTCGTTGCAGGCTGTGGCACTGACTTGCACAGGGCTCTCGGAGGCATGGCGCTGTCATTGAAGGCTGTGGCACTGACTTGCACAGGGCTCTCGGAGGCATGGAGCTGTCATTGAAGGCTGTGGCACTGACTTGCACATGCCTAGGGGGGCATGGCGCTGTCATTGAAGGCTGTGGCACTGACTTGCACAGGGCTCTGGGGGGCATGGCGCTGTCATTGCAGGCTGTGGCACTGACTTGCACAGGGCACTGGGGGGCATGATGCTTTCGTTGCAGGCTGTGGCACAGATTTGCACAGGGCTCTGGTGGGCATGACGTTGTCATTTCAGGCTGTGGCACTGACTTGCACAGGGCACTGGGGGCATGGAGCTGTCATTGCAGGCTGTGGCACAGACTTGCACAGGGCTCTGGGGGGCATGGCATTGTCATTTCAGGCTGTGGCACTGACTTGCACAGGGCACTGGGGGGCATGGAGCTGTCGTTGCAGGCTGCGGCACAGACTTGCACAGGGCTCTGGGGGGCATGGAGCTGTCATTGAAGGCTGTGGCACTGACTTGCACAGGGCTCTGGGGGGCATGGCGCTGTCATTGCAGGCTGTGGCACTGACTTGCACAGGGCACTGGGGGGCATGACGCTGTCATTGCAGGCTGTGGCACTGACTTGCACAGGGCACTGGGGGGCATGGAGCTGTCATTGCAGGCTGTGGCACTGACTTGCACAGGGCACTGGGGGGCATGATGCTTTCGTTGCAGGCTGTGGCACAGACTTGCACAGGGCTCTGGTGGGCATGACGTTGTCATTTCAGGCTGTGGCACTGACTTGCACAGGGCACTGGGGGGCATGGAGCTGTCGTTGCAGGCTGTGGCACAGACTTGCACAGGGCTCTGGGGCGGGCATGGCGTTGTCATTTCAGGCTGTGGCACAGACTTGCACAGGGCTCTGGGGGGCATGGCGTTGTCATTTCAGGCCGTGGCACTGACTTGCACAGGGCACTGGGGGGCATGGAGCTGTTGTTGCAGGCTGTGGCACTGACTTGCACAGGGTGCTTGGGGGGAATGGCACTGTCTCTGAGGCTCGTCCTTGGGGTCAGCGAAAAATGTATGCACGACTATTTCCTCATTTAGATGGAAGCCGAACGTTCCTTAGGTAGGCATGCCGGGTGAGTCCGCAGGACCACCTTATCCCTGTGGAAAGTGGAATAGGGTTCTGAAGCCACCAGGGCCTGGATCTTGCTGACTCTGCGAGCGGATGTGAGACCTACTAGCAGAGCTGTCTTGATGGTGATCAGCCTGATGTCTGCGGACGCCATTGGCTCGAAAGGTTTGTGCTCCAGGGCGCCCAACACCTCATTGATGTCCCACACCGGTTGTGGCTTTTTGATGGGTGGGTAAAGCCTGTACAAGCCCGCCAGATATTTCCTATCGGGTTGGAAGACGAGAAAACCTCCTCCTCCGAATTTCTGTAGGCCACTATGGCTGTGAGATAGGTGCGACATGTGTCCACCTGTATGCCTGAGTGGGCCAGGTGTGCCGAGAAAGAGAGCACATCGTCCAGTGTGCACGTCAGGGGGTTGATTTCCTTAGAATATGCCCAGTGACAGACCCTGCTCCATTTACTCCTGTATTGGCTCCTAGTGGCCTTGCTCCTAGTGCCCTGGATGATCTCCAGGTTAGCCCGAGGTTCAGGTGCTTGAGGGTGATCTGCTCTGGAACCACGCTGCAAGGGCTAGCTTCTGAGGCGTGGGGTGGAGAACCCTGCCCCCTGCTGGGACAGGAGAGGTGCTGGGCCCAGCAGAAGGTGAATGGGTGGTCGGTCCGAGAGGCTGAGTAATTCGAAGAACCGCGGTCTCGCCGGCCACCAAGGCACTATCACTACGATGCTGCGGAGAGAAGCCTCCTTTATCTTGCGGAATACCCTGGGGATCAGGGGTGTGGGTGGGAAAGCATAGGCTGTCATACCCTACCATTGAATCTGCATGGCGTCGCCCAGGGAGCCGGGGCCTCGTCCCTGCCAAGACGCAAACTGATGGCACTTCCTGTTCCTCCAGGAGGCAAATAGATCCACTTGAGGATGGCCCAATGTGTTGAAAACCACCTGCAGCACGTGGTCTTTCAATTGCCACTCATAATTGTCTGCTCCAGCCTGCTGAGTCTGTCTGCCTCCAAGTGGGCCTCCCCCGGGAGGTGGATGGCCCTGAGGTAGATGTTTTCCAGAGCCCATTCCCACATATTGACCGCTAGGTTGCACAGAGGAGGGGACCTGGTACCCCCGCCCTGCTTGTTGACATAGAAAATGCTGGTGGAGTTGTTGGTCTGGATAAGGTCGGTCCTGCCCTCGATGAGCGGAAGGAAGGCCCAGCTAGTTGATATGCGACTCCTGCTCCTGCCAGGTCCAGACTCCATGGACGTGGTGGCTGTCCAGAGTGGCTCCCCAGCCCTCTAGGGAGGAGTCTGTTGTAATGGTGACCTGCGGAGTAGGCTGCCGGAAAGGCTTGTGCGTCTGCAGATTGCAGTCATTGGACCACCACGTGAGGTCCGAGTGGAGAGAAGTCGGTATGCTGACCAGCTCCGCTTGGGAGCCCCTCTCCTGATTCCATGAGGCTGCGAAGTGCAGCTGCAGTCTCCTCATCCAGAGCCTAGTGTGTGGCACGGCCAAGAGGACCACTGCCATGATACCAAGTAGGTGCTGGTACCATCAAACAGGAGTAACTGGTCTGGTAAGGAAGGGGTTAGTGGCTCTCTTGATGTCCGTAATCTTTTCCTCTGAGGAAAATACCTTCTCGGAGCTTGTATCCCAGATGAGGCCCAGGAAGGTGAGGGTCTACGTGGGCTGCAGCTGAGACTTTTTGTGGTTGATGGTAAACCCCAGGTCACAGAGTGTACTCATAAGCATGGAGGAGGTGTGCACAACCCCCTCTGGGGATCTCGCCCTGATGAGCCAGTCGTCCAGGTACGGGTATATATGGTGGCCCTGGGCCCTGAGGAGGGCTGCCACTGCATTCATTAGCCTGGTAAACACCCTGGGGGCTGAGTTGAGACCAAAGGGTAGCACCTTGTGCTGGAAATGGCAGCCCATGATCCTGAAGCGTAGGAAGGAGCGACGGGGCTGCCAAATTGGGACATGTAGGTAAGCGTCCTTCAGATCCAGGGAGCACATCCAATCTCCCTTGACTAGTGTCTCTGCAATGAGTGCTGGCGTAATCAATCATCATGCATTTTTGAAGAGGAAGGGCAAGGTTGAGGGTGGAGAGGTCCAACACAACTCTCAGGCCAGCCTGGTTCTTCTTTTGTATGATGAAAATCCTGGAATAGAAGCGTAATCCTCTGTGGGAGGCTGGTACTTCTTCCACTGTCTGGCTCTCGACGAGCGACCGGATCTCCAACAGAGTGGCCGTCCCAATCTGTGGGAGGAGAGGAAGGAGGAGAGAATGCTATAAGTAGGCGGTAACCCATGGATAATACTGAGAGGATCCACGGGTCCGCGAAGTTCTGGAAACAAAAATGCACGTGAGAGGCTAGCCTGCCACCCCCCACCGACCCCCTACTGGAGACATGTGGAATCTGGAGGGATGCATGTCTGAAGCTGCTGCTGAGGAGGGGGACCTTTTTGTTGCTTGCACCGGTGCTGACTCTGCGAGTGGTCAGGTTGTCTCGACCTCCGTTCCTGGAATCCTCGGAACCCGTCAAACGCCTGCCCCTTAACGGAGTGTTGATGTAACTGAATGAACACCTTGGCCGTGGCCTTCCTCAGGATAAAGACTTTGTAGTTTGCAAGCTGTTCTTCTTATCTAATTCCTCATCAGTGGTAGAGTGGAAGAGGTCACTACCCTCGAACGGAAGGTCCAATATGCGATCCTGGAAGTCGGGTTTAACTTAGTAGCCCGAAGCCAGGCCGCCATTCTCATGTCCATGGAGATGCAGATGGCCCGGCAAGAGGTATCAATGTTAGCCACTGTGGACTCCATGATGTCCTGCGCTACCAGCCTGGATTCTCCTAGACCCACCTTGAAGTGTGCCTGGCTCTGCACCAGAAGTTCCTGAAGGAAGTCTGCTATTTCCCACCACAGCCTCTGGTTAGCGGCTGCCAGCATGGCATCCAAGTTGGCTTGACGCATGTGCAGGGGGCGTTGGAGTACAGCTTTTTCCCGTACGCCTCAAGATCTTCTCCTCCTTGCCTAGCAGCACCAAGGACGAGGTGGCTGAGGACGACTGAGGCTTCGAGTAGAGTGACGCCGCAGCGATCACCGACGAGTGCGGCTGGGGGTGCATTGATAGCAAAAGTGTGTCCCCCTCCATCTGTCTATACTTGGCATTGAGGTGCCGATTGACAGGCTGGGCCAAGTTTGGTTTGAGCCAACCCTTCTTCGTCAGAACGATGACGTCCTTCTGCATCAGGATACCCATCTTGGTAGGGGTTCATAGGGAGAGGACCTCTGCTAAGACCCCCTCCTTGGGCTGGTTTACCTCGGAATGAGGAAGGCCCAGATATTATGTCAAATCTGCAAGCATGTCGTGAAAGGCCTTCGTTGACACCGGCATGCCAGGGTCCTCTTCCTCATTTGTGTCCACCTGGGTGTCTGGCTGGTCGGTCGCGAGAGGAGGAGTGCTGGGCACCGTGAGCTGCGGTGGGGAGACCGGAGCCGGAGGATGCTGCGAAGATTGGCTCTGAACCAGCTGCACTGGGGGCGGATTCGAAGGAGCCGGCAGTGGGGGGGCTGCGCTGGGGCCTGTGGTGCAGGATCCATGGGAGGAATGACTATGGGCACCAGTGGAGTGACCGGAGGGAGCAAGCCCCTGGCTGCATCCCTTAGGATGGCACCCATCTGGGGGGTTCGCATCAGCCCCCAAAACCTTTCGAAGAAACTGTCCTCAGAGGCTGAAGAGGAGGCAGGGGATACTAACAGAGTGGCTGGGTGCTGCTGGGGCCGGAGCGCACTCAGTCTGGGTTGCAGGGGGAACCTGCCCTGTGCTGCTGATGGCTACACTGTAGGCCACATACCTGGTTGACACCAGTCCCACCTGAAACTTGTCTACCCGCCTGCTCTGTTCCAAGGAGTGGCATCAGATGAGCAGCCATGTTGTCTGGTGTGGTGGCCATTTTGTTGGTCTGCGTGCCACGTGCCAAAGTCGTGGTGCATGGCCCTCCGGACACGGCCTCATCCAAGACTCTTGGTGTTGGAACATAAGGCCTATCCCGCACCTCCGGTCTAGGCCTGGCATTGTTGCCGGTAGTCCTGCGGGCAGGTGCCCCTCGGACCTGGTGCCGGTACTATGACGAAGCCCCTCAGGTGCAGACCCGGTAGAATAACCTTGCGGTCCCTCAGCACGGATACCGGTAGGGTCTGAAGACCCCTCGGCCGTAAGGCCGGTAGCTGAGTTAGCCTTGTGCATGCGCTGGTAACAGAACCCGAGAGGTTCTTTCCACTTGGGAGTTTCCTCGGGAAGGAGTCGCCCTTCTGGGGTTCGATGGAAAATAATGGCCCACCCTTGGGCCTTGATCTCTGCTGGACAAATTTCTTCAAGTCCTCTGGAGGCGACGCTTGGAAGAGCTCCCTCCACCTGGCTAGCCTGTTCTTCAGTGCGCGTGGAGTCTGAGAGTCGCACGCGGTGCAACCCTCCGAGCCGTGTTCAGTGCCAAGGCAGCGGAGTCAAAGAGCATGGGGGTCATACGTGGGAAAGAGTCCCTCGCAGCCTGGACCCCTGCTGAAACCAGCTGAAGTCGACATGCGCCAGGGAGGAGCGTAACACCGAAGGACCAAGTACCTAGATGACAAATAAAGACAAAATGATAAGAGAAGAATCCGTGGAAGAGAGTGTGGAATTATATGACGAGGCCAAACCCAGGAGCGCTGGTGAAATTGGCCCGTTCCCGTCGACGTGGAAAAGGGGACTGAGGAGTGGCGCCGGTGGGCAGAGGGAGGGTAGCGCATGCTCCCTGGGCCGCACTCCCACGCACCTCTAAATTTAAAAGGGAAGAAGGTTTTTCTGGTGAAATAGGTTCTGTCTCCCGTCCCTACGAAGGGACGCCCATATAGTATGGCGGACAGGGGACGGGACATAATAGTACATGCTGTTGTTTAAATGCCCTCACTTTAACAACATGTATGTATACTTCTTTGTCATCACCACAGTATAAAATAAAAGTTACCTTCACTGGTGTCCAATCATCCTATTGGTGATAGATCCTGGACATGTTTGCATTTCCAGGCAGAAGTAGACTAAGTTATCAGGTCCTTTATGTTCGTTCAAATTTAGAATATACATAGGCAGAGGAAGAACTTTAGAAAGCATGGATGTGAATAAGTGTGTTAAATCTAGTGACAGCGTGTACATCCACTTATTTAGTAAATAACAGAGTTTATAGTCTTACTGGCAGATAATTCCACAGCAAATGTCTCTAGCCGCTTTTAGATCAATGTGATGTCCTACGTTAGTAGCCTGTATGCCTAACGGGAAGGAGATAATGGGCCTCATTATAAATTTGCTGGTCCGGTAACAACAGTACAGATAAGCTACCGGTACCGTTGTTACCGGACCGGCAAACTACGAGTTCAGCTCGCGAGTGCCTTCCCGCCCACCAGATGTGACCTGGCAGGCGTACCGGCACCTGCGAGCAGAGCATGTCAGATAAACCGGCACCGACCTCCCCATTCCCATTGAGCCCTATAGAGATCAAATGGGAATGGGGAGCATTTTTTTCCGGCGCCCGTGAATGGGCAATTACTGGGTCCGACAAGGCCGTAATTGCCCATTCGCGGGCGCTGGAAAAAAATGATAATGGGGGCAGCAAACCGGCACAGCTACTGCCAGTATTGTAATGAGGCCCAATGATATGTTTACTTGCATTACGCGAGAGAAAAAATATATAAGAATGTTGGTATGATGTGTGTAGGAAGAAAGATAAATGAACGGTCCGTGTCTCTTGTTGGGCAAGCGGTAGTTCTCGTGCTATGAGCAGGGGGTCCAATCGCGTCTGTTGCCGCATGGAACGTGGCTGTTGTCATAGAATCAGGACACAATGGGTCTGTCCGAGGCAATATAGTTAACAACGTCACGGTAGTTCTCCTGCTGTGCGCAGGGGGTCCTGGTTTGTCTGTTGCCGCATGGAATGCAGCTGTTGTCATAGAAATAGACAAGCTGGGGCTGTCCGAGGCAATATAGTTAACGTCACCATACAACCGCTCAGTGACGTAGAATGAGGAACTAATGTTGGCGCGTTCGGATGAATGTGTCTATTATTTGTGTTATGAATCCTGGGGATTGTGGTTTCAAAGTGGTGAAACCTACGAATGTGGGTTAGCTTAGCTGTGATTCCAACATAAATGGTGAGATAAGCTTCCGTTATATATACACAGTATCCTTAGATTCATGGTTATGTTCAAGTTGGATTTTACCTGCATGTAAATAATGGTCGTTCCTATTACAGACTTTTAAAATATTGAGGAAACTTGGCTCTGCATTGGTAAGCTCCTTACGGAAAGTCAATGGCTAGACTACACACTGTCTTGCTCTGACAGCCTGTGACGCTCAATGTGAGTGAGTGTCTGTGACTCAAAGACGCCATCCGTGTGCGAGGGGACTGCGACTAGGATCCTGCTAGTCTGAGCTCTCTGACGCTCTCTTATCTGAGAGTCTTACTGGCAGGTCACAGAGTAGGAATCGGAGGCTCTCACCGTCCCATGGACTGAGAAGCTTCGACTCTAAGCCCCTCCTTGACTAAGTGGCGCTGAAGCAGAGACCCTGCCAGTCTGAGTGAGTCTGGCTATCTCGCCCTTCTAATGTGAGGCTCTCACTTTCTGATATAATCCCCTACCTGGATCAAAATGTTTTGTATTGAATGGCACTGATTCAACATTAGGAAAAGGATTCCGAGCTTTACGTCACATCCTTAAAGTTAAAAACACTGCTACTACTTGTTAAACGTGTGTCAAGCGAGGGGTCCAGCAGGGACGCTTTAGGCTCACCTATGCCGAAAGAGAGCTTTACGTGCAGTCTTGCATTTTTTCTGTGGATTCCGACACGTGTGAGGCATGAGGCCGCCGCCATGGAAGTGAACAGGTTGGGGTTTCCGGTCGCATTTCGTTTGGCGATGCTGATGGCTGCCGAGTCCTGTATTGCTAGAGCCAGGAGTCACAATGCATTTCCCGGAAGTCTCTAGCACTGTTCGGCTCCAGCTGGACATATGGGTCTATATGTTATGTTCCCCAGCAGCCTAACTTTAATATGACACGATGTATGTTGATACGCCCGTCCAGCGCTCAAAGGGATAAGTGCAAGGATGATTTCCGTCACATAACATAGGGAAAGAGACGACTGATTTAAATGAGGGACAATAATCCGTGTTAATGACCGGCTGTCTAGTGCGGTAACCGTCATTGCGAGGGCCTTTCTGTCGAGAAGAAACGCCCTGGGACGCGTCGGCGAGGCTTCGTTTCACGACCTCGGCCCCCGCGGAGTGGCAACTTGGGCACCTTGGCAATGCGTGCTAGGGTTACAGAGGCAATACGCAGCCAGATTGCGGGGTCGCTTAGTGTTCAGCATTGGCAGCCATTGCACACCACAGCTATTTACACAAAGCAAAGATGCTAAAAGCCACAACGAGAGCACGAGCGAGGAGTGTGACGAGTAAAACACTCTTAGGGGCGCTCTGTGCGCGGCCTGTCTCCCGCAAGGGGGGACCCCCTCCTGCCTGCCAGAGCCCGCTGCCCCCCGCAAGGAAAGGACGGGCGCTCTCTCGGAGATACTGCGGGGGTGGGGGGTACTGGCAAAACTACAGATAGCGCATATCTTATCTCCTCCGGGGGACAGAGCACCCCGATGCGTAAAGAATCCGAAATACACGTGTTTCTTCGTGGGAGACGCACAAACCCCTACATAGTATCTCCCCAAGAAATGCAGCCGGCGATGTCCCACTTTAGCCTAAAGCCGATGACCCGCGCGAAATCCCCCTCCACGGAGAGCGCGTTTTGTGGGTGGGCGACTCTCTCCGGAAGGGAGCGGGACCGCGACGCCCCCCGGCCCCGACCTACAGCCGCTATAACCACCGCCTTTCCAGCCCCCGGACACGCCAATAAAAGCAGCCGCCTGCCCGCAAAAGCCCCCACACAGGGACAGACTTTCACACAGTGACCGGCTATAAAAGCTTCCGCCCCCCCCGTATTTCCCACATTCGGTACCCCGGAAGCCCGTCTATGTGGCCGCCCCTTCTGTACCCTGACAGGCGGGGACTTTGCGGGGCGCCCCAATGAGGGTGTCCCACAGGACTCCTCGAAGCCCAAATCAACTCGAATCTTCCGCTAAGTTCGGGATATGCGGAGTTTGCGCCGGTCTGTGGGCGCAGAGGTGTGGCGGGGACGGGGAGGGCACGGGGGCAGGAGAAATCCCGCTCCTGAACTGTAGGGAGACTCCGTACGTTTGTTAACGGTCTACATAAAACGCATTTTCAATTCACCCCACGACCTCCTCAAGTCTCCCAGGTGGAAAAAAACACCTAACTAACCGCTCCATAATTCTCCCCAAAATCCCCGCCAAGTCTTCAAAACTCGATTGCTTTAGTTCGAAAGCCCCAGCAGGACACCCAGACAGCGCTCCCCCGGCCGCCACCCATGGCCGCTTCCAGGGTCGGTCCTCACCGCAAAACACGCCTTTCCCTCAAAGGGAACCTCTTTTTTTCTTAGCAATTACAGTCTTTGGGTTGAATATTTTAGATTTGAGACACCCGAATTTAACTCCATTTGGAAAGCACATTTTTAATACTCCTTATAGCAGTTTCAAAATATCTTTTCCTGGGGGCATTTCGTTATGTGTAAATCGATGTTCTGCTTGCTGCCTTCCTGGTACATACCCCATCATATTCTCCCGCAGCCGGTAATCGCCCCCCCCCCACACTTGTTCTCAGACATCTTTTTCTAGTACAGGGGGCACCCCCATTTTCACTTCTGCAACCACCCGTCAGTCACCTTCCCCGTGAGTATTTTTTGTGCGTGCTTCTTTTTTTTAAAGTCTTTTTCACCTCAGGCTGACAACGTTTGCGGTTTGAACCTTTTTGGGTTCTTTTTTTCCGTATTCATCGCAGGAAATCTTTTAGATTGCGCGAGCCCGCTGAAAGCCCCCGAATGGCTTAAACCAAAAGCGCCGGCCGCTTAAACGGGACTTTGTCACTGAAGAATAGACAGCCATTTTGGACAGGGTTTGCCTGTTTGGGCACTGCCATCCGTGTGCTGTAAAAGGCATTATCTATATAGTGGGGAACACTCTTACAAGTACATAAGCCCACGGTACAAAAACGGACTACCTGCTAGAAACCTCCCAAACCATCTTAACATTTATTTTATTTCTGTTCTGGTTCAAAATGAAACTTTCGCAATGCAAACATCATATACAAAAATTCACATTTAAATATATCATAATGCAGCTAAAGGGGAAAGGACATTTAAATATACTGCACAGAATATATAAAAATACATTTTAAAAAAAACAGCTCCTAAAACCCGCTTACAGAGAAACACCTCACAGCAGTTTCACGCCCGGACCTAAACATCCAACGAGGGCCAGATTCTAACATTCGATTGAAGGAAAACCCACAATGCGTTTAAAAGGACTTTCCCCCAAAATACCCCTACCCGGTAAGCCAAAAGCGGGAAGGTTATTTCCAAAGGGTACCTCAGGCACACGAACACATGCACACAGACACCCCAACTTACAAACACCTCTCTCCTCCCTAATTAGCATCTTCCCAATATTTTTTGGGGGAAAGCAGAGTTCAAAAACCTAATGACGGCTAATGATAAGGGCATTAGGAACCCCCCTCGCCCCCCAAGTAGTTTATACCACCATACCACCATTCCTGAGGGGAAATGCTCCCTCAGAAAGCACTCAACAAGTGCCTCAAGTCAACTAAGGCATGGCACCCCACCAAACCATGCTCCAGAGGCTCCATCTTATTTTGCTCTCTACATTAGTAACATGTATGTTTATTTTTTGTTAACTGCGTTCACATACATTATGTCTACAAACAACTGAACATGTTAATATGCATCTTAAAAAGTTTCGTATGGAATCAGGGCCTGACAGTGACTTAGAACTCCGGGGGAAACAGCGCAGGAGGAATAAGGTTCTGACCGTGGGAGGGAAAAAAAGGTCTCAGAATTGCAGAGACGAGCGGAACAGCTCTGCTTCCAATTCACATCTTTGGCGGGCAGAGCCGGCTCCATGAGGTGGGCTTTCACAAGCAAAACATTGTCTGGTGTAAGTTATGCCTGGTGCAAGTTTTGCGTGAAGTGCCGGAGAAACTTACTGCGAAAAATGGTCATCACTAAGCTCCCAAGTGAATCCCTGAGGATCTTACAACTTAAAAGGGAGATAAGTTGTGTCTGATTCACCCGAAACACACACTTATTGATGCTTCATCTGCAGGCATGTCACCAAAAATGGCTGTCAGGAGCCTGGGGGGTGCACTGGCCTCTATTAAATCTAAAGCGGGGCGTAAACTTTATGTTATAATGATGATGGCGGGGGCAATGGTCTTAGCTCGCCGATGGAAGGCTAAGGATCACCCACAGGGTCATGAATGGGTGGCAAAGATGTGGAACTTGCTGGGAATGGAGTGGCTTACGTATTCTATCAACGGGGAGCATTTACGATTCAGAACGGACTGGGCTTCTCTGCTGTCTTATTTGATGGACGGGCCGAGGCAGCGGTGGTGCCCCCGGGGCATGAGACTGTTGGGCATTGTTACAGATGAGCCCGATGGGATGGTCCTGTAGAGGGGCTGCCTGGTGGAGGGCTGGTCGGCCTTGGCCCTTCAGTAAGTAGGGGCGTGCTGCTGGGGTGGGGCGACGCTTTGCTCTGGTCTTCTCAGGGGGGCTGGGAGGGAGGAGGGGTTTTGGGTGTTCCTGTTGTTCTTGGTTGTTGCTGCTGTTTTTTCTTTCTTAAATGCCAATAAAAACTTATAGGAAAAAAATGGCTGTCAGGTAAGGTGTGCTGCAACCGCACGGCTGAGTCCAGGTAACCGTTCTGCTCAATATCTATTGCATGTCACTGCATATCATTCACTGTGAACGTACACTGCATCCCAAAGCAGATAGCGGAGGCCCATGAAAAACTGTTGGGTCAAGTTGTCACATAGTCTCCTCGCCAGATATGCATGTTCACGGCACATCAAGTACAGCAGGTCCCTCAAGTGTAGACAGTTGCCCTAGAGCAGGGGTTTGCAAGCTTTGGCTCGCCAGATGTTTTGGACAACAATTTCCATGGGCCCTTGTCATTGACTATACTGGTATGGGATTATGGAAGTGTAGATCAAAGCATCTGGCGAGTCAATGGTTGCAGTCCCCTGTCCTAGGGGGTTCATAGACATGTCATTACTGTTACATTCCTCTTTGACCAATGCGCCCCACAGCAAACAGCTGAGTCGCACAAAATGAGGTCATTGAGCTGCCATATAGTCTCTTCCATCTTCTCTGTCCACTCTTCGGCTTCCAACGTCTCCACAATAGACAGCTCTACTTTTCCGTACAATGCCTAAACTATGTCTGCTACAAGCATTGGAATGCTCCTCTTGTCTTTTTAGACTATGGTCTGCGGAAGGGCCATGCTTCATACAGTGCTTCAAAGCCATTATATATGGCAGGCGGCGCTATACAAATATAAGATAACATTCCAAACATCTCAGAAATGCCGGATGCCAACCCAGGCCAAGGCAGAAGTAACATTTCAATTAAGAAGAACCAAAAAGGATTGATTAAGCGTAATATTGCTAAATTGTGGGGATCCCAGGAGTGCCCTCTTTTTGCACAGTGGTTTGCTGATGTAGATTCATGCATGGCCATGGAACGACGTATATATATATATATACGGCAAGAGAGTGCCCTGAAAAGGCAAAAGAGATTTGGTATAAATGGGAAGAAGAGAATTGACCACCGTGCTGTGTTTGATATCTGAATAACGGGTAGCGAGGGGAATGCAGGTGCGGGATGCAAAGGTAATAACAACACTGACATGTGACATTGAAGTGAATGTTTGTTAAATCGTTGACTATAAAATTACCCAAAACATGTTTCTTGCAGAAAAAACATTTTTATCAGAGACTTGACCACTTTCTGCATCCAACCCGCTAGTTTTCATGTGCCTATTTTTACTTTTGCACATCTCACATCACACTTATGCCACAAACTGTTAGGTGTAGGCTAAGCAATAGGAGATGGGCAGCAGCAGCTCCGGCAATGCTTCATAAATAAAAATTCAGTTAAACTCCCACTGACACACCCACACAGACAAGGACATGCTCCATGGCATGCCAGTTCCAGGAGAGTTACAACACATTTGTATTATGTTCTATTATTGTTATTTTTTGTTGCATTTTTAGTGAACATGATACCTTATGCAACACTTAAACAGAACAGAATAGAAAGAAAAAGCACAAGCAATCTCACAATAAAGCAAACACAGATCTTACAGAAATACAAGGACAAATAACATCAGGAACTCCTCAAATACACTAATTAATAACACACACATAACTGTTCATCAATGATTACTACTATCTAAAACAGAACTCCTATAAAACATGGTTTAAATGATTTGGACCTTGATTAAAAACATTAAGCAATTCCTCAAAAATTAAAAACAAGACATTAAAAATCAACGACACTTGGGTGCCTGACATGAATCTATCCCAAAGGCTTTTTCCGATCACCTCCGATATTGAATTGCCATAAGGTTCAAAGAATTCAATCCTATACTTTAATAATGCTGAACAGTCCATGACCAATTGATACATACAGTGTCTCAGTGCTCTGCTCTATACACAGTCTGCAAGTTCTCAGTGCTTTAGGTATTTGCAACTTCAGAGCACTGACTTCCAAAGTTGGTAGACAATTAAGTCTACATTTTAAATAGCAGTCTCGAAGACTAGCGGACGGACATTTTCTTAGATAAGGTCTAAGTTGTCGACAAGGTACATAAAGCAATCTGACATTTTTGTACCTAGACAATCTCTGTATGTCAAGGGCGGCGTCCCACCAAAGTTTCGTACATGATTTGGTGTGGTGATCCGTTGGAACGTATCCAGACGTGTTGCTTTGGCGATACAAGGAATTGGCTTGACCAAAACCCCAGGGATCTGGTACCTAAGTTTGCCAACCCAACTCCCTACACCATGTAAGACCACCCCTGTATTTTCGTGGTGCGAGGACAGTGCGAACACTGACAGGGGAGGCACTGATAGGAATGCGGGTCCGATGGCAGGATGACAAGGGACTCCAAACGATATCAGCCAAGATGATGAAATGGGGGTTTGTACTTTTTTACCGAATCTAATGGTTCGCATGAACCATTCGATCTAAAAATGCTACCACCAAAGGTTTGAACACCAAAAGTTCGATCCTTTGGTGGTAGCATTGTAAAAAAAAGAAACATGGGCTGCGGGGGTGTCCCCTGCATCGCCCCGCTCACTATGCTTTATAGTTTAGTGGGCGGGTGTTGCGGGGGAAACACCTGTAGCCTTCTGTAAAAAAAAAAAAACGGGGCTGCGGGGGAACCCCTGTAGCCTTCCCTAAAAAAATGAAAAGAAAAGAAATGGAACCTGCGGCCGCCGGTTCCCGATCACGGAAGTGAAAGGGAACTGGCTCCCGCAGGGACCCAGCATGAAGAAGAAGGTAAGTGGGGTTTGTTTATGTTGGGGAATGGGTGGGGGTGTGCTGAGGGTGTGGGTGTGGTGTGTGTAGGTGTGTTCGCGTGAGAAAGGTGCAAACTTTTGGTAGTTCACACCTTTCTCATGCAAACTTTCCGGCATGAAAATGGCGCAATCAGATGATGATCAGTAGCTAAGGAAGGGAAGTTCGTGCCCCGCAGGAATAAGGATAAGGCAGGTAGAACAGACAGAGGACACAGGCTGTCACAGGCAAGGAGCCAGCAAGGCAAGAGGCAAGGAGTCAGCAAGGCAAGAGGCAAGGAGCCAGCAAGGCAAGAGGCAAGGAGCCAGCAAGGCAAGAGGCAAGGAGCCAGCAAGGCAAGAGGCAAGGAGTCAGCAAGGCAAGAGGCAAGGAGCCAGCAAGGCAAGAGGCAAGGAGCCAGCAAGGCAAGAGGCAAGGAGTCAGCAAGGCAAGAGGCAAGGAGCCAGCAAGGCAAGAGACAATGAGTCAGCAAGGCAAGAGGCAAGGAGCCAGCAAGGCAAGAGGCAAGGAGTCAGCAAGGCAAGAGGCAAGGAGTCAGCAAGGCAAGGCAGGGACAGCTGGCAAAAGAGGGAGGACCGGTGAACCAGGACAAGGAACAGCAGGAACCTAGGTACCCGCAGGAGCGCAATAAGACACTGTGCAAAAGCGAGGCTTTCTTGAGACTGGTTGGCGCCATACTGCACATGCGCGAAATGCGGGAGTTGGGGCCGACGCATGTGCGATTGGACAGCAATGGCTGTGCCCATGGTGATGCGGCCCTGGTGCCGGGGAGAGGTGTCCGTTGCCGGAAGGACCAACGCCAGTGCGGGTACAGGTGCCAGGACACTGGATGTAAACACTTTCTCGGCAACCTTCACTGGACTATGTTCCCGGCGAATTCTGATTTTTGCTATTTTATATGTTGTTTGGATTAGTCAGCTATGGTGTTGTATCGAAGCCCAGATTGCCATGGGTAGAGTTAAATTATTTTCCAAATAAAATACATTTCCACTTGCGACTTTCCAGTTTTCAGTTTTTATATTTTCTTGAGTGCCAAAATAAATTTCCTTCACACTACGTGTCTTTTTCAAAATAAAAATATATTTATTTCATATATTTCATATATTTCTCATGATTTTGTTAAATCAGTGAATGGAACAAAATCATGAGAAATATATGAAATAAATATATTTTTATTTTGAAAAAGACACGTAGTGTGAAGGAAATTTATTTTGGCACTCAAGAAAATATAAAAACTGAAAACTGGAAAGTCGCAAGTGGAAATGTATTTTATTTGGAAAATGCCAGGACACTGGATGTTGACAGGTAAGTAAGTGGGAGCCTCTGCGAGGGGTGAAGGGCACGCAAGACGTGGGTGTGTGACACTGTAGGTCATTCAGGCCCCAAATCCTATCTCGTCTTTTAATCACCTTTTACAAGGCCCATTGGGAGATTGTTTCGCTCAATTCCATTGACGTCATCAACTGAGAACACCTTTGTACAACGTTTTGTAAAAAGATGTATTATTATTTCATATACAGCAAATGTCTTAAAATTCCACTCGCCAAGCCTTTCACAACATTGAAAGATGCAGTGGGACCTTTAATACTTTGCTAAACTGCACCAAAGCACCACTGGAAGTTCTGTCACGTTACACAAAAGCCATTGTCCACACACAACTGTTGGAATTGGCATGGCTAGTTTTTCATTAGTCTCGAGAATTGTATTCATCACGTCTCATCTCTCCAAATACTCATCATTGGCTACTTACACATTTTTAGGTTGAAAAAAGCACAGAGAATACTTCAGTAAGAGGCGGTCTCTGAGATACCGAATTTGGCGCCCTTTTAGCAGCCGTTCTGAAATGTCATTAGTCATCAGAAAAGAACACATTTGGAACGTGTTGCCGCAAACAGAAAGCCACTAGAAGCGCGTGGGTCAGACCCAGTGGCTCTGACTGGCGGTCAGGCTACATTACCGCATGTGCTACACCATCCAATGGCGGTGATTAGTGTTGATTCTTTGACACGCCCACAGAGAGGTGAAGCCCCTTTTGAAAAGGAGAGAAAAAATGCCTTTATGTCCTTTGTATGTACAAGGAGCGTAATCCGGGCTCCAGGCGAGCAGAGCACATGGCCATTTTCCTTCCTGAAATCAGGCCGCTACCATCAAAGAAAAATAGTGGCGTTACAGGTGGGGTTGTGTCTCTCCCTTTATGCCACGCGCGCTGCTCAGTCGATGTGCTCAAACCAGTGGCACCACGAGCAGCAACTCTAACAAAGTGGGCGTCTGCTATGCTGCTGCCTGATGTGGCGATGTCCTGTATCATACAATATATTGTTTTCATTCCTAGCTGCAAACAATGTGAGCATTAGCAGGAAAGGGTTTATGCCACGCGCGCTGCTCAGTCGATGTGCTCAGACCAGTGGCACCACGAGCAGCAACTCTAACAAAGTGGGCGTCTGCTATGCTGCTGCCTGATGTGGCGATGTCCTGTATCATACAATATATTGTTTTCATTCCTAGCTGCAAACAATGTGAGCATTAGCAGGAAAGGGTTTATGCCACGCGCGCTGCTCAGTCGATGTGCTCAGACCAGTGGCACCACGAGCAGCAACTCTAACAAAGTGGGCGTCTGCTATGCTGCTGCCTGATGTGGCGATGTCCTGTATCATAACATATATTGTTTTCATTCCTAGCTGCAAACAATGTGAGCATTAGCAGGAAAGGGTTTATGCCACGCGCGCTGCTCAGTCGATGTGCTCAAACCAGTGGCACCACGAGCAGCAACTCTAACAAAGTGGGCGTCTGCTATGCTGCTGCCTGATGTGGCGATGTCCTGTATCATACAATATATTGTTTTCATTCCTAGCTGCAAACAATGTGAGCATTAGCAGGAAAGGGTTTATGCCACGCGCGCTGCTCAGTCGATGTGCTCAGACCAGTGGCACCACGAGCAGCAACTCTAACAAAGTGGGCGTCTGCTATGCTGCTGCCTGATGTGGCGATGTCCTGTATCATAACATATATTGTTTTCATTCCTAGCTGCAAACAATGTGAGCATTAGCAGGAAAGGGTTTATGCCACGCGCGCTGCTCAGTCGATGTGCTCAGACCAGTGGCACCACGAGCAGCAACTCTAACAAAGTGGGCGTCTGCTATGCTGCTGCCTGATGTGGCGATGTCCTGTATCATACAATATATTGTTTTCATTCCTAGCTGCAAACAATGTGAGCATTAGCAGGAAAGGGTTTATGCCACGCACGCTGCTCAGTCGATGTGCTCAGACCAGTGGCACCACGAGCAGCAACTCTAACAAAGTGGGCGTCTGCTATGCTGCTGCCTGATGTGGCGATGTCCTGTATCATAACATATATTGTTTTCATTCCTAGCTGCAAACAATGTGAGCATTAGCAGGAAAGGGTTTATGCCACGCGCGCTGCTCAGTCGATGTGCTCAGACCAGTGGCACCACGAGCAGCAACTCTAACAAAGTGGGCGTCTGCTATGCTGCTGCCTGATGTGGCGATGTCCTGTATCATACAATATATTGTTTTCATTCCTAGCTGCAAACAATGTGAGCATTAGCAGGAAAGGGTTTATGCCACGCGCGCTGCTCAGTCGATGTGCTCAGACCAGTGGCACCACGAGCAGCAACTCTAACAAAGTGGGCGTCTGCTATGCTGCTGCCTGATGTGGCGATGTCCTGTATCATAACATATATTGTTTTCATTCCTAGCTGCAAACAATGTGAGCATTAGCAGGAAAGGGTTTATGCCACGCGCGCTGCTCAGTCGATGTGCTCAGACCAGTGGCACCACGAGCAGCAACTCTAACAAAGTGGGCGTCTGCTATGCTGCTGCCTGATGTGGCGATGTCCTGTATCATAACATATATTGTTTTCATTCCTAGCTGCAAACAATGTGAGCATTAGCAGGAAAGGGTTTATGCCACGCGCGCTGCTCAGTCGATGTGCTCAGACCAGTGGCACCACGAGCAGCAACTCTAACAAAGTGGGCGTCTGCTATGCTGCTGCCTGATGTGGCGATGGCCTGTATCATAACATATATTGTTTTAATTCCTAGCTGCAAACAATGTGAGCATTAGCAGGAAAGGGTTTATGCCACGCGCGCTGCTCAGTCGATGTGCTCAGACCAGTGTCACCACGAGCAGCAACTCTAACAAAGTGGGCGTCTGCTATGCTGCTGCCTGATGTGGAGATGGCCTGTATCATAACATATATTGTTTTCATTCCTAGCTGCAAACAATGTGAGCATTAGCAGGAAAGGGTTTATGCCACGCGCGCTGCTCAGTCGATGTGCTCAGACCAGTGGCACCACGAGCAGCAACTCTAACAAAGTGGGCGTCTGCTATGCTGCTGCCTGATGTGGAGATGGCCTGTATCATAACATATATTGTTTTCATTCCTAGCTGCAAACAATGTGAGCATTAGCAGGAAAGGGTTTATGCCACGCGCGCTGCTCAGTCGATGTGCTCAGACCAGTGTCACCACGAGCAGCAACTCTAACAAAGTGGGCGTCTGCTATGCTGCTGCCTGATGTGGAGATGGCCTGTATCATAACATATATTGTTTTCATTCCTAGCTGCAAACAATGTGAGCATTAGCAGGAAAGGGTTTATGCCACGCGCGCTGCTCAGTCGATGTGCTCAGACCAGTGGCACCACGAGCAGCAACTCTAACAAAGTGGGCGTCTGCTATGCTGCTGCCTGATGTGGAGATGGCCTGTATCATAACATATATTGTTTTCATTCCTAGCTGCAAACAATGTGAGCATTAGCAGGAAAGGGTTTATGCCACGCGCGCTGCTCAGTCGATGTGCTCAGACCAGTGGCACCACGAGCAGCAACTCTAACAAAGTGGGCGTCTGCTATGCTGCTGCCTGATGTGGAGATGGCCTGTATCATAACATATATTGTTTTCATTCCTAGCTGCAAACAATGTGAGCATTAGCAGGAAAGGGTTTATGCCACGCGCGCTGCTCAGTCGATGTGCTCAGACCAGTGGCACCACGAGCAGCAACTCTAACAAAGTGGGCGTCTGCTATGCTGCTGCCTGATGTGGAGATGGCCTGTATCATAACATATATTGTTTTCATTCCTAGCTGCAAACAATGTGAGCATTAGCAGGAAAGGGTTTATGCCACGCGCGCTGCTCAGTCGATGTGCTCAGACCAGTGGCACCACGAGCAGCAACTCTAACAAAGTGGGCGTCTGCTATGCTGCTGCCTGATGTGGAGATGGCCTGTATCATAACATATATTGTTTTCATTCCTAACTGCAAACAATCTGAACATTAGCAGGAAAGGGCTGTTTCTTAATATATATATATTGGATCCCAGACACTATTATTATTATGAATATAAGACATAACAGCTTGAGGGTGAGCTAGAGAGACCCATAATTCGGGGTTTTAGATATTCGTTTATATCCTACTAAGGGAGTTATAGATGGTTTTAATTATGCACTAGTCACTTTAAAATCGCGGGAAAAAAAAGGAAAAAAAAGAAAAAAAAGAGGAAAAAAACTTGGGCTGTGAATGTTCCATACTTTTTTAAATCTTTCTCTCTTTTTGCCCAGTACGATCAATATATGTTTGAAGCAAAAGACAAAGAGGCAATCAGAGTTAATGGGTTGAACGAATGTCATTTAGGACGTAGATATTTCATCTCAGCTGCTAATGCACAATGCACTCTAAATTTACCTCTAGTAATAAAATGCTCATTCGAATGAATGTATGCCTGTTAGGCAAATTCACTAGGCAAAGATGTCTGCCATGGTTTTGGCACGTAATGCAGATCACTAAATGTGGCCTTCTTTGATCTCTATGTTGGCTGCCTGCCCACCCCCTCCTTTCCCTCTCTCCTCCTCCTAGCCTCATGTTTTAAAGTGGTGTACGAGGGAGAAGGTTTCTGTTGTGAAAAAGCGGCGAGTTGGCCACGAAACGCGTCACGCCTCGAGTGTTGCACTTGGGAGGACCCACACTGGGGTCATACTCTCTATTTTTGGAAATGGATTTCCATGGTTTTTAAATGCTTTTTTCCCGTGTGGATCAATAAAGGAAGAAAATCAGCAAAACGAAAAACGGTTGGTGTGGAACTTTATTTCCCCCCCCCCCCCTTTCGTTTGCTGTTTGGTGGAAACTGGGCAAGCATGGCTTTATGGAGAGTGCAGCTCGACTTGGCTACTTGAAGGTAGAATTGACAATATATATATATATATATATATATATATATATATATATATATATTTGTACTTGCTGAAAAATATGCCACTAAGGAGTGCAAGTGCAAATTACATTTTCACTTTCTAAAAAATCCGGTCGCTCTTGGCTTCACAAAATAGAAAATACAATTCTCCTTTCTCAAATGTGTATCTAATACCCAAAACGTAATACTGTGCAAAAATAGGATTTAAATGAGGAGTGCACATGCCCTGTATTCTTCTTTGGGGCTCATGTTTTCCTCTTTCAATAGATAAATACAGATACACTAGGAGTGTAATGAGTAGCATATTTAGTATTCGGCCGCATACCAAGTAGATGTTTTTTGCATGGTTAAGTATCCAAGATTGAGAAACACACTTTATACAAGTAATAAATTCAAATGACTTTATATGATGAGGCATCTATAACGCGCCTACACACAAGTGTTTCAAGGCGCAACTTCGGTAGCTTTGAACACTCGCGTTTCTTTTAGTTTTCCGATTTTTATCTGCAAAAACTCATGCCAACAATGGAAGAGAGCACAAAACAATGATAAGCAACCAACAGCAGGAATTCAATTAGCAAAATGATTATTTCTGAATTCAAAAAGATGTTTTTAATCTGTGTCAGCATTTTACAGGCTGGATGAGGTCATTGTTAAATTATTGGTTTGAAGCTAAATACGTGTGTCTAGGCCAAATTCCAATTACAAGCCGAATTGCGACACGCCGCTATAATAAACACAGGCACTCATTATTGTTTGTATTGTTTGTATGGCTATACATCCCTGCACTCAATAAGTTCGACTGCAATTGATGTTGATAAGGGTTAGATTACGGACCGGTCACTGATGGCAACATGACTACCGGGGATACAGCTGTAATGGGAACATGATAACTGTACCAAAAACAGTCCCATTGGCCATCATGATTACTTGCTTAAAAACAGCCAGAAAGAGAAACATTAAAGGTATCAAAACTTTCTGGAAAGGCACAGACCGATAACTGCACCCTGGCAGGAAACTAAACGGGAACAATAACTGTTTGAGGGCACAATAACTTCACCACTACGAACTATCAGATGGGAAACGATTACTGGCACAAGAACTGCCCGATGGGGAACGATTCCCCTGCCGCAGAGAGAGAGATCTACCCCCAATTCGTTGCTTGGAGATGCGGCTGACCCTGAGGGAGTTGGAGGCGGATGAGCGAAGAGCTCGAGAAGGAAGATATTTAGGGATAGAGAGTTGAAGGTATTTTGGCCCCAAGCCCCAGAAGGCCTTGTGGACAATGCAGAGGGTTTTGAACTTAATCTTCGCAGCCACTGGGAGCCAGTGCAGAGATTTCAGTCCTGGACAGATACGGTCCCTGGGCTTGAGGCCAAGGACAAGTCTCGCAGTTCTGTTCTGGATGAGTTGCAGCGAGCGGAGAGTAGAGGCAGAAAGATTTAGATAGAGGCTGTTACAGTAGTCCAGCTTAGAGAGAACCAGGGATCTGGAGACAGCGAGCTTCTGGGGGAAGGAGAGGAAAGGAAGATTACCTCTGAGGAGGTGCAGCTGGTAGTGAGACTTCTTCGAGACGTCAGATATGCGAGGAGAGAAGGAGAGTGTGGAGTCGAAGATGACCCCGAAGTTTTTTGCCTTACAGGTAGGAGCAGGAAGAGGACCAAGAGAGGCCGGAGAGAGAGCTGCAGGGAGGGAGTGGGTATGCCGATGAGTAGAATCTCAGTCTTACTGGCATTAAGACAGAGGTAATTGGCGGCACACCATTCCTGGATATATGGAACGATTAGTTTCACTGTCAGTGTTTGACAGGGCACAACAACTTAACCAAAAAAACAAAGAGGAAAGCCTTACTGGCACAATCACTGCGTGATAGGGAATGAATAGTGTCACAGTCACTGTTTGGCAGGACACAACAACTGAACCAAAAAAACAAACAGGAAAGCCTTACTGGCACAATCACTGTGTGTTAGGGAACGATTAGTGTCACTGTCACTGTCTGGCAGGGCACAACAACTGAACCAAAAAAACATCAAGGAAAGCCTTACTAGCACAATCCCTGTGTGATATTGAACGATTAGTGTCACAGTCACTGCTTGCCAGAGCGCAACAACTGAACCAACAAAAAAAACAGAGAGGAAAGCCTTACTGGCACATTCACTGTGTGATAGGGAACACATTGTGTCACAGTCGCTGCTTGGCAGGGCGCAACAAGTGATAAAAAAAAAAAACAGAGGAAAGCCTTACTGGCACAATCACAGTGTGATAGGGAATGATTAGTGTCACAGTCACTGCTTGGCAGGGTGCAACAACTGAACCAAAAAAAACAAAACACAGAGGAAAGCCTTACTGGCACAATCACTGTGTGATAGGGAGCGATTAGTGTCACTGTTACTGTTTGGCAGGGCACAACAACTGAACCAAAAAACGCAGAGGAAAGCCTTACTGGCACAATCACTGTGTGATAGGGAACAATTAGTATCACAGTCACTGCTTGGCAGGGTGCAACAAGTGAACCAAAATAAGAAACAAAACAGAGAGCAAAGCCTTACTGGCACATTAACTGTGTAATAGCGAATGATTAGTGTCACAGTCACTGCTAAAAAAAAAACAGAGAGGAAAGCCTTACTGTCACAATCACTGTGTGATAGGGAACGAATAGTGTCACAGTCACTGCTTGGCAGGGCGTAACAAGTGAACCAAAACAAAAAAAAAACTGAGAGGAAAGCCTTACTGGCACAATCAGTGTGTGATAGGGAATGAATAGTGTCACAGTCGATACTTGGCAGGGCGCAACAAGTGAACCAAAAAAACAAAGAGGAAAGCCTTACTGGCACAATCACTGTGTGAAAGGGAACGATTAGTGTCATTGTCACTGTTTGGCAGGGCACAACAACTGAACCAAAAAAAAAACAGAGGAAAGCCTTACTGGCACATTCACTGTGTGATAGGGAATGATTAGTGTCACTGTCACTGTTTGGCAGGGCACAACAACTGAACCAAAAAAACAAAGAGGAAAGCCTTACTGGCACAATCGCTGTGTGATAGGGAACGATTAGTGTCACAGTCGCTGCTTGGCAGGGTGCAACAAGTGAACCAAAAAAAAAAAACAGAGAGAAAGCCTTACTGACACATTCACTGTGTGATAGGGAACGATTAGTGTCACGGTAACTGTTTGGCAGGGCACAACAACTGAACCAAAAAAAACAAAAACAGAGAGAAAGCCTTACTGACACATTCACTGTGTGATAGGGAACGATTAGTGTCACGGTCACTGTTTGGAGGGCACAACAACTGAAACAAAAAAAAACACAGAGGAAAGCCTTACTGGCACAATCACAGTGTGATAGGGAATGATTAGTGTCACAGTCACTGTTTGGCAGGGCGCAACAAATGAACCAAAAAAAAATACAACACAGAGGAAATCCTTACTGGCACAATCACTGTGTGATAGGGAATGATTAGTGTCACTGTCACTGTTTGGCAGGGCACAACAACTGAACCAAAAAACACAGAGGAAAGCCTTACTGGCACAATCACTGTGTGATAGGGAACGATTAGTGTCACAGTCACTGCTTGGCAGGGCGCAACAACTGAACCAAAAAAAAAAAAACAGAGAGGAAAGCCTTACTGGCACATTC
This sequence comes from Ambystoma mexicanum, assembly GCF_040938575.1. Classification (NCBI taxonomy): domain Eukaryota; kingdom Metazoa; phylum Chordata; class Amphibia; order Caudata; family Ambystomatidae; genus Ambystoma; species Ambystoma mexicanum. The sequence continues at coordinate 387,204,181 of NC_090925.1, forward strand.
ACTGTGTGATAGGGAACACATTGTGTCACAGTCGCTGTTTGGCAGGGCGCAACAAGTGAATAAAAAAAATACAGAAAACAGAGAGGAAAGCCTTACTGGCACATTCACTGTGTAATAGCAAATGATTAGTCTCACAGTCACTGCTAAAAAAAAAATAGAGAGGAAAGCCTTACTGGCACAATCACTGTGTGATAGGGAACGATTAGTGTCACAGTTACTGCTTGGCAGGGCGCAACAACTGAACCAAAAAATAAAACAGAGAGGAAAGTCTTACTGGCACATTCACTGTGTGATAGGGAACAAATTGTGTCGCAGTCGCTGCTTGGCAGGGTGCAACAAGTGAACCAAAAAAAAAAGATAAAACAGAGAGGAAAGCCTTACTGACACATTCACTGTGTGATAGGGAACGATTAGTGTCACGGTTACTGTTTGGCAGGGCACAACAACTGAAACAAAGAAAACACAGAGGAAAGCCTTACTGGCACAATCACTGTGTGATAGGGAATGATTAGTGTCACAGTCACTGCTTGGCATGGCGCAACAACTGAACCAAAAAAACACAGAGCAAAGCCTTATTGGCACAATCACTGTGTGATAGGGAACGATTAGTGTCACTGTCACTGTTTGGCAGGGCACAACAACTGAACAAAAAAAAACACAGAGGAAAGCCTTACTGGCACAATCACTGTGTGATAGGGAATGATTAGTGTCACAGTTACTGCTTGGCAGGGTGCAACAACTGAACCAAAAAAAAAAGAACACAGAGGAAAGCCTTACTGGCACAATCACTGTGTGACAGGGAGCGATTAGTGTCACTGTCACTGTCACTGTTTGGCAGGGCACAACAACTGAACCAAAAAACACAGAGGAAAGTCTTACTGGCACAATCACTGTGTGATAGGGAACAATTAGTATCACAGTTAATGCTTGGCAGGGTGCAACAAGTGAACCAAAATAAGAAAAAGAACAGAGAGCAAAGCCTTAGCGGCACATTCACTGTGTAATAGCGAATGATTAGTGTCACAGTCACTGCTTGGCAGGGCACAACAACTGAACCAAAAAAAAAACAGAGAGGAAAGCCTTACTGGCACAATCACTGTGTGACAGGGAACGATTAGTGTCACTGACACTGTTTGGCAGGGCACAACAACTGAAACAACAAAACACAAAGGAAAGCCTTACTGGCACAACCACTGTGTGATAGGGAACGATTAGTGTCACTGTCACTGTTTGGGAGGGCACAACAACTGAACCAAAAAAACAAACAGGAAAGCCTTACTGGCACAATCACTGTGTGTTAGGGAACGATTAGTGTCACGGTCACTGTCTGGCAGGGCACAACAACTGAATCAAAAAAACATCAAGGAAAGCCTTAGTAGCACAATCACTGTGTGATATTGAATGATTAGTGTCACAGTCACTGCTTGGCAGAGCATAACAACTGAACCAAAAAAAAACAGAGAGGAAAGCCTTACTGGCACATTCACTGTGTGATAGGGAACACATTGTGTCACAGTCGCTGCTTGGCAGGGCGCAACAAGTGATAAAAAAAAAACAGAGACAAAAGCCTTACTGACACATTCACTGTGTGATAGGGAACGATTAGTGTCACGGTCACTGTTTGGCGGGCACAAGAACTGAAACAAAAAAAACACAGAGGAAAGCCCTACTGGCACAATCACAGTGTGATAGGGAATGATTAGTGTCACAGTCACTGCTTGGCAGGGTGCAACAACTGAACCAAAAAAAAAAACACAGAGGAAAGCCTTACTGGCACAATCACTGTGTGATAGGGAGCGATTAGTGTCACTGGCCCTCATTACGACCCTTGCGGAAATCGACCGACCGGACCGCCATAGCGTAAATAGCGTTTCCGCCATTGCACGACGGAGCAAAGTGCGGCTCATTCCGACCCATCGGGCACGAGCACCACGCCATGGCGGAAGTGCAAAGTCCGCGATGGCGGAAATGACCCCAAAACGGCCCACACCGCCGCCGTACGGCGCCCTAGGTGCAAATCCGCCACCCATCTTAGCGGTCACCGCAATGAGCGGCAACCGGAAAGTACGGTGACCGGAAATATACGGAAACGGAAGTAAAAACATGGTCCCGGAACGGGAAACATCACGCCGTACACCTATAAAAACACTATTTCCACACAACCATTAAAAACACTACCCTGAGACACATCCCAACCCGTTAGCCACCCTAGTGAAACCAAGAATAATGGGAAAAGTTGGGAAGAAAGCGTGCGACCGCAAGCGGCAGGTCCACTTCTCCCGTGAGGAACTCACCGTGCTCACAAAGACCCTCCAGGAGAATGCTGCCGCCGTCTTCTCCACGCAAATGACCAGGACGGCACTTGCGAACAAGAAGGCCATATGGGCCCTGGTGGCACAGCGGGTAAGTGCGGTGGGGACCGCACCCCGCAACCCACAGCAATGCAGAAAGCGATGGGACGACCTGCGGATCCGCGTCCGTAGCATACTTTCTGCCAACCGCAACATTGCCACAGCTACCGGTGGGGGATCGGAATCACCCATCAAGTTGACCCCCTGGGAAGAAATCTGTGCCTCCACCATTGGAATGGAGAGTATAGAGGGAGTCGGAGGGATGGAGAAAGGAGTGCAGACAACCGAAGAATCAGGTAGGTGCCCCAAATTAAACAATGCCAAAACCACAATGTCCAATCATGTGAAGTACCACGTGTCCACATAGTGCAACAGTAACACATGTCCAGGAGAACGGCCACATGCATAGGCCTGATAGCACACTTTAAAAGTCACATTAAATACATAAATAATTAAAAATCCTATAAACACCCTCTACACGTGCAGCAGGCACACCCTAACTGCAGGCTGCAAAACAACTGCACCCTCACTCCACACACAAATGAAACCACCTCCAAGGCCCCAACCCAAATCACCCTCAGGTACCACCCCAATGCATGTGATACATTGCCATTCCAATTTCCACAGACCCATTTATAACGCTCGCCCTCCTTTACTCCACCACAGGGTCCGATTCAAACGACGAGCTCCAGGACACCCCTACCAGCACACCTGCAAAGAGGGCCAAGACCAACGGCCAAAGACCCTCCACCTCAGCTGCACGCATCAAGACACGGCAGCAGCACAAATCGAGTGGCAGCACACAGGAGGGAACTCCAACAGGCACCCCAGCAGCCAGCATGCCCACAACAGCACCACCACAGGTCCCCCCAATGGATGCCACAGTAGGCACTGCTTCTGGTGGCAGCAGCACCATAGGTGACACAGCATTAATGGCAGCATGCTCCGACACAGAAAACGGGGATGTCGAAGTTAGATCCATCCATGACCTGTCTCAATCCCCCTGTCTGTTCCATCCCGTACACCATGAGGATACCACGCAGGGGCACCCACAAGACGACGACTGGCCATCCCCCACAAGCCCTGTGGCAAGGCAACATGAGGTGACCAGCCCCTCTGTGACACCACCGCAAATGGCCATGGCACAGCAGAGGCAACAGTCCCTCGACCAGGTGATCGTGCAACAGCAGCAACTGACCACGCTCCTCAAGGACCATGCTGATGAATGTGGGGGTACTAAGGCAGCCATAGAAACATCAACTGAGACACTGAGGGCAGAAATGGAGAGAAGTACAGAGACACTAAGGGCACAAATGGAGAGAAGCACCGAGAGCCTGAGAGTACAAATGGAGAGAAGCACCGAGAGCCTGAGAGTACAAATGGAGAGAAGCACCGAGAGCCTGAGGGGGGAACTGCATGCGACGTCCAAAGACGTATGTGCTGAACTTGCCGCTGTGCGCCGTGTGCTCACTGAGCTCTCACAAACCCTTAGGGACATGCATGGACGTGAGCAGGCAGAGACATCATCCGTTGCAAGTTCCGTCCAGGGCAGCCCCCAACGTAGATCTGGGAGGAACCTGCGCTCCACAGGCAGGGGTGCCCCTGATACCCGGAGAGGGGGCTTGCAATAGCGACTGCCCACTGACTATGAGCATCCTTGGACACTGGTGTTCGGGGGGGAGGTAGGAGGGTGGAGGGGGTGTGTTGGGCCCACTTGGGTGGCGGGTCGATAGGGTGTTTAACATGATATCACATATGCCATAAACAATGCACGATCATACAATGAGATGCGTGGACATTGATCTTTGTGTACGAGGCCATTATAGGCGTACAGTCCATATTGTGCATGTTCCAGACACACACAGTGCCACAAGTCCCGTGTCCATGTATCAGCCACCAGGCGTGAGTGCTAGAAGCATGCATCTATGATATGCTGACGAATGTCACGGCCCTCCTGTGCCTCGCAGACACCTTGAGGTGCTGCCACATCCCCACCCTCATCATGACCATCCTCAGGTGCTTGCAGTTCTGCGTCAGGGGGCATGGGCACATTTCTACGTACGCACATGTTGTGTAGCATGACACATGCCATGACCATCTTTGCAACCTTCTCATGTCGGTACAGGAGTGCCCCGCCAGACCTGCTGAGGCAGCGGAAACGAGTCTTCAGTAGGCCGAATGCCTGTTCTATGACTACACGGGTACGTGAGTGGGCATGGTTGTAGTCCTCCTCATGCTGGTCCCGTGGGTTGCGGACTGGTGTAAGGAGCCATCTCTTCAGTGGATACCCGGCATCACCTGTATGTGGACAATGAAGGTATTTTGAGGAATGCCATTGCTACGTACGCACCCCCCCCCTTCCTGCCAGGTCATTGCCGCATCACATACCCCACACTATCATGCTTGAAATGAGACTCACCGAGTAGCCAGGATCTGTTCCCTGCGTGTCGCTCCATGTAGCGTGGTATAGTAGAGTTCCTCAAGACCATAGAATCATGGGTTGATCCTGGGAATCGGGCACAACAATGTGTAATGATCCTGTTCGAGTCACACACCATTTGTACATTCAGGGAATGAAATTGTTTTCGGTTGCGGTACTGGGCCTCCATGGCATGTGGGACAACCAATTCCACATGGGTGCAGTCGATGGCACCAATGCAACCCGGTATGCCGCCAAGTGCATGGAATCCCACTTTTGCGTTCGTAATTTCCTGCTCCGAGCGTGGTAGAGAGATGTAGTCGTCTGCGTGCTGCAGGAGGGCATCGAGCACTTGCAATAGTGTCCGTGAGAACAGTGGCTGTGAAATGCCATGCAACTGTCCGACTGTGTGCTGGTAGGTGCCGGTGGCCAGGAAGTGGAGTACAGACACCACCTTCAGTAGGGGTGGGATGGCGGTTGGGCTATCTATCATGCTGACAAGGTCAGCCTGTGTCATGTCCACAATGGCGGTTATGGTGTCCCGGTCCAAACGGTAGAGGGTGTGGATCTGCTCATCAGTGAGGTTGAACGGATGTGCTCGGAGGCGTGGGATTGCGGGCTGCCTGCGTGGTGGTAGTGGCTGTGCTGGCGGCCCTTGCTGGCCCTGCCTTGCCCTCCTCCTCCTCCTCCTCCTGCGTCTCCTCCGTGCGGCCGGTTGTAGTCGGTGTTCGTCTTCTTCTTGAAGTTGGAGTACTTGCAGTGCTATCAGGTCCCCCAGGGCCAACATGGCTAGTCCTGCCGGTAGCATATCGGAGTGGGTGTGGTTGTGGGAGGGGGTTGGGTGTGCAATTTATGTGTTTCCAGGCTGTATGGCCTCCACCTGTGGTGATTCATTCCACCTGTGCAAGCTGCTCTCCCCTTTGGGCGAGCACGTCCCGCACACAACGCTGCAATTCGACGAATGGCATCTTGCCATTACAATCATGTATTTGTACCCGATGGCAGTGTAACATTGGTTGATATGTTCATTCTGCTTTGGTCCCATTGTTTCACATACTATCTTTGCAGTCGTGAACAGACTTGTGAAGGGTCAGTGGAACGTAGTACTCGAGTAACGGTGGACCCTCATGCAACACTGCACCGAAGTTCACCGACGGGCGGGGCGTCCCATTTGTGAGTGAAGGCAGTTGCCATTTTCACACACAGCCGCACTAGATGGATTGATTTGTGATTTCAAGCGGCCACAGATGCCTTTTCGACGTGATGTTGCAAATGAGGAATTCGAAGGACGGCGCTTTCGGTTTCCAGCTAGCGGCGAGGAGATGCCCACAGGTCTGACTGCAAATATAACGTTCTATTGTTCAATGTCCTTGGGACAGGGGCCATGGCGAGGATGCAATGATTGATATGAATAGTATGGGATGCGCAATAGCGAAGTGGGCGATAAGGCCGGACGTTCCCATTTACATGTTGCTTCACAACACTGGAATTACGGGCTGGGGCACAGTGGTTTTTGCAGGCTGCATTACGCACAGACTCAATGGAAGTTTCACATGTCATGTGAGTATGGAAGCAGGCGTTTGTGATAGTGTATTCACCTCGATATAGATAGTTATGATTCGCTAGTGGTTTTTGGTTGGTGATGTTCCTTTGGAGTGGGCTAGCATGCATATGGCTGTGGATTTGGTGTGATCATTGAAGTGAGTAATTCAAATGTAGTTCTGATGGCCATACTATTCTTTTTCATTTCGTTTGGGTGACAGGTATCTCCTCCCCTTTTGCCACTGCCATCTGTATGCCACTCCTGCCGATGGATTTTACTCCCGACACCTGCTGCTTCGTGTTAATCAGTGGAGCAGCATTACGATCTTATGGGACGATCGCCAATGGGCCACATGCCCTTACGCAGTACTAGTGGCTAGGAGCAACATTTCGGCCTTTCAGCTGGACTAGTGCCTCCCTATTGGGACGGCCCTGCGGGTCGAGGCGCTTCCATGTTGCCTTTTCGTACGAGAATGTAGCCCCTGTGTGCCATGAGGGTACAGGGCGTCACACAAGAAGTAGCTGGTCATTTATTGCGGATGCAGCCCACAATGGTGAATTGTATTTTGGAGTTCATGGCCTGATGGCTGTATGGGCTTGGTGAATTTGTTGTGCATTAAATTCCTATTCTGATATGAACCGTGTAGTGTTCTTCTTTGCAGGTGATGTGTCATATTCCTATTTGGGGAGCGATGTATTGTGAGGAGATCTGCATTGGGTTCCAGCTTCGGAGTATAGTTGCGTGGTACTGTGCTGGGCGTTTGCCTACGAAGCCCAGTGAGGTCAGGGATGAGGGCTGCCAATGTGACTGTTTTGATGATGTGATGCTCAGGGGCGGGGGAATGGCTTTTGTGTAACAGATGCCGGTCAGCCAGTTGGATTGGTGGTATGATGTGATTATCAGAATATGGCTGGTCACAGGTGCCTGTGTTTGCGTGCGTTTCTTGGAGGGAGACTGAGGTCATGTCCATTTGTGTGGCTTCTGTATTCGTGCCATCTGTGCCCTGCAGTTCCCATTGGCCCCTCTTGAGATTCATTTGTTCGTTGGCAGGCATGGATGACTTGTACATTTCACTGGTTGCATTGTGTGGCTTCATTGCACCTACGGGGAGTTGTACAATGTGGCCAGGGAGCGGTGTACAGGCACTCAGTAGGGCCGTTTACGGTTGGTTCGCGATGCCGTACTTCTCACCATGGCGGAATGGTACTTTCCGCCGTGCTTGATGGCGTTAGGTGCATGTCCGCTGGGGTCAGAATTCGCGTACCGTTGCGCCATGGTGGTAATTGCGGTTTGGCATGGCGCGCGCGCGCGTACTTGGTGCAGTTAGCGTTGGCGTTCAATGCGGTGTCGCTAATGGCATCGTACTTTGCGGTGACGGGTCATAATCGCACCGAGCGCTATTCGATGGCGGTATTGCATTTCCGTCAGGGTCGTAATGAGGGCCACTGTCACTGTTTGGCAGGGCACAACAACTGAACCAAAAAACACAGAGGAAAGCCTTACTGGCACAATCACTGTGTGATAGGGAACAATTAGTATCACAGTTAATGCTTGGCAGGGTGCAACAAGTGAACCAAAATAAGAAAAAAAACAGAGAGCAAAGCCTTACTGGCACATTCACTGTGTAATAGCGAATGATTAGTGTCACAGTCACTGCTTGGCAGGGCACAACAACTGAACCAAAAAAAAACAGAGAGGAAAGCCTTACTGGCACAATCACTGTGTGACAGGGAACGATTAGTGTCACTGTCACTGTTTGGCAGGGCACAACAACTGAAACAACAAAACACAAAGGTAAGCCTTACTGGCACAACCACTGTGTGATAGGGAACGATTAGTGTCACTGTCACTGTTTGGGAGGGCACAACAACTGAACCAAAAAAACATAGAGGAAAGCCTTACTGGCACAATCACTGTGTGATAGGGAACGATTAGTGTCAAAGTTACTGCTTGGCAGGGCGCAACAACTGAACCAAAAAAAAAAACAGAGAGGAAAGCCTTACTGGCACATTCACTGTGTGATAGGGAACAAATTGTGCCACAGTCGCTGCTTGGCAGGGCGCAACACGTGAACCAAAAAAATAATAATAAAACAGAGAGGAAAGCCTTACTGACACATTCACTGTGTGATAGGGAACGATTTGTGTCACGGTCACTGTTTGGCAGGGCACAACAACTGAAACAAAAAAAACACAGTGGATAGCCTTACTGGCATAATCACAGTATGATAGGGAATGATTAGTGTCACAGTCACTGCTTGGCAGGGCGCAACAACTGAACCAAAAAAAAACACAGAGGAAAGCGTTACTGGCACAATCACTGTGTGATAGGGAACGATTAGTGTCACAGTTGATGCTTGGCAGGGCGCAACAACTGAACCAACAAAAAAAACAGAGAGGAAAGCCTTACTGGCACATTCACTGTGTGATAGGGAACACATTGTGTCACAGTCGCTGCTTGGCAGGGCGCGACAAGTGAACAAAAAAAAAAAAACAGAGACAAAAGCCTTACTGACACAATCACTGTGTGATAGGGAACGATTAGTGTCACGGTCACTGTTTGGCAGGGCACAACAACTGAAACAAGAAAACACAAAGGAAAGCCTTACTGGCACAACCACTGTGTGATAGGGAACGATTAGTGTCACTGTCACTGTTTGGGAGGGCACAACAACTGAACCAAAAAAACATAGAGGAAAGCCTTACTGGCACAATCACTGTGTGATAGGGAACGATTAGTGTCAAAGTTACTGCTTGGCAGGGCGCAACAACTGAACCAAAAAAAAAAAACAGAGAGGAAAGCCTTACTGGCACATTCACTGTGTGATAGGGAACAAATTGTGCCACAGTCGCTGCTTGGCAGGGCGCAACACGTGAACCAAAAAAATAATAATAAAACAGAGAGGAAAGCCTTACTGACACATTCACTGTGTGATAGGGAACGATTAGTGTCACGGTCACTGTTTGGCAGGGCACAACAACTGAAACAAAAAAAACACAGTGGATAGCCTTACTGGCATAATCACAGTGTGATAGGGAATGATTAGTGTCACAGTCACTGCTTGGCAGGGCGCAACAACTGAACCAAAAAAAAACACAGAGGAAAGCGTTACTGGCACAATCACTGTGTGATAGGGAACGATTAGTGTCACAGTTGATGCTTGGCAGGGCGCAACAACTGAACCAACAAAAAAAACAGAGCGGAAAGCCTTACTGGCACATTCACTGTGTGATAGGGAACACATTGTGTCACAGTCGCTGCTTGGCAGGGCGCAACAAGTGAACCAAAAAAATAATAATAAAACAGAGACAAAAGCCTTACTGACACAATCACTGTGTGATAGGGAACGATTAGTGTCACGGTCACTGTTTGGCGGGCACAACAACTGAAACAAAAAAAACACAGAGGAAAGCCTTACTGGCACAATCACAGTGTGATAGGGAATGATTAGTGTCACAGTCACTGTTTGGCAGGGTGCAACAACTGAACCAAAAAAAAACAAAACACAGAGGAAAGCCTTACTGGCACAATGACTGTGTGATAGGGAGCGATTAGTGTCACTGTCACTGTTTGGCAGGGTACAACAACTGAACCAAAAAACACAGAGGAAAGCCTTACTGGCACAATCACTGTGTGATAGGGAACGATTAGTATCACAGTTAATGCTTGGCAGGGTGCAACAAATGAACCAAAATAAGAAAAAAAATAGAGAGCAAAGCCTTACTGGCACAATCACTGTGTGACAGGGAACGATTAGTGTCACTGTCACTGTTTGGCAGGGCACAACAACTGAAACAACAAAACCCAAAGGAAAGCCTTACTGGCACAACCACTGTGTGATAGGGAACGATTAGTGTCACTGTCACTGTTTGGGAGGGCACAACAACTGAACCAAAAAAACAAACAGGAAAGCCTTACTGGCACAATCACTGTGTGTTAGGGAACGATTAGTGTCACTGTCACTGTTTGGCAGGGCACAACAACTGAAACAACAAAACACAAAGGAAAGCCTTACTGGCACAACCACTGTGTGATAGGGAACGATTAGTGTCACTGTCACTGTTTGGGAGGGCACAACAACTGAACCAAAAAAACAGAGGAAAGCCTTACTGGCACAATCACTGTGTGTTAGGGAACGATTAGTGTCACTGTCTGGCAGGGCACAACAACTGAACCAAAAAAACATCAAGGAAAGCCTTACTAGCACAATCACTGTGTGATATTGAACGATTAGTGTCTCAGTCATTGCTTGGCAGAGCGCAACAACTGAACCAAAAAAAAAAACAGAGAGGAAAGCCTTACTGGCACATTCACTCTGTGATAGGGAACACATTGTGTCACAGTCGCTGCTTGGCAGGGCGCAACAAGTGATAAAAAAAACAGAGACAAAAGCCTTACTGACACATTCACTGTGTGATAGGGAACGATTAGTGTCACGGTCACTGTTTGGCGGGCACAAGAACTGAAACAAAAAAAACACAGAGGAAAGCCTTACTGGCACAATCACAGTGTGATAGGGAATGATTAGTGTCACAGTCACTGCTTGGCAGGGTGCAACAACTGAACCAAAAAAAGAAAACACAGAGGAAAGCCTTACTGGCACAATCACTGTGTGATAGGGAGCGATTAGTGTCACTGTCACTGTTTGGCAGGGCACAACAACTGAACCAAAAAACACAGAGGAAAGCCTTACAGGCACAATCACTGTGTGATAGGGAACAATTAGTATCACAGTTAATGCTTGGCAGGGTGCAACAAGTGAACCAAAATAAGAAAAAAAACAGAGAGCAAAGCCTTACTGGCACATTCACTGTGTAATAGCGAATGATTAGTGTCACAGTCACTGCTTGGCAGGGCACAACAACTGAACCAAAAAAAACAGAGAGGAAAGCCTTACTGGCACAATCACTGTGTGCCAGGGAACGATTAGTGTCACTGTCACTGTTTGGCAGGGCACAAAAACTGAAACAACAAAACACAAAGGAAAGCCTTACTGGCACAACCACTGTGTGATAGGGAACAATTAGTGTCACTGTCACTGTTTGGGAGGGCACAACAACTGAACCAAAAAAACATAGAGGAAAGCCTTACTGGCACAATCACTGTGTGATAGGGAACGATTAGTGTCAAAGTTACTGCTTGGCAGGGCGCAACAACTGAACCAAAAAAAAAAAACAGAGAGGAAAGCCTTACTGGCACATTCACTGTGTGATAGGGAACAAATTGTGCCACAGTCGCTGCTTGGCAGGGCGCAACACGTGAACCAAAAAAATAATAATAAAACAGAGAGGAAAGCCTTACTGACACATTCACTGTGTGATAGGGAACGATTAGTGTCACGGTCACTGTTTGGCAGGGCACAACAACTGAAAAAAAAATAACACAGAGGAAAGCGATACTGGCACAATCACTGTGTGATAGGGAACGATTAGTGTCACAGTTGATGCTTGGCAGGGCGCAACAACTGAACCAACAAAAAAAACAGAGAGGAAAGCCTTACTGGCACATTCACTGTGTTATAGGGAACACATTGTGTCACAGTCGCTGCTTGGCAGGGCGCAACAAGTGAACAAAAAAAAAAACAGAGACAAAAGCCTTACTGACACAATCACTGTGTGATAGGGAACGATTAGTTTCACGGTCACTGTTTGGCGGGCACAACAACTGAAACAAAAAAAACACAGAGGAAAGCCTTACTGGCACAATCACAGTGTGATAGGGAATGATTAGTGTCACAGTCACTGTTTGGCAGGGTGCAACAACTGAACCAAAAAAAAAACACAGAGGAAAGCCTTACTGGCACAATGACTGTGTGATAGGGAGCGATTAGTGTCACTGTCACTGTTTGGCAGGGCACAACAACTGAACCAAAAAACACAGAGGAAAGCCTTACTGGCACAATCACTGTGTGATAGGGAACGATTAGTATCACAGTTAATGCTTGGCAGGGTGCAACAAATGAACCAAAATAAGAAAAGAAATAGAGAGCAAAGCCTTACTGGCACATTCACTGTGTAATAGCGAATGATTAGTGTCACAGTCACTGCTAAAAAAAAACAGAGAGGAAAGCCTTACTGTCACAATCACTGTGTGATAGGGAACGATTAGTGTCACAGTCACTGCTTGGCAGGGCGTAACAAGTGAACCAAAACAAAAAAAACTGAGAGGAAAGCCTTACTGGCACAATCAGTGTGTGATAGGGAATGAATAGTGTCACAGTCGATACTTGGCAGGGCGCAACAAGTGAACCAAAAAAACAAAGAGGAAAGCCTTACTGGCACAATGACTGTGTGATAGGGAACGAATAGTTTCACTGTCACTGTTTGGCAGGGCACAACAACTGAACCAAAAAAAAAACAGAGGAAAGCCTTACTGGCACAATCACTGTGTGATAGGGAATGATTAGTGTCACTGTCACTGCTTGGCAGGGCACAACAAGTGAACCAAAAAAAAAACAGAGAGAAAGCCTTACTGACACATTCACTGTGTGATAGGGAACGATTAGTGTCACAGTCACTGTTTGGCAGGGCACAACAACTGAAACAAAAAAAAGAACAACACAGAAGAAATCCTTACTGGCACAATCACTGTGTGATAGGGAATGATTAGTGTCACTGTCACTGTTTGGCAGGGCACAACAACTGAACCAAAAAACACAGAGGAAAGCCTTACTGGCACAATCACTGTGTGATAGGGAACGCTTAGTGTCACAGTCACTGCTTGGCAGGGCGCAACAACTGAACCAAAAAAAAAAACAGAGAGGAAAGCCTTACGGGCACATTCACTGTGTGATAGGGAACACATTGTGTCACAGTTGCTGTTTGGCAGGGAGCAACAAGTGAATCAAAAAAATACAGAAAACAGAGAGGAAAGCCTTACTGGCACATTCATTGTGTAATAGCAAATGATTAGTCTCACAGTCACTGCTAAAAAAAAAACAGAGAGGAAAGCCTTACTGTCACAATCACTGTGTGATAGGGAACGAATAGTGTCACAGTAGCTGCTTGGCAGCGTGCAACAAGTGAACCAAAAAAAAACTGAGAGGAAATCCTTACTGGCCCAATCACTGTGTGATAGTGAACGATTAGTGTCACTGTCATTGTTTGGCAGGGCACAACAACTGAACCAAAAAACACAGAGGAAAGCCTTACTGGCACATCACTGTTTGATACGGAACGATTAGTGTCACTGTCACTTTTCGGCAGGGCACAACAACTGAACCAAAAAACACAGAGGAAAGCCTTACGGGCACAATCACTGTGTGATAGGGAACGATTAGTGTCACAGTCACTGCTTGGCAGGGCGCAACAAGTGAACCAAAAAAAAAATAAACAGAGAGGAAAGCGTTACTGACACATTCACTGTGTGATAGGGAATGATTAGTGTCACAGTCACTGTTTGGCAGGGCACAACAACAACTGAAAAAAAAACAGAGAGGTAAGCCTTACTGGCACAATCACTGTGCGATAGGGAACGATTAGTGTCACAGTCACTGTTTAGCAGGGCACAACAACTGAACCGAAAAACACAAAGGAAAGCGTTACTGGCACAACCGCTGTGTGCTAGGGAACGATTAGTGTCACAGTTACTGCTTGGCAGGGCGCAACAAGTAAACCAAAAAAAAAAGATAAAACAGAGAGGAAAGCCTTACTGACACATTCACTGTGTGATAGGGAACGATAAATGTCACGGTTACTGTTTGGCAGGGCACAACAACCGAAACAAAGAAAACACAGATGAAATCGTTACTGGCACAATCACTGTGTGATAGGGAATGATTAGTGTCACAGTCACTGCTTGGCATGGCGCATCAACTGAACCAAAAAAAACACAGAGCAAAGCCTTATTGGCACAATCACTGTGTGATAGGGAACAATTAGTGTCACAGTTACTGCTTGGCAGGGCGCAACAATTGAACCAAAAAATAAAACAGAGAGCAAAGTCTTACTGGCACATTCACTGTGTGATAGGGAACAAATTGTGTCACAGTCGCTGCTTGGCAGGGCACAAGAACTGAACCAAAAAAACATAGAGGAAAGCCTTACTGGCACAATCACTGTGTGATAGGGAACGATTAGTGTCACTGTCACTGTCTGGCAGGGCACAACAACTGAACCAAAAAAACACAGAGGAAAGCCTTACTGGCACAATCACTGTGTGATAGGGAACAATTAGTGTCACAGTCACTGCTTGGCAGGGCGCAACAACTGAACCAAAAAAAAACAGAGAGGAAAGCCTTACTGGCACAATCACTGTGTGATAGGGAATGATTAGTGTCACTGTCTGGCAGGGCACAACAACTGAACCAAAAAAACGCAGAGGAAAGCCTTACTGGCACAATCACTGTGTGATAGGGAATGATTAGTGTCACAGTCACTGCTTGGCAGGGCACAACAACTGAACCAAAAAAAACATAGAGGAAAGCCTTACTGGCACAATCACTGTGTGATAGGGAACGATTAGTGTCACAGTTACTGCTTGGCAGGGCGCAACAACTTAACCAAAAAAAAAAACAGAGAGGAAAGCCTTACTGGCACATTCACTGTGTGATAGGGAACAAATTGTGCCACAGTCGCTGATAGGCAGGGCGCAACAAGTGAACCAAAAAAAAAATAATAAAACAGAGAGGAAAGCCTTACTGACACATTCACTGTGTGATAGGGAACGATTAGTGTCACTGTCACTTTTCGGCAGGGCACAACAACTGAACCAAAAAAACAAAGAGGAAAGCCTTACTGGCACAATCACTGTGTGATAGGGAACCATTAGTGTCACAGTCGCTGCTTGGCAGGGCGCAACAAGTGAACCAAAAAAAAAACAGAGAGAAAGCCTTACTGACACATTCACTGTGTGATAGGGAACGATTAGTGTCACAGTTAATGCTTGGCAGGGTGCAACAAGTGAACCAAAATAAGAAAAAAAATAGAGAGCAAAGCCTTACTGGCACATTCACTGTGTAATAGCGAATGATTAGTGTCACAGTCACTGCTAAAAAAAAACAGAGAGGAAAGCCTTACTGTCACAATCACTGTGTGATAGGGAACGATTAGTGTCACAGTCACTGCTTGGCAGGGCGTAACAAGTGAACCAAAACAAAAAAACTGAGAGGAAAGCCTTACTGGCACAATCAGTGTGTGATAGGGAATGAATAGTGTCACAGTCGATACTTGGCAGGGCGCAACAAGTGAACCAAAAAAACAAAGAGGAAAGCCTTACTGGCACATTCACTGTGTAATAGTGAATGATTAGTGTCACAGTCACTGCTAAAAAAAAACAGAGAGGAAAGCCTTACTGGCACAATCACTGTGTGATAGGGAACGATTAGTGTCACAGTCACTGTTTGGCAGGGCACAACAACTGAACCAAAAAAAACAAAGAGGAAAGCCTTACTGGCACAATCACTGTGTGATAGGGAACCATTAGTGTCACAGTCGCTGCTTGGCAGGGTGCAACAAGTGAACCAAAAAAAAACAGAGAGAAAGCCTTACTGACACATTCACTGTGTGATAGGGAACGATTAGTGTCACAGTCACTGTTTGGCAGGGCACAACAACTGAAACAAAAAAAAGAACAACACAGAAGAAATCCTTACTGGCACAATCACTGTGTGATAGGGATGATTAGTGTCACTGTCACTGTTTGGCAGGGCACGACAACTGAACCAAAAAACACAGAGGAAAGCCTTACTGGCACAATCACTGTGTGATAGGGAACGCTTAGTGTCACAGTCACTGCTTGGCAGGGCGCAACAACTGAACCAAAAAAAAAACAAAACAGAGAGGAAAGCCTTACTGGCACATTCATTGTGTAATAGCAAATGATTAGTCTCACAGTCACTGCTAAAAAAAAAAACAGAGAGGAAAGCCTTACTGTCACAATCACTGTGTGATAGGGAACGAATAGTGTCACAGTAGCTGCTTGGCAGCGCGCAACAAGTGAACCAAAAAAAAAAACTGAGAGGAAATCCTTACTGGCCCAATCACTGTGTGATAGGGAACGATTAGTGTCACTGTCATTGTTTGGGAGGGCACAACAACTGAACCAAAAAAAACACAGAGGAAAGCCTTACTGGCACAATCACTGTGTGATACGGAACGATTAGTGTCACTGTCACTTTTCGGCAGGGCACAACAACTGAACCTAAAAAACAGTGGAAAGCCTTACGGGCACAATCACTGTGTGATAGGGAACGATTAGTGTCACAGTCACTGCTTGGCAGGGCGCAACAAGTGAACCAAAAAAAAAATAAACAGAGAGGAAAGCGTTACTGACACATTCACTGTGTGATAGGGAATGATTAGTGTCACAGTCACTGTTTGGCAGGGCACAACAACAACTGAAACAAAAAAAACAGAGAGGAAAGCCTTACTGGCACAATCACTGTGTGATAGGGAACGATTAGTGTCACAGTCACTGTTTAGCAGGGCACAACAACTGAACCAAAAAAACCCAGAGGAAAGCCTTACTGGCACAATCACTGTGTGATAGGGAACGATTAGTGTCACAGTCACTGCTTGGCAGGGCGCAACAAATGAACCAAAAAAAACAGAGAGGAAAGCCTTACTCGCACAATCGCTGTGTGATAGGGAATGAATAGTGTCACAGTCACTTCTAAAAAAAAAACAGAGAGGAAAGCCTTACTGGAACAATCACTGTGTGATAGGGAACGATTAGTGTCACAGTCACTGCTTGGCAGGGCGTAACAAGTGAACCAAAACAAAAAAAACTGAGAGGAAAGCCTAACTGGCACAATCAGCGTGTGATAGGGAATGAATAGTGTCACAGTCGATACTTGGCAGGGCGCAACAAGTGAACCAAAAAAACAAAGAGGAAAGCCTTACTGGCACAATGACTGTGTGATAGGGAACGAATAGTTTCACTGTCACTGTTTGGCAGGGCACAACAACTGAACCAAAAAAAAAAACAGAGGAAAGCCTTACTGGCACAATCACTGTGTGATAGGGAATGATTAGTGTCACTGTCACTGCTTGGCAGGGCACAACAAGTGAACCAAAAAAAAAACAGAGAGGAAAGCCTTACTGACATATTCACTGTGTGATAGGGAATGATTAGTGTCACAGTCACTGTTTGGCAGGGCACAACAACTGAACCAAAAAAACAAAGAGGAAAGCCTTACTGGCACAATCACTGTGTGATAGGGAACCATTAGTGTCACAGTCGCTGCTTGGCAGGGCGCAACAAGTGAACCAACAAAAAAAAACAGAGAGAAAGCCTTACTGACACATTCACTGTGTGATAGGGAACGATTAGTGTCACAGTCACTGTTTGGCAGGGCACAACAACTGAAACAAAAAAAAGAACAACACAGAAGAAATCCTTACTGGCACAATCACTGTGTGATAGGGAATGATTAGTGTCACTGTCACTGTTTGGCAGGGCACAACAACTGAACCAAAAAACACAGAGGAAAGCCTTACTGGCACAATCACTGTGTGATAGGGAACGCTTAGTGTCACAGTCACTGCTTGGCAGGGCGCAACAACTGAACCAAAAAAAAAAACAGAGAGGAAAGCCTTACGGGCACATTCACTGTGTGATAGGGAACACATTGTGTCACAGTTGCTGTTTGGCAGGGAGCAACAAGTGAATCAAAAAAATACAGAAAACAGAGAGGAAAGCCTTACTGGCACATTCATTGTGTAATAGCAAATGATTAGTCTCACAGTCACTGCTAAAAAAAAAACAGAGAGGAAAGCCTTACTGTCACAATCAGTGTGTGATAGGGAATGAATAGTGTCACAGTCGATACTTGGCAGGGCGCAACAAGTGAACCAAAAAAACAAAGAGGAAAGCCTTACTGGCACATTCACTGTGTAATAGTGAATGATTAGTGTCACAGTCACTGCTAAAAAAAAACAGAGAGGAAAGCCTTACTGGCACAATCACTGTGTGATAGGGAATGAATAGTGTCACAGTCGATACTTGGCAGGGCGCAACAAGTGAACCAAAAAAACAAAGAGGAAAGCCTTACTGGCACATTCACTGTGTAATAGTGAATGATTAGTGTCACAGTCACTGCTAAAAAAAAACAGAGAGGAAAGCCTTACTGGCACAATCACTGTGTGATAGGGAACGATTAGTGTCACAGTCACTGTTTGGCAGGGCACAACAACTGAACCAAAAAAAACAAAGAGGAAAGCCTTACTGGCACAATCACTGTGTGATAGGGAACCATTAGTGTCACAGTCGCTGCTTGGCAGGGCGCAACAAGTGAACCAAAAAAAAAACAGAGAGAAAGCCTTACTGACACATTCACTGTGTGATAGGGAACGATTAGTGTCACAGTCACTGTTTGGCAGGGCACAACAACTGAAACAAAAAAAAGAACAACACAGAAGAAATCCTTACTGGCACAATCACTGTGTGATAGGGATGATTAGTGTCACTGTCACTGTTTGGCAGGGCACGACAACTGAACCAAAAAACACAGAGGAAAGCCTTACTGGCACAATCACTGTGTGATAGGGAACGCTTAGTGTCACAGTCACTGCTTGGCAGGGCGCAACAACTGAACCAAAAAAAAACAAAACAGAGAGGAAAGCCTTACTGGCACATTCACTGTGTGATAGGGAACACATTGTGTCACAGTCGCTGTTTGGCAGGGAGCAACAGGTGAATCAAAAAAATACAGAAAACAGAGAGGAAAGCCTTACTGGCACATTCATTGTGTAATAGCAAATGATTAGTCTCACAGTCACTGCTAAAAAAAAAAAAAACAGAGAGGAAAGCCTTACTGTCACAATCACTGTGTGATAGGGAACGAATAGTGTCACAGTAGCTGCTTGGCAGCGCGCAACAAGTGAACCAAAAAAAAAAACTGAGAGGAAATCCTTACTGGCCCAATCACTGTGTGATAGGGAACGATTAGTGTCACTGTCATTGTTTGGGAGGGCACAACAACTGAACCAAAAAAAACACAGAGGAAAGCCTTACTGGCACAATCACTGTGTGATACGGAACGATTAGTGTCACTGTCACTTTTCGGCAGGGCACAACAACTGAACCCAAAAAACAGAGGAAAGCCTTACGGGCACAATCACTGTGTGATAGGGAACGATTAGTGTCACAGTCACTGCTTGGCAGGGCGCAACAAGTGAACCAAAAAAAAAATAAACAGAGAGGAAAGCGTTACTGACACATTCACTGTGTGATAGGGAATGATTAGTGTCACAGTCACTGTTTGGCAGGGCACAACAACAACTGAAACAAAAAAAACAGAGAGGAAAGCCTTACTGGCACAATCACTGTGTGATAGGGAACGATTAGTGTCACAGTCACTGTTTAGCAGGGCACAACAACTGAACCAAAAAAACCCAGAGGAAAGCCTTACTGGCACAATCACTGTGTGATAGGGAACGATTAGTGTCACAGTCACTGCTTGGCAGGGCGCAACAAATGAACCAAAAAAAACAGAGAGGAAAGCCTTACTCGCACAATCGCTGTGTGATAGGGAATGAATAGTGTCACAGTCACTTCTAAAAAAAAACAGAGAGGAAAGCCTTACTGGAACAATCACTGTGTGATAGGGAACGATTAGTGTCACAGTCACTGCTTGGCAGGGCGTAACAAGTGAACCAAAACAAAAAAAACTGAGAGGAAAGCCTTACTGGCACAATCAGCGTGTGATAGGGAATGAATAGTGTCACAGTCGATACTTGGCAGGGCGCAACAAGTGAACCAAAAAAACAAAGAGGAAAGCCTTACTGGCACAATGACTGTGTGATAGGGAACGAATAGTTTCACTGTCACTGTTTGGCAGGGCACAACAACTGAACCAAAAAAAAAAACAGAGGAAAGCCTTACTGGCACAATCACTGTGTGATAGGGAATGATTAGTGTCATTGTCACTGCTTGGCAGGGCACAACAAGTGAACCAAAAAAAAAACAGAGAGGAAAGCCTTACTGACATATTCACTGTGTGATAGGGAATGATTAGTGTCACAGTCACTGTTTGGCAGGGCACAACAACTGAACCAAAAAAACAAAGAGGAAAGCCTTACTGGCACAATCACTGTGTGATAGGGAACCATTAGTGTCACAGTCGCTGCTTGGCAGGGCGCAACAAGTGAACCAAAAAAATAAAACAGAGAGAAAGCCTTACTGACACATTCACTGTGTGATAGGGAACGATTAGTGTCACAGTCACTGTTTGGCAGGGCACAACAACTGAAACAAAAAAAAGAACAACACAGAAGAAATCCTTACTGGCACAATCACTGTGTGATAGGGAATGATTAGTGTCACTGTCACTGTTTGGCAGGGCACAACAACTGAACCAAAAAACACAGAGGAAAGCCTTACTGGCACAATCACTGTGTGATAGGGAACGCTTAGTGTCACAGTCACTGCTTAGCAGGGCGCAACAACTGAACCAAAAAAAAAAACAGAGAGGAAAGCCTTACGGGCACATTCACTGTGTGATAGGGAACACATTGTGTCACAGTTGCTGTTTGGCAGGGAGCAACAAGTGAATCAAAAAAATACAGAAAACAGAGAGGAAAGCCTTACTGGCACATTCATTGTGTAATAGCAAATGATTAGTCTCACAGTCACTGCTAAAAAAAAAACAGAGAGGAAAGCCTTACTGTCACAATCACTGTGTGATAGGGAACGAATAGTGTCACAGTAGCTGCCTGGCAGCGCGCAACAAGTGAACCAAAAAAAAAAACTGAGAGGAATCCTTACTGGCCCAATCACTGTGTGATAGGGAACGATTAGTGTCACTGTCATTGTTTGGGAGGGCACAACAACTGAACCAAAAAAAACACAGAGGAAAGCCTTACTGGCACAATCACTGTGTGATACGGAACGATTAGTGTCACTGTCACTTTTCGGCAGGGCACAACAACTGAACCTAAAAAACAGAGGAAAGCCTTACGGGCACAATCACTGTGTGATAGGGAACGATTAGTGTCACAGTCACTGCTTGGCAGGGCGCAACAAGTGAACCAAAAAAAAAATAAACAGAGAGGAAAGCGTTACTGACACATTCACTGTGTGATAGGGAATGATTAGTGTCACAGTCACTGTTTGGCAGGGCACAACAACAACTGAAACAAAAAAAACAGAGAGGAAAGCCTTACTGGCACAATCACTGTGTGATAGGGAACGATTAGTGTCACAGTCACTGTTTAGCAGGGCACAACAACTGAACCAAAAAAACCCAGAGGAAAGCCTTACTGGCACAATCACTGTGTGATAGGGAACGATTAGTGTCACAGTCACTGCTTGGCAGGGCGCAACAAATGAACCAAAAAATACAGAGAGGAAAGCCTTACTCGCACAATCGCTGTGTGATAGGGAATGAATAGTGTCACAGTCACTTCTAAAAAAAAAACAGAAAGGAAAGCCTTACTGGAACAATCACTGTGTGATAGGGAACGATTAGTGTCACAGTCACTGCTTGGCAGGGCGTAACAAGTGAACCAAAACAAAAAAAACTGAGAGGAAAGCCTTACTGGCACAATCAGTGTGTGATAGGGAATGAATAGTGTCACAGTCGATACTTGGCAGGGTGCAACAAGTGAACCAAAAAAACAAAGAGGAAAGCCTTACTGGCACAATGACTGTGTGATAGGGAACGAATAGTTTCAATGTCACTGTTTGGCAGGGCACAACAACTGAACCAAAAAAAAAAAACAGAGGAAAGCCTTACTGGCACAATCACTGTGCGATAGGGAATGATTAGTGTCACTGTCACTGCTTGGCAGGGCACAACAAGTGAACCAAAAAAAAAACAGAGAGGAAAGCCTTACTGACATATTCACTGTGTGATAGGGAATGATTAGTGTCACAGTCACTGTTTGGCAGGGCACAACAACTGAACCAAAAAAACAAAGAGGAAAGCCTTACTGGCACAATCACTGTGTGATAGGGAACCATTAGTGTCACAGTCGCTGCTTGGCAGGGCGCAACAAGTGAACCAAAAAAAAAAAAACAGAGAGAAAGCCTTACTGACACATTCACTGTGTGATAGGGAACGATTAGTGTCACAGTCACTGTTTGGCAGGGCACAACAACTGAAACAAAAAAAAGAACAACACAGAAGAAATCCTTACTGGCACAATCACTGTGTGATAGGGAATGATTAGTGTCATTGTCACTGTTTGGCAGGGCACAACAACTGAACCAAAAAACACAGAGGAAAGCCTTACTGGCACAATCACTGTGTGATAGGGAACGCTTAGTGTCACAGTCACTGCTTGGCAGGGCGCAACAACTGAACCAAAAAAAAAAAACAGAGAGGAAAGCCTTACGGGCACATTCACTGTGTGATAGGGAACACATTGTGTCACAGTTGCTGTTTGGCAGGGAGCAACAAGTGAATCAAAAAAATACAGAAAACAGAGAGGAAAGCCTTACTGGCACATTCATTGTGTAATAGCAAATGATTAGTCTCACAGTCACTGCTAAAAAAAAAACAGAGAGGAAAGCCTTACTGTCACAATCACTGTGTGATAGGGAACGAATAGTGTCACAGTAGCTGCTTGGCAGCGCGCAACAAGTGAACCAAAAAAAAAACTGAGAGGAAATCCTTACTGGCCCAATCACTGTGTGATAGGGAACGATTAGTGTCACTGTCATTGTTTGGCACGGCACAACAACTGAACCAAAAAAACACAGAGGAAAGCCTTACTGGCACATCACTGTGTGATACGGAACAATTAGTGTCACTGTCACTTTTCGGCAGGGCACAACAACTGAACCTAAAAAACAGAGGAAAGCCTTACGGGCACAATCACTGTGTGATAGGGAACGATTAGTGTCACAGTCACTGCTTGGCAGGGCGCAACAAGTGAACCAAAAAAAAAATAAACAGAGAGGAAAGCGTTACTGACACATTCACTGTGTGATAGGGAATGATTAGTGTCACAGTCACTGTTTGGCAGGGCACAACAACAACTGAAAAAAAAAAACAGAGAGGTAAGCCTTACTGGCACAATCACTGTGCGATAGGGAGCGATTAGTGTCACAGTCACTGTTTAGCAGGGCACAACAACTGAACCGAAAAACACAAAGGAAAGCGTTACTGGCACAACCGCTGTGTGCTAGGGAACGATTAGTGTCACAGTTACTGCTTGGCAGGGCGCAACAAGTAAACCAAAAAAAAAGATAAAACGGAGAGGAAAGCCTTACTGACACATTCACTGTGTGATAGGGAACGATTAATGTCACGGTTACTGTTTGGCAGGGCACAACAACTGAAACAAAGAAAACACAGAGGAAAGCGTTACTGGCACAATCACTGTGTGATAGGGAATGATTAGTGTCACAGTCACTGCTTGGCATGGCGCATCAACTGAACCAAAAAAAAACACAGAGCAAAGCCTTATTGGCACAATCACTGTGTGATAGGGAACGATTAGTGTCACAGTTACTGCTTGGCAGGGCGCAACAATTGAACCAAAAAATAAAACAGAGAGCAAAGTCTTACTGGCACATTCACTGTGTGATAGGGAACAAATTGTGTCACAGTCGCTGCTTGGCAGGGCACAAGAACTGAACCAAAAAAACATAGAGGAAAGCCTTACTAGCACAATCACTGTGTGATAGGGAACGATTAGTGTCACTGTCACTGTCTGGCAGGGCACAACAACTGAACCAAAAAAACACAGAGGAAAGCCTTACTGGCACAATCACTGTGTGATAGGGAACGATTAGTGTCACAGTCACTGCTTGGCAGGGCGCAACAACTGAACCAAAAAAAAACAGAGAGGAAAGCCTTACTGGCACAATCACTGTGTGATAGGGAATGATTAGTGTCACTGTCTGGCAGGGCACAACAACTGAACCAAAAAAACGCAGAGGAAAGCCTTACTGGCACAATCACTGTGTGATAGGGAATGATTAGTGTCACAGTCACTGCTTGGCAGGGCACAACAACTGAACCAAAAAAACATAGAGGAAAGCCTTACTGGCACAATCACTGTGTGATAGGGAACGATTAGTGTCACAGTTACTGCTTGGCAGGGCGCAACAACTTAACCAAAAAAAAAAAACAGAGAGGAAAGCCTTACTGGCACATTCACTGTGTGATAGGGAACAAATTGTGCCACAGTCGCTGATTGGCAGGGCGCAACAAGTGAACCAAAAAAATAATAATAAAACAGAGAGGAAAGCCTTACTGACACATTCACTGTGTGATAGGGAACGATTAGTGTCACTGTCACTTTTCGGCAGGGCACAACAACTGAACCAAAAAAACAAAGAGGAAAGCCTTACTGGCACAATCACTGTGTGATAGGGAACCATTAGTGTCACAGTCGCTGCTTGGCAGGGCGCAACAAGTGAACCAAAAAAAAAACAGAGAGAAAGCCTTACTGACACATTCACTGTGTGATAGGGAACGATTAGTGTCACAGTTAATGCTTGGCAGGGTGCAACAAGTGAACCAAAATAAGAAAAAAAATAGAGAGCAAAGCCTTACTGGCACATTCACTGTGTAATAGCGAATGATTAGTGTCACAGTCACTGCTAAAAAAAACAGAGAGGAAAGCCTTACTGTCACAATCACTGTGTGATAGGGAACGATTAGTGTCACAGTCACTGCTTGGCAGGGCGTAACAAGTGAACCAAAACAAAAAAAACTGAGAGGAAAGCCTTACTGGCACAATCAGTGTGTGATAGGGAATGAATAGTGTCACAGTCGATACTTGGCAGGGCGCAACAAGTGAACCAAAAAAACAAAGAGGAAAGCCTTACTGGCACATTCACTGTGTAATAGTGAATGATTAGTGTCACAGTCACTGCTAAAAAAAAACAGAGAGGAAAGCCTTACTGGCACAATCACTGTGTGATAGGGAACGATTAGTGTCACAGTCACTGTTTGGCAGGGCACAACAACTGAACCAAAAAAAAACAAAGAGGAAAGCCTTACTGGCACAATCACTGTGTGATAGGGAACCATTAGTGTCACAGTCGCTGCTTGGCAGGGCGCAACAAGTGAACCAAAAAAAAACAGAGAGAAAGCCTTACTGACACATTCACTGTGTGATAGGGAACGATTAGTGTCACAGTCACTGTTTGGCAGGGCACAACAACTGAAACAAAAAAAAGAACAACACAGAAGAAATCCTTACTGGCACAATCACTGTGTGATAGGGATGATTAGTGTCACTGTCACTGTTTGGCAGGGCACGACAACTGAACCAAAAAACACAGAGGAAAGCCTTACTGGCACAATCACTGTGTGATAGGGAACGCTTAGTGTCACAGTCACTGCTTGGCAGGGCGCAACAACTGAACCAAAAAAAAACAAAACAGAGAGGAAAGCCTTACTGGCACATTCACTGTGTGATAGGGAACACATTGTGTCACAGTCGCTGTTTGGCAGGGAGCAACAGGTGAATCAAAAAAATACAGAAAACAGAGAGGAAAGCCTTACTGGCACATTCATTGTGTAATAGCAAATGATTAGTCTCACAGTCACTGCTAAAAAAAAAAACAGAGAGGAAAGCCTTACTGTCACAATCACTGTGTGATAGGGAACGAATAGTGTCACAGTAGCTGCTTGGCAGCGCGCAACAAGTGAACCAAAAAAAAAACTGAGAGGAAATCCTTACTGGCCCAATCACTGTGTGATAGGGAACGATTAGTGTCACTGTCATTGTTTGGGAGGGCACAACAACTAAACCAAAAAACAAAGAGGAAAGCCTTACTGGCACAATCACTGTGTGATAGGGAACAATTAGTATCACAGTTAATGCTTGGCAGGGTGCAACAAGTGAACCAAAATAAGAAAAAAAACAGAGAGCAAAGCCTTACTGGCACATTCACTGTGTAATAGTGAATGATTAGTGTCACAGTCACTGCTTGGCAGGGCACAACAACTGAACCAAAAAAAAACACAGAGGAAAGCCTTACTGGCACAATCACTGTGTGATACGGAACGATTAGTGTCACTGTCACTTTTCGGCAGGGCACAACAACTGAACCTAAAAAACAGAGGAAAGCCTTACGGGCACAATCACTGTGTGATAGGGAACGATTAGTGTCACAGTCACTGCTTGGCAGGGTGCAACAAGTGAACAAAAAAAAAAATAAACAGAGAGGAAAGCGTTACTGACACATTCACTGTGTGATAGGGAATGATTAGTGTCACAGTCACTGTTTGGCAGGGCACAACAACAACTGAAACAAAAAAAACAGAGAGGAAAGCCTTACTGGCACAATCACTGTGTGATAGGGAACGATTAGTGTCACAGTCACTGTTTAGCAGGGCACAACAACTGAACCAAAAAAACCCAGAGGAAAGCCTTACTGGCACAATCACTGTGTGATAGGGAACGATTAGTGTCACAGTCACTGCTTGGCAGGGCGCAACAAATGAACCAAAAAAAACAGAGAGGAAAGCCTTACTCGCACAATCGCTGTGTGATAGGGAATGAATAGTGTCACAGTCACTTCTAAAAAAAAAACAGAGAGGAAAGCCTTACTGGAACAATCACTGTGTGATAGGGAACGATTAGTGTCACAGTCACTGCTTGGCAGGGCGTAACAAGTGAACCAAAACAAAAAAAACTGAGAGGAAAGCCTTACTGGCACAATCAGTGTGTGATAGGGAATGAATAGTGTCACAGTCGATACTTGGCAGGGCGCAACAAGTGAACCAAAAAAACAAAGAGGAAAGCCTTACTGGCACAATGACTGTGTGATAGGGAACGAATAGTTTCACTGTCACTGTTTGGCAGGGCACAACAACTGAACCAAAAAAAAAAACAGAGGAAAGCCTTACTGGCACAATCACTGTGTGATAGGGAATGATTAGTGTCACTGTCACTGCTTGGCAGGGCACAACAAGTGAACCAAAAAAAAAACAGAGAGGAAAGCCTTACTGACATATTCACTGTGTGATAGGGAATGATTAGTGTCACAGTCACTGTTTGGCAGGGCACAACAACTGAACCAAAAAAACAAAGAGGAAAGCCTTACTGGCACAATCACTGTGTGATAGGGAACCATTAGTGTCACAGTCGCTGCTTGGCAGGGCGCAACAAGTGAACCAAAAAAAAAAAACAGAGAGAAAGCCTTACTGACACATTCACTGTGTGATAGGGAACGATTAGTGTCACAGTCACTGTTTGGCAGGGCACAACAACTGAAACAAAAAAAAGAACAACACAGAAGAAATCCTTACTGGCACAATCACTGTGTGATAGGGAATGATTAGTGTCACTGTCACTGTTTGGCAGGGCACAACAACTGAACCAAAAAACACAGAGGAAAGCCTTACTGGCACAATCACTGTGTGATAGGGAACGCTTAGTGTTACAGTCACTGCTTGGCAGGGCGCAACAACTGAACCAAAAAAAAAAACAGAGAGGAAAGCCTTACGGGCACATTCACTGTGTGATAGGGAACACATTGTGTCACAGTTGCTGTTTGGCAGGGAGCAACAAGTGAATCAAAAAAATACAGAAAACAGAGAGGAAAGCCTTACTGGCACATTCATTGTGTAATAGCAAATGATTAGTCTCACAGTCACTGCTAAAAAAAAAACAGAGAGGAAAGCCTTACTGTCACAATCACTGTGTGATAGGGAACGAATAGTGTCACAGTAGCTGCTTGGCAGCGCGCAACAAGTGAACCAAAAAAAAAAAACTGAGAGGAAATCCTTACTGGCCCAATCACTGTGTGATAGGGAACGATTAGTGTCACTGTCATTGTTTGGGAGGGCACAACAACTGAACCAAAAAAAACACAGAGGAAAGCCTTACTGGCACAATCACTGTGTGATACGGAACGATTAGTGTCACTGTCACTTTTCGGCAGGGCACAACAACTGAACCTAAAAAAAGAGGAAAGCCTTACGGGCACAATCACTGTGTGATAGGGAACGATTAGTGTCACAGTCACTGCTTGGCAGGGCGCAACAAGTGAACCAAAAAAAAAATAAACAGAGAGGAAAGCGTTACTGACACATTCACTGTGTGATAGGGAATGATTAGTGTCACAGTCACTGTTTGGCAGGGCACAACAACAACTGAAACAAAAAAAACAGAGAGGAAAGCCTTACTGGCACAATCACTGTGTGATAGGGAACGATTAGTGTCACAGTCACTGTTTAGCAGGGCACAACAACTGAACCAAAAAAACCCAGAGGAAAGCCTTACTGGCACAATCACTGTGTGATAGGGAACGATTAGTGTCACAGTCACTGCTTGGCAGGGCGCAAAAAATGAACCAAAAAAAACAGAGAGGAAAGCCTTACTCGCACAATCGCTGTGTGATAGGGAATGAATAGTGTCACAGTCACTTCTAAAAAAAAAACAGAGAGGAAAGCCTTACTGGAACAATCACTGTGTGATAGGGAACGATTAGTGTCACAGTCACTGCTTGGCAGGGCGTAACAAGTGAACCAAAACAAAAAGAACTGAGAGGAAAGCCTTACTGGCACAATCAGTGTGTGATAGGGAATGAATAGTGTCACAGTCGATACTTGGCAGGGCGCAACAAGTGAACCAAAAAAACAAAGAGGAAAGCCTTACTGGCACATTCACTGTGTGATAGGGAACGATTAGTGTCACGGTCACTGTTTGGCAGGGCACAACAACTGAAACAAAAAAACACAGAGGAAAGCCTTACTGGCACAATCACAGTGTGATAAGGAATGATTAGTGTCACAGTCACTGCTTGGCAGGGCACAGCAACTGAACCAAACAAAAAAAATAACACAGAGGAAAGCCTTACTGGCACAATCACTGTGTGATAAGGAATGATTAGTGTCACAGTCACTGCTTGGCAGGGCACAACAACTGAACCAAACAAAAAAAATAACACAGAGGAAAGCCTTACTGGCACAATCACTGTGTGATAGGAAACTATCAGTGTCCCTGACACTGTTTGGCAGGGCACAACAACTGAACCAAAAAAACACAGAGGAAAGCCTTACTGGCACAATCACTGTGTGATAGGGAATGATTAGTGTCACTGTCACTGTTTGGCCGGGCACAACAACTGAACCAAAAAAACACAGAGGAAAGCATTACTGGCACATTCACTGTGTGATAGGGAACGATTAGTGTCATGGACACTGTTTGGCAGGGCGCAACAACTGAACAAAAAAAAACATACAAACAGAGAGGAAAGACTTACTGGCACATTCACTGTGTGATAGGGAACAAATAGTGTCACAGTCGCTTCTTGGTGGGGCGCAACAAGTGAACCAAAAAAACAAAAAACAGAGAGGAAAGCCTTACTGGCACATTCACTGTGTGATAGGGAACGATTAGTATCACGGTCACAGTTTGGCAGGGCACAACAACTGAAACAAAAAAAAACACAGAGGAAAGCCTTACTGGCACAATCACTTTGTAATAGTGAATGATTAGTGTCACAGTCACTGCTAAAAAAAAACAGAGAGGAAAGCCTTACTGTCACAATCACTGTGTGATAGGGAACGAATAGTGTCACAGTAGCTGCTTGGCAGGGCGCAACAAGTGAACCAAACAAAAAAAACTGAGAAGAAATCCTTACTGGCCCAATCACTGTGTGATAGGGAATGATTAGTGTCACTGTCACTGTTTGTCAGGGCATGACAACTGAACCAAAAAAAAACACATAGGAAAGCCTTACTGGCTCAATCACTGTGTGACAGGGAATGATTAGTGTCACTGTCTGGCAGGGCACAACAACTGAACCAAAAAAACGCAGAGGAAAGCCTTACTGGCACAATCACTGTGTGATAGGGAATGACTAGTGTAACAGTCACTGCTTGGCATGGCGCAACAACTGAACCAAAAAAAAAAACACAGAGCAAAGCCTTATTGGCACAATCACTGTGTGATAGGGAACGATTAGTGTCACAGTTACTGCTTGGCAGGGCGCAACAATTGAACCAAAAAATAAAACAGAGAGGAAAGTCTTACTGGCACATTCACTGTGTGATAGAGAACAAATTGTGTCACAGTCGCTGCTTGGCAGGGCGCAACAAGTGAACCAAAAAAAAAAAAACAGAGAGGAAAGCCTTACTGACCCATTCACTGTGTGATAGGGGAACGATTAGTGTCACGGTCACTGTTTGGCAGGGCACAACAACTGAAAAAAAAAACACAGAGGAAAGCCTTACTGGCACAATCACAGTGTGATAGGGAATGATTAGTCTCACAGTCACTGCTTGGCAGGGCGCAACAACTGAACCCAAAAAAAAAACACAGAGGAAAGCCTTACTGGCACAATCACTGTGTGATAGCAAACGATTAGTGCACTGTCACTGTTTGGCAGGGCACAACAACTAAACCAAAAAATCATAGAGGAAAGCCTTACTGGCACAATCACTGTGTGATAGGGAACGATTAGTGTCACTGTCACTGTCTGGCAGGGCACAACAACTGAACCAAAAAAACACAGAGGAAATCCTTACTGGCACAGTCACTGTGTGATAGGGAACGATTGGTGTCACAGTCACTGCTTAGCAGGGCGCAACAACTGAACCAAAAAAAATAGAGAGGAAAGCCTTACTGGCACATTCACTGTGTGATAGGGAACGATTAGTGTCACGGTCACTGTTTGGCAGGGCACAACAACTGAAACAAAAAAACACAGAGGAAAGCCTTACTGGCACAATCACAGTGTGATAAGGAATGATTAGTGTCACAGTCACTGCTTGGCAGGGCACAACAACTGAACCAAACAAAAAAAATAACACAGAGGAAAGCCTTACTGGCACAATCACTGTGTGATAGGAAACTATCAGTGTCCCTGTCACTGTTTGGCAGGGCACAACAACTGAACCAAAAAAACACAGAGGAAAGCCTTACTGGCACAATCACTGTGTGATAGGGAATGATTAGTGTCACTGTCACTGTTTGGCCGGGCACAACAACTGAACCAAAAAAACACAGAGGAAAGCATTACTGGCACATTCACTGTGTGATAGGGAACGATTAGTGTCATGGACACTGTTTGGCAGGGCGCAACAACTGAACAAAAAAAAACATACAAACAGAGAGGAAAGACTTACTGGCACATTCACTGTGTGATAGGGAACAAATAGTGTCACAGTCGCTTCTTGGTGGGGCGCAACAAGTGAACCAAAAAAACAAAAAACAGAGAGGAAAACCTTACTGGCACATTCACTGTGTGATAGGGAACGATTAGTATCACGGTCACAGTTTGGCAGGGCACAACAACTGAAACAAAAAAAAAACACAGAGGAAAGCCTTACTGGCACAATCACTGTGTGATAGGGAACGATTAGTCTCACTGTCACTGTTTGGCGTGGCACAACAACTGAACCAGAAAAACACAGAGGAAAGCCTTACTGGCACAATAACTGTGTGATAGGGAACAATTAGTGTCACAGTCACTGCTTGGCAGGGCGCAACAACTGAACCAAAAAACATAAACAGAGAGGAAAGCCTTACTGGCACATTCACTGTGTGATAGGGAACAAATTGTGCCACAGTTGCTGATTGGCAGGGCGCAACAAGTGACCCAAAAAAATAATAATAAAACAGAGAGGAAAGCCTTACTGACACATTCACTGTGTGATAGGGAACGATTAGTGTCACGGTCACTGTTTGGCAGGGCACAAAACCTGAAACAAAAAAAACACAGAGGATAGCCTTACTGGCACAATCACAGTGTGATAGGGAATGATTAGTGTCACAGTCACTGCTTGGCAGGGCGCAACAACTGAACCAAAAAAAAAACACAGAGGAAAGCCTTACTGGCACAATCACTGTGTGATAGGGAACGATTAGTGTCACTATCACTGTTTGGCAGGGCACAACAACTGAACCAAAAAAACCCAGAGGAAAGCCTTACTGGCACAATCACTGTGTGATAGGGAACGATTAGTGTCACAGTCACTGCTTGGCAGGGCGCAACAAATGAACCAAAAAAAACAGAGAGGAAAGCCTTACTGGCACAATCGCTGTGTGATAGGGAATGAATAGTGTCACAGTCACTTCTAAAAAGAAAACAGAGAGGAAAGCCTTACTGGAACAATCACTGTGTGATAGGGAACGATTAGTGTCACAGTCACTGTTTGGCAGGGCACAACAACTGAACCAAAAAAACCCAGAGGAAAGCCTTACTGGCACAATCACTGTGTGATAGGGAACGATTAGTGTCACAGTTACTGCTTGGCAGGGCGCAACAAATGAACCAAAAAAAACAGAGAGGAAAGCCTTACTGGCACAATCGCTGTGTGATAGGGAATGAATAGTGTCACAGTCACTTCTAAAAAGAAAACACAGAGGAAAGCCTTACTGGCACAACCACTGTGTGATAGGGAACAATTAGTGTCACTGTTTGGCAGGGCACAACAACTGAATCAAAAAAACAAAGAGGAAAGCCTTACTGGCACATTCAGTGTGTGATAGGGAACGATTAGTATCACAGTTACTGCTTGGCAGGGCACAACAACTGAACCAAAAAAACAAAGAGGAAAGCCTTACTGGCACATTCAGTGTGTGATAGGGAACGATTAGTGTCACAGTTACTGCTTGGCAGGGCGCAACAACTGAACCAAAAAAAAAACAGAGAGGAAAGCCTTACTGGCACAAACACTGTGTGATAGGGAACGATTAGTGTCACTGTTTGGAAGGTCACAACAACTGAACCAAAAAAGCAAAGAGGAAAGCCTTACTGGCACAATCACTGTGTGATAGGGAACGATTAGTGTCACTGTCACTGTCTGGCAGGGCACAACAACTGAACCAAAAAAACACAGAGGAAAGCCTTACTGGCACAATCACTGTGTGATAGGGAATGATTAGTGTCACAGTCACTGCTTGGCAGGGCACAACAACTGAACCAAAAAAAAAACAGAGAGGAAAGCCTTACTGGCACAATCACTGTGTGACAGGGAACGATTAGTGTCACTGTCACTGTTTGGCCGGGCACAACAACTGAAACAACAAAACACAAAGGAGATCCTTACTGGCACAACCACTGTGTGATAGGGAACGATTAGTGTCACTGTCACTGTTTGGCAGGGCACAACAACTGAACCAAGAAAACATAGCGGAAAGCCTTACTGGCACAATCACTGTGTGATAGGGAACGATTAGTGTCACAGTTACTGCTTGGCAGGGCGCAACAACTGAACCAAAAAAATAAAACAGAGAGGAAAGCCTTACTGGCACATTCACTGTGTGATAGGGAACAAATTGTGCCACAGTCGCTGCTTGGCAGGGCGCAACAAGTGAACCAAAAAAATAATAATAAAACAGAGAGGAAAGCCTTACTGACACATTCACTGTGTGATAGGGAACGATTAGTGTCACGGTCACTGTTTGGCAGGGCACAACAACTGAAACAAAAAAAACACAGAGGATAGCCTTAGTGGCACAATCACAGTGTGATAGGGAATGATTAGTGTCACAGTCACTGCTTGGCGGGGCGC
Organism: Ambystoma mexicanum; assembly: GCF_040938575.1. NCBI lineage: Eukaryota > Metazoa > Chordata > Amphibia > Caudata > Ambystomatidae > Ambystoma > Ambystoma mexicanum. The sequence continues at coordinate 387,237,867 of NC_090925.1, forward strand.
AACAACTGAACCAAAAAAAAAACACAGAGGAAAGCCTTACTGGCACAATCAGTGTGTGATAGGGAACGATTAGTGTCACGGTTGATGCTTGGCAGGGCGCAACAACTGAACCAACAAAAAAACAGAGAGGAAAGCCTTACTGGCACATTCACTGTGTGATAGGGAACACATTGTGTCACAGTCGCTGCTTGGCAGGGCGCAACAAGTGGACAAAAAAAAAACAGAGACAAAAGCCTTACTGACACATTCACTGTGTGATAGGGAACGATTAGTGTCACGGTCACTGTTTGGCGGGCACAACAACTGAAACAAAAAAAAACACAGAGGAAAACCTTACTGGCACAATCACAGTGTGATAGGGAATGATTAGTGTCACAGTCACTGCTTGGCAGGGTGCAACAACTGAACCAAAAAAAATAAAACACAGAGGAAAGCCTTACTGGCACAATCACTGTGTGATAGGGAGCGATTAGTGTCACTGTCACTGTTTGGCAGGGCACAACAACTGAACCTAAAAAACAGAGGAAAGCCTTACGGGCACAATCACTGTGTGATAGGGAACGATTAGTGTCACAGTCACTGCTTGGCAGGGTGCAACAAGTGAACAAAAAAAAAAATAAACAGAGAGGAAAGCGTTACTGACACATTCACTGTGTGATAGGGAATGATTAGTGTCACAGTCACTGTTTGGCAGGGCACAACAACAACTGAAACAAAAAAAACAGAGAGGAAAGCCTTACTGGCACAATCACTGTGTGATAGGGAACGATTAGTGTCACAGTCACTGTTTAGCAGGGCACAACAACTGAACCAAAAAAACCCAGAGGAAAGCCTTACTGGCACAATCACTGTGTGATAGGGAACGATTAGTGTCACAGTCACTGCTTGGCAGGGCGCAACAAATGAACCAAAAAAAACAGAGAGGAAAGCCTTACTCGCACAATCGCTGTGTGATAGGGAATGAATAGTGTCACAGTCACTTCTAAAAAAAAAACAGAGAGGAAAGCCTTACTGGAACAATCACTGTGTGATAGGGAACGATTAGTGTCACAGTCACTGCTTGGCAGGGCGTAACAAGTGAACCAAAACAAAAAAAACTGAGAGGAAAGCCTTACTGGCACAATCAGTGTGTGATAGGGAATGAATAGTGTCACAGTCGATACTTGGCAGGGCGCAACAAGTGAACCAAAAAAACAAAGAGGAAAGCCTTACTGGCACAATGACTGTGTGATAGGGAACGAATAGTTTCACTGTCACTGTTTGGCAGGGCACAACAACTGAACCAAAAAAAAAAACAGAGGAAAGCCTTACTGGCACAATCACTGTGTGATAGGGAATGATTAGTGTCACTGTCACTGCTTGGCAGGGCACAACAAGTGAACCAAAAAAAAAACAGAGAGGAAAGCCTTACTGACATATTCACTGTGTGATAGGGAATGATTAGTGTCACAGTCACTGTTTGGCAGGGCACAACAACTGAACCAAAAAAACAAAGAGGAAAGCCTTACTGGCACAATCACTGTGTGATAGGGAACCATTAGTGTCACAGTCGCTGCTTGGCAGGGCGCAACAAGTGAACCAAAAAAAAAAAACAGAGAGAAAGCCTTACTGACACATTCACTGTGTGATAGGGAACGATTAGTGTCACAGTCACTGTTTGGCAGGGCACAACAACTGAAACAAAAAAAAGAACAACACAGAAGAAATCCTTACTGGCACAATCACTGTGTGATAGGGAATGATTAGTGTCACTGTCACTGTTTGGCAGGGCACAACAACTGAACCAAAAAACACAGAGGAAAGCCTTACTGGCACAATCACTGTGTGATAGGGAACGCTTAGTGTTACAGTCACTGCTTGGCAGGGCGCAACAACTGAACCAAAAAAAAAAACAGAGAGGAAAGCCTTACGGGCACATTCACTGTGTGATAGGGAACACATTGTGTCACAGTTGCTGTTTGGCAGGGAGCAACAAGTGAATCAAAAAAATACAGAAAACAGAGAGGAAAGCCTTACTGGCACATTCATTGTGTAATAGCAAATGATTAGTCTCACAGTCACTGCTAAAAAAAAAACAGAGAGGAAAGCCTTACTGTCACAATCACTGTGTGATAGGGAACGAATAGTGTCACAGTAGCTACTTGGCAGCGCGCAACAAGTGAACCAAAAAAAAAAAAACTGAGAGGAAATCCTTACTGGCCCAATCACTGTGTGATAGGGAACGATTAGTGTCACTGTCATTGTTTGGGAGGGCACAACAACTGAACCAAAAAAAACACAGAGGAAAGCCTTACTGGCACAATCACTGTGTGATACGGAACGATTAGTGTCACTGTCACTTTTCGGCAGGGCACAACAACTGAACCTAAAAAAAGAGGAAAGCCTTACGGGCACAATCACTGTGTGATAGGGAACGATTAGTGTCACAGTCACTGCTTGGCAGGGCGCAACAAGTGAACCAAAAAAAAAATAAACAGAGAGGAAAGCGTTACTGACACATTCACTGTGTGATAGGGAATGATTAGTGTCACAGTCACTGTTTGGCAGGGCACAACAACAACTGAAACAAAAAAAACAGAGAGGAAAGCCTTACTGGCACAATCACTGTGTGATAGGGAACGATTAGTGTCACAGTCACTGTTTAGCAGGGCACAACAACTGAACCAAAAAAACCCAGAGGAAAGCCTTACTGGCACAATCACTGTGTGATAGGGAACGATTAGTGTCACAGTCACTGCTTGGCAGGGCGCAAAAAATGAACCAAAAAAAACAGAGAGGAAAGCCTTACTCGCACAATCGCTGTGTGATAGGGAATGAATAGTGTCACAGTCACTTCTAAAAAAAAAACAGAGAGGAAAGCCTTACTGGAACAATCACTGTGTGATAGGGAACGATTAGTGTCACAGTCACTGCTTGGCAGGGCGTAACAAGTGAACCAAAACAAAAAGAACTGAGAGGAAAGCCTTACTGGCACAATCAGTGTGTGATAGGGAATGAATAGTGTCACAGTCGATACTTGGCAGGGCGCAACAAGTGAACCAAAAAAACAAAGAGGAAAGCCTTACTGGCACATTCACTGTGTGATAGGGAACGATTAGTGTCACGGTCACTGTTTGGCAGGGCACAACAACTGAAACAAAAAAACACAGAGGAAAGCCTTACTGGCACAATCACAGTGTGATAAGGAATGATTAGTGTCACAGTCACTGCTTGGCAGGGCACAGCAACTGAACCAAACAAAAAAAATAACACAGAGGAAAGCCTTACTGGCACAATCACTGTGTGATAAGGAATGATTAGTGTCACAGTCACTGCTTGGCAGGGCACAACAACTGAACCAAACAAAAAAAATAACACAGAGGAAAGCCTTACTGGCACAATCACTGTGTGATAGGAAACTATCAGTGTCCCTGACACTGTTTGGCAGGGCACAACAACTGAACCAAAAAAACACAGAGGAAAGCCTTACTGGCACAATCACTGTGTGATAGGGAATGATTAGTGTCACTGTCACTGTTTGGCCGGGCACAACAACTGAACCAAAAAAACACAGAGGAAAGCATTACTGGCACATTCACTGTGTGATAGGGAACGATTAGTGTCATGGACACTGTTTGGCAGGGCGCAACAACTGAACAAAAAAAAACATACAAACAGAGAGGAAAGACTTACTGGCACATTCACTGTGTGATAGGGAACAAATAGTGTCACAGTCGCTTCTTGGTGGGGCGCAACAAGTGAACCAAAAAAACAAAAAACAGAGAGGAAAGCCTTACTGGCACATTCACTGTGTGATAGGGAACGATTAGTATCACGGTCACAGTTTGGCAGGGCACAACAACTGAAACAAAAAAAAACACAGAGGAAAGCCTTACTGGCACAATCACTTTGTAATAGTGAATGATTAGTGTCACAGTCACTGCTAAAAAAAAACAGAGAGGAAAGCCTTACTGTCACAATCACTGTGTGATAGGGAACGAATAGTGTCACAGTAGCTGCTTGGCAGGGCGCAACAAGTGAACCAAACAAAAAAAACTGAGAAGAAATCCTTACTGGCCCAATCACTGTGTGATAGGGAATGATTAGTGTCACTGTCACTGTTTGTCAGGGCATGACAACTGAACCAAAAAAAAACACATAGGAAAGCCTTACTGGCTCAATCACTGTGTGACAGGGAATGATTAGTGTCACTGTCTGGCAGGGCACAACAACTGAACCAAAAAAACGCAGAGGAAAGCCTTACTGGCACAATCACTGTGTGATAGGGAATGACTAGTGTAACAGTCACTGCTTGGCATGGCGCAACAACTGAACCAAAAAAAAAAACACAGAGCAAAGCCTTATTGGCACAATCACTGTGTGATAGGGAACGATTAGTGTCACAGTTACTGCTTGGCAGGGCGCAACAATTGAACCAAAAAATAAAACAGAGAGGAAAGTCTTACTGGCACATTCACTGTGTGATAGAGAACAAATTGTGTCACAGTCGCTGCTTGGCAGGGCGCAACAAGTGAACCAAAAAAAAAAAAACAGAGAGGAAAGCCTTACTGACCCATTCACTGTGTGATAGGGGAACGATTAGTGTCACGGTCACTGTTTGGCAGGGCACAACAACTGAAAAAAAAAACACAGAGGAAAGCCTTACTGGCACAATCACAGTGTGATAGGGAATGATTAGTCTCACAGTCACTGCTTGGCAGGGCGCAACAACTGAACCCAAAAAAAAAACACAGAGGAAAGCCTTACTGGCACAATCACTGTGTGATAGCAAACGATTAGTGCACTGTCACTGTTTGGCAGGGCACAACAACTAAACCAAAAAATCATAGAGGAAAGCCTTACTGGCACAATCACTGTGTGATAGGGAACGATTAGTGTCACTGTCACTGTCTGGCAGGGCACAACAACTGAACCAAAAAAACACAGAGGAAATCCTTACTGGCACAGTCACTGTGTGATAGGGAACGATTGGTGTCACAGTCACTGCTTGGCAGGGCGCAACAACTGAACCAAAAAAAATAGAGAGGAAAGCCTTACTGGCACATTCACTGTGTGATAGGGAACGATTAGTGTCACGGTCACTGTTTGGCAGGGCACAACAACTGAAACAAAAAAACACAGAGGAAAGCCTTACTGGCACAATCACAGTGTGATAAGGAATGATTAGTGTCACAGTCACTGCTTGGCAGGGCACAACAACTGAACCAAACAAAAAAAATAACACAGAGGAAAGCCTTACTGGCACAATCACTGTGTGATAGGAAACTATCAGTGTCCCTGTCACTGTTTGGCAGGGCACAACAACTGAACCAAAAAAACACAGAGGAAAGCCTTACTGGCACAATCACTGTGTGATAGGGAATGATTAGTGTCACTGTCACTGTTTGGCCGGGCACAACAACTGAACCAAAAAAACACAGAGGAAAGCATTACTGGCACATTCACTGTGTGATAGGGAACGATTAGTGTCATGGACACTGTTTGGCAGGGCGCAACAACTGAACAAAAAAAAACATACAAACAGAGAGGAAAGACTTACTGGCACATTCACTGTGTGATAGGGAACAAATAGTGTCACAGTCGCTTCTTGGTGGGGCGCAACAAGTGAACCAAAAAAACAAAAAACAGAGAGGAAAACCTTACTGGCACATTCACTGTGTGATAGGGAACGATTAGTATCACGGTCACAGTTTGGCAGGGCACAACAACTGAAACAAAAAAAAAACACAGAGGAAAGCCTTACTGGCACAATCACTGTGTGATAGGGAACGATTAGTCTCACTGTCACTGTTTGGCGTGGCACAACAACTGAACCAGAAAAACACAGAGGAAAGCCTTACTGGCACAATAACTGTGTGATAGGGAACAATTAGTGTCACAGTCACTGCTTGGCAGGGCGCAACAACTGAACCAAAAAACATAAACAGAGAGGAAAGCCTTACTGGCACATTCACTGTGTGATAGGGAACAAATTGTGCCACAGTTGCTGATTGGCAGGGCGCAACAAGTGACCCAAAAAAATAATAATAAAACAGAGAGGAAAGCCTTACTGACACATTCACTGTGTGATAGGGAACGATTAGTGTCACGGTCACTGTTTGGCAGGGCACAAAACCTGAAACAAAAAAAACACAGAGGATAGCCTTACTGGCACAATCACAGTGTGATAGGGAATGATTAGTGTCACAGTCACTGCTTGGCAGGGCGCAACAACTGAACCAAAAAAAAAACACAGAGGAAAGCCTTACTGGCACAATCACTGTGTGATAGGGAACGATTAGTGTCACTATCACTGTTTGGCAGGGCACAACAACTGAACCAAAAAAACCCAGAGGAAAGCCTTACTGGCACAATCACTGTGTGATAGGGAACGATTAGTGTCACAGTCACTGCTTGGCAGGGCGCAACAAATGAACCAAAAAAAACAGAGAGGAAAGCCTTACTGGCACAATCGCTGTGTGATAGGGAATGAATAGTGTCACAGTCACTTCTAAAAAGAAAACAGAGAGGAAAGCCTTACTGGAACAATCACTGTGTGATAGGGAACGATTAGTGTCACAGTCACTGTTTGGCAGGGCACAACAACTGAACCAAAAAAACCCAGAGGAAAGCCTTACTGGCACAATCACTGTGTGATAGGGAACGATTAGTGTCACAGTTACTGCTTGGCAGGGCGCAACAAATGAACCAAAAAAAACAGAGAGGAAAGCCTTACTGGCACAATCGCTGTGTGATAGGGAATGAATAGTGTCACAGTCACTTCTAAAAAGAAAACACAGAGGAAAGCCTTACTGGCACAACCACTGTGTGATAGGGAACAATTAGTGTCACTGTTTGGCAGGGCACAACAACTGAATCAAAAAAACAAAGAGGAAAGCCTTACTGGCACATTCAGTGTGTGATAGGGAACGATTAGTATCACAGTTACTGCTTGGCAGGGCACAACAACTGAACCAAAAAAACAAAGAGGAAAGCCTTACTGGCACATTCAGTGTGTGATAGGGAACGATTAGTGTCACAGTTACTGCTTGGCAGGGCGCAACAACTGAACCAAAAAAAAAACAGAGAGGAAAGCCTTACTGGCACAAACACTGTGTGATAGGGAACGATTAGTGTCACTGTTTGGAAGGTCACAACAACTGAACCAAAAAAGCAAAGAGGAAAGCCTTACTGGCACAATCACTGTGTGATAGGGAACGATTAGTGTCACTGTCACTGTCTGGCAGGGCACAACAACTGAACCAAAAAAACACAGAGGAAAGCCTTACTGGCACAATCACTGTGTGATAGGGAATGATTAGTGTCACAGTCACTGCTTGGCAGGGCACAACAACTGAACCAAAAAAAAAACAGAGAGGAAAGCCTTACTGGCACAATCACTGTGTGACAGGGAACGATTAGTGTCACTGTCACTGTTTGGCCGGGCACAACAACTGAAACAACAAAACACAAAGGAGATCCTTACTGGCACAACCACTGTGTGATAGGGAACGATTAGTGTCACTGTCACTGTTTGGCAGGGCACAACAACTGAACCAAAAAAACATAGCGGAAAGCCTTACTGGCACAATCACTGTGTGATAGGGAACGATTAGTGTCACAGTTACTGCTTGGCAGGGCGCAACAACTGAACCAAAAAAATAAAACAGAGAGGAAAGCCTTACTGGCACATTCACTGTGTGATAGGGAACAAATTGTGCCACAGTCGCTGCTTGGCAGGGCGCAACAAGTGAACCAAAAAAATAATAATAAAACAGAGAGGAAAGCCTTACTGACACATTCACTGTGTGATAGGGAACGATTAGTGTCACGGTCACTGTTTGGCAGGGCACAACAACTGAAACAAAAAAAACACAGAGGATAGCCTTAGTGGCACAATCACAGTGTGATAGGGAATGATTAGTGTCACAGTCACTGCTTGGCGGGGCGCAACAACTGAACCAAAAAAAAAACACAGAGGAAAGCCTTACTGGCACAATCAGTGTGTGATAGGGAACGATTAGTGTCACGGTTGATGCTTGGCAGGGCGCAACAACTGAACCAACAAAAAAACAGAGAGGAAAGCCTTACTGGCACATTCACTGTGTGATAGGGAACACATTGTGTCACAGTCGCTGCTTGGCAGGGCGCAACAAGTGGACAAAAAAAAAACAGAGACAAAAGCCTTACTGACACATTCACTGTGTGATAGGGAACGATTAGTGTCACGGTCACTGTTTGGCGGGCACAACAACTGAAACAAAAAAAAACACAGAGGAAAACCTTACTGGCACAATCACAGTGTGATAGGGAATGATTAGTGTCACAGTCACTGCTTGGCAGGGTGCAACAACTGAACCAAAAAAAATAAAACACAGAGGAAAGCCTTACTGGCACAATCACTGTGTGATAGGGAGCGATTAGTGTCACTGTCACTGTTTGGCAGGGCACAACAACTGAACCAAAAAACACAGAGGAAAGCCTTACTGGCACAATCACTGTGTGATAGGGAACGATTACTATCACAGTCACTGCTTGGCAGGGTGCAACAAGTGAACCAAAATAAGAAAAAAACAGAGAGCAAAGCCTTACTGGCACATTCACTGTGTGATAGGGAACGATTAGTGTCACGGTCACTGTTTGGCAGGGCACAACAACTGAAACAAAAAAAACACAGAGGATAGCCTTACTGGCACAATCACAGTGTGATAGGGAATGATTAGTGTCACAGTCACTGCTTGGCAGGGCGCAACAACTGAACCAAAAAAAAAACACAGAGGAAAGCCTTACTAGCACAATCACTGTGTGATAGGGAACGATTAGTGTCACAGTTGATGCTTGGCAGCGCGCAACAACTGAACCAACAAAAAAAAACAGAGAGGAAAGCCTTACTGGCACATTCACTGTGTGATAGGGAACACATTGTGTCACAGTCGCTGCTTGGCAGGGCGCAACAAGTGAACAAAAAAAAAACAGAGACAAAGCCTTACTGGCACAATCACAGTGTGATAGGGAATGATTAGTGTCACAGTCACTGCTTGGCAGGGTGCAACAACTGTACCAAAAAAAACAAAACACAGAGGAAAGCCTTACTGGCACAATCACTGTGTGATAGGGAGCGATTAGTGTCACTGTCACTGTTTGGCAGGGCACAACAACTGAACCAAAAAACACAGAGGAAAGCCTTACTGTCACAATCACTGCGTGATAGGGAACGAATAGTGTCACAGTCACTGCTTGGCAGGGCGTAACAAGTGAACCAAAACAAAAAAACTGAGAGGAAAGCCTTACTGGCACAATCAGTGTGTGATAGGGAATGAATAGTGTCACAGTCGATACTTGGCAGGGCGCAACAAGTGAACCAAAAAAACAAAGAGGAAAGCCTTACTGGCACAATCACTGTGTGATAGGGAATGATTAGTGTCACTGTCACTGCTTGGCAGGGCACAACAACTGAACCAAAAAAAAACAGAGAGGAAAGCCTTACTGGCACATTCACTGTGTGATAGGGAACGATTAGTATCACGGTCACAGTTTGGCAGGGCACAACAACTGAAACAAAAAAAAACACAGAGGAAAGCTTTACTGGCACAATCACATGTCACAGTCACTGTTTGGCAGGGCGCAACAACTGAACCAAAAAAAACACAGAGGAAAGCCTTACTGGCACAATCACTGTGTGATAGGGAACGATTAGTCTCACTGTCACTGTTTGGCAGGGCACAACAACTGAACCAGAAAAACACAGAGGAAAGCCTTACTGGCACAATCACTGTGTGATAGGGTACAATTAGTGTCACAGTCACTGCTTGGCAGGGCGCAACAACTGAACCAAAAAACATAAACAGAGAGGAAAGCCTTACTGGCACATTCACTGTGTGATAGGGAACGATTAGTGTCACGGTCACTGTTTGGCAGGGCACAACAACTGAAACAAATAAAACACAGAGGAAAGCCTTACTGGCACAATCACAGTGTGATAGGGAATGATTAGTGTCAGAGTCACTGCTTGGCAGGGTGCAACAACTGAACCAAAAAAAAAAACAGAGGAAAGCCTTCCTTACTGGCACAATCACTATGTGATAGGGAACGATTAGTGTCACGGTCACTGTTTGGCAGGGCACAACAACTGAAACAAAAGAAAACACAGAGGAAAGCCTTACTGGCACAATCACAGTGTGATAGGGAATGATTAGTGTCACAGTCACTGCTTGGCAGGGCACAACAACTGAACCAAACAAAAAAAATAACACAGAGGAAAGCCTTACTGGCACAATCACTGTGTGATAGGGAACGATTAGTGTCCCTGTCACTGTTTGGCAGGGCACAACAACTGAACCACAAAAACACAGAGGAAAGCCTTACTGGCACAATCAGTGTGTGATAGGGAACGATTAGTGTCACTGTCACTGTTTGGCCGGGCACAACTACTGAACCAAAAAAACACAGAGGAAAGCCTTACTGGCACATTCACTGTGTGATAGGGAACGATTAGTGTCACGGACACTGTTTGGCAGGGCGCAACAACTGAACAAAAAAAAACATACAAACAGAGAGGAAGGACTTACTGGCACATTCACTGTGTGAGAGGGAACAAATAGTGTCACAGTCGCTGCTTGGTGGGGCGCAACAAGTGAACCAAAAAAACAAAAAACAGAGAGGAAAGCCTTACTGGCACATTCACTGTGTGATAGGGAACGGTTAGTATCACGGTCACAGTTTGGCAGGGCACAACAACTGAAACAAAAAAAAAAACACAGAGGAAAGCTTTACTGGCACAATCACATGTCACAGTCACTGTTTGGCAGGGCGCAACAACTGAACCAAATAAAACACAGAGGAAAGCCTTACTGGCACAATCACTGTGTGAAAGGGAACGATTAGTCTCACTGTCACTGTTTGGCAGGGCACAACAACTGAACCAGAAAAACACAGAGGAAAGCCTTACTGGCACAATCACTGTGTGATAGGGAACAATTAGTGTCACAGTCACTGCTTGGCAGGGCGCAACAACTGAACCAAAAAACATAAACAGAGAGGAAAGCCTTACTGCCACATTCACTGTGTGATAGGGAACAAATTGTGCCACAGTCGCTGATTGGCAGGGCGCAACAAGTGAACCAAAAAAATAATAATAAAACAGAGAGGAAAGCCTTACTGACACATTCACTGTGTGATAGGGAACGATTAGTGTCACGGTCACTGTTTGGCAGGGCACAAAACCTGAAACAAAAAAAACACAGAGGATAGCCTTACTGGCACAATCACAGTGTGATAGGGAATGATGAGTGTCACAGTCACTGCTTGGCAGGGCGCAACAACTGAACCAAAAAAAAAAACACAGAGGAAAGCCTTACTGGCACAATCACTGTGTGATAGGGAACGATTAGTGTCACTATCACTGTTTGGCAGGGCACAACAACTGAACCAAAAAAACCCAGAGAAAAGCCTTACTGGCACAATCACTGTGTGATAGGGAACGATTAGTGTCACAGTCACTGCTTGGCAGGGCGCAACAAATGAACCAAAAAAAACAGAGAGGAAAGCCTTACTGGCACAATCGCTGTGTGATAGGGAATGAATAGTGTCACAGTCACTTCTAAAAAAAAAACAGAGAGGAAAGCCTTACTGGAACAATCACTGTGTGATAGGGAACGATTAGTGTCACAGTCACTGTTTGGCAGGGCACAACAACTGAACCAAAAAAAAAACACAGAGGAAAGCCTTACTGGCACAACCACTGTGTGATAGGGAACAATTAGTGTCACTGTTTGGCAGGGCACAACAACTGAACCAAAAAAACATAGAGGAAAGCCTTACTGGCACATTCAGTGTGTGATAGGGAACGATTAGTGTCACAGTTACTGCTTGGCAGGGCACAACAACTGAACCAAAAAAGAAAACAGAGAGGAAAGCCTTACTGGCACATTCACTGTGTGATAGGGAACAAATTGTGTCACAGTCGCTGTTTGGCAGGGCACAACAACTGAACCAAAAAAACACAGAGGAAAGCCTTACTGGCACAAACACTGTGTGATAGGGAACGATTAGTGTCACTGTTTGGCAGGTCACAACAACTGAACCAAAAAAGCAAAGAGGAAAGCCTTACTGGCACAATCACTGTGTGATAGGGAACGATTAGTGTCACAGTCACTGCTTGGCAGGGCGCAACAACTGAACCAAAAAAAACAGAGAGGAAAGCCTTACTGGCACAATCACTGTGTGATAGGGAATGATTAGTGTCACTGTCTGGCAGGGCACAACAACTGAACCAAAAAAGCAAAGAGGAAAGCCTTACTGGCACAATCACTGTGTGATAGGGAACGATTAGTGTCACAGTCACTGCTTGCCAGGGCACAACAACTGAACCAAAAAAGAAAACAAAGAGGAAAGCCTTACTGGCACAATCACTGTGTGACAGGGAACGGTTAGTGTCACTGTCACTGTTTGGCAGGGCACAACAACTGAAACAACAAAACACAAAGGAGAGCCTTACTGGCACAACCACTGTGTGATAGGGAACGATTAGTGTCACTGTCACTGTTTGGCAGGGCACAACAACTGAACCAAAAAAACATAGAGGAAAGCCTTACTGGCACAATCACTGTGTGATAGGGAACGATTAGTGTCACAGTTACTGTTTGGCAGGGCACAACAACTGAAACAAAAAAAACACAGAGGAAAGCCTTACTGGCACAATCACAGTGTGATAGGGAATGATTAGTGTCAGAGTCACTGCTTGGCAGGGTGCAACAACTGAACCAAAAAAAAAAACAGAGGAAAGCCTTCCTTACTGGCACAATCACTATGTGATACGGAACGATTAGTGTCACGGTCACTGTTTGGCAGGGCACAACAACTGAAACAAAAAAAAACACAGAGGAAAGCCTTACTGGCACAATCACAGTGTGATAGGGAATGATTAGTGTCACAGTCACTGCTTGGCAGGGCACAACAACTGAACCAAACAAAAAAAATAACACAGAGGAAAGCCTTACTGGCACAATCACTGTGTGATAGGGAACGATTAGTGTCCCTGTCACTGTTTGGCAGGGCACAACAACTGAACCACAAAAACACAGAGGAAAGCCTTACTGGCACAATCAGTGTGTGATAGGGAACGATTAGTGTCACTGTCACTGTTTGGCCGGGCACAACTACTGAACCAAAAAAACACAGAGGAAAGCCTTACTGGCACATTCACTGTGTGATAGGGAACGATTAGTGTCACGGACACTGTTTGGCAGGGCGCAACAACTGAACAAAAAAAAACATACAAACAGAGAGGAAGGACTTACTGGCACATTCACTGTGTGAGAGGGAACAAATAGTGTCACAGTCGCTGCTTGGTGGGGCGCAACAAGTGAACCAAAAAAACAAAAAACAGAGAGGAAAGCCTTACTGGCACATTCACTGTGTGATAGGGAACGATTAGTATCACGGTCACAGTTTGGCAGGGCACAACAACTGAAACAAAAAAAAAACACAGAGGAAAGCTTTACTGGCACAATCACATGTCACAGTCACTGTTTGGCAGGGCGCAACAACTGAACCAAATAAAACACAGAGGAAAGCCTTACTGGCACAATAACTGTGTGAAAGGGAACGATTAGTCTCACTGTCACTGTTTGGCAGGGCACAACAACTGAACCAGAAAAACACAGAGGAAAGCCTTACTGGCACAATCACTGTGTGATAAGGAACAATTAGTGTCACAGTCACTGCTTGGCAGGGCGCAACAACTGAACCAAAAAACATAAACAGAGAGGAAAGCCTTACTGGCACATTCACTGTGTGATAGGGAACAAATTGTGCCACAGTCGCTGATTGGCAGGGCGCAACAAGTGAACCAAAAAAATAATAATAAAACAGAGAGGAAAGCCTTACTGACACATTCACTGTGTGATAGGGAACGATTAGTGTCACGGTCACTGTTTGGCAGGGCACAAAACCTGAAACAAAAAAAACACAGAGGATAGCCTTACTGGCACAATCACAGTGTGATAGGGAATGATGAGTGTCACAGTCACTGCTTGGCAGGGCGCAACAACTGAACCAAAAAAAAAACACAGAGGAAAGCCTTACTGGCACAATCACTGTGTGATAGGGAACGATTAGTGTCACTATCACTGTTTGGCAGGGCACAACAACTGAACCAAAAAAACCCAGAGAAAAGCCTTACTGGCACAATCACTGTGTGATAGGGAACGATTAGTGTCACAGTCACTGCTTGGCAGGGCGCAACAAATGAACCAAAAAAAACAGAGAGGAAAGCCTTACTGGCACAATCGCTGTGTGATAGGGAATGAATAGTGTCACAGTCACTTCTAAAAAAAATCAGAGAGGAAAGCCTTACTGGAACAATCACTGTGTGATAGGGAACGATTAGTGTCACAGTCACTGTTTGGCAGGGCACAACAACTGAACCAAAAAAAAACACAGAGGAAAGCCTTACTGGCACAACCACTGTGTGATAGGGAACAATTAGTGTCACTGTTTGGCAGGGCACAACAACTGAACCAAAAAAACATAGAGGAAAGACTTACTGGCACATTCAGTGTGTGATAGGGAACGATTAGTGTCACAGTTACTGCTTGGCAGGGCGCAACAACTGAACCAAAAAAAAAAACAGAGAGGAAAGCCTTACTGGCACATTCACTGTGTGATAGGGAACAAATTGTGTCACAGTCGCTGTTTGGCAGGGCACAACAATTGAACCAAAAAAACACAGAGGAAAGCCTTACTGGCACAAACACTGTGTGATAGGGAACGATTAGTGTCACTGTTTGGCAGGTCACAACAACTGAACCAAAAAAGCAAAGAGGAAAGCCTTACTGGCACAATCACTGTGTGATAGGGAACGATTAGTGTCACAGTCACTGCTTGGCAGGGCGCAACAACTGAACCAAAAAAAACAGAGAGGAAAGCCTTACTGGCACAATCACTGTGTGATAGGGAATGATTAGTGTCACTGTCTGGCAGGGCACAACAACTGAACCAAAAAAGCAAAGAGGAAAGCCTTACTGGCACAATCACTGTGTGATAGGGAACGATTAGTGTCACAGTCACTGCTTGCCAGGGCACAACAACTGAACCAAAAAAGAAAACAAAGAGGAAAGCCTTACTGGCACAATCACTGTGTGACAGGGAACGGTTAGTGTCACTGTCACTGTTTGGCAGGGCACAACAACTGAAACAACAAAACACAAAGGAGAGCCTTACTGGCACAACCACTGTGTGATAGGGAACGATTAGTGTCACTGTCACTGTTTGGCAGGGCACAACAACTAAACCAAAAAAACATAGAGGAAAGCCTTACTGGCACAATCACTGTGTGATAGGGAACGATTAGTGTCACAGTTACTGCTTGGCAGGGCGCAACAACTGAACCAAAAAAAAAAACAGAGAGGAAAGCCTTACTGGCACATTCACTGTGTGATAGGGAACAAATTGTGCCACAGTCGCTGCTTGGCAGGGCGCAACAAGTGAACCAAAAAAATAATAATAAAACAGAGAGGAAAACCTTACTGACACATTCACTGTGTGATAGGGAACGATTAGTGTCAAGGTCACTGTTTGGCAGGGCACAACAACTGAAACAAAAAAAACACAGAGGATAGCCTTACTGGCACAATCACAGTGTGATAGGGAATGATTAGTGTCACAGTCACTGCTTGGCAGGGCGCAACAACTGAACCAAAAAAAAAAAAACAGAGAGGAAAGCCTTACTGGCACATTCACTGTGTGATAGGGAACACATTGTGTCACAGTCGCTGCTTGGCAGGGCGCAACAAGTGAACAAAAAAAAAAAACAGAGACAAAAGCCTTACTGACACATTCACTGTGTGATAGGGAGCGGTTAGTGTCACGGTCACTGTTTGGAGGGCACAACAACTGAAACAAAAAAAAACCACAGAGGAAAGCCTTACTGGCACAATCACAGTGTGATAGGGAATGATTAGTGTCACAGTCACTGCTTGGTAGGGTGCAACAACTGAACCAAAAAAAACAAAACACAGAGGAAAGCCTTACTGGCACAATCACTGTGTGATATGGAGCGATTAGTGTCACTGTCACTGTTTGGCAGGGCACAACAACTGAACCAAAAAACACAGAGGAAAGCCTTACTGGCACAATCACTGTGTGTTAGGGAACGATTAGTATCACAGTCACTGCTTGGCAGGGTGCAACAAGTGAACCAAAATAAGAAAAAAAACAGAGAGCAAAGCCTTACTGGCACATTCACTGTGTAATAGCGAATGATTAGTGTCACAGTCACTGCTAAAAAAAAACAGAGAGGAAAGCCTTACTGTCACAATCACTGCGTGATAGGGAACGAATAGTGTCACAGTCACTGCTTGGCAGGGCGTAACAAGTGAAACAAAACAAAAAAAACTGAGAGGAAAGCCTTACTGGCACAATCAGTGTGTGATAGGGAATGAATAGTGTCACAGTCGATACTTGGCAGGGCGCAACAAGTGAACCAAAAAAACAAAGAGGAAAGCCTTACTGGCACAATCACTGTGTGATAGGGAACGATTAGTGTCACTGTCACTGTTTGGCAGGGCACAACAACTGAACCAAAAAAAAAACAACAGATGAAAGCCTTACTGGCACAATCACTGTGTGATAGGGAATGATTAGTGTCACTGTCACTGGTTGGCAGGGCACAACAACTGAACCAAAAAAAAAACAGAGAGGAAAGCCTTACTGGCACATTCACTGTGTGATAGGGAACGATTAGTATCACGGTCACAGTTTGGCAGGGCACAACAACTGAAACAAAAAAAAACACAGAGGAAAGCTTTACTGGCACAATCACATGTCACAGTCACTGTTTGGCAGGGCGCAACAACTGAACCAAAAAAAAACACAGAGGAAAGCCTTACTGGTACAATCACTGTGTGATAGGGAAATATTAGTCTCACTGTCACTGTTTGGCAGGGCACAACAACTGAACCAGAAAAACACAGAGGAAAGCCTTACTGGCACAATCACTGTGTGATAGGGAACAATTAGTGTCACAGTCACTGCTTGGCAGGGCGCAACAACTGAACCAAAAAACGTAAACAGAGAGGAACGCCTTACTGGCACATTCACTGTGTGATAGGGAACGATTAGTGTCACGGTCACTGTTTGGCAGGGCACAACAACTGAAACAAAAAAAACACAGAGGAAAGCCTTACTAGCCCAATCACAGTGTGATAGGGAATGATTAGTGTCAGAGTCACTGCTTGGCAGGGTGCAACAACTGAACCAAAAAAAAAACAGAGGAAAGCCTTCCTTACTGGCACAATCACTATGTGACAGGGAACGATTAGTGTCACGGTCACTGTTTGGCAGGGCACAACAACTGAAACAAAAAAAAACACAGAGGAAAGCCTTACTGGCACAATCACAGTGTGATAAGGAATGATTAGTGTCACAGTCACTGCTTGGCAGTGCACAACAACTGAACCAAACAAAAAAAATAACACAGAGGAAAGCCTTACTGGCACAATCACTGTGTGATAGGGAACGATTAGTGTCCCTGTCACTGTTTGGTAGGGCACAACAACTGAACCAAAAAAAACAGAGAGAAAGCCTTACTGACACATTCACTGTGTGATAGGGAACGATTAGTGTCACAGTCACTGTTTGGCAGGGCACAACAACTGAAACAAAAAAACACAGAGGAAAGCCTAACTGGCACAATCACTGTGTGATAGGGAACGATTAGTGTCACAGTGGATGCTTGGCAGGGCGCAACAACTGAACCAACAAAAAAAACAGAGAGGAAAGCCTTACTGGCACATTTACTGTGTGATAGGGAACACATTGTGTCACAGTCGCTGCTTGGCAGAGCGCTACAAGTGAACAAAAAAAAACAGAGACAAAAGCCTTACTGACACATTCACTGTGCGATAGGGAACGATTAGTGTCACGGTCACTGTTTGGCGGGCACAACAACTGAAACAAAAAAAAAACACAGAGGAAAGCCTTACTGGCACAATCACAGTGTGATAGGGAATGATTAGTGTCACAGTCACTGCTTGGCAGGGTGCAACAACTGAACCAAAAAAAACAAAACACAGAGGAAAGCCTTACTGGCACAATCACTGTGTGATAGGGAGCGATTAGTGTCACTGTCACTGTTTGGCAGGGCACAACAACTGAACCAAAAAACACAGAGGAAAGCCTTACTGGCACAATCACTGTGTGATAGGGTACGATTAGTATCACAGTCACTGCTTGGCAGGGTGCAACAAGTGAACCAAAATAAGAAAAAAAACAGAGAGCAAAGCCTTATTGGCACATTCACTGTGTGACAGGGAACGATTGGTGTCACTGTCACTGTTTGGCAGGGCGCAACAACTGAACCAAAAAAAAATCAGAGAGGAAAGCCTTACCGGCACAATCACTGTGTGAAAGGGAACGATTAGTCTCACTGTCACTGTTTGGCAGGGCACAACAACTGAACCAGAAAAACACAGAGGAAAGCCTTACTGGCACAATCACTGTGTGATAGGGAACAATTAGTGTCACAGTCACTGCTTGGCAGGGCGCAACAACTGAACCAAAAAACATAAACAGAGAGGAAAGCCTTACTGGCACATTCACTGTGTGATAGGGAACAAATTGTGCCACAGTCGCTGATTGGCAGGGCGCAACAAGTGAACCAAAAAAATAATAATAAAACAGAGAGGAAAGCCTTACTGACACATTCACTGTGTGATAGGGAACGATTAGTGTCACGGTCACTGTTTGGCAGGGCACAAAACCTGAAACAAAAAAAAACACAGAGGATAGCCTTACTGGCACAATCACAGTGTGATAGGGAATGATGAGTGTCACAGTCACTGCTTGGCAGGGCGCAACAACTGAACCAAAAAAAAAAACACAGAGGAAAGCCTTACGGGCACAATCACTGTGTGATAGGGAATGATTAGTGTCACTATCACTGTTTGGCAGGGCACAACAACTGAACCAAAAAAACCCAGAGAAAAGCCTTACTGGCACAATCACTGTGTGATAGGGAACGATTAGTGTCACAGTCACTGCTTGGCAGGGCGCAACAAATGAACCAAAAAAAACAGAGAGGAAAGCCTTACTGGCACAATCGCTGTGTGATAGGGAATGAATAGTGTCACAGTCACTTCTAAAAAAAAACAGAGAGGAAAGCCTTACTGGAACAATCACTGTGTGATAGGGAACGATTAGTGTCACAGTCACTGTTTGGCAGGGCACAACAACTGAACCAAAAAAAAAACACAGAGGAAAGCCTTACTGGCACAACCACTGTGGGATAGGGAACAATTAGTGTCACTGTTTGGCAGGGCACAACAACTGAACCAAAAAAACATAGAGGAAAGCCTTACTGGCACATTCAGTGTGTGATAGGGAACGATTAGTGTCACAGTTACTGCTTGGCAGGGCGCAACAACTGAACCAAAAAAAAAACAGAGAGGAAAGCCTTACTGGCACATTCACTGTGTGATAGGGAACACATTGTGTCACAGTCGCTGTTTGGCAGGGCACAACAACTGAACCAAAAAAACACAGAGGAAAGCCTTACTGGCACAAACACTGTGTGATAGGGAACGATTAGTGTCACTGTTTGGCAGGTCACAACAACTGAACCAAAAAAGCAAAGAGGAAAGCCTTACTGGCACAATCACTGTGTGATAGGGAACGATTAGTGTCACAGTCACTGCTTGGCAGGGCGCAACAACTGAACCAAAAAAAACAGAGAGGAAAGCCTTACTGGCACAATCACTGTGTGATAGGGAATGATTAGTGTCACTGTCTGGCAGGGCACAACAACTGAACCAAAAAAGCAAAGAGGAAAGCCTTACTGGCACAATCACTGTGTGATAGGGAACGATTAGGGTCACAGTCACTGCTTGCCAGGGCACAACAACTGAACCAAAAAAGAAAACAAAGAGGAAAGCCTTACTGGCACAATCACTGTGTGACAGGGAACGGTTAGTGTCACTGTCACTGTTTGGCAGGGCACAACAACTGAAACAACAAAACACAAAGGAGAGCCTTACTGGCACAACCACTGTGTGATAGGGAACGATTAGTGTCACTGTCACTGTTTGGCAGGGCACAACAACTGAACCAAAAAAACATAGAGGAAAGCCTTACTGGCACAATCACTGTGTGATAGGGAACGATTAGTGTCACAGTTACTGCTTGGCAGGGCGCAACAACTGAACCAAAAAAAAAACAGAGAGGAAAGCCTTACTGGCACATTCACTGTGTAATAGGGAACAAATTGTGCCACAGTCGCTGCTTGGCAGGGCGCAACAAGTGAACCAAAAAAATAATAATAGAACAGAGAGGAAAACCTTACTGGCACAATCACAGTGTGATAGGGAATGATTAGTGTCACAGTCACTGCTTGGCAGGGCGCAACAACTGAACCAAAAAAAAAAACAGAGAGGAAAGCCTTACTGGCACATTCACTGTGTGATAGGGAACACATTGTGTCACAGTCGCTGCTTGGCAGGGCGCAACAAGTGAACAAAAAAAAAACAGAGACAAAAGCCTTACTGACACATTCACTGTGTGATAGGGAGCGGTTAGTGTCACGGTCACTGTTTGGAGGGCACAACAACTGAAACAAAAAAAACCACAGAGGAAAGCCTTACTGGCACAATCACAGTGTGATAGGGAATGATTAGTGTCACAGTCACTGCTTGGCAGGGTGCAACAACTGAACCAAAAAAAACAAAACACAGAGGAAAGCCTTACTGGCACAATCACTGTGTGATATGGAGCGATTGGTGTCACTGTCACTGTTTGGCAGGGCACAACAACTGAACCAAAAAACACAGAGGAAAGCCTTACTGGCACAATCACTGTGTGATAGGGAACGATTAGTATCACAGTCACTGCTTGGCAGGGTGCAACAAGTGAACCAAAATAAGAAAAAAAACAGAGAGCAAAGCCTTACTGGCACATTCACTGTGTAATAGCGAATGATTAGTGTCACAGTCACTGCTAAAAAAAAACAGAGAGGAAAGCCTTACTGTCACAATCACTGCGTGATAGGGAACGAATAGTGTCACAGTCACTGCTTGGCAGGGCGTAACAAGTGAAACAAAACAAAAAAAACTGAGAGGAAAGCCTTACTGGCACAATCAGTGTGTGATAGGGAATGAATAGTGTCACAGTCGATACTTGGCAGGGCGCAACAAGTGAACCAAAAAAACAAAGAGGAAAGCCTTACTGGCACAATCACTGTGTGATAGGGAACGATTAGTGTCACTGTCACTGTTTGGCAGGGCACAACAACTGAACCAAAAAAAAAACAACAGATGAAAGCCTTACTGGCACAATCACTGTGTGATAGGGAATGATTAGTGTCACTGTCACTGGTTGGCAGGGCACAACAACTGAACCAAAAAAAAAACAGAGAGGAAAGCCTTACTGGCACATTCACTGTGTGATAGGGAACGATTAGTATCACGGTCACAGTTTGGCAGGGCACAACAACTGAAACAAAAAAAAAACACAGAGGAAAGCTTTACTGGCACAATCACATGTCACAGTCACTGTTTGGCAGGGCGCAACAACTGAACCAAAAAAAAACACAGAGGAAAGCCTTACTGGTACAATCACTGTGTGATAGGGAACGATTAGTCTCACTGTCACTGTTTGGCAGGGCACAACAACTGAACCAGAAAAACACAGAGGAAAGCCTTACTGGCACAATCACTGTGTGATAGGGAACAATTAGTGTCACAGTCACTGCTTGGCAGGGCGCAACAACTGAACCAAAAAACGTAAACAGAGAGGAAAGCCTTACTGGCACATTCACTGTGTGATAGGGAACGATTAGTGTCACGGTCACTGTTTGGCAGGGCACAACAACTGAAACAAAAAAAACACAGAGGAAAGCCTTACTAGCCCAATCACAGTGTGATAGGGAATGATTAGTGTCAGAGTCACTGCTTGGCAGGGTGCAACAACTGAACCAAAAAAAAAACAGAGGAAAGCCTTCCTTACTGGCACAATCACTATGTGATAGGGAACGATTAGTGTCACGGTCACTGCTTGGCAGTGCACAACAACTGAACCAAACAAAAAAAAAACACAGAGGAAAGCCTTACTGGCACAATCACTGTGTGATAGGGAACGATTAGTGTCCCTGTCACTGTTTGGTAGGGCACAACAACTGAACCAAAAAAAACAGAGAGAAAGCCTTACTGACACATTCACTGTGTGATAGGGAACGATTAGTGTCACAGTCACTGTTTGGCAGGGCACAACAACTGAAACAAAAAAACACAGAGGAAAGCCTAACTGGCACAATCACTGTGTGATAGGGAACGATTAGTGTCACAGTGAATGCTTGGCAGGGCGCAACAACTGAACCAACACAAAAAACAGAGAGGAAAGCCTTACTGGCACATTCACTGTGTGATAGGGAACACATTGTGTCACAGTCGCTGCTTGGCAGAGCGCTACAAGTGAACAAAAAAAAACAGAGACAAAAGCCTTACTGACACATTCACTGTGCGATAGGGAACGATTAGTGTCACGGTCACTGTTTGGCGGGCACAACAACTGAAACAAAAAAAAAACACAGAGGAAAGCCTTACTGGCACAATCACAGTGTGATAGGGAATGATTAGTGTCACAGTCACTGCTTGGCAGGGTGCAACAACTGAACCAAAAAAAACAAAACACAGAGGAAAGCCTTACTGGCACAATCACTGTGTGATAGGGAGCGATTAGTGTCACTGTCACTGTTTGGCAGGGCACAACAACTGAACCAAAAAACACAGAGGAAAGCCTTACTGGCACAATCACTGTGTGATAGGGTACGATTAGTATCACAGTCACTGCTTGGCAGGGTGCAACAAGTGAACCAAAATAAGAAAAAAAAACAGAGAGCAAAGCCTTACTGGCACATTCACTGTGTGACAGGGAACAATTAGTGTCACTGTTTGGCAGGGCGCAACAACTGAACCAAAAAAAAATCAGAGAGGAAAGCCTTACCGGCACAATCACTGTGTGATAGGGAATGATTAGTGTCACTGTCTGGCAGGGCACAACAACTGAACCAAAAAATGCAGAGGAAAGCCTTACTGGCACAATCACTGTGTGATAGGGAATGATTAGTATCACTGTCTGGCAGGGCACAACAACTGAACCAAAAAAACGCAGAGGAAAGCCTTAGTGGCACAATCACTGTGTGACAGGGAACAATTAGTGTCACTGTCACTGTTTGGCAGGGCACAACAACTGAAACAACAAAACACAAAGGAGAGCCTTACTGGCACAACCACTGCGTGATAGGGAACGATTAGTGTCACTGTCACTGTTTGGCAGGGCACAACAACTGAACCAAAAAAACATAGAGGAAAGCCTTACTGGCACAATTACTGTGTGATAGGGAACGATTAGTGTCACAGTTACTGCTTGGCAGGGCGCAACAACTGAACCAAAAAAAAACAGAGAGGAAAGCCTTACTGGCACATTCACTGTGTGATAGGGAACAAATTGTGCCACAGTCGCTGCTTAGCAGGGCGCAACAAGTGAACTAAAAAAATAATAATAAAACAGAGAGGAAAGCCTTACTGACACATTCACTGTGTGATGGGGAACGATTAGTGTCACGGTCACTGTTTGGCAGGGCACAACAACTGAAACAAAAAAAACACAGAGGATAGCCTTACTGGCACAATCACAGTGTGATAGGGAATGATTAGTGTCAGAGTCACTGCTTGGCAGGGCGCAACAACTGAACCAAAAAAGAACACAGAGGAAAGCCTTACTGGCACAATCACTGTGTGATAGGGAACGATTCGTGTCACAGTTGATGCTTGGCAGGGCGCAACAATTGAACCAACAAAAAAAACAGAGAGGAAAGCCTTACTGGCACATTCACTGTGTGATAGGGAACACATTGTGTCACAGTCGCTGCTTGGCAGGGCGGCACAAGTGAACAAAAAAAAACAGAGACAAAAGCCTTACTGACACATTCACTGTGTGATAGGGAACGATTAGTGTCACAGTCACTGCTAAAAAAACAGAGAGGAAAGCCTTACTGGCACAATCACTGTGTGATAGGGAACGATTTGTGTCACAGTTGATGCTTGGCAGGGCGCAACAACTGAACCAACAAAAAAAACACAGAGGAAAGCCTTACTGGCACATTCACTGTGTGATAGGGAACACATTGTGCCACAGTCGCTGCTTGGCAGGGCGCAACAAGTGAACAAAAAAAAACAGAGACAAAAGCCTTACTGTCACAATCACTGCGTGATAGGGAACGAATAGTGTCACAGTCACTGCTTGGCAGGGCGTAACAAGTGAACCAAAACAAAAAAAACTGAGAGGAAAGCCTTACTGGCACAATCAGTGTGTGATAGGGAATGAATAGTGTCACAGTCGATACTTGGCAGGGCGCAACAAGCGAACCAAAAAAACAAAGAGGAAAGCCTTACTGGCACAATCACTGTGTGATAGGGAACGATTAGTGTCACTGTCACTGCTTGGCAGGGCACAACAAGTGAACCAAAAAAAAAAACCAGAGAGGAAAGCCTTACTGACATATTCACTGTGTGATAGGGAATGATTAGTGTCACAGTCACTGTTTGGCAGGGCACAACAACTGAACCAAAAAAAACAGAGAGAAAGCCTTACTGACACATTCACTGTGTGATAGGGAACGATTAGTGTCACAGTCACTGTTTGGCAGGGCACAACAACTGAAACAAAAAAAACACAGAGGAAAGCCTAACTGGCACAATCACAGTGTGATAGGGAATGATTAGTGTCACGGTCACTGCTTGGCAGGGCGCAACAAATGAACCAAAAAAAAAACAACACAGAGGAAATCCTTACTGGCACAATCACTGTGTGATAGGGAATGATTAGTGTCACTGTCACTGTTTGGCAGGGCACAACAACTGAACCAAAAAACACAGAGGAAAGCCTTACTTGCACAATCACTGTGTGATAGGGAACGATTAGTGTCACAGTCACTGCTTGGCAGGGCGCAATAACTGAACCAAAAAAAAAAACAGAGAAGAAAGCCTTACTGGTACATTCACTGTGTAATAGTGAATGATTAGTGTCACAGCCACTGCTAAAAAAAACAGAGAGGAAAGCCTTACTGTCACAATCACTGTGTGATAGGGAACAAATAGTGTCACAGTAGCTGCTTGGCAGGGCGCAACAAGTGAACCAAACAAAAAAAACTGAGAAGAAATCCTTACTGGCCCAATCACTGTGTGATAGGGAATGATTAGTGTCACTGTCACTGTCTGGCAGGGCACAACAACTGAACCAAAAAAACGCAGAGGAAAGCCTTACTGGCACAATCACTGTGTGATAGGGAATGACTAGTGTCACAGTCACTGCTTGGCATGGCGCAACAACTGAACCAAAAAAAAACACAGAGCAAAGCCTTATTGGCACAATCACTGTGTGATAGGGAACGATTAGTGTCACAGTTACTGCTTGGCAGGGCGCAACAATTGAACCAAAAAATAAAACAGAGAGGAAAGTCTTACTGGCACATTCACTGTGTGATAGGGAACAAATTGTGTCACAGTCGCTGCTTGGCAGGGCGCAACAAGTGAACCAAAAAAAAAAAAAACAGAGAGGAAAGCCTTACTGACCCATTCACTGTGTGATAGGGGAACGATTAGTGTCACGGTCACTGTTTGGCAGGGCACAACAACTGAAAAAAAAACACAGAGGAAAGCCTTACTGGCACAATCACAATGTGATAGGGAATGATTAGTCTCACAGTCACTGCTTGGCAGGGCGCAACAACTGAACCCAAAAAAAAACACAGAGGAAAGCCTTACTGGCACAATCACTGTGTGATAGCGAACGATTAGTGTCACTGTCACTGTTTGGCAGGGCACAACAACTGAACCAAAAAATCATAGAGGAAAGCCTTACTGGCACAATCACTGTGTGATAGGGAACGATTAGTGTCACTGTCACTGTCTGGCAGGGCGCAACAAATGAACCAAAAAAAAAACAACACAGAGGAAATCCTTACTGGCACAATCACTGTGTGATAGGGAATGATTAGTGTCACTGTCACTGTTTGGCAGGGCACAACAACTGAACCAAAAAACACAGAGGAAAGACTTACTGGCACAATCACTGTGTGATAGGGAACGATTAGTGTCAGAGTCACTGCTTGGCAGGGCGCAACAACTGAACCAAAAAAAAACTGAGAAGAAAGCCTTACTGGCACATTCACTGTGTAATAGTGAATGATTAGTGTCACAGTCACTGGTAAAAAAAAACAGAGAGGAAAGCCTTACTGTCACAATCACTGTGTGATAGGGAACAAATAGTGTCACAGTAGCTGCTTGGCAGGGCGCAACAAGTGAACCAAACAAAAAAAACTGAGAAGAAATCCTTACTGGCCCAATCACTGTGTGATAGGGAATGATTAGTGTCACTGTCACTGTCTGGCAGGGCACAACAACTGAACCAAAAAAACACAGAGCAAAGCCTTATTGGCACATTCACTGTGTGATAGGGAACAAATTGTGTCACAGTC
Source organism: Ambystoma mexicanum (assembly GCF_040938575.1). Lineage (NCBI taxonomy): Eukaryota > Metazoa > Chordata > Amphibia > Caudata > Ambystomatidae > Ambystoma > Ambystoma mexicanum. The sequence goes on from NC_090925.1 coordinate 387,264,373, forward strand.
GCTGCTTGGCAGGGTGCAACAAGTGAACCAAAAAAAAAAAACAGAGAGGAAAGCCTTACTGACCCATTCACTGTGTGATAGGGGAACGATTAGTGTCACGGTCACTGTTTGGCAGGGCACAACAACTGAAAAAAAAACACAGAGGAAAGCTTTACGGGCACAATCGAAGTGTGATAGGGAATGATTAGTCTCACAGTCACTGCTTGGCAGGGCGCAACAACTGAACCCAAAAAAAAAACACAGAGGAAAGCCTTACTGGCACAATCACTGTGTGATAGCGAACGATTAGTGTCACTGTCACTGTTTGGCAGGGCACAACAACTGAACCAAAAAATCATAGAGGAAAGCCTTACTGGCACAATCACTGTGTGATAGGGAACGATTAGTGTCACTGTCACTGTCTGGCAGGGCGCAACAACTGAACCAAAAAACACAGAGGAAAGCCTTACTGGCACAGTCACTGTGTGATAGGGAACGATTGGTGTCACAGTCACTGCTTGGCAGGGCGCAACAACTGAACCAAAAAAAATAAACTGAGAGGAAAGCCTTACTGGCACATTCACTGTGTGATAGGGAACGATTAGTGTCACGGTCACTGTTTGGCAGGGCACAACAACTGAAACAAAAAAAACACAGAGGAAAGCCTTACTGGCACAATCACAGTGTGATAGGGAATGATTAGTGTCAGAGTCACTGCTTGGCAGGGTGCAACAACTGAACCAAAAAAAAAAAACAGAGGAAAGCCTTCCTTACTGGCACAATCACTATGTGATAGGGAACGATTAGTGTCACGGTCACTGTTTGGCAGGGCACAACAACTGAAACAAAAAAAACACAGAGGAAAGCCTTACTGGCACAATCACAGTGTGATAAGGAATGATTAGTGTCACAGTCGATACTTGGCAGGGCGCAACAAGCGAACCAAAACAACAAAGAGGAAAGCCTTACTGGCACAATCACTGTGTGATAGGGAACGATTAGTGTCACTGTCACTGTTTGGCAGGGCACAACAACTGAACCAAAAAAAACAACAGAGGAAAGCCTTACTGGCACAATCACTGTGTGATAGGGAATGATTAGTGTCACTGTCACTGCTTGGCAGGGCACAACAAGTGAACCAAAAAAAAAAAACAGAGAGGAAAGCCTTACTGACATATTCACTGTGTGATAGGGAATGATTAGTGTCACAGTCACTGTTTGGCAGGGCACAACAACTGAAACAAAAAAAACACAGAGGAAAGCCTAACTGGCACAATCACAGTGTGATAGGGAATGATTAGTGTCACGGTCACTGCTTGGCAGGGCGCAACAAATGAACCAAAAAAAAAACAACACAGCGGGAAACCTAACTGGCACAATCACTGTGTGATAGGGAATGATTAGTGTCACTGTCACTGTTTGGCAGGGCACAACAACTGAACCAAAAAAAAACACAGAGGAAAGCCTTACTGGCACAATCACTGTGTGATAGGGAACGATTAGTGTCACAGTCACTGCTTGGCAGGGCGCAACAAATGAACCAAAAAAAAAACAACACAGCGGGAAACCTAACTGGCACAATCACTGTGTGATAGGGAATGATTAGTGTCACTGTCACTGTTTGGCAGGACCAAAAAAAAAAACAGAGAAGAAAGCCTTACTGCCACATTCACTGTGTAATAGTGAATGATTAGTGTCACAGTCACTGCTAAAAAAAACAGAGAGGAAAGCCTTACTGTCACAATCACTGTGTGATAGGGAATGAATAGTGTCACAGTAGCTGCTTGGCAGGGCGCAACAAGTGAACCAAACAAAAAAAACTGAGAAGAAATCCTTACTGGCCCAATCACGGTGTGATAGGGAATGATTAGTGTCACTGTCACTGTTTGGCATGGCATGACAACTGAACCAAAAAAAAACACATAGGAAAGCCTTACTGGCACAATCACTGTGTGATAGGGAACGATTAGTGTCACAGTTACTGCTTGGCAGGGCGCAACAACTGAACCAAAAAAAAAAACAGAGAGGAAAGCCTTACTGGCACATTCACTGTGTGATAGGGAACAAATTGTGCCACAGTCGCTGCTTGGCAGGGCGCAACAAGTGAACCAAAAAAATAATAATAAAACAGAGAGGAAAACCTTACTGACACATTCACTGTGTGATAGGGAACGATTAGTGTCACGGTCACTGTTTGGCAGGGCACAACAACTGAAACAAAAAAAACACAGAGGATAGCCTTACTGGCACAATCACAGTGTGATAGGGAATGATTAGTGTCACAGTCACTGCTTGGCAGGGCGCAACAACTGAACCAAAAAAAAAAAAACAGAGAGGAAAGCCTTACTGGCACATTCACTGTGTGATAGGGAACACATTGTGTCACAGTCGCTGCTTGGCAGGGCGCAACAAGTGAACAAAAAAAAAAAACAGAGACAAAAGCCTTACTGACACATTCACTGTGTGATAGGGAGCGGTTAGTGTCACGGTCACTGTTTGGAGGGCACAACAACTGAAACAAAAAAAAACCACAGAGGAAAGCCTTACTGGCACAATCACAGTGTGATAGGGAATGATTAGTGTCACAGTCACTGCTTGGTAGGGTGCAACAACTGAACCAAAAAAAACAAAACACAGAGGAAAGCCTTACTGGCACAATCACTGTGTGATATGGAGCGATTAGTGTCACTGTCACTGTTTGGCAGGGCACAACAACTGAACCAAAAAACACAGAGGAAAGCCTTACTGGCACAATCACTGTGTGTTAGGGAACGATTAGTATCACAGTCACTGCTTGGCAGGGTGCAACAAGTGAACCAAAATAAGAAAAAAAACAGAGAGCAAAGCCTTACTGGCACATTCACTGTGTAATAGCGAATGATTAGTGTCACAGTCACTGCTAAAAAAAAACAGAGAGGAAAGCCTTACTGTCACAATCACTGCGTGATAGGGAACGAATAGTGTCACAGTCACTGCTTGGCAGGGCGTAACAAGTGAAACAAAACAAAAAAAACTGAGAGGAAAGCCTTACTGGCACAATCAGTGTGTGATAGGGAATGAATAGTGTCACAGTCGATACTTGGCAGGGCGCAACAAGTGAACCAAAAAAACAAAGAGGAAAGCCTTACTGGCACAATCACTGTGTGATAGGGAACGATTAGTGTCACTGTCACTGTTTGGCAGGGCACAACAACTGAACCAAAAAAAAAACAACAGATGAAAGCCTTACTGGCACAATCACTGTGTGATAGGGAATGATTAGTGTCACTGTCACTGGTTGGCAGGGCACAACAACTGAACCAAAAAAAAAACAGAGAGGAAAGCCTTACTGGCACATTCACTGTGTGATAGGGAACGATTAGTATCACGGTCACAGTTTGGCAGGGCACAACAACTGAAACAAAAAAAAACACAGAGGAAAGCTTTACTGGCACAATCACATGTCACAGTCACTGTTTGGCAGGGCGCAACAACTGAACCAAAAAAAAACACAGAGGAAAGCCTTACTGGTACAATCACTGTGTGATAGGGAAATATTAGTCTCACTGTCACTGTTTGGCAGGGCACAACAACTGAACCAGAAAAACACAGAGGAAAGCCTTACTGGCACAATCACTGTGTGATAGGGAACAATTAGTGTCACAGTCACTGCTTGGCAGGGCGCAACAACTGAACCAAAAAACGTAAACAGAGAGGAACGCCTTACTGGCACATTCACTGTGTGATAGGGAACGATTAGTGTCACGGTCACTGTTTGGCAGGGCACAACAACTGAAACAAAAAAAACACAGAGGAAAGCCTTACTAGCCCAATCACAGTGTGATAGGGAATGATTAGTGTCAGAGTCACTGCTTGGCAGGGTGCAACAACTGAACCAAAAAAAAAACAGAGGAAAGCCTTCCTTACTGGCACAATCACTATGTGACAGGGAACGATTAGTGTCACGGTCACTGTTTGGCAGGGCACAACAACTGAAACAAAAAAAACACAGAGGAAAGCCTTACTGGCACAATCACAGTGTGATAAGGAATGATTAGTGTCACAGTCACTGCTTGGCAGTGCACAACAACTGAACCAAACAAAAAAAATAACACAGAGGAAAGCCTTACTGGCACAATCACTGTGTGATAGGGAACGATTAGTGTCCCTGTCACTGTTTGGTAGGGCACAACAACTGAACCAAAAAAAACAGAGAGAAAGCCTTACTGACACATTCACTGTGTGATAGGGAACGATTAGTGTCACAGTCACTGTTTGGCAGGGCACAACAACTGAAACAAAAAAACACAGAGGAAAGCCTAACTGGCACAATCACTGTGTGATAGGGAACGATTAGTGTCACAGTGGATGCTTGGCAGGGCGCAACAACTGAACCAACAAAAAAAACAGAGAGGAAAGCCTTACTGGCACATTCACTGTGTGATAGGGAACACATTGTGTCACAGTCGCTGCTTGGCAGAGCGCTACAAGTGAACAAAAAAAAAACAGAGACAAAAGCCTTACTGACACATTCACTGTGCGATAGGGAACGATTAGTGTCACGGTCACTGTTTGGCGGGCACAACAACTGAAACAAAAAAAAAACACAGAGGAAAGCCTTACTGGCACAATCACAGTGTGATAGGGAATGATTAGTGTCACAGTCACTGCTTGGCAGGGTGCAACAACTGAACCAAAAAAAACAAAACACAGAGGAAAGCCTTACTGGCACAATCACTGTGTGATAGGGAGCGATTAGTGTCACTGTCACTGTTTGGCAGGGCACAACAACTGAACCAAAAAACACAGAGGAAAGCCTTACTGGCACAATCACTGTGTGATAGGGTACGATTAGTATCACAGTCACTGCTTGGCAGGGTGCAACAAGTGAACCAAAATAAGAAAAAAAACAGAGAGCAAAGCCTTATTGGCACATTCACTGTGTGACAGGGAACGATTGGTGTCACTGTCACTGTTTGGCAGGGCGCAACAACTGAACCAAAAAAAAATCAGAGAGGAAAGCCTTACCGGCACAATCACTGTGTGAAAGGGAACGATTAGTCTCACTGTCACTGTTTGGCAGGGCACAACAACTGAACCAGAAAAACACAGAGGAAAGCCTTACTGGCACAATCACTGTGTGATAGGGAACAATTAGTGTCACAGTCACTGCTTGGCAGGGCGCAACAACTGAACGAAAAAAACATAAACAGAGAGGAAAGCCTTACTGGCACATTCACTGTGTGATAGGGAACAAATTGTGCCACAGTCGCTGATTGGCAGGGCGCAACAAGTGAACCAAAAAAATAATAATAAAACAGAGAGGAAAGCCTTACTGACACATTCACTGTGTGATAGGGAACGATTAGTGTCACGGTCACTGTTTGGCAGGGCACAAAACCTGAAACAAAAAAAAACACAGAGGATAGCCTTACTGGCACAATCACAGTGTGATAGGGAATGATGAGTGTCACAGTCACTGCTTGGCAGGGCGCAACAACTGAACCAAAAAAAAAAACACAGAGGAAAGCCTTACGGGCACAATCACTGTGTGATAGGGAATGATTAGTGTCACTATCACTGTTTGGCAGGGCACAACAACTGAACCAAAAAAACCCAGAGAAAAGCCTTACTGGCACAATCACTGTGTGATAGGGAACGATTAGTGTCACAGTCACTGCTTGGCAGGGCGCAACAAATGAACCAAAAAAAACAGAGAGGAAAGCCTTACTGGCACAATCGCTGTGTGATAGGGAATGAATAGTGTCACAGTCACTTCTAAAAAAAAACAGAGAGGAAAGCCTTACTGGAACAATCACTGTGTGATAGGGAACGATTAGAGTCACAGTCACTGTTTGGCAGGGCACAACAACTGAACCAAAAAAAAAACACAGAGGAAAGCCTTACTGGCACAACCACTGTGTGATAGGGAACAATTAGTGTCACTGTTTGGCAGGGCACAACAACTGAACCAAAAAAACATAGAGGAAAGCCTTACTGGCACATTCAGTGTGTGATAGGGAACGATTAGTGTCACAGTTACTGCTTGGCAGGGCGCAACAACTGAACCAAAAAAAAAACAGAGAGGAAAGCCTTACTGGCACATTCACTGTGTGATAGGGAACGATTAGTGTCACTGTTTGGCAGGTCACAACAACTGAACCAAAAAAGCAAAGAGGAAAGCCCTACTGGCACAATCACTGTGTGATAGGGAACGATTAGTGTCACAGTCACTGCTTGGCAGGGCGCAACAACTGAACCAAAAAAAACAGAGAGGAAAGCCTTACTGGCACAATCACTGTGTGATAGGGAATGATTAGTGTCACTGTCTGGCAGGGCACAACAACTGAACCAAAAAAGCAAAGAGGAAAGCCTTACTGGCACAATCACTGTGTGATAGGGAACGATTAGTGTCACAGTCACTGCTTGCCAGGGCACAACAACTGAACCAAAAAAGAAAACAAAGAGGAAAGCCTTACTGGCACAATCACTGTGTGACAGGGAACGGTTAGTGTCACTGTCACTGTTTGGCAGGGCACAACAACTGAAACAACAAAACACAAAGGAGAGCCTTACTGGCACAACCACTGTGTGATAGGGAACGATTAGTGTCACTGTCACTGTTTGGCAGGGCACAACAACTGAACCAAAAAAACATAGAGGAAAGCCTTACTGGCACAATCACTGTGTGATAGGGAACGATTAGTGTCACAGTTACTGCTTGGCAGGGCGCAACAACTGAACCAAAAAAAAAACAGAGAGGAAAGCCTTACTGGCACATTCACTGTGTAATAGGGAACAAATTGTGCCACAGTCGCTGCTTGGCAGGGCGCAACAAGTGAACCAAAAAAATAATAATAGAACAGAGAGGAAAACCTTACTGGCACAATCACAGTGTGATAGGGAATGATTAGTGTCACAGTCACTGCTTGGCAGGGCGCAACAACTGAACCAAAAAAAAAAAACAGAGAGGAAAGCCTTACTGGCACATTCACTGTGTGATAGGGAACACATTGTGTCACAGTCGCTGCTTGGCAGGGCGCAACAAGTGAACAAAAAAAAAAACAGAGACAAAAGCCTTACTGACACATTCACTGTGTGATAGGGAGCGGTTAGTGTCACGGTCACTGTTTGGAGGGCACAACAACTGAAACAAAAAAAAACACAGAGGAAAGCCTTACTGGCACAATCACAGTGTGATAGGGAATGATTAGTGTCACAGTCACTGCTTGGCAGGGTGCAACAACTGAACCAAAAAAAACAAAACACAGAGGAAAGCCTTACTGGCACAATCACTGTGTGATATGGAGCGATTGGTGTCACTGTCACTGTTTGGCAGGGCACAACAACTGAACCAAAAAACACAGAGGAAAGCCTTACTGGCACAATCACTGTGTGATAGGGAACGATTAGTATCACAGTCACTGCTTGGCAGGGCGCAACAAATGAACCAAAAAAAACAGAGAGGAAAGCCTTACTGGCACAATCGCTGTGTGATAGGGAATGAATAGTGTCACAGTCACTTCTAAAAAAAAACAGAGAGGAAAGCCTTACTGGAACAATCACTGTGTGATAGGGAACGATTAGTGTCACAGTCACTGTTTGGCAGGGCACAACAACTGAACCAAAAAAAAAACACAGAGGAAAGCCTTACTGGCACAACCACTGTGTGATAGGGAACAATTAGTGTCACTGTTTGGCAGGGCACAACAACTGAACCAAAAAAACATAGAGGAAAGCCTTACTGGCACATTCAGTGTGTGATAGGGAACGATTAGTGTCACAGTTACTGCTTGGCAGGGCGCAACAACTGAACCAAAAAAAAAACAGAGAGGAAAGCCTTACTGGCACATTCACTGTGTGATAGGGAACACATTGTGTCACAGTCGCTGTTTGGCAGGGCACAACAACTGAACCAAAAAAACACAGAGGAAAGCCTTACTGGCACAAACACTGTGTGATAGGGAACGATTAGTGTCACTGTTTGGCAGGTCACAACAACTGAACCAAAAAAGCAAAGAGGAAAGCCTTACTGGCACAATCACTGTGTGATAGGGAACGATTAGTGTCACAGTCACTTCTTGGCAGGGCGCAACAACTGAACCAAAAAAAACAGAGAGGAAAGCCTTACTGGCACAATCACTGTGTGATAGGGAATGATTAGTGTCACTGTCTGGCAGGGCACAACAACTGAACCAAAAAAGCAAAGAGGAAAGCCTTACTGGCACAATCACTGTGTGATAGGGAACGATTAGTGTCACAGTCACTGCTTGCCAGGGCACAACAACTGAACCAAAAAAGAAAACAAAGAGGAAAGCCTTACTGGCACAATCACTGTGTGACAGGGAACGGTTAGTGTCACTGTCACTGTTTGGCAGGGCACAACAACTGAAACAACAAAACACAAAGGAGAGCCTTACTGGCACAACCACTGTGTGATAGGGAACGATTAGTGTCACTGTCACTGTTTGGCAGGGCACAACAACTGAACCAAAAAAACATAGAGGAAAGCCTTACTGGCACAATCACTGTGTGATAGGGAACGATTAGTGTCACAGTTACTGCTTGGCAGGGCGCAACAACTGAACCAAAAAAAAAACAGAGAGGAAAGCCTTACTGGCACATTCACTGTGTAATAGGGAACAAATTGTGCCACAGTCGCTGCTTGGCAGGGCGCAACAAGTGAACCAAAAAAATAATAATAGAACAGAGAGGAAAACCTTACTGGCACAATCACAGTGTGATAGGGAATGATTAGTGTCACAGTCACTGCTTGGCAGGGCGCAACAACTGAACCAAAAAAAAAAAACAGAGAGGAAAGCCTTACTGGCACATTCACTGTGTGATAGGGAACACATTGTGTCACAGTCGCTGCTTGGCAGGGCGCAACAAGTGAACAAAAAACAAAAAAAAAAACAGAGACAAAAGCCTTACTGACACATTCATTGTGTGATAGGGAGCGGTTAGTGTCACGGTCACTGTTTGGAGGGCACAACAACTGAAACAAAAAAAACCACAGAGGAAAGCCTTACTGGCACAATCACAGTGTGATAGGGAATGATTAGTGTCACAGTCACTGCTTGGCAGGGTGCAACAACTGAACCAAAAAAAACAAAACACAGAGGAAAGCCTTACTGGCACAATCACTGTGTGATATGGAGCGATTGGTGTCACTGTCACTGTTTGGCAGGGCACAACAACTGAACCAAAAAACACAGAGGAAAGCCTTACTGGCACAATCACTGTGTGATAGGGAACGATTAGTATCACAGTCACTGCTTTGCAGGGTGCAACAAGTGAACCAAAATAAGAAAAAAAACAGAGAGCAAAGCCTTACTGGCACATTCACTGTGTAATAGCGAATGATTAGTGTCACAGTCACTGCTAAAAAAAAACAGAGAGGAAAGCCTTACTGTCACAATCACTGCGTGATAGGGAACGAATAGTGTCACAGTCACTGCTTGGCAGGGCGTAACAAGTGAAACAAAACAAAAAAAACTGAGAGGAAAGCCTTACTGGCACAATCAGTGTGTGATAGGGAATGAATAGTGTCACAGTCGATACTTGGCAGGGCGCAACAAGTGAACCAAAAAAACAAAGAGGAAAGCCTTACTGGCACAATCACTGTGTGATAGGGAACGATTAGTGTCACTGTCACTGTTTGGCAGGGCACAACAACTGAACCAAAAAAAAAACAACAGATGAAAGCCTTACTGGCACAATCACTGTGTGATAGGGAATGATTAGTGTCACTGTCACTGGTTGGCAGGGCACAACAACTGAACCAAAAAAAAAACAGAGAGGAAAGCCTTACTGGCACATTCACTGTGTGATAGGGAACGATTAGTATCACGGTCACAGTTTGGCAGGGCACAACAACTGAAACAAAAAAAAAACACAGAGGAAAGCTTTACTGGCACAATCACATGTCACAGTCACTGTTTGGCAGGGCGCAACAACTGAACCAAAAAAAAACACAGAGGAAAGCCTTACTGGTACAATCACTGTGTGATAGGGAACGATTAGTCTCACTGTCACTGTTTGGCAGGGCACAACAACTGAACCAGAAAAACACAGAGGAAAGCCTTACTGGCACAATCACTGTGTGATAGGGAACAATTAGTGTCACAGTCACTGCTTGGCAGGGCGCAACAACTGAACCAAAAAACGTAAACAGAGAGGAAAGCCTTACTGGCACATTCACTGTGTGATAGGGAACGATTAGTGTCACGGTCACTGTTTGGCAGGGCACAACAACTGAAACAAAAAAAACACAGAGGAAAGCCTTACTAGCCCAATCACAGTGTGATAGGGAATGATTAGTGTCAGAGTCACTGCTTGGCAGGGTGCAACAACTGAACCAAAAAAAAAACAGAGGAAAGCCTTCCTTACTGGCACAATCACTATGTGATAGGGAACGATTAGTGTCACGGTCACTGTTTGGCAGGGCACAACAACTGAAACAAAAAAAACACAGAGGAAAGCCTTACTGGCACAATCACAGTGTGATAAGGAATGATTAGTGTCACAGTCACTGCTTGGCAGTGCACAACAACTGAACCAAACAAAAAAAATAACACAGAGGAAAGCCTTACTGGCACAATCACTGTGTGATAGGGAACGATTAGTGTCCCTGTCACTGTTTGGTAGGGCACAACAACTGAACCAAAAAAAACAGAGAGAAAGCCTTACTGACACATTCACTGTGTGATAGGGAACGATTAGTGTCACAGTCACTGTTTGGCAGGGCACAACAACTGAAACAAAAAAACACAGAGGAAAGCCTAACTGGCACAATCACTGTGTGATAGGGAACGATTAGTGTCACAGTGAATGCTTGGCAGGGCGCAACAACTGAACCAACACAAAAAACAGAGAGGAAAGCCTTACTGGCACATTCACTGTGTGATAGGGAACACATTGTGTCACAGTCGCTGCTTGGCAGAGCGCTACAAGTGAACAAAAAAAAAACAGAGACAAAAGCCTTACTGACACATTCACTGTGCGATAGGGAACGATTAGTGTCACGGTCACTGTTTGGCGGGCACAACAAGTGAACCAAAAAAAAAAACAGAGAGGAAAGCCTTACTGACCCATTCACTGTGTGATAGGGGAACGATTAGTGTCACGGTCACTGTTTGGCAGGGCACAACAACTGAACCCAAAAAAAAAACACAGAGGAAAGCCTTACTGGCACAATCACTGTGTGATAGCGAACGATTAGTGTCACTGTCACTGTCTGGCAGGGCACAACAACTGAACCAAAAAAACACAGAGGAAAGCCTTACTGGCACAGTCACTGTGTGATAGGGAACGATTGGTGTCACAGTCACTGCTTGGCAGGGTGCAACAACTGAACCAAAAAAAAATAAACAGAGAGGAAAGCCTTACTGGCACATTCACTGTGTGATAGGGAACGATTAGTGTCACGGTCACTGTTTGGCAGGGCACAACAACTGAAACAAAAAAAACACAGAGGAAAGCCTTACTGGCACAATCACAGTGTGATAGGGAATGATTAGTGTCAGAGTCACTGCTTGGCAGGGTGCAACAACTGAACCAAAAAAAAAAAACAGAGGAAAGCCTTCCTTACTGGCACAATCACTATGTGATAGGGAACGATTAGTGTCACGGTCACTGTTTGGCAGGGCACAACAACTGAAACAAAAAAAACACAGAGGAAAGCCTTACTGGCACAATCACAGTGTGATAAGGAATGATTAGTGCCACAGTCACTGCTTGGCAGGGCACAACAAGTGAACAAAATAAAAACAGAGACAAAAGCCTTACTGTCACAATCACTGCGTGATAGGGAACGAATAGTGTCACAGTCACTGCTTGGCAGGGCGTAACAAGTGAACCAAAACAAAAAAAACTGAGAGGAAAGCCTTACTGGCACAATCAGTGTGTGATAGGGAATGAATAGTGTCACAGTCGATACTTGGCAGGGCGCAACAAGCGAACCAAAAAAACAAAGAGGAAAGCCTTACTGGCACAATCACTGTGTGATAGGGAACGATTAGTGTCACTGTCACTGTTTGGCAGGGCACAACAACTGAACCAAAAAAAACAACAGAGGAAAGCCTTACTGGCACAATCACTGTGTGATAGGGAATGATTAGTGTCACTGTCACTGCTTGGCAGGGCACAACAAGTGAACCAAAAAAAAACATAGAGGAAAGCCTTACTGACATATTCACTGTGTGATAGGGAATGATTAGTGTCACAGTCACTGTTTGGCAGGGCACAACAACTGAACCAAAAAAACAGAGAGAAAGCCTTACTGACACATTCACTGTGTGATAGGGAACGATTAGTGTCACAGTCACTGTTTGGCAGGGCACAACAACTGAAACAAAAAAAACACAGAGGAAAGCCTAACTGGCACAATCACAGTGTGATAGGGAATGATTAGTGTCACGGTCACTGCTTGGCAGGGCGCAACAAATGAACCAAAAAAAAAAAACAAGACAGAGGAAATCCTTACTGGCACAATCACTGTGTGATAGGGAATGATTAGTGTCACTGTCACTGTTTGGCAGGGCACAACAACTGAACCAAAAAACACAGAGGAAAGCCTTACTGGCACAATCACTGTGTGATAGGGAACGATTAGTGTCACAGTCACTGCTTGGCAGGGCGCAACAACTGAACCAAAAAAAAAAAACAGAGAAGAAAGCCTTACTGGCACATTCACTGTGTAATAGTGAATGATTAGTGTCACAGTCACTGCTAAAAAAAAACAGAGAGGAAAGCCTTACTGTCACAATCACTGTGTGATAGGGAACGAATAGTGTCACAGTAGCTGCTTGGCAGGGCGCAACAAGTGAACCAAACAAAAAAAACTGAGAAGAAATCCTTACTGGCCCAATCACTGTGTGATAGGGAATGATTAGTGTCACTGTCACTGTTTGGCAGGGCATGACAACTGAACCAAAAAAAACACATAGGAAAGCCTTACTGGCACAATCACTGTGTGACAGGGAATGATTAGTGTCACTGTCTGGCAGGGCACAACAACTGAACCAAAAAAACGCAGAGGAAAGCCTTACTGGCACAATCACTGTGTGATAGGGAATGATTAGTGTCACAGTCACTGCTTGGCATGGCGCAACAACTGAACCAAAAAAAAAACACAGAGCAAAGCCTTATTGGCACAATCGCTGTGTGATAGGGAACGATTAGTGTCACAGTTACTGCTTGGCAGGGCGCAACAATTGAACCAAAAAATAAAACAGAGAGGAAAGTCTTACTGGCACATTCACTGTGTGATAGGGAACAAATTGTGTCACAGTCGCTGCTTGGCAGGGCGCAACAAGTGAGCCAAAAAAAAAAACCAGAGAGGAAAGCCTTACTGACCCATTCACTGTGTGATAGGGGAACGATTAGTGTCACGGTCACTGTTTGGCAGGGCACAACAACTGAAAAAAAAAACACAGAGGAAAGCCTTACTGGCACAATCACTGTGTGATAGCGAACGATTAGTGTCACTGTCACTGTTTGGCAGGGCACAACAACTGAACCAAAAAATCATAGAGGAAAGCCTTACTGGCACATTCACTGTGTGATAGGGAACGATTAGTGTCACGGTCACTGTTTGGCAGGGCACAACAACTGAAACAAAAAAAACACAGAGGAAAGCCTTACTGGCACAATCACAGTGTGATAGGGAATGATTAGTGTCAGAGTCACTGCTTGGCAGGGTGCAACAACTGAACCAAAAAAAAAAACAGAGGAAAGCCTTCCTTACTGGCACAATCACTATGTGATAGGGAACGATTAGTGTCACGGTCACTGTTTGGCAGGGTACAACAACTGAAACAAAAAAAACACAGAGGAAAGCCTTACTGGCACAATCACTGTGTGATAGGGAATGATTAGTGTCACTGTCACTGTTTGGCCGGGCACAACAACTGAACCAAAAAAACACAGAGGAAAGCATTACTGGCACATTCACTGTGTGATAGGGAACGATTAGTGTCATGGACACTGTTTGGCAGGGCGCAACAACTGAACAAAAAAAACATACAAACAGAGAGGAAAGACTTACTGGCACATTCACTGTGTGATAGGGAACAAATAGTGTTACAGTCGCTTCTTGGTGGGGCGCAACAAGTGAACCAAAAAAACAAAAAACAGAGAGGAAAGCCTTACTGGCACATTCACTGTGTGATAGGGAACGATTAGTATCACGGTCACTGTTTGGCGTGGCACAACAACTGAACCAGAAAAACACAGAGGAAAGCCTTACTGGCACAATCACTGTGTGATAGGGAACAATTAGTGTCACAGTCACTGCTTGGCAGGGCGCAACAACTGAACCAAAAAACATAAACAGAGAGGAAAGCCTTACTGGCACATTCACTGTGTGATAGGGAACAAATTGTGCCACAGTTGCTGATTGGCAGGGCGCAACAAGTGACCCAAAAAAATAATAATAAAACAGAGAGGAAAGCCTTACTGACACATTCACTGTGTGATAGGGAACGATTAGTGTCACGGTCACTGTTTGGCAGGGCACATAACCTGAAACAAAAAAAACACAGAGGATAGCCTTACTGACACAATCACAGTGTGATAGGGAATGATTATTGTCACAGTCACTGCTTGGCAGGGCGCAACAACTGAACCAAAAAAAAACACAGAGGAAAGCCTTACTGGCACAATCACTGTGTGATAGGGAACGATTAGTGTCACTATCACTGTTTGGCAGGGCACAACAACTGAACCAAAAAAACCCAGAGGAAAGCCTTACTTGCACAATCACTGTGTGATAGGGAACGATTAGTGTCACAGTCACTGCTTGGCAGGGCGCAACAAATGAACCAAAAAACATAAACAGAGAGGAAAGCCTTACTGGCACAATCGCTGTGTGATAGGGAATGAATAGTGTCACAGTCACTTCTAAAAAAAAAACAGAGAGGAAAGCCTTACTGGAACAATCACTGTGTGATAGGGAACGATTAGTGTCACAGTCACTGTTTGGCAGGGCACAACAACTGAACCAAAAAAAAAAACACAGAGGAAAGCCTTACTGGCACAACCACTGTGTGATAGGGAACAATTAGTGTCACTGTTTGGCAGGGCACAACAACTGAACCAAAAAAACATAGAGGAAAGCCTTACTGGCACATTCAGTGTGTGATAGGGAACGATTAGTGTCACAGTTACTGCTTGGCAGGGCGCAACAACTGAACCAAAAAAAAACAGAGAGGAAAGCCTTACTGGCACATTCACTGTGTGATAGGGAACAAATTGTGTCACAGTCGCTGTTTGGCAGGGCACAACAACTGAACCAAAAAAACACAGAGGAAAGCCTTACTGGCACAAACACTGTGTGATAGGGAACGATTAGTGTCACTGTTTGGCAGGTCACAACAACTGAACCAAAAAAGCAAAGAGGAAAGCCTTACTGGCACAATCACTGTGTGATAGGGAACGATTAGTATCACTGTCACTGTCTGGCAGGGCACAACAACTGAACCAAAATAACACAGAGGAAAGCCTTACTGGCACAATCACTGTGTGATAGGGAATGATTAGTGTCACAGTCACTGCTTGGCAGGGCACAACAACTGAACCAAAAAAAAAAACAGAGAGGAAAGCTTTACTGGCACAATCACTGTGTGACAGGGAATGATTAGTGTCACTGTCACTGTTTGGCAGGGCACAACAACTGAAACAACAAAACACAAAGGAGATCCTTACTGGCAAAACCACTGTGTGATAGGGAACGATTAGTGTCACTGTCACTGTTTGGCAGGGCACAACAACTGAACCAAAAAAACATAGAGGAAAGCCTTACTGGCACAATCACTGTGTGATAGGGAACGATTAGTGTCACAGTTACTGCTTGGCAGGGCGCAACAACTGAACCAAAAAAAAAAAACAGAGAGGAAAGCCTTACTGGCACATTCACTGTGTGATAGGGAACAAATTGTGCCACAGTCGCTGCTTGGCAGGGCGCAACAAGTGAACCAAAAAAATAATAATAAAACAGAGAGGAAAGCCTTACTGACACATTCACTGTGTGATAGGGAACGATTAGTGTCACGGTCACTGTTTGGCAGGGCACAACAACTGAAACAAAAGAAAACACAGAGGAAAGCCTTACTGGCACAATCACAGTGTGATAGGGAATGATTAGTGTCACAGTCACTGTTTGGCGGGCAGAACAACTGAAACAAAAAAAAACACAGAGGAAAGCCTTACTGGCACAATCACAGTGTGATAGGGAATGATTAGTGTCACAGTCGCTGCTTGGCAGGGCGCAACAAGTGGACAAAAAAAAAACAGAGACAAAAGCCTTACTGACACATTCACTGTGTGATAGGGAACGATTAGTGTCACGGTCACTGTTTGGCGGGCAGAACAACTGAAACAAAAAAAAACACAGAGGAAAGCCTTACTGGCACAATCACAGTGTGATAGGGAATGATTAGTGTCACAGTCACTGCTTGGCAGGGTGCAACAACTGAACCAAAAAAAATAAAACACAGAGGAAAGCCTTACTGGCACAATCACTGTGTGATAGGGAGCGATTAGTGTCACTGTCACTGTTTGGCAGGGCGCAACAACTGAACCAAAAAAAATAAAACACAGAGGAAAGCCTTACTGGCACAATCACTGCGTGATAGGGAACGATTAGTATCACAGTCACTGCTTGGCAGGGTGCAACAAGTGAACCAAAATAAGAAAAAAACAGAGAGCAAAGCCTTACTGGCACATTCACTGTGTGATAGGGAACGATTAGTGTCACGGTCACTGTTTGGCAGGGCACAACAACTGAAACAAAAAAAACACAGAGGATAGCCTTACTGGCACAATCACAGTGTGATAGGGAATGATTAGTGTCACAGTCACTGCTTGGCAGGGCGCAACAACTGAACCAAAAAAAAACACAGAGGAAAGCCTTACTGGCACAATCACTGTGTGATAGGGAACGATTAGTGTCACAGTTGATGCTTGGCAGGGCGCAACAACTGAACCAACAAAAAAAACAGAGAGGAAAGCCTTACTGGCACATTCACTGTGTGATAGGGGAACGATTAGTGTCACGGTCACTGTTTGGCAGGGCACAACAACTGAAAAAAAAACACAGAGGAAAGCCTTACTGGCACAATCACAATGTGATAGGGAATGATTAGTCTCACAGTCACTGCTTGGCAGGGCGCAACAACTGAACCCAAAAAAAAACACAGAGGAAAGCCTTACTGGCACAATCACTGTGTGATAGCGAACGATTAGTGTCACTGTCACTGTTTGGCAGGGCACAACAACTGAACCAAAAAATCATAGAGGAAAGCCTTACTGGCACAATCACTGTGTGATAGGGAACGATTAGTGTCACAGTCACTGCTTGGCAGGGCGCAACAACTGAACCAAAAAAAAAAAACAGAGAAGAAAGCCTTACTGGCACATTCACTGTGTAATAGTGAATGATTAGTGTCACAGTCACTGCTAAAAAAAAACAGAGAGGAAAGCCTTACTGTCACAATCACTGTGTGATAGGGAACGAATAGTGTCACAGTAGCTGCTTGGCAGGGCGCAACAAGTGAACCAAACAAAAAAAACTGAGAAGAAATCCTTACTGGCCCAATCACTGTGTGATAGGGAATGATTAGTGTCACTGTCACTGTTTGGCAGGGCATGACAACTGAACCAAAAAAAACACATAGGAAAGCCTTACTGGCACAATCACTGTGTGACAGGGAATGATTAGTGTCACTGTCTGGCAGGGCACAACAACTGAACCAAAAAAACGCAGAGGAAAGCCTTACTGGCACAATCACTGTGTGATAGGGAATGATTAGTGTCACAGTCACTGCTTGGCATGGCGCAACAACTGAACCAAAAAAAAAACACAGAGCAAAGCCTTATTGGCACAATCGCTGTGTGATAGGGAACGATTAGTGTCACAGTTACTGCTTGGCAGGGCGCAACAATTGAACCAAAAAATAAAACAGAGAGGAAAGTCTTACTGGCACATTCACTGTGTGATAGGGAACAAATTGTGTCACAGTCGCTGCTTGGCAGGGCGCAACAAGTGAGCCAAAAAAAAAAACCAGAGAGGAAAGCCTTACTGACCCATTCACTGTGTGATAGGGGAACGATTAGTGTCACGGTCACTGTTTGGCAGGGCACAACAACTGAAAAAAAAAACACAGAGGAAAGCCTTACTGGCACAATCACTGTGTGATAGCGAACGATTAGTGTCACTGTCACTGTTTGGCAGGGCACAACAACTGAACCAAAAAATCATAGAGGAAAGCCTTACTGGCACATTCACTGTGTGATAGGGAACGATTAGTGTCACGGTCACTGTTTGGCAGGGCACAACAACTGAAACAAAAAAAACACAGAGGAAAGCCTTACTGGCACAATCACAGTGTGATAGGGAATGATTAGTGTCAGAGTCACTGCTTGGCAGGGTGCAACAACTGAACCAAAAAAAAAAACAGAGGAAAGCCTTCCTTACTGGCACAATCACTATGTGATAGGGAACGATTAGTGTCACGGTCACTGTTTGGCAGGGTACAACAACTGAAACAAAAAAAACACAGAGGAAAGCCTTACTGGCACAATCACTGTGTGATAGGGAATGATTAGTGTCACTGTCACTGTTTGGCCGGGCACAACAACTGAACCAAAAAAACACAGAGGAAAGCATTACTGGCACATTCACTGTGTGATAGGGAACGATTAGTGTCATGGACACTGTTTGGCAGGGCGCAACAACTGAACAAAAAAAACATACAAACAGAGAGGAAAGACTTACTGGCACATTCACTGTGTGATAGGGAACAAATAGTGTTACAGTCGCTTCTTGGTGGGGCGCAACAAGTGAACCAAAAAAACAAAAAACAGAGAGGAAAGCCTTACTGGCACATTCACTGTGTGATAGGGAACGATTAGTATCACGGTCACTGTTTGGCGTGGCACAACAACTGAACCAGAAAAACACAGAGGAAAGCCTTACTGGCACAATCACTGTGTGATAGGGAACAATTAGTGTCACAGTCACTGCTTGGCAGGGCGCAACAACTGAACCAAAAAACATAAACAGAGAGGAAAGCCTTACTGGCACATTCACTGTGTGATAGGGAACAAATTGTGCCACAGTTGCTGATTGGCAGGGCGCAACAAGTGACCCAAAAAAATAATAATAAAACAGAGAGGAAAGCCTTACTGACACATTCACTGTGTGATAGGGAACGATTAGTGTCACGGTCACTGTTTGGCAGGGCACATAACCTGAAACAAAAAAAACACAGAGGATAGCCTTACTGACACAATCACAGTGTGATAGGGAATGATTATTGTCACAGTCACTGCTTGGCAGGGCGCAACAACTGAACCAAAAAAAAACACAGAGGAAAGCCTTACTGGCACAATCACTGTGTGATAGGGAACGATTAGTGTCACTATCACTGTTTGGCAGGGCACAACAACTGAACCAAAAAAACCCAGAGGAAAGCCTTACTTGCACAATCACTGTGTGATAGGGAACGATTAGTGTCACAGTCACTGCTTGGCAGGGCGCAACAAATGAACCAAAAAACATAAACAGAGAGGAAAGCCTTACTGGCACAATCGCTGTGTGATAGGGAATGAATAGTGTCACAGTCACTTCTAAAAAAAAAACAGAGAGGAAAGCCTTACTGGAACAATCACTGTGTGATAGGGAACGATTAGTGTCACAGTCACTGTTTGGCAGGGCACAACAACTGAACCAAAAAAAAAAACACAGAGGAAAGCCTTACTGGCACAACCACTGTGTGATAGGGAACAATTAGTGTCACTGTTTGGCAGGGCACAACAACTGAACCAAAAAAACATAGAGGAAAGCCTTACTGGCACATTCAGTGTGTGATAGGGAACGATTAGTGTCACAGTTACTGCTTGGCAGGGCGCAACAACTGAACCAAAAAAAAACAGAGAGGAAAGCCTTACTGGCACATTCACTGTGTGATAGGGAACAAATTGTGTCACAGTCGCTGTTTGGCAGGGCACAACAACTGAACCAAAAAAACACAGAGGAAAGCCTTACTGGCACAAACACTGTGTGATAGGGAACGATTAGTGTCACTGTTTGGCAGGTCACAACAACTGAACCAAAAAAGCAAAGAGGAAAGCCTTACTGGCACAATCACTGTGTGATAGGGAACGATTAGTATCACTGTCACTGTCTGGCAGGGCACAACAACTGAACCAAAATAACACAGAGGAAAGCCTTACTGGCACAATCACTGTGTGATAGGGAATGATTAGTGTCACAGTCACTGCTTGGCAGGGCACAACAACTGAACCAAAAAAAAAAACAGAGAGGAAAGCTTTACTGGCACAATCACTGTGTGACAGGGAATGATTAGTGTCACTGTCACTGTTTGGCAGGGCACAACAACTGAAACAACAAAACACAAAGGAGATCCTTACTGGCAAAACCACTGTGTGATAGGGAACGATTAGTGTCACTGTCACTGTTTGGCAGGGCACAACAACTGAACCAAAAAAACATAGAGGAAAGCCTTACTGGCACAATCACTGTGTGATAGGGAACGATTAGTGTCACAGTTACTGCTTGGCAGGGCGCAACAACTGAACCAAAAAAAAAAAACAGAGAGGAAAGCCTTACTGGCACATTCACTGTGTGATAGGGAACAAATTGTGCCACAGTCGCTGCTTGGCAGGGCGCAACAAGTGAACCAAAAAAATAATAATAAAACAGAGAGGAAAGCCTTACTGACACATTCACTGTGTGATAGGGAACGATTAGTGTCACGGTCACTGTTTGGCAGGGCACAACAACTGAAACAAAAGAAAACACAGAGGAAAGCCTTACTGGCACAATCACAGTGTGATAGGGAATGATTAGTGTCACAGTCACTGTTTGGCGGGCAGAACAACTGAAACAAAAAAAAACACAGAGGAAAGCCTTACTGGCACAATCACAGTGTGATAGGGAATGATTAGTGTCACAGTCGCTGCTTGGCAGGGCGCAACAAGTGGATAAAAAAAAAACAGAGACAAAAGCCTTACTGACACATTCACTGTGTGATAGGGAACGATTAGTGTCACGGTCACTGTTTGGCGGGCAGAACAACTGAAACAAAAAAAAACACAGAGGAAAGCCTTACTGGCACAATCACAGTGTGATAGGGAATGATTAGTGTCACAGTCACTGCTTGGCAGGGTGCAACAACTGAACCAAAAAAAATAAAACACAGAGGAAAGCCTTACTGGCACAATCACTGTGTGATAGGGAGCGATTAGTGTCACTGTCACTGTTTGGCAGGGCGCAACAACTGAACCAAAAAAAATAAAACACAGAGGAAAGCCTTACTGGCACAATCACTGCGTGATAGGGAACGATTAGTATCACAGTCACTGCTTGGCAGGGTGCAACAAGTGAACCAAAATAAGAAAAAAACAGAGAGCAAAGCCTTACTGGCACATTCACTGTGTGATAGGGAACGATTAGTGTCACGGTCACTGTTTGGCAGGGCACAACAACTGAAACAAAAAAAACACAGAGGATAGCCTTACTGGCACAATCACAGTGTGATAGGGAATGATTAGTGTCACAGTCACTGCTTGGCAGGGCGCAACAACTGAACCAAAAAAAAACACAGAGGAAAGCCTTACTGGCACAATCACTGTGTGATAGGGAACGATTAGTGTCACAGTTGATGCTTGGCAGGGCGCAACAACTGAACCAACAAAAAAAACAGAGAGGAAAGCCTTACTGGCACATTCACTGTGTGATAGGGGAACGATTAGTGTCACGGTCACTGTTTGGCAGGGCACAACAACTGAAAAAAAAACACAGAGGAAAGCCTTACTGGCACAATCACAATGTGATAGGGAATGATTAGTCTCACAGTCACTGCTTGGCAGGGCGCAACAACTGAACCCAAAAAAAAACACAGAGGAAAGCCTTACTGGCACAATCACTGTGTGATAGCGAACGATTAGTGTCACTGTCACTGTTTGGCAGGGCACAACAACTGAACCAAAAAATCACAGAGGAAAGCCTTACTGGCACAATCACTGTGTGATAGGGAACGATTAGTGTCACTGTCACTGTCTGGCAGGGCGCAACAAATGAACCAAAAAAAAAACAACACAGAGGAAATCCTTACTGGCACAATCACTGTGTGATAGGGAATGATTAGTGTCACTGTCACTGTTTGGCAGGGCACAACAACTGAACCAAAA
Organism: Ambystoma mexicanum; assembly: GCF_040938575.1. NCBI lineage: Eukaryota > Metazoa > Chordata > Amphibia > Caudata > Ambystomatidae > Ambystoma > Ambystoma mexicanum. Next base: position 387,286,549 of record NC_090925.1, read on the forward strand.
AACACAGAGGAAAGACTTACTGGCACAATCACTGTGTGATAGGGAACGATTAGTGTCAGAGTCACTGCTTGGCAGGGCGCAACAACTGAACCAAAAAAAAACAGAGAAGAAAGCCTTACTGGCACATTCACTGTGTAATAGTGAATGATTAGTGTCACAGTCACTGGTAAAAAAAAACAGAGAGGAAAGCCTTACTGTCACAATCACTGTGTGATAGGGAACAAATAGTGTCACAGTAGCTGCTTGGCAGGGCGCAACAAGTGAACCAAACAAAAAAAACTGAGAAGAAATCCTTACTGGCCCAATCACTGTGTGATAGGGAATGATTAGTGTCACTGTCACTGTCTGGCAGGGCACAACAACTGAACCAAAAAAACACAGAGCAAAGCCTTATTGGCACATTCACTGTGTGATAGGGAACAAATTGTGTCACAGTCGCTGCTTGGCAGGGTGCAACAAGTGAACTAAAAAAAAAAAACAGAGAGGAAAGCCTTACTGACCCATTCACTGTGTGATAGGGGAACGATTAGTGTCACGGTCACTGTTTGGCAGGGCACAACAACTGAAAAAAAAACACAGAGGAAAGCTTTACGGGCACAATCGAAGTGTGATAGGGAATGATTAGTCTCACAGTCACTGCTTGGCAGGGCGCAACAACTGAACCCAAAAAAAAAACACAGAGGAAAGCCTTACTGGCACAATCACTGTGTGATAGCGAACGATTAGTGTCACTGTCACTGTTTGGCAGGGCACAACAACTGAACCAAAAAATCATAGAGGAAAGCCTTACTGGCACAATCACTGTGTGATAGGGAACGATTAGTGTCACTGTCACTGTCTGGCAGGGCGCAACAACTGAACCAAAAAACACAGAGGAAAGCCTTACTGGCACAGTCACTGTGTGATAGGGAACGATTGGTGTCACAGTCACTGCTTGGCAGGGCGCAACAACTGAACCAAAAAAAATAAACTGAGAGGAAAGCCTTACTGGCACATTCACTGTGTGATAGGGAACGATTAGTGTCACGGTCACTGTTTGGCAGGGCACAACAACTGAAACAAAAAAAACACAGAGGAAAGCCTTACTGGCACAATCACAGTGTGATAGGGAATGATTAGTGTCAGAGTCACTGCTTGGCAGGGTGCAACAACTGAACCAAAAAAAAAAAACAGAGGAAAGCCTTCCTTACTGGCACAATCACTATGTGATAGGGAACGATTAGTGTCACGGTCACTGTTTGGCAGGGCACAACAACTGAAACAAAAAAAACACAGAGGAAAGCCTTACTGGCACAATCACAGTGTGATAAGGAATGATTAGTGTCACAGTCGATACTTGGCAGGCCGCAACAAGCGAACCAAAACAACAAAGAGGAAAGCCTTACTGGCACAATCACTGTGTGATAGGGAACGATTAGTGTCACTGTCACTGTTTGGCAGGGCACAACAACTGAACCAAAAAAAACAACAGAGGAAAGCCTTACTGGCACAATCACTGTGTGATAGGGAATGATTAGTGTCACTGTCACTGCTTGGCAGGGCACAACAAGTGAACCAAAAAAAAAAAAACAGAGAGGAAAGCCTTACTGACATATTCACTGTGTGATAGGGAATGATTAGTGTCACAGTCACTGTTTGGCAGGGCACAACAACTGAAACAAAAAAAACACAGAGGAAAGCCTAACTGGCACAATCACAGTGTGATAGGGAATGATTAGTGTCACGGTCACTGCTTGGCAGGGCGCAACAAATGAACCAAAAAAAAAACAACACAGCGGGAAACCTAACTGGCACAATCACTGTGTGATAGGGAATGATTAGTGTCACTGTCACTGTTTGGCAGGGCACAACAACTGAACCAAAAAAAAACACAGAGGAAAGCCTTACTGGCACAATCACTGTGTGATAGGGAACGATTAGTGTCACAGTCACTGCTTGGCAGGGCGCAACAAATGAACCAAAAAAAAACCAACACAGCGGGAAACCTAACTGGCACAATCACTGTGTGATAGGGAATGATTAGTGTCACTGTCACTGTTTGGCAGGACCAAAAAAAAAACAGAGAAGAAAGCCTTACTGCCACATTCACTGTGTAATAGTGAATGATTAGTGTCACAGTCACTGCTAAAAAAAACAGAGAGGAAAGCCTTACTGTCACAATCACTGTGTGATAGGGAATGAATAGTGTCACAGTAGCTGCTTGGCAGGGCGCAACAAGTGAACCAAACAAAAAAAACTGAGAAGAAATCCTTACTGGCCCAATCACGGTGTGATAGGGAATGATTAGTGTCACGGTCACTGTTTGGCAGGGCACAACAACTGAAACAAAAAAAACACAGAGGATAGCCTTACTGGCACAATCACAGTGTGATAGGGAATGATTAGTGTCACAGTCACTGCTTGGCAGGGCGCAACAACTGAACCAAAAAAAAAAAACAGAGAGGAAAGCCTTACTGGCACATTCACTGTGTGATAGGGAACACATTGTGTCACAGTCGCTGCTTGGCAGGGCGCAACAAGTGAACAAAAAAAAAAAACAGAGACAAAAGCCTTACTGACACATTCACTGTGTGATAGGGAGCGGTTAGTGTCACGGTCACTGTTTGGAGGGCACAACAACTGAAACAAAAAAAAACCACAGAGGAAAGCCTAACTGGCACAATCACAGTGTGATAGGGAATGATTAGTGTCACAGTCACTGCTTGGTAGGGTGCAACAACTGAACCAAAAAAAACAAAACACAGAGGAAAGCCTTACTGGCACAATCACTGTGTGATATGGAGCGATTAGTGTCACTGTCACTGTTTGGCAGGGCACAACAACTGAACCAAAAAACACAGAGGAAAGCCTTACTGGCACAATCACTGTGTGTTAGGGAACGATTAGTATCACAGTCACTGCTTGGCAGGGTGCAACAAGTGAACCAAAATAAGAAAAAAAACAGAGAGCAAAGCCTTACTGGCACATTCACTGTGTAATAGCGAATGATTAGTGTCACAGTCACTGCTAAAAAAAAACAGAGAGGAAAGCCTTACTGTCACAATCACTGCGTGATAGGGAACGAATAGTGTCACAGTCACTGCTTGGCAGGGCGTAACAAGTGAAACAAAACAAAAAAAACTGAGAGGAAAGCCTTACTGGCACAATCAGTGTGTGATAGGGAATGAATAGTGTCACAGTCGATACTTGGCAGGGCGCAACAAGTGAACCAAAAAAACAAAGAGGAAAGCCTTACTGGCACAATCACTGTGTGATAGGGAACGATTAGTGTCACTGTCACTGTTTGGCAGGGCACAACAACTGAACCAAAAAAAAAACAACAGATGAAAGCCTTACTGGCACAATCACTGTGTGATAGGGAATGATTAGTGTCACTGTCACTGGTTGGCAGGGCACAACAACTGAACCAAAAAAAAAACAGAGAGGAAAGCCTTACTGGCACATTCACTGTGTGATAGGGAACGATTAGTATCACGGTCACAGTTTGGCAGGGCACAACAACTGAAACAAAAAAAAACACAGAGGAAAGCTTTACTGGCACAATCACATGTCACAGTCACTGTTTGGCAGGGCGCAACAACTGAACCAAAAAAAAACACAGAGGAAAGCCTTACTGGTACAATCACTGTGTGATAGGGAAATATTAGTCTCACTGTCACTGTTTGGCAGGGCACAACAACTGAACCAGAAAAACACAGAGGAAAGCCTTACTGGCACAATCACTGTGTGATAGGGAACAATTAGTGTCACAGTCACTGCTTGGCAGGGCGCAACAACTGAACCAAAAAACGTAAACAGAGAGGAACGCCTTACTGGCACATTCACTGTGTGATAGGGAACGATTAGTGTCACGGTCACTGTTTGGCAGGGCACAACAACTGAAACAAAAAAAACACAGAGGAAAGCCTTACTAGCCCAATCACAGTGTGATAGGGAATGATTAGTGTCAGAGTCACTGCTTGGCAGGGTGCAACAACTGAACCAAAAAAAAAACAGAGGAAAGCCTTCCTTACTGGCACAATCACTATGTGACAGGGAACGATTAGTGTCACGGTCACTGTTTGGCAGGGCACAACAACTGAAACAAAAAAAACACAGAGGAAAGCCTTACTGGCACAATCACAGTGTGATAAGGAATGATTAGTGTCACAGTCACTGCTTGGCAGTGCACAACAACTGAACCAAACAAAAAAAATAACACAGAGGAAAGCCTTACTGGCACAATCACTGTGTGATAGGGAACGATTAGTGTCCCTGTCACTGTTTGGTAGGGCACAACAACTGAACCAAAAAAAACAGAGAGAAAGCCTTACTGACACATTCACTGTGTGATAGGGAACGATTAGTGTCACAGTCACTGTTTGGCGGGCACAACAACTGAAACAAAAACAAAACACAGAGGAAAGCCTTACTGGCACAATCACTGTGTGATAGGGAGCGATTAGTGTCACTGTCACTGTTTGGCAGGGCACAACAACTGAACCAAAAAACACAGAGGAAAGCCTTACTGGCACAATCACTGTGTGATAGGGTACGATTAGTATCACAGTCACTGCTTGGCAGGGTGCAACAAGTGAACCAAAATAAGAAAAAAAACAGAGAGCAAAGCCTTATTGGCACATTCACTGTGTGACAGGGAACGATTGGTGTCACTGTCACTGTTTGGCAGGGCGCAACAACTGAACCAAAAAAAAATCAGAGAGGAAAGCCTTACCGGCACAATCACTGTGTGAAAGGGAACGATTAGTCTCACTGTCACTGTTTGGCAGGGCACAACAACTGAACCAGAAAAACACAGAGGAAAGCCTTACTGGCACAATCACTGTGTGATAGGGAACAATTAGTGTCACAGTCACTGCTTGGCAGGGCGCAACAACTGAACCAAAAAACATAAACAGAGAGGAAAGCCTTACTGGCACATTCACTGTGTGATAGGGAACAAATTGTGCCACAGTCGCTGATTGGCAGGGCGCAACAAGTGAACCAAAAAAATAATAATAAAACAGAGAGGAAAGCCTTACTGACACATTCACTGTGTGATAGGGAACGATTAGTGTCACGGTCACTGTTTGGCAGGGCACAAAACCTGAAACAAAAAAAAACACAGAGGATAGCCTTACTGGCACAATCACAGTGTGATAGGGAATGATGAGTGTCACAGTCACTGCTTGGCAGGGCGCAACAACTGAACCAAAAAAAAAAACACAGAGGAAAGCCTTACGGGCACAATCACTGTGTGATAGGGAATGATTAGTGTCACTATCACTGTTTGGCAGGGCACAACAACTGAACCAAAAAAACCCAGAGAAAAGCCTTACTGGCACAATCACTGTGTGATAGGGAACGATTAGTGTCACAGTCACTGCTTGGCAGGGCGCAACAAATGAACCAAAAAAAACAGAGAGGAAAGCCTTACTGGCACAATCGCTGTGTGATAGGGAATGAATAGTGTCACAGTCACTTCTAAAAAAAAACAGAGAGGAAAGCCTTACTGGAACAATCACTGTGTGATAGGGAACGATTAGAGTCACAGTCACTGTTTGGCAGGGCACAACAACTGAACCAAAAAAAAAACACAGAGGAAAGCCTTACTGGCACAACCACTGTGTGATAGGGAACAATTAGTGTCACTGTTTGGCAGGGCACAACAACTGAACCAAAAAAACATAGAGGAAAGCCTTACTGGCACATTCAGTGTGTGATAGGGAACGATTAGTGTCACAGTTACTGCTTGGCAGGGCGCAACAACTGAACCAAAAAAAAAACAGAGAGGAAAGCCTTACTGGCACATTCACTGTGTGATAGGGAACACATTGTGTCACAGTCGCTGTTTGGCAGGGCACAACAACTGAACCAAAAAAACACAGAGGAAAGCCTTACTGGCACAAACACTGTGTGATAGGGAACGATTAGTGTCACTGTTTGGCAGGTCACAACAACTGAACCAAAAAAGCAAAGAGGAAAGCCTTACTGGCACAATCACTGTGTGATAGCGAACGATTAGTGTCACAGTCACTGCTTGGCAGGGCGCAACAACTGAACCAAAAAAAACAGAGAGGAAAGCCTTACTGGCACAATCACTGTGTGATAGGGAATGATTAGTGTCACTGTCTGGCAGGGCACAACAACTGAACCAAAAAAGCAAAGAGGAAAGCCTTACTGGCACAATCACTGTGTGATAGGGAACGATTAGTGTCACAGTCACTGCTTGCCAGGGCACAACAACTGAACCAAAAAAGAAAACAAAGAGGAAAGCCTTACTGGCACAATCACTGTGTGACAGGGAACGGTTAGTGTCACTGTCACTGTTTGGCAGGGCACAACAACTGAAACAACAAAACACAAAGGAGAGCCTTACTGGCACAACCACTGTGTGATAGGGAACGATTAGTGTCACTGTCACTGTTTGGCAGGGCACAACAACTGAACCAAAAAAACATAGAGGAAAGCCTTACTGGCACAATCACTGTGTGATAGGGAACGATTAGTGTCACAGTTACTGCTTGGCAGGGCACAACAACTGAACCAAAAAAAAAACAGAGAGGAAAGCCTTACTGGCACATTCACTGTGTAATAGGGAACAAATTGTGCCACAGTCGCTGCTTGGCAGGGCGCAACAAGTGAACCAAAAAAATAATAATAGAACAGAGAGGAAAACCTTACTGGCACAATCACAGTGTGATAGGGAATGATTAGTGTCACAGTCACTGCTTGGCAGGGCGCAACAACTGAACCAAAAAAAAAAACAGAGAGGAAAGCCTTACTGGCACATTCACTGTGTGATAGGGAACACATTGTGTCACAGTCGCTGCTTGGCAGGGCGCAACAAGTGAACAAAAAAAAAAACAGAGACAAAAGCCTTACTGACACATTCACTGTGTGATAGGGAGCGGTTAGTGTCACGGTCACTGTTTGGAGGGCACAACAACTGAAACAAAAAAAACCACAGAGGAAAGCCTTACTGGCACAATCACAGTGTGATAGGGAATGATTAGTGTCACAGTCATTGCTTGGCAGGGTGCAACAACTGAACCAAAAAAAACAAAACACAGAGGAAAGCCTTACTGGCACAATCACTGTGTGATATGGAGCGATTGGTGTCACTGTCACTGTTTGGCAGGGCACAACAACTGAACCAAAAAACACAGAGGAAAGCCTTACTGGCACAATCACTGTGTGATAGGGAACGATTAGTATCACAGTCACTGCTTGGCAGGGCGCAACAAATGAACCAAAAAAAACAGAGAGGAAAGCCTTACTGGCACAATCGCTGTGTGATAGGGAATGAATAGTGTCACAGTCACTTCTAAAAAAAAACAGAGAGGAAAGCCTTACTGGAACAATCACTGTGTGATAGGGAACGATTAGTGTCACAGTCACTGTTTGGCAGGGCACAACAACTGAACCAAAAAAAAAACACAGAGGAAAGCCTTACTGGCACAACCACTGTGTGATAGGGAACAATTAGTGTCACTGTTTGGCAGGGCACAACAACTGAACCAAAAAAACATAGAGGAAAGCCTTACTGGCACATTCAGTGTGTGATAGGGAACGATTAGTGTCACAGTTACTGCTTGGCAGGGCGCAACAACTGAACCAAAAAAAAAACAGAGAGGAAAGCCTTACTGGCACATTCACTGTGTGATAGGGAACACATTGTGTCACAGTCGCTGTTTGGCAGGGCACAACAACTGAACCAAAAAAACACAGAGGAAAGCCTTACTGGCACAAACACTGTGTGATAGGGAACGATTAGTGTCACTGTTTGGCAGGTCACAACAACTGAACCAAAAAAGCAAAGAGGAAAGCCTTACTGGCACAATCACTGTGTGATAGGGAACGATTAGTGTCACAGTCACTGCTTGGCAGGGCGCAACAACTGAACCAAAAAAAACAGAGAGGAAAGCCTTACTGGCACAATCACTGTGTGATAGGGAATGATTAGTGTCACTGTCTGGCAGGGCACAACAACTGAACCAAAAAAGCAAAGAGGAAAGCCTTACTGGCACAATCACTGTGTGATAGGGAACGATTAGTGTCACAGTCACTGCTTGCCAGGGCACAACAACTGAACCAAAAAAGAAAACAAAGAGGAAAGCCTTACTGGCACAATCACTGTGTGACAGGGAACGGTTAGTGTCACTGTCACTGTTTGGCAGGGCACAACAACTGAAACAACAAAACACAAAGGAGAGCCTTACTGGCACAACCACTGTGTGATAGGGAACGATTAGTGTCACTGTCACTGTTTGGCAGGGCACAACAACTGAACCAAAAAAACATAGAGGAAAGCCTTACTGGCACAATCACTGTGTGATAGGGAACGATTAGTGTCACAGTTACTGCTTGGCAGGGCGCAACAACTGAACCAAAAAAAAAAACAGAGAGGAAAGCCTTACTGGCACATTCACTGTGTAATAGGGAACAAATTGTGCCACAGTCGCTGCTTGGCAGGGCGCAACAAGTGAACCAAAAAAATAATAATAGAACAGAGAGGAAAACCTTACTGGCACAATCACAGTGTGATAGGGAATGATTAGTGTCACAGTCACTGCTTGGCAGGGCGCAACAACTGAACCAAAAAAAAAAAACAGAGAGGAAAGCCTTACTGGCACATTCACTGTGTGATAGGGAACACATTGTGTCACAGTCGCTGCTTGGCAGGGCGCAACAAGTGAACAAAAAAAAAAACAGAGACAAAAGCCTTACTGACACATTCACTGTGTGATAGGGAGCGGTTAGTGTCACGGTCACTGTTTGGAGGGCACAACAACTGAAACAAAAAAAACCACAGAGGAAAGCCTTACTGGCACAATCACAGTGTGATAGGGAATGATTAGTGTCACAGTCACTGCTTGGCAGGGTGCAACAACTGAACCAAAAAAAACAAAACACAGAGGAAAGCCTTACTGGCACAATCACTGTGTGATATGGAGCGATTGGTGTCACTGTCACTGTTTGGCAGGGCACAACAACTGAACCAAAAAACACAGAGGAAAGCCTTACTGGCACAATCACTGTGTGATAGGGAACGATTAGTATCACAGTCACTGCTTTGCAGGGTGCAACAAGTGAACCAAAATAAGAAAAAAAACAGAGAGCAAAGCCTTACTGGCACATTCACTGTGTAATAGCGAATGATTAGTGTCACAGTCACTGCTAAAAAAAAACAGAGAGGAAAGCCTTACTGTCACAATCACTGCGTGATAGGGAACGAATAGTGTCACAGTCACTGCTTGGCAGGGCGTAACAAGTGAAACAAAACAAAAAAAACTGAGAGGAAAGCCTTACTGGCACAATCAGTGTGTGATAGGGAATGAATAGTGTCACAGTCGATACTTGGCAGGGCGCAACAAGTGAACCAAAAAAACAAAGAGGAAAGCCTTACTGGCACAATCACTGTGTGATAGGGAACGATTAGTGTCACTGTCACTGTTTGGCAGGGCACAACAACTGAACCAAAAAAAAAACAACAGATGAAAGCCTTACTGGCACAATCACTGTGTGATAGGGAATGATTAGTGTCACTGTCACTGGTTGGCAGGGCACAACAACTGAACCAAAAAAAAAACAGAGAGGAAAGCCTTACTGGCACATTCACTGTGTGATAGGGAACGATTAGTATCACGGTCACAGTTTGGCAGGGCACAACAACTGAAACAAAAAAAAAACACAGAGGAAAGCTTTACTGGCACAATCACATGTCACAGTCACTGTTTGGCAGGGCGCAACAACTGAACCAAAAAAAAACACAGAGGAAAGCCTTACTGGTACAATCACTGTGTGATAGGGAACGATTAGTCTCACTGTCACTGTTTGGCAGGGCACAACAACTGAACCAGAAAAACACAGAGGAAAGCCTTACTGGCACAATCACTGTGTGATAGGGAACAATTAGTGTCACAGTCACTGCTTGGCAGGGCGCAACAACTGAACCAAAAAACGTAAACAGAGAGGAAAGCCTTACTGGCACATTCACTGTGTGATAGGGAACGATTAGTGTCACGGTCACTGTTTGGCAGGGCACAACAACTGAAACAAAAAAAACACAGAGGAAAGCCTTACTAGCCCAATCACAGTGTGATAGGGAATGATTAGTGTCAGAGTCACTGCTTGGCAGGGTGCAACAACTGAACCAAAAAAAAAACAGAGGAAAGCCTTCCTTACTGGCACAATCACTATGTGATAGGGAACGATTAGTGTCACCGTCACTGTTTGGCAGGGCACAACAACTGAAACAAAAAAAACACAGAGGAAAGCCTTACTGGCACAATCACAGTGTGATAAGGAATGATTAGTGTCACAGTCACTGCTTGGCAGTGCACAACAACTGAACCAAACAAAAAAAATAACACAGAGGAAAGCCTTACTGGCACAATCACTGTGTGATAGGGAACGATTAGTGTCCCTGTCACTGTTTGGTAGGGCACAACAACTGAACCAAAAAAAACAGAGAGAAAGCCTTACTGACACATTCACTGTGTGATAGGGAACGATTAGTGTCACAGTCACTGTTTGGCAGGGCACAACAACTGAAACAAAAAAACACAGAGGAAAGCCTAACTGGCACAATCACTGTGTGATAGGGAACGATTAGTGTCACAGTGAATGCTTGGCAGGGCGCAACAACTGAACCAACACAAAACACAGAGAGGAAAGCCTTACTGGCACATTCACTGTGTGATAGGGAACACATTGTGTCACAGTCGCTGCTTGGCAGAGCGCTACAAGTGAACAAAAAAAAAACAGAGACAAAAGCCTTACTGACACATTCACTGTGCGATAGGGAACGATTAGTGTCACGGTCACTGTTTGGCGGGCACAACAACTGAAACAAAAAAAAAACACAGAGGAAAGCCTTACTGGCACAATCACAGTGTGATAGGGAATGATTAGTGTCACAGTCACTGCTTGGCAGGGTGCAACAACTGAACCAAAAAAAACAAAACACAGAGGAAAGCCTTACTGGCACAATCACTGTGTGATAGGGAGCGATTAGTGTCACTGTCACTGTTTGGCAGGGCACAACAACTGAACCAAAAAACACAGAGGAAAGCCTTACTGGCACAATCACTGTGTGATAGGGTACGATTAGTATCACAGTCACTGCTTGGCAGGGTGCAACAAGTGAACCAAAATAAGAAAAAAAACAGAGAGCAAAGCCTTACTGGCACATTCACTGTGTGACAGGGAACAATTAGTGTCACTGTTTGGCAGGGCGCAACAACTGAACCAAAAAAAAATCAGAGAGGAAAGCCTTACCGGCACAATTACTGTGTGATAGGGAATGATTAGTGTCACTGTCTGGCAGGGCACAACAACTGAACCAAAAAATGCAGAGGAAAGCCTTACTGGCACAATCACTGTGTGATAGGGAATGATTAGTATCACTGTCTGGCAGGGCACAACAACTGAACCAAAAAAACGCAGAGGAAAGCCTTACTGGCACAATCACTGTGTGACAGGGAACAATTAGTGTCACTGTCACTGTTTGGCAGGGCACAACAACTGAAACAACAAAACACAAAGGAGAGCCTTACTGGCACAACCACTGTGTGATAGGGAACGATTAGTGTCACTGTCACTGTTTGGCAGGGCACAACAACTGAACCAAAAAAACATAGAGGAAAGCCTTACTGGCACAATTACTGTGTGATAGGGAACGATTAGTGTCACAGTTACTGCTTGGCAGGGCGCAACAACTGAACCAAAAAAAAACAGAGAGGAAAGCCTTACTGGCACATTCACTGTGTGATAGGGAACAAATTGTGCCACAGTCGCTGCTTAGCAGGGCGCAACAAGTGAACTAAAAAAATAATAATAAAACAGAGAGGAAAGCCTTACTGACACATTCACTGTGTGATGGGGAACGATTAGTGTCACGGTCACTGTTTGGCAGGGCACAACAACTGAAACAAAAAAAACACAGAGGATAGCCTTACTGGCACAATCACAGTGTGATAGGGAATGATTAGTGTCAGAGTCACTGCTTGGCAGGGCGCAACAACTGAACCAAAAAAGAACACAGAGGAAAGCCTTACTGGCACAATCACTGTGTGATAGGGAACGATTCGTGTCACAGTTGATGCTTGGCAGGGCGCAACAATTGAACCAACAAAAAAAACAGAGAGGAAAGCCTTACTGGCACATTCACTGTGTGATAGGGAACACATTGTGTCACAGTCGCTGCTTGGCAGGGCGGCACAAGTGAACAAAAAAAAACAGAGACAAAAGCCTTACTGACACATTCACTGTGTGATAGGGAACGATTAGTGTCACAGTCACTGCTAAAAAAACAGAGAGGAAAGCCTTACTGGCACAATCACTGTGTGATAGGGAACGATTTGTGTCACAGTTGATGCTTGGCAGGGCGCAACAACTGAACCAACAAAAAAAACAGAGAGGAAAGCCTTACTGGCACATTCACTGTGTGATAGGGAACACATTGTGCCACAGTCGCTGCTTGGCAGGGCGCAACAAGTGAACAAAAAAAAACAGAGACAAAAGCCTTACTGTCACAATCACTGCGTGATAGGGAACGAATAGTGTCACAGTCACTGCTTGGCAGGGCGTAACAAGTGAACCAAAACAAAAAAAACTGAGAGGAAAGCCTTACTGGCACAATCAGTGTGTGATAGGGAATGAATAGTGTCACAGTCGATACTTGGCAGGGCGCAACAAGCGAACCAAAAAAACAAAGAGGAAAGCCTTACTGGCACAATCACTGTGTGATAGGGAACGATTAGTGTCACTGTCACTGCTTGGCAGGGCACAACAAGTGAACCAAAAAAAAAAAACAGAGAGGAAAGCCTTACTGACATATTCACTGTGTGATAGGGAATGATTAGTGTCACAGTCACTGTTTGGCAGGGCACAACAACTGAACCAAAAAAAACAGAGAGAAAGCCTTACTGACACATTCACTGTGTGATAGGGAACGATTAGTGTCACAGTCACTGTTTGGCAGGGCACAACAACTGAAACAAAAAAAACACAGAGGAAAGCCTAACTGGCACAATCACAGTGTGATAGGGAATGATTAGTGTCACGGTCACTGCTTGGCAGGGCGCAACAAATGAACCAAAAAAAAAAACAACACAGAGGAAATCCTTACTGGCACAATCACTGTGTGATAGGGAATGATTAGTGTCACTGTCACTGTTTGGCAGGGCACAACAACTGAACCAAAAAACACAGAGGAAAGCCTTACTTGCACAATCACTGTGTGATAGGGAACGATTAGTGTCACAGTCACTGCTTGGCAGGGCGCAATAACTGAACCAAAAAAAAAAACAGAGAAGAAAGCCTTACTGGCACATTCACTGTGTAATAGTGAATGATTAGTGTCACAGCCACTGCTAAAAAAAACAGAGAGGAAAGCCTTACTGTCACAATCACTGTGTGATAGGGAACAAATAGTGTCACAGTAGCTGCTTGGCAGGGCGCAACAAGTGAACCAAACAAAAAAAACTGAGAAGAAATCCTTACTGGCCCAATCACTGTGTGATAGGGAATGATTAGTGTCACTGTCACTGTCTGGCAGGGCACAACAACTGAACCAAAAAAACGCAGAGGAAAGCCTTACTGGCACAATCACTGTGTGATAGGGAATGACTAGTGTCACAGTCACTGCTTGGCATGGCGCAACAACTGAACCAAAAAAAAACACAGAGCAAAGCCTTATTGGCACAATCACTGTGTGATAGGGAACGATTAGTGTCACAGTTACTGCTTGGCAGGGCGCAACAATTGAACCAAAAAATAAAACAGAGAGGAAAGTCTTACTGGCACATTCACTGTGTGATAGGGAACAAATTGTGTCACAGTCGCTGCTTGGCAGGGCGCAACAAGTGAACCAAAAAAAAAAAAAACAGAGAGGAAAGCCTTACTGACCCATTCACTGTGTGATAGGGGAACGATTAGTGTCACGGTCACTGTTTGGCAGGGCACAACAACTGAAAAAAAAACACAGAGGAAAGCCTTACTGGCACAATCACAATGTGATAGGGAATGATTAGTCTCACAGTCACTGCTTGGCAGGGCGCAACAACTGAACCCAAAAAAAAACACAGAGGAAAGCCTTACTGGCACAATCACTGTGTGATAGCGAACGATTAGTGTCACTGTCACTGTTTGGCAGGGCACAACAACTGAACCAAAAAATCATAGAGGAAAGCCTTACTGGCACAATCACTGTGTGATAGGGAACGATTAGTGTCACTGTCACTGTCTGGCAGGGCGCAACAAATGAACCAAAAAAAAAACAACACAGAGGAAATCCTTACTGGCACAATCACTGTGTGATAGGGAATGATTAGTGTCACTGTCACTGTTTGGCAGGGCACAACAACTGAACCAAAAAACACAGAGGAAAGACTTACTGGCACAATCACTGTGTGATAGGGAACGATTAGTGTCAGAGTCACTGCTTGGCAGGGCGCAACAACTGAACCAAAAAAAAACAGAGAAGAAAGCCTTACTGGCACATTCACTGTGTAATAGTGAATGATTAGTGTCACAGTCACTGGTAAAAAAAAACAGAGAGGAAAGCCTTACTGTCACAATCACTGTGTGATAGGGAACAAATAGTGTCACAGTAGCTGCTTGGCAGGGCGCAACAAGTGAACCAAACAAAAAAAACTGAGAAGAAATCCTTACTGGACCAATCACTGTGTGATAGGGAATGATTAGTGTCACTGTCACTGTCTGGCAGGGCACAACAACTGAACCAAAAAAACACAGAGCAAAGCCTTATTGGCACATTCACTGTGTGATAGGGAACAAATTGTGTCACAGTCGCTGCTTGGCAGGGTGCAACAAGTGAACCAAAAAAAAAAAACAGAGAGGAAAGCCTTACTGACCCATTCACTGTGTGATAGGGGAACGATTAGTGTCACGGTCACTGTTTGGCAGGGCACAACAACTGAACAAAAAAAAACAGAGACAAAAGCCTTACTGTCACAATCACTGCGTGATAGGGAACGAATAGTGTCACAGTCACTGCTTGGCAGGGCGTAACAAGTGAACCAAAACAAAAAAAACTGAGAGGAAAGCCTTACTGGCACAATCAGTGTGTGATAGGGAATGAATAGTGTCACAGTCGATACTTGGCAGGGCGCAACAAGCGAACCAAAAAAACAAAGAGGAAAGCCTTACTGGCACAATCACTGTGTGATAGGGAACGATTAGTGTCACTGTCACTGCTTGGCAGGGCACAACAAGTGAACCAAAAAAAAAAA
Organism: Ambystoma mexicanum; assembly: GCF_040938575.1. NCBI lineage: Eukaryota > Metazoa > Chordata > Amphibia > Caudata > Ambystomatidae > Ambystoma > Ambystoma mexicanum. Next base: position 387,301,788 of record NC_090925.1, read on the forward strand.
ACAGAGAGGAAAGCCTTACTGACATATTCACTGTGTGATAGGGAATGATTAGTGTCACAGTCACTGTTTGGCAGGGCACAACAACTGAACCAAAAAAAAACAGAGAGAAAGCCTTACTGACACATTCACTGTGTGATAGGGAACGATTAGTGTCACAGTCACTGTTTGGCAGGGCACAACAACTGAAACAAAAAAAACACAGAGGAAAGCCTAACTGGCACAATCACAGTGTGATAGGGAATGATTAGTGTCACGGTCACTGCTTGGCAGGGCGCAACAAATGAACCAAAAAAAAAACAACACAGAGGAAATCCTTACTGGCACAATCACTGTGTGATAGGGAATGATTAGTGTCACTGTCACTGTTTGGCAGGGCACAACAACTGAACCAAAAAACACAGAGGAAAGCCTTACTTGCACAATCACTGTGTGATAGGGAACGATTAGTGTCACAGTCACTGCTTGGCAGGGCGCAATAACTGAACCAAAAAAAAAAACAGAGAAGAAAGCCTTACTGGCACATTCACTGTGTAATAGTGAATGATTAGTGTCACAGCCACTGCTAAAAAAAACAGAGAGGAAAGCCTTACTGTCACAATCACTGTGTGATAGGGAACAAATAGTGTCACAGTAGCTGCTTGGCAGGGCGCAACAAGTGAACCAAACAAAAAAAACTGAGAAGAAATCCTTACTGGCCCAATCACTGTGTGATAGGGAATGATTAGTGTCACTGTCACTGTCTGGCAGGGCACAACAACTGAACCAAAAAAACGCAGAGGAAAGCCTTACTGGCACAATCACTGTGTGATAGGGAATGACTAGTGTCACAGTCACTGCTTGGCATGGCGCAACAACTGAACCAAAAAAAAACACAGAGCAAAGCCTTATTGGCACAATCACTGTGTGATAGGGAACGATTAGTGTCACAGTTACTGCTTGGCAGGGCGCAACAATTGAACCAAAAAATAAAACAGAGAGGAAAGTCTTACTGGCACATTCACTGTGTGATAGGGAACAAATTGTGTCACAGTCGCTGCTTGGCAGGGCGCAACAAGTGAACCAAAAAAAAAAAAAACAGAGAGGAAAGCCTTACTGACCCATTCACTGTGTGATAGGGGAACGATTAGTGTCACGGTCACTGTTTGGCAGGGCACAACAACTGAAAAAAAAACACAGAGGAAAGCCTTACTGGCACAATCACAATGTGATAGGGAATGATTAGTCTCACAGTCACTGCTTGGCAGGGCGCAACAACTGAACCCAAAAAAAAACACAGAGGAAAGCCTTACTGGCACAATCACTGTGTGATAGCGAACGATTAGTGTCACTGTCACTGTTTGGCAGGGCACAACAACTGAACCAAAAAATCATAGAGGAAAGCCTTACTGGCACAATCACTGTGTGATAGGGAACGATTAGTGTCACTGTCACTGTCTGGCAGGGCGCAACAAATGAACCAAAAAAAAAACAACACAGAGGAAATCCTTACTGGCACAATCACTGTGTGATAGGGAATGATTAGTGTCACTGTCACTGTTTGGCAGGGCACAACAACTGAACCAAAAAACACAGAGGAAAGACTTACTGGCACAATCACTGTGTGATAGGGAACGATTAGTGTCAGAGTCACTGCTTGGCAGGGCGCAACAACTGAACCAAAAAAAAACAGAGAAGAAAGCCTTACTGGCACATTCACTGTGTAATAGTGAATGATTAGTGTCACAGTCACTGGTAAAAAAAAACAGAGAGGAAAGCCTTACTGTCACAATCACTGTGTGATAGGGAACAAATAGTGTCACAGTAGCTGCTTGGCAGGGCGCAACAAGTGAACCAAACAAAAAAAACTGAGAAGAAATCCTTACTGGACCAATCACTGTGTGATAGGGAATGATTAGTGTCACTGTCACTGTCTGGCAGGGCACAACAACTGAACCAAAAAAACACAGAGCAAAGCCTTATTGGCACATTCACTGTGTGATAGGGAACAAATTGTGTCACAGTCGCTGCTTGGCAGGGTGCAACAAGTGAACCAAAAAAAAAAAACAGAGAGGAAAGCCTTACTGACCCATTCACTGTGTGATAGGGGAACGATTAGTGTCACGGTCACTGTTTGGCAGGGCACAACAACTGAAAAAAAAACACAGAGGAAAGCTTTACGGGCACAATCGAAGTGTGATAGGGAATGATTAGTCTCACAGTCACTGCTTGGCAGGGCGCAACAACTGAACCCAAAAAAAAAACACAGAGGAAAGCCTTACTGGCACAATCACTGTGTGATAGCGAACGATTAGTGTCACTGTCACTGTTTGGCAGGGCACAACAACTGAACCAAAAAATCATAGAGGAAAGCCTTACTGGCACAATCACTGTGTGATAGGGAACGATTAGTGTCACTGTCACTGTCTGGCAGGGCGCAACAACTGAACCAAAAAACACAGAGGAAAGCCTTACTGGCACAGTCACTGTGTGATAGGGAACGATTGGTGTCACAGTCACTGCTTGGCAGGGCGCAACAACTGAACCAAAAAAAATAAACTGAGAGGAAAGCCTTACTGGCACATTCACTGTGTGATAGGGAACGATTAGTGTCACGGTCACTGTTTGGCAGGGCACAACAACTGAAACAAAAAAAACACAGAGGAAAGCCTTACTGGCACAATCACAGTGTGATAGGGAATGATTAGTGTCAGAGTCACTGCTTGGCAGGGTGCAACAACTGAACCAAAAAAAAAAAACAGAGGAAAGCCTTCCTTACTGGCACAATCACTATGTGATAGGGAACGATTAGTGTCACGGTCACTGTTTGGCAGGGCACAACAACTGAAACAAAAAAAACACAGAGGAAAGCCTTACTGGCACAATCACAGTGTGATAAGGAATGATTAGTGTCACAGTCGATACTTGGCAGGGCGCAACAAGCGAACCAAAACAACAAAGAGGAAAGCCTTACTGGCACAATCACTGTGTGATAGGGAACGATTAGTGTCACTGTCACTGTTTGGCAGGGTACAACAACTGAACCAAAAAAAACAACAGAGGAAAGCCTTACTGGCACAATCACTGTGTGATAGGGAATGATTAGTGTCACTGTCACTGCTTGGCAGGGCACAACAAGTGAACCAAAAAAAAAAAAACAGAGAGGAAAGCCTTACTGACATATTCACTGTGTGATAGGGAATGATTAGTGTCACAGTCACTGTTTGGCAGGGCACAACAACTGAAACAAAAAAAACACAGAGGAAAGCCTAACTGGCACAATCACAGTGTGATAGGGAATGATTAGTGTCACGGTCACTGCTTGGCAGGGCGCAACAAATGAACCAAAAAAAAAAACAACACAGCGGGAAACCTAACTGGCACAATCACTGTGTGATAGGGAATGATTAGTGTCACTGTCACTGTTTGGCAGGGCACAACAACTGAACCAAAAAAAAACACAGAGGAAAGCCTTACTGGCACAATCACTGTGTGATAGGGAACGATTAGTGTCACAGTCACTGCTTGGCAGGGCGCAACAAATGAACCAAAAAAAAAACAACACAGCGGGAAACCTAACTGGCACAATCACTGTGTGATAGGGAATGATTAGTGTCACTGTCACTGTTTGGCAGGACCAAAAAAAAAAACAGAGAAGAAAGCCTTACTGCCACATTCACTGTGTAATAGTGAATGATTAGTGTCACAGTCACTGCTAAAAAAAACAGAGAGGAAAGCCTTACTGTCACAATCACTGTGTGATAGGGAATGAATAGTGTCACAGTAGCTGCTTGGCAGGGCGCAACAAGTGAACCAAACAAAAAAAACTGAGAAGAAATCCTTACTGGCCCAATCACGGTGTGATAGGGAATGATTAGTGTCACTGTCACTGTTTGGCATGGCATGACAACTGAACCAAAAAAAAACACATAGGAAAGCCTTACTGGCACAATCAATGTGTGACAGGGAATGATTAGTGTCACTGTCTGGCAGGGCACAACAACTGAACCAAAAAAACGCAGAGGAAAGCCTTACTGGCACAATCACTGTGTGATAGGGAATGACTAGTGTCACAGTCACTGCTTGGCATGGCGCAACAACTGAACCAAAAAAAAAACACAGAGCAAAGCCTTATTGGCACAATCACTGTGTGATAGGGAACGATTAGTGTCACAGTTACTGCTTGGCAGGGCACAACAATTGAACCAAAAAATAAAACAGAGAGGAAAGTCTTACTGGCACATTCACTGTGTGATAGGGAACAAATTGTGTCACAGTCGCTGCTTGGCAGGGCGCAATAAGTGAACCAAAAAAAAAAAACAGAGAGGAAAGCCTTACTGACCCATTCACTGTGTGATAGGGGAACGATTAGTGTCACGGTCACTGTTTGGCAGGGCACAACAACTGAACCCAAAAAAAAAACACAGAGGAAAGCCTTACTGGCACAATCACTGTGTGATAGCGAACGATTAGTGTCACTGTCACTGTCTGGCAGGGCACAACAACTGAACCAAAAAAACACAGAGGAAAGCCTTACTGGCACAGTCACTGTGTGATAGGGAACGATTGGTGTCACAGTCACTGCTTGGCAGGGTGCAACAACTGAACCAAAAAAAAATAAACAGAGAGGAAAGCCTTACTGGCACATTCACTGTGTGATAGGGAACGATTAGTGTCACGGTCACTGTTTGGCAGGGCACAACAACTGAAACAAAAAAAACACAGAGGAAAGCCTTACTGGCACAATCACAGTGTGATAGGGAATGATTAGTGTCAGAGTCACTGCTTGGCAGGGTGCAACAACTGAACCAAAAAAAAAAAACAGAGGAAAGCCTTCCTTACTGGCACAATCACTATGTGATAGGGAACGATTAGTGTCACGGTCACTGTTTGGCAGGGCACAACAACTGAAACAAAAAAAACACAGAGGAAAGCCTTACTGGCACAATCACAGTGTGATAAGGAATGATTAGTGCCACAGTCACTGCTTGGCAGGGCACAACAAGTGAACAAAATAAAAACAGAGACAAAAGCCTTACTGTCACAATCACTGCGTGATAGGGAACGAATAGTGTCACAGTCACTGCTTGGCAGGGCGTAACAAGTGAACCAAAACAAAAAAAACTGAGAGGAAAGCCTTACTGGCACAATCAGTGTGTGATAGGGAATGAATAGTGTCACAGTCGATACTTGGCAGGGCGCAACAAGCGAACCAAAAAAACAAAGAGGAAAGCCTTACTGGCACAATCACTGTGTGATAGGGAACGATTAGTGTCACTGTCACTGTTTGGCAGGGCACAACAACTGAACCAAAAAAAACAACAGAGGAAAGCCTTACTGGCACAATCACTGTGTGATAGGGAATGATTAGTGTCACTGTCACTGCTTGGCAGGGCACAACAAGTGAACCAAAAAAAAAACATAGAGGAAAGCCTTACTGACATATTCACTGTGTGATAGGGAATGATTAGTGTCACAGTCACTGTTTGGCAGGGCACAACAACTGAACCAAAAAAACAGAGAGAAAGCCTTACTGACACATTCACTGTGTGATAGGGAACGATTAGTGTCACAGTCACTGTTTGGCAGGGCACAACAACTGAAACAAAAAAAACACAGAGGAAAGCCTAACTGGCACAATCACAGTGTGATAGGGAATGATTAGTGTCACGGTCACTGCTTGGCAGGGCGCAACAAATGAACCAAAAAAAAAAAACAAGACAGAGGAAATCCTTACTGGCACAATCACTGTGTGATAGGGAATGATTAGTGTCACTGTCACTGTTTGGCAGGGCACAACAACTGAACCAAAAAACACAGAGGAAAGCCTTACTGGCACAATCACTGTGTGATAGGGAACGATTAGTGTCACAGTCACTGCTTGGCAGGGCGCAACAACTGAACCAAAAAAAAAAAACAGAGAAGAAAGCCTTACTGGCACATTCACTGTGTAATAGTGAATGATTAGTGTCACAGTCACTGCTAAAAAAAAACAGAGAGGAAAGCCTTACTGTCACAATCACTGTGTGATAGGGAACGAATAGTGTCACAGTAGCTGCTTGGCAGGGCGCAACAAGTGAACCAAACAAAAAAAACTGAGAAGAAATCCTTACTGGCCCAATCACTGTGTGATAGGGAATGATTAGTGTCACTGTCACTGTTTGGCAGGGCATGACAACTGAACCAAAAAAAACACATAGGAAAGCCTTACTGGCACAATCACTGTGTGACAGGGAATGATTAGTGTCACTGTCTGGCAGGGCACAACAACTGAACCAAAAAAACGCAGAGGAAAGCCTTACTGGCACAATCACTGTGTGATAGGGAATGATTAGTGTCACAGTCACTGCTTGGCATGGCGCAACAACTGAACCAAAAAAAAAACACAGAGCAAAGCCTTATTGGCACAATCGCTGTGTGATAGGGAACGATTAGTGTCACAGTTACTGCTTGGCAGGGCGCAACAATTGAACCAAAAAATAAAACAGAGAGGAAAGTCTTACTGGCACATTCACTGTGTGATAGGGAACAAATTGTGTCACAGTCGCTGCTTGGCAGGGCGCAACAAGTGAACCAAAAAAAAAAACCAGAGAGGAAAGCCTTACTGACCCATTCACTGTGTGATAGGGGAACGATTAGTGTCACGGTCACTGTTTGGCAGGGCACAACAACTGAAAAAAAAAACACAGAGGAAAGCCTTACTGGCACAATCACTGTGTGATAGGGAACGATTAGTGTCACGGTCACTGTTTGGCAGGGCACAACAACTGAAACAAAAAAAACACAGAGGAAAGCCTTACTGGCACAATCACAGTGTGATAGGGAATGATTAGTGTCAGAGTCACTGCTTGGCAGGGTGCAACAACTGAACCAAAAAAAAAAACAGAGGAAAGCCTTCCTTACTGGCACAATCACTATGTGATAGGGAACGATTAGTGTCACGGTCACTGTTTGGCAGGGCACAACAACTGAAACAAAAAAAACACAGAGGAAAGCCTTACTGGCACAATCACTGTGTGATAGGGAATGATTAGTGTCACTGTCACTGTTTGGCCGGGCACAACAACTGAACCAAAAAAACACAGAGGAAAGCATTACTGGCACATTCACTGTGTGATAGGGAACGATTAGTGTCATGGACACTGTTTGGCAGGGCGCAACAACTGAACAAAAAAAACATACAAACAGAGAGGAAAGACTTACTGGCACATTCACTGTGTGATAGGGAACAAATAGTGTTACAGTCGCTTCTTGGTGGGGCGCAACAAGTGAACCAAAAAAACAAAAAACAGAGAGGAAAGCCTTACTGGCACATTCACTGTGTGATAGGGAACGATTAGTATCACGGTCACTGTTTGGCGTGGCACAACAACTGAACCAGAAAAACACAGAGGAAAGCCTTACTGGCACAATCACTGTGTGATAGGGAACAATTAGTGTCACAGTCACTGCTTGGCAGGGCGCAACAAATGAACCAAAAAAAACAGAGAGGAAAGCCTTACTGGCACAATCGCTGTGTGATAGGGAATGAATAGTGTCACAGTCACTTCTAAAAAAAAAACAGAGAGGAAAGCCTTACTGGAACAATCACTGTGTGATAGGGAACGATTAGCGTCACAGTCACTGTTTGGCAGGGCACAACAACTGAACCAAAAAAAAAAACACAGAGGAAAGCCTTACTGGCACAACCACTGTGTGATAGGGAACAATTAGTGTCACTGTTTGGCAGGGCGCAACAAGTGACCCAAAAAAATAATAATAAAACAGAGAGGAAAGCCTTACTGACACATTCACTGTGTGATAGGGAACGATTAGTGTCACGGTCACTGTTTGGCAGGGCACATAACCTGAAACAAAAAAAACACAGAGGATAGCCTTACTGACACAATCACAGTGTGATAGGGAATGATTATTGTCACAGTCACTGCTTGGCAGGGCGCAACAACTGAACCAAAAAAAAACACAGAGGAAAGCCTTACTGGCACAATCACTGTGTGATAGGGAACGATTAGTGTCACTATCACTGTTTGGCAGGGCACAACAACTGAACCAAAAAAACCCAGAGGAAAGCCTTACTTGCACAATCACTGTGTGATAGGGAACGATTAGTGTCACAGTCACTGCTTGGCAGGGCGCAACAAATGAACCAAAAAAAACAGAGAGGAAAGCCTTACTGGCACAATCGCTGTGTGATAGGGAATGAATAGTGTCACAGTCACTTCTAAAAAAAAAACAGAGAGGAAAGCCTTACTGGAACAATCACTGTGTGATAGGGAACGATTAGTGTCACAGTCACTGTTTGGCAGGGCACAACAACTGAACCAAAAAAAAAACACAGAGGAAAGCCTTACTGGCACAACCACTGTGTGATAGGGAACAATTAGTGTCACTGTTTGGCAGGGCACAACAACTGAACCAAAAAAACATAGAGGAAAGCCTTACTGGCACATTCAGTGTGTGATAGGGAACGATTAGTGTCACAGTTACTGCTTGGCAGGGCGCAACAACTGAACCAAAAAAAAACAGAGAGGAAAGCCTTACTGGCACATTCACTGTGTGATAGGGAACAAATTGTGTCACAGTCGCTGTTTGGCAGGGCACAACAACTGAACAAAAAAAACACAGAGGAAAGCCTTACTGGCACAAACACTGTGTGATAGGGAACGATTAGTGTCACTGTTTGGCAGGTCACAACAACTGAACCAAAAAAGCAAAGAGGAAAGCCTTACTGGCACAATCACTGTGTGATAGGGAATGATTAGTATCACTGTCACTGTCTGGCAGGGCACAACAACTGAACCAAAATAACACAGAGGAAAGCCTTACTGGCACAATCACTGTGTGATAGGGAATGATTAGTGTCACAGTCACTGCTTGGCAGGGCACAACAACTGAACCAAAAAAAAAAACAGAGAGGAAAGCTTTACTGGCACAATCACTGTGTGACAGGGAATGATTAGTGTCACTGTCACTGTTTGGCAGGGCACAACAACTGAAACAACAAAACACAAAGGAGATCCTTACTGGCAAAACCACTGTGTGATAGGGAACGATTAGTGTCACTGTCACTGTTTGGCAGGGCACAACAACTGAACCAAAAAAACATAGAGGAAAGCCTTACTGGCACAATCACTGTGTGATAGGGAACGATTAGTGTCACAGTTACTGCTTGGCAGGGCGCAACAACTGAACCAAAAAAAAAAAACAGAGAGGAAAGCCTTACTGGCACATTCACTGTGTGATAGGGAACAAATTGTGCCACATTCGCTGCTTGGCAGGGCGCAACAAGTGAACCAAAAAAATAATAATAAAACAGAGAGGAAAGCCTTACTGACACATTCACTGTGTGATAGGGAACGATTAGTGTCACGGTCACTGTTTGGCAGGGCACAACAACTGAAACAAAAGAAAACACAGAGGAAAGCCTTACTGGCACAATCACAGTGTGATAGGGAATGATTAGTGTCACAGTCACTGTTTGGCGGGCAGAACAACTGAAACAAAAAAAAACACAGAGGAAAGCCTTACTGGCACAATCACAGTGTGATAGGGAATGATTAGTGTCACAGTCGCTGCTTGGCAGGGCGCAACAAGTGGACAAAAAAAAAACAGAGACAAAAGCCTTACTGACACATTCACTGTGTGATAGGGAACGATTAGTGTCACGGTCACTGTTTGGCGGGCAGAACAACTGAAACAAAAAAAAACACAGAGGAAAGCCTTACTGGCACAATCACAGTGTGATAGGGAATGATTAGTGTCACAGTCACTGCTTGGCAGGGTGCAACAACTGAACCAAAAAAAATAAAACACAGAGGAAAGCCTTACTGGCACAATCACTGTGTGATAGGGAGCGATTAGTGTCACTGTCACTGTTTGGCAGGGCACAACAACTGAACCAAAAAACACAGAGGAAAGCCTTACTGGCACAATCACTGCGTGATAGGGAACGATTAGTATCACAGTCACTGCTTGGCAGGGTGCAACAAGTGAACCAAAATAAGAAAAAAACAGAGAGCAAAGCCTTACTGGCACATTCACTGTGTGATAGGGAACGATTAGTGTCACGGTCACTGTTTGGCAGGGCACAACAACTGAAACAAAAAAAACACAGAGGATAGCCTTACTGGCACAATCACAGTGTGATAGGGAATGATTAGTGTCACAGTCACTGCTTGGCAGGGCGCAACAACTGAACCAAAAAAAAACACAGAGGAAAGCCTTACTGGCACAATCACTGTGTGATAGGGAACGATTAGTGTCACAGTTGATGCTTGGCAGGGCGCAACAACTGAACCAACAAAAAAAACAGAGAGGAAAGCCTTACTGGCACATTCACTGTGTGATAGGGAACACATTGTGTCACAGTCGCTGCTTGGCAGGGCGCAACAAGTGAACAAAAAAAAAACAGAGACAAAAGCCTTACTGACACATTCACTGTGTGATAGGGAACAATTAGTGCCACAGTCACTGTTTGGCGGGCAGAACAACTGAAACAAAAAAAAACACAGAGGAAAGCCTTACTGGCACAATCACAGTGTGATAGGGAATGATTAGTGTCACAGTCGCTGCTTGGCAGGGCGCAACAAGTGGACAAAAAAAAAACAGAGACAAAAGCCTTACTGACACATTCACTGTGTGATAGGGAACGATTAGTGTCACGGTCACTGTTTGGCAGGGTGCAACAACTGAACCAAAAAAAACAAAACACAGAGGAAAGCCTTACTGGCACAATCACTGTGTGATAGGGAACACATTGTGTCACAGTCGCTGCTTGGCAGGGCGCAACAAGTGAACAAAAAAAAAACAGAGACAAAAGCCTTACTGACACATTCACTGTGTGATAGGGAACAATTAGTGCCACAGTCACTGTTTGGCGGGCAGAACAACTGAAACAAAAAAAAACACAGAGGAAAGCCTTACTGGCACAATCACAGTGTGATAGGGAATGATTAGTGTCACAGTCACTGCTTGGCAGGGTGCAACAACTGAACCAAAAAAAACAAAACACAGAGGAAAGCCTTACTGGCACAATCACTGTGTGATAGGGAGCGATTAGTGTCACTGTCACTGTTTGGCAGGGCACAACAACTGAACCAAAAAACACAGAGGAAAGCCTTATTGGCACAATCACTGTGTGATAGGGAACGATTAGTATCACAGTCACTGCTTGGCAGGGTGCAACAAGTGAACCAAAATAAGAAAAAAAACAGAGAGCAAAGCCTTACTGGCACATTCACTGTGTAATAGCGAATGATTAGTGTCACAGTCACTGCTAAAAAAAACAGAGAGGAAAGCCTTACTGTCACAATCACTGCGTGATAGGGAACAAATAGTGTCACACTCACTGCTTGGCAGGGCGTAACAAGTGAACCAAAACAAAAAAAAAACTGAGAGGAAAGCCTTACTGGCACAATCAGTGTGTGATAGGGAATGAATAGTGTCACAGTCGATACTTGGCAGGGCGCAACAAGTGAACCAAAAAAACAAAGAGGAAAGCCTTACTGGCACAATCACTGTGTGATAGGGAACGATTAGTGTCACTGTCACTGCTTGGCAGGGCACAACAACTGAACCAAAAAAAAACAGAGAGGAAAGCCTTACTGGCACATTCACTGTGTGATAGGGAACGATTAGTATCACGGTCACAGTTTGGCAGGGCACAACAACTGAAACAAAAAAAAAAACACAGAGGAAAGCTTTACTGGCACAATCACATGTCACAGTCACTGTTTGGCAGGGCGCAACAACTGAACCAAAAGAAACACAGAGGAAAGCCTTACTGGTACAATCACTGTGTGATAGGGAACGATTAGTCTCACTGTCACTGTTTGGCAGGGCAAAACAACTGAACCAGAAAAACACAGAGGAAAGCCTTACTGGCACAATCACTGTGTGATAGGGAACAATTAGTGTCACAGTCACTGCTTGGCAGGGCGCAACAACTGAACCAAAAAACATAAACAGAGAGGAAAGCCTTACTGGCACATTCACTGTGTGATAGGGAACGATTAGTGTCACGGTCACTGTTTGGCAGGGCACAACAACTGAAACAAAAAAAACAAAGAAGAAAGCCTTACTGGCCCAATCACAGTGTGATAGGGAATGATTAGTGTCAGAGTCACTGCTTGGCAGGGTGCAACAACTGAACCAAAAAACAAAACAGAGGAAAGCCTTCCTTACTGGCACAATCACTATGTGATAGGGAACGATTAGTGTCACGGTCACTGTTTGGCAGGGCACAACAACTGAAACAAAAAAAACACAGAGGAAAGCCTTACTGGCACAATCACAGTGTGATAAGGAATGATTAGTGTCACAGTCACTGCTTGGCAGTGCACAACAACTGAACCAAACAAAAAAAATAACACAGAGGAAAGCCTTACTGGCACAATCACTGTGTGATAGGGAACGATTAGTGTCCCTGTCACTGTTTGGTAGGGCACAACAACTGAACCAAAAAAACACACAGGAAAGCCTTACTGGCACAATCACTGTGTGATAGGGAACGATTAGTGTCACTGTCACTGTTTGGCCGGGCACAACAACTGAACCAGAAAAACACAGAGGAAAGCCTTACTGGCACATTCACTGTGTGATAGGGAACGATTAGTGTCACGGACACTGTTTGGCAGGGCGCAACAACTGAAAAAAAAAAAACATACAAACAGAGAGGAAAGACTTAATGGCACATTCACTGTGTGATAGGGAACAAATAGTGTCACAGTCGCTGCTTGGTGGGGCGCAACAAGTGAACCAAAAAAACAAAAAACAGAGAGGAAAGCCTTACTGGTACATTCACTGTGTGATAGGGAACGATTAGTATCACGGTCACAGTTTGGCAGGGCACAACAACTGAAACAAAAAAAAAACACAGAGGAAAGCTTTACTGGCACAATCACATGTCACAGTCACTGTTTGGCAGGGCACAACAACTGAACCAAAAAAAACACAGAGGAAAGCCTTACTGGCACAATCACTGTGTGATAGGGAACGATTAGTGTGACAGTCACTGCTTGTCAGGGCGCAACAAATGAACCAAAAAAAAAAACACAGAGGAAAGCCTTACTGGCACAACCACTGTGTGATAGGGAACAATTAGTGTCACTGTTTGGCAGGGCACAACAACTGAACCAAAAAAACATAGAGGAAAGCCTTACTGGCACATTCAGTGTGTGATAGGGAACGATTAGTGTCACAGTTACTGCTTGGCAGGGCGCAACAACTGAACCAAAAAAAAACAGAGAGGAAAGCCTTACTGGCACATTCACTGTGTGATAGGGAACAAATTGTGTCACAGTCGCTGTTTGGCAGGGCACAACAACTGAACCAAAAAAACACAGAGGAAAGCCTTACTGGCACAAACACTGTGTGATAGGGAACGATTAGTGTCACTGTTTGGCAGGTCACAACAACTGAACCAAAAAAGCAAAGAGGAAAGCCTTACTGGCACAATCACTGTGTGATAGGGAACGATTAGTATCACTGTCACTGTCTGGCAGGGCACAACAACTGAACCAAAATAACACAGAGGAAAGCCTTACTGGCACAATCACTGTGTGATAGGGAATGATTAGTGTCACAGTCACTGCTTGGCAGGGCACAACAACTGAACCAAAAAAAAAAACAGAGAGGAAAGCTTTACTGGCACAATCACTGTGTGACAGGGAATGATTAGTGTCACTGTCACTGTTTGGCAGGGCACAACAACTGAAACAACAAAACACAAAGGAGATCCTTACTGGCAAAACCACTGTGTGATAGGGAACGATTAGTGTCACTGTCACTGTTTGGCAGGGCACAACAACTGAACCAAAAAAACATAGAGGAAAGCCTTACTGGCACAATCACTGTGTGATAGGGAACGATTAGTGTCACAGTTACTGCTTGGCAGGGCGCAACAACTGAACCAAAAAAAAAAAACAGAGAGGAAAGCCTTACTGGCACATTCACTGTGTGATAGGGAACAAATTGTGCCACAGTCGCTGCTTGGCAGGGCGCAACAAGTGAACCAAAAAAATAATAATAAAACAGAGAGGAAAGCCTTACTGACACATTCACTGTGTGATAGGGAACGATTAGTGTCACGGTCACTGTTTGGCAGGGCACAACAACTGAAACAAAAGAAAACACAGAGGAAAGCCTTACTGGCACAATCACAGTGTGATAGGGAATGATTAGTGTCACAGTCACTGTTTGGCGGGCAGAACAACTGAAACAAAAAAAAACACAGAGGAAAGCCTTACTGGCACAATCACAGTGTGATAGGGAATGATTAGTGTCACAGTCGCTGCTTGGCAGGGCGCAACAAGTGGACAAAAAAAAAACAGAGACAAAAGCCTTACTGACACATTCACTGTGTGATAGGGAACGATTAGTGTCACGGTCACTGTTTGGCGGGCAGAACAACTGAAACAAAAAAAAACACAGAGGAAAGCCTTACTGGCACAATCACAGTGTGATAGGGAATGATTAGTGTCACAGTCACTGCTTGGCAGGGTGCAACAACTGAACCAAAAAAAATAAAACACAGAGGAAAGCCTTACTGGCACAATCACTGTGTGATAGGGAGCGATTAGTGTCACTGTCACTGTTTGGCAGGGCACAACAACTGAACCAAAAAACACAGAGGAAAGCCTTACTGGCACAATCACTGCGTGATAGGGAACGATTAGTATCACAGTCACTGCTTGGCAGGGTGCAACAAGTGAACCAAAATAAGAAAAAAACAGAGAGCAAAGCCTTACTGGCACATTCACTGTGTGATAGGGAACGATTAGTGTCACGGTCACTGTTTGGCAGGGCACAACAACTGAAACAAAAAAAACACAGAGGATAGCCTTACTGGCACAATCACAGTGTGATAGGGAATGATTAGTGTCACAGTCACTGCTTGGCAGGGCGCAACAACTGAACCAAAAAAAAACACAGAGGAAAGCCTTACTGGCACAATCACTGTGTGATAGGGAACGATTAGTGTCACAGTTGATGCTTGGCAGGGCGCAACAACTGAACCAACAAAAAAAACAGAGAGGAAAGCCTTACTGGCACATTCACTGTGTGATAGGGAACACATTGTGTCACAGTCGCTGCTTGGCAGGGCGCAACAAGTGAACAAAAAAAAAACAGAGACAAAAGCCTTACTGACACATTCACTGTGTGATAGGGAACAATTAGTGCCACAGTCACTGTTTGGCGGGCAGAACAACTGAAACAAAAAAAAACACAGAGGAAAGCCTTACTGGCACAATCACAGTGTGATAGGGAATGATTAGTGTCACAGTCGCTGCTTGGCAGGGCGCAACAAGTGGACAAAAAAAAAACAGAGACAAAAGCCTTACTGACACATTCACTGTGTGATAGGGAACGATTAGTGTCACGGTCACTGTTTGGCGGGCAGAACAACTGAAACAAAAAAAAACACAGAGGAAAGCCTTACTGGCACAATCACAGTGTGATAGGGAATGATTAGTGTCACAGTCACTGCTTGGCAGGGTGCAACAACTGAACCAAAAAAAATAAAACACAGAGGAAAGCCTTACTGGCACAATCACTGTGTGATAGGGAGCGATTAGTGTCACTGTCACTGTTTGGCAGGGCACAACAACTGAACCAAAAAACACAGAGGAAAGCCTTACTGGCACAATCACAGTGTGATAGGGAATGATTAGTGTCACAGTCGCTGCTTGGCAGGGCGCAACAAGTGGACAAAAAAAAAACAGAGACAAAAGCCTTACTGACACATTCACTGTGTGATAGGGAACGATTAGTGTCACGGTCACTGTTTGGCGGGCAGAACAACGGAAACAAAAAAAAACACAGAGGAAAGCCTTACTGGCACAATCACAGTGTGATAGGGAATGATTAGTGTCACAGTCACTGCTTGGCAGGGTGCAACAACTGAACCAAAAAAAATAAAACACAGAGGAAAGCCTTACTGGCACAATCACTGTGTGATAGGGAGCGATTAGTGTCACTGTCACTGTTTGGCAGGGCACAACAACTGAACCAAAAAACACAGAGGAAAGCCTTACTGGCACAATCACTGCGTGATAGGGAACGATTAGTATCACAGTCACTGCTTGGCAGGGTGCAACAAGTGAACCAAAATAAGAAAAAAACAGAGAGCAAAGCCTTACTGGCACATTCACTGTGTGATAGGGAACGATTAGTGTCACGGTCACTGTTTGGCAGGGCACAACAACTGAAACAAAAAAAACACAGAGGATAGCCTTACTGGCACAATCACAGTGTGATAGGGAATGATTAGTGTCACAGTCACTGCTTGGCAGGGCGCAACAACTGAACCAAAAAAAAACACAGAGGAAAGCCTTACTGGCACAATCACTGTGTGATAGGGAACGATTAGTGTCACAGTTGATGCTTGGCAGGGCGCAACAACTGAACCAACAAAAAAAACAGAGAGGAAAGCCTTACTGGCACATTCACTGTGTGATAGGGAACACATTGTGTCACAGTCGCTGCTTGGCAGGGCGCAACAAGTGAACAAAAAAAAAACAGAGACAAAAGCCTTACTGACACATTCACTGTGTGATAGGGAACAATTAGTGCCACGGTCACTGTTTGGAGGGCACAACAACTGAAACAAAAAAAAAACACAGAGGAAAGCCTTACTGGCACAATCACAGTGTGATAGGGAATGATTAGTGTCACAGTCACTGCTTGGCAGGGTGCAACAACTGAACCAAAAAAAACAAAACACAGAGGAAAGCCTTACTGGCACAATCACTGTGTGATAGGGAGCGATTAGTGTCACTGTCACTGTTTGGCAGGGCACAACAACTGAACCAAAAAACACAGAGGAAAGCCTTACTGGCACAATCACTGTGTGATAGGGAACGATTAGTATCACAGTCACTGCTTGGCAGGGTGCAACAAGTGAACCAAAATAAGAAAAAAAACAGAGAGCAAAGCCTTACTGGCACATTCACTGTGTAATAGCGAATGATTAGTGTCACAGTCACTGCTAAAAAAAACAGAGAGGAAAGCCTTACTGTCACAATCACTGCGTGATAGGGAACAAATAGTGTCACACTCACTGCTTGGCAGGGCGTAACAAGTGAACCAAAACAAAAAAAAAACTGAGAGGAAAGCCTTACTGGCACAATCAGTGTGTGATAGGGAATGAATAGTGTCACAGTCGATACTTGGCAGGGCGCAACAAGTGAACCAAAAAAACAAAGAGGAAAGCCTTACTGGCACAATCACTGTGTGATAGGGAACGATTAGTGTCACTGTCACTGCTTGGCAGGGCACAACAACTGAACCAAAAAAAAAACAGAGAGGAAAGCCTTACTGGCACATTCACTGTGTGATAGGGAACGATTAGTATCACGGTCACAGTTTGGCAGGGCACAACAACTGAAACAAAAAAAAAACACAGAGGAAAGCTTTACTGGCACAATCACATGTCACAGTCACTGTTTGGCAGGGCACAACAACTGAACCAAAAGAAACACAGAGGAAAGCCTTACTGGTACAATCACTGTGTGATAGGGAACGATTAGTCTCACTGTCACTGTTTGGCAGGGCAAAACAACTGAACCAGAAAAACACAGAGGAAAGCCTTACTGGCACAATCACTGTGTGATAGGGAACAATTAGTGTCACAGTCACTGCTTGGCAGGGCGCAACAACTGAACCAAAAAACATAAACAGAGAGGAAAGCCTTACTGGCACATTCACTGTGTGATAGGGAACGATTAGTGTCACGGTCACTGTTTGGCAGGGCACAACAACTGAAACAAAAAAAACACAGAGGAAAGCCTTACTGGCCCAATCACAGTGTGATAGGGAATGATTAGTGTCAGAGTCACTGCTTGGCAGGGTGCAACAACTGAACCAAAAAACAAAACAGAGGAAAGCCTTCCTTACTGGCACAATCACTATGTGATAGGGAACGATTAGTGTCACGGTCACTGTTTGGCAGGGCACAACAACTGAAACAAAAAAAACACAGAGGAAAGCCTTACTGGCACAATCACAGTGTGATAAGGAATGATTAGTGTCACAGTCACTGCTTGGCAGTGCACAACAACTGAACCAAACAAAAAAAATAACACAGAGGAAAGCCTTACTGGCACAATCACTGTGTGATAGGGAACGATTAGTGTCCCTGTCACTGTTTGGTAGGGCACAACAACTGAACCAAAAAAACACACAGGAAAGCCTTACTGGCACAATCACTGTGTGATAGGGAACGATTAGTGTCACTGTCACTGTTTGGCCGGGCACAACAACTGAACCAGAAAAACACAGAGGAAAGCCTTACTGGCACATTCACTGTGTGATAGGGAACGATTAGTGTCACGGACACTGTTTGGCAGGGCGCAACAACTGAACAAAAAAAAAACATACAAACAGAGAGGAAAGACTTAATGGCACATTCACTGTGTGATAGGGAACAAATAGTGTCACAGTCGCTGCTTGGTGGGGCGCAACAAGTGAACCAAAAAAACAAAAAACAGAGAGGAAAGCCTTACTGGTACATTCACTGTGTGATAGGGAACGATTAGTATCACGGTCACAGTTTGGCAGGGCACAACAACTGAAACAAAAAAAAAACACAGAGGAAAGCTTTACTGGCACAATCACATGTCACAGTCACTGTTTGGCAGGGCACAACAACTGAACCAAAAAAAACACAGAGGAAAGCCTTACTGGCACAATCACTGTGTGATAGGGAACGATTAGTCTCACTGTCACTGTTTGGCAGGGCACAACAACTGAACCAGAAAAACACAGAGGAAAGCCTTACTGGCACAATCACTGTGTGATAGGGAACAATTAGTGTCACAGTCACTGCTTGGCAGGGCACAACAACTGAACCAAAAAACATAAACAGAGAGGAAAGCCTTACTGGCACATTCACTGTGTGATAGGGAACGATTAGTGTCACGGTCACTGTTTGGCAGGGCACAACAACTGAAACAAAAAAAACACAGAGGAAAGCCTTACTGGCACAATCACAGTGTGATAGGGAATGATTAGTGTCAGAGTCACTGCTTGGCAGGGTGCAACAACTGAACCAAAAAAAAAAACAGAGGAAAGCCTTCCTTACTGGCACAATCACTATGTGATAGGGAACGATTAGTGTCACGGTCACTGTTTGGCAGGGCACAACAACTGAAACAAATAAAACACAGAGGAAAGCCTTACTGGCACAATCACAGTGTGATAAGGAATGATTAGTGTCACAGTCACTGCTTGGCAGGGCACAACAACTGAACCAAACAAAAAAAATAACACAGAGGAAAGCCTTACTGGCACAATCACTGTGTGATAGGGAACGATTAGTGTCCCTGTCACTGTTTGGCAGGGCACAACAACTGAACCAAAAAAACACAGAGGAAAGCCTTACTGGCACAATCACTGTGTGATAGGGAACGATTAGTGTCACTGTCACTTTTTGGCCGGGCACAACAACTGAACCAAAAAAACACAGAGGAAAGCCTTACTGGCACATTCACGGTGTGATAGGGAACGATTAGTGTCACGGACACTGTTTGGCAGGGCGCAACAACTGAACAAATAGAAAACATACAAACAGAGAGGAAAGACTTACTGGCACATTCACTGTGTGATAGGGAACAAATAGTGTCACAGTCGCTGCTTGGTAGGGCGCAACAAGTGAACCAAAAAAACAAAAAACAGAGAGGAAAGCCTTACTGGCACATTCACTGTGTGATAGGGAACGATTAGTATCACGGTCACAGTTTGGCAGGGCACAACAACTGAAACAAAAAAAAAACACAGAGGAAAGCTTTACTGGCACAATCACATGTCACAGTCACTGTTTGGCAGGGCGCAACAACTGAACCAAATAAAACACAGAGGAAAGCCTTACTGGCACAATCACTGTGTGATAGGGAACGATTAGTCTCACTGTCACTGTTTGGCAGGGCACAACAACTGAACCAGAAAAACATAAACAGAGAGGAAAGCCTTACTGGCACATTCACTGTGTGATAGGGAACGATTAGTGTCACGGTCACTGTTTGGCAGGGCACAACAACTGAAACAGAAAAAACACAGAGGAAAGCCTTACTGGCACAATCACAGTGTGATAGGGAATGATTAGTGTCAGAGTCACTGCTTGGCAGGGTGCAACAACTGAACCAAAAAAAAAAACAGAGGAAAGCCTTCCTTACTGGCACAATCACTATGTGATAGGGAACGATTAGTGTCACAGTCACTGTTTGGCAGGGCACAACAACTGAAACAAAAAAAACACAGAGGAAAGCCTTACTGGCACAATCACAGTGTGATAGGGAATGATTAGTGTCACAGTCACTACTTGGCAGGGCACAACAACTGAACGAAACAAAAAAAAATAACACAGAGGAAAGCCTTACTGGCACAATCACTGTGTGATAGGGAACGATTAGTGTCCCTGTCACTGTTTGGCAGGGCACAACAACTGAACCAAAAAAACACAGAGGAAAGCCTTACTGGCACAATCACTGTGTGATAGGGAACGATTAGTGTCACTGTCACTGTTTGGCCGGGCACAGCAACTGAACCAAAAAAACACAGAGGAAAGCCTTAGTGGCACAATCACTGTGTGATAGTGAATGATTAGTGTCACAGTCACTGCTTGGCAGGGCGCAACAAGTGAACCAAAAAAATAATAATAAAACAGAGAGGAAAGCCTTACTGGCACATTCATTGTGGGATAGGGAACAAATAGTGTCACAGTCGCTGGTTGGCAGGGTACAACAAGTGAACCAAAAAAATAATAATAAGACAGAGAGGAAAGCCTTACTGGCACATTCACTGTGTGATAGGGAACGATTAGTGTCACAGTCACTGTTTGGCAGGGCACAACAACTGAAACAAAAAAAACACAGAGGCAAGCCTTATTGGCACAACCACTGTGTGATAAGGAACGATTAGTGTCACGGTCACTGCTTGGCAGGCCGCAACAGCTGAAACAAAAAAAAAACACAGAGGAAAGCTTTACTGGCACAATCACATGTCACAGTCACTGTTTGGCAGGGCGCAACAACTGAACCAAAAAAAACACAGAGGAAAGCCTTACTGGCACAATCACTGTGTGATAGGGAACGATTAGTCTCACTGTCACTGTTTGGCAGGGCACAACAACTGAACCAGAAAAACACAGAGGAAAGCCTTACTGGCACAATAACTGTGTGATAGGGTACAATTAGTGTCACAGTCACTGCTTGGCAGGGCGCAACAACTGAACCAAAAAACATAAACAGAGAGGAAAGCCTTACTGGCACATTCACTGTGTGATGGGGAACGATTAGTGTCACGGTCACTGTTTGGCAGGGCACAACTACTGAAACAAAAAAAACACAGAGGAAAGCCTTACTGGCACAATCACAGTGTGATAGGGAATGATTAGTGTCAGAGTCACTGCTTGGCAGGGTGCAACAACTGAACCAAAAAAAAAAACAGAGGAAAGCCTTCCTTACTGGCACAATCACTATGTGATAGGGAACGATTAGTGTCACGGTCACTGTTTGGCAGGGCACAACAACTGAAACAAAAAAAAACACAGAGGAAAGCCTTACTGGCACAATCACAGTGTGATAGGGAATGATTAGTGTCACAGTCACTGCTTGGCAGGGCACAACAACTGAACCAAACAAAAAAAATAACACAGAGGAAAGCCTTACTGGCACAATCACTGTGTGATAGGGAACGATTAGTGTCCCTGTCACTGTTTGGCAGGGCACAACAACTGAACCACAAAAACACAGAGGAAAGCCTTACTGGCACAATCAGTGTGTGATAGGGAACGATTAGTGTCACTGTCACTGTTTGGCCGGGCACAACTACTGAACCAAAAAAACACAGAGGAAAGCCTTACTGGCACATTCACTGTGTGATAGGGAACGATTAGTGTCACGGACACTGTTTGGCAGGGCGCAACAACTGAACAAAAAAAACATACAAACAGAGAGGAAAGACTTACTGGCACATTCACTGTGTGATAGGGAACAAATAGTGTCACAGTCGCTGCTTGGTGGGGCGCAACAAGTGAACCAAAAAAACAAAAAACAGAGAGGAAAGCCTTACTGGCACATTCACTGTGTGATAGGGAACGATTAGTATCACGGTCACAGTTTGGCAGGGCACAACAACTGAAACAAAAAAAAACACAGAGGAAAGCTTTACTGGCACAATCACACGTCACAGTCACTGTTTGGCAGGGCGCAACAACTGAACCAAAAAAAACACAGAGGAAAGCTTTACTGGCACAATCACATGTCACAGTCACTGTTTGGCAGGGCGCAACAACTGAACCAAAAAAAACACAGAGGAAAGCCTTACTGGCACAATCACTGTGTGATAGGGAACGATTAGTCTCACTGTCACTGTTTGGCAGGGCACAACAACTGAACCAGAAAAACACAGAGGAAAGCCTTACTGGCACAATAACTGTGTGATAGGGTACAATTAGTGTCACAGTCACTGCTTGGCAGGGCGCAACAACTGAACCAAAAAACATAAACAGAGAGGAAAGCCTTACTGGCACATTCACTGTGTGATGGGGAACGATTAGTGTCACGGTCACTGTTTGGCAGGGCACAACAACTGAAACAAAAAAAACACAGAGGAAAGCCTTACTGGCACAATCACAGTGTGATAGGGAATGATTAGTGTCAGAGTCACTGCTTGGCAGGGTGCAACAACTGAACCAAAAAAAACAACAGAGGAAAGCCTTCTTTACTGGCACAATCACTATGTGATAGGGAACGATTAGTGTCACGGTCACTGTTTGGCAGGGCACAACAACTGAAACAAAAAAAAACACAGAGGAAAGCCTTACTGGCACAATCACAGTGTGATAGGGAATGATTAGTGTCACAGTCACTGCTTGGCAGGGCACAACAACTGAACCAAACAAAAAAAATAACACAGAGGAAAGCCTTACTGGCACAATCACTGTGTGATAGGGAACGATTAGTGTCCCTGTCACTGTTTGGCAGGGCACAACAACTGAACCACAAAAACACAGAGGAAAGCCTTACTGGCACAATCAGTGTGTGATAGGGAACGATTAGTGTCACTGTCACTGTTTGGCCGGGCACAACTACTGAACCAAAAAAACACAGAGGAAAGCCTTACTGGCACATTCACTGTGTGATAGGGAACGATTAGTGTCACGGACACTGTTTGGCAGGGCGCAACAACTGAACAAAAAAAAACATACAAACAGAGAGGAAAGATTTACTGGCACATTCACTGTGTGATAGGGAACAAATAGTGTCACAGTCGCTGCTTGGTGGGGCGCAACAAGTGAACCAAAAAAACAAAAAACAGAGAGGAAAGCCTTACTGGCACATTCACTGTGTGATAGGGAACGATTAGTATCACGGTCACAGTTTGGCAGGGCACAACAACTGAAACAAAAAAAAACACAGAGGAAAGCTTTACTGGCACAATCACACGTCACAGTCACTGTTTGGCAGGGCGCAACAACTGAACCAAATAAAACACAGAGGAAAGCCTTACTGGCACAATCACTGTGTGATAAGGAACGATTAGTCTCACTGTCACTGTTTGGCAGGGCACAACAACTGAACCAGAAAAACACAGAGGAAAGCCTTAGTGGCACAATCACTGTGTGATAGGGAACAATTAGTGTCACAGTCACTGCTTGGCAGGGCGCCACAACTGAACCAAAAAACATAAATGGAGAGGAAAGCCTTACTGGCACATTCACTGTGTGATAGGGAACAAATTGTGCCACAGTTGCTGATTGGCAGGGCGCAACAAGTGAACCAAAAAAATAATAATAAAACAGAGAGGAAAGCCTTACTGACACATTCACTGTGTGATAGGGAACGATTGGTGTCACGGTCACTGTTTGGCAGGGCACAAAACCTGAAACAAAAAAAACACAGAGGATAGCCTTACTGGCACAATCACAGTGTGATAGGGAATGATTAGTGTCACAGTCACTGCTTGGCAGGGCGCAACAACTGAACAAAAAAAAAAACACAGAGGAAAGCCTTACTGGCACAATCACTGTGTGATAGGGAACAATTAGTGTCACTATCACTGTTTGGCAGGGCACAACAACTGAACCAAAAAAACCCAGAGGAAAGCCTTACTGGCACAATCACTGTGTGATAGGGAACGATTAGTGTCACAGTCACTGCTTGGCAGGGCGCAACAAATGAACCAAAAAAAACAGAGAGGAAAGCCTTACTGGCACAATCGCTGTGTGATAGGGAATGAATAGTGTCACAGTCACTTCTAAAAAAAAAACAGAGAGGAAAGCCTTACTGGAACAATCACTGTGTGATAGGGAACGATTAGTGTCACAGTCACTGTTTGGCAGGGCACAACAACTGAACCAAAAAAAAAAACACAGAGGAAAGCCTTACTGGCACAACCACTGTGTGATAGGGAACAATTAGTGTCACTGATGGCAGGGCACAACAACTGAACCAAAAAAACATAGAGGAAAGCCTTACTGGCACATTCAGTGTGTGATAGGGAACGATTAGTGTCACAGTTACTGCTTGGCAGGGAGCAACAACTGAACCAAAAAAAAACAGAGAGGAAAGCCTTACTGGCACATTCACTGTGTGATAGGGAACAAATTGTGTCAAAGTCGCTGTTTGGCAGGGCACAACAACTGAACCAAAAAAACACAGAGGAAAGCCTTACTGGCACAATCACTGTGTGATAGGGAACGATTAGTGTCACTGTTTGGCAGGTCACAACAACTGAACCAAAAAAGCAAAGAGGAAGGCCTTACTGGCACAATCACTGTGTGATAGGGAACGATTAGTGTCACAGTCACTGCTTGGCAGGGCGCAACAACTGAACCAAAAAAAACAGAGAGGAAAGCCTTACTGGCACAATCACTGTGTGATAGGGAATGATTAGTGTCACTGTCTGGCAGGGCACAACAACTGAACCAAAAAACACAGAGGAAAGCCTTAATGGCACAATCACTGTGTGATAGGGAATGATTAGTGTCACAGTCACTGCTTGGCAGGGCACAACAACTGAACCAAAAAAGAAAACAAAGAGGAAAGCCTTACTGGCACAATCACTGTGTGACAGGGAACGGTTAGTGTCACTGTCACTGTTTGGCAGGGCACAACAACTGAAACAACAAAACACAAAGGAGAGCCTTACTGGCACAACCACTGTGTCATAGGGAACGATTAGTGTCACTGTCACTGTTTGGCAGGGCACAACAACTGAACCAAAAAAACATAGAGGAAAGCCTTACTGGCACAATCACTGTGTGATAGGGAACGATTAGTGTCACAGTTACTACTTGGCAGGGCGCAACAACTGAACCAAAAAAAAAAAACAGAGAGGAAAGCCTTACTGGCACATTCACTGTGTGATAGGGAACAAATTGTGCCACAGTCGCTGCTTGGCAGGGCGCAACAAGTGAACCAAAAAAATAATAGTAAAACAGAGAGGAAAACCTTACTGACACATTCACTGTGTGATAGGGAACGATTAGTGTCACAGTCACTGCTTGGCAGGGCGCAACAACTGAACCAAAAAAAAAAACAGAGAGGAAAGCCTTACTGGCACATTCACTGTGTGATAGGGAACACATTGTGTCACAGTCGCTGCTTGGCAGGGCGCAACAAGTGAACAAAAAAAAAACAGAGACAAAAGCCTTACTGACACATTCACTGTGTGATAGGGAGCGATTAGTGTCACGGTCACTGTTTGGAGGGCACAACAACTGAAACAAAAAAAACACAGAGGATAGCCTTACTGGCACAATCACAGTGTGATAGGGAATGATTAGTGTCACAGTCACTGCTTGGCAGGGCGCAACAACTGAACCAAAAAAAAAACACAGAGGAAAGCCTTACTGGCACAATCACTGTGTGATAGGGAACGATTAGTGTCACAGTTGATGCTTGGCAGGGCGCAACAACTGAACCAACAAAAAAAACAGAGAGGAAAGCCTTACTGGCACATTCACTGTGTGATAGGGAACACATTGTGTCACAGTCGCTGCTTGGCAGGGCGCAACAAGTGAACAAAAAAAAAACAGAGACAAAAGCCTTACTGACACATTCACTGTGTGATAGGGAACAATTAGTGTCACGGTCACTGTTTGGAGGGCACAACAACTGAAACAAAAAAAAACACAGAGGAAAGCCTTACTGGCACAATCACAGTGTGATAGGGAATGATTAGTGTCACAGTCACTGCTTGGCAGGGTGCAACAACTGAACCAAAAAAAACAAAACACAGAGGAAAGCCTTACTGGCACAATCACTGTGTGATAGGGAGCGATTAGTGTCACTGTCACTGTTTGGCAGGGCACAACAACTGAACCAAAAAACACAGAGGAAAGCCTTACTGGCACAATCACTGTGTGATAGGGAACGATTAGTATCACAGTCACTGCTTGGCAGGGTGCAACAAGTGAACCAAAATAAGAAGAAAAACAGAGAGCAAAGCCTTACTGGCACATTCACTGTGAAATAGCGAATGATTAGTGTCACAGTCACTGCTAAAAAAAACAGAGAGGAAAGCCTTACTGTCACAATCACTGCGTGATAGGGAACGAATAGTGTCACAGTCACTGCTTGGCAGGGCGTAACAAGTGAACCAAAACAAAAAAAAACTGAGAGGAAAGCAAAAAAAGAGGAAAGCCTTACTGGCACAATCACTGTGTGATAGGGAACGATTAGTGTCACTGTCACTGCTTGGCAGGGCACAACAACTGAACCAAAAAAAAACAGAGAGGAAAGCCTTACTGGCACATTCACTGTGTGATAGGGAACGATTAGTATCACGGTCACAGTTTGGCAGGGCACAACAACTGAAACAAAAAAAAAACACAGAGGAAAGCTTTACTGGCACAATCACATGTCACAGTCACTGTTTGGCAGGGCGCAACAACTGAACCAAAAAAAACACAGAGGAAAGCCTTACTGGTACAATCACTGTGTGATAGGGAACGATTAGTCTCACTGTCACTGTTTGGCAGGGCAAAACAACTGAACCAGAAAAACACAGAGGAAAGCCTTACTGACACAATCACTGTGTGATAGGGAACAATTAGTGTCACAGTCACTGCTTGGCAGGGCGCAACAACTGAACCAAAAAACATAAACAGAGAGGAAAGCCTTACTGGCACATTCACTGTGTGATAGGGAACGATTAGTGTCACGGTCACTGTTTGGCAGGGCACAACAACTGAAACAAAAAAAACACAGAGGAAAGCCTTACTGGCCCAATCACAGTGTGATAGGGAATGATTAGTGTCAGAGTCACTGCTTGGCAGGGTGCAACAACTGAACCAAAAAACAAAACAGAGGAAAGCCTTCCTTACTGGCACAATCACTATGTGATAGGGAACGATTAGTGTCACGGTCACTGTTTGGCAGGGCACAACAACTGAAACAAAAAAAACACAGAGGAAAGCCTTACTGGCACAATCACAGTGTGATAAGGAATGATTAGTGTCACAGTCACTGCTTGGCAGTGCACAACAACTGAACCAAACAAAAAAAATAACACAGAGGAAAGCCTTACTGGCACAATCACTGTGTGATAGGGAACGATTAGTGTCCCTGTCACTGTTTGGTAGGGTACAACAACTGAACCAAAAAACACACAGGAAAGCCTTACTGGCACAATCACTGTGTGATAGGGAACGATTAGTGTCACTGTCACTGTTTGGCCGGGCACAACAACTGAACCAAAAAAACACAGAGGAAAGCCTTACTGGCACAATCACTGTGTGATAGGGAACGATTAGTGTCCCTGTCACTGTTTGGTAGGGCACAACAACTGAACCAAAAAAAACAGAGAGAAAGCCTTACTGACACATTCACTGTGTGATAGGGAACGATTAGTGTCACAGTCACTGTTTGGCAGGGCACAACAACTGAAACAAAAAAACACAGAGGAAAGCCTAACTGGCACAATCACTGTGTGATAGGGAACGATTAGTGTCACAGTGGATGCTTGGCAGGGCGCAACAACTGAACCAACAAAAAAAACAGAGAGGAAAGCCTTACTGGCACATTCACTGTGTGATAGGGAACACATTGTGTCACAGTCGCTGCTTGGCAGAGCGCTACAAGTGAACAAAAAAAAACAGAGACAAAAGCCTTACTGACACATTCACTGTGCGATAGGGAACGATTAGTGTCACGGTCACTGTTTGGCGGGCACAACAACTGAAACAAAAAAAAAACACAGAGGAAAGCCTTACTGGCACAATCACAGTGTGATAGGGAATGATTAGTGTCACAGTCACTGCTTGGCAGGGTGCAACAACTGAACCAAAAAAAACAAAACACAGAGGAAAGCCTTACTGGCACAATCACTGTGTGATAGGGAGCGATTAGTGTCACTGTCACTGTTTGGCAGGGCACAACAACTGAACCAAAAAACACAGAGGAAAGCCTTACTGGCACAATCACTGTGTGATAGGGTACGATTAGTATCACAGTCACTGCTTGGCAGGGTGCAACAAGTGAACCAAAATAAGAAAAAAAACAGAGAGCAAAGCCTTATTGGCACATTCACTGTGTGACAGGGAACGATTGGTGTCACTGTCACTGTTTGGCAGGGCGCAACAACTGAACCAAAAAAAAATCAGAGAGGAAAGCCTTACCGGCACAATCACTGTGTGAAAGGGAACGATTAGTCTCACTGTCACTGTTTGGCAGGGCACAACAACTGAACCAGAAAAACACAGAGGAAAGCCTTACTGGCACAATCACTGTGTGATAGGGAACAATTAGTGTCACAGTCACTGCTTGGCAGGGCGCAACAACTGAACCAAAAAACATAAACAGAGAGGAAAGCCTTACTGGCACATTCACTGTGTGATAGGGAACAAATTGTGCCACAGTCGCTGATTGGCAGGGCGCAACAAGTGAACCAAAAAAATAATAATAAAACAGAGAGGAAAGCCTTACTGACACATTCACTGTGTGATAGGGAACGATTAGTGTCACGGTCACTGTTTGGCAGGGCACAAAACCTGAAACAAAAAAAAACACAGAGGATAGCCTTACTGGCACAATCACAGTGTGATAGGGAATGATGAGTGTCACAGTCACTGCTTGGCAGGGCGCAACAACTGAACCAAAAAAAAAAACACAGAGGAAAGCCTTACGGGCACAATCACTGTGTGATAGGGAATGATTAGTGTCACTATCACTGTTTGGCAGGGCACAACAACTGAACCAAAAAAACCCAGAGAAAAGCCTTACTGGCACAATCACTGTGTGATAGGGAACGATTAGTGTCACAGTCACTGCTTGGCAGGGCGCAACAAATGAACCAAAAAAAACAGAGAGGAAAGCCTTACTGGCACAATCGCTGTGTGATAGGGAATGAATAGTGTCACAGTCACTTCTAAAAAAAAACAGAGAGGAAAGCCTTACTGGAACAATCACTGTGTGATAGGGAACGATTAGTGTCACAGTCACTGTTTGGCAGGGCACAACAACTGAACCAAAAAAAAAACACAGAGGAAAGCCTTACTGGCACAACCACTGTGGGATAGGGAACAATTAGTGTCACTGTTTGGCAGGGCACAACAACTGAACCAAAAAAACATAGAGGAAAGCCTTACTGGCACATTCAGTGTGTGATAGGGAACGATTAGTGTCACAGTTACTGCTTGGCAGGGCGCAACAACTGAACCAAAAAAAAAACAGAGAGGAAAGCCTTACTGGCACATTCACTGTGTGATAGGGAACACATTGTGTCACAGTCGCTGTTTGGCAGGGCACAACAACTGAACCAAAAAAACACAGAGGAAAGCCTTACTGGCACAAAAACTGTGTGATAGGGAACGATTAGTGTCACTGTTTGGCAGGTCACAACAACTGAACCAAAAAAGCAAAGAGGAAAGCCTTACTGGCACAATCACTGTGTGATAGGGAACGATTAGTGTCACAGTCACTGCTTGGCAGGGCGCAACAACTGAACCAAAAAAAACAGAGAGGAAAGCCTTACTGGCACAATCACTGTGTGATAGGGAATGATTAGTGTCACTGTCTGGCAGGGCACAACAACTGAACCAAAAAAGCAAAGAGGAAAGCCTTACTGGCACAATCACTGTGTGATAGGGAACGATTAGTGTCACAGTCACTGCTTGCCAGGGCACAACAACTGAACCAAAAAAGAAAACAAAGAGGAAAGCCTTACTGGCACAATCACTGTGTGACAGGGAACGGTTAGTGTCACTGTCACTGTTTGGCAGGGCACAACAACTGAAACAACAAAACACAAAGGAGAGCCTTACTGGCACAACCACTGTGTGATAGGGAACGATTAGTGTCACTGTCACTGTTTGGCAGGGCACAACAACTGAACCAAAAAAACATAGAGGAAAGCCTTACTGGCACAATCACTGTGTGATAGGGAACGATTAGTGTCACAGTTACTGCTTGGCAGGGCGCAACAACTGAACCAAAAAAAAAACAGAGAGGAAAGCCTTACTGGCACATTCACTGTGTAATAGGGAACAAATTGTGCCACAGTCGCTGCTTGGCAGGGCGCAACAAGTGAACCAAAAAAATAATAATAGAACAGAGAGGAAAACCTTACTGGCACAATCACAGTGTGATAGGGAATGATTAGTGTCACAGTCACTGCTTGGCAGGGCGCAACAACTGAACCAAAAAAAAAAACAGAGAGGAAAGCCTTACTGGCACATTCACTGTGTGATAGGGAACACATTGTGTCACAGTCGCTGCTTGGCAGGGCGCAACAAGTGAACAAAAAAAAAACAGAGACAAAAGCCTTACTGACACATTCACTGTGTGATAGGGAGCGGTTAGTGTCACGGTCACTGTTTGGAGGGCACAACAACTGAAACAAAAAAAACCACAGAGGAAAGCCTTACTGGCACAATCACAGTGTGATAGGGAATGATTAGTGTCACAGTCACTGCTTGGCAGGGTGCAACAACTGAACCAAAAAAAACAAAACACAGAGGAAAGCCTTACTGGCACAATCACTGTGTGATATGGAGCGATTGGTGTCACTGTCACTGTTTGGCAGGGCACAACAACTGAACCAAAAAACACAGAGGAAAGCCTTACTGGCACAATCACTGTGTGATAGGGAACGATTAGTATCACAGTCACTGCTTGGCAGGGTGCAACAAGTGAACCAAAATAAGAAAAAAAACAGAGAGCAAAGCCTTACTGGCACATTCACTGTGTAATAGCGAATGATTAGTGTCACAGTCACTGCTAAAAAAAAACAGAGAGGAAAGCCTTACTGTCACAATCACTGCGTGATAGGGAACGAATAGTGTCACAGTCACTGCTTGGCAGGGCGTAACAAGTGAAACAAAACAAAAAAAACTGAGAGGAAAGCCTTACTGGCACAATCAGTGTGTGATAGGGAATGAATAGTGTCACAGTCGATACTTGGCAGGGCGCAACAAGTGAACCAAAAAAACAAAGAGGAAAGCCTTACTGGCACAATCACTGTGTGATAGGGAACGATTAGTGTCACTGTCACTGTTTGGCAGGGCACAACAACTGAACCAAAAAAAAAACAACAGATGAAAGCCTTACTGGCACAATCACTGTGTGATAGGGAATGATTAGTGTCACTGTCACTGGTTGGCAGGGCACAACAACTGAACCAAAAAAAAAACAGAGAGGAAAGCCTTACTGGCACATTCACTGTGTGATAGGGAACGATTAGTATCACGGTCACAGTTTGGCAGGGCACAACAACTGAAACAAAAAAAAAACACAGAGGAAAGCTTTACTGGCACAATCACATGTCACAGTCACTGTTTGGCAGGGCGCAACAACTGAACCAAAAAAAAACACAGAGGAAAGCCTTACTGGTACAATCACTGTGTGATAGGGAACGATTAGTCTCACTGTCACTGTTTGGCAGGGCACAACAACTGAACCAGAAAAACACAGAGGAAAGCCTTACTGGCACAATCACTGTGTGATAGGGAACAATTAGTGTCACAGTCACTGCTTGGCAGGGCGCAACAACTGAACCAAAAAACGTAAACAGAGAGGAAAGCCTTACTGGCACATTCACTGTGTGATAGGGAACGATTAGTGTCACGGTCACTGTTTGGCAGGGCACAACAACTGAAACAAAAAAAACACAGAGGAAAGCCTTACTAGCCCAATCACAGTGTGATAGGGAATGATTAGTGTCAGAGTCACTGCTTGGCAGGGTGCAACAACTGAACCAAAAAAAAACAGAGGAAAGCCTTCCTTACTGGCACAATCACTATGTGATAGGGAACGATTAGTGTCACGGTCACTGTTTGGCAGGGCACAACAACTGAAACAAAAAAAACACAGAGGAAAGCCTTACTGGCACAATCACAGTGTGATAAGGAATGATTAGTGTCACAGTCACTGCTTGGCAGTGCACAACAACTGAACCAAACAAAAAAAAAACACAGAGGAAAGCCTTACTGGCACAATCACTGTGTGATAGGGAACGATTAGTGTCCCTGTCACTGTTTGGTAGGGCACAACAACTGAACCAAAAAAAACAGAGAGAAAGCCTTACTGACACATTCACTGTGTGATAGGGAACGATTAGTGTCACAGTCACTGTTTGGCAGGGCACAACAACTGAAACAAAAAAACACAGAG
The DNA here is from genome assembly GCF_040938575.1 of Ambystoma mexicanum. Taxonomy (NCBI): domain Eukaryota; kingdom Metazoa; phylum Chordata; class Amphibia; order Caudata; family Ambystomatidae; genus Ambystoma; species Ambystoma mexicanum. The sequence goes on from NC_090925.1 coordinate 387,334,376, forward strand.
GAAAGCCTAACTGGCACAATCACTGTGTGATAGGGAACGATTAGTGTCACAGTGAATGCTTGGCAGGGCGCAACAACTGAACCAACACAAAAAACAGAGAGGAAAGCCTTACTGGCACATTCACTGTGTGATAGGGAACACATTGTGTCACAGTCGCTGCTTGGCAGAGCGCTATAAGTGAACAAAAAAAAACAGAGACAAAAGCCTTACTGACACATTCACTGTGCGATAGGGAACGATTAGTGTCACGGTCACTGTTTGGCGGGCACAACAACTGAAACAAAAAAAAAACACAGAGGAAAGCCTTACTGGCACAATCACAGTGTGATAGGGAATGATTAGTGTCACAGTCACTGCTTGGCAGGGTGCAACAACTGAACCAAAAAAAACAAAACACAGAGGAAAGCCTTACTGGCACAATCACTGTGTGATAGGGAGCGATTAGTGTCACTGTCACTGTTTGGCAGGGCACAACAACTGAACCAAAAAACACAGAGGAAAGCCTTACTGGCACAATCACTGTGTGATAGGGTACGATTAGTATCACAGTCACTGCTTGGCAGGGTGCAACAAGTGAACCAAAATAAGAAAAAAAACAGAGAGCAAAGCCTTACTGGCACATTCACTGTGTGACAGGGAACAATTAGTGTCACTGTTTGGCAGGGCGCAACAACTGAACCAAAAAAAAATCAGAGAGGAAAGCCTTACCGGCACAATCACTGTGTGATAGGGAATGATTAGTGTCACTGTCTGGCAGGGCACAACAACTGAACCAAAAAATGCAGAGGAAAGCCTTACTGGCACAATCACTGTGTGATAGGGAATGATTAGTATCACTGTCTGGCAGGGCACAACAACTGAACCAAAAAAACGCAGAGGAAAGCCTTACTGGCACAATCACTGTGTGACAGGGAACAATTAGTGTCACTGTCACTGTTTGGCAGGGCACAACAACTGAAACAACAAAACACAAAGGAGAGCCTTACTGGCACAACCACTGCGTGATAGGGAACGATTAGTGTCACTGTCACTGTTTGGCAGGGCACAACAACTGAACCAAAAAAACATAGAGGAAAGCCTTACTGGCACAATTACTGTGTGATAGGGAACGATTAGTGTCACAGTTACTGCTTGGCAGGGCGCAACAACTGAACCAAAAAAAAACAGAGAGGAAAGCCTTACTGGCACATTCACTGTGTGATAGGGAACAAATTGTGCCACAGTCGCTGCTTAGCAGGGCGCAACAAGTGAACTAAAAAAATAATAATAAAACAGAGAGGAAAGCCTTACTGACACATTCACTGTGTGATGGGGAACGATTAGTGTCACGGTCACTGTTTGGCAGGGCACAACAACTGAAACAAAAAAAACACAGAGGATAGCCTTACTGGCACAATCACAGTGTGATAGGGAATGATTAGTGTCAGAGTCACTGCTTGGCAGGGCGCAACAACTGAACCAAAAAAGAACACAGAGGAAAGCCTTACTGGCACAATCACTGTGTGATAGGGAACAATTCGTGTCACAGTTGATGCTTGGCAGGGCGCAACAATTGAACCAACAAAAAAAACAGAGAGGAAAGCCTTACTGGCACATTCACTGTGTGATAGGGAACACATTGTGTCACAGTCGCTGCTTGGCAGGGCGGCACAAGTGAACAAAAAAAAACAGAGACAAAAGCCTTACTGACACATTCACTGTGTGATAGGGAACGATTAGTGTCACAGTCACTGCTAAAAAAACAGAGAGGAAAGCCTTACTGGCACAATCACTGTGTGATAGGGAACGATTTGTGTCACAGTTGATGCTTGGCAGGGCGCAACAACTGAACCAACAAAAAAAACAGAGAGGAAAGCCTTACTGGCACATTCACTGTGTGATAGGGAACACATTGTGCCACAGTCGCTGCTTGGCAGGGCGCAACAAGTGAACAAAAAAAAACAGAGACAAAAGCCTTACTGTCACAATCACTGCGTGATAGGGAACGAATAGTGTCACAGTCACTGCTTGGCAGGGCGTAACAAGTGAACCAAAACAAAAAAAACTGAGAGGAAAGCCTTACTGGCACAATCAGTGTGTGATAGGGAATGAATAGTGTCACAGTCGATACTTGGCAGGGCGCAACAAGCGAACCAAAAAAACAAAGAGGAAAGCCTTACTGGCACAATCACTGTGTGATAGGGAACGATTAGTGTCACTGTCACTGCTTGGCAGGGCACAACAAGTGAACCAAAAAAAAAAACCAGAGAGGAAAGCCTTACTGACATATTCACTGTGTGATAGGGAATGATTAGTGTCACAGTCACTGTTTGGCAGGGCACAACAACTGAACCAAAAAAAACAGAGAGAAAGCCTTACTGACACATTCACTGTGTGATAGGGAACGATTAGTGTCACAGTCACTGTTTGGCAGGGCACAACAACTGAAACAAAAAAAACACAGAGGAAAGCCTAACTGGCACAATCACAGTGTGATAGGGAATGATTAGTGTCACGGTCACTGCTTGGCAGGGCGCAACAAATGAACCAAAAAAAAAACAACACAGAGGAAATCCTTACTGGCACAATCACTGTGTGATAGGGAATGATTAGTGTCACAGCCACTGCTAAAAAAAACAGAGAGGAAAGCCTTACTGTCACAATCACTGTGTGATAGGGAACAAATAGTGTCACAGTAGCTGCTTGGCAGGGCGCAACAAGTGAACCAAACAAAAAAAACTGAGAAGAAATCCTTACTGGCCCAATCACTGTGTGATAGGGAATGATTAGTGTCACTGTCACTGTCTGGCAGGGCACAACAACTGAACCAAAAAAACGCAGAGGAAAGCCTTACTGGCACAATCACTGTGTGATAGGGAATGACTAGTGTCACAGTCACTGCTTGGCATGGCGCAACAACTGAACCAAAAAAAAACACAGAGCAAAGCCTTATTGGCACAATCACTGTGTGATAGGGAACGATTAGTGTCACAGTTACTGCTTGGCAGGGCGCAACAATTGAACCAAAAAATAAAACAGAGAGGAAAGTCTTACTGGCACATTCACTGTGTGATAGGGAACAAATTGTGTCACAGTCGCTGCTTGGCAGGGCGCAACAAGTGAACCAAAAAAAAAAAAACAGAGAGGAAAGCCTTACTGACCCATTCACTGTGTGATAGGGGAACGATTAGTGTCACGGTCACTGTTTGGCAGGGCACAACAACTGAAAAAAAAACACAGAGGAAAGCCTTACTGGCACAATCACAATGTGATAGGGAATGATTAGTCTCACAGTCACTGCTTGGCAGGGCGCAACAACTGAACCCAAAAAAAAACACAGAGCAAAGCCTTACTGGCACAATCACTGTGTGATAGCGAACGATTAGTGTCACTGTCACTGTTTGGCAGGGCACAACAACTGAACCAAAAAATCATAGAGGAAAGCCTTACTGGCACAATCACTGTGTGATAGGGAACGATTAGTGTCACTGTCACTGTCTGGCAGGGCGCAACAAATGAACCAAAAAAAAAACAACACAGAGGAAATCCTTACTGGCACAATCACTGTGTGATAGGGAATGATTAGTGTCACTGTCACTGTTTGGCAGGGCACAACAACTGAACCAAAAAACACAGAGGAAAGACTTACTGGCACAATCACTGTGTGATAGGGAACGATTAGTGTCAGAGTCACTGCTTGGCAGGGCGCAACAACTGAACCAAAAAAAAACTGAGAAGAAAGCCTTACTGGCACATTCACTGTGTAATAGTGAATGATTAGTGTCACAGTCACTGGTAAAAAAAAACAGAGAGGAAAGCCTTACTGTCACAATCACTGTGTGATAGGGAACAAATAGTGTCACAGTAGCTGCTTGGCAGGGCGCAACAAGTGAACCAAACAAAAAAAACTGAGAAGAAATCCTTACTGGCCCAATCACTGTGTGATAGGGAATGATTAGTGTCACTGTCACTGTCTGGCAGGGCACAACAACTGAACCAAAAAAACACAGAGCAAAGCCTTATTGGCACATTCACTGTGTGATAGGGAACAAATTGTGTCACAGTCGCTGCTTGGCAGGGTGCAACAAGTGAACCAAAAAAAAAAAACAGAGAGGAAAGCCTTACTGACCCATTCACTGTGTGATAGGGGAACGATTAGTGTCACGGTCACTGTTTGGCAGGGCACAACAACTGAAAAAAAAACACAGAGGAAAGCTTTACGGGCACAATCGAAGTGTGATAGGGAATGATTAGTCTCACAGTCACTGCTTGGCAGGGCGCAACAACTGAACCCAAAAAAAAAACACAGAGGAAAGCCTTACTGGCACAATCACTGTGTGATAGCGAACGATTAGTGTCACTGTCACTGTTTGGCAGGGCACAACAACTGAACCAAAAAATCATAGAGGAAAGCCTTACTGGCACAATCACTGTGTGATAGGGAACGATTAGTGTCACTGTCACTGTCTGGCAGGGCGCAACAACTGAACCAAAAAACACAGAGGAAAGCCTTACTGGCACAGTCACTGTGTGATAGGGAACGATTGGTGTCACAGTCACTGCTTGGCAGGGCGCAACAACTGAACCAAAAAAAATAAACTGAGAGGAAAGCCTTACTGGCACATTCACTGTGTGATAGGGAACGATTAGTGTCACGGTCACTGTTTGGCAGGGCACAACAACTGAAACAAAAAAAACACAGAGGAAAGCCTTACTGGCACAATCACAGTGTGATAGGGAATGATTAGTGTCAGAGTCACTGCTTGGCAGGGTGCAACAACTGAACCAAAAAAAAAAAACAGAGGAAAGCCTTCCTTACTGGCACAATCACTATGTGATAGGGAACGATTAGTGTCACGGTCACTGTTTGGCAGGGCACAACAACTGAAACAAAAAAAACACAGAGGAAAGCCTTACTGGCACAATCACAGTGTGATAAGGAATGATTAGTGTCACAGTCGATACTTGGCAGGGCGCAACAAGCGAACCAAAACAACAAAGAGGAAAGCCTTACTGGCACAATCACTGTGTGATAGGGAACGATTAGTGTCACTGTCACTGTTTGGCAGGGCACAACAACTGAACCAAAAAAAACAACAGAGGAAAGCCTTACTGGCACAATCACTGTGTGATAGGGAATGATTAGTGTCACTGTCACTGCTTGGCAGGGCACAACAAGTGAACCAAAAAAAAAAAACAGAGAGGAAAGCCTTACTGACATATTCACTGTGTGATAGGGAATGATTAGTGTCACAGTCACTGTTTGGCAGGGCACAACAACTGAAACAAAAAAAACACAGAGGAAAGCCTAACTGGCACAATCACAGTGTGATAGGGAATGATTAGTGTCACGGTCACTGCTTGGCAGGGCGCAACAAATGAACCAAAAAAAAAACAACACAGCGGGAAACCTAACTGGCACAATCACTGTGTGATAGGGAATGATTAGTGTCACTGTCACTGTTTGGCAGGGCACAACAACTGAACCAAAAAAAAACACAGAGGAAAGCCTTACTGGCACAATCACTGTGTGATAGGGAACGATTAGTGTCACAGTCACTGCTTGGCAGGGCGCAACAAATGAACCAAAAAAAAAACAACACAGCGGGAAACCTAACTGGCACAATCACTGTGTGATAGGGAATGATTAGTGTCACTGTCACTGTTTGGCAGGACCAAAAAAAAAACAGAGAAGAAAGCCTTACTGCCACATTCACTGTGTAATAGTGAATGATTAGTGTCACAGTCACTGCTAAAAAAAACAGAGAGGAAAGCCTTACTGTCACAATCACTGTGTGATAGGGAATGAATAGTGTCACAGTAGCTGCTTGGCAGGGCGCAACAAGTGAACCAAACAAAAAAAACTGAGAAGAAATCCTTACTGGCCCAATCACGGTGTGATAGGGAATGATTAGTGTCACTGTCACTGTTTGGCATGGCATGACAACTGAACCAAAAAAAAACACATAGGAAAGCCTTACTGGCACAATCACTGTGTGATAGGGAACGATTAGTGTCACAGTTACTGCTTGGCAGGGCGCAACAACTGAACCAAAAAAAAAAACAGAGAGGAAAGCCTTACTGGCACATTCACTGTGTGATAGGGAACAAATTGTGCCACAGTCGCTGCTTGGCAGGGCGCAACAAGTGAACCAAAAAAATAATAATAAAACAGAGAGGAAAACCTTACTGACACATTCACTGTGTGATAGGGAACGATTAGTGTCACGGTCACTGTTTGGCAGGGCACAACAACTGAAACAAAAAAAACACAGAGGATAGCCTTACTGGCACAATCACAGTGTGATAGGGAATAATTAGTGTCACAGTCACTGCTTGGCAGGGCGCAACAACTGAACCAAAAAAAAAAAAACAGAGAGGAAAGCCTTACTGGCACATTCACTGTGTGATAGGGAACACATTGTGTCACAGTCGCTGCTTGGCAGGGCGCAACAAGTGAACAAAAAAAAAAAACAGAGACAAAAGCCTTACTGACACATTCACTGTGTGATAGGGAGCGGTTAGTGTCACGGTCACTGTTTGGAGGGCACAACAACTGAAACAAAAAAAAACCACAGAGGAAAGCCTTACTGGCACAATCACAGTGTGATAGGGAATGATTAGTGTCACAGTCACTGCTTGGTAGGGTGCAACAACTGAACCAAAAAAAACAAAACACAGAGGAAAGCCTTACTGGCACAATCACTGTGTGATATGGAGCGATTAGTGTCACTGTCACTGTTTGGCAGGGCACAACAACTGAACCAAAAAACACAGAGGAAAGCCTTACTGGCACAATCACTGTGTGTTAGGGAACGATTAGTATCACAGTCACTGCTTGGCAGGGTGCAACAAGTGAACCAAAATAAGAAAAAAAACAGAGAGCAAAGCCTTACTGGCACATTCACTGTGTAATAGCGAATGATTAGTGTCACAGTCACTGCTAAAAAAAAACAGAGAGGAAAGCCTTACTGTCACAATCACTGCGTGATAGGGAACGAATAGTGTCACAGTCACTGCTTGGCAGGGCGTAACAAGTGAAACAAAACAAAAAAAACTGAGAGGAAAGCCTTACTGGCACAATCAGTGTGTGATAGGGAATGAATAGTGTCACAGTCGATACTTGGCAGGGCGCAACAAGTGAACCAAAAAAACAAAGAGGAAAGCCTTACTGGCACAATCACTGTGTGATAGGGAACGATTAGTGTCACTGTCACTGTTTGGCAGGGCACAACAACTAAACCAAAAAAAAAACAACAGATGAAAGCCTTACTGGCACAATCACTGTGTGATAGGGAATGATTAGTGTCACTGTCACTGGTTGGCAGGGCACAACAACTGAACCAAAAAAAAAACAGAGAGGAAAGCCTTACTGGCACATTCACTGTGTGATAGGGAACGATTAGTATCACGGTCACAGTTTGGCAGGGCACAACAACTGAAACAAAAAAAAACACAGAGGAAAGCTTTACTGGCACAATCACATGTCACAGTCACTGTTTGGCAGGGCACAACAACTGAACCAGAAAAACACAGAGGAAAGCCTTACTGGCACAATCACTGTGTGATAGGGAACAATTAGTGTCACAGTCACTGCTTGGCAGGGCGCAACAACTGAACCAAAAAACGTAAACAGAGAGGAACGCCTTACTGGCACATTCACTGTGTGATAGGGAACGATTAGTGTCACGGTCACTGTTTGGCAGGGCACAACAACTGAAACAAAAAAAACACAGAGGAAAGCCTTACTAGCCCAATCACAGTGTGATAGGGAATGATTAGTGTCAGAGTCACTGCTTGGCAGGGTGCAACAACTGAACCAAAAAAAAAACAGAGGAAAGCCTTCCTTACTGGCACAATCACTATGTGACAGGGAACGATTAGTGTCACGGTCACTGTTTGGCAGGGCACAACAACTGAAACAAAAAAAACACAGAGGAAAGCCTTACTGGCACAATCACAGTGTGATAAGGAATGATTAGTGTCACAGTCACTGCTTGGCAGTGCACAACAACTGAACCAAACAAAAAAAATAACACAGAGGAAAGCCTTACTGGCACAATCACTGTGTGATAGGGAACGATTAGTGTCCCTGTCACTGTTTGGTAGGGCACAACAACTGAACCAAAAAAAACAGAGAGAAAGCCTTACTGACACATTCACTGTGTGATAGGGAACGATTAGTGTCACAGTCACTGTTTGGCAGGGCACAACAACTGAAACAAAAAAACACAGAGGAAAGCCTAACTGGCACAATCACTGTGTGATAGGGAACGATTAGTGTCACAGTGGATGCTTGGCAGGGCGCAACAACTGAACCAACAAAAAAAACAGAGAGGAAAGCCTTACTGGCACATTCACTGTGTGATAGGGAACACATTGTGTCACAGTCGCTGCTTGGCAGAGCGCTACAAGTGAACAAAAAAAAAACAGAGACAAAAGCCTTACTGACACATTCACTGTGCGATAGGGAACGATTAGTGTCACGGTCACTGTTTGGCGGGCACAACAACTGAAACAAAAAAAAAACACAGAGGAAAGCCTTACTGGCACAATCACAGTGTGATAGGGAATGATTAGTGTCACAGTCACTGCTTGGCAGGGTGCAACAACTGAACCAAAAAAAACAAAACACAGAGGAAAGCCTTACTGGCACAATCACTGTGTGATAGGGAGCGATTAGTGTCACTGTCACTGTTTGGCAGGGCACAACAACTGAACCAAAAAACACAGAGGAAAGCCTTACTGGCACAATCACTGTGTGATAGGGTACGATTAGTATCACAGTCACTGCTTGGCAGGGTGCAACAAGTGAACCAAAATAAGAAAAAAAACAGAGAGCAAAGCCTTATTGGCACATTCACTGTGTGACAGGGAACGATTGGTGTCACTGTCACTGTTTGGCAGGGCGCAACAACTGAACCAAAAAAAAATCAGAGAGGAAAGCCTTACCGGCACAATCACTGTGTGAAAGGGAACGATTAGTCTCACTGTCACTGTTTGGCAGGGCACAACAACTGAACCAGAAAAACACAGAGGAAAGCCTTACTGGCACAATCACTGTGTGATAGGGAACAATTAGTGTCACAGTCACTGCTTGGCAGGGCGCAACAACTGAACCAAAAAACATAAACAGAGAGGAAAGCCTTACTGGCACATTCACTGTGTGATAGGGAACAAATTGTGCCACAGTCGCTGATTGGCAGGGCGCAACAAGTGAACCAAAAAAATAATAATAAAACAGAGAGGAAAGCCTTACTGACACATTCACTGTGTGATAGGGAACGATTAGTGTCACGGTCACTGTTTGGCAGGGCACAAAACCTGAAACAAAAAAAAACACAGAGGATAGCCTTACTGGCACAATCACAGTGTGATAGGGAATGATGAGTGTCACAGTCACTGCTTGGCAGGGCGCAACAACTGAACCAAAAAAAAAACACAGAGGAAAGCCTTACGGGCACAATCACTGTGTGATAGGGAATGATTAGTGTCACTATCACTGTTTGGCAGGGCACAACAACTGAACCAAAAAAACCCAGAGAAAAGCCTTACTGGCACAATCACTGTGTGATAGGGAACGATTAGTGTCACAGTCACTGCTTGGCAGGGCGCAACAAATGAACCAAAAAAAACAGAGAGGAAAGCCTTACTGGCACAATCGCTGTGTGATAGGGAATGAATAGTGTCACAGTCACTTCTAAAAAAAAACAGAGAGGAAAGCCTTACTGGAACAATCACTGTGTGATAGGGAACGATTAGAGTCACAGTCACTGTTTGGCAGGGCACAACAACTGAACCAAAAAAAAAACACAGAGGAAAGCCTTACTGGCACAACCACTGTGTGATAGGGAACAATTAGTGTCACTGTTTGGCAGGGCACAACAACTGAACCAAAAAAACATAGAGGAAAGCCTTACTGGCACATTCAGTGTGTGATAGGGAACGATTAGTGTCACAGTTACTGCTTGGCAGGGCGCAACAACTGAACCAAAAAAAAAACAGAGAGGAAAGCCTTACTGGCACATTCACTGTGTGATAGGGAACACATTGTGTCACAGTCGCTGTTTGGCAGGGCACAACAACTGAACCAAAAAAACACAGAGGAAAGCCTTACTGGCACAAACACTGTGTGATAGGGAACGATTAGTGTCACTGTTTGGCAGGTCACAACAACTGAACCAAAAAAGCAAAGAGGAAAGCCTTACTGGCACAATCACTGTGTGATAGGGAACGATTAGTGTCACAGTCACTGCTTGGCAGGGCGCAACAACTGAACCAAAAAAAACAGAGAGGAAAGCCTTACTGGCACAATCACTGTGTGATAGGGAATGATTAGTGTCACTGTCTGGCAGGGCACAACAACTGAACCAAAAAAGCAAAGAGGAAAGCCTTACTGGCACAATCACTGTGTGATAGGGAACGATTAGTGTCACAGTCACTGCTTGCCAGGGCACAACAACTGAAACAAAAAAAAAACACAGAGGAAAGCCTTACTGGCACAATCACAGTGTGATAGGGAATGATTAGTGTCACAGTCACTGCTTGGCAGGGTGCAACAACTGAACCAAAAAAAACAAAACACAGAGGAAAGCCTTACTGGCACAATCACTGTGTGATAGGGAGCGATTAGTGTCACTGTCACTGTTTGGCAGGGCACAACAACTGAACCAAAAAACACAGAGGAAAGCCTTACTGGCACAATCACTGTGTGATAGGGTACGATTAGTATCACAGTCACTGCTTGGCAGGGTGCAACAAGTGAACCAAAATAAGAAAAAAAACAGAGAGCAAAGCCTTATTGGCACATTCACTGTGTGACAGGGAACGATTGGTGTCACTGTCACTGTTTGGCAGGGCGCAACAACTGAACCAAAAAAAAATCAGAGAGGAAAGCCTTACCGGCACAATCACTGTGTGAAAGGGAACGATTAGTCTCACTGTCACTGTTTGGCAGGGCACAACAACTGAACCAGAAAAACACAGAGGAAAGCCTTACTGGCACAATCACTGTGTGATAGGGAACAATTAGTGTCACAGTCACTGCTTGGCAGGGCGCAACAACTGAACCAAAAAACATAAACAGAGAGGAAAGCCTTACTGGCACATTCACTGTGTGATAGGGAACAAATTGTGCCACAGTCGCTGATTGGCAGGGCGCAACAAGTGAACCAAAAAAATAATAATAAAACAGAGAGGAAAGCCTTACTGACACATTCACTGTGTGATAGGGAACGATTAGTGTCACGGTCACTGTTTGGCAGGGCACAAAACCTGAAACAAAAAAAAACACAGAGGATAGCCTTACTGGCACAATCACAGTGTGATAGGGAATGATGAGTGTCACAGTCACTGCTTGGCAGGGCGCAACAACTGAACCAAAAAAAAAAACACAGAGGAAAGCCTTACGGGCACAATCACTGTGTGATAGGGAATGATTAGTGTCACTATCACTGTTTGGCAGGGCACAACAACTGAACCAAAAAAACCCAGAGAAAAGCCTTACTGGCACAATCACTGTGTGATAGGGAACGATTAGTGTCACATTCACTGCTTGGCAGGGCGCAACAAATGAACCAAAAAAAACAGAGAGGAAAGCCTTACTGGCACAATCGCTGTGTGATAGGGAATGAATAGTGTCACAGTCACTTCTAAAAAAAAACAGAGAGGAAAGCCTTACTGGAACAATCACTGTGTGATAGGGAACGATTAGAGTCACAGTCACTGTTTGGCAGGGCACAACAACTGAACCAAAAAAAAAACACAGAGGAAAGCCTTACTGGCACAACCACTGTGTGATAGGGAACAATTAGTGTCACTGTTTGGCAGGGCACAACAACTGAACCAAAAAAACATAGAGGAAAGCCTTACTGGCACATTCAGTGTGTGATAGGGAACGATTAGTGTCACAGTTACTGCTTGGCAGGGCGCAACAACTGAACCAAAAAAAAAACAGAGAGGAAAGCCTTACTGGCACATTCACTGTGTGATAGGGAACACATTGTGTCACAGTCGCTGTTTGGCAGGGCACAACAACTGAACCAAAAAAACACAGAGGAAAGCCTTACTGGCACAAACACTGTGTGATAGGGAACGATTAGTGTCACTGTTTGGCAGGTCACAACAACTGAACCAAAAAAGCAAAGAGGAAAGCCTTACTGGCACAATCACTGTGTGATAGGGAACGATTAGTGTCACAGTCACTGCTTGGCAGGGCGCAACAACTGAACCAAAAAAAACAGAGAGGAAAGCCTTACTGGCACAATCACTGTGCGATAGGGAATGATTAGTGTCACTGTCTGGCAGGGCACAACAACTGAACCAAAAAAGCAAAGAGGAAAGCCTTACTGGCACAATCACTGTGTGATAGGGAACGATTAGTGTCACAGTCACTGCTTGCCAGGGCACAACAACTGAACCAAAAAAGAAAACAAAGAGGAAAGCCTTACTGGCACAATCACTGTGTGACAGGGAACGGTTAGTGTCACTGTCACTGTTTGGCAGGGCACAACAACTGAAACAACAAAACACAAAGGAGAGCCTTACTGGCACAACCACTGTGTGATAGGGAACGATTAGTGTCACTGTCACTGTTTGGCAGGGCACAACAACTGAACCAAAAAAACATAGAGGAAAGCCTTACTGGCACAATCACTGTGTGATAGGGAACGATTAGTATCACAGTTACTGCTTGGCAGGGCGCAACAACTGAACCAAAAAAAAAACAGAGAGGAAAGCCTTACTGGCACATTCACTGTGTAATAGGGAACAAATTGTGCCACAGTCGCTGCTTGGCAGGGCGCAACAAGTGAACCAAAAAAATAATAATAGAACAGAGAGGAAAACCTTACTGGCACAATCACAGTGTGATAGGGAATGATTAGTGTCACAGTCACTGCTTGGCAGGGCGCAACAACTGAACCAAAAAAAAAAAACAGAGAGGAAAGCCTTACTGGCACATTCACTGTGTGATAGGGAACACATTGTGTCACAGTCGCTGCTTGGCAGGGCGCAACAAGTGAACAAAAAAAAAACAGAGACAAAAGCCTTACTGACACATTCACTGTGTGATAGGGAGCGGTTAGTGTCACGGTCACTGTTTGGAGGGCACAACAACTGAAACAAAAAAAACCACAGAGGAAAGCCTTACTGGCACAATCACAGTGTGATAGGGAATGATTAGTGTCACAGTCACTGCTTGGCAGGGTGCAACAACTGAACCAAAAAAAACAAAACACAGAGGAAAGCCTTACTGGCACAATCACTGTGTGATATGGAGCGATTGGTGTCACTGTCACTGTTTGGCAGGGCACAACAACTGAACCAAAAAACACAGAGGAAAGCCTTACTGGCACAATCACTGTGTGATAGGGAACGATTAGTATCACAGTCACTGCTTGGCAGGGCGCAACAAATGAACCAAAAAAAACAGAGAGGAAAGCCTTACTGGCACAATCGCTGTGTGATAGGGAATGAATAGTGTCACAGTCACTTCTAAAAAAAAACAGAGAGGAAAGCCTTACTGGAACAATCACTGTGTGATAGGGAACGATTAGTGTCACAGTCACTGTTTGGCAGGGCACAACAACTGAACCAAAAAAAAAACACAGAGGAAAGCCTTACTGGCACAACCACTGTGTGATAGGGAACAATTAGTGTCACTGTTTGGCAGGGCACAACAACTGAACCAAAAAAACATAGAGGAAAGCCTTACTGGCACATTCAGTGTGTGATAGGGAACGATTAGTGTCACAGTTACTGCTTGGCAGGGCGCAACAACTGAACCAAAAAAAAAACAGAGAGGAAAGCCTTACTGGCACATTCACTGTGTGATAGGGAACACATTGTGTCACAGTCGCTGTTTGGCAGGGCACAACAACTGAACCAAAAAAACACAGAGGAAAGCCTTACTGGCACAAACACTGTGTGATAGGGAACGATTAGTGTCACTGTTTGGCAGGTCACAACAACTGAACCAAAAAAGCAAAGAGGAAAGCCTTACTGGCACAATCACTGTGTGATAGGGAACGATTAGTGTCACAGTCACTGCTTGGCAGGGCGCAACAACTGAACCAAAAAAAACAGAGAGGAAAGCCTTACTGGCACAATCACTGTGTGATAGGGAATGATTAGTGTCACTGTCTGGCAGGGCACAACAACTGAACCAAAAAAGCAAAGAGGAAAGCCTTACTGGCACAATCACTGTGTGATAGGGAACGATTAGTGTCACAGTCACTGCTTGCCAGGGCACAACAACTGAACCAAAAAAGAAAACAAAGAGGAAAGCCTTACTGGCACAATCACTGTGTGACAGGGAACGGTTAGTGTCACTGTCACTGTTTGGCAGGGCACAACAACTGAAACAACAAAACACAAAGGAGAGCCTTACTGGCACAACCACTGTGTGATAGGGAACGATTAGTGTCACTGTCACTGTTTGGCAGGGCACAACAACTGAACCAAAAAAACATAGAGGAAAGCCTTACTGGCACAATCACTGTGTGATAGGGAACGATTAGTGTCACAGTTACTGCTTGGCAGGGCGCAACAACTGAACCAAAAAAAAAACAGAGAGGAAAGCCTTACTGGCACATTCACTGTGTAATAGGGAACAAATTGTGCCACAGTCGCTGCTTGGCAGGGCGCAACAAGTGAACCAAAAAAATAATAATAGAACAGAGAGGAAAACCTTACTGGCACAATCACAGTGTGATAGGGAATGATTAGTGTCACAGTCACTGCTTGGCAGGGCGCAACAACTGAACCAAAAAAAAAAAACAGAGAGGAAAGCCTTACTGGCACATTCACTGTGTGATAGGGAACACATTGTGTCACAGTCGCTGCTTGGCAGGGCGCAACAAGTGAACAAAAAACAAAAAAAAAAAACAGAGACAAAAGCCTTACTGACACATTCATTGTGTGATAGGGAGCGGTTAGTGTCACGGTCACTGTTTGGAGGGCACAACAACTGAAACAAAAAAAACCACAGAGGAAAGCCTTACTGGCACAATCACAGTGTGATAGGGAATGATTAGTGTCACAGTCACTGCTTGGCAGGGTGCAACAACTGAACCAAAAAAAACAAAACACAGAGGAAAGCCTTACTGGCACAATCACTGTGTGATATGGAGCGATTGGTGTCACTGTCACTGTTTGGCAGGGCACAACAACTGAACCAAAAAACACAGAGGAAAGCCTTACTGGCACAATCACTGTGTGATAGGGAACGATTAGTATCACAGTCACTGCTTTGCAGGGTGCAACAAGTGAACCAAAATAAGAAAAAAAACAGAGAGCAAAGCCTTACTGGCACATTCACTGTGTAATAGCGAATGATTAGTGTCACAGTCACTGCTAAAAAAAAACAGAGAGGAAAGCCTTACTGTCACAATCACTGCGTGATAGGGAACGAATAGTGTCACAGTCACTGCTTGGCAGGGCGTAACAAGTGAAACAAAACAAAAAAAACTGAGAGGAAAGCCTTACTGGCACAATCAGTGTGTGATAGGGAATGAATAGTGTCACAGTCGATACTTGGCAGGGCGCAACAAGTGAACCAAAAAAACAAAGAGGAAAGCCTTACTGGCACAATCACTGTGTGATAGGGAACGATTAGTGTCACTGTCACTGTTTGGCAGGGCACAACAACTGAACCAAAAAAAAAACAACAAATGAAAGCCTTACTGGCACAATCACTGTGTGATAGGGAATGATTAGTGTCACTGTCACTGGTTGGCAGGGCACAACAACTGAACCAAAAAAAAAACAGAGAGGAAAGCCTTACTGGCACATTCACTGTGTGATAGGGAACGATTAGTATCACGGTCACAGTTTGGCAGGGCACAACAACTGAAACAAAAAAAAAAACACAGAGGAAAGCTTTACTGGCACAATCACATGTCACAGTCACTGTTTGGCAGGGCGCAACAACTGAACCAAAAAAAAACACAGAGGAAAGCCTTACTGGTACAATCACTGTGTGATAGGGAACGATTAGTCTCACTGTCACTGTTTGGCAGGGCACAACAACTGAACCAGAAAAACACAGAGGAAAGCCTTACTGGCACAATCACTGTGTGATAGGGAACAATTAGTGTCACAGTCACTGCTTGGCAGGGCGCAACAACTGAACCAAAAAACGTAAACAGAGAGGAAAGCCTTACTGGCACATTCACTGTGTGATAGGGAACGATTAGTGTCACGGTCACTGTTTGGCAGGGCACAACAACTGAAACAAAAAAAACACAGAGGAAAGCCTTACTAGCCCAATCACAGTGTGATAGGGAATGATTAGTGTCAGAGTCACTGCTTGGCAGGGTGCAACAACTGAACCAAAAAAAAAACAGAGGAAAGCCTTCCTTACTGGCACAATCACTATGTGATAGGGAACGATTAGTGTCACGGTCACTGTTTGGCAGGGCACAACAACTGAAACAAAAAAAACACAGAGGAAAGCCTTACTGGCACAATCACAGTGTGATAAGGAATGATTAGTGTCACAGTCACTGCTTGGCAGTGCACAACAACTGAACCAAACAAAAAAAATAACACAGAGGAAAGCCTTACTGGCACAATCACTGTGTGATAGGGAACGATTAGTGTCCCTGTCACTGTTTGGTAGGGCACAACAACTGAACCAAAAAAAACAGAGAGAAAGCCTTACTGACACATTCACTGTGTGATAGGGAACGATTAGTGTCACAGTCACTGTTTGGCAGGGCACAACAACTGAAACAAAAAAACACAGAGGAAAGCCTAACTGGCACAATCACTGTGTGATAGGGAACGATTAGTGTCACAGTGAATGCTTGGCAGGGCGCAACAACTGAACCAACACAAAAAACAGAGAGGAAAGCCTTACTGGCACATTCACTGTGTGATAGGGAACACATTGTGTCACAGTCGCTGCTTGGCAGAGCGCTACAAGTGAACAAAAAAAAAACAGAGACAAAAGCCTTACTGACACATTCACTGTGCGATAGGGAACGATTAGTGTCACGGTCACTGTTTGGCGGGCACAACAAGTGAACCAAAAAAAAAAAACAGAGAGGAAAGCCTTACTGACCCATTCACTGTGTGATAGGGGAACGATTAGTGTCACGGTCACTGTTTGGCAGGGCACAACAACTGAACCCAAAAAAAAAACACAGAGGAAAGCCTTACTGGCACAATCACTGTGTGATAGCGAACGATTAGTGTCACTGTCACTGTCTGGCAGGGCACAACAACTGAACCAAAAAAACACAGAGGAAAGCCTTACTGGCACAGTCACTGTGTGATAGGGAACGATTGGTGTCACAGTCACTGCTTGGCAGGGTGCAACAACTGAACCAAAAAAAAATAAACAGAGAGGAAAGCCTTACTGGCACATTCACTGTGTGATAGGGAACGATTAGTGTCACGGTCACTGTTTGGCAGGGCACAACAACTGAAACAAAAAAAACACAGAGGAAAGCCTTACTGGCACAATCACAGTGTGATAGGGAATGATTAGTGTCAGAGTCACTGCTTGGCAGGGTGCAACAACTGAACCAAAAAAAAAAAACAGAGGAAAGCCTTCCTTACTGGCACAATCACTATGTGATAGGGAACGATTAGTGTCACGGTCACTGTTTGGCAGGGCACAACAACTGAAACAAAAAAAACACAGAGGAAAGCCTTACTGGCACAATCACAGTGTGATAAGGAATGATTAGTGCCACAGTCACTGCTTGGCAGGGCACAACAAGTGAACAAAATAAAAACAGAGACAAAAGCCTTACTGTCACAATCACTGCGTGATAGGGAACGAATAGTGTCACAGTCACTGCTTGGCAGGGCGTAACAAGTGAACCAAAACAAAAAAAACTGAGAGGAAAGCCTTACTGGCACAATCAGTGTGTGATAGGGAATGAATAGTGTCACAGTCGATACTTGGCAGGGCGCAACAAGCGAACCAAAAAAACAAAGAGGAAAGCCTTACTGGCACAATCACTGTGTGATAGGGAACGATTAGTGTCACTGTCACTGTTTGGCAGGGCACAACAACTGAACCAAAAAAAACAACAGAGGAAAGCCTTACTGGCACAATCACTGTGTGATAGGGAATGATTAGTGTCACTGTCACTGCTTGGCAGGGCACAACAAGTGAACCAAAAAAAAAACATAGAGGAAAGCCTTACTGACATATTCACTGTGTGATAGGGAATGATTAGTGTCACAGTCACTGTTTGGCAGGGCACAACAACTGAACCAAAAAAACAGAGAGAAAGCCTTACTGACACATTCACTGTGTGATAGGGAACGATTAGTGTCACAGTCACTGTTTGGCAGGGCACAACAACTGAAACAAAAAAAACACAGAGGAAAGCCTAACTGGCACAATCACAGTGTGATAGGGAATGATTAGTGTCACGGTCACTGCTTGGCAGGGCGCAACAAATGAACCAAAAAAAAAAAACAAGACAGAGGAAATCCTTACTGGCACAATCACTGTGTGATAGGGAATGATTAGTGTCACTGTCACTGTTTGGCAGGGCACAACAACTGAACCAAAAAACACAGAGGAAAGCCTTACTGGCACAATCACTGTGTGATAGGGAACGATTAGTGTCACAGTCACTGCTTGGCAGGGCGCAACAACTGAACCAAAAAAAAAAAACAGAGAAGAAAGCCTTACTGGCACATTCACTGTGTAATAGTGAATGATTAGTGTCACAGTCACTGCTAAAAAAAAACAGAGAGGAAAGCCTTACTGTCACAATCACTGTGTGATAGGGAACGAATAGTGTCACAGTAGCTGCTTGGCAGGGCGCAACAAGTGAACCAAACAAAAAAAACTGAGAAGAAATCCTTACTGGCCCAATCACTGTGTGATAGGGAATGATTAGTGTCACTGTCACTGTTTGGCAGGGCATGACAACTGAACCAAAAAAAACACATAGGAAAGCCTTACTGGCACAATCACTGTGTGACAGGGAATGATTAGTGTCACTGTCTGGCAGGGCACAACAACTGAACCAAAAAAACGCAGAGGAAAGCCTTACTGGCACAATCACTGTGTGATAGGGAATGATTAGTGTCACAGTCACTGCTTGGCATGGCGCAACAACTGAACCAAAAAAAAAACACAGAGCAAAGCCTTATTGGCACAATCGCTGTGTGATAGGGAACGATTAGTGTCACAGTTACTGCTTGGCAGGGCGCAACAATTGAACCAAAAAATAAAACAGAGAGGAAAGTCTTACTGGCACATTCACTGTGTGATAGGGAACAAATTGTGTCACAGTCGCTGCTTGGCAGGGCGCAACAAGTGAGCCAAAAAAAAAAACCAGAGAGGAAAGCCTTACTGACCCATTCACTGTGTGATAGGGGAACGATTAGTGTCACGGTCACTGTTTGGCAGGGCACAACAACTGAAAAAAAAAACACAGAGGAAAGCCTTACTGGCACAATCACTGTGTGATAGCGAACGATTAGTGTCACTGTCACTGTTTGGCAGGGCACAACAACTGAACCAAAAAATCATAGAGGAAAGCCTTACTGGCACATTCACTGTGTGATAGGGAACGATTAGTGTCACGGTCACTGTTTGGCAGGGCACAACAACTGAAACAAAAAAAACACAGAGGAAAGCCTTACTGGCACAATCACAGTGTGATAGGGAATGATTAGTGTCAGAGTCACTGCTTGGCAGGGTGCAACAACTGAACCAAAAAAAAAAACAGAGGAAAGCCTTCCTTACTGGCACAATCACTATGTGATAGGGAACGATTAGTGTCACGGTCACTGTTTGGCAGGGCACAACAACTGAAACAAAAAAAACACAGAGGAAAGCCTTACTGGCACAATCACTGTGTGATAGGGAATGATTAGTGTCACTGTCACTGTTTGGCCGGGCACAACAACTGAACCAAAAAAACACAGAGGAAAGCATTACTGGCACATTCACTGTGTGATAGGGAACGATTAGTGTCATGGACACTGTTTGGCAGGGCGCAACAACTGAACAAAAAAAACATACAAACAGAGAGGAAAGACTTACTGGCACATTCACTGTGTGATAGGGAACAAATAGTGTTACAGTCGCTTCTTGGTGGGGCGCAACAAGTGAACCAAAAAAACAAAAAACAGAGAGGAAAGCCTTACTGGCACATTCACTGTGTGATAGGGAACGATTAGTATCACGGTCACTGTTTGGCGTGGCACAACAACTGAACCAGAAAAACACAGAGGAAAGCCTTACTGGCACAATCACTGTGTGATAGGGAACAATTAGTGTCACAGTCACTGCTTGGCAGGGCGCAACAACTGAACCAAAAAACATAAACAGAGAGGAAAGCCTTACTGGCACATTCACTGTGTGATAGGGAACAAATTGTGCCACAGTTGCTGATTGGCAGGGCGCAACAAGTGACCCAAAAAAATAATAATAAAACAGAGAGGAAAGCCTTACTGACACATTCACTGTGTGATAGGGAACGATTAGTGTCACGGTCACTGTTTGGCAGGGCACATAACCTGAAACAAAAAAAACACAGAGGATAGCCTTACTGACACAATCACAGTGTGATAGGGAATGATTATTGTCACAGTCACTGCTTGGCAGGGCGCAACAACTGAACCAAAAAAAAACACAGAGGAAAGCCTTACTGGCACAATCACTGTGTGATAGGGAACGATTAGTGTCACTATCACTGTTTGGCAGGGCACAACAACTGAACCAAAAAAACCCAGAGGAAAGCCTTACTTGCACAATCACTGTGTGATAGGGAACGATTAGTGTCACAGTCACTGCTTGGCAGGGCGCAACAAATGAACCAAAAAAAACAGAGAGGAAAGCCTTACTGGCACAATCGCTGTGTGATAGGGAATGAATAGTGTCACAGTCACTTCTAAAAAAAAAACAGAGAGGAAAGCCTTACTGGAACAATCACTGTGTGATAGGGAACGATTAGTGTCACAGTCACTGTTTGGCAGGGCACAACAACTGAACCAAAAAAAAAAACACAGAGGAAAGCCTTACTGGCACAACCACTGTGTGATAGGGAACAATTAGTGTCACTGTTTGGCAGGGCACAACAACTGAACCAAAAAAACATAGAGGAAAGCCTTACTGGCACATTCAGTGTGTGATAGGGAACGATTAGTGTCACAGTTACTGCTTGGCAGGGCGCAACAACTGAACCAAAAAAAAACAGAGAGGAAAGCCTTACTGGCACATTCACTGTGTGATAGGGAACAAATTGTGTCACAGTCGCTGTTTGGCAGGGCACAACAACTGAACCAAAAAAACACAGAGGAAAGCCTTACTGGCACAAACACTGTGTGATAGGGAACGATTAGTGTCACTGTTTGGCAGGTCACAACAACTGAACCAAAAAAGCAAAGAGGAAAGCCTTACTGGCACAATCACTGTGTGATAGGGAACGATTAGTATCACTGTCACTGTCTGGCAGGGCACAACAACTGAACCAAAATAACACAGAGGAAAGCCTTACTGGCACAATCACTGTGTGATAGGGAATGATTAGTGTCACAGTCACTGCTTGGCAGGGCACAACAACTGAACCAAAAAAAAAAACAGAGAGGAAAGCTTTACTGGCACAATCACTGTGTGACAGGGAATGATTAGTGTCACTGTCACTGTTTGGCAGGGCACAACAACTGAAACAACAAAACACAAAGGAGATCCTTACTGGCAAAACCACTGTGTGATAGGGAACGATTAGTGTCACTGTCACTGTTTGGCAGGGCACAACAACTGAACCAAAAAAACATAGAGGAAAGCCTTACTGGCACAATCACTGTGTGATAGGGAACGATTAGTGTCACAGTTACTGCTTGGCAGGGCGCAACAACTGAACCAAAAAAAAAAAACAGAGAGGAAAGCCTTACTGGCACATTCACTGTGTGATAGGGAACAAATTGTGCCACAGTCGCTGCTTGGCAGGGCGCAACAAGTGAACCAAAAAAATAATAATAAAACAGAGAGGAAAGCCTTACTGACACATTCACTGTGTGATAGGGAACGATTAGTGTCACGGTCACTGTTTGGCAGGGCACAACAACTGAAACAAAAGAAAACACAGAGGAAAGCCTTACTGGCACAATCACAGTGTGATAGGGAATGATTAGTGTCACAGTCACTGTTTGGCGGGCAGAACAACTGAAACAAAAAAAAACACAGAGGAAAGCCCTACTGGCACAATCACAGTGTGATAGGGAATGATTAGTGTCACAGTCGCTGCTTGGCAGGGCGCAACAAGTGGACAAAAAAAAAACAGAGACAAAAGCCTTACTGACACATTCACTGTGTGATAGGGAACGATTAGTGTCACGGTCACTGTTTGGCGGGCAGAACAACTGAAACAAAAAAAAACACAGAGGAAAGCCTTACTGGCACAATCACAGTGTGATAGGGAATGATTAGTGTCACAGTCACTGCTTGGCAGGGTGCAACAACTGAACCAAAAAAAATAAAACACAGAGGAAAGCCTTACTGGCACAATCACTGTGTGATAGGGAGCGATTAGTGTCACTGTCACTGTTTGGCAGGGCACAACAACTGAACCAAAAAACACAGAGGAAAGCCTTACTGGCACAATCACTGCGTGATAGGGAACGATTAGTATCACAGTCACTGCTTGGCAGGGTGCAACAAGTGAACCAAAATAAGAAAAAAACAGAGAGCAAAGCCTTACTGGCACATTCACTGTGTGATAGGGAACGATTAGTGTCACGGTCACTGTTTGGCAGGGCACAACAACTGAAACAAAAAAAACACAGAGGATAGCCTTACTGGCACAATCACAGTGTGATAGGGAATGATTAGTGTCACAGTCACTGCTTGGCAGGGCGCAACAACTGAACCAAAAAAAAACACAGAGGAAAGCCTTACTGGCACAATCACTGTGTGATAGGGAACGATTAGTGTCACAGTTGATGCTTGGCAGGGCGCAACAACTGAACCAACAAAAAAAACAGAGAGGAAAGCCTTACTGGCACATTCACTGTGTGATAGGGGAACGATTAGTGTCACGGTCACTGTTTGGCAGGGCACAACAACTGAAAAAAAAACACAGAGGAAAGCCTTACTGGCACAATCACAATGTGATAGGGAATGATTAGTCTCACAGTCACTGCTTGGCAGGGCGCAACAACTGAACCCAAAAAAAAACACAGAGGAAAGCCTTACTGGCACAATCACTGTGTGATAGCGAACGATTAGTGTCACTGTCACTGTTTGGCAGGGCACAACAACTGAACCAAAAAATCATAGAGGAAAGCCTTACTGGCACAATCACTGTGTGATAGGGAACGATTAGTGTCACTGTCACTGTCTGGCAGGGCGCAACAAATGAACCAAAAAAAAAACAACACAGAGGAAATCCTTACTGGCACAATCACTGTGTGATAGGGAATGATTAGTGTCACTGTCACTGTTTGGCAGGGCACAACAACTGAACCAAAAAACACAGAGGAAAGACTTACTGGCACAATCACTGTGTGATAGGGAACGATTAGTGTCAGAGTCACTGCTTGGCAGGGCGCAACAACTGAACCAAAAAAAAACAGAGAAGAAAGCCTTACTGGCACATTCACTGTGTAATAGTGAATGATTAGTGTCACAGTCACTGGTAAAAAAAAACAGAGAGGAAAGCCTTACTGTCACAATCACTGTGTGATAGGGAACAAATAGTGTCACAGTAGCTGCTTGGCAGGGCGCAACAAGTGAACCAAACAAAAAAAACTGAGAAGAAATCCTTACTGGCCCAATCACTGTGTGATAGGGAATGATTAGTGTCACTGTCACTGTCTGGCAGGGCACAACAACTGAACCAAAAAAACACAGAGCAAAGCCTTATTGGCACATTCACTGTGTGATAGGGAACAAATTGTGTCACAGTCGCTGCTTGGCAGGGTGCAACAAGTGAACCAAAAAAAAAAAACAGAGAGGAAAGCCTTACTGACCCATTCACTGTGTGATAGGGGAACGATTAGTGTCACGGTCACTGTTTGGCAGGGCACAACAACTGAAAAAAAAACACAGAGGAAAGCTTTACGGGCACAATCGAAGTGTGATAGGGAATGATTAGTCTCACAGTCACTGCTTGGCAGGGCGCAACAACTGAACCCAAAAAAAAAACACAGAGGAAAGCCTTACTGGCACAATCACTGTGTGATAGCGAACGATTAGTGTCACTGTCACTGTTTGGCAGGGCACAACAACTGAACCAAAAAATCATAGAGGAAAGCCTTACTGGCACAATCACTGTGTGATAGGGAACGATTAGTGTCACTGTCACTGTCTGGCAGGGCGCAACAACTGAACCAAAAAACACAGAGGAAAGCCTTACTGGCACAGTCACTGTGTGATAGGGAACGATTGGTGTCACAGTCACTGCTTGGCAGGGCGCAACAACTGAACCAAAAAAAATAAACTGAGAGGAAAGCCTTACTGGCACATTCACTGTGTGATAGGGAACGATTAGTGTCACGGTCACTGTTTGGCAGGGCACAACAACTGAAACAAAAAAAACACAGAGGAAAGCCTTACTGGCACAATCACAGTGTGATAGGGAATGATTAGTGTCAGAGTCACTGCTTGGCAGGGTGCAACAACTGAACCAAAAAAAAAAAACAGAGGAAAGCCTTCCTTACTGGCACAATCACTATGTGATAGGGAACGATTAGTGTCACGGTCACTGTTTGGCAGGGCACAACAACTGAAACAAAAAAAACACAGAGGAAAGCCTTACTGGCACAATCACAGTGTGATAAGGAATGATTAGTGTCACAGTCGATACTTGGCAGGGCGCAACAAGCGAACCAAAACAACAAAGAGGAAAGCCTTACTGGCACAATCACTGTGTGATAGGGAACGATTAGTGTCACTGTCACTGTTTGGCAGGGCACAACAACTGAACCAAAAAAAACAACAGAGGAAAGCCTTACTGGCACAATCACTGTGTGATAGGGAATGATTAGTGTCACTGTCACTGCTTGGCAGGGCACAACAAGTGAACCAAAAAAAAAAAAACAGAGAGGAAAGCCTTACTGACATATTCACTGTGTGATAGGGAATGATTAGTGTCACAGTCACTGTTTGGCAGGGCACAACAACTGAAACAAAAAAAACACAGAGGAAAGCCTAACTGGCACAATCACAGTGTGATAGGGAATGATTAGTGTCACGGTCACTGCTTGGCAGGGCGCAACAAATGAACCAAAAAAAAAACAACACAGCGGGAAACCTAACTGGCACAATCACTGTGTGATAGGGAATGATTAGTGTCACTGTCACTGTTTGGCAGGGCACAACAACTGAACCAAAAAAAAACACAGAGGAAAGCCTTACTGGCACAATCACTGTGTGATAGGGAACGATTAGTGTCACAGTCACTGCTTGGCAGGGCGCAACAAATGAACCAAAAAAAAAACAACACAGCGGGAAACCTAACTGGCACAATCACTGTGTGATAGGGAATGATTAGTGTCACTGTCACTGTTTGGCAGGACCAAAAAAAAAAACAGAGAAGAAAGCCTTACTGCCACATTCACTGTGTAATAGTGAATGATTAGTGTCACAGTCACTGCTAAAAAAAACAGAGAGGAAAGCCTTACTGTCACAATCACTGTGTGATAGGGAATGAATAGTGTCACAGTAGCTGCTTGGCAGGGCGCAACAAGTGAACCAAACAAAAAAAACTGAGAAGAAATCCTTACTGGCCCAATCACGGTGTGATAGGGAATGATTAGTGTCACTGTCACTGTTTGGCATGGCATGACAACTGAACCAAAAAAAAACACATAGGAAAGCCTTACTGGCACAATCACTGTGTGATAGGGAACGATTAGTGTCACAGTTACTGCTTGGCAGGGCGCAACAACTGAACCAAAAAAAAAAACAGAGAGGAAAGCCTTACTGGCACATTCACTGTGTGATAGGGAACAAATTGTGCCACAGTCGCTGCTTGGCAGGGCGCAACAAGTGAACCAAAAAAATAATAATAAAACAGAGAGGAAAACCTTACTGACACATTCACTGTGTGATAGGGAACGATTAGTGTCACGGTCACTGTTTGGCAGGGCACAACAACTGAAACAAAAAAAACACAGAGGATAGCCTTACTGGCACAATCACAGTGTGATAGGGAATGATTAGTGTCACAGTCACTGCTTGGCAGGGCGCAACAACTGAACCAAAAAAAAAAAAACAGAGAGGAAAGCCTTACTGGCACATTCACTGTGTGATAGGGAACACATTGTGTCACAGTCGCTGCTTGGCAGGGCGCAACAAGTGAACAAAAAAAAAAAACAGAGACAAAAGCCTTACTGACACATTCACTGTGTGATAGGGAGCGGTTAGTGTCACGGTCACTGTTTGGAGGGCACAACAACTGAAACAAAAAAAAACCACAGAGGAAAGCCTTACTGGCACAATCACAGTGTGATAGGGAATGATTAGTGTCACAGTCACTGCTTGGTAGGGTGCAACAACTGAACCAAAAAAAACAAAACACAGAGGAAAGCCTTACTGGCACAATCACTGTGTGATATGGAGCGATTAGTGTCACTGTCACTGTTTGGCAGGGCACAACAACTGAACCAAAAAACACAGAGGAAAGCCTTACTGGCACAATCACTGTGTGTTAGGGAACGATTAGTATCACAGTCACTGCTTGGCAGGGTGCAACAAGTGAACCAAAATAAGAAAAAAAACAGAGAGCAAAGCCTTACTGGCACATTCACTGTGTAATAGCGAATGATTAGTGTCACAGTCACTGCTAAAAAAAAACAGAGAGGAAAGCCTTACTGTCACAATCACTGCGTGATAGGGAACGAATAGTGTCACAGTCACTGCTTGGCAGGGCGTAACAAGTGAAACAAAACAAAAAAAACTGAGAGGAAAGCCTTACTGGCACAATCAGTGTGTGATAGGGAATGAATAGTGTCACAGTCGATACTTGGCAGGGCGCAACAAGTGAACCAAAAAAACAAAGAGGAAAGCCTTACTGGCACAATCACTGTGTGATAGGGAACGATTAGTGTCACTGTCACTGTTTGGCAGGGCACAACAACTGAACCAAAAAAAAAACAACAGATGAAAGCCTTACTGGCACAATCACTGTGTGATAGGGAATGATTAGTGTCACTGTCACTGGTTGGCAGGGCACAACAACTGAACCAAAAAAAAAACAGAGAGGAAAGCCTTACTGGCACATTCACTGTGTGATAGGGAACGATTAGTATCACGGTCACAGTTTGGCAGGGCACAACAACTGAAACAAAAAAAAACACAGAGGAAAGCTTTACTGGCACAATCACATGTCACAGTCACTGTTTGGCAGGGCGCAACAACTGAACCAAAAAAAAACACAGAGGAAAGCCTTACTGGTACAATCACTGTGTGATAGGGAAATATTAGTCTCACTGTCACTGTTTGGCAGGGCACAACAACTGAACCAGAAAAACACAGAGGAAAGCCTTACTGGCACAATCACTGTGTGATAGGGAACAATTAGTGTCACAGTCACTGCTTGGCAGGGCGCAACAACTGAACCAAAAAACGTAAACAGAGAGGAACGCCTTACTGGCACATTCACTGTGTGATAGGGAACGATTAGTGTCACGGTCACTGTTTGGCAGGGCACAACAACTGAAACAAAAAAAACACAGAGGAAAGCCTTACTAGCCCAATCACAGTGTGATAGGGAATGATTAGTGTCAGAGTCACTGCTTGGCAGGGTGCAACAACTGAACCAAAAAAAAAACAGAGGAAAGCCTTCCTTACTGGCACAATCACTATGTGACAGGGAACGATTAGTGTCACGGTCACTGTTTGGCAGGGCACAACAACTGAAACAAAAAAAACACAGAGGAAAGCCTTACTGGCACAATCACAGTGTGATAAGGAATGATTAGTGTCACAGTCACTGCTTGGCAGTGCACAACAACTGAACCAAACAAAAAAAATAACACAGAGGAAAGCCTTACTGGCACAATCACTGTGTGATAGGGAACGATTAGTGTCCCTGTCACTGTTTGGTAGGGCACAACAACTGAACCAAAAAAAACAGAGAGAAAGCCTTACTGACACATTCACTGTGTGATAGGGAACGATTAGTGTCACAGTCACTGTTTGGCAGGGCACAACAACTGAAACAAAAAAACACAGAGGAAAGCCTAACTGGCACAATCACTGTGTGATAGGGAACGATTAGTGTCACAGTGGATGCTTGGCAGGGCGCAACAACTGAACCAACAAAAAAAACAGAGAGGAAAGCCTTACTGGCACATTCACTGTGTGATAGGGAACACATTGTGTCACAGTCGCTGCTTGGCAGAGCGCTACAAGTGAACAAAAAAAAAACAGAGACAAAAGCCTTACTGACACATTCACTGTGCGATAGGGAACGATTAGTGTCACGGTCACTGTTTGGCGGGCACAACAACTGAAACAAAAAAAAAACACAGAGGAAAGCCTTACTGGCACAATCACAGTGTGATAGGGAATGATTAGTGTCACAGTCACTGCTTGGCAGGGTGCAACAACTGAACCAAAAAAAACAAAACACAGAGGAAAGCCTTACTGGCACAATCACTGTGTGATAGGGAGCGATTAGTGTCACTGTCACTGTTTGGCAGGGCACAACAACTGAACCAAAAAACACAGAGGAAAGCCTTACTGGCACAATCACTGTGTGATAGGGTACGATTAGTATCACAGTCACTGCTTGGCAGGGTGCAACAAGTGAACCAAAATAAGAAAAAAAACAGAGAGCAAAGCCTTATTGGCACATTCACTGTGTGACAGGGAACGATTGGTGTCACTGTCACTGTTTGGCAGGGCGCAACAACTGAACCAAAAAAAAATCAGAGAGGAAAGCCTTACCGGCACAATCACTGTGTGAAAGGGAACGATTAGTCTCACTGTCACTGTTTGGCAGGGCACAACAACTGAACCAGAAAAACACAGAGGAAAGCCTTACTGGCACAATCACTGTGTGATAGGGAACAATTAGTGTCACAGTCACTGCTTGGCAGGGCGCAACAACTGAACCAAAAAACATAAACAGAGAGGAAAGCCTTACTGGCACATTCACTGTGTGATAGGGAACAAATTGTGCCACAGTCGCTGATTGGCAGGGCGCAACAAGTGAACCAAAAAAATAATAATAAAACAGAGAGGAAAGCCTTACTGACACATTCACTGTGTGATAGGGAACGATTAGTGTCACGGTCACTGTTTGGCAGGGCACAAAACCTGAAACAAAAAAAAACACAGAGGATAGCCTTACTGGCACAATCACAGTGTGATAGGGAATGATGAGTGTCACAGTCACTGCTTGGCAGGGCGCAACAACTGAACCAAAAAAAAAAACACAGAGGAAAGCCTTACGGGCACAATCACTGTGTGATAGGGAATGATTAGTGTCACTATCACTGTTTGGCAGGGCACAACAACTGAACCAAAAAAACCCAGAGAAAAGCCTTACTGGCACAATCACTGTGTGATAGGGAACGATTAGTGTCACAGTCACTGCTTGGCAGGGCGCAACAAATGAACCAAAAAAAACAGAGAGGAAAGCCTTACTGGCACAATCGCTGTGTGATAGGGAATGAATAGTGTCACAGTCACTTCTAAAAAAAAACAGAGAGGAAAGCCTTACTGGAACAATCACTGTGTGATAGGGAACGATTAGAGTCACAGTCACTGTTTGGCAGGGCACAACAACTGAACCAAAAAAAAAACACAGAGGAAAGCCTTACTGGCACAACCACTGTGTGATAGGGAACAATTAGTGTCACTGTTTGGCAGGGCACAACAACTGAACCAAAAAAACATAGAGGAAAGCCTTACTGGCACATTCAGTGTGTGATAGGGAACGATTAGTGTCACAGTTACTGCTTGGCAGGGCGCAACAACTGAACCAAAAAAAAAACAGAGAGGAAAGCCTTACTGGCACATTCACTGTGTGATAGGGAACACATTGTGTCACAGTCGCTGTTTGGCAGGGCACAACAACTGAACCAAAAAAACACAGAGGAAAGCCTTACTGGCACAAACACTGTGCGATAGGGAACGATTAGTGTCACTGTTTGGCAGGTCACAACAACTGAACCAAAAAAGCAAAGAGGAAAGCCTTACTGGCACAATCACTGTGTGATAGGGAACGATTAGTGTCACAGTCACTGCTTGGCAGGGCGCAACAACTGAACCAAAAAAAACAGAGAGGAAAGCCTTACTGGCACAATCACTGTGTGATAGGGAATGATTAGTGTCACTGTCTGGCAGGGCACAACAACTGAACCAAAAAAGCAAAGAGGAAAGCCTTACTGGCACAATCACTGTGTGATAGGGAACGATTAGTGTCACAGTCACTGCTTGCCAGGGCACAACAACTGAACCAAAAAAGAAAACAAAGAGGAAAGCCTTACTGGCACAATCACTGTGTGACAGGGAACGGTTAGTGTCACTGTCACTGTTTGGCAGGGCACAACAACTGAAACAACAAAACACAAAGGAGAGCCTTACTGGCACAACCACTGTGTGATAGGGAACGATTAGTGTCACTGTCACTGTTTGGCAGGGCACAACAACTGAACCAAAAAAACATAGAGGAAAGCCTTACTGGCACAATCACTGTGTGATAGGGAACGATTAGTGTCACAGTTACTGCTTGGCAGGGCGCAACAACTGAACCAAAAAAAAAACAGAGAGGAAAGCCTTACTGGCACATTCACTGTGTAATAGGGAACAAATTGTGCCACAGTCGCTGCTTGGCAGGGCGCAACAAGTGAACCAAAAAAATAATAATAGAACAGAGAGGAAAACCTTACTGGCACAATCACAGTGTGATAGGGAATGATTAGTGTCACAGTCACTGCTTGGCAGGGCGCAACAACTGAACCAAAAAAAAAAAACAGAGAGGAAAGCCTTACTGGCACATTCACTGTGTGATAGGGAACACATTGTGTCACAGTCGCTGCTTGGCAGGGCGCAACAAGTGAACAAAAAAAAAAACAGAGACAAAAGCCTTACTGACACATTCACTGTGTGATAGGGAGCGGTTAGTGTCACGGTCACTGTTTGGAGGGCACAACAACTGAAACAAAAAAAACCACAGAGGAAAGCCTTACTGGCACAATCACAGTGTGATAGGGAATGATTAGTGTCACAGTCACTGCTTGGCAGGGTGCAACAACTGAACCAAAAAAAACAAAACACAGAGGAAAGCCTTACTGGCACAATCACTGTGTGATATGGAGCGATTGGTGTCACTGTCACTGTTTGGCAGGGCACAACAACTGAACCAAAAAACACAGAGGAAAGCCTTACTGGCACAATCACTGTGTGATAGGGAACGATTAGTATCACAGTCACTGCTTGGCAGGGCGCAACAAATGAACCAAAAAAAACAGAGAGGAAAGCCTTACTGGCACAATCGCTGTGTGATAGGGAATGAATAGTGTCACAGTCACTTCTAAAAAAAAACAGAGAGGAAAGCCTTACTGGAACAATCACTGTGTGATAGGGAACGATTAGTGTCACAGTCACTGTTTGGCAGGGCACAACAACTGAACCAAAAAAAAACCACAGAGGAAAGCCTTACTGGCACAACCACTGTGTGATAGGGAACAATTAGTGTCACTGTTTGGCAGGGCACAACAACTGAACCAAAAAAACATAGAGGAAAGCCTTACTGGCACATTCAGTGTGTGATAGGGAACGATTAGTGTCACAGTTACTGCTTGGCAGGGCGCAACAACTGAACCAAAAAAAAAACAGAGAGGAAAGCCTTACTGGCACATTCACTGTGTGATAGGGAACACATTGTGTCACAGTCGCTGTTTGGCAGGGCACAACAACTGAACCAAAAAAACACAGAGGAAAGCCTTACTGGCACAAACACTGTGTGATAGGGAACGATTAGTGTCACTGTTTGGCAGGTCACAACAACTGAACCAAAAAAGCAAAGAGGAAAGCCTTACTGGCACAATCACTGTGTGATAGGGAACGATTAGTGTCACAGTCACTGCTTGGCAGGGCGCAACAACTGAACCAAAAAAAACAGAGAGGAAAGCCTTACTGGCACAATCACTGTGTGATAGGGAATGATTAGTGTCACTGTCTGGCAGGGCACAACAACTGAACCAAAAAAGCAAAGAGGAAAGCCTTACTGGCACAATCACTGTGTGATAGGGAACGATTAGTGTCACAGTCACTGCTTGCCAGGGCACAACAACTGAACCAAAAAAGAAAACAAAGAGGAAAGCCTTACTGGCACAATCACTGTGTGACAGGGAACGGTTAGTGTCACTGTCACTGTTTGGCAGGGCACAACAACTGAAACAACAAAACACAAAGGAGAGCCTTACTGGCACAACCACTGTGTGATAGGGAACGATTAGTGTCACTGTCACTGTTTGGCAGGGCACAACAACTGAACCAAAAAAACATAGAGGAAAGCCTTACTGGCACAATCACTGTGTGATAGGGAACGATTAGTGTCACAGTTACTGCTTGGCAGGGCGCAACAACTGAACCAAAAAAAAAACAGAGAGGAAAGCCTTACTGGCACATTCACTGTGTAATAGGGAACAAATTGTGCCACAGTCGCTGCTTGGCAGGGCGCAACAAGTGAACCAAAAAAATAATAATAGAACAGAGAGGAAAACCTTACTGGCACAATCACAGTGTGATAGGGAATGATTAGTGTCACAGTCACTGCTTGGCAGGGCGCAACAACTGAACCAAAAAAAAAAAACAGAGAGGAAAGCCTTACTGGCACATTCACTGTGTGATAGGGAACACATTGTGTCACAGTCGCTGCTTGGCAGGGCGCAACAAGTGAACAAAAAAAAAAACAGAGACAAAAGCCTTACTGACACATTCACTGTGTGATAGGGAGCGGTTAGTGTCACGGTCACTGTTTGGAGGGCACAACAACTGAAACAAAAAAAACCACAGAGGAAAGCCTTACTGGCACAATCACAGTGTGATAGGGAATGATTAGTGTCACAGTCACTGCTTGGCAGGGTGCAACAACTGAACCAAAAAAAACAAAACACAGAGGAAAGCCTTACTGGCACAATCACTGTGTGATATGGAGCGATTGGTGTCACTGTCACTGTTTGGCAGGGCACAACAACTGAACCAAAAAACACAGAGGAAAGCCTTACTGGCACAATCACTGTGTGATAGGGAACGATTAGTATCACAGTCACTGCTTTGCAGGGTGCAACAAGTGAACCAAAATAAGAAAAAAAACAGAGAGCAAAGCCTTACTGGCACATTCACTGTGTAATAGCGAATGATTAGTGTCACAGTCACTGCTAAAAAAAAACAGAGAGGAAAGCCTTACTGTCACAATCACTGCGTGATAGGGAACGAATAGTGTCACAGTCACTGCTTGGCAGGGCGTAACAAGTGAAACAAAACAAAAAAAACTGAGAGGAAAGCCTTACTGGCACAATCACTGTGTGATAGGGAACGATTAGTGTCACTGTCACTGTTTGGCAGGGCACAACAACTGAACCAAAAAAAAAACAACAGATGAAAGCCTTACTGGCACAATCACTGTGTGATAGGGAATGATTAGTGTCACTGTCACTGGTTGGCAGGGCACAACAACTGAACCAAAAAAAAAACAGAGAGGAAAGCCTTACTGGCACATTCACTGTGTGATAGGGAACGATTAGTATCACGGTCACAGTTTGGCAGGGCACAACAACTGAAACAAAAAAAAAACACAGAGGAAAGCTTTACTGGCACAATCACATGTCACAGTCACTGTTTGGCAGGGCGCAACAACTGAACCAAAAAAAAACACAGAGGAAAGCCTTACTGGTACAATCACTGTGTGATAGGGAACGATTAGTCTCACTGTCACTGTTTGGCAGGGCACAACAACTGAACCAGAAAAACACAGAGGAAAGCCTTACTGGCACAATCACTGTGTGATAGGGAACAATTAGTGTCACAGTCACTGCTTGGCAGGGCGCAACAACTGAACCAAAAAACGTAAACAGAGAGGAAAGCCTTACTGGCACATTCACTGTGTGATAGGGAACTATTAGTGTCACGGTCACTGTTTGGCAGGGCACAACAACTGAAACAAAAAAAACACAGAGGAAAGCCTTACTAGCCCAATCACAGTGTGATAGGGAATGATTAGTGTCAGAGTCACTGCTTGGCAGGGTGCAACAACTGAACCAAAAAAAAAACAGAGGAAAGCCTTCCTTACTGGCACAATCACTATGTGATAGGGAACGATTAGTGTCACGGTCACCGTTTGGCAGGGCACAACAACTGAAACAAAAAAAACACAGAGGAAAGCCTTACTGGCACAATCACAGTGTGATAAGGAATGATTAGTGTCACAGTCACTGCTTGGCAGTGCACAACAACTGAACCAAACAAAAAAAATAACACAGAGGAAAGCCTTACTGGCACAATCACTGTGTGATAGGGAACGATTAGTGTCCCTGTCACTGTTTGGTAGGGCACAACAACTGAACCAAAAAAAACAGAGAGAAAGCCTTACTGACACATTCACTGTGTGATAGGGAACGATTAGTGTCACAGTCACTGTTTGGCAGGGCACAACAACTGAAACAAAAAAACACAGAGGAAAGCCTAACTGGCACAATCACTGTGTGATAGGGAACGATTAGTGTCACAGTGAATGCTTGGCAGGGCGCAACAACTGAACCAACACAAAAAACAGAGAGGAAAGCCTTACTGGCACATTCACTGTGTGATAGGGAACACATTGTGTCACAGTCGCTGCTTGGCAGAGCGCTACAAGTGAACAAAAAAAAAACAGAGACAAAAGCCTTACTGACACATTCACTGTGCGATAGGGAACGATTAGTGTCACGGTCACTGTTTGGCGGGCACAACAACTGAAACAAAAAAGAAACACAGAGGAAAGCCTTACTGGCACAATCACAGTGTGATAGGGAATGATTAGTGTCACAGTCACTGCTTGGCAGGGTGCAACAACTGAACCAAAAAAAACAAAACACAGAGGAAAGCCTTACTGGCACAATCACTGTGTGATAGGGAGCGATTAGTGTCACTGTCACTGTTTGGCAGGGCACAACAACTGAACCAAAAAACACAGAGGAAAGCCTTACTGGCACAATCACTGTGTGATAGGGTACGATTAGTATCACAGTCACTGCTTGGCAGGGTGCAACAAGTGAACCAAAATAAGAAAAAAAACAGAGAGCAAAGCCTTACTGGCACATTCACTGTGTGACAGGGAACAATTAGTGTCACTGTTTGGCAGGGCGCAACAACTGAACCAAAAAAAAATCAGAGAGGAAAGCCTTACCGGCACAATCACTGTGTGATAGGGAATGATTAGTGTCACTGTCTGGCAGGGCACAACAACTGAACCAAAAAATGCAGAGGAAAGCCTTACTGGCACAATCACTGTGTGATAGGGAATGATTAGTATCACTGTCTGGCAGGGCACAACAACTGAACCAAAAAAACGCAGAGGAAAGCCTTACTGGCACAATCACTGTGTGACAGGGAACAATTAGTGTCACTGTCACTGTTTGGCAGGGCACAACAACTGAAACAACAAAACACAAAGGAGAGCCTTACTGGCACAACCACTGTGTGATAGGGAACGATTAGTGTCACTGTCACTGTTTGGCAGGGCACAACAACTGAACCAAAAAAACATAGAGGAAAGCCTTACTGGCACAATTACTGTGTGATAGGGAACGATTAGTGTCACAGTTACTGCTTGGCAGGGCGCAACAACTGAACCAAAAAAAAACAGAGAGGAAAGCCTTACTGGCACATTCACTGTGTGATAGGGAACAAATTGTGCCACAGTCGCTGCTTAGCAGGGCGCAACAAGTGAACTAAAAAAATAATAATAAAACAGAGAGGAAAGCCTTACTGACACATTCACTGTGTGATGGGGAACGATTAGTGTCACGGTCACTGTTTGGCAGGGCACAACAACTGAAACAAAAAAAACACAGAGGATAGCCTTACTGGCACAATCACAGTGTGATAGGGAATGATTAGTGTCAGAGTCACTGCTTGGCAGGGCGCAACAACTGAACCAAAAAAGAACACAGAGGAAAGCCTTACTGGCACAATCACTGTGTGATAGGGAACGATTCGTGTCACAGTTGATGCTTGGCAGGGCGCAACAATTGAACCAACAAAAAAAACAGAGAGGAAAGCCTTACTGGCACATTCACTGTGTGATAGGGAACACATTGTGTCACAGTCGCTGCTTGGCAGGGCGGCACAAGTGAACAAAAAAAAACAGAGACAAAAGCCTTACTGACACATTCACTGTGTGATAGGGAACGATTAGTGTCACAGTCACTGCTAAAAAAACAGAGAGGAAAGCCTTACTGGCACAATCACTGTGTGATAGGGAACGATTTGTGTCACAGTTGATGCTTGGCAGGGCGCAACAACTGAACCAACAAAAAAAACAGAGAGGAAAGCCTTACTGGCACATTCACTGTGTGATAGGGAACACATTGTGCCACAGTCGCTGCTTGGCAGGGCGCAACAAGTGAACAAAAAAAAACAGAGACAAAAGCCTTACTGTCACAATCACTGCGTGATAGGGAACGAATAGTGTCACAGTCACTGCTTGGCAGGGCGTAACAAGTGAACCAAAACAAAAAAAACTGAGAGGAAAGCCTTACTGGCACAATCAGTGTGTGATAGGGAATGAATAGTGTCACAGTCGATACTTGGCAGGGCGCAACAAGCGAACCAAAAAAACAAAGAGGAAAGCCTTACTGGCACAATCACTGTGTGATAGGGAACGATTAGTGTCACTGTCACTGCTTGGCAGGGCACAACAAGTGAACCAAAAAAAAAAAACAGAGAGGAAAGCCTTACTGACATATTCACTGTGTGATAGGGAATGATTAGTGTCACAGTCACTGTTTGGCAGGGCACAACAACTGAACCAAAAAAAACAGAGAGAAAGCCTTACTGACACATTCACTGTGTGATAGGGAACGATTAGTGTCACAGTCACTGTTTGGCAGGGCACAACAACTGAAACAAAAAAAACACAGAGGAAAGCCTAACTGGCACAATCACAGTGTGATAGGGAATGATTAGTGTCACGGTCACTGCTTGGCAGGGCGCAACAAATGAACCAAAAAAAAAACAACACAGAGGAAATCCTTACTGGCACAATCACTGTGTGATAGGGAATGATTAGTGTCACTGTCACTGTTTGGCAGGGCACAACAACTGAACCAAAAAACACAGAGGAAAGCCTTACTTGCACAATCACTGTGTGATAGGGAACGATTAGTGTCACAGTCACTGCTTGGCAGGGCGCAATAACTGAACCAAAAAAAAAAACAGAGAAGAAAGCCTTACTGGCACATTCACTGTGTAATAGTGAATGATTAGTGTCACAGCCACTGCTAAAAAAAACAGAGAGGAAAGCCTTACTGTCACAATCACTGTGTGATAGGGAACAAATAGTGTCACAGTAGCTGCTTGGCAGGGCGCAACAAGTGAACCAAACAAAAAAAACTGAGAAGAAATCCTTACTGGCCCAATCACTGTGTGATAGGGAATGATTAGTGTCACTGTCACTGTCTGGCAGGGCACAACAACTGAACCAAAAAAACGCAGAGGAAAGCCTTACTGGCACAATCACTGTGTGATAGGGAATGACTAGTGTCACAGTCACTGCTTGGCATGGCGCAACAACTGAACCAAAAAAAAACACAGAGCAAAGCCTTATTGGCACAATCACTGTGTGATAGGGAACGATTAGTGTCACAGTTACTGCTTGGCAGGGCGCAACAATTGAACCAAAAAATAAAACAGAGAGGAAAGTCTTACTGGCACATTCACTGTGTGATAGGGAACAAATTGTGTCACAGTCGCTGCTTGGCAGGGCGCAACAAGTGAACCAAAAAAAAAAAAAACAGAGAGGAAAGCCTTACTGACCCATTCACTGTGTGATAGGGGAACGATTAGTGTCACGGTCACTGTTTGGCAGGGCACAACAACTGAAAAAAAAACACAGAGGAAAGCCTTACTGGCACAATCACAATGTGATAGGGAATGATTAGTCTCACAGTCACTGCTTGGCAGGGCGCAACAACTGAACCCAAAAAAAAACACAGAGGAAAGCCTTACTGGCACAATCACTGTGTGATAGCGAACGATTAGTGTCACTGTCACTGTTTGGCAGGGCTCAACAACTGAACCAAAAAATCATAGAGGAAAGCCTTACTGGCACAATCACTGTGTGATAGGGAACGATTAGTGTCA
Organism: Ambystoma mexicanum; assembly: GCF_040938575.1. Lineage (NCBI taxonomy): Eukaryota > Metazoa > Chordata > Amphibia > Caudata > Ambystomatidae > Ambystoma > Ambystoma mexicanum. The sequence continues at coordinate 387,372,639 of NC_090925.1, forward strand.
CTGTCACTGTCTGGCAGGGCGCAACAAATGAACCAAAAAAAAAACAACACAGAGGAAATCCTTACTGGCACAATCACTGTGTGATAGGGAATGATTAGTGTCACTGTCACTGTTTGGCAGGGCACAACAACTGAACCAAAAAACACAGAAGAAAGACTTACTGGCACAATCACTGTGTGATAGGGAACGATTAGTGTCAGAGTCACTGCTTGGCAGGGCGCAACAACTGAACCAAAAAAAAACAGAGAAGAAAGCCTTACTGGCACATTCACTGTGTAATAGTGAATGATTAGTGTCACAGTCACTGGTAAAAAAAAACAGAGAGGAAAGCCTTACTGTCACAATCACTGTGTGATAGGGAACAAATAGTGTCACAGTAGCTGCTTGGCAGGGCGCAACAAGTGAACCAAACAAAAAAAACTGAGAAGAAATCCTTACTGGACCAATCACTGTGTGATAGGGAATGATTAGTGTCACTGTCACTGTCTGGCAGGGCACAACAACTGAACCAAAAAAACACAGAGCAAAGCCTTATTGGCACATTCACTGTGTGATAGGGAACAAATTGTGTCACAGTCGCTGCTTGGCAGGGTGCAACAAGTGAACCAAAAAAAAAAACAGAGAGGAAAGCCTTACTGACCCATTCACTGTGTGATAGGGGAACGATTAGTGTCACGGTCACTGTTTGGCAGGGCACAACAACTGAAAAAAAAACACAGAGGAAAGCTTTACGGGCACAATCGAAGTGTGATAGGGAATGATTAGTCTCACAGTCACTGCTTGGCAGGGCGCAACAACTGAACCCAAAAAAAAAACACAGAGGAAAGCCTTACTGGCACAATCACTGTGTGATAGCGAACGATTAGTGTCACTGTCACTGTTTGGCAGGGCACAACAACTGAACCAAAAAATCATAGAGGAAAGCCTTACTGGCACAATCACTGTGTGATAGGGAACGATTAGTGTCACTGTCACTGTCTGGCAGGGCGCAACAACTGAACCAAAAAACACAGAGGAAAGCCTTACTGGCACAGTCACTGTGTGATAGGGAACGATTGGTGTCACAGTCACTGCTTGGCAGGGCGCAACAACTGAACCAAAAAAAATAAACTGAGAGGAAAGCCTTACTGGCACATTCACTGTGTGATAGGGAACGATTAGTGTCACGGTCACTGTTTGGCAGGGCACAACAACTGAAACAAAAAAAACACAGAGGAAAGCCTTACTGGCACAATCACAGTGTGATAGGGAATGATTAGTGTCAGAGTCACTGCTTGGCAGGGTGCAACAACTGAACCAAAAAAAAAAAACAGAGGAAAGCCTTCCTTACTGGCACAATCACTATGTGATAGGGAACGATTAGTGTCACGGTCACTGTTTGGCAGGGCACAACAACTGAAACAAAAAAAACACAGAGGAAAGCCTTACTGGCACAATCACAGTGTGATAAGGAATGATTAGTGTCACAGTCGATACTTGGCAGGGCGCAACAAGCGAACCAAAACAACAAAGAGGAAAGCCTTACTGGCACAATCACTGTGTGATAGGGAACGATTAGTGTCACTGTCACTGTTTGGCAGGGCACAACAACTGAACCAAAAAAAACAACAGAGGAAAGCCTTACTGGCACAATCACTGTGTGATAGGGAATGATTAGTGTCACTGTCACTGCTTGGCAGGGCACAACAAGTGAACCAAAAAAAAAAAAAACAGAGAGGAAAGCCTTACTGACATATTCACTGTGTGATAGGGAATGATTAGTGTCACAGTCACTGTTTGGCAGGGCACAACAACTGAAACAAAAAAAACACAGAGGAAAGCCTAACTGGCACAATCACAGTGTGATAGGGAATGATTAGTGTCACGGTCACTGCTTGGCAGGGCGCAACAAATGAACCAAAAAAAAAAACAACACAGCGGGAAACCTAACTGGCACAATCACTGTGTGATAGGGAATGATTAGTGTCACTGTCACTGTTTGGCAGGGCACAACAACTGAACCAAAAAAAAACACAGAGGAAAGCCTTACTGGCACAATCACTGTGTGATAGGGAACGATTAGTGTCACAGTCACTGCTTGGCAGGGCGCAACAAATGAACCAAAAAAAAAACAACACAGCGGGAAACCTAACTGGCACAATCACTGTGTGATAGGGAATGATTAGTGTCACTGTCACTGTTTGGCAGGACCAAAAAAAAAACAGAGAAGAAAGCCTTACTGCCACATTCACTGTGTAATAGTGAATGATTAGTGTCACAGTCACTGCTAAAAAAAACAGAGAGGAAAGCCTTACTGTCACAATCACTGTGTGATAGGGAATGAATAGTGTCACAGTAGCTGCTTGGCAGGGCGCAACAAGTGAACCAAACAAAAAAAACTGAGAAGAAATCCTTACTGGCCCAATCACGGTGTGATAGGGAATGATTAGTGTCACTGTCACTGTTTGGCATGGCATGACAACTGAACCAAAAAAAAACACATAGGAAAGCCTTACTGGCACAATCACTGTGTGACAGGGAATGATTAGTGTCACTGTCTGGCAGGGCACAACAACTGAACCAAATAAACGCAGAGGAAAGCCTTACTGGCACAATCACTGTGTGATAGGGAATGACTAGTGTCACAGTCACTGCTTGGCATGGCGCAACAACTGAACCAAAAAAAAAAACACAGAGCAAAGCCTTATTGGCACAATCACTGTGTGATAGGGAACGATTAGTGTCACAGTTACTGCTTGGCAGGGCACAACAATTGAACCAAAAAATAAAACAGAGAGGAAAGTCTTACTGGCACATTCACTGTGTGATAGGGAACAAATTGTGTCACAGTCGCTGCTTGGCAGGGCGCAATAAGTGAACCAAAAAAAAAAAACAGAGAGGAAAGCCTTACTGACCCATTCACTGTGTGATAGGGGAACGATTAGTGTCACGGTCACTGTTTGGCAGGGCACAACAACTGAACCCAAAAAAAAAACACAGAGGAAAGCCTTACTGGCACAATCACTGTGTGATAGCGAACGATTAGTGTCACTGTCACTGTCTGGCAGGGCACAACAACTGAACCAAAAAAACACAGAGGAAAGCCTTACTGGCACAGTCACTGTGTGATAGGGAACGATTGGTGTCACAGTCACTGCTTGGCAGGGTGCAACAACTGAACCAAAAAAAAATAAACAGAGAGGAAAGCCTTACTGGCACATTCACTGTGTGATAGGGAACGATTAGTGTCACGGTCACTGTTTGGCAGGGCACAACAACTGAAACAAAAAAAACACAGAGGAAAGCCTTACTGGCACAATCACAGTGTGATAGGGAATGATTAGTGTCAGAGTCACTGCTTGGCAGGGTGCAACAACTGAACCAAAAAAAAAAAACAGAGGAAAGCCTTCCTTACTGGCACAATCACTATGTGATAGGGAACGATTAGTGTCACGGTCACTGTTTGGCAGGGCACAACAACTGAAACAAAAAAAACACAGAGGAAAGCCTTACTGGCACAATCACAGTGTGATAAGGAATGATTAGTGCCACAGTCACTGCTTGGCAGGGCACAACAAGTGAACAAAATAAAAACAGAGACAAAAGCCTTACTGTCACAATCACTGCGTGACAGGGAACGAATAGTGTCACAGTCACTGCTTGGCAGGGCGTAACAAGTGAACCAAAACAAAAAAAACTGAGAGGAAAGCCTTACTGGCACAATCAGTGTGTGATAGGGAATGAATAGTGTCACAGTCGATACTTGGCAGGGCGCAACAAGCGAACCAAAAAAACAAAGAGGAAAGCCTTACTGGCACAATCACTGTGTGATAGGGAACGATTAGTGTCACTGTCACTGTTTGGCAGGGCACAACAACTGAACCAAAAAAAACAACAGAGGAAAGCCTTACTGGCACAATCACTGTGTGATAGGGAATGATTAGTGTCACTGTCACTGCTTGGCAGGGCACAACAAGTGAACCAAAAAAAAAACATAGAGGAAAGCCTTACTGACATATTCACTGTGTGATAGGGAATGATTAGTGTCACAGTCACTGTTTGGCAGGGCACAACAACTGAACCAAAAAAACAGAGAGAAAGCCTTACTGACACATTCACTGTGTGATAGGGAACGATTAGTGTCACAGTCACTGTTTGGCAGGGCACAACAACTGAAACAAAAAAAACACAGAGGAAAGCCTAACTGGCACAATCACAGTGTGATAGGGAATGATTAGTGTCACGGTCACTGCTTGGCAGGGCGCAACAAATGAACCAAAAAAAAAAAACAAGACAGAGGAAATCCTTACTGGCACAATCACTGTGTGATAGGGAATGATTAGTGTCACTGTCACTGTTTGGCAGGGCACAACAACTGAACCAAAAAACACAGAGGAAAGCCTTACTGGCACAATCACTGTGTGATAGGGAACGATTAGTGTCACAGTCACTGCTTGGCAGGGCGCAACAACTGAACCAAAAAAAAAAAACAGAGAAGAAAGCCTTACTGGCACATTCACTGTGTAATAGTGAATGATTAGTGTCACAGTCACTGCTAAAAAAAAACAGAGAGGAAAGCCTTACTGTCACAATCACTGTGTGATAGGGAACGAATAGTGTCACAGTAGCTGCTTGGCAGGGCGCAACAAGTGAACCAAACAAAAAAAACTGAGAAGAAATCCTTACTGGCCCAATCACTGTGTGATAGGGAATGATTAGTGTCACTGTCACTGTTTGGCAGGGCATGACAACTGAACCAAAAAAAACACATAGGAAAGCCTTACTGGCACAATCACTGTGTGACAGGGAATGATTAGTGTCACTGTCTGGCAGGGCACAACAACTGAACCAAAAAAACGCAGAGGAAAGCCTTACTGGCACAATCACTGTGTGATAGGGAATGATTAGTGTCACAGTCACTGCTTGGCATGGCGCAACAACTGAACCAAAAAAAAAACACAGAGCAAAGCCTTATTGGCACAATCGCTGTGTGATAGGGAACGATTAGTGTCACAGTTACTGCTTGGCAGGGCGCAACAATTGAACCAAAAAATAAAACAGAGAGGAAAGTCTTACTGGCACATTCACTGTGTGATAGGGAACAAATTGTGTCACAGTCGCTGCTTGGCAGGGCGCAACAAGTGAACCAAAAAAAAAAACCAGAGAGGAAAGCCTTACTGACCCATTCACTGTGTGATAGGGGAACGATTAGTGTCACGGTCACTGTTTGGCAGGGCACAACAACTGAAAAAAAAAACACAGAGGAAAGCCTTACTGGCACAATAACTGTGTGACAGCGAACGATTAGTGTCACTGTCACTGTTTGGCAGGGCACAACAACTGAACCAAAAAATCATAGAGGAAAGCCTTACTGGCACATTCACTGTGTGATAGGGAACGATTAGTGTCACGGTCACTGTTTGGCAGGGCACAACAACTGAAACAAAAAAAACACAGAGGAAAGCCTTACTGGCACAATCACAGTGTGATAGGGAATGATTAGTGTCAGAGTCACTGCTTGGCAGGGTGCAACAACTGAACCAAAAAAAAAAACAGAGGAAAGCCTTCCTTACTGGCACAATCACTATGTGATAGGGAACGATTAGTGTCACGGTCACTGTTTGGCAGGGCACAACAACTGAAACAAAAAAAACACAGAGGAAAGCCTTACTGGCACAATCACTGTGTGATAGGGAATGATTAGTGTCACTGTCACTGTTTGGCCGGGCACAACAACTGAACCAAAAAAACACAGAGGAAAGCATTACTGGCACATTCACTGTGTGATAGGGAACGATTAGTGTCATGGACACTGTTTGGCAGGGCGCAACAACTGAACAAAAAAAACATACAAACAGAGAGGAAAGACTTACTGGCACATTCACTGTGTGATAGGGAACAAATAGTGTTACAGTCGCTTCTTGGTGGGGCGCAACAAGTGAACCAAAAAAACAAAAAACAGAGAGGAAAGCCTTACTGGCACATTCACTGTGTGATAGGGAACGATTAGTATCACGGTCACTGTTTGGCGTGGCACAACAACTGAACCAGAAAAACACAGAGGAAAGCCTTACTGGCACAATCACTGTGTGATAGGGAACAATTAGTGTCACAGTTACTGCTTGGCAGGGCGCAACAACTGAACCAAAAAACATAAACAGAGAGGAAAGCCTTACTGGCACATTCACTGTGTGATAGGGAACAAATTGTGCCACAGTTGCTGATTGGCAGGGCGCAACAAGTGACCCAAAAAAATAATAATAAAACAGAGAGGAAAGCCTTACTGACACATTCACTGTGTGATAGGGAACGATTAGTGTCACGGTCACTGTTTGGCAGGGCACATAACCTGAAACAAAAAAAACACAGAGGATAGCCTTACTGACACAATCACAGTGTGATAGGGAATGATTATTGTCACAGTCACTGCTTGGCAGGGCGCAACAACTGAACCAAAAAAAAACACAGAGGAAAGCCTTACTGGCACAATCACTGTGTGATAGGGAACGATTAGTGTCACTATCACTGTTTGGCAGGGCACAACAACTGAACCAAAAAAACCCAGAGGAAAGCCTTACTTGCACAATCACTGTGTGATAGGGAACGATTAGTGTCACAGTCACTGCTTGGCAGGGCGCAACAAATGAACCAAAAAAAACAGAGAGGAAAGCCTTACTGGCACAATCGCTGTGTGATAGGGAATGAATAGTGTCACAGTCACTTCTAAAAAAAAAACAGAGAGGAAAGCCTTACTGGAACAATCACTGTGTGATAGGGAACGATTAGTGTCACAGTCACTGTTTGGCAGGGCACAACAACTGAACCAAAAAAAAAACACAGAGGAAAGCCTTACTGGCACAACCACTGTGTGATAGGGAACAATTAGTGTCACTGTTTGGCAGGGCACAACAACTGAACCAAAAAAACATAGAGGAAAGCCTTACTGGCACATTCAGTGTGTGATAGGGAACGATTAGTGTCACAGTTACTGCTTGGCAGGGCGCAACAACTGAACCAAAAAAAAACAGAGAGGAAAGCCTTACTGGCACATTCACTGTGTGATAGGGAACAAATTGTGTCACAGTCGCTGTTTGGCAGGGCACAACAACTGAACCAAAAAAACACAGAGGAAAGCCTTACTGGCACAAACACTGTGTGATAGGGAACGATTAGTGTCACTGTTTGGCAGGTCACAACAACTGAACCAAAAAAGCAAAGAGGAAAGCCTTACTGGCACAATCACTGTGTGATAGGGAACGATTAGTATCACTGTCACTGTCTGGCAGGGCACAACAACTGAACCAAAATAACACAGAGGAAAGCCTTACTGGCACAATCACTGTGTGATAGGGAATGATTAGTGTCACAGTCACTGCTTGGCAGGGCACAACAACTGAACCAAAAAAAAAAACAGAGAGGAAAGCTTTACTGGCACAATCACTGTGTGACAGGGAATGATTAGTGTCACTGTCACTGTTTGGCAGGGCACAACAACTGAAACAACAAAACACAAAGGAGATCCTTACTGGCAAAACCACTGTGTGATAGGGAACGATTAGTGTCACTGTCACTGTTTGGCAGGGCACAACAACTGAACCAAAAAAACATAGAGGAAAGCCTTACTGGCACAATCACTGTGTGATAGGGAACGATTAGTGTCACAGTTACTGCTTGGCAGGGCGCAACAACTGAACCAAAAAAAAAAAACAGAGGGGAAAGCCTTACTGGCACATTCACTGTGTGATAGGGAACAAATTGTGCCACAGTCGCTGCTTGGCAGGGCGCAACAAGTGAACCAAAAAAATAATAATAAAACAGAGAGGAAAGCCTTACTGACACATTCACTGTGTGATAGGGAACGATTAGTGTCACGGTCACTGTTTGGCAGGGCACAACAACTGAAACAAAAGAAAACACAGAGGAAAGCCTTACTGGCACAATCACAGTGTGATAGGGAATGATTAGTGTCACAGTCACTGTTTGGCGGGCAGAACAACTGAAACAAAAAAAAACACAGAGGAAAGCCTTACTGGCACAATCACAGTGTGATAGGGAATGATTAGTGTCACAGTCGCTGCTTGGCAGGGCGCAACAAGTGGACAAAAAAAAAACAGAGACAAAAGCCTTACTGACACATTCACTGTGTGATAGGGAACGATTAGTGTCACGGTCACTGTTTGGCGGGCAGAACAACTGAAACAAAAAAAAACACAGAGGAAAGCCTTACTGGCACAATCACAGTGTGATAGGGAATGATTAGTGTCACAGTCACTGCTTGGCAGGGTGCAACAACTGAACCAAAAAAAATAAAACACAGAGGAAAGCCTTACTGGCACAATCACTGTGTGATAGGGAGCGATTAGTGTCACTGTCACTGTTTGGCAGGGCACAACAACTGAACCAAAAAACACAGAGGAAAGCCTTACTGGCACAATCACTGCGTGATAGGGAACGATTAGTATCACAGTCACTGCTTGGCAGGGTGCAACAAGTGAACCAAAATAAGAAAAAAACAGAGAGCAAAGCCTTACTGGCACATTCACTGTGTGATAGGGAACGATTAGTGTCACGGTCACTGTTTGGCAGGGCACAACAACTGAAACAAAAAAAACACAGAGGATAGCCTTACTGGCACAATCACAGTGTGATAGGGAATGATTAGTGTCACAGTCACTGCTTGGCAGGGCGCAACAACTGAACCAAAAAAAAACACAGAGGAAAGCCTTACTGGCACAATCACTGTGTGATAGGGAACGATTAGTGTCACAGTTGATGCTTGGCAGGGCGCAACAACTGAACCAACAAAAAAAACAGAGAGGAAAGCCTTACTGGCACATTCACTGTGTGATAGGGAACACATTGTGTCACAGTCGCTGCTTGGCAGGGCGCAACAAGTGAACAAAAAAAAAACAGAGACAAAAGCCTTACTGACACATTCACTGTGTGATAGGGAACAATTAGTGCCACAGTCACTGTTTGGCGGGCAGAACAACTGAAACAAAAAAAAACACAGAGGAAAGCCTTACTGGCACAATCACAGTGTGATAGGGAATGATTAGTGTCACAGTCGCTGCTTGGCAGGGCGCAACAAGTGGACAAAAAAAAACAGAGACAAAAGCCTTACTGACACATTCACTGTGTGATAGGGAACGATTAGTGTCACGGTCACTGTTTGGCAGGGTGCAACAACTGAACCAAAAAAAACAAAACACAGAGGAAAGCCTTACTGGCACAATCACTGTGTGATAGGGAACACATTGTGTCACAGTCGCTGCTTGGCAGGGCGCAACAAGTGAACAAAAAAAAAACAGAGACAAAAGCCTTACTGACACATTCACTGTGTGATAGGGAACAATTAGTGCCACAGTCACTGTTTGGCGGGCAGAACAACTGAAACAAAAAAAAACACAGAGGAAAGCCTTACTGGCACAATCACAGTGTGATAGGGAATGATTAGTGTCACAGTCACTGCTTGGCAGGGTGCAACAACTGAACCAAAAAAAACAAAACACAGAGGAAAGCCTTACTGGCACAATCACTGTGTGATAGGGAGCGATTAGTGTCACTGTCACTGTTTGGCAGGGCACAACAACTGAACCAAAAAACACAGAGGAAAGCCTTACTGGCACAATCACTGTGTGATAGGGAACGATTAGTATCACAGTCACTGCTTGGCAGGGTGCAACAAGTGAACCAAAATAAGAAAAAAAACAGAGAGCAAAGCCTTACTGGCACATTCACTGTGTAATAGCGAATGATTAGTGTCACAGTCACTGCTAAAAAAAACAGAGAGGAAAGCCTTACTGTCACAATCACTGCGTGATAGGGAACAAATAGTGTCACACTCACTGCTTGGCAGGGCGTAACAAGTGAACCAAAACAAAAAAAAAACTGAGAGGAAAGCCTTACTGGCACAATCAGTGTGTGATAGGGAATGAATAGTGTCACAGTCGATACTTGGCAGGGCGCAACAAGTGAACCAAAAAAACAAAGAGGAAAGCCTTACTGGCACAATCACTGTGTGATAGGGAACGATTAGTGTCACTGTCACTGCTTGGCAGGGCACAACAACTGAACCAAAAAAAAACAGAGAGGAAAGCCTTACTGGCACATTCACTGTGTGATAGGGAACGATTAGTATCACGGTCACAGTTTGGCAGGGCACAACAACTGAAACAAAAAAAAAAAAAAGAGGAAAGCTTTACTGGCACAATCACATGTCACAGTCACTGTTTGGCAGGGCGCAACAACTGAACCAAAAGAAACACAGAGGAAAGCCTTACTGGTACAATCACTGTGTGATAGGGAACGATTAGTCTCACTGTCACTGTTTGGCAGGGCAAAACAACTGAACCAGAAAAACACAGAGGAAAGCCTTACTGGCACAATCACTGTGTGATAGGGAACAATTAGTGTCACAGTCACTGCTTGGCAGGGCGCAACAACTGAACCAAAAAACATAAACAGAGAGGAAAGCCTTACTGGCACATTCACTGTGTGATAGGGAACGATTAGTGTCACGGTCACTGTTTGGCAGGGCACAACAACTGAAACAAAAAAAACACAGAAGAAAGCCTTACTGGCCCAATCACAGTGTGATAGGGAATGATTAGTGTCAGAGTCACTGCTTGGCAGGGTGCAACAACTGAACCAAAAAACAAAACAGAGGAAAGCCTTCCTTACTGGCACAATCACTATGTGATAGGGAACGATTAGTGTCACGGTCACTGTTTGGCAGGGCACAACAACTGAAACAAAAAAAACACAGAGGAAAGCCTTACTGGCACAATCACAGTGTGATAAGGAATGATTAGTGTCACAGTCACTGCTTGGCAGTGCACAACAACTGAACCAAACAAAAAAAATAACACAGAGGAAAGCCTTACTGGCACAATCACTGTGTGATAGGGAACGATTAGTGTCCCTGTCACTGTTTGGTAGGGCACAACAACTGAACCAAAAAAACACACAGGAAAGCCTTACTGGCACAATCACTGTGTGATAGGGAACGATTAGTGTCACTGTCACTGTTTGGCCGGGCACAACAACTGAACCAGAAAAACACAGAGGAAAGCCTTACTGGCACATTCACTGTGTGATAGGGAACGATTAGTGTCACGGACACTGTTTGGCAGGGCGCAACAACTGAAAAAAAAAAAACATACAAACAGAGAGGAAAGACTTAATGGCACATTCACTGTGTGATAGGGAACAAATAGTGTCACAGTCGCTGCTTGGTGGGGCGCAACAAGTGAACCAAAAAAACAAAAAACAGAGAGGAAAGCCTTACTGGTACATTCACTGTGTGATAGGGAACGATTAGTATCACGGTCACAGTTTGGCAGGGCACAACAACTGAAACAAAAAAAAAACACAGAGGAAAGCTTTACTGGCACAATCACATGTCACAGTCACTGTTTGGCAGGGCACAACAACTGAACCAAAAAAAACACAGAGGAAAGCCTTACTGGCACAATCACTGTGTGATAGGGAACGATTAGTCTCACTGTTACTGTTTGGCAGGGCACAACAACTGAACCAGAAAAACACAGAGGAAAGCCTTACTGGCACAATCACTGTGTGATAGGGAACAATTAGTGTCACAGTCACTGCTTGGCAGGGTGCAACAAGTGAACCAAAATAAGAAAAAAACAGAGAGGAAAGCCTTACTGGCACATTCACTGTGTGATAGGGAACGATTAGTGTCACGGTCACTGTTTGGCAGGGCACAACAACTGAAACAAAAAAAACACAGAGGAAAGCCTTACTGGCACAATCACAGTGTGATAGGGAATGATTAGTGTCAGAGTCACTGCTTGGCAGGGTGCAACAACTGAACCAAAAAAAAAAACAGAGGAAAGCCTTTCTTACTGGCACAATCACTATGTGATAGGGAACGATTAGTGTCACGGTCACTGTTTGGCAGGGCACAACAACTGAAACAAATAAAACACAGAGGAAAGCCTTACTGGCACAATCACAGTGTGATAAGGAATGATTAGTGTCACAGTCACTGCTTGGCAGGGCACAACAACTGAACCAAACAAAAAAAATAACACAGAGGAAAGCCTTACTGGCACAATCACTGTGTGATAGGGAACGATTAGTGTCCCTGTCACTGTTTGGCAGGGCACAACAACTGAACCAAAAAAACACAGAGGAAAGCCTTACTGGCACAATCACTGTGTGATAGGGAACGATTAGTGTCACTGTCACTTTTTGGCCGGGCACAACAACTGAACCAAAAAACACAGAGGAAAGCCTTACTGGCACATTCACTGTGTGATAGGGAACGATTAGTGTCACGGACACTGTTTGGCAGGGCGCAACAACTGAACAAATAAAAAACATACAAACAGAGAGGAAAGACTTACTGGCACATTCACTGTGTGATAGGGAACAAATAGTGTCACAGTCGCTGCTTGGTAGGGCGCAACAAGTGAACCAAAAAAACAAAAAACAGAGAGGAAAGCCTTACTGGCACATTCACTGTGTGATAGGGAACGATTAGTATCACGGTCACAGTTTGGCAGGGCACAACAACTGAAACAAAAAAAAAACACAGAGGAAAGCTTTACTGGCACAATCACATGTCACAGTCACTGTTTGGCAGGGCGCAACAACTGAACCAAATAAAACACAGAGGAAAGCCTTACTGGCACAATCACTGTGTGATAGGGAACGATTAGTCTCACTGTCACTGTTTGGCAGGGCACAACAACTGAACCAGAAAAACATAAACAGAGAGGAAAGCCTTACTGGCACATTCACTGTGTGATAGGGAACGATTAGTGTCACGGTCACTGTTTGGCAGGGCACAACAACTGAAACAGAAAAAACACAGAGGAAAGCCTTACTGGCACAATCACAGTGTGATAGGGAATGATTAGTGTCAGAGTCACTGCTTGGCAGGGTGCGACAACTGAACCAAAAAAAAAAAACAGAGGAAAGCCTTCCTTACTGGCACAATCACTATGTGATAGGGAACGATTAGTGTCACAGTCACTGTTTGGCAGGGCACAACAACTGAAACAAAAAAAACACAGAGGAAAGCCTTACTGGCACAATCACAGTGTGATAGGGAATGATTAGTGTCACAGTCACTGCTTGGCAGGGCACAACAACTGAACGAAACAAAAAAAAATAACACAGAGGAAAGCCTTACTGGCACAATCACTGTGTGATAGGGAACGATTAGTGTCCCTGTCACTGTTTGGCAGGGCACAACAACTGAACCAAAAAAACACAGAGGAAAGCCTTACTGGCACAATCACTGTGTGATAGGGAACGATTAGTGTCACTGTCACTGTTTGGCCGGGCACAGCAACTGAACCAAAAAAACACAGAGGAAAGCCTTAGTGGCACAATCACTGTGTGATAGGGAATGATTAGTGTCACAGTCACTGTTTGGCAGGGCGCAACAAGTGAACCAAAAAAATAATAATAAAACAGAGAGGAAAGCCTTACTGGCACATTCATTGTGGGATAGGGAACAAATAGTGTCACAGTCGCTGGTTGGCAGGGTACAACAAGTGAACCAAAAAAATAATAATAAGACAGAGAGGAAAGCCTTACTGGCACATTCACTGTGTGATAGGGAACGATTAGTGTCACAGTCACTGTTTGGCAGGGCACAACAACTGAAACAAAAAAACACAGAGGCAAGCCTTATTGGCACAACCACTGTGTGATAAGGAACGATTAGTGTCACGGTCACTGCTTGGCAGGCCGCAACAGCTGAAACAAAAAAAAAACACAGAGGAAAGCTTTACTGGCACAATCACATGTCACAGTCACTGTTTGGCAGGGCGCAACAACTGAACCAAAAAAAACACAGAGGAAAGCCTTACTGGCACAATCACTGTGTGATAGGGAACGATTAGTCTCACTGTCACTGTTTGGCAGGGCACAACAACTGAACCAGAAAAACACAGAGGAAAGCCTTACTGGCACAATAACTGTGTGATAGGGTACAATTAGTGTCACAGTCACTGCTTGGCAGGGCGCAACAACTGAACCAAAAAACATAAACAGAGAGGAAAGCCTTACTGGCACATTCACTGTGTGATAGGGAATGATTAGTGTCACAGTCACTGTTTGGCGGGCAGAACAACTGAAACAAAAAAAAACACAGAGGAAAGCCTTACTGGCACAATCACAGTGTGATAGGGAATGATTAGTGTCACAGTCGCTGCTTGGCAGGGCGCAACAAGTGGACAAAAAAAAAACAGAGACAAAAGCCTTACTGACACATTCACTGTGTGATAGGGAACGATTAGTGTCACGGTCACTGTTTGGCGGGCAGAACAACTGAAACAAAAAAAAACACAGAGGAAAGCCTTACTGGCACAATCACAGTGTGATAGGGAATGATTAGTGTCACAGTCACTGCTTGGCAGGGTGCAACAACTGAACCAAAAAAAATAAAACACAGAGGAAAGCCTTACTGGCACAATCACTGTGTGATAGGGAGCGATTAGTGTCACTGTCACTGTTTGGCAGGGCACAACAACTGAACCAAAAAACACAGAGGAAAGCCTTACTGGCACAATCACTGCGTGATAGGGAACGATTAGTATCACAGTCACTGCTTGGCAGGGTGCAACAAGTGAACCAAAATAAGAAAAAAACAGAGAGCAAAGCCTTACTGGCACATTCACTGTGTGATAGGGAACGATTAGTGTCACGGTCACTGTTTGGCAGGGCACAACAACTGAAACAAAAAAAACACAGAGGATAGCCTTACTGGCACAATCACAGTGTGATAGGGAATGATTAGTGTCACAGTCACTGCTTGGCAGGGCGCAACAACTGAACCAAAAAAAAACACAGAGGAAAGCCTTACTGGCACAATCACTGTGTGATAGGGAACGATTAGTGTCACAGTTGATGCTTGGCAGGGCGCAACAACTGAACCAACAAAAAAAACAGAGAGGAAAGCCTTACTGGCACATTCACTGTGTGATAGGGAACACATTGTGTCACAGTCGCTGCTTGGCAGGGCGCAACAAGTGAACAAAAAAAAAACAGAGACAAAAGCCTTACTGACACATTCACTGTGTGATAGGGAACAATTAGTGCCACAGTCACTGTTTGGCGGGCAGAACAACTGAAACAAAAAAAAACACAGAGGAAAGCCTTACTGGCACAATCACAGTGTGATAGGGAATGATTAGTGTCACAGTCGCTGCTGGCAGGGCGCAACAAGTGGACAAAAAAAAAACAGAGACAAAAGCCTTACTGACACATTCACTGTGTGATAGGGAACGATTAGTGTCACGGTCACTGTTTGGCGGGCAGAACAACTGAAACAAAAAAAAACACAGAGGAAAGCCTTACTGGCACAATCACAGTGTGATAGGGAATGATTAGTGTCACAGTCACTGCTTGGCAGGGTGCAACAACTGAACCAAAAAAAATAAAACACAGAGGAAAGCCTTACTGGCACAATCACTGTGTGATAGGGAGCGATTAGTGTCACTGTCACTGTTTGGCAGGGCACAACAACTGAACCAAAAAACACAGAGGAAAGCCTTACTGGCACAATCACAGTGTGATAGGGAATGATTAGTGTCACAGTCGCTGCTTGGCAGGGCGCAACAAGTGGACAAAAAAAAAACAGAGACAAAAGCCTTACTGACACATTCACTGTGTGATAGGGAACGATTAGTGTCACGGTCACTGTTTGGCGGGCAGAACAACGGAAACAAAAAAAAACACAGAGGAAAGCCTTACTGGCACAATCACAGTGTGATAGGGAATGATTAGTGTCACAGTCACTGCTTGGCAGGGTGCAACAACTGAACCAAAAAAAATAAAACACAGAGGAAAGCCTTACTGGCACAATCACTGTGTGATAGGGAGCGATTAGTGTCACTGTCACTGTTTGGCAGGGCACAACAACTGAACCAAAAAACACAGAGGAAAGCCTTACTGGCACAATCACTGCGTGATAGGGAACGATTAGTATCACAGTCACTGCTTGGCAGGGTGCAACAAGTGAACCAAAATAAGAAAAAAACAGAGAGCAAAGCCTTACTGGCACATTCACTGTGTGATAGGGAACGATTAGTGTCACGGTCACTGTTTGGCAGGGCACAACAACTGAAACAAAAAAAACACAGAGGATAGCCTTACTGGCACAATCACAGTGTGATAGGGAATGATTAGTGTCACAGTCACTGCTTGGCAGGGCGCAACAACTGAACCAAAAAAAAACACAGAGGAAAGCCTTACTGGCACAATCACTGTGTGATAGGGAACGATTAGTGTCACAGTTGATGCTTGGCAGGGCGCAACAACTGAACCAACAAAAAAAACAGAGAGGAAAGCCTTACTGGCACATTCACTGTGTGATAGGGAACACATTGTGTCACAGTCGCTGCTTGGCAGGGCGCAACAAGTGAACAAAAAAAAAACAGAGACAAAAGCCTTACTGACACATTCACTGTGTGATAGGGAACAATTAGTGCCACGGTCACTGTTTGGAGGGCACAACAACTGAAACAAAAAAAAAACACAGAGGAAAGCCTTACTGGCACAATCACAGTGTGATAGGGAATGATTAGTGTCACAGTCACTGCTTGGCAGGGTGCAACAACTGAACCAAAAAAAACAAAACACAGAGGAAAGCCTTACTGGCACAATCACTGTGTGATAGGGAGCGATTAGTGTCACTGTCACTGTTTGGCAGGGCACAACAACTGAACCAAAAAACACAGAGGAAAGCCTTACTGGCACAATCACTGTGTGATAGGGAACGATTAGTATCACAGTCACTGCTTGGCAGGGTGCAACAAGTGAACCAAAATAAGAAAAAAAACAGAGAGCAAAGCCTTACTGGCACATTCACTGTGTAATAGCGAATGATTAGTGTCACAGTCACTGCTAAAAAAAACAGAGAGGAAAGCCTTACTGTCACAATCACTGCATGATAGGGAACAAATAGTGTCACACTCACTGCTTGGCAGGGCGTAACAAGTGAACCAAAACAAAAAAAAACTGAGAGGAAAGCCTTACTGGCACAATCAGTGTGTGATAGGGAATGAATAGTGTCACAGTCGATACTTGGCAGGGCGCAACAAGTGAACCAAAAAAACAAAGAGGAAAGCCTTACTGGCACAATCACTGTGTGATAGGGAACGATTAGTGTCACTGTCGCTGCTTGGCAGGGCACAACAACTGAACCAAAAAAAAAACAGAGAGGAAAGCCTTACTGGCACATTCACTGTGTGATAGGGAACGATTAGTATCACGGTCACAGTTTGGCAGGGCACAACAACTGAAACAAAAAAAAAACACAGAGGAAAGCTTTACTGGCACAATCACATGTCACAGTCACTGTTTGGCAGGGCACAACAACTGAACCAAAAGAAACACAGAGGAAAGCCTTACTGGTACAATCACTGTGTGATAGGGAACGATTAGTCTCACTGTCACTGTTTGGCAGGGCAAAACAACTGAACCAGAAAAACACAGAGGAAAGCCTTACTGGCACAATCACTGTGTGATAGGGAACAATTAGTGTCACAGTCACTGCTTGGCAGGGCGCAACAACTGAACCAAAAAACATAAACAGAGAGGAAAGCCTTACTGGCACATTCACTGTGTGATAGGGAACGATTAGTGTCACGGTCACTGTTTGGCAGGGCACAACAACTGAAACAAAAAAAACACAGAGGAAAGCCTTACTGGCCCAATCACAGTGTGATAGGGAATGATTAGTGTCAGAGTCACTGCTTGGCAGGGTGCAACAACTGAACCAAAAAACAAAACAGAGGAAAGCCTTCCTTACTGGCACAATCACTATGTGATAGGGAACGATTAGTGTCACGGTCACTGTTTGGCAGGGCACAACAACTGAAACAAAAAAAACACAGAGGAAAGCCTTACTGGCACAATCACAGTGTGATAAGGAATGATTAGTGTCACAGTCACTGCTTGGCAGTGCACAACAACTGAACCAAACAAAAAAAATAACACAGAGGAAAGCCTTACTGGCACAATCACTGTGTGATAGGGAACGATTAGTGTCCCTGTCACTGTTTGGTAGGGCACAACAACTGAACCAAAAAAACACACAGGAAAGCCTTACTGGCACAATCACTGTGTGATAGGGAACGATTAGTGTCACTGTCACTGTTTGGCCGGGCACAACAACTGAACCAGAAAAACACAGAGGAAAGCCTTACTGGCACATTCACTGTGTGATAGGGAACGATTAGTGTCACGGACACTGTTTGGCAGGGCACAACAACTGAAACAAAAGAAAACACAGAGGAAAGCCTTACTGGCACAATCACAGTGTGATAGGGAATGATTAGTGTCACAGTCACTGTTTGGCGGGCAGAACAACTGAAACAAAAAAAAACACAGAGGAAAGCCTTACTGGCACAATCACAGTGTGATAGGGAATGATTAGTGTCACAGTCGCTGCTTGGCAGGGCGCAACAAGTGGACAAAAAAAAAACAGAGACAAAAGCCTTACTGACACATTCACTGTGTGATAGGGAACGATTAGTGTCACGGTCACTGTTTGGCGGGCAGAACAACTGAAACAAAAAAAAACACAGAGGAAAGCCTTACTGGCACAATCACAGTGTGATAGGGAATGATTAGTGTCACAGTCACTGCTTGGCAGGGTGCAACAACTGAACCAAAAAAAATAAAACACAGAGGAAAGCCTTACTGGCACAATCACTGTGTGATAGGGAGCGATTAGTGTCACTGTCACTGTTTGGCAGGGCACAACAACTGAACCAAAAAACACAGAGGAAAGCCTTACTGGCACAATCACTGCGTGATAGGGAACGATTAGTATCACAGTCACTGCTTGGCAGGGTGCAACAAGTGAACCAAAATAAGAAAAAAACAGAGAGCAAAGCCTTACTGGCACATTCACTGTGTGATAGGGAACGATTAGTGTCACGGTCACTGTTTGGCAGGGCACAACAACTGAAACAAAAAAAACACAGAGGATAGCCTTACTGGCACAATCACAGTGTGATAGGGAATGATTAGTGTCACAGTCACTGCTTGGCAGGGCGCAACAACTGAACCAAAAAAAAACACAGAGGAAAGCCTTACTGGCACAATCACTGTGTGATAGGGAACGATTAGTGTCACAGTTGATGCTTGGCAGGGCGCAACAACTGAACCAACAAAAAAAACAGAGAGGAAAGCCTTACTGGCACATTCACTGTGTGATAGGGAACACATTGTGTCACAGTCGCTGCTTGGCAGGGCGCAACAAGTGAACAAAAAAAAAACAGAGACAAAAGCCTTACTGACACATTCACTGTGTGATAGGGAACAATTAGTGCCACAGTCACTGTTTGGCGGGCAGAACAACTGAAACAAAAAAAAACACAGAGGAAAGCCTTACTGGCACAATCACAGTGTGATAGGGAATGATTAGTGTCACAGTCGCTGCTTGGCAGGGCGCAACAAGTGGACAAAAAAAAACAGAGACAAAAGCCTTACTGACACATTCACTGTGTGATAGGGAACGATTAGTGTCACGGTCACTGTTTGGCAGGGTGCAACAACTGAACCAAAAAAAACAAAACACAGAGGAAAGCCTTACTGGCACAATCACTGTGTGATAGGGAACACATTGTGTCACAGTCGCTGCTTGGCAGGGCGCAACAAGTGAACAAAAAAAAAACAGAGACAAAAGCCTTACTGACACATTCACTGTGTGATAGGGAACAATTAGTGCCACAGTCACTGTTTGGCGGGCAGAACAACTGAAACAAAAAAAAACACAGAGGAAAGCCTTACTGGCACAATCACAGTGTGATAGGGAATGATTAGTGTCACAGTCACTGCTTGGCAGGGTGCAACAACTGAACCAAAAAAAACAAAACACAGAGGAAAGCCTTACTGGCACAATCACTGTGTGATAGGGAGCGATTAGTGTCACTGTCACTGTTTGGCAGGGCACAACAACTGAACCAAAAAACACAGAGGAAAGCCTTACTGGCACAATCACTGTGTGATAGGGAACGATTAGTATCACAGTCACTGCTTGGCAGGGTGCAACAAGTGAACCAAAATAAGAAAAAAAACAGAGAGCAAAGCCTTACTGGCACATTCACTGTGTAATAGCGAATGATTAGTGTCACAGTCACTGCTAAAAAAAACAGAGAGGAAAGCCTTACTGTCACAATCACTGCGTGATAGGGAACAAATAGTGTCACACTCACTGCTTGGCAGGGCGTAACAAGTGAACCAAAACAAAAAAAAAACTGAGAGGAAAGCCTTACTGGCACAATCAGTGTGTGATAGGGAATGAATAGTGTCACAGTCGATACTTGGCAGGGCGCAACAAGTGAACCAAAAAAACAAAGAGGAAAGCCTTACTGGCACAATCACTGTGTGATAGGGAACGATTAGTGTCACTGTCACTGCTTGGCAGGGCACAACAACTGAACCAAAAAAAAACAGAGAGGAAAGCCTTACTGGCACATTCACTGTGTGATAGGGAACGATTAGTATCACGGTCACAGTTTGGCAGGGCACAACAACTGAAACAAAAAAAAAAAAAAGAGGAAAGCTTTACTGGCACAATCACATGTCACAGTCACTGTTTGGCAGGGCGCAACAACTGAACCAAAAGAAACACAGAGGAAAGCCTTACTGGTACAATCACTGTGTGATAGGGAACGATTAGTCTCACTGTCACTGTTTGGCAGGGCAAAACAACTGAACCAGAAAAACACAGAGGAAAGCCTTACTGGCACAATCACTGTGTGATAGGGAACAATTAGTGTCACAGTCACTGCTTGGCAGGGCGCAACAACTGAACCAAAAAACATAAACAGAGAGGAAAGCCTTACTGGCACATTCACTGTGTGATAGGGAACGATTAGTGTCACGGTCACTGTTTGGCAGGGCACAACAACTGAAACAAAAAAAACACAGAAGAAAGCCTTACTGGCCCAATCACAGTGTGATAGGGAATGATTAGTGTCAGAGTCACTGCTTGGCAGGGTGCAACAACTGAACCAAAAAACAAAACAGAGGAAAGCCTTCCTTACTGGCACAATCACTATGTGATAGGGAACGATTAGTGTCACGGTCACTGTTTGGCAGGGCACAACAACTGAAACAAAAAAAACACAGAGGAAAGCCTTACTGGCACAATCACAGTGTGATAAGGAATGATTAGTGTCACAGTCACTGCTTGGCAGTGCACAACAACTGAACCAAACAAAAAAAATAACACAGAGGAAAGCCTTACTGGCACAATCACTGTGTGATAGGGAACGATTAGTGTCCCTGTCACTGTTTGGTAGGGCACAACAACTGAACCAAAAAAACACACAGGAAAGCCTTACTGGCACAATCACTGTGTGATAGGGAACGATTAGTGTCACTGTCACTGTTTGGCCGGGCACAACAACTGAACCAGAAAAACACAGAGGAAAGCCTTACTGGCACATTCACTGTGTGATAGGGAACGATTAGTGTCACGGACACTGTTTGGCAGGGCGCAACAACTGAAAAAAAAAAAACATACAAACAGAGAGGAAAGACTTAATGGCACATTCACTGTGTGATAGGGAACAAATAGTGTCACAGTCGCTGCTTGGTGGGGCGCAACAAGTGAACCAAAAAAACAAAAAACAGAGAGGAAAGCCTTACTGGTACATTCACTGTGTGATAGGGAACGATTAGTATCACGGTCACAGTTTGGCAGGGCACAACAACTGAAACAAAAAAAAAACACAGAGGAAAGCTTTACTGGCACAATCACATGTCACAGTCACTGTTTGGCAGGGCACAACAACTGAACCAAAAAAAACACAGAGGAAAGCCTTACTGGCACAATCACTGTGTGATAGGGAACGATTAGTCTCACTGTTACTGTTTGGCAGGGCACAACAACTGAACCAGAAAAACACAGAGGAAAGCCTTACTGGCACAATCACTGTGTGATAGGGAACAATTAGTGTCACAGTCACTGCTTGGCAGGGTGCAACAAGTGAACCAAAATAAGAAAAAAACAGAGAGGAAAGCCTTACTGGCACATTCACTGTGTGATAGGGAACGATTAGTGTCACGGTCACTGTTTGGCAGGGCACAACAACTGAAACAAAAAAAACACAGAGGAAAGCCTTACTGGCACAATCACAGTGTGATAGGGAATGATTAGTGTCAGAGTCACTGCTTGGCAGGGTGCAACAACTGAACCAAAAAAAAAAACAGAGGAAAGCCTTTCTTACTGGCACAATCACTATGTGATAGGGAACGATTAGTGTCACGGTCACTGTTTGGCAGGGCACAACAACTGAAACAAATAAAACACAGAGGAAAGCCTTACTGGCACAATCACAGTGTGATAAGGAATGATTAGTGTCACAGTCACTGCTTGGCAGGGCACAACAACTGAACCAAACAAAAAAAATAACACAGAGGAAAGCCTTACTGGCACAATCACTGTGTGATAGGGAACGATTAGTGTCCCTGTCACTGTTTGGCAGGGCACAACAACTGAACCAAAAAAACACAGAGGAAAGCCTTACTGGCACAATCACTGTGTGATAGGGAACGATTAGTGTCACTGTCACTTTTTGGCCGGGCACAACAACTGAACCAAAAAACACAGAGGAAAGCCTTACTGGCACATTCACTGTGTGATAGGGAACGATTAGTGTCACGGACACTGTTTGGCAGGGCGCAACAACTGAACAAATAAAAAACATACAAACAGAGAGGAAAGACTTACTGGCACATTCACTGTGTGATAGGGAACAAATAGTGTCACAGTCGCTGCTTGGTAGGGCGCAACAAGTGAACCAAAAAAACAAAAAACAGAGAGGAAAGCCTTACTGGCACATTCACTGTGTGATAGGGAACGATTAGTATCACGGTCACAGTTTGGCAGGGCACAACAACTGAAACAAAAAAAAAACACAGAGGAAAGCTTTACTGGCACAATCACATGTCACAGTCACTGTTTGGCAGGGCGCAACAACTGAACCAAATAAAACACAGAGGAAAGCCTTACTGGCACAATCACTGTGTGATAGGGAACGATTAGTCTCACTGTCACTGTTTGGCAGGGCACAACAACTGAACCAGAAAAACATAAACAGAGAGGAAAGCCTTACTGGCACATTCACTGTGTGATAGGGAACGATTAGTGTCACGGTCACTGTTTGGCAGGGCACAACAACTGAAACAGAAAAAACACAGAGGAAAGCCTTACTGGCACAATCACAGTGTGATAGGGAATGATTAGTGTCAGAGTCACTGCTTGGCAGGGTGCGACAACTGAACCAAAAAAAAAAAACAGAGGAAAGCCTTCCTTACTGGCACAATCACTATGTGATAGGGAACGATTAGTGTCACAGTCACTGTTTGGCAGGGCACAACAACTGAAACAAAAAAAACACAGAGGAAAGCCTTACTGGCACAATCACAGTGTGATAGGGAATGATTAGTGTCACAGTCACTGCTTGGCAGGGCACAACAACTGAACGAAACAAAAAAAAATAACACAGAGGAAAGCCTTACTGGCACAATCACTGTGTGATAGGGAACGATTAGTGTCCCTGTCACTGTTTGGCAGGGCACAACAACTGAACCAAAAAAACACAGAGGAAAGCCTTACTGGCACAATCACTGTGTGATAGGGAACGATTAGTGTCACTGTCACTGTTTGGCCGGGCACAGCAACTGAACCAAAAAAACACAGAGGAAAGCCTTAGTGGCACAATCACTGTGTGATAGGGAATGATTAGTGTCACAGTCACTGTTTGGCAGGGCGCAACAAGTGAACCAAAAAAATAATAATAAAACAGAGAGGAAAGCCTTACTGGCACATTCATTGTGGGATAGGGAACAAATAGTGTCACAGTCGCTGGTTGGCAGGGTACAACAAGTGAACCAAAAAAATAATAATAAGACAGAGAGGAAAGCCTTACTGGCACATTCACTGTGTGATAGGGAACGATTAGTGTCACAGTCACTGTTTGGCAGGGCACAACAACTGAAACAAAAAAACACAGAGGCAAGCCTTATTGGCACAACCACTGTGTGATAAGGAACGATTAGTGTCACGGTCACTGCTTGGCAGGCCGCAACAGCTGAAACAAAAAAAAAACACAGAGGAAAGCTTTACTGGCACAATCACATGTCACAGTCACTGTTTGGCAGGGCGCAACAACTGAACCAAAAAAAACACAGAGGAAAGCCTTACTGGCACAATCACTGTGTGATAGGGAACGATTAGTCTCACTGTCACTGTTTGGCAGGGCACAACAACTGAACCAGAAAAACACAGAGGAAAGCCTTACTGGCACAATAACTGTGTGATAGGGTACAATTAGTGTCACAGTCACTGCTTGGCAGGGCGCAACAACTGAACCAAAAAACATAAACAGAGAGGAAAGCCTTACTGGCACATTCACTGTGTGATAGGGAATGATTAGTGTCACAGTCACTGTTTGGCGGGCAGAACAACTGAAACAAAAAAAAACACAGAGGAAAGCCTTACTGGCACAATCACAGTGTGATAGGGAATGATTAGTGTCACAGTCGCTGCTTGGCAGGGCGCAACAAGTGGACAAAAAAAAAACAGAGACAAAAGCCTTACTGACACATTCACTGTGTGATAGGGAACGATTAGTGTCACGGTCACTGTTTGGCGGGCAGAACAACTGAAACAAAAAAAAACACAGAGGAAAGCCTTACTGGCACAATCACAGTGTGATAGGGAATGATTAGTGTCACAGTCACTGCTTGGCAGGGTGCAACAACTGAACCAAAAAAAATAAAACACAGAGGAAAGCCTTACTGGCACAATCACTGTGTGATAGGGAGCGATTAGTGTCACTGTCACTGTTTGGCAGGGCACAACAACTGAACCAAAAAACACAGAGGAAAGCCTTACTGGCACAATCACTGCGTGATAGGGAACGATTAGTATCACAGTCACTGCTTGGCAGGGTGCAACAAGTGAACCAAAATAAGAAAAAAACAGAGAGCAAAGCCTTACTGGCACATTCACTGTGTGATAGGGAACGATTAGTGTCACGGTCACTGTTTGGCAGGGCACAACAACTGAAACAAAAAAAACACAGAGGATAGCCTTACTGGCACAATCACAGTGTGATAGGGAATGATTAGTGTCACAGTCACTGCTTGGCAGGGCGCAACAACTGAACCAAAAAAAAACACAGAGGAAAGCCTTACTGGCACAATCACTGTGTGATAGGGAACGATTAGTGTCACAGTTGATGCTTGGCAGGGCGCAACAACTGAACCAACAAAAAAAACAGAGAGGAAAGCCTTACTGGCACATTCACTGTGTGATAGGGAACACATTGTGTCACAGTCGCTGCTTGGCAGGGCGCAACAAGTGAACAAAAAAAAAACAGAGACAAAAGCCTTACTGACACATTCACTGTGTGATAGGGAACAATTAGTGCCACAGTCACTGTTTGGCGGGCAGAACAACTGAAACAAAAAAAAACACAGAGGAAAGCCTTACTGGCACAATCACAGTGTGATAGGGAATGATTAGTGTCACAGTCGCTGCTGGCAGGGCGCAACAAGTGGACAAAAAAAAAACAGAGACAAAAGCCTTACTGACACATTCACTGTGTGATAGGGAACGATTAGTGTCACGGTCACTGTTTGGCGGGCAGAACAACTGAAACAAAAAAAAACACAGAGGAAAGCCTTACTGGCACAATCACAGTGTGATAGGGAATGATTAGTGTCACAGTCACTGCTTGGCAGGGTGCAACAACTGAACCAAAAAAAATAAAACACAGAGGAAAGCCTTACTGGCACAATCACTGTGTGATAGGGAGCGATTAGTGTCACTGTCACTGTTTGGCAGGGCACAACAACTGAACCAAAAAACACAGAGGAAAGCCTTACTGGCACAATCACAGTGTGATAGGGAATGATTAGTGTCACAGTCGCTGCTTGGCAGGGCGCAACAAGTGGACAAAAAAAAAACAGAGACAAAAGCCTTACTGACACATTCACTGTGTGATAGGGAACGATTAGTGTCACGGTCACTGTTTGGCGGGCAGAACAACGGAAACAAAAAAAAACACAGAGGAAAGCCTTACTGGCACAATCACAGTGTGATAGGGAATGATTAGTGTCACAGTCACTGCTTGGCAGGGTGCAACAACTGAACCAAAAAAAATAAAACACAGAGGAAAGCCTTACTGGCACAATCACTGTGTGATAGGGAGCGATTAGTGTCACTGTCACTGTTTGGCAGGGCACAACAACTGAACCAAAAAACACAGAGGAAAGCCTTACTGGCACAATCACTGCGTGATAGGGAACGATTAGTATCACAGTCACTGCTTGGCAGGGTGCAACAAGTGAACCAAAATAAGAAAAAAACAGAGAGCAAAGCCTTACTGGCACATTCACTGTGTGATAGGGAACGATTAGTGTCACGGTCACTGTTTGGCAGGGCACAACAACTGAAACAAAAAAAACACAGAGGATAGCCTTACTGGCACAATCACAGTGTGATAGGGAATGATTAGTGTCACAGTCACTGCTTGGCAGGGCGCAACAACTGAACCAAAAAAAAACACAGAGGAAAGCCTTACTGGCACAATCACTGTGTGATAGGGAACGATTAGTGTCACAGTTGATGCTTGGCAGGGCGCAACAACTGAACCAACAAAAAAAACAGAGAGGAAAGCCTTACTGGCACATTCACTGTGTGATAGGGAACACATTGTGTCACAGTCGCTGCTTGGCAGGGCGCAACAAGTGAACAAAAAAAAAACAGAGACAAAAGCCTTACTGACACATTCACTGTGTGATAGGGAACAATTAGTGCCACGGTCACTGTTTGGAGGGCACAACAACTGAAACAAAAAAAAAACACAGAGGAAAGCCTTACTGGCACAATCACAGTGTGATAGGGAATGATTAGTGTCACAGTCACTGCTTGGCAGGGTGCAACAACTGAACCAAAAAAAACAAAACACAGAGGAAAGCCTTACTGGCACAATCACTGTGTGATAGGGAGCGATTAGTGTCACTGTCACTGTTTGGCAGGGCACAACAACTGAACCAAAAAACACAGAGGAAAGCCTTACTGGCACAATCACTGTGTGATAGGGAACGATTAGTATCACAGTCACTGCTTGGCAGGGTGCAACAAGTGAACCAAAATAAGAAAAAAAACAGAGAGCAAAGCCTTACTGGCACATTCACTGTGTAATAGCGAATGATTAGTGTCACAGTCACTGCTAAAAAAAACAGAGAGGAAAGCCTTACTGTCACAATCACTGCATGATAGGGAACAAATAGTGTCACACTCACTGCTTGGCAGGGCGTAACAAGTGAACCAAAACAAAAAAAAACTGAGAGGAAAGCCTTACTGGCACAATCAGTGTGTGATAGGGAATGAATAGTGTCACAGTCGATACTTGGCAGGGCGCAACAAGTGAACCAAAAAAACAAAGAGGAAAGCCTTACTGGCACAATCACTGTGTGATAGGGAACGATTAGTGTCACTGTCACTGCTTGGCAGGGCACAACAACTGAACCAAAAAAAAAACAGAGAGGAAAGCCTTACTGGCACATTCACTGTGTGATAGGGAACGATTAGTATCACGGTCACAGTTTGGCAGGGCACAACAACTGAAACAAAAAAAAAACACAGAGGAAAGCTTTACTGGCACAATCACATGTCACAGTCACTGTTTGGCAGGGCACAACAACTGAACCAAAAGAAACACAGAGGAAAGCCTTACTGGTACAATCACTGTGTGATAGGGAACGATTAGTCTCACTGTCACTGTTTGGCAGGGCAAAACAACTGAACCAGAAAAACACAGAGGAAAGCCTTACTGGCACAATCACTGTGTGATAGGGAACAATTAGTGTCACAGTCACTGCTTGGCAGGGCGCAACAACTGAACCAAAAAACATAAACAGAGAGGAAAGCCTTACTGGCACATTCACTGTGTGATAGGGAACGATTAGTGTCACGGTCACTGTTTGGCAGGGCACAACAACTGAAACAAAAAAAACACAGAGGAAAGCCTTACTGGCCCAATCACAGTGTGATAGGGAATGATTAGTGTCAGAGTCACTGCTTGGCAGGGTGCAACAACTGAACCAAAAAACAAAACAGAGGAAAGCCTTCCTTACTGGCACAATCACTATGTGATAGGGAACGATTAGTGTCACGGTCACTGTTTGGCAGGGCACAACAACTGAAACAAAAAAAACACAGAGGAAAGCCTTACTGGCACAATCACAGTGTGATAAGGAATGATTAGTGTCACAGTCACTGCTTGGCAGTGCACAACAACTGAACCAAACAAAAAAAATAACACAGAGGAAAGCCTTACTGGCACAATCACTGTGTGATAGGGAACGATTAGTGTCCCTGTCACTGTTTGGTAGGGCACAACAACTGAACCAAAAAAACACACAGGAAAGCCTTACTGGCACAATCACTGTGTGATAGGGAACGATTAGTGTCACTGTCACTGTTTGGCCGGGCACAACAACTGAACCAGAAAAACACAGAGGAAAGCCTTACTGGCACATTCACTGTGTGATAGGGAACGATTAGTGTCACGGACACTGTTTGGCAGGGCGCAACAACTGAACAAAAAAAAAACATACAAACAGAGAGGAAAGACTTAATGGCACATTCACTGTGTGATAGGGAACAAATAATGTCACAGTCGCTGCTTGGTGGGGCGCAACAAGTGAACCAAAAAAACAAAAAACAGAGAGGAAAGCCTTACTGGTACATTCACTGTGTGATAGGGAACGATTAGTATCACGGTCACAGTTTGGCAGGGCACAACAACTGAAACAAAAAAAAAACACAGAGGAAAGCTTTACTGGCACAATCACATGTCACAGTCACTGTTTGGCAGGGCACAACAACTGAACCAAAAAAAACACAGAGGAAAGCCTTACTGGCACAATCACTGTGTGATAGGGAACGATTAGTCTCACTGTCACTGTTTGGCAGGGCACAACAACTGAACCAGAAAAACACAGAGGAAAGCCTTACTGGCACAATCACTGTGTGATAGGGAACAATTAGTGTCACAGTCACTGCTTGGCAGGGCACAACAACTGAACCAAAAAACATAAACATAGAGGAAAGCCTTACTGGCACATTCACTGTGTGATAGGGAACGATTAGTGTCACGGTCACTGTTTGGCAGGGCACAACAACTGAAACAAAAAAAACACAGAGGAAAGCCTTACTGGCACAATCACAGTGTGATAGGGAATGATTAGTGTCAGAGTCACTGCTTGGCAGGGTGCAACAACTGAACCAAAAAAAAAAACAGAGGAAAGCCTTCCTTACTGGCACAATCACTATGTGATAGGGAACGATTAGTGTCACGGTCACTGTTTGGCAGGGCACAACAACTGAAACAAATAAAACACAGAGGAAAGCCTTACTGGCACAATCACAGTGTGATAAGGAATGATTAGTGTCACAGTCACTGCTTGGCAGGGCACAACAACTGAACCAAACAAAAAAAACAACACAGAGGAAAGCCTTACTGGCACAATCACTGTGTGATAGGGAACGATTAGTGTCCCTGTCACTGTTTGGCAGGGCACAACAACTGAACCAAAAAAACACAGAGGAAAGCCTTACTGGCACAATCACTGTGTGATAGGGAACGATTAGTGTCACTGTCACTTTTTGGCCGGGCACAACAACTGAACCAAAAAAACACAGAGGAAAGCCTTACTGGCACATTCACGGTGTGATAGGGAACGATTAGTGTCACGGACACTGTTTGGCAGGGCGCAACAACTGAACAAATAGAAAACATACAAACAGAGAGGAAAGACTTACTGGCACATTCACTGTGTGATAGGGAACAAATAGTGCCACAGTCGCTGCTTGGTAGGGCGCAACAAGTGAACCAAAAAAACAAAAAACAGAGAGGAAAGCCTTACTGGCACATTCACTGTGTGATAGGGAACGATTAGTATCACGGTCACAGTTTGGCAGGGCACAACAACTGAAACAAAAAAAAAACACAGAGGAAAGCTTTACTGGCACAATCACATGTCACAGTCACTGTTTGGCAGGGCGCAACAACTGAACCAAATAAAACACAGAGGAAAGCCTTACTGGCACAATCACTGTGTGATAGGGAACGATTAGTCTCACTGTCACTGTTTGGCAGGGCACAACAACTGAACCAGAAAAACATAAACAGAGAGGAAAGCCTTACTGGCACATTCACTGTGTGATAGGGAACGATTAGTGTCACGGTCACTGTTTGGCAGGGCACAACAACTGAAACAGAAAAAACACAGAGGAAAGCCTTACTGGCACAATCACAGTGTGATAGGGAATGATTAGTGTCAGAGTCACTGCTTGGCAGGGTGCAACAACTGAACCAAAAAAAAAAACAGAGGAAAGCCTTCCTTACTGGCACAATCACTATGTGATAGGGAACGATTAGTGTCACAGTCACTGTTTGGCAGGGCACAACAACTGAAACAAAAAAAACACAGAGGAAAGCCTTACTGGCACAATCACAGTGTGATAGGGAATGATTAGTGTCACAGTCACTGCTTGGCAGGGCACAACAACTGAACGAAACAAAAAAAAATAACACAGAGGAAAGCCTTACTGGCACAATCACTGTGTGATAGGGAACGATTAGTGTCCCTGTCACTGTTTGCAGGGCACAACAACTGAACCAAAAAAACACAGAGGAAAGCCTTACTGGCACAATCACTGTGTGATAGGGAACGATTAGTGTCACTGTCACTGTTTGGCCGGGCACAGCAACTGAACCAAAAAAACACAGAGGAAAGCCTTAGTGGCACAATCACTGTGTGATAGGGAATGATTAGTGTCACAGTCACTGCTTGGCAGGGCGCAACAAGTGAACCAAAAAAATAATAATAAAACAGAGAGGAAAGCCTTACTGGCACATTCATTGTGGGATAGGGAACAAATAGTGTCACAGTCGCTGGTTGGCAGGGTACAACAAGTGAACCAAAAAAATAATAATAAGACAGAGAGGAAAGCCTTACTGGCACATTCACTGTGTGATAGGGAACGATTAGTGTCACAGTCACTGTTTGGCAGGGCACAACAACTGAAACAAAAAAACACAGAGGCAAGCCTTATTGGCACAACCACTGTGTGATAAGGAACGATTAGTGTCACGGTCACTGCTTGGCAGGCCGCAACAGCTGAAACAAAAAAAAAACACAGAGGAAAGCTTTACTGGCACAATCACATGTCACAGTCACTGTTTGGCAGGGCGCAACAACTGAACCAAAAAAAACACAGAGGAAAGCCTTACTGGCACAATCACTGTGTGATAGGGAACGATTAGTCTCACTGTCACTGTTTGGCAGGGCACAACAACTGAACCAGAAAAACACAGAGGAAAGCCTTACTGGCACAATAACTGTGTGATAGGGTACAATTAGGTCCCACACACTGCTTGGCAGGGCGCAACAACTGAACCAAAAAACATAAACAGAGAGGAAAGCCTTACTGGCACATTCACTGTGTGATGGGGAACGATTAGTGTCACGGTCACTGTTTGGCAGGGCACAACAACTGAAACAAAAAAAACACAGAGGAAAGCCTTACTGGCACAATCACAGTGTGATAGGGAATGATTAGTGTCAGAGTCACTGCTTGGCAGGGTGCAACAACTGAACCAAAAAAAAAAACAGAGGAAAGCCTTCCTTACTGGCACAATCACTATGTGATAGGGAACGATTAGTGTCACGGTCACTGTTTGGCAGGGCACAACAACTGAAACAAAAAAAAACACAGAGGAAAGCCTTACTGGCACAATCACAGTGTGATAGGGAATGATTAGTGTCACAGTCACTGCTTGGCAGGGCACAACAACTGAACCAAACAAAAAAAATAACACAGAGGAAAGCCTTACTGGCACAATCACTGTGTGATAGGGAACGACTAGTGTCCCTGTCACTGTTTGGCAGGGCACAACAACTGAACCACAAAAACACAGAGGAAAGCCTTACTGGCACAATCAGTGTGTGATAGGGAACGATTAGTGTCACTGTCACTGTTTGGCCGGGCACAACTACTGAACCAAAAAAACACAGAGGAAAGCCTTACTGGCACATTCACTGTGTGATAGGGAACGATTAGTGTCACGGACACTGTTTGGCAGGGCGCAACAACTGAACAAAAAAAAACATACAAACAGAGAGGAAAGACTTACTGGCACATTCACTGTGTGATAGGGAACAAATAGTGTCACAGTCGCTGCTTGGTGGGGCGCAACAAGTGAACCAAAAAAACAAAAAACAGAGAGGAAAGCCTTACTGGCACATTCACTGTGTGATAGGGAACGATTAGTATCACGGTCACAGTTTGGCAGGGCACAACAACTGAAACAAAAAAAAACACAGAGGAAAGCTTTACTGGCACAATCACACGTCACAGTCACTGTTTGGCAGGGCGCAACAACTGAACCAAAAAAAACACAGAGGAAAGCTTTACTGGCACAATCACATGTCACAGTCACTGTTTGGCAGGGCGCAACAACTGAACCAAAAAAAACACAGAGGAAAGCCTTACTGGCACAATCACTGTGTGATAGGGAACGATTAGTCTCACTGTCACTGTTTGGCAGGGCACAACAACTGAACCAGAAAAACACAGAGGAAAGCCTTACTGGCACAATAACTGTGTGATAGGGTACAATTAGTGTCACAGTCACTGCTTGGCAGGGCGCAACAACTGAACCAAAAAACATAAACAGAGAGGAAAGCCTTACTGGCACATTCACTGTGTGATGGGGAACGATTAGTGTCACGGTCACTGTTTGGCAGGGCACAACAACTGAACCAAAAAAACATAGAGGAAAGCCTTACTGGCACATTCAGTGTGTGATAGGGAACGATTAGTGTCACAGTTACTGCTTGGCAGGGAGCAACAACTGAACCAAAAAAAAACAGAGAGGAAAGCCTTACTGGCACATTCACTGTGTGATAGGGAACAAATTGTGTCAAAGTCGCTGTTTGGCAGGGCACAACAACTGAACCAAAAAAACACAGAGGAAAGCCTTACTGGCACAATCACTGTGTGATAGGGAACGATTAGTGTCACTGTTTGGCAGGTCACAACAACTGAACCAAAAAAGCAAAGAGGAAGGCCTTACTGGCACAATCACTGTGTGATAGGGAACGATTAGTGTCACAGTCACTGCTTGGCAGGGCGCAACAACTGAACCAAAAAAAACAGAGAGGAAAGCCTTACTGGCACAATCACTGTGTGATAGGGAATGATTAGTGTCACTGTCTGGCAGGGCACAACAACTGAACCAAAAAACACAGAGGAAAGCCTTAATGGCACAATCACTGTGTGATAGGGAATGATTAGTGTCACAGTCACTGCTTGGCAGGGCACAACAACTGAACCAAAAAAGAAAACAAAGAGGAAAGCCTTACTGGCACAATCACTGTGTGACAGGGAACGGTTAGTGTCACTGTCACTGTTTGGCAGGGCACAACAACTGAAACAACAAAACACAAAGGAGAGCCTTACTGGCACAACCACTGTGTCATAGGGAACGATTAGTGTCACTGTCACTGTTTGGCAGGGCACAACAACTGAACCAAAAAAACATAGAGGAAAGCCTTACTGGCACAATCACTGTGTGATAGGGAACGATTAGTGTCACAGTTACTACTTGGCAGGGCGCAACAACTGAACCAAAAAAAAAAAACAGAGAGGAAAGCCTTACTGGCACATTCACTGTGTGATAGGGAACAAATTGTGCCACAGTCGCTGCTTGGCAGGGCGCAACAAGTGAACCAAAAAAATAATAGTAAAACAGAGAGGAAAACCTTACTGACACATTCACTGTGTGATAGGGAACGATTAGTGTCACAGTCACTGCTTGGCAGGGCGCAACAACTGAACCAAAAAAAAAAACAGAGAGGAAAGCCTTACTGGCACATTCACTGTGTGATAGGGAACACATTGTGTCACAGTCGCTGCTTGGCAGGGCGCAACAAGTGAACAAAAAAAAAACAGAGACAAAAGCCTTACTGACACATTCACTGTGTGATAGGGAGCGATTAGTGTCACGGTCACTGTTTGGAGGGCACAACAACTGAAAAAAAAAAACACAGAGGATAGCCTTACTGGCACAATCACAGTGTGATAGGGAATGATTAGTGTCACAGTCACTGCTTGGCAGGGCGCAACAACTGAACCAAAAAAAAAACACAGAGGAAAGCCTTACTGGCACAATCACTGTGTGATAGGGAACGATTAGTGTCACAGTTGATGCTTGGCAGGGCGCAACAACTGAACCAACAAAAAAAACAGAGAGGAAAGCCTTACTGGCACATTCACAGTGTGATAGGGAACACATTGTGTCACAGTCGCTGCTTGGCAGGGCGCAACAAGTGAACAAAAAAAAAACAGAGACAAAAGCCTTACTGACACATTCACTGTGTGATAGGGAACAATTAGTGTCACGGTCACTGTTTGGAGGGCACAACAACTGAAACAAAAAAAAACACAGAGGAAAGCCTTACTGGCACAATCACAGTGTGATAGGGAATGATTAGTGTCACAGTCACTGCTTGGCAGGGTGCAACAACTGAACCAAAAAAAACAAAACACAGAGGAAAGCCTTACTGGCACAATCACTGTGTGATAGGGAGCGATTAGTGTCACTGTCACTGTTTGGCAGGGCACAACAACTGAACCAAAAAACACAGAGGAAAGCCTTACTGGCACAATCACTGTGTGATAGGGAACGATTAGTATCACAGTCACTGCTTGGCAGGGTGCAACAAGTGAACCAAAATAAGAAGAAAAACAGAGAGCAAAGCCTTACTGGCACATTCACTGTGAAATAGCGAATGATTAGTGTCACAGTCACTGCTAAAAAAAACAGAGAGGAAAGCCTTACTGTCACAATCACTGCGTGATAGGGAACGAATAGTGTCACAGTCACTGCTTGGCAGGGCGTAACAAGTGAACCAAAACAAAAAAAAACTGAGAGGAAAGCAAAAAAAGAGGAAAGCCTTACTGGCACAATCACTGTGTGATAGGGAACGATTAGTGTCACTGTCACTGCTTGGCAGGGCACAACAACTGAACCAAAAAAAAACAGAGAGGAAAGCCTTACTGGCACATTCACTGTGTGATAGGGAACGATTAGTATCACGGTCACGGTTTGGCAGGGCACAACAACTGAAACAAAAAAAAAACACAGAGGAAAGCTTTACTGGCACAATCACATGTCACAGTCACTGTTTGGCAGGGCGCAACAACTGAACCAAAAAAAACACAGAGGAAAGCCTTACTGGTACAATCACTGTGTGATAGGGAACGATTAGTCTCACTGTCACTGTTTGGCAGGGCAAAACAACTGAACCAGAAAAACACAGAGGAAAGCCTTACTGACACAATCACTGTGTGATAGGGAACAATTAGTGTCACAGTCACTGCTTGGCAGGGCGCAACAACTGAACCAAAAAACATAAACAGAGAGGAAAGCCTTACTGGCACATTCACTGTGTGATAGGGAACGATTAGTGTCACGGTCACTGTTTGGCAGGGCACAACAACTGAAACAAAAAAAACACAGAGGAAAGCCTTACTGGCCCAATCACAGTGTGATAGGGAATGATTAGTGTCAGAGTCACTGCTTGGCAGGGTGCAACAACTGAACCAAAAAACAAAACAGAGGAAAGCCTTCCTTACTGGCACAATCACTATGTGATAGGGAACGATTAGTGTCACGGTCACTGTTTGGCAGGGCACAACAACTGAAACAAAAAAAACACAGAGGAAAGCCTTACTGGCACAATCACAGTGTGATAAGGAATGATTAGTGTCACAGTCACTGCTTGGCAGTGCACAACAACTGAACCAA
Source organism: Ambystoma mexicanum (assembly GCF_040938575.1). Taxonomy (NCBI): domain Eukaryota; kingdom Metazoa; phylum Chordata; class Amphibia; order Caudata; family Ambystomatidae; genus Ambystoma; species Ambystoma mexicanum. The sequence continues at coordinate 387,408,515 of NC_090925.1, forward strand.
ACAAAAAAAATAACACAGAGGAAAGCCTTACTGGCACAATCACTGTGTGATAGGGAACGATTAGTGTCCCTGTCACTGTTTGGTAGGGTACAACAACTGAACCAAAAAAACACACAGGAAAGCCTTACTGGCACAATCACTGTGTGATAGGGAACGATTAGTGTCACTGTCACTGTTTGGCCGGGCACAACAACTGAACCAAAAAAACACAGAGGAAAGCCTTATTGGCACATTCACTGTGTGATAGGGAACGATTAGTGTCACGGACACTGTTTGGCAGGGCGCAACAACTGAACAAAAAAAAAACATACAAACAGAGAGGAAAGACTTACTGGCACATTCACTGTGTGATAGGGAACAAATAGTGTCACAGTCGCTGCTTGGTGGGGCGCAACAAGTGAACCAAAAAAACAAAAAACAGAGAGGAAAGCCTTACTGGTACATTCACTGTGTGATAGGGAACGATTAGTATCACGGTCACAGTTTGGCAGGGCACAACAACTGAAACAAAAAAAAAACACAGAGGAAAGCTTTACTGGCACAATCACATGTCACAGTCACTGTTTGGCAGGGCGCAACAACTGAACCAAAAAAACACAGAGGAAAGCCTTACTGGCACAATCACTGTGTGATAGGGAACGATTAGTCTCACTGTCACTGTTTGGCAGGGCACAACAACTGAACCAGAAAAACACAGAGGAAAGCCTTACTGGCACAATCACTGTGTGATAGGGAACAATTAGTGTCACAGTCACTGCTTGGCAGGGCGCAACAACTCAACCAAAAAACATAAACAGAGAGGAAAGCCTTACTGGCACATTCACTGTGTGATAGGGAACGATTAGTGTCACGGTCACTGTTTGGCAGGGCACAACAACTGAAACAAAAAAAACACAGAGGAAAGCCTTACTGGCACAATCACAGTGTGATAGGGAATGATTAGTGTCAGAGTCACTGCTTGGCAGGGTGCAACAACTGAACCAAAAAAAAAAACAGAGGAAAGCCTTCCTTACTGGCACAATCACTATGTGATAGGGAACGATTAGTGTCACGGTCACCGTTTGGCAGGGCACAACAACTGAAACAAAAAAAACACAGAGGAAAGCCTTACTGGCACAATCACAGTGTGATAAGGAATGATTAGTGTCACAGTCACTGCTTGGCAGGGCACAACAACTGAACCAAACAAAAAAAATAACACAGAGGAAAGCCTTACTGGCACAATCACTGTGTGATAGGGAACGATTAGTGTCCCTGTCACTGTTTGGCAGGGCACAACATCTGAACCAAAAAAACACAGAGGAAAGCCTTACTGGCACAATCACTGTGTGATAGGGAACGATTAGTGTCACTGTCACTTTTTGGCCGGGCACAACAACTGAACCAAAAAAACACAGAGGAAAGCCTTACTGGCACATTCACTGTGTGATAGGGAACGATTAGTGTCACGGACACTGTTTGGCAGGGCGCAACAACTGAACAAAAAAAAAAACATACAAACAGAGAGGAAAGACTTACTGGCACATTCACTGTGTGATAGGGAACAAATAGTGTCACAGTCGCTGCTTGGTAGGGCGCAACAAGTGAACCAAAAAAACAAAAAACAGAGAGGAAAGCCTTACTGGCACATTCACTGTGTGATAGGGAACGATTAGTATCACGGTCACAGTTTGGCAGGGCACAACAACTGAAACAAAAAAAAAACACAGAGGAAAGCTTTACTGGCACAATCACATGTCACATTCACTGTTTGGCAGGGCGCAACAACTGAACCAAATAAAACACAGAGGAAAGCCTTACTGGCACAATCACTGTGTGATAGGGAACGATTAGTCTCACTGTCACTGTTTGGCAGGGCACAACAACTGAACCAGAAAAACATAAACAGAGAGGAAAGCCTTACTGGCACATTCACTGTGTGATAGGGAACGATTAGTGTCACGGTCACTGTTTGGCAGGGCACAACAACTGAAACAGAAAAAACACAGAGAAAGCCTTACTGGCACAATCACAGTGTGATAGGGAATGATTAGTGTTCGAGTCACTGCTTGGCAGGGTGCAACAACTGAACCAAAAAAAAAAAAAAACAGAGGAAAGCCTTCCTTACTGGCACAATCACTATGTGATAGGGAACGATTAGTGTCACAGTCACTGTTTGGCAGGGCACAACAACTGAAACAAAAAAAACACAGAGGAAAGCCTTACTGGCACAATCACAGTGTGATAGGGAATGATTAGTGTCACAGTCACTGCTTGGCAGGGCACAACAACTGAACCAAACAAAAAAATAACACAGAGGAAAGCCTTACTGGCACAATCACTGTGTGATAGGGAACGATTAGTGTCCCTGTCACTGTTTGGCAGGGCACAACAACTGAACCAAAAAAACACAGAGGAAAGCCTTACTGGCACAATCACTGTGTGATAGGGAACGATTAGTGTCACTGTCACTGTTTGGCCAGGCACAGCAACTGAACCAAAAAAACACAGAGGAAAGCCTTAGTGGCACAATCACTGTGTGATAGGGAACGATTAGTGTCACAGTCACTGCTTGGCAGGGCGCAACAAGTGAACCAAAAGAATAATAATAAAACAGAGAGGAAAGCCTTACTGGCACATTCATTGTGGGATAGGGAACAAATAGTGTCACAGTCGCTGGTTGACAGGGTACAACAAGTGAACCAAAAAAATAATAATAAGACAGAGAGGAAAGCCTTACTGGCACATTCACTGTGTGATAGGGAACGATTAGTGTCACAGTCACTGTTTGGCAGGGCACAACAACTGAAACAAAAAAACACAGAGGCAAGCCTTATTGGCACAACCACTGTGTGATAAGGAACGATTAGTGTCACGGTCACTGCTTGGCAGGCCGCAACAGCTGAAACAAAAAAAAAACACAGAGGAAAGCTTTACTGGCACAATCACATGTCACAGTCACTGTTTGGCAGGGCGCAACAACTGAACCAAAAAAAACACAGAGGAAAGCCTTACTGGCACAATCACTGTGTGATAGGGAACGATTAGTCTCACTGTCACTGTTTGGCAGGGCACAACAACTGAACCAGAAAAACACAGAGGAAAGCCTTACTGGCACAATCACTGTGTGATAGGGTACAATTAGTGTCACAGTCACTGCTTGGCAGGGTGCAACAACTGAACCAAAAAACATAAACAGAGAGGAAAGCCTTACTGGCACATTCACTGTGTGATAGGGAACGATTAGTGTCACGGTCACTGTTTGGCAGGGCACAACAACTGAAACAAAAAAAACACAGAGGAAAGCCTTACTGGCACAATCACAGTGTGATAGGGAATGATTAGTGTCAGAGTCACTGCTTGGCAGGGTGCAACAACTGAACCAAAAAAAAAACAGAGGAAAGCCTTCCTTACTGGCACAATCACTATGTGATAGGGAACGATTAGTGTCACGGTCACTGTTTGGCAGGGCACAACAACTGAAACAAAAAAAAACACAGAGGAAAGCCTTACTGGCACAATCACAGTGTGATAGGGAATGATTAGTGTCACAGTCACTGCTTGGCAGGGCACAACAACTGAACCAAACAAAAAAAATAACACAGAGGAAAGCCTTACTGGCACAATCACTGTGTGATAGGGAACGATTAGTGTCCCTGTCACTGTTTGGCAGGGCACAACAACTGAACCACAATAACACAGAGGAAAGCCTTACTGGCACAATCACTGTGTGATAGGGAACGATTAGTGTCCCTGTCACTGTTTGGCAGGGCACAACTACTGAACCAAAAAAACACAGAGGAAAGCCTTACTGGCACATTCACTGTGTGATAGGGAACGATTAGTGTCACGGACACTGTTTGGCAGGGCGCAACAACTGAACAAAAAAAAACATACAAACAGAGAGGAAAGACTTACTGGCACATTCACTGTGTGATAGGGAACAAATAGTGTCACAGTCGCTGCTTGGTGGGGCGCAACAAGTGAACCAAAAAAACAAAAAACAGAGAGGAAAGCCTTACTGGCACATTCACTGTGTGATAGGGCACGATTAGTATCACGGTCACAGTTTGGCAGGGCACAACAACTGAAACAAAAAAAAACACAGAGGAAAGCTTTACTGGCACAATCACATGTCACAGTCACTGTTTGGCAGGGCGCAACAACTGAACCAAATAAAACACAGAGGAAAGCCTTACTGGCACAATCACTGTGTGATAGGGAACGATTAGTCTCACTGTCACTGTTTGGCAGGGCACAACAACTGAACCAGAAAAACACAGAGGAAAGCCTTACTGGCACAATCACTGTGTGATAGGGAACAATTAGTGTCACAGTCACTGCTTGGCAGGGTGCAACAAGTGAACCAAAAAACATAAACAGAGAGGAAAGCCTTACTGGCACATTCACTGTGTGATAGGGAACAAATTGTGCCACAGTCGCTGATTGGCAGGGCGCAACAAGTGAACCAAAAAAATAATAATAAAACAGAGAGGAAAGCCTTACTGACACATTCACTGTGTGATAGGGAACGATTAGTGTCACGGTCACTGTTTGGCAGGGCACAAAACCTGAAACAAAAAAAACACAGAGGATAGCCTTACTGGCACAATCACAGTGTGATAGGGAATGATTAGTGTCACAGTCACTGCTTGGCAGGGCCAACAACTGAACCAAAAAAAAAACCACAGAGGAAAGCCTTACTGGCACAATCACTGTTTGATAGGGAACAATTAGTGTCACTATCACTGTTTGGCAGGGCACAACAACTGAACCAAAAAAACCCAGAGGAAAGCCTTACTGGCACAATCACTGTGTGATAGTGAACGATTAGTGTCACAGTCACTGCTTGGCAGGGCGCAACAAATGAACCAAAAAAAACAGAGAGGAAAGCCTTACTGGCACAATCGCTGTGTGATAGGGAATGAATAGTGTCACAGTCACTTCTAAAAAAATAACAGAGAGGAAAGCCTTACTGGAACAATCACTGTGTGATAGGGAACGATTAGTGTCACAGTCACTGTTTGGCAGGGCACAACAACTGAACCAAAAAAAAAACACAGAGGAAAGCCTTACTGGCACAACCACTGTGTGATAGGGAACAATTAGTGTCACTGTTTGGCAGGGCACAACAACTGAACCAAAAAAACATAGAGGAAAGCCTTACTGGCACATTCAGTGTGTGATAGGGAACGATTAGTGTCACAGTTACTGCTTGGCAGGGCGCAACAACTGAACCAAAAAAAAAACAGAGAGGAAAGCCTTACTGGCACATTCACTGTGTGATAGGGAACAAATTGTGTCACCGTCGCTGTTTGGCAGGGCGCAACAACTGAACCAAAAAAAACAGAGAGGAAAGCCTTACTGGCACAATCACTGTGTGATAGGGAATGATTAGTGTCACTGTCTGGCAGGGCACAACAACTGAACCAAAAAACACAGAGGAAAGCCTTACGGGCACAATCACTGTGTGATAGGGAATGATTAGTGTCACAGTCACTGCTTGGCAGGGCAGAACAACTGAACCAAAAAAGAAAACAAAGAGGAAAGCCTTACTGGCACAATCACTGTGTGACAGGGAACGGTTAGTGTCACTGTCACTGTTTGGCAGGGCACAACAACTGAAACAACAAAACACAAAGGAGAGCCTTACTGGCACAACCACTGTGTGATAGGGAACGATTAGTGTCACTGTCACTGTTTGGCAGGGCACAACAACTGAACCAAAAAAACATAGAGGAAAGCCTTACTGGCACAATCACTGTGTGATAGGGAACGATTAGTGTCACAGTTACTGCTTGGCCGGGCACAACAACTGAACCAAAAAAACACAGAGGAAAGCCTTACTGGCACATTCACTGTGTGATAGGGAACGATTAGTGTCACGGACACTGTTTGGCAGGGCGCAACAACTGAACAAAAAAAAACATACAAACAGAGAGGAAAGACTTACTGGCACATTCACTGTGTGATAGGGAACAAATAGTGTCACAGTCGCTGCTTGGTAGGGCGCAACAAGTGAACCAAAAAAACAAAAAACAGAGAGGAAAGCCTTACTGGCACATTCACTGTGTGATAGGGAACGATTAGTATCACGGTCACAGTTTGGCAGGGCACAACAACTGAAACAAAAAAAAAAACACAGAGGAAAGCTTTACTGGCACAATCACATGTCACATTCACTGTTTGGCAGGGCGCAACAACTGAACCAAATAAAACACAGAGGAAAGCCTTACTGGCACAATCAATGTGTGATAGGGAACGATTAGTCTCACTGTCACTGTTTGGCAGGGCACAACAACTGAACCAGAAAAACATAAACAGAGAGGAAAGCCTTACTGGCACATTCACTGTGTGATAGGGAACGATTAGTGTCACGGTCACTGTTTGGCAGGGCACAACAACTGAAACAGAAAAAACACAGAGGAAAGCCTTACTGGCACAATCACAGTGTGATAGGGAATGATTAGTGTTCGAGTCACTGCTTGGCAGGGTGCAACAACTGAACCAAAAAAAAAAAAAAACAGAGGAAAGCCTTCCTTACTGGCACAATCACTATGTGATAGGGAACGATTAGTGTCACAGTCACTGTTTGGCAGGGCACAACAACTGAAACAAAAAAAACACAGAGGAAAGCCTTACTGGCACAATCATAGTGTGATAGGGAATGATTAGTGTCACAGTCACTGCTTGGCAGGGCACAACAACTGAACCAAACAAAAAAATAACACAGAGGAAAGCCTTACTGGCACAATCACTGTGTGATAGGGAACGATTAGTGTCCCTGTCACTGTTTGGCAGGGCACAACAACTGAACCAAAAAAACACAGAGGAAAGCCTTACTGGCACAATCACTGTGTGATAGGGAACGATTAGTGTCACTGTCACTGTTTGGCCGGGCACAGCAACTGAACCAAAAAAACACAGAGGAAAGCCTTAGTGGCACAATCACTGTGTGATAGGGAACGATTAGTGTCACAGTCACTGCTTGGCAGGGCGCAACAAGTGAACCAAAAAAATAATAATAAAACAGAGAGGAAAGCCTTACTGGCACATTCATTGTGGGATAGGGAACAAATAGTGTCACAGTCGCTGGTTGACAGGGTACAACAAGTGAACCAAAGAAATAATAATAAGACAGAGAGGAAAGCCTTACTGGCACATTCACTGTGTGATAGGGAACGATTAGTGTCACAGTCACTGTTTGGCAGGGCACAACAACTGAAACAAAAAAACACAGAGGCAAGCCTTATTGGCACAACCACTGTGTGATAAGGAACGATTAGTGTCACGGTCACTGCTTGGCAGGCCGCAACAGCTGAAACAAAAAAAAAACACAGAGGAAAGCTTTACTGGCACAATCACATGTCACAGTCACTGTTTGGCAGGGCGCAACAACTGAACCAAAAAAAACACAGAGGAAAGCCTTACTGGCACAATCACTGTGTGATAGGGTACAATTAGTGTCACAGTCACTGCTTGGCAGGGTGCAACAACTGAACCAAAAAACATAAACAGAGAGGAAAGCCTTACTGGCACATTCACTGTGTGATAGGGAACGATTAGTGTCACGGTCACTGTTTGGCAGGACACAACAACTGAACCAGAAAAACACAGAGGAAAGCCTTACTGGCACAATCACTGTGTGATAGGGTACAATTAGTGTCACAGTCACTGCTTGGCAGGGTGCAACAACTGAACCAAAAAACATAAACAGAGAGGAAAGCCTTACTGGCACATTCACTGTGTGATAGGGAATGATTAGTGTCACAGTCACTGTTTGGCAGGGCACAACAACTGAAACAAAAAAAACACAGAGGAAAGCCTTACTGGCACAATCACAGTGTGATAGGGAATGATTAGTGTCAGAGTCACTGCTTGGCAGGGTGCAACAACTGAACCAAAAAAAAAACAGAGGAAAGCCTTCCTTACTGGCACAATCACTATGTGATAGGGAACGATTAGTGTCACGGTCACTGTTTGGCAGGGCACAACAACTGAAACAAAAAAAAACACAGAGGAAAGCCTTACTGGCACAATCACAGTGTGATAGGGAATGATTAGTGTCACAGTCACTGCTTGGCAGGGCACAACAACTGAACCAAACAAAAAAAATAACACAGAGGAAAGCCTTACTGGCACAATCACTGTGTGATAGGGAACGATTAGTGTCCCTGTCACTGTTTGGCAGGGCACAACAACTGAACCACAAAAACACAGAGGAAAGCCTTACTGGCACAATCAGTGTGTGATAGGGAACGATTAGTGTCACTGTCACTGTTTGGCCGGGCACAACTACTGAACCAAAAAAACACAGAGGAAAGCCTTACTGGCACATTCACTGTGTGATAGGGAACGATTAGTGTCACGGACACTGTTTGGCAGGGCGCAACAACTGAACTAAAAAAAACATACAAACAGAGAGGAAAGACTTACTGGCACATTCACTGTGTGATAGGGAACAAATAGTGTCACAGTCGCTGCTTGGTGGGGCGCAACAAGTGAACCAAAAAAACAAAAAACAGAGAGGAAAGCCTTACTGGCACATTCACTGTGTGATAGGGAACGATTAGTATCACGGTCACAGTTTGGCAGGGCACAACAACTGAAACAAAAAAAAACACAGAGGAAAGCTTTACTGGCACAATCACATGTCACAGTCACTGTTTGGCATGGCGCAACAACTGAACCAAATAAAACACAGAGGAAAGCCTTACTGGCACAATCACTGTGTGATAGGGAACGATTAGTCTCACTGTCACTGTTTGGCAGGGCACAACAACTGAACCAGAAAAACACAGAGGAAAGCCTTACTGGCACAATCACTGTGTGATAGGGAACAATTAGTGTCACAGTCACTGCTTGGCAGGGCGCAACAAGTGAACCAAAAAACATAAACAGAGAGGAAAGCCTTACTGGCACATTCACTGTGTGATAGGGAAAAAATTGTGCCACAGTCGCTGATTGGCAGGGCGCAACAAGTGAACCAAAAAAATAATAATAAAACAGAGAGGAAAGCCTTACTGACACATTCACTGTGTGATAGGGAACGATTAGTGTCACGGTCACTGTTTGGCAGGGCACAAAACCTGAAACAAAAAAAACACAGAGGATAGCCTTACTGGCACAATCACAGTGTGATAGGGAATGATTAGTGTCACAGTCACTGCTTGGCAGGGCGCAACAACTGAACCAAAAAAAAAAAAACACAGAGGAAAGCCTTACTGGCACAATCACTGTTTGATAGGGAACAATTAGTGTCACTATCACTGTTTGGCAGGGCACAACAACTGAACCAAAAAAACCCAGAGGAAAGCCTTACTGGCACAATCACTGTGTGATAGTGAACGATTAGTGTCACAGTCACTGCTTGGCAGGGCGCAACAAATGAACCAAAAAAAACAGAGAGGAAAGCCTTACTGGCACAATCGCTGTGTGATAGGGAATGAATAGTGTCACAGTCACTTCTAAAAAAAAAACAGAGAGGAAAGCCTTACTGGAACAATCACTGTGTGATAGGGAACGATTAGTGTCACAGTCACTGTTTGGCAGGGCACAACAACTGAACCAAAAAAAAAACACAGAGGAAAGCCTTACTGGCACAACCACTGTGTGATAGGGAACAATTAGTGTCACTGTTTGGCAGGGCACAACAACTGAACCAAAAAAACATAGAGGAAAGCCTTACTGGCACATTCAGTGTGTGATAGGGAACGATTAGTGTCACAGTTACTGCTTGGCAGGGCGCAACAACTGAACCAAAAAAAAAAACAGAGAGGAAAGCCTTACTGGCACATTCACTGTGTGATAGGGAACAAATTGTGTCACCGTCGCTGTTTGGCAGGACGCAACAACTGAACCAAAAAAAACAGAGAGGAAAGCCTTACTGGCACAATCACTGTGTGATAGGGAATGATTAGTGTCACTGTCTGGCAGGGCACAACAACTGAACCAAAAAACACAGAGGAAAGCCTTACTGGCACAATCACTGTGTGATAGGGAATGATTAGTGTCACAGTCACTGCTTGGCAGGGCAGAACAACTGAACCAAAAAAGAAAACAAAGAGGAAAGCCTTACTGGCACAATCACTGTGTGACAGGGAACGGTTAGTGTCACTGTCACTGTTTGGCAGGGCACAACAACTGAAACAACAAAACACAAAGGAGAGCCTTACTGGCACAACCACTGTGTGATAGGGAACGATTAGTGTCACTGTCACTGTTTGGCAGGGCACAACAACTGAACCAAAAAAACATAGAGGAAAGCCTTACTGGCACAATCACTGTGTGATAGGGAACGATTAGTGTCACAGTTACTGCTTGGCAGGGCGCAACAACTGAACCAAAAAAAAAAAAACAGAGAGGAAAGCCTTACTGGCACATTCACTGTGTGATAGGGAACAAATTGTGCCACAGTCGCTGCTTGGCAGGGCGCAACAAGTGAACCAAAAAAATAATAATAAAACAGAGAGGAAAACCTTACTGACACATTCACTGTGTGATAGGGAACGATTAGTGTCACGGTCACTGTTTGGCAGGGCACAACAACTGAAAAATAAAAACACAGAGGATAGCCTTACTGGCACAATCACAGTGTGATAGGGAATGATTAGTGTCACAGTCACTGCTTGGCAGGGCGCAACAACTGAACCAAAAAAATAAACAGAGAGGAAAGCCTTACTGGCACATTCACTGTGTGATAGGGAACACATTGTGTCACAGTCGCTGCTTGGCAGGGCGCAACAAGTGAACAAAAAAAAACAGAGACAAAAGCCTTACTGACACATTCACTGTGTGATAGGGAGTGATTAGTGTCACGGTCACTGTTTGGAGGGCACAACAACTGAAACAAAAAAAAACCCACAGAGGAAAGCCTTACTGGCACAATCACAGTGTGATAGGGAATGATTAGTGTCACAGTCACTGCTTGGCAGGGTGCAACAACTGAACCAAAAAAAACAAAACACAGAGGAAAGCCTTACTGGCACAATCACTGTGTGATAGGGAGCGATTAGTGTCACTGTCACTGTTTGGCAGGGCACAACAACTGAACCAAAAAACACAGAGGAAAGCCTTACTGGCACAATCATTGTGTGATAGGGAACGATTAGTATCACAGTCACTGCTTGGCAGGGTGCAACAAGTGAACCAAAATAAGAAAAAAAAACAGAGAGCAAAGCCTTACTGGCACATTCACTGTGTAATAGCGAATGATTAGTGTCACAGTCACTGCTAAAAAAAACAGAGAGGAAAGCCTTACTGTCACAATCACTGCGTGATAGGGAACGAATAGTGTCACAGTGACTGCTTGGCAGGGCGTAACAAGTGAACCAAAACAAAAAAAAACTGAGAGGAAAGCCTTACTGGCACAATCAGTGTGTGATAGGGAATGAATAGTGTCACAGTCGATACTTGGCAGGGCGCAACAAGTGAACCAAAAAAACAAAGAGGAAAGCCTTACTGGCACAATCACTGTGTGATAGGGAACGATTAGTGTCACTGTCACTGTTTGGCAGGGCACAACAACTGAACCAAAAAGAAAACAACAGATGAAAGCCTTACTGGCACAATCACTGTGTACTAGGGAATGATTAGTGTCACTGTCACTGGTTGGCAGGGCACAACAACTGAACCAAAAAAAAAACAGAGAGGAAAGCCTTACTGGCACATTCACTGTGTGATAGGGAACGATTAGTATCACGGTCACAGTTTGGCAGGGCACAACAACTGAAACAAAAAAAAACACAGAGGAAAGCTTTACTGGCACAATCACATGTCACAGTCACTGTTTGGCAGGGCGCAACAACTGAACCAAAAAAAACACAGAGGAAAGCCTTACTGGTACAATCACTGTGTGATAGGGAACGATTAGTCTCACTGTCACTGTTTGGCAGGGCACAAAAACTGAACCAGAAAAACACAGAGGAAAGCCTTACTGGCACAATCACTGTGTGATAGGGAACAATTAGTGTCACAGTCAATGCTTGGCAGGGCGCAACAACTGAACCAAAAAACATAAACAGAGAGGAAAGCCTTACTGGCACATTCACTGTGTGATAGGGAACGATTAGTGTCACGGTCACTGTTTGGCAGGGAACAACAACTGAAACAAAAAAAACACAGAGGAAAGCCTTACTGGCCCAATCACAGTGTGATAGGGAATGATTAGTGTCAGAGTCACTGCTTGGCAGGGTGCAACAACTGAACCAAAAAAAAAAACAGAGGAAAGCCTTCCTTACTGGCACAATCACTATGTGATAGGGAACGATTAGTGTCACGGTCACTGTTTGGCAGGGCACAACAACTGAAACAAAAAAAACACAGAGGAAAGCCTTACTGGCACAATCACAGTGTGATAAGGAATGATTAGTGTCACAGTCACTGCTTGGCAGTGCACAACAACTGAACCAAACAAAAAAAATAACACAGAGGAAAGCCTTACTGGCACAATCACTGTGTGATAGGGAACGATTAGTGTCCCTGTCACTGTTTGGTAGGGCACAACAACTGAACCAAAAAAACACAGAGGAAAGCCTTACTGGCACAATCACTGTGTGATAGGGAATGATTAGTGTCACTGTCACTGTTTGGCCGGGCACAACAACTGAACCAAAAAAACACAGAGGAAAGCCTTACTGGCACATTCACTGTGTGATAGGGAACGATTAGTGTCACGGACACTGTTTGGCAGGGCGCAACAACTGAACAAAAAAAAACATACAAACAGAGAGGAAAGACTTACTGGCACATTCACTGTATGATAGGGAACAAATAGTGTCACAGTCGCTGCTTAGTGGGGCTCAACAAGTGAACCAAAAAAACAAAAAACAGAGAGGAAAGCCTTACTGGCACATTCACTGTGTGATAGGGAACGATTAGTATCACGGTCACATTTTGGCAGGGCACACCAACTGAAACAAAAAAAAACACAGAGGAAAGCTTTACTGGCACAATCACATGTCACAGTCACTGTTTGGCAGGGCGCAACAACTGAACCAAAAAAAACACAGAGGAAAGCCTTACTGGCACAATCACTGTGTGATAGGGAACGATTAGTATCACGGTCACAGTTTGGCAGGGCACAACAACTGAAACAAAAAAAAAACACAGAGGAAAGCCTTACTGGCACAATCACTGTGTGATAGGGATCGATTAGTCTCACTGTCACTGTTTGGCAGGGCACAACAACTGAACCAGAAAAACACAGAGGAAAGCCTTACTGGCACAATCACTGTGTGATAGGGAACAATTAGTGTCACAGTCACTGCTTGGCAGGGCGCAACAACTGAACCAAAAAACATAAACAGAGAGGAAAGCCTTACTGGCACAGTCACTGTGTGATAGGGAACGATTAGTGTCACGGTCACTGTTTGGCAGGGCACAACAACTGAAACAAAAAAAACACAGAGGAAAGCCTTACTGGTACAATCACAGTGTGATAGGGAATGATTAGTGTCAGAGTCACTGCTTGGCAGGGTGCAACAACTGAACCAAAAAAGAAAAACAGAGGAAAGCCTTCCTTACTGGCACAATCACTATGTGATAGGGAACGATTAGTGTCACGGTCACTGTTTGGCAGGGCACAACAACTGAAACAAAAAAACCACAGAGGAAAGCCTTACTGGCACAATCACAGTGTGATAGGGAATGATTAGTGTCACAGTCACTGCTTGGCAGGGCACAACAACTGAACCAGACAAAAAAAATAACACAGAGGAAAGCCTTACTGGCACAATCACTGTGTGTTAGGGAACGATTAGTGTCCCTGTCGCTGTTTGGCAGGGCACAACAACTGAACCAAAAAAGACACAGAGGAAAGCCTTACTGGCACAATCACTGTGTGATAGGGAACGATTAGTGTCACTGTTTGGCCGGGCACAGCAACTGAACCAAAAAAATACAGAGGAAAGCCTTAGTGGCACAATCACTGTGTGATAGGGAACGATTAGTGTCACAGTCACTGCTTGGCAGGGCGCAACAAGTGAACCAAAAAAATAATAATAAAACAGAGAGGAAAGCCTTACTGGCACATTCATTGTGTGATAGGGAACAAATAGTGTCACAGTCGCTGGTTGGCAGGGTACAACAAGTGAACCAAACAAATAATAATAAGACAGAGAGGAAAGCCTTACTGGCACATTCACTGTGTGATAGGGAACAATTAGTGTCACAGTCACTGTTTGAAAGGGCACAACAACTGAAACAAAAAAACACAGAGGAAAGCCTTATTGGCACAACCACTGTGTGATAGGGAACGATTAGTCTCACGGTCACTGCTTGACAGGCCGCAACAACTGAAACAAAAAAAAAACACAGAGGAAAGCTTTACTGGCACAATCACATGTCACAGTCACTGTTTGGCAGGGTGCAACAACTGAACCAAAAAGAACACAGAGGAGAGCCTTACTGGCACAATCACTGTGTGATAGGGAACGATTAGTCTCACTGTCACTGTTTGGCAGGGCACAACAACTGAACCAGAAAAACACAGAGGAAAGCCTTACTGGCACAATCACTGTGTGATAGGGAACAATTAGTGTCACAGTCACTGCTTGGCAGGGCGCAACAACTGAACCAAAAAACATAAACAGAGAGGAAAGCCTTACTGGCACATTCACTGTGTGATAGGGAACGATTAGTGTCACGGTCACTGTTTGGCAGGGCACAACAACTGAAACAAAAAAAACACAGAGGAAAGCCTTACTGGCACAATCACAGTGTGATAGGGAATGATTAGTGTCAGAGTCACTGCTTGGCAGGGTGCAACAACTGAACCAAAAAAAAAACAGAGGAAAGCCTTCCTTACTGGCACAATCACTATGTGATAGGGAACGATTAGTGTCACGGTCACTGTTTGGCAGGGCACAACAACTGAAACAAAAAAAACACAGAGGAAAGCCTTACTGGCACAATCACAGTGTGATAAGGAATGATTAGTGTCACAGTCACTGCTTGGCAGGGCACAACAACTGAAACAAAAAAAAACACAGAGGAAAGCTTTACTGGCACAATCACATGTCACAGTCACTGTTTGGCAGGGCGCAACAACTGAACCAACAAAAACAAAGAGGAAAGCCTTACTGGCACAATCACTGTGTGATAGGGAACGATTAGTCCCACTGTCACTGTTTGGCAGGGCACAACAACTGAAACAAAAAAAACACAGAGGAAAGCCTTACTGGCACAATCACAGTGTGATAAGGAATGATTAGTGTCACAGTCACTGCTTGGCAGGGCACAACAACTGAACCAAACAAAAAAAATAACACAGAGGAAAGCCTTACTGGCACAATCACTGTGTGATAGGGAACGATTAGTGTCCCTGTCACTGTTTGGCAGGGCACAACAACTGAACCAACAAAACATAAACAGAGAGGAAAGCCTTACTGGCACAATCACTGTGTGATAGGGAATGATTAGTGTCACAGTCACTGCTTGGCAGGGCACAACAACTGAACCAAACAAAAAAATAACACAGAGGAAAGCCTTACTGGCACAATCACTGTGTGATAGGGAACGATTAGTGTCCCTGTCACTGTTGGCAGGGCACAACAACTGAACCAAAAAAACACTGAGGAAAGCCTTACTGGCACAATCACTGTGTGATAGGGAACGATTAGTGTCACTGTCACTGTTTGGCCGGGCACAACAACTGAACCAAAAAACACAGAGGAAAGCCTTACTGGCACATTCACTGTGTTATAGGGAACGATTAGTGTCACGGACACTGTTTGGCAGGGCGCAACAACTGAACAAAAAAAAAACACAAACAGAGAGGAAAGACTTACTGGCACATTCACTGTGTGATAGGGAACAAATAGTGTCACAGTCGCCGCTTGGTGGGGCGCAACAACTGAACCAAAAAAACAAAAAACAGAGAGGAAAGCCTTACTGGCACATTCACTGTGTGATAGGGAACGATTAGTATCACGGTCACAGTTTGGCAGGGCAAAACAACTGAAACAAAAACAACACAGAGGAAACCTTTACTAGCACAATCACATGTCACAGTCACTGTTTGGCAGGGCGCAACAACTGAACCAAATAAAACACAGAGGAAAGCCTTACTGGCACAATCACTGTGTGATAGGGAACGATTAGTCTCACTGTCACTGTTTGGCAGGGCACAACAACTGAACCAGAAAAACACAGAGGAAAGCCTTACTGGCACAATCACTGTGTGATAGGGAACAATTAGTGTCACAGTCACTGCTTGCAGGGCACAACAACTGAACCAAAAAACATAAACAGAGAGGAAAGCCTTACTGGCACATTCACTGTGTGATAGGGAACGATTAGTGTCACGGTCACTGTTTGGCAGGGCACAACAACTGAAACAAAAAAAAACACAGAGGAAAGCCTTACTGGCACAATCACAGTGTGATAGGGAATGATTAGTGTCAGAGTCACTGCTTGGCAGGGTGCAACAACTGAACCAGAAAAAAAAAAACAGAGGAAAGCCTTCCTTACTGGCACAATCACTATGTGATAGGGAACGATTAGTGTCACGGTCACTGTTTGGCAGGGCACAACAACTGAAACAAAAAAAACACAGAGGAAAGCCTTACTGGCACAATCACAGTGTGATAGGGAATGATTAGTGTCACAGTCACTGCTTGGCAGGGCACAACAACTGAACCAAGCAAAAAAAATAACACAGAGGAAAGCCTTACTGCACAATCACTGTGTGATAGTGAACGATTAGTGTCCCTGTCACTGTTTGGCAGGGCACAACAACTGAACCAAAAAAACACAGAGGAAAGTCCCACTGGCACAATCACTGTGTGATAGGGAACGATTAGTGTCACTGTCACTGTTTGGCCGGGCACAGCAACTGAACCAAAAAAACACAGAGGAAAGCCTTAGTGGCACAATCACTGTGTGATAGGGAACGATTAGTGTCACAGTCACTGCTTGGCAGGGCGCAACAAGTGAACCAAAAAAATAATAATAAAACAGAGAGGAAAGCCTTAATGGCACATTCATTGTGTGATAGGGAACAAATAGTGTCACAGTCGCTGGTTGGCAGGGTACAACAAGTGAACCAAAAAAATAATAATAAGACAGAGAGGAAAGCCTTACTGGCACATTCACTGTGTGATAGGGAACAAATAGTGTCAAAGTCGCTGCTTGGTGGGGCGCAACAACTGAACCAAAAAAACAAAAAACAGAGAGGAAAGCCTTACTGGCACATTCACTGTGTGATAGGGAACGATTAGTATCACGGTCACAGTTTGGCAGGGCAAAACAACTGAAACAGAAAAAACACAGAGGAAAGCTTTACTGGCACAATCACATGTCACAGTCACTGTTTGGCAGGGCGCAACAACTGAACCAAATAAAACACAGAGGAAAGCCTTACTGGCACAATCACTGTGTGATAGGGAACGGTTAGTCTCACTGTCACTGTTTGGCAGGGCACAACAACTGAACCAGAAAAACACAGAGGAAAGCCTTATTGGCACAATCACTGTGTGATAGGGAACAATTAGTGTCACAGTCACTGCTTGGCAGGGCGCAACAACTGAACCAAAAAACATAAACAGAGAGGAAAGCCTTACTGGCACATTCACTGTGTGATAGGGAACGATTAGTGTCACGGTCACTGTTTGGCAGGGCACAACAACTGAAACAAAAAAAACACAGAGGAAAGCCTTACTGGCCCAATCACAGTGTGATAGGGAATGATTAGTGTCAGAGTCACTGCTTGGCAGGGTGCAACAACTGAACCAAAAAAAAAAAACAGAGGAAAGCCTTCCTTACTGGCACAATCACTATGTGATAGGGAACGATTAGTGTCCCTGTCACTGTTTGATAGGGCACAACAACTGAACCAAAAAAACACAGAGGAAAGCCTTACTGGCACAATCACTGTGTGATAGGGAATGATTAGTGTCACTGTCACTGTTTGGCCAGGCACAACAACTGAACCAAAAAAACACAGAGGAAAGCCTTACTGGCACATTCACTGTGTGATAGGGAACGATTAGTGTCACGGACACTGTTTGGCAGGGCGCAACAACTGAACAAAAAAAAACATACAAACAGAGAGGAAAGCCTTACTGGCACAATCACTGTGTGATAGGGAATGATTAGTGTCCCTGTCACTGTTTGGCCGGGCACAACAACTGAACCAAAAAAACACAGAGGAAAGCCTTACTGGCACAATCACTGTGTGATAGGGAACGATTAGTATCACGGTCACAGTTTGGCAGGACACAACAACTGAAACAAAAAAAAAACACAGAGGAAAGCCTTACTGGCACAATCACTGTGTGATAGGGATCGATTAGTCTCACTGTCACTGTTTGGCAGGGCACAACAACTGAACCAGAAAAACACAGAGGAAAGCCTTACTGGCACAATCACTGTGTGATAGGGAACAATTAGTGTCACAGTCACTGCTTGGCAGGGCGCAACAACTGAACCAAAAAACATAAACAGAGAGGAAAGCCTTACGGGCACAGTCACTGTGTGATAGGGAACGATTAGTGTCACGGTCACTGTTTGGCAGGGCACAACAACTGAAACAAAAAAAACACAGAGGAAAGCCTTACTGGTACAATCACAGTGTGATAGGGAATGATTAGTGTCAGAGTCACTGCTTGGCAGGGTGCAACAACTGAACCAAAAAAGAAAAACAGAGGAAAGCCTTCCTTACTGGCACAATCACTATGTGATAGGGAACGATTAGTGTCACGGTCACTGTTTGGCAGGGCACAACAACTGAAACAAAAAAAAACACAGAGGAAAGCCTTACTGGCACAATCACAGTGTGATAGGGAATGATTAGTGTCACAGTCACTGCTTGACAGGGCACAACAACTGAACCAGACAAAAAAAATAAAACAGAGGAAAGCCTTACTGGCACAATCACTGTGTGATAGGGAACGATTAGTGTCCCTGTCACTGTTTGGTAGGGCACAACAACTGAACCAAAAAAACACAGAGGAAAGCCTTACTGGCACAATCACTGTGTGATAGGGAATGATTAGTGTCACTGTCACTGTTTGGCCGGGCACAACAACTGAACCAAAAAAACACAGAGGAAAGCCTTACTGGCACATTCACTGTGTGATAGGGAACGATTAGTGTCACGGACACTGTTTGGCAGGGCGCAACAACTGAACAAAAAAAAACATACAAACAGAGAGGAAAGACTTACTGGCACATTCACTGTATGATAGGGAACAAATAGTGTCACAGTCGCTGCTTGGTGGGGCTCAACAAGTGAACCAAAAAAACAAAAAACAGAGAGGAAAGCCTTACTGGCACATTCACTGTGTGATAGGGAACGATTAGTATCACGGTCACATTTTGGCAGGGCACACCAACGGAAACAAAAAAAAAACACAGAGGAAAGCTTTACTGGCACAATCACATGTCACAGTCACTGTTTGGCAGGGCGCAACAACTGAACCAAAAAAAACACAGAGGAAAGCCTTACTGGCACAATCACTGTGTGATAGGGAACGATTAGTATCACGGTCACAGTTTGGCAGGGCACAACAACTGAAACAAAAAAAAAACACAGAGGAAAGCCTTACTGGCACAATCACTGTGTGATAGGGATCGATTAGTCTCACTGTCACTGTTTGGCAGGGCACAACAACTGAACCAGAAAAACACAGAGGAAAGCCTTACTGGCACAATCACTGTGTGATATGGAACAATTAGTGTCACAGTCACTGCTTGGCAGGGCGCAACAACTGAACCAAAAAACATAAACAGAGAGGAAAGCCTTACTGGCACAGTCACTGTGTGATAGGGAACGATTAGTGTCACGGTCACTGTTTGGCAGGGCACAACAACTGAAACAAAAAAAACACAGAGGAAAGCCTTACTGGTACAATCACAGTGTGATAGGGAATGATTAGTGTCAGAGTCACTGCTTGGCAGGGTGCAACAACTGAACCAAAAAAGAAAAACAGAGGAAAGCCTTCCTTACTGGCACAATCACTATGTGATAGGGAACGATTAGTGTCACGGTCACTGTTTGGCAGGGCACAACAACTGAAACAAAAAAAACACAGAGGAAAGCCTTACTGGCACAATCACAGTGTGATAGGGAATGATTAGTGTCACAGTCACTGCTTGGCAGGGCACAACAACTGAACCAGACAAAAAAAATAACACAGAGGAAAGCCTTACTGGCACAATCACTGTGTGATAGGGAACGATTAGTGTCCCTGTCGCTGTTTGGCAGGGCACAACAACTGAACCAAAAAAGACACAGAGGAAAGCCTTACTGGCACAATCACTGTGTGATAGGGAACGATTAGTGTCACTGTTTGGCCGGGCACAGCAACTGAACCAAAAAAACACAGAGGAAAGCCTTAGTGGCACAATCACTGTGTGATAGGGAACGATTAGTGTCACAGTCGCTGGTTGGCAGGGCGCAACAAGTGAACCAAAAAAATAATAATAAAACAGAGAGGAAAGCCTTACTGGCACATTCATTGTGTGATAGGGAACAAATAGTGTCACAGTCGCTGGTTGGCAGGGTACAACAAGTGAACCAAACAAATAATAATAAGACAGAGAGGAAAGCCTTACTGGCACATTCACTGTGTGATAGGGAACGATTAGTGTCACAGTCACTGTTTGAAAGGGCACAACAACTGAAACAAAAAAAACACAGAGGAAAGCCTTATTGGCACAACCACTGTGTGATAGGGAACGATTAGTGTCACGGTCACTGCTTGACAGGCCGCAACAACTGAAACAAAAAAAAACACAGAGGAAAGCTTTACTGGCACAATCACATGTCACAGTCACTGTTTGACAGGGCGCAACAACTGAACCAAAAAGAACACAGAGGAAAGCCTTACTGGCACAATCACTGTGTGATAGGGAACGATTAGTCTCACTGTCACTGTTTGGCAGGGCACAACAACTGAACCAGAAAAACACAGAGGAAAGCCTTACTGGCACAATCACTGTGTGATAGGGAACAATTAGTGTCACAGTCACTGCTTGGCAGGGCGCAACAACTGAACCAAAAAACATAAACAGAGAGGAAAGCCTTACTGGCACATTCACTGTGTGATAGGGAACGATTAGTGTCACGGTCACTGTTTGGCAGGGCACAACAACTGAAACAAAAAAAACACAGAGGAAAGCCTTACTGGCACAATCACAGTGTGATAGGGAATGATTAGTGTCAGAGTCACTGCTTGGCAGGGTGCAACAACTGAACCAAAAAAAAAACAGAGGAAAGCCTTCCTTACTGGCACAATCACTATGTGATAGGGAACGATTAGTGTCACGGTCACTGTTTGGCAGGGCACAACAACTGAAACAAAAAAAACACAGAGGAAAGCCTTACTGGCACAATCACAGTGTGATAAGGAATGATTAGTGTGACAGTCACTGCTTGGCAGGGCACAACAACTGAAACAAAAAAAAACACAGAGGAAAGCTTTACTGGCACAATCACATGTCACAGTCACTGTTTGGCAGGGCGCAACAACTGAACCAAAAAAAACAAAGAGGAAAGCCTTACTGGCACAATCACTGTGTGATAGGGAACGATTAGTCCCACTGTCACTGTTTGGCAGGGAACAACAACTGAAACAAAAAAAACACAGAGGAAAGCCTTACTGGCACAATCACAGTGTGATAAGGAATGATTAGTGTCACAGTCACTGCTTGGCAGGGCACAACAACTGAACCAAACAAAAAAAATAACACAGAGGAAAGCCTTACTGGCACAATCACTGTGTGATAGGGAACGATTAGTGTCCCTGTCACTGTTTGGCAGGGCACAACAACTGAACCAAAAAAACATAAACAGAGAGGAAAGCCTTACTGGCACAATCACTGTGTGATAGGGAATGATTAGTGTCACAGTCACTGCTTGGCAGGGCACAACAACTGAACCAAACAAAAAAATAACACAGAGGAAAGCCTTACTGGCACAATCACTGTGTGATAGGGAACGATTAGTGTCCCTGTCACTGTTGGCAGGGCACAACAACTGAACCAAAAAAACACAGAGGAAAGCCTTACTGGCACAATCACTGTGTGATAGGGAACGATTAGTGTCACTGTCACTGTTTGGCCGGGCACAACAACTGAACCAAAAAAACACAGAGGAAAGCCTTACTGGCACATTCACTGTGTTATAGGGAACGATTAGTGTCACGGACACTGTTTGGCAGGGCGCAACAAGTGAACAAAAAAAAAACATACAAACAGAGAGGAAAGACTTACTGGCACATTCACTGTGTGATAGGGAACAAATAGTGTCACAGTCGCTGCTTGGTGGGGCGCAACAACTGAACCAAAAAAACAAAAAACAGAGAGGAAAGCCTTACTGGCACATTCACTGTGTGATAGGGAACGATTAGTATCACGGTCACAGTTTGGCAGGGCAAAACAACTGAAACAAAAAAAACACAGAGGAAAGCTTTACTGGCACAATCACATGTCACAGTCACTGTTTGGCAGGGCGCAACAACTGAACCAAATAAAACACAGAGGAAAGCCTTACTGGCACAATCACTGTGTGATAGGGAACGATTAGTCTCACTGTCACTGTTTGGCAGGGCACAACAACTGAACCAGAAAAACACAGAGGAAAGCCTTACTGGCACAATCACTGTGTGATAGGGAACAATTAGTGTCACAGTCACTGCTTGGCAGGGCACAACAACTGAACCAAAAAACATAAACAGAGAGGAAAGCCTTACTGGCACATTCACTGTGTGATAGGGAACGATTAGTGTCACGGTCACTGTTTGGCAGGGCACAACAACTGAAACAAAAAAAAACACAGAGGAAAGCCTTACTGGCACAATCACAGTGTGATAGGGAATGATTAGTGTCAGAGTCACTGCTTGGCAGGGTGTAACAAATGAACCAGAAAAAAAAAACAGAGGAAAGCCTTCCTTACTGGCACAATCACTATGTGATAGGGAACGATTAGTGTCACGGTCACTGTTTGGCAGGGCACAACAAATGAAACAAAAAAAACACAGAGGAAAGCCTTACTGGCACAATCACAGTGTGATAGGGAATGATTAGTGTCACAGTCACTGCTTGGCAGGGCACAACAACTGAACCAAGCAAAAAAAATAACACAGAGGAAAGCCTTACTGCACAATCACTGTGTGATAGTGAACGATTAGTGTCCCTGTCACTGTTTGGCAGGGCACAACAACTGAACCAAAAAAACACAGAGGAAAGCCTTACTGGCACAATCACTGTGTGATAGGGAACGATTAGTGTCACTGTCACTGTTTGGCCGGGCACAGCAACTGAAACAAAAAAAACACAGAGGAAAGCCTTACCGGCACAATCACAGTGTGATAAGGAATGATTAGTGTCACAGTCACTGCTTGGCAGGGCACAACAACTGAACCAAGCAAAAAAAATAACACAGAGGAAAGCCTTACTGCACAATCACTGTGTGATAGTGAACGATTAGTGTCCCTGTCACTGTTTGGCAGGGCACAACAACTGAACCAAAAAAACACAGAGGAAAGCCTTACTGGCACAATCACTGTGTGATAGGGAACGATTAGTGTCACTGTCACTGTTTGGCCGGGCACAGCAACTGAACCAAAAAAACACAGAGGAACGCCTTAGTGGCACAATCACTGTGTGATAGGGAACGATTAGTGTCACAGTCACTGCTTGGCAGGGCGCAACAAGTGAACCAAAAAAATAATAATAAAACAGAGAGGAAAGCCTTACTGGCACATTCATTGTGTGATAGGGAACAAATAGTGTCACAGTCGCTGGTTGGCTGGGTACAACAAGTGAACCAAAAAAATAATAATAAGACAGAGAGGAAAGCCTTACTGGCACATTCACTGTGTGATAGGGAACGATTAGTGTCCCTGTCACTGTTTGGCAGGGCACAACAACTGAACCAAAAAAACACAGAGGAAAGCCTTACTGGCACAATCACTGTGTGATAGGGAACGATTAGTGTCACTGTCACTGTTTGGCCGGGCACAGCAACTGAACCAAAAAAACACAGAGGAAAGCCTTAGTGGCACAATCACTGTGTGATAGGGAACGATTAGTGTCACAGTCACTGCTTGGCAGGGCGCAACAAGTGAACCAAAAAAATAATAATAAAACAGAGAGGAAAGCCTTACTGGCACATTCATTGTGTGATAGGGAACAAATAGTGTCACAGTCGCTGGTTGGCAGGGTACAACAAGTGAACCAAAAAAATAATAATAAGACAGAGAGGAAAGCCTTACTGGCACATTCACTGTGTGATATGGAACGATTAGTGTCACTGTCACTGTTTGGCCGGGCACAGCAACTGAACCAAAAAAACACAGAGGAAAGCCTTAGTGGCACAATCACTGTGTGATAGGGAACGATTAGTGTCACAGTCACTGCTTGGCAGGGCGCAACAAGTGAACCAAAAAAATAATAATAAAACAGAGAGGAAAGCCTTACTGGCACATTCATTGTGTGATAGGGAACAAATAGTGTCACAGTCGCTGGTTGGCAGGGTACAACAAGTGAACCAAAAAAATAATAATAAGACAGAGAGGAAAGCCTTACTGGCACATTCACTGTGTGATAGGGAACGATTAGTGTCCCTGTCATTGTTTGGCAGGGCACAACAACTGAACCAAAAAAACACAGAGGAAAGCCTTACTGGCACAATCACTGTGTGATAGGGAACGATTAGTGTCACTGTCACTGTTTGGCCGGGCACAGCAACTGAACCAAAAAAACACAGAGGAAAGCCTTAGTGGCACAATCACTGTGTGATAGGGAACGATTAGTGTCACAGTCACTGCTTGGCAGGGCGCAACAAGTGAACCAAAAAAATAATAATAAGACAGAGAGGAAAGCCTTACTGGCACATTCACTGTGTGATAGGGAACGATTAGTGTCACGGTCACTGCTTGGCAGGCCGCAACAACTGAAGCAAAAGATCAGAGGGGAAACTGTTGCACAGTAAGTGCCAGGGTACGATTACTCGCCCAATAGCTCTTTGTTAGGGGGCACTAATAACTATACCATACAGCTACAACAGCTTTATTTATTCCACTATTTTTGGCAAAATAGTTGTCTCATAGGTCAGAATAACTGCCTCCTAGGGCAGAATATTGGCCCCAAAGCTTCTGCCCGGGGGCTTTGGCATAAAGCACTATATAAATCAAATCAAATACAAAAAATGCCAAACGGTCTGATGGTGAGTATTATAACACAGCAGGGGTCTTATACGCTGCATGGGTGGGTGGCTGCGTGTATGACTTCCGGCTGCCTACGCCGCCACCGTATTTACATTAGCGTCCACGTCCACATGACTCCTGGCGCAATGCGTGTCACGCAGAGCGCGATTTCTGGCACGCAAGCTGTGCAACAGGGTGCGATTACTGGTGCACTCGTCTTCTGGCGGCATGCAAGCCGTCACAGTAAATGCCAGGCGTGGCCTGACCACACACACGTCCTTCGGAGATGGGCATTGCATAAAAGCAGCTGTTTTATGGTATGTTATATTACATTCGACTTCGCCCGGCCGGCGCGGCCCTAGGGCGCCTACACCTTGTACCGTGTCCGTATTCAATATTAATTTCCGCGAGTGCGGGTGATGAAAGCGCGTTGTTCCGCTGTTGTTGGAACAGAGAGCGCATATGCGTCGCTTGAGACACGAAAGGAATGAAATAATCACAAATGTGTTTGCTGAGTGTTTTCGTGTTTCCCAATGAAAAAGTCCGGGAGGGAAATGGGGTAATTCTAGTAGCTTTCTAAAAGGTTAGAACGGAGGAGAGGTCGGTGAAAGCGTACTGAAAAAAGCCTAACTAACTTTTAGGACCTATGAATAATTCCAAACAATGGTCTGAGCCCCCGCCGGCCGCCCCCATTATTGTCCCGGGGCCCCGCTCCTCCCCATTCCGCTGCCCAGCCTCGGGTCAGGCAAGCTGGCTTTACTGAATGTTTCTGCCTCCGCAAACAGGTCCAGTCAAAACAAGCAGCTTGTTTACAGCTGCAAGGAGCTGAGAGCCCAGCACCCCTCGCCTGCGGAACGAGCACAGACCAGGACAACCACTCCAGCAGAACAAGGGAGCGCAGAGCAGGGGGGCACAGACCAGACGTAGGGGCCACTCCAGCAGAACAAGGGAGCGCAGAGCAGGGGGGGCACAGACCAGACATAGGCGCCACTCCAGCAGAACAAGGGAGCTCAGAGCAGAGGGGCACAGACCAGACATGGGGGCCACTCCAGCAGAACAAGGGAGTGCAGAGAGGGGGTCACAGACCAGACATGGGGGCCACTCCAGCAGAACAAGGGAGCGCAGAGCGGGGGGGGGCACACCAGACATGTGGGCCACTCCAGCAGAAAAAGGGAGCACAGAGCAGGGGGCCACAGACCTAACATGGGGGCCACTCTAGCAGAACTAAGGAGCACAGAGCAGGGAGTCACAGAAGAAACCCAGGGAAACCACTCAAGCAGAACAAGACATGGGAGCACAGAGCAGGGGGCACATACCACACCAGGGGAACCACTCCAGCAGAACAAGGGAGCATAGAGCTGATGGGCACAGACCAGACATGGGGAGCCAGCAGAATAAGGGAGCGCAGAGCAGGGGGGCACAGACATGGGGAGCCACTCCAGCAGAACAAGGGAGCGCAGAGCAGGGAGGCACAGACCAGGCACAGGGAACCACTCCAGCAGAACAAAACAAGAGAGCACAGAGCAGGCAGCACAGACAATTCCGGGGGAACCTCTTCAGCAAAACAAGGGAGCACAGAGCATGGGGCTCAGACCCCAACAGAAAACCACTCCAGCAGAACAAGGGGGCATAGAGGAGGGGGCACAGAACACACCAGGGGAACCACTCCAGCAGAACAAGGGAGCACAGAGCAGGGGCACACACCAGATGAGGAGAAATACTACAGCAGAACAAGTGAGCGAGGGGCCGGGGGGCACAGACCAGGCACAGTGAACCACTCCAGCAGAACAAAATAAGGGAGAACAGAGCATGGGGCACAGACCAGACAGGGGGAACCTCTCCAGCAGAACAAGGGAGCACAGAGCAGGGAGGGGGACAGACGAAATCCAGGGAACCACTCCAGCAGAACAAGGGAGCACAGAGCGGGGGGCACAGACCAGACATGGGCCTCTCCAGCAGAACAAGGGAGCACAGAGCAGGGGGACACAGACCAGACATGGGGAACCACGCCAGCAGAACAAGGCAGTACAGAGCAGGCGGCACAGACCACACCACGGGACCCACTCCAGCAGAACAAGGGAGCAGAGAGCAGGGGAGCAAAGACCAGACATGGGGAACCACTCCAGCAGAACAAAACAAGGGAGCACAGAGCAGGGGGACACAGACCAGACCTGGGGAACCACTTCAGCAGAACAAGGGAGCACAGAGCAGGGGGATACAGACCAGACTTGGGGAACCTCTCCAGCAGAACAAGGGAGTACAGAGCAAGGGGGCTCTCTGCTGCTCTCGTACGAGTGGCCAGTTTCAGTTTTTCCTGTGCTGCCAGTTACTTGGTTAGATCATTGTTTTATCCCTTTTTCTATCCGGATCAATGCTCCAGAAACCAAGCCTGCAAACTCAAAATATTTGGCGACGGAGGTGGCGCTCGGTTCCAATAGCTGACATTGCAGCTCAAACTTTGCATAAGGCAACATTCTTGTACCTTGTCTACTCTGGCCCAAGCTTGTAACAGCACTGCTGAGGTTCTGGCTCCCCGGAATCTGTGTACATTAAGAAGTCGCCTGTCAGAGCCCTGGTTCAATGATGATTTATAGTGTTTGAGATTGAAGCACAGACAAGTGGAGCATAGATGGAGGGCTTCTTATTGCCCGACAGATAAAATTCTGTTGCGCCAATCTACTGTTGCTTATCATATAGCGATTTGTGAGGCAAAGCCGATATACTTCACGAGTTGCATGGAACCTGCAGTTAATCAGCCGAGGGCATTGTTTGATCTAGTCTGCTCGTGGTCTAGTCATTACACCTCTCAAGTAGAGATGGCCCCCTCTCAGAATCTATGTGACTCTTTATCAGAGGTTTCTGTTAAAAAAGAAATGTGACACTTGGGGGAAAAATTATTTGCTCCAGCTTGAAGCTGGATCGACATATTTAATTGCTGTTGATCTTCTCTTCGACCGCATTATGGTAAATTTTTCCCTCGTTTTAAGTCTAGCTAAAAATCGGCATCTCCTTTCATCCAAATTCCTCTTTCAATATTAAAGGATGTAATGCAAGCTATTGCTCCTTGGGTCACATGTGCAATTAAAGATTCTTGTTCTATGGGTATTATTCCCAACGAGTTAAAACATGCATTGATTATTCCCCTGTTAAAGAAGCCTACATTGGACCCGTCGGTTCCATCTAATTTGTGTCTATCTCTTTGTTACACATTTTGATGAAGTTGTTAGAATCTTGGACTTCATCTCTGCTCAGTTCTTTTTTGGGATCCACCAACTTATTGATCCCTTTCAATCAGGCTTTCACCCTGGTCGGGGTACTGAGACTGCATTGGGTCTCTGTGGTCGATTATTTAATGTGTCTTGTTGATCAGGGGTGGAGTGGGGGCGCTGATACTGTTAGATCTTTCAGCTGCCTTTGAGACGGTTGACCACTCCACTCTGCTCGACAGCTTGACCCATGCCAGCCTGTCTGGTCAGGTATTTTCTTGGTACCAGTCTTTTCTGTCTGGTCATGCTCAATCTCTCTTCCATCTTTGTGCTTGGGACCAGTGCATCTGCCCTTCGGGGTGCCTCAAGGCTCTGTTTTGTCCCCAATTCTGTTGAATTTCTATCTACAGCCCTTGATTGGACTCATCCACTCCCGCCTGTGGTATTACTCCTATGCTGATGACACTCAAATCACTGAGCGGTTAGACTCGTCTCAACATGGCACTGTATCTTAGCTATGGAGTTGCTTGGAAGCCGTGCAAGGTTGGATGGCCGATAGCTGGCTGAAGTTAAACGGGGACAAGACAGGGGACTGGTGACGAGCCCTATGTCTATTTCCTCTTCTTCATTTTGGACATCAGACTACTGGCTTTGGCCATTTCCTATATCAATCCCAAGGGGTCAAATTGTCGGCTTCGCTGTCTATGGAGGCTCAGGTAGCCTCTGTTTGCCAAAGTGGACATTTTAAATTGAAAACACTTTGTACGGTCTTACCTTTTATTCCTTCTAAGTTTCATGCTTCGGTTGTTGCTTCCCTGGTTATGAGTGGGAACGACTATTGTAACTAGTTGAACCTTGCTCAGCCAGGATATTTGATTTGTCGACTCCGGCTTCGGCAGAACTCAGCTGAAAGAGATGTGTTCCACCCTGACTTTGCAGCACATATTTCCCCTATTTTGCGACGGCTTAATTGTCTCCCAGTCGGCAAGAGGATTCAATTTAAACCCTTATGTTTGGTCCACCGGACGTTTTATGGATCTTGGGCTTAATATCTTCGGGACAAGATTCACTCTTATACACCTGGTCAGTCGCTTCACTCACAGGGTGACCTGAGCATCCCTGTGCCTCATATGTATGAGTCGCATATGGGTGGTTGGGCCTTTTCTGTTGCTGTCACAAAGATAAGGAAATCTCTCTCTGTGGCCCACCTGCCATGCCAGTGAAGATCATCTTTCTTTCCATTGTTCCAAAAAGACTTATTGTTTAGTTCTTACTTGTCGCGTAACTGTTTAGTTGTTTCCTGTAGGCATAGCGCCAAGATGCCTTTGGTTTAAGTGCGCTCAATAAATACCATTAACATAACAACATAACATAATACCAGGGAAACCACTCCAGCAGAACAAGGGAGCAAAGAGCAGGGGGGCACAGACCATACTTGGGTAACCACTCGAGCAAAACATGGGAGTGCAAAGTAGGGGGAACCGACCAGACATGGGGAACCACTGCAGCAGAACAGTGGAACACAGAACAGGGGGCACACACCAAACTAGGGGAACCACTCCTGCAGAACAAGGGAGCACTGAGCAGGAGGCACACACCAGACATGGGGAACCACTCCGGGAGAACAAGGGAGCACAGCGCCTTGGGCACACACCAGATGAGGTGAACCACTCCAGCAGAACAAGGGAGCACAGAGCAGGGGGGCACAGACCAGACATGGGGAACCACACCAGCAGACCAAGGGAGCAGAGAGCAGGGCACAGACACCAGACTAGGGGAACCACTCCAGCAGAACAAGGGAGCAAAGAGCACAGGGGCACAGACCAGACATGGGGAACCACTCCAGCAGCCCAAGAGAGCACGGAGCAGAGGGCACACACCAGATTAGGGGAACTACTGAATGGGATGCTTAAGTGAAGAATGTGTGTGCACCTATGTGTAATGCCAGGCTGCCTCCATTTGATACTTGGGCCCCATGCCAGACAACCCTTGTGGTTGAACGGGGGACACAGCCTCCAAGTTTGCCTCGCCCAGTTTAGAAAGTGGCCCCTCCTATCACCAGTTAGTCACCCCCAAAATGTAGGTTGTGTTGCGCCCCTGGGTGTACCTGTCCCTGCGGTTGGTTTTCGTATGTTTAAGTTGAAGCGCATACACACTGGCCGAAGCAGGCCCACAGGGATCAACCGCCAGACTTTAAATCACCTTTTACATTTGAAATATAAGCCTACAAGTCCAAGCATGCAAAGCGCTATTGGTTAAAACGACAGGACTGGGTAAAGGTGGACATCAATAATTGTGGCCAGAGGGATGCACCTTGGAAGCAGTCAAAGTCAGCCGGCACACTTAATCCGCTTAGTTTTGGTTCAGAGTGTGCGTTGGCACCCCCTTTGATCTTTATTAATAGATAAGAAGGGAATTACTATTTCTCAAAACGCGTAGAGCAGAACAACTGAAATGAAGAATCTATTTGCATACGTGTCATAAAAGTTAATGATCAATGCTACTTTTTGACTTGGAAGCAATTGTAAGGAATACATTTTGTTTGAAGCCTGCCATCATTTAACACATTGCTAGCGGACTGGATATATCTTTACTTTGAACATTGAAAAAGAGAGCGTGAGAACCCTTCATATACAGATGTTTTATCTTTTAAGAGGGACCTAGCACTTGCTTGGGAAGGGGGAATGACTGGGATGATAGCGGAGCAGGTTATTGCAGCAGCTGCAGGAGACCTGTGTGCAGCCATTCTTTCCCCTGTCAACAAGGCCGGCTCTGCCTTTCATCCTTAGTTCACTGTATTGGGCATTGCTGGGCTGCACTTTGCGACTGCAGCGGGTAGGTACTCTGTGAACGACCAGCTAAGGTTATGCAGATTTTGTAAAGAAGACGGAGGGGGGGGGAGCACTTGGAGCCATGATGGGCAAGGGGCAGCCATGTACGGTACTGGGCAACGGCAGAGTTGTTGCCAGGTTTGTAAAATATCCCGGGCTGCGCTAATGTCAGGACCTGTGGCTATCCAGCCTTTTGGTTGTAGCCCCTGAGCTTCTATCCGCTATAGCCCCCTGCCGCCCCCACCTCGCACAGCCATATTCAGGAGGCCAGGGTGTGGAGTTGTGGAATGGGAGGGCAGGAGGGGACAACACTGAACAGAACATGAAATTGTTTCTGAAACAAATTATGCAGCGTAAATTAATTGTTAAATATGCAAACTAAAGTGAATTCATGGAATACAACGAACTCATTTTTTTGATAGAATAACAATTAGATAGGGACAATTCCAATGAGTACGTATTCCCTCGGCCTGTTACAATATTAACTCGAAACGTGATTTCATCTAAAACAAGTTTAGCTGAAAATCATCAGGGGTGCACCGAGGAGTCTGGGGTTTCAGGGTAACAGCAGGAGGGGCAGAGGTGCCAGGCCCACGTTAGCAGGAGGAGAGGGCCCCAGCTGCTCACGTGGCTGCCTAAAGCAGCACACACGGTCCTTGCCTTCTGCAAGGAGTGGGGGCGAGTTCGTGGCGATGGCACAGTACAGCGGCTACAGTGACAGGCGGCGAGGGGTGGAGGTTGGTGGGGCTCCTCTCTGGCACTGGGCAATGCAAGAGAACACGCATTGTCAATGTCGTTGTTTTCAGCGTCCGATGCAATGGTGTGTTTTAGTAAAGTGGTTAATAAAGCGAGACTTCTAACATGTCGGCCGCTTCTTGGCGCGAAATGTCGTACACACAAGTCTGCACCCTTCCTAATGTAATGGACATGTAAGCCCCCCCCCCCTACTCCCACGAACGTGCAGAGAGCATTAACACACCCCCTGCTTCTTTCCGGGCCAGCCTGCTTTTAGGATTTATTTTGAATATTCTGGGCGCTATTTCCCCCCACCCTCAAATGCTTTAGAGGGAATACTTTGCATATTATACTTCTGGGACCCCCCTGCACATCTTTTCTTTAAATGATAATCCGGATTTGGGGTGCCACACCTGTGTACAGTATAGCGACTCGAAGGGAAACGCCTTCGAAGTGTGAGCCGTGTGGAGGGAGGCAGGCCGCGAGCCCTGGATGTGAGTGTGAAAGCCCCCCCGGGCGGAGCGCATGTTGCGTGTCATGGAGGCGCCCGTCCCGGCAACATGTCATTCCCAGCCTGTGCCGTCCGCGGGAAGCGTGTCTGCTCGCTAATCCGGGATCAGACGCACGAGGCCGGCCGGGGTGGAGGGGGGGGCTATATTGCTCCTATTTTAAGGAAGCAGCCTGCTTTTCATAAACTGAACTCTGCCCACCCAGCCCCCACGCCTCCTCCCCTGTGCCAAATTCCTGGTAATAGGTGAACGAACATGAAAGAGCCCTGCTCCTGCGGAGGGGGGCGGGGGCGGTCTGAGTTAAAAATAGAATATACAGGGCATTTTATGGATCGGTTTCCGAGAAAGAGGGATAGATTTCTGTGTAGGGGGGCTATAAGTGCTGACCTCAGCTCGCTGGGACCCCCACCCCCCACGCCTTCCCCGGGTCGGCTCTGTTCAGCTCGAATATCTCTCCCAGCGAATTCCTGCGAACGTGGAGAGAACAAACGCCAGTGTTGCGAACTTCTGCACTTTATCCCCGTTTCTATTTACAATCCCCGGATAAAAATAGCAACACAGGACCCATTTATAACTGCATGGACGTGCCCTGGCACCGCTCCGGGGCCCTGGGCTAATTGGGAGTTCTTGGCATGCCTTCTACCTGAGCTCACAGTGCCCCCGCCCACCCCGCAAACCCCCGCGCTTTAAAGGAGCCGGGCATCTCGCAATCCAGGCATGCCCCCCAGCCCCCACTCTCGGGACACCTCAAAGCATGCCGTCTCCACGCCTCTCACTGCCAGTGTAGCACTCGGCCTGGGCGTGCCAAGGAGCCCATCTCCCCCTTCAGTGACAGAAGACAGATCACCATTGCTCATGGCGCCCCCTGAACCCCGCACCCCGTGCTGCTGAGAGGGGATCTTGCACCCGTGCTCCATCAACGGTAAGGGACCTGCAGCACCTCAGCCAGAACCACCACAGCCCAATGCATGTCCAGCACTGCAGCGCCTCAGCTCCTGGCATGTCCAGCACTGCAACACCTCAGCTCCTGGCATATCCAGCATTGCAGCACCTCAGCTCCTGACATGTCCAGCACTGCAGCTCCCGGCATGTCCAGCACTGCAGCACCTCAGCTACTGGCATGTCCAGCACTGCAACACCTCAGCTCCTGGCATATCCAGCACTGCAGCACCTCAGCTCCTGGCATGTCCAGCACTGCAGCTCCTGGCATGTCCAGCACTGCAGCTCCTGGCATGTCCAGCACTGCAGCACCTCAGCTCCTGGCATATCCAGCACTGCAGCAGCTCAGCTCCTGGCATGTCCAGCACTGCAGCACATCAGCTCCTGCCATGTCCAGCACTGCAGCACCACAGCTCCTGCCTGGCATGTCCAACACTGCAGCACCACAGCTCCTGGCATGTCCAGCACTGCAGCACCTCAGCTCCTGGTATGTCCAGCACTGCAGCGACTCAGCTCCTGGCATGTCCAGCACTGCAGCACCTCAGCTCCTGGCATGTCCAGCACCACAACACCTCAGCTCCTGGCATATCCAGCACTGCAGCACCTCAGCTCCTGGCATGTCCAGCACTGTAGCTCCTGGCATGTCCAGCACTGCAGCACCTCAGCTCCTGGCATATCCAGCACTGCAGCACCTCAGCTCATGGCATGTCCAGCACTGCAGCACATCAGCTCCTGCCATTTCCAGCACTGCAGCACCACAGCTCCTGCCTGGCATGTCCAGCACTGCAGCACCACAGCTCCTGGCATGTCCAGCACTGCAGCACCACAGCTCCTGGCATGTCCAGCACTGCAGCGACTCAGCTCCTGGCATGTCCAGCACTGCAGCACCTCAGCTACTGGCATATCCAGCACTGCAGCACCTCAGCTCCTGGCATGTCCAGCACTGCAGCTCCTGGCATGTCCAGCACTGCAGCACATCAGCTCCTGGCATATCCAGCACCGCAGCACCTCAGATCCTGGCATGTGCAGTGCTGCAGCACCACAGCTCCTGGCATGTCCAGCACTGAAGCACCTCAGCTCCTGGCATGTCCAGCACTGCAGCACCTCAGCTCCTGCCATGTCCAGCACTGCAGCACCTCAGCTCCTGCCTGCCATGTCCAGCACTGCAGCACCTCAGCTCCTGCCTGGCATGTCCAGCACTGCAGCACCTCAGCTCCTGGCATGTCCAGCACTGCAACACCTCAGCTTATGGCTTGTCCAGCACTGCAACACCTCAGCTCCTGGCATGTCCAGCACTGCAGCACCTCAGCTCCTGGCATGTCCAGCACTGCAGCACCTCAGCTCCTGACATGTCCAGCACTGCAACACCTCAGCTCCTGACATGTCCAGCACCGCAGCACCACAGCTCCTGGCATGTCCAGCACGGCAGCACCTCAGCTCCTGGCATGTCCAGCACTGCAGCACCTCAGCTCCTGGCATGTCCAGCACTGCAGCAGCACCTTAGCTCCTGGCATGTCCAGCACTGCAGCACATCAGCTCCTGGCATGTCCAGCACTGCAGCACCTCAGCTCCTGGCATGTTCAGCACTGCAGCACCTCCGCTCCTGGCATGTCCAGCACGGCAGCACCTCAGCTCCTGGCATGTCCAGCACTGCAACATCTCAGCTCCTGGCATGTCCAGCACTGCAGCACCTCAGCTCCTGGCATGTCCAGCACTGCAGCACCTCAGCTTCTGGCATGTCCAGCACTGCAGCACCACAGCTCCTGGCATGTCCAGCACTGCAGCACCTCAGCTCCTGGCATGCCCAGCACTGCAGCACCACAGCTTCTGGCATGTCCAGCACTGCAGTAACTCAACCCCTGGCATGTCCAGCACTACAGCACCTCAGCTCCTGGAATGTCCAGCACTGCATCTCACACCTTGAGGAACCCATCCCCATCGTGCATGACATTCCTAGCTCAGACCCCCCCACTATGAGGAGCCAGCACAACCTCTCAAGATATGTCCAGCACTACCCCCATTTCACTAAGAAGAGCCAGAACCACATTTTAAGGCATGCCATGCCCTGCCCACACCCACTAAGAGGAGCCAGAACACTATCTCAAGGCATGCCATGCACTTCCCCAACCCCACTAAGAGGAGCCAGAGGAGCCAGAACCACATCTCAAGGCATGCACTGCCCCAACCTCACTAAAAGGAGCCAGAACCACATCTCAAGGCATGCCATCCAATGCCCCCACCCATATAAGAGGATCCAGCACCACCGTCCCTGGCATGTCCATCACTGTAGCCCACAACCAGAGGATACAGCACAGCGTCTTATGAGTTGCCCACCATTGCAGCCCAAGACATGCCATGCACTGCCCCCATCTCACTAAGAGGAGCCAAATTACATCTCAAGGCATGCCATGCACTTTCCCCATCTCACTAAGAGGAGCCAGAACCACATCTCAAGGCATGCCATGCACTGCCATCACCCCGCTAAGAGAAGCCAGAACCACATCTCAAGGCATGCCATGCACTGCCCCCACCCCACGAAGAGGAGCCAGAACCACATCTCAAGGCGTGCCATGCACTGCCCCCACCCCACTAAGAAGAGCCAGAACCACATCTCAAGGCATGCCATGCACTGCCCCCACCCCACTAAGAGGAGCCGGAACCACATCTCAAGGCCTGTCATCCAATGCCCCCACCCATATAAGAGGATCCAGCACCTCTACTCCTGGAATGTTCATCACTGCAACCCACAACCAGAGGATCCAGCACAGTTTCTTATGAGTCGCCCACTACTGCAGCCCAAAGCATGCCATGCACTGCACCATCTCACTACGAGGAGCCAGAATTACATCTCAAGGCATGCCATGCACTGCCCCCATCTCCCTAAGAGGAGCCAGAATTACATCTGAAGCATGCCATGCACTGCCCCCATCTCCCTAAGAGGAGCTAGAACCACATCTCAAGGCATGCCATGCACTGCCCTCACCCCGCTAAGAGAAGCCAGAACCACATCTCAAGGCATGCCATGCACTGCCCCCACCCCACTAAGAGGAGCCAGAACCACATCTCAAGGCATGCCATGCACTGCCCCACCCCACTAAGAGGAGCCAGAACCACATCTCACGGCATGTCCATCACTGCAGCCCACAACCAGAGGATCCCGCACAGCGTCTTATGAGTGCGCACCACCGCAGCCCACGGTATGACATGCACTACCTCCACCTAATTAAGAGGAGCCAGAATCACATCTCATGGCATGCATGTATTGCCTCCATCTCAGTAAGAGGAGCCAGAATGACATCTCAAGGCTTGCCATGCACTGCCCCACCCCACTAAAAGGAACCAGAACACCATCTCAAAGCATGCCATGCACTGCCCACACCCCACTAAGAGGAGCCAGAACTACACCTAAAGGCATGCCATCCAATGTCCCCACACCACTAAGAGGAGCCAGAATCACATCTCAAGCCATGCCATGCACTGCCCCCACCCCACTAAGAGGAGCCAGAACCACATCTCAAGGCATGTCATCCAATGCCCCCACCCCACTAAGAGGAGCCAGAATCACACCTCAAGGCATGCCATGCACTGCCCCCACCACACTAAGAGGAGCCAGAACCACATCTCAAGGCATGTCCATCACTGCAGCCCACAACCAGAGGATCCCGCACAGCGTCTTATGAGTTGCGCACCACCGCAGCCCAGGGTATGACATGCACTACCTCCACCTAATTAAGAAGAGCCAGAATCACATCTCATGGCATGCATGTATTGCCTCCATCTCAGTAAGAGGAGCCAGAATGACATCTCAAGGCTTGCCATGCACTGCCCCCATCTCACTAAGAGGAGCCAAATTACATCTCAAGGCATGCCATGCACTTTCCCCATCTCACTAAGAGGAGCCAGAACCACATCTCAAGGCATGCCATGCACTGCCATCACCCCGCTAAGAGAAGCCAGAACCACATCTCAAGGCATGCC
The DNA here is from genome assembly GCF_040938575.1 of Ambystoma mexicanum. Classification (NCBI taxonomy): domain Eukaryota; kingdom Metazoa; phylum Chordata; class Amphibia; order Caudata; family Ambystomatidae; genus Ambystoma; species Ambystoma mexicanum. The sequence goes on from NC_090925.1 coordinate 387,445,843, forward strand.
ATGCACTGCCCCCACCCCACGAAGAGGAGCCAGAACCACATCTCAAGGCGTGCCATGCACTGCCCCCACCCCACTAAGAAGAGCCAGAACCACATCTCAAGGCATGCCATGCACTGCCCCCACCCCACTAAGAGGAGCCGGAACCACATCTCAAGGCCTGTCATCCAATGCCCCCACCCATATAAGAGGATCCAGCACCTCTACTCCTGGAATGTTCATCACTGCAACCCACAACCAGAGGATCCAGCACAGTTTCTTATGAGTCGCCCACTACTGCAGCCCAAAGCATGCCATGCACTGCACCATCTCACTACGAGGAGCCAGAATTACATCTCAAGGCATGCCATGCACTGCCCCCATCTCCCTAAGAGGAGCCAGAATTACATCTGAAGCATGCCATGCACTGCCCCCATCTCCCTAAGAGGAGCTAGAACCACATCTCAAGGCATGCCATGCACTGCCCTCACCCCGCTAAGAGAAGCCAGAACCACATCTCAAGGCATGCCATGCACTGCCCCCACCCCACTAAGAGGAGCCAGAACCACATCTCAAGGCATGCCATGCACTGCCCCACCCCACTAAGAGGAGCCAGAACCACATCTCAAGGCATGTCCATCACTGCAGCCCACAACCAGAGGATCCCGCACAGCGTCTTATGAGTGCGCACCACCGCAGCCCACGGTATGACATGCACTACCTCCACCTAATTAAGAGGAGCCAGAATCACATCTCATGGCATGCATGTATTGCCTCCATCTCAGTAAGAGGAGCCAGAATGACATCTCAAGGCTTGCCATGCACTGCCCCACCCCACTAAAAGGAACCAGAACACCATCTCAAAGCATGCCATGCACTGCCCACACCCCACTAAGAGGAGCCAGAACCACACCTCAAGGCATGCCATCCAATGTCCCCACACCACTAAGAGGAGCCAGAATCACATCTCAAGCCATGCCATGCACTGCCCCCACCCCACTAAGAGGAGCCAGAACCACATCTCAAGGCATGTCATCCAATGCCCCCACCCCACTAAGAGGAGCCAGAATCACACCTCAAGGCATGCCATGCACTGCCCCCACCACACTAAGAGGAGCCAGAACCACATCTCAAGGCATGTCCATCACTGCAGCCCACAACCAGAGGATCCCGCACAGCGTCTTATGAGTTGCGCACCACCGCAGCCCAGGGTATGACATGCACTACCTCCACCTAATTAAGAAGAGCCAGAATCACATCTCATGGCATGCATGTATTGCCTCCATCTCAGTAAGAGGAGCCAGAATGACATCTCAAGGCTTGCCATGCACTGCCCCACCCCACTAAAAGGAGCCAGAACACCATCTCAAAGCATGCCATGCACTGCCCACGCCCCACTAAGAGGAGCCAGAACCACACCTCAAGGCATGCCATCCAATGTCCCCACCCCACTAAGAGGAGCCAGAATCACATCTCAAGGCATGCCATGCACTGCCCCCACCCCACTAAGAGGAGCCAGAACCACATCTCAAGGCATGTCATCCAATGCCCCCACCCCACTAAGAGGAGCCAGAATCACACCTCAAGGCATGCCATGCACTGCCCCCACCACACTAAGAGGAGCCACAACCACATCTCAAGGCATGCCATGCACTGCCCCGACCACACTAAGAGAAGCCACAACCACATCTCAAGGCATGCCATGCACTGCCCCAGCCCACTAAGAGGAGCCAGAACCACATCTCAAGGCATGCCATGCAATGTCCCAACCCCACTAAGAGGAGCCAGAACACGATATCAAGGCATGTCATGCACTGCCCTCAAGCCACTAAGAGAAGCCAGAACCATATCTTAAGGCTTGCCATGCACTGCTCACACCCCACTAAGAGGAGCCAGAACACCATCTCAAGGCATGTCATCCAATGCCCCCACCCCACTAAGAGGAGCCAGAATCACATCTCAAGGCATGCCATGCACTGCCCCACCACACTAAGAGGAGCCACAACCACATCTCAAGGCAAACCATGCACTGCCCCACCCCACTAAGAGAATTCAGAACCAGATTTCAAGGCATGCCATGCACTGCCGCCGCCCCACTAAGAGGAGCCAGAACCACATCTCAAGGCATGTCATCCAATGCCCCCACCCCACTAAGAGGAGCCAGAATCACATCTCAAGGCATGCCATGCACTGCCCCCACCACACTAAGAGGAGCCACAACCACATCTCAAGGCATGCCATGCACTGCCCCACCCCACTAAGAGAAGCCAGAACCAGATCTTAAGGCATGCCATGCACTGCTCACACCCCACTAAGAGGAGCCAGAACACCATCTCAAGGCATGCCATGCACTGCCCCCACCCCACTAAGAGGAGCCAGAACCACATCTGAAGGCATGCCATGCACTGCCCCACCACAATAAGAGGAGCCAGAAACCATCTCAAGGTATGCCATGCACTGCCCCCACCCCACGAAGAGGAGACAGAACACTATCTCAAGACATACCATGCACTGCTCCTACCCCACTAAGGAGTCAGAACCACATCTCAAGGCATGCCATGCACTGCCCCCACTCCACTAAGAGGAGCCAGAACCCCATCTCAAGGCATGTCATCCAATGCCCCCACCCATATAAGGGGATCCAGCACTTCAGCTCCTGGCATGCCCATCACTGCAGCCCACGACCAGAGGATCCAGCACCTCAGTCCCTGGCATGCCCATCACTGCAGCCCACAACCAGAGGATCCAGCACAGTGTCTTATCAGTTGCCCACCACCGCAGCCCAAGGCATGCCATGCACTGCCCCCTCTCACTAAGAGGAGCCAGAATCACATCTCAAGGCATGCCATGCACTGTCCCCACCCCACTAAGAGGCGCCAGAACCAGATGTCAAGGCATGCCATGCACTTCCCTCACACTGCTAAGAGAAACCAGAACACATCTCGAGGCATGCCATGCACTGTCCCCACCCCACTAAGAGGAGCCAGAACCATATCTCAAAGCATGTCATCCAATGCCCCACCCCAATAAGAGGAGCAAGAATCACATCTCAAGGGATGCCATACACTGCCCTTATCCCACTAAGAGGAGCCACCGCCACATCTGAAGGCATGCCATGCACTGCTCACACCCCACTAAGAGGAGCCAGAACACCATCTCAAGGCATGCCATGCACTGCCCCACCCCACCTAGAGGAGCCAGAGCACCACCGTAAGGCATGCCATGCACTGTCCCCACCCGACTAAGAGGAGCCTGATCACCATCTCAAGGCATGCCATCCACTGCCCTAACCCCACTAAGACGAGCCAGAACACTATCTCAAGGCATTCCATGCACTGCCCCCATCCCACTAAGAGAAGCCAGAACCACATCTCAAGGCATGGCATGCACTGCCCCCACCCCACTAAGAGGAGCCAGAATCACATCTCAAGGCATGTCATCCAATGCCCCACCACACTAACAGAAGCCAGAACCAGATTTCAAGGCATGCCATGCAATGTCCCAACCCCACTAAGAGGAGCCAGAACACGATATCAAGGCATATCATGCACTGCCCTCACCCCACTAAGAGAAGCCAGAACCATATCTTAAGGCTTGCCATGCACTGCTCACACCCCACTAAGAGGAGCCAGAACACCATCTCAAGGCATGTCATCCAATGCCCCCACCCCACTAAGAGGAGCCAGAATCACATCTCAAGGCATGCCATGCACTGCCCCACCACACTAAGAGGAGCCACAACCACATCTCAAGGCATACCATGCACTGCCCCACCCCACTAAGAGAAGTCAGAACCAGATTTCAAGGCATGTCATGCACTGCCCCTACCCCACTAAGAGGAGCCAGAACTACATCTCAAGGCATGTCATCCAATGCCCCCACCCCACTAAGAGGAGCCAGAATCACATCTCAAGGCATGCCATGCACTGCCCCCACCACACTAAGAGGAGCCACAACCACATCTCAAGGCATGCCATGCACTGCCCCACCCACTAAGAGAAGCCAGAACCAGATCTTAAGGCATGCCATGCACTGCTCACACCCCACTATGAGGAGCCAGAACACCATCTCAAGGCATGCCATGCACTGCCCCACCCCACTAAGAGGAGCCAGAACCACATATGAAGGCATGCCATGCACTGCCCCACCACAATAAAAGGAGCCAGAACCCATCTCAAGGTATGCCATGCACTGCCCCCACCCCACGAAGAGGAGACAGAACACTATCTCAAGACATACCATGCACTGCTCCTACCCCACTAAGAGGAGCCAGAACCACATCTCAAGGCATGCCATGCACTGCCCCCACTCCACTAAGAGGAGCCAGAACCCCATCTCAAGGCATGTCATCCAATGCCCCCACCCATATAAGAGGATCCAGCACCTCAGCTCCTGGCATGCCCATCACTGCAGCCCACGACCAGAGGATCCAGCACCTCAGCCCCTGGCATGCCCATCACGGCAGCCCACAACCAGCGGATCCAGCACAGTGTCTTATCAGTTGCCCACCACCGCAGCCCAAGGCATGCCATGCACTGCCCCATCTCACTAAGAGGAGCCAGAATCACATCTCAAGGCATGCCATGCACTGCCCCCACCCCACTAAGAGGCGCCAGAACCAGATGTCAAGGCATGCCATGCACTTACCTCACACTGCTAAGAGAAGCCAGAACACATCTCGAGGCATGCCATGCACTGTCACCACCCCACTAAGAGGAGCCAGAACCATATCTCAAAGCATGTCATCCAATGCCCCACCCCAATAAGAGGAGCAAGAATCACATCTCAAGGGATGCCATACACTGCCCTCATCCCACTAAGAGGAGCCACCGCCACATCTGAAGGCATGCCATGCACTGTCCCCACTCGACAAAGAGGAGCCAGATCACCATCTCAAGGCATGCCATCCACTGCCCTAACCCCACTAAGACGAGCCAGAACACTATCTCAAGGCATGCCATGCACTGCCCTCATCCCACTAAGAGGAGTCACTGCCACATCTGAAGGCATGCCATGCACTGCTCACACCCCACTAAGAGAAGCCAGAACACCATCTCAAGGCATGCCATGCACTGCCCCCATCACCCTAAGAGGAGCCAGAATTACATCTCAAGCATGCCATGCACTGCCCCCATCTCCCTAAGAGGAGCTAGAACCACATCTCAAGGCATGCCATGCACTGCCCTCACCCCGCTAAGAGAAGCCAGAACCACATCTCAAGGCATGCCATGCACTGCCCCCACCCCACTAAGAGGAGCCAGAACCACATCTCAAGGCATGTCCATCACTGCAGCCCACAACCAGAGGATCCCGCACAGCGTCTTATGAGTTGCGCACCACCGCAGCCCAGGGTATGACATGCACTACCTCCACCTAATTAAGAGGAGCCAGAATCACATCTCATGGCATGCATGTATTGCCTCCATCTCAGTAAGAGGAGCCAGAATGACATCTCAAGGCTTGCCATGCACTGCCCCACCCCACTAAAAGGAGCCAGAACACCATCTCAAAGCATGCCATGCACTGCCCACACCCCACTAAGAGGAGCCAGAACCACACCTCAAGGCATGCCATCCAATGTCCCCACACCACTAAGAGGAGCTAGAATCACATCTCAAGGCATGCCATGCACTGCCCCACCCCACTAAGAGGAGCCAGAACCACATCTCAAGGCATGTCATCCAATGCCCCCACCCCACTAAGAGGAGCCAGAATCACACCTCAAGGCATGCCATGCACTGCCCCCACCACACTAAGAGGAGCCAGAACCACATCTCAAGGCATGTCCATCACTGCAGCCCGCAACCGGAGGATCCCGCACAGCGTCTTATGAGTTGCGCACCACCGCAGCCCAGGGTATGACGTGCACTACCTCCACCTAATTAAGAGGAGCCAGAATCACATCTCATGGCATGCATGTATTGCCTCCATCTCAGTAAGAGGAGCCAGAATGACATCTCAAGGCTTGCCATGCACTGCCCCACCCCACTAAAAGGAGCCAGAACACCATCTCAAAGCATGCCATGCACTGCCCACACCCCACTAAGAGGAGCCAGAACCACACCTCAAGGCATGCCATCCAATGTCCCCACCCCACTAAGAGGAGCCAGAATCACATCTCAAGGCATGCCATGCACTGCCCCCACCCCACTAAGAGGAGCCAGAACCACATCTCAAGGCATGTCATCCAATGCCCCCACCCCACTAAGAGGAGCCATAACCACATCTCAAGGCATGCCATGCACTGCCCCCACCACACTAAGAGAAGCCACAACCACATCTCAAGGCATGCCATGCACTGCCCCAGCCCACTAAGAGGAGCCAGAATCACATCTCAAGGCATGCCATGCACTGCCCCCACCCCACTAAGAGGCGCCAGAACCAGATGTCAAGGCATGCCATGCACTTACCTCACACTGCTAAGAGAAGCCAGAACACATCTCGAGGCATGCCATGCACTGTCACCACCCCACTAAGAGGAGCCAGAACCATATCTCAAAGCATGTCATCCAATGCCCCACCCCAATAAGAGGAGCAAGAATCACATCTCAAGGGATGCCATACACTGCCCTCATCCCACTAAGAGGAGCCACCGCCACATCTGAAGGCATGCCATGCACTGTCCCCACCCGACAAAGAGGAGCCAGATCACCATCTCAAGGCATGCCATCCACTGCCCTAACCCCACTAAGACGAGCCAGAACACTATCTCAAGGCATGTCATGCACTGCCCTCATCCCACTAAGAGGAGTCACTGCCACATCTGAAGGCATGCCATGCACTGCTCACACCCCACTAAGAGAAGCCAGAACACCATCTCAAGGCATGCCATGCACTGCCCCCATCACCCTAAGAGGAGCCAGAATTACATCTCAAGCATGCCATGCACTGCCCCCATCTCCCTAAGAGGAGCTAGAACCACATCTCAAGGCATGCCATGCACTGCCCTCACCCCGCTAAGAGAAGCCAGAACCACATCTCAAGGCATGCCATGCACTGCCCCCACCCCACTAAGAGGAGCCAGAACCACATCTCAAGGCATGTCCATCACTGCAGCCCACAACCAGAGGATCCCGCACAGCGTCTTATGAGTTGCGCACCACCGCAGCCCAGGGTATGACATGCACTACCTCCACCTAATTAAGAGGAGCCAGAATCACATCTCATGGCATGCATGTATTGCCTCCATCTCAGTAAGAGGAGCCAGAATGACATCTCAAGGCTTGCCATGCACTGCCCCACCCCACTAAAAGGAGCCAGAACACCATCTCAAAGCATGCCATGCACTGCCCACACCCCACTAAGAGGAGCCAGAACCACACCTCAAGGCATGCCATCCAATGTCCCCACACCACTAAGAGGAGCTAGAATCACATCTCAAGGCATGCCATGCACTGCCCCACCCCACTAAGAGGAGCCAGAACCACATCTCAAGGCATGTCATCCAATGCCCCCACCCCACTAAGAGGAGCCAGAATCACACCTCAAGGCATGCCATGCACTGCCCCCACCACACTAAGAGGAGCCAGAACCACATCTCAAGGCATGTCCATCACTGCAGCCCACAACCGGAGGATCCCGCACAGCGTCTTATGAGTTGCGCACCACCGCAGCCCAGGGTATGACATGCACTACCTCCACCTAATTAAGAGGAGCCAGAATCACATCTCATGGCATGCATGTATTGCCTCCATCTCAGTAAGAGGAGCCAGAATGACATCTCAAGGCTTGCCATGCACTGCCCCACCCCACTAAAAGGAGCCAGAACACCATCTCAAAGCATGCCATGCACTGCCCACACCCCACTAAGAGGAGCCAGAACCACACCTCAAGGCATGCCATCCAATGTCCCCACCCCACTAAGAGGAGCCAGAATCACATCTCAAGGCATGCCATGCACTGCCCCCACCCCACTAAGAGGAGCCAGAACCACATCTCAAGGCATGTCATCCAATGCCCCCACCCCACTAAGAGGAGCCAGAATCACATCTCAAGGCATGCCATGCACTGCCCCCACCACACTAAGAGGAGCCATAACCACATCTCAAGGCATGCCATGCACTGCCCCCACCACACTAAGAGAAGCCACAACCACATCTCAAGGCATGCCATGCACTGCCCCAGCCCACTAAGAGGAGCCAGAATCACATCTCAAGGCATGCCATGCACTGTTCCAACCCCACTAAGAAGAGCCAGAACACGATATCAAGGCATGTCATGCACTGCCCTCAACCCACTAAGAGAAGCCAGAACCATAGCTTAAGGCTTGCCATGGACTGCTCACACCACACTAAGAGGAGCCACAACCACATCTCAAGGCATGCCATGCACTGCCCCCACCACACTAAGAGGAGCCACAACCACATCTCAAGGCATACCATGCACTGCCCCACCCCACTAAGAGAATTCAGAACCAGATTTGAAGGCATGCATGCACTGCCCCCGCCCCACTAAGAGGAGCCAGAACCGCATCTCAAGGCATGTCATCCAATGCCCCCACCCCACTAAGAGGAGCCAGAATCACATCTCAAGGCATGCCATGCACTGCCCCCACCACACTAAGAGGATCCACAACCACATCTCAAGGCATGCCATGCACTGCCCCACCCCACCAAGAGAAGCCAGAACCAGATCTTAAGGCATGCCATGCACTGCTCACACCACACTAAGAGGAGCCAGAACACCATCTCAAGGCATGCCATGCACTGCCCCCACCCCACTAAGAGGAGCCAGAACCACATCTGAAGGCATGCCATGCACTGCCCCACCACAATAAGAGGAGCCAGAACCCATCTCAAGGTATGCCATGCACTGCCCCCACCCCACGAAGAGGAGACAGAACACTATCTCAAGACATACCATGCACTGCTCCTACCCCACTAAGGGGCCAGAACCACATCTCAAGGCATGCCATGCACTGCCCCCACTCCACTAAGAGGAGCCAGAACCCCATCTCAAGGCATGTCATCCAATGCCCCCACCCATACAAGAGGATCCAGCACCTCAGCTCCTGGCATGCCGTCACTGCAGCCCACGACCAGAGGATCCAGCACCTCAGCCCCTGGCATGCCCATCACTGCAGCCCACGACCAGAGGATCCAGCACCTCAGCCCCTGGCATGCCCATCACTGCAGCCCACAACCAGAGGATCCAGCACAGCGTCTTATCAGTTGCCCACCACCGCAGCCCAAGGCATGCCATGCACTGCCCCATCTCACTAAGAGGAGCCAGAATCATATCTCGAGGCATGTCATACACTGTCCCCACCCCACTAAGAGGCGCCAGAACCAGATGTCAAGGCATGCCATGCACTTACCTCACACTGCTAAGAGAAGCCAGAACACATCTCGAGGCATGCCATGCACTGCCACCACCCCACCAAGAGGAGCCAGAACCATATCTCAAAGCATGTCATCCAATGCCCCACCCCAATAAGAGGAGCAAAAATCACATCTCAAGGGATGCCGTACACTGCCCTCATCCCACTAAGAGGAGCCACCGCCACATCTGAAGGCATGCCATGCACTGTCCCCACCCGACTAAGAGGAGCCAGATCACCATCTCAAGGCATGCCATCCACTGCCCTAACCCCACTAAGACGAGCCAGAACACTATCTCAAGGCATGCCATGCACTGCCCTCATCCCACTAAGAGGAGCCACCGCCACATCTGAAGGCATGCCATGCACTGCCCCACCCCACCTAGAGGAGCCAGAGCACCACCTTAAGGCATGCCATGCACTGCCCCCACCCCACTAAGAGGAGCCAGAACCACATTTGAAGGCATGTCATCCAATGCCCCCCCTCTTAGAGGAGCCATACTGAAGCCAGAATCAACTCACATCTCAAGGCATGCCATGCACTGCCCCCATCCCACTAAGAGGAGCCAGAACACCATCTCAAGGCATGCCATGCATTGCCCCGACCCCACTAAGAGGAGCCAGAACCACATCTCAAGGCATGTCATCCAATTCCTCCACCCCACTAAGAGGAGCCAGAATCACATCTCAAGACATGCCATGGACTGTCCCCACCCCACTAAGAGCAGCCACAACCACATCTCAAGGCATACCTTTGGAAGGTAAAGGCATACTTTTATAGCTCATAATGTTGATAATTTATATGTCTCCCTCCTAAAAGTTACTTTACGCCAATGCAAGTCAACTGGGAAAAGAACCTGCCTCTTCCTGGTGCAAAATCTCCTGGTTGGGCGCTCTGTAAGTTCTCGACAGACAAGGTAGGCCGGCGGGTACTACTAGTGCAAAATGAGATCCCAGCCTGGGTATGGGTAGTTGGAATGCAATCTCCGCCCCCTATTGCCCAAAGAAAGGGGCAGGGCAACCTATAAGTGGCCAGCTGAAAGCCCACACGTTGATGCTATGTAAAATATACACAGACGTGAACAGGGTGTTTTGAGTACTCGTCGTGCGGAGGATTCCATTGAGTCCTCTTTGCAGGGCCTGTAACTCCAACCGTACTCACACAATGCAGCCCAAAGGAAGCACTAACCGACTGCCACAGACTCTTGGCACCTCCAGGGCTCTCTTATTGGAAACGCTGACGAAGGCGCAATCTACAGAGATGACCAGCTTGTGCATGTGGTTGTGGCAGGTCTGGAGCGGCATGAGGTGTGGTGTGCGCGGTGGTTCTGGCAGGTCTGGAGAGGCATGAGGTGTGTTGTGCGCGGTGGTTCTGGCAGGTCTGGAGCGGCATGAGGTGTGTTGTGCGCGGTGGTTTTGGCAGGCCTGGAGCGGCATGAGGTGTGTTGTGCGCGGTGGTTCTTGCAGGTCTGAAGCGGCATGAGGTGTGTTGTGCGCGGTGGTTCTGGCAGGTCTGGAGCGGCATGAGGTGTGTTGTGCGCGGTGGTTCTTGCAGGTCTGGAGCGGCATGAGGTGTGTTGTGCGCGGTGGTTCTGGCAGGTCTGGAGCGGCCAGAGGTGTGGTGGGCTGCTCATGGCAGTGAATTTGGAGTCGAGTGTCAACACCCTCTTGTGCAGGTTGGCACGTGGTACTTATCCTTGGGTAATTTGCTTATAATTTACGAACAGTGCTGGAAATGAAAAGCGCAATCACCTGCACTTTTAATTGTCACCCAACAGGATGCTGTAGCTTCTCTCCCAGAAAGCCTCTGCCATCTTTCCTAGCAGATGGCGCGCATGTTAAGCACTCACCTGAATCCCAGCAGAGGCGATTTAGCTTTCCTCCTTCCAAGATAGATGCATCGAGTACCGTTACATTGGGTAATAATAAGTCGCTAAGATTTGTATTAAATCTAATAGAAACTTTGGAAGTTTGGGGACCCAGAAGGATGTTGAATAGACAAAATAGAGGATGCAGGTTGTGCAAAGATAGGAGTGAATGGCGACCATGACACACTATGTCATTTTTTGTCTGGTTACAAGGAATTTAAGAGAAGAGAAATTCTTCGGAAAAGCAGTAGCATCTGAGAATTGGCGTATCAATAACAGGCACATGAGTTTGATTGTGGCTTTTGAACAACATTGGAAAATGATTGTAAAAATGCTTGAGTAAACTATGAAAAAATGTATATTGATGAATTGATTATTTTATTGGATGCAGTTAATGGTTGTCTGGTAACGTGATTTTAATGAATTGCAACTGATTCAATAATTTTTTGGGTAAAATAAACAGTGTTTAAGCTTTAAAATTGTAAGCCAAAAATACACTACAATAAATAAAAATACATGAATACGTTTTATGTGTTTTATAAAGCATATTCTGTGGACAAATAGCCAACTTTTCCTTTTTTTCTCTTCTGCTGAAAACCTATTAGCGCAAATGCTTACAGGGTGGCGATTTGCCCAAATGTCATGGTTTATCAAGCCCATACAGGCTTATTTGTCTTGCCCGACAGCTGTTTATGCAATGTCCATGGCCTATGTGCTTGTGGAATTGTGGCAGCCTCCTATTGTATGCACGGGGAATGCTGAAGTTAGTTCCACAGAACCAATTGGGGTGAATGGTCACGTGTACACCCTACTTCTGCAAAGCTCGGATTTCTCACTACGTCCCATTCAGAAGCATGACAGGTGCCTTAAAACGCCGCTTGTACACAGGGAAGGAATTGGGCCGGAACAAGACAGTGCTGGGCTCTGGCAAAAACGGTCTTACCTGAGCACCGTTCTGTGTAGATCCGAAGTCCAAAGCCCCCCAAGCTGATGCTTTTTGCCCCTGACTGCCAGGGTAGAAAATTAGCCGGAGCGCTCCGTGGCTAGCCCAGGACCATTCCAGATATGTCAGCTTCATAGACAGCAGACTGACTGCAGAAAAAGTCCAAGCCTCACATACTGTCCAAATGGGCACATAAGTCCTGCAATTTGCAGACATTTGTGTTAGGGTGAGTATTGTGACTAATGAGAAGAGCTGAGTCCAACCGCCATGACTCACGCAAAAGGGTTCTTGTTGAATCATTATCAGACATGTTGACCATTTGAAATTGTGGGCATTCTAACGTTCCCATAATCTTTTATGCAAACGTACAGGCTTGGGTTCTAAGCAGAGATCCAATGTTGTGTGATGTAGCCTAGGGCCACACGTTGCTAGGTCTGGGAAAGACCCGGGGCTACGTTGATGTCGGAACTGTTGGGACTGGGGGCCAGCTAGTCTTTTGGCTGTAGCTCCTGAGATTCTATCCGGGGCTACAACCAAAAGATCAGGGGCTATAGCCCCCTTAGCAACACCCCACCCATACCCCCGAGGAGGAGAGGGCTCCCCCAGTCACATTTTTCCATGTCCAGTTGCCACGTGTCTCTTAAAGGATTTGCTTTGGAGTTTTAATGCAGACATGCAACGACTTTACACAGCTCAAACTCAAACAAGGAAAGGGTGTAAAGCGGTATATATGCCTCATGATTTGCACACATTTTACTGTCATGGTGACTACTATGACAGATGAAATATACCCTACCCAGTGTGCACTGCTCAAAAGGCATGCGCACATTTGAATACCATCACAGACCTGTTTGATACATTGGTTATGTTCCCAAAATGCACTTTGTTTTTATGCAAAGCAGCCAACATCCTCTATTCAGGGCACCCACATTATTCGACACCTAGCTCTGCCCCTCAGTCCTACCTACACCACCTACAATCTGCTCCCCTCGTTGCCTGCTAACTCCTCCCCTGTGCACTACTCCATCCCCTATGCATAAAAGGGGAGGATGCAGGGGGAGCTCCCCCAGTAAATGTTGTCAGTTTCCAGCACTGCTTGCATGGAAAAGGGCCACTGCAATTGTAGTACGTTGCATTGTAATACCTCTAACGGAAAAGTGAATCACTGATTACGTTGTTGTGTGCTCGTCTGCTCAAGTAGATGGTTCGGCGGCCCACGTCTGTCAGGCTGCTACAAAGTCGATGCGCACCAGGGGTGTGGGTGTGACAACGTGTTTCCTGTGCTCAATCAGCAAACTGCAGGCTGCTCAGTGGCCTCAAGGGGCAGTGTAGGAGAGTCAGCTCTGCAGAGTGTAAAATCCCCAGCCCTGCTCAGTCAGACTGGAGGTAATGCCACAGGTCGGTGGCTGTAAGAATCCTCATTGCCACACAGCGGTGCTTGTGCCTGTTCAGGCGGCCACCATTTTGAGAGAAGGCGGCAGGGAGCTGGTAGCACAGCCTGCTACAGGAGAAGAAGGCCATGTGGAAGGTGGGTAGCCCAAGGGCCAATAGACGTTTTTTTTGGCACAACCTGTCTGCCAGTACGAAATTCATCGCCATTGATGTGAAGCACCTATTTGAATTACTTACAGACACAGCCAGTTCTACTCAACCTGTCTGACCAGGACATTCCTGCCACAGTCCCCGTCACACCCTGTGAGAAATCTGAGGGTGTTCTCACATTTAGCCCTCTTAGGAACCCCACCTCAGGTAACCAAGAGAAAGGCAAGGCTGCCAGATCCCGACCCCGGGGGTACATCTACTAGGGAGAAACTCTTAGGCGGAAGGTCCTTAAAGAATAGGAGTGGGGTACCCGAGGGAGAGAGATGGCCTCCTTAATTTTCAAACACTGATCTACCCTGTCCTCCCTCTACTTCTTGAGGTATTTCCACCCATACCCTGTCTTTTCCCATGAAATCCCACAAAGTACTGTGAAGAGGAAGAAGATGCAAGGAGTAGTGCACACTTCCCCTAGAAAACACCTCTATAGTATTGGGAGGAAGAAGAGAGATCCGGATGAGTATAGAACTGAAGGTCAGGTATGTCCCACTACTATTCTTCTACAAGGTCAGGCATGTCCCGCTAATAGGCTTAAACAGGGTCAGGCAATTGAACCTGAAACCTTGCACCTACAACCTATTATTGACTGGCAGCAGTATAAAAGGGGAAAGTCCCAAGAGCAAACAGAAGGCATTGGGAAAGGAGCAGAAAGGAAGCCAAGCCAAGCTCTCGTGGAGCGGATGAAACCGGAACGCCAAGACGCTGTAGTGAAGCAGAGAGAGTTCGTCTGCGGGAGTGTGGCGAGAGAATTGAGTCTACGGGAAGCTGACAGCAGTAGTGAAGAGAGGCTGTGTGAGCCGGCGGTTCCTTACTGGCAGCTTCAGAGTGTTCGTCCCCCTGGGTGGAGAAACAATCCAGGAGTGCCTAAGGGCAGAAACCGTGGAATTGAAGAAGCAGCAAGAACTCACAGCGCGGCCAATGAGTTACAGATCGTTAAGAAACTCAGTGCACGAGTGAAATCAAGTAACTGAATACAGTGTAGCATAGCGGTCACATGCACTCGGCATGTTGTTGAAAGTCTCTGAATGAAGGCGAGAAAACTTAACAAGAGGACAATCGAGTGTAAAAGTGAACAATTAACTGAATGACGCGAAGGAGCGCAGGAATGTTAAAGTGTGTGGAACATTGTATCAGAGCGACCACGTATAAAGAAGGACATGATTTTAAGAATTCTGAACAATGGGCAAACCCTTGCAAGTATCAAGGACAAATATTGTGCAACAGAAAAGAGGAGCAAATTGAAGTGTGAGCAAAATAAGGAAAAGCAATGTCAAGTGGAGCCAAAGAAAGGCTATTGCTGCAAAACAGAAAAAGGAATAAAAAAAATAGAGAACTGGGTAATTACTGAGAAACCTGAGTGAAACACAATGAGGCGAGCTTGGGAAGCTAAGGGCATATGGGTGCGCGACCTGTAATGGGTGGACCGTGCAGTCTATCAAGTGCGCCTAAACCAGAGGGCTCCAACCAACTATGAAAGTAATTAATGAGAACAAGAAACCTGTAGTTGAATATTGTGACAAAGTGCTTTATGAAAGTAATCAAGGAGAATCCTGTTGAATAGTGTGATAACAGACTTGAAACTTTGGGAAAGAGAACCCAGAGTCCTGTTGAGTACTGGAGAACAGTTGTTGAACTTTGTGAATCAAAGTGCTTAAAGCTTGGGGAAGGGAAACACTGAGCTCCTTTGAGAACATTGATTTTTGCATCAGTATTTGAAGCTTGGGGAAGAGAACCTCTAAGCTCCTTTTAGAACATTGATTTGTGCATTAGTATTTGAAGCTTGGTGAAGGGAACTCCGTGCTCCTTTGGGAACATTGTTTTGTGCATTAGTATTTGAAGCTTGGTGACGGGAACTCCGAGCTCCTTTGGAACATTGTTTTGTGAACCAGTGAATGAAGCTTGGGGAAGGGAACCCCAAACTCTTTTGGAACATTGTTTTGTGAACCAGTGTTTGAAGCTTGGGAAAGGGAAGCCTGAGCTCCTTTGGAACATTGTTTTGTCAACCAGTGATTGAGGCTTGGGGACAGGAACACTGAGTTCTTTTGGAACATTGTGTTTTAAACCAGTGTTTGAAGCTTGGGGAAGGGAAGCCTGAGCTTCACGAGAACATTATCTTTGGAACTGTATCCTGAAATTGGGGAAGGGAGCTAAAGATTGCTCCAGACTTTATGTTGAACACTATTTTGAGTTATAATATCCCTGCATTACATTTAGTTGTTAGATTTGAGGGCAAGCATAGGTTTTGACACAGACAGCCTTTTGATTTGGATTTACGGATATAGACTTTCCTTTGTTTTTTTTTAGGTAGGGCAATCCCCACCATAGCTGTAGGGCAAGTTAGGTGTTACAACCATCCTGACATTTTAATAAAGTTTTCAAATCTGTTACATCTGTGGTTTGTGTCATTTCTTGATACCATGCCTGCCTCACATATGGTGTCAGCAGTCGGATGCAGCTAAACTGATAAAGGTTGGGGGACCCCCGAAATGCAAAAAATTAAGATCATCAGTTACCACCCTTAAGAATACCCTGTGAGTTAGGCATGGTATTAAGAGAGACACAGACTCAAGTGGGTTAGTTCAAAAACCTTTATTGACTTACGTTCTTGGGTTGGTGTAAGGCCTAGCTGGCCCCAACTATAAAGGGAAAATTTCCTCAACTGATGTTTCTAATGGCCGTTTCTCTCTAAGAGTCCAAAATAAAAGCCTGTCTGGATCTAAAACCCTGCTTTCCCTCACTCTATACAAAAACGTGTTAGGAAGTCTTTTCAAAAATAAGAAAAATAGTGGTTCAACAAAAATGGACACCAGGGTTGATATCACGTGGTCTTTCACCAGGCGCTGTTGGGTCAATGTCACACAAGTATGTTCAATCCACAGAGCTATTCATAAAACCTTCTCCACAGGTCCCTTTTAGCTATTGCAACTACCTTCGAATGTCTTTAAGTTCTTTGGGGTTCCAAAGCTTCAGTTTCATCAAGTTCAAAACACAATTCCTTTTGTAAGCTTTCCAGGGTTCCGTTCCACACGCTTCAATCTTCTGTACCAGTTCAACAAAACACAAGTCTCTGACATGTTTAGGCCTCTACCTTCCCCAAGCTCAGGTCCCTTCCAACTTTGAAACACAAACACTCCGTTCTTTATCTGGATGTACTTTGATTTCTTAAATAGGCCTCTCAGGGTCCCCTTCCTTCCCTCAGCTCTAGGACTCTTTCAGCTTCCAAACACATGATTTATTACAGTTATGTCTTGAATTCATAAACCATTATTTCACAGGGTAGAATCAGAGGCTTTCGAAAATAAAATGCCAGGCTTTTTGCTCTTACTAGGTGTGACCACTCTGACCCTCTTGCCCCTCTCTTTGCTCTCATGTTCTATTACCTTTTTGTTTAATTCTGATGCTCTTTGCATCCCTTTTCTTCTGCTTTACTTTCCGTGCACACTTGCACCCTCTTTAACATGCCCCTGGGACTTTAGTTTCTTCTGTTTTCCTTCCGTGCACCCTGGCACCTTCTTTACTAATTTGCTGACCTTTCTGTGCGCCCTTGCAGCCTCTTTTGGTTCCACGCACACTTTCTTTGTGTGCCCCAGGCTCTCTTATTTGCCTTTCTCGTGCCCCTCTCTTATTACAGGACATTCACTGTTTCTTTTCCACTTTCTCTCATCTTCTGTTTCGATCGGGCTTTCACTTGTCTGTCATCCGATCTGCTTTTCTTGCAAACTTTCTTTTGCTTTCTGTCTCCTTGCTGCACTTTCAGCCTTTTCACTTTTCTTTCACTTTTCTTTCTTTCCGATTCTTGTTCGTGCCTTTGTCCCGTTCCGCTCTCATCTAAAAGCAGGCTCCCGGATTTCTCTCACTTTCTTTCCTGAAACTCACCGGGCAGCGCCACATAGAGAGGCAGCTCCTGGCAGTGAGGGATGGAGGTCACCAACTGCCCCTCAGGCACCATTGGGGTTGGCACTGGCCCCAGGGGAACAAGCACTTTCCCGGTTCTTCCCTGCAGAATGCAGGCAGTGCTTCTCTGGCTCCCTGGAGGCATGGCTCCCTTGCCACTCTGCTGCCCACATACACACACCGGGCCAGCGTCTCCGTGCGCCGTCTCCTTCTTGCCTGCCGCTCCTGCTTCTCTCCGCTTCTGGGCTTCGCTGGACCGGAACGCATTCCCAGCTCGCTCCAGTTTCTGTGACTGACCACACCTTTTATAGCTGAACACACAGTCAAGTGGAGTCAGGTGTGAATGGTTACCTATCCATGTCTAACTCTATTAGTGGGACAGTGTTTTTTTCTAAAGTCGGTTGCCCTACCTTTCCCCATTTTATTCCTATGGGTAATCCTCATTGATACTAGTGGCCTCCCCCTTGTCTCAGTATTTCTTGGAAATGGGGAAGGAGAGATGAGGTGAGAGTGTAAACACCCCAAAAGGCTGAGGGAGAGTAGGGTAAGGTGTGTAAGATTGCGTCTTCTGCCGATGGTCTGGCTGGGCAATATTATAATTACAAGGTCCTGTCTTGTCCAATGCCTCATATGATTCCTGCCACTTAGTCATTAGTTTGTTGTCTGGGGTAGGGAAAAGCACAAGGACTTTTTGCCTGATGGAAAAAGACCTGAGGGATAATTTTTTGTCATATGATGTTTTTTATTGACTTTGAGCTTTACCAAGGTGATCTTGCACTAAGCACTAGACGGTTGCCATATGCTCTTTTAACAGAGAGGCTGTCTGAGATAAGGCTATTGGTGCCTCTTCACTCTCCTCCCATGTCTCTCAGAGCATATCTAAAACATCTCTGGCGTCTCGCCTATACAGCAATTCAAAAGGTGAAAAACCAGTGGAGACTTGGGGAGTTTTCCTGATGGAAAATCCAGCCCATGGAATCATTTGGTCCCGTCCTTATCAACAAGCTTTTTAAGAATGGTCTTAAGGGTCTTATTAAATCATTCAACCAATCCATCTGTCTCGGGGTGGTACACAGAGGTTCTGTTATTTGAAGGAGTCCTTTTACTTCCCCCATGAGCTTATTCATAAAGGTGGTGCCCTTGTCTGTTAGAATTTTCTTAGGGAAACCCACTCGAGAAAAGAATGGTAGTAAATGTTTAAGTATATGTTGGGGGATGTTATTACTCAAAGGAAATGCCTCGGGTGGCATAGTCGAGAATCACTAATACATATTTGTTCCCTTGCTTAGATTTTTCAAGGGGTCCAATAATGTCCATTCCAATCCTCGAGGAGGGTTCCTCAATGATTGGTAATAGATTTAAGGGGGCTGGTGGTGGTAAATGAGTACTGGTGTGTTGACATAACTCACAGGTTTGAATACAATGTTTTGTATCCCCATGTATCCCTGGCCAATAGAATTTTTGGCCAAGTGAGCCTGAGTCTTAGCTTGACCCAAATGCCCTCCTGTGAGATGTAAATGTGTGATCTCAAGCACTATTTTTTTGTGACTTCGGTGAACCACTTGCTGCATCCTTGGCATCCCTTCAGAAGTAACAGCCTCTCTGTACAGGAGTCCTTTCTTTAGAAAGAAAAGTGGTCCTCCTCCCGTCCGAACCTCAGACTCAGGCACTACCTGTGAAAAGGCTTCAGTGAGTAGCGGATCGTTCCACTGAGCAAAGGCTAAATTGGGGAGCATGTCAGAGCTTTCGTCCTGGATGGCTGAGATTTGGGCAGAGCTAGGTTGGGTATCAGCCTCCCCAAAATCTAACGTCCCTCTTTCAGTAATAGCTTTCTCAGTATCTTCCCTACGGATGTGAAACATCACTCTTTCAAGTATTCCCTGGGCTATTTGGTCTCCAATCTGAATTGAAAAGGGTTCCTCCCCATGGCTCTGGAGCAGTACCTTTATATTCCCTCTGTAATCAGGGTTGATCGCCCCTGCCAGAACATCAATGCCACCTTTCCAAGCCAGTCCGGACTTGGGTGCCAACCTGATGTATGTTCTGGAAGGTGGAATAAGAACAAGATCAGTAGAGATAAGACGTCTTTCTTTTGATGGGATGGTTTCTACAAATATCAAACCCAACAGACCCTTTAGTTGCCGCTGTGGGACTGGAAGCCCTATCACTTAATTTCTCATATTTCAGGGTCCACCAAATTGTTTCAGTTGAGTTGCATCCCCCTCCTGACACCATATGTGAGGCAGGCATGGTACCAAGAGAGAGACACAGACTCATCTGGGTTATTTCGAAAATCTTTATTGACTAAAGTTCTTGAGTTGGTGTAAGGCCTAACTGGCCCTAACTCTAAAGGGACAATTACCTCAACTGAGGTTTCTAATGACCGTCGCTGTCTTAAGAGTCCAAAATAAAAGTCTGTCTGTGTCTAAACCTATGATTGCCCTCACTATATACAAAAATGTGATAGGAAATCTTTTCAAAAATAAGAAAAATAGTCGTTCAACTAAAGTGGAACCCAGGGTTGATTTCAGATGGTCTTTCACCGGGTGCTGTTGGGTCAATGTCACACAAATACGTTCAAACCACAGAGCTATTTGTAAGACCTACCGCACGGGTCCCTTGTAACTATTCCAACTACCTTTGAATGTCTTTAAGTTCTTTGGGGTTCACTTCCCTAAGCTTCAGTTTCATCAAGTTTCAAAACACCATCCTCATGGGCTGTTAAAAATGGTACAGCTGCTATATTCTGACACTAAGGTGAGAGTAAGAACTGATAATACAGGCCGTGCCACTGATCCATTTGCAACAGTACGTGGAGTGAAAAAGGGTTGCATACTGGCAGCCACTCTTTTTAATCTGTATCTCGCTGACCTGGCAATAACTTTCAACTGCTCGAAGGGTTGCCCAGTCAAATTTGGTTCACTGAATTACAGCTGGCTAGGTTATGCCGATGACCTGTTGGTAGCCGATTATACACGTAAGGGCCTTCAGGTTCATCTGGGTGCCCTGAGTGATTATGCAGCGATGAATGGTCTTTGAATTAACACCGAAAAAACAAAAATGGTGGCATTTCTGGCCAAAAACGAGAAGTGGAAAAAATTCAACGTAGTGTGGAAAATAAATGGGAAAGAGTTAGAGCAGGTGAAATGCTACAACTATCTGGGCATAGTAATAGATGAGAAGTTGTGCTGGGATAAACAATGGAAAGCTAATGAAACCAAATGTATGTCCATTGCATATACTGAGAGTCATTTTATGGGCCGCCAAAGAGGCTTCTCCATTAAGATGATATTACTGTTATACAGCTCCAAAATAGTGTCCTGCATGCCCCACGGCGCTGAAGTCTGGGGGTATAAATTGATAAGTTAACAAGGGCCACCTGAAGCTAAGATTCTGAGACTCTTATTTGGAATGTCTGCATCCCTCCCTATTGAATTTCTCTTGTTAGAATTCTCCATTGTGAACATCGCCGGAGTGTATGAACACAAGATAGCTCTGAGAAACTACAAGATCTCAGTAATGAGAGTAGTATGAGTGTCCTTATGAAAGCTTTTGCTAGGATGACCAACCAGGCACAGATAGGGACCCTGGGCCGTCTTCTTGTGATACATAAGAAATGGTTCTAAGAAAATCTGAGAATAAACAATCCTGCATCCTTTTTCCAAATAAAACGCTGTTGCCAAAACACAATACAAGAACATTACCACAAAAGAGATATGATGAACTTAGCATTGTTGGTGAATAGTGGACCGTTTATGTCCTACTGGTTAGCAAGACCAAACCGAGGTACTTATATTGATGCTTACATCAACAGCGAAGGTTTGAGAAAGTATCTTTTGTGTAAATGTAACCATGCCGAAGTGATGGAAATAATGGGAGCAGCAAGAAGCTAAAGCGAGATGAGCGTAATTGTCGGCTAGGCGGTAATAATGAAATCGAATCAACAGAACGCATTTTATGTAGATGCGAGAGTTTGAATACCTTGAGAATGAGCACAACGCGAGCACACTCTAATAAGGGCTCGGACCTCTCACCGACTGCTAGGTAGTTAGAGGTGATGAGTGGAGATGATGCCAATTTAATCTATCATGCAATGCGATTCTACACGGATATTATGATGATTTTCAAACTGTTATCAGAGTAATCAAAGTTGTAAGATGACAGATGAGGCTAGAAAGGTGCCAGGTTTCTATCAATACTGTAACTGCAACAACGCCACCTGTTTGAGATGCATTAATCTATGTGTTTTAATGTTCTTTTGTTTTTGTACAAAGCCCTGTGAGCCCTGTGAGGCTAAATGTATTCAAGAATCCAGCAGAAGATATCGCATTGCAATGAACAAGGAAACCCATGTCCCAGTGTCCATGGAGCCCAGTAAGGCCACATTCCCAGGATGCACCAGTAAAGAATTCACATGCTTCAGTGTTCATTATGCCCTGCTAGTGACACAAAGGTAGAAAGTAAAGCAATCCCGGGCAGAATCTCAGCAGGGGAGGCTATGCATGAGTTCTCTCTGCACCCCAATGACCATGCTGCAATGCAATCTAGATATGCCCAATTGGGGTGTGTTTGGCTGGGCTGGTTGGTCGTTCTAGGAAAGGGCTGGGTCAGAATAATGCGAGTCCAGATGTTAGATTGCTAGATGATTCATGTGGGCCGTGGGTGGGATGGGTGTGCAGGTGGCAGCGGTGAAGTGAGGGCATGGTGTATGCAGACTTTGTGATATGTTTGGAGGCAGTGTGTGGTCAGGTGAGGTAAGGTGTACGGGGATAGAGGGTGGTTACAGAAGGGGAGGTGGGACTGGGTGTCAGTGTGAGAAAAGGATGGGTACGTAGTGTGGATGGTGTGCATGTGTGGAAGGTAGTGGACGGCATGGTGTGAAGATGCCTATAGGAGAGCGCAGCTTCACGACTGGTTTGTTGTATCAGGATGTCGGGTTGTGGACAGCAAAGGGTAGAATTGTGTGCAAGTTCAGGGGTGAATGCCAATGAAAATGGCAGGAAGAAGACTTTGGGCCCCATTACAAGTTTGGTGGTTCAGGAAAAAAGTGGCATTCATTCTGTTACTGCCACTTTTTGGCCCTGTAACGTAATTACCACCATTTTTCCCCACACCACTGAATTATACATTTGGAGGTGAAGTGGAGGATTTACCTCCAGCAAAAAGCTGGCATTTACCCCACTGTGATTGCGCCGAAATTCCACATGTAGTACTATAGACTACAAAAATGATTAATTACCACCACTCAAGTGGCAGCAACAATAAACAAGTTTAGTGGAAAATCGGCAAGCACTTCATCTCCCAAAATGCACCGTGCTGGTCTACAGGAAGCCATGGGGCCAGAATCTTCACTTCACTTGTTCTACAGTACAATACCCAAATGACATAGTGCTCGTCCATGGTAACAGAATCTGCTCTTTCAACTTTCCAGATTCTGTGATGCTGTGTGACATGCAGCTAGAAACCACATCTCCCAGGATGCCTTGAACCCATCTCCTGGGATCTGCGCCTACAAAGACTTGAAGGGCGTGGCAGAGGCCCCGCCCCTCACAGCCATTACTCTGAGGATGCAGCTGCTGCTTTTGGGCTCAGGACATGTGTTCTCAGTCTGCGCATTAAAGGTGTGCGAAGCTAGGGCCAGGGCTTGAAAGTAACGATGGAAGAGTGTATTAGGTGCACAAAGACCAGTGCCAGCACCCAGTAGCGGCAGTAGCGTTTGAGGCTGCTTTGAACACTCCTTTTCGACGGTCCCTACACCCTGGTGCCTAAGCTTGGCTTGTCTCGGGAGGATAGCTCAGGGGTAACGTGCTCACCTTAGAAAGAAGACGACACTGAACACCACAGGTTTGATTCCCGGGTTCGCGTTTAGAAACCTCCGGGTATTAAGCGCGTTATAAATAACCTGTCATATCATTGTCGCTGCTAGACTCTGGAATGAGTCCCCCTGTCTGTGCTTTGTGTACAGGATAGCTGGCTATTTTTAAAGGTTAATCAGTGGGCACCTGGTTCTTCATCTTCACTGCCACTGTATGAATGTTATAGTTTGCTCCTACGCTTTCTCCTTCCCGTCTCTGGCTCTTTCTTCTCCTTTTCTCTTTCCTCCCAGTAACTCCTCTCTCTATCTGGCCGCCTCGACGTTTCACCACGCAGCTCATTCCTTCACCGACACTTTCTCCCATTTCTGTTTCACTCCTTCTCTGTTCTCTGATTGTTTCTCTCTCATGAACTTGGCGCCTCCTCATTCTTGACTTCCACTCCTTAACCTTTGACCTTCTTCATATCACTTCTGCTCCTCTCTCTACCTTCTCTCCTCATGTCTTGCCCCTCCCCTTTCTTTGACCGCCACATCTTTCCCCTGTCACTCTTCATTCTTCTTCCTCCCCATTTCTCTCCACTTCCCCAACTCCTCCCTCCACATTGGCTCCTTGTTCTACCCCTCCACTCTGCTTTCTGCCACCTGTGCTCCTCCTCCACTCTGCTTTCTGCCACCTGTGCTCCTCCTCCACTCTGCTTTCTGCCACCTGTGCTCCTCCACCGCAGTGCTTCTTTCGCCTTCCTCTGCCCTTCATGGTTCTACTTAAGTCCTTTCTTCACCTCTGTTCTTCGTTCTCCCTCCTCTGCTCACCTCTACTGTACCACAGCGGGAACTTGGCAGCATTCCGCGAAGCTTATGGTAAGCCACTGTCCTTCCCTTATTCAGGATTCACCATTAACTATGCCACAGGGTTGTGTCCCAGCTTTGACCTCCGCTGTCTTTATAAGGCTCGTGATGGTTATGGATGGGCTGGTGTGGAGCATACTCAAGGCTATGGATGGACTCGGGAGCCTGTAGGATCCTCTGTATACCCCCTTCAGGGTTTGCACCACAAAGCGTGGGTCCTTTCCCGGCCCCCAGGATCATCAGATTTCATCAGATAGCCTCAGGAAGTGAATATTTTCACATCAAGCGCTGTCAGAGTTGACCCCCCCACAAGTTGCTGATCGGATTGCCAACAGTCTTGCCTCGCTGTAAGAATATTATTTTCTTCTTTGCATGGTATCGCTTGCACCTTCTCCCCCATAAAGCCAGTAAGGAGGCGGCACACACTAAATACTGTGATAACATAACAGGCTTCTTGCCATTTCATAATGCAGGAGAGCCCCCCCCCCCCCCTCGGAACATATACGTTTCCTGGCTCTGATACATCTGTCTGATAATGATTTGAATGAGGGCGGTTTGGCGAGCCGGGTGTATAGGCAGATTGTTCATAATTATAAAAGCAATGATAGCCTAAGAATTGAATGGGGTCGGAGAATTGGAGCGGACATTACTGAGGAAAATTGGAAAAGGATGCGTGAGAATGTCAAATCGTGTTCCTTGGGACTGACTGAACGGGCAAGACAAATTAAGATCTTGAATAGGGTGTATTGGACCCCGGAAAAATTGTGGAGGAGAGGTTTGAAGGATGGACCGGAATGTTGGGCATGTGTTCAGGAGGATGGTACTATGGAACATATGTTGTGGGATTGTGTGAAGGTCCGTGGGTTTTGGAATGATATTGGTGGTATTTGTGAGAAAATCTTGGATGTGACAATTGATTTTAATTTTGAGACGTTAATTCTGGGGAATGATTCCATTTTGGAAGATCTCACTCAGTGCCAGAAAAAATGGTTCTTCAGAGGAGCTGCAATGGGTAAACAGATTATCCTGAGAAATTGGAAGTCGATTGCTACATTAGACAAAGAGCTGTGGCTGACTGAAATGGGGAATTTGGCAGCTGTGGAGGAACGACTGTATAGAAAACAAGGCAAAATGGGTTTGTTTCTTAAGATTTGGGGAACATTTTTGGAGCTGTGTTGAACTGATCTTGTAGGTAACGAGATGTGAACAGGGGGTTGGGTGGGTTTGGGTCCTGAATTTTGTTGTTTATTTACTGTTTCTGTGACTTTGTATATAATGTTATTGTATTATGCGTTGGTGTATTCTTATTTGTATTGTAAATAAATTATCAAAAAAAAAAACCATCTGTCTGATAATGTCAATATCTGCAGTGGATAGTACCTTATATTAGAATAAGTATACTCTCTACTGCCCTTACAACACAGTCATGCTGACCCCCGCAAACGGGGAAGGAGGCTGGTTTGGGTGAGGAGCGCATGGAGTGTGGCTAGCTGACAGGGGAATGTGGCTGGCTAGGGATGACGTTTGGTGAACGTGTTGGCAGAGGTTGCGGGAAGAGAAAGTAGAAGAGGGAGTCAGCGGTTATGGGTGGGTCAGGGTGGTGGGGGAGGTGGAGTGTGACAAGGGGTTGGGGTGGGTGGGAGATGGCAAATTAGAGAGGGTGTGTGATGGAATGGATGGCGCAGTGGAGCGGTACACAGAGGAGGGAGGTGGAATGAGTTGGGGTGGTACCATGCATTAGGCATAGTCAGAGGAGTGCGGGTAGTTCCACTCTACCAGCTCAACATTTTATGCTGTAACCAGAATACATTTCTGGATTTCTACCAACATTTAGCTCGGTTCATTCTTAGCACCATGTACATGCCATATTATGCTTTGTTCTCAGACATATCAGAGTTGCCATCAATACCCCTACCTCACTCAATCACACTATAAATACAAATGTCTGCCACAGACATCAAACAACATAATTCTACACCACTATAACCAACTTACATACCACAGCCCCAAGCAATGCATGCTGACACACCACTCCCATCTGGACACAAATGCCTCTATGCCCTTGACACACAACACCTAGAAACAGACACACGCAAACTAACAGGTACTTCCGAAATGCATGCATCAATATGGCCACAAAGCTGTCTTGCATTTTCCCTGCTCATCACTAACCTAAACAAAAAACTGTGGATCATCCATGGACAGGATTCTGTTAATGTGTCTTTCTTCTCCACCACAAGGTGGCCCCTGAAAAACCAGAGGCACATGCTTAAAGCAGCACAGGAGTCTCCAGAAGGTCTGAATGTCTCTCTGTTCAAAGGACCATGGGAAGAAATCATACAACACTGAAGCAGTCATGTTCATTGTAGGGATCAGGCTCCCCAGCTCTGTGGACAGGTCTAGTGCAGGTCTCTGGTTTAGGTGCAGGCTCAGAAGAGGTGGTACTTGTGCATCCACTTGGCCAGTTCCTGAAGCGGTTGAGTCCTCTGGCGTGCGTGACAGCTCTCACTGACAGTCCTACCTGTACTGTCATCCAGGGCATACCTTTATGCTGGTTCATCAGTCTGTCTGATGAGCTTTTTCACCACATAAGCTCTGCTGTTGGTAAGGGCAAGGTGCTGATCTGCTCACAGGCGTCCTTCTCCCATATGCCCTTCGTCATCCACTGGTCTGGGGTGACGGTCTCCAGCTGAAATTCCTTCATGAATCCTTCTGCTTCTGCGCTGTACCCTTGCACAGTCCAATTGTAGAGGATCCTGCTCTTCCACTCTGCCGCCCTCAGTCTTCCCCAGGCCAGCAGGAAGAAGAAGGGGGTCTTTAGGACCCCTGCATGACTCCCATCCTTGCTCTTCAGGGTGGGATTAACTCTGTTGCAGGTGAAGAAGCCTCTCAGGATGGTGTCATTGTCGGCCACTCCTTTCCCTCCTTTGTCATGCTTCTTTACACGACAATCCTCTTCACTTTGTCTAGCTTCGAGTTCCACATTAAGTAGGGCATGATCTGGGTGTTGATCCTCGCCATCCTCTTCTGTACAGGCCAGATCTGAGCCACGTACTACTGCACTGGTAGTATGTTGTTCCTCGGAGGGAGCATCTTCCCCACAATGGTAAACTTCCGGAGGCTATAGACTCCCGGCATTCTGCTTGGCCTTTTCCCCTAGTTCGTCTCATCTTCTCAGCAGCTCTGTAAAGTCTGAGCCATTCTTCCAGGATCCTCATGTGCTCCAGCCAGATCTGGAAGCAAAGTGACTCCTGTGTAGTTGACCTTGACGCCTGATGCTTTGACAAAGTCTTCGTGTTCTTAACCAGGACCCTCACAGAGTGTCCATCTGCATGGAAGACTGAGACATCGCCTATATAGACGAAGCACTTCACTTTTGCTATCACTTCCTGGCACCTTTATGTTGTTATTCTGTCTGAGGTGTTCTGCCAGGAGTTCTATGACACAAACAAACCAAAGAGGTCAGAGTGGACAGTCTTTTCCGTCCCCTTACTCCACTAGAAAGGAGGTGGTCACCATCCGTTTAACATAGCATTACTGACAACGTCATTATGCATTGCATTCACCATGTCACAGAACAAATCACCCAGCCCTAGTGTCCACAGGACCCGATGAACTCATGGAAGACTAGGTTGAATGCATTCTCCTGATCAGGCTGACCTGAGCAGTACAGACCTCTAGTCCTTAATGCACTCAATAGTGATTAGGGCGAGGCTGTCTGCAATTTTGCAGACTATCTTTCCGATCACCCTTTTCAGATGGATACGACTACTTTTGTAAGGATCTTGTAGTCCATAACTCGGAGGGAGATGGTTCTCCAATTCTTGAGCTTCCCTTTGTCCCCTTTCTGTTTGTACCTAATGTGATCATATCTATCATGTTGAAGAAAGGAGAATCAATCACGGAAAGTGTTTTTGATTCTATGTATTTAATTCACGTTTTTTATAAGAAAAAGTGTGGATAGAGCACCCAAAGATATTCAGAATGTGTATTCATTCTTTCCTGGAAAAGAACAACTTCCTGATTTCCCCCAGGTTATCTTTCACGTCGCAACCACAGAGCTTGAGTTCAAATAGCTTCTGCAGTTTGTTTTGCAGCTCCCTAAATAGTCTCTTTGGGCTTCATCACCAATTGGGTGGTAAAACGGTCTAATTAGCGCTGGGCATGAATAGCGTTACCGCCAGGTCGTGCAGCCGTATCTGTGCTGCATCACAATCTGGTGTGCACGTGCCCGACTCTGATGTTAACGCTACTAGCGCCCAGCGGTAATTTCGCCGAAATAAGGGTTACTACTGAAAAACACTGCTAATAGCGCTACCATGAGCGATGCAGTGCTAATAGCTATTAGCAACGGCGGAAATTGCGTCACCTCCGGAACAGGAAGCTTTTGCGGAGGCCATTTTGGAAAACACAATCCATTCAAAATCTCCACTTTCTGCAGCCACCCATACCAGCAAAACATCCAGGATGTCTCAGGAGAGGGTCAGGGGCAAGGCTGCACAAGATTGCCGGAGAAAGCCAAAATTTACAGAGGGGGAGCTAGTGGTGCTTGTGGACGAGGTTGTGGCACACCATGAGGAGCTCTATGGAGCGAGGCAACTTAAAACCTCTGCCCAGCATCGCACAGCCATCTGCCAGATGGTGAGCTAGAAGGCCAGTGCAGTTGCACGCGTCCACCGGGATGGGCATTAAGACTTTAGCAAAAGGTGGAAAAACCTGCAGGTGCGTGTCCCAGGGCTGCTGGCCCAGCACAGGCAGGACATCATGGGCACAGGTGGAGGGACAGTGCCGCCCCTTCCACTAACGTTGTGGGAGGAAATGTGCAGCTCAATGCTGAGCATCGAGGGCGTTGGTGGTGCAGAGGTGGGTGCTGGCAGCCAAGAGGCCGCCCGGAAATCGTGTGCATGCAACAATGACAGCCTAGCACAGTGGACAGACCCATAAACTGGGCATTGTGACTGGGTGCAGTGAGTGGGTGCTAGTTCAGGCACCTACTGCAGCATCCATGTGCCAGTGCACCAAAGCCACCCCTGTGAGTCTAAGCAGGGGCGAGGGCAACCAAGGGACATATCCAAGTGCCATGTACTACACAGACATGGCGGCAGCACAGTAGTGCCGCATAGGGGCCTGCCAGTGACATGTACCCCACCACCCACTAAATATCATCTGTGTCGGCAAGGTGGGTGCATGGGTATCAGAGGCATGCAAGCCTTATAACAACTTGCCCAAAATGAAATGCAGAAACCCTGTGTGCCCCTCGCTTTCTGTTCCAGTTGCCATCATTGTCAATTGACCTGCAAATTCCCCTGACCAGGCCTGTCCATTGGCTCAATACCCCGGTCCACCACTCATCACCATGTATTCCTTTTCATGCATGTAAGTACATGTGGGGAAATGTGACCTAACTCCATCACCTATGTCCCCTACAGGTACACAGGCAATGCCAGAGGCGTCAAAGGAGAAAGAGACGGCTGGCCCGTCTAGGAGTGCACAGTTCTGCGACACAGCCACCACCGGAACAACCCCACAAAGGGACAGACACGCCACCCATAGGCGCCAGACTCAGGGCAGCAGGAGCAGGCCAATTCCCCCAATCCAGTCTACCAGGAAAATGCCAGTTGCACCATTCAACACCTCTGCTGCTGTGGACACCGCCACAGAGGACACACCACCAGACAAGGTTACTGTGGAGGAACAGGCTGATAGCAGCAGTGACTCCAACCATGCTGCAGGGCCAGCAACCCCAGGGTGCAGTCTGCACATGCAACCCTCCACCACAACGGAGAGGCAACCACATGGCTGACAGCACAGTCAGAGCCCCCAGACTCCACCACGCCGCTGGCACATACACAGCCCTGAGCTAGACACAAACACACTCTCCTGTGACTCCCTTGTTGCCAGCACACCACGACGACACACCCCTTCACCAAACAGAACCCTGCCACATTGGGCATGGTAATGCAGAGGGTGGGTGAAACGGAACAGAGGCAAAGGGAGATGGAGGCCATTGGCTGCACCCACTCAGAACACATGCAGGCAATCCGGGACGCAATTCAGGCAGTGACACAAAGGATGCCGCGGGACAATGCCCGGACCCAGAGGGTAAAACTGCAAGCACTGTTGCACTGATGCCTTTTGGGCAAAGGGTGCGTGAGATGACAGAGAGTGTCTCAGCCCTTGCTGAGCAGATCCGGCAGAGCAATGAGATCCAACAGTAACATCTGCAGGGGGCCGGCTCAATTCCTTCCATGTCAACAACACCTACCAAGGAGTCCCAGGAAAGCACTCCTAGACTTCAGTCCCTGCGCCAGCTGTGCAACAGTCTTGCTCTCTGCTTGAAGAAGCATCTGACCCTGAGGGAGTTAGAGGTCGCTGAGCGAGAGGCTCAAGAAGGAAGGTGTTTTTCGGAAGATATAGTTGGATATAGTGCCGTCCCCGTCCCCAGAAAGCCTTGTGGATGATGCAGAGGGTCTTGAACTTGATCCTTGCAACCACCGGGAGCCAGTGGAGAGATTTCAGGGCTGGAGAGATACGGTCCCTGGGCTTGAGGCCAATGACAAGTCTTGCAGTCCTGTTCTGGATTAGTTGTAATAGGCGGAGAGTAGAGGAAGGTAAACTAAGAAAGAGGCTGTTGTAGTAGTCCAGCATAGAGAGAACCAAGGGTCTGGAGACAGTGAGCTTCTGCAGGAAAGTTAGAAAGGGAAGAATACCTCTGAAGAGGTGCAGATGGTAGTGGGCCTTCCTGGCAAAGTCTGTGATGTGAGGAGAGAAGTAGAGAGTGCAGTCAAAGATGAAACCAAGGTTTTTTGCCTTGCAGGAAGGCAAAGGAAAAGGGCCCAAAGAGGGAGACCAGAGTGAGTGAGGGCAAGCGGGAGCTGGGGTCCCAATGAGAAGGATCTCAGTCTTACTGGCATTAAGGCAGAGATAGTTGGAGGCGCACCATTCCTGATTCGTGGATATACAGGAATGAGCAAGAAATTACAGGAGGCTGAAGGGAGCCTGAAGGAGAGCTGAGTGTCATCCTCATAACACTTAAAATTAAAGGAGACTGTAGAGATAAGGTGGGCAAAAGGGGTCAAATAGACATTGAAGAGCCAAGGTTAGAGGTTAGAGCCCTGGGGAACACCACATGTGGAGAGAGGGGTGGTGGAGAGAAAAGACAGAAGTTAGACCTGGGAGGGTCGGTCCAGAAGGAAGAAGGTCAACCAGGTTAGAGCCTGATCCGTGATGCCAGGTCCTCACTGAGATAATTGATCAGGATTGCACAATTGACTGTGTCAAAATCAGAGTAAAGATCAAGGAGGATGAGGACAGACAGAAGGCTGGAATCAAGATTAGAGAGCAGATTTTCATGGTGTTCAAGAGAGCAGTTTCCATGCCTCACGCTGCGCTGAAGCCAGACTGATGGTCATGGAAACAACCAACAGATTCAGTGTGGCGAGTAAGCTGGGAGATGGCCAGCTTTCTCAGGACTTTGCCCAGGAAATGAGTGATAGAGATCGGGCGGTAGTTTGCCAGACAGGAAGGATTAGCAGAAGGCTTTTCAAGAGGGGGTGCACAAGAGACTGCTTGAGGGGAGAGGGGAAAGTTCAAGTGGCAAAAGAGTGATTGCAGAAATCAACCAAGGCTGGAGCGAGGTTGTCAATATGGTCCATGATGGTTCTAGAGGAGCAGGGGAACACCTGCTTGGACAACACTTTCATAGATCGGACTTGTCTAGAAACAATGCCAAGAGTGGTCAGAGAGAAAGAAGGGAAAGGAGGAGGAGAGGGAGAGATGGTCAGAGTGGGGCCAAGAGAAGTAAAGGGAGAGGAAGAGGCATGAGAGGACAGAATGCCCTGTGTTTTAGTGGTGAAATGAGAAGCCAGAGCCATGCGGAGGGCCTGGGTGGGAACAGGAAAGGTGGAGACTGCAGAAGGATTGGCAAGTTCCTAACAGATTTGATAGAGTTTTGCCGTGTTGTTGGAGGCCGCAGAGACGCAGGCTTGGATGTGGACTTCTTGGACAGGACAGAGAGTCTGTATTGCCTTTGGAGCAGGCAGCAGGCCATGTTGTCTAAGGATGAGTCTGATGCCTTCCACTTCCTCTCAGACACCCTACATGTACGCTTCAGGGTGGTGATATCGAAGTCATACCAAGAGTTGCACTTGGAGGTAGGTTTCAGGCAGATTCTGAGTCAGCCGCAGGTGTAGGAGGAGCAGAGAAAGCAGCGGCAAAGGCCTCCTCTGACACACGCTTCATGGGCCGGATGCCCGAGAAGGTAGGTGGCAGTGTTGGGGTCAGCTACGCCTGGGGGACAGAGAGCTTCAGGTGAGAGAAAAGCATAAAGTGGTCAGTCCAAGAGAGAGGAGTGGTGAAAGGGTTAGAGAGGGGGATGTCTGAGGAGATGAGAAATCCAAGGTATGCCCGGCAGAGTGTGTCGGACCAGAGGGCCGAATGAAAAGAGAAAGAGTGTCGCAGAGGTTGCACAAGAGCGCTGAGGAGGGTTTAGAAGCATCCAGATGGATGTTGAGGTCTCCAAGGAGGAGGAGTTGAGAGGTAGGGGTGTGGAGAGAAGAGGAGCGGTCATCCCACTCTGAGAGGAAGAGGGTGACCTGGCCAGCTAGGTGGCCTGGAGATGGTGGCCACAGTCAGAGAGAGGCCAGGAGAGATAGAGAGCCTCAAAGGAGGAGTAGGCCCGTGTTGGAATGACAGAGGCCGGAACCCACTCCAGAAAGATCAGAGCTACTCCAACTCCAGGATGGTTGGTTCTGGGTTCAGGGAGGATCTTGTAGCTATCAGGGAGGAGAGTGTCAAAACTCGTGACAGAGCTGGCCATGAAACATATCTCGGTGAGAGCGAGGACATCAAGGACAATCGATTCAAGGAAGTGGCATGTGTCAGAGGAGTGTTGCAGGGCAAGAGTAGAGTGTAGCGACGTGAAGCAGATTGCCACATTTGAAAGACTTCTGTGGAGAGGTACAGACTTGAGGTACGCCCTGCAGAGGTGGTGGAGGGACCTGAGGGTGGGCAGAGGAGGTAGAAGGAGATGGCAAGGCAGCCGGAGAGGATGAGGAGGGTGTCAGAGAGATGACGGCAGAAGGAGGTGGTGGAGGAGCCAGAGAGGTGCTGGTGGGAGTAGCAGGAGAAGGAAGGAAGTTTTATAAGATGCGGGAGACGCCTATCAAAAATGAAGAGATTGGGCTGAGGGCCTAGACCAAGACGGTACCATTCAGATAGACATTAATGATGGTCTTGGAGGAGTGGAAGAAGGTCTAGAGGACCTCCTACCGAGTGCCACCATTAATGGGAGAGGAAGAAAAAGGAGAGAGAACAGAGACCATATGAGGGGTCCATAGGTCTGGAGAGGGAACGACAAAGACGATGTCGGTAAGAATCTGTCTGGAGGAAGCACTGATATAGGTATCAGTGACAGAGAGGCCTGGGTTGAAGACCAGGATGTCTCTTTTGAACTCTTCCTTCCTGACTTAGTGTGAGGGATAGGATAGGAAATAGAGTAGCAGTTGGAGAAGACAGGGGAGACCGAGAGTACCATACAGGGTGTGAGGAGGAAGAAGCTACAATATGTTTCTGCCCTAGGCCAACAAGCCTATTCCCCGTTCTGGTGGCATCTCCGCCAGGTCTGCACACAGTCGGTCCTACCACATGATGGTCTGGATTCATGTGGTAGGAGCTATGAAAAGATGTCCTTTCTACGGGGTTCCGATTCACTGTGGACAACCCAATGTTCTAAATGCCAATGCATGATGCCTTGGACATCTCGCATGGCAGGCGAAATCGGTGCCTAATGCCTTTGGTACCCCATTCCAGGCACTGTGCGGTCCATCTACATGCCATTCCACTAGAGTGGCCACACATTTCCACGTGACCACTGTAGTGGCACGTGCCAGGTCTGGGGTGGTGCAGTAGATGCCGGAGGGCCCACCGGCAAGATCTGGTGATTCGGCTAAGAGCAGGTTTGCCAGGAATTCATGGAGTGGGGATCTGCACGGTGTGTTCAGGCATTCCTGCAGGACTTCGGGGACATAGAATGTTGACCCGGCAAACCCGGGGAAATTGGCCGACGTGGGAAGACATTTTTGCAAAGACATTTCTTTGTTTACTGGCATTTACCAACCTGAGAATGAAGGCCCTAAGTAGTGACTTATGGCGTTGGTGGCATGTGTCTTTCCGCAGCTCACTAGTACCACGGTCTCTCCTTTACTCCCTGGACAGGGCAATTTACAGGCCATGCTGTGTTCTTAGGGTTTGCATGGTCTCCAGGCGCTCTGGTGGATGTGGAGGCGCGTGGGTGCGTTTGGTTAGCTAGGAGGAGAGGGAAAAGCGAGACTTCAGCGCTTCACACGGTTGCACTTTTTTACCACAGCACAGGGTCTGCTTCCAAGTGATCCCAATTTCAGCATCCGAGCAAACTGAGGCAAAGCAGAGAAGTAATAGGATTTACCGAAGATATCGGACACATTAGCCAAGTGGGGAAGCCGAGGTTGGAACTCAGGTCGAGCGGTTCCACAGTCTAAAACCTAGAAATAAACGACATCTCCAACAACAACGAAGAGGGCGCAGCATGGCGGTATTGGAGAAAACATAAGATAACAATCTACACAGGTTGCGCTGACCAATTCCTGGAAACACCGTGCTCCTGATTCACAAACGCGTTTTACGGAGGCGCAATCCCATTGCAAATCGCTTTCCACAGCAGGCCCCATGAGCTTCGCCAGAGCCCATAAAATCAAAAACAAGTGGATATTCGCCCTGGCCAGCCTGGAACGGCTCCTGGCAGCCCGCCCCACAAAGAGGCCCCATTATTGTGGTAAACAAGCCGCTGGTAACATTCAACACTCAAGGTTAACACGAGATAGCGCCTCAAATATTTACAAGAAGCAGGGGTACACGTGTGAAGGGACGGAAACAGCAGAGGACCTTTGGGTTTGCTGAAGCAGCAGAGAGGCACTTCCGGTGCCCGCCTCGGAACTCTGAGGCGGGGCATTCCATACACATGTTTGGGTCCACACGCCAACCCTGACTGCGGGACATATGGTTTCATGGTGTGGAACCCGGGAGCTCTGGCTGCGGCCCGGGTAGGAAGGTTTCGCAGTATCCGTCGAGGGAGAATTCGTCGAATATTTTTGGACGAATTTCAACACAAATGTACGTGGGGAGTAGGTTTGGGTAATAAAAAAAGGTGGAGTTTAGGTGGTGGAAGTGCAGAGGGTCTCTCCCCCCTGCTTATATTTGTGTTCAAAATGACCCAAACAAAAAAGAAATTCAGCGAAATCTCCCTCAACCAATTGTTTTCGAGGAAATCACATAGAGCCCTGGGTGCAGTAGAGTAGAACCCTGGGTGCAGTAGAGTAGAACCCTGGATGCAGTAGAGTAGAACCTTGGGTGCAGTAGAATAGAACCCTGGGTGCAGTAGAGTAGAACCCTGGATGCAGTAGAGTAGAACCCTGGATGCAGTAGAGTAGAACCATGGGTGCAGCAGAGTAGAAACATGGGTGCAGTAGAATAACAGCAGAGAAGAACCCTGGGTGCAATAGAGTAGAGCCCTGGGTGCAGTAGAGAAGAACCCTGGATGCAGTACGGTAGAACCATGTGAGCAGTAGAGAAGAACCCTGGGTGCCGTAGAGTAGAACCCTGGGTGCAGTAGAGTGGAACCCTGGATTCAGTAGAGTAGAACCCTGGACACAGTGGAGTAGAACCCTGGACGCAGTAGAGTAGAAGCTTGGGTGCAGTAGAGTAGAAGGCTGGTTGCAGTAGAGTGGAAGCTGGGTGCAGTAGAGTAGAACCCTGGGTGCAGTAGAGTAGAACCCTGGATGCAGTAGAGTAGAACCCTGGACGCAGTAGAGAAGAACCCTGGATGCAGTAGAGTAGAAGCTTGGATGCAGTAGAGTAGAAGCCTGGTTGCAGTAGAGTAGAAGCCCGGATGCAGTAGAGTAGAAACATGGGTGCAGTAGAGGAGAACCATGGATGCAGCAGAGTAGACCCCTGGGTGCAGCAGAGTCGAACCTTGGGTGCAGTAGAATAACAGCAGAGAAGAACCCTGGGTGCAATAGAGTAGAGCCCTGGGTGCAGTAGAGAAGAACCCTGGATGCAGTACGGTAGAACCCTGTGAGCAGTAGAGAAGAACCCTGGGTGCCGTAGAGTAGAACCCTGGGTGCAGTAGAGTGGAACCCTGGATTCAGTAGAGTAGAACCCTGGACACAGTGGAGTAGAACCCTGGACGCAGTAAAGTAGAACTCTGGACGCAGTAGAGTAGAAGCTTGGGTGCAGTAGAGTAGAAGCCTGGTTGCAGTAGAGTGGAAGCTGGGTGCAGTAGAGTAGAACCCTGGGTGCAGTAGAGTAGAACCCTGGATGCAGTAGAGTAGAACCCTGGACGCAGTAGAGAAGAACCCTGGACGCAGTAGAGAAGAACCCTGGATGCAGTAGAGTAGAAGCTTGGATGCAGTAGAGTAGAAGCCTGGTTGCAGTAGAGTAGAACCCTGGGCGCAGTAGAGAAGAACCCTGGATTCAGTAGAGTAGAAGCTTGGATGCAATAGAGTAGAAGCCTGGTTGCAGTAGAGTAGAAGCCCGGATGCAGTAGAGTAGAACCCTGGGTGCAGTAGAGTAGAACCCTGGATGCAGTAGAGTAGAACCCTGGACGCAGTAGAGAAGAATCCTGGATGCAGTAAATGTACGCAGCCCTAGAGATAGGCAGCATCCATGCTACTTCTACCCCCAAATAAAGTAGCCCCTACTAAAAATAGTGTGTAAAAGTTCTCCCAACGAAAACATAGGAAACAGCAGACATAGAGGAGCCTGCCACCCTGCTTTCACCCACACAACTTACTCGGCTGATAGGTTTGGATCAATGTTGGCACCCGGAAGGTGCCAGAGAAGGAGCTCTGGGTTTACTGCCATCTGGTCTGAATGAAAGCTTAAAGGTCAAAATGTATCATTTAATGTGCATGATTTCCTGGGTGCAAAGAAGCATGCATTACACAATGACATCCGCTTTAGAGTAAATGACCCAAATATGCCCTCATTTGGAATGGAAAATCATTTTACTCCCCAAAAAAATAGGGCTACTTCGCGGAAGCCATTTTATGGTTGTTAGGTGTACCAGCTTCTATCCTTCTATCCCTGCCCACTCCCCTTGTACAACTTGCACTGTTGCTGCAGACCTTGGCTCAGAGACCTGAGGGGCACTGCCAAGTTGGAAGTAACGGGGGCTCTGAGGCCTGTCGTCTTTCCTGTCGGCACCTGACACCCACTGCGCCTCTCTTACTTCCTAAGCAGTTTCACATTAAGGTTTTACCATAAAGATGGGACTGGCTGGGAGGGGGCGGGTGTACAGCGATCAGGCAGGCGTGTGGCGGCAGGTGGCAGTGAGCTTGCCATGTAAAGCAGCAACTGTGCACCCGAGGCCACGTGGTACGCATGGCGACCCTGCCGTGCTTATACAATGAAAGCTGCCATTGCAAATGATGACTGCAAGGAGACAGAAAGCTGTGCTTGCCATTTGTTGGCAGCAGCGGGACCTGTGAGGAATTAACTGAAGTTGGATTGCATTCCTGGACATTTGAGGCCAGGCCTGGCAAATGGCAGCAATTGGACATGTAAAGCATTAGCCGGGATTGGGAGGCACTACTGGGGCACTGACTGTGCTTGGCATCTGATTGCAACCACTGGGCATTTGAAGCATTATGTAGCATTCGAGGCTGTGCTTGGCAAATGATAGCAGCGACTGGACATGTGAGCCATTAACTGGCATTGGTTGGCATTAAAGAAATGTTTGAGGCTACAATTGGCGATAATGGCACTACCTGGATATGACGCTGCACATTACATGTGGTGACTATACCCTGCATAGACAGCAGTGATTGGCACTGGATAGCGTTGCTGGGGTGTTTGAGATTGTGCTTGGTATAGGATGGCAGGAACTGGACATATGAGGCTTCTACAAGAAGCCTTTATACTCCGCCCATCACCACGGTACTGGAAAAGAGAAGACGTCTACAAGCGCGCTCGCCAGGATGTCGCGCAAAGTCCAGAAAGCCTGACCTAGTACAGAGGCTGTCCCTAGCCCCTGGAACACCAAGAGAAACACAGAAGGATTTCCTCCCGCAAACACATGAATGGTGAATTCCTTCTGACCCTGCCACGATATGATGCCTACCAATCACAGGCAGTACGCCTACTTATAGGGCTTCCTCCCCCAAACACAGGAATGGCGAATGCCCCCTGACCCTGCCGTGATGCCTACCAATCATAGGTAGTACGCCTACGTATAGGGCTTCCTGCCCCAAACACAGGAATGGCGAATGCCTCCTGACCCTGCCGTGATGCCCACCAATCACAGGCAGTACGCCTACGTATAGGGCTTCCTGCCCCAAACACAGGAATAGCGAATGCCCCCTGACCCTGCCGTGATGCCTACCAATCATAGGTAGTACGCCTACGTATAGGGCTTCCTGCCCCAAACACAGGAATGGCGAATGCCTCCTGACCCTGCCGTGATGCCCACCAATCACAGGCAGTACGCCTACGTATAGGGCTTCCTGCCCCAAACACAGGAATAGCGAATGCCCCCTGACCCTGCCGTGATGCCTACCAATCATAGGTAGTACGCCTACGTATAGGGCTTCCTGCCCCAAACACAGGAATGGCGAATGCCTCCTGACCCTGCCGTGATATGATGCCCACCAATCACAGGCAGTACGCCTACGTATAGGGCTTCCTCCCCCAAACACAGGAATGGCGAATGCCCCCTGACCCTGCCGTGATGCCTACCAATCATAGGTAGTACGCCTACGTATAGGGCTTCCTGCCCCAAACACAGGAATGGCGAATGCCTCCTGACCCTGCCGTGATGCCCACCAATCACAGGCAGTACGCCTACGTATAGGGCTTCCTGCCCCAAACACAGGAATAGCGAATGCCCCCTGACCCTGCCGTGATGCCCACCAATCACAGGCAGTACGCCTACGTATAGGGCTTCCTGCCCCAAACACAGGAATAGCGAATGCCCCCTGACCCTGCCGTGATGCCTACCAATCATAGGTAGTACGCCTACGTATAGGGCTTCCTGCCCCAAACACAGGAATGGCGAATGCCTCCTGACCCTGCCGTGATATGATGCCCACCAATCACAGGCAGTACGCCTACGTATAGAGCTTCCTGCCCCAAACACAGGAATGGCGAATGCCTCCTGACCCTGCCGTGATGCCTACCAATCACAGGCAGTACGCCTACGTATAGGGCTTCCTGCCCCAAACACAGGAATAGCGAATGCCCCCTGACCCAGCCATGATATGAGGCCCACCAATCACAGGCAGTACGCCTACGTATAGGGCTTCCTCCCCCAAACACAGGAATGGCGAATGCCTCCTGACCCTGCCGTGATATGATGCCCCCCAATCACAGGCAGTACGCCTATGTATAGGGCTTCCTGCCCCAAACACAGGAATGGCGAATGCCCCCTGACCCAGCCATGATATGATGCCCACCAATCACAGGCAGTACGCCTATGTATAGGGCTTCCTGCCCCAAACACAGGAATGGCGAATGCCCCCTGACCCAGCCATGATATGATGCCCACCAATCACAGGCAGTACGCCTACGTATAGGGCTTCCTGCCCCAAACACAGGAATGGCGAATGCCCCCTGACCCAGCCATGATATGATGCCCACCAATCACAGGCAGTATGCCTACGTATAGGGCTTCCTGCCCCAAACACAGGAACGGCGAATGCCTCCTGACCCTGCCGTGATGCCTACCAATCACAGGGCCTACGTTTTAAATCAAGAAAATGATTGAAACTTGTTTTTAACTAAGTCCTCTGACCTTTCATATATATTCGACTTCCACTTTGCAAATAATTTCTGATGAAATATAAATTGCCCAAAAGGATTGAAAGAAGACAACACCCAAAATGCATTTTTTTTTAAATAAAAAGGCAGGAGTGAGAACGTGGCATTTTACCAAAGAGAAGCACGCTCGTCACCCTATACAATTAACTCTTCAAGTTCGGTAACAAGATATCTAAAAAAGGGCACATTTAGTTTAACCAAAAGGCTCCACCCAAGGCCAAAGGACAGAACTCATCCAGCTCTGGGATTTTAATTTACAAGTTAATGCATTCTGGGAGTTTGTTATATCGAAGAAAACTCCTCTTAGGTACACGGAGGAGTGTGATGTAAGACAGGGAGACAACAAAAGGTCCATCCTCATTAATCTCAGCTCAGGCTGAACTGACATTCACTCAAACGCTCACACATCATCACACATCCCCACACATCCAACATTCGCCTGAACTGCTAGGACTCACAGACGCCAATATTCTAACAGCTGGAAAGGAGGACCAGGTCAAGCCCGGATACCACACACCTGGTCTCCTGCCACCGTAGACAAACAAGTCCCACACTCCACCCATCCATGCGAACAGTCACACAAACTCACACAAGAAGAATCATAAAAGGCTACCATGCATGGAACTAGAGAACACAACACAGCGCCTTGGTTTCCACACATAATAGAGCCAAGGCAACGCAAACTCAACAACAGATGCGCGCAGCCCCAGATCGGAAGTATCGAGGCGGCGCACGCATCCGGGGAATGAATGGATAACACTCTGCTACATTGGGGCAGTCCCCTGATCCAGGCAGAACACAGGGCCAATGCCCTGCTAGCTGGAGGAGGATAACCTGCAAAGAAGGCCAAGAACCACACACGCGGAAGACACACAGTAAAACAACAGGGCGGTGCCAGCACACACATCCAGGGAATTAATGGACCACGCTCTACTACATCTGGGCAGTCCCCTGATGCAGACAGAACACAGGCCCAATGCCCTGCTAGCTGGAAGAGGATAACCTAGAAAGAAGGCCAAGAACCACACACGCGGAAGACACACAGTAAAACAACAGGGCGGTGCCAGCACACACATCCAGGGAATTAATGGACCACGCTCTACTACATCTGGGCAGTCCCCTGATGCAGACAGAACACAGGCCCAATGCCCTGCTAGCTGGAGGAGGATAACCTGGAAAGAAGGCCAAGAACCACACACGCGGAAGACACACAGTAAAACAACAGGGCGGTGCCAGCACACACATCCAGGGAATTAATGGACCACGCTCTACTACATCTGGGCAGTCCCCTGATGCAGACAGAACACAGGCCCAATGCCCTGCTAGCTGGAGGAGGATAACCTGGAAAGAAGGCCAAGAACCACACACGCGGAAGACACACAGTAAAACAACAGGGCGGTGCCAGCACACACATCCAGGGAATTAATGGACCACGCTCTACTACATCTGGGCAGTCCCCTGATGCAGACAGAACACAGGCCCAATGCCCTGCTAGCTGGAAGAGGATAACCTAGAAAGAAGGCCAAGGACCACACACGCGGAAGACACACAGTAAAACAACAGGGCGGTGCCAGCACACACATCCAGGGAATTAATGGACCACGCTCTACTACATCTGGGCAGTCCCCTGATGCAGACAGAACACAGGCCCAATGCCCTGCTAGCTGGAAGAGGATAACCTAGAAAGAAGGCCAAGAACCACACACGCGGAAGACACACAGTAAAACAACAGGGCGGTGCCAGCACACACATCCAGGGAATTAATGGACCACGCTCTACTACATCTGGGCAGTCCCCTGATCCAGACAGAACACAGGCCGAATGCCCTGCTAGCTGGAAGAGGATAACCTGGAAAGAAGGCCAAGAACCACACACACGGAAGACACACAGTAAAACAACAGGCACATCCAACAAGCACGGAACAGAGGGCCTCCTAACCCCACAGCAACGCAAAGCCACTTGTGCATGCATGAATAAGAACAAGGAACCAAAGAGAAGATACCCAGTGCAATAGACACAATGGAAGGAGATGCATCTACACACACACTAATACTCGCATGCCAAACCATGGGGCAAACCCTATACAATTGTCACTCTCCTTTAATCGCAGTCAGACACCTAGGGCTCGGTTCATGGAATATTTGCACGTTCCAAACTGACTTTGCACTGCTAAAAAGTGATTTTGCGCTGCTGACACAAACCCTGATCCATGAAACTCTGCAAAGTGTATTTTTGCAGTGCAAAGTCTTTTTTGCAGTACAAAATGACTTTGCACTGCAAACATACTCTTTGCAGTTCCATGAATCAGGGTTTGTGTCGGCAGTGCAAAGTCACTTTGAACCATGCAAAGAATTCCATGAATCGGGCCCCTAATGTCAACACACCTGCCTTCATGAAACACAACTACAGTGAGTCACAAATCAATTTCACCCAAGGAAAACAAGGTCACACACAGAGAGGCATCAACAAAGCAGCAGGCATACACCTGGAAATCCCCAGCCACACACACCACATATACGGCAGGGACACTGATAACTGTAGTGTTTGTAAGGAACTGTGTATGTTGTTTTTCTATTTGAGTGTAACTAAGTTTGATCGAATAGTTCTTTCCAGCTGCAATATATGCAGGTTGCTTTATTATCCTTAGTGTTAAATGCTAACATGAGCAATGCACTTACGTTTTTAGAGGCTCTTCTGGCCCTTACGAACACGTTTGCTCTGCTGCACGCACCGACAATACTACATAAGACATTATTGCCACTCTATCGTCTGTGGGCCATTGCGCTACCAGCTGTGAAGTGGATGAAGGCCTTCATGTCGAGCAGGATGTCGAGAATCTGCTGGGGCCAGGCATCCTCCACTCAAAGACCGTCTAACTGCGGACTTCCGCCTCCCCGGCACTCATTAACATTTATTTGCGCCCTTTGTGTAATATTCTGGGCAAAGTTGGGGCCAGATTTACAAACTACGCCGATGATACTCAGTTGTTAATAGAAGTGAGTGGAGACTACGCGGAAGATAGTTGAAACATCCGGAGCATCGATCAAATAGTGAAAAACTAGATGACAGCCAACTGGCTTTGTCTTAACAGTCTTTGGGTCCCTCCAAGTTAGGACGAAACAAGGGTCTGAATACTCGGAGTTCCTTATTGATGGCCACTGTATTAGGATCCTGGACAAATGGGCCTCATTACGAGGTTGGAGGTAAGGGGTTAACGGCGCCGGTAAAGGTACCGGTGCCGTTAACCCCTTTCCTCTGCATTACAAGGTCCTTTAGCGGGTCCCGCCAAGGGCAGCTGGTTTTACCAGGTTCCCTTAGCGGGAGCCGCTAAAGGACCATCATGCTAATAACGGGCCTGTTATTAACGGGCCCATTATTAGCATGCTCCCCATTCCCATTGAGCCTTATGGGGGCTCGAATGGGGATGGGTTCCCTGAATGGGGAAATACCGGGTCCTCCAAGGTTGGAATGGCCCGGTAATTCCCCATTCAGGGAACCGGGACCCGGGACCCGGTATGCGGTAAGGTGGTAGCCATGGTGCAAATAGCACCATGGCTACCTCCAACCTCGTCATGAGGCTCAAAACCTTGGGCTTGATTGCCAATCAGTCTCTAGGAGCAGAAGCCCATGTGTACAATGTTAGAAAGAAATTCCAATATCATCTGAGGTTACTTAGACTGGTAAAACCTTATGTCACCAGTAGGAACTGCGAAACCCTGGTTAAAGCAATTATAATGCCTGCATATATTTTTGTAATGCTCTTTTAGGCAGAGCAAGTAACAACTGTATACGAAAGCTTCAAGCCCTTCAAAATGATGCGATTCGCATTATCAAAAATGTTTCCAAAAGGGATCATATAACTCCAGTTAGGAGAGAACTCCACTGGTTGCCCGTCGCGTCAAGGATTATTTTTAAAATCCTTACTTTGACGCATAAATGCCTATACGGCCGCGCACCAAGTTATTTAAAAGACTGCCTTACCCAGCAAACACAGGGAAGATCCACAAGATCTAGTAATACCTACTGTTTCGTGTGTCCTAAGGTCAAAAGAACACGCGGTAAGGGTCGGTCATCCCTGGTTATATAACCACACTTGTCCGGAATAAACTCCCAGTTGAGAGGCATACAGAGAAA
This sequence comes from Ambystoma mexicanum, assembly GCF_040938575.1. Classification (NCBI taxonomy): domain Eukaryota; kingdom Metazoa; phylum Chordata; class Amphibia; order Caudata; family Ambystomatidae; genus Ambystoma; species Ambystoma mexicanum. The sequence goes on from NC_090925.1 coordinate 387,490,086, forward strand.
AGTCTCCCCATGTTCCATAAATGGCTTAACATGCTACTATTCAATTAGAACTCCTGTTGGCCAATGATTAAGACCTCCGCCCTGTTTGATTCACCATCCATTGCTGTTTTTCCCCTGCCATCTGTCAGTGTTGTAAGTTGTTTTCTGTCTTTGTGTTCCATGTGCACCCTGATGCCTGCGGGCTGCGCCGCGTTATAAGCACTAAAAATCAACTACACTCCCCATCTTTACTAGTAAGGTAGCCCGCTTTCTCCTGTTAGGGCAGTGGGCCACGAAACTCTGCTGGAGATTTTTTTGCCGATCCAGGGACATTGTGAGTAAGGATAATTTAAGGAGTACTACATCTCCATATTAAGTACAGAATTCCAGAAAGTTCCTGCCTCTCACTTCTTTCTGCATTCAGTGGCATTTGCTATGTAAGATTACATACCCAAGACATGCTTTGCTATCACACTATAGACCTACATGTGAAATACTTTTACATGTACATTTTGTATATATACGCAGTACAATTTGTGAAAATAGTATTGATTGAACAAGCAAAGCTCGGTCTCGATGAGCATAACTCCATGGGCATATTAATAATGAAAGCAACTAACCTCTTGGCCAAATCCAGGATCCATTGGAGGAATGTTGTGCACAAAACGTTCCTAAGACTATTGAAGGCCACAACATGCATGCATACATGCAACAGGACAATGGCCCAGGCAGGCGGGAGAGGGTCTATCTATAAGCTGCAGAGGAACTCATCCTGGCAGGTAGAAGCCAAGCAAAGGCCATGACCCTCCATACAGCTCACTCACAGTAATACCTCCTTTAAAACACATATGAGGCCCCATGTAACCTATGCTAAAAACAGTTACATGTGATTTTAACAAATCCAAAATAATGAATCCCATTATAACTAATACCATAGTAACAAATTCATTTTTCTTGTTTTTGGGGGTGTGACCCCGCCAACCCCTCCCTTTTTATGTTCCTAATACTTTTTCCCTACCGCCAAAACCACTATTCCCCACTCCCAACCCCTTTTTAGTTATTTTCCAAATTTGTTATTTTGGAATTCGTTATTTTCAGTTCGTTGTAAAGTGAGTAGTTATTTTGTTATTCGTTATAATCACTGCATACCGCGAAAACCTTCACCCTAAGAGTAATTGCCTACGGCTAAAAGATGCACATAGCTGAGTCGCCCAAAATATTGAGGGATCACGTCAGGCCTGGAGAAACAGTATGAGTGCGTCCCACTGCAGAGTCCTAGAAGTGCTTGGTAACAGTACAACATTTAGACTTGCCCCACACACAGTGCCATGGGCGCAATGGTATGGAGCCAACTGGTAGTTTTCCCAACAAAGGTAAAGTAACTTGTACAAGAGCCTGAGGGAGCAGACCTGCAAAGTTTATGGAGCCACAACAATTACCACAGCAGTGCATGACCTCAATGGAACGTTTATATGTGATTTTATCCACGGAAAATTCAGAGTGGTACATTTCATCGTGACCAAAATACCGAAAAACCCTGAATTTTTATGTTTTTTCTTTTGGGGCTCCCCCCTAAAGCCCCTGATTTTCCACCCTTATAACGCCACCCCAACCCATTCCGACTCATTTTGACCCCTTACCCTATCAATATTTATTTAATATTTTCAGTGTTTTCGGTATTATGGTCTTGGGTGAAATGTACCACTCTGAATTATTTTCGGTAAATTGACTGGGTACCAGTGGAGCTACGGTCCAACGGCATGCAATGACCACCACATTAGGCAGCACGTTGATCAGCTAACTAGAATACTGAAAGAAGGTTCCATCTGCAACACATTCTGCTCCTTTGATCCTCTGGAAGAGGGGAACTATTTTCGGTGCAACACAGACATGCAGATTTGGAGAGAACGCAAACCACAGAAGGCCCACTATTGCAAAGCTACATGCGTCATCATTTTTTCTACAGTGGTGAGTAGGCCAGAGCTCCACTGCCTCCACCCTCTCCAGAGAAGATTCCCTCCATACTGGCAGCCCTTCGACTGCACCACGTGCTATGATCCCAACTGCTCCTGCCATACCACAGTAAGACCGCTCATGTGCTGCTGCAATGTCTGCAAATTGCTGCTCCTCTTCACCGTAAAAAGTCGGTGCCAACAATGCTGTGTACACTCAGCCGCATGCACCTAAGTGAGGGAGATACTTAGGAGAGAAGCGCTTTGCTCAGTGGGTCAAATTTGCACTTCCTACAGCTCTGGAGTATGTCCACGTAGTCCCAAGACACCAACGGAGCACTCCTCCTTGATGGCTCAAAACAACCAGGGCGGCACGCGGCAAACAGTTCTGTGCCACATTCTACTAAATGCAGCCTGGGCCAATCACTTTGGTTTTGTGGGAAAGGTGGACATAAAGTTTATATGCAGCATGCCCTAAGCCTCTTAATCAGTAGCAAACATTCAGCAAATCACCTGTGTATGAGTGAACTGCTGTGGGGGGGGTGGAGGTTGTGTGACTTATCTGCTCCACCGCCACAGCATGCTCTGGGTTCATAGTTACAAGACTAACTCGTCGCCACTGTTACATCGACGAAAGCTGCTCTCCGTCAGCTACATGCAGTAGCCAGTACGCAGAAACTCACATAATCTTGTGCATACACTATTGACAGGAAACCAACACTCTTTAGTTAGATGATGTAAGACGGAGAGACACCCACAGGTCCATCCTCAGTCTACTCAGCTGAGGCCAACCTGACATCCACAGGACCTTGCAGGCACTATCTGCCCATCCAACCTTCTCCTCAGCAGTCATTCACTCAGCACACCAACATTCCAACAGCGTGCACACCTGACCAGAAGAACAACAAAACACCAGAACACACCCATACACACCACTCAATTCATCGCCTAATGCCATGCATTCATAAAAAGAAACCCCAGGGCTAGACAAAGTGTCCCGTTGGCATGGCGCCATCTTGTCACACTTTAGCCCTACCAGGGACCAATGCTAGTGTCCAACAAACGGGGCTTCTACAGCGAGTACTCAGTGCGGAGCGGGGTAGGTCTAGTGAATATCCACGCAGGACCGCCACATGTCCCTTCACTTACCGTCAGCAGTCTAAACACGAACCCTAGTCATGGAATCAGCTAAACAGATCATCACATGGCTCCTAAAAATATGGTTAACGTATCCATAAAACACTCGAGGACCCAGTGACGGAGGCCGCAACGTCAGCATTTGAGGCATCTTGTGACTAAAAATGAACACAGAGACTCTGCTCAGCCCAAGCTTGTTTTTTTTTTAGCTTGCATATCAAGCAATTTTAGCAGATGATGTATAATAAACCTTCAGACTCTGCCAAAGTATAAAGAAATCACAGGACATCGTAAAGACAGGATTTATTGTTGAGCCCTGGAGTTCACTTGGGTACAAAATGGCGGGACACACCCAAAGTGCGGTCTCGTGGATACATTTTCAGCTGCGGAACTAAGGGATAGGAAATATATAATTCCCTGGAAAACAGCCAAGTGAAGGGTCGGAAGGGCTGTGAACTCAGTTACCGACAGAAAGTAACTTTTAATAACAAACAGTCGTCAACAGGATAAAAACTCGAGTGGAAACTCAGGGTAAAGGTTAAAGGGAAGATGCTGGCAAGTTGTGACCCACACGCCAGGAACTTTAAGTGTCAAGGGAGGTGCTCGCTCAAAAGACCAAGGGGCTCATTAGGAGGTCAGCGTTGCGGGAAAAATTGGCAGTAATGCAGTGGTAATGGGCAACTGGAGGTAAGATGGAGGAAAACCCTCGACCGTACTGCCAAAAAATGGCAAAATCGGCTAAATTACCACCAGTGCTAATTTATTTATTTATTGTTTACTTGTTAGGCACTTACACAGCAAGTAAAATACTGTTTCAAAGCACCTACAGGGGGGAGGGAGGGAACAAGGGTGTGAAACACATTACAAAACACACTATTTAACAGCGGTTGGAGGAAAAAAGGACAAACCTATTATGCCTTGTGAGTATTCAGAATGTGCAAGTGCAGCAAGGAAGAGGGCAGGGGGGTAAGTGCTGGTGAGTCTAAGCTCATGGGTGAGCCATAGATGAAGTGCTAGGATTGTTGAGTGCTACACGGCCACGATAGGTGTTAAGTGCAAACCTGCAGGGTGGAGGGTGTGCCAATGCAAGTGCTGAGGAAAAGACAGGAGCTGGGCAGATTGGGTGTGGGAGGTCAGGGGCCCCAAGGATGCTTAAGGGTCCTGGACACCAATCACAGCAACTGTGGGATTAGCAAAGGAGAGAAGAAGGGAAGGAGGAGGAAAAGAGGAAAGTCTTAAGGAGGTTCCAGAATTTAAGAAAGTTCTGCTCAAGGCGCGGAGGGAGGTGGAGGCTGTTGGATAGGAAGGAGCCAGCTCAGGAAAGCAAACGACTGCCTACCCTCTGTTTAGCAAAACGCTTTACACAGAAAGAGTTGGTGCCAGAGGAACGCTGTGGTCTAGAGGGAGAGTATTTAGTAAGATGACGTTGAAGATAGTGTGGTTCCCAGGTCCAGACAGCCTTATGGATCATGCAGAGGGATTTTAATTTAATCCGTGCAGCAACCGGGAGCCAGTAAATACTTTTTAGGGCAGAAGAGATGTGGCCCCTGGCCTTAAGGCCAAGGATAAGTCCCGCTGTCCTATTCTGGATTAGCTGGAGGGGTCACAGAGTGGAAGATGGTAGATTCAGGAGGAGGCTATTGCAATCCGCTGAAATCCCCCTACATGGGGACTTACACTGCCCAACCACCACTTGTAATCACACAGAAATTCTACGGGACCAAGTGGTTGTAGCAGTAATTGAATTTGGTGGTAGTTCAGCAGATTTTCCGCCGGACTATCACCAAACTCATAATGACCTGTAAGTAAGTTCTGACCTGATGAAACAAGCCCATGTAAGCAACTCTGGGTAAATTCTGATTTTAGGTGGAGACACGCCCAAGTCAGACATGTTTGTCACAACAGCGACACCCAAGTCTGGATTCTGGAAAAGCCTTTAAAGGTTTTGGATTAATGAAGTACCATCTAAACTGAGTCTGAAAATAGGCCATTTACCATTTGAAGGCAACGTTTTAAAGTTTGTGGATTAGTAAAATGTGATCCAAGACAACCTGGAATAAGGTGAGTAGGCAGAATAGGGTATCACTGGTCTGATCGGTGTGTCTCACTTCACAGGATCTACCCAAAATTGGATCTTCCCCAGAGTCCCTTTCCCGGTTTTGCATCATTTATGCATCCCCATGAGCTTCAGAGTATTTTGATTTCACTTGTACTGGGATCCCAGCTTCTGTCTGGATGTAGCTATACTCCTCTGAGTTCTACTGAGAATGAGTCATGTGCCAGGGGTTGCTTTTACTTTATACCAGGATGGGTTGGGTGGTATTTTACTAATAAAAAAAAGGTAGAATTCAACTTTTTTGGGTGGATGCTTATCTTAATATCTGTCTTGAAGGTGAGGATGGTGTTTCAATAATGAAATGTTTAAAGGCTTGCTAGAATGCCAACATGTGAGTGGGCATAATTGGGTGTCGCTAGCTTGATGGATGGATCTTCCTTTGGCAGCCCTCCATCAAAAATGGGGGTTAACCCAGAGTTCCTCTCCTGCTTTTGCATAATGTAAGTGCCAATGTACGCATCTGAGCATTTTAGTTTGATAAATCTGATGGCGGTGACATCTCGCAGCATGGTCCTTATTTCAAATGAATGAACTTTAGAAGGCATCTCTCCAGGATCGAACGGAAACAAAATACAGATCTGGGCACTGTGAGAAACCAGAGTGTGTCTCACTGTCTAGTCCCTGGGGATTTCTTGCCCAGCTGGCCAGAGCACTACCATCACCTTTGGAACCAGTCCCCAGGGGTGTACCAGTGCGGGAGGATCACCTGGGTGAGGAATTCTCAGGGTGTGGGGGTGGAACACCGAATGGTGAGACACAGTATTCCCCTCTTTTCAACACCCTTACCCCATCTTATTTGTGAGGGGGAAGAGTACTGAGAAACCACACTAAGAACACAGAGGTCAGACTCTCCCATTTTGAGAACAGGCAGTCCGGTTAACGAGGACAGACAAGATCAGGCAGACCCAACCCTGACCACACACCTGCAGCACATGAACCTCTCAAGGTGTTTAAAATGAGCCTGAAGGGGAGGAGAAGGCAGTTGCTCTTGGAAAGAGAGGAGGGAGGCTGCAAGGCTGGGTCCGGCATAGGATCCCTACCCAAATCCCAAGTACTCAAGCGGCAAGGCTTGACATGACAAGGAGCAGCTCAGCAGGGGCTGACAAGGACCAGGCAGTGAAGCACGGAAGGCCGAGAGCCTGTTCAGCTACTAACAAAAACAAAAGAAAGCCAGGCAGGAGAACCGTACTTACGAGAGGCTAGAAGGGTTTGTGACGTGGAGCCAAAGAGCTGGAGAAAGCATCCCTTCTTTGCATCAGGAAATGGGCCATTCTTCTCTTTGGTAACCGAGATTGTTGGAGGGGATCAGAGAAGCTGATGCTGAAGGCCTTACCCACAAACCAGCTGGAAGAAGTGGAAAGCCTGAACGCTACCGGAGAGTGAGTGAATGAAACAAGAGTCTGGTTGGCGACAGTCAGCAAAGATAAAGAGGCAAGAGCAAGGCCTTGCAGGACTAGTCCAGTTGGGAAAAGAGAGATACAGAATATTGGAGTGGTCCAGCTGATCCAGTTGGGAAAAGAGAGATACAGAATATTGGAGTGGTCCAGCAGAGAAAGATTGCCCAGTCGAAAGTCTCCACGAGGTGTCTTCATTTCATAAATGCAGCAAAGTTAGTGAAAGAAACATGAGATATGTGAAATGAACTTTGTAACGCTAAATTTAAGAAGTGATCCCGACGACGGGAAACCAAAAGAGTACAAGATTGAATGGAACTTTTAGGCTTGAAACGACAGGTACCAAGAGGCATTGGGATAGGAGCTAAAAGTAAAAAAGGAACAAATGTCGAAGTGGTCCTTTGGTGGTATTTGACAAAGCTTTGGACATTCGAAAGTCTTCAAGAGGAAACAAAGTGTAAAGAAACTTTTGTCAATGATAAAAGCTTGAGGGAAGGAGCCCCTAAGCATTGTGGTTGAGAGGTCCGAGCCCGACGGAGGGAGACCTACCAAGAATTGTAATGTGAACCTGAATATTGGGAACTTTGTTGAACTGTGAAACCAGAGGAAACCAAGTCGTGTTTGAACTGTAGAACAAGGAACATTAATTTGGAAAGCTAAGTAAGTCGTGATCCACATTGAGAACTGTATCCTTGCAACCAGTGCCAAATCGTGTCACCCAGCCAGAGTGTGCACCTTACCCTGTGCTATGTAAACGTGAGGAAGAGAAGTTGCTCAGCTATTTTGCTTAACACTGTATTTCCTTTTTCACAGTTATTCTATAGGTGTAAGGGCAGGCATTACGTTTTTTAGTATAGGCCATCTTTATTTCGACTAAAAGACTGACTAGGACTGTGCTTTCTTTATTTTGAGGTAGAGACTACTCCCATCTCAGTATTAGGGCAAGTTAGGAGTTTTCCAACCCCACAAATATTAAAGGTTTTGAAAACATATTTCTTTTGTGTCCGTCTCTGCTTGTGATACCATGCCTCCCATAGAGCACCCAACCAAATGGGCCCTTCTTCAAGAATCCCACTTTTTGGGGGGAAATATGTGAGAAATATTGGATTCAAAATCACATTGAGGAGAGCAGCTGTTAGGGACAATTGTCAGAAATTTTGCTGGATTTTGAGGACTTGATTTTTTTTAACCTGGAGAGAGTGAGACCCTTTTTCCCACTCTCTCATGTATTTTAATGTGATTTGGTCCAATGTGTTTCTTTTGGTTATGGAGTCTGACAAACTCCATAGGCATCATATTTTACATTGTGTCACAGAGCACCTTCAGTGCAGTGACACTGGGAAGTCTTCCATATTTCTCAGAGGTTTAAATGCCTTCTCTGGGATAAATTACTGTTTCCCAGAGCAGTCAAGTGAAATTGACTTGACTTACATATGTAGCTTTCTAGACCCAGCACACACTATCTTACACTAGGGTTCTGGAGGGTTTACCTAGTATCACCTTTTGTCTAGCTTCTTATGTAACATTACTATGTTCCCCTTTCCTCACTGAATGGCTTGTGGCAGTGCTTTACTTTTAACTACCATGGTGTGCGTTTACCCTGGGCTGCGTTCGCAGCTGCAGTAAAGCACTCAAGGGTGCCATTTTTGTCAGGCAAATCTCGACAGACAGGAACCGCGGTGTTGCTATTTGCGGTAGATGCGAGGAGCTGATACACCGAACAGCCACTTGTTTGAAGATTGTCGGTTGCGAGCGGTGACTGTCTCATTGCAGTGCAGGAGTCCCCCGAAGTCCTCCCTCTTATCCCCATGACTGACGCCCAGGAACAGTCAGATCTGCAGATCTGCTCAGGAAAAGAAGTCATCTGCTGCACTTTTTCTTCAATACCAAGGTACTGTAAAAGTCTGAGAGAACGTAACTCTTGCTGTAGAGTTGCTTGCATCTTCTAGTACTCACAAGTCTAACAGCTTGTGGCCCTACATTGATTCTTCTTTTTCTTCAAAGACTTCTAAAAGATTGTGCAAAGAATTTTCTTACTTATCTACAAAGAAGTGCTTCAGCTCATATAGACTTTTGCCCATTGACGTTGGCTTAGTCTGTTCCACTGAATGACTCTTATTGGGGAATCTGAAAGGATTTGCCTGCTTAGGAATATTTGTGGTCTCTTGTATGTTCTTATAACCTTTTCCTTTGACTTACTCTTATGATTCTAAATACAACAGTGATATATTAATGTCCCCAGCACCCTAGCTATTGAAGTCACCTGAAGGTGTAGGTTGTGTCCGTGGGCCATCCCAAAAGGGTAATCACTGGTTTAGAGATATTAAGAGTGTGTATTTTGTGAAGTATATTTGAGTGTTACTGTTATATTGCTCCCTTCTGAAGAAGACTTACTCTAACTGACTGATAAATAAATTAATAATTGTTTATGCAAGAAACCTTGTGTGTAAGAGCTTATTTGAATACTTGTCACTGTGAATCTCTGTGTAACTCCCCTACAGCTCACATTGACTCTTCTTGAGATAAGCCTGGCTGCTCAATCACGCTACCAACCTGTGTAGTAAAGACTTATGCCAAAGGTTGGGTTAGTATTGCTAGGAGGTCAGGGTGGTTGTATTGCACGCAAAGAGTACTGCATACAATTGTGCCTAACAGTAGCATTGACTGAAACTGCAAGCCGCAGAGTGAACTAAGAAAGAAAACTCACCATGTAGACTATATAGACTGATGGGCCGGCCCTTCGGGCATTACGCTATTGCCCTGTGTGCCAGTCTTGGTGTGCATATCTCATGCACTGCGATTGTGGCCCTGTTTCATGTATTTATTGTAAATGTGCTTGATCTTTCAGTGGGGTGTTCTTTTTTCACTTTCACGGCGTTCGTGTCCAGAGACGATGCGCCGCCTCGCCTAGCCCAGACGAACACATTAAGGTACGAATATACTCTCACATTTGGACAATCTGGGATAGGAACCACTATCCTCAGTGGGTGTCTCCACCATTTTCAACCAAGAAGACACATCTTACCATTTGAGGTAAACATTTGTTCCCTCAACGGCGCATTGAACGCCCCAAAGATATCTATACCCATGATGGATTATCTTACTTACCCTTGCACTGGATAAGTCTTTGATAGAGACCCCGGGACTACCATTCATTCCATCACACGTCCTGATGAAGGCCTGCTCACAAAGCTGCACTATACAGCTCTTCTAGGCCGAAACACCTTTGTGTCGACGATATCACCATTTAAACAGTGCACATTTGAAGCATTGTTAATGTGCTTTTTGTATATATGTCCATTTATGTGGGTTTATGTTTATTCCAGTGACTGCACAATTGAAATGATCAACCAATAGTAGCAGTTTTTCGTTGTTGTTATTGCATTGAGATCCAGCCCGTCTTAATGGATCATACCTATGTGTATTGTGTTTTCTAAATATCTCTCGGTGCTCTATCCTCACCAACATTATCCAGATGTCATTAAAATACATTTTGTGAAAAGAAATGCAGTAAGAAATGACTGTTATATTTGTTATAACGTTGGAATTGTGTGATCGCTCACCCTGAAGTTTTGGTTTTGTTTATTCAAGTATACCCACCTGGGTTTTTCAGGGCTCTGCCAGGTGCCCTAATTTTCAATCGTGTTCTTTACAGTTACATGGTCAGACCATGTCCACATATGAAAAGTGCTTAGCATGCTTATGCAGCGCTGAATTCGCAACACTTCTGATTAAATGTTAAACTAAAATAATAAACCAACACTTGCAACAAAGCAGTACTTCCGGTGTTTGGGGGTCACACCTGAATTCCTTAGCTCCTGGGCTTTATCCCCTTAAATCAGAGTTTAGCTGGAAGGCTAGGAACTCTAAGAGTTTCTCTACTGCTGTGCTGTGTATTCTGGGCTGGGACAGAGATGGAGTGACCGCTGAGCGTGCTGTACCACTCGCGCTGTACCACCCGTGCTGCCCTTTAGCAGTTTATACAGACAGACACACTTTCCTAGCGAAGCCACGCCTATCAGAGAACCGTACACTTGTGGGGAGTCAAGGAAAAAGGGTGCATTTAAGGAACGAGGCAGAACCCTTCAGGGCCTATAGATTGATCGATGGAAAGAGTCAGTACATGTGCACCAGCTAGAACATACCAAGGGTTGGCACTGCCCCTGTTCATGTTATGATAACAGGCAGAGCATTCTGAGGCAGGGCACCCACGCCTCTAGGGCTCGATTGGGGCATGGTGGCACAGTGCAACATGGCCTTAATAGAAGCTGGCACGATAGCTACGCAGGTTCGATGTTTAATGCACACATCTGTGTTCGTCCTGCCAGGCAGGGGACACTGCATAGGAGCCTTCTCTGATATTGGGTACCAGGAGCCTCCCCTTTTCTGCTCCATCCTTACTTTGCCATAAAGCTTAGTTGGGAGGGCCCAGAGCCCTTTAAGGTGGTGCGATCAATCACTGCACCCAACTCTAAAGGGTGCCTGGATAGGTCTGTGGTGTCATTTGCGCTCCCGAGGATAACACGTTTTACAGCATCACAAGGGGTTAGGAAGGGGGAGCGAGGGGGCGGGGAGGGGGAGTTTAAGCCTCAACACGAGAGGTCGGTTTCTTGCACAACACGGGCTCCCAGTTAAAATAAGAGCCTTAATAAGGTAAAAAAGGTACTTTTAAATATATGTAATCAGCAATTACAACAATGTATAGTACTATAATTCAACATAGTACTCAATTGCAATCTTTAGATCAATGAAAGAATGCTTGCCGTAGAATGACTCTAATTATGTCTATTGTATGCCTTTACCTGGATCATTATCCGACTACAGCTTATGACTGCAAGCTGACAATAATTTAAAGAATTTCTCTAACGTTATTAAGATAAATAATGAATGTTGGAGGAAATAATAGTGATGCTTTGGGATGACTACGACCATATCTTCCCTGGATTTCTTGTGCGCAGTACTATTCACGGGCACTAACACAATAAAGATACCACGTACAAATGCTGTCTGTGCGCTATAAATTAATAATATTAATCAAAATCGCCTTCACGAGACGCTGTCATTTGGCATGTACAAACCTTATACAAAATACACATGCAGGAAGGTGCCGCTCTCAGTGGTGTATGAAGGAACATACTTTGCATTCAATTATCAAAAGAAACCAAAAATGCTTCTACATAGAAACCAGGGGTTTCTTATGCCACATTATCTTTGCAAACTGAAACTTTAATGTTTTGCTGTAATTTTCACAGCTATTCGGTGCTTTTCATCTGTATTCTGACCTGGAGACCTAGGGAGGCACATATATACTATTGGTATTGAAGTGTTTATTTGTGGTGTATTTAAGTAAATACCATGGCTTCTTCAAGAAAAGGTTAAACCAAAAAAGCATCTCCTGCAGTGTCTAATACATTCAAACGGCCAAAAAGTGACTTGCCAACGCCAAAAGAAGATATTACGGATATTATTATGCAAACCATGTTGATGGAAATACAGGCCCTGAAGCCTTTCATGGAAGCCACCAATGACAAACTGCAACAATTAGATGATAAATGGTCAACGTTTGAATCTGGGATGGTGGAAGTTGAATGCCATGTAAGTGACGCAAAAGATGTCATCAACTGAGTGGAGGTGCTGGAAACGGTGGTTAAAACTTTGCAGAAGCAGTCCAAAAACTTAAAAACAGAAATAGCAGGAATAATCTATGTATTGTAGGCCTTCAAGAAGGTGTTGGAAAAAATATCCCTATCTTATTCCTGCATACCATCCTCCCAAAACTTTTAGATCTTCTGAAGTCACTACAATTAAACATTCAAAGGACACACCGTGTTGGGGCGGTTAATTCTATAAGGAATGGGACTAATTCCTCAAAAACTCTTATCTTCGGCCTTTTGGATTATATGTATATACATGTCATAATGAATAAGGTAAAACAAGTCAAACAACTGATATGCAATGGCCAAAATATATTTATTTCTCAAGATGTTTCCAACGCAAGGAGTAAGCAACGACTTACATTTCGACACTCTCTGAGACAATTTAATGCAAGATTTGGCATTATCCATCCAGGAATCCTGAAAGTAAACATCAAAGGCCAAACTTCTACATTTGAAATCCCAAGAGACTTAAGTCTTTTCATTCAAAGTCATAGGATGGGGGAAATAGATATTTTGCTACCCACTCCGCAAAAACCTTTAGTAATTAATGTAGAATAAACTCATTGTTCATGAATAGGACAGATATCGGAATGGAGTCAGGGTTGGCCTACTCTCACCTCACCTGGCTCTCCACCCCATCAGAGTAGTTGCCATCATGCTTTGGTATGTCTGTTTCCCGTTAGCCACGTTATTACTCTTTTTTTTATAAAACATTGTTATTCGTTTTGCAACAAAAAAGGTAATCAACAACTCACAGACATACACCATATCATGACGTGCCTTATCAAGTTGATGCATCCCTTCCTCCCCTCCCCTGTGTTAAGTCCCCCACAAACTCAACCACCCATGTTCTCACGCTTTCTCCCTCCCAGCTCCCAGGCTCCAGGTCCCCCCGATGTGCAACAGTCCAAAAGTCCCCTCCCTGAAGGAGGTCCTCAACCGCCATCTTGCCACTTGCCCCATATCTGGTTATATTTCTGGGGGCAGCACCTATCTCTATACACTGGGTATTCCAGATCACAATAATAATCCATTCCCTCTTTCCATGTTAAAATCCTTGGGGCCATTGACGTCCTATGTAATATCTTATATTAGACAAGCCGTAGTTTACTAGAGATTGCCATCTCCCTGGGAGACCCCAAGACTCCCACCCAGTTTTCCTCCTCTATCTCCCCCAGGTCCCTCTCCCGTTTGTCTGTTACTCTTAATTGAGTGTTGCCATTTACTATGGATCAATTTCGTGTTGATGTTGTTTGTCCCTTCCCTTCCCTCCTATGTCTTTCTCTGTTTGTTATTGTCCCTATAGGATAGTCTGACGTTATACTATGAGTACATTCTTTATTGCAATTCCATCTCTAGTTTAAAAATAGTAACTACGTTTCTCTATACCTTAATATGTTAAGTATTATGGTTTTTATTTGCAATTAGATCTGATGACATGTCATTAAATATAACCTCTTGGAATGTGAAGGGACTACACAATCCCGTCAAAAGATAAAAAGTTCTGTCCTATCTAAATAGAACCAAACTGTCCATTGTTTGTACTCAGGAAACCCATCTTTCAGAAGCTGAAGCTGCTAAACTCAAGTGGTTCTGAGTTGCTCAAGTTTTCACTTAAAAAATTGGATTATTACTCTTATTAACAAAGCACTTAAATGTAAAGTGATTAGCACAGACTTGAACGATTTGGGGAGGTGGATATTAGTCAAAATGTTAGTGGAATCAGTTGAATATATAATCCTAAATGTATATGGCCCTACTTCTTCGGATTCTACCTTCTGGTTGTCACTAAGAGACTATCTTATTCAATCCTACAGTCATAATATAATTGTTTGGGGAGAGTGTAATGAGGTAATTGACCAGTTCCTAGATAGGAAATCAGCTGTGTGTTTTAAGAACTCTGGATCACATAAGCAGTTTTTGAACTTCATATCTGTATTGGGCCTGATCGATGCATGGCGCATAACTCATCCTTTGGATCTAGAGTTTACATTTTATTCCAATCCCCATAACTTGTTCTCCAGAATAGATTATATGTTCCTCTCCAAGTCATGTCAAGCCTCCTTTCAGATGCCAGTATAGATTGTAACTCATTATTAGACCGTGCCGCAGTTCATATTAAACTTGAGATTGTACAAAATAACCAGAAATTGAATGGATGGAGATTCAATACTGCTCTGCTAAATGATGAGTTATTTACTCCTTTTCTAATAGAAACACGGTGTACATTCTTTGCTGAAAAGTCAAGGTATGTCCACTGTAAATAACTGGGACTGTATAAAGCTGTGCTTGGAGGTCAAATTATCTCATGTGTTGCTAAGAAAAAGAAAGAATTAAGAATGGAGTCAGATTCAATTCTGAAGCAAATGAAATCTCTTGAAACACAATATGCAATAAAATAATAGCACTCCCCTATTCTTAATAATGTCATTTCATTGAGACTTAAGTACAATAAAATAACAATGGAATGACTGAGTGTTAATATACTAAAATATAAGGTAAAAATATAAACATTTTCTAAAAAAATGAGCAGATCACTTGCCCCGTAGCTTAAGATTAAAAAGGAAAAGATTGGTTTATCCAGCTGTGTTAACAATTACTGTGGATGGAGTTGCACATTCATTCTCAGATCACCTGAAAGCACTCTCTTTCCTAAAGGATCTACACCCCAACCATGGTGAATCATCGAGTGCTCGTAACATTGAGAATGAAATGTGTTTGTAAAGTTTTCTGTGCTTGTTTGACTACAGAGATATACTTCCAGTTTTCGCTTTATTTTTAACTTTTAAAAAGGGAAAATGGAGGTAATAATTTTTTAAAGAAAAACCGCTGTTAAACGGTATATTCTAATGTATCTATGCTCCCGAGGCAAAGCACAGATGTTTAATATGGTTCTTTCCTTCAATGTATTACACACAATGAAGTCTCAACATGGTGCTTCTCCACGCTTGGAGGGAATCGCAGATGAATGGAATGCCGTGTTTTGGCACATTATCATTGTGCTCCGTACCATGTGATGTGAAGCCACCTTCAGAGTTCTAAAGGAAGGCTGGGTGAATAGTGAGTACCTCGTGACTGGGCCACCTTGTAGGAGATACTTTGATAACAATCGCGCAAAACTGTTCCGTAGGCGTTTTCTGCAGTATGGGGTACTTCTAGCACATGGCTGCATTATTGCACCAGAGTTTGAGTTTCTAGCTTCTAAGGACATGTCCCCGTAGATATTTTGATACTTTGATGTTGGGGAGAAATTACTAATTGAACAATGGCCGCACAGAAATTGACCAATATGCCTTAATGTGATCTGTGCTATAGTGTCGGCGGAATAGAGAGGGTGCTCTGAATAAACCTTGTAATGTCTTGCTGACACGTTATGAAGTTGTAGGCTTTAGCGTAAAAGGAGCGCCGCCTTGTCTGCTGTGTATCAACTTTGCTTTCCCGGAGTAAGGTGTTTTAAACTGAATAGCTAATGGCCTAGAAAGATAGTTCTGTGACTTGTAGAGGAGAAAGATCTTTATTATGTTGCCATCTGTCCGTTCAGAGAGACGTTGTGTGTGTGGTTTGATACTAGTGTGCATATATTCATAACTCCATTGGGAGTTACAATGAAGCTCTGCTTTTTGGTATTGCTTCTTATTTGAATGAGATAGTATATATTGGGATGCGCCTGTTGCACAGACACACTCGTTGGGGCATAGACATGGGGATGTGGGTAAATGTGTGGGTCTGCTGGTGTATAGAAAGTGTATGCATATGGGTGTACAGATAGATGGATATGTGTATGGGTTAGTATGTGCATTTATATTTGTGTGGAGTCCTCGCCATGCGCATTGAACTCATTGTTTATAATTTATAGGCACTGTAGATTTTTACACAATGTTTCTGGTCGCATAAAATGCTGTAGATTTAGTCATTTAGCCCTGGTCTGATAAACTAGACCGGGTTTGTCTGTAATATTTGAGTGCTGGGTAGATGTTGCTGTTCCACTGCCGCCGATGTGTTGTTGCTTCTAGTTATGATACATACAGAGCGACTTTACACGTTTGATTTTGATTATATTGTTGATGACTACCTTGGCGTACACGCTCTTTCCTACATTCTTCTGCTTTTTCTGCTTTTTCTTCTTACCCACATTTTGTTTCACATTTAATTTTCCTTGAATGTGTTTAATCTGGGAAGTTCTTAACTAGATCCCTTTTGAGTTATAGTTTTCACAATTTTTTTTATGTGTGTTCAATGTTGAATTAAGTTGACAGTGGGTGCAGATTGCTTCTGCACTGATATTTCGTTACTTTGGAAACAATGTCAGCATGTTTAACTTTCATGAGCTGGAACGTTAAGGGTGTAAATAACCCAATTAAAAGGAGAGAAATATTATCGCTACTGAGTAGGAGGAAACCAGATGTAGTGTTCTGCAGGAGACGCATTTCAGAGGAGACCGAGTAGGATATATTTTGAACTGTCTGTATGGAAAGGAGTTTGAGTTATTTTGCAAGTAACTCTCGAAGTGTATCTATTCTTTTTTAGAAAAGACTTGAGATATAGAACTGATTGTGGAGGGGAGATATGTGGCACTCAAGTTACATATTCAGAATAGATACATGACAATTTTGAATCTGTATGCACCAAATGTGAAGCAAGCTACTTTTTTTGAAAAACTGGATGGGGTATTGGACCAACTGGGTTGTACAGAGATTATATTTGGGGGATACTTCAATACTACACTTGATGTGGAAATGGATAAGACTACTCAGTCTAGTTCATACGCTAAAGCTAAAACGAGAAATTGACTTTTAAGATGGTTAGACAAGTGGGATATGCATTACATTTGGCGGGATCTTAATGGGGAGAGTAGAAGCTATACTTTTCATTCAATGGTACATGGAACGTCTTTATGTATTGACTTTTGTCTTGTTATTAGAAGTCTACATGGGGACGTTGGTAATACTGCAATTGGTGATGTTGTGATTTCAGACCACGCGCCTATTATGTTGGCGTTAGATGAGTCTGCAGGCGGTTTAAAATCTAAGAAACAATGGCGTATGAACACACACCTGCTCTCTGATTTGGAATTTGTTAACCATACAGAAACAGAAATAGCACTGTTTATGAAGGATAACCTGCATTCAGTTGACTCCATATTAGTGATTTGGGATGCGTTGAAGGCAACATTGTGAGGTCAAATTATAATTTTCGCTTCATACAGGAAATGACAACAGGAAAACATTATGGTTAAACTAGAGGACGAGTAAAAAGCAACTGAAGCACGCTATTGTGGTTGTCCAAGTAAGGAAAATATGTTGGATTTGTCCCATGCGAAACAGGCTATGGATTGTGTTCATCAGATAGCAGAGACACATCTATTCTCTTCGCGACAAGCTTTCTGGGAGCGGGGTGAGAGGTCAGGAGCCTTGTTGGCAAACCGTTTACAGCAGAAGGAGAATAACAGACAGGTGCGTTATGCTGTGGATAGGGGAGGAACAATAATGAGAAAGAATGAGGAGATTTGTGAAGCGTTTAGACAATATTATGCCCCTCTATATAGGGCTGATAAAATTGTTTCAGAGTTGGAAATTAATAATTATCTCTGTTTAATAGATATGTCAAGTCTGAATGAGTGTAAAAGATTAGCTCTCGATACGTCAATATCAGTAGAGGAAATTGAAAATTTAACAAAGGCATTGGCGAATGGTAAATGTCCTGGCCTTGATGGATTCCCAATATAGTTCTATAAAATGTTTAGTCAGATCCTGTCCCCTTTCCTTGCACAATTGTATACAGAGATTGTGCATAATGAGGCAGTCGCTGAGTCAATGCAGACTGCATTAATAATGGTCATTCCGAAACCAGGTACAAATTCCTCGCTATGTGAGAACTATCGGCCTATTTCACTTTTGAATATTGATGTAAAGTTCTTAGAAAAAATATTTACTAGAAGATTAAATGGCTTGCTTCTGAAACTGGTTCACAAAAACCAGACAGATTTTGTAAGCGGAAGAAATAGTTATGATACGTTGTGTGAATTGCTTGATGTTATTTACCTAAAGAAAGATTCTGCAGATGCATATGTGGTGTCAGTAATGATGGAGAAAAGGCTTTTGACAGGGTGAGCTGGGTTTTCTTACGTTAAGTCCTCCTTAAAGTAAATTGTGGACCACATATCCTTTGAGTTTTTGGAGCACTATATAGCTGTGGAAAGGTAGCCGTGGCCGTTAATGGTTGACGATCAGAATGTGTCCAGATTCAAAAAGTGACTCGTGAGGACTGCCCCTTGTCTCCATTGTTGTTTGATAAATTCATAGAACCACTTGCCGTTCTGCTCAGAAATCATCCAGGTATAATGGGCATTCTGTTTGGGGACTACATTTCAAAGGTCCCCTTATATACAAAAGGCCTTTTGGTTTTAATTTCAAGTCCAGAGCGCTCATATTGAGAACTTCTATTGACATTACAGGAATTTGGTAGTATCTCTAATTATAAGGTGAATGCCACAAAGACTCTAATTTTCCCAATCTCCCTTTCATGTCATATGGGGTTATTTAATGTGGACCGAGAAGTGTGGACTGACTCGGGTCTCAAGTACTTGGGTATTCATGTCAATAGAGATATTGAGTCACAAATAGATAGACTCTGCTGTAAATGGGAGAATTTAAACCTGACCATCTGGAGGTTAGCATAGTGAAGATGTCTTTGCTCCCAAAACTTTTATAAGTTTTAGTATGCTCCCTCTATTGCTTTCAAATAATCGACCTTTGAGTATTAATAAGTCCTTGAATAAATTTGTTTGGGGGGAAGGAGGCCATGCCCGAATCCCAAAGGATGTCCCTCAAAGACAAGTGCATCTAGGTGGTTTAGGTTATCCCAACATAATACGCTAGCACACTGCATTTACTTTACGTACATTGCATCACTGGATTGCGACTGACTGAATTGACTGTGCAGGCTGGGTATTGAGAGGGACACTGTCTTGCACACACCCCTAGACGTTATTCTGTTTGCAGACAAAAGGTTGCCCGTTGGTACAACTCCACCTTTCATAAAACATGTTGTGAAAGAATGGCGTAGAAGTAATGAGATTCGAGATGAGAAGTATCTACTGTGTGCGGACTTTAGTTTGTGGGAAAATCCAGCTGTGAACCAGGGTAGTTATGTTTTATCGTGGTTTTCATGGCAAAAAGCAGTTATCTGGAGAATTGGACAGTTTCATGATGGTCAGAGTATGGTTGACTTTGAATTCTTGAGCTTTAAATATAAGCTGAAAGCAATAGAAATCTGCCGTTACAATGTACCGCAGGACCTCTTTGCTGATATTTTTTCATCAATGAATGCTACAATGCACACTCCGCCTGTGAACTTACTCCTCTCTAAGAGCATGCCTCTCTCTGCATCCACTTTATACAAATCAGCTACTCCTTCTGCGTTTAGGTTAACAGCACAACACGCTGGAGGAAATTGGGATTCGGACTTGAGTTGTTTGTTGTCACATATTGAATGGAACTGCATATGTGCAGGGCCAATTTAATACAAAGTTGTTTTAGAACTGCGGTATACACAGCAGAGGATTAACTACTACCTGTATTGGTCTCTTTGGAAGATGAGGTTGTGCAAGTTGTGCAATGGGGATGTTTACTGGAACTGTAAAAGGGATGTGGGCACCACGTTCCATATGTTGTGTTTGAGTAGAAAGATCCAGCTATTCTGGGATGGTGTTTTCCAGGGAATAGACCTGCTCTTGCGTCTATCTCTTCCAAGGAACCCACTTCTTGGTGTGTTGGGCTTATTTCCTTCAGATATTGTATTGACTAGTGGTAAACTGTTTTCAACATATAGAGCCCTTCTTCTTGCTAAGAGACACATTCTGAAATTCTGGAAGAGTGATACTGCCATCACTGTTGATGATTGCTTGCAAAGTTTGCCTCTTCTGTCTAGGAAGGAGAAAGTGTCCTTTAGCGCTAAAGATCAACATCAAAAATATGAGATGATCTGGGGGCGTTAAGTGACCTTTATGCTTAGTTGTTTTAATCACATTCTCATTCTCTCTTTATCTGCATTTCTCTTTCTTTTATTCACCTCCTCATCCACATTCTCGTTGACATTTTCCTTTGTAGATTGGACTGTTATGATGTGTTCAAATAAGTGTTATACTTTACATTAGAATTATTGTATTTTTGACTCATTGCTTATCTAAGTTTCAAAAGAATAAATACAACTTGGAAAAAAAGGAAAGACAAATGTTGCAGTTGTTATTGGTTAATAGAACATTTCTAGATAAAGATATCATTGATGTCTTTTCTAAATTTTATCAAAAATGGTATACTTCAGAATCAAATACTAAATAACACTCATTGGCAAGATTTCCTCAAGCACCTATCCCACTCTACCTATTGCAGTTTAGATCTTAGTTTGCAAGATAACCCCATTACCTCAGATGAAATTCTTAAAGCAATCCGAGAACTTAAAAAAGGCAAACCCCCTGGCCCAGATGTTTTTTCCAAAGATTTTTATGCTCACTTTAATCATGTAATATTACCCAAACTTGACAAACTCTTTACCCATTTTGTTACATGGAGTAAATCTGAAGCTATGCTAATTGTGTTTCCTAAACTAAATAAAGATCCTGAACTCTCTCAAAGCTATCGATCAATATCTCCCAATAATATTGATTGTAAAACCTTTGCTAAGATCCTAGCTAACTGACTTCTTCCATTCCTACCCAACTTGATTAGAAAGCCAGGTGGGCTATGTTAAATGCAGACTGTCCTCTTCTAACATAAGACTATTCCTGGATATTTTAGATATTGTAGATAAATTCAAGGATGGTTGTGCAGCAGTAGCTATTGATGCTGAGAAGGCATTTGATAGGGTGGAATGGGATTATATGTTTGATGCTCTAAATTGGCATGGCTGTGGTGGCCCCTTCCTTTCCATTATCAAAGTGTTTTACTCCAACCCCAAAACTCTTATATTCATTAATGGACAAATGCCATCATATTTTCCCCTGTTCAGATGTACATGTCAAGGCTGGACTTCATTTCCTCTTCTCTTTATATTAGCAATAGAAACTTTTCTAGAAACAATTAGATTGGAAAAGACAATATAAGGTATTGAATCTGGAGACATGCAAACGAGAGTAGTAGCTTATGCAGATGGTGTGCTCCTGCTCCTTAAGAATCCGGAAGGCAGTATACAACGCCTTTTGGTTGTCATCTCATGTTTTTCATTAGCTTCTGGTTATAAACGTAATACTGATAAATCTGAAATACTACCTATCAACATATACTGCACTAAACACCAAATTCAAGGTTCCGTTATGAAATAGGGTCCAAATGGGATTAAATATTTAGATATGCATATTTCCTCTTCTACATTTTCAAGCGAAATACAAACATTGTACTGTCCAAAATTAAAGAATGCACTAATTCATGGTCTCCACAATATTTGTCATGGTGGGGTCGTCTTGAGACCAGTAAAATGATGATATCCCCGATTATTCATTACCTTCTACATATGCTACCAATCTCCTTTCCTTCTTCTCTTCATAAAGCAATTGATTCATGTCAGGTTTTTGTGGGTAAAAAAGAAACACAGAATATTGCTAAGCAAACTTAAGAAATTGACTTCTAATGGTGGTGTGGGGTTTCCTGATTTCAAAAAATATCCCTCAGCATGAGAAAAACTCAAATGTGGTTTGCCCCTGAAAATCATAATAATGCGCCTGCATGGTTACTTTTAGAAAAAGCTAATGTATCCCGATTGCCACTTATCGATTGCTAAACTATCAACGGGAAAAATAGATGCATTAAATGTACAAATGACATATTCTCTGCTCATCACCTTAGAACATATCTGTATACATGGACTGTAAATGCCTCACAGTTCACCTCACAATATCTCGGTTTAATGGTTTGGTACGAGTAAATGGTAGGTCTATCTTTTGGAGGACATGTCTTTCTAAAGCTAATAAATATGTCGACCAGTTATTCATTCAGGGAGTGCCGTTAACCTTTAAGGAATCCAAAGAAAGGTTCTCTACTCCTGTATCATATTGGCACCAATATGCTATTATCATCAATGCAATAATGGAACGTTTTGAAATCTTATTGTCTAACGCATCTTCCCCTCATAAAGACAAACTACAACATATGCAAAATCTGGATTTTAGTGCCTCTATGTTCTATAAGATCCTATCTGCGGAACTCACTTTTGATCCTGCGAGGTGGTCACAAACTGCATGGCAGCAAGAATGCAACCTGAACAATGAAGAGAAAGGCCGGCCCCCATTTTGGAATAAAATCTCATGTGTTACCACATCAGCCAGTTTGATTCACCTCTGTATTATTTCATCATAGAGTTTTGACTCATTGTTTATCTAAGTGTCAAAACACTTCAAATCCAAGATAGCACACAATTATAGATGTTGGAGTTTCCTGGAGGCTGAAGGTTCATTCAAACACATGTTTGTTGAATGTACATTTGTTAAAGGATATTGGGAAAATGTTTGGTATACAATGAAACTCATTTTTAGGATACAACCTGATTTTAGTTTCAAATTCTTTCAACTTGTGAGTACATATCTGAAGGGTGTATTGGAGAATAACGCTTGACCTTTTTTATCTTAGCAAGAATTCAAACAATTTCTGCCAACTCGGAAAATCTTGATCGGATCAATTATAGCATTTGGTGGAACTCGGTCTGTAACATTCATAGTGTAGAAAGATGGTGTGCGTCCTTCCCTAATATTACTCGCAAACATTAATTGAAATGTGTTCTTTAGTTGTTTATCTAATATTGCTCCAGATTCATAATGTGAATCTTTTAAATTATATTATCCTATTTCTACCTTCCCCATCTCATGTGTGTGATCTACTGTAGGTTTAAAATCTGATATTTCTATTACATTATACATATATACCTTGGTTTCATGTTTTTTCGATTCCTGTATTCGGATCAATCTTTATTAGTTGTTACAAGATCATTTACTAGATCCATTGCTATTGTTATAATTCCATGTATTATGATTCTCAAATAAAACCATTAAAAAAAAAAACAAGGGGGGTGGGATGGGGGAATGGGTTACATGGCAGTGTAAAGGGTGTAATAAAAGATCCATGCCCCCCATGCATATCAGGCAAATCCCCAACACTCAGGCACTGACACATGCAACACATGCCTTACTTTGGAATTGGCACTGCCAAACCTCTTTTATACCAATATATGCAGGACTGGGTAAATGCAAATGACATGGTGGTGGTGCGATGAGGACCAATGGCCCTTTGCAATCTGGATCTTAAAGGCACATACTTTCTATGGGAAATATAAAAGCACGGACCAGGTGGCCCACATCCAGTAGCACAAATATTACAACCGTTGTAGCATCCAGTAAGTTGGCCATTCGCGGCCGCTGCGGCCAGGATTCACTGGCTGCGGAGAAAACATGGGAAATGAGTGTTTCACTATGCATCATGGCCAGGAATTACCATTAAATGCCCAGGTACTCACAACATTGCCAGAGATTGCCATGAGACGCATGCGATACACACTCCTCTGATTGCCAGGGATTTCCATAAAATGTGCAGGTACTCACACCATGGGCAAGCATTACAATAAAATGTGCAGGTACTCACACCATGGGCAAACATTACAATACAATGTGCAGGGCCCTCACGCCATTGCCAGGGATTGCCATTGTACGCCCAGGTACTGTTGCTAGAGATTGCCATCAAAGAGCTAGGTACTTAGCCCAATGCCAGGGATTTCCATCAAATGCCTACATTCGCACTGCATTGCCAGGGATTGCTATCAAGTGACTAAGATTTTGCCCTAATGCCAGTGATTGCAATTGAATACCCAGATGCCACTCCATTGCCAGTGATTGTCATCAGATGCCCTGGTACTGACACTATGAGCCAGGGATTCCAAAAATGCTCAGGTGCCAGGGATTGTCGTTAAATGTTCACATACTCACCCGATTCACATGGATAATCATTAGATCATGAAATACTCAAGTACTTACCCCAGTGCCAAGAATTGCCATCCAATGCCCATGTATACACCTCTGTATCATTGCCTTCCATCAAAAGCCCACATAGTGACCTATTGGCAGAAATTGCAATAAAATGCCCAGGTACTGAATCCATAGACGGGGATTAAAATATTCAGGAACCGTTGCCAGGAATGTTTTGGTACCTGTCCTCTTGCCAGATTTTCCATCAAATGCTCAGTTACTTACAGCATTTCCAGTGATTGCCACGGAATACTTAGAGTCACACTCTTGCCATGCGGGTGCCCAGGACAAGGAGCAGCTAGCCAACATTTCACTTCCATGCACCGCCATTAAAGAGGAGCTAGTGCACGTTCCCAGCACTGCCAGATTGATAGTGAGGCCTGGTAGTACGCGGAGCGGGGGCGCACTAGGACACTGCAGTGTGGCTCCCCTTTGCACTGCGCAGTAGCTCAGATTAGCTACCTTAGACAGCAGGTGCTGGGAGGCAGGCAGTGCAGTGGAAGTTCAGCAGATGCGGTTGGGCGCACCTTGCCACACCTGGCTATCTAGTACTGCAGAATTACTGTGCAAAGAGAAGCTATATAGCTCCTGCTTGAATGTATGTATGTGATTGATATAGTGCATGCCGAAAGAATGCACAACGAGGATGATACTGAGAGCATGAGGTGGGGAGTTGGCAAGAGGGGAGGGGAGCTATTGGCCAGTCAACGAGCACCGTGGTGTACCTTAAAGGCCAGGCGCTTCAGTTCCTGAAGTCTGAGAGACATGGAGCCAATCTGATGCGCCTATGTATGTTATTCCAAATTCCCGGCCTGGAGGGATCTGCTGGTACACATCAGGGAAGACTGCTGTCTACTCATGAGGTAGGCGGTGACCCATCAAACAGCTGAGTCATTGAGCTCTGTGCAGCTTGTGAGAATGTTGTGCAATGATTTGCGGTGGTCCACAATGCCAAAGGCGGCTGACAGGTTGAGCACAACAAGTAGACATGGGCCACCCTTTATCCATGATGAGGGAGGCTTCGTTGATGGCCAGGATGGGGCTGTGTCTTGGCTGGAATCCAGATTGATAGCACTGGAGGAGGTTGCTGGATGAACCTGGGTAGCTTGTCAGCTGGTAGGACTTTTCACTTCCCAAGCCAGGCGGCACCATACAAACATATCTCTGTGACATGAACTCTGTGTGTTTGGGAATGTGTATAAAGGAGCATTAGGACACACCTAGATGGCATTGAAAGAACAATGGTGTGCACACATTGTACACCTAGTTACGGTTTGCATATCATATGGAAGTTAGATTTGCAGCACATTATACACTAGCTCCTCATTCCCCAGAGGTAGCTTCTGGTTATTGGGAGGGGTGATGACAGATACCAAGTGGAATCTTTATCTCAATTCCCACAAAAGTCAACATTTTGCCAACTTGGGTGGAACTAAAGCAGCATTTAATGAGACTAAATTTAAAAGTATGTTTAAGATATATTTTTCTACGTTGTTTCTTATACAGCATGTAAGTAATACAGTTACCATGGGATGGCAAAGTATAACGTATACAGGAAATAAAGGACTCTGTATATTTTGAAATCAAGTAAGAATTTTATATAGGGGTGTCAAATCATTGATTTGTAATAAAGGGTCAACACCCTCTCTGGCAGGCCGGATCAGGTATTATTGGCCCGGAGCCTGAGTTAAAGGCCCGAGCGGGGCAAGAGCCTTTAGAGGGTCCCTGGGCCGATAACAACCTGGCCGCAGCTGAGCCGGTTTTACCTGCACGGCTACCACCAGTATCATAATGAGGCCCAATGCCTCTTTTCAGTGTTGTTTTTAAACTTTCTAGAAAGTCACAACCACGAAGAGGCGGCAAAACGGCGGGTTTCCTTTGGAATAAAATAAAATGGACACGTTGAACAACAACACAATGATGCTGCCTTTCTTAGACGAGCGTAGCCTGTTTGGTGAGTCGGCTTGAGGCTAGCGCAGTGGTGCCCGCCCCGTCTGTCCGCTGTGATCGGCAGCAGCTTTTGGTGCATATAGTGGGATATAGGATCTAAAATCTAAATATGTTTTATGGGCTTTGTTAATCTATAATTCGCCTGCCCCCCCCCCCCCCTTAACATTTAATAGTCTTATTTCCCTCGCCAGAATAATGTTTTTACTGATCATCCTCCTTCGCTCAATTGGTTCGCGCTCCCTTCTCGTCACCAGGTCTCCCTTATTTATCGCTCTGTCTCAATCTCCAGGGTACTGCTCATGGCTGGTTACTCTGATTCACATGTTGCTGGTCACACTACCTCATTGTTCTTGTCACAGCTGCTCACGCTGCCTCATAGTGCCTCATATTGCTGGCCAGGGTCTTCTGTCAACTGTTCACACGGAATCGCTCAAGATAAAGGTGGCATTATCAGTGAAAACGTGCATTCCCACGGCTTCTGCGTGTGCATCCATTTTGGGATATTTTATCTCAATACAGGGCTGCTGTTGTGATATTTGGCTCATGTTTCTGACCCCATTTTATTTAACTTGCAATAATACAGCTGTGTTATGGTTAAATCTACCTCCAGCGCAACTTGACTCACTAGCCCAATGTACCAGGAAGAAAACAATCCCTGAACTGTAGAGTTGTATCTGTCGTGGCTAATGCTCTGTTCCATTTGAATTAAATCACATTATTTGTAAACATACAGTGGTTTTTAACAATCTGATCTCATTACATGTGGTGCTCAATATTCGCTATTCGATAGAAAGTCGGTGATTCAGAGCACTGCACTGGGATAATGCTATGGTGTGACCCGTGAGCATGGTTTAGCCTCCCTCAGGGGGCCTTGCACTAATATAAACCTGACCCCACGCTTAAGCGTTTCAATTCTTTAATGCACTTTAGAAACAAAAGCACTGTTTAGCCGAGTGGATATTTTAAAAACTGCTAGCACGTGTATAATGTGTCTCCGGTTCTATGTGAATAGTGCCCGCAGTAAAAAATACCGCAGGGGGAATGACCCTCTTTTCGTTTTGTACCGGAAACTATCCCATACTCCCTTTGCCCCTCCCTATCCCCCAATATATCCAGCTGCACTATCGTCACCCTCGACAAAGCCGCCTATGGTGTGTCCGCACGGGTAAGGACGCCCCTCTTTCCCCCCGTGCTCGGACTGCACCATTACATGCAAGGGGGGTGAGTTTACAAGGAACAGTTGCTGCTGTTCGTGAGTTTTACTGCTCCCAGCGTGCAGATAAATAAATACACTGAAGAGGGGCACACACCCCCAAAGCTTCATCAGAGCCCGAACTCTTAACCGCAGGCTTGCTCTGTTCCAGAACCAGTCTTAGAAGCAGGAGTGTGTTTCCTGGTACTGGCAAGTCTGTTTGCCATTGCTGTTACCAGGAGGTGGAGTCTATCTTCAAAAACCCCCTTGCTATGCGGAGCATAGCGGAGTGTGCAGGAGTGTGTTTCCTGTGTTCCCTGGGCGGTCCATGGCCCTCGGAGACCTGTTGGAGACCTGTCTGGGGAGTTTTGCAAGACCTGCCTTGTCTTACACTCTACAACCTGGGATCCTCCCGTGAGAGCACGGTAAGAGTCACCTGCACGCGCTAAGTTTGCACTAAGTTCTGAACATTGAGCGCGGCTAGAACATGAGGACTGGTACCACGGCTAACACCCGCACGCAAGTGAAACGAGGGCTGAACGCTACAAACGCTGTAAATGTGACGCCCAATAAGCACATTTTAAATGCCACCGAAAAAAAGCCACAAGATGAAGTGAGAACAGAAGCGTTACATGCCTCCCCTCCTATCTTACCACGCCTTCTTTCTGAGCGCTTGGCTTCATTTGGGACTCGGAACTCGCAGGGGGAGTGTGTTCTACCAGCGCGAACAGCAAGAAAGGACAGTGAGGCAGACGAGGCACGAGACATTATGAGTGAGAGTGAACGAGAGGAAGAGGATGAGGAAATGGAGGAGGAGGAGGAGGAGGAGGACGGGAGGATGTGAGGGTAGGAGGTGGAAAAAAGCTTGCCTAGCAGAATATACACCCACGCTTGAAAAGGAAGCTAAGGCAGTGGTGAGGAACAACTCGGGCGGGGCTAGCGGGGCTAGGGATCTGGCTAGTGATTTAGCTGAAGAAGTGTGCTCAGCGCTGATTCCTCGCGCCCCGGCTGAGAGTGCGCCGACCTCCCTGACCTCTCTAACGCCCCCCACCTGGTACGAACAAATGTCCAAAATCCCCACAGAATCATCGAAGGAGCTTGAGAGTAACAAGCTGGAACCAGAACAACTCCATGCACTTCCAAAAATCCAAAGGAGGCAAATAGACAATGAGAAGCAGAAGGAAGAAATGTCAAAACCCAGGAAAGGGGTGCCGAATGTAGATATGGATGATGCAACTAGAGATGCAAGGGAAAGTAACCATCAATTGGCAACAAAGAACATCTCAGATAGTGACACAGAGGATGAGGACCCGCCCAGAGATCTGCAAATGGCGCAGGTTCCACTCCCAAGGAGCGTGAATCCAAACAGTGAACCCCTACCTCAAGCATCGAATATAGAAAAGCGAATACAGTCCGGCCCTTCATTAAAATTACTGGCATGGCTAAGAGTTGCGGAGATGGATAAGCCAGAGCCAAAAAAAAGAAAACAGTGAATACGAACATAAAATCAGTTGTCCAAACCCCCAATGCGACGCAGGCTCTGGAGGTAATCCCCTCCCAGCCGACAGTGAATGAGAGATCCAGTTCTACCTGCACAATGGACGAAAAAGTGGAGGTCTGGGCGCGTTCTGAAGGATGGAAAGAAAGAATTGCCGCTCAAAATGCCACCAAACCAGCACGTCGAAGAGACTCACTGGGGATTGCCGATCAAGTACTAAAAGACCTGGCAGAGATGAACTCTAAATTAATGCAACCGCGAAGAGCCTCTCAATCAAGCACTTGCGGAAGAAGAATGCCCCAAGCTGAGTGGTTACACCCTAAGAATAGAAGTATTTGCGAAGTGATGAATCTGGAATCTAACACCCCGTCCTTTCAGACTAGAAACGAGGAGATCGTGGTGTCACAAAGAGGATTAGACGAGCAGCAAGTTCTGAGTCTGAAACTGAAAGTTCGAACAAATTCTTCAAAGGCTGGGTGAAAAGAAGCAAAAATGGAAGACAAAAAGCAGATGATACACTAACGCCTAAGTGTATACTTCGATCGTCATCCCCTGAGTCAGAGGACGATGACCGCACACCAACTACAAAAAAAGAGAGCCGACAGACGGCCCAATCTTCACTTCCGAGACAGCCAAGTAACACTGAAGACATCTTGGCTCTCTTAGAGTCGATAATCTCAAAGTTAAGTCCTATCTTGATGCCAGCTACTACGATAGCCGTGGCTCCTCTGATGAAGTTATACGAGAACTTAAATGAGAACTTCCGATACCAAACTACTGTGATTGCCCTACTCAACTCTAAAATTGTGAAATTAGAGGTTGACCTGAAGGAAATGACATCACAGGTCTCGATGACAAGAAGAGGTAACAACATTTCGCTAACAGCTTTGAAGGAGCCTTAAAAAATAATTCTGAAGATGAGAGACTCTTAGCAGAAGTCACAAGACAAACTCTTATGTTGTTACA
Source organism: Ambystoma mexicanum (assembly GCF_040938575.1). Taxonomy (NCBI): domain Eukaryota; kingdom Metazoa; phylum Chordata; class Amphibia; order Caudata; family Ambystomatidae; genus Ambystoma; species Ambystoma mexicanum. The sequence continues at coordinate 387,519,931 of NC_090925.1, forward strand.
AAAAGAACGTGAGGGCAAGAGTGATTTGGACCAAAAATGTACTTCTCCCAAAATCCGACCTCCTATGGATACAGTGATTGACTTAGATCCAGCTGAAACTCCAGAAAGATCCAGAAGAAACAAACAACAGCCTGCGAAAAGGGCAGAGGCTCATAACTCGAACTTACATCAGAATTAGGATCTGGTAATTACCCCAGAGGACATTGATAGTTCAGTGAAAGAGACCTCCGATGAGGATATATCCAAGAAATCATGGACGCCCAAATCCATCACAACGAAGACGGTCCCAGCAAGAAGAAGGAAGTGAACATCTGCCACTGACCCTAATCCTGCACAGGAAATCAATGATGCTCGAATAGCGACACCGGAATACAAATCTGTATCTCCTGTGACAAAGAAAAATGATGGGGAGTGGTTTGATATATTTGAAAACCCAAAATTGCAAGCAGGAGCCAGCAAAACCAACAAGGCGAAGACTGACGAACTGAAACAGAGTAGATGTAAAAAAATAAACCAAAAACCAACAAGTTCAAAAGAATAAGAATCCTCGAAGTTCAGCGAATTTTTTTAGGAACATTAAAGCGATGAGCATCACAGTTAACAATACAGAGCAATCAGCAACAAAAAGAAAAAATGTAGCGAGGAACCTACAGACTTGGTTGGAAAGGATCAACCTGAAATTCAATACGAGGCCAATAAAATGCCAAGGGATAACATCGCTCCCTTGGAGATCGAAGTCGAGGACGATGAGTCAGATGAGTTACTGAATATGTCAACTTACAGTACACCCGTCGATGATGAAATTGGGGAAGGAAATGCGGCAGATGCAAATCAGAAAATTGATGGGAACACTGAACAGGGTGAACCCGAAGTGGACACAAATCTCCCTCGATTACCTACGCAAGAACGCGAGAAAGCGAGAGAGGAGAAATCGACAGGTAAAAGAGTGTTTTTATGGCCTGAAACACCAAAAAAAGACCAGTCTTTAAATAAGAACGTAAACGAAAAGGCGGAAGAACCTCAAACCTTCTACACTCTAGAAGAGAAACGTGTGATCAGCATGACGAAATCTAAAATTAAGTTCAATAACTGTGCAGAACTACAGAACACACCAAGGGAAGAATTGCCGAAAAGTAATTCTGGTGTCAAAACTCAGAAAGAGAAACCGTGCACTTAAAAAAAACAGAAGGGGCACTCAGCGAAAAGTCAAAAGTGCCCGACCACTAGCAGCACATCCCCCGAATACTAACATCAACACACTGGCAAGGCCACAATCTTATAGAGTACTGGTGGAAAAAATTGAACACAAAAAAAGCGACAGCCCACTAAACAGATACACCAAACTACAGCTATTTCAAGAAATCCCGGTGCTAAGACCGATAAAGAGCCCTCGAATTGATCGGGTCGAAATTATAGCCAACATGAATCAGAAATGTATGCTGTTACACATCAATGACAAGAAAGATGTAGAACTGGTCATGATGTGCGAGAGACAGCTGCTGGACGCTGGATATCAAGTCTATGAGGTCGACAATGCCTTGGTGGTAAACGAACATGAAAAGTCAAAAGACAAAAAAAACCCAGCAAAAATGGATAAAGAATCCCTGCTGAATGAGTCACCAAAAATGAGACCAAGATCAGAGTCTCCGAAAAATGACAAATTAAACCTAGAGGACTGTGATGTGGAAAGATCTTGCTCAAACAACGAGATAAGACAAAAGAAAATTAAAATACAGTGGAGAATCTCCTGTATGTGAATCCAAAGGGTACAAAGAACGTGGAACCGAAATCCTGCGAGGATGAGAGTAAAAATTGGGCATGGTTAGTGAAGTCGCTAAATGCACCAATGAAGAGCTAACGCCATGATGAAATGACAAAATTGGTGATAGCCTCTTGGAATACGAGAGGCTTCTCCCATCTTTTAAGAGCAACGCCAGAAATATTAGCAAAGGCGGACCTGATATGTATGCAAGAAACATGGCTCACAGGAATGCCATGTGTTGAGGGCTTCGAAGTTGCAATAAATCCAGCTATAAGCAAAAAAAAAGGGGGCCAATTGATTCTCATTAAAAGAAATTGCGGTCTGAGAATCAAGTCAGTACAGAACTTATCCCCCTTTGTCCAGGAGGTTTGTATCGAACCAGTGAATCAAACGGCGATGAACGTTCAATTTCTCCACTTACTAAACGTGTACTGGAACACAACACCAAAAAACTCATCAAAAAATTTGAGGATGACCTCTTAGAGGCTATCGACAATATACTAACAGATGACCCGAAGGCATTGATTATACTGTGTGGAGATTTCAATATGAAACTAATTTAACTTGAACAATCTAAAGCATCGACAAACCACAAAGAGAGATACAAAAGCGAATGTTGGTTGGAAGAAATGACACACAGAAACTTAACAATGCTGAATGGAGTAACAAGAGGAGACATCCCTGTGAAGCCTACATGGGAAAGAGATTGCCAAAAATCCATGCTGGATTATATCTTTGTCTCGGATGGATTATCGCAAGAAATAGAATCATTCAGAGTTACCAAGTCCAACCAAAGCGACCATAACATTGTGTCTATAGAATGGAACAAGGACAAACCTGCGCAGCGTAACCAGTGGAGACAAGAAATTTCGGTGGTACCTGGTCGGAATAGATTACGACTAAGGAACGCCGACATTATGGCAGTATCAGAACTTTTGAAATTGAATCAGGAGAAGGGTAGGACGGATCCAATTGAATATCAGCAATTCCTAGAAATTTACAAAATTAAAAAGAGGAATCATCTAAAGAGACATAGTTACCAAAAGCACCAGTCCGACCGTGAGGTGGTAAGAAGAAAGAGAGAGTTAAGGAAGACTCTAAGAGGAATTTGTGCGTCCCAAACGTTGGATGGCAAAAGTTTGTCAAAAAAAGCGAAAAACAAATATAATCATTGGTGTAAACAGCACAGAGCGATGATGGAACAAAGAGATGCCGAGATCATGATGAGGGCCTTAAATCAAAGGAACACTAAAGATTTCTGGGCCATAATAAATGAATCAATGAACTCTGAAAAGGCTATATTATCAAATATGGTAACAGAAAATGACTGGGAAAGTCACTACACAAAACTATTTAAAAAATGAAAAAACCCATGTATCACAAATCTTTAGCCAAGACATCCATGGGAAATTAAAATAGATCCAGAAGATATTCGATCATCAATCTTAAAAAGTAGTGCCTCCAGAGCAGCAGGGCCTGATGGCCTTTCCAACGCAGACCTAAAAGAGAACATTGAAGAGTGGTCGGAATTCTGCGACAACCTGTTCCAATCAATAATAAAAGAAGGACGGATCCCCTCGACCTGGAAATCGGGGATTATATTGCCAATATTCAAGAAGGGAATCCACACTAACCCTGCAAATTATCGGCCAATAGCCTTACTCAACGTAGTGGGGAAAGTGTTTGCAACCCAGCTACTGGCACAACTCACAGCATGGATCCGAAAGGAGGAGATCTACGATGAACGCCAGTCCGGGTCCGTCAAAGGAGTAGGTAGCAGCGTAAATCTCCTTATCTTGAATTTGTTGCAAATCGAAGCCATCAGAGCAGGCCAAAAAATCTACTTAGCATTTATTGATATGGCAAATGCATTTGATTGAGTTGACAGAGAAACGCTTTGGTATAAACTCAAGGAAAAGGGGTGCAACAAGAGTCTAATCCACGCCATTAAAGAACTTTCCTCTGATACCTACATCCAAGTACGTCTAGACAGTGACGGAAATTTATCAAACCCAATACCAACTGAAAGAGGTGTGAAACAGGGGTGCCCATTAGGAGCCACCCTGTTCAACTTCTATATATCGGAAGTAGGAACAGCTCTTGCAAACGTGACGTCATTTCCACCGCTTGTGAATGGAGTTCAGTTACATCATATCTTGTTTGCAGATGATATGGGTATCTTAGATCGCACACCTATCGGCCTACAACGAAAACTGACAGCATTAAGGAACTATACAGAAGACCTTGGATTGGAGATTAATAACCTAAAACAATCCTGGGTGCTCCCCCTCCTAAAATAACAAACACTTGACCCTGCTATACCGACAAACTACAGACCCATCACCACCGTCCCATTCTTGCTCAAAATCATCGACAGAGTAACGTATCTGCAAATTCAGGATTACTTAGAAGCTAACAATTTACTAGGCTCACGGCAATCAGGCTTCCGTCCCTTCATGGTACCGAGACAGCCCTGATTGACCTCAAGACCCAAATTGACGAGTTGAAGGACAATGGCAAATCAGCTAAGCTACTCCTCCTTGACCTTTCTGCGTCCTTCAACTTGGTAGATCACGCAGTTTTATGCAATCACCTCAGTTCTGCCGCTCATTTTTCAAGTGATGCCATAACCTGGGTACAATCCTTCCTGGCAAACCGGACAATGAGAGTATTCTCCCCCCTAGCAGCTGCTGATCCCACACAAGTTTCATGCGGTGTCCCTCAAGGATCATATGTATTTCCAACGATGAATAACATCTTCACTAAGCCTTTGTTCGACAAGTTGGACAGACTGGGTGTCATCTACACTAATTACGCAGATGACACGCAGATCCTTATCCCCCTTTCGGGCAACTTCTTGGTAGACACAGCCTTAGTGAATAAGATTTATCTCCTCATTCAGGCATGGATGGCATCTCACGGCCTCTGCCTGAACGACGACAAAACTGAGTTACTGATCCTCGGCTCAGAGATGGCCATCAAAAAATTGGACCCTAATTATGCTTCATTTAACATAGACAATAATGTCATCAAAGTGATGCCTGCAGTTAAAACTCTCTGGGTCTACCTTGACTCAGCGCTCACATTCAAGAAACAAACCAACTCACTAGCATCTTCCACTGCATACACCTGCAAACTGATCCGAGCATGCAGACCATTCCTAACGGAAACTAGTTGCATTACTCTAGCGAACGCACTTATCATATCCAAGTTGGATTACTGTAATGCCCTATATGCTGGTTCTAACAAATACATCCATGACAAACTACAAATGCTCCAAAATAACGCTATCAGAGTAGCCTTAAACATTCCTAACAGAGTTCATATCTCCACCGCTAGGAAGAATATCCATTGGCTAAAAATCAAAGACAGGATTGCGCTTAAAACCTTATCCCTTACTTCTAAATGCCTTAACAACATAGCGCCCACCTACCTGGCAAACAGAGTCAACAAGAGAATCTCAAACCGGCCCACCAGAATGACGAATGCCTACACATTAGTGGTGCCCAGATATAAAAAGAGCACAGCGGGCGGCTCCAGCTTCCCGGTCATAGCTGCTCAAACCTGGAACAGACTCCCCCTTGATCTCAGAATGGACCAACCCTACACTAGCTTCAGGCGGAAAGTCCTCACCTGGATTTGTTCCATCGACACTTAGCCTGACCACCTTACCGCCACTTATTCTAGAGACTGCGGATGAGTATAACTAGATTACTGGTTTCTAGGCAACCTGCTCTATCTGTATTTCTGTACTGCCTGTATATGCGTTAATCTTATCTGTATAACCATTTTTGTCTTGTAACCAAGTTCTCAAGTATCCTTGTGCTGCCTGCGCCCAGTTACCCTTCCGGGTTTGGTTTTTGCGCTATACCAAATAAACAAACAAACAATGTGGCTAAATCGGAAATCCTCGTTCTGGAAAGCAAAAGAGGAAGGAAGTCAAACAAGTTCAGATCAAGTTGGTCCCTGGGGAGGAAGAAACTGAATAAAATGCCATATACAAGATACTTAGGTACAATCATCAATTCCAGCATAAATGATGAACCTATTATGAAAAAACTCCAAAACAGCTGCAAATAATTGACCTCCCAAGGTATCATAATGCAAAACAAATACGGGAAATTCTCGTGTGAGCCGGTAAGAAAATTTTACCAAAGCAAAGTGACTCCAATTCTAACCTATGGAGCAGAGAATATGTTCGGTTGTGACCACAAGATATGGTCACGTTGTGAAAGTTTGTTTTGGAAGAGAATTCTTCAGATCCCGCAAAGCACGCCGACTGCCTGTGTTCTATACGAAGTGGGGATTTCCACTCTGAACGCGAGAATCACATGGAACAAACTAGCGCTGTTCAGAAAGACATATGAAGAGGCAAATCTGCCACCTCTTAAAATCCTGATGGAAAGGAAGCTGCAAAGAAAATCTGCTTTAAGTGAATGGAAACAACAATGCAAAGAGATCTTAAATCAACTGGGGACAGACAAACTAACATTATGGTACAACCCAGACTTAGTGAAAAGAAAATTACTAGATCTTGACTGGATCGAAATTGGAGAGAAAAGATCATCCCAAAAATCCATGCAAAACTTACCCACAGAAGCAATAAAAGGCAATACGCTCCCGAAATATTTGATTATTTCACCCTGTAAACGCTTAAGAAGACTTTACCTAAAGTTCCGCTTGAACATCTTTGAAACAAAGCACATTTTGAGAAATCGGCGGCTGATTCCATCAGAAAATTTAATGTGTAGATTCTGTGCAAAGGGAAAAGAAAATTTAAAACATCTTGTTCTGTGCGACACCGGATTAAGATACCAACGTGAGAACTGCCTAGGGAGGGTGATGAAACAATTCCAGACTTACAATTCTGAAGAATGGTGGAAACAAATGCACATCGGTGAAAACAAAACACTGATGATTGCAATGATGAGATTTCTGGATCAACTGCAAATTCAAGTGGAGTCGACTTCAGCCTACATTAATAGAGAGGATTCTCCGGATATAGGGACGGAGATCTGATGTACAGCATACAAGACTTAAGCGATACAAATCGTGTCCTCATCGAGTAAAGCGTTTTTTGATGCAGTTATAAATAAGTGAAAAAAAGAGAAAACATTTAAGGACAGAAGTAGAATAAGTAAATGTGATGAGTTTTTATATTTCAATTAGTTTGTATAAACTAAAGAAAATTAAAAGAAAAAATAAGCAAGAGTGTGCATGAAATAGTGATGTTAGGGGGAAAGTGGATAGTGGGTTTCCACATTATACCTTTAATAAGGCTCTGGCGTGTTACTTTTCATGCAGATGCCTGATGTGTGCGTTACAAAAGGCGGTTCCCAGTGGAAATAACGTAATGCACGCTCAAAACAAGCTCTTTCCACTAACAGATACAAGTTCATTATAGTTCATATAGGTTCATTATATACCTCCTACATAACAGTTATTTGTGGTTGACAACAAATTGAAAATGCATAAATCAGTTTTCTTTCATATTCAAATAATGTTTTTATTTGCTGATCATTTTGAACATAAAACGAACAAAACACCACAAAAAGAGAGAAACATACCAATGCATTTCGCCTCGATAACAAAAAGGTGTGACGCACTGACACAAAGGTGACTAAAAATGCTGCGGCTTAATCAATGGCCACTCTGAGTGTCCATCTGCCTCGCGCAGCCCAACTGCTTAAGCAGCACCCAAAATCAGCGTCTAACTGAACCCATCTATGAATAAATCATTGGACTAAACCAAGTCAATGATGTGTGGGATCCATCATTGGGATACAAGTGAGACCGCGGCAGGGTGGACCGTGTGGCGTGTATGCTGAACGTGTGCATTAGCCAGCAGCATGCAACATCCACTTCTGCCTATTAACGTGCACACTTGTGCAGATGATCTCCAGAGATCTCTCGGCACCTAGAATGCACATGTGCAGATGATCTCTAGAGATCTGTGAGCACCTAGAATGTGCATGTGTAGATGATATCCAGAGATCTGTGAACACCCAGAATTCACATGGGCAGCTAATCTCCAAACATCTGTGAGCACCTAAAATGCACATGTGCAGATGATCTCCAGAGATCTGTGAGCACCTAGAATGCACACGTGTAGATGATCTCCAGAGGTCTGTGAGCACCTAGAATGCACATGTTTAGATGATCTCCAGAGATCTGTGAGCACCAAGAATGCATGTGTTCAGCTAATCTCCAGAGATCTGTGAGCACCTAGAATTCACATGTGCAGATGATCTCCAGAGATCTGTGAGCACCTAGAATGCACACGTGTAGATGATCTCCAGAGGTCTGTGAGCACCTAGAATGCACATGTGTGCATGATCTCCAGAGATCTGTGAGCACCCAGAATGCACATGTGCAGCTAATCTCCAGAGATCTGTGAGCACCTAAAATGCACATGTGCAGATGATCTCCAGAGATTATTTATTTGTTTATTTGTATAGCGCCGACTGCTCGCAAGAATCGGGGCGCATATGTAGAGACAAAGACAGATGATAAATGACGAAACAAGCGACAGGACATGACAATTGCAGAGGGATTAAGGGACAAGCGGTGGTCAGGAATATTACCAGTGCTTATTTAAAGAGCATAGTTTTAAGTTTTTTGCAAAAAGAGTAGAGGTTTGTTTCCAGCCTGAGACAGGTCGGTAGTTTGTTCCAGCTAGCTGCCGCGCGGTTTGGGAAGGCTCTCCCAAGTCCAAGTTCTTTTTTATGTTTCAGTGTTGTTATCAAGCCCTTGGCTTCTGATCTTAATGTCCTGGTGGGATTGTAGGGTGTGAGTTTAGCCTTTAGATATGCGGGTGCTTTGCCATATAGACACTTATGTGTTAGGCATAAGGACTTGAATTGTACGCAGTCCTCCATTTTCAACCAGTGGAGGTCACGTCTGGCTTCACTGATATGATCTTTCCTTGATTTTTGGTTAATTGCCCTGATCGCATTATTTTGGATCAGTTGGAAATTGTGAATGATTTGCTTGCTAGCACCTGCAAGGAGTGCATTTCCATAATCTAGACGCGATAAGATGGTGGCTCTAGCAATAATGGCACAATTCTCTTTACTAAATAGGGGTCTGATTGCTTTAAGAAGTCTAATGTAGTAATTACATTTTTTACTAACATACATGGCTTGAGCATCTGCATTAAGAGATGCTTCCAGGGTCATACCGAGTGTTTTGACCTTACCCACTACTTTGATACAGGATTCGTTGATTTGAAATGCCTGATAGTCGGCGGAGAGTTTGGCGCGCGCCTGAGTGGATCCGAAGACCATTAGCTCGGTTTTATTGCTGTTAAGACACATCCAATTGTTGTTCATCCACTCTTCAATGTTCTTGTAGAGGGTGTTCAATGTCATACTATCTTTTGCGTAGTCCCTGCTCAGTTCCAGGACCAGCTGGGTGTTATCAGCGTAGTTGGTAAAAAACACCTGGAGTTGTTCTAATAACTCACACAGGAAGCATATGTATAAGTTAAAGAGCAGGGGTGACACGCTAGCTCCTTGTGGAACCCCACATAAGATGTGTTCAGAGGAGAATTTGTCTCCCCAGTGGACTCGAGAGATTCTATTTTCAAGGAAGGAGGGTAGCCAGCTTATTGCTTCCTTGGAGCAATTTGCAATTCTGGCGAGTGCTTGCTGTAGTAGCTGGTGATCTAACAAGTCGAAGGCAGCATTTAGATCTAGAAGCACTAATAGGCCAGTTTTGCCCTTGTCCATGATTGCCAACATTTTCGTTTGTAAGTCTAGCATTGCTGTCTCTGTACTATGTACAGCTCTAAACCCAGATTGTTGTGGATGTAGAATCTCATGGTTTTCTACAAATTCCTGCAGTTGTGCTGTTGCTATCTTATCCATGACTTTAAGTGTGAAGTTGCAATTCGTGATTGGCCTCAGGTTGTTGGGGTCACGTTGGTCTAAATTGTTTTTTTTTACAAGCGGAGTAATGGTGACTTTTTTTATGTTTTCCAGAACCGTTTTATCACGGAAAAATGAGTTTATAATTTTAGTGAATAGTGGGGCAAAGATGTCCAGCTGTTCGAGAATTATCTAGGGGGGAGCTTGTTTTCTGCACAAGATGATGGTTTCATGGATGCTAAAGTTTTCATTATGGCATCGACGGAGATTTGTTGCAATTGGAATTTCTCTTTTCCCTTAATAGTCGTCAATTCGACTGGGGGGTAAGACTGGGATTAGATCTCAAGAGCAGAGGCAATACGTTCCCTAGCTTTGGCAATTTTATTAGCAAAAGCTATCTGAGTGTTTTCACATTTGGTTTGGGATGGAGTGAAATTGGGAGCCAAGGCCTGAGGTTTATCTATAGATTTAAGGATGTCAAAGAGTTTACTGGCTGAGTTAGAGGATGCTTCGATTTGGCTATTGAAGTAGTTCTTTTTGGCCTCGTTAATGTTGTTCTTATAGGATTTTTCTATTGATTTCCAACTGCTCTTATTATCATCTGTTGGATTTATTTGCCATTTTAGTTCACTGTATTTTTTTTCCTTTTTTAGGTTGATTAGCTCCAGTGCGAACCATCTTTGATGGTTGATATTAGGCCTAACTGTTTTTTCGCAAATAGGAGCTTTCTGGTTAATCAATATGAGCATCTGTTGGTCATATTTGCTAATAATAGTTTCACAGGAGTCCTTTTCCGTAATGTCAGCAAGAATGCTGTTGACGCAGAGTTGTAAGTCGGTACTTTCAATATTTTTAAAGTTTCTTGAGAACACTTTCCTTGCTTCATTTGCAGGTTTTTTTACTAGTTGGGGTGTAAGTAGATTAAAAACTACTTTATAATGGTCCGTCCAGATGCAAGTAACAAAATTGTTTGTCTCGATGTTATTAGAGATAACCCAGTCTAATTGGTGACCATTGGCCATGGTAGGATCACTGTTCAACACATTACACTGGATTTTTTGAAGGTTTTTTTTTTAGTTGAATTGCTTCCTTGTCTTTTGAATCACCACGCCATTGATTCAAGTCTCCAAAGATGATCGTGGATTTATTCTGGCCAATTAATGAGTTGGCAAGGTGTATGAGTTCATCGTTGAACTCAGATTCAAGTGATAGTGGTCTGTATATGAGTAGAAAATTAATAGTTAATGTCTGTAGGGCAGTATTTCAGGTGTAAAGTTTCAAAACCTAAGCAGAGTGATGTCGTAGGGAAAACAGGTAACGAGTCTCGTGATATTATGGCTACCCCGTCCCTTTCCCACTATCTCTGTTGGTATAATGAATAGTATAACCTGTGGGAACTGCTATAGAGCATGTTGAACTATAGGGTCCTGTAGCCATGTCTCAGTAATGCACATGATGTCGATGTTATCTGACAATATGAGATCGTGAACGCATTGAGCATGTTGATTCAGGGATCGTGTGTTCAGTAAGCATAGCTTAAGTTCTTTCGAATTAAGCAGAGTCAGATTTTCTTTATTTTGTTTGTGCTTGATTTGCGCCTTAATGTTCTTGTTGTTAGTAGGTTTAGTATGTGTTTTGTCTGAAGTGGTCAGGATGCTTGAAGGAGTAGGACTGATGTCTGTAGTAGAGTCCTGGTCAGGACATGACGATTTGCTGCGGAGTTTGTCTAGAATCCCTAACGTTCGTGCATGTATAACTTCTGTCTTTTGCAGCTCTTGTAGCTTAGAAAGAAGTACATTCAATTTTACAATGCCCATTCTTACCGTAAATTAGTTACTTGAAACGGTGGAGCATTAGAGATGCAGGGTTTCTGGTCGAGGGCGACGGGCTCGGCGAGGACCGGCGCAGACCGGCTTGTCTCAGAAGCGCCGGCGCTGAAGCGCCTGACGTTTCTGGAAACAGGCTGTAGGTGCTCCAGAGATCTGTGTGCACCTAGAATGCACATGTGCAGATGATCTCCAGAGATCTCTCAGCACCTAAAATGCACATGTGCAGATGATCTCCAGAGATCTGGGAGCACCTAGAATACACATGTGTAGATGATCTCTAGAGATCTCTCAGCACCTAGAATACACATGTGCTTGAATTATGAAAGGGCCATCTCTTGCCTTCATCTGAACACAGTCGGTCGAATGAATACCATTTTGTTGGGTAATATTGACACGTGCTATTTAAAATGTGAAGCAGACTGGCATTCCCTGCTTGTGCCAGGTAGCCTGGTGACTGTGGTGGCATTGCTCGAAAGCAGCTTGGGAGCGAAGGGGGCAGACTGGTTAGACAGTGGAAGACCGAGATACCCCTTAGAAACAGGACGTCTTACGTTCTTCACCCATGCCATTCTAGACACTGTTCTGTAGCATCCAGTGCTTCTGAGAGCCCCCCACTTCCCTCTTTCAGGAGACACAAGGATGGGAGAACGTATGATTGGCCTAATAACTGCATTTGGCAAGTCATTCAAGTTTGACAGTTTGCTATCTGGGGGTGTGCGGGTGTTTTGTGTCCAGATGCAACAGCTGCAGTGCCAGTCACACAATCTAATCTTCCAGGCCAACAGAATGAATCCCAACATAAACCTCCTTTCTTTTTAAACTGCTTACTTTACTTCCACATTTAGGCAGCATTCAAACATCATTTGCTGTTTTGTAGCACTTCCATGATTTTTTTTTCACAGCACATGCAGCAAGCTGCATACCGAGGATGAATGATGACTACGAGCGGGTGCCTTTATCACGCTGTTTATTTTGTTCTGTGTTTCATTTGATCCGACTTCCCTTTGATTTCTGCCACAAAGGAAGGAGTCCTTTTGTTGACTTGTGTCTCTTAAGTTTTTTGTTACAGGTATACAACAGAATATGAAAACCCGAACTTTGGCCTGGTCAGTGGAGGTGTGCTTAAGACAATACTCCCATAAAATGGATGTATTTACTTTACTTTGCGGGGACTCCTGCCTTAGACCAACCTTTTCAATACATTCTGGCTTCACCTTTGGCCACCTACAGAATAAACTTTAGAAATTATGTCATGCATGAATCATGGCTGTTTTTAGTCTGCATAAACAATTTAGCGAGTACCACATATTATGCGTGACATCTTTAATGTACAGGCTTAGCACACCTGTGGTGATAGTGCACGTATAAATATACTTTAACATAACATAACATAACATGTGTACATGTTCGCGCAGAAGATGCAGCTGCACAGGAGCACGCTTCCCTAGTAGGTAGTACATGCTAGCCACCGGTTAGGGTGTGCAGCTTGCGGCTCGCCAGGCGCTTTGGCCTTTGACTCCCAGGATCCTTCCCCATTGAACAGGCTGGCTATGGATGATGGGAGTTGTGGTCCAGAACCTCTGGCGAGCCACTGGGTGCAGACCCCTCTGTCAGGACAGTCTACATGTATGTAAATTGACGTACTGCATCTGATCTTTCTTTATACCACTCTTTTCGTAGATTTTTTTTAATGAGTCGTGTTGTTTATTTGCTAATAGTTTATGGTTTCTAATCAAAAGAAAGATTAAATAAGCAATTATATCACACTACGGTGTCCCAAACTAGATGAAACAAGTCTTTGTGAATATTCTTTAAAGTGGAGGTGTAAATTGTGCTTCAAAAAGAATCTTGGACATAAAAAATGGACAATTTTCGACAGTGGAAAATTGAAGAAGGAATTCGAATCGTTGTTTGAGGATTTAGAATTTATGAGCTATGAATTTGTAAAATGTTATACCTTTACATAATGAATGTATTTAAATGATGAAGGGAAACCTAAGAAGTTGGAGGATATTGGTAATGTGAAACGTTTGTAACGGTTTCCTTTTGTAAAAATTGTAAATCACAAATAAATCAAATGAAAATGTTTTAGAAAAATAATCTCTTTCAATAATTAAGCAATTTTCGCTGGTTGCTTACTCTTAACGAGTCGACAAGTCTCATGTAGAGGTCTATTTTCTTTGCCAGTTGTTGTCACTGGGTGTGCAAGCAGAGAGTGCTGTGTGAAAGGTTTAGCCCACCTATGTTGCCTGCAACTTCCTGAAGTCGACTCGGCAACACCTTTGCTGCACACGGGCTGGTATTCTTGATGCAGCTTTAATGAGTACGCTGGTTATCACTCCCTGTGACTTTCTACTGGATTCATAAGGAGAGAACCAATGCTTCCTACTGCATCCAGTTGCTGGCATATTGAGTTTTGAGTTCTATTGAGTGCGGAAAGAGAACGTTTTGGTTGATGCCGGAGCCATTTCAGAAGATGGAACTACTTTCAGAGACGTCTGTCCGGCCAAGTCACACTTAAATAATATCGCAATACAGCACCTGGTGATCGAGTGCTTCTGCTTCTTAAAACCTTAATGGTAGGCGCTACTTACAACCAATCTTATGGTACTCAACTTATCAACCTTGGATGGGTGAAAGGCTGCATTGGTCCTACCAAGTTTCCAACATCTATGTCCTCGAGGCAGAACACAGATGCTCTGGGCGAGAGCTTAGCTCGCTGAGCTATATAACGTGCCCCATCTTTGGTATCTCAGGAGCTCATGCTTCTGCATCCCCCTCGTGCAGAAGGACTCAGCACTTCCCTCCTCACAGACGTCTTGATTAATCCAAGCTTTGTTGCATGTGGGGCTTGCTCTGATTTGATGCACCGTTACCCTGGAGTGATCTTTCATATCACAGCGCGTGTGGTTAGAAGCAAGCGCAAGGCTGCAATTCTTATGCTATAAATACATACATATAGGTCTTTAGTGTGAAAGAACTCTGATCACCACAGCAAAGATTGAAAAATTAAATCTCAGAAAAAGAAAGTTTGAAAATACACTTGTTTGCATATTTAGCATTGCTCTGCTATTTAGTCTGTTTGTCTGTATTTATTTATTTATTTGTATGCTAATCATTTTACATCCTTCACAATGCATAATTTGTCAGAAAACTCTAGCATGAAAATTCGTTTTACAGGGGTAATAACATTCACAGTGTATGGTTTCCACTTGAAATAAAAACACGTGCACACACAATTATTCATTAAAAATCCTAATAGAGATGATGGTGATATCATCATTTACAAAAGAGGATTTTATCTAAAGATAAGGAAAGATTATAAAAATACATATGGACTAGACATTTATCATAAAAATCATAATAATATGATGGTGATATCACCATTTACAGTAAGAAATTCCAATTTAAATACAATACAATAGATAGAATAAAAGTATTCTGTACCATTATTCGCTGGATGGGCATGATGGTAGACAGCTAGGAATTGCCAAGTTCCAAAGAATGTAACAAATTGATTGCAGCAAAGGTTATAGAGTTGCGTTTCCCATTGAGCAAACGCTCCCACAGCATGTTGGGAGCGGTACACTGGATATCCCCATAGAATCTCTCCCAAATATTCTTTTACGAGCAGCAAGTAAAAATGGGCCTATTGTGATTGCATGTCTTAACGTTTCAATTTCATAAGGATTTTTACAGAATCTCCACGTTCTTAAAGTGTATGGTAGTTTTAGCCTTCTTCCAGTGAGTTCGCAGGTAGGCCAAAGGTTTGGCCTTGAACGCAAAAACATAGTTCTGTTTTTAGGATAAAGGAATCTTAGGAGATATGATTCAGGATTGTTCATACACTTGATTTCTAAATTAATTTCTCTGAAGATCTTATATTGCATGCATTGCTGCCTAGTGCATATCCAATCGTGTAGCCAAAGTTTCTTTTTGGCACGATTAGGATCATTTAATAATAATTCTAACGAAATGCTGGTTGCCAACATGTTATTTTTAATATGGTTCTTCCACAGATTTAAGCTCTTCACCGTAGTGTTTTTTAGATGAATGTCCAGGATTCCTAAGAGCGATCCTTTTACTTGACTTGTGATGCATTTTCTGTATATGTTAAACATTTTCCAAGTGCACATCGCATTTAGGGATAATAATCCCAATGTGTGGTGCAATATGCACATTGGAACACTTGGGGGGAGAGAAAGGACTCTTTTCAAGTAGTAACCTTTGAATTTTGTCCAGTACACTGTGGTTTGGTTAGCCCTGGTTTCTGCTCCATACGTGGTAAGAACATTTTCTATATTTCCTGTGTACTATCGTGGCTTGTGCAGCAGCTGTTTGAGCTTTCTTAAAACATTGTTCTATGTGGTGGAGGTCAGTGGGATGGTTGCTTGTGCTAAGCCCAAAATAGGCCAGCCTCTCCTGGCACTCTTCCTGCTCCCACCTGTGAGGCCAAAAACCTCGGGGTCATCTCCGACTCCACACTCTCCTTCTCTCCTCACATCTCGGACGTCTCTAAGAAGTCACACTACCAGCTGCACCTCCTCATAGGTATTCTTCCTTTCCTCTCCTTCCCCCAGAAGCTCACTGTCTCCAGAGCTCTGGTTCTCTCTAGGCTGGACTATTGCAACAGCCTCTTTCTAAATCTACCTGCTTCTACTCTCCACCGTCTGCAGCTCATCCAGAACAGGACTGCGAGACTTGTCCTTGGCCTCAAGCCCAGGGATCGTATCTCTCCAGGACTGAAATCTCTGCACTGGCTGCCAGCGGCTGCAAGGATTGAGTTCAAAACCCTCTGCATTGTCCATAAGGCCTTCTGGGGTCTGGGGCCTCAATACCTTCAACTCTCTCTTCCTAAATATCTTCCTTCTCAAGCTCTTCGCTTATCTGCCTCCAACTCCCCCAGGGTCAGTCGCTTCTCCAAGCAACGAGTTGGTGGTAGATCTTTCTTCGGCTGGGGCCTCCCTCTGGAACAGCCTCCCTGAAACTTGAGGAGAATCATCTCCGGTTCCCGGAAGCACCTCAAAACCCTTCTCTTTGCTTCTACTTTTTCTCCTCCTCTCCCCTGCTGACTTCCTGGCTGATACTGAAACTGCACTGGTTCCTGGTCACCCTCTGATGTCGGGCCCAGGTCCCTCCACCTCCAGTCGCATTCCTGCAATGCCTTCCTGGCAACCCCTGCACTTGAGGACTGTTTTCTGTATCCCTACAGTCCCACTACCAGCACTTGACACCTGATGTCTGCACTTACCCTTACACTTGCCACCTGCTGGCCGTACTTTTACTTTTTTATTTATTTTACTATCCCATGTACTGCACTGTCCCCTCCCCCCACACTTTCCTCCTTCCCATGCACTTGCGCGGTCTGAATGACACCTGGCCTAGTAGAATCGTTGTCTGTCTTCCCTCTGTTCCCCCTCCATTGCCTCGTTGCGCCTTGAAACACTTGTGTATAAGCGTGTTATAAATGCCATATCATATCATATCATAGCAATATTCGTTTATTACATCTAATTTTTTTCCCACACATTCACCAATTGGATCTGTTTTTTAAAATCTGCTGTTTAGATGCACAGATTAGGATGTTTCTTTTTTCAAATTCATAGTTAAGGCATTGTCATTGGCGTAGTGTTCAATTGCTGATAGGAGATTTTGCAAGCCTTTAGGGGTTTTTGAAAGCAAGACTAGATCATCCGCGTACAACAGCCACGGTAATACTTGTAGTCCCAATTTGGGTGGATCTGATATTACTGCCTTGCAGTACTGACCAATATCTGCTATATAGAATTTAAAGAAGGACAATGCTAGAATGCATCTTTGGTTTAACCCTCGACGGGTAGGTATAGCCTTAGATAAAATGCCATCGGGGACAGTTGAATTTGCACTGTGGTATCCGTATGTAACTTGGAAACCAGGGCTCGTATGTAATGGGGGCACTTAGCTGTTATACGTTTTTCAAACAGCCTGCTTCTTGATACGGCATCAGAGGCAGCACGGAAGTCAACAAAATCCATATATAATGGTTGTTTAGTATGTATGCCCTGGCTTTTGGGAAACCATAGTGTGAGCAAATTGACAGAGGTCCCGATGCCTGGAATAAATCCTGTTTGATATTTGTCAAAGAGATTGCTTTCCTTGACCCATACGGAGAAGTCCCTTAGCAGCAATCTCATAAACATTTTGCCCGGGATACCTAATGATGCGATGGGGCGATAATTACTAGGGCACACATGATCACCTTTCTTAAATATGGGGACAATAATGGATCTCTTCCAGGTAGGGGGAATCTGTTTTAGAGCAATGACCCTGGAAAAGATGGCATGTAATACCCGGGTCCATTCATCCGGGTGGGTTTTGAGCATTTGATTGGTCAAGCCATCTGGACCAGGAGCACGTGAGATGCTCAACACTTTAATTTGCTGCAATATGTCATCCTGATCAAACTGCAGATTGTCATCAATGGTCCAACCAGATGTATTCTGGGCTAACGCCTGGCTACAATTGGCATAGAGTTCTTGATAATGTTGAACCCAGATCTATTCTGGAACAGAATGGATCTGGTAAGTTATTTGTCCTGCCTGGCATGCTCTGTTTAGCAATTTCCAAATCTAGGCACTATTGTTCGATGCTATATTCGTGCTTCAGACGGGGGCGAATCAGGTGACTTAGAGCACATTTTCAAAATCTAATGGAGGTGCTAAAGCGAGTTGCGAAAAAAGCCTTATTTGTGGTTAATAATATTATGGTTCCTTTGCTCAACCTCCGATATTAGCTCATTCAGTGGCTCCGAATTCAGCACTGGGATTGTGGTGAGAAGAGAGGGCTCAGTGGAGTTGTCTTCATCCACCATTTTCTGTGTCTTTGCCATTTTGGCATAATTTCCAGAGATTGATCTCATTGTTTTGTGAATCTGCCTATAAGGCATTGGGAGAGATTGAATGAACTTTTGTGAAGATTTTGTGAAGATTTAAGCAGAGCCTTTTGGTTTTTGTACTTTTTTTTAATTAATGCTGCCGGCTGTTAGGTGGTCTTGGTACTTGTAAAGATGGTATACGGCAGACACGAGGACCTAGATGTCTTTAACTTTGTATCAGGCAAGGTTTCTTGTGGTATATTACCTTTTTCTTGTGCAGTTTGAGTGAGTAACCATCAATTTCGCCCAAGGGGGATTTCGGCTGACCTATATTATGGGTTTCAGTTTTCGGTTTGCAAGAAAATGGGAGCTGAATTATTCAAGGAGTGCACTGATAGGGCGCCAGGCTCTCTTAGCAGGACACTGTCTTGTGAGAATATTTAATTTAATATTGGTTCTTTCAGATCTTTCCCATGAAGGGCTATGCTCATGATACCATTTGTGATTGAGCATTTAATAGTGTCATTAGCAAATTGTTGCTCTTAATCATTTGCTCCTGCAAAGTTTCATATAACTTGGTCAGAGAGGTCAGGGCTGTAGCCGTGGCCCCCTTTGTCACCTCCAAAAGAGGATACAGTGTTTGTTTAGGAAACGATAGGCGGCGTGGAGTGGGATTAGCAAAGGAAATAGATAAGGGTGAAGATGACGAGGAAGAGGAAGTGAACATTATCGGTGACTGTGAAAGGACAGAAAGCGGAGGCGCACACTGAGGGGCACATACACGAGTGTCAGGATGATGAGTTGTAGAGGGAGGTGGAGGCGTGTCTTGAGATCCATTCATTGAGATGTCATCACGGTTAACTCGAGTAGGGAATGGTCATTCAGAGACAGGTGATAAGTCCTGCATCTCAGCCACGCGAGGACAAGCTGGATCTTCAGTTTGCTCTCTCTTTGTACCCACCAAACCTTCTATTCCAGTTATTACCCTTTGGATTGCTCCGATTTGGCCTTGATCCTTACCAAAAATGTGTTTGTTTGGCATTTTAACAGTTGGAACTTGCGTAGAGGCAATTTCCGTAATGTTAGAGTCATGTGCGCCATAAAGATTGGTATCATGAATTTGCACCACAATAAGAGCCAGTGTATCTGGATTATTAATGTGATTTGGGCTCATTAGATTGAATGTATGTTTTGCACTAACAGTCGGTGTAGTGATTACATGAGCAGGCATGAGGTCCAGACAAGACATATGAGCTTGAGATGCTTGTTCTGGAGTGGTCATGTTTGCGTCTAAGACATGTGTAACAGTTTTAATGGACGAGACTTGCACTGGGCTCAAAAGCGTGGTACATCCATTTGGCTGGAACCCTAGCGTGGCATCTGTGGTTACCGAGTCTGCCATGGGTGTAATTATAGGGGGGGAGGCAGGGGTGTTTGTCCCCCCAACTTTCATGCCACACCATTTTTTCCTCAATCACTTGGCTGGGGCACCTTTTCTTCAGATGTCATGTCCCCCCCCAATATTTTCAGCAAAGTTTCTACACTGGAGTCTGCATATTCTATTAATACATTGTCAGAAATATCAGTGGTGAACAGTTTATCAGCTGACTCCTTTTTACCTTGACTGCCTTCTATCGGCGGAATCGCCATGTTTGTTGTTGGTTTACAGAAATGACGTATATCTGAAATCCTAGGATTAGATTGCTTACACACACGTGCTATTGATCATCAGGCTGGCAGCTTCCATCCTCCCCGTTTGTTAGCACTTTTCTTTTTTTAACCATTTCTGCCTTTCCTACGTTTGTTTGAGCAGAATTTGGCACGTGCGTTTTTAGAGTATAAAGATGAATCGTGGTTAAAACGAGTAAATTGTTACAGGAGGCAAATTAAGTACAGTAGTCACAGGAAGAATGCAGGCTTGGTTCGCCAAGTCATCAACTGAACTGCTAGCAGCACTCAAAGCACTCATGCAAATGCGCGCAACTTAAGTAGTGAGGTCGGGGTGGGGGGGGGCAGAGCTTGGAAACGGTAAAAAGTAAAGAAACACCAAGAAACACCAACGTGCCTCAATATGGTGCTCTTAAAGTTAGTAGTTGTAGTCCACAATGATTAAATATTAATTCGAGCACGTTCAGTCCTCAGACTCCGTCCTGCTGCCAGCTGCACTCAAAGCACTCGAATAACTGCGCGCCTTTAGTTTGCTATTTAGTTTGAAAAAAATGTCTAGCTCAACTTCATGTGTTGCTGTTATACATGGGGTGATTTTCCATCTGCGACCGCTGCCTCCCACACTCACCATCAGTACTCACTCCCATCCTCTAATGTATTTTCCCCAACCTCTTCATGTGCTGTTATCCCCATTTCCCCAAAACAGTGCGTTCTCCAGATATTGTTTGAAGGCTTCATTTTAACATAGGTAAATATTTCAAGTCGCAAGATAATGATGTGTTATTTATATCACACTTTCGCCAAAGCGCTGTACATAATAGCACATATTTAAATATAATTATCACCCAACCAAAGTTGGCACTCATTTATTAACCTCGGATGGATGAATGGCTGAATTGGCCTGGCCAGGATTTGAACCTGCAGCTCACACACAGATCACAGCAGCAGGCACGCAACCCATGGGGCTAGCTTACCTACATAACCAGTTACAAGCTATGCAAAGCTCACCCACACTCTGGCATGAATGCCAGTTCTCTCTGTGCACACATCACACCATTTCTTACTCGCCGACAGGGATGGACTAGCCTAAAGGGAACTTTGGAGATTATCTGGTAGGCCACTGTATCACGGACTTCTCTTGTGTGATTATCGACATTATTTCCGCATTTTCTTACGGGGAAAGGGGTTGGCCTTGCTCCCAATGTCTAATATGAGGTGACTTGGACGTTATTTCCAGGGCTTCTCTTGGTTCCCAGTGCACCACTGCGCGCCGACAGAGAATTATCATCACTCATTAGTGGGTAATGGTGAATAATGCAAAATTGAGGCCTGCTTTAAACATTAAAACGAGATCCCCCATCGACCTCCACCCTCTACCACCTGACCGTTAATGAAGGCTTCTTTCTTTTTTAACTTTTGCTCATTTTTGGTTTTTAAACTTTACTGTTTTCAAACTTTTTTAAAGAAAACTTAAATCTTTCTAACTTTTTTTATTGCAAGACAGAACAACGTGGATCACTCGGCTAAATTAAAAAAAATAATTCCCTTATGTTTTAATGTAAATTTCCAGTCGTACATTTGACATTGACTTGAAAATGAGCCGCCATTAAAGGCCACTTGCCACGTGTGTACATGTTTCGTACACGTTTGTATTGTTTAATTTAGCACCAATTGCGTCTTCGTCTATTATTGTCACCAAGTATACAAACATTTCTAACAGCGAAGGAACTACCAAAAAAGTGCATATATAACAAAACACGGCCATAAAGCACATTTTCAGACACGTGCACACGTTCCGTTATTTTGCCACCATAGCCCAATGCCGCGATCAGTGAATATTTTGTAATGATGATAATGATATTTTATTTATATTGCGCTTGTACACGAAGTGTTTCAGAGCGTGACAAGGTAAGGGAGGGGAACAGGGGAGAACAAAACAACGATTTTACTAGGCCCAGTGACATTGAGAACGCGCAAGTGCATGGGAGAGGAGGAGGGGAAAAGTGCATGAGAGGGGGGAGAAGTGGAAAGTGCGGAGCAAAGGAGAAACAGATACATATTAATAAATAAATAATAAAGGCACCAAACAGTGGTAGTGCAGCCAGCAAGTGGCAAGTGCTGGGTTTAAGGCAGCAGACAGGGTAGGTCTGATAAGTGCAGAAAGAAAAAGAGGGGGGGACTGTATGGGTACAGATACAGACCCCAATGTAAGGGGTGGCCCGGAGGCAGTGCGGGAGGGTGGCAGGGTAAGCAGGTACCTGGGCCCGAAGGACAGAGGATGGCCAGGTGCACATTTCCAAGAGAGAACAGATCAGCAGGGGAAAGGGTGAGCGTAGGCAGTAGAAAAGAGGAAGGTCTTGAGGTGCTTCCGGAATCAGAGATGGTTCTCCTCAAGTGTTAGAGTGGCAGGGAGGCTGTTCCAGAGGGAAGCACAAACTGAAGACAGAGATCTACCCCCAGCTCGTTTCTTTGAAAAACGACTGACCCTCTGGTACTTAACCCTCTCCCCTAAAACATGTCAACAGCGTCGTGTGAATTAGGCTAGAGTTTCAAGGAGGACGTCAGAAACCCAGCTTTAAGGCAAATCTAAGACCGAGCCAGCTCGCCCACAGTGATGTCAGTTCTCGGTGTATGCTCATTTTCTTCCAAACCAGAGCCCCTATTAATTCAGCACTTTTTTATGTCTTATTTTTGTCGGTATATTTAAATTTCGACGTGGTATTTTTTAAGCAATATACGTACACCGCTTCTTCTTGTACCGCGGTGAAATACCTCAGATAATTAATGCAATAGGAATGCGCTGTGTAGGGTTTAGTGCGGAAGTTTTTTCTTTTCTGCATCGCAATCGTTTTTATTTCTGATTTCAATTGTAAACGCCCAACTCAACTCAATACGAGGCAAACTTTCTTCCGTGCAACTGAAAAGAGCGCAACGGCGCCATCTAGTGGACGAACAGCGCCCATACGGCCACCTTTTCCAGTACGTTGAATGTCTTCCCACAATCAATCGGTCACAAGGACTTCCGGTCTGACGACGATTAATGTCGGCATGTAAGAGCCAACCACAGAGTGTGCCCTTTGCTATTGTCACAACCACAGGTCAGCAATCGCGCCCAACACCTGTTGAGTGAGCTCTGTAATTCAGACTCAATTATACTTTGTTAAATGTCCTGTGTGTTCTGCTATGTCGGCGCCATATAAATTCCCGTCGTATTAGCGGAACGTGTTCAAATAAGGAGGTTGCTGCAATGCTGGCATGGGGTATCAGCAAGGACTACACTAATAACCGGTGGGGGAAGTAAACGTTTCACCAAATCTTAGCCACATCCACCAGAATCGGCTTTTGTAACACACATGTGAACGATGCGCTTAACTAAAAATATGTCTGCACGGGGCTATTACTCTCCCTCAAGAAAAACTCACCTGCTCCTAGAAGAGACTACCCCTAGCACACGCTGGTGGGACGCCTATCCAAAAGGGATAGGAGAGAGAAATTCACCCTCCAATGAACGACTTCTAAAATAGTGCAGCAAAACATGCGATTATTCCTTCGGTAGGGGGCAATTACGAATGAGGTTGCAGTGGTCACAACCTTTGGGCCGTGTACTGGTGCATACCCAGAAATAATTGCATTTTCACCCAAAAGTGAGGTATACATTACTTGAAATATGGGGAATCTCTTATGCAAATTCGTCTAATGTATGCCCTTGGTTTGCAGAATATTTTGAATATGTTGATTCCAGGGGTATCGTTATTTTTTATGGCTAGAATAGAAAGACAATGAGGAAAAATATTTCATATGGAGGTTTAGCGTTCATGTGTTAAGCTAACATATGCATCTTATTGTAATTGGTTATTTATGACGTGCTTAATAGCCAGAGGTTTTGAGCGTGGACCCAGGGATCGAACTTGTTTTGCTCCGTGTGCACTCAGAGATTGAACCTCTATTGCTCTGCGTCGTCTTACTTCCAAGGTGAGCGCGTTGCGCCTGAGCTATCCTTACGAGCCTGACTTGGAAATAGTTACGGTAGGGAACTGAAGGGACAATCTTGCCTGCATTGAGTCCCATTGATACGCCAAGCACCTCTTGTGTGGTTCGTTCGTTGTATTTGGGGGACATTTATTGCCATTTCATTTATATCGTGAAATGAGCCATCGTGTATCACATCATCATATGCACTATGCGTGCCTAAGCATGTCAGGGTGCAATACTGTTCTTTCTCATTTACACCGCATATGTAGCACTTCAAAGTTTAACAATTAATCTGGAGTACTTTTTTAAACTCGTCTATGAATTATGGCCACAAATTACACAATAGTAGAGGACTTTGGGAAGCACAATCATTTTGAGCAACGCGAATCTACCATGTAGTGAAAGAGGAAGCCTGGCCCATATCTTCATTTTAGGCCCATGTGCCTGCAGGTATTGTGCGTGATTATCGGCATACAAAGATTTTTGTGACCTGGAGATCACTATACCCAGATATTTAAATCTCACTGGGTGCCATTTGAACCCCAGTAGATAAGTAGATCTGGCGAAATGAGGATAGCATCCGTGAGCGGGAAAGCTCTGATTTAGACCTACTGACCCTGTATTCCGAATGCCTGGTGAACTCACAGACTGTGCCCATCATGGGGCTCAGGTTAACCTCCGGGCCGACATACAGGAGAGTATCATCCGCATATAGAGTGATGACCTGCGGGGGACCTCTCTGCCCATCTAATGTTCTGATACGTGTGGCCAGGGGCTCAATGGTGAAAACAAAAAGCAGGGTGGACAGCGGACATCCTTGCAGCATACCGCTCCCAAAATGCATCACCAGCGAGATATTGTTGTTAGTGCGAAGCCTGGCCACCGGCCCAGTTTATAGCAGATGTACACAATTTATAAAATAATGTATAAAATAATGCTGAAACCTATAGCGCTGCAGGGCCGTTAACAAATACCTCCACAACACTGAATCAAAAGCTTTCTCAGCATCCAGGGAGGCCGCCACCTCCCTAGCACGTTGGTTAATCTGAGACATAATACAAAACAACTGCCTGAGATTTAGCACCGTTGACCGTTGACCTACTGGGTATAAACCTGGACTGATCTGGGTGCACCAGGTGGGCCATGTATGGGAGCAGCCGTGAGGATCTCAGCAAAAATCTTCGCGTCAACGTTAATTAAGGACAAATGCCTGTAGGACGCAATAGCCGTACAGTGGTTTGTTGGGCTTCAATAGGAGAGTGATGATGGCCCCCTGGAAGGAGGCGGTATCTCCCCAGTTTCCATTGCCTCCTCCAGCACTAGCAGCAATCGTGGCCCAACGATAGCGTAAACTCCTTGTATAACTCAACCCTAAGCCCGGCCGACCGAGGTGCCTTGCCCTACGCCAATGCTGCTATAGTCTCGCACACCTATTTAACTGTTACTGGATTGTTTAGGGCTGGCCTACCCTCCTGGGGAAGCTCTGAAAGCTCTATATCAGACACGTATTCCTCCAAGGCCATGGCAGTGCATGCATCAGCATTCCCATATAACACAGCATAGTAATCTTTAAATACCCTATTTAAACCATCGCTGGTAAAAACCACCTCCCCAGCTGGACCACAAATGCTAATAATAACCTGCGCCTCCCTTTCCACTCAAACCACCCAGGCCATTGTTCTTCCAGGTCTCTCCACTTCCCCATGTGCTCTAGCCCTCTTAGGTTTTGCCATGTCATTTACTTCCTTTTCAGCAAGGTCTTGAAACGTCAACATTTTCCTCTTAATCACACCCAATAATGCTCTGTCTTTGGTCCAGATACCTTGATATACTGTTCGTATGAAATATATATACTTACTTATAGACATACTTATTCTTCATAGTGCTGCCCATTTTGTCCTTTCTGTCTTGGGACATACAATATTCGTTTGCCGCCATTCCATCTCACTCAACTCAGCCCTAACCGACTTAAGGGTCCCTGCTGTAACCAACACCAGTCCCGCTCTGGAAGTCTGGTCAGACCAGACGTCCTTTGCGGGTCCCACGAGGGAGCTAGCATGCTAACAACGGGTCCTTCATTAGCGGGCCCATTGTTGGCATGCTCCCCAATCAATCCAAGGGTGGTGGATTAGCAGTCATCTTCAAAAGCTCACTCGAACTCAGGATGATGCCCACACCCAGATTCCATCTGCTGAACTCCTATCCTTCAAGTTACCCATCTCCCCCAACCAAACTATCACAGCGCGCCTCCTATATAGGCCACCTGGCCCTATCACCTAATTTATTGATGATATATCATCCATCCTTGCCTCTAGCACCAATCCCAACTCGCAAATCCTCCTACTTGGTGACTTTAATTTAGGACACCAAGATGTGAATGATCCCAAAGCCACCGACCTCCTAAACACTCTAACCGACTTTGGCCTCTCCCAACATATCCAAGAGCCCACTCATATTAAAGGCCACACTCTTGATTGGGTTGCTGACCTTAACTGCAAGCTCAACATGATCTCGGCGACCCCATGCCTTTGGTCAGACCATTACAAAATAACTTTCGCAATTAACTCCAGTCCACAAGCCCAATCTAGCTCCTCTGGCACTCAAAACCGTAATAAGAAGGACATTTCTACCGAGAAACTTCTTCCCATCCTCCTTCCTCTACTTAATACTCATCTGACCACCAGTTCAGACCCTACAGTCTTAGTGGATATTTACAACCAGGCTATGCTCAAAGCCCTTAATACTATTGCTCCACTAAAACTGCGTAAACAGAGACCTCGTTCTCATCTGAACTCCTTGTTCACCCCCCATCTCAGAGACTTACGCAAAGAAAAAAGAAAGGCTGAATCCCTTTGGAAAAATATACCCTCCCTGGTCAACAAAAAGAACCTAACTCAGGCCTCCTCCACCTACAAAGCTGCTATTTTAGCAGCCTAAAAAGATGTCTACAACAAAAGTATCACACAGGCACAATCCAACACTAAGGAACTTTTCAAGATCCTCAAGGAATTGGAGTCCCCTGTAGCCCCTCTGGTGACTTGCTCACCAGACGCTGCCTGGTGTACGAATATTCAAAAGGCACTCCTGGATAAAATTGCCTTACTGCAAGGGAAAATAAATGCTAAAAAGTATAACCTATCTGATTTCACCTTGCACACTCCATCATTTAACCTCCTAGCCCCTTCTCGCCGCCTAAAACCATTCAGCTTCTCCTCGCTATCCATTGAGGAAGTGAAAAATAGTATCTCAAAGATTAAACCTTCAAAATGCCAAGGCGACACTTGCCCTGCACCAATTATTAAGGAAGCTGCGCTTGACCTTGCGCCTTTTATCACTACTTTCATTAATGCCTCCTTCAGATCAGGCATCATCCCAGATAACTTAAAGGATGCTTGGGTCATCCCATTAATCAAAAAAACCCTCCCTTGACCCAAGCAACCCCGCCAATTATAGGACCATCACTACGGTACCATACCTACTAAAAATCGTGGACCGCGCTGCGTACTTGCAAATTCAGGCATATCTTGAATCAAACCAATTACTGGGTCTCTGTCAATCGGGCTTCCGTCCTGAACATGGCACAGAAACCACCCTGTTAGATCTAAAAACCCAAATTGAGGACCTAAAAGATAAGGGCAAGCTGGCACTCCTCTTTCTGCTCAATCTCTCAGCGGCATTCGACTTGGTGGCTCATAAAATTCTCTGTCACCATCTCAAAACTGCTGCGCACGTTTCTGACTCAGGGTCATCTTGGATTAGCTTGTTTTTAGCAATTAGAACCATGAGGGTCTTCTCTCCACTAGCCACTGCAGATCCTGCCCATGTCCCTTGTGGAGTCCCTGAAGGATCTTACGTTTCTCCCACATTATACAATGTGTTTACCAACCCACTCTTTGACATACTTGACTATCTGGGTGTCTCTTACACCACCTACGCTGGCGACACCCAGATACTGATCCCCATCTCTGGTGACTTTGCTCTTGACGCTAAGGCTCTTAATGATGTCTACTCTATCATCCAGGCTTGGATGACTCATCATGGGCTCTGCCTTAATGATGAGAAAACGGAGCTACTCATCCTCGGTTCACATTCCAAATTGGCCAAACTTAATCCAGCTTACAAAGCATTCACCATAGACGGTAACATCATTAACGTATCGAACACAGCAAAAACTCTTGGCATCTATGTTGACTCTATCCCTAACTACAGAAACCAACGCCGTAGCGTCTGCCTCTGCATATACCTGCAAACTTATCACAGCATGTAGACCCTTCCTGAACTCTGAGAATAATATCATCATCCCAGCTAGAACATTAATATTGGCTAAAATAGACTACTGCACCGCTCTCTACCTAGGGACCAGTCAAAAAAACATTGACAAGTTACAAGTTGCACAAAACAATAACATGAGGGTGGCCCTCAACATCCCTATAAGATCTCACATCTCAGACATCACACGTAGCCTTCACTGGCTCTCCGTCGGGCAGCGAATATCCCTCAAAACCTTAGCCTTAACTTACAAGGCTCAGAACAACCCGGGGCCAGCATACCTGACTAGCCGCTTTTCGCAGCATGTCACAAGCAGACCGCTGAGATCAGCCTATGTTAACACTCACTATACCCAGATTTAAGCTGCAGTCTGCTGGGGGTTCAAGTTTCCCAGTTCTTGCAGCTAAACTCTGGAATACTACCCCCGCCACACTCAGAGCAGATCCCACGTTCCTCCCCTTCCAAAACAAAACCAAACTCTCGCTTCACAAGCTTGATGAGCATACTACACTCTCTTCATAGGCACCGAACTTTAACTACTTCAGAACTGCTCACCCTCTCATTTCTTTCACACTCCAGCTTCAGTTCCATTTCTATGTGTATCATGTACTGTGTTTTTAATTTATGTTTTAAGCCTTTTGTATTATCCTCACTAAGACTACGTCATTGTTGTAACATACTATGCCTGCTTGTAACCACTTTCTTGTAACCACGTGCCCAGATGCCTCAGGGCAAGGCTGCGCTCTATAAATAAAATACAAATACAATACATACAAATAGGACCCTGGCGGAATGGGTTTAACGGCACCGTTAAAGGTGCCGGCGCCGTTAAACCCATTCCGCCATATTACGAGGTTCCCTCGTGGGACCCGCTCTGAACGTCTGGTCACACCAGACGTCATTTGCGGGTCCCGCAAGGGAACTAGCATGCTAACAACGGGTCCGTCATTAACGGGCCCATTGTTTGCATGCTCCCCATTCCCATTGAGCAGTATAGGGGCTCAAATGGGAATGGGGATCGTCCGGGTCCGGGTTCCCTGAATGGGGAAATACCAGGCCTTTCAAAGTCGGAATGGCCCGGTAATTCCCCATTCAGGGAACCCGGACCCGAGTTTGCTGCCTCCAAACTGGTAATGAGGCCCTAGCTCCCAAATACCCCCTCGACCTCCATTAAAGCCTTTACCTATCATTGATGTGGCCTTTTCCCGCATATGCATGCACATAGTTGAACCCCTTGAGGCATCTAAATTGGGGAATCATTAAATATTGGTAATTGTAGATTATGCAACCCGATACCCCGAAGCCTTCCCGTTACACAATAATACATCCCAACAAATTTTAAAGCACTTGGTCCCATTTTTACGTGATTTGCAGGTGCAGAGGAGGCACTGGTAACAGCTTTGACTGCTATATGAAAGGCAGTGAAGAAAGCAACCCAATTAACACGACCGGTGAGTTATTGAAGGCAACAAAGGCCCGGTTATGTTAAAGGGAAGTAAAACTGTAGCAAGAGTTGAAGGCTGCACGTGTGCCAATAAATACGCAATGAAAAAGACAATCGCTGAACTGTAATAAGAGTATACAAAGTAACAGAGTGGTCCTGCAAGGCGGAATCGCACATTCAAAAGTCTCTGTAAAGTATTTGAAGTTGTGATAAAGCGGAAAACGAAGGCAAGAAAGTAACCACAATCATGAATGAAAGCTGATTGAATGGAAAACCGAAGTATATGAACTTTAATACGGCAAGAGCGTAAAAGTATGAACTTTAAGCACGCCAAGAATAAACTTAAAGCGTGCCAAAAGGGAAAAAGAAAGAAAGAATAATTCCAAGGAACTAAAAGCACCAAACTTTGGTGTTGAGAATTGATCGGTTAAAGAGGGGTCAAAGTGGTCATGCAGGGGTCTATGTAAAATCCTTGCAGTTTCGAAAGTCTTCGACAGTGAAAACACAGTACGGTGAGAGCTGTATGGAACTGACTTGGGGAATGGAACCCCCATAAAGAGAAAAGAGGGGTTGAGCCCATGTGGCAAAGTAAAAGTCAAGTATGAAAAGAAAGAAAGGCTCGAGCCCGGCAGAGGGAAGCCTGTGTAGAATGGGGTAAAGTACAAATGAAGTATTGACTGTGCATTTGTGATGAGGCGGATGAAGCCTAAAGAATTAGTTGAACTGTCAAAAGCTTGAAGCCCAAGCCGGAACTGTTGAATTGTACCCAGTAAGCCAAAGTGTGCCAGATTGACAGATTGATAGAACTGTGCTAACCACCTATCCTCTTAGGAAGCTCTTGAGACCCCGTGCTTCCAGACTAACAGCCAGGTTGTTTTATATACAAGGTGTTTTGTTGTTGATCAGAGAATTGCAAGGAAGACTCAGACCCTTTGGAGTTTAAAGTATCTTGAAGAGAAAACTAGGGGAAGGGAGCAATCCCCTGGAACTGTGAACTTTAACCATTGGGAACTTTTCTGTTGGAACTACCGCTTTCCCTTTGAACTTGAACATTTGTGCACTTTCTAGGCCAAAGGCATTACCCTTTTCACCTTAGAGTTACTTTTAGACTGTGAGGTGAAGAATAGTATTTCAGACACAGGACATTTTGCTTTGGACATCTTGACATCTGACAGACCCTTTGTTTGTGGTTAGGTATGGAAATACCTCTTAGAGTAGAGAAAGCAAGCCATTTTCCAACCCCCTTTTATTTTGAACAAAGGTCTATAGCCACACACATGAGCTCTCTGTGTCCGCGTCTCATTCCTGGCTCCTCAGAATACCAACATTACCATTATAACACTTTGATACTGGACACTCAATGTATACCATCATTGCTAATGTAAATCACTTTCATAAAGTAATGCCCAAAATACATACAAACATTGTCACTGTAAATCAATGTTATGAGAAGGCGCCAATATACGTCAGAATATTCACTGCATATCACTTTTATGATGCTGCGCCACAATATATACCAATGGAAATGCACCCCAGTATATACTAGCATTACTACTATATATATCTTTCATGCAAACACTGCCACTGTATATCACGTTCATGAAGCTGCATCCACAACATATACCAGCATTCACTGTAAATCACTTTGAAAAAGTTGGGTACACAATGTATGCCACCATTTTGCCACTGTAAATAAAGTTCATTAGGCAGCTGCCACACAAACAGTAAGTGACATGAGCACACTCACTCAAACATACACACTCACTTTTGCACACACACGCATTCAGAGTTCTACATAGCATAGCATTCAAACCAAACATACATGCATATAAACACATTTTCTGCAAAACGTACATCTTTACAGCAGTGGTCTTCTCTTTGGTCCACACAGGGCACTACAGCGGCAGGCTTCAATTGTGTGGAAAGTATGCATGGTGTCAAGGCATGATTGCAGCTTGGTTGTCAAGCAACCCGTCGGCTCTGCTCCAGGTGCCATGCACAGTTTATTAATTGAAGCAACTGTGCAGTTGATGAACAATGGGGCACCCCAGCAGAGTTGCACACTGGGACCCCACTTTCCCTGCTGTGTCCACCTCTACTATGACTACATAGAGTTTGGAATTAAACCTGTTAAGTACTACGATGTACAGGCTCAGTGTGGACTCCAGCATACTTGTTGCTAGGGGCTTAGTTAGTGAAGCTGACACAGGGCCATAGGTGGAGGTATTCGTAGCTTCACTACAGGGGCCATGTCTACATTTGGACAGGTGGACTCAGGAAGGGCCTATGCATTAGGTGGCTCTAGGTACAGCCCTGTGACATTTTGTTAGGAAAGTTATTTGGAGATATTGCTTAACCTGCATCTCCCCAGATGTGCTGGATTATGACTCCTACGATCCCTCCCTATTGACTATGCAAGCTAGGGCTGATGGGAGTTGTAGTTTAAAGTATCTGGTATGCCGAAGGTTGCAGACCACTTTCCTAGTGCAAGGGGTATACTGAGTGTGCTAGGAATAAGTTATCTGACTATAGCTTAATGGCTATAGAGCAAGAATGGCCAAGACATTTTTGGAATCACTGAAAAATGTAATGAGAAAGTAACTGTAAAAAATACAAATCATATAATTTTATCAAACCCCGTCTATTTGTGCAGGAAAATTAGTAATTTGAAATAAACAGTTCATGTTACAGCCAATGCATGTGTGGACAATGATCATGTCGTGTTGGTTTCATGAGGTGTATCCAAGGGTATATTTGAACCCCGCAGTCTTGTGTCTATCTGGATTTAACAGTATAGATGTGGGTGAAAGCATCAGTCTAATGCTTTTTCACGTTGCGGTACCATGTACAATTCCAGTGTTTCACGTGCTTGGGTGACCAAGGTGTCAGGTCCTGTGACAAAGCTCCCTATCAATGGGCAGGAGCTGACACTTGCTCTGTCATGCTGGGCCCGGGGGCAGACTGGGGGGTATCATCTGGCCAGTGCTACCATGCCTGGTGAAGAGGGCATTGCACGGCCACAGATGCCACAATCTGGTAAAACCACTTTAGCAAACCTAATAATGGCCCTGTCTCCTTGTTATGATATGTTAACAGAATTTATATAGCGCACATTCACTCCAAAGGGCATTTTGGCGCTAGGACATTGGCAGAGGCAGGCAACCCTCCAGCCTAAAATAGCAGACTTTTAAGTGCTCAGCAAAATTGCAAGTGGTTCTCAATGCCCCTGTGAGAGACTGGGAGATCATTCCACAATTTCCCAGCTGCAACAGAGAAGGCGTGACCTCCTAGCCTAGTCAGCCGCAATTTCGGGATGACCACAAGGCCAGCCAGGCCTGACCGAAGTGTCCAGCCAGGAATATAAGGCTGGAATTTATCTTGCAGGTACTCTGTCCCTTGGCGATGATACACCTTATCGACCAGACATAGGGGTTTAAATGTAATCCTCTGAGCCACCGGGAGCCAATGAAGAGAGCGGAGTACAGGGATGATGTGGGCACCATAAGGAGAAGAAGCGGCCACCCGTGCGGCTAAGTATACAGTATCACTCCCACAGTCCCCCACATGCCCATCCCACCACAGAGAACCTAACACAATGCCCTTTATACATCACTCGGTGCGGGCAACACGGGGACTAGAACAATGGCAATACAGACTGGCTAGGAAACACAGGTGCACGGGTGACTGCGCTTCAAGGTTCTTTGCTCGTGGCCTGGCCAGAGAGGAGCAAGCAGGTGCATGCTGCATGTGGCTTTGACCTTCTCAAACACATGCACTTAAACCAAAATGAAGATGACCGTGTAGGCCTTTATCGGCTACTACCAAAGAACCGAGCAAAGTGTGGCGGGGCCAGAGAGTCATGGCAAGGTAACACAGCCAACTAATCAAAGTATAAGCTAGATGAGAAATGCACCTGAAGCCTATTAGACTCATGGAGGATGGAGAGGTGGGATCAGGCACATACATAAGAGGAAGGTTTTCCCAGGACAATATGGGTGTTTGGAGAAGGAATTCATTTGGAGGAGGGTGGAGGAGAGAGCACAGAGCAAGAGTAGGAGGCCAGGAGTTAGAGAGAAAAGGAGAAAGACAGAGAGAAGAAAAGCCAGCTGAAGAAAAGGGCAGGGTGGGTGGACAGGAGGAATGAAGGAACTTCTTTTCGATAGAGGAAGAGGGGTGCAGGGTGGAGAAACCTCTGTTGGGAAGAGGAGTAGGGTGAAAGCAGAGGGGAGGATCAGAGGGGGAACACCAGGAAGAGAGAGGAGGGGGGTGAAAACAGAGGAGGAGAAAAGTAAGAACATCCTTGTTAACAAGGTGGAGGGTCAGAGAAGAGATTGAAAGAAGAGCCAATAAACACATGGAGAGGGAGGAGCTGGTTGGAGGAAAGGGGACGTCTGACCTAGAGGAGACGATGGTGGTAGTACGGAATAGGGTGAACTCTGAGACTTTAAGAGGAGAGCCTTGGATGGGTGGAGGAAGGAGGATAAGGGAAAGCAGTGAGTGGTTGCAGGTGAAGCACAAGGATAGGGAGGGAATAGGAGAAGCTTCTTTACGCATGAGAATGTTACGAGACATTGAGGAGGAGAGTGAGAAAGGGCTGGTGGGCAGCACTGACAGGACCCTGGAACAGGGCGGTGGCACGAGCCCCAGGGAAAAGCTAGTGGTAGCTATAATGCTGCCTCCTGTTTGCTTCCAACTCGTGCCTCAAAAGGTAGACGCAGGACTAATATTGTGCACAATTTATGCAGGGGATTACCCCTCAGCCCACAGAGAATGACTCCCCACCATACTCAAGCTACAAAAGACTCAGCCAAAAAAACAGGAAACCAATGCCTCCATCCAGAGACTGAGTGATGGCGAAAATCTGCAAGGGGAATTGTAAGAGACATTTTGGTGCTGGCCTAAATTGAGAGCGGTAGAGAGTGGGAGCTTGAAGGAACGGTGGATCTCCGCGCTGATCTGTTTCAGTTTCTCTGCATGAGGTTATATATCATGCTGCCTGCTATACAGACGATCGCTGTGAGCATAGCAGACCACCACCCGCCGCCCGCCGGGCACAGAACTAACCAGCTACACCCATACAGAAGCTAACCAGCCAGACCTTTCCAGGAAATGACAGGCATATCACTCCACGCCTTGAGAAAGCCCTATGTTTGAAACACGTGTCGGCACTCTAGCAAATGCAAACAGCATATGGCAAATATCCAACTGCACGTAGAGATGTCCACCAAAAAAATGGCAACATTTGTTTAAAAAAATGGTAACTTGAATATTAAACTTGGCCAATCACAAGCACACAACGGTGTCCTTTATCATTGGAGACTGAATACAGGGTATGAGAATACCAACTGGTAAACGGCACATCCAGCGCCACGGTAACACAGGGTTCCAACCCCAACCTCGTAAGTTGAGAACTTCAAGACATCCCAAAGTGCTTCTATGAGTTCTCTGTTCTCTCCTTTGACCAACACTTCAAATGCTGCTCCTGTCACCCAGTAGACCCAGTTCAACTGCAGTTCACCTGTTGTGCCTGTTGTGGAGTCCACTCGGCTTCATGACAGGCCACAGTTGCATATGCATCAGTCACATGTCCTTACAACACGGGTGATTATGTGACGAGAGTGAAAGATTATGCTGGGCTCTCGTTGGGGCGTCCAGTTCGGTTGGTGACACCATCCCCTCAAGCTGCCTGGGGGAGTTAGATTGGCTGCTCCCCACTGTGGTGAAATCCCATGCATGTGCCTGGGGGTAAATCAAAGGGCCTGAACCCAGTGTTTTAAGTGGGCTGGGGCCAGGACCTGGCAGTCTCCAAAATGTGGGGCTGAGCCGGGGTCCTGATGGGCCCCCCAGTCCCGCCATCAGGGCCGGCCTTAGGGCAGGGTGGGCCGGGTTACTGCCCAGAGCGCCATGCCGCCTGCCCCCTAGGGTGCCATTCGCCCCCTGCCATGCCAGCTCAGGGGAGTCTTTCAAGGGCTCCCCGAGCTGGCGTAGTGGGAGAAGGAGCGGTATAGCGCCCTTTTGTTATTAAATGCGCTTTTGCATCAGCATCCTAGTCAGATTATTACCTCCCCGCTCCAACGCGGGAGCGAGGCGGTTTTCATTGGAATAGGGCGTTCATGCATTAGCATGAGTGTCCTATTCCAGTGATTAACTCCCTGCCAGGTGCTGGAGCGGGGAGTTAGAAAAAAATGTGGTGCTCCTGAAACCCCCCCCCCACCCCTCCCACTGGAGAATTGGCACCGGGAGGAGGGCGCCAATTATTTTTTAACCAGGCCAGGGCGCTGCTGCCGCTAAGGCCAGCTCTGCCCACCATGCCAAGGGGGGACACATTATGCACCCGCCCTTTTTCAAGTCAGGGTTCCTTTGTTTCCCTACCCAGGTCAACGAGGCATCTTTGACCCTCGGCGAACCTGGGGGCTCACGGAGACGAGTGTCAATTGTGTACTTTTCAGCCATCTTTACATATTTCTATGTTTATAAAAGATGGCTTGGAAAGTACACACACCACAGTAATGTACGCATACTAATATGTAAATGCTTACATACATTTATATATTTGATTGCGTACCTAACTATGGTAATGTTTAGGCCACGCAAACCATGGAAACCACGCCCCCAAATGAGGGCCCCCCTCATTTTCTTACCTTTCTTACAGCACTGCCTGAACCTAAAGACTGAGGAGACCTGAATCTACAGTCGCACGAGGCACGCAGAGTAACACCCCAAGACTGCGAGGGACTGGGAAGGGCCACCCTGGCCTAGGGAGGAAACACAGGCGGGGATGTGAGAGGTGTGCGGTATTGATTCTACGGAGAATCCTTCCTGTTGCTGCATTCCCATTACCTGTCTTACTTTGACCCAACCCTGTAAGTGTCCCAAATACACCTGTTGAACTATACCTCTCAGTGCCTGACTAACGTTGATCCTACTCGGCTTCGTGACACCGGTGACAGGTGCTGTGGCGTGGTGGACCATGGCGAGGAATCAGAGAGGGCGAAGCAGTCATCTCGGATTCTTAGGCATCTTAAGGGGGAAAGAGTACACCGGGCGAGACCAAGTCCTCATATAAGTGCAGAACTACATATACACATCTCTGTAGGCAGAACCACAGCATCACAAAGGTATGTGCAAAATCATGTGCCCATTTTGTAATCTGTAAAGTCTCCCCTACTTAATCAAAGTGAGAACGTTCTCGCATTTGTCCTGAGGAAAGCAAGAAGACCTGAGTCTTTTTTCCATGGCAGTAAATACGGGTTGCTATGGTCGGAGCTGTGGGCCGGTGAAGTAGACAGATTACAGAAGTGGAGGTAGTTGGACAGTAAGGAGGCTGAAAGTCAGGCAACACGAGGCAGAGAAGGAGAGTTGGAGGGGGGGGCTACTGTGTCAGAACAGGGTAAGCAGAGAACCAGGGGGAAACTGGTGGAGAGACAGCAACGGTGCGGAGATGCCAAGGGCATTCAGAGTAGAGGAGTCCAACTGAGATGCCGATGGGCACTTGTCCATGTGAGAGCCAAAGAGGTCCGCTGCATTGGAGAGGCGAGCAAGCACTTGCACAAGTTCCTGTGGTGGAAATAAGAGCTGAGTGCGGGGAAGCTGTGAGAAAAGTAGGTTCCCCGGCGGGTCTGATATCAGAGCAGTGAGCAGTGGGCCTCTGAGCATCCCCACTGAGTGAGACTGTGTTAAATGGCCAAGGAGCAAGGGAGGAGTGAGGAGGAGTTGGAACTCGAAGCCGGAGGAGGGTAGAGAACCCAAAGGTGAATTAAGGGAATCCGTTAAGGTAGGCCCCATAGACAAAGAACTGCTTCCTGGGATTGGTGGCGCCAAGACTCCAAGGGGGCAGCAATGCGGACAAACCAAGGGAAGCAGTGAAGACGGTGCTTTATGGGAGCTGTGGCTGCAACACCCTAGCGAGCACAGTAGCACTGAGAAACCAAAGGGACCAGAGAGGAACTGATGTGTGAGCAGGGAGGTACTGATGTGTGAGCAGGGAGGAACTGATGTGTGAGCAGGGAGGAACTGATGGGTGAGCTGAGACACTAGCAAAGAGAGAGGCGGAGCAGAGGAGGAGTTGCTTTAATGGCCCTCCGATTTCCTCACTTCAATGTGTGCAAAGAAGCTACATACCCAAGAGAACCAGGTGCACACATTTTAAGAAATCCAAGTGAGTAAAGTGTAAGAGCACTAACACAGTCAAGTACATCAAGAGTCCAAGTGCCAAAAAGGACAACCAAATCAAGCGGCTTCAGTGTTCATACAGCCACGGAAGCTGATCATGAAGGCGACACTGAAGCACTGGCGTGCTGCAACAGAGCTGAGAAGACTTGCATTGTAGACATTGCAGTGTGACCTTTCAGCGACCTTGATCAGTGCTACGCTGACAAAGCAGGGAAGTACACTTTGGCCTCATTATAACATAGGCACTCCCGTAATGAAGGGTGCCGGTGCAGGACCGGCACCCTTCATTACGGGACGCCCTATTACGAGGTTCCCTTTGCGGGACCCAGTAAGGACGACTGGTAAAAGCAGGCATCCTTAGCGGGTCCAGCGAGGGCACCAGGGAGCTAATAACGGGCCGTTATTAACAGGCCCGTTATTAGCTCCCTCCCCATTCCCATTGAGCCCTATGGGGGCCAAATGGGAATGGAGATGGGTTCCTTCAAGGAGGAATTACTGGGTCCTCCAAAGTCGGAATGACTCAGTTATTCCTCATTGAAGGAACCCGGTACTGGGACCCGGTATGGAAGCAGCAATGCCCTTATTAAGGGCATGGCTACCTCCATAATCGTAATGAGGCCCTTTGACATGAGCGCAATTCTCTACCATTTCAGTGTAGGGGCACCGTCAAAAAACATGCAGCTGGAGTGGTTAACATCTCAAGAACTGTGTTTAGGGCACTCCAACAACATAGAACTGTCAGGCACAGGGGTCTGAGGGAACACACATTTTTATTATTTGTATAACATAGTCAACAAGATTTTTTATACAAAAATATAAAAAAACTCTACATATAAAAAACTAAATATTACAATATAGTAATTCAGTAAAACAATATAAGTATTTCCTTCCAAGTTACTACAGAAGGAAGAATAATTACAAAGTCTAGCTAATGCATGTTTTATCTATTATCTCTTTTGTGATTTCCCAAAGTTTTGTTAAATGATATATCACATGGATGTCATCACCTAACATGTAGTGCTCCCAAATAGTCACAGTTGTATTATTCAAATTGTGCAAATTGCCAGAGGCCAACAAGGTTTTTCTAGGAATGTTGTCTAAACTTTCGCATTCGATTAGCAAATGCTTGGTAGTTTCAAGAGGGCCATTACAACACAGTCTGGAAGTCTCTGAATTTTCCCTGTAGCCCCAATGATTTTCAACGATTCTCAATGACTCGACCAAGTCAAATTTGATTTGAATATATTTCCATACACTCTTATTATTAGGTAAAGATGTTAGATGAGTTGGTGGGCAGAGCCCTTCTGATCTAGATTGTATATATAGACCACTGTGTTGACCCTGGTAGGTGGAAGATACCTTTACCCTTTGGTACATGTCATCTATTTCACTTCCACTTAGAAATGTAAGG
The DNA here is from genome assembly GCF_040938575.1 of Ambystoma mexicanum. NCBI lineage: Eukaryota > Metazoa > Chordata > Amphibia > Caudata > Ambystomatidae > Ambystoma > Ambystoma mexicanum. The sequence continues at coordinate 387,559,179 of NC_090925.1, forward strand.
CGTGTGACATACGCCTTTGCTGTTACAGAAAGCAGTTTATCTTGCATGGGAATGGCGCATTTCCAATAATAGTTCAGCCGACAAGCAATCAGTGTAGTGCTGACTCTGCAGAGGTCGAATTCAAGGTAAACGTACTCTACGCATGTCGATGCAGGAAGCCTAAGCAAAGTTTTTAAACGTTTGCTTTCAATTGCGTCCAGTTGTTTATTGTATTTAGTGGCCTAAATTCCGACCCAAATTGGCAATATTTTGGTCCGATAAACCTTGATTATAATTATTATAATTGGTTATATAAAACGCCCTTAATAGCCAGAGGTTTCTAAGCGCTGACCCAGGATCGAACCTGTGTTGCTCTGTGTCCGCTTGCTGCCAAGGCGAGCGCTTTGCCCCTGAGCTATCCGCTATGAATCCACCATGCTTATATGAGAAATCTCTACGCGCTCCAAGTTGTCGGTTGACTGCTATTTGCATATGTTGTAATTTGCGAGTGCCAATCCAAAATGCCTAACTCGTCTGCGTACCCCAACCATTGCATGACTGTGTTTCCAATCCTAGGAGCACGTACTTTCCCAGAGGTCAGCGCCATTGGCAAGCCAGCTAGAGATTGAATAAGGTGGGGGCCAGGATGCAACCCTACTTAAGCGCAGTGAAGGTGGGAACCCAATCAGTACTAACACCAGTTTGTTTTGGTCAGACCCTGACCCTGGTGTCATGATCATACACAGTAAGCCATCAGGAATAGTCCATCTTTTAAGTTTGTACCAAAGATAATTTCTCCAAACAGTGTTAAAGGCCGAGCTAAAATCAATATTGAGAATTAGACAGTTTATGTATTTATCAAGCTGATTGGACGGTGGTTACCAAGGTTGAAATGTTATCAAGTGTACTAGAATTTTCCCGAAATCCCGTTTCGTTATATCGGATGATGTTATTCTTGTCGATCCAGATGTTTAAGTCATCCAGTAATACGCGTGCAAGATTCGTACCCGTTGCGTGTAGCATGGCTAAGATTCTATAACTGCACGCATTAGCACGAAGGCCTTTCTTATAGAGGGGTACAATGGCACTGTCTGCCCATGATATGGGGAGCTGACCTGTTTTGCTAATCACGATAAAACATCTATGTAAGACTTCTGCCCTTCAGGTGGAATTGTCCTCAGCAGAGCGCTGGATATGGCACCTGGCTCTGGTGTGCCAGAGGGATTGCTTCCTTTAATTATGATTTCTATATGGGATGCTGTGAGTAGGTATTGCCATGTGTAGGAGCCTAAAATAGGATTAGAATCCTTAGTTCGTTTTGGCCCTATTGGGCCACCTATGTCAGGGTTCGAAATTGAAGGGAGCTGGGGGCGATTTAGCTCCTGCTTGCAGCCTAGGAGACCCTGGTTAGATTGACACCAACAGCTACCAGGAGCCACTTTTGGCTTCCCATGCCAACTGATGCAGAACAAGACACATACGTGAATTTAACTCTGTGAGTTTGTGACAATCTACAAATAAGCATTGGCACACATCTATACAACATGTAAAGCGCACACACACACGAGGAATGCTTTTGTGTCAGCTCTTCTTTGCACTGTAAGTGCACAGCACATGAATGAAACAGTTCGTCCATGAGATGTCCCAGTATCCCACTCCCGGCAGGCAGATGTGCTCCGTGGTTCTCCACAAAACACGCAAACAGACCACAGCAGGAGCCCCCCTCACATGATGTCACCCTGCGAGCTTATGACCCACCCTAATAGCCCCAGAACCTAGCAAGCCCCTTGCTCCTCCACCGACAGTGTACGGTGCGGGCCGTTGCAGCAGACACAAAGCCCCCTCGTGGTCATGCCAACAGAGCAGAGCACGTCGGCTCCCCACGCACACGCACACGCACACAGACGGCGCTAGTGTGCATTGATCGCCGAGCGTGGTCATGTTACTGTCACTACATCCTCCCAGGCGTGGGAATAAATGGTTAACATTGTACGTTACGTACAATAGGCCGTTGTCCACCAAGCTTTGGAGTTTTAACCATTGGATTCCTTACAACTCTCGAATGTTCTAAACGAAAAAAAGCCGAGCTTGCACAGTTGTGACGATGCTGTTTCGTCCTTCCGTTTTATCTTGCCTGAATGGCGCAAGATCAGAAAGAATTTGAAAAAACTGGACGAGCACCCATCTAGACAACTCTTAGCAGCCAAAATGATTTGGCGGTAAACGTGCGTGGCATAAGAGTTGAGGGGGCCCCTACAACAAAAGAATAAACAAAGTCAGAAAACATGTAGTTGTGTATGTTATTTCGGGGTGATTTGCAGAGCGTCACATACTGGCGCGAGGGCACTCTTTGGCCTCCGGAAGTTGGATGGCAGTGTTTAGCAAACATTGGTGTGGTGTGTGCCCATTTAAGTGTGGGATGTCATGACGATCCTCTAATAAAGGGGCTCTGCAGGCTCGTGAAAGGGCACTGCAACAGAGCCCCAGGAAGTGGCAACTCGTGTCTGTGTCTTTTTTGGGTGTGGCTTGCGAGTGAAGCCCTGTTCTGCAGCCCCGGCCTGGGAGCCCCCCAGAGCCAAGGCTGCCACCAGCTGGGTGCCCCCAGCCACCGCGGTACGTCCAATGATCCGGACACTATGCAGGTTGTCCCCTGCATTTGTGTTCACTGCGTGACCGCAGTAAATGTATTGAGCTGGGTGCTTCCAGCACATGGTGTGGCCCACCCTGGTGACGTGTGGCGGGTCACCACATAGGCCACGAGGATCAGGAGCCCCGTGTGTGACGGCGGTGTTGGCTGCTGTGGGTGGCCCACGGCCCGTGCTCCGTTCTGGCACAGGCTGCCTGGTGCCCGCATGGCCGAGGCGGCAGGGCAGCTGCCGAACGGAAGAAAGATCGGCTGCGGCTTAGGCCGTGAAGAAGACAGCAGCAGCGTTGGCCACGTGTGAGGAGGCAGCGGAGTCACTAAGTAAACAAGGACCAACTGGAGGCCTCGAGCGGCTTCCGAACAAAGACAGTGAAAGCACAGTGGACTTCCTCGCACGCTATTGATCTAAGGAGGCGGTGCGTGGAAGCGGCAGTGCTGCAACCAGCTTGCGGCTGGCTCCCTGCGGTCACCGGGCCGTGGAGGTGATTTTTTCTTTTTTTTCCTTTTTCTCATTTCTTCTTCTGCATCCGCGAGGAAAAGTGACTGTTGTTCCTCCTCTGCTGCAACATAGGAGCACCAGGCCGGCGGCAGCCCCAAAAAGGGGTGTGGCAATCCGGTACCCGGGGCTGCAATGGTGAAAGGAGAGGGACGGGGAAGGACGGAGTGGAAAAAAAGAGAGGAAGACTAGTCTTCCTTGAGGCAACCTGGAAAAGGCCTTGAGGAATAAGAGGAGATTACGCCCCATGGTGCCCTGAAAGGAGGGGCGTGGCCCAGTCAAGACCCGGACCCTGCTGGGTGAAAGTAAGAACAGAGGCCCACTGCCCAAAAGTAAAAGGGGGGCAGGGCATATAAATGCCAGGGTTGCCTCCAGTGCTGTGACTGCGGAGCAGAAGGCAGCCCTGTCTGTGTACTGGACTGGTTACTCTATAGGCCCGAAGGATCAATGACCAGGAACACAAGAGGGCCCCACAATCCACTGGTCTGCCCTGAAGACCCATTGGTCCACCCCCCGCAGTGCTTTCTCCTTCACCTGGGGTGTCCGGATGTGATGTGTGCCCTCAGTGTGTTCCAGATTGACTAGTCAAACCAGGGGCCCATCAACAGTGAGCACAATCTGTGGCACGCCCAGTAACCATCATGGGGGATGAGGAGAATGAAGTGGTGTGTCGACAGGGTGGCCAGCTGGCGCCCCTGTATCCCTTTGATGTGGTGGGTACCCCTGCCAGTCTAGGACCCCGGTGGACGGCGTCGGTAGAAAACCTGGAACTGTATTTTGAGCCAGTGGAAATCAAGGACAGGGCGAAATGTCCAACCCTCCTGTACTCAGCCGGCCCTGCCGTCCAGAGGCTGTTTAGGACCCTGCGGCCCATAGACCAGTCATATGGCGCAGCCATTGCAGCACTGAACGAGTACTTCATGCCCATGGTCAACCGAGACTATGAATGGTTCAGGATGAGGTGCGCGAGGCAAGAGCAAGGGGAGAGCTTTGATGCGTTCCATGGAAAGCTGCGTGGCATTGCGTTGTCCTGCGCTCTGGTTAACTTTGAGGAGGACGAGATCAGGGCACAGATCATCTATGGCTGGAGCTCATCCAAGCTGCGGAAACAAGTCCTCATGGACCCAGCACTAACCCTCGACCGAATACTAGAACTCAGTCGTGCCCAAGAGTTGGCGGAGGTGCGTGCCTCGACCATAGATCTCTCCAGGCAACAGCTCAAGCTGGAAGCCCCCATGCAACGGGTAAAGTTGGAGGAGATGTCGGCTGTCAGCAAGTGTCAAGGAGGTAGGCCAACAAAAAGAGGGGATTGGCCACAGAGAGACCCAGGTGCCAACATATGCCATCAGTGTGGGTGGGATCTCCTGCACGTGCAGCAGTACCCGGCCGAAGGACACATCTGTGGGAGGTGCGGGAAGGGGGATCACTTTGCATGGGTGTGCCCAGCCCCAACGCCGGCCAGCATGGGGCCATCGGCTGGAAGTGTGTTGAGGGAGGGCGCAGGGAGGAAGCCCCCCAGAGTGGCAGCGGTCCAGGTGGCTGAAGAGCAAAGGTTGGGGACTGTATGACTATGCAGAGGAATAGGAGGAGGAAAATGTGTTCTTCTTGTCCTGCAGCAGTGCAAGCGGGCAGTTTGATCCAGGCATTTTCTGATCACCAGCACCCTCCATTGGGCCCTGTGGAGTGCGGGCTGGAATGAACCTGTTGTTTGCAGTGTATGAATAGTTCATCAGTGGGTGCTCGGACTGGAATGCGCCACTGTTTGCAGTGATTTTGTTGTATAGTAAGGGTGTGTGCACTGGAATACACCATACTTCTGGACCCCATTAGAGGGTCGCTGATTTCTGTGTGTTGTGGGTTTTTCTTTTGTTATAATAAAGGAGGGATGTGGTGTGTGGCCCATCTAAGTGTGGGCCTGTTGTCCCTTTAAGGAAAAGCGTCATGACGATGTCATGACACTCCTCTAATAAAAGGGGCTCTGCTGGCACGTGAAGGGCAGTGCAGCAGAGCCCCAGGAAGTGGCAACTCGTGTATGTGTCTTTGTTGGGTGTTGCTTGCCCTGTGAGCACGGCCCTGTTCTGCAGCCCCCAGAGCCGAGGCTGCCACCAGCTGGATGCCCCCAGCTGCCGTTGTACGTCCGGTGATCCGGATGCTTTGCATGGTGTCCCCTGCGCTTGTGTTCACCGCGTGACTGCAGTAAATGTGTTGAGCTGGGTGCTCCCAGCGCGTGGTGTGGCCTGCCCTGGTGACCTGTGGCGGGTAACCTTCAAGTGGTCCATTTCTGCAGTGTGCTCTTAGGCCCTGGGGTGTCCACTGTGTTCCATGCTTGTGAGCCCACCACTTGCAGCAGTGTCCATACACATGGAGAGATTTGCATATGCCACTTGTGATTTGGGGGGCGGTGGAGGAGGATCTCAGTTTTCATTTCGGCAGAAGACAAAAAATGGATTGCAAAGTCTTTGGGGCGCTCAGTGACACCTAATCACAGAGGTGTAGCATCAGTGAGCCCCTGCATGGGGTCTCGCTAGGGAAAAGGAGCGCAGAAAAACAGTAGGGCAAAGGGGAAATGGCAGAGTAGGGCTTTGCTCCAAGAACGTGGAGTTCTTTTGCATCAGATGGTCCGTCACTGGACCCCACATTCCATCATTCCTTTTACAAACCATTGTCATGTGGCAGCACTTGAACCCCACCGTTTGAACCCAAATAAGCCAAAATCACTACTACCAAAAAGTATGTTTTTCCTAAATGTAGTCTTAGAACTGGAAAAATGTCTAAATGTTTGCAATGTGACCATCGGCTGCTGTTTGGGTCTTCCTAGGGGACACGTATGGACTAAGAAGAGGAGGCAACCGAGCGGATCTCTTGGGGGCGCTTCAGCAGACGATGACATCACCCAAGTATACAAATTGGGCTCTATCCGAGAGGAAGACCCAGATGACTTCTGTAATGGCCATCACCTACATGTGGGTGACTGTGACGCATTCCGTTGCCTGGTCATGAAGAATGGTTTTTGACAGCCTTGGGGCCTTAGGAGTGCTCCCCCAGATTGAGGCTAATAAAGGATATTTTGCTTGCCTCTCCTATCCTGGAAATAGGGCCGCACTTGTTAATACAATCCCTGTTGCACACCCTTGCTGGTGGTGGCCCTCGTGCATTAACAGAGACCTCCTCTGATGTCCATGGGCTTTGACTACATTTGTTTGTTTGTTTATTTATTTATAAAGCGCTGCTCACCCGAAGGTATCTGTGTGCTGCAAGAATGTGCAGTTTCTTAGTTACAATACAAGAGAATTACAGCATGACTTTGTGACACTTTTCTGTTTTGAGCAAGCGCAAGAATAGTGGGCATCTATTTTATAATAAAAAGACAGCAGCAGAGACAGCACCGAGAGGCAAATTGATGTAAAAAACCATTGCCTCTGTTAAGTGTTTCGAATAAGTGTTAATGGCTTAGTCATAAGCACAGGAAGGGGTCTGCAACCTTTGGCTCTCCAGATGTTTTGGATTACCACTCTTATTAGCCCTATCCAGCATAGTCATGATGAGGGATCATATCTGTAGTCCAAAGACATTTGGAGAGCACCATGTTGTCAACTCCTGACTGGATTGACAGAATTTTTATCCCACGCCAAAACTTCGCAAGCAATACACAGATTTTTTTTTTTTAAACGGTTTTTATTTATTTATTTATTTAGCATTCATTTCAGCACACAAAGCCCTCAGCCTGCCATCTAGGCGTTAGTTACGTTATTCTGTACGCACCATTAACAGTATAAAACAAAATTACATCTTAACCTAATGAAATGCATTACATGTATTATAAAAACATAATTCCTGAATAGCTAAACGCGTGTTATCAATCACTCTTTACACATGTTAAAATAGCAAGCCTGCTATTCAGAAAATACGCAATGTGAAATGTGCCCCCTGAACCCACATGGTAAGCAGTCCTCCAGTGTCAACATATAAAAGGCGACCTTTCATTTACTTATGTGTGCCTTCATACATGTGAAATTATAATGACAGAACAAAGAATTTTACAGAAATCTACAAGCTTTTTGGCTCACCCCACTTTGCACGCTGCTAGTGAGGGTTCGGTCCTCGTTATGGGTAACACAAGCGGGAGTGTTTTACAGGAACACACATTGGCGGACGCCATTGGAAAACAGTTTTACAAATCAGTATGGATTGTAGGAGTGGCATCAAGAGAAACAATCCGTCGTTTTTCAACAGGACTCGACGCAATTGCCTTTCGAATGAAGGTGACGAACGGGTGAACAAAGAGAATGGAGGAGGCACCCCGATAACCGGGGCAGGGGCCTTCCTCCTTCCGCTCTCTCGCCCCTCCCCCCACAGGGGCAGGGGAGAGGGCGGCAAGGTGAGCAGAGGAGAGGGCGCCAAAAGCCCACAAAAGCCCGCGAAGGGCAACAAAGGAAGAAGGAGGAGCTGGGGCTACATAAGCGGCGGGCGCCCGGCACAGGAACACTTGCAGCTCGTCCAGCAGCCGGGCGCCCGCCAAAATCGGAGGATTTCGTTTTCCAGTGGAGGACTTCGTTGTTGCTGTTTGGGAGTCTGTGATCCCGCGATGCTGTGGCTGCAAGAGTGCTTTTTTCGACACAGAGGGACGAGGAGTGACGATGTTGGGGCGATGGCCAGTGAGGTGTTCCAGCGGGGAGATTTCCAGCGAAGGAGTGGATGGTGTTTCGGCGGGGAGTGTGCTTCGGGTAAGGATCGGGGTGGATATAGCGCCATATGCGCGCCGTTGTCGCTTCGGAGGTAGCTGGGTGCGCTTCCGGATTAATGGGAGAATGGGGTTTAAGTTTTAGCGCTTTTGGTGCGGCGGCGGGCGCATATGGGGTTGGCTCCGTGACGGGCGGTCTCCTCGGTACATAGCCCCTGGGCTGATGAGTTTGGCAATGTGAACTTCCACTCGGGAAGAAACGCGGTTTAAAGTATCTGTTTAAAGTGGCGCAGCGAGTAGAACGCTCGCTTTGACACCGGTGCAGAGTCTGCTAGCGCAGGTTCGAATCCCGGCGGGGCCAAACTCGGCCGTTCATCCTCCCGAGGTCGATAAATGAGCGCCACACACCGTGGATAGTGATGGGAGGCGCTCGGATACCGGGGGGTTCGTAGCGCGGGATGGGTGCCAAAGTGTGTTTTCTGCGCGGGCACATGGAGCAGAAGCGGGCTGTCCTCATTACTCGAGTTACCCGTTGTTGTGTTTCCAGGTGCAGCGTCGGCGGTTTGGATGGCCTCTTCATGGTGTGGGTCCTGGTGGGGTCGTGTGGCGGCGAGCCCGATTGATTTTTTGTGCTGCAACACAGGCAAACCTAAATGTTAGATCGGTCTCTGTGGCACAGTCAGTGAGTGTCGTGCCTTGTACCTGATGGGTTGGGGGTTCGCGCCACTGCTCCGGCTTCAAAATTCTGAGAGCGTTCTGAGAAGGGGTTACAAATTTTTGCCGGGAGGATGGCTCAGCGGCGGCGTGCTCGACTTGGAGACAAGAAGACACGGAGCAACACGGGTTCGGTCCCTGGGTCGCCCTTGGAGACATCTGGGTATTGGGCGCATTGTGAATAGCCTGTCATGGTGCTAGTTGTCACCAGTTTCATGTATTGTGTTTGGAATTGTGTCCGGAGGGAAGGGAGGGGGTGTCATTCTTGCACTCGGGCTTGGTTTTGGGTCACGACATCTCCGCGCTGGGTCTACGTCACTCCCGGGGTATGTCCCTCCGGGGTACGCGCTCGTATTAAACGACAATAAGGGAGCTGGTCGGCGGTCGATCTTATGGGAATTGCGGCAGGGGTTAAGGTTTTAGGTGCTTTTGATGCAGGGTGTCCAGTCCAACAGCTCAGTCGGGCTAAGCTGCGTTAGGGCAATCGTTGTGGAACTAAGTAGGAGTATACAACTAAGGAAGAATTGTGGGAGTAGTGGTCCGATTCGCACATTAATAAGCGCTGCAGCAGAACTTGCGGAGTAAATTACATATGGCACCTTAGGGGTCGGACGTGGGTACCGGTCTAATGCCCACCCAGGTGGCACATTTTGGGGAAAGTTGAAGTTGGGAGCTGAGGTTGTCCGCAACATGCAGATCAGGCAGGTGGTTTCTGTTAGCACAGCACTGGGTGGGTTGGCACACACGAGTGGTCCCGGTGGCCTAATGGATAAGAAACTGTTCGCCTAATCCGGCGGTGGTTCGGGGCAATCGGGTTTTTAAGGCAGCATTCTTACTTTATAAGGAGGAGGATAGCTCAAGGGGTAACGTGCTCACCTTGGGAGCAGGACGGTACAAAGCACTCCAGGTTCGTCCGCGCATAGAAGCCTCTGGGTATTGAGCACGGTAGGAGTAACCTAACATAGTTCATACACAATTATTAAGAGGCTCTAGAAAGGCGGGCATGACTTCTTCCATTACGGTTGTGCGGGCAGTAGTAGTTGAGGTCAACTGGTTTAGTATTGCAGGCACGGGAGGGCGTCAAGAAAGTGACAAGGCGTAGAAGCTACTATGGTGTGTTACTTCACTGTGCGCCGTGGAGTGTTGACCAGTTACTGTACGGTAGTCGTTAAATTGCACAACTTACGACACATGTTACTGTCAAACGCCTCCTTGGGAACTATTTAAACTGTCGGTACGGAAAGGAAAGATCTGACGCATGCAACGGCGTAGCTCAGGGGAGGAACGAAGATATTGTGGTTGTAATATAACTGGTCAGTTCACTACTTACAGCTGTATAAGCAGGTGTGATGTGCATTTGGGACGAAACAGGGCCAGCTTTTCACTTACGAGGGTTCGCTTAGGGTCAAGGGGCAAGGCACAGTATGGTATAGGCGCAGTGTTCGCTGGTATGGTTGGAGGCCATGATTGCATAAGGAACGGATAACCCCTAAGGTTGGTGTGGCAATGCGGTGCCTTTACAAGTGAGGTCCAGGTATGGGCACAGCTTTAAAGAACTGCTGCAATGCGTGCGGGCTGAAATGAAATGGGGCCAGTGGCCGTGTTTAGGAGTTTGCGTCTAATGTTTTGAGCCCATTTGGGTGCATTATGGGAATGGTAGTTGGGCACAGGATTGGTATCAGATTGGCTTTTATTCGGTAAAGTAATGTATGCCAGACGCAGTCATGCCCCTGGCCGGGGTTTAGTGCCTTGTATACCTACTAGACTAAGTCCCAGAATGCGTTTAGGCATTTGCCATGCGCATTTCTAAGTAAGGCGGATTCCATGCAGCTGCTACGCATTGGTCAAGGTGCTCTCTATTGTTTGGAAATGGAAAAGTGGCGGCTTTACAGTGAAGACATTTTCTTTCATTACACAGGCATGGGATTGGTTTTTCAAAAAACAAAAGTAATCAGTTGGTTTCCAGTAATGTCCTCACGAATAATGGGGAAGACTTGCTACGAATAGGGATTTTCGGACCATTGAGGTTAGTAGGTGCAAACATGGTGTAAGTGCATGGCCACGGGATATGGTTTCCCGTGGTATTACTGTACATTGACGGTAACAGGTGTATGCCAAGACCATGGAATATGGGGGTATTCACTAGCCATCGATGGTAGCAGGTGCAAGAAGGGTGCATGGCCAGGGGAGGGTGCCTGGCGTACCCCTTAGGCGTATACACAGCCCACAACTGTTGGGTTTGAGAGATGGGTGCGGGGATATCTCCTGGGTTGATCGCCTTGGCTTTACGGCAGGGGGGCATATGGCCAGGCGATTGGGGGGACAGCCCCGGGTACGGTTGCGTGGGGGGGGCACTGCTGCGCGTAGTGAGTCACTGGTCTCTCCCGCGGGATAGCACGATAAGGGCACGGAGGTAGATGGATACCTTTGTAGGCGGTCATACTTGAGCAGAAACTGGTGTTCTCGGTATAGGGTATAGGTTAGTTGACCAGGGGGTAAAGGCTGCTGGGGCGCTCAGGTCAGTTGCGGGGCCACCGAGGTGGACACACAAGAGGGCATACCCTGCAAGGCAGGAGGTCCAGGTTGGGGGCAGGGTGGGGTACCTTACCATGGCATGACCTAGTGGTTGCAAGGGCACCAAAGCGTGGGAGATGGCTCAGGCTATCCATTGGGCTGCTGAGGTGGCCACGATGGAGACACATCGCAATTTATTGGGGATTGTGTGCACGGGTCAGTTAGGTTGGAACAAAGATAACACCAGTATGAATTGGCCAGGGGTGAAGGTTGCTGGGGCACGCAGGTCAGTGGCTGATGCACAGGAGGGCATACCCTACAAAACAGGTTGTCCAGGTTGGGTCATGGTGGGGTACCTCATCACTGCAGGGCCTGGTAGTTGCAAGGGCAGCGATGCGGGGGAGAGGGCTCAGGCTATCCATTGGGCTGCAGAAAGTGGCCAGGAAAGTTACTAATACACATCGCAATTTATTGGGCTGACGCACAGGGGTCAGTTCAGTGGAATCAATATAACATTACTAGTATGTAGCAAAAGGGGGATAAGTTTTGAGCCAAAAGACAAGTCAGTACGTACAGTAGCTTTGTGTATAGACTCCACTACTCGGGAGTTGGACCAGCGCCTCTTGGGAGCCTAACACGGCAGGGGCGTCTGGTGGTGGCAACGAGGGCTCCGCTTCCTCGAACAAATGGCTTTCTCTCAGCCCGAAAACAGCTGTAAGGGCAGGGAGGTATCAGGCACGGAGGGTGGAGAGAGTTGTGTCCACGAAGGGGATGGTTGGATAATGCAAGGAACGGAAGCGGACCAGCGCCTCTTGGGAGCCTAAAAACGGCAGGGGCGTCTGGTGTCGGCAATGAGGGCTCAGCCTCCTCGAACAAATGGCGCTCTCACACCCCTAAAACACCTGCAGGGGCAGGGTGTTACCAGGCACGGAGGTTGGGAGAGTTGGGCCTAGTAAGGAGATGGTTGGAAGAGAAGGAGGCAGTTGGCTTCAAAGCAGTGGTAGAACCAGGAGCCGGTGGTGCGAGAGCAGGTCAAGGAGGATGGAAATGTGGGGTGGGACTGAGGTACCCCAGGATCAGGCACAACTGGCTAAGGTGACATCCCTGGTCAAAGAAGGATAGAAGGACGGGCACCGGGCAGCAAGGTGTACACGGAACTTCTAGAGCTACAAACTAGGAAAAGGGGGAGCCACGGTGGGCGGTAACCCACCTTTGGCGTGGCGGGTTGTGGCAACCTATGATAAGACAAAGACTCCGAATGAGCCATTGCTAAACCGGAAGGGGCTTCGCCCATTCTAGACAGCGCCTCCTGGGAGCCTAAACGGCGGGGGTGTCTGGCGGTAGCAATTGGGGCTCAAACTTCCCCCCAACAAACGGCGCTCCCCCAGTCCGCAAAGACCTGCAGGGGCAGGCGGTTTCTCAGACTCGAAGGCCTTGGGGGAGTTGTGCCTGCAAGCAATATGGAGGTAAAGGGGGAAGCAGGACGAGGAGCAGTCGCCACACCTTTTGGAACTAATTTTTAATACCTGTTTGCAGTGGTTATGTATATGTAAAAATAAATCTGCGGCCTTGTTATGCCAAAACAAGAGAAATGTCTCATGAAGCACCTTACTGGAGGGGAAAGGAAAGGGGCTTGCAAAATGAGAAATGGTTGATACAAATGGCATAGCTAATGGACAAATGCCCAGGTTATGAAGGTGACGAACGGGTGAACAAAGAGAATGGAGGAGGCACCCCGATAACCGGGGCAGGGGCCTTCCTCCTTCCGCTCTCTCGCCCCTCCCCCCACAGGGGCAGGGGAGAGGGCGGCAAGGTGAGCAGAGGAGAGGGCGCCAAAAGCCCACAAAAGCCCGCGAAGGGCAACAAAGGAAGAAGGAGGAGCTGGGGCTACATAAGCGGCGGGCGCCCGGCACAGGAACACTTGCAGCTCGTCCAGCAGCCGGGCGCCCGCCAAAATCGGAGGATTTCGTTTTCCCACCCTCCCACCCTACAGTTATGAGGAAACCTGGACGTCGTTGTCGCAGGATGACCAGGCGGGTTGTGGCAACCTATGATAAGACAAAGACTCCGAATGAGCCATTGCTAAACCGGAAGGGGCTTCGCCCATTCTAGACAGCGCCTCCTGGGAGCCTAAACGGCGGGGGTGTCTGGCGGTAGCAATTGGGGCTCAAACTTCCCCCCAACAAACGGCGCTCCCCCAGTCCGCAAAGACCTGCAGGGGCAGGCGGTTTCTCAGACTCGAAGGCCTTGGGGGAGTTGTGCCTGCAAGCAATATGGAGGTAAAGGGGGAAGCAGGACGAGGAGCAGTCGCCACACCTTTTGGAACTAATTTTTAATACCTGTTTGCAGTGGTTATGTATATGTAAAAATAAATCTGCGGCCTTGTTATGCCAAAACAAGAGAAATGTCTCATGAAGCACCTTACTGGAGGGGAAAGGAAAGGGGCTTGCAAAATGAGAAATGGTTGATACAAATGGCATAGCTAATGGACAAATGCCCAGGTTATGGGCATGCGCGTAGCGTATTCTGCAATCCCTTTACATGCATGCTGCTACTGGGCGGGTCTGCAGCTGTAGCTCAAGATCGGCACCGATGTTGGTCAGTATAAAGGCCTGATGACTGGCAGGCTTCTAATGTGTTGGATAAGAGGAGTACCCAGCCCTACAGATGAGCGGTGTATCGGCCACTCGTACTCCCTAAAAATAGGCAAATACCCCCCCCCCCAAAAATAGGGAGTACAAATACTGCCAACCAAAATGGGAAACCGACACATCCGAGCATGCCCCTGCTTTCAGCCACACCGCTCCGTGGGCCTGCTTGCGCCAGTAGCACAGGTTGCGCCGCAGGAAGAAGCTTGACTGTTATTGCTGCCTGATCTGGAAAGGTAAAATGCACCTTTGCATGTGCTTAAATAATATTTCTTACATATTTTTACTGTGAATGGGACTTACTTTTTGACTCCCCAAAAATCATTTTACTTCCAACTTTAAAAAATAGGGAGTAAAATACTCCCACTTCAAAATCTTATCTGGAGCACTGGGTGTAGCACTGAGCTAGAAAAGAGTAACAACTGCTAATTACAGCAAGTTCAGGGTTCCTTGCCGTCAGATGTGGTTACTTGCTGAACATTTTAGAAATGGCTAAATTCATACACCTCTTGCTACTGTTTTCCCCTCCCAAAAGCACATGGTCCTCGTGCCTCCACCTGGCCAGCACCATGCATTCTCTACCCTCCCCTGGCGGCCTCACAATGTACATTCCCCTGGGTGGGTGGGTGGGTACAGGTGGTGGGGAGGGAGGAACGGTTTCAATTTGAGTGATGATTTTTAGTTTTGGCATTTAGGTGGCACGTTAGCGTCACATTTAAGATGAAAGCATTGCTTTCTGGTAGAACTAGAGAGAAATGACATATGAGGAGGAACACAAAGCTTGTAGGTGTTTGGCTATTCACCCACCCGTTGACTGGCCATGCTAAACTCTGTGGCCATTCCCAGCCACTTCATGCCCCTCCCCACCCAAAACAATTCTTGTGGGATCTCTCTGAGATACCTTTATCAAGCCTTACCATCAAACGTTGTACTTGAAGTTCCTGCCAGTGCTTTTTCAAAGCAGTTCATTATTTAATTTGAGCTGTATATTGTGCTATTGCTGTAATAAAAATGTTTTACCAAGGTCTGCCTTCAGCCACTCAATTTATAAGGACTATGGGTAATCTTGACTGAAGTACTGTTAAAAAACAAGCATTGGCAAAGCCAAGAGTTGTAGCTTGTGTGCACGTATTAGGCATTTGTCAGGCACTGCTATTATATGCCCAGGTACTTGCATTATTTTGCAGCTGCTAACATCGATGGCCCTTTATTGTCACTATGGCAGTGCCTGGAAAATGCCTTTCCCATGTCTCCACAAAAGCCAAAATTGTGCCATTGCCAATGCCCTTTGTCTGTCACAGGGTGGATAGATAATTTCACCATGGCTCCCAGCTCTACCATCGTTTTAACAAAAAGTGATTTCTGGCAGTGTCATGTGATGAAGTGACCTCAAGGTCAGCATCACATGGACCTCGCGACCAGCTGTATACCCAGGCCAAGTCACAGTAAAACGCAGACCGGATCTACAAGAGTCACTTATTGGTATACATCCCCACGCAGATCCTCAGGCTCCGGAAGGGCACCAGAGACCACACCCCCAACCCAGGATCTCCAGACTTTCAGAAAGGACCATGGAGAGAAGGGGTCAAGAGCAGCCCCGCCCTGTAGAGGAACTATTGGGAAAAATGATTCCCAACAAGTCACTGGTAGGACAAGGGGCTTCTCAGCCAGCCCACCCCCTCACCTGTGGTATGTACATCGTGGTGCTGGGTTCCAGCAGCAGACAAGCAGAGAGAGAAGCTGCTGCCACCCGGACAGGCAAGAGAATATTCTGGAAAGGAAGGCATGATGGTGGCAGCCCTGTCTGAACACTTCCTCCCATGGCTCAAAACTACAAGGCATTTCAGGGACTGAGCATGCTCAGATGGATCACATGAGCAATCCAACCAATGAGGGTTAAGTCACCCACACCAAGCACTATGTAATGGCAGCTCCCAACACATCAGTGAGCACGAGGAGTTGGAGAATTAGGAGAAGGCTGGCGAGAGGAAGCCAGAGGGCAGGAGAGCAGGTTGTTGGTGGTGAACAATAAGGAGGGATATCAGGAGTGTGAAGGAGGCAAAGGAGAATAAGAAGCTGCTGAGGGGGAAGGTGAAACGCTTGGTGAGGAGGAGAGAAAGAGGGTGAAAGGAGTGGTGTGGAGAAGGGGTGACAGAATAGTAAAAAGGGAGGGTGAAGGGAATGGCGGGGAGACGTGGAGGACCAGTAAAGGGAAGGAGGGCAGTGCCAGGAGAGGTAAGGAGGAGAGAAAGAGCCTCAGGTGAAGAGAGGAGGAAGGTAATAAGAGTAGAGAGGAGACGGTGGAGATTCTTGGAGAGGAGAGGTGACAGAGTGTATTCAGGAGCAGAATGAACCGGATGACAGACGAAAAGTGGAGGAGATGGGGCAGATAAAAAGTCAGGAGAAGGGGTGAAGTAACCCCTTGAGTAAGGAGGAGAAACTCGAAATAGGCAATAAGACAAAATGAGGTTTCAGGAAAAGAAACAATAGTGACCAGAGAGAGGGCATTCTACCCTGTGCCAGGGGAGTGTGGCAAGGAGGCTGGTGGGGTTATGAGCTGATGCCAAAGTGTCAAGGGGAGGAGGTCTGAACAGAGTAAAGGAGGTGGACAGGAGTCAGAGAGAAGTAACGAACCAGAGAGACAAAATGAGTCCCCTTGAGGCATAAGACCGCTGCAACTCATCAAGGAGGTCAAGGAAGGGGTGTGGGGGACCAGAATCGGGACCTCAAGGCAGGAAGACGGCAGCCCAGGTGGCCAGCCTGAGACCCACTCCCAACTCACCAAGCTTCAGCCCTTGCACGGCCAGGCCTAATGTGCAGCTGTGCCCTGAGACCCAGAGGAAGGGCCTCCCGCAATATACAGAGGCCTTAAAACAGAAGGGATACAGGGAAGGGACACTATATCCCAGGAGAGGATCACCGAAGAGAGTGTTACGAAACCCCAGAGACGTTTGTTGTCTCCCAGAGTCCATTGTTCACACACAGGGGCTTTTGTTTGCACACAGGGACTGATGTTTGCACACAGGGACTTTTGTTTGCACACAGGGACTTCTGTCTGCACACAGGGATTTTTGTTTTGCAGACAGAGACCTTTGTTTGCACACAGGGACTTTTGTCTGCATACAGGGACTTTTGTTTGCACACAGGGACCTTTGTTTACACAAAGGGACTTTTGTTTACACACAGGGACTTTTGTTTGCACACATGGACCTTTGTTTGCACATAGGTACATTTGTTTACACACAGGGACTTTTGTTTGCACACGGGGACTTTTGTTTGCACACAGGGACTTCTGTTTGCACACAGGGATTTTTGTTTTGCAGACAGAGACCTTTGCTTGCACACAGGGACTTTTGTCTGCGCACAGGGACTTTTGTTTGCACACAGGGACCTTTGTTTGCACATAGGGACTTTTGTTTACACACAGGGACTTTTGTTTGCACACAGGGACTTTTGTTTGCACACAGGGATTTTTGTTTTGCAGACAGAGACCTTTGTTTGCACACAGGGACTTTTGTTTGCACACAGGGACTTTTGTTTGCACACATGGACTTCTGTTTGCACACAGGGATTTTTGTTTGCAGACAGAGACCTTTGTTTGTACACAGAGGGCCTCATTATGAGGCTGGCGCTCCCGTAATGAAGGGTGCCAGTACGGGACCGGCACTGTTCATTACGGGATGCCCTATTATGAGGTTCCCTTTGCGGGACCCGGTAAGGACGCCTGGTAAAACCAGGCGTCTTTAGCGGGTCCCGCGAGGGGACCAGGGGGCTAATAACGGGCCCGTTATTAGCTCCCTCCAGATTCCCATTGAGCCCTATGGGGTCTCAAATGGGATTGGGGATGGGTTTTTCCAATGAGGACTTACCGGGTCCTCCAAGGTTGGAATGGCCCGGTAAATCCTCATTGGAGGAACCCGGTACTGGAACCCGGTATGGAGGCAGCCATACCCCTGTTAAGGGCATGGCTGCCTCCATACTCGTAATGAGGCTGGGACTTTCGTTTGCACACAGGGACTTTCGTTTGCACACAGGGACCTTTGTTTTCACATGGGGACTTTTGTCTGCACACAGGGACTTTGTTTGCACACAGGGAGTTATGTTTGCACACAGGGGGCCTCATTACGACCCAGGCGCTAATGGGTTAACGGCGCCGTAAAAGGCTGCGGCGCTGTTAACCTATTAGCGCCTAATTACGAGGTCCCTTTGCGGGACCCGACCTTAACGGCTGGTGTAGACCAGCCGTTAAAGTAGGGACCCGCAAAGGGACCTTGGTGCTAATTACAGTGCCGCATACTTAGCGCCTTCTCCATTCCCATTGAGCCCTATGGGGCAAAAATGGGAATGGGGAAGGGCCATGGAGGAAGGGGGAATTACCGCCCCGCCAACCTTCTAATGGGGTGGTAATTCCCCCTTTCTCCATGGCGGAGTCGGTAACTTACCGCCATGGACCATGGTGCTAATAGCACCATGGTCTTCCGCCAGGGTCGTAATGAGGCCCAGGAACTTTTGTTTGCACACAGGGACATTTGTTTGCACACAGGGACATTTGTTTGCAGACAGAGACCTTTGTTTGCACACAGGGACTTTTGTCTGCACACACGGACTTTGTTTGCACACAGGGACCTTTGTTTGCACATAGGGACTTTGTCTGCACACAGGGACTTTTGTTTGCACACAGGGACCTTTGTTTGACCCCAGGAAATCTTGGTTTGCATGCAGAGACTTTTGTTTCAACCCAAGGAGAATCCATTCTATCCAATGTTGCGAAATACATGTTCAAACCTCCCGCTGCCCTGGCAGAGAGAGTACACAAGCTGAAATCCATTACTTGCACTGTGTCATATGGGCAAATCACACCTGATAACAATGATTTGGGAAGGGAACATTGAAGGGGTCCTCTAGGGTGTTCTACTTTTAGACTACCAGAGAGGGGTGAGGCCCCCGAGGTCGGATAAGTGCCTCTGCTCCCAGGTACGGCCCTGCCATTGGGGAATCAGTTAGTCATATATGTCTGAGCCGCACTTTTAAGGTTAAAGAGCTTTCTCCCTTAAACCGACAATAAATGGTGGCGCTTTTGGTCAAATAACCAGCCTTCAATCACTTTCCTCAAAATATATTGCCAGAATTTTCTTTTTAGACTTTCGACGCGTTGATATGGTTAAAATTGGCTTCTATTAAAAACTTGTTTGCAACCTATTCATGGCTGAGGATGAACGTTTGTCAAATATGGGGTACTCGCTGTCGGAGGATTGGCCCCAAGACACTTCAGAGGGACTTATTCCGGGTGGAGATGGTGGCTGTGAGTTTAATCCACGTGAACCTTTAAAAATAAATGTACAATTGGGTACTACGAATGTGACCAATGATGATCTCCCACGGATTGTGAATCGTCACGTGACGTATGATTGGTCTTATATCAAAAATGTTCTACACCAACACAATCCATTGCAAAGGGGTACTCGCTGAATTGTCCCGGTGAGGATTGTATCGTAGAATACACATGAGTTTAGCCACCTTTGCTCTAATAAGAAACTTTGGATTGAGGCGGACCTGATATGCATCCAAGAATTTCTTATGCACAATATCCCCTTAGTGGATGGTTTTAGGTTTATAGGTGAGCCTGCAAGTAAGGTACTTAAGTGTCGACCATATGGCGGTCCAATTTGTGCTTGGCGCGTTTCTCCTGGCTCTAATAATGAAGACCTCTGTGTGGGATGTCCTGACATGTTCGGCTGTAAAATAACATGGTTTGATATTGATTATTTTAAATATTTATTTTAATCCTGCATCAACGGTTTTAACAGATTTCTTAGCAGCTATTATTAATGTATTTGATTTATATGTTTTGTTACCTAATGCGTGTTTTGTAATTTTTGGCGATTTTAATTCCGAATGTTTAGATTCTAATTGGTATCTTCCGGGGTCCACTAGGTGCTTTTCTCAAACTGCAAGAGCTCTTGGGTTAATATTCCGTGCCTGTTTAGATAGCTTGGATATGGTTCTCCTAAATGGGAACTCTCTAGACAATTTCCCTCCCAGCTATACATTGACAAATGGCTTTCACCAATCCACTTTGGATTTTGTATTTATGTCTGCCCAGTTCATACCATCTCCTATTTTATATAAGGGGCAGTAGTGCCAGGGTATTCTCACATAGGTGCAATGCAGAGGTTTGAGAAATGAAGAAGCTGAGAGGGGACATTAGGAAAACTATCAAAATTGGCATAAATGTGGTTTGAATCATAGCCAAGCTTAAATAAACCTATAGGAATTGGGTAAAGGGCCATTGTGCCTTGCTTTTACAGAACGGCACAGAAAATATGCTTATGGCTCTGGCCTCTCGACAGACGGTTCATTTTTGGAGACTCATTCGAGGGGGAGCATGCAACTTTCGTTGCATCATCAGCCCGTTTCAGGCCAGGAGTGGGAGCACTATTTTAGTAACTTGTATGCTCCTGTAAGCCATAAAGAGGTCTGTTTATGTGTGAAACAGGGGATTTATTTGGGTGTGGATGCGTGGGCTCTACTGGATATTGATCTGGTAGGAATACATATGGCGATTAGGACGACCATGTCTTCAAATGCCCCTGGTCCTGATGGTTTATCCAATTTAACACTAAAATCAGAGCCTCTTTTATGGGCTGAAGTACTATTTCAGTTGCATTGTAATGTTGTGGGGCGGACCACATGCCCGGATACTTTTAGAGAGGCAATCCTGGTAGTAATATACAAATAGGGTGAGAGGGAGAATCCGGGGATCTATCGCCCTATCTCCCTATTGGATGCCTCCTACAAAAATCGTTTTGGTTTCTTATTGCATGCACTGAAGAGATGGGACAATTCCGCTAATAAATTGGATTGCAATCAATCTGGTTTTCGCAAGGGAACAAGCAAAGCCCTTGACTGCTTGGTTTTACATCTTTTAAAGATCCAGGAATTCCAATCAAAGCACATGATTAATCTTTCTTTTATTGATATTACCAAGGCGTTTGATTGTGTGGATCGCAATAAGCTTTGGGGATGCTTTGGCTATGGGGTTGTCCTGAAGCTTTGATTCAAATGCTGGAACTTCGTGCATAAAGATATTAAGATTAAGGTCAGGTTAGACAAAAGGGGTAGGTATTTGGGGTGGATCACTGTGGATTGAGGTTTACGTCAGGGATGTGTTCTTGCCCCGTTTCCTTTAATTTATACATCCTGGGAATCAGGATAGCATTGGAGGGGCCAGGGGTTAACCCCCCCGAGGTTGAGTCATGTGAACATTCCGTATCTCCTCTATGTGGATGATCTTGTTTTACTTGACCACACAGCAATTGGACTACAGAAGTCTCTGGAGCGGACTCAGGATTTCTTTATGGACCTTGGGCTGGACATCAGCGTTACTAAATCCAAAACTTTGATCTTCAACCGCAGAAAGGTTCTGTCGGGTAGGGCTAACTAGGGATGGTATATTGATGGCAAGAGTCTGCAGGTGGTCACTGAGTTTAAATATCTTGGTGTGCTCATTAGATCAAAGTGGACACTGTTGCCTGCAATTGAAGAACTAAGATTAGAAGCAACTACAGCGGCCGGCCATCTTCCAGCACTAGATAGAAAATATGGTAGTTTTTGTTAGTATCTGTACTCAAATTATACAACCAGCTGATTGTCCCAAAATTAATTTATGGGTCAGAGGTTAGGGAAGTTAACTTGAATTGGGCCAAGGAAGAGGCTTTCATTTGGAAGTGATTTCTGAATCTTCCAGATGGTACTCCGTTTTCACCGGTTAAACATATTCTGGGCATCACATCACTTGACACGAAGGTTTTTTGGAGACGAATATTTCTTCTGCGATCTATAGTGTTTCCACCAGCATCCACCCTATTTACTCAACGCACTGCTCAACTTGGGTAATTGTGTGATTCTTAAGGCTTGGGAGAACTCTGTTTTGACTGTGATGGCTGATAAATCTATATTCTTGGAAGATTTGGAGTGTAATTCAGCCAAGGCCAGGAAGTTACTCTTTGAAGAAGACTGGATTAAAAATAGGGAAATTCTCTCCTCTTATAAAATGTTTGAGCACTTCTCTATGGATATTAAATCTTTAAATGTCACTCAGAAATATATAACCAAACATGCTCCAAAGCACCTTAGAAAGTTTTGGCTACGCATTAAATTACATGTACTTTTAACTAACAATGTTGTAGATGGTCGGTTAGGGGTTGCTATGACTGATCGCTTGTGTCGCTGCTGTAGACCTAACAGTGAAACTTTGAAGCACTTCATTGTGGAGTGCTCAGCCCTAACTGTTCTTCGTCAAGAGACTTTTAAATCTTATTTTAGTGTTCGCCCTTATTTAACTTGGGAAGATTTTTGGTTGAATTTATTAAATAATCCCACCGATAGGCTGCTAATTAATGTCATGAATTTATTGAAGTTGCTAATACTTTTATATACAATTTCTTTGTGTTAAAAATGTACTTTTTACTTATTTTTTCAATATGGATTTTACGTCGTAAATTTGTTGCCTATGTACTATTTGGTAATGTGAATATGTGTATAAAGTTTGTTTTGTAAACTAATTCACACAATAAAGAAATACAATGTAACATTCAAGACTAGAAATCTGTGTCTCTGAGACACTAAACCACTGTTTGGCCCTTTCTCTGTTTCTACCATCCTGCATCATTCACCCTGGTTCTTTCTCTCTGTGTTCTGCGCTCTCCCCTGTCCTCGCTCATTTTCCATTTGTTTCTTTCTCCTGTATTTCCCCTGTAGGCCTCTCTTCCATCTTCCCTCTCTCCCTTGACATCCTGCTCGTGTATATTCTCTCTCTCTCTCTCTCTCTCTCTCTCGATTTCTCTCTCTCTCTCTTTCATCTTCCCCCTCTCTCCCTCAACGTCCTGCTACCCCTCCTGTATTCAATCTGTTTCGTTCCCTTCCATCTGTCTTCTCTCTCTCTCTCCCTCCCCTGTACTCAATCTCTCTGTCTTCTTCCATCTTTCCTCTCTCCATCGAATCCTGCTACTGTATTCCTTCTCTCTCTCTCTCTCTCTCTCCATCATCTCCCCTCTCTCGCCCTCGATGTCCTGCTCCCTCTCCTGTATTCCATCTCTGCCCTCTCTCCCATCCTTCCTCTCTTTGTCTCGCTTCCATCTTCCCTCTCTCCCTCGACATCCTGCTCCTGTATTCCTTCTCTATCTCTCCCTCTCCATCATTTCCCCTCTCTCCCTCGCCGTCCTGCTCCCTCTCCTGTATTGCATCTCTGCCCCTCTCACCCGCCCCTGAACTCAATCTCTCTGTCTCTCTTCCATCTCCCCTCGCTCCCTCTACATCCTGCTCCTGTATTCCTTCTCCCTCTCTCTCTCTCCCTCTCCATCATCTCACTTCTCTCTCCCTTGATGTCCTGCTCCCTCTCCTGTATTCCATCTCTGCCACTCTATCCCCCTCCCATCCTTCCTCCCTCCCTTGTACTCAATCTCTCTGTCTCTCCTCCAGCTTCCCTCTCTCTCCCTCGAAGTCCTGCTCCCCTCCCACCCTCCTTCTTGCTCTCTCTAATATAACGTATCACATTTCAGCTGCAAATAGAACTGTACGTAGCCTGTGCTATTTCTGCTTCACACCCTATGCCTGTAATAGATGCAGCAATTGAGCTAAACGTGTTTTGCAAACACCAGAAAACAAACACAGTCAGACAACAGTATTCTGAGAAACAAATACAGTGAAGGGCACAGATGTGTTCTATGTATACTGGAAAGGCACTACCCAGGATTGGGGGAGGGGCATTTACAATGAATGCAATGGTGGAGGTGTGAGGGGCAGTGGGAGACGTGGCACGCATGTAAGGAGGCAGGGGCTGTCCTTGCAGAGTCTAGTGACCCCTTCTACTACGGTGGCCGGGGATCTGCAGCAGGTGTGGGACCTGGCATCCGGGGCGGCAGTGAAGGGTCCACCAAAATATCACATCTTTTCGTTGCTATTATGTCTTCGAAAATAGGGTACAGACAGCTGTGGCCACTTCTTTGGTATGAATACTTGCTTTTAGGGGATGGAGGGGGGATTCTAGAGCTCTCTTAGGATGGTCGATCAGTTCTAGCATTGCAGAAATATTTTTATTTGGCGGCGGGCATTTTTGTACCCCTTTTGTCTAACCTCCGGCCTAGCTTGCCTTTTCCTCTCTGGTGTTAGCGAGGCCCGGTTCCTATTATACCCTGCATAAGAACAATGCAAACATAATTCTATTATATTGGAATATCTCTAACTGGAATTCTCTTGCTGTGACAACACATCTGTCACAATTAATGATTATAATACAATTATCTATTTTTGAAATCAGATACATTCATAATCCTCTAGTTGTGGTGTTCAATAACACTCACTATATCAATAAAGATTGCCCGCGCTTACAGCTCAGGAATTCTTCATTCTATTAAAGACAAGGAGGCGAGAATTATGCTTTACTTTCTTTAATACTGCCACAAACGCTTTTCAACTTATCACTTTTAAACTTCAACATTTGCGCTTTTTTTCCTTCCAGAACTAAAAAATAGCCAATCTGAGGTTTAAAAGTTCCATCTCTAGAGTTTACTTCTTTAAGTTCCATTTAAACTAAAACTCCCATACACCTCCAGGAGTGTAGTAGTTCTGACCCTATCCCATGCTCCAATCTGGTGATAGGTCATACTATAAGAACCCTCAATCCCAGGTCCTTTCCTCTTTCTTTGCCTTGGAGATCTTCCGTAGCAAACTCAACCTTGTTATGGACGGTCAACAACCAAACTTCCAACATAACTGTGAACAGAGTTCTTGAAACAGAACTGCCCTGAATCCCTGGGCGAAGTAACAGAGTTTGCCATGATGTTTCACTGTCTGCGATCAGGCTGCTTTCTGGTCATCTCCTAGGAACAAACGGATAAATACTCATAAGGGTGGGTGACAAGACAAAGTTGAACATTTGATATATATGCATCATAACATCCTCTTTTGTCTTTCTGGGTGGGATATAATGCTCGCCTCCTTGTCTTTAATAGAATGAAGACTTCCTGAGCTTTAAGCGTGGGCAATCTTTATTCTATGACAAGAAAGGAGGCTCGCATTATGCTTGTTTAAAGCTACCACCCTATTTGTTAAGTCTGACACTGGCTTGAAATAAAATGTCTTAAACGTAGACTCAGAGGACCAATCGGCCGCTTTCATTATATCCTGCAGCGGCACCCCTGCTGAAAAGGCCCTAGACGCCATCGCACCTCTAGCTGAATGCGCACCAAACTGGGACAAGTCTATCCCTGCCCATTGCATCACTTCGCGCATCCATCTCGCAATTGTTGCTGTTGCTACTGCATGATAAGGTTTCCTACGCGCTATTAGCAATTGTGTTACGCCTCGCGGCCTCAACTGCGCTGTAGCGGTCTGGTAATCTTTTATACATTGTGCTACACATAGTTTTTTATTTTCTGTAAAATAAGGATATGTGATCGATCGAGAATCTGATTTCGTTCGCTTAGCTATGGTAAAGGCTACCCCTTCTGGATGGAATATTTTCCTGTGTATCTCTAGTGCTTTAACATCGGATACTCTTCTGCATGATGTGAGACACAACACCATTGCCAGTTTGCCTGAGAGTTGTGATCGGGATAGAGCTCTATTGTCTGGCCATCTAAGAAACAGTTGGAAAACTTCTTTGACGTCCCATAACGTCGAATACTTTGGCTCTGGGGGTTTTCTCAACTTCATTCCTCTCAACAGTTGCAGAACTGCGGGATGTTGCCCTATGGAGTTGCCTTCTACTTGATCATGTCCCGCAGAGATCGTGGATCGCAGCACTCCTATTGTTCTAAAGGCGCTGCCTTCTTGAAACTTCACTGCTAAAAAGTTTAATAACTGCACTACAGGGGCAGAAACGGGATCCAAACTATTGTCTGTGCACCAGCGGTCCCAGCTCTTCCATGCCGCGTTATAGCTCCTGATGGTGGAAGGCGCCCAGGAATCTCTGATGCAGTTTGCAGCGAGTTGTGAAATGCTTGGCAACTCCCACTTTCTCCTGAAACCTTGCAGACTACCAACTGTAATGTGCCCGTCGTTATGAGCGGGTGAACCCTGCAGGGTCTAGCAGAAGGTCCGGTTGCTGAGGAACTATTCTCGGAAAATCTGTAGAATGTTCCATCGCTACTGGAAACCAGGGCTGAGATTTCCAGAGGGGGAGTACTATTATTAGGTCTGCCTACTCCCTGCGAACCTTCGCTAACACTCTCGTGATCATGAGAAACGGAGGGAAAGCATAATTCAGCTCTCCGTTCCACCGTTGGAGAAAAGCGTCCGTGCCAGCTGCACCCGGGTCTATTCTCCAACTGTAATATATCTGAGTCTGCGCGTTCAGTCTGGATGCAAATAGATCTATGTGTACCGGGCCCCAGAGGTCTTGTAATTTCTTGAACACGCTTGGGTGTAGTTTCCAATCGCTGGAGTCTACAAGATATCGTGAGTTCCAATCTGCTACCACGTTCAGCGTCCCCGGCGGATATTCTGCTGTGACTGCGATCTGATTCTGCAGGCAGTAATGCCAGATGTCTTTTGCTAATTCTACTAGCATTCTCGACTTTGTTCCCCCTAGTTTGTTGATCTATCGCACTGCCGAGATGTTGTCCATTTTGAGCAGTACGCAACATCGTACTTTGTCTTTCGTAAAGGCTCGCACTGCGAAAGAGCCCGCTAATAGTTCTAGACAGTTTATGTGTATTTTTAGTTCTTCTTCTGACCACTTTCCTCCTGTTTCTACGTTCTCGCACCTGGCTCCCCACCCGGATCTGCTCGCGTCCGATTCTATATCTATGTCTGGGGTGTCTCCGAAGATTGCTCGGCCATTCCAGGCTTCCATGTTGGAGAGCCACCAGTGGAGTTCTGAGATTGCTTCCTGGTCCAGCGTTACTAGTTGGTGGTAACCCAGCCCTCCTTGTAGATGCCTTATTTTGAGCCTCTGTAACGCTCGATAATGGAGCGGGCCTGGAAAGATTGCTTGAATCGAGGCTGCTAGAAGACCTACTACTCTTGCTAGAGCTTGAAGAGATATAGTCCTCTTCGCTATGACTAATCTGAGCTCCTTCTTTATCACTTTCACTTTGTGATGTGGAAGATCGAGGGTCGCCTTGACCGTATCTATACTGAAACCTAGGAACTCTATGTGTTGGGCTGGTACTAGCTGGGATTTGTCCAAGTTCACCAAGAATCCTAGAGACATCAAGAGGGTGAATATCCATTGCACCTTCTTGGATAGTGTGAATTTGTCTGAGCCCATGACGAGAATGTCGTCTAGGTACACGATTATGCAAATACCTCTCTCCCTTATGGCCACCGCTACGGGCTTCATCAGTTTGGTGAAGGCCCAGGGCGCTGACACTAGGCCGAGCGGAAGGCACGTGAAACACCATGTCTCTCCTTCCCAAGGAAATCGCAGATATTTCCGAAACTCTTGAGCTATCGGGATCGTCAGGTAAGCATCTTTGAGGTCTAATCAAGCTAACCAGTCCCCCGAACGGAGGAGATCTCGAAGTAGATGGATACCCTCCATCTTGAAGTGATTGTACACAATCCATTCATTCAGGTTCTTTAGATTTATGACTGGTCATACTTTGTCTCCCCTGTGTACTAGGAATATATTGCTGAGGAAACCTGGTCCTCCTCGTGTATCTTTCTCTATCGCGTTTTTGTCTACCAAATTGAGAATCTCGTTGTGTAGCAATGTTGCCTCCTGTTGGGACACTTGCATTGGATGAGGTATTGTTCTCTGAATAGGGTCCCCTACAAAATCCTGTCGCAGTCCCTCTACTGCTTGCAGCACCCATGCATCGCGCGATAACGCTCACCAAGCGCTCAAAAATTGGAGGGTTCTCCCTCCCACACGTACAATCCTTGCACTCACCTCCTGAGGCGTTTGGTTGCCGGTAGGAGCCTCTACCTCTTTGATTTCTGGGAAATCTGGATCTCGTAGGGAAGAATGTGTCTTGCGGTTTCCCTTCCCAGTATTGGACGCGCGGCCCTTCGGGTCTGCGTTGGTAATTAAACCGACCGGACGTACGACCCCTGTAACGTCCGGTCCCAGAAAAAACTCGAGTGGGGAAGATTTTCTTAATCGAGCTTTGCGCTCTTTCCAGCGCTGAATAAGTGCCCACGAACTGTGACATTTCTTTTGCGAATGCCTCCCTAAAGAGCAGGCCTTTAGCTCCTTCTCCTGCTTCGTAAGAGGCCAAATCGGTTAGCTTATTGTCAATCTTTAAAAGCTCTCTCTGAGGACAGAGCACAGTTCGCGTTCCCCATTATATAGACAGCTCTTTGAGCCCAGTTGGCTAGGGCGGAGGCGTCCACTGGGGTTCCAGTGTCCTGTGCCTTTTCTGCCAGGTCCATTATTTTCGCTAATGGGCCAGCAATATCGAGGAGCTTATCTTGGCATCCTCGCCAGGCACAGTCTATGCCTTTACGTATATCTCTTGCAGTCTTTGTGACGAAAGTAACCATATTGGGGTCTAGTTCAGGTTTCTCTGCTAGTTTCCCTGGCACATCTGGTCTAGGGCATTCTGAACGCATGAGCAATCTTACTTCCCTATCCAGAGGATTTCGAATATGTTGAGCCACATAGGCAGCAACTCTAGGCGACGGAACCCACTCTGAGGACTTAGGGTGTCTGATAGCTTCTGGATCAAACATATCTGCTGTACCGCCTAGCTCCTGAGGATCCAACTCCTCCTCATACTGATGATCGGTGTCTAATTTCTCACCTTCATCATCGGGCATATAGCCCTCGTCATTGTCCCCTTGATTATTCACCCCTGGGGTAGGGGGGTCTGTCCTGGCTCTGCTTCTTCTCCAGGAAGGCTCTCTTTAGCCTGGCGACAGGGTCGCCATTCAGTTGGGGAGTGGAATCCTCCCTATCTAGATTACTCGGGGGGGGTCAAAGAATGTTTACTCTTGCGAGCCGCTTTCTTCCCCCTGTGCTCAACCCCTTCTGTGGGGTGTCTGGCTGACAGCTCTCTCTCTAGGCTTTCTGCCTTTCTTTTTCTGGCAAGCAATGCTTGCTGCTCATTAAATACAGCTTCCAAAATGTCCAGCCTTTGGGCAATCGGCTGTACTCCCTGTGACACTGCTTTTTCCAAAGAGTCTCCTAGAACTCTTAAAACTATGAGACAGGTCTGTGTCCTGCTGGTAAGGAGTTTCTTCCCACTCCCCCTCTGACCATTCTGGTGAGGTGGAAGGAGTGGCACCGGGGCTTATATAATGTGCCATATTGTTATCAAGGCTAACTCCTTATGCTGTCAGCAAGGGATATTAATCAGCTTATATTGCAAGGATTCTCCTTGTAAAATATCCCTTTCCTGCTCCGGCGAATAATAATATATATATTTTTTTAATGCTGGGTCAACAAGGCTTTCCTCTTCGCTCGGCTTACACTACGCAATTGAAAATGCGTGCGCTCGAGCGGAAGAGCTCCCAGGGAAAATCTCCTCCCGCTCCCCTGGGTCCTGCCGCCCGCTGCGTTCGACGGCGCGGCTTTGTGGAACGAGGAGCGGGGCCGGGAGCCTGAGGCGAGCGCGTTCGCTCGCGGCGCCGACCCCGCCTCCCCTATAACCAGCAAACGGTATTTTTACTTCGCGATGCGCTCCCGAATGAGCGAACGAAATACACACGCACGGCTCTACCCGCGTCGATAAATCTTGTCACGTTCTTCAAAAAAGGTACAGTTTCCTCCAAAGAGAAATGTATTATACTCGCTAATAATATCCCTTATATGGTTTATAAGCCTTACATTACTTTATTTATCATTTACCATTAACATTTATTCTGGAGAATAAAACGTGAGGTACTTATCTCATGGCAGCAAAAAGAAAGAGGAACGGACCTGGGACTGAGGGTTCTTATAGGATGACCTATCACCAGATTGGAGCATGGGACAGGGTCAGAACTACTACACTCCTGGAGGTGTATGGGAGTTTTAGTTTAAATGGAACTTAAAGAAGTAAACTCTAGAGATGGAACTTTTAAACCTCAGATTGGCTATTTTTTAATTCTGGAAGGAAAAAAAGCGCAAATGTTGAAGTTTAAAAGTGATCTGTTGAAAATCTGTTGTGGCAGTATTAAAGAAAGTAAAGCATAATGCGAGCCTCCTGTCTTGTCATAGAATTAACACTCACTATATTAATAAATGAATCTTTTATTTAGCGCCTTACACCGGAGGCCAGTCTCTAAGCACAGGACCCGGATTCGAACCAGAGGCGGACTTAGCACTTGGATGACGGACAAAGGGCGAGTGGGCCCTGCCTTGCCCTGGGCCGACACCTTTCCAATCTCTTCACACCAGCCACAATGCACACGCCCTCATCCTGGCTTGCTGGCAGTCAAGAACAGTTGAATAACAAAGAGCGTCTTAGCGCTTGCTCACAGGCGCCAGCTCAACATTTGTCAGGGCTTGTGGGGGCCCATTTCAATATGATTGCCCCCCCCATTCCCTACAGTTAGGGGGTGGACAGAGTCTGTGACACCCTTGGGCTGCTTAAATAAGAATGTATCCAAAGGAATTCTGTTTAATGTCACGGGCCAGGCAGCCAGAGGGGAGCTGAAACACTAAACTGCCACTGAAAAGTTAGTAATTGCTCTGTCAGCAAGGTGCTAATGCAGATGAAACAGAGTAAACAGCAAAGAGCCTGTAACCTGCTGCAAAACGCACATTTAAGTCTTCAGTTCAGGGGACAGCAGCCAGCAAAGGGCAGCCTGTAACATGCACACAAGACAAAGTGCACATTTAATGCCATGAAAGTAAGAAATATGTTGCTGCGTGTAGTGGCAAGAACAGGGCAGCTGCTTGGGCCCCCCTCACTGAGGCTCTTGAACACATTCACAGAACAACATAATCACAACACTGTGGGACTGTTGGGCATACATGGCATTGATATGTTTGAATTTGTATTCCGGACCTGTCCAGCAAAAGATATGCAGAACCCTAATTTGCACGATATGGATTGACATGATCAGAAGTGACATAACAGTAAATAACATTGCAACCAGTGGCATCAGTCTTCAGTACTCTAGGACACCACTGGTAAAGACATTCAAAGAAATGTTCACGTATAAGTCAAGAGAATAACGTGCTCAGCAATACATAAATGTTGACTATTAATATGCAACAACTCAATAGATTAGTAAACCATCTTCATAGCAGGTCAGGCACAGTGAGATTAAATGATTTGCCCAGGATCACAAGTGGTGACATCAGTATTTGGACCAAGGCGGTGATTTAAGCACTTGACTACGTATCTTCCCAGTGATAAGTCACAAATATTTTTTAAGTTTGGGTTTCCAAAAACAAAATAATTAATTTTTCTATCAATGCCTTGAAAAGTACACAAACCACATAAGAAACTAAACAGACATTGGGCCTCATTATAACCTTTGCGGAATGGGTTAACGGGTGCCGCTAATGGAGGCGGACCCGTTAAACCCATTCCGCAAGATCACGAGGTTCCCTCGCGGGACCCGATATGAACGTCAGGTTTTACCAGACGTCCATAGCGGTTCCCGCGAGGGAACCAGGGAGCTAACAACGGGCCGGTTGTAATCGGCCCGTTGTTAGCTCCCGCACCCATTCCCATTGAGCCCTATGGGAGCTCAAATGGGAAGGGGGAAGGTCCGGGTCCCCTGTAGGATGAATAACCGGGCCCTCCAAACTCAGAATGGCCCGGTAATTCCCCATTCAGGGAACCCGGACCCGGTTTTGGTGGCAGCCATGCCCTTATTAAGGGCATGGCTACCGCCAAACCCGTAATGAGGCTCATTGTATACATTGTTATAGAAATAGGTCAAGCAAAAAGACATTCATTGCTTTATTTTCACGTCCCTGAATGCACAATTGCAGTCTCAGCCTGCAAAGGAATGTGGACCTAAAAACAATATCATTTAGTTTAAAAAAAGGTATTTACAGTGAAAGATAAATCAATATAAGGTAATCTGCTTAAGCCATTATTTTACACTGCATGCAGTGTTATACTACCCTCCAATTCTTTATCACCCACCAGTTGCACCTTCTAAGGGACAACAGTCCTTACCCAGGCACCCCTGTGTCTTGGTCATCAACATCTAATCGGTTTATTGAGATGAGGTTGACAAAAAGCTGAACATGGGCGTGCTGGGGGAGCAGTGGGAAAGGCATTGTGCTGCCCTGCGCTTTTAGCTGTCACACGAAACGTGTGAGCCGGGAACAGGAGAAATGTCAGGCCTTATTCCTGTCCCGAGCTGGCTGTTTGAGAGACACAATACATGAAATAGGCACAGGTCCACAAAATGCAAGATGGCTGGCCACCCTACAGACAAACCTAGCCCTGTTCCCCAACCTTGGGTTTCATCCGGGCTAGTTTAGCTGCCAACTTGGTATAAGTGTGTAGGGTAAACACACTGGGGACATGCACAAAATGGTGCTGCATGCTGTAGGAAGTATCCTGTGATATCACCTCCTGTAATATCCCTTTCCATTGCCCATGTTATTGCCCATAACCTCGAACCCTATCATTTCCAACATTAGCTCCAGGCTTGATCATTCAATATTACCACCATTGACAGCAAAACCTGGTGAGGAGGCCCAGCTGCCTCGAGCTAGAGACAGAACCCTGAACACAGAAAACTGTAAAAAACACAACTTTATAAAATTGAAGCATTTGTCCCTAAAGTTCATCATTGTGCAACTCTGCCCACTCTAGGCTCCTCCTCCATGACCCTCCCACCTGTGGCCCTCTGTAATATTTGCCCACTGGGCGCTTTGCCTTAAAACTACCACTGATCTCAAACCTTTGTTGCTCTGCATTGTTTTGCTTCCAAGACAAATGTGTTGCCCCTGAGCTATCCTCCCGGCCCAGAGAGACTATGGGCCTCATTACGAGAACGGTGGCAGCCATGGAGCTATTAGCTATTAGCTCCATGGCTGCCACCGTTCCGGGCTCCATTATCGGGTTCCTGCAATGGGGACTTACCAGGTTACTCCGAGATAGGAGGACCCGGTAAATCCTCCATGCAGGAACCCATCCCCATTCCCATTTGAGCCCCCACAGGGCTCAATGGGAATGGGGAGGGAGGTAATAACAGGCAGAGTACAACTTGCCCATTATTGCCTCCCTCTTCCCCTAGCGGGACCCGGAAAGCACGCCTGGTTTTACCATGTGTGCGATCCGGGTCCCGCGATGGGAAGCTTGTAATCGGCGCTCCCGGATTGAAGGGGGCCGGTGCTGTACCAGCCCCCTTCAATCCGAGAGTGCCAGGGTCGTAATGAGGCCCTATATGATGATCTATAGACAAAGGAACCTTAATTGTAACCCCAGGACCTGACTTGCCTAATGCTCTGTACATGTCACCAGCTATCGGCCCCGCTGTTGCCTCTACTGGACATTACAGTGTATCTTGTGCAAATAAACACACACTATAGGAGCTATCGAATCATAGATGGCTGCTCTTCCTTTTCTTCATTTGACCCCCTCTTCTCTCTCCCCTCCCCACCTTGGTTGTGCTCTTCTGCAGATATGACGAAGGGTGATTTGAAATGTGTGAAACATTGACAGGTCCTCTCTTCTTTTCCTTTAAGATTTTGATTTTTTGAATTTTGATACTAAAACTTCAGTTGATCTGGTTAAATTATGGATTCCATGAGAAGGGGCTTTACTATCCATTCCTTACACTTTAAGACCCCGATGAAGGCAGTTGCCATTATGAGTATAAATGGTCATCATAGTTATTTCATTATTGGACATCATCTGGGGGTGATCATGTCACAATAATCACAGGGTGATTTTGTTTACATATCACAAAAGGTGTCTGGGTAACTGAAGCACTTTCTACTTCGTGATACATTTTTATTCTGGTGTACTGTCTTTTTTAATACTTTTCATTAAACTGCTGAGGGCTGTTTGTATGTGATGCCTTTCTGAGTGGGGTTATTTTGGGCATTCTGATGATTAATTCAATGTCCTGTAAATTCCATGAATTCGAGTATTTTTGATATAACAGTTTTAATTTTAAAAAATTGTTTATATTTGCTTTGTTGCATTTGAAGTAAAGTAGTGTTTTCGTTTACAGGAGGTGAGAGAAAATAAGTTAATGTTTCAGGATTCATTCCTGAGACGTTGGATGACCTGGGGAACTGCCCTATTACTCGCATGCACTTACTAGCAGGAAGCTAACCCTGCCAAGGGTGCCTGGAGCACCTTTCAACTTGGGGCATGAGGCCTACCAGGATGCTTGCCAGAGTCAGTCCTGCCCTAGTGGTGAGGTGATGAAGTTGGGAGAGCAGCCGTCTGTTCCCCTTTCGTGACTGGTTGCACTTTTGATCATCCCATACCTGCCGTACAACATGATGGCCTTCCAATTCAGAAATACCAAGCCCATGAATCCTTGTAGCGCAGGACAGAGCATGCAACCCAACGGCGAGAGGTGCAGCAGCGGACACAGAGACAGCAGAACGTCGTTTACGGCGAGCCGGCAATCAAAGAACTAATTCGGAGCATACTATGAACTCTGACATTGACATTCGCAGTCTTGGGCCGTGTAAGGAAGGCATGGTATCAAACAGTGAAGATAGACGCAAGTGATCACAGTTCAAGTGTGTTTATTGAACTTCACTGGATTGGCCTATCCAACCTAAATCTAAGGATGGGAGCAAGCTACGACCATCAAATAATAATAATGCTCCTAGTCGAGTCTCTGTCAAAATAAAAAGGCATATACTAATAAACCTATTGCCAATCCTTACTTCGAAATACAAAAGGGTGTGGGACAATAATGTATGCAAAACGAAAAGTGTTATAACATAAAGAAATAATATGTCAGGATGGTGGAGCAGTTGGCTTCCCTTCCCCACGGCTTCAGCAAGGGTCAAGGTGGCCCGTTCAAGCTTCGCATACCCTCTGGCTTCTCTGTCACAAGGATACAGTTCAAAGCATAAATATCAGGGCCTTCTGCCAAAGTCTCTTTTCCAATAACAGTCTCTTACTGCAGAGGGCTTGTCATAACAAACAAATATCAAAGTTCCATCCTATCAGGATCTACACATGCACAAGTTCTCGCTTCCAGTGTTTATCATGGGTCTCCCTCCTTCAGACTTGGACTCCCTTTTACCACAATAGTTACACTTGGTCTCCCTCATTCGGGCTCGGACCATGGATCTCCCTCGTTCGGGCTCGGATCCTCTTGATATCAAAATCAAAGACTTTCGAATGTGCGATGGGTTTTGCTTAAACCGCCACAGGACCACTTCGATTCACTTCACACAATGTTCTTATCAATCTTCTACTTTCGTTTCTCTTGGCGGGATACCTTACAGAGACCTTCGATTGAGCTAATTCACAGTGCCTGACCACTCTGTTAACAGTATCGTATCTTTCCTTTGCAAGTTCAAACATTCATCAGCAGCTTATCTTTACTTGGGTCTTTCATCACACGTGTTTAACAATGTTCGTTCCAGCGCTCGTTAAGCAATGTTGCAGTTTACAACCTTGACTTCAACACAGAGCGGTCTTGCATCGGTCTCCCCAACTCACCGGCTGTGTTGATCTCTGTGGCGCTTTGTTCTTGGAGCCAAGGACTATACCCCAGCGGCTGCTGCTCCTCCCCGCCTTGGTCAGTTACATGGGAGGGCCTTCGGTATCTCCAACACACAATGCAGGATTCTTCAGTCTGGTTTCCTGGCCTTACGCTTTCTGGCTCAAATGTTTCTTGACAGTAACGGTTTCTTGCCGATAAGGTCAAGGGTACTTCCCTCCTTGCAAACCCTTCTTGGTTTTCGGTCTTTCTCTCCTTGTTCAGCTGCGGACTCGAAACTGCTGTTCCTTCATGTGCTTTGCCTTGCTCAGAGTGTGCTCTCGTGTTTCATCTTTTATACGTGTGGGGAAGATTAATGGAAGTCAGGTGTGAGTGATTGTCAGTAATTGCCTGACTTCACCTGACCATACTAGCGGGACATGTCAGGTACACTGCTCGGGTGTGAGGCTGTTTTCGCATTTCGCCATCTGGTGTATCGCTCCCACTCCCCGAAGACCCCTCACCCAGGTGATCCTCCCGCACTGGTCCACCACCCAGGAACTAGATCCAAAGGCGATGGCCATGTCCTGGCCACCTGGATGACAGATCCGCGGGGACTAGCGGGTGATGTACCTTCTGGTTTCTCACAGCCGCCATTGCCAAATACCAGTGGACCCACGTATGGAAAGGGGTGGGGCTTGGAGTGTGCTTTATGGCTTCACACCTGTGTAACACAGCCCTGGGGACAAGCAAGGCAGAGACTGGTCTGGGTAATAAGGTGGGCCAGAGAGCCATTGGAAGGTGCAGGAAAAAAAGGAATGAGCAGGCCTGGAGAGTGTGAGTTGTTTGGGTGGGCTAAAGGGGGAGCAGGTGGACCAAGAGACAAGCAGTGGAAGGACGGTGGAGTGGAGCTTCAAGGTGACTATCAGAGAGAGTGTGAAAGGTGAGGTATTGATTGGTGAAAGCAGTACTTGGGTGTGAGCGCGTGTGTGTTTTTGTGGGGATGAGGACTATGGAGCTGGAGTGAGACTTAATGGGAGAGTAGCAGAGTGAATAAGCAAGTTGAATGGGGGAGTGAAAGGAGGGTGAGTGTGAGAGTAGGAGGGGTTGAGGGTAGTGTAGAGAAGAGAGTGGTGTGGTGGATGGAAAGCAGCAGAGAGTAGTAGAGTTGAGAGTGGTAGAGAGTAGTGAGAGTGGAGAGTAGTAAAGATCAGTAGGACTACAGAGTAGAGGAGAGTAGCGTGGTGGTAGGAGTAAGAAGTACAGGTAAGAGAGAATAACATCAGAGGGACAGAGGAGTGAGAGAGGGTGAGAGAAAATAGAGAGTGTGAGGAGGAGAAAGGGGCGGGTAGAAGGAAGTTGGCAAAAGGAAGGAACATCCGGGTGAGAAATACGAGGTTGTGAGAACTGGGCATTTGGAAGACACCAATTTTTGGTTTGAGACCGAAGACCATTACAGTCCTTATGGGACACCAGGCTAGGATCCACCCAGAAGGCCCTAGAGGAAGTCATACACACAAGCCACTCAAAGTTTAGATAGTCGGGGTTACTGATCTCTAGTGACCATCTTGGGGATCATGGAAGAAAGGACTATGGTGAAGGAAGTTCACGGGGAGACGAGAGAGAGAGAGTGGGACGGCCCTTAGGTGGACCCCCTTTAAGATGATAATAAACATTCTTAACCCTTTGAGAGTTGGTGTGATCTTGAGGCCATCTGTGACAGTGCACTAGAGTTACATTATTCTGTATCCATTTAATGGCAATGTCTAATATTGTCTGGAGCCAATATGGCACCCCAATAAACTGGTCCCAATGGTGCTGCTGGTGTCAGCGTGGGTCATCCCAGGATGGTGGCCACACATATAGCGAGTGCCCCTTCCAAGATTGTAGGCTTCCACTTCATCAGGAAGCACTTGCCAGCATTTCTAGTCCCCACTGGCAGCCTCCCCTGTGTGTCAACTGCCTGGCAAGCTGTTTCCAGCCGGTTTAATTGTCTCCGATTTTGATCACCACCTTTTTCCTGTTCCTGCGCGCCTTCCCTTGCCCACTGAGCACTGCTCTGCCTGTGGTTTCCCAGTGCTAGTTCTTCCTTCACTTATCTTACCTTGGTTCTCCCATCCACTGGTCCAGCACCTTCCTGGAATCCTGGTACCGACTTCCTTGTACCATCTTTTTCCACTCTACACTCCTGGATCCCTTTACTGACAGTGTCAGCACTCAAGCCAGTGTTCAAACTTGTCATCTAAGGCAGGGGGTTTTCCCACTTTGGGGTTTTCCCTTCTAGGAACCATTCTTCCTCCTGTTCCTCTTAGAAGATGGCTCCGATGGACAGACCTTATCGCTTCACATCCCGAACCCGGACCAAACCCCAGTTAAGGCAGGTCACTGACAAATACATTTATCAGTGACTTTTTTAAGTGTACTTTCAACAATGTTTTAATTTCTTAATATCATTTGTTTGTTATGTGTCTTTCATTTGTTGTTAAAGGTTCCATGTGATATTAACAAATCAACCAATAACGACAACTTGATTAACGAATTTAAAATAACGAAAAAATGTCGATTTTCCCCACCCATTTTAATCCCTTACCCCACCCCTAATATATACTTTCAACAAAATATTTGACATTTCTTTGTTATTTTTTATTCGTTACAAAAGGTATTCTTTGTTGTCAATTCGTTAATATCACTGTATACCGTTGTTAAACTGCAAATTTTCGATGAATAAATTACAGGTTTTATTATTCGATATTGAAACTTACCTGAGTTAGTCCCGACATTGACTCATGATAACAGGCCCAGTGGAAGCTTGCAATTAGGCCATACTATAGCTGTGATTGTGTTAATTTTAAATGCCAGATCATTTAGATAATTGTGAAAAAAAAAGAATTATGTAGGCATAAGAATCTAGATATTAATTTTCAGTATCCCATAATTGGTGGGCCTCATCAAACAAGCAAATATCCGCATATCTTTTTACATTCAGACCTTTTTATAACAGTTTTTGTTGCAACTTGAAGGCAACATTTTGAGGGACACAATTTTAGATAGGAGGCGGTCAGACGCGTCTTTTACCCCACTCTTTGCATTCATGACTTTTATACCTTTGGGACCACTGGATGGCTCTGGCATCAAGGGCTGCTGGTAATGTAAGCAGTAAGCACACAGAATGAATCCTGGGAAATCACACAGCTTTTATTGTGTTCCGCTTCCTCCTCCTCCTCCCAAGTACTAGGTAGAAGGACATGTTTCCTTCCAATGGTAGACCAAGACTTTCTCACAATAATCATGGAAAGAGAGGAAAGACCACAAGTCTTGCTCAGTGTATGCAGGTAGTGTGATTGCTGTTGCCATCCTGGAGGGGTAGTTCTGAGCTCCATCAGTACACCACAGTGACAATGATGTTGGTGCATGGACCTTCCTCTCACCTTAGATACCATTGAAATTCCAGTCGCCCCACTCCCCAGCCTGCCTCGCATAGAAGTAGGCCTGCAAGTGCAGTGCTGCAACCGCTGTCACCTTTTGATGAGCTGCACTGCAGACACTTGGTATCTTAAATGCTGAAATCATTCGGCACTTGCAGGGTTTACAGTGTTTCACTGTGTAGGTTGTCACATGTCTGCATTGGAAGGTTGACTAACCAGGTCCAGCAAAAAGTCTCCAGAGATCCTTCGGTGGATATGGTAGGCAGTGGCAACAGTGGCAAAGAAATTTGAGCAGCGACTATGGTTACGCGTGCAGGGTGCTAATAATCTTCATTGGATTCTACCAGAAACATAAACAAACCAACATTCTGTGCTCCTTTCCTTGGTACACATGATTAAATTCATGGTGCAAAGACCTGATTTCCCATGGTCACATCTGAGCAGGAAATGTCTGGTGCATTATCTTCTGGTGTCCTGCTGTAGCTCTGTTCAAGGATTAGTGTAAATTAGCTGTAGGGAGGTAAGTGAATCAATTGGAGGTTGTAATCTGTGTTTTCAGTGGTGGTCATGTTTGATCAGGCTATCAAATAAACATAGTCATTATGACGGCATGGTGTCCCGAGTCAATCTGTGAGTGACAAATCTGTTAATATTGTCTTAAAATGAAGGATTTAGATTCCTAACATAAATTGGTTTTAGGTCACGAAACATAAGCTTGAAGTTAACTTTGCCCAATTTGGCTATGAGGGACCTCAACCTCTACCCATTTTGAATACAGATAGCCCTCATTGTATAAATGAAGTGGCGTCCCTACTATTTCCACGTTTACAGGATTCTTACCGCCACTCCTGATCAGGAAAGCATACATTTCCTTCCATTGCATGTCTCACCAAATGTCGGCCACTGAAAAAGAGAGCCAAGAAAACTCACACATTGCACCTTGTGCAGGGAATTGCGTGAACACATCGCCTGTGAGATAAGCTTGCTCTCGATAAAGGGGGTGTAGGGCAAATCTGGATTTGTTGAAAGAAATTCTTAACATGATGTGGTTATTCTTTAAAAAGTGTGGATAAGTGGTCAGTGTGTCTTACTTTTAGCCCAACTGTTTTAGTCAACCATATTTTGCATTTAGCCCAACTGTGTTAGTCAGCCATATTTTGCATTTAACCTAATTGTGTATGGTAGCCATATTTTGCATTTAGCCTAATTGTGTACGGTAGCAATACCTTGCGTTTTGACCAACTGTGTTAGTCAGCCATATTTTGTATTTAGCCTAATTGTATATGGTAGCCATATTTTGCATCTAGCCTAATTGTGGAAGGTAGCCATATTTTGCATTTAGCCTAATTGTGTTCTGTAGCAATACCTTGCTTTTTGACCAACTGTGTTAGTCAGCCATATTTTGCATTTAGCCTAATTGTGTATGGTAGCCATATTTTGCATCTAGCCTAATTGTGGAAGGTAGCCATATTGTTTCATTTAGCCTAATTGTGTACGGTAGCCATACCTTGCTTTTAGCCCAACTGTGTTAGTCAGCCATTTTTGCATTTAGCCTAATTGTGTATGGTAGCCATATTTTGCATTTAGCCTAATTGTGTAAGGTAGCCATATTTTGTATTTAGCCTAATTGTGTACGGTAGCCATACAATGAAAACCAAACAAGCAGCATAATCATAATGGTTCAATTACACATCAAGTGATCGTAGTCACTGCTCCCATTATCCCTCCCTCCCCCCGTGAGCCTATTTGTCCATCTCTTTCAGTGTTTGGCACATGCGGCCGAGTTTCGTCCTCTTCTGAGTCTTTTGGGTTTGATGTTACTCCAAACAATTCTGTTATTAGCGTTTTCCAGGCCAATAGGGTGCCCACCTCCCCCTCATCAGCCCGGCTACTCGCATCTTGCCATGCCACCGTTTCAGCCTCCGCCCATTTCTGTAGGTCCTTCCACCATACATCCACCTTAGGTTTGTGGCATTTCTTCCACCCCATGGCGATCCTACGTTTCGCAAGCACACACGCCAGATTTCTTAGTTTCTCAATATGTTTGAGTTTCCGTGGCCTAGGGACCCCGCCCAGTAAGCAGGCCCAAGCCGTGTCTATGACAACAGTAACCCATTTATCGGCCAGTTTCTGCGCCACATCACTCCAGTAGCATCTAATAATCAGGCACGACCAAAACATATGTGTCATGTCAGCATTTTCCAGGTTACATTTAGGACACACTTGTATGCCAGCGTTTCGGAACTTAGATATCCTCAAGGGGGTCATGTATGCCCTATGCGTTACATACAGCTGAATTTGTTTTAATCTGGCATTTCTAGATACTTTTTTGTGGTAGCCCAGGGCACGCTCCCACATCCCGTCCTCCATCGGGGCCCCCACTTCCATCTCCCAGTCCAGTCTCAGATGCGTCAAATCTTTACCCACCTTAGCCATCACCATCTCGTACAGTCTCGAGATCTCATGACCCCCTTCAGACATATCATACATTGCTTCCAAAGCTGCATCTGGTTCTTCTATCAAAACTGTTTCTGGCCAGGTGCTCTTAATCATTCGCACCAATCTAATGTATGTGACATATTGCCCCGTGTGTAACCCAGCCTCTTCGTTGAGTTCTATAAACTCCTTAATGGATCCCTCCTGCCAAACATCGCCTAGCGTTGCCAGCCCCTCCGATTCCCAGTAGTTCCTAACAATCGCCCTTAGCTGATCATCCCCTCCTGTCAAAGCAACCAACGGTACCTGCGGGAGGCACGGGTATGGGACCTCCATTAGGCGACAAGCCCTACGCCAAATTTTCCACCCAAGCTTCAACATCGCAGGGCGCCCCCTCATTTCAGTTTCGGACAGCCAGATCATTTCTTTCAAATAAAACGGGACACAGTCCTGCCCAAGCACCCTGTGCTCAGGGGTCACTTCATCGGAAAGCCACTTAGCCATATATTGCAACTGTCCCGCCAAATAATAAACCTCAAAATGGGGCAGTCTAATACCTCCTTTTTCATAAAAGTTCTGCAGTTTCCAGAACGCCACCCTATTTCGGGTACCGTGCCACAAGAAATCCCTACACATGCTGTTCAATTTACTAAAAAACTTCTTGGGTATTATGTATGGGATATTACTAAAGTAATGCAAAAGCCTGGGCAGAACTACCATCTTGAGCATAGCCCCCTGCCCCATCATCGGCAACGGCAATCTTGCCCAGAACTGCATGCTGTTTCTGATTTTCTCGACGGCTACTTCCGTATTGTGTCTGTGTTCATCTTGCGCCGTGTGATATATATCTATGCCCAAATAGCGAAAAGAGGTCGTTGTCCACGGTACCTGTAGCAACGGTAGTCCTTCTGCAGGGATCCCCTTATAGCTACCTAATGGGAATATGACAGACTTTTGGGGGTTCACCGAGATGCCCGACAACTCTGCATACCTTTCCATC
Source organism: Ambystoma mexicanum (assembly GCF_040938575.1). NCBI lineage: Eukaryota > Metazoa > Chordata > Amphibia > Caudata > Ambystomatidae > Ambystoma > Ambystoma mexicanum. The sequence continues at coordinate 387,601,238 of NC_090925.1, forward strand.
ACTTCAAGTATGTATAAGAGGTTTTCTTCTGGGTATTGCAAGTACAGCAACAGATCGTCCGCGTACAAGGATATCAAGTGTCGTTCCCCTCCCACCTCAATGCCAATCGTCTCATACTGTGCCCTAAGGCATATTTCCAAAGGCTCCAGGGCCAAGATGTAAAGCATCGGGGACCAGGGGCACCCTTGTCTGGTGCCTCTGCCAAGTTGCCATCTTTCGGATATCACTGCTCCAGTTCGGACCCTGGCAAGCGGCTCACAATACAACATTTTGGCCCACCTGATATAGCACGGCCCCATTCCATACCCTTCCGAAGCAGCCAATAGCCATGCCCACTTGACCGAGTCAAAAGCCTTGACTGCATCTAGAGACACTATTGCCATCTCACCCTCGTTCTTAACACCCCATTCGACCACCCGATGAAGTCGCCTAAGGTTGTGTGTAATGTTCCTGCTCGGGACGTAACCCGTCTGATCAGGATGTATGAGTCTGCCAATCACTTTCCGCAATCGATTTGCAAGGACAGCTGTGAGAATCTTGCTGTCTTGATTGAGCATCGACAGGGGCCTGTAGGAACCACATCTGTGCTCCGGTTTATTGGGCTTGGGCAGCGGTATTATAATCGCCTCTCTAAGTGACTCAGGCAACCGTCCTATCTCAAACGCTTCATTCAACATGTCCAGCATTGGGGGGGAGGATTTCCTGCTTGTATACTTTATAAAATTCGCTGGGGAACCCATCTGCCCCTGGGGCCTTACAAGTGGGCAGCTGCTTTACTACCTATTCTAATTCCTCCAACGTGATTGGCTCATCTAACTCCTCCCTCTCTTCGTCGCTTATCTTGGGCAGCCCTATGTCTTCTAACGTTTCGGTTATCGTGCGCTGGTCGCCTATCTCATCATCTCCATACAGCACTTTGTAATATTCCACAAATTCTTTGTTAACCCCCTCTTGCGTGGCCACCTCTTCTCCGTCCTCCCTAACAATAGTCCTAATCAGAGGCTTAGGGGTCTCGCTTTTGTATAGCCAGGCCAAAAGGCGGCCTGTCTTGTCTCCCCCCGCGTGCTGCCTCTCAACATATTTCTTATAATTAAGATTGCAGTCTTTCCCAGTGCCCTGCACATTGTTGCTGTAGTTGGAGTACCAGCTCCGTGTCGACCTCTTCGCTCTTTAACGTTGTTTCTAGCTCAGTTTCCGCCCTCTGTAGGTCAGCCAAGACCCTACCCTGTAACCCTCTTGACTTAGCAATGGCCGCCCCCCGCATCACCACCTTAAAAGCTTCCCATAGTGTGCCCGCAGAGTCAACACTTCCAGTATTTTCCACAAAAAAGTTAGTAATCTCCTCCCTTATATCTTCTCTAAAGATTGGATCTTTGAGCGCCTCCGCTCGGAGGCGCCATGTAGGGATTTTCGCCCTCGGGGGCCATTATTGCCATCCGAGGATCAGGGGCGAATGATCCGAGAGGACCCTGGCCTTGTATTCGGTTTGAGTAATCTCGGACATCACATCTGCTGTGACAAAGACGTAATCGAGCCTAGTGTGCAGTTGGTGCGGGGCTGAATAGTGTGAGTATTGCCTCTCAGTGGGATGTTTTATCCTCCACGCATCTGTAAAACCAAAATCTGTTAGCAGCGTCCGCAACGCTCTCGCCGCTGGGCTAGGCTTACCCACCCTGTCATCTGACCTGTCCACCACCGGATCCAACACACAATTGAAGTCCCCGCCCCAGATCACTGCGCTCCCCATACACACACTAAGATTGGTACACAGGGCTCTGAAATATGCTGCTGTGTTTTGGTTGGGGGCATACGTGTTTACTATGCATACCTCCCTGCTCTCCACCAGCCCCCGCAGTATAGCCATCCTTCCATCCATTTCAACCACCTCTTGTGTCAATTTGAACGGGACATGCGGTGCCACCCAGATTAGCACCCCCCGGGCATATGCAGAGTATGGCGAGCCCACTACGGTCCCTTTCCACTTTCTCTTAACTAGGTCCAACTTCTCCCGCGTCAAGTACGTTTCTTGTAGTAATGCAATGTCTATTTTCTGCCTTTTCAGATACATCATGATCTTGTTTCTTTTCAGGTAGCTGTTAAGGCCCCTGACGTTCCACGTTATTATCCTGAGGTCCCCCATAGGTCGTTAATAAGCACCCACCCGATCCTCCATCGATTACGTCCCTTCATGCACCGCAAGTACCACAAACTGATTCTTCCAAATAGGCTCGAAACAAAACTTAAACTCCCCTTAACCACACACACACTCAACTCCCCATCCCCCAACTTTCTGCCCACCCACCCCTCCCCCAACAATACCCTCCCTAACCGTTGCCCAGCTCCATTTCTGGATCTCAGGCACCCCCACATCCAGCCCTGCCGAGCGCAAGCTTCTACTCAGGGCTCAGTAGGATAAAGCCGCCCTAATGGCTGCTGAAACTAATAGTCTATTGGGGTAGGTCGTCCGCGTTCTGTTGCTCCTTTCAAAAACATTGCACATTCAATTGCCAAACCGTTACCGATTACAGTTACACTCACTATATTCCAGTCCGAATCGAGAACCAGGCTCAGATCGTGTACAAAGTTCAGTTAGTCACAGCTTCTCCATACAATCAGGGTCCTTCTTCTTACTGAATCTTCATTTGGTATGATCCTGCCGATCCCGATCCGCTTCTTGTTCCGGGCAGCCCTGCAGGTCCAGCCATGCGACAACATCCTCAGGGGTATTGAAAAATAGCGCTTTGTTCTTATGTAGCACTTTCAATCGTGCCGGGTACAGAAGCATATATCTGATTCCTGCTGCCCTCAGCCTCCTTTTGACGGCTACATAGCTGTACCTCTGCCTCTGTACCAGCATTGTGTAGTCCGGATACGCTGTGATGTTGGTGGATGCTCTCTCTATCGTGCCGCCCTTACGAAAGTATTTGAGGATCTTTTCTCTATCTCTGTAATTCAGTATCCTCGCAATGATCGGTCTTGGCGGGGCCCCCGGCCGGGGTTTCCTCATCAGGGCGCGGTGCGCCCTCTCCACCGTGAATCCCTGCAAAAGATTACCAGCTCCGATCCCTTGCAGGATCATGTGTTCAACATAGTTTGTGGGATCTTGGCCTTCTTCTCCCTCCGGAAGGCCAACCACGCGAATGTTGTTTCTCCTCGCCCTTCCTTCCGCCTCTTCCACGCGATTTTCCAAGTTAGCGACCTGTTGCTTTAAGACATGAATCTCCTTCGCATTGCTCGTGCTAACATCGGTATTAATCTTCACCCAACTTTCCAAACCGCTGGTCCTTCCTGCAAGTGCCCTAACATCTTGACGTAGCAGGGTGAGTTCTGTACCTACAGCATCGATCTTATTCTCCAGAGCTGTGCGTAGATCCGCCATTGCCAAGTCCCATTTAGCGCTTAGCCCCGTTATAGCTTCGAGGATCTGGTGCTTATCCCCTTCGGGGGCATCCTCCGCAGGGGTCTCGATCGCGCTCTGTACTGATGTTGAGGGGGTCCGTTGCGTTCTCGTGAAAGTCTCCATCGTGGGTTGCTTGGTCTTAACTCTCAACCCTTTCGCCGACATGGCGCTTCCCGCTGTTCCTGTACGCCTCCACTTTAGTGCTGCTGTCGCACCGTCCTCGGTCCGACAATGGTCCGGCTTCCAGGTCGCCAAACGTACATTCGAGATGGCACTTCGAATTGTCTTGCGGATGGGCTATGGCCTCCCACTCCCCATGCAACTTCCGTAGGCCTCGTCACCCAAGCATCCAATGTCATCTCCTCTTGCGGTCAGATCGCCGAGGCTCCATTCGCGTATGTCAGGCCGGGCGCTTTCATGGATTCGACCACTCTGCCATATCACCCAATTGTGTTACTTCTCCAGGCAGTTTACCGCAGCCGTGTCCCGCAGGTCCGGGGAATCAGTTTCGTTTCTCCTCGGAGGCCTTTCCTTTGTTAGCCGCCATCTTGGTGTCGAAGCAGCCACACAATCGCACCGACAAAACCATGCATATCTCACGATTCTCGGGGACTATGAGCTTCTCCAGCGAACTTCACTTAGCGTGCGGCTTCCGACACCTGATCCTCAAAGTTCTAGGCGCTCGTTGCAGTTTCAGCAGGTAAATTTGGCAAAAATAGAGTCGGATCATCAGGAGCTCCTCATGCAGCACGGCCTATTCCATGGCCAGTTAGCGACGCCCCCCCCCCGGTAGCCATACCTTGTTTTTAGCCCAACAGTGTTTGTCAGCCATAGTTTGCATTTAGCCCAATTGTGTATGGTAGCCATATTTTGCATTTAGCCTAATGGTGTAAGGTAGCCATATTTTGAATTTGGCCTAATTGTGTATGGTAGCCATATTTTGCATCTAGCCTAATTGTGGAAGGTAGCCATATTTTGCATTTAGCTTAATTGTTTACGGTAGACATACCTTGCTTTTAGCTCAACTGTGTTAGTCAGCCATATTTTGCATTTAGCCCAACTGTGTTAGTCAGCCATATTTTGCATCTAGCCTAATTGTGTAAGGTAGACATATTTTTTCATTTAGCCTAATTGTGTACAGTAGCCATACCTTGCTTTTAGCACAACTGTGTTAGTCAGCCATATTTGGCATTTAGCCTAATTGTGTATGGCAACCATATTTTGTATTTAGCCTAATTGTGTACGGTAGTGTCACGAACTTGGGTGACTGGCGCGTATGGGATAGGTGGAGGTTCGGCCGCCATTAGTGTGTGCCGTTACGTTGTTTTCACAATGTACGCAGCGGTCTAGTTTTTTTCAACATTGCCGCCGCAGAGTTCTATTTACTATCCTTCACTCGGCGGCTCGGCGCGTTGCAATTTCCTGGATTTCTCCTTGTTGCTTGCGCTCCACATTACTTCTCTTGGTGGTGGTCCGCCCACTCTTCTGCTCTTTGTTTTTCATTCAAACGAGATACCAAAGAATTAAGGCCTTGTATAGACTACAGGGGTCTAAATAAGCTAACCATCAAAGATCGCTGTCCCATGCCTATCATTTCAGTAGTGTTGGGAGTCAGTCCAAGGCTCTTCTGTATTCACAAAACTTGACCTCCGGAACGCTTATCACCTGCTCTGCATTAGAGCAGGTGATGAATGGAAGACCGCCTTCCGCACTCCATACGGTCTGTTTGAGTATCAGGTAATGCCGTTCGGGCTAGTCAACGCCCCTTCCATTTTCCAAAGTTTTATGGATAGTTTGTTCTCAGATATATTGGGTCGAACCACGGTGGTCTACCTAGACAATATTCTGTTTTTTTTCTCGTAAACGAGAGGACCATCAGTATCACGTTAAGTAGGTACTACGCAGGCTCCAGTTACATCACCTTCTTGCAAAACCCGAAAAGTGTGCATTCTCACAGTCTTCAATCCTATTTGGGGTTTATTTTATCAGACCAAGGAGTTACAATGGATCCAAAGAAGGTAGAAGCTATTTTAGCCTGGCCACCACCTTCCTCGGTCAAGGAGATCCAAAGATTCCTTGGATTGGCCAACTTCTACCGGAAGTTTATTCCTGAATTCTCCCAACTCACACTTCCGATTACCTCTCTACTAAAGAAGTCTTCCGTTCCTTTCAACTGGTCTAAGGAAGCTGATGACATCTTTGCCTGCTTGAAACAAAGATTCTGCACAGCTCCTGTTCTAAGACAGCCCAACCAACTACAGCCCTTTATATTGGAAACCGATGCTTCAGCTGCGGCGGTGGGTGCCGTTCTCCTTCAGTCTAACAAAGGCTTAGAACATCCCATAGCCTACTTCTCAAAGACTTTGAGCCTGAGCCAATTGAACTATTCAGTAATAGAACGTGAGCTGTTGGCCATGAAATTAGCTTGTCTGGAGTGGAGACATTTACTCCAAGGAAGTCTACATCCCTTCCTAATACGGACTGATCACAAGAACCTGCAGGTACTCAAACAACAAGAATGCTACAATACCCGTCAAGCCAGATGGGCTCACTTCTTTGCTCAATTCCATTTCAGTATTACGTATATACCAGGATCCCAAAATCAGATTGCAGACGCTTTGTCTCGCAGAGAGGACACCGACAAGAACCTTATGCAAAGAAAGGAACTGATGTTTCCCCTTACAAGGATCGTTTCGCCAGTGACTTCCTTTTTGCAACAAGTTCAAGAGGCTTCCCTCAACCTGGAGGAGCCTACCTCTACCCTTATGAAGCAGCCATTGGAAAGAAGGGATGGGTTATATTTTACCCACGGGAAATTGATCATTCCATCTCACGATCTCAGACAAAGGGTACTCCGATGGTGCCATGACTCCAAGGTTGCCGGTCATCGGGGTATACAAGGTACTCTGGAATCACTCCAAAGGTCATTCTATTGGCCCAACATGAGAGCGGATGCTCAAGAGTATGTTCAAACCTGTCTAGTTTGTTTACGGAGCAAACATCTTACACAGAAGCCATTGGGATTGCTTCAACAGGAGCCAATTCCGCCTGGTCCCTGGAAGCACATCTCAACTGATTTTATAGTTGATTTACCCGTCTCACAAGTTTGCTCTTGTATTATGGTAACGGTGGACTCCTTCTCCAAGCTAGCGTATTTTTCCCCCCCTGGCCGGAATACCCTCCGCTTCTGTGATGGCGGATGTCTTCTTGAAAGACATTTTCAGGTTACACGGTCTTCCCCAGAAAATCGTTTCCGATCAGGGCAGTCAATACACCTCCAAATTCTGGACAGTTTTCTGCAAAAGACTGGGTATCGAAAGAGCTCTCTCCTCTGGATTCCATCCCCAAACCAACGTACAGACAGAGAGGCTGAATGGAACCTTGGACCATTATCTCAGATGCTTTATCAACCAACAACAAGATAACTGGGTGTCTTTACTCCCCACCACAGAGTTTGCATATAATAACTGTTATAATAACTATTATTATTATTATTATTAACTGGGTGCATACTGCGCTAGGAATCAGTCCTTTTTACTGTACCTACGGTATACATCCCCAATCCATAGTGCCTAATTTTTCGGTAGAATCTAACATACCATCCATTGAGATCACACTTGGTCATATCAAAGTGGCCCACGATACGGCTAGACAGAGTCTTCAAGAGGCATGCAGTCGCTATAAAGAACAAGCTGATAGACATCGTAGGCAGGTACCTGAATGGGGGAAAGACACCAAGGTTATGCTTTCTACCAAGTTCTTACCTCGCTGGGTTCATCCTTCCAAATTGTCTCCCCGTTATATAGGTCCCTATGAGATACTTTCCAAGATCAATCCTGTAGCCTATCGCCTTAAGTTACCAAAAACCCTAAGGCAGGTAAATCCAGTCTTCCATTCCTCTCTTTTACGGCCTTATTTGCCTGGTACCCGAATGCAGTCTGCTCCCAAACCTTGTGTCTTTCCCAGCTCTATTTCCGAGGAGTACGAGGTCTCTCAGATCCGGGACTCCCGGTATCACAGAGGTCGCCTAGAATATTTGGTCCACTGGAAAGGATACCCCACTTCCGAGGATACCTGGGAACCTTGTTCCAATATTCGGGCCTCTCGTTTGTTGTGAAAGTTCCATAGATTCCACCTGGGTAAAACGGGAGGACGAGGCCTTCGAAGGGGGCATGCTGTCACGAACTTGGGTGACTGGCGCGTATGGGATAGGTGGAAGTTCGGCCGCCATTAGTGTGTGCCGTTACGTTGTTTTCACAACATACGCAGTGGTCTAGTGTTTTTCAACATGGCTGCCGCCGAGTGCTATTTACTATCCTTCACTCGGCGGCTCGGCGTGTTGCAACTTCCTGGATTTCTCCTTGTTGCTAGCGCTCCACATTACTTCTCTTGGCGGTGGTCAGTCCACTCTTCTGCTTACCGTTTGTAGCCCCTCTCTCTGCCTTCCCTTCCTCCCGCTCTGTGCTTTTGCCTTATTCCTTGTCTTCTGACTCGGTCTTCTGTTCTCCTTTTCTTTTTCCCCTGTTCTGTCTGTTCGTTTTCTGTTTCCTTTCCGGTGTTTTCTAGGACATTTCTGTTCATATCCCTAACCTGATACTTCATTATTTTTTGTTATATACTTCCTGCTATTCCTCACGGACATTCTGCAGAGTTCCTACTATTCCATCCGAGACAGCCAGTTTTCCCGGCCAATATTGTTTTCTATTATCACCCATCAAGACTAGCTTATTGATTCATCCACTGTGAAGATCTGTTTTTTTTTTATGCCAGAGGCTTTTTCCCCAACAACGCTCCGGCTGTTGCAGAGAGGGGTCACCGGAGATTCGCAGGACTGGAATCACGGTGGCTTCCTTCCGAGGCAGACCTTATCTGCTCAAAAAAAAAGAAGGCTGATGCTCGGTGAACCCGAAGAAAGAAGTTGGATTATTCTTCAACCACATCAGTTGAGGAGGAAGGGGAACAATATCTGAGTGAAGAGGAGGATATTACTGACAAATCTGGTAGGTAGCCATACCTTGCTTTTAGCACAACTGTGTTAGTCAGCCATAGTTTGCATTTAGTCTAATTGTGTAAGTTAGCCATATTTTGCATTTAGCCTAATTGTGCAAGGTAGCCAAATTCTTGCACAGCTAACCCATTTTCTCCCCTCGCACACCATACCTTTGTTACTTAGTGAAAGGCACAGGCTCATACCACACACACTGCACTCACATATAACACAAACCCTACTGCACAACACCTCTACCACTAGAATGAAGCTACCTTAAACAACAAAATTATGATCTGTAGCTTCTCACATAATTCTTTATCTCCTTAAACACAGCCCACCCCAGTTTAGTTCATAGTTTACCTCCGCTGCGCTGAGCATGTTGGCTACGCTCACATAACTTTAATGGCTGAAACGCACATGTGCATAATATCACGTCCCAACGTCTTCGAAATGTTGGACTGCAGTCCCTCTGAGGGCGTTCAAACAACAGCGTGTTAGGACCATAATTATGGTGAGAGGCGCTAAACAAATGACAAAATGAATTAATTAATATATCTGTTCTCTAAAAGTAGAAAAAAAATACAAACTACCCCTGACTTGTCAGGCTTCACAGAATCCTTCATCGTTTGAACTAAGTTGGATTCCCAGAGCACCGTAGCACTAGTAGTAGTAAAGAGTCGTTCTTGAGCACAAACGTAACTGGAAATAATCAGTTTTAAGGCGCTATAAACAGAACACATAACATAGAAATACATAACACAGATAAACTCTGAGAAATACATAAAAACAATCATCGAGGCATTAAGAGGAATCCAGAGAGAAGAAGTGTAGCTTAATATCACCCTGAAACTCGGCCGCCTACAGCTTGAACCTGACTAATGCACAAGGATGTGGAGTTTAGTACCTTAGCTACCTTGAGTGATGCAAACTTAGTGATCATGGCAGCGCCTCAGACAATACTGTGGGTTGCAGTTTATGAAACAGACGCATACCAGGTTGCACGTCAAGGTCGAGGCCACAGTGCAAATGTTGACCTTGCATTCTGCTTCTGGGTAGTACGAGGTTTTTTCCGTGATGTTTTCGTTGGAAATATGTTGCTGTTTTTTAGCACCTCAATTGTAAGTTCTTTTCATAACCCATGGCCAGCATCATTGGGTCCAAGACAATTTAGAACAGGAAATAACAATATACATCAGACTCTTCAAAACTGTTGAATGTCTTTTTCACCAGTTGCGACAATTGTCATGATGTGGTGATACGAGTAAAACTGTTGTAATTGCTCAACAATTGCTTGACCTACATGATTTGCACAGATTTGCATTATTGAACACCATTGTCTTGCACAGCACTGGTTGCGCCTCCTGTATTGTGGTACCTGGGCTGCTTAATTGTGATGAATTTTTAATAGCTTTTTTTGATTGACCAGAATAAATTGTATTTTAACATTTTCTACGAGATGACTATGAATCATTAGTCTTATAGTGTATTTAGGTATTATTATGTGTTCCTCATTTAATGAAAATGATATGTGATATCAATTGTGTTGAGGTATCAACAGCATGGGACTACAAAATACCTTAATCTGCCTGGTTTGGGCCAAAGGGGCCAAGCCTGGGTGTCGTAGCACCTTTACACTTTGTCTCCAGGAGGTGCTATGTCCAAGGCTTTGCAATCTTTGTTTCTTCTGGAATGTTCTGGACTTGGGGTCCTGGTTTAGTGGTAGCTTCTGTTTTCTAGCTGCAATGTTTTTGGCAGTAAAATGTCCAAAGCCCTTTTCTCAAACCAAACAGTTCTGGTTCAATAATTACACTGACAATTCGTTTTTATAAAATGTTATTAGTGAGTTATATTGTACTCAATACCAGACTCCTCCATCTTCTAAGTGCCGGGCCGAGGATCGAACCACTCTCAAGGCAAAAACGTTGTCCCTGAACCATCTTCCCAGCCATAATACGTGAGGTTGGTTGAACAAAGCAGAAGAGAAGTTTACAAGATTCAGCTGCCTGGGAAAAAATTTCACTTCCGAGGTTGTTGGTAACTCAAGGCCAGTCTCTGGTTGGGGCTACAGGGTGATCAAGAGAGTAACCCAAAGACTGCAGACAACTAAGGCCAATGGAGATGGAGGTTTTAGTGAACGGGCCACCACTGGAACAGGCTTTGATCACTTTCCACAAAAGAACGGGGCATAAGTCGGGACGACCCCCACCGTTGTGCTAGAGCCTGGTTTTACTGGTTCAAAACTTAACGGCACTCCTTTGATTAACTCCGGAAGCATGGAAAGTTGAGTCACCCTGCTTGGATACGAACCTGGGTAGCAATATGACGATCGTCGCAACTCTTTGAGAGGGCACATACTCAGCGAGTCACTGCGATGTGGGGCAACGCTGGAAAACACACCCCTTCGGGATCCGCAACTGGACATTGAGATCTACTTGACTGGTGGCCCTCGTGCAGTGCACAGTCTACTTACTGCAGTAGGGGTTTCCTTCATTTCACTGCTTCTGGTCACCAGAATTCCAGTGGGAAGGAGTGGAAACTGATTTTGTCAGACTGCGTGCATGCAGCCAGGGATCAGGGTTGTTGGCCAGCCACTGGTCCAATACTTGCCTGTGTTGGCTTGCGCTCCACTCCTGTGTCTTCAGATTTGGATTTTTGTCACTCTAATAAATTTGGGGATCTGCTTTTGAAGATCTTGTGATCCTCTTCATCTTCCTGCAGGTCTCGTCTTCTGCTTTCGCAGATCTTTTGGACAGTCGTTGCAGGGACTTGCGCAAATTTGATGGGCACCTGATCTCTGTTCACAATAGAGGCGTGTATGTAGCTCCCAACTCAATCACGCACACATGTTGAGACTGCTGCTGGAGTCCCGCTGATTGTGCAGCAGCCAGACCTGGAAATGGCGACTCCCGCAGTGCAGTGCTTTTTATGGTTGACTTTGGATCCCAGCTTTGTTCTTAACCCAACTGCTTTACAAAGAGCTACTTTTCTGCTCTGTTCCAAGGGCTGTAAATTGCTGAGTGTTATTAATCCACTCCTGCTATTCTCAGCCTTCTTGGTGGTTGGACTGGTGCCCTCCTAAATGCCTCCCAGCTATGCCCAACATATAAATGAGGGCTTTGAAGAATCTGCGCTGGCCAGAGAATGCGGTAGATGCGACATTCCCTGATGGGGGCAGTGACCACAAATATTACATGAATGGATACCCAGCAGCATCGAAATAGCCACAGAGTAGCTTATGAAGCCTTTTTCAAGGCGCTTGATCCGGGACAATACCTTACTTTGGCCAGAATGTCCAAGATTTGAAAACAACAAAGTGCAGCTCATACAAAAGGTTGGTATTGGAGTTTTTGTTGGAGCCACAGCAGTGGCTCAGCCTTTTTGCCAGGGTAAAGCCGCTCCGCTGAGACGATACACATGTAAAGGACAGCCAGAGAGTAACCCGCGAAGCACGCAGAGATACTCACCCGAGCTACCGCAAGGAAACTCAGGCCGCCTATACCCAAAGGTATGCCTGGAACTATCCGGTACTTGCTTACATAAATACCCCCATCTCTGCTGCACTTTCACTCTGATTCATGGACGACACTCAGCCAAATAACATCAATCCGGAATCTTCCGTTCTCACTCAGCACCAAGAAACCATGTAAATGCCAGGTGTCCACCATAACACAGCATTACACATAGCATAACATAAGAGAGCATATGCATTGAATCATTCATTAATTACCAGCTTAGCTCTGCAACTAATGCCTTCATGTTAACAAATACATTCAACTGGTTGAAATTTTTTTCTCAATTATTTCGGAATTTGTCATCAATATATATTTTAAACTGAAAGTAATTTGTCTGCATCGATCATTTCATATCAAGATCTCTTAGCACGCTTGTCTGGCTCGCTTAGTCCGACCCTTTATCCTGCTGCACCAATTATCTGGCTTCCTGACTATCTTTTCACTATACACATGAATGCTCCCTGACTTCTCCATACTTTTTGTTCTGTGACTGTTGCTTTTTGTATGCTCCTCCTTGATTGACTGCAGTATCATTGCTCTGTTGCTTGGCTATTGTTTCATTGTTGCCTCGCAAATATTGCTCTTTGACCACGCGCGCGCGCGCGCGCGCGCGCACACACACACACACACACACACACACACACACACACACACACACACACACACACACACACACACACACACACACACACACACACACACACACACACACACACACACACACACACACACACACACACACACACACACACACACACACACACACACACACACACACACACACACACACACACACACACACACACACACACACACACACACACACACACACACACACACACACACACACACACACACACACACACACACACACACACATTCCCCTCTTCAGCCAGCTTCCACCTGTGGCGCTGCCCGTGCCGCCACGTGCAGTATAAATAAACGGGGCGTTCCCGGCCGCGGTTGTGCGACCGGGAAGCCCGAGCCAGAAGGACGTGTGTGTGTGAGTCCTTCATGTGCTGGGGGCTTACGGGAATCGCCAGGGGTCTGGACACACCCCCAACAGTGGCGACGAGTGGGGAGATGATGCCTGGGCCCGGTGGTGACGAACCTGCAATTTTTTCTCTCTGAAACAGAGTATTGCTGTAATTTCGTTTCGTGCCGTAGGCCGTGCATCACCCACACGGCTGGCGGTCATTTTGAATAAAAGGCCGTGGAACTTCACAGAGCTCTGGTTTGGGTGGTGAGTGGCACCCAGGCCTAATTTTTGGACACACTGCTAGCAGGCAGTTATACCTGCATGCCTATGCCCACAATTCTTTCTTGACTCAATTTTTGGACCAGCTGAAGGCTGGGGCCTTCTTTATCCTCTTCATCATCAGTCTGGTGACCCTGTTCTTCTTCATTTTCTTCATCATCACAGGGGTGTGTTGCAGTTGTGTTTTTCACTCATCAGATTGGTGGTTCTGCTGTTTTGGCCCTCTTCATCGTCACAAGGTGTGTTGCAGCTGTTTTCTCCACTGGTGAACTTTCCTGTGCCTGGATGGGGTCGGAGTCTGAGTTGCGGCCCCCATTTCACATGCGGGGGGTGCCTGTGCGCTCGGACTCATGAGTGACACTGAGTATTTGGACGGCTTTCAAGCAGTAGCGGTGCAGCAGCCTCCGATTCAGCAGCCGCCACGTGCTCAAGCAGGCCCTCCGCCTCCAGCGCAGCCGGTGGTTGCACCTGTTGTCCAGCCAGGACTTCCTGCCAGGGCCCAGGTACCTGCTCATGCGGCCTTGCAGCCCATCCTGGAGTTTGATGTCTCGGGCCCGCCCTCTAGCTTGGGGCCCAAATGGAAGAGGTGGGTGGACCACCTGGACATGTACTTTCGAGCTGCTCAGGTGGAAGATGACGACAGCATGCTGGCAACCATGCTGTACTCGGCAGGGCCCTCAGTCCAGGAAATCTTTGAATCACTTCCACCAGGGGATGGGTCATACGGTCCGGCAAAAGCTGCGCTTCAAGCTCATTTTCTGCCTCTTGCTAACGCAGACTATGAACGTTTCGTGATGTTGTCCGCCAAGCAGAAAGAGGGCGAGACTTTGGACACTTTCTATGGACGCCTGCGGCGCCTGTCGCTGGCCTGTGAATGGGGAGATGCAGACGCCATGATTAGGACCATGCTCATCCAGGCGTGTTCCTCAGGCAAGCTCAGACGCCAGGTATTAAGAGAGCCCGGAATCACGCTCCAACGTATCCTCGAGCTGGGGCAGTGCCATGAGGTGTCTGAAGCAAGGGCAGCCAGAATGGAGGCTGGGTTGCGCCCCATCAAGACTGAGGAGGTGTGTACCATGTGGCGTGGCGGCAGAGGTACCAAAAGGCCTGGCGGTGGACCCCGTGACAGAGCTGGAAGGGCAGGGGAGCCCTGCCAAAAGTGTGGGTACGACCTGCCCCACCCGACGGAGTGCCCCGCGGCAGGAAGAACGTGCGGAAGGTGTGGGCTGCCGGATCACTTCTCGAGGGTATGCAAGGCGGCCATGCCTGTGATGGTGCCGTGAGGCCCGCCCCGATCCGGGCTTCTTCGTCAGGGTAGACTGCTAAATGTTGCCCAGGTGGACCAGGGTGAAGAGGAGGCCCAGGCAGAAGAAGCAGACAAAGAGGAGGAAGAGAATGTTTTCTTCGTCTCCAGTGCGGCGGTCCTGAAAGGAAAGAACAGGAGACAGCCGAGGTGCGTGGTGGAGGTTAACCAATCACCAGTCCCAGTCTTGGTGGACACAGGGGCGTCAGTCAACGTAATAGCCCGGGGACACTATGACGCCATGGTCATGCCCCCCAAGCTGGCTGCACCGAAGGCGTGCATATTCGCCCTCGGTGGTCTGGACCCCATCCCTCTGGACGGTGCTTTTGTGGCAAAAGTGAAACACGATGGCTCGCAGATCATGGCACGCTTCTACGTAACGCCGGTGAGCACCAACACCCTGCTAAGCTGTGCAGCAGCAGAGGCCCTCAGCATCGTAAGTTTTGCATACTCCGTCTATCTAGAGGACATTAATGACCTGCTGGAAAAGTATGCCGCATTGTTCAGTGGGATTGGACAGATGGCTGGTGATCCAGTAAAACTGCATATTGATGAATCCGTGCAGCCCATCGCCCTGAAACATCGCAGGGTACCCTTGCACCTCCGTGAACATGTGGACAAGGAGTTGGACAACTTGGTCGATTTGGACATAATTGAGAAGGTGGAGGGTCCGACTCCCTGGGTGTCCCCGATTGTGGTGGCACGGAAGCCCAAACAAACAGATGCCGTCAGAATTTGTGTCGACATGAGGCTGCCGAATAAAGCGATCAAGAGAGAGAGGCACCTCACCCCGACAATCAATGAGCTCATTGCAGAGGTGCAAGGTGGTCGTGTCTTTTCGAAGCTGGACCTCCGTGCAGGCTATCACCAGGTGGTTCTTCACCCCGAGTCGAGGTACATCACCACCTTAACCACACACCGAGGGTTTTACCGCTACAAAAGACTGAGCTTTGGTGTGTCCTCGGTGGCGGAAGTTTTCCAAAATATCATCCGGGGCGCCCTGGCAGATCTGGAGGGCATCTTGAACATCAGTGATGACATCCTGGTGTTTGCAAAGACTGAGGTGGACCACCTGCAGCGGCTGGCGAAAACGTTTGAGAGGTTGCAGTCACTGGGCCTCACCCGCCATAAAGAAAAATGCGAATTTCTGCGACCATTGATAGAATTCTTTGGCTTCGTGTTTAAAGATGGCAGGTTTGTCACCAGATCCAAAGAAGGTCCAGGACATTAAAAAGGCAGAGCCTCCGGAATCCGTGTCTGATGTGCGGAGCTTCCTGGGTATGGTTACATACTGTGGACGATTCATCCAGAATCTCGCCTCCAGGTCGGAACCGCTCAGAGCCCTGACAAGGAAAGAGTCCACCTGGTACTGGGGCCCGCTTGAGCAGGCGGCCTTTGACGACTTCAGGGGTGCGCTAACTGCAGAGGACACCATGTCATTCTTTGTCCCTGCGTTACCATCGGAGATCATTGTAGACGCCAGCCCGTTTGGCCTGGGGGCCGTGCTGACGCAGATTGATCGCGATGGGGGTGTCCACCCGGTGGCCTACGCCAGCAAGGCACTGTCGGATACGGAGCAGCGTTATTCGCAGATTGAGCGTGAAGCGCTGGCGGTGCTCTGGGGCTGCAGACACTTCCGGCTTTATGTTCTCGGACGCCCGGTGACAGTGGTGACGGACCACAAGCCGCTGATTGCCATCCTGGCAGGGTCGTCGTCCAATCCGCCGGCAAGGATAGAGCAGTGGATGCTCGCTCTCCTGGAATACGGAGTCACACTGGTGTATCGGCCGGGGGCGAACAATGCGGCAGACTATCTTTCGCGACACCCGGGTGCGCCTGCGGAGGGAGTCCAAGGAGACCATGACACCTGTGCGGAAGAGGCAGATGAACATGTCCGTGTGGTAGTGGAGGCGGCCGCGCCTAATGCAATGCCCCTCGAGGAGCTGGAGGTAGCCGCAGCAGAGGATGAGTGTTTCGGAATCCTGAGGCACGCCATGCAGCGGGATCCTGGAAGTCAGTGCTGGAGGCTCTGGCGGGTCGCACACAGGAGGTCAGAACCGGCCTGGAACAGCTGTGGAAGGTCCGAGAGGAGCTATCCTTTTCAGCCTCCGGCCTTCTGCTCAGAGGAGACCGCATTGTTGTGCCTCAGGCCAAGGTGAAAGATGTGATTACTCTTGCCCACCGTGGTCACCAGGGAGCTGCCAAGACCAAGGCACGCCTCAGGCTGAAAGTATGGTTCCCGGAACTGGAACGGAAAGTGGATGACTTTGTGGCGGTCTGCGTCTTGTGTCAGGCGGGGTCTCCTCTGCAGCGGGAGCCAGTCATCGAAGCCATGCCCCGAGGGACGCGACCATGGGAAGTTCATGCGAACTTTGGCTCCACCACGATGGGCACCCACTTCCTGGTGCTGGTCGACGAATACTCTCGCTACCCGGAGGTGGAGTTTGTGGAGTCTGTGGCGTTTGAACACGTTGTGGTGGCCGTGAAAAGGTGTTTGAGGCCCACGGATTCCCCCACACAGTGTGCTCGGACAACGGGGCACTGTTCCAGAGCGAGCGGTTCTCGGAGCTGATTGAGAGCTGCGGGGTAATCCATCGGAAGATCACACCCCTCTGGCCGAGGGCCAATGGAGAAGCCGAGCGGCTAATGAGAACTCTAAACAAGACCTTCAGAATCGGCCAAGGCCAGGGACAGTCCCTCCAAAGGGCTGTCTATCAGTTCCTGAGGGTATACTGCACAACTCCACATGCCTCCACCGGGGTGGCACCGGCTGAGGCATTATTCAAGTGGTGCCCTCGTGGACTGTTACCAGAAGTGGGCGATAAAGAACCGGGGGTGATCGACAACCAGCAGGTCGAGGCAGACCAGCGAGTGAGGATCGAGCAGGAAAACATCCGGCGAGAGCTTTGCCCGCAGCGGCTGGAGCCGGGCGATGAGGTCCTCATTCGAAATAGACACCCCCACGGAAAGCTGTCCCTTCCATATGAGCCGGAGCCACTGGACGTCATTGCAGTCAAGGGTTCGATGGTAACTGCCTCCGACGGAAGGTCCGCAGTAACACGAAATGTGAGCTTCTTCAAGAAGCTAGGGGACCTGAGGACTGACCCGCCCCCCGATCCGGACTTACTAGTGGTCCCTGAGGACGGAGGAAATGCACCCTGCCTGCCTGAATCCCTAGCCCGGGGAATGGCCATGGACAGACCACCCGTGCCGGAGGTGAGCGGGAGGTACCCCCAGAGAACTGGGCGAGGGAAACCCACTCACATCAGCAACTACGTATTGGGACACTTATTTGGTCGGCCCGAGGCTGAGGACAATTAAGTAAGGGGAACCGGGTGGATGTGAATAAAGGGGTGTTCTTGAAAGTGGGTGTTTAAAGTTGTATTGTTGTGTTGGTTTGCAGTGTGTAGGTCTTAAATGCTTTGTTGTTTGTCCTCCCGAGCAAGGAGGAGTGTGGCGCTGCCCGATGCCTGGACGCGCACGTGGTGGTGTGACGTCGCACGCCGCCACGTGCAGTATAAATAAACGGGGCGTTCCCGGCCGCGGTACTGCGACCGGGAAGCCAGAGCCAGAAGGACGTGTGTGTGTGAGTCCTTCGTGTGCTGGGGGCTTACGGGAATCACCCAGGGTCTGGACACACCCCCAACACCACCCATCATCCTGGTTTACAAGGCAGCACACGTCAGTAGAAAACTGCTGTTTCCGCACGGCCTAGCAGGGGGCTCCCTGCAACACGGTAAATCTGGGTGATTCCGGCAAAGAAGCAAAGTGCTGGCGCCTCCAGCACTGATGGGGCTGTCCCGTGTGATGATGGGGCCGCCTCGTGTGAGCACGGCGAGCCCCATAACAATGGCGACTGGGAGTAAGACCCCCCCAGCGATGTGGTGCAGCCGTCTGCCTGCTGTGCCCTGCTTGAAAAAGAAAGAGCAAAAGCGGCGCAGTCGTTGTTGCCACCGCACTGAAGACAAATCAGCGCTCGCCTGTGGGGTTAGGGGAAAGGAGCGATGTCGCTTCGTGAACGGAGGCCCAAGGGGAAGAAGGAAAAGCCAGCACCCGTTATTAAACGCTGGCGGCCGGACATGTGTCCACTCTGCCATGCTGGCGCTCCATGGGAAAAAAAGAAAGAAAGAAAACAGGAAGGAAGGGGAGTGCCTTGGCCGCCTCACCCTGTGAAAGGGGCAGTGCCATCCTGCCCTGTGCCACCCTGTCGAAGCCCCCAGAGTGATGCCGTACCAACCAGCGGTGAAGAATAAAAAGCTCTGTATCAGAGCTGTGGAAAAAGAAAAATGAAAGGGGACAAAGGAAAACACAAGTAACAACGCTGCACGTGCACATGAAGACACCCGGTGGTGCATGCCTGCACCCTGCCTTGCCAGCGCTCTCCTTGTTACCCCGGGCCGCAGTGCGGTGAGTTTGATGTGCTATGGGTCGGAGCAAAAGGAAAAAAAACACTGGGGACACTGCGATCACAGTTTACATTGATTTTAAAAGGAAACACAGGACCTGACCGTACAGACATCGATAAAGTGTACAGTGCACCAATAAGAACATGTGGCACCCTTCCACCAACGCCATCTAATACCGTTTTTACAATCTGAGGACATGGCTGCCGTGGATGCTGTTACGTCTCCGACAGCTGAGGTCTTGTTCCATTTGACAGGGTTACATTGAGGATTTGGTGATTACACACTGGGCCATAATGTCTGCCGCTTCAGTATCACCCGGAAGTGGAAAGAGCAGAATTTGTGTCAAATAGCTCAATCTTCCCTCGCTTTCAATCTGGTTTCCGTCCCATGCATTCACTCTAAGCACTGTTCCATTCTTACCCTACTAGAACATTCTGCTGCCTTTGACACTGTTGATCACTCACTCTTGCTTGCTTCGCTCTCATCCTTTGGGCTTTCTGGCTCTGTCCTTTCCTGGTTCAAATCCTATTTGTCCCAGCAGACATTCTCTGTCTCATAGGGTGGGACAACTTCGTAACCTTATTCTCTTGCTCATGGTGTCCCACAAGGATCGTTTTTTGGACCTTTCCTATTTTCTCTCTATACTTATCCTGTAGCTAAAGTTATTTCTTCCCATGGGCTATCACATCACTTCTATGCCGACGACACTCAACTATTCCTTTCTTTCTCTACCTTCTCAGCTGACATACATACTCAGCTGTCCTCATGCTTATTGACCATCAAATCCTGGATGTCTTCCCACTATCGTACACTTAACACTACGAAAACTGAAGTACTCCTTTTCCCTTCTATTACCATATCCCCCTCTGCCTCCCTCATCCATTACATTTACCCCCTCTCAGCTCCCCATCACATCAACTGCCTACAATCTGGGACTTTACTTTGACTCTGTTCTATCCTTTAAACATCACATTGCAATCTCTTCTCATGCCTGTCTACTATCATCTATTCAATATTCGCTAAGTTCACTCTTTCCTGACTTTTGATGCAACCAAACTATTGACATCTTCATTAATTTGTTCACGCCTCTTCTATTGTTCCACTGCACTTTTCGGCCTCCCAACCTCTCGACTTGCTCCTTTGAAATCTGTTTTCAATGCCTCTATTTGTGTACTTCTCTGCTTGTCTCCACGTGATTCTATTTCCTCTGCATCTTCTCACTCTTGGTTGGCTCCCCTTCTATGCTCAATTCAACTTTTTATCTCTTGTTGTTATGTTATGTTATTTGGCAGTAATATAGCGCTCTATATATCATTGGTATGACATCAAAGCGCTGATAGTAGGTTGAACGCCCTCTGGGACTGTAATCCACGTCAGCTGAGAGAGTGGGGTGTTGTTACGTGCTTGTGTGCACCAGTTAAGTGTGCAGCTGATGTAATTGCCTGATGGTAGCTGCATCCTAGCATTAGGTGTGGTGATATTGATATCGGTTCAATGTGTGCAGTTAGGTGGCTGGACACCAAGACTGGGTTCTGGCTGCGTTAGGCCTATGGGACGCTTATGTGTACAGCTAGGCCGGTTTGTCGTGGGATATAACTACGTTTTAATAGAAAGATGAGGTGTTCATGGGATAATGTTCATAGGTGAGCAGCTAGGCCGAATTGATCGAGGGGTGTAGCTGCACTCTAATTGTGTGATGGTGTAGAGTGGAGAGTAAGCATAGAGCTATTATATGATTTGATCGTTTATTCACACAGTGCCAGCACACAATGCGCTTCAAAGTGCCCCACGACAAGGGAGGGAACAGGGGAAAGCACAAAACATTCCTACAGGCCATGAACAACAAGAATGCGAGAATTGACCATCGCACTCGGCATACCGACACCCCAGACAGTGCAAGTGCCAAGTCACAGACAAGAAGGAAACGGGAACAGACAGGCGATTACGGCACTAGGCCTGATGACATCTCTGGAGAATCACACGAGGTGAGGGAGAGGGGAGGAGAAAGGAGAGAGAGGAACAAAACAAGGGACTATCGTACTGGGCCCGACAAACACCTCCGGTAGTGCCGGAAGGGTGGGGAACAAGTAAGTGGGGGAGGAGGCAAACAATTTTAACCATCATACATGTTAAAGGGACAATTCCGCTAGAGCAAGTGCTGGGAAAAAGTAATGGAGGGGGAGGAATAACAAGTAAGGGGGGGGAGACAAACAGTTTTAACCATCATACTAGGTCCAGGGACAAATCCGAGTGCAGAGAAAAAGTAGGGGTGGGGAAGGAGAGAGAGAGAAGGGGGAGGGGGACAAGAGGGGAGGAGAACAGAGAATAAAACAGTGAAAAGAGCAGAGGAGAGCGCGAATACAGATGCAGAGGTCAGTGAAACACATAATGTTGTAAGGGAACAGAAAATGTAGGCGAGGATTCACGGTGACGATGGGTACAGCATGATTCAGGGCCAACCTGAGTGCTGAATCCAGACAAGGTCCAGCATGAGAGTAGAGGAGGTGAAACACCACGAGTCAATGTGTCGAAAATCAAATCCAAGCGTTGGCAAAGTCATTGATGGAGTTTCCTTCATGAATCAAGACAACTTTTGCAATGAATGGGGGGGGGATGGAAGAAAGGGATAAGGGAGGGTAGGAGGGAGAAGAGATCGGAAAAAGTAAGGGGGGACATTAGGGGGGGCAGGAGTGGGAGCACACAGCAACATCACAGGGGACTAGCGGGGGCTGGGGGCACATAGCAACATCACAGGGGAACAGAGGGGGTTGGTGCACACAGCAACATCGCAGGGGACCAGAGGGGACTGGGTGGCACACAGCGACCTCACGGGGAACCTGAGGTGGCTGTGGGCCACACAGCAACATTACCGGGGACTGGGGAGCCGGGTGCACAGATCAGTACCACAGGGGACCAGAGGGGGGCGGGGGATCACAGCAATATCACCGGGACCAGAGCGGGCACACAGCAACATCACGGGGGACCAGAGGGGGCGGGGCACACAGCAATATCACAGGGGACTAGAGCGGGCACACAGCGACATCATGGGGGACCAGAGGGGGTTGGGGCACACAGCAATATCAAGTCGACCACAGGGGGTGGGGGGCACCAGCGACATCACGGGGGACCTGAGGGGCGCTGGGGTACACAGCAACATTACGGGGACTAGAGAGGGCTGGGGGCACACAGCAACATCACGGGGGGACCAGAGGAGGTTAGGGGACACACAGCAACATCACAGAGGACCAGAGGGGACTGGAGGTACACAGCGACATCACGGGGGACCAGAGGGGTTTGGGGGGCACACAGTCGACAACACGGTGGACCAGCGGAGGCTGGGGGCACACAATGACAACACGGGGGATCAGAGGGGCTGGTGGGTACACAGCAACATCACAGGGGACCAGAGGGGTCTGGGGGCATACAGTGACATCACAGGGGGAACAGAGGGGGCTGGGGGCACACAGCGACATCATTGGGAACAGAGGGGCACACAGCGACATCACGGGGGACCAGAGGGGCTGGGGGCACACAGCGACATCACAGGGGACCAGAGGGTGCTGGGGGTCACACAGCGACAACACGAGGGACCAGAGGGGGCTGGGGGCACACAGCAACAAACGGGAGACCAGAGGGGCTGGGGGCACACAGCGACATCATGGGGGATGAGAGGGGGCTGGGGGCACACAGCGACATCACAGGGGACCAGAGGGGGCAATGGGGCACACAGCAACATCTCGGGGGACCACAAGGGGCTGGGGCCACATAGCGAAACATGGGAGGCCAGAGGGAGCTCAGGGGGACAAAGCAACATAACGGGGGACCAGAGGGGACTGGGGGCACATAGCGACAACACGGGGGACAAGAGGTGCTGTGGGGCACACCGCGACATCACGGGGGACCAGAAGGGGCTAGGGGTACATAGCGACAACATGGGGGACAAGAGGTGCTGGGGGCACACAGCGACATCACGGGGGACCAGAGGGGGCTGGGGTACACCGCAAAGTCACAGGGACCAGAGGTGCCTGGGGGGCACACAGCCACATTATGGGGGTTCAGAGGGGGCAGGGGTGGAGAGAGTAACGTCACGGGGACCAGAGGGTCTGACAGACACAGAGCCACATCGTGTGGGACGAGAGTGGGCTGGGGCACACAGTGCCAACACGGGGGACCAGGGGGATCAGAGGGGGCAAGGAGCACACAGCGACAGCACGGGGAACCAGAGGGGCTGGGGGGCACACTGCAACATCACAGGGTTCCAGAGGCGGCTGGGGACGCACAGCGACATTACAGGGACCCAAGGGGGCTGCGGCGCACAGCAACATCACAGCGACCAGAGGGGGCTGCGGGGCGTGCAGCAACATCACAGGGGACTAGAGGGGGCTGGTGGCACACAGAAACATCATGGGGGGACCGACCAGAGGGGGTTGGAGGCACACAGCAACATCGCAGGGGACTAGAGGGGCCTGGGAGCACACAGCACCATCATGGGGGGCACAGAGGGGCCTTGGGGTACACAGCGACATCGCGGGGGCACAGAGGGGGCTGGAGGGCACACAGCGACAACACAGTAGTCCAGAGGGGGCTGGGGGCCCACAGCAACAACACAGGGGATCAGAGGGGCTGGTGGGCACACAGCGACATCACAGGGGACCAGAGGGAGCTGGGGGCATACAGTGACATCACGGGGGACCAGAGGGGCTGGGGGCGCACAGCGAAAACACGGGGGAGCAGGGGAATCAGAGGGGCTGGGGGGCACACAGCAAAATCACGGGGGACCAGAAGGGCTGGTGGCGCCCAGCGACATCACAGGGGGTGGGAAGCATACCTGAAGTGGGCCAGGAGCAGACAGTGACCTTCGTTGAGGGCCTTGTTTGGATGGGGCGGCTCTCGCCTCCCGGTTGCGATGATTGGCTTAAGCAAGCCAGGAGCAGCGAATGTTAGGGGGAGCAGGCCAGGCAGGGAAGACCGATGGAGAAATAGAGAGGCCATGTTGGAAGGCAGGAGCATTGGTGAAAGGTAGCAAGGATACTGGCAAGGATATGTGAATACCAGTAAGGAGAGTGTTTCTCTGGGGTTATGATCTAAGGAGATCGATATTCTGCATTTCAGCCAAGCGGTTGCTTAGTAGTGAATGAATGAGCGTATTCAGTGATGACAATGCTGGGAATCTCATTAAGCATTAGTCATCGGGTTGCTAGAGCCATGTTTTTAGAGCTTTGCGGAACGTCATATAGTCTTGGGTGTGTCAAATATGAGGGGGAAGCGAGTTCCACAGAGTTGGGGCCAAGGTTGAAAAGGCGGATCCTCCGATCCTCACAGAGTTAGAGATTGGAATCACTAGAAGGAGGGAAGAGCTTGATGTTAGGGTGCGGGGTGGGAGGTATGGTTTTATCTTTTCTTGTAGGTATCATGGGCCGGTCTTGTGCACTGCACGGTGAGTGATGCACAGGGTCTTGAAGGTGGCCCTTCATCCAACTGGGAGCCAGTGGAGGGTTCGGAGAGCTGGAGAGATGTGGTCTCTTAGGACGAGGGCAAGGAGCAGTTTTGCAGCAGCGGTCCGGGCTCTTTGTAGTTTGTTGAGTTGGTATGCCGGGGCTCCTAGGTATAGGGAGTTGGCATAGTCCAGTCTCAACATCACAATAGACATAACTGCAGCAAGTCTGTTCGGGTAGGAGAGGTAGGGAAAAATGCATCTGAGAAGTTTGAGGTGGTAGTGACAGCAGTTTGATACGTTGTTGATCTGTCGGGAGAGGGTCAGGACTGAGACCATAGTGCAGCCTAGGTTTTTTACTGTATCAGAGGGGGTTGGAGAGAGGGCCGAGCGATTGGGGGCAGGGGAGCGGATGTGGTAGCAGGGCAATATTCCCATGCACCAAGATTTCAGTTTTAGCAGGGTTCAAAAGGTGGTGGTTTATTGTCACCCATCGATCAGTATTGCGGAGACAGGTTTCAAGGTCGGGAAGGGGGTTGGTTCCTGACTTGGGAATTCTTAGGATAATTTGGGTGTCGTCAGCGTAGTTGTAACAGGAGATGTTGTGCATGCGCATGATTCCTGGTAGAGTGGTCATACAGAGGTTGAACAGGAAAGCAGACAGGCATGCGCCTTGGGGTATGCCAGTGTTCACTGGGCGAGAAGTTGAGACATAAGAGGAGAAGAGGGTTATTTGTTTCCTGTTGCTTAGGAAGGAGGCGATCCATTTGAGAGCAGTGCCATAGATTCCTAGGGAGTGAAGGCGGTCAAGGAGGATTTAGTGGTTAACCATGTCAAAGGCTGTGGAGAGATCAAGGAGAATCAATGCTGCGCAAACTTCAGAGTCTGCAGTGACCTTGAGATCATCCCAGATCGATATCTGAGTGGTTTCAGTTCCATGTCGCGGTCTGAAGCCTGATTGTGCAGGGTCAAGGAGGCAGTTGGATTCTACAAAGGAGCTGAGCTGGGAGAATGCAGTCTAGTCGATGAGTTTCGCGGGAAATCTGGTGTTTGAGATCGGTCTGTAATTCTTCGGGTCAAGCGGATCAAGGGATGCCTTTTTTTAGAAGAGGCTTGACATGTGCTGTTTTGATGGCATCGGGGGAGATGCCAGAGGTGAGGAATTCATTAAGAATGGCTCTTGCATGCTCTCCTGCGCAGGTAGACGAGCATATTTCTTCCAGGACAGAGGCTGGGCAGAGGTCGAGGGGTGACCCGGGGGGGGGGTTTCTGGCTGATAGTAGGTCAAGGAATTTGTTTCTTGAGATGGGTTTGAAGGAGTCGAAGGTAAGGAAATTGGGCGCCAGAGCCATGGGATCATGAGGGGTCGTTGATGGGGGTGGGGGGGCAGTTTGATGATAAGGGATGTCGTCCTGTCTAGAGCGGTGCTGTAGAAGTGTAGGGAGAGGGAGTCGCAGAGTGATTTTGAGGGGGCGGGTTGGGTAGAGGAGCAGGTGTGATTGACGAATTCTGATATGATCATGTGGAGTTATTTGCTGCGGGTGCTACAGTTGAGAATTTGTTTACTGTAATAGGCTTTTTTGGCCTTTCGGATTTCCGCTTTGTAGTTACGGTGGTGCAGGGCGAACATGAATCTGCTGAGATCGGTTTTTGCTGCTTGCCATTTGTGTCCAAGAGGATTATTATGTTTTTTGGTATTCCTCAGGGGGGGGCGTGAACCATTTGGGGGACAGTCCATTGCGTGAGGAAGCGGGGCGCAAAGGGGTGAGAGGTGTTAGTGAGTCATTAAGCCAGGCGTCGAAGGAGTCGATGGTTAAGGCTCTATCGGGGAGAGCCTTGCCTTTTGGGGGGAGTGTTGCAGGGGGGCAAAGAAGCAGGGCTTTGGCTAGGTCGGGAAGGATCTTGACTTTGTCCCAGCATTTGTGATCACAGGGAGGGCACCAGGGGAGCTCTAGGGGGAGGGGCAGGGGTGTGGATAGAGAAGTGGATGGTAAAGTGGTTGGTCCAGATGAGTGGTTTGGGACGGGATAAGTAAACCAGGTCATGGGAGATGAAAATTGCATCATGGATGCGCCCACCTGAGTGGGTTGGACCAGTCGTATGATAGGAGAGGTTTAGCGAATCAAGACTATCAACCAGCGGATGAGTCATTGGGTTAGAGGGGATATCGAACAAGATATTAAAGTATCATAGGAGTGTAAGAGATGTGTAATTTACTTGAATGGTAGCCATTGAATCACAGAGGTTGTTGGCGAAATGTCTGTCCTATCCAGGGGTCTGTAGATGAGGAGGAAGTTGTGGGTGAAGGTAGGTGGTAGAGATAATTTTACTAGAAGGGATTCACAGGAGGCAGTGTATGTCTGTGATTCAACGAGTGAGACGGAGAAATGACAGTTGGAGAGGACTGCCACTCCGCCTCCTCAGGAGGGTCTATTGTGGGCAATGAGCGAGTAGCCAGGGGGGAAGGCCTCATGTGCTACAGGGGCATAGTCGTTGGAGAACCAGGTTTCGGTGATAAAAATGAGGTCTGGCTTGTCAGAGGATAGGAGGTCAAAAATGCTGTCTGTTTCTTGCTATCGAGGGGGCGTTAAAGAGGATGCAAGTGACTTTATGAGGGGATGTAGGCTTTGTGGTGTTCATCGGAGTGAGAGCTTGCGCGAGAGGGCTGCCAGGTGGGGTGGTGGGAGTGGTAGGAGCATTCATGGGTATTTAGACAGGATGAGGAGGGGCACAGAAGGGTTGGGTGCCTGTGGTGCCGAAGTGTCTGCTAAGAGGGTTACGTCGATGGGGGGCGGGAAGAGTAGGCTGGCGGAGGTAGGAGTGTGAGAGACGAGGGGTGGATCAAGGGGCGTTGGGAGGGTGGGGGATGGGTGGAAGGTGTGATGGGGTTTAGGTGGGCAGAATTTGGAATGAGTCTCGGGGTGAGGGGGGATTAGGTGTACAGGGTGAGAAGTCAAGAGAAAGGGGGGGAAACTGGGGGGGAGAGGGGAGTGCAGTGGGGTAGGGGATGGAGAGATTGGGAGGGAGGACCGATGCACAAGTGGTGAGGAGTAGAGGGTCGAGGGAGAGGACCAGTCGCATTTTGTGCATTTCGAGGGTTGTGAGAGAGGGTGGGTGGGTCAGAGGGGGGCGGAGAAGAAGTTATTGTTCTAGCAAGGGTGAGACGCGCTACTTTCAGAGAGGGGAAGGGACATAAAGGGAGAATGTTGTTGGCAGGGGTCGAGTAGGGGTTTTGGCGGTTGGAGGGGGTGGTAATGGCAGTTGGTCAGGGGGGTGTTGTGTTCCTTGGTTGGCAGAGGGGGAGGGAGTGGGCGGCATGGGGGATTGGAACAGAGGAAGGGAAGTTCATCAGAGGGGTCATGGATGGAGTGGAAGTGGAGGTGGGATCCAGCTGTTTCGGGTGCCAGAGGGCTCCCCTGGCTTGGGAGTTCGATAGAGGGCGTGGTGTATGGCCAGCGTATTAGGGAGTTCTCAATAGATGCCAGGGGGAGAGTGGGAGTCAGTGTGCTAGGGTGGGATAGGGAGAGGGGGTTAAGCGCTTGAGGGAGCAGTTGTTTGGCGTGCCAGACAGCTCCTCTAATCTTAGAGTTGGACGTGGGATGATGGTGGGAGACTGGGCGGGCAGCATCTGGGTGTATTGATGTATGGGGGTGGACATGGTTTGCGGTCAGGTGGGGAATAGAGGGGGGATCGTGAAGTTGGGTGCTAGAGTGCGGGCGATGTGCCGCGAGGAGGGACAGATGGGGTGTAGGTATGGTGCGGCGAGGCTCACGAGTGGGGGGTTATCAAGAGTTGGGATCTCCATCCTGGGAGGGGGAACAGTGCAGTACCTAGAGGTTGGTGAGTTAGTAACAGTAGATTTATAGGCCCAAGATGTACAGTCTGCATCTCGATTCTGGTCACCGGGGCAGTGGTAGAGGCGAAAGAGGGTAGCAGTAGGGAGTTCTAACTGGGCAGCAGAGGCAACTAAATCACGGAAATATAACAGTGTGCACTTTCTAGAGGTGTATCAAGAACAGTGGGCTCTTCCTAGGTGTGGATCAAGCTGACAGGAGCAATTCTAAGGTAGCTGCGCAGGCAAATAGATGACAGTATTATTAAGGGGGCACCCTTTGGATGTGAGTCAAGCTACCAGGAACAATTTCTAAGACACAGAGGGTACTTTCTCGATGAGAATCAGTGTACCAAGAGCAACATTTCTAAGTGTGTGTAAAAAATAAATCACAGTAATATCTCGGAGGGCACTTCTAGATGCGAAATAGGTTAACAGGTACAGTTTCTAAGTAAGTGGAATAAGCAAAATAAAATACAGTAATAACTCAGCGGCCACTTCTTAGATGCAAATCAGACCAACAGGAACAATTCTAAGACCTAGAGGGCACCTTCTAGATGAGAATCAATGCAGCAAGAGCAACATTTCTAAGAGTGTGGAATAAATAGATCACAGTAATGTCTCAGAGGGCACTTCTAGATGTGAATCAGGCTAACAGGAACAATTTCTAAGTCTGAGGGACTGGCAGAGTAAAACACAGTAATATCTTGGGGGTACTTTCTAGGTGTGAATCAGGCTAACAGGGCAATTCTAAGTCAGAGAGGGCACATTCTAGATGAGAATCAATATAGCAAGTGCAAAATTTCTAAGAGTGTTGAACAAGAAATCACAGTAATATCACCCCCTTAGAACAATTTCTAAGTGTGTGGGACAGGCGGAATAAAACAGATAACAGAGTAAAACACAGTAATACAAATGATGAGAATCAATGCAGCGAGAGCGGGTTTAATAGAAGTCAGTATGTACAGTTCACTAAGGTGTGACGTAGGCTAATATTTACAGTGTTTGGCTAGTTAGCAAAGTGGTAGGGCTTCCAGGGTAGAATGATTGCTCTATCCCTCACCCTAGCCACTTCTACCTTAATAGTGGCTGCTAGTTGACGGCTGGCTACTGGCTTCCCCTGCTGACACCTGCAGACACAAAGTGGAGACGCCCTTTGCCTTGGGGCCCTTAGCCGCAGGGGCTGCACAGTCAGAGGACTGCCCTGGGGAGGTGGGTTATGACTGGTGATCTGGCCTATCAGGGGAGGTGGGCAGGCAGGGAGGAGGGAGGGAAGGCAAACAAGGAAGTGGGAGAGGGTCCGGGGGAGAGGATGCCAACAGAGCTGGGGCACACTATTTCAATATTAAACCCTCCCTCAGCAACGCTTACGAGGACAAAACGGCAAGATACACTCACCTGGCAACGCGAGGCACAAGAAGCGTGCAGGGAGTTGGATGGGTCAGTAGGCCCTACAGCACACGGAGAAGCTACCAATCAGGGGCAGTGGCCGTGCAGAGAGGCGGGAGGTAAGGCAAACAAGGAAGTGGGAGAGGGATCGGGGGAGAGGATGCCAACGGAGCTGGGGCACACTATTTCAATATTAAACCCTCCCTCAGCAACGCTTACGAGGACAAAACGGCAAGATACACTCACCTGGCAACGCGAGGCACAAGAAGTGTGCAGGGAGTTGGATGGGTCAGTAGGCCCTACAGCACACGGAGAAACTACCAATCAGGGAAGGTGGGCGGGCAGGGAGGCAGGGGGACGGCAAACGAGGAAGTGGGAGAGGAATTGAAGGGAGAGGATACAAATGGAGTTGGGGCACACTAATTAAATATTAAACCCTCAACAACACTCACGAGGACAACACAGCAAGATCCACTCACCTGGAAACGCGAGGCACTTTAAATCACTCCATGGTCTTACCCCAGATTACCTCTCTTTGCTTGTTTCATTCTATACTCCCTCCTGATCCCTTCTTCTAGCTCTCAATTTTGTCTTATAGTACCAGCCCCCCGTGCCCAGTCACGCTTTCACACATTCGTTCACCTTGCTCCCTTGCATTGGAAAGCGCTTCCTCCTTCTCTACGCTCTATCACTGTCTGCTCCATGTTTCGTAAATCGTTTAAATGTTATCTGATCCAGCAGGGCTGATCCCGGGCTTCTCATGTCATTTTTCATTTCATATTATAGGACCGTTTTCATATTGTTGCTATGTACAGCGCTTCAGGTTAAGGCGATATATAAGTCTCAAATAAATACAAATAAATGCACAATACAGAATGCAGACTTCCCTTGGCCCCAGTGCAAATCAGTAACGGCCCAGCCACTGCTCCTGACAAACGGGCTGCTGAACAATCTTGAGGAAGTGGTCAGGCTGATTGCCATAAAGGTGAAGGATGAAGATACCCCCAAGGCACTGTGTGAGAAACTTCAGGAAGCGCTGTAGCTGTCCTACAAAGTGGATAAGACACCCATCGTGTGTGGTTTGCGACCGTTCCAGAGATCACAGCTCTCACACGGTCTATCCCGCTGAGGAGGCTATACACGGGTAGTCTCCAGGACTGACTCCTCCCGCTGAAGGAGAAGGCGCAGCATATTCTGAAGTCTAAGTGCAAAGAAGAGCTGGAATACAAGTCCACTATGGGAGAACTGAGGAGCCAGAGGGGCTTCGGCACCACAGCAGGGTGATTGTGCCTGCCTAGTAGAGTTGGAAGGAGGTGTGTCCCGTGCTGCAGCGCCACCTGATAGCACTCTTCTTAGGAGACAACACCCTGGTACATACCTACGCTGCGGACATCACCATCCGGCCTTTGCTGCAGCAAAGGTGCCTGCCCCACCTTGCCACCATTGCCCCCTCCTTGTGGGAGACACCAAAGAATGCACCATTGTGCCCCCTTCATGTGGGGTTGGGGCGACACAAAAGACTCCTGACTGGGGAACCCCAGGCCTGCAGCCCCACACTAGTGCTGCACCACCGTCAAGCCAATGCTGTTCCCAGCACCCTGCCGGCAACCTCGCCCTGGCCGCGGCCCTCGGTCAAGAGGGTGCTTGTGCAACCAGGCTGTACCAAGGCCTGCCGCCCCTTCCAAGATGACTGCAAGGTCTGCTGCCTGCTGAAACACTCCTGCTTGGAGCAACACTCCTGATTGGGGGAGGCTGAAATGAATGCAGCCTCCCGATCTTCCGCCAACATACTGTACCTGCCGCAGTAAGGTGAACATCTCATGCATGGGTGGGGAGAGACTGAGGGCAGCCTCCTGCTACTGTGGGAAGACCACCAAGTGCAACCGCCCCACTGACAAGTGGGCGGCCCCAGCCCTACCACGCCTCAAATCACTCATCTGGCTGCGGCTCTCACCCCAAGAGAGTGTTCATGCAGTCAGGTCAGGAAGATGACCGCAAGACCTCCTGCCTGGGGGAGAGCAAGTGAATATTGTGTGCCCGTACTTGGAGCAAGTGTAACAGCAGAAGGAAACATAAAGAAGGTACCTGTATCGTGCTCCATGATATGGAGGTAGCAACATTGGTTCTAACAGTGACGAGGGATGTCCCTCCTGTCCACAGAGGCCCCACTACCACCAATGATTAATTCCGGCCTGGGGGAAGGAATGAAGTGCACGTGCGCCTCATGGATAGGGGAAGTAATGAAACAACTTCTGTCTAGGGGAGCCTGAACGTGGCACTGCCTAGATGCCCTGCTACCAGTGTCTCACTGCCTGCCCCAACATCAAGGGACTAAGCCGACGTGGCCCCCGGTGCCCCGGGTGCGACTTTGGCGGCCCCTGAACTAATACTAGTGCACGTTTGAACTGGTCTCCTGCAGCCCCACAGAGGCTTAACGAGGACTCAGTAAACATGCATTTAGATAATGGGAGCTTGCCTGTAACTTATATGCTTAAAGTGGTTCCAGTTAGAATTGATGCACAGCTGTGCTCCCACAGTTTGTTGGGATACTGTATCTGGTTCCAGTAGCTGACAATGGTATCATCTGGTGGTTGAAGTTCCATTCTCCATTGTGTAATAAAGTGTTTTAGAATGTGGTAGGGATGCCAACAGACCATCAGCAGTCCCCCAACCCCGACTGTCACCCGCTGAACATTGACAGAGTGATTGATATATGTTTGCAACTATGTGAGTCCCAATGTATGTGCTCATTGTTTTCTCCTACAATTCCCAAGTGGTCTAAGTATTGCCATTTTGTAACCGGTTCAGGGGGGAATCAGTTACTATTCAGCAATACTTGTGTTTGTTTGGTATGAAAAAGGAGTGTGGTGTGGCCCTCCTAAGTGTATTGCCCTTTTAAAATGTGTCATGACTGTGTCTTGACACAAGCTAATAAAAGGAGCTTATGCACGCATGTGCCACGGAACCGCGGCAGGCTCCAATAATGGAATTCCTGTCTCTCATTCATGGGCCGCCACACCGCGTGATCACGGTCCTGCAGGTCCTCCTGACCTGGCACCCTCACACCAGCATGGTGCCCTGCGTCCGCCCAGGCCACTCTACAATCCGGATGCTCCCGGCATCCACGGTGCCCTGGCACCAGGCCCTCCCTGTAACTGGGTAAGTCTGGGTGATCCTGGCAATGAAGCAAAGTGTTGGCACCTCCAGCGCTGATGGGGCCGCCTCGTGCGAGCACAGTGAGCCCCACAACACACAGCACAGCACGCTGAGACACACACCAGCACACAGAAAACAGGATTTTGCGATCTCTGCTCATGAATACCTCTACCTGTTACAATTAACTTACCCTCTCTCACAGTGCCTAGCGCCTAGAGGGTATCAAAGCGGCAGCTGCTGCACTATACAAGATCGCTTTACATTAGGAAGATGCACCTGATTTGTTCGATAAAACCGTTTCGATTTGGTGCATTAGGACGAGACACAGGATTGTGCTAAACATGGAATTCCTTTTGAGTCAGCACTAAAGTCACTATCCGCTGTCTAATTCGTCCTCTAAGCGGCCAAGATCCTACCTCCCCAACCAGCCCGCCCCCCTGGACCTTCCTCCCATTAAGTTACAGACATTCCTTGTGCATGAGGAGAGAAAGAATGGCGCACTCTGTAGCCACGGCCGCATAGAGATCCCATCTTTACAACGATGGCCCCCCTCCCCCTGATTAATGGGAATGCCGGGCGCTCTGATCTGGCGGCCCCTGCTTATGATCTGGCAGCTTGCAGGGCTGTGGCGGTAGCGTTCAGCAGATGGCGCTGTTATGTTGTGGCTACACGCAGCGCCATGCGCGCGTCCTTCACTCCCAGGCAGCCTTGTGAGATTACGAGTTATATCCGCTTGCTGAGGCGGAACGCGGAAGCACCCCTTTACCTCTGCATCGCGCATTACAAGCTGAAGAACACCGCGGCAACATACACGGGCGTCTACAAGAAAGAGCACAACAAACAGACGTGAGAAGCTTCTCACACTTTGGTGTCCAGGGGCACGAGGAAAAGCGGGCGCGAAACCCTGCACGGAATTGCTTTCTCCTTAGGCAACAAGCAGAAGGTTCAATGTTAAGTGTGGCATGCATACAAGTGGGACGTAGAGAATACATCGCTTGTCAAAAAAGCGTACGATGTACAACCTAAGGGAACTCACTGACAAGGTAAAGTTGGAGACCAAGCAGTGCTTCTACCTGCCTGGAGAGCAGTGGCGTCGCCAGGAATCAAATTTAGGAGGGGCACAGAGAGGGCCACAGACAAGAGTGGGGGAGGGCTATCAAAGGTAATGTGTGACTTCACAAGCACTCCTGCATAGAGGCTTTTGTGCACACCAACTACCCACACCCCACTGCACCTCCCCTCGCATCAGAATGCAGGCACAAAACCTTTCAGTGACTAATGGCCCATCGTTAGCAGTTTCTTGCCTGACATTCTGATGGGAGGGGCTGCAAGCTGCTCTGCACACCATGGAGGTCTCTGTGCAGAAGCTGGGCAGGAACACCTGAGAAGTGGCTCGTGCTCATGTTCATACCAATGCCAGAATGCATACCAAGATCACTGCTAGCTTTCAGACAAAAGGAAAGTATTTGCCATGTGATATGCAGACATTTGCCTTAGTGAGTGTCACAAATAACACCACAGAGAACAGGGTCACTGCTTGCCTTAGAAAGGGGGACCCAGGATTACAGAGGGGGGGGCGTGCAACCCACCCTAGAGATACTACTGCTGGAAAGAGGAGTAAATGAGCAGGTGGGAGGAGAAGGGGCGTCGTACTACCAATTAATTGTTGAATCCCAGGGGACTGACTTTTCGTGCCAGTGGACACCGAATTCGTAGACTGCTTTGTGTGCCGGTGAGATTTATTTTTAGGCAGCCTTTTGCAGCAGCTCACAGAGAGGAAGAGATTGAGCACAGACATTTTGATGCTATATTTGGCCATTGTGGCAGAGCATGTGAACTTTTTGATACTTTACGTGGGCCTTCCATTTGGTGTTATAGGCAGACATTTTTGTGTCTTGCATAGACATCTCTGGGCTCGTAAGACTTGAATTCAGGTAATTAAGAAGGATATTCCTCTCCTTTCGTGTTCCCGAGTGATTGACAGGATCCCTGAGCACACATGCCATTCCAAGTGAAGTTTCCTGTCGTGTGATGATTTGTTCTTACCAGATTCCACTCCAGTAAAAGCGCTATGAGTGATCAGTTCTATGTTAAAATTCCCCATAAAAAATATCCCATGCTAAATGCAAAGAGGAAACAGTCTACCATTGAAACTACGAACCAAGCCTTTTACACCCTGGTATAACCGAAAGGTCACAGAGAGTAAATGTACTGTCCGCAAACAAGAAAGGATCTGGAAAAAAACAAAACTATGAGAAGATCTCATTACCT
Organism: Ambystoma mexicanum; assembly: GCF_040938575.1. Taxonomy (NCBI): domain Eukaryota; kingdom Metazoa; phylum Chordata; class Amphibia; order Caudata; family Ambystomatidae; genus Ambystoma; species Ambystoma mexicanum. The sequence goes on from NC_090925.1 coordinate 387,636,189, forward strand.
TGAAAAGCCTCCCCTCAGTCTGCAGAACCCTCATCAACGCAGCCGAAGCAGATTACAACATTCATAGAAGAAGCCTCCATCAAAAGCAGAGCCCAATTCAAGGCTGTCAATCACTGAATAAGCCCCACACTAGCCCCTGTGGAACCCGAACCCATGGAGATATGCAATGCTATCAACATGTTCTTCACAGACAACATCCGTTGACACATTGATGACACCCCACACACCATCGTCACTCCTGGCATACCACCATGCCAGGAAACAAGATGGTCAGAACTCACAAACATTCCTGCAACACTCAAGCCCACCTACTGTGAAAACGACGTCACCCCACCCTCCATCCTGAAATCATCAAAGGAAAGGCTCTTGTGCCACTCCTACACACTATCAATGCCTCACTCATGCAAGACATCTTCCCTGATACATTTGAAACGGTCCAGTCCCTACCCGTATCAAAGAAGCCCATACTCGGCTCGCAAGAAATAACAACTGACTGCCCCACCACCCATTCATCCTTCATTGGCAAGATCATTGAGAAGACTGTCATGCTCCAACTGATCACCCAACACAACCTACTTCAAGAATACCAGCTGAATTCCGACCACAATAATGCAGCGTCGAGCCAGCCACCATCCAGGTCATCGATGAGGCACTCCTCATCATGGACAAAGGCAACCCATGCCTCCTGGTCCAGCTCAACCTCTCTGTTGCTTTCGGCATGGTTGACCACAAAGTGCTAATCACCACCCTATCCTCCTGTATGGGATTCAATGCCACAGCCCTTCCATGGCTTGACTCCTACCTCACCAATAGGCCCCATCTTGTTCATATGGACAACTGCAGAACCTAACAACTCCCAGTGACCTGTGAGTCCTACTTGGCTCCATCCTCTCCCAAGTTATCTTCAACCTCTACATGGAGCCACTTGGTGCACTATTGGCCAAATTCAACATTCAATCCATTAGGTTGCTGATGACACACAGCTATACCCGAAGGTCAACTGCCTTAATGACATCTACCAATTGAAACACTACCTCTGCACAATTCAAGCCTAGATACCAAGTGCCTAACTGAAACTCAACCCTACCAAAACAGAGTACATCCCCCTCGAGGGCGCCACCAAAACGCACCCAAGTTCAAAACTGGCTGACACAGATGGATCTCGATGGCATCTCCACCAACTCACCTCTAGTGAAAAATCCCCCAGCTTCACCATTATTTGCGACCTACCTTTCAAAGCACACATTGCCAAGAAGACACAAACAGCATGGTACCAGCTCTCACTCTTGCCCCGAATCAAACCCTTCATCCTGGCCTCAGACTTTAGATCGGTCATCCAGCCCCTGGTGCTTTCCTCGATGGATGGTGGCAACGCCCTCCTGGCAGGTGTCCAACCACTACTCTGGCAGCCTTGAAAGCAGTCCAGCATGCCAGAATTGAATTGCAGGATTGAATACATTCTGTTTAGGTGCTAAGGGCTAGGTAGGACCAAGCGGGAGAGAAGTGTGAGGTAGTGGAACTGATGGTAAGCAGAGGTGTTTGAAGAGAAGAAATGCTTGGGTTCCAAGGCCTGATGGTACAGGTGGACCTCAAGGAACATACAGAAAATGTTTGTAGTCCGGTTTGTTTCTTATTGGGGGGGGAGGAAGCATAGATTATTCCATGACCTGGAGCCTTGAACTACAAGGGTTCGGCCACAGTGTTGGTTTCTCCTAACAGGGGAGATGAGGGGGGAGTTCAGTCAATCAAAAGAGGTTTGTATCAAGGATCTTGCTGGGTCCTTCTTTTTAAGTACTCCAGTGAGGTTACTTAGACGAGGGACACTAATTGCTTAGTGAATGATACTGAGTACTTTGAGGATCAGTGTGCTGATTTGCAGGAAGCCAGTTCAGTGGTTTTAGCGTAGGGGTGATGTGATCACAAGAATGAGGTAAAAACGTCATTCTAGCTGCTTGAGGAGGAGGAGTCACATGAAGTTGAGGCTATGATTGTTTGGGTTTGTAGTAATACAAGCATTGCTGGAGAGTGTTGTAACGTTTACAGGCCTTACTGGTATAGCTGATTGGTACTGCAGCGGCATGGTATAACGCATGAATGAGGATGAAAGGGGCCTGGTACCCGAGCGAGCATTGGGGCAGGCCAGAGAAATGATGGGAACACAGAGGGAGGTCCCACTGGTAATAGATTTTCTAGTGGCAGAGCCATGTGTGAGCTAGAACTATCTTTAGGCTGCTCCCAGAAGGGCTAGCGTGGGTTTATCCCTTTCCTAGAGTTAGTGGTGAGCTTTCAACAGATGTACAACTCCCGCTGTGTCCGGGAGTAGAATGTAGAAACTACCTTCCACCCTGACGGTTCCTTCTCTGAGGGTCTTTCTTTCTATCCCGCATCAGGGGCTTTCTTCTGAAGGGTGTGATGAATCAGAGTTGATTCTCCCAGAAAACCTGGCCGGTGACCCTTCCCATGTGGCCAGGGAAAGACATTTGCTTCTTGATCCTGACCCGGGGGGTGGTGTTCTGTGGGAGATCACATGGGGGGGTGGAATTAGGTCAGTAGGACTGGGAGAATCCCTTTAATAACTTCCCTAGAGAGCCTACTCTTAATAGCCTACTGTAAAATTGAAACTTTTAAAGAAAGAGGTCATTTGAACATTGGGGACATCAAGTCCCACAATGCCCAAACTACTGGGACGAGGAAGAGGGACTCAAGTGGCACTAGACTACAAGGTGCAGTCTTGTGGTTCTAATGACCCACACCTGAGCGGGACTTTTGAGTATATAGGACTCCCTCAGATGGAGGCCATTAGAAGAAGCAGAAGGTGGAGTGATTACCGTGACTTCACGCTGCAGTGGCAGCAGAAGAAGAAGGAAAGCCGAGACGCCGGAACCACCGCTATCTATAGAGCGGATGTCAGTCCCGAGAGGGTCTCTCTCTCCCATTGATGTCTGTCTATGCAGAGGTTGCGTTGTGAGAAGTGTTGTGAAACGCTTTTGCCCTGAAGAATTGTGCTCTGGTGGCAGGTGTAAGGAAGGCATGGTATCAAAAAGTAAGACGGACACAAATGACCACAGTTCAAGAGTGTTACTTCAATTGGGTTTAAAAAATGCCTATCTAATCCTAAATCTAAAGATGGGAGCAAGCTACAACCATCAAATAATAATAACGCAGTTCTAGTGGTGTCTTGTAAAAAAAAAGGTCCTATACTAATAAACATATTGCCAATCCTTACTTCTAAATACAAATGGTGTGGGAAACAATGTTATACAAAAGGAAAGTGTTCAAGAAATGATATGTCAGGATAGTTGAGCCGTTAGCTTCCCTTCCCCATGTTTTCAGAACGAGACAAGGCGGCACACTCGAGCTTAGCACATACTCTGTCTTTTCTAGCACAAGGATGCAGTTCAAAATCTCAGTATCAGGACCTTCTGTGCCAACGTCTCTTTGCCAAAGTCTCTTATTTCAGAGGGCCTGATGCAACAAACAAACATTCAAAGTTCTTTTCTCCTCAGGGTTCTCATATGCACACTTTCTCTGGTAATTCACTGTTCACACCAGGATCCCCTCTGCAGGGCTCAGACCCACTTTAACACAAAACCTTCAATTGGTCTCCCTCCGCCGGGTTTGGACCAAATTTATCTCATTTTCCGAACTTTCTTTACTATATCAAAATCGAAGACTTTCGACTGCATGTCACGCCGCCCGTCCTGGGGTCTCCTTACCCGCTACGGCGCTCCCCGTCCTGGAGGCTGTATCCTCGTTTTCGGCTTCGGGGTCCGGGGGCGTCCTGGGTCCCGGGCGCGTCCGGGTCTCCTACGCGCACTACATTGCGCATGCGCGGGCGCCCGCTCTCTGCTCTTCGCGCATGCGCAGTGCGCAGGATGCTCGATTCCGGAGGGTATGCGGCTCAAGCCTCGTTGTGGGGTGCCCGATGCCTGGGAGACGGCACGGCTTGCGTTGCAAGCCTCCCAGGTGCTGGCGGGCTTATTTAAGGAGCCCTGATCCTTTTCCAAACCGCGTCTCAACGCGGTTTGTTCGGATCGTGTCTTTGCTGCCTTGCATTGCATTCCCGTTGCCTGTTGCCTTCCACCTTCCTTGTTCTGCCTAGGGGACCCCTGCCTACCACCTTCCTTGTTCTGCCTGGGGAACCCCTGCCTACCACCTTCCTTGTTCTGCCTGGGGGACCCCTATCTTCCTCCTTCTCCGTCTCCCTCCGTCCTTCCTGCTCCAGTGGTTCCGCTCTCCCTCCTTGGTTCTGGTCCCCGCTCTGTCCTTCCTGGTCTCCATTCGCTCTGAGTCCTTCCCCACTTGTTCCGTGCTCCTCTCCTTACCAGCCTGCTCTTATTGCTTCCTTGTCATTGTCCCTGGAGGGACCGTGCTGCTTCCAGTCCCCGGACCTGCCTTCCATCGGAATCCCACTAAGGACCCAGACTATCTACTCAGAGGCTCCCCCTGCCAGTGCTTGCACTGTCCTGACGCCACTCAATCAGGGGTGAGCCAACCCGTGGCGTTGGGAGCCGGCTCACCTCCAATCCAGTTCTATTTGGGCTGGTGTTGGGCTGGTTCCCCGCGCCATCTGTCACGTCTATCCGGATCATCTGACAGCCTGGCCTCATCATCAAGGAACCCAACCGGACGAACAGGTACGCAGCGTTCTCGTGACGCTATTTACAACAGATTGAGACGCCTGTCTTCTGACACCTCGGACTCTACGATGGAAGAGGATCCGGGTCTTCGTAACGAGCTTCAAGCGCTTCGTGCCGAGATGGCGGCACTCCGTCAGGAAAACGTAGCCTTGCGCCAAATGGTGACACAGAACGTTGGTGCCATTCCACAACCTGAAGGTCCCATGGCTCACACAGCTCCCATCAAGTTCGATGGAGATCCCCGCCGTGTGGGTGAATTCTGTAATCATTGCCGCATACACTTTCTCTTCCGTTCATCCCACTTTACTAATGACAAGGCCAAGATCGGATACATATTGGGTAACTTATCTGGTAACGCGCTTGCCTGGGCTACTCCTTTGGTCGTTACTAATAACCCAATCCTGGATGATTTTTTAGCCTTCGAGAAAGCATTCTTGGATGTGTTTCAATCCCCCAATCTGGCCTCAGCAGCGCAGAACCAACTGATGGATCTACAACAAGCCAATACCGACATCATCTCTTACATCAGCCGTTTCCGTCAATTGGCAACTGACTCCTTATGGCCAGAGGTAACACAAAAGACCTTGTTTCGCCGGGGATTAAGAGAGGAATACAAAGATGAATTGTTGCACATACCAGAACCAGATGATCTACAGAAACTTATCGAACAAGTTCTGAGGATAGACCAGAGGTTGACCGAGAGAAAAGGAGAGAGACGACGGTTTGAGAAGGGAAACCTCAGACCACTGACTCTTCCTACTGGGATATCAGCACCTTCGGATGCTACCCAAGAACCAATGCAACTGGGAGCTGTAAGGGGCCCATTGTCGGAAGAGGAGAAGAAGCGCAGAAGAAGACTGCGACTGTGTTTATATTGCGGAGGCGCTGGACATTTTCTGGGAACCTGCCCTCTACGTCCTATCAAGAAAGGGGGAAACTAGAAGACCTGTCGTCTAAGGGAAAGGCTACGACAGGTCCTTTCTTGCTTTCAGACCTTTCCAGCCCTGGGTTACAACTGCCCCCTATGCAGCCTGCCGTCTTGATGACTCTAGGGATCACTTTGAAGTGGCTTGATAAGACGATTGATGTCCATGGTCTATTGGATTGTGGGGCCTCCGGAAACTATATTGATGAGGCATTCGCCATCAACCTTGGTATGCCCTTATTTACCAGAAGAACGGTTATACCAGTAGAGGTCATCGATGGTACACCCTTAGCTTCCGGTCCCATTCGGTTGCATACCATAGGCATGCTGTTACAGGTCAAGGGGCATGAAGAAAGGATTGCCCTCGACGTCATCAAGTCACCATCGTATCCTGTGGTTTTGGGACTGCCTTGGCTTTTGCGACACAATCCTACGATCGATTGGGAGTCCCGTTCTTTGAGATTTGTTTCTGCCTTTTGCCTCCGTGAAGGTTGCTGCCACAACAACCTCCTTGAAGTCTACAACCTTGATCCCTCTAATCCCGGGAGAGGACTCATCTGCCGTATGTTCTCTGTCCCAGATTCCGAATGATTACGCCGACCTTTGTACGGTGTTTTCGGAACCCAGTGAAATACCTCTTCCTCCTCATCGGACATTTGACTGTTCCATAGACCTGATCCCTGGTGCTGTGATTCCTCATGGGAAGTTATACTCTCTGACTCAGTCTGAAAAACAAGTACTCCGGGAGTATCTGGATGATTGTTCTAAGAAGGGTTACATCGTACCCTCCAAATCCTCCGCCGGTTTCCCGTTGTTCTTTGTCAAAAAGAAAGAGGGGACCCTGCGGCCCTGTATCGATTACCGTCAATTGAATGACATAACACTCAAGGACAGGTACCCATTACCTTTGATTCGGAACATCATGGAGTCACTACGTTCTGCCAATATCTTCACTAAGTTGGATCTCCGGGGAGCCTACCACCTGGTTAGAATCAAAGAAGGCGACGAGTGGAAGACGGCATTTAAAACACCCTTTGGGCACTACGAATACAGGGTAATGCCCTTCGGGTTGTGTAATGCCCCAGCCGTCTTCCAACGGTTTATGGACAGCGTGTTTGGCGATTTGGTTGGCATCTCGGTCTGGGTTTACCTAGACGACATCCTGATCTTCTCAGACGATCTGAAGGAACATGTCTCGCATGTCCGTGAAGTACTTTTACGTTTGTCACGTAATCACCTGTACGCCAAAGCCGAAAAATGCTCGTTTCACCGGAATAGCATGGAGTTCCTGGGATACGTAATCAGTAATGCAGGTATACACATGGATTCGGGCAAAGTGAAGGCTATTCAGAACTGGAAACAACCACATGATTTGAAATCCCTTCAGCGGTTTTTGGGGTTCGCCAATTTTTATCGGCGCTTTATTCCGCTGTTTTCACAGGTCACGGCCCCGTTGACACGTCTGACCAGTGTTAAGATACCTTTCCTTTGGGATCAAGAAGCATCGAAAGCTTTTGAGTGCTTGAAGACAGCGTTTAGTACAGCTCCTGTTTTGCGTCATCCTAACGATGAGATGCCATATGTCATCGAAGCAGATGCCTCCAACTTCGCTGTTGGAGCGGTCCTACTGCAAAAACATCCTACATCTGGCGATGAACACCCTGTGGCCTATTACTCTCGGAAACTCACCTCTAGTGAGCTGAACTATGCAGTCATTGAAAAAGAACTTTTGGCCATCAAGACGGCGTTTGAAGAATGGAGGCATCATTTACTTGGTGGTCGTTTCCCTGTAGAAGTACGTACCGACCATCGCAACTTGCAGTTCCTACGAACATTGCAGTGTCGCACTGCTCGCCAAGCCCGATGGGCCTTCTTCTTCTCTCACTTTGATTTCAAAATCACATACATCCCTAGCTCCCAGAACCAGAAGGCTGATGCCTTATCTCGATCCTTGGACAAGGAAGAAGTGGGAGCCGGTTTGGACACGCCTATGATATCGCCCAAACACTTTCTACTAACCTTAGCTCCGCATCTCCAGAAGATCATACAAGAGACGTTAAGGGATCCGGAACGTGTCGATCTGCTGAGGAAACCCCAGATCTGCGAACGCAACGGTTTTCTGTTCTTCCTGAACCTATTATACATACCTTCGACTGCCCTTCGCTTGGACATTCTCCATGGTTTCCACGATTCTCAAGTAGCTGGTCATCGTGGTATCAAGGCTACCCAGGAGCTGATCTCCAGACAATTCTGGTGGCCTGGATGGGCCAATGATGTAAAGTCATATGTGGAAAGTTGTCCTATCTGTGCTCAGACGAAGACACCCAGAAGAAAGCCTTTGGGACTACTTAAGCCTACTGAAACTCCTCCCTACCCTTGGCATACTATCGCCACCGACTTCATTGTTGAGCTTCCGCCCTCTGCAGATCACACTTGTGTCATGGTGGTTGTGGATTGTTTCACTAAATATGCTCATTTCATTCCCTTCATAAAGATCCCGACTTCCTCCCAGATGGCTTTGGCATTTCTACACAACATTTATCGGTTACATGGACTCCCTGAGAAGATCATCTCTGATCGTGGTTCACAGTTCCTTTCTTCTTTCTGGCGTCAGTTGTGTAGTCATCTAGGTATCCACAGAGCCTTGAGCTCAGGCTATCACCCGCACACCAACGGTCAGACCGAAAGGACGAATCAAACCCTGGAGCAATACTTACGTTGCTATGCCAATGCCACTCAGTCAAACTGGCTTCAGTACCTGGACTTGGCGGAAGTTTCCTATAACAACGCGGCCCATGCTGCCACCGGCATCAGTCCTTTTCTATGCTCAGCTGGACAACATCCCAAGCTGGTTCCTTTCTCACCTGTGGTGCCCAGCTCTGTTCCGTCTGCGGATCACTTGGTCTTCAAGATTCAGAAACAACATGTCCTGGCCCAGAGAACCCTTACGGAGACACGTGAGCGCATGAAGGAGCAGGCTGATAGGGGCCGAACCACGGAACCCGATCTCCAGGTGGGAGATCTGGTTTGGTTGTCTTCCAAGAATCTACCTATTCGTAATCTACCCACTAAATTGGCACCCAGGTTCTATGGGCCTTTCAAGATTGCCAAGCGTTTGTCCTCAGTGGCTTTTCGATTGGTGCTGCCCCACACTTGGAGGATACACCCTGTCTTCCATGTCTCCCTTCTGAAGCCCTATGTGAAAGATGTCTTTCGACGCTCTGGTCCTCGGCCCTCCTCTGTTCTGGTACGGGGGGTTCCTGAGTTTGAGGTTCGGGAGATCTGTGATTCACGGATTCGTCGGGGTGTGCTCCAATTCTTGATCGATTGGAAGGATTATCCCGCTTGTGATCGCACTTGGGAGCCGCATTATAATGTGCACGCTCCCCAGCTTATTCGTGAATACTTTCTTCGTTTTACCTGGAAACCTGGGGCCCCGGGCCTTTCTGGGAGGGGGCATAGTGTCACGCCGCCCGTCCTGGGGTCTCCTTACCCGCTACGGCGCTCCCCGTCCTGGAGGATGTATCCTCGTTTTCGGCTTCGGGGTCCGGGGGCGTCCTGGGTCCCGGGCGCGTCCGGGTCTCCTACGCGCACTACATTGCGCATGCGCGGGCGCCCGCTCTCTGCTCTTCGCGCATGCGCAGTGCGCAGGATGCTCGATTCCGGAGGGTATGCGGCTCAAGCCTCGTTGTGGGGTGCCCGATGCCTGGGAGACGGCACGGCTTGCGTTGCAAGCCTTCCAGGTGCTGGCGGGCTTATTTAAGGAGCCCTGATCCTTTTCCAAACCGCGTCTCAACGCGGTTTGTTCGGATCGTGTCTTTGCTGCCTTGCATTGCATTCCCGTTGCCTGTTGCCTTCCACCTTCCTTGTTCTGCCTAGGGGACCCCTGCCTACCACCTTCCTTGTTCTGCCTGGGGAACCCCTGCCTACCACCTTCCTTGTTCTGCCTGGGGGACCCCTATCTTCCTCCTTCTCCGTCTCCCTCTGTCCTTCCTGCTCCAGTGGTTCCGCTCTCCCTCCTTGGTTCTGGTCCCCGCTCTGTCCTTCCTGGTCTCCATTCGCTCTGAGTCCTTCCCCACTTGTTCCGTGCTCCTCTCCTTACCAGCCTGCTCTTATTGCTTCCTTGTCATCGTCCCTGGAGGGACCGTGCTGCTTCCAGTCCCCGGACCTGCCTTCCATCGGAATCCCACTAAGGACCCGGACTATCTACTCAGAGGCTCCCCCTGCCAGTGCTTGCACTGTCCTGACGCCACTCAATCAGGGGTGAGCCAACCCGTGGCGTTGGGAGCCGGCTCACCTCCAATCCGGTTCTATTTGGGCTGGTGTTGGGCTGGTTCCCCGCGCCATCTGTCACGTCTATCCGGATCATCTGACAGCCTGGCCTCATCATCAAGGAACCCAACCGGACGAACAGGTACGCAGCGTTCTCGTGACGCTATTTACAACACTGCATAGGATTTTGCTTGAGCCGGCGCAAGACAACTTCCATTCCCAATTCTTTGTCCTCTGTTTAATATGTCTTTTTTAACTTTAACTTCTGCCACTTTGCAGCTGGACACCCTAAAGAGACTTTCAATTGAGCAACCACGCGGTACCGGACCACTCTGTCAAAGGTATCGTATCAAAGTATCTTCAAAGTTCAAACACTCGTCAGCAGTTCAACTTTACTTGCGTCTTTTACCACACGCGTTTTAACAATGTTCATTCCAGCGCTCGACATACAATGTTGCTGCTTGCAACCTTGGCTTCAGCACAGACCGGTTTTGTATCAGCCTCTCCAGCTCACCGGCTGTGTTGATTTCACTGACGATGCTTTGTTCGTGGAGCCAAGGACGGTACCACAGCGGCTGTTGCTTCTTCCCGCCTTGATTAGTGAAGCGGGAGGGCCCCGGATATCTCCGACACACAATACAGAATTCTTCAGCTTGGCTTCCTGGTCTTTCAGTGTCTAATCTCGAGGGCTCATGAAAGTAACGGTCTCCTGTCGGAAAGGTCAAGGGAATTTCCCTCCTTGCGATCCCCTCCTGTTTTGCTGTCTTTCTTCTCTCGTTCAGCTGCCATCTTGAAACTGCTGTTTCCTTGTGTGCTTTGCCTCGTTCAGAGTGTGCTTTCGTACTCTGCTTTTTATCCATGTGGGGAAGCGTAATGGAAGTCAGGTATGAGTGGTGGGTCAGTAATTGCCTGACCATTGTATTGGGACACATCAGGTGTACTGTTCGGGTGTTAGTCTGTTTTCTCCCATAGCAGACTGTCTGTGTGAAAGTGTTTGTGCAGGAAAAGGTGGGAGGTAGAGTTCCTACGTATCCTATCTGATAGGATGGGGTAAAGGTGTTACAGGAAAGAGGGATACCGCCTCTCACCATCCAGTGTCCCACTCCACGAAGACCACTCACCTAGGTGATCCACGCACACTTGTCCAACCCCAGGAACTGGATCCAAAAGCAATGGCTTTGTCCTGGCCACCTGGATGACAGATCCCTGGGGAAAACTGGGTGAGACACCCTGTGGTGTCTCACACAGGCGAACAAGGAACACTCCTTTCCCAGCCGACGCGGGCTATGGGAAGCAAACCGTGCAGGAGGAGGTGAAGGAAGCAATAGGCATTGGCAGCGGAGCGAGCGTATGCAGCAACCGGAGAGTTTATCCATATTAGGTAACCTTGGCACGCTCCGTAATCACTGCTGGCCACTAGTGCTTATAGTGAGTATCAAACTGATGTAAGGTTTAAGTGGCGCAATAAGAACTTTTTGGGCAGACAAGATAGGAACATTTATAATTGTTACCCTGAAAGCAAATGTTATTGCCAAAACCAGGGAAGGGTACTATTAAAGCCAATTAACAATAAGCATCATTGCCAAAGCCATAAAAGAGAATACTAAGGTGAAATAACAATAACTTGCATTGCCAAAGCCAAGAGAGGGCAGAATGGAAGAAAGCTAATTTTCACCTTTATTGCCGAAGTGAGGAAGAGGCAATAGTTGGAAAAGACCCCAACAAACATTGTCTGAGCCAATGAAGAGCCGGTGTGCTAGAGATCAGTTGTCAACAATTATTTGATATAAAAGTGAGAAAACAAGAGTGGCAGGAGAGAAGACCTCCTGATAGGAATCAGTCAGGAGGAGAGGAGCAAAACCTGCATTGCATGTGGCAATCACAGGGGTGGTACAAATTGCAACAATGTGTATCATTTCTTCCCAGAAGAAGTTGTAAGTGTTGATTTTCTTTAAAGTCAAAGACTTTGCCAAATGATTTGAAGTGAACTTTACCACAGAAGTAGTAGTGTTAGAAGTTTTTAGTCCTGGAAGGCGAGTATATCAGGGCAGGGACTTTGTAGTAGTAGTCGGCAGGTTAGTGGACTAGGAAGAATTAATTGAAGTACTTTGTTGTGGTTAAAGACTGTGAAGAAGAAGAACTGGCAAGACCACTAAAAACATTTTATGAACTGTTGTCAAATCGTCCTGACAAAACATTGTTGTTGACACTGTGGAATCATCCTGACAAGGCATTGCTGTTGATACAGATGAATGGTGGAAGTATTTTGATTCCCAAGGAGAAGAAGTTGTGTTGAACTCTTTGCTACAAGTGGAGAGAGAAAGACCTGTTGTCTAGTTGAACTGTTGGTTGAAAGCCAAGTGGAAGTCTTTTGGAGCAAGAAGAACTTTATAATCAGAACTTGGCTACAAACCAGAACTTTTCTATTCTGATTGCAAATCCTGCTTTGAGCCTGGGGAAAGGGATCCGATCCAGGTTACAGGAATATACAGTTATTCGGCCTGTGTTGACCCTAACTGTTATTTCTGTTATATTTGAATTGCCATATATTTCCTTTATGTGTTGGATGTGTGTAGACGCGTGAGGGACAGATTCCTTTTACTAGAGTGTTTCCTTTAGTTCATTTTGATAGGCAAGGGACCCTCATGGTTAGGCATAGTGAGGCAATTATCCAACCCCTTTGAGTTAATAAAATGGCATCTTGTGAAAAACCTTTACCAAGTTGTCCGCCTAACATTGCTGACCCCCCACAAGGGGCCCTCTGATACTGTCACTGAGGACCAAGAACAAACAGATGATTTCCCCACAGTTTGACTAGCCTTCCTGCTGGGTCGACAAAAGTCTTTTCTAGGTTGTCTGCCACCATTGACCTTTCTTATAAATGACTGTTTCTGTCTCTGTTATCTTATGCTGTTTTTTTAAAATAGTTTCAAATCCCATGCAACTTCTTTCCGGCGTCATGGTGTCTCCTTGGAAGCAATTGGAAAAAAAGTACAAGTAGCTGCAGCTGCAATGAGAGCCTGGTCTGGAGAGAATTAGTGTCAGACCTTGATGAAGCCTTGATGGCCGCTTGTGACCTATTTCAAAGGGCTCGCAAGCTGATTCATCAAGCAGGGACTCTTATTTTCAATTTTTTGTTTAAAGCATGAACTTTGACGAATAACATAAATCTGTCACTTCTCCCCAAGGGGAAGCCTTTGCCTGTGAGTCTAGACAGGTGAACCTGCTCTGCAACACCCTCCCTAGGGGTAGAGTCAAACGAGACCTCACCGGGAAAGACTCCCCCTTTGGAGACAAGGACTACCGTTCTTAAAAGGAACTCCATAAGAAACATATCAATAACATACCTCCAAAAACATCCAGTGAAGAAAAGTATGAAGAACAAACCAAAATGTGTTATCATCATCAGGAAACTTTGATTATCCTTTTGAAGGAAAGACTACATTGTACTGGGACGAAGAAAAATATGTGGAGGAATACAGAGCATGAAACAAACAAAGAGAAAGGACTGCGACACTGCGTCAGGGAAGAAGTCCCACGGCAGTGTAGTAAAAGAGGCAGAGATGGGGAGAGGAGAGAGAGACGCAGTGAGTTACAAATTTGCTCACAGACGTATGCTGAAGGAAAGCAGGACGCACAGTGTTTTATGCCAAAGAGGCACCCGAGTGAAACATCAGATGCCTGGCATCAAGAAGAGAATGAAAGCTCTTGTACCTCCTAAGATAACATATGCCTACACTCAAGGAACTGCCGCCAGAGACTCCTGTGTGTTGTCAGAATTGTTCATGGTTATTAATGTGTATGTGTATCATGTGATCCTGCTGTTGTTCATGTTCATTTTGTAATGTACTATGAATAAAATCAATAAACAGAGTTATAAATAAAAAGAAGAGAATGAAAGGAGAAAAGCTGAGGTGGATGTGAGGCATCCTCATCCCAAGCGAGAACTAAGTGGTGACGTAACCGCAATTAGCAGGGGTGGATCAGTGTGTCCAGGAAGGACGCTGATGCCACTTCCTTTGATTCAACAGGGAACGCGCTGTCAAATGAGAGATCGGAGAGATTGTGTGTGAAACCACAGGAATTACGAGAGGCCCCCTGCCAAGTGTAAGAGAAGGTCCCAGCCAGGCAAAGACCCCAGTCATACGATCCCTGCGCATGACAGGTTACTGGGAAAGCGGTGGACCCGGGAGGGGGACTGGTAATCATTACTGGAATGCTCATACTCATCCCAGTCGAGATAAGATTGTGCCATTGAATGAAGAGAAAGAGAATCATTACTGGAACGATCATAGTCCTTCCAATCGAGATAAAGTATCGAGAGTGAGTGAAGAGAAAGTGTTCACATTAGAGGGAAAGAGAACAATTACAGGAACGCTCATAGTCGTCCCAATCGAGGTAAAGCATTAACATGGAATGATAATCCTTATTGGAAGGTTTACACTGGAAGAGGTCAATAAGAAAACCCAGAGATATTGCAGAATGGGAAATACTGCGAGAGGGGAAAACATGAGGAGCAGATTGAAGCAGAGAATAAGGACCAAACCCAAAATGAAACCAAAGACTGTGAAATAAAGATTGAGAATCAAAGAAGTCAAGGGAAAAGTTCCAAGTGTTGGACAGAATTGCCCTATGAAAGGAAAAGGATAAATACAAGAAGAAAAGAAGGAATTAAAAAGTTATCAAATACAAGAGAGAATTGAAAACTTGAAGAACCCAGTATCAGAACTGTGGGACTAAATAAAAGTAGTTACCCAGAACTACCTAAGAATACCTTACTGAACTGAACTTGGTGAACAACAAGCGTACAGGAGAAGGGTGTCATTCTGGTTTTTGTTGTCATGATAGTGGTAGGGTTAGAATAGGTTAGTTTGGACAGAGGATTGATTCTGATTTGGACTCTCACTGACGACTGATGATCACCTTAGTTAGTGCTGTTAGGTAGGGAAAAACCCTTAGTGTAAGGAGCGCTAGGCGTTTTTTTCCAGTTAATAAAAATCATCAGTGAGATGGAAAGTCAGAGCCTGTGTCTTTCATCGGACCCCCACCCCCCACCCCAGGACCTAGCTTAATAAGCAGAGCGCTGTACATAGTGTGGGTAGCCAGCCTTTGGTCTGGCATCTTTTAACAGTAGCACATTACTATGAGGTGAGGTCTGTGAGTCGGTGTGTGTGTCCAATGGAATTAGTCTCTTGCCTGTGGATGTGGCACTCAGGAGGTTCCACCTGCAGATTCATCACATAAGAGGTGTTACCACAGGCTGATAAATAACCCTGGCAAAACCTCATGCAGGAAGAGCCAGCTACTGATATTTGTGCTGATAACTCACAGGAAGAGCCAACCTCACACAGGAAGTGCTAGCTTCTCATAGCCTACACCGACCAGCCGCCTATGTTTTTTACAGGAACTATTGTCTATACATATGTCGCACAATAAAAGTTCTGCTCATAGGTTGTCCCATCCGCGGATAATTCACATACGAAGTTCAGCCTTTAGAACTATGGGGGGTGGGGAGGCGGGGGAATAAAAATTATGTTTGTTTTTGAGCTTTTTGGCTCCTGCTTAGAGCATAGAAGAACCTTGCTGGCTGAAAACACTCTGCTGCCTACAGCTACTGTTTACTCCAAGTTACCCAGTGCCATACAAATACACGCCTATGACATTACATCTCTGTTGATCTTTTGCGATTCCGATAAATACGCATCTTAACGTCATTTCTAATAGTGAATCAACTATAAAGAATTCTCAAATATTTTTAACAGGTTACCTCGTGTTCTTTTGGGGGGATTTATAGTACCTTAAAAGTCAGGGGCTGATAATAACTTGACTCCCATTCACTCCCTTTGTTTAACCTTTTCATGATTCTAAGAGTTGGATGATAACGTTTTCCGCCCATTTTTCCATCACTACATTTGAGGTCCTCTGGAATAGTCTCAAAAACGTCAATTGTCAATAACTTTGTATTTGTATTTATTGTTTTATATAGAGCCTTAATCCAAGGCGCTTTACAATGAACAACAAAATATACAATAAACATGGAACAGGAGAAGCAATAACGGTAATAACTTTGCAATGCCTGACTAACGAAGTGGTACTCATTGGCTATTACTTTGACTTCAGATTTGAGGCCATATGTAGATGCACTAGATTCTGCTCCCAGGCCGTATTTATGGCAGCCACATACCCCAATTCTCTCCTTTTCTGTTGATTTGGCCTATTTTGTGTGATCTTAAAAGGCAATGGCTCAGGAAGCATTTTGATCAAAAACGAAGTTAGGACTACCAGAGAAGCAATGTGTTTATTCATGAATTGTAATGATATAGACTTTACTTCCGATGCATGCAAGTTCGTAAAAGATTCGGAAGATCTGTTTAAAAATAAATAAATTGTTAACAGCTATGTCTGAATAAAATGAATAAAACAACAATTCTCTTAGGTGCCTGTGATTGCAGGATGGATGTCAAGCAGGTAAACCCACCCTTTGCTCTTGCAAGGTTGATTGAATGAGTACTGTTGAGCTAAGCAACAACACATTTTAATTTGAGAGCAGAGACAAGTCAATGCGTGGAATGTACTAACCGGCTAATTTAAGGGACAGTAAATGAATAAACCCACTTTCTTGATGCTTTTTATTCTGTATTGTGTCATAGGCTTCAACCATTTTGCTACCAGGCAATGCCATGAGCATCCCTGAAACACGCCCACCTCCGGCACTGCAGAAAACCAAGACTGGGATTTTCACAGAATAGATCAACACAAGAGCAAATGTTCTGACTAGTGCGTTTTCAAAATACATTTTTGCTCTAATTTTAGAGCCAGACGGATAGCTCACGGGCAACACGTTTGTCTTGGAAGCATGACAACGCAAAGCAACACAGGTGTGTGTCTTGGTCCCGCACTTAGAGACTGGTTTCCAGTATTAACCATGTTATAAAAGATGAATTAATTAATTTTAGAAGAACCTGTTTTTCTGATCTCTTAGCCCGGTTAACGATCAAGTGAAAGATGTGCCCACCTTGCCTTGCACACAAGGAGGGATTTATGCCATGTGGGTGTGGCAGGGATAGATCCTAAGGTAACATATGGGGTAAACCAACCACTGTGCCTTTTTGGTAATCAGAACAATGAGGAAAAAGCAACAAACAGTTCTCTAATATCAAGAGTGGAAAAGACTATGTTCTCGCTGTTGTCCCTCAATCGATAGCAGACATGCCGATAAAATAAAAGTGAAGACAGCGATACCCCAACTAACATGGTCTCAGGTTTTTAAAATGATGTCCTTCACCTAAGCAACATGCCTTCTCTCCTAACTACTTGCACCCCAACTGCTATGGGCTCTTGACGTTCTATAGGTCTGCCAAAAACATATACATTATACAGAAGTCCCAACACACTCTTTTGGGGTTGTGGACTAAGGATATTACCATTTAAAATGAAAAGTTCTAAAAATACGAATATGAAGTCACCCATTTGGAGATGTTCCTGAATTTTCTACGTCCACTAGTTTCAGGCGGGTCAAACCACTAGGATCAAATCGTCTGAATCAAGTTTTGTATCAAGGCCGTTTATTTGTAACAAACACATAGGGCCTCATTACGACCCAGGCGGTAAGTTACCGCCTGGTTCGTACCTTTACCACCATGGCGTAAACTATGTTTACGCCATGGTGGTTGGCGGACTTACCGCCCCATTCCGAGGTTGGCGGGGCGGTAAGTCCCCAATCCCCATTTACCCTTCCCCATTCCCATTTCTGCCCCATAGGGCATAATGGGAGTGGGGAAGGCGTTAATTACGCCACCGTAAATTACGGTGGCGTAATTAACATCAAGGTCCCTTAGCGCCATGGATTTTAACACCTGCTAAAAGCAGGTGTTAAAACCTCCATGGCGCTAAGGGACCTCGGAATCAGGCGGTAATGGTCGGCGCTGTTTACGCCGCCGTAAACCCCTTACCGCCTGAGTCGTAATGAGGCCCATAGCCTCTTAGACACCACCGTACCACTTATAATGTCATTATAAACAGGGTCTTGGCAGTGGCTTATTCATCTAGACAACCTAGCTCTGGGGTTAAAGATTCATGAAAAGGCTATTTCTAACAAGCATTGGCAATGCCAATAGTTTGGGATTGTGTGTAGGCATGGCAAAGGCACTTGCCAGATATTACACTTCTGACATTAACTGGATATTGATAATAGCATGGTGAGGGTATATGGGCTCTACTAGCAGTGCCTGGCAAATGCCTAATACCCATGTACAAGCGAAAACTGTTGGCTTTGCCAGTGCTTTCAACAGTACTTCAGTGAAGGATACGTTAGTGCTTATAAATCGAGTGGCTGAAGCTAGACATGGTTAGGAAGGTTTTATTAGCACAATGGCGTTATCAAACTCCAATTAAGTCACTCACTCTCAGAAGACTGCTTTGAAAAAACTCTTCAAGTGCATATTTTGATGGTAAGGCTTGATTAAAGTGAGCTCAAAGAATTCCCACAGGGAGGTGTTTGTTGGGAAGGGACACGATCTTCCTGTACCCCCAGGTGCTTTAGAATACGGAAAAAGCCGTTACCAGTAAGTTAAGAGACCAAGGGGGAGGTGGGTGCCCTTATAGGCTTCTACACAATCATGTTATTGCATATTCTGTAGGTGTATGGTACATGCAGGATTAGTAGCCATTTTAGCTATTATAAGCCATATTGTGGCACACAGCTTAAACGTAGTGTGGCAGTCAGCATCCTAGGCCTAGACCGCAAACATGAGCAAAGGAATAGGTTGTATTCCAAACACTGATGAGAAAACCCAGAGCTAACCAGACCCATAAAACCCCTCATTGTCCGAAAATGTTGCCAACCTTTGCGCACTGGGAAGAATGTGCCCTGCAAGGCCACGGGAAGAGGGCTGAGCGTCTGTGAACAGCGCGATCCTGTGAGAAGGAGGGCACAGGCCACCAACCTCCATCAGTCCCAATCCTACACTATAGCACCCAATGCCCTGGCTTTAGGAGCCATGAATCCCGATGTACCAGATAACTCCAGACCAATGACCATTAATCTGCTGGACCCCCCCCCCAACACCCCTGATCGATCACAAGATCAGGAAGCAGGGCCTTCCTGCCTTCACTTCTAGGCCATGTGATTTGTGCTGCGAGGTGCAGGGAGGAATGAAATTATAGCCCAAAATGAGGGTGGGAGACCTTGGAGAAAGGCTGGCCTGTCTGCAAATGAGTGAAGTGCGTGAGTTAGTATGACCTCAGCTTTTCCCCTGGGCCCCTGTCTGTTTGTACCAGTTGCACCATTACACAGAGATAGATGTGGTTTACTTAGCAATATAATTATTTGGCCGTCTGCTAACAAATGACGACTGTAATATCGCCCACATGGAGGAAGATGGACGGATGGGCTGGGACCAATGGCCTGGCATACCCTATGGAGCAGCTGACCTATGTGTAGGGTCTCACCAACCAGCAGCGCAGGTTTTTACTGTATGTGATGATGTCACTGATGATGCTGTATACCTTCTTAATGAGGCTTCCAGGCCGCTTCTCTGACAGGGCCATGCCCCTCTGCATTGACCAGTCCCAAGCGCGCAAACCCGCAGAGGTGTGCAGGAGCTGTTTTCACAGAATTCCTATCTGGAGTACGGCACGGCTCCGGGAGAGTGCATACTTTTAGTGAGACCCTGTGACATAGGGGTTCGGGTGAACATGCAGACATGTGTACACCCCTTGCAAGGGATTACAATGAGGGGTAGAGTGTGTGGGGGAGTGTGGTATGTATGATGAAAGCGTAGTGTGGCGAAGCTGCGTAGCGAGATTTCGATTTTTATAAATATTTCTTTTGCAGATAATTTAAGAGGATTTTTATGGAGGAAAAACAGGAGTGTAGGGAACCTTTCCGAGTGAGGGAAGATGATATTGCCATTTGCTTTGTGACCAGGAAATAAAAGGAAAAATTAAAAGCTCTGTATACTTAGTGGGCTCGGTGGAAGCAGTGGTTGTTGTTTTAACTTGCTATTTTAGCTTGTTGTTTTAGAGGATTACGATTTTCTGTGTACGAGTCAGTGGCCAGAAGTGGGCTAGTATTGATAATTTGTTTTGAGAGCGTGTAGTGAATTACCGTGTGTGCGCGTGCAAAAGGGGAGGTGGGGGAGTGTTCACAGGGGGCGTGGGGAGGAGTGGACTGGGGACTGGTAATCAAAGTGTGCGCAATGCATATTTGTAAAGGTTGGGCTTTTTGTGGCACGCAAATTGCGAAAATGGGAGGGGGGGACAACATTTGAATATATGTATAGTGCATTACCATTGTATAGGGACAAGATTGAGAAATATCATAAACAATGGGTGATAGAGACACAAGGGGGGGGATGCTCCGCTCCTTGCCAGAGCAGGGCTTCCATAATATAGGGATATTATATCATATGAGCACATTTTTAGCTGCTAAGTATAAAAGCAAACAACTTCAAAAGAGAAAAGAGATATTGGACCTGTGGAAAATGATAGCGGTTGTGGAGAACCCTGATGGGGGTGGGACTCAGAATACTGAAGGGCCCGCCCTAGATGCACTGTCCGTGACAACAGAGGAGAATGGAACTATGCCCCCGCACACAGGGATGTATCCACTTACCACTCGCCCAGCCACAGGGTATACAAACCCAACATATGTGCCTACCTTAGTTACCACCCCACCTCCCTACATACCAACACCAAGTGTTATCCCACCCCAGGACAGCAAGGTACAGAAGAGCTGGAGGATGCATTGGAGGCTACACAGGTGTAATTGGCTCGATTGAGGGCGGCCCAGGATGGAGGAGGGAAGAAGGGGAATGGGTTAGATGAATCGAGAGCAGGCAATTTGTGTTCAGGTTAGACAGTTCGGCAATCAAGGATGTGCACATCAAGAAGTAGGGAGGCAGGGACGGATGTGCAGGAAGCATGGGGTATGGAGCTGTGTATGGACAGGGAGTTAAGGGAAGAGGAATGGGATAGCATAGATGAGTTTGAGGATGATGAAGGGAATGGGCAGACAGCAGAGATTACGCCGCGGGTGGAAGGTTTGTCCGAGTGGCAGTAGCAAGGAAAAAGGGAAGTGTTGGACAGAAAGAAGGGAGAAACACATATACTCAGATGCTGTTGCTGCACAGAGGCATAGGCAGGACGCACTATGTGCTTGGGGTGCAAATGGAAAACAATAATTTGATTAAGCTGCTCCTGCCCCTTACTTCCAGGGCTGGGAAGTGGATCTATGCTTTCGAAAAACAGACAGCAGGGATTCCCTTAGCTGTGGAGGATATTAAAAGTTTGCTTGTTGCAATAATGGGGGACCACGCTGGAGACGTGTGGGTTAAGGCAGGGTATCAAGGGGTAAAGCTAGATGATGACGCACATGACGGTGCGCCCTTCAATAACATCAAGGCGCAGGTGTGGGAAAGGGAGGTTGGGGGATTCCGAGGGATGGGAGTTTGGGGAGCAGGTATGGGTCCCTTGCAATGCTGGAGCTGTGGGAAGTGGGGACATTTCACAAGGAAATGTAGGAACAGGCAGGGGGTGGGATACAATCTGTATAGCAACTACTGTCCCCTGCCCCAACCACAGCTACAAACCTCTAGGCTAACCTCCATACCCTACGAGATACACAAGGCCTACACTCAACTACCACCACAACGCCCAGGTGCACAATGCACAAGTGTAACAACCACAAATGACACAACCATTAATACCCCAACAGAAAGCCATGTATAGGAGTAGCATGCCAACGACCGACCCGGTGCCGAAAGTCACAGTCGTAGTCTACCGAGGGGTGAGCATGGTGGGAAACAACCCCTTCACGTTCCTTGGTACCAATACATACCCTGACTAGGGCAGCCCACAGAGAATTCTTGCATGCCCAGTCCTGTCCATGACAGTACACCCAGACGAGGAACCCTTGGTGGGCACTGAGAAAGGTAACAAGCAATTCATCTTCATGGTTGACACAGGTGCCACTAAATCATGCACGTTTGAGTGAGGGAAACTTCCCACTATCAGGTGAAATTCTTGACATGCAGGGCTCATACAAATAGGAGGAAAAGTGCTGCGTGCACCCTTGTTGTATTCTGAGAGTTCCCCAATAACTGTATTGGGGCGAGACCCATTGAGTAAATTCAACATGACCGTTTCATTCACAGATCAAGGGATAGTGTGTGCCACTCCGGGCATGTGTGTCATAAGAAGGATGGTCATAATACATGTGAGAGGAGGGGAGGTTGTGGTTCGCAGTATCCCCGTGGGCCCTGATTTGTTTGTGTACGGCATAACAGTGCTTCTTGAAGCAGTGGCCCAAACTGGCAAGGCCTGTTGGCGGGTGCCATCTGATTTCATTTTTTGACCTGTGGTGTCCCCTGAACTGGTGGCAGGAACAATATTGTCCCTAGATTTACAGGGTCTGGTGGTATCAGCTAAATGAATTGTTGTAATTGGAACCGACTCAGATGGATGCGAGTGGCACACAGTATTGTGTATTGACCCTACAATGCCCCTCAAAGAAGTGACAGATTGTTTTTATTTATTTTATTGTGTTACGGCATTGTCACTGTACTAGTACAGAGCAAGCCTTTCACAAAAGCTTAAAAAAGTGTACATCACAATGTGACAGATGCAGATTTTGTTTTGAAGATTGACTAGACAGGGGCAAGATTGCGCTGGCGATTTCTATTCCCTGTGACATTATCGTGCAGTAATGGAAAGTGCAGCATCCATTGATGGCCCTTGTAGCTCAACCCCCTTTCACGGACACAGACTTAGAACAGGTCCCTCAGAGACTGTGGACGACAAATGCTCACGATATTGGGCTCTTGCAAGGGGTGACCCCAGTTCGAATAACCCTCAAGTCTGGAGCAGTGCTGCATCGGCTAAGACAGTACCCCTTATCGAGGGAGGAAGAGGAAGGGATAAGAGACACTATTGTTGCCCTACCAAATCAGGGGATAATTGTACCTTCTACTTCCCCATGCAACACAGCAATCTACCCAATAAAGAAGGCAAAAGGGGGGGGGTTGGAGGATGATTCAGGATTTGCGCCCTCTTAATGACATTGTACAGGCAGAATTTCCAGGGGTCCTGAACCCTGCGACAATACTTTGCAACATCCCCAAAGAGGCAACACACTTTACTGTGTTGCACTTAAAAATGCCTTCTTCTCTGTTCTTCTCCACCCAGATTCACAGTACCTCACCGTGTTTACACATGGGGGAGCGCTTTGAACACACAAGATTGCCTCAAGGGTACTATGAGTTCCTCAGCATTTTCAACAGAATACTACACACTGATTTAGGTAATATTCATGTGCCTAGTACCATAATTCAATATGTTGACTTTATGCAGGGAGGGGCAGGAACTGAGTGGGAATGGGCATAGGCATTAGCATGGCCATAGGGAGTCAATGGGTGGACAAATGTTATATGTCACTTGCATAGCGCCTGTGGCGTTGAACGCCCTTCGGAAGTCTGTAGTCAGAGATGTAAGAGTTGAAGAAATGATTTCTAAAATGTGTATGTGCAATTATTGCCAACATGAAAATGGGTAGGAAGTGGCTAGGTCCCTACAAGCAGCCCATAGTTATCAGGTGATAGAGAGGTTTCATTGAAAATGACCGAAAATATATGTCCGAATGTGTGATTTGTCCGTATTTCGGCTGTTCGAAAATTCCCAACGGCCGAAAAAGTTTGAACAAATCACGCATTCGGTGCTGGGGGCTGCGGGGGTGTCCCTCGCACCCATGCTCACTATATTGTGAGCAGGGTTTGAGGGAGTGACCCCCGCAGCCAGCCCCAAAAAATAAAAAATAAAAAGGGCTGCAGGGGTGTCCCTCCGCACCCTCCGCTCACTATTCTCTACTGTATAGTGAGCGGAGGTTGCAGGGGACAGCTGTCCCAAAAAAAAGGAAAGGACCCTGCAGCACCGGTTCCTGATCACGGAAGTGAAAGGGAACAGGTGTTGCAGGGACCAGCGAGTCCGAGGCAAGGTAAGTAGGGGGGTACAGGTGTGGCAGGGGTGTGGGCAGGGGGTTGGCCAAGTCACAAATGTTCAGGGGAGAAAAGACCAAAGGTTATTTAGAAAAAATAATCTTCACACTTTTCTCCCTTGAACATTTGTCACTCGGTCTTTCAACCCCAATCCGAGAGAATGGGTGCCGTGACAAATTGTCTGGGTGGTGGGTTAGTCAGAAGGGTCAGATTATGTGAACAGCTGGTCCAAAGTTTGCATGGATCTCAGCTGTATTCTATTGGATGAGGTGATTTGTGTTTTGGGTGTGTGTAATCGAGTAGTCTTTATTGAGAGGCATGCAGAGGAGTGGGCTGTACCGTGCGGTTATGTTTCGTAGTATGCAAGTATGGCAGTGAAAAACAGTAGCAAAATACAGTTTGGAAACCCACACCCTGGACCCAAAGGGAAGAAAGGCAAGAATGACCGTGGAGAACAGTAGAAAAATACAGTTGGGGAAACCCGCATCCTGGACCTTAACGGAAGAAAAGCAAGTATGGCAGTGGAAACCAATAGCAAAGTATTGCTGCGAAGCGCTGTTGGAAGAGAATGCAATCTGGTGGAACAAAACAAGAGCGAGATTTAAATATGCAGCAGTACAGCAATGGTGTAGTCTCCTACCTGGTTGTAGCTGAAGACAGTGATGGCGAGACCTAGCAGGGCTTGGATGCCAGGGCAAACAGGCAAACACGGATGGTAAGCACCCACAGGAAGGTGCACTTTGCCTGTGCCATTAGATGGCTGCCCGTGTGGGACTGCCCTGTGTTGTTGGGTTAAAAAGGAGTCCTGGTTCCTGGGTCAGCTGAACTATGGGGCACCCAATCCATGTGGAGAGGAGGCGGGCAGGGGGTGGGATGCAGGGTGGGAGTAGGCTAGCTCTTGGTGGAGCGTGGAGGTCCATGGATGGCCTTGGCAACAGGGGCCTAGTGGGTCTCGGAGTGCTAGGGCTCTCACCTGGGAGCACAGATCACAAGGGTCTGTGTCCTCCTTGTATTGGGTTATGATGGAAAAGGGCTCCCGCTTTGGCGGGGATTGAGAAGGAGCTGGAGTGTTCCTGATTCCTGGGCCAGCTGACCTATGCAGCACCCAAACCGTTTGGAAGGCAGGAGGGCAGGGGGCAAGTGGGGATGGAATGCAGGGAGAGAGGAGGCTGGCTCTTGGTTGAGGGCAGAGGTCCATGGATGGCCTGTGCAACAGGAGCCTAGTGGGTCTCGCAGTGCTGGGACTGGGAGCAGGAAACACCAGGATCTGTGTCCTCCTTGTAGGTTGTTATGGAAAAAGCTCATGCACCACTGTGGAGGTGGAGACTGTGAACAGAATAACCCAACAACACGTACGAGCGTTGTGTCTCTCCTCATATGCCATTTATCCCTATCTGTAATCTAAACGCAATAGTTTTGGCTTATAAATGGTGCTAAAGCGGCACCTTATGGTCCTAACAAACAATGTCAAAAAGTACTTTTCTTTTGAAATTAATACTCAGGTACTGACTGCCCATCACTGGCGTACCGGAGGACCCCCGCCAGACCAAGTCCAGTAAGTCAGGGTGAGGGCTGGACGGGGGGACTGCAGCTGGTGGCACAGGAAGGAGGCACTCCGCTTACGCTCCACACGTCAGACTGCAGGCAGGAAGTGACCCTGCTTCCTCTCTGTGAGAAACGAAGGCATGTCACGCAGAACAGGTAAGGTAATCTTTTTTTAAAATAAATATGTATGTGTGAGGGTGTGCGTGGCACGCATGCCTGATTTTATTGTGATTGCTATTGCGATTTTGTATATATTATATTTATGCATGTATGTATGTTTATTTGTGTGTGTGTGTGTGCGCGCCTGTGGTTGGTGAGTGTGCCAGTCATATGTTTGCGAATGTAGTGTGTTTGAGTGTATGGGTGAGTAACTGGTGGGTGAATGGGTATGAATCGATTATATATGTGTGTGAATGTTCTGAGTGGCTGTCCGTGTGGAGAATGCAGTGTGAGTGGATGTGAGAGAAGGTGTATGTGTGAGTGAATGGGCATGAGAGAGAGAGAGAGAGAGAGAGAGAGTGTGTGTGTGTGTGTGTGTGTGTGTGAGTGTGTGTGTGTGTGTGTGTGAGAGAGAGAGAGAGAGAGAGAGAGAGAGAGAGAGAGAGAGAGAGAGAGAGAGAGAGAGAGAGAGAGAGAGAGAGATAGATATCTGGGTCAGTGCCTGTCTAAAGAATGCAGTGTGAGTGAATGTGTAAGGTGTATGGATGAGTGACAGGTTAGTGAATGGGTATGAATGTGACTGTTTTGGGTGGGTGCCCATATGGAGAATGCTGTGTGAGTGAATGTGAGAGAAGGTTTATGGGTAAGTGACAGGTGAGTGAATAGGTATGATTGTGACTGAAAGGTGTGGGTGGGTGTGTTCTTTTGTATGTGTCGAGAAGGCAGTGTGAGTGAATGTAAGAGAACGTGCATGGGTAAATGAGTGGTGGGTAAATGGGTATGTATGTGAATGTCCCGGTTGCCCATCTGGAGAATGCAGTGTGAATGTTCTAGATGCACGTGTAGGTGAATGTGAGAGAAACTGTATCGGTGAGTGACTGGTGGGTGAATGGGGGAATGGATGTGATTGTGTGTGTGTGTGAATCACTAGTGGCCCGAGGGAGCATTGTTGACATTTCGTTAAGTGGCATGGCAATATTTACTGGTATTTTCCGGCAAAGCCAACTTGCTGGGTGTTATCACATGGCTAGACTGGCATTTTGGTACAGCCAGTTTAGCAATTGCTTACTTTGTCACAACATTTTTCTGAGCATTTATGAGAAAGCAGGTATTATAAGTGTTATTACTTGGCTAGACTGCCATTTTGGTGCAGCTAGTCTAGCTATTTCTTCCTGTGGCACAAAACGTTTTTACTGAGCATCTATGATAAAGCAAGCATAATAAATGTTATTACATAGCTAAACTAGCATTTTGGTGCAGCCAGCCTCGCTATTTGATACTGTGGCATAACATTTTTTAGTGAGCATCTATGATAAAGCAAGTATGATGAATGTATTTGCATGTCTATTTTGGCCAACACTGGACCCAGTCTCGACATGTTTTCTTATTGTGGCATGGCATGTTTAATTGCAAAGCCAAAAGGAGTATGTTTTCAAATGGGGGAACTGGCATATATCGCCAGAGCCAGCTTGAGCATGTTTTTGTATAATACCATTACTGGCATTACATGCAAAGCAAACGTGAGTATGTTCTGGCATATATTGTTATTGGAACATATATTGGAGCAGCCAGCATGGAAATGTATGGGGACAGTAAGCGTGAAAATGTTTTTTATACTGGCATATATTGTGGGGGAAGGCTTAAAAATATGCTGGGAAATGTTCCCATTCACTGTTGGTGACTTGCATCCATTGGATTTTTTCATGAGTTACCCAACAAAACCGATTGCAAACCGTTTTTTTACCCCATTATTCAAAATGTTTCTGGGCAGAGGGACCCTGCCACCGAACCCCTTTTTTCGTTGGTTCAGAGTCCCTTGCTATACTCGGTCACACTATTGCATAATTGTGGCACATATTTACCACCATCCAATACAAAAAATTCACCAGCTGCCACAGGTGGCTGTTACTTTTGTGTTCCAGGGGCCTGGCACTGCCCCGTTGTTTCTATGCTAGGTGAAAGATTTGAGCTTTGATTAAAAATCCTTGTTCACCTGTTGCAGCACGCGCATGAACCTGCGGCAATATGATCATCATGGACATTGCGCACACAAGGTGGTCCAGGCTGGCCCGGAGTGTGCCGCCTCCCATGCTCTTTGTTGAGGAGCTTGTGTATGTGGGGCCTCCTCAGCATGGCTCGCAGCAGGTTTTGTGTTACACCACTACTGCCCACTTAGAATGTACAGCACCCGCACCTAGTGCTGACCTAGCTTACAATGTTTTGTGAAACCATCCTGCTCTACCAAAGTGGGGGGAAGTAGAAGAAGGCGTGGTTGATGATCTGGTGGAGGAAGGGGAAATACACGTGGGTACTGAGATTGGGGGCACCCCAAACTAACAACCAAGATTCATACATATATACACATTGAGTACCATTATGTGCATTTAAATACAATGCAGGAGAACAATGCAGGTGGGAATTTGGCCCTGGGGGGAGAGATGACTTTCCTGCAGGTCTCCAGTGCCGCTACGAAAGTGATAGGCTGATGAGTCCAGTATAATACTGACACACAAAGGGGGGATGTAACACACCATAACAAATAATCACTGTTGCACCGTAGCTGTTGGTCAAAGTAATTTGTTTAGCACTAGTAAACAAGATTAGAGAGAGTGTCAACAGTTCTTGCCAGGTAGTGTAATGAAGAAAGAATGTTAGTGCACTGGCTGGGTGTTTTGCAGCACAAAGCCAGTATGATAACTCAGCGGACTGAGTGCCTGCTGCAATGATCGTTATGTAATCCGGAGGTCAGAATTATAATCCCTTCTAAGCATCAGAGGCTTATAAAAAGATTACTGGCTAAATGGCTGAAATGCGCAGCTGCTCAACTGATTATTCCTAACGTGCTTGAAACACGTACATGGTTCTCTGTATTCTTGAGAACTGTCCGTCTTGGTTTGAAAGAGGTATGTAGAAAATAGTGCCACTGAACAAGGCCAATTTTCATACCCACAATGCACTGCTCGGTGGCTCTGAAATGGAGGCGAACTTCCAGGATTACCTACTGGGTGACACGGTGGCATATGAGACTTGGTAACTGAAATGACACAAGGCCTCATTATGAGTGTGCCGGTCTGGAAAAAATGCTGGTAATTCCGGCTCCGGTATTTTTTCCAGACCGGCACACTTCAAGTTTGCCGGTGGGGGTCACGGATCTCCCGGCAGGCCTGATCTGCTGGGAGTTCAGGCCCCTACTGGCAACCAAATGCCTGCATCACCGGCGGGCCCCATTACTACCGGCGCTGGTGATTCAGGAAATCCCATTCTGGCACTCTATGGGAATGTGAATTTACCGGCACTCTGCCGCCCGTAATATCCCGGTAGTGCCGGGATACGGGTGGCAGAAACGGTAAGTGCAGTTTGCTGGTATTAATACAGGCAGGATACTGTCAAACTTGTAATCAGGGCCATGGTCTTGTCTCTTGGGTTTTTCGTGCATTTTTAACCCCACCACAACATAAATATAATGTATATATAAAATGGATAAAGCGTACTATTGAGTTGTAAAATAAACCTTATTTAAGAACACCTTTGCATTTGTGGCTCACATTATGTAAATAATTAATTGTATTTTTTACACCAGCACAACTCTAAGCATTTGCTGAACCTTTGGCAGGCACTGAAATATTTTACAAAATCAAAAATGATTCAAAGTATTGTTATGCTCATGAACTGTCAAAAAAACAATTCCCAAATGTTGTTTTAAAAATATATGTTTTATAAATCGTAAATCACCTGCAATGTAGCCCCACAGTTGATTGCAATATTGTTCCTGATAAATCTGTATCGCCATTGGATTGTGACAGTCACATGACCCTAGGGTGGCCAACTCTTTGTAGTCTTTCACGGGACCCTTGCCCACAAGGATGTGATGACGTCACGTCATTCACATTTGGCCCGCCCCTTTTTTAATGTAAATTTTTTTAATGGCTCTTAATTCCTGGCTTAATTGAAATGCACATGGTTTGTCCTTGGGAGGTGATGGTCACGTTTTTTAACTGCAAACCTGAACATCAGGACCCCAGGAACAAAGCATTAGCATTTGAATGAAGCCAGGTGTCAGAGCGTTACAGCTCGACCTGCAGGCTCTAAAGGACCTGGAGCTGTAGAGCTGCCCTGTGTCCATGCCCACTTCAGTTTGCAGAGTGGCTGTGTTGGAGGCTGGTTGTCCTGAAGAAAGTCGGGACAACCTGTGTCCCTCCCGCACAGCCACTCTGCAAACTGCAGGACAATCCCGTGAAATCCGAGACAGTTGGCCACCCTACATGACCCTGCTTGCACACCCTTCTACGAAGCATCCCGTGAACCATCTTTTGTCCACTGGGTTTGTGCTAAGTGGTATAAGGTGGAATATTTGTGTGTCTGATCAAGCTAACTTGTTACATTTTTTAATAATTGTATTTTACTGTGTGTAAAAACACAAAGAGCGTTTCAAGCAGCTGCATTGCCAGTTTTTCCCTGCACACCCTCCACCAGCTAGAGCTGAGTTCATACAAGATCTTCCCTCGCTTGATCTGCCCTCATCACATTCCTGCTTATTGTCGACACCCCGATGACTGTTCATTATCTTTCTTCTCTCTCTCTCTCTCTCTCTCTCTTTAAAATGCACAATTTGCATCACATTTGATCACCCCCCCACCCCCCACACTTGGGTACTACTCAAACAGTCTGGCACAACAGGAATGAATCGCTATTTGCAACTGTGGCCACTTTTTCATTGGTGCCCGCGACCATTTCATGCACCGGTCTGACCCTGTATATAGGCAGGTAATGTGTTGAGCGGGGCAACACACTGTGCACATTTCCTGCATGTAAGAATGCAGCAGGGGTCCAAGTGTATGAAAAGAAGTGGTGGAGCTATGTTCGCTGCCGGTTTGCCCCGCTACCCACAAACTCCTTCTCTGCACCCCTCCCACACACAATCCAAACCCCCAAACAAACACACCTGTTATTTAAGGGAATGTTCAGTGCAGTGCACTGAAGTGCAAGCTTCAACTTCTTCCTACACTTTTATTTTAAAACTAAACCGTTCCAGACGGTTTCTTTTTGAAATAAAAGTATAAGAACAGTGAAACTTAAAAATAAAAAGTATAGGAGCACTACTGCGACCGCTCCCTCCCACTTCGACCTCTGGAATGCAGGTTCCTATCACGGCGCATTCATATAGATGCGTCCATTGTGTTGCTGGTTTCATGAGCTCCTTCCTCATCCAAACCACGGCATTGTCTTCTGGCGAAGTTCAGTGCAAGATGTTTACACTTTCATACATGGTCTTCATTTTTAGTGTTGCGTGAAAAGGTGACCTGGTCACCATGTGGGCACACTGGGGGCGAACTTGTATGGACCCAATTTAGATTACTGGCAGAGTTGCTCACTTTGGCATCTTGAGAGCAGGATTAAAAACCATGCCTTTGCTACATGATCAAAATCACGGGAATTCTGGGACAATCACTTTGCATCATATTTTTCTAATTTGGTGAAGAGGGCAACACAGCAATGCACTCTGGGCATGAAAATCTTGTTTTTTGCTCCACATGATGAAATTGCCCTGTCTTAGAAGAAAGTACTATTTTTAAAAATCGCTTTATCAACCCAACACTGACGGCTGCCAACGATGCAACAACCAACCACATAAAGGTTTCACCCCTATTGGGATGGTCAGTGTGGCGTGGGTTGGCATCCTTGCGATTGGTGCATTGGGACATTCTTACATTATTGTGCATTGCTGTGTACCTCTGATCTGGAGGTGCACTTCCAGGGATGGCTACTAGGTCACATTGTGCCTGTGTGGCTTCTAGGTGAAATGGCCTGTTCTGCTCCCACATTGGAGGTAGGTTTTGTCTCGCTTGTTTTTTAACACACCATAACATTGATGGGTAATGTTGTGGAGGGAACATGCAGATATATGCAAATGATTGTCTCAAAGGATGCTGATTGGAAATGTAATGGTAAGTGAATCTAAAATGTAAGTGGAAGAAGTATATTGCTTTGCGAAAGATTAGACTTTTACATTCAGAACTAGGCCCCATGTGGACTCCATCTTGAAGTGATATACTTGTAGTAAGGATGGAGAAACTAATGCTGTTTTTATTGATATATTTTGCATTCTGCTGTATGAGGAAGTTATTTGACAAATATGCGTACACCCAGAGGCGTTGCTAGGGGGGAGGGTAAGGGGGCTATACCCCCTGGTCTTTTGGCTGTAGCCCCGGATAGAATAGGAGCTACAACCAAAAGGCTAGCTAACCCCCAGTCCCGACAGTTCCATCAGACATCAGCGTAGCCCCTGGGTCTTTTCCAGACCTAGTACACCGTCATATCCCTGTTTCACAAACAGAGGCAGTTTCACATTAATGATGATTATTAAAGGTGTGAACCTTAAATGTATTAAGGGTGTACCCCTGTGCTGGTTATCTCTTGAAGACTGAAGAAATGACCGTGGGAGACTAGATTTGCTTGCAGGCGCGGACTGAAAAGCGGGAAAACGTGGAAATTGCCTCCCAGACTGACTGGGATGTAGCTTCCTGGGCCAGAGCTGCAGCATGTAAAAAAATAAAGAATTGAAAACAATTGAAACCATTCAGAATCCAGCGTGCCTCAAAGGAAGCAAGCTCTTCAGTGCCTGCCCGGCTTCTGCAACTCATCTTGATTTCCCCACACATGACCCTCCATAGTGAGTGACTGAGAGGGAGACACACCTAGGCCGCCGGTGCACGTTTATACTGCACAGCAGCAATATATGCATTTCAATGGCAGGTTCCGTGACGTGGGCTGGTAATGTTGGCACCACTACGGTCCATAAGCCATTGGTCTCTTACAATCCTCAGAAGCTTATCACAGCTCATACTTGCTAAGGAAGCAAGGATCCAAATATTGTCAGAGCGTGTCCTCCATTTCATTCTGTGGGAATGTTTCCGCTATGCTCTGGTGAATTTCTTGATCACTGGTGAGTTCATTCCAAAAAGATTTGAATAACACCCTGAATAGCACCCATGCATGTTACTATATGGTGCTTATAGACTTATAGAAATGGCTGTTGGATTGTTTGCAGTATTCACTTTTGTGTGCAGTTGAATAACACGCACAGAATGATGTATGTTTCGGGAATTAATTATTAGTAGACTACACACTATGGGGGTCATTCAACGTTGTGCTGATTTATTTGATGAAATATCACTGGAGAAGGTTACCACCTCCGACGGTGGTATTTTTGAAAGTCTGTCCAACTCAGAGTGTATAACCAGTGCAGGTTGTATTTCTAGAATATCTCCGGATACGCAAACATTTATATTTTAAAACCTTTTGCAGAATTTCCGCCTTCAATGTGAAGGTGTACATGGGTTATGGACAGTAGTGGCTCAAACCCATACGGCACCTTTATTATGCACAAAAGGGTCAATGCTGACCCTTTTATCCATTGCATCAGGGATGCCTACCTTTTTACCCCCTTACCATGGCTCCTTGTAAAAACATTTCTCACTATTTTGATGGGAAGTGCCCTTAAAGAAATGGGGCCACTTTGGATTTTTTTCCTCCTCCTCTAAGGTGCAGGTAAACATAGGCAGATTTTAAGCAGAAAGTCTTCCTAAAATACTGCCGCCAGTATTCCAACTGAATACTGTTGGTGATATCTGATCAAACCATGAATTTGGCCGATGTTAAAATCAGCTGCATTTGCTAAATACCAAAGATTTTACCTTTGCCACCCAATTTTGAATGACCCTGAAACATTTTCATTATTTTCTCTTGTCCTGAACACGCATGTGACCAACAAGACACGCTTACAAATCAACAACATATTCATATATAAAAGGTACATAATCACATGAACACATACACACACTTCACCTTTCTTGAAAACACAAATATGTTGGGTCGCTCTTACTCCCGCCCCATCACCAGATCCCAGGCAGACTCCCTATGCAGATCCCTCCGCTTCCATGTACTGAAATATGCAGCCGACTTTCCTAGAAACTGCAATTTGGGCGCACAATGAAAGCCAAGGCCCCTTGCTGTCTTTTGCTCTGCATTGTCCAAGTGCAGACCCCAAAGCCACAATTGCCAGCAAGACCCCGACCACAGCTTCTTGTCGTGTCTGGAAGAGGCTGACTGGCAAATCAGTGTGGTCTACCTTTTATGTGTGAGCCGGGGTAATGAAAGGGAGCGAGTAACAAGGAATTGGTGACTGAATGTGGGCAAGGGAAGTGCGTGCCTGCGAGGGAAGGGGGACGAGTTAAGGGTTAAGGGATGGAGAAAAAAGGGGACTGACATCTGAAAGTTAATTGTAACGAAGTTAGGTGAAGAGGCATTGAGGATGTGGTGCAAGGTAGGACACCGGAGGGTGGTGGGTACGTAAAAAAGGGTAAACAGAGGTACACATCTGGAAAGGTAGGTCAGCAGAATGAGTGACTTCTTGAGATCTGTGACTGACCTGCATGGCACTACATCCCATTGCGTGACTTGCCCAACCCCTTTTCTTCTGAAGAAGTAATGAATACTTGCCTAATGAACATATGTTTCAATTAAGTTTCTCTCACATTTCATCATGTTGCTATTTCCTGTGACTTGGTGCTTTGAACAACAAGTCTGCAGAAAGTGTTTTGTTGGGTCTAATTTTGAAGATGTGATAGAAGAAGATGACCTCTCCTCTACTGCCTAAATCTGAAACTGTGGATCCTGGAAGCTCGACTCAAATCACTGCCTTCCACAATTCACAAAATATGTGATCCTGAGCAAATCACCACTGTGCCTTGTTTTTTTAAACTATCTTTAGAGAAAGTCTCAATCGTATGAGTTTGTAATGTATAGTGTTTCTCCACAAATAAATATTAACCATTTATGTAGTGCGCACTGTTGGGGAGGCAGGATGCCAAGTGAGGTTCTTATGTTGTGGGGTTTTGGGTAGACTGACTGCCAGACCTGGGTTTTGTGATGTGGGGTGGGGAGGGAGGGAGCCAGGACTGGATTTTTTGCTGTGCCAGCAGATATTTGGCTCTTAGAGTGAAGCCAGACCCCCTGACTCATCTCTACCAATCAATCCTCTGGAATCTTCCCCTCTTTACATTGGTCCAAAACTAAAGATGCAATTGGATGGAATGAGCTCGGAGGAGATATGGCCCGCTGTCCAATTGTGAACTGGGACACGATATGTCCTGCTGAAATCATTTTACTGTTTGATATTTGGGGGAGCTTCCCTGGGACTTGGGTCTCTAAGAAAATACAAACAAAACTGAAAGATATGTTGCACAAAGGGAATTCATATCAATAACATTGACTATATATCCTTGGGGATGTATGGGTGGGAGAGAGGTTGGTATTAAGTTTAGTTGTTATGAAGTTGGAGCTGTTGCATTGGCCGGCTCGGGCCACTGCACCATGGGCCAGAAAATTGGGCTTGACCGTAGGCCAAAATTTACCAGTCCTCCCCTGTTTGCCTGTCTCCACATAGAAGATCATTGTGCTAATTGGGGGGATTGAAATCCTCCTTCGCGAAGTCACAGAATATTCTAGTCATATTGAATTCAATATACTGAACACCTATAAACGTTGCTGTTAAGGGTGGGGTATCACAGCCTTCGATTGCTTGAGGATGGTGTGCTGTTAATTTCTGTGTTCTCCTCAAAGTGCTTCTATTAACGATTTACCAAACTAACCTCATCCGAGATTTATATTCTGCATCAGATTTCCACAAAAATGATGACATCCAAATGTAAATACAATTCCAGCTTTCATCCATTAAGGTAATGCATGTAGTTGTTTGTAGCTGTTGTGCTTTGTCTTTGTTCAAATGGGGATCCACCAAGGGCAATAATCCATCCCTGGCCACTCCCGCAAAGCACACCGGCCTTGTGCACAGACAGGAGATCGGTGCCACAAGGCTCAGCTGAGTGCCGGATTGCGTAGGCCATAACGCGTCTGTTTGCAGAAAATACTTAGCACATAGGCTAAAAGACTGAGTTAACGTAGACATTCCAGGTGTGCACTGATGCCCTTGAAGGTGCAAGCACCATTGTGTGAGTACTGTCTCTCTATAGACGTTCAGTGTTCTGTGAACGTCTATAGAGAGACAGTACTCACACAATGGTGCTTGCACCTTCAAGGGCACACATTAGAGACCCAACAAGTTAATGGGGCTACATGCAAGCAAGCCTGCAGCACTCCCATGATGAAATGAACCAACTCTGCAATGCTAAGCCAGCGTCCGTTGTAG
Organism: Ambystoma mexicanum; assembly: GCF_040938575.1. Classification (NCBI taxonomy): domain Eukaryota; kingdom Metazoa; phylum Chordata; class Amphibia; order Caudata; family Ambystomatidae; genus Ambystoma; species Ambystoma mexicanum. Next base: position 387,671,928 of record NC_090925.1, read on the forward strand.
AGGGAGGTCCAGCCCAATATCACGCAATTTAATTATCTCAGTTCCACACAGGTTCTCAAAACATGAAGGCAGTACACTGGCATCACAGCCAGATCAAATATACAGTGTCTTGTGTATAAGGGAGAATGCTGGGGAATGGAGCTCAGCTGCCCCCAGCGCGGAGAGATTGAAACAGCTTGTCATCACATCAGTAATCTACACACACACACACACACACGCACACGTAGAGTTTAAGAATACTTCCTTAAGTATTGGAGCTTCTACGGGTGCCCACACTCCACTCTGGCCGCCTCCGGGTCTCTGTCCCAAAATTCCATAACCCATCAAAAAGGCTCCCTTTCAATGGGTGGCCAGGAAAAGATGCTGAGTCTAGCACATCACCTTCCCCGGTTCCGTTACAACCCACTGGTAATCATGACTTGTGTGCTAAGCTTGTGCAGAATGCATTCTGGGGGCAGCTTCCGCTCGGTACACCCCCTTTCGGCGCGGCCGTTTCACCGCGGGCCGATTTGGCGCGGCCAGTTGGCCACAGCGGCCAGTTCGCCGCACCGATTTCGGTGCGGGAGCCTTTCTGGCGCCGCCGATTTGGCGCGAGGGACGTTTGGACGTGGCTGACATTGCAGCCACGTCTAAACCTTGTCATGCCAAATTAAAAAGCATAATTCCCCGCGCCTAATCGTCCTGCTCCGGCCTCGATGAGAATGCTGAGCCCGTTTGCAGCATCGGGTTTAATGGAGACTCAACATTTCTGTGACCCAGGTTGGCACAGGTTTCTTGTAGTTTTGTAAAGGGTGCCTTCTAACTAACTTGCAGATTAAAAAAAATCTTTGTGTGAAAGGGTGAGCGCATCACATAAGATGATATACTGTAAATCATGAGAAGCTCTTCCACCCTTGTAATCTTTTTGCTGACCTGTCTTTGATCGGAAAAGCAGCAACTGGGAATGCTTACATTCTTTATAGATCCCAGAAGTTGCTGGATTTGTGGAGTCTATCCCTATGGCTAACACCTGAGTCCACTGTGTGTGGGCACCCTGAACCAAGGCCTGCCAGCTAACACATCACTGGCCGAAACACTTTCCGCAGAACCGGGGCAGGTGACTTGCCTTGCATGGCTAGCATGGGCTCCCTTGCCCCCTTTACCCCGCCACCCAGCCTTTTATGCACACCGTGGTAGACTTGTGACGATCATTCCACAGACACAGTGTTCGCTTTGCTGCATTGAACTGGAATAAAGGGGCGCTCCCATGTGTTTTTTGTTTTTTCACACTGAAGTAATCAGACGTTGAATCTTAGAGAACAGCAGCAGACTTAATTAATTGTCTAAATGAAACCCATGACCCTGTCTGCGGGCACTTGTCACAAAGTTTTAATATTAGCCATTGGTACAGGAAACACATTTTCATCTCAGAGAAGTGAAAGATACTGACAGTGATTCCTTGCATGGTAGAGGCCAAACCCTGGCATGCGTGCATTGGACAAGATGAATGTTTGGTGTTAATTGCAAAACAATCTTAATACCCCCAACCCCCCGCGCCTACCCTGGCTAAACAATACTATTAGTAATAATACTTCCCATTATGAAGCATTCAATCCCTTTACATACATGTCAAATGTTATGTTAATGTTAAAGGATATTTGTACTGCGCACTATCACCACCGGAGTGGTCCCCAGGCGCTCTGGCGGCTCTGAAAGAGGGAGGGGGGTGAGTTAGTGGGAGGAATCTGGAAAAGTGCAAGAGAGCAGTGATGTGCTGTTGGCAGCCTCAGCCTGGTGGGTCCATTGGCTCGGCTTGGGGTGTTTTACGGTATGAAGTCGTTGTGTGCTGTTGTGCAGGTCTATGTGCAGTTTGTTTTGTTGTTGCAGTGTAGTGAAGTTTGTGCGGTTTGCTGCGTTTTAAGCTTGTGCTTGGTTAGAGTTTGAGAGGTGTATGCAGAGGGATGAAATTGTTAGTGGATTGATTAGTTAGCATTGCTGTCCTTGCAATTATGTCTAGGTGTGATGCCTGCTATCATTCACTATTCTATCGGAGAGTGGTGCTTGCTAATTTTCTACATTCTGTCTAGGTGGGAGGCAGGCTAGTGATCACGATTCCATTCTAGTGTTGCACTTGTCATCATTTACAGTTTAATTTAAGTGTTCTAGCATTCACATTTCTGTCTTGTTGCGATGCAGGCTAAGGTTCAGAATTCCATCTAAGTGTGGCACATGCTAACATTCACATTTTGGCATGTGTTCCTTGGCAGCAGTGTGCATGTCAGGCGTGGCATGTATTCCTTGGCAGCAGTGTGCATGTCAGGCATGGCATGTGTTCCTTGGCAGCAGTGTGTATGCCACCCCGAGTCTATCGTCATGTTGAGCGACTTGGCCTCTCTGCATGGATGCAGTTTCCATCAGACCACTCAAGTCTCCCCCATGTGGTGTGTTGTGGTGCACGCCTTGGCGTGATTCCTGCGGGGAGCTGGGGGTGGGTCGGCAGCATTTGGCCAGGAGTCCTCTGTGTCTGTACTTCCTGCGTGGCATGTGTGTGTGGCCGGGCAGGGTGGCTTGATGGCCTGGTGAGATGTGCTCCCTGGGAGGGCAGCGGCTGCCTGCTTTTCCACTATCCCTCCTGCGGATCGTTGGAGGTCATGTGTGATGTTCTAGACATGTTGCACATGCTGGCTGATTACCAGCACCTGCTGCGGTGTCTCTGCTTCCTCTCCAGCTCCACTTCCTTGCTTATGTGTAGCACTTCTTCCAGGGAGGGGTCATTCTCACTTTACTATCCCTGCCTAATGTGCAGTGTGGGGTGACCATGTTTGCGCAAGAGCGGGGTCGGCCACTTCAGAGTATCGAGCTGATGTCCCTGCGGGGACTTCCAAATGGGGGGGCTGTGCCCCTTGGACGACGCCTCAGTGGTGGCGCCCTTTGGGACCGCTGCTAGTAAGGAGTGTCCTGGGGCACCTCAGCATGGGCTGGCATCAAAGTACAGAGGCTGGATAAAAGTGCGGTGAACAGGGGTTGGGAATAACTCCAGAGGACAGTTGGGAGTAGGGGCCCCATAGAGGGGGCAGAGTCCTGGGGGGCCGGGGTTGGGGACGCTTGTAGGAACCCTTCAGCAAGCTTCGAGGTCCAGGAGGCAGTCACCGCATTATATCGGGCCTGAGCAAATCACAGTAGAGAAATAACTACATATATTTGGACAAATTTAATTCTAAAAAAGTAAACATATATAATTATGTTTACAGTTTTAGGGCAAATTTATATTTAGACAAATTGAATGTTTAAAAGTACAAAATTACCAGGTTACTCACTGTAGTGACCACCTTACTCCTAGTCCATAGTCCCCTTTCCTCCATACTTATGGGACATCTCTCCGTCCTGTGGGACGGGACCGGAGCACTTTGTAAAAAGCATCCACATTTTTTTCAAAAATGTGTCCCTCCTCTCTTTCCTGCGCGGGGCCCGGAACACGGCCGTAACCCCGCCCACCTTGGCTCTGCCCCGCGCATCGCCCATCATTCCTTTTCTATCGCAGGGTCCAAGACCCATTAGCAATAACAGAGGAACCTTATTAGAGGGAACGGTGGGCGGGCTTATGGAGGAAAGGGGACTATGGACTAGGAGTAAGGTGGTCACTACGGTGAGTAACCTGGTAATACTCCTACATCCCGTCCCCTTTCCTCCATACTTATGGGAGATTCCCAAGCACTCCTTACAGGAACTATGGGTGGATGGAAATACCCCTTACTGAAACAGGCTCTTCAGCACAGCCTGGCCGAACTGAGCGTCAGCTCTAGAGCTCATATCGAGGCAGTAATGCTTACAGAAAGCAGATGGAAAGGCCCAAGTAGCCGCTTTAGCGATGGACTCCCAGGGAACATACTTCTGAAAAGCAACCTCGGCTGCCTTGCCTCGCACCTGGTGTGCATGGATACCTTTAGGAGGTTTCAGCTTTTGGACGTTGAAAGATTCCGTGATACAGGCGGTAATCCATCTGGAAATAGATGCCTTAGACGCCGGCCTGCCCTGAGGCTTACCGAAGGTCGCAAACAGTTGGGAAGAGCTCCTAAACTCGGAAGTCCTGTCCACGTAGAACCTAAGAGCTCTTCGGACATCCAGGCAGTGTAGAACCCTTTCCGCCTCCGAGGCAGGGTTCGGAAAAAAGACCGGAAGGGAAATCAACTGATTCAGATGGAATTCGGTCACTACCTTTGGTAGGAAAGCTGGGTTCGTCCGAAGGACTACCTTGTCCTTGTGAAAGACCAAGAAAGGGTGCTCCACCGACAATGCCTGGAGCTCACTCACTCTCCTCGCTGACGTAACGGCTACCAGAAAGGACACTTTCTAGGACACGTACTTGAGGTCAACCGTAGCCATTGGCTCAAAGGGTTTATAGCACAGCGGCGTCAGGACTACATTTAGGTCCCAAGGTGGGTGCGGACTACGAACCGGAGGGTAGAGGAGTGTCAAGCCTGCAAAATGCCTCTTAACCTCTGGGTTACTCAGAGAATAAGAGCATTGGTCTATAGCAAGATAAGCGGAAACCGCTGAAAGGTAAGTTCTGCATGACAGAACGTAAATACCCGGCTCTGCTAGGGAGGACACGAAGGACAGCACCTTGTCAATCGCAGCCACCCTTGGATCCAACCGCTTTTCCAACACCGACAGAACCTGAGCCATTTAATCCTGTATTGGGATCTGGTCGAGGGTTCCCTGGCTGCCTGGATAATACACATGTTATCTGTAGACAAGTTAAAATGCTCTAAGACTTGAACTCAGGCACCATGCCGCCAAGCTGAGCGATTGTGGGGAGTGGTGCCACATCTGTTGTTCCCCTTGATGAAGAAGATCTGGGGTTACTGGTAACCTGATCAGCAGAAACACCGACAGGTGTTGAAGTTCTGAGAACCAAAAACTGGCTGGCCACCACGGGGCCATGAGCAGAAGGGAACAGTTCACAGAGTTCTTCAGCTTCCCAATTGCTCGATGAACTAGAGGCAGATGCGGGAAGGCATAAGCTCTCATGTTGTGCCATGGAATCTCGAGAGCATCCCCCAGAGAGGAGGCTCTCAGCCCCACTCTGGAGGCATACCGAGGAAGCTTCTTATTTACCACTGTAGCGAAGAGGTCCACCTCCGGTGTGCCCCAACGCAAGAAAATCCATGAGAGGATCTCCACCTTCAACTCCCACTCGTAGCTGACCATTGTTCGCCGGCTGAGGGCATCCGCTGTGACATTCAGCTGGCCCGGGATGTGCACCGCAAGCAGCCAGACACCATGAAGCATGGCCCACTCCTATATCTGGATGGACAGATCAACCAAAGGTACCCACCCCGCAGGCAACAGAAAATTGTGCGGAAGGGGTATCCGAGCATTCCGGTCATAAACTGACCGATAAGGATGCGCACAAGACCGAGAAACCAGCCCTACACCTGAGGTCGATGGCGCAGCTGTAGGGGCAGCGTTCAAAATGGCCGCCACGGTCGTGGCGGGAACGGGCACCATTTTGTCATCACCTGAGGGGAACTGTGGCACGTGAGGAAGTGAGGCAGGGGTCCCCGTCGATGGATCAGGGGTCTTAACTTTAGCCTTAACATAAGGAACCTCGGCAGAGCTGGTACTATGAGGCCTGGAATGTTTCTGCGACATACCAACCGCCAAATTAGCCTTCTCAGGAAGGACCTCGGCGCTGCCGGTAAAAGAAGAATTTCCCTTCTTTGCCCCCTCAACAGATCTGGTGTTGCCGCAAGAGCAGGAACGGTGAGAAACAACCTTCACCGATAAGGCCTTGCCAGACCCTCAGAAATGTTGGTAGCTTTAGCCTCTGTACGAAGGACCTCGGACCCAGGTCCGGTAACAGCCTTACTCGTGCGGGCCTCGAACATCCGTTCAGTAGCACCAAGCCCCACCAAGGCCTCGGGGCGCACCCCGGCAAAAGAGCCCGTCGTCCAAATACGGATACTCATGGATACCCTGGAGACGAAGTTAGGCCGCAATCACCAACAGTGGTCAGTCAAAATGTCGAAAATAAAATGTAGAATGACAATAATGTCGAAAAAAAAATGTCGAATTCCCTTTTTTTTATATATATTTATTTTGGGGTCCGGGAATTAAAAAAAATAGGTAAAACAAAAAAAAAAGAAAAAAAGGGGGGTTGAGGGGGAACCCCCCCATTTCGAATAAAAAACATCATAAAATAAAATTCGACATTTTTTTTCTACATTTATTTTTCGACATTTTGACTTTCTACATTTTGTCTTTCTACATTATCACTATAAACCATCACCAACATCATCTTCGTGAAGACACGCGGCACCGAGCTGAGGCCAAAAGGAAGCACTCGAAACTGGAAGTGCTCCTCTCCCAAAGAGAAGCGGAAATATCTCCTTTGTGGGTTCCAAATCAGGATATGCATGTACGCGTCCTGAAGATCCACAACGCTGAGCCAATCGCCCATCTGCAAGCAGGAGCGTATCTGGCTGGGCGTGATCATCTTGAATTTCTCTTGGGGTAGGAAAAGATTGAACTGGGAAAGGTCTAGGATGGTGCGCAGGCCAGCCTGGTTGGGTTTGGGCACCGTAAACAGACGGGAGTAGAAGCCCTCCCCTCACTCCCCAAGGGGAACGGGTTCCACAGCTCTGAGGTGCAGAAGTTTCTGAACCTTGGCCTTGAGGGAGGGTGAGCCCGACAGCTGAAAAGGAGGGTTGAGGGGTGGGGTAGGGGGTAAAGGTAAGCGGAAACCCGCTCGAGCGACTGACAAGACCCATCTGTCTTCTGTGATGGCCTGCCACGCCTCCCAATGAGTCGCAATGCGTCCTCCCACCGGGGTCAGGTGCGAGTGCGGAAAACCCTCATTTGGTAGGCTTATCGGTGGCGGTGCCACCTGAACCTGATGAGGAGGCTGAGGAGCAGGAGAGAAACCGCGTACGCTGTTGTCTACGGCAGTTATTCCCCGCAGGAGTATCCACCCTGCGAGATTTGCGGTCGAGGAAGCCCCTAAAACAGGGGTGCACAACTGATTTTGACAGAGGGCCGAAAGTACCTTACATGAGGACTATAGTGGGCCGAAAAGTAAATGTGGGTGGGGCGGTAGGCGGGGCGCTAGGCAGGGCGTGGCAGGAGGCTTTTTAAACCCCCAATTTGTATTAAACACATGGAAAAAGAATATGTTTTTGAGGGGTAACGATTTTTATTTGCATTTCAAACTTACATTTTATACTACACATTTTCCATTGTTATAATTTATTTCTATTTAGTTATTGTATCTTGTCTGTTTAATTAACTTATGTATATTTTATTGACCCTAGATTGGACATTCCGTTATTTTGGACTGCTATAGTTTGCTGTTTGGGTTGCCCAAGAGGAGTATGGCCTTCGTTGAGTCAGGTTTCCTCAAAAAGCAAAGGATGTACATCTCCTAACTGTGCCTGTTTTAGCTTTATTATTGGGTTCACTCTTGGAGTGCAACACTATGCCCCATGGCTCCCACCCCCAACCAAACACTATGCCCCATGGCCCCCTCACCCCCAACCAAACACTATGCCCCATGGCCCCCTCACCCCCAACCAAACACTATGCCCCATGGCTCCCTCGACCCCCAACCAAACACTATGTCCCATGGCCTCCACCCCTCAACCAAACACTATGCCCCATGGCCCCCTCACCCCCAACCAAACACTATGCCCCATGGCTCCCTCAACCCCCAACCAAACACTATGCCCCATGGCCCCCACCCCTCAACCAAACACTATGCCCCATGGTACTCTCACCCCCAACCAAACACTATGCCCCATGGTACTCTCACCCCCAACCAAACACTATGCCCCATGGCACCCTCACCCCCAACCAAACATTATGCCCCATGGCACCCCACCCCTCAACCAAACACTATGCCCCATGGCATCCCCACCCCTCAACCAAACACTATGCCCCATGGCACGCCCACCCCTTAACCAAACACTATGCCCCATGGCACCCTCACCCCAACCAAACACTATGCCCCATGGCACCCTCAACCAAACACTATGCCCCATGGCCCCCTCGCCCCCAACCAAAAACTATGCCCCATGGCTCCCTCAACCCCCAACCAAACACTATGCCCCATGGGCCCCATCCCTCAACCAAACACTATGCCCCATGGCACCCCCACCCCTCAACCAAACACTATGCCCCATGGCACCCTCAACCCCAACTCAGCACACACACAAACATGCACCCATACACACCCGAACCCCCCACCCCCAACTCTGAACCCCCACCCCCCAAATCAGCACACACAAACCAGCACCCATACAGACCCGAATCCCCCATCCTCCCCAACTCCAAACCCCCCACCCCCCAACTCAGGACACACAAACATGCACCCATACAGACCCGAACCCCCACTCTCCAAATCAGCACACTCTCAAACAAGCACCCATACAGACCCGAACCCCCCACACCCGCAACTCAGCACACACACAAACATGCACCCATACAGACCCGACCCCCCAACTCCAAACCCACCACCCCCCAACTCAGCACACACACAAACATGCACCCATACAGACCCGAACCCCCCGCCCTCCAAATCAGCACACTCTCAAACAAGCACGCATACAGACCCGAACCCTCCACCCCCCAACTCAGCACACACACAAACATGCACCCATACACACCCAAACCCCCCACCCCCCAACTCCGAACCCCCCACCCCCCAAATCAGCACACACAAACATGCACCCATACAAACCCGAACCCCACACCCCCCAAATCAGCACACACTCTCAAGCATGCACCCATACAGACCCGAACCCCCACCCCCCCAACTGAGCACACACACAAACATGCACCCATACAGACCCGAACCCCCCACCCCCAACTGAGCACACACACAAACATGCACCCATACAGACCCGAACCCCCATCCCCCAAATCAGCACACTCTCAAACAAGCACCCATACAGACCCAAACCCCCCACCGTCCAACTCAGCACACTCTCAAACATGCACCCATACAGACCAGCACCCCCCACCCCCCAAATCAGCATACAAACTAGCAAGCATGCACACATACAGACCCTGCAACTCAACATACACCGCACTTCCACTCCAAAACAAACATTCATGCACACCCGACACCCCCCCACCCCTGCATCTCAACATACACACAAAAAACATTCAAATCCAAACATTCATACACATCTGACACCCCCCCACACATCCCCATCCCCGCATCTCAACATACACACCAAAAACATTCAAATCCAAACATTCATACACATCCGACACCGCCCCCACCCCCGCATCTCAACATACACCCAAAAAACATTCAAATCCAAACATTCATATACATCCGACCCCCCCCCACCCCCGCATCTCAACATACACCCAAATAACATTCAAATCCAAACATTCATACACAGCCGACACCCCCCCCACCCCCACTTCTCAACATACACACAAAAAAACATTCAAATCCAAACATTCATACACATCCGACCCCCCCACCCCCGCATCTCAACATACACCCAAAAAACATTCAAATCCAAACATTCATACACAGCCGACACCCCCCCACCGAGGCATCTCAACATACACACAAAAAACATTCAAATCCAAACATTCATACACATCCGACACCCCCCCACCCCTGCATCTCAACATACACACAAAAAACATTCAAATCCAAACATTCATACACATCTGACACCCCACTACAAATCCCCATCCCCGCATCTCAACATACACACCAAAAACATTCAAATCCAAACATTCATACACATCCGACACCGCCCCCACCCCCGCATCTCAACATAGACACAAAAAACATTCAAATCCAAACATTCATACACATCCGACACTGCCCCCACCCCCACATCTCAACATACACCCAAAAAACATTCAAATCCAAACATTCATATACATCCGACCCCCCCCACCCCCGCATCTCAACATACACCCAAATAACATTCAAATCCAAACATTCATACACAGCCGACACCCCCCCCACCCCCGCATCTCAACATACACACAAAAAAACATTCAAATCCAAACATTCATACACATCCGACCCCCCCACCCCCGCATCTCAACATACACCCAAAAAACATTCAAATCCAAACATTCATACACAGCCGACACCCCCCCCACCGAGGCATCTCAACATACACACAAAAAACATTCAAATCCAAACATTCATACACATCCGACACCCCCCACCCCTGCATCTCAACATACACACAAAAAACATTCAAATCCAAACATTCATACACATCTGACACCCCACTAAAAATCCCCATCCCCGCATCTCAACATACACACCAAAAACATTCAAATCCAAACATTCATACACATCCAACACCGCCCCCACCCCCGCATCTCAACATAGACACAAAAAACATTCAAATCCAAACATTCATACACATCCGACACTGCCCCCACCCCCGCATCTCAACATACACCCAAAAAACATTCAAATCCAAACATTCATATACATCCGACCCCCCCACCCCCGCATCTCAACATACACCCAAATAACATTCAAATCCAAACATTCATACACAGCCGACACCCCCCCACCCCTGCATCTCAACATACACACAAAAAAACATTCAAATCCAAACATTCATACACATCCGACCCCCCCACCCCCGCATCTCAACATACACCCAAAAAACATTCAAATCCAAACATTCATACACAGCCGACACCCCCCCCACCGCTGCATCTCAAAATACACACAAAAAACATTCAAATCCAAACATTCATACACATCCGATACCCCCCACCCCTGCATCTCAACATACACACAAAAAACATTCAAATCCAAACATTCATACACATCCGACACCCCCCCACCCCTGCATCTCAACATACACACAAAAAACATTCAAATCCAAACATTCATACACATCCGACACCCCCCCACCCACGCATCTCAACATACACACAAAAAACATTCAAATCCAAACATATTCATACACATCCGACACCCCGCACCCCTGCATCTCAACATACACACAAAAAACATTCAAATCCAACATTCATACACATCCGACTCCCCCCACGCCCCTGCATCTCAACATACGCACACAAACATACAGCAAAACAGACCCGACACACAAACACAAACAGACCACTTACCGGAGACGTGCTGGAAGGCAGGCAAGCTGGAACGCTGGCGAGGTGAGTGGTACTACGGCTGGCGTGGCCAGGAAGGCTGAAATGCCTTCCGGCATCAAGCCTTACTGGCCACACCAGCCGTAGTGCTGGCACTCCATTGGTGCAGCACACACGCACTACATGGCTCGTAGGAGCGACGTGGTGCGTGTGTGCTGAGCCAATGACGGCCAGTGTTTTGTCTAGCCCGGAAGACAACAAAGACTTTCCTAACGGAGGGCGGCCGATGCTGCTTGCGGGCCGCACTCCATTAGGAAAGTGTTTGTGCCTCGCGGGCCGGAAAAAACAGCATGGCGGGCTGCAACTGGCCCGCGGGCCGTATGTTGTGCACCCATGCCCTAAAACCAGAGGAAGGTCGACCTTGCGACAACGGCCTTTGAGACTTGAAGGGAGCTTTAACCAGAACAGACAATGATTTAGCCGTCTGAGTGCTATCTTTGGTTTTGGTGAGCTCTACATCAGTAGAAGAGTGAAAAAGCTCCTTACCATCAAATGGAAGGTCCAGAACCTTGTCTTGCACCTCCTTCGAGAACTTAGTGGCATGCAGCCACGCTTGCCGCGAGGTATCAACCCCAAGCATCAGACCCCGAGCCGAGGTGTCTACGTGATGAGCCGCAGCCTCCAGGAGATCCTGGGCCAAGACCCTGGTATCAGAAAGGCCTCCTCTGAAATCCTCCAACTTCTCGACCGGAATGTGCTCCTCAAACTCCGACAGACCTCTCCACATCCGCATGTTAGCTCCCGCCAAAATCAATTCTGCATTGGCCTGCCTGAGCTGTAAGGCCGAATTGGCAAATATGTTCCTCCCTAGGGAGTCCAGGAGCTTGTCCTCCTTTCCAAAAACCTGAGTAGCCGTCGCGGAGAAGGATGCTGCAGGCCTGGATTCCAACGTAGCCGCAGCTACCACTGTGGAGGAGGGAGGCGGACAAGGCGACAAGGCCACTTCTTCCGAAGAATGCAGCCTGTACCTTGCGTCAATCTTTTTATTGACAAAAAGTCCTGAGTGTGCCTTTTCCCAAACTCTTCGGACCTCGGCCAGAACGTCCTTCTGCAAGAACAGGCCGGTACGCTCCAAAGGAGACAAGGTGAACGCCCCAGAAAGCACGCCCTCCTGCGGAGCAGGTGCCTCGGGCACCGGAACATCTAAGAAACTCATCATGTCCAGCACCCAGTCATGGAAAGCTCTGATAGAGCAGGGAAGGTCGTTGTTGTCCTGATCGCCTTGAGGGTCATCTGAGAGGTCAGGATCCTGCTGAGCCATGTCAGGCACTGCCTTGTCTACTGGGGACAATGGAGGCACAGGCGGAAGCGCAGGGGGAGGCACCACGAGCAACGGAGGCGCCGGCGGAACCACCGGCGGAACGGGTGGAGCCGGAGACGCGGGTGGACATATCTCCTTGAAAAGCCCTTTGAAATATTCCCTCATGGGGTCGGTGCGCATAAGCGCTTGACATTTACCGAAAAAAAGCGTCCTTAGGAGATTGTTTCGGAACCTGAGGAGGCCTCTCATGAGGTGGACAAATCCAGGGACGAAACGGAGAAGGGTGCCACACCGGCCCCTCCACCGACGAATCCACATAAATCAAGGGAGCCGCCCCCGCGGGCAACGAAACATTGTGTGGAAGAGGCATCCGGGTGTTCCAATCATAAACTGGCCAGTAAGGATGCGCACAAGGGACCTTAGGTTCACCCGAAGGACCGAACCCTACACCAGGGGCCGATGGCGTAGTTGTAGGGGTAGTACCTAAAATGGCCACCGTGGTCGTGGCAGGAACGGCCGCCATTTTGTCCTCATCTGAGGGGAACTGCGGCACGTGAGGAAGTGAGGCAGGGGTCCCCGTTGATGGGTCAGAGGTCTTAATTTTAGCCTTAACATAAGGAACCTCGGCAGAGCCGGTACTATGAGGCCTGGAATGTTTCTGCGACATACCAACCGCCAACTGAGCCTTCGAAGGAAGGGCCTCGGCACTTCCGGTAAAAGAGGAAACTTTCTTCTTTGCCCCCTCAACAGATCTGGTGTCACCACAAGAGCGGGAACGCTGCGCTTTCACCAACAGGGCCTTGCCCGGCCCCTCAGAACTGTTGGTATCCTTAGCCTCTGTACGAGGGACCTCGGACCTAGGCCCGGTAGAAGCCTAATCGGCACGGGCCTCGAACATCCGTTCGGTAACCTCAAGCCCAGCCAAGACCTTGGGGCGCACCCCGGTTTTGTTTCTGAGGAAAGCCGAAAGAGCGGCCTCAGAGCAAGCTCCGGTACCCCACGACTCAGTAGAACTGGGTCTACAAACAGCCCCCACAGGAGGGGCCTCAGAGCGTACTCTGGTGGACACAGGCCCCTTATGGAGGCCCTCTGAGAAAACTCCGGTAGAATTATTAGGCCCGACAGGCTCCTCAGGGCGAACCCCGGTAACAGAGCGATCAACGCCCCTCGCGGCTCGAGAGGAACCCGGAAAGGTATCCCCCGGCCGGGGTGCTCTGAAAAGTAAAGAATTTACCGGGCGTTTTTTCTTCTCGTCGATGAACGCCTGAAAATGCGAAGGAGGAGTCTGTCCGACCACCTCCTCCCACCGCTCCAACCGACGTTGAAGTGCCCGGGCCGAAAGGGAGTCACAGTAAAAACAGGAGTCCCAACGGTGTTCCGGACCCAAACACTCTAAACAAAAAGGATGGGGATCCGCCCTCGCGAAGCGACGGTAACACGATGAACAGTCTGGAAAATCTAGTTTAAAAGACATAGAGAGAATAGTAAACGAACGCTAGCGAGAGCCAGAGAGGGAAAAAGGGAAGAAAGTCTTCCGGGGATGCAATGTGCGTCCGGCCCCGATCGTGCAGAGAAATGGACTGAAGGGCGGGGTTACGGCTGCGTGCCAGGCCCCCGCAGGAAAGAGAGGAGGGACAAATGTTTGAAAAAAATTTGGATGCTTTTTACAAAGTGCTCCGGTCCCGTCCCACAGGACGGAGAGATGTCCCATAAGTATGGAGGAAAGGGGACGGAACGTAGGAGTAATATAATTACGCGAATGAGCAGACCCTGTGCCGCTTGCCACAGTGCACACGTGTCACGATAGAGGCCTGCAATAGTCCTGACAGGAAGGAACACAACGCAGGGAGCCGCATTGTCAGCATAGCTGCACGATATTGCACTGTAAATTGAAAATTCCCCCCTTCGCACCACCTCCCCGCGCCAAAACGTTATAGCGCAGAACAATTGGCTCCTGCGCCAAATCGGCCCACGCCAAATCATCCTGCTCCAGCTCATGAACACAGAAGAATTTGGTGTGCAAGGACAGCAGCTCAAAGCAGTGGAATGCACAGTACCTTGTAGTAGCAAGGGAATTTCCCAAATGTAGGCACTACACAACTACTCTGTTTTTCATCAGTTACCTAAACTTGGTAAGGTTCAAGTGGAAGTGTTCCATAGGATCCTACCGGCTGGCCTTCCCCAGAAGGTTCTGTTTGGGGTTAGGTGCCCTAACCCCATCTGCTCAGTGACTGGTCCCCAGCCTAATCAGATCTAATCCAGGCAGGGTGATGGGTTACCTTCTCGTTAGCGTAAACACTGATCTTCAGGTTGTATTTTGACCCAGTTATGATATGATTAGTTATTTATAATGCGCTTAATATCCAGAGGTTTCTAAGCGCAGACCCGGGGATCGAACCTGTGTTGCTCGGTATCGTTTTGCTTCCAAGATGATCACGTTGCCGCTGAGCTATCCTCCAGAGACCTTGAGAGTCTGCCAATCACGTAGGGCAGATTGCGGTCCATACCATAAGCAAGGAAGCTGCAGCTAATCAATTAGGGGCAACCACCTGGCTTTCAGAGAGGTTTGGACCCGCGGCCGGGCTTCGTTCTCAAAATGGCATGCTTACACGAGACGTTCGAGAGCGAACCTATAACGGGAAACGCTCAACAAAGGCGGTGGAAAGTGCAAATTTAGGGCAGGAGAAAATAAATAACTGCGGCGTGAAGCGTGGTATAGAAAAACACAGCCAAAATAGCACCATGTCCAGCTATTTTTATAGAAGCCGGAAAGGGGGAAACAGGCCACATACACATGAGGTAATGCCACCCAATCTGAAGCGTGTGTTTACTGGGCGCAAAATAGGCCGCTCTAATTACAAACTGCTGGAAGGAGCGCGTCTCTTTCCAGAGACTGGGCGGGGCTCCGCGCACATCGAGTGACGGCCTTCGACGCGAATTCTTGGAAAGTCGTTACGCTGAGTCCGAGGCAGGGCGTCAAAATCAACAAGCGGGAAAACGGGCCCTGTGTCATTTGCAGGATACTCGAGTATTCGCCACCGCCTTCCTCGGGAGAGCGCGCACAAGAGTCAATTCTCCCGTGTTTAACTTGGAGAGCGAGCCGGCCGCTCCACAGCGGACGCTGATATGTATGTACATATTTTTAACTGCCTGTGGTTAAGTGTGTAACACGCAAAAACTGCAGAGCTTTCATACTTCAGCTCACCCTGCCTTGCTCCGCTCAGTCACCGGGTGATATATTCAAGGGGAAGAGTGTACGTCTGAGTGCGTCTGTGAGTAGGAGTCTGTGCATGTGCCATGAGTAGACGTGTTTGTGTGAGTGTTTGTGAGGGTGAAATCACACGTGTGTGCGCATGTATGCATAGGATTATATGTGTACGTGTAGGAGATTGTGTGCATCTGTTTGTGGGTGGGTGGGCGCCTGTGCTAGTGGGCTTCCACATGTGTTGTGTGTTTACGTGTCTGGGAGCGGGTGCATGTCGACGTGTTTGGGTGTTAGCACTGGCTCTGACATGCGACTCTTGCAGAAAACTGTCCAAGATAACTCGGAAAGCGACTTGCTTCTGGGATCTGCAGATTGCAGCCTCCTCTACTAAGAAGTGGTGAGGCGAGCAGTGCTGCTCATTAACTCAGTGGAATCCCCTGGCTTGAAAACGCCCAAGATGCATCTACTCCCAGAAAAAGCACTGCCCTGCAGAGCCTGAGGCAAGTAGGTGGGGGCACTGGACGACTGATGGCAAGCAACGGGTAGAGCCAGCCAACTAGGGTTACCAAAGACAATCTTTGTTGATTAACTGGGGACTGTCTCTCTGAGTTTCAAACTTTGGCTCCTAGAACTATTTGCAAGCAGCTTGCGGGTGCTTTCCTATACCTGCAAGTAATTGCCGGCTGTCTTTATAATGCTGCTTTGGCTTCTTCAGGGGACGTTTATTCCATTTTGGGAAACTTTGGGGCAATCCTAACCTAGTCAACCCTGATGCCAGGCTGCCATTTTGAAGACCGTTGTCATCCTTTGTCATGAGAGCGGCAGGAAAAAGACTAGGCAAATTCATTGCTGGAGCTAGTACACCATGGGAGATTTCTGGAGCTTCCCCATAACCCGCTGTGCATTTGAATAATCTTTCCTTGACCAAGTTCTTAGTGGTCTTGGGTAGATCTCCCTACCTTATATTCTCTGCCTAGTGTTGTCCCATGACTGAATGTCCTCCACTTTAGGGGACTACCACTATAGCTATGAGGTGGCCTGCCCGGTTACGCCACTGATATGCGAACAGACATGCAAGGGCTTAGCTGCACCATAAATCTCCGGCTCTCTTAATTCATTGTGGAAATCAACCACACTTTAATAATGAAAGTGGCAACTGAGAAAATGTCTACCCCAGTCAGTGCAGCTCATCTGTGATGTAGGGTATTGAGGAGCTGTGGTAGTGTGCCACAATGTGGTCAGGGTTGCTCCTTCAGATAGCCACAGGGCCTGCAATCTTTGGCTAGCCAGATGTTTTGGACCACATCTACCATCATCAGTAGCCAGCAAAGTCAATGGTGAGGGACCATGGGAGTCATAGCCCGATGCATCTTGCAGACCCCTGAGCTAGCCCTTGTCCATCCATAGAGAAAGCGCAAGATGGTTGCAACACAATCAGATCACTCACACAGATCTCGTTCAGTGTCCTTCCCTCGGCGAGATGGCAGAAGACTGTCAACAGGCGAGACAAAATTCCTCACTGGGGCGATTGTAAAGTGGAGGTATGAGGATCTGCACGTGTCTCCAGCTCCTGAGAGGACAGCCATGGTTCCAATAAGCATACTAAAATGTGCTTAAACCCCAGTTTTCTCATCTATAATGCCCTCGCACCTGAGGGGTCTTTAGCTTGAGGTACAAGCAAACAAAACTATCAGCAATCCCCAGAAGATTGGATCAGCCGAAAGAGGACAAAAGCGTGACATCCCCACATAACCCAGCATTTCTGAACGTATCGCTCTATTCCCAGGCGTCCTGGAGTTCGCTGCCCAGAGTCTACCACAACAGTGCAGACCGGTTCCAAAGGTGGCCCAACAACCACCACCAAAAACATCTATTGCTTTCAAGTCAACACCATGTCCCACCTTCTGTGTAATGCACCTCTCTATCTCGACTCTCCGGTTCAGTCCGCAGATCCATCGTTGCTGCATTTGGCCTGATCAGTCTATTGATATCTGAGCACATCCACTTTTGAGCGGTAACACCTTGTTAGAAAGTGTCAGTCTGAGGTTCTTCCTTTCAGGTTGCTTGGATTCCGAATTTTATGGAAGGTCAGGGAAGAAGGCAGTACTAGTCAGGAGACAAGCTTCCTTCGAGGACATTAGTGCAGTCATTGTATAAAACAAGGGCCGCTTCTTTTGAGACTTTGCATAGATTCGTTTTTTGGAGCCACACTTACTAAGTTACTTTAGTCGTGTCCCTGACTTCCTCTAAAAGAGTTAGGACGTCCATGCTCAGTCCTTTGATGAGTTCTTCCTATTTCTAGAGAAATGCAGTTGTATTTCAGACCGGACCGCACAATTTGCACTTGCAATTGGTTAGTGAGAATTTCGTCAGAGCAAATAAGAAAGTGTGAATGTTATGCACTGTCAATCTGCCTAGGTGCTCAGGCGCCATTTGCAGTTTGTGCATGCACGCAACTCAAAATCCATCACAGAGAGAGACAATTTCGGAGAGGGGCATAGCTCAGGCCAGCTACTTGCAATGTAGTAGCTCATCTGAGTCATTGCTCTCACAATGACTTAAAACGCCAGAGCTACTGCGGGCGGCAGAATGTCTAGGGTGGCAAGGCCTCGCTGGCAGCTGTCAAAGTAAGCTTGAAAGTGCTAGTCAATGGCACCCCAGCATTAATGACACACTCGTAGATTTGGCTGTGGTGCACGCGTCACCTGCCTGGAAGCGCCACCACTGCCAGGTCTTCCGGCAGCCATTTCTGGATGCATGTGCGCTGGTTGATGGCACCCATGCTCATTGGCAGCCCACACTTCTCAGACGTCAACATTAAGGCAGAAACTGCCTATGCCGCTTTGTTGATTTGGTGATGGAAGTGATCCGTGGTTAAGTTATTCTCTGGTGCAATTGTTGTTATGTTATGTTAAATTATTTATATGGCGCTGAAACCCTAAGGCGTCCAGGCGCTGAACACATGCAGAAAGGAGTGAAAGGGCACTCTGATTATCCAAATATTACATGAATAGCCTAGTTTTCAAAAGTTTCCTGAAAACAGTGTGGCTTCCCTCTTCTCGCATGGATTCGGGCAGTTCGCTCCATGCTCGTGCAGCCAGGACTGGGAAGGCACAATCTCTTCCCTGGGCTCTTTTTATGCGGTCACCTTTAAGAAGATGTGCTTTGGCTGAGGCATAGCGTTCAGGAAGACTGGTGAGTAGTACCATCAAAGATCTGCCACATTATGTGCTAGACTGACAAAGGCTGACCACAGTCTACCAGCATTCTTGGTCCCTTCCGTCTAGTGCCTCGTGGTGGCCCGGTGGCTATTCTTGAAGAATGAATTCCGAACAAAAGTTGAATGAGGATGCAATTTCAATAGAAAAATTATTTTATTCAAACATTATTCCTCTTTATAAAGCGGCTATAGCTGGCGTGTAATTCCTTAGCAACACATTATCCACACAATACAATTAAAAACATCACAATATAGATATTCAAAAAACCTTGTAAAGTGCAATGTGCCAGAAAGTGCTATAGAATGTGCAAATAAAAGAAAGGGAAAATACACAAGCCACTAATAGGCGTAGGTAGACAATGCTCTACCACCTAGTATAGAACACTGATACATAAGTGCAACAAAGAATGATAAAAAGACACACTCTACTATACCCTTCGGAAGAGCTCCAGAAGAATCCAGAAGAGGAGCATTCTGTTGGATTTAAATTGCATCCTCGTTCCACTTTTGTTTGGAATTTAGTTAAACTAGCCCTATGAGTGAGGGAAACTGGCAAACTCGCAAAATGGCCCCATTCCACTTGCTCACATTGGCACTGTCAAACCACCCTCTATACGAAACATCAAATAAGTCAAGAAATGGACAGTTGGTGTAATAGGCAACCACTCCCGCTGCTCTTAAAGACATAACATGAATTATTCCATAGTTCCTCTCCAGAAACCAATGAAGCAACAGAGCCAGACTTTCAGCAGAGGAGAGCATCACAGAGGAAA
This sequence comes from Ambystoma mexicanum, assembly GCF_040938575.1. NCBI lineage: Eukaryota > Metazoa > Chordata > Amphibia > Caudata > Ambystomatidae > Ambystoma > Ambystoma mexicanum. The sequence goes on from NC_090925.1 coordinate 387,691,532, forward strand.
TACAAACCCACGCCACAATTACCACAAGATCATTCCATTGATTGTGTTGAACAAGGAACAAAAGGAATTAAGAGATCTCAGAATTGAAAATGTGCAAATTGTGTCAAATGCAACTTGATGAAGTTGGAATAAGATTTGGTTCAGAGCTTGAAAAGGGATGCAAGTATTATTTAAAAAGAGGCTTAAAAAGAGGCTAATAATGGCAGACATATTGGAATAATGAACACAGATAAACACACTCATTACGAGATATTAAAAGATGTTCCTGCCAAGTTTACAGGAAGAGGTATGTGGAAAAGTCAATGAGCGGGTGTTCGATGGCCAATCATCACAAAAGAAGAAAGCCCTCATCTGTTAAGCAACATAATCACGCCACAGTGTGTTTCTTAGCAAACGTAATGCACTCTCCACCTTTTCGCCAATTGCAATCAGATTAGGTTTGACCCGATTTCACAATACATTGATCATTTTAGTCAAGTGGATGCATGGGATATGATCAATAAAGAGGCAGATAGTACTGTTCAGGCAATCCACATACTTACTCTCCATATTAGAGATGGACACACTACGTACCTCCAGAGGACATGCCCTGGCTGGGGCGGGCATAGCAAACTTTTCAGCGGCCACGCCGCACACAATGAAAGGTTGCTAAGCATGTTACACAGAGTGCTCACACAAAACAGATTCATTGTCAATGGACTGATTGTAAAACAATAGTAAGGAGGTCACTTGGTCGCAAATGCTAAGCCACTCATGCCACCCTTTAGTGTCAATGTAAGTTTCATTAATATGGGGACGATGCGGCGACCATCAGGAGTGGATGCAATGACAGTCTCATGGGATAGTGTGTGAAACTAAGAAAACAGGATTTCACAATCCAAATACTGCCACCCTACAGTGACAGTAAGCTGACCTTCTCTGGTATAGCACTTTATATGATAAATCCGAGCCTACAGAAGGGAGGCAGTACATACAACAAGCAGACACAGGAAACCTATTGTGAATTCCACAATGGGAACTCGTGTGCGCCAAAACTGATCTCCAATGATTCTTGAATGAAGAAGAAATTCTGCAGTAGATTTCAGGCATGAGAACACAACAATGATGGACTCTAGGAAGTAACTAGTGAAGCAGGAAAAACCCGATTGACATTTTACACTAAAAAAACCAAGCATGACATTTCAAAGAACAGAACAATGGTCCTGGTAACAGAGCAATGCAAATCAATTTCTTGACAGGAAGGGACACTTGGTGCAATAGGGCACTGACCTGAAGTCATGCATTCACACTCATCAATGATTGCCTACAGGAAAGCCGATATGCTAAAGACATGCTAAGCCAGAGCTTTGAGATTCAAAACAGGAACAGCAATTACCTGGGCTATTTTCCATGTCACCACGATTCTACACATGCTGAAAATGTTGTGTCTGCACATTCGTTGAAGCAACAAATATAAAACTAATTGGGCCAAATGTCAAATTTATGTTAATCTACAGAATGGACTGTGTGTGCTACAGCATGCAGTGCCAGCACGAGAAGACTTGCTAGAAAGAGGATTAATGAGCACAGAGCCATTTACCATCCAGATCACAAGCAATCGTTGCCGTAGCATTGGCAATGTGACCAGGAAATCAAAGTCATTGAGCTACTTGGTTCCATCTGCCTTGAGCGTGCCCCAGCTTCTCCAACAAACGGAGATGCCAGAACGACCGCAGGAACCGTGATGGATCCACAGACCCAACGGGATGAATGTAGGCTCGAACACAGATCAAGGACAGCGTACTTTCCTTGAATGGTTCAGTACCAACAAGACATTTATGAATCATAGTAGGGTATATTATGAAATTGAAGGGCATTGAGCATTACCCAATGTATCTAGTTACCCACCACATGGTAATGTCTAACCTCAAAATTTGCATTAGCTGCTGACAAGTGACAATCTGCTGCATATGAGGAAAATAAATCAAGGAGACAGCAAAACATTTGGCAATTTATTACTGTTTGACTGTACGGTATGCAGAATTAATTGAACATGGTGAAGGGAAATTCAGAGATCATTTCAGGTTTTGTCAGCAAACATCTGTTTATCAAGATGATAGTCTGGAAGGTTCTATGTGATAATCCCGAATATTAAAGAATGCACCAAAAAAGACCGATTTGTTAAGACCATTTTGTGCGGCCTTAATTAATTAATCTTTTTAGTTTATTACAAACCTTTAAAAAGTCATTTTTACAAACTGTTTAAAATATTGACTGCGTACAAATGTTATTTTGTTGTTAGTGCCCTCATGCAGAATCCTCCACCAATCCTCTGCGCATCGAGCTGGATATTTTCCAAGTTCAGATCCCATATGTTCTTTCGTCTCTCATCTTGGGGCAGAATAAGACCAGATGTTTCAGGGATTCTTCTTGGGAATTACAGAGCCTACATATAAGGTTAGGTTTTTTTTCCACATCTTTCATGCCATATCTGACATCGCGTGTATCGAGATGGTTCAGTCTAAACTTCAAGAATGTTGCTCTTATATTCTTGCAAGGGAACTTCACCATATATTCAGGTATCACATGCAGCTTTTTAGCTTTTACCGGAGCGTTTCTAATTCTTGCGTGTTGGATTCTTTTTTCATTTGTTTTGATCGAATCGTGCTCATATAGTGTTTTATTTTTTTTTTTACTGCATTTGGGTTGCATATTAGCCATTTCTTGTCAGTGTTCAGCTGCTCTAGTATATTTTCGCAAGCAATGCTCCATTGATTTAGGAGGCTATCGACCTCATTATCTGTGTCGTTATTTAATATTTTAAATTGAGGGGTGTTGTCACCTCCAATCATCTTTCAATATAGCACCAGAGCATTCCACATCACTACAGCTGTCATAGATGATTGGCTGACCTCGTACCTTATTCAGGCTGTTGGAAAGCCTTTTGGTAAATTTAGAATCCTCCTCCAGATAACATGTTTGCATCTTGTCCAGATCTCATAATGGCAACCAAACAGCGTCTCCGCACCATAGGTCAAGACTGGAAGGATTTTGTTCCAATAGAAGCGGATGAAGGGAAGCATCGAGAACTTGCCATACTTTATATGCAACCTGGCCGCTTGTGCAGCCAACTGGTTGCATTTAGATGCAATTTTCTTCACCGTCGGCTCATTGTTGATATTTGAGTTGATTGTAATTCCCAAGTATTTTGCTTCCATGACCACATTTAGGGTCTCCTTTCCAAGCGTCCAAACAAACATTTTTGCTCTGGTGTTCTTTTTCGTCCCTTGGAGATTTTTGAGCACCAATATGTCGGATTTCTTTACATTTATCTTGAGACTATTTTTAATGATATACTTTCTCAAAGCATTGATTTTCCTTTGGAGGCCGATTGGTGTCATATCGAGGAGAACAATATCATCAGCGTATATCAATGTGCTAACATGGGTGCCGTAGATTTTTGATGGAAAGGAACGGGCTTCTTCTACAGATCTTCTAACGTCTGAAATGAAGAGGTTAAAGCGCGTCGCTCCCAACGTACACCCTTGTTTCACTCCCTGTGATGTTCTTATGGGTGCAGTTACATGTCCTGTTGTATCTAGCCTGATTTGTACTGATGTCTCAGAATAAAGCACTTTTATGGCAGCAATTCAGCTCAGAGGGCAACCTTCATTGGACATTTTTGGCCATAAGAGTTTGCAGTCCACACCATCAAAGGCGTGGGCCAAATCGATGAAGGTGACATATATCGGCGTCTTCTTCTTTATCGCCTCCATTTTCAGGACATTTAGAATAAACAAGTTTAAATTGCAACCCACGCCTTTAACAAATCCAGTTTGTCTCATGTCAGCATCACCGACTTGCTTGATCCACGTTGTTAATTGGCCTAGTAGCTGAGTGGCAAATATTTTCCCCACTACTTCGAGTAGCGCTATAGGTATATAGTTCATTGGTTGAAGCCTTGTCCCTTTCTTAAAAATGGGGACGATTATGGCACTTTTCCATGTTATTGGGATTTCCTATTGTTTAATATCATCTTAAAGAGTTCATAACAAAAGTCTGCCCATTCTTCTGTTTTTTTTTTTAGTATGACATTCGTCAGACCATCAGGTCCTGGGGCTCAAGAAGAGCTGAGCTTCTTGATATTGTCATAAATCTCTTCCCTCGTGATGACGATATTCCATGGTTCTGCTATTTTTTCCTCCTGGTTGTCACAAGGATGTTGTTTTTGGAACAGCTTGCTGTAATGTCTAATCCATTTTTCTTCAGTCACCACATTGCAGATGCTGGCGTTCTGGGGACACTCTATTCCGATTATTGTTGCCCAGAAATCTCTCGAATTTCTTTGTGCAAGACAGCTCATCATTTGTTCCGCATCATTTTGTTCCATGGTCATTCTATGCCGTTTTGGCCAGTTTTTGTATTTCATTTTGACCTTTTTTTCAATGGTCTTTTTGTCTCTACCCATGAGAGATTGCTCTATTTCTCTCAACTTCCTTCGCAGTTCTCTTTTCTTGGTACTACATTTGGATCATACATGTTTCCTCACTGCAGCTTTTTGGTTTCCTGAATTCTGGGTTTTATATATTTCTAGTAAGACGTTGTATTCAAGACCACTCTTTTTGTCTTTTGTTTGTTGATCTACCAAAACTTCAGCCAAATTAATGATTTTCTGGCTATTTAGTCTTAGTCGATTTCTTCCAGGTATAACTTTTTTTCGGTTCCCACTGGTCTCTTGTTTTCACCATTTTATTTTCAAAACGAGGTAACCAACAGATTGTGATCGCTTTGTGCTGTTTTAATGACTTTCAATTCACAAATCTTAGATGTCATATTTTTTTAGGTGATTATGTAGACAAGGATAGAGGTTTGTTTGTCACGTTCCCATGTTGCTTTCGGGGGTATGTCACCAATTATATTTCCATTCAGTAAATCCATGCTTCTGGCATCTAGCTCTTCAAGAACCAATGTTTTTAATTTCTCATTCAGTGACTTTCCTTTATGTCTCTTTGGTTCAGATACGAGATCCAAATTAAGATTGCCACACAGAATAATGCGAGCATTCACTTCCCCAGTTGTTATGTTATCAAGCAAATCACATATCTGTTCAATGAATTCCATCTTGCCTGCTGCTTTATGCTGCCAATAGACATTCACAATATGAATTGTTGTCCTGTCTTTTTCAGCATAATCTCTCTCAACCCAATCATGGCCACCTGGATATATGTAGAGGATTTACTTGACTTCAGGATTTCAAATCCACTTTGCCGTTTGATCAAGGTGATCAGTCCGGCCATAGGTCGTCCTTTGGAATGAGTTATCGCAGGGTTGAACGCTACTTGATACCCCTCAACAATGTGTGGATCTTTCATCCATGTCTCCTGGAAGCATATAATGTCAAGCAGTGATAGAAGGTTTCGAGATCTCGATATCAAATGCCCAAAGCCTTGTGCATTCCAGCAGCCAAATAATTTCATATCATCTTCTTTTGGGTCCGGCAGGTTGCTCTCATTCTTGGCATTGAGAGAGCCAACAATCCAGCTCCAATTTTCCTCAGCCATGTTGTTCGTTTTTACGGTTTTACTACTTGTAGCTGAGTCTTTCCCTTGAGGCTGAGTTTCAATTGTGATTTTAAATGGTTTATTCAATTTGTGGAATTCCATAAATTCTTTGTGCCGCATCTTGTTCATCAATTTCGTTAGGGCTATTTTCAATGAGCGTTTTGTGCACTTCTGGCAATGATGAGTGAGCCATTGACTTCAAGGACATAGACCCTCTTCTAGCAGGCATTATATTTCTAGCTCTTTCTTCAACTTTCTTTGATGTAATCTTGTTTACATTGAATCCTAAATCCCAAAGGTCCTGGGCATTATCTATTATAAGGTCTCTGACAATTTTAGACTGATTGTTTAACACTACTCTGTCTAATGAAGAGTCTTCAATGAATTCCACAGTTTTTAAATTGGGTGTTCATGGTCAATCCATGGTTGATTAGTTTGTTTCTTTCCAGAAGTATTCGCACTGCCACAGCCCCATTCCACACTTCTTGCAAGATCTTTTCTTTATTCTGGTCATTTAATCGTCGATCAACTCTCCAGGATTCATTATCCTCAGCAATGGTACAATTTTGTTTCTTAGTCATCTGTTCAGCCACTCTTTTCGGATAAGCTTTATTATCAGCTTCATTTGTTTGGTCTGGATTCACAGTAAACATTTTGGCTATACCTACTGACAAGAAACCAAGTGCTTTATTCATTCCCATCTTTCTTCGATCCTCCATTGTTTTAAAATCATATAGATTGTTCGCAGTAGCATTCGGCTTCTGTGCATCGGATCCTACTTTAATGGGGGAAGGCTCAAATACCACCCTTCTCCAGACTTGTTCTTGAAGCATGTTGTCTACTGGTTTTGTTTTTATTTCCAGCTCTGCTTCGACATCTGGTGGGGATATGGTTTGCTGATTTGGGCTCTCCTCTGTCACTACGTCTTCGTCTTCTTCATCCGTAATGTCATATGTAGACATTTAAGAGGTCATCAATAGTGCTGACGTTCTCCATCTCATCACTATCCCGTGGCAGAGACGAAGGCACACTAGCCACCATATTAGGAGATTTATCCTTTGCCGTTTTTGCTGTCGGCGCATGCTTTTCTTTCAATTTCTCCACGTTAGTTTGGATCATCACATTCAGGGCTTTCGGGTTTCTCAAAAACGTGCCAGCATTTCTGGCATTAGAGTTCTTACAATTTGTCATGTTTTTTGTTTTTTTCGTCCTTTTATATCCGGCTGGCGCCACATTTGCCACATTTGTTGGTTTCTCTATTGCTTTTTTTTTCTTTCTCAAATATAGAGTAGGTCTCTTTTACGGTCGGAGTCGGATCTTCAGCAACCGATGGTATCGAGTAGTTGTCTTTTGCTTGGTTGTCTTCTAAAACAAACACTTCTGGCTGGACAACCACCTCCTCTTTAGACTCCGCTGGAGATTCATCTTGGATTGTATTCACGGGAGCCCTCGTTTCCGGATCAACGGAGGGTCCCTCCACCTCTTTGGACGTGGAGGGCAGCTCCAATAGGGCTTTTATGTCTCCTGGCTCAGCAGGGGCTTAGATTTCTCAGTACCTGATGGGCCAGATCTCTGATCCGGAGTAGATTTTCGCTCTATGTTTCTCTTGTACTGGCATCCACCTTAGCTCTAAATCCGTGTTCTCCTCATGCTCTTTGCCCTCAGCTCTTTGCTTTTTTTTTTTTTTAGAAGAGCCAGAGCCTCTTTAGCCACCTCTGCTAGTAGTCTCTTATCCTCTCCTGAGGTTTTAAAAGCATCCCTTAAGATGTTCGCCGACTCATCTTTGTGCTTATTCATTTGGGTCTGAATTTTAAGTTCTTGCATATCGAATTCAACTATTCTGGTCTCTGTAGCTTTCATTGAACTGTTCATAAATGTTAGCCAGGGGGGCAATCGCTATTGTTGTAGCAGACATTAGGATGGGCTTTAGCTCATTTATTATACTTTCAATTATTTATTTGGTACAAATACAATCTGATGGACACCCTTCTATTCTCCTGTTTTTCAGTTTAGCTGATCTCAGCTGCCTTGCAATCCTGTAACTACTCCCGGCTTGTGATGAATCACCATCTGATGCATCTGAGGAAGAACCTTCTGAAGACAATGCTGAGGTTTCAGGATGCTTTTCTTTTACATTGGCATTCCTCCCCTTGTTGTACATACTAGTTACGTTTCTACTTGTGAGTCTTTTTTGGGAACAGCAAACAGAAGACAAAGGGCTAGTGTCAATTCTCCTTCTTTTCTCTGGTTGCTTTTGCCCAAAATATCGTTTGCATTTGTAGTCTTCACTGTTGTGATTATTACCTGCTTGCAAGATGTTACGACCAAGAGCATCCCTCGTCCTTCTCTCAACTTCATTTTGTAAAGTCAGACTCGTATCGTTCTTTCTTATTTGCATTTATTTGTTTATTCATTTGGATCAACTCAAGCAGGAGGCGATCAGCGACACACCACAGAATTTCTCCGTTCATTTCTATCAGTGCCCTTGTTGTTCAATAAACTCTGTTTATTTTCTGGCTCGGTACAGAAAGAAAGCGGCGTCTGAAAGTCCCCCTCCGCTGAACTATAGTTCGTTGAAGAAGCGCCAAGCTCATTGGAGCTTTCCTCTCTTGTGTTGAATTCTCTTTTTTCGGCAGTATCCTCAATGACGTTCTTAAATACTTCGTCATCTTCATTTTCATCTTAATTTTCATGGCAGTCTCTATGATTATAGATAAACCTCGAGGGATTGCACAGCCCTTTGTGTCCAGAAGAGGTTATATCTAAATTGCCTAACAGCTTGGGTGAGCCTGGCAATTCTGGTTGTCGTCCCTCAGTGTTGTCCACGACAAACTCATTACTTGGTTTGCTCCCTGGAGTGTTAACACTCTTAGCACAATTAGTTGCGCAATTCGCGGCTTCATGACGACTTTGATTGCTCTCCGTGGAAAGGTCCTCATCATTTGGAAGCATGCCTAACAATGTTAAACTTCTTTTTAGTGCCGGCGAATCGTCAAAGCGCCTTTCACTTTTGTTAACAGTTTCGTTGTGATTCTCTGTCCGAGCGGTTTCAGAGGGGGCCACTTGCATTACTTGCGTGACCAAACCCGAACCCACAGGCTCACCCACAGGTCGTTCCCCAGCAATGTAAATGTCATTCAGCACACTCGCACATACTCGCTCACTTACTTTCAAGCTTGATTCGAGAGGACAGCGCGGCCACGTTGATTCCCTCAATTGCCTCGCGTGCCCCGCCGGGCGAGTCCCCACTGTAGCTGACGCCGGAGCAGAGTCACAGCGCCTCAGCTGTGCTCGCGTCAGTGGCTGCTTTCTTGGCTCCATTATACCAGTTCCTTTTCAAAGGAAATAGGAGGGGGAGCAAGATGTGGCACCCGTATCACACGGAACACAAAGAACACTCTGTCTCACTCCGTGACGCACTGCGTCTGAGTGAGGATTTTAAAGGTTCCGCCTCCTCAATCCTTGGCAATAGAAATGAAAGCAAGACTCCTCCAGCAAACTCCAAAGTAACAGCCACACAGAACACTCCGTCTCATTCCGCCTTTAATATTTTAAAGGCATCAATTCCCCATCCCCTGCCCTTTGAAATCGGGGGTTTCACTCCAGAGCCCCGCTTCAACCTCTGCACCGTACCAACCCTGCCTCACATACAAATACTCACTCAGACACACACCATTTCCCGCCGACCCCACCCAACATACAAATATACACACAAACACACACACGCAGACACACTCCTTCTCGACAGCCCCTCCCTGCAACAAACACCTGAAACCCGTCTTAGCCCGCCTGACAACACCTGCGCGACTTGTGTGCGGCAGTGGTGCGACAGTTAAGATTTAGAAAGACTGCTCTGAGCGTTCTCAGCGCAAGCTTTCCAAATCGGTCTTTTTAATTTTTGTGAAAATGCTATTAGCACCTTGGTCCATGCCGGTAAAATACCGGCACCGCCTTGGTGGAAAGGGAAATTACCGCCCTATTCCAAGGTTGGTGGGGCGGTAATTCCCCCTTCCCCCATTGCCCTTCCCCATTCCCATTTTTGACCCATAGGGCATAAGGGGAATGGGGAAGGTGCTAATTACGGCACCTGCAAAAATCAGGCGTTAAATTCTCCAACCCGCAAAGGGACCTCGTAGTAAGGCGGTAAGGTTTTACCGGTACCGGTAAAATACGGTACCGCCGTCCGTGTAATGAGGCCCATTGTCACGTAATACCGTCTGGAGCTGTGTACCACCTGCTTCCTTTCTCTGTCTCACTAAGGACATGAAATGACCTGTTAGGAAAATTAAGAGTTCTGCCAACAGGTCTTGCTACTCTGAGAGGCCGGTAGGTTAATGGTGTGCCGCTGGCAAAGTTTGCTGCCTCTCTCCCATAACAATATTGCCACATTTGCTGGTTGTTGGCCAAGTCTGGCACACCCATTGCCTCGCAATGGTGGCTTCCTACTATGCCGTTAGCCCTGAGTGGGGTCTGCATATTAGTGGCTCGGCACCAGCCCAGCATTCTTTACAGGCAAAAAACACACGTTTCTTGGTAGGGCTGTCCTCCTCCATATGGGACTGAACTTGAGCGAACATATTAAAAATAAAGTGCACATCGGACTGAAATCACTGTAAGTTCTTCTAACAGGCCTACCCTCAGGATGAGGAAATATAGATGTGCCTCTGCAGGGCCACTACGTTACCTCCCGAAGTCATCCGAGACTCCAGCTGCTGGGTAAACAAGCAATGTCAACAAAGCACAGAGGCTCCATGCGACAGAATGTGCCAGAAACATTTCACTGGATGACCAGGAAGCAAGGAGCAGTCGGGGCCTGCGCGTGCACATACGAGCAAGGCATGACAAATCAGTGCTGCCAACCCTGTCCTTAAGAGCGATACCTTTACCCACTACGGGCTTGTGAGTGCCTACAGCAATGTGAAAATGAAACTACAAGCCCCAGTGTGCCTAATGCTGTTGGGGGATTTTGAAGGTATTTTTGGGAGAGACAACATGTGCATAATAACCAGCACCTCATTGGATACTCTCAGTAGAAATGACTTCACTGCTACTAGGGTGATTCAGTGATGTTTAAAAGGTAATCTACTGCTGTATGTACGATTTTAACATTACATTGTGCTCGTTTGTATTAAACATTTTTAAATTAAGTTCTATCCTGTATGAGGGTTGGAAATGCACATGGTATATTAGGCAAGGGGTGTGTGTTGGCCTCCCAGCCAATCGGGAGATTCATAATGGGGGCTTTACCAAATGGTAAAGCCCCCGGTCTGAGCCTCCTCAGAGCTAGAGACCACAAACTCCCCCCACCGGGTCTAAGATAAATGTGCCTCCTCATGTTCCCTTCACTCCCCGTCCCCTTCCCCAACCCCCTTTTCCACATATTTAGCCCCCGCCCACTCCCGCCCCACTTATCAGGTGCTCCCTTGTTCCTCGCTGGCATCAGGAACACTAGTGTGCTCGGCACATCCACATCACGGCAATGGCTGCCTTGGAAAGGGAGAAGGGACTATGTGTAGTTCCCTTCTCCCCAATCCATGGCAGCCGTTTTGTTGTGTAGTTTTTTCCCAAGGTGAGAAACGGCAAACACGCCATTTCTCAACTTGAAAATAAAACCTGTTAGTGTCTCGCTACAACATGATGGGATACTATTAGCAGTAAACCCCTCTTGGTGGGTGCATTACCAGGGCATTTCCTGGCCCCGTAGATATGTTGACAGGAAGATTTAATCATTGATAGGTCGGTTGAAAATGAACTGGTGTGTCTACGCTCAGAACATCCCACTCCATTTTCTTCCCTTAGTGCATCAATTTATCAAAAATTTGGGTGCTGTCAGGGTACGAACATGAGGGGCGCTGGGAGCTTTTAAGCTCCTACTTGTAGTATCGAAAAGCCTAGTTAGTTTGACACCAACAGTTACCAGGAGCTACTTCTTGCTACACAGGCCAACTGACGCCAAACAAACACACCTATGTGAATTTAACTCTGTGCGTTTTGGGCAATCTGTACTTAAACATTAGGACACATCTATAGGGTATTTAAAGTATAAGGGGTCATAAATAATGGAAAAAATGATAGGTTTGCATCTTATGTGGAAGTTCGATTTGCGGAACGCTATGTACTAGCTCCTCGTTCACCATTCGGGGCTCCTGGTTACTGGTTAATGCTGGTTACCCAGGAGCTGCTTTTAGCTCCTGCTTCGCCAATCTTAATTGAGATGCCTGCTGTATATTTACTATGCACATACAATGTAGAGTTTATATTGGCCATTCCTTGACAGCAAAAGGACTTAGAATGAAACACATGGTGAACACATACCAGGCAAGATGCTGAGTACGTAGCGCCAAGACCCACGCGATGAGTCATTACAACCAGGTTTTATGCCTTGGTCCAACCCTCCTGAAGATGGCCCCTTTTGGGATTGAAACGTGTCTAGGGTGGACAAATCTAAGTTGGAAAACAACTTTCAAATTATTTTGTTTAAATTTGATGGATTGTTCTTATGGCGCATGGATGCTGCCAGTTAGCGGCGTCAGAGCACTTAGCACTTCGTCGGGATTGACAAAGGAATATACAGCATGCCCACGAGGAAGGGAATAACTGGTATGGCAGAAGTGGCATGTTTTCAGCCTTTTCTGGTGCTCCACATGGGAGAGGGTCGGTGGAAGAGGGATCCAGCGGTAAGAGCGTAAGAAAGGGTCTTGTTGGCAAGCGGGAGCAGAGCTGTCCCCTTCCCGCCTCCATGCCTTTGGGTGAGGAGGAGTGTGCCGTATTGCCACATGGATATGCCCATCTTGGATTGCTTGGCAGGGATGCCACGTGTGTGGGAAGCACACCTTGGAGCTGCACATGGCGTGTTTTCAGAGCGACCATCGGAACATGAGGCCCACTCGCCCGCTCCATGCCCTTCCATCGCGCTATTGCACAGTTTGAATGACTGTCGATATAAGATGTTCTGAAGCTGAAGTCCAACAAGGGAATAACTCGAGGGTGTTGCTAGGTCTGGAAAGGATCCAGGGCTACGCTAATGTCGGGACTGTCGGCACTCAGGGCTAGTTAGCCTTTTGGTTGTAGCCTCTAAGTTTCTATGTGGGGCTACAACCAAAATACCTGGGGCTATAGGCCCCCCAGGTCCCGTCTAGCAATGCCTCTGCAGAAACTTGAATGAGGTTTTTGTGTCAAGACTACAAATAGGCTCTATCCTGTATTTGTGAACGAGATCTCAGAGTTGACAAAGAGCAATAACCTTGGGGTGAGTCTTAATAGTACAAGGGTTTACCTGAGGGCAGGGACAGGGCATAGCCACAAGGAGGTGGACCTCGCGTCATCCACTCTTTGAGATTTTTCTGGTGGCTAGTCAGCCACTGTCCTCTGTTACCGTCTGGGTCATGATTCCCTTCAGATGGTCTACAGGCTCTAGCAGTTGCAGTCTCGCTCTCGAGAAGCTCTGCAGGCCTCTATAGAAGCTTGCAATTTGATGTCCGGTATTGCAGGAGAAGGGAAGAAGGTGGCCCCGGCTACCACCTCTGGAACTCCGGGAAGAGGTCATCTCCAAAATCTCTCGGCGGTCAGTCTCATACTGGTTCCCTAATTAATGTGACATTCCCTGGGGCTGGGACGCCGCACCCAACTTCTCCAAACTTGGCACCAAAGTCTGCTGGTTGCTACTAGGGGAGCGACGGCCCTTATTATTGGCAAAAAACACAGAGCAGCACTGTTTATCTTGAGCCAACAAGCAGTCCTTACGCTCCTTTTCTGTCATAGAAGCCTGACGGCATGATACATGTTTCAATTATTTCTCTACCCCCTCAGTCCCCTATTACATCCCCCCTGTTTTCAAATTCATGACTACCCTTCGAATTCCGTCTTTTGTATCACTTTCTCTCGGTCGTCTTCAAATGCATCCATGGCTTGGTCTCATCCTACCTCTCCTCCCTACTCTCGTTCTATGTCCCTTCACGCCCCTTGCAATCTCAGAATCTATTTCTCTTCACCGTTCCTAAGCACCTTGTGCCTCGTCTCATTTCCACTCTTTCTATTTTGGCTCCTAAACGTTGGAATGCTGTTCCTTTTTCACTTCGCTCCTCCTCATCTCTGCATTTTCCAAACAAATCTTAAACTCTACCTTCTTTCGTCCCTTGTTTCTTAAATAATGTCTTTCCTTTCCATCTGCTTATGTAACCTGTACTAATTTGTATCATTTTTATTGTACTGTTTTTGGATTCTTTTATTTACAGCACCTTTGGCGAACAGCGCTTTATAAATTCAATAAATTACAAATACAATTACACAAATAGCAAAGCTTGTTGACTCCATCACCCCAGAAGACAGTTACACTTGCCTTCATGAACGGAGTGAAGGCCTCATCATGAGTTGGGACATAGCGGAAAAATCTGGGGTTAACGCTATTACTGCCGCATTTACCGCTCCGCCCAATCTCGAGTTGGGCATAAAGTGGGAGTTTTTTACCTCCAGCAAAAATCTCCCCTTTCTGCCTGTTTTTAACACGGCGCTAATTGCACTGGCACTAGTCGCGCTATGAAACTCCCAATGGGTCCAATGGGAATGGGGATTTACCTCCCCACCACAACTCGGGATTCGGCGCAAACTGCGCCTGACTGGGATGTGGTAATGCTAATAGCGTTCTGCGGTATCCGGGCGTAATACCACCCAACTCATGATGGGGTTCTTAAATCTATTATAATGGGAAGTTAAATAGGTTCAAATCAAGGAAACCTAAAAAGTAAAAAACGTCCATGGCATAGTTTCTGGAACAGAGGAATGGGTTTAGGTGTACACACTGTATCCTCTGGCGCCCTACAACTCAAAATGGTGGGCACAGGACCCTGCGACTGTAGGATGAGCACTTGGCATAGTCAATTAACCCTGCCATCATAATGGAAAGTCATAGACAATGAACTGGAAATAGGGGTCCATAGGTCTTGAAGCAGACCTTTGCACGCCACTGCAGTAAGCTTGAACTGGATGCAGATTTAGCCTGATACCCAGAGAGCATAGCGTGCAATGTGCTGACACGTTTCAGAAACCAGGTTGCCACGTTCTGCACTGACTGTAGCCTTCTGCATTAGACTGTGTCGGTGCTGTGCATGCAGAAAAGGCGTGGCCCAATGATTCTAGGTCCAGGGCCAGCAAAATGGGAACGCCTCCTGGAATAAAATAAAATGACGTGAACATCTGCTTTTTATTCAAGCTGTGATTGATTGCTCTCCAAATGCAGAAGGAGAACCCAGACCCCTCAAGAAGCTAAATCAAGCAGTGTCCCTGGGCCAGCATCCTGCAGCTCTGGGACCCGATGGTTGGAATGTCCGTCTGGAAGGGATTCAGCTCCAGGCAGTCCAGTCATGCTTCATTACAGCCCGCCACTAAACGACAATCGCTATGAAATCACAAAACGGCAACCCCATTATGGCTAAGGACAAGAGATGAATAGTGTTACTGGCTAAATAGCTTATGACATATCTAAAATCAAATTTGAAAAACTAGAAAACCAACGGCCACCAGTACACTGGAGATCATTATTGACATCCTCTCAGCCAATCGGAATGTTCAGAGTGCAGTCAATAACTACGGGTATTGACTGCATTCTGTACAGTCTGACTTCAAAAGCAGATAGGGAAATAATGCAATTTACAGCCACAATGTCTTTCAATAAGACATTTCCTCTCTAGGAGGACCTGTTTTTTCACTGAAACATCCAATTTAACATTCCAAGGAGAAGGCAAAAACATGGAAAAATATTTTCACTTTCTTATAGAGAAACCCTTTACTTTTACACAATCTCTAATGCATACTCATGTTAAACCTTCTCCAGTTTAACCGAGTTTGCAATTGAAATGCTTAACCTCTGGAGACAACCTTGTTATTTAACTACTACAAAGCAAAATCACTTTTAATTTAGTACGTTTGCAGATTTTTTTCACATTATTAAACTAATGTTTTTACTTTACCACCAAAACCCCAAAACATGATTTGCTACTACCACTGTGTGTTAATAACCTTATAGACCTCAGGAGTGGTCATTATCACTTGAGATAATGACCCTTTGCCAGCTTATGTGCCTCAGGTCATAACTTGCTGGCAGGTCATTTCCCCACGATAATGCCCCCTCCCGTGGTCTATAAGGCTATATTAGTATATGCCTCTTCTGTCGTCGTTTCTATTTCAAGAACGAGTAGGAATTTGGAAAGTTCCACAGCTCACATCAGTGATCTGAGACAGCCTTGAATAAGGAATTGTCAGGACGTATAGTCACTTATGCCCATACATCCCAACTGGAGCAAACATTGCTTTTGATGTTGAAATCGCAATGCGCTGATTTAGTCTTTCATCCCTCCGATATTAATAAAATGCGTGCCATAGAGATGGATAGCACCTTTTATAACATGTCAGTTCTTTTTACCATCACCCTGGGATTAGCTAGGCTGTGGTGATAGCTCATCAGAACAGACGTTGAACATGGCAGTGTAGTCTAATTGACATATGGTCAAATAGCATTTAAGTGTCCCTCTAAGTGGCGACACGCAGCTGTAGTAAACACGACCACACTGGTTAAATGTTTAACATGAACTACTTTATTATCCTCATTTCTGGCCCATCACATCTGGCCAACAACATGACGTCCTGAAACACAGAACAACGTCTAGAGCCTATATGTTGGATGTTACACCTCCCCCCAAAATAATAATAGAGTTCTAGCTCATCTCCTTGATCCATCTGGTAGGTCATTTGACAGTTCTGCAAAGACGTCCCCCTTTGCTCACAGGCGCTCTCCTATTACTCTCCTCCATGCACAGTCCTCTCGTTGTGCATCGTTTCCTCATCTCGTGTGTAGCCAGACTCCTCCTGCTGATCCTCAGATAATATCTCTGATTGCACCATGTCGCTGGCCAGGTAAGCCTTGTCTTCCTGAAGAAGGATGTGTTTCTTGTTATTCTCTTGTCTGGCATTTCGGCCGTGAGCATCAACCCTTTCTTCTTAGTCACCATGAGGGGTTCAGGATCAAAAGGTTGCACTCCTTTGTGATTGGTTGGTTGCTTCACTAGCACACTTTCTCCTTCTTGAAAGTCTGACGGGCGCGCTCTGCGTCTGTCCTCTGAGTATTCCATCATTCTCCTCTTTCCTTCCTCATCATTCCACCTGATCTCCTAGTCAATGAGCTCCCCCACTTCTTGTGTGTGATGTGTGGAAATCGGGTGCGCACTGAGCGGTCAAACATCAAATCGGCAGAGCATTTTCCCGTGGTGCTGTGGGGGGTGTTTCCATAGACGTGCAGGAGTTGACACACCGTCTACTCTAGAGGCTTATGTGTTATGTTTGATATCCTGACCGCTATCCGGATGTTGGCCATGAAGCATTCTACCGCTCGATTGGCCTGTGGCCATAGTGGTGTTATTCTCTGGTGTTAGAAGCCCGTGTATTGGGCAAACTCCTTGAAGTAATTCCTGGTAAATGGCCTGGTAAATGGCGGCCCATTGTCCAACTTCACGATCTTGGGTATGCCATACATAAAACATATTCTGTCCCGAGCCGGTATCACCACCGCAGTGGTTTGCAGAATCTGTATCTCTGGGTATCTTCAATGTTCATCCAGTAACACAAATATTTATATGCCCAATGGCAGTGGTCTGAAAAAATCTATAGCCTCCTCTTCCCATATTTGATCTGGAAGTTGATTCATTGTTAGTGGCTCGGGGAAGGTGTGTGGCTTTAAGCTCAGGCAGATGTGACAGGATTTCAATGTGTTCTCCACCATCATATACATATGGGGAAACCATACCTTCTAGCGTAGCAGTCTTTTGGTGGACACAATGCCTATGTGTTTCCCGCATGTGCCAAGTCTATCACTTGCTGCTGCAGGCATGGGGGAAATATGATCCAGTTCCCTTTTAGTAACAATTTGGATGATATTGACAATTCATCCTTTATGTGCGCCAGTGTCCTCAGCAGAGGCCTATCTATTGCTGTGTTCTTTGCTGCCACACCTTCAGCCGTTCTCCACCGTCCAGATTGAATGCATGTGGCTGCTAGCATCAGTGTCGGGTCTTCCTCTGTGTGAGGTCCTCATAAGCTACTCGCGTGGGGCAAGCGTGCTGCACCACATGGTTGACGTATTCGTATGCCTAGTCAACCGATGACGATGACCCTGGCAACGGATGGCAGGACAGGAAGTCTGCTGGATTGGCCTCTTCCCCCAGTTTGTGTATGATGTTAGATTTGTATTCCTGCAGTCTTAGCCCCCAACGTGCAATGTACAGTAGCATTTGGGCGGATGGTTTTCCATAAATCATGATGAAAGCTTGGTGGTCTCTGGCGATGGTAAAAGGTTTCCCAAATAAAAACAAGTGAAAGTGCTCACATGCCCAAACAATCGCAAGATTCTCCTTCTCAGCCTGTTTGGCGTCTGAGAGGCTTTTGCTGGCATACAATATTATAGGCCACAGGAGTGGGGTTTTGTTATGTACCAACCCATAACTTTTCCGTGCGCCTGGTTAGTGTTTATAGTTCAAAAAGGGTGTCGCAGTTTGTGTGGGGCAGAAGGGGGCTTCTGACCTCCACACCCTGGGAAAACTGTTATTAAAAAAGTGCTCCACACTTAGGACCTGCGCCACAGTGGTATTGGTAATTCACAAAATCTTTTTAATAGTTAAGGTGCCCTTTAGGCACACCCTTTAGTGTTTCGACACACTAGTGTCTTTCTCAAATCAGGGCTGATAATAGAACTAAAAATAATTCATAGAGTACAATTCAAACATGAAAATGAACGATTGAACAAATATCAAAGCAGTTCATAAGGTCAAATAAACAAAATGCAGTGTAATCACAGAGAAATAGGGAGGGGGGAAGGGGAGGAAGTTGTAGGTAAATAACAAAAAGAACAAATAGAAAATTGAGGGTACCAAATACCCCAGGGAGAGATAAAAACAAGTCATTAATAAACACTCTTAATTGGGTCTTTGAATTTTACACACAATGTCATATATCTTTTGTATAAATGGTATGCGCCACATATAATTGTGCCCATGGAGGTCTTACCTCCTTTCCAAATCATACATTTCAGTCGGTAGAACAGTAAGTCATGGGTTAAATCCCCTATTTAGAAAGCAAACCAAGATGTCACGAAGATACACGGTGGTTGCAGAAACATATGTGTATGCGTAAGTTTCAATGCGTCCGCATTTCATTAATGGCGGCCGCAACGCGTTGATTTTGAATAAATAATGCAAGATACATAATGGTTGCAGAAACATGTAGGTTTCAAAGTGCCCGTTTATCATTAAGGGCGGTCGTATCGCGTTATTAGTAAATGAATGATAAATGATAATACTATAATTCGTATGCAGCGTTCGCGTAAGAATATATGAATAAGTTAGGTAAACATGCTGGCGAAAGAATGCTAAATTAGGTTTTGTCACCCGGTCGGTTTGATACTGGAATTACAACTTTGCCTAACATATTACAGGTTCTAAAATAGGGGATTCACAGCAACGGTGTATATGCGCTCGTACGATTAGAGCTGCATCTAGTCTAAGCATGGCACCGTCGTGGCTGAAAATAAAGCCGTCTGACAGGCAGCGTTTGTAAGTATGAAATTGGAATCTCCTGATGGGGCAGCTGGATAACGAAATGTGTAACTGCTGCAGCTTACCTTCGGCTGTGCACACAGTCTCCTCACGTCTCTTGAAGTCTGCAAAGTTTACTCCCCTGGGTTTACAAAAGGTTGTCTTGGCAACCCTAGTCCTACAACTGATTCTATTAAGTCTTATTCTTAAGGTCAGGCAAGCTAGAGTAGCGCCATGTTTGTAGTTCATGTATAAATAAAGTTACTTCAGATACATGGAATGTTGCGCGAGTTTCTCATGGTGCTAAAAGGTTATTCTTCTTAGTACCTTAATACTGCAGAGGTTAGGCAATTAGATCATAACCAGAAAATAACTGCGCATAATTGCAACATAATTGCTTCGCAAAAATCGTAAAATTATTTAATGAGTTATGATCTAATTGCCTAATCTGTGCAGTATTAAGGTACTACGAAGAATAACCTTTTAGCACCATGAGAAACTCGCGCAACATTCCATGTATCTGAAGTAACTTCATTTATACATGAACTACAAACATGGCACTACTCTAGCTTGCCTGACCTTAAGAATAAGACTTAATAGAAACAGTTGTAGGACTAGGGTTGCCAAGACAACCTTTTGTAAACCCAGGAGAGTAAGCTTTGCAGACTTGAAGAGACGTGAGGAGACTGTGTGCACAGCCAAAGGTAAGCTGCAGCAGTTATACATTTCGTTATCCAGCTGCCCCATCAGGATATTCCAATTTCATACTTACGAACGCTGCCTGTCAGACGGCTTTATTTTCAGCCACGACGGTGCCATGCTTAGACTAGATGCAGCTCTAATCGTATGAGCGCATATACATCGTTGCTGTGAATCCCCTATTTTAGAACCTGTAATATGTTAGGCAAAGTTGTAATTTCAGTATCAAACCGACCGGGTGACAAAACCTAATTTAGCATTCTTTCGCCAGCATGTTTACCTAACTTATTCATATATTTTTATGCGAACGCTGCATACGAATTATAGTATTATCATTTATCATTCATTTACTAATAACGCGATACGACCGCCCTTAATGATATACGGGCACTCTGAAACCTACATGTTTCTGCAACCATTATGTATCTTGCATTATTTATTCAAAATCAACGCGTTGCGGCCGCCATTAATGAAATGCGGGCGCATTGAAACTTACGCATACACATATGTTTCTGCAACCACCGTGTATCTTCGTGACATCTTGGTTTGCTTTCTAAATAGGGGATTTAACCCATGACTTACTGTTCTACAGACTGAAATGTATGATTTGGAAAGGAGGTAAGGCCTCCATGGGCACAATTATATGTGGCGCATACCATTTATACAAAAGATATATGACATTGTGTGTAAAATTCAAAGACCCAATTAAGAGTGTTTATTAATGGCTTGTTTTTATCTCTCCCTGGGGTATTTGGTACCCTCAATTTTCTATTTGTTGTTTTTGATAATTTGTTCTTTTTGTTTTTTACCTACAACTTCCTCCCCTTCCCCCCTCCCTATTTCTCTGTGATTACACTGCATTTTGTTTATTTGACCTTATGAACTGCTTTGATATTTGTTCAATCGTTCATTTTGATGTTTGTGAATTGTACTCTATGAATTATTTTTAGTTCTATTATCAGCCCTGTTTTGAGAAATACACTATTGTGTCGAAACACGTATTATCCTAAAGGGCACCTTAACTATAAAATATTATAGGCCTTTCAGAGTTGCTGTTGTCTGAGTGTTGTGCCAATATTGCTCCTAGTCCCACCAGACTAGCGTTGACGGTTACCTCGGCGTGTAGGCTGGGGTTGAAGTACGACATGCACACTGCCGCTGCTATATTGTGCCTGATCTTGCCGAAGGCCTCTTGCCATACTCAGTCCCAGTTAAATGTATGGTCTTTCTTTGTGAGGGAACATAGCAGAACTCTAGTAGAAGCTAAGTCAGGCAGGTATCTGGTGCAATAGCTTGCTAAGCCCAGTAAAGACCAGACCTGTGCTATGTTGCCTGGCCGTGGTGCCTCTGTCAGAGCTTTTACCTTATCTGGGTCTGGTTCTATGCCTTTTTGGGAAATGATGTGACCAAAGAATGTTAGTGTTGTCTTGTTGAAGGCGCACTTGTACTTGTTTAGGGTAAGATTAGCCTCCTCTAGAGCTTTGCACACTCTGAGCATCACAGTGTTGTGTGATTCTTTTCACCTCCCATATATCATTAAACAGTTAGGGATATGGCAGATGACATTCCGTATCTCCTCTTGGAATATCTCTTTTGTAGAGGATATGCCAAAGTAAAGTCTCTTTTTATCGAAACAGACCCAGATATGTGGTAAATGTGGTGATATAATGAGATTCCTTGCTTATTTCGAGCTGGTGGTAAGAATGTGCATCATTTCAGTGATACAGGGTGCTTCCTTCAATATTGCTTGGTTGGGGATCCTCATATCGATGCACAGCCTGATCTGGCTGTCAGGCCCGTTTTGTGGGACTGGTACAACAGGGGGAACCCACGGGGTGGGTCCAGTCGCTGGTTCAATGACATCAGCAGGTATGAGGGCCTGTAGTTCCTTCTCAACTCGTTATTGGATATGGAAGGGTATTCCTCGATAATGTTCTGCGACTGGCTTAAGGGTAGCATTGATATGAAGCTTGATCTGGCACCATTTTTTTCCGATGCCTTTAAATAGTGATGGAAAAGTGGCTTTGATCTTGGCGGCTGGTGTTATGTATCTGCCAGCCATTAAACAATATTGAATGCGTTTGTATGAGTCACATCTGGATGGCCGACTAGAAACTTAGGATGCACCCACATGTGGTCTCAGCATCAATAACCTGGATAATGATGTGGTCTGATTTGTCTTTATAGGTGTATGTGGTGTTGAATGCACCCTTGCAAGTCAGCTGGGTTTTGGTGCAATATGCTTATATGTCAACCTGGGCTCTTCTTAATCTATGGGTTTGTTTTAATAGCTGGAATTCTTTCTCGGACATCACATTTACTGTGGCTCCTGAGTCTATTAGAATGTCATGTGATTTTCCAACTATCTGCAGTGGGAGTATTGGGCTGTGGGCTATGGCAGTAGGATTCCCTATGGAATATAAGTATCCTTTCTGTCTTTCCCTGCTAGATGCTGTCTCTGACTCACTTGTGGAGGGAATTGTTGTCCGTAGCTGGTGGATGTGTCTTCTTTCTTTCTGTCGCATTTCTGGGGAGTTTGGGCGCCTTGAGAATGTGGTATGCCTTTCTCATGTGCTTCATCTCCTCTTCGACATTCTTTTTCCTTCGTCCCTGGGGTGTCGAGTAGGTGATTTGTATCTGTAAGTCCGTTTCTCTTGACTGTGCAGGCTTGATGATCTTGGAGCCTTGCACATTGATTTGGAAATGATTTTCACCCTTGCACGTAGAGCATTACTGCCCCATTGTTGGGCACGTGCCTTCATGTGGGTAT
Source organism: Ambystoma mexicanum (assembly GCF_040938575.1). Lineage (NCBI taxonomy): Eukaryota > Metazoa > Chordata > Amphibia > Caudata > Ambystomatidae > Ambystoma > Ambystoma mexicanum. Next base: position 387,714,118 of record NC_090925.1, read on the forward strand.
TCGTATCCACAGCGATGACCCCTCTATCCTTCTTCGAGTGTGGAGTCAGGATTGGATAAGATCTGGAGTTTATTCATCGTCGAGACCTGAAAGTCTACTGCAGAGGTCGTTCCCGCCAATAGCAGGGTTTCTGCCAGCGTATGAGATTTCTGTAGCAGTTTCTTTTTGAATGACAGACTCACACCCTGCTATTATCTGTGACTTGATGGCTTCTTCATTTGAGTACAGGTCAAAATCGCAATGTGTCACGAACTTGTCCATCGTTTCCACTGGGGACTGCATGGTTGTGTGTAATATGTAGCGTTCATAATCAACATTTGTGTGGATGGCAAAGTGTTCCTTTAGCAGGCGTTTCAATTCGGAATAGTTATACACTATGGGCCTCATTATAAGGCTGGCGCTCACGGAATGAAAGGGTCCGGTACGGGACCAACCCCCTTAATTCCGTCAGGGCTGATTATGAGGTTCCCTTCGTGGGACCCGGATCAGACGCTTGGTAAAACCAGGTGTGCTTTCCGGGTCCCGCGAGTGGAAGAAGGAGGTAACAACGGTACACTTATAATGTGCCCGTTGTTACCTCCATCCCCATTCCCATTGAGCCCTATAGCGTCTCAAATGGGAATGGGGAATGGTTCCTGCAAGGAGGACTTACCGGGTCCTCCTATGTCGGAATGACCCAGTAAGTCCCCATTGCAGGAACCCGGAAAAGGAGCCCGGTTTGGAGGCCCTATGTCTTCTGCCAACTCCAAGATAATGGGCCTCATTCCGGGTTTGGAGCTAACATGGAGTAATTAGCTCCATGGTTGCCTCCGAAACCGTCCCAACTACGGCATGGTGAATGGAGTAATTACTGGTCCATTCCAGGGTTGTAGGGACCGGTAATTCCCCATTCACCTTTTGCCCTTCCCCATTCCCATTTCTGCCCCATAGGGCTCAATGGGAATGGGGAAGGAGGTAATTACGGCACCGTAAATTACGGTACCGTAATTACCTCCGAAGTACCTTTGCGGGTCATGTACTTAACTCCTGCTAAAAGCAGGAGGTAAGGAAGGACCCGCAAGGGGACCTCGGAATACGGAGGTAAGGGATTACCGGCATCGGCACCCTTACCGGTGCCGGTAATTCCTTACCTCCAACCTCGGAATGACCCCCAATGTCACAGACTTCAGGGCCTGCTGTCAGGGGGAGTAGTCCTTTCACTCGATTGTCTTCCTGTGGGCATAGCGCATCGAGGTAGACATTGAATTCCATGATCCATCTGGGACCTAAGTTGGTGGTGTCCATCATGTCGAATGGTAGTAGTGTGGGTACAGGGAATGTGTCCTTTACCTGCCCTTAGAGTTCACCTGGTGCCATTCCAGGGCTTCTCCTTGCTTGTTCTTGGTCGGACATTGTGAGAAGGATTTGTGTTCTTTCTGTGAAAAGGAGCAGGTACTTTTCTCTTACTCCCTGCGGTGTAGCGTGCGCCCTTATTCATACGACAGCCCGTGGTGTCACAGTGTGGTCACCCTCATCGATTCTGCTTCCACCAGTCAGAGTGCACAAGTACTCCTAGGGAACCTTCCCTCTCAGGCTGGCTGCCTTCAATCAAAATGGCTAGGTGAGCGGCGGCTGATGCACCAGGAATGGGGTGAGGTCGTGTATTGATGAGGTGACATGTTGATGGACCTCTCATGGTGTCAGTAAGGCCGCGTTTGACCTCTGGTGTGCTCACCAGCGGTGGAGAGGCTAATAAGGACGGTACCGTTGGCACTTTCGTTGGCACCCTTATCAGGGAATGCTGGTTGCAGTGTGTTGCGTAGGAGTGCCTAGGAAGCGTTGTGCGGGCCCGGCGTCCTAAACCTCTGTGTCGCACAGGCTCGGCTCCACTTACCTGCTGTGTCGGAGTGTCTGGGTAGCCCCATGCCAGCCCAGCGTCTTCCACAAGCATGTGGCTGTCAGCGTCGGTTGCAGCGGCCTCACGGGGCTCACAGCAACGCGCGCACGAGATTGGACGTAGCTTCTCTCCTCCTTGCCACCAGTTTAATGTCTCTCTAAGTGGGGACATGCAGCTCCAGTAAACACAACCACACTGGTTAAAGGTTTAACATGAGCTGATTTATTGTCCGTCTATCCAGCCTGTCACATCCGACCGCCAACACAACGGCCTGAAACGCATAACGACACCTAGAGCCTACATGTTAGACGCTACAGGCACCTTCACGTGGAAAGGGCAGCTGGTATAAAAAGAAAATTACCTACCGGCCTTGGTTATGTGTGATAACTACACAAAAAATACCACTGCTTCACGCCACGTGACGACAGATGTTACTAGCATATTGACCGATTGCACGGGCATCGCTGTAATTTGGTGAAGTATCTGCACTATTTATTGGGACCTTCTTTCTCTTTGTCGAAGCTGGAAATGTACGGTGAAGAAGTGTGAAGGACATTTATCCCTGACAGTGCTCCATACTTTTAACCGCTTCTCTCCACGTGATCGGAACCCCAATAGTTCAATGAGTAGAAGACACGTGATTCGCTTCACCTGGACAGTTCGCATCACTTGATGCCAAGGGTGTTGCTAGGTCTGGAAAAGACCTGGGGCTACGCTAATGTCAGAACTATCGGGACTGGGGGCTAGCTAGCCTTTTGGTTGTAGACCCTGAGATTATATCCAGGGCTACAACCAAAAAAACAGGGGCTATATCACTCTAATGCCCCCCTCCCCCCACCCACTTTTCCCAGCAACACCTCTGCTTGACGCTCTGTTATCATGATGAGCCGCCTGTGGAGCAGGAAGCCATGGCATCACATAAGGATTGGCCCAACCGTTGCTCACGTGACCAATCGGGAAAGTTCACGCATTTTCACGAACCCTAGGATTAATTGCTGCTCGAGTAGGTTCCCAAACCCAGGGAAAACATCTGCTCTTTTTTGACTGCCTTTCCGCAATAATTTTTGGATCAACTTTATGCATGTACTGAAGCAAACAATGACTAACGCTAGTTGCACCATACCTTATTCTAACACTCGGCTAATTCACTCAATCTCTCGGCTGCGCAGCACACTATGCATAGCCAGTGTGACGGTGAGGTGTGGATATCAGCACTGTCACTATTTGTAGGGCATATAACTGCACGCTTCTCTTGCACAACTGTACCCCCGCATGCAGTGCTTTAAGTGGGGTGGTTAATTTTGGTGGGGGCGGGGCGGGGGGGGGGGGCTCTTGTACGAGTGCTTAGGTCACACCAGCGCTTAAAGTGGGCTGAGGCCAGCCAGGGCCGTCCCCAGCAGTCTCCAAAAAGGGCTCCCGAACCGTGGCATTGCCGGTGCCCGCTCCCGACACCTGATGCAGCCTGTGTAGCACTGTGGTTACACCAGCTGCCTGTAAGTGTCAGCACTTCGAATTAGGATAAAGAAACGGAATTGTCTTTCCTTTTTCTAAACCGAAGTGTTAACACCTGCAAGCAACCTGTGTAAACATGTAAACACGCTGGATGCTACTGAACTATCAATTACAGCAAACAGACAAAGTGCTCCATTTTGCGCAGAATATCTGTTTTTCATATCTATTATGTGTTTAAGTGTTATCTGCAACTCTAGTTGGTTGAAGATGAATCCGGTCTCCTTGGGGCCAATTCCAAAATGATGTTTTGGGGCTCACTTGCCTTCAGCCTGGAAAGACAGTCTGAGGCACCTGTGGGGTCAAAAGAGTATAATGGAGATAAAGAATGCAGCAAGGGGTTAATAGTGCTGATTATCATGGCACAGACAGTCAGCCAGGAGCCGAAACACTAAATGTCCACTGAAAAGTCACTAAGTTCTTTCTCATGAAGTGGCTAATGTTATTGAAATTAGAGGAAAAAGGCAACAAGGACATAAAGAGTAAAAAAAGCGCTGTGATACCTCTGGGTCTGGGCGCTACCAACAAATACAATACATAAATACATAAATAAGCATGCTGCTGGATACAGCAAGAGCCCAGGAGGAGGTGACGGCCTGAGGGTGCCAGCAAAAGAAGCCTGCAACATGCTCACTGCAAAGAGCGCATTTGATGTACCGAACTAAATATGTATTTCTCTTTATGTTAAGACTGCCCCCATGGAGGCAGCAACACAGTGCCCTGTGAGACCAGAGGCCCATTTCAACTGAAAATGTCTAAAAGTCCTGGTGCCATCCCTGTATGCAACTATTCTTTCACCCTGCTTTCATTTACACCCTAGCCTGAAGTTGTCCATTGGCAACTATTGCACCCCTTTTCTCATCTGTTTCTTTGCAATCCAACCATGCGTTGTGGGCCTCTGTTGCCCACAGGGTCCTGTTTAGAACTCTGCACAGGAGCAATGTTCTCTGATGCCCTTAGTATGAGTGCGATAAATCAGCGCCCACAGTCAATCCCTGCCCCTTTATTAGGTTAAGAACCATTCTGCACACGGCTACCACTCTGAATGTAAACCTGACACACTTTCCAAGCAGGCACCTTCATCTAGATTGCTTTCATGTTCGCTTTGGTCCGGGAGCTGGTCTGTTTACTTTCCCCTGGCACAGAAAGCAGAGATTGCCACACTGTGCTCTGGCAGCCACAACGCAGCATGCCCTGCCCTCTATGTACCATTTTGCCAGCAGGGTATCATCAGGTCACGTGGCAGGGGCATGAGGCTATGTAGAGCACAACATAGTTTCTGTCCGCAAACTCGCAAGAGATGTGCATAGAACCACCGGGTCACACATTCAAAGCAGATAGACGCAGCATTTCACTCTTTAGAGGCCGAGAAAATGAGCACTGGTTACTCCCCAGCAACAGTCCTACGCAAATCAATGGTGCTTTGATCAATGCAAGATCCCTGGTAGCACACACAGTAGAGATAGCCGACTTGATCACTGCTAAACAATTGGACTTCCTAACAATAACAGAGACCTGGCTCCATGCAGCTACTGGTCCTTCCCTTTTACTTGCTATCCAGGACAATTACACTATCCTTAGATCTGATAGAGAATCTTCCAGAGGCGGCGGCATTGCCTTCATCGCCAAGTCCAGTCTAGTTTGGGACTTAGAGTCTCCACACATCCTGTTGTCATGTCATGCAAATGGCTGACATTGAAACTCCCCCTCACCAACTCTCACACTATAACCACGCACCTGATATATGGACCCCCTGGACCCATCAGTTCTTTTGAGGAAGAAATAATGACTATACTATCTGCCGATACTAAAGCTTCCTCGCAGATCCTAATCCGAGGAGATTTTAATCTTGGCTTCAATGATCCCAACGATCAACATGCCTTGGCTTTGTCTAACTCCCTTGCTGAACTAGGCCTGACACAAAGAGTTCATCACCCTACGCAAGTAAAAGGCAGAACTCTAGATTGGATAGCCAACCTTAATTGTGAGACAGCCATAACCTCTATTGAACCCTACCCTTGGAGTGACTACTATCTACTGACCTTTGCTATCCAAGACTGCTCACTGTCCACCAAGAATAACCTCCTAGCTCTTCCACTCCCTACTAGGAATAAACCGAATATTACAGTGGACAAACCTAGACCCTTTATCCACCCTATACTAAATCCTCTGTCTGCCTCATTGGACACTGCATTGCTAGTTGAACTATATAACTCTACCATCACCCAAGCCTTAGACAAAATTGCACCCCTGAAAATGTGCAAAGGTAAACCAAGAGCCACATGAATGCCTGGTTTACACCTAAACTCAAAGCCATGCGGACTGAAAAAGGGAAATGTGAAGCCGTATGGAAAAACCACCCTACAGCGGCCAACAAAGATAACCTACTGAAAATCACAGCTAACTACAAAACCGAAATACTACAAACTAAACGTGACACCTACAATATTAGGATCAACAAAGCCAGTTCTAGCATGAGAGAACTCTTTGTCATACTAAGAGAATTGGTATCTCCCATCCCTCCATCAGATAATTGCAATAAGGACAAAACTTGGTGCACACAAATACAAAATGCATTAGCCAACAAGATTTCCCTTCTCAAAAACAAAATAGCAACTAAAAATCATAACCTCCCTGTTAAAGCCACTGGTCAGAGAACCCAGTCTAACCCCTCTAAACCCTTCCAACGATTCAAATTCACCTAAGTTTCCACCTTGAAGTGGAAAACATCATAGTCTCGCTTAAACCTTCTAGATGCCAGGGAGATACCTGCCCAGCATCTATAATCAAAGAAGCTGCCAGTGACCTGGCTCCCTCCATCACCACTCTAATTAACCCATCATTTCAAACGTGCACCGTCCCTACCAACCTGAAAGACTCCTGGCTACTACCACTGTTAAAGAAAACTTCTTTGGACCCAAGTATCCCAACCAATTATAGACCCATCACAACAGTCCCCTTTCTATTAAAGATCATTGATAAAGCAGCCTACATCCAGATACAATCGTATTTAGAGACTAACAATCTACTAGGGCTCTGGCAATCCAGCTTCAGAATCCAACATGGCACAGAAACAGCCTTGATTGACCCGAAGAACCAGAATGATGACCTGAAAGACGAGGGGAAACTTGCCCTCATACTCCTATTACACTTGTCAGCCGCATTTGATCTGGTGGACCATAAAGTGCTCTGTAAGCATCTGTCTACAGCGGCTCACTTCTCCCCAGAAGCAACAGGATGGATCCAATCCTTCTTGAATAACAGGTCTATGAGAGTGTCCTTACACCTTTAACTTGTGGAGTACAACTTGTGGAGTATCACCCACAATGTATAATGTGTTCACCAAGCCACTGTTCGATGACCTTCTGGGTATCACCTACACTCATTATGCAGATGACACCGAAATCCTTATACCTCTGACTGGCGGTTATGAAAAAGACCTGGCATTAGTTAATAAAATCTATCTCATCGTTCAGGCCTGGATGTCCTCACATGGCCCATGTCTGAATGATGAGAAGATTGAACTCCTGCTTCTAGGTGCACCGGCTAATCTCAACAAACTCAGTAATATCTCTCATTCAACATTGACGGCATTGACAGCAAGGTGGCTAATGTCAAGGGTTTTGACCCATGTTGAATCCTTAGACTGGGTAGATGTGGGGATGAGCTGTCGCCGCCCATTATTCTATCCCAGAACAAACTAAATCAATAGACTGGGTGGATGTGGGGATGAGCTGTCGCCGCCCACATTCACGCCAGAATCCAGGAGAACTGCGCAGTTGACACAAGACCACTCCAAAGATACAACCTTCTTGTGGGGGGTTCCACATCACCACTCTACTATAAGGATGCCATCAAAACAATGTTATGTAATCAAAAAGAATAGGCGTCCCCAACACCATGAACCCAGGGGAGAACCAAAGTAAGACAAACCCACCAAGGGGGAAAAAAGGAAGTTCATGGGAATAGAGCCATAGAATCAATCAATGGAATATACTGCCCACTGTGAGGGAGCTAAATAAGGGGACAGATCAGGTCAAGGAACATAGAGATATATTCAATCAATCTTTAATAAACACATATTCAATTACCGTACAATTAAAAACAGCATAAAAACACATAATTGATGCTAAGCATATCCAGTTAAAGTGCATATTATTTTACTGAACATCCTAGAATATAAGCATAAGTGCATTGTGCCTAGCTTAATTCAGAAGTATATAACTTCCGTGGACAGCAAAGATCCTCAATTGAACCCCCAACTGTATTTAACCAGGGGGATGTATTATAACCAATCTCTATATATATATGAGTTAGTTAGTGAGGCTTAAGGAGTTATGTAAGGCACTAAAGTCACGCAGATCAACAATAATCAATATTGTCTGCGAGATGAAAAGGGTTATGCCTTAGTCCAGCCCACCATTTCTTTATAGAGAACAAACAACTAACCTGTGCTTGTCCCCAATCTGACCAAAATAGTCACCATTTCTTTATAGAGAACAAACAGCTAACCTGTGCTTGTCCCCAATCTGACCAAAATAGTCAACAACCGGTACCTAGTACAGCTCCCAAACGTATCGTGGGCTGTACTGGTATCTGAACATAGGTAGTTTCGACGATAAAAATAATAACAATGTCTAAGCTGTCTGTCTCTCACCGTAGCAGGAGAGAGAAGGCTTGACAATCGTCTTCCTCAGGACAGGGCAGATTAGGTGATAAATTCTAAAATCTAGACATCCAAGTACTCTGCATTTCAATAGTCAAGAGCCATCTGGGGCCACCTAGTACAAACAATGTCTTTCTAGGGCCACATAGTACAAACAGTGTCTTGTGAATTTATTCCATATATCCAATCTTCTTCAAATAGTTCTTCCTTAATTCACCCAGATGTTCAATATATTCCCTCTTGTTGATATTCGGAAGTAAGGGTTGCATTGAAGGTGGATATATAAAAGACCAGAGGAGGGAAAAGAAAAAAAAAGGAAAAGAACAAATGTAAGGTAACACATAAATCAAAAATATGTATACAAAAACATTTTTTTGATTAAAACATTCCTTGAACCGATCTAACAGCCCCACATGTAGCATCCTCCACGCAGTTAAAAATCCTAGGTTCCTTAGTAATAATCCAGGATAAGCCCCATAAACTGTACGTAAATCAGACAAGGGGAACCCAATTGAATTGGTAAAAAGAGACAGAGGTGCTTATAGTCCTTATGTCAAAGCCGTGAATATACTAAAGAGATTATGTAATCCAACATGGCATAGCAGGGAGAGGGAAACCAGAGTCAATATAAGAATCCACTACCATCCCGGTGGCAATAAAGCTAAAATGCAGAGTGAGGGACCTCCCGGCAGTCCCATACATAGATAAATACCATTTCCATACCTTTAAAGGGAAAAATTTCCATTAGGTGTATTCGAAAAATAGCCATCAGGGTAGAGAGAAGAAATATTATTATTTCTCTTGATGATACTCCCCTGGAATCTTGTCCAGGTGCACAGTAGTTCAGGCTAAGTGGGGAAAATATCACATCAACCGGTAATCCTGTGCAGATCCGATCCTGCATAGAAAAGAAGAAAAGAAATAAGCAAGGAAAAATAGGAAGGGGTTATGAAAAGGAGCCATGAGAGAATCACATGCGCTCAAACATATCATTCCTTCCTAAAAATGGGCCCTAAATCTCAACGGCATTAATAATAGACATAATAGATACAATAGGTACAATGCTGGAAGAGCCTCTAAAACTCATTCTCCTCAGGTAGTACAAATCTACTCTAGGAGATTTTCCTGGAAGCCGGCTACTCCACTCAGGCAATATGTCTCCTATAGTTCCAAAGGCCACTATATAGCGGGAAAGCCAGGAGACAAGGAGAGAGAAAGAAAAATGGAAAGGAAAAAAGAAAGGGCGCCCACAATGGAGTCTGGCCCCCTCCCTTTCCTCCTCCTACACTAGTAAACACTAGGGAACAGGCCACGGAATCCGATAAAGTCGGCAAATAAGCAATGACAGGAAAAAAGGTACAAAACAAAACAAAAACGATCTTACCGCGTCGGCATATAAGACGTAGTGCGGGCGGTCGCAAAGCTGTCGCCGTTATGGAGCCAAGTTCCTCAGGCTAACGCCGGTTCCGTGTGCAGAATGGCCGCCGTAACGAAGCGCAGCTCAAAACAGCTGCTCACGCTGATTCCGTGTGCAGGATGGCCGCCGTAGCGAAACGCAGCTCAAAATAGTTGCTTCAGCTAATTCCGTGTGCATGATGGCTGCCGTAACGAAACGCAGCTCAAAGCAGCTGCTCCCGAATTCAAGGAGGACTCTAGGCTAAATGAAATAACGCCTCATCATGCCACGTGACTGACGCAAATTGTCATGTGACTTAGTTTCCTTAGTCTAGTGAATTTTAAAGGGGCAAAGCGCATATTTACGCCACCTAATAGCAGAGACCTCAATTGTCATACCGATATTGCAGCGAGGCCCCCAGATCACCGGGAAGCAAAAAGAACAAGAGAAAGTAAGTAGCAAACAGAAAAAGGGAAAGGCAAGCGATAGTAAGACTAAAATGATCTCTCTAGTTTGGCATATAAATCACCAAGATTACAAACAGGCATTCGCAGGTGTGGCAATTAAATGTAGTCGAGACTTAATGCTCCTTACCATTAATACAGCACTCAAGAAGAGTGCGGTAATTGGGGAGGAGATTGATAGAGCCGAGTCGGCATTTGCCTTAGATGCCTCTGTTGCGAATATAAAAGAGAAATTGGAACTTATTGAAAAATAAACCAAGGAGTTTATCAAGATAACCACAAATAAAAAAATGGATAAACTAAAAAAAGATATATTGGCCTTCACTAAGGAAGGTATATTCCCTTATCTTAATGCTGACTATAAAGGACCAGGACACTGGTCCAATTCTGATCCTCAAATGGGCCCTATATCCTACAATAAAAGGGTTACTTTCTCGGACACGTCATCTGATGGTAGCCAGTCTCACCCCAATCGGGGTAGACCTAACAGAAGTAACAGAAGGAATAGAGGACAACGTAGAGGTAGAGGTGGCAGACAGTATTGGCAATTTCCCCAATATGGTCCTCCGCCTACTTTTGCCCAATATGGCCAGAATATCCCCTTTCCCACCCCCAACCTTCCTTTTCCTCCTCCCGATCTAGGACCACCACCGTTAGACAATCAATTCCACACCAGGAGACGAATCAGCGTGAGCAGCTGTTTTGAGCTGCGCTTCGTTACGGCGGCCATTCTGCACACGGAACCGGCGTTAGCCTGAGGAACTTGGCTCCATAACGGCGACAGCTTTGCGACCGCCCGCACTACGTCTTATATGCCGACGCGGTAAGATCATTTTTGTTTTGTACCTTTTTTCCTGTCACTGCTTATTTGCCGACTTTATCGGATTCCGTGGCCTGTTCCCTAGTGTTTACTAGTGTAGGAGGAGGAAAGGGAGGGGGCCAGACTCCATTGTGGGCGCCCTTTCTTTTTCCTTTCCATTTTTCTTTCTCTCTCCTTGTCTCCTGGCTTTCCCGCTATATAGTGGCCTTTGGAACTATAGGAGACATATTGCCTGAGTGGAGTAGCCGGCTTCCAGGAAAATCTCCTAGAGTAGATTTGTACTACCTGAGGAGAATGAGTTTTAGAGGCTCTTCCAGCATTGTACCTATTGTATCTATTATTAATGCCGTTGAGATTTAGGGCCCATTTTTAGGAAGGAATGATATGTTTGAGCGCATGTGATTCTCTCATGGCTCCTTTTCATAACCCCTTCCTATTTTTCCTTGCTTATTTCTTTTCCTCTTTTCTATGCAGGATCGGATCTGCACAGGATTACCGGTTGATGGGATATTTTCCCCACTTAGCCTGAACTACTGTGCACCTGGACAAGATTCCAGGGGAGTATCATCAAGAGAAATAATATTTCTTCTCTCTACCCTGATGGCTATTTTTCGAATACACCTAATGGAAATTTTTCCCTTTAAAGGTATGGAAATGGTATTTATCTATGTATGGGACTGCCGGGAGGTCCCTCACTCTGCATTTTAGCTTTATTGCCACCGGGATGGTAGTGGATTCTTATATTGACTCTGGTTTCCCTCTCCCTGCTATGCCATGTTGGATTACATAATCTCTTTAGTATATTCACGGCTTTGACATAAGGACTATAAGCACCTCTGTCTCTTTTTACCAATTCAATTGGGTTCCCCTTGTCTGATTTACGTACAGTTTATGGGGCTTATCCTGGATTATTACTAAGGAACCTAGGATTTTTAACTGCGTGGAGGATGCTACATGTGGGGCTGTTAGATCGGTTCAAGGAATGTTTTAATCAAAAAAAAAATTTTGTATACATATTTTTGATTTATGTGTTACCTTACATTTGTTCTTTTCCTTTTTTTTTCTTTTCCCTCCTCTGGTCTTTTATATATCCACCTTCAATGCAACCCTTACTTCCGAATATCAACAAGAGGGAATATATTGAACATCTGGGTGAATTAAGGAAGAACTATTTGAAGAAGATTGGATATATGGAATAAATTCACAAGACACTGTTTGTACTATGTGGCCCTAGAAAGACATTGTTTGTACTAGGTGGCCCCAGATGGCTCTTGACTATTGAAATGCAGAGTACTTGGATGTCTAGATTTTAGAATTTATCACCTAATCTGCCCTGTCCTGAGGAAGACGATTGTCAAGCCTTCTCTCTCCTGCTACGGTGAGAGACAGACAGCTTAGACATTGTTATTATTTTTATCGTCGTAACTACCTATGTTCAGATACCAGTACAGCCCACGATACGTTTGGGAGCTGTACTAGGTACCGGTTGTTGACTATTTTGGTCAGATTGGGGACAAGCACAGGTTAGCTGTTTGTTCTCTATAAAGAAATGGTGACTATTTTGGTCAGATTGGGGACAAGCACAGGTTAGTTGTTTGTTCTCTATAAAGAAATGGTGGGCTGGACTAAGGCATAACCCTTTTCATCTCGCAGACAATATTGATTATTGTTGATCTGCGTGACTTTAGTGCCTTACATAACTCCTTAAGCCTCACTAACTAACTCTTATATATATATATATATATATATATATATATATATATATATATATATATATATATATATATATATATATATATATATAGAGAGATTGGTTATAATACATCCCCCTGGTTAAATACAGTTGGGGGTTCAATTGAGGATCTTTGCTGTCCACGGAAGTTATATACTTCTGAATTAAGCTAGGCACAATGCACTTATGCTTATATTCTAGGATGTTCAGTAAAATAATATGCACTTTAACTGGATATGCTTAGCATCAATTATGTGTTTTTATGCTGTTTTTAATTGTACGGTAATTGAATATGTGTTTATTAAAGATTGATTGAATATATCTCTATGTTCCTTGACCTGATCTGTCCCCTTATTTAGCTCCCTCACAGTGGGCAGTATATTCCATTGATTGATTCTATGGCTCTATTCCCATGAACTTCCTTTTTTCCCCCTTGGTGGGTTTGTCTTATCGAAACAATGTTAAGCAAGGGTCCTGTACTATCAAGCAAAAGACCACTCTATTGAAATGCAGTAATTCAAGACAGATCCCAAAAATGGATGCAATACCGGTACTCACCACTATCAGAAAGCTGGCGTTTTAAAACCACCAGACTTTTGTGTAAAACTGAACAGAGGAACCCAAACCAGGCCAAGGAAAGACTTGCTAAGAGGTGGATACAATGTAAAACTATATTCTGAAATGACTTGAAGGAAGTAATTATTTAATGTATATGTAAAAATTGTAAGTTTTAATTTAAACTGGGAACTAAAGTGACATTTAGCTGAATTCTGCCTGACAACAACCCCCGACAGGAGTTGAAACTTGATCAAACTGCATTCCCAGGCCTGGCTGCCTCCTGCTTCCCCACCAAAAGGAGATGACACCTCTCTGATTAGATTAGGAGAGGGGCACCTGCAGGAGGTTGAACAAAGCCTTGTCCTGGACTCAGGCAAATGTTATATTGGGGGGGGCCGTAAAGTGGCTTCCTCTTGGGAGAAGTGCCTCTGGGAGCCACCCGAGCTGGAGGCGGGGACAGGCAGAAGCTTCCCCCATGTGCTTTGGAACCTAAACCACACCCATCTGGGCCAGAGCATAATTTTAAAAAAGATGGATAATTCATAGTACGGACTTGTCAGAATTATATAAGTAATATCATTATTCTGGTGATTTTTCTGTGCACGTTTTATGAGGTGTTAGGACCCTGTGGTGTATTCTGGGGGGTTGCTAGCGGAAAATAGGGTCTTACTCCAAATGTCTGCATGTTAAAAATCGGACACTTCCTCAATTAATGTCCATACTCCTTGCGCACACTTGTGTAATTTTTGGTAAATGTCCGATATTGGTAAACCAGTCAAAAAGCGCAAAATGTTGTCATTTTTGAATGCAAGCACCCAGGAAGATCAGAGGCGGACAAGCATGGACCATAAGGAATCTATAATGTGTACATGTAATTTCAACAAATTGTGTATCTGGGAAATATGTATTTGAATCAAATATAGATTTGTGGGCAAATTGACCAGGGGAGGATCCTCTGACCCATAAACAGACCTCATCATGATGACAATCCATTTCCTTCCCCCAATCATGGGAGAGGGGAGAATTGGGCCAATGACAAGTGGAGAGGGGCAGGCTCAGTTATGCCACGCACACACCCACTTCTAAAACACATTAAAAAGAGACTGCTGGGACAGGTAGAGACATTCATTTTCCATTTCTGCGGAGCATTTTGACAGCCGAAATCCCATCCAGACAGAGACAAGAACCAGGGACCCATAGACTACAGAACTTTGAACCTAGAAGGCCCATTACAAGCGAAAGTATTCCGAGCAGAGAGAACCGCCGCTGGACGTGTTGACCAGATCCGTGACGAGGCCTATTTCAAATTTATATTGTGAGTATCTGCCAGAACTGTGCAGAACCCAATCTCTTAGTTAAAATAATCTAATCCAAACTATTTTAACCCAATTAGAACAGCCTCCTAGAAATCGTGTCATTTGTCATTTTTAAAGCTGCACAACTGTCACCTGTCAATTCTGCAGCTGCAAGCTGTCACCTGTCATTTTGAGTTTACTTTAAATCCGAAAAACTACCTTCACAAAATCGTCCGTATCTCTGGAACCCTTTGTCATAGGAACGAGATTCAACTTTCCTCTGAAAGCTCAGAATCTAAGCTTTCCAACAAGCCTAGAACCAACCGACTTCCTACCCCTTATACTTTTACCGCAGTCGTGATTTACGCACTCGCACAATTTACAGCGATTTGGCCTGATTTCGTCATCTGTAAAAAGATAGCCGCTTTTACCTGAACTGCTAAAATTCGTTTGCAACCTAATAACCATCCCTGAACCATTGTTAGGGCTGACCTGAACTGATTTAAAGTGTCTACCACTCACCCTGAACCTCCTATAGGGAATTAAAAGCAATTTTAAGCACTCTTGCCCGTGCTTTAAGAAGCATACCTGTTGTCTAAGCTTGCTGGGGGGGGGGACTGAATTCCGTATTGTATTTGATTTTATTCCTGAAGACTGTGTGTGTTACTTCCATCTCCTTGCATTGCATATGGGGGGGGGGGGGTGAATTGCCACCAGGGGAAAAGTGAACATATCTCTTGTGAAACAAAATTCGGGCACCTGGAACGCGCCAGCCAAGCGGGCCGTGGCATTTGGGAGAGAAGCCAGTTCGCATTTGCACATTGAGGCGCACTACATAGACGGATTCTAAACTTAAAGTTCTCACAGATGCCTATACTACGTGATGTTGCAAATAAAGAATGCGAAAGACAGCGCCCAGATGAGGCCCACAAGTCGCACTGGAAGTATAAGGGTCTATTGTTTTTTGACCTTGAGACAGGGACCATCCCGAAAGAACTACATTTGAAGGGAGTGCGCAATAACGTAAGAGACGATAAGGCAGAACATTCAGAAACTAGACCGAGTTTCATTTTAGGTCAGTATACGAAAAATCGTTCTCAAGAGCACGGTCCATTTTACAGACTGCATTACGAAGAGACACAATGTAAATTTCAAATATAATGTAAGTAAATCTTTACACGCTTTTATACTGGAATGAAGATTTAATGAATGGATGCATGAATAAATGAATGAATGAAGAGCTAGGAAAAGCAAGTAAAACTGTTCGTAGTGAGCACATGGGCATGCAGGTCCACTGGTCTCACCGATCTCGGTCCTTGGCCCAGCCACTTTTCCCTGCACTGCCTACCTGCACTACGGGACTGTCTCTGTATCCTTCAGCCCCTTCTCCCGGCATTTACCTTGCACTTGCCACCAGCTGGCCATATTATTTAAATTGTATTCAACTAACCATGTACAGCCCTTCCCCATGCGCGATCAGAAAGACACCTGGCCTAGTAGGATCGTTGTCTGTCTGCCCTTGTTCCCCACCTGCCTCGTCACGCCTAGAAACACTTGAGTATAGGCGCGTTACAAATGCCATATAATATATCATATCATTCCTCACGCATGTAGACTAACTGTCGTTTATCATTGTGTGTTGGCCTCGATTTATCTCGTTACTTTTCGCATTGATTTTAGAGACAAACATACTCCATTGAACTATCCTTGCAAGCAAATAGTTTCTGATCGGCCGTAATAAATAAAATGAGTAATATTAATGAAGTTCGGCTAGCGAGACTAATTATCATTTTTTTGTTTTCATAACAGGTATTTGATCCCATTCTGCCACTGCCATCTGTTTGAGACACCGGCGGATGGATTCTTCAGCAGACACCGGCAGCTTCGTGTCAACAACTGGAGCACGATCACCATATTATGGGACGATCGCCAAGGGCCCACATGCCCTTACGCTGTACTAGTGGCTAGAAGCAACATAACAACCTTTAGGCTGGACTAGTGCCTAGTTGATGGAACAGCCTTGCGGTTCACCGTGCTTCCAAAGTGATTCTTTTTACGAAAATGAACACCCTGCGTACCATAAAGGAACAGCGCGTGACTCAAGATGAAACGGAACAGTTATTGTGGATACAGATAAAAGAAAATAAATGGCTTCCGGAGTTCATATGGCAATTGCTGAATATTCTCTAAACATTTAATGTCAAATAAATGTACTTTACCAAATGTACCGTGTTGCTGTTTCATTTTAAAGTAGAGTTTCATATTCCAAATTGTGGCGCGCTGTGTTGTGAGTTGATCTGTGTTGGTTTCCGGGTTCTGTGTGGAGTCGCGCAGAAGACGACTGGGCGCGTTTGCCTACGCAGCACAGTAACGTCACGGGGAGAGGCAGGGAATATGAATGTTTTGATAATGTCAGGCTGAGGGGCGGGGGAATTGATTTAGTGCCGCAAAAGCAGGTCAGTCAGGGCGATCGGGGAAAAGATAGGATTATCAGAAAATGGCGGCTCCCTGGTGCTTGTTTTCGCATGCGTTTAATGGACGAAAACTCGGGTAAGGTCCATAGGAAAGTTTTCTAAAATCGAGCCACTTAGGCTTAAAAAAACATGGCCGACCCGTAGGGACAATACAAAATTTTACTAGACCAAGCCTTTAAGTATTCTCGGAAGACAACACATCTCGGAGGCAAGACGGAAGAATAAGTGTCTCTCAGTCAAGGACAGAATACAGCTTAAAATCGTCTCCCTTACTCACAAATGTCTAAAAAAATTCTGCCCGCAATATCTAATGGATAAATTTGTCAAAAATATGTCAACACAACCCACAAGGACTTCTAATTCCTTTTACCAAAGAGTCACCCGATTTAAACTGAAAAAAAGCAGGGGGCAGCAGTTTTCCTGTTATGGCTGCCCAACTGTGAAACTCCCTACCTACAACTTTAAGAGCCGACGAATACTTTAGTTTTAGGAAAAACACCAATAGTTGGCTCTCCGCCAATGACCCATTACACTCTTAACACTACTAACCTACAATTCTGCAGTTAGCATTCTGTTGTAACCTTGTAAACTGCATTTTGTATATAACGCATGTCTTATTATGTAACCATGATCTGTACAATAAGCTTCTGAACCTACACCTGTCTCTATATGTAACTCATAAACTGAAACTTCTTGCAATGTGCCTAGATATCTCCGGGTTTGGAGCGCTATATAAATAAACAAACAATTAAGATGCATTTGTCATCATGAGAATGGATTGTGCACTGACGTTGCATGGTTTGCTTATTTGTTATGTATATATTCCGACCATTGTAAGATGTCCGCCAGGCTAACAGGCACAAAGGACATACTGTACAGGAAGTGATGAAATTTAAAATAGTGAAGAGGCCGAGCTTTACACCCTTGACAAAGCTGCAAGAGGGGTGGAATGTGCTAGATGTATTTTTTTAATCCCTTTGGTCTTTTGTGCTGAGTGATCATTTTACATAATATATGGGCTAAAGTACCCCTACTGTAAGATATAAGGATATTGCAAGTCAACAAGGAGTTTCGTGGCCAAATAGAGGAGCGAGGCCAAAGGTCACGGAACTCGGAGATGACTTGCAATATCTGTAAAACATACGGTAGGGGTAATGTGTTCCTTGTAACACGTGACCACACACTGTCATCCCCTTTAACACCTGGCCTCTTGCTTAATCTAATTTCACAGATTTCCCAAATGTGATATATATAATCAATAGAGAATCTGGATTTTTTTAAACTGACAGGCACCTTACATTTTGCGGAAAAATGATGCATTGAAAAAACATTTTGTGGTTTAGAATATATAATAACACGCAGATAGATCCGTGTTCGCCTGTGTTAAACTCAACAGTGCACAAAATAAATATTCAGTGGTGGAACTGGAAATAAATTGGTGGGGGATCCCACAAGGGCTGGGTGGGGGTGGAGTTTGAAAGGGCGGTGCCAGAGGAGGCGGGGTTTAGTAGAGGGGAGCGGGGTTGGCAGTTGACTGCCGATCAAAGGAAATGTCCAACATATTTGTTTGAAACAGCGCAATTTCTTTCATGCTGCTTCTTTTCCAAACTATAAATCAATTCCAGTTTAAACCACTTCCATGGCACTGGTGATGAGTTACTTCACTGTGCAGATAATAATTTTGACCAGTGTTGCTGAGTAAATATTATTTAAAATGCACAATTTGCTTCCCGTTTTATACAAAAAGCCTCCCCCTTGGGTAGTATTCAAACAGGGTCAGAAAAGGAATGTATTGCCATTTAAAACTATGGGACATTTTTTCATTGGTGCCTGAGAAAATGTCATGGCCCAGTCCGGCCCTGCGCAGTACATGTATACACAGGATGATTGGCACAAGTACACGGGAGCAAACCATACCAGCCATCTGTGCACCTAAACTACCAACAGCAATGTTAGTCTGCACTGTGATCTGAGCTCATGCAGAGGAGTAGTTTAAGCAGACTGTGAAAGAATCATTAAGAAGAGCAATTACAACTAGCTAATAGTGAAAGAGCAGATAATCTGTGGGAAAATCCTGGTTCAAACCGAGGGATTGTCCTGCAACCTCATTCTTAAAACGTGCTCATTTCTGTTCTCCATAAGCAACGCTTTCTTTTACTTGAACTACACCCGGCACAGCTCTTGCATCTCCCCTCTGAAAGCAGTTGGGTGGCTGCATCGTGTGGGATAGTATCAATGTTAATAGGGATATTTATTTATTCATGCAATTTTCGTCGGATACCTGTATGTTTATTTATTTATGCAATGTTTGTCGGATACAGGTATCCGACAACCATTGCATAAATAATCCAGATCCATGTAGCCGACAAACATTGCATAAATAAATAAATAAACCGGTGCGTGGCTGAGGACTGTAACTTCCTCTTGTGCTCCCTTGCAACGGGTCACCAGAGGAAGTTAACGTTTGCTTTTCCTGTAGCTGTGACCTGTGTGAAAGTGAGTCAGAGAGTGTTAAGTCTTATGTCAATTACATTTATCTGCAAGACCGACACAAATTGTGCTTGGGCCTGCTGATGCAAAGACAGCAGTCACGAATGTACATCTTATTTTGCTCATACCCTTTGATTATCTGATTATGTTTCATTACATGTAACACACCTCGATCGTCAAAAGGTTTCTAAAAATATCCGTTGTAATATATTTAGTGATGTGTGTTTTGTGGCACTAATGTGCCCCTTCTTTTAATCATATACAATATATAATAAATTGTTTTTGATTCCTCTCAGTTTTGTATTGGGTTCTATGTTGTACAATAGCAAACTGCATTTGTTTAGTTTGTAAGTACCTGTCTCACTCAAATCTTTGGGCACTGGAAAGGGGGCTAATCAGACTTACTTTTAGTTTTGTTTATGTCAATGACGACATATGCACACCTACAGAGAGGCAAAGCTGCCTGCAATGCACACCAACTACCCACACCCCCCTGCACCTCCCCTCCCATCAGAATGCAGGCACGAAACCATTCAGTGACTACTGGCCGATCAGTAGCAGTTTTGTGCACTACATTCTGATTGGAGGAGCAGGTCGTGGTGGTAATGTGCTGCTCCGCTCCCCTACTCCATGCCTTTGCGGGTGCCCCCCCCCCGGCGCAGAGCATGGATTTGGGGCAGCTGACTCTGGCCGGATCCCGAGATCCGGCTACACATCTGGTGCTTTATCTCAGATCCGACGAGAGCCGACCCAATCACCTGTGCTGAATATACTGCCATAAACACTTCCTTATCAATTCATGGATGTAAAGTGTCACCAAAAGGTATTTGACAAGAAAGGAATATGATAAGTTATTGATGGCTTTAATTAGGTGCTGCAGTGGCATCTGGAATTCTGCTTGGTGCTGGTTGAAGCAGCAGGCATTGTGATGTCACAACTGAAGTGTAATAACTGATCGCAGAGCAGCAGTGATGTCAGGCACGCAATGTCATTCAGCTGATCGGGCTCCAGTACCCCTCACCCGAAATGTGAGCTGAGGGGTGGGGCTTCAGTGCTGAGCCTTTAACAGTTCAAAGGATCAGGAACACCGTCATGGGTGCATTTTATTTCTTCGGAGGCAAATCTACAATCGGCTCGGAATATCAAGCACAGCGAGTTTCCTTGAGTATCCGCGCCCCTGGCTCTGCAGCCAGTACCGTAATGAACTTGACAACAAGTTTCTTTTGTCATCAGCAGCATAGCCTTTCTTATGCATGATGGTGAATTTCCCACTGAAAGACCACCAGTCACCTTGTAAACCTGTGACATTTAAAGCGAGCAACACAATAAAGCACCCTTTGAAATATTTGGTCATACCCATAATGATTAATAGCCTTATATGCTAAAAAAGTAAAGTTTGCTTTGTTGAATGTTCTTAAAACCATACATAACAACACGCTAGAGGTTTGTGACGAATCTCCAAACCCAAGTGAGTTTATTACACAACTTCTTTTATTGTGTGCCTTAAAGTGCTAAAAATAAAGTGGGTAAATAGATATTTTGCCTTTTGCATCTTATAGTTTTGCATTCAGGATGTGGAAAATGAAGGTACACTGATATTATGTTGGCCCAACATTCTGTTGTAAGGATTTACACGTTGTCATGATGCTTTACTATGCAATTTGTGCATTTTGCAAGTAAACTCCATAGGACAATATTATTGTAGGCCTTGACACCCAAAACTTAAATATTTGTTCCAAGTAAAGCATTGAAAAAGGTGGACGAGACTAAATTGCAGAGTGGGTTAAAATCCCTGCTTCGCTGTTTAGCTTAAGTCTGTTGTTCTGGGCAAATAA
This sequence comes from Ambystoma mexicanum, assembly GCF_040938575.1. Taxonomy (NCBI): domain Eukaryota; kingdom Metazoa; phylum Chordata; class Amphibia; order Caudata; family Ambystomatidae; genus Ambystoma; species Ambystoma mexicanum. The sequence continues at coordinate 387,735,233 of NC_090925.1, forward strand.
TGTAATCTCACCCTGATTGCAACTGCAAAAATTGTAGTGCTTATAAGTGATTACGTTTACACCCTTGCAATAGGACAGTTTTACTAAGTGTAGGGACAAATTGGTGTACACTGGTGCTCCTCTGCTAGTCACTCAAAAACGGTGACATAGAAATGCATTATTGCTGCACTGACCCTCGCTCAGTCTCGTATCGCTTGATTTGACAAGCAGACATAGTCTCACCAGCCAGTCAGTGCACCAGAGATTCTAGTATAGCAGACTAACTGGTTGAACCAACATTACATTTTCTCCCCTGTTGCTCCCAGCCACTGAAGTTGCTCGGGCCGTCCAGAGTACTGCCTCACACTCTGCTATGTCCTGCTATGCTATGATATTGAGTCTTTCATTGCACACCATCTGACATGTTCACACTTTCTAGGAGCTTCAGGATCTTGAAGAAATATGGCAGGGGGCTAATGCAGTAGGAGAGGGATCAGGCCAAGATTGTTTTGTTACAACATTATGTGTGTATGTGGGGGCTGCATTAATGTCCTGGTAGCTTATATTTGTCTCTGTCAGTGCGAATGCTGCTCCAGTGAGCCGACACAAAGCGCAATGTCAGTTATGACTATATGGGCCTGCGCAAGTCGTATGGACTGTGGCAGTCCATACAACTTGCACATGCCCATATAGTATAGAGGGCAGACAAACGTGACCAATACCACGGCCTATACAGGACTCATAAGCCCAGAACTTGTTCAGGCTTCAGCCAAATATAATAGCCTTGAAAAGGACCCTAGAGGTCGAAACACGCGTTGGCTGACCACACAAGACCACGTGTCTACTTTATAACAATAAAAACCAAGTGGTTTTCATCTCGTCAATTGTGTGGATATTCATCCTCCATTAAGAAGCGCAAGGCATCCAGGACTCTAGCTTTATTCCGTACAAAAGGAGGTGAGGGCACCACCTCCACCAACCCGTGACCTTGCTGCCAACCAACCTATTCACTATGTCTCAGAGCGAAGCGCGGGGAGGGTTCCACACTAGGGCCCACCCGTCTTCTTGGACTTTCATAAATACACTCCAGAGGAAATTCAGGATGGGGCTAGGACAACTGCCGAACCCCGTACTCCAGCAGAACATACTGACACTCCTGACACCCTTGCAACTGCTGGCAAACCTCGATCCAACCTTCCACAGAACGGAAAGCCGGCCTCCTGTCTGAAAGACTATGACCTCATCAAATGAGGGATCAGTGCAAAACAGGTCATGCCGGACAGACAATGATGCCACCAGTGTCAGACCAAACCTCAGGTGTCGTTTTGACCTTTGGAGATATGTTATGTTGGTAGTAGATCTGTTGGTCTGATGGGATCCCACAAGAGCCTTCAGGATGCCCACCAAACGCAACAATGGGTCATAATGCTCGAACAGCATGAGCCAATGGGGTAAAGGGCTCGCCCCACGCTCGTGCAGGAGATCAGAAACGGGCACCAAGCTAATCCACTGGCTCCCGCCTCCTTACTATTCAGCACTGCCACTGCGCTGGCTTCACAATTGCCTACCCACTTGCTACAATAGCATCCAGGCCTAACTTCTGTGCCAGTCCCCTGGCCTCTAGCCCAGGATCTCAAATGTGCCACCACGTGTGCAAAGTGATCTTCAATGTGACCAAAGGCTGCACAAGTTTATGGAAAGCCTGGAGTACAAGGTTAAAGTGAACGCACCCAGACATAAACCCTCCATGTGATCCCTGCACAAATGAGCCGCTTCTCACATCCTACAGATCTGCCCACTGCGCTACCATCCCGTGTTCTTTGAAGGGCACCATCCTGTCAAATGACTTGCCCTTTATGGCCATGGGAAGTGTCAGTAGGTTTCTGAGAATTGCCCCGTTTTCTTTTATTAGGGATTTTATGGTGGCAGTAAAAGTGAAAACATGCAAACAAGAGTAACAAAAATAGCGAGGCTAACCCCTACTTGGCCCCCCCTTCCCACAGGCATAAAACCATGTTCATCTTCCCCTTATCCAAATGATTGCACAACTCATTTTGCATTGGAAAACATACAGATCACTTTATTGGAGTCAGCTCATGAGTGGTCCTGGCCTTGCCCCAGTCCCGAGTGGACCTGGTGTAAAACACCTCTCTGGGCGGCCCTTCGCCATTCCCGGGCTTCACTCACACGGGTAACCCATCACTTTAGTTTTACTCTCCTTCCGGTTGACCCTGCTACTTCCGGTTTTAGTTCTTAGCGAGTACACAAGCCCACCTCTGGTTTTATTTTTCTGCCAGGTGTGAGGGGTCAGAAATGTGAGGCGGACAAGTAGCACACAAACAGCCACTTTATCAAAAAATAAAGATGGGATAAACGCCTCACTTGCCCTAACCTAACAAGGATTTCCCTGCCTATCCAACTTAGACTAAAGGAAAACACTGTAAAAAGGTATCTGTCCCTCACACTTATACATACAATAAATCATACAGGTATCATATGGCTGTTGAAACTGAAGAGCACACAATAATGTTCAAACATAAATTCTATACACATGTATCCTTGTAACCAGGGTTGGGTCCCCTTCCCCAGGATTAATTTAGGATTTTCCAAACCAAAGTTCAAGTCAAGACCATTCCTTTAAATAATCAAGTTCTGTTCCAAATATAATATAACGTTCTTGTTACTCCACAAGTCTTCCACTTGACACTTGGACTGTCTTACTGGACAACAAAATTGCTTGTAAAGATTCCCCAGTTCTTGTTTGATAAACTAAACCACTTAGGGCCTCATCACGACTTTGGCGGTAACCCTTAAATCCGGCGGTAGCGCTATTACCGCTGGATTTAAGGGTCCACCAAATCAGGGCTTCGGCGGATTTCACCCCAGCTCTGAGCTGGGGGGAAATCCGCCGAGAATTTGCGCTCATACCGCCGGCGGGAAATCCGCCAGCGGTATGAGCGCGAAATTTCCCCATTGAGCCCAATGGGGAATGGGGCATTCCCGAATGGACTCAATGGGGAATGGGGAATACCATTACCGCCAAACTCCTGATCCGGCGCTATTAGTGCCGGGGGGTTCGGCGGTAGGGTAGATAGTCATCGGACCATCCCATCGAAAGAGCGTTACCAGGTAAGAGAGTAACTTGTTCTTCGAGGGGATTGGGTCCTCCGACGTATTCCATATCTATGACAGACTCCCAAAGCAGTACCAACGTATGGAGGAGGGAAAAGAATTTAGAATATAAACATTTAGAATACCCAATCAAATTGCAGAGTAAAGGACCGCTTTGCCAAAGGCCATATCCTGCCCATGGATAGAATCTAGGGAGTAGTGTCGTACAAAAGTATGGACCGAAGCCCATGTGGCTGCCTCACAGATGTTACGAATAGGAACACCCCTCTGCAGGGCATTAGAGGCAGCCATACCCCTAGTATAATGGGCCCGTTAGCCCACCGGAGGGTCCCTACCCGCCAGGCGGTAACTTTCAGAAATTGCCAAGATAATCCATCTAGACAAAGTCTGCTTAGTCACAGCGTGTCCCAAACGCCTTCCAGCGTAACCAATAAAGAGCTGATTGTCCACTCTGGCCCGGGACATGCGTGAAATGTAGAAACTTGAAGCTCTCCTAGGATCCAACCTATGGAGCCTCTCCTCTTCCTTACCAGGATGCGGAGGAGGATAAAATGCCGGAAGAACAACCTTCTGGCTTAAATGAAATTCCGACACCACCTTCGGAAGAAAAGAGGGACAAACTCCAAGGACAACCCTGTCCTTTTGAAACACAGTGAAGGGTGGATTAACTGAAAGTGCCTGCAACTCACTCACTCTGGGAGCGGAAGTGACTGCAACTAAAAACACAGTTTTAAGGGTTAACAGCCTCAAAGGACAAGAATGTAAAGGCTCAAATGGAGCACCCATAAGGAATTTCAGAACAAGGTTCAAATCCCAACCAGGCACCTGGAAAGGTAACAGCGGGAACACATTAGTGGGTCCTTTGGGAAACTGAGAAATTAAAGGAATCTTGAAAAGGGAACACTCCTCAGACGAGCGCTTAAATATAGACAGTGCCGCCAGGTAACCTTTAACAGTACCCACTTGCAGGCCCCTGTGGGCCAACGAAAGCAAAAAAGACAGAACCACAGGAATGTCACATGAAAAAGGATCCACATTCTGAACCCTGCACCAGTCGCAGAACTTTCTCCAACAGCAACGGTACAGGGACTTAGTCGCCGGCCGTCTGGCCGAAAGCAACACCTCCATCACATCTTCAGGGAGGTCCCAATCCTTGTACCTCAACCTTTCAGAAGCCAAGCGTGAAGGTTGAAGGACCTGACCTCTGGATGGAGAACCTGACCACCCTCCCGTGAGCGCAGATCGTCTCGGTAGGGAAGACGACGTGGAGGGCAGATGGACAAGTCGAGAAGGTCTGGGTACCACGTCCTCTGGGACCATGCCAGAGCAATGAGGATCATCTGGGAACCGAACCTCTGTAGCCTCCGCAGCACTTGCGGGATAACAGGGACTGGAGGAAATGCGTACAGCAGTGGGAACAACCACTCCAACACAAACGCGTCTCCTAAGGCTCCTTTTGGAGGAAATTCCCGTGAGCAGAACCTTTCGCACTTCCGGTTGACACTGGAGGCGAAGAGATCCACTTGAGGGGTCCCCCAAAGGGCAAAGATCTCCAGGAGAATCTCCCGAGCCAGCTCCCACTCGTGAGAGATCGCACTCTGCCTGCTCAGAGCATCCGCCGTCTTGTTTTTATCTCCGGCCAGATTAACCGCCGAGATCTAAACTTCCTGCTGGATGGCCCGAACCCGAGCTGCATCACCTCCCTGCACAGTGGAAGTGACCATGCCCCCCTTTTTGTTGAGGTAGTGCATGGCCACTGTGTTGTCCGTCAGAATCAGGACATTCTTCCCTCGCACAGTCGGCAGAAAAGCCTTCAGGGCAGGCCTGGCGGCCCGCAGCTCCAACAGATTGATATGGAGTCTGGACTCCGATGGAGACCAACGACCGCTGACTGTCATCTCGTTGGCATGAACTCCCCATCCCGTGAGGGATGCATCCGTCATGATCGTCACCTCTGGTCAGGGCAGTGAAAATGGAGCCCCCCTCATCAGGTTGCCTTCGTCGGCCCACCACAGGAGGTCCTGGGCGACCGAGGGTGGCACCTGAATGGGGTCCGACATCCTGCCGGAGGACTGTGATCACTGGAGCTTGAGGGCCCATTGCAGAGATCTCATCCGCAACCTGGCCTCTGGCACCAGAAGAATCCAGGATGCCATGAGGCCGAGCAACCTCAAGAACTCGAACGCCGGGGGCATCTGGGCAGGTTGAAACTTGTGCACCATCTGCTGAATGTGAAGAGCCCTCACCTGGGTAGGGAAACACTGCCCCAGGGATGTGTCGAGCACTGCTCCGATGTACTGGAGCTGCTGTATTAGCGTCAAGTGGGACTTCTTTAAGTTGAGGGAGAAGCCCAGCTTGTGAAGGGAGTGGCAGGTGACGGACAGATGATCCAGGACATGCTCTGGTGAGCGCGCCCTGATCAACCAATCGTTCAGGTAGGGGTAGACGTGAATCCCCCCTTTCTTGAGATACGCTGCCACCACCACCATGAGCTTGGTGAAGACCCTCGGGGCAGAGGTCAATCTGAACGGCAGGACACAAAACTGAAAGTGCGAGTCACCAACCGCGAAACTCAGGTATTTCTTGTGCTTTGGATGGATTGGCACATGAAAATAAGCATCCTTGAGGTCGAGAGACACCAACCAGTCCTGAAGTTGAAGGGCATGGAGGACTTGAGAAAGAGTAACCATCTTGAACTGGTCCTTCCTGAGGAGTTTGTTCAACCCGCGCAAGTCCATGATGGGTCTCAAGCCCCCGTCTTTCTTCGAAATCAAAAAATAAAGGGAATACCATCCCTTGTTCCTCTCTGCTACAGGCACCAGTTCTATGGCGCCTTTCTCCAGCAGGTATTGAATTTCCTGCGCAAGGAGCAGATCCAGACTCTTCAATGAGAGATTCCCTGGTGGATTGTCGTGAGGCCTCTGCCGGAAAGGAAGACAGTAGCCATGGGCTATGATCTCCAGAACCCACACACCTGAAGTAATGGCACGCCACTCTACAAGATGCTGCGCCAGCCTTCCCCCAACCGGTGAACCATGGGACATGGCCTCATGACTGAAATGAAGCGGCAGTGCCAGAGGGCAAAGAGGCAACTGCCCGAGCGGCCTTGGCACCTCGAGTACCCTGTTTTCCACCTCTGGCACTCCTACGGTGGCCCCTTTGACTAGCAGCTCCTCTCGATTTACTAAAGGACGAGTAATATGGAAAGGAACCTCCCCTCCATTGTTGTCCCCTAGGACAAAAAGACAGTGGTTGGCGAACTGCAGCACCCAACGACTTCGCTGCAGCTTTGGAGGTCTGCAACCTCTCGAGGCTCTCGTCAGCCTTGCTGCCAAAAAGATGTTCACCATCAAAGGGCATGTTGAGGAGCCGAGCTTGCACATCAGGAGCAAACTCGACTTCCGCAACCACGCAAACCTGTGTATTACGGTGCTCGCCGCCATGGACCGGCTGACGCAATCAACCATGTCCAGACCCGACTGAATGGACGCACACATGGCGTCCTTGCCATCCTGCACGATAGCAAGAAAACCATCCCGTTCCTCCCCTTCGGGAATATGATCAGCCGCTAAGGAGATACAGTTACACAGAGTGTGCGTGAAACGAGACAAGGCACAAACGGAGTTGGCAGCCTGAAGCGCCATACCCCCAGAAGAAAACACCTTCGCCCAGCCGTCAAAACGTTTGTCGTCCCTATCAGGAGGGATAGTAGGGTACGACGCCTTTTTTGCGGGGGCCATAGCCGCCTGCACCACTAAACTCTCCGGAGTGTGGTGCGTGATCAAGTAGCAGAGGTCGCCACTGGCTGGGCGATATTTCTTTGGCAAGGACTTGTTCACTGCCGGGAGACCCTCTGGAGAAGTCCAAGCCGCAGCCACCCTTCTCTGCAAGGCCATATGGAATGGCAGTACCGGGTCGGTCGGTTGGTCAAGGATATCAGTCAGATCATCCTGCTGAAAATCCCCAGGGGGGCAGACCACCCCAGGTAATCCGTGACCTTGGACATCAGGTGCCGGTAAGAGGAGTCGGCATGCGTGCCAGGCTCAGACCTACCAAACTCCACCTCCGGAGAGGTGTCCAGCCCACTGGCGTCGTGCAATGACTGGCGCAGGTCCTCAAGTTGGCTATGACCAGAAAAGAGGCCATCAGGAACCTCTGCAGGAACCTCACCTTCCTCAGACCCCTCATCCACCTCAGAAATATAATCCAAAGGCTGGAAAGAAGGTACAGAGAAAGGAACAAAGACATGTTTAGCCTTGGCCAGAGTCTTTCCGGGGGTTCCACCATGCCACGGGGTACCTCCGACAAAGCCGCCTCGAAAGGCGTCGAGGGCGTCGACGGAATTGGTGTCGACGTCGAGCGTGGCGCCGACAGCTTCGGCGGCGTTGACACAGGCCTCGAGGGCAGAGCCCCGAGCGTGTCTCTTGACAGTCTGGGCGCCAATGGCGTCGACGACTTCCTCAGAGGCGGAGCCTCGAGAGAGAGTCCGTCGACGACCTCGGCGCAGCCGGCGTCGATGTCTTCTTCGAAGACTTCACAGGTTCTCGCAGTCTCGAGGGCGTCGAGGACAGGGACCTGAAATGGGCAAGCCTAGAGCAACCATCCTTGTCCAACCTCGAAGGCACCCGGTGGTCGCGACGACTGCTCGAGCCCAAAGGCGGACGAGCGGTGTCTCTAGAACGGCCACGTCTGGCGTCCTCAGATGGCGCGGACGGACCGGAGCCCTGCGATTGAAAAATCGCCAACATCTCCTTTCGGAAGGAATCCCATTCCTCAGGAGTGGAATGCTTGTTGGGACAAGCAACCCGCCGACGGGCAGAGTCATCTGACGAGGACGGGGAAGGCGACTTGTGATGGGCTTCCTGGAGTGCCTCGAAGAGGCAGAAGAATGGCGGGACCGACTCCCAGACCGAGAACCCCCGGACTCACGACGACGATGCAGAGAGTCGCCCCTCGAATCATCTGTCGAAAGACCAGTGGAACGCAACTTCCGGGGATGGCCACCTTACCGACCGACAGCTTCTTCCTACGCTCCTGCAAGGCCTTCGATGTGAGCGATTGGCAGTCAACACAGTCATCCGTATCATGGTCCTCCCCGAGGCACCAGAGGCAAGCGTCGTGTGTGTCCGTCAGCGCCATCTTGGACCCGCACACCCGACACTTCTTAAACCGGGACCGCGGGGTGGAAGAAGCCGAAGACATCATACAATATTCAATGAAGAAACAGGTTCGAAGAACCGAAAGAACAGGATTCAGTAGAATCGAGGCGCGCCGGGATCTCCGAAGCGAACACGTTTACGGAAAAAACGGAACTGAGGCTACGGGTGTCGTGCGTCCTACTTATAACATCCGGTGACGTCGGCTCGACGGAGGCCCTCGAGGACAGCGTATAGACATCATCGACGCAGGACGCAGACGCCGAAAGATTTTCCGAAGCAGCACAGCTGTGGTGATTACTGTTATAGATATGGAATACGTCAGAGGACCCAATCCCCTCGAAACATAATTATTTCCATATGCTTCTTCTTAAACAATAACGTTTAGCCTGAATAATTTCTCAGTGTAGTTTCTCTTCTTTGAAAAACACAACAATTTCCGTATATGTTCTTGAACAATAACTTTTTGTTAGGATGGCTTTTCAAAGTAATTTCTCTTCTTTGAAAAACACAACTACCTCTATATGTCTTCTTCTCAAACAATAAGGTTTTGTCGGGATAATTTTTCCATGGATCATTACAACACATTAGTGGCCTTGCCACTTTCTTGCTACCACAACCTTCTACCACTTAGCAGTACTTCAATTGTCTTCTTCCTGGTCCGATAACCTGCCAGGAATAACCACGAAGAGTCCCTTTACTGGCATACTAGCCTGCCAGGATAAAACCCCTTCCACTACTACAAGTACTCTGTGGTGAGGCTGCTTCAAGCTTTAACACACTTCAATCCTTAATGTGAAAAAGTAAAAACCCAACAACTGCTTCTTTAATAGATCACCACACATTGCCAATGTTTCTCACTTTGATTCATTTGCCCTAGGCAACGCAGATTATATTCCTCTCCCCCTTGATATTGGTTACAGGGAGGGTTTCTGTTCTGCCATGCTTGATTTCCCTTAATTGCCCTTCTTTGCCTTTGGAAGTACTGGTTATAGTTCTCTTTTAAAAATGCTCTTTCTGAACCACATTCATCTTGTGTGAATATTCTTCCCTTTTGGTTTGACAAAGGTGGTTACAATATTTGTTTTACAGCCGAATTATATAGTAACCCCTTTTGGCTTAGAAAATGTTGGTTACACAGTTCCTCCTCTTCTTCTCTCTTCATATAAGAGTGGTGCCCACTTTGGCAATGTTGGATACACTGTTTCTCAATTCTGTCTCTATTAACATAAGAATCATACTTAATTGGCTTACATTCAATAGTTCGGTATTCAAAGCTCTTAGCAGGAGTCAGCAGTCTATTTCGGAACACCCCTGGATTCTCTGACAGAGGCAAACTCACCGGCCTTCTCGCGTGCCTCCTGTAGATGGAGCTTTCCTTGCTCCCACTGCACTCCGGTGAACGCCGCACACCGGAGTCGCATGCAGTAATACCAGGAGAACTCTTCTCACCTCAGGACAGCCAGCCTTTACACTGCTTCCTGCTGCATATATTATGCATCCCACAGGCCCCCTGACCTCTGCAAGTTCCCTGAGACGGCAACTCCCTTCCAATCTAGTGGCAGCTCTGTCTCGTTCCACCTGCCTCAGCTGTTTCAACTGCTTCTTTCACGGCTTCTCCCACGGCTTACTTCCAATGGCCTTGCACCTGAGGGGGCCTTAAATATTCAAAGGTCCCACTCAGGTGTGGGCCATTAGAACAACTAGACTGCACACCATAGTTCTGTGCCTCTGGGCCCCTCTTCCTCGTCCCAGTACCTAGAGCATTATGGGACTTGAAATTTCCAATGTTCCTGTTCGATTTTACATTTAATTCCCTCTGATTCGATAATTGTATATTATATTACAGTGATATCATAACCATATTTTTCTTAGTGTACTGAGGAACAATACTAGGTGACACCACTGCCTGTTTTGTCAAAGGGGTCAAATAACATCGTTTCCTGTGATGTCATCAGAGATCAAGGGTCATGTGATGTCACTTCCGCTACACCTGCAACCCTCAACCCATCAGCAGAAAACAAATCGAATCTCATGACCATCTCCTCCCACTAAAAAGAAAGAGATAATCCGCACCAAAAGGAAGCCTACAATGTCAGAATAAATAACTCTCAATCCTCCGCTAAAGAGCTATTCACCATACTGAAGGAATTAGAAAATCCCAACCCTCCAACTGACACTTGTGCGAAGGACAAGCTATGGTGCACCAGCATCCAAAATGCCCTGGCTGACAAAATCACTGGTCTTCAAAACAAAATCGAGTCCAAAAGATTACAACTCTCTAATAGTAACGCCTTCACACCTAGCACAACCACCCCAACCAGCAACACTTCCGGCTTCACATTCAAAATGGTCACCATACCCGAAATCCAAAAAAATCATAGCATCCCTCAAATCCTCTAATTGCAAAGGGGATAGCTGCCCCGCCCAGATCATCAAAGATGCTGCGCGAGACCTAGCCCCCTTCATCTCCAAACTAGTAAACCTTTCCTTCTCGACCAATTCTGTACCTAACAACCTGAAACAGTCCTGGGTTATCCCCCTTCTAAAAAAAACAATCTCTCGACCCTGCCATTCCCACCAACTACAGGCCCATCACCACGGTCCCCTTCCTGCTAAAAATCCTCGACAGAGTTGCCTACCTGCAAATCCAAGATTACTTAGAGTCCAATCAACTGCTAGGCCTGCATCAATCTGGCTTTCGTCCTCAACACGGAACAGAAACTTCCCTTGTTCACCCCAAAAGTCAGATTGACGACATCTAGGACAAAAACAAAGCAGCTATCCTACTCCTCCTAGACCTCTTAGCAGCCTTCGTCCTGGTTGACCATAAAATACTCTGCAACCATCTCTCATCTGCCGCCCACTTCTCCCCCTCTGCTGTCATGTGGATACAATCTTTCCTAGCCAACAGAACCATGAGGGTCTTCTCATCGGTGGCTGCAGCAGACCACATCCCCATCACTTGCGGTGTCCCACAAGGGTCCTGCGTCTCCCCCACCATCTATAACATCTTTACAAAACCTCTCTTTGATAAGTTGGACCATCTGGGTGTCGCCTACACCAACTACGCAGATGACACCCAGATACTCCTCACCATCACTGGCAACTACAACACAGACGCCACTAGGATTAACAAAATCCTCGCCATCATTCAGGCATGGATGGCCACACACAGCCTCTGCCTGAATGATGAGAAGACCGAGCTTCTCCTAGTCGGATCCCCCAATAATCTACAGAAACTTAGCCCCGATTACTCCAACTTCATCATTGATGGCAACATCATCCCAGTCGTGAAAAACGTGAAAACCCTAGGCTTCTACCTTGACGCCAATACCAACCTCTCCAAACAAGTTAACATGACCGTGTCATCTACCGCCTACATTGGAAAACTAATTTGGGCCTGCAGACCTTTTCTATCCACGAACAGCTGCCTCATTCTGGCCAGGGCCCTCATTCAATCGAAGCTTGACTACTACAATAGCCTCTACCTTGGTGCCAGCCAAGCTATAGTCAAGAAACTTCAGATCCTCCAAAATAATGCGCTGAGAGCAGCATTAAATATTCCCAGGAGAGAGCCCTAAACCACCCCACCCCCCCGTACCTTACCAACAAACTCACCTTAAAACCAAACACTAGAATCACTAGATCCTCCAATACTCTCTGCCTCACAGTGCCCAGATTCACCGCCAAAAGAGCCGGCTTGAGTTTCACTGTCCTTGCCCCTAAACTTTGGAACACCTTGCCGCTGAATATTAAATTGGCCAAAACCTTCCAATTGTTCAGAAAATTAGTCATCAGCTGGCTTCTGGAGAAGGCAACCTTCAGGTAGACTAGCCTATTTCTAACTGCATATATTGTACATACCCTGAAATGTCTAATTGTGAAATCTAACTGCCTGCTTGTACATACCATATATGGCATATTACTGCATGGCTGTATAATTGAAAGTACTCTCTATATATTCTGTAACTATGTAACCTGTCCTTAAGCGCCCATATACCCCTGGGTCTGGAGCGCTACACTAAATAAAATAAACAAACAAGAAAACCTGGCATTTTGGTGAAATGACATCCATGCGGTTGGGTCTCTCCAACTAGCCCTGACCAAATGAAAGTAAGTTGAACAGCAAGGTCCTCAGTCAACTCATTCACTTTGGCAATCCTGCCTTCCCATGAGCAATCATAGTATGCTCCCCCTTCTCCGGCACTTATCCCTTACCGCTCAGGGTCATCCCCAAATATCCTTCCATTTAATCTACAGCCTGATCCAACTCCCTTCTGCTTGTCAGGCGCTAACGGCCCAAAGACCTGTAAGCATTATCTTTATCACACTCAAGGCACTCCCTTCGCAGTAAGCATTTGCTCCAGTTCCCGCCCATTATAAAAACATTCCCATAATGTATTCCTCCCCTTCTCCCTCTCCGTGACCAGTTTGACATTGCACAGAACAATATTTTATTCTTCATTTTGCGAAACCCATACTTATCTAAGCTCTCTAAATTGTTGTGTTACCTCATAATTTTAACTCTTGTTGAACCCTAAAAGTGATTGTTTCTTTCTGCTGGACAGACAAGCCGCGCCAACCAATTGGAGCCACTCTACTGTGAGACGCTTGCGCCAACCAATTGGAGCCACTCTGTGAGACGCTGGCGTGAGAAGGGCGCAATTGAAAATCATTGGCAGGGTTGAGAGCGAACTGTCTAGTAAGCTGCAGGTCTGATATCCACAGTTAATACTGGGGGCTGGGGGAGGCTTACTGGGTTGATTGACATGCAAGCTAGCCAACAAGTGATGACTTTTGAAGCAGCTGAACTTTCTATTTGAAAAGTTGTCAGTCCATTGTGCAGTAACTGGAGGGGTCGTGCTGCACTGCAGGGCATAAGCATTATTATGCACAAAGCCCCCTGACGAACACCAGAGCCACCAAAAGACAACTATGGCGTATTCGTAATACAAGGCTGCTGACCAGAGGAAGCTGTGGCAACAAAGCCGCGGGAAGCCGGTGACACTACGCACCTGGCACTTCCCAGGTGGTCTCCCATCCAAGCCCCTCCTTCACCTCGTCAAATGTGGAGCGTAAGCCTATGCTCAATAAACCAGTTACATGCCCCACACCGCTTGAAGGCGGCACACTTAACCTCAAGACCAGCTAAAGTCCGTAAACAACTGAGACAGCAAATCCAAACGGAAAACCGTCAACCTTAATGCAAGCCTGTCCCTCCCCAGGTAAGCAAAGTGCCACTATTGCAATCAGAAGTGAAAACATCTGCAAGCCGTCCTTACTCCAAACTTGCACAGTCTCCCATCCACTCAACAACCCTTCCAGACCCTCATTCGCATCCAAGGCGGGAGACATAGATCCTCTCATGGCAGACATATCATATGCGAAACAAACTCTCCATAATAAACTTCAAACCGAAATCCAATCCCATCATCTCCAAAACTCAATCCAGAAAGGACAAAAGCACACGCAGTGCACAGGAAGTTGCGGGATATATTGACCCACTCAACAGCATTTCCCCCACACCACCAAGCTGCAGTTGCCCAGAAACCACAAAATGGTTGCGACATGGCTCAAAACTGCATTTTGCAACAACAACAAAAATGGCTGCACCATCCTGCCAAGCACACATCGGGCAGGATGGAACAAAGGGGGCACATTGAAGGAGATTGCCAGTCTATTCCGACATGAATAAAAGGAAGAAAGTGGGGAAAAGCAGCGTTGTTTGCTGCAAAATCCGAAATCCTCATTGAAAAGAAACCCTTTTTCACCTTTAAAAAAATGTGGTTTTGACGCTAATTCCTCTTGTTCCTTAAAGCCACTGTGATTCATAAGCCCTGCCAAGCCCTGTATTTCTCACTGTGCCTGAGCAAACCCAGGCATGATTCTGAATTGACAAGCCCTGTCAAACCAACTCTAAAAAAAAATCAACCAGGAACTTTACTTTTACTTACACGGGAAACACGTTCATTTTCTTTGCAAAAGTATCCAAAACTTAGCTGTTCAGAGAGAGACTCTAACTAGCTGAGTTGTGTCTGATTCAATGTATCTGTGCTGTAGACCAACTGCAGCATTCAAGAGAATAACTATAGCTGCAAGACAGTGTGTGAATCTGCTGGATATGAAAAGCTGAATTTAAGAATGAAAGGCCAGCTGCACCACATGCAAAACAATTGCCTTTTGCAAATTGAAGAAAATCAAATGCCTGTGTTTTGGAATAGCACACTGGTGAATGAAAGCCTGCCAGTCTTTAGCAATATGAAGGGGTTTGTTGATGGTGAGACTATATGACATGGGTTATTTTATGCAACCGGCTTGCTTTAATTCTGGATCTAATATCAGAAATGAAAGATTAAAACTATGGTGGCTGGAGCTACAAGTTGAAAAACAGGTTTTCTGCTTGGAGGGGTGGCACCAAAAGGAGGCTCTCTCTCAGCAGATACTGACAACCCCCTGATAATTACGGGGTGAAAGAGACTTTTGTCTCTGCTGGGACCCTGACAATGAAGCTCCCAGGGAAGGAAGTCTGAAGTGTGACAGGGCAATATAACTTCAATCAACGGAGAAACCCCCACCATGCTCTAAAGGAAATGACAGTTGGCAGCAGTTGAAGCACAGAAAAAAAAATTGACCCAGGAACAAAGAGACTGCCATTTGTTCCCAAAGACTATTTCAGGAATAAACGTTAAAGACTTTTATCTCTGCAGCAAGACTTTGAAAAATTGTATAAATGTCGCAGTTTAAAAGTGATTTTTTTGTGCTTTCTTTAGAGACATGGTAGAAATCACTGGCACCTTGGGGATAGAAAGGGCAAAATATTGAGGATAAATCAGAAAGAATCAATGTTGCAAACATAAAATGTTGTACATACTTGGGGATAATGCGCATCTGTGTATAAAGTTATGGGATTTTAGGACAAATGTTCCATGATCAAAATTACCAAAATGTATCAGAAGGGGGAAACAAGGTTCCACAGACTGGAGGATTGAACTGATATGTGCTGCACATAATATCTAACCTGTGTATATAATTTACTAAGAAATTGCAATTGTATAAATGTTTGTTTTTGGCAAAATCGGATTTTAGGTAAAGTAAATGTGGGAGTTTTTGGACATTGTAAAACTCACCTCATAACTCTGACATCAGTCCCTTGGAAATCCAACCAGTTGCGAGCAGGGCGGAGACTAGCACCCCTGCCCAATCCAAGTAGTTTAGGGGCATGCTTAGTTAACCCTGCTCAGCCTATACTTTGATATTGTTATTATGCACTATAAATAAGGGTACTTGACAAGACTCTGGACAGACACTCTTCCTGATTTCCTGCGCTGTGTTCCTGTTCCATTCATCCGGACTCTAGATCCCAACTACAAGGCCAAAACATTGCTGACCCTACTCCAGGGCCCACTGCAAACCCCAAGCATTGCTGATCCTGCTCCAGCAGGGCCTAAAATCTGAAAACCACTAAAATTCCCAAATAACCAAAGGGGAAAGCTGTGGTGTTTTTGGGAAGCATCCTGATCCCACTAACTGCCTGCTTGCTGCAATCCTGCCATCCAGATGATCTGTAGTATCCAGTGACCAGAATTGCCAGTCCAGAGGCGCTACCCGGTGACCATAACTGCCCAGCTGTTTGCCAGGTGCCCTGCCGTGTAGTGACCAGAACCGTTGACTGTCCAAAAATCCAAAAACTAAAAAGTGGACTGTGAGTATCAATTGCCACCCCACCTAAACCCATAGCCTATCTTGTCTCTGTCCTCATCCCACTCTCTAAGTCACCCTATCCTTATCCTGATACCTTGTTCAAATTGTGAGAATCATTCTTGCAATCCTGCTCTTGATTTCTAGTGCTAGCGCCATCTCTTTAGTAATTTTACCTTGTGTAAATTCTAAGCCCTTAGTCCTATTTCGAGTGATCGGACTGGTTCCGCCAGGGTTGGGTGCTGGGGTGATAGGGTTGAACTTGTGAATCAACCCTGGAGCTTACTGTGTCCCTCTTTGGTGGCCTAGCCTGAATACTCTAGTGTAGAGTAAAAATGTTCTTAGCAAAACTGATTTCCTTTCCTTTTTAATTGCTCCATTTTAAACAGAGCGCACCTTTATAGATCTTGCATAACTCATCCAAATTACCAGCTAGAGACTTGCTTTCACTTTCATATTGTACCTGCGATCTATAGCACTTCAAATCAGTGAATTTCACCAATTTTTAAAAAAAATTGTTTGGGTAATTTCAGGCGGGAATTGCAAAGTTTTCAACGTGTCATTTGCTACAATCTGTGTTAAACCTCCCACTCATTTTCTAACTGTATGCTTTTGGTAATCCATTCTTTGTGACTGTTAGTGTCTTTGCATTGTTGCTTTAGTGAGGAATTATATTTGCTTCAAGGTTTTTCACACACATTCATTATTTAATTGTCCATTTCCGAGTGTCATTTTATAACATTGCCAGGGGTTTACAATCCGTTTTCCTCTCTTACTTGGGGAGGGACGGTCAGATTTGAATTCTGTGTCCTATTTGTCATTCCTGATTACCTGCTACTTCTGTTTATCCACTCAGAATTGATTATTTGTGGGTTGAGGGAATATTGCAGGGGGAAATTCTAACTTAAGTGCTATCTTACCTAAACCAAAAGTGCTCCTATTCTGTTGTGCTGTGTATATATTCCACTAGTAAGTTAAACCCAGTGCATTGCTCACATTCTCATTGTTATTATCATCACATTGGTGATTGCTGCCCACATATGAAAAAGTGTATGATTTCATTTAATTTTCAAATAAATATTGTATTTACCAACCAGCCAGGTTCATGGTCCATTGTGACCTGGGGTATTTGAAAAGGGTGTGTGATATGAGTGGTGTACCATCTCAATATTGAATCTAATATAAAAAGAAATGAGCATTTCAGTCGCGCGCTGCATACTAGGCCGAGACTAAGGTGAGTCACCTGATTGAAATCCTTAACAAAGTGTATCCCATACACTGATCTTCCCAGCTTAAGTGTAGCACAAAAACTGTTCTCCCCCAGTTCCTAGTTACATTCTGTAGCACAAGGCTGGGCAGGCCACTGGAGTATTTCATACAACAAACATGAATCCTTTATTTTAATATATCCATACAGCTTATCATTAATTTCCTCTTCATGTTTGGCCCACCAGCTTGGCATTCCGTTGGTTTCCGGTCCAAACACTAACCTGGCCTGATCCTGCTTAGCTTTATCGTGCTCTTTCACTTCCAACATGTCCTTACTGACCCCTCTCCTGGAGCTCCATTTCCATTTTTAATGCTGATGCACTGCAAAAGAATCTCAGAAAGTGCTGCCTATTATTGAAAAATGTGCGCCTAATGTTTGCCCAATCCCTGATGGCACAAGTTATCCTCCTCCCTCTTCACGGAGAACGTGAGGGCATTCACTGCAAAGGAGTCTCCGAAAATGCTGCCTAATAGCTTCACACAGCAAGTGAGGATATTTACTTACTCAATGAAACTGTGAGATACAGAAATTGATTGCAAAGCTACTGTGAGGTCTCTTTAAACCCCCTGCTATGCCAGGGGACTTGGGACCATACCCACGTGACAATAGGAATTCACCCACACGGCCTCATGTTTGTCTCCCATCCAGCTGCAAACCGAGGGGCACCCTACTTAGCTATGCAAGTGAAGCCCCAGTGCCCCACAGTCCAGGGATGCAGAGATTGCCAAACTCAATTTAAACAAAGCCCATTAAACCCACCCAACCTCAGCGTTGCGCCCGCCCACAGGCTACTTCGTTGCACGCACAGAAGTCAGCGCCATACATTATCACCACCTTACAATAATTTTTTTTAAAGGGGGGGTGGCCCTCTACAAAAACCAGCGATCCTTTATAACCCATTAAAAGCCTGCCAGGAGGGCAGGCCTCCATCGCAGAGGAAAAGCTGGTCGTACACTCAACTGCAGTCGACACCAGCTATAAAAGCTGTTAGCTGCAAAATGGACCCCATAAGTACAGAAAGCCTTCATAGGGCATGAATTCCAAGAATGCGTCAAATGCTTAGGCATAAATCACCAGAGGATCACTCCATGTTGGCCTCAAGCTAATGGCAATGCCGAGTGCTTCATGCACACATTAAACAAGGCGATTAGGATGACCACATTGAATCATGCTAATCTCGATCAAGAACTACATTGCTTCCTGCACAACTACTGAACTACTCCAAACTCCTCCACTGGATGTGCCCCCGCCACATTGAGCAACAAATCCGACGCACTCTTCATGGACTCCTGTGAACATAAATAAGTAACAAGTAGAGGAATGTCGCCTTCACTGAAATGAACATCATCAGGCACGCAAAGAGAGCAGTTATTGAAATAGAAGATGGTCTTCAAGTTAAGAACAGACGCCGCCCAGGAAAGACAAGTCTAGCATCTGAAGCTAAAAGTCACCCAGCGGTGAGGGACCCTAGTCCTCGCCTGCGATGATCAAGAATTGGTCACAAGAAACAAAGCTCATTTCAAAAGACTTTGTGGACAACCCTGGGCCGAGCGAAGTCCAGAGGTAACCCTTGCTGGACGTGATCCTGGCACGGCCATATGAGCCTTAAAAGTTAACGACTTTCATGAATACACGCCTGAGGAAATTCAGGATGGGGCTAGGACAACTGCAGAACCCCACCCTCCAGCAGACCATACTGGCACTCCCGACACCATTGCAGCTGCTGGCGAACCTCGATACAACATTCCACAGAGCAGAAAGCTGGCGCCTCCTGTCTGAAAGACTATGACCTCAGCAAATGAGGGATCAGTGCACAGCAGGTCATGCCGGACAATGATGCCACCAGTGTCAGACCAAACCTCAGGTGTCGTTTTGACTTTTGGAGATATGTTATGTTGGTAGTAGATCTGTTGCTCTGATGGGATTCCACAAGATCTTTCAGGATGCCCACCAAACGCAACCATGGGTCATGATGCTCGAATGGCATGAGTCAATGCAGTAAAGGGCTCGCCCCACGCTCGTGCAGGGGATCAGAAACGGGCACTAAGCTAATCCACTGGCTCCCGCCACCTTACTATATAGAATTGCGTAACACTGCGCTGGCTTCACAATTGCCTACCCATTTGGTACAGTAGGATCCACGCCTGACTTCTATGCCAGTCCCCCTGGCCTCTAGCCCAGGATCTCAAAGGTATCCAGTGATTGCATCGAATGCAAACCATTGAATGCCAAAGCATCGAAAAAAATGCATTAAAAAAAGCTTCAACTGCATTTTTTTCATAAGTAAAGGTTTTATTTTAATCATAATGGGTTTTAAGGGGTAAAAAAAAACGGTGGACCCACCCATTACATTTTTTAAAAAAAATACATTCAATGCTTTTTTTTCATTGCTTTTTTTTAGATGCTTTGGCATTCGATGCTATCACTATAAACCATCTCAAATGCCACCAAAGGTAGGACTTATATCCGCATTGTGCATTAACACCACCACGTGGGCAAAGTGATCTTCAATGTGACCAAAGGCCGCGCAGGTTTATGGGAAGCCTGGAGTGCGAGGTTGACGTGAACGCACCTAGGCCCACACCCTCCATGTGATCCCTGCACGGATGAGCCGGTCTCACATCCTACAGATCTGCTCTTTGAAGGGCACCATCCTGTCAAATGACTCACCCTTCATGCCCACGGGCAGCAGCCAGCAAGTCTCTGAGAATAGCCCGGTTTCCTTTTATTAGGGTTTTTTTGGTAAAAGTGGAAACATGCGAACAAGAATAACAAATAGATCATGCTTCTCATGCAATGTCCTACAAAGAATTCATGCATTGGGGCACTGTGCATTCCAGGGCTCTAGTCGAGGGGGCACGCGGGTGGATGGAGTCCCCCCACTTCTTTAGAGTCCCCCCACTTTTTTCAGAGGGTACCTTGAGATGCTAATTTCTGGTGACGTCACATTCAATTGGTATGTTAAGGAGTGCCCCCAACTTTTTTTAGGATTTGACCCCTAGTGAATTCCAACTCTCTCCTTAGCAAAATGGATGCTGCTTGTCGTGAACACAGTCTGAAGAATTAGGGAAGAGACCTGATTGGTACAGGTGAGGCAAGCTCGTGCAAACCTCATCAGATGTTTTGGCCTTGACGTAAGAAAGTATGCAAACAACAATCACGTGGTCATAAGCCACCCACTGGCATAACTGGCTCCCGCGCAGCCCTGACGGTGCAGGAGCCCCCACCAGCATATGTCCAGGGGGGGGCCCACTTGGAGGAATAAAATGCAAAAAATAACTAGATCAAACAAAAAAGGTTTTTTTGAATTTATTCTGCGTTCATAAAAAAATTATTTCTGTAACAGAGTGACTACAAAAAGAAACTGAAGTGTGAGGGCTCCCATCACCCCATGATGTGGAAGACCCTTAGGCTGGAGGCCTCGATGTCATTGGGTAGGGGGAGCCCTATGACTTCAAAAAGAAAGTTTATTTTTGAAGCCACGCTGCATTCATAAAGACATAATTTCCGTTATGGTTCAGTGCCTAACGGAAATAATTTATTTATGATGTCAGAGTAACTTCAAAAAGAAACAATTTTTGAAGTAATGGGGCTCCCCTCAACCCAATGACGTGTGCGTGTATGGTGAAAGGGTGCACACTTAAATGTATAGGTGGCTGGCTGCCTGTGTGAGTGTATGGTGAAAGGTTGCACACAAATGAATGGATGGCTGGGTGTGCGTGTGTGCGTGTATGGTGAAAGGGTGCACACTTAAATATATGGGTGGCTGCCTGGGTGTGACTGTATGGTGAATGGGTGCACACTTAAATGTATGGGTGGCTGCCTGTGTGAGTGTATGATGAAAGGGTGCACACTTACATGTATGGGTAGGTGCCTCGGTGTGTGTGCCTGTATGGTGAAAGGGTGCACACTTAAATGTATGGGTGCCTGGGTGTGTGTGCCTGTATGGTGAAAGGGTGCACACTTAAATTTTTGAATGGCGCTTGGATGTGCCTGTATGGTGAAAGAGTGCACACTTTAAATGTTGGGATGGCTGCCTGGGTGTGCCTGTATGGTGAAAAAGTGCACACTTAAATGTATGAATGACTGGGTGTGCGTGTGTGTATATAGTGAATGGTGGGTGTGCTTGTGTTCAGGGGCACAACAAAACCTTAATTTCGGGGAGGATAGCTCCTCAAATGTTGGGAGAGGCGCTAACTTCACGGGCAGTGGGGGAGGGGCAAACATATTTGTGTGGGGGCATCTAACTTCTTTACGCATTTTAATGAGACTATTCTAGTGCAGCTTAAATGGTTCAAGCAGTTAACTCTCTCCTTTAAGTGTGAAAGCACACACTTACGGACTGCTGTGAGAATGAGCGGTCTCCTGTTCCCTCTCTACCCTTCCAATCACTCCCCTGGCATGCAAGTACTAACCGCACATCACGATTTCAATTGCTTAAAATGTGGCATTTGAATGCAGGCACTAACAGTGAAATGCTTTACGTTAGTAATTGCAAGACCCTTGTTAAAAGTGAAACCCAGGTGCAGTTTAACATCTGTGTCCTGTTCTGTCCGGCAACTGCTCTGAAGGTCAGGCCTGGTCGAGTCAACATGGTCCAAAATGTCATGGGGGGGTGGGGAGTGCTGAAGCCTAGTCAACTAAATGGTGTTGCGCCACAACTTGTGTTTAATGCCTTGATTACTTATTGGTACTCTTCAATACTCCTAGCCCTAGCCCAATTCTTCCTCGTCCCATGACTTGTGTATGAGGCAGTACTTGTATATGAAGCACTCTGCCTCATACACAAGTACTGGGATGAGGTAGAGGTACATGGAGGTAATGACTGAGTTAGCTATCTGTAATCTTCATTACTCCTAGTCCCACTCTTCCTCATCCCAGTACATACCTATGAGGCAATGAGCCTCATATGTAAGCTCTGGGACAAGGAAGAGGGACGTGGAGGTAATTCTGGGCCAAGGAGCTGATTTTGGAGGTTGGGGTGGAGGTTGGGAGGAAGAGGTGATGTGTGGGGGGCAGGATTGTGCGATTAAAAAATTATGGTTGTCAATGTCCAGGCTAAGCAGGCATGATATGTGGTATTAGTGCTAGAGAGGCATTTTGGTGCAGCCAGTCTAGTCATTCCTCAGTTTGGTATGACTTTTTTTAAGTGGGCATTTCTGATAAAGCAGTCCTGCTAAGTGTAATTACCTGGCTAGACAGGCATGTGCGTGCTGCCAGTCTAGCCGTTTCTTACTGCGGCATTGTATATTTTTCGGGGCATCTGTGATAAAATGATATGATATAAGTCATTTATAAGGCACCTGTACACAAGTGTTTCAAGGCGCCACAAGACAAGGGAGGGAAGACAGAGGGAGGACAAGACAAACGATCTTACTAGGCCTTGGGTCATTCAGATCGTGCAAGTGTGAGAATGAGAAGTGCAAGTGGAAAGGAAGGGGGGAATTGCAAGGGAGAGGGGAGGGGGAAACAGGGCAGCACTGCGCTGAGTGAGTGCAGCCAGGGCAGTGCGGCTCTGGGTAGTGCAAGGAGTACAAGGGACTGTAGGGTTACAGTTACTGCCCCTAAATGCGTGTTAGGCCCGGAAGCAGTGCAAGGTTGACTGATCAAGAAAGAGCCTGGACTCAGTGAGACTCTGACTGTAGCCAAGCAAACAGTCAGTACAGCAGACAGGTAGGTCCGGTAGGTCAGCAGAGGTGGGAGAGAGAGAAGGCAGAGGAGAAGATTAACGGTTTTAGGTGCTTCCGGATCTTCAGGTGGTCTGGCTCAAGTCTGAGAGGGCCAGGGAGGCCATTCCAGAGGGAGACACCTGCAGAGGAGAGAGATCTACCCCTGACTCTGCCTGGTGAAGCATCTAACACTTAGAGAGTTGGAGGTAGCTGAACAAAGGGCTCGAGAAGGAAGGTATTTTGGAAGAGAGCGTTGGGTGTAGTGCGGGCCACGGCCCCAGAAAGCCTTGTGGACAATGCAAAGGGTCTTGAACTTGATCCTTGTAGCCACCGAGAGCCAGTGGAGAGGTTTCAGGGCTGGAGAGATATGATCCCTGGGCTTGAGGCCAAGGATAAGTCTAGCAGTCCTGTTCTGGATTAGTTGCAGAAGGCGGAGAGTAGAGGAAGGCAGATTGAGAAAGAGGATGTTGCAGTAGTCCAGCCTAGACAGAACCAGGGCTCTGGAAACAGTGAGCTTCTCTGGGAAAGTGAGAAAGGGAAGAGTCCCTTTGAAGAGGTGCAGCTGGTAGTGGGGCTTCTTGGCGATGTCTCAGATGTGAGGAGAGAAAGATAGAGGGGAGATGAAGATGACACCAAGGTTTTTTGCCTCGCAGGAAGGCGAAGGAAGAGGGCCCAAGGTGGACGGTCAGAGTGAGAGAGGGAAAGCAGGGGAAGGGGTCCCAATGAGAAGTATATCCATCCTACTGGCATTAAGGCAGAGCTTGTTTGAGGCACACCAATCCTGAATCACAGATAGACAGTCAGGAATGAGCGAGAGAGGAGAGGAGGCTGAAGGAAAGCTGAGTGTCATCCGCATAACACTGAAAGTTAGAGGAGAAGGTAGAGATCAGGTGGGCCAAAGGGGCCAAGTAGAAGTTGAAAAGCCAGGGTGAGAGGATGGAGCCCTGGAGAATGCCACAGGTAGAGAGAGAGGTAGCAGAGAGAAAGTGACCAAGTTGGACCTGGGAGGGGTGGTCCAAGAGGAAGGAGGTCAGCTACTCCAGGGCCTGATCCGTGATGGCCAGGTTCTCACAGAGTCGATTGATCATGATGGCGTGGTTGACCATGTCAAAAGCAGAGGAAAGGTCAAGGAGGATGAGGACAGAAGGAATGCTGGAATCAAGGTTAGAGAGCAGGTCTTCACAGATGTTCAGGAGAGCAGTGTCTGTGCCTCTGGCAGCTGTGAAGCCAGACTGATGGTTATGGAGACAACCAACAGATTCAGTGTGGAGAGTAAGCTGGTAGATGGCCAGCTTTTCCAAGAGGTTGTCTTGGAAAAGGGGTGATGGAGATTGGGTGATAGTTTGCTGGGCAGGTACGATCGGCAGACGGCTACTTGAGGAGTGGGTGCACAAGGGAGTGCTTAAGGTGAGGGGGGAACGTTCCAGTGGCGAAAGAGTGATTACAGAAATCGGCCAAGGCTGGAGCGAGGGTGTCAATATGGTCCTTGGTGGTTCTGCAGGAGCACAGGAGCACCTGTATGGACGACACTTTCATAGATCAGCCTTGTCTAGAAACCTTGTCAGGTGTTGTCAGAGAGAAAGAGGAGACAGTAGATGGGGAGGTAGAGATAGCCAACGGGGGGCCAAGAGAGTAAGAGGGACTGGAAGAGGAGATAGAGGACAAGATGTCCTGAGTTTTAGCAGAGAAGTGAGAGGCCAGAGACATACAGAGGGCATGAGACAGAACAGGAGAGGTAGACACCACAACAGGATAGACCAGTTCCTTGAAGATTTTAAAGAGTTCTGCCGTGTTGTTAGAGGCAGCAGAGACGCGGCCTTGAATGTGTGCTCTCTTCTTGCTTAGTATTATTGCTTCCACTGGCATTTTGGTGCAACCAGTATAGGTATTTGTAAATGTGGCCTGGCATGTTTTACTGTAATGTTATTATGTGTCTACACCGGTCTACATTGTGCAGCCAGTTGGACATGTTTTCATTGTGGCATGGCATTTTTAATAGCAAAGCATTAATGTTTCTGTGCACTATTGGTGACTTGCATGTATTGGATTTTTGGATTGGTGTTACCCTACAAAACAATTGCAAACACTCTGGCTTTTTAGTCAATTATTCTGGGAAAGTGTGCTGTATATTGCATTAAAGCATATATTTATATGTTTCTCCCATTGCAGTGTGCGGCATACCCCTTCAACAGCACGTTCGTGCATATTGCACAAGCATGGTAATCTAGGCCGGCCCAGAGTGTGGCGCGACCTGTGATTTGTTGCTGAGTTGGGGGGCTCCCTCAGCATGACTCGCAGGGGGGCCCCACATTTTTTTTTATTTTTATTTACTTGATTTTAACCAAAAAGAATTGATTTTTACAAGGTATAAAAAAAAGATCAGCGTTTTTTCTGGGGTCTGTTGATGCAGTTTCACCGGTTTCAATCTTGGCTAAGTTCGTTATTTGAATCAGAGTTCTGTAGCCTGTTTTAAGGCAGCTTCGAGAATCTTGACTGCCACTATAACCCATTTTGTTTTTTCCCCGGCGATCAATCTACACCACCAAATCTGTTCTTCTCTAAGAGTAGAGTCCTGAAGAAGCAGTAGCAAGAATGCCGCTCGGAGGTGGGTGGTTTTAGGACAATTCAAGATCAAATGTCTTGATGTTTCTGTGATGTCTGGGTTTAGACATAGTCTGCAGGTTTTGTTTGTTGATTGAGTACGGATAGCCCGAATTTCTTGCGATGGCATCCGGTTTAGTCTTGTTCGCATGAACATTTTCCGGAGATTCTTGTTTGGGAATTTGATGCAATAGTTCAGCGGAAGGTTTAGTTTATTGGTGGTAGGTGGAAGGTGGCAAAGCAGTTTGTTTGCCGTTGCCAGATTGCATGTAGTGATCCAGTCCTCATGTGCTACTTTGCTTTTAATTTTTTCCGGGTTTTGGATTAAGTCCTCGCAGGTGCAGGCAAGGTCTTTTAGTTTTAAAGTTAGTTTCTTTTCCCAAAGGGTCAATGCTTTGCAGCGCCCCATCTTAAGTTCTTCTCGAATCGTATTGTATATTGGCAGCGAATCCGGGTCAATGATTTTCCTCAATGCTCTCATTTGGCTTTGTTCTAAGGATGCTGACAAAGATAATAAGCCAAGTTCTCGTCGTATGGCTGCGATAGATGTCGATTTTGGCAATCCCAAAACCGCTTTCCAGAGGTATCCCTCTAGTTTTGGCCAGATGGAGTCGTGCATGTTGAGCGCTACGTCCATTCCGTAGATTAAAGCTGGTACCACCTTTTGTCTGTAAAACTGGATTGCTGGTATTAGGGAAAATTTACCGTATTTGCTGTCGATCAGTCTTATTTGAGTGGTAAGTGTTTTGACTTTCACCCACAGAGCCAGGATGGTTGAGTTCTCAGTTCTTGATTCATCAATCATGACACCCAAGTATCTGATGTTTGTGACTATCTCGATCTTTACGTTGTCTAAGAACCAGGTGCCACCTGGTTTAGATTTTGAGCGCTTGTTCCCCAAGATCAAGATTTTTGATTTCTCTACGTTTATTTCTAAGTCATTTTTGGTAATGAATCTGGCCAGGTTTGTCAACTGGCGCTGAAGACCGACTTGAGTTTGGTCCATCAGAATCAAGTCGTCGGCGTAGAGCAACCTGGACACTGCACTGTTTCCAACTTTTGGAGGAAATGCTCTCAATGAAGTTTGCGTATATTGAAAGTCACCCAAAAATGCGATGAATAAAGCGGGGGCTAAGGGACATCCCTGTTTGACCCCTCTTTCGACCTTTACTGCTTCTGATAGCATGCCTTGTCGTTTTAATCGAACTCGCATAGTTGTCTCTGTGTGTAATGCGATTATTGGTTCCAATATTTCCTCTGGACACTTCCAGTTGGACAATTTCGACCATAGTCTTTGACGGCTTACTTTATCAAATGCTTTAGATAAGTCGATAAATGCGAGGAAAACATTCGGAGCCCCGTTTTTTACGTTGTCTTTGATGATGTTCAAGATCAAGATGTTTATGCTTGTCGAGGCCGTCTTGAGAAATCCCGTTTGGAAATGATCGGTTGAAGGAGAGGTTCTTGCCCAGTTTTGAAAT
This sequence comes from Ambystoma mexicanum, assembly GCF_040938575.1. NCBI lineage: Eukaryota > Metazoa > Chordata > Amphibia > Caudata > Ambystomatidae > Ambystoma > Ambystoma mexicanum. The sequence continues at coordinate 387,762,222 of NC_090925.1, forward strand.
TTTGATAGGAGTAGAGTCGCAAATATTTTGCCCATGATGTCCAATAGGGCTATGGGTCGATAGTTCGCCGGATTGTCTCTGCTTCCTTTTTTAAAAATGGGTACAATAACTGTCTCTGTCCATGTTTTCGGGACATGTCTGGATATTCTGCAGTGATCGAAAATTTTTGTAATCAAAAGGGACCATTCCGTTTGGTTTTTCTTTAGATCTATATTGGTCAATCCATCTGGCCCGGGTGCTCTGGACGCTTTCAGTTTTGAGATTACTGACTTTATTTCGTCTTGGACTGCTAGATTTATCCATGTTGCTTCCTTTTGGTTTCCCACCTCCATGTCAGGTATGGAGGTAGGGGCGAATTGGGCAGAATAGAAAGCTGTCCACGATGATTCCGGTATCAAATTGAAGAGTTTGTCATCGGTTCGGATGCCCTTGTTCTTTATTAGAGCCCAGAAATCTCCAACACTTTTCGATGTTAATGTTTTTAACATCTGTTCTGCGTCCTTCTGATAAAGTTCCGCTCTCCGGTGTCTTACCCATGATCTGTAAGATCTGGTCGCCGCAGCCAGTGATTGTTTAACCTTTTCATTGGAGTTTCTTTTGAAGTCGCGTTGTAGTTTTCTCAGTTTTCTTCGTTTTTGCACTAGTACTTCGTCATATTCATGGTGACCAGTTGTTACTATGGCTTTGCCGGTTTTTTGCTTTTGCGTATAAGGTATAAGAAGGGGCAGGTAATTTGGCCTTGTCGGAGCACCCGTGGCGTTTTTTTGGGCTTCGTCGTATTTTTTCGTTATTTCTTTGATGTTTGATGATGTGAGCTGAAGCCGCTTTTGGTTCGCTGCCAATTTCAGTTTTGATGTGTAGGACGATCTCACCGGAATTATAGATTCCAGCGTCATGGTTAAGAGGTTGTGATCGCTTTCTTTCGTTTTGTAAATCTCGAAGGTGGACGCGTAGGGTAGTAAAGCGAGTGAAGTGAAGATATAGTCAAGTGTAGCTGTTGACGAATCACGTTCCCATGTTGGAAGTGCAGGAAGTTGGCCCCTCACCATTGCCATGTTATGGAAGTTTCTGGCGTCCATCAGGTCTAACCACAGGTCTCCTCTTACTTTTGCGGCTGTCGATAATGCTGCATGCCTAAAATGATCACACTTTGCGTTCAGGTCACCGCAAATTATGATGAAGTCGATGCAAAGTTCAGCTGTGATCTTGTCTAACAGGGTGGTCATTTCGTCGCAGAATTCCTTGTTTGTAGATCTTTGCGGATTCCAATAAGTGTTAATGATAGCCAGCTTTGATTTCTGGTTTCCCTTTGCGTTTGTATTCGGATGGCACCATTCTGTCTGAAGAGCGAGGATTCCGTAAGTTTCAGCTATCTTTGCCTTGACGTCAATTCCGGATCCGATTTTGATTGAAGTCAGAAGGCTTGATGATAGTCTTCCAAAAATGCCTTTTGTTGCCGGTGATATTTCGGTATCATATCCATCTAGAATTGGTTTTTCCCTCAGCCAAGTCTCTTGGAGGCAGATTATGTCAAATTTTGCTAGGTCTTGTGTTTCTGGGTTTAGCAGATGGTCGTGGCCTCTCGTGTTCCAGGAGCATATGGAGATGGTCTGGGGAAAGTCTTCGATAGTTTGATTCAGAAGTTTATCCGAGGTTTGCAGTTCTGTGCTAGGTAATTGCTAATTTTGGGAATTTGGCTTTAGCACTTTTCTTAACCAAGACCAGGGACCCGATGGAGTCCGTGATTGCGATTGGTTCAATGGTTCTTTGTGGTCCGAGGGGAAATCTTTCACAGGGGATCTGTCTGACCTGAGACGGGTTTTTTTCCAGTTTTGACCCCCTTCCGGTCTGAGGTGGTGAGCTCTGCTTGTCCAGGTCCGTGGCGTATGTTTAGGTCTTTCACGTTGATGTTCTCGTGTTTCTGCATAGTGACTTCGATAGTCGGTATTCTGTTTTACTTGCGCACTTTTTTTGTGGTTTGAGAATTTTTCTTGTAATGTGTTGATCCTACTTGGCAAGCCGGTTGAGGTAGTTGTATTTCTGACAGGCCGAAGCCTAGTTGAATCAGCGTGTCAAGCGTATCTTTAGTTGGCTCATGTTGAGGGATGGTTTTTACATGTAGATATGCTTTGGCCTTTTTCTGCCTGTGGTATGGTTCGATTAAGAAGAAGTTCGTAGTAGACAAATGGGTCAGACTAGGCACTTTGGCCACTATTGTGAGAACTGTTTTTCTGTTCAGAACAAGAAAATTCTTTCCTGGCATTAGTTGTTCCATTTTAAAGAGTCGGGTTTGGCTCCTGGTTTGGATATGTATTGGGGGTCTTTTTTTGTTTTGGTTAATTCCGACCTTGACTGGACTGGTGTATTAATGCACTCTTTATTGTTGTCCTGTGGGTTATTGTCAGGCGGTGTCATTTTGACGACCGCTATGGGGTGTGTAATTGCTGACCGTGCCTCAGACGGTAATTCTTTTGTCGCGTTGAGTGCGAACAAAGCAGCCTAGTTCGATGAAGTCAGGGACGCTTTTGTGAAGCCCGGTGTAGATAGATCGGTAGAAGCGTTTGTTGATTCTGTTGACGAAGGCTTTCGCACAGTGGTGTGTGGATTTGATGTATCTTCCGGTTCTAAGTGTTGTGTGAGGTTCATCAAGGAGGAGTCTGGGATTGATGAATGTAAGTCGTCCACCTCGGTTATCTGTTGAAATTCCAGAAGTGCTGCTTCTTTTGATGAATTCTGTACCATGGCTTGGAGTAACGTTCTTTTGGGTTGTAGCTCCTCTCGTTGTTTACTCCAGCTAAGGCTTTGTGTGGGTTTGGGTTCCGATTTCTTAGAACTGGTTTTTGCTTTAGCAATGGGCGGTGTCGTTTTTCTGCTATATTCATCCACACCTCTTTTCAAATCCTTGGCTATTTGATGACAGCCTTCTTTGGATACTTCAGTTTCAAGAGCGGTTTGGGTTTCACTAATTGGTTGACCCTTGTTTGCTTCATTCGGTTTTTCCTGAATGGTTGTGTATCTGTCTATATTTGTTGATGCACGGAGTGTATGTGGAGATCTTAATCTTAATTGGGTTTCTAGGTGTGACATTCTTTGCTCCCACTGGAGTTCTTGCTCCGTGTTTTTTTGGTTTAGGGCCGTAATGAAGCATTCCAAGAAGATCACTTTTGAGTTTGTAGAGGCCGCTATTGCCACCAGATCTTTCATTGATTCGTTGAGCGATTCATACAGTTTTCCAAACGGGGACAAGGCCACCGTGATGGCTGACATCACTGCGAACATATCTGGAGACTGATTTTTTGACTCGTGGTTTAATTTTGGTGGCGAAGACTCACTGGATTTGTCTTTTCCCGGAGTGGAGGAGTTTCTCTGATGGTCTAAAGGCCGTGTACATGGAGCGAATTGGTTCGCAATAGTTCTTTGAGGGGAGGCGTCGTTTTTGGTGTTTGCTGGTAGGTTATGTTTATCTGGAACCAGGACGCAAGGTCCTAGCACTCGGTCTTCGGATGACTCAACGAGCAAGTTGAGAGCTGGTTGTGTGGGTCCAGTAGGTGGACTTAGCTGTGGGTGGTCCGAGTTATGTGGAAAGGCTGAAGCCCTTACTGGAGAGAGGCATAAGTCAATTAACGGTGAGTTCTGTGAATCAACCTCCCCCGTTTTTTTTTGTTTAGGAGCCGGGGGAATTTCAGCGATTGCGTCCAATAGTTCTGCGTCTGAAAGCTCGACTTCCCTCACCAGTTTTCTCTTTGTCTGTCTGGCGAAGAAGTCTTTTAGTGCATGACATGTTAAGGGTTTGCCAAGTAGCGTTTTCCCAATCTCGATTTTCTTTGCTGTTGGGCGCTGCTTCCTTTGATAGTAATTGGAACTTAGTGAAGTCCCGGATTCGTAGGGTTTCTTCTGATGGAGTGCTTTTCATTTTAGTAAAGCTATAGCAGTTTGTCTTTGTAAGGCGTAACGCTCTGTGGCCGGTACGTTCCCCGAGGTTGAGTTTGGGTCCGCTACCACGGGTAAGGTGGAAGGAGCCACCGTTGAAGGGAGAGTCGAGGGACCTACCGACCTCTGTTGTCGGTGGAGTTAACGGTGGGTGTGATGGTAAAGTGGAAGGCGTTTCGGTATCATCTCCTTCATCAAATGTTGTCGTATAGCCAGAATTTGCGTGCCATTCGACTTGAATGGTACTTCCAAAATTGGCACATGACACCAGGTTGTCTCCCAGGTTTCTAGCTTGTAGAGCGTGCGTATGGATATTGCGCTTTTCATAGATTTGTTGCAAGGTTGAATCGGTTGGAGGTTCAAAACTCTGTGCTTCATCCCGGACCGAAGCGCAAGGGTCAGATCGACGCCGCCCTCCGGCGACATCCGGTGCGATCCCACTCGCCATGGCAGAGGCCGTGGCGGAGGCGAAAAGGTCCGGGGGTTTTTGTCGGCTCAGTAAGACCATGCCGCTGGGGTCAAATCGACTGCGCCCTTCGGCGTTGTCAGATCTGGTCCCACTCGCCGCAGCGGAGGCAGGCCGTTCTCCTGAGACTGAAAGCTGATTTCGCGGTGTCAGGGACGGCGTGTAGTCAGACGGAATTGTCGTCGTCGTTTCGCACTTGTCTGTGGAGTCTCCTAGCGAGATCACAACGGGGTTTGACTGCAAAGGGGTTCCAGTAACGGCGGGGAGCTGATCGAAGACTTCGTCCCTCAATGGGTGTGACTCAGTTTGCACAGCGGTTTCTTCCTCTTTGTCGGCCCGGGAGCTTGCTTCACGCAGCGACAGGCTGTCTAGCGAGCTTGGCCTAGACGGTGGAGAGGAGGAGGAAGAGGAGGAGGAGGATGAGATGGATTTAGCCTCCCCCTTTGCCTTCCTTACGTTTGAACGGGATCGTAGGTTTCCTCTGTCTTTTGTATTGCGACGGTCAATTCGTTCCAGGCGTGTGTATTGGCTGCGTAGGACACGACCTAGCGGTGTTGTCGGTGTTGATAGTGAATTGAGTAAGTTCGAGTTGGCTGAAGAGGCCATTTCGGCCGGGACGGCCGCGGACTGCCGTAGACTGCTCGCAACTCTAGCGAGCCAACTCCGCGTGCCGCTTCGCGTAGGTGCAGGGGTTTTGATCGCTCCTCCCTGGAAGAAAGAAGGCCAGCGTAGAAAGACTGGAAAGGCAGTGCGGACTGCCGTAGACTGCTTGCAACTCTGGCGAGCCAACTCCGCGTGCCGCTTCACGTAGGTGCAGGGGTTTTGATCGCTCCTCCCTGGAAGAAAGAAGGTCAGCGTAGAAAGACTGGAAAGGCAGTGCGGACTGCCGTAGACTGCTCGCAACTCTGGCGAGCCAACTCCGCGTGCCGCTTCGCGTAGGTGCAGGGGTTTTGATCGCTCCTCCCTGGAAGAAAGAAGGCCAGCGTAGAAAGACTGGAAAGGCAGTGCGGACTGCCGTAGACTGCTCGCAACTCTGGCGAGCCAACTCCGCATTTTGTTTTATGCCACTGAAGCCACCACGCTTCCACATTGCACCCGGCTTTCACCCCTCCGCATGAATGCCCTTAACTGCCTCAAACACATACGGAGGTGGATGAAGAATTAAAAAACTGCCATAGAACACAGAAAACACGGACATCCTTCCCCCCCAATGGCCGAAAGAGCTTGCCACTGCAACCAGCCCAACTGCCGCAGGAAACGCTGGAGTCAGCTTTGATGACACCCTGTTCCTGGTCCTACAAGTTAACGTGGTGCTCAGAAATTGCAACCACCAGCCCAGGCCAACAAAAAATATTGCGCCTTTCCTGCCAACTCCCGATTCTCCCCAGACACGATTATGCGAACGCTCTCTGCCTTCCCCAATATCTTTTAGACAAACAACAAGGCATTTTGAACAAAACAGCCAGTCTCCTCTTCCAACTGAGCCCCATAGCTGGGAGAGCTTGGAAGCTCGGGTTAGAGCCAAGCCAGGGCCAAACACGAGCCGAGCCCACAAATTGCTACGCGGTGGGAGTTCGGTGGGACGAGATTAAGAGGAAGGAGGGGATGGAGGTGCTGTTTTTTTTGGGGGGGGTGGGGATTTTTGATCTGGGGGAGAGAATAGATGTAGCACCAATAGTTTTTTTTAGATGGGCAGGGAGGCTGTGGCAGAGACAAAGGGAGAGGGGGTGATGGCTAGGGGATGGGGGGTTGGGTGGGGGTGATGGGGGAGCTAGAGACAGCACTGACGTTTTTGGGATGGGGCAAGGAATAAGTGTATGGTGGCGCTCGTGGGGAGGGCCATTCCTGGTCATTTTGGGCTGGAGTGGGGGCCTGGGGCAGGGAAAAGAGGAAGGTGGCAATTGGGGGCGGGTGGTGGTGGGGTCAGGGAAAGAGCCAATGTTTTTTAAATGGTTCTGGGAAGAGGGTTGTTGGGGAGATGGTGAGGGGAGCGATCGCAAGAGCAGCACAAGGAGAAGGCAGCAAGCACCAGTGATTTACCCTAAATGCACCGACGGCTACTGCACTGCTGTGTCGGGAAGTGCTCCTGTCCCAGTGCCAGCCAATCAATGAATGGCTGAGTTGAGACAGGAAGTCGGGAGGCGCCACCGCCTGTAGATGCTGCTGGCACCTCAAGAGCAGTATTTTTTTAAAAACAACATTTTTGTCCCAGGTTGGGACAGTCGGTGGGGCACTTGGTCGGCTCCTGGTTTGAGCAGGCATTGGCAGAAAGGAGGGTCAGGCAATAGCCCCAGTTGTGACATAGGCTGGCCCAAGCCCGACCAGGCTCGCCCAGGACTACTGAGCACCCATTTGTATACCCTGGCAGTCCAGATTCACGTGTATTGTCTTCCAGTCTCTCACCTCATCATATATAAAACTCTCTACTACACCCAGGAAGCCATTCAGAGGACTGGTCCCACCTACTTGCAGGACTGCTGCAAGAAATACGGCCAGTAAGAGTCCTTTGCTCCACAGACCCTCCTTCCTCAAAGATCCTCCCTTCAAAATGGTCATATGTGAAGCTGCCAACTTGAAGTTCTTGCCCCAAAGATATGGGGCAGCCTTCTGATCCACCTTTGGGAGGAAGAAACCCCACTTAGGTGTCACGAGCCTGCTAAGACTTTCCCCTTCACCACAGGGTACTCCCCTTTCCTTCCCCAGCCCGTGCCTGGGTATGGGCCTGTCACCTCTGCACTCTGGGGCACAGCTGTTTGGCTTCAGCGCACATCAAATCCCAATAAACAAAGGCTGATGCAACCCACCATTTGATAGCGAACATATTGCACACCAATGGGTTTGGGTTTTGCTGAAAAGTGATCTTTGCTGGCCACGTGACACGGCGTTCAGACGCTTCCATGAATGACATGGAGCAGACTAGATTGAATGAATCTTACGCTGTGGGCATGTTTGTGGCCTTGCCGTGATTGGTGGCTTCACCACGGCATGATGAGCCATTATTCACCCTTTGTGTATGCAACTTGATCAATCCCAGCCCACAAAAAACATGAGTGTTTGGATAAACTTTGAGGAATTGTGTGTGTTTGATTCATCTGCATTTTGTTAGCTGGAAGTCACCCCAGAAGTTACTTGGCCTGGCACTAGACAATACTCCCACCGTTACCTTCTCCTCCCTTTCCTTCTCAACACAGTGCCTTAATAGGGGGTGGGGGGATCTTATTCCATTTTGACTTCCCATGGAAAAGAGAGAAGGGAGCTTTCAGTAATGTTATTCATAATATTTTCAGGTATGGATGTTCTATGCTGCAGGCATCGTCCACTGTGATTTGTACAGTTCGCTGCATAAGCTGCCATCGCTGTTACTGACAAGTGTGTTTATCCTATTTCTTCAATTAAAAAGGAAATGAAAACAATCCGAACACTCTGGCCTGTTCTATTGTAAGCAGGGCTCTTTCTTTCTATTGAGGAAAAAAAACATGCCCGCTGGCATTTTTACTTACCCAATATGGCGCCTATATTAGACCTTGAATCCTGTTGATGGAGCCTCGAAGTGGTCTATTTAAGAGCTTTATGGAGGTGTGGTCACCAAAGAAGGCTGCATGAACAGGTTGCGTAGACCTGACGAAGGGCTATTCCCCTGATTCTTGTGTTTTTGACAAAACATCATTTGCTACAGAAAACTGTAGTCAAAATGTCTACAATCCCTGGGCTTGGCGGCCATCACGCTTTTCACTGTGGGGCATAATATAGAAATGTAGGTTCATCAAACTGCTCTTACGTGTATGCAATCTAGCACAGTCGGTAGTATACAAATCAAGTGAAATAAATTAGGAGGTGTCATGAATTCATTAATGAATCCATACCACCTTCGCCAGCTTCCAAGCTATTGGCTGGCTCCCCCTCTAGACATTTGGTTCCCCAACAGTGCTATATCTGCCAATACATCTCCCCTGCGTACACAGATGTTGAGACCTCAGGACATTGAATGCCCCCACATCTGTGCCTCGCCCAAAGCCACTTCGCTTCCCTTGCACCCCATCCCCACTTCCATCCTTAGGTCTGTATCACAGCTAATAATCCAGTCAATGCATAGCGGGCGGTGCACTCTCTGCACAGCTGGTGCTGCTGCTACATTTCTGCTCGGTGCTTCCTTTGCACAGCTCGCAGGATATGACTCAGCGTGAAGTAAAGAACTTTATGTTCATTCCATTTATTGATCTACTTGGGGTCGCTTCAAAGCACTTGTTTGTGATGGTGGAAGATTGGGTATCATGTCGCTTAGCTGCAATGCCTTACCCATCTGTCTTCTGCTTATATTGTGTAAAGCTTGCGTTTAGAACAATCAGCAGAGTCAAACTCATCAGTAATGGCTAATCTATATGCTAAAGCGTTTTTCCTTAAACAATTCCACACCGTTTCACCAATCTGAACCAAATTTGGCATAGTTAACTGTTAGGAGCCTCCGGACATTACTGGCTACAGTAATGGGACATTATTTTGGACACCCCATCCCTTTTATATGATTTTAGCACTCACACATGAGACGGTTGCCTGAAATCGGCGAAACATCAAAGTGGTTGTGAAAGGACCAGTCTCGACAGGAGGAACAAAAAAATCACGTTTCAAGACCCTAGAATGCACGGTTTCTGAGATATTCGCACTGCAATGCACCACAACGAACTGCACAATGCCAGGGTGAGGTGACAGGTGTGGAGAGAGCACAGAAGGTCCCAGTATGCAGAAGCACACCAACTCTTGCCTCCCCCCAACGTCTGCTTCAGGGTATGTCAGCCAGCCACACGCGCCCATTCTCAATGCAGTTTTCTTCAGGATGCAAAGCACATCAAGCAATAAGCGAATCGGAACAGCGACCTACAGGATCAGTTATCATTCCTGTCTACATAACCCAGTCGGAGAACAGGTTTTTCTGCTAGTACTACAATACAAATTGACATTTTTCCCACTTCAGCTTCATATTGGGGCCTGATGAAGCTTCTTTTAGTGGAAAAAACACGGGTTGGCCAAGGCCAGGAGCCTTTTGGTTTAGATTATTTGTAGACTATAATTGACTGAGCACACAAACGTGATTTCTAATAAAAACATGTAATTCCCAGATATCATAAATTCGTGTATCAATAATGTCAAAGGCGCTGAACATCACAAACAACTGATTTTTTGTCTTCCAAGATCCATGGACTTAGAAGGGTATATATATGTCCATGTTCACTTACAATATGGTCATTCATTTTTAGCCAGAACACGCTCAAGCAGTGTTGGTGCTGAGCTGCCCAGTGTGGTAGCTACGCGCACAGCATAGCATGGCATAGCAACATCATATTTGTGTGGGTGGGAGGGTGAAACCTCCCTTTAGCCTGCTTGTGTCCATAGCCGAATGCTGGGACTGTGCATGCTGCGTGAAAACCAGAAGGATACACTACGATGGCTACAGAGCAGGGCTGAAGTCGAGGGTACATGCGGGGGGACGTAGTCCCCCCACTTTATTCGGATGGTGGACTCTGTTCCCCCCAGCTAAAAGAGAAACATTGGATGTCCTCTTTGAATGTATGAATTAAAGCCGAACCGCAGTCGTCAGGTTTGTAGGCCGGACACTTCACCACGTTATGTTAAAGGTAGTTATATAGCGCACCATCACCAACGGAATTGGTCCCCAGGCGCTCTGGCGGATCTGTAAACAGGAAGCAGGACGGGGAGGGTTAGTCGGGAGGAGGGGAGAAGGAGAGTGGGAGAAGTGATGTGCTGTTGGCAGCTTCAACTCGGGATACACCGAGTGCTGGGCTTTGGTGCAAGTATCGTATCGGGCAAGACCTCGCGTGCTTTAGGTGATGTTTATGTGTTGTTGATTCGGTGTGATAAAGTGCGTGCGGATCGCTGGGAGAGAGATGGTTGTGTGGTTTTTGTGTGGGTTAAGTATGCAGAAGATTGAGGGTTGGGTTAGTGGGGTCTGTATCCTGATTCAGGTACTTCTGGTTCCGTTAGAGTTGTATCCCTGTGGGTGGGGTTGTTGCTGGTTCCTCGTGGACCGCCTCGCTGTAATGGTGCTGCGCGGATCCAGCTGTAACATAGTGGGTATTGTATGGAGTGATAGGTAAAAATAACAAACAACTAAAGGTGAAATGCCCCATTTTGGTACTGCAAGTTCCAGGGAAAATATTTGTATTGTTTCTTGGACTTTAAAACATGCACAACTTTTAACATTTTCAAAAACACTAATAGAAGAAAATATTCTGTCCTGCTTTTGTGTTCGTTGATTTTATGGAAGGCAAATGCCATTTGTCCTCTTCAATTTGGGTGTTAATGCAAAGCCAATTTAATGAAATCTGCATATTTCACCTTGATATACTAATTTCTGGCGCCATCACATCCCATTGCGTTTGTTGATGAGTCCCCCCACTTTTATCTTTAGGACTTGACCCCTGCTACAGAGGAAATGCTTTGTCTTGATTTGACATCCCTGCGACAATCTCTGTCTGTAAAATAATAACCCCTCTGCAAACATACTTGCTCCCCCCAGACAGACATGAGAGCAGACCCTTTGCAGCATGGTGCAATGGGGAAGTGATTGTGGAAGTCAGCACTAGAAACAAAGTAGCCTTCACGTTCTGCTGTTCTAGTTATTAAGAAATGCCTCTGTGCAGGCAAGCCCCATGTCAGCAGATTGCTGCATCAGCGTTTATGCCTTTCACCCTGGAGTGGTGGTCTTGCTCTCTTTGGGGATGAAGACCCTTATGGCCGTAAGGCCTGGATCCATCATCTCTAAATGTTGGTCTGCCAGTCCCTGTCCTGAACCTTGCAGTTCCTCTCTACTGCTCGTCCTTTAGTGCACTCTGGGGTGTCCATACCCTCTGCTGAGAAGCCCCCCTGCAAATAATGAAAAGCTGGAATCATCAGATGTAGCGTTACCAGCACCCCGCTGATTAGCGGGGAAGGGATGCAAGGCCACAGGGCCTTTGCATTGGGGCTTGACTCAGCTCTAGTCTAGAAAGCCCTGCATAGACTTAACAAAGTCCCCTAGTGCCTTAAAATATGCACACGTTTTCTAATAAGACTTCTAATTGGTTACTATCGGGCAAGGTCTGCCCAGGTGGTATGTCATGATGGCACATGGCAGTGGTGCACACTGAACGGGCAAACCCAACGAGACAATATTGCCCTTGTAAGGTGAACCCGCACTATTTCAGAACGAGGACAGAAGTTAGACAGCAAAACACAGTGCTTTTTAATGGAATGCTATCAATCAATAGGATCGTGAGGTACTTGGTGTTTTGTTGGGTATTCTGAGACGGAAAGCGGCAAAATGAACTCTTGCCCCAGATGAAAAGATGTTCCCAGTGCTTGGTCCCATGGCAGTGCCCTATTTTTACACGGGGGAACCCTGAACTCAAGTCCTTGTTCACCAAAGTTTGAACTGGTCTGGAACAGTTTAGAGGTAGCCCCACAGGATCCGGGACAGATGCAGGGGCTCCACAAAGACAGACGGCTTCAAATGAGACATCCAGCCCAGGCCCTCCAGACATCATATGCCTCTGGGACAGTCTTAAGAAAGGTTTGGAGGGGGCAACGTAAGAAGATAGAAAGGCGTTTAAGTGGCGCTGAAGACCCAGCAGACACGTCACATTCACAGCGGATTGGGTGATCGGTCCAGGGGGTGCCTGTTCCTCGAGCCCTCACTTCCTTCAGATGCCAGAAACACACACTACCCGATGCACTCTTTGGCTGAATGGGTCGCAATAAACCCTTTACCAATGTTTTACATCCGATCTATCAAATGATCATCAATGTGTCCAGGTGGGACCCTACACATCGCAGCAATTACCCCCGCACCCATCAATCTACAAAAAGTATATGGAGCGACTAGGAGGCCAGCCTCGCAACCACTGACTCAAAATTCACTGACATGCGGATAATAGAATTTATATCTAAAGATATCCTCTTACAAGAACTGCGTGGAGGCTCACCATCGCCAATGGTATGCAATATCCACTCAGACAAGCCTCCTTGCAGGGAAGCTACTAGCCAGGTCAAAGGCACAGGGTAAATACATATTGCCTTACATCAGATTCAATACTTCGAAAGGTCACGCGTATATCCCTCAAAACGATCACCGCTACGCAGACTAGTGGCTTCATCAATTGAATTGGGGCAACCAAAAGCCACGTGAATCTTGTCCTCTTCCACACTGGCGCATACAACTTTAGAGATGAATGGCTTATGCGCAATCGGTGATATGATATGATATGATAGGTTATTTATAACTGGCCACCAAGGAGAGGCGAAAATGCTGCCAGGCCTGTACTCTGGAGGGCTATGCGAGGGCAGGTCCATATGCTGAATTAAGCAGTGCGCCATGCCAGAAGTTATTTGTGTGACATCATTGGATAAGTTCAATCTGTTCACAATTTTGGAGGGGAACGGGAAGGTTTTTATGCCTTTAGAAAGTCCACAAACAGGGTGAAACATATGCTCGTACCCCAATAGCTATATGTTGGCACTTTCTGAATGAGATATGATACATGCACTTTGTGAATAAACACACATGGTAGAAGGATAGTTTTGGTTTAAATCTAAGAACAAGCGCACATTACCTAACTACCTATGTTATAATCGACAAGTCAATATGCTGCTTGCACTCCATCCTGAAGATCCCCGTCTGACCAGCGAGGGAAGGTTTCAGTGCAGACTTCCTTTCATGCTGTAGATCTTTGGTTCTCCAGGTGCATGACCACCTCCTGGCAGGTCTATAGATATTTGTATTGTCAATTATAAAGTTTCTACAACCACGCAAAAATAAGAATACATACCAATTACCCAATTCATATAATACATATACATTTTTTCAATTCATTAAACAAAATCATTCTGTTGTAAACGTCACTAGTATCTCCACTATAAAATGTGTCTGAACTCCTACCATGTCCTTGTCTTTAACTAGCCCTTAAAATTTGAACATACTTATTCGACCGTTATTTTAAGGTATTGCAATTAAAAGTTAGGTGTCAACAACAACTTTAAATCCTTTTTGCATTAATTGCACTTATGTTATGTTATGTTATGTTATGGGTACTTGTATAGCGCACCGTCACCAACGGAATTGGTCCCCAGGCGCTCTGGCGGATCTGTAAACAGGAAGGGTGGGGGTAGGGTTAGTCGGGTGGAGGGGAGAAGGAGAGTGGGAGATGTGGTGTGCTGTTGGCAGCTTCAGCTCGGTTGACACCGAGTGCTGGGCTTTGGTGCTAGTATCGGATCGGATGAAGGCCTCGAGTGCTGTGGGTGAAGTTTATGTGTTGTTGATGCGGTGTGGTAAAGTGTGTGCGGATTGCTGGGAGAGAGATGGTTGTGTGGTTTTGTGTGGGTTTAAGTAAGCAGAAGATTGGGTTAGTGGGGTCTGTATCCAGGTTCAGGTACTTACGATTACGTTAGAGTTGTATACCTGTGGGTTCGGATGTTGCTGTGGGTTCGGATGTTGCTGGTTCCTGGTGGCCGACTCAATTTGGTGGTGTTGCGCTGGTCCAGCTGTATCCTATTGAGTATAGTATGGATTGGTGGGTGCGTCTAAACCTAATCTTCAGGTGTGGGACTGGGTGGGTGATATCTATTCTTAGGTAATCTAGTGTGACCCTGGTCAGTTAAGGCTTTGAGTGGTTTTGTTAATTTTTTGGGATGCCGACTCTCCAGCATGAATACATAACAAAAGCGCCCCTCTCCTCATCCTACGAACACATCCCTCTATTGGAATTTCTGGGACACAGGGTACATCTCTCTGTAGGTATTCGACAGATTCATAGAGTAGACCTGAACATCCCACTCCCTCTCCTGGGTTTTGAGCGGTCCCTGTTTCAGGATAGGTGTGGAAGAATGTACTCCCATCTGGAAAAGAAATTAATCCAATGAGCTTGTGTGTCCATTTGGATGTTAGCGTAGAGTTACGCTCTTCAATGTCATAGTTGATGTGGTCACCGGAGGCTGCAAAAAGTGGGAAGATAGAGCGCCTATTTAGAAACACACACAGATCAAAGATGGGATCTGATGTAAGTATCCTTCCAACCTGGGGGATAAAAAGCTCATTGGATTAATTTCTTTTCCAGATGGGAGTACATTCTTCCACACCTCTCCTGAAACAGGGACCGCTCAAAACCCACAGGTATGCACTTGATACATTACGGCCCCATTACTAATACGCTACACGTGCCTTATATATTTTTTAAACGTTTTTTTGATGACTTAGTTTTCTTGCTATAGGAAGCATACTAAACCTTAGGTTTCTCTACCCATTAATGAATGGTTGTATTACTTTCACTGGACCATGTATTCCTATGAGTCAAGCAAACTTCAACGCCTATTTTTGTATTTTACTTTTCCAGATTTGTGAATCTGGCCTTTTGATTGAAACCCCTACCCGAATAACTGAAGGGACCCTGCAAGATATCCTTGGAATTAGCTACAAGGTAACATAGGCGACTCACCTATCCCCTTCCTTACTCTACATTGTGTTCCAATCCCTTACCCACATGTTCTTCGGCTAATGACTCATTCACACATGCATTGAGACAATTTACCATTCACATTTCCAGTACTCCAGGGACCCGATCTCCTAGGAAATAACGACAGGTACCCATGTGAGTCAGCCCAGCCCAAGAGAACTCTGTGCCTTCGGAAACAAGGTCACACGCTTCCAGTAACCCTGTCTGAGCTACAGGGTGAGTATCGAGTGGCCCATTTAGTCATTATTTGCAGCCAATTTTTGTTTGTTCATTTAGGGAAATGCATTTATGTGTCTTCCACATATCACTGATACACATTTGTATCTTCTTTTTGCCTCCCTTCCACTTTAGGAGCTTGTGGTTTTCCGCCCTGAGGAAGGCTGAATTTTGACGCCGCCAATTCCGGCAAGCCGAAACCTGCTACAGTGCTTATCTTATAGACCCGTCTTCATGAATAACTTGTCTTTCAAATAATTTTTGAAGCACTGTCCCCATCTATATCCAGACATGCATGCACACACGTTGGCAGATTGGCAGACCATTTTAGACATGATCAGGTTTTGATCATGAAACCAAATGAGACCATCACATTCCATCAACCAACTAGTAAGGACTCCCAAAATTAGGATTCTGGCACCTCTGTATAGTAAGAATCGGTCTACTATTGGGGTATACACATTATGAATTGATTTGAATTATTGTGTTCCTATGTTGGTAATATTACCTTCGAATGTTTATGCTCAATCATTTATTATTGTTTGTTTTACTAAATTCCTGAATAATATTTTCCTGTTATTTGTTTACACTTTCATTCACTATTGATTTATCATTCACTTGTTTGTTTGAAATACTTATTCGGTATATACTCAATGTATATGTCAATAATAAATATTAACAAATCGCAGACACTACCTTGTTGTTTTTCCCTTTGGTGACTTTTTTGGAGCACCGAAGAAATCTATCTAAATTGAAAAGAAAAATACAAAGAAACTGCCTGGTTATATATGTGGAATTTTCTTGCTTTTGTTAAATTACTGTATACTGTCCCCAAATCCACATTAGCAGTAAGGGACAATCCCACTTTTTGTTTTTCTCTGAGACCAAGACTGCCTGATGCTCCTTTTCAGCACACAGACCATGGTATCACTTTCCTCCTGCTCTCAGATGGGCGTGGGCCGCGCCACCTTTTCCCTCGATGACCTCATGCTGACCGGCCTGCTGCTCGCTTCTCACTTGTCTTACGTTTCTTTCTGCTGTGTTTACACGAGCTCGCGTGGAACGGAAAACAGCACATGACGCTCACATTCATACATTTATTGCTATGATCAAGTTATGCAAATAAAACTCAGAAAGGCAGCAGTCTCCGGAAGACCGCAGTTTATCCAAGAAAAGGCACAGTGTTCATGCCATTAAAAGACTAAATGGGACCTATTCAGATTCCTTGCATATTTTTTAAAAGATACCACCAAAATGAGGCTAAATGCTTCTATTTAGCAGCGAGACACTTTATGCCCTCATTTAGGATGTTAAACCAACAAAATGTTCCGTCTAGGAGGATGAAACCACGTGCACCTAGACCGAGCTCACTCCTCTTGTGACAGCCTATTTCCCAACCAGATTTTTCCATGAGAACCAATAAAAGTTCCGATTGGTGGCAGGGGTGGACGTCAAGCTCCCAAATGCGAAAGTGCAGACGTTCATTTAGAAACTGTAGTGGGCTTAGCAGAGGATGCCCTCAGAAAATGTACACTGTTATATCACCACCCCGCTTGCTGCCCACTTTGCTTCCAACGTTCTTCGGTGTTGCTAACTACCGGGAGGCCACTAGTTGAAGTGTGCATTGTGTGAATCCCAACGTGCGGATATGAGCAGTTGCTGCCACCAAGGTGATCTCAAGATGGCGGCCATATTCTGATGGGCACACTGCTGCGTCATACCTGCCTACATTAGAAAATCAAAATTCCTGCGATTTATGCCCCGCCCACAGCCACACGAGACTCCCCCCATTTTCACATGGCTCTGCCCACACGCCCCGGCCACCTGTCAAATTTCAGCCAACAATTCTGTCAAATATTTTAGATGGTGCATCTGGCATGGCTAATAACATACAGTAACCAGACATCTTGTGAACTGCCTCGTGTGTACTGCTAGTATTATACTTTTAGTCCACGTTAGAGGCATTTTGCCTAGAATAATAATGGTGAACAATATGTGCAATGTTATATGCACGAAGAGAATATGAAGCTACAAGGGAGATTATTACGGCGTTGGGCCGCCTACATTTTGCTTACTATAGCATTGAATGAATGATTTTGAATGCCATAGGAAGCAATATGAAGGCGGCGCCGTAGCCGAAATAATGCTTCTTTCAATCCAATGGCATGGATTGAAAGCAGTATTATTACGGCAGTCGGTGGTCGCATTGAGGCAAAGGAAAGAAAAAGTCAGTGAATGATGGCCGCCAGCAACGGCCTCATATAGTAGGGCAGGCAGTGAGCACGAACATTTCGCGCCGTTTCCGGGTCCCGCCCACGGGGCAGCCAATCAGGTGGAGAATATGACAGGACCCGGAAAGAACGACAACATTCCTGAGATTGCAGGGTCTTTTCCGGAGACCCGGAGAAATGCCAAAAATTCCAGTCTCCGGAAAAATTCCGGAGGTTAGGCAGGCATGTGCAGCATGCACAGTAAAGCAGGAGCGTGTCTACACCGACTTGCATCGGAGAAGCACATGTTATGTGTCGGCTCTTGAGTTTGTCTAGTTTTCCAAAACTTGAAAGGGATCTTCATAGATCATGACCACACATGTTGATGCTTATCAGCTGTTAGGGTTATTACGGGGCACCACTAGACCACGTACATATTCCATGAGCCACAGAGTTGCTTTGGCGCATATTAATATGGGGATATGACCATGTCACTTACCCGGGGACATTTTCAAAAAAGGAAACACAACAGAGTTATTTTGTAGTTCATCAACATTTTTTATGAACCCAATTTTTGTATGCTTTTCCGCCACAGATTGTACTGTGCAATACACACTCCTTTTCAGGACGTCCGCTGATATAGTCTCATTCTGACTTGATCAACAAGGCTCCCATCACTTGTAGACATCAGTGGGATCACCCACACAGTAATCCCTCATGAACCCCATAGAAAATGCTCATCTCTCTTGACCAAAATGGGATCCCAGAATGAAACCATTAGACTTCACCCTCTTCAGGGGCCCAATCAGTTGAGAGGAACGACCATGACTACTGATAGACTTAAGGGCGGGTTTCATAATGTTTTCATTGTCCAGGGAAGCCAGGCCACTGCCACTGCTGGCCCATTCTGTTAGAACAAAGTTTCTTTTTGACCCAACATGTGCCTTTTACACTCTTTCAGAGTGGGGGGAAGGGGGTGGAGGAGAGAATGAGAATTTGGGATGCTATATTTGTATTTCCCCCCCTTATGAGAGAGAGGGGGAGAGGCAGGTTCTCCGCGTGACAATGAGGATCCTGTACGCAAGGCTACTCCGGAACAAATCCCGCTCCTGGCAGCCTCTGCTACGCATTAGGAAACACAGGAGAAACCCTGGACCGTGCAGGCCAAACCCGAACAGGTGGGAACACTATGGCTATGCCTTGGATTTTGGTATTATTCAGTCTATGACGCTCTTTAATTCTTGAACGCCACTGCAATTGTTTTGTTTTAAAAGTTGCCCATTCAAAATGTACAATTTGAAACGCCAAGACAGTCATTATTTGGGACCAAAATATGGCTTTTAAAAAAATGCTATCTCCCGGTTTTTTTCAAAAATCGTGTTTGACTCGATTTTCTTTTTTTAAAAGACAATTTAAGAAATACTGTTGGGTTGGCAGGGAGTGTAAGGCTCGGTGTGATAAAAAGGAAAACCTGTACAAAAGGCCTGACTAAAAAGAAAGCGGGTGGGGAAGTACAGGGTGCATGTAGACCCCTGGGAAGTTATTGGAGTGTGGCATCAAGATAGGGCGCTTTAAAAAAGAAAAGTACAAAAAAGCTACAGAAAGCAATAAAAAAAAATAGGAAAGACGATATTTTCAATTTTAGAATTTAGAAACTAATGTTGAATTTAAAAAACACACTTGACTACTGCATACAGCGCTCGAAATTGCACTGCTGTATATTTTCGAAATCAAGATCTTGACATAGAAGTTTTACAGTCTGCTGTTTGTAAACCTGCTACCTAAATGTCACTGCTTTGAGTTGTTATCTAAGTAGATTACTCCATCAATCTTATTAAAATATGTAGTCTTCTCGAGTGCCCCCTTAACATCAATTGCTGAGATACTCACCGAGAAGACGGCCTTACTTGGCACACCCTAAAGTTCCCTCCTCTAGCATACAGTGACCAATGTGCAGCCCGCAAACACCACCATCGACCAACCTGTGTTCCTCACTGCGCCCGTCTAGAGGTCGGTGCAGGGGAGACGCGAAGGACAGTGCTGGACGCTTGCTCATCTTGACATAAGGTGGAACAGAGCGCAACAGTAATGAGTGTTCCTGGTTGGCACTGCAATCCGCCCGACAGGGCAAGGTGAGATGCCAACAAGAGCGAGCACAGGGATTGCACTTCCCTCAACCCATGTTCAACACCAATGGTCACAGTCTCCTGGCCACCTTCTCGGAAAGCAATGAAATCAGCACGGAACAGGCGCAACTAGGTGGACAAGGAATGCGTGATGGAGCAACGGCAGAAGTAATGGTGGTAAGGAAATAAAAGAAGATGGTGGCACTGGAGATACAGACTACAGTCTCATGCCGTGTGTGGTCTCTGCAGGGTATTTTGGGTCAAGTGATCCTATGGAGATGTGAAAAAGTATCCAAGAAAGATGGTGGAAAGGATGCCCATCATAACATAGACCTAGACTTTCGCAATGTTCATCAATCTTAGTCTTTATTATACTGCCCCACACGAAGGATGTCCCTGTGCAGAGAGATGCAGGCAAGCTCATGACAGTGCAGATGGACTTCAGGGGAATGACATGGTTCAAATATCGGGAGTATGTCTGATCCAAGAAAGTGACGCGCACAATAATCCTGAGGGCTGCGGTCTCCACGTCCGGCCCTCGAGAGCCCAGACCACACGAGGTAAATCATTCCCATTTGCATTGACTGTGTTCAAATATATTTTGCATGGATATATTAGAAACCTGGAGTAGACTCTGGTCCTGCCTGTAGACCAGACTTGGAGATGGTTGCATTAAATAACAAGTGGACTTGAATCTCTGGCCGAACCGGATGCCTCCCACAAGGCTTTTGCAATGTATCAGTGTGGTTTACCGTCTCCCATTTTCTTGTTCCTGGTATTGCCTTTGGTTATCTCCACAGAAGCAATGTATGCTCATGCTTGATGCATGGGGCCGAGGCTCAATGTGGACAGCCTTTTCATGCATGTGTATGAAATGCGACATACTGCACTGCTTGCTTCAGTGCTATGGTGTGGCAAGGATGATAACATGCTCTGATATTTATGTGTGGGTGAATGTTAGAGCGCTAGAGAGCTCAGGCGTGGCACCGTTGACCAAAGGCCCAAAATATATTGGACACCCACTGATTCTGGTACATTTTCCTCCAAAACGTGCAGTGGTAGCTGGCTGAGTGCTGTTTTCGAACAAGGAATTAAGATCTAAAGAATTGGACAGTGGCTGCCTTCACCCCCTTTGGACGAAACAGAGAGGGATTCTGGCTTCAAAGAGGAGATCGATCCTGTCTTGATTGTCAGAGAGAAAGGGTTCACAGTAACTCATTCTGCCACCTTGCCACATCCACCACAATTCAAAGAAATACCTCCAGGGATTGTGCTAAGAGACTCAGGCCATTTTGCTCAAACTGATTTGCCAAAGACCCCAGAGTGAACATGTCAGAGTCGCGAGGTATCCGCTTGCATTGTCTCAATGTGAAGACTACCTTGTAGACGCTTGATTCGATCAACAGAAACTTAGCGCACACTCATAACTTAGGTACAGCTTTTTCCTGCATTCCCCTTTGTGGACCAAGGAACCATGGACATAGCTGCTGGCTTTTCACAGCCTGTCTTTTGTATGATTCTCCAAGTTGTACTAAACACAATCCAGGAACTCTACTCAAATATGGTCTTCCCTAATGAGGTGGGAGCAAATGTCCCCACCCATCTTGGGCAGGAGAGCATATAACACAACAGGAAGATCGGTTAGTCCTTAAATAGCAAGATGGTTGCCAGGCTATCACACCTTATAATGCCCTTTTCTCTGGGTCAGCCATTGTGACTGTTGTCATGTATGACAAAGTCACCATTAAGGTGCCTGTTGAGAAGCACAGGAAAATTCTAGGGGTTAGGGTAGACACCAGCTACATGATGAAACTCCTTAAGGTAGTTTATGGGAATCCCTTAGCGCTCCCCAATCCTCCCTTGGGTGCCCCATCATGTGTCTCACAGGTGCTTATGGAAGGAAAGATCTAGTGTGTCTCGCAACAGAATGTTTCTTTGATGGTGGATAAGGGAGAGGGTCCAATAGTTCACTGATGTAATGGAGATGAGAGCCAAAGAAAGAAGCCCAGAGCAAATCAGCCCCAGGATTGGCTTACCCAGAATGCACATCATGAGGGCCCAATACAGAGCAGCGAGCCCCATAGGTGAATCCACCAATTTAACAGGAATTTTTGGGACAAGCGCACCTCGGGTGAACAAAGCTTGTGGTGGACCTCAGAGTGAAGCACAATGGACGCATACAGAAACAGAGGAAAACGCACAGGTCAAGGGTATGCGCACCATGTGCAGAACCTGCTCGCGCATGAATAAACTCACCTGCAGTGCTGCAAGTGGGAATACTGGATAACTCTGCCACCATTATACTAGCACTTGATACCAAGATGAGATCCCAAGTTTGTCAGGAGCCAGGGATTTAGAAGGAGAAGCTTCAGGGTTGTCCAACTCCAGACCTCGAGGGCCAGATCCATGTCAGATTTTCAGGATATCCCTCATTAATATTCAAGAGATAAATTTGCATACACTGATTCTGTGAAATGCATAACTTTGTCCCGTGTGTCCTTTTTTGTGCAAATAAATATGCCCAAGTTATTTTTTCTTAGCCATGTCTTTGATTTTCGTGGCATTCCGTGATCCGGAGTGTGGTTCACCTGCCCAGCGGTGAGTTTTGTGTTCCTTCTGACTGATTCTAAATGTATGCACATTTTGTCTTATGAATATTCATGAGGGTTATCCTGTAAACCCATCAGGTTCCCGGCCCTCGAGGCCTGGAGTTGGATAACCTTGCTTTAAAGTAGCCTACTGTGGGCTATAGCCTGCACAATGGTGTTAGCTACCAAGGTAACAGTGGCAACTAAAGAAATATGCATTCTTGGAGAAACCCATGGCTGGGGAGGGCATAATAACTGCATACTGACAATTACCTATGTAAGGGGAAGGACATTCCTATCCTGAAGAACCCTAGGACAAGAGTGGGAGCTACATGTCTAACCTCAAAAAAAAATCAAGATACCACTAGGGGAAACAGCAAACCGGTCAGCGTGCAAACACATGAACATCCAATAGAAGGAAGAAAGCCAGCAGCAGCCACCAAGTCATTACAGGCCCAGAGTCGAAGCAGTGAAAGCAAACCAAGCCTGTGTCGAATGCTGCAGCACGCTGGAAGAAAGAGGAACATGCGGAAGGGAACAAGCCTGCAGAGCAGACGCTAAGCAGCAGCGTAAGTAGCTGCGTAACATACACTGGCAACGCTAGACTAGAGTAAATTAGTGTAAGGAGTGAATGTGAAGTGGTTTGTGTAGTTGGAGGGAGGAGAGTGGTAGTGGGAGGAGGAGAGTAGTAGTGGGAGAAGGAGAGAAGTAGTGGTAGAAGGAGAGCAGTAGTGGGAAAAGGAGTGCAGTGGGAGGAGAATAGTGAGAGGAGGAGAGTAGTAGTGGGAGGAGGAGATTGTTGGTGACAGGAGGAGAGTTATATTTGGAGAGAGGAGAGTAGTAGTGGTAGCAGAGATAGAGTCGAAGGGGGGGTAGGAGAGGAAGAAAACATCAAAGGAATGGAGTGGAGGATTAGACGCAGTGACTCAGCGGACAGACTGGAGACTAGTGAGAGGAGTAAGTCGTAGGGGAGGAGTAGTTCGTGTAGAGATGGAGAGCTGAGAGGGTGTGGCTGAAATAGCCTGAATAACCCAGAGCAACTGCAATGCTCAATCCAAACTCCCAGTAGCACACTAACCTTCGGTTAGAGTAGGGACAGCTCGGAAGACCCTGAGGGAGTTGAGAGGGGACAAGGTAACAAGGTAAGCTGCTGGCAAACGGTGTGCTTGTATGCTAGATGTTCAGAACACTGCCACAGTTGGTAATGGGACGAGGTAGCAAGGTAAGCTGCTGGCAAACGGTGTGCTTGTATGCTGGATGTTCAGAACACTGCCTCAGTTGGGAATGGGACGAAGTAGGAAGGTAAGCTGCTGGCAAACCTTGTGCTTGTATGCTGGATGTTCAGAACACTGCCTCAGTTGGGAATGGGACGAGGTAGCAAGGTAAGCTGCTGGCAAACGGTGTGTTCGTATGCTACATGGACAGAACACTGCCTCAGTTGGGAATGGGACGACGTGGCAAGTTGACCTGCAGGAAAACGGTGTGCTTGTATGCTACATGTTCAAAACACTGCCGCAGTTGGGAATGGGACGACGTAGCAAGGTAAGCTGCTAGCAAACATTGTACTTTTATGCTAGATGTTCAGAGCACTGCCGCAGTTGGGAATGGGACCACGTAGCAAGGTAAGCTGCTGACAAACGGTGTGATTGTATGCAAGATGTTGAGAACACTGCCTCAGTTGAGAATGGGACGAGGTAGCAAGGTAAGCTGCTGGCAAACGGTGTGCTTGTATGCAAGATGTTGAGAACACTGCCTCAGTTTGGAATGGGACGAGTAGCAAGGTAAGCTGCTGGCAAACAGTGTGCTTGTATGCTAGATGTTCAGAACACTGCCTCAGTTGGGAGTGGGACGAGGTAGCAAGGTAAGCTGCTGGCAAACGGTGTGCTTGTATGCTAGATGTTCAGAACACTGCCGCAGTTGGGAATGGGATATGCTAGATGTTCAGGACACTGCCGCAGTTGGGAATGGGATATGCTAGATGTTCAGAACACTGCCGCAGTTGGGAATGGGACGAGGTAGCAAGGTACGCTTCTGGCAAACGGTGTGCTTGTATGCTAGATGTTCAGAACACTGCCACAATTGGGAATGGGATATGCTAGATGTTCAGAACACTGCCGCAGTTGCGAATGGGATATGCTAGATGTTCAGAACACTGCCGCAGTTGGGAATCGAACGAGGTAGCAAGGTAAGCTGCTGGCAAACATTGTACTTGTATGCTAGATGTTGAGAACACTGTCTCAGTTTGGAATGGGATGAGGTAGCAAGGTAAGCTGCTGGCAAACGGTGTGCTTGTATGCTAGATGTTCAGAACATTGCCTCAGTTTGGAATGGGATGAGGTAGCAAGGTAAGCTGCTGGCAAACGGTGTGCTTGTATGCAAGATGTTGAGAACACTGCCGCAGTTGGGAATGGGACGAGGTAGCAAGGTAAGATGCTGGCAAACGATGTGCTTGTATGCAAGATGCTGAGAACACTGCCTCAGTTGGGAATGGGACGACGTAGCAAGGTAAGCTGCTGGCAAATGGTGTGCTTGTATGCTAGATGTTCAGAACACTGCCGCAGTGGGGAATGGGATATGCTAGATGTTCAGAACACTGCCGCAGTTGGGAATGGGGCAAGGTAGCAAGGTAAGCTGCTGGCAAACGGTGTGCTTGTATGCTAGATGTTCAGAACTCTGCCTCAGTTGGGAATGGGACGAGGTAGCAAGGTAAGCTACTGGCAAACAGTGTGCTTGTATGCTAGATTTTCAGTTGGGAATGTCTCTAGAGAGATCCTGCCTCCGCTCAGGAAATCAGTCAATGTCCAGGTAGGACTTCAATTTGAACATGTCTGGCTCTGGAGATCAATGTGGCCATCAACAAAGGTGGTGCTTGTTTGGGTATTAGTCTCCCTCTGTGCACGCAAGGCTAAGGGTACCACACGCATGATGTGCAGTCCAGTGGTACAATCCCTATTTGCGCATGCTCATAAGCATTATTCAGAAAAATACAGAAAGGGACAGATGTCAACAAGTATGCTGCAGAACACCCGTTAATGTGCATTGCATCTGCAGCGACATCTTATGCACAATGCTATCCCATAAACTGCCTGACACACTGCACCAACGTATGCGGCACTATTGACATTGCGTCCCCATTTGGCATAACGTTTTGTGGGATTAAGGAACTCCCTGCTAAATCTTATGCCACTATTAGAATTGGGACCAGGGTTAAAAGTGGGGAAGCAGACATGATAACCATGCTATCTAGCAGAGAGGTTTACATTGGAGATGGATACCCCCTTGGCGGTAAGTGTTGGCAAACATTTTAATGTTAAAAAATAGAAAATAGGAGAAAAACATCCCTGCTGCTGCCCTTCAGGGAAGAATTACCCCCATAGGATGTCTACAGAAGATCCAGCTATATTGCCAGATCTTAGAAATTACACCTAAAAATTAAGGCAGAAGCGGGGTGACTCCAAATGTTCACCATTGGACACGCTTTAATGCCCTCATCTGAAGGCAGCATCGTTTCAAACCTGTTGTTTAACAACTATATAACGACTTCTAGCGGTGTGTCGAGGATGTGAAAACTAGTTATTCCCAGTAGTTTTAGGTTAACTAAAATCCAATTTTGGGGCCAAACGCGAAGGGGGAGAGGGGCAAAACACCAAGGCCATCAGTACAGAAGATTTACTGTCCACCATGGTGTAAATATTTCCACTGGGTAAAAATATCCACCTTGCAGGCCATTTCTGGCCCTCGATCGACAGGACCACTGTATGGAAATGTCTTGAGACAGTCTCTGATTTCCATCCTTGGTAGGGGCCTCTGTGGCACCTTGCCTGGAGGTATGAGGTGGGTTTAGGGGTATCCTCCAGACAGACATGCTACCGGTCATATGATATGATATGATATGGCATTTATAACCCGCCTATACACAAGTGTTTCAAGCGGTCATAGCGAGGCCCACGTTCCCCTTGTAAAAGCTGCCCATCCTTAGACCAGCTTGGAGCTGGCCTAATACTGGGGGATTTTCCCCCGAATCTGGCGACTAGGTAATACAGTTGGAGGAGCCTCAATGGGACCCCATAAACATGGGGCTTTCCCTTATTCAATAGTGGCCACAACTGCTCACCGTCTGCCTGGCACTGCCGGCATACATAAAAAAACAATACAGTAGGCCAGGTGGTCCTTTATACTTGCTTCCATACCAAGAACCCAATTATTAAAGCCACCCTCGAAAAGGGCAGCCCTGCTCTCCTTGGAAGAGCAGGTTCAGCATTCTATGAACAGTTCTAGGCGGATCACTGGACATCTTTCAAAGATGTTCAACAATCACAGACAAGTGGTTTGCTGCGTGTGCATAATCAGTACTTAGAGAGGTGGTGTTGGGGTAGACATTTTAGTTCCCAACACGGGAAAGAGGTTCACAGTATGTAAATTGTAGTAGGCCATGCAATTTTGCAACTAAATATGTTTTTCAATGTAGTTAGAAACATTAAAATGAGTGTTACTTTGTGTTTCAGTTGGATACATTTTAGAGTTACAGTAGGCAGCAACATCAGTTGCAGTAGCATGGCTACAATGTATTGTGAAATGTACAATTTGTAGCTCTGAGAAGTATGCAGTGGAGAGCTTTATGTTGTGAAAAAGGGGTTAATTAAAGGGGAAACTAACATGTGGGAATTTCGACAATGGTTTAGATTGAAGACACATTTAGGGCATTGGGAAATATGGGTTCATCATTGTGAGTGCAAGTCCGCAGAGTCCCTGGATTTGCAGGGATGATTTTTTGCCTGGTTTGAAAATATGGATGACAGAGGCCATGAAAGGGGGTAGGAAGCAAACTGCATTTGGGCAGTTGTGATAACATTGCAAAGTGCTGAAGGCGAGAACAGAATAGAACACCATTTGTTAGATTTGTACGGCCGGATTGGGTTTTTAGATGCAAAGTGTAATTTCCCTGGTAGCATGAAGGCTTGTTTTTTAATTAACAGAAAGGTCCGGTTACATGGAGGGTTAAATGGAGAGCTGGTGGGTTATGGGCTCTCAGGGAAATAAGTAGAATGTATGCCAAAGGCTGTATGACTTCAGATGGCAGTTGCAAATAGGATCACATGAGAGAAAGCAGGGAAAATGGAATGGGACACTTTGAGCATCTGGGAGGATAGGAATTTTTACTGCTGCTTTAAAGGCATACATATTTATTTCTCTCTCTTCCCATGTCTTAAATTGTTTACGGAAAGCCTTGAACAATCACCATTTGGGTTAATGCGGTTCTGTCACATGGTCTGAATAATAAACTGAATTATTCATGAACAATAAATGATTATGCAAAGTACGTTATAACTGACTATGAAAGAAGATCACATGTCAAAGGGGTTGTACTTTGCAAATGTATCCAATGGGATTTTAGAGATTGGGGGATTTAATTACTTGGTATTAGAGTTAGCCAACAGAGGGCTGGGGGATGTATTTGTAACAAAGTATGTGTGATTATGTAAATTGTTTATACTGGGTACATAAACTGTAACTTTGTTGTCATTCAGAGAGAATCGGGTTAGTTTTCAACTCCAAGTAACTGACTAGCCCCTCCCGATCGTTAGCATGCAATACACTTGCTTTTCTGGCAAAAGTGCATTTGTTTCTTCGCGAAAGCTGTTCTTTTGCACTGGAATGTTGAGTCACTTCCTTGCAGTAAATAAAGCCAAACACCCTCAATAGCAAGTTTTAAGGAAGCATTGATGATGCCAACAGTTTGGGCTTTTGTGTAAGCATGGGAAAGGCAATTGGCAGGCACCGCCTAAGTGATATTAACTGGCCTTTGATTGTAGCAGCTGCAAAATTGTGGTGAGTATTTGGGCATCTAATAGCAGTGCCTGCAAATGCCTAATACTTATACACCAGCCACAACGATGACTTTGCCAATGCTTGTTTTTATCAGGACTTCAGCGAATGACTTGCTTAGTGCTTATAAATTGAGTGGCTAAAGGCAGACCTCAATAAGATATCTTTATTACACCAGTAGTACACCAGTAGTACGTTTACAGCTCCAATTAAGTCATTACTCTCAGAAGAATGATCTGAAAAAACACAGGCAGGCACTTCCAGCGCAAAGTTTGATGGTATGCCTTGGTTAAAATGAGCTCAATGAGTTTCCCTGATGAGGGGTTCTGGGTGGGGAGGAGCAGGAACTGGATGGGAATGGCTATAAGGATTAGCATGTCCCTGGGCAGTCAATGGGTGAGCAAATAACCAAGCAACACGTACAAGCTGTGTGCCCCTCCTCATATTCCCTTTCATCCTATCTGTACTCTAATGCAATCGTTTTGGCTTATACGTGGCACACATGCCACCTAATTGCCCAAACAAATAAATGGGGTAATGTCATCTACTGTAGGTGCAATAATAAAATAAATGACAGTTAAATGTGATGTCAAACTCCACCTTAAACACCACTGGCTTTGTCCACTTATACAGTAGGCAGGGAAGAGGGGATCACTCCCCAGATTAAGCATGTGACACCCATTACAGCATTCTATGTCAAAAAATAAATAAATATTTTTTTCTAAGACCTATACCTCATTGCATTGTGTCAACAGTATAATTTGTATAAAAATGAATAACACATTGAATTGATATTCATTAAATCAAAAGGGTCTTACTGTCCAACCGCATAACTTCCAAATGTTGACTTAACAGGGCTCCATTATGTCCAACAGCTCAAAGCAAAATACAGCACAGTGCACAGATGGTAATCACTAACTCAAGCAATTTCAGTTTCTGTCTGAGTCTGGACTGAGGGCTAAAGCTTCTGTAGCCACTTAGCTGGTGAACCCCTCTCCTCGCCCCCACCGCCTGCAAATCCTCAGCAGATCTGGGTCCTTCTCAACACTGCAAATTTTAGAATAAAGAGGAGGCCCACCAGCTATTGTGATAGCTGGCAGAACAGGGGTGGGGGAGGGATGCTAGCAAAGGTGGCGCAGAGGACTGCAAACATTTGGGAACTTAGAACTTGACATCTACCCTCACTTGGCAGTGTCCTGAGGGCCACCCAGATGCCTCATCTATATAATGGAGCGGCCAGGGGCATTTTGGGGCCGTTGGGGAACTCTCAGTGGCCTAGGGCCTCAGCACGCTCAGAAACAGACAAAAGGCAGCAGACATTACTAATAGCTCATCAACTCAAACAGCTTGAAAGCATCCCTAGATATAGGGAATTGTTTGAAGCACTTAATTGATTCTGTAAATCGAGATGACGAGTGGGGGGTGGAGGGGTTGGTGCAAGTGCGACAGCTATTGCCGATAAAATAAATCCTTTGCAATTATTATTTGTAACCCTCAAACCTGGAAATCCCTGTTCTCCTGGTAATCGAGGACCCCTGTGGACCTGATGGAAACAGAGGACTTGATCCTGCTTCAGTGACTAAGTGTGAAGAACGACTGCTTGCCAGAGCAGCTTGTTGCGACCACCATCTTGCTTTCAGTGGCTTTTGTGGCCTTCATTTTGATTCTGAACTCTGGGCTTGAAGGTATCAGGTGATAGAGGCTGTATTTCAAGGAGCCTTAGCTCTCATTGCTGAGGCTGTGCTGCAGCGGGATTCCTGGCTGGTTTGTCTCTTGTGGCAGGCCTCTGTGCTCTCCTGGTGGCTGGCAGACCCTACACCTGGCCTCTGGGTGGTTCATGGTGAACTGTGTGTTTGTGAGATACCTACTTCGATGTATCCCCTTTGTTGTGTGACATGCTTTTGCTACACGTCCTGAGCTCTGGCCTGGTGCCGCGGGTGGGGGAAGGGGGTCTGCATCACTGATCTGAACTGTCGGTTGAACACTAGAATTGTAGCCTGTTGCCTGATCCCTCCCATCACCATTTTGGAATCAGTATGCTCTAAACAATAGGCTGGAGCGTTAGCAGGACCTGCCTGTCCTTACACCCGATAATCTGGAGCCAGGTACACTATCCTGGGCTGTGAACACATAGTTTGTGCTGTCCCAGTTGTTTTGTCGAGGGAAGTCCTATACGTGAACCTGTATTGGTGATGGTGCCTGGGGCATCCTAGTTAGTTGCTGGGGTGAGTCTACATTTTCCTGAACATTACTCTGATGGAGCTGGTGGCGCAGAAGGTGATGGGAGCCGGCTGGTGACTATCCATTTGACTTCACGCTTTTAAGTGTGGTCCTCCCACATCAAAGTGTTTCCACAGGTTGGTACATTGAAGCACAGGGCAACTAGCTGGTTTTAAAAAACGACAGTTGGTGATGGAAAATGGCAAGCAAAGCTAGATGGCTTTACTAAAAGTTTCTCACCATCTTCGGGAATCCACCCTAAGGATACCTCATCTGATGTAGTGAACCCAACCATGGGGAAGCTTCCATGCCGCACCTTACATCGATGCTCCAGCAATTACAAAATTAAGGGGCCGCAATTGATCAGAAATGTGAAACCTTTGCAATGAAGATTGAGAATTCGCAAAATAGATGAACACCTGTGTGGCCGTATGACCGAAGCGCAACAGCATCTTTGCACTGGTGAAAATCTGGTACAAGCCTTAGAAATCACAGTTTCAACTCTTTTCAGGAATCTTGACACAGCAAAAGTAAAGAACAACGAGCTTGAAAATCCCTCACAGATGAACAATATTCATATTGTAGGCCTGCCGGAATCAACACAAACAAGGCCCATGGAGCATTTGCTTGAGAAGCTCTTGCCTAATCTGCTTGGCATCCAGGGCTCTCCATCTATTTTCAAATAAAAAAAAAAGGCTGACCGCTCACAAGGTCACCGGCCAGCTCCAGTCTCCCCCCAAGAGTGATAATTGTCCATATCTTTAACTATCAAGACCGTGACCTCATTTTTAGGGCTGCCAGGGAAAAGGCTGACCTGCAATTTTACTGGACTACAGACTCTTATTCTAGCAGTCCAGGAAATCCTTTAACGAAGTCAGAAAAGAATACAGTACACCATGACATTTCCAGCCAAGATGAGGATAATTTACAATTTTACAATGGAAAAACACATTTCTTTACTGCACACGAGTCTGGGAAGTAAAATCTCCATAGAAACAACAAGAATTCTGTCCTTGTTTGATAAAAAAAACCTGTGTCTAAATGCCTACATATACTTTTAACTGTAACCTGCTAAGATTCAGAAGTTTGCCTTACCTAAACCTTTGTTTCCTCACAATGCAGATTATCCAAATTCTGTGCTAAGCTATGGATTTGAGTTTCTTCTTTGCTACCTGTCGCTATATACCCCAAACTTTAGTTCAGGTCTGAGAGGTAAACTTGTGAGTAAAGTGGGTGGGTGGTGATTGCTTGCAGGTTTCTAGCTTCCCCTGAGGTGAACACTATGGGTTAGCAGTTTGTTTACATTTGAGGGGTTGTTTCAATGGTTGTTGGGGGTTCTCCAGTATATGTGGTATAGGGTGGAGGATTTTATAAGCAATCTATTCTTTTTTTATACAGAGGCAGTGTTCTGGTAAGTGTACAGATATACATTTGCAAGGTTTTGAGCAGTTATTCTTCTGCTGAATTGGCTAGCATCTTTGTTAATGTCCACTTGGACATTTCTGTGCAGTGTCCTGGAACGTTAGGGGCATACATGACCCATCTAAAACTTTGAATATACAAACTTAGTTAAATCGATACAACATCATACGCGCCCTTTTACAGGACACCCATCTGAATGATAGAGACAATTCTGCTTTTGCAGTAGGTTGGAAGCCCTTTGAGTGGTTCTCAGTTTTTTCTTCTCGTGCTAGAGGGATCCTCATTTTATTTTCTTGAGGTTTATGATTTCCCTTAATTCAAGTACTAAAAGACTCCGAGAGCAGTTAGGTAATTGTAGCGGGTGTGTTAAATTGGGTGCAATTAATTGTTCTGAATGGGTGCACACCAAATTTTGACTCTTCTGATTTTTTTCCAACAAGTATTTGCTAAATGTTACAGTTTCCTAGAAGTTGAGTTCTTAGTTGGTAGAGACTTTAATCTGGTCCTTGATACTCGCTTAGGCAGAACTTCGGCTGTAGAGTGTGCAGCCACACAATCTACGAGAGCTATCCTGCACTGAATCGACAGGTTTTGGTTGGTAGATGCCCGGAGAGAGAGGAATTAGTTGACTAGAGAATACACTTGTTAAATGGTCCATGAGTCCTCCTCTAGAATAGATATTTTATTGACTACACCTGGGGTATTTCAATGCCTCATAGTGCCCAGACTCTTTCTGATCCTTCAACTGCCCTAGTGGAAGTTTCACTCAACGTAGGGGGGCTTCTTAGGCCTGAGGCATTATCTGATCTTGTACTTCTGGGTTCTGTAAAGAAAGAGATAAAGTAGTTTTTCAGGGAAAAGGAACACTTAGTGGCTAATAATGCCACAGTTTGGGAAGTTTATAAAGTCCACTTTCGTGGGTGTGTATCTCTCAGGAGGCATGAATTCTTCAGTTGCTTCGTAGTGAGCTAAAAGATCTTTGCAAGGAGTTTCGAACACCATAGGCCCTCATTATGAGTTGGCCGGTCCAGAAATAAAGTGGCACCTTTCTGGACCAGCCAACTCCTAGTCTGCCGGTAGGGGCTCTGATCTACCGGCATTTAAGGCCCCTACTGGCAGATAAAGGCCTGAATCACCAGCACTGGTACTAATGTGCCAGAGATTCCAACAACCGCATCCCATGGAGTCCTGGGGGACACCATGGAATGGGGAGTTACTGGCATCTCCGCAGTCTGTAATATCCCGGTAATACCGGGATATCGGGCAGCAGAGACAGTACGCTACTTTCCCGGTATCCCGCCGGAATTACCTGGGGGATACTGGGGAACTCATAATGAGCCTCTATAACTTGAAAACTGTGGGATCAATTGACCCACTTTTGCTTTGCTATGCTGCATCACTCTGTTATGGTGGGGCCAGAAATAGCAAAATGGCCGCAAAACCCTTGTGCGTGCCAAAACCCCTGAAAATCGTGCTTTTCAACGCACAAAAAAGATTAAACCAATCTGCCACGCACGTTGGCGGTGGTGTAAAAGAGCTCTCACTACTGAAATGTGTCACTGGACTCCACAACAACTGAAAGTGGAGTGCAGAAGGAAAAAGCAGTGCTTTGCAAAATGAAACTCCAAATATTACTTTAAATCACCTTTTCTTTGCTGCTGAAACTTCAGAATGCCGGTACAGAACACCTTCCAAATATTCAAAATTCTCGCTGGGTGCTACAATTCACTTAGTTTAAAGAATCACTGTGAACTTACAATACAAGGTCCTGAAAGGCTAAGAGCATAAAGAGATCTCCACAGCAAAAATGGCCTGTCTATGGATCTGTAAAAAAAACTCTGTGCAGCAGATGGCTAACTGTGATGACAGCTGTCAGGGGCCTTCCTGATGAAACTTTAACATGTTATAAACTGAAAGTCAAATGTTTGCAATATATGAGGCCTGTTACTGATAGCAACCCATATTATAGTTGTTTTTGATCCCACAGGTTTAAAATTTTGAGTGAGAATTCTATTTGTTATTTGATACAACACGTTTGTTTTGTGCTAAGGAAAAGCCAAAAGAATTTAACAATTAAATTAAACCTGGCTGAAGCTGCAAAACTGGAATAGCAGGTTTTTCTCACAGAAGGAAGGCCTTCCCTCAGCAGGAACTCACGGGGGCAGTGTTAATTGCTAGGTTGGGACAGAATCTGGTCTACAGAAGGAAAAGGAACAATGACAAGCTACAGCTCAGAAACTCAAAGTGTGAAGAGGGTTGTAAATGGACTGCAGGGAGACAAAAAGAGGTGGACCCAAGCAACCATCTGTGGTTGAACATTAACAAAGAGCCCTTTTTAAAAGACTTATAACTTGCTAGTCAAAATGGTGAAAAATATAAAAATGAGAGTTGTTCATTTCATTTCTGGCTGCACGTTTTAAGAGGCGGCAAAACTGTGTGACAAGTTCTGGAAAGGAATGGCAAGAAATGTGATTTTACACAAAATGCATGACTTTTAGAATTGTGAAAATTTACATGCATGTCCCCATGTTAAACACGCATATTTGTGGAACGTTGCAGAAAAATCGGAAAGTGTGTTCATAGCGAAAAGGGCAAAATTCTGTACAAAGGGGAGACGAGATCCCACAGCTACGGGCTTTTGAGGAATAGCTGCTATGTAAAATATGGCATCTTTATGTGTGATTTGTATAAAAGTGACTAATCTAGAATTGTGTGTTTAAGGTAAAATCCAATTTTGAGACCAGTGGCTAAAGGGAGGTCTCTGAGGATTGTAAAGCAAATCATAAAACCTGACATCACCCAGCCTTGAGCTAATCACTTAAATTGCAAGGCGGAGATGAAGTATTGACCCTATCCCAGCATGTAGGGACAAGCTTAGATAAGCCGGCCCACACACCCCCTGTATGATGTCATTTCATAGCATAAATAGAGACAGCTCACCAGACATAGGGACAGACGGATCCACTCACTCTTCTGATGCTGGCGGAGCGCCCTGCTGCTGAAGTCTACATCTTCCTTGTTCCAGACTCCCGAAACTTGGCAAAGCAAAGGCCAATTGCATAGCTGAACCATTCTCAGCTAGGCCTCAAATTCTAGACCAGAACCCCAAAAGCCTAGGCGAAGCATCATAATACAGCCGGGCTGTGCTGTTACTGCTAGCCTGCTGAATTGAAGATTCCTCAGAACCAAGAAGGGCAGATCCTCTCCAGTCCTGTGCCGTGCTGTGAGCACAGCGCCTTGCTGACCCTGTCCAGTCCGATGTGCCCAGCTGTCAGTCCCTGATAGGTCCAGAATCCTGACAGTCCAGAATCCTTGCTGACCCTGTCCAGTCCGATGTGCCCAGCTGTCAGTCCCCGAAAGGTCCAGAATCCCGACGGTCCAGAATCATGACGGTCTCATTTAAAAACGTATCCAGTGAGTATAAATAGGAAGAACTGTGTCATATAGTGTATGTACTTCACATAGTCTTGTCCCTACCTTTTACCCATCCATCTTTCATTTAGAACCTGTGTCTAAATGCCTACATATACTTTTAACTGTAACCTGCTGAGATTCAGAAGTTTGCCTTACCTAAACCTTTGTTTCCTCGCAGTGCAGATTATCCAGATTCTGTGCTAAGCTATGGATTTGAGTTTCTTCTTTGCTACCTGTCGCAATATACCCCAAACTTTAGTTCAGGTCTGAGAGGTAAACTTGTGAGTAAAGTTGGTGGGTGGTGATTGCTTGCAGGTTTCTAGCGTCCCCTGAGGTGAATACTATGGGTTAGCAGTTTGTTTACATTTGAACTCTTCATGTGTTATACTCATTATGGATGTTTAATAAAGGAGGGGTTGTTTCAATGACTGTTGGGGGTTCTCCAGTATATTTGGGCTAGGATGGAGGATTTAATAAGCAATCTATTCTTTTTTTATACAGAGGCAGTGTTCTGGTAAGTGTACAGATATACATTTGGAAGGTTTTGAGCAGTTATTCTTCTGCTGAATTGGCGAACATCTTTGTTAATGTCCAGTATTGTTAGAACTATCTTTGCACAGACTCTTCTCTCACATGTGTTCCTAAATTCTAACTTCCCATTGATTGATTAAGACAGTAATTCCCAAACCGAACAGAAAGCAGAGTATCACACCTGAACTGTTATGATCGGCTGTGTATGACCTTCCTGTTTGACATTCTACTTTTTGGTAATCTTTAATATAGTGTAAGCAAACTCATTTATCATTTTTAAAAGTGCATTTCTGTTTTCAATTCTCGTGCCTATTTTTACAAAAAAACGACCATCACTAAAACCTCTGTAACTGCCTCAGTTCTTGTGGTAGAAACGAAATTTCAACTCCTACTTGTAGCTAACATCTGTACCTATGCAATGCAGTGTGATTCTCCCGTTATCACAAATATCGCGCACTGAAAAATGTGCCACAAATTTTCATTTTGAGAAATTTTTACACGTGTAAAATAGCTCTAAACTGCTTCCAACTTGGATTTTAAGATTTCAAGTGTTTTCTTTGCATTAAATCATTGCTTATGTTTGTGTGCAACTATTCAAAGCGGCTCCCATAAGAATTTAGAGCAATTGAAGTATTTTAGACCATATTTGGTGCTTTTGCCCAGTCTATTCTAAAGATTTTAAAAGTCATCCTAACAGTTGAAAAGCCCACTTCGTTTTTCTCTTTCTGTGTAAAGGGGGAAGGGAGACATTGTTTGACCTGTACCTTCCTGAATACCTGCTCTCTCCTTCCATCTCTTTGCATAACCTATTGGGGGGTTGAGAAGTGTTGCAGAGGGAATTTCTAACCATTGTGCTATCTGATCTGAAACCAACACAAACGTATTAGTTTCTGTGCTGCAGTTGCTTGCTCATAACTTAGTCCCAGTGTAATAAAAACATCATTCTGTGTTCTGTCACCCCATTGGTGATTGTTGTTTACCTATTAAAATATATATTGTGATTTTGATCTTAACTAAGTAAATAAATAATACCTTTTACAAACCAGCCTGATTTCTGGCCCAGCATGACCCAGGGTATTCTTAAATAAGGGGTGTGTTACAAGTGGTACATCTTTCAAATAATTGAATCCATATCTTAAGTAAGTTTTTCCATTGCGCTGTACACTAGACCGGGAGCAGAGTGTATCGCCTGATTGAAATCCTTAACAAATCTGGGGACTCGAGTCCGGGGTTTGATGGACTGCCACCCGTGACAGTTTAACACAGCAGTCTAACCTGCAGAGTAATAATACGTTGTGTGGTGTGAGTACTTTGCTACACTGTATAAGCGCCCCTAAAATAAATACTCTAGAAATCAGGCTTGTTTGAAAAAGTAAATTTACCCTGAAATAAGCCAGAAGGAAATTAATATTTCCAGAATGTCGACCCCAGTGGAAAACAATATGGCAAAGGAACACCCACTGCACAAATTGTTTGTCGGGGTAAATGGGAAGAGCAGGATGAGAAAGTCTGGCTGCAGGAAATCAAACAACAAGTCACAGCCACAGACTTAGATACATGGCAGGACCAGGGTCCATTACACCAGGCACTTAGTGAATTGTATATGGCCTCAAAAGTAAAAGAAAAGCAATGTAAAATTGCCAAAATAGCGGCTTACCTGTACCTCCACATTGGAGTAATACAGGAAAAATATGCCAAAAGTCTAGAGCTGGCAAAGAGGCAAGTACAATCCCTAGGGAAAACCCAAACTGATCTGGACTCTGCAGAGCAAAGGCTACAAAAGAGCCAAGAATCGGAGAGAGAAACCAGACAGTACCTGACAGAGGTAACGGAAGATCTGGATCTTCTGCAGCAAGAGAAGGCAGAGCAAGATACCAAATTACTGACACTGCAAAAAGAGTGTCAAGAAAGGTTGGATTCTCTACAACAGAGCCAACAAAAGCTGGAGCAGCAATTAAATTATAATAGAGCCTGCACAGGGCAGATAATTGCCCTGGAAAGTCAGATTGATGAACTAAAGGAGGAAAATAATAAATTAATAGTGAAGAATCTCCACACTCAAACATATTTTGATTAGGAGCGCCAGAAATTATATACCATTCGAAAACAAAAGGGATGACCTGGCTGAGCAGAGGGGAACTCTATGTCAAGAGAGGGACGCCTTAGGCCAGGAAGTGAACCAGGTAAAAACCAGGTTAGAAGAAAGAAAGTTGGCCCTCCAGGAGCTTAGTGGAGCCAAAAACGAATACGAGAAGCTACTAGAGCATGCCGGGAGGGTGGAAGATGCTCTGGCAGAGAATAATCAGACCAGTAAGAACCAAGCTCAGGAGGTGATTGTCCTGCAGCAAAAAATTGCCCAATACTCCCAATTCAGGCAGGAAGCACAGAGAGCCAATGAGGCTCTCTGTGAAAAGAATGACAGGCTCCATAGACAGATAGCCATGCATGAACAACTCATAGAGACCAGTAAGGCCAGGAACAAAAGGGTCAGATTTTGGCAGGTTATCAGGGAGTAGGGGCTGAAAGAGATGAGGTAAGATGGAAGTGAGAAACCCCTGAGCATAACCTCAGGAACCCTGGCATCAGGGACTTTAATCCCTTCAATTCCATGGACTCTGCCACCCCCATGTCCACTGGCTCATATGAACCAAGGGCCATGGGGATGGTAGACTTCAACACAATAGGAAATATGGGGCTAATAGATCAGCGCCTCCCAGACATGGATGGGCGGGCATCTATGTACAGGTTCCCAAGTGCGAGGGCCATCTTCTCTGATCAGGGAGACTCCAGTGAGGGGAGAATCAGAGAACTGGATCCTTAGAAATATCACCTACCGAGAGATCAGTCAGTGAAATTTGATGGGGAATTCCATGAGACTAGGCCCACTAAGAGCATACTAAAAACCTCTTCCCAACTAGGACAGTGGGTGGGGGTTCTCAACCAATCCTGGGAACAAGGGAGAGTCAGAAGACTGTTCTGAGCACCACAGGTCTCAAGAGACTAGGCCCCCACATTCTGCCAGCCATTCCCAAGCTCGCAGAATCTGGGAGAGTCTAGAAGATCAAACAGCCACCTCTGGTAGCAGTGCCTCTGAGTCAGAGGATGAGTGGACCAGGATGACCAGAACTAAAAAGGCCAACAAAGGTAAGAGAGCTTTACTCCAGGATCCCCTGAAGCAAATAAAAGCTATTAGGAGCGTCATCACGCCCTACCACAAAAATGCCAAATATTCAGTTTGGGAGCACCTTCAATTGTTTGAGCAAATGATGGAGACATTCCACCTGAAGGACAGCCAAAGCTGTATTCAGTATGTAAAGTGGACATTTTCACCCGAGTACTCCAGCTTCTTTGCGGGGCTGGAGGATCAGAACCATTCAAGATGGTCCACCTATAGGGCGGCCATCCTGA
Organism: Ambystoma mexicanum; assembly: GCF_040938575.1. NCBI lineage: Eukaryota > Metazoa > Chordata > Amphibia > Caudata > Ambystomatidae > Ambystoma > Ambystoma mexicanum. The sequence continues at coordinate 387,801,078 of NC_090925.1, forward strand.
AACAGAGACCCGCAAGGCCGCCTCCCTAAATATATTATGACCCAGCTAGTGAGGGACTTTCACGAGAAAAGATCACTAGACTGGGTCATTGAACAAGCAACTCGCATCTATGAAGTGCAGAAGCCACTAGAGAGTAAAAACACTAGCAAAAGCCCAAAACCAACCAACACCCCTGCTGCTGCTAAGGTGGCGGAGGTGAAGGTTGCCCCCATTTTAGATCTGGAGATGGAGCGGCCTAAAAACCTTTCTGCGCAGAATCCTATCAACCCCAGGCCCAAAAGGCCCTCGGGCCAATCCCAGTCAGGGAGTCAGGGAGGTAAACCCACCAATGGAACCCCTAACTCCCCTGACTACATCAGCCCACGATATAAGGGCAACAGGCCCATCCTGGGCTATGTGTGGACTCCTACAGCCCAAGCAGGGGGTGGATCCAACCAGACAGCTGGAAATCCAGGAAACTTCCCTCCTCACTTTCCCCAGGAGCGCAGTAATCCCTCAAATGCCAGGCCAAATTTCTTTCCCCGGTACCCGCCAAACCTCAACCCCCAAAACAACCATTCTTTCTTTCCGCACTTTACTGAGCCCAGACAGCCCAATCCGGGAGAGGGGAGGCCAAGGGTGGAGGGGTACCCAAACTATCCTAATCAGGGGTATTATGCGAGAAGGGATAGCTACCCTTCCCGGGATCAACCCAGGATAGACCAGAGGACCCCGTACCAGCCAGAGCAGGTGTCCCAATTGGAGCACCAGGTCCAGAACATGGCACAGGATCTGGGTCGCATGCTGAGGGCTCAACAGAATCCTCAGATGAGCATGGCGGTTCAGAACCCCTCAAATCAAGGGTCTGGTGCTCCAGAACAATGATGGGGGAAGAACCCTGCCAACCCACCGGTTCCCAGGGAGGAAGCACAGGGGGAAGGGGGGTGTAGAGCCTTAGAGGATGCTTCCTTCCCCACTTGTGGAAAGCCCCTGGAAACCCAGGAACCGGAACCAACATCTCCTGCCCCCAAAAGTCTGCAACCCAAGGAACAGAGGGTGGGTAGGAGAAGTAAAGAGCCTAAAAAGGCCCATTTTTTGGAGGAGGTGCAAATCTTCCAATTTGAAGGCGAGGGATCCTCAGAGGATTCTGGGAAAAGGATCTTCTCCTTCAGGGATGGGGGAACTCCTCCCAAAGAAAAATAGGTCCCATGAGATCCTGATCAAGACTGGGTAGATGTGGGGACCGAGTTAGAACCGCCCATTATTAAACCCCAGAATGACCAGCAAGAAAGTCACCTTGTTCAAATCAATTCTGGTGACTGCCTCCAAAAAGGGGGTGGCCCAGAACCAGAACCAGGGGAGCCCAAAACTCCTCCCATGTTCAATTATCCTGTTTTCTTTGCAGATCCCCAAGATCCCACACAGGATCAGGCCCAAACCTACCAAACCTATTCTGGAGACTGCCTCCAAAAGGGGGGGAGGCAGCCCAGAATCAGAAAGGGAGGAGCCCGAGACTCCTCAAATCACTGAGCATGAAACTGTGTGCTCAGATACCCAAACCATCCAACTCCATTCTGGGGACCGCCTCCTAGAAGGGGCAGCAACCCAGAACCATCCCAAGAGGAGCCCCAAACCTCTCCAACCACTTCCGTTGACTTCCTCCAGAAAGGGGGGGGGAGCCCCGAAACAGAACAAGGGGAACCCGAGACTCCACAAATAGCGGTGTGTCTAAATTCTGTGCCAGATTCTGCAACTCCGACACCATCTCTTGACCCAGCTATCCCGGTGTCAGAGTCAGGAATAAGCAAATTGACCATCAAGCTTGCCGAGAGCACCCATTACCATTGCCCCTTGAAGGAGAAGGAAGGTAGATTCTATGCCTCCATCCAGGTGCAAGGGCAAGGTGCCATTCCAGCACTGGTGGACACTGGATCCCAAGCCACCTTGCTGTCCAAAAAGGTCTTTGTGCAGCTAAATTCGGGAATGGGGAGAAATACCAAATTCCTCTCATCCCTCTTCCTGGACAGCTCCAGAACTTTGACGGGAAGGAAATTCCTGTTGAAGGGTCTGCAGAGCTGGAAATTAAAATTGGGCGACACAAAATTAAGCACCCGGTCGTGGTTGTGGTGCCAGAGGGAACCCCCTGTCTATTAGGGAATGACATCCTCCGCAGGCTGTCTCCCCTCATAGATTGTGTTAACAAGGTCCTCTGGACCCAGACCCACAGGCCAATTAAATTAAAGCAAAGCGTCAACCATGTGAGTATAAATGACACCCCACGTCACCGTCATAGCTATGGGACCAGCCAACGGTGAGGTGAACTCTTCTCCATTTCTGCAAATCAGCCTCACTTCCAGTCTCAAGTGGCATTCCACCCTGGGGGGAGATACGTTGAAATTGTATACTAATGTACAATTCGAAAATCCCAAGTCCATAGCCAAAATTGATATCAACCCAGCACAGAACTTAGCGGGCATTCTGAAAAAGGGTGAACAGCGCTTCCTCTCGATTCAGTTAAATGACAGGAAGGAGTCTGTCCTCGCACGAGTTGACTTGAATAGCAAAGAAAGCTTCATCAGCGAAGAACTATTCAGAAAACTCCCAAAAGACCAGACCCTACCCGCCGTAGAGTCAGTGCAGCAATGGGTAAGGGATCTGGAACCACCCCGCTCCAAACATCCTCTGCTTAGCAGTTGTATGATCAAAATTTCTAGGAATAACAAAAGCATAATAGATACTGGTTGGGTTGTGCGAGGTGTTTCTTCCGCCTTTTATATGAGCCGGGACCTCCTCAACCAACTTGATATTAATTTGGACACTAGTGATTAATGGAATTTCAGAAATGGAGGAGAGGTGACCATCCCAGGACTCGCCTACAGAATCCACATCCCCAAGGGCAGTTTGGCAGAAGGGGAAGACAAGTGGGTCCACATAAACCAGCTAAAGAGTTGCTATCCCAGGCATACTTTGCAGCTAATAGAGCAGCCAACCGGAAACCCAGAGGGGGAAAATCCAGAAACCTAGAAGAATCCACCTGTTAAAACCACTAGTAAATATAGGCGGGGAATGTTGTATTCAATGTATGCATCTGCCCCACTACACCCTCGGGGAGTAGTAGTGGAGACATTTCCATAACCATGCTATGTTCTATTTTCTAGCATTGGAACTAAGAATCATCTAATCACCAGGGAGGACCACTCGGGGACCGGGAGGAAAGATCCAGGGAGCCCAGAGTGCTGCTTCATACTCCCAACCAGAACCAGCAATACTCCTGACCAGAACCGGCGAGGAGAGCGGGTCACCTCCAGCACTGACAGGAGAAGCAGCTGCCGTTCTCCACATGGACCAAAGAAAAAAGAACATCCCAATCTCCCGACTTCCCCTTGACGGGCGGTCAAACTCAACTCAGGAGGGGGGGCTCTGTGGGATGTACTGACCCACTTTTGCTCTGCTATTCTGCATCACTCTGTTATGGTGGGGTCAGAAATAGCAAAATGGCTGCAAAACCCTTGTGAGCGCCAAACCCCTGAAAATCGCGCTTTTCAATGCATAAAAAGATTAAACCAATCTGCCACGCATGTTGTTGGTGGTGTAACAGAGCTCCCACTACTGATTTGTGTACTGGACTCCGCAACAACTGAAAGTGGAGTGCAGAAGGAAAAAGCAGTGCTTTGCTAACTGAAACTCCAAATATTGCTTTAAATCACCTTTTCTTTGCTGCTCAAACTTCAGAATGCCGGTACAGAACACCTTCCAAATATTCAAAATTCTCGCTGGGTGCTAAAATTCACTTAGTTTGAAGCATCCCTGTGAACTTACAAGGTCCTGAAAGGCTAAGAGCATAAAGAGATCTCCACAGCAAAAATGGCCTGTCTCTGGATCTGTAAAAAAAACTCTGTGCAGCAGATGGCTAACTGTGATGACAGCTGTCAGGGGCCTTCCTGATTAAACTTTAACATGTTATAAAGTGAAAGTCAAATGTTTGCAATATATGAGGCCTGGTACTGATAGCAACCATATTATAGTTGTTTTTGATCGCACAGGTTTAAAATCTTGAGTGAGAATTCTATTTGCTATTTGATACAACAAGTTTGTTTTGTGCTAAGGAAAAGTCAAAAGAATTTAACAATTAAATTAAGCCTGGCTGAAGCTGCAAAACTGGAATAGCAGGTTTTTCTCACAGAAAGGCCTTCCCTCAGCACAAACCCACCGGGAAGTGTTAATTGCTAGGTTGGGACAGAATCTGGTCTACAGAGGGAAAAGGAACAATGACAAGCTGTAGCTCAGGAAACTCGAAGTGTGAAGAGGGTTGTAAATGGCTTGTGCAAGGAACAAACAAGGAGGATCCTGCTCCTGGACTGCAGGGAGACAAAAAGAGGCGGACCCAAGCAACCATCTGTGGCTGAACATTAACAAAGAACACTTTTTAAAAGACTTATAACTTGCTAGTCAAAATGGTGAAAAATATAAAAAAGACAGTTGTTCATTTAATTTCTGGCTGCACGTTTTAAGAGGCGGCAAAACCGTGTGACATGTTCTGGAAAGGAATGTCAGGAAATGTGATTTTACGCAAAATGCATGACTGTTAGAATTGTAAAAATGTACACGCATGTCCCCATGTTAAACACGCATATTTGTAGAAAGTTGCAAAAAAATCGGAAAGTGTGTTCATAGTGAAAAAGGGAACATTTCTGAAGATCCCACAGCTACAGGGTTTTGAGGAATAGCTGCTATGTAAAATATGGCATCTTTAACTGTGATTTGTATAAAAGTGACTCAAATTGTAAGGCAGAGATGAAGTATTGACCCTATCCCAGCATGTAGGGACAACCTTAGATAAGCTGGCCCACACACCCCCTGTATGATGTCATTTCATAGCATAAATAGAGACAGCTCACCAGACATAGGGACAGACGGATCCACTCACTCTCCTGATGCTGGCAGAGCGCCCTGCTGCTGAAGTCTACATCTTCCTTGTTCCAGACTCCAGAAACTTGGCAAAGCAAAGGCCAATTGCATAGCTGAACCATTCTAGGTTGGCCTCAAATTCTAGAACAGAACCCCAAAAACCTAGGGGAAGAATCATAATACAGCCGGGCTGTGCTGTTACTGCTGGCCTGCTGAATTGAAGAATTCTCAGAACCAAGAAGGGCAGATCCTCTCCAGTCCTGTGCCGTGCTGTGACCAGAGCGCCTTGCTGACCGTGTCCAGTCCGATGTGCTCAGCTGTCAGTCCCTGATAGGTCCAGAATCCTGACGGTCAAGAATCCTGACGGTCCCATTTAAAAACTTATCCAGTGAGTATAAATAGGAAGAACTGTGTCATATAGCGTATGTACTTTGCATAGTCTTGTCCCTAGCTTATACCCATCCATCTTTCATTTAGAACCAGTATTGTTAGAACTATATTTGCACAGACTCTTCTCTCACATGTGTTCCTAAACTCTAACTTCCCATTGATTGAGTAGGAAACTAATTCCCAAACCAAACAGAAAGCAGAGTATCACACCTGAACTGTTATGATCGGCCGTGAATGACCTTCCTGTGTGACATTCTACTTTTTGGTAGTCTTTAATATAGTGTAAGCAAACCAATTTGTCATTTTTAAAAGTGCATTTCTGTTTTCGATTCTCGCGCCTATTTTACAAAAACAACCTTCACTAAAACCTCTGTAACTCCCTCAGTTTTTGTGATAGAAATGAAATTTCATTGCAACTCAGTGCGATTCTCTCGTTGTCGTGAATATCGCACACTGAAAAGTTTGCCGCAAATTTTCATTTTGAGAAATTTTTACACGTGTGAAATAGCTCTAAACTGCTTCCAACTTGGATTTTAAGATTTCAAATGTTTTCTTTGTATTAAATCATTGCTTATGTTTGTGTGCAACTATTCAAAGTGGCTCCCATAAGAATTTAGAGCAATTTAATTATTTTAGACCATATTTGGTGTTTTTGCCCAGTCTATTCTAAAGATTTTAAAAGTCATCCTGACAGTTGAAAAGCCCACTTAGTTTTTCTCTTTCTGGGTAAAGGGGGAAGGGGGAAGTGAAACACTGTTTGACCTGTACCTTCCTGAATACCTACTCTCTCCTTCCATCTCTTTGCACTGCCTATTTGAGGGTTGGGAAGTGTTTTGCATGGGGAATTTCTAACCATTGTGCTATCTGATCTGAAACCAACACAAAAGTATTAGTTTCTGTGCTGCAGTTGCTTGCTCATAACTCAGTCCCAGTGTATTAAAGACATCATTCTGTGTTCTGTCACCCCATTGGTGATTGTTGTTTACCTATTAAAATATATATTGTGATTTTGATCTTAACTAAGTAGTATAAATAATACCTTTTACAAACCAGCTTGATTTCTGGTCCAGCGTGACCCGGGGTATTCGTAAAATAAGGGGTGTGATACGAGTGGTACATCTTTCAAATAATTGAATCCATATCTTAAATAGGTTTTTCCATTGCGCTTTACACTAGGCCGGGACAGAGTGTATCACCCGATTGAAATCCTTAACAAAACAATCCCACTGGTTCTACCACCCTTCTCTCCTCTATCAGTGGGAAGCTACATAGATTTTTTTCTTTTGCAAAGCGTGAAGTAAAATGTATGCACCAGAAGGGTATAGCCCACAGATACAGGGAGAGACATAGGCCCAGAAGTCTACTATCCTGGGCAATTTGAAAACAAACGAAAGGTTGGCAGATCCTTGAGTTGAGATTGATGATGTGAGTGATTGTTACTGCACTAGGCATAAAGAAGTCAGTGATGTATTTTCAGATTAGTACACATCTTCCAATATATCAAGATGTGTAGCAACCTCAATCTGGCTGAATCAGTAATTAGATAGGGCGACGTTGGTGTGGTTGGAGGACAAGCATGGAAGAATATTGGTAGTGGATGATGGGATCCTAAGCGTGATTACATTCTTTGAATCAACAATAGCTCCAGGCCGGGAGAGTTTGGGTATTGAGTTTTACACTGAACAATCTCAATTGCTAGTGCCTACATTGAATCAGATGTATTGTGAGCGCTGGCAGATGGAATCCTCCCAAAATCAACCTGGGCAACATTGATCACAGTGATATTAAAGCCAGGGAAGGGTAGTAAGCAATATCACTCATCGCGGCCCTTATCCCTTTTAAACGCTGATACCAAAATATCAGCCATGGTAATGCCATATTGTTTACTAGTGGAACTCTCACAAATGGTCTGGCCAGATCAATTAGTCTTCATGCCAGGTAAGTCCACTCGGCATAATTTACAATGATTCTTTAATGTGGTCACCCTCTTAAAACCCATGATAACAGCAGTTGCAGCAGTGTCAATTGATGTGGACAATGCATTCAATTCAATAGAGTGGTCCTTTTAATTTACTATGCTGACAAGATGGGGTTGGAAGAGCAATTTATTGCTTGGGTAACGTTACTATACCATGATCCGCTGGCCAGTGTTCTCACCAACAAGGTTGTTTCCCCTACAGTTCCCTTGCTTGGGGCACCGCACCAGCAGGCTTATTATCTCCTCGAATTTTTGATCTCGCATTAGAGCCAATGGCCTGCATCTTGTGGGAATTGTGTCTAGGTAAAGGGACCCATTTCTCCAGCCGGGATAACTTGACATCCTTGTATGAGGATGATGTTTTACTTTATGTTCAATCTCTGCCGAGCTTTACCCACATTACCCTACTGGCTCCAACTTGGGATATCGCTTGTGTGAAGAGTCGCCGCGATACCTGTCAGTCCACAGTCTCTAGAGATCCCACCACGCTCCATAGGGCTAATTATGCCCCTTTTTATGCAGGACACAGAAAGCAAAGTGGAAAAATGGATACAGTTATCAATTTCATTTATGAGTAGTTTTTTCCTAATAAAAATGACAATGGTTCCAAAATACCTACATTATTATTTAAACAAAAATGTGCAATCTTGCATCGTCCTTCATGCTGGAGTCCAGCATCTAAGAGCGGGCCCTGGATGCAAACCCGTGCTGCCCTGTATTGTCTTGCTTGCAGAATTGCAGGAATAGCAGCCCATCCTGCCCTAGAGCAGGCAGTGTCCTAGGTCAAGGCAATACTATGAAGTCAAGTACAGTGCCACCATAAGAGAGTGGGCCAAGTCTTCCCTTGTGTGATCCTACCCGCACCCCATGTGGCTTGACTGCCATGTAAGGGTAGGGTGAGGGGGTTGTGGAAATGGCCCTTTGCCTGCAGAGAGAAAATTCCTAGTGCTAGCCCAGTCCACGAGGGAGCGCGCCCCAGGCCACATACATTCAATAAACTCCACAGAGACGCACTGTTGAAACTAGGCTGCTGAAATGCTTTTTTTTACTTCTTGACCTCTTCGTCCTCACCACATCCTCAGACACACAAGTCCTCTGACTCTTTCACCCTCTGTAGGATCCAGTCTTTGCCACGGTGGCCAATGGCAGAAAGGACAAAAATATCATGTACGCCTAATGACGAGGCATCAGACGTCAAGCTGTTTTCCACTGGTCAGTGATTCAGCGGATGGCTTATCTGAAGGGAATTTGGTAGATTTCCCGACAGCCTGGTGCCCGATTAAGGCCGGTGGGGCAGGGACAGTCTGAAGCCAGGCTCGGCCTGACACTTTCCTATTCCTGCCAAGTCTTACAGAGGCCTGCCAAGAATGCTTCCATTTTCCAATGGAGTCTGCCTGTCTCTCACTGGAGGCCGCTGATGACAGGCAGACTAAGAGAAGCCAGGACTTCCCTTGCTTCTAAGCGCTGTAATAATAGGTCGTTTTACTATGTAACTTAATGGTAGAGACAGTTAAAATCTGCAGAAAATGAAGGTTTCTTATGAGTACAGACTTTCAAAATGTTCTGTAGATTTTAGAAATCAACTCCAGATATTGAAATATTTGGACAGTTGTAGTGTATTTGCTTTCTGTGACTACGGAATGTCCGACTTTGCAGAAGTATGAAAACAATGGCTGAACATTTTCTCAAAGATGCCCTTAGTTTTGGACTGCCTCTACTTGAGTTCTCTCAATTTATCGACTTGGAAAGGATGCAGGGCTGAGTCGGCCCATTAGGGTTTTGAACTTGTGAAGCACTTAACTCAAGAAGCTATCCCTGTCTAGAAACACTTTCTGCTGTCAGAACAGACCATAGACCTGCACCACTGAGGTTGTGGTGAGGGTCCCATGTCCCTTGTCCTAGGACCAACCATACAATGTGCACACAGCCGCCGTGGCATAAAATCCTGGCTGCACCATGGCTCTTGAGCCACGACCGTGCGCCCACATCTCTATCCGCTGGCTGCTGGCCATTCATCATCTCCATCCACTGGCTGCCGGCCATTCGTCGTTGCCATCCGCTGGCTGCCGGCCATATGTCGTTGCCATCTGCTGGCTGCCAGCCATTCATTGTCTCCATCCGCCGGCTGCCGGCCATTCATTGTCTCCATCCGCCGGCTGCCGGCCATTCATTGTCTCCATCTGCCGGCTGCCGGCCATTCATCATCTCCATCTGCTGGGTGCTTGCCATTCATCATCGCCATCCGCTGGCTGCCGGCCATTCACTGTCTCCATCCGCCGGCCATTCATCGTCTCATACGCTGGCTGCCTGCAATTCATTATATCCGCCGGCTGCCGGCAATTCATTATAGCCATCCGCAGGCTGCCGGCCATTCATCACCTCCATCCGCTAGCTGCCGGCCATTCATCATCTCCATTCGCTTGCTGCCGGCAATTCATTATCACCATCCGCCAGCTGCCGGCCATTCACTCTCTCCATCCGCTGGCTGCCGGCCATTCACCGTCTCCATCCGCAGGCTGCCAGCCATTAATCATCTCCATCCGCTGGCTAATGGCCATTCATCATTTCCATCCGCTGGCTAGCGGCCATTCATCATTTCCATCTGCTGGCTGCCTTTTCCCATTAGAATGGTCTCAACGTGCTGCAGGTGAATGCTCTTGGGGGAACCGAAGTCCAGGTATGGGAAATTCGACAGGAGTTTAGACTGCATGTGTGCATTTTAGCCAACACAAAGGTAGGTAGGAGTGGCAAGTCCCTGCTAGCTACCCATGTCGAGCTAGCTTATGGATGGGTGCTGTGAGGTAGTCGTGAGAGTATGCGAGAGCAGGAAAGACTCATTATGTCATAGGGGATGGCTGCATTCTTATGGCAGAGGTGTTGTGCGATGTGTCTTAGAGAAGTGTCTGATAGCAGATGCGTGCAGGTGAATGGCCGTGCATTCAGCTATTTTCCACAAGCATGGAGTGTGATATGTACCCATGCGTCCTGGCTGGCTTCTTGGTTTCGTAGATGCAGCTAAATTTAGAAGGGGGCAAATTCAAAGCCTGGCTAAATTCTACACAGTGGCTATATTCAAAATGCGGGTGAATTAAACTCAGTGGCTATACTAAAAAATGCTGCTAAATATAACACAGGTTCAAATTGCCAGGAGCTGGGAGCCATTCAGCTCCTGGCTATAGCAGAGGGGAGCCTGGTTCACTTGAAACCAACAGCTGCTAGGAGCTACTGTTGACCCCCAGGAAAGTGGTGCCATACAACCATAGCTATGTGATTAAATGTGTAGATTTTGGAATAGGTTTAAAGGTGAATAAAGACCACACCAAAGGAACATTTAAAGGATATTGCATAATACTTAATGGAAAAAAGTAAGATTTTGCATCCTGCGCAGATGCTTGATTTGCTGCGCACTATGGCTGGCTCCTGCTTCCCCAGAGGTAGCACCTGCCTGAAAGGTGCAGCGATACCCAGGAGCTTCTTTTTGCTCCTGGTCAACAAATCCTCATTTCGATCCCTGCACGGTGGCTATACTCAAAAAGAGTGCAGCTAAATATAACACAGTGGCTATATATACTCAAAAGCAGCTAGATGTGGCTATACTCAAAGGCAGCTAGGTTTAGATGGGGGTGGGTTTTAGGGCAGGCTAGATTCTACACAGTGGCTATACTAAAAATGCAGATAAATATAGCACATTAGCTATACTCAGAAATGCAACCAGACATAACACAGCAGCTAAGTATAAAACAGTGGCCATACTCAAAGCAGCTAAATATAACACAGTAGCTTTACTAAAGATGCAGCAAAATATAACACAGAGGCTTTACTCAAACACAGCTAGGTTTATAAGGGAGCGAGCCTAGGACACCAAACATAAGAGCGCTACGCCTCTTCAAGCAAAGAGTATATATCCCAGCCCCAACAAGCATCCTCGACACAAACCACTTTGAAACAGAGCTACACACAATGCATGGGTACTTCTGAACTGCACCATCCATATAAGAGCAAAGCTATTTTGCAATTTCCCTCACTAACCTACCCCCCTCGGTTTCAGATCTGCCAAAGTACAAAAATCAAAGGAGCACGTTTTAAAACGCCATAAAACAAGCGGTGGCAAAGCCAATAGTTTTGGCATTTACTGGTGTCCTTTGCATTTATAGGTACCAGGGTGCAAGGAGGATAGTGCATAGTTTCAAAGGAGGATGCAATAAGGGGTGCAGGTGTGGGGATAGGGTGCTTGGTTGGGGTTAGCTAGCAGTAGGTTAGGGTGGTTGAATATTGGTAGGTAGCATGGGGGTAGGGTGGGTGGCTGGGGGTAGAGCGAGCAGGAGTCAGTGGGTGGCTGGGGGAGAGAGTGTGCTAGGGTGGGTGGGGTTGGAAAGAGTGGGGGTAGAGTCAGTAGGTGGAAGATGAGAGTGTGGTAGGTTCGGTGGGTGTGAGTAGGTGCTGCCTGATACAAACCTCTTCATTTGGTGCACTTCCCTTTTAACCCTCACACGCACCTAGACAGCATGCCTACTACATGACACTGGTAATCAGTAAAGTGATCCACCACAAACATCCTGTGGGATGTCTCAACCCACTAGTCCAAGCCCTGCAACATTACTGTGCATTGCTTGCAGCAGAAACATCATAATGGCCGCCGGAAAGCATGCTGCTCGCTAAAAATCACCAGAAAATGCGCAGTAAAATTCTGGAAAATAGGCCAACAACCACTTTGGCCTATCTCAGTGAACACAGGAGACCACTGCCAAAACCCACCATTGGGCTACCCACAAAGTAGCCTGAAACCACTTGAAAAAGCAAATGCTGATTGTCAAAAGAAACACAGAGCTGTTTGGAAATCGGTTTTCTTGATTGTTAAAATGTGCTAAAATCATGGCGCACAAACCACCTAAAGGATCCAACCTCCTTGTTGGGTGTTCCACATTACTGTACTGCAAGGATCCACATAAAGACAATGTCAGCAGGAATCATACGTTATCAGAACAAAATCCACTTTTAAAGATACTTGATGGAAAGAAATCTGTCAAAATGGGTGCAGTACCGTTACTCGCCTCCGACAGGCGCTGGCGATCTCTAATTCTGACAGGAGAACTGGTGTTTCAGAAGTTAAATATGCCATAGAAGAGAATTCCATCAAAATGCCATAAAAGAGTGCCACATTGATTTCATGTTGAAACAGACTGGAATTAAAGAATATGTTTGCTTATTTTAAATGTATAGATGTATTTTTTTCACAAGGAACTATGTTACAATTGACCAGAAGGTAACCTGATTCAGTTAAAACTTCCAAGAGGCCTTCTTCCCCTGAGAAACTCACACCAGGTTCCTTCCCACCAAAAGAAGAGCATTTTGCATTGGCATGTTAATCAGAAGGGGAGGAGATTTCCTCTGCTGCCCTGAGCAAGAAGCAATGGGTTCCTTGAGCCGAATAGAAAATGCTAATTCAGGTGTGAATGACCACAACTGCTCTGGCAGGAAGGCAAGCCATGAGACCCTCTGATTCAGCCCAGCTTTGTAGGCGGGCCAGACTGAAAATGTGGATTGAAGTGGAAGTAAATGTATGTTTTATAAAAATGCTTATAGCAAAGTGTACTGAACTGACAAAAATATGAAACTTAGAGATTGTTAAAATGGAAAATTCACTCACAGTTTAAGACTAAGCTGGAATCTGTGCGATGTTCTGAGACTGAACCCCGGAAATTATTCATATTGTAGCCATGGTGTTTATGTTAGGAACATGAAAAATTACAGGAATGTGCCCGGATGGGATGTACATGCATGTATAAAAATTGGTGCAGAACTAACATTGAGAAACCCACCAAAAGCACGAGAAAGTTGTCATTTATGAACCATAGCTCGTAGGAAAATTAGAGTTGGACAGAAATGTACCTTAGGCAATCTGTCATGTAATTATGTATTATGAACAACTTGTGTATCTTGGAAATATGTTTTTTGGGGAAAATACATTTCCTAAGTAAAAGCAAAGGGGAGGGATTTCCTTTGGGCCATAAACACAGTGTCACTCTGACACATATGACACACTGCTCCTGTCTCAAATCAGGAGAGGGGAAATTCTCTGACCTATCAGATCCTTAGAGGGTTGGGCATAGATATTCAGCCTCCCACCCACTTTGGAAATGGATAAATTGGGACTGTTGAGGACCCAGAGACACACACTTTCCACTCCTCAACTGATTCCTTGGCGAAGCACCCTGCAGGAAGATCCAGGTTCCAGACAAAGATCCAGACATAGACTTTAGAACCAGACCCAGAATCCAGACTCTAGAACTTTGAAGCAGAAGGGCCCAATCCCAAAAAGCTGAACTCTTCTCAGCTGGCCTTCAGAATGTTAAGCAACCTGATTCTAACCCCTAGACTTCCAAGGGGCACCACAAAATCCAACAGCCTGGCTGAGCTGTTTTGCTATTCTAGCTAAGAACCCCATGCTAGAACCAATATCCAGATCCATAGAGCAGAGCTGTAACCAACCCGTCAGATCCAGTCCAAGAGGCCGCGCAGACCAGAGTGCAGTGCTGAGAGCAGAGTCCAGGTGCCCTGAATCCTGTCCGGTGGCGAGTCAAGTCCAAACCCTTGACCAGATCTGTGACGGGCCCATTCCATTCTAAAGTCATAGGAGTGAGTATTTAGTCTAGAACTGTCCATAGTCATCTCTTAGTTTAAAGTAATCCCATTCAATCCATTTCAACCTATCCAGAACTACATTATAGAATCTTGTGTCCATCCTGAATCCTTCTCATTATATAGTCTGTGAAAATTGTAGCAATAATCATCTATGCGCTGATGGTTTCTGAAGAAAGTCAAGTGTCATGGCGCACAACAATCAGAGTGGAAGGCGCCCTGTTCTGGTGGTTGTCCCGTTGGGTATCTTGTACTTTCATAGCCCCTTAGTATAAGTCCATATTGGTTCCGAATCTTTAAAGCGCAATCTTTCATTTTGAAATCTTGACTCTGTTTCTGAAAAATCGACCTTCACAAAAACCTCTGTAACTTCTGAACCATACGTCTTAGAAACGAAATGTAAATGTCATTTTGAAGCTAGCGTCCTCAGCTTTTAAATTCCACCACATGTAAAAATAGCTATTTCTTGATTTCAACTTCTAAATTTCGCTTTCCATCTGCTAATCATTCATAAATCATTGCTAGTGTTGACCTGAATCAATCCAAAGCCACTCTCACTAGTTCTGAATCTCCTTTAGCGAATTAAAGTCATTTTTAGCATTTTTCCCATCCAATTCAAACCACACTTAAAAGCAATTGACCTGTTTTAAAATCATAACTGTTCTCTCTAAGTTTGATGGGGGAATCGGGATTGAACTGCATTATTGATTGTAATTCCTGAATCCTGTGTGCTCTCTTCCACCTCTTCATATTGCATACGGGGGGAGTGAGTATTAACAGGGGGAAAGAATGATTATATTGTCTTTTGATTGAAGTCATATCAAGTTTTATTTCTGTGTTGCATTTCTTCCTATCATTGCAATCTCTTGCACCCATACAAAGTATTCTCTGCTACTTTAATCCTCCTATTCCTACTCCTAATTGATTAAAGAGGTTGCTGATATTGTAATATTACCCATTGCTGATCATTGTTCATATTCATAAGTGTGATATTCAGATATTAGTCATATTCATAAAAGTATAATCTATATATTGTTCAATTCTTCAAATAAATCTTTTAATTTGCAAAACAAACCTATTTCTTGGTTCAGTGAGACCGGGGGAATTCCAAGAGAGGGGCGTTATATAAGGGTACATCATCCAGAATTAAAAGAACTTTGACATACAAATATATAAATAAGGGTTTCCATTGGGCATCCCATACTAGGCATTGACTTAGTTGGAGTGCTGGATTGAAATCACTTACAATCCCCCCACAAGCACCCAGACAGTATGCCACCTACATGACACTAGTAATCAGTAAAGTGATCCACCACAATCAAAACTTCTAAAAGCAAGGAAACTGGCAGGGGTATGGACGCATGTATTTAAAATGCTATGCAACGCCAACCTTCAATTAAACACAATCACCAACATATATGAATTCTCCAGTCATCACTTGTCTACCTTTGCTAAATATGTCAAAGCGAAGCGCTCAGCACGAAAGCTCAGTTGGCTGCTTCTGCTCACAGTAAAGGTATCACAGCTCCAATATAGCTTGACTTACATGTCCAATTCTACCGTGGACATTTAGTTACCTTTCCAAAGCAGTGCAATGTTAGCACAAAGCACAGGAGCACATAAAACAAACTTCAATTCCCAGTTGAAAGCAAACCAGCCATTTCAAAAACATGAAGTGGTTGCGGCCTCGAGCGGCCCCCAGGGTGCTCTTTAACAAGCCAGGCTGCGTCTGTTAGCTGCAGCCCGGTGAGAGGTTAAACCCAGGCCGCGTGTGTGGGGCAGCCTGGGGAAAGACTAATGCCCGCTACGGTGCCATGTGTGGGGAGCATGGCCTGGGAGGCAGGGGCCTGCCCGGCGGCCAACCGGGGTGGGCAAGAAGAAAGACCTGGGCCACGTGTGCGGTGCAACCCGGGTAAAGATGATGTTCCAATCTTGGGCCGCGCGTGATGGCGGCCCAAACCGCAGTGTGGCCTGGTGCCTACAGGTCGCCCGGCGCCAACCCGGGTGGCTCGCAGGTGAGGGAAGTCCCAGGCCACATGCGAGGTACGGCCCAGCTGAATATTATGGCCGCGCTGGGGAAGTCTGCCTGCGCCATGGCCAGGCAGGGCTGGAAGTGACGATAAAGAACCCGGTGGCACCAGCAAGACCGCCAGCACCGCCAGGAGGCCTGCATGCAATCCGCTCTACTTGGGGCTAGACGGGGAGAGCAGGAGAAAGTGGAACTCACCTGGAGCCCCAGCCGCAACGTCCTAAGTGGCCAGGGCTCAATGCGATGTGCCTCGGCTGGGCGCTCTGACTCTGCCCACCAGATGAGCGGACCTGGCTCAGTCCAACAAAGACTTTCCCCACTGTAAAGAAATACCGCCATGGAGGAAAATGAAAATATTAACTGCTGCCCTGCCACCAGGCAGCCTGGGCTCATAAGCCCCAACAAATATTTCCCAACATGTCAGCACAGTCCATGGAGAAGCCTGGAAGACATCGCTCTGCAACGCTGCTTCCGGGCTGTCGTTGGTTGACAAGGCACAGCTAGACATTTTCTCTCCAAAATTGTGGTTGCGCGAGGCATCGAGAAAAAAGATATATTTTATTTAAGGGAAATGCCAAACATTTGCAGTCAGTTTGGTTCAGCGCCCAGCACGGAGAGTAATATCCAGGTGGCACTACAGCCCTAGAGCCCTGCTCGGATATAGTGAAAGAAAATGGCTGAAATGTGGGGAAAAAAGCACATAGTCGAGAGTCAATAACATAATAGGGACATCACTAACAAACTGGACAGCCAATCAACGGTTCCATGTGTTTATAATTAATAAATAAATAATGAAAACTGTTTCAGTGAAGGACAAGTAACACATAAATGTTGAATTTTGTTGTCTTTTTTATTTTGGGGGTCCCCTCCAAACCTCCTGTTTCCCTAGCTTTATTACCTCCAAACAACCCCCCCACTCTTTTTGTTCCCTTACCCCACCCCCCACATATACGTTCAATCAAAAATGCGACTTTTGTATTATTTCTTTTTCGTTATAATCACTGGTACTGTATACCCCAATTAGCTACTGCTTACATTTCAAAGCAGTAAAGCAACCCCCACATATCAGTAAATGGGCATTTTTCAAACCATTTTAAACCAAAATGGAACTAGTACAGTACTTTTTATTTTAAATGCAAAATACAGTAAAACGTGGAACACAACTTGAAAGCTGCAGTAAAAATATTTTAAAGAGTCAATCAAGTCAAAGAACTTTTTTATAACATTATAAAACATGGCAGCCGCCATTTGGGAAGGAAAAATAGCTGCCAAATTCCCCACACAGTAGAAAATAAGCCAAAGAGCACAAAAAGAGGTGTGGTTGGAGGGAAAATGGGTGGGAATGGGAGGCTAATCCTATAGATTTCACATAGCAATGTGCGTTAAATGGCAGGGACACAAAGCCAAACTACATATAACCATCCTGCGACCCCTGGCAATCCCCAAATGACATCCCTGACAAAGGTCACAGAGTAAAATCCACACTACCATGCAGGCGCAACGGCTGTGACCTTCGGGAATCGAAACCCCTCTATCTGCAAACTCATGCTCCATGACTTTTTGAAACTCCCTTTCCCCCTGATTGAAAGGGGACATGACTCGTGCTCATTTGCAGTCCTGGTGATTTTAACCTTCAATTCCACCCCTGCCCTGTCTTCCCAGTCTTCACAGCTCCCTCTCCCAAGTGTCAGTCTTCCAAGGTACTCGTAATCATGAATGTAGGCAGAGAGGGAAAGGAGCAAGCAGATGCGGCCCACCCATCAGGGTCCCGTGCTTATGCAACCAACCAGGCTGTCTACTGCATTAAGACAGCGGCACTCTGGAGGCCACCTGTCGTTCTACGACTTGTTACCATTCAGGTATTCCCAATGTTTCACTCGAGCCGCATGGCTCCCTCAGGGATAACCAAACACACACTTACTGGCTGAAGCCAGAACGGATATGCTCTGATTAACAAAACAAGTGACTCTGACTTGGACTTGACTTAAACCAGGAGAGGGCTCTTGGAGTCACAGGGAAGTTACTATGAGTAGCTCTGATTTACTGCCAGTAAGTAAGAAGTAAGTTTGGAGTAACGCCAAATTACTCCTAGAAATGTTTGTGTGAATCGGTCCCATCAGGAGTTGTATCAAATCGTAGTTCTGTGTCAGTTGTGCTGTGAGGAATCACAGCTCTGGCAGAGATGCGATGCTCGCGTCTCTACCACACAATACAAACAATAAAGTTCTTGCGGGACACCGATGCATAAGGGAAACCTGGTTCCACAAACACACCACAAGTGATATATTAATAATTCAAGCACCCTCAAATAAAATGCACACCACATAATAAAGGTGAGATTACCAATACATCACATTTAAATCTCACATATATTCATTAAGTTTATTAAATATAAAAACAACCAATTGAAAAACAATTGTGTATAATTTGTGTCATATCATATTCCACCCTTTTTCGTGCAAAAAGCTCATACACACAAAAATAAATCATTCAGATTTCCAAAACAG
Source organism: Ambystoma mexicanum (assembly GCF_040938575.1). Taxonomy (NCBI): domain Eukaryota; kingdom Metazoa; phylum Chordata; class Amphibia; order Caudata; family Ambystomatidae; genus Ambystoma; species Ambystoma mexicanum. The sequence goes on from NC_090925.1 coordinate 387,819,508, forward strand.
AATGACACACACAACATTTCAAAAAACTGCCCTTGTGTATAGTGTATATATATATATATATATATATATATATATATATGTGTGTGGGTGTGTATTTATTTACATTCATGTCAGCACAATAAGACCTCAGGTCTCGCTAGTTACAGCAAGTGCATAGTGTGTATAGCGAAGTGTTATGTTATGTTAAGACTACTTATAAAGCGCACGGTCGCCCAGGGGCATCATGGCGCTGGAGGGAATGAGAGAACCCCGATCACAGTTACGAACCAAAAGGCATTGGCCGTCATAGTCAAAAAGGATGTGTTTTTAAGGCTTTCCTAAAGGCCAGATGGTTATCGATCTTTTTCAGTTCAGCAGTTAACTTGTTTCATAGCTGGCGGATAAAGGGATTAAACTAGAAGTAGACTATTTGTGGGCATGCGTGGTGGGGGGATTCCCAAGATTGCGTAAGCTTAAACACGTGAGCAAACTTAAAGACCTGGTTTACATACTAGCGAAGCGCAGGATAGCAATGGGTTGGAAAGCTAACGTAAGACCAAGTGTAGAGGCCTGGTGGCGGGACCTTTTAAAATGGGCAGACTTGGAAACTGTGGTGTGGAGGGAAGGGGTGTGCAGAAGCGGGGAAGAGGAAGCTAGGACGCTAATGGCTTGGTTACATCTGGTTGCACCATTGACGAGTTTGGGGTTGGAAGAACCTGGAACGGATAGCTCCCTAGAAAGCAGAGGAGAAATAACTGCTGCAACCTAATGAAGAGATATTGCAGATTGCGAGACTCTTTGGGGGTGGGTAGGGAAGGCAGGAGGGGGTAAGTTGATAAATGTTTTGTTTTAAGCACCATGTTGGGGTGCACTGTTTGTTGTTTGTTGTGAAACCAATAAAATATGTTTTAAAAAAAACTTGTTCCATAGCTGTGCTGCTGCGACAGTAAAGGCACGTCGTCCACCCAGACGAGAGTGGCGTAATGATGGTACACAGAGCAAACCAGCTGACTCAGATCTCAAAGAGCGGGCGGGAAGCTAGCGGGAGAATTTATAGCACAGGTATTCCGCTCCCTGTCCGTGAAGCGCTCGATGCACAATACAAAGTGGTTTGAACTCAATGCGTTGAACTAAAGGTAGCCAGTGAAGGTGACGGACAACTGGAGAAATGTGGGCACCATACGGTGTCCCCGTCACTATCCGAGCTGCAATATTCAGGAGACGTTGCAGTCGGAGGATCAGTCCCTTGGGCTGCGCAAGGTAAAGGGAGTTACAGTAGTCCTATCGACTGAATACCATTGCCGACACCACCAATGGCCGTAAGGAAGGTGGTATGAGATGAAGGACTTGCCGAAGGATTTTCAGATGGAAGAACCCAGTCTGACAGACGGAAGAGACCTGAGCTTCCATAAAAAGAGTGGCTGTCATAATGACTCCCAGATTCTTAACCTTAATGGCCGAAACGGGGAGAGAGCCCAGAGAGGAGGGCCAAAAGGTTGAGATCCAGAGAGAAGGATCAGGAGGAGAACCCACCACCAGCACCTACGTTTTGTCCCCATTGAACTTAAGCCAGTTAAGGCCCATCCACTCCCCCACGGCGGTCAGGCACCTACGAAGGCAGGACGACACCTCAGTCTGATCTAGATCTAGCCAAATCAGGATCTGGGTGTCGTCAGCATACGAGTAGCACCTGACGCCGAAGGAGCGAATGAGACACACTAAGGCCCAGATGTATACATTAAAGAGAATGGGTGACAAAGCAGATCCCTGAGGTACACCGCAGTAGGGATCAGAAGATTTAGAGAGAAAAGATGAGAGCAGAAGAGATTGCGATCTATCCTTAAGAAAGGAGGCAAACCAGACCAAGACTTGACCAGATATACCGGTTTGGGCCAGGCGGTATAGCAGGGTAGGATGGTAAACCGTGTCGAAAGCAGCTGAAAGATCTAATAGTATCAGGACTCTGACACCTACGGGATCCACCAGCCAGGCCATATCATCCTGTACAGAGACCAGGACGCTATCAGCACCCCTACCTGGCCTAAAGCTAGACTGGGCTGAGTCAGGGCAATTGGAAAGCTCGAGAAAAGAAGACAGAAGCGGCGACACCAGTGATTCAAGAAGCTTCATAAGGGCTTGTAGCAGAGACATAGTCCGGAAGTTAGCTAGTACAGCGGAGTCCAGGGAGGGTTTCTTTAAAAGTGGAATGACTCTAGCTGCCTTTAGCTCCGGAGGGATAAGTCCTGATTAACAGGAGGCATTAACAGCCTCCGTTATCACCCCTAGGAGATTAGGAGTAATCTCCTTCAGGACCCTCAGAGGTATCATATCGGAGGGAGCACTGGACTAAAGTTGAAGAATGGCCTTGAGAACTGACTCTTCAGTAAAGAGAGGAAAAGAAGACCAGTCGGGTCGTGCAAGAACAAAATTGGGTACCGAATGCAATGGTGGCCCTCCCTAAAGGTAAGGGGGTTACTTCATGCATGCAGGTTAACATGAGTGACAAAATAAATGAGCTCAGTGCCCAGATTGCAATGTGCATCTGGAATTAAGTTTCATACAGGTACACACATGAATGAGTGAGTGATTTGAGGCATTTATTTATTTTATTTATTGTCTGCTCGTTAGGCGCTTATACAATAAGAACATATGGTTTCAAAGCGCCCACAGGGCAGGGAGGGAAGGAGAGAGGGAAATACCTTAAGCATTACAATATAATGTTTAAGAGCAGAGGTGGGAAAGGAATGAACCTACTATGCCTTTTGAGTAATTCAGAACGTGCAGTGCAGAAAGGAAGAGGAAATGGTGGGTACGTGCTGGGGAGTCCGAGCCCATGGGTGGACCATGGACAAAGTGCTAGAATGTTGAGTGCTAACAGGCCTGGGCAAAGGGAGGTGTAAGTGCGAGTCTCCAGAGTGGAGGGTATGCAGGTGCAAAGTGCTATGGAAAGGCTCTGGGAGGAATTGGTGTGGGAGGCCAAGGCCCCGACGATACATAAGGGCCAAGTGGTGCTAATAGGTGGACAGACAGGCATGAAGTGGACCCAGCTAGATTCGAAAATACACGCTGCTGCCCCAACGGAAACAGCCACAGCAAGTGCTGTATAGAGTAAAAATAGGTGGGTAATAATGTTGAGTGATCCATAGGGTAACTGGCGGCTACAACGCCTACCTGCCTGCAATGTAGGGCGACGCAGCCTGACCAACAGGGCAGGTGTGACAAATCATGCAGGCAACGGGTGCAACCTGCCGAAGGGGGAAGTAAGGAAAAAAGTCGAGTGACGTCCCACAGAGAGGGTCAGGTTGACAGCAGGCGTCTTATCCAGCACGGACAGGTGCAGACAGGCCGATGGAAAGTGCCTTTGCCCGTGCCTTCGCTGCGGGTCAGCTTTGCCTTGTGGCTTGAGGTGGTGAGGACAAAAGAGGTAGGAGCACAATCAAGTCACGAGGAATATGACACAATCGACCAATGTCAATATCAATTAAAAGCAGGCAGTTCCGTGAAGTGGGGCCCCCTCCCCTCTCCCTTCCCCCTGCACTTCTCGTTGTCACACTTGCACGATCCGAATGACACAAGGCCTAGTAGGATTGTTTGTCTTGTCTTCCCTCTGTCTCCCCTCCCTTGTCTTGTGGCGCTGAGAAACACTTGTGTACAGGTGCGTTAAAAATACAATATCATATTACGTTGCAAGGCTGTGGCCAGTCTGAATTCAAGTCAGACATACACCATCAAAAACGCCCGCAAAAACCAGTCCCTTTTGCTTTTGAAATAGGACACCGCACAATTTGTCAAGGAGAAAAATCCAACTGGTTTAAAGAACATGGTCTCCAACAGACAGTCACGACAGCCTTGGTCTTCATCGGAGCGCTATTATTGGTGTGTGGTCAGGTTAATACGTTCTAGATCATGGTTACTCATTATGTGGCCCCACAGATGCTTGAACTCCCATGATCCTTCACCATTGACTATGCTGTGTAGGGAGCAGGGGCACTGAAGATCAAACATCTGGTAGTCTACATAACAAGTAAGCACGTGCGCGATGTAGAATATCTTTTAAAACAAAGTTTAATGTATCACACCTGATGCACTGTATAAACTTCCAAAATTAAAGAGAGGAACCTGAATGTGATGGTCCGGAAGGCCCGTGGTGTCAGGAGGGCCCCTCCGGTGTATGCGGCCCACGCGCGTTCGCCGCGCAAGAACAGACACAGAGGCGTCTGCTCGTTCCGGCGCTCCGGCTCCAACTGCCGGGCGCCGCCTTTATTATTAACTACGCATGCGCGGCTTGCAAGCCGCGCATGCGTCTTTTGTGTAACACGTACACAACATCCCTCCTTTTCCCCCTCAAACGACAAACATTAAACATGGGGCCAACGTGGCCTAAACATTATATACTTAACGGACTTTTGTTGCTCAGGTCGCCGAGTCCATGATAAAGTCTTGGAATCTTTGTGGAGGGCGGCGCCCCTCTCTGCGGGGGTACCTGGGCGGCCCCATTTCGACACTCTCTGATCCCGCAGGGTCTCCGGGCGTGTCAGCGTCTTCCGGTGGGGTGTCTGCTGCTTGTCTCCGACCAGGGTCCGGTTCCTCTCTAGAGGTTGCTGGTCCTATGCGTTTGAAGAAGGACGCGTTTCTGGTCACTGTCCCACGCGCGTTCGCCGCTGTGACCATGGATCCCTTGACGTGGGTGACGCCCATCGGGTGTGTCTCATATGTCATTGAGAGTTTCCCTTCTGGCTTCCGGTTTCGGACCAGAACAGTATCTCCTACCGCTATCTCTTTTTCCGGCAGCCTCCGCCTCGTTGTTTCCTTCTCGTTCCTCACTGCTCTGTCCGCTGCCACTTGTGTGTCATCAATCACCCCCGGACGTCGCTCTCCTGCTTCCGGTATCAGCCCTCTTGGTATGCGCTTGAATAGGGCTTCGGCGGGCGCGATCCCGGTGGACTGATGTGGGGTGGACCTGTACTCACGGAGGAATTCGATCAGATTGTGGCGTAGGTCTTCCCCTCCATTGACGGAGATGCGAAAGATTTTGTTAAGTGTCCGCATGAACCGTTCAACCTCTCCATTGGCTCTTGGCCACAGTGGGGTCACTTTGCGGTGTTTGATGCCTCGTTCAGCGCAGTATCTGGCGAAACGCTGTCCTTGGAAAGGAGCGCCATTGTCGGAGCAGATCTCGAGCGGGAAGCCGTGGGTGGCGAAAATTTTGTCCATGGCCAGGATGGTGTGATCGCTGGCGGTGGATTCTACGAGCTCCACCTCGGGGTACCTTGACCACTGGTCCGTCACTACTACGAAGTGTAGGCCTCTGCCGGTCGACCCGAAGTCTGCGTGGACGGTACCCCACGGCACGTCGCTTCGTGGCATGGCTTGGATGGGCGGGCTCTTTTCTGCCGGACTCGCCGCTTGGCAAGGTATGCATGCCTTCACGAACTCGGTCACTCGGTGTTCTAGGTCGGGGAACCAAACTTTCAGCCTCAGGCGCGCCTTCATCTTGGCCATGCCTTGATGGCCAGTGTGGGCTAGCTGGAGAACTCTTGTGACCAGGGATCGGGGGATCACGATCTGGTCACCCCGCAGTAGTAGGCCGTCCGCGGACACTGAGAGTTCGTGTCGAGCCTTCCACAGCAGTTGCAGGTCTCTCTGCGTCTCTGGGTGTCTTCTGGCGTTGTTCAGGAGGACATCTCGCCATTCCCCTGTCGCAACCGCCCTTTTCACTCGCAGGAATGCCTCGTCAGAATTTGAGTCATCCGCAATGTTCTCCCTCGACAGGGCCACAGGCAGGGCTGATTCGACGACGAGGTGCACAGCGTCCCCTGCATCAGACACCTCGACCGGATTCTGGGCGTCCCTCGTGCCGGGGTGGCGGGACAGGTAGTCTGCGGGGTTGTGGGTGCCTGGGCGGTACACCAGCTTGACGCTGTATTCGATGAGCGACAGCATCCACCTTTCGATCCGGGGAGGCGGCTTTGAAGAGGTGCCTGATAGAATTGGAATCAGGGGCTTGTGGTCGGTGACCACGACGACGGGTTTGCCAAGGATGTATATCCTGAAGTGTTTGCATCCCCACAGGATGGCAAGGGCCTCTCTCTCGATTTGCGAGTAGCGCCTTTCCGTGTCAGTGAGGGCCTTGCTAGCGTAGGCAATAGGTCTCATTGCTCCCAGTTCGTCGGCCTGCATGAGGACTGCCCCTAGTCCAACGGGGCTGGCGTCGACGACGATTTCTGATTCTCGGCTGGGGTGGAAGTAGGCCATCGTCTCCTGCTCCGACAGGGCCTCTTTGATGGCGTTGAATGATCTTTGTTCTGCTGCTGTCCATTGCCACGGTACGTCATTCCTGGTGAGTGCCCTCAATGGTTCTGACAGGGAGGCCAAGTCTTTGATGAATCTGCCGCAGTAGTTGACCATCCCCAGGAAGCTCCGAACTTCCGCAGGGGATGTGGGAGGAGGCGCATCTCTAATGTCTTTTACTTTGCTGGGATCAGGTGAAATGCCGTTCGCATGGAAGGTGAACCCAAAGAATTCCAGCCGATCTTTCAGGAATTCACACTTTTCTTGGTGAAGTGTAAGACCCACTGCCTGGAGTCTCTCAAACGTGCGTTCTAGTCTTTTAAGGTGTTCGCTCTCAGATCTGGCGAAGACCAGAATGTCGTCGGACATGTTAATGACACCCCTCAAGCCAGACAACGCTCCTCTTATTGCGTTCTGGAAGACCTCAGCCGCGGATGAGATCCCGAAGTTGAGTCTCTTGTATTGGTACAGCCCTTCGTGTGTCGTGAACGTGGTGATGTACCTCGACTCGGGGTGCAGTTCCAGTTGATGGTAGCCTGATCTGAGGTCTAGTTTGGAGAAGACCTTGGCGCCTTGGAGTTCGCCGACGATGTCGTCCAGGGTGGGCGTGAGGTGGCGTTCTCTTTTGATGGCCGCATTAGGTAGCCTCATGTCCACACAGATGCGCACAGCCCCTGGTTGTTTCGGCTTCGGGGCCACTACGATGGGTGAAACCCACGGGGTGGGCCCTTCTACCCGTTCGATGATGTCTCGGTCCATTAGCTGCTGCAATTCCGCCTCTACTTGTGCTCTCAGGTGAAATGGAATTCGGCGGTGTTTGAGGGCTGTTGGCCTTACGGATTTGTCGATGTGCAGTCGGATGGGGTCAGCGTTCAGTTTGCCAATGCCCTTGAAGAGGCTCGCGAACTTGTGTAACATGCCTTTTAGATCTGCATGGTATACCCCGAAAGTGAAATGCACGATGTCAAGCGCTTCTGACGCAGCGCAGCTCAGTAGTGAGCGGGGGCTGACGTCGGTGACGAAGAACCTTGCCATGATGGAGTTCTGTCCGTGCGATACTGGGGCGATGAATGCACCTTGGATGGGTAAGGGGGTGTCACCACCGAATGCATATATCCTCGCTGTTGACGTCGCTAGTTCTGGTGGGCCTGGCAGTGCTACGTAATGTTTGGTGGCTAGCACGCAGACGGAGGCCCCGGTGTCAATGAGGATGGGGGTGGGTACGCCCTTGATGTCGACGGTGCACTTGGGCTGGCGTTTCGTGCTGGGACCTCTCGCAATGCTGGAGATGAAGAAGACTTCTTCCTCTTCCTCCTCCTCTTCTTCTGCGAGATCCAGATCTTGCAGGCCTTGATCAATGGAGGAAATTCCTCTCACTCTGCGGGAATTGCTTCGCCCCGCTCTCTCTGGTCCTCTCGTTGTTGTGACAGGGGCAGCTGCGCGGCACGTCCTGGCAAAGTGGCCTGGTATGCCGCATCGGGCGCATGTTCTTAACTTGGCTGGGCAGTCACCGCTGTGGGGGAGGTCATACCCACAGTTCGAGCACGATGGTGCGGTGCTTGGAGTGGACGCGGTGTCAGACTTTCTCGGCGTCCATCTTGGCCTGTTCGCAGATGACCGCCCTACTGCAAATGCATCTTCGTTGTGTCCTGGTCGCGAGGCAGCGTCCATTTTCGCGCCTCTGGCCTCAGCTAGTTCGTGTGCTCTGCCCAGGTCTAGAATCTGCTGGAGCGTTAGGCCAGGCTCTCTCAACACCTGCCTCCGAAGTTTGCCGGAGCTGCACCCTTGTAGCAGTTGGTTGCGGACCATCTCCTCTTCGTCGGCCCATCTGCACGAGGACGCCAGGTGTCTCAGGCGGGCGCAGAATTTGTCTAGGGGTTCATCGTCTAACTGCTTCTCAGCGCCCATGACGAACCTATCGAAGTCCACATTGGCCATGGGTAAGAAATGGTCTTTGAGTGCCTGCTTGACGGCGTCGTAATTGACCACAGGGATGGTCAGGGAGTCATAGATCTTGTGGACTTCTGCGCCTGCTGAATAGATCATAGTCGCAATCTTTTCATCATCGTCGTCAACCCCTGCTGCCCTGAAGAACATGTCTAGTCTTTTGACCCATAGCAGCCACTTCGGTCCTAGCTTGGAAGGGGGCCCAGTGGCATCGAACTCCGGCATGGGGGCTAGGGAGCTGCGGGCTCTGCGGGGAACTGGGGCTGCGGCACCCTCATCGTCTGCGCCGTCACCCATTTCTTCCTGCTAGGTACTCACAGGTGGTAGATGTGGCCTTGTGGTAGTGGTGGGAGCGAAATCCCCTTCTTTCTTCTTGTTTGCCACAGCCCAGCACCAGCAAGACTGTGGGGATTCCAAATCCTCTTCTTTCTTCTTGATTGCCACAGCCTTGCACCAGCAAGACTGTGGGGGTTCCAAAAATTGTAATAGTATTTTTTCTCTGGCGCCGTCGGCGCTGTCGGCGAGTGGCGCACGAGCACCCTGATGGGCCGCAACCACGGTCGCCGCGTGTGACGGCGAGCGGATCAAAGGAAAAAAAAAATGGCCGCCGGTGCGTCGTCAGTATAAGACGCGGCGGGCTTAACTGACGTTTCGTGGCCGGGCACGGGAGTGGGCCGTGGCTCGTCCTCGTCGCCAGTGTGATGGTCCGGAAGGCCCGTGGTGTCAGGAGGGCCCCTCCGGTGTATGCGGCCCACGCGCGTTCGCCGCGCAAGAACAGACACAGAGGCGTCTGCTCGTTCCGGCGCTCCGGCTCCAACTGCCGGGCGCCGCCTTTATTATTAACTACGCATGCGCGGCTTGCAAGCCGCGCATGCGTCTTTTGTGTAACACGTACACAACACTGAAGAGTCGTCTATTTGAAAACGGGTGCAATTACTCTGATGAAACAGTGTATGGCGTAGCAAGCGGGAAGACACTGTTCCTGCGATCAGCAAACTCCATTCATAGGCCAATTCTGGACCCCCTTGATATCATTCTGAGGGCCTGATTCACAGAAGCGTTTCATAATGGGACCATCGCACTGGAAACCCCTTTGTGGCTCAGGCCCTCCGCGTCTATTGAAAGTTCTGCTCAAAGTCACGGTAATAAAACACAGTCACGGACATGTCCTCCAGCAGTGCACCTCGAAATATACAGGTGGGCGGGGCCAATAGGGAAGGCTGTGTGTCTTCAGAGAGAAAATACATATTTAAATGTATCCGCGTTTGAAAGATGATTGCCAATCCCAAAGCTCGAACGTGCAGATGTTCCTATCATTTCTAACACTGTAGCTGTAACATTGAACAGACCTCTTCTTGCTGGGATTTGTTTTAATAGCTTTCATGTTAAGTCCTTTTCCTTCAGCAGGGCGCCTGCCACCCCTGCCATATCCCCCTCTTACTTTGCTATACATTTTTCTCCACCATGCCTTTTTTTGACCCAACAGTTGCCCATGTCCTGTACTTACGTTTTTTTCAAACAAATACTGTTGTTTCATATTTTTTCTTGTGTTTGCACTTAAACTTGACATTTTTAAAACTTTAATATCAAACAAGAGACCGGATACCCTTAAAAAGCCCAACTGTAGTGGGACAGGGCTGCAGGGGGGCAACCAAAAGGGAACGAGCAGTCAGTCCACTATTTGCAGGCCAAAGACTTGGGAGAATGATGATTGTGTTGGCCAGTAGGTGTACCATTAAACTCAGGTGCCGCAGGCGCGACTTCAGCGGTTCCCAGCGCACCTCCCTGGCCCCATGGGGCCTTGCGCTGCAAGTCACTGCAGTGCTTCTGCTGACACCATCAAAGAAATGTAACGAAAGAGCACCAGAACCAGGCACAGCGAGTGTCAGATCATGGGATCCAGGGACTGCGCAGATCCGCTCACTTGCTGCTACTGAACACGGTCTGCAATAGTCACCAGAGGCTGCACTTTGGGGTCATCGACAGCTACCCCCCTGCCCCCCTCAATAACCCTCGGACAGACCTCCCGACAAGTAGACAAGCACGTGATCATTGGAAGGAGTACGCAAGTGCACGCTTTCTAAACTTGGTCACCATCAGCCATACAGAGCAAGAGCCGACTGTGGGCCACTTCGAAAGCAGCGCCGATTTATACCACCACCAAAGCAGCGCTAATGTTAGCCACCTCTAATAAGGGCAGGTGCAGCAGCACTGATGCTAGCCACCTCTACTTAGGGCTGGACAGAAGCACTGATATTAGCCACCTCGAATGAGGCCACTACAGCGGCACTAATGTTGGCGACCTCTACCTGTGCAGCAGCAGTGATGTTAGCTACCTGTAATGTGGCCTGTACAGCAGTACTGATGTTAGCTACCTCCAATGACACCTCTACAACAGCATTGATGTTAGCCACCTCTATTGAGGCCTACACAACATCACTGATGTTAGCCACCTCTACTGAGGCCTGTACAGCAGCACTGAGGGTAGCCACCTCGAATGAGACAAATACAGCAGCAATGATGTTACCCACCTCTAATAAGGCCTGATCAGCGGTACAGATGTTAGCCACCTCTAATGACACCTGTACAGCAGCATTGATGTTACTTACCTCTAATGACACCTGTGCAGCAGCACTGATGTTAGACACCTCTAATGACATCTGAACAATATCCCTGATGTTAGCCGCCTCTAATGAGACGTTTACAACAGTACTAATGTTAGCTACCACTAATACGCCTGTGCAGCAACACTGATGCTAGCCACCTCTAATGACGCCTGTGCAGGAACACTGATGCTAGCCATCTCTAATAACGCCCATGCAGCAGCACTGATGCTAGCCACCTCTAGTGACGCCTGTGCAGGAACACTGATAGTAGCCACCTCTAATGACACCCGTGCAGCAACACTGATGCTAGCCATCTCTAATGACGCCCGTGCAGCAGCACTGATGCTAGCCACCTCTAATGACGCCTGTGCAGGAACACTGATGTTAGCCACCTCTAATAATGCCCATGCAGCAGCACTGATGCTAGCCACCTCTAATGACTCCTGTGCAGGAACACTGATGCTAGCCATCTCTAATGACGCCCGTGCAGCAACACTGATACTAGCCACCTCTAATGACACCTGTGCAGGAACACTGATGTTAGCCACCTCTAATGATGCCCATGCAGCAACACTGATGCTAGCCACCTCTATGACGCCTGTGCAGCAGCACTGATGCTAGCCATCTCTAATGATGCCCGTGGAGCAGCACTGATGCTAGCCACCTCTAATGATGCCCGTGCAGCAACACTGATGTTAGCCACCTCTAATGACGCCCGTGCAGCAACACTGATGCTAGCCATCTCTAATGACGCCCGTGCAGCAGCACTGATGCTAGCCATCTCTAATGACACCTGTGCAGCAACACTGAGGCTAGCCATCTCTAATAACACCCGTGCAGCAGCACCGATACTAGCCATCTCTAATAGCGCCCGAAAAGCAACACTGATGTTAGCCATCTCTAATGACGCCTGTGTAGCAACACTGATGTTAGCCATCTGTAATGACGCCTGTGCAGCAAAACTGATGTTAGCCATCTCTAATGACGCCCATGCAGCAGCACTGATGTTAGCCACCTCTAATGATGCCCGTGCAGCAACACTGATGCTAGCCATCTCTAATGACGCCTGTGCAGCAACACTGATGTTAGCCATCTCTAATGACGCCCATGCAGCAGCACTGATGTTAGCCACCTCTAATGATGCCCGTGCAGCAACACTGATGCTAGCCATCTCTAATAACACCCGTGCAGCAGCACCGATGCTAGCCAAATGCCCATGCAGCAGCACTGATGTTAGCCACCTCTAATGATGCCCGTGCAGCAACACTGATGCTAGCCATCTCTAATGACGCCTGTGCAGCAACACTGATGTTAGCCATCTCTAATGACGCCCATGCAGCAGCGCTGATGTTAGCCACCTCTAATGATGCCCGTGCAGCAGCACTGATGCTAGCCATCTCTAATAACGCCTGTGCAGCAACACTGATGTTAACCATATCCATTGATGCCCGTGCAGCAACACTGATGTGAGCCCTCTCCATTGACGCCCGTGCCTCAACACTGATGTTAGCCATCTCTAATGCCGTCCGTGCAGCAGCACCGATGCTAGCTATCTCTAATAACGCCCGTGCAGCAACACTGATGTCAGCCATCTCTAATGACGCCCATGCAGCAACACTGATGCAAGCCACCTGTAATGACTTAGCCATCTCTAATGATGCCCGTGCAGCAACACTGATGTTAGCCATCTCTAATGACGCCCGTGCAGCTGATGCTAGCCATCTCTAATGACTGCCGTGCAGCAGCACTGATGCTAGCCATCTCCATTGACGCCCATGCAGCTACACTGATGTTAGCCATCTCCATTGACGCCCATGCAGCAACACTGATGCAAGCCACCTGTAATGACTTAGCCATCTCTAATGATGCCCGTGCAGCAACACTGATGCAAGCCATCTGTAATGACTTAGCCATCTCTAATGACACCCATGCAGCAACACTGATGTTAGCCATCTCTAATAACGCCTGTGCAGCAACACTGATGTTAGCCATCTCCATTGTCGCCCGTGCAGCAACACTGATGGTAGCCATCTCCATTGAGGCCCATGCCTCAACACTGATGTTAGCCATCTCTAATGATGCCCGTGCAGCAGCACTGATGTTAGCCATCTCCATTGACGCCCGTGCAGCAATACTGATGCAAGCCACCTGTAATGACTTAGCCATCTCTAATGACGCCCGTGCAGCAACACTGATGCAAGCCACCTGTATTGATTTAGCCATCTCTAATGACGCCCGTGCAGCAACACTGATGTTAGCCATCTCTAATAACGCTGTGCAGCAACACTGATGTTAGCCATCTCCATTGATGCCCATGCCTCAACACTGATGTTAGCCATCTCTAATGACGCCCGTGCAGCAGCACTGTTAGCCATCTCCATTGACGCCCATGCAGCAACACTGATGCAAACCACATTTAATGACTTAGCCATCTCTAATGACGCCGTGCAGCAACACTGATGTTAACCATCTCTAATGACGCCTGTGCAGCAGCACTGATGATAGCCATCTCTAATAACGCCCGTGCAGCAGCACTGATGCTAGCCATCTCTAATAACGCCTGTGCAGCAACACTGATGTTAGCCATCTCCATTGACGGCCGTGCAGCAACACTGATGTTAGCTATCTCCATTGACGCCCGTGCCTCAACACTGATGTTAGCCATCTCTAATGACGCCCGTGCAGCAGCACTGATGTTAGCCATCTCCATTGACGCCCATGCAGGAAAACTGATGTTAGCCATCTCCATTGACGCCCGTGCCTCAACACTGATGTTAGCCATCTCTAATGACGCCTGTGCAGCAGCACTGATGTTAGCCATCTCTAATAACGCCCGTACAGCAGCACTGATGTAAGCCATCTCTAATGACGCCTGTGCAGCAACACTGATGTTCGCTATCTCCATTGACGCCCATGCAGGAAAACTGATGTTAGCCATCTCCATTGACGCCCGTGCCTCAACACTGATGTTAGCCATCTCTAATGACGCCTGTGCAGCAGCACTGATGTTAGCCATCTCCATTTACGCCCGTGCAGCAGCACTGATGTAAGCCATCTCTAATGACGCCTGTGCAGCAGCACTGATGCTAGCCATCTCTAAGGGTGCTAGCCATCTCTAATAACGCCCGTGCAGCAGCACTGATGTTAGCCATCTCTAATAACTCCCGTGCAGCAACACTGATGTTAGCCATCTCCATTGTCACCCTGCGGCAACACTGATGTTAGCCATCTCCATTGACGCCCGTGCAGCAACACTGATGTTAGCCATCTCTAATGATGCCTGTGCAGCAGCACTGATGTTAGCCATCTCCATTGATGCCTGTGCAGCAGCACTGATGTAAGCCATCTCTAATAACGCCCGTGCAGCAACACTGATGCAAGCCACATCTAATGACTTAGCCATCTCTAATGACGCCCGTGCAGCAACACTGATGTTAACCATCTCTAATGACGCCTGTGCAGCAGCACTGATGCTAGCCATCTCTAATAACACCCGTGCAGCAGCACTGATGCTAGCCATCTCTAATAACGCCCGTGCAGCAACACTGATGTTAGCCATCTCCATTGACAGCCGTGCAGCAACACTGATGTTAGCCATCTCCATTGACGCCCGTGCCTCAACACTGATGTTAGCCATCTCTAATGATGCCTGTGCAGCAGCACTGATGTTAGCCATCTCCATTGACGCCCGTGTAGCAGCACTGATGTAAGCCATCTCTAATGACGCCCGTGCAGCAGCACTGATGCTAGCCATCTCTAAGGGTGCTAGCCATCTCTAATAACGCCCGTGCAGCAGCACTGATGTTAGCCATCTCTAATAACGCCCATGCAGCTACACTGATGTTAGCCATCTCCATTGATGCCCATGCAGCAACACTGATGCAAGCCACCTGTAATGACTTACCCATCTCTAATGACACCTGTACAGAAACACTGAGGCTAGCCATCTCTAAGGACTTCCGTGCAGCAACACTGATGTTAGCCATCTCTAATAGCGCCCGAAAAGCAACACTGATGTTAGCCATCTCTAATGACGCCTGTGTAGCAACACTGATGTTAGCCATCTCTAATGGCGCCTCTGCAGCAACACTGATGTTAGCCATCTCTAATGACGTCCATGCAGCAGCACTGATGTTAGCCACCTCTAATGATGCCCGTGCAGCAACCCTGTTGTTAGCCATCTCTAATTATGCCCGTGCAGCACTGATGCTAGCCATCTCTAATAGCGCCCGAAAAGCAACACTGATGTTAGCCATCTCTAATGACGTCTGTGTAGCAACACTGATGTTAGCCATCTCTAATGGCGCCTGTGCAGCAACACTGATGTTAGCCATCTCTAATGACGCCCATGCAGCAGCACTGATGTTAGCCACCTCTAATGATGCCCGTGCAGCAACACTGATGTTAGCCATCTCTAATGACGCCTGTGTAGCAACACTGATGTTAGCCATCTCTAATGGCGCCTGTGCAGCAACACTGATGTTAGCCATCTCTAATGACGCCCATGCAGCAGCACTGATGTTAACCACCTCTAATGATGCCCGTGCAGCAACACTGATGCTAGCCATCTCTAATAACGCCCGTGAAGCAGCACTGATGCTAGCCATCTCTAATAACACCCATGCAGCAGCACCGATGCTAGCCAAATGCCCATGCAGCAACACTGATGTTAGCCATCTCTAATGACGCCTGTGCAGCAGCACTGATGCTAGCCATCTCTAATAACGCCTGTGCAGCAACACTGATGTTAACCATCTCCATTGACGCCCGTGCAGCAACACTGATGTGATCCCTCTCCATTGAGGCCGAGCCTCAACACTGATGTCAGCCATCTCTAATGACGCCCATGCAGCAACACTGATGCAAGCCACCTGTAATGACTTAGCCATCTCTAATGATGCCCGTGCAGCAACACTGATGTTAGCCATCTCTAATGACGCCCGTGCAGCTGATGCTAGCCATCTCTAATGACGTCCGTGCAGCAGCACTGATGCTAGCCATCTCCATTGACGCCCATGCAGCTACACTGATGTTAGCCATCTCATTGACGCCCATGCAGCAACACTGATGCAAGCCACCTGTAATGACTTAGCCATCTCTAATGACACCCATGCAGCAACACTGATGCAAGCCACCTGTAATGACTTAGCCATCTCTAATGACACCCATGCAGCAACACTGATGTTAGCCATCTCTAATAATGCCTGTGCAGCAACACTGATGTTAGCCATCTCCATTGTCGCCCGTGCAGCAACACTGATGGTAGCCATCTCCATTGATGCCCATGCCTCAACACTGATGTTAGTCATCTCTAATGATGCCCGTGCAGCAACACTGATGGTAGCCATCTCCATTGATGCCCATGCCTCAACACTGATGTTAGCCATCTCTTATGATGCCCGTGCAGCAGCACTGATGTTAGCCATCTCCATTGACGCCCGTGCAGCAATACTGATGCAAGCCACCTGTAATGACTTAGCCATCTCTAATGACGCCCGTGCAGCAACACTGATGCAAGCCACCTGTAATGATTTAGCCATCTCTAATGACGCCCGTGCAGCAACACTGATGTTAGCCATCCCTAATAACGCCCGTGCAGCAACACTGATGTTAGCCCTCTCCATTGTCGCCCGTGCAGCAACACTGACTGATGTTAGCCATCTCTAATGACGCCCGTGCAGCAGCACTGATGTTAGCCATCTCCATTGACGCCCGTGCAGCAACACTGAAGCAAGCCACATTTAATGACTTAGCCATCTCTAATGACGCCCGTGCAGCAGCACTGATGCTAGCCATCTCTTAGCCATCTCTAATAGGGCCCGTGCAGCAGCACTGATGCTAGCCATCTCTAATAACGCCCGTGCAGCAACACTGATGTTAGCCATCTCCATTGACGGCCGTGCAGCAACACTGATGTTAGCTATCTCCATTGACGCCCGTGCCTCAACACTGATGTTAGCCATCTCTAATGACGCCCGTGCAGCAGCACTGATGTTAGCCATCTCCATTGACGCCCATGCAGGAAAACTGATGTTAGCCATCTCCATTGACGCCTGTGCCTCAACACTGATGTTAGCCATCTCTAATGACGCCTGTGCAGCAGCACTGATGTTAGCCATCTCTAATAACGCCCGTGCAGCAGCACTGATGCTAGCCATCTCTTAGCCATCTCTAATAACGCCCGTGCAGCAACACTGATGTTAGCCATCTCCATTGACGGCCGTGCAGCAACACTGATGTTAGCTATCTCCATTGACGCCCGTGCGTCAACACTGATGTTAGTCATCTCTAATGACGCCCGTGCAGCAGCACTGATGTTAGCCATCTCCATTGACGCCCAAGCAGGAAAACAGATGTTAGCCATCTCCATTGGCGCCCGTGCCTCAACACTGATGTTAGCCATCTCTAATGACGCCTGTGCAGCAGCACTGATGTTAGCCATCTCTAATAACGCCCGTGCAGCAGCACTGATGCTAGCCATCTCTTAGCCATCTCTAATAACGCCTGTGCAGCAGCACTGATGCTAGCCATCTCTAATAACGCCCGTGCAGCAGCACTGATGCTAGCCATCTCTTAGCCATCTCTAATAACGCCCGTGCAGCAGCACTGATGCTAGCCATCTCTAATAACGCCCGTGCAGCAACACTGATGTTAGCCATCTCCATTGACGGCCGTGCAGCAACACTGATGTTAGCTATCTCCATTGACGCCCGTGCAGCAACACTGACTGATGTTAGCCATCTCTAATGACGCCTGTGCAGCAGCACTGATGCTAGCCATCTCTAATAACGCCCGTGCAGCAGCACTGATGCTAGCCATCTCTTAGCCATCTCTAATAATGCCCGCGCAGCAGCACTGATGCTAGCCATCTCTAATAACGCCCGTGCAGCAACACTGATGTTAGCCATCTCCATTGACGGCTGTGCAGCAACACTGATGTTAGCTATCTCCATTGACGCCCGTGCCTCAACACTGATGTTAGCCATCTCTAATGACGCCCGTGCAGCAGCACTGATGTTAGCCATCTCCATTGACACCCATGCAGGAAAACTGATGTTAGCCGTCTCCATTGACGCCCGTGCCTCAACACTGATGTTAGCCATCTCTAATGATGCCTGTGCAGCAGCACTGATGTTAGCCATCTCCATTTACGCCCGTGCAGCAGCACTGATGTAAGCCATCTCTAATGACGCCTGTGCAGCAGCACTGATGCTAGCCATCTCTAAGGGTGCTAGCCATCTCTAATAATGCCCGTGCAGCAGCACTGATGTTAGCCATCTCTAATAACTCCCCTGCAGCAACACTGATGTTAGCCATCTCCATTGTCACCCGTGCAGCAACACTGATGTTAGCCATCTCCATTGACGCCCGTGCCTCAACACTGATGTTAGCCATCTCTAATGATGCCTGTGCAGCAGCACTGATGTTAGCCATCTCCATTGACGCCTGTGCAGCAGCACTGATGCTAACCATCTCTAAGGGTGCTAGCCATCTCTAATAACGCCCGTGCAGCAGCACTGATGTTAGCCATCTCTAATAACGCCCGTGCAGCAACACTGATGTTAGCCATCTCCATTGTCGCCCGTGCAGCAACACTGATGTTAGCCATCTCTAATACACCCGTGCAGCAGCACTGATGTTAGCCATCTCCATTGACACCCGTGCAGCAACACTGATGCAAGCCATCTGCAATGACTTAGCCATCTCTAAAGACGCCTGTGCAGCAACACTGATGCAAGCCACCTGTAATGACTTAGCCACCTATAATGACTTAGCCATCTCTAATGACGCCCGTGCTGCAACACTGATGTTAGCCATCTCTAATAATGCCCGTGCAGCAGCACTGATGCTAGCCATCTCTAATAACGCCCGTGCAGCAACACTGATGTTA
Source organism: Ambystoma mexicanum (assembly GCF_040938575.1). Taxonomy (NCBI): domain Eukaryota; kingdom Metazoa; phylum Chordata; class Amphibia; order Caudata; family Ambystomatidae; genus Ambystoma; species Ambystoma mexicanum. The sequence continues at coordinate 387,838,222 of NC_090925.1, forward strand.
GCCATCTCCATTGACGCCCGTGCAGCAACACTAATGTTAGCCATCTCCATTGACGACGTGCAGCAGCACTGATGTTAGCCATCTCCATTGACGCCCGTGCCTCAACACTGATGTTAGCCATCTCCATTGACACCCGTGCAGCAACACTGATGCAAGCCACTTGTAATGACTTAGCCATTTCTAAAGACGCCCGTGCAGCAACACTGATGCAAGCCACCTGTAATGACTTAGCCATCTCTAATGACGCCCGTGCAGCAACACTGATGTTAGCCATCTCCATTGACGCCCGTGCCTTAAAACTGATGTTAGCCATCTCCATTGACACCCGTGCAGCAACACTGATGCAAGCCACTTGTAATGACTTAGCCATTTCTAAAGACGCCCGTGCAGCAACACTGATGCAAGCCACCTGTAATGACTTAGCCATCTCTAATGACGCCCGTGCAGCAGCACTGATGTTAGCCATCTCTAATGACACCCGTGCCTCAACACTGATGTTAACCATCTCTAAAGACACCCATGCAGCAACACTGATGTTAGCCATCTCCATTGACGCCTGTGCAGCAGCACTGATGTTAGCCATCTCCATTGACGCCCGTGCAGCAGCACTGATGTTAGCCATCTCTAATGACGCCCGTGCAGCAGCACTGATGTTAGCCATCTCCATTGACGCCTGTGCAACAGCACTGATTTTAGCCATCTCCATTGACGCCCGTGCCTCAACACTGATGTTAGCCATCTCTAATGACGCCCGTGCAGCAGCACTGATGTTAGCCATCTCCATTGACGCCCGTGCAGCAGCACTGATGTTAGCCATCTCCATTGACGCCCATGCAGGAAAACTGATGTTAGCCGTCTCCATTGACGCCCGTGCCTCAACACTGATGTTAGCCATCTCTAATGATGCCTGTGCAGCAGCACTGATGTTAGCCATCTCCATTTACGCCCGTGCAGCAGCACTGATGTAAGCCATCTCTAATGACGCCTGTGCAGCAGCACTGATGCTAGCCATCTCTAAGGGTGCTAGCCATCTCTAATAATGCCCGTGCAGCAGCACTGATGTTAGCCATCTCTAATAACTCCCCTGCAGCAACACTGATGTTAGCCATCTCCATTGTCACCCGTGCAGCAACACTGATGTTAGCCATCTCCATTGACGCCCGTGCCTCAACACTGATGTTAGCCATCTCTAATGATGCCTGTGCAGCAGCACTGATGTTAGCCATCTCCATTGACGCCTGTGCAGCAGCACTGATGCTAGCCATCTCTAAGGGTGCTAGCCATCTCTAATAACGCCCGTGCAGCAGCACTGATGTTAGCCATCTCTAATAACGCCCGTGCAGCAACACTGATGTTAGCCATCTCCATTGTCGCCCCTGCAGCAACACTGATGTTAGCCATCTCTAATACACCCGTGCAGCAGTACTGATGTTAGCCATCTCCATTGACACCCGTGCAGCAACACTGATGCAAGCCATCTGCAATGACTTAGCCATCTCTAAAGACGCCTGTGCAGCAACACTGATGCAAGCCACCTGTAATGACTTAGCCACCTATAATGACTTAGCCATCTCTAATGACGCCCGTGCTGCAACACTGATGTTAGCCATCTCTAATAATGCCCGTGCAGCAGCACTCATGCTAGCCATCTCTAATAACGCCCGTGCAGCAACACTGATGTTAGCCATTTCCATTGACGCCCGTGCAGCAACACTAATGTTAGTCATCTCCATTGACGACGTGCAGCAGCACTGATGTTAGCCATTTCAATTGACGCCCGTGCCTCAACACTGATGTTAGCCATCTCCATTGACACCCGTGCAGCAACACTGATGCAAGCCACATGTAATGACAGCCATTTCTAAAGACGCCCGTGCAGCAACACTGATGCAAGCCACCTGTAATGACTTAGCCATCTCTAATGACGCCCGTGCAGCAACACTGATGTTAGCCATCTCCATTGACGCCCGTGCCTTAAAACTGATGTTAGCCATCTCCATTGACACCCGTGCAGCAACACTGATGCAAGCCACTTGTAATGACTTAGCCATTTCTAAAGACGCCCGTGCAGCAACACTGATGCAAGCCACCTGTAATGACTTAGCCATCTCTAATGACGCCCGTGCAGCAGCACTGATGTTAGCCATCTCTAATGACACCCGTGCCTCAACACTGATGTTAACCATCTCTAAAGACACCCGTGCAGCAACACTGATGTTAGCCATCTCCATTGACGCCTGTGCAGCAGCACTGATGTTAGCCATCTCCATTGACGCCCGTGCAGCAGCACTGATGTTAGCCATCTCTAATGACGCCCGTGCAGCAGCACTGATGTTAGCCATCTCCATTGACGCCAGTGCAGCAGCACTGATTTTAGCCATCTCCATTGACGCCCGTGCCTCAACACTGATGTTAGCCATCTCTAATGACGCCCGTGCAGCAGCACTGATGCTAGCCATCTCTATGGGTGCTAGCCATCTCTAATAACGCCCGTGCAGCAGCACTGATGTTAGCCATCTCTAATAACTCCCATGCAGCAACACTGATGTTAGCCATCTCCATTGTCGCCCGTGCAGCAACACTGATGTTAGCCATCTCCATTGACGCCGTGCCTCAACACTGATGTTAGCCATCTCTAATGACGCCCGTGCAGCAGCACTGATGTTAGCCATCTCTAATGACGCCCGTGCAGCAGCACTGATGTTAGCCATCTCCATTGACGCCCGTGCAGCAGCACTGATGTTAGCCATCTCCATTGACCCCCGTGCCTCAACACTGATGTTAGCCATCTCTAATGACGCCCGTGCAGCAGCACTGATGTTAGCCATCTCCATTGACGCCCGTGCCTCAACACTGATGTTAGCCATCTCAAATAACGCCCGTGCAGCAGCACTGATGTTAGCCATCTCCATTGACGCCCGTGCAGCAGCACTGATGTAAGCCATCCCTAATGACGCCCGTGCAGCAGCACTGATGTTAGCCATCTCCAATGTTGCCCGTGCAGCAACACTGATGTTAGCCATCTCCATTGACGCCGTGCCTCAACACTGATGTTAGCCATCTCTAATAACGCCCGTGCAGCAGCACTGATGTTAGCCATCTCAAATAACGCCCGTGCAGCAGCACTGATGTTAGCCATCTCCATTGACGCCCGTGCAGCAGCACTGATGTAAGCCATCCCTAATGACGCCCGTGCAGCAGCACTGATGTTAGCCATCTCCAATGTTGCCCGTGCAGCAACACTGATGTTAGCCATCTCCATTGACGCTGTGCCTCAACACTGATGTTAGCCATCTCTAATAACGCCCGTGCAGCAGCACTGATGTTAGCCATCTCTAATAACGCCGTGCAGCAACACTGATGTTAGCCATCTCCAATGTCGCCTGTGCAGCAACACTGATGTTAGCCATCTCCATTGACGCCGTGCCTCAACACTTATGTTAGCCATCTCTAATGACGCCCGTGCAGCAGCACTGATGTTAGCCATCTCCATTGACGCCCGTGCAGCAGTACTGATGTTAGCCATCTCCATTGACGCCTGTGCCTCAACACTGATGTTAGTTATCTCTAATGACGCCCGTGCAGCAGCACTGATGTTAGCCATCTCCATTGACGCCCGTGCCTCAACACTGATGTTAGCCTTCTCTAATGACGCCCGTGCAGCAGCACTGATGTTAGCCATCTCCATTGACGCCCGTGCAGCAGCACTGGTGTTAGCCACCTCTAATGACCTCTCTGCAGAATCAACAAAGTTCACCTTTATGGACACCCCCAAAGCACTACTGATATTAGCCTACTAAAATTAGATCTCCAAACAAACAACGATGCTAGGCACCTCCAAAGCAGCAGTGAGTATATCCCCCTATGATGACTGAGCTACAGCCACGTCCAGGGACACACACTAAGCTGCACTGACGCTCGCCCTCATGCACGATACATGCGAAGCAGCTTCCATTGTCCCAAGCACCCTAATAACTCACACGAAGCGATACCGGAAACACCCCCCACCTGTCCTGAAAAGCTCTGATGGAACACACCTTGTCCGCCATTAAAGTAGCTTTAAAATAAAACAGCCCTCAAATGTTCTGGCTCACTTGGACCTCGCCCACAGCAGCTTCTCCTTCGGCAATACCTTGCCAGAATCTGCTGCATCGGGCGGCCTCATGACTGAATACACAGCAGCAAAAGTGTACACACCATCTCTACACGAGGAGCACAGCACCCCCCATGACATCCTGCAAGGAAAAGGGTGCGAACCCCACTTCAGGGCGTTCTACGTTGTTAGCAACTTCTGAGTGCTTGGAAGAGTCCGGAACCCACCAACCAACGCTTACCTCCACATAGGCCAGTGTATCTGTCTTTGTCCCACCTGCCGCCGGGCAGCTGCCTTATGCTCAGCGTCCACTTGGGTCAAACACACATTCAAGCAAACCAGGAAGACTCCTGCAAGCTCAGGGAGCCTTCTGCTGTCCATATTATCCAACCAACTTTGGTTATTTCTGATGCGCAGTGTTCAATCTGCAGTGCGCGAAGCATGCAACCCCCCTCCCCCCACCCGTACCCTTGAATTATCCTGTTATTAATTGCACACACACAAAAGCAGCGTCTTATTGAGGCACAGCTCGTCGTATCCTGCACAGCCCGTGTTTCCCACCGGGACTATCCACGTTCAGAAAGTTCAAGATGGCCGCGCCTGCCAGCACATGGAGCATCAGTCTGTGGCGCCCGTTGCACTCTTTCTTATTTGCACCCTCTGCAATACATTCGCATAAAACTGGATACGGGCCATGTGTTCATAAATGCATGTATATCGGTGAGGATTTCATCCGGAGTGCACGGGTATTAATGATAAATTCATACAAATGTACAGTTCATAGGTACATTGGATGATAATGGATTTATGATTGTGATTATACCTTCTGAAATGTTTCTTATATCAAATACACACAAAGCCTTTTGAGTACAAAGTGATGTGTGAAGAGAACCCCCCCGAAAGGACACATTAGCACCACCTGGTAACAGACCTCTCCAAACTTCCACAAACAGTGACATTGACATAATATTAATCATGCAAGAAACGTGGGCTGTTTAAACACCATGGGGGGGTGTAAACTATGTGATCACGGTGAAAAAATAACGTTGAAGCCACAAATACTAACCCACCCCCCCTTTTCACCAGATATATATTCAGAGGAGACCCCCTGCAGCCCCCCCAATACCCCTACACCTTCTGTATTTACTTAACCCCCCACATATATATGCGGGGACCACTAGACATTTTGTATTTACTTAACCCAACCCCCCCTTCAACCCCTCCCCCACATATATAGGTGGGGAAATTGGGGTCTCGATTTTCGGTATTTTCGGCTTGGGCATTTTGGGCATTCTCTATGTTGGTATGCCCCGTGGGGGGCAAGGGCCCAGTAGGTGGGCGGGCACTGTCTCATGGGGGAAGTTCCTATGCTGCCAAGGGCCTCTTCTGGAGCAGACTCCGTGGCCAAGCTCTAGCACCAGCAAGAAGACAAGATGCTGCCCGTCATCACCACGCCCCCATGCTGCCCTCTAGTGGCTGCCCCCCGAGTGCTTGCCACTCTCTAGGCAGAGGCCGCGCTACCACATGGGCCTCGCAGTCATGGATGCCTTCATTCCAGTGAAATAAAGAATTGTAACAGTTTAAATGGAGAAAGCATGTTGGCATTTATTGTACAAATTACAATGCGTGTACACATATTTTCACAGGGACCTAGTAACAACATTTCCAGTGCCAATGGCCAGGGAGCACTTCGCTGATATGCCAGCGCAGCCTTAGAGTTGGCGGCGCTGCACAACAGTACATGATCAAAATGGCATTGTCTTAAGGACCCCTCCAACCCCAGAGGGCCCCATGTGGCACTTCTCACATGGCTTGCTGCTGGCCAATGGAGAAACAGCTCATCGACAACCTGAGAACTATCAGCTGTATTGTAAAACATCCAGGTTTTCCACAAAAGTGGGATTCAATGATAACAGGGCAGGAGGAACGCCTGGAAGCGGGGAAGAAAGTGGTGTCAAAAAGACCGAGAGTTCCTGGATCATCAAGCCTTTCCTCTCTTGGCAGTGGCGCGCCAGCGCGCGCCATCCTGGTGCAATAGAGATGGTGCCTCACAGTGAAGCGATCTGGCCAAGGAGTGAGCTCAGGGACTGGAATTTTGAGTTTGCGCCCATATCCGTTCATAGCAGCTGAGTGGACCCAGATTTTATTTATTTATTTTTATAGCGCAGCAGGCCGCAGGCATCGGGGCGCATTACATTTAGACAGGGACAAACATAAGGAGACAGGACAACATGAGAATAGATGAAGCACTCTCACTTCCAGTGACACCAGCTTTGAGCTAAAGAGGATGAAAGCCTCACTCCTGCTGCCTCTTCTGCAGCCCCAACCATTAAGCAGTGAGACGTGAAATCTGGCCCAGTGCAACCATTTGGTTTTAAAGCAACTGCACAGACCCGTTGAAAATCAAATTCCATCAATGGTGTGCCATCTTCATGTACCAGGAGGCAGGGGCGTAGGAGACCCATACAATCTGGGGGGGACAGGGGACACCTTGGGGACTTGGGCAGGGACAGTAAGGAATTGCCTGCTCGCAGATACTCCTTTGCATCTTTACCCCGTCACTGTCATATGCAGTAGATTGTACAGGAGCTTACCCAAATGTATGAAAATACTTTGGTCTTAATAATATTCCCCCCACGGGCCTTGTTTTTCACTTCCACCTCAGTTGGTGTGATGATCCGTTTCACTTCTTGTGTTTCTCCGGGTCTCCAAGCAATGGACCTTTAGAGAGATCTTTTATAATACTCTCACCTGCGCTTTAAGTGCAGATGCTTTATGGAGTTTGGCCAGCCCTTCCTATCCTATTCCACTTGAACCCTCAATGATGGAACATGAGTGTGCCCCTTTACAGCAGTGTATGGGCTGCAATCATACCTCGGCACCAGGGTATTCACTGGATTTACATGGATAGCAGAACAAGTGTTGTTGTGAATCTCAAGGCTCTGCTTTATTTTTTTCTGGGTCACCCAGATGGCTTATGGTGGCCTCTGTTAAAACTTGTCTAAAACTCATAATTCAGATTGTGGTGGGTACCAGAAATTCAGTTGCATCCCTATTTTAAAACAAGCGTTGCCAACGCCAACCGTTTGGGTTTTAATGTAGGCATGGAAAAGGCACTTGCCAGGCACCGCCATAGTGGTATTAGGTACCCTCTGAAGGTAGCAGCTGCAAAATGGTTCAAGTGCCTGGACATTTAATGGCAGTGCCTGGCAAGTGCTCAATGTGTATACACAAGCAAACACTTGCCATTGCTGGTTTTTAGCAGGACTTCAGTGAATGAAATAGGAAATGCAAAGTGCTAATAGAGTGGCTGAAGGCATCCCTGGATAAGACATTTGTATTACACCAGTAGTATGTTCTCAGCTCCAATTAAGTTATTAACTACACAGGGCTTTGTAGTATATGATGTGATATGGCATTTATAACACACCTATACACAAGTGTTTCAAGGCGCGACGAGGCATGGGAGGGGGAACAGAGGGAAGACAAACAACAATCCTACTAGGCCATTTCTCATTCAGATCGTGCAAGTGCATGGGAAGGGGAAGTAGGAAAGTGCAGAGGGGCTATGGGGAGGGGACAGTGCAGTACATGGGATAATGAGATAAATAAACAAAGTAAAAGTAAGGCCAGCAGGTGGCAAATGCAAGGGTAAGTGCAGACAACAGGTCGCAAGTGCTGGTAGTGGGACTATAGGGATACAGAAAACAGTCCCCAAGTGTGGGGTTGCCAGGAAGGCAGTGCAGGAGTGCGACTGGCAGCGGAGTGGGCCTGGGTCTGAGATCAGAATGTGGCCAAGTAACCAGTGCAGTTTCAGTATCAGCCAGGAAGACAGCAGGGGAGAGGAGGAGAAAAAGCAGAAGCAAAGAGAAAGGTTTTGGGGTGCTTCCAGAACCGGAGATGATTCTCCTCAAGTTTCAGGGAGGCTGTTCCAGAGGGAGGCCCCAGCCGAAGAAAGAGATCTACCACCAACTCATTGCTTGGAGGAGCGTCTGATCCTGAGGGATTTGGATGCGGGTGAGTGAAGAGCTTGAGAAGGAAGGTATTTAGGAAGAGAGAGTTGAAGGTAATGAGGCCCCAGACCCCACAAGGCCTTATGGACAATGCAGAGGGTTTTGAACTTAATCCTCACAGCCACTGGGAGCCAATGCAGAGATTTCAGTCCTGGAGAGATACGATCCCTGGGCTTGAGGCCAAGGACAAGTCTCACAGTCCTGTTCTGGATGAGTTGTAGAGGGCAGAGAGTAGCAGGCAGATTTAGAAAGAGGCTGTTGCAACAGTCCAGCCTAGAGAGAACCAGAGCTCTGGAGACAGTGAGTTTATGGGGGAAGGAGAGAAATGGAAGAATACCTCTGAGGAGGTGCAGCTGGTAGTGAGACTTCTTAGAAGCGTCAGAGATGTGAGGAGAGAAGTAGAGTGTGGAGTCAAAGATGACGCTGAGATTTTTTGGCCTCACAGGTGGGAGCAGGAAGAGGGCCAAGAGAGGCCAGCCAGAGATTGAAAGGAAAGGAGGGTAGCGGGTGGGCCGATGAGGCGAATCAGTCTTACTGGCATTAAGGCAGAGATCATTGGCGGCACACCACTCCTGTATGGCGGGCAGACAGTCAGAGATGAGAGAGGGAGAAGAGATGGCTGAGGGTAGCCTGAAAGTGAGCTGAGTGTCATCTGCATAGCACTGGAAGTTGGGGCAGTGCGCAGCAATGCAGTGGGAGAGAGGTGCCAGGTATTGGTTGAACAGCCAGGGAGCGAGGTTAGACCGCTGGGGAACACCACATGTAGAGATGGAGATAGAGGAGAGGAAGGACTCAAGTTGAACCTGGGAGAGTCAATCAGAGAGGAAAGAAGTCAGCCATTCCAGGGCCTGACTGGTGATCCCTAGGTTATTACGGAGACGGTTGAGCAGGATGGCATGGTTGACTGTGTCAAAGGCAGAAGAGAGATCAAGTAAGATGAGGACACAGGGGGTGTTGGAATGAAGGTTGGAGAGTAGGTCTTCACGGATGTTCAGGAGAGCAGTTTCCATGCTTCTGGCAGCTCTGAAGCCAGACTGATGATCATGGAGACAACCAACACATTCAGTGTGAAGATTGAGCTGGGCGATGGCAAGCTTTTCCAAGAGTTTGCCCAGGAAAGGAGTGATGGAGATTGGGCGATAGTTAGCCGAGCAAGACGGGTCGGCAGAGTGTTTCTTAAGGAGAAGGTGCACAAGGGAGTGCTTCAGGGTTGAAGGGAAGACTCCAGTGGCGAAGGAGTGGTTGCAGAAGTCAGCCAGGGCAGGAGCCAGGGAGTCAATGTGGTCCTTGATGGCTTTGGAGGAAAAGGGATGAACCTGTTTTGATGAGACTTTCATAGATCGGACTTGTCTAGAAACCTCATCTGGGGAGAAGAGGGGAAAGGCAGAGAAGGAGGGAGAGAGGTGGCCGAAGAAGGGTTAGAGGAAGAGCGGGGAGTAGAGGGAGGAAGGGGAGAGGAGGAGAGAGAGGACAGGATGTCCTGAGTTTTAGAGATGAAATGAGAAGCCAGTGCCGTGTAAACATCCCTAAGACAATGGCTTTATCTAAACCCGAAGCACATCCTATGCCATTTCTGCCCTACACCACTCTCCCTGTGTTCTGGTCTTTCCTGGACCCCTCTCTCCCCTGCTCACACTGGTCACTCCGTGCTGCAAACCATCCCCATCTTTCATCTGCCCTCAGTTCTTGTTCCCATCTCTCCCCTCCCTTGCTCCTCTCTTTTTCTGTCCTCTGCACCCTTTCAACCCTTTTTCACTTTGCATTCCCCCTCTCTACTGCACCCCAGTCCCTCACTTCCCATTCCCCCATGGCCAGAACCCCACAACTCTCATCTGTACACTTACTCAGCACTTTCTCCTCAGTCTTCAGAGCACCCTCGATATCCTTGGGGGATTTTCTACAACTATTAGTCATGTTCCATTGTCATACCTCATTTTGGGGTCTTCTCCAGGTCACTGTCGAGGCAAGGCCCAGCCAGTGCTGTGCACACATGCTTGTATTTATTATTTACATTATAATGTTGTTTGCCGCTTGCCGGATGCTGCCCCCCACCCATACCGGCCTGCACCGCACTGTTCTGAAATCACACGTTTGCCTCACCTGCACTGTATGCAGTGTCAGTATACATACACTCATCACTCTGTGGTGATGAAGTCCAGGTATGGACCCAGCAAGGGGTCGTGGGGGGCAAGTGGGTAATGGGATTATAAGCCACTTGAACTTCCATAAGCTAGTGCATTGTTCTGGATGTGCTAAGGGAACTGAAGGGAAGATGGCAACATGCTTCTTCTCACAGCAACAGCATTAATACTGCATATACCATAAGGACCTCTGGGAGGCAAACACACAACACAAGGGAAAGCAAACTGCAACGGAGCATGGACATGAATGTGCACTGACATGCAGGTCCATGGGGGAAAGAGGCCCGCTAACAAGGCCATACAGTGCTGTCTCAGGTCACTGTCACCAGGTAAGTAGCACAATGTAAGTGACTGGCCTGCACTTATTTTCGGGGTGTTGAGCTGTGGGGTCAGGTCTTTGTAGTATTTACACATTAGCCTGCAGTGCAGGTCTAAGTATTTTCTCATTTCCTCATTTATGTAATACAGACTATTCTTTGTAGTCGACACGATTTCCAAACGGTCATCTCCCTATCATGGCTTTTTAATTCCCACAAGGCGCAGGTGGCGTGGCGGTGGTGGTGCTCTGACCTCACACTACACTTATGGTTCCTAAATCTGAATTCGAGCTCTGCAGAGCCTAAACAAGCCCCCCCCCCACCAAACACGGGCCAAACGCTCCATTGCGGGACACACCTCCCCTCAGCCACAGCCACCACAGTACCATAGTTGGGTTCAAATGCTTCAAATGAATCCACAGACGTGTGAGCACATCCCTTTGCTCCGGTTACAGGCTGAGGCAACTTGCATTTGACACCCACTTTTGTTGTCCTCACGAATGCCCTCATTATCGGGAAGACCACACTGCACAATGCACCCCATTATGAGCTTCAACATAAACAAATAGCTTAATTTTCCAAACAATGGAGACCTTCCCAGAATAGCGCTCTGGTGTATAGAAAGTGTATAAATAGGACGTTGGCACATTCCCCCTTATAAATCCTCCATATGCCAGCCTGCACTGCACCTGGGAGAGGGGGCCATTTGACTTGCCTTAAGTACGGTGGCAGAGGTCTCAGGAGGTCGAGTCGCAGTCCGATTCTCACTCTGTCTCCCTCTATATTAACAAACGCTGTCTGTCAGTCACTCTCAACAGGAGCAGTCGTCGCTACCTGGCTTCTCCTTCGTTCTGGAAGATGAGGCTGGGCAGCAGTGCACTGCGCAGGGGAACGTGCAGTTCCCCGGCCTGGGTACGTTCCAAATGCACACGCGCGGGGCACGCATGAGCAAGCAGCAGAAGTTCTTGTTTTAGCCCGCTGCTGCAGTCAGTCTGAAGTTAACTTGTACTTTTGCACGCATGACCAGGGATGTCATTTCACCAAAATGCCAGGGGTAGCGGAAGTGACATCACACGACCTTTGACCTCTGATGACATCAGAGGAGGTGATATCATTTGACCCCACCCCGAAGTGATATCGCAGGAAGCGACGGAACTCAACCTTTCACCCCTTGACAAAACTTGAAGTGGCATCACATAGCATTGTTCCTAAGTACACTACGAAAAATATGTTTACGATATCACTATAATGTGATGTACATTTCATACAAGAATGGATCGACATATGTATCGTTAGGATCAGTGTGTATAGACCCATATTACCAAATTATTGTGAATGCAAGCATACATCCATGGCCAAATGATAATGATGTGTTATTATATAGCACTTACGCTTAAGCGCTTTATATAGAAAAAATATACACCCAATATCACCCAACCTGTGTTGGTACTCATTTATCGACCTCAGAAGGATGAAAGGCTGAGTTGAGGTGTTTAAGAACAGACTAAATCAGTGACTCACCCCCTGAAGTGTGCCTGAAATGAACCTTTAATGAGTCTAGCAATTATTGTATAGAATTCCAGAAAGACGCATTATTTGGTTTCCCTATTCTTTCTTATTTAGGGTCAGTGCTGTTAGGCTTGTGGCACCCCTGTTCTTTTTTTTCTTCTTTTTTTTTTAGAGGCCTGAACAAGAAAGCCAGTCACTCCAGAAGTAAAGAACCACATGGTGCTGGCCACAGCCCATGAGCTTGCATTACAACAACAACAAAAAAGGCCAATTTTATTTTTTCCCCATTTTTCTTTAGGGTTAGCAAGGGAGACCACAGGGGTAGCAGTTGCAACCTCTGGCAACCCCTAAATGACGTCCCTGCGCATGACATTGACATCTGCAGCCTGCAGTGCAGGCTGCAGACGTATTATACATGCAGAAGTGGCACAAATTCTGGGGGGATAAATGACATTATATCCCCCCCACTTAAAATTGTGGGAAGGGATTTGTCCCACCTCTCCCCCCCATGTCCTACGCCCATGCCAGGAGGGGCACCTGCACCCTTGCCTCCCCCTCGGGGCAGTCGCTTAGTCTTAACAGGGCACCACCCGGGGGCGTGGCTTGGAGCGCCATCGATGTGGTCGCTCCTCTGAGGCCGCCCGTGGGATGCCCGCCGCCGCCGTCGAATTCCGGCGGTTTTAAGCGGAGTTCCGCGTCGCCAATGCCATCTAAAGCGACCGGAACCGACATGGCACAACCTGGCTAAACATAGCCTTCGACCGAGGAGGCGTTCTACCAGAATTCAGCGGCTGAACTTCTCCCCCGTCTTCGACCGAAGAAACCAAGATGGCCGCCAAGCCGGAACCCAGCAGCACACTCCGCACCCGGCGGTAGCGGGGCCCTGGAAAACCGAGGAGCTGGAGAGGGGGATCGGAATCTAAACCAAGGCGACCCAGAACACTCCGGGTTGCTACCTAGGTGCCTCGGCGACCACGGCTTACATACACTCTGAGGGACCGAGAGAGCAGGCTTCCACCCCTCCCCCCGCAGCCATCCTGCATCATCCCCGACGGAGACCCTATACCCACACCAACGTTTCCTGGGGCGCCCCTGCCCACTCCCCCAGATCTAGTCCAGAGCGGGGGTCGAGGGTGAGGAACTCCCCGAGTGCAGTCTCCCGCTGTCCTAGGCCTCGCTGCTACTCTCTTAATCAAGACCGCCTGACACGAGCAGCATGTCGAGGCAGACAAAGGTGAGCAAGAGCACAGATATCTCTGCCATGTTTACGGCTCCGGAGAAACCCAAGAAACAGGATCCTCCTAAACTGACCCCACAGAAGCCACAAGAGGATAGGGGTGCTCTCGCCACCAAAGGAGACCTGATAGCCTTCATGGCGGACATCAAATCGGAGTTCCGCGCCTGCCTCTCGGAACTCACCGCTAAAGTTGACCAAACGGATCAGAGGGTCACAGAACTCGAACAGAGGCTCGGAGAGATCGAGGACCATTCCCAGGATCACTCTACCACACTGGGGGAAGTGCAAAAGTCTATCGATTCCCTGCATCACAAATACGAGATCCTGGAGTTCAAACATGAAGACCTGGAAAATAGGGCACGTCGAAATAACCTCCGCATTCGGGGCGTCCCGTCCTCTATCCCCGACAACAAACTAGCGGACTACGTGGGAAGCTTCTTCGAGGCCTTACTCCCGGATCTGGACAAATCCCAGCTCCTGCTGGACCGGACCCACAGACTCCACCCGCGCCGTGGGACAGACTCGGACCCCCCCCCCAGATGTTATCACCAGGGTCCATTTCTTTACGACGAAAGAGGCAATATCAGCGATCAGTCGCCAAGGAGATGAGATCACTTTTCAGAGCACTCCTCTTCAAATATACCAGGACTTCTCACCACTCACCCTCCAGAAAAGAAGAGCACTTCGGCCTCTGACATTGTTCCTCCAGGAGCAACAGATCCGTTACAGCTGGCTGTTTCCGACAGCTCTCCAGTTTACATACAATGGCACCCTACGCCGAATCAGCCACTTGGAAGACGCTGACAAAATCTTACACCCAACCTCACCCCGAGATCCTTCCACGCCAATCCCAGAGGGAACAGAAGATTCTGGACCGCTTCCCTCTCCAAAGCCCAAACGCACGCCATGGTCGTCGACCCAGCGGAACAACAGAAAGAGATGAACGGGGACGCTTCCACGATCCCAGGCTCCGTCAGCAAGTAAGCCTGGACACAGATACCCCTGCTTGAAGTAGGACCCGCCACCTACATTTCGAGCTCACCAACCTTGAACACGGTGGCGGCGGGCCACACCCATGGTTCATACCCACTCCAAGGATATTTTCCACCCTTTGTTCCTTGGAAACCCACAGTACACGATACGTGATGGGACAGTTGGCCCTGTTGGCCTTAGGTACGACCGTACTGACAATGTCGGTCCACCTCCCTGTTAAAGTTGCGGCCCCCCGTTGGGGCTCCGCGTTAAAACCTCAAGTGCAGGATGATATCCAGAGTTTCCCCAACAGACATGGCAGTTGCGCCACCACCCCTTGACCCCCCCCTAACCCAAGGAACGGGGAGTGAGTCTTCAGAGGACCTTCAGTCGCTTCGGATCCTTTCCCTGAATGTTAATGGCCTGAACTCCCCCAACAAGCGAAAGGCAATTCTACTGAAACTTCGTGATGAAGACAGAGCAATAGCTATGCTTCAAGAGACCCACCTGCTGCCGGCAGATGTATCCCGCCTTCGATCCCGGTTATTCCCGCTCCAATTCTTCGCCTCTGGCACAAATAAAAAAGGAGGTACGGCGATTCTCTTCAGGAAAGATCTGAACCCACAGATTCTGGAAACGAAAATATGCCCATAAGGCCGATTTACCGCGATTAAGTGCCTCCTAATGGGAGACCTATATACCCTCATTTCAGTACACGCTCCCAACACTGGACAGTCACACTTCTATGACTCCTTGGGCACATCTCTCGCCAGCTTTGTGGAGGGCCAAACAATTGTCGGCAGGGATTTCAACGTGGTTCCTGACCCCACCAAAGACTGATCACACCCCCCGACTCCAAGCGACTTCGCCCAAGCACTCAGCCTCCTTCGATTCTTCAGGACGCTGGAGATAATAGACTCATGGCGGGTGTTCCACCCTGACGAAAAAGATTTCTCCTTTTACTCTTTTGTCCATCGCACCTTCTCAAGGATCGACCTGTTCCTGATCTCCCCGCATACGTTCCCCTCAGTCAAAGAGGTCACCATCGGCACAAGAGCGATATCCGACCATGCCCCAGTGCTCCTGGAACTCCGGGTTCATAACCCTAACTCCAACATCCCGCGTAAATGGATGCTGTACGACCCGATCCTCAACGACATGGCCACCAGAGACAAGATCGCAACAGGAATAAGAAACTTCTTTAACGAAAACCCAGCCTCAGACACCTCATTAGCGAACAACTGAGACGCCATGAAGGCAGTAATCAGAGGCTCCCTAATAGCCCAAGGTGCGGCCTACCATCGAGACAGACGTCAGACCCGGACGGCCCTAGAGAACGAACTAAGAGAGGCCGAGGCACTCCATAAGGAGAAAGGCTGGTCCCCCAAAACACAACGGATCATCCGTACGGCACAGAAAAAACTGGAAGCCCACTATGCGGAACAAACCGCCCAGCTAATGGCGAAGGCCAAACAGTCATACTACGCGAAGGGCAACAAGGCGAACAAGTTTCTGGTGGCCAAACTAGCCAAGCAGAGACGCATCAACGCAATCACGGGCCTGCGTAATGCCAACGGGGTCACACTATACTCAGAGCCCGAGAAGCAACGCCTTGCAATAGATTACTTGGCCCAAATCATGAAAGCAACCCCGCGAAACATATCACAACAGCAGGAATACCTGCAGCAGGCAGCAGTGCCCCGGATCTCCGACGCAACGAGAGACGAACTGGAGGAGCCCATCACAGGGGAGGAAATTGAAAAGGCCATCAAATCACTTAAAACACGGGCCCCCGGCCCAGATGGCTTCTCAACCAGGTTCTATAAACTATTCAGAGCACAACTGACCCCCCACCTGGCTACTCTATTCAACTCCTTCAGGGAAACGGGTGCGGTGACCCCATCGATGCAGGAATCAACCACCATCCTCCTGCCCAAACCTGGAAAAGACCCAAGAAGCATAACATCCTACAGACCAATCGCACTCTTAAATATCGATGCAAACATATACTCAAAAATTCTAGCAACCCGCTTGAATCGCATCATCCACCCCGACCAGGCAGGTTTTATCCTACACCGGACAGCAGGTGACAACATCCGGAGAACCCTGAACCTGGTGGACCTCGCCTCCCGGAACTCCCAAAAACGAGTCTTAGTGGCTCTCGACGGAGCTAAGGCGTTTGATAGGGTGGATTGGACATTTATGAGACACACCCTAGGGGCCTTTGGCTTCGGACCAGCTTTCCAAACGATGGTTCTAGCCAACTATCCTAGCCCTAAAACAAGCCTGAGGATCAACGGCCACAACTCGGCCCCAATCCCCTTATCATGCAGAACCCGGCAAGGCTGTCCACTGTCGTCCTTGCTCTTTGCTCTCACCATGGAGCCCTTCGCACAAAAAATTAGGCGGAATGACCAAATCAAGGGCATACAAAGTGGCCCCACGCACCATAAACTCGCCCTATACGCGGATGACATTTTGCTCACGATCTCGGAGGCCCACTCATCCCTCAAACACGCGATACGGCGAAGTCTCAGGCCTCACCATAAACTTCGATAAATCATCCGCCTTGGGTATTGGCCTCACCCCAGCAGAACAAGAACCATTGACTAGGATGTGCCCAATAACATGGGAAAAGAGCGCCATCCCCTATCTAGGGGTCTACATCCCGGCTGACCCAAGGGATACGTACAAAGCCAATTTTCCCCGACTCTTCAAAGAACTGGAAGGCGACTTGAAGCGCTGGGAGACCCAAGAGATCTCCCTGCTCGGGCGCATCACTGCATGCAAGATGAACCTCCTTTCGAGATTCCTATACACATGCACCTCACTACCAGTGGCAATCCCCACGCCAACTCTCCAAGGGATCCAGAGGAAAATGCTGAACTTTATCTGGAGAGGTAAGAAAGCGAGAATCCCTCTCAGAACTATGCTGGGGAGCTCCAAATTGGGAGGGCTAGGGGTCCCAGACCTACAGGCCTACAGAGTGGCAGCTCAACTGGCCCAGGTCCAGGCCTGGCAAAATATGACAAACCGCCCCAGATGGGTGGAGTTGGAACAATCACGGGCACCCCTACCCCTACGATTTCTACCACACATCCCGCCCCCCCTCAGGACCCATTGGGGAGAGCTCCTGCTATCAACTAAACACACCCTCAGCACCTGGGACTGGGCGCTAAAACGAAAGGGAGTGCCAAGAGGACTGAGCCCATGTTCCCCGGTCTTTCATAATCCAACGTTCACACCGGGTATGAATCCTCGCAACTTTCGTAACTGGATCAAAGGTGGGCTGGAGACCATAGACCAGCTGTATACAGGGGAGAGACCTCTCACATTCGCCCAATGCAAGGAGAAGTTCCAACTCCAGGAACGGGATAGATTCACATATATTCAACTACGCCACTGGTGCTCGCATCCCCAAACCTTGCAAGCAGCAACACGCCCTCCTACTGCCTTAGAACTCACCCTGGGAGATCTTCCAACCCGCGGCAGAGTATCCACCCTGTACAGACGCTTTCTAAGCGACTTCCTGACCACAAGAACCCGCTGCATGGCCCAATGGGAAGCGGACCTGGGTCACCCGATAGAGGATCAAACCTGGGTTGACATATGGACCAGAACACATACCTCGTCCACCTACATCACCAACAGGGAATGTGCGTATAAGATCACGCTGCGGTGGTACTATCCGCCCCACAGACTTCACCATATGAACCCCCAGGTGGACCACTCTTGCTGGAGAGGATGCGGCCACCCAGGCTCCTTCTTCCACATGTGGTGGGACTGCCTGAAGATCCAACCATTCTGGAAAGCTTGCCTAGGGTCCATCTCACAAATTACCGGAAAAACGATTCCCTTGGAACCAGAACCGGTTTTGCTGGGTGCTCCAATTCCCGGGACCTATCCGCGCTGCGGACCCAGAGCGAAACTAGTAACTCACTGCCTACTAGCAGGGAAAACGGTGGTGGCCCGAACCTGGAAAACCCCGGAAGGCCCTCACATAGCCCAATGGTGGACCAAACTTTGGGACATTCTGATAGCGGAGAAGGTGACGGCAGCACAAGCGGGAACTCTTCATCGTTTCCAGAATATCTGGGCCCCAGTGTTGGAATTCGACCAGCGCTTCCCCGCCCTGACCTACAAACCCACTAGGGCCCGCTGGATCTTAAAAAATCAGGAGATCCCGGAGGAAGACACATAGTCGCTGAGGCCCAATTCGGACTGCCCGGGAGGGAGGAGCCCGCCTACAGGGCCTAGGGGACAGATGGACCAGGGGGAGGAGGGAGGGAGAAGTCGCAGGGGGGGATAGAGGACTGGGGTTCAACATGCCTAAATAACCACTGCTTATAATGTCTGTACTTATCATCCTGCCTTGATTTAAAATAAACAAAGTTAAAAAAAAAAACAGGGCACCACCCTGGTTAAGCTTCAAAACATTCGGATTCAAATCTTCTTTTGGAGCTTGACCAGTCTTACATCCAGGGAGAGATGTCTGGTCGTCGATTAGGCACGTGAGAGACAATGTTCAGCCCATTCAACCTTGCCAGGGGTAAACATGTCAAGCTGCAAGCTACTAGCCAGACATAAAATGTCCCTCGCCACCCCACTTCCAGACATGCAGTGATTCACACCATTTCTTACTCACCAAGAGTTTATTATCACTAGCCAGTGGCTAGCGGCGATTGCTCATTTTGTGCCCTGATTCAGCCTTTGAAGACAGCAGAATTCAGAGGCCAACAAAGAACGTTTGACAACAAGAAGCTGAACTTTCGTAGAGAAAGACAAATGGGTGGCTGTCCTTCCAGCACTTTCCAAATAACAGTTTGAGCTACAGGACTCCTAAGGTCAAAGGCATTGATGATAGTTGACAACAGCGTTAGAGAGTCTACTTGATCAGAAACTGAGCCATGCCCAACAGAATGCTACACCTCTACAATCAGCGTACATATCACAGCCTCCTGCCCAACAGAATGCTACACCTCTACAATCAGCGTACATATCACAGCCTCCTGCCCAACAGAATGCTACACCTCTACAATCAGCCTACTTATCACAGTCTCCTGCCCAACAGAATGCTACACCTCTACAGTCAGCCTACGTATCACAGCCTCCTGCCCAACAGAATGATACGCCTCTACAATCAACTTACTTATCACAGCCTCCTACCCAACAGAATGCTACACCTCTACAATCAACGTAGTTATCACAGCCTCCTGCCCAACAGAATGCTACGCCTCTACAATCAGCATACTTATCACAGCCTCCTGCCCAACAGAATGCTACACCTCTACAATCAGCGTACTTATCACAGCCTCTGCTACTTATCACAGCCTCCTGCCCAACAGAATGCTACGCCTTACAATCAGCATACTTATCACAGCCCCAGCCAACATATCCTAGAACTACGAGCACGTGATGCTTCCCTCTCGACAGAGAAGACCTAGAAACAGACCTGTGTGCAGAGCTCAGGGGACTTCCGAACTGCACGCATCAACAGAGCAGCAAAGCTAGCTTGCATTTCCCACCCCATTAAAAGAACCCCCTTTTTAGATCCAGCAGAGCCCCAGGATGCCAGGCAAAAGGCAGCTGTGTGTGGCATATATTCCAGTAATTTATGATTTTGTACAAATATGCCTTCTAACAAAATCTAAAGACTGAGCTTGGTCCCTCAGTTCTTGCAAAAACAGCTCGATGTGTAGTAACCTGAACGGTGTAAGGTGCTTACAAAAAAGCAAATAAACCAAAATAGCAGACGTGCAATCTTCTTGGTTTTCACAGTGACGGCTGCTCTATCTATCTATCGATTTATCTATCGATCTATCGGTTTGTCTATCTACCAAGCAATATAAAAATATATTTGCCTCTTTGTCGCTGGACAATGCTCAACGGCATATGTTTTACTGACGATTAAAGGTACTGAAGATTACTTTTTCTTAAGTTGTGTTTTTGAGTACACAGAGTACATTTACACAAATGTAATACATACCCAAATATAAAAGAAACCAAAAAGAAAACGAAAGAACAGAAATACAAGAAAACAGGCCACAGTTAAAAAGAAAAATCCATTAACAGTAATACCATTTCCATAACTGCAGTGCCTTGTTGCTAAAATAGTTCCAGTACCAAGGAAAGGTCCCCATGAATCCTCATATACACGAATAGGATCCGCCCCACCTTGCTCCGTTACCGTAGCTAATTCTGCCAAGCCATCCATTAGCACCCTAACCAAGGTCATGGTGAGGGAGACTTGGGAACTAGTCATAAGCCTACACCACAGACCATGGGTTACAATTTGGGAGGTTCAATGGTCTTCGAATTCCCTCATCCAACAAGAAGATTACTTTTTAGATATGGATGATCAACTCAGTTAGACAGCGATGATACATTCCAGGATATTGATAATGAATTCATAGATTTACTGTTATTGATAATACATTGACAACAAACAAGACACATTTGGAGGACTAGTTATTGCAGATAAACCTTGGCAGATTGGAAATATGTTCAGAGCTAAATTCACAGATGCCTAGATATAGATACTGGCTGTATGGTTACTGAGGTGCATTTAAAGGATGGTATATTACTACAGTTAGGGATAAATTGCTGCATGCATGCATATCAATATTCAATGCATCATTACTGAATTAAATTTAAACAAATAGAATTGGAAGATACATTCATCGATATTTTACAGTTAATTCATAAATAAGCAACACATTTGTAGAAAAATTTGTAGATACAGAGATTTAAATGAAAATCAGATACTAACAGCAGATCAGGCCCAACCAGTCTGTCCATTTCACTGCCAGTTTCAACACTGTAGACTCCTTTTTCTGATCCTGCGATTATTCCTGCTCATTTCCACCTCCGCCCGCCCTATGCAGCTCCCGTGTCGTACACCAGAAAGAAATCGTTCACTCAAGTTGGGATGTCAGACCTTTCCAGGACAAGCTGCAGCAGCCCTAATGTCAAACACTCCTATAACGCATGCTCAGAAGCCTTCATGGACATTGGCCTAACAGGCTGGCAGTGGGTAGAGCCTTTCACCCTTAGGAACACAATGAAAACATGACCCCAGAGTGTGAGGACAAGGGCTTGTCCCGAGCATTATGTGGTAGGTGGTGGTGGCTTTTGTTCTCCTTATGGGGGGTGCATTTGCTGAAAGGAGCTGCAGAGGGGTCAAGGTTTGGCTATGTATGGAACATTAACTACCTTCTCACTGTGCACACTAGAGTCAATGTGGGGAAACATTTGCATCAATTGGCCTCATTCCCTTTCACATGCACTCACTTCACCCACGCCATACTTGCGTGCAGATGCGTACGCTCCCCCCCCAGTTACACTAAACTTAAAATTCCAGTCTCTGAACTCACGCCTTGGCCAGATCGCTTCACTGTGGGGCATTGCATGCAGAGACGTGGGGCGCCATCTCTAGTGCACCGCGATGGGGCGCGCCACACCCAAGAGAGGAACGGCTAGAGGATCCAGGAACTCTGGGGCTTTTTGACACCACTTTCTTCCCTGCGGCCAGGGGTTCCTCCTGCCCTGTTCATACCACGTGAAGAAGGATTGCAAAGTTGCACTGGTATCAGACAGGGGACTTCTCCACTGGAAGAAGCAGTGATGACTCTCGTCTCCTTGCGCCCCTACAGCTATGCCGCGGCCATGTTCCCTCAATGCAGCATGGATCTATGAGCCGAACCCCGGGATGCTAGTGGGAGCAAGCCCCATTGCACATCCAATGTAGCACAGATATAACTGTGCATGTCTGCAGAACTCTCCCGCCTAGAGCACCGCACAACCTACTACCACCCTACATCACGAAGAGCAGTCCTGACCTAAGCCCCTTACTCCCAAAAGGTTTTTCAGAGCAGAACAGCTATCAATGAACCCTATCCCTCATCCAGAGATGATGCAGAGCTTTAGGAAAGAGCATTAGCCTCCCCTATTCTCCTGACCATAAGGCCCCACAAGCATCCCGAACTAACCCACAGCAGCACTCCCACCAGGCAGGACACTCGCCCAGCAGCTGGGGCACGACCCTCTCCCTTAACTATTCCCCTACATAACTCAAACAAAGCAGGAAGGACCTGACTCGGAGCCTTGCTCCCATACCATAATGAGAGCAGCGCTGATGTTAACGAACAGAACTACCTCTCCAGAAACAATATAATTCACACAAGGCAGCACAGAAATGAGACTGAGGCCCACCCGGCAGCAGATGCGTGTATGGGTTCAAGCACACGCGATTACAAAAGGTCGATCGTTCGCCATAACTCCACGGAAGAAGAAATGACTAATGACGTCAACAGTCACAGTCAACATTAAAATAGGTGCTGCTGTCCGACGGGAGGCTCTTCAAGCCGGAAGCAGCCCTTCTGTCCGCTTCCATTGCCTCTTCTAATAACGGCTGCAAACTCTACTCCTTCTGCAAATCAGCCCTGCCCTTAGTCAAAGCAGAGTGTGTCTACTGCCCCTCTCTGTTCGGAGTCCCGTCCATTCGTCAACTGGAATTACTTTGTGGTAATTATCTACGAAGTTATTCCTTCGAAATTACATTTAACGGTTAAGGGGTCAAAAAGATGTGGGCAGCGTTTTGACGAGGGGTAGTGTGGAAGGGGGAGTGTCCCCCAACATTTTTTTATATACAAAAATCGATGTAAAATTTCGAAGGAATTACTTTGTAGTAAATTACCACAAAGTAATTCCTGTTGATGGAATTACATGGAACCTTCTATTCTATCAGCACCACATGGACGATCGCCTGCAACTCACCCAAATCACCACAGAGATCAGCAAATTCTATAACTTCCCTTCCCAAATCACCACAGATGTTAGCAATTTCAATAACCCATCTAACTCAGCACAGGTGTCAGTAAAAGCCATTGGTCCTTAATTTGGCACAGATGTCACTGTCAGTAAAATCTATAGCTCCTTAAATTCAGCACACATGCCAACAACGTCAGTGATGTAAGTAACATCTATACCTCCTCAAACGCAGCACAGATGTCATTAAAATCCATAGCTGCTCAAATTCAGCAAAGCAGTCAGTAACATGTATGGCTCCTCAATTCAGCACAGATGTCAGCAAGGTCAGTACAATCTATAGTTCCTTAAATTCAGCACAGATGTTAGCAATGCCAATAAAATCCATAGCTCTTAAAATTCTGCACAGATGTCCACAATGTCAAAACAATCAATAGTTCCTCAAACACAGAATAGATATCAGTAAAATCTATAGTTCCTTAAATTCAGCACCTGATGTCAGCAGTGTCAATAAAATATATATTTCCTCAAGTTCAGAAGACGTCAGCGATTTAAGTAAAATATATACCCCTCAAACTCAGCACAGATGTCAGTAAAATCCATAGCTCCTCAACTCACCACATATGTCAGCAATGTCAGTAAAATCTATAGCTCCTCAATCAAATCAGCATAGATGTCAGCCATGTCAGTAAAATACATATTTCCTCCAATTCAGAAGACATCTGCGATGTGAGTAAAATGTATACCTCCTCAAACTTAGCATAGATGTCACTAAAATCCCTAGCTCCTCAAATTCAGCACAACTCTGTAATGTCAGCATATCTATAGCTCCTTAAATTCCGGACAGATGTGAGCAATGTCAGTAAAATACATGTCTCCTCCAATTCAGCAGATGTCAGCATTGTCAGTATCAAATCTGTAGCTCCTCAAATTCAGCACAAATGCAAGTAAAACCCATAGGTTGTCAAATTCAGCACATATGTCAGTAAAATCTACAAATCCTCAAATTTGGCAGAGATGTTAGCAATGTAAGAAAAACCTATAGCTCCTCAAACACAGCATGGATGTCAGTAACATCTATAGCTCCTCCAACTCAGCACGGATGCTAATAAAAACCATAGTTTCTCAAATATAGAACAGATGTCAGTAAAAACTATTGGTCTTCCAATTCAGCAGAGATGGCAGTAAAATCTATGGCTACTCAGTTCAGCACAGTTGTCACCAATGTCAAGAAAATCTATTGTTCCTCAAAATCAGCATAGATATCAGCGATGTCAATAAAATCAATTCCTCAAATTCGGACGACGTCATTAATATAAGTAAATGTATACCTCGTCAAACTCAGCAAAGAAGTCAGTAGAATCCATAGCTTCTCCATTTAGCTGAGATTTCAGCAATGTCAGTAAAATCTATAGCTCCTCAATTCAGCACAGATGTCAGCAATGTCAGTAAAATCCATATTTCCTCAAATTCAGAAAATGCCAGCGATGTAAAATGTATATACCTCCTCCAATTCAGGACAGATCTCTGCAATGCCAGTATATCTATAGCTCCTTAAATTCCGGACAGATGTCTGCAATGTCAGAAAAATACATATTTCCTTAAATTCAGAAGACGTCAGCAATGTACGTAAAATGTATACCTCCTCCAACTCAGCACAATGTCAGTAAAATCCATGTCTCCAATTAAGCAGATGTCAGCAATGTCAGTAAAATCGGTAGCTCCTCAAATTCAGCCCAAATGCCAGTAAAATCCTTAACTTGTCCAATTCAGCATGTATGTCAGTAACATCTGCAAATCCTCAAATTTAGCAGAGATGTTAGCAATGTAAGAAAAATCTATAGCTCCTCAAACACAGCATGGATGTCAGTAAAATCCATAACTCTTCAAATTCAGCGCAGGTGTCAGGAACATCTATAGCTCCTCAAATTCAGTAAAGATGTCAGCAATGTCAGTAAAATCTATAGATCCTCAAACTCAGCACAGATGCTAATAAAACCCATAGTTCCTCAAACGCAGAACAGATGTCGATCAAATCTATAGCGCCCTCCAATTCAGCACAAATGCCAGTAAAATCTTTAGCTTGTCAAATTCAGCATGTATGTCAGCAAAATCTTCAAATCCTCAAATTTAGCAGTGACGTTAGCAATGTAAGAAAAATCTATAGCTCCTCAAACACAGCATGGATGTCAGTAAAATCCATAACTCTTCAAATTCAGCGAAGGTGTCAGTAACATCTATAGCTCCTCAAATTCAGTACAGATGTCAGCAATGTTAGTAAAAATCTATGGCTCCTCAGTTCTGCACAGTTGTTACCAATGTCAGTATACCTATAGCTCCTTAAATTCCGCACATATGTCAGTAATGTCAGTAAAATCAAAATGTACTCAAATTCAGTAGACGTCAGTAATGTAGGTAAAATCTATAGGTCCTCAAACTCAGCACAATGTCAGCAAACCCCATAGCCCCTCAAATTCGGCACATATGTCAACAATGTGAGTAAAATCTATAGCTCCTTAAGCACAGCACAAATGTCAGTAAGTTATATAACTCGCTCAAATCAGCACAGATGTCAGTAAATTCTACAGCTTTCCCCAAATCAGCACTGCCATCCGCCGGGAAGGTCACCACACGGCAGCAGACTGTGCGTCTCCTGCCCGGTCTCCTGATATCTAACACCGCCACAAGGTCTGTCGCATGCATACCTCCTCAGAGAAGTCCGTAAATTCAACAACGGCTCTGTAGGTACATTCTAGAACTCATATGCAAGCTAGCGCCAATTGCAGTAAGTGCTACATTTCATCCCAAGCCGCAAGTAATGCTGCCAGGCAGGGGCACTCACCCAGCAGCAGGAGCCTGTGCGTCTGCTTGTACTCCCGCTTCTCCGCCTTCAGGCTCTTGTCAATGCTCCGGCTTCGCTTCCTGTTGGCTTTAATGCAGGCTTTGATGAGCTGGGGGTCTATGTGGTCCTGAGTTCCCTGTCCCTGAGTGTAGCCATCCTCGGGCCCCCCGGGAATCCTCACGGGGTAGGTGATGCTGGGTGTGTGGGGTCTCATGAGCCTGGACCTTAGGCTGTGGCACATCCCCATGCTGGTCCTGGAGGCAGATTAACTTTAGCAGGAGACTGACATGTCCCGGGTGGGGGGCGCATGCACCGGGGGACAAGGAGGGGACACCAGTTCTGGGCTGGGGTTCAGGTGAGCACAGGCTCCTGGACACAGGGGCTCTGCCTGTCCAAGACTCCGGGCTCCTCTCCAACGCACTTTCCCTCCCCCCCTCTTCAGTGAAATTTGTTTTAGAAGCAACGGGGAAACATACACTTCAACTACCACGTGACTAGGGCAGGACATTCAGGATTTACCGTAATGTTTATAAGTACCTCGACCACTAGAAAGGCGCAGTGGGCGAGGGCCAGGGAAGGTGCTGCCGCTCACCGCTGAGTGCGGGATGGGTGTAAATGGAGGAAACAGAACTGCTGGCCGGGTTACCCGACAATTTTTGATAGGAATGTTGAGGTGAGTGCTGCGACATGGCCAGCCCACATTCACAATCACGCACGGGTTGCAGGCGGTCCGAGTTGCATGTGTCAAAAAAAGGCGTGTTAGCCCAAAAGTGCTAGTACGTACGTGGTGAACCCAAGGGACACGGTTGCAGGAGCTAGTTGTGCGGCAGAAGACTGCTGCAAGACGGACAGCACATTCACGCGCAGGAGGAGCTAGGTGTGATGCAAAAAAGCGCATGCCCACGAGTTCACGGAGAAGTTGCGGCTTGTGAATTCTTGTATTGTGTGCAGCATATATCCCACAAACAGGCTCGGACTGGCGTATAGGCCCCTGGCCGAACCAAAAACCCAAACATTTGGTGTGGGCCAGTTTATTTGGTCAAAGTGGGCTACTTTTTTGGCCAATGTGGGCCAATTTGATGAGTTACTTCACTATGCGGCTAGTAGTTTTGACCAGTGTTGCTGAATATTCTAAAATGCACAATTTGCATCACATTTTATCAAAAAACTCCTTAGGTACTATTCAAACACTCTGTCACAAAAGGAATGAATAGCCATTTGCAACTGTGGGCCACTTTTTCATTGGTGCCTGAGACAATTTTATGGCCTTGTCCCACTCTGCCCACAAATGTGAACATGGGAGCCTGAAACAACCGAGCAGCGTTCTGCCCACGAGAAATGTTTGAACATAGCGGGGCGATCCCTATTGACGGACCCCTCTCATCGTGGACACGGCTTAACATGTTATTGTATTTAGAATTAACTACAGAAACCATTGTAAAGTATTTGGAAACACAAGGTCATCGTTTATTTGGAGCAAAACAAAATGGGGCGGTCCCATCCACATAATAAAGTAACATACATTTCCTGGGTGACCCGTGTCATTTCCTGTTTGCACTTGACAACAAAGCGGACATACGCTTCTGGTTGTGACTGCCAGTCAGTAAACATTCTCGGGACCACTGACATTAGATGCTGTAGCCTCAACTGCCCTGAAGGGCAGTCAGTGCCCGTCACTTGGAGTTGGCTCGAGCCCGGCCATTCCTGAACCGCTCATGGCCGAAGCAGCAGCGTCAGAACTCATCCCTGCCTAGGACCGCCCGACACTCCGCCTGCGACAGAAAAAGACAATTAGAAACTGTTGGAAAAAAACATATCCATAGTAAAACAATGAACAACCTTGCTGGAAAAAACAAGACACCTAACATCTAATTGTTTGGTACATGAACACATCACCAACCCAATGACACAACCTGAAAATAAAAGAAACGTTAAACCACGTATATTCATGGAGACATGCTTAATCCTACACATCTTTCAACCAACTCTAAGAGAGCCAACAATTGGCTCACTACAACAGACAAAATCATGCTGAAGGTTGCCTCACTCACACTCAAATGCCTTAATAATGCAGCCCCACGATACCTTGTAGAGAGATTCCAGAGATACACCCCCAACCGACCTACGGGAACAGCAAATTCTAACCTCCTCACAGTACTTAGATTTAAACGGTCCAAAACAGGAGGGAATAACTTCCAAGTGAAAGCGGCCCAACATTGGAACTTCCTACCACCCACTTTAAGGACAGCTCAATCCTACCCGCACTTCAGGCGCAATTATATTCATTGGATAAAGGAAAATGACTGTTAACTTCACCCGCTCTACGCCTCCGCATGCACATTTTGTAAATTGTTGTGCAATGCACCCACCTAGTATTTGTACCTACACTACCTTTGTATATACATGTAATTGTACAGCAATTTAACCAAGCTGAGAATATCCTTGTTGCTCATGCGCCCTGATACTCTTGGGTCTGGCGCGCACTACAAATGAATAAAACAAACAAACAAACATTATGGCATAATGAAAGGAGAGGGAGGGTGGGAATTACATGCGGGGGTCTGCCGAAAAAGAGACTGTACTGCTGCAGCCCCCGCCTTATAAGCATGCCCTAAGCGCCCGAGACTGGATGCGTCAGGCCCTGGGGGGCGCTGCTTCCCCTCCAAAGGGGAGGAAGAGTAGAGTTTGATCCACCCCGGGGTGGGGTGGCCAGAGGAGCAGCTGCTATGTAGGCTCTCCATCTAGAGCCCCCTCCGGGGATCAGCCTCTTAGCGGCACGATCCCCTATTGACCGCCCCCCTGCCCCCCTTTATGTGGACACAGCATAACAACATGTTATTTTATGTTATTTTATTTATAACAAACCACAGAAACCATTGTAAAGTATTTGGAAATACAAGGTCAGTTTATTTGGAGCAAAACAAAATGGGGCGGACCCAGCCACATAATAAAGTAATATACATTTCCAGGGTGACCCGTGTCATTCCCTGTTTGCACTTGTCAACAAAGCGGACATACGCTTCTGGTTCTGTGCTGCCAGTCAGTAAATATTCTCGGGACCACTGACATCAGATGCTGTAGCCTCAACTGCCCTGGAGGGCAGTCAGTGCCCATCACTTGGATTTGGCTCGAGCCCGGCCATTCCTGAACGGCTCACGTGCAAAGCCGCAGCATCAAAACTCATCCCCGACTAGGACCGGCCGACAATCCGCCACGCTTTGGGGTTGGCGTCCCTGTAAAGACTGGAGGGGGTGTCTGTACTTCTGCTCTCTATATGGTAGAGGAGAGGTACAGAGGACCCCAGCCAAGACTCTCTATTATTGGTAACTTAGTCGAGCAATCAAGGTCTAGCTTCTCAGGAGGTGATGCAGGCTGGTTCTTAAGTACAGTGTAGTCCCCAAGCCCCCACAAAGGAATGTCCACAAACTGTATTAGTTAAAAACACAGTCTTTATATAATTAAGTTTCAAGGTTATATACACACTCACAGTAACTCACATTGTGCTCAGTAAATCTACAATGGCAAATATACAAAGTTCTAAGTGGTACCACAATTATTATTAGATTTCATTAAAGTGCATCAACTGTACTCTGGTTAAATGTCACACAAATCACTTAATAAAGGTAACCAACAATAGACATAGGAGGAAAGCAGTTGGTTAGAACAATTGGCAGAATACTGGCCCCTACCAACTATGTACAATTCTGTGTGGAGACCCCCCCCCACCTGGGCAACCTGTAAAGATATATCACAAGCCCTGTCCATATATTGTTCTATGAGTCTTATTTCCTTCTATAATGTTTCTACCACCCCAATGTACCTGGAATAGCAAAGGTTCGACGGCGGGTCGTCGAAGGATCCTTCTTGAGCAGCTCCCTTTAAAGCAGAAGCCACGGATCGTCAAGATCCCTCGAAGAAAGTGAACTCGGCTTTGAGGCGGCAGCTTCGGTCCCAGCGGTGCTCGTTGACGGTGATTCGAAGACGTCCTGCAAGGAAGAGGCGTGCGGGGCACCTCGATGTCGATAGTTCAGTACCGCAAAGAGTTTGTGAAGAACTGTGGCCCAGCAAGGGCATCGAGTCATCCGGCGTCTCTACGGTCTTTGGGTGGCGGGAAACCCACCGGCGGATGCTCCTCGGTGCATTGATGGCCTGGCCTTCTATGGCGGGATAAGGCGGGCGTTGGTGCGGACAAGCAAGTCCGTAAATCAAAAGTCTTAGGCAAAGGAGCGTGCGGCTCTGGTCGTCGTTGGCTCGGCGTCAAGCGGTCCCCTCTTCTGGGCAACACAGCTTCAACGGGCCTCCAGCGGTTACAGCAAACTTGCGAACCCTGGTCGACGATGGTGGACGGAATGTCCAGTGCTGATCTTCGTTCTCCTCGGCGATCCCAGTATCCGGTCGGCAGCCTTTCGAGGGTCTGACTTCCAGGACGCTTTGGCGAAGGTTAGCAGTGCTCGATGGTCCCTCGGAGCACGGCAAGAGGGTGCCTAACCAGCTCCTCTCTTGGATCAGTCTCAACGGCTTTCGGCTTTCGGATTTCAGCGAAGGGAGACAGCAGTCAATCTTCTTCTTCAGGCTCAGCTTCGAGATTAAGCATCAGTTTCAACTTCAGCTTCTGAACGATTTCTAGCAGTGAGAGGCCCCCATCTGTACTAGTTGATCTCCCATTCAGTCTGCTTGGTCACACTCAGGCAACCAATCACTCAGAAGGGCATTCAGCAGTCAGTCAGCCAATCGGGCATACAGTGCATTCAGGCCATTCTCCTCCCTCTCAGACACTCACAACAAGAAATGTGTATTGGGACAAGTACCCAGCCATTCAACACTACACACTGCATTCATACCAGTTTCAGGCAGGGCTGTCTCAGTCATTGTATCAAACACCAGAAACCAGACATCCACAATAAGAAGTACATATTGGTCCCACACTCCATTCACCCAGGTCCCACCCACAGGGTGTACCCACAACATACAGTCACTGGGAAGGCTCCAGCCAGTCTGGCCTGGACTTCACAACCACACCATATATGGAACTTCCACCCAACAGCCAGTCAGGGGGAAGGGACAGAGTCAGGGCTTCCAAGGATTTTGGGAAAACAAGGTAACAGGCAATAGAAAGCAAGAGGCCACAGGGGCCATCTTGTTTCATATCAGGAATCAACTGATTCCAATGGCAGAGCCTGGGTATCCCAAAATGGAGGATACTCAGAGCACCGGTCAAATTCAGCATGGAGCTGCCACCAGCCCATACCCTGATCTGTGGGTCACACACAGGTGCCCAAAAACATACACTAGGGGCATAGGGTTGTACCCCCACCCATGTGTGCCATAAGGGTATCCCATGTGTCTGTACACCAAACCAAAAACAGGAAGAGCTGCACTGCCAGGAGTCCCACATGGACTCCTGGGCAGAAAACAATACAGAACACAAATGAAAAAGGACTACAGGACAAGGACAGGGAGGCCCTGTCCCTCCAATGCATTTCCAGCATCCCAGTCCCCGCTGCACCCAATGCCCCCACACCTCTAGGACATACTCACCAGTACTCCCATCTGCAGTCGGACCTTCTTAATGCCACTTGAATTGCTGTGAGGAAGACAACCAAGGCCCTACGCCTCAGCAAATTTCTCTACGCTCCTATTCAGGCGCCTCCTAGATTTTTCCATCCCTTCACAGGAAAGGGCGCCATGCCAGAGCTGCCATGGGGCAATCTCAGACCAAAAAATGTCTGTGCCCAGAAGCTCCTGAGCCACGATACACAAGGCCACCTGTACCTGGGTCAGCAAGTGACCCCGACCCAACTTGATGAGGTAATTACCGCCCAGATGGATGACCAGCATTCTAGGTGCGGGCCTCAATCGCAGCTGCCAATATATTGCAGAAAGTGCCATATTTAGGATTTCAGCTGTCCTAGGCCCAAGAAAGTGCTTGCGCCTCAACTTTACTCTGCCCCTTTTACCAGACCCTGTCCCTTCACCAGACTCCACCCCCTCTAGCCTTGATTACCGTAAAAGATATACATTGATGAATAAAATTCAAATGGAAAAGACCCTTTTATCCACTTCACTTTTTGGGCGTTTCAGAACATTTCAGAAATGAGAAGAATAAAGCCATGTCATCACCATTGATTCCTGGCACACAGAGAGCGTGGTCCTTGGGAGCAGACCATGTGGCGCCTTCCATGGGAGGGGCGACCACTCCTTCTGACAGACAGGCAGGAAAGCTCACAATGGGGTGCAGCAGCTCATATCTTAGGGTCTACACGTAGTGTCCTTGCTTTGTTCCTCTTGTAAAGTACTTCGCCTGCCACAATATACACAGTAAAATATGCCCCCTCCTAGCACCGGCAGGTCTACGGAAGAACGGGCAGTTGATGCATACATCCTACAGCAGAGGAGGACCCTCTCTATCCGCCCCCCGCCCCCCCACCGATGCATCAGAATAGACCCTGCGAGCCTCCAACTCTTCTTTCCACCCTAGGGTCACAGTCAACCCCAGGCTCATTTTATTTAAGGCCTGACTTCTTCTTTCTCCCTGCCAGAGATATTCTGGCAGTGTGTTTTCTGGAGCCAAGGCTTTTGCCTGTCAACACAATTGACCGCTTATAGCGAGGAACGGTGCTCTGGGGCCCTGCCGATTGCGCATACAACGCCATCATCGATATATCGCGTATGACGTTTCTGCGCACAGTCCACTGAAGTCTGACTGGACAGGCACAAAGAAAACACTTTAGGAACACGCCATGTCTGCTCCTGCGGCCACACCCTGCAAGGAATGCACCCCCCTGCAAGACTTGTCTACTCCCCCCCACACACAATCTACATTCACTTCTAAATTTCCTCAAATCAGGAAACAGGGTACATTGAGACTGCCAAGCATTTAGCACCCCAGGAAGACCACGTGGGACAGATCACCCCAAATACATCCACATGCACAGCCACCGCCCAGCTAGAGCTTCTTACCTTCATTGTCCACATCTTGCGTTTTGGAAACACTTTCCATGATGGCTATCATGAGCCTGCATCCCTTTCACCAAGTCAAGCCTACTGGAGTTCCGCAGAAGCCTCTATCTCCCCCCAGTCGGGCTTGTGCTCCAGTTATCCACCACGGCAGGGCCAGGCCACCCCCCATGCTCAGAAAACCCAAAGC
This sequence comes from Ambystoma mexicanum, assembly GCF_040938575.1. Classification (NCBI taxonomy): domain Eukaryota; kingdom Metazoa; phylum Chordata; class Amphibia; order Caudata; family Ambystomatidae; genus Ambystoma; species Ambystoma mexicanum. Next base: position 387,871,259 of record NC_090925.1, read on the forward strand.
ACACCGGGCATCGAGGTCACCAGCAGACTCCCCGCGGAAAAGGACGAGCTTGGCGTTCACTGTGCCATCGGAGCACCAAGGCCCCGGCACAGGCGATCTGAATGATTGGCTAACAAAATGTAAAGTGTGGCTTCAGACCCTGACCCTGGGCCAACTTCTGCGATCCCGGGATAATCGATGTATCACTATGTGCCTGCGTTCTACTAGCTGGAAGAAGCCTAGCTGCTTTGCGCGAGTCTGCACCGTATTTAAGGTACTTAAATGAATATTCGCCTTTGGTTGTTTTTCTTTTCACAGAACTTCTGTGTGCTTGCAAACCAAGCATCACCAGATTTCCTTCTGGCGCCCTGCTCTCCCCCGCAGCCTACTCGGCCTGTGCAGGGAGAGGGTTTTGAGGGCTCTCCAATTCTCCCCCTTTTCCAGCGAATACCTGGGGAAAGTAGGAAGTAACACTCCCTAATTTACTCCATATACAACCACGACGAGGGAAATATGTACCCTCTGCTAGTACCCTATAGCCTTTGCCAGGCACCTGTTCTGAGCCTTGCAAGGGTCCAGTCCAGATCCCTGAGGATTCCGCTGACAGAATTTACCAAACGTGGAAAGCAGGGCTGTGAGCTAGATGTGCGCGTGTGACGAGCCAGGAGGCAATTGGAAGTGTATGGGGCTATTTTAGCTTCGTTTGGTGGTATTTGTAAGGCACCATGTTTGCCTTTTGAATGGCCTCTTGGTACTCAGGGTTTTCGTGGCTCAGTGTTGAGGTTCCAGTGTCCTGTGGGGATGTCAGTCAGGAGGCAAGTGGGGCATTCTGTAAGCGGGCTGCGGAAGTCGCGAGGCCCAGCTTGTGCACAGAAGCAAAATTAAACACAATTAAACAAGCAATGTATTGCTACGCCTCCCCGGAGATCTTTAATGCATTTAGCCAACCACACAGACGTGGGCTGCCTTTTATGCTCTGCTACCTGCCGTGGCCATCAGTACGGGGCACTTAGAAGTAACAAAGGGGACCAGGCCAGTGCACGCTACTGTAAAGAGCATCCAGGTTCGCATTTGACCACTAGTGTGGCACACAGGGCGGGCCTTTGGGGCAGCAGCGCCCTGGCTGAATTGGCGCCCCCTTGCCCCAGCACACCCCTGGTCAACAGGGGGCGGAGGGGGGCTGGGCCAGGATGTGCCACTTTTCTTTTGCGGTCTGCCTCCGAGGGGCGCATTCAACAACAATGAGGCGCCTGCCACGCCTTCTGCCAACATGCCAGCTCTGCTGAGCCCTTGAAAGACTCCCCCCCCCCCCCCCAGCTGGCGCGGTTGGGGGCTAATGGCGCCTTTTTCTACCAAATGCACCCGCCGCCGCAGGCGCATCTAACAGCAACAGCGCGCCTTCGCCCCCCCATAATGCCGGGCCTGGTGGCACACCTACAAAAGGTGGCAGTGAATGATATGCAAATACAACCAACAATATAACTGCCAGTGTGTAAAACGGCCTGTGCAGGCAGGCCTGAGAGGAGTGGAACGCAGCGGGACCCCAGAATGTTACACAAGAACATCGAACACTCTGAATAACGTGAACAGTCGCACACCCTCCATCGATTTTTACCTACCTGTTGTACCTCGATGTGTAAGTGTGTAGATCAGCTGGCGGCTGCGTCCTGCTGCTGCTGCTTGATTGATCACAGTCTGTCACACAGATATCGATCCTTAACACTAAGGTGTTAGGCTTGGCCGGCCCATGCTTGCGCACTGTGAGGGCACGTGCACACTTACAGAATGTCAGCCTGCCCGCTGCTCAATGCGCAGGCGTAGCCCGCCAAGGCCTGGGCATTGGCTGAGATGCAGATATTGCTGCCTGCCTGCCTGCAGCTCAACCAGAGAGAGACTCTGCTGAGTGTCGTGATTTATTGACTTCTCATAGTCACTCGCAATCCTATACTTTTATTGTAAAAAGAGCCATTCTAGGAATGACAGTGAAAAAATAAAAGAATAGGAGCACCGCTCCAAGCCGCTCTTCCTCACTGATACTAAATGCACATTAAAATGTGCCGCCCTACGCCGAGGCCTAGTCGGCCTTAGTGTAAATACATCACTGATTGTGGGTAGCAAGGAGTGCCACCTCATCCCTGGGGTACCCAGCCAGATCACCTTTGTCCCCCGAAATCCCAACTTGGGGCCTACTTTCCACTGCAGGGCCTTCTTCTCTGCCCCTGCTACAAAGGAATGACCAATCATCCAAACAGCATCATCTGTTGGTACAAATCATAGTGTCATCAAAATTAATTTGTTCCTGACACCCACCTCCCCCCCCCCCCGTGACCAACTTTTGACCCAAGCGCCTTAAGGTGGGTGCCCGCTCTCGTGGTCCCCATCCAAATTTGTACCAGAAGTTGCAAATGGCAATGAATTCCTTTTCTGACAGACTGTTTGAATAGTCCCATGGGGGAGTTTTTAAATAAGATTAGGCTGTGTCACACCCAGACAGAACTGTATTAGCCTGCGTCGCATCCAGACAGAACTGTGAGCGTTAGTTTGTGTCACATCCAGACAGATTTGTGAATAATAGCGTGCATCCCATCTAGATGGAATTGTGAATATCAGTGTGTGTCACATCTAGATAGTGATGCCACTAACCAACCCTACCAATAAAAAAACTCACCCCTCTGTGTACACCTCTCAAACTCTGAATTAACCACAACCATAACTCTAAAGCGCAACAAACGGCATGCACTTCACTACACCACAGCAACAAAACAAACCACATAGCCTCGCACAACAGCACATGAAGGCTACTAACCGAAAAGCATATCTAAGCTCAGCGAACAGTGTAAACTGAACTGACGCTACCAACAGCACATCACAGCTCTCTGGCGCTTTCTCCTGCTCAGTCCTACTAACTTACCCTAGCCTCGTGCTTTTCAGATCCACCAGAGCACCAGGGGACCACTCCGGTGGTGACAGTGCGAGGTATAAATATAATCTAACATAACATAACATAACATAACATAAAAGGTGATGCAAATTGTGCATTTTAACGAATATGTATTCAGCAATACTGGTGAAAACTACTAGCCGCGTGGTGAAGTAGCTCATCAAACTGCCCCACTTTGACCAAAAAACTGGCCCACACTAACATTTTGCGTTTTTGGTTCAGGCATTTCTCTGTTGCCCTGTAGGTCAGTCAGCCTGGTTCAAAGAAGGTAGGGATGCCACAGAAGGACGCTTCTGCATTGGCCCCCGCCAAATCATCGGTACTAGAGCTAAAGGTGCTACAGTGGAGAGCTTCTCCTGGCACACAACAAGCATGGTTCAGCAGCTAGAGGTGCTACAGAGGAGAGCGGCTCCTGGCACACAGCAAGTATGGGTGCCGTGACTAGAGGTGCTACAGAGGAGAGCGGCTCCTGGCACACAGCAAGCATGGGTGCCGTAGCTAGAGGTGCTACAGAGGAGAGCTGCTCCTGGCACACAGTATGCATGGGTGCCGTAGCTGGAGGTGCTGAAGAGGTGATCTGCTCCTGGCACACAGTACGCATGGGTGCCGTAGCTAGAGGTGCTACAGGGGTGAGCTGTTCCTGGCACACAGAAAGCATGGGTGCCGTAGCTAGAGGTGCTACAAAGGAGAGCTGCTCCTGGCACACAGCAAGGATGGGCGCTGTAGCTAGAGGTGCTACAGAGGTGAGCTACTGCTGGTACACAGCAAGCATTGGTGCCGTGACTAGAGGTGCTACAGAGGAGAGCGGCTCCTGGCACACAGCAAGCATGGGTGCCGTAGCTAGAGGTGCTACAGAGGAGAGCTGCTCCTGGCACACAGTACGCATGGGTGCCGTAGCTGGAGGTGCTGAAGAGGTGATCTGCTCCTGGCACACAGTACGCATGGGTGCCGTAGCTAGAGGTGCTACAGTGGTGAGCTGTTCCTGGCACACAGAAAGCATGGGTGCCGTAGCTAGAGGTGCTACAAAGGAGAGCTGCTCCTGGCACACAGCAAGGATGGGTGCTGTAGCTAGAGGTGCTACAGAAGTGAGCTACTGCTGGTACACAGCAAGCATGGGTGCCGTAGGTAGAAGTGCTAATGGGGAGAGCTGCTCCTGGCACACAGTAAGCATGGGTGTGGTAGGTAGAGGTGCTACATAGGTGAGCTGCTTCTAGCACACAGCAAACATGCGTGAGGTAGCTAGAGGTGCTACAGAGGTGAGCTGCTGTTGGTAAACAGCAAGCATGGGTGCAATATCTAGAGGTGCTACCGATTTGAGCTTTTCCTGCCACACCGCAAGAATGGGTGCTGTAGCTAGAGGTGCTACTAAGTAGAGCAGTTCCTGGAATCCTGCAGGCATGGGAACAGTAGCTGGAGGTGCTACAGGTGTGAGCTGCTGCTGGTACACAGCAAGCATGGGTGCCATATCTAGAGGTGCTACAGAGGAAAGCTGTTCCTGGCACACAGCAAGCATGGTTCAGTAGCTGAAGGTGGTACAGAGGAGAGCTGCTCCTGGCACACAGCAAACATGGTTCAGTAGCTAGAGGTGCTACAAAGGAGAGCTGTTGCTGGCACACAGCAAGCATGGACGAGGTAGGTAGAGGTGCTAAAGAGGTGGGCTGCTGCTGGTACACAGCAAGCAAGTGTGCTGTAACTAGAGGTGCTACTGAGGAGAGCTGTTGCTGGTATCCTGCAGGCATGGGTACAGTAGCTGGAGGTGCGGCATTACCCAAATTGACCTTTTACAATTGACCTTTTGCACAATAGACCTAATTATAGTGGTCCTAATTGACCTTCTGCACAATTGACCTTTATGTTATTTTAATTATTTAATATATGTATTGGGTTGGTTTTGGATTATGAATAATATGAGGGGATTTGATGGGGGGATGCAGGGGGTTTTGGATTGGGTGGGGGGTTGCAGGGGTTTCCCCCCACATATATGTCCTAATTGACCTTCTAAATTAAATTAGGTTGATTCTCCTGAGGTCAATTCTCCTGAGGTCAATTGTGAAAAGATCAATTATTTTACAACCAGAGGTGCTACAGAGGTGAGCTGCTGCTGGCACCCATTATGCATGGACTGAGTAGCAAGAGGTGGTATAGAGGAGAGTTGCTGCTGGCAGCCATCAGGCATGGGCGCAGTAGCTAGAGGTGCTACAGAGAAAAGCGGTTGCTGGCACACAGCAAGCATGGGTGCACTATCTAGAGGTGTTACAGAGGAGAGTTGGTGCTGCCGTTTAGCAGGTATAGGTGCAGTAGCTAGAGGTGCTACAGCGTAGAACTGTTGCTGGCACGCAGCAAGTATTCTGCAGTAGCTAGAGGTGGAAGAGAGGAGAGGTATTGCTCGCAGACAGCAAGCCTGGGTGCAATAGCCAGAGGCGCTACAGAGGTGACCTGATACTGGCATTAGTGCTGGCGCACCCCAAGAATGGGAGCTTGAGCTGGAGTGCTCCAGGCAAATGCTGCTGCTTCAGGGGGCAACGAGCGTGCTGCAGAGGGTTGCTGCTAAGGAATGGGGCTTCTGTGTTGGACGTTTTCCCAGATACTAGTCTCACATAAGTGCTCTGCTGTGTGGTTGCAAATTGAATTAATTAGGCGGGTGTTTAGGATGAATGCTGAGTCTGTTTATGTTGCAATCTGATCCACTGGGGGTGGTTTGCTGTGTATCGTTGGCTTTGGCTGAAGAGATTTTGAGGAAATGAAATGTCCCAGCTGTCAGTGCGGTTCGTGTGCTTTGGGTGCAGGGTGTCGATGTGCATGTTATGCTGGCAGTCTAGATGGCGAGCATGGCCGGAAGTGTGGGTGGCTGCTCTGGCAGCTGGAGAGTGCCAGGGAGTCGAATTTGCTCATGTATGTTGAGACAGTGAGGTTTTGATGCCTGCATTTGGTTGGTTGGGTCACACATTCGGTGCCGGGGTGAGAGCCAGTACAGTGTTAGGGAGGTGTAGCTGGTGAAATATGGGGATGGATTATTGAGGCTTGGATGATGATATGATGAAGAGATTGTCCCGTGGGGGTGATGACATCATGGGTGTTGTGTCTGTGCAGTTGCATGCTGGTGCATCAGTATTTGGCGTGGGCAGATTACACAGTTTTCAAAGTGTGTTGACCAAGTGCTCCCACAGACTTAAAATGCTTCTTGATTTGTGGCTTCTGCCTGCATGTAAATACAGGATACATTTTTTTTTCAAGATTAGAAAAGCGGGCCTTGCGTAGAAATCTACGCGCATTGGTCCCAAGTAAGGCGATGGATACAGAGATAAGCAAAGGCTGCGGAACAGCAACATGAGAACTGGCTGAGAAGCTACAAATGCCAGGCATTGCAACACATGTCTGAATGAATGCGGAAGCTTGCCATCCAGGCACACGCAATGCAACATGAGAACTGGCTGAGAAGCTACAAATGCCAGGCATTGCAACACATGTCTGAATGAATGCGGAAGCTTGCCATCCAGGCACACGCAATGCAATATGAGAACTGGCTGAGAAGCTACAAATGCCAGGCATTGCAACACATGTCTGAATGAATGCGGAAGCTTGCCATCCAGGCACACGCAATGCAATATGAGAACTGGCTGAGAAGCTACAAATGCCAGGCATTGCAACACATGTCTGAATGAATGCGGAAGCTTGCCATCCAGGCACACGCAATGCAACATGAGAACTGGCTGAGAAGCTACAAATGCCAGGCATTGCAACACATGTCTGAATGAATGCGGAAGCTTGCCATCCAGGCACACGCAATGCAATATGAGAACTGGCTGAGAAGCTACAAATGCCAGGCATTGCAACACATGTCTGAATGAATGCGGAAGCTTGCCATCCAGGCACACGCAATGCAATATGAGAACTGGCTGAGAAGCTACAAATGCCAGGCATTGCAACACATGTCTGAATGAATGCGGAAGCTTGCCATCCAGGCACACGCAATGCAACATGAGAACTGGCTGAGAAGCTACAAATGCCAGGCATTGCAACACATGTCTGAATGAATGCGGAAGCTTGCCATCCAGGCACACGCAATGCAATATGAGAACTGGCTGAGAAGCTACAAATGCCAGGCATTGCAACACATGTCTGAATGAATGCGGAAGCTTGCCATCCAGGCACACGCAATGCAATATGAGAACTGGCTGAGAAGCTACAAATGCCAGGCATTGCAACACATGTCTGAATGAATGCGGAAGCTTGCCATCCAGGCACACGCAATGCAACATGAGAACTGGCTGAGAAGCTACAAATGCCAGGCATTGCAACACATGTCTGAATGAATGCGGAAGCTTGCCATCCAGGCACACGCAATGCAATATGAGAACTGGCTGAGAAGCTACAAATGCCAGGCATTGCAACACATGTCTGAATGAATGCGGAAGCTTGCCATCCAGGCACACGCAATGCAACATGAGAACTGGCTGAGAAGCTACAAATGCCAGGCATTGCAACACATGTCTGAATGAATGCGGAAGCTTGCCATCCAGGCACACGCAATGCAATATGAGAACTGGCTGAGAAGCTACAAATGCCAGGCATTGCAACACATGTCTGAATGAATGCGGAAGCTTGCCATCCAGGCACACGCAATGCAACATGAGAACTGGCTGAGAAGCTACAAATGCCAGGCATTGCAACACATGTCTGAATGAATGCGGAAGCTTGCCATCCAGGCACACGCAATGCAACATGAGAACTGGCTGAGAAGCTACAAATGCCAGGCATTGCAACACATGTCTGAATGAATGCGGAAGCTTGCCATCCAGGCACACGCAATGCAACATGAGAACTGGCTGAGAAGCTACAAATGCCAGGCATTGCAACACATGTCTGAATGAATGCGGTAGCTTGCCATCCAGGCACATGCAATGCAATTTGAGAACTGGCTGAGAAGCTACAAATGCCAGGCATTGCAACACATGTCTGAATGAATGCGGAAGCTTGCCATCCAGGCACACGCAATGCAATATGAGAACTGGCTGAGAAGCTACAAATGCCAGGCATTGCAACACATGTCTGAATGAATGCGGAAGCTTGCCATCCAGGCACACGCAATGCAATATGAGAACTGGCTGGGAAGCTACAAATGCCAGGCATTGCAACACATGTCTGAATGAATGCGGAAGCTTGCCATCCAGGCACACGCAATGCAATATGAGAACTGGCTGGGAAGCTACAAATGCCAGGCATTGCAACACATGTCTGAATGAATGCGGAAGCTTGCCATCCAGGCACACGCAATGCAATATGAGAACTGGCTGGGAAGCTACAAATGCCAGGCATTGCAACACATGTCTGAATGAATGCGGAAGCTTGCCATCCAGGCACACGCAATGCAACATGAGAACTGGCTGGGAAGCTACAAATGCCACGCATTGCAACACATGTCTGAATGAATGCGGAAGCTTGCCATCCAGGCACACGCAATGCAACATGAGAACTGGCTGGGAAGCTACAAATGCCAGGCATTGCAACACATGTCTGAATGAATGCGGAAGCTTGCCATCCAGGCACACGCAATGCAATATGAGAACTGGCTGGGAAGCTACAAATGCCAGGCATTGCAACACATGTCTGAATGAATGCGGAAGCTTGCCATCCAGGCACACGCAATGCAACATGAGAACTGGCTGAGAAGCTACAAATGCCAGGCATTGCAACACATGTCTGAATGAATGCGGAAGCTTGCCATCCAGGCACACGCAATGCAATATGAGAACTGGCTGAGAAGCTACAAATGCCAGGCATTGCAACACATGTCTGAATGAATGCGGAAGCTTGCCATCTAGGCACACGCAATGCAACATGAGAACTGGCTGAGAAGCTACAAATGCCAGGCATTGCAACACATGTCTGAATGAATGCGGAAGCTTGCCATCCAGGCACACGCAATGCAACATGAGAACTGGCTGAGAAGCTACAAATGCCAGGCATTGCAACACATGTCTGAATGAATGCGGAAGCTTGCCATCCAGGCACACGCAATGCAACATGAGAACTGGCTGAGAAGCTACAAATGCCAGGCATTGCAACACATGTCTGAATGAATGCGGAAGCTTGCCATCCAGGCACACGCAATGCAATATGAGAACTGGCTGGGAAGCTACAAATGCCAGGCATTGCAACACATGTCTGAATGAATGCGGAAGCTTGCCATCCAGGCACACGCAATGCAATATGAGAACTGGCTGGGAAGCTACAAATGCCAGGCATTGCAACACATGTCTGAATGAATGCGGAAGCTTGCCATCCAGGCACACGCAATGCAATATGAGAACTGGCTGGGAAGCTACAAATGCCAGGCATTGCAACACATGTCTGAATGAATGCGGAAGCTTGCCATCCAGGCACACGCAATGCAACATGAGAACTGGCTGAGAAGCTACAAATGCCAGGCATTGCAACACATGTCTGAATGAATGCGGAAGCTTGCCATCCAGGCACACGCAATGCAATATGAGAACTGGCTGAGAAGCTACAAATGCCAGGCATTGCAACACATGTCTGAATGAATGCGGAAGCTTGCCATCCAGGCACACGCAATGCAACATGAGAACTGGCTGAGAAGCTACAAATGCCAGGCATTGCAACACATGTCTGAATGAATGCGGAAGCTTGCCATCCAGGCACACGCAATGCAACATGAGAACTGGCTGAGAAGCTACAAATGCCAGGCATTGCAACACATGTCTGAATGAATGCGGAAGCTTGCCATCCAGGCACACGCAATGCAACATGAGAACTGGCTGAGAAGCTACAAATGCCAGGCATTGCAACACATGTCTGAATGAATGCGGAAGCTTGCCATCCAGGCACACGCAATGCAACATGAGAACTGGCTGAGAAGCTACAAATGCCAGGCATTGCAACACATGTCTGAATGAATGCGGAAGCTTGCCATCCAGGCACACGCAATGCAACATGAGAACTGGCTGAGAAGCTACAAATGCCAGGCATTGCAACACATGTCTGAATGAATGCGGAAGCTTGCCATCCAGGCACACGCAATGCAACATGAGAACTGGCTGGGAAGCTACAAATGCCAGGCATTGCAACACATGTCTGAATGAATGCGGAAGCTTGCCATCCAGGCACACGCAATGCAACATGAGAACTGGCTGGGAAGCTACAAATGCCAGGCATTGCAACACATGTCTGAATGAATGCGGAAGCTTGCCATCCAGGCACACGCAATGCAACATGAGAACTGGCTGAGAAGCTACAAATGCCAGGCATTGCAACACATGTCTGAATGAATGCGGAAGCTTGCCATCCAGGCACACGCAATGCAACATGAGAACTGGCTGAGAAGCTACAAATGCCAGGCATTGCAACACATGTCTGAATGAATGCGGAAGCTTGCCATCCAGGCACACGCAATGCAACATGAGAACTGGCTGAGAAGCTACAAATGCCAGGCATTGCAACACATGTCTGAATGAATGCGGAAGCTTGCCATCCAGGCACACGCAATGCAACATGAGAACTGGCTGAGAAGCTACAAATGCCAGGCATTGCAACACATGTCTGAATGAATGCGGAAGCTTGCCATCCAGGCACACGCAATGCAACATGAGAACTGGCTGAGAAGCTACAAATGCCAGGCATTGCAACACATGTCTGAATGAATGCGGAAGCTTGCCATCCAGGCACACGCAATGCAATATGAGAACTGGCTGAGAAGCTACAAATGCCAGGCATTGCAACACATGTCTGAATGAATGCGGAAGCTTGCCATCCAGGCACACGCAATGCAATATGAGAACTGGCTGGGAAGCTACAAATGCCAGGCATTGCAACACATGTCTGAATGAATGCGGAAGCTTGCCATCCAGGCACACGCAATGCAATATGAGAACTGGCTGGGAAGCTACAAATGCCAGGCATTGCAACACATGTCTGAATGAATGCGGAAGCTTGCCATCCAGGCACACGCAATGCAATATGAGAACTGGCTGGGAAGCTACAAATGCCAGGCATTGCAACACATGTCTGAATGAATGCGGAAGCTTGCCATCCAGGCACACGCAATGCAACATGAGAACTGGCTGAGAAGCTACAAATGCCAGGCATTGCAACACATGTCTGAATGAATGCGGAAGCTTGCCATCCAGGCACACCCAATGCAATATGAGAACTGGCTGGGAAGCTACAAATGCCAGGCATTGCAACACATGTCTGAATGAATGCGGAAGCTTGCCATCCAGGCACACGCAATGCAATATGAGAACTGGCTGGGAAGCTACAAATGCCAGGCATTGCAACACATGTCTGAATGAATGCGGAAGCTTGCCATCCAGGCACACGCAATGCAACATGAGAACTGGCTGGGAAGCTACAAATGCCAGGCATTGCAACACATGTCTGAATGAATGCGGAAGCTTGCCATCCAGGCACACGCAATGCAACATGAGAACTGACTGAGAAGCTACAAATGCCAGGCATTGCAACACATGTCTGAATGAATGCGGAAGCTTGCCATCCAGGCACACGCAATGCAATATGAGAACTGGCTGAGAAGCTACAAATGCCAGGCATTGCAACACATGTCTGAATGAATGCGGAAGCTTGCCATCCAGGCACACGCAATGCAACATGAGAACTGGCTGAGAAGCTACAAATGCCAGGCATTGCAACACATGTCTGAATGAATGCGGAAGCTTGCCATCCAGGCACACGCAATGCAACATGAGAACTGGCTGAGAAGCTACAAATGCCAGGCATTGCAACACATGTCTGAATGAATGCGGAAGCTTGCCATCCAGGCACACGCAATGCAATATGAGAACTGGCTGAGAAGCTACAAATGCCAGGCATTGCAACACATGTCTGAATGAATGCGGAAGCTTGCCATCCAGGCACACGCAATGCAACATGAGAACTGGCTGAGAAGCTACAAATGCCAGGCATTGCAACACATGTCTGAATGAATGCGGAAGCTTGCCATCCAGGCACACGCAATGCTTATGAGAACTGGCTGAGAAGCTACAAATGCCAGGCATTGCAACACATGTCTGAATGAATGCGGAAGCTTGCCATCCAGGCACACGCAATGCTTATGAGAACTGGCTGAGAAGCTACAAATGCCAGGCATTGCAACACATGTCTGAATGAATGCGGAAGCTTGCCATCCAGGCACACGCAATGCAATATGAGAACTGGCTGGGAAGCTACAAATGCCAGGCATTGCAACACATGTCTGAATGAATGCGGAAGCTTGCCATCCAGGCACACGCAATGCATATGAGAACTGGCTGAGAAGCTACAAATGCCAGGCATTGCAACACATGTCTGAATGAATGCGGAAGCTTGCCATCCAGGCACACGCAATGCTTATGAGAACTGGCTGAGAAGCTACAAATGCCAGGCATTGCAACACATGTCTGAATGAATGCGGAAGCTTGCCATCCAGGCACACGCAATGCTTATGAGAACTGGCTGAGAAGCTACAAATGCCAGGCATTGCAACACATGTCTGAATGAATGCGGAAGCTTGCCATCCAGGCACACGCAATGCATATGAGAACTGGCTGAGAAGCTACAAATGCCAGGCATTGCAACACATGTCTGAATGAATGCGGAAGCTTGCCATCCAGGCACACGCAATGCAACATGAGAACTGGCTGAGAAGCTACAAATGCCAGGCATTGCAACACATGTCTGAATGAATGCGGAAGCTTGCCATCCAGGCACACGCAATGCTTTTGAACATTAATGAGTAATGAACAGGGACGTCACGCTAGCCTACAGGTTAATCCCATGTTGAAGGTGACATGGGTAAGTCCTTTTTGCCAACACTGTAAATACGGTTCTAAAAATATGGTTTCATCATAAACAGCTTCCCAGTGGTCCCTGGGAACTGGCCTTCGATCAAGAAGACCTTCTAGAGTAGCCAGAATGAAGATTACCCCTGCTAACGTCGCAGGGAGAGTATTAATTCTATTAAAGACTAGGAGGCGAGCATTATGCTTCAACTTTTTATTACGACTCCTCAGCAGTTTCAACAAACCAATAACAAAAGCACTGTAAAATGCCCAAAGTGACTTTTCTTTCTTAAAACTACAATCCCCATAGTCTCTGTAGTCCATCTCCATTCCTGCTCAGCTATGACCACATCCTGTCCCTGAGCTCCTCCTCTCTTTTACGCGCTCTGAATTGTCACTCGTCAACTCCATACTATGTCCAGCCAACAGAGAGAAGACTTAAACCACTCCAAACTGAAACATCGATCCTCCTCGACTTCAATCGACCCTTGTCGCTAGTCTCTCTTCTCATTTGTTCTTCTACTCCTCTCCTAGGGATAATATAACAGAGAAGGATCAGGGTGATACCATCATACAAAACATTATCATTAACAATACATGAATGGGCGGGAATTGAATGCTCGCCTCTACGTCTTTAATAGAATTAATACTCCCTGCGCAGTTAGCAGGCGTAATCTTCATTCTATAACAAGACTGGCGGCAAGCATTATACTTCTTCAAAGCTTCCCAACACAGCAACCGCTAGACTCTTGGTTGGCTTAAAGTAAAACTCTTTTAAGGTACGATCAGTAGCCCAATCTGCTGCTAGCATAATCTCTCAATGACACCCCTGACGTAAAGGCCTTAGATGCCATTGCTCCATGCACCGAATGTGCTCCGTACCTCCCCAAATCAATGTTCGCTGCGAGCATTATCTCTTTAACCCATCTAGCAACGGTGGCTGTAGATACGCCCTGAAAAGGTTTCCTACGGGCTATGAACAATTGCGTGCTGCCGGCTGCCCTGTACTCTGCTGTCCTACACTCATACTCTTTGATGCAGCTCGCTACACACCATTTGGCCTTGCTTTGAAAATACGGATAGTGTACCGAGGAGATTCCTTTCTAAATTCTCCTGACAATCGAGAAATGGACTCCTTCCAGACCAAAGGATCTCCTATTTACCTCAAGCGCTTTGACATCTGACACACGCTTACAAGATATTCGGCATAACAGCATTGCCAAATCCCTGACAGCTGCTTAAGGGACAAGTATCTATCTGCAGGCCAGCTTTCTAGGAGCTGGAGGACTGCTGTCACGTCCCAAACTGTATTATAACGAGGCTCCGGGGGAACCTTAAACCTGGCACCTCGAATGAGCCTCACCACTGCTGGCTGCTGACCTGCTGGTATGCCTTCGATTGGCAAATGCCCCGCTGAGATCACTGATCTGTATACTCCTATCGTGCGGAACGCTCTTCCGTCTTATAATAATTGCGCTAGGAAGTTCAGGATCACCACTACAGGGGCTGAAATGGGATGAACACCTCTCCCTTTGCGCCAGCTAGACCACTTGGCCCAAGCCGCGTCGTAGCTCCTTCTAGTGGAAGGAGCCCAGGATTCCACGATAAGCTCTGCAGCTTGTGTCGAAATGCCTGGCAGCGCCCAGAGTTTCCTGATATCCTGCACACAATGAGCGGGAGTGTCCCTCTCACTCTCAGAGGAGGATCCGACTCAGCTGGGTCCATGAGCAGTTGCTCTCCTTCTGCCAGTACCCTTGGCAGGTCTACTGATAGCTCCATTAGCGTTGGAAACCATACCTGTGACTTCCACAGCGGTGCAACTAACAGTACTTCTGCTCTCTCCCTCCGACACTTCGCTAGAACTCTGTCCAGCATCATGAATGGGGGAAAAGCATAGTGTGGCCCGCTCTTCCATTCTTGCAGGAAAGAGTCCGTTCCTTGCGCACTCGGATCTAGTCTCTAACTGAAGTACTCGGCTGTTTGTGCATTCAGGCGAGATGCAAAGAGGTCTATATGCAGTAGACCCCACTTCTGATTCAGCTTCTGAAATACTGTCGGATCCAGCCTCCAATCGCTGGAGTCCGTGAGGTAGCGATAGTTCCAATCCGCCACTACGTTCAGCTCTCCGGGCAGATACTCTGCTGTCAATTACATTTCTGACTGTAGGCAAAAATGCCAAAAATCCTTTGCTAGCTCGGCTAGCATCTTGGACTTCATACCGCCTAGGTGATTTATGTAGCGGACAGCTGAGATGTTGTCCATCTTCAGCAACACGCACAATTTCATTCTCCCCTTCATGAAGGCCTTGATCATGAAGGACCCTGCTAACAGCTCCAGACAATTTATGTGCAGGCAAAGCTCTTCTTTGCTCCACTTTCCTCCTGTCTGCAGGTCCCCGCATCGGGCTCCCCAGCCTAGACGGCTGGAGTCTGACTCTATGATCAGGTCTGGTCGATCTCCGAAAATGGCCCGCCCATTCCAGGCGTCCATATTCTTCAACCACCATTCCAGTTCTGTTACAGATTCTTGATCCAAACGTACTAATTGATGATATCTTAAGCTCTTCTGCAAGTGTCTTATCTTCAGCTGCTGCAGCGCCCGATAGAGTAAGGGCCCTGGGAATATGGCTTGAATGGAGGCTGCTAGTAGCCCCACTATCCTCGCCAGCGTCCTGAGACAAATTACCTGCTTCTGCAGACATCCTCTGATTTCTCTTTTGATGTCTTGAATGTTTCATACTGGCAACTCTAGTGTGGCCTTCCTGGTGTCTAGGATAAATCCCAGGAAGTCCAGTCTCTGTTCTGGCATGGTGTCTGACTTCTCCACGTTTACCAGGAATCCTAGAGACACGAGCAGATCATGCACCCATTTTGTCTGGTAAACCAGCATCTTTCGGTTCTCGGCTAGCAGTAGCAGGTCGTCCAGATATATGATCAACCTTATGCCCTTCTCTTGGATCGCTGCTGCCACTGGCTTCATTAGCTTGGTAAAAGCCCAGGAAGCTGATGCAAGACCGAAAGGCATTGTCTTGAATTGCCAATACTGCCCTTTCAAAAGAAAAGCTAGGAACGTTCTGTACTCTTCTAATACCGGCACCGTCAGGTAAGCATCCTTCAGGTCCAGTCTCGTCAGCCGGTCTCCTTCTCTGAGGGAGTCTCGGAGCTGGTGGATGCCTTCCATCTTGAAATGGCGGTAGACTACCCAGCCGTTTAGTTCCTTCAGGTTTATTACCTGTCTGACCTTCTCTTTCCTGTGTACTAGGAACATGTTGCTCACGAAACTGGGAGTCCCTGGGCATCTCTCTATGGCATTCTTCTGGGCGAGCTGAGACAGCTCGTGGCCCAGACAACTCTGGTCATGCGCTTGCAAGGTGCTGTTGGTGTGGCCTGTGCACTTGTACTGGTGGCTCTATAAACTCTAGTTGCAGACCTGTTACGGTTCGCAATATCCAATTGTCAGGAAACGGCCCGACCACCGATCCATTCCCATACGAACACACAGAACTAGGCCTTACTTCCGGATTAAACTCCCCATCCATGGTTCCCAATCAGTTATGAATCCCTCTTGTACTACACAAAACTCTTTGGCTCCTATGTACAACCGCCGTTTACTTCAGAAACGGCGTTGGCCGTTACCTTGGAGACGTGCTCCTTCAGCGTTCTTACAGTCACGTGTTTTTACACGTTAGCCTTGTTCACGGTATCACGTGACTGGCTCCCTACTTATGCTCCGCCCCTTCGCTTGTTCCCTGCTTCTGAATTTGCGTTCTACAGCCTTGTTACCTTGCCTTGAATTGCTCTCTGTTTCTTGAACCTGGTTACGTTTTACGGAACTCTCTTGTCTTGCCCATTGCCCATTACCTGTTGCCTGGAACTCCTGTTGCCGACTCGGACTGCCCACGACCCCCTCTCTCCTGCTGGACTGTACTTCTGCTGCCCACAAGGTTTACCGACTCGGAACTGGCCACAGAAACTCTTCGTTTTCTGCTGCCTGGTTAACCTGTTGCCGACTCGGATCACTCACGACTTGCTCCGCCTACTGCAACTGTACTTTTGCTGTCCACACGGTAACCGACTCGGAACTCCTGACCAATCTATTCCTGCATCCAGATACACGCTTCTATCATACGGATCAACCTCTCGAACTTACCTGCTGCCTTCTGCCCTGCTGATCTCAGCATTCCAAGAACTACTAAACGCCCGCGTTCCGGTGGGTGTCACGTGCTTGCTGGGACTTGGAGTCATTTCTGGAACAACCTTAGGCATCCTCGTTCCGGCGGGTGTTAGGTGGATCAACTTCATCACTGGACTGGGGACCTATCCGGAAGACATTTAGGCGTCCTCGTTCCGGCAGGTGTTAGGGGGATCATTGCTTCACGTGAACTCAGACTTTCCACTGGTAACCTTCCACCTCAGTTTCTCTTTCATTCTGCCTTCCCTTCCCTGGTCCTATGGTTCTATGGTAAGACTTTTTTGGTCATTTGTTATTTGTGATTGAATACAGTATTCTTGGTTATTCAACCCCTCTACCATTATATCTTATTTTAGGATCATCCATACTCAAGTCAGGAACATTGACCTTGTATTGGGGTGTGATTCTCTTATAAACAAGGTATTTAGTTGTGATCTTGGTGATTAACTACTTGTGTGTTCATCCTGACACTAATCTTGACCTTCCTTTGCAGGTCAGCGGTATCCTGTGACGTCCATCCATCTTTGGGTCAATTAACTCCTCAGGCGATTGTTTTTACATCTCTGAGGGGTGCATTGGCAGAAAGAACTCGTCGGCTACACAACGAGTTCAACTGCTGGAACAGAGCTCCTACCAGGGATTCTGTAGAGATCTGACACCAAGCATCGCTTGAAAGCGCGTGCCAGTTTCCCCAAAACATACCAGTCCTCCCTCCCACCGGAGGGTAATGAACCTTTCTCATCTTGCGTGAATCCTTGACCTCGGCCGGTTCCTCTTCCTCTGCATCCTCTAGGGAAACGACCCCTAGCCGGGAAGAAGGAATCCTGCTGCCTGTTCTCCTAGCATTCTGCTCTGGGATTGGGGGGTCTTCTGGCTCCTTGGTTTCAACCAGCCGCATGACCCCTGGGGCGACCGGTCCGGTGTTTGGGAAGATTTTTTGGATCGAAGCTTGGGCTTTCTCCAATGAAGCATAGGTGCCGACGAAACGGCCCATTTCTTTCCCAAAGGTCTCGCCGAACAGGAGACCCTGCGCCGCTGCTCCTGCTTCATAAGAAGCGAGGTCGCTGAGCTTGGAATCTATGTTCAGCAGCAAACTTCTCCTCCTCTCTGAGTCAATGGCCCAGTTAGCATTTCCTAATAAGCAGAGGACTCTCTGTGCCCAGCTCACTAGGGCATCGGGGTCCACTTCCTCGCCCATATCTTTAGATCTCTCTGCTATGTCCATGATCTTAGCTAGCAGACCAGCTAAATCTAGTACCTTCTCTTGGCAACTCTTCGAAGACCTGTCAATGCCTTTCTGGGGGTCTTTGCTGGTCTTGGATACAAAAGTTAGCATCTTGGGGTCTAGCTCGGGGGTCTCCGCCACCTTTCCCGGAAGGTCTGGTCTTGGGCACTCCGCTCGCAGTCGCTGCCTAACTTCTTTATCAAGGGCTTTCCTTAATGTTATGGTCAAGTACTGTGCAACCCTGGGAGACTGTTGCCAGTCCAAGGATCTTGGGTTTCGGATGCTATCTGGGTCAAACATGTCCCTCTGGTCCTCCTTGAGGTGTTTCTCCTTGCAGGTCCTCTTACCCCCGTTGGGCTTAGCCCAATCCTCTACCACTGTCTCTTCCTCGCCGTGGGAGGACAGGTCGCCTTCTGCTGGCTCCTCTTCCGAGCCTGGGTCATCTCCTCCATCAATGGCTTCCCCTCGATAGGGGGTCATGAAGTTTGGCGCTGCCTGGCGCTGCAAGAACGCTTCCCTGAGCTTAGCCAAAGTGTTGGCAACCTCTGGGGCCTTTTCTTTAGCCCCTTCCAAATGGCCCTGGTGGTCGCAAGAGGCTTTCCTCTTTCGGGTCTTAGTACTCCCCTTAGACCCTGTCTCAGAGGGTTCGGTGGGCATGCACGCTGTCTCTGCGGTGCTATCCTTGGGCTGGTTTAGCATAGCTTCCAGGGTCTCCAGCCTTTCTTGTAGGGGTTTCACCCCTTCAGCCACAGCATCAACCAGAGAATTCCCCAGCATGTCCTTGAAGCTGGCGACCAGGTCCACTGACTGCTCCTCTTCACTCCATTCAATTTCTGACATTTTGGGAGGCTGGTGTGTGCCTGGATACCTGGTACAGGTGTCTGAGCACGCCCACTTCACTAGTCTGATGCTCTGTGAGGTAACTGAACTACTCACTTTGATCAATACTCCTTTGTTCTTAATGTAAATTGTCTTATTATTTTTTTTGGGAGTATATGTGGCTGCACCGGACTTGAATTTGTTTCCAAAGCCTGTGATGGGCTATTTATATCAAACACACCCTCAGGGGGCTCTGTGACTCTTCAGAGGCAGATAGGCCTTTTTGTTGTGTGGCCTGAGGAGCCTTTATGCTCTAGTGCTTGTGCTGTGCTCGCGGTCTGCTTAATGCAGAGGACGTCGGGCGTCAAGCGCTTCAAGTGTGTTCACTTTCTTTGGAGTATTCAGATAACTCCGCTCTCTCGTGGAACGCTACCCCATAGCGGGAGAAAAATCACTGTTGGCCCGGCTTCTCACTCAATCCTCATCGCAATGAAAATGCAATGCAGAGACTCAGCGCATCGAGCTCTGGCCTCGCCTCCATGAAAGTGGGGGCTGGAGTGCTCTGGCGCTTCTCCCTCTGTTATGAGGGCTCAGAGGGCTTCTGCGGGCGCCAGGCAAACCCCCGGGGTGGTGGTCATGCAGCACGGGGCGGATGCACCACGGGAGCCCATATCACCAAAAAATGATACGATCCCTGCCTTCATGCGTTAAACAAACTCGCATAAATCAATAAAGCGAAACCGCACGCGGCCACAATAATACGTGTATTCTGCATATAAACGCACCGTGACTACAATATAAATGGATATACGCATTGCGAGCACCTAGCTCTACCGCAGTATGCTTACACTACATGCTATTATTCTACATCACACTAGAATCTGCATATCAAAACCTAAATGTGGCATATCATATATGGAGATGAGAGAAAATGTACTTATATGCTTGAAGAGCAGTAAAAGAAGAGGAGGAGCTCAGTGACAGTATGTGGTCATAGCTGAGCAGGAATGGAGATAGACTACAGAGACTATGGGGATTGTAGTTTTAAGAAAGAAAAGTCACTTTGGACCTTTAACAGTGTTTTTGTTATTGGTTTGTTGAAACTGCTGAGGAGTAGTAATAAAAGAAGTTGAAGCATAATGCTGGCCTCCAGTCTTGTCATAGAATGGCGGCGCAACCCAAATCTGCAGGTCCAGCTGGGCTTTCCAGTGACACTCCAAAGGCACGCCCTGACCTATGGACAGGGATAAGCTATGCCCTGTTCCCAAACATTTCAACAGGAGGAGCATAGCATGCATCGTTGAAAGTCTCATACTTAACCGATCATGTAAGTCATGCAGGCAGCATGTGACAGGACACCCATCCAGCGGCGTCGCTAAGGAGGACTGGGGGGGCCAGTGCCCCCCCTCTGAAGTCCTGTGCCCCCCCTACATAAGGCGAGCAGTGACCATGTTCTCTGTTCGTGCTATTATTTGTGACACTCACTGAGGCAAATGTCTGCACATCACACAGCAATACTCCTTTTGTCTCAAAGCAGGCAGTGATCGAGCAGCTTGCAGCCCCTCCCATCAGAATGTAGTGCACGAAACTGCTAATGATGGGCCATTAGCCACTGAATTGTTTTGTGTCGGCATTCTGATGGGAGGGGATGTGCAGTGGGGTGTGGGTAGTTGATGTGCACAAAAGCCACTCTGCAGGAGTGCCTGTGACGTCACACATTACCTTTCATAGGCGGCCCCCCTACTTTTGTCTGTGCACCCCCTACTTTGGTCTTTGCCCCCTCTATGTCCCTCCTAAATTTGATTCCTGGCGACACCACTGCACCCATCTTCAACTTGCTATCTCTGGAATTCATCCACACCAGGGCCTGGCCTAAGCACTGCCTGATTGGAAGAGCACGTGGCCTGTACCTGTACCCTCTCCACAACCTCGGCTGACACAAGCCGGGCAAGTTTAAACACTTGTGCAAACGCAACGAGGCGACACCACCCAAAGCCCAGGCAGTAGAGCCGGGCTGCCAAGCTTTGAGGCACATGGAAGCAGAGAGGTCTCCGAGATTGCAGGCAGGCCCTGGCTTCCAACAGCACGAGACCTGGGCCCACTCTATCTAGGAGGGAACTGCCAGGGGGTGTTAGGGTGCAAATTACTTTGGGGAACATCCTCCAAAACAAAACCTAGATATTTGAAACTACCTCTAAAGTTAGAAATTACATTTTACTAATCATGCAATTCGACACCAGAGAACATTTGTGGACAGGCCAGGAAGTTACCTTGAAGCTCGTACAACTTTGCGCGTGCAGATCTGAAACGGAAGCAACACTTTTGTTGAAGCAGATCCGAACCGGAAGTAATCAGATTCAGAGAGGAGGTATATTCAGCAGATCCTTTATAGCAGCAATAAATCAAAGCAAAATATGGCCTTTTATTTAGAATTTCTTCCACGGTAACATATTTAGTCAATCTGCTAGAGCAGTACCTCTAAAAGTAATACCAAGAGTTGTAGAAATACCGGAATGAGGGTAATAGCGCTAGTCAGTGATCAAAGTGATCAAAGTGAGCGGGAACGGCTGAGAGCTACTTTTTTTTCTCTTTACCGTTCCTCTACTTTTAACGACCATATTCACCATTCTATACAGAGGATTTGCCCATTCAAGTCCTTGTGCAACTGTAAAGTTATAATAGATAATTAGTACTAAGTCACTTAGACTATTGCAATGCCCCGGCTGCAACACTTGTCACATGTTGCACTATGCACAGTTCCACTACTTTTTACGACCGTAGTCACCATTCTATACAGAGGATTTGTCCATTCAAGTCCTTGTACAAGTGTAAAGTTGTAATAGGAGCCTTACTACTAGTCACTATTTATTTATTTATGTATTTATGTATTTAATGTGATATAGTTTAATACAAATAAAACTTTACACATTCAATCAAACACATCATAATTTCAAGACTCAGATAACCAATACAAATCAAATCCTACAGTAAATAAATAGGGAAAACATACTATCAATCCATACATAGCTAAAATACATTTTAAGAATTACAAGATTAACAAACAGATTAGCAGATTCACAGGCAAACAAGGAAACAAATTCTACAATATGGCAGAAAAGAAAAAAGGTCAACATTACCCTACAGGCCAGCTCATTTACAATCAGATTCAGGGTCAATTCAGCTGAATATTGCATCTTGAATACAGTTTCCTGATGTCATTGTCTGTATTTCGCTACCTCAATCCAGGGTTAACTCCTTCCCTCCAAAACTAGAATATATACTAGCTACCTCTTAGCGTCCATTAGCTTTTCTGCATCAGACCATAATCTGAAGAGTGCTAGGTCTAACCTAGGATTAAGTGTATTGACACACTGGTGCCAGAACTCGCTTGCCCCCACATGTTCAAGGCTATGCACAAATTCCACGAGGTATTTATTATAACTAGAACTCATCTTCGGACATAGAGTTAATATGTGTCTCGCCGTTTCTGGCTCAGAAGGATTCCCATATATTCTACAGTGCATTACTGATCCCGGGAGTGCGCGTTCCAGCCCAAGAATCTCTAATGTGGGCAGATGGTTAATGCGCATTAACAAAATAAATTGCCTCAGTGCTGCAGAGGGACACAGATTTAAATACAATTGGGGCTTTTTGAATGTGTGAAGGACATATGTCATGAACTTGTAATTTTATAAGCTCGCTAAATGTACATAGTTGTTCTGCCAGTCCCACAATGTAAGACTCCTGTGGAGATGATTTATTGTCTTGTCCCCACCGCGGGGTCCAACCAGTTGTTTCACTCAGAGTTACCATGTCTTTCTCTAATTTAGACTGCGTACTGGCTCCCATGCCTTCCTTTACAAACATCAGCAATGGCTTTAAGGGATTATTCTGAATCTTAATATATAGCTCTGCTCTTTGCGCAGCACAATAGTTTTAAGAGAAATAATCCCTAACTCCAGTCTCAAGATAGCCAATGGTATGCATTGGTGGTGTCCTAAGATTCACCTCCAGAATTTTCCCTCTAGGATCTGTAACCATCCTAGATTCATATTGATCAGGGATTCCAGACCATATGTAACCATGGGCACAAAACATTGAATATAAAGCTGCCGCTCACCCCAGATAGAATAACCACTCTGGTCACGCGTAAACTTGTATATCATATCGGTTAACAGGGCCGCTTTTACTTTACGCACCTGCATGCATACAAGGTAATAACCTTTGCTGTCAAATTCCACTCCAAGATATTTATAGGAGTGGGTGTATTTAATTTCCACAATACCTAGGTGCATGCAGGGACATGAAACCTTGCCAGCTGTTAACAGGTTTCATTCAGTCTTATTGTGGTTAATGACTAGCTCATTAGCCTCTGCGTAGTGCCAGAGCCTTTCTGCCGATCTAAGAAACCCTATAAAAGTGTGATCAAATAACACAAGATCGTCTGCACAGGCCAAGATCACACAGTGGTTCATGCCTACTTTCGGAGGGCAGTTCCGGATTCCCTGAAGATATTCGGGGAGCATCAGACACAAATAGGTTGTATAGCAGGGGGTCTGTAACACACCCCTGCTTTACACCTCTCAACTGGTTGATGGAACGAGTCATATTACCTCCATTGTCCAATCTAAGCTGGACAGTCGTATTTGTATGGAGAAGCTCCAGATAGTGAATAAGAGGACGTGGGCAGGACCCGCTTTTAAGTTTGCACCACAGATTACCCCTATTGATTTATACTATTACAATGCCCCATGTTGCACTATGCACAGTTCCACTACTCTTCTACCACTGGTGCTAGTACCAGCAGTAGTAGTGCTTGGGGTAGTTTTATCGCTGCCAATAGCAGTAGTATGATTATCCAACCACTATTCTGTGGGATGCATTTAAAGGCCCCAAACAGAAGTCCCTTTTACAGGAACAACTGTAATTTAAATACTGCAACCAAAAGCGGCCTTACTTTGCTTTCCCTGTCACATGAATTGCAGGAATTTAAACTCTGCAACAGAAACAACCTGGCTTTTGCTTTTATTTCTCATGAGTGGCAAGAATTTAAACACTGCAACAAAAACGGCCTGGCTTTTTCTTTTTGTTCATGTAAAATTAAAGAAGCATGAGGAAAGGGGCCTACCTGTCATTATCAATGGACCAGCAGCAATGTAATTCACCCAAGAAGGAGGAATCAAAGAATCCTGTGACATGGAAAACAGGATTTTTAAACATTAAAAGCAAAAACGGCCTGCACAGGTGTTTGCAAATAAAAACTACTTTAAAAAGCCACAAAGGAAAAAATATCATTGCTCACAGAAAATGTCAGGAAAGCAAAACCTGATGTGTGGAGTGACCAAAGCAAATGTATATTATGTTTCACCCACAAAACTCCTGTAAACATGTGAAGAGTCACTTACTTCAGGAAAAACCTGTTCTGGCTGAGTTCTAAAACTTCACAATGAAATGCCCCACTTCTAGCTGAATGTCACATCTCACATCTAATGACACCCTGCAATAGAATCTGCTGCTGCAGGTGTTGAAAGCCCACTGTTATCTCCAGACTGGCTGGCACTGAAGGCAGTTAAAGAAAGGGACTTCAAGGAAAAATCATCCCTAGCTGAAGCATGACATAAAGGTGTGAGCCCTTGTTGCACCCACTTCAAAAGAGCCCACACCACTTCAAAGAGACTTATAAAAAAAACTGCTAACAGGCTGTGCCCAGGGAGACAGATGGCTGTGGGAGATGAAGCAATCTCCTATTTGATGAACAGAAACACTCACAATTAATAGTAAAATACTGTTTTTGTTTTAGGCATTTTGCGCAGCAATCAGAATGAGGATTTCAATTTTATGCCATTTTCATGTAATTTCAAGGCAGTTTTGGGGATATAAATTGTATTTACCTGTGACTCTGGGAACTGTAATGGCCAGTTAGACTAGGTTTCTGGCTGATCTGAACATGTGAAAAGTATGAGAATGGGTGAAAAGATGGACATTGAAATTAAGAACATGCTTGATAAGTTAGATATTCATAACTGTTGTACATTTTATGAAAATTACAACAATGTGACACATGGCCACATGCTACATCATACGGTTGGCTTATCTAATTCCCCATGGTCAGCTAAAACCGAATATATGTTTCATATGACAGTGGCTAGTACAATTATGAAGTTATGATACATAACTTGCTGTTGCCAAAAAGCTGAAATAAGATCAAATGGTGGTAATAAAGGGGAAAAGACAGATGGTACTCCAAAATCCCTAAACCAATCCTGACTGGGGTTGGAGAGAAAGAGAAACTATCCAATTTTGGCAGCAGGGATTATTGATGGGTACTTCCCCTAGATTGTAAAATTAGTAATGTAATTTCTGCTATATAAGGGGGACTGTCCTAGGACTCATGACACACATCAACCAGGGAAGACAGAAAAAGGAGGATGGAGAGAAGACTGCTGAAACTTACCATCATTGAGAGGGCAGCGACCAGACCCTTGCTCTATCTTTCCAGAGTTTACTGAGATCCAGCTGGTTTTCCTGAAACTTACACAAAGGCTTGCTATGTAAGTAGCATTAACCCCAGCCCTAAATTGCATAAGCCCTTCATTTTTGTAGCAATGCATCCAATATTTTCCCATTGAAAATCCCAATTGCCCATGTAGTGCAACCATCTCCCCATAGAAGAATCTTTTGTTTGCCTGTGTATGTTAGCATATCTCCTTTGAAAAAGACCCTCATTTCACTGTGTAAATTCTTAGTATTTTTGTAAGTAAATCAATTAATTCCCCCATTGAATTTCACAGGAGCAGGATTGTTGGCGTTCAAAACCAACAATCTATGTTCCCAGCGCTGTTGTTGATTGTTATAGTCATTAAAGTGTTGTCCAAGAGAATTAATCCCCTTGTGAGCTGGAAACTGAATTTGTCCATGTGTCTAAATTATGCCCTGCTAAGCGAATTTTCATTTGCCAATGTCATTCCTATTTGCATCTGTCCTATTAAACCCAAACCGTTGTTCCCATTGTGAGTAATCTCTTCGCCCAAAGCCTACCTGTTAGCTGCCCCTGTCATTTTCACTAAAAATCAATGTTCCTGTGTGCCTTTCCCATTGTTAAAAGCGTGTGTGTCATTTCCAGCCCTAGTACAATGAAGGTGATTCCCATTTTCGTTTTTCTAAAAATGTCTTTTCTTCCTTTAAAAACCATTATTCCTTGAGTACTCCCTTACCGCTATCATATTCTGAGCGTGGATTTCAAATTGCATTTCTTTCATTTTTCATTGCTGAAAGCTTGCATGTCACTTCACAGCCCCAGAAGAAACTAGGGTGATTTGTCTTTTCGTTTTTCTAAAAATGTCTTTTAACTTTGGAAAACCTGTTGTCCTTAGTTTATATCTCTTCCCCTACTATACCCTCGACACAGATTCTCAATAGCATTCCCTTTATTTTTTTGATTTTATTTCTGATGTGCCGCCTGTGTTCAAATCGAGTTTCCTAAGTGTGCAAGCTAGTCTGTTTTGAGGCCCGATTTGTCCTCTAGTGTAAGCAGCCCAAAGAGCCCTTGTGTGCTGTTCCATAGCAGTAGTATTGATCATTGTTGCAGGGGGGAGTTCTTAACTGTTGGTCCTATCAGTTTGTGGCAAATTGTTCTTTTTCTGTTCATTAAAAAACGGAATTAACTAATAGTATATCTTAACCTGGTGGTTTTGTAGAGATTATTGCATTTTGTGTTGCCACAACATTGGTGACTGTGCAGTTGGTTGATTTTCGTTTTTCATTAAATAATAAATTAATAAATATCTTATCGATACACACTGGCCTGGTTCCTAGTCCATTGTGACACGGGGTGTTTGTGGAGGTTGGGTGTGGGATGGGTTGGAGGCCTACTCAAAAATAATCCATAGTATATTAAAAATGAAAAGCATTTTATTGTGCGCCACATTCATTGTAGGGGAAGGAGTGCCCTGGCTGGCGTGTGCCGTGCAATAAACCGCGACAATTCTTACAACTAGCAGCACCATTACTAGTATCACGTGTAGTACTTGTTCTAGCACTACTGCTAGGAGTAGTGTTAGCAATCACAATAGTCTACTAGTAGTACTCCATGAGTAGTAGCAGGGCCTGTATTACCAATTGAAATAGTAGTACAAGTGACACTGCAGCTGCTACTGCTATTATTACGACTATTGTACTGTCAATCACAGGTAGTCGCACTACTACTAGGAACTTCTGATGCTGCTACTACTTCTACTAGGAATACTTTGACAAAGTATTCCTGTGGATAAGGGCTTTTGGATTGGTTTAAGGATACATTGTATTTCATTTATCTTTTTCTGTTCTGAATCTCCATGCATCCATGCTTAATGGATGCATACTTTCTGGCTATTGTTGGTTTGAGCGCATGTAAGTGCTGCCTCTTTGCAAAAACAATGCTACAGACAAGAGGGACAAGATGAAGGATGTTGAGAGTCAGTACTCCTCCTACGTCAGTCCTTAGTCACAGTCTTTCCTTCTCCTCCAATGCAGTCCTCTTTCATCAAAGATGCTCTTCACAGCCATTCTCCTTCATCACAGTACTTCTCCTTTATCAAAGCCCTTCTCCTTCACAGTCCTTCAGTCTTTGTCCTGCATCAGTCCTCCTCCTTCATCAAAAAACTTCTTTGTCACAGTCCTTCTCTTTGCATCAGTTCTTAATCAGAGACCTTCTCCTTCATCAGTCCTTTGTCACAGTCTTCCTCCATCACCAGTCATCAGTCATCAGTCTTATGCCATAATGAGAGTACTTCTTTGGTACAGTCCATTTCTTTCACCTATGTTCTCCTTTATCAAATACCTTTCACACAGTCCTCGCCTTCTCCGTAGTCCTTCATCATAGTCTCTCTTTCATCGCAATCTCTCTCTTTCGTCAAAGCCCTTCTCCCCAGTCATACTCCATCACCTGTGTTAGTCCTTCTCATTCATCACAGCTCTACTTTGTCGCACTCCTTCATCACAGTCCCCTGTCACAGTCCTCCTTTATCATAGTCCTTTTCGTTAATCACAGTCCTTCTCCTCCACCGCAGTCTTCTTCTACATCAGAGTCCTTTATCATCATAGTTCTTTCCCTTAATCAAAGTCCTTTGTAGAGGAGGTCCCAAATAAAATCTGCACTCCCATCGCCCATTTTGAAGTACCAGGAACATACACACCAAAATATGTGACGTATGATGAGCAAATAAACCAGCAGAGAGCCGCAGTAGGGCTCTGCCCAGTACCCATCAGAAGAACAACACCTAGTGAAGTACAAATAACCAGACAACCATGGACAGTAAGGTATCCATTGAGAAAACCCTACCAACAAAGGAGACGAAATTAAGATTGCCTAAGTACTGTCCCGGAAGAAACCAAAAAGGTCTTAATCGAAGACGAATGGTGACGTGACGAGAGCCCAGACGGACTCACAGATAGAACAAATGACGAACCAAGAATGACACAAGGAGACAAAACACCATGAGAAAAGAGATTGTGAGCTTAAATTGATAGGAAGCTATCAAAACGTAAGAGAGTTAAGCTGTAAGCAGGATGAAGATATTCAACCAGCTAACACCTGTACATATGCTTGAAACCACAAGAAAGCTAAGTAAACGGTGCAGCTTGCTATGCTAAGTAGAAGAATAGCGCGGCAAGCGCCATTGTACATAATCTACCTCAAAACGAAGCACAGTATTATAAGTGCGATTCCACTTTACGCGAAAAGCAGAATCAACTCAGGTGACTATAGGCCAAACAAGACAAGATTCATATTCTAGCAAAATGAGAAGAGATGGCTGAATTGAAACTCAGCAGATGCAACTCATGCCAAGAGAGCCAAGGTCATACCAATAAAAGGAACGAACAGTGGCTGCATCTAAATGAAACCTAAGAACAGAATATCCTGTCTCTGAAAGGTGAAGATAAGGAAGCGTAGGCAGGTGGCAAGCCGAATAAGATTTAAATGCACAAATCGAGAGAAATTAGGCAAATTCACAGTGTCTGCATCACATGACAATCTGAGCGAGGAGAAGCACGAGTTCACACTTACGCGTGGCATCCGCCCAGGAGAAGATATCAGAACTTTCCCAGACAGAAGATGCAGTTTCGAGGCCAACCACAGTAACATAATTGACACATTGTTGTTGAAGTGATGATCGATTGTAACCTTAATTGGAGGAAGGCCGGGTAGCTGAGGGGGGCACCCTGCACCTAACTGACCATTCTGTGTGCTGCTAAGTAAAGTGGAAATGTATGCATGGGGTTGGTGCCAACCCAATCACAATGGACCACACAATCTAGGGTCCTATAATAGTAGAACCAATGGGACGTCGTACTTTTAGTGACGTCTACAGTAGTCATTTTGAAGGAAGGGCTTAGACGCCCACCTGACAGTATTTACCCAATCCCCTCACTCCGTTACCATATACAGATATAGCACCTATATTAAAGTTATCTTTTCCGAACCAATAGAAATGCTTATTAACTTTTGAGTGTTACACATCACTATGACAAATTTTCAGTATAAATGATGTGTTTTTTATGAAGTTCATTGGAGTTGAGGAGAGACGGACTATTGCATCACTGTTGATTGCCATGACTCCCCATTTTTTGTACTTGTCATTAAACGGACTGCCTTTGCCAAACCATTGAGTTGTCCTTATTGATTGGTGTTGGAGTAATACATCTGCATCCCCATCCATCTCAAGGTGCAGCTATCTCGTCTTAAAGTACTCTTGGAGCAAACCTCGGCTATCTGGGCCGGCCAGGCGTCTCCCGAGTACACTTGGTAGCAGAGATTGATGGTTATTGATCATCGATTATTGATTTGAAAAAGACACCTATTGACCATCAACATAAATTCTAGGTCTTCGCCAATATCACAAGTCCTTTGCCATTCTGCTGAGTAGACTGTGAAGCTCCCCGTAGACAATGGTAGCGTAAACAGACTGCAGTCAGGGCCTGAAGGGACCCGTGTTCCCCACGCATCCCTTCCCATTCCTACGGGCAGCTGAACGGGCAAAAAACCGAAGAAGGCAGTAACAAAGGCAGAGAAGAACCATGCGAACGGTGAGTGAAAAAGACTAATGTTCTGGAAAAAAGTGCATGCTATAGAACAAGTAACGGGAAAAGGTAACAGAGGGAGGCGGGAGAAAAAACTAAATATAGTTAGAAGTAGAGAAGACTTTATGTATATATAAGGGGATAATGACTCGAGAGTAATAAAAGTAAACAAAAGATTACCGGGGCAGATACCCGAGAAGAGAGAGGTTACCGGGGCAGACACCCGAGAAGTGACAGGATTCGCCTTATTCCTATGCTTTAATATAGCGGCTAGAAGAAACGTGTACCCAGAGTCCCACATAATGGGGAACAGATAGACTACCACAACGTTTAAAGACGTCGTGAAAGGGGTACGTTTACACTCCATGAAGGGCTAATGATTAGAGGCAGAGATATCTGTGTCCAGTTGGTGTCTGTCTAGTCTGTCTGTTGACAAGTGTTATATAAGAGAAAAGGAAACAGATTTCAGCATGGAAGACATGACTCCATTGGCGCACTTATGCAAGCAGTTACCAAAACACGCACCCAAGCTAAAGAAATATAGTACCAAGTGGGTTAAAGGTACCGCCCACAAGATGTTTATGCCAAGGCCACAAAATGGGTCTTTATCTAAAGCCATCTTACAACATATGACGACATATTTGCATGCCACATATACAGGCAAGAAGTTAGAAAAACGCCTTGCTGTTCTCGAGTTGTGGAAAATGTATGAACAGGGAAAGGAGGAAGAGCCGCCAACAGATTGGATACTTAATGTATGCACAGAGGGGGGTGAGACGCCTACCGCGCCACCTGCCCGCCCGAAAACAAAAATTGAAGAAAGTAAGGATGAGGTATTATACCCACTGAGAGAACTCAAAGCGGCCATGGGGTATAGCAACCTCGCATATGAGTCACCTACACATAGTAGTGACGAAAATCATGGGAAAGATAAGGACAAGAATATTACCTCCCCAGTCCCAAGGGACAGGGAGAGACGTGATGATGAAAGAAGAGATCAGGCACAGATAAGTGCATCTCTCAACAAAGAAAGTGAAGGCAAAAGATGGAAGGGAAGCGAAGATAGAACTGATGAGATAGCATTCGCAAAAGACGAATGGATGGGAGGACACATTTTATTGAAACTCGATGGCAAAAGCATTGATGACATGAAACAAAAGGAGAGGTTAGATGAGATACGGAGAAAGGGGAAAGAGAAGGAGTTAAGAGACGAAAGGATAAGAAAGAAAGACAGACAAAGGCGAGAACAGCTATATCGCGAAGAGCAAGAGAAACAGCTTGATCGCAACCCAAGAGCAGCCAATGATCAAGACAAACAGAAACAGCAAAGGTTAGAGGAGGAGCAAAGGATATGTGAGAAAAGAATGAAAAGACAAAGAGATGAGGAAATTCGAAGGGCAGATGAACGTAGAAATGAAAAGAGAAAGGAAGAAGATAGGGTCAGAGAAGAGGCGAGGAAATGTAAAGAATTTGATGACGATGTAGAATGTAAGCGAAGACAGAGAGCACGCAATCTTGAATATCTGGGGAAAGAGGTTAAAAAACCCACTCCAGTTGTTTAATGGGAAGACATTGAAGAATTCTTCCTTGAGTACGATTCAGTACCAGGCACGTCCAGGGCAAATATTGACGCTGACTTCGACACCAGAATTATCTGAGAAATGATTGATAGAATATATGATGAAATGGGGCTAGAACAAATACCCCAAGGGGAGGGGGAGGACGAGTGCTTGGAGAGCACTCAGCTGTATGACACTGAGGATGTCTCCCGAAGTAGTGGGAATAGAGAACTATCCCTGGCTAGATTAGAAATAAGTAGGAACAAAGAGGATAGGAGACGTCGCACTAGTTGAGGACAGACAATGTCTGACTCCGAAAGGGAAGAGCGTGAGGAAAATGAGGAAGAGGAAAGGAACAAAATACGACTCCAAGGGAAAGAGGAATAAGGTGGTCAGATAATAGCGAATCTGCACCGAGAGCATCAGACCACGCTACGCAGCCTGACGATATGAAGAAGTATCTCACGGTCAGAGGGGAGTGTCTTCGCCGCCCTATGTGGACAGACTAAGGGCATTACCAGGTAGACAGCGATGCAGGAATATTACCCCTGCAATAGATAGGACAACAATGAGAGAAGAGAGAGAGGGCTACACATTCCAATTTCCGTTGCTCAAGAAGGGGGGAGTAAGACCGCATTATGTTCCATGGCCACACATGGATCGAGAAAATTTGAAAAACAAGCTTCCAATATTGACATGGTAGAGCTGCAGTATGGAAGGCACTACGAGTTCTTTACCCAGACACTTCTGATATGGGAGCTATAATGACGTGAAAGATGAAGGAGTCTGAAGATCCGTTAATTTACATACAGAATTTTCAAGACGCATGGGTGCTCGAGACTCGTGAATCTTGGACGAAATCTATACCTGTGTTTTATAATATAATGTGCCAAGGGCTGCCAGAACCAATACAGAAACAACAAAAGAAATTGGTGGAAATTGAAGCCAAGCCTTGGTCTGAAATACAGTTGACCATCGCACATTATTGTAGATTGCTGCAGGAAAAGAATCGCAAAAAGGAAGCAACTCGACAAGGGTGAGGAAGCGAAAATGGTGTAAAGGAAATTGTCAAAATAGGCTCTTGAGGGGGCCATGATAACTAGCACAGCTGAATCAAGCATGCAGCAGGTGGCTAGTACACAGCAAAACAATCAAGGCAATACAGGGTTTTATCCCATGGGAAGAGGATTTAGGGGAAGAGGATAGCAGAGCAATCAGGGAGGTTTCCAAATTAATCAAGGAGGTTTTCAAAATATGCAAAATGGTAACCAAGATATGTCAAATGGGCAAATGATCCGACCACCGCCAGTATGTTGGCTGTGTGGAATGACAGGTCATTTGGCATGCACATACAGAAATCAAGGCATGATGCAGAACGGCCAAGGAACAGGAGCAGGCATGGCAAGTCCACCTGTACTTTTACAGCAGGGTGGTGCACAGAAACACACAGTGCAACAAGAAGCGCCAGGAGCGCAACAAGGTGTGCAACCGCAAAGCATGGGGTATTTTCCACAAGGACAATCCCAACAGGCACCGCTGCAACTATTGCAGGCGATGAGCATAGGGCAGACCACGATCCCTGGAATGGGGAGTAACAATGGGAATGGGGGAAATTCACCAGCACAAAGTGGGCCAAATGTGTATATAAACTGGGACAGCTCACTGGGAACCCTGATGTGTTCTATCCTATCAGTGACGCCAGACCCTCACAGGGAACCTAGGGTGGATGTCGTTATAGGGGATAAAGAATATTCCTTCTTAGTTGACACGGGTGCAACACGCTTGTGCATACGTGAAGGCAAGTTTTCCTTGTCTGGCGAGCCCATAGATACTCAGAGTTTTACAGGAGCTACCAGTTGTGTTCCCTTCACAAATGCACTTCAAGTCTCCATATGAGAATGTGAAATGAATGTACCTTTATTATATTCTCGGCAGACCCCAGTAAATATTTTGGGTCGAGATTTAATGACAAAGTTAAACATGACAATCTCGTTCATGGAGAATGGCATAGTATGTTCCACTCCAGGAATGCACTACTCAAATGTATGCAAAATGATTAGAGCATACTCAAGACACATAGCCATGAGGGCCATACCATTAGTGCCAGAAATGTTCACATATGGTATGCGTGTGTTTATGGCGGGATTGCCTGGCCTTGCAGACAAAATCATGAGAACCCCTGATGAGTTCTTATTCAGACCCAGAATACCAATGCATGAGGAAAGGGACAAGTATTTCCCTTGATAATACACACGGCTGCAGTGAAAGGGAGAGTGGCCTTGATTGATGGTTATGACGACGAGGGCCGACAATGGTGCGCAGATGACGATCTGCTTGAAGAACAAACAGATATAGGAGAGACAATGGTGGGAGTGAGTCTCACCTTTTGGGTAAAGATGATTAAAAGAGAAGTACCCCAGAGAATGATGTTGGCACTAAATCATCCCGAATATTTTGATGATGATATAGCCAAGGTGCCTGTCTCAGTATGGACTACAGGACCCTATGATGTAGGCCTCTTGAAGGGGGTCAGAGAAGTGAAGATTAAACTGAAACCGGGAGCAATTCTACCAAGAGCCCGACAATATCCCATGTCCAGAGAGGCAGATGAGGGGATTTTTAAAACAATTTCTGCTATGATAGAGCAAGGCATCTTAGTGACGTCAGAATCGTCATGTAATACGTCAGTGTACCCTGTGAAAAAAAGTAAAGTGGGGTCGTGGAGGCTAATTCAAGATTTGAGGCCAATAAACAATATTGTTGAGGCAGAGTTCCCTCTAGTCCCGAACCCATCTACAATTCTATGTAACATACCCGTTGAGGCAAAATATTTCACAGTGATTGACTTGAAAAATGCATTTTTCTCAATCCTGTTGCACTGTGACTCACAAGATCTGACGTCATTCACTTTCAGACAAATGCGTCTGAAAAGCACGAGGCTGCTGTGAGTCTCCTTCTATTTTCAACCGAGTCCTGCAGATGGATTTGAGCAATATTGCACTAGAAATGTCGTCCTGCAATACGTGGTTGACATTTTAATTTGCAGCACCACAGAACAGCAATGAGGGCCCGATTCTGTTCAGCTATTGACTATACTGGCTGAGAAGGGATATAAAGTTGACAACGAAAAATTACAATATGGTCAACAAGAAGTGTTGTACATAGACCAGCTGATCTCACATGAGGGAAAGAAGGTGACTCCAGAAAGGGCTGAAGCCATATTTAACACGGCTAAGCCACACACGATAAAGCAGATGCAGAGCTTTCTAGGCCTATGCAACTATGTCAGGGCATGGGTCTTCGACTACAGCTCTTACATCAAGCCTTTAGTTAAGGCCCTAAAGAAGGCCCAAGTGACGAAGGAAAAGATTGAATGGTCCGAGACCATGGAGAAAGGGTTTGCTGAACTCAAAAGAGCCATCGGCACAGCAACAGTTTTAGGGATCCCCAATTATGCAGAATAATTTTACCTGTTTTCACACACAAATGGCAGCATTATGACGGCAGTACTCACACAGAGAACCACGTTGGGGTACAAGCCCCTGGCGTACTACAGTGGGAACTTGGACCCAGTTATGAGGGGTCATTTCCTATGCGAACAAAGTTTAGCTGCCGCAGCGTTCACCATAGAAAATGCTACAACCATTGTAATGGGATGCTCAATGACGTTATACGTCGAGCACTCGCTATTTGCCATTCTAGAGAAACCAAAGTGCACATTGACATCTCAGAGAGCTTCTGCTTATGAAGTGATCAAATCAAATCCATCGATTAAAATAGTCTTATGTAAAATAGTGAACCCAGCTATGTTCGTAGCAGAGCCAGTCACTGAAGGAGAGCCAATACATGACTGTGCAAATTATGACCAATTCTATGATGAATACTCCAGGGTGAAAGAAAATGCCCTGGCAGGAGAAGAGATTGTCTTTATTGACGGGTCTTCGAGGATCGATCAAAATGATGGGCAAAGATACACAGGCGTTGCTGTAATGAAACACACAACGAATGGAGAGTTTTGAGTGCTTCTTAGTGCACGAATAACATCTCATTATTCAGCACAGGCTGCAGAATTATTGGCGTTAATACTCGCCATTGCGAATCACATAGTCCAGGAAGTAACAGTGTACAGTGACTCCGCCTATGTGACGTCAACAGTGCATGCAGGCTTAGAAAAGGAAGGGCTACCTCCAAGCAGATGGCACGCCAGTGCAGCATGCAGCCCTATTGGACAGGCTGATCAAGGCACTACAGCTCCCAGTGGGCAAAGCGGTCGTGAAATGCGCCGCCCGCACGAAGGGGACAGATTTGATCTCATGCGGGAATCAAGCAGCAGACACAGAAGCCAAGCGTATGGCATCCAAAAGCGGAACGATCATGGAAGTGGAAGTTATCCATACCAACGAGCGAATGATGGTTACACGAACTGCACCTGAAAGTTACAGTAATTTGGGGCAAACACAGCTTAAACCCCTCTGACAGCTTGTGGTGACAAGACAGCACTGGCAAACCAGTAATGCCTGTAGCCCTATTAAAAATAGCGCTGGAGCAGTTACATTTCCCGGCGCATATGACAAAGGAGAACCTAGCAGCAACACTGGCAGAAGACTGGTTCCCACCGAATTTAGCAGAGCATGTTACATTCTTTATGGTGAACTGTATAATTTGTCAGCAATTTACGGCGGGCACACATTAAAAGTAATGAGAGGACTCATCCCAAGGTCAAACGGGCCTTTCCAACACTTGCATGTCGATTACGTCGACATGATTCAAGTATGTAACGGGTACAGATACTTAATTGTTGTGGTGTGTCCATTCTCTACATGGATTGAGGCAGGTCCATGTACACACCCAGACTCTACCTATGCCGCCACATTTTTTGTGAGAGAAGTGTTCCCCATGTGGGGGTGTGCGAGGTCATGAGGTCAGATAATGGCCCTCATTTTGTCAATGCAGTGCTCGAGCAGATTAGCTTGCAGCTTGGTATAAGGCACAAGTTCTCGTCGGCGTATCATCCACAAGGTAATGGGAACTGTGAGAAGCTCAACGGCTTGTTAAAGGAAAGGATTGCCAAGTTGGAGCTTACTCTAAAGAAGGGATGGTTGCACTGCCTTCCACTGGCACTGTATGCACTTCGGAACCAACCTGGGTCCGACCATCATCTTACGCCACACGAGATAGCCACAGGAAGAAGAATAAGAACTCCTCTGATGCCCTGAGATAGAACTAGATGTGATGCCCAGTCAACAGGAGAGGTTTTAGGGTCTGAAATGCAAAACTATCTGAACTGCATGACATCTTGCCTTAATTTAATGTCAGACCAGCTGCAGCGACGACGAAAAGGGTGCAGAGCAGCACAGAACACAGAAGGTGACACTACAACAGACCAACTTCAAGGTCTCCGTGTTCCACCCGTCTTCCCTGGAGACGCCGTCCTTGTGAAAAATCATACAAGGAAAAAGTGGGACGACCCCAGGTTCAACGGTCCTTTTACAGTAGAGGACTGCACTCCGTCCACAGTGAAACTACAAGGCAGGAGAGCTTGGATTTTTCTCAGTGATATAAAACTCTACATTGGAGGAGGACCCTGCCTGCACCCAACGAGAGGAATCGACGAGCGACGAGGAAGAACCACAGCACGTACAGACGAGATCCATGACACGGAAGAAGGACGCACTCCAGCCAGACAAAGAACCTTTTGCAAATTGTGGCTTAAATTGGACACTTCCTCTAAGCAAAAAAGGGGATAAGGACATAAAAACAGACACTGTGTGCATCCTAGTTGGAGGGTGAAGAAAAAAATTGCACACACTAGCCACAACACAGTCTGATGACTTTGAACTGAGGCACACTTAAGCCTTGAGAAAAGGTTATGCCAACTTTTGACAGAGGACACTTACATTGGAAGCAAATACAGTATCCCGATTTGTTTATTAATGAGACACTGGGCTTCATTACGAGTTTGGCGATAGCCATAGAGCTATTAGCTCCATGGCTGCCGCCAAACCGGGCTCCTTTACCGGGTTCCCAGAATGGGGAATTACTGGGCCATTTCGAGTACGGAGGGCCCGGTAATTCCTCCCTCTGAGAACCCGGGCCAGGGCCTTCCCCATTCCCATCTGAGCCCCCATAGGGCTCAATGAGAATGGGAGAGGGAGCTAACAATGGGCCGATTACGAGCGGCCTGTTGTTTGCTCCCTCTACCTCTCACGGGACGCAGTAACGACACCTGGTTTTGCCAGGTGTCCTTACCGGGTCTCGCGAGGGGACCTTGTAATCTCACGGGACGGGTTTAACGGGTCCGCCTCCATTTCCGCGAACCTCATAATGAGGCCCACTATTCGGAAAAACTCATGGTGTCCCACAGTAGAGACATCACAAGGGACATAATAACCTATTTTGATCTAGTGCTAAGATCATACCCGTCATTGGTAGGGAGGTTCACCAGACAATAACTTTCTGCAAGATCCTGAAAATGAAAAGACAATCAGACAACTCCTCACTGTCATTGCCGAACAATTTATCCTACTCCCTGAGTACAGTGAGAAAGAATCAAATGTTCCCAACACAGGAGGATATAGATGAGCTGATCAACACATTGTTCTTTCGCATAATTGAAGACTGTCCAACTCTTATTGGGAGAACAACAGATATGCTCACATTCCTCACAGACCCAGCAAATACAGAACATTTAAGGCATCTTTTAAATAAAATTATAATTCTAGTTGCACTCCATGCGACCGGACAGTGCAGACATTATTCACATTTAGGAGAAAATATATAATCCTGAACCTTAGCAAGACAGGACGGATCTCCCTGTCACCAGAAGACACTAGATTGGCCCATAATGTTCTCTTTCGCCTAGTCACTGATTTTCCAGAGCTAGTGGGGAGTCCAATTGATGTTGACGTCCTCACTTTCATCAGAGACCCAGCTTATATTGCGCAGATGGGAATGCTCTTACACGGAATCATACTCCAAGTGGACCTTTCCAA
Source organism: Ambystoma mexicanum (assembly GCF_040938575.1). NCBI lineage: Eukaryota > Metazoa > Chordata > Amphibia > Caudata > Ambystomatidae > Ambystoma > Ambystoma mexicanum. Next base: position 387,909,820 of record NC_090925.1, read on the forward strand.
CCATCAAAGGAGCTATCTGAGGAGAGTCTAAGAGCCTTCTGCCGAGGGACAGATCAAGGAAGCGGTGCCAAGAACTCCACGTGTCATATTTGTTGATATTTTTGTCCCTAATCCTTCATTCTGATCAACGTACACTATGTCCTCAGGGCTGAAGCAAATCCGAGGAGTGGATTGGGAGCTTACCTACTTTGAACATGCACAGTAAAGGGACTCACTAAAATGTTATTTTATTTCTGATTTTTCCCATAGTCTAGCAAAGGAACTGTATCCTGACAAAAGAGACAATTTGTAACTCACGAGAGAGGGGACACTTGTGGAGTACCGGACACTTTTAAAACACTGAAACAAAAAACGCTGACATTTGTGAATGATCGAGATGGGGGTCCAGAGCAGCAACCTGGTCCTCCCACAAGAAGAGAGGCAACCCCGCTTCTCTGGAAGAAAATGCTGTCGCCTGACCTATAGGGGCATAATGTACATATGCATCATATTCTTTATTGTTTTACTGTCATTAACGATCAGAACTGCATTCTTTATTGGTGCACGAAGCGTCCCAATTTCAGTGCACCCAACTAATGATGCACACATAAAACCCACAAAAGCACCCAGACCTTAAATAGTCATTCCAGTCCCTAGAAGATCTGACAGTGGAGTGAATGAACTTGAAATGGATGAATTAGCAACCATGCATACACACTTGTGGTAACGAACGAAAAGAAAAGCCGGAGACAGGGTCAGCAAGGAATGAATGAAGTAACATCACTAACAATTACACGCACGCAAACACTGAATGCACACGAAAAAGGCCTAGTGTCAATGACTGCAGAACCACAAATCAAAGCAGCAGAGAAGAAGAGACTGCCTGCCATAGGAATCTCCACAGCAGACGTTGTGAGAAAACAAGAATTAAAGCAAAAGCCAACAGAAACAGTTATATCAGAAACTCTTAAGAAAACAAGAACCAACACTGAGAAACTCTCTGCACAGACACAACTGATAGTAGACTCATTAGTTTCGCACATAGCCCGAGCTAGGGAACTACAAGAGGAACTGAAGAACAAAATCGCAGAGACTGTATTACCAAGCATATACATTCCAATGCAAGGAACAAGTACCAGTTCTACAATACAACCATACACTGGACCAGTGTCAGGCTGGTTGGCATGGGCATTTGTAACCAGCAGGAGAAAGATGTATGAGGAGAGGGAAACAGATACCAGCTCTTGTCCACTCAATTGGTGCAGATGAGGAGGCCTGCACCATGGACCAGGATACCTGAGAATCCTCCAGCAAGAAAAAGCCATACTGATGCATTCAGGGATGTAGTCATAGCCAACTACAGGAGAACATTAAGAATCAAGAGAAGTATGCATGGAGATGACAATGAACTAAACGACTACCTGGACAGCACAGCACATCTGGGAAACAACATTTGGTACCAGCACATGAAAGAAGTTGGAAGACGAAGTTCAGGAGGGGAATGCTTTGTTTGCACACTCCTACCATACAGCATGGGGAAGTCCAAGATCTTTATAGCTGTAGAAATCGATGTCCAGACAGCACACTCTATGTCACACGTAGCAATGTGCAAGACCAGAGGCCAGTTCATGGGTAGTGATGCCTCTCTGAAGTGGGCAACTGAAGTAATTGATCCAAATGAAGACGATTATGTCCAGGACATAAAGACAAGAAACAATGGAAAGACGAAACACATTGTGATCAGATATGAGAAGTCTGGAGTCAAAGTAGCAGAGATCAGAAGAGAAGCAAATCAGAAGCTAAATGACCAAGGAAAAACTCCAGAAGAAGCTCAGAGATGGTAGAATAAAGGCCAAATGCAAAATTGGGGAACAGTGCTTTCACCAGACGTATGGGAGAAAGGAGTAGTGATATGCCGAGCATGGATGGTCTTCAGTCACTATAAGCCAACCATCAATATAGTGCGAAACGGATGCAAGCCATTATGGCCTAAACTTGCAAAACTACTCACATGGGTCGAAGACAGAGGAGGACCCTTGCAGATAGTGCCACTAGAAAGCCCAAAATTCTGTTTCAGGAACAATGGCGCAAGGAAGATCGGAGAGAATCAGAACTTTGGACGAGTTTTCGTCGCTCCAGGAATGGTACATGGAACCGCAGTGGTTATGGATCATTATTGGGCGTGTGGATCCAAAGCGTACATCAGACTGCCAAGAGATTGGGGAGGCATATGCACGATAGTGAACGTCCACGTTCCAGCATTGGTAATCCCAAAAAGTGACCTGAATATTGACAGTTTCCCAAAAGCAGATGCTCACCTGAGGAAGAAGAGATCTGTGGAAATGATAACTCGGATGAAGAGAGAGAATTACTTCTCTGCTAAATAAGAAGAAGCTTTTCATGCAATCCCATATGAACACAGGCTGATCAGCCTCACCTCATCAGTGTGCGCAACAATTTTCATGCAAAGATTCCAAGTTGGAGCAAATACTAAATTGTTACAGATAACCAGATGGGAGTTACTGCAGACCATCAACACGACAAACAAAAGGATTCAATGCAATAAAGGAAGAGTTCAGAGCAATCCGACTGATGACTCTCCAGAACAGATATGTGCTTGACATGATCACAGCCATGGATGGAGGAGTTTGTGCAAAAATAGAAGAATCATGTTGCACATTTATACCTTCTCATGACAAGGAAAATGGAACCTTAACAGAAGCCATAGGTATGCTGACGAAGCTACAGAACCAGATGATCGACGAAACTGACGAAGTTGAGGATGATAGCTGGTTTGGATCACTATTCTCTTGGATCCCACAATGGATGGCAGACATATTCAAGTTTCTAGGAGCCCTGCTAGTGATGATATTACTAGGATTCTGTGTTGTCAAGATAATAATCTCACAAGGCCAGAAAACTGTGAAGAAAGCCATAGGGATGAAGGTCATGATTGATGTCAAGCCAGAATGGAAGCCCAAAGACCTGACTGATGAAGAAATAAGAGACTTTGTGAAGGCCAGCAGGCATGCGCCAGAAGGTACAAAGTTTCTCTATCCCAGGAAGCACCGAAACTATGTGGGAAGATGGATTTATTGTATCCCAAATGGACAATGTCAACTAATGACATGGAATAAAGACGAACATGTAAGGACAGCAGGAAGCCTGTAATAAAAATATGGACTCCAAAGAGACTTCGCCCAACCATCATGTATAGATACAGAAGATGAAGAAGGAATGAACCCAGGCGATGAAGTGAAGATAAATCTAGAAGAATCGAGTGAATTGCATCCAAAGGAGGAGGTGAAAGTGGTTGATGAATCGCCCAGAGGGGGGAGTGTAGAGGAGGTCCCAAATAAAGTCTGCACTCCCATCGCCCATTTTGAAGTACCAGGAACATACACACCAAAATATGTGACGTATGATGAGCAAATAAACCAGCAGAGAGCCGCAGTAGGGCTCTGCCCAGTACCCCACAGATGAGCAACACCTAGTGAAGTACCAATAACCAACCATGGATAGTAAGGTATCCATTGAGAAAACCCTACCAACAAATGAGACAAAATGAAGAATGCCTAAGTACCCGGAAGAAACCAAAAAGGTCTTAATGGAAGATGAATGGTGACGTCAAGAGAAGTATGCATGGAGACGACAATGAACTAAATGACTACCTGGACAGCACAGCACATCTGGGAAACAACATTTGGTACCAGCACATGAAAGAAGTTGGAAGACGAAGTTCAGGAGGGGAATGCTTTGTTTGCGCACTCCTACCATACAGCATGGGGAAGTCCAAGATCTTTGTAGCTGTAGAAATCGATGTCCAGACAGCACACTCTATGTCACACGTAGCAATGTGCAAGACCAGAGGCCAGTTCATGGGTAGTGATGCCTCTCTGAAGTGGGCAACTGAAGTAACTGATCCAAATGAAGAAGATTATGTCCAGGACATAAAGACAAGAAACAATGGAAAAACGAAACACATTGTGATCAGATATGAGAAGCCTGGAGTTAAAGGAGCAGAGATCAGAAGTGAAGCAAACAAGAAACTAAATGTGGGAGGAGGTAAAAGTGGTTGATGAATTGCCCAGAGGGGGGAGTGTAGAGGAGCTAACAAATAAAGTCTGCACTCCCATCGGCCATTTTGAAATACCAGGAACATACACACCAAAATATGTGACGTATGATGAGCAAATAAACCAGCAGACAGCCACAGTAGGGCTCTGTCCCGTACCCATCAGAAGAGCAACACTTAGTGAAGTACCAATAACCAGACAACCATGGACAGTAAGGTATCCATTGAGAAAACCCTACCAACAAATGAGACTAAATGAAGATTGCATAAGTATCGTCCCGGAAGAAACCAAAAAGGTCTTAATGGAAGACGAATGGTGACGTCAAGAGAAGTATGCATGGAGATGAAGTACCAATAACCAGACAACCATTGACAGTAAGGTATCCATTGAGAAAACCCTACCAACAAATGCGACGAAATGAAGATTGCCTAAGTACCATCCCAGAAGAAACCAAAAAGGTCTTAATGGAAGATGAATGGTGACATCACGAGAGCCTGGACGGACTCACAGATAGAACAAATGACGAACCAAGAATGACACAAGGAGACAAAAGCGCCATGAAAAAAGAGATTGTGAGCTTAAAGTGATAGAAAGCTATCAAAACGTAAGAGAGTTAAGCTGTAAGCAGGATGAAGATATTCAACCAGCTAACGCCTGTACATATGCTTGAAACTGCAAGAAAGCTAAGAAAACAGTGCAGCTTGCTATGCTAAGCAGAAGAACAGCGCAGCAAGCACCATTGTACATAATCTACCTCAAAACGAAGCACAGTATTATAAGTGCGATTCCACTTTACGCAAAAAGCAGAATCAACTCAGGTTACTAGAAGCCAAATAAGACAAGATTCATATTCTAGCAAAATGAGAAGAGACGGCTGAATTGAAACTCAGCAGATGCAACTCATGCCAAGAGAGCCAAGGTCATACCAATAGAAGGAACGAACAGTATCTGCATCTAATTGAAACCTAAGAACAGAATATCCTGTCTCTGAAAGGTCAAGATAAAGAAGCGTAGGAAGTTTGGCAAGCTGAATAAGAATGAAATGCACAAATCACTGTGTCTGCATCACATGACCATGCACGTGAGGAGAAGCACAAGTTCTCACCTATGCGTGGCATCCGCCACAGAGAAAATATCGGCACTTTCCCAGACAGAAGATGCAGTTTCGAGGCCAACCACAGTAGCAAAATTGACACATTGTTGTTGAAGTGATGATTGATTGTAACCTTAATTGGAGGAAGGCCGGGTAGCTGAGGGGGGCACCCTGCACCTGGCTGACCATTCTGCATGCTGCTAAGTAAAGTGGAAATTTGTGCATGGGGTTGGTGCCAACCCAATTACAATGGACCACGCAATCTAGGAGCCTATAGTAGTAGAACCAATGGGACGTCGTACTTTTAGTGACGTCTACAGTAGTCATTTTGAAGGAAGGGCTTAGACGGCCCACCTGACAGTATTTACCCAATCCCCTCACTCCGTTACCATATACAGATATAGCACCTATATCAAAGTTACCTTTTCCTAACCAATAGAAATGCTTATTAACTTTTAAGTGTTACACGTCACTTATTTTTTTTCGGTATAAATGATGTGTTTTTTATGAAGTTCATTGGAGTTGAAGCGAGACGGACTATCGCATCACTGCTGATTGCCATGACTGTTTTTTGTACTTGTCATTAAACTGACTCCCTTTGCCAAACCATTGAGTTGTCCTTATTGATTTGTGTTGGAGTAATAAATCTGCACCCCCATCCATCTCAAGGTGCAGCTATCTCATCTTAAAGTACTCTTGGAGCAAACCTCGGCTATATGGGCCGGCCTGGGGTCTCCTGAGAACACCTTTGTCACAGTCCTTCATCACAGAGCTTCTCCTTCATCACTGACCTTCTTTGCCATTGTTCTTCTTCATTTTAGTCCTTCTTCAACACAGCCCTTCATTACAGCCCTTCCCATTCTTCACAGTCCTTTGCCACAGTCTTTTCTCTTTGGCATAGTCCTTCTTTGTCCTCGTCTTTCCCATTCATTATAGTCCTTCTCCTTCGTCACAATCCCTCTTCATTACGGTTCTTTGTCACAGCCCTTCTCCTTTGTTACAGTCTTTCTCCTTCATTCCTTCATCAATGTCTTTCTCCTTTGTCACAGTCCTTCTCTATTACAGCCCTTCTCCTGTTTTATTATCAGAGTGGACGACTAAGTAGTCAAAGTAAGATACTGCCTCCAAATATCTACCATTTTCCCCCAAACTCCTCCTGAGCTATTTAGCTGGGCCCATCACCATCACCTCTGGTTTGCCTTTATTAATGACCAGCTTCTTGCAAATGCAATAATTTAAAAAAGTGCCCAGTAATTTATGCACCTTTTCTTTAGGTGAGCAGTGCAGCATCGTCCACAAAAAGCAGTAGAGGAAAATCCTGGCCTCCCTCCGTGGTGACATCAAAATCATTTTGGAAGAGGTTAAATAAGGAGGAAGCCAACCTAAACTCCCGGCTGAGACACATCCACACAGAACATTGCCCTGTCAGTTCTCCATTCAGGTGGTATATGATTATTGTCAATTATCATTGTGAAGCACCTCTAATATCTCCCTGTGCCCTTCCGTCAGGCCTTCACTTCACAGTGACACAACGGTCCCTATTCACGTAGTCAAAAGCCGCTTTGAAATGTAACTCCTGCTCTCACTTTTATTACAATGGAGAGTGTTTTGCTCATTGGCCTGAGAATAGCACAAGAAAAATCCAGGAAAGAATTAAAGGCGGTATGGAGAGCATGTAAGGGGTCTGGATGCTGAAAGCATATAATGTGATGTAACATACACGAATTGTGCTCTGTTATCCTAAAATAGTCATCCACCACAATCCATACCTGCATATGGATCTGTGTGGGGTATTTCAACAGTTTAAAACCAAGCGCCTTGCCCGGGTTTAGGGTTTGAACTAAGCAGGTAAGGACTCAGTGGGGCAGCCACTTCTTATATCTATATAAATGGAGAGGCATGAACGCTGATCAAATGTTTACCAACTGGAAAGGGGCATGTGGCTTTCATGTTTTGGGCTCTTCCTTACTTTTGGTGCCCTCTTTGGGGATGACTGGTAAACTGCTGCTGCGTCTTGGTACAGCATAGTATTCTCCTCGTGCTACAAACAACTCATGGCCTCATAGATCATGTGTGTCTGTATTCTTTTTCAAAGTGGTGCAGTCCTTCTTTTCAGCACGGTAGTGAATGGATGGTTAGGGGCTGCACTGGTTTCTTGTGCAGCATTTACAGTGTGAGTAATTGAAACTTGAAGGTATTTTGTAGCATTGATGATGCTTTGTTGGATGGTACAGAGATCAAAAGCATCTTATGAGCCTTGGGAAATGGCTCTGTGAGCAACAGGCTGTGCTCCTCAGCTACTGATTTCAAATGTTAGAAGTATTTAATCAGCTGGTAGAGGCTAAGAGCTCACCTAGGAATATAAATTGAGAAGGCACTTTGTAAATTGCACCATATGTTCATTTATTGCTATCAATTATCCCCATTGGTTAACACGTGTTTCGCCGTTGGGGCCTTTTTCAAAACCAGACATATACTATTTAGTCATGAACATTGCGCCACTTTTTGCATATGCATGCGCAAGACAGAGAAACAGGGGTTGGATTCAGAGGTAAAAAAATAATAATACAAAACAGAAAAACACAAGAGAAAGTTATTTTAGAAATATTGTAATAGGTTCGAGCATGATGTGAAGATGACATCATAACTACATTAAAGCCGTTTTGTTTCGGTTGATATATATATAGCCGGAATAATATATACTATGTTGCTGTCATGCTAAATTTCTTGAATACCAACTGTCATCCTAATACAAACAAGGACGTTTTACATCTCGACATCAATGACCGAGATTGTCCCATTAGCATAGTAAGTACTATCCATTCATAAAATTAATTGGGCTCAAACCAGCTTAATCCTTGATTTATATGCCATCACCTTTTAGTGGACTAGAACACATTCCCCATGTCCTATTTAAGCATGCAAATGCTTGGATTGTGTCCTTCCTTAACAACAGATCCATGAGGGTCTCTGCACCTTGAGCCTCTACCTCGCCCACTCCAGTTACCTGTGGGGTCCCACAAGGATCTTGCGTGTCCCCTACTCTCTACAATGTGTTCACTAAGCCTCTTTTTGATAAACTTGACTATCTGGGGGTCTCGTATACCAACTATGCGGACGACACCCAGATACTCATCCCTATTACTGGTGATCACATTGTAGACAGTAAGACCCTCAACGACATCTACAGTATTATACACACCTGGATGGCAAAGCATGGGCTCTGCCTCAATGACGAGGAGACTGAGCTGCGTCTCTTAGGATCATCAGCCAAACTAAACAAATGAGGTGCCCTATTCTCCTCATCCAATATCGATGGCAACATAATTAAAGTAGCCAACGCTGCGAAAACGTTGGGAATCTACATTGACTCCACTCTCACCTTAACGAGACAAACTAGTGCCCTGGCATCACCCACAGCTCACACATGTGAGCTCATTACAGCCTGCCGCCCATATCTGACTTCAACTAACTGCATCTCAGTAGTGAGAGCATTAGTCTTATCGAAGCTCGATTGTTGCAACGTGCTATACTTGGGCACATCACAACAAAACCTTAACAAAATGCAAGTCATGCATAATTACGCTATTAGATCAGCCCTTAACATTCCCAGGAAGCAACATATTACCGCAACCAGACAAAATAAAATGGCTTAAAGTCAAGCAAAGAATTGACCTGAAAACACTCTCACCCATAGGTGCCTTTCTAACCAAGCGCATATCTACCTGTCAAACATTATCTTACGTCATTCCTCTACATGACAAACCAGAACTGCTCAGTCGCATTGTGTTTCTATTCCACGCTTTAAACAACGTGCAGGTGGGGTTAGCGTCCCAGTGCTCGCTGCAGAGAAATGCAATGCACTTCCTGTATCATTAAGAGAGGAACTATCCTTTCCTTTATTCCGAAAAAGGCTAAAAGCTGGCTCCACGAGCAAGACCTTAACCTAAATGCATAATAGTTAGACTAATTAGATGCAATCATGTATTGCTGTACTTATGTTACCTTTCCCCATGTTTGCAATGCTGACTGATGTATATTTTGTAAATCTTTGTATGTAACCTTTATGCGTGTCATTATTGTATACCAGATCTTTATTTCTGTCTTTGTAACTTGTACAAACAGCGCCCAGAGGCCTCCGGACTTGGTTGCGCTCTACAAATAAAATAAACTAAACTAAACTAAACTATTTGAGAATATCAGTGGGCAACTAAGTGCTCCATTCCTCACTCATCATATTCCAAATGCATTACTCACCCAATAGTATTACACATCTGCCTCATGCAATAGAATAGCTTGAGTTTTCAAATTTGCCAGTCCCGGGTTAATCCACCGTTACTCTGTTGGAATAAACGTTAGGTACTAATTGCACATAATTGACTTAAATCATGTTAGAGTGCGTATAGTTACACCAAAACAAAGCTAACTATTCAGCACTCGGAGTATGAAAATGCCATGACAATGAGTCAAGACTTCCCCTGATCCAACTATAGTCAGCATAAATAGCGTGATAGACAACACTAAAATACTCCTTGTATGGTTCAGATTCCCCTCAGCCTCATATTCTACATAATCTGTGGTGTAGGCAAATAACATCTCATATAGCTCTCGAATGGTTTTAAATGTTTCCTTTAAGTGTCAGGCCCCATTAGCCCAGTCCCACCATAGGACTCCCACTGGTTTAATTAATACAGCTATTCCAGCATTCTAGTACCAAACATGTGAAAGCATTCTACCATGCCCTGTGACTATCAGTAGCGCTTCCTTGTGTTCTTAGTTCGCTCCCCAAGTGTTTGGATTTCTCATTAATCAAGCCTACCAAAAAGCATTGAGGTAAGATCTCCTCGTGGCCGCCGTCCCTGTCAGAATCGCTGCCACCATCTTGAGTGCTCCTTTTATGTTGTCCCAAGCCTTAAGCCCCACCCACCACTCGATTGTACCATTAACGCGGGGTTGCTTTAATTCGGCTTATGATGCTTAGTTCCCTTGTTTTTAGGGTTGCTTATTCTCAATAAGTTAATTCAAATGTTTTTATACATTATAGAATCCGCACATTATCTATCCAACTGTAGTGAGCTCTGTAGTGAGCTTAAACATTGCGTAGGCTTCACATAAACATTCCTACCCTTGTTAGGAGCTTGTTGATTACAATTAATACTCCGCTGAGTGTCCCGTTATGGACACTTGACTACCAGATCTCCTGGTTCCCATTTCGTTGAATCTGAAAGTATCATGTTTCCAAACATGGCATGTTCCATCATAAACATTGTATAATTGGAGCACTCAATTCCCATTGCTCTCTCCACACATGTACACCAACTTTACCGATCAGTAAAACATAGATTTACAAATGTACTCACATTCACATTTCCTTCACATAACTGTGCCAGGCTCGCCAAAACAGGCGAATCAAAAAAGAACGCTTATGAATGCACCCAATAAACTTTAGCAGTTCTTGGACTCACCCTATAGAAGTCATTTCAAAAAGTTCCTTTAAAGAAAAGCACTGAGTTCGTGATCAAAATTCAAGCCTATTTCAGTGGCTCGGAAATGGCAAATTATTCTCGCTTCCATTTGCCGCAGCAGTCTTTCTTTATTGCCCCCTCTTTTATTCAATGGTATTATGTTCCAATCGGTGATTCTTCTGCCAGTGCACACCAGTGAATAGTCAAATGATGGCACTTCAGCTTGGATGTTCTTTCATCTGGGCCAGTTCTTTATGGCGCCAACACACATTCCTGCCTATTAATGTAAGATACATTGAAAAACTGCAAAAGCCAAACATATTGTCTTTGCCAATGGTTGTTTTTAGGCACTACTTAATAATAGGCGACCGCCTGTTTCTTAAGCCTCCAAAATCTGACAGATAAGGCAGCCGAAGAACAGGGAGATCACACTTTTTCTCAGAACCATTTACAATTCTGATGCCTTGGTGCCACAGCTGACAACATAACAACCCGTCTGCATCTCCCCTCCTCCTAGACAAGGTTCCCATGGACACTGTCCATGGAGCACTAACCAAGAGAAAGCAAAGAATGAATGAATCAATCAATCAATCAATCAATCAGTAAAGTGGTACTACCTGTTGACTGTGCAAAACCATCTACAATGTGACGTCTTAGCGCCACTATCGCGCATGCGTGGGCCTCGTTCTCGGCCACGCATGCGCAGTTCCAATAAACTGCGCCCGTGCGGCAGTTCGCGCCGGGACGCGCAGAGACCAGCAGCGCGTCCCGTGTCTCCTTGTGCGTGTGTGCGAGTGGATGCCGTATGCTTGCCCGACCGTTCCCCAATGCACTTGGGGACTACATAACAACTGGCGACGAGGATGGGAGGATCGCCACGGCAACGTCGCGCATGTACGCACTGCAGCTGCGAGAGAGAGTGATCGGCAGTGCAGTGTGTCGCAGCGAGTCACGGACCCGACGCGGATGATCCCATGAGAAACGTGCAGCGGTAGCGGCCTGAACGGGTGCTCGTGCGCCGCTGTACAGCTGATTAGCAAAATTTTTGGAACGTTGGTTGTCCCCAACACCTGGGGACGACCTTTTCTCTTTCCCTCTGGTTCGCTGACGCCTCCAGGAAAGAAACACGAGACGAGAGACAGTGGGCAACGTCTGGCAGCAGCTTCAAGAACCCCAAGTAAGGCTTGCGGCCTCTATACCACCAGGAGGTGCCTGTGCGACCTGTTATCATGGCGGAAAGCGATGGGGAGGAAGGAACTGCGGCAGGTACAGTCATGCCACAACAAGGGGCTCTGCTACCAATGCAAGAGTTTGATGTGTCTGGCCCCCCGTCCAAACTGGGGCCCAGGTGGTTGCTATGGATTAAGAAACTCGAGATGTATTTTACTGCAACTGGCATCACCGATGATAATGCGAAGAGGGCTACGCTGTTATACTCTGCGGGGCTGGATGTCTTACGCATTTTTGAATCATGCAACCTGCAGGTGGTGACGTACAATACTGTCAAAACTGCGCTGGAGAACCACTTCATTCCTCTCTCAAATGCTGACTACGAGAGGTTCCTGTTTTGTGGTGAGAAGCAGAGAGAAGGAGAATCCCTTGATCAGTTCTGCGCCAGGTTGAGGTCGATGGCCACCACGTGTTGGTGGGACAATGACGAGTTAATGATACGAAACCAACTCATCCAAGGCTGCAACTCCGGAAAATTAAGAAGGCAAGTGCTAAGGGAACCGGGGTGGACTCTGCTGCAGATCCTGGATAGCGGCAGAATATATGAGCTGGCGGATGCGAGAGGAGCCAAGATGGATGCTGCAAGGCACCCAAGCTCGCCCGAAGATGCATTTGCCATAGGTAGACGGCCCGGCACAAAGGACAAGTGGGGACAAAAAAGGCAAGAGACTCGTCATCCTCCCGAGTCGGAGTCGATGTGTCCGGCTTGTGGGTACGACCTGCCCCATGCAGAAGAATGCCCAGCCGTGTCGAGGTTGTGCGGCCGGTGCGGCAAGCCAGGGCACTACGCCCGGATGTGTCGCGCCCCGGTCCCCATTCCGGTGCCGAGAGGCCCTGCTCGAAGTAGGAGCAGTGGGCTCAGAAGACTAAGGAGCATTGCGGCACTGGAACAAGAACTACAGCGATTGCAGCTGGCAGAAGAGGAGGAGGATGAGGACGAAGAAGAGGTATTCTTCATCTCAAACCTGGCCTCTGTGGCTAAGAAGAAAAGACAACCCAAATGCATGGTCGACATTCAAGGGGTGCCGACACAGGTCCTGATTGATACAGGCGCATCAGTATGTGTGTTGGCTGAGGACCACTATCGGAAGTTACCAGGTCCTCCCCCACTGGACAGTTCGGCAGCAAAGATATTCACTTTTGGTGGGGATGCCCCACTGCCTATCAAAGGGGTGTTTATCACGCCAGTCGCGAAGGGTGACAGGGTCATCAGAGCGCGATTCTTTGTCACAGACGTGAGTCCCCATTCGTTGCTCAGCTGTGCCGCGTCTGAAGCCCTCGATTTGGTGCATTTTGCATGGGAAGTGTATCAAGTGGACATTGTGGGTTTGCTCGACAAGTATGCGGACATATTTGAAGGGGTTGGGAAGTTGAAAGCGCCCCCGATAAGGCTACACATCGACGACACTATTAGACCAGTGGCCCTCAAGCATAGGAGAATCCCGTTTCATCTCAGGGAGAAGGTTGAAGAAGAACTGAGGTCGCTCATCAGCATGGATATCAGTGAAAGGGTGGAGGGGCCCACACCATGGGTATCGCCTATAGTGGTCGCTCCCAAACCTAAGCAACCAGGAGCGGTAAGGATCTGTGTTGATATGCGCCTCCCCAATGCCGCGATTAAGAGGGAGAGACACTTAACACCGACACTTGATGACATTGTGGGGGAGCTCCAAGGGGCACGTGTGTTCTCAAAGCTGGATCTACGAGCCGGCTATCACCAATTGGAACTTCACCCGGACTCCAGATTTATTACAACCTTCACGACACATGAAGGCCTCTACCAATTCAAGCGATTAAGTTTTGGCATCTCCTCGGCCGCTGAAGTCTTTCAGAACACTATAAGGGGGGCACTGGCTGGACTTCCAGGCGTTATAAACATGAGTGATGACATTTTAGTGTTCGCAGACTCGGAGGCGGAGCACCTGAGAAGGTTGGAAGGTACGTTAAGGAGATTGAAAGAACTGGGTCTCACTTTACATCGCCAGAAATGCGAATTTTTCAAAGACCGGATAGGATTCTTCGGTTTCATCTTTCAGGCTGCAGGCGTGTCACCAGACCCGGCAAAAGTCAGAGACATAAAGGAGGCTGCAGCACCACAATCCCCCACGGAAGTAAGGAGCTTCCTAGGAATGGTGACTTATTGTGGGCGGTTCATCAGGGGGTTAGCGTCGATGGCGGAGCCTCTCAGGGCCCTGACACGAAATGACGCGTTATGGAAATGGGAATCCCGAGAACAAGAGGCGTTTCAGGCCCTCAAGAATGCTTTGTCAGACACAGACACCATGGCGTACTTCAACCCGGCCGTGGAGTCGGAAGTGGTGGTAGATGCCAGCCCCGTAGGGGTAGGTGCGGTATTGCTGCAACCGGATGAGCGTGGCGAGATGCGACCCATTGCATATGCCAGCAAAGCGCTGTCCAACACGGAGATGAGATATTCTCAGATCGAAAGGGAAGCACTGGCCATCCTGTGGGGCTGTCGGCACTTCCGCCTGTACATTTTGGGCAAGCCAGTCGTGGTGGTCACCGACCACAAGCCTTTGCTGCCAATACTGGCGGGAGCATCATCGAAGCCGCCGCCCCGGATCGAGAGGTGGATGCTGGCTCTAATGGAATATGGGGTAAAGCTTGCGTATAGACCCGGAACCAACAACCCCGCAGACTATTTGTCGCGTCACCCTAACAAAGACAACGCCGATGTGGAAAATGGAGAGGTGGACTGTAAGGGTCTGCTGTGTCAAGTGGTAGAAAATGCACTTCCCATGGCGCTCTCGAGGCTGACCGTAGCGACGGAGTCCTCCAATGATGAAGTCTTCCGCATCATCAAGGCAGCTGTGAGGAGCGGGGACTGGAGAGAAGTGTTACGGAACAACTTAAGGTGCCAGGAGGAAGCACAGAGGGACTTACAGGCGCTCTGGAGAGTGAGAGATGAGTTGTCAATTTCCGAGGATGGACTGCTTCTCAGGGGACAGCAAATCGTCATTCCGAGGGAACTAAGGATGCGCGTGCTGGAGCTGCCGCACATTGGACACCAGGGCGTCGTCAAGACGAAGGCCAGGCTAAGGCCAAAGGTCTGGTTTCCCGATCTAGAAGGGAGAGTGGAAAGCTTTGTGAAGAGGTGACTGGTCTGCCAGGCGGCGACACCGGGCGACAAAGCGCCACCCATCAGTTCGATGGAGCGCAGCGAAAAGCCATGGGGTACGGTCCATGTGGACTTTGGGTCGACGGGTCGTGGACGATACTTTTTGGTGGCTGTCGACCAATGGTCACGGTACCCGGAAGTAGAGGTGGTTGAATCGACGGCGACTGAGTTCACCACGGAGGCATTGGACAAGATGTTCGTGGCACATGGATTCCCGGAGATTATCTGCTCAGACAATGGGCCACCGTTCACCGGCAGCCAGTTTGCGCAGTATCTACGGGAAAGGGGGATAAGACACAGGAGAGTCTCCCCGCTATGGCCGCGAGCCAATGGCGAAGCCGAAAGGATGATGAGAACGCTCAACAAGGTAACGCGGATCTCGGCCAGCAGGGGTGAGGATCTGGTCCAAAAAGTGGTGGAATTCCTTCGAGTGTATCGCTTGACCCCCCATCAATCCACAGGGGTTGCCCCCGCTGAGGCGCTCTTTGGGCGGTGCCCGAGGGGGATGCTGCCAGAAATGGAAGACAGGAGGCCGGGGGTCATAGATAACGACAAAGTTTGTGAGGACCGAGCGGTGCGCAACCAGAAGGAGAGTGACCGTAGAGGACTGCAAGAAAAAGAAGTAAGAGTTGGAGATTCCGTACTAGTAAAGAACAGACATCCAGAAGGAAAGTTGTCTCTCCCGTTTGAACCCCGCCCATGGACAGTGACTCACGTGAAGGGCACTATGGTGACCGCCGCCAGTGAACGGGGTACCGTTACCCGAAATCGATCATTTTTCAAGAAAGTGGATATTCCAGCGGAACCGCAGGTAGCGAACAACCCTTCGAGTCAGGAGGGAACACCAGAGGACCAGGACGATGTCCCCTCATCGGATCCTGGCCCCACAACGGAGGCTGACCGGGTTTTGCCAACGGTCACATCGAGATATCCGGTGCGCGGGAGTCGGAGGCTTCCAGCTCATCTGAAAGACTATGTCATGGACTCAGGGGACTGAGCGAGGGGTGAGTTACGCTTGAGGTCACCGGCTCACCGTAGTTGGGTACTGTTATGGTTTACTGTTACGTGTTATGCACCCAAGTTTTGTTTATTCTGTTGTTGGGAAAAAAGGGAGGGATGTGACGTCTTAGCGCCACTATCGCGCATGCGTGGGCCTCGTTCTCGGCCACGCATGCACAGTTCCAATAAGAGACCAGCAGCGCGTCCCGTGTCTCCTTGTGCGTGTGTGCGAGTGGATGCCGTATGCTTGCCCGATTGTTCCCCACTGCACTTGGGGACTACATAACATACAACATATAAAGAAGCATGTGTAATGAACTCGGCCGTAGACTGTGGGCCTGATTCACAGAAGCGTTTTATAATGGCAACCCCCATTGGAAAAACGCTCTGTGAATAAGGGCCAGTTGAAAACAGCTTTCCTGTTAAATTAAGTTTTATAATTTTGTATGAAATATGTTAATGCATTTTAAATAATTGTGGCGGTTTTGCACAATAGACAACTTTCACTGTACAGTGGTCCATGTCTGTTTAAGGGGCAGGGGGAATTATCATCTGTTAGTTGCGCTTGCATGGATGGGTTCATGAAACTTTCTATATTACACATCGGCGTAAGGACAGGGGGGAGGGGGTGCGGGGAGAAGCGGAAATCATTTGTTTGAGCGTTGGGTGTAAAGAGACTGGCAGATGCCAGGGTAAAGGGCAGGCTGTATTTACAGCACTGGGAAGGCACGCGGTGCAGGACTGAGCGCCCTGCAGACAGAGCAAATAGAGGAGCGGCCCCAAAAGATGACCCACGTCACGTGACAGACGGAAACACGAACTCAACACGAACTGGCAGTTCTAGAATATACGGTTGCTTCAGTCGTCATAAAGTTTCCAGCATGGCGCTTGAGAAGTATGTTCCGCACGGCACCTTCCCTCAGCCCACCCCTTCCCAGGCATGACTTTCAAGCTCTATTTGCTTTGCGAAGTGATTGGGCAAAGTGCTTTCCCGGCGACGCTCAGCAGCGCACTCCAGAGCAAACTGCGAGAACCAGACTGTGGGCTTGATTACAGGTGACGGTCAAACAGGTGCAGCTCCGCCCGATTGTGTCGCATATGGTGTTTACCAGACGCGGTATGCCTTGAACACCGATGCGGTAAATACCACCTGCTTATGCCTTCAAGCACAGCATAAAACCTATCCAATGTTTGTAAACACCCAAGAGGTGGTGGAGTCAACATTGTCAAAACTCCCACATTTTTGGTAACGCATTTTTTCTCCTGCAGGTGATATCCACAAGCAGGAGAAACATCTAGGGGGGTGGGGGGGGGCATCCTAATATGGTGTGAAGGTTGACATCGCTAATGCCCCCTTCTCTGCACCTTTGCCTGGCAATGCATAAACGGGCCACGAAGTGCCATTTTGTTTACTTACATGTTGTTATATGGTAGCAGTGTGAATTGTTCGCGTTTGCAATCCATTTCAGTTCTCAAAATGAGGGGGGAATGGATTTCTACAAAGCAGATAAATAACGCGTGTGTCTGATTTGATTTCAGAAATACTCCACGCAGTAACGCGATGATCAGTGTGTATAGGCCCGTCTTACTAAATTGCTGTGAATGCAAGCAGGCGTTCATGGCCAAATGATAATGATGTGTTATTATATAGCACTTACGCTTAAGTGCTTTATATAGAAAAAAATACACATACAATATCACAGGGTGTACTCATTTATCGACCCCAGAAGGATGAAAGGCTGAGTTGAGGTCTTTAGGAACAGACTAAATCAGTGACTCACACCCAGAAGTTTGCCTGAAATAAACCTTTAATGAGTATAGCCAATATTTTATAGAATTCTAGAAAGACGAATTATCTGGTATTCCCATTCTTTCTTTTTTAGGGTCACTGCTGAAAGTGTTAGACTTGTGCAACCCCTGTTCTTTTTTGTTTTTCTTTAAGTGGCCTGAACAAGAAAGCCAGCCACTCCAGAAGCAAAGAGCCACATGGTGCTTGACACCTTGCCACAGCCCAGGAGCTTGAAGCAACAAAAAAAAGAAAACAGCACTTTTTTATTATTTATTTTTTAGGGGTAGCAAGGGAGACCACAGGGGTAGCAAGGGAGACCTCAGGGTCGCAGTTGCAACCCCTGGTGACCCCTAAATGATGCCCCTGGGGCCCCTGTCAGGGGCAGAGCCTGCAGAAGATGAGCATAAGCCCATTTGAAAAGGATGCCTTGGTGCCCTTGAGTTCTGCACTGAACCCCCCTTTGACAATCAATGGCAAACAATAAGTGATTGATGTGGTGTAGCTTAAGTTTTTCAAAAGCAAAAGTGGTATATCTGTGATTTCCTTTGGAGCAGTTTTTTTTAACCTCTAGTGCACTTTCCTAATAATACAATAAATATATTATAAGGAACGTGAGGAAGTCTTGGAGAATGGTTTTGCTTCTCATACTTCAGAAAATTTTAATACCTTTAGTGTATATGTTAATAATATTTATAACGCGCCTGTATACAAGTGTTCCTGGGCGCGACAAGACAAGGAGGGGGAAATAAAAGGAGGACCAAATAATGATTTGACAGGCCTTGCGATATTCAGATCGCACAAGTGCGGGGAAGAGAGAAGGGGAGAAGTGCCAGGGGGAGGAGAAGGGGAAGTGCAGTGTTAGGCAGAATCCTGTGCAGTGCCCTTAGGGACCACTACACACAATTAAGACTACAAGTGGTAATACAAGTTCACCTTTGGTATAAGCCTGTACTACACTGTTAAAGTGGTAGCAGTAGCGGAGCAGCCAGACCTATCTCAAGAGTAAATGAGCAGTAGTAGAGATTACACAAAGGACCACAATGACTGTGACTCAAGCAAACACTGACTCAAGGTTTCAGGTAAAAAATATGTAAGTACATTTTTTTTAAAAAAAACATCTGTTCATAAAACACTTCACTTCTATAAATTCAAAACCACACGTAAAATATATCACACATAACCACTTCCACTTGTTCCAGCAAATTCAATGTAAGTACATTAGGATTTGACAGAACGGTGTTGCGATACTAACGCGTACCCGCGGATAGAAATGCTCACGAAGTTAAAACACACTTTGTACTTTTAGAATTTTAAACAAGGGAAAAGGGGATAAAATCACAGGCAATACTTTTATCTAGGAAAAGGAATTGGAGGGCTTGTTCAAAGATACAGATTAAAGTCAATAGGCCTGTACCAGTGTCAATGGAGCAGATGCTTAGTTGCCGAGGATCACACGTTGAACAGTTCGAGATTTGAGATGCCAAGAGTATTTAGATATTGTCAGATGGAAGGAAAAGTTATAAGAGGGAGGGAAGAAAGTATAACTCTTCATGGAGGAAAAGGGTTCAACCCGATTCTGGATGGACAGTCGGAAAGAACAACCAAATGTGCACAGTACCTTATTCCGTTAGAGAAAAGCTGATGCCACGGCAGTTGTACTTGGTAGTTCCTGCAGACTCACGATTCCTGCGGCTTCAGTCCTGGGAACAAGAAGGAGGACGTCTGGAGCGATCTGCACTACCCAGGGATGAGGCCAGCAGCAGCGAAAAGACAACGATGAATAAAAGGTGTGCTCCTTTAAATCCGGAGAGGGCTCTTCTGATGGCTATCCGGACCACTACAGCACAGCAGTGATTTCGACCCCTTCACTCTGACTGAAGAAAGGGTGAGCTGGTTGATCCCACCAGGCTCAAGGGAAGAAGACTCCAGACTGGATCTTCTCTTGTCGTTGAAGGGTAGATAGCTCAGGACTGCAGCAGGGCTTCACCGGGATCCGGGGTTGCAGCAGCCGTCGTCTTCTCCGCTTCTCTTCGGTTCCTTGCAGTTCCAGTGGCGACTCTGACTTCCAGTCCAGTCCTGCCTTTTATGCCAAAATCCCCCATTTACACAGCCTGGCTGTCAATCACTCAGCAGAGGGCTTGTCCAGCCGGGACAACCACCTCAGCCAATCAACACAAAGTGCGACTTGGGTCTCCAAGGAGACCCTCTGCAGGGGGTGAATACACCCTTCCCTCACATTCAGCCCACCTAGACACCCAGACGCCAAAGGAGGGCTTCTGGTCAGAAGCCCGCCAGAGGTCGGCGAACAAAGGAGGCAAACCTGGTTTGCCGCGCAAAGAAAGACCCAAGAAGGATGTTCACAGAAAGAAATGGTGATTAAACCCAACCGGAGCCGAAATAAAAAGTATTTGGGCAAGCGGGTTTAAAGTTTGAGGCTACTAAAATAGCCTAAAACGTTACACGTTATATAATATAACCGCGGTAGGAAAATTAGGGTAGGTACCACTGCCACCAGCCAAGTCTTAATGTTAAGGGAGCGAAACAATGCTTCAAGAGGCATAGATAAAAAGGGCTAAGAATGAACCCTTTCCAATACTCCATTTAAGATGGGGTGTACTGGATCCGTGGTTAGAAAGTGACTGTAAAGTTAATGGCAACTTTACCATTTTCTGGGGGACAGTAGTCAGCCCCAGAAAATGGAGTCGGTGGGAAGCCTAAGAGACAACCCTGTGTTACTGCACTGAAGGTGCTGTGTAACACACAAAAGAGTGGGGCTACTGAAGTGGTGTACTTCAGAGTCCACAATCACAAAAACAGTCAAAACACAAAAGCCAAAACACAGGTAAGAGTGGGGGAAAAGCTCACACTCTTACCAGGTGGAAAAAATAAACTCCAAAAATCCAGCAAAGCTGCTGGGGGACTCACTAGATGAGGAAAATTAGCCATAGAAGGAGGATTCTCCCTAACATGCAGTTAACTCACAAGTGCAGCCAGCGGGGGGCTCATAGGTGCAGAGAGAAGGGACTGTAGGGTTGCAGATACAGACCCTTAAGTGCTAGGGAGCCCGGGGGCAGTGCGAGGGCAACTGGACATGCAGGAGCCTGGGCCTGAGTTCAGAGGGTGACCAGGGTCGGATTGGGTCAAGAAATAGACCCGGTCATCCAGCAAAAAGTGGCCCACCCCTCACCTCAAAAAAGTGGCCCACTACTCGCATCAGGACCCTTGACTTCGACAAAACAGGGGTGGCATCAGATAGCATTGTTCCTAAGCACACTACGAAAAATATTGTTATGTTTTCACTAATGTGATATACATTGCATACAAGAATGGATCACCATGTGTATCATTAATATCTGTGTGTATGGATCCATATTACCAAATTACTGTGAATGCAAGTAGACGTCCAAGGCCAAATGATATGTTATTGTATAGCACTTACGCTTAAGCTCTTTTTTATAGAACAAATATGCACACAATATCACCCAACCTGCTTTGGTACTCATTTATAGACCTAAGAAGGATGACAGGCTTTTTGAAAAAAACAAAAAAAGGAAAACTTTAAAAAAACGTTTTTTTCTTCAATTTTTTTCCCCAAACCGGCCAATGCGTGGCCAGAAACTGGCCCGACTCACCAGGGACGATTTTGGCCTGGCCACGGCTGAAAGGTCGAGGGGCCAATCCGGCCAGTCAGGTGCATCAGCAGGGGAGAGGAAGAGAGAAAGCAGAAGCGAAAAGGAAGGTCTTGAGTTGTTCCGAAACCGGAGGTGGTTCTGCTCAAGTTTGAGAGAGGCAGGGTGGCTGTTCCAGAGGGAGCCCCTGCCGAGGAGTTAGATCGGCCCCAAACTCTCTGCTTGGAGAAGCGTCTGACCCTCAGAGAGTTGGAGGTGGATGAGCGCAGAGCTCGAGAAGGAAGATGTTTTGGAGGAGAAAGTTGAAGGTAGAGCGGTCCCAAGCCCCAGAAAGCCTTGTGGACAATTCAGAGGGTCTTCAACTTGATCCTTGCAGCCACGGGGAGCCAGTGAAGAGATTTCAGAACTGGAGAGATACGATCCCTGAGCTTGAGGCCAAAGACAAGTCTCGCAGTCCTGTTCTGGATACGTTGTAAAGGTCGAAGAGTAGAAACAGAAAGATTTAGAAAGAGGCCGTTGCAAAAGTCCAGCCTAGAGAGGACCAGAACTCTGGAAACAGTGAGCTTCTGGGGCAAAGTGAGAAAAGTAAGAATAACTCTGAGGAGCTGTAACTGATAGTTTGACTTCTTAGAGATGTCAGGGACGTGAGGAGAGAAGGAGAGGGTGAAATCAAAGATGACACCAAGGTTCTTAGCGTCACAGGAAGGAGCATGAAGAGGGCCCAAAGTGGGAGGCCAGAGAGAGAGAGAAAAGCAGGGAGCGGGTGCCCCAATGAGGAGGAGCTCAGTCTTACTGGCATTAAGGCAGAGATCATTGGCGGCACGCTAAAGGAAAGCAAGGCTCTGCAGATTATCATGGGGAATATTTATTGTCCTCTGCACAGCAGAACAAAGAAAGTCACCATGTGAGCCAATACCATTAAATACCACTTAAGAAAAGCTTTAAAGATTTTTCTGTCAGTCACAATTCATGAATTGTGCTAACAATACCTCTTTTTGAATATATGAGTTTTTAGCCCAAAACTGTATATTGGGCCTCATTATGGGTTTGGTGGTATCTCGGCGGATACCACCAAACTGTATTAATGCTACTGCCAGTTTGTCCGGCGGTGTTACTGCCGGATTACAGGTGGCGGTGGCTGTGTTAGTCCCCTTTTAATTAGAATCCACAGGACTCCATGGGGGATTTTGGCAGAATTACTGCAGCGGTAATTCTGCCGATATTTGGCAGAAAGGTGCCAGATTTACCTCCTGCCCATGCAGGAGGTGAATCCACCAACTTTAGGCCAAACCCATAGTTGGGTAATGCGGCGGTATAAGGTAATACCGCCACATTTTATCTGCACTGCCCAACCGGGAATGAGGCCCATTGTTTTCTTTTATAGAATAAATTCACACTCTCACATTACATAAAGTAAGGTGGTACTCTGCTATGACCTATGTTTGATCACAAGTGGTCATGCTTCATATTTTGGTCCACAGAAAATGAAAAGCACTGCACGCAGCCTGATTAAACATATACCCAACATACACTTCTGTACACATTCGTCAAACCTTTGATTAGCAAAAAAACTCTAAAGGTTCATGTTGTGTACGTGTCACCACTCACACGGGACGTGACGCACGTTCAAGGAAGGGCCAGAAGACAAAGGCAGTTTGGCGCTAACCCCAATGCGGAGTGGTTGTGTCTCATTTTGCATGCGCCCGGCCCTGAGGCCTACGCATGGTGCACCAGAGAGCTCGCTCACACCATGTGGAGCTCCAGCTGAGATCTAACAGTTCCTTCACTCCGGCCAAAGCAACACGTGCTTAATAGAAAACACCCTCTGCATTTCCCGCTGGAATGGCCCTCGTCATCACATGCCATGAAAACAAAAGGAGGCTTGATAACATTCCAATGTGATGAAACGTGGGCCTGTAAATTACTCAGAAGCGGCCCGCAGGAGGTACATCTGTTTTACTTTCAGTGAAGGATCTAGATAGCTAGCAAATGGCAGCTAAAGCCGACCCTCAGAAAGCAAATGTGTCACGGCATGGTCCCTGTGTAGTATTATACTTCTGAGTGGCAATAGGGGGGCTGTTGCTGGGGGTCCCCTGAGGCTCGAAGCCCCTTTCATTTGAAAGAGTTGAAAGTCCCTGCCACCGTCCCTGAATCTCTGCTAATGTGCTGTCCTTGTTGCTTACTAGCAAAGTATACAGCAAACATGGCTGGGAAGAACCTAGCAGCTATGCACCAGGGTTATACAGTCATACAGTCCTGTTAACATAAAACGATAAGTTCATAACTGGTTTATAAATACACATGTACAAACTGAGCTAAATACAACTCTTCTATTGACCTGGATGTGGACTTTTGGCAGTAGATTATGTTTTTGCAGCGCTTGCTTGGTGCTCCCATCTTTCCTCCAAGACTAGCTTGCAGAGTTTAAGTAAAAGGTATTACGTGCAGAAGTAATGTTCTAGTTCCTGCGCACTGTTTTTTTTGAAGGGCTATTCCTGGCACCTTGCTTCCAATGTCTGGTCCAACTCTTAAAGGCTCAATATCATAGCATAACAGGCATAGCAGAGTGCAGGCAGTACTCTGGACGGCCCAAGCAACTTCAGTGGCTGGGAGCAACAGGGGAGAAAATGTAATGTTGGTTCTACCACTCCGCTATAGAAGAATCTCTGCTGCACTGACTGGATGGTGAGACTATGTCTGCCTGTCAAATCAAGTTAAACGAGACTGGCGGAGGACAAGTGCAGCAATAATGCAATTCTATGTGACAGTATCAGAGCCACTAGCAGAGGAGCACCAGGGTACAATAATGTGTCCCTTCACCAATTAATACTGTCCTGTTCTAAGGGTGTACACGTAATCACTTGTGAGCACTCACATTTTTTCAGTTGACGTCAGTGGGCCACAATAGTATCAGTGTAACTTTATTTTCCACATCCTGAATGGAAAACTATAAGATGAAAAAGACAAAATATATATGTACCCACTTTATTTTAGCGCTTTAAGAAACACAATAAAAGAGGCTAAAAACTCACTTAGGTTTGCATATTTTTCACAAACCTCCAGCGTGTTGTTACGCATGGTTTTAAGAACAGGATATGAAAGCACACTTTACGTTTTAAGATATCAAGCTATTAGACGTTATGGGTGTGAACACATTTTCAAAGGGTGCTTTATTGTGTGGCTTGCTTTAACTGTCACAAATTTTATTTTTTTATTGTTTTATTTAGAGTGAAATTAGCCATATATACAGAATAGAAAAACAAACAGATAAAACAATGAATGGCTTTTAACACTATTTACATAAAACAAATCAGAAATAACAGACCAAGAAAAAAAAGAGAAATTCATAAAAGACAATTTCAAGAAAAAAAATATTATAAAAACACAATTGCAGAAAAAAAACAAAAGAAAAGAGGCCTCAAAGCATTTTTTTAATGTGGTTTATTACAAACCTTTAAAAAAACAAAGAAAACAGAAATCAGACATCAGTATGTCCATATAGATTGACATAAGGGATGATGCAACAAACTTAGAACATGTAAGACTTACATAAGATTAAAATAAACCTGCTACATCATAGCTTATGCTCCGTACAAGAGCTGTGTTCTATACTTGTTCATTCGATTCCTCATTTATAGAATCATCTCTCATCTTAAGCCTTTCAACTATTGTCTCTAGAAACGCAGACAGAGCAAATATCAGTGTGTTGTTTTCACCCAGGTGCATCAGGCTCCTCCATTCCTCAGCAGTATGCGTGGTACATTTGTCCATTTCCTGCGCCATGCATCTCCTTCTTGCATCTCTCATATTTGGACAATCCAAAATTAGGTGTTTCAGAGATTCCTCCGCACCTTGACAGAAACTGCATAGTTGGTCAGACACGCAGCTCTGCTTTCTCTGGTACGAGATTTCTTTCGTTACCCATGCATTTAATCGAAATTTAAGGAAAATGTATCTCCTCCTTTTGCATGGGAATTGAGTCATGTACTTGGGCAGGACATTCAGTTTCCTTGCTTCTGGTGGATTATTTTTTGTTCTTGTGTGTTGTATCCTCCTGTCACATGTGTCAATCCAATCCTGTTCAAGTCGTTTTTTTTCTCACCAAAATTGGGTTCTGTAGTAGTGTTTCCTTATCTACATTTAGCTGCTTAAGGATCGTCTCACAGGAAGATCTCAAGCAGCTCAATAGATCTTCACTAGATGGTATCTCTTTTTTTCAGTATTTGAAATTGAGCGATGTTATCTGCTCCAGATACTTTTCTGTATAGAGTTAGAGCATTCCATATGACGGTTGCATTAATAGAAGACAGACTCATCTCGTACCTCATGCAGGCAGTTGGAAAGCCCTTAGGCAGCTGGAGTATTCTTCGTCATATAACATTTTCACATCTTGACCACAGTCTGTGGTCACACCCAAATAAAGTCTCAGCTCTTTACGCCATCGCCGGAATGATTTTGTTTCTGTAAAAACATACGACTGGAAGCATTGTAAAATTTCCATATTTCGCATGAAGTTTAGCAGCTTGTGCGGGAAATTGGTTGCATTTCGAAACCAGCTTCTTTGTCATAGGTTCATCATTAATACTTACGCTGATTGTAATGCCTAGATATTTTGCCTCTGTGACCTCTTTCAGGGCATCATTCCCGAGCTTCCATTGACATTTTTGGCTGGCTCTTTGCTTGCTGGCACCTTGCAGCCTCTTTAGAATCAGGATCTCTGTTTTTTTTAATGTTGATCTCAAGTTTGTTCTTTTCAATATACTCCTTAAGAGCTGTGATCTTCCTCTGCAGGCCAATGGGTGTTTGATCTAATAATGCGATGTCATCTGCGTATATGATCATGTTTATGGGCTCTCCATTAATCTTTGGGGGTATGAGTTCACACTCTCAAGAGCTTCGCCAACATCTGAAAAAAAGAAGTTGAAGAGCGTAGCACCCAAAGGACAACCCTGTTTAACACCACGTGAGGTTCTTATCGGGTTCGTTATATTTTCGCATTGATCTAAACAAACTTGAACGGATGTCCCAGAATAGAGAGCCTGTATCGCGGCAAGTAGACTATTTGGGCATCCCTTTTTAATCATTTTAGACCACAGCAGCTCCCGGTCAACTCCGTCGAAGGCGCGAACCAAGCCAATAAATGCGATATAAATGGATGTTTATTTTTTTTAATCACTTCCATTTTCAAGATGTTCAAAATGAAAAGATTAAGGCTACAGCCCACACCTTTGACAAAGCCAGTTTGCCTCGAGTCTGCCATGCCAGCGTGTATAACTCACGTTGTCAATTGCTTCAGCAGCTGAGTGGCGAGAGTTTTCCCACTACATCTAGAAGTGCAATGGGTCTGTAGTTGTTCGGTTCTAATCTCGAACCCTTCTTGAAAATGGGGACAATTATGGCTCTTTTCCAGGTATTTGGTACTTTTCCTTCTTTGAGTATAATCCTAAAGAGCTTGTAGCAAAAGTCGGTCCATTCTTCTGGGTTTTGCTTTAGAATGTAATTGATCAAGCCATCGGGTCCGGGAGCATGGGCGGCACTTAGCTTCTTGATGTTACTGTGAATGTCATCTCTCTCCTTCTTGTCCATGTCAGAAATTGGCTCCGATTTCTGAAAAAACGTGGTATAATGTGCAGTCCATAAGTCCTCAGTTACCATATTGCATAAGCTCACATTCTGTGGTTTTTCTAGCTCGTTAATTGCTGCCCAAAAATCTCTTGAGTTTCTCTGTGCTAGACATGACATCATGGCTTCGGCATCATTTTGTTCAAGTAGTGCTCTATACCACTTAATCCAGTTTTTATACTGCATTTTCCTTTTCTTTTTTCTTTGTCTTTCTCGACCCTTGTCAGGAAAGAGGCTTCCAGAGTCCTCAGCTGTTTTCGAAAAAATCCTTTTTTTTCTGACCACTTCCGGATCATATGCATGCTTTTTCACCAGACTTTTCCTGTTTTGTTGTTTTTGAATTTTATATATTTGGACCAGGCCATTGTATTCGATCGACATATGTTCACTGTCCAATCTTATTCTATCTAATAAAGCTATCAGATTAGTTATTTTGGTCCTGTTAATTCTCAGGTGATTTCCACCTTGCTCCACTTCAATCATTTGGTTCCATTTTGTTCGTTCTTTTTTGAGTTCCGTTTTGAAGGTGATTGTTATTAGATTATGATCACTTAGAGCTGTTTTAATGACCGTCATCTTACAGATATTCAACGTCAAGCTTTTTGAAGTAACCAGATAATCCAAGATGGACTTTTGGTTATCTCGATCCCAGGTCACCTGGGCGGGTATATCTCCTGGTGTCTTTCCATTGAGTATTTCCATGCTTCTGACGTCTAGTTTTTCTACTATGGTTTTCCTTATGTTATCCTTTCGTTTGACCTTTTGTTGCGACTTATCTAGCATTAGAAGTTCCATATTAAAGTCTCTGCACAATATGATGGCTGCAATATTTTCTTTTTCGGATATAGTGTCCATAAGGTTGCATAACTGATCAAAAAACTCCAGCTCTCCAACCGCTTTATGTTGCCAGTATATATTTATCACATGAATCCGGATGTTAGAATTTTCCGTGTTCCCACTCTTAGAGATGGTCGTCACTTGAACATTGGCAAATGGGTTGTAGAAGTCGGTAATTTGCCATCCACCTTTTCTTTTCACCATAGTAAGCATGTCAGACATAGGGCGACCACGCCCTTGGCAGATGGCTGGATCGAAGGCTATATTAAAGCCATCCACAAGGGGGAGCACACCCAACCAAGTTTCTTGAAGGCAGATTATATTAAGTGATTGAAAGAGTTTAGTTGATTTGAGAGTAAGGTGAGAAAATCCACGCGTGTTCCACGAGCCCAAGGAGTTGGTTGCTACGGGGCTTGCTTTATTGCGTTAACTTTCTTTTTTAGCATGTAGTGCACCAGCAACCCATTCCCAGGTGTCATCAGTCATCGGTTTTAGAAGTTCTTCGTCTGTTTTCGTTACATTTTTTTTGGCATCTTGGGTTGCGATGGTGATTCTGAAAGGTTTTGTTGCCATCACAATCTCCATAATCTTTTCATGATCAAATCCCAGCTCATCTAAATCATCCTTTGGGTGGATTTTATTTTCCAGTGCCTCCTTCAAGGCATGAATAGGAGCATAAGGGCTGCATTGAGGGGCACCGTCTTCATCTGATTTACCTCCTAGGCTTCTTTCAACGATGCCTTTTGTTTTGATTTGTTTCATAGTCAAACCAACGAAGAGTAAAGCTCTGGTGTTCTGTAGAATAAGATCATAAACTATTCTTGAATGGATGTGTAAAAGAACTCGATCCAAGATGGAATCAGCAATAAATTCAACAGTCTTGATGTCCGTAGATGAAATGGACTTCATCGGCAAAAGCCAACCATCCAATTTTGAGATAACCAATATTTGGGGGCACTAGACCCCTATCTTGTAACCACACCATCAGATCTGAGATGAAAAGAATAAACAGAAATGGGGCAATAATACAGCCCTGGCTGACTCCTCGTTCGATCTTAATTGGGTCCGACAGGGCGCCAGCTCTTGAGAGTCTGATTCGCATGTTGGAATTCTGGTGAAGTTCTATTAGAATGGACAGGAGGTGAGGGGGCGGGGGGCCCAGGCGTTTAATTTTTTCCAGAGCATATTTCTGTTGATAGTATCAAATGCCTGGGAGAGATCGATCCAACCTCCAAACAGAGGCAACCCCCCTTTCACCTCCGATTGCACACTTAAGCAGCTCAGAACCAAACCATTAAGTCAAGTCGGCAAACCCTTTCTGAAGCCAGTTTGTTGTTTAGGAATAATTCCTTTTAACATAGCCCAAGACACCATTTCCGCCAGGATCAGGCCAACAAAGATTTTGCTATCCGCATCTAAAAGAGATATCGGACTAATAGTTTGAGGCTGCTAAGCGGTCCCCTTTTTTGTAGATAGGGATCACCACAGAAGATCTCCACGAGACTGGCAGTTCTTTGGCCTTCAAGATGTTATCAAAAAAGAGTTTTGGGAGCAACGCCCATAGAGGAGGGTTACTTTTTACAATAGAGTTACTAAGCCCATTTGGGCCAGCTGCTCTAGTGATCGCAGACTTCCTAATCAGGCATTCAATGGTCTCGCAGGTAAAAGATAAGGACCAAGCACCCCTCACCTCTGTTCTTGCAATTGGGGTATCCGAATAACCATACACCTCTGTGAAGTGCCTGACCCACACTGCTCCTGTAAGACCATTTCTTGGCTATCCGGCAGTTGGCCGTCCAGAGAACCTAGTATTGCCCCAAAGTTTCTAGAGTTTCTGAGGGATAAAGCCCTCAACATCTTTTCCCCGTCTTACTGGTAAATTAAATATCTATGCGAGCGAACCCAGTTCCTGTAGGCATTGTTCACAGCCCTGAGATGTTTATCAAGAAGCTCATTAACCAGGCCCATTTTCTTTAACCTGGCCAGTTGAGACCGTTTTAGCTTCTTTTGTTCCTGGATACGAGAATCATAGATATGCTTGTGGGTTACCTGGTTTTTTATTAGCGAGGACAGATTGAGGGCTTAATTACCACAAGAAAGCATGAAAGTTGGCCAGTTCACAGCAGCACGAGAGCTGACCATCTGACAGCTGTTTTACTTTCCCAGACAACTTATCAATTAAAGGCAAACCCACTCTTTCAAACTTTCTTACTCAATTGCCGGCAGACTTTACTGCCACCTTTTGACAATAGCATGGTTGTATCCTGGTCCTTTCTTGTGACACTGTGGCAATCAACATGTCGTGATCATCTGTATTTCCACTAACAATAACACATTTCAAACAGTTATCGAAGATCCTTCTAGTTACAAAGAAATAATCTAAGGTAGAGATAGAAGCGCCTCTATGCCAAGTCCGTTCACCCGAGAGATCCCCCGCCATATTCCCATTCAATAACCAGAGCCCCCTATCCCTCGTATATTTTAACCAGATTTTTCCATTTCTTGAACTAGTTTTAACACCGCCAGATAATTAATCCACGACATCAACGAACTGAGAATTTAGATCACCTGCTATTAAAAGTTGATCTGCTGGAAACAAAGAAGTGTATTTACCAAGACAATCCGATAGATCTTCTAGCAAAACCCAAAGATTTGAAACTGCAGGGTTCCAATACAAATTAACCACCAGCCAATGCTCATCAGACCACTTCTCGGAAAACCCCACTCTCACAATCAGAATTTCCTGTCTCTCTAAAGATATCATTTCCAATTACATAAAAACATAGTTTTTACATGCAACAAGGAGACCCCCTGTCAGCCTCCTCCCCTAGCCCCCGGTCCGATTGCTGGGCCAGCTGCTGAAAAGTTGAGAAGCCATCAATTCCCACAGTATACGTCAAATAGATTTCTTGAAGAAGAATCAGATCAGAAATTTGGATAGTGCGCAGTCTCACAGGATCAGAGGACAATGAATTAAAACACCTTGTGTTCCAGGAGATTAGTTTAAGGTGACTGTCACAGACAAGGTGACTGGTGGTCTTTCAGTTGGAAATTCAACATTATGCATAAGAAAGCCTTGGCTGCTGACAAAAGAAAAAGAAACGTGTTGTCGGGTTTTTTACGCAGCCTGTGTGTCTCAGAGTGGGCTGTGACACTGTGAAGAAACAAAATGCGTCCAGAAGCATGTTCCTGCTCCTTTGAACTGTTAGTTGGGCTCCTGCCGTTTTATGATATTCTGCATCCCCCACAGTTGACAGGAATGGGCAAGGGCGGAAAGACATCACTGGGCAATCCCAGGAACGGAGCTGTTGGAGGGCGGGCTATCAGGCTGTATTTTCTCATTTTTCATTTTTATGTTGTTTGTATGTGTCATGTTGACGTCTCCATGACAACGGGGGGCCGGAGGGTCGAGGGAGGAAAGGGAAGTGACGCAGGGGGGCGGGGTCGGGGAGTTGAATGTAACAGGGAAATAAAGAAGACGTGTTTATGAGAAGCTCTGCGTCCGCCTTTCATTTGCTGCGCCACTGCCTGTACTGCCGCGCGCCCACACAACAATGGCAACAAGGATGGGATGGTGGGCGGAGCAATGCTCGTAGGAGCCCCGTAGCTCGCCCCCAGCAGCCACGACCTGAGCGCTTGCGAGCACAGGCCCGACCAGCCGGAGCGCCACAATACACTGCCTGGCCGCGGCAGTGACCGTGCACGGAAGAACGCATCGGTGCCGGAGGAGGTCCAGCCACGTGTGCCAGTGCGGAGGAAGTGAGCCCCAAGCAGCGGTAAGCTGCAGAACACGGCCCACGGGTTTCGCCGACACCAGAGAGGCCCCGGTTACACAGGCCTCCAGAAGAGGAGGTGTGCAGCATGTGCGTGCTTCCAGATACAGGAGGCCCTGCAGAGGGAGAGAGCAGCAGACGCCCCAGGCCAGGCACAGGGCCACGGCACGCAGTGCCCAGGAAGCCCCAGAAAGGGGTCAGTAACTGTTGATGGTGCTCGTGCCACGTGTGGTGGCCATCTAACAGCAGCAGGGGTAGGACTACCCTGAGAAGAGGAGAGAAGCCCAGCCGGAAGGCCCTCCCACTGAGGTCCACCACACCCACGGAGCAGGGCTCATGGCACCGACAACACACAACAAGTAAGTACCATGTCAGGACAAGATGATGGACACGGAGCGCCAGAGCAAGGAAATGCACCCCGAGCCCCAGGTGCCCCCACACCAGCCCATATGCCATACCAACTGCCGGACACCCTGGCTGCCCAAATGCCGGGAACATTTGATGTAACAGACACAAGCAACATGGCTCCCAGGTGGACCAAGTGGATCAGGTACTTTGACCTGTACATGGGAGCCACGGAGCCAGTCGCTGACGCAAGACAAGTATGTCTCCTAAAATTAGCAGTCGGATCTGCGACAAGGGATATAATTGACGAGATGCCTCAAGATTCCATAGACTCGATCCAGGACCTCAAGGACTCACTCGCTGCGTATTTTGCACCACATACTAATGTAGATCATGAAAGACACTTATTTCATAGCACCAAACAGGCGAAAAGGGGAACGATGGATGCATATGTGATGCGACGACGCACCAAGCTAAAGCACTGTGATTTCGCAAACTACTCAAATACTGAAGCTTTAAGGTCACAGATTATTTCTGGATGCAAGTCCCAAGCCTTCCGAAGGCAACTACTCCAAAAGTCCTGCACGCTGGAAGAAATCCTAGCTCTAGTGAGAGTCGAGAAGGCCATTGACTCACAGGAGAAAACGTCAACAGGCTACAACTGGAGAAGAAATCGGAAGAACTCTTCTGTTACAAATGTGGGTTTGAATACCCACATGAGGGGACATGCCCCGCCGTGGGACAAAGGTGTAGACTATTCTGTGATCGAGGGAGAGAGAGACCCAAAGAGAATACGTCTCGCCCAAGAAGCCGTTATGGGGGGGCGTCCAACAACCCAAGTCCCAGTACCCCGAATATGCAGAATCAACCCATGATCGACCAGCGTGACAGAGACTCTGGAGAAGACAGGCAAAGGAGAAGAGAAAGAAGAAGGTTCGTAATGCGCACAAGACCTGAACGTAGATCCCGACGCCATGTGTGAGACCTGGTGGAACAGTCTCCCACAGACTCTGATCCCAGCTCTTCAGGGAGCGACCAAAAGAAAAAGGCATATGTATACGCTCCGGGCAACCCCACCGCAACAGCACACAGCCCAATGCTCATCATCAAACTACAAGAAAGACCGACGGAGTTCCTTATAGACACAGGAGCCACAGTCAACGTGGTGAATGAGAAGGTCTACAATGATCTTCCACAAAAACCCAAGCTACACCCGGCGACCATCGACATATATGCATTTGGAGCCAAGACACCCCTAAGATGCCTAGGACAATTCCGCAGGCTATGCCGCTACAAAGCTCATGAAATGAAGGTACCAATACATGTCTTAGCCACCGAGACAGACAGCGGTTGCGTTCTCAGCTTTAAGGCAGCCACTGACATGGGCCTAATACATATCCTTTACAACATAATGGTTCACAAATACATAGACCCGGTCGAGATGATAAACAACCTGTACCCTAGCATCTTCAAAGAAATAGGAAACCTTTGAAACAGGCAAATAAAACTCCACGTAGATGAAGCTATCCGCCCAGTAGCACAACCATACCGCGGGATTCCAGTCAATATTAAGAGGAAAGTTGAAGATGAACTCCAGAAGTTACTGGAACAAGACATCATCGAAAGAGCCACTGGACCCACCACATGGGTGTGCCCGATCGTCCCCGTTCCCAAAAAGGGCTCAGAGGCTATAAGGCTGTGTGTGGACATGCAACGCCCGAATCAGGCCATCAAAAGAGAGAGACACCCTGCACCATGCATCACGGACATGATACACCTATTGAACAGGGCAAAGGTATTTTCCAAACTGGACTTGCAAAAGGGGTATCACTAGCTAGTCTTACACCATGAGAGCAGAAACATCCCGACTTTTGTCACGCACGACGGCCTCTTCAGGTATAAAAGGCAGAGTTTTGGGGTGTCCTCGGCAGCAGAAACATTCCAGGCCGAAGTCCATAACATAAAACACATCCCAAATTGTCTCAACTATTCGGACGACATTTTGGTATTCGGAACTGATGCAAACAAGCATGACGAGACCCTGATGATGGTATGCAAGGCCCTACACGATGCAAATCTCACCTTAAATAGGGACAAGTGTGAGTTTCGGCAAAAACACCCTAAAATTCTTCAGCCATGTGTTTTCAGAATCAGGAATGACTCCTGACCCAGACAAAGTTGCAGCATTGCCCATCCAACGTGAGCGAGCTTCGGTCTTTCCTAGGCCTAGCCAGTTATTGTAACCAGTAAATGCGGGACTTTGCGTCAGTCGGCGAACCACTGAGACAGTTGACACACCAGGACGTGAAATTCGAGTGGACCAAGGACTAACAGAAGGCATTTGAACTGATAAGAGAAAGGGTCACGAAAGCAGAGAATATGTCATACTATGACCCTAACAGGAAGACCGAGCTCACAGTCAACGCCAGCCCCGTTGGCCTGGGCGCCATACTTGCGCAACTCGACCCAAAGGACCCTTCACAAAAACACATAGTGGCCTATGCCAGTGGCAGCTTATCCACCACTGAAACAGCCTATTCCCAAGCAGAAAAGGAAGGACTTGCGGTTGTATGGGCATGCAAGCATTTCCACCTGTTTTTGTACGGAAAACCATTCCAAGTTGTCACGGACATCAAGCATTATTATTCTTGTATGGCAACCCTCAAGGCAAGATGCCCCCGCGCATAGCCCAATGGGGTCTAACACTCCAAGACTACGCATTTGAGATCATTCACAGACCAGGGAAAGGTGAAAACCCGGCAGACTTTTTGTCCAGGAGACCACAGGAGGAGAGCGTACCAGAACCCTCAGTAGCCGACAGATATGTAAAGTATCTCATCCACCAGTCTGCTCCAGAGGGTGTCAACATGGAGGCGAGCGCCAGAGAAACTGAAAATGACGTGGCATGTCACATCATCTGTGAGGGACTAAGTTCAGGGCTATGGCGGAGGGCAAACAAAAAGGGGAGAGTTGCGGGAGGCAAGGTGCAAGAAGATGTGGAAAGATTATTGGAGGTGAAAGATGAGCTAGCAGTGTCAGAAGATCTCTTGCTCCTAAAAGACTGTAAACTAGTCATCCGCGAAGCAATGAGGGCCAAATTCATAGAGCTCGCACACGAAACCCACAAGGGAATGGTATCCACCAAACGGATTCTCTGCCAGAAGGTATGGATCTCTCACATGGACACACTAGTAGAAGCAGCACTAAAAGCATGCCCCACACGCTGCCTCATCACACCTAATCGTCACCCAGAGCCGCTGCTCATGTCGGAGCTTCCACAGAAAATATGGAAGGCTGTGGCAGCCGACTTCTTTGGGCCCATTGAGGGAGGGAAATACGTTTTAGCCGTGATGGATGAGTACTCACGATATCCTGATGTGCAACTCATATAATCGACCGCAGCTCATCATGTCATCCCCGCCTTAGACCACATGTTCTCGGCCTATGGAGTACCGAAAGTGCTGAAGACAGACAATGGGGCCCCATTCTGTGGACATCAGTTTGCCCAATTTGCAGAATACCTAGGGTTCCATCACCGTAAAATCACTCCCCTATGGCCGCAAGCCAACGGGATGATTGAACGATTCATGGCCCACCTGAAGAGGGCCCTTCAGATTGCCAGACTCACCGGCCAGCCATATGAACAAGTCTTGAATCAACTTATGAGAGACTATCGAGGAACCCCTCATAGCACTATAAGAAAGACTCCGGCCGAACTCATGTTTGGATGAAATACTCAAACGCGCCTCCCACAGGCAGAAATCATTACCCCGTCACCAACTCTAGACCAAGAGGTGCGAGAACGAGATGAAACAGCAAAAGCTCGAATAAAAGAATATGAAGACACCCGCTGGCGAGCACAGACCTCACGAATAGAGGTAGGGGACGTAGTGGCGGTTCGACAGCCAGTGACGCACAAGCACACATCACCATTCCGAGAAGAACCCTTGCTCATCACTCAGAGGAAAGGGTCCATGATCACCACCCAAGGGTCAGAGGGATCAGTCACAAGAAACTCGTCCCATTTCACGGAACTTCCACCAACTGGAGCCAGACAGCTGAGTGGGCGAGTACATGTGCCCCTGGACTATGAATCGGATGACTCATATTACGCAGAGAGTGGGACTCGGAGGAATCAGAGCCGGAGGTGGGGAAAGAGACTGCAGAGACCGGGCCATCACCAGGGCGGAGTCAGGCACGTCCGCAGAGGGCTCGGAACAGACCTCGCCGATGGATTGAGGAAATGGACTAGAAGCCCACCAGACCGCCGCCTATTGCGAAGAATCTGATAACTGTTTAAAAAGGGGGGGATGTCATGTTGACATCTCCATGACAACGGGGGGCAGGAGGGTCGAGGGAGGAAAGGGAAGTGACGCAGGGGGGGGTTCGGGGAGTTGAATGTTACAGGGAAATAAAGAAGACGTGTTTATGAGAAGCTCTGCGTCTGCCTTTTATTTGCTGCGCCACTGCCTGTACTGCCGCGCGCCCACACAACAGTATGGCTGTAGCCATCTGTGGGTGGGCGGGGCATCCAAGTGAGCGTGGCTCCGAAGATTGCTGAACACTGCCTCCCTCATGCTGCCATGGGGATGCAGGATACCATACAACACCGGGCCCAGAACACTGCCACACTGGCGATCACTGCAAGGGGTGTATTGGCTCAGAAACTCACCCTGCGTCGCAGGCAGAGCCATGCCTGAGGACGTGGAGCCTCGCCAATGTGGCGGACAGCTCTCTATCTCTTGAGTGCCTCAGAGCATGGCCTCTCTGCCACGCTAAGGTAGCACGTCCCGTGGCTCTCAGGATCACCATACTGCGCCGGATGCCGCTTTGTCGCAGGCCTTCCCTGCGCAGCGTGGCTCGTAAAGGTTCACTCCACGTCTCTATCACCCAGCGATATCTTGGTCGCCAGGTGGCCGATTGACTCTAAATTGGGCCACAAGTCGTCCTGGTGCCAACAGATGGGGCGGGGCGTGTGTCAAAGGATCACCTTCAATGAATGAAAGGGGGGGTCTCTCAATACCCCTTTATGTCCAGTGTCATCAGAGCTGCACAGTTAGGCTTGCTTCATCCGTGCGCCCCCTGGCGGCCTCCCCAGGCTTTCTTGAAGTTGGACTTTAAGAGTATGTACTAACAAGTAGAACTATTGCCAGACTACAAACCTCGCCGAACCGTCATAACCCAATTTGGTGTGTGCTAACACACACATGCCATTTAAGTTGTGCCTGTCCTGCAGGATCGGTTTTCCGTGGACTGTTGACAAGAACCCTGAAAGGCCTGTCAAAGGTCGAGTACTTCCAAGTTGGCATAGGCACTTACAAAAAATAAAAATTTGGTTTTTACCTAAAGAGAAAGTAATGCAAATTCTTACAGACCAGGCTCGACCTCTTGGAATACTCCATCTCCTCGGCAGTCGTCGACCCGAAGGGGAGGCTAGTAAAAGGAATACCAGATTCTCCAGAACCCAAGGGCATGGTACCATTTAGGGTCAACCTCTTAACCCTACTATAGAATTGGCCACGGGTGTGCGCACATTGCTGGCTTGCACTCAGAAATATTCCCTCCCCACGCCTCAGTGCTGTGAGGTGGCCTTACTGTGGCTTTAAGCACTACACAGAACACAAACATTGTCTACTTTCCATCTAGGGCAGATATAACATATTTACTTAACTGTCCACCTCACTCCCTTTCCGCTGCCTACCAACAACATTCACTTTGCGTTGTATTTTGCACATTTTTCTCAGTCGGTTGAGTATGGGACAGAGGGAAGGCAATGTTGCAACACTCTTCTGGTCACAGACGGCACCCATAGCAGCTGCACAGTTAGGGGTGAATGTGGGGTATTTGTACTGCCTTGTCCTGTGCTTCAAGGTGCTATACCGAAGGACACATGCAGTAGCTGCATAATTAGAGTCTGCAATATTTGTACTGCCACCTGGGTTCCATACCATAGGTCAATCCTATACAATGTTTTCCCTCCTTCCTTTATCAATCGTATTCATCTGTTATACAGCCCGCCCTGGGTGGGGCTCCCTCAGGTCCGGGTCTAGCCGCCTTGACCAACTCTCTGGAATCTGCTCTGGCATAAGGATAAATCCATTACAGATCTAGGCCTCTTCCATTTTACTGTGTGGCTTAGACACACTTCAGACCCATACCGCGTCCAATCACTTCGGGCCTCAACTGGCTTTACAGGCAAACTGCCAAACATTGTACCAGTTACTTACACAGTACCCAGAGACAACGCCCCCTAGCAGACCTGCACACCCATACTATGACAAACCCACATCTTCCTGGCTACATTCTCCCTCAAGCCCCCACCGCCTTTACCCGCTCTCCTGCCCCTTTTCTTACCCCCACTCCTCTTCTCTACTCAGAATCATGTCTGGTCATCCCTGGTGGGGAGGCAATACACCTGCTTCCCGGACAAGCCAGGCACTCTGAGACCCGCATGGTGGTGATTACAGTCATAGCATAATATAACATAAAAGAGTACTAGGCAAAGTTCCTAAGAGACTTCTGCCACAAGACAGAATGTCTGAGGCTAAGACTCAGATAAGAGGGGGTTCATTAAATTGGATGAGAAGCACCAATAGGCCATTGAGAGAGTTGAGACAGCGGATGCAGTGGCACCGAGTCTGTGGCCGGTCAACATGGACAGAGAAACGATTGCAATAGGCAGCAGTTAATGTAGGCTGAGAACAATCTCAGAGCAGAAGAAAAAGTAGCAAAACAACACTGTTGTATTTGCATCCAAGGCGCTCTCAGAGACAGCCCAGAATCACTCAGCCATTGAATGTGAAATGGACATGGGCCCTAGCACACTCTAGGGCCGACTCGTGAGGTAGAATGTTCAGGTCACAGACAGACCATAGGCCCTTGATGAACATCCTGGGGACAAGATGAAGACCAGGCGCCTGTTCTCCCGGAGGGTGCAAATGGCGAAAACGTGTTTGTGCTCTTTTACAGGGCACAGCCAACCACTACGTTCCTGTGGCTCTTTCCCAGGGCGCAGCCACCTACTAAAGCTGTCTGGCTCCTCCACAAGGTGCAGCCACCCACTACATTACTCGAGCTTTCACAGAGAGTAAGGTTCTCCAGCTCTGCCACATACGACCACCAACTCTCATGGGTTGTGGAGTCCTCTTGTGAAGCCAGTCCCTCCCCCATGACTACCTCATTCTTTGCTCCGCCCCACCCCCTGCACAACACTCTACAATGGGGGAAGGGTGGCAGAGCTCTATATGCCTGCTCACGTTGTCCGCCACCAGCCCCTCCCCCACAATACAATGAAGGCAATATCTTGCCCCATGCCTTATAATGTAGTTGAGGGGTCCTGTGCAAAGATAGGCCCTGTCAGTCTGCACCAACCCCAACCACTTGCCGGTGCAGTGCAGGCAACAGGGGCTTGCCGCTGGCTAGTCTTGACGTGTACAGGCGTTTGGGATCAGCATGTCTCAGGTCTCCAGTATGCTGCACACCCGTTCCTGGGACAAGCTAGGACCTTCTCTCTCCTCCTTGCCACAGCGGGGGCGGGCAGTGGCGGCTGAATGATTCCTAGGGCTTCTGTGGAAATGGAGGGCTCTTGTGCCTTGTACAACTTCCTGTGCCACAGGTGGACGTGGTGTCTCGCGGCTGTCTTCCCTAGGATGAAGTCTCGGCCCCTTCCCCCGTTCCCTTGTTTGATCCTTTTCCTAAAGCCCTCCAGTATGCAGAAGACCTCAGTCTCCATCCCCTAACAGTGTTCCCTGGTGGCAAGACAAAATAGTGCCACACTCAGGATCCTGTTGGCTGTCTAGGGGGAAGAGATCATCATTTCCTGGGTCCCATCCTTTGCATGTCTTTCTCCCTCTGCCATGGCAATAGCGGGATGAGCCTCCTTCATCACAACCACCACTTCTTCCTCTTCCTGCTCCTCATCCTCCCCATCAGGTAGCTCCACCACAAGCTCAGACTGGTCAGCCCCCTGAGATTCCCCTGGTGGACATTCCCCTCATTCACAGCAGCACCCTCACCCTGCTGGTTTGCTACCACATTGCCCTCTATACCCTCCACCCAGTCAGCAGTGAGCGGTCCCATATTACTCATCCAAGGTGCATGTTTGTGAACAACCCCTCTGCCATGAAAAGAAAGGGGTCAACATAACCTCCTGCTTCTCCAATGCCTCTGTGGGTGTGTCCACATGAGTTCCTGTCTCTGGCTCACTGCCCGAGGCCTCCTCCGATGGCCCTACCCCGTCTCCCACTCCTGACACCTCCTCCATGCCTGTCTGCCTCACCGACTTAGAGGATCAATGCTGCTGTGTGGACCAGGCCCATGAACCAGCTCCTACAAAGAGTATGGGGTCTCCCTCATACATCACGAAGGAAATGCACCTTGGCGCGCCATGATAATTGCCACAGATGACAATGCTGAGAACCGTGGAACTGTGCATGACCCGAGAACCCATAAGTGTGTAGCCCAGAGAGAACCAGAACACAATTTCAAGTGAGTCATAATGTGAACAAAGAAACAACAATTCTACTCCTAAAGCTACAACTGCAACTAAAAAGCGACAGGATGAACATCAGGAGGGTACATAACACGTTAACCAAGGTGCAGGAACTGGAGGGGCCGCATGCCATTATGGCCCTAGACTCAGAAAAAGCCTTTGACTCGGATAGGTGGGTTTTCCTATGGAGGTTTTGTGGTGATTGGGTTTTGGTGAGAGATTGATGGGATGGGTCAAGCTAGTATATGCACAACCCCAAACCAGGATCAAGGTCAACAGATACATGTCAGAGAGCTTCCCGCTTCAATAGGGTACAAGGCAGGGATGCCGACTAGTCCTAGTACAAGGGGTGAAGGAGACAATCGCAGAGGGGTGCCCCCTGCTCATGGCAGAGGGGCCTTTCACTTATCTAGGGATCAGCATTCACATGGAATAATGTTGGTTTCTCTACAACAATTTAGACCCGGTTCTGGGCAGGTTGCAGGAGGACGCAAAACATTGGGTCCCTCTACAGCTGAACATAGTGGGGAGGGCCAACCTCTTTAAGATGATGCCACTCCCACAGCTACTATACATACTGCAGAACACCCAGGTGAAGGTACCAAAACTCACCTTTGACGGGATAAATGCAATGCTCCAGAGCATAATTTGGGGGTGAGGCAACTCACAATTAAATCGGTGTGGGAGGGCGGTCTGAAGACATCTGACGTACGTAAATATTACTGGCCAGCCGAGCTGGTGGTAGCTAATGAATGGGTGTACGGGAGCAATGGGCTGGCCCATATGAGACTGGAGATTGAAACCATGGGCCACAAAACTCTACTGCATCCGCTGTACGGAACCCTGAGTGGTTGCGATCGCCCGTCAGCAGCCAGTAGGGTTATAGAAGTCCGAGCAGCAATTACCAAAGCCATGGGGTACAAATGAGTAATCACTGGACTTATGACACTCTGGGAAAATACACATATACTGGAGGTGCACAAGCCAGGGAAGCACACTAGATGGGTAGATGGATAGATAAGGGCATTGCTACAGTAGGGGATGTCATTAAAGGGGGCTGGTGAGCGCACTTCCCTGACCTTTGCACAAACTACCGATTAGAGGCCAAGGATTGGTATACATACATACGCCTACGTCACACACTACATAGTCAACTGGGAGCAGACACCAATATCCCAGACCACACCCTCTTGGAGATTAATTTATTCTCAGGCTGCATAGAGCAAAAGGCAATCACAATAATATACCAGGCAATTAACAACGTTACAGCGCAACGACTGGACAGGGTCCGAGCCAGGTGGGAGCACTGAAGTGGAGGGGCAGGGAAAGCCCACAATATAACAGCAAGAGGTCTGGTTCAGAGGGAAATCCCCATGCCCAAGAAATGGAAAAGTCTAAAAATGTGACAAAACCACTGTTTATTAAGAGATCTCCCAAAAAGGGACAGACCTAGACGTTACAGGATTTCCAATGCTCTCTCGCCTGGTTACTGG
Source organism: Ambystoma mexicanum (assembly GCF_040938575.1). Lineage (NCBI taxonomy): Eukaryota > Metazoa > Chordata > Amphibia > Caudata > Ambystomatidae > Ambystoma > Ambystoma mexicanum. The sequence goes on from NC_090925.1 coordinate 387,951,780, forward strand.
TTTGTTATCAGGCTTTAATAGGTTATGTCATAAGTGACACATTATTCTACAGAAATCTAAGGCAAGCTGGGGCTGGTTAGTGGGGCAAACTAAATATAGCATCTATATGGGGTTTGTGTTGTGATTGGTTATACTTCATCTGGTGGCCCCACCTGCAACCACCTCCTTAATGTTGCAAATGAAATGATGTCATGCTAGTCTGTTGTGAGTGTCTGTGTCACTCTCGAGGGATATGTCACTCACGTCTGATAGAAATCCTCCTTCCTCACCTGTTTCACTGGAACCGGTGTGAAACTCCTTCCGTCTTCCTTTCCTCCTGCTGATGGTTTTCTTCTTTTTGTAGAGATAAGGTCAACCTCGGAGGGAAGCCACTGTGCCTGCTTAGTGGACAGGGGAGCTAGTGGCCTCTTCCCCAAAGTAGCTACGGAGGGGAAAAAGCCAAAAGAGGCAGAAAAAAACCCTGGTAGGTAGTGTGGTAGAGCATTGCCTTGAGGCTCCTTGTACCCAGCTGAATTAGTCCTGGATGGCTGAATTTGACCAAGGATGGGGCACAATGTAGGAGAGAATCCAAGCTGCAGTACTCCGTAGGTTAGTTGAACAGGATTCCAATAGAACCAGAGCGGAGAGGAGAGTATCACGAAAGGGAGAGTCCTGGGAGAGAGAGAGAGCCTGCTGCAGAGCTTAATGGTTGACTGAAAGCAGTGCTGGCGCGCAGCCAGAGAATGAGAGGGAGAGTGCTGAAAACAGGCAAGAGAATGAGAGAAAGTGAAAGCCAGGAGCCAAGGGAAACCGGACGGGGTCCGGAGAACGTCCGCGGCTGCAAGGGAGAGAGAGACATACCGTAGCGGTGCGCAAGGGGAGGCTGAGGGCAGCGCCAGCGGCAAGCGGAGCAGAAGAGGGAGAAGGCCCAAGGCCGGAGGAAAAGCACTGCTCAAAAGCGAGTGGAAAGGTAAACTGTAAGCGTCTTACCCAAAGAGCGAGTGCTAGGGGTTGCAACGCACCGACTGCCGGGCTTGTAATGCATATGTATAAACTGGCGGTGGCCATCTTGGTAAAGGCTAGACCGGCACATCACGTTGCAGAATAACGTGGTGTGCCGAGTCAATGGAGGTGTAGCCTCCATCTGTTCCACAAGTGCCACGGCAGGTAGCGCGTGACAGTTTGCTGCAACAAAGTGTGAGCTGGTGTTAAAGGTGGATAGGGATTGGTCAGTGAGGGTTTTCTCAGCCTTGGTACCTTGGACGGTTACTAGCCCATGAGCAATAATTCAAGGTGATGAGAGCAGCCCCAAAGGTGCTGTCTGTACCAATAAGGTTACCATCTCCGATCCTCTAGGCCTTGAGCTTTGTACATTTAGCTTTCAACTTGATACTACTTTGCATCGTCTGTCCTAAGCTGGATGGTAAGGAAGGTCTCTCTCTGGCTCAAATGAATAGGCTGTATCCTCTAGTCTCAGATCACGTGTGCAGAAACCACTGGCTTGATTTTCCTGCTCAACATTTATGAGGATTTTTTAGAATGTATACATACAGGTGTTATGCCTTCCCTGTCCTCTAGGGGATTGTTCAAGCTACCTTTCAGTCACGTTCAGTCTGATGTGGTGTGTCTCTGTCCTTCCAGCAACATTTGTGTCTCCTAATTTAAGGATACCGTTTCTTGCATCTGCCTTTGTCTGCACCTGCGAGTGCCGATGTGAAACATTCCCTCCCTTGATGACCTTCGCTAAAATATTTACACTGGCTGCATGAACAATCTGGTCTGCGTTTTCTTGCTGAATCAGCGATCAGGCCCTTCCCTGCATTCTCAAAACTTCTCAGTGCATTCCATTCACTTCAGTGCAGCTGCATGTTCCATTTTAATTTATATGGCCACTCATTTTAGTTGTGTTGAGCACCAAGCACGCCTCATGTCGTATTTCCGAGCGTCTTGCATTTCAGCATAGCAAAAGAGTATATGTCCTCTATCTAAGTGGGTCAAAAGCCTGTTCTTTGTGTCTAGGAGCAGTTTAACCCGGGTGTCTGCATAGCTTTGTGCATGGATGCATATGTGCTTCATGTCTAAAGCATCTACGTCTTGGTTTTGGTTGGGACGTCATCGGCTCTCTGCATCATCACAGTCTGTACAATTGCTCCATCGTCTGCAAGTTTATCTCTTCTATGACATCATCAGGGTAGCGTTTGTACAGTTGTCTGAGTGAATATCGGTTCTCGCATCTGCGGTACAGTGGTGGTGGGAAGATTAGAGGGCCGGGAACAATATACACCTATCATTTCTGTAACATCGAGATGAGGGAGGGACTGGAGCGACAAGGGACACATTTATCTGTCCCTCTTCAATCAACTGTTAACTGTTTAGAACCAGCCTACACAGGATGGGCAGGGCTGAAAGCAACAATTGTCTGAAGTGGAAGGGGGGGGAGGGGTCCTTTTTTCCACATGATATGAACCTGCCCCAGGGTCAGGGCAAACTGGGAGAAGATTCTGCGCATACTATCCAGACTGGTAGGGAGTGAGATCCCGAGGTGTTCCAAAGTAACCATATTGCATATTCTGAGGGGGCAGTGAGTGCAGGAGGAATGAAACAATTGATCAGCACAGGCCTAGCACTGGCAACGGGGGGGGGGCTGGCTACCAAGTGGGGGTCAGGTGATATGACAATAGTGGCTCAGTGGAGGGAGGGCATGGACCGTTGCAGATTCCTAGAAGAGATGGTGTACCGACATAGAGGCAAGCATAGGACATGTCATAAGATCTGGCTGGGGGAAGTGGGGTGAGTTGGGTTGATGGGTGGGAGAGATTGCAACTGGATTGTGGGAGGTTTCGGGAAGGGGACTGAGGGCCATGGGGTGACTATGCAAGGTCGGACTAAAACATTATGAACTTGATGCTGAGCAAAATCTGTCATACTACGTGGTTCTGCTGTGTTGGGTTTACTGGTTATGTTCTTTGCTTAATAAAAAGCGTCATAAAAAAAATAAAAGCTCCAGCATACTACCAAACACTCTCCAAGGGTGAGCCCGCCCGGTGAAAAATCTTCTCTCACAGCCTAGCAAAACCCACAAAAGAACAAGAAGTGAGCAGGGCCTTATCTAGGTGGGGCACATTTCCTAACGGGGATTCTGGGGCTCTGGCTGCCTTAAGGAACTCGAACAAAATGACAAATCCCCAGAGAGGGACAAACCCAACCAATAAACCCAACCAATAAACCCATTTGTCATGAGATCCGCTGCTCCTGAACGGACAACAAGCCAACACGCTATAACCGAAACCCCGCTGCCAGTTCGTCTGGCACCAAATCCTGATGATCACTATAGCCCACATAAAATAGCCTGGTAGAATACCCAAACCAGCACCAATCCAAACAGAAAGTGTATGGCTAAAACCGATATAAGCATTGACCATCACTAACTTAGTGTTTCCTGTGAAAAGAGTAAGAATGAGTATGCAATGAGTAATGTGTGGGGTTCAGTCAAGGAATTTTCCCCCTCGAACACAGAACAGCTCCATGCTATGAAAACTGATTTTGGGGCGAAAACGTAGCACGTACAATGAGCAGTATGTTTTAAGTGCAGCGTGTGATGTTGCCCCGCACTCCTCACACGTTGTTCGCAGTAAGGTCTGGTCACTGAGGTAGGATTTTTTCGATCTTAAAGATTTTAATTTTAAGATGTTCGTGTTTTGTGTTCTTACCATTAGTTATTTTGACCGATATTCAATAACTGCATGCATGCCGACCTCCCCAATATTACCTACACATGTATAATGTAAGGATGGTTTTACTTTTCTGTGGAAGGATACAGAGCCTCGGGTTTAAACGTATCATGAAGTCTTTTTGCCGTGGAATGCCGGGATCATAGGGCACAAGTTTAGTCAGCACTGCGTGGGCCTTGTCATGGGACTTCAAGCATAAGCACGCTATTGTTAAGAGCAGAGTGTACATTAAGAACTTGACTTCCACTCTGTCTACGAGCTCTGAAAGGCTGTGTTCTCCTGCCGCTGTCTGGGTAGGTGTCTGCCACAGTGACACATGTTGCCTCTGGCAACAAAGATCAGAGCAGCCATTTCATTCCGATTCATATTTGATGAAACACAATCCACAGACAGGAATGGACTGGCCTATAGGGAACTCTGGAGATTTCAGGGTAGGCCTACACCCTGGCCCTCTTTTGTGGAGTAACCTATTTTATTTCCAACCAAATGTTCTCATAATGTTAATGTTTTTTTTTTTTAAACAATTTTTTTTTTTAAAACAAACAACCATACAAACTTTTAGGACATTCACAATCAAGATTAATGCGTTCCGTTATTGAATACACTTTACTGTCCTCCCCCTCCCCCCGTTAACTCGAGCCATTCCATCTGTGCCATCCCCCTGAGCCTTTCCCTGTTGCTCTGCCCTTATCCCTTCCATGTCATCTGTTTCACAGTCGGCCTGGTGCGGGTTCACCATTGAAGCCACCATTTGCCTCCAGGCCATCAGTGGACCCACCTCCTCCTCGCCACTTCTAGTGGCTGCTTCATACCAGGCCACCGATTCCGCCTCTGCCCATTTCAGGAGGTCCGCCCACCACATCTCCACTCTGGGCCAGTGAGCTGCCTTCCAGCCCATAGCAATTCTGCGCTTGGCCAAGATATAAACCAGGTCCTTCATCTTGCTAATATGCCTTAGGTTACGTAGCCTGGGGAAAATCCCTAGCATGCATGCCCATGCAGATCCCACATCAAGCACCACCCCGCTGCCAGCCAGTCTTGTTTTCAATTCTATCCAGAATCTGCCCACCTCTGGCAGGCCCAGAACATATGCGGCAGCTCAGCCTCCCCCTCCCCGCACCTGGGGCATAGCTGTGCAGCCGAGCTCCCAAATCTGGCTATTCTGCCGGGGGTCAAGTACGCCCTATGGGTGACGTATAGCTGGATCTGCTGGAGCCTTGCATTCCGGGAGACCTTCTTATGGTACCTTTGGGCCCTGTCCCATTGGCCGTCCGTTATGGGTTCCCCCACCTCCTCCTCCCAATCACGCCTCAATTGGAGCAGTTCCCCTCCCGCCTTCGTGCTCATTAGCTCATATATCCGGGATATTTCGTGCCCGCCCTCTGAGACATTGTACATCGTTTCTATGGCGGCATCAGGTTATTCTGCCAATTTTGTCTCGGGCCACCTGTCTCTCACCTGTTTCAAAATTCTGGAATTCGTTATGTGTTGGCCTTTGTGCACCCCGGTCGCCTCCATCAGTCTCTGGAACCCTACCGCCTCCCCCTCCTGCCACACGTCACCCAAGGTGGCCAGGCCCACCGGCTCCCAGTATCTGCAAACTCCTTTTATCAGCTGGGAGTCTCCCCCACACAGCTCCACCAGCGGGACCTGTTGGGAAAGCGGGTCTGGGTCACCCACGGTTCACCACGCCCTATGCCAGACCTCCCAGCCCAGCCCCAGCAGCCTTCCCTACCCCGCCAATTTCGATTTAGGCAACCACACTGTCTCTCTAAGAAAATATGGAGCCAAGTCCCCCTGCAGAAGCCTGGCTTCCGCCGATTCATTTTCCGATAGCCACCTGGCCACGTATAGTAGCTGCCCCGCCAAGTAATATAGTTCGAAGTTCGATAAGTTAATACCCCCCTTTTCACATGAGTTTTGCAATTTCCAGAGGGCCACCCTGTTCCTGGAGTTGTGCCAGATGAAGCCCCTGCACATGCTGTGAAGTTTGACAAAGAAGCGTTTGGGGATCAAATACGGGATATTCACGAAGAAGTGCACCAATCTGGGCAACACAACCATCTTAAGCAACGCTGCTCTTCCCATCATGGCTAGGGGTAGTCTAGACCAAAACGCCATGCTGTTTCTAATGCCTTCCATCGCTCTCTCCATGTTCAATTTATGCTCTGCCTCAATACTGTGATATATATTTATGCCCAGGTATCAGAACGTCTCGGTCTGCCAGGGTATCTGCAAAATGGGCAATGCATCTGGTGGAATGCCCCTATATCTTCCCAAGGGGAACACACTGGACTTCCCTGGATTTACCGATATTCCCGAGAGGGTGGCGTAGTGCTCCATCACCTCCAGGACATACTGCAGGTTCTCTTCTGGGAAGCGCAGGTAAAGGAGCATGTCATCGGCGTATAATGATATCAAATGTGTGCCTTCTGCCGTTTGAATCCCCACCTCCCCATATTGTTGCCTAAGGCAGATTGCCAGCGGCTCCAACGCGAGAATATATAACATGGGCGACCATGGGCATCCCTGTCTGGTCCCTCTACTAAGCTGCCATTTGTCTGAAATTATGGCGCCTGTCTTGACCCTGGCGATTAGGGAGCTATCGAACATCTTGACCCATCTCATATACCCCAGCCCCATCCCAAACCCACTAAGGGTCGCTATCAGCCAAGGCCACCTAACTGAGTCGAAGGCCTTGACCGCGTCCAGTGACACAATGGCCAGGTCACTCGGGTCCCCCTCAGTTTGGTCTATAATGTGATGTAGCCTCCTATGGTTGTCAGTAATATTTCTGCCGGGGACGTAACCCGTTTGATCTGGGTGTATCAATCTGCCAATTACTCTCGTAAGTCTGTTAGCAAGCACCGCTGTGAGTATTTTGCTATCCTGGTTGAGCATCGATGGGGGCCTATATGACCCACAGTCTGCCTCCGGTTTGCCTGGTTTCAAGAGCGGAATAATCAGCGCTTCTCGCAAGGTCTCTGGCAGTTCTCCCCTTTCATAGGCCTTGTTAAACGTGGCCAGCAGCGGCTGGAGCAGCTCCTGTCTATACGCCTTGTAAAATTCGCTGGGTTCTCATAATGTTAATGTTGAAGGTATTTGTCATAGGAAAAAAATTGGGCTTGATGAAAATGTGTAATAAGCGGGCACTTTTTTTCCAGGGCCTCTTTTGGTTTCCAGTCCACCAGTGCCCACAGAAATATGAGGAGAGCAATCAAATCTTTGCTATATATATATCGCCGCCCTATAGTTAATGTGAGTCAGACTCCCATAGGAACCCCATTACATTTCTATTGTTAATAACTTTTGATTTGAGTAACAGATTTGACCGAAATTCCGTAAGTGATTAGGGGTTTGTGCCCCATCTCCTCCCACTAGACTGCAAAGTTTCGTAAATATAAGTTAAATAATAGAAAAGTTATTAAGATGACATTAAAATGACCAGAACATTTTTTTTGCCAAATTTGCGGCCTACTTCCCCTTTCATTTTCCCATAGGCAAACAAGGTAGGTTTGTGCCAAAGTGCACAGCCCAAATAGCTGGACTGTCGGATACATGGTCTTGCCACGTAATGTAGGCAAATAGTTCTTGCCCCGTAGAATATGCAAGAGTTCTTGCCCCGTAGTTTAGGTGAAAAATTCTCCCTACCAATGTAACCCTCTGGACGAAACACACATACTGAGAGATCTATTAGTTGGGAGAGAGGACACCAGCCGAAACCAGGAACTGTAATGGAATAAAGAACAATCAGTAATGGATACCTCTACAAGACCAGTAACCTTCCAAACTACGGTGATTGAGCTAACCTGAGTATGACCAGCGATAATCCTCTCTTAGGATGAAGATAGACAGCCCCTTTAGATAAGCGCTGCTGATCACAATAGGCCAGCAATGAGTCCTAAAGAGTAGAAACAGTATTGTAATACAAAGACCCAGTAGAAAGTTACAATGGGATAAGGGCAGAAGGACACCATACGAGAGGACGTGGAGGATAGTCCAAGGTTGTGCGCCCAGTGTATTTTGCCAAGGTAATCCTGACCACGACGGCACAAGGACGCCTAAAACGGTAGTGGTCTAGAGTCTCTAGTTCTAGGGAGACCGACAGAAGGAGGACACCTAACGATAACTGAGGGCCAGGGATGGAAGTCTTAAGTTCCTGCGCTGGTTTAGGCAAGAACACAAGTGGGACACAAATCAGGGTCAGATGGATAACCAGAGATGTTCCCAATTCAAGGAGGAAATATCCAATGGCGCGACAGTTGTTGATGACAGATGTTGAAGACAGTACCAAGTTTGTTCCGATTCCTTTGAAGATTAAGGCCAAAGCACCAGCCGCTAAAAAGTGTCACAAGTCTGTCAATGTTCCAGTTGGTATATGGTGCGGGTCAATCCAGTGAGGAAGCGGTAAGAATGAGGGTGGTCCTTTGTGCGATTCGAGTCTGTTTACTCTGTGAGACACAATGAGGACAAAATTGGCAAGCGTGAGACTGGTCGTGTGTGCGTTCTGGGTTTGTTTAATCTGCGAGGCACAACGATGACAAAATCGGCAAGAGTGAGGCAGGTTGTTTGGTTCCATGTTCGTCGTTAGCAGATGAGGATCAGTTTCAGGATACAAGGGCTAGGGACCAGGAAAACAGAGTAAGGGCAAAAAACAGGACTAAGGAAATAGTTTAAGTAGCTCTTCCATGGAAACCAGTGACTCCGCCTCCAATGCGTCGTACGTGGCAACGAGAATGCAATGGATGCCATAGTCGCCATGGAAACCTCCAAACAGTTCGCCCACGGTGTTGGGGCATAAGGGCACATAAATCTTTGGGGGTGTTTGGAAAGAGGGAAAGCTTGACTTTACCGAATTATTCCCAGAACGTGAACAAGAAGAACTGTGATTTTTAACTGTACTTAAAGCCCGAGTGGTGGAACCTCTGGTATGTCCTGTGCATGCTCGAATCCAGACAGTACCCACCCCTAAAGGAACTCTCACCTTCCTCGAGGCCAGAACCAAGCCAACACGTGGGGGCATGGATGTTCCCAGAAGGCTCCCATGTCTTGATTCTGGACTATAACCCTTCCAATCGACGAGGTACATACGAACACCCCTGCATGCCTGGGTATCCAAGATACAACTGACCTCGTACTCATCCGAACCCTGTACAATGACCGGGGGAACGGGCTGCCAACCTGGTCGAGGGATGGAAGTGTTTGAGAAGAGAGACATGAAAAACAGGGTGGATTTTCCAAGAAGAAGGTAGATGCAGGCGTACAGCCACCAGATTGATGACATCCGTGATGGAGTAGGGACCAACAAAATGAGGAATCAAGGATCTACGACCAGGAATCTGTAAGTTGCTGGTGGACAACCAGACCTTGGAACCCACTGTGTATAGAGGCGCATGAGATCTTTGGGCGTCCGCATAGGACTTATCACAGGCTTCCGCCCTACGCAGGTGGGAGGCTATCCCATCTCGTATCTTAGTTAGGTCATGGACACAAGCATCAGTCACTGGACTGGTCGGTGATAGAAGAGGATGTAAAGGTATGGTTCGAGGGTGCCTGCCATACATAGCGAAAAAAGGAGAAGAACCCGTGGATGTGTGAACTGAATTATTATAGGTGAACTCGGCCATAGTCAAGAGTGACAACCAGGTATCCTGATATTGTAGAACAAGACAACGTTGGAACTGCTCAAGGCTAGCATTTAAACATTCGGTCTGACCATCCACTTGAGGGGTGGTAAGCAGTCGAAAACCAGTCGTCAATCCCCAAGGAACGTGTGAGAGCCCTCCAGAAACGAGACGTGAATTGGGACCCACGAACAGTTACAATGATGTCAGGAAGACCAAAGAACCTGAACACATTCTTTAGAAAAAGGTCAGCCAAGACAGGAGCAGTAGGGAGACATTTACAAGGGACAAATAAGGCCATCTTCGAGAAGGAATCTATCACAACCCAGATGGAATCAAAACCCTCCTTCACTGGTAGTTCCACTATGAAGTCCATAGTCAACATGACCTACGGTTGCTCCGGAATGGGCAGAGGATGTAAAAGTCCTACGGGCTTGGCCGGAGTGTTTTTGCATTGGGCGCAAATGGAGCAGGACGCAATGTATTCTGAAATGTCCTTGCCCATGGAGGGCCACCAGCACCAACGGTGCAACAATTCCAATGTCTTTCTAACTCTAGGGTGAGCTGCATACTTAGAATCATCAACCCATTGTATGGCCGTAATTCGAGGGGAACCATCAAGTAGGTATAAGGAACCCCGATGGTAAGGTAGGACCTGGAATACTTGAAGGTTTTTGTCCTTGATTGCCTGTGGATGTACACGTACCCATTCAGATAACGTAGTACGCAATGGGGTTTGCGGGTACAAGCACATATGACATGCTGAGGCAGCAGAATAGGACTACCGGTCTTGAGGCGAGCCGGAGCATCATGATGCTGTGACAAGGCATCTGCCTTTGAGTGCCTTGACCCGGGTCGGTAGGTGGTTTTCGAAATGATGCATAGAAAATAATTAATTCCACCGTGAATGGCGGGCCATGGTACATTTCACAGATTGTAAGGCCAAGAGGTTCCGATGATATGTGTACACCTGTACTGGCAATGTGGTTCCTAGAAGATGTTGCCTCCATACAAGAAACGCGTCCCGCACTGCCAGGAGTTCTTTCTCAGTAATGGTGTAATTGGCTTCATATGAGGTCAGCTTTCTAGAATGAAAGGCCACCGGGTGTAGGACGTCAGTATCCCTACATTTCTTTGATCGAATAGCCCCCACAGCCGTATCAGAAGCTTCTGCCTCAACAACATAGGGCAGGTCAGGGTTCGGGTGGAGCAATACCGGAGTTGATGTAAAACCCGACTTCAATGCGTCAAAGGCTTGTTGGGCAGCCTGACCCCATTCAGAGGGTGTTTTGGGACGCGTAAGAGAGGTCCAAGGGGCAGCGATCTTGGAAAAGGACCCGATGAAACGCAGATAATAATTGGCAAAGCCTAAAAAAGACTGCAGAGTCTTGATGTTATTCGGTGCCGGCCAGTCGAGGATTGCTAGGACTTTTGAGGTACTCATCTGTATGCCATGGTCTGTGATGTCATACCCCAAGAATTCGACCCGGGTTACATGTAATACACATTTTCCTAGCTTTGCGTACAGATGGTTGTCCCTGAGACGTTGTAGGACATTGGATACATGCATGACATGGGATTCATATGTGGGAGAATAAACCAGAATGTCATCGAGGTGAACAACCAGATAACGATCCAACATGTCTCAGAACACATCATTTGCGTATGGGTCTGTGAGGAGTCATGGGCCAAAGCCATCTCCGTACGAAGTTCTGCTACCATTTGCATAAGGGTAGCCAGGGTTTCGTTGCCATCCATTTTTGAGGCTTCTGATTATGTCAGATACCTGGTCTTGCCACGTAATGTAGGCAAAGAGTTCTTGCCCCGTAGTGTAGGCGAAGAATACTCCCTACCAATGTAACCCTCTGAACGAAACACACATACAGACGGATCTATTAGTTGGGAGAGAAGACACTAGCCGAACCCAAGAACTGTAATGGAATAAAGAACAATCAGTAATGGATACCTTTACAAGACCAGTAATCTTCCAAACTACGGTGATTGAGCTAACCTGAGTATGACCGGAGATAATTCTCTCTTAGGATGACGATAGACGGCTCCTCTAGATAAGCACCGCTGATCACAATAGGCCAGGAATCAGTCCTAAAGAGTAGAAATGGGTTTGCGAGAGTGCACAGCTTGTTTGTGATGGATTTCTTTATAATCTTATTTAGTTATAGCTTGAATTTGCTGTTACTTAGCGGGGTGCAGCCCAATATTAAGTGCCAACGTGTAGGGCACTAAGAGTAACTGTGAGAGAGAAAGACCTAGGCTCATTAGCCTTCCGTGTGGGCCGCACACCTTTAATACCCACTTCGGGTTAGACAGTTATCTCGTATTGTTTAAATTAATCTTCTTCCAACTGTACTTTTTCTCAAAAGATTTTATTCAAACGAAAATAGTTCCTTATTGTTTCAAAAAATCATCGTAATTGGTTAAATTCCACCAATTAGGCTAATCCTGAGGCTGGGGCAAACAATAACCCCCTGGCTAATGCATTTCGGAACAATTCCTTCTTCAGAGCCGGGTTATATATGCATTAATAAATTGTTTGCAATTCAAATGATAAACAATCTTTCAATGTTCAATTATCAATACAAAGACATGATTCAAACCAAAACGTACAAGAAAACAATAATTTAAATAAACAGGGCGCCCACAGATAAAGGACAACATTTAACACACATAAAAGAGAAAAAGAAAGTAGCCATAAGTTCTTCAGCTCTTAGTTTTCACAATGATAACACACTTTCTAAACCTATAACAATCCGTGCTGTGCTCTATGCCTGGCACCATTCTAGTGCATTCCGATATTAGATATACTCTAGTGTGCTAAGGGTGACTCCATATGTGAGAGACCAAACGTGATTGTTAACGTTTAAACGCCAACTTGTTAGTGTGTCCATGCTTTGTTGTATTCGTGTGCTCATATTTAGATGCTGAGTATTATCACCATGTATTGAAAGTCCAGTGTCTCAATTGCATTTTGTGGATCAATTACCTTTCACTGACCTGTCTATCATGTTTGTCCCTGTACGGGATTGAAGATCTTCGTGTTCGCTTAGTTTACAGCTGTAAAACAAACGGGTATACCCCGTTAGATATGTCCTTAATAATCAGGTCTTGCTGCTCTGTAGCGCATAATATCAACGCGTGCTAAACTAGCTTTACCTTAAAACTTTATCGATGGAGCCGTGTGCAGTGTGCTGCTGCTGCTCTCATGAACTGCGAAAAGTGTCAGCAGTTAGTTGCGTTGCTATGACAACGCTCGGGCACCAGTATGGCCACGCGCATACACATGCGCCTGCCATATTGGTGTGGGAATGCCACTGCATATTAACAGATGCCTGTGCTGGGGCTTTTGATTGCTATATATTAATTTGTCACGATAACTTATGAGACACATTCAGAAAGTAATGCGTTGGTCTGATATGCTATACTAGTGTGTACATTTGTCGGCTCACAGACTTGCAGTTGAATTGCCCTAGTGGGTATATTGGAGTTAGTAAAGATAACAAGTGGAGCACTTACTTGAAGTGCTTCAACATACTGATATGCTATGCTGTGGTAGTATGCACATCTCACGACTCTTGGACCTACAGTAAGTTATAATACCTAATAAATTAACCAAACCCTAGACCTCAATATTCTGAGATGTAATATAGAGTGATGTTACATGTTTAGTCCCTGGATTATTAATCGGAATAAAATCTCTTTGAATATGTGCTAAGTAATATCTAACTTTGGGTTATTGCGTTATGGGATATTTAATCCTTAAACCTCCTTGTGAAAGACATAATGAATTCTGATGAGGATCAATTATAAGACGGGTGTATAGTGCTACAGTAGCATTAAGATATACTCCATAATACTCTACATACTAATCCATGTCTATGGGGCGTTGCTAATTGGTGGTTGGTGCATGCCTCTCTAGAGGTAACATGTTATTAGGCAAAATTTAATTTCTAATTAACTGTCATAATTTCACAGTAAGCAAAATTCCATTGCTAAATAATTCTCACGATATTACAGTGCCACAGATGGTTCTGGTGCGCGTTTTGTGCGCCATGGTGGATGTTAAAATAATGTTGTTCTACAGAAGCAATTGTGAACCATGGTAAATGTTATCAGAGCAATATGATTATAAAAAGCAATTAAGATCGAATTCTTCATTTAGTCCTCGTGGTGACAATGCTTCCAATCAATCAATCCAGTATGCTTCCTTTTGCTGTCTTCTTTTTTTCGAGTCTATGTATGAGCCATGTGTCTCCAGAGTTTCTAAGACCTGAAATTTAACCTGTGAAATGTGTTTCTTTTCGATAAAATGTCTTGCAACTGCTGAATTGACACTGTTATTACGTATGCATGACTTGTGTTCATTCATACGGATCCTCAATTTACGACCTGTTTCGCCTACATAGTAAAGTCCACACCGACAACGTATACAGTAAATGCAGTTTTCTGTATTGCAAGTTGCATAGCATCTTACTGATATCATCTCTCCAGTGTATGAATGTGGAACTATTCCACCTTTTATGCTGTTGTTACAGTTGCTACAATTTAAGCAGGGGAAAGTCCCTACTTTCTTGGGTTTGCTTCTTCTTGTCTTGGTATCTCTGGTGTTCACGAGCAGGTCCCTTAGGTTGCTTGATCTTTGGTATGCAAATGTAGGAATGTCAGAGAATAAATCTTTAGTTCTCTCATCACTCTTAAGTATTGACCAGTGCTTGTTAATGCATCTTTTGATCTGTATGCTCTGCGAAGAGAATTTGGACACGTATACCAGTGTTGGGGCTTGTTTTTTATTCTTTGGCATGAGCGTACTGGTTCGCGTCTTGGTAGCTACTTTGTCTCTAGCTGCTTGTAAATCTTCGTTTGGGTATCCTCGTTCTTCTAGTTTTCTGCTCAATTTCTCAAGTTCTTGTTCGCATTCTCTCTGGTCACTAATAATTCTTTTCAGGCGTGATATTTTTGTCCATATGGTAAATTCCTCAAGGTGTTTGGCGGGTGAAAGCTCATGCGATGTAATAAATTGTTTCTGTCCGTAGGTTTAGTAAACAATGAAGTTGTGATTTGTTGGTTGTGTACAGTAACATTGATATCCAGGAAATGTATTCCTGGATTGCCAATCTCTGCAGTGAATTGAATGTGTGGGTCTATGTTCTTGATGTATACCATGAACTCATCCAGTGACTCTCTTGTTCCCTGCCAGATACCAAAAATGTCATCAATATAACGCACCCACTTTTTCAATTTGTTTTGCCATTCGGTTTTATTCAAGATATGAGTTGTTTTGAATCGATACATAAATGCATTGGCATAGGCTGGTGCCATTGTGGCACCAATGGCTGTGCCGGATGTTTGGATGTAAAATTCATTCTTGTACTCGAAATAAGAGTTCATTGAGATGAAGGTTAGTAATGTCAGAATAAATTCTTTAACAGCTCCTATCTCGCGTTCCTGCAAAAGGAGCCACTCAACCGCTTCTTGTCCCAAGTCATGGGGAATACTAGTGTATAGGCTGGTCACATCTATGGTAAAGAGATTGTCCTGATCTGTTAGTTGTACCTCTTCTAAGATGTTCAAGAAATGTGTACTGTCTTTTACATTAGTTTCTGTCTTCTGTATCAGGGGTTGTAGGAAATAATCAATATAGGTCCCAAGAGGTTGTAAGATTCCTCCTGTGGCAGCTACTATTGGTCTTCCTGGTGGATTAATTAGGCTCTTATGTATTTTGGGCAAAAGGTAAAAGTGTGGTATATTTGGATTTGGATAGAATACCATAGAAGACCACTTAGAGCAACATGGTCTAAGTGGGTGGGCTGTATCTTTTCCTCGCTTTGAAACTAAGCAGGGTCGGTCCCAGTTACTGCATGGATGGGAGACAGTACACAGTCCTGAATGCCGTGTGTTTTCTTATTTTTAAATATCCAATAACACACAGCATTCACATTCTTATTTTAAAACCATGCTACTGTCAGTCTTTGAACGTTTTGCACTCAGAGACCATTTTCTGCCTTTTGCTGAATTGCATTCTGGTAATTGTAGTGTCACAGTCAAGCTGGTGGGAATAATGCCATAATTGGACAATTATTACCTAAAATTGTTCTATAAGGATTTATATATTTGAGTGACACTATGGTATGTGCACTTTTCAAGTTATCTTTATAAAGCAAAGTATTGTTGAAAGCCAGACATGGGGATTTTGGAGGGGAAATGATGAGAGGGCAGTTAAGTCATGAGTATTTGCCCACGATGTGGCAAGAGAGTTTGCAATTCTGGACACTGGTGCAGTTATTGTTCCCTGATTGTGGCTGCTTTTCAGGGCACAAGTAAAGGACATGTGGGTGGACATCATAACTTTTTTTTCAGAGGGAGGACACAACTCCTTGTTTTTTTTTTAGGTTGGCAAGCTTGCTCAAGTATTTGGCTACCAGGATTTTACTCAGGTTGTTATCTTCCCAGTGCAGACGCTTACCCACAAGACCACAAGCACCTGTTTTGTACTGGGATTTTGTTTTCCAGAGAATATTTCAAGATAGATTGCTGGGTTTAAAAGGTGAGCACCTTTTATACGTTGCCAGCATATTTATTTGAAGATTTCCTCTCTCAGGTTATTTTTCTCGTGTTCATTACTTTTTTTAAAAGTCCAATGCTATTTTGTTGTGCACACTTTCTTCTACGGAAAAGGGCAATTTAACTACATTTGTATATTTCACTTTAAAATATATGTTCACTTACTGTTTATATATTCATGGATACCAGCTTTTGATTGTTGCTATGGGGACAAAAGTACCTGGGCGTATGTTATTCTTGCACCTGGTCATTTTTTTCTCCCTTCTCTGTGCTGCTTAAATGCGGTTAGTTGCGGTGGGGCAATGTATCACAACAGTCACCAAGAGACCAGCCATAAAACAAGAGGCTTGTACCACGCTTCTTAACCAAAGTGTGTGATCCTCTGCAAATCAATTAATCTCACTGTACATTGACTAAAAACTCTGTGAGTTCTTAAAGCCTTCCATCTTTTATACATAATAAAAAAGAACAAAATAGACATCTTTACAGCTACACTGTGTTTCCCCATCTATGCAGTAAATGGTACCGACCCTGCTTAACTTCAAAGCGAGGAATTGGCCAGCCCCTTCAGACCATGTTGCCTAATGAATGAGCCCACATTACTAGACCACTTAGAGCAACATAACCTGAGGGGGCCGGATATTACCTCACTTTGAAACTAAGCAAGGTCAGTCTCGGTTACATGCATGCAGTCACGAATGCCGTCTGTTTTCTTAGTTTTAAATATCTCATAACACACAGCGTCTGCATTATTTTTTCTTAACCCGTGCTACTGTCAGTCTTGAAAGTTTTGCACTGAGAGACAATTTTTTTGCTTTTTGCTGAATTGCATTCTGGTATTTGTAGTCTCCCAGTCGAGATGGGGGGAATAATGCCACAGTTGTACACTTTTTGCCTAACATAGTTCTATAAGGATTTATATAGTTGAGCGAGACTATGGTATGTGTGCTTTCCAAGTTATCTTCATAAAGCAGAGTATTTTTGAAAGCCAGACATGGGGGTGAGGAGCGGAAATGAGGAGAGGGCAAGTGAGTCATGAGTATTTGCCCACGATGTGGCAAGAGGGTTTGCAATCGTGGACATTAGTGCAGTTATTTTCCCCTGATTGTGGCTGCTTTTTAGGGCACAAGAAAAGGACACATGGCGTAATTTATTTTTAGAGGGCGGACGCAAACCCTTGATTTTTTTTTTTGTGCTTGGCAATTTTGCTCAAGTATTTGGCTACCAGAATTTTATGGTCCCAGTGCAGATGCTTACCCAGAAGACCACAAGCAATTGTTTTGTATTGGGATTTTGTTTTCCAAGGAATATGTCATGACAGATTGCTGGGTTTAAAAGGTGGGTACCTTTTAAACTTTGGCAGCATATTTATTGGAAGATTTCCTATGTCAGGTTATCACGTAGGCCGTGGCCACTGGCCATGTGCGGAAGAAACTTATGGAATAACAAAACCCTTGAAAAGGAAAAAACTTTAGTTGAAGAGACGTTAAGGAGAGCAATACATTGTAAAAAAAAATTGAAATTCAAGGAACAAACTTCAGTTGCATGGACTTTAAGGTGAGAACTAAAACACAACAAAGCCCCTGAAATTCAGCTAAAGCCACCCTAACTTTGCAGCCCCTGTTGTGAAGCCTGTGACCACAATAATGACATCACAGATCACATCACTGATAACATCACTAATTACATTACAACAGAAACTGGCATTCAGCCATGGTCAGTGTGTATGGCCAAATATATTTGAACAAATCAATGGGCACTAATGAATGCTTTCAGTTATTAGCCGTGACCACAACCTTCTCCCATGTGCATTGTATTTTTTAAAATAATAGTCTACCAGCCATAGATTTTAGCCTTCAGCAGTGGCTACAGCTTTCATCCGTGTCAATTGCATATTATATACACTAATCAGCCACGAAACATGGGCTTTAGTACAATACTGGATAGTGGCCACACACTGTGGCTGTGCCCACTATATATTCTAACATATACATGGGCCACTGGCCATGGCCTTTGACCTTGTGCAGTTTGTACATCTTTTGGCCATGTCCACTGTATATTTTAAAATAATAAAATGCAATAAGCGGTGGCCTTCAGACGTGCCCAATGTGTATTATACAACACTAACGAGCCCCTATCTATGGCCTACGGCCATGCCCAAAGTATATTATATACACTAACCAGTCGCTAGCCATGGTCTCCAACACAATACTAGCCAGTGACCATGGCCTTTGGCTGTGCCAACTGTATATTGTAACATATTAATGGGCTCTAGCCATGGTCACTGACTACAGCTTACAACGCTGCCCACTGTATATTTTAAAACAGTGACTGGCCACTAGGCATGGCTTTTAACCATGCACATTGGTATTTTTCAACACTAACAGACCACTAGTTATAGTGTTTGGTGATGGCCAGTGACCATGGCCTAAATTGTTATTAAGAAAATAAAGGTTTATGAGCTAAATTATTAATCATGTCATGTCTAATACCATTATTGATGTAATCTGTTATATACAATGTAATTAGTGTTGTCACCAGTGATGCCATCAGTGATGCAGTGATGTCTATGCATCAGCACTACAACACTGCCTCATTTGCTGCTTTGCTTCTGGATCTCCTTGTGTACCCATGAGGGACACCCATGCCATCATGGTAGCTGCCAGGAGGGCTTTCCCTTGTTGTCGAAAACTGTGCTGTGATTGGGCCCTTTGTGCCTTCTAAGGCCGAATCAGATGAGCCGACTGGTGTAACCGGCCCACCCCCAAACCTCCCACTTCTAAGGCCCTGGCTGTTCCTGTCCGGTCCTGGCTAGGTGCTGTGGGCCCTACTACTTTTTGCCAACGCCCCAATATGCACCTGGGTGCTGGGGACCTTATACACCTTATACAGGCACTCTTGGGCTATGTGATCGCCCCCTCAGCTATGGACTATTTCTATTCTGCCTGCATCATCCTCTGGATTTTGTGCCTCACCTGGCACTTTTCGTTTCTCTTTTTGTTTCCAAGCACCAAACCATACCACCCACTTCCTTCTTGAACTTTCACCTCTACTTCCTTAAACCCATGTACTGTTGTGCTGCTATACCTGTGACCCAAAAAAGAACATCAAATTTAGCTGTGTGCACATCCTGATTGTCTTGCTGCTGTTTAAAATCGAATTTAGCTGTGTGCACATCCTGATTGTCTTGTGCTGTTTAAAATCGGATTTAGCTGTGTTCACATCCTGATTGTATTGCTACTGTTCAAAATAATTTTAACTGCGCTAACATCGTGAGGATGTGTTGAAAGGTTTACCCCCTCTGTTCTATGTCTGGTCTGCTTCTGTTCCCTTACCCTCGTCATCTCCCATTGTCTCTTCCCTATCCTGTCTGTGCATTCCTTGTGCACTTACTCCCTCCTTGCTTACCTCCTCTCATGCACCTCAATTGCTCTGCCTGGTTAAGTGCACCACACCCTATGCCCCTCTTTATGGCACTTTCTATCTTCCCCATCTACTCTAACTGTTTCTCGATCTCTTATCCTTCACCTCTCACTAAGTCTGACAGGAAGAAACTCAAGAAGGACATACTTGCCTCCAACGCAGGCCTTCCCATCGCTGACACCTACGTCAGTGTTTCTGGCCACAGAGACTCTCACCAACATCCTCTTTGTCGTTCCTTCCCCCGACCTATGGCCTCCCCATATGGCCACTTTACTCTATCCTTACTCTTCCTCACACATAAATGGTGGCACACGCTGGGAGGCCCTTCTTGCCTCCTCTTCCACCTCCAGGGCCATCATAAATGTCTATCAAAATGGTACCATCCTAGTACAAGGACCTTAACCCAACCTCTTACTTTTTGATAGGCTCCTTCCTTGCCTTATCAACTTTCCTCTTTCTTCTTCGCAGGCTCCCTGGCCACCTGCCTCTACAGCCACCCAGGCTCCCTTGACAACTATGCCTACCCTGGCTACCTTGCCTCCTACCAACCTCACAACTCCCCCATTGTCTCTCTCAACTGTACAGGCTCCCTTGCCTACTCACAATATACTGACAACCTCATCAGCCCCCTCCACACTGCTGCCCTGGCCACCCACTCCCACTTTATCTGGAGCTCCCTTGCCTCCTCTGCCTCCTGCTAACTCTGTCTCTCAGGCACTCTTACCGCTTGCGGGGGGACCTCTGTCCCCTGAATCCCCCCACGTAAGTCCTTCAAAAGTGGAAACCTGCTCCACGTCGCAACACTAAACTCCCGCTCTGCTGCCAAGCACTCCTCTGACATCTGCCACCTCCTTGAACTCCTGGACCTTGATGTTCTTGCTCTTATTGATATCCTCTCCGTGCCCAGGCCCAACAGGCCAGGAGGTGGAGTAGCCTTGATCTTTCGTGAGTGGATCCCTGTTTCCATTATTCCCACTCAGGTCTACTCCTCCTTTGAATGCCTAGTCTGCAGGTTCTCTCTCATCTGTCGCCTCTCTTACTCTGGCCACCTTCTATCGGCTGCCGGGCCAGTCACCCTTTTCCTTTCGGAATGGATTGACCTGGCCACATCTCTCCTCTCCTCCTCTCCTCCTCGTCCCAACTCCTCCTTCTGGGGGATCTTAACATCCATCTTAACTCTCCTTTCTCTTTCCATTCTACCCTCTAGCCAATGCACACTGCTGGCCACACCTTGGATGTTCTTATCACCACAGACATCCCACTCTCTATTCCTCTCACTACTTCACTCTCATGGACTTATCATTGTCTTCTCTCTTCTCACTTGAAGCTCTTTTCTCCTTTGGCAATAGCACACCCTACACCACCTCCTGCCTTCATGGCCGTCTGACCCATGAAAAGAGTGTCAGCGCCTGACTTTGCCTCCACCTACTCTCCTCCTTATACTCCTGAGGCTGACTCCCACCCTGATACAGACCTCTCCAACTTTCATCGTTTCATCTCCAACACTCTTGACATTCTTGCCCCTGTCATGAGGGTCCGACTGAAGCCTGTTAAAAAGTGCAACTCTTGGTATGACTCTGATGTGGCTGCTGTTAAACGCAAGTGCAGAGCAGCAGACCGGAAATGTGGATCTCCAGGTACACCATCTGACAAACTGCCCTGCCGCCTTCTTCAAAGGCACTATATACTATATATACTATGCATCTGCTCCAAGAAAAAGAGTCTACATTCAAGCCCGCATCTCTGCGGCATCTAACAGCACAGCCAAACTCTTAAAAGTTTGCTAGGCACTGGCCAGCACTACGGCAGCTGTATACTCTACTACACCTACCCAGGCCCTTTGCTCGGCCCTGGCCGCACACTTCAACACCAAAACACAGGATGTCCTGTCCTCTCTCTCTTCTGCTCCCCCCCTGACCCAACATCTCTTGGGTCCCCCTCAGTAGCCGCACCCCATCCCCTCTTCTTTTCTCCCCTGTCACACCTGATGAGGTCTCTATACAAGTCTGGTCTATGAAAGCCTCCTCCAAACAGGTGGACCCCTGCCCCTCCAAAACCATCAAGAACAATATTGACACTCTCGGTCCAGCCTTGGCCGACCTCTGCAACCTCTCTTTTGCCACTGGAGTGTTCCCCTCTCCTTTCAAGCACTCTCTTGTGCACCCTCTTCTCAAAAAACCCTCTGCCGACCCATCCATTCCGGCAAACTATTGCCCAATCTCCATCACCCCTTTTCTGGGAAAACTCCTGGACAAGCTGGCTATCACTCGACTTACCATCCATGCTGAATATGTTGGTTGCCACCATGACCATCAGTCTGGTTTTAGAGCATCCAGAGGCATGGAAACTGCTCTTCTGACCTCCAGTGAAGACCTCAAATCTTGACTCCAACTCTCCCTCTGTCCTCATTCTTCTCGACCTCTCTTCTGAGCATCACAGATCAGGCCCTGGCATGGCTTGCCTCCTTTCTCTCTGACCAGTCTTCCTAGGTGCAACCTGTGCCCTTTCTTTCCTCTACCACTTGCTCTATGTGTGGTGTCCCCCAGGGATCTAACCTTTCCCCCTGGTTCTTCAAAATCTACATGGCCCCCTTGGCCCACAGGATCTCTACCTGTACCTCTAACTTTCAGTATTATGCGGATGACACGCAGCTCTCTTTCATGCTACCCTTGGCTTCATCCTCCTTCACGCTCATTCCTGACTGTCTATCTGCAATTCAGGCTTGGTGGGTTGCTAACGATCTATGCCCGAATGCCATTAAGACAGAGATTGTCCTCATTGGGACCGTGCTCCCGCTGTCAAACTTTCTAATTGGCCTGCCTCCCTTGGCCCTGCCCCCTCACCTACCAATGAGACAAAATATCTTGGGGTCATCTTCGACTCCACTCTCTCCTTCTCTTTTCAAATCTCATACATCTCCAAAAAGTCTAACTACCAACTGCACCTCTTCAGAGCTATTGTATCTTTTCTCACTTTACGCCAGAAGCTCATCACCTCGAGAGCCCTGGTTCTCTCTAGGCTGGACTATTGCAACAGCCTCTTTCTCAATCTTCCTAGTTCTGCTCTCTCCGTCTTCTACTACTCATCCAGAACAGAACCGCAAGACTTATCCTTGGCCTCAAGCCCTGGGACTGCATCTCTCAGGCGCTAAAATCCCTCCATTGGATCCCCATGACTGCAAGGATCAAGTTCAAGACCCTCCTCATAATCCACAAGTCTTTCTGGGGCCAGGGCCCACACTATCTACAAAGCTCTCTTACTAAATACTCTCCCTCTAGAGTCCTCCATTCTTCCTCCTCCAACACTCTGCGGGTGAGCCACTTTAACAAACAGAGTAGATCTTTATCCTCTGCAGGTGTTTCCATCTGGAACAGCCTCCCTACCTCTATCTGTCTTGAGCTGGAGCACCTTAAATTCCGGAAACTCCTCAAGACCTTCCTTTTCGCTTCCTCCTCTCTCCCTCTCCCCTGCTAGCCTCCTTTCTTTTCTCTCCACCCTCCTTCTCCTCCATAACTCTGTTTAGTTTTGGCTGACTTGTTGCCTGATTCATCTCCAGAGCCTACAGGTCCCAGGCTAGCCCGCCAGTTTTTTGCACTTGCCTCTGGGCCGCTGCACTTTGTTCAAGATTACTGCACTTTCAGCTTTCGCTCCTTGAGCGGGGCAACCTCTCTGCACTTAACCCACGGCCCTGCTGGACCGGACTCTTTGATCCCCTGTCTCTCTGCACCTCTGTGTGTAGGTAGGCATGACCTAAATGTACTAGGACCAGTTAGTTAATCTGTCCTGCCCCCCACCCACTGTTTTCCACCCCCCCCGAGCTTGGTCTCAACTGTAACACTTCATGCACTTGCACTAGGTGAAATGTTGTCAAGCCTAGAATGCTAGTTGTTAGTGTTTAGATCATTTGGAATCTTCAAGGCCTAAGAATGATTACTGTATTCCCTTGTTATCTTCCCACCTTGAAGTGCTTTGAAGCACTTCGCCTGTGTATAAGCTCTATATAAATAAACAATAATTAAAATAAAAAATCAGTGATGTGATCTGTGATGTCATGATTGTGGTCATAGGCTGCGCAACAGGGGGTGGAAAATGAATGTGGCCTTAGCTGAATATATATATGTATATATATTCACTTAAAAACATTGTTAAAGGGACGTTATGGTTAAGTTGCACCAATAACAACCTATCGAATTCAATGAAAACACTTTGGTAAAGGGACGTTATGGTTACAAGTAAAACCGAGAAATTCACCAGTTATGGTAAGATAAGCAACCATAACTCACGCCACCACTGTGCACTGCTAAGACTAATACCCAGGCTATCAAAGATGACATCACAAATGTAATTTATGACATCACTGATGACATCACATATCTGGGACACTTATTTTTGTTCACAGACATATCTACGTCAGGCAGTTTTGTTCACTGGCTATCAGAATATGAACATTGAAAATGTGTTATATATCTAGACGTTGACCATCTTGTATGTTCTTAAAGTACTTTCCTTAGGGTTTGGTCTCAGCTCATGGTGCACATATATGGGGCAAAATGTACCCTTGTACAGCTCCTACACATATTCCTACTCATTATCCATCAACAATATAGCACAGTCTGGATGTAATGACAGATGGTTCCATTCCCCCGTTTGAGATGCTTCAACAAAAATTCGGAATTCCTGAGAATGAGAGGTATCATTATTTTCAATTGAGGCACGCCGTCAGGGGTCTCAGGCAAGCACTCACGGATGCACTAGAATGCACCCCCCTGGAGCGTAACCTACTTTCACAACATATTCCCAATAAACTCACGTCAATTTTATATAAAATCATAAATGCATTTGCCATTCCGGTATTGGCCAGCCTCAAAACTAAGTGGGAGAGAGATGTAGGCCTCATGAAACCAGAGGACTGGATTCAAGTACTTACGCACCCACGTGAGATCGCCGTAGACTCCAAAATCCGATTGGTACAACTTAAAATATTGCATCAAGTCCACTACCCCCGAGTTGCCCTGTTTGGATGGGGCAAGCCTCTGATCCCAACTGTTTGAGATGCCGAGGAGAGGAGGGTACCTTCTTCCATCTGCTCTGGGAATGTCCCCGGATAAAAACCTTTTGGACGCAATGCTGTCAAAGACTGACGAGGGTCCTGGGTCGCACAGTAGCACAGGAACCCGCAAAGCTGTAACTAGGGGTCCCATATGAAAATGACTCAAATAAATGGGAGGGTATCTTCCTGTCTAATGCAATGGGTTTGATAAAACGTGATATTACGCAAAAATGGGGAGCCCCGGACTGCCGAAATGGACGCCTGCGCAGCAAAAGAACATAGAATATACACCACACGGGGGTGCCCAGCCAAGGCCACCAAGATCTGTGGGAAATGGGAAGAGGGTGTGAACTGAAAACCAGTGTGATGAAGCGGGAGGATGAAAGAGAGAATATTCAGTAAAGTAGTGTTTGGTAACACAGCTGCGGAGACAAGTACGAAGCGGCAAAACAAAATCTGATGGACCTGATAAGGCGGCAATGAAAGTGGTGGGGGGGAAGTGGGGGTGTTTATATTTTTTATGTTGTACAACGTTATTAAAAGCAATAAAATGTGATATAAAAAAAAACAATAAAGCACAGAGCACATACTTGGAAGAATATCAGCAAAACTGCTATTTATCTTAAAAATGGCATCAGCTACTGCTATCCCTCCTCCCCAAAAGCTCACACCACCACCACCAGCAGGAGGACCTACACAACAAAAAAAGTACTGCACTTCCAAAGACAGTGATGATGACCAAGAAGTGTCTACCTCTTGCACCCAGAGAGAATCATGGGTGTGGCAGGTCTTTACGACTGTTGGGAATGTACCAAAGGCTAAAGCTACCTAAGTGAAATGCACAGCGCTGACTATCTGGACAGTACTCCAACGGGATCACCTCCATGTGCAGCCACACCTAATCCACCACCGCAATGCTGTCAGAAGTAGTAAGCTGTCTTCCTCCACCTCATCTTCCTAAACCAATACTGTAAACACACAGCCTACTTCCGTGGGACACAAAATCCCACCAACTACCTTGCAAGCGATAAAAGAGGCTGTTGATCCATTCTTTCGAAGATAACAGTACTCTGTATACACTGCAACACACCACGCTGCAGGGGAGAGCAATTTTGAAGTGCTTTTGAAGCTGTAATCAAGGAGCATGAGAAACAATGCCTTAGATGTAACACATGCGCAACATCTTCCCCTGTCCACCTGCCCCTCTGTATTAGTGCTTGGTGGCGCGTCCCTCATTTACCTCCCCACTTTACTTTCTGACCTCTCGTGCAAACTTCAAAAAAAGGAATAAAAAAACAACAAAAAAGTTCCTTTAGGAACCACCTTTCACAGTTAAAAAATAGAACTGAAAAAAAATCTTATAGACTCCATCTACTTTACATTTCTCAGTAAAGTAGATAGACTCAATAAGATTTTCCAACATTTCCATTAGCATTTTGTGTTATGCTAATTGGAATAATGTGGCATTTATCTCCCATTCCAGGGGCTGGAACGGGGGACAACGGGCTGGCAGCCCAAGTTATCGGCCAAAGCGATGCGAGGGCAGATACCAAAGACTCTGGACCGTTATCCCCCGTTCCAGCCATTAGCACCCCGGGTTGACAAATCGGTAACCCGGGGTGCTAAAAAAAGGGATTTTCCTTCCTACAGTGGGATGTGAGCAGCGTCCCGCTGATGGAAGGAAAATCCTTTTCCAAGATGGCCACCATGTAAAGGGAAGACGGGGCTCCATACGAAGCCCTTCTACCCTTTCCATGGCAGCCTGCGGGAGGCGAAGAGACGGAGCGAATGCGGCAGTGAAATAAGGTAAGTAAGGGGGGTGAAAAAAATAATGGCATGGAGGGTGGGGAGGAAGATGGCGACGGGTAGGGCTTGTACCGGCAGATAAAGCCTGCGCTCGTAGCCCCCTCATTGGCTTGGCCCCAACCCAGAGTGCTAATGAACAATTGTATATTAGAGAAAAAATGTAAATTACAGAAAACATTTTCTGTCCCAAATACTTTTCTCTAGCACACACTAAGGACCATAATCGATGGACCTTTATAACTATCCACAGTCTCCATAGTCCCCTTTCCATGCCATGGATCATTAAAACATCCGGATGGCACATGCACACCATCGCACAGGGCAGCCCTTCTAACCGTTTTAATTTTAGATTTGTAACACTCCCTCAATGCCTGCTTTCAAACAGTCACACATCCATACTCCAAACTCTGTACATATAACCCTATGACCATTTTAAGCTTCCACACACCAACTGCCACTTAACAATCTTTTCCACATCTTTTGCATCTGCATTTCCCTTACTTATACACAACAACTCTACACAATGCTCCTATGTATTTATTTATTTATTTATTTATTTGGATTTGTATAGCAAACATCAGCCCGGGGGCATCGTGGCGCTGAAAGCAATCTTTCTTGTTACAGGCATATATGGTGTATATGCAGATACAGTGCAGAGCATTTTGCATATTTACATACAGTTGTGCTTATTTACATACAGTTGTGAAAATACAGTAGGATAGGTAAGAAGGGGTGGGGTTAGTTAAACAGCGTGCATTGTGCAGTGAGTGAAGTGCATAAATAGAAGGGGCAGTACGGATGGACAAGTGCTCATGAGAACCCAGGAGGGAAATGTCAAGGTATGCCAATGTGGGACTCCACTGGGTAACTACTGGAGCAGAGGAGTCACAAGGGTGGGATGCATCTTTATCATAACATCTCTTTAACAACGTTTATTCTGTCAATTTGACCATGTTTCATGGTGTTGCATCACTATATATAAGTTATTAACAATTCTTTTGATATATATGAAAGAACTATAAACCTCCTATAATAGACATTTTTTTTGCAACCCATACGGCTGCCGTTATACAGCAGCGCATGCTGGGGATGGAAATGATCGTTCAATTGCCTACAGCATAAGGCTTCACCATGACCCCAGCCGAACAGCTATCACTGAACCTACCCTGCATCCTAGCTCAGTGTCCACTATACCCTAATAATGTAACCAGTGGCCAGTGCTCATGGCTTGCAACCATGACAGGTCTCCAAATCCATGGGGCATAGGCGTCTGCCATGCTGCATTCCCCAATGAGCAAATCAGAGTACACATTTGCGTTTGCCGAGGGCCAGGCCCGCTACCCAGACACCAAATGTATATCACTAGTTTTTCTACTTACATTCTTACACTTTTGAAAAATGAAACACAAGACATATTTCCAAAAACATGCTTTCAGGTCCTTGCTAATGCTCATCGCGCATGTTTGTTGTAATCTAGTCCAGCACTTCAGGCTGTAACCGCAAGCAGACTATTTTTTCCCATTCAAACCTACTGCTTCAGCAATGCTGCATGCCCCCATAAGAAAATTACAGTACACATTTCTCCTTGCTCAAGGCCATGCCCATTGCCCAGACACCAATGTTATATCACTGTGTTGTGTGCTTACATTTTACACTTAAAAAAAAAAATCATAGGATGACATATTTGCAAAACCATGCTTTCCAGTTCTTGCTGACCCTCCTTGTGCGTATTTGCTGCAATCCCATCCAGCACTTCAATCTTTACCCACAAGCACATTCTTTTTCTCTTTCAGACCTATCCCAATTTCGAAAACCTTTACCACATTGTGGTGTCCATGCCAACTCTAACCCCATTGCTGGTTCTTCGTAGTCATGGCCAGTAGCCAGATTGCCTTAGGCCATGACGCAGACAATCTGGCCACTGCCCATAGCCACAGGCAATACCTCAGTCACCAAAGGTATATCACAATTTTTTCTACCTACATTATGACACTTTAAAAAAAATAAAACACTGACACATTTGCAAAACCATGCTTTTAGGTCCTTGACACCAAATGCATATCACTAGTTTTTTTACTTACATTCTTACACTTTCGAAAAATAAAACCCAATACTATTTCCAAAAACATGCCTTCAGGTCCTTGCTAATGCTCATCGCGCAGGTTTGTTGGCATCTTGCCCACCACTTCAGGCTGTAACCGCAGGCAGATTATTTTTTCCCATTCAAACCTACCACTTCAGTAATGCTGCATGCCCCAATAAGCAAATTACAATACTCATTTCTCCTTGCTGACGGCCAGGCCCTTTGCGCAGACACCAATGTTATATCACTGTGTTGTGCCCTTACATTTTACACCTAAAAAAAAAGACAGAGCACATATTTGCAAAACCATGCTTTCCAGTTCTTCGTGACCCTTCCTCGTGAATATTTGCTGTAATCCCATCCAGAACTTCAACCTGTTCCCACAAGGACATTTTATCTTCCCTTTCAAACATATCTCAATTTCGAAACTCTTTACCACATAGCCGGTCCCTGGTGGCCATGCACACTATAACCCCATTGCTGGTCTCCCGTGGCCATGGCCAGTAGCCAGATTGTCCGGGTCATGACCTTAGGCCATGACCCGGACAATCTGCCCACTGCCCATGGCCACAGGCTATACCTCAGTCACCAAAGGTATATCACAATTCTTTGTACCTACATTATGACTGTTTTCAAAAAATAAAACACGGACACATTTGCAAAACCATGCTTTCAGGTGGTTGCCAATGCTCCTTACATGAGTTTGCTGCAAATCCACCAATGTTTTGTTTTTTCAAAAGTGTCAAATGTACGTACATACAATAGATATATAACTTAGCCCCCACTTGACAAAATCCATTCAGACTTTACACAAACATTCAAGGTTGGTCCTATAATCTTTCCGAAAACCTTTGTCCACATTCGTCAAAAGACAACAAAGTTATAAGCCATTTAAAAATGTTAGGGCCTGCCTTTAATTTTGCCCCCTATTGACAAAATCCCATGAAACTTTGCAAAAACATTCATATCTAGATCTAAAATCTTCTTGCAAACATTTGTGCAGATTTGTCAAATGCCACCACATGTATAAGCCT
Source organism: Ambystoma mexicanum (assembly GCF_040938575.1). NCBI lineage: Eukaryota > Metazoa > Chordata > Amphibia > Caudata > Ambystomatidae > Ambystoma > Ambystoma mexicanum. The sequence continues at coordinate 387,981,086 of NC_090925.1, forward strand.
TTATAATATTTAGGGTGCCCCCCTCTAATTGTGTTCCTTCTTGACAAAACAGCACCACTTTGCAAAACCATTCAGAATCATGTCTACAAAACTTCATGCAGCTTCATTGAGTGGCGTCAAAGTTATAAACCATCGAAAAACTGCTTTTCACCAACCCTGTAATGCAGAAATAGGCATATATGTCCTCGAATATATCAGATGTTCGCGAACATCTCAGGACTACCCTGGACTGTTCGCAGACATCGGAGAACAAAAACGCCTATTTTTGGGCTTTTTAAGGCAGTATCCCATTCCTATTCTCATCACCCCTCACCTCTACAGAGATTGTTTCATTAGTTTGGCAAGTGCAATTTGTGCTTTTTAACATGTTTCTACCGCGATGTTCGCGGACAACGGGCACTGTCCGTGAATTCAACATGGCGGGCATTTCCGAAAATCTGACGCAACTCACACTTTTCACCATCCAATCACCAGGCGCGTCTGATGTTCGTGGACATCACGTCATCCTCCAGGTCAATCAGAGGCCCGTCCGCAGACTGAACAGTGAAGTGAGTCCGCGGACTAAATCCAGATATCACTAATTTCTTTTGACCTTCTTTTTGGCCGTTTAAAAATAAACACGCTTTTGGGACCAAGCCGCCACTGCTGCTGCACATTTTGGGAAAATCCGTCCAGTGGTTTGGGCTATAGGCGTAAGAAACATTTTTTTCCATTACTTCTATGGGAAAAAACACAATCCTGTATAACTTTGCCCCCCCCTTAACAAAACCTCACCAAACTTCTGACTTATTTTGCCAAGTTTCATGAGGATTTGTTTAGGTGAGGTGAAGTTATAAGCCGCCCAAAAAGTGCTCTTCCTATGGGTTGAGCAATTTAACCATAACTACAGGACCGCTACTATGTGTGTGTGTGTGTATATATATGGGTATATATATATATATTATAAATATTAAAAAATAGACACAGAATTGTCTCGGTCGCACAGATAGGCAGCAGATAGGCAGTAGAGTATAATTCAATATAACAGAAATCCACAGTGATCTGTTATCTGTTTGGGAAGCTGTTTAATAGCAAATAAAGATTCGTCCAAGAGTGCAGCCAGCTATGCATTTGGTACCCCACCAAGCACTTGTTCACAATAAAAGAACACCAGTACAGAGTAAGTGAATAAAGGTGACACACAACTCTATGGTTTACATGTCAAGATAGTAATAATTGTAAACAAGTCAGCCATGTTAGAGAGGGGTAAGGGACAATGTATTTCTATGTCAGTTTTGGCGGATACATTGAATACATAGCAATAATGGCAACAATGCCTTTAAAAAAACATCAATTCATAGGACAAATGAAGGCAACATTTGCCACATTGAGGACAGGCATAGGCTAAGATGTGTTATGTCCTCACCGAAGATGTGTCGTAAAGTGCTTAGTGCATGGTATATTAGGCCAAAAGATGGAAACCAGATAACCAGAAGTAAGCCAGATAGCCCCACAGTGGGGATCACACTATTAACATGATTTCTTGCAAAAAGCAAGAAATAAACTAATGTTCAAGCCTGACACTGGAAATCAATCAATATAAACATATAAAGTGCTTTAGTTCATGAAACAAAGAGAAGGCATAATAAATCAATGTAAAACCGGGCAAGCTTGTGAAATGCCATGTGCAAATATGCAGCTAAAGTCGAAATATAAAATGACAACAATGTAAAGAAACACAAGGCTACAGCCTAATAATAAAAAGCAGCCATATGAAGAGTCTACTGTTCAAATACAGACCGCATAATAATGTGCACAATACATAAAGTGCACAGTGCATAAAGTGCCATGTGCATGGCTCATGTAATCATTCAGCCATCCTCTGGACATGCTGTGGTGCAAGATGAGGATGTTCAATAGAGCAGCACAGGGCAACGCCACAAAGCCATGTAAGCATAGCACAATATGATAAAAGATTGAAAATTGAATGGAAGATGTCCTCCAAAATGTATCATAAGCATGGTTCAGCAAGGTGAGTGTCTGAACACTTAATTGTAAATAAATATGAGAAATATCCTTTGAAGAATAGATAGAAACACAGGTCTGAGGGCAAACAATGAAAACCATTAATTAATAAACCAATAAACCACACCATAGCCAGAATGCAGGAAGATTTGTGAAGGGAACAGCAAAGAAAGCCAATGCAAACAATAGAAATACAGACACAAGAAGTTACAAATGAAAATAAGAATAGCAAAAAGATGAGAAGAGAATTGCTGCAGAAGTGATTACACAGTTCTAAATTACAAAACAAATCATAATTGCTATAAAAGAATAAACAATTACAAATAATAAATGAAAAAAAGGAAAAGCACAAAGAAATAAAAATTGACAAAGATATTTTAAAAGAAATTGATTCCCTGTTCAGCTACAGCATATAAAAATTAGCAAGACAAAACGCTGCGCTGAAAGGGATCATGGCAAATCAAATTTGCAGTTCAAACAAACACACAAGAGCACTGCCAAGACAAAGTCATGTGTGATATGGTCAAACACCAATAAATGTGTATAATTCTTCATCAATGTTATTACCCATTGGAACTTTTGTTTGGAAGTCAATAATTAGTCTGGTCTCAAGTTGCCTCAACTTTAGTGTCCTGTCTCCTCCACGAAGATGTTTGGGAATTTGAGACACACCAAAAAAACTAGAAGCACGTAGCTGGCCACTGTGGAATTCGTCAAAATGTTTAGCAATAGGGTACGCAAAATCCTTGTTCTTAATGGCGCGCACATGCTGTAAAATCCACAATTTGAGTTTGTTGGTGGTGTTGCCAACATACCATTTAGAACATGGACAGCTCAAAGCATACACAACAAATTCAGTATTACAGTTGATGTGTCCATAGATAGAAAAACTGTGCCCTATAATGGGATGTTTAAAAGAAGACTGAGATACTGCATAATCACAGACTTTACATTTGGTACATTTAACAAACCCCACTGAATTTTTCACCAGTCAATTAGAACACTTAGTGGGGGCAAGGAAACTAGAGACCAGCTTGTCCTTTAAAGGAGGGACTCTGTAGAACGGTGACACAAGGGCATGCTCCAAGAACCGCTCCCAACTCCTTATCAGCCCGCACAACATGCTAATACTTAGTGCTAATACTCCGAATCTTATTGCACAAAGGACCATAGGTCAGTATGTGTCGAGTTTGATTATCATGACTCGATGAGGCTGCATCACAAGGGTATCAAAAGGGAATCAAAATCTAGACCATGAGCATTCAGTAAGGCATTATTAATCAGTTTCTTAGGGTGACCCTTGGCAGCACAATGTTTAGCAACATGGGCCGACTGTGAGTCAAATTCAGCCTTCTTTGAGCAGTTACGGCAAATCCTAACAAACTCGCCATATGGTATACTATTGACACATTGACCTAAGATGATTACTGGTGACCAAGAGTAGAAGGTTGGAGCTTGTGGGCTTGCAGAATACTGTGGTAGTCAATGCATCAATGGACTTGGCAATCTTGACATCAAGGAAAACCAACTCAGTGTCACTGTGGTTTTCAGTCAAGCGTAAGTTTAGATCATTACCATTCAGAACCTTGACAAAGTCAAGCCATTCTGCCACACTGCCCTTCCACAGAATAAAAAGGTCATCTACGCAGCATAGCCAGCATGAAATCTTATCAGTATACACAGAATTGGCCTTACTCTATACACAACATTATGCTCCCACCAGCCATTGTGATATTAGCATACGAAAGCGTAATAATTTCCCCCATGGCAGTCCCCCTGACTTGATAGTAGAACATGCCATTGAAAAGAAAAAAAGAAAAAGTAAATATATATACATAGGGCAGTGACAGATCCATGCGTGGTTTGGGGTTATTCCGTGCAGTAGTAATTTAAATATTTGACAGAGAAGGGGGTGCCCCCTACTCAAAAATAGATAGCTATATCTTGGGTATTTACCCAATCTGGCTGTTTTTAGAAATGAAACAGTCGCCTTCTTGTTTTTCTCTCGATGCGAGTGAAAACCGCGGTTATAGTCTAGGATAACGGGAAAATAAAGTTAGTTAAAAAGCTATTTGCAGGTTAAAATAATTGCAAATGACTTTAGTCTAGAGGTGGGGAGGTTGCTGGAGGACACAGAGTGAAATGTGGGAGTTATAGGAGGTCCAGGGACTGAGTTTGCAACACAAAGCTTTCTGTAGCTGCGGCTATAGCCTCGAAAAGCCGACATCTCAAAGCAAACTGCATCACAGAAACAGTGTGTGTTGTGGGGGGAAGGGAGGGGGCAGGGCAGGTGAGGGGGCCACCTGGGGAGTTAAGGGAACTGGCACAGATGAGGGGGGGCAATTGGTGAGTGCCCGCTGGGGGGTCATAAAAGCATTTTTTGTGTGGCTGTTTTCCTGATAATCGCGGCTATATTCGAGGCTATAAAGGACTGCAGATAGCTGCAGTAAGAATAGTTGCATGCCCGTGGCTATACATTTTGGGGGGTCTGTGTTTTATTTCTTTTTAAAAGATATTTTTATAGGTATAGTGACGTTGGGGGTGAAAATGACAGCCAATGGCCAAAGGCCATGGTCAGTAACACGGTAGGTATTTGGGAGTCTTATCTATTTTGGTTGTGTGTTTTCAGACTTTCTTACATGTGTGACTGTGAAGGAAAAAAAGTACATTCTTTAAAAAAATCAATACAAAAAGGAGCCACCCTACTCTAGTTTTAGATGCCCCATACACTGTATTTTAGCCTGTATAGTCTCACCCATGCTATTATATCTTGTGTAATTGTACCTATTAAATGTATCCCCACCTAGTTTACTGTTATGTGTTATACTCTGTTTTCTTTATCTTCCTATACTTTACATAACTACGTGAGCAGTTCTTTACTGTATTGATCTTTTTACTTCTATTGTAGTATAAAACCTGAAGAGAGCCTTCCCCTCTTTAACTAATAATTTGTAACCGTGGTTATAAAAAAAGTCAATGGGCCTCATTACAAGTCAAGCAGTTGCCGGTAAAACCGGCAGCCTGCCTCCGGACCTGAAAGATTTTCCAGCGCCTGACTTGCCGGATTTACCGGGGCATTACAGCCCCGGTGGTCCAGGAAGTCAGGCGTCAGAAAAAGCAATGGGACTCAATGGGAATGGGGAGCATGGACGCACCGGCACCGTGTGCAACAGTGCCGGTGCTTCCATGTAAGTTTGGGAGCAGGTACCGTCCCGCCCACCAGGTCAGGCCTGGCGGGCAGGACGGCTGCCGCTCGCAGACTCGGAGTGTGCCGGTCCGGTAACAAAGGTGCCGGTAGGCTTACCTGCACCAGTGTTACCGGACCGGCATACTCGTAATGAGGCCCAATGAACTCTAACCGCTGATACATCAAAAACTTATTTTGGGTATTATTTTATTGTATTTGTGTATTTATATGTGATAAGTAGTCCTTAAAAGGACTGTTTTGGGGTACACTGAGTGGGTATTAGGTCAAATGACCTTTCTCTGTTTTCCGCACAGAGTCTTTCTAAATCGAGCTGTCACCCCCTGCGCCGCACACGAGTGCATGCAGGGGCTGACAGACACAGCGAGACAGAGAGGACAAGCTTCAGGAGTCAGAGGTAAGTGTATGTGTAGTGTGTGTGTGTGTGTGTGTGTGTGTGAGTGTATGTGTGTCTGTGTATGCGTGAGTGTGAGAAAACGTGTGTGTGTGCAGAGAGGGTGAGAAGGCGGCAGGGAGCAGTGGGGGACTTGGGGAGTGGGGGGGGTGAAACCCCTGAATTAAATAATAACAGTGATGATGTGCCTTTCCCATTTTCTGGGGGCTGCACAAAATCGACCAGAATAAAATCTGTCTTTTTGATAAGCGACCTTCAGAAAACGGAAAAATGACATAGAACCCACTGAGTGACGTATTTTATCACATTTGGAGTATTTTATTGATGTTTTGAAGGAACACCGCATTTCCTTCATCGATTAAGTGTACTCCATCATGTCTATAGAAATTGGCCACGTAGAACTGCATGTTGTTGTTTGAAATCCATAATTAGTTGTGGTCTCACATGAATGTTGAAACTACTTTTTTAACATTTCTCTGTGATTTTTTAATTTTACCATTAAATCTGGTCCCACCTCCATTTTTGCCCGTGTCAGATTGGAAAAGATAAACGGCCTCATCACGAGTTTGGCGGTAACCTTTAAATACGGCGGTAATTGCATTTAAGGGTCTGCCAAATCACAGCCTTGACAGAGTTACCCCCAACTCTGAGATGGGGGCAAATCCGCTGCGATTTTGCTGATTTTCAGCACTATTACCGCCGGCGGTACCACTGGCAGTAACAGCGCTGAACATTCCCCATTGGGCCCAATGGAGAATGAGGAATTCCCGAATGGGCCCAATGGGGAATGGTGACTTACCGTTCCGCCAAACCCGTTAATCCAGTGCTAATAGCGCCGGGGGGGGTTTGGCAGTAACACTAATAGCCCCAGCAGTAATACCGCCGGGGTTACCACCCAACTCGTGATGAGACCCAAAGACTGTGTGAGGAAACATTTCCATTTGTTTTTCAAATTCTTGTTTCATCATTAAAGTAAGGGACACACCTTGTAAATTCCCCAAATCATTGCCTCCACAATGAATTAGTATGACGTCTGGATGCTCTGTACTTTTTAGACTGAACAATTTTGGAAGAACATGGAACCAATGAATTCCCCGCAATCTAAACCATTTAATTGTAAAACCTCTAAAACTAAGGTCCATGTGAATATTTACAGGGTAATTCATAGAATTTCGCACAAAAGTGGCGCACGCGGCTGGCGCTCAGTGTCCCTGTGCGATACACTGCGCCAGCCGCGTGCGATAAAATCCATTTCATCGCACAGCGTATTCATGGATTTTAGCCTCCAAAACCAGCCGTGGCACAGAGTGGTGCAGCGACCCTGCAGCAGCGCCAGTTACGCCCCCAAGAACGCCCTCGCGCAAGGAAAAGCCATCAAAATTCCCAATTCATCGCAAAGGGCTGCGCTAACCCAGGACCAGTTCACAGGGCTGCCAAACAGCAAACGCCAAGCGGGGAACGTGTATTTCAGTGGTTCGCGGGAAGTTTCACACGCGATTGTCCTGGGTACGTGTACATCAGGGGTGCGCGTGAAGTAACACACGCAATTCCATCAGGACACGTGTATTCCAGGGGTGCGCGGGAAGTATCACACGCAAAATCAGCAGGGTACGTGTATTTCAGGGGTGCGCGGGAAGTAGCACACGCAATTCCATCAGGGTACGTGTATTTCAGGGGTGTGCGGGAAGTATCACACGCAATTCCATCAGGGCACGTGTATTTCAGGGGTGCGCGGGGAGCACTACACGTGAATTGGCCGTGTGAGTCCTCCCAGGTGTTCCCTCTACACCCTCCACGGCCCCTGCAGCCAGCCCACACCACAGGGGACTACCCTGCACCCCTGCTCATGTCCCGCAGGCAGCCCATCCACCATGGCCATGCCCCCCAGCCAAGCCACATGTCACCTTGCACTACTGATCAACAACGCATGTCTCCCAGCACCCTCACCCCCCAGCACTGTGGGGCACCTGCCAGCAGGCCCCCACACATGTCCAACTCATGTCCCCCTGCATCCCCACCCCCCAGCACTGTGGGGCATCCTCCACCAGGCCCACACCCATGTCTCCCAGCACCCCCACCCCCCAGCATCCAGGGGCACCCTCCACCAGGCCCCCACTCCTTTCTACCACCTCCTCCACCCCCAGCAGTGCGATTCGCCTGTGTATGTGTATATCAGGGTTGCGCGTGTAGTCTGACACGCAAATTCATCAGGGTACGTGTATTATGGGTCCGCATGAACTTCCACACGCGATATCAGCAGGGTACGTGTATTATGGGGTTTGCGGGAAGTTCCACACGCGATTGCCCAGGGTATGTGTATTTCGGGGTGCGCGGGAAGTTCCACACGCAATTTCAGCAGGGTACGTGTATTCCAAGGTGCGCGTGAAGTACCACACGCGACTGCCCTGGGCATGTGTATTTCGGGGTGCGCGGGAAGTTCCACACGCAATTTCAGCAGGGTACGTGTATTCCAAGGTGCGCGGGAAGTTCCACACGCGGTTGCCCTGGGCACGTGTATTTCGGGGTGCGCGGGAAGTTCCACACGCGATTGTCCGTGCTGCGTGTATTTCGGTTTGCGTGTGAAGTAACACACGCAATTCCATCAGGACACGTGTATTCCCGGGGTGCGCGGGAAGTATCACACGCAAAATCAGCAGGGTACGTGTATTTCAGGGGTGCGCGGGAAGTATCACACGCGATTCCATCAGGGTACGTGTATTTCAGGGGTGCGCGGGAAGTATCACACGCGATTCCATCAGGGCACGTGTATTTCAGGGGTGCACGGGGAGCACTACACGTGAATTGGCCGTGTGGGTCCTCCCATGTGTTCCCTGTACACCCTCCACGGCCCCTGCAGCCAGCCCACACCACAGGGAACTACCCTGCACCCCTGCTCATGTCCCGCAGGCAGCCCATCCACCATGGCCATGCCCCCCAGCCAAGCCACATGTCACCTTGCACTACTGATCAACAACACATGTCTCCCAGCACCCTCACCCCCCAGCACTGTGGGGCACCTGCCAGCAGGCCCCCACACATGTCCAACTCATGTCCCCCTGCACCCCCACCCCCCAGCACTGTAGGGCACCCTCCACCAGGCCCACACCCATGTCTCCCAGCACCCCCACCCCCCAGCATCCAGGGGCACCCTCCACCAGGCCCCCACTCCTTTCTACCACCTCCCCCACCCCCCAGCAGTGCGATTCGCCTGTGTACGTGTATATCAGGGTTGCGGGTGTAGTCTGACACGCAAATTCATCAGGGTACGTGTATTATGGGTCCGCGTGAACTTCCACACGCGATATCAGCAGGGTACGTGTATTACGGGGTTTGCGGGAAGTTCCACACGCGATTGCCCAGGGTACGTGTATTTCGGGGTGCGCGGGAAGTTCCACATGCGATTTCAGCAAGGTACGTGTATTCCAAGGTGCGCGGGAAGTACCACACGCGACTGCCCTGGGCATGTGTATTTCGGGGTGCGCGGGAAGTTCCACACGCGATTTCAGCAGGGTACGTGTATTCCAAGGTGCGCGGGAAGTTCCACACGCGATTGCCCTGGGCATGTGTATTTCGGGGTGTGCAGGAAGTTCCACACGCGATTGTCCGTGGTGCGTGTATTTCGGTTTGCGCGTGAAGTTTCACACGCGATTTCAGCAGGGTACGTGTCTTCCAAGGTGCAAGGGAAATTCCACACGCAAATCCAGCAGCCTACGTGTATTCCGGGGGTGTCGGGCAGTCCTACACGTGAATCAGCCGTGTGGGTCCTCCCAGCTGTTCACTCGACACCCTCCACGGCCCCTGCGGGCGGCCCACACCACAGGGGACTACCCTGCACATGTCCCACAGGCAGCCCATCCACCATGCCCATGCCCCCAGCCAACCCACATGTCACCTTGCACTACTGCCCACCAATGCATGTCCCCCTGCTCCCCCACCCCCCAGCACTTTGGGCCACCCTCCACCAGGCCCCCACTCATGTCCCCCTGCACCCCCACCCCCCAGCACTGTGGGCCACCCTCCACCAGGCCCCCACTCATGTTCACCTGCACCCCCACCCCCCAGCACTGTGGGGCACCCTCCACCAGGCCCCCACTCATGTCCAACTCATGTCCCCCTGCACCCCCAACCCCCAGCACTGTGGGGCACCCTCCACCAGGCCCCTACTCATGTCCAACTCATGTCTCCCAGCACCCCCACCCCCAGCACTGTGGGGCACCCTCCACCAGGCCCCCACTCATGTCCCCCTGCACCCCCACCCCCCAGCACTGTGGGGCACCCTCCACCAGGCCCCCACTCATGTCCAACTCATGTCTCCCAGCACCCCCACCCCCCAGCACTGTGGGGCACCCTCCACCAGGCCCCCACTCATGTCCCCCTGCACCCCCACCCCCCAGCACTGTGGGGCATCCTCCACCAGGCCCCCACTCATGTCCCCCTGCACCCCCACCCCCCAGCACTGTGGGGCACCCTCCACCAGGCCCCCACTCATGTCCCCCTGCACCCCCACCCCCCAGCACTGTGGGGCACCCTCCACCAGGCCCCCACTCATGTCCAACTCATGTCTCCCAGCACCCACACCCCCCAGCACTGTGGGGCACCCTCCACCAGGCCCCCACTCATGTCCCCCTGCACCCCCACCCCCCAGCACTGTGGGGCACTCTCCACCAGGCCCCACTCATGTCCCCCTGCACCCCCACCCCCCGCACTGTGGGGCACCCTCCACCAGGCCCCCACTCATGTCCAAATCATGTCTCTCAGCACCCCCACCCCCCAGCACTGTGGGGCACCCTCCACCAGGCCCCCACTCATGTCCCCCTGCACCCCCACCCCCCAGCACTGTGGGGCACCCTCCACCAGGCCCCCACTCATGTCCCCCTGTGCCCCACCCCCCAGCACTGTGGGGCACCCTCCACCAGGCACCCACTCATGTCCCCCTGCACCCCCACCCCCCAGCACTGTGGGGCACCCTCCACCAGGCCCCCACTCATGTCCAACTCATGTCTCCCAGCACCCCCACCCCCCAGCACTGTGGGGCACCCTCCACCAGGCCCCTACTCATGTCCAACTCATGTCTCCCAGCACCCCAACCCCCCAGCACTGTGGGGCACCCTCCACCAGGCCCCCACTCATGCCCCCCTGCACCCCAACCCCCCAGCACTGTGGGGCACCCTCCACCAGGCCCCCACTCATGTCCCCCTGCACCCCCACCCCCCAGCACTGTGGGGGACCCTCCACCAGGCCCCCACTCATGTCCAACTCATGTCCCCCTGCACCCCCACCCCCCAGCACTGTGGGGCACTCTCCACCAGACCCCCACTCATGTCCAACTCATGTCTCCCAGCACCCCCACCCCCCAGCACTGGGGGCACCCTCCACCAGGCCCCCACTCATGTCCCCCTGCACCCCCACCCCGAGCACTGTGAGGCACCCTCCAACAGGCCACCACTCATGTCCCCCTGCACCCCCACCCCCCAGCACTGTGGGCCACCCTCCACCAGGCCCCCACTCATGTCCCCCTGCACCCCCACCCCCCAGCACTATGGGGCACCCTCCAACAGGCCACCACTCATGTCCCCCTGCACCCCCACCCCCCAGCACTGTGGGCCACCCTCCACCAGGCCCCCACTCATGTCCCCCTGCACCCCCACCCCCCAGCACTATGGGGCACCATCCACCAGGCCCCCACTCAAGTCCAACTCATGTCCCCCTGCACCCCCAACCCCCAGCACTGTGGGGCACCCTCCACCAGGCCCCTACTCATGTCCAACTCATGTCTCCCAGCACCCCCACCCCCAGCACTGTGGGGCACCCTCCACCAGGCCCCCACTCATGTCCCCCTGCACCCCCACCCCCCAGCACTGTGGGGCACCCTCCACCAGGCCCCCACTCATGTCCAACTCATGTCTCCCAGCACCCCCACCCCCAGCACTGTGGGGCACCCTCCACCAGGCCCCCACTCATGTCCCCCTGCACCCCCACCCCCCAGCACTGTGGGGCACCCTCCACCAGGCCCCCACTCATGTCCCCCTGCCCCCACACCCCCAGCACTGTGGGGCACCCTCCACCAGGCCTTCACTCATGTCCCCCTGCACCGCCACCCCCCAGCACTGTGGGGCACCCTCCACCAGGCCCCCACTCATGTCCCCCTGCACCCCCACCCCCCCAGCACTGTGGAGCACCCTCCACCAGGCACCCACTCATGTCCAACTCATGTCTCCCAGCACCCCCACCCCCCAGCACTGTGGGGCACCCTCCACCAGGCCCCCACTCATGTCCCCCTGCACCCCCACACCCCAGCACTGTGGGGCACCCTCCACCAGGCCCCCACTCATGTCCAACTCATGTCTCCCAGCACCCCCACCCCCCAGCACTGTGGGGCACCCTCCACCAGGCCCCCACCCCCCACTCATGTCCAACTCATGTCCCCCTGCACCCCCACACCCCAGCACTGTGGGGCACCCTCCACCAGGCCCCCACTCATGTCCCCCTGCACTCCCACCCCCCCAGCACTGTGGGGCACCCTCCACCAGGCACCCACTCATGTCCCCCTGCACCCCCACCCCCAGCACTGTTGGGCACCCTCCACCAGGCCCCCACTCATGTCCAACTCATGTCTCCCAGCACCCCCACCCCCCAGCACTGTGGGGCACCCTCCACCAGGCCCCCACTCATGTCCCCCTGCACCACCACCCCCCTGCATCCAGGGGCACCCTCCACCAGGCCCCCACTCATGTCCCCCTGCACCCCCACCCTCCAGCATCCAGGGGCACCCTCCACCAGGCCCCCACTCATGTCCAACTCATGTCCTCCTGCAGCCCCACCCCCCAGCACTGTGGGGCACCCTCCACCAGGCCCCCACTCATGTCCAACTCATGTCTCCCAGCACCCCCACTCCCCAGCACTGTGGGGCACCGTCCACCAGGCCCCCACTCATGTCCAACTCATGTCTCCCAGCACCCCCACCCCCCAGCACTGTGGAGCACCCTCCACCAGGCCCTCACTCATGTCCCCCTGCACCCCCACCCCCCAGCACTGTGGGGCACCCTCCACCAGGCCCCCACTCATGTCCAAATCATGTCTCCCAGCACCCCCACCCCCCAGCACTGTGGGGCACCCTCCACCAGGCCCCCACTCATGTCCCTCTGCACCCCCACCCCCGAGCACTGTCGGGCACCCTCCACCAGGCCACCACTCATGTCCCCCTGCACCCCCACCCCCAGCACTGTGGGCCACCCTCCACCAGGCCCCCACTCATGTCCCCCTGAACCCCCACCCCCCAGCACTGTGGGGCACCCTCCACCAGGCCCCCACTCATGTCCCCCTGCACCCCCACCCCCCAGCACTGTGGGGCACCCTCCACCAGGCCCCCACTCATGTCCCCCTGCCCCCACACCCCCAGCACTGTGGGGCACCCTCCACCAGGCCTTCACTCATGTCCCCCTGCACCCCCACCCCCCAGCACTGTGGGGCACCCTCCACCAGGCCCCCACTCATGTCCCCCTGCACCCCCACCCCCAGCACTGTGGGGCACCCTCCACCAGGCACCCACTCATGTCCAACTCATGTCTCCCAGCACCCCCACCTCCCAGCACTGTGGGGCACCCTCCACCAGGCCCCCACTCATGTCCCCCTGCACCCCCACACCCCAGCACTGTGGGGCACCCTCCACCAGGCCCCCACTCATGTCCAACTCATGTCTCCCAGCACCCCCACCCCCCAGCACTGTGGGGCACCCTCCACCAGGCCCCCACCCCCCACTCATGTCCAACTCATGTCCCCCTGCACCCCCACACCCCAGCACTGTGGGGCACCCTCCACCAGGCCCCCACTCATGTCCCCCTGCACTCCCACCCCCCCAGCACTGTGGGGCACCCTCCACCAGGCACCCACTCATGTCCCCCTGCACCCCCACTCCCCAGCACTGTTGGGCACCCTCCACCAGGCCCCCACTCATGTCCAACTCATGTCTCCCAGCACCCCCACCCCCCAGCACTGTGGGGCACCCTCCACCAGGCCCCCACTCATGTCCCCCTGCACCACCACCCCCCTGCATCCAGGGGCACCCTCCACCAGGCCCCCACTCATGTCCCCCTGCACCCCCACCCTCCAGCATCCAGGGGCACCCTCCACCAGGCCCACACTCATGTCCAACTCATGTCCTCCTGCAGCCCCACCCCCCAGCACTGTGGGGCACCCTCCACCAGGCCCCCACTCATGTCCAACTCAGGTCTCCCAGCACCCCAACTCCCCAGCACTGTGGGGCACCCTCCACCAGGCCCCCACTCATGTCCAACTCATGTCTCCCAGCACCCCCACCCCCCAGCACTGTGGAGCACCCTCCACCAGGCCCCCACTCATGTCCCCCTGCACCCCCACCCCCCAGCACTGTGGGGCACCCTCCACCAGGCCCCCACTCATGTCCCCCTACACCCCCACCCCCAGCACTGTGGGGCACCCTCTACCAGGCCCCCACTCATGTCCAACTCATGTCCCCCTGCACCCCCACCCCCCAGCATTGTGTGGCACCCTCCACCAGGCCCCCACTCATGTCCAACTCATGTCTCCCAGCACCCCCACCCCCCAGCACTGTGGGGCACCCTCCACCAGGCCCCCACTCATGTCCCCCTGCACCCCCACCCCCCAGCACTGTAGGCCACCCTCCACCAGGCCCCCACTCATGTCCCCCTGAACCCCCACCCCCCAGCACTGTGGGGCACCCTCCACCAGGCCCCCACTCATGTCCCCCAGCCAACACGTCATCACAATCTAGATCCCTGGGCCTTATGGGCAGCCTCCAAATGCCAAACACCCACCCAAGTATTGCATCCACCCACTTAGAAATGGCAATTACATGATACAACCCCAATGGCAAGTTTGTAAATTAACACATGTCCCTCACATACACACAATGGGTGTCAGTGAATGTCAAAACCCATATCATGATATGCATGAAACCAATGAGATGATACTACACATTGAAGTTTGAAGAAAAAATAAGTATTAAAAGCAACATAAATTGAATCAAAAATAAACCAACGAAAATGGGAATTAAAAAAATAGAAAGCAGCATGTCCGTAAAATAATGTAAAACCACAAATCATAATCCAAAGGAAAGGTGTCCAATGTCACAGTTCTCAAAAGTGAATCCAATGGGAAATTAAAATCGAAAACCATTGCTCCATGGGTAAATTATAAAAAAAAATAGAAAATCCAACAGTCAACTATATACAGATACACAATCCAGGGTCCATGATCCCAACAGAAGAAATGAAACCTATCTAATAATACTACCTAAAAAAAAAAACTATATACAAAAATGTGGCCCATTGTCCAAAAGGTCCAAAAAAAATGCAAAACCAAAGGAAACCTAACACTAACTACAGAACTATTTACAAGGGCAGCGGGCCAGTCCGACGGCTCGCTTTGGGATGTTCCGGGACAGGGCATCATCGAACTCCTGCTCAATGTCCCGGAGGCGGTCCTCCTCCATGGCCCTGAGGGTCCGCAGGGCCGTCGACATGTTCACCTCCAACTCCCTGCGGATTGCCTCGAGGCACTCGGCCCGCCTCAGGGCCCTCCGCATGGAGTTCTCCGCCCTGACCAACGTGAGCCGTGCCTCTTCTGCCCGCTGCCGCTCCGCATCTATGGCGTGGCCCAACCGCTGCCACACGGAAGACACTTCCCGTCCTGGGTCCTCCTGCCCTCTGGCCGATGGCTGCCCCTCCGATGTCGAAGGCCCCGAGCCATCATGGCTCCCACCTCATTGCTGCTGCTGCTGTGCCTGTGCCCGTGCCCTGGCTCCTGCTGCCTGCACATCCTCCACCGGCTGGGGTGCAGTCGTTGATGTGGCCACCCCTGCTGGACGTCCGACTCCCGACTGTGGCAGGGATGCCTCCTCCACCAGCAAGGCCGCACCGTCAGAGGCAGCTCCTCAGGGCACCCAGGTGACTAATGGGTGGGAAGATGGCATGGAGGACGACTGGCGCATAGGGGGTTCAGTTGAGGAGGGGGTCGGAGCAAGCCCCATCAAACGGAGGAATCCGGCCTGGGTGACCTGTCCCAGTAGGCCAACGCGGTCAACGAGCCATTCGAGATGACGTGCAGTCTCCTCATGAAAAGACTGCGGGTCACCTCGCATGGCCCGTTGACGCAACGCCACACCAGTCAGGACAGGCTCAACCCGGACCCGGATAGCCACGTCCGCAGGCAGAGGAAGGCCAGTTGTCGTGAGCTCATCACCTGCCTGAAAACGGGTATGGACGTAGGCATCCCTGCTGGTGCAAGATGATGCAGTGACAGGATCAGGGACAGGATTGCACACAGGCACCTCCGCGGCGGCCTGTGCTGCCTCCTGTCCCTGGTCCTGCACTCCACCACTAGCACCAGTGGAATCCCCACCTCCAGACCCCGTCTCTGTTGCTTGCACGGCCTCCTCCTCCACCAAACCCCCCACCAACCTGGATGACTCTGTGCCATCTTCCCCCGTTGGGCCCTGTGCGGTCCCAGCTGCCCCTTCTGCTGCCGAGGAGTCCAACTCCGACCTCCGCCTCTTGGACCTCCCCCCGGCAGCTGCGGCCTGGGATGCGGCACCAGACTCCTCACTCCCCGACGAGATCACAACCTGGGAGAGGAGCCGGGCCTTGCGTCTCCAGCTGGCGGTGCGATCCCCGCCGCTGTGCTCCACAGCACCTTCTCCGCCCTCTTCATCAGTTGACGCTGCAGACAGGGAGAAATAAAACACAGGCATCAGGGCACTGTACAATGGACACATACACACATGACAGTTGTACATGAGTGGCATTGGCAAACCTCAGCCATGGCATCACAATCGCCAACACACATGTCATTTCAACTTGCACACATGAGCCATACCACAGCCATATCGCAACAGCCAGCACCATCCATACACATACAACAGCATGAGCAGGCAAAGGTGAGCCAGACATCACATGCAACACAGGGAGTGCACTACACATGCACACACACCACCACACTTGCATGCATGTGTACACCTCTGCCAACTGTCGCAGTGTTCAGATCCGCATCCATGTCACATCTGCCAATCAGGCTTCCACATCCCGCTGTCACATGCATCCATGTTGCAACACTGTTGCACCCTTGTCAAATACACACACATGCACATGTACACAGTGCTGATACATGCAGCTGAAAACAACACCCATGTGTGACATCACGAACATGCCTACTTACATACACATTCATCCAAACATGTGTGCCCACACAACTGCATTTGGCATGCAAGCCTACACACACAAGCACCATCCATGTCTCACACATGGGAGCCCTCACATGTGTTAGCCTCACGGCCCTGCATACCCCCACCCATACTTGGCCCCATACAAACACATGTGCAACCTGCACACTACTGGCACATCACCACACGTACAGCTTACAATCATGATGCATGTACACTTACCGCTCGACTCCAGACGGGTCTGCCTCTGAAGGACCTGGACGTGGAGTGCTGGGGATATGCGTTCCAGGACCCTCATCTGATCGTCCGACAAGTGGCCCCGGCGCCACTTAGCATCCGCTGCCTTCAAGAGGCGCCGGGCCTTGTTGAGGGTCCTGGACCTGAAGTCCTCCCAGCGCTTCTTGACATGATGAAATAGTGGGACTGCCACCCCCTCCACGTTGATGGCAGTCACGATGTCCGTCCAGATCCGAGTCCGTCCTTCCTTGTCGGTGCTCAAAATTCTGAAGAGGGCATCATACTGCCCCAGGACTTGCTCCACCAGGACACCAACTTCGGTGGCAGTGAAGCTGGTGCCCCTCTGCCTCTCTGGCCGGGGTTGTCAGTGGTGCCAGATGTTGCAGTGCCCGACATGACAACCCCAGAGGCAGGAGTGGGTGGGCAACTGGGTCCTGGGGCTGGGCTGTGGAGTGATGGAATCCCAGTCGGGAGTCTTCGGTTCCAGCAGGGGTGGTCACAGCAACAGCACCCCTGGCTGATGTGCAGGCAGTAAATGGCAGGGCATGTGGGCAGCAGGCAATCAGGCAGCAGCAGATGGCAGGTGGGAGCGTGCTTGGGGCTCTGGGGGGCAGTAATTCGGCCTTCTGGGCAATTATCCACGTGATCTTCCGTGTGCTTACGCATGGCCAGCTTGATACGGAGTGATTTGGCATGTGAAAATCCAGCACGTCTGCGTGTAATTCGAGGAAAGGTAATTAGCGCGTAAGCGCGTCAGCACACGTACGCGAATTCATTGGTACAAAGCCACCAGCGCGTATGCGCATCTGTGACATGCGTGCGCGGGCGTTTCCCTGTACACGGGTGCATGTTACACGTTCAATGACTGCACGACAGAGTGTCAGCTCATGTAATTGGAGGATGGGGCCTTAGCGCGTACACGCGGAAGTGACGCTGGACGTGTGGGCATGTTTAAAAGGTACGTGTAGAACACCATTTCCTTGTACGTGCATTTTGTGGAGAGCGAGTGGGTGAAATCTGTACTTCTTGTCGGTTCACACGCGATTTACTTCACAGCGTTCCAAGTTCGTACTCCCTGTTACCTCTGACAGCTTTTTGTCTTCTTGTCTTTTTCCTGGGCCTGTTTCCTCAAACAGCGTTCACTTCTCCTGTTGTCCTGTCTCCTCAGACAGCGTACAATTCTTCTTTTGGCGGGGGTGTTGCCAACGCGCACACGCGTGTATTTTTCACGCGATTTTTCCTGGCAGACGGTGAGTCGTGCACGTATTTGACATCTGTGCTTGCCCCGTGTGCTGCCTACCCCTTCAGAGGTCAGTCTAGGCTGCGTGTGACACGCATATGTTCATTTTTGTGTTTCTGGGTGCCACAGCGTAGTGCAGGTTTTTTTTTCCACGCACGTGGTCTAGGAGGGGTTGCGTGCACATTATCTCCCTTTTTCGGGGTGCCTGTACGTTGCGTGACCCGTCATCTTCCCCCAGGGGTCACATACAGCCTTGCTAGAGCACTGGTGTACGAATTCCATCTAGTACCCTACCCCTTTTACCCCCAATTGCCCAGGACAATAGTTTACTGCAACTCCCATACGCACAACAACATCAGTGCCATGGTTGGGAGGCGAGCACGCGGTAAGGGTCGCAAAGGTGGGCGAGCCACAAGAGGTGGCCGTGGTGGATACGGTAGGGGACGTGGCCAGGACTTGCAGGGTGCCCCTAGCCCCCCATGTGTGGGTGACCAGTCAGGGACACCCATGCCCCCCCCTGGTTGAGGGTAACGTGGCTGACACCATCCCTGCTCAGCCCTTGTTGGACCAGCCCATTGTGGCAGCAGACCTGGCACAGGGTGACTCCATGGCTGACTTCCAGGTCAGTAGGTCTAGGCCACGTGTGGCGGTGCACATTGGTGTCACCAGCCCACGTGGATCAGGTGCAGCTATGTCATCTGCTGCCCCGAGTAGGCAGGGTGGGGAGGCTGCAGGGGCAGCTGCGGCTCCATCCACCCCAGCTCTGAGTGTCCCAGCCAGGACAGTGTCGGTCCTAGTCCATCCTGCTGACGTTCCCCCTGACTACATCACACTTCAGCTAATGCCTCCACAAAGTCCCATGGTGAGTGTTCATTCCCACACTCCCAGTCCACAGTCCACCTGGGCTCCTGCCCCTAGTGTCCAGAGCGGCGTAGGACACTCAGTATCACCACCACCTTCCAAGCGGAAGAGGAAGAGTGCTCGTCCAGTACAGGCTGATGCCCCAGACACGGCTACACAGTCCGGCCCACCAAGGAAGCCCAGCTTCAATCAGGCCGAACTTGATGCACTTGTGGAGTATGTGTCCGCACATGACAGCGAAATGGTGATTACTGCAGGATGCAAGACCACACCTGCACAACGTCAGGCACACTGGCAGACCATTGCGGAACTCATAAGTGCCCTTGGATTCGTGAGGCGCACAGCTAATGATTGCTACAAGCGCTGGAATGACCTTAAGCGCAGGGCAAAGAAAAAGCTGGCCTCAAGTCATGCCGCAACTCTAGTGACTGGAGGTGGGTCTCCGGCAGAGGACATAGAACTCACTCCACATGAGTATGTTGCTGGGACCTACGTCACAGAGGAACAGATCCAAGGCGTGGGAGACCTGCTAGATTACGAGGCATTGTCCGGTGAGTGCACATGCATGTGTGTTTCATCCATGTGCATGGTGTGTGTGTGAGTGCTTCTGATTGAGTGCCAGGTGAGGGGGGGTGTGCCTGAGTGGTTTGGGTCACCCATGTGCTTCATCCAATACATTCTGCGCACCAGGATTTGGGTTGCAGTATCCCTTCTGGCAACAGTAGACATTCAGCCCAACCTCACGCCAGTTGCCCTTGAAGTGTCATCTTGCCACAACATAGTTGCATGTTATTCTGTGTTCATTCAGGCTGATTGTCTGCATTCCACCACTTTCACTAGGCATTTCTCAGTCCTATTGTCACATGTGTGAGAGGCTAGGGTACATGCCATCTGTGTGATGGCATGTGTCATGTATGTGTATTGGACATGCCAATCACAGGCCAATGTGTGATGGCACTGCTAGGCAGCATGCAGCAAATTTGTTGGTCTTCCATCTTGGTGTCATCAATGTGTGCCATTTGCCTCCCCTTCATACGCAGTGACAGTGCATGCATGGGAGGGTTATAGTCATGTGGTACATGTGTCAATGAAGTACTGTTTCTGTTGCTTCTCAGCCCTAATTGTGTTCCATGGTGCTCATGCCTGTTCCCATTTCTTTTCTTTCATGTCTTTGCAGGGGATGACGCACTTGATACTGCTGGGGTTGTGGAGATGGTGCAGACCCAGGAGGGGTCTCAGGCCCGACCGGGCACCAGTGAGGGACGTGGTGTGGTGGTGGGTGAGAACCCACACTTGCTGCAGGCCGTCATCTCAAGGGGTGTCTCTGGGTGCACCTCCCCCGAGCTCTATTCAGGTGTCGATTCAGATGATGAGACCTATGTGCCGTCGCAGGTAAGTGTTTCTGGGAGGGATTCTGTACTGTCCAACCCACCTGCACCAGGGGTAGAACCCTCAATGGGGATGTCAGTGTTGGTAGGTCCGCCTTTGGTGGTTACGGATGCAGGGTCACACTCTGCTACATCTGATCCTGTTCCTGGGCCAGCAGATCAGAGGGGGAATGCAGTCCTGCAGCCTCAGGCAGTGACGGCACAGCAAGGCGCAGTTCGCCTTGCCCCAGACAGGTGTGGTGCCCGCCAATGCGGTGACCGTACGCCACCTGGCAATACCGCATGGGAGCAATCCATATACGGTATGGCAAACCAACAGGCAGCATCAACTGAGATGATGGCTCAGGCCATGGATAGGGTGGCCACTTCCATTGTCTGCCAAGAAAGGCTAATTGAACAACTACAGCAGGCAACAGACTCCATTAGCCAGTCACACAGGGAGGACATGTTGGCGTCCAACAGGGACAGGTGGGCGGCACTGGAGACTCTGCGGGAAGCCATTTCTATTGAGTCCCAGGGCCAAAGGGAAGCCCTGAGGGTGGAACTCCATCAGCTCAGGGCAACTCTGGTTGAGCTTGAGGCTTCGGCTAACACGACGACAGAAAAGCAGCTGGAGCGGCTCAAACGTACACTCTCAGCTGAGATGCAGGCAACTAGGGAGGAGGTCCGGGCATCCCGTGAGTTGTTGCATGGGGACCTACGCACAATTATCCTCCAGAACCAGACCTTCCACACCCGCATGCTTGCTGCCATGGAGGACCAGACTAGGGCTTTGCGTGGGCTGCCTCCCATAGTGCCACCACCTCCTGATGCAGCTGCAGAGGGTGAGGAGAGCGACAGCAGCGATTCTCCCACAATAGGGTAGCCATGCAGGCCATGAGCCCATGGAGGTGTTTTTTTCCGCAAGATCCACACAGGTGGGTTTTGGTGTGCACCCTGTCCTCGGACCTAATGGGTGGCCTCCCCCACCCCCGGGGCCCATTCATGGCCATTTTTTATTTATTTTTTTATTTTATTTTATTTTTTCTTTATTTTTGATTCTTGATTTTTTGGACAGTGTGTTGCCTTGTGTGGCTCCCGTGGGCATACGCTGTATTGTGGCTGGGCACATGCAGGCTTGTCCTGAATTTGGGTCAGATGCTTGGGTTTGTGTGACACACACCCCTCCTGCTTCCCGTTTCCATGGGCTTGCAAAGGGTGTGCCCAAGTGACATTGACTTACACAGTGACGTTGGACTCCCATTTGATGTGTGGGCAGTCTGTAGTCAATACTGTGTATACATTCCTAGTGCATATTGTTGTTGTATTGTACACTGCATGGTGTATTGATATGTGCCTCTGCATCCATCTCATCCACCTAATTTGCAGGTCCATTTCTCATGTCTTCACAAGGCGGTCTACTTTGGAACTGGAGTCCATGTTGTAAGCAGTGCACCTACACTCTTGCGTGGCGCTAACACTGTATAGTTGGAAGTGTTCGAAGTGCTGGCATTATCAGGTAGTGAGGCTACCAATTTTTGAAGTCTGTACTGTCATGTTTATGGTAGGTTGGAGGTTGTGTAGGTGATTGGTGTTATTGGTAAGTATTTAGTAATGTGTGTTGTTGGTCCTGCATTACTGTAAGCATTTCATGTGTGGCCAGTTTCCATTAGGGACACTGTAGTTGGTGACACTTGGGGCATATTGTGGGGATTAATTTGTTTGCTCTCACATTGCATGACATGCCATGGTGTGTTGTGTGGCCGTGCCGGGGAGGTGTTGGGTGAAATGGCACTGTTCTCATGTTGTATTTTGTAAGTGGGTGTTCATTTTTGCTGCATGGAAGTGTGTCTTTTGATGACACTGCATTGATGGTGTTTGTGTAGGTAGCGATGCACACATTGTGACACTTCGAGATTAACAATCTCTGGCTGCTATGGTTCTGACAGTTGACTGTCCCTTAATTCATCAGAATTGTCAGATTGAGTCATCATTGATTGTCAGATGGTATGTGCCAGAGCTGTGTGCACTCCACAGAGGTGTGCTTTCTATGTGAAGTAATTAGCCACCAGCTGCGTACGGGCTGCCTCACCCCGTGCCCTTTCCCCTCCCATGCACAGCGGGCGTGCATGTGGTTGGGGATGTGGGGGCACCACCATGTCCACAGCCAGGCCCCGGCGTGTTGCAACATTGTGCAGGACACATGCTGCCACTATGATCCTGCACAGTACTGGGGGAGCGTATAACAGCTGCCCACCAGAACGGTCAAGGGAGCGAAAGCGTGACTTGAGCACTCCGAATGTGCGCTCCACCATGCCCCGTGTTGCAATATGGGCTGTGTTGTATCTTACCTCGGGAGGCGTGATGGGGTTCCGAATTGGCGTCATCATGTGTGTGCTCAGGAGGTAGGCACTGTCCCCTGGGGAGGTGGTGATGGGGATCATTAGTGGGGTATTGACATTACTCTGTATCTGTCATGCATGCGTGTGCTGTGGCATTTATACTCACCAAGCAGCCATGCATCGCCATGCCGCCCAGCTTCCATGTCCCGGTTTAGGGTTGACATCCTGTAAATGAAGCTGTCGTGGGTGGACCCTGGATAGTTGGCATATATTGAGGTGATGATTCCCTTGGCATCACATACTACCTGGACGTTGATGGAATGCCAGTGCTTGCGGTTTCTATAGATGTGCTCAGATGCCCTGGGGGGACGTAGAGCCACATGTGTGCAATCAATGGCACCTAGCACTTTGGGGAATTGTGCCACCCTGTAGAAATCCTGGCTGACAGCCTGCCTTTCTGCAGGTGTTCTGGGCAGGTATATGTGCCTGCGGACTGATGGGCGTGCAGTGATGATGGCCAACACCTGGTGTAGGCACCGTGGCTGCGTGGCCTGTGACACCCCCCCCACTATGGCACTTGTCCGCTGAAATGATCCGGTAGCCAAGAAGTGCAGTACATTGAGGACCTTCTCCAGGGGGCTGAGTGCTTGGCAGCACAGGTTGGGTGATGTGAGGTCATCCTCCCACTCACTGACCAGGTCGAGTATTATGTGTGGTGGAAACCTGTACCTCCCATACACCTGGTCATCAGGCATACCAAATAGGCTGGTTCTGGGTGTGAAGATTCTGGCCCTGACTATCCTTCTCCTCCTCCTGCGGTATCCCATGGCCACTGCTGCTAGGAACGGTATATTCATCCTGGCGTCTGAGCTTGTTTGTTGTTTGCGCACTCTTTTATGCTGCGCTGGACGTGCGCCTGCTTCATGCTGGCGTATGTGTTTCAGGATTGGACCTTTTATTTTTTGGCGCGTTGTAGGCGACCGTGTAAATATTCCCGCCCACCCCAGGAATCCACATAACATGATCTCCCAGGCCCAGTCGCGAGTAAATATTCCCGCCCACCCCTGGAATACACGTACCCCACTCTCACAGGCCCAGTCGCGTGTGGAACTTCACGCGCACACCGAAATACATGTACCCAGGGCAATCGCGTGTGGAACTTCCCGCGAACCCCGTAATACACGTACCCTGCTGGTATCGCGTGTGGAAGTTCACGCGGACCTATAATACACGCACCCTGATGGAATCGCGTGTGAGACTACCCGCGCACCCCAGGAATACACGTACCCAGGCAAATCGCACGGCTGGGGGGTGGTGGTGCAGGGAGACAGGAGTGGGGGCCTGGTGGAGGGTGCCCCTGGATGCAGGAGCGTGGGGGTGCAGGGGGACATGAGTGGGGGCCTGGTGGAGGGTGCCCTACAGTGCTGGGGGGTGGGGGTGCAGGGGGACATGAGTGGGGGCCTGGTGGAAGGTGCCCCTGGATGCAGGGGGGTGGGGGTGCAGGGGGACAGGAGGGGGGCCTGGTGGAGGGTGCCTCTGGATGCAGGGGGGTGGGGGTGCAGGGGGACATGAGAGGGGCCTGGTGGAGGGTGCCCCTGGATGCAGGGGGGTGGGGGTGCAGGGGAACATGAGTGGGGGCCTGGTGGAGGGTGGCCCACAGTGCTGGGGGGTGGGGGTGCAGGGGGACATGAGTGGGGGCCTGGTGGAGGGTGGCCCACAGTGCTGGGGGTGGGGGTGCAGGGGGGCATGAGTGGGGCCTGGGGGAGGGTGCCCCACAGTGCTGGGGGGTGGGGGTGCTAGGATGCATGAGTTGGACATGAGTGGGGGCCTGGTGGAGGGTGCCTCACAGTGCTGGGGGGTGGGGGTGCAGGGGGACATGAGTGGGTGCCTGGTGGCGGGTGCCCCACAGTGCTGGGGGTGGGAGTGCAGGGGGACAGGAGTGGGGGCCTGGTGGAGGGTGCCCCTGGATGCAGGGGGGTGGGGGTGCAGGGGAACATGAGTGGGGGCCTGGTGGAGGGTGGCCCACAGTGCTGGGGGGTGGGGGTGCAGGAGGACATGAGTGAGGGCCTGGTGGAGGGTGCCCCATAGTGCTGGGGGGGTGGGGGTGCAGGGGGACATGAGTGGGGGCCTGGTGGAGGGTGCCCCACAGTGCTGGGGGGTGGGGGTGCTGGGAGACATGAGTTGGACATGAGTGGGGGCCTGTTGGAGGGTGCCCCACAGTTCTGGGGGTGAGGGTGCAGGGGGACATGAGTGGGGGCCTGGTGGAGGGTGCCCCACAGTGCTGGGGGGTGGGGGTGCAGGGGGACATGAGTGGGGGCCTGGTGGAGGGTGCCCCACAGTGCTGGGGGGTGGGGGTGCTGGGAGACGAGTTGGACATGAGTGGGGGCCTGGTGGAGGGTGCCCCACAGTGCTGGGGGTTGGGGGTGCAGGGGGACATGAGTGGGTGCCTGGTGGAGGGTGCCCCACAGTGCTGGGGGGTGGGGGTGCAGGGGGACATGAGTGGGGGCCTGGTGGAGGGTGCCCCATAGTGCTGGGGGGGTGGGGGTGCAGGGGGACATGAGTGGGGGCCTGGTGGAGGGTGCCCCACAGTGCTGGGGGGTGGGAGTGCTGGGAGACATGAGTTGGACATGAGTGGGGGCCTGGTGGAGGGTGCCCCACAGTGCTGGGGGTGGGGGTGCAGGGGGACAGGAGTGGGGGCCTGGTGGAGGGTGCCCTACAGTGCTGGGGGGTGGGGGTGCTGGGAGACATGAGTTGGAGATGAGTGGGGGCCTGGTGGTGGGTGCCCCACAGTGCTGGGGGGATGCAGGGGGACATGAGTGGGTGCCTGGTGGAGGGTGCCCCACAGTGCTGGGGGGTAGGGATGCAGGGGAACATGAGTAGGGGCCTGGTGGAGGGTGGCCCACAGTTCTGGGGGGTGGAGGTGCAGGGGGACATCAGTGGGGGCCTGGTGGAGGGTGTCCCATAGTGCTGGGGGTGGGGGTTCAGGGGGGCATGAGTGGGGGCCTGGTGGAGGGTGCCCCACAGTGCTGGGGGGTGGGGGTGCTGGGAGACATGAGTTGGACATGAGTGGGGGCCTGGTGGAGGGTGCCCCACAGTGCTGGGGGGTGGGGGTGCAGGGGGACATGAGTGGGTGCCTGGTGGAGGGTGCCCCACAGTGCTGGGGGGTGGGGGTGCAGGGGGGCAGGAGTGGGGGCCTGGTGGAGGGTGCCCCTGGATGCAGGGGGGTGGGGGTGCAGGGGAACATGAGTGGGGGCCTGGTGGAGGGTGGCCCACAGTGCTGGTGGGTGGGGGTGCAGGGGGACATGAGCGGGGGCCTGGTGGAGGGTGCCCCATAGTGCTGGGGGGTGGGGGTGCAGGGGGACATGAGTGGGGGCCTGGTGGAGGGTGCCCCACAGTGCTGGGGGGTGGGGGTGCTGGGAGACATGAGTTGGACATGAGTGGGGGCCTGGTGGAGGGTGCCCCACAGTGCTGGGGGGTGGGGGTGAAGGGGGACATGAGTGGGGGCCTGGTGGAGGGTGCCCCACAGTGCTGGGGGGTGCGGGTGCTGGGAGACATGAGTTGGACATGAGTGGGGGCCTGGTGGAGGGTGCCCCACAGTGCTGGGGGTTGGGGGTGCAGGGGGACATGAGTGGGTACCTGGTGGAGGGTTCCCCACAGTGCTGGGGGGTGGGGGTGCAGGGGGACATGAGTGGGGGCCTGGTGGAGGGTGCCCCTGGATGCAGGGGGGTGGGGCTGCAGGGGGACATGAGTGTGGGCCTGGTGGAGGGTGCCCCTGGATGGAGGGGGGTGGGGGTGCAGGGGGACAGGAGTGGGGGCCTGGTGGAGGGTGCCCCTGGATGCAGGGGGTGGGGGTGCAGGGGGACAGGAGTGGGGGCCTAGTGGAGGGTGCCCCTGGATGCAGGGGGTGGGGGTGCTGGGAGACATGCGTTGGTGGGCAGTAGTGCAAGGTGACATGTGGGTTGGCTGGGGGGCATGGCCATGGTGGATGGGCTGCCTGCGGGACATGTGCAGGGGTGCAGGGTAGTCCCCTGTGGTGTGGGCCGCCTGCAGGGGCCGTGGAGGGTGTAGAGGGAACAGTTGGGAGGACCCACACGGCCAATTCACGTGTGGGACTCCCCGGCACCCCCGAAATACACGTAGGCTGCTGGATTCGGGTGTGGAATTTGCCACGCACCCGTAGTACACGTACCCTGCTGAAATTGTGTGTGGAACTTCACGCGCACACCGAAATACACGTACCCTGCAAATTTGCATGTGAAACTTCCCGCTTACCCCGGAATACACGTGCCCAGGCCAATCGCGTGTGGAACTTCCCGCGAACCCCATAATACACGCACACGCTATTTTTCACACAGCGGGTGTCCGTGTTTGTCGGTACCCCTTTGCACCTCATTTGTCCTAGAGGGCCACTGTATGGATCATTCATCATAGCTGTATATGGGTGCTTTTTGTTAGCGCACATTTTGCCGCACATTTATTTCAGGCGCAGGGATGCTACCGCCTGCTTTCTTGTGGCGTACTTGTTTGGCCCTGTGCCCGTCTTTGACCGTGCGCTGGTTTGCCCTATTCGATTCCCTGAATACGAGTTGTAGGCGAGCGTGTGGGCGTTCCGCGTACTTGCCTCCTGTACTTCCCCCGTGACGCCCATATTTTCACGCGTTGTTCCCCATTCCGAGTGTTACCCCCCGTGTTCCGCCTACTTTTGTAATGTGCGCCACGCTATGTACGATTTCGCAGCGGCCGTGGCGCACGCCGTTGGATGACCTGTGCGCCGGCGTGTGCCGCGCACTTTTTCAGCGCACATCCAATATTTTTCTCACGCACGGACTTCCATGAATCGATGTGCGCTGGTTTCCCCAGCGCACATCGATTCATGGAAGTCCGTGCGTGAGAAAAATATTGGATGTGCGCTGGTTTCCCCGCGATTTTCGCAGTTGCACTGCGATTGTCGCACTTTTACTGCGAATCGCACGTTTTGGCACCTCTGCGCAGGAATTTTCGGCGCACATTAATTCCATGAATCGGCTCGTTAGTTTTTCGCAAAAAGCCAGTAAACAAAACAGCCAACTGTCTCTGATCAGTCACACAGTTTTCAAACCAGCCATGATATCTGCAGTCGTTCTCTGTTTACAGAAAATGATTCATAGTTGGAATTTCTAGTAATTTCTATGAATCGGGTATGTATGATGTGTGTGTTTTGGTGTTTGTAATTGGTTGATGTTACTGTTGTAATTCTGTGTTTGTCTGTGATAGGTTACACTGAAAATGTGTCTGCCATTTTTGTATTTTGGTCAGTAAATATAATCCTCTTTTTATGATTTTGATTATGGAAAGTATAAAAGCTATCATTTTATGCAGTTTTGTCCTTCTGATTGTAGAACTGTCTATGCACTTTACTCATTGTTTGTGACCAACCCATCCTTTACCTGTTTTTAACCTTATCCACCGTACCTAACCCCAATATTCTACATCCCAACTACTATGTATACTATATCATCATCCACTTTAAATAACTCCATGAACAGTCATTAATTGTATTGACACGTTTTAAGCACCATTGTATCACTACTGTCTCTTTTGTCATTTATATTACATATTCAGATTAAAAAAAAAAAATTCTCATAGCCATCGATAGGAGTCACGTGTAGACACGCGGCCGCAGCACGTGATATGATTGGCCCGCATTAAAGCAGCTTGACATTCTATTGGCTCATTTCTCATTTGCAGATTTTCAAAAACAGCATGGCCCTAGTCACATCAATGTGAGATCCTCTCGTGTTCTCATGCTCCTTGGCTTGGTCTAATTGGGATCTTGACTCGCTATAGCTGATTTTGTGGGGGATCAGTATGGAATCTGTGTAGCCTACTCCTCACCCCTGTTTGTTGCTCCAAAGCGTGTTTCTCAGCCCCAGGGAGCCTGCCTATGCGCATCCCTTCAAGGAATATCAACCATCTTGCACTGCTCAGTTGGATTTTCAGGGCCTGGGCTAGAGTCAACTTGTGACAGTTGCCCCTTCTCCAATTTGGTGCCGCAGGCATCAATTATGTTGCTCGTTGTGGGAGCATTTGTCCTGATGCTATGTGATTTCTCTGCTGCTAGTTGTGGGCCCTTCTCTGGCCGGCCGAGCAAGATTGTCACTCCCCTGTAGCACCACCTACCCTACGTTCTTCAATGATAAGGATGAGCAACCTCTTCACTTCAGCCAATTCTCTTAGAACAAGCTTTCATTTGCATTCTGTTGGAGCTGCCTCCTTTACAAGGACGAGGGTTGTAGGGGAAATGATCCAGTGAGAGTAGGTGTACAGAACAGGTCAGTACTCAAGGTCCATAGGGACAGTTGGATGCAGGGTCACCCAGCAAAGTAAAATCCCTCCCTCCTGCATACCTTTCGGAGGTGGGCAGCACAGTGCGCTCTGGATTCCTGTATTGACCCCACCATCAGGGCTAGGTGGGGTGAGACATAGTGCATCGCCGCCATCGGGGCTAGAGGCGAGAGCAGGACTTTGGACCGAGAGATATTGGATCATGGCAACATTAGGGACTACAACTGTAGCAGTAGGAACAGGTTGATTGAGACCCCCTCTTCAATTAGGGGCACTCTCTGTTGAATCCTCTGACAATGCGCTTTGGGTGCCCAAACCGGCAACAAGGAAATCCATACTTCTGATCTATGCGCTACAAACGGTCCCACTAATGTTGTTTCTTGTACTTTCCTCAATGAGTAGATTGCCCACTCCAACAGAACCAGTGGATTTACTTCCCATTACATCCAGAGTACTCCTAAGAAAATGATTAATTTCTTTATGAGCTGATAAGCATCCCCCGTAAGCTTAGCAGCGCTGTGTGGCTGCAATATGAGTCTGTTGGAATCAATATCTAATGCGGGGGTCTGCACCGACAGCTTCTGTTTCATGGATAGAATTTTCCTCTTGGGCCAGTTAAACACTGGAAAACTTCAGAATGATTGCAGAGAGGGGCGAGATCATATTCGCCATTGCAGTCATTTTGGGCATGACTATCCGCTGGAGTCAGTGAGCAGGAGCGGTGAGCAGGGCAGTGGTAGGCGAGATGTGCAAGATAGAATCGTCCAGCTAGCAATTCAGGTAATTCAGGCAGTACAAAGCAGTTTGATTATATAGACCCCCTGCAGCACAGCACCTCACCTTGACCGTTGGCGACCTTCACTGTTCTTCTTTAGTTTGGCAGGCAACAGAGGGACGCAGGCAGTATGTGGCATAAGCTTCAGGTGTAGGGTTCACTCGCCCCCTGTGGGTGTTTTACACCCCGCAAGGTGCTCAGCACCCCAGCGCCTTTGATCCAGAGGTCTTCACCCAGCTGGGAATGGCAGCCTCTGAAGTAGTCAGGGGGATGGAGCCTCAAACACTGTGTCCTGGAGCAGGAAGTGCAGCGTGGTAGACCTGCGGGCACTCAGCACCCCCAGATGTCTTGATCCAGCGGGCTTCACCCTGCGGGCAATGGCGGCCTCTGAAGTAGTCAGGGGGCGATTGGGGCCTCAAACACTGTGTCCTGGAGCAGGATGTGCAGGCTGGGAGATCTGCAGGGCACTCAAGACCCCCAGTGCCCTTGATCTAGCGGGCTTCACCGTCCAGGGAATGGCGGCATCTGAAGTAGTCAGGGGGGTGGGTTTTCAAACACTGTGCCCTGGAGCAGGAAGTGTGGGCTGGGAGACCAGCGGGGTGCTCAACACCCCAGCGCCCGTGATCCAGCAGGCTGTATATCATATACACTAACCAGCCACTAGCCATGGTCTACAAAACTAGCCAGTTGCCACAGCCTTTGGCTGTGTCGACTGTATATACTAACATATGAATGGGTACTGTAAGGGAGGCATGGTATCACAAGTATGACACTGACAAAAAGGATACAATGTGTAAAACCTTTATTGAATTTCAATGGGGTTGGAGAAACTCCTACTTTGCCCTATAGCTAAGATGGGAGTAGTCTCGACCATCAAATAATAAATAAATAGTCCTAGTCAGTCTCTGTCAAATCAAAATGGCCTATACTGACAAACCCTAATGCCTGCCCTATATCTTGTACAAAAAGTGTGAAAAGGAGACTATGGGCCTCATTACGAGTCCGGCGGTAACCGTGCCAGAAAAACCGGCAGGTTACCGCCGGACTCGTATTACCATTCCGCCTCCATGAATCCCGGAATTACTGGGGCATTATGACCCCGGTGACCTGGGAATTCCGGTGGCGGAATTGTGCAAGTCCCCATTCCCATGGAGTCCAATAGGACTGTATATCATATATCTGTATATCATATATCATCCCCATGGAGTCCAATAGGACTCCATGGGGATGGGGACAATGGAAACACTGGTTCCGTCTATGACGGAGTCGGTGTTTCCATTTCCGCCTGCAGGTGGTTGGTGTTAAACCCGCCAGGTCAGACCTGGCGGGAGTGACACCTCCCGCCTGCAGGACTCAGAATCAGCCGGTCCAGAAAGAATGGTGGTGGCAGTTTTACCACCACCATTCTTTCCGGGCCGGCTGACTCATAATGAGGCCCTATGTATGCAAAGGAAAGTCAGTGTTTAAATATAAAGAATAAATGTGGCTGAGTCAGCTCTCCTCCCCACGCTGGACAGCACGGAGTAAGGCGGTCCCTGTAGGCAAGATGACAAACTCTGGCTCAGGTTCTTAACACAAAGGCAGTTCAAGAGGTGGATCGAGGCCCGCCTGGCCTTCCACGTTAAAGTCTTACTTTCCAACTTCCAAAACACAATTCACAAAATAGTTCACATTGGCCCCCCACTGTCGGGCTCCGACCTCTCAAAGCAAAAGTACAGTTAACAAAGAAGTTCACGTCAGTCCCCCTCTGTCGGACTCAGACCTTTCAAAGCAAAAGTTCACATCAGTCTCCCTCAATCGGGCTCAGACCTTTAACAGCAAAACAAAACACTGGTACCCGCGATTGGGCAATTACTGGCCCAGTCAACTCGTAATGGGCTGGTAATGGCCCATTCGCGGGTGCCGGTGCCGATAGCAAGTATGGCAGAAGCCGTGCCCTTATTAAGGGCACGGCTACTGCCAAACTCGTAATGAGGCCCACAGTCTCTTATGTCGCTTGCCAACTCACCGGCTGTGTGCGTTACTTTCTTGTCTTCCAGTTTGTGAGTCAAGGTCCGTACAACAGGCTTAGACTCGCCTCCCCAACTTGGTCATTCACCCGGGAGGGTCACAGGCGTCCTTGAAACACAATGCAACCTTCTTGTTTGGGATTTGGCCTTCACCATGTATCTTTCATGGCCGTTTGGAGGCAACAACCTCATGCTGGGAACTCCTGGGTTTCTCCCCCCGTGGCTCTCATCCCTCGGTCTGTTGCTCTTCTCCAGTAGGTTTGCATTCCCCCCGGAAGTTCTGCTCTTACTCGTGTTCCCCCTTGCTCATAGTGTGTCTCCATGTTCCGCCTTTTATCCGTGTGAGGAGAGCTAATTGGTATCAGATGTATGCACTTCGAGTCAAGTGCCTGACTTTGCCTGACCCAATTGGCGTGACATGTCCAATGTGATGTGTATAAGTTAGCATGTTTATTCTCAGTCACCCTCTTCCTTGGCCCAGTGTTTGTGTGGAAAGGGGGGGGAGTTGGAACATCGGAGAATCCCATGAAATTGGAGGGATCTTGGGTACGGGAAAGGGAGGAATACAGCATCTCGCCATCGGCTGCTTCACCCTCACTCCCCCAACACCCCTCACCCAGGTGATCCTCCCACACTGGTCCACCCCCAGAAACTGGATCCAAAAGCGATGGCGATGTCCTAGCCACCTGGATGACAAGTTCCAGAGGACTAGCCAGTGAGACACCCTCTGGTTTCTCACATCACTAGCTATGGGCTTTAGCCATGGCCACTGACTACAGCTTTCAACGTTGCCCACTGTATATTTTAAAACAGTGATGGGCTACTAGTCATGGCTTTTAACCGTGCACATTGGTATTTTAGAACATGAACCGACCACTAACTATGGCTGGCCAGTGACGCCAGCGTATGTCATGGCCAAGTCCACGGCCTAAATTGATATTAAGGTAAACAAAGTTTTCATGAGCTAACTTACAAATGATGTTATGTCTAATTTCATTATTGATGTAATCGGTTAAATATAATTTAATTAGTGTTGTCAACAGTGATGGCATCAGTGATGTGATTTGTAATGTCATCAGTGTTCTCATACAACATGTAATTAGAGATTTCATCAGTGATGTGATCTGTGATGTCATCATTGCAACAAGGGGTGCAAAGTTAAGGTGGCTTTAGCTGAATTTCAGGGGTTTTGTTGCGTAAAGTTCTCATGTCCCTGCAACTAAAGTTTTTCCTTGTATATATACATATACAACTTTGCCACCATTATGAGGTTCTGTCCTTGGGTGGCAAAGTTATGTAGAGGGGCCCCAAACGTGTGTTACCCGTGAAAATCTGGATAGGCTACATTTACTCTGACCTTGAGTAAAAATAGCAAGATGGATTTGCAAAAGTTGTAGTAGAAACCGGCAACTGGTCTCATTCACAATCGTTTCTTGGTCTGTTAAAAATCGGTCCATAAAAAGTGTCCTAATCCGAGCATGTATGTTTTGAGCCCACTGAATTATTTGCTGACCTAAGGGGTTGTTTTTGGACCCTCATTGACCCTTTGTGCCCATAAACCCAGATTGGATACGCAGACTTTAGTAAGGGGCATTCAGAATGCCTAGTCAAAAGTCAGTCATTCTAATTGGTGGCAGCTGTCCGAAAATTGGCCAAACGTCCACCATTATGTACTGCAGGTTTAGCAGAAGATCTTGCGGGTAGTGTACTGCTAATATTTGGGAAAGGGGCATATTGTAGCCCACTAGGTGGTCATGCCAGGTTTATAAAGACCCCTTAAAGAGCATTGGCCATGGATGGCTATCAAGCAGAGCTGAGTTGCTCCAGATATGTGGGAATTCGAAAGAAGGGGTTATTTTGTCAATTCTCGACCAGCGGAGGCATGGACTGGGAATCAAAAGTGGTCTTGCACTTGTTTTTCAAAGTGGCCACATAATACACTATACAAGCGAGCATAGCCCCTGAATTGTGCTGCTGTATGGAGCAATGTAAAAAGTTCTGAGTGCCCTCACAAGAGGCCCATGCCACAAAGGTCCACCGGGAAATCTCCAGACTTCCCTATAGGCCAGTCCACCATGGAATATCTCCAAATGGCAAAGACAAGGGGACGGCTTGACAATTTATTTATTTATTGTTAGGCACTAATACAGGAAGCAGATACTGTTTCAAAGTGCCCACAGGGCAACAGGTAGGGGACATGGGATGATAGACAATTAAAATTACAATACATAAATATAATAAAAATAAGAAAAAACAATGGGGAGGGGAAGACAAACCTACTATGTCTTGCGAGTGCTCAGAACGTGCAGAAGGGAGAGGGAATGGGATATGTGCTGTGGTGCTCGTGGGTGAGCAGCAGGTGAAGTGCAATGAAAGGTAAGTTCAAGCCTCCAAGGGTGGAGGGTGAGCCGAGGCAAGTGCTGAGGATAGACAGCAGTTGGGTTGATATGATGTGGGAGGTCAGGGCCCCAAGGGTGCATTAGGGCCCTGCACACCAGTCAAGCTACTGTGCAATGGAGGGAAGGAAGAGGTAAAGAGGAAGGTCTTGAGGCTCTTCTGGAATCTAAGAAGTTTATGCACAAGACAAAGAGGGAGGGGGAGGATGTTCCAAAGAAGGGAGCCAGCTGAGCAAAGTGATCGACCCCCTCCCCTCTGTTTAGCAAACCGATTGACTCAAGGAATTGGTGCCAGAGGAGCACAGAGGTCTAGAGGGGAAATATTTAGGGGGGGAATATTTAGTAAGTAAGACTTGCAGTTAGTTTGTTTGTTTATTTATTTATATAGTGCACCTAACCCCCAGGTATCTGGACGCGTTTACAAGGTTACATATAAGAATGAGGAACAGAGATGCAGGTACAGAGAGACCGATACAGTCAATTATTTACATTACATTATAGAGTGGTCCCTGGCCCGAGACAGCCTTGTAGATGATACAGAGGGATTTGAATTTAATCCATGCAGCAACCGGGAGCCAGTGCAGACTTTGTAGGGCAGAAGAGATGCAGTCCCTGGGCTTGAAGCGAAGGATGAGTCTTGTTGCCCTATTCTGGATTAACTGGAGGGGTCGCAGATTGGACAAAGGCAGATTCAGGAGGCGGCTATTGCAATAGTCAAGCCTAGAGAGAACCAGAGCCCGTGTAACATTGAGCCCTGCGGAAGGTGAGAAAAGGTAGAATTCCTTTGAGAAGGAAGAGCTGAAAGTGGGACTTCTTGGCAATGTCCTCAGTGTGAGGGAGGAAGGAGAGAAAGGAGTCGAAGATGACTCTGAGGTTTCTGCCTTCAGAAGAGGGGGCAGAGGGAGAGCCCAAGGAAGAAGGCCAGGCAATACTTGCAATATGGGTTGAGGTAGGATATGGACAGGCGGACAAGGCTGGAGTGGACGGGGACCTGCAGGATTTGAACAGAATAAAGTTATAGTGGATAGAACAAGCAAAGGCAAAATGGAGAAGACGAAGTAATGAATACATTAGAGATGGGGCACAATATGCAAGCAACCTTTCAGTAAATGATGGTTTCTTAAGCAACCTTTCAGTAAATGATGGTTTCTTTTTTGCTATAGGAGCGTGACCGGTCTGGAACATTGAAGAGATTAGTAGTGTTCATTCCTTCACTTATCATTTATTCTTGCAGAGTTATCCTGCCTCTTTGTGGGGAAAGTGGGCTAAAGTGTTCTCTACAAGGGAGGTGCTACACAGCACCTTAACTAGCTGGCACACTCCAAGTGGATTAACAATTAACTGTATGCCCTCAGAACGCATTAACATACAAACACAGAAAAAGTTGGAGAGACATTCTTCAGTAGATGAAGAAAGAAGAAAGGAAATGAATACAGAAAAATAGTACATGAAAGAACTGAACTGGACTACGGAAATGGACCTAAGACATAAGCTTAGGGAACTGGTAATGGCCGGAAGAGGAATGCATGGTCATGGGAGAGCCGACTGATTGAGACAACAGTGCTAGCTATTGGAAAGGAAGACACCCTAAAAAGAATACGGAGGTAAGACCAGGAATGGCACTAAAGAGCCTAGAACAAGAACTGACTCTGGAAACCGAGGAACTATGAGGACAGAAACAGAAACTACAACTAAATGACATTTGATAGATGGGGAATCTATCCTAGAGTTGGGAGGGGAATAGTGCACACTGGTAAGTGCACAGAAACAGGAAAGCAGCACAACAGAGCACACAACTAGGAGCAGAGTATTGCCAAGGGTAGGCTTGGGGTGTACTGACGAGTTGCACACAAAAAGGAAGAGAAGCAAGGTGTACTGAGTGCCTTTACACATGGTAGGATATGGGCTGGAACAATACACGGCACAGTTCCAGCTAAGCTTGTCTTTCCAGTGCTCTGCTCCATCCTGAGGCCCCAAGGCTAGGCCAGGACACTCCCAGATCTGTTCCCAAGTGTTTCAGAAAACCTGGCATGTGAGACCGAATGCAAAAACAGCCAAAGCCTCACATCCTGTTCTGAAGCGTTCTTCTTCTTCCTAGGATGGCTCCTCGAGGGCCAGAGCCGTTGATTTCCATCGGGAGAGATGATGGTCGCTGTTAGTCACCCTTATCAGTCAAGCAAATCTGCTAAAGCTCCTTCCACTTCCCAGTGTCCCTAACATATTGAAGAAGGAACCGGCACTGCTTATCCTCAGACCCCGTTTTGAGGTGAGGCAAATCAACTACACTCTTCACTTGAAGGGATGTAATACTTAGGACGTACCTTATCACACCATTCCCCCTTAGTGGCGAAACTTCGGAGGATGAGGAAGAGGCCCCCGCGATGGTTGTGGCGCATGTAGTGGATGCCGCTGAAGGACAGTGGTTTTAGGAATGCGCTCCAGTGAGGGATAGAACACTATTTTGGAGGAAAATGCAGGGTCAGTGGCAACAGTGGGGGCACTATAGGAGGCCTTTAAGGCAACTATAAGAGGGGTTTGTATATCCATGATAGTAGGCACAAGGAAACAGTTGCAGTGAGCTCTGATGCATACCAAAAAACAGGCGGCTGAATTAGATAGGGAAATGGCTGAAGGGGGGCAAGTGGGGGATCGACTGGTCCAGGCTCTGTCGTCATGTAATAAGACCTTAGTGGAACTTTCAAATTTTGACAGTAGCAAACGAGATGTACGACTGCATGTGGAAGGGAACAAAGCGGGAAAATGACTGGCCTGGTTAATAGACAGGGAGCGTCCACATCGCACTATTACCCAAATCGGGGATGGAACGGGTGAACCGGTGGTACCCAAGAGCAAATTAATAAGATGTTCCAGGAGTTTTATAGGGCACCATATACCAGTGAGGGAATGTATGTGGAGGAAGATGCAGACGAGCTGCTCCGTATGATCTAATTGCCATTGCTAGGGGCAGACCGGAGGGAAGAATTGGAGGGCGGTAGAGGAGGGAGACATATGTTGGGCATTGCGAACAATGAAAAAGGGTACGGCCCCGGGTAGTGATGGGCTCCCTGTAGAAATGTATTGCGAATGTGTAGATCTCCTGGCCCATTGCTCAAGAAGGTGTATGATGAGTCATTTGAGAATGGTATCCCTCCGGAATCCATGAAGGAAACCATTATAACTGTCCTGTTGAAGGAGGGGAAAGGGCCCATTGGACTGCATGTCGTATCATCCTATTTCATTGTCGAAAGTCGATGGGAACAGTTTGGGTAAGATTTTGGCGAATAGTCTGGCGGGAGTGGCTCTGGAGTTGATGCACCCAGACCAGTGCAGATTTATTCGGGGGAGGAACACAAGAAGGAATATTGGTCGACTGCATCAGGTAATGGACCAGATCAAAGCCCAGGTGAGGGAAATGGCATTACCGTCTTTTGATGCCATGAATGGGTTTGATTCCCTAGAATGGAGTTGGTTATTCTGGGTGCTGGAGAAGTATGGGTTTCTTATGAATATTTATAGATGGCTAGGCCTAGGGACGAGGCAGGGGTGCTCAGTGTCCCGATTTTATTTGCATTGGCCCTGGAACCGCTGGAGGGGTATATATGACAGGAGATGGGTTGAGGCCGGGATTCTATTAGGGGGGGTGAGACACGTTGTCTTGCTCTACGCGGACGATCTGTTGTTTTACATGGGCAATCCACAGGATAATCTCCCAATGCTGCTGGAGGAGCTGGGGAATTTTCTAAAATGATCAGGCTTTCGGATAAATAAGGAAAAGTCCCTACGGTTCCCGTTAGGAGGACTTTGAGACAGTAAAGGGAAGGACCTGCTGGACTGGGTGATAAGATGGGAGACAGAATCATTTAAATGCTTGGGTATCCGAGTATTTCATGAAATGGAGGAAACATTCGAACATAACACAGTGATGGCACTATCTATAACAGGAGACTCTGTACAGTTTTGGAAAGCAGTGCCCCTCTCCCTCATGGGAAGGGTGGCGATATGTAAAATGGTGATTCTCCTGAGACTGCTCTACTACCAATACGTGATTAAAAAGGTGTTTAAGATGTTGGATGGTAGAATCAGGGAATTACTGTGGAACACGGGAAGGAGGAGGTCATCACTGGCGACGCAACGACATCCAAGATTGGAGGGTGGCCTCGGCTTACCGGACTATGAGGGTTATTTTTATAGCAGCACAACTGAAAATGGTGTTGGAATAGGGGCATCTAGGCAGAGAGGTTCTGGAAGGGTTGGTGGGGAATCTACTGACAAACTGAGTGGGGGTGGAGCTGTTGTGGGACTCGGTGGGAAACAAGAGGACGACAAATGTTTTCCAGGCGGTCAGAGAAGTGTGGTAAAAGTATATTCAAAGGAACCGACCTAAGGGATTGTATAGTGGGGCCTTGCTCTGGAGCTCGGACTGAATATTAAGGCAGGCTATAAGGAGGGCTAGGGCACAGAGGCTCTGGTAAAAGGATTGCTGTGTGGTGAGGGACCTTTTCGAAGGAGGGACCCTGATGACATTAGCGGAGTAGTGCATAAAGTACAGGCTCTCAAAGGGGCTGTTCCTGGCATATGGGGCCATAGTTAAGAGAGTGGCAGAGCTATGGGAGGGAATACCTGATGAACCGACGGTCAGCCCGTTAATGCAACTACTACTGGAGCAGGCGAGGGGGAGGCAAACTTCTTGTGAATTTATAGGGCCCTACAGGAGGAGGTACCCCGTGAGGAATTGAAGGTGAAGGGTAAATGGGAAGCGGATGGCGGGTCTCAGATATCCGAAAAGGAATGGATAAAGATTTGGGAACAGGTCCAAAAGGTGTCCCGAAATGCCAGATTCCAACTGATTCCGTTTAACCTGTTCCACAGAGTATATGTGACCCCCAACTAGGCTCTGGGCGATGAACAGGACTCTCAGTGACGAGTGTCCGAAGTTTGGGGGGGCCTGGCAGGTCACTGGCATATGGTCTGGGAATGCAGAATCATAGCAAGATATTGGGAAATGGTTGTCAAAGGGATAAACTAATTGTTAGGGACGAGGTTGGAGTGCAACCCAAGGGTGTGTTTGTGGGGAATACTTTCGGAGGGGAAGAGACATTAGTCACAGAATAAGTTAGTGAGATTCCTTTTGATCTTAGCTAAACGCTGAATGGCTATAGCCTGGAAACACCCACAAGGCCTGTCAGTGATGGTGTGGCAGGGGGATGTCCGCAGATGGGGTATGGCGGAACTGGGGATACTGCAGGCTAATCGAGACTTGGCAGATCAAGATGGGGTAACAGCAGACTAAGGTCAGTTGTTGAATGATCTTGGCATATCAAAAGATCTGAGACCACCATGAGACAAAAGGGGTGTAGGAGGAAGAGGGGGCTTGGGGAACGACGAGGGGAGATAAGAGAAGGGGCGAGAAATGTCAGAGAGAACTCCGGAGGGACATGGACTGCCGACCGGTTCGCTATTCAGGGGTGATATTAGGGGCGATAGGTGAAGAGGAGTTAAAGGGGGTAGGGAGGAGATGGTACGGGGTCAATAAATGCTCAGTCGAATGCAAGGGAGAATATGGGAAAAGTGGCAAAGGGGGGGTTTATCTGTTGGTTTATTGAAAATGCCAATAAGAAGAGTTTAAAAAAAAGTATACTCTTCACTGCCACCCTGATACTACTCTTCCTTGCTATTAGCAATTCCCTCTGCAGTCTGAACTTTTTGCATCATATCATATAGTGATCCACCGTTTCTGGGCTTCTAATCACCTCACAATTTGCAGAAGTCACTCTACCCATCTTAAACTTCCAACCTTTCAAACCTGCGTGTCCCACTCTTAGCCGATTCCGAATAGTTTCCTTTCTGTGTGCCAGCTCTGCATTCCCCCCACATCTTTTACAGTGAACCTTCTCTTCCTGCTCGTATCCCATCTGCATTGCCATTCTCCATTAACTCTGCCTTTCACCACCACCTGCACCTCAGAGACACTTAAAGGGATCTCTATATCCACTAGCTCCCTACTCGTGGCCTCATACGACGCAGCTCTGTCCACCAACTAATTTCCCAAAATCCCACAATGACTCTGAATCTATGCCAACTCAGTCCCCATCCCACCCACTGTGCATTTCTCCAGCTGCTGTCTATTACACAACATGATGTCTTTTTTTTATAGCTTGTAACGCACTCAACAAATCCACAAATACCACAACTTTTGCCAGCTGTTTCTCAATAGTTCTAACCACTGCCATATTCACTGCCATCAACTCTGCCGTGCATATGGAGACATTATCTGATAACATCGCCTTTTTAAACTCCTCTTCCTCCTTAAAATAGTAGGCCATACCTACTGTGTGCAAACAAAGGGGGGTCTGGGAATCTCTCTACCAGCACGAACATAGCCCAATGACCTGTTCTTGGGTGAATAACCCCTGGGAGAGACTCTACCAAGTCTTTAGCTCACTGTCCTTTTCACAGAGAAGAAATTTCCCCGCATATCAGCCTTTGTCCTGCCCAGGGGCAGTCCAGCGCCGAAATGCTGGGCAATTCTCCTCTGAACAAGAGTACCATCAGTAACCCCATACACGTGTTTCAGCCTTGTTGGGCATCATCAGTGAGGTGAAACTGTTGCCTCTCTAAGAACAGTGAGCAAGGGGTCCATGTCTGGATTGCCCTGTTAACATAGGGTGAAACCCAAAGTTAATGTATGCAAACAAAGGGGGGTCTGGGAATCTCTCTACCAGCATGAACACAGCCCAATGACCTGTTCTTGGGTGAATAACCCATGGGAGAGACTCTACCAAGTCTTTAGCTCACTGTCCTTTTCACAGAGAAGAAATTTCCCCGCATATCAGCCTTTGTCCTGCCCAGGGGCAGTCCAGCGCCGAAATGCTAGGCAATTCTCCTCTGAACAAGACTACCATCAGTAACCCCATACACATGTTTCAGCCTTGTTGGGCATCATCAGTGAGGTGAAACTGTTGCCTCTCTAAGAACAGTGAGCAAGGGGTGCACGTCTGGATTGCCCTGTTAACTTAGGGTGAAACCCAAAGTTAATGTATGCAAACAAAGGGGGGTCTGGGAATCTCTCTACCAGCACGAACACAGCCCAATGACCTGTTCTTGAGTGAATAACCCCTGGGAGAGACTCTACCAAGTCTTTAGCTCACTGTCCTTTTCACAGAGAAGAAATTTCCCCGCATATCAGCCTTTGTCCTGCCCAGGGGCAGTCCAGCGCCGAAAAGCTAGGCAATTCTCCTCTGAACAAGAGTACCATCAGTAACCCCATACACGTGTTTCAGCCTTGTTGGGCATCATCAGTGAGGTGAAACTGTTGCCTCTCTAAGAACAGTGAGCGAGTGATGGGCTCTCTCGATAGAACAAGTGATGCCCAACAAGGCTGAAACACGTGTATGACCAGGTACTCAAAATGGCTGAAGGGGGTTCTAAAGGCTGTTTTCCATTTGTCACCTTCCTTTATACGAATGAGATGGTAGGCACTCCTTAAGTCTAATTTTGTAAAGATCACTGCACCTCTGACTGCTTCTAGGATATCCGAGATGAGGGGTAAGGGGTAACGGTCCTTGAGAGTGCACTGGTTTAGCCCACGGTAGTCCAAACATGGTCTGAGTTCCTTGGTGTCTTTCTTGGGCACGAAGAACAATGAAGCACCCGCTGGAGATTTGGATGGGTGTATGGTGCCATTTTCTTGGTCAGTATTCAGGTATTCACGGAGAACCTTCTTTTCAGGTTCTGATAATATAAACATTTTGCCGAAAGGAATCACTGCTGAGGGTTCTGTATCGATGGCACAATCCTCTGGCCTGTGAGGAGGGAAAGCTTGAACTATAGCGGTCGAAAAGACATCAGAAAAGGCTTGGTAGACCTTGGGAATCTGGATGATGTTAGAAACGGTAACTGGACCTTGTTGGCTCTCTGGGAAGTCATCAGAGGGCTTCGGTAAGGTATCCTGGGATAAGCAGTGAGTCATACAATATTCAGATCCTAGGAACAGGGAGCCTGCTGCCAAATTGATGTAAGGATTATGCCTTTGTAGCCAGGGCATTCCAAGAACCATCGGATAATGGGCTGATTTAATGAGGCCAAATCTGATCCTTTCTTGATGGTGATTAATAGAGAGTAGAATCTGTTTAGTCTGAAGGGTAATGGGTACTGAAGAAAGAGGTCTCCCATCAATTGCCTCCACTGGTTGCATTGTTGCTCGGCTTTCGTGTGGAATGTTGTGGGTGGCCCAATCTTGGTCTGGAAAAGCGCCCATAGCTCGGCAGTCAATTAAAGCCAGGATGGGGTAGGATTCTGTCTTGGAAGGTAATAGAAGGGCCTGAAGAACCACAAGATTATTTTGTCCAGGAGAGTTCAAGGATGGAATTGATGTGGAGCAAACATCTCTCTCCCGGCACCGTGCTCCATCTAGGATCGGGAGCTGGCGTTTCCCGAACGCCGTGGAGGGGCAATAGGACATTCTCTCACTAGATGTTTATCGGAGGTGCAATACATGCACAGACCAGTATGGATCCGCTGCATCCTTATTTGAGGGGTAATGGGACCACGGAAGGCTCCTAGTTGCATAGGTTCTGGGTCCGGGGTAGGAGGAACAGTAGGCTCTGCTCTAGGAGCAGGTTCCATAGTGGTCTTTTGAAAAGTCGCCTTAGATTTCCTTTTCTCTGCTCTTC
This sequence comes from Ambystoma mexicanum, assembly GCF_040938575.1. Lineage (NCBI taxonomy): Eukaryota > Metazoa > Chordata > Amphibia > Caudata > Ambystomatidae > Ambystoma > Ambystoma mexicanum. The sequence goes on from NC_090925.1 coordinate 388,024,127, forward strand.
TTTCTTGGATTCGGAAATCTATTTGCAATGAGAGGTCCATAAGAGCCTGGAAGGAGCTTGGGCGGGCAACCCTCGCTAGCTCATCTTTTATTTCTTTGTTTAATCCCTTTCGGAAGAGAGTAAAGCTGGCTTCTGGAGACCAATCTGCTTCTTTCATGAGTTGTTTGAAACAAGTAACATAGGTGAGCATATCCTGGGACCCTTGTTGAAACTCGAGTAGTCTCTCTTGAGCACTATACACCTGCTCTGGGCGATCAAACATTTCTTTAAGGGCTCTCACAAAGCCATCATAGTCATCCAAGAGGGCATCGCTTGAATTGACCAGGGGGGTTTCCCAAGTCAATGCATTTCCAGTGAGGTGGGAGATCATAAAGCCCACCTTTGCTCTAGGAGTGGAGAAATAGTAGGGCTTGAAGGTGAAGTGAACTAAACACGAATCAAGGAAGGCACGGAGGGTCTTGGAAGAACCATCATACTTGTCCACTATTCCTCCCAATATCACACTTTCTTTGGTTGCGGAATCACGTGATATAACTAGCTGTTTTAGTGCAGCGTGCTCTGCCTTGAGGTTCTGTACCTCTGTAGTTAATTCCTGCATACCTCGCATGAGGTCTTGAACTGCGGCTTCCATCTCTGTGTCTGTTTCGTTTTTAAGGCGTCTCAATCTGTCACAAGTCTCTCCCCTTCTCACCTGTCTTTGTTGTGTACTTGCGACCTTCTGGGTTTTCTTCTTCTTCACGGCCCGGGATTTGTATAGACCCGAACACTGGTCCTTGGCGTCTAGTGTGAGGATATCGGTTCAGCTTCCAGGAGTCTTCGTAAATCCAGGGTAATACCAGGATGTAAATAAGTACGCTCGGAGACACAGAGGTCCAAGACTCGAGCACGGAAGGGTTTCCAGGAGTTCTGGAGAGGGAAAAGGAACAGGACGGGATTCAAGGAACTGGGAATAGGGATAGAAGCGAGAGTCCCGATCGAACTCCGGCTAAACACGTCCAACTACAGGTAGCGGTAGTGTTGAGACGCGCTGAGCCGCGGGGGGTGCTCCCTTGTACGATGAGCAGCGTGGAACGTATAGACTGGCCAGGAGCGTTCTGTTCCGGGCAGCCATTTTGGAAGGATCACTGCATTCAATCCCCTGCGAGTCAGGGACCAGGAGGTCCAGAAGGGACGTAGACGACGGTTCATGACAACTGCTTGACCCTAAAGCTCTGATACCCCAAATACACACATTCTGGGACTACGCTCCCCTTAAACCGCAGTGCCACAGTGGTAGAGTTAGTACCTCCGTCAGATGTTTTCTGCCCAACAGCCAAACTTCCAACCCCCCATATCTTGCAGTCATCTCACTATATCCTTATCATGTGCACCAAGAGGGGATGTCTCGGGAGGATAGCTCACAAGCAATGTGCTCACTTTGGAAGCAAGATGACACGGAGCACCACAGGTTCGATCCTCAGGTCCGCGCTTAGAAACCTCTGGGTATTAAGCGCGTTATAAATAACATATCATATCATATCACACCTAAGCATGTAACCCCATATGCATACTGTTCTGTCACAGTTATAGGGTGTTTCCCAAGGCTAGCTAAATCCAAACCATTATTCATGGTTTCCTCATCTACACCTTTAACCAACAATCTCCCTCCACTTACCACCTGCACAGACTGCACCTCACCAATTCCTTTCTTTACCGAAATGACAAAAAGGCTAATGCGAGCAAGGTCTTTATCAGGCTTAGTCGACTTAATGACCACTCATCACTCCAAATCACCATCCATTGGCTCCTTCCCAGTTCCACACCCTCTATCAGCCTTTTCACCTTGCTGTCTATTAGCTGCCCCCCCCAACTTCCTAATCCTTCCTATCGGCTGGGGACCTACTGCGGGAAGGCTCATTAGTACCAGCCCCTTGCACCCCTTCCCTTCTCCCCTTGATACTACTTCCCACTGGAACACCTACTGAAGTGTTACCTCCGCCCTCTCTCCCACCAGCAGTCTCCCTGTACCGTATTCCCCTTTAGATCCTGTTTTCCCACTCTTTCCACCACCTTCCTTGTGTGCCCCCTTATCTGTCACCCTTCCACTATACTCTTCTGTACTAAGCTTTGCCTTTTTATTAAGAGGCTCTCCCTTTGCAGCAGTAAGCAGAGCTCCCTCTAACATGCTTCCCCTAATTCTCTGTAAGCCAAACGAGGGGGGAGCCATGGCCTATGGCAGCCAACCCACGGCCACTCAGCCGCCCTCCCCCTGGCACCAGCCATCTGCAGCACGTCATTTCTCTCAGAAAATGATCTCCTCAGCCTCCCTCTTTCCCGAAAGTGCCAGAGGCCCCCTTGTAGTACACTATGGAATTGGAGCCAATTCACAACAGCTCTTCCTCTGCGTCATCCGAAACAGAACTACGCCCTTGTGCTTGCCCTGCCACCCACCGTTATCGGCCACCCTGCACCGTTCAGAAGCTTTCCAAATTATTATACTTTTCTTGCAGTTTACAGACATTTTTTGTTAGCGCGGGTATTGTGACCAATGAAAAGAGCGGAGTCCAACTTCTATTACTCGTTCAGAGAGGTTTCTTGCTGAATCACTATCACAGACATGTTTCAAATTTAAAATTGTGGGCATTCTTTTGTTCCCAACATGCTCTTTGCTTTTATGCAAATCGCCAGGCTTTTGCGTTCCATGAAGAGATAGTGTGTTGCGAGGAGAGGTTACCCAGAGCAATTCTTTTCAATTTTCAGCACTGGCTGCACACAACCAGGAGCAGGCAAGGTGTGCACAGAGAAGCTAGTATAGCTGAAAGGCATCATTTGAGAGTACAGAAGTCTGAAATGAATGTCTTCATACTAGTGAATCCACCTACACAGCTAGCAGGAAGTCGAACTCGAAGCCCTCCAGAATGCATCTCTTAATCGCTTGATAAACGTGGTAGGAAACGTCTATCCACATCTTTGCATTGCTTGAAAACAATGTTCTTATCACTTCATGAAGTGGTAGGTGCTCAGGTTCTGCATTCTCACATTTGTAAAATAGCTCTAGCACCACTGCAATCATTTGTGCAGTCAGGCAGGTCCGTGGCTCTGTGGTCTTATGAATCACTGTGTTTGACATCATGGTCAGAGGTTTGAATCCTAGCAGGTCCACTCAGCCCTTCATCCTTCCGAGTTCAATAAAGTGAGCACCATTGGGTTGGGTAACAATAAACATCTGTTCTCTGTCAATAGCCCAAAGATATCTCTCTGGAGGTGAACATGTAGTCTACAAATTCCCCTGTTATGTTATTTGCTCTAATCTGACTTCATCCATGCTTGGAATTACAGCTCCAGCCGTTCACAGCTTGATAGGAAGGCCTTGGCCTCTTCCACGATAGACTGTCTGCCTGGTCAGGCTCCAGAGATGGGTCAAGGATTCTCTGCACACTGCAGTGAAAGGCAGTCGAACCGGGCGCCCCACTGGTTTGTGTTCCTTCCATCACAGTATACAGAGAGTCAGAAGTGATCCATGCCGTGTACGCATGTGCAGAGCAGAGATCTGCATTGGCAGGCAGCATGTCAAACATGGCCGCCGTGAATGCTTCCTTGATTTCAAGGGACTGTGCCTTCTTGCTTTTCCAATGACCAGAAACAACTAGCACACAATCCTGAAATCCAGAATGCTGATCCCGGCGTACTGGCATGAGAAACTCCCATATTGAGAGTCCACAATAGGACGACACTCTGTGACTTGTGCATTGGAGCTGCTGCGTCTCTGGGAGCGCAGAGAATTGGGTACGCGTGTGGCTTGTATCTTCTGCACTGCATGAGTATATGATTTAGTTTTGTACACAGCCAAACTGCTCATGTTCAACTTCTCACCCACTACCCACTAAACAACCACTATGTTGCTCAAAACTGCGGCACACTTTCACACTCCAATTAAATTTGAGGAAGTCTCCTTGCTTTTGTCCTGGTGTTTGAACTTAAACCAGTCATGCCTGACAATTCTTAACATCTTCAGACCATGGGGGTCATTACAAGGTTGGAGGTAGCCATGGTGCTATTAGCACCATGGCTACCCCCTTACTGCATACTGGGTCCGGGTTCCCTGAATGGGGAATTACCAGGCCATTCCAACCTTGGAGAACCCAGTATTTCCCCATTCAGGGAACCCATCCCCATTACCATTTGAGCCCCCATAGGGCTCAATGGGAATGGGGACCATGCTAACAACTGGCCCGTTAATAACGGGGGAAAACAAAAGGAATAACAAGGTGAGCCGAGAAAACCGACAAAGACAATCTATTTGCCACCATAGGCTTACCTGCTTTACCACCGGAGGTATTATCCTTTAATTCGTTGCATCTTTCTATGCCGCACCTATAAAGGGAGAGAAAACAGCAAGTTAAACTCATGCAACTTTTACCGGACACTGTTTGGTAATACAGACTCTTACCTGAACGCCATCAGCTGCCTCCAGGCAATATTCTTTTGGACCCAGCTGCAACCTAACGAGGGAATGGAACAAGAGTGAACATCGGACATATTGAACTCTTTGAACTTTATAAACACTGGAGTCAATATTCCTCCGGAACTCCTCCACTACCTTCAAACCAGTGAAGTAACTGGTATCTACGCGCCCCTGCATGCCATGCAGGATGGAGAGCTCATCATTTAAAAACATAAGGAGAATACTTCTACGAGTCCAGCAGACAGGATTAGGCGGGCCAGTCCAGACTGTCATCTCTTCACTACGCATCACGTTGGTGGAGACCGCAGCTGTCCGAGTCCGATCGACGCCCCAGTGGGAACCAGGTGAGCGTAACAGAACACAAAGCCTATCTACAAATCCCCACCTGGGCGTAATGGAGACCTCAGACTGATGATCTTGCCAGACAACTGCTGCAAAACCAAGCCGGGCAAACACCACTACCTGGACTTGGGGGGAATTCAACCCCCGTTTCATCGAGCAGCCCTGTGCAAGTGGTTCTACCAGGGAGCATTCCTTTAGCTCCACCCGAACGCTTTGCTGGGGACTCGAAAAGGTTTGCCGTGTTCATGAACCAATGCCGCTTGCACTTTTTATGCAGACCAGGAGCTTTTCCAAATGACCAAGCCAAAGTAGCCTTTGTACTGTCATACCTTAGTGGCAGCGCAACGGATTGGTCAATTCCATTAGTCAACCAGGATGACGCTCTTCTTCGGGATTTTCAGGATTTTCAATTGAGCATGGAAAGACTATTCGCCAGAAATTCCCAGGGACAGGCCCTGGATAACGAACTTCTATCCCTACGACAAGGAAACCAGGACCTGCTAACTTATATCGCAACCTTCAATAGGTTGGTGGTGGAAACCGGATGGCCAGAGGTAAAGCGAATTACATTATTTCATCGTGGACTTAGGGGTGAACTCAAAGATGTTTTGGCCCAAGTTGTGAACCCACCTCAGGATTGCGCAGAATATATAGACTTAGTGGTCCAGCTAGACCACCGACTTCAGAATAGAAAAGCTGATCGAGCTAACTTCGAGAATCGGGTATTGGTTAAACCCAATGTTACTCCCAAAGGAACAGATGCATCAGAACCAATGCAGATCGGGGGGGTTAAGGGACCCTTAACTCAAAAAGAAAGAGAAAGGAGACGACAGATGCAGTTGTGTCTGTACTGTGGGGCCTCAGGACATTTTCTACAGGATTGCCCTATAAAACCATCCAAGAAAGTAGTCGGAGTTGCTGATAGAAATCAAACAGAGCCTGATTCGGGAAACGACCACGCCCGACAAGCGTAGAGGTCCGCTTGCCGAGCTTAAAGAAGGACACTCAGACCTCGCACCTAATCATACCAATGGTCCTTATTGATCCAAAGCAGCCATCACGTATGCACGCAGTTAGGGCATACATTGATAGCGGGGCCGTAGGAAACTATGTGGACCACGAATTGGCTTCTAGGATGAATCTACCTCTCTGCAAAAAGACCACTTCGGATGTTATCACCACAGTCGATGGAACTGAAATTGCCTCTGGGTCTGTAACTCATTCCACCACAGAGATGACACTGTTGGGTCAAGATGGGCATTGAGAGACTATTGTGTTTGACGTAATCAAAGCCCCGAGGTTCCAAATAATACTGGGGATACCTTGGTTGGAAACACATAATCCTTGTATTGATTGGCGAGAGAAGAGAGTAACCTTCCCGGAGTGTGCACACACCTGTTACCAGGAAAAAACCTTGAACAAAAGCCTGGCCACAGTCGCTAATCCAGTCATGCAGTTACCTCAGGAATATCAAGAATTCCAGGATGTTTTCCAAAAAGAACAGGCAAACACCTTACCACCTCATAGATCATACAATGGTCAAACCGACCTCATACCTGGTGCACAACCTCCATGCATTAGGATCTACGCCGTTACGGAACCTGAAAACCGTCACCTACGGTAATACTTGGACCAATACTTTGCTAATGGCTTCATTCGTCCATCTAAGTCCCCCGCATCTTCAGCTTTATTCTTCGTGCCCAAAAAGGAAGTGACCTCAGAACGTGCATAGACTACCGCGTATTAAACCAGATCACGGTGAAGAACCGATATCCATTGCCTCTGACCCCGAACTACTAGACCAAGTAAAGGATGCTTGCATCTACACTAAATTAGATCTCCGAGGGGCATATCATCTGGTACGTGTAAAGAAGGGCGACAAATGGAAGACCGATTTTCGCACCAAGTATGGATTATTCGAATATCAGGTGATGCCCTTCGAGTTGTGCAATGCACCAGCAGCCTTCCAGTATTTTATGAACGATGTCCTTCGTGAACTCATTGACGTCTGTGTTGTCGTATACCTTAGTTATTTGCAAAATTGGAAAAATGTGTTTTTCATGCTACAGAAGTTGAATTCCTTGGATTTATCCTGACTCCAAAAGGAGTCCGAATGGACTCTCGAAAGGTGGACGCAATTCTCAAGTGGCCATCACCCAGTTCAGTTAAAGGGGTGCAAAGCATGCTTGGATTTGCTAATTTCTACCGCAGATTTATTCCTGACTTCTAATATGTTGTACACCCCATCACAGCACTTTTGCGAAAAAACAAACGCTTCTTGTGGACCGAAGAGGCTGAAAAAGCCTTCCAAGAACTGAAATTGAAATTCACGTCGGCACCTGTCTTAAAGCATCCACTCCCGAGCTCCCATACATAGTTGAAACCGATGCATCCAGTTTAGCCATGGGGGCTGTCCTGTCCCAGAAGGATCCGGAAACCAGTCAACTTCATCCAGTAGCATTTTGGTCCAGAAAATTCTCGGCCCCCGAATTAAACTATGCGGTTACCGATAAAGAGTTGTTAGCCATCAAATCCGCCTTCAAGGCTTGGAGGCATTATCTTCTTGGTGCCAGGCATACCATTACTGTAATCACCGATCACGGGAACTTGCAGTATTTAAAAACAGCCAAGGACCAATCATCCCGTCAACTTCGATGGGCCTTATTCCTTGCCGAATTCGATTTCGTGATCACTTATCAACCAGGTTGTAAGAATGGTAAGGCAGACGCTTTATCCCGAATTGGGATGGGAGAAGCATATTCGAACCCGGAACCGGTGCCTATAATTCCTGAACAAAGAATTCTTGGGATAACTACTCTACAGACCTTAGAAGATATTCATTTAAAGATCCAACAACTTTTTTATTCAGCAGCCCTGCAGGACTGGGTTAAAAAGGGCCCACATTATTCAGTTGTCAATGACCTACCTTACTACCAAGGCCGTCTATTTCTACCACACAACAAACTACAAGAATAAGTCATCTCCAATTACCATGAAGCTCTGATGGAAGGGCACCCAGGTATTGCGAAAACTGAAGCTAAAATTAAAAGACAATTCTGGTGGCCCACCTGGCGAAAAGATGTAAAGTAATTTGTACTGTCTTGTGGCATCTGCACCCAGAACAAAAGTCAAAAGAAGAAACCAGCTGGTCTTTTACAACCTTTAGATATTCCACCCACACCATGGCACACTTTGTCTTTAGACTTTATTACAGATCTACCGCCATGTAATGGATTCAACACCATTCCAGTTATTGTGGATCTTTTTTCCAAGATGGCCCACTTTATTCCTTTAAAAGGATTACCTTCTACTTCAATCTTGGCCAAGGAATTTCTTGAAAATATTGTTCGAATACATGGATTTCCTTCCGTATTGATCTCTGACCGAGGTAGTCAGTTCATTTCGCAATTTTGGCAGAAGTGTTGTCAATTGGCACAAATTGACGTAAGGTTATCAACCAGTCACCATCCCCAAACCGATGGTCAGACGGAGAGAACCAACCAGACTCTTGAACAATACCTACGTTGTATGCTCCACCAAACCGAAAGTAATTGGAAGGACATTTTATGGATTTCTGAATATGCATACAATAACTCTGTACATTCAGGAACCGGACAAAGCCCCTTTTATACCATATATGGACATCATCCTCAAACCTCAGAACTCGATTCGCCCCATCAATTAGAAATGTCGGCAGTAACTCATCTGCATTCTACTATTACACAAGCTTTTAAAGAGGCAACAAAACATTTGAAACAAGCAAAAGAGAAATACAAGAAAAATGCTGATCAACATAGAAGTGAGACCCCACCATATCGAATCGGAGACCAAGTTTGGCTGGCTACAAGACATATATCTCTGAAAGGAACTCGGACTTTTAATCCTAGATATTTGGGACCTTACACTATTAAGGCCATTATCAACCCGGTGGCCGTCAAATTAGAATTACCCTCTAATATGTGGATTCATCCTGTCTTTCATGTTTCACTTCTAAAACCAGTTCAACCCGGGACAAGATTAACCAAACCACCTGACCCCATCCTAATAGATGGAGAACCTGAATTCGAGGTAAAAAAACATCCTGGACTCTAAAATGGTTAAATCAAGACTTTTTTATTTAATCGACTGGAAGGGTTACGGACCACAAGAAAGGTCATGGGAACCTAGTGACCACGTTCATGCTCCTCGATTGGTGAAAAAATTCCATCGGGACTTCCCAGACAAGCCAGGGCCAAGGGGAAGAACAACTTTAGGAGGGACCTTGGGGGAGAGTGCTGTCATGATGCCTACCCCCGGGCATCTGGATCGAGCCCATCAGCCCCGGGAGCAGGCATCCAGATACTCATTAAAACCCCAACAGCCCCGGCTGGGGGCTGTTTGGATTCAGTCATGGCACCTTAGGCGCCAGGCTCATCATAGAAATCAGTCCTGGCGCCATAGGCGCCAGGCTCATAGACTTTACTTACCTTATGCAGACCATGCTGCAAATGAGTCCAAGCCAACGTGATGCCTGGATGGGACTATTTTATTACAGGGACTATTTTTACTTGGGTGTGGTTCTGGGGAACTTCTTACCTGGGACTACTTTGCAGGCTATTTAAACCACACCCGAACAGCAGCTCATGCTTTGTGTTATTCTGCATCCAGCAGCGTAACGCTCACCGTGTCTGCAAGTCAGCTTTCAGTCTTCAGCCACACCCGCCTCGAATCCGGAGCTCTTAGACAAAAGGAAAAGAAAGGACAAGAGGTTAGATCACGGACATTATTTGATTCCTTACCTGATTCCGGACCCACCACATCTCCGAGCCTGGAAAGGACATTATTTCAGCACGCGTCGCTTCGCCAGCAGCAGCGCCGCGTTATACTCACCAGTCCATCGCATCTTTCAACTCCCCGCTGCCTCCATCATTTTCTTTGTCGAAACCCAGCACCTGGGGGAAAACAAAAGGAATAACAAGGTGAGCCGAGAAAACCGACAAAGACAATCTCTTTGCCACCATAGGCTTACCTGCTTTACCACCGGAGGTATTATCCTTTAATTTGCTGCATCTTTTTATGCCGCACCTATAAAGAGAGAGAAAACAGCAAGTTAAACTCATGCAACTTTTACCGGACAGTGTTTGGTAATACAGACTCTTACCTGAACACCATCAGCTGCCTCCAGGCACTATTCTTTTGGACCCAGCTGCAGCCTAACAAGGGAGTGGAACAAGAGTGAACATCGGACATATTGAACTCTTTGAACTTTATAGACACTAGAGTCAATATTCCTCCGGAACTCCTCCACTACCTTCAAACCAGTGATGTAACTGGTATCTACGCGCCACTGCATTCCATGCGGGATGGAGAGCTCATCATTTAAAAACATAAGGAGAATACTTCTACGAGTCCAGCAGACAAGATTAGGCGGGCCAGTCCAGACTGTCATCTCATCACTACGCATCATGTTGGTGGAGACCGCAGCTGTCGGGGTCCGATCAACGCCCCTGTGGGAACCAGGTGAGCGTAACACCTGATTACACATTGGGCAAAAGCCCTGGCCTTTTGATATGCCACCACATCTTCCACACAATTGGAGCGCAAGGTCTTCTGCCATTTCCACTTCCTATCCCTTACAGCCGCCGAATATCCTGACGACCACCACTGGACCTCTAGTTTCCTAAACTGCTTTCTCCGGGCCAGAGCCCATAACCTCCACTACACTCTGAAACACATGCACTAACGCTTCTATTGTGGAGCGCAAGTGTGAACTCTGCTCTCCACCTTTTCCACTGCCAACCATCAGATCAGTGCACCTCACACAAAACTTCACCCAGTCCATTTTATTAATGTTACAACCCTGGGGGGCAGTACTGGTCGCTATTACCATCCTGACGTTTACCTCCAGCACAATAGATCCATGATCAGCCCCATCCGTCCTCACCTTCTACACGCACTTAGGCACCAAACTCGCGGAAACCCATGTCAAATCAAGGCAGGACCCCAAGCTTTTAGTCACATCCATTCTTGTATATTCTTTAGAGTTCAACAATACAAGCCCATCTTCTGCCATCACTTCAAGTCTTTTCCCATTCATATCTGTCACATGACTGTTCCATAAGGTATAATGACTATTGAAATTGCCATAGAATATAAACTTGCCCTCTTGACCAAGGGCGTGCTGTAACACCCTATATCTAGGGGTTTGCACAGGTTATAGAAGTTGAGCGCAACTATCGTTCCATTACCCACTGGTATTTTTATGCCAATAAGTTCAATGTCCCAATCAAACTCAATTACTGAACATTGAATACCACTCTTAAATAAAAAAAAAAACACCACCCCCTCTACCTATGGCTCTATCCTGCTGATAGAACACATACCCTGGAAAGTGAAAGTTGAGACCTCCTCTCAACCAAGTCTCCTGTTTACACACAATATCCACATCACCTTCTGTTAGTACTCTCTCTTCAGCTCCTGTCCATTCACCTATAAACTCCTGGCATTCCACTGCCATAATTTCATACCTCTGGAACATCACAGGTAGCATCACCTCCAGTCATCATTCTGCATGCCTGTCGGTGAGATTCCCTGTCTTCAGATACATCTTTGGGGCCCTCACGACCGCCTGCAATCTGTCAGATTTCAAATGACACTCAGTCGTCATGTTTATGGTTGCAATGATAAAACATAGTAGGTCCTCCATTCTGACATTAAACCCCTGTCCAGGCACCTCACCACTCCTATGGATCTGCCACACCCCCACCTCCACCTCCACCTGTCCCCCTGGGACCTTAGGATCTCTCCCTCTCCTCTCTCACTTTCTGAACCACTGCAGCATAGCTGATTGTTTGGCTTACCTTTTTTTGCATCACTTTCCAGGCCTTTACTTGCTTAAGGCAACCTCTATATGAAGCAACGTGTTCATCACCACAATTAAAACACTTTGTCGTATCCTCGTCACAGATTCCTCAATATCATGGGGCCCACCACATTTACTACACCGCTCATCTTTCCTACATGTTCATGCCACATGGCCATGCTCTTGCCATTTATAACATCAAAGAGGCGTAAAGAGGCGTGGGACATACTGCTGTCACAAGTCTCTCCCCTTCTCACCTGTCTTTGTTGTGTACTTTCGACCTTCTGGGTTTTCATCTTCTTCACGGCCCGGGATTTGTATAGACCCGAACGCTGGTCCTCGGCGTCCAGTGTGAGGATATCGGTTCAGCTTCCAGGAGTCTTCGTAAGTCCAGGGTAATACCAGGATGTAAATAAGTAAGCTCGGAGACACGGAGGTCCGTGACTCGAGCGCTGAAGGGTTTCCAGGAGTTTTGGAGAGGGAAAAGGAACAGGACGGGATTCAAGGAACTGGGAATAGGGATAGAAGAGAGAGCCCCAATCGAACTCTGGCTAAACACGTCCGACTACAGGTAGCGGTAGCATTGAGACACGCTGAGCCACGGGGGCGTGTCTCTCTTGTGTGATGAGCAGCGTGGAACGTATAGACTAGCCAGGAGCGTTCTGTTCCGGGCGGCCATGTTGGAAGGATCACTGCATTCAATCCCCTGCGAGTCAGGGACCAGGAGGTCCAGAAGGGACGTAGACGACGGTTCATGACAACTGCTTGACCCTAAAGCTCTGATACCCCAAATACACACATTCTGGGACTACGCTCCCCTTAAACCGCAGTGCCACAGTGGTAGAGTTAGTACCTCCGTCAGATGTTTTCTGCCCAACAGCCAAACTTCCAACCCCCCATATCTTGCAGTCATCTCACTATATCCTTATCATGTGCACTAAGAGGGGATGTCTCGGGAGGATAGCTCACAAGCAATGTGCTCACTTTGGAAGCAAGGTGACACGGAGCACCACAGGTTCGATCCTCGGGTCCGCGCTTAGAAACCTCTGGGTATTAAGCGCGTTATAAATAACCTATCATATCATATCACACCTAAGCATGTAACCCCATATGCATACTGTTCTGTCACAGTTATAGGGTGTTTCCCAAGGCTAGCTAAATCCAAACCATTATTCATGGTTTCCTCATCTACACCTTTTACCAACAATCTCCCTCCACTTACCACCTGCACAGACTGCACCTCACCAATTCCTTTCTTTACCGAAATGACAAAAGGGCTAACGCGAGCAAAGTCTTTATCAGGCTTAGTCGACTTAATGACCACTCATCACTCCAAATCACCATCCATTGGCTCCTTCCCAGTTCCACACCCTCTATCAGCTTTTTCACCTTGCTGTCTATTAGCTGCCCCCCCCCAACTTCCTAATCCTTCCTATCGGCTGGGGACCTACTGCGGGAAGGCTCCTTAGTACCAGCCCTTTGCACCCCTTCCCTACTCCCCTTGATACTACTTCCCACTGGAACACCTACTGAAGTGTTACCTCTGCCCTCTCTCCCACCAGCAGTCTCCCTGTACCATATTCCCCTTTAGATCCTGTTTTCCCACTCTTTCCACCACCTTCCTTGTGTGCCCCCTTATCCGTCACCCTTCCACTATACTCTTCTGTACTAAGCTTTGCCTTTTTATTAAGAGGCTCTCCCTTTGCAGCAGTAAGCAGAGCTCCCTCTAACATGCTTCCCCTAATTCTCTGTAAGCCAAACGAGGGGGGAGCCATGGCCTACGGCAGCCAACCCACGGCCACTCAGCCGCCCTCCCCCTGGCACCAGCCATCTGCAGCACGTCGTTTTTCTCAGAAAATGATCTCCTCAGCCTCCCTCTTTCCCGAAAGTGCCAGCGGCCCCCTTGTAGTACTCTATGGAATTGGAGCCAATTCACAACAGCTCTTCCTCTGCGTCATCCGAAACAGAACTACGCCCTTGTGCTTGCCCTGCCACCCAGCGTTATCGGCCGCCCTGCACCGTTCAGAAGCTTTCCAAATTATTATACTTTTTTTGTTAGCGTGGGTATTGTGACCAATGAAAAGAGCAGAGTCCAACTTCTATTACTCGTTCAGAGGTTTCTTGCTGAATCACTATCACAGACATGTTTCAAATTTAAAATTGTGGGCATTCTTTTGTTCCCAACATGCTCTTTGCTTTTATGCAAATCGCCAGGCTTTTGCGTTCCATGAAGAGATAGTGTGTTGCGAGGAGAGGTTACCCAGAGCAATTCTTTTCAATTTTCAGCACTGGCTGCACACAACCAGGAGCAGGCAAGTGTGCACAGAGAAGCTAGTATAGCTGAAAGGCATCATTTGAGAGTACAGAAGTCTGAAATGAATGTCTTCATACTAGTGAATCCACCTACACAGCTAGCAGGAAGTCGAACTCGAAGCCCTCCAGAGTGCATCTCTTAATCGCTTGATAAACGTGGTAGGAAACCTCTATCCACATCTTTCCATTGCTTGAAAACAATGTTCTTATCACTTCATGAAGTGGTAGGTGCTCAGGTTCTGCATTCTCACATTTGTAAAATAGCTCTAGCACCACTGCAATCATTTGTGCAGTCAGGCAGGTCTGTGGCTCTGTGGACTTATGAATCACTGTGTTTGACATCATGGTCAGAGGTTTGAATCCCAGCAGGTCCACTCAGCCCTTCATCCTTCCGAGTTCAATAAAGTGAGCACCATTGGGTTGGGTAACAATAAACATCTGTTCTCTGTCAATAGCCCAAAGATATCTCTCTGGAGGTGAACATTTAGTCTCCAAATTCCCCTGTTATGTTATTTGCTCTAATTTGACTTCATCCATGCTTGGAATTACAGCTCCAGCCGTTCACAGCTTGATAGGAAGGCCTTGGCCTCTTCCACAATAGACTGTCTGCCTGGTCAGGCTCCAGAGATGGGTCAAGGATTCTCTGCACACTGCAGTGAAAGGCAGTCGAACCGGGCGCCCCACTGGTTTGTGTTCCTTCCATCACAGTATACAGAGAGTCAGAAGTGATCCATGCCGTGTACGCATGTGCAGAGCAGAGATCTGCATTGGCAGGCAGCATGTCAAACATGGCCGCCGTGAATGCTTCCTTGATTTCAAGGGACTGTGCCTTCTTGCTTTTCCAATGACCAGAAACAACTAGCACACAATCCTGAAATCCAGAATGCTGATCCCGGCGTACTGGCATGAGAAACTCCCATATTGAGAGTCCACAATAGGACGACACTCTGTGACTTGTGCATTGGAGCTGCTGCGTCTCTGGGAGCGCAGAGAATTGGGTACGCGTGTGGCTTGTATCTTCTGCACTGCATGAGTATATGATTTAGTTTTGTACACAGCCAAACTGCTCATGTTCAACATCTCACCCACTAGGAAGTCTCCTTGCTTTTGTCCTGGTGTTTGAACTTAAACCAGTCATGCCTGACAATTCTTAACATCTTCAGACCATGGGGGTCATTACAAGGTTGGAGGTAGCCATGGTGCTATTAGCACCATGGCTACCCCCTTACTGCATACTGGGTCCGGGTTCCCTGAATGGGGAATTACCAGGCCAGTCCAACCTTGGAGAACCCAGTATTTCCCCATTCAGGGAACCCATCCCCATTCCCATTTGAGCCCCCATAGGGCTCAATGGGAATGGGGACCATGCTAACAACTGGCCCATTAATAACGGGCCCGTTGTTAGCATGCTGGTCCTTTAGCGGCTCCCACTAAGGGTGCCTGGTAAAACCAGCCGCCCTTAGCGGGACCTGCTAAAGGACCTCGTAATGCGGCGGTAAGGGGTTAACGGCACCGGCACCCTTACCGGCGCCGTTAACCCCTTACCACCAACCTCGGAATGAGGCCCCATGTCTTATAGTACTGAGCAGCTCTTTGGCAGTGTGTAACTTTTCAGCCATATTACCAACATGTAAGCGTGGGTGTAGCAATTTGGCCATGGCCAATTTAGCGTGTGATCTACTATATGCTGTCTGCTATGAAGCCTTGAACAGGGTTGTAAAGATCCGGATGAACTGCGAGAGTGACTGGCTCAGCATGGTGTTTACTGTTTAATGCACCAGGTCTCAGATTTATTCTGAGGATGTAATCCTGCAGCATTCGCAGACTACTGCGAAATACTGTTGCATTTTATCACACCAGATCAGCACAGGAAGGCGATTGAACCGAGACCATGGGATCATCAGCGCCTTTGTTTGTGAAGGTGCTGGTCAACCATTGAGAGAATTGCTGGACTTTTCTGTGTTCACTACATTTGTATACTTTTTCAGTGGCTGCATGACCTTTGAAAACCAGTTCACAGTGTCTGTACCTGGACAGGTGAATTGTGTGACCCTCCTATGCTCCTAGTTCACCTCAGCTTTCCTTTAAAGTGAGATAGTGAGGGAAGATGTCAAACCTGCATCATCAATCAGGTACATCCTGCACCCATCCATGTGTTCTCCGCAATACAGGTTCTTTGAGGTTTTGGACTGCGTAGGATAGGGTAGACAGAGAACCATATTCGCCAAGTCTGCCTCCATGTTGTCCAAGCCATACCGCTGACCACTGCAGCGATTGTACATGAGCGTTTGGTATCAAAATGGAAAATCTTTCTGTAGTCTTCACATGCTAAAGTTAGCTATGTGGGTGAGGCTGCCATGCTTGCAGCATTCACACCGTGCACCTCTGGAAAGTCAGGACCTCTGAGATCTGTGTGGGGTGTCCAGCTTATAATGTGGATCAATGTTCTTCTTGTCCTTGCCATTGTGAGGCTTTGTCAAAGCGCTCACTTCAACCTACCATAGGGGGTCCCTGCAAACCTCTCAAAGTTAAAGAGCTGACATCTATGTCAACTGACACCCTAATATTCATTACTCAAGAAAGATTTTAGTATGATATGATATGATATGATATGATATGGCATTTATAACGCACCTGTACACAAGTGTTTCCAGGCGTGACAAGACAAGGAGGGGGAAACCAGGGAGGACAAAATAACGATCTTACTAGGCCTTGTGTCATTGAGATTGCGCAAGTGCAGGGAAGAGGAAAGGGGAGAAGTGCCAGGGGGAAGGCAAAGGGGGAAGTGCAGTTAACTCACAAGTGTAGCCAGCCGGTGGCTCATACGTGCAGAGAGAAGGGACTGTAGCGTTGCAGATACAGACCCTTAAGTGTGGGGAGTACGGATGCAGTGCAAGGGCAACTGGACATGCAGGAGCCTGGGCCCGAGTTCAGAGGGTGACGAGGGGACCAGTGCGCGGAGCAGTCAGGTGCATCAGCAGGAGACAGGAAGAGAGAAAGCGGAAGCTAAAAGGAAGGTCTTGAGTTGCTTCCGGAACCAGAGGTGGTTCTGCTCAAGTTTGACAGAGGCAGTGAGGCTGTTCCAGAGGGAGACGCCAGCTGAGGAGATGGATCTGCCCCCAATTCTCTGCTTGGAGAAGCGTCTGATCCTCAGGGAGTTGGAGGTGGATAAGCGGAGAGCTTGAGAAGGAAGATGTTTTGGAAGAGAAGGTTGGAGGTAGAGCGGTCCCAGGCACCAGAAAGCCTTGTTGACAATGCAGAGGGTCTTGAAGTTGATCCTTGCAGCCACAGGGAGCCAGTGAAGAGATTCTAGAGCTGGAGAGATAGGATCCCTGCGCTGGAGGCCAAGGACAAGTCTTGCAGTCCTGTTCTGGATAAGTTGTAAAGCTCAAAGAGTACAGGCAGGAAGATTTAGAAAGAGGCTGTTGCAATAGTCCAGCCTCGAGAAGACCACAGCTCTGGAGACAGTGAGCTTCTGGGGGAAAATGAGAAAAGGAAGGCTACCTCTGAGGAGGTGTAGCTGATAGTTTGACTTCTTAGAGACTTCAGAGATGTGAGGAGAGAAGGAGAGGGTGGAGTCGAAGATGACACCAAGGTACTTAGCCTCACAGAAAGGAGCAGGAAGAGGGCCTAAAGTGGGCGGAGTATAAGACATGTTTTTATTATTCATTTCACAAAAATAAATCTCTTACTAAAAATACATACTCTAACTCCTTCTGTCCCTGAACTCATCTAATGTACACCAATAAGCAGTTCTTAGTTCACTTTCTGACTACCACTGTTAAAACCGGTGTAAAGTCTTAAAAATCATTTTCTTCTATTAGTGTGCTTCCTTCACAGTATGTATTTAATATACATCCTCAACATAGCTCGACATGTTTCTGTTCTATGACATAATTAATATTGAAAATTCATCAGGAGCAAAGAACAACTGTATAATTAATAATAATAATAATAATAATAATTAAGCTTTTTATATAGCGCTACAAACCCTCAGGTATCCGAGCGCTGCTTATTATTACCCACGGTGTGTGGTGCTCATTTATCGACCTCGGAAGGATGAAAGGCTGAGTTTGGCCCCGCCGGGATTCGAACCTGCATTAACAGGCTCTGCACGGGTGTCAAAGCGAGCGCTCTACTCGCTGTGCCACTTGACCGGCATTCATAAAGAGCAATGGAGTCAGTCCTATTGTATGCAATTAAAACTATGACACAGTTTTCTTGTACTTTTTTGCTGGAAGCTCAAAGCATCTTAAAGAGACCTGCAGATGACATATTCACAATTGATAGTCTAACTCAATTAGAAAGAATCCTCACTACTATTGTTAGAACTCTAATACATGATAGTAAATACCTTGTTATGAGTGTTTAGTCTCATTCCCATATCTTCTCATTTATTTTTAGATATGTGGGTCAACCTATTTAAAACAATATAGTTTGAATCCCATTGTCAAAATGAGTGTCAAATAGTAGTGTAACAACCCCACAGCGTAGCGTTATACTCAAGAGTCACAAATACCTGAGTAGCAAACTTTCTCAGACCACAGGCCACTCGTGAATAATTATTCTGTGCAAGGTTTCATGCACACTTAATCCTAGCTCGGTGTTCTAATTAGTTCTGAAAATAAAATATCATATGTTTATATCTTAGTCCCCCACTTTTCACAGGCTTTTTTATTAGGGTGTCAGTAGACATAAATGTCAGCTCTTTAACTTCAACAGACTTGCAGTGACTCCACTATGGCATTTTGTGTGGATTATTTTCCTAGAAACTAGTCCGAGCTACTATGTTATGGGGTTAGGAACTCAGACCTCCTCTTTGGTTGTATAATTTTCAGGGTGGCGGATCAGTCATGAAGATTTAGGTTCTAAAAAATGTAGACTTATTCACAGAGTGTGTCAAGTGGCAGTGTACACCCGCAAATATGGCGGAAGACAAATGTTTAGCATTAAGCGATGATTACGCTATCAAATTGATGGCAGCAGCCTCTAGCTTGTTAAGAGGCTCAGCCAAGAACTTGTTATCAATGAGTAATGATTGGAATGAGAAGATCATCCAGTTGCATAAAAGACAGATCCGAACTGAGCTACATAGAATAAAGCTTTACCCCAAGGATGATTGTGCGCAATTAAGCCAGGCTTTTTTGGGCAATATTGCACTCAGGGTAAAATGGATCTATATATGCAATAAGTGCGGGAGAGATTGGCTTATCATCATTATTGATACGGCCAAAGAAGTGGCACAAAAAATAGAAATTGACTTATCAAAGATTGGGGAGCAAATAAGCATTAAGCGCCTAAAAAAAGGACCTTAAATATTTTCAACACACAAAAGTGTTCCCTTACTCTAGAGAAGATTATAAGACCAATGGACCTGTGGTCTGGGCTAATGATAGTGCAAAATCAAACAGAAGGGTGCGTTTTGGAAACACGTCATACAGTGTTAGTGAGGCAATGATTTTGATTATATCAGAGATGAGCAATCAAGGTCCGGGCACAAATAATCCTAACAAGAGAGAGAAAAATAGCACTAGAAGCGGTAGGAACCGAAGGAATGGACCCAGAAACATGTGGCCTTCTTTGGAGAGGGGCCCAGAAAGGAACGATTTGTAAGACAATCGGAGAGCAACCAGGAGTGGCAGACTCTTGTGAATAATATATCACTCTACACCCTATCAGAGGAAGAAGGGGCAGTGCTCAATAAAGGTTTAGGGTATGTGGTCACAAAGACACGTGACTCTATTTAAATCATTTTTAATTTAAAAGTCTTTTACAATTTGAAAGAAACTTTTACACTTAGGTAAGAACACATACAAATAATACAGCAAAATATGCACAATGAAAACTCATAATATAAAATAGTACAACAAATATGGACAAGGTTACATCATCTTTGTTCACAATTATAGTACAATTAATCAAATATCCTCAAGATGCATTTAACCATTAGTCTAGTAACTAAGCCCATATCTCCCTCCATGCTGCTTCCCCCTCTGCCTCTGTGCTCTTCCTTCCAACCCTGGAGAATTTCCTATAGGAGTGATGTCTAGGCAATTATTAAAGCTTGATTAGAGGTAATCATTAGCCTTTCCCATAGATTATTAGTCTAGTCAGGACCCGGGCAGTCATGTGTAAAAAGCTCCCCAAATCGCTAATTCTCTGATGCAAGTCAAACGGGAATTCTAGTACCAGGTGGACCAGTGATTCAATTGATTCTGAACCACACATCCGGCATCCAAGCATGCCTCTCGGTATACTCAATTTGGGCCCCAGGACTTCTAAGGGGGGCAGGGCATTTAGACAGAATTTAAAGTAGAGATCTCATTGCTTTTTAGATGGAAACTTCTGCAAGTAAGGTCTCAGCTTCTGTGATGGTGTGAACAGATGGTGGTTATCCTTAAACAATACCAATCTGTTTAATCATTGTGATCATTGATTCTGTCCCAGACAATGATCTTCCTTTTTTTATTACGAAATCACTGTCTAAGGAGGCCAACTAGATCATGCTAGCGAAATTCTCGCATCTCCTATGGAACCCAAGTAATGATGTAGAATAAGTCAAACTACCCCTTAGAAAGTCCTTCATGTAGGAACAACTGTAATTTCCGTCGTCCTACATGATTTTGAGTGCAAAGACAAGCATCTTTTTATGTATTGGGCCAACCGAGATGTTAGGCCCAGTTCTAGCCTGATAACACTTATAGGCGTGCACTTTGGGAGACCTAAACTGTTCTTCCAAGCACACCCTTCCAGTCTATCTAGGAAGGTTCTGTTGAAAAAAGGCATCAGTTTGCAGCCGTATAAAACGGTAGCAGTGATTTTCAATTTGCACAACTGGATCAGCGGTAACAAAGAGAAAGTACAAAGCTTACTCCGAAGGGCCTTCATAAGAGCAATAGCATACCCACGTTTTGCAATCATTCTTTCTCTGTCTGCAGCTGGAATTTTTTTGGGGCGAAATCAAAAACCCAAGATAAATTATAGCGGGAACGTGTTCAATTTTAATCCAATTTAGGGTCCAGGAGTAACATTTGGGCTCGCGCTTTGTCGAATAGGACAAGACAAATTACTTCCAGGAATTCATTTCAAGGTGGGTCCTCTCCATGTATCCATGTATCCTGTCCAGAGGTCTTTGGAGACCAGCAGGAGTCTAATCCATTAACAAAAGGTCATCCGCATAAGCAATACTGTAGACTCTTAAATTCCCCCATTTGATCGCATACCCCTCCCATAGCAAGGACTCCTTCCACAAGTCTGCCAGGAAGAGGTTGAAGAGAATGGGGCTGAGAACACAGCCCTGGTGAACCCCTTTTATAACAACGATTGGGGTAGATAGATCGCTCTGCATGTTTAGTCTAACACTTACAGAATTGTTATTATATAGTAAATGTATCATTCTCAAGAGGCCTCGGCAAATACCCCACTTCTTCAGCTTCTCCCAAACAATGGCTATGTCGATGCTATCGAAAGCTGCCGTTAGATCTAAAACCGCAACATATAATGATTTGCCAAAATGCTGCCTATATCTGAGATACATGTGGATAAAGCCAGGGCACTTACCAATGTCCCCACCCCTTTCCTAAACCCAGTATGCAGGGATTCAACAGGTTCTTGCTCTCCACCCACTTAGTAAGGTCTTTCAGAATTATTTTAGCAAATACCTTGGTCGAGGAATCAATTAAAGCTATTTAGCTGGGTCTGATCTAGTCCCTGATTTAAAAATTGGGACAAAGGTAACTTTTTACCATGAGATGGGACAATCTGTGGCAGCCGCTATATGAAGGAATAATCTAAACAGGATATCTGCCCATACAGGGCGTTGTTTTTAAAGAACAGATTGCAGACCCCATCCGGACCATTGGCTCTTGAGTTGTTTAGTTCCTCAATCACCATGATTATATCTTCTCTATCAAAATTGGAGACCCAGGTAGCACATTCTAAAGAATTAACACTCTCCAGAACTTTTACCCCCATTCCAGGGTTACATTTATTTAAAAGATATTCCGACCAAGTTCTTTCAGACATGCAACATGCCTGGAGAGCTGATTGCTTAGAAGCAGTGCCATTAATTATTCTCCATATTGCACCCACATCTTTGCCAACGAGTTTGCTAAAAAATATCTGGTTTGCCTCAATATAAAGCTTAAGTTTGTGGTTCCTAAACCATCTGGAGTAGGCCAATCCAATCGTTTTTTTATCCTTGGCGAGGTCGTCTAACGAGCTCTCGGACCGGGATAACTGTTTGAGGGCCCTTCATTTGTCCCTTTTCTTCTCGTTAACAGAGACGTCAAAAGGTTGTTTATGTGTAGGTATGAAGGAAAAGGACTGAACATTAGAGTCCTGTCCTACCGTGCCCAAGTTGTTGATTAAACGATTGAAGACACTAGGGCAGGTACTACCATTTTTCTGCGCTTCAGAGAAGCCAGCCCACCAAACATTGAGTCTGCTGTTATCATTTGGCAAGTTCCTTCCCATCCTAATCCTAGGCTTAACTCCAGTTGCAGATAAATTAACAGGACCTGCTCTATTCACCAATGGAAATATACCCAGTGATAAGGTTAGTGAGAGCATCGAGTGGTCACTACAGGGTTTGTTAACTAGCTCAAAGGAGCAAATACTATCATGGTCTACATTTGACAAAAATAAGTAGTCAATAATTGATTCAGCCCCAATGTTGTGCAAAGTAGGTGTTTTTGACAAGCGACCATCAAATAGTACGTTTGTTTGGCTGAATCCCCATCTTCAGAACAAAGATGACCAAGCTCTACCATGCGAGTCTCTAGACCCCATTCTACCGAAGTGGGAAGCGGGTATAATCCTGAGGTTTAAATCTGCCCCAGCATCATCATCTTCCACATTGATGGCACAGTAGCAGTTGTAGCCGCCCTCTACCAGAACTGGTGCCAGAGGATGAATTTGTTCCCACTTTATGAGTAAATTGTCTAGGTCCTCTAACGCCTCTTCAATTGGAGAACACTTAGAATTAAAACAGATGTTAATGATCAGCAGATATATATTAGCTGGACCAGATTCATCAATTAGTTCCGTTGATAGTAAAGCCTTAGATTTGCAGCACCAGTTCTTAAGCAAGCGACCACAACTAGCACTGATAGTGGTCAGCAAACTACTTTAAGGGTGGCCTTGTGTTCCTTTCCTAGCTGATTTATAGTGAACCATTCGGCAATCTATACCCAGCTTTTCTAAAAGCAAGGTTTCTTGAAACATTTTGATATTGAGATTGGACCAGGAGGAAGAATAATCAGAATGTAAAAATTAAATGTGTACCCGAGTATTCCAGCATTGGATGGAAGCTTTGGAATCCAGCCCTGACAGCTGGGATGGGTGGCAAGGTGTTAGCAAGCCAACCCCAACCAGCATCGGGCTGGGATCTATGTGTGTGTCACCGACAATCATATTCAAAATGACATGTTATTGACAAATGATGTTTATGAGCTCCATCCTGATCAGTCCCGTTGTTATTGCAATAGCATTTGAAACCGTTTAGCAGAAAGTCCTCTTGGTGTTGGAATGCCAGGGTTTCTATCAGCTTCGAGTAGAAATACGCCCCACATCTAACCAATTGACTTCTGTGAAAGAGATTAACACATTTTATGTCTGACGGTGATATTGAGGACCGTTTGGGGATAAAAGAGAGGAGATACAACAATCTTGTACGATTCTGCAGAATGGTCATATCTTCTTTGTGAACTGAATCAAAGTACAGCAGAGTCAATGGGCCATCCGAGGAGTTCACTTTACCGGGTTCAATCCGCTTGGCCGCCAAGGTCTCTATCCACCCCTTCATGGGATACATGTGAGTTATAGCCTGACTGGAGCAGAGTTAAGCCAAAGAGGGGTGGGCCTTGCAAGAAGAAACCATAGTGCTCAGATGGATTTGTGATTTACTGGCTGCTAGAGCCCTCACTGGTTCCTCTTCCATATTGAAATTCAGAGTCGAACAGATGGACGAGTGACTTGGTATGCCGTGATACAGCAAGGATCTCAAGTTCATGCTGATGAGCAAGGTGGTCTCTGGCCTTTGCGCTGGTTGTGCAGCATTGCTGGTGGTTCCCTTCTGTTTTTTCCTCAACCCCTGCTGCCGGGCTATGTCCTCATGCACCGTAGATGATCGGTCTTCCACTCTGTTGATGAGGGTCGATTTACTCACTTTTATTTCGGGGTCCAGGCTGAAGGTTTGAGGCATATATGAGAGGTACTTGTTAGGTCTTCGCTCACCTTCTGTTTCTGGGAATTTCAATGAATAGAGTGAAAGCTGGCAGCCTGAAAAAGAGTTCTCAGACATTTCCTCGACCCACGGTTTCTTGGGCAGATGAACCCCTTGATATTTATGGGTTTTTTCGTAAAACCTGAAGTCTGAGGTTTTGCCAGTTTAGTTCATAATGATGATGGATGGTTGGTCACGAAGATGGGGCGACTGAGGATTCTTTTGAGTGGAATTGTGCACTAAAATTGTCACCTTGGCTGCCTCCTTTGTCCCGCAGCCCAAAAACGAACCGTTCAGGGGTCCAATGACCCACATTTGTTATGCTAATAGGAGAGTGTACATTTCATTCAAGGACCCGGCTCAGGTCTTCCAACTCGTTTGCTTGTTCTGAGACGGCCGAGACTTGTGTCGCGCTAGGGTCCAGCTTGTTGAATAGGCCATGTGACATACTTAGTCTTTCTTCTGAAATATCTCAGGCGCCAAGCTCTGTCTCAAGGTTGATCCCGGTAGCAGAATGGGAAATACTCAGCCGATGCTCAATATTTCTTAGGACAGGCTCAGAAATGTCATAGAATGTCCCCTGCATCGGAATGTCTTCTGACATAACCAAATCCGTGACAAAAGAAACAGCTGCTTTGCTGTATAGTTTGTTGCTTTTAGAGGGGAAGAAGCTAGAAATGTTGGCCTTGTCGGGTACTTGTAATATAGTACTCGGCGATGTAACAGATGAAGGGAGATTGAAAAGCAGTGAGCAGCATCCCCACTTCGTAAGTTGTAGCATTTCTGAGGACCCTTCATTAATGATGGAGCAGCAGGAGTAGCAGCGCACAGTTAGTTTCCAACAAAACCAGGAGCCGCTCGATTCATCCACCTTGAAAAGAGCAGGCGTAGAGGTTCGCCGATCACCGTAAACCAAAGGCTGTGGACTTCCGACTGCGCTTCCACTTGACAACCACTATGTGGCCGCTTCTCGGACCGCACAATGTTATGTAGTCCCAAGTGGGTGGAGCTCCTCGTACACTGCTTCCCTTAGGACAACCGAATCAAACAAAAAACAAAAAAACAAAAAACAAAAAACATTGCAGCCACTGCCCTTTGCGGCTGCTTCGTGGACCGTGCAATGTTATGTCGTCCCAGGTGGTGGAGCTCCTCATGCACTGTTTCCATTAGCACGCCTGATTCAAATGAAAACACTGCCAAGGTTCTGAATTGAATCCCAGCAGTTACTTAGGAAAATAAAGATTAAAGAATGTTTTGATCAAAAAAGTTATGAGGTTGAGAAGAACTGTACCGGCCTCAGGGTACCCTCCAGCTTTTCACCACAGTCAATTTTCTTTGAAAAAAAGACATTTGCAGAAATTGAGAAACTGGAACGAATATATAAAAATACATTTCAAAACCTATCTAGCAAAGAGAGGAACCTTTTGAAGGGCCTAAAATACAATGCAGACATTGTGATAAGAAAATCAGACTAAGGTGGTGCTATTGTACTGAGGGTCAAAATTAAGTAAATTAGCGAGTGCCTATGACAGCTGGATGATGTGCATAGTTATAAGAAATTAAATCAAGAAAAGTTGTTATATGTTATACAAAGCAAAGTAACAAAGTCTCTTGAGCTGGGATGGATCTGCCAACAACAGGTGACCTTTTTGATAAATAAAAAAATAAAAGGTTCTGATGTTTTACATCATCCCTAAAAATCTACAAGACACTAATAGACCCCCACGGTCACTCAATAGTCTCTGGCATAGAATCTGCACTAGAACCACTCTTGAAATTCACAAACCATTATCTAAGACTTTTTGTGCCCGAGATGAAATCCTATATTTGTGGCACAATGGATATTATCAGACAGGTGAAAAATCTGGATTTTGACCCTGATACAAATGTGCTACGCATCTATGTGAGATCGCTGGGCCTCCCGTAATGACAACCACGAACATGTCGACCTCCCCAATGCACTTACCTTCTCTGCGACACACACAAAAGTGTGCTGCTGACTCCCTTCCATCCTTGAGACGTCAGTTCCCAACCACTTGGGTGGATCGATGGATTCTACGTTATTTTGCCGCGGGATTTTTCATCGTGGGACTTTTCATCGCTGTTTTTTTATCGAAAAAAACTCATTGGTTTTTTTTGGGGTGGGTTAGCCGCCCAAACCACCCTTATTTTATTTTTTAAATGATTCCTTTTCACCCAGAAATATTTATTTAATTGTTAACCCCCCCCAAAAAATTTTTTATTTTCGATAAAAAAACGGCAATGAAAAGTCCCGTGACGAAAAATCCCGCGGCAAAAGAACTGTATACCGGATCGATGCTGGCGCCGCAGGGTTATTTTTTTCCATTTTCTTTTCTAAAACTTTTTGTCCCCCCACTCTCCATCTAATGCAAGCAGGGGACACACCTGCAACCCCTGACCCCCCATTACCCTGACTAAGAGGAGAAGGGGATTTTGGTCTTGGGCAAAGGCACAGTTTTGGTAATGGGTGACATTTTTAAGTCACAGTTATGGTATGTTTCTATGCTACTAGGCTTAGATATAGTATCATTGTACACCAACATACCGCAGAATGCTATGCTAGAGGTTATTGAAGAATGTCTCTAGGGAAGACGAGATGATGGCCCAGTGCCCAATTCCTTCATCATGTGGTGCACAGAGGTAGCCCTCACAGAGAATTATTTTCAGTTTCAAGGGGAATTCTATAAACAAAGTGAGGGCACAGCAATGGGGGCAATGGTAGCTCCAAATCGGGCCAACCTCTATGTTGAAGTATTTGAGAAGAGGTTTATCTATAGTAATGAGAACCCATTTTTGAATAATATATGGATTTGGAAAAGATTTATGGATTACATATTGTGGATTTGGTAGTGGTCAATTGAACAAGCAGAAGCATTTTTGATGTGACTGAATGAGAAAGATGGATTCTTGAAGTTTACCCACAGTATGAGTACCCAGGAGATTAATTTTCTGTACATCAGCCTTTTTCACGATGGTGGGAAATTGCGGATAAAACCATATCACCAGAGCACTGACAGCCTCGCTACATTTCCAAAATCACCACCAGAAGCATTTGCAGGAAAACTTGCCCTTCGGACAGTTTTTGAGAATAAATCGTAACAACAGTACTAATGAAGTATGTGAGTCATAAGCAAAGATTTTGAGCTCTAAGTTGATAGATAGAGTCTATCCAACAACAAAAAAAAGCAGTGAAACTTGCCTTTAATAACAACAGGGAGGCCATATTGGAACCAAAGCACAGAAATAAAGAGGATAAACCACTGGTTTGTGTCAACACCTTCACTGATTTGTCATATAAAATTAAAAGAATCATATTAAAGAATTGGAGGGGTTTTGATAAACTCAAGAATTGATCAGAATGACTAGTTTTTGCGTTTGAAAGAAGTCAAAACATACGTGATTTGATAATGACGAATGATTTGGGAAGTGGACAGCCAAGTCAACTGAGCATTACAGAGACCTGGGGTTTGCCTGCAGTGAGAGGCCACTTTCCATGTGGGAAATGTGGGGTATGTCTCCTCACTAGAAAAACCGGAGAGATTGATATTGGCATACCCACTAGATGGACACAAAAGGGTTTCACAAACTGTGACTCTCAAGTTGTTGTGTATATGATAACATGTCCCTGTGTGAAGAGGTATACAGGTAAAACTATCCACAAAATAAAAACCTGCATTCTGGAGCATAGAAGCTGTCTGAAAACAAGGTAAAAGAGGCCTCATTGGTGTTTCATGACCTTGAAACATATGTATGATGGTTTTACTTGGACAGTGTTGTAATATGCACGGGCTCGTGCATAGGCACACTGGTGGAATGTTGATGCACGTTCAGCAATCAACATTCCACAGTGGCCGTTGAGTGACGGGAGCCGTAGCATCTGGCTGCGGGGTCTCGTTAATAAAGATACTTAACTGCACTTACCTGTGTCGGAGAGATTGTGTCATTGGCGACGAGGATTTCGACGAGACCCTGTCCCACGTGTGCGCGGATCAGCTGTTCGGGCTCCTTGCTCACTTCTGGCGCAGTCGGCGAGGACGTGGGCCGATCAACGCCGGATCCGTCGGAGCTGTTGCTGCAAGCCTGGTCCAATATTAGGACAGCGTTGGCCACGGGTGGGCCCCCCCTCGCCGGGCGGGCGGCTGTCCTGTGAAGGAGGGGAAGGCGAGGAACTGTTCGGGTGCCCATTCGGGGTGTTTATGTGGGCCAGCTCGCCACCGGCCATTCGCGTTGCCGGCTGCATTGTTTTCATTGGTGGCAGCGGAGTCTTCGTGTGCGTGAGTTCAGTCGGGGCCTCGCTGCGAGTGTGCCAGTTGAGTGAGGCAGAGGCCTGTACGCGGAGTGCACTGCATTTGCAGTCCGCTGGCAGCTGGCCCCGCCCCCGGCAGCGTCTCTGCGCTACGCTGTTCAGCGTGGACTGCAGTCTCCTCAGGGGACGAGGAGGGGCTGCGGTCACTTGCATTGGCAGTCCCCCGGCAGCTGGCTCCGCCCCGGCAGCGTGTCTACGCTACGCTGTTCAGCATGGACTGCAGTCTCCTCAGGGAACGAGGAGGGGCTGTGGTGACGCCTACGCCGCTCAGCGCGGACGCGGTCGCCCCAGGGAAGGAGGAGGGGCTGCAGTGGCATTGCGCGGTGTGCTTTGATAGCAGCTGACTGCGGCTACTGGCGGATGAGAGAAGACAAGAGGATAACACCTTTAGCGACGTGGCAAGTTTGAGGGGCCACAGTTTATATTAAAGGTGGATCTTGAGGGGTGTTGCTGGTAAGGTTGGGGCACACAAACCTGTGCGGCCCAGACAAGTGAAGGTTGGCAGTTCGGCTGGGGCTGGGATTGTTGCAAATCTGTTGGTACATCAGTGGTTGTGACTCACCCAGTACCAGGATCTGGCTGTACTGCATATGCGTGGGGGTGCATGCTCACAAGGCTACCGTGGAAGACAGCTGTCTGCGGTCACATTGATTGGTGTGTTGTGACTCACCCACTGCCGGGAAAATAAAAAAATAAAAATAAAAAAATATATATTTTTGGCGGTACTGCAGATACGTGTGGGTGCACTGGCACAAAGTGACAGAGAGGACATTTTCTGATTTAAGGGTGCAA
This sequence comes from Ambystoma mexicanum, assembly GCF_040938575.1. Lineage (NCBI taxonomy): Eukaryota > Metazoa > Chordata > Amphibia > Caudata > Ambystomatidae > Ambystoma > Ambystoma mexicanum. Next base: position 388,053,411 of record NC_090925.1, read on the forward strand.
AGGGCATTGGGTTGGGCACAGAAAAGCACAGTGTTGGGTAGGTTATTTTGGGGGCACAAGGAACAAGGCAGCAAATTCGGCCATGTTGCATACAGCTGCTAGGCCTCCACCTGCTTTTCTGCCTAACCCAGGAGAGCCGGTTGCTCCTTGGGAGCAGTGTGTAGATGCCTTTAAGGTATATTTGCGGGCTGCAGGTGGGGCAAAGTTCAACGATGATGAAAAGGAGGCTGCTTTGCTTAATTGTATTGGTACCAAGGGCTTGAGAGTTTTTTGTCACCTTCCTGGAGAGAATGTTATGGTTCAAGGGGGAGGTGAGGGGGAAATGGTTGTAAGTGCCTACGAGACAGCTTTGAAGAAATTGCAAGTACGTTTTGGTAAAAGAGTTAATGTGGTTTTAGAGCGGTATACGTTTTTCTCTAGGGCACAAGGTTCCGCAGAAAGCATAGATTCATATGTTACAGCCCTACGTGCACTCATGGCTACATGTGGGTTCCCGGGTAACGGTGAGGAACATATAAGGGATCAGATTATGATGAAAATGTCAAATCAAAAAATAAGAGAGAGATTGTGGATTGAGAGCGATCCTTCACTTGATAAGGTTTTGGAGATTGCTAGAGCAATTGAAGCCTCGAAGGCGAGTGTACAAATTGTTACTGAAAGGGATGGAAATAGGGAGATGGTGCATGCTGTGGTGTCAAGGAGCAAGAAGGGTTTGGATAAAGTGGTGGTACAAGGGAATAAAGCATCTAAGAGTAAAGAGGTGTGCAAAGATTGTGGTTGGTCGAGTCACACTGCGGATTCGAAATCCTGTCCGGCTAGCAATGTGGAATGCAGTAAAAATGTAAACGGGTGGGCCATTTTGCACGCATGTGTAAGGGGCAGGTGGTTGCAAATGTAACTACAGAGGAGTTTACCATGGGGCTAGAAGGGGCATCAGGTGGAGGTCCCAAACAGAGTGTCATATTACATGTGGAGGGTTGTGGGCGGAAGGGTCCATGGGTGTCGGTATTGGTGGACCAGCACCCTGTGGATATGCTTGTGGATTCTGGGTCACCTTATACCGTGGTGTCTCCGGAAGTGTATCAAGAGGTTTTGGGTAAACCGATCTCTACTTTGTTGACTCCAGATATCAGACCATATGCATATGGGCAGAGTTCCATCGATCTGCTTGGTTATAATTGGTCAAATTTCTCATTCAAAGGGAGGCAAACCTTGGGTAAATTGTATGTGGCTTCAAAGGGGACAAGTGTGTTGGGTTGGGATAAGCAGGCTGCACTAAAAATACAAATTCATCCAGGTGAAAAAGAACCGGTTCTCAGTGTCATGGAGGGAACGGAAGAGAAGGACATAAGGGTTACCCCAACAGTGCTTATGAGTGAGTTTCCTGAGGTATTTTCAGACACTCTTGGTAAGCTTAGGGGTTTTACGCATCGCATTGTGTTGAAGAAGGGTGCAGTTCCTAGAGTTCATAAAGGGAGGGGGGTGCCAGTTGCATTGAGGGAGGCATTTAAGGCGGAATTGACTAAGTTGCAGTCAGCAGGAATAATCGAGCCTATTGAGTCCTCGGAGTGGTTGTTTCCTGTGGTTTTAGTTAAGAAGAGTGATGGCAGCATCAGAATGTGTGTAGATCTCCGGGAGTTAAATTCTAGCATATGGGTGGATCGGCATCCTTTGCCAAATATTAATGAGTTGTTGTTGACGTTGGGTGAAGCTAAATATTTTTCAACTTTTGATCTATCAACGGCGTATCACCAAATTGACCTGCACGTTGAATCTAGACCCCTTACTTCATTTGTGACTCCGTTTGGGGCATACAGATTTTGTTGCATGCCTTTTGGCCTGGCTTCGGCTTCGGCTGTGTTTCAGAGGCTGATGCAGCAGTTGTTTGGAGGGGTGATGGGGGTCAGTTACTTTCAAGATGACATTTTGGTTTGGGGCAGCAGCATGGAGCAACATGATGCGAGGGTAAGGAAGGTCATGCAGATTCTTAAAGAGAGAGGTCTGATTGTAAAATTAACAAAGTGTCAGGTGGGGGTGGAGGAGGTCACATATTTGGGTCACACATTGAGTTCACGAGGTGTGAACCCATAAAGGGAGTTGGTACAAGTGTTGAGGGATACGCCAGCTCCGGTCAATAAGGATCAGCTAAGGGCTTTTCTGGGTCTTGCAGAGTACTATGTTAAATTTGTTTCAAATTACGCTGAAAAAACAGTGGCCATGAGAGCTCTTATGAGGAAGTGTGTAAGATTTGTATGGTCTGCGGAGTGTGCGGCAGAATTTGAGTTGGTTAAGAGGGAGGTGGAGAAGGCTCCATGTCTAAAATCATTTGACCCAAAAAATAGAACTGCGTTGACGGTGGATGCGAGTGCGGTGGGTCTAGGGGCAGTGCTAGATCAATGGATTAATGGTGAATGGGTCCCAGTGGCTTTTGCTTCGAGGACCTTGAGAGATGTGGAAACCAGGTACTCTGTAATTGAGAAAGAGACATTGGCAGTCTTGTGGGCTTCAAAACATTTCAGGACATTTGTGTGGGGGCATACCCTATGTTGTCAGAACGGACCATAAACCGTTGGTGCAGGTATTTTCTTCCAAGGGAGTCATGGCAGTATCCCCGAGGATTGCAAGGTGGTCAGTACAGTTACAGGATTACAATTTTTCCTTGCAGTATTTTCCGGGGAAGTTTAATGTTGTCGCGGATTGTTTGTCCCGTTTGCCAGTTGTAGAGGAGGACAGTTAGGGGGGAGTAGTTAAGGAGGATGATTTGCAGGAGTGTCAGGTTGCATTGGTCACTTCTGCTGTGGAGAAGTCGGTGTGGGATCGGGAGTCTGAGGATGATCTTGAGTTAAAGTGGATTAGGGAAGGTCTGGTGAAGGGGTGGCACACTGTGAAGGACAGGCCAGAAGGGAAAGGTTATGTTCAGGTTCTTCATGAACTAGCCGAAGGTCCCTGGGGTGTGTCTAGGGGTAGTAGGTTGATACCCCCGGTAAGTCTGAGGGGAAGAATGGTGGAATTGGCACATGTAGGTCATTTGGGCCGATCTTTGACCAAAAGGAGATTGAGAGAGGAGTACTGGTGGCCGGCAATGGACAAAGATGTGGAACAGGTGGTGAAAGATTGTCAGGCGTGCTCTGTCAGTGATAAGATCAAGGTACTGCATCCACAACCTGTGCATCCTGTAGAGGTTCCAGAGCAGGTATGGTCGAAATTGGCTCTGGACATTATGGGTCCGTTTGACTGTTTAGATCCTGAGTCCAGATATATGTTGGTGTTGGTGGATTATACGTCCAGGCGGATTGAGGTGGCGGCGTGTTCCTGTATTACAACTAATTCCGTAATTGATTTTCTGAGGAAAGTATTTGACCGTGAGGGATTACCTGCAAGTTTAGTTACTGATAGGAGCAATGAGAGAATTCTTGGAACAGCATGCCAATTCTCACTATAGGACAGCTCTGTATAATCCTTCTGCGAATGGTCTAGTTGAGAGGGCCAATGGCACGATTAAGTCAGCCATACAATTGGCTTTGGCCAATGGTTTGGATTGGCAGGAAGTTGTGACACAATACCTGGCTGCATATCGGAGAACTCCTGCCATGCTTACGGGAAGATCTCCATTTGAACTAATGAGGGGCAGGAAGGCAGGTACGATCTTGAGAACCCTGGCTATGGGTGGTGGTGGTGGTCCATGCGATATGGATTTGTGAGCTATTCATCGCACCATTTTAGAGCACCAGCAGACCACGAGGTCCTCACAAAAGAGTAGGAAGGAGTTGAATGTAAAGCCTGGGGATCAGGTGTACATAAAGAATCCTAGGATAGTCCATAAAGGATACAGCACTTTTATGCCCTCAAGGAAGGTTGTTAAAGTTGGAAAAGGGCATGTGCACTTGGAGGATGGCTCTGTCTGGAGTAAGAGGCGGGTGGTGGTGGATGGATGCAATCGGGTGGACCGGGCTGGTGTGGAATCTGATGTGGAATCACAGGAAGCAGTGCTGGATTATAATCCTGTGGGTTCACAAGCCATCAGGTGTGAACAGGAAGAGGTTGTCCCAATTCCAGGTCCTATTAATCCAGAGGTCAATGTGGAATGTCAAACTGCTATAGCTCAGCAACCTGATGCAGGTCAACAAAGGGGTCGTGCGGGTAGGAGCTGTGGTCCTCCCATAAGATTTAGAGATTATGGGCCTCATTACAACCCAGGCGGAGGACCATGGTGCTATTAGCACCATGGTCCATGCCGGTGTCCGCCATGGCGGAATGGGGGATTACCACCCCATTCCGAGGTTGGTGGGGCGGTAATTCCCCATGCCGCCATGGTCCTTCCCCATTCCCATTTTTGCCCCATAGGGTCCAATGGGAATGGGGAAGGCGCTAATAACGGTACCGCAAATTGCGGTACCGTTATTAGCACCAAAGTCCCTTTGCGGCACCCTACTTTAACGGCTGGTAAAACCAGCCTTTAAGGTAGGTTCCCGCAAAGGGACCTCGTAATCAGGCTTTAAGGGTTTAACGGCGCCGACACCTTTTACGGGGCCATTAAACCCTTAATGCCAGGGTCGTAATGAGGCCCTATGTTTGTTAAGGGTGGAAGTACATTTAATGGCACCTATGTTACTTGTATTTATCTAGCTGTGAAAGTTGCATTTATGACATGTCATGTAATATTTGTTTCATTTTCCATTGTTCAATTTGGTGTTAACATTTTTATCCAAGGGAAGAGGATATGTTGTAATATGCACGGGCTCGTGCATAGGCACACTGGTGGAATGTTGATGCACGTTCAGCAATCAACATTCCACAGTGGCCGTTGAGTGAGGGGAGCCGTAGCATCTGGCTGCGGGGTCTCGTTAATAAAGATACTTAACTGCACTTACCTGTGTCGGAGAGATTGTGTCAGACAGTCATTCAGCAGGTCAAGAATTATAGTGCTAGGAACAAGAACACGAATCTGTTTAAGCGCAAACAGCAACTCATTTTCCTTACAAAGAGTTGGATGGCAGGCCTAAATGAGGGGTATAATGCCACAAGAGACCCTTAGTTTAGGTCTGGCTGATCAGCGAGGATCCGGCAGACATATGAGTGACAGACATATTTAAAACAAAAAAGGGGGAGAGAATTGAGCCAAGTAACAAAATATCCCTGTGTGTCGTGCCTAAATAGGACAGAGACTGAGTCCCCTTAATAAATAATTTCTAGAATAGAGAGTACATGAATCCGCTCATCCCCACTATAAGATGGCCGCCCTATTAAAGTTTACATTACTGGTATATATGAAGACGACGTCACTCAGAAAATGATATTGTGGGACTAATCTACTATATAATCAGATGTCTAATTAAATGTCTTCGAAACCGTAACTAATACTGTACTCTGAACAATTGATTGAACAGATTAGTTGAAGATCAACCTTTCATTTACTCTACCTAAACAACATGGCCAACGTGACTTGGAACCGCATCAGGTGGTCTAATTGTGTGAAATGTCCAAATGAACTCTGCAGGCAGATATCTGTTTCATTAGAGTGCACAGGACAGCTGCGTGTGAACGGGAGAAGCGAGGAGCGACATATGCTAAGAAAGAACTGGCTTTAAAGTAGCGGTCGGGTCATTAGGGGCCTGAGCAGAGCAAGGAGACAGCAACAATGTTTTCCTCTGAGGATTCAGTCATAGAACATGCCAGGGTGACATGTCCACACAGGAACGAATGAAAAGTAGCTTAAGCCCAAAGGAAAACGGGTGAGCGTGTTGGGTCTGTTATAAATATTTATGAACGGGTAGCCTCTGAAAAGTGGGGGACTAAACTATACAGCTATGACTTTTGCAGAACTAATTAGAACACGGAGCTGGGATTAAAAAAGCACATGAAACCTCACACAGAATAATTACACATGAGTCAATCTGTGAAAGTTTGCTACTCGGGTATTTGAGACTCTTGAGGATAACGCTCTGCGTGGGGTTGTTTCACTGCTAGTCTGACATTCTCATGTTAGCAATTGGATTCAAACGATATTTATTTTTAATAGGTTGACCCACGTATGTAAAAATGAGAAGGTATGGGAATGAGACAAAACACTCATAACAAGGTATGTACTATCATGCTTTAGGCCCTCATTACGAGTATGGAGGCAGCCATGCCCTTAATAAGGGTATGGCTGCCTCCATACCGGGTACTGTGAATGAGGAATTACCGGGTCATTCTGACATTGGAGGACCCGATAATTCCTCATGCACAAAACCATTCCCCATTCCCATTTGAGCCCCCATAGGGCTCAATGGGAATGGGGATGGAGCTAATAACGGGCCCGTTAATAACGGGCCCGTTATTAGCTCCTTGGTCCCCTCGCGGGACCCGGAAAGGACGTCTGGTTTTACCAGACGTCTGTTCCGGGTCCCCCTAGGGGACCTCGTAATCAGGCATCCCGTAATGAACGGTGCCGGTCCCGTACCGGCATCCTTCATTACGGGAGCGCAAGCCTCGTAATGAGGCCCTTAGAGTTCTAACAATATTAGTCACTATTCTTTCTAATTGTGTTAGACTAATCAGTTGTGAATGAGTCATCTGCAGGTTTTGAGATTCCAGTAATAAAGGACAAGACATTGTGGAATAGTTTTGATTGCATAATATAGGACTTCATTGCTCTTGCCGAACATCAGTTGTTTTTTGCTTCTGATGAATAATACAAACCATGAATGAAGCACACTAATAGAAGAACATTATTTTTTAAACTTTACACTGGGCCTCATTACGAGGTTGGAGATAGTCATGGCGCTTTTAGCGCCATGACTACCTCCAATACCGGTACCGAGTCCGCCCTCGTTCATTGGGGACTTACCGGTGTATTCCGACCTTTGCGGGACCGGTAAGTCCCCATTGAAAAAGCCATTTCCCATTCCCGTTTCAGACCCCATCGGGCTCAATGGGAAGGGGGAAGGCGCTAATAACGGTACCGTTATTAGCTCTGAGGTCCCTTAACAGGGCCCGTCCATAACGCCTGGTAAAACCATGCGTTAAGGAAGGGACCCGCTAAGGGACCTTGGAATAGGTCGCAAAGGGATTACCAGCACCAATGTCCTTAACAGTGCCTGGTATCCCTTTGCGCCCACCTCATAGGCCCACTGGGTTTAACAGTGGTAGTCAGTAAGTGAACTAGGAACTGCTGATTGGTGTAAATAAAATGCGTTCAGGGGCAGAAGGAGTCGGATTATGTATTTTTAGGAAGAGATGTCTTTTTGTCATATAAACTATAACAAATATGTTTTTCCAAAATCTTTTTTGAGTAATGAATATTAGGGCATCAGTAGACATAGATGTCAGCTCTTTACCTTCAGGAGACTTATAGTGACCCCCGATGGCAGGTTGTGGTGTCTGTTTGCTTGGAAACTAGTCTAGGTTGCTATGCTATGGGGTTAAGGTCTCAGACTCCTCTTTGGTTGTATAATTAAAAGTGCTCACTTCGCCTGTGGTGTCTGGCATCTTGAACTTGCACCTGCACCTGATTGAACGTTCCGCCCCTTTGGCACAAGTCATTGCTTCCTCCAGAGAGCTTCCTGGACTTTAGGATCATGGCAATGAGCGATCAATTGTTCCCGTCTGAGCTGGTCAGCAACCGCATCAACAGCGCATATGTTCAGCAGTTAAATGGGAAAGAGAAGTGCAACCTACTTGCAATCTTATACGCGAGCTCCTGTTGTAAGCTTCCAATTGGTTATTGGGTTCTCTCTGTGGCTGCATGGTAAAAAGTGCATCGCGGTTGCCCAATGCTTGAAAAGTGAAATTGTGAAAAAGATTTTTTACTTTTTGGTTGTGCCTACAGATACCTGGTGGTCTGTATGTCAAGCAAGTAGACTTAGTTTCATTAATTGACTTTAATTATCTTCATCATATAAATGACAAACATTGGTTTTGAAATAATGTACACAGTGTTGGGTTCTATGAAATTGTTCAATGGTTGGTCCTTGATATTTCTTCATATTAAGGAGAGTGGGCCTCATTACACGGTAGGCGGTAACCATGGCGCTATTAGCGCCATGGTTGCCGCCGGTATTTTACCATGTCCGCCTTGGTGGATGGCGGAATTACCGCCCTACTCCAAGGTGAGTGGGGGCGGTAATTCCCCATTCACCAAGGCACTTCCCCATTCCCATTTTTGCCCCCATAGGGCATAATGGGAATGGGGAAGGCGCTAATTACGGTACCGCAAATTGCGGTACCGTAATTAGCTCCAAAGTCCCTTTGCGGCACCCTACTTTAACGGCTGGTAAAACCAGCCGTTAAAGTCGGGTTCCGCAAAGGGAACTCGTAGTAAGGCGGTAAGGGTTTACCGGTACCAGTGCCCTTACAGGTACCGGTAAACCCTTACCGCCTAACGTGTAATGAGGCCCAGTACATTGGTAATTAATCAGTAGTTTGAGTTCTTTAATGTTTCATCACATTAAGTTTTTGACTTGAGTTGATTGATGCAGAGTAGATCCTTATGAATAGCTAATGTTACTTCACATTGGTGTTTCCCTCTTTGGTTTGAGTTTGATGTCCCTCTTAATGTGATGAAACATTAAAGAACTCCACTGTGTACATTATTTCAAAACCAATGTTTGTCATTCATATGATGAAGATAATTAAAGTCAATTAATGAAACTAAGTCTACTTGTTTGACATACAGACCACCACGCATCTGTAGGCGCAACCAAAAGGTAAAACAATCTTTTTCACAATTATGTTCACCAGTTACCATCAGGCCTTCACAAAAACGCTGAGGGGCTCATCATCCACTTGGAGGGTTGTGTAGAACTGCTGCCATTCTGTGCCAGTGCTCATCTTTTTGCTGAAGCATTTTGCTACACGGACGATGGCTTCCTTAATTTCCCCAGTAAAGGCCCAACCATCGGCTTGCTACACCTGAAGCTTCATAGTGAAAATGCACTGACCTTCTGTGCCTAAGGTGGACAGAGAAATGGTCCTCTGTGGACCCGCAGGATAGTCCAGTCTGAAACGAGTGTCTCCAGTGTGCCAGTGGAATAGGAGGTCTTCAGGAGGCTGCAGGAATGGTATGGGTAGAGACTGGCATGGTTGGTCCGGGTTACACCGTTTCTACTCAACATCGCCCGATGCTAAAGTAGAAACAGTGCTTTTTTTAATTATCTCACTATACGGCCTTCACAACATATTCTGGGACCCGTATGATTGTATAATCAAACTCCAGTGCTTGGATATGCAGGGAAAGTGCTAGGTAGTGAAAGATAACAGCAGTTGGAGGGGTGAATCCCACTGAAACACGTGCTCTAGCTGGCGGATGTGCGATCCTAGCTGCCGCAACTGAGGCAGACAAGATAGAGACTGCAGGAGAAGTCGTGCTGCAGGGCAATAACTAATGAATGAAGCTGGAATGCGCATGACACAGCAGTCTGGTGTAAGAACAAGTATGAGCTTTATAACGTTGCTTTGCTCATGAACTACAGCTGCAGCGCTGCAGTGGAGATGACAAACGAAGGAGTCCTGTGTTAAGATGGATTTCTTATCTGGCCTGGTGGACCGGTTTTAGGAGGCCACCCTAGTTATAGTGAGCAGGGGAACTCTGAGAGGTTAGCCAAACCCAATCAAGGTAAGAGTGGAGAGTGTCCAAGGTTTATGGTTAGCAGAAATTGAGTGGAGTCAGGGGTCCACAATGACTAAACACAGTAAAGCAGACAATAATTCAATTTAGACTTGTAAGTACAAAAACACTCAATGTATTACAGGCCCAAAAACATACAATAGAAATATAAATCAAGCAGGTAGTAATAGCACACACTACCCAATCATCAAACATGTATGCAGTCACCTTTAGGTTTGTAGGAATGCACACAATAACATAGACCACTAAATGAAGTTAAGTATTGATGCAGTAGAATTAAACCAATCCCTATGACGTATGCAGCCTTGTGCCCAAAGTCACAAAGCTTAGGGGAGGGGACCTATTATTTCTACCTTTCCGATAGTTTCAGATACCAGCTTTTCGATCCGATGATCAAAAAGCAATGGAATGGAATAACCAAAGTTTATTCTAAGGTTTATTCTAAGGAGAAGAGGGGAAGGTGAATGTGTTGCAACGACTAACCTCCCTGAATCCGATTTTCCCAGATGACTGTGTATGTCCACTGGGGGTCGGTGGAGGTAGGTTTTTCCAACTTTTTTATCCAGTAGAAGAAGCCCAGAAGCTGCAGGTGCAAGGATTCTTTCAATCGGTTCCAGGAGCAGAGTACAACCCTTTGCGAAAAAGAAATGCAGAAGGCACCAATGCAGACATCTTCAGGACCATTCACTAGACTGGGGAAGGCAAGTTCCAGCGATGGCTACTGCACACAGACAACAGCAGGTGTCTTTCCAGTTATGGTTGAAGAAGACTTTGCAAAGCAGGATCTTTTGATGCTCAGAAGCTGAAACTTGGCAGGAAGGCGACTTGAGGCATGAGCTGGCGACTGACAAAGTTCCAGCAAAAAAGACAGAATGACAAGGATTCCTCCGAAGTAGCCCACCGGAGAGCTGGTCAGTCCACAGGATGGTCCAGGAACATTTCCGAAGGCTCAGGACAGCTGGTCCTCAATAATGCATTGAGACTGGGTGGTCCCACCAGTCCAAGGGTTGCATCACTGCTCAGGGCCTTTGCATATTGGGTAGTCCAGCAGGGCTTCACCGAAGTAAATGCAGGAAGGGATGCCAGGCTTTTTCGGGAGTGTTCCATTGATCTTCAGTTGGCTGCTCTTCGATACAGCTCCAAAGCTGATCTGAAGAAATGGCTGCAGGAGGCCTCTTCTTATCCTAAATCTTGCCTGGAAGCATGTCCAACCCCACTAATGGTAAAGAGCTGCACCATCCACGCAGCCAGCAGTGGGCCAATCTGGGACCACGGTGGGTTTAACTCATGCCAAACACCCAGACTCACTGGCACCATGGATGTGGAGTGGGACAAGATAGTCCCACCCCTTTCCTGGGCCACACACACACAAGGACTAGGGCGATACAAAAGTATTCCCACTGCACTGCATTCTAAGATGCTGCGTGCACTGTTCAAAAGTTACCAAAAAGGAAACAAACATAAAAAGATAAAAGGGAAACACAGTTTCCCAGTATTGACAGTCGGAAGGACTGATCAGCTTCCCCATTAAAATGAGCAAAAGGCCAGGGAAGTGAAGATGAAAACTTCTATTCCATGTACAAAGTAAGGGCAGGTTCAAAAACAAAAGCAAAAAGTTTGGGGGTCCATAAAATATGGAGGGAAAGTTGCCTAAACAGAAATTTTTTCTTACACCCTGCTTGCGCGGTCTCCCCCCTAGCTTGACTGTCTCCATTCGCGGCGGTGTCGACGCTTTCGGGCACGTGATACTCCCTACTAACACCAGCAGAGCCCTGGGTATGACATGCGGGCAGCGAGGTCAGGGGTCAAGACGCAAAGAAGTGCGATTCTATCTTGTTTTTCTGTTCAGATCTAAGGGCAAACATATTTGTCTGCCCAAAGGTTTCCCTTTACTGTGTCAAGACTGTGACTGTTACAGTGGACAGGGAGGCAATGAACACTTCGAACGTTGAATAAAATTAAAATTAAAATAAGAAAGCAACCAAAAGCAGAAAACGACACAACTGGCAACATGGTAAACTCGTCCATAAAAGTTAAGAGGCAAGTGTTGAAACCTGCTACCTATCACCTTCGTCCACTAGATGGCAATGTTGTTATACAAACATATTTCGTTTTCAGGCTACTTGCAACTACAACAAAAGTGAGCGTCTACAGGTATGGGTGTAGATGTCACACTCTAAAAACAGACGAAAACATAGTAGCACTTCACCTCTTACTTTACAATTGACAAACAGGCTTACCGTACTGCGGGATTTAAAAAGGAGGGGCCCGGCGGACTCGCCAATGATTAGGGTGCCAAAAAAACAGAGAGACAGAGCAGCAAGTTCAAAGCGGGCATGCCAAACGGTGAAGCAGCCTAAAAGAAATGGGGGAGCTGAAGGACAGTTTTAAAAAATGGGCCGCCACCGGGGAATCGTCCACAATACAATGCCCCTCCAAGTGCCCCCGTGCCCACTATCTTGTGCGTTGGTGGAAATGGAAAAAATCTGGTGGGGGATCCTACAAAGCCCGAGGGTGGGGGTGGAGTTTTGGGGGTGAGCGCTATCCGGGGAGGCCGGGTTTAGAGGGGACGGAGCTGGCTTGTGACCTCCGATCAAAGGAAATGTCCAAAATAATATTTAAAACAGCACAATTTCTTTCATGCTGCTTCTTTTGCAAACTACATATCAATTCCACTGTAAACCACTTCCATTGCACTGGTGCACCCAAAATATGATATCATTACCACTTGAAAACTGCTTTGGGGGTCCCACCATGTGATGAGGTGTGAAGGCAAGCAGCACGCGCTTGGGTAGGGCTTGCAGTCAGGATTAAGGACGGAGCCACACGGAGACCTTCTTTTTTAGTGTTTGCACAGCACTAATGTGTATTTTCATTTACATTCTTTACATTGTATATCTTTCACCCCTTGACAAAAAGGAAGTGGCATCAAATAGCATTGTTACTAAGTTCACTACGAAAAGTATGGTTATGATTTCACTAATGTGATATACATTTCACACAAGAATGGATCACCATATGTATATCATTAATATCTGTGTGTACAGATCCATATTGTCAAATTACTGTGAATGTAAGCAGACGTCCAAGGCTAAATGATAATATGTTATTGTATAGTAGCACTAACGCGTAAGCTCTTTTTTATAGAACAATTATGCATACAAGATCACCCAGCCTGTGTTAGTACTCCTTTATCGACCTAAGAAGGATGAAAGGCGGAGATGGCCTTGCTGGGATTCGAACATGCAGCTCAAACACATCGCAACAGCAAGCGCTCTACCCACTGAGCTATCATATCAGCTATAGTAAAATGAGCAATTATTCTGTAGTGGATCCCATTAAACTGGTAACTGCATCACACAAATAGCCCTATTTTCCATAACACTGCCATGAAAGGCAGTGGCTCGCATTACGAATTCCCTTTGAACTGTGTTGGTAAATGTGAAAGTGTTTTCATATATAGGTTAGCACTAGCAGCTGTTTATATAATCCCTTGAATTACTATTCACAATAGACACCGACACAAAGGTGGCAATTGCGCTTCAGTTTCTTTGCACCAATACCGCTTGACCTTTCTTCTCCCTTTTGCCCTTCACCCCACAGAGCGCGCTCTTGAGCTGTGGAGAGGGCAAATTAAGTACGCCACAATACGGACAAGCATCGGAGCGCTAAGGCATTGTGGCGATTAACTTGATGGGCGCAGTACACAAGGGTTTAGGTTACATAACTAAGTCTCTTTTTTCTGATCACTAGGTTTATACCATTGAGTTTCGCTCGAGCAAGCCATTGTCTAAACAGGCCCATGCGTGGGCAGAAACCGGCCCCCATTCTCCAGGGTAGATTTTGGCTAGGCTATGGGCCAAGAGGCCTTGGGTCCAATCCGACCCTCGCCCATCGCTAAGGACGGCCCTCTTTGCCCTGTGCGAGCTAGCACTGTGCAAAAAAGTAATCTGCTCTGTGCACGAGCAGCCCAGCCCCCACCTTCGAGGGCGCGGCAGCAAAGCAACTTAAACTTACCGGTAGTGACTGCATCGGCGAGGTCGGGCTCCAGAATCCCTTGTGTCCTGCTGTTGTGTACACGTACGCCATGCCATTGCGGGTGATTTGCTTTTTGTTTTTTTGTTTTTTTTCTTCCTCGCTGCAAGTAACCCAGCTGCAGAGCATGGGTTTGGTGTTTGGGGCGGCTCTGCCCGGTTCCTGAGATCCGGCTTCACATCTGGCCCAATGACCAGCACTGCTTTTGACCCATACACGTAAGCTGAATCTCTGACCCCAAGTGACGTGAAAAAAATGAGGAAGAAAGTGAAGGAAGCCTAGGGGTCAGTGTTGAAAAGTTACCCGTGCTGGGAATCAAAAGAGGTCCCTGGCGCTTTCCTGGTGATGTCAGGTGACTACAAGTCCCTCCCAGTACAACAAGCAAGCATGCAGCAGCATCCCATCAGGGACTGCCCGATGGGTGGCTTGTAGGTTACACGTAGCTCACTGCAGTAGGTGCATTAACCCATGGCGCTGTCAATCCGTACCCTTTCTCCGAGGGCAGAAGGCTGGCTATATATTGTGCCTTCCTTTTGCCCATTAGAGACCTCTTTCCTTCACCCAAGTTCGGAGGATATTGGTTGGCAGAGAGATGCTAATCAACGGGACGTGTGAGCCATCGAAGAGCCGGGCCCAGCAGTGAGGACAGACAGACTTCTGTGCTGCGACTTGTGTGTTTGTTGCTGCTGTTAAGGATTGTTTAAACTATAACACTTGGCTCTCATAGATGGTAGATTTGGCCAAGCTGTTTCAGTACCCCTTTCCCACTGGCACCACGGGCTGAGCGCCACAGCAGAGTGCTGCCTTCAACCCACACCCCACTGGGCAGGGAGCAGATGAAATAGCGACCAGAGGTGTACACTGTAAAAAAAGAATGCCACAGTAAAATGACCCCGACCCAACAAACGGGAGTATACGAATGTTAAGAGAGGAATAGCAAACAGGCCAGAGAGCAAATAGAATTAGCCATTTTCTGAACACTATCCCTTGCCCCACTGCCATGTCCTTGCTTTTCCACACTGTCGTTGTTTTCAGATGCATAGTAACATTGCGCATGCCTGTGTTCTCTGTGGAATTCCCGTCGCCAGGGTATAAAGTTGGGTATGATGGTCAACGCTTCGCTATCCTGTAGGCCAACGCTAACTACAAACGGATACATGTGAATTCTGCTGCGCCCAATGCAAGGCCGCCTGCTAATATGTTTTGCACAGTCTAAATCTCTTCACCTGCCAGGGACAGTGTACTTGAATCCCAATACTCTGCCCTTTAGTGAATCCTCCATGAACTAACCCAGGAGCGTCCCTTCTTCTATTATCGTCATCTTTGGGCACCCACACTTTTCACACGTGACGTAAGATTTCCCCCATCTGGGCATATTCTTCTGGGGTACACATCATAAAGCAACACCCCCATCTCCTGCTAAATCTACCCAATGCTCCACATAATATTCTGGATCAGGTGGGTGGAACAGTGTCCCCGGGAGACCAACTAGTTGTTCTACTCTTACTATCATGTGTTCTATTTTACCATTCCACTTCTCACTCTGTGTGTACGTGTGTTTTGTGAGGGGAGCAGCTTTACCTGTTGTTATCGACACTGACATCATCATCGCACTCTTAGGCAGTGTCTTGGAGCAGCACCGTAGAATCATTTGAAAAATTACAAGAAGAAATACCATGATAGGAACCGGCACCTTTGCGGCTGTCCCCAACCAAGACGGGGCCCCGGAAAACATCAAATCGAACCAGTCTTCAGCACTTACTCCAGCTTCCCTTTCCACAGCAGTCCACAGGTTGTGGAAGACCCCTATGGCATGGGTTAGAGATCCGTTGACACATCATGTGCGGGTGTGTATGTGCAGCAAGAAGATCCCATCTTTTTGGGCACGCCGTCTTCCATTGCCATAAGTAAATCCAGAACATACCGGTTCTGGAGGTTCATGAGACGAATAACTCACAGTTCTGTTTTTATTGAATTGAGACCTTGCTCTGTCTGGTTCGCTATCTGGAGTATCTCCTAACTAGTAATTTGCAACCACTTTGCATTGGATGCAGTTTGGATACCGGGCACAAGGAGGAGAGTAAAATATGCTTCTGTCTTTTTGAACAGACGGAATTGATCTGGGATTGCTTTGAGCTTGTCTGAGAAGTCTTCGGAGCAATAATTTGACCTCTTTTGTCATTAAGCTCTTAGTGAGTGGCTAGCATGCTGAAGGGGCGGGAGCTCAGTTGAAACTGGGGGAGGCACATTTATGACAGTCAAATGCAAGTCGGGTACTATGAGAATGGCCGAATGCAAGGTGGTGAGTGAGCAGGCACCTCTACAGGATGGGGGAAGGTGGAGATAAGCGTATTGCCCGCACACCCTGTAAAAATACATTAATGCAGATGTGCCATTAGTCAGTTCGGGAAAGAACAAAGTCTTATCACACCTTTCATTTGTGCCTAAGAGTTCAGTGCCATTTCCTCTGAAGAAAAAGGAGAAGTGTGCCAGTATTTGCACCTTAGCAGGCTTTTTGTTCA
This sequence comes from Ambystoma mexicanum, assembly GCF_040938575.1. NCBI lineage: Eukaryota > Metazoa > Chordata > Amphibia > Caudata > Ambystomatidae > Ambystoma > Ambystoma mexicanum. Next base: position 388,069,575 of record NC_090925.1, read on the forward strand.
GTTCGATCGAAGTGAGTTTTGATACATAGTTCTCCCAAGTTTTAGAACATTTCTGTGTGACATGTGCCACTACATCCTTCGAGAACCCCAGTAGACCCCATGCTGCACAGCTCACTAGTCATTTCCCCCATCTGTTGCTGGAGAACAGCACACCTTCCAATTTCATTGGTGGTCGTATTCAACAATATGCTTGCTCTTTGTTTTTGGCACACTCACTTTTATTTCTGTCCATTATTACTACCTGGATCGTGCATCCTTGAAACAGGCTTCGTATTCTGCAAAGGGCCAGGTGCAATAAACATTAGGCTATAAGAGGTGGCATTTCTTGCGGGATAAACAGATTGGGCATGCCTGTTGCATGAGGTAAAAGGGCCCAAATGTAGCAACTCTCATTTGACTACATGGTTCCCATCTCCCCCATGTGGTTGTACCAAATACTATCTGTTTTCGGGGTGGTGCACATCCGTAATGGTATCTAAAATACTCCTTCATATTCATTCTATTTCATTTCATTTTCTATTTCCCTTTTATTTCTTGTGATCCCTATATTTAATATTTCTGTGTCATTAGTATAACCCCCCCTTTATCTTCACAAACTGTAACATGGAGATCCTTCTCATGGGGACAGCTGTGCCCTGTTTCCCCCCTACCCCTTGGCTCCCCTCCTTAGGCGGCCTACCCTCACCATCCTGCGAGACCAAAAAACCTTGGGGTAATCTTCGGCTCCACTCTTTCCTTCATCCTTCACATATTCTACCTTGCCAAGAAGGCCCACTTCCAGCTTCACCTCCTCAGAGGTATTCTCCCTTTCCACGCCTTCCCCCAGAAGCTCAATGTCTCCAGAGCTCCTGTCCTCTCTAGGCTGGACTACTGCACCAGCCTCTTCCTCAATTTCCCCTTTTTCGCCCTAAGCGCACTTCAGCTAATCCGGAATAGGGCTGCAATACTTATCCTTGGGCGCAAGCCCAGAGACCGCATCTCTCCAGCACTAGAATCTCTCCACTGGCTTCCGGTGACTGCAAGGATCAAATTCAAGACCCTCTGCATCATCCACAAGACTTTCTGGGGCCTAGAACCATGCTATTTCCAACTTTCCCTCCCTAAATTGCCCCCTGCTAGAGCCCTCTGCTCCTCTAATCCCAACTCTCTCCTTGCCAAAAGCTTCTCCAAGCAGGGAGTGGGGGGCTGGTCTCTCTCCTCGGCTGGTGCCTCCGTATGGAACAGACTCCCTGCCCTTCTCAGACTTGAACCGGACCCCCTTAAGTTCTGGAAACTCCTCAAAACTCTCCTTTTCATTAACTCTTTCCCCTTCCCCTTCCTTGCTAATCACCCCACTGACACTGAGACTGGTGGCCTGTTCCTCATGAATCACACAGATTACCATGCCTTCCACCCAGTCGGCACAACACTCCACCAGTAACTCTTCCCCTCCGCTTCCCCCTGTGGGCCCCCTGGCGGCTATGCATTTCACCTTGGGGTGCATAGCCATCCTATGCACTAAGCCTAGGGCCCTCCCTTGACTCCCCTTGTGACTGCCCTCTGGGCTCCCACCAACACTTGTCCATTCCTTGCTCTTTCCTGCTCCCCACCCATCCCTATCCTGCACCTTTCCTGAATGCACTTGCACGTTCGAATGGCACAAGGCCTAGTAGGACCACGATTGGGTTTCTGCCAATGTTATTTCTCCCCTTGTTCCCTCCTCATTGTGCCTTGTGGTGCCTTCAAACACAATTCGGTTGTTTAGGCACCTAACAAATGCTCAATAAATAAAAGAAATACAAAATTAAGTACATTAAAGGAAAACAAGAAGGCAGAAACAGAAGCATCCTATATATAACAATATATAAATAACACTCCTTCTTTATCCTGTATGCAGAGGGGAAGATGAAAACGTAGTATCTTGGTGCCCTTGGGGGCATATCAGCTGCAGGAATGTCACTAGAAAGGCAACCAAATTCATTATTTAATGTCACTGTTCTTGCAGGCCTGCAGGAGGTGGTGCTGTGCCAGTTGCCTTCCGGACGTCAGATTGGTGAACCCAATACCACAGCTCCTTCACTTGTAGTGCAGACAGGGTGGCGTAAAAGACCTTGAATGGCACTTGGTAATGACAGTCATTCAATTTTTTCATGAAGGACTGAACATAGAAAAAATCTCCCTGGTACAGCTGAGCAGCTTGTAGAGACGTTGGGTTGACCGTAGGTGTGGCAGCTGTTTCTTCTCTCCTGAGAGCGAGCTTCTGGGAGATTAGCTGTATATATTTTGTTAAATCCCTCAAATACCTATCAAACTCCTCCCCCGAAACCTCTGCTGTGCTGTGTGCATCTGAAGCAGTGCGTGCAGTTGTGAGTGGTGTGTGCAACCTTCTCCCTGTCACTATCTCATGTGGGGACAAGTGGTGGCCCTTATCCGGCTGGTTCCTAGTGCTGAACAGAACCAGAGGAAGACAATGCAGCCAGTTTCTCCCTAACATATGGCACAACTTTGACAGTTTTTGTTTCAATAGACCATTGGCGTTCTACCATCCCATTGGCTTGTGGGTGGTAAATCAAGCACAATTCATGTTTAACCCCCTAGTAGGAATGTAATATCTTGAAATAATTTGTTAAACATATGAATCCCATTGTCTCACTTTAGGGCGCCACAGATCCCCAAGCTAGGAAACACCTTGCATACTAAAATAATTAGCATCAGGTTGTGCGCAAGTGCCCGCCTCAATCCAACGGCAGAAAGGACATACCACAACAATAAGATAACGATAGTTACTGCACCTGTTTATCAAATCCACATAGTCTATGTGGAACTCCCGAAAGGGTCCTGTTGGACGGGACAATGTGCCGTGCAACGTCCTGAGGGTGTGTCTGGTGCTGCAGAGGCGGAAGGCAGTACAATTTTCCATGAATTTATCAACATATTCTTGAAGGTTGGGGACAAACCAGTCCTTCTGTATATCTGCTGCAATATATTGTTTAGACATATCCTTTGGGTAATGCAGTTGCTGAAGAGCAAGCATAAGCAATTCCTGCGGCATTACTACTTTACCAGTAATATTTTGTCTCCAGATAAGATCCGTCTGTGACAGTGAGCACCACCTTTTCACCCACAAGTCCTTCTCCTCTTGCGGTGCCTGACCTTGCAATTCAATTATCTGAGTAAGCGGTACTGCTGTGTAAGTCACTGCTTACTGCAATTGCTGTAGGATTACATCAGGATATGCTGTGGCATCCGATACCTCTTAATATGCCGCTTCTTTGGAGTCCCTGAATGCGGCATCATTACTGAGGGAAACAAAGTCTGCGTCCCGGGCATGGATGGTGTATTTCATCATTGCTGCTACTGATGGGCGGGATAAGGCATACATTATTCTTTTAACAATGCTGCATGCTGTACAGGCGTTTTCTTTTGAACCCTCTCCTTTGCCATCTGGACAACCCTGAATGTACTGTAAATGTGAAGTACGCTGAATCAGAATATAGACACCCTTGTGATTCCTCTAGTGCTTCAATCAATGCAATTATTTCTGCTGCTTGTGCAGAATAATGTGTTGGTAACCTCTTTTTAATTTCTACTTTGTACTCCCCATCTATGAGGCGCACTACTGCAGCACACATATGCCTTTGGGCAGTCTCTTGATCAATTGGCAATGAACCATCAACAAAGAGCACCTCCATTTCTTCGAGTGCATCCTCCCCTAACCTGAATTAAATCATCCTCTGGACCTTCGTATGTGACACAATCATGCAACTCCTCCCCTAGCTGAACGGCTACTACAATGAATGTGGCAGGGTTCACTGTGCAACATCTTACAATGTGGATGGAAGGATTGGGTAGTATGACCTCATAACCCAACACTCTTTCGGTAGTAAGGGTTGATTTGGACCTTTTCAGAATGGCAAAAACTGCATGCTCCACATATTATGTTACTGAGCACCCCATGTGTATTGCAGATGAATTTTCATTCGCAAAAGCTGCAGCTGCTAACACCTGTTTACACAGGAAATGACCCTGCATCACTGTGTCTAAAAACCTGCTGTAATAGGCTAGTAGCTTGTGCCCCACAGATGTTGTCTGGGGTAACACTGCTATCATTACTTCCGTATTGGAGTGTGAGAACAAATAAACTGGAGCTTAACTTATATCATCCTTAAGTTTTTGGAAACATGTCATCATTTCTCCTGTCCATTTGAGTGACCCTTTAACATTCTGTGCTTCTTTGAGGGCTTTGTCTAACTAGAATAGTCAAAAGTCCATGCTCTATAATAGTTACACAATCCTAAAAACTGTTACATCTATTTCACGGTGGTAGGCTGTGGTGTGTTTTGTACTGCAGTTGCTCTCTCTGGGGTCACCCTTTTTCCTGCTGAAGATATGATTTCACTTAAGTATACCACTGCCTTCTGGCAGTATTGCATTTTGTCTTTGTCCACTTTGTACCCTTTTTCTGCAAGTAATGTCAATAGTCCTTCTCTGCACTGCTCTTCTGTGTTACTGCACACTAGGCGGTCATCTATGTACTGGACATGGTACCCAAATCCGTATGCAATACTCTGTTAAAAACACTAAAAGGCTCACAGTACCCCTGTGGAGGCCTTGTGTGTTAAACTCTCTGTCCGAGATACGTAAACGCGGTGAGATACTGAGAATCAGCATGCATTTTTCAAATCAATTACAGTGAAATATTTGGCCTCAGTTGGTATGTTACAAAGAATCATGGTGGGATTTGGTACTACTGTGAACTCTGACTCTACAATGGTGTACAAAGGGTGGAGATCCTGTATCATTCTCCAACTTGACCCCTTTGCTTTCTTGATCAAATATATAGCTGTGTTGCATGGGGATTGTGATGGTACTATTATGCTCTGCAGCCATAATGCCACGATGGTGTCATAAATTCCTTCATCTTCCTCTCTGGATAATGGGTACTGTCTTACTCTGGGTAATATTGCAACCTGGTTAAACTTTATGTGAACAGCCCCTATGCTCTTCAATAAACCTACATCCTGGGGTTATTGGTCCACATGGTGCTGGGTACTTGTGCCATGTCTGCCTGTAAGGAGGAGACTTATCTAGCAATAAGTGTAGTGTGCAGTACTTCTCTGTGCTGCACCATGATATGACAAGGGATACATATTTTAATAACCATTTCTCCATCATTGTCAGCATCTTTGAACAACTCCTCATTGGACAACCCCCCTAATGGCTGGGTGGGACCTATACACAAAACCGTAAGCTACTCTCCTTTATCCTCGTCGGTCCCTATCAATACTACCTTATCCTTTTTGATTAGTGCTGCTTCTAAATCTAGTGTGAAGATGGTACCTGGGACATATTCTTGAGGGGCAGCTGGCCTAATCCAAAACTCCAGTGGCACTCTCCACATTTTGTTTTTCCTTCCTGACACCAATCCCACCAACACTGTTACTCCATATAGGAACACATCTGAATGTACAGGCACCCCTCTAGTAGTGCCATCACTTTAAAGTGCTTGTATTATTGCAGCAACCATAGCATAATGTATTCCTTGGGTTGAGCACACTACACCATCCTCAGTAAATGCAATAGCCATGTTTAGCTTGCTCAGGAGGTCCCTACCTAGAAAGCTCACCAGAGTATCTTATTAAAATAATAACAGGGCTACTACCTCTCGGTTACTATAAGAAACCAAAGGGTGTCTCACCTTCTAGTCCCCAGGGATCTCTCTCTCAGGAAGCCAGGGCACAGCTATCGCCTTTGGATCCAGTTCCTGGGGGTGGACCAGTGCGGGAGGATCACCTGGGTAAGGGGTCTTCGGGGAATTGGGGTGAGGCAACCAATGGTGAGACGAGGTATTCCCCCTTTCCCGTACACTAAACTCATCCCATTTTATAGGATTCTCCAATGTCCCAACTCCCCCCTTTTCACACAAACACTGGGCTGAGGAAGAGTACGATTGAGACTAAAGAGGCTATCCCTTAAATATCGATTTGGACATGTCCCGCTAATTGGGTCAGCCAATGTCAGGCACTTGAATTTAAGAGCATACATCTGATGCCAATTAGCTCTCCTCACACGGATAAAAGTAGAAAGATAGAGACACACTATGAGCAAGAGCAGAACTTCTGGGGCAAAGGCAAACCTACTGGAGCAGAGCAAAGGACGGAGGTACGAGAGCAAAGGGTGGAGAACCGCAGGAGTTCCCTGCAGGAGGTTATTGCCTCTAAAAGGCTGTGAAAGACACGTGTAGAAAACGAAATCCCAAACAAGAAGGCTGCATTGTGTTTCAAGGATGTCAGCAACCCTCCCGGGTGAACGGCAGAGTTGGCGAGGTGAGGCCAAGCCTGTGGTACCAACCTTAACTCGTGAATTCAAAAACTGTAAAGACAAGAAAGAAACCGCCCAGCCGGTGAGTTGGCAAGCGACATGAAAGACCGGTGTGTGTTAAGGAAATATTGAAGTTGAAACATTGTATCACACAATTGAAGGCTGCACATGTATGGATGAGACGCAAAGAAAGGCAGACCTGTGAATTAACTTTGAAGTAACGATAGCTGTGAAACCAGCAATACTGAGAAACAGAGTGTTCCGGCGAAAGGAAGTAGCCCACTCGAAAGTCTCAGTGAAAGGTGAAATGTTTGTAGCGATAAAGTGAATGAACTGTAAAAGTGCAGTGATCAAAATTAACCCAGAGGAAAGAGGACAAACAAAAGGTGAACGTTGAACTTTTGTTCTTATTATATTGAACAACCGCGCCGAAGAAGCACTGGAGCAAATAAGACAAGAGACTGAGCTGAAGGGAAAGTCAAAGTGGTTCTACGGAGGTCTGTAGTAAAAGCCACGCATATTTGAAAGTCTTCGACATCAGGAAATGGTCCGAACCCGACTGATGGAGACCGGAAGTGTAATAAGTTAGGGGAAGGCCACCCGTAAAGGATGTGAATTAATCTTGGGGAAGGGAACTCTTGAAAAGGGTTTTGAACTTTTGCTTTGAAAGGTCTGAGCCTGACTGAGGGGGACCAATGTGACTTTTTGCATGAAGAGGTCTGAGCCCAAAAGAGGGGGACCGGTGTGAACTTTTTGTTGAACTGTGTTTTCAAAGCTGGAAAGAGAGACTTTAACATGGAAGTCCAGGCGGGCCTCGATCCATGTTTTGAACTGCCTTAGTGTTAAGAACCTGAACCAGAGTGTGTCATCCTGCCTACGGGGACTGCCTTACACTGTGCTGTCTAACGTGGGGAGGAGAGCTGACTCAGCCACATTTATTCTTTATATGTGAACACTGATTTTCCTTTGCATACATGTTCTCCTTTACAAACTTGTTATACAAGAGATAGGGCAGGCATTAGATTTTATTAGTATAGGCCATTTTGATTTGACAGACTCAATAAGGACTGCTTTATTTTTTATTTGATGGTAGAAACTACTCCCATCCTAGTTATAGGGCAACGTAGAAGCATTTCCAAACCCAGAAACTTTAATAAAGGTTTTACAAATTGTGCCTTTTGTGTCAGTGTCATACTTGTGATACCATGCCTCCCTTACAGTACCTACCTTGATGGGTAAGTCTTCTGTGAATGGAACCAACATTATTGCGCCAGAGAACCCCTGCATGTCCATTACCTTTCCTGATAAGGGGAAATGACCTTCCTTAACCGATTAAGTGCTGAGCTTTGTGCAGGTCTATGCAAAAAGGGCAAGCATACATAAAGGGTTAATGCAGGACTTTGTAGCTCCTGTGTCTACCATGAAGGTGCATTTTTTACTACCTATCCTCACACCTACCTGACGTTCCTCTTCTGGGTCGGCAGTGACTGACCTGACTGGGCATGGCACAGCTATCTGTGAGCTGTTCTATTGGGGATAGGTGTTTGATCCCGGGAGTGGAAAAACTCCCTCCTAGTACACTTGCTCCAGTTTAATGGGATACCGTAGTCCGTGGCAGGGGGTTCTTGTCCCAGGGCTAAGATGGGGGCTGTGGGGCTGTTGCTGTATATACGCTGGTGCAGTATTTCGACCTGGGTTCAGCCTTTGCTGGTGCAGAGGTGTCTGATTCTGATACTGTATTGGTTGTCCAGGGTTAGGCGCTTGTGGGGAGCAACTGGGGGCATCATCTTTGATGGCGGATGGTATGTACGCACATACGTTGCCCACTAGGATACACATGGGGATCATAAGAATATACTGGTCTGCTCCTACACTCTTGCGCAAGGTGTCCTGCTGTAGGTCCAACACGCTCCCCTGAATCTACCTCCTCGTTCTCCCTGGAACTTGCCTCCTCCTCTATGATAACCTCCCATGCCCCTTCTATTGTCAGGGTACCCTTGGTAACCCTCCATCCATTCCGGTGCTTGCCTTGTGTCCTACTCCCCTCCTTCTACACTTAACTTCGCCGACTTCTTCTGTACTAACTTTGCTTCAGCCTTCTGCGCCTGCTCCGCTACTTCCTTTTCCTGTTCCTGCCTTCTCCTGCAATGACGCACTATGATTGCCTGGATCTCAGACCATTGCTTTGCTTCAATCCCCACTACCTTATCTAAATCTTTCTTCACATCCTTGGGAGTCCCTTGCGTAGCATTTATGATATGATATGATAGTCTATTTATATAGCGCCTATACACAATGTGTCTCAAAGCGCTTCAAGGTAAGGGAGGGAACAAGGGAAAATACAATGACATTCTTACAGGCCATGAACAGTAAGGATGTTAAATTAACTATCATACTCGACCTGACGACATTTCAGATAGTGCAAGAGCTAAGACATATATAAGGAAAGGCGGCGGAGAGTGGGAAGGAAATGGAAACAGACAGGCGACTACCGTACTAGGCCTGACAACATTTCTGGTAGAGCCGGAGAAAAACAAAAGGTGAGAGTGAGAGGGGTGCAGAAAGGAAGGGGAGGAACAAAACAAGCGCCTATCATACTAGGCCTGATGACATTTCAGATAGTGCTGGAGGGGGGAAGAAAAAAACAAATAAGGGCTGGGGTGAGGAGACAGACGAGGTTGCTATCATACTAGGTCCAGGGACAATTCTGATAGAGTAAGTGCATAGAAGAAAGTAAGGGGAGGAGGGGAGGAGATAGGAAAAGGGAGAAAGGAAGAGGAGGAGAGAACAGAGAGTAAGCAGTCAAAAAGAGTGGAGAAGCAAAAGGGGAGAGCGAATACAATTGTGCAATAATGTTGCCAGGATACAAGATGAAGATGGGAACAGCATGATTCAGGGATAATGTTGCCAGGATACAAGATGAAGATGGGAACAGCATGATTCAGGGCCACCATGAGTACAAGATGCAAAGGAAGTCCAGCATGAGAGTTGAGAAAGGGCGACGCACGATGAATCAATGAAGTCCATAAAAGTCAAATCCAGCATTGGCAACAAGACGGTGATGGTGACACCAGAATGTATCAGGACAGACTCCTGCAGAAGTAGGCTGGAGGGGGGAGGAAAGAAGGGGGAGCAGGGTAGAAGAATCCAGCAAAACAGGCAACACCTGTGTGCGAGAAGGGAGGGGGGCACAAGGGAAAATCACTGGGTGACTAGAGGGGGTGGGGGTGGCCTGTGGGGACAGAGGGAGTAAACACATGTTGGTGCATGCTTACCTGCGGTCTGAACGGAGGGTCGGGCCCTGGGTCCTCTTGTCCGAACAGGTCTAAACAAGAATTGCCCTTTTCTTCATCAGTCCTTCACTTCGGGTGCCCAGGTTAGAGACGCCCTTGATCTAAGAGTTAAGAGCAGGAAGGAAGAGGCCGGGCTAAGACGTTGGGTGGTGCTTAGGCCAGGTGACCTAAATCCACTTGCACCTGCTCCCCACCTGCAAAGGAAAAGAGGCTGGAGGGCTCCTTAAGTAGGTAAAAGGAGCGGCAACCAGGAAGGCACCAGGTGGGCAGGGCTTGCTAAGTGGGGAAAACTAGCAGCAACCTGGAATGTGCGAGGTGGGTGGGGCTTAGGCCAGATGAACTAGATCCACTTTCACCTGCTCCCCACCTGCAAAGGAAAAGAGGTTGGAGGGCTCCTTAAGTAGGGAAAAGAGCGTCAACCAGGAAGGCACTAGGTGGGCAGGGCTTGCTAAGTGGGGAAAAAGAGCTGCAACCTGGAAGGCGTCAGGTGGGTGGGGCTTAGGCCAGGTGACCTAGATCCACTTGCACCTGCTCCCCATCTGCAAAGGAAAAGAGGCTGAAGGGCTCCTTAAGAAGAGAAAAAGAGCAGCAACCAGGAAGGCACCAGGTGTGCAGGGCTTGCTTGGGGGGAAAAAGAGCGGCAACCTGGAAGGCACCAGGTAGGCGGGGCTTAGGCCAAGTGACCTAGATCCACTTGCACTTGCTCCCCATCTGCAAAGCAAAAAAGGCTGGAGGGCACCCTAAGTAGGGAAAAAGAGCAGCAACCAGTAAGGCACCAGGTGTGCAGGGCTTGCTTGGGGGGAAAAAGAGCGGCAACCTGGAAGGGGCCATGTGGGTGGGGCTTAGGCCAAGTGACCAAGATCCACTTGCACCTGCTCCCCATATGCAAAGGAAAAGAGGCTGGAGGGCTCCTTAAGTAGGGAAAAAGAGCGTCAACCAGGAAGGCACCAGGTGGGCAGGGCTTAGGTCAGGTGACCTAGATCCACTTGCACCTGCTCCCCATCTGCAAAGGAAAAGAGGCTGGAGGTCTCCTGAAGTAGGGAAAAAGAGTGGCAACCTGGAAGGCACCAGGTGGGTGGGGCTTAGGCTAGGTGACCTAGATCCACTTGCACCTGCTCCCCATCTGCAAAGGAAAAGAGGCTGGAGGGCTCCTGAAGTAGGGAAAAAGAGTGGCAACCAGGAAGACACCAGGTGGGGCCGGGGCTTGCTAAGTGGGGAAAAAGAGCGGAAACCTGGATGGCACCAGGTGGGCGGGGCTTGCTAATTGGGGAAAAAGAGCGGCAACCAGGAAGGCACCAGGTGTGCAGGGCTTGCTAAATTTGATACAATATCACCATATTCTTGTCCCAGGGCTCCCATGTTTCCACCATTCCTTTTCCTCTCTTCTCTTTTGTCATCGTTGTACTACTTAGGATGTCTTCTTTCCTCTTGTCGGAGGAGCTCCCTCTGGCCACTACTAGAAAACTAATATATCACCAGGTGATCTGCTCTCTCCATACACTCACAAGTACTCAAATTCACATTCATTCTCCACCCATTGCTTTCTCCAGCAAGGGTGCACATTCGTCTATGTGTTCTCCCGAGCCCCTCTGATGTGGGGTCCCCGTTAATTTGCCTGCACAGCTGGGTGCACCGCCCTGCTCCAAGAACCAGGCAGGCTTTCTGGCAACACTGCACCTGCAAACCTCCTAAAGTTGTGCATGTGGGACTGGTCACTGCAGATGGGTGCTGTGATCCTGAATGCGCAACAGGGGGACCCCGGGCCACACGGAGAGTTTTGGATCACCAACTTTGCAAGGTGAGTGACCCAAAACCTGAAGGATAAAAAACAATCCCAAAATAATCGATGCACCATTTACAAGGAACACAACATGTTATTACACGCAAGAGTATCGGACGGTCCTGTGGAACTGAACTAACATGGAGTTCGCCCCACCCAAAGAAGTTACATCTTTCATAGCAGAAAACACAAATTATCAAAATGATCCATAATAAAGAACAACATGATCCAGACACTCCCCATTGGCTAACACGTACATACAATTCTAATTATCCCCTGGAGTCCATTAACCTATTGGTCATACATTATCTAAAACACATTCCCCTAAACACGTGACCTGTTACATCATCATTGTGAGATCTAGGAGTTAATTGACAACCGGGTAATATTCTTGACCATCCCGTGATGTGAACTCCTCCATCGGAGCCTGATCAGAGCGTGAATAGTGAAGTGAACTCTGCTTTGATAATACAATGGGCATCCTCATTATACCAGACACTGTGGCATGCACAAACAGCTCCCTGCCCTTGTACATACACTTATTAGCATCACCTCTGCACCTCCCGTCCCAAATCACGGTAGAACCCTAGTCCATCTCCCCCTTATCTCTCTGGACCCCAGGTGATGTAATGATGTAGAAGTAGGAGACTGACACATAGGTGGCATGCTTTTGGCTATAGACTTTTATTAGTCAGCAGAAAAAAGAGAAAGCCCTATCTGACCCCAATTCTAAGAGGGGTTTTCCTGCCTCAACTAATACTAAGGAAACTGTCAGGATGCCAGTCTAAAGCAAAGAGTCCACCGTCCTGTGTCCAAAACCTATTTACAGCTCTTGCACTATAAACTCAACTAAGAAAAAGTGGTAGTCTTCTTGGTCCAGATAAATGGCTCCCTTCTTCTGGATGACAGTCCAAAGTTCAGCTCTGGGTGATGTAAATAAAATGTTCTTCTCAAAGGATACTAATCAAACGTCTCAAAAGGCTTCTTGGGTTGGGGTTCCAATAAGGCATGTAAAAGGTTGTGTATCTTTACAGTGTAAGGGGATATGACTCTCTCCCCTGACCTTTCTCAGGTTTATCAGTGGTTTTGCCAATGCCAGGACAAGTGTCTTTCTTCTCCTGGCCTTTATTAGGCTCTTCACAATGTCAAGAAAATGACTCCCTCCTCTTGGCTCATTGTGTAACTGTCATCAAGAACAGAGTGCATGTCTCCTTCCCCCTGGCTTTTCTCAACCTCTTCACAGTGCCAGGAGAATGATTCCCTTCTCTTGCCTTATTTCACAATGTTTATTAATGCCAGGGGATATGTCTTCCTTGCCCTGGCCTTTCTCCAGTTTTTCACAATGCAAAGAGAATTACTCTTGGATTCTTTACCAAAGTTGATTAACAGCAAGGGGTATGTCTCCCTTCCCCGTGTGTTTCTCAAGCTCTTCACAGTGCCACAGTGTTCACAGCCCACCTGGTGCACTACCCTGCCAGGTACTGTAACTATGATGAAGATTTTTGAGGCAGTTCATTATTGCATGTGGGTCCTAGACCCTTCTCAGCTCTTCTCGTTTCATAGCAATTATACCCGTTTCACTATCCTTCCAGGTATTTCTTTTGTGGGATCCCAGACCCTTTTTATTGGTTTCTTTCTCTCTCGGGTCCCAGACCTCTTTGGCATTGGTTGCACTCTTTCTCGGGTCCTAGACCCCTTTGATATTGTGTTATTTCTTTTTCGGGTCTCAGACCTCTTTCATATCGGTTTCTTTCTTGGGTGTCATGCCGACACATATGCTGCACTTGTGCAAACATTTACTCACCTGGCATGGCTCCTTGTGGTGTCAGCGGTTTCTGGGAGCGTGCTCGTGGGTGCCAGGGCCACCTTGCGGTGGGGGCGCACTGATCCACGCCCAATACGGTGGGCAAACACCATGTTTGTGGCTCCTTCCAGGAAAGGACTGGCACCAGCCCTCCATGCATGTGTGTTTTCCCAGGCCCACTGTGTTCCCCTAGCAACAGGGAATGCTGGAATCTGGCTTCTGTATCTCCTGCGTTCCTCTGCCATAAAAGCAGACAGACCTTGCTGTTTGGAGCGTCTTAACGCTCCAGGTCGAGTTGCTCTGTCCTCTCTGTCCTTTTGCCTTCCTGAACCCTGAGCCTAGAGCCCTGTTTCTTGACTTGCATTCCTTGCTTTGCTCGCTTCTCTGCCCCTATTCTCCAGTGGTTTTTATTTCTGATATTCATTCCTCCTCCTGTGTTCTTTCCTGTTCCAGTCCCAGCTCGTGTCTCGGGTTGCTGATGGTACTCTTGTTCAGAGGAGATTTGCGTAGCAGTTCGGCGCTGGACTCCCCTTCTGGGTGGGACAAAGACTGATATGCAAATGGATATTTCTACTCTGTGAAGGGTGCAGTGAGCTAAAAAATGGTTGTAGACCCTCCTGAGTGGAAGAAATTCATAGAACAGGGTATTTGACCCATGTTTGTTGTCAGTAGAGATGCTCCCACACTCCTTTGTAACTTTGTAAAACTTAGGGTTTCACCCTAAGTAACCCAAGGTAATCCAGACCAATGTTCCCTCTATTTATTTTTCTCTAAGTGCGAAAATGGTTGCCTTTAATGTGCACATTATATTTCATGGAAGCCCGGGTCCTGGAGGCAGCAGCAGCAGGGGTTGTCATGCCCTCACTTTGGAGAACCATAATCATGGTTTTTCTCCCTCCCACAATTTTGGGTAAGATGTATGTGTTAGGAGGGGAGTTAGTTCCTGATCTCCTGAACAAAACATTGTGCCATCACTACAAAGACCAGAATTCCTTGAGACTGTAATTAAAAAAGCAATTGGCAACAGCTGAAAAGAAACACAGCCTCCCTGAAGAGAGTTGGAGAGTTGAAAGTACTTGGAGGAGCAGAACTTTTGAGCATTTGAACTGGCAGTTGGGATTTAACCCTGATATATTTTTCAAACAATTTGTAGCAATTGGGATTTCACCCTGGTATATTTTTTGTTGAACATTGCTGGGATGAAACCCTGTTATTACTAGTTTAAAGATTAAAAAGACTAGGAACTAGAGTGCGTGCCTGACCCTTTCTCTTTTTTTACTTAATGTTGCAGGAAGCCCGGGTCCTAGAAGCAGCAGCAGCGGGGGTTGTCATGCCCTCACTTTGGAGAACCATAATCATGTTTTTTCCCCCTCCCCCAATTTTGGGTAAGATGTGTGTGTTAGGAGAGGAGTTAGTTCCTGGTCTCCTGAACAAAACATTGTGCCATCACTACAAAGACCATAATTCCTTGAGACTGTAATAAAAAAAAACAATTGGCAACAGCTGAAAAGAAACACAGCCTCCCTGAAGAGAGTTGGAGACTTGAAAGTACTTGGAGGAGCAGAACGTTTGTGCATTTGAACTGGCAGTTGGGATTTAACCCTGATATATTTTTCGAACAATTTGTGGCAGTTGGGATTTAACCCTGGTATATTTTTTGTTGAACATTGCTGGGATCAAACCCTGTTATTACTCGTTTAAGGATTAAAAAGACTGGGAACTAGAGTGCGCGCCTGACCCTTTCTCTTTTTTATATAAAGATATTAAGTGCATTAGAATAACTTCACCACAGAATATGATGATCAGAGTTTCTGGGCCTCGGTTTACCATCCACAATACATTGTCCTGTGAACAGAGTCGTGACAATACTTACTCAAAGCCAGCCTTACAGCTAAGAAGATTACACACCACCAATTGTACTCCCTAAAAACAGGAAAACATGCCCAACAAAAATGGGAAACAATATACACATAAGAGCCTACCCCCTGCTTCTACCCACACATGTCCATTGATATTTATGAATCAGTGACTACCAGAGCATAGGAAGAAACTCTAATAATATTACTGCCTGATTTCAAGAGGAATCTTATGAGGAACAAAACCCCCAATTACTTTACTACTCCCTGAAAAATCATTTGATTCCAAGTAGGGTGTGAAATCTTATCAGAGCACTGCTTGTAAGCCTAACATAGGAAGTGAAATGACAGGGGACATAATACAATTTACGCACTTCCTCATCACTGCCTAGACAAAGTTCAACAAGAGCTTTAGTGAGGATTCTTAAATAGCCCTGTTAAAGAAAATCACATACATTTGCTTTTAAATTACTAGCAGCAATGTTCAGAGGTACAACAGATTGAATTCCTTCTTCTGTAACTAGGGACCCCTCTTCTGCAATTCACTGCAATCACTTATACAAGATGCACGGGGAAACTAGGGGCACTAAATACAGAACACATGCTTATACTGAAAAGCCTTCAGCTGTTGAGTGTAGAAAGAGACGGAAGGTGCAGTTCCTAAACTGTTACTAGAGTTTCCTCTCCTTTAGAAAACAAAAATCACATTTCCTTCACTGTACTGTTTGCCAAAGTTGCTGATTTGTCCTTCTCCCCCAAGGAGTGTGCTTCTGTGCCCTTCCCTCCCACCCCTCCTCGCTCCTGTGCTTGATTCCAATACTAATTGACAGGGCACTGTAAAACGTGAGGGATTGCAGCAGCAAAACTCCCACTGCGATATTTACATACACGCCGTACTTTGCAAGCAAAATATATCTAAAGCCTCACCATGACATTATGGACAGTTTTAGGAAAATGACATGGATCTGCATGTAAACACTTATTTTGCACTGCTTACAAGATTGTTTGCAACATACCTCGCCCTAATATTAATGGGTACGACTATACAAGTGCTCAGTGAAACCGTTTTGTAGAGCAAAGAGTTTCTATGTAATTGTTTAATGTCTATGCCCAATGGAACTCTGAAAACCTGGAATGGATGCACATATTGTCAGAAACATTCTAGCTGTCTGAATATCTGCTGCTCTAATAATATGCATGACTAATGGCAGGCATAGTCCATACCCATTACCCCTTGCATGCCAAGTAAAAGATATTCCAATGCTTCTTTCCACTTATAGAGTAATGTTACCAATGCTAAAGTAGGACACACAGAGTATGAAATGTGCCTACTCAAAATCCTTAGAGGGCAAATTAATATTTGATTTTTATAATGCATTAACCTGCATGTGTACTGCTTCAGGGCAATTCTGTGGCAAATGTACAAAGAATAGGAAGCATGGGATTAGGTTACACATCCTAATAACCTACTTACTGACAGTCAGTATCCAATATTTGAGCTGACAGTTGGGTGTGGGTGATGCTTTTGCTGAGGCACCATGAGTAACAAACATTCTGGTGCTTGAATGTTATTCATATTACAACAAACATAAAGGAAGTGGATGTATGTACACGTATGGTAGCATTTCGCAAAGCCGAGGTAGACAGAGGCAAGGTTGTCAAGTAATATCTAAATGTGGCCTCTGGCGGAAGCTACAGTCATAAGGCAATAATAATAATAATAATAATAATGATAAGGTATACGTTTGGTAGAATCAAGTATAGGAATAATAGGTTGGAAGGGAATGTTATTTGGTTAGGATGTGCAGGAATATCTTAGTTACACTTTCTGTTCATGGAGCCACTTTTTCATATTCGATTTAACCTCTTCACACTTGCATATTATGGTAATGTAAATAGGCAAGACCAGACTGTCTAGTTGTTATAATTCAGCTTTATTAACAGAGAAACAAAATGTCAGGTAACTGCTGTGGCTTGTGCCTTGTACATTTTTGAGCTGGTGGGAATTCTCTGTTTTTGCTGCTAAAACTCGTCTGAGGAACACCCAGAACAAAGCTGGGCAAGTGCACATGCACACAGCTTAGAGGGAACAGTGGTCCAGAGGTGGACCCCTTGCTTACTACGCCTTAGAGAGGCTCAGCTTCACCTCACTGATGAGGCACGACTATGCCAATAAAAGTGTCTGGGGTTGCTGATGGTACTCTTGTTCAGAGGAGAATTGCCTAGCATTTTGGTGCTGGACTGCCCTTGTGGGTGGGACAAAGACTGATATGCAAATGGGTATTTATCTTCTGTGAAGGGCACAGTAAGCTAAAATGCGGTTGTAGACCCTACTCAGTGGAAGAAATTCCATAGAAGAGCGTATTTGACCCATGTTAGTTCTCAGTAGAGGGGCGCCCACACTCCTTTGTAACTTCATTATTAAAGACAGTCACACAGGATCCTTATGGGAGACGACCCAAGCCACCTGGTCCTGTAATGGTTGAGGGTCAAAATGAATACAGAGTCCAAGCAGTATGTGACACATGCTACAAAAGAGGAACCCTTTACTCCTTGACCGACTGGAAAGGCTGTGAGCCATACGACCACTCCTGGGAACCTGCTTCTCATGTTAATCCAGCAGCTGTGATATGTCAGTTCTATGCCCGTTTCCCACAGAAGCATGGAAGTCCTGTCTCTCCTGGAGGGGGTGTGAGGAACCTTAGGGTATTCTCCCAAGTAGACCTCGGGAGTCACTTATTCAGGTGGCCAGGGAAGGGCTTGTGGTCTCAGTTCCCCACGCTGGGGGTGGACGTGCGAGGGAGCATCACCTGGTTAGGTGGACCCGGGGGTATGTTTGGGGGGAATGCCCCAGGTGAGACCTGGCATTGTACCGAAGGAGGAGAATACAACAAGATACCTAAGGCCTTCATAGGCTGTAATACATCTACCCCCTTCCTCCCGTCAAACCTCTGCTGTATAAATATAACAAACCCCCTAGAATCCCAAACCCAGTTACATCCAGAAACTACCTCTCTCAGAATCCCTGCTTTTCGCCATCTTACCCGAAAACCCTCAGTTATTCTCTTTCCCATCCCTCTGATTATCTTTTCCTACATTCCCAACGTGCTCAGACAAAACACTACCGTTCCCACAAACCCCCTTGTTTATCTCATGATCATAATCCCGATCACTCCCGTTTTCTTCACAAACCCTACCAATCTCATTATTCCGAATTTAACCAAACCCCTAGAATGAGAACCATAATCCCATTATAACACCTCTTCATCTCTATACACCATACTCAAACATTCTAACCGTCCATTTCTGACACGAACACCTTTGCACAACACCAAGGAAAACAATTGACTAATTCCAGAGCTGTTCACCTGACATGTCCTAATCTAAGGGTCAGGCAAAGTCAGGCAATTGACCAAAATCACACACAACTGACAGCCCTTTCCTTTCCCCGCAGGGATAAAAGGTGGAGCACAAGAGCACAGGACGAGCAAGGCGGACCGCACGACATGAGAGCTAACTCAGCACGCAGCTCAAGAGGAGGCGAAAGACGGCGCAAGTCGAGAGGATATCAAAGGAAGAAGTGACCTTGCTCTTATCGACAGAGATCTGTGAGCCCTCAAAAGAAGGAATCATAGTACCACGAATAATAGTCAGCTTGTGTTGCAGCAGATGTCAACGGTGCCCAGACGCCTCCTCTTCTGACAGCCAAGCTGTGGAAAGACGCATGGCCCAATGGTACCGCCCTTGACTCTACAGACAAGAAAGCAAAGCGGTTCATCACAACCAGTGAGTCGAGGGGAAAGCCAATAAAGAAACCGAACTGTGTTGAACAATAGTAGCAGGCGGCTAATTGAACTTTGAACAAACAAAGGAACTATTGAGAAAGTGGGGGAAAAGCCTGCAACAGAGGTATCTGGCACCACGTGCATGCCACGCAGAAATCTCTGGGTGATTACCTGAAAGTAGAGACTACCATAACCAGAAGGCCTTGGGAAGAGGCCAAGAGAGGTGAAAGTGGTCATATAGGGGTCTTGTAAAATCCTCTGTACCGTTGAATGTCTTTGACTGACAGATGATTGTGGAAGCTAAAGGAAATGAATCCAGCATGGTTAAATGTAGTACATGAACAGTACAGTGCAAAAGTTGACAAGAGTGAACCCGGCAGAGGGAGGCTAACGAGGCGGGGTGAAGTCTTAAGTCCCATAGTGAACTGTCTGTAAAAGTTGGCGAGAGTGAACCGAGCAGAGGGAAGCTGACATTCAGAGGCGAAGCTTGAGGAACTATTTAAAAAGACATTAAGATTCATGAAGGCAAGAAGACTGGGGGAAGTGAGTTGTCCCCTTGTCAGTTGGGTCCGAGCCCGGCCGAGGGATATCCAGGAGTGAAAAGTCATCACCCAAAGTTCATTAAATACAGTGAACTGTTGATAAAGGTTGGCAAGAGTGAACCCGACAGAGGGAAGCCGACAACCAGGGGCAAAGTCCGAAGAACTGTTTAAAAGGACATTTAAGATTTGTGAATGAAAGAAGTATTAGAAGACATGGGGAAGTGAATTTTCCCCCTTATCAGTTGGGTTGAGCCCGGCCGAGGGAGACCCAGTGGTGAAAAGTCGTCACCCAAAGTTCATTGGAAAAAGGAACTGTTTAGTTGTTTTGTTGAATACGACTGGTGAAGGGTCTGCGCCCCGAAGAGGGGGACGCAGGGGTGAAACCATCACCCAAATTATAAGTGGTACATGCCCTAAAAGGCGAGAGACTTTTTGATAAAAGAGACTTAACCATCGAAGAATCTGATAGCTGATACGGAACTGTCGACTTGTGCTGGCAAATCTCGAGTGTGTGCTGTGCTCAGGAGATCCAGCTTGTCCCGTGCTCAAAACGTGGGGAAGGGAGACCCTTGGCAATCACATCCTGACTTATTCTTTGTGAACACTTCTTTGTTTATGGAAAATATTATCCCACACTTCTCTTTGTATTTCAAGTAAGGATTGGCAATAGGTTTTTTCTTTATTATAGGTCCTTTTATTTTGACACGACACTGCAAGGACTGCCTTATTTTTCATTTGATGGTCGCCGCTTGCTCCCATCTTAGATTTAGGTTTAGATTAGGTGTTTTTCCACTCTGCATTTGCAGTTTAATAAACAGCCTTGAACTGTGATCACTTGTGTATGTCTATACTGTTGCCACCATGAGTTCCTTACAGGGGTCAGAGTGTCATGCTGACACGTGCGCGGCATTCGCACAAGCATTTACTCATCCGGCATAGTTCCTCACAGTGGTGGCGGTTGCCGGCTCTGCTCCTGGGTTGAGGGCCTCCTTGAGTTCGGGGCATACTGCTCTGCACCCGCTATGGCGGGCGAGCACCATGTTTGTGGCTCCTTACATTAAATGACCGACACCAGCCCTCCGTGCATGTGCAGTCTCCCAGGCCCTCCACATGCTCCTAGAAACAGGGAATGTCAGAAGCCGGCGTCTGTATCTCCTGCGTTTCTCTGCCATAAAAGCAGGCAGACCTTGCTGTTTGGAGCATCTTAACACTTCACGGCGAGTTGCTCTCTCTGCTCTGTCCTTTTGCCTTCCTGAGCCTGTTTCTTGACCTGTATTCCTTGCTCTGTGCGCTTCCGTGCCCTTATTCTCCAGTGGTCTTTTCTTTCTGATCATTATTCCTCCTCTTGTGTTCTTCCTCGTTCCAGTGCCAGCTCTGTCATTATTGGGTTTATGTTCTTATGCCCATTTTTCCTGCCCCTCTTGCTTGATACCCCTGTCCCTCTGGAACCTCTCCTCCTTGATCCTTTCTTCTACTGCCCACAGAAATCCATGACCTTGGACCAATTGCTCCATCATTTTTCATCGCCTTGGATTCTGCTGCTCATCCCGGCCCTTCAGCAGACTGGAACATCAGGTACCTCTCTTGAGTGCTTGCCCTCTCTTTGTACCATGTAAATATAGGGGCACCAAAAAATCTGTGGCACAGGTAGACTGCTCCCCTTCAGGTGGTGTTGTCTTGTACCCCAACCATTGTGGGGCTGGTCTTCTGTATCATGCTACCATACTGCCATCAAGAAGACATCCTGGACACCCAAAGCAATACAAGTATGCGACGCAAACATTGTGAGCTTCTCGACATTGGGTCCCAGATCCCTTTGATATTGGTTTCTTTCTCTCTCTGGTCCCAGACCACTTTGATATTGGTTTGTTTCTCTCTCAGGACCCAGACCCCTTGATATTGGTTTAGCTGCCTTTCGAAGGGCCCCTACAACCGTTCCAGTCTTCTCACCCTCTTCCCGGCGCTTACAGGTGTTTCTTGGTTGTCTGCGCACTTCGGCTCCCCTCTCCAGTGTCTGCCAAATATTCCAGGGACTGCGTTGCTCTGCAGTGGTTCTGTGCTGCTCTCTGGCCTCTTCCGATCATTACAGCAACTCTGGCAGCTCCGCAGCAGTTGTCTGCTGCTCTCTGGCCTTTTCTGATCATTCCAGGGATTGCCGCGGCTATGCAGCCATTCCCTGTTATTCTCCGATTTCTTTTTTTTTCTTTTTTATTAGTTTATTACAAACTTTTAAAAAACATACACAGTAAAAAAAGAATTGTTGCAGAAACAGCATATTTAGCAAGACTATTACCATATTTTTCATATATTTATCAATTTATCCTGATAACATACACCCTTTGTTATTCTTGGCTTTTTTTTCGCCAGTTACCTTCCTCTTATTCTCGCATTCTTTCCATTCATTTTTTCTCTAAAAGTCTTGCTATCTCCTCTAAGAATGCTGTCAAGGCAAAGATTGGTTTGCTCCTTTCTCCTAGGTGCATGGTACTCCACCATTCATCTACAGTATATGTGGAACATTCATTTAATAACTTCCCCAAATGTCTTGTTCTCTCATCTTACAAGCTGGGGCATAAAAGTACCAGGTGTTTTATCGTTTCTTCTTCGGAGTTACAGAGACAGCATAGGGGTTCCTCATGCGGCCTCTCTCCTCTTTGGTACAACATCTCTCTAGTTTACCATTCGTTGAGTCTGAAATTCATGAAGATTCTTCTCCTTTTTCTGCATGGTAATTGTATAATGTATTTCGGGAGTTCATTTAGTTTCTTTGTTTCAAAGGGAGCATTTTTCATTCTTTGATGTTGTCTTCTATTTTCTTGTGTTTCAATCCAATCCTGCATTAGCAGTTTTTTTTTTGACTGCATCTGGATTTTGTATCAGAGTTTGTGTACTGGTGTTTAGCTGATTTAAGATGTTTATGCAGGATTCTTTCAATGTTCGAGTATACCGTCCCTCTCTGGAACTTTCTTTTGCTTTAGTATGACAAATTGCGGGATGTTATCGTCATTCACAATTTTCCTATAGGAGTTTAAGGCGCTCCACGTGGTTGTTGTTCTCATTGAGGATAGGCTTAGTTCGTATCGCATACAGCTTGTCGGGAATCCCTTTGGCAATTTAAGGATCCTTCGCCAGATGACATGTTCACATCTTGTCCAGAATTCACAGTTGATTCCAAACATGGTTTCCGCTCCGTACGTTAGGGTCGGTTTGATTTTGTTTCTGTAGAAACGCGCCACTGGCACCATTGAGAACTTGCTATATTTTGCGTTGATCCTTGCTGCTTGAGCCGCAAGCTGGTTACATTTAGACACTAGCTTTTTAACCATGGGTTCGTCACATATGCTTGCACTTAAGGTTACTCCCAGATATTTGGCTTCTGGGACGACTCTAAGTACATCATTGCCTATCTTCCATTTAAATTTGCGGGTCTCTTTATGGCTGTCAGAGCCTTGAAGATTTTTTAACACCAGAATCTCTGTTTTCAAGGTGTTAATCTCCATCCTATTGGTTTCCATGTAGATCTTTAGGGCTGTTAGTTTTCTCTGGAGACCAATGGGAGTATAATCCAATAATGCAATGTCATCAGCATATAGGATCATATTTATATGCTCTTCATTGATTTTTGGAGGAAAAGATTTCACTGCACATAGCGCGTCCTCAACGTCGGATATAAAGAAGTTGAATAAAATTGCTCCCAAGGGGCAACCTTGTTTAACACCACGAGTAGTTGGTATGGGTGCTGTCAAATGTCCTCTTTGATCTAATCGTTTCTGGACCGACGTTTCAAAGTGTAGGGCTTTGATGGCTGCCATTAGGTCTGCCGGGCATCCTTTTTGGTTCATTTTTTCCCACAGCATATCTCTGTGCACTCCGTCAAACGCGTGGGCAAGGTCAATGAATGCAATGTATATTGATGTTTTTTGTCTTATGGCCTCCATTTTTGTTAAATTTAAGATGAATAAATTTAGGCTACATCCAACACCTTTAACAAAGCCAGTTTGTCTTAAATCAGCTATTTTGGTATTGTGGATCCATGTGTTTAGTTGTTTTAGTAATTGGTTGGCAAAGAGTTTCCCTATTACACCTAGTAGGGCAATGGGGTGATGGTTGCCTGGTTCCAACCTGGAGCCCTTTTTGAATATTGGCACTATTATCGCAGTTTTCCATGTTTTCGGGATCCGTCCTAAGCCAGCTACCATCTTGAACAGTTTGTGACAGAAGTTCATCCATTCTTTTGGATTTGCCTTTAGCATGTAGTTTGTCAGGCCATCAGGTCCAGGCGCCTGAGACATGCTTAGTTTTTTGATGTTATTCAGAATGTCGTCTCGCTCAAATTCAAGTTCCCATCCTTCATTTGTTTGTTCTTTTGGTGGATTATCACCCTCATCGTTCTGGAAGAGTGCAGTGTAATGTGTGGTCCATTGCAATTCCGTTACCACATTACTCAAACTGGCAGACTGTGGCATCTGTACTTCATTTATAGCTGCCCAGAAGTCCCCTTGAATTTATTTGGGCAAGGCGTTGCATCATGTTTTCCGCATCTTTTTGTTCCATTTCCGCCTTGTGCCACTTTAGTCAGTTTTTGTATTGCATTTTTTCTCTTTTTCTCTTTATTTTTTTCAACTCTTTTTTTACTTTGAGATTCTATAATTCATAGTTTTTTTCTCAAAGCTCTTTTCCTTGCAACCACTTTTGTATCGTATACATGTTTCGTCGAGATTTGCTTTTTATTTTTTCCCTTTTGGGATTTGTATACTTGAAGAAGTGTTTCGTATTCAATTTGTTTGTTCTCGTTCTCGTTGCCCCATTTATACAAAGTTATCTTTGCACTGTTTAGACGTAGCCGATTATGGCCTGGTTCAACTTCAATTTCTTGTTCCCATTTAATTTGCTCTTTTGCAGCATCCGTATTATATGGAATTGTTATTAAGTTATGATCACTTAGATCTGTCTTAATAACTTTCATTTTTTTTATCTTAAGACCCATGCTTTTAGAAGCTATAAAATAATCTATGATAGAGGTTTCAGACTCTCTTTTCCATGTTGATTGGGGCGGGATGTCTCCTGGAGAATTTCCATTAAGTATGACCATGCTTCTTGCATCCAGTTCTTCCCATATCATTTGTCTCAAATTATGCATACGTGGTACTTTATTGCTTCTTTCATCATTTGTTACTAAGTCCATGTTGAAGTCTCCACAGATTATAATATTGGCATTATCTTCGACTTCTGTAACCTGATCAAGTATATCACATATTTGATCCACAAATGTGTATTCAGTCATCACCTTGTGTTGCCAGCATACATTGATGATATACATCTTTTTTGGTTGGTCCGCGACCCAGTCACTATCCACTATTGTGGTTGTTTGAATGTATGTAGATACATTTTCAGAGTTAAGTATTCTTAGTCCACTCTCTCTTTTTACTAGGGTCATCATGCCTGACATTGGACGACCCTTAGCTTAGTGTATCGCCGTATTGAAGGCAACATCATATCCATCTGCTAAAGGCTCGTCAAGTAGCAATGTTTCTTGGCAACAGATGATATCAACAGGTTTAAGAATAGCGTTTTCCGCTAATAGGTGGGCAAAACCTTGTGTGTTCCAGGAGCCCACAATCCTTAGCTGTCTCTTATTGTTATCCTTATGTTAACTGTTACTTGACGTGTGCAGGGCTCCAGCGACCCAATTCCAATTGTCTCCAATTTCTCCCCTTAACTTTGGTTCCTCTTTCTGTTGAGGTTCTGTTCTGCAATTTCTCGTTTCGCTGGTCACTCTAAATGGTCTTTTTGTTTTCATCAAGTCACTGAATAGTTCTTCTCCTCCACTAGTGTCACCTTCTGTTTATGGGTAAGCTCTTTGTTCCTCTTGTGTCACACTTTGATTTTTGACAGTTACTTGAGTGTTTGGGTTTTCCATTTTTCTCTTACTTTGTTCGACTGTCTGCTTTTTCTCCATCTCGTTTATTGACTTAATCTCCTTTACTGCAAACCCTAGATAGTATATTTCTTCTGCATTTCTCAAAATCAAGTTGCAGACAATTTTTGAGTGTATGTGTACACTACACGATCAAGAGCTGAATCTCCTATAAATTCCACTCTTTTTATATCATTAGACGAGATTGATTTCATATTTGGTAAATGCGTTAGAAGCTTCATAACGTTGAAGCGATTGAGGGTCAAACCATCTTCTTTAGGTTCAATGGGCTCCAAAAGGAGTCTAAAATCTGGTCCTTTTAGGGCCATTTTCGGATTTGCAGATTTATTTGTTGGATTGGGTCTATTGTCGACCCTCCAGGGTTCATCAGGGATTTTTAAAAGTAATTGTCAATTACTTTTGTTTTAGTTGGCCAACCATCTTCTTCGTTTCTAGTGTTTGATCTTTTATCGCTTTCTGGTGACGTCAGTGATTTTAGAGTCTCAGGTTTATTGTTGTAATCTTTTTCCAGTAACTTTGTCTTTAATAGCGTCTTCTCCCTCCGCTCTTTCATCATAAGGAATTCTTGAAAGGCAATCACCTTCTCTCTCTTTTCGTCATGATTGGGTTTCTTTGGTCTTTCTGGAGTCAGTTTGGCCACTGTTCTCTTCCATGTGGTCACTTTTTCGTATACTGATCCGTTTTCCGAACAAATGCTTTTATTAGTTAATGATTGATAGGAATGATTGAGCACCTCAACATCGTCATCCGATGGATATCCATTCTCATCTTCTTCGTCACTCATGTCATATGTTGATACATTCAGATCTTCTACGGTTTGCTTCTCTACTCTGGTCTTGCTATTTCATAGCATATCCTTACAATCAGTTACTGTTTTTTCAAACGTTTATTTTTTGGACTCCAGTAATTTCTTTGTTTCTTTCTCAGGTGCTCTGTTATTTGTTGTCTGTATTGTTGTTCTCTGATTTCTTCGGATCGTTCTAGGGACTGCAGTAGTTGCACAGCCATTCTCTGCTGTTGGGCTGTGCAGAAACGTGGTTCCATTGCTCCAGCTTTCTCTCCAGGCTGGTTTCTTTGCCTCACATCTCCCACTCCAGCGTTTCCACGGTGGACCATCCGGGGACGCCTCTGCAAATGGGTTTCTTTCCTGCCCTCTGCTGCTTCTTTCTTCCTCGCATGGGATTTGAATCTCCTGGTTCCTCCAGGAAGGGGCTCTCTCTGTGTTTGGATTTCCCTCTTCTATTTTAGTTATTCCTTGGCCAATAGGAAGTCTGTAAAGACTAGACCGCTTAGTATGGTTTATAGAGGTGCTCTTTATGCTTCCGCACTTCTTCCTTGTCCTAGTACTGATCATGAGGACTCTCAGTGAGTCAGTGGGATACATGTAGCATTGAAGAGCCGACACTCTTCCTCGTACGGTACTTCTTACCTTTCTGGTTTTAAGGAAACAGATAGGAACACTAGGGATGGTGTTGTAGGGTGTTGGTGAGGGAGGTGGCCTAAGGTAAGGTAGGCTATGGGAATACTGCATTTTCCCCAGGTTGTCACTAATCCCATAGGGGGCTTCCCTCCTCATGAGATCCACCCTCTGAGTATCACCTCCAGGGGGACCATCCGGTACCGGCATCACCACCCTGGACTCATGGAAAGGGGCTCCCCCTAAGAGAGAAGGGATGATATTCAAGGATTTGTTACAGTGCCAATGAATGACGTGATCGGGGCACCACTCTTATGTTTGAATCCTGCTTATTTATTGATCCCTAGAGTGCTGCGCCTGCCGTTCAAATAGGATGACCACTCTTCGGGTGAGGGCGGTAGTGCTCCAAATCTTCACTAGGCTTCTTGGCATCACAGAGCGCCTTGCCCTGCTCACCTTAATACAGCCTTCAAAGGGCACATCCCTACCCTTCCTCCCTGGAGTCAACATTCCTTTCCCAGCTCCTCCGAGCTAAGTAGCTGGACTCAATTAACTGTTATTGACACAGCACGGCTGCCTGTGGCCTTGACAGCATATCTTCTCTTTGGGGTGAAGGAAGAGAGACTTTTCTCAGCAACAACTGGACAAAGCCGCAGCACCACTTTAGGCCTGTTTCTCGTACTTTCACAAACGCATCCTGTAACGTGTCTTAAAATCCAACATGGCGGTACTGCTGCTACCTTAGCCCTGGACCTCGCCTTTTACTGCAGCACTTCTTTGGCTCCATCTCACATGCCTACCTATGTCAGTTATCTACTAGAACATCCCTTAAAGCATAACACTATACACTACCGCTAAATGCAATATACATCACCCTTTCTTTAACCTCTGCAACCGCAACATGAATACATTGTTTCTCTTTCTGTGTGGCTATATGGTATTTCTAATAGGCTTCAAAGCGTACTACAAATGGATACATGCACATTCTGCTGCGCCCAATGAGATCGGCTAGCACTAGGCCCCCTGCTAATATGTTTTGCGCAGTCTAAATCTCTTTGCCGGCTCTGGATGTTGCACTTGCATCCCAGCACATCTTCCCCAATCTCCCTCTACATTGGGCTACCAGGTATTTCAACTTGAATTGACCAAGCCCAACTCCACCACAGCCAATAACCTCACAGAGACCCTCATCAATGCTAGATTCACACAATTCATGTGTGGCCCCTCAAAACGTAGCCAGAGGTTTCTTGGACATGGTACTCGCTAAGCACTGGGTAATTGTCTGCCAAATGCCTATCCAGGTCTTTTGAATGTACCTTTCCTCTTGTGTTTCTCTTTTGAAAACTAACTTGCTGCTTCCAATAGTAAACTTCAAACCACATTCTACCTTTCAAGACCTTCACAGGACTAATATTGACAATGGTTGCTCAGTTGGTGAGCTGACAATAAGCACTCTCCCCAACCACTAAAAACTCCGTAAAATGTTTTAACTTATTTTTGTGCATGATGCCCCCAGCACCCAAGAACCCTATGTGTCAATTCAACATCTAACAAAGAGCCAACAGCCCCTGACTTCAGTAACATTCTTCAAGTCTTAGGGCCTCATCAGGGGTTGGGCGGTATCCTGGCGCTAATTGCGCAGGGAGACTGCCTAAAGCTATTAGTGTTACCGTAACTCGGGCTGGCGCAATTTGCGCCAGATCTCGAGTTGCAGTAGGCAGGTAAATCCACATTCCCATCGGGTCCATTGGACCCAATGGGGGTTTCTTGGCGCTATTAGTGCTGGCACAATTAGCGCTGCGCTAATAGCACCAAAAATGGGCAGAAAATTGTGATTTTTAGCTCCAGCTAAAAGCTGGCATTAAAACTCCCATTTTCCGTCCAACTCGAGATTGGGTGGAGTGGCAAATGCCGCACTAATAGCGTCATAACAACATTTTACAGCTCTGCCCAACTTGTGATGAGGCCCTTAGGCTTCAATGGCAACATAATCATTATCTTCAGCTACAAACTACATACTGCTGGAGTCAACACAACTCCCCCCAGACTGGCTTCAATCCAACAACTCATTCAATTCCAAACCAGCACTCTCCAATATTAATCACCCAGACTCTAAATGTAACAAAACACTGACTGCGTGCATGACTATTCCCCATGGTCAGATATAGATTTTCTGCCACCTCCACCTCCTTCTGCATTTTGGTCCCTATCCTGAGTGTCTGAGTGGTCCAAGACTCCTGGATGGGTACTTTAAAGACATTTTAGGTGATCTACTGTGCTTACTGAATGATTTTGCTCTCCCTATCTACAATGCTCTTACACACTGCATTCTACAATAACACAGGGGGCCGAGCCCTGGATAGGAGTCTGCTCCTTCTTCTAGGGCTGATACAAATGAATTTACGTAATGTAAGCGAGCTCCAGCCTTGCCCCTCCTGCTGAGGTGCTAAAGGGCTGATTGTCTCATTTCTCCAGCTCAAAATGTACATTGAGCCACTGTGAGAGATTTTCTCTAAACATTCTATACCGAGCCACCAATATTAAATGTTCATATCATCATGGAGTCATCTTTGACAACACCCACAAATCAATCAATGACGGACATGGGAGGCAGGCACATTCCCCCCCAAAGGATCTGCCACTGCCTTCATCTCCAGATAACCCCTGAAAGAACTAACAACACAAAACACTGATCTTTTGTCCAGTGTCAGGAACACATTGCAAGAGGAACCACCTGAAAATAGTAATGATCACATCAACCCCCAAACAAGGACATGGATGACCATGAGGTCCACACCTCCTCCCAACCCAATTTCCACAATTGGCATAACTCTGCAGATCTTCAACAATGCTTTATTCGACATTGTGTCTTCAGCTGAGAATACAATTCATCAATATAACAATAATAACTAAACAAACAGTAAAAGATGCAACAAGGTAAAACCAAACATTTAAATAGCAAGTTCTCCATGCTCCTGTTAAGAGGATGTGTGGCACAACATAGGAGACACGGTCCAACATGACAGAACACATTCATTTGCATTGCTCCCCATTGCAGGCACTCCCATTAGCCAGTTTTAAAAACGAATTTCATAGGACCTATGTATATATTTAGCAACAGCATATACCACTGTTTGGTTGTTAGTTGATTTACATAGGGCCATAGCATCTCACACTGTGTAGACATGGTTGCTCTTTAGCACAGATTTTAAGTGTAATTGATGTAATGCCCGGAGAACTGGGACAAAAGAAGAAAATATGTTGGACTATTTTTCCCCGTTGGTCACAATATCCAGGTCTGTTGTGGCCCAAGAGTGCTTCAAATACGCTAAAGGTAATGTGCCAAAGCAAAATCATCTTTTCATACTACATAATAAAAGGCCAGATGAATGTTTGTCTGAAGCTGTCCTGCCTGCTTCACCTGTCACCACCGCTAGAGGGAGCTGTTGCCTTACGCATACAACAATAAGACTTCAAGTTCATCTTCCAGGTAAACGAAATGTGTATTTCAAAAAAGATAACATACAATTGGCTGCAGAAAAGGCCCAAGACAGAGGTACCACTTTAACAGCATACTTCAAGTTTCATACACTAAGAAAAATATATACATTTAAAAAAACATCTAAACAGAAATGAATTTGAAAAATAACTATTTCTCTCACAAAATAAATTACTTCTTTCAATGTACTTATGAACTATGCAATTATTCATTGTAATATTTCTTCATATGTATTATTATATCAATAATGTTCTTCATGCACATTTTAAACTGTAACTTCAATTTACTTTATTTTGTGATCTCATGTCTACTTCTCTACTTCAAATCATGCTGCACATGAATTGTATTACTCTGTCATCGCTCAACATTATATATTTGTGTCCAAAACCCACAAGTGGAATTCAAGGCAATGAGGAGCAGATACAACAATTGGTTGTTTGTACTATGTTGAACTATCAACTGATTCTGTAAGATTTTGTTTGAGGTTACTTTAATTTAATTTATTTATTAATGTGTTAACAGCTTAACATAAGCTTTTCACATATAAATCAATAAAACATTTTATAGAATAAAATTCTATTTAGATAAAACAAAGATAATATCATTAATTCGTATCTAATAATAATAATAATGTATCTTATAAAATAGGCATTCAAGCTATATTATAAGACTTGCATGTCAATAGCTCGTATAAACCTTAACTAATACGAACAGCCATAAGACTGGTTGTAGTCACAATAATAAAAGTAGGTAAAGTATCTCTATATAGCTATTTCTAATAATTTTTCATTTGTTAGCCATACATTATATACAGCAATATAGAGCTTAATTCCTGAGCCATTGAGCGCTCTAAGCCAAAGATCTTCGCTGCAAATGTGGTTCAAATGGTGGACAAAGTCCCCATAACAAGTTGCATAGGTTTTTTGCATGGCCGAACATCTAGTTAATACATGTTTTCCTGTTTCAATCACCATATTATTCATGCATAATCGACAGGATCGTTCTATATTGGTGCGATTACTCATAATCCCGCTGATAGCCAATACCGGCAGTTGGTCCATCCGCAATAATATAATAAAACGTCTTAATCGCGGAGAGGGGCACAGAGAGAGATAGGGAACCGGTTTCTTAAAAATGTAACTCATATGTTGGACAAATTTATATCGTTTCAATTCTTCCAAGTGTGCATAGTTTTCAATCCAATCATATAATTCTGATTTTTTAGATAAGGCAAACAAGGTAGAAGTTCGAATGCCGTTATGCCTATTTGACCAACCAATCTTTTCCAGATATTCCTCCATTTGTTTTTTCATGAGAGGGAATGAAGACGATTTATTTATTTCTTTATGCAATGTGTTCAGGAGAGGATTTTCTGTAACTAGTGACATCTTTAAATATAGTTCAGCTCTTTTTCTGAGAACTTGTGCTTTTAAAGATATCAGGCCCAATTCAAGTCTTAGGATAGCCATTGGTATACAATTTGGGAGGCCAAGTAATTTCTTCCAGAATTTTCCTTCTAATATCTGGAGCCACCCCAAATCCATGAGCTGCAGGGCTTCTAATCCATAAGTAATCATAGGAGTTAGTACCTGTAGATACAATTGTCGTGCAGCCCAGACTGTGTATCCACAGTGAGAAGTAGAAAAACGATATATTAGAGCACTGATTTGTGCCGCTCTCGTGATTCGGACTTGCTTACACAGCGCATATTGACCCTTTGGCTCTATTTCAATTCCCAAGTATCTATAAAAGGGAGTATATTGAATTCCGGACCCTTGTATTTGTAGATTCACTCTGGCGATTTTCTTATTGCTGATGACCATCATCTGGGTTTTGTCTAAGTTGATAGTAAGGCCATTCCTATTGGCATAGCTCCATAATGCCTCTGCAGAATTTCGAAGACCTTTGATAGTATGGTTCATAATAACTATGTCATCCGCATAGGCTAGAACTGCACAGTGAGCTGGGCCAATCTTAGGTGGACAGTTATGGACTTCAGATAAGGCTTTTGGAATGTCATGAACAAAGAGATTATACAATGTTGGTGCTGTCACACAGCCTTGCTTGACGCCTCACAATTGGTCGATCTTATTGGTCCTGTTACCCTTTGCATCTAATTTTAGAGAGACTGTGGTATCCCAATGTAGCTGTTTGAGGTAATATAATATTCCCTTTGGGCATCCTAGATTTTCTAATTTGGTCCACAGCAAGTCTCTTGGCACTAGATCAAAGGCAGCCTTAAAATCAATGAATAATATGTATAATGGAGGACTGCCGGGAGATCTGGCCTTATTCCGGAGTATATCCATTGTAATAAGGTTGTCCACCGTAGAGTATCCACTCCTGAAACCACATTGGAATTGGTCCAAGATCTTTTCTCTGTCCATCCATATATGGAGCTCTTGAAGTAAATATGTCGAAAATAATTTGCCAGTGGAATCCAACATAGATAATAATCGATAGTTTAAGGGGTCAATACGACTTCCCCTCTTATATATGGGGACCAAGGTTGCAGTTCGCCAGGAGTCCGGTATAAGGCCGTTTTTCAAAGTTTTTTCAAACAGTATTTTCAGGACCTCTGCCCAGTATTCAGGGTTGCTTTTTAATATAACATTCGCTAGGCCTTTGGGCCCGGGCGCTCTCGATGATTTGAGTTTTTTAATCATAATTATCAATGAATCGATTGACACCTTGAAAGGAGGGGCAGGGCTGTTCCAGACTGTCGGCACCATAGACAGATCAGATAACTGGTTATTGCGACTTCTCAAAAATTCCTCCCAGTGGCCCTTGTCAATAGGATTGTTAAGACTACTATTCGTTTCGCCTCTGGCCTGTCTCAATACACTCCATATGGAGCGGGAATTTCTTGTGCATAATATTTGAACTGTCTTTTGCCATTTAGCTAATTTGGACGCATAGCGTTTTTGTCTAAGCCAAGATCTAAAGGCGTTCTTGCGTTTCTTACTGGAAATCAGGTAAATATCCCAGGTGGTAGAGTTTTTCTGTAGCATCCTAAGTTCTGCTCTTAAGATTCTTTTAGCGTCTCTGATTTCAACATCAAATGTATTAGTTATTTTAGCATCAGGAGCAATTATGTTAATATTCACAGCGGCATTCTTGTGTTGAAGGAAGTTATCCACTTTTCAATATTGTTGCCGGACATTCTGAGAAGAGCAGCATGGCCAACATCTGACATTTTATTCATAGCTTCTACAGCTTTTGTGATATTTTTGTCTGACCAGCGAATATTTGAAGAGGTGTGGTTCATTCTCAAATCACCAATCGATCGAGGACAAATATGTTGAAGAACAAAATTAAATGTTAACAATAGGGAGGAATGGTCGCTCCAATCGTTGTCACTGACCTTCATATCCGCAGTCAGATTAGCCATTGATGGACTTACAAAGATATAATCTAGAGTACTGCGGGCTCTGGTATTTCTCCAAGTAGATTGACCTGGATAGTCACTGGGAGTTCTACCATTCAAGATTTCAAAATCCCAAGCATTAAAAAAATTGAACCACAGCAGTCCCTCCGCATTCGCCTCCTTATGCCACATCGTGCCTGTATTCTTCAGCAATGGGTTATTGGTCTTACTCATTGGACCCACAATATGACAGTTGAAGTCACCTACAATTGTTACTAGATTGTGGTCAGAATCTACCATCCAATCAATCAGTAACGAATGGCAAGCATCCCGAATGAGGTCTCTGTGTGGAGATTCAGGTGGATTGTAGAGATTAATCACTAACATCTTCTCCATTTTATCTTTACCAGTGAGTTCAATCTCAACTGCTAGTACAAATTCATCAAAGTTCGAGTGGATCCCCAAAGATTTTAGTGGGTGTATGATTCCAGTTATGAGGCCCCCATACGGTCTTCCCTTGGGACCCTTTTTGGCTAATTCCTGATGAATTGAATAGCCATTGAGAAGTGCCTGAGTGGTGATCCCCGTCTCCTGTAGACAAATACATGTTTTCCCCACTAGCAGAGAAGAGGAGCCCACTGCCGATAATAAGTGGCTAAATCCCCGACAATTCCATGTGATTAAACTTTGATCTCATTGGGATAAGGAAAGCGACGGCAGGGATTCGGCAAGCCATTTAAGCACATTTTGCACATCCGCTAGTTGTACTGCGTTGCCTTTAGGTAATTTTGGTGCTATAATTTCAACCGCTTTGGTGCTTGGTATATGTATTGGCCATTGTGGATCGATTATATTTGGATCAGCATCTATTTCAATATCCACTTCCCACAAGCTTGCTTTATAGCTGCGAATCAGATTGGCAGTCGCTAAAAATTTACAGTGTAATGCCGAGGTATTAGAGTTCTTTGCTTTCAAGGGCTCCACATATTCAAAGTTTTCTGATCTCAGCACCCTAAGCTGTGGTATAGAATACAGTCTAGTCAACAGCGCCGATCTAGAGAGCCAATCATGATCGCTGTTTTGGTACAGGTTTTTAATAATACATATCCTTCCACCTCGATATGGTATATTATTGCCTTTGTCGTTGTTTTGAAGTTCCCCTAATGGAACAGATACTATATCTGTTCGAGCTGGATTGGTTGGTACGGCATTTGTAGTGTCAACTGCGGGGTTGTTCTTCAGCTCATCAAGACATGTTGAATGATCTGAATCTCTCTCATCTGCTTGAGGTACAATAATACTCTTATTAGACACAATCTCCTCAACTGTATTGTTGATAGTGCTCTTCTCAAGAATAAGCCAACTAGTCAGTTTATTCTCCCTGCTAGCCGTGCCTTTATTCTCTCGAGGTACCTTGCGTTTGGGTTTTTTCTTGTCTTGTGTAGGGGTGCTGCCTTTGGTAGGAGTAGATATTTCTTCTTCCTGCTCCACTGTGTCCGGTGGTCTTAAGGTTGCCATTTGGCGCTTTTTCCTCGCAAGGGCTCCTTTCACCAGTCGTCGCTGTTTACGTGAGTAGAAGACGTCCACATTCGTTGTGGTGTTAGAATCAATGTCTTCGATCTCCGGGCAGTCTGGCGGGATGGTCTTCTCTTCCTTGTGAGGCAGATCACTTTTATCGTTATTTGCTGATGGTATGGTAAGGGTGACTTCCAATATCCTCCCACACATCTTTAAAAGGATGTTCAGAGCAAATTGCAGAGATGCAACTGAAGATTGCAAGTCACCCAAGGTTATCTGACTTTCTCCTTGATCCCCACCACAATCAGGTTCTGAAGATTCCAAATGTACATCCAAATTTGGAGAAGCAGATAGACTTTTGTATGTTTCCCGCTGTGTGTGAGTAGGCAGGTGTTGGTAGCTATCATTCTGGATAGCCAAATTGCTTCCTGGGTAAGGAGTCATAGATCTCTGCATAGATAAACACAAGTCCAATAACCAATTGTTATCTATTACACTTTCACCAAGTGCCTCCATAGAGGTATTCATACCAGAGCCCCCTGTAGATTTATCCATCAGGAGTGTTGGTGTTGTAATATTAGCGGTATCAGGGAGCGAGAAAAAATCAGTGATTGCTCCTTTCTCCACAGGTGCTTCTTTGGATCCTTTACTTCTGTTTGCTTTTATTGTCGGGGTTCTGCTCTTCTGATTATGTAGATTATATCTCGTCGCAGAGCATTTCCTAACTGATAGCATGTTAAGTCTTGAAATGCTTCTTTAATAATCTCTGAAAACTCAGTGTCGCGTGTATAGAGACACAGTTTAGAGCAGTGTATTAGCAGTTCCCTGGGCTAAATATGCCTATAAGCTTGGTTGGAAGCAATCGATCACAGTCTATAGGCTATAGACTTATCCAAATGGAGTTCAAGTTGTCACAGGGAGCTGATTGTATATAAAGTATGAAGGCCGGATCCAAGGGTGACCTACAGTCTCCTACTGAGGTCGGCGTATGGCACTGCGGCCTCCAGACCCAGAGCAAAGTGCAAGTTAGGTCCTTCCAAAATAGGACCTAGCAAGGGCCAAGTCAAACGGCCCAGAAACGAAAAGAAAAAAGTAGCCGGGTTTTCTTAAAATTGATCTTACCAAGTGCCCAGCCCTCGCGTGGGCGCTTCTGCTGGTAGGCAGGTTTTCACAGCTCTGGGTCGCCCTCCGCTTTCCTCCGCTTCCCTGCAGGTCCGTGCGCCACCCGCGTAGCCTCTGCAGCCACTGCCTCTGCGCAGGACCGCCGTAATCCCAGGCCGCGATCTCACGTGTAACAGCCGAGTGCCCACAGCCGCTTGCCCACCGCGACCCCAGTCCCTGGGCTACGGCCGTTGATGTAGGCTACGGTCGCTACTGTGGGCGTTCAGTATACAGGGGTTGCAGGGGGTCGTGAGCTTCGGCAACGCTGTTCTCTCCCGCAGCCTTCGCGGTTAGAGTAACGGACCCGTTGCCGTCGATACGCGTCAAGCCGCACCACGTTCCAACGCTCGCTCGCTCGCGTAACAGAGCATAGAGCACAGAACTGGCCGCTTCCGACGCTTTGAGGTTACTGCTCCTCCATGTAAAAAGCGCAAGATCCTTTACAAATAATTGTTTTTTACTAACATAAATTCCGATAAAATACAGCGCATAATATATTTACACTCTGAAAATGTCTAGCTTTACATACATTTGTGTTCACAGGCTTTTCCACTAACATATAATGAAAGTCCATGAGAGGATTAACACAGTCTTGGTATTCCTCATAACCATGCTCCTTCTTGTTAGCCCAATATTCATGGCCTAAAGTGAAGCGTTCACATGTTTCTTTTAGTCAATCAGATGTATATGTATTATGGGCACTGTGAGGATCACTGTTGACATAAAACAACTCCCTACAGTCACCCCTCACTGAAACCGGGAAAACCATCTCAACTCCACCAAGAACCTAATGAGCCTGTTTGAAAATGAAAGCAAATGCCAAGAATGGTTGAGCAACAATTATACAAACAGAAAACAAATCCACATTTGACCGTCTATGGTACTGAATGACATAGGAGCAGCTGGTACTAGATGTCTCCTCGTCAACTCATGCTCCTTCGCCAAACACTCCTCCAGCATCTTCAGTCTTCTTAGTGAAGACAAAATAGACCTACTCAAAAACCTGGCTCTCTGATAATCACTCACCAGTCATACACAAACCCATTCTAAAATAATACAAAATAAAGTTTACAAACAGGACTTCTAGAAGAGGGGGAGGAATTGCAATTGTTCACAGAGATTGCATCAAAGTAAAAGCTCTAACTACAGTAACAACCTGGACTGTGAATCTCTCATCTTAGTCTGGGTGACCTCAAACACACCTAGAATAACATTCTTCCTCATACACAGACAGCTTTCCTAAACCTTTCCTTCGCCGATAACCTAGCAGACATGGTTGCTAGCCCTCTATACACCATTACCCGCTCACCATACTGGGAAAACTCCACTTATGAATTGAGAAGAGAGACAAAGCAGCTTAAATGTCTCCCACAACAAACCTCAGTGTTCCCCACCTCAAACAATTGGTTGAAGAATTAACCCAAAAGACCAGAAACAAACCCAAAGTGCTGGTCACAACTTGGACAGTGTTTTCTGCAACAAGAATGTCATTACCGTCACAGCCTCAACAGAATTACCTGGGGGTGGGGGGGCCACCATTTTCACTGAACTACCAGCACAAGCAAAACCCTCCAAAGGACCCACAATGTCAACGAGACTGAGGGAAAATATCTAACTCCTCCCTGCCCAAAAACCTCCAAGACACTAAAGCCCACATTTTAACTGAATCTCAGAACAGGATACCTGATGGTCTACTCAGTGTCAGTTATAACTGGATAAACACCACCCTGAGCAATATATTTAATTTTAAAAATAAAAACCTGTGCAAAAGAAAACTATCGTCTAGAGGATTCCCCGTCTGCAGCTCAATCATGTAAAAATGAAAAACAGAAGTTTGAGAAAATCTGGAGCAGAAACGACCTAGCAACAGAAACAGACAAGCCTAACACTGTCAATTATGGTATTACAGAGCAGAACATGTCAAAGCAAAAAAAGACCACTTCCCACATTGTATCAGCTTTGCTCCACACAGCCAAAGGAAAGTTTTGGTAATCATCCAGGATTGCAAGGACCATAGAGCTTTCAACATAACTGTTGTACCCATGCAAGATCTCTGTGATTCCTCACGTCGCACTCCAGCAAAAAAATTCAACATATACAAGACTACCTCTCGTGCCTGTCGGCACTACCTCTTCAACATCCGCAAGATCCGCCCCTCCCTCACCTTTCACGCTTCTAAACTCCTAATCTCCTCCCTTATTTTCTCCCACATCTTCTACTGCTCCTCTCTTCTCTTTGGATTCCCTGTCTCTCACCTGCCTCCCCTAAAATCCATCTACCACTCCTCTATCCGTACTCTGTCTCCTCGGCCCTCGAGACTCTATTTCTACCTCACTCTCTCAACTCGGCTGGCTTCCCTTCCTCTCACAATTGAAATTTCAATTCCTCTGCCTTGTCTACAAATCTCTTCATGACCTCGCCCCCCCTATCTTTCCCCCCTTCTCTTATTCTACTTTCCCTCCCGCTCTCTCCGCTCAGCTGACCTATACCTTCTCACTGTACCCCCAGCCCCTTGTGCCTCCTCACGCTTCCGCTCCTTCCAACTCTTGGCCCCCCTCTACTGGAACTCGCTACCTCTCTCTATCCGCTCCACCCCCACCTACCCATCTTTCCGCTCCTCCCTGAAAGCCCTTCTCCATTCCCCCCTGACTCTCCTTCCCTACCTCTCCCTCCTAAACCCCTGCCCCCCTTCCCTTCCCCTCTCTCCTTCCCCCTCCTCCCGATTACCTCATATTTGATGCTGTAACCACCTAAGGGCGTTAAGATCACCTGGTAACTCCCCCCTACCCCCTCCTTTTGAGCAAATTGTTCTGTATAGTGTACCACTGGTTTGTTTCAAGTTTTTAATTATGCTTCTTTCATTATGTACCTGTTGTTATTCTGTAAAGCGCTTTGGAGTAAAGCGCTATATAAACTCAATAAACATAACATAAACTACCTTGACAGGTACGTACCAACAATGCCCTGCCTCCCCAGGGAAGGGACACCCACAGCTTCTTCCATGCCATTGTTAAAGGCTTTAACGCCTCTCAGCATTCCAGAATTGATTTCAGCACTCAATTCCAGCAACTCAGCAGGCTCCTCAGAAGATCTATGCCTTTCCACCATCTACAAATGATAATCAAACACTCAGGTAAGGCATCCGCATTCCTATGACCTCTTTACACCCCCATCCTTCTTGCCTTCAAAACTGCCTTTGTTAAACCTCTTCTTAAAAAACCCATGTCTGACCCAAGTGACCCAGCCAACTACCACCCAATCTTCAACACAGCTTTCAACTGCAAAATCCTTGACGAATTCCTATACTACCAGCTCTGGCAAATGCAGAGATCAACAACCACCTGCATGAATCCCAACATGGATTCAGGCCAATGAGAGAAACAGAATCCACATTTGAATTTGCGACATGATAAAGAACAACGGCCCAACTAGTGCACTCATCCTAGATAACATGTTTGCATATTTGACACCTTCAAACACGAGATCACATTAAAGTGACAAGAGGACATCAGGACAGAGAGAATGACCACATGCTGGATTGTGTTCTTCCTAACCAGGAGAATTGAAACAACACTCATGCCCCCTTTCAGACCATACTCTCGCAACCTGACACGAGGAGTACCCCAAGGCTCCAACCTCTCGCCTCTCCTCTTCACCATGTGCATGACTCCCTCCTGGAAGAGATCAGTAACACGGGCCACACATGCTTCAACCATGCATATGACTCGAATGTTCCTCACTAAGGAACCAGCGATGAAGACCACACTGCCTTCTCACACATGTGGACCGCTGGATGACCGGTAAAAGGCTTAAACTCAACCCATCCCAAACACAACAGCTGATTTGCAGTGCAATGCCAATGGACACTGCAGCAACCCCTTGGTCAGAAGTAATGGGACCTTTCCCACATCCTGGATCTGCTTTGAGAAGTCTTAGAATCACACGGCACAGTGACCCTACACTAGAAACTAATGTTTAAGCAATTTAAGGTGCTGGTTCTGCCAACATCACATCTTGTGATGTATCAAGCCCTACCTGACCTTCGCACTCAAGTCCATGGTAGTTATCTCTCTGGTACTAACAAGACTTGGCTATGCCAACAGCCTTTACCTTGGACTAGAGAAATAGCTACTCAACAGACTGCAAAATGTTCAAAATACAGCAGGCAAATTATTACTTAGACTGAAAAGACACAAACATACCACCCAAGCACCCTGCAATTTCCGCCGGCTCCCAATCAAAAAGAGGATCCACTTTAAAACCCTTTATATAACTCACCACTTCTACTACATAAGAGGCCTGGCATTCATCAGAAGGAAACGATCGCACTACATACAGATTCAGGAATAACAGGCTAGCTGTGCTAAGCATTAACCAGAAATGTGATGGATGCCCCAGTTTATCCCTCCTAGCGTAGCCCCTGTTCTTCGACCCTGGTACAGGCATGGGGTGCACACTTTCCTTCCTGGAGCAGGGACAGTCCCCATGGGCACCACTGTCCCACCCCCACGCCAGCTCGATAGGGAAGCGTGCTGCACCTGTAAAATAAAATTGCTGGTAACAGAAGATGTGCTACACCCTTTCCTCAGCTACCAAGGGGGTTATTTTCTTGTTCCTCCCCACTCTGGTTTCTTTCTTTCCTTCTCCCCTCCTTCTGTTACTTCTCGTTTTCTTTTCTTTTTCTCTCCAGCTGTCTAGCAACGGTTTTTCTTTTTGAAATCTTCTCCAGATTATGTTCTCATCTGCCCAGCCCATTCTTGGGCAGGGGAGTTCTGTCCCTTTGTTCTCTTTCTTTTTTCAATTTTCAACATTCCACCCAGCCCCATGCTTAGCTGGATGAACTATTTCAGCGCAGAGCACACGCATAAAGAAAATATACACACACTACATCAAATAAAGTAATGTATTCAACTGTGGTGCCTGCGCTTTTCTTTCTAGGTTTTCCCTTCGGGGACAAATATGCAGCCTCTTCTAGCATGGCCCCATTTAGACCACAGGCTACACTAGCAACCAAACTCTGGAACTCCTTACCCAAAATCATACTTACAGAGGAAGACCACACACCCTTCAGAATGCAGCTAAAACCTGGCTCTTCAACAAACTCCAATAAGACACCCTTTTCAACTACTCGAACCATAGACCTACTCCTCTCACTCGCATCCCATCGGAGGAGTCTTCGAAATTACAGAATCCGCCAGGACCCTCATGCACTCCTCCCGACTAAAATACCAAAATGAAATGGACACAGGTCGGATTCCACATCACCGAAAGGGAACCCAACGGGAACCCAACTTTTGCTACCAAAAATATCTAACAAGCCTCTTTATTTGCTTGACCAACAGGCATTCACTATCTCAGCCCTAAAGGGCCCTTACACTTAACGTCTGTCGAACCAACTAGCTTGAACTAACCAAGCACCGTCTAAAACCTCACCCTCCCACTTTACATCAGACTCAAACAGCCCACAAAGACAGCCACCAAAGGCCTAGCCAAGGGACAGTACCAAGCTTTTACCAAGGTATTGTACTATCGGACCGAAAAAAAAGGTCTAAAATGCTACCACCAAAGGTTCGAGCCTTTGGTGGTAGCATTGCAGGTAAGTTAAAAAAAAAAAAGACTGCCGGGTGTGTCCACCGCAACACCCTGCTCACTATACTGTGTGGTATAGTGAGCGGGGTGCTGCAGGTGACACCCCCGCAGCACACCCACAAAAAACAAATTTTAAAAAATAAAATCAAAAAATAAATAAATAAACGGGGGATGCAGGGTTTTCCCCCGCAACCCCCGCTCACTACTATACTACAGTATAGTGAGCAGGGGGTGCGGGGGAAACCCCTGCAGCCCCCGTTTATTTATTTATTTTTTGATTTTATTTTTTTAAATGTGTACAGTATAGTGAGCGGGGGCTGCAGGGGAAACTCCTGCAGCACCCGTAGTATGTAAGTGTGTTCGCATGAGAATGGTGCAAACGTTTGGTAGTTCGCACCTTTTTCATGCGAACTTTCCGGCCGCGGCAAAATCAGCCGTGCTCGGATCCCTTAGAATCGTTACCGATGCTCCGCTACTCAGTTCTATCACACTCACCCACATTAACGGGGAACACTGCCCTAAGGACTAATTGCCCATTGGAGTCATTGGCCTCGCCCCTCAGGATACTACACTCCCAAACGACTCTGCCAATTCCATACAAACATACCCACCCACAGGAACCGGGTACATCCGACCTGCACCCATCAACAATACCACAGCATCTGCCTTTCCTGCTCCCACGAACAACCCCGCCTTCTGTTATAGAGCCTCCTGCAGAAAGGCCAACAAAAGTGGCAGAAGGGCGTTATACAAGACCCCCTTCTTAATATTGATTTATAATCAGGATATTGGCGATGATTGCGTGGAAGACCAACAGAAAAAATAAAGTTGGATATTGTTCATCTTCTTGAAAATTAGCCACAATTTAAGAGAATCTGGAGGTGACGCATAAAGCTTTCAAAACCAACAATCTCTTTGGGCGGCCGTCATCTCACACAATGACATGAAGCCCACCTCTGAAACCATGGGCACAGCCCTTGGTTTGGTATTTGATTGCTTCCTATCCGCCACAAGGCCTGTTCAGAATGACACCTAAAAGCCCCATCACAGGCGTAAAGCCCTCCATCATCCGCCATAACAAGTACAATCCCATCACACCTAGATTGCAGCAGTGGCATACTGGGTGCCGGTTCCTGAGACTGGCTGGCTGTGGAGCGCGAGCGGTAGAAGAACGTCGCATGGCCTACCTGAGGCACTCGGTGGGTCACACTAGGGGAGGCGAAGAAACATCTAAAAGGAATCAAAAATAAATTCCAGTCGGGCTCACATAGGGATGGGAAGACCAAAAAAGGCCTGAGAAGGTAAGAAGTGGAAGGAGAAGGGGATTTCTGTAGGCGGGAAGCCACTGGTGGCAGGAAGGAGGGGTGTGTACTTACCAGGCAGCTTTTAGTAGAATATTAGACACCTCTGACCAGTGAGGTGACATTATGCCAGATGGATGAATGGGATCGCTGATTGCTGTAGACAGGGCCCAGTGTGTTGGGTTGTGATCCTTTCAGCGAGGCAGTGGAATTATAGACATTGGCAGTACTGAAAGGCGCAGAAAAATGGAAGTGTAGGCTGCTCTTACCAGACAGGTGAGTGCACAAGCAGAATTACAGGCTGCTCTTATCAGCCTCGCAAACACACCTGTAGCGTTTCAGAATGCTCGCGGCGCT
Organism: Ambystoma mexicanum; assembly: GCF_040938575.1. Lineage (NCBI taxonomy): Eukaryota > Metazoa > Chordata > Amphibia > Caudata > Ambystomatidae > Ambystoma > Ambystoma mexicanum. Next base: position 388,113,082 of record NC_090925.1, read on the forward strand.
GGAATGCCACCCTGGGGCCTGTCAGCTAAATAGATCAGCAGGATTCCACAGTATTGCTTTTTAAACCTTTACTTTATCAATTCTCATCAGCAAACCGTGTGGAAAATAAAACCCAGGCATTGAATTACGATTGGGGAGCGTTGGACATAAAATCGTTAGTCACTCAGAATATCCCCAAGGAGTTTGGAAAATGGCTGCGCAATACAAAGTACAAGCAGAATGAATAGTTCAACTCAGGGGCAGGTATACAAACTGCAGCTCTGGTCCAAGCACGTTCTCGCCTTCTCATGACTACCCTGTTTGACCCTGACATGGCTGCCAAGCACAGCAGATAGTAATGCTATTATTATTGGGTTTTTGATACTGTGCCAGTTCCCCACCAGAGTGCTCTCAAAGCGCGTGAACCTTGTCCGAGCTAGGAGCATTCAGTCACTGGCGTAACAGGGCCCCCCGCACCACCTGCGGTGCGCGAGCCTCCACCATCGATGGTCCAGGTTGGCCCCGGTCCAGCCCCCACCATGACTTTAAGGCCCTCATTACAAGTGAGCCAGTCCCGAAATAAAGGTGCCCAGTAAAAGGTTACTGCCACCTTTTCCGGACCGGGCCGGCTCACTTTGAGTCTGCCGGTGGGGGCCACGGATCTCCCAACAGGCCTGAGCTGCTGGGAGTTCAGGCCCCTACCAGCAGGCATTTCACTGAAGCACAGGCACCGGTACTAACTATCGGACTCCATGAGAATGGGAACTTACTGTACTTACCAGCAATCTCGTAATGAGGCCTAAGTCATGGAGAGGGCCTGGGCAGGGGCCAATTGCCGCTGGCACGCAAAGGAGGCACTCCGACTGCAGCTCACTGCGTTTGTCATACAGGAAGCAGGGTGGTCCAGGCCTGCCCAGAGTGTAGCACGTCCTGTGCTTTGTTGAGGAGCTTCAGGGTGCATGGGAGCCCTCAGCATGGCTCACAGGGTGCATCCCAAAATGTGTGTTACACCACTGCATTCAGTCCTTCCCAGGGAACGCAGACTCCTGGTCTGCTGGAAGTCAGTGACTGGAAAATAGTGGAATGTAAGAGATAGCAGAGTGTGCTGTGGCTGGAATGGTATGTGTCTAAAACAGGCTAAAAGGTGTGTAAGTGACTGCACGGAGAATGGAATGCATATATCAAGTTTGGGTGTGTGAGGGGCTCGAGATGTGCTTGGGAAATCCTACGTACGGGGTATTGTATTGTGTTGCATCTTTTGTATAGCGCATTTCACCACTGGTATGGTCGCAACGCGCTGTAGTTTTAACACACTTGGAGGACCGAAGTCCAGGTATGGGAACATTCGATAAGTACTAGTATGCGCATGTACATAACGGCGAATGCTAAGATATGAAGGGTTGGCCAAGCCCCTGCTAGCCACCCACGCTGGGCCGGCATGTGGATGGGTGGATAGATGCAGTCTAGTGAGGGTATGCGAGAGCGGGATAGTCATTGGGCCTCATTATAAACTTGGTGGCCACGGCCGTTCATACCTTGCTGCCGAATTACGAGTTCTGCTCGCGGTGCCAGAAAGCCCACCAGGTCTGACCTGGCGGGCTGTGGGGCACCCGCGAGCTGAACTTATAATTGCACTGGCACCGTTATCAACAGTGCTGGTGCAACCATGCTCCCCACCCCCATTCTGCCCTATTGGCCTAACAGTGCCGGTGCAACCATGCTCCCGATCCCCATTCTGCCTCTATGGCAGCCTATAGGGCAGAATGGGGATCAGGAGCCCGGCAATACATCCACCCGCGAATGGGCAATTACCGGCCCATTCAACTCGTAATGGGCCGGTTATTTCCCTATCGCGGGTGGCGGTGCTGGTAGCGAGTTTGGCGGTAGCCGTGCCTATAAAATAGGCACGGCTACCGCCAGACTCGTAATTAGGCCCATTGTGTGTTCAGCTATTGAATTCTTGTTGTGAACAGTAACTACAATCTTATGCGAGCAAAGTTTGAAAAAGTCAAGGTAGGTGGCCCGCCCAAAGGCCATAGATACCAATCCTAGGTGTATGTGCTGATTGTGTGATGAAAATTGAAATAGGTAGACGGGTAAGTAGAAGAAGGCTAACAAACACAAAGCAAATAAAACAGATTCTGCACTGTGTATCCAGTGGATATTATGACTGCAACCCTGGCATATAACAGGCAAAACTCTAGATGATGTATGTATTGTTGAAAGTGAAACAGACCTTTACATCAGTGATGCCACCTCTCGTGATAACATCATAGTCGTAGATCACGTGATATCGCGTCCCATAATGCATTGGGGTCAATGGTCTTGTGATGCAATAGGGCATTTGTTGTCATTTCTGCTACCTTGGCATTTTAGTGAATTAACGTCACTAGAAAATGACAACGGATATTGACCACCAAACTCTGATACTTGGCAGGCAAAAGGCTTATGAGACTTCAAAGGGAACAGTGTGTGTTCAAGGTATGGTAGGGTCTGGGGGTGTTCCCAGCCTGACCCCTGCACAAATGTATCAGGAATGCTGTTGCAACACCATCATGGAGCAGATCTGACCTCACAATCATTAACAAAACAAAGGAGGTGATGGCTGGAAGGTTTAGAATAAACCTTAACCTCTGGCATCGCTCTGGGCAACCCTCCAGACCATTGTTCTTCGCCTGCCAAGCCATTACAAAAGGGGAAAGACCATATGCAAATCAGGCTTGGTCCCACCCCCAAAGGGGTAGTCCAACCCGAACTGCTAGGTCACATCCATTCTGCACGGGACCACAAGCATCCCCAGACATGTTTCAGCCTTGTTGGGTGTCATCAGTGAGGAGTAGCTTGGGTCTGTAGGCCCAGCAGGCACGGGACCCACGTCTGGGCATACCCGTCCCACTCGGGGTGACAATAGCAAAACAAAAGAAGTGATGGCTGGAAGGTTTAGAATAAATCTTAACCTCTGGCATTGCTCTGGGCAACCCTCCAGACCATTGTTCTTCGCCTGCCAAGCCATTACAAAAGGGGGAACACCATTGGCAAATCAGGCTTGGTCCCACCCCCAAAGAGGTAGTCCAACCTGAACTGCTAGGTCACATCCCTTCCGCACAAGACCACAAGCACCCCCAGACATGTTTCAGCCTTGTTGGGTGTCATCGATGAGGAGCAGCTTGGGTCTCTAGGCCTCACAATCATTAACCCATGTTTGGTTAAACAACTTTACAGCCTACAGCTAGGAATGCCCTCTCAGACTACAGCATCTATATGCATGTCTTATCCACGAGTGTGCAATGGACAGAGTCCTGGCTTTACCTATGAGCCTCTACTTGTGTTTCCATAGCAAATATGGTAGTGGGGCTGAACTCTGCAGAGTCGTTATCCTAATGGTTTCCGCTTATCTTCTCCCCACTGTGGTCAAGGGCACTGTTTATCTGCTCCACTGACAAATAAGGTGAAAACCTCTGCTACATTGATCCCACTGCTGGTGTTTAAACTGTCAAATCTGGCTAGAGAGTAATGCTATGCATTCTATTATTTGCTTTCAACGGAATGACGAACACTCTTAAGGTGCTAATGTCTACTCCATTTGTCATGTAATATGTTGAACCTATATCATGTTACCATTTCACTACTGCATTGCTGCTAGCGGACTTCTCCTGCCATGTAGGCTTGTATGTATCATGTCATCACTGCGAACTGGAAATTGACAAAAACGTTGAATTTAGACATGCACATTTCCCTGCTATTGTATGTGGGTGGGGGAGGGTGGGAGTTTAGGGTTATAGAAAATATAAGGGGAGTATGGGGAAGCGTTGAGGTGGTCTACCACGTATATAATTGCTGGTAAATGGACAATGTTTGAAACCCCTTTGCTCCCCCCACCCCCCAATTCCACATTTCGGCATTACAAATTCCCAGTGATCACATAGATCCAACGCATGCACTGCCTTGATTAAAGAATTCACAGTAGCACTCAACTTTCAGCTCGAATGGCAACACTGCCCACTGACATTGAACTCTACCACTCGTCTGAGGTTTTCCATCAAATGGGCTCATTGCTCCTTTCTTCTTCATCCCTGACAGAACCTGTTCATGCCTCGACCATGCTAAACCAGTCAACTCCAACATCCGATTGCAGAGGTTTTGAAAACATGGGCCCCAGCTTCTCAGTTAATTTCTCATGAAGAGTGACTAGAGCTACACTATCCTGCAAATCCGTACCGGCAAATTCCTCCAGGAGCAGAGTTATATCACCAAATGCCACCGGCAGGACTTTGCCCAGGTCAAGATCCCCCCACTTGATATTCCATCTAACATGGCCAGTGATGACTAGTGGGACTCCAATCCCCAATGTCCCAGCAGCTCCGGCCTCAATCTCGGTCAGTCCCATGAATGACTCATTCACCTCTTCCACCAATGGATGGTGGTCACTTTCTGCCCTGCATTGGATGCCAGAGCTATTCACAAGGTGCCAGGCTTCAACATTTACAAGAATTTCATCTATTTTACTTCTGGACAACCCATTGTCAAAGGTCGGAATCGCCAGAGCATCCCCCGAAAACCGACCATTGCAAGCCCTACGGTTGGCCAAAAGTAGTTAAATTGCAATTTCTTCGGCATTCCTATGTTGCTTTTGGGGTTTTGTAGAACTGAGACTGCCTATGCCCCAGTGGCCGTCTTCCTCATCCATTATTTCGGCCATGCTATCCAGAGGCTCAAACTGGACATTAAGATCCCCCATAACCAACATCCTCGGTGAGTTGGGTGAGCCTGCTCTCCAAACATTAATACGCTCAACCACCTTCAATATGAGGTCAACACCTGCCCCAGGTAGGCCCCTATTGTAAAGGTTAATAAGGATGATCTTAGAGCTATCTTTGAGATTCAACTGTATCTCCAGTTGGCAGTCCCACACCTGTATCGATTTAAACAATGATACATCTACCCACGTCACCAACCCCCCACTTGGGCATCCCTTATATCGTTTGTTCAGTGGGATCGCAAAGGTTGTATATCCTTGTATGTGGGGGGCATCAAAGGCCCAGGTTTCCTGGAGGCTTATAATCCCATGCCCCCTTATGAAATTCATCCCGTCGTTATCTACTAGATATGTATTCACCCCAGCAATATTCCATGATAAGGCATGCATCCCAGGCATTGGCTGATGAAAAGTACAGAGAGGATGCTGGGGGCCATTGCCCCTCGCAACTACAGTCTCAAGATTCTTTATTTTCAGTGCTGGTGCCTGTCACTGGCTGGGGTCCCCAACCCATCAATCAATGATGGTCCCAGTGGATCCCCGACTTAGTCTTTCTCCAACTGATAACTTTCTCTCTTTCTTTGCTCATCTACAGGGGTCCCAGACCCTGGTTGGTAGACCTGTCTCCCTTTCGCAACCAGGTACTGCAATGAAGAGAAGAGGTTTGGATGCTCTCCCAAACCAAGGTGGGTCCCAGACCCTTGTTGGCAGACCCGGCTTCCTCTGTAACTAGGAACTGCAACCCAACACAGACTTGCTTTACTCGCCTGCCAAGTACTATGTTCATAGGTCTCACACTTGCTGTTCTCTTCCCAGTGTTCTTCTACTGTAGGGGGGGGGATCTCTCCCTACCCCATTTATCTATAGGATTCTTCTTTATCTTTGTGGGTCCCAGACCCTGGTGGGCAAACCTGGTGCCCCAGATTATCAGGCACTGTAACGATTAAGAGTGGTATGGAGGTTCTTCCTGTTCGTTGGGGTCCCAGACCCCTGTGAGTAAACCTGGTTCACTTCCCTGCCAGGCGCTCTTGAGGTTTAGTGTCTCTTACTTGTTAGGTGGGTCCCAGACCTGATATTCCATCCACCATGGACCTCTCAGGCTCTTCCCAACAACCCAATTACCCCTGGGTTGAATGTGGGACTTCTCTGCTACTAAGTTGATCTCCCAGGGTGTCCTCTCCCCCCTGGCGCCTCGCTCCCTGCGGCAGCTCTGCAGCAGTGGAGGAGGAGCAACTGGAGGCTTCCTCCTGTTCTTGCTGCCGAACTGCTGCTGCAGTTTTACTCGGTTCTCCGTCTTTCTTCTCTCTTCTCCTGCTTTTGGCAGCTCCGAAGTCAGAAAGACTGGTGCTTTTCACGTGCTGCGCAAGGAGTTCTGCTCTTCGCTCTGTTCTTCACTCCGCTCTTCGTTCCACGTTCCATCTCCTGGGTTTTGCTTCCCCTATGGTGACTCTGCAGCTGGGAAGTGTGACTATTCACCCTTTTCTTATGTCTACCGACCACAGACAGTCCCGGGCCTCTTCAGCCTTCCCTCTCGGTCTTGGCCACCGGCTTGCTGACCTATCGCTCCTCTGTGGAGGCTCTCTCACTTTCAGTGGTCCCTCTTCTCTTTTTATTCCTTTGGGCCCTGTTAGTCTGGACTACTCATTTTGGTTCCGCAGAGTAGTCAGCACTACACCTCACCTCTTCCTCGTCTCAGTGGTTGCTAGTATTATCATATGCAACTCCTCACTATTCTTCCTCGTCTCAGTTTCCCTTTCCTCAGAGGTCTTCAAGAAGTACATGGGATAGGAGGGTGGAGATGGAGAGAGTGATGGTGAAGGAGAGGTGTGTGTGTTATGGGGCTACCACCATGGTATCAGTGACGATACCTTGGGATTCGTCACAGGGGTCAAAGAATATTTCACACAGAGCCACTCAACAGCTGCGGCAACAATGAGACAAGAGCACCAGACACGCAGAGGCTCCCAGAACAAAGATAGAAGGTGGGAGTGTGAAGTACAGAAGCGACCAGAATGGCTGCGGCCATGTGAAGCCACTGGAGTCAGTCCTGATTTGGGAACCCAAACCTGATGGCAGATCAGGGGACCGGAAGTTATACGTAGGAGGATGACACGCAAAACCAGGACACAAGTGGAGGCCAATGGATGGATGCCTGAGTCCATCTGAAGGGATGGAACAAAGTTCTAGATGTGGAGGAGAAGCAACGTGGACTAAACTAGGATCGTACAAGACATAATGAGAAGAAATGTTGCATGCTGGAACTTGACAGGTGAGTTCTTGAAAACATATTGGGGCTCATTTTGCAATAAATGCAAATTGCATGCAGGGGACCACAGACATTTGCACTTACATGTTTTAGGTACCCGGGAAGCAATGTTCTATATTTACAAAGCACAGCGAAAAAGTGAAGAGTAAAAGCAGGCAAACTCTTCTCTTTTGCTCTCCACTTCGTACAAAATAATACTTTGCAGGCTGAGCTGTATTATGGATTCCTGTGGAATCCGCTTGGTCTTCAGCAGGTGCTAAATCAAGGGCACTCCAATGGAAGCTTTTGGTTTTACGCATGCATGGAAATCTCAGGCAGGTGTAATACTGGGTGCTTTTCCAAGACAGAGGAGGGAAGTAAAGCAGTGATAAACTCTACTTTGCTGCCCCCCTACTCCTTCGAAAGGTACAAGAATGAGCTGGAGAGGAGAATGGGAGCGTAAAAGCAATACGCCTTGCCTGTATGCTTTTATTTTCCACTACACTCATTTTAAAATGACCCCATTGCGAAAGCCATACTGAGAAGAAATGCTGCCTGTGGGATTTTGAAGGGCGAAGTCCTCAAGTGCACTGAAAACCCCATATTGAGAAGGAACACCAATGCACACTGAAACTTGAAGTGTGAGCTCCTAGGGCGTCTGGAGCCAGGCAGCGAGGGATTGAGTACAAGGAGTAATGCTGCATCCTGCAACTTGAAGTGTGAGCTCCTAGGGCGTCTGGAGCCAGGCAGCGAGGGATTGAGTACAAGGAGTAATGCTGCATCCTGCAATTTGAAGTGTGAGCTCCTAGGGCGTCTGGAGCCAGGCAGGGAGGGATTGAGTACAAGGAGTAATGCTGCATCCTGCAACTTGAAGTGTGAGCTCCTAGAGCGTCTGGAGCCAGGCAGCGAGGGATTGAGTACAAGGAGTAATGCTGCATCCTGCAACTTGAAATGTGAGCTCCTAGGGCGTCTGGAGCCAGGCAGCCAGGGATTGAGTACAAGGAGTAATGCTGCATCCTGCAACTTGAAGTGTGAGCTCCTAGGGCGTCTGGAGCCAGGCAGCGAGGGATTGAGTATCCTGCAACTTGAACTGTGAGCTCCTAGTGCGTCTGGAGCCAGGCAGCGAGGGATTGAGTATCCTGACACTTGAAGTGTGAGCTCCTAGAGCGTCTGGAGCCAGGCAGCGAGGGATTGAGTATCCTGACACTTGAAGTGTGAGCTCCTAGTGCGTCTGGAGCCAGGCAGCGAGGGATTGAGTACAAGGAGTAATGCTGCATCCTGCAACTTGAAGTGTGAGCTCCTAGTGCATCTGGAGCCAGGCAGCGAGGGATTGAGTACAAGGAGTAATGCTGCATCCTGCAACTTAAGGATGGAGTTCCAGGAGCAGCTTGAGCAAGAGTCTTTGGAGCCCATTTTAAATGCTGGAACTGGGAGCCTGGGGTCCTAAGACCCCCGAGGAAAACGCATTTAAGGAACTCAGTGCATGATGGAATCGGGAGTAGACACTCTTACAACTACCCGAGAAAGAAAGAAAGAGACATTAAGTTCCAAGAGTGATCATCTTGCAGAAAGAGTGTCAAAACAAAGTTTTAACTTTTACATCTCTTTTCATGGCTTCTGTCAGGCTCCACTCGCCACAAACTTTATTACTGTTGCAGCATCGGCCCCACGGTTTGCGGTTGCCCTGGAAACTCGGACAAAGGTCCTGCCACCAACGAGCAGCTTCTTCTTCTTAGGATGGCTCCTCAAGGACCGGATCCGGCGATTTCCATCTGGAGAGATGATGTTCGCTGTTAGTCACTGTTGTCAGCCGCGCTTCTCTGCTAAAGATCCTCCTACTTCCAGTCCCCATAATAAACAAATCAGATATTCTCCACACTGACACCCCGATGCTACTCGTCTTGGCTATTAGCAGTTCCCTCTGACATCTCAACTTTTTGCATGCCATCATATAGTGATCCACCGTTTCTGGGCTTCTGCATGCCACATAATTTGCAGGAGTAACTCTACCCATCTTAAACTTCCATCCTTACAAACCTGTATAGCCCACTTTTAGCAGATTCCAGATAGTTTCCTCGCTGCGCGCAAACTCTGCATTCACCCACATCTCTTACACTGAACCTTCCTTTGTACCGCATGCAAGTGCCTCCCGTTCCTGCTCGTATCCCATCTGCTTTGCCATTCTCCCCTAACTCTGCCTTTCACTGCCACTTGAACCTCAGCCACACTTAAGGGGATCTCTATATCCACTACCTCCTTGCTCGTGGCCTCATACGCAGCCCTGTCCACCAACTCGTAACCCAATATCCCACAATGACTTGGGAGGACACTTGTGGGGGGCAACTATGAAGCATAGGGCAGCATGCCTTCCCGGCTCCGCAATTCTGCGGTTTCCGACATTCTGCCCCATCCTTATGTTCTCTTCTCCATCAATGTCATGTACTTCCGTTGCTGCAAGTCTCACACCTGCCCACTCTAGAGTTGTCCATCCCGCAAATGGACTTAAATATACCTGTGTGTGAGTCAGGCCCCACTGGTGGGGTAGGCAAGGAACAGGGACCACCCCCCTGCTGTTACTTACTGGTTAACATGACACGCTATGGGCACAACTTACTGCAGGGTCACCGACTCTCACATGGGATCACAACACTACTCGAGCACACATGCACCCAGCATGACAAGGCCAACCACCCCGCAATCCTGCACATTGCATCCTACATCATTGTTCTGCAGCTGGACACAGGGCAGGGGGTAACCCTCTGCGCCGTCGCTAGATGACGCACTTCCTCGTGCAGTCAATGTCTCTGTGATGTAACCACTGAGTTGATGGGAGATGTCGCAAGCTGCTATTTATGCGGGAGCTGCATTTCTTGGCAATGTTATCTCTCTTGTGCTGGCCTTTTATGATGCCAGAGATTTCCCCCAAACATAAAATATCAGTATAGGCTCAGACTAACCTACAGGGCAATGCCCAAAGTGCAGGGCCAACATGCTAGTGTGGGCCAGTTTTTTGGTTCAAAGTGGACAGTGTTTTGGCCAAAGTAGGCCACTTCGAGCTGATAGTGTTGCCAGTAGGTTTGACAAGTCACAGAACAAATATTCCTTAAAATGCACATTTAGGAACATGTTACCAAAAAATAACTCCCCCTTGGGTACTACTCAAAAAGTCTGTGACAAAAGGAACAAATTGCCATTTGAGTCTGTGGGCGAAATGTTCATTGGTGCCCAAGTCAATGTTATGCCACAATCTGACCCTGCATCAGTACACATGAAGCAAGGCCTTCAATTTTCATCAGTTTGACCTGGCTTCCCTTCTGTGCCCACCAACCACATGGACACACCTATGGGCATCAACATGCAGCCTCGCCTGGGGTCACAACACTGCTCATCTGCACTAGCATCCAGCACAGAAAGCATGGCACCGCTCCACAACCACCACCATAACAGCCGGCGGCTTTATTTATCTGGCGGATACCAGTAAGGGATAGAACTCTAGACTGCCACTGTGTGAGGCAACCCTTCATGCAATGTTCCATCAATAAGGATGTATCCCAAGCCCCTTGGCAACGTTGCATGAACTGCCACGTGTCATGCAACATTGGACCGCGGCCACGGAATCCCAGCACAGCGCCACACCCCATTGATTGACAGCCCACAGTGCGACTATTTATTTATTTATTTATTTATTTGCATTTGTTAAGCACACTTGCAGCCCGTGGACATTGAGGCGCTGTTACAAGAAAATGTAAGCATTTTTGATTAAGGTGAAAAAAAGTCTCTTAGTTACAGAAGGCAGAGATAGTGTGCGAAACAAAAGAAAGCAAGGTAGCAATCCGAAACAAGTAAACAGTGGTTAGGTATACAGATTGCCTAAAGAACGTGGGCAACTACATAAAGAGTTTGGTTTTGATGGTTTTCCGGAAGGCAAAGTGCACAGGCTTTTCGGGTTTTGGGGGTGACGATCATGTTAGAGTAGCATTTCCTAAGTGGCCTGATGGCGGTGTGCTTTTTGATTCGCTGAGCAAGGTATGGAGGAGCGAGCTCATGGAGGCACTTGTACGTGATGGCCAAGGTTTTGAACACAATCCTTTCTTTGACGGGGAGCCAGTGGGCCTGCCTTCTGACTTCCGATATGTGATCTTTCCTGGAGGTTCCTGTGGCTGCCCTAAGGGCGTTATTTTGGGCGAGCTGGAGTTTGGTTACATTTTTGCACAAAGTCCTTAGGAGCAGGGCATTGCAATAATCAAGCCTAGAACCAATAATTGCCCTGGCAATTGTGAGGCAGTTCTGGTGTGAAAGGTAGGGTCTGGATGCGTTGATGACTTTGGAGTAATAAGCAGACGAGGCTACGATGGCATTAACCTGCCTGTCCATGGTGAGGTTGGAGTCCAGGTAGACTCCCAATGCCTTAACATTGTTGGAGACCTTAATGGGAATGTTGTCAATAGTGAAGGATAGGTACTGTTCACTGAGGTTACCGAAGGTGGTGGGTGATCCAATGAGCAGAAGTTCTGTTTTTTCACTATTGAGGCAGAGCCAGTTATCTGCCATCCACGATTGGATAGTGGAATAAATGGTAGTGAGTGTTCTAGCGTCTGCCTCGTAGTTTCCCGTGAGTGGGATGAGAACCTGCGTATCATCCGCATAATTGGTGTACGATATGAGAAGGGAGTCAAGGATGCTGAACAGGGGCGTCGTGAAGAGGTTGTAGAGAGTGGGCGCAATGCAGTAGCCTTGCGGCACCCCGCATTTAATGTGGCTAGGGGTGGCAGAGGCTGAGTCGGAGAAGACTCTCATGGCCCTTTCTTGGAGAAAGCAGGTAATCCAATTGCAGGCTTTGGGGAGAAATTGGCCGCAGTTACCAGGTGGTGGCAAAGTGCGTTATGATCCACTCGGTCAAAGGCAGCGGATAGATCGAGGAGCAGGAGGAGTGCAGGTTTACCTGTGTCCCTTAGATCGTCCATTTGGTTCCTAAGGTCCAAGAGAGCCGTTTCTGTGCCATGTTGTGGGCGGAATCCTGATTGCCGCAGGCCGAGAAGCCGGTTGTCTTCCAGGAATTTTTGGACATGCATGTAGGCTGCTTTGTCTAGGATTTTAAGTAGGAAGGGGATGGTGGTAATGGGCCGATAGTTCCCTGGGACTCATGGATCTAAGGAAGGTTTTTTTAGAAGTGGGCGGACCCATGCTTCCTTGAGTCCAGTTGGATCGTGGACAGCCTGGAAGCATGAGTTGATGAAGGCGGTTAGGAAGGGTGCTAGGATGTGGGCAGAGTCTTTGAAGAGTTGGCCAGGACATGCGTCCCCCTTGCAGTTGGATGGTTTAATAAATTTGAGGAGGGCAGTGACTTCTAGCTCAGTCATGTCCTTAAAGTCAAAGAGAGTGGAGGACTCAGAATCGGTATTAGGGGGCAATCTGCTGTGTGGGTTGGATATGTGGGTTGGATATGTGGCGGTTGAGGGCATTTTGATGTCCACGGATTTTGTTTTGGAGCATGTCAAGTTTGTCTAGCATGGCCTTTTGAATGCTGTTGCACCATTTTTCATCCTTTAGGAATGAGGGGGGGAGGGGCGGGGTTCTCCAGCTCCCTGAAGATGGTGAATGCCAATGTAATGAAAGATAAGCGGTTTACACAGACACGCTCAGTAACAAATGATCCATGTGGACTGGGGAGTGATGCATGAGAAGTGTGATGTGATCAGGTGATGTGCGTCTATTAAAGTCAGGGACTCTCATATTTATTTATTTATCTTGACATTTGATAAGCGCACTTAGCCCAGGGGCATCTAGGCGCTGGTTACCGAAGCAAGGTAGCTACAGATAGTTTCATGAGTTGCTTATGGTTACAGTGTTACAAGGATTTGCATCTCCCACTGAATAATCACAGTGCTATCTTATCCACACATTGCAGTGCTGATACAGTGAAAGGCAGTGCCGGCGATGGCCAGATCAAGCTCTAAAAACACACTTTAGGCAACTTCATTCTCGCTCGACTTGCCACAGTGGCAACTAACTACTCGCTGGGTGTATGCACCATTTCCAACCTCCCACACGTACAACACTGATTACTGGACTGGCACGATATCCTTGATGTCAGGCCTCCAGCCACGCCCTAGGAGACAGCGCCCACGTACCTGTGAATCTAGGCGCTAGGGCTGTTCTGCAACATTGCGATGCGCAAGCAATGGACCATGGGTCTTTGTTTCGAGCACCATATAAGGCGAGGCAACAGCTGTTATTTTGTTCCCTCCGATCTAAATAGTGAAGCAGTGAAAGGCACAACGCACCATTCCATCATTTGCATGGAACCCGGTAGCAAACTTCAAGCACCTTCCCACTTTTCCCCTTTACCGCAGACATTTAACTACTCGCTGCGTAATCCCAGCATATGTAACATTAGCTCCTGAGTTAGCCACCTGCATAGCTATCAGCAACCCCACACACTGCATCGGCCTTAAAGGCAGAGCCATTATGCCTGGTGAGCTGTGCGTCTATGTCTGTTAGTTAATGGTGCCTTGCACTATTATTTAGCCTGCTGTGCCAGGCTGCTGTCTACTGCAATCCCAGGTGTGTCCATCAATGCGCTTCCAGTGCCATGAGGCCACACCTCTGCTGATCTAATGTAACCACATACACTGGGAGCGTCGGTCCATTACTTATATTTCAATTTCATAAACACTATTTTATCCCTCCAAGCGGTACTTACTGACCCTGGGTGTCTGTTTTGCCCTAGGGTGCGCCAGTGTGCCGCCTATCTAGGGCCAAAGATAGAGGAGATGGAACTAACCCTGTCTTATAATAAGTACGTTTTTAATTATAGGTTTAAATAAATTCGGTGCATAGAGGCCGGATATGTGGTCATGGTGAAGAGTAATTTCTCATTTTTGAATTACTTCCTTCTCATCTGCTCAATGAATTAAAAAAAAAACAAAGATATTAAAAAAGTTGCTTGGTTAATACATGAGCACCCTGTAAGGGAGGTCGACCAGTTTCAGTGCTCCCTGATTACTTCTGACACTTTCTTCAGGGCCAACGGTCACTTATCTATACTTCCGAAAACCCAATAGTCAACAGTTTCAGGCCTCAGGACTTATTAACAATTTCTCTTGATTCCCTTTGGCATTTTGGCAGCTCGGTTTAATCATTTTTAATACTTTCAGGAGGATGCCACTTGTCAATCAAGTCACTGAGTTATTAGTTCATCTCTATTTTCACATACGATGAAGTCTCAAAGTGCCAGTGCAGCGGGGTAATCCTTGCAATGGAACCCGCATGACCCGTGGGGTCGCCACAAGATCTACCTTTTCTGGAAAGGAGAAAGGCTGGGTGTGGCTGCACAGAGCCCCAAGAGAGGCCTCAGTGAGGGGAACTGTGCACGTTAACCCATCTCAGTAGAAGCGGGTGTCATTGTGCTTGAAAAGTGAAAGGGTATCCTTCCAAGTAGCTGCTGATTGAAGAAAGCTTCCATCCCAGCGAGGATCATTGTGTCGGCTCTGAGCGGCTTCAAGTGATGCATTTTGTTTACCTGACATTATAAAGGGAAGCTGCGCCGTATGTGCCGGGCGGCTGCAGCTCACAGTCCAAGAGAGGAGTGCGGCCCAGCTGCCTCTCAGGAGATGGACTGAAAGAATGTGGGTTAATTAAGGGGATCCAGGGTGGTTGTGAATAAAGGGGTTTGTGGGGATTTGACGTTTTGGTTGAAATGTTAGTTGTTGGTGTTATAAACTATTGAAGTATTGTTGTTTGTCCTCATGGAAAAGGAGGAGTGTGGTGCTGCCCACTTAAGGAACGCGCAGGCGGCGGCGTGACGTTGCACGCCACCGCGTGCATTATAAATAAAGGGGCGTTCCCGGCCACGACACTGCGACCGGGAAGCCCGAGCAGAGCAGACGTGTCCGTGTCAGTCTGTGGGTGCTGAGGGCTTACGGGCATTGCGTATGGGGATCACCACAGACCCCCAACAGTCATCACTAGCCAAGAATGAAACGCTCGCTTTATTCTGAATTTGCGATTTCTTGTGAAATAAGTATTCTCACATTTACGGTAAATCATTTCAATTCAGGCAATGAATCCTTCTTTTGGCCTATGATTCCTGAATTTAGTTTAGCAGCTCCTTGCTTTCATGTAAGTAAAATTAAAAGGAAGTATAGCAGATGTTGGCCCCGTTACGCCTGTAACCTTTTGGAGCTCTTAATTTCAGAAACCCCCTGTGGGGATTAACCTATTGCATGTATTCTCGCCTGGCAAACATGTACCGAATAATCACACGTGGGAGGTAGTTTCATTATTTCTCCCCTCGGCAGGATCAACACACTCCTTTTAAACTCCCCCGCCAAGAAGAACTAATCAACATGTTCTCATGTAGAGAAAACACTGTTTCCTGGTGAGAAAAACCCCTGGTTTTCAATACATAGCGTTGCATGTACATTTTTAACCCAATTAAAAAATACACGTTTCACGGTCTAAAAGGCGGACGGTGTCTTTTGTTCTCCCTCCACACATGTGGCTTCTGCATGACGTACACACATCTACTCAGAAGCACCTGGCAGACACCCCTCTGCCCCCAGAGCCGAGCCACAAGCCGCACACAGGGACTTGCATAAACATATATGTGTATGCGCTCACACACTCTTATGCAGACTGATGCTCAAACACACTCGCCCACACAATGAAATGAGTGGGATATCGCGTAAGCTGAGCAAAGTACTGTCCGTAGCTCCCGAGTTAAGCGCTCCACTCAGACATGGGATAGCGTGCACTTTTCAAATTCGAAACTTGGCAGTGCTGACTCAGCCCTTCATTCTTCTGAGGTGGATGAATTGAGTGCCTTTCACTTGGGTAATATGCGCTATCATTCATTGCACTGCTTAAAAGCAGGGCGGCCCCAGAATGAAGCACTATTTACGGATTCACTGTTATTATTATGCAGCAGCATGCCTGGCAGACAGGGCAGGTCAGGACTGCAGCGGACATAGCATTGCATCCCATTTTGCCCATTGTCAGCATCCCAGGATTGCAGCCCATTATTGGCATCCCTCCCTCGTGCCAAAAGAACCCGGTGGTGAAACGTTTCCACGCCGAACTGGGCGCGCCAAAATGGGCATGCCAAAATGGCTGCTGTGCCAAAGCGGTCGTGCCGAATCGTCCTGCGCTGAACTGGCTGCGCCAATAAGTCCTGCTATGGCCCCAGAAGCGGTAAACTGTGTTTTGGCGCCGGCTGTTTTGGAATGCTTCGCCCCAGAAAAGCAACTGGGTTGCAGAGACGTTTTTAGTTTTGGCTGTTCGGTGGCGCAAACTATTGCTTTGTAGTACTGCTGGGAGAGAGACTACTTTTGTAGAGGGACTCACAGCTTGTATTTGTTGTTTGGTTATGTACCCACCCACTGACTGGCCATGGTGAAGCAAATCCCTGAAATTGTTCCTACTCCCTACCCCCTTCTCCACTCATAAAATACATCCTCCCGGGATCTCTTTCATTTAGCGCTATGAAGTAGTAACATCAAACTTTGGCATGGCAGTGTTATTTCTAAGGCAGCTGCTTAGAGGTAATGGCTTAATTGCAGCTATAAATGTGCTACTTGTGTAATAAAAATGCCTCAACCAAGTGTGCCTTAAGTCACTTGATTTATATTAGTTCCTTGCATTTAGGTCTTGTTAAAAACAATCATTGGCAAAGCCAAGTTTTGGATTGCGTGTCAGTTTTAGGTAGGCCTTTGCCACGCGCTACTATCATAATCCGAGATAATCACACCATTTTACAGTGAGGTAGTAGCGTTATGGCAGTGCCTAGTAAACGTCTATCCTATGCCAACAAAAAAGACAACACTGTTGGCTTTGCCAACAGTTCTTTGAGGTTAGGGGAGCAGTGTGGGGTCCTGCTCGGACTAGCCCTGGCCCACTTAAAGCCCTGAACGGTATAATATCTTGTTTAACAAGAATTGTAAGGTGTAGGAATTGAATGCTTCATCCGGATGTGGTCAAAAGAAATTACTTGAAAACAGATATGGACTCCCCTTTTATCTGCGTAGATCAGGACACCTGACTCTGGAATTGAGGCAGGAAGTATGTTTTCAAAATATCCTTCATACATCATTTTCTAAGGAGTTCTGTGAATTGTAAATGTGCAGGCATGCAGCTTCATATGCCAAGATTACCTTATCCTGAGACCACGGCTTCCGCTCTCAGCCCCACCTCTCCCAGTCTCTCCTTTTCTAGAATTAAGCAAGGTTCAGTGTTGGGGGAAACGATGGCCATCACCTGACGCTGTCCGAATGAGTCTATGTGTTCAATGGTTAATTACACTTCACTGTGGTGTGAGTGTTGTGAATAATGAAAGGAGCGCCAATCCCAGGTGCATTGTGTACTTATTGATTCAAGCACACAACCCTTATATCACATACAGAAGCAGAAATCTGTGGCCATTCTTAATGTTGCAAAAATGTTCTGTGATTTTATGCAAAGCAGCCATGAACCATCATTTGTGCTATCTGCCTTCTTCCCCTTTCTCAGAGGGGTATTTTGAAGGCGTACACTTGGAGTGTACCAGACTGTCCACCTTGTGTCAGCCTAAAGGACACACCAACTCTCAGAGATGATTCAAGGGTCTTTATTGAAATCTTTGGCCGGGCGATAAAGGCCACCCTGGCTCTCTCACCTTCCGTAAGCAGTTCCCTCCCTAGCCTAGATGGTCTTACTTCCCCAGGCTAGTAGATAGCACCTATGCACCCCACCTATCTAAATACTACCTGGCTGGTATTGAGGGTCTAAAGTCAATCACCATATCTATCTAAACTCCCTTAGGGGCTTTTTAGGGCTGACCTACACTTACATTCCGGTTAGTTCTAAGAGATGTGTAGGGATGTGACTTAAGATACTCAAGCCCCACTTGGTACTCTTCCTCTCAGGCCCTGATGTGTCTTTCCCTATGTCTCTCTACTCTCCTTCCCTCCAACTCCTCCCGCCTGATTATTGACCTTGTCACAATTGGAATCATAGCCTTCTATTAGAAAATAATGTATATGGTTGTTCTAGGTTTTGTAAATGTGCTTTGCTCTGTATGACGAGTGTAATATTCTTACCACACATTCAATATCTACTGGAAGTGATCATTAAACATGAACACATTGTTGGTTTATTTGTTTGTTTAATCATTTATAATGTGCTCCAGACCCAAGGGTATCAGGGCGCAGCAGTTACAGGATATGCAAGGCTTAGGTACAAGTTTACAAAATGTAAGCAATAGTGATACGCATACAGTAAATAGATAAATTAAACGATAAAAACATGGAGAAAATTAGCAATCAGTGACATTGTTTCCAAATCCCGGGACAGTCCCACTATGCCTCTGTTGCTGTTGCTCTAATTCTACTTTTAACCATAAAAAACAAACACAGCACTCCGTCAAGATATCTGTGTTTTAGTCTCTGGTTGCTCTGCTCTCAGCAATGGCTGAGGCGACTCCAGCACCTGAAAACAAGGCTCTTGTCGATAAAGAGAATGAGAGTGAGAGAAGGCTAGAGCAATAGATTATGTGCAGGGAGGGAGACAGACACACCGAGTGAACAAGTAGAGAGTGAGAGCTAGATTGGCATATAAAACATTAGGTACAGAGAGTAATGATAAAAAGTCATTGGAGAGCAAGGGAGGTGGGGAGCAGGCAGACACGCCAGTCCGCTAGGAACATGAGGTTGCGCTGGTTAATGAAGACCATCTACCAAGCTCACTGATTGGGTGGCACCCCACCTCCTAGGGTGCAAATGCTGGATATATGTCTTACATATGATGGATCATTTAGGAAAAAGGAGGTGCAGCTCTGATTCCTTTATCAGTTACCCCAAAGACATCATAGGGCCCAGTAACACACAACACATCTAAATACCACTGTAAGCGCTAGAGAAATGTTATGCAACACCTAATACACTGGCTGCACCAGCATTAGCACAAAGCAATGTTGCCTGAGCGGCTGAAACGGATAGTGTATGCAGTCAATGTGGCTATACAAGCCAAACTTCCTCCCCATGTACACACACCACATGCTGCCTCGGCGGCGCCAGTGTAAGGAAGGCAGGAAGTTGATTGGGGCACCTCAGGAAAATACTTGAAGAGGGAGCTCGGGGAGGAGGCACCAATCATTTCATAACACATTTTAGTGTTGCTGGTGAAACTTTAAAGTGCAGTGGACTAGCTATTTTCCCTGTATAGGCCTGAGTGATTGAATGCTGCCTCTGGCCAATAAAACAAAGCCTTACAATTTACAATCGCCTCTATATGGAAGCACAAGAAAAACTCCAGTAGATCATCAACAGTGCACCGAAGCATTGTGCAACACACTCTCGTGCTGCCCATGTCCAATATAGGCCAGTATTGCCGCTCTAACACATTTTCATGCTGCTTATGGCAAATCTATGCTAGTATTCCATGGTAAACACATTTCATACTATATGAAATATAGGATAGCATGTTATTGTGTAACAGCACATTTTCAATGGTGCATATGCCCAACATATGCCAGTATTGCCTTCCTGTACTGCTAGGATCAATTCAAAGCACATGCCCACCAGCAAGTACCTCTGATGCCTCCATGCCATATGGCACACCCAAAATGATTGCCATCAGATATTTATCACCCTGCCTGGGTGAATTTCAGGCTGCAAATATTCTCACCCCTTCGATGCAGAGCGGGAGAGGGATTACGAGCCACATAACCACCCTGTAGCGCACATCCTACTCTCCCTGTGTCTCTGCCGCTGCAGTTCTCAGGTCACTGGCTGAGTTGTTCAACACTTCCACTGTTTTCTGCTAAGGGTCTGCGGCCTCCACTAAGGTCCCCTACACATCCATTTTGGGAATGGGAAAAGGGCTCTGGGGAACCCACACTACAGCATCCTCAGGGGTTATTTCACATAGGGGGTGACTTCCCCTTGGGTTGCTTCGCGGTTCATAACATTAACATTCTCTGGCCGTGGGTCACCTTTCCAGACCCGTGGGATGTAGACACAGCACACACCTACCAGCAAGTACCTAGGATTCCCCTCTGCCTTAGGGAACACTGAAATGTTTGCCAGCGGACCTTTCTCATGGGAAGTGACTTGATGGGCTGTGTACAGGAGTGCCAATGAACCCAGGGATTGTGTGGGCCTAGGCATGACGAGCTGCTCTTTCTTTTGGGCAGCGGGGGGCATGCAGAAGCAGGAGGCGGTGGGGCATCTGGGGGTGCCGTCCGTTTTCCCAGAGAGTACGTTTTTGGAGAAAGAAGGCCTGATCCATATATGTTTGTGGCTCACAACACAGGTCAATGGGTTGCCACCACTTACGTTAATAAAGTGTAAGAGTTGCATTGGTATAACTCGTGAGCAAATGTGGTAACATTGCTTCAGTCATGGTTGTAATGGCGTTCCTGAGATGTGGCCTACACAGGATGGAGAATTCAGGGGTCGTTGGCCACAATCAGCTTGTCTTGTTGAAAAGTTGACTTGAACTATTGGTCCTCAAAGCATATGACTGTGACTTTCTGTAGTCATATTTGAATTTCATTTGTATGGATAAAGTGCTTTCGCTAAATAGCCGTACAATTCAGTAATCATTGGTGCAATAAAGAAGTGTAAATGACAAATAATAAAGTCAAAGTATGTAAAATAGTCACTGATCAAACAGAGAAGAAAGAAGATGAGATTTCAAATGGGAGTAAACAATGTATAAGAAGTGTTTAGGATCAAGAAGAGGAAAGGAGCGAAATCTAGAGGATGCACAGGAAGGTTTGGGGACAGAAAGGAGATGAAGTGATTAAAAACGGAGAGGGTGCAAAGGGGTATACAAAGAGATCATGGAGGGCATATAGAACAGAGTCAGACCATCCATGCACTTATAGACAATTCAAAGGAAGTGAATTAGTAGGCACGCTTTCTTTATAGTATGCTGTTGGGCAGCCCCCTAGTCCTTGAGCTTATACAGTAAAACCTTGTGAGCTATGGTTGGCATTTGGCTAGTGGGATTTTCCCTGTATGACGGGATTTGTTTTGGGGGAGTGGAGAGGGAGGAGCTCAGGGATGTAGAATAACATCTGATCAGGATTGGTTAATAGACATGTGGGAAAGTTTCAGAGTTTATTTCAGCTTTATATGTACTTGTTTATATATCATCAAAAATGAGTTCTTTCTTTCCCACGTCTATTTAAGCAATAAGCCCCGAGCCAGATTCCCGCGTCAAGTAATGTCCTGCGGCCATAGTTACAGGCCTGAGTGAAGCGAGAGCCTTTACGAAGGCCCCTGACCCGGTAATGCCCCCGGCGATGGGCTTATTGCTATTAGTACCCCAGCCCATTAAACCGGGGTACTAATAGTGTGATTTTTCACTTGCAATAAACTCCTGTGTTTTGCAACTGAAAAAACAATGGGCGCCACGGATCAGGAAACAAAGTCTGTTCTCCCTTTCCATGACGGCCATTTAAAACAGTAAAAAAAGTAAACGAAGAAGTAAAATATTGAAAAAAAGTTTTTAAAAATTGGCTGCCATAGTAATGGTAAAGGGACTACATGTAATCCCTTCTCCCTTTCCATGGCGGCGTCCCACAGATCGGTAGAGGACACTCCGGAGACAGAAGTGTTCCTGGCGCGTTTGAATGAAGAAGGTAAGTGGGGTGGGAGGGCGAGGGAGAGCAATCTAAGGTATGGGGGGATGGAAGAGGGAGGAAGGAATGGAAGGAGGGAGGGGGTGCACTTACATTGTCCCCCTGGCAGGGGAGATGGTGGCTTCCAGCCTCGAGGAGGCTTAGAGTGGTGGGATTACTGCATGGTAATGCCCCCATTCCAAGCCTCCCCATTGGTTGGGAGGACAAAGCCACTCCCCCTGCCAGATACCAATAACCAATATATCATACTCGAGTTTCAGATGAATAAATGATACTAGAATTCTTACCATGAGCGTTCATGGAATTAATTCACAAATTAAAAGGAAGGCCATGCTGAAAAGATTACAAGACATGGGTGAAGCAATCGTCATGCACCAGAAGACACATCTTTTCCTCTGGTATGAATTTAGGCCAAAAAATAAGGGTTTTTCATTCCAATGTTTATCTTCTAGTGGGGAAAGACACACGGAGCAGCCATTCTAGTAGATACGGAGATCCCCGTTGTAAAAAGGAATGGTCTTTGGGGACCCCCTCAGAAAGATTTATTTTACAAAAAGTATTACATTTTTATCATTTCGTGACCATTGTTTCACTTTATTTCACAATGAAAAATATTTATGTTTTCTTGGATTCCTTTGTAAGATTGCAGCTTTTATAGAGGGTGACTTGATAATTGGAGGAGACTGCAATTTGGTACCAGACCCTGCAATGAATAAATCGCTCCCACCTGCAGCTCATCATTTTAAAAGTGCAGCATTACACACTAGGATGTCACGTGATCTTGAACTAAATGATGCATGGTGATTCCTGCACAGAGGAAAGAAGGATTGCACACATGTGTTTAATGTGCACAGGGATATTCCAATATTCATTTCAGATTGATATCCATAGCTGTTATGCCCTCTGTTTTAGGGTTCAGCTCGGCTCCCACATTTCAAATGATCATTTCCCTGTATCAGCACACATTGATATGATATGATATGGCATTTGTAACGCAACTATGCACACGTGTTTCAAAGCGCTAGATTGTAAATCACATTGTATGATCAGATCAACTACTTCTCAGAGGCATCATTGAAACATGTATGATCTATTTTCTCAGGTCCCAGTAATTCAAATAGAAATAGCTTGAGCCATTAGTAAGTATTTTAGGGAAAATAAATCCCAAGAGGTTAGGATGGAGAGTATTTGGTATGGAATGAAGGCTGTACTGAGGGGAGAATTTATCCGTTTAACGTCTACATACATTGCAACTAGGGAAGTTAAGAAGATTTGCTTGGAGTTGGATGTCTTTCAAAATCTATTGGAACATAAAGGAAAGGATCATTAAAATCCTTCAGAAATGTGAAAATATCTAGAGCTAAGCTAGTGGTCCAACTGGCTGATAGAACAGCCTAAGCCCTGCTACGGACAAAACAATTTTATTACATCCAATTGAATCTTAGCGCTTAAATTAAGTTTGTCCAAAAGTAGCAATGATACCTATGCCTGTCAGATGGAGAAGGGGGTTCCGCTATGGGGAAGAGGGAAAAGCCAACATTCATTGGGAATATTTGAATACACTGATGTTGCAGAAGGATTTAGACTCAACAAGCCTATATAGACTCCACCGCTCTACCCCAAGTGCCTGTAGCAAACCATCTAGAATTACAGCACCTGATTTCAGAGAAAGAAGTAGAACAGGTGATTATATCACTACAAAACAAAAAGGCCACTTGTCCTGATGGCTTTACACCTCTATTTTACAAAACATTTAAACAGATTCTGTGGGTTCAATGATATGCCAATGCAATTGGTTCCCCTCTTCAAAAGTGATTACCCGAACTATGGAAGATTCCACTATGACTCTAATTTTGAAACTGGGTAAAGAAGCAACAGACTTTGGTTCATGTGGACCAGTCACATTGCTGAACGCAAATGCTAACATATATTCAGATAGATTGAACAGTTTTGGGGCAAAAGACTGGAACCCAAAGTGCTCGTCAGTTTCAAAACGCTTTTTAACAGGGTTCTATTAAATAAATTCCGAATTGTATGTATCTGCTGTGGGTGGTCGTTTCAAGGTGGACCCTATCCCCCGGGTGTCCCAAACATAACAAATCAATGGATACACAACCACACTGTGCTGATCACAATGTTTGTCAAAGGCACCTGATTTTAATTGCAAAGAAACAACCGATACATGTTTCGACCACAGGTCTTCTTCCACGCTGAAGTAGATTCCTTATTTTACACCCAAACTTGGTTCTATTAGGTGAACTGATACAACCAATTAATTGAGCTGCCAGTGCGGTTTTGAAAGGATACGATACTCTCTTGCGGGTTGGCCTCACAGATATTCAAATAGAGTGGTGACACTCTTAATGAAGGTTCTCCCTTCTCTGATACTGGCAGACCAAAAAGGATTAATTATTGATCAAAATGCCCATGAGTATATCAGAAGGGGCATTGACCGGATTGCGTTGAGGAGGGGCTTCTGGAAGTGAAGGGTAAATTGGCATTACATGCCAGTAAGGTCTTTGATAGGGCAGAATGTTAATACAATCACAAAACTCTCTGATCATTTGTGTTTGGGCCAATATTTACTATATTCCTATTGGCTGATTTCCAAAGTATCAAAACTAGACTTTTGGGGTCATTGCGAGTTTCCTGGTACTCTGCCGGTAATTCCAGCAGGATATCGGGAAACTGACCCTACCATTACTGGCACCTAATATCCTGACATTACCAGAATATTCCAGGTGCCGTCATCGGTGGTAAATCCCAATTCCATGCTGTCCCACAGGACTCCATGGAGGGGATTGCCGGCATTACAGGTACCACTAATACCAGTGCTGGTCATTTCAGTATTTATTTGCCGGTGGGGGCCTGATTTACCTCCAGCTCTGGAATGGAGGTAAATCAGTCTCCCCAGTGGCAAACTTGTGTTTTGCCGGTCTGGGAAAATTGCTGGTCTCGGAATTACCAGCAATTTTCCTGGACCAGAAAACATGTAATGCCCCCCTTTGTCTAAATGGTCTCTGATGGGTCTCTGAATATTTCTATAGGAAATCCTCAGGGATGCCCCCTGTGTCCACTAGCATTTGTGTTATAAATGAAACTAATTGCCTGATTCATTGGAGAGATTATACTAACGTGTGGTCGGGACGGGTGGCACCCATAAAGTAGCTCTATATGGAGATGATATCCACTACTGAATTACTAGTTTGTTAAACGAATGTTCTCTCTTTGATGAAACAACTACAAAACTTGAGTTAATCTCCGGGTTTTCCATTAATTATGATAGATCCATGGGTATGAATTTATATCAGAATGACCACAAGTGATTGTAAACCTGCATCATTTATAACCATTTTGTTGGTCCTTGAAAGACCTGGGCTACTTAGGGGTTACAATTACCTCAAGAGGACATGTTTCAGTATAACTTTAATCAAGTTTTTGACACTGACCTCAAGAGGCAGAGTAATCAGAAAATCTCTTGGATGGGGTGAATTGTTTCAGCTAAAATTAATCTGATTCCCATGCTCTTGTATACTTAACTATCCCTCCCTGATCAGATTATAGGGTCTTGTATAGACGCATGGAAGAAACCATCTGGGGTGGTGGTGATGATGAAGGGGGTCCTAATGGGCAGTGTGGGGTTTTCCAGTGCGGATAGACAATTAACAAGAAGCCATCATGATCCTTCAGGCTCAGCTTCTTTTCTTGAACCCTGGGAGTAGGTAGGTCCTGGGGGTGATCTCCTTTTCGCTGCATGTAATATCCTCCATTACTGGGGGAAAATGGATTTCTCAATGTGGAGTGAGTATGAGCTTGGGACCATTGTCCACTGTCTTGGGCAATCCTGATTTATTTCCAGGATTCCATCATGGAATAAGGAGGCTAAATTCTCTTTCGCAGATCAATGTCTATGGATTTCAATCTCCTTTGAAAATTTCAAGTCACTAGTTAAAATGTGTGGGTCTGAGAGATTTCATTGCTCTCAGATCCCTCAGTGGATTGCCAATGCTCGGGTGCGTGATGCATCACACTTCCGATTATGCCACTTGGGATCACATTTATGTATTAAATCATTAAAGGCAAATTGTCCAAATTATACAAGCTTGTAGATGAAGTAGAACCTACCAAAAGGTCCCTTATGTGTGCAAATAGTAGGAGGAATTGTGTTTGAGCATTTTATGGTGCTTATGGGGCCACTTTGGTTGAGAGATGCACCACAAATAGGGAATGCACAAATAAAATGTGCTGTAGATGGGGTATTAGCCTACTTGATCGCAAACCAAATTGACTTTTTCAATTTGACAGAATTGTTTTGTTCGTTTTTGGGGGAATTTCAGTCAATTTAATTTAAATATATATGTGGGGTGGTGTAAGGGAGTAGGTTAAGGTGGGCGGGAGGTGGAGGGTCTCCTACCGCATTTTCAAACCATACAACAAAAACAAACAAATTCACTCAAATTAGAAAAGCTCAATTTATTTCACTCAAATATATCTAAACTGTAGATGGTATCCGCCCCCCCCATGCAGCTCCACCAAATGATTCCTGCATGCTCCCCACTGCTGTATTGGAGAATCTGAAGTGAGGTGGGTAGTTTGGTTCATGTATCGTTGCCACAAGTCCTAATTATTGTGGAAGGAGATACTTGCTAGCAGAATTCAGCTCCAATGAAACCAGTGATAATAATTCTGGGAGTTGTCTAAGAGGCGACGTAGCCAACAGCAGGTAGCTCACCAGCTCTTATTACTCACCAGCAGCCAAATTAACATTGGAGCGTTGGTGGAAGACCCCTGAAGGACCGAATTTGAATATGCAGTGGGGCAAAATGTGTCTTGGCTTCAGAGAAAATCAAAGCTCTCTTCTCCAACTGCCTTAAGAATGATCTCAAGATGTGGTCTCCACTTGTTGGTATCCGTGAAATATTCCCACAATGGATGTTCAGACCACCTATGCTTAAATGTTTTTCATTGATCTGAATACCATGCAACTGGGGGCTGAGGGTGGGGTGGAGGATGCTTTTAATGATGTGATATATAAGAAATGATGAAGGTTTAAGTTTTAGTAGATCACTGTGCACTATTTACTCTGGCTCTGCCTATGGTACTGTGGCATTAAATGCACATGTTCAACGTAATGTGGGTTTACTGTCCCGAATGCCTGTTTAACCCTGACTTTAAACATCAATGAGTACAATCGTAAAAAGAAAAAATCTCCTCCCCTGCTAAGGTACTTTTGAGACTGCAGTTACTCTTGCCCGCTCCTCTGCAGAGAGGAAGTAGGAGTGGGGTTATGAGTGACTCTCCCACCCTGCAGTACACATCCTTTCTCCCTGTGTCTCTGCCCCGGTGACCCATAGACGGCTGGCACAATTGTTCAACATCTCCTCTGTCTTCTGGGTTAGGCTTTGCAGCCTCCAATGTGGTCCCTCACACATCAGGTTGCGGAGGGCAAAGAGAGGCTTTGAGGGATCTACCATACACCACCTCCAAAGAATGTTTCACGTAGCCGGCAGTATCTCCTGGTCCTCCAACCTGCTCCTCCGAAGTGACTGACTCTGAAAACACACACATATGCAAAAATAGGGCAGTGGCTGTGCCTCCCGGCCATGCCGCCATGAGATGGAGTGAAGATGTGGCGAAAGCTTTGCTTCCACCACGTTTCTGAAATAGGGGCTTTAGTGCGCTGTGCAGTTTGGTCTCTTAACCAATGTTACTTGCCCAATGGTCCTTAAAATGTATGTCCCATTTCTCACAAACTGTCCATAAAAGGTCCTCTTGGCCCTGCTCAATTTGCTGCATAAAGGTATTAAATGTGTTACATGAGAGTTTGCCACACTGCTTCCTAAATTCACTAATAGGTACAGTACTGGCAGAAACGGTGCAAACGTTACACACAGAAAAGACAAGACAGTAAATGCACAATATGGGTATCAAAGTAAGTTACCCTCACACAAAGATCAGGAACCACGTAGCAGGCAGAATTGTAAGCTTCCGTCACCCCCGGGACAGACACATCATGGTCAGCGACACTGCAAGTTACTATCACACACCAAACAGGTACAGCATGGGAAGCAGCAGGTCCAAATTCCCTCATAGGGCTCATATGTCACAGCGTAGACAGCAGTGCTGCAAAGTTTCCAAAAGTACAAGTATTCCTTTCAAATTCAGCACATATAGTACCTATATGCATAGGATGAGCACAGACTTACCTCAAAAAGGTACAACGTAGACCAGACTATTGCAATGTTTCCTCAAACCCCATCAGGAACAACATGGGCGGGGCCAGTGGGCGCTTTCCAGAAACAGGTGCAGCATGTGTAGGGTCACTACAACATTGCAGAACAACCAAGTATATATAAAGCATGCACGGGGCTAGTGCAAGATTCCATCTCAAACAGATACAGCATTTGTACAATAAGAGCAAACTTCCCTCACAAACGGTTTTGGCATGATCAATGGAAAGTTGCCTCACAAAAAAGTCAATGCAAGCTTCCCTTACAAAAAGGAACTGGTCTAGATTGGACATGCCAGTGCATGTTTCCCTCACAGGTGGGTACAAGTACAGCATGTACAAGTCTATTACATGTTTCCATAAAAAATGGGAACACGGACAGCATGGGAAGGGCCAGCCACGCTTCTCTGACAAACAAACAGAGTATTTGCATGGCCACTGCAAGCTTCCCTAACAAATGGGTACAGCATGGGCAGTATTAGTACAAGTCCATGGCACACAGGTACTCGTACAGCATGCCAGGGCCAGTGTAGGTTTCCCTCGGACTTATGCTCAAGTATAACATTGGCAGAGCAAATGATTGCAGGGGCCTTTGCACACTTCACTTAAAGTGGTACATTTCTGGTAAAAACAGGATCAGTGCAAGCGTCCCTCACAAACTGGTACAGGTAAAGTATGTGCAAGGCCAGTGAAGGTTTCCCTTCTAAACTAGTACAGGTGCGGCATGGTCAGAGCTAGGGTTGCCTCCCTCAACAGACAACCTGCACAGCATAGGCAGCGTCAGTGCACATTTTGCTTCCAAAGAACCGGTACAGCATGCGCTCCACATCCATGCAGCCTGATAGCTCCCATGCCTGTGGAGAGCTCCTCTTTTACATTCCCCTCTAAGCCAATCAGAAGCTCCTACCAGTGGCCATGTGCTGACTGTAAAGTGGTGCAGGTACAGGGGGGTGCACTGTGCAAACTTACCTGCTTTCTGCAAGCTGTCTCGTCAATATCTCATTACCACACGAACTTGGTTGTGGGTGGCAGGGTGAGGAGGAGAGGATGGGGTGGTAAGCGCAGCTGTTGCTGGCATGCACAACACACACACACAACCATTGCCCATTGCAAAACGTCTCCACTCTCATGTCTTCCCAGTATACCCACTAGCCAATCTTAGGCTGTTGAATGACGTGGGACGGAATAGTCGGGGAGCACGTTCTAAGACTGCAGGTCAGTGTTGCTTGGTTAGAGCACATGTGGCCCTTTGGAGCACAGGTGTACTGCAGGCAAAGTGCCGTCAGCGTCCTCTAGGTTCAATAGCAACCCCAGTGGGTTATTAGGGGTTCAAACCCGACATTGAGGTGCCATCAATTTGGAGGCTCAGACCTTTTTTCCATTATCAAATTGCTTGTATGATTTTCCAAACATCAGAAGACCCACATAAAAAGTTGACAGGTGGAGTGTTATGTGTTTAACCTTAGCAGGCACATATTCTCAGCCAGCATGCTTATCTTGGATTTATAACCTGCACTGGATATACATATAAGCAATGTGTGACCAGTACAGTTCAGAACATTTCAAATGAATTGGGCATCGTTGTTAACTTTCCAAAACAAGCTTGATAATGTTTGGATCTGTGAATTGACCCCGATATAAAGAAATTCAAGTTTCACATAGCGCGTGTGCCCAAAATAAAGTCGGTTTATTCATGAAGTCATTTTAAAGTTGCATGAATGAATATGCATTGCTTCCACTTAAGAGCAAACACTGCAACAAATCATTTGTCGGGTCAGTACTCGGAGTCAGCCCTTCCAGCATTGCTTAAAAAGTGACATCTGTCAGGTTGTGCACACTAATGACAATGTTTCTGAGTAAAAGTGCTGCAGGCACAGCATTATGTGGAATACGGGCCTATTATGGGATTATGTGGAAAAGGCCCTTTAACTCCTTTTTGCTGATCTTGCATGAGACCCCTGCATCCACCCCATGCCCCTCCTGCTCCTACCTGTGAGGTGTACTTCACCTGGCCCATGCTCTGCCTCCAGAAGCTCCAGGAGGGTCCTAACGTGACTCTTGACTTTCCTGGTGTGAGTTCCCTGGTTCTGGCCACCTTGTTGTATCAACATTTCTTCCGGCTGGGCCACGAGTGCTTTTATTTGAGACAGATCATGTACTGTGCGGCAAAAGCATGTGCTAAAAGGCAACGGTCCTGCTTCCACCGCCATGCTAGAGACTTCTACAATTGTGAGCCCTGTGATTTGCAGCAGAGTACCCCCTAAATGCAGAAAGTCATTACAGACTCAGGAAGTAAGATTTAAAAACCTTTATTTCAAGTTTCAGTCTTGGTGTAATACTTAGCTAATCCTAACTATAAAGGGGTGTTTCCCTGAAATTATGCTTCTAAGGGCCGCCGATGTCTGGAAGTCCAAATAAAAAGTGTATCTGTGTCTAACCCTATGCTTGTCCTCACTCTATGCAAAAAATGTGTTAGGGGGTCTTTTGTCAAAAATTAAAAGCATTGGTTCAACAGAAAAATAGGAAAACCAGGGTTGGTTTCCGGTGGCTTTCTTGCCAGGCGTGGTTTTAAGCTTACCAAAATTAGTTCAATCAAACAGAGCTGTGTGCAAGACCTTCGCCACAGGGTCCTTGCAGCAAATTAAAGTGTCTCAGTCTCTTTGTGCCTCATCATGAGTTGGGCGGCAGTCCTTGAATGTGGCGGTAACGCTATTACCGCCGTATTTAACGGCTGGCACTGTCATGATTCTGGCTGAAAAGGGGAGTTTTACTTCTAGATTTTTGCTGAAGGTAAAAATCTCAATTTTATGGGCTGTTTTCGGTACTATTGCTGTGGCGCTATTTGCGCCAGCGCTAATAGCGCCACCCCAACCCCATTGCATCCAATGAACCCAATGGGAAATGGGTACATACTTCCCCCTGCAACTCGGGATCCAACAAAAAATACGCCTGATTGAATTTCGGTAACGCAAATTGCGTTGGGTGGTATCCCGGTTCCCTTCCCTAAGCTTCAACTTATTCAAGTTCCAAACACCACAAAAGAAATGTATCACAGTTCCCTTTTTAAGGTTCTCGGGGTTCCCTTCCCCATTCTTCAATACTTTCAAAACTAAAAAGCAAACCAATCTCCATCTTGGCCGGGACTTTTAGGGTTCCCTTCCCCCAGCTCACGCCCCTTTCAATTGGGTTCCCTTGCCAAAGCCCAGGCCTCTTCCAACTTTCAACACAAAACCTAATATATCACAGTTCCTTTTAGGATTCTCAGGGGGCCCTTCCCCAAGCTTAGGACCCTCCAGTTCCAAACACTAATTCATTTGGTCAGGATGTGCCTTTTCCTTATTTACAGCTCCTCTTACATACACTCTTCTCATCGGGTAGAATCAGAGGCTTTCGAAAAAGCCAGGCTCTTTGCTTTTCCTTAGTGCGACCATCCTGATCCTTTGTCCCTCTTTTAATTTCTTACTTGCACTTTCCTTGGCACCTTTTATCTTCAGGTATTAATCGTGCACACTTGCATTGCCTTTTATTCCTTTTACTTTGTGTTGCGCACTTGCACTGTTCTTTTCCCCTCTATACACCTTCTATACCTCTTGCACATTCCTGCTTTGTTGTGCTTCTTGGAACCTTCTGTTTCATTCATTTCTGTATTTGGCCATGCACACTTGCACTTCCTTTCCTTTTCTGCGCGCCCTTGCACCTTTCCTCTGTCACTTTCCTTCTCTGTGCTCACTCACACCCTTTTCTTACTTTCCTTTCGGGCCGCTTGCCCTCTCTTGACTTTCTCGTCTGCCCTCTTCCTCTTACTTTAATTCTGTCTGCTTTAATCTTACATCTGGGCCGCTTGCCCTTTCTTTCAAATCTATTTACTTTTTGTCCTTTTTATTTCTGCACCGCTCGTGCACACCATTTCTCTTATGTTGCTTTCTTTCACGTGCTTTCTCTCTCTCTACTTTCTGCTTCTTGCTTTCTGCTTCGTGCAGTTTTACCAATCTTTCTTTTTCTTCCCTTTCCCGCTCCAACACCTGCACGCTCCTGAGTTTCTCTCCCTGTCATGTGAAACTCACTGGGTAGCGTATTGTAGGCAAACGGTCTTTCCAGGATGCTTTGGGTCAAGGTCAGGGTCTCACCACCTACCCCTCAGCCACCTTTGGGCCAGCACATGGGCCAAGGGAATGTGCAACTGCATGGACTCTGCCAGCAGGGTCTCAGCTGCCTCGCTCTGGCTCTCAGGAGAGACGGCTTCCCAGCCACAGTGCAGCCCTCCTCGCACACCGGGCCATTATTGAAGCATGCCGCTCTCCTCCGGACCCTCCTTCCTGCAGCTCCCAGATTTATGGCTTCTCTGGTCCAAAGTGCCTCTCCAGCTTGCTCCTCCATTTCTGTGAAACCACACCTTTTATGGTGAAAACCACAGTCAAGTGGAGTCAGGTGTAAATGGTCACTATCAACTGCCTGGCCCTGCCTGACTCTATTAGTGGGACAGCTGATTTCTTTCTAGGGTAGGTTGTCCTTACTTTCTGCATGTTATTCCGATGGTTAATCTTTACTGATCTTAGTTGCCTCTTCCTAGTCTCAGTATTGGTTGAAAATGGGGAGGGGAGATGGGTTGAGATTGGAGATACCCCATAAAGGCTGAGGGAGGGTAGGTTGGGGTATTTTTGGGACTGGGGGAATACCAGGTCTCGCCCTTGGGTATCCTCCTCACGGATCTATGTGATTATTGCGACGGCCAAAAATGTCAACTTTTTATTTTTTTAAACCCCTTTACACCAAATATATATGCAGGGGGAGACCCCCCGCAACCCCACATATTAATATTATATCTATACCCCCACATATATATGTGGTTTAAGGGGGGGTAAAAAAGTATTTTTCCGCTGTTGTAATTGTGAGGACGACATTTTGGTACGATTCTCTCCTCACAATCCCCCATAATCGTAACTCTCCACTCAGTTGATCCTCCCTCGCTTGTCCACCCACAGGGTTGGGATCCAAAAGTGATGGCCCTTCCCTGGCCACCTGAATGGAAGTTCCCAGGGGAGTGGGTGGGAGAATACTATCAGGTTTCTCGCAAACCTGTCCCCTAAGCGGTTTGGACTCAAATGCTTCACAGGAGAACCGCTAAAGGAAATCTCCATTTCCTTGCTCGTTGCCTTTTGATATTCCACTGAGAAGCAATAAGTTTGAAAGTCCAAGAATGACTGCATAACTCTTTGGTTGGACTCTTTCCATTGGCTGATCCATATTAGGGGGGAGTGATCAGTGACCAATCTGAACTTTCTGCCCAATAAGTAATATTTAAGATGTATGATGGCCCACTTGATTGCTAAGGCTTATAGTTCAATCACTGAATAGGTATTTTTCCTAGGGAACAGTTTTCGGCTGGCGTACAGAATGGGGTGTTCTAGCCCATCATGGATTTGGAACAACACTGCACCTAAACCAGTTAAGGAAGCGTCAGTTTGTAATATAAAGTCCTTAGAAAAGTCTGCCACCTTGAGAATAGGGCTTTGGCATAATGTTTGCTTGAGGACCCGATAACATATTTCTTCCTTCTTATTCCATTTAAGTTTCTAGGGTTCTGTGTTTCGTAGTCTGTTGGTCAATCTTGCTGTTTTATCAGAACAATTAGGTATGAACCTTCGATAGTGCCCAATTAATCCAATAAGATCTTAAATCATTTTCAGTCTTGGGCGTAGGGGTCTCTAAAACAGCTCTAACCATTTCCTCTTGAGGTCAAATACTGGCATTTCTGAAAAAGAACCCTAACTATTTTACAGCAGGTTGAGCTAACTTGCATTTTCTCAGGTTGGCTGTTAACCGGGCTTCTCATAAGGCTCTTATTACAGTGTATAGCTTGTATAAATGGGCTGTGGATTACAATGTCATTGATGTATGGCCCACAAACTTCCGAATAAGGTTGGAGAATCGTATCCATTAGCCTTTGGAAAGTTGCTGGGGCACCATGCTACCCAAAGGGTAAGACTTTAAACTGATATAGACTGATATAGAGCTAGTGGGTGGCAAAAACAGTCTTTTCTTTATTTGGCCATGTAGAGGAACTTGCCAGTACCCTTTGGTCAAGTCTAGGATGGACAAATAGACGGCACTACCCAATTTGTCAATGAGATCATCAATATGAGGCATTGGTTAGCCATCGAAGACTGAGATGTCTATACAGAACCTCCAGCCTTTGTCTGGCTTTTCCACTAACACAATGGGAGAGGACCAGGGACTGGTATTTGGCTCAATTATGCTGGCCAGGAGCATTTGTTCTACCTCTTTGATGACAATATTTCTACAGGCCTCAGGTAGCCAATATATAGTTTAAGATGCACTACCTTGCCTGCAGGGGTACAGATGTGATGGTATATTCATTTCACTCTGCCAGGCTCTTCACATAACACATCGGGGAATTGCTCTAGCAGTTCAAGAAGATCTTTTTGTTGTGTCTCTTTCGAGCCAAACTCTTTAAAATCTGTAAAGAGCTGGCCAACCCTGCTGCAGTCTCTACCCCTCCTGCCACCTCACAGGCTCTTTGCAGTTCCCTTGCCTCTCACTTTATCCCAAAAACTCAGGACATCCTGTCCACCCTCTTCTCCCCCCTCCCTTCTCCGTCTGTGAATGCTAACCCTTCTTCAGCCACCCCCACCCCCTCTTTCTCATCCTTTCCTCTTTTCTCCCCTGACGAGGTCGCTAGACAAGTCTGATCTGTGAAAGCCTTGTCTAAACAGGTCCATCCGTGTTCCTCTAAAACCATCAAGGACCACATTGATACCCTCAATCCGACCTTTGCTGATTTCTGCAACCTCTCCTTTTCCACAGGAGCCTTCCCCTCCCATCTGAAGCACTCTCTTGTGCATCCTCTTCTCAAGTATCCCAAAGCTGATCCTTCCTGCCTGGCTAACTATCGCCCAATCTCCATTACTGCTTTTCTGGGCAAACTCCTGGAAATCTGGCCATCTCTCAACTTAACCTTCATTCCGATTCAGTTGGCTGTCTCCACGACCATCAGTCTGGCTTTAGAACTGCCAGAAGCACGGAAACTGCTCTCCTGAACACCCGTGAAGATCTGCTCTCCAACCTTGACTCTAGTATTCCCTCTGTCCTAATCCTACTTGATCTTTCTTCTGCCTTCGACACAGTCAACCTTACCATCCTACTCAACCGCCTCCATGACAACCTGGGTATCACCGATCAGGCTCTGGCCTGTCTGACCCCTTTCCTCTCCGATAAACATTCCCAGGTCCATCTTGGGTCCTTCCATTCATCTATCTTCCTTTTTTCCTGTGGTGTTCCCCAGGGGTCTAACCTCTCGCCTTGCTTTTCAACCAATACCTGGCAACTCTCACCCACTGCATTGCCATTTTCCTGCTCCAATTTCCAGTGATATGCAGATGACACTCAACTCATTTTCAGGCTTCCCTCTGCCACCTCCTCTCCTTCTCTCATTTCTGATTGCCTAACTGCCATTCAGGGTTGGTGTGCCGACAATGATCTCTGCCTGAATGACAGCAAGACAGAGATCCTCCTCATGAGCACACCTTCATCCTCCTTTCCTCTTACTCTCTAGCCGGCCTCTCTTGGCTCTCCTCCTACCCCCACCTGCTAGGCCATGGGTGCACAACATACGGCCCCCGGGCCAGTTGCGGCCCGCCATGCTCTTTTGTCCGGCCCGCGAGGCACAAAGACTTTCCTAATGGAGGGCGGCCCGTGGCCGCCCTCCATTAGGAAAGTCTTTGTTGTCTTCCGGGCCGGACAAAACACTGGCCCTCATTGGCTCAGCACACACACGCACCACGTCGCTCCTACGAGCCACGTAATGCGTGTGTGCTGCACCAATAGAGGGCCAGCACTACGGCTGGCGTGGTCCATAAGGCTTGATGCCGGAAGGCATTTCAGCCTTGGACCATGCCAGCCGTAGTACGAGTCCAGCGTTCCAGCTTACCTGCCGCTTACCTGCCTGCCTTCCAGCACGTCTCCGGTAAGTGGTCTGTTTGTGTTTGTGTGTCGGGTCTGTTTTGCTTTGTTTGTGTGTGTATGTTGCGAGGGGCGGTCGGATGTGTGTCGGATGTGTGTCGGATGTGTGTCGGATGTTTGGATTTTAATGTTTTTTGTGTGTATGTTGAGATGCGGGGGTGGGGGGGGTGTCGGATGTGTGTCGGATGTGTGTCGGATGTTTGGATTTGAATGTATTTTGTGTGTATGTTGAGATGCGGGGGTGGGGGGGTGTTGGATGTGTGTCGGATGTTTGGATTTTAATGTATTTTGTGTGTATGTTGAGATGCGGGGGTGGTGGGGTGTTGGATGTGTGTCGGATGTTTGGATTTTAATGTTTTTTGTGTGTATGTTGGGGTGGGGGGGTGTTGGATGTGTGTCGGATGTTTGGATTTGAATGTATTTTGTGTGTATGTTGAGATGCGGGGGTGGGGGGGTGTCGGATGTGTGTCGGATCTGTATGAATGTTTGGATTGTAATATTTTTTGTGTGTATGTTGAGATGCGGGGGTGGGGGGGTGTCAGATGTGTATGAATGTTTGGATCTGAATGTATTTTGTGTGTATGTTGAGATGTGGGGGTGGGGGGGTGTTGAATGTGTGTCGGATGTTTGGATTTGAATGTATTTTGTGTGTATGTTGAGATGCGGGGGTGGGGGGGTGTTGGATGTGTGTCGGATGTTTGGATTTTAATGTTTGTTGTGTGTATGTTGGGGTGGGGGGGTGTTGGATGTGTGTCGGATGTTTGGATCTGAATGTATTTTGTGTGTATGTTGAGATGTGGGGGTGGGGGTGTTGGATGTGTGTCGGATGTTTGGATTTGAATGTATTTTGTGTGTATGTTGAGATGCGGGGGTGGGGGGGTGTTGGATGTGTGTGGGGGGTGGGGGTTTGGGTCTGTATGTTTGCATGTTTGAGAGTGTGCTGAGTTGGGGGGTGGGGGTTCGGGTCTGGTTGGGTGCTTGTGTGTGTGTGCTGATTTGAGGGGTGGGGGTTTGGAGTTGGGGGGCGTGGGGGCTTCGGGTCTGTATGGGTGCATGTTTGTGTGTGTGTGCTGAGTTGGGGGGTGGGGGGTCGGGTCTGGTTGGGTGCTTGTGCGTGCTGATTTGGGGGGTGGGGGTTTGGAGTTGGGGGGGGTGGGGGTTCGGGTCTGTATGGGTGCATGTTTGTGTGTGTGCTGAGTTGGGGGTGGGGGGTTCGGGTCTGTGTGTGTGCTGATTTGGGGTGGGGGGTCGGGTCTGTATGGGTTCATGTTTGTGTGTGTGCTGATTTGGGGGGTGGGGGTTTGAAGTTGGGGGGTGGGGGGTTCGGGTCTGTATGGGTGCATGTTTGTGTGTGTGCTGAGTTGGGGGTGGGGGGTTCGGGTCTGGTTGGGTGCTTGTACATGTGTGTGCTGATTTGGGGGGTGGGGGTTTGGAGTTGTGGGGGTTCGGGTCTGTATGGGTGCATGGTTGTGTGTGTGCTGAGTTGGGGGTGGGGGGTTCGGGTCTGTGTGTGTGCTGATTTGGGGTGGGGGGTCGGGTCTGTATGGGTGCATGTTTGTGTGTGTGCTGAGTTGGGGGGTGGGGGTTTGGGTCTGTATGTTTGCATGTTTGAGAGTGTGCTGAGTTTGGGGGTGGGGGTTTGGGTCTGGTTGGGTGCTTGTGTGTGCGTGCTGATTTGGGGGGTGGGGGTTTGGAGTTGGGAGGGTGGGGGGCTTGGGTCTGTATGGGTGCATGTTTGAGAGTGTGCTGAGTTGGGGGGTGGGGGTTCGGGTCTGGTTGGGTGCTTGTGTGTGTGTGTGCTGATTTGGGGGGTGGGGGTTTGGAGTTGGGGAGGGGTGGGGGGTTCGGGTCTGTATGGGTGCATGTTTGTGTGTGTGCTGAGTTGGGGGGTGGGGTCGGGTCTGTATGGGTGCATGTTTGTGTGTGTGCTGAGTTGGGGGGTGGGGGTTTGGGTCTGTATGTTTGCATGTTTGAGAGTGTGCTGAGTTGGGGGTGGGGCGTTCGGGTCTGTGTGTGTGCTGATTTGGGGTGGGGGGTCGGGTCTGTATGGGTGCATGTTTGTGTGTGTGCTGAGTTGGGGGGTGGGGGTTTGGGTCTGTATGTTTGCATGTTTGAGAGTGTGCTGAGTTGGGGGGTGGGGGTTCGGGTCTGGTTGGGTGCTTGTGTGTGTGTGCTGATTTGGGGGGTGGGGGTTTGGAGTTGGGGGGGTTGGGGGGTTCGGGTCTGTATGGGTGCATGTTTGTGTGTGTGCTGAGTTGGGGGTGGGGGGTTCGGGTCTGTGTGTGTGCTGATTTGGGGTGGGGGGTCGGGTCTGTCTGGGTGCATGTTTGTGTGTGTGCTGAGTTGGGGGGTGGGGGTTTGGGTCTGTATGTTTGCATGTTTGAGAGTGTGCTGAGTTGGGGGGTGGGGGTTCGGGTCTGGTTGGGTGCTTGTGTGTGTGTGTGCTGATTTGGGGGGTGGGGGTTTGGAGTTGGGGGGGTGGGGGGTTCGGGTCTGTATGTGTGCATGTTTGTGTGTGTGCTGAGTTGGGGGTGGGGGGTTCGGGTCTGGTTGGGTGCTTGTACATGTGTGTGCTGATTTGGGGGGTGGGGGTTTGGAGTTGTGGGGGTTCGGGTCTGTATGGGTGCATGGTTGTGTGTGTGCTGAGTTGGGGGTGGGGGGTTCGGGTCTGTGTGTGTGCTGATTTGGGGTGGGGGGTCGGGTCTGTATGGGTGCATGTTTGTGTGTGTGCTGAGTTGGGGGGTGGGGGTTTGGGTCTGTATGTTTGCATGTTTCAGAGTGTGCTGAGTTTGGGGGTGGGGGTTCGGGTCTGGTTGGGTGCTTGTGTGTGCGTGCTGATTTGGGGGGTGGGGGTTTGGAGTTGGGGGGTGGGGGGTTTGGGTCTGTATGGGTGCATGTTTGAGAGTGTGCTGAGTTGGGGGGTGGGGGTTCGGGTCTGGTTGGGTGCTTGTGTGTGTGTGTGCTGATTTGGGGGGTGGGGGTTTGGAGTTGGGGAGGGGTGGGGGGTTCGGGTCTGTATGGGTGCATGTTTGTGTGTGTGCTGAGTTGGGGGGTGGGGTCGGGTCTGTATGGGTGCATGTTTGTGTGTGTGCTGAGTTGGGGGGTGGGGGTTTGGGTCTGTATGTTTGCATGTTTGAGAGTGTGCTGAGTTGGGGGTGGGGCGTTCGGGTCTGTGTGTGTGCTGATTTGGGGTGGGGGGTCGGGTCTGTATGGGTGCATGTTTGTGTGTGTGCTGAGTTGGGGGGTGGGGGTTTGGGTCTGTATGTTTGCATGTTTGAGAGTGTGCTGAGTTGGGGGGTGGGGGTTCGGGTCTGGTTGGGTGCTTGTGTGTGTGTGCTGATTTGGGGGTGGGGGTTTGGAGTTGGTGGGGTTGGGGGGTTCGGGTCTGTATGGGTGCATGTTTGTGTGTGTGCTGAGTTGGGGTGGGGGGTTCGGGTCTGTGTGTGTGCTGATTTGGGGTGGGGGGTCGGGTCTGTCTGGGTGCATGTTTGTGTGTGTGCTGAGTTGGGGGGTGGGGGTTTGGGTCTGTATGTTTGCATGTTTGAGAGTGTGCTGAGTTGGGGGGTGGGGGTTCGGGTCTGGTTGGGTGCTTGTGTGTGTGTGTGCTGATTTGGGGGGTGGGGGTTTGGAGTTGGGGGGGTGGGGGGTTCGGGTCTGTATGTGTGCATGTTTGTGTGTGTGCTGAGTTGGGGGGTGGGGGTTTGGGTCTGTATGTTTGCATGTTTGAGAGTGTGCTGAGTTGGGGGGTGGGGGTTCGGGTCTGGTTGGGTGCTTGTGTGTGTGTGCTGATTTGGGGGTGGGCGTTTGGAGTTGGGGGGTGTGGGGGGTTCGGGTCTGTATGGGTGCATGTTTGTGTGTGTGCTGAGTTGGGGGGTGAGGTGGGCCAGGGTGAATAACATCAGAGACAACTGGCAGCCTTGCCTGGTGCCCTGTAGGATCACACAGGCAAGTGAAATGTGTTTGCCAGTGCGAACCCTGGCCACTGGCCTGATGTATAGCAACTGCACCCAGTGTGTAAATCCCGGGCCAAACCCAAATCGGCATCACCATGTAGCTCTGTTCCCATTTAGTGATGCTCTTTGGCATTCGCCGCAGTCCCCTAAAGATCATACTCCTAGGTCCAGAATTGTCCCTGGACATGGTATGATAGTAACAAATGTTTGCCCCCCACCCCCACTTACTATCCCCTCTCCCTCTCCAGCACTATCTGAAATGTCGTCAGGCCTAGTACGATAAAAGCTTGTTTTGTTCCTCTCCCTCCTTTCTCCTCCCCTCTCCCTCACCTTGTGTAATTCTCCGGCTCTACCAGAAATAAACTATCATAGCATATCATTAGAGATGTTGGGCCAGAGTGTCAAGGGTCAGCAGTGGGTGTGGTTATTTGTACATTCCTAAAGCTTTCAAAATCGGCTGCAGCCTTTTCTAGTAAGGTCCTGGATGATGTCTGCTCCTGTAATTTTGCAACTAAACCTCGATCAAGCGTTTGAGACCCATTGAGTGTGGGTAATTGTTACCTTTCTACAACCCCATCAAGCATTGTTCAGGGGGATAGAAGCACGAGCAGAAACTATTTCTCTGGCGCAATATGGTGGAGCTCCTGCCAGTTTTGCCCTGCCCAGGAAGAAACTGAGATCACTTTCTTTGTATGTTCACTAAAGTAATTGGTCATCCTGTGATAATTCCTTTCAAAAGCTCATAATTTGGCAACAGCTTGTGCTTTGAAATGTTATTTTTTTAAAAAAAGTATGTCCTCAATTTCCACCTTAATCTCAAACATAGCAGGTTGATATGCTATGCAGTCTGCTATTCCTCAAAGTATCCATCAATAAGTGCATGAAAAGGTATGCTGGCAAGGCTGTGTTCTTTATCTGATCTTGTTCTTTTGTCGCTTCTAGGATTCTCCAAAAAGTATATAATTTGTATATACTCTAGACTTGGACCGTCGTAGTGGGAGCATAACAGTGGATTTCGTATCTTTACCAAAGATGTCCCTGCCAATGTTTAGTGCAGTAAAAAAAAGAAAGATTGACCAGGAGCACCGTCAATTTAAGGATGAGTGGACTGAGAAGTTTTTTTTCATCGAGTCCAAACCTGATGTGTACTCGTGTCTCATTTGTCTCGAACGCATAGCAGTCCCCAAGGAATATAATATCCGCCGCCATTGTGAATCAAAACATTCACAATATAAGGATTTGCAGGGGGAAGCGAGAATTAAGAAAGCTGGGGAGCTAAAAACACAGCTGGCTAAGCAACAGGGTGTTTTTGCCCAGAAAAAAAAAGAATCTGAATGTGCCACCTGTGCGAGTTATAAGGTTGCTCGGCTTATTGCAAGGTCAGCACGTCCTTTCACAGATGGGGATTTCGTTAAAGACTGCCTGATGGAGATTTGCGAGGCAGTGTGTAAAGAAAAAAAAGATGTTTTTACAAATGTTCCCCTTTCACGTATGAGTATCCAGCGGCGCATTGTAGATATGGCTGACAATTGTTACAGCCAACTGAAAATGCAGTGTAAGGATGTCAAGTTCTTTTCAGCTGCCCTTGATGAGAGCACAGATGCAAGTGACACAGCCCAACTCTTAATTTTCATTCGGGGGGTCGATAATCAATGCAAAGTATTTCAGGAACTGGCTTCCCTGGTATCTTTGCATGGCAGGACTACTGGTGCTGACATTTTTAATGCCTTTCAAAAAAGTCATTGATGATTTAAATTTGCCATGGGATGCGTTGGTAGGCGTGACGACTGATGGGGCGCCAGCCATGGTTGGGGAGCAAAATGGGTTTATTGGCTGCTTGAAAAGGCACTTAGGCGAGAAGGCTGTCCATTTAAAAAATTATCACTGCATAATCCACCAGGAGGCATTATGTGCAAAACATTTGAAATTCACTCAAGTGATGGACTTTGTTGTGAAAACGGTTAATTTTGTCCGTGCACGCTCTTTAAATCACCGATTGTTTCAGGCGTTTCTAGAAGAGGTAAAGGCGGATTATGGTGATGTCCTATATCACACCGATGTTCGATGGCTTAGTCGTGGCAATGTGCTGAAGCGATTCTTTGCTTTACGGCACGAAATAAAAGCATTCCTTGATGAAAAGGGAATGGACACTTCTGTCATGCTAGATATTGACTGGGTAGCCGACTTTGCTTTTCTGACTGACCTGACAGGCCATTTCAATGATTTCAATTTACAGTTGCAAGGAAGCCAAAATCTCATATCGGATCTGTTTGAGGCAGTTTGTGCCTTTGAAATAAAGTTAAGGCTTCTGACAGCCCAACTGGAGAAAGGGATGCTGGCACACTCAGTGCTTAAAGTGGGCCGGGGCCTGCCGGGGCCGGGCCCCGGCAGTCTCCAAAAAGTGGGACTGAGCCGGGGCCCTGCTGGGGCCCCCCATCCCCCACAACATTGGCGGGATGCATTATCCCGCCGCAGCCGCGACGGGAGATGCGCCTGCCAGTTTAATTTCAGGGGAGCTGACAGAAGTGCCAGCCAGGCACAGCGTCGCTGAGGCTGGCTGGCACTTCTGTGAGTCACTTTAACTTCCCTGATGAGCCCTCATCTGAGGGGTCATCAGGGAAGTTACAGTTCCTTTGTTTGCCCTCGCCAGGTCACTGACCCTCAGCGAATCCGTGGGCTCCATGATCTAATATGCAGATTAGATCACCGAGCCCGCGGGTTCGCAGAGGGTGAAAGGCGCCTCAGGCTCAGTGATCCATCTGCTCTGAGCAGAGATCACAGAGCCTGAGGCGCCTTTCTCCATCGGCAAAGCTTTATAAAAGATGCCTTGAATTGTATACGTTTCAAGCCATCTTTTATAAACGTAGAAACATTTCTATGTTTATAAAAGACCGCTTGAAACGTGCAAAATTCAAGGCATCTTTTATAAAGCTTTGTTGATGGACAAAGCCACCTCCGGTTTTGTCCGACCTCAACGCTTTATAAAAGATGCCTTGAATTGTTTACGTTTCAAGCCGTCTTTTATAAACATAGAAATATGTTATAAATGTCTATGCTTATAAAAGGTGGCTTGAAAAGTGCATAAACCATAGTAAGGTAAGCACACAAGTGTGCGTAAATTACTATGGTTTGTGCACTTTTCAAGCCACCTTTTTATAAACCTAGAAATACGTAACATTGGTATGTTTATAAGGCTTGAAAGGTAAACAAACCATAGTAGTGCGCATACAAATATATAAATGCTCACATACATTTATATATTTGTTTGCGCACCTTACAATGATTTGTGCACGTTTTAGGCCACGCCCACAATGGAAGCCACGCCCCCAAACGAGGGCCCCCCCTCAATTTCTTACCCCACTTAAAGCACTGGGCACACTACCCCGCATGTGCAGAGGTTTTCCCCCATGACAAGTATGGAGGGTGGTATCGGCATGTGAAGGTCCTGAAGGAACTGCAAAATGTTTTTGAGAATCGTTTCTTACAATTCAAATCCCAGCGAGCCTCTTTTAAACTTTTTGCAGACCCTTTCTCAGCTGATGTTGACAGTGTGCAACCTGAACTGCAACTGGAACTGATTGAACTTCAGTGCTGTAGTGCCCTCAAAAATAAGCACAGAAGATGCCTTTATTAGTCTTCTATCAGTCTCTGGACACTGCGCAATTCCCCAATCTTTCACGGGAAGCATTAAAGATGGTTTCTATGTTTGGCAGTACTTACATTTGTGAGCAAGTTTTTTCACAAATGAAACTACATAAATCCAGCCTAAGGACAAGACTAACTGACCAACATCTCCATGCTATCCTGAGAGTAGGAACAACCTCACTGGAGCCCGAGATCCAGAAACTGACAGCTGAGAAACGCTGCAATGTTTCTCACTGATCAACTATGTCTGGTTCACTGTTTCATCCTGTATGATTTGGGGAAATGTATAGTACAACATGTAAGTTTTAAATACAAATAAAACGGTACACCTCCAAAAAGATGTTTTTTCCAACTGCCATAGTGTTTGGTTGGGGGTAAGGGGGCCCTGGGGCATAGTGTTTGCTTGGGGGTGATGGGGCCATGGGGCATAGTGTTTGCTTGGGTGTGTGGGGGCCATGGGGCATAGTGTTTGGTTGGGGGTGAGGGACATGGGGCATAGTGTTTGGTTGGGGGTGAGGGACATGGGGCATAGTGTTTGGTTGGGGGTGAGGGGGCCATGGGGCATAGTGTTTGGGTGGTTGTGAGGGGGCCATGGGGCATAGTGTTTGGTTGGGGGTGAGGGACATGGGGCATAGTGTTTGGTTGGGGGTGAGGGACATGGGGCATAGTGTTTGGTTGGGGGTGAGGGTGCCATGGGGCATAGTGTTTGGTTGGGGGTGAGGGGGCCATGGGGCATAATGTTTGGTTGGATGTGAGGGGGCCATGGGGCATAGTGTTTGGTTGGGGTGAGGGACATGGGGCATAGTGTTTGGTTGGGGGTGAGGGACATGGGGCATAGTGTTTGGTTGGGGGTGAGGGGGGCATGGGGCATAATGTTTGG
This sequence comes from Ambystoma mexicanum, assembly GCF_040938575.1. Classification (NCBI taxonomy): domain Eukaryota; kingdom Metazoa; phylum Chordata; class Amphibia; order Caudata; family Ambystomatidae; genus Ambystoma; species Ambystoma mexicanum. The sequence continues at coordinate 388,157,372 of NC_090925.1, forward strand.
TTGGATGTGAGGGGGCCATGGGGCATAATGTTTGGTTGGATGTGAGGGGGCCATGGGGCATAGTGTTTGGTTGGGGGTGAGGGACATGGGGCATAGTGTTTGGTTGGGGGTGAGGGTGCCATGGGGCATAGTGTTTGGTTGGATGTGAGGGGGCCATGGGCATAATGTTTGGTTGGGGGTGAGGGACATGGGGCATAGTGTTTGGTTGGGGGTGAGGGTGCCATGGGGCATAGTGTTTGGTTGGGGGTGAGGGGGCCATGGGACATAATGTTTGGTTGGATGTGAGGGGGCCATGGGGCATAGTGTTTGGTTGGGGGTGAGAGACATGGAGCATAGTGTTTGGTTGGGGGTGAGGGCCATGGGGCATAGTGTTTGGTTGGGGGTGAGGGGGCCATGGGGCATAATGTTTGGTTGGGGGTGAGGGGGGCAAGGGGCATAATGTTTGGTTGGGGGTGAGGGGGGCAAGGGCCATAGTGTTTGGTTGGGGGTGAGGGGGCCATGGGGCATAGTGTTTGGTTGGGGGTGAGGGACATGGGGCATAATGTTTGGTTGGGGGTGAGGGGGCCATGGGGCATAGTGTTTGGTTGGGGGTGAGGGACATGGGGCATAGTGTTTGGTTGGGGGTGAGGGTGCCATGGGGCATAATGTTTGGTTGGGGGTGAGGGAGCCATGGGGCATAATGTTTGGTTGGATGTGAGGGGGCCATGGGGCATAGTGTTTGGTTGGGGGTGAGGGACATGGGGCATAGTGTTTGGTTGGGGGTGAGGGTGCCATGGGGCATAGTGTTTGGTTGGATGTGAGGGGGCCATGGGGCGTAGTGTTTGGTTGGGGGTGAGGGGGCCATGGGGCATAGTGTTTGGTTGGGGGTGAGGGTGCCATGGGGCATAGTGTTTGGTTGGGGGTGAGGGGCATGGGGCATAATGTTTGGTTGGGGGTGAGGGGGCCATGGGGCATAGTGTTTGGTTGGGGGTGAGGGACATGGGGCATAGTGTTTGGTTGGGGGTGAGGGTGCCATGGGGCATAGTGTTTGGTTGGGGGTGAGGGGGCCATGGGGCATAATGTTTGGTTGGATGTGAGGGGGGCATGGGGCATAGTGTTTGGTTGGAGGTGAGGGACATGGGGCATAGTGTTTGGTTGGGGGTGAGGGACATGGGGTATAGTGTTTGGTTGGAGTGAGGGGGCCATGGGGCATAATGTTTGGTTGGGGGTGAGGGGGGCAAGGGGCATAATGTTTGGTTGGGGGTGAGGGGGGCAAGGGCCATAGTGTTTGGTTGGGGGTGAGGGGGCCATGGGGCATAGTGTTTGGTTGGGGTTTGAGGGACATGGGGCATAATGTTTGGTTGGGGGTTGAGGGGGCCATGGGGCATAGTGTTTGGTTGGGGGTGAGGGACATGGGGCATAGTGTTTGGTTGGGGGCGAGGGTGCCATGGGGCATAATGTTTGGTTGGGGGTGAGGGAGCCATGGGGCATAATGTTTGGTTGGATGTGAGGGGGCCATGGGGCATAGTGTTTGGTTGGGGGTGAGGGACATGGGGCATAGTGTTTGGTTGGGGGTGAGGGTGCCATGGGGCATAGTGTTTGGTTGGATGTGAGGGGGCCATGGGGCATAGTGTTTGGTTGGGGGTGAGGGACATGGGGCATAGTGTTTGGTTGGGGGTGAGGGTGCCATGGGGCATAGTGTTTGGTTGGGGGTGAGGGACATGGGGCATAATGTTTGGTTGGGGGTGAGGGGGCCATGGGGCATAGTGTTTGGTTGGGGGTGAGGGACATGGGGCATAGTGTTTGGTTGGGGGTGAGGGTGCCATGGGGCATAGTGTTTGGTTGGGGGTGAGGGGGCCATGGGGCATAATGTTTGGTTGGATGTGAGGGGGCCATGGGGCATAGTGTTTGGTTGGGGGTGAGGGACATGGGGCATAGTGTTTGGTTGGGGGTGAGGGACATGGGGCATAGTGTTTGGTTGGGGGTGAGGGGGCCATGGGGCATAATGTTTGGTTGAGGGTGAGGGGGGCAAGGGGCATAATGTTTGGTTGGGGGTGAGGGGGGCAAGGGCCATAGTGTTTGGTTGGGGGTGAGGGGGCAAGGGGCATAGTGTTTGGTTGGGGGTGAGGGGGCCATGGGGATAGTGTTTGGTGGGGGGTGAGGGACATGGGGCATAATGTTTGGTTGGGGGTGAGGGGGCCATGGGGCATAGTGTTTGGTTGGGGGTGAGGGACATGGGGCATAGTGTTGCACTGCAAGAGTGAACCCAATAATAAAGCTAAAACAGGCACAGTTGGGAGATGTTCATCTTTGGCTTTTTGAGGAAACCTGACTCAAAGAAGGCCATACTCCTCTTGGGCAACCCAAATAGCAAACTGTAGCAGTCCAAAATAACGGCATGTCCAATCTAGGGTCAATAAAATATATATAAGTTAACTAAACATGCGAGATACAATAACTAAATAGAAATAAATTATAACAATGGAAAATGTGTAGTACAAAATGTAAGTTTGAAATGCAAATAAAAATCGTTACCCCTCAAAAACATTCTTTTTCCATGTGTTTAGTAGAAATTGGGGGTTTAAAAAGCCTCCTGCCACGCCCCGCCTACCGCCCCGCCCACATTTACTTTTCGGCCCACTATAGCCCTCATGTAAGGTACTTTCGGCCCTCTGTCAAAATCAGTTGTGCACCCCTGTGCTAGGCTAAGAACCTTGGGGTCATCTTTGATTCCATGCTTACCTTCTCTGAGGTCTCTAAAAAGTCAAACTTCCTGCTGCACCTCCTCAAAGGTACTCTGCCTTTCCTCTCCTTCCCCCGGAAGCTCACTGTCTCCCAAGCCCTGGTTCTCTCTAGGTTGGACTATTGTAACAGCCTCTTTCTAAATCTACCTGCCTCTACTCTCCACCCTTTGCAACTCATCCAGAACAGGACTGCAAGACTTGTCCTTGGCCTCAAGCCCTGGGATCGTATCTCTCCAGTCCTGAAATCTCTCCACTGGCTCCCAGTGGACGCAAGGATTACATTCAAAACCCTCTGCATTGTCCACAAGGCTTTCTGGGGCCTGGGCCCAAAATACCTTCAGCTATCCCTCCGTGAATAACTCCTCTCCCAAGTTCTTTGCTCCTCTACCTCTAACTCCCTCGGGGTCAGTCATTATTCAAAGAAATGAAATGGGGGTAGATCTCTGTCTTCGGCTGGGCCCTTCCTCTGGAACAGCATCCTTGTCACTCTGAAACTTGAGCAGAACCATCTCCGGTTCTGGAAGCAGCTCAATAAATTCCTCTTTGCTTCTGCCTTTGCCCCTCCTCTCCCCTGCTGATCTTCCCTCTCTCAGCACCGTGGACTTGGCCTACCCTCTGTCTTCCGGGCCCACATAGCTGTTCACCCTGCCACCCACCTGCATTGCCTCCGGGCAATCCCTTGCACAGGGGCCTGTATCTGTAACCATACAGTTCCCACCTTTTCCTTCCTACACTCACCAGACATACCCTGTCTGCTGCCTTAAACCCAGCACTTGCCACTTGCTGGCTGCACTACCACTGTTTGCTGCCTTTTATTATTTATTTATTTTAACATTTATCTGTTGTTCTTTGCTCTGTACTCTCCACTTCTTCCCCCTTCCTTGCACTTTTCCCCTTTCCCTCTCCCATGCACTTGCACGTTCTCAATGTCACTGGGCCTAGTAAGATAGTTGTTTTTGTTCTCCCTTGTACCCCTCTCTTGCCTTGTCGCGCTTTGAAACACTTGTGTATGAACATGATACAAATAAAATATCAATATCAGCGGGAATCACAGTATTGTTGTTCACCTCTTCTGGTATTACACAAGATAACACTGTGGCATTAGACTCAGAGGTGTTCTCATTCCACTCTTTTAATGTTTAGATGGTAAATTTGAATCTTCTGACGATTATCTGACTGGGCGATCTTATAATTACAGGGTCTTGTCTTGTCCAAAACCTCACATGGCCCATTCCATTTAGAAATAAGCTTGTTATCTGAGGTAGGGAGAAGCACAAGGACTCTTTGCCCGATAGAAAAAGACCAAAGGGATACCTTCTTATCATAGGATGCTTTCTGTTGACTTTGGGCTTTACCAAGATGATCTTGGACCAGAGAGCAAATGATTGCCATATGTTCTTTTAAACAGGAGGCTGCCTGGGACAATGGTATTGGAGCTTCCTCCCTTTCCTCCCATGTTTTTCAAAGCATATCTAAAACATCCCTGGCTTCTCAACCATACAATAATTCAAAGGGTGAAAAACCAGTGGAGGCTTGAAATGTTTTCCTTATCGCAAAAAGAGCCCACAGAATCATCTGATCCCAATTGGTTCCATCCTTGCCAACCAGATTTTTAAGAATGTTGTTAAGGTTCTTATCAAACCGTTTAACTAATCTGTCCGTTTAGGGGTGGCAACCGGACGTCCTCAAGGTGCTTATATGAAGTAGCTCTTTTACTTTCCCATGAGCTAACTCATAAAGGCGGTACCCTGGTCCATTAAAATGTTCTTCGGGAAGCCCACTCGAGAGAAGAAGGGAAGCAAATGCTTGAGTATCTACTGGGTGGTGGTATTACGCAGGGGAAATGCCTCTGGGCAGCGGGTGGCATAATCAAGTATTACCAATCCGTATTTATTCCCTAGCTTAGATTTTTCATGGGGGCCAATGATGTCCATTCCAATCCTCGAGAATGGCACTTCAATAATGGGTAATGGATGTAAAGGGGCTGGAGGAGGTTAGTGAGTACTGGTACGCTGACACGTTTCACAGGTTTGAGTTAAATGTTTTGTGTCGACATGTATCCCTGGCCAATAGAACTTGTTAGCCAAGTGAACTTGTGTCTTAGCTTGACCTAAATGTCCTCCTGTGAGATGTGAGTGTGCGATCCCAAGCACTATTTGTTTGTGACTGCAGGGAACCACTAGTTGTATTTGTGGTATCAATTCAGAAGTAACATCCTCTCTATACAGGAGTCCTTCTAAAAAAAAGAAAAATGGTCCTCCTTGTAAAGACTGGAGGGGGGTGTCTGTACTTTCGCTCTCTATATGGTAGAGGAGAGGCACAGAGGACCCCAGCCAAGATTCTCTATTATTGGTAACGTAGTCGAGCAATCAAGGCCTAGCTTCTCAGGAGGTGATGCAGGCTGGTTCTTAAGTACAGTGTAGTCCCTGAACCCCCACAAAGAAGTCTCCACACACTTTATTACTGAAAACACAGTCTTTATATAATTAATATTCAAAGGAATGTACACGATCACAATAACGCACTTTGTACTCGGAAATCAATAATGATAAATATATACAATTCTAAAGTGGTACCACCAATGTTTTTTTTTAATAAAACATTTTATTGTCTTTTGGCAACACAAAAAATAAATTTACATCCCCATACAACGGGGTAAACAAAACTGTCTTTTCCCGCCCTCCAATAGTTCCCCGCATAGTCCTATGGCAATGAGCCTCTAAACATGCCCCGACACCTTGTTCCTGTCATATCACACAACCTTATACAATAGCTAGTCCTCGAGTGACACTCCGGTTTGGCATTATAGACTACTATTAATGCGCATCTTCCCAGTTCTGCCATATTTTCTGGGCTTTCTCAGGACACCCTGTGGCAGTATAAACCCTTTTCTCCATAGCAATGAAGATGTCTACATCCGTGACCCATTGTTCATAGCTCGGTGGTCTTTCGATGCCCCATAGTTGCGATATGTTCCTTTTGAGTATTGCAGTGGTGGTGGATAGGAACGCCTTTTCGTACCTTGTTAGTTCAATTTCCGCTTCTATTCCCAACAGTAGTTGTTTTGGATTTGCAAGTATTCTCTTTCCCATTACCCTCGATAGTTCGTCGCAGCACCGCTGCCAGTATTGTTGGATGATGGCACATTCCCACAGTATATGGTAGTAGGACCCCTGCTCCCTCTTACATCTCAGACAGTTCGGGTTAGTGGTCTTCCCCCAGTTAAACAATGCCACTCTTGGATAGTATATTCTATGTAAGATCTTTAATTGAATCAATCTAAGCCTAGAGGAAATAATCGATTCTCTGGGGTACATTAATGCAGTTACCCATTCTTCTGGCAGTATGTCACCTACCTCCCTCTCCCATTTGGCTTTCAGGCCCGACAGTTCTTTTGTCGCGAAGGAGTTTATGGCGCTATACATAGTGGATGTGACTTTATGTTCAAGCAATTCTGGGAATACGTTGCGTTCCAACGGGGAGTAATCAGGTATATCAGACAGCTCCGGGAGGTGAGCCTGAAGTGCGTGTGTGAGTTGCATGTAATGGTATTGCTCATTGGGAGGGAATGCAAAGGTGTCAGCTAGGTCTGCAAATGATCTTATCTCAATCTCTTTTATTACATCTCCAATTTTCGCAATGCCTAGTTGGGTCCATGCTTGCCACTTAGGGAGTTTGCTGATTTCTGGGAGCAGCCTGTTGTTCCATAGTGGTTGCACTAGGGTTAGTTTTTTGTCCCAACCTAAGTATTTGTGTGTGTCTGTCCAGACCAGGGTTATGTGTGACGACATAGACTGGGTGGAAGCTTGGCTTTTTTTCCGGTAGAGAAGGTTCATAATGGGCCTTTCTTGCGTAGCGGGATCCTGTATTGTATTGTGCGGTAGTGTGATGTCCCCATGTAGCTTATCATTTACTATTGCCATTTGACTGGCCTAGTAGTAGGTCTGTAGCCGGGGGAGTCCAATTCCACCTTCCCATATGGATCTCTGTAGGGTAGTAAGTGCAAGGCGTGGGTGACCCCCTTTCCACAACAACTTTCTAAGCGTCTGGTCTATCCTGCGAAACTCACTGGGTGCAATGGGTAGTGGTGCATTTTGTAATATGTAAAGGAATCGGGGAGAGCCATCATTTTGAAGAGTGCAGCACGTCCTAGTACTGTGAGTGGTAGGGACATCCAGTGACGGACATCTTCCTTAAACCTGGTCATTATCGGGTATAGGTTGTTCCCCACATAGTCTGTCAGTTTATGTGTAATTAGTATACCTAGGTATCTGAATTGATCCATTTCAATTCGTTAAGGACATTCATCTGGTATAGCATTATTTATCTGCTTCACTGGAAATAGTATGGATTTTGACCAATTGACACAGAGTCCGCTGAACCTACCGTATCCCACTAGTATATGTGATACCACAGGGCAGGAGACCCGTGGATTCGCCAAGTATAATAATAGGTCATCTGCATATAAGGACACCTTATCCTCCCAGTCGTCCGCCCACTTGAAGCCACTCCATGTTTGTGTGGACCTTAACAGGATTGCTAGAGGTTCAATTGCCAACGCAAAGATCAAAGCCGATAGGGGACAGCCTTGTCTCGTGCCCTTACCAAACTGGAAGGGTTTTGAAGTGTACCCATTCACTTTTGTTGCTGCTACCGGGTGATGGTATAGTAGCTTAACCCAGCTCATGAAGTTTGGACCTATACCCATTTGCCGCATAATTTCCCAAATCGCTTCCCAGTGCGGTACCACCAATGTTATCGAATCTCATTAAAGTGCATCAACTGTATGGTTAAAATGTCACACAGATCAATAACGCAGAAACCAGCAATAGAGATAGGAACGAAAGCAAGAGGGTTGAAACTGTAGGCAGAACACTGGCCCCTACCACTAGGTACAGTTCTGTGTGGAGATCCCCCCACCTGGGCAACCTGTAAAATATAGATATATAGCACAAGCCCAGTCCATATATTGTTCATTAATATTGTTTATTTCCTCCTATTAATGTTTTACCCCCCCAATGTTCCTGGTGGAGTAGAGTTCTTCGAAGACACGTCAAGGGATCCTTCTTGAGTGACTCCCTTTAAAGCAGGTGCCACGGATCGTCGAGAGGCATCGAAGATGGTGAACTTGGCGTCGGCGGCGGCGATGAGAAGTTCAAGGGTGCCGAGACCCCGATGTCGATCCAGGCGGTGCTAGTCAGCGACGTCCTGCGAGGATGAGGTGTGCAGGGCACCTTGGCGATGGATTGTTCAGGACCGCAAAGAGTTTCAGAGGAACTGTGGCCCAGCAAGGGTGTCGAGTCGTCGAAGTCTTTGTGGCCTTCAGGTGGTGGCAAACCCACGGGTGGATTCTCTTCGGCGCGTTGGTCGTCCTCGACTTTCTCTGGCGGGACAAAGCGGTCGACGTTGCGGACAAGGGAGTCCTTGGATTCAAATGTTCTTAGGCAAAGGAGCGGGCGGCTCCGGTCGTCTGCGGCATGGCGTCAAGTGGTCCCCACGGTTGGGCAACACAACTTCGACGGGTCTCCAGCGGTTACACAAACCTGTGAACCCTGGTCGACGGCAATAGACTTCGACAGCGTCCGGGTGCTTTGCTTCGGTCTCCTCAACGGTCCCGTCTCAGGTCGGCAGCCTTTCGAGGGTCTGACTTCCAGGGAGCTTCGGCGAAGGTTAGCGGTGCTCGATGGTCCCTCGGAGCATGGGAAGAGGACGCCTTACCAGGTCCTCTCTCGGATCAGTCTTAGACGAATTCGGCAGCTTTCAGATCAGGTCGAAGCAAATGCAGCAGCAAGTCTTCTTCTTCCAGCTGGGCGTCGAGGATCAGCAGTTCCAGTTACTCTTCAAGTGTAGACACAGCTTCTGAACAATTTCCAGTGGTGAGAGGTCCCCAGATATACTATCTTGTCTCTCATCCACACTGCTGGGTCACTCTCAGCAACCAATCATACAGAAGGGCATTCATGCAGTCAGTCAGCCAATCAGGCACACAGTGCATTCAGGCCATCCTCCTCCCTCTCAGACACTCACAGCAAGGAATGTGGATTGGGTCACACACTCCATTCAACCAGGTCCCACCCACAGGGTGGACCCACAACATACAGCCACTGGGAAGGCTCCAGTCAGTCTGGACTGGACTTCACAACAACACCATATATGGAACTTCCACCCAACAGCCAGTCAGGGGGAAGGGACAGATTCAGGGCTTCCCAGGACTTTGGGAAAACAAGGTAACAGGCAATAGAAAGCAAGAGGCCACAGGGGCCATCTTGTTTTTCATCAGGAATCAACTGATTCCAATGGGAGGGCCTGGGTATCCCAAAATGGACGATACTCAGCGCACCTGTCATATTCAGCATGGAGCTGCCACCAGCCCATACCCCGGTCTGCGGGCCACCCACAGGTGTCCAAAAACATACACTAGGGGCACAGGGTGTACCCCCACCTATGGGTGCCGTAAGGGTATCCCATGGGTCTGTTCACCAAACCCAAAGAGAGAGAGCTGCACCGCCAGGAGTCCCACATGAACTCCTGCGCAGAAAACACGACAGAACACACAATAAAAAGGCAGTAAAGGACAAGGATACGGAGGCCCTGTCCCTCCGATGCAATTCCAGCATCACACTCCTGCCTTCCGACCCTCAGACTCTGGTATAACCTGTAAGAAGTCTTGAGTGAGAAAAGGATTGTTCCGCTGAGCAAAGGGTAAGTCAGGGAGAAAGTCAGAGCTTTCTTCGAGTGTGGCTGGGGGTTGGGTAGAACTAGTGTGAGCATCAGCCGCCCCAGAGCTTAAGCCCCTCTTTCAGTTACCTTGTTCTCCCCCTCTTCTCTAGGGATAGGCAACATCACCCTCTCCAGTATTTCCTGGGCTGTTAGGTCTCCTACCTGGATCTGAAAGGCCTCCTCCCCATGGCTAAGGAGTAGTACCTTTACATCCCCTCTAAAATTGGGGTCGATCACCCCGGCCAGGACATCAATGCCAAACTTCCAATAAAATCGTGACTTGGGAGCCAACCTGATGTATGTTCCGGGTGGTGGAATGAGAACAAGATCAGTAGGGATAAGACGTCTTTCTTTTGGCGGGATGTTTTCTGTTTGGCTACTACAAAGATCGAACCTAACAGTCCCTTTAGTCAGCACTGTAGGGTTGGAGGCTCTATCACTTAACCTCTCGTACTTCAGGGTGCCCCAACTTGTTTCAGTTGAGTTGCATCCCACTCTAACACGATATATGAGACAGGCATGATAACAAGAGACCTGATAAAACGTCTTGCTGTATTGCGCCAAAGCCCTCAAATTCAATCATCTGATATAATAACAAAGGTTTCACAGTAATTAAACTCTTCAAAAGTGCTTGTTTCCACTGATTCTAATTTATTCACACAGCCGACACCTCTTTCGACCTATCGGTCGTTCTCAAGGCTGTTAAGATGTTACCATACATAATAAAATTATGAATCAAAATAATAAATCATACATAACAAAGTGAACAAAATGTACAGGTAGCCAAACCGTACCATATGAAATCATATTTACATACCAGTTTTGTCAATCCATGGCAGGAATGTTGAGCGGAAACATGGGGGATTGAAAATTACAATTATCAAAAGATAATTAGCTATATATATATGTACACAAATATATACAATTGTAACTAATATATAATAGCAATTGAAACACAAAACTAACACAAAGAGATACTGTGTATCTCGTGACGGAATTATGCTCCTGCAGGTACTTGCAAATGAAAAGATTCCGTGCATAACAAGCGTGAATTGCCAGCTTCAAACACACCGAAATGTGTGACATTCAAGTAACACACTAATGTAATAGGTTAATTACATATAGTGCTTTCAATTGCCACCTGAACCCGAGCCGGTGCATTATACGTGGAAACTAGATAAACATGCTATTTTGGCTAATAGCTGGTGCTCGAAATTAGTAAGTGGACATGCGTATACCCATGAACAGATAATATCAAAGTCTACTCACCAAATTTGTTCCTGTGTAGTGGTCTGAATTGAAAAACGTATATAAATACTCTGTAAGCTTCATAACTCTAGTCAGTATCAAATACTGTAATTAAAATAAACATTTCCCCTTACCCTGTTTCTTCAGGATTAAACAACTTGAGCAACGTCTACGAATCTTGGTAAGATTCTCTTATATTTATACTGAACTTGTGCATAAATTATCGGCCAGGACCAGTTTCCATCAATAGGACCTGTAAAACCAAATAAATCAATAATCTTCCTATTTCTAGATGTATTGAAATTAAACAGACTAATTGAGCGTTGGCGCATTGCTTACCTAAATATATGGCGAATACAAAAAATATGCTATTCTGCAATTAATCCAATGCTGACGGATTGAGTGAATGTTCTAATCACTATGTCCCGGATTGTCACTATCATGGGTCCAGATACCTAAATATCAAAATTAGAAAAAGTGTGTTGCTGGTTCTGAACGCTATTAAGTTCCTGTGATGTGAAATTACACACGACAGGAAATTAGACAGTTCACATTACTGGGCGGTTATTAGCTTAAGAAAAAAGGGAGGGGGTTTTATATTGATGAAAACATGTTATAGGCACTTACCCAAAGTAGTATTTACACGAGTAAATCCCAGTAACCTTCTTGAGCCGAGCACGAACGGCGCCGTTATGAGACTGGATTGCTAAAGTAAACAAACGTGTGACGTCCCGCGTACAGCGTGACGTCACCCGTACCAACGTCATGAGCAAAAAAGTTGGTATTTCCATTGTACGTGCAGCAGCTACTGGGAAGGGTAGTCCCATAGGCTATCGAAGGAAGTTTGGAAGAGTGTTAGTCATGAATATCCAACATCGTGAACTACAATATTGATGTCTCCATCGGACGCGCTGAGTCTAGTTAGGATTTATAATCCAATCTTATATATTATACAACAGTGTATGATGTATTTAATTATCCATAACAAAAGATAGCTCATACATACTAGCAGGACACTCATTTTATTCGGCATACGGAATGGTGCACAAGAAGATCTGCACATTATAACGCCTAACTTGATAATAGGTTAATTATTGTGTATTCATCTTTGATTCTGTTGTCTATAGAATTGCCTCGTAATATTAATTTGACAAACAATAATGTAGAGAAGATATATTGAACCCTATGTTTATATAACTGGATAAAATCAGATAAAGATAGTTCATAAAAACTAGCAGGACACTAATTCTATTCGGCATACGAAATGGTGCACAAGAAGATCTGCACATTATAACACCTAACCTAATAATAATAGGTTAATTATTGTGTATTCATCTCTGATTGTGTTATCTATAGAATTGCCTCGTAATATTAATTTGACAAACAATAGTTTAGAGAAGATATATTGAAACCCTATGTTTATATAACTGGATAAAGTCAGATAAATAGACATTTCACAATATTCTTGCAATATACTTAATCTGCATGTAGCTGACTATAGGTAGCCAACCCTTATGGGTAAAGTGCCCATACATAAACATGATATCTTAAATTGGCTTATGTTCAATTACCAATATATATTCTTAGTTCCCAATTTCTACAGTTACTTGGAACTGGCAATCCATCTTGATAATCATGCCCATAGTGGTTACAAGAAAACTCTCATCTCATGCTCTGAATTGAGCCCATTAGACACACATCATGATAACAAGAGAGCCACAAACTCAGGAAGTAAGATTTCCAAAAATGTATTTGAAGTTTCAGGGTGTGTGTAATACCTAACTAATCCTAACTCTAAAGGGATGTTTCCCTTAAATGATGCTTCTAAGGGCCGCCGATGTCTGAAAGTCCAAAGAAAAAGTGTGTCTGTATCTAACCCTATGCTTGTCCTCAGTCTATACAAAAAATGTGTTAGGGGGTCTTTTCTCAAAAATGAAAAGTAGTGGTTCAACAGAAAAATGGGAAAACCAGGGTTGGTTTCCGGTGGCTTTCTTGCCAGGTGTGGTTTTAAGATTACCAATATGAGTTCATTCAAACAGGGCTGCGTGCAACACCTTTGTCACAGGGTCCATGCAACAAATTAAAATGCCATCAGTGTTTTTGAGTTCCTTGGGGTTCCCTTCCCAAAGTTTCAATGTATCCAAGTTCCATACACCACAAGAACAATGTATCACAGTTCCCTTTTTAAGCTTTTCGGGGTTCCCTTCCCCATGCTTCAATCCTTTGAACACTGTAAAGCAAACCAATAAATCTCCAACTTGGGGATTCCCTTCCCCAAGCTCAGGCCCCTTTCAAACACAGTTTTGTCAGGATATACTTCGATGTCTTAAGTAGGCCTCTCAGGGTTCCCTTACCGAAGCCCAGGCCTCTTCCAACTTTCAACACAAAACAGAATATGTCACAGTTCCTTTTAGGATTCTCAGGGGGCCCTTCCCCTAGATTAGGCCCCTCCAGTTCCAAACACTAATTCATTTGGTCAGGATGTGCCCTTCCCTTATTTACAGCTCCTCTTGCATACACTTTTCTCTTGGGATAGAATCAGAGGTTTTCGAAAACGCCAGGCTCTTTGCTTTTCCTGAGCACGGCCACTCTGATCCTTTGCCCCTCTCTTAATTTCTTACTTGCACTTTCCATAGTTTCTTTTATCTTCAGGTATCAATCATGGACACTTGCATTGCCGTTTATTCCTTTCACTTTGTTGTGCACACTTGCACTGTTCTTTTCCCCTCTATACTTTGTCTGTGCCTCTTGCACCTTCCTGCTTTCTTGTGCTTCTTGCACCCTTCCGTTTCATTCTCTTCTGTCTTTCGCTTGTACACATTTGCACTTCTTTTCCTTTACCATGCATCCTTGCACCTTTCGTCTGTCACTTTCCTTCTCTGTGCTCACTCGCACCTTTTTCTTACTTTCCTTTCGGGCGCTTGCCTCTCTTGATTTTGTCTTGTACCCTCACACTTTCCTCTTACTTAGCTTCTGTCTGCTTTATTTTATATCGGGGCTGCTTGCCCTTTCTTTCAAATCTATTTACTTTCTGTCATTTTTATTTCTGCGCCACTCGTCCACACTGTTTCTCTTCTGTTAATGTCTTTCACTTGCTTTCTCTCTTTCTGTTTCTTGCTTTCCACTTCGTGCTGTTTTACCAATCTTTCTTTTTCCTCCCATTCCCGCTCCAGCATCCCGCACACTTCTGAGTCTCTCTCTCTGTCATACAAAACTCACCGGGTAGTGCAGCACTGGCGAACAATATATCTGGGATTCTTTGATCAAGGTCAGGATCTCACCCTGCACCTCAGTCACCCTTTGGCCCGGCACACGGTCCAAGGGAATGATCAACTGAACAGACTTTGCCAGCAGGGTCTTAGCTGCATCACTCTGCCTCTCAGGAGACACAGCTCCCCAGCCATGCTGCAGTCCTCCACGCACACCGGGCCAGTGTTGCAGCACGCCGCTCTCCTCCGAATCTTCCTTCCTGCAGCTCCCAGCTCCGTGGCTTCTCTGGTGCAAAGTGCCTCTCCAGCTCGCTCCTGCATGTGTGTAAAACCACACTTTTTATAGTGAAAAAACCAGTCAAGTGGAGTCAGGTGTAAATGGTCACTATCAACTGCCTGACCCTGTCTAACTTTATTAGTGGGACAACTCAAGTTCTGTCTAGGGTAGGTTGCCCTTACTTTCCCCATGTTGTTCCTATGGGTAATCTTTACTGATCTTAGTTGCCTCTTCCTCCTCTCAGTAGTTGTTGGAAATGGGGAGAGGGAGATGGGTGAGATTGGAGATACCCCATAAAGGTTGATGAAGAGTAGGTTGGGATATTTTTGGGACTGGAAGAATGCCATGTCTAGCCCTTGGGTATCCTCCTCCCAATCCTTCCACAAGGGTGATCCTCCCTCGATCCAAAAGTGATGGCCCTTCCCTGGCCACCTGAATGGAAGATCCTGAGGAAGTAGGTGGGAGAATACCATCAGGTTTCTCACAGCATCTACTTTCATTCAGATTGGTTTACATCTCGTTTTTAATTCATGAAAGCAGAGGGGATAACCCGCTCCTTGGCATCCCCTGCTGGCCAGCTCAGCTACCTGGTTTATTCTTTGTCATGCAGAGCGCTCCCAACAGGGAAGGCTATGCATGATAGAGGATCATCGGTGGCCTGTGCATATTGCCAGGGCCTGTGCTTCATTATACATTTTACAATGGCAGCCATTACACGTGCTGGTATTCCATCCGCTTCACACATCAGCAAATGCTTATAATCATTATGAGGCATCTTCAGTTAATGGACTACAGATCTTACAAAGTATCAGGAACATCATTTAAATGGCACGTCAGGGTCCTGAGGTATTGGCCTAATGTGTATCTCCCGACCGGGTTTCAAGAGGTTTCTCCTGATGCATTGAAAATAGGCTCTTTTCCAGTGATCGAAGTGAGCGGGCACGGTCTGGAGCGGTATTCCACTACTTTTATTTTTTTTCTGATTACCATTCCTCTACATTTTTTGACCAAATTCAGCATTCTATACAGAGGATTTGTCCATTCATGTCCTTGTGCAAGTGCAAAGTTGTAATAGGAGCCTTAGTTACTAGTCACTTAGACTATTGCAAAGCCCCGGGTCAACATCTTGTCACATGTTGAACTAGGCTTCCGCTTACCCTCTCCCCTGCCCAGACCACAGTTCCACTACTTTGTTCGGTACACTTCTACCCCTGCTCTTTCCCACCAGGTTTCTCTGCACAGCCGGATCATGCCAGAATGTTTCCACTGCGGGTAATATTGAGAAAATGGTGGAGGTGGCACACATTGCAGCTAAATGTGCCCTGCGTGCTGGCATTAATGCTGCATAGAGGCCGATCCGAGTGTATTGAAAGACATCCAGGAACTGATGTACACTCTGGAAGAAGTAACAGGTTGTGGTCCTCTGATTGACAGCATGGAGAACCACTGATGTTCCTTCAGATATTTCTTCAGACATTACCAGAGCTCCGCCTCTGGAAAGTATCTTAGGTGCTGTAGCCTGTATATTGTTTATAGAGTGCTCCCTTACAACTGATCTGGCTACATTTAAATATTTATTTAGGAGGCTGGATTCGGATCAGATGCATCCTCTTCCTTTGTCTCTGAGGAGCCAGTGGCAGGGTTTCCATACATGTACTTCTTAGTGGGAACAGGATCTGTTGCACCATTTGGTGCAGTGAAGTTTAGGGATTTCAGCGAGGTCCAAATCCTGAAAGCAAAGTGATCTAGAGGGCTTATTGAACCCACTTTTGCTCAAAAGGGCAGTCAGCCCTATGTCTTTTAGGGCCTCTAATGTCAGGCAGAGTGACGTTATTTATTTGAGTAGAGATCTTTCCCCAAAGCTCTGATCAGAGAATTACGCAAAAACGGTTACCGATAATTGAGTTGGTTGAGGGGCGTTGCACAGCCAGTCAACACCTGTTACTGAGTGAAAAGAGAGGATAGACGGGGAAGTGGGATTTATATATTTATTTATGGATTATCTGTAATGCGCCTGTACAGCCAAATGGTGTTTCAAGGCGCATCAAGGCAAGGAGGGGGGGGAAAAAAACAGGGCAAAAAAAAGTTCTTACTAGGCCTTGAGACATTCGGATCGTGCAAGTGCATTGAATAAATGAGGGGAGAGGGGGGAGGAGGTGAACATAGGGAGGGAAGGGGAGGGAAACACACAAAACGTTCCTACTGGCTGAGAGGCAATTTGATTTGGATTGTGCAAGCGCATTGGCAGAATTTAGGGGGGCAGGAGGAGGAGGGGAAGTGAAGGTATGAGAGGGCAGGCGAGGGAAACAGGACAGAGGCGTTGCTACTAAGCCCTAAGGTGCCAGAGGGTCTGATGTCTGGAGAGGAGGCTGTCTGTTTTCAAGAAGCTCGGGCCGAGATGTGTTTCTACAGTGGTATTGCCTGAGGAAAGAGAAGAGGGACGCCATCTTCTGGAGAGACTGACAAGTAACCACCAGTAAGTGTGGAGGTCCTCTCACTTTTGTGGTTAAAGATCTGCACCCACATACATGTGTACTTATGCCTGTTGAATGCAGATATCATCTGAGTGGTAATAAACGCTCAATAAGCGTTAATATGGCAGAGAATTCAGCCTCAAGTGCATCAAGTAAATGCTAAAATGACCAACTATTTTGGGCCTCAGCTGGAGAGTAGTAACGTCGAACTGAGTATGGGGAGCGACCACGTGGAGAACACAGTAGGGCCGCAGGAGTCTCTTTTCATGGACAACAATAACTCATTATTGAATTTATGCTTATCGCCCCAGGCCAGGACACAGCAAAGATTCCTTACTCAAAGCCTCTCGTTGGAAGGAGGTAAAAACATAATTGTCCAAAGTCCCCGCCCAAACCAAGGCGATCCCCCACAGTCTCCACGTTTATCTGTCCCTCTGTACTTGACTGGCCTGATAGAGGAAACACTTGTTGGAGCCCCTGCACACGCTACCTTAGGAAGCGTACTGTTGGGCTCCTTCTCGTGTGATGAAATCGACCAGTTTAATATGGCTAATGAAGCAACGCACTTCGCTGTTAAAATCCTACTAAAACTGTGTAACATTTTATCCAACGAAGTATCCAAACACACCTCTATGCTGAATCAGATTATGATGCTGATTAAAGAGGAACGAGTTAACACAAAAGTAGGAAATTTGGGTTCAAATCGTGTGACTATCTTAAGGGACATAAATACTACAGACAATATGGTGGGTCAAATTAATGGTGTAAACCAGCAGGAAGCTGGACCTCTAGAGTCTACGATTATGGACCCACAAAATAAAACAACTGATTGCCCGCTTTCTCGTAAAGAAAAGAGAAGACGAGCCAAGAGGAGTCTAGGGGCACAAACGTCAGCGAAACAAATATCGTCAGAGGAGGAAATAATCTTCCTCAGCATGCATGCAAATGCATTACCAAGAAAAAAGGCACAGAAGAAAGCCGCAGGCGAGCGCAAAGGCAAAATAATAGAGCTGGTAATTTGACCTCCTAGTTGTTGACCGAAAGGGGGAGAGGAAAAGGGTCCAAATGGCACCTTCACTGGCAAATAACCGAAGTGGAGAAGAGGACTCAAATGTACAGGACAACTTGGAAGAGTCTTCATTGTCATATTTAATAAGTCTGGTGAATGGGGTGTCTGCGGCGGATGAGAAGGGGAGAAATGTCTTGCCAAATAGTGGGCCCGTGGGCAGAGAGAATAGGAGGAAGGAGTTGTTTCAAGATGATGGGCTAAGAAAGAAAAACGATTTACCAGTAACAAGTTTTGTAATCTGAAGATTATTTGGAGCCAACGCCCTCCCAATAAACAGGGATCCTTGTTAATGTTATTTGGTCACCTACCAGTGCTGAGAGTTCTTCAAAGTAGGGAGTTTGACTTGGTTGAACTATTGAAAGGTCTTGACATTGTTTGTTCAAAAATTCATTGTCGAGATGCAGAGCTAGTCAATTTGGTTAGAAGTACTGCTCCCTCCCTACTGAAGTGGGAATTTCACTTGGACCAAATTGGAAAGCCCATGAAGGACCAGAAATCGAGGCCAAATAGAGCTATGAAATCACCTAACAAGGGCATAATAAAGATCAAGTGGCCAAGTCACATTGGGATTGGATGTTTTCATTTTTACCTGTCCGCTCGAAGAGCTCCTAAAAAGGCCATGATAATAAATTCATGGAACTCGAGGGGTCATTACACTTATTTGTAGAGAAGGGATCCTTTGATAATTTTTCCAGCAGTCAGATATGATTTTAATTCAGGAAACCTGGTTGACGTGCAATGAGTTCTTCGATGGGTATAGACGTTTTAGTAGTCCTGCCAAGAGGGGTTTAAATGGTCGGCCATAGTGTGGACTGCTAACTTTATGTGGCAATAGATATAATGCATATGAAGTGAAGGCTAGTGAACAAAATCCAAATGCTTTCCTGGTAACGGTCGAGGTGGCTGCTGACTTTCATGTCCTGTTGATTAATGTATGTGACCCCGCATCAAACAAATGCATTTAGGAAATTCAGGATTACATTCTTGAAGTAATCTCAGTGCAGGCTTTGATGCAGGTAGCTACCCACATTCTAATTGGTGGAGATCTGAATGCAAGATGCTTGGAGTACAAGGTTATAAATAAAGGGACATTTGATAGGCAGGCTTTGTCCATAAAAAAGCTAAGACTGTGGAAAGACTTTTAAATGGGTAGATTTATTTGAGATTTTTAATGTAACCATTGCGAATGGAACCATTCAGGGAGACATGCCACCCTTGGTGTCATAGACAATGGGGGAAAAAGCATATACATTGTGTGTGTATCCCATAAACTTTTCCAAAGGACTGACTCAATCCATGTGAATTACATTTACAGAGTTTAGTGATCACGGTATTGTTATACTAGAGATACTTAGAGGGATGTCTCCTGATGGGTACAACAGAAACATGGGTGGGATTATAGCGAATAATGCTAAAACCTGTGTGGATTGGTCTGAACGAAATGTATTGGCAATAACAAAACACATGTCTAGTGTGCAGTGTTTATAAAGCATATAACTGCCCAAGTAAAAAAGGAGAATGGTTTGGATTAGTCACTAAGTTATTTCTATTCAGAAACATTCCACACAGAACTAAGGATTCAAAGAACCATGTGCACCCTTATGAGAGTGTGATCAAGAAAGAGAAATGCCAACTAAGACAGGAGATTAGAAAAGTAATGTGCATAAGCATGGAAGTGTTTGAGAAGCAATACATGATCAAAATGATTAAAAATAGATATAAGACATGGGTGAGATCTTACCATAAATCCTTAACAGTATCAGTGTGGAAGCAAGTATACGCTTCCCGTAGGAGAAATGATATTAGACACTTAAGTTGTACATTTAATAATAGATCTGAGCAGTCAGATAAAGCGTGAATGGACATGATATATAGTAGGAACGTTTAAGGCAGTTGCAATGTCAGTGACACGTGGTGAGAGAAATCTCCTATTGGAGATTTCTTATGAAGACATCCTGTTTTTAATTAAGAAATTGAAAAGATCACGTGCACCAGGCCCCGATGGTGTCTGTAACTTGGTTATGTTGGCGTACTCCGAGCTATGGTCTGAGATATTGAAAACGTTATTTGACAGGGCTATATCTACAGGGCAGCTGCCATTATCCTGGACCGTATCTTATAATGTCCTAGTGTTCAAGCAAGGAAGAAGTAACTATTTACTTTTATCCATCTTGGATGGTTCAGGAAAGATTTTTCCAAGTTGTATACTAAGAGAAATCAAGAAGTGGATAGATAAAGAAAAGATCTTGAGTAAGTTTCAAGTAGGATTTCAACAGGTTCTTTCATATTTGCATAATATTTTTATTATGAATTCTTTGATCCACTACGCAGTTAGGAAATCAGATGTACATCTATATTTACTGTATATTGATCTTGCAAGTACTTTTGACATAATGAACCAAGGTAAACTGTGGGTAAATTTGAAGAAGATGGGCATGCCGAACCTGCTTCTCTATGCATGCCAACTACTCCATCAGGGTGCGAGGGCGCAGGTGCGGATGAGCAGTTCCAGAGACATGACCTCTCAGATAGAGATTAAGGGTGTTAAGCAAGGATGTGTCTTGTCCTTGGTCCTGTTCAACCTTTACCTGGCGGAACTAGACGAACACCTAACTACTAAAGAGAAATGTGCTCCATAGTTAGACAACACAAGAATACCTTACCTGGCATACGTGGATGACTTGGCATTTTTTGATGTCACATATGTTGGGTTGAAGAAAAAAGCTTTGGTCACAGTGAAATATGCAAAAGAAAATGACTTGAAGATCAACTTTGACAAATCCAAAATAATGAAGTTTGGGAAAGTAAGAGTCGTTCAGAAAGGTTTTGGGTGCGGGTATGATAGAAAATGTTGAGTCCTATAAATATCTAGGATACGACATTCACGTAGAAAGGAAGGACCAAGTGTTATTTAAGCGCCGCCAGGCAAAAGCAATATAATTGATGCTTGTGTTGAAAAACTATGTATCCAGTAATCTTGGGTACAATCTTATTGGCGTTGTTACCTTTTATCGTCAAAGGTTGGCAGCAGCAGTTACCTTTGCCATGGAATGTTTGTTTGCAAACTTTGAGACTTGGGCTGATGGCTTCAAAGGACAAATCTGGCGCAATATGTTGGACTTATCAAAAGGTACACCTACACATGCAATTTCTTTTGAACTTGGTTTGACTTCGCTAATTGCTATGATAAATATTAAGTAGGGGATGCTGTATTTGAATATCCTGTATGCAGAGGCGGACAAGATCCTCCTGACATTGAAAAAGGAATTGTTAGAGGGGGCGAAGTCAAACCTTAGTTGAATTGAAACAGAGGAACAAAGAATATTTGAAAGCAATTGCTTGGACCCCAAATTGGGAAGAGTGTCTGGGTGTGTTAAGAATGTCCTTCAAAAGATGTGCAACTGTTAGGCAAACTTTGTATGCAGTACCCGTTGGGACCACTACACACAAGTAGGACTACAGGTGTAAGCAAACCAACCTTTGGTATAAGTCCATACTACACAGTTTTGTGGTAGCGTTGCTGAGCAGCCAGGCTTATCTCAAGAGGAGAATGTGAGCTGTAAGGATGTTACACAGAGGTCTACAATCACAACTTTCGAATAAACTCTTACACTCAAGGTTTCTTGATAAAACGCTTATTAATTTATTTCACAGTCAGTTATAAAACATTCACTAGAAGGAGGCAATCTATATCATACAAAAATACACTTCAGAAGTTCACACTGTCAGGTGCTGAGGCA
Source organism: Ambystoma mexicanum (assembly GCF_040938575.1). Classification (NCBI taxonomy): domain Eukaryota; kingdom Metazoa; phylum Chordata; class Amphibia; order Caudata; family Ambystomatidae; genus Ambystoma; species Ambystoma mexicanum. The sequence continues at coordinate 388,178,832 of NC_090925.1, forward strand.
TTTAAACTACTTTGAAGGAGGAGCAAAATGACATTCAGAGCATTTGAAGTGAGAGCAAAAAGGCATAGGTTAATAAAAAGAAGATAACAGTTACTCTTCGACAGTGAAAATAGTTTGAGTTGGCCAGAGGAGTCAATTCAATGCAATAGGTTAGGCCAAAGTCAATGGGCTGAAGTTTTGTATAGGATAGGGAGTTCTGGTAGTTAAACGGAAAAGCCTTTGCAAAATTTCTCAGAAGTAGTTCGTAAAAGAAAGATTCGCATGTTGGGTCACAAGCTGACTAGGCCTGCAATTTGCCAAAGTTTCAAGCACTTTCGCAGTGAGAGGTAAGTTCTCTCGGTCAGGTTTTCCCAGTACCTTAAAATGAAGAAAAAGATGCAGCTGAAGACTTCTGTTCCTGGCAGTTCCTGCAGATCTGGCTGTTCCTCAGCCTCAGTCATGGGGACAAGATGGAGGATGCCGGGGGACTCCTGCACTGCACTGGGACTGGTCAAAAAGATGGAAAAGACAAATCTTCAATTCCGGTAGCTGTAGACAAGCACAGAAACTGGTGTCCCTCTCCCTGGTTATTCAGTTTCCTGCAGCACTCTGAGGAAAATACAACCAGCTCCGAGAATGGTATCCAGGTTTCTTACGGGTCGAGTTGATTGGTCCCACCAACTCAAAGGGAGAAGTCGTCCTTGAAGGGCTTCTCTGTCGAGATGAACTTGGTGATTTGGACCTGCAGCAGGGCTTCACCGGACAAACCAACAGTCCAGGAGTTGCAGCAGCCGTCCGCTTCCAGCTCGTCTTTGGTTCTTTTGTTCCAGTGGTCGACTCTGCCTTCCAAGCCAAGAGATTCATCTTTTATCCAGTTTCCTCCCATTCATTTCAGCCTAGCTGCCACTCACCCAGCAAGGTGGCTGTCCTTGCCGGACAGTCCGCCAGCTAATCAAGCCAGAGTGCATTTGGGTCTCCTAGGAGACTAAGCACAGGGAGTTTCGGGCACCTCCCTCACTTCCTGCCCACCCCAGACACTTGGGCGCCAGAGGCGGTCTTCAGTCCTGAAGCCTGCCAAAGGCATAGGAACAAAGGGACCAACCTGGTTTGGCACCCAGAGACAAACTCTAGAAGGACCTTTCCAAAAAGAAATGGTGAAAAAAGAAGACTGGGACCTGTTTAAACAAAGGGACTCAGACACCATGTTGAAAAACATGGCTCCCACGATTTAACGCTACCGGTGTTCGCGGTCGGGAAAAATCATGGTAGTTTGTTGTAAAACCACTGCCACCAGCCATTTCCAGAGGAAAGGGTTGCATTTGACTGCTACATGAGTTTCTAGACATAGGGAATACTAAGTAACACCCCAGCACTCTATTGTAAGATAGGGTATGCTGGGTCTGGGAATTTGAAAAGAGTAGTAAAGTCAATTTCACTTTACTTTCTCTGGGAAACAGTAGTTTATCCCAGAGAAGGTTTTTAAACCTTAAAACAGTCTGAAAAGGTTTCCCTGTGTCACTGCACTGAAGGCGCTGTGTTATACACATAAAAAGATGATGCCTGTGCAGTTGTTAAAACTCCATAATTCAAAAAGAAACAAACACAGAAAACACATTGATTTAAAACTACAAAGTTCAACAAAAGAGCTGGGGGTCTCTAAGGTAGAGAGGAATTAGCACATTTATGAGAATTCTCCCTAACAGCAACAGCTTGGAATTGGGTATCTAATCATGAACATGTAGGTCGGTTGAAATCATTGCAGGACTACTCAAAACTATGCTTTTCTGATATGCGCCCGCAAAAATATATTCCATGCATTCCTGATCCATGTTTTCAAAGAGTTTTTATGATGATTAGCGTGAATAAGTTGCCAGTGTTAGCCATTACCGGATCATGGCTGAAAATCCCAAGGGGAAATAGAGCTGTAGATAAGGTGAGGAAAAGAATGTGGAAGAAATGTTAAGGCACCTCTTAACAGCTTTTGAGTAATGAGACAACATTACGTAAGATTTTATAGATATTTGGCCCAAGGATTTGATGAGTTGGAAGAAGAGCAGTTCTGGTTAAATGGCATGGTAGGACGGAGTCTCACAAGGGCTATTGCCTGAATACGTGTGTGGTTTGCTTTTGAGAAAGAGATTTTAAGAAAGAAATGAATATATGAAATGAAATGAAATATGTGTTATGTCATGGTTTTGATATAAAAGTGTTATAAATATGTTATAGGATTTAGTAGATGAAATGTATGAATTTGATGTAATAGTTTAAATAATGTATTGTGAAAAGTTCAACGGACTAAAACACAGTAAAACATTTTTTTAAAACTATGCTTTAAGGCAATTTGGATCGTGCAAATGCATTAACAAGAAATGAAGGGGAGAGGGTGAGGAGGGGAAGTGAAGGCAAGAGAGGGAAAGGGGGGAGGAAAACAAGGCAAAAACTATCCTACTATGCTGTAAGGCATTTCAGACAGTGCAAGTGCAGTAACAAGAATGAAGGGGGGATGGAGAGGCGGGGAAGTGAAGGTCAGGGGGAAGGAGGAATGCTAAGAGTGACAGGAAGAGGAGGGTGCTTTTAAGTGCAATTAACAGCTACAAATACAGCACAAGGCTGGAAATGAGACAACATATAGTGGGTGCAAGACTTGGGAAAGCAACACTGATGGTGTAGGGGGCTACATCAGGTCACCAGGTACAGTTAGGAAAAATGCAACATTGGAAAGTCTCACTACATAGTGCAGGGGGCTACATCAAGTCAGCAGGTCCAGGTAGGTAAAATTGAGATAAAATCAGTAAGGGATGCAACTCCTCGTGGCAAGGAGCTAGACAGATATACAGGTTACAGGTATGCAGCGGCTAAGTCAGTTAGAGCATAAAGCAGAATGATTAACAGTGCTAAGTTATAGTGAGATCAGGTAGGATGAAGCAGGTTGCGGGGGGCAGAAGGCCATAACGTAGGTTCCAGGCAGTCAGCGTCAGCTGCAAAGATACATATAGAGAAGGTATCGGCAGCGTACATGCACAGGATAAGTTGCAGTAAGTAGATAAGAGGCTTTGTCAGCTCAGGAGGGGGATGAACTGCTAGAAGCGGTGCGGGTGGAAGTCAGGTTGTATGAGGTCCAGGCAGCTTACCGGTGTGGTTCAGACTGAGAGCCAGAGTCAGGAAAAAGGCAAGATACAACAATGAGGAAGATAATGTGGCATGCAACTCCTTGCCAGAGGGGAATGGGAGTTTGCCCAGATTGTCATGTGAGTGGTAGCACAGTGATAGAGTATAGCCCAATGCTCCATAGGTGCCCGTAAAGGCCCAGACAGGAGGGTACATGCCCTTAAACGGGGCTCTTAGAGGGGCCAAGCTTCACCTGCCCGCTCCCGAAACAGGATGTAGATGAAACAAAGCCACAGCCAATCCACAATCTGTGGAGGCAGGCTTGGGGCAGGAAAAAGCATCATGAATTCAGAGGCCAAAACGGCGGCCATGATGGAGCTGGAAAAGCGCTCTGGAGTCACAATGAGAGCACAGGAAAGGCTTACCTTAGATGTTGCTGCAACCTCATGTCATATATGCTATAACTTGCCCATGTGGACTCATATATGTGGGCAAAACCCTGAGACCAGTGAAGACCAGGATATGCAAGCACCGCTCATGCATAAAAAACAAAGTACCTGATAAACCACTGGTAGATCATTTTGTCAAGAAAAACCACACCAACATGGACGTTAAATGGGTGGTAATTCAGAAAGTTTCTGCCACCATCAGAGGAGGAGATGTCGACAGAATCCTGACCCGCTTAGAACAGAAATAGGTTCACAAATTAAATTCTGTCAGGGTAGGTTTAAACATCTGTGTAGAGTGGAAACACTTCCTGTAATTGAGACAATGCCACCACTCCCATTTGACTTCATGCGGCACTGCTGGACTCTGTTTAATGCCACCCCACGTGGGTTATATGTGCCTTCTTCTGTGTCAATGATAAACATTTCCTGCAAATATGTATGGTGATATGCATCACCCAAACATGTTGAGATCCCCTCTGTATCAGCTCCTTAATCATTCACCACCACCCGCTGGACGCCGACCTATCAGCTTCCCAGCCTCATTGTGAGGCGCCCTCCGCCCGCCTGCCTAGACATTTATCACCCTCCTGAGCCACGCATCCTCGCCAGCAGTAGTGTTTACACTAGTATGCCCCTTTTAGGCTTATAGTTGTGTTTAGCCTTTTAGTCCTACAAGTATTCTGCTCTACACCTTGAGGACCTTGCGCCCGGCATACGGGTCAGGCACCCCCACGGGCACCCCGGCCTCGCGCACCTCATCATGACTGCTCACCCCATTTAACCACAGTCCACTCCACAGCTCACTCTGTGCGCAGCCAGGGACCGCGACCGCTGACAGCTTGTTCTGCAGCGCTCCTCCTTCTTTCATCCGCAGGTAAGCACATGCGCATGCAACCACCGCAGCTCTTTGATATCATGTACCTAATTCCCAGCTGCATGTCTCACTTTAAAACGGGAAACCAGCCTCTATTTTACACCGTCCTCGCCAAGCATGCGATCCTGCACGGGCCATCCCGCTATTCCGCCACCTGTCCTAGAGGTTGTAATTTTAACATCACGGACGTTTCCGTCCATTTATTATTCACACTGGAACACACACGCTTGTATCAGCCACACCTGGTTCGTGGCTATCTGTGACCTGCACGGCTCACCAACCCTCACGTGCACCTTGACACTTGACTCACTCCGAGGCTTTTTACCCTAGCCCCGTGTTTCCCCTCTTTCCGCATCCCCTCATGCTTGCGGTTGACTTCAGCGTACTCATCACGCCAGCCTGTTTTACCCATACCAAGCGTGGCAACAGGCCCTCAAGGTAAGCTTGCTATTTCCCCCTTTTTACCCTTAGTTGCTCCACAACTACATACGGCTTAATACAGCCTCCATGTCCTTCCTACTTCCACAGGAGCGGCCACTTCTAGGACCTCGAAAATCCTCCAGTGTACAGTTGACACTGCCTCTCCCTGAGCCACTGCACTCCGAAGTTCCGGTAAGCACTGGTCCTTCATGTATTGATACCTCTACCTGTGCTAGTTTTTAACGAATGTGCCCAACCCTATAACACCCCATCTGTTTATTTCAACAGACCTCACAAGATACTTCCCGCTTTAGAATATCTCGTCCTGATGAAGGTCACACCATCAGAGCTCATCCAAGCTCACTTTCTGGCCGAAACACTGTCGTGTTGACTGTTATATTGTTTCCCCTCTTTCCGCATCCCCTCATGCTTGCGGTTGACTTCAGCATACTCATCACGCCAGCCTGTTTTACCCATAACAAGCGTGGCAACAGGCCTTCAAGGTAAGCTTGCTATTACCCCCTTTTTACCCTTAGTTGCTCCACAACTACATACGGCTTAATACAGCCTCCATGTCCTTCCTACTTCCACAGGAACGGCCACTTCTAGGACCTCGAAAATCCTCCAGTGTACAGCTGACACTGCCTCTCCCTGAGCCACTGCGCTCCGAAGTTCCGGTAAGCACCGGTCCTTCATGTATTGATACCTCTACCTGTGCTAGTTTTTAACGAATGTGTCCAACCCTATAACACCCCGTCTGTTTATTTCAACAGACCTCACAAGATACTTCGCGCTTTGGAATATCTCGTCCTGATGAAGGCCACACCATCAGAGCTCATCCAAGCTCACTTTCTGGCTGAAACACTGTCGTGTTGACTGTTATATTGTTTGCGTTGTCCTTGTTCAACCCCTCATTGTTTTGATGTATATGTGCTGACTATCACATGCTATCACCTCACTAAATCCACTGGTTTCCTTCCCAAGGACCACTCAGTGGATGTGTAAGCATTTAAAAAACGTTACAAATATTTGAAATTTGTCACTCACCAACTAGTTATTATACCTTCAAAATGTGTAAATACTGTTGTATCTTGTGTTACTCTCTATCAAGTGAATCTAAAAACACGTAAACTGCAGTTTTATTAAAAATCTAACTGCAGCACCCAGAACTGTCCTAATATATTTTTGTCAGAAGTCATTCACAGTTACTTGTACACACTTACTAAGGTGTAACCCCCATAGGTGTGTGTTCACCCTTCGTTAATCAGCCAGGTATTCTATGGCCTTTTTTGCTCTTTAATATGCAACCTCATGGCCACGATCTCAGGATGCAGGATGGAATTGCACTGGCCAGATAGGAGGGCACATGCCCTTAAACGGGGCACCTTAGATTTGCCCGGCTTCGATTGCCGGCTCCCAAAACAGGATGTAGATGAAACAAAGACCCGGCCACTCTGCAATCTGCAGATGCAGGTGTTGAGCAGGAAAAAGCATCATTATATCAGACGCCGCAAGGGCGGCCATGATGGAGCTGGGAAAGCGCTCCAGAGTCACAATGAGAGCCCAGCATGGGCTTACCTTAGATGTTGCTGACACCTCATGGCCACAATCCTTTCAGGGTGAAGGATGGAATTGCACTGGCCAGACAGGAGGGTACATGCCTTTAAATGGGGCCCTTAGAGGGGGACGGCTTCGCCTGTCGGCTCCCGACACAGGATATAGATGAAACAAAGCCCCGGCCAATCCACATTCTGTGGAGGCAGGCTTCGGGTAGGAAAAAGCACCATGATCATGAAGATATTTAAATACAAAGGTAGTGAAATCGGAAGTGAGCAGGAAAAGAAAGACAATGAAGTGGTAAAGAAGGCATGTGGTGGGAAAAAATGTAGTAGGAAAGGAGACATTTGGGAGCGTGGTGGTAGACAATGAAGATGGGAAGCATGGGACCCACTGAAGTATGGAAGGAGATGTCTGGGAGCGTGGTGCCATTATTATTATTATTATTATTATTTGACTTGTAAAGCGCAGCCACTGACCCGGAGGCTTAAGGGCGCTACCTAAACAAAACAAGAAACACAACAACGGGGGGAATCAGAACATATCACAACAGAACAGAAAGCAGAGGAATCCATGATCACAAGAGGGGAATTTAGTTAAAAAGAAGGGTTTTCAGGCCCTTTCTGAAGACTCTGATGGAGGTTTCTACCCTGAGATTGATGGGCAGTTCATTCCAGGAGATAGGTGCCATTGAATATTTAACAGAAATTCATGGCTTGGTAGGCAATGAAAATGGGAAGGACACAGCTGGGAGTGTGGTGTGAGGCAATGAAGATGGAACGGGCACATCTGGGAGTGTGGCGGGAGGCAATGAAGATGGGAAGGACACAGCTGGGAGCGTGGTGGGAGGCAACGAAGATGGAACGGACACAACTGGGAGTGTGGTGGGAGGCAATGAAGATGGGAAGGACACAGCTGTGAACGTGGTGCGAGGCAATGAAGATGGGAAGGACACAGCTGGAAGCGTGGTGGGAGACAATGAATCAGAGAAGGAGACATCTGGGAGCGTGGTGGGAGGTAATGAAGATGGGAAGGACACAGCTAGGAGCGTGGTGGGAGAAAATGAAGCGGAGAAGGAAACATCTGGGAGTGTGGTGGGAGGCAATGAAGATGGGAAGGACACAGCTGGGAGTGTGGTGAGAGGCAATGAAGATGGGAAGGACACAACTGGGAGGGTGGTGGGAGGCAATGGAGTAGAGAAGGAGATATCTGGGAGCATAGTGGGAGGCAATGAAGATGGGAAGGAGGCGCCTGGGAACATGGTGGGAGGCAATGAAGATGGGAAGGACACAGATGGAAGCGAGTTGGGAGGCAATGAAGATGGGAAGGACACAGCTGGGAGCGTGGTGGGAGGCAATGGAGTAGAGAAGGAGGCATCTGGGAGCATGGTGGGTGGCAATGAAGATGGGAAGGAGACGCCTGGGAACATGGTGGGAGACAATGAAGATGGGAAGGACACAGCTGGAAGCGTGGTGGGAGACAATGAAGCTGAGAAGGAGACCTCTGGGAGCCAGGTGGCAGGAAATGAAGATTGGAGGGAGACATCTGGGAGCGTGGTGGGAGACAATGAAGATGGGAAGTAGACATCTGGGAGGGGTGGTAGACAACGAAGATGGGAAGGAGATGCCTGGGCGCATGGTGTGAGACAATCGAGAAGAGAAGGAGACATCTGGGAGTGTGGTGGTAGACAATGAAGATGGGAAGGACACATCTGGGAGCATGGTGGGTGACAATCGAGTAGAGAGGAGACATCTGGGAGTCTGGTGGGAGACAATGAAGCTGGGAACGAGACATCTGGGAGCGTGGTGGGAGACAATGGAGATAGGAGGGAGAGATCTGGGAGCGTTGTGGGAGACAATGAAGATGGGAGGGAGAAATCTGGGAGCGTGGTGGGAGACAATGAAGATGGGAAGGAGATGTCTGCGAGCGTGGCAGGAGAAAATGAAGATGGGAGGGAGAGATCTGGGAGCATGGTGGGAGACAATGAAGATGGGAAGGACACATCTGGGAGCGTGGTGGGAGACAATGAAGCTGAGAAGGAGACATCTGGGAGCGTGGTGGCAGGAAATGAAGAGGGGGAGAAATCTGGGAGAGTGGTGGGAGACAATGAAGATGGGAAGTAGACATCTGGGAGGTGGTGGTAGACAATGAAGATGGGAAGGACACATCTGGGAGCATGGTGGTAGCTAATGAAGATGGGAAGGACCCATCTGGGAGCGTGGCGGAAGACAATGTAGTAGAGAAAGAGACATCTGGGAGCGTGGTGGGAGACAATGAAGATGGGAGGAAGATATCTGAGTGAGTGGTGAGAGACAATGAAGATGGGAAGGAGCCATCGGGAGCCTGGTGGGAGACAATGAAGATGGGAAGGAGACATCTGGGAGCGTGGTGGGAGGCAATGAAAATGGGAAGGAGACATCTGGGAGCGTGGTGGGAGGCAATGAAGATAGGAAGGAGACGTCTGGGAGCGTGGTGGGAGGCAATGAAGATGGGAAGGAGACATCTGGGAGCATGGTGTGAGACAAAGAAGATGGGAAGGAGATGTCTGGGAGCATGGTGGGAGGCAATGAAGATGGGAAGGATACACCTGGGAGCGTGGTGGGGTGCAATGAAGATGGGAAGGAGACGTCTGGTAGCCTGGTGGGAGACAATGAAGATGGGAAGGAGATGTCTGGGAGCATGGTGGGAGGCAATGAAGATGGGAAGGAGACACCTGGGAGCGTGGTGGGGGGCAATGAAGATGGGAAGGAGACACCTGGGAACGTGGTGGGGTGCAATGAAGATGGGAAGGAGACGTCTGGGAGTGTGGTGGGAGGCAATGAAGATGGGAAGGGGACATCTGGGAGTGCAGATGCCTGGGAGCATGGTGAGAGACAATCGAGAAGAGAAGGAGACATCTGGGAGCGTGGTGGGAGGCAATGAAGATGGGGGGAGACATCTGGTAGCCTGGTGGGAGACAATGAAGATGGGAAGGAGATGTCTGGGAGCATGGTGGGAGGCAATGAAGATGGGAAGGAGACACCTGGGAGCGTGGTGGGGTGCAATGAAGATGGGAAGGAGACGTCTGGGAGTGTGGTGGGAGGCAATGAAGATGGGAAGGAGACATCTGGGAGTGTGGTGGGAGACAATCGAGCAGAGAAGAAGACATCTGGGAGCGTGGTGGGGTACAATGAAGATCAGAAGTAGATATCTGGGAGGTGGTGGGAGACAATGAAGATGGGAAGGACACATCTGGGAGGTGTTGGTAGACAATGAAGATGGGAAGGACACATCTAGGAGCGTGGTGCTAGAAAATGAAGATGGGAAGGACTCATCTGGGAGCATGGTGGGAGGCAATGAAGATGGGAAGGAGATGTCTGGGAGCATGGTGGCAGACAATCGAGTAGAGAAGGAGACATCTGGGAGTGTCGTGGGAGACAATGAAGCTGGGAAGGAGACATCTGGGAGCGTGGTGGGAGACAATGAAGATGGGAAGGAGATGTCTGCGAGCGTGGCAGGAGAAAATGAAGATGGGAGGGAGAGATCTGGGAGCATGGTGGGAGACAATGAAGATGGGAAGGACACATCTGGGAGCGTGGTGGGAGACAATGAAGCTGAGAAGGAGACATCTGGGAGCGTGGTGGCAGGAAATGAAGAGGGGGAGAAATCTGGGAGAGTGGTGGGAGACAATGAAGATGGGAAGTAGACATCTGGGAGGTGGTGATAGACAATGAAGATGGGAAGGACACATCTGGGAGCATGGTGGTAGCTAATGAAGATGGGAAGGACCCATCTGGGAGCGTGGCGGAAGACAATGTAGTAGAGAAAGAGACATCTGGGAGCGTGGTGGAAGACAATGAAGATGGGAGGAAGATATCTGAGTGAGTGGTGAGAGACAATGAAGATGGGAAGGAGCCATCGGGAGCCTGGTGGGAGACAATGAAGATGGGAAGGAGACATCTGGGAGCGTGGTGGGAGGCAATGAAAATGGGAAGGAGACATCTGGGAGCGTGGTGGGAGGCAATGAAGATAGGAAGGAGACGTCTGGGAGCGTGGTGGGAGGCAATGAAGATGGGAAGGAGACATCTGGGAGCATGGTGTGAGACAAAGAAGATGGGAAGCAGATGCCTGGGAGCATGGTGAGAGACAATCGAGCAGAGAAGGAGACATCTGGGAGCGTGGTGGGAGGCAATGAAGATGGGGGGAGACATCTAGTAGCCTGGTGGGAGACAATGAAGATGGGAAGGAGGCGTCTGGGAGCATGGTGGGAGGCAATGAAGATGGGAAGGAGACACCTGGGAGCGTGGTGGGGTGCAATGAAGATCGGAAGGAGACGTCTGGGAGTGTGGTGGGAGGCAATGAAGATGGGAAGGAGACATCTGGGAGTGTGGTGGGAGACAATCGAGCAGAGAAGAAGACATCTGGGAGCGTGGTGGGGGACAATGAAGATCAGAAGTAGATATCTGGGAGGTGGTGGGAGACAATGAAGATGGGAAGGACACATCTGGGAGGTGTTGGTAGACAATGAAGATGGGAAGGACACATCTAGGAGCGTGGTGCTAGAAAATGAAGATGGGAAGGACTCATCTGGGAGCATGGTGGGAGGCAATGAAGATGGGAAGGAGATGTCTGGGAGCATAGTGGCAGACAATCGAGTAGAGAATGAGACATCTGGGAGTGTCGTGGGAGACAATGAAGCTGGGAAGGAGACATCTGGGAGCGTGGTGGGAGACAATGAAGATGGGAAGGAGATGTCTGTGAGCGTGGCAGGAGAAAATGAAGATGGGAGGGAGAGATCTGGGAGCATGGTGGGAGACAATGAAGATGGGAAGGACACATCTGGGATTGTGGTGGGAGACAATGAAGCTGAGAAGGAGACATCTGGGAGCGTGGTGGCAGGAAATGAAGATGGGGAGAAATCTGGGAGCGTGGTGGGAGACAATGAAGATGGGAAGTACACATCTGGGAGGTGGTGGTAGACAATGAAGATGGGAAGGACACATCTGGGAGCATGGTGGTAGCTAATGAAGATGGGAAGGACCCATCTGGGAGCGTGGCGGAAGACAATGTAGTAGAGAAAGAGACATCTGGGAGCGTGGTGGGAGACAATGAAAATGGGAGGAAGATATCTGAGTGAGTGGTGAGAGACAATGAAGATGGGAAGGAGCCATCGGGAGCCTGGTGGGAGACAATGAAGATGGGAAGGAGACATCTGGAAGTGTGGTGGGAGGCAATGAAAATGGGAAGGAGACATCTGGGAGCGTGGTGGGAGGCAATAAAGATAGGAAGGAGACGTCTGGGAGCGTGGTGGGAGGCAATGAAGATGGGAAGGAGACATCTGGGAGCATGGTGTGAGACAAAGAAGATGGGAAGCAGGTGCCTGGGAGCATGGTGAGAGACAATCGAGCAGAGAAGGAGACATCTGGGAGCGTGGTGGGAGGCAATGAAGATGGGAGGGAGACATCTGGTAGCGTGGTGGGAGACAATGAAGATGGGAAGGAGACGTATGGGAGCATGGTGGGAGGCAATGAAGATGGGAAGGTGACACCTGGGAGCATGGTGGGGTGCAATGAAGATGGGAAGGAGACGTCTGGGAGTGTGGTGGGAGGCAATGAAGATGGGAAGGAGACGTCTGGGAGTGTGGTGGGAGACAATCGAGCAGAGAAGAAGACATCTGGGAGCGTGGTGGGGCACAATGAAGATCAGAAGTAGATATCTGGGAGGTGGTGTGAGACAATGAAGATGGGAAGGACACATCTGGGAGGTGTTGGTAGACAATGAAGATGGGAAGGACACATCTAGGAGCGTGGTGCTAGAAAATGAAGATGGGAAGGACCCATCTGGGAGCATGGTGGGAGGTAATGAAGATGGGAAGGAGATGTCTGGGAGCATGGTGGCAGACAATCGAGTAGAGAAGGAGACATCTGGGAGTGTCGTGGGAGACAATGAAGCTGGGAAGGAGACATCTGGGAGCGTGGTGGGAGACACTGAAGATGGGAGAGAGAGATCTGGGAGCGTGGTGGTAGACAATGAAGATGGGAAGGACACATCTGGGAGCGTGGTGGGAGGCAATGAAAATGGAAGGACAAATCTGGTACCGTGGTGGGAGACAATGAAGATGGGAAGGAGACGTCTGGGAGCATGGTGGGAGGCAATGAAGATGGGAAGGAGACGCCTGGAAATGTGGTGGGAGACAATTGAGTAGAGAAGGATACAACTGGGAATGTGGTGGGAGACAATGAAGCTGGGAAGGAGACGTCTGGGAGTGTAGTGCGAGGCAATGAAGATGGGAAGGAGACGTCTGGGAGTGTGGTGGGAGACAATCGAGCAGAGAAGAAGACATCTGGTAGAATGGTGGGGGACAATGAAGATGGGAAGTAGATATCTGCGAGGTTGTGGGAGACAATGAAGATGGGAAGGACACATCTGGGAGGTGTTGGTAGACAATGAAGATGGGAAGGACACATCTGGGAGCATGGTGCTGGAGAATGAAGATGGGAAGGACACATCTGGGAGCATGGTGGGAGGGAATGAAGATGGGAAGGAGATGCCTGGGCGCATGGTGGGAGACAATCGAGTAGAGAAGGAGACATCTGGGAGTGTGGTGGTAGACAATGAAGATGGGAAGGACACATCTGGGAGCGTGGTGGGTGACAATCGAGTAGAGAGGAGACATCAGGGAGTCGGGTGGGAGACAATGAAGCTGGGAAGGAGACATCTGGGAGCGTGGTGGGAGGCAATGAAGATGGGAAGGACACAGCTGGGAGTGTGGTGGGAGACAATGAAGACGGGAGGGAGAAATCTGGGAGCGTGGTGGGAGACAATGAAGATGGGAAGGAGATGTCTGTGAGCGTGGCAGGAGAAAATGAAGATGGGAGGGAGAGATCTGGGAGCATGGTGGGAGACAATGAAGATGGGAAGGACACATCTGGGAGCGTGGTGGGAGACAATGAAGCTGAGAAGGAGACATCTGGGAGCGTGGTGGCAGGAAATGAAGATGGGAAGGAGATGCCTGGGCGCATGGTGGGAGACAATCGAGTAGAGAAGGAGACATATGGGAGTGTGGTGGTAGACAATGAAGATGGGAAGGACACATCTGGGAGCGTGATGGGAGACAATGAAGATAGGAGGCAGAGATCTGGGAGCGTTGTGGGAGACAATGAAGATGGGAGGGAGAAATCTGGGAGCGTGGTGGGAGACAATGAAGATGGGAAGGAGATGTCTGGGAGCATGGTGGGAGACAATGAAGATGGGAATGACACATCTGGGAGCGTGGTGGGAGACAATGAAGCTGAGAAGGAGACATCTGGGAGAGTGGTGGCAGGAAATGAAGATGGGGAGAAATCTGGGAGCGTGGTGGGAGACAATGAAGATGGGAAGTAGACATCTGGGAGGTGGTGGTAGACAATGAAGATGGGAAGGACACATCTGGGAGCATGGTGGTAGCTAACGAAGATGGGAAGGACCCATCTGGGAGCGTGGCAGAAGACAATGTAGTAGAGAAAGAGACATCTGGGAGCGTGGTGGGAGACAATGAAGATGGGAGGAAGATATCTGAGTGAGTGGTGAGAGACAATGAAGATGGGAAGGAGCCATCGGGAGCCTGGTGGGAGACAATGAAGATGGGAAGGAGACATCTGGGAGCGTGGTGGGAGGCAATGAAAATGGGAAGGAGACATCTGGGAGCGTGGTGGGAGGCAATGAAGATAGGAAGGAGACGGCTGGGAGCGTGGTGGGAGGCAATGAAGATAGGAAGGAGACGTCTGGGAGCGTGGTGGGAGGCAATGAAGATGGGAAGGACACAGCTGGGAGTGTGGTGGGAGGCAATGAAGATGGGAAGGACACAGCTGGGAGCGTGGTGGGTGACAATGAAGATGGGATGGAGACATCTGTGAGCGTGGTGGCAGGAAATGATGATGGGAGGGAGAAATCTGGGAGGTGGTGGTAGACAATGAAGATGGGAAGGACACATCTGGGAGCATGGTGGGAGGCAATGAAGATGGGAAGGACACAGCTGGGAGCGTGGTGGGAGGCAATGGAGTAGAGAAGGAGACATCTGGGAGCGTGGTGGCAGACAATGAAGCTGGGAAGGAGACATCTGGGAGCGTGGTGGGAGACAATGAAGATGGGAGGGAGAGATCTGGAATCGTGGTGGGAGGCAATGAAGATGGGAGGGAGAGATCTGGGAGCATGGTGGGAGGCAATGACGATGGGAAGGACACATCTGGGAGCGTGGTAGGAGACAATGAAGCTGAGAAGGAGACATCTGGGAGCGTGGTGGCAGGAAATGAAGATGGGAGGGAGAAATCTGGGAGCGTGGTAGGAGACAATGAAAATATGAAGTAGAAATCTGAGAGGTGGTGGTAGACAATGAAGATGGAAAGGACACATCTGGGAGCATGGTGGTAGACAATGAAGATGGGAAGGACACATCTGGGAGCATGGTGGGAGACAATGTAGTAGAGAAGGAGACATCTGGGAGCGTGGTTGGAGACAATGAAGATTGGAAGGAGATGCCTGGGAGCATGGTGGGAGACAATCGAGTAGAGGAGGAGACATCTGGGAGTGTGGTGGGAGTCAATGAAGATGGGAAGGAGACGTCTGAGAGCGTTGTGGGAGGCAATGAATCTTCATTGGACTTGGTGCTCTCTATAAATAAACTAAACTAAACTAAACGTATGTAATTGATGGCTTTCGCAAAAATAGAGGGTTCCCATGTCTATTGTGTTTCAACTATGCTTTTCCAGGAGTGGGTTTTTTAATTTGCATTGCTAGCGGCCTTGCAAGATAGCTTTGTGATCTGTGAAAGGGGTAGGATTTTTTATGTGACACCACCTCTCTGTTGTGAGAGACGTTGTGTGAGGGGTTTATATTAATGGGCATATTTCCACGGCTCCATTCATGTATTTGCTGGGTATCTGTTCTTTTTAGGATGGTTCTTATTGAATAAATTGAAACTATATTTACTTGAAAGTGTCTGTTGCACTGCTGCGCTTGTTGAGGTATAGGCATGAAGATATAGGTAATGGTGTGGATATGCGAATATGTATGTATTGTATGCCTGTGGGTGTAAAGATAGATGAACTTGTTTATGGGTTATTATGAATAGAGATATTGTCTCAGAACCTTCTAAATGTGCATTAAATTAATTGCGTATGTACTGTGCAATTTTCCACAGCTTATGTTTTGTTTCCAGTTGCATAAAATGTAGATTTAGTTATTTAATCCCAGCCTGATACATTTTTCTGGGTTTGTCTCTCATATTTGGTTGTTGCTCTTCCCATCTGGGAAGGAGACATCTGGAGGCGTGGTGGGAGGCAATGAAGATGGGAAGGAGATGTCTGGGAGTGTCATGGGAGGCAATGAAGATGGGAAGGAGACATCTGGGAGTGTGGTGGGAGAAAATCGAGCAGAGAAGAAGACATCTGGGAGCGTGGTGGGGGACAATGAAGATGGGAAGTAGCCATCAGGGAGGAGGTGCTAGAAAATGAAGATGGGAAGGACACATCTGGGAGCAGTATGGTAGACAATGATGATGGGCAGGACACATCTGGGAGGTGGTGGTAGACAATGAAGATGGGAAGGGCACATCTAGGAGCGTGGTGGGAGGCAATGAAGATGGGAAAGAGATGCCTGGGAGCATGGTGGGAGACAATCGAGTAGAGAAGGAGACATCTGGGAGTGTGGTGGGAGACAATGAAGATGGGAGGGAGAGATCTGGGAGCCTGGTGGGAGACAATGAAGATGGGAGGGAGAAATCTGGGAGCGTGGTGGTAGACAATGAAGATCGGAAGGGCACATCTGGGAGCATGGTGGTAGACAATGAATATGGGAAGGACACATCTGGGAGTGTGCTGGTAGACAATGAAGATGAGAAGGAGACATCTGGGAGCGTGGTGGGAGACAATGAAGGTGGGAGGGAGAGATCTGGGAGTGTGTTTGGAGGCAATGAAGATGGGAGGAAGAAATCTGGGAGCGTGGTGGGAGGCAATGAAGATGGGAAGGAGATGTCTGGGAGCGTGGTGGGAGGCAATGAAGATGGGAAGGAGACGTCTGGGAGTGTGGTGGGAGGCAATGAAGATGGGAAGGAGACGTCTATGAGCGTGGTGGAAAACCTAAAAGTAGACAGACATCTGAGTTAAATAGTGACTGTAAAGGTGAGAGACCATAAGCCGGAACACCAAGAAATAGAGAGTCAGAACAACGGTTTAAGTGGCCGGCAAAGCGAGAAATGGATTAACAATTTTAATATTGTGGGGTGTAAATCGACAAATGAGTGCCAGAGAAGAAATGTGAGTAGAAGAAGACAAAGCAGGGAAGTTGCAAGGCTTTTTGCTGCCCTGTGAGAAGAAACACGTTGCCCAAATTCCCACGATGCCCGCAGTGCTCCCCTTTGATTCACTGTGGCTTGAAGGGAATCAGGAAAGCAAGATTCGGGAGTCACAAACATAGAAGTAGAACTCGAGCCCAAGGAGGCGATGACAGATAAGAAAGGAGCAGTGCTGAGGAAAATCAACCCGCGCGAGTCTGCAGTGCTAAGGACAATGCAAGCCCTGCCACTCAGCCCAGGCCCAGTCACTCAGTGCACTGGGTCAAAAGCTACTGCTGTGGGCAGAGGAGGGAGGCCCTTCTAGGAATCCAGGCGCCATAGAGGACATCTGGGCAGATTCGCTCAGCAGAACCTTCCCTTATTCCACAGGACTCTCTCTGGATTCCGCCCTCACATATGACACAGACATTTGTGAACAGGCCAGGCCTGTCATGTGTTGTGCACATCCTTCTTGGGGCCTTCCTTTGGCCCTAAGAGCTGTTTTAAAACAGCACTTTGCCACTTTCAGCCATTAGGAGATATTGGGCCTCATTACGACCCTTGCGCTCCCGGAATGAAGGGGGCCGGTACGGGACCGGCCCCCTTCATTCCGGGAGTGCGTATTACGAGGTTCCCTTCGCGGGACCCAGATCGCACGCCTGGTAAAACCAGGCGAGCTTTCCGTGTCCCGTTAGGGGAAGAAGGAGGTAACAACGGGACACTTATAATGTGCCAGTTGTTACCTCCATCCCCATTCCCATTGAGCCCTATGGGGGCTCAAATGGGAATGGGGATGGGTTCCTGCAAGGAGGAATTACCGGGTCCTCCTATGTCGGATTAACCCGGTAAGTCCCCATTGCAGGAACCCGGTAATGGAGCCCGGTACGGAGGCAGCCATGGAGCTAATAGCTCCATGGCTAACTCCATACTCGTAATGAGGCCCATTCTCTTAAACCACGTATCACTAAAGACCCTGTTTCCGACTGAAAGTACATATGCTGAAAGAGTGGGAGACATGGGGGCATTGTGTGCCTTTTCTACCTGGTGGCTTAATCCTTAGACCCTCACTCTTGTTTTTAGACCCAGGGTGATTTTAGATGAAGCCAGACATTCCAAATACACAGTGACTGATTGATGTCCGTTTTCTGAAATGAGTGGGGTCAGGGGCAAGCGGGGGACTCATTAACAACCATAAATTAGCATATCAAGGTGCCCTCTGATAAAAGTGTGGGGGGATTCCATCAACCCACGTGTACCTTCAACTTAAGCCCTGAGGGTGATTAAGATGCACTTGGATCCTGTGTCCCGCTTGTATGAATAGGGGGCCCCTCTGGTCTGGTCTTCACTCAGCACCTGAATATGTTCAACAATCAGAGCCGCATATGAGCTCGGGCAGGTTCTTGTCCCTTTGGGTGTCCAGGGTAGGGTGGCGAGAGGCAAGGCTGCCTGCAGTTTTGTCATTATTAATTATTATTATGAATGTATTTATTTATTATTATTTGTACATTACTCAGTGGCGTTCCCCCGATGGATATCTGTCTAGCCACAGCTTGGTCGCTATGTACATGTAATACTGCACACTGCACAGGCTGGTCAAGTGGCACAGCGAGTAGAGCGCTTGCTTTGACATCCGTGCAGAGCCTGCAGAGCTTGCTAACGCAGGTTTGAATCCCAGCCCAAACTCAGCCTTTCATCCTTCTGAGGTCGATAAATGAGCACCACACACCGTGGGTAATAATAAGCAGCACTCATAACCCGTGCATCCGTCCATTTTGGACCCATTACATAGCAATAACTAATTCCTCTTTCCCCCCAGAAATGCGTAAAATGAGTCTTGCTTTGTTTTTTGGCATAAAAAGGCTGCAGATTTATTTTCCACAATATCATAAAAACACACTGCACACATTAGTGGAAATAATTCAGAAGATGCAGCGACTGCTCCGTGTCCAAAACATGCTTCCCCCTTTCCTTCCAAAAGTCCATTATAGGCCCAACTCTCCCAACCCTTTGCGCCTGAGCCTCGCCTGCCCATGCGGGTGTTCCTGGGCGGGGAGAGCGCTGTTTCCTTGGGGGAAGCTGAGCCCTTGCTGTTCCCCCCAGACGCCCCTGCCGTTTAGGCTCCTAAGGGTCACTGGTTTGAGAAGAGCGAAGACCCTTCCAGCTTTCTCCTGGCTCATCCGGAGTCTGTCTCTTGTGTTTGGTTGCCCAAACACCGCCACGCCACAGGTGGGTTACCGCCCACCGTGGCTCCCCCTTGCTTCCTTCCTTACATTTCGAGGATTTTTGTGCAGAGGTTCCAGTAGAATAGCTCCAATCCCAGTGGTGACAAATGTACCCCATCTTTAAGAAAATACTCTGGAGGATTTAGATTAATCAAGCCGTGCCTGATCCGGCCAGAGCCCCTGCCCCTGCAGAATTTTGCCATTGCACCATTTAGCTTTCGTCTGGACCTCTCCACGGCTGTGTGATTATCCACACCCCTCCATTCTGGCCTTGGAATTATCTCTGACCAAATGATTTCTTTTTCCCCCAATTGACCTGCCAGCTCCTGTAATGAGAACATCATTTCCCGCATTAGCGACCCCCTCCCCAGGCTTGTCAGATCGTTACCCCCTAAGTGAATAACCAATACGTCCGGCTTTGCTCTTTCCCCAGCAATCTGTGCACCTGCCCCTGCAGCTGTGCCCGTTTCATTTTGCTGCGCTGATCCGTTTCGCGGGCTTTCCCCTGCTTTTCCGCGCTTCTTGCGGGCACCTCCCCTCCATCCTGAGGAGGGGGGAGATTAGGAGGAGGACACCGCCCGGGTTATCGGGGTACCTCCTCCATTTTGGGATTTCTCGTCCTCACTGTCAGATGCCTGAGGGTTCGTAGCGCTATATAAATGCGAAATGATATAGTACACACTGTCATTGATTCGCTCGGCCCCTACATTGGGGGCTGCTGTGCTGAATTCTGTCTTTCTCTGGGGTGTGCGGTGGGTATTGAATACACTACTTGGGGGCTCATGTTGTACCCGTTTATATATCTCTGCTACTGCTGACTATATCCTCGTTCTGTGAGTCCGACTCTCTCTCGTCACAGTCCTTAAACTCCCCCCCGACCTCCTTTGCGGAGCGATATAGGACTTCATGGCACTGCACCGCCTGTCTACACGACATGAACAGGTGGATTAGGAGATGCGTGTGTCAGGGGGGTGGTTTACCTTCATCCTATAAGGACTGTGATGAAGAAGTGTAGCATGATGGTTATGGGAATTGCCAGTGAGGAATCTCGGCAATAGCGTTCTCTGCTTGGTTCTAGGTAATATCCCCGCATTCTAAAGCACTAACATAAAAAAGACCGATTTTCTGGGCCGTTTTTGTGTTTGCTTTAAAATGTGGGAATATGACTCCTTCGTCCCCACCCTCACCCTCTCCCGCTCATTCTCTCGTTACTCGGGGGAGAATGGGGGTTATCGCCCCCAACCGGTGTTCGAAGTGCATGAAAAGAAGTAGTGGAACTATGTTCCCTACTGGCCTGCCCCACCCCCCACAAACCCCATTGCCACGCCCCCTCCCACGCACAATAAAAACCCCAAAACACATGCTCCTGCTGTTTAGAGGAACGCTCAGTGCAGTGCACTGAAACTGAAAGTTTCAACTTCTTCCTACACTTTTATTTTAAAACGAAACCATTGCGGAACGATTTCTTTTAAAATAAAAGTATAGGAACTGTAAAATGTAATTAAAAGAAGTAGAGGAGCACCGCTCCCGACCGCTCCCGCCCACTTCGACCACAGCCCCCAACCACCCCTTTAGCCAACCCACACCCCCTTCCCGCATCAGCTCATGCATTCTCACCACACAGACACATACAGTCATAAACTCACGTCTGACTCCCGCTCGGACTCCGCAGGGGCCCACAGAGCCTGTCAGCCCCTGCGCGCACTACTCTGCGTCACAGGGCCACAACAGTTCGATTTAGAAAGGCCGCTGCATGCTCTCACAGAGCGGTCTTTCTAATACAATCTTTTTTCTTTTCGGTACATTGAGAACGACCTTTTCACTTAGTCCCGTCACGAAAGTATTCCAGAACAAGGGATATTTCTACCTTCCCAATCAAGA
Organism: Ambystoma mexicanum; assembly: GCF_040938575.1. NCBI lineage: Eukaryota > Metazoa > Chordata > Amphibia > Caudata > Ambystomatidae > Ambystoma > Ambystoma mexicanum. The sequence continues at coordinate 388,199,610 of NC_090925.1, forward strand.
ACAATTATGACTTGTTAAATTCATCATGGGAGAATACCTGGGACTTGGAGGATATAAAAAGAAAACTTGTCCAATTGAACAACTTAAGAGCTCCCGGGCCCGACGGCATTACCAACGCAGACTTGAAGGAACATGCTGCAGAAGGGTCAATCTTTATATATGAGGTAATCAAAAACTGCATTGAAACAAGATCGATACCCGCCTCATGGACTACAGCAACAATTGTTCCGATTTACAAATCGGGGGCCAGAGACCAACCTAAGAACTACCGACCAATTGCACTATTAGATGTAGTTGGGAAAGAGTTTGGCTCATTGCTGTTAGAAAACTTTCAAAAATGGTCCAGGAAATCGGGACACGAGGACCCTCTACAATCAGGGTTCGTGAAAGATGGGGGAACTGCACCTAACATTCTCTTATTAACCACCCTAAAAAGTAAGATTCAAGAAGGAAATCCAAAGATCTATCTTGCTCTTATTGACCTGGTCCAGGCCTTTGACCAGGTCAACCGTGAAACACTCTGGGAAAAACTAATATCGAGAAATTGCCCTGAAAACATCTTAGGGCCTATTAGAGCCCTTCATCAAGACACTACCATCAGAGTGCGTTTAAATCAAGGGGGGATGTTATCTGAATTAAGTCCAACGGCAAGAGGAGTGAAACTAGGGTGCCCTCTTGCACCAACACTGTTTAATTCATATCTTTGGGACATTGAAGAAAGCTGCCAGGAGATCCAGTCTTTTCCACCTACAGCAGGGAAGGTTAAGATCCCAAGATTACTCCATGCGCATGACCTTATTTTAATGGATTATACTCCGATTGGTCTTCAACGCCAATTAAATGAACTGGCGTTATATATAAAGAAGAATAACTTAGAGATCAACAAAGCCAAAACCAAAGTTATGACCATGGAGAAACAAACTACCCGCATTGAGAATTTTAGTTGGAGCCTGGAAGGTGAGAAAATAGAACAAGTGGTACAATTCAAATATCTGGGGGTAATCCTCAGTAATAACAAACAAGAGAGTCCCATGCAACTCCACCTTTTGGAAAAGGCAAAAAAATTGGCAAATCAAGCAAAAATAATCAACAGAAGATTTGGCCGATTTACAGCAATTCCCTTGATTCAATTTTATGAAGGGAAGGTGGTCACGTCTTTGATCTACGGTGCAGATGCACTACTGATGATTCCGCAAGATTTCTGGAAACGACTAGAAGGTTTGTTTTGGAAACATACTTTGAATTTACCGCAATCAACACCAGCAAAGACCATACGCCAGGAACTCTGTCTGCAATCATTGGAATCAATGGTTGCCAGAAACTCATTAATGTTATATAGGAAGTCCCTGACTACCACCTGCCCGAACGTAATGTCCATCATACACATGGAAATTGAAGAACGGAAAAGTAAAATTCTGATGTGTTGGATGAAAGAACATCAAAAAACCCTTGTGGAAATAAACAGCTCTGAGGAAGAACTCATTCGGAACCCGAATAATGTAAAACAAAAACTGCAGGAATACGACTGTATACAGATACAGACCACATCTCTAGATCAAAGAAGTAAATTGATAAGCCACTTGCCACCAATAACGAGAGGCTTAAATGATCTACCGAATTATTTAACAAAATTCCCAAGCAAGATACTACGTGACACCTTCTTAAGAGTGCAAATTAATCTCTTGCCAACGAACGAGATCAGGACGATCAGGAAACTAACATCTGACAATAGTTGCCGATTTTGCAAAAATAAGACGCAACCAGAGACAATTCGACATTTACTTCTAGTTTGTAGCTCCCTATCAAGGCTGAGAATGGCGCATTTGGGACATCTACTCAAGGGAGGTCATTACGACCCAGGCGGTAAGTACACCAACTTTACCACCATGGTGTAAACTACGTTTACACCATGGTGGATGGCGGATATACCGCCCCATTCCAAGGTGAGTGGGGCGGTAAATCCCCATTTCCCATTTACCCTTCCCCATTCCCATTTTTGCCCCATAGGGCATAATGGGAGTGGGGAAGGCGCTAATTACGGCACCGTAAATTACGGTGCCGTAATTAGCCCCAAGGCGGTTTAGCGCCATGGATTTTAACGCCTGCTAAAAGCAGCCGTTAAAATTGGAATCAGGCGTTAAGGGTTAACGACGGCGTTAACCCTTAACGCCTGGGTCGTAAGGACCTCCAAGGAGTCAAGAACCGCCTGATTGAGGGAGATAATATCAGTAACGTAATAGCGGTCTCCCAGTTCTTCATGAACTTGAAGCTCTAAGAGTACAAGATGGAACCACGCCGTTGGTTGGGATTCGAAAAGATTTGTCTACGGACCATTTTGTACTTTTGATGTAATCTGGCAGATGAAGTAATGGGATAGTTGGAGTTGAGAATTACATCACATTCGCTTTTTCTTTCGCTTTCTTGTAAACATTTTTTGTAAATTGTAACAAGTAAAATAAAAAAAAATAAACAAAACTTAGTCCCGTCTGCTGTCACCCAGAACATTTCAGATGTCATCCGAATCCTCTTTTGTGCCTGCCCCAGTGCCTCTCTCAGTGCTTAACCTCCAAGTAATGAAGGCATCTCTCAAATGTACCCCGTGTCCCATCTTACTCTATGAAGGATCTCATGTTCAGGTTACAGGCATGGCAAAGTATTAGATGAAGCGCATGCGTTCCCGGCTCTCCCCCAGTCCCCCGGGGCCCCTCCAGCCCCTCCAGCAGCCCACAGCATCCAGGGGCCCATGTCCTTATACGGTGCATACCCGACCTGTTATCATTGCATATGCATAGCTGCACCACTCGTCAACACTACCCACAGACACCTCAATAATTTAGAAAAAAATGCATGCAGTGCCACGCAGCCATTTAAAGGTTACACCAGAGAGGGTGGATAGCTTAATCTACAAAAGCAAATGTTCACCCCCCAACCCAGGGGTATATCTAGCATCACAATTGTCAGGTGGTATGGGGGTGGGGAGGGCGGGCATGGAAAGAATCCTGGCATTTATTTTACTTCGAAGTGTGGCTCTAAAATGGGTGGTTAAGGGTTCTTTTTGCAGTGGTAAATAATCTCCATAAATACCTAAACACAATCCATACACAACCCTAGAACATTAAAAACACATTAAACTAGAAAGGTACATCTTCATCGTTTTGCTAATATGGGTATGGGCGCTGTGCTCCTCACCCCACTCTTGGCCTGTCAGCCACTCCATGCCCACGGGCACTCGGGGAGTTGATGGTGCGGCTCCTATTTTGGGAGCACACAATCTGTTGACTGGATCCCCGCCTCCAGTGACGTCCTTGCCTGGTCCCCTCATCCGGAAACCTTCACGCAACACATTGGCAACGAGCTGTTAAACCCTCGCTGGAGTCCGAAGGATTTCGCATGTGAAACACGACGTTTCCTGGGCTTCTGGCGCCACCTCTTGATAGACGTTGGTATTAAAGCTACTAACAACTTTGTGACAATTTCCTTCGCCTTCTGGGATTAATAGAAGAGGAGCCGCATCAGGTATAGGATGGAGGCAACCACACAGGGGCCCCTGTGTTCCAAGCAACCCCTGCTGAGCCTGCCATTCCTTGAATACAATGGAAACAAATGTTTGACACTTGCCTCATTGTGATTGGGGGGAAGCAGTTTGACCTGGAAAGGAAACAAGACATCCTTCTCAACTGTCTGGGGGTGGAAGGACGCAGGATCTTCGAGGCCTTGCCCGTAGCTTCTGTTGGTGATGGGCAAGGGGATGCTGTAGATGTTTACCAGGCCACCGAGCAGGAACTACTCGCCCAATTTGTTCCCTGCGTCAACGTTGTTATAGAGAGACATTTGTTTTTTTTTTCAAGGGCAACAACTTGGCGAAAAAGTAGGAATATTCGTAGCGGCACTTCGCGGGTTGATGAATAATTGTGAATTTGGTGCCCTCGCTGACAGTCTTCTGCGTGACCAAATTGTCAGATGCACTGTGGACAAGAAGGTGCAGGAACGTTATTGGTGATGAAGGACCTCTCCCTCGACAAGGCCGTTGCCATGGTCAAACTAGCCGAGCAATCCTCGACCTACTCGGCAGCCTTGAACACTACCAAGGGCGAGGTAAACTCTGTGAACACCAGGCCATCAAGGAACTTCAGGGCGCAGCCTCCCCTTCCTGCAGCGAGGGCTCAGAACAGGTCTGGTCCCCCGCAAGGACATTGCATGCAGGGGGCGAGGGTGAACCTTGCATGCTATGCATGCAGAGAAGGTGACCGCTTCTCTACCAGCCCCCGCTGTCCTGCTAGAAATGCTGCGTGCAGGAATTGCAAAAAGAAGGGGCACCTGGGCTAAGTGTGCAGGGCTGGCAGTGATGTGAGATATATGGGGGAGGAGAATTTATTTCAGGAGGGATTGTGTGATTTACTTATTGCTAGTATTGATGGGGGTGACGTGGATGCCCCATGGTGTAAAGTGTGAGTTGATGGTCACGTACTGAGGATGACGGCAGACTCTGGTTCCAAATACACTGTTGTAGGTATGGATGCTCTAGCAACCTTAGGCATTGCGGTGGATGACTTAGATGCCCCCGACATATGCCCCAGGGGATATGGTAGCGCCTCGATCAAAATTGTTGGTTCAAAGCATGTTGAGATCGCATTCAAGGACAGGGAAATCAGAGGTGTGTTGTGCATAGCAGACAAGGGAGTGTCGCTGCTTAGCTGGAGGCACTAGAAAGAGCTTCAAATAATCCTGAACCCAAATGCTCCAGAACCAGTGAGGTTCATACGGCAGGATGTGTGTCAACAGTTCCCAAATGTGTTCTCTGACCAATTGGGGTGCTTAAAGGGATTCTGCCACAGTACTATTTTGAAGAAGGGGGCTAATCTCGTGCTGCACAAGGTTTGTGCTGTACCCTTGCTATTGAGAGGTAAAGCAAAAGTTGAGCTCGCCAAACTCTGTAAGAATTATCTGATTGAGCCCATAGAGGCGGCAGAGTGGTTTTCCCCTGTTGTCATTGCACGGAAAGGGGACGGCAACATAAGAATGTGTGTAGACCTCAGGTCACTCAACAACAATATCTGGGTAGACAGACACACCATCCCTAAGGTGCAAGAAATTATCTCATTGTTGCATGGTGCCAAATATTGTTTTCAACAATTGATCTTTCAAGTGCATACCTCCAAATTGTTTTTCACACATCTCCAGGGCACTAACTTCCCAATTTAAGAGGGTGCCCTTTGGACTTGCCTCAGCTGCTGCTGTGTTTCAGCGTGTAATGGAGAAACTTTTTATGAGACTAGAATATGTCAAATGCTTTCAAGATGATATCCTTGTGTTTGCGCCTGACCCTGAGTGTCATGAGAGATACGTGTGTGAAGTACTAAGCATTTTGCATTGGGCAGGACTAACTGTAAAAAAAGAAAAGTGCACATTTGGGTTGACAGAAGTGTCTTATTTGGGACATGTCATAGATCAGAGGCGGATCAGACCTAAAATGAGTTTAGTGGATGCTGTGTTGTGGGTCTAGGCACCGCAGAGCAAGGGTGAGTTGTGGGCATTTCTGGGACTGGCAGAGTACTACTCCAACATTATACCGGGGTTTGCTTCTATGTGTGCTCCTTTGAGGGAGTTATTAAAGAAACGTGTCAATTTGACTGGGATGAGGAATGTCAAAGGGCATTCACCTTAACAAAGAAGAGTATTGTGGGTGCTCACATACTTTGCATGTTTAACCCCTGCTGCAAGACATTCCTTATGACTGATGCCAGCTGTGTAGGGCTAGGCGCTGTTTTGATACAAGTACAGGAGGGAAACACACGTGTAGTTGCGTTTTCTTCCAGGGCCTTGCAGTGTGCTGAAAAGAATTACTCCACCATTGAGAGAGAAGCAACATATCTCCCCTCAGAATCCACACATACACAACCAGTCCTATATTGCAAGTCTTTCCTAAAAAGAATAGATACGTCATGAGAATTACTTACAAAATAACTCGAAAACTCTTTTACATACAAACCATTTAAAATATATCCTACTTGATCTCCTCTCAAATGAGTCTCCTGCAGAAATACTATATCGGGCTTTCGCCTAATCAGCAGCGATAATATTTCCCTCCACTTAATAGGGTCATTCACACCCTTAACATTACAACTCATGAAAGTTAAGCATGCTGGCATTTTTTCCAACGTAACAAAATGTCAATGCCAAACAACTCGCACCCATTGCCAACTTTCTTCAACACTGAACATACATTCTTTCTCATTTTCCTCCCTCCCTCCCATATCTTTCCCTCTTTCCCTCTCCTCTCTTCCCTTCTCCCCTGCTCCTTTTTTGTGAAAAACCACAACTTAAAAGGTGTGTACCTAAGGATATCACAGATAAAACACATTCAAGGAAAAGAGACAAAATCATGAATGTTTTAAATTGAAACAAAAACAGATTAAATCAAAGAGAAAAAAAATCAAAAAACAAGATGAGTGTGGGAAAGAGCATATATGCCAAGATATTCAACAACATTATAAACAAAACCAAACTTTTTTGAATTTGCTCCTTATGTATCATAACTAGAACCAACATTATATATACTGCTGTGGAAGAGCAACAACTACCCAACAACCAAATATGAGAGACAAACCACGCTCATAGACGTCTCCTTCCCATCTTCATTGCCTCCCACCACACTCCCAGACGTCTCCTTCCCATCTTCATTGCCTCCCACCACGCTCCCAGACGTCTCCTTCCCATCTTCATTGCCTCCCACAACGCTCCCAGACATCTCCTTCCCATCTTCATTGCCTCCCACCACGCTCCCAGATTTCTTCCTCCCATCTTCATTGCCTCCAAACACACTCCCAGATCTCTCCCTCCCACCTTCATTGTCTCCCACCACGCTCCCAGATGTCTCCTTCTCATCTTCATTGTCTACCAGCACACTCCCAGATGTGTCCTTCCCATATTCATTGTCTACCACCATGCTCCCAGATGTGCCCTTCCGATCTTCATTGTCTACCACCACGCTCCCAGATTTCTCCCTCCCATCTTCATTGTCTCCCACCAGGCTCCCAGATCTCTCCCTCCCATCTTCATTGTCTCCCACCACACTCCCAGATGTCTCCTTCTCTACTCGATTGTCTCCCACCATGCTCCCAGGCATCTCTTTCCCATCTTCATTGCCTCCCACCACGCTCCCAGATGTGTCCTTCCCATCTTCATTGTCTACCACCACGCTCCTAGATGTGCCCTTCCCATCTTCATTGTCTACCACCACCTCCCAGATGTGTCCTCCCCATCATCATTGTCTACCATACTGCTCCCAGATGTGTCCTTCCCATCTTCATTTTCTAGCACCTCCTCCCTGATGGCTACTTCCCATCTTCATTGTCCCCCATCATGCTTCCAGATGTCTCCTTCTCTGCTCGATTGTCTCCCACCATGCTCCCAGCCGTCTGCTTCCCATCTTCTTTGTCTCGCCCCATGCTCCCAGATGTCTCCTTCCCATCTTCATTGCCTCCCATGACACTCCCAGACATCTCCTTCCCATCTTCATTGCCTCCCACCACGCCTCCAGATGTCTCCTTCCCAGATGGGAAGGAGAACAACCAAATATGAGAGACAAACCCAGAAAAATGTATCAGGCTGGGATTAAATAACTAAATCTACATTTTATGCAACTGGAAACAAAACATAAGCTGTGGAAAATTGCACAGTACATACGCAATTAATTTAATGCACATTTAGAAGGTTCTGAGACAATATCTCTATTCATAATAACCCATAAACAAGTTAATCTATCTTTACACCCACACGCATACAATACATACATATTCGCATATCCACACCATTACCTATATCTTCATGCCTATACCTCAACAAGCGCAGCAGTGCAACAGACACTTTTAAGTAAATATAGTTTCAATGTATTCAATAAGAACCATCCTAAAAAGAACAGATACCCAGCAAATACATGAATGGAGCCGTGGAAATATGCCCATTAATATAAATCCCTCACACAACGTCTCTCACAACAGAGAGGTGGTGTCACATTAACAATCCTACCCCTTTCACAGATCACAAAGCTATCTTGCAAGGCCGCTAGCAATGCAAATTAAAAAACCCACTCCTGGAAAAGCATAGTTGAAACACAATAGACATGGGAACCCTCTATTTTTGCGAAAGCCATCAATTACATACGTTTAGTTTAGTTTAGTTTATTTATAGAGAGCACCAAGCCCATAGGCAACTGGGCACTGAGCTTGCATGTTACATTAAGTACAGACATGATTATAAGAAACAGTAAGGTACAACATTTACAAATATGCATTAAATGAGCGTAAAATGGTGCAGACTTAGGTATATACATAAGATTTACAGAGTACAAGATATATGCAGAGCGGTGTATGTCGGGACATGGTTAAGAAATCGGATTGAAGTCTTGCTCAAGGAGCCATGCTTTGGCCTTTTTTTGGAGTAGGTTATAGGAAGGTTCCCCTCTTAGGGATAGAGGGAGGGCATTCCAATTTCTAGCCGCGAGGAAAGGGAAGCTAACTCCGCCTGCTCATTGTTGCTTAAATTGAGGTATGTTGACGCAATGCCTCATAGCAGATCTAGTAGGCCGTGTTGGTTTATGGTGTGAGATGGCGTTGGACAGGTAGATGGGAGCCTGATTCGATAAGCACTTGTGTGTGAGGGACAGGGTTTTGTATGCTATTCTGTGCTTGATGTTAAGCTATTTTAGTGTGGATTTAGAAGATTCCTTGGGATATTTAAAGCTACTCGAATGGCGTTATTTTTCATAACTTGCAATTTGTTGAGGTTTTGTTGTGAGGTGCCAAGATATAGCGCATTACAATAATCGAGCTTAGAAAGGACTAAGGGTCTAGCTATTGTGATGCAGTTGGCTGTGGTCAGGTAGGGTCGACAGGCTGTGGTAAGCTTGCAAGTGTAGGCGGAGGACGAGGCCAAGGCGTTGGTTTGTCTAGTTAGTGTCAGTGCTGAGTCGATATAGATACCTAGGCCCTCATTACGACCCTGGCGGAAATCGAAAAACGATGGCGGAAATGTAATACCGCCATCGAATACCGCTTGGTGCGATCATGACCCGTCACCGCAAAGTACGATGCCATTAGTGACACCGTAGTGAACGCCAACGCTAACTGCACCAAGTACGCGCACGCGCGCCATGCAAAACCGTAATTACCACCATGGCGCAACGGTACGCGAATTCTGACCCTAGCGGACATTTACTTAACGCCATCAAGCATGGCGGAAAGTACCATACCGCCATGGTGAGAATTACGGCATCGTGAACCAACCGTAAATGGCCCTACTGAGTGCCTGTACACCACTCCCTGCCCACATTGCACAACTCCCCGTAGGTGCAATGAAGTCACACAATGCACCCAGTGAAATGTACAAGTCACCCATGCATGCCAACGAACAAATGAATGTAGGGGCTCCAAGTGCCTTGTGAGTGGCCATCCATATTTGGCATGTCACCATTGCCGTACCGATGCAGCACAGGCATGTGAAGGTACAAGTACAGCAATATGAACTGAAATATGAGACAAAACAACAACAGGCCCCCATCGCTTGACACCAGTGTAAGGCAACATTCAAAGCAGTATCCTGAGGGAGACTGCACCAGCCCTGTACTCTTGCCAGTAAACAAACCAACCATCAGCATAAGCATGTACCACACAAGTTGGCAGAGTGACTGAGCAGCCAGGCTCACCCCAAGAGGGGCCAATGGGAGCTGCAGGGCACAGATGGCACGAATACAGAAGCTATTCCAATGGACATGACCTCAGTCTCCCTCCAAGAAACGCACGCAAACACAGGCACCTGTGACCAGCCATATTCTGATAATCACATCAATCCACCAATCCACCTGGCTGACCGGCATCTGTTACACAAAAGCTAATCCCCCGCCCCTGAGCATGACATCATTAAAACAGTCAAAATGGCTGCCCCTATCCCTGACCTTACTGGGCATCGTAGGCAAACGCGGCCAGTACAGTACCACGCAACTATACTCAGAAGCCGGAACCCAATGCAGATCTTCTCACAATACATCGCTCCACAAATAGGAATATGCTACATTACTTGCAAAGAATAACGCTACACGGTTAATATCTGAATAAAATATTAATGCACATCAAATTCACCAAGCCCATACAGCTATTAGGTCATAAACTCCAAAATATTTTTCATTACTGTGGGCTGCATCCGCAATAAATGACCAGCTTCTTCTTGTGTGACGCCCTGTTCCTTCATGGTACACAGGGGCTACATCCACGTTCAAAAAGGCAACATGGAAGCGCCTAGAACCGCAGGGCCGTCCCATTAGGTAGGCACTAGTCCAGCTGAAAGGTTGATATGTTGCTCCTAGCCACTAGTACAGCGTAAGGGCATGTGGCCCATTGCCGATCGTCCCATAAGATCGTAATGGTGCTCCACTGATTAACTCGAAGCAGCAGGTGTCGGGAGTAAAAGCCATCTGCAGGAGTGGCATACAGATGGCAGCGGCAAAAGGGGAGGAGATACCTGTCACCCAAATGAAATGAAAAAGAATAGTATGGGCATCAGAACTTCATTTGTATTACTCACTTCAATGATCACACTAAATCTACAGCCATATGCATGCTAGCCCACTCAAAAGGATTATTTCCACCCAAAAATCACTTGCCAATCATAACCATATAAATCGAGGTGAAAACACTATTACAAACGAGTGTTTGTGTGCATGCGTCTGTTAAAACAGAATCCATTAGATGGGATTAGTAACGTGCATAGACACAAGTGTTTGAAGGCGCGTCGAGACAGGGAGGGTTCAACAAGGGCAGATAGACGATGGACCCACTATGGCAGCTATGCATCACATAGCGCAGGGGAAGGGGATAGATTCCAAAAAGCCATGTACATGGCAAACTCTCAATTAAATCATCTGTCCATGCATCCATACATCATTCCCTCATCCCAGTATAAAAACGCCTGATTATTTACTCACATAACATTTGAAATTTCCATTGAGTCTGTGCGTAATGCAGTCTGCAAAATCCACTGTGCTCCAGCCCGGAATTCTAGTGATGTGAAGTAACATGTATTTGGGAACGTCCTGCCTTATCGTCCACTACGCTATTGCGCATCCGATACTATTCATATCAATCATTGCATTCTCGCCATGGCCCCTGTCCCAAGGACATTAAACAATAGAACGTTATATTTGCAGTCAGACCTGTGGGCGTCTCCTCGCCGCTAGCTGAAAACCGAAAGCGCTGTCCTTCGAATTCCTCATTTGCAACATCACGTCGAAAAGGCATCCGTGACCGCTCGAAATCACAAATTCATCCATGTAGTGCGGCAGTGTGTGAAAATGGCAACTGGCTTCACTCACAAATGGGACGCCCCGCCCGTCGGTGAACCTCGGTACAGTGCTGCATGAGGGTCCACCGTTAATCGAGTACTACATTCCACTGACCCTTCACAAGTTTGTTCGCGACTGCAAAGATTGTATGTGAAACAATGGGACCATAGCAGAATGAACATATAAACCAATATTACACTGCCATCGGGATTAAATACATGATTGTAATAGCAAGATGCCATGCGTCACATTGCAGCGTTGTGTGCGGGACGTGCTCGCCCAAAGGGGATTGCAGCTGGCACAGGTGGAATGAATCACCACAGGTGGAGGCTATACAGCCTGAAAACACATAAATTGCACACCCAACCCCCTCCCACAACCACACCCACTCCAAAATGCTACCGGCAGGACTAGCGATGTTGGCCCTGGGGGACCTGATAGCACTGCAAGTACTCCAACTTCAAGAAGAAGACGAACACCAACTACTACAACAACCGGCCGCACAGAGGAGACGCAGGAGGAGGAGGAGGGCAAGGCAGGGCCAGCAAGGCCCACCAGCACAGCCACTACCACCACGCAGGCAGCCCGCAATCCCACGCCTCCGAGCTCATCCGTTCAACCTCACTGCTGAGCAGATCCACACCCTCTACCGTTTGGACCGGGACACCATAATCGCCATTGTGGACATGACACACGCTGACCTTGTCAGCATGATAGATAGCCCAACCGCCATCCCACCCCTACTGAAGGTGGTGTCTGTACTCCACTTCCTGGCCACAGGCACCTACCAGCACACAGTCGGACAGTTGCATGGCATTTCACAGCCACTGTTGTCACGGACACTATTGCAAGTGCTCGATGCCCTCCTGAAGCACGCAGACGACTACATCTCTTTACCACGCTCGGAGCATGAGATTACAAACACAAAAGTGGGATTCCATGCACTTGCCGGCATACCGGGTTGCATTGGTGCCATCGACTGCACCCATGTGGAATTGGTTGTCCCACATGCCATGGAGGTCCAGTACCGCAACCGGAAACAATATCATTCTCTTAATGTACAAATGGTGTGTGACTCCAACAGGATCTTTACACATTGTTGTGCCCGATTTCCTGGATCAACCCATGATTCTATGGTCTTGAGGAACTCTACAATACCACGCTACATGGAGCGACACGCAGGGAACAGATCCTGGCTACTCGGTGAGTCTCATTTCATGCATGATAATGTGGGGTATGTGATGCGGCAATGACCTGGCAGGAAGGGGAGGGGGATGCGTACGTAGCAATGTCATCCCACAAACATCCTTTATTGTCCACATACAGGTGATGCCGGGTATCCACTGAAGAGATGGCTCCTTACACCACTCCGGAACCCACAGAACCAGCATGAGGAGGACTACAACCATGCCCACTCACGTACCCGTGTAGTCATAGAACAGGCATTCGGCCTACTGAAGGCTCGTTTCCGCTGCCTCAGCAGGTCTGGCGGGGCACTCCTGTACCGCCATGAGAAGGTTGCAAAGATGGTCATGGCATGTGTCATGCTACACAACATGTGCGTACGTAGAAATGTGCCCATGCCCCCTGACGCAGAACTGCAAGCACCTGAAGATGGTCATGATGAGGGTGGGGATGTGGCAGCACCTCAAGGAGTCCGCGAGGCACAGGAGGCCCGTGAAATTCGTCAGAATATCATAGATTCATGCTTCTAGCACTCACGCCTGGTGGCTGATACATGGACACGGGACTTGTGGCACTGTGTGTGTCTGGAACATGCACAATGTGGACTGTACGCCTATAAAGGCCTCATACACAAAGATCAATGTCCACACATCTCATTGGATGATTATGAAATGTTCATTGCATATGTGAAATTATATTACACACCCCATCGACCCGCCACCCAAGAAAGCCCAACACCCCCCCTCCACCCTCCTACCTCCCCCCCGAACACCAGTGTCCAAAGATGTTAATTGTCAGTGGGCAGACGCTATTGCAAGCCCCCTCTCCGGGTATCAGGGGCACCCCTGCCTGTGGAGCGCAGGTTCCTCCCAGATCTACGTTGGGGGCTGCCCTGGACGGAACTTGCAACGGATGATGTCTCTGCCTGCTCACGTCCATGCATGTCCCTAAGGGTTTGTGAGAGCTCAGTGAGCACACGGCGCACAGCGGCAAGTTCACCACATACGTCTTTGGACGTCGCATGCAGTTCCCCCCTCAGGCTCTCGGTGCTTCTCTCCATTTGTACCCTTAGTGTCTCTGTACTTCGCTCCATTTGTGCCCTAAGTGTCTCAGTAGATGTTTCTATGGCTGCCTTAGAACCTCCACATTCATCAGCATGCTCCTTGAGGAGCGTGGCCAGTTGCTGCTGTTGCACGATCACCTGGTCGAGGGACTGTTGCCTCTGCTGGGCCATGCCCATTTGCGGTGGTGTCACAGAGGGGCTGATCACCTCATGTTGCCTTGCCACAGGGCTTGTGGGGGATGGCCAGTCGTCGTCTTGTGGGTGCCCCTGCGTGGTATCCTCATGGTGTACGGGATGAAACAAACAGGGGGATTGAGACAGGTCATGGATGGGTCCTACATCGACAGCACCGTTTTCTGTGTCGGAGCATGCTGCCATTAATGCAGTGTCACCTATGGTGCTGCTGCCACCAGATGCAGTGCCTTCTGTGGCATCCATTGGGGGGACCTGTGGTGCTGCTGTTGTGGGCATGCTGGCTGCTGGGGTGCCTGTTGAAGTCCCCTCCTGTGTGCTGCCACTTGATTTGTGCTGCTGCCGTGTCTTGGTCCGTGCAGCTGAGGTGGAGGGTCTTTGGCCGTTGGTCTTGGCCCTCTTTGCAGGTGTGCTGGTAGGGGTGTCCTGAAGCTCGTCGTTTGAATCGGACCCTGTGGTGGAGTAAAGGAGGGCAAGCGTCATTTATGGGTCTGTGGAAATTGGAATGGCAATGTATCACATGCATTGGGGTGGTACCTGAGGGTGATTTGGGTCAGGGCCTTGGAGGTGGTTTCATTTTTGTGTGGATTGAGGATGCAGTTGTTTTGCAGCCTGCAGTTAGGGTGTGCATGCTGCACGTGTAGAGGGTGTTTTTAGGATTTTTAATCATTTATGTATTTTATGTGACTTTTAGAGTGCGCTATCAGGCCAATGTATGTGGACGTTCTCCTGGACATGTGTTTCTGTTGCACTATGTGGACACATGGTACTTCACATGATTGGACATTGTGGATTTAGCATTGTTTTATTTGGCCCACCTACCTGATTCTTCGGTTGTCTGCACTCCTTTCTCCATCCCTCCGACTCCCTCTATACTCTCCATTCCAATGGTGGAGGCACAGATTTCTTCCCAGGGGGTCAACTTGATGGGTGATTCCGATCCTCCCCCGGTTGCTGTGGCAATGTTACGGTTGGCTGATAGTATGCTCCGTACGCGTATCCGCAAGTCGTCCCATCGCTTTCTGCATTGCTGTGGGTTGCGGGGTGCGGTCCCCACCGCACTTACCCGCTGTGCCACCAGGGCCCATATGGCCTTCTTGTTCGCAAGTGCCGTCCTGGTCATTTGCGTCGAGAAGACGACGGCAGCATTCTCCTGGAGGGTCTCTGTGAGCACGGTGAGTTCCTCATGGGAGAAGTGGACCTGCCGCTTGCGGTTGCACGCTTTTTTAGCAACTTTTCCCATTTTGTTTGTTTTAACTAGGGTGGCTAACGGGTTGGGATGTGTCTCAGGGTCGGATTTTTGATGGTTGTGTTGGGATTCTGATTTTATAGGTGTACGGCGTGCTGTTTCCCGTTCCGGCCCCATGTTTTTACTTCCGTTTCCGTATATTTACGGTCACCGTATTTTGCGATTAGCGCTCATTACGGTGACCGCTATGATGGGTGGCGGAATTGCACCTAGGGCGCCGTACGACGGCGGTAAGGGGCGTTTTGGGGACATTTCCGCCATCGCGGACTTTGCACTTCCGCCATGGCGTAATGCTCGTGCCCGATGGGTCAGAATTAGCCGCACTTTACTCCATCGTGCAATGGCGGAAACGCTATTTACGCTATGGCGGTCAGGTCAGTTACTTTCCGCCAGGGTTGTAATGAGGGCCCTAGTGTTTTCACCACATTGGCGACTTTAATTATGTTGCCATCAATATTAAATGAGGTGAATAACACGTCCATTTTGTTCAAGTTGGCAGGCGAGCCCAGAAGGAGCAGCTCTGTCAAGGGTCGGACTGGGACAAGAAAAAGGCCCTGTCACCCAAAAAAAAGTGGCCCACCCCTCGCCTCAAAAAAGTGGCCCACTCCTCGCCTCACGACCCTTTCCCTATGATGACATCACCGGAAGTGATGTCATTTGACCCCACATCAAAGTGACATCCCGGGAAGTGATGAAACACGTCCTTTCACCCCTTGACGAAACAGGAAGTGGCATCAAATAGCATTGTTCCTAAGTACACTAAATTACTGTGAATCCAACCAGACGTCCAAGGCCAAATGATAATATGTTATTTTTTAGCACTTACGCTAAAGCTCTTTTTTATAGAACAAATATGCATACAATATCACCCAACCTGTGTTGGTACTCATTTATCGACCTAAGAAGGATGAAAGGCTTTTTGAAAAAAATAGAAAAAAAGTGGAAAAAAAAATATATTTTTCTATTTTTTTTTCTTCCAAACTGGCCCAGGCATGTCCAGAAACCGGCCCCCACTCTACAGGGACGATTACGGCTCAGCCACGGGCCGAAAGGCCGAGGGGCCAATCTGACCCTGGCTCTGTCTTATCATTGTTAAGACAGAGCTTGAATGATGAGATAGATATCGTTGAGAGTCCTGCTGTCCACAATGTAATCACCAGTGATGGAGATGAGTATCTGAGTGTCTTTCGTGTAATTGGTATAAATGACACCCAGATAGTCAAGCTCGCCAGAAAGTGGCTTGGTAAATACATTGTAGAGAGTGGGAGACACACAAGAACCTTGCGGAACCCCGCAGGTAACTGAGGTGGGAGAAGCAGAAGCAGAGGGTGTAAAGACCCTCATGAATCTGTTATTGAGGAAAGACTCTATCCAGGCATTCGCTTGGTCTGAGAAATGCGCGGCTGATGACAGATGGTTGCAGAAGATTTTGTGGTTCACCAAATCAAATGCTGCTGATAGGTAAGGATCTGGCATTGATAAGGGCAAGCTTTTATAGGAGGTGAAATATTGTTCTGTTTACCATTGGGTGATCCTCGACTGGGTTCGGGTGCATGTGAGGCAGTGTGTTTGCTGTGCTAGTTTCTATGGTAGTGTTCTGAATGATGGGGGCGGGGTGTTGTTGTAGAAATCTAGAGCTAAGTCTATGGTTTCTATGTAATGTAGAGCATGGCAGGGTAGATGTTGCAGTTAGTGTGGATACTTGGTTTGGTCGGCCGTTGGTGGTGCAAGGAGGGTCGATAGCCTGAGTAGGTGTTAGGTTGTTGAGAGGAGAGGCCTTAGTCAAATACAAGGCTTTAGGTTTGGTGTATAGTCCCGGTAGCGGTATCCTTTGAGGATGAGCAGATGCATAGTTAAGACAAGGTGGTAAGAATCTTGATGGCGGTATGAGGGCTGAAGGTGGAAGGCTGGATGTCATTGGCAGGCGAATGATGGGCGCACGAGGATTGGTGTACATGTCCATGGGTAACAGGTCGAAGTTGGCTGAAGTAAGTGCTAATGGCAGCACGTTCAGATGGGCAAGGCAATTAAAGAGGATGGATAGTGCTTGGAGTAGTGTCTGCATGGCTAGATCAACTCTTGGTGAGTGGGTTTATTTAAGGATGGGAGCCCCTTGTGTAGATAGATGCTGAGCTAGTATGTAGGGTACCTGTAAGCTCGAGATACAAGGCGGGTAGTAAAGCGAAGTGGTAAATTATATGAGCAGATTCCCAGGTGTAATGAGGCACTGGGGGCAACACAGTAAGTCAAAGGAGTGGCAGGTTAGGGCAGTATGATGCAGTCTAGCACTAGGAGCATCAATAAATCAAAGCAAAAGCAAATGTGGGCTTGGGAGCAGTCACGTGAGTCAGTGCAGGGTGCATTTGGCGCTGGCAGTAGCACAGAATAACGGTACAAAGCAAGTGAGGCGCACAGAGCATCAGGTTGGTTGATACAGAGCTGTGAGCATCAGTGAATCAGTACATAGCGGGCAGCACAGTAAATCAGGCATTGCATGTAAGGCACAATAGTTCGGTATACTGCAGTCTCGCACAGGGGAGCAGCCCTATACATGAATAACAACACAATATAGCAATGCAGTATAAATGAAGCACTCAGAGTATCAACGTCAGTTAATACAGCACTGGGAGCAGCAATGAATCAATGCATATCGGGCATCACAGAAAATCAGGCATTGCATGTGGGGCACTGGAGGCGGCACAATAGTTGGTATACTGCAGTCTCACACAAAGAGCGACAGTGAATCAATACAAAACTGTGTGTTACTTTTAGGAGCAGCCCTACACATTGGTAACAACTCAGTATAGCAAAGCAGTATAAATGAAGCACTCAGAGCATCAAAGTCAGTTAATACAGCGCTGCGAGCAGCAATGAATCAATGCATATCGGGCATCGCAGTAACTCAATACAGTACAAGTAGAGCACTATGAGCAGCACGATAGTTAAATATACTACGGTCTAGCAGTCGGTATGATAGTAAAAGATAGTGCTTGCCGCTGCAGCGTTACTGGAGTTGGAGACGCATGAAGCAAAATGCATGATGGGTAGAGGTGTGTAATATGGTGGATACAGACTTACATGGTTAGGTGAATAGTAGGTCATCAACACAGCGAGCAGTAGGTCACTGGTCAAGGCCCACTGATGAGGGTAAGGTCAGATGCCCAGCGTAGCCATAGGCAGTTAAGATGCTAATTATTGTAATGTACAAGGTTTTTTAAAGCAATTGTACATGGTTTTACCGCACGCATTGATGTTTTACAGTTCTGAAGAGAGGAGTCAGCGTGGTTCAGCGAGCCGGGTGCAATGACGATGTATAGCTTATGTGGAGGGAACCCGAGTATCCCTCAGGCCCTCCCGGCTCCGACAGGCTCGGCACAGGAGCCTTCGGTGTGTGCCTTCGGTGGGGGCCGGCTTACGCCTGCCGGTCCTCCCGATTGGCTTAATGGAAGTCTGCTGGCCAATCCGGTCAAAGGGCTGGATCAGTAGGTTTCAGAAGGCATTGAGTACACCACAGGGTACCACCCAACACCCCTGTCCATGCCCCGCAGGCAGCCCACACCCCTAGAGACCACCCAACACCCCTGACCATGCCCGCAGACAGCCCATCACCCCTGACCATGTCCCGCAGGCAGCCCACACGACAGGGGACCACCCAACACCCCTGACCATGGCCTGCAGGCAGCCCATCACCCCTGACCATGCCCCACAGGCAGCCCACATGGCACCCTGCACCTGCGAGCCCCGACTCATGTCCCCCACCAGTGATGGGCATCTGCTAGCAGGCCACAACTCATGTCCCCCCCACCAGTGACAGGCACCTGCCAGCAGGCCCCGACTCATGTCCCCCCCACCAGTGATGGGCACCTGCCAGCAGGCCCGACCCATGATGGGCACCTGCCATCAGGCCCCGACTCATGTCCCCCCCACCAGTGATGGGCACCTGCCGCAGGCCCTGACCCATGACGGGCACCTGCCAGCAGGCCCCGACTCAAGTCCACCCAACCAACACATTGTCACAACATATATGCATGTAGCAAATGTCCACCCAAATGCCACCCCACGCTGCCCCCCAACAGTGCAACTCCACACCCATCCATTGTCCCCACTTCCCAGTACAGGCCCCATGGCATGTAATTCACAGAAGCACACATGCATGCACCCAAAGACATGCCCAACATGGCCACACAGCAGCGACACATGACTGAGGCAATGACGACTGACACATGCACCAAACTAATGAGAGCAGACAACACAAATATGTGAACTGATGAAAATGTATTAAAAAATTAAATCAACCAAACGAAAAGCAACCATGCCAAGGAAAAATAAATGAATGTGAACATAACTGAAATGCAAAATCAATAAAAAGTGACATCCCAAAAAAAGTAAATCCTCCAAGTGGTCCATGTCCAGAAACAAAAAAATCTGAATCCAAAGGGTAAATAAAAAAAACCCATTCCATCATGGTTGTGAAAAACATAGAAGTAAAAAATCTGCAGTTCCAGTACTATTTACAATGAAAGTTCTTAGGGTCCATGATCCCAAAACCAAATTAAACCTAGTAAAAACCCTACAAAAATACAACTATGTACAAAAAGTGGAGCAATATCCATCAACTCCAAAATAAAAATAAAATGAAAGGAAACCTAAGCATAATAAACTATATAAAATGGTGGCAGGCTAGTCCTACGGCTCACCGTTCTTACCAAGAATCTTGGCCAGGGCATCATCGATCTCCGAGTCTATGGCCCAGAGGTGGGACTGGGCTCTGTCCTCGAGGGCTCGCAGGGATGCCGACATGCTCTCCACCAACTCCCTGGGAGTCTCCCCGAGAAACTGTGCCCGCCTCAATGCCCGCCCCATGGAGTTCTCCGCCCTGACCATGGTGAGCCTTGCCCTCTCTGCCCGCCGCTGCTCTGCATCCATTTGCTGGCCCATCCTCTGCAAAACGGAAGACACACATAGTCCAGGGTACTCCTGCCCTTTGGTCGTTGCCTGCCCCCATGATGTTGTATGCCCCGAGTCGGAAGCCTCCTACGTTGAGCCTGGTGCTGCTGCCTTGATGTCATCTGCCTGTGCCACCACGACTGGCTCCGGGACGCTGACGAACCCCGGGGCTGTCGTGGACGTGCCCTGCTGGAAGTTGCCTACACATCCTCCATTGCCAGGGATCCTGTTGCTTGGGTGACCACCTCTGCTGAACCTCCGACTCCCGACTGTCGCAGGGATGTGATCTCCACCAGCCTGGCCATGGTGGATGAGGCAGGTCCACAGGGTGCCCTGGTAGCATCTGGGCCGGAAGAGGGCATGGAGGACGACTGGCGCATAGTGGGTGCAGAGGAGTAGAGGGTCGCAAGAGCGGCCAGCACATGGAGGAACCCTGCAACAATGAGCCGTCCTAGCCAGTTCAAGATGGCACACAGCTGTTTGTGATGATGTGCGTTGTCCTTCCTGGAATCAGGCACATCATCACGAATCACGCGTGTGCACATCGCGACACCGACTAGGACGGGCTCAACCCTGTCACGGATTGCCTCGTCCACCGGTAGAGGAAGGTAAGTTGACGCGGACACATCCTCTACCTGCGGACGGGCCTGGAATGAGGCATCCCTGCTGGTGCAGACTGATGCAGTCGCAGAATCAGGGACAGGATTATGCACAGGCACCTCCACAGCGACCTGTGCTGCCTCCTGCCCCTGCCCCTGGACTGCACCACTTGCACCAGTGGAATCACCCCCACCTGGCCCCATCCGTGGATCTAATGTGGCCTCCTCCTCCTCCTCACCCACCACTGACCTGGATGCCTCTGCACCGTCTTCCGCATTGTCCTGCACCTGTGGGGGCTCACCTGCCCCTTCCGCTGCCGTAGTGGCGGACGCAGCACCAGTCCCCTCGCTCCCGGAATATGGCATAACCTGGGAGGGTGAGTGGGCCTTGCGTCTCCGACTGGTGGAGGCATCCCCGCTGCTCTGCCCCACAGTGCCGTCTCCGCCCTCTTCTTCACTCGCCACTGTGGAAAGGGAGACACTGAACACAAGCATCAGGGTACTGAACGTAAGTCTGCTAGACACAAAGCAAATGCACATGAGTGGCACTGTCGTATCTCATAGCCATCATCACCTTCCACAACACACGGGTACTTGCAAGCAACACACATGCACATACACCACCGCACAGTCATGCATCCGTCTGTGTCCACCTCCCGTCACAGTGCAATCATGGACAGCTAGGCCACAACAGTCAATGCACGTATCGAGATGTGCATATGTCATGCATCCATGGCGTTTCCCAGTCACACATTCACCACTCAGTGACACGCACATGTACACCATGCACGTCCTTGAGGGTGATATCAGCGTCCATGGTTCACACAACAGACACAGGCATGCAATCATGTGTGCGTCGTCACATGCAGGTGCATATCATGCATAGCTACACACACACCATTGTCGTTGCACACGCATGACCGGACTCACATGCTTCACTGTCATGTCCCTGCACACAGACATCCATACATGGGGCATGCCAGACATACGTCCCAGGTGCACGCACCTGACACACCTCAACATGCACTTCGCTGGAGATGAACACATGGACACTTACCAGTCGACTCCGGACGGGTCTGCATCTGGAAGACCTGGTGGTGAAGCACTGGGTATATGCGCTCCAGGACTCTCATCTGGATGTTGGTCAGCTGGTCCCGGCGCCCCACTTCTCTACGAGCTTCAACGAGGCGCCGAGCCATCCTGACAGTCCTGGACCTGAAGTCCTCCAAGCGCTTCAGGACATGGTCGTAGTTGCGGGATGCCACCCCCTCCGTGTTGATGGCATCCACAATGTCCTTCCAGATCCTCCTCCGTCCATCCCTGTCGAGGCACGAACTTGAGAAGAGGACATCATAATTCCCCAGGACTCGCTCCAGCAGGATGCCAACTTCATTTTCAGTGAAGCTGCCAGCCCTCTGCCTCTCTGACTGGGGGTTGACACTGGCCCCAGATGGTGTTGAATTGGACATGGCAATCCCCGAGTCAGGTGTGGGTGGGCAACTTGGTCCTGGGGCTGGGCTGTGGAGCGATGGCACACCAGTCGGGAGTCTTCTGGGTCAGCAGAGGTGGTCTCAGGGACAGGATCCCTGGCAATGGCTTCTGTGCAGGCACCAAAGAGCAGGGCACTTTGGCAGCAGGCAGGCTGGCAACAGCAGATGGCTCGTAGGAGGCTTCCGGGGTACTGGGGGGCAGGTAAATGGCCTTCTGGGCAGGAGCGTGGTCTTCCGTGTGTTGTCACATGGCCAGCTTGATGCAGAGTGAGCCCGCACGTGAAAAAACAGCACGTGACCGTGTAATTCGAGGAAATGCCCTTAGCACGTAAGCGCGTAAGTGACGCACGCGGGTGTTGCCTTCACCGGGGGTTAAAGGTCTGCATGGGTAAGAAGTTTGCTGTATGTGCTTTTCGTGGAGACTGACCGCGTTTGTTTGTTCCTTCTTCTTGTGGGTTCACACGCAATTACTTCACATCGCTTCAAGTTCTTACCTCTTGTTTTGGCGGGGGAGTTGCCTACGCGCACATGCATGTGTGTTTTTCTTTTCCACACAGACGGTGAGTCGCGCACGCTTATTTATCCCACTGTGGTTGCCTCTGTGTGTTGCGCACCCATTTTCGAGGTCAGAGTAGCTTGCGTGTTCCACATGTACGTATATTTTGTGTCCCTGGGTGCCACAGCATACTGAAGGAGGTTTATTCCACGCACGTGGGCTACTGGGCGTTGTGTGCATGTTTATTATCATTTTTTGGCGTGCCTGAGCGTTGTGTGACCCGTCTTTTATCACCAGGGGTCACAGACAGCCTTGCAGGAGCACAGGGGTGCGTCTAACATCACGTACCCTGCCCCCTTCACCCCAAATGCCCAGGACAATTGTGTGCATCTCCTATTGGCAACATACCATCTGTGCCATGGTTGGGAGGCCACCAAAAGGGAAGGGCGCCAAAGCTGGGCGACCTCCCAAGACTGGGCGTGGTGGGGCACGTGGCCGGGGTGGCCAGGGAGTCCAGGGAGGCCAAGGTGGACATGGAGGGGGACGTGGCCAGAGTGTACCACCGGGGCTTGATGTCCAGAAATTTGCTGGGACAGCCATGCCACCACCCCCAGTGCCTCAGGGAGATGCTGCTGCTGCAGTCATCCCCAGCGCATATCTGATCCCACAGCCCATGTCATCTGCTGGCACAGGCCATCAGGTGGTGGAAGCTGCAGGTGCAGCTGTGGCAACCACCACCCAGGCTTGGGGTCATCGAGCGCAGCCTGCCTTGTCACAGGACTCCCAGGCAGATTTTCAGGTCAGGAAGGCCAAGCCACGTGTGTCCAAGGTAGCTGTGACCAAGGCACATGTTCCTGGGGCAGTTTTGACATCTGCTGCCCCAAGCAGCCAGGTGGTGGTAGCTGCATGGGCAGATGCAGCTGACACCACCCCGGCAGTGAGTCTGCCAGCCAGGACTGTGTCGGTCACAGCCCTTGGCACTGAGGCAGTTGTGCTGCTGGGTCCTGGCAACAGCACCCAGCAGCCAATCACACAATCCAGGCCTTCCGTCCTCATGCCAATTCCTACTCCCTTTGGCCAGTCCACCATCGCCACTGCCCCAACTGACCAGAGTGGCATTTGCCTCTCAGGGTACGCACAACCGGCCAAGAGGAGGAAATGTGCTTCTGCGCAAGAGGCTGGGACCCCAGACAGGCATTGGCCTCCGGCACAGCAAGGAAGAAGCCTTTCAATAAGGAGGAGCTGGACTTCCTTGTGGACTACGTGTCGGCACACAACCGCGATATGCTGGTGGTCTCAGTTTGCCATACTATGCCTGCCCAGCATCTGATCCACTGGCAGTTCATTGCAGATGGTGTGAATGCAATGGGATATGAGAGGCGGACAGATCAGGAATGCTACAAGCGTTGGACTGACCTCTGACGCTGTGCAAAACAAAAGTGGGCCTCTAATTAGTCCCTGACTCTGGTGACTGGCAGTGGGCCACCACCAGAGGAAGATGAACTCACTGCACGAGGAAATCGCTTCACAGTTCATCGATCGGGGACAGATCCAGGAAGTGGCAGAGATGCCGGATTATGCCGCAATGTCCGGTGAGTCTTGATGCGTGTGTGTCCAGCTCATGTGTGTTTTGCTTGTGTGATGTGTTGTGATTGGCTGCCAGTTCAGGATATGTATTAATGAGTGACATGTGTGACACATGCAATCCTTTACTGATGCATGCTTGTCGTCATGCAGTCTGCATGCAGGACATGTGCTGCACACGGGGGTAGTCCTCATCACCACACATGCACCCTACTTACATGCAAGTCACTTGGCAGCCTCTCCTGTCCATGTACAGGCTCACTGACATGTTTGCATGTAGCCTGTGGTGTAGTTCCACCCAACACTCAGCCTATGTCGTCACATGACTGACAGCTATGTGAGCTCACCCTGCAAGCTGCTTCTCCTCACAGGCATGCTTCCTTGCCTCTCCATCACCCTGCATTCACTGTCTACATGATACTGGTGGTTTTTTCGTGTTGGACTACTGCAATGGCCTGTTCCCCTTTCCTGTGTACATGCACACTTCTCTGTCCAACCCTGCCATACCTGTGCTGTGGGGTACATCCTTTGTCCTTGATGCAGGGTGTCTGACTTGGACTGTGCAGATGGCACAGGCTCAGAGTGCACATGAGTGTTAATTCATGGACCATTGCATTCCCTGCAAGCCCCTATGGGTCCGTGGCAGGCTACTCATTGTACCACATCTCCACTATTTTATCCGTATCGTGGTATTTGTTCATCCATATCATGCCCACTCAGGGTCACTTCATCATCATGCACATGTTTATTGTGTCCTTGTCTGTGTCAAGCACAGGCCTCCCTCTGTTACAGCCACCCTGCCTCCAGGCGACTGGTGTTGTGGCTTCTGCCTGCATAGATGTACTTGTGATGGTTCCTCATGTGTCCTGCTTTCTGTCCCCCTCTCATCTGCTGTAGTCTCAGTTGTCTCAGATTATACAATTGACACCTGCAAACACTGTCTGCGACTTCACTGTACTGTGGTCAACCATTCAGAGCCATGCACTGGCTCCCTGCCATTCCCCAGGGGTCTGTTGGGGGTGCAGTGCATCCCTACAACAAGAGGCATTGCTAGGGGGTGGCTAAGGGGACTATAGCCCCGGATCTTTTGGTTGTAGCCCTGAATAGAAGCTCAGGGGCTACAACCAAAAGGCTAGCTAGCTAGCTCTGAGTCCCGACAGTCCTGACATCAGCGTAGCCTCAGATCTTTTCCAGATCTAGCAACACCCCCGCCTACAACCCAGTGCCAACACTTTGCACATGATGACTGCACTTGCCCTTATAGTGCCGTCATGTCACAAGATGGACATCACTACATTTCTGGTTCTATTGATGGTTGAGGACGTACACATGTGCTGCACTGCACCTAAGCACTTCTGAGCCATGTTTCACCCTTCAACATGCCTATTCACTTGTGTGTTGTCATAGTGACCTGTCATGTATGCATCCATTTGCCTCCCATCACTGTATTTCAAGGCACTTGCGTTGTTGCCTCCTGTGCCACGTGTGCTTTTATTGATGTTAATGTTATTGTAGTGCATGTTGACATGCATTTTGCATGTCTCAAGGACACTTCTAATTGACTTACTGCTGTGGCTATTTGGGAATTGTGCCATGGCTATGCTACGCGCCATCTCTTTGTTCACATCTGTTATTTTTGGCAAAGATATAGGCCTGCCAGAAGGTTGTACGTGATGCAGTTGATATGCAACATGCAGTACATGTGTGGGTTTCGCATTTGACACACATCCATATCTGCTTTCAGGGTCCCCTTCCATTTCATTGCCACTGCATGCATGCCAGAGTTTGTGTCGTGTGTGACATGGCTGCCTCATGTGTTGGCCCTCAAGTGTGTGTTGTATATGTGCGTGGTATGTGCTGATGACACGTGTACTCATGTTTATTTTATTTTTTTACAGGTGATGATGTAACAGAAGCAGTGGAGGAGGAGATGGCAGACAGGGTGGAGGGTTCAGGTCAACAACAATGCACCAGTGGTGGTCGTGGGGTGGTAGGCCACGAACATCCCTCAGTGCTCCAGGCCATCCTGTCCAGGCCTGCCTCTGGGTATGGCTCTGAGGATCTCTCTGACTCTGATTTTGAATCGGATGCTCATGAATCCATGCCATCGCCGGTGGGTGATTCTGCAATAGATTCTGTTCTGTCCGCCACACCTGCAGTGGAGGTAGACCCCTCAAGGGGCCAGTCAGTGTTGGTATGTCGGCCTGTGGTGGTTATGGGTGCAGAGTCACACTCCACACCAGTTGCTCCAGTTCCTGGGGAAGCAGATCGACAGAGGAATGTTGTACTGCAGCCGCAGGCTCTGCTGGCACAGCAAGGACCACATCTCCTTGGGCCCCACAGACTGTCACGCCTGTGCCACTGGCGCACACATTGGCAACCATCATGGACGATATGGTACTCGTTTATCTTCATAATACTCTTTAAACAACCCCTATTATTCACAATTTGGTCCTTACTTTCCATTTGCACGACATTGGTACTTTCCTATTTAAATCAGCTAACTACATGTACCATAATGCACCTTGCTACAGCTATCAATTCCTGGCCATTCCCATTCGTCAGTATTGGAACCACAATCCCCAGAAGCCCTAGCGATCAGTGCTGCTTCCACCATCTCAGGACCAGAGAGGGAGGAGGCAGATTATCTGCAGGTGTGCTGCTCCAGGTGCTGCCAGTTAGCCTGCCTCAGTACAGGGCAGGGCTGTATTTAAGCAGCTGCCTGCAGGAGCTCAGTCTCTTGCATCAAGAGTCTCCCAGCCCCTTTTTGCCTTGAGCCTCGATTTTGTATGCTGTTCCGGTTGCTGCATTATCCTGCTTTTGATCCAGTGCCCTTTCTGGGCTCCCTGCCGTGCAGCCTGCTACACTCTGCTGCCTTCAGCCCTAGTCCTCTGGGCTCCCTGCCTCGCTGCCCTGCTCCTCTGTGCTCCCTGCCTCGCTGCCATGCTCCTCTGGGCTCCCTGCCTCGCTGCCCTTTCTGGGCACCCTGCCTTGCAGTCTGCTACACTTCGCTGCCTACAGCCCTGGCCCTCTGGGCTCCCTGCCTTGCAGCCTGCTACACTTCGCTGCCTACAGCCCTAGTCATCTGGGCTCCCTGCCTTGCAGCCTGCTACACTTCGCTGCCTACAGCCCTAGTCCTCTGGGCCCCCTACCTCGCGGCCCTGCTCCTCTGGGCTTGCTCCTTGCTGCCCTGCCCCTCTGGGCTCCCTACCTTGCAGCCTGCTACACTTCGCTGCCTACAGCCCTAGTCCTCTGGGCTCCCTGCCTTGCAGCCTGCTACACTTCGCTGCCTTTAGCCCTAATCCTCTGGGCTCCCTACCTTGCGGCCCTGCTCCTCTGGGCTCGCTCCTTCCTGCCCTGTTCCTTTTGGCTCTCTGTCTGCCGCCTACTACAGTTCTCTGTCCTGCTCCTCTGGGCTCCCTGCCTTGCAGCCTACTACAGCCGTCCGCAGTCCACTACAGTTTGCCTGCACCTTGTGCCACCCGTTACTGTAGCCCTGCTTCCTAGTTTGCATCCCCCCTGTTTCCTGGCTGCTGCTGCCTTGTTCTCTTCCTTGTTTTGAACCCTTTGTTCTTGATCCCTGTCTTTCTCATCCTTGAGTCCTCTGTACTCCCCTTAGGTTAACCATTTCAGTTGTACTACTTTTCCTTCATTTCCCTTTCCTAGTTTGCTCATTGACTACCTTTTCCCTGGATATTTTTGTTCTTGTCTTCTCTTGTGTCTTATGTAAATCCCTTTGTACATAGCTTGACTGTTGGTTTTCAGCAGGCAACCTCTGCCACTTCCCTTGTCGCGTTTTCAGTGTTACAGACACCCACTGCTGTTGTTCCCAGCCATGAGCATACAGCGTGGGCCCCTGTAATAGCAATCTGTGCAGAAGACTGGAGTTTCCTAAGGTCCGTGGAACACTCTTTCCCATTTCTGCATACACCCCAAGAGGGAATCCGGTTTGTTTGTACCTTTGTATTTTCTGCTATAGTTGCCTACTCTTCTTTCTTGTTGAACTTCCTGCTGTGCGTGTGCTTACCTGTCACCTTACATCAGCACAGCCACCCAAAACCTACCTGGGGGCCTGTGCCACTCTTGACAGAGTGCCATCCCTGACACAATGCAAGAGCCAATAAATAGTAGTCCCATAGGCAGGAAAGGCACACACAGACCAAAGATAAAGTTTTCCCAAGGACAGCAAACAAAACCCCTAGTTTGAAAGACAGACTAGCCCTAGTAAACAAAGGTTTGCAAGCACCGTACTACACTCACTGGCTCTCTGACCCTTCTATGTTAAACTACTTTGACATTTGTAACTATGATCCGCAGTCCCTATCTGTAGAAGAACTACAGCAAGATAATGAATTCTTGCAGATTTTGTTAGCCCAAACAGTGGAAAACACTCATGCGCTTTCTGGTATTTCTTCTGACACTGTATTCAAGATTCAGCCAGTGCACACACCTTGTATTCCTTTATCCCAGGCTGCCCTGTCTCAGGACCAATGTGTTAACACTGCTTCAGCCAAAGATGTTGCACCCATTGTGGCAACCTCTCAACCAGAGTACGTTATTGCCAAAGTGATATGCTCAAGATTAGCTTGGCAAGCTACACAACCTCTCCAGACTGCTGATAACACTCATATAACAGGACAAGACATTCAGTATCCTTTTGGTTAGTGCAGCTAGTCCTGGGTACAAAAGACCAATCCTGGCCATCGGTTGTCTTAATGCGCCCCCAGTAACTACTAACCACGATAACTCTAAGGTCAGTCTTCATATTGCTACACCTGACTTTTCTGCTACACCAGATTCTGAAGCTGTAGAACTGGCTAATGGAACATACCAGTTACAAGAACAACTCTTACGCCTTAAAAGACAAACCGAAGACCTCTATGATGAATTTGTCTGTTTGCATGGTAAGAATCTAGCAAAGGGACACAATTTACCAGACCATCTGACACTATGCCCAACACCCGACATTCTGTCTTTAGAGATTGGCATGATAAGGCCTGGAATGGTAATACAGAAAAGAATGCAGACTTATACAGATGGAAGACCTGAACTTGGCATATGCAAACCAGCTAAAGCTTGACACAGCTCATTCACTTACCAGCCACAGGAACTCAAGCTGTTGTTCACATGGTGAAGAATTAACTCCTCCTATGGGTCGCGCTCACACTGCCATTACACCACAAATCAAGTGTAATCATCTGACTGAAGATCCTGCTGAATCAAAGGATTGCCCAGGTCTTGCCCTTGATGTCGGTCCTTTACTCACACTTACAGCCTCTACTGAAGTGGCCAAGTCAGAGATGCACTCTGCTTCTATGGACATTTGTGCACCAGACCATGAGTCAGATCCTGAACCATACCCAATACCTGTCTGGAATCCAGCTTTGCCAACAGTCAATACCCCAGACCCATATATCAACTTGAGCACACAAGACTTTGAAGGCCAGCCATCAGAAAGCCTACCCTTTCCTGATCCTACATCAGCCATGCTACCTGTTACAGAATCTGCATGCCCAACCTCTGCTGCTCCTCCTGCTAGTACTCCTGAATCTGCTACTGAGGCAGCATATCAAATCACTCTTACTGCAGTAGAAGCACCCCCTTCCTCTCTGCCTGCAAGGATAGCACCTGTTGCAAAGCCAGTAAAAAAATTCTCCTATTAAGGCTACAGCTCCGGTTATTCCTGCTGGTGCCTCTGCAGCACTTAAACTACCAGACTCTACTCCATCAGTCTCAGTTGCATCCCTGCCCGCTGGTACTCCTGTGGCACCTATACTCCCAGCTGCTACAGCACCTGAACTTCCTACTGCCATTCATGATCTCCCTGCTGCTGTGGCTTCTGAACTCCCTGCAACTCAAGGTGTTCCTGCAACATTTGTGACTCCTGAAGTCCCTGTTGCGAATCTTGATTTTGCCATTGCTGCTTCTGATGATTTGGAAAACCTTCCTAGAGCAATCAATTCAGCTGTATCTCTGGTTCCACCTTTCAGCACTGTACCATTGGCAGTCCTAAGCAAGACCACTACTTTCAAAGCAATATATGCCATGGAGCCTGCAGCAGATCTTCTCAGTTCCTCATTTCATGAACGCACTGTTGTGTTTTGTGCCCCTAAGACTTTGTCTTTTCCGGATTCGATCTCAAGGGTTCTGAACATTGATAAAGATTCCTCCTGTAAAAGCTCTCACCTTGCAGCCTTACACAGCTTTTGGATCTTCATGATGTGCCTTATTAGTATAAGACTCTCTCATGGTGTGACAGGCCTTGGACGTGCTCTTCTTGTTGGTCAGTCTTCAGGGGGCCTGGAGAGGGGCCTGGAGAGGGGCATACTGTCACGCCTGTGCCACTGGCGCACCCATTGGCAACCATCATGGCTGTTATGGTACTCGTTTATCTTCATAATACTCTTTAAACAACCCCTATTCACATGTTGGTCCTTACTTTCCATTTGTACGACATTGGTACTTTCCTATTTAAATCAGCTAACTACATGCACCATAATGCACCTTGCTACAGCTATCTATCAATTCCTGGCCATTACCATTCATCAGTATTGGAACCACAATCCCCAGAAGCCCTAGCGATCAGTGCTGCTTCCACCATCTCAGGACCAGAGAGGGAGGAGGCAGATTATCTGCAGGTGTGCTGCTCCAGGTGCTGCCAGCTAGCCTGCCTCAGTACAGGGCAGGGCTGTATTTAAGCAGCTGCCTGCAGGAGCTCAGTCTCTTGCATCAAGAGTCTCCCAGCCCCTTTTTGCCTTGAGCCTGGATCTTGTATGCTGTTCCGGTTGCTGCATTATCCTGCATTTGATCCAGTGTCCTTTCTGGGCTCCCTGCTTTGCAGCCTGCTACACTCTGCTGCCTTCAGCCCTAGTCCTCTGGGCTCCCTGCCTCGCTGCCCTGCTCCTCTGGGCTCCCTGCCTCACTGCCCTGCTTCTCTGGGCTCCCTGCCTCGCTGCCCTTTCTGGGCTCCCTGCCTTGCAGTCTGCTACACTTCGCTGCCTACAGCCCTAGTCCTCTGGGCTCCCTGCCTTGCAGCCTGCTACACTTCGCTGCCTACAGCCCTAGTCCTCTGGGCTCCCTGCCTTGCAGCCTGCTACACTTCGCTGCCTACAGCCCTAGTCCTCTGGGCTCCCTACCTCGCGGCCCTGCTCCTCTGGGCTCGCTCCTTGCTGCCCTGCTCCTCTGGGCTCCCTACCTTGCAGCCTGCTACTCTCCCCTGCCTTCAGCCCTAGTCCTCTGGGCTCCCTACCTCGCGGCCCTGCTCCTCTGGGCTCGCTCCTTGCTGCCCTGCTCCTCTGGGCTCCCTACCTTGCAGCCTGCTACTCTCTGCTGCCTTTAGCCCTAGTCCTCTGGGCTCCCTACCTTGCGGCCCTGCTCCTCTGGGCTTGCTCCTTGCCACCCTGTTCCTTTGGGCTCTCTTTCTGCCGCCTGCTACAGTTCTCTGTCCTGCTCCTCTGGGCTCCCTGCCTTGCAGCCTACTACAGCCGTCCGCAGTCCACTACAGTTTGCCTGCACCTTGTGCCACCCGTTACTGTAGCCCTGCTTCCTAGTTTGCAGCCCCCCTGTTTCCTGGCTGCTGCTCCCTTGTTCTCTTCCTTGTTTTTAACCCCTTGTTCTTGATCCCTGTCTTTCTCATCCTTGAGTCCTCTGTACTCCCCTTAGGTTAACCATTTCAGTTGTACTACTTTTCCTTCATTTCCTTTTGCTAGTTTGCTCATTGACTACCTTTTCCCTGGATATTTCTGTTCTTGTCTTCTCTTGTGTCTTATGTAAATCCCTTTGTACAGAGCTTGACTGTTGGTTTCCGGCAGGCAACCTCTGCCCCTTCCCTTGTCGCGTTTTCAGTGTTACAGACACCCACTGCTGTTGTTCCCAGCCATGAGCATACAGCGTGGGTCCCTGTAATAGCAATCTGTGCAGAAGACTGGAGTTTCCTAAGGTCCGTGGAACACTCTCCCATTTCTGCATACATCCCAAGAGGGAATCCGGTTTGTTTGTACCTTTGTATTTTCTGCTATAGTTGCCTACTCTGCTTTCTTGTTAAACTTCCTGCTGTGCGTGTGCTTACCTGTCACCTTACATCAGCACAGCCACCCAAAACCTACCTGGGGGCCTGTGCCACTCTTGACAGAGTGCCATCCCTGACACAGGCGTGTTGCCCAGCAACGCGGTGGCCGTGCACCACCGGGGAACACTGGGTGGGAGTAATTCATGTATGCCATTGCACAGCAACAGGGGGAGCAATTGAGATGTTGGCTTGAGGCATGAAACGTGTGGCTGATTCCATTCTCCCCCCTGATAGGCTCGTGGAGCTCCAGCAGCAGGCAACGCAGTCCGCGTGCCGGTCACTCAGGTTAGGCATGATGGCGTCCAACAGGGCCCGCCTGGCTGAACTGGTGTCTCGGCGCTCAGCTATTGCTGCTGACGCACAGGCCAACAGGGAAGACCTGAGGGAAGATTACTCCTCCCTCAGAAGTACTTTGGCTGCTCTCATCATGGCCCAGGATACATGGGCAGACCAGAGGATGGTGCTGCTGGAACGAACCCTCTTGGCTGAACTCCATGCAAGCCGGGAGGAGGTCTGTCTGTCAAGTGAGGCCTCCCTGGCAGAACTCTGTGTTACACGTGAGGTGCTGCATGTAGACCTCTGTGCCAAATGCATTCAGAACCAGGCTCACCAGGCCTGCATGCTTGCTGCCATGGAGGGGCTTGCTGGGGCTATGCATGGTCAGTCACCTGTGCCATGTGCACCTCCTGATGTACAACCAGGGAGTGACGATGACGACGACCTATCTCCCACTCAGGTCATGCTGTGAAGACCATGAGCCCATGGAGGAATTTATTTTTTTAGTCTCAACATCGACACATGTGGGTGTTGAGGTGCACCCTGCACCTCCCCCCTCCTGGGTGGCCCCCCCACTCCCCGGGTCCACTATGGCCATGTTTTGTCTATGGTGCATTTATGTTGCAGTGTGGTGCTATGTGGCATCCAATGGCATCCACTGTGTGTTCCAGTGTGTTCTGGCTGGGACCATACAGGCTTGTCTCGTGTTTGTGTTTGTGACTTGGGGTCCGGACACATATGCCACTCCTGCTTCTCCTTTCCATGTGCTCGCAAGGATGGCACCATGTGACAGTAACTTACACATAGGCATTGGACTTCCGTCATATCTGTGGCCAGTCTGAAGTCCGACTTGTGTATACACCCCTAGTAGGGATTCATGATGGTGTCTCCAGTGCATGGATGGACTGCATTTTGGTGAGTATATTGTTGACTGTGCATGATTTCATTCTGGTAATTGTTTGTTTGTTTATTTATTTACTGTGCGCACTAAACCCTGAGGTAGCAGGGCGCATGTGACAAGAGGGCTTACAGCTTGGTTACAGAAGTTACAAGTTTACAGAGCATGGTAAAAACAATTTTCTAGGCTCCACAGGATGAAGGTAAAGCAGTAAAGTACATATACAAATGGTATGCAGACAGCAAGTCATCATATATCTGACGTTTACATAATAGCAAATCTATATCAGGTACAATACATGCAGTAGGTGCGTGGGGAGAATGCGGGTTACATAGCATTCTCAGTGAGACATTTTATTGTGTTCTTTCTGAATTTGTTGAACGTTTGGTCAGATCTAAGAGCATGAGGTAGGGAGTTCCACAATTGAGCTGCCCTAACTGGGAAGCTGGACCCTCCAATAGTGGTCAGTTTATATCTGGGCACTAGCAGGCAGTTGGGGCTGACTGTTCTTGTTGGTCTAGTGGAGTTTTTTCTAGTAAATCGTTCTGTTAGGTAACAAGGGGCTTTGTTGTTTAAGCATTTGTGGATGAGGGAGGCAGATTTGAGGTTGATTTTTTCCTGGGTAGAGAGCTATTTGTGTTTCCGTTTTATTTCAGAAATATGTGCTCTTCTAGGAATACTTAGGGCCTCTCTAAGTGCATTATTTTGGAGCACTTGTATTCTGTTGATGGTTTGTTTAGTTGCCCCTATGTAGAGGGAATTACAATAATCTAATTTTGATAGGATAAGGGCTCTGGATAGGATTAGGCAACTGTCATCTGATAGGAATTGTTTCCCGGCTCGTATTAATTTACATGTATAGGCCATGGATGAGGCCAGTGAGTTTACCTGTTTGCTGAGGGATAGGGTCGAGTCGAGGTAGAAACCTAGAGTTTTTACTTCTCTGGCGACCTTGATAGTGTTCCCATCGATGATAAATGCTGAGTAATTTGGGTTGAGTTTGGAGATGCGAGCTGCGGTGCCCAGGATGATGAGCTCCGTTTTGTCATCGTTCAAGCATAGGCCATGGTTGGCCATCCATCCCTGAACGATCTATAGACTCTGTTCACCAAAGCCAGATCTTCCCCGTAATCCCCGGTAAGTGGTAGGAGAACCTGGGTATCATCTGCGTAATTGGTATAGGTGATACCCAGATTGTCAAGATCGTCAAAGAGTGGCTTGGTGAAGATATTGTAGAGTGTTGGCGAGACACAAGATCCCTGGGGCACTCCACAAGTAATGGGTATCGGGTCTGCTGCCGCTGAGGGGGAGAACACCCTCATGGTCCTGTCACTGAGTAATGACTGTATCCAGACTATAGCCTCCCCTGAAAAGTGGGCCGCAGAGTCCAGGTGATTACACAGGACTCTATGGTCTACCAAGTCAAAGGCGGCTGAGAGGTCTAGTAGGAGGAAGAGTGCTAATTTACCCTCGTCTCTGAGTGAGTCTATTACGGCCTTTAAATCGATAAGGGCAGTCTCTGTGCCATGTTGAGGTCGGAAGCCAGATTGGCGGGCGCCAAGGAGATGGTTCACCTCGAGGAAGTTCTGAATTTGGGTGTATGCTATTTTATCTAGTATTTTAGTAAGAATGGCACCGTGGTGATGGGCCTGTAGTTTGTGGGAATGTTGGGGTCCAGTGTTTGTTTTTGCAGAAGGGGGAGTACCCAGGATTCCTTTAGGTTGCGCGGGATGGTGCCAGTAGTAAAGGAGGCATTGATAAGTTTGGTGAGGAAGGGAGCTAGATCTCTAGCAGCGTCCTTGACCAGTTGTTCTGGGCATTGGTCGCCTTTGCAATTGGATGGTTTAATTGCAAGAATAGTTTTCTCTACCTCGACCACTAAAACCATAGAGAAGTTGAATTGGGTGAATTCTTTCGGTTTAGGTATTGGTGTTTTGTTCAGGGGAATTTGGGTTTGGGCTGATAATGAGGCTTTCTTTAGAGCAATTTTTGTTTGGAGGTTGGCCACTTTGTTGGTTAGTGCCAACTGTATGTCTGTGCACCAAGTTTTATCTTTAATAGAGTCATCCTGTACTGCAATAGGGGTTTACAATTCTTTTAGAATAGAGAAGAGCTCCTTCATACTGGAGTTGGCTTTGGTAATCCTATTGTTATATTTTGTATTTAGTTGAGATATTTATTAGATTGGTTTTATTTTCTGCGGTAGGATGTAAGTTCCATACCGTTTCGCATTTTCATTTCTGTAATCTTAGGTTTTTTAGGTGGGGTGTAAACCAAGAGTTAAGATGCTTTTTTTGGTTTACTGTTCCTAAGTTTAAGCGGAGCAATGCTGTCGAGAGCAGTGGTCATAGCATTATTGAATTCCTCCACTAAAAGGCCTGGGTCAGTATGGTCTGGTAAGGAGTTAAGATTAGGTAGGATATGGGGCAAGATATTGTCTGCTGTGATATTTTTCTTGTTTCTAGTTAATGTAGGTATGGCGAGGGGGGCTGTTAGAGCATTGGGTCTTTTAGTATTGAGAGTAAAGGAGATTAGGTGGTGGTCAGTCCATATTTGGGGGGCGATGGATGTAATGGAAAGGTTACAGTTGTGACTGGCAATCCAGTCAAGAGTTCTCCCCTTGGTGTGGGTGGACATATCCACTTTCTGCGTGAAACCTAGTTCTGTCAGGATGTTGGTTACGGATGTGGCCTGGTGATCATTGATATCATTGTACCCTAGGTTAAAATCTCCTAGCACTAAGGTTTGTGAGGGTTTTTTTAGCTTCTCAGAGATAATAGTGCTATTATCTTCATTGAAGGTGCTGATTAGGCCTGGGGGTCTATAGAGGAGATGGATATTTAATGTTTGAGAGTTGGTCGTGGGTAGTTTAATGGAAAGAGACTCGCAGGATTTAAGGTTGGGTGTAGAGGTGATTCTCATGGAGAGATTCGTTTTGGCGATGATCGCTATTCCTCCACATCGTGCATCTAGTCTGTCAGCTCTAAGGATAGTGTAGTTGTCTGGGACTGCTAGCGTTAGTGTTGGACCTGCTGCCTCGTGGAGCCAGGTTTCAGTAATGGCGATGAAGTCAAGGTCATTTTCCAGGATAGTGTCTGCTATGTCTGTAGCATGCGCGACTAAAGATCTAGCATTGATTAATGCACCTTTCAATTTGGGTTCTAGCTGTAGTGTAGGATGCAAGTTAGCGGTGGCAAGTTGGTTAGTGGTGGTCTTATTTCTTTCAGGGTGGGGTTTACGGCTAGGAAGAACGGTGGTTTCCAGAGGTGGAAGTAGTTTCGGTCGAAGGTGATCCAAATTAATGTTATATTTGTTAACAGGTTCGAATATTTTGGGTAGTCGTGCCTGGAGTCTGTAGTTTCTCTGTGCTGTGCTACAAGGGGATTTGGAGAAAAGTTGCATATGAGAGGCTCCTACGCCCTCTGGGGGCAGTATGGAGGATATGGTGATATAGACAGTAGTAATAAATAGAGCTATCAGGTTAATGAATGATGCTCGGCAGACTGGGGTTGGCAAGTAAGAGTACATAGTGTTATGGCTAGTCGAACTAGGGCCTGCTATTACATGCATCGATCAAATATTCGATAGCATAAGGCTAGATATTAAGCAGAGTAGGCTGAGTATTGGGCAGCATAGGCTAAATGCAGCAATCAAATATTGGGCAAAATAGGCTAAATGCAGCAATCAAATATTAGCAAAAATAGGCTAAATGCAGCAATCAAATATTGGGCAAAACAGGCTAAATGCAGCAATCAAATATTGGGCAAAAATAGGCAAAATGCAGCAATCAAATATTGAGTGAAATAGGCTAAATGCAGCAATCAAATATTGGGCAAAACAGGCTAAATGCAGCAATCAAATATTGGGCAAAAATAGGCAAAATGCAGCAATCAAATATTGAGTGAAATAGGTTAAATGCAGCAATCAAATATTGGGCAAAATAGGCTAAATGCAGCAATCAAATGTTGGGCAAAATAGGTTAAATGCAGCAATCAAATATTGGGCAAAATAGGCTAAATGCAGCAATCAAATATTGAGCAAAATAGGCTAAATGCAGCAATCAAATATTGGGCAAAATAGGCTAAATGCAGCAATCAGAGAGTGGACAATGTGCTGGTAGGGAACCACTTGGACCTTACAGCGCCATAGGACAATCAGCATAGGTAGTTAAAGGAGAGGTACATAGATGAGGCATGTTTGTGCCGCCTGGTGCAGGGTTGTAGTATGGGGCCAGGCACAGTTAGTATAGTTTAAGAAGGCAAAGTGCCGGCGTGCAGGCATGAGCAAGTGTAGGACGCTATTTGAGCAGGATAGAGTATGGCTGGCTGCTATAGTGTAAAAGTATAAAGTAGGTCACATTAATGGGTCATGGTACAGTTAATGTGGTACTTACATCAGGTAGTCAGGTACCTGTGACTAGATGAAAAGTTTGTGCAGTAGCGTTCGATTTGGAGTGGCACCTAGCGCCGAACCGCGGCGAACAGGGGCAAACAGGGCAAGCCGCCTTATGTTGGCCTTAGGTGGCCGCCGGCTTCCGCCTACCGGCGGATGTTTGGCCTCAAATGCGGTCAGGGAGGCGTTGCTTAGCAACGCTTGGGACGCCCAGCCTCGCTTTCAGGCCACATCGCGCCCGACATTTTGTTTTTGCGAATGCCGGCGCGTGCAGTCCTGGGGGCTGAGGAGGCTGCAGAGGGCTCCTTTGTTGATGGAGGGCACTCAGGGGAGGCAGATGCAGGGGCAGATGGACTCTGCTCCCTGATCCCGTGAAGGGATCAAACGCCGCCACATGGATCCGCGGGACTCCGTTGCAGGTGATGCCGGTCAATGCCTGTGGCGATGTCCGGGTCGGTGGTGGGGGGCTCCAGCCCACTCCACAGTGATGGGGGTCATGTATTGCCTTGACTGTATACATTGTTCATGCACTTCATGCTGTATGCGGTCCCATGCTCACTTTAGCTGTCAAGGCCACTCTCATGACGGTAGGGGGACGTGTGGTGGCAATGTCACATTGAGGCACTTGTGCTATGGTGTTTACTCACTGTCTGACATTGACATAGTAGCTGCCCACCGGAGCGGTCAAGGGAGCGGAAACTTGACTTCAGCACTCCGAATGTGCGCTCCACTATGCCCCAGGTTGCAATATGGGCTGCGTTGTATCTTACCTGAGGTGGTGTGGTGGGGTTCCGTATTGGCATCATCATGTGGGTGATCAGAGGGTAGGCACTGCCCCCTGGGGAGGTGATAATGGTTGTCATTAGTTGGGTTTGTTTAATTGTCTGTGTGTCACATGCATGCATGTGCACAGGCATTTCTACTCACCAATGAGCCATGTGTTGTCATGCCCCCAGCTTCCAGGTCCCGGTGAATGGCTGACATTCTATACATGAAACTTTCATGGGTGGACCCGGGATAGTTTGCATACACAGAGGTGATGATTCCCTTGGCATTGCATACAACCTGCACGTTGATGAAATGCCAGTGCTTGCGGTTGCGATAGATGTGCTCAGTGGACCTAGGTGGACGTGGGGTCACATGGGTGCAATCAATGGCACCGAGCACTCTGGGGAAGTGTGCCACCCCGTAAAAGTCCTGGACCACGGCCTGCCTTTCTGCGGGTGTTCTGGGCATGTATATGTGCCTGCGGACTGAGGGGCGTATAGACATGATTGCTAACACCTGGTGTAGGCAGCGTGACTGCGTGGCCTGTGAGACGCCCACAACTATGGCAGTTGTCCGCTGAAATGACCCAGTGGCCAAAAAATGCAGGACATTTTGCACCTTTTCCAAGGGGCTCAGTGCTTGGGAGCACAAGGTGGGTGACGTGAGGTCATCCTCCCACTCAGTGACCAGGTCTAGGATGATATGGGGTGGAAACCTATACCTGCCATTGACCTAGTCATCAGGCATCCCAAAAAGGCTGGTCCTGGGTAAGAAAATGCGGGGCCTGGCTATCCTCCACCTCCTGCGGTGCTTCCCACGATCACTACTGCAAGAAATGGGACATTCATCGTAGCTGTATATGCTTGTTTGTTGTTTGCGCGCAGTTTTATGCTGTGCGGGGCGCTTCCACCTGCTTTCTCGTGGTGGATATGTTTCTGGCTTTGCACATCTTTTGGCATGCGTGGGATTGCCCTGTTCTATTCCATGAATACATGTTGTTAGCGCGTGTGTGGGTGTTGCGAGAGTTTCACTGCTGTACTTCCCCTGTTATGCCCACATTTTCGCGTGTTGTTCCCCATTTCGCGTGTTACGCCCCCTTTTTAGGTGTGTGCGCTGGATGTTGTGCGCCGTCACTGGGCGACTTGCGCTCAGCTTTCGGGATGTCGCTGTGACGTGTGCGCTACGTGCGGATTCAGCGGAGGTCACAGGTAAGCCACGCGCAGTGCCTTCTATGAATCGGTAAACGGGCGCACGCGTGCGTTTCTCACGCTTGCACTATAGATTTCGGCACACAATGATTCATGAATTACCCTTATAGACTTTACAGCCCATTTCTTTCTCACTGTTTTCTGTTGCAAGAGCTTAACGACTCACCCTGATAGGGGTGCAGATCCTTTAGAAAGGAGAATGCTTTTATATGATTGGAAAAAGAGTGCACTACTCCATCCACAGTGTCTCTTAAAACAGCTGGGTAAACCATGTAATAGGACACTATTTCTTTTACCCCTAGCAAGCATTTTGGACTCTGTAATCATTCAAAAGCATAATGGTGCACTTTTCACTCCATTTAAGCACACCTATTTCTTTGTATCTCCTCAACAGTATTTTTTCACGGGATATCTCAAGAATTTCACCAGAAGGCACGCAGGGGTTGGCCGATTCGAGTCTTGGGGCAAGGGTACGGTGCGCACGTTCAATTTCCAATATTTTCCCTGGTGATAGATCCAATAACTTTGGCAGTAGCTTCTGTAGAAAATCCACAGGACAACCATTCTCCACACCTTCTGGGAAACCAGTAATCCTCAAATTAAATCTCATACTATAATTTTCTTGTTCAGAGATCCTCTTGTTAGCTGTCTCCGAAAGCACTGACATGGTTGATACTCTTGTCTCCAAGGCCAGTAGTCCATCCCCAGATCCAGAGACCCTGGATTTCAGCTTTTCAGTGTGCTTCTTTACCATGGACTGATCCTTTTTCATTTCCAACACAGTCGGTTTAATCTTTCCAATTGACAGCACAACTCCATCTATGATTTCAGTCAGATAATCCTCAGCAGATTGACTTCCAGGTTGACTTCCAACCAAGCTCTTTTCATTCTAATCTCTGACTCTTTTTGAGGGCTGGGAGTCTCCATTTAGAGTGTCAGCAGATCCCTCCTCATCTTCACTCCCAACTCTTGATCTCCTGAGAGGCGCATCCACCATTTCAACTGGATCTGCGATAATTATATTAGCAAGGTTATCTGGGCAGGAGCAAAGCTCTCAAGCTGCCATTGCTGCAACTGCCAGTTCTAGAATCTCTCCTATTTCATTCTAAAAATAAACATGAGTTAACAGCTTACCTCTCAAATAAAGCAAATCTGTATGCACAGAGGATAGAAAGAAGTGAGGTAGCTAGTTGGAGAAATTAAGCCAAATCATCAGATGGAAAAGATGCTGGAAACATTGAAAGCACACATGAGGAGGCAGGCACAACAATCGTTCTTCACTCAATTTATGTATCATGTTATCATGCTACTACCCCCCACATTTATTCACCTCATACTGAGGTTTTTGTCCTTTCACTGTGATGATCACTATTTTTCCCATCAGACAGCATGTTTGTCACAGGAGTTGGAACTAATAGAAGATTTATAGATCTCAAATGTGTGTGCTCCTGCTTAGGGCCTACAAAAGTGCAGGCATTTGTAGGCCTTCATGCTCTTTCAGGGTGTGATGTTACCGGGTGCTTTACGAAGAAAGTAAAACTATCTTACTGGAAAGTTTTCAAGACTTTGGAAAAAGAAATACTTGAAGCTTTAGGGAGACTTTGATGTCTAGAAGAATTTAAAAAGAAAGATGAACGATTGATTGAGCAATTCATTTGTCAAGTCTCCTCGCCAGGAACAAAGATTTGTAGACATTGGTGAAATCCGTTGGTTGATGTTCACAAAAAAAGAGATGCAAAGTGAAAATCTGCCACCACCAAGATCCTCTATAATACCATACATCTTAAGGACTCATTGCCAGGTGATGGAGTAGCGACGCGCTGATCAACAACACACTGAATGTCCCACAGCCATCACAGTTGGGATGGTAGAAGGCAGATAATCCATTAGCTCCAACTTTGTGTACGCTTCCATGTGCCCCACAATCAATCATACAACTGGTACGGTGTTTATGCGTCAAAGGACGGTGTGCTGTGCATTGAAAATGCCGAGCTCAATCACTAAGGTGCACATAAGTGTGCACGTGTGATGTCAACAAAGAGCTCTGTGATAACAATGATTATGTAGATGAAGAAAATGAACTCTGGGACTCAGAAGATAACCTGTAAAACCTTCATTTCTCTCTTCAAGTGGAAATAGCTATTGTAGTTTAATAAATAGTATATTTCAATGAGAAAGTTGCACATTATTTACAAACTTTCTAATTTAGTGAGCATAAAGTCGAAGCTTTGCAATGAAGTTGCAACAATTTATCTCGAAAACGGTAAAAGATATAAACAAATCCTAATATGAATGTTTCTATTGCTTTGATCACGTTTAACAAAAAAACAACTTACCCAATTTTTCATAGAACCACCCTAAAAGCAGTTACAGCTCAAAACGAAATTAGAATCCGTAACCGTGCCCATCCTGGAT
The DNA here is from genome assembly GCF_040938575.1 of Ambystoma mexicanum. Classification (NCBI taxonomy): domain Eukaryota; kingdom Metazoa; phylum Chordata; class Amphibia; order Caudata; family Ambystomatidae; genus Ambystoma; species Ambystoma mexicanum. The sequence continues at coordinate 388,241,775 of NC_090925.1, forward strand.
TAATGACGTCACACAGGCCCTCTGCCACAAAGTCAGACAAAACACCTGGTAGTACATGATTGTATGCTTCATTATCAATGCATCCCAGTAGCCATACCTTCCCTTCATTCAAAATCCCACGGACTAGGTTATTTTAACAGATGCCCCTCAACTATCAAGCATTTCAGGATTTTGACACCTGTGCATTTTTAGAAAATGGGCTGATGTACTTTAGAGATGTTTATGAGTAATTTGACACGGTTTAAACATGTTTTTTATAGGGTAGGTATCATACAAAATAATTTCAGGTTAGGTACATTTTAGGTATTGCTGTATGATGTTCTTGCTCTAGGTTACTATGAATTGTAAATTGTTGTATATGATTTTATTGTAAGTCGCTCTGATGCTCTCATTAGCTGTGTTTGTGCTATAGAATGTTTTATATAAATAAATAAATAAATTGGGTTCAGAGGTGTGTAAGATGCAGCCAGGTCATTGATCTTGGAAATATCAGGATAAACTCAAGGGGAAATGGTCAGATGGGGTCGGTTATGCGATCAAAGCAACTGGCGGTCTGACACGCTCCATACAATATTACCTTTAATCTTGGAATAGAGCTTTCGCCTCATACATCAGAAAGTGCTCTTCCAAAGGTACCGGATGACGTAAAGATGTATAAAGTGGGGATTAGGCAGGATGATGTGTGTGTTGGGTCTGTGAGGTTAAACATGCAATTCACAAGCAAATGTTCTGGGATTGCAGGAAAGGTGGGAATTTCTGGACCGATGTCTTTGAGTGTGTAAGTCTGGCCATGGGATGAGAGGTCATCAGCAGCAGGCACCTTTCAGTCCTAGGCTTGATGAAGGACTGAAGGCCAGCCAGTGGCCAGTAAGAGAACGTCGCGGCCTAACGTGCGGAGACAGAAAGTGCGTAGACGATGCAAGAGTCCTGGGATCCTCTGTGTCCATATGTGACTGAGTGAAATGTCTCTTTTGGTAAGTGAGGAAAAGGTTCAGCTGCACAGAACGATGGCCTTCAGAAAACGTGAAGACATGTGGGTGCATTTATGGCATTGTATGGCTTAGTCCAACATGTCCCATGGAAGTATGACCTAGATGTTGCTCAGTATAGGGGTGCATGTGGCTCTCGCTCTTCTTCTTGCATCTAGGTGGGGTGCCCTGCCCACTGTCCATCGCCTTGTTTTTTTTCTCTCCCCTTACCCTTGCATCTCCTTACCTATTCCGTCCGTGTCAGGTGTTTACCTTTGTCTCGTTGATCTTTTGCTGGTGGATGTAACATTCTGACAGGATTGTGATGCACGGTTGAGGAAGCCTACATACTGACACGGTGTAAGCATTCTTTGAAGCGGGTAGGCTGATCCCGTATTGGATTTACTGTACACCACCCCTGGATTGTCTGTAGTTTGAGAATCCTCTCCACTGTTTCCTTTTTATTATGCACTACACTGTTTGTTTTCCTTTTCAAATGTTTTATTAAAAACGTGGCTCAGCAGATACCAGCCCACTAGTGATGGTCAACCCCTAGGAGTCTCTCTAAATCCACCTTGAACCATAAGACTCAAGTGGAGCTTCTAGAACCTGCCTTCTGCAGAAATAATCATTGTGATATTGGTGAGGCTGTGAACTGGAACGCTTCAGCCACTGAAGGGGCGGGAAGGATTTGCTTTTTGCTCTTGTGCATTGCCTACTTTCTTGCTGGGCAACACATATCGGAGGTCCCCGCTGACAGGTTTTTGGCATTTGCACTATGGAATGGAAAAGGAGAGGGTAAAATGCGGCATATAAGCATGTACACCGCCTTTTGCCACCCCCATTAAGCACTGCGCCATTCAAATTTGAGTAAATGCTGTCTGTCATGTGTGCATGTACAATGGATTCCTATGGAGTCTGCCTGCTTTTTACTGGTGCAACAGGCTGGCAGGTGGCACAGTAACGCTCAGCTTTTGTGCAGGCATGCAAATCCATGGCACGCAAAAGCTGAAGTATTTGGCAGAGAGAAAGGAAATGGCAGAAACGTGAGTTAAGTTCTGCCCCCTCCACTCTGCCATACAAATACTGGAAAATGAGGCGTGACGTAAAAAACATGCATAAATGCGCCAGGCATTTATGCATTTATGCATTTTTCTTACGTTACGCTGAGCTCAAAATGAGCTCCATGGTGTTTCATATTGTCATCCTTTACTTCATCTTTAATAATAAATGTCCAGTACTTGCACTAAGGCAGAATCGAGGTGACAGATAATCTGAATCCATGGAATTATAGCTTTTAGCATGGTCTCTCTCCTCACTATCATTTCATCATTTTTGTGGTTTCATAGCCTGAAAAAAGCTTTGGCATAGGCACTATCATGTGCTGTGCCTTCATAAATGTCCTTCTCCTTTGTCACAGTCCTTTTCCTTCGACAATGTCCTTCATCACAGTCCTTCTCCTTTGGTTCAGTCTTTCTTGAATATAGTCCTCTTTCATCACAGTCCTTTTTCCTTGCAGTCCTCCTTCTTCATCACAATCCTTCATTATAGTCGTTCCTTGTCATATTCAGGCTTTATCATAGTCCTACTTCATCACAGACCTTCTACCTCGTCAGAGTCTTCCTTGGTCATAATGCTACCCATTAAACACTGTCCTACAGCTTCACAGGCCTCCATCATCATAATTCTTCTTCATCATAGTCCGAGCCGGACCTCCTTAAGTTCCCGGAAACCTCTCAAAAATCTGCTTTTCTCTACCTCTATCCCTCTTTCCCTTCCATGCTAATCACCCACTGCCGCTGAGACTGGCGGCCTGGGCCTTCATGAATCCCACAGGTACTAGGCCCCTGGCCAGTCAACACCAGCACCCTCTACCCCACCAGCACTGCCCTTGTGGGCTCCTTGCCTGATGGCTGTGCAACCCACCCTTGGGATTCATCTGCCCTAGCACTTAGCCAGCAGCCTCCTCCCCCGGTACCACCTGGCACATCCCTCCCAGGGCTCTCACCAGCACTTGCCCATACCTTGCTCCCTCTCCCTCCCCTATCTCCTGCACTTCCCTTCACTGCACTTGTACGTCCAAATATCACAAGGCATAGTAGAACCACAATTGTATATTTACTGTCTTTTGCCATTATTATTGACCTCCCTTCTTCGCCCTCACTGTGCCTTGTGGTGCCTGGAAACACTATTTTGTTGTATAGGTGGCTAATAAATGCTCAATAAATGAATACAAAAGAAAAGGTCCTCCTCTCTTCATTGGCACAGTCCTTCATCATATTCTATCTCCTTCTTCACAGTGCTTAGTCATTCCTTCTCCTTTTTCATAGTCTTTCTTCGTGATAGTCCTTCTAGTTTGTTAGAGTCCTTCTACAACATCACAGTCCTTCAGCATTGTCCTTCCCCTTCGGCACAGTGCGTCCTCGTCATCCTTCCCCTTTGTCACAGTTATTCAACTTCATCCCAATCTTTGTCTGTCAAAGTCCTTTGCCGCATTCCTTCACCACAGTCCTTCTTCATCATTGTTCTCCTTAATCATAATTCTATCACGGTGCTCCTTTTTTGTCACAGTCTTTCTCCGTCATCACAGTCCTTTGTCAAGTAGTTTTTCTTTGTCACAGTCCTGCTACTTTATCACAGTCCTTCCACTTAGTCTCAGTCCTTCTCCTTTGTCACTTATCCACTTCGTCATAGTCCTTCTGCATGGTCCTTTTTGTTTGTCAGAGTACTACTTTGTCACTTCTTCTCATTCGTCACAGCCTTTTTCCTTCATCACGGTCCTTATTCGTCACATCCTTTCTACAACACTGTCCTTCTTTGTCATCATCCTCCTTCATCACAGTCCTTCTTTATCTCTGTCTCTCTTTTTGTCACAGTCCTTCTATGTCATTATAGTCTTTCTTATTCATCACAGTCTTCTACACAGGTGCAGCCCTTCTTCTTCATCACAATCCTTATCCTACTTTACAGTCCTTCACAGTTCCTCTCCTTCATCACAGTCCTTCGCTTTTGTCAAAGTCCTCATCCTTTATCACTGTTTTTCACAAGAGCCCTTCTCCTTTAGCATGGTTATTCTCCTTCTCAAGAGGCCTTCATTATAATCCTCCTCCTTCATCACAGTCCTTCTTCATCACAGTCCTTCATCAAAGCCCTTCTCCTTCACTATAGTCCTCTTCCTTCATCAACATTGTTCTCCTTCATCAGTCTTTTCCTTGTGTCCCAGTCCTTTGTCAGCCCTTCTCTTTCATCACAGTCCTTCATCACAGTGGTTCTCCTTCATCACAGTCGTTCTCCTTCATCACAGTCCTTTTCCTTTGTCAAAGTCCTTCTCCTTTGTTACAGTCCACATTCTTTATCACACTGCTTCTTCTTTATCACGCTTACTCCTTGTTACAGTCCTACACATATGTCATTGTCATTTTGTCACAGCCCTCCTTTGTCACAGTCATTCTCCTTCCTCACAGTTCTCTTTCACCTGTCTTTCTCCTTTGTCCCAGTCCTTTTCTTTCATACTTCCCCTTCACATTTGTGCTAGTCCTTTAACTTCATCGCAATTATCTTCTTTTATCACAATCCTTGATCATAGTGCTTGTATTTCATCATAGTTCTCTGTCACGACCCTCGCCCAAAACCCCCTCTGGCAAACCCATTGGCCAGGTGGAGTCAGGACTCAGGCCTCTAGAGCCTGGCATCCTCTTCAAAAGCCCTCATGGGGCCAGCCCTGACGCCTATGGCGCCAGGCTCATACACCATGAACAACAATGTGCTTGGGAACTACTTTATTGTATTGTCAGCCAACATGGAGGCATCCACATAGCTTGGTTCTGAAGAACCAAGCTATGCGGTCTAGTGTTTTGGGTATGGCAGGCCTGGAACTACTTTCCCTGGTACTACTTTACCTTGACTATATAAACCATACCCTGACTGCAGAACATGCTTCGTGTTACTTTGCAGCTTGCAACGTGACGCTCACCGTGCCCAGCTATTCCCTCGACCCTCGGAGAAGCAGAACCTGCAAGGAGACAAAAGGAACATCATTAGCAGCAGCATCTTACCTGCAGTCTTCATCTTTGAACACTAGCAGCTACTGAGAACAGCTTCGTGGAATCTGCACGCCTCCCGGAGAGAACGACCTGAAAGTGGAAGATAGAGGCAACATTAAAGAAAGCTGTAGAGCCATTTACAAATTACGAACTGCTCAAAAGGCTTACCTGGCTGGTCGCCTCTCGGCTGGCACCACTCCGGACATTCCACTCGTGCTGATGAACACTGCGACCTACAAGGAAGGAAAACACAGGTTAGCAAAGGCAAGACTTCGCATCGCTGCGCATAGCGCTTACTTACCGCATCATAGCGCTCTTAATGCGCCATCATTTACCAGCGGGGCTCAACCAAGCCAGTTCGCTGCGCTGAAGCTCCGGATACCTAAGGGAGAAAAAAGAGACATTTTAAACAAAGAAAGGCATGCAGGATAGCAACAAAACTAAAGAACAGCAATAAGACCTAACTGAACAATGTCAAACGGGCCGCCGTCAGTGAAGTAACTGGACCGCACTCGCCCATGAAAGACAACGTGCCCCTGCAAACAAGGCAGGACGGAGAGCACGCCTAATTCTACCACAAGGTGAGGAGAAGGCGCCAGAGGGACTGAAAGCATACGGGGTGGAGGGAGGATACTTAGCCCAGTCGGTCAGTCTTGAACACAGTCCTCCTGTATTTTCAGGCAGAACCTTCCCCGCAGACCACATCAGGGCAAAGCTGAGAAGCATACCAGCGAGTAACCTAGCTGGGTGGCATCCCTGTGGATACCAGGTGAGCGTAACAGAACACAAAGCCTACCATAACAAATCCAGTTGGGCGCCATAGAGACATCAGAAATGGACCAATTGGCCCAATTACTAGGAGAGCTTCGTGCTGAGGTTCATTCTGCCCTACAAGGTACTAATGCCCTCCGGAGAGACCTAATAGTGACCAAAGAACGCACTGAAGCGATTAGCAGGCAATACTTGCAATCACAGGCAGGACTGACGCCTCTACCTGGAAGCAATCCAACGATGCAAAACCCCACCATACCACCCACTCCGGTACAGATCACGTTACCTGGAACAGTGCCCTTGGCACCACCAGAAAGGTTCTCAGACGACCCACGGAAGTATGCGGCATTCATCAATCAGTGCCGCCTTCATTTTCTTTGTAGGCCTGGAGCATTTCTAAACGACCAAGCTCTGGTAGCTTTTGTTTTATCATACCTGAGTGGTAGTGCAGCAGATTGGGCGGTGCCATTGGTAACCCATGAAGATCCTCTATTACATGACTTTGGGGGGTTCCAGAGAGAAATGGAAAAACTTTTTGCTCGCCATACCCAGGAACAAGCAGTAGACAATGAACTCTTGTCCCTCCGACAGGGGAATCAGGACTTGCTAACATACATTTCTACGTTCAACAGACTGGTTGCCGAAGCTAGGTGGCAAGAAAACAAAAGAACCACGTTATTCCATCGAGGCTTATGAGGCGAATTAAAGGACGTCTTAGCCCAGGTGGTTGATCCACCTAGAGACTGTGCAGAATTCATAAATCTGGTCGTGCAGCTAGACCACCGGTTGCAGGACCTAAAGGCAGACCTGTCTAAGACGGACCCTCGGACCGTGTATGTTCGACCAAGGAAAAACACACCCCGTGTACCTGAAAATGCTGTAGAACCCATGCAGATTGGAGGGATACGGCCTCCATTAACAAAACAAGAGCGGGTCAAAAGAAGACAACAAGATCTTTGTTTGTATTGTGGGAAACCAGAACATTTCCTGGAGGACTGTCAAGTAAAACCCCCAAGAAGAACAGTCGGGGCCACAGAGAAGGATGAAGCTAAGGAATCGGGAAACTACCAAGCTCGACAAACGTAGAGGTCAGTTTGTCGAGTGAGAAGAAAGAGTTGCTGACCTTGCAGTTTGCAATACCAGTGATCTTAATTAACCACTAACAGTCGTGAAGAATGCATGCCGTTGAAGCATACATCGATAGCAGAGCAGTTGGAAATTATATTGATCAAGAACTGTCAGCAGAGATGGGGCTTCCTTTGTGTTCTAAGCCAACTATGGACAAGGTAACTGTTATGTCCTATCTTTCCCTAGTTAGTGGCCATTCTCTGTGTGTGTGTGAAGTTGAATCTGGAATGTTTGGGGAGTGCGTTCTATTTAGAATGAATTACTCAGAATGTAATGTTATGATCTCCCTCTGCCAGTTGGAAAATGATCTGGGCAGACGGGGACCGGTGGGTGCTTCTGTCCTTTAAACCCAACCTGTGATGTTCCTGTTGTACTTACCTTTGTTACCACGAACCCACTAAAGACACCTGAACTGAACCTGGCTTCAGAGTGCTTATTTGCAGCCCCTGCATTATCTTAACACTGGCGACGAGGATGGGATGGAAACTGAAAGGAGCTGCAACCTAAAAGGAAGTACCAGGGAAGAAGAGATGGCAAGGAAGGTAGCCACCAGCACAAAGGAGGAACCATAGAGGCACCCACCGCCCCCCCGCCCCGGCCCCAAAGTAAGCGCGCCGCCTACCTGCTCTCACTTCGGCAGGCTCATCTGTGACTGGAGGGGCTGCGCTGCGCAGCTGTTATGTCGTTGGTAAATGTCTTCGGAACTGTGCATTAGCCTATGGTAACAGTGCGTAAGGGGCTGGGAGATAGTGGACAGCATGGCATATGCAGCGGCTTTGCAATCGGAACTGCATGAAAATGAGGGAGGCACTTTAAAAGTGGTACCGTGCTGGTGTTTTCCCTCAAGGAAGACCTCTGTGAGCAAGTTGCTGGTGTGCTCCATTGAGAGGGCAGCTGTCCTGTGGGGGTGACGGTTGGCGCGGAGAGCTCTGTCCATGCCTTTGCTCTCCGCATTACTGATGATGTCACGATCCTGCTGTGGGGTATTGGCGATGACTTGCTCATAAACGAATGTGCGAGCAACGTTCTGTGTTCTACGCCCTTGAGCACATTGGAAGGGCTTCAGAAAAAAGAACCCTACAACGTGTACGAACGTGCCTATGACGAGGGTTTGTTCAACGAAGAAACCCTCCTACGTGCACAGAGCGTCCCTCACAAGTGTAACAATGATGGCTGGAATTTATGAACGTGTACTCGCTATGCATGCAAGGAACTTTCCAGCGTGACCGGAGCATCTGTAAAAGATGGAACTGTTAGTAGTGTGCAACCGTGTATCACATGTAGGCGAAAATAAAGCATATGCAAGGTTCGTTAAAAGCCGGTGATTTAAAAATGCCTCTGTTCCGGACTACCAAATGAATTGGAAATGACTCGGATGAAACAGCTCCGTTCAAGTCTTCAAAGGAAGGGAAATTACCGCGTTGTGAGCACCAAAGCTGCGGACACTTCTATTGAACTGGCGCTGATTCATATGGTCCACAGCGTGTCCGGTGGCTATGTTAATGCTAATACATTTTTTTGTTCAGATGGCATGAGTGTGCTACTCCCTGTCAATTGTAGCACTGGTGTGATCTCGGCACCTAATGGTAATAATGATATTGCAAAGTGGTTGTGGTAATGCAATATTATTGTGCTTTCACTTGGAGTTGTGGGATTGAGTTCCAAGTTTGCCGGTACATTACTTTGTGTAAAACTCTGGTTTGGTCGAGTTTATAGTTGGTTCGGGAACCATATGCTATAGAGGTGACAACAAGTGGTGATTTTGTTGTTTGGGGTGACCCAATAGAGTTTCCCGTTCGGCACTATGGATAGACAAGGGAATTTACTAAGTTTGGTGGCGCCAATTGGTGTTGGTGCATCATTGTAACAATGTGGTGTTGGCATTGTTTGGGAATGTGGTTCCGTATCAGTAGCTCCAAATTGTTTTGACAATGTCCAAGGATATAATGTTACATGGTGGCAGTGGCAAGCCACGCATGGTGGCCATTTAGTGACACAGCATCACTGACAGTGGTGTTTTGGTCTTTGTGTACCTCACGAGGTAGCATGTGTAATGCTCTGTCCAGGCACACTGCCACTGCTAGTGGTATTTGTGGTAGGGTGCCACTATATTTAGAGTCAGTAGTGACAATTGGTTAAAGTATTTCATGGTGCCAAAAGTGGTTTTGGCAAAATGTTTTTGGATTATGTTGAATTTAGGCAGCCAATAGAAAAGTTACCTTATGAAATGTCAAGTGTTTGTTTTCTTTATGCACTAATCCAAATTCTCTCCACAGGCACATTAATACAAAGACTCTGCAAGCATTACATTTTGAACTCTTATTGTGGCGCAACTAAAATTCTGGATATTCAAAATTTGTAATGCTGAATTCGTCTTGTAACTATATGGATTTTGGGAGTGTTTTGGGAGAACTGCATATCTGTATCACAGTCACTTGAAAATGTTTGTTCTCAACCCAATTTTGTTTCCACAGGAATTTTAAAAGAAAAGTGGACTCTGCAAGAATGATTTAGGGACTCGCTATGGTGATTTACGCACAATGTCTTATATTCCCAAAATTCATTCTGAATACGTTCATTAATCGTTTTAGGAGTAACTGTGTGAGTAATTAAAGTTGACCACCTGAATGATTGCGGTTGTATGGTTGTCTGAGTGTCAGTGTGTGATGGCACGCAGTGCACTCTAGTTGCAATGCTATTAGGCATCAGAACTAAGGTGCCTATGTCTTGTGCTCAGCTGCGGCGGGCATTCAGTAGAGTCATAGGTAAATGCTCAGTTGAGCATTGGTTGTCATGGTCTATGGCCAGGTTATGGACCTGGTGTTGTTTGGCACGCTGTGGGTGTCAATTCTTGATATTGATTCAGTACCGAATTTGGTGGTTCTCATCACCTATGTGTGGTTGGTGCCCAACTACATTTCTAGTTGAGATATATATTGCGTTGCTTTTGGCAGTTAGAGGGGTTCGACCCTGTAGTTTCTCTTTTGAGGCTTTGAGGATGGAGATTGGACTATACAGGGTTACTGGAGGATGTAGGTGGTGTAGATTGTTTCATGATGGTGGGCTGGTTCCTGTAGGTGAGCGTCATAAGTGGCCACTATGAGGCTGGTGAGTATTTTGAGTGTGTTGGCTATATCTAGCTATTATATGGATCTGAGTAGGGAATAACATATTATTTCTGTGGTTTGCAGGATGGTTTAGGATGGTTAGTTTTGAGGTTTAAACCTTCAATTCATTTATTTCCCTATTTATCTATTTTAATTGAGTTGTTAGGAAGGGGGGAGATGTGTTATGTCCTATCTTTCCCTAGTTAGTGGCCATTCCCTGTGTGTGTGTGAAGTTGAATCTGGAATGTTTGGGGAGTGCGTTCTATTTAGAATGAATTACTCAGAATGTAATGTTATGATCTCCCTCTGCCAGTTGGAAAATGATCTGGGCAGAGGGGGACCGGTCGGTGCTTCTGTCCTTTAAACCCAACCTGTGATGTTCCTGTTGTACTTACCTTTGTTACCACGAACCCACTAAAGACACCTGAACTGAACCTGGCTTCAGAGTGCTTATTTGCAGCCCCTGCAGTATCTTAACAGTAACCACAGTGGATGGGACAGAAATCGCTTCCGGACCAGCAACCCAGTGCACAGCCAGGGTAACCTTGCTGTGTCAGGATGGACATCGGGAGTCTATTTCATTTGATCTCATCAAGGCACCTCAGTTCAGGCTGATACTAGGGATGCCATGGGTGGTTGCTCACAACCCTTTGATAGACTGGCAGGCACGAAAATCAACCTTCCCCGGTGACTGCTCCCCTGCCTGCTATTACCAAGAGGAGAAACCCGACATCTGTATCCCCATGACTCCCGGAGCGACAGTATCAACCCTGGGAGCAACTAATACCTTGCCAAGGGAATACCATGATTTCCAGGAAGTTTTTTCCGAAAGGACCAAGCCAATACATTGCCGCCGCACAGGCCCTATGACTGTCAGATCGACCTTGTTCCTGGTGCACAAATCCCTTGCGGCAGGATCTACGCTCTCACAGAACCAGAAAACCTTCATTTGAAATCCTATTTAGACCAGTACCTTGCAAACATATTTATCCATCCTTCGAAGTCCCCCACAGCCAGTCCTTTGTTCTTCGTACCAAAAAAGGAAGGAGACTTGAGAACCTGTATTGACAACCGCGCATTGAACCAGATCACCGTGAAGAACCGCTACCCCTTGCCACTTATCCCTGAGATGCTAGACCAAGTTAAAGATGCCCAGATTTATACCAAATTGGACCTTCGAGGAGCGTACCACCTGGTCCGAGTCAGAAAAGGAGATGAATGGAAAACCAACTTCCGTACTAAGTACGGCTTGTTTGAATATCAAGTCATGCCCTTCGGGTTATGCAACGCTCCTGCGGCATTCCAATATTTCATGAATGACGTCTTAAGGGAGTTAATTGATGTGTGCGCCTTAGTGTACATAGACGACATCTTAGTATACTCAGCCTCAGAACAAGATCATGTCAGGCACGTTCGTTCAGTCCTCACCAAGCTCCGTCAACATTGCTTGTTTGCAAAGCTTGAAAAATGCTTTTTTCAATCACCTAAGTAGAATTTCTTGGTTTTATCCTTACTCCAGGAGGCATCAGAATGGACGTGCACAAGGTAGATGCCATTCTGAAATGGCCTTCACATACGTCTCTGAAAGGGGTACAAAGCATGCTGGGCTTTGCAAACTTCTACCGCTGGTTCATCCCAGACTTCTCTCAGGTTGTGCACCTAATCACAGTATTATTATGAACAAAACAATAAAATGTTTGCTTGGACCGAAGAAGCAGAAGAAGCCTTTCAGGAATTTAAACAAAGGTTTACCTCCGCTCCAATCCTGCTACATCCTCGTCCAGACCTCCCTTATGTCGTTGAAACTGATGCGTCCAGTCTCGCAATGGGGGCTGTCCTTTCACAGAGAGACCCGGAAACCGGCCAGCTACATCATGTGGCCTTCTGGTCAAAACATTTCTCACCTCCAGAGATTAATTATGCCATCACGGACAAGGAACTCCTGGCTATCAAATCTGCCTTTAAAGCCTGGAGGCACTACCTTCTGGGGGCCAAACACACCATTACAGTCATCACAGACCACCAAAACCTGCAATATCTCAAAACAGCCCAGGCCCAGTCCTTGCGCCAATTACGGTGGGCCCTTTTCTTCGCCGAATATGATTATGTAATCACATATCGACCAGGAGTCAGAAACGGAAAGGCGGATGCCTTATCTCGCATGGGCATAGATGAAATAGTATATACAACCCCAGACCCAGTACCTATTATACCTGAAGACAAGTTCTTGGGTATCACAACAGCCTTAACACAAGCAGAACTACGAAAAGAAATCCAACGGACAATGAAACCTGATGCCTACCTCGCATGGCAAACTCAAGGAGAACAATATACCATCAAGGACCACCTACCCTTTTTAAGGGATCGCCTATATGTACTCAAGAAGGAATTACAACAGCATATTATTTCAAACTATCATGATTCACTGATCGAAGGGCATCCTGGGATCGCCAAAGCCCTAGCTAAGGTGAAAGAGAACTTTTGGTGGCCTACCTGGCGTAAGGACATCATTCAGTATATTCAGTCCTGCGGTGTCTGCGCACAAAATAAATCACAGAAACAAAAACCAGTGGTCTCCTACAACCATTTGACATTCCTCCAGTTCCATGGCAGGCTCTTTCCCTTGACTTCATCACTGATCTACCTCCAAGCCAATGGTTCAACACCATCCTTGTAGTTTTGGACGTATTCTCGAAGATGGCCCATTTTATTCCTCTCAAAGGCCTCCCAGACGCAGCCACTTTAGCAAAAGTGTTCCTGGAGGGTGTGGTTAAGCTACATGGCTTCCCTTCGGTTCTGCAGCCAGTTTGTTTCAAACTTCTGGAAAAAATTCTGTGCAATGGTGCAGATCGACGTTCGGCTATCTACCAGTCACCATCCCCAAACGGACGGGCAAACTGAGAGAACCAATCAGACACTCAAGCAATATTTACGGTGCATGCTGCACCACGAACTAAGGAATTGGAAAGACCTACTATGGATAGCCGAATATGCATATAAAAATTCTTTGCATTCAAGCACGGGACAAACACCTGTCTATACCCTTCATGGCAGACATCCATGTACCTCTGAACTAGACCTTCCAGCCAGCTTGGAAATGCCAGCGGTAAAGACTCTACACACAACCATTACTCAGGCTTTCAAAAGGGCAAAGGAACACCTTATTCATGGCAAAGAAAAACAAAAGAGATTCGCCAACCAACACCGGAAAAAGGCCCCTGATTGTCAAGTAGGAGACAAAGGCCCTCATTACGACCCTGGAGTTAACCAATGGCGCTATTAGCACCATGGTTAACGTCGGTAATTTACCGGATCCACAATGGTGAGATGGGGAATTACCACCCTGTTCCAAGGTTGGTGGGGCGGTAATTCCCCATTTACCATTGGCCCTTCCCCATTCCCATTTTTGCCCCATACGGCTCAATGGGAATGGGGAAAGCGGTAATTACGGTACTGCCAAATGCAGTACCGTAATCACCTTCAAGGTCCCTTTGCGGGTCCTTACCTTAACGGCTGGTACAGACCAGCCGTTAAGGTCGGGACCCGCAAAGGGACCTCATAATCAGGTGTTAAGGGATTACCGGTACAGGTACCCTTACCAGTACCGGTAATCCCTTAACGTAAGGGTCGTAATGAGGGCCAAAGTTTGGTTAGCCGCTAAATTCGTTCATCCCAGATTCTTAGGACCCTATACCATTAAGGCAATTATCAACCCAGCAGCCGTGAAACTGGATTTACCACCTAATCTACACATCACCCCGGTATTCCATGTGTCCCTCCTGAAATCAATGCAACCTGGCACACGGATTGGGACACCACCTAAGCCCATACTTGTTGACGGAGAACCAGAATTCGAAGTCAAAGATATCTTGGACTCTAAATACTCTAGGACCAAGCTATATTATCTTGTCGATTGGAAAGGATTTGGACCACAAGATAGATCCTGGGAGCCCAGTGAGAATATCCACGCACCACGTCTAATCAGGAAATTCCATCGGAACTTCCCATCCAAACCTGGGCCAGACAGAAGGAACACCATGGGAGGGGCCTTAGGGGGGAGTGCTGTCACGGCCCTCGCCCAAAACCCCCTCTGGCAAACCCATTGGCCAGGTGGAGTCAGGACTCGGGCCTCTAGAGCCTGGCATCCTCTTCAAAAGCCCTCATGGGGCCAATCCTGGCGCCTATGGCGCCAGGCTCATACACCATGAACAACAATGTGCTTGGGAACTACTTTATTGTATTGTCAGCCAACACGGAGGCATCCACATAGCTTGGTTCCTAAGAACCAAGCTATGCGGTCTAGTATTTTGGGTGTGGCAGGCCTGGAACTATTTCCCTGGTACTACTTTACCCGGGCTATATAAACCACACCCTGACTGCAGAACATGCTTCGTGTTACTTTGCAGCTTGCAATGCGATGCTCATCATGTCCAGCTATTCCCTCGAACCTCGGAGAAGCAGAACCTGCAAGGAGACAAAAGGAACATCATTGGCAGCAGCATCTTACCTGCAGTCTTCATCTTTGAACACTCGCAGCTACTGAGAACAGCTTCCTTGAATCTGCACGCCTCCCGGACAGAACGACCTGAAAGAGGAAGATAGAGGCAACATTAAAGAAAGCTGTAGAGACATTTACAAATTACGAACTGCTCAAAAGGCTTACCTGGCTGGTCGCCTCTCGGCACCACTCCAGACATTCCACTCGCGCTGAAGAACACTGCGACCTACAAGGAAGGAAAACACGGGTTAGCAAAGGCAAGACTTTGCAGCGCTGCGCATTGCGCTTACTTACCGCATCATAGCGCTCTTAATGCGCCATCATTTACCAGCGGGGCTCAACCAAGCCAATTCTGTCGCGCTGAAGCTCTGCATACCTAAAGGAGAAAAAAGAGACATTTTAAACAAAGAAAGGCATGCAGGATAGCAACATAACTAAAGAACAGCAATAAGACCTACCTGAACAATATCAAACGGGCCGGCGTCAGTGAAGTAACTGGACCGCACTCGCCCATGAAAGACAACGTGCCCCTGCAAACAAGGCAGGACGGAGAGCACGCCTAATTCTACCACAAGGTGAGGAGAGGGCGCCAGAGGGACTGAAAGCATACGGGGGTGGAGGGAGGATACTTACCCCAGTCGGTCAGTCTTGAACACAGTCCTCCTGTATTTTCAGGCAGAACCTTCCCCGCAGACCACATCAGGGCAAAGCTGAGAAGCATACCAGCGAGTAACCCAGCTGGGTGGCGTCCTTGTGGATACCAGGTGAGCATAACATTCTCCTCATTCATCACAGTGCTTCTACTTCATCACCACAGTCCTTTATCAGAGTCCTCCTTCTTTGTCAATTCCTTACTCTGTCATCAAAGTCCTTCTCCTTTGTCAAAATCCTTGTCCTTTGTTAGAGTGCTTCTCTTTTGTCACACTCCTTCTCGGCCATCACATTCCCACTTCTTCGGCACAGTCCTTCATCATAGTTATTTTCATTCATCACAGTACTTCTTTGGCACAGTAATTCTTTTTTACCACAGTGTTTTTCCTTCATTACATTCCTTCACCACAGCCTTTCCCCTTCATTGCAGACCTCTTCCTTTGTCACTGTCTCTCTCCTGCATTTCTCTTTTTCCTTCATCCCAGTCCTTTGTCAGTCCTTCTCTTTCATGGCAGTCCTTTATTACAGTCCTTCTTTATCAAACACTTTTATCACAGTCCTTTTCCTTCACTGTAGTCCTTTGTCACAGCTCTTGCCTTTTGTCACAGGCATTCTCCTGTTGTCGTAATCCTTCATTACACGCCTCATTCGGCAGTCCTTCCCTTTCATCCCAGTGCTTTGCCTTCATCACAGTTCCTCTTCTTTTACCACAATCCTTCATCACAGTCCTTGTCCTAGACGAGAAGCATGAGAATGTTTCCCCTTTATCAGAATCCTCTCTCAGAGCACTTCTCTGTTACTATCTTTCTCCTTTGTCACACTCCTTCTCTTTCATCACAGTGCTTTGTCCTTCCTTCTCTATTGACCGCATCCATCTTCTTCACCCTAGTCCTTCTCCTTCATCTTAGTTCTTCACATTGGGCATAGTCCCTCTTATTTTGTCATAGTACTTTGTCACAGTCCTTGTCCTGCATGAAATTAGTACTTCTCTTTCAAAGTCCTTTGCCACTGTCTTTCTCTTTCAACACAGTTCTTCATCATTGTATTTTTCCTTCACCAGTGTTTCCCATTCATCACAGTCCTTCTTTTCCACAGTTTTTGTCTTTCATCAATCCTTCTCTTTCATTGCAGTCCTTTATCACAGTATTTCCTCTTCATCAAACACTTTTGTCATAGTCCTTCTCCTTCGTCATAGTCGTTTGTCACATTCCTTTTTTGTCACAGGCATTCTCCTTTGTTTTAGTCCTTCATCAGACTCCTCCTTACTCAGTCCTTCTCCTCACTGCTTTACTTTCATCACAATCCATCTCTTTTGTCACAATCCATTATCACAGGCCTTGTCCTTCATGACATTCCTTCCCCTTCATCACAGTCCTCCATCAGAGCCCTTCTCCATCAACGTCTTTCTCCTTTGTCACACTCCTTCTCCTTCCTCACAGTGCTTCATCCTTCCTACACCATCAATCTTATCCTTCTTCTTCACCCTAGTCCTTCACCCTGCTCATAGCTCCACTTATTTTGTCATATTCCTTTGTCACAGTCCTTGTCTGTCATGGTAGTACTTGTCCTTCAATGTCCTTCATCACAGTCCTTCTCTTTCATCACACTCCTTTTCCTTCATCACAGTCCTTCACCATCATCAACGTCCTTCTCCCTCATCACAATCCTTTGTCAAAGTACTTCTCCTTCAACACAGTCCTGTATTGCTTCACCTATCTTTTCTTCTCTTACCCCACAATATGTGCCTTTTTCTCTCAATCTCTCTTTCGTTTTTAGTTTATTTTCTATCTCTTTCCCTTCCTGTCACAGAGTAGAATGATGCCCTTAGGGGTGGAAATGGTTCAAGAGAAGATAAAGAAAGACTTAAATGCTGCATGAAAAATGCAGAACAGACTGCACAGTAAAAGCATGAAATGTGATGTAATGTATTTGAATAGCACTCTATTATGGTGGAACACCCCTCCCCCACAAGCTTGCTTATGTGTCTGCGTGTGGTAGTTCTCCATTTTTCTACTGGAGGCCTTGCCTGATTTTAGAGTTTGGGGCATACATAAAAGGCCTCATTATGATTTTGCCGGTCTGGAAATAGATGCTGTTAACAATGTGTACCGACACCTGTCTGGACAGGCAAACTCCAAGTCTGCAGGTAAGGGCTGTGATCTACCGGCAGACCTGACCTGCCGGTAGTTCAGGCCTCTACCGGCAGACAATTGCTGCAATCACCGGCACCGGTACTTCTGGTGCCGGGGATTGCGGCATCCCCATCCTATAGGACTCCATAGGAATGGGGAGTTACCAGCGTCTCCGCCGCCCGTAATGTACCGCTAACACTGGGATATCGGGCAGTGGAGACGGTATGGTAGTTACCCGGTATCCGGCGGGATAACGGGAAACTCATAATGAGCCTCAATGTCTGTTAAGTATGAAACTTTCAGCCGGGGACTGAGTAGAGCACCTGCTTTGGGTGTCCCAGGGGTAAATTGAAAGGCATGAATGCTGCTCAAATGTTTCAATGCCGGGTATGGGCATATTTCATTTACTCTGCCAATCTTCCTTACATCAGTTATAACTAGCATGTTTACATGAATATTGATGCCCTCTTTGCATGGTCTTTGCTGGTAAATTGGTGCTGGGTCTTGGTACAGAAAAATACTCTCAGCTTGCACCAAACAATAGTTATAAAGACTTACATGCCTTTATACATAGGGACTCATGTATAAGGCGTGCTTGTGTTCGATTTCGAAGTCGTACAGTCCTCATTATTGGCCCGGAAGTAAATGGATTGTTTGGGGTTACACTATTCAGTTGAGCATTTATTACTGCCTTGGGTAATAGAGACTTGAAGGTGTGTTTCAACATTATTGAGGATACCATGCTTGATGGTACAACTGTGAACAGCCGTTTAGTGGCCTTCAAAGCAGGGCGTGTCAGCGGCAGGCTTCATTCCTTAACTGCCGATTTAAAATGTTTGAACTATTTAATCGGCCAGCAGAGACTACCGGCCCACCTGATAAAAGTCACGTGATGACCAGACCTTCAATTTGCATGCTTTTTGAGGTGGGCCCGTTCTTAATGGGGCAAAAATGCAAATAACTGCAAAAGCCCAAACTATGACTCTGCTAATGCTTGCTTTGGCTGTCTTTGCCAAACACTGCAGGTGATCATGCCACCAAGGGTCTGGGCTGCCCTGTTCTTTCAGCTGGAAACAAAAGCAGGCTTCTGGAATGCATTCGTCAAACAGGTCCTGTGGACGGCCATATCACACAAGCAGTCCTTCAAGAGGCCCCTTAGTCAAGGCACTTGAACCCACCAGCAATGTTCTAGGCCACACAAAGGGGCCTGGATGTGGATGTACAGGTGGGTTCTAGGTTGCCTTAGCCTATCTACGCAGTGCGTGAGAGAACTGCGGTTGCCAAACATGGCAAGTGGACATGCTGGTAGAGCTTTTTCTGGGCTGCCCTTGCCTTTCATTTGGAAACAGAAGCAGGGTTCTGATCTGCACTTGCTTATAAAATGGATACACGAGCAGGGTTCTGTTCTGCCCTGGCCAATCAGATCAGGTGGATGCAGCAAAAAGGGTCCCTTTCTGCCCTTGTCAATGGAGTGGCTGCATCTGCAGGGCTCTTCGCTGGTCTTGTCAATCAGGCCGGGTCCGTGTGTATGGCGGCAGTGCTCAGGGATCCCTTGCCATCCAAGACGGTGGCTGCCCAAGCAGGGTCCTTCACTGCTCTAGCCAATCAGACCCATAGTACTGCAGCCATCTGGGCAGAGTTTGTCCCTGATTATAAGGTTGCTGGTAGGCCGCCGCTGTGACCGGTGGCATTTCGGCAACCTTTGGATTACTGTTTCTGCCACCCGATATATACGAGCAGTGGAGTAAAGGTAAATTCCTATTCCCATGGAGGGAATGGGAACACTGAAGGACCGACGGTGGCTACCCAAGCAGGGTCCTTCCCTGCTCTAGCCAATCAGGCCCATAGTACTGCAGCTATCTCGGGAGGATAGCTCAGCGGCAAGGAGCTCGCGTTGCAAGCAAGATGACACGGAGCAACACAGGTTTGATCCTTGGGTCAGCGCTTAGAAACCTCTGGGTATTAAGCACGTTATAAATAACCTATCATATCATCTGGGCAGAGTTTGGCCCTGATTATAAGGTTGCTGGTAGGCCGCTGCTGCGACCGGTGGCCTTTACGGCAACCTTTGGATTACCGTTTCTGCCACCCGATATCGCAGTGATACCAGGATGTTACGGGCAGCAGAGGAACGGTAAGTTCCCATTCCCGACTCCACAGGAATGGGAACACTGAAGCACCGGCACAGTTAGTAACAATTCTGGTGCTTCAGTGAAAAATCTGCCGGGAGGTGCTTGAACTAGCAACTGGTCAGGCCTGTTGGTAGTTCACTGCCCCTACTAGCAGACTTGTAGTTTGCCAGCCCAGCAAAGAACGTTTTTCCGAAAGTGCCAACTAGATAAATCAGCATACAGTCTGCGTCCTGTTAAATCACAAACAAGTTCACAGACAGAAGAAAAGGCGACTTCGGGGGTACTTGTTAACCCCTATAATTCGCATATAGACACTAACGGGGCGCCTCTCTGCCTGCTTACATCAGACAGAGCCCCTGGGGGATAATACCTTGGCCAGCTGAAATGCACCCAGAGAGTTCCAGACTCCCTTAAGGAGTCCTAGATGCCCTAGCCCGGGTCCCTCGGGTACCGCAGCCGGGCTCTGTAATGCACGTTGCAAGCAGACACGCGCCTCCCATGGTGGGCGGCCCACTGACCCCCCTGCGCACTTGCATCGTCTCGTGAAACCACTGAAAGGGCGATTTTGATGGAAAATCCATTTTGGATTAAATGCTTTCTCGCTGTCGGCCCCACTTTTGGTAATGGCCATTAAAGGCACTCTGTGGAGCTCAAGGATGAGTGCTCCGAGTCGTGGCTTTTGGGAAAGGCGCGTGTGCAGTTACGCCGTTCCGTGCAGTCAGCAGGCGGCAGGACACTCTCCCGAGTGATGCTGACTCTACACTGCTGCAGTGCCCGGGCCCTTATGATATTACAGGAGACGGCTCTGATGGATGGCTGCTTCTTAAAGGCCCTGTCAGGAGAGTTTGAGCCGCGTGTGTCAGCAGGTCTGATGGCAGGCTGGGAGGCCATTCTTACTTATGCAAACTTTTATGCCGCTGCAGAGAAAAGCAGCAGACTCTCTTGGCGCAAACCTTATGTCCCCTGTGCGCTCCGCAGGCCAGGCTGTATTCCAAAAGGGCTGCTGGGAAGTATTAAATGACGTGACTCTACATTTGATGTGATGATGGTTCCTGCTGTTTTCGCTACTTTCTTTTAATGTTGAGGAAACAGTTTATTTGGAGGTGGCCTCGAAGGTGCGCGGGAGGCCTCTTTCATCACACCATCCCTGCTTATTAAACAGCAACGATCTTAAACCATTCAGAAGTCTGACAAAACGACTACTACCAAGAGTAATCATGGTGATAATAATACAGTCATTTGAATTCTCATACACTCGTCATGCTGGATTTCGCTCCCTTCTCACGGCTGCAATAATGGGTGTTATCATTGCCCAGTTTAATCGTACTCTATGGGGGTCATTTTGGATTGGCTGTTGCGGGCATTGGAGGCATAAAAGCGAGGTGTGAGGCACTACGCGGGTGCAGCAGCTCTGCTGTGCTTTCCTCCTTCCGCTTGTGTGAGCACTTCATTTTACGCCTTGCGGGAAATTTCAGGTGTTAAAACGAGCGCATTCCTGTGGAATACGCCCTGAACCGGCAGCTGTCAATGAGCGGGCGAGTTCCAGGGGAGCCCTTTAGCAAACGCTCCCTACAAAGCGTAATTTGCAGTCAGCGTTTTCATTTTTTGCAAAATAGAGCCTAAAACGGAAGTGTAAAGGTGATTTTGTCTTGTCTTGTTTTATTTGTATATATATGCAAAAAAAAAGGACGGGTGGCAGGGGTGCTGCTCTGGGTCCCAGCTGCAGTGAGCTCAAACAGTCCAAAGATGTTCTCCTAGCGCGCTTTCATGCCTCAGCAATCTTCAGGTAGGCTGATTGGATTCAGGTGTTCAGGGTTGACTTCCTCTGGTAAATACCAGCATGTGGCAGCAGGGAATTCTGGTAACTGTAGTGTATAGCCAGCCAGATATGGAACAGGTGCAAGTGGGTCTAGGTCACCTGGCCTAAGCCCAGGCCACCTGGTCCCTCCTGCTTGCCGCTCTTTTTCTCTACTTAAGGAGCCCTCCAGCCTCTTTTCCTTTGCAGGTGGGGAGCAGGTGCAAGTGGATCTAGGTCACCTGGTCTAAGCACCACCCACCTTCTTAGCCTTGTGTCTTCCTTCCTGCTCTTAACTCTTAGATCAAGGGCACCTCTCGCCTGGGCCTCCGAAGCGAAGGGCAGATGAAGAAAAGGGCAATTCCTGTTTGGATCTGTTTGGACAGGAGGACCGAAGTCCCAACCCCCTGCTCAGACAGCAGGTAAGCATGCACACATGTGTTTACTCCCTCTATCCCCACAGGCCATCCCCACCCCCTCTGGTCCACCCGTGATGTTCCCTGTGCCCGCCTTCTCGCACACAGGTGTTGCCTGTTTTGCTTGATTCTTCTACCATGCTCCCCCTACCCCCTCCCGCCTACTTCTGCAGGAGTCTTTCCTGCTACATTCTGGTTTCACCATCACAGTCTTGTGGCCAATGCTGGATTTGACTTTTATGGACTTCATTGATTCACAGTGCGTCACTCTTTCTCAACTCTCATGCTGAACTTCCTTTGCATCTTGTACTCATGGTGGCCCTGAATCATGCTGTTCCCATCTTCATCTTGTATCCTGGCTTGCAACATTATGTGTTACTACTGACTTCTGCAATTGTATTCATTCTCCCCTCTTGCTTCTCCACTCTTCTTGACTGCTAACTCTCTGATCTCTCCTCCTTTACCTTCTCCCTTTTCCTATCTCCTCCCCTTACTTTCTTCTATGCACTTAATCTATCAGAATTGCCCTTGCACCTAGTATGATA
Organism: Ambystoma mexicanum; assembly: GCF_040938575.1. NCBI lineage: Eukaryota > Metazoa > Chordata > Amphibia > Caudata > Ambystomatidae > Ambystoma > Ambystoma mexicanum. Next base: position 388,263,961 of record NC_090925.1, read on the forward strand.
GCAACCTCGTCTGCCTCCTCCCCCTTTCCCTTAGTGTCCCCCCATCCAGCACTATCTGAAATGTCGTTAGGCCAAGTATGATAGTTAATTTCACATCCTTACTGTTGATGGCCTGTAAGAATGTCATTATATTTTCCCTTGTTCCCTCCCTTGCCTTGAAGCGCTTTGAAACACATTGTGTATAGGCGCTATATAAATAAACTATCAATTCAATATAATTCTTCCCCATATTTCAATATTAGCCCTCAGTGGGGAGGGGGAGAGTTACCATCAGTATGGCACTCCAAAGTCAGGCATGTGTAGCCCCGGTGCAGCCCTTTTGGAGCCACAGTCTCCAGTTAGATATGCAAAGAAAAAGGACGGCTGGCAGGGGCGCTACACTTGGTCCCAGCTGCAGTAAGCTCAAACAGTCCAAAGATGTTCTCCTCCTAGCGTGTTTTCATGCATCATCAATGTTCAGGGAGGGTGACTGGATTCAGGTGTTAATGGTTGACTCCATCTGGTATATACCAGGATGTGGCAGCAATTAATTCTGGTAACTGTAGTGTGGAGCCAGCCAGGATGGGCTACAAATCAACATTCCGAAAGACTTTTCAATCTTGAGCAGCCTACACGTGTTTCGCACATCGTCTTTATCAAGGCTGGCAATTGATGCAAATGATACCACAAACCAAAAAAATAATATAGGCATGAATTGGTCATTAAATCATAAGAAAATCACAGTACACAAATTTGGTTACGTTTAGAAATATATACATACACATTTCATCCAATAGATACATTAATTGAACATACCAGAGAAAAGATGGGTATGCATGTAGGTTAACCAACGGAACATAGGAAAAGGAAAGTCCTCGTTATGGTAAATCATACCTTGACTACGATAAAACATTATACAGATGATACAATCATTGTAGATAAACTAATACGGTCATTGTGCTAAATTTCGTGTAACATGCTCATTGTTACTAGAGTGTACATGTGAAATACCCAAATGCAAGGATTTCAATTAAAGGAATGGTTCGGTCAAAAATTTGTATTGTCCTTACGGGTCGGCCATGTGTTTTTAAGCTTAAGTCGCTCGATTTTAGAAAAATTTCCTATGGACCTTACCCGAGTTTTCGTCCATTAAACGCATGTGAAAACAGGCATCAGGGTGCTGCCATTTTGTGATAATCCTATCACTTGCCGCATCGCCCTTCTGACCTGCTTTTGCGGCACTAAATCATATCCCCCGCCCCTGAGCCTGACATTATCAAAACATTCATATTCCCTGCCTCTCTCCGTGACGTTAGTGTGCTGCATAGGCAAATGTGCCCAGTCGTCTTCTACGCGACTTCACACAGATCCCGGAAACCAACACAGATCAACTCACAACACAGCCCGCCACAATTCGAAATATGAAACTGTACTTTCAAATCAAACAGCAACACGGTACATTTGGTAAAGTACATTTATTTAACATTAACAGCCTAATTCATAGAATATCGCACAAAAGTGGCGCACAGTGTGCGCGTGAGAATGTCTGCGCCAGCCGCGTGCGCTAAAATCGATATCCGCGCACAGTGTATTCATGGATTTCAGCCTCCAAAACCAGCCGTGGTGCAGAGTGGCGCAGCGACCCTGCAGCTGCGCCAGTTATGCCCCCAAGAACGCCCTCGCGCAAGGAAAAGCCATCAAAATTCCCAATTTATCGCAAAGGGATGCGCTAACCCTGGACCAGTATACAGGGCTGCCAAACAGCAAACGGCGAGTGGGGAACGTGTATTACTGGGGTGTGCGGGAAGTTCCACACGCGATTTCAGCAGGGTACGTGTATTTCTGGGGTGCGGGGAAGTTCAACACGCGATTACAGCAGAGTACGTGTATTACAGGGGTGCGCGGGAAGTTCCACAAGCGATTCCAGCAGGGTATGTGTATTTCTGGGGTGCGGGGAAGTTTAACACGCGATTTCAGCAGCGTAGGTGTCTTACTGGTGTGCGCGAGAAGTTACACACGCAATTTCAGCAGGGTAAGTGCATTTCTGGGGTGCGGGGAAGTTTGACACGTGATTTCATCAGAGCACATGTATTACGGGGGTGCGCGGGAAGTTCCACACGCGATTACAGCAGGGTACTTGTATTTCTGGGGTGCGGGGAAGTTCAACACGCAATTACAGCAGGGTACGTGTATTACAGGGGTGCGCGGGAAGTCCCACACGCGATTCCAGCAGGGTACGTGTATTTCTGGGGTGCGGGGAAGTTTTACACGCGATTTCAGCTGGGTACCTGTATTACTGGGGTGCGCGGGAAGTTCCACACACGATTTACTTCGCAGCGTTTCTAGTTCGTACTCCCTGTTACCTCTGACAGCTTTTTTCTGATTTTCTGTTGGGCCTGTTTCCTCAAACAGCGTTCACTTCTTCTTTTGTATTGTCTCCTCAGACAGTGTACAATTCTTCTTTTGGCGGGGGTGTTTCTAACGCGCACACACGCGTATTTTTCATGCTCATTTTCCAGGCAGACGGTGAGTCGCGCACGTTTTTACCAACTGTGCTTGCCCCTTCAGAGGTCATTGTAGGCTGTGTGTAACACGCGTACGTTCATTTTTGTTTTTCTGGGTGCCACAGCGTAGTGCAGGTTCATTTTTCCACGCACGTGGTCTACGAGGGGTTGCGTGCACGTTATTTTCTGTTTTTGGGGTGCCTGTGCATTGTGTGACCCTTCATCTTTCCCCAGGGGTCACATACAGCCTTGCTAGAGCACTATGGTACGAATTCTATCTAGTACCCTACCGCTTTGACCCCCAATTGCCCAGGACAATAGTTTACTACAACTCCCATATGCACAACAACATCAGTGCCATGGTTGGGAGGCGACCAAGCGGTAAGGGTGGCAGAGGTGGCCGAGCCTCAAGAGGTGGGCGTGGTGGGCGCGGTAGGGGACGTGGCCGGGATTTGCAGGGTACCCCTAGCCCCCCATGTGTGGAGGACAAGTCAGGGACACCCATGCCCCCCCCCCATAGTTGAGGGAAACGTGGCTGACACCATCTCTGCTCAGCCCTTGTTGGACCGGCCCATTGTGGCACCTGACCTGGCAGAGGTTGACTCTCAGGCTGACTTCCAGGTCGCCAAGTCTAGGCCACGTGTGGCAGTGCAAGTTGGTGTCACCAGGCCACATGGATCAGGGGCAGCTATGTCATCTGCTGCCCCGAGTAGGCAGGGTGGGGAGGCTGCAGGGGCAGCTGCAGCTCCATCCACCCCAGCTCTGACTCTCCCAGCCAGAGCAGTGTTGGTCCCAGTCCATCTTGCTAACGTTCCCCCTGACTACGTAACACTTCAGCCAATGCCTGCACCAAGTCCCATGCTCAGTGTGCATTCCCACACTCCAACTACCCAGTCCACTGGTGCTCCTGCCCCTAGTGGCCAGAGTGACGTAGGCCACTCAGGATCCCCACCACCTTCCAAAAAAAAGAGGAAGAGTGCTCGTCCACTACAGGCTGATACCCCCGACACGGCTACGCAGTCCGGCACGCAAAGGAAGCCTAGCTTCAATGATGCTGAACGTGATGCACTTGTGCAGTATGTGTCCGCATATGACAGTGAAATGTTGATCACTTCAGGGTGCAAGACCACACCTTCTCGACGTCAGGCACACTAGCAGACCATCGCGGACATCATAAGTGCCCTTGGATTAGTGAGGCGCACAGCTGGTGAGTGCTACAAGCGCTGGAATGACCTTAAGCGCAGGGCAAAGAAAAAGCTGGCCTCAAGTCATGCCGCTACTCTGGTGACTGGAGGTGGGTCTCCACAAGAGGACATTGAACTCACTGTACATTAGTCTGTTGCTGGGACCTACGTCACAGAGGAACAGATCCAAGGTGTGGGAGAACTTCCAGATTACGAGGCATTGTCCGGTGAGTGCACATGCATGTGGTGGGATCCATGTGTATGTTGTGTGTGTGAGGGGTTCTGATTGAGTGCCAGGTGAGGGTGTGTGTGCCTGAGTGGTTTGGGTCACCCATGTGCTTCATCCAAAACATTCTGCGCCCCTGGATTTGGGTATTACAGTATCCCTTCTGCCCACAGTAGACATTTTGTGCAACATCACGCCAGTTGCCCTTGAAGTGGCATCTTACAACAACATTGTTCCGTATTTCTCATTGTTCATTCAGGCTGATTGTTTCGATCCCCCCACTTTCACTACGCATTTCTCAGCCCTATTGTCAAACGATATGTGACATGCCTATGGTACATGCCATCTGTGTGATGGCATGTGTCATGTATGTGGATTGGACATGCCACTCACAGGCCAATGTGTGATGGCTCTGCTAGCCAGCATGCAGCTAATGTGTTGCTCTTCCATCTTGGTGTCATCAGTGTCTGACATTTTCCTCCCCTTCAAACTCAGTGACAGTGCATGCATGGGAGGATTATAGTCATGTGGGACATGTGTCAATCAAGTACTGGTTCTGTAGCTTGTGAGGCCTAATTGTGTGCCATGGTGCTGATGCCTGTTTCCATTTTTTGTCTTTCATGTTTTTGCAGGGGATGACACACTTGATGCTGTTGAGGGTGAGGAGATGGTGCAGACCCAGGAGGGATCTCAGGCACGACCGGGCAACAGTGGGGGACGGGGTGTGGTGGTGGGTGAGAACCCACTCTTGCTGCAGACCGTTCTCTCCAGGGGTGTCTCTGGGTGCACCTCCCTAGACCTCTATTCAGGTGTTGATTCGGATGATGAGACCTATGTGGCTTCGCAGGTAGGTGTTTCTGGAAGGGATTCTGTTCTGTCCGACCCACCTGCACCAGGGGTACAGCTCACTATGGGGATGTCAGTGTTGGTAGGTCCGCCTTTGGTGGTTACGGATGCAGGGCCACACTCCGCAACATCTGATCCTGTTCCTGGGCCAGCAGATCAGAGGGGGAATGCAGTCCTGCAGCCTCAGGAAGTGCCGACACAGCAAGGCACAGTTCGCCTTGCCCCAGACAGGTGTGGTGCCCGCCAACGCGGTGACCGTACGCCACCAGGCAATACCGCATGGGAGAAATCCATATACGGTATGGCAAACCAACAGGCAGCAGCATCTGAGATGATGACTGAAGCTATGGAGAGGGTGGCCACTTCCATTGTCCCCCCAGAAAGGCAGATGGAGTAACTAGTGCAGGCAACAGACTCCATTTGCTGATCACTCAGGGAGGACATGTTGGCGTCCAACAGGGATAGACGGGCGGCCCTGGACACTCTGCGGGAAGCCATTTCTTTAGAGTCCCAGGGCCAGAGGGAAGCCCTGAGGGTAGAGGTCCATCACCTCAGGCAGACTCTTGTGGACCTTGAGGCTTCCACTGTCACAAGGACAGAACATCTGCTGGAGCGGGTCACACGTACACTCTCAGCAGAGATGCAGGCAACTCGGGAGGAGGTCCGGGCATCACGTCAGGTGGTGCATGGGGATCGCCGCACCATATTCCTCCAGAACGAGACCTTCCACCCCTGCATGCTTGCTGCCATGGAGGACCAGACTAGGGCTTTGCGTGGGCTGCCTCCCATAGCACCACCACCTCCTGTGGCGGCAGCAGCACGAGTGATGAGAGCGACCACAGCGATTCTGATTCTCTCACGATAGCGTAGCCGTGCAGGCCATGAGCCCATGGAGGAGTTTTATTTTCGCAACATCCACACAGGTGGCTGTTGGTGTGCACCCTGTCCTCGGACCTCCTGGGTGGCCTCCCCCACCCTCCCGTGGCCCCCACATGGCCATTTTTGATTTTTGATTTTTAATTTTTGGTTTTTGATTTTTGAGTTTTTGTTACAGTATGTTGCTTGGGTTCGTGAGACACACACCCCTCCTGCTTCCCGTTTCCATGGGCTTGCAAAGGGTGTGCCCAAGTGACAGTGATTTACACAGTGACGTTGGACTCCCATAACATGTGTGGGCAGTCTGTAGTCAATACTGTGTATACATTCCTAGTGCATATTGTTGTAGTATTGTACACTGCATGGTATATTGATGTGTGCTTGTGCATCCATGCCTCCCTCTTAATTTGCAGGTTCATTCCTCATGTCTTCACAAGGCTGTCTACTTTGGAGATGGAGTTCATGCTGTAAGCAGTGCACTTCCAGATTTGCATGGCACCAACACTGTACAGTTGGAAGTGATCGATATGCTAGCATCACCAGGTTGTAAGACTACGTATCCTTTAACTTAGTACTGTCATGTAAATGCTATGTTTGGGGTTGGCTAGCTGCATTGTATTGTGGTAAGTCTTTGGTCATGTTTGTTGTCAGTTCTACATTAATGGGAGCATATTGTGTGTGGCCATTTTCCATTCGGGACACTGTACTTTGTGACACTTGTGTCATGTTTTGGGGATTCCTTTGTTTGCTCTCACATAGCATGACATGCCATGGTGTGTTGGGTGGGGGTGCTGGGGAGGTGTTGGGTGACATGGCACTGTTGTCATGTTGTATCTTGCAAGGGGGTAATGATTTTAGCAGCATAGAAGTGTGTCTTTTGATGACACAGCATTGGTGGTGTTTGTGTAGGCAGGGATGCCCACAATGGAACACTTCCAGGTGAACAATCTCAGGCTGGTATGGTTGTGGCAGTTGACTGTCACTTGACTCATCATCATTGATAGTCAGCTGGTATGTGCCAGGGCTGTGTGCACGCCACAGGGGTGTGATTTTAGGTGAAGTAATTAGCCACCAGCTGCGTACTGGCTGCCTCACCCCGTGGCCTTTCCCTTCCCATGCGCAGCGGGCGTGCATGTGGTTGGGGATGTGGGGGCACCACCATGTCCACGGGCAGACCCCGGCATGTTGCAACGTTGTGCAGGACACATGCTGCCACTATGATCCTGCACACTACTGGGGGAGCGTATAACAGCTGCCCGCCAGAACGGTCAAGGGAGTGAAAGCGTGACTTGAGCACTCCGAATGTGCGCTCCACTATGCCCCGGGTTGCAATATGGGTTGTGTTGTATCTTACCTCGGGTGGCATGGTGGGGTTCCAAATTGGCATCATCATGTGGGTGCTCAGAGGGTAGGCACTGTCCCCTGGGGAGGTGGTGATGGGTATCATTAGTGGGGTTGTGACATTACTCAGTATCTGACATGCATGCATGTGCTGTGGCATTTATACTCACCGATCAGCCATGTATCGCCATGCCGCCCAGCTTCTAGGTCCCGGTTTAGGGTTGACATTCTGTAAATGAAACTGTCGTGGGTGGACCCTGGATAGTTGGCATATACTGAGGTGATGATTCCCTTGGCATCACATACTACCTGGACGTTGATGGAATGCCAGTGCTTGCGGTTTCTATAGATGTGCTCAGATGCCCTGGAGGGACGTAGAGCCACATGGGTGCAGTCAATGGCACCTAGCACTTTGGGGAAGTGTGCCACCACGTAAAAATCCTGGACGACAGCCTGCCTTTCTGCAGGTGTTCTGGGCAGGTATATGTGCCTGCGTACTGATGGGCGTGCAGTCATGATGGCCAAGACCTGGTGTAGGCAGCGTGACTGCGTGGCCTGTGGCACCCCCCCACTATGGCACTTGTCCGCTGAAATGATCCAGTGGCCAAGAAGTGCAGTACATTAAGGACCTTCTCCAGGGGGCTGAGTGCTTGGGAGCAGAGGGTGGGTGATGTGAGGTCATCCTCCCACTCACTGACCAGGTCGAGTATTATGTGATGTGGAAACCTGTACCTCCCATACACGTGGTCATCAGGCATCCCAAAAAGGCTGGTTCTGGGTGTAAAAATTCTGGCCCTGACTATCCTCCTCCTCCTCCTGCGGTATCCCACGGCCACTGCTGCTAGGAACGGTATATTCATCCTGGCGTCTGAACTTGTTTGTTGTTTGCGCGCACTTTTATGCTGCGCGGGTCGACGTACGCCTGCTTCCTGCTGGTGTACGTGTTTCCGGATTAGCGCGTCTTTTTTGGCGTGTGCGTGTGGGCGTTCCGCGCATTTGCCTCCTGTAATTCCACGCCCACCACAGTAATACACGTACCCCGCTCGCCCCCGTGTAAAACCTCCCGCGAGCCCCTGAAGTGCACGTACCCCGCTCGCCCAGGCACAATCGCATGTGAAACTTCCCGCACACCCCCGAAATACACGCTATTTTTGACACAAGGTGTCCGTGTTTGTCGCGTACCCCTTTGCACGTCATTTGTCCTAGAGGGACACAGTATGGGACATTCATCTGAGCTGTATATACGGCTTTTTGTTAGCGCACATTTTTTTAATGCGCAGGGACGCTACCGCCTACCTTCGTGTGGCGGACATATGTTGATGTACATAGTTGACTTTTGGTTTGTGTCATGGGATCGCCATTTCACTGCTGGGGGGTGGGTGTGCAAGGGGACATGAGTGGGGGCCTGCTGGCAGGTGCCCTGCACTGCTGGGGGGTGGGGGTGCAAGGGGACATGAGTGGGGGCCTGCTGGAAGGTGCCCTGCACTGCTGGGGGGTGGGGGTGCAAGGGGACATCAGTGGGACATGAGTGGGGGCCTGCTGGCAGGTGCCCCTCAGTGCTGGGGGGTGGGTGTGCAAGGGGACATGAGTGGGGGCCTGCTGGCAGGTGCTCATCAGTGCTGGGGTGGTGGGTGTGCAAGGGGACACGAGTGGGGCCTGCTGGAAGGTGCCCTGCACTGCTCGGGGGTGGGTGTGCAAGGGGACATGAGTGGAATGAGTGGGGACCTGCTGGCAGGTGCCCTGCACTGCTGGGGGGTGGGGGTGCAAGGGGACATGAGTGGGACATGAGTGGGGGCCTCCTGGCAGGTGCCCCTCAGTGCTGGGTGGTGGGTGTGCAAGGGGACATGAGTGGGGGCCTGCTGTCAGGTGCCCCTCAGTGCTGGGGGGGTGGGTGTGCAAGGGGACATGAGTGGGGGCCTGCTGGCAGGTGCCCTGCACTTCTGGGGGGTGGGGGTGCAAGGGGACATGAGTGGGACGTGAGTGGGGGCCTGCTGGCAGGTGCCCTGCACTGCTGGGGGGTGGGGGTGCAAGGGGACATGAGTGGGACATGAGTGGTGGCCTGCTGGCAGGTGCCCTGCACTGCTGGGGGGTGGGGGTGCAAGGGGACATGAGTGGGACATGAGTGGGGGTCTGCTGGCAGGTGCCCTGCACTGCTGGGGGTGCAAGGGGACATGAGTGGGACATGTCTCGGGGCCTGCTGGCAGGTGCCCCTCAGTGCTGGGGGGTGGGTTTGCAAGGGGACATTAGTGGGGGCCTGCTGGCAGGTGCCCCTCAGTGCTGGGGGGTGGGTGTGCAAGGGGACATGAGTGGGGGCCTGCTGGCAGGTGCCCTGCACTGCTAGGGGTGGGGGTGCAAGGGGATATGAGTGGGGGCCTGCTGGCAGGTGCCCTGCACTGCTCGGGGGTGGGGGTGCAAGGGGACATGAGTGGGACATGAGTGGGGGCCTGCTGGCAGGTGCCCCTCAGTGCTGGGGGGTGGGGGTGCAAGGGGACATGAGTGGGGGCCTGCTGGCAGGTGCCCCTCAGTGCTGGGGGGTGGGAGTGCAAGGGGACATGAGTGGGGGCCTGCTGGTAGGTGCCCCTCAGTGCTGGGGGGTGGGTGTGCAAGGGGACACGAGTGGGGGCCTGCTGGCAGGTGCCCTGCACTGCAGGGGGGTGGGGGTGCAAGGGGACATGAGTAGAGGCCTACTGGCAGGTGCCCCTCAGTGCTGGGGGGTGGGTGTTGAAGGGGACACAAGTGGGGGCCTGCTGGCAGGTGCCCTGCACTGCTGGGGGGTGGGGGTGCAAGGGGACATGAGTGGGACATGAGTGGGGGCCTGCTGGCAGGTGCCCCTCAGTGCTGGGGGGTGGGTGTGCAAGGGGACATGAGTGGGGGCCTGCTGGCAGGTGCCCTGCACTGCTGGGGGGTGGGGGTGGAGGGGGTCATGCGTTGGTGATCAGTAGTGAAAGCTGACATGTGGCTTGCCTGGGGGCATGCCCATGGTGGATGGGCTGCCTGCGGGACATGACCAGGGGTGCAGGGTAGTCCCCTGTGGTGTGGGCTGCCTGCAGGGGCCGTGGAGGGTGTAGAGGGAACACCTGGGAGGACCCACACTGCCAATTCACGTGTAGGACTCCCCTGCACCCCAGATATACACGTACCCCACTCACACAGGGCCTGTCGCGTGTGAAACTTCCCGCGCACCCCCGAAATACACGTACCCCGCTCGCCCAAGGCCAATCGCGTGTGAAACTTCCCGCGCACCTCAGATTTACACGTACCCAGGCCAATCGCGTGTGAAACTTCACACGAACCCCAGGAATACATGCACCCCACTCGCACAGGGCCTATCGTGTGTGAGACTTCCCGCGAACCCGAGATTTACACGTACCCAGGCCAATTGCATGTGCAACTTCACGCGAACCCCAGGAATACACGCACCCCACTCGCACAGGGCCTATCGCGTGTGAAACTTACAGCGAACCCCAGATTTACATGCACCCCGCTTGCCCAAGGCCAATCGCGTGTGAAACTTCCCGCGCACCCCTGGAATACACGTATCCCGCTCCCCCAGCTACGATCGCATGTAGAACTTCACGCGCACCCATGAAATACACGTACCCCGCTCCCCGAGGCCCGATCGCGTGTAAAAAGTCCCTCGCACACCCGAAATACACGCACAAGCTAATTTTTCACACAGCGGGTGTCGCTGTTTGTCGTGTACCCCTTTGCACGTCATTTGTCCTAGGGGGCCACAGTATGGGACATTCATCAGAGCTGTATATTCATGCTTTTTGTTAGCGCACATTTTTTGCCAGCGCAGGGACGCTACCGCCTGCCTTCGTGTGGCGGACGGGTTTGGGTCTGTGTGCGTCTTTGCCCGTGCGCTGGTTTGCCCTATTCGATTCCATGAATATGTGTTGTAGGCGAGTGTGTGGGCGTTCCGCGCACTTGCCTCCTGTACTTCCCCCGTGACGCCCACATTTTCACAAGTTGTTCCCCATTCCGAGTGTTACGCCCCGTGTTCCGCCTACTTTGGTATGTGCGCCGCGCTATGTGCGCTTTCGCTGTGGCCTTAGCGCACGCCGTTAGATGACCTGTGCGCCGGCGTGCGCCGCGCACTTTTTCAGCGCACATCCATGATTTTACTCACGCACGGACTTCCATGAATAGATGTGCGCTGGTTTCCCTGCGATATTCGCACTTGCACTGCGATTTTCGCTCTTTCACTGCGAATCGCACGTTTACGCACGCTTGCGCCGAAATTTTCGGCGCACATTAATTCCATGAATCGGCCTGTAAATGTTTATAGAATATTCAGCAATTCACATATAAATCGGAATGTCATTTTTTTTCTTTTCTCTCTATCCGCAAATCCTGTTCCGTTTTATCGTGAGTCACGCGCTGTTACTTTATGGTACACAGGGTGTTGGTTTTTGTTAAAAGAAGCACTTTGGTCGCACGGTGAACCGCAAAACTGTTCCATCAACTAGGCACTAGGCCAGTGTAAAGGTTGATATGTTGCTTCTAGCCGCTAGTACCGCGTAAGGGCACATGGGCCCTTGGCAATTGTCCCATAAGATCGTCAAAGTGGTGCAGTTGTTTACGATAAACTGCAGCTGGTGGTTGAAGAAACCATCTGCTGGGGTCTGAAACTGGTGGCAGTAGCAGTAGGGTAGGATATACCTGTTTTGAAAACATAAAAATTATATTTAGTCTCGCCAGCCGATCTTTATTAATATTATTCATTTTATTTATTACGGCCGATCTGAAACTATTTGCTTTCAAGGATAGTGCAATGGAGTATGTTCGGCTCTAAAATCAATGCGAAAACTAACGAAATAAATCGAGGTTAACACACAATGAGAAACAACTGTTTGTCTACATCCGTGTGGATGTGGACCTGCATGCCCATGTGCCCGGTACAAAGACAATCCCACAAACGTTTTACTTGCTCTTCATTCATCCATTCATCCATTCATTAATTGTTTATTCCGGTATAAAAGCGTCTAAAGAGTTACTTACATTATATTTGCAATTTCCGCGTGGTTTTAATGGATGAAAACTCGGGTAAGGTCCATAGGAAATTTTCCTAAAATCGAGCGACTTAGGCTTAAAAACACATGGCCTACAAGTAGGGACAATAACATTTTTTGACCGAACCATTCCTTTAACCATAGGTTTGATGCCCGTAATGGTAACTTCACCACCTTCAGGAATGAGTTGTGGGTAACTTTCCCAAACTAAGATCTTGTGCGTGCAAAGAGCATGAGCTAATGTGATCCAAATACCTGAAAAACTCACCATATGGCGAAGCTGTATTAATATGTAATACACGATCAATCCATTCAAAGTTGTATTAGTGACATGACATTCTAAGTGGTAACAGTGTCCCCAGGGAGCTGGAAATTTGAACACTGTTGAGAATATCTTACCCCTTTCTATGGGTGAGTCCGGTATGCAGCTCTCTGGTTTGAAATTGAAATGCTGTTGGGACAATTAATAATCATATATGATTTGGTGCTAGTCTATAAATAGGTCTGGCTGGCCCTTAGTAAAAGCATGCGCCTACCTGATAAAGATGTACACTGAAGTATGTTGGCAAATAAACCTTCATAAAATTATTATTTTGCCGTGTTGTCAGACTCCACTGTTTTAGAATGCGAGTAGGTCTCCAGAAATACATGTGATCAGATCACCATGAGCAACATTGTGATCTCTCGAAAAGTATAGTATTCATGCAGATGACGTGTGGAAAGTACATCACCTACTGAACATGGGTAGACAGATGTCGGGTTAAGAATCATCTATGGCGGCATTCGCGTTCATTACCACGTGTGCGCCTTGCTGCAAAAGTATTGACTGTTTCTGGGTGTGAGCGGCCATTATGTGTATATGTTTGGCGTACGTCGGCAACTAGACAGTTACATAATGTAATTTGAACTGTGCCCAGTACCTCCCATTAACACATCTGAAACGACCTTCCGGTATATCCCACAAAAGATGTGTTATAATATTATTCACCCCGTCAGGTGCTACAAACCAATTTGAACAGCGAGAAATTAAGAATAGTACATATTCTCCTTGCATGCTTGATCCTGCATTCGTAGGACTTCAGATTTGATAATCGGATATGCTAATCGGATATGCTAACCGGATATCCTAATCGGATATGCTAATCGGATATGCTAATCGACAGGTCCTGAAGACCTGAAAACAGAAATTGGTCCTTGACTAGCCATCTAATTACAGAAAATACACAGAAACATGAGACCTCGCTATGTTAAAGACGCATAAATGATTAATCAGTTGATCATTATAGCACGCTCAAATGACAAACAGAAAATAATACATGTTGCTGTATTATGAAGTCACAAAATAAGGGAAAGAAGACATAATAACCTAAGAAAACATGCATTTCGTGCCAACTGGTTAATTAAGAACATGTACTATTCCTAATCTCTTACTATTCAAATTGTTTTGTAGCACCTGACGGGGTGAATAATATTATAACACATCTTTTGTATGGATATACCGGAAGGTCGTTTCAGATGTGTTTATGGGAGATACTGTGCACAGTTCAATTTACATTATGTAACGGTCCAGTTGCCGACGTACGGCAAATGTAAACAGGTAAGGGCCGCTCACAGCCAGAAACAGTCACTACTGTTGCAGCAAGGCGCGCACGTATTAATGAACGCGAATGCCGCCATACATGACACCTGACCCGACATCTGCCTATCGATATTCAGTAGGTGATGTACTTTCCACACATCTAATCTGCCTGAATATTATACTTTTCGAGAAATCACTATGTTGCTCATGGTGATCTGATCACATGTATTTCTGGAGATCTACTTGCATTCTAAAACAGTGGAGTCTGCCAACATGGCAAAATTATAATTTTATGAAGGTTTATTTGCCAACATACTTCAGTGTACATCTTTATCGGGTAAGCGCATGCTTTTACTAATGGCCGGCCAGACCTATTTATAAACTAGTATCAAATCATATATGATAATTAATTGTCCCAACAGCATTTTAATTTCAAACCAGAGTGCAGCACACCGGACTCACCCATAGAAAGGGGTAAGATAATGTCATGTCACTAATACAACCTTTAATTGATTGATTGTGTATTGCATGTTAATACAGCTTCGCTGTTTTTCAGGTATTTGAACCACATTAGCTCGTTCCCTTTACACGCATAAGATCTTAGTTTGGGAAAGTTACCCACAACTCATTCCTGCCCGTGGTGAAGTTACCATTCAGGGCATCAACACTCACTACGGTTAACTGAAATCCTTGCATGTACTTGCATGTGGGTATTTCACATGTGCACTCTAGTAACAATGAGCATGCTACACAATATTTAGCACAATGACGGCATTAGTTTAGCTACAATGATTGTATCATCGGTATAATGTTTTATCGTAATCAAGGTATGACTTACCATAACGAGGAATGTAATGTTTCAATGTTCCGTCTGTTAACCTACCTGCATACCCATCTTTTCTCTGGTATGTTCAATTAATGTATCTATTGGTTGAAATGTGTATGTATATATTTCTAAAAATCACCAAATTTGTGTACTTTGATTTTCTTATGATTTAATGACCAATTAATGGATTTATTATTTATTTGGTTTGTGGTATAATTTACATCAATTGGCAGCCTTGATAAACACGATGTGTCGAAAACGTGTAGGCTGCTCAAGACTGAAATGTCTAACGGATTGCTCTTGAAACTCAAGACAGCAAATAAAATCATTTTGTGCTAAGCACATGTTACTAGTATTCATATTTGTTATCTTTTCTTCTGTGGTGGAGGGTATAGCCATTATATACTAGACGGGCAGCTGGCATATAGATTGACTTTTTGTTTGGATTAAGCACACTGGGATTCCAGTTTACCCACAGTTGTAGTTTTGGTTACAAAAGATGTGCTTTATCGAATGCACAAACTATGTATTGCGGCACACAAAGAATGCATTAGAAGATTAACTTATCAAATTGGACCTTTTTGCCAACAACAGCCATTGAGCAGGCTAAGGCCTTAGTAGCGCACTGTAGAATATCATGACATGTTACTTGTATTTTTAAAACATTGCACGACCTTCTTTGAATCAGGTGGGGACTCTCCCATGATGAGGGGCCAGGGCACATGCCCTGTTTGCCCACTCATAAAAGCGTCTCTGAGTGCAGGCTAGCCCCATGTCTAAGGCGGGCGCATAACTAGTGAGTTATTCTTCGCTCGGGCAATGCTGTAGATGTCCTGCTTCCTCCATAAACTCTGTCTTGAGGAATGTTCTGTATTTGCCAGGATTGGGTGCCAGTGGCAGCTCATTCCACAGGTTGGCCCTGAGGGCATCTATGGGTCATCCTTCTGCCATGTTTAAGTTGTATTTATGGACCAACGGAAGACACGCTTTGCTTAATCCATGTGTGTGGCCTAGTCTTCAATGAATGCTTGGTTGGCCCCTGGTGTCAGAGCGATATGTGGACCAATCAGATGACCATGAACACAACACCTATTTCATAGCAGAAAGCCAGTGGCGTTTTATTATAGCCACAGTGATACATTCTGCGATGATTACATTCAAAATATGGACCACTTGGTTTTATTCTGGAGGCATGACAATTTGCAGCCTGCCATTGGCAGGCCAATGACCAGGGCACTTCCAAAATATATCCTGGAAAGATACATTCCTCTGATGAGCCAGATTGTGTGTTTGTGGCCCGAAAAGATGATTTCTTCCTGACCCCATAGTAAATAAATGCATCTACCGCTTCCAAAGTGTACTAGTAAATAGAACAGGACATAGTCAGATCAAACACCCAGATTTTTGCATTTGGTATGTTGTGGATGACCACAACATCCCGCCACTTGATTGGTTCACTGGATGCTTTAACACAGCTGATGTTCAAGACATCAGTCTTAGACTTGGTGAGGGCAAACTTGCTTTACTGCATCCAGCAGCGGATCTCCCTTAGGCCCTCATGGAATCTTATGTCACCTCATGATTGAGATGGACCACAGGATGGGGTTTCATCTATGTGCATTTGCTAATCAAGGTGAAACCTCGTAACGGCACCTGCTATGGAAATCCTTTATGTGTTCAACACAAGGGAGAAAGGATAGACCCCTGAGGCATTCCACAATCTAGGATGCCTATCTCAGAGACATGCATACCTACTTTGACTGGTGGGCTGCTGTTCTTCAAAAGCATTCTATCCACCTTCATGGTAATTCCGCAAAGCAATGATTGCCTATCCTGTCCACCGCGAGATAGAGCTTCAATATCAAACACTGGACAGATCCCATAGAACGAGAGCCGCTGCTGTCACGAATCCTGTACCCATGGCACTTTCTATCTCAAGTCTACCAGGACTATTTCTCTTCTGGATGTTTGCGGGAGCAGGATTGACTGGCTTCTGATGGATTTGAAGATGATCGTATGCTCTGAATGTGGGGCCAAATCAAGCAGGACTGGAAGTCAGCATTGATCCCGCTAAATGATCATTAAAAAGCTCAGGAATGGGGAAAAGCGACTACTGTGAATCGGGTCAACTTGAGGCATGACAGTTTACATGCAATCTTGGTGGAGATAGTACTTGGGCAGCAACAAAACATCACCAGTGAGACAGAAACACCACAAAACACACAGCGTCCAATTAAAACAGAATGCTGAAACCAACCCAGGGGGTTACTAAGCCTCTGCAAAGGATTGCAGGGCTGACAACCTGCACCATTGAAACAAGATAGAAGTTACAGAAAATAAACCCTCAATACTGGGCAAATGATAACAGGTATGCATAATTGGAATTCTGGCAAACATCAGAGGTTTATTTGAGGTCATAGCCACCTTACGAAGCGATCCCTCTACTAAATGAAATTCCATGTGCTACTAGATACGGGTCATTCACAGACTTGAAAAAGCACCTTTGAGGCATGAAACATGTGCTGGATGATAAGATGACAAGCCGGATGCACAAAAATAAAGATGAACATAAACATATTGAGACAGCATTGTTTTTAAATGTAACAGTGCTGACGCTAAAACAAGTGTACGTCTCCTGCTGGGTGCACTTAGGCGGCTCAAGTCTCAGGGAGCAGATTTTCACGACAATGGCTTTACATTAGGGATAAGGATCTACCCCTGTGAATCACCCTGAATCCTAGCCATGTGTCAGAGTGGAACTGGAGAGCAGCACTCAGTCGCTTGCAACCCAGTATATGTCTGTGTAAGCTAGAAAGCTGCCATGTCACAGCCATTGCCCCATTCTTGCCAACATGACCCATTCCAATCTGTAGGTGCTTATCCAGTCCTGTTTTTTTCTTTGCATTTTGGGACTTGTCCTCCGATTTTCATAATGGGAAAAGTAGAACTACACATCCTAGAATGCAAAGACAGGGACCCGCTGCCAGACCATGCAACAACACCCATAAGCCTTACTGGCAACACCACATCACGCAGCAGAAGGCGGAAAGAGAGGGGCGACACACATGGCAGAAGTAGCCGGTACAAGGCATGTATGTGATTACTGCGAATAGAAAATACTGAAGACGAACATGTCGATTTTTGTTTTCTTTTCGCACTTTTCAGCACAAGTATATGCGGGGAAGAACGCCTGCAGCACCACTCCATGCTCCCCTCACATTATTTATGACCCTAAACCCCCCACCCCCACACACACACACAATTGCACTGAAATTTGCAGCAAAAAAAACGAAATTTTCGTCCTCAGCATTTTCTGCAATGCAGTAATGGGGTGATACGGTATAAGTGCTTCCAACATAGCAGGAGGTAGAGCCAGTGACACCACCAACGCAGTTAGCCTGCAGCAAACTGCAAGGCCGAGAACCAAATGGAACCAGAAGCAGTCATAAACATGGAAGATATGTATATAGAGCTGCACAAGGATTCCGTCTGCTTCTCAGCACTGGAAATGGGGAACATATTTTGGGGGAACGGGAACCCTCTCCTCCTTGGAGGGGTGGGGTTGTGGGGTAGGAGTGGCCAGGGTCAAGGGGCGTGGTCCCAGGCCAGGGCACACAAAGTATCTCTTAATAGAACCCAATCCTGGCGATTTGCATAAAAGCAAAGCAAAAGAGCATTGTGGGAACATACATATGTCCACATTTTCTATTTTGAAACATGTCTTACTGTGATTCAGTAAGAAAGCCTTCTGAATGAATAACGGAAGATGGGGGTCTGCAGTTTTAATTGGTCACATTACTCATCCTAAGAAAAAAAATGTCTCTAGATGGTAGGGCATAGATTCCGGTCTGGACATCCTCAACAAGCAAGTGAGCCTTTGGCTGTTTCTGTATTTATAGGCCGCAGCCGAGTCTATTGAAAGGGTCCTTTTCTTGAAACATGGGTTGTGCTCATGTCGGCTTCAGGGCGGCTTCAGGGCAGTTCTCGCTGGGAATATCTTGTTTTGAAGGCGAGTTGTGAAGCTTGCGCGTTCAAGCGTGAGTGTTGTGAGCAAGCCCCTGAGTCTGGGTACAGGGCTGCAAAGCATGTTTTGCCGCAGCGCTGTACTTCCAGCACATTCCCTGCACTCGTTATAATAACTCCAGTTCTCAACCTGTGAAGGATGAATGGCTGTGTCAGGCCTGCTGGGGTTCAAACCTGCAAAGTGCACACCAGCCCCAGATCAGAAGCATGTCCTAACAACCTGAAACATTGAAGCTTCTCAGACTCCTCGCCCATTCCGGTAAAGTATGCAAAACCTTGTGTGGGATAAATGGGTACGGTGCAGATGAAGATCAAATACTGATAAGTACATCTTCCAGTCCAGCTGTGTGCTCTGGGCACGATAGCCTGCAAGACCAGTTGGGTAATTCAGGCAGTTTGTAGGTGATACTGATGGAGAAGTCTGCAGCAGATCACACCGGTAGAAAGGTGTGACTGGTGGACGCAAAGTGGGCTGGAAAAAGGGGGTATTACAATGAGTATTCACAGTACATGTCATGTGCGTCATGTCTCACTGTTGAGTGAAGTGAAGCACATAATATGTAGAAAGCCTACATGTCAAGCACATAACATGCATAAGGCGTGCATGTTAGTTAAGTCTTGTAAAAGGGTTGATCCGAGAATGCACATTGATCACAGTGGCAGGAAGGGTGTGTGGTGCAAGTCAATGCTATTGAACCACCTTCATGCACAGGGCGTGGGTGGGAATTGCACTTATATGCATGGATAGAATGGGGTATTGTACAAAAAGACCATATTTAAACGGTCGCATGAACAAAAAGTTCTAAAAATGCTACCACCAAAGGTTCGAACACCAAAAGTTGTGTGGTATAGTGAGCAGGGTGTTGCGGGGGGCACCCCTGCAGCACACCCGCGAAAAAAAAAGAAAAAAAGGGGGGCTGCAGGGGTCTCCCACGCAAACCCCCCTCACTATACTTTACAGCCCCCGTAAAAGAAAGTAAAAAAAAAGAAAAGGACCCTGCAGCGCTGGTTCCCGATCACGGAAGTGAAAGGGAACTGGCGCCGCAGGGACTCAGCGCGAAGAAAAAGGTAAGTGGGGTTTGTTTATGTTGGGGGTGTGGGTGGGTGTTTTGAGGGTGTGGGTGGGAGGTGTGTCATGGGTGTGTTGTGGGTGGGGGTGTGGGTATGTACGTGTGTTCGCATGAGAAAGGTGCAAACTTTTGGTGGTTCGCACCTTTCTCATGCAAACTTTCCGTCCGCAGCAAAATCAGCCGCGGTCGGATCACGTAGATCCTAGAATGGGGCATGGTGGCACTGATTATCCCACAGCGTATTTCCACCTATGTCATGGGCTGTTGCTGTCACAGGAGCCCCCTGTGGATGCCTTGGCATGTGACTGGTTATATTGTTAATTGGCGGCCACCATCTTGGGACCATGCTTTGGGTCCATGTGGAAGGCCATGCCATAGCATGAGTGGTTGCCACATCTGGCTGGCTGGGTAGCCTGGCACCTTAACACAATGACAGAGATTCTTGGCAAGTCTGATGGGCCGTATCACATTCATGCTGTCTCACCTGCCACCTGGAGAGGCTGGTGAAGACTATCCGCTGCCGGGTCACCCCTTGATCCCTCCTATGCATGGAGCTTCCTGTTATGCACGTCCCTCATCTTCTATTTTTCAAAGCAACAAGGAATTTGACTATGCATTTCTGTCCTTTGGTCATGATGTCACTAGATTTTGGGGGAAGTCACCGGTTTTGCCTCATGGCTCTCCGGAGTGCTACTTCTCCATCTCTTATCTACAATAGCATGCAACTTCTGGGGGGAGGAAAACGCTCCTCACTGATTCCACTACTGGCTCCTCCACAGCTTTCTCAGAGGGCCCGTTACAGATCTCCTTGGTCCCCTTGGCGGTCCTGCTGGAAGGGGCACGCTGCCACTGGGAATCCTATGCTGGGGGGGGGGGAATGAACGTATGCCAGCAATGCCCTTTTGAGTCAACGAGCCAAGAATTTGTAGCTCCTCTGAATCAGCTGCACCACATGTTTCAGCCTCCGCCAGCATGTTACTCCTTCGGTAGGGTAGTTATAGGGGTTGATTTTTTAAAAACGAAATGATATATTTGTTTGGATTTATAACGTGTCCTGCTGCCATTTGCATGGTTTCCAGGGGCTTTAGCGGATATGAAAGAGGAGTGGGATGGGTGTGGTTAGTGGCGAGAGAGTGGGAAGTGTAAAATAGCTTTGCTGTGGTGTTGATGCATGTGTCATGCGGCGCATTCCGACCTGGCGTCTGTGGCCCCGATTCCGATTACACACTTCCTAATGCCTGTCACGTTTTCCGCACTACGTCCACTTAGCGGTCCAGTCTTTTTCCACTCAAGTGAACGTAGCGTTACTTAGCCACGCCCTACCCTCTGTTCTGTGCGTTGCAACCCTTCACGGTCAGCTGTGTTTTCCTTTGCTGCCGCGGTTTGCTATACGCTGTTATTCTGCTCCGCTTAGATTTTCCTCTCTCTTTCTTCTTTCCCCTCCCCTGTCCACTCGGGTCCCGTTTCCCGGGACCCCCCTTGTCTCTCTATCTCTACTACTTTTCTTTTTCTTTTGTTTTACCATCCTGTTTGCCTGCAGTTATCCGCTTACCTGGAGTAGGAGCTCTTGTATTTTCCCTACTCTTCCTGTTTTTTTGTTATAACTTCTCCGCATCCCATTGCTGATATCTGCTAGTCCAACCTCCATCAGGATACCCACTTGCCTTTGTGATTCACCAGGGTTTTTTTGCCTACACTTGGCTTTTTTCCCCTTTCCGGTCCCTCCTGGGAGGGGGTCACGGTCAGGGCGTTTCTATCGCTCTCACTGTGGCTTCTTCTTCTGTGTCGAAGAAGACTCTGATTCAACAGGTGAGGAGGTGGAGGAGGGAAGCGGGGATATTGACACCCTATCAGTGGAGTCTGCTGACAGCATGTATGATATGAAAGGTTATTTATAATGCGCTCAGTACCCAGAGGTTTCTAAGCGCAGACCCGGGGATCGAACCTGTGGTACTCTGTGTCGTCTTTCTTCCAAGGTGACCACATTGCCCCTGAGCTATCCTCCCAAGACAAGTGTAGACTGCAAGTGCCCTGGGCTCTGCATGCATTTCCTTTTTCACTGTGTTCATTAAACTTTTCTCAGGCAACGTGTCAATATACAACATCATTTCTAACATATTGCAATATAGGCCATCCACCCGCCCAGACTACCGACCTGTTTCCCAAATTCCCACCCTAACCCCAACAAAACATAGACTGTAACCACGGCTTATAGTCTCCAGAGGTTTACAGGGTTTTCATGTAGCTGTTCACACCTTTAATAATGTGTCCCCTTTACCATCTCTTCCAATACTTTTAAATCTATCCACTCTTTTTCTCTCTCAAGCATCATCAGGGGTTCAGGGAGGTGCATCATCAGGTGAGCTGAGCAGTGTTTGTACCAGAGGTCCGAAGTCGTCACATCATCAGAGATTTCCCTTCTGCCTATTTTAATGGCTTAATACCACAGAGCCGCCTCTGCTAAAGACCACCGCTGCAGATCCTCCCACCGTTTATCTATGCACGGGCCTTCTCGCGACTTCCAAGCCATGGTGATCCTTCTTTCTGCTAGTACCCAGGTGCTATAGACCACAGCTGCAGATCCTCCCACCATTTATGTATGCACGGGCCTTCTCCCGACTTCCAAGCCATGGCGATCCTTCTTTCTGCTAGTACCCAGGTGCTATAGGCTACCGCTGCAGATCCTCCCACCATTTATCTCTGCACAGGCCTTCACGCGACTTACAAGCCATGGCGATCCTTCTTTCTGCTAGTACCCAGGCCAGGTCTATCAGTCTATTTTCTGGATTGGTTGTTATAGGTCGTGCAAATATGCCAAGAAGGCAAGCTTCCGGTGTCCATACGTATCTTGTTATGACCCCTTTTCTTAGTCGTAATTCCATTTCTTGCCAGAATATTTGTACCACAGGACAGTTCCAGAACATATGTACTATTCCCGCCCCATTTGCTGTACATCGTGGACACCTTCTGTCGTCTGAGCCCAGGAAGTGTGACATCAGCGGTGGCCTCATGTAAGCCCTGTGTAGTACATAGAATTGTGTCCATTTTAATCTTGCGTTTCATGAATTATCGCTGGGGTACAGTAACGGCCTGGACCATTCACCCTCTGTTATCTCCCTACCTAATTCTGATTCCCATGTACTCCTCTCTTCAGTTATATCTTTAGGAATAGCCTCCAGTAAGTAGCCTCTGATAAAGTCTGTACACTCCATGTCCCCCTTCTGACACATCATATGACAAACCTAGTATACTGTTCTCATCCAGGGATCTCACAAAGCATAGCCATCTCTTACGTACTGCATATATTGTTCTGGAATATATCAGGAATTGCCCCTTGTGCACTCCAGATCTCTCCCCCAATTCTTGGAACATTAAAGGCTTATCTGAGGAGAATAAATCCCCTATCGTTATTATCCCCTCACTTTCCCAGTATGACCTTATTTGGGCCAGATCTTTGGTATTTTCCCCATAAAGGGCTGCCAGTGGTATTTGGGGTGAATAGAGCTCCTCCAGCTTTAGAATCTCCCTAGTCCTAGCCCAGATCTTCCTGTCTAACTTCAAGAGTCCTGGGGGATCAGTAATCCTCTCAGCCCCCAGCCATAGTGTCTCCTTCAACAGATAAGGGGCCATTCCCGCATCCAACAAGATGTGTTCTACGTTTTCAGAATCTGCCAGCCACTCCGCTATATGCTGTAGCTATCCTGCCAAATACAGGGAATAACATATTCCCTGTTCAAAGGGTCCAGAGCTACTCTGTGTCTACCCTGTCCCCATATGAACCGCCCAATCATGGCATTCAGCTCCCTGAAAAAGGACTGGGGTATTAGATATGGGACATTCACAAAGTGATACAATAGTTGAAGAAGGGCAACCATTTTTGGTGCGCAATCCTACACATTACTGAAAGAGGTAGTTTCCCCCAAAATCTGATGGAGGTTTCCAGTCCCGATCTTGCCCGTAGTGTACTCTGCCGATGGGTCTCCATTGTGTCATGGTGGATACCAATTCCCAGGTATCTAAATGTGTCAACCTTCCATTGCAATCCTAGACACAGGAGTTTTGATTCTTCTGCACCCTCCCAGCCTCCCAGTGGAAATATACAGGACTTCTTCTTGCTGATTGATATTCGTGATGACTCATCAAAGTTTACTAGTACTGTGATAAACGCAATCCAGATGATGACGCAACGCAGTGATTCTGCGGCGCAGTGTCAGTGTCCTTCCCATAACATGGAGGATTTCAGTACTGCAGGCGGTGGACTAGTGTTCAAGGCAGTCGCTGACATGCCTGTGGCCCCACCCCCCGACATGTGCAACGCATATCAGGATACTCGGACTGCAGTCCAGTGCGTTGCTACTCTCTATCGAGACCAGCTACGCTCCTGCTCTGGTGAACAATCGGAGTACCGCACCGATTTACTTTCACTTTCACAGCATAGTGGAGATGCCTCGCTTGACAACAAACGCATGGCTATCGGGCCAAGGCTCCGATACGACCTCAAGGGATTTCGCCCGCTTAGCTTCCTGTTCCGACGACCGTCCGGAACAACCTCTCCACACCTTCCTTCTCAGAGGTCCTTTGGCCGCCTTCTCATAGCACCCTTCTTCTGAGATTGGGGTCCACAGCCTCCGTCGTTCAGAGAGTTTTGATTGATACATCGGGTAATTACTGACCGGGTGAAATATCTTTACCACATTGAGAGAAGAATCATCCAGACCAGACCAGACCAGGGGAGCTGTTAACAGGATACCTCGAACTCTAGCAGCTCTTCTCGGCACAGGGTTTTCCCCCCTGTGGGGGTTTTTCCCTGGAGATCCCACCGCTGGCTGGATCTTTCAGTTCCGGTCTGCGGAGGGATTTCTAGGTATTCCCCCACTCATCCTACTCTGAGGAGAGTTCACCAAGAGAAGAATCCAGGTAGGTGTATCCTATTTATTGCTTGAGCCATGTCAAGACGAGTGTATTACTAATCATTACAGATAGCAACGCCTAAAAAAGAGAGAAGCTTTTTTGACACGGCTCAAGCACATCTGGGTCACACCTAAGGCTAGGATGGATCAGCAAATCCAGCAGCTGATAGCTGCAGTACAATCTTTGACTTCAGAAGTACAGACCCTTAAGCAGGAGAATGCTGCACTCTTACAGAATCAGCAGCAGGCCTCCCAGCAGGCGGCTCAGCAGCAGGCAGCTCAGCAACAGGCTGCACAACAACAGGCTGCTCAACAGCAAGCGGCACAACAGGTCGCAAGCGGGAGGATTCCTCAGTGTTCGGAGGTTCCCCCTGGGGCATTACCAGGAGGGCAGTTTGGTGGAAACCCTCATCAGGTAAAATAATTTCTCGATGCTTGTACAGTGCAGTTTGCTTTCAAGCATGCTTTTTTCATACTGATAGGGACCGCGTTGGTTATATGATTTCTCAAATGTCGAGATCCGCCTTAGCTTGGGCCACCCCATTGGTTACCTCCAATAACCCGATTCTTGACTCATACACGGCATTTGGTAACAGTATCCAAACTATGTTCTCTAGGCAGGAAATAAGGGTAGCCTCTCAAGAACACTTGTTAGATCTCAAGCAAGGTAAGCAAGACATACTAACTTATATCACCTGATTTAAACAAATGGCTAGCGAGACAACATGGTAGGACGATGCCCAAGTTACTCTGTTCCATAGAGGTCTTTCAGAGGAGCTGAAAGATGAGGTCTCTAGGGACCTCACCCATCATCCTTGGCAGAATTAGTGGCACTGGTCATGCAGTTGGATTATCGGATTAAAGAACGGAACAGTGAAAGAAGAGAGGAAGAGTATTATGCCCTTTTCCTTCTCCGTCTTTATCCGCTACAAATAAACCCAGTACGGAAGAACCCATGCAATTGGGAACCACAACTCGAGGTCCACTATCTGCACAGGAGCGTACCCGAAGGAGAACCCACAATTTGTGCATGTATTGCGGGGCACATACACATGCGGTACAAGAATGTCCCATCGCTCCCCCTAGAAAGTCGGGAAACGCCAGCGCCCGGCCGTAGGAGGAACCACGGTTCAGGAACCCTCTTTAGTTTCAGGTTCCTCACACAAATTGCAAAATTCCATGTGTCTCAATTCCCCTCAGACTTATATGATGGTTTTAAGGGTAACTTTAAGATTTGGAGAACATATCCTTCCCAAGGTCTCTGCACTGGTGGACAGTGGGGCTGCTGGCAATTTCATAGATGATCATTGGGCCAGACAGAAGAACATTCCCTGCTCCGCAAAGACCGAAGCTATTCCAGTCGAAAGTGTGGATGGGAGTCCCCTAACATCTGGTCCAATTATGAGCCAAACGGATCCTTTAACTATATCAGTTTTCTCTCACCATGAAGTGATTACAATGGACATAGTCCAGGCTGCCCACTATCCCATTATTCTAGGTTTACCATGGTTACGAAGGAGAACCCACAATTTGTGCATGTATTGCGGGGCACATACACATGCGGTACAAGAATGTCCCATCGCTCCCCCTAGAAAGTCGGGAAACGCCAGCGCCCGGCCGTAGGAGGAACCACGGTTCAGGAACCCTCTTTAGTTTCAGGTTCCTCACACAAATTGCAAAATTCCATGTGTCTCAATTCCCCTCAGACTTATATGATGGTTTTAAGGGTAACTTTAAGATTTGGAGAACATATCCTTCCCAAGGTCTCTGCACTGGTGGACAGTGGGGCTGCTGGCAATTTCATAGATGATCATTGGGCCAGACAGAAGAACATTCCCTGCTCCGCAAAGACCGAAGCTATTCCAGTCGAAAGTGTGGATGGGAGTCCCCTAACATCTGGTCCAATTATGAGCCAAACGGATCCTTTAACTATATCAGTTTTCTCTCACCATGAAGTGATTACAATGGACATAGTCCAGGCTGCCCACTATCCCATTATTCTAGGTTTACCATGGTTACGAAGGCATAACCCATTTATCAATTGGAGGGCAGGATCGCTATTCTTGGGGTCGGAGCATTGTGTGGATCATTGTATTGGTGGCCCAGAAAAGAAACTAGAAACTCCAAAATTATCAGTACGAGAAACCCAGAGCCCAAAGATAGTCAACTATATCTCTGGTCTCCCCAAGGAATATCAGAAATATGCTGAAGTTTTTTCTACTTCAGAATATACGCAACTCCCACCTCATCGTCGCGATGATTGCGCCATAGAGCTAGTTCCTGCACAACCTCTTCCATTCGGTAGAATGTACATTCTCTCTAACACGGAGAGGAAAGTACTTCGAGAATATTTGAACACTCATTTGAAGAACGGTCTGATTACAGAGTCCACATCTCCGGCAGCTGCCTCGTTATTCTTTATTCCGAAAAAAAGGATTCTTCAAAGCTCAGACCCTGTATAGACTATAGGGGTCTAAATAAAATCACCATTCCTGACAAATACCCAATGCCCCTAATCCCGGATATTTTGGAAGCCATCCAAGGGGCCAACATATACGCCAAACTGGATCTAAAAGGGGCATATCATCTGATACGAATTAGACAAGGAGATGAATGGAAAACTGTGTTCAGGACTCCATTTGGGCACTATCAATATCAAGTGATGCCTTTTGGACTCTCGAACGCCCCAGCAGTGTTCCAGAGGTTTATGGACCATCTCTTTTCTGACCTTCTCCTTCATTCGGTAATCGTCTATCTAGACAATATTTTAGTATTTTCGGATAATCTTCCAGATCACAAGACCCATGTCCAGGAAGTCCTGAGCAGACTATACTGTAACCATTTGTATTGTAATATGGAGAAATGCTCATTTCACCAACCACAGGTGACCTATTTGGGTTACATCGTATCTGCCCAAGGGATTTCGATGGATTCAGAGAAGGTCTCCGCTGTCAGGGATTGGCCAGTACCTACAAACTGTAAAGAGATCCAGAGATTTGTGGGATTTTCCAACTTCTACAAGCGTTTTATCCCAAATTTCTCCTCCCTTACACAGCCCTTGACTAACCTTCTAAAGAAAGGAGTTCCATATGTTTGGACCACGGCCACTCAAGAATCTTTTGAGGAATTAAAGAATCAGTTCACCACCGCTCCCATATTGAAGACCCCGGATCAAAATCAGGGATTTATTATCGAGACCGATGCCTCCCAACATGCTTTAGGGGCAGTCTTGTTACAAAAAGACGATCAGGGTCAAGAACGGCCGAAAGCCTATCTGTCCAAAATGCTATCCCCTTCAGAATGGAACCATACTGTCTTGGAAAAAGAACTGTTGGCCATCAAAAGAGCCTTTGAAGAATGGAGACATTTGTTATTAGGGGCCATTACTCCAGTGGAAGTTAGAACAGATCACCACAACCTGCGCATTTTACAATATGCAGAAACCTGCAATAGCAGACAGGCTCAGTGGGCCAATTTCTTCTCCTCCTTCCGAATCATCTTCTCTTTTATTCCTGGGAAGTGCAATTTGCAGGCGGATGCCCTATCTAGAAAGGACCCTACACCATCGAGCCATTTCCGATCGGAACCAATGTTTTGTTGCTCTACGCTTAAAATAAGCAAACCCCTCGAGTTCATGAAACTCCTTGAACAACAATCCGGTCTGGCGGTGTTGAAGAAACTCTCTCTGGCCCAACAAAAAACTCTGACCAGGAAGGATGGCTGCTATTTTCATGGTCTCCAGGTTTACTTACCTACAAAGATTCTACGGAAGGAGGTTTTGAAGTGGTGTCATGACTCCAAAACTTTGGGACATCGAGGACGCATTACCACCCGCTAATTGATCTCCCATTACTTCTGGTGGCCATCGTTAAGAAGCGATGTGCAACAATATGTCGATTCATGTCCTATGTGTCTTCAGACTAAGAGTCCCGACAACATCCTTTAGGGAAGTTAGTAAAGATGACAGTACTCTCTCAGCCATGGCAAATTATCTCCACCGATTTTGTGGTGGATCTACCCTCCTCGGGAGGTCATTCTGCCATTATGGTAACCATCAATACCTTCACTAAAATGGCACACTTCGAGCCACTCGAGGGACTTCCTTATGCAGCTCAGATGGCCCGAATGCTTATTGAGAAGATATTTACCAGGCATGGGTTACCGGAAGTCATCATCTCTGACAGAGGGTCACAGTACACATCAAGATACTGGAAACAGATCTGTAAGATTTTAGGAATCACGCAAGCATTAAGTTCTGGTTATCATCCCCAAACCATTGGTCAGACTGAAAGACTCAACCAGACCTTGGAAGGTTATTTGAGAAATTACATTTCAGCCGCTCATGATAACTGGTCAGAATTATTACCACTGGCGGAATTCGCATACAATAATTCTTATCATTCCTCACTCAAAACCTCACCATTTTTCTGTTCGTATGGATTCCATCCGACCGCCTTTCCCAAGAACAAACACTCGGATGTCAAATTTCCAGACGTTGATCAGCTGATGGGAAATATACATCATGGTCATCTTGCTGCTACAAAGGCTCTCATGGAGTCTCAAGAAAGAGTGAAGAGATTTGCAGATCGCCGACGTATTTTTGCTCCCGACATCAAACCAGGGGATTGGGTATGGTTATCTTCTCGTTTCCTCCCCAGACATCTTTGGCCCTCAAAACTATCACCTAGATATCTGGGTCCATTCCGGGTGGTGACAGCCATCAGTCCTGCAGCATTCAAACTCAAACTCCCAATGACATGGTCCCGAATTCATCCGGTGTTCCACGTCTCTCAATTAAAACCGGATTTCCGGAGTACATTTCATCCTAACGTTTCTGTACATCCTCCTCCTTTACGAGGGTTCTCAGGGTCTGAATACGAGGTATCAGGTATTTGTGATTCTCGATTCCACCATGGGAGATTACAATATCTTGTGGACTGGAAGGGGTACTCCCCTTCGGATCGAACTTGGGAATCACAAAATGCCATACATGCCCCAAGACTAGTTCAGAATTTTCATCTAAGGCATTCGAACAAACCAAGGGGCAGTACCCTTAGGAGGGGGCATACTGTGATAAACGCGATCCAGATGATGACACAACGCGGTGATTCTGCGGCGCAGTGTCAGTTTCCTTCCCATAACATGGAGGATTTCAGTACTGCAGGTGGCGGTCTAGTGTTCCAGGCAGTCGCTGACATGCCTGTGGCCCCGCCCCCCGACGCGTGCAACGCATATCAGGATACTCGGACTGCAGTCCAGTGCGTTGCTACTCTCTATTGAGACCAGCTACGCTCCTGCTCTGGTGGGGAATCGAAGTACCGCACCGATTTATTTTCACTTTCACGGCGTAGAAGAGACGCCTCCGTTGACAACAAACGCACGGCTATCAGGCCAAAGCTCCGATACGACCTCAAGGGATTTCGCCCGCTTAGCTTCATGTTCCGACGAACGTCTGGAACAGACCTCTCCACACCTTCCTTCTCAGAGGTCCTTTGGCCGCCCTTCTCATAGCACCTTTCTTCTGAGATTGGGGTCCACAGCCTCCGTCGTTCGGAGAGTTTTGATTGATACATCGGGTACATACTGACCGGGTGAAATATCTTTACCACATTGCGAGAAGAAACATCCAGACCAGGGGAGCTGTTAACAGGATACCTCGAACTCTAGCAGCTATTCTCGGCACAGGGTTTTTCCCCCTATGGGGGTTTTTCCCTGGAGATCACACCGCTGGCTGGATCTTTCAGTTCGGGTCTGCGGAGGGATTTCTAGATATTAATCCACTCTCATCCTACTCTGAGGAGAGTTCACCAAGAGAAGAATCCAGGTAGGTCTATCCTATTTATTGCTTGAGCCATGTCAAGGCGAGTGTATTACTAATCATTACACATTACTGAAAGAGGTAGTTTCCCCCAAAATCTGATTGAGGTTTCCAGTCCTGATCTTGCCCGTAATGTATTCTGCCAATGGGTTTCTAATGTGTCATGGTGGATACCAATTCCCAGGTATCTAAATGTGTCAACCTTCCATTGCAATCCTAGACACAGGAGTCTTGATTCTTCTGCACCCACCCAGCCTCCCAGTGGAAATATACAGGACTTCTTGCTGATTGATATTCCTGATGACTCATCAAAGTTTGCTAGTACCTCCAAATATGACTCTAAAGTGTCCTCCGGACTCCGCACATATAATAGCATGTCATCTGTATATAATGATATTACATGGTGTACTCCATCTACGTGGAGCCCTGTGTCCTTAAATTATCTCCTCAAAAATACAGCTAGAGGCTCCAAGGCTAAAATATACAACATTGAGGACAGGGGGGGCACCCCTGTTTCGTGCCTCTTTGTGTAGGGAACGACTCTGACATGAATTTGTCAGTCCTCACCCTTGCAACAGCCTAGAGTAAAGTATTTGGACCCAATTCATGAACTTCTCTCCCATTCCAAACCTTCTTAGGGAGGCTAAAAACCATTCCCATCTGACGGAATCAACGGCTTTGACAGCATCTAATGCAACCACTGCCAATTCCTCCAGTCAATCTCGTGTCCTATCAATAATTGCATGTAACCGTCTTAGGTTTTCTGTCGTCGCCCTACATGGAACATACCCTGTCTGATCGGGGTGTATTAATATTCCGATTACTCTTTTCAGTCTCTCTGCTAGGACTGCCATGAGGATCTTTTCATTTTGGTTCATTAACAATATCGGACGGTATGATTCACAGCACTTCCCTTCCTTCGCAGGCTTCAGGATCCGGATTATAATGGATTCCTCCATACTTTGGGGTAGTCTCCTCACCTCATATGCCTCCTCTAACATTTGGAATAATTTTAGTGCGACCTCATCTATAAACTCCTTATAAAAATCTGCCAGTAGGCCATCCCGCCCGGGAGTTTTGCCAGTGGGCAACATAGTTATAACCTCTCGCACCTCTTCAAGTGAGAGTGCTGCCTCGTTTCACTCCTCACGTGGGGGTGGAGGGGTAGATCTATCTCGGTCAGTGTCTCCTTATATTCTCTATATACCTAGTTGGGTCTCCCCCTTCTTCTCCCTCCAGCAGCTGCAAAATGTGGATGTTACTTCTTGCTCTCCCCTCTGCATCTTCTGCACAATCCTGTAGAAGACGCACCTTTACCTTTAGCTCATGAACTGTCTCTTGTTCCTTTGAGGTGGTTGAGACTTCTTCTACCTTCTTTTCATGATCACTTACTCCGCCCACTAGGTTACGCAAATCTTGCCGTAAGAGACCCACATCACTTTTTATTTCGCCAATACGGGTCTCCATGGACGTTCTCATGGCTGCTATTGCTTCCAGTATTTTATCGTTTGTGCAGTCAGATGAAGGCTCCTGGTTACCTTCCGCCCATTGCTCATCATTGCTATTACTGGGCCCTTGTTTTGGCTCTCCTTTTTTGGCAAACGCCTCCATTTTAGTCTGTCTAGATTGTGCTGAGCCCTTTTTCCTTGCTCCCTCTGACATCGAACCACAGAACTTTTCTGAGTTCCTAATCCGATCCAGACAGCTCCTAGTTCAGCTTCCCTACGTTCCCGGGGTTCATGTAGTTCTTATTCTGATATGACTGCATTCTTTTGTGATTAATAAGTGTGTATCCTGCTAACTGCAATTGAGGTTTCCGACTGTGTTCCCACTGTGTCTCCCCTCGCCTTATTCTCACTTCTGTGTGGTTTATTGTTCTCCTACTTCTTGGGTTCACTTTTATACTTTAGATGGCTTCTATATGGTGTGTTGTGCCGCACGGTCTCATGCGCAAGTACCGTATTGGTTCTGCAACCAGCCACCTTTACTGGCTGCGGGTCCATTGCCAGCATTTAATGTTCTAGTTTTGATGAGGAGCCTAAACCAAACAACAAACACATTTACCGGTGTGCTGGCCCTCTTGGATCCTCCTCTCCCAACAGCCTCTGGTTTATATCTAGCTTGAAATTCTGAATTTATGGGCTTAATAAAGCATCGTTTTTCAGTTCTCTCCTTTGTGATGTTCATATGCCGGCGCATCTCTCTTCTCGTACCTGCGGTGCTTCGTGTCCACTTCCTCTCCTTTGTAAAACACCTTAAAAAGTCAGGTCGTTACCCATTCAACCCGATTCAGCGGCCGATTCATGAACAAACGTGTGCTGAAAATCTCGGCGCAACCTGGTGCAAGCGTGAAAAAACAGCGAAAAAATGCGATTCATTGAAGTCCCTGGGCGTGTTTTCCTCGGGATGTGCGCCAAACCCATGCGTGGCGCACACGGGCGCACACGTCATTGCAACATCCCGAACACCGTGCGCGATGCACACAGGGAAAGCGCACAACTTCAGTGCACACACCAAAAAGTGGGTGGAACAAGGGGCGTAATGCGTGGAATGGGGAACAACGTGTGAAAAAAGAAGGCGTAACTGGGGAAGTACTGCAGGGAAATACACGGAATGCCCACACGCACACAAACCACACGTATTCATGGAATCGAATAGGGGAAACCCGCGCATGTCTAAACACACGCACAGGCCTAAACACGTCCGCCACACGAAGGCAGGCGGTAGCGTGCCTGCGCATTACAAAAATGTGCGCACACAAAAAACACATATATACAGCTACAATGAATGTTCCATTCTGTGGTCCCCTAGGAGAAAAGACGTGTCACGCAACGCACAGGCATCCGAGAAAAGCAAGAAAAAGAGATAAGCGACCCCTGTTGCCCACATGCGTGTAAAAAAAACACACACAATATGCTGTGGCAGCCAGGAACACAAAAAATACGTACGCGATCAACATGCAGGCTAGTATGCCCATAAAAAAAGGGGTAGGCGACAAACATGGACACCCGCATTGGGAAAAATAGCGTGTACGACTCACCGTCTGCCTTGCGTGTAGAAGAAGAACGTGGAGCCAGTGCTTAATTTGTGGGGGTGGTTGCCAGTGCCCAACACCGGCACTCTTTTTTGGGCACCAGAACTCATGAGGGGCCAGCGCACGTGCAATTGCTTTGTTTGTTCTTCCACTTCACTTTGCTTCGATTATAAATCATTGGGATTTGTCATTCTGATCTCGATCTCTCTCGTGCTTGCAGGTTGCAGGCCATGGCTGGCTGGTCCTGGGAGGGGACAGCAATAGCAATGAACAACAAACTGTTACAAACAATAGCCAATGAAAACTACCATTCTGTTGTTACTATGCAGTATTTGAAACATTCTATATAGTAACACAGAATGTGCTGTTTTCATTGGCTGTTCTTCTGAGCCAGTGAAATTACATGGTGACGTGTTGTTGTTGCCACAGGAGGCAGCGCAGCGCCACCTTCATTTCACGAGTTACTGTGAAGTGAAGGTGTCGAGGCGTGGCGTCGTCGGTCCTGACTTGTGAAAGAGACAGCCTGCCCTGCTGCCCTGCCTGGTGTGGCCTAGTTGCTTCCTGGGGCCCCCTCTGCCTGCTTTTTCATTTGTGCAGGTGCCAGTGTGCGCACCCGGCCCCACCCCCACCCTAAGGCCCGACTGGAGACCAAGTCCCAGCCGACAAAGCAGGTAAGTCACTTGTTGTTGTGTGCGGTGCAGCCTGAGCCTGTCACAGTCAAGTGATCAGGCAAGGAAGGCCCAGGTCGGGGCCCAGGTGGCGGCACGGTCCCCTGGTGATGTCCTGAATGCCCAGGAGTCAGGACCCCACCAGGGGCCCATCCGCACCCGGGCTTCTGTCTGTGTGACCTGTGTGCAGTGTGCTGCTGACTGCAGTCAGTGCCAGTGCATTTCTGTGACCAGGGGCTGGCGGCTGCCGCAGACTGAGTCGGATGACTCTGCCGCGGGCAGCTGGGCCCATGGATTATGCCCAAAAGTATGTTTTTTACTTTTTTCTTTGAAAACCTGACCTTCCGTGTGGCTGGTGGCCGGGGCCCCGCCCCACGGAAGGTAAGTTTTAAAATAAATAACTTATTTTGAGTGGCGGCTGTGGCCCATCACTTCGAAAGTGATGGGCCCCAGCCGCCCAAATATATGCTGTTTCTTTTAAAATCTTACCTTCAGTTGGGCCGCTGCACCGCGCACCTATTTTTGTCATCATCAGGCTCAGCATGGCAGTGGCGGTGGTTGCCCCATGGAAGGTACCCTAAATGATTGAGGCAAGGCCGGGCAAAGCCCAGGACTGGGCGGGGCACAGGCTCTACGTGCTCCCACTAGTGTCTGTCACAAAAGGAATGAATTGTTATTTGCAACTTTGGCCACTTTTTCATTGGTGCTGAGCCCGACTCGAGACAATTGTATGCCCCAGTCTGACCCTGGATAGCATTAATCTAAGCGAAACATGAACTGTGAATTTGTGCCTGGGTGTTTCCATTCTTCCTTTTAATGTTATCGGCCTCATTAGTTCACAAACGAGCTTCAGCGAGGGGACCCGGAACGGTGCACATATTGGGCCGAAACCGAACCGGCTGTACTTCGCGAGAAAAACCCATGCAAAGATGAACTTTTGAAATGCCATTTCAAGCTTAAAGATACATACATGGAAACTAGACGGGGATAAACATGGTGCACGTGCCCACTAATCTGTCGTCATAAATAAAAGCACTAGTTAAGTATTCGTGTATAATTCTCAACCATCTTTTGCTGTCATTTTTTTACATAATTCCAGCGCATGTTTTCTTTCCTGATGTGTGGTTTATACACAAGATGTGGCCCCTTAACATGGGTACAGTAAGCTCCAAGCATGTGCTCTGAATGAGAGCACATGCAATCCTCAGATAGGAATCCTCAGATAGGGAGGTGGGTGTCTGTTACACCCCGCAGTTTAGTGAAGTATTTCAAGAACATGTCAGTGGGAAGGAGATATCCGTATATGCATTCTCCTCTGGCTCCTGAATATTGGGTGACAAAACATATTTAGCTTTTTAATATGTGTTAAGGTTGAAAGAGGCCCTAAAGCAGAAGTAGCACAGGCCGTTGATTTCACAACAATGGGCCTCATTACGAGGCTTGCGCTCCCGTAGTGAAGGGTGCCGGTACGGGACCAACACCCCTTCATTAAGACATGCGAAATTACGAGGTTCCCATTGTGGGACCCGGAACAGACGTCTGGTAAAACCAGACATCTTTTCCGGGTCCCACGAGGGGAAGAGGGAGGTAATAACGGGCCATTTGTAATGTGCCCGTTGTAACCTCCCTCCCCATTCCCATTGAGCCCTATGGGGGCTCAAATGGGAATGGGGAATGGTTCCTTCAAGGAGGAATAACCGGGTCCTCCAATGGTGGAATGACCTGGTTATTCCTCATTGAAGGAACCCGGTAATGGAGCCCTGTTTGGAGGCAGCCATGGTGCTAACAGCACCATGGCTGCCTCCAAACTTGTAATGAGGCCCATGTCTTGCAGAAATTACTTTTTCCAAGTTATACAACACAATGAAGGAAGGGTGAAGGGGGATGCATTTATGAGATGTGATGACTGATAAGGGCTTGAGAGTAAATTGAGAGTAAATTGAGTAAATTGATTACACAAAACACCTGGATGAGGTGACTGAAGAACGGGGTGAGGGGAGGGTGCTATTCCTGGAGTGACTGAAACAGAATGCTTTTTTATTTATTTGCATTTTTAAAGCGCTCACACAGCCTGGGGGCATCGAGGCGCAGTTACAGAAGGAGCATGTCTTAGTTGCGTATTTACTACTAGCCTGTGCCAGCAGTTGCTGCAGCGCCAAACATGTGACATGGAGCAGCAGCAGTGTGATGGGCTGGTGGTGGCCGATCTAGGTAGGTCTAGCAGTGAACTGGCGCGGCTGGGGCGCCTGCGCTGAGGGTGGCACCGCGCCCGGCATTTTGGGGCCAATATTTTTGGGCACTGGCACTTATTTTTTTACAGATTAAGCACTGCGTGGAGCCAACACCCACCCGCTGTGAAGTAATCGCGTGTGAACCCCAATGCCTGGAAAACACACGCACCGCTTCCCACGAAAAGCACGTACAGAGTGATGGAAACCCACGTGGGACCCTCAACCCGTGCCAGGGAAACACCCACGTGTGTTACGTAACATATGCGCTTACGCGCTAAGGGCCATTCCTTGAATTACATGCTGACGTGCAGTTTTTTCACGTGCCAAATCACTCCGTATCAAGCTGGCCACGCGACAATACACGGAACACCACGCTCCTGCCCAGAAGGCCATTTACCTGCCCCCCAGAGCCCCAAGCACGCTCCCACCTGCCATCTGCTGCTGCCTGCCTGCCTGCTGCCCATGTGCCCTGCTATTTGGTGCCTGCACGTCAGTCATCTGCAGGGGTCCAGTCGCTGTGACCACCCCTGCTGGAACAGAAGACTCCTGACTGGTATACCATTGTTCCACAGCCCAGCCCCAGGACCCAGTTGCCCACCCACACCTGCCTCGGGGGACACCAGGTCGGGGCAAACACCATCAGAGACCACTGGCGACCCCCAGCCAGAGAGGCAGAGGGCTACCAGCTTCAGCGATAAGGAAGTTGGTATCCTGGTGGAGCAAGTTCTGGGGCATTATGATGCCCTCTTCACACCATCGCGTACCGACAAGGAAGGACAGGAGAGGATCTGGGAGGACATAGTGGGTGCCATCAATGTGGAGGGGGTGGCACCCCGCGACATCAAACACGTCCGGAAGTGCTGGGAGGACTTCAGATCCAGGACCCTCAGCAAGGGCCGGAGCCTCTTGAAGGCAGGGGATGCAGAGGGGTGCCGGGTCAGCCTGACCAACATCCAGACGAGGGTCCTGGGACGCATAAACCCAGTGTTCCACGTCCAGATCCTTCAGAGGCAGACCCGTCTGGAGTTGAGCGGTAAGTGGCCATGCATTGCTGTGTGAAACAGGGCATGTAACAATGTGCTGGTAGTCATCTACTTGCCTGAATGTGTGACATAGGTCATGGATGGATGTGTGTGTGCAGTGACATCATGGTGCTGCATGTGAGACCAGTCATGCGTGAACCACATGGATGGTGCATGTGTTACAATGCAACATGGGGAGCAGCATGCGGAATGCACACATGAATGCATGCCTGTCTCTGTTCTTGGACATGGATGGGGTGTGAGAGATGGGTGCTGCTGTCATGGACATGTATGGTGTACATGTCTGTGTGTCTGAGTAGCGTGTGTGTGACTTTGAAACGCCATGGATGCATGACACATGTCTGTGGCGATGTGTTGATTCACTGATGCAGTCTAGACATCATTGTATCCACTGTGTCTGTGGTGTACGAGGCCAGATGCATGAGCATCCGGTGATGTGTGTTCATGGGATCAGTATGACCCATGATGCATGTGAGTTTAAAGACAACATTGTATGTTAATAGAGGCCCTTGGACATGGATGCAAATGTTGATTACATGTGCCGTGCCTGTTTCTGCATGTGTGTTGCCTGCATTGACCCATGTGTTGTGGAGGGACATGATGAAAGTGATGTTAGACAGTGCCAGTCATGTGCTATTGCTTCCTGTCTAGGGGACTATTGTACAGTACCCTGATGCTTGTGTTCCATGTCTCCCTCTAAACAGCGTCGAGTGAAGAAGAAGGCAGAGACGGCACCGTGGAGCAAAGCGGCGGGGATGCCTCCACCAGCCGGCGACGCAAGGCCCAGCCACCCTCCCAGGAATTACCATCATCCGGGAGCGAGGGGACTGGTGCCGCGTCTGCCACTACTCACTGTCCCTGACCCTGTGACTGCACCACCATGCACCAGCAGGGATGCCCCGTCCCAGGCCCGTCCGCAGGTAAGGGGAGGCCCACATCATCTGGTACTCTACTACCTGCGGACGAGGAGACCCGTGACCGTCCTGATTAGTGTTGTGCTGCGCACACGTGACATTCATGATGACGTGCATGCTTCCTGGGGGGACCACTCACGCCATCACGAAGAGCTGCGTGGCAACGTGGCCCAGTTGGGAGGGGCCCTGGTCGGAGGGTTCCTACATGTGTCGAGCACTCTGGCGGCCCTCTCCTCCTCTGTGCAGACTATGCGCCAGTCGTTCTCCCTGCCGTCTTCCGGCCCAGATTCCACCAGGGCCCCCTGTGGATCTGGCCCGACCAACGCAGCCAGCTTGGTGGAGATCACATCCCTGCCACAGTCAGGAGTCGGAGGTCCAGCAGAGATGGACACCCCACCAACTGGAGACCAGCAGATGGAGGATGTGCCGGCATCATCGGGCAGGGCACATAGACGGCCGCAGCAGGCTCAAGGTGGGAGCGATGATGGCTCGGGCCATCAACGTCAGAGGGGCAGGCATCGGCCAGAGGACAGGAGGACCCTGGAATGGGACTGTCTTCTGTGTGGCAGCGGTTGGGCCAGCGGATAGAGGCAGAGCGGCGGCGGGCGGAAGAGGCATGGCTCATTATGGTCAGGGCGGAGTTCTCCATGTGCAGGGCGTTGAGGCGGGCTGAGTGCCTGGAGGCAACTCGCAGGGAGTTGGAACAGACCATGACTGCATCCCTGCGAGACCTCGGGGACAGGGGAGAGGCCCGCCTCTGGGACATCGACATGGAGTTCGATGATGCCCTGGTCTGGGACATCACAGAGTGAGCCGTAGGACTTGCCGCCGCCATTGTATATAGTTAATTAGTGTTAGGTTTCCTTTCTGTTTTTATTTCTTTTGGGGCGCTTGGACAATACCCCACTTTTTTGTATATAGTTGTTTATTAGGTAGGGTTTTTTGTAGGTTTCCTTTCAATGGTTGGGCTCATGGACCCTGGATTTGTACTTTGTATATAGTTCAACACTGGATTTCACTTCTTTTTATTTTTTTTGTTCCATGGATCAATGGTTTTGTCTTATTTTTTCACTTTCGATTTGTTTTGACGGACAGACACTTTGGACCCATGTGCTTTTGGATTGATTTGGATTCTGCTTTCACACATTTTTATTTTATATTTTGGACATGCAGATTTTTCTTTATTATTTCCATTATTGTGTGTTTCATTTCATTCCCTTGCTTTTGTGTTTAATACATTTTTATTTCATACTTCAATGTGTCGTATTCTCTCTTTGGTTTCATGCATGTCATGATGTGTGTTTTCTCAATCACTTGCACCCATTGTGTGTGTGTGTGATGGAAATGTGTTGATGTGCATACTTGCCATTTGGGATGTATCATGTGATGGGGATTTTAATGTGGGGTGGATGTAATACTTGGTTGTGTGTTTGGACTGGGGTGGCGTGGGGTGTGATTTGGGTGGCCATAAGGCCCATGATTGTGGATCGTGATGACGTGTTGGGGGGGACATGAGTCAGGGCCTGCTGGCAGGTGCCTGTCACTGCTGGGTGGGTGTGTGGGTGGGGGGACATGAGTCGGGGCCTGCTGGCATGCTGGCAGGTGCCCGTCACTGGGGGTGGGGGACATGAGCCGGGGCCTGCTGGCAGGTGCCTGTCACTGGGGCGGGGGACATGTGTCGGGGCTCCCCAGTGCACGTTGCCATTTGGGCTGCCTGTAGGGCATGCCCAGGGGTGAAGGTCTGCCTGTGGGCATGCCCAGGGGTGTAGGGTGGTCCCCTACGGTGTGGGCGGCCTGCAGGGCATGGGCAGGGGGGGAGGGGCACACCCGGGAGGGCCCACACTGTGAAATCGTGTGTAAAACTCCACGTGCATGCCCCAGAATACACGTACCCCACTAGCGCTATGCCAATAGCATGTAAAACTCCCCGCGTATGCCCCAGAATACACGTGCCCTGCTAGCGCTGGGCCAATAGCATGTAAAACTTCACACGCGATTTCGCTGGCGCAAGCGGGGTACGTGTATTCTGAGGGGTGCGTGTGAAGTTTTGGACGCGATAGGCCTTGGGCGAGCGGGGTACGTGTATTCCGAGGGGTGCGTGTGAAGTTTTACACGCGATAGGCCTTGGGCGAGCGGGGTACGTGTATTCCGAGGGGTGCGTGGGGAGTTTTACATGCGATAGGTCTTGGGCGAGCGGGGTACGTGTATTCTGGGGCGTGCGCGGGGAGTTTTACATGCTATTGGCGCAGCGCTAGCGGGGTACGTGTATTCTGGGGCATGCGCAGGGAATTTTACACGCTATTGGCCCAGCGCTAGCGGGGTACATGTATTCTGGGGCATGCGCAGGGAGTTTTCCACACATTTCCGTGGTTGGGGGGCTGTATGCTGGTCCACTAGCCTTTGCGCCATGTACTGGATTTGTGCGATGTTTTTGGTGCACGCGGCGGGGTTAGGGGCGCAACTGGCACTTCTGCAGGGTCGCTGCACCACTCTGCGCCATGGCTGTTTATGGATGTATAAATCCATGAATACGCTGTGCGCCTAAATGGATTGTGGCGCATGCGGCTGGCGCAGACTGCCACATGCGCACTCTGTGCACCAGCCGATTTCTATGAATGACCCCCTAACTCGGGGTCGAGGCTCTGCCGACCGCTCGGACAGTCCCTTTTGCTTCCCTGAGCAAGGTAGTCTGTTGACTCTGCGCTCAGCAGATTGCGCCCGCCATTTTCGAAACCGTGTCTCCAGCCCTAAGATTGCTCCACTGGCTCAGCGCACCCTCTGCATCACCAACAAGGCTTCCTGGGGCCTAGGACCATGATATGTCCAACTCTCTTTGCCTAAATACTTCCCTACTAGAGCCCTCTGCCCTCTAACTCCCACTCTCTGCTTGTCAAACGTTTCTCCAAGCAGACAGTGGGGGCAGATCTCTCTCTTCGGCTGGTGCCTCTCTCTGGAACAGTCTCCCTGCCCCTCTCAGACTTGACCCGGACCTCCTTAAGT
Source organism: Ambystoma mexicanum (assembly GCF_040938575.1). NCBI lineage: Eukaryota > Metazoa > Chordata > Amphibia > Caudata > Ambystomatidae > Ambystoma > Ambystoma mexicanum. The sequence goes on from NC_090925.1 coordinate 388,305,048, forward strand.
TTCGAAAACATCTCAAAACTATGATTTTCTCGACATCTTTCTCGCTTTCCCTTCCCTGCTAATCACCTCACTGCCGCTGAGACTGACGGCCAGGACCTTCATGAATCTCACAGGTTACCACACTCCTGCCTAGTCGATACCAGCACCAACCCACCCCCCCCAGCACTGCCCTTGTGGGCCCCCGACCTGGCAGCCGTGCATCCCATCCTTGTGATTCCTCCACCCTAGCAGTTATCCTGCAGCTTCCTCCCCTACCGCTTGGCAGTTCCATCCCGGGTTCTCACCAGCACTTTCCCTTACTGTGCTCTCTCCCCCGTCCCCTATCTCCTGCACTTCCCTTCACTGCACCTGTATGTCCGAATGTCACAAGGCCTAGTAGGACCATGATTGTAAATTTGCAGTCTTTTTGCCATTATTATTTAATCCCCTTGTTCCCTCCCCATTTTTTTTTTGCATAGGCGCCTAAAACAAATGCTCAATAAATAAATAAATAAATAAAATGGAAAAAATAGATTGATATGACCGTGTAAAACCACGTAATTCTATTTTTAAGCGTGCACAACAAATAGGTTGCTAAGGTGCATTAGTAATCAACACTATATTGTAAGGTCTCAATTAATTTGTCTTGTAGACAGTTCATTGGTTGGTTAATAACTAATCAGCTAATGGACATCTGAGATTTGCAGTAATCCACAACGTACAATTACATTTCCAATGATCACAAATGACTAAAAAGCTACAGACAAGACACTGTCCCAATAAACTTGGTGGCGAAAAAAGAAAGACCTGCCATAATCACTACAATAACGTCATGATTACAATAAAGCCCCATCATCCAGAGTGCCAAAAACAGGTATATTTGCAGGCCAACTACTATAAGGCCAATCTGTACTTGCCCAATTGGAAATCCTTTTATTGTACATTAAGTTTCCCTCTATAACTTATATTTTTTCCGGCAGGACCAGGCTTCCCGAGCAAACGTAGCGAACCTGAAGAGCTAGGCTTTTTAGTCACTTTGAACATGGATGCGGGTATTAGGCTGATCTCTTGGAATGTGAAGGGGAACAATACCCCAGTCAGGCTCAAATTGGGTTTGAAGTGCCTGTAGAAACTGAAGGGGCCTGTAGTCCTCCAGTAAGAACCCCATTTGCTAGAAGACAATAAATATTATATTGTGAATGAAAGATATAGCCATGGTCTCTCTAGTTGCTATGTATACAAAAATCCATTGGCCGTCGAACCTGTCCTGCATGACTACACGCTACTCAATAAGTCACACTAAAGTGGACCCTGAAAGTCATTATTGCTGGATGAGGTATTTTTGGAGGGGGCCCCATTAAAGCTGGCTAATGTCTGTGCCCCAAACTCAGGAGTTGAGAGTGATGTTTTGGGGTAACAATCATTTTAGATGGAGGCTTTTATTCTGCACAAGACCTCCTGTGTGATATGGCAGGGAAGGAAGATGTGTTTATCATTCAAACACTCCCTCAATCGGTGTCCACATGGAGATTAAATCTCCCTTTGACCAAGACTATACTTTTCATTCGTGCCCATACTGTATCGATTGGCAAATTATTTTCTTCTGTCAGGCAACTCTCTGGATTTAGTTGTAGGTGTGAAACTAGGCAATTTCACCTGGCCATGTGCACACATCTGTGGACTAAATCCTCTATAAACATGCGCTGGGGCTGAAACCATGGTGACTGAAAAAGTGTATGTTGTGCAATGTGGGATGTGTTCGTTCTATCGGCGGTATTATCAAAATCTATACTGATTTGAATGAGGGATCTGAGGAAGATAAGCATTCTGGGAATTTGGAAAACATGCATGAAAACTCTTAGCAACCTGTCTAGGGAGGCTGGAAGAGAAGAGTACAGTTGATTACATTATAGAAGTAAACAGATGTTCCAGTTCATGTAATGTAGATATTGGCATGGCATCTTTGGATTATTAAAGGTATTGGATGAAGTTGTCTCTGAGTTTGCTATTCGCAGCTTGGACCAGGGCAGCAAGCAGTTCCTGGATCCCAGAATATCAATAGAGGATATAGGGGTGGTTTTGAAATGCATGAGACCTAACACCTGTCCCGGTATGGATGGACTGCCAATAGACATATATCATACATTTGGCCATGCCGTATTGCCGGCATTTGAGGTTTTTCATGATATCTGATGACATGGCGCGCCACCAAAAACCATGACGGAGGCCACCATTGCAGGGAGTCATAAAACCAACAACCCCAATGCCCTGTGCTCATTTTAAACCAATATCACCGCTTCATGCATATGTGAAACTCGTGTCAAAGATTGTTGATTTGAGATTAGATGCTTTGATGCCAAGACTGATCCATCTCATCCAACGAGGTTTCATTAAAGGGCATCAGAGGTATGGTATTCTGAGCAAATTGCTTGGCTTAATCCACCTCAATAAGAACGGTCCTGGTCCAGGTGCTGTGATTAGTATTGACGTAGAAAAAGATTTAGCGCATGTGCGGTGAAAATAGCTTTCCTACACCTATCTATGGTCAACTCTTACCCTATTTATGAGACTATTTAAGGCTGCATACACCTGGTTTTCTGTGTGGGTTTCTGTTAATAGCATTGTCTTCAAGGTTTTTGACTTGTGAAGGGCACCCATCAAGGATGTCTTCTTTCCCCATATCAATTTAATTTGGCGATTAGTCATTAGTCCATAGCAATTCCTGGACATGAGGTATCACGGCATGTGTTATCGTCGGAAAAACCACATTCCCGCATCAATGTCAGGTGATTGCAAACAGTGACATATTTTATTCATTGGCTTGCAAGTCAATGAAAACAGCATCCTGCACCTGAAGGATTTCCAACTTACCGACCTGATACGCCCTCCAGACCGCTTATCTTTATAGAGGACTAGTCAACTGACCTGAGAAAGTTCGAGAATCCTACACCTAGGCCTTCTGGCAAACCTATCCCGCCACCCGCCAAAACAATGAAGTCTTTCATCCCCACATAGTCCTACTTCTCTTTCACACATCCGGTAGTGACATCATTTGACAATATCCGGTCTGCCAATCCGGCCGATAGGCGCTGGACCTTAACTCCCATGAGGATATGAGGTTGTTAATGAGTGCCTATTGTTCATTCCAGTTCAAGCCGGTTTAGACTACTGTACGCAGACCTTTGTCCTTGTCCCAGTAACCCCACCTTGACAACAACCTGCCGTTCCGATCCAACTGCACAGGCTTGAATAAGTCTACAGTCCCTGCAAGTGGAGCCAAAGACAATATTGGACCGGGGAGCCTAAAATAGCCTGCTATAAAATAAAAACTAAGGAAAGGTGAATCTACGTATTGCATGAAAGGGGGAGACACATTTTAACATATTCATGATCAGACAGTTCACGTGTAAAGAAAATTGTTTCCCCACTCCCCTTCATTCAAAATGTTACTATTATATTTATGAACGCAGCTTTTTGACACTATAAAGATGTATATCTCAAAGGTTCTGCTACATGCTGATAACCCTTTGGTCCGCTGTTGCTGCCGGCCATCTCTGTGCTGGCATTGTTCAGATTACTGGGATCATTTAGAGCGGTTTCCTACTTTTGGGCTAATATAAAAAAGGACAGGTGTCTTCTCAATAACACTTTCTGACCACAGAGCCCTTTTTGGCGAGTTGGACATAAAGCGGGCAGAGGGGGGTTCACATATTTGGGAATATTGCATCTGACTTTCATGGAAACGTGTTCACTTGATGGAACATGGGGGAGCAGGTTACAGCTCACTTTTTATGGAGAAATGTACACAGCATTTAGATGTCACTCATCCCAAGGGTACTTACTATGTGTCTTGAGGTTGGCACCACTGGCCCTTTACAAAACGTTGCTCAATTGTGTTCCAAGGGTCTTTGAAATGTTTTTATGGTCATGGAAAAATAAGGGTGGGGGGTTCCAATGCAGCTCCTCCAAATAATTGTTGATGGAGGTGGCTTTGTATTTCCCGCCAGAGAACCTTACTGCAGTGTCTCAAGGATTGGTGGTCCAGGGATGGTGTGGAATCCCAATGGTGGGTTCAGATCGAAACTGTGTTTGGTTTGTTTTTTTATTTGTATAGCGCGCACCACCCTCGGGCATCTTGGCACTCAACATAGGAAGGTGGTTGCAGTAAGTGCAGCACAGAGAGTAGCATACCTGGTGTACAAAGGCCAGGGGAGTGCAGTTGATTACATGGAAGTGCATTGGCACATATGCTTAAAAAAGCTCACCACATGACATGCTATGCAGATCTGCAACAGGTAGAAATGGAGTCACAATATGCACAATGAGTAACGTATACTAGGATACGCTCGCCTCGTGTTATGAGGAGCTACCACCGGTAGATATGGAGGGCATATATACACATAAGTGGAATGTTCGCCTCTTGTAGGGAACTTCGACAAATACATAAAGGTCAAATCAAGTAGCAGGTAGATACATAAGTGGAAAGTTTGCTTCTTATAGGAAGCTTCAACAGATGCATGTAGCTCAAATCAGATAGAGTGTCAATATATGTTAGGGCGCATTGAACTGATGCGCAGCCCCATCTTCAAGTGCGGCAGGAGAATACAATGCGTAAGGTCCGTTTAAGTGGTACAGATATGCTACCCAACCCCGTCTTGAAGGGTGGTAGCGGCAGGTCAAACATGAGGTCGGTGGCACGTACACGGTGCCAGCCATGAGTTACATGGCGGCAGCTATACATAGGTGCATGGTAGTAAAATTAGTAGGTAAATATATGGAGCCGATCACATGTTGCATGACGGGCGCAACATACAATACCAGGTCGGGATCAGTAGCAAATGCAGGGAGGTGACAGCCACAATATACAAAGGGGCCACTATGCTCAAAGGCATGGTAGGAGTCAACAGAGAATGGCATGGTACCCGCCCTATGTAGAAGGGCAATGGATACATAATGGTTCAGAGTTGGGATCCGAAAGGTAAAGTATGGTGCAAGTCTCGGGTAGAAGGCAGCACTTAGAAGCAGAGGGGAGGTCTGGTCAACGGGGCACTTGCCCACACAAGAGTGACCAGTGGGGTGGGAGGCTCATTCTCACACAGGCGACCAGCGGGGTGGGGGGGCTCATTCTCACACAGGCGACCAGCGGGGTGGGGGGGCTCATTTTCACACAGATGACTAGAGGGGTGTGGGGGTAGGTGGCGGGGTGCGCGGCGTACCGTGGTGGACAGGGGTAGACAAGGCCCTAAGGATTGTGCCTTTGGAGGAGGTCCAGCCAAGTCTGCCGGCCTCCTCATTGGCCAAGATGTAGAGGGTCATGGCCAATCCTGGGCCCCATGCACACACAAGCCCTAGCACTCCGGTGCATAGCAGGCACGCACAGCCATCTTGAAATGGTGAGTAAGCAAGGAAATGAGATAGCGCACACGCAAGAGTTGTGGAAGTGGAGCGTTCACAGGCTCAAAACGTACCACAAAGTCAAATGTTAATGACCATCAGGTCCATTTCTACGATAGTGTACCTTTGTTTTGTAGTTCTGCACAGAACACGCGTCACTCGCCAAGGCCCAGGGGGGCCATGCCTGCAGAATGGAGGTGCACCCAGTGCACTGCGAGGCATCAGATGGCAGGGGGGAGAAAGAAGCAGCAGCCGCTCTGGCGGTCGTTGCAGGAGAAAGGGAGCAGAGATGGGAGAACACATTGCATGGGGCCAGGATCGGGCCTTTGGAGGAGGGCCGGCCAAGCCTGCCGGCCTCCTCATTGGCCAAGATGTAGAGGGCCATGACCAATCCTGGGCCACATGCACACACCAGCCCTAGCGTTGCTCCCTCCAAACAAACTGGAGTCTTTTCTATAAATGGGCAAATGCAGGAAAAATGGTGTTCCGCTGCCATTTGTGGTCCATGCGACTAAACAATATAAAAGTGCAGTATAGGACCTGTAGGAGTGTTATCAACTGTATGGGGGGGCATTCCTCTGGAGTGGTGCTGCCCTTAGATACTGATCACATAACTAGACTGGAACCTCTGGACAGCTGCAGCATACCTAACCTTAGGGACGTCTGGGTAGAGCATTCCCTTCCTTCATCTGCCCTTTTGCAAAGTAAGTATAGGATGAGAGACTGCAAACTTGGCAGATAAAGGGGCTGTCTGACTTATTTACTATATTGCTCACACTCTTAATGGTGGTTCTGAATGAAACACCGGCCTTGCATGGTCTTAGTACAATGCAACCCCGTCCCACCTCCACTCTATTTAGGAGGCTATGGAAAGGGCGCCCTGAATCGCTTGAAACTTGGAATTACACTCAGAGTAATAATAAGGGCGCTTGGTATGCATATTTGTGAGGAGCTTGGCCTAAAGCTTGTAAGAATAGGAAGCAGATGAAGGTGGGCCTGAACCTCAGATTATGCCAGCGGAAAACTGTTTACAGCCTCTATTGGTCCCCAGCAAGATGGCTTATGTGTAGGCTGAGTCTGTCCGATGTCTGCTGGGTGTACAAAAAGGGTGTGGACTCCTAGAAGCGTAGATTTTGGGAGTGCAAACAGGTGAGTGATTGCTGGGAGAAGGTCTTGCATCGGATAAACATGATTGTTGGCTAAGTGAGGCCAAAGGGCCAACGTGGCTCTTCCCCAGCCCCCAGCCCTCAGTCTCCAGTCCCTGATACACCCATGTGAGAGCCGGATGTGGATCCCCAGTCCCTGATACTCCCATGTGAGAGCCGGATGTGGATCCCCAGTCCCTGATACTCCCATGTGAGAGCCGGATGTGGATCCCCAGTCACTGATACTCCCATGTGAGAGCCGGATGTGGATCCCCAGTCACTGATACTCCCATGTGAGAGCCGGATGTGGATCCCCAGTCCCTGATACTTCCATGTGAGAGCCGGATGTGGATCCCCAGACGCTGATACTCCCATGTGAGAGCCGGATGTGGATCCCCAGTCACTGATACTCCCATGTGAGAGCCGGATGTGGATCCCCAGTCCTTGATACTCCCATGTGAGAGCCGGATGTGGATCCCCAGTCACTGATAGGATGTGGATCCCCAGTCCTTGATACTCCCATGTGAGAGCCGGATGTGGATCCCCAGTCCCTGATACTCCCATGTGAGAGCCGGATGTGGATCCCCAGTCCCTGATACTCCCATGTGAGAGCCGGATGTGGATCCCCAGTCGCTGATACTCCCATGTGAGAGCCTGAGAGCCGGATGTGGTGATGATGTGGATCCCCAGTCCCTGATACTCCCATGTGAGAGCCGGATGTGGATCCCCAGTCCCTGATACTCCCATGTGAGAGCCGGATGTGGATCCCCAGTCACTGATACTCCCATGTGAGAGCCGGATGTGGATCCCCAGTCGCTGATACTCCCATGTGAGAGCCTGAGAGCCGGATGTGGTGATACTCCCATGTGAGAGCCGGATGTGGATCCCCAGTCGCTGATACTCCCATGTGAGAGCCGGATGTGGATCCCCAGTCCCTGATACTCCCATGTGAGAGCCGGATGTGGATCCCCAGTCCCTGATACTCCCATGTGAGAGCCGGATGTGGATCCCCAGTCGCTGATAGGATGTGGATCCCCAGTCCTTGATACTCCCATGTGAGAGCCGGATGTGGATCCCCAGTCGCTGATACTCCCATGTGAGAGCCTGAGAGCCGGATGTGGTGATACTCCCATGTGAGAGCCGGATGTGGATCCCCAGTCGCTGATACTCCCATGTGAGAGCCTGAGAGCCGGATGTGCTGATACTCCCATGTGAGAGCCGGATGTGGATCCCCAGTCGCTGATACTCCCATGTGAGAGCCTGAGAGCCGGATGTGCTGATACTCCCATGTGAGAGCCGGATGTGCATTTATACGCTTTTATGATGACCACAAACGAAATCTCCAGGAGATGGAAATCCTCCATAAAGTCATCCTGGGAGCATTGGATAATCAGCATGTCTATGGTATCCACTAGGGAAAAGATCTCTCATCTAATGAAGCACTGAATTCACACATAGGAGGCCATGCTGGCTTAATTCAAATATTGGTATGCACTTCTGTGCTGGCGGCCCCCCAGCCCTCATTTCTTTTGTTGGTTGCTATCTTTCCCACACCCCCTGGCCTGTCTTTGCCGTGTTGTGCACCTGTTCAGGTAATATGTAGGCTTCCTTCCTTTCTATATTGTGGGTGTTTGCTGATTTCTAGGTTTCTATAACTCGATCCACTGGGTGCTTGGTCAAGCTCCCATTCTAAAGCTAATTAAAAGTAACGATAGTGTATCCACTGTAATGACCATTAATATCTCGATTAGCATTAGGATAATGCGTGTTTTGCTTCATTTATTAGCAAACTTGGTCAAGAGCACATTGGATTTTTCAATATGTAACAACATATGCTTTAATCAAAAGCCAGCATCATCCTCCCGGGTAACAATCCTTACCACAACCAGTCAAAATAACCCACCTTTTCTTATAAATCACAATCCTCATTTCCAGAGGACGCTCGCCTGGCAGGTCACAATATACCCATAATACAGATCACTGGGGCCAGATATCTAAGGGCCCTTACTCCTGCAACAGGGCCACATTCTTGTTTTGCCCCTAGAGGGAGTAAGGGCAGAGAAATGGAAATCCAAGGAGAGGGGATCCACCCGCCTCCTTTGTATGTAAATACTTTGAATATTTCACACAAATTGGTTCCGGTAGGGGGCGACATTCACATTTTTCTAGGAAACCGGTCACGCGTTTCAAAAGACCCATGGATAGTGGACACAGCGTAGGGTTACCATTTAGACTGAGTACTCCTATTTAAAGAGTAGCTCCAAGACCATTCGACTTGCATCCTGGCCAATCTCAACCAGTTCATCATAGAAAAACAACATACAATTGGGGGTTCCATCAAACGAAGTCTTCTTCAGCCATATTTTCCTGGGGAAGAAAAAAGACCAGGGTTTCTGAGCGGTTTCAATCTGAAGTTTCCCAATCCATACCTGATCTCCCTGCATTTCAGGATGGAGAGAATGGTGAGACCTGCTGAGGGCAGGCAATCGGCTGTTTCACTGAGGCTTGAAAGATGCCCACCCACCATCCCAAGCACTCCTGCTCATAGACCCTTTTCTTTGTTTCCAATGGTGTAACAAGGATTTTCAGTGTTCTCCCTCCCCGCCGGTTTATCATCGGCCCCTTAGGGCTTTACAAAATTGTTAAGATTAGTGGTTGGCTTTTGCGTGGAAAAGTGATCAGATTACGAATATAACTCTGGGATATATTGATAATGGCACATGACGAATTGATGGCCCACTAACTGTGCTCATAGTGCTGCAATTATTACTAGAACTTGGATTTTTCATAACTTGGGAAAAGTCAGAACTCCGACCTACTGCAAGGGGATTGTAAATCAACCACAGTCCAACCTCCAGCTCAAAGACTCTTTTCTTTAAAAAAAAAAAAAATGAGATGACTCAGGTTTTGGCGACACAAACAGTGACATTGCGTCAAATAGCAGGGGTAGTGGGACTCTTGTCCACGTCAGTGTAAGCAATGCTTCTGGGTCCATTACATTACAGGGCCCTCCCAAGACAAACAATGCATCCTCTCCAAACAGGCTCCATCTGCGGGCGGCGTGGGCCTGAGGACACATCTTCACTTCATCTCCAGGTCTCGAATTAACACTTGATGCCAGCCATGTGGGAGGCTGCGGGCACGGCGGAGACACGTTTACACTGGTGGGAAATGGTCTCAGCAGGAATCTGAACTGCACATCAATTGTTTGAAGATTCTTGCAGAGTCTTTTGCAGGCCACAGTCTGACAAACAACAGGTTCAAATGCATACTTCATATTATAGTGGACCATCTGTCAACCGTCAGGTATATCAGCAACTAGAGGGGACCAGATGAAAGAGTTTGCTGGATCCGGCCACTGACGTCTGAGAATGTAACCTTGCCTGATCATTAAAAGTCTATGTTATTTCAGATGTCCGATATGATTAGGGACAACATTAAAGGTGACGTGACCAAGATGCTGGCCCTGAGAGTACTGATCCCTCCCAGATTCCCAGGTTCATTCCACTGTTACTGATCCCCAGATCTGGCAGCTCTGAGCGAAGACCTTGTATGTGCAATTGAGGCCCTAATGTCACAGAGACAGATTCCCTATAACTTCCCATTAGCAGGTAGGCTCATTGATAAATAAGAAGTAAATTAGGAAGTGAGCACCAGAAGCTGGCAAACATTTATGCAGGTTCGGAACCGCCTGTAGGGCATTCGGCCCATTGCCAGAAGAGCTCACAAAACAAATGTTGGCCTTTTTTGTCAATGTGCAGACCAGCCTTGGGCTTAGCTAATACATGTTCCATCCACATTGCACTAAAATACTAAAGTCAATTAAGTGTAATGTGGGAAGATAGCATTTTATTTATGTATTTATGTATTGTTTGCTTGGTATGCGCTTATACAATAAGAACATAATGTTTCAAAGCGCCCACAGAGCAGGGAGGGAAGGAGAGGGGGAAATACATTCAGCATTACAATATCATATTTAAGAGCAGAGGGGGGAGATGGAGGGGGTGAACCTACTATGCCTTGTGTGTAATTCAGAACGTACAGTGCAGACAGTAGAGGGAATAGGGAGTTAGTGCTAGGGAGTCCGAGTCCATCGGTGGACCATGGACAGAGTGCTAGAAAGTTGAGTGCTACAAGGCCTGGACCAAGGGAGGTGTAAATGTGAGTCTCCAGACTGGAGGGTATGCAGATACAAGTGCTATGGAAGACAGGAGCTCGGAGGAATTGGTGTGGAAGCTCAAGTCCCCAACGATGCATAAGGGCCAAGTACACCGAGTCAGCAACTGTGAGATTAGCAGAGGAGAGAAGGAGGGAAGGGGAAGGAGGAGGGAAAAGAGGAAAGTCTTAAGGAGCTTCCGGAATTTGAGAAGATCCTGCTGAAGGCGCAAGGGGAGGCTATTCCAGAGGAGGGAGCCTGCAGAGGAAAGTAAACAACCCCCACCCTCTGCTTAGCAAATCGCTTTACACACAAAGGCCCTCATTACGACCCTGGCGGAATTCGCGGTGCTAAATGCACCGCGGAGCACGGCGGAAAGCTGCCGATAGCGCCATGGGGGTTGGCGGATTTTCCACCCCATGCCGACCTTGGCGGAGCGGTAAATCCCCAATCCCCATTTTGCCCTTCCCCATTCCCATTCTTGCCCCATAGGGTATAATGGGAGTGGGGAAGGCGTTAATTACGCCACCGTAAAGTACGGTGGCGTAATTAACAACGAGGTCCCTTAGCGCCATGGATTTCTCCGCCCGGTAAAACCAGGCGGAGAAAGGCTCCATGGCGCTACGGGAACTCGTAGTAGGGCGGACGGGTCCGCCACGATTACCGCTGGCGGTAACCCACTCCGCCAGGGTCGTAATGAGGGCCAAAGAGTTGGTGCCAGAGGAGTGAAGTGGTCTAGAGGGAGAGTAGATAAAGTTGAAGATAGTGTGGTCCCTGGGACCAGACAGCCTTATGGATGATGCAGGGGGATTTTAATTTAATACATGCAGCAACCGGGAGCCAGTGAAGGCTTTTTAGTGCTGGAGAGATGCGGTCCCTGGGCTTAAGGCCAAGGATACGTCTCGCCGGCCCCATTGTGGATAAGCTGGAGGGGTCGCAGAGTGGAAGAAGGAAGGTTCAGGAGGAGGCTGTTACAGAATTCAGTGGCAAGGGCTAGCCATGTGGTTCGAGCTCTTTACAGAGTTATAGACATAGGCATGTAGCTGATGCGTACGAGCCAGTCTGCCCTGGGACACGCAGCGTGACATCAGGAATGTGTCACCCTTGCGTCCAGTGCCATAACCCAGATAAGTGATTAGAGTTGAGTCCCAACTGCTCCCTTTCACTGCTGAACTTCCTCATGACACGGCCATACCCTGGCCTAGGCAGCATGCAGCACAGATCTAATGCAACCTGCTGCATCTGGGCATAGGTCATGGACACTGCAGTCATCTAAAAAAAAGTCACCAAGTGACCTGCAAAGTATTGTATCCATTCCCTTCTGTACTCCGATCCTGCAAAATATATCGCCACAGCGTGCACCTGCACTGTTCCTTACATGCGCCTGGCCTCAGTTCTGAATGCACCAGTATTGCATCCCTACCTGTGTCCCAGAGACCTAGGGCTGCCTGCTGCACTGCATCCTTCCCTTCACGGCAGAATGCCCACGCTAACTATAATGCACCCCCTCCCATGCCACGTACATGGAGGTGAGCAATGAAAGACCCAGCACCAACTTCACTGTCTTCCCTGTGAGTCATCATTGCACACTGGCGAAGATGCCATGTGGTGCCACCCCCAGTGCAACCTCCACGTGCCCTGGGAAATCTACTACCTATGTGCCCGCCACCTCCCCACAATGCCACCTGCACCCTCCGAGCAGTGCAAAGAGCTAATAATGCCAGCACACTGCTTCCCTTCTTGGTCCCAACTGTTGCAAACTGCTACCACCAAACATCACAGCCGCCTCTGCACTGCATTCCTGTGTGTCCTGGCCCCTTGCATTGATCTCAATGCACACAGCACCAACCTAGGACAATGAAGCCTCTTTAGGTACTGTTTGGCCCATATATAATTGCAGAACAACATAGCAAAGCACCCTAAGGATCCAAGCCATAACCCTACCTTTACCTTGCTCCCCTAGGTGTGTCCTGACCTTTTGAAATGATTATTCTGCCATTTAGTAACCCACTTTTAATTGGAGATTGTTCCATGCAGTTCCAGGAAAATATATGTTTATGTGCAACCTGAAAACCTCACCCCCAAAAATGACAGCTTCCGAACTGTGTTTGCTCCCTTCTGGAATTTTAAAATCTTCAGGGTTATCCGGCTCTGGTTGTCGAGGGCCAGAATCCTGGTGGGTTTTCAGGCTATGCATCATTAATATTCATGAGGAAAAAATGTGCAAAGTCTCCACACCCCAGTCGGTCCTCATATGTACCCTCCAAAACTTTGAACGATTCTCCACATGAGACCTTAGTGACTGGACACAGTTCTTGAGACAAGATCTCCAGAAGTGGACACACTATATCCCATAAGTGGCTGCAATCTAAACCTGCAGGGCAGATTTTTCTTTAAAAATTGCAGATTTCTTATGAGCACAGACTTTCAAACTTCTCCTTTGATTTAGAAATCGACCGCAGATTTCGAAAAGTTTGGACAGTTTCAGCAGATTTCCCCTCAGTAACCATGGAATTTCCCACCCTGCAGATTTTTGCAATGCTTTCTGTAGATTTGGACTGCCTCTCCCAATGAGGCTCCCAAAACGAATTACTGCTGCGCAGGATCGGTTTCCAGAACTGGACTCACTATTCTAGACCAGGAAGTAAGGCCTCCAGGGCGGGCTACAGAGCAGCAGATCAGACCGCCAGAACTAGACGCTATACCTCACCTGTGGGTTCCTTAGCTGGGGGGCATACTTTGCCCGCTGAGGCCTGGGACACTGGCCACTATTCTCCGCCCCGTTTATGAACAAAGCTCTGCGTTCCGGATGAGGCCTGCTGACTGGCATCTCCTGGTGTACGCCCAATGGCCAGTCACTGATCACAGCACGTTACTTTAAGCTCCCAGCTCCATCACAAAACCCATTGGCCCTCATTACGACCCAGGCGGTAAGGGGTTTACGCCGGCGTAAACTTCGCCGACCCTTACCGCCTGAGTACGAGTTCCCGTAGCGCCATGGTGATTTTTACGCCTGCTTTTTACGGTGGCGTAATTAACGCCTTCCCCACTCCCATTATGCCCTATGGGGCAAAAATGGGAATGGGGAAGGGTAAATGGGGATTGGGGACTTACCGCCCCGCCAAGGTCAGAATGGGGGAGTTGGCAACTTAGCGCCATGGACCATGGTGCTAATAGCACCATGGTTCTCCGCCAAGGTCGTAATGAGGGCCATTGTTGTTTAGGCACGTCTAGGACATCACATCCTACTTTCTCTGAAATATGGCTGACTGTGCCCAGCCCGACCAGCCTTTCACACGCTGTCACTTGGTGGGAAATGGTACTAGCCCATTTGCTCGCAGGCCCATTTGCTCGCAGGCCCATTTGCTCAAGGTTTTTTTGTACGTTTTGCGCAAATTAGATGGGGGGTTTGGTTTAGGTATATATTGAGGTAGGGGGATGTGGGAGCATCCTGGGGTCTCCCCCTGCTTTTTCGTGATGAAATGTTTTTTTGTTTAAAGAATTCAAGTAAATGGGCCTCGGACACATTTTCTCAGCAAACATCGTAGCACCGTGGGAACTATTGCCGTTTCCCTGTGTGTCGACAACCCCTTTGCATTAGATTGCACCCAGAGGGAGTTTATTGGGATTTGAGCTCAATGCAGCTGTTCGTATGTCACATAGCACTGTGAAGGGTGGGCCCCTTGGACCATTGGAGGAATGAAGCACTTTATCAAACGTGATTTTGTAGGATAACAGGGATTTTCGTAGGTGACAGACACAGATATTGACAACGCCTCAAAAATGCCCAGTCTTTATGTGTCTCTATTGCCTGAGAACGCCCTGACGTTGCACCTAACATGCAGACGGTAGGTAAAATAACTCAAAGGAAATGCATGACCGCCAAGACTTTAGCCACGACCAAGAAACATACAGAGAAAGCCAAGAATGAAGGGTGGTCCTTCCCCACGGGGCAAGATAGAAGGAGTGAGACCCATGAACGTAGAGAACCAGGAAGGTGACAATCAAGCCCCATCCTGAGGGCTGAGTCAAAGCCTAATGCCTGGGCCGGGCTGGGACGATAGCTCAGGGGCAACGCACTTGTCTTGGCAGCAAGACAACGCATAGCAACACAGATTTGAACCCCAGTCTCGTGCTTAGAAACCGCTCTCTGGTATTAAGCCTGTTACAAAAGAACAATTATAATGATATACCGGCTTTGCGTGCACAGAATAAAAGTAGTGGGGAACTCATAAATGGCCTCAAGTGGTCTGCTGTTCCCTCAGCCCTGACAATCCCTAAACAAAATGTGCAACTTTGCAACTCTCTGAATCTTCTGCTGCGGTCCTCCCACCACTGCCCACTGTCTCCAAGCCGGCTGGCTCTCCATGCATCACTGATCCCTCTTCACACGCTTTCTTCTCGTATTTAAATCAATCCATGACCCACCTTCCTCTCCCTATAAGGTTAGCTTCATCCCCTCCTCCCTCATCCACCTGCTTCACTTCTCTCCAACATCAGACTCACTCTCTCTATGACTGCAGCCTCGTGCCTCTGCTCGTTTGCTCTACTTGACCTTCTACAGTGGAACTTCCCCACCATCCCGATGTCAGTAACATCACTACTCTCCCAACCTTCAAACCTGCTCTTAAGCTCTATCTGCCGTCCCTGGAAGAATGCTCTGCCACAGCACATCTTCCCTTACCCTTTCTCAGCTCCGCTCCCCAGCTCTGCATACTGTGTAGCCTCAGAAGACGCTCCAGGACATCCAGCCTATTGCACTTAGTAGATATAAGGGTAGCCTGTTCATAGTGCATAGAAAGGTCTACGAAGGTAGCTGGCTTTTTCTTCATCACAGAAGATTGGATGACACAGCAACATCAACGATAAGCTGCATCTGAGCTTAAAGTTTGTATAAGATGTCGGTGGACATCTGCCACAGGCACGGCTATCCATCCATGCACTTTAGAATGCAGCTACGACTATGGCAAATTCAGTCTAACTGGTCACATAACTGCGTCGCGCCCATCCACATGTCTAGCCTCTTGGGTTGCTTATTGGATCCTACCAGCCCTCCTAAATCCTAATCTTAGTCAAATGCACACACGCATCCAAAGCCTCCACTTAGAACGTTCCGATACCTCTACTTTGGTCCCCAAGGGCGTTCCTACCACAAAGCACTTTGAGGCCATACAAATGGGAAAAGGCACTATGTAAATGGCTACTACAATACTATACAATACAATAAATAGAACTGTATATCAGTATCTAATTGCTTGTGTACTGGTTTATGGGGCCACCCTCAACACTAATTGCTTGTCTAATGGTTTATTGAGAGGTCACCTTCAACACAGGGAGTTCCTTCCCTCCCCAATCTAGGTGTCACAGAATAAACAGTTTAATGTGAGTTATTTGTTCAGCCCTGTTTCTGATTAATCTAATACCCCTTAGATCCTTCCCCCTGAGCTACCAATGAGCCAATAAACAGACTGTTGTACAGGAAATATATTTCTATTTATTTCAATAATTGGGAATGGAGTTCACACTAAAACGGCAGATGCTAGCTTCTTCATGGCTCACAATTAAACTTCTTGTTACACAAATAAATCACACCAGTTGGTTGGGAAAAACACAAATCTCGATTCTTTACATTCTACAGATTTCACTTCAAGAAATAATCAAACTGGTCAATTAACAAAATCAATTAAATATGCAATGCTATGCAATTTTGAGTTTCCTGCATGCTTAAAAAGGCTAGCAGTTTAGTTTACAGATTTGTACAAATGCATATGGCAATTATTATTTCACCCACACTTTTGCTTTGAAATAAACACAGGGTGATTCAACAGTGTGTTCTTCAGACCCACCCAACCCCTCACTTTGGTATGTGTTGGGGAAGGTGGACAGAAACATTGGGATGATTTAAGAATTTTGGATTTCCAACCCTCCCTCCACTTAAAGGCCTGTGTTGGGGAAGCCAGACAGAAAACATTGGGATGATTAGACAATTTCGGATTTCAGACCACCCTCCACTTAAAGGTCTGTGTTGGGGAGACTGGACAGAAAGAAATTGGGATGATTTGAGAATTTTGGATTTCAGACCCCCCTCCACTGGAAGGCCTGTGTTGGGGAAGCTGGACCAATATGATTACCCAATTAAATTACAGTCTATAGTTTTCAGCGCACACTGGGAATGAGCTTTGTTCATTTCAAATGTTAACAACAATCACCCCAGGGTGCTTGCGAAATGGAATTAATTAAATGATATTCAATCAAATAGTCTAAGAATCTACACAGTTGTTCACCCCCTCACCCCCGCCCACTATAAAGGGAAAGGATTTAAGCAAGCAGATTCCCCTACCTTTGCTTTTAATTTGCTCAATTCGATTTACATTGAATGCCTTTGGCTTTCAATGGAGTGACCAGGGGCCTGGTCACTCCACTCTCTAGGATGGTCGCCAGCTCTTACCATAGGGCCCAGCCAGCTTTTTTAGGCCTTTACAGCAATAGACAGCCCAACCAAGATTCAATCTCTGCAATCTCCTCTTGTGTTGGTAATTTTCAGCAGATGTGTCCCTCTCTCATAGTGCATCCACTTTATATACCAGTGATGACACCATCAAGATTACAATATTGATCAGTGCCCTACAAGAGTTCTCACAACCAGGATTGGAAAGTTACCCTTTTCTCTACCCTCAAGTCCAACCTCTAAGTATTGATTTAGGAGTCTAGAGCAGACATATGGCAATTCCTCTTTGAAATGTCCCTTTTTTTCCTTATGTCAAATTTAGTCCAACAGTAGCTATGTGGCAAAACTTTGTGATTTACGAGTAACTGCCATAATGTATACATTTTCCTAGTCAGCTAATAATGGGCAAGTAAATAAAATGACAGCCGGGTCTGCAATATTTTGCACTGGCATTTGGCAATTTTCTGCCATTTTTACAAAAAGCATAATCATTAGGAACATGCAATTTACTCCCCACATTCCTAATTTTACCCTCCATCAATTCGCCAACTTTCAAATTTGGAACATGTTCATAGTAGGCAGGAACACCTTCTAGCTGGCCATTATAATTCCCTAAATCGCAGATAGATAATTTTATTTCAACAAACTCACCCGGAAATTATCCAACAAATGACACAGAAATAAAGGCAGTACGACTTATGGTTGCTGAGAAAAATGCATAAGTTATACCTGTTCTTTTAAATAAATAAGAAATATTAATGTTTAGGCAAATGTGCTCTCCTTCCTTACAGCCATTTGCCATTCTGTTGTTTGAAGCTGATAGGGTGCCGGTTGTAAATACTTGGAATGTACCAGCCAAACAGAGATCCCCCACTGCAGACATCTGGCATCCTATCCTCTTATCTTAAGGGGACCATCATTTTGATCTGGAAAGCTTCTATTGTCCTGTATTTTTTCCAGAGTTCAGCCTTGATTGCAGCACCTGTTTTCACAACTTTCCCCTATATTCCAGTCATGCACTGGCCATGCCATTTGCCCTGCATCGAAACGAGCTTTCAGAGACATCAAGTCTGGGGTAAGTTTGTTTTCAACACCTCTTAGCAGGGAACCCTTTACTGCAGTTGTAGACAGCTGGGATGCAAGCCAGGCCTTCAGTGGGGGAAGCCAGTTGTGCAATCTGCCCAACAACAAGCCAAAAGGGCCTGCCTCGGGCCTAAATGAACTCTTCATATGACCAATGGAACAAAGTTTTTCTTTTCAATTGTTGCTGGTATTTTGCATGTGAAGCATAATATACATTACCTTTTGTTTAACACACCCTAAGTCTCTCCTCTGACATCTTTATGTTAGCAGGGGAACATGTTTCTCATGTCTTGCTTTCAAACTGCAAGCGCACATGTAAGGCCATTTTCCTGCCGGTATTTGAAATCCTGCTTTTCATGTGAAAGGGTCCTCTGATTTTTTTCTGCCACCATGAATTCAAAGGCTGCTTTTCCTTTTGTAATGACAGAAAGGTCTTTTTCACATTGCACTTCTTTGTGTTACTTGCAGAACCCCCAGAGGGTGTCTTAATAGGCCCATTTTCAGTGGAAATTTTCTTTTCTGAAGGCTTGCAGATCATACTTTATCAGTGGGCCCTTCAGATCTGTCAGTTTTGGGCCTTTCATTACACCCCACACCTATGTATATTGTACAAAACCCACGCTGTCAGTGTGTGCTGTCCGCACTCATTACTCTCGCTAGTATATCCTTCCACACCTTGGTCCTGACGTGTTCACTGATCACTTTGTCTTCTTGTAAACCACCCCGCTCACTGTTATTGTCCTCAAGTACAGCGTTTCCGATCTAAGCAATCGCCTTCCTGGTCAATAAATATGAAAACAATAAATGCAAAGGTATCAAATGTATAGAAAAAAAGGTAATCACTTTGTAATACAATCAGCACCAGCACATAAAGCAATTCTTCACTTTAAACATCATAAATATTTC
The DNA here is from genome assembly GCF_040938575.1 of Ambystoma mexicanum. Lineage (NCBI taxonomy): Eukaryota > Metazoa > Chordata > Amphibia > Caudata > Ambystomatidae > Ambystoma > Ambystoma mexicanum. Next base: position 388,324,159 of record NC_090925.1, read on the forward strand.
TAGCCTGGGCAAAAGCGACCTAAGCGAGAGCTGAACATTCCATGTGCCTCAGATCCATCTCTTCTCGTGTGTGTGCAGATGTTCGCACAACGCAGCTACTCTGCAACTTAATAATGAAGCGCGGGCTACATAGGAGCTTTTATATTTCACTGTTCAGGGGCATCTTTCTCTTTTCCTTTACTTTCCTTGTCTAGTTCGGTTATTCATATTCTCTCTATTCATATTTGTTTTGTTTTCTTCTGTTCGGATCAATCATAATTCACTCTTGCTATTTGGCCAATGTCACTGACTCTCTTTCCTTTTGTCTTTCACTCTCTTATTCCATAACTCTGCCTGACCGTCTTTCAGCCTTCCAAGTCTTTTCTCTCTCTTTCTCTCGCACTACCTCTCCCTCTTGTTTCTTCTCTGTCTGTCTTTTCCTGTTAGTATTAGTAGTTCGCATTCGCTTTCCTTTTCACCCTCCAGGTCGCTCTATTTCCATTTCTCTTTGTGATATTTCTCTTCCTTCCCGCCACTCTTTTGTGTCGTTCTTGATCCCTACCCTTCTGCTGCTATTGGAAGCCTTCTCTGTCACTCAACAGAAACAGTGAGCCTCTACACCCCTCTATGGCGCGACCCGCGGCACATCGAGCTTTGCTGTTTACAGTAGAGTGTGGGTCACGATGGCACATTTCAACCAGTTCAGCAACGTTCAGCTTTAACCGTTGCCAGAGCACTACATTATGCATAAGGGAAGACATTACATGTATCAATATACATCGCTGTCATCAACCTAGGTCTCTACCTTTCTGCCTGTCTCGACACTTCACTTTCTGTTCCATTTTAAAACGCGCCTCACTTCCCTCCATGTCAATTACTTCTGAAGAGCCGCTTTTCTGGGCTGGCAAAGAAGCAATATGTCAACGTCAGTGTTCTGCTGATTGGCGTTTCTCCTCCTTCTCCTTCCATTATGAAAATGATACAGACATCTGGGGCCACTGGAGGAGTCACCACTTACGAGGTTTTCCTGTAAGATCAGAGATGTCGGAAGACCTTTAGCTGCACAGAGGTTGTGCTGTGTTGAAAGGCGAGGCCATCCTATTTTAAGGACTGCAGGGGTGCCCATTCGTGTACAGTGCCTTGTATTCTCTCACATCGCGAGTTCCCGGGATTGTTAAAATTGCCCGTACGTTTGGAGGTACTCCGTAAGTGTATAAAGAGCTTGGCTCGGTAAACACACGCGAGGCCACCTTTTACTTGACCGACTGAATAATATACAAAAGTTACTGTGTGAAAATGAGCCAGGATTCAGGGCCTGTGCCCTGCTGCCAGGCTAGAGGGGGCTTTACTACCACGGGAGAGGAGATCTCCCCTCGATTGTGCCCTAGAATGGTACATGCCTGTGGCTCAGAGTCGGAGGCCAGAAGGCCCCAGGGTTTCACACTTAGTAGAATAACAAAACAGTGACCACCTCAACATCCTGCACTGGGGAATGAGTGGCAAGTGCACACAGCTAATTGGTAGCAGTGTCCCATGAGCTGGACGTGCACTGAGGGATACAGGGCGTGGGGCAGGAAGTCACCCCTGCAACTAAGACGACAGGACATGAGGTAGACAGTGGTCTGGACTGGCCTACAGGGAGGTCTGGGGATTTCCCAGTGGGACCCTGTATTAGGGGCCTCTTATGTGTGGGCACTGCTGCAGCTAAGACCATAGGGCATGGGATAGACAGTTGTCTGGACTGGCCTACATTTAGAGATTTCCCAGTAGACCCTGCATTAGGGGCTGCTTCTGTGTGTGCAGGAACCTTCTTGCCCATAGGGTCATGGCATGGTTGCATTCCCCTGCTCGGTTCCATCACACCATCTCCTCTATTCACATGGCAGTGACAGGGCAAGAACCAGCAACTATCCAGGACCCATAAGCACAGTGGGCTGCACTTTTCCCAGGCCCTAGGCCTTTGCCAGTCATCTTGTCTCACCTTCACATAACCCACCCATAACAGTGTGTTGTTGGCCAACTTTCGACCGACGATTTCTTTGTTTCATGGCACCGTTCTGCAGAAAGGGCCACACCACGCCAGGCACCAGTGCTCCTGGGTTCCCGTCACTGCTTTTCTGATGGTGGGTTTCACAAAAACACAGGATAATTTGGGGATTTTCAGGGCCTATGCTCAGAGCTCATCAGATCACATCTTCTCATCATGTTCCAGCCAACTTCTAAAAAAACACGTTTTATTAGGATGCTCTTACATATCATTTTTCCACGTTTCTAATTTTCCTCGAGAAAAGAGCCATACATGTTGTTTGTCCTCCGCTCTGTATTCTCCCCACTTCTCAAGGCACAATCATAAAACAGAAGATAAAAGCCAGCTAGACAAGAACTTGAAGAGACTTGCCCTCTCCCCTCCCTGGACCTTCCTATGTAACTGCCTGCATTGCACCTCGTCGGTTTCTAGTCTGACGCCTGTTTGTCTGGTGCCTGCTTTTCGGCAGGTTTAGACATCAGCTGGCTTTAAGGTTGTGCCTTGCCACCCTGCCACTGACATCGTGCTCAAGCACTCTAGGGCTGAATCCCTCCCTGCATCCACTTCGTGGTGTGTGGAGGCTGGCCTCCCATTAACAATTCCTGCTGAGGGATGGAACGAAAATGGGCATCTGATAGGATTTCATGGATCCCTCCTGAGCATCCTGCCACTGCTCCAGTGCCAGGATCCTCCTCCAACTGGACCTCCTCCCAGGAGCCCCCATATGCCCCTGGACCACCTCCCAGGAGCCTCCATCTGCCCATGGACCTCCTCCCAGGAGCCTCCATCTGCCCCCGGGCCTCCTCCCAGGAGCCTCCATCTGCCCCTGTATCTCCTCCCAGGAGCCTCCATCTGCCTCCGGACCTCCTCCCAGGATCCTCCATCTGCCCCTGGACCTCCTCCCAGGAGCCTCCATCTGCCCCTGGACCTCCTCCCAGGAGCCTCCATCTGCCTCTGGACTTCCTCCCCTATCCTCCTTTGCTGAGGTTGACTCATCAGACGTGGGATTCTGTCATGTATCACTCACTAGACACATGCTATCAGCTTCACCACAAATTGTGGACATTTCATCTTGATGGTGATGTCGAGGTTTCTGTGTTTCCTCTCCCCTCTGATGGCATGGCCCTTCTGTCACAGGTGTAGCTGCAGCTACCCCCACCACCCTCAACATTGTCACTGCCTCATTGCCTACATCAGTATGCTTGGGTAGCCAATGGCGACAGTAGGCGTGTGGTCATGGAGTGAGTGGCGTATAAGGTGGCCAACAGGAGGTGATCCTTTTATATGGGTCCTCAGGTCACGTGGTGTGGCTAACGCTGCTGGGATCGGGGTAGGGGCTTGGCGGGAGGCACTGGGAATGGTAGTGACGGTAATTGATGGACTACTGTCATTTCTGGCAGTGGTGTTTGCAGCTGTGATGGCACTGGTTATCTCAGTGGTGGCGGACTCTGAGGTGCCAATGCTGGTGGTGGTGGTTGATGGAGCAGTCCGGCGTGGGCATGCATATTGATCATTGCTGTGACTGTACTGAGTGGCTGTGATCATATCAGATGGCATGCTGCTAGCTAGTAGCTGTACAGTGATGGGTAAGACATGGGCTGACACTATTGCCTGGACTGGAGCGAGGCCACGCCCCCGGGCTGCTTTACTCGAAGGTGTTGGGCGCCTGCAGGCCCCGCAGTACTGTTGGTCTCTATTCGGCGTTCGGCGTTGGAGGTCTCGAGGTCTCGCTGGAGAGGGAGCTGCTGGCGTCCATGTCGCCATGCATTCCGTTCTTTCAGATGTAATCTGAGCACCGATTGCAGGGCACCTGCACCATGGTACGTTACACTGGAGGCTGGCAATATAAAAACAAGAGTTGGAGCACCAAACCGGAGCTGAGTTTAACTGTGTAAGAATAATACAAGTGTAGCTACTGTGATACATTGCCACTGGTCTGGACATCCCCCCTGAGTATGCAGTCCCGACCTCTCACACATGTACCCCATGTATGGAATTCGCAGGTGGCGATTGCATGGTGTGTGTTGGTGCTAAGCTTACTACGGCCCCTCTGGTCTGTAACAAGGAAGGACACTCTGCAATGGAAAAGTCTGGCTCGTTTAGGAGTGGGACACTACCATCAGTTTTCTAGTGTCAAATAGGGGGCCCACTTAGCCAGCAGATCGTTCAATGGGTCTCTCCCTACCGATTTTATTACTGTACACCAGACTTTATATAGAGCAATATGGGTGGCTACACATTCTGTATTTAGGCGATAGGTCCAGAACTTGACAGTTTTTATAGAGTTGTAGTCATGAGTGAGATTACCCAGAACAGTCATATAAATCTGGCCAATTTTATACATTCCGTTAACAGGTGCCTGGCCGTTTCAGTACATTCCGGTATTCTACAGTATCTACAATGTCTTTTGATTTTCCATTGGTCACCCCGGATAGCTCTCCCCGGGAGATGATTTGTGCGTTATAAAAGTCTAAACTGGTGCACATTAGGATCAGGACATCGGAGAAGGTAGTGCTGGGGTTTCAGGAATGTATGACTTCTGAAAGCAGCTTCACTGTAGTTCTGCAGCTTCTGTAAGTGCTCATAGTTCATAGTCCAATCGCACTTGCTCAACCGACGAGAAAAAGCATCTTTTATGGTTTTAAAATTTGAGCAGCGCTGAAGATTAGGTATCCAATGAAGGTTGTGGAACAGATGTTTAACCAGTTGAATAAACCCACATTTACATTCACTGGTATACTAAAAACAATGGTGGCAGGTCTCCCATTAGAATTATGTTAATGTTAATGTTAAAGGATATTTGTACCGCGCACTATCACCACCGGAGTGGTCCCCTGGCGCTCTGGCGGCTCTGAAAAGTAAAAAAGGGAGGGAGGGGCGTGAGTTAGCAGGAAAAGTGCAAGAGAGCAGTGATGTGGTGTTGGCGGCCTGAGCCCGTTAGGTCCGTTGGCTGGGCTTGGGGTGTTTTCCGTTCGGTAGGCGTTGTGTACTGTTGTGCGAGTCTATGTGTGTTTTGTTTTCTTGTTGCAGTGTAGTGAAATTTTTGCAGTTTGTTGTGCTATAGAGTTGTGGTTGTGCTTGTTTAGAGTTTGAGAGGTGTATGCAGAGGGTGAGATTGTTAGTGATTCAGTTATTGATTCATGATTGTATGCCCGGTTCAGGGTCGGTGAATCCCATGTCAATCACTGAATCACACTTCCATCCAGGTGTTGCGCAGACCAAACCTAAGAATTCCATCCGAGTGCGGCACATGCCAACATCCACTCTTCCGTCCAGATGCGACGCAGGCTAGGTGGAGGGTTCCGACCAAGTGTGGCACATGCTAACATTTACAGTTCTATCTAGATGCGGCGCAGGCTAAACTTAAGAATTCCATCTAGGTGTGGCACATGCTAACATTCACACTTCTGTCTAGATGCGACGCATGCTAGGTAGAGGGTTCCGACCAAGTGTGGCACATGCTAACATTTACAGTTCTATCTAGATGCGGCGCAGGCGAAGCCTAACAATTCCATCTAGGTGTGGCACACACTAACACTTACATTTCTGCCTAGATGTGACGCAAGCTAGACTTAAGAATTCCATCTAGGTGTGGCACACGCCAACACTCACAGTTCCCTCCAGATGCGGCGCATGCTAAACTCAAGAATTCCATCTAGGTGTGGCACATGCTAACATTTACATTTCTGTCTAGATGTGACGCAAGCTGGAGTTAAGAATTCCATCTAGGTGTGGCACATGCTAACACTTACAGTTCTATCCAGACGTGGCGCAAGCTACAGTTAAGAATTCCATCTAGGTGTGGCACATGCTAACATTTACAGTTCTATCTAGATGTGGCGAAGGCTAAACTTAAGAATTCCAACTAGGTGTGGCACATGCTAACATTTACATTTCTGTCTAGATGTGATGCAAGCTAGAGTTAAGAATTCCATCTAGGTGTAGCACATGCTAATATTTACAGTTCTATCTAGATGTGGCGCAGGATAAACTTAAGATTCCATCTAGATGTGGCACATGCTAACATTTACAATTCTGTCTAGATGTGACGCAAGCTAGAGTTAAGAATTCCATCTAGGTGTGGCACATGCTAACATTTACAGTTCTATCCAGATGTAGCACAGGCTAAACTTAAGAATTCAGGTGTGGTACTAGTTCACATTGTAATGCAGGCAATATTTGCTGTCCAGCTATGAGTAGGTTAAGGCTGGTGGTCACATGTCTCTCTAAGAATGCATGGTATAAGTCTAGGTTATGGGAAGGTAAGTTAGAGTGGCAGGAGCTTTCTGGAGTAGAGTAATTGCTCTACCCCCACCCATGCCACACTTACAGTTTTGTCAGTGTCAGCTGACTGCTGGCTTCACTGGCTTCCCCTGCAGACACCTGGTGACACTTCTTGGAGCCGCCTCTGCTGGAGCTGCCCTTTGCCTAGGGGCCCTTAGCCGCGGGGCTGCCAGGCAGAGGGCACCAATCAGGGCCACTGTGAGGTCCAGGGGGCAGGGAATGGAGGCCCAGGAATCGGCAGGGCCGCGGGGGAGAGCCCGCTATGGCCTCCCACCATATGCTTTTTAAAGCACCAAATTACATTTGTTTGCCCTAAATGGGGAACTGAGGGTCACGCCGCTCTCACCTGGTGTGGGGTTTTTCAAATAATGGCGCAGGTGAGGCACGTACACACCAGGTCTGTAGACCGGTATTGACTATCGGTGCAGGGCACCAATCAGGGCCGCTGTGAGGTCGAGGGGGCGGGGAATGGAGGCCCAGGAATCGGCAGGGCCGTGGGGGAGAGCCCGCTACGGTCTCCCGCCACATGCTTTTTAAAACACCAAATTACACATGTTTGCAGGGCCGCGGGGGAGGCCTCCCGCCATATGCTTTTTAAAGCACCAAATTACATTTGTTTGCCCTAAATGGGGAACTGAGGGTCACGCCGCTCTCACCTGGTGTGGGGTTTTTCAAATAATGGCGCAGGTGAGGCACGTACACACCAGGTCTGTAGACCGGTATTGACTATCGGTGCAGGGCACCAATCAGGGCTGCTGTGAGGTCGAGGGGGCGGGGAATGGAGGCCCAGGAATCGGCAGGGCCGTGGGGGAGAGCCCGCTACGGTCTCCCGCCACATGCTTTTTAAAACACCAAATTACATCTGTTTGCCCTAAATGAGGATCTGAAGGTTGCGCCGCTCTCACCTGGGAGATAACGCTCTATTCTGTAACCTGTCCAGTTAATATTGGTTAGATATACTTACTATTATGTGGTTAAATCCACTTCTGAAAGTTTCCATATACTGCAGGAGGTATTATTTACAGTCGTTCATAAAGATATTGCAGTCTGCCCTGTTTTTTTAAACATTTTCCACAATCTCTTAATAAGGGCTCTGCTAACTAAAGTAAGGGAACATATTTACACAAGGTGAGTTGACCAAACTCCCTGTCCTGACATGTGGGTGAAACGGGCCACCATGGACTATGTCTGTCCGACTGCTAACTGATGTGCATCCCAGAGGGTAGTTGAGGAAGGATCATGCGGGAACACTGTCCCTCCAGAGATGCCATAATAAGGCCCAGAGACCACTCTGTGGGATAATGACCTGCAAAACTTAAACTCCCAGAAGGCTGTCACAGGGATGCCCATGATCCAGGACCAGACCAAAAACATGTGTAAAGACTTTATCTGCAGACACATGAGATTTGTGAGCCTTCAAGGAAAGACATAAGAATTTTACCTAGGAGTAATGCTCACCCCACTGCGTGATCCCCAGCAGATCAGAGAGACAGAGCAACGGTACTGAGCCACATATATCAATGCGCTCTGCATGCCTCACATGCCTTTGAAAAGTTGCCGGCTCTCATTACCGGTGGCAGAGAACATCAGACAATTTATCGATATCAAGCTTTCCCATATAATGTAATAATAAGTAGGATTAGGTTTGCCCAGAGAACATCAAATGAGTATCAGAAATTCAAATCAACATGGGAATAATCAATAAGGAGTGACATTAGGGAATATCCCCCGTCTAGGCACTATAAAAAGGGCTTGGACATTTCAGTATGAGAGGCCAACTTGGAGGAAGCAGACATGCCAACCCATTGTCCATTGACACAAAGGGAGATTCTGAAACACAACATGGGAAGCTTGCTCCAGTCAAATATGGCCACTGCAGCCTTCCCTGTGTTTCCTGCGATCTTTGCTGCGGAAATCCCGTCTACACAATAGGGAGATTGTACGGGGAAACGTTTCTTTACTTCTGGTCAGGGGAGCTGGCTGTTGAAGTCGGCCCCCTCAAAGGGCTACCTTTAAGGGCCTTTTCTACTCCTGTCTTGGCCTGTTCGGGCCAGGAAGGCTTCCGGCACGACCGTTTACAAAGGTATGTGCCTGCTTTTCATCCGATTGTAAGGTTAATCCTAATATTCCCAACCTACAACCCGGACTTGCTTACTGGTATTTCAGCAGCACCCGACTTCACCTATCCTTACCAAGGTACTGCCCACGGAAATACTTGTCTATGGCCCTCATTCCGAGTTGGGCGGTAAGGGTTACCGGGCACCAGTAAGGAGACCGGTGCCGGTAAACCCTTACCGCCCAATTCCGAGGTCCCTTAGCGGGAACCGCAAAGGACATGTGGTCAGACCAGGGCGCTAATTACGGGCCCGCTATTTGTGGGCCCATAATTAGCGCCTTCCCCATTCCCATTGAGCCCTATGGGGGCTCAAATGGGAATGGGGAATGGTTGGTTGAATGGGGATTTACCGGGTCCGCCGCACAGATCGGAATGTGCTGGTAAGTCCCCATTCAACTAGACCGGACCCGGACCCGGTATTGGAGGCAGCCATGGTGCTAACAGCACCATGGCTGCCTCCAATCTCGGAATGACCCCCTATGACTTTCGCTCATTGTACTAAAAAGGCTGGTCCTGTAACTACAACAACTTTCGCAACACCATACTTTTGACTCTAGACTTGATTGGGTCGCACTGCTGATGTAGCCCCCAGGCCACTAGGTGCAGCTTTTCCGGCATGTCCCTTGTATTACTGTTCTCTATATTTGCCTGCTGTGTCCCTGCTCGCCCACCGTGATTTAAACTGGACCCAGTAGGCAGGGCATGTCCTAGACTCTTTCCTATAGACGCAAATCACAATGTCATTTACTTCATTGTATCTTTCATTTTGGACTACCTATCATATTTTCGTCTGGCAACCATGTTACTTCTAATCACTTGTAACTGTAACTAGCGCCTATATGCCCCAGGGCTTTGTGTGCTGCAAAAAATTTAAAAATAACATAAATAAATCAATTGGTGTCTGGAAGGAAACAGTACAACAGTGGATAAAGGATATCGAAACCAAGCTGGAGTACAGGCCTGAGAATCCTGGAGAGAGACAGCGACCAGGCCAAGGTAATTGAAAAGAGACACCCAAAGCCATCTGGAAAGCCAAAGCCTATGGCTTTCCACCGGTGACCCCAAGGGTAACAATTAGAGAATGTACCCCGTGTGTGAGGAATTCGACAATACGCATGGTGGGTGTGCGCTAGCCTGGGCTTTTTGACATTTTTTATTAAATGGAATGATCATAGACCAACCTCAGGAAAATGTGTGGGGCTAATGCACACACATTTTCCTATGCTCACACCATGACAAAAGCATAGACCTGTGTAATCTGGATGGACACAGCCTACAGGAACAGTCTGCGCTGTCATATTCAGTTGGAATGTGACAGCCAGGAGTGCACCATGTCATCTCCAAGAAGGGCGGGGGGCAACCTTCCCCCTGCCATGGCCAGCCTGATTAACTAACAATAGCTCAAGAATCCACCATGCTCTTTTGTTAAGCCCAGAAGCTGGTGGCAGCGATTAACATACCAATGGAGTGTACTTCAAACCGGCCCACATGGGGCCTGGCTGCAGAGGTTAACAAAGGAGACAGGAAACCCAACAACATTTCATATGTAACTGTGTCAACCTGAAGCCAGCTCCAGCCCTCAGTATCAATGGCAGTGAACTGTCATTTCTGGGGCTGGTGTTTACATTAGGCCACCCCGGTAGGGGGACCCCATTCATAAGGTACGAAAATGTGATTTGCAGGAGCCAGAGAGTCTGGTCTCATTGCAGCTTCAAGAGAGACCTGCCGCCTTAATCAAGAATCAAAGAGAGATCCATTAATCAGAGAGACTCTTTTATAAACAATAGACAGGGAAATGGGTGGAACTTAGTATCACAGGTTTTCACCCCTTTACCTTTCCTTTTGCAAAGCACTCTGGTTATGACCTCGTGCATACAGGAGATTGTTGGTACCCCAGGATTGGTTCATTAAGGTAGGCTTAGCCTACACCAATCACGACGGGCCACTTGGCTTTAAAAAAGAACTGAGCCCCTTTTTTGGCAGATCATCTGAAAACTTCACAAGAAGTTAGAAAGAAAAACACAACCTTGCACCCTGGCTGAAGGTACAATCTGCATTACATCTTACGCCAGTGAAGGAAGGCCAGGATTTCCAAAGATGGGGAAAGCAAGATCCCTCCCTTAAACATCTCCCAGGGAACAGAAGGAGATAAAGAACACAGAGGACCCTCCAGCCGCTCCAGAACTGATACCTAGCCAGCACGCATGCCCTGTTAGGATCTGCAGCATGCTTCCTGGATAGGAAGTGCCATAAGGTATCTGAACCTGCAACCAAGGACAAGGCAGCTGCTGCAACACACTCCACAGCTGTGGACTGTCCGCCTTAAAGGATGACACAAGCCCATTGAAGAAGCTGAGAGAAGTGCCTTAAGGAGCATCTAGCAACGTCCTCCTTAAAAGACATTTTCAAGCCAGTCGAGTAGTCGAGTTCTTCGAGCTGCAACTGACTGCAACGCTGACCACTGTCAAGCCGCAATCACTTAAAGACATCTGAGACACCTCGACCAGTGCTTCAGAACCACCGACCAGCACTAAGACAATGATTCCAGCTCCCGAACCGCCATATAGGCTAGCCTGCAGCCATTCGTCCCGCTTCTCCCGGCAAACCATCTTGCCGCTTGAATTCTGCAGCAGACCCCCATCTCAAACTCTGTCACAGAAGCCTGCAAAGCGCCCTGAAGCTGACTGCACCCTGTCGAGCATCAAGAACACCTACAGCACAAGGTACATTCTGGTTTTGCCCCCCGGTCCTTTCCAGAAGGCCCCTAGAGACATATTAAGACCCATTGTTCCCATTGTGCTGAAGCCAAGTAAACTTAAACTGTACCCACTACCCTCCTGCCAGTATCCAGAGTGCATCCCTTTTCCTTCTTTGAAACTGTCTGTCCTCTGCATTCCTTTACACGGTGGATTGTATTTCGTAGCATTGCTAGAACTATCTGTTGTGATATAAATAAAGTAGATATTTTTGATACAACCTTGACAGGACAGTCCCTTTTATCATTCGGTAATAATTGTATTTTCGCTGTGTTTCAACTAACCATTGATCCACAACCTTTCAGAGAAAAGCTTGCCGTTCCATCCATGTTACCAAAATTGGGCAAGGAGGTTTATAATTTTCTTGTTATTCCAAGCTGTTCGGATCCCTCCTGGCAGTGCTTTAAGTGGGCCGGGGCTAGCTGGGGCCGAGCCCCAGCAGTCTCCAGAACAGGCTCCCGAGCCGAGGCCTAGCCGGGGCCCAACCCCGACTAGCCCCAGCCATGCTGACACCTGCAGGTGCCCGTGTAGCGGCTGCACGGTTTCACAAGCTGCCTGCAGGTGTCAGCACTTTGGATTAGAAGAAAAGGAAAGGCTTCAAAACCGAAGTGCGTACGCCTGCAAGCAGCAGGTGCAACCGTGCAGTGCGGGCTGCCTGATGGCTCTGTACTCTGAAACAGGAGAAGAGCTGGACTGCCCAGCCCTCCTTTTGTTTCTGAGTAAATAGCCATCACCTAGCATGAAGCCCCTGAGCTCCTCACGCTGGCTGATGGCTATTTACTCGGAAACAAAAGGAGAGCTGAGCAGTCCAGCCCTCCTCCTGTTTGAGTATAGAGCCATCAGCAGCAGGCAGCACTTTCATTCCAGGAGCCCGTGGTAAAGCATTGCACCACGTGGCTCCTTGAATAAAAAGGCTGCCTGCTGGGTGTGAGCTGGGGCACACTGGTGTCACACCTTTGGTGCGCTCAGCCCCTTCTTTTGTTTAAAAGGAGGGGTTGTGCGCATCAAAGGTAATAATGCCAGTGCTCCCCAGCTCTACTTCTTTTAGCAGTCCCCACCCCTTAGGCAAGGGTGGGCTCTCGCTAGGGGGCATGGCCTAAGCACACCCGGGATTTTACCCCTTCAAAGAATTAAAAGCAGCGGCAGGAAATGCCAACCCCCTTTTTTGCACCACCTACGTATGGCAGCGAAGGCACACTTAGCAGCGCGAAGCAAGCAAATAAGAAAGCAGATGTTATTAGTGGTGAACATAAAGAGCGCAGCTACCTGCAAGCAAAACTGAGATAAGACGGTGAAGGGAAGACAGGACATAGTGGGGATCATGAAGCAGTAGTCCCGACAAATGAGTGGGCAGACGGGCAGATATTGCTTAAATTGTACGGGAGGACTGCGAACAAGCTAGGACTGGCAGGAGACGAAGCTTCGAAAGTAAGGCTACTGAAGAAGAAGCTAAGAGTGGGCAGAGATAATGGAGGAAGTTGAGAGAAGAGAAAGGGAAGAGAATAAGGAACACGACAGGTTGCGAAGGGAATGAGAACAAATAGATGAGAGGGAAAGGGAAGAGAGAGAAAATAAGAGGCAGAGGGAACTAGAGGAAACTGCGATGAGCAAAGCCGAGGAAGAATAGCAGAGACAATTGCAAATAAAGAGAGAAAAGAGAAGGTTGGAAATCAAGCACTTCTTTAAAGAGAGCCGATGCAAGGAAGAAAAGGAGGACAGAAGACAAGAGTGGGAGAGAGACAGAGGTAGAGTGAGGTATTCTAAGGAAGTAGCAGACACTATAACAGAATGAACACGTTCAAATGATGATGAGGGAGAGGGGATATGAAGAAGAATAGGTTAGCTTTATAGGAGCAGGAGAGATAGTGCAGCAGCCTCAATGACAAATAGGAGTGCAGCAGGGTCTCTGGCAAGGGGGGGGGCAACATGATTCTGTGTAGAGGGTGAAGAAGAAACTACGGGGGAAGCTAATGTCAAGAAGGCTTAGTTTTGAGGACGAGAGGGAAGAAGACAGTGACGATAGTATTGGGACCATGGGATCAGATGAAGACTGACAGGAAAGTGATGATAATGAAGGGAGGAGGCCCTGCCGCCCCTCCAGGGAAGTAAGCCTCGATAGAGACACATTGTGGGGAGAGGGGCAAGACACGAGAGGGGGAACCCGAAGGACGACTGGAGCGTCCTAGGGACAGATCGCACAGTGCAGACAAAGTTACCCCATATGCACAGAGGCCCAGAGCATTGCCAGGATGGAGACGGACAGACATGACAAGGGTGTTCACAGCCACTAAAGACATGGGGGGAATGAGACTGACCCAGTTTCCATTACTAGAGAAGGGTGGCGGATGACAGCAATATATACTGCGGCAACAGATGGATACCTTTAATTTGAGATGTAAGCTGTCCTTGTTGACAGCTGGAACTGGGAAACAGATTCACGAACTAGAAAGAGTGATGGCAGGGATGATGCTAGCAGTGGCCACCATGAAGAGCTTACTCTCAGCTATTCTTGGGGAGGTAGCGGACGATGTTTGGAAAAGGGCAGGGTATCCTGGAGCAGCCGTATGGCAAGCTCTAAGGGTACAGTACCCAGACACCTGTGACATAATGCATGAGGATGAAGACCCACTTCAATACGTTCAGGAGATACAAGATTGTTAGCGTCTTGAGACGAGGGAATCGTGGGATAAAACAGTGGATTTATTCTATCACATATTATGTCAAGGGCTACCTGAGCAGGTACAAAAGCAATTGAAGAAATTGGTGGAAATGGAGGCTAAACCATGGTCAGAAATTCAGTTAACCATAGTGCACTTTTTTCGGTTCATGCAGGAGAATGCAAGAAAGAAGCATGAGGAGAGCAGGAAGAGGCGAGGTTAGTGCAGAAGAAGCTGTCGAAATACACAATGGAAGGGGCAAAGCTGACAAGTGGAGATGGAATGGTTCACAATATGCAAAATCAACCGCAGACAGTAGGGGGAGGCTTTGGAGGAAGGGGAACATAGATAACTGGTAAAGGGGACGAGGGGGAGGGTTTTGACAACCAATGCAACAAGGTGGAGACATAGTTAATGGGGGACTCCTGAGACCAATGGGGGGTCCACCACAGTGCTGGACATCCAGAAGGATGGGTCACATATCACAAATATGCAGGAGTAAGGGTGGAATGCAACAGAATGGGGGAGTGACACACCAGCCAATATAACAAACAAAGCAAGCCGACTATTATGTCCATGATCACATGCACGTGCAGTCATATGCGCCTAAACCAGTGCTAGCACAGAGCATGCCACTGCAGCCATATCAACCTATGGCATATGCAACGCAAGCACAAGAACACGTGCAGCTGCCACAGCCAGCACAGCAAGCACTGATGCAGCAGAACATTGTAGCCACGACACACACAGCCTCTGCAATGCAGACTTCCATACAGAAAATAGGGGGAATGACTGTAATGGGGGGCTACCTTTTTACCGGGACAGGGATGACATTATACCCACAATAGGATAGTCCACAGACAAACCTGATGGGTTCGATCCTATCCGTTACCCCCGACCTGAACGAGGAACCACGTACAGGGGTGACAATAGGTGACAAGACTTTTTCTTTTCTTGTGGATACAGGGGTGAAAAGACGCTGTATTAGGGAGGGGAGGTCACTGATGTCAGGCATTGCCATGAATGCAAAGAGATTCTCTGGGGATACAGATTAGGGTCCTTTTACTGACAAACGTCCGATCTCCACAGGAGAACATTTGACAATGCCATTATTATATTCCCGACAGACACCTGTAAACATAATGGGCTCACTATACTTAGAGAGGCACAGATCCACCCTACTGATGAGGTCCAACCAGACCAAAACACGTGTCTGGGGTTTCTGTTGGTACTCTTGTTCAGAGGAGACTTGCCTAGCATTTCGGTGCTGGACTGCCCTAGGGCAGGACAAAGACTGATATGTTTGGGATATTTCTTCTCTGTGAAAGATAGTGAGCTAAAGACTCTGGGTAAGTCTCTCGTAACCAGGACTAATGTCTGGCACAGGGAGTCCCAGGACCCCCTTGTTAATTAACATAATGGGTAGGGACATGATTTGCTGACTTAAAATGAACATCTCATTTACTGATCAGGGGATAGTGTGCTTGACTCCAGGAATTCACTACATGACTGCGAGGGAGATCATTCAGGCATATTGCGGGCAAACTGTACTGCGGGGGATGCCAGCGAATCCCGAGTTATTTCAGTATGGAGTGGAAGTGCTGATAGTATGGCTTCCAGGGGTACAAGGAAAGCTGCTGCGTATACCCAATGAGTTCTTGTTTAAGCCAGAGGTTCCCTTAGACGAAAAAGAAGGACAGATGTTTCCAATAGAACTGGAGACGGTCATAGTAAGGGAAGAAAGAATAGTATTGCACCGGAATGACAACACAGGATGAGCCTGGAGGACAATAATCACGATAGGAGAAGGGCACAGACTGACTGATTTGACAGATGAGGAGTTGTTTCGAGATGACCATTCAGACATTGAGACAGTGTTCTTCATGAGCATGACCTATTGGCTGAGGATACAATATAGAGAAGTACCACAAAGAATGGTCTTGTTGAAAAAGGCACGACCACCATTCCTCAAGGAAGATTTGGCGCGAGTGCTCAGTGTTCTATGGACTAGCAGTCCATATGATGTTGGCCTGTTAAAGGGGTAGGAGCTGTCAAAATAAAACACAAGGCAGGTGCTATTTTATCAAGAGCGAGACAATTACCTTTATCCAGGGTGGCAGACGAAGGCAGTTATGAGACGATTGCTGCATTAGTGAGGCAGAGAATCTTGGTGCCTTCAGAGTCGCAGTGTGATACAGCGATGTACCCGGTGAAGAAGGCGACAAGCAGATCTTGGCATTTTATTCAAGAAGTACACCCTTTTATTCAAAATCTATGACCCAGATTGTTGAGTCAGAATTCCTGTTAGTTCTCAATCCAGCATCAACTCTAGCTAGCGTTCCGCCGGAAACTACCCATTTCACACTAATATATTTGAAGAACGCTTTCTTCTCTATACCACTCTGCAGTATAGAGATGAAAGTGCAGTCCACAGTGCATATACTAACAGTGCTAGTGGAAAAAGGTTACAAGGTAGCCAAAGCAAAATTACAGTAGTGCCTGAAGGAAGTGCTGTATATTGGAAAGCTGATATCACAGGAGGTTCGGGAGGTGACCCCAGAACGGGTGGAGGCGATCTTCAGAATGCCGTCACCATGGACAATGAGAGAGATGCAGCAATTCTTAGGCCTCTGTAATTATTGAAAGACCTGGGTATTCGACTATAGCACAAACACGAGACCTCTATTAAGCGGCCTTTGGGAGGCACAGAGGGGGGGCGATGATCTGTTATTTATTTACTGATTTATTGGTCATTTATAATGCACTTAACACCAGCGAATGGTTTCTAAACGCGGGATCAGGATTCAAACCTGTGTTGCGCCACATTGTCTTGCTTCCAAGACAAACGTGTTGCCCCTGATAGACACACAGAAGCATTTGAATAATTGAAAAGGGCAATATGCAAAGCCTTGATACTAGGGATTCCTAATTACAAAGACAAATGTTATCTGTTCTCATGCTCAAACTCCAAAAGACAACCCTAAAACGCAAACCAATGGCCTACAATAGCTGACATTTAGACCCAGTAATGAGAGGACATTACCCTTGCGAACAAGCACTGGCTGCAGCTTCATTCACAGTGGGAAATTCAGCAAATATCACAATGGGGTGCGGTACCACACTTTACGTGGAGCATGCCCTTTTTTGCAATTCTGGAGAGGCCCAGAAGCACACTGACTAACCAGAGGGCATCCGGATACGAGGTGATCATTTTGAATCCGGTGATAAAAA
Source organism: Ambystoma mexicanum (assembly GCF_040938575.1). Taxonomy (NCBI): domain Eukaryota; kingdom Metazoa; phylum Chordata; class Amphibia; order Caudata; family Ambystomatidae; genus Ambystoma; species Ambystoma mexicanum. The sequence goes on from NC_090925.1 coordinate 388,341,208, forward strand.
TAGTGAGATGTAGAATTGTAAACCCAGCAATGTTCATAGCTGATCCAGTAGAGGAGGGAGACTATGTGCATGATTGTACTACGTTCATGGAACATTATGACAACATCCCTAAGGTAGGGGAGAATGCCCTTGAAGGAAGGGAATTACTCTTCAGTGACGGGTCATCGACCATAGACCAGGTGATGGGAGAAAGGCATACTGGGACAGCATTGGTGAAAATGAAACCAGATGGGACAGCTGAAGTAGTAGCAAGCGTGAGATTGCCTTCACATTTTTCAGCTCAGGCAGCAGAATTAGTGGCTCTCATAATGGCATTAGAAGCATGCAAAGATACGGAGGTTACAGTGCACTCTGATTCAGCCCACGTGCTGTCTACAGTGCAAGCTGGATTGTCACCATGGCAGTGGAGGGGCTTTCGATGTGCTGACAGCACACCAGTGCAGCACGCGCCCTTATTGGGCAAGCTCATAGATGCACTACAACTGCAATAGCAGTCGTGAAGTGCCAGGCACACACGAGGGGGGAGGACTTAGATTCCCATGGCAACAAAGCAGCAGATACAGAAGCAAAGATTGCAGCATATTTTACAGAATTAAATGAGTTTGACACCCCATCTAAGACAAGCATACGCGTGCGCAATATGATATTGAAGGAAGGGTATTGTGCACTACCTGCCACACAGATAATGGGATTTCAGGGGAGAGCACCACTAGACAAAAAGGAGCTATGGGTGAGGAGAGGATATTCGATATCCCCTACAGACACATTATAGTGACAGGAGAGCACAGGCAAACCAGTGATCCCAGCAGCATTACTGCCAATTGCACTTACACAATTACACCATCCCACTCACTTAAGTAGGGATGTACTTGCTGCACACATTGGGGAAGAGTGTTTTGTCCAAATATGGCAGAGCATATAGTCGCATTTATGTTAATGTTAATGTTAAAGGATATTTGTACCGTGCACTATCACCACCGGAGTGGTCCCATGGAGCTCTGGCGGCTCTGAAAAAGGCAGGGGGTGAGTCAGTGGGAAAGAGCTGAAAAATGGAAAGATAGTAGTGATGTGCTGTTGGCAGCCTCAGCCCGGGGGGTCCGTTGGCTGGGCCTAGGGTGTTTTTTGTTTGGTAGTCGTTGTGTGCTGTTGTGCAAGTCTATGTGTGGTTTGTTTTGTTGTTGCAGTGTAGTGAAGTGTGTGCAGTTTGCTGCGTTTAAGGCTTGTGGTTGTATTTTATGGATATTTGTACTGTGTGTAAACAATACAATGCATGCCATACGTTGCGAGAAGTACGAGGAGCAATACCCCTGCCCCTTTGGGCCTTTCCAACACCTCCTTGTATACTATGTAGACATGATTCAGATCTGCCAAGGGTACCGCAAAAGGTTAGTGGTTGTATGACCTTTTTCCCGGTGGATCGAAGCTAGTCCCTTTTCACACCCCAATGCCGTCAGAGTGTCAAAATTCCTTTTTTAAGAGGTGTTCCCACAATTGGGGGTGTGCAAGGTTCTGCGTTCAGACAATGGGCCTCATTTTGTAAATGGGATTTTTGAACACATAAGAGCCCCTCAGGGAATTACGTATAAGCTTTCATGTGCTTATCACCCACAGGTGAATGGAATATGCAAGTGCCTCAAAGGCCTGCTAAAGGAGAAAATTGCCAAAATTAAAGCCATATTAAACAAGGCCATCCTTTTGCCTGCCCATAGCTTTGTTTGCATTGCATAACCAGCATGGATCTGACCACCATTTAACTCCTCATGAGTTGGTGACAGGACGACGCATGCAACTCCCACTTGCTCCTCGCACTAGAGCGCTGACAGACACCTATAGTTCTGCTGTTGTCTTAGGTGATAAAATGCACAAATGCATTGCTTCGATGATGGCAGTGCCTCTTTTAGCTCTCAACAGCTGCAGTCCCAGTGGGAGAGGTCGATGAAGGTTGAGGAAAACACACCAGCATCAAACTCAGAACTGCTTTGAAACTGCTTCTTTATCCAGGGGATTCTGTGTATTTAAAAAACTTCATAAGGCCCTTGTTTAATCCTAGGTTCAAGAGACCTTTTGCTGTAGTAGAACAAGCCACTGATCGCATGGTCAAACTAAGTGGCAAGAAGGCCTGGAACTACATTGGAGACCTCAAGCCCAGTTGAGGTGAGACCTCCTCCTGCCAAAATGAAGACGGTTTGATGCAAGAAGGAGAACAACCAGAAGGAGAAGCACCACAGCGAAGATTAACCTAGTTTATGACCAGAGCTAGAGAAGAGCAAAACGCAGAGCTAGATTAGGCACACTATTTTTCTCTCACACTAGGCATTTATTCTGAAAGTAAGGATATTGGCCTGGATTCCTGGTTTTGTATCTGCACACACCTTTTGAGAGGCACTTTCTTAAATTCGTGATCAACACTGAACGGATGATACCACCCAGATATTCATTTATGCTTTTCTTCTTTATGTGGCACGAACATATCCACTCCTGACCCACTGAATTTCATCCATTATTACATTACTGAATATGCCCAAAATCCGTTTGGTGTGGGAGCGATTGTTTTTTGCAGCAGTACAGAAGGAGAGCTTAACTAACACACTAAACTAAAACACCATGTTTTTGAGGCTTTTCAGGCAATTTTGCAGACATTTGGACGACACAGAGGATATCCAGCAATATAAAAATGGAATTTGTGATTCGAACTGTTGTGTTGATGTTTTGTGCCTTCTGCTGTCTCTACCGCTTTACCCTCTTTGTATTACGCAAGATCCTTGATTTGCATTCACATGCTTTGGTTCCCACTAACGCAACCCCTATCCCTGCTCTCACAGAAGTCATATCTGGTCAGATGATTAATGCTGCCAAAAAGTAAAAAAGACTCAAACGTAGTACAGATGTAGATTTTGAACAGGTAAATTCCAATCTAACCAATTCAGCCCAATCATCTAACAACATGGGGTATAAGCACATAACTAAGGTGGGAAAGAAACCACGAAGGAGAGCTGCTATGTGTGCTCTCTCATCCCCTATGCCATGAGTACATCCAGAACATTCGTAGCAACAGACATTCCAACAGCCATAGCACAATGCCTCATGCACCTGTCACTCTGTACAACCAGAGTCCGATTTCAAGGAAGAGGGGAAACATTAGGATGGATGTCACAGAAGAAATTCCCATATGAAGATAACTATATCAAGACCCAAGAGATGATAGATGACTATTGGAGCACTGACAAGACAATAGAGTACATTCCTGATGGCCTACAAAAAAGGAGAAGCCAGAAAAGTAACACAAAAGGAATTGCAATACCCCACGACAGGACAAAAGGAGATAGGAGGCATGCCAGGATGCTGGGAGAGGCCGCAGTTACTAGTGTATGGACACATGTACACAGCTGAAGGATGAAAGAGGGAATGGTTGGAAGCAATTCACATGCACTCCTAACAGTTCCAGTAGAAGTGGCCAGAGGGAGAGTGACGATTGCTTCAAGGAATGGGAAGCAAGTGCAAAACTGCTCACCTGGGTGGAGAATGAACCAGGTCCTATGCCAATTCTACCACTCAAGAGTGCTTCATTGTGCTTCTAGAATGATGGTCCATTGAAGGTTGGAGAAAATAAAGGATGTAAGCGGATATCAAAGATACTAGGCATGAAGGTCGGCACCACAGTATTAATGGACCACTACTGGGTCTGCGGGTCCAAGGCATACATGCAATTGCTGCCAAATTGGGGAGGAGTGTGCTCTTTAGTAGAGTTGAACACACCAGAATTAGTAGTACCCCGAAAGAACATACAAGTGGATGGGTTCCCTAAGAGGAAGAAGAGATCTGTGGAGCTGGCAAGAGTGAAAAGAGGAAACTATGTGTCATCAAAAATGAAAGATGCATTAGACGCCATACCACAAGAGCACAGGCTGTCCAGCAGAAACGAGATGTTCTTTTTATCCCTTGTTGTTCGAGCCATTCAGGCAAATGTGAACGCCAAGGGGCTCCAGATCACATGATGGGAACTGATGCAGAAAATAAACTCGACAGTTAAGGGGTTCAATGCCATCATGAAGAGTTCAGAGTTGTCATATTATTGGCCCTACAGAACATATTCGTCCTGGACCTTTTTATGGCTATGGAAGGAGGCGTTTACCCAGTACTAGGTGAAAAGATCTTTTTATAAAGATCTTTTCATGAAAAGATCAATTTCGAAAGACTGCTCCGTGACCGCACAGAGCGGTTTTTCTAAATCGAACTGTCATGCCCCTGCCGCACACAGGTGCACGCTTGGGCTGATAGGCTCAGCGGGACCTGGAAGCGGATGGCAAGTAGAACAGCTAGTGTGTGTGTGTTGGTTTGTGTGTTGTGTGTCTGGTTGTGTTGTGGTTTGAGGGAGTCTCGGTGGGGGAGTCTTGTGTGGGGAGGGAGGGGGCTGAGAGATGGGGGTTCAGGTGGCAAAACACCGATTTCAGAGAAATCCCACGGGAGAGAGTGGGGCTGAAGGTGGTGGGTGGTAACAGGGGGAGGGGAGGAACAATTTGGGGTTCAGGGGGGTTAAACCCCCCAAATATAAAAAAAACTCATTTTGGAGCTCTGAATGGAAAAAGATCTTTACAATGGTGGTTTTCCTATCGATAGAAAATTGGTCATTATAAATCATTATTTTTCACTTGGGAGCTTTAAAATGAAGTCTTTTCAGATAGAACCATTTGCGCTTCGATTGGGCCTTCCGACTGTACATACATTCCCTCCCATGACGAAGAAAATGGAACTCTAACAGAGACTATCACACAATTATCAGACCTATATGCTAAAATGGAGGCAGAGACAAATGCTTTAGGACAAGATGACCACTGGCTGTCATACATCTTCTCCTGGATACCATTGTGGATGGCTAACGGACTGAAAGTACTACGAGCAGCATTGATACTAGTGTTTTTCACCTTATGTGCCATCAGAGTAGCAATATCACTATGTAGGAAGACTACTGAAAATACTATAGGGATGAAAGTACTACTGGACATGGAGATGAAAGATGACGAAGAAACACAGATATTTGATGCATTTGATGTGAAATTACAGCGCAGTGTCTGTTCCCGCCAGGCACATTGTTTGTTTTTTCTCATAACTGATGTGACTATTGGGGAAAATGGGTCGGTGTAACATGGGTGGAGATTGCAGCTATATAACCTGCAGTTTGGACAAGCATGAAAAGTACCATGGACATCTAGGAGGAGTGACCAAAGTCTGGGTCCCGAAGCTGCATGTGAACAGGGAGGGTTGTTTGGGGAGTGTGGTTGACTTGTTGACCAGCGGGAGGATTGAAGTGGGGAGCACAAGTGTGGCCCTCATGACCTCCACCTAACTCTCAGCCTGAAGACAAAGAAATGAGCGATGCACATCACTCCTCGACCCTTACTCACCATCATTGATGTATGGCTGATGTGAGAAATGATATTCACCCAGACAGGCATTTAAGCAATACCTGATTGACAACATAGAGGAAATGCAGTTGTTCTCAATCAAACAAGCTGACTGACTACAGCCTCGCAGAACCTGATGACGTCATCACTGTCATCACTGACATCATGCCATAGATGCAGTGGACATGAAGCATATAGGCATCCATGCACAAAGCTACATGAACATGATAGTTCATTGCATAGACACGAAACAAATGCTTATGACTCACTTAGACAGAGTATTGACACTCACGCACGTATATCCTTTGCTAAGCAGAAACAGCAAGACGCCTATCACTACACATATCTAGCTTGTGCATGCTTAATTGGGACTAATATGGACGGCCATAAGAACAAATATGGAAGCCATCAGTGCATTGAAGTGAATGGGGAAAGGCTGATAGATTGGTCCATTTGAAGCACAGATGGGCTTCCATTGTAGACACTGTGAGCAGCCCTGCCAAGGACGAGTGGAGACGGAATGTTTCCAGTTAGCAAAGGCAATAAAAAAACCTGCAAGGCACACAGCATAAAACCTTCATATTTACAAGCAGAAGAGCTCCATTTCCTGGTCCCCACACATGAGACCTGAAAGCACAGGATAGAGTCTATTCTTTCAAGGTGGATGGGGGAAAAGCTGGTCCCATCGAGCCAGAGGGGGAAAGATACAACTATTATCCAGCTGCAGCTTATTTCCAACAGGGTTGGAGCCCTGCATCATCTTGCAGCCCCGCGGTGCACATGAAGTCGGTCTGCTGCAGGGGCAGGTAGACTGCAGCCCTGCTGCTCATCCATCCCACTCCTGATTGCGGAGCCCATCAGCGCTGCCTGCACCCCAGATTTATTGCCCAGAATGGCTATCCATGAAGGCCCATCGGGCTTCCATCAAGGTAGGAAGTGCCCCCTGCCCGCTTTCCACCTCATGGAGCCGTGGCGCTGAAGTCCTGTGACCTAAGATGGCCACCGCCTAGCACTCACGCTATTTGTTTATTTTGGTTGCCTAGTAACCACCTCAGTGACGAGACAAAGCCTGCAAGGTGAGTCGGAGGCGGAAGCTGGCCCACCCCCCCAAAGGCCCACAACCACCAATGCCCCTTCCTGTCTGCACTTGTCCGCACCGGCAGTATGGCGCAGGACACTACCCTCAGCCTCCTCCGCCTAGTAAAGCAGATCGACATACACCCGCCAGAGTTCTAGTCAAATGAAAAGACTTTTGCATCTAAACACTCCCTGGAACTGAACCGACCAGTATCACCTCCAGACGCCTTAAGGTACGACACCCATAGACTTACTGTAGCGCGAATACCCACTGTGCTACTACTCGCACCTGAACTACCTTATATACTGGCCATATTCATGCCTGCCTTCATGCACAGAAATTAACGGATCGCTCGGTACCTGACACTTAATAATGATGAATCTCTGTAGGCACGGATGCACGTTGATGCTCGCATATTAAGCTGCCTGTCTTTCTCCCATCCCCTCCAGCCACCAATTCTATCCTGCACTGTAGTATCTATCTGTATTGACTCCTAACAGAGCCTTGTTGAATCACTGCTGATCTCTGCTAATCTGCATACTGTATCCTCTACCAATTGTGTTCACCACGAACAACCAATTAATTGTCTGGCTAATGTACATGTATACTCTTTCGCCACTCCACTCCATGCTTGTCTAATGCATGTTTTCTACGTATCCACAGTATTACATTTCCGAGCCCTAACTGACATCCATTAACGATCCATTAGGTAACACCCACTCTGGGCACATACTGTAGATTGACAGCTAAACCTGTTGTGTATACAATCCCGAGCAACACCAGTTTTACCATCCTGCTGTTGTCCTAGTTCCTCTAATTACTTATGGCCACTTTATCTATCAGCCAAGTCAGGTTCACACCTGGTCCAATGATATATTCAATCATACCAATCCTATGCATGTGTAAATATGCAATAGACGCCACAACCATCCATACCTTCATCAACCCCTGAGGCCTGATGCAGTGAAACTAGCCTGATCCATCCACCAGGAGTGGAGAAATTGCCACTGTCCCGTTTGGGAATCAATGCTGTAACTTCGACGCTGAAAGCCACAGAGCCGCCGAAATTGTCGCATTTAAACCTGCAACCGAATTGGACTCGACTGCCGAAGTTTGGTCTGGAGTGCGCCAAGGGTCGGTAAGTACCAGCAATCCTTACCGGTTACCCCTAGCGCATCCAACCCTTTTTATGCACGAGTGGCCCCTGAGGGCCTTTCTCCTTTTCCTCGTTAGTGTGAACTAGCAAACTTTTCCCAACTCTTGGAACCTGCTCCACAAATAGTGGGAACTTATTCTGCATCACCTCACCCACCTTCCTGAGCTGCAACAGACCTCTGAAAAGACCCTGGGAAGCCCATCTGGACTACCGCGTGCGGCAGCATTGCAAGTACATTTGAGCACTAAGCCCCTGTCATCTTAGGGACTGGACGGTCTTTCAATTAAGATTGTATTTGATGCAGAATTGCCTAAAGACTATTTGCACCACCTGCTTCCTCCCCTTTTATTTTATTTATTTATTTATTACATGTATTATACACCCAGAACCTGAGGTATCACGGCATAGTTACAGACAATTAGGAACAATAGAATAAGCAGTCAGTAGGTCAATCATTGGAATAATACCATCACGTCAGCAGTACACAATTAATACATAAACACTGATAGTATTGTTGTTGTTGTGGTGAGTGGTCAGGATGAGCTGGTATGGGATAGGTCTGTTAAAATTGGTTGAATAACCAGGTTTTTAGAGATTTCTTAAAGCGCTGAAAGGATTCTTCATTCTTGATATTTGTAGGGAGAGTGTTCCAGTGTTTAGGAGCCAGGACTTTGAAGCTGCTAACCCCAGCTCTGGGACATTTGTAACGTGGGGTTTCAAGGAGTGAGTTTTTGCTATTTTAGTTTGTGGCCACTTGGTCTTGTATATATGTCTTTAGATAGGAGTGCATTGATCTAAAAGTATTACTGTGATTATTATTGTGTGGTTTCAAAGGCCTTGAAATAAAAGTATTTGTATTTTATATATTTACACCTGATTGGGAGTGATTTGTAAGTGTCCTTTACTCTGTGTGCTCATTGAGGTCTTTCAGTCACCCTCACCCCTCCTGAGACCTAGTCTTGACCGCCGCCAATGCTATCTTGGTTGGTCTGGCTTGTCCAGAAGGTTACCCTGTTCCAAGAAACTAGGCTGGCCTTCTGAACCTCTGCCCCCAGGTCAGAGTTCAGAAATCTATCTTAACACCAGGAGCGTGGGGTGTGGAGACAGGTAAGAGGCGGTCAAGTTTTAAGTGATGGGTTAATTTGTATACTGTGTGCCCGCCTACACCTGTCTCCCTATAAGGTGCATTGGAGGATGACCCCGCTACATTTTTGGAGGCACTGTTGAGATCACCTTTGGTGTGCCTATACGCTCCCTATCCTACTTACTTGTCTAGGGAGGATAGCTCAGCTGCAACGTGCTCGCCTCGGAAACAAGACGACACAGAGCAACACAGGTTCGGTCCCCTGGTCCGTGCTTAGAAACCTATGGGCATTAAGTACGTTATAAATAAGCTAACATATCATGTCATATCATACTTACCCTATACCTACCCTCTTCCCTTCCTGGGGTAGTGTATAGTTTGCTAGCATAAGTTTCAGTTTGTTTGCAATCAGTTTTTTGTGTGCAAGTTTTGGATAGGGATTTGTATATAGTATTATAATCACTGTTTTTTAATTTGACCAGATTTGCCACCTTATTTGACAGACAAGTACCATCCTTATGTATCAGCTTCAGGTAGCCAGTTGGGCTGAGGGTGACGGGATTAAGCCCGACCATTGCTTTATCATAGGTGACGTCCCTTGGAGCACATCTCTACACCGGGTGCTCAGGTTGGCCGAGTCCCTAGAGTCCCTCACAGGCATCACGACACCATCTGAGCATGACCCCTATGTCCGCCTGAGTCCCTTCTGTGTGGAGAAACCAAACCCCCGATGGGTGAAGAGGAGTACCAACTTTGGGCAGACCAGACCAACCAGATGATGCATGACTGGAGGGCTACCGAACGGGAGAAGAGGCATCGCACCATTGAGAGTCTGCGCAGTCCTGCATTGAGAGTCATTCAGGCTCTCCGTGCCACTTATCCAGACCCCACAGCGATAGACATCATGTACACGCTGGATGGAGTGTTTGGAGCCACCGAGTCCAGTGAAGAGCTCATGGTGAAGTACTATGCCATCTGCCCCCAACAGGGTGAGCGTCTTTCTGAATATCCTGTGAGGACCGAGCCAATTCTTCAGCTGACTTTGCAATGGAAGGGGGTTGAGCCGACTAGCCTGAACCTGGTCAGGCTGCAACAGGTCATGCGCAGAGCCAAATCTCTGCCGCTATTACTTCTGTAGCTACGACTCAGAGAACGGACCCAGAGAACACCACCCTTTGATGAACTGGTCCAATAGGTGCGTACTGTGGAGGGCGAGATGGAGGACACAGTGTACAGTTTACCAAGTCAGCTGGTGTCTCCATATGCTGCCCAGAAGTATGATCTGTGACATCAAGTAGAAGAGTTGTGCCAAACCATCCAGGCAATGCAGCTCAGAGGGTGCAGGCCAAGCCACCAGCTGTAATGACATCCGGGCCACCAGAGTGCAGGAGAGACTCTACACCGCCATCCCGAGAGAGAGAACACCAGCTCTTCCGGTGCACTCAAGAGCCACAACAGCCCCAGGTGAATCACCGGCATCCTGCACCGCTCCAGCCTCAGCAGTTCTACCAGAGGCGTGGACAGGAGGGCCACACCTTCCATATGTGCACTAATCCACCGGATTACAATCAAGTCGAGGCAAGGTTCCAGGCCTTGAATCGTCCAACACACGCAATGGTGGGAAACGCCAGCGAGGACCAGGAAGCGGAGCACCTGAATCCTCAATAAAACTATGCTCCAATCGAGTAGAGGCGAATACCAACAAGTCTGCGCCACCAGATGGTCCCAAGGCTGCAATGACACCACCAGTGAGAAAGTCATCTGGGAACCAGCATCCTCCCAGACCGGCTAGTCCACCCAAGAGGAAGATCATTTGTAGTAAAACTACCAGCGAGCGCAGCACCCGATCATCATGGGCGATGCCTGATGGGATGATAGGGCCACCACCACTGTGACAATTGCCATTGCTGGTCGACAGGCACAATCGCTTCTGTATAGCGGCTCACAAGTGACCATTGTTTATGAGCCGTTCTATAGAAAACACCTGGCGCATATCCCATTGGAGCCCTTGGCTGGGCTGAACCTTCTCGGCGCGGGCATACACCCCTTGCAAATATCTGCACTACATTTTGGTCAGACTGCAGTTTCCACATGATGTAGCTGGAGTCAGCGCTTCTATCAGCACCCTGGTTCTGGTCTGCAACAGTCAAAGTGAATATCCCGCAACACTGGTGATGATTGGAACTAATTCCTTGATGTTTGATGCACTGGCGGCATTATGTCGGAAGATGACTGGACCACAATATGCCAGCTTGTTGTCCATGCATTCGGTGTGCCAACAAGTGTACTTGCAGAGAGAGATCCGGTCCAAAGCTCCACCTGATGGACCAATTGGAAATGTTTGCAACACCAGGTTCGGGCAGATCACAATCCTGGCACACGCGACTTTGATGGTTCCTGGCAGAGTGCGACTCAGTGGGGAGCAACAACCAAGACATCTGGTGATAGAGGCACCAGAACATGGAGAGCTCCCAGGGGGTTTACTGGTACAGCGGACCCTGCTGATAATGGATGGAACTGACCTGAAGACCATCAAGGTGCCAGTCATTAATGTGACCAATGGGACCATCCGTGTACCAGGATGCACCATCATCACACACTTCCACCTGACTACATCTGTAGCACAGGCGAGTGTCACCACCAGCTCATTTTAGAGGGTGTTGGATCTGAAAACCTTGGACTTTGGACACTCCCCGATCTCGGAGAGGGACAAGGACCACCTGAGGGAGCAGCTCGCCCTGCGTGCCGAGGCATTCTCAACAATCTCCTGGGATATTGGCAAGGCCTACGGAGTGGAACATCGCATCCGGGTGTCTGATGACACTCCCTTCAGGGAACAGTCCTGAAACCTGGCCCCAGGAGACTTGGAGGATGTACGCTGCCATCTGGATGATCTTCTGCTGGCAGGGATAATCCACGGGTCCAGGAGCCTCTACGCTTCTCCCATTGTCGTCGCCTGGAAGAAAAATGAGGATGTCCAAAGGTGCATCGACTACCCTCGACTCAACACCCGTATTATTCCGGACCAGTACACCATGCCCCGGGTGGACGAGGCACTGAACTGCCTGACTTGGAGTAAGCGGTTTTCGGTCCTGGACTTGCGGAGTGGCTACTACCAGATCCCGATGCATCCAGTGGATCATGAGAAGACCGCTTTCATCTGTCCCTTGAGTTTTTATGAGTTTGTCAGGATGCTTCATGGGATCCCCGAGCGCCAGCGACTTTCCAGTGCCTTATGGATAAGACCGTCGGCAACATGAACCTCCTGGAGGTACTGGTATACCTAGATGACATCATTGTGTTCAGGAGGACCCTGGAGGAGCACAACAGGAGGAGCATGAAGGTGCTGGATCGCCTGCGGGAGAAAAGGCTAAAGGTCAGTGTTGACAAGTGCCAGTTTTGCCAGACAAGTGTCAAGTACATCGGGCACATCGTCTCCGCGGATGGCATCGCTGTGGATCTGGCAAAGAGGGATGCCCACCTCACCTGGCCAAGACTTCAAACCTTTAAGGAGTAACAGAGTTTCCTGGGATTCTGTAATTACTACAGGAGGTTTTTCACAGGATATGCCAACATCGCACGACCACTTGTGGACCCCACCAATGGGTACCCACCTACCCAGAGGAGCCGGAAGAACACTGCCAACTCTGCGGACCATTTATATCATCCACGGGAGCCCTTTAGTGAGCATTGGACTGACCGATGCCAGCAGGCCTTCGAGGAGCTCAAGCGGACCGTCACCACAGCACCAGTCCTGGCCTACACGGATCCGCAGTTACCTTACATCCTGCATGCGGACACGAGTTTGGAGGGATTGGGAGCTGTTCTCTACCAGGAGGCCAACGGTGAAACAAGACCGGTCACTTTCGCCAGCCGAGGCCTGCATGCAGCAGAAAGGAATTACCCAGTCCACAAGTTGGAATTTTAGGCATTGAAGTGGGCCGTTGCAGAGAAGTTCCAGGATTACCCCTACAGCACCACCTTCATGGTGAGGACGGACAACACCCCCCTTACATATGTGTTGAAGTCGGCGAAGCTTAATGCTACCGGACCCCGTTGGCTCACCGCACTGTCCACATACAACTTCAGTTTACAGTACAGACTGGGTGCACTAACATCGATGGTGATGCACTCTCTCAGTGGCCTGGATGATACAGCTGGATCACCATGTGGAAGGAGTTGTCTTCAGAAGGCGTCAGAGTTAGCTGCCAGGCTGCAAGTCAGCAGGAACCAGACAGAGCCAGGAGCGTTGGTTGCGTGGGATCCTCAACTGAGGTGGTAACCGCCATCTACTAAAATATCACCAGTGTGGAGGTTTCTGAGCTACCAAGTCTGAACCGAGATGAGATCTGTATGTCACAGCTAGCGAATTCTGGCATTGCACTGTTCCTGAAAGCCAAGACCACAGTAGCGGATGTGTACAGAGCCATCCTTCGTGACCCAGAGCAAGCTGCAATTCTGAAGGAGTGGAAGACGCTTGTGCAGAAGGGTCGAATCCTATACAAGGAAAGCAAAGTTAGAGACCGGCTGCTAGATTGCCTGGCTTTGCCACAGAGATTTCGCCGAGCTGTATTGTATGCACTCTACGACCAGCACAGAAATCTTGGCAGCGACAGAACCTTCGAGTTGGTCCACTCAAGGTTTTTCTGGCCCAGACCAGCAGCGGATGTCGAGTGTTATTGCCACCACTGCGCCAAGTGTGTCACCAGGAAGACTGCGGCTCGTCCTGCAGCCTATCGTCACCATCTGCAGTTCTGGCACCATGGACCTCATCTGCATTGACTTCCTCAAGCTGAAGATGGACAGGCGAGGTGTGCAGAACATCCTGGTGGTGACAGACCACTTCGCTCAGTACGCCCAGGCGTTTCCCACCAAAGAGCAGCATGTCATCACCGTTGCCCATGTGCTGTGGGAAAGATACTTTGTGCACTATGGCTGGCCAGCCAGCATTAATTCCGACCAGGGACCAGACTTTAAATCGACACTCATCAAGCAGATACTGGAGCTGGTTGGCATGAAGAAGACCCGTACAACTCCATATCACCCAAAAGGGGATGCCCAAGTGGAGAGGTTTAATCGTACCCTCTTGGCCCTGCTGGGCACCCTGAGGCCAGAGGAGAAGAACAGATGGAGTCAGCATGTGGCCACCCTGACCATTGCGTATAACTGCAAAAGAATGATGCCACCGGGTTTTCACCATATTTCTTGATATTTGGCAGGGATGCCCGGCTGCCTGTAGATCTGTGTTTCGGAGTGTCCACAGATGCAACAGGCAGCGTGACCTATGCCAGCTATGTTAAACAGCTCACGCATCAACTGGAGCAATCCTTTCAGCTCACCCAGGCTGCTGCGGAGAACACGGTAGTGACTCTGCGCTGAAAGGCCCAAAGAAGATCCTTTGAAGGCTCAATCCCCAGAAGCTTCTCCAGCTACTGAGGCAGAGAGATCAGAAGGTCAGCCGGAAGCCAGTGAAGACGCTGACATCAAGAGTGATCAGTTCGGTGTCTACCGCGACCAAGGATTAGATCAGACACTAGTGTGGGTCCCTACACCCGCTGATCCAGATCCCACTCCTAATGAACCTGAATCCCATCCTCAGAGTATTCCTCCAGAGGATGTTCCCAATCTTGCTCCTATTGCCTCTGCCACAGTGGATGTGGTAGAGGAAGCGTTACTAATTTCTCCACTGGAATACAGGGTCCCTGACTTGGTACAGAATACTCTGCCAAGTCCGGGGGAAACCCTACATGAGACCCCGGCTGCTCTCCATCGTACCACCACGGAGAGTAGACCTGTTATGAAATTGACATATGATACACCCGGGGTCCAGTGTGAGGTTCCAGTCCATCCCTCTCAGTTTTCCGTCCATCCTTCCTTAGAGCAGGTTACCCCCGTAAGGTACTGTGGGAGGTACCTGAGATTCAAGGTACTGGGTGACACTCAGCGGCCTGTCCTAAATCATTGCTTGACAGGTTCATTGATCAGGCCAAAGCTATCCTCACGGCCGAGGATAGTTCAAAGGGGGGAGCATTTAACCCCCCCATCAGGGGATTGAACTGGATGGACCCAGCCGGCCCATAAGTCTGGGGGTCTCCAAACAGCCCTTTAAGATGAGTAGCAGCACCCTCGAGATAGATGGGGATGCAGATTTGTACTCTTGCACCAAATAATTATGGCAACTCAGTAGTTTGGCAAAGGGAGTCATTTTAATGACAAGTACAAAAAAACAGGGAGTTCAATAAACATCAGCAACCGCTCGATCTTCCTTCTCTCTTCAACTCCACTTAATTTCAGAAAAAACACAGTATGTATGTCAAAAACTCACCATCAATGATGCACAATCGTAAAAACCTAACATGCAACGTGATTGGTTATAGGAAGGTAACTTTAACATAGGTACTATAACTGTATGTGGTAACGGGGAGAGGGGATTGGAAAATCAATGTCAGTTGGGGCAACTAAGCCCTTCCTTCAAAATGGCCACTATAAACGTGACCAAAATTACGACGTCTCATTGGTTCTACTCAATATAAGACCCTACATTACATGGTCCACTATGATTGGGTTGGCATCAACCCCACTCATACTTTTCCACTTCCGCCTAGCAGCATGCAGAATAACCAGCCAGGTGCAGGGAGTTAGTCTGCACCCC
This sequence comes from Ambystoma mexicanum, assembly GCF_040938575.1. Classification (NCBI taxonomy): domain Eukaryota; kingdom Metazoa; phylum Chordata; class Amphibia; order Caudata; family Ambystomatidae; genus Ambystoma; species Ambystoma mexicanum. The sequence goes on from NC_090925.1 coordinate 388,356,580, forward strand.
AGCTTTCCCTCCAATTATGTTACAATCATTCATCACCTCAGTGGTCATGTGTCAATTACTTCTTTGTAGTTTGGCCTCGAGTCTGCTGTTGGTCTGAGAAAATTAAGGAGTACGGGTATGGCAGGGGTCCATGCGTAGGTGTGAAAGTCTCATCCCTTCCTGCCTTGCCTTGTCACGTGATTCAGACAACGTGAAATCGGCCTCTTCTTCATGCATTTTCATGTATTTGATTTAATTCTGCCAGTTTTCTACCGTCTGTGGCTTATCTTGACCTTTCTTTTTTTTTTGTAACTTTGTTTTCCATTTTCAACAATAGAGAAACATAGTACAGGCAAAATAATAGTAACTAGGCCGCTAGCAAACCACAAAGCACATCATATAAGAAACATCAAGCAAAGAAAAACAGTCACAAATCTATAAAAATCTGTTAACCCCAACACATTCCACAAAATAATTGCAATCAACGACCCCACATTCACAACCACAATAGACCACGTAGAACAAAACACAAACACCCACCCCTCACAACATATGTATTAGATTAGATACAATCCTAATAAATTGTATCGAATTAATCAAAATTCACCCATAAAGATCAATAAAATTCCCCCATTGTTCATCATAGCATGTTTCTTTGTGTAACTTACAAAACATAGTCTTCTTGTAATTAGAAAGAACCTGCACATCAAACATCCAGTCTTCCACTATTGGTTTCTTCCTCGTCTTTCAGACCTTCAATATCTGTTTAGTAGCTACTAACAAAACTTTAGTAATCCAACACGATGTTACCCAATCAGTTTTATAATCGTTGCTCGGTAATTGTAAAATAATTGCAGGTGGGTTCCTAGGAAATGTAATGTCCCAAACCCGATCAATCCTATGAACCACATAACTCCAAAAGTTCTTCACTCTCTCACAGCTCCACAACATGTGAATCAAAGTACCTCTCTCCTTCCCACAACCCCAACAACTATCACAATCAATCATACCCAAGGCACACATATGACCTGGAGCCCAATAGATTCTACCCAAAATCCTTTGATGAGTGTAGCATAGCTGCAAATCCGCTTTAGCCCTCACTGAGACTCTCCAGACCTTTTCCCATTCAACTAATGTCAATTCTTTACCCAGCTCCTCTGTCCATGCTAACCTCAATTTTTCCCATGAATCAGTCCACTGCACGTCCAACTGCATAGCTTTCAAAATATCCGACACTTTTTGTGATCCACAGGCCAATCGATTGAGGACCTCAGGTTCCCGCAATAGTAGAGCATCCATCATTCGAATCCTTTCAGATATCAAACCCACCAACGCACCATACCTTCTTAACTCTCTGTTTTGTAATCCAAATTTTTCTACTAGCTTTTCAAAGGAGACCATTCCGTCTTCACCCCAAATATCACCAACCTTTAAAATACCCCAACCAATCCAACTTCTCCAATTCAAAGGTCTTTTATTAATCTGCAGACCAGGGTTGTGCCAAAGGGAAGCCTCCTTGTATTTAAATAACCCTTGCTCATTTCCCACTATTAGTGACGTCAATGCCTCTTTCGTCACCAAGATTGTTTTCTATGGACGTACTTTCCCAGGTAACTTTCCAAATGAATACAAACACTTAATGTCGTACAGCAAGACTTTTTGCATTTCAATCTGTACCCACCAAGGCATCTGGTTCGGATCCCCAACAGAATAGCTAGACACCTTTTTCAAGAGGAAACCATTACTATAATTCTTAAGGATCGGGTATCCAAAACCTCCATCCTTGACACTGCAAATCATAATATAACGTGGAATTCTGGCCCTTTTCCCCACTCCCCAAAGAGCATCTTGAAATAATCTATCTAACCGCTGCAACACCTTCCTTGTGAAAAGTAAGGGCAATGATTGGATAACATATAGGACTTTCGGTAATAAAATCATTTTGATTGCATTAACTTTTACCCAAATGGTCAATGTGAAACGTTCCCATCTTCTAATATCTCTTCGAAGGACCTCTATAATTCTATCTACATTATAAATGACCAATGTTCCTATATCACGAATAATGTACCTAAATATTTTACACTTACATTTTCCCAATTACAATCCCAACCTAACAGCTGCTCTTGCCTTGGTGAGCTTCTTAGTGGAAACACCTCAGTCTTCCCCCAATTAATCCGCTAACCTGACAACTTACCTACTTCTACAAAAATACTCTTCAACAAAACACCCCTTCAGCAGGATTACTCAATATAACTACAACATCGTCTGCAGAAGCCAACAACTTCATTTCTCTGCCTCCCACACACAAACCCTTAATCCCCCTATGCTGTCGAATATACGCCAATAAAGGCTCTAACACCAAATTAAATAACAGGGGGGACAAATGACAACCTTGCCACGTGCCCGTAAACAATTGTAACAATCCTGAAAAACCATCATTCACCCACACCTTAGCCGTTATCTCAGCCTGAAAAGACCAAACAGCCCTAACAAACAAAGGCCTAAACCCCAATTTCGACAGTGTGTAATTGAAGAACCTCCAGTTCACCCTATCCAATGCTTTTTCAGCGTCTAAAAAAATAAGTAAAACATCTTTTATCTCAGAATCTGGAAAATCCAAAACCTCCAACAACGTCCAATTGTTACCAACAACCACCCCTCCTTTAGAATACAATTATACAAATTACACAAAATAGGCACCAATACCTCCTCAAATTCCTGATAGAATTCTACAGTTAAGCCATCCGTCCCGGTGACTTTCCCTTTGTAAGTCCTCCAATCGCCGCTGAGACCTCCATGATAGTAACTGGACTGTCCAGAACATTCCTACCTTGCTCAGAGACAACAGGAAGAACAATTTTCTCAAAAATATTATCTAACTCTTCCATCTGTGGGACCACATCCTCTTTATACAAATCCTTTTCGACCAGTATATCACTACGGTCATTCACAATTCTTTGGATATACATCCTCTCAGAATAACTCTTTAGTTTATTAGCCAAAAATGTTCCCCCACGACCCCCCCTTCTCAATAATTTTGTTTCACATAATACAATCCTTTTTCAGCCTGTGAATTCAGCTCACATTGTAACTTTTCCTTGACCACCTCCATTCTAGCCCTTATTTCCTCTTCCTTAGTTCCTCTTCCAGTTCCTTCAATTTAGTGTCCTCAACCCTCCGAACCCTAGCAGTCCAACCCATTAGTTCTCCCCTAATGGAAGCCTTAAAGGAATCCCACACTACCATACTATCTGCTGACCCGTTATTTTCTTAATAATAAATAGGAATAAACATTTTTAATTCTACCAAAACATCCCCATTTTTCAGCACAAATGGTTTCAGCCTTCATCTATAAATACCTTTCCGTTCAGAAACAATTGACAACCTCGTAGTTACCATAGAATGGTCTGAAAGATCTCACATAAGGATATAGTCAAGTCTTGAATACAAGTCGTGTACCGGCGAGTAAAATGAAAATTCCCTATCCTTCCAATATGAATTCCTCCAAACATCAACCAGATCAAAGATTCCCATAAAATTTCAGAACTCTCTACTTGATGACTGACCAGTGAAACTACATGACGAAGACCTATCCAATGCAGGATCTATCACACAATTAAAATCACCTCCAATGATGATGGACTCCCCTCCCATGTCACGCAACATCTCCTTCAAAGACTCAAAGAACCTCCTTTCTCCTGCACAGGGACCATAAACAGACCCAATTGTTAACATCTTGCCCTCGCATTTTAAATCCAGCAAGATAATACATCCTTCGGCGTCCATACTTACCTTATCAATACATCCATTAAAACCTTTTCTCAACATAATCCCTACCCCTCTAGAATTAGATGTGTAGCTATTCAATAATACCTTTGCATATTTAGCATTGGTCAATACACTTTCAGTACCATCTGCTAAGTGTGTTTCCTGCAACAGATCTATGTCAATTTTATTCCCGCCATAGCTTGGATAACACTTTTTTCCTTTTTCGTAAACAATTTAACCCTTTCACATTCCAGCTACATACTGAAAATGAACTCATCTAAATCATAAACCAGCATCATGTATATGAACTCCATCAGGTCACCACCAGTATTCAATCATTCCTATAGCGCATCCAGTCTCTGTAAAAAATAAATTGAAACGTTTCCTCTTCCCACACCCAGACAACAAAAGACAACACAAACAGAAAGCATGAACATTGATTGAACAAAATCCAAAACACCATGGACTTCAACAAAGCAACATTATATACACAACAGAACCTTATCCTAACCATCTCCCAGAATTCTATACCTAGCTATACATATTATTGCAACCTTTCCTACATAATTTGCATAGTCTTCATAAAAGGGCTAACTTTGACAATCTAATCAGACTACATTCAAAACAAACCTTTCTTCAAAAAATAAATAATGCTAAACACTCCTAATTATTATATACTGGGGGGGTGGGGTTTGAGCTCTAGAATGGAACCGACCTTGCTGGGCTTCGGTAATGAGATTCCTTAGTTTCTGTTGTTTTGACAAGGTCACAGGTTGGGCTGAGGTGTAGCCCACACCTCCTTTGTTTGGTAGAAAATTGGATTAACCCGGATACCTTGTCTTAGAAAATATATTAAAAATCTGTTTTCCACACAGTTTTGTGTTTTTGAAGGTGCTGCTTTGTAGCAGGTTTGTTTATTAACTTAGGTTATACCCAAACATGGTGAGGGTGGGATTCTTATCATCCCATGTGGTCAGCCGACACGTTTTCCGACCGGAAGGTAGCTACCGAACATGGATGGACTACTAGGAACAAGGAACCAAGGGCCCAAGAGGAGCCTCTGTATATACAGAACCAAGAATACTAAACTAGAACCCCAGAGGGGGCGCCGGACCGATCCAGTATAGCCTTGAGAAAGACCTTCGGGTCGAAACATGTGTCGTCTGACCACATGGGACAATAAGAATCCCACCCTCACCATGTTTGAATATAACCTAAGTTAATAAACAAACCTGCTACAAAGCAGCACCTTCAAAAACACAAAACTGTGTGGAAAACAGATTTTTGGTATATTTTCTAAGACAAGGTATCCGGGTTAATCCAATTTTCGAATTATTATATACCATATCCCACCCAAAATAAACAAGACCTATGGCAACAAAGCCACCCCCCTCAAGCTACGAGATGAATAGGAGCATCAAAAGAAAAAAAAAACCTTCACCCATTAATAATAATGGGACTATTCTACCCCAAAATATAACCAGCAACTTGCCTAGCAAAACACCTTCAATTCCTTCTAATCCCGACTGCTCCAAACATTACTAAAGTAAAGTAAAGAATACCACAACTATTAGAATTGCCTCTAAACATATTGTATAAATATTAAGAGCCTAGCATAACCATCTCAATATAACACCTGGCCCTACATCCAACTAAATTAACTATCATATATGCAGCCCCCATAAGTAGTACCCCCTTCTACAACTTGCAACACAGCCTCAATAATAATATATTAGAAACAGCGAATCCCCTTCTTCAACTCTAGCACAGTCAACTAACATCAATCTCCTTAACCAATGCCTTCTTCTCTAATTGCATCTTCACAAAGCGTTTAGGCTCTGAACTCTTATCAATTACAGCACATATCAAGTGACCAATGGCATGTTGTAACCAAGGCATGCACGTTTTCCTTAAAAGCCTTCGATGCAGACGTCCCCACTCGTACTCAGCTTCCGATGCAGTTACTTCCAAGCTCCTTCCAGTAAAAAAATCGGCACTTGAGTGTGTTTAATGGCTTAGGCAGTCTATACACCCTGCCTCATAACCATCCTGCCTCCTCCTCAGTCACCGTACCCAGCCATCAATGTGGTCAACACATCAGGTCCATCAAGCCGCATTGCAATGCAGCCACATGTATCAACCAGAAAAGTAGTCGATCCAAAAAAAAGGCTGTGATGGTTCCACTCAACAAGTCAAGTACCAGACAGTTCAAGTGTCATCTCTCCCGTTGATTGCTACATGCAATGGGTTTACAGTCATGGCACTTGGGCTATCAGAGGACATTACAAGACCGGCAACTGTTGGTCATCACAGTAGAAAAGGGCATTCAAATTAAAATACAGAGTTGCTCCGAGCTATTTGCTCAATCATGCCAACTTTATCTGTACTTTCCATGGTTTTGAAATGCAACAAAAAAAGGGATGGCCAGTCATCAGTAAAGCAGAGGTTTTCCACTGAGGCAGGGCAATTGGATAGGCAGTGAAAATAACATGCATCGCAGAGTGCACACGTAGAATCTTCTATGAAACAAGGGGCAAAGCATGCGGAGCGAGTTCATCTTGATTCCAACCATCCAGAGACAAAAACGTTATCTGTGTACCTTCTTACTCCAGCATGCCAGTATGGATTACGCTATTGCAGTAGGTGATGAGTATGAGTATGGAGGGTAGACTTAGCACAAAATAAACTCAGTCCGCTATGTCCCTCTTTTCCACATTCATTATGTCGCCACCATTCAAGAGTGCAATATCTTTTTCATTGACACAGCCTAATACAGACGGCTTCCGTTTGAGGATCACTGTTGCAACGAACATGCATTGCAAGGAAAAGTAATGCAAGAGCAATCTTGAAAACTGCTACAATCAATGTGATGCTCGTCGAGCACTCCTGGCCCCTCCCTCCCATGCAGAAAACTGTTCTGTAATTGCAACCGAATCAAAAAATCCAACATAAGAAAATATCCAGGGGACAGTCATTGTGGCGCTGCCCGATGGTGGGGCGTGCACGCGGCGGCGTGACGTTGCACGCCGCCGCGTGCAGCATAAATAAACGGGGCATTTGCCGGCCGCGGCAGAGCGACCGGGAAGCCCGAACCGAGAGGACGTGTGAGCGTGAGTCCTTGGGAGTACGGGGCTTACGGGCAGCGCTGGGGGGCGCCAGTAACCCCCAACAGTGGCGACGAGTGAGGGAGACGATGCCTGGGCCCGGCGGTGAACATCTCTGCAATTTTTTCACCGAAACGAGGTTGTATTAAGTCTTCGTTTCAAGCCGCAGGCAGTGCGTCACCCACGCGGCTGGCGGCCATTTTGTCTATCAGGCCGTGGAACTTCACGGAGCTCTGGTTCGAGCTCTGAAGTGCATCCAGACCTTATTTTTGGAATTCAGCTATACCTGCATACACATGTGCCCAATTTGTGATTTTTTCATTTTCTTGGATCTCCTACGTCAAGTGCAAGCAAGGAGGAGGGCTAAAATGGCTGGGCCTGCATAGCCCATTATTCTTTCTTGTCTCAATTTTTGGAACAGTGAAGGGCTGGAGCCTTCTTCATCCTCTTCATCATCACAGAGGTGTGCTGCAGTGATCTTACTGTTCTCCATCAGGCTGGAGCATTCTTCATCCTCTTCATCATCACAGAGGTGTGTTACAGTGATCTTCTTCAGTGTGACTGCTGGTGGCACTACTGTTTTTCATCCTCTTCATCATCACAGAGGTGTGTTGCAGTGACTGTTCTCCTGCCTGGAGGTGGGTCTGAGTTTGAGTTGCGGCCCCCATCTTCCACACTGGGGGTGCCTGTGCGCTCGAGCTCATGAGTGATACTGAGGATCAAGACGGTGCACAACCAGCAGTAGTGCAGCAGCCTCCACTTGCTCAAGTGGTGCTTCCAGCCCCATTGCCTCCAGTGCAGCCCGGGCAGCAGCCTCCAGTGCAGCCGGCGGGAGTACCGGCAGTCCAGCCAATTCATCCTGCTATGGCCCAGGCACGTGCACACGCGGCCCTGCAGCCCATCCCGGAGTTTGATGTCTCGGGCCCACCTTCCAGCTTGGGGCCCAGATGGAAGAGTTGGGTCGACTGCCTGGACAAGTACTTTGGAGCCGCCCGAGTGGCTGATGATGACTCCAGGCTGGCAACCATGTTATACTCGGCAGGGCCCTCAGTTCAGGAAATCTTTGAATCACTTCCATCGGGGGATGGATCCTATGGTCAGGCGAAGGCCGCCCTTCAAGCTCACTTTCTGCCTCTGGCCAACGTGGACTATGAATGCTTCGTGATGCTGTCCGCCAAACAGAAAGAGGACGAGACTCTGGACACTTTCTATGGGCGCCTGAGGCGCCTGTCGTTGGCCTGCGCGTGGGGTCATGCAGAAGATATGATCAGGACTATGCTCATTACAGGCATGTTGTTCAGGAAAGCTTAGGCGACAAGTGTTAAGGGAGCCCAGTATCACACTACCTCGCATCCTTGAACTGGGGAGGTGCCATGAGGTGTCCGAGGCAAGGGCAGCGAGAATGGAGACTGGGTCACGCTCCATCAAGACCGAGGAGGTATGTGCGATGTGGCACGGTGACAGGGGCACCAGAAGACCTGGCAGCGGTCCCCGGGACAGAGCCAGGAGGGCAGGAGAGTCTTGCCAGAAGTGTGGATATGATCTGCCCCACCCAACGGAATGCCCGGCGGCCGGAAAGACTTGTGGATGGTGTGGGCTGCCAGACCACTTCTCAAGAGTGTGCAAGGCGGCAATGCCGGTGTTGGTGCCACGAGGCCCGGCCCGGCCCATCTTCATTCGCCAGGGTCGACCGCCCAACGTCGCTCAAGTGGACCAGGGCGAAGAGGATGCCCAGGCAGAAGAAGCTGACGAAGAGGAGGAAGAGAACATTTTCTTTGTCTCAAGTGTGGAGGTCCTGAAAGGAAAGAACAGGAGACAGCCAAGATGCGTGGTGGAGGTAAACCATTCTCCAGTCCCGGTCCTGGTCGACACGGGGGCGTCCGTCAATGTAATGGCCCGTGGGCTCTATTACGCCATGAACCGTCCTTCCCAGGTTGGTCCCACCCAGGGCCCGTATTTTCGCGTTTGGTGGTCTGGACCCTATCCCATTAGATGGTGCTTTTGTGGCGAAGGTGGAGCACGATGGATCCCAAATCACTGCACGATTCTATGTGACACAGGTGAGCACCAATACCTTGATGAGCTGTGCAGCGGCAGAGGCCCTTGGCATCGTCAGTTTCGCATACTCCGTCTACCTTGAAGACATCAACGATTTGCTTGAGAAGTATGCTGCACTGTTTAAAGGGATTGGACAGATGGCTGGTGACCCAGTGAAGTTACACATTGACGAATCTGTGCAGCCCATCGCCCTGAAGCATCGCAGGGTACCTTTTCACCTTCGTGAACATGTCGACAAGGAGCTGGACAACTTGGTTGATCTCGACAACATAGAGAAGGTGGAAGGTCCGACTCCGTGGGTGTCCCCAATTGTGGTGGCACGAAAGCCGAAACAACCGGATGCTGTCAGAATCTGTGTGGACATAAGGTTGCCGAACAAAGCAATTAAGAGAGAGAGACACCTCACCCCGATGATAGATGACATCATTGCCGAGGTACAAGGCACTCGCTTCTTTTCAAAGCTGGACCTCTGAGCGGGCTACCACCAGGTTGTCCTCCACCCCGAGTCGAGGTATATCACCACCTTTACTACTCACCGAGGTCTGTACCGTTATAAGAGTCTGAGTTTCGGTGTGTCCTCGGCGGCGGAGGTGTTCCAAAACATCATCCGGGGCGCCCTAGCGGATCTGGAGGACGTCCTGAATATCAGTGATGATATCCTGGTGTTTTCCAGAACGGAGGTAGACCACCTGAGATGCCTGGCGAAGACGTTTGAGAGGCTGCAATCCCTGGGCCTCACCCTCCACAAGGAGAAATGTGAATTTCTGCGACCATCAATAGATTTCTTTGGCTTCGTGTTTAAAGAAGGGGGGGGTGTCACCTGATCCGAAGAAGGTCCAGGACATTAGAAGGGCGCAACCTCCTGAATCTGTGTTGGATGTGAGGAGTTTTCTGGGTATGGTTACATACTGTGGACGATTCATCCAGAATCTTGCCTCCAGGTCAGAGCCGCTCAGAGCACTGACAAGAAAAGATACCACCTCGAACTGGGGCCCGCTTGAACAAGCGGCCTTTGATGATATGAGGGGCGCCCTGGCAGCAGAGGACACCATGGCTTTTTTTGATCCTGCGTTACAATCAGAGATCATTGTTGACGCCAGCCCGTTTGGCCTGGGCGCTGTGCTGACGCAGATCGACCATGAGGGGGGTGACCGCCCGGTGGCCTACGCCAGCAAGGCGCTATCGGAGGCGGAGCAACGGTACTCGCAGATTGAGCGTGAGGCGCTGGCCGTGCCCTGGGGCTGCCGACACTTTTGGCTCTACGTTCTTGGACGCCCGGTCACGGTGGTGACGGACCACAAGCCGCTGCTCCCCATCCTGGCGGGGTCGTCATCCAAGCCGCCAACAAGATCTGAGAGGTGGATGCTCGCCCTCCTGGAATATGGAGTCACCCTGGTGTATCGGCCGGGGGCGAACAACGCGGCAGACTATCTCTCCAGACACCCGTGGGCGCCAGGAGTGAAGGACTATGACACCTGTGAGGAGGTGGCCGAAGAGCACGTCCGGGTGGTGGTGGAGGCGGCCACACCAAATGCCATGCCCTTGGGGGAACTTGAGACAGCTGCAGCGGTTGATGAGTGTTTCAAGATCTTAAGGCACTCAATGCAACAGGGATCCTGGAAGTCGGTGCTGGAGGCCCTGGCGGGGCGCACTCAGGAGGCCAGAACTGGACTTGAGCAGTTATGGAATGTCTGGGAGGAACTATCGTTTTCAACATCCGGCCTTCTACTCCGGGAGATCGAATTGTTGTGCCCCAGTCGAAGGTGGGGAACGTGATCGCCCTTGCACACTGTGGTCACCAGGGTGCTGCCAAGACCAAAGCACGCTTAAGGCTGAAGGTGTGGTTCCCGGAACTAGAGCGGAAGGTGGACGACTTTGTGGCGGCCTGTGTTTGGTGTCAGGCGGTTTCTCCCCTGCAGCGTGAACCTGTCATAGAGGCAATGCCTCGGGGGATGCGTCCGTGGGAAGTCGTTCATGCAGATTTTGGCTCCACCACGATGGGCACCCACTTCCTTCGAGCTGGTTGACGAATACTCAAGGTACCCCGAGGTGGAGTTCGTCGAGTCAGTGGCGTTTGAGCACGTCGTGGTGGCCATGGGGAAGGTGTTTGCGGCCCATGGTTTCCCACACACGGTGTGCTCGGATAACGGGGCGCCATTCCAGAGTGAACGGTTCTCGGAATTGATGGAGAGCTATGGGGTGGTGCACAGGAAGATCATGCCGCTCTGGCCAAGGGCCAATGGTGAAGCTGAACGGTTGATGAGGACTCTAAATAAGACCTTTCGGATCGTCCAGGGCCAAGGGCAGTCCCTCCAGAGAGCCCTCTATCAGTTTCTGAGGGTGTACCGTACCACGCCGCATGCGTCCACCGGAGTGGCCCCGGCAGAAGCATTATTCAAACGGTGCCCCCGAGGGCTGTTACCGGAGGTGGGAGAGAAAGAACCAGGGGTGATCGACAACCAACAGGTCGAGACAGACCGGCGAACAAGGATTGAGCAGGAGAACCTCCAGAGGGGGCTTCGCCCGCAGCGTCTGGAGCCGGGTGACGAGGTCCTCATTCAGAATAGACACCCCCATGGAAAACTCTCCTTAGCGTATGAGCCGGAGCTGCTGGACGTTGTTGCAGTCAAGGGATCCATGGTGACTGCATTGGATGGCCGGTCTGAGGTAACTCGCAATGTGACACCATGTCTGCCTGAGTCCCCAGCCCGGGGAATGCCTATGGACCGATCACCCGTGCCGGAGGTGAGTAGGAGGTACCCCCAGAGGGCTGGGTGAGGGAAACCTGCTCACCTCAGCGACTACGTCTTGGGACAGTTATCTGATCATCCTGACAAGGGGAATTGTTAAGTAAGGGGACCCGGGTGGATGTCAATAAAGGGGCTTTTTCAGAACGGGAAATACAAAGTTTATGGGTGTAGTGTGTTTTGGTTTGCAGTGTATAGTTCGTGAATGTTTGTTGTTTGTCCTCCTGAAAAAGGAGGAGTGTGGCGCTGCCCGATGATGGGGCGCGCACGTGGCGGCGTGACGTTGCACGCCACCGCGTGCAGCATAAATAAACGGGGGGTTTCCTGGCCACGGCAGAGCGACCGGGAAGCCCAAACCGAGAGGACGTGTGAGCGTGAGTCCTTGGGGGTCCGGGGCTTACGGGAAGTGCTGGGGGGGTGCCAGTAGCCCCCAACAGTCATGCTGTAGCAGTGCTGGTAGGCGCTCTGACCTTTGGTAAAGCGGAGCACATCATCGCCCACCCAAGCCCCTAGGTCTTTTCAGTAACTCTCTTCGCACAAGGCAGGATTGAAGCAAAGCCATCCGGAACGACATGAAGCCATATTTCATCCCGCCGACCCATATTAGTTCTCCGGCAGTGGCACGGCGCATTTACATGGACGACGGCAATGACTCCACAGCTATGTAAACGTGTATACGTTCACATGCAACGTACACATGCCACGGGTCCTTTTCTCCAACAAAACGCTTCCTTACAGATTCGCCGGCTCGAGGCAACAATCAAAGCCCAATACAGTAACGACATTTTCAAACCATTACCGTACATTATAACTTTATAACCAATAAAAAGTAAAAGTATATAAAAAAACACAAATTAACGTTGTACAAATCATAAACAAAAATAAGTCATTGTTTCTTCTTAGATTGTTGCTTATGAGAGTGGCAGAGACAGATGCAGCCTCCATAGGCTCCACATCCAAATCAGACAGAAAAACTTCTGCCCTTCCACAATCACTCGAAATATCGCTGGGTAAATCATATAGTACTTAAGTTTTTTAAGCCTTGCTTATTCCTTTCCCATGACAAAACATTTCCTCTTTTCCATTACATCTTTGTTTGAGTCTGCAAATATCATAATTTTTTTTCCACCCCACGCCAGATCTCCAATTTCACAGGATTTCCTCAGCATTAATTCCTTGGTAGGAAACCTTAAAAATAAAGTGCCTGGGGCGCAGTCCTAGAGCTGGTTTTTGACCCAAAGATCTATGCACCCTCTCAATATCTAGGCGCATTGGGTCCAAGTGCAACATTGAAACCAACGCCTTTTCCAGGAATGAAATCGGGTTTCCCCGCTCCACATTTTCAGGAAAACCAGCTATCCTTATGTTGTTTCTCCTTGAGAAATGTTCCTGCTCCGACAGTTTGAGTAACAGCTTCTCATTATTAATTTCCTGTAATTGTCTTACTTGATCAGCCAGATGCAAGGTCTTTTCATCAACTGAACTGAGGTGGTCCTCCACAGCAGTCACTTTATTGGTGAGACCTAGGTATTTCTCCTCTGCATTTGTGAGCTTAGCTTTGAGTTCTGCAATGTCCAAAGTAATTTTAGTCAACAGATGCAGCACCTTGTCATCTCTCTTTTCATCCTCCCCTTTTTGCCTTTTGGCTGGCTGTGTAGTTTCAGCAACTGAATCAGGGTTCTCAGTCAGGGCTGTCAGAAGATGTGGTGAGGCCCGGGGCAAAACATTTGGTGAGGCCCCCTTACAATTTTATGCACTCGGCCAGCGGCGGCACATCCGCAAACAGGAGACTCGAGAAATCTACCCTTGTGTTTGTGTGCAGGATCCCAAATATGGTTTATTACTACAACTCCAAATCAACTACAGCAAAGTCAGATTTCTCTACTGAAGAAAGGTTCATGCCAGACTAACTTTTTTATCAAATCAATAAATATATATAAGATGGCATGAGCTCTCCACTGCGCCACCTCCAATTCTCTGAGGGTCAGTCACTTTTCCAAGCAAAGAGTTGAGGGCAGATCTCTTTCTTCGGCTGGGGCCTCCCGCTGGAAACAGCCTCCCTGCCTTGCTGAAACTTGAGGAGAGCCATCTCTGGTTCCGGAAGCACCTCAAGACCTGTCTCTTTGCTTCTGCCTTCTCTCTTCCTCTCCCTTGCTGATCACCTGCCTGATCCATGCACTGGTCACCTGGTCAAGCTCTGAATTCGGGCCCAGGTCCCTGCCTGTCCTGTTGCAATCCCGCACTGCCTCTTGGCTCCCCTGCACTTGTGATCTGTATCTGTAACCCTACAGTCCCCGCTCTTGCTCTTATTCTCCACCCGTTGGCTGCACTTTTGAGTACCCACACTTGCCACCCATTGGCTGCACTCGTGTTTCTCCTTTGTTACTGCACTTCTGCATCCTACCCCACCCTCGGCACTTCTCCCGTCTCCCCTTCCCTGCTTTGCGCAATCTGAATTACACAAGGCCTAGTAAGATCTGTGTTTTGTCCTACTCTTTTGTTTCTCCCTCCTTGCCTTGTCGTGCCTAGAAACACTTGTGTATGGGCACGTTATAAATGCCATATCATATCATTAAGGAGCACCCTGCCCCCGTGTGCGCATTAAAACACACATCATACATAGTGACAAATGATGTACAGTGGAGGCTGGTACATTTCTGAACTTAAGAGGCTTAAATGTTTGTGCCAATTAGGCAGGATCAACAGAGCACAGTGAGGGAGCCCAAACCAAACAAGGGTTGCTTGAGGGGGGTTTGCACTCCCAAGAAAATGTTTGAAACATTGGGTTAAAAGTATCGATTTTACAGCACTTTCTTTACAAAATTGGGTACAAATCCATACAGTTTGCAATTGGTTTTGTATGGAAGCACATGGGAATTCCCAATAGTTGCAAATCACAAATTGTGCATAGGAACATTTTCCAATATATTTCATGCCGCCTTTCCACATGAGATATGGTAGTATAACAATATATTCATGCTGGTTGTTCTAATTATGTCGATGCAGGCTGCATCAATATATGCCATTATTACCATGTACAGACTCCCAGCCAGTAAAAATGCCATGCCACAGAAAGTATATCCAGGCTGACTGTGTACCATAAGTGTTATTACTGGCTAGATTGGCCTACATTCAATGTGGGCGAATTTAGCCAAGTAGTATGTTTGCTTTAACCTTGATGCATAGTCCTGTGCATCAAGGGTAAAGCAAAAAGAGCACTGGCAATGCTAACAGTTTGGGCATTCGTGTAGGCATGGGAAAGGCACTTCTGTATTGTTATTAGCTGGCCATTGATAGTGCCAGTGCAAAATGGTTTGAGTACCTGAGCAGCTAATAGCAGTGCCTGGTAAATGCCTAATACTTATACACAAGCCAAAACTGTTGGCTTTGCCAATGCTTATTTTTTAAAAGAACTCCAGTGAAAGACACGCAGGGTGTTTTTAAATTGAGTGGCCAAAGGCAGACCTGATTAAGATATTTTTATTACACCAGTTACGTGTTTACAGCTCCAATGAAGTCATGAATTCTCAGAAGACTCCTTTGAGGAAACACTTGCAGGCACATTGAGGGCAATGTTTGATGGCAAGGCATGTTTTAAAGCTAGCTCAAAGAGTTCCAGTGAGGAGGTGTCTTGGGTGGGGAGGGCAGGAACTGGGTGAGAATTGCCATTGGGATTAGCATGGCCATGAGAAGTCATTTCACTCTTAACACCTGCATTCATATCCATACATTTTTAGGTAATTGAAATCGTGATGGGGGTTAGCACTTGCATGCTAGGGGAGTGATTAGAAGGGAAGTGGTGACATGAGATATCTCATTCTCACAGCAATCCTTAAGTGTGACGTTTCAGAAATGAAGGCAAGAGGTAGCTGCTTGTAACATTGAAGCTTCACCAGAATAGTCTCAATCGAAATGTGGAAAGATGTTAGGTGCCCCCACACAAGGAAGTTTGCCCCTCCCTCACAGCCTCTGACGTTAGCGCTTCTCCGAATACTTGAAGTGTTAGTCCCCCTTCCCCCCTGACATTTTAGCCTAGGTGCACCTCTGATGCCATGAACCCACCCTTAATGAAGTGGCCCAAGGGCGGCTACATTTAGGGGTGGTGCTGAACACACACTCACAAAAAACACTTTCACCCATGCATTCATCCACCAGTTACACAACTCCATACATGCATGTATGCATAAAACCAAACACAGCATTGACACAAACACCAACATGCACACATGCATTCATACATACATATATACATACTAATTTAATTTAAATACACATATACACTTTACATTTAAAATAAAAAACACTTACCTTACCTCCATGCACCCTTAAAAAGCATCCACGTAGCCGACACGTAGACATGCTGCCTGACAAGAGAGAACTCCTCTCCCATCAGTCAGCATGATCACGCTGACAACATGAACACACTGGCTGACAGGAGAAGAGTCCTCTCCTATCAGTCAGCGTGGCCGTGCTGAGCAACGTGAACACACTGACTGACAGGAGAGAACTCCTCTCCCATCAGTCAGAGTGGTCACGCTGCGCAACGTGAACACACTGACTGACAAGAGAGAACTCCTCTCCAATCAGTCAGCGTGATCACTCTGACAACATGAACACACTGACTGACAGGAGAGGACTCCCCTCCTGTCAGTCAGCGTGGTCATGTTGAGCAACGTGAACACACTGACTGACAAGAGAGAACGTCTCTCCCATCAGTCACTGACTGACAAGAGAGAACTCCTCTCCCATCAGTCAGTGTGGTCACGCTGAGCAACGTGAACACACTGACTGACAAGAGAGAACTCTTCTCCCATCAGTCAGCTTGGTCACGCTGAGCAACGTGAACACACTGACAAGAGAGAACTCCTCTCCCATCAGTTAGCATGATCACGCTGACAACATGAACACACTGACTGACAGGCGAGGAGTCCTCTCCTGTCAGTCAGCGTGGTCATGCTAAGCAATGTGAACACACTGACTGACAAGAGAGAACTCCTCTCCCATCAGTCAGCGTGGTCACGCTGAGCAACGTGAACACACTGACTGACAAGAGAGAACTCCTCTCCCATCAGTCAGCGTGATCACGCTGACAACATGAACACACTGACTGACAGGAGAGCAGTCCTCTCCCGTCAGTCAGCATGATCACGCTGACAACATGAACACACTGACTGACAGGAGAGCAGCCCTCTCCTGTCAGTCAGCATGGTCACACTGAGCAACGTGAACACATGACTGACAAGAGAGAACTCCTCTCCCATCAGTCAGCATGGCCACGCTGAGCAACGTGAACACATGACTGACAAGAGAGAACTCCTCTACTATCAGTCAGCGTGATCACGCTGACAACATGAACACACTGACTGACAGGAGAGGAATCCTCTCCTGTCAGTCAGCGGGGTCACGCTGAGCAACGTGAACACACTGATTGACAAGAGAGAACTCCTCTCCCATCAGTCAGCGTGATCATGTTGAGCAATGTGAACACACTGACTGACAAGAGAGAATGCCTCTCTCATCAGTCACTGACTGACAAGAGAGAACTCCTCTCCCATCAGTCAGTGTGGTCACGCTGAGCAACGTGAACACACTGACTGACAAGAGAGAACTCCTCTCCCATCAGTGACGGCCCTGTTCTCAGTCATCATCATTAGGATAAGTATTCAGCAGGTACAGGAGCTCAGCACATAAGCTGCCATCTCTGAGACTGACAGTTCCAGAATCATCTTGACCTCTGACCGTTGCGTACAACTGTACGAAGAATGATGCCACCGGGTTTACACCATATTTCTTGATATTTGTCAGGGACGCCCGTCTGCCTGTAGACCTGTGTTTTGGAGTGTCCACAGATGGAACAGGCAGCGTGAACTATGCCAGCTATGTTAAACAGCTCACACATCAACTGGAGCAATCCTTTCAGCTCGCCCAGGCTGCTGCTGCTAAACACAGCAGACAAGAACAAACGCTGCTACGATGCCAAAGTCAGGTTTCACTCTCTTCAGCTTGGCAATCGTGTGTTGATCTGCAGCCTGGGAGAGAGGGGACGCAACAAGCTAGGTGACAAGTGGGAGTCTGAGCCTTTCATCGTAGAGCATGAGCTGGGAGAACGGCCAAGGAACATCAAGACCTTGCACCGGAACCACCTGCTCCAAGTCAGGGTGAGGTTAAGTTGACACTGGAGGTGACAGCTGAAGAACCGGCCAAGGGGCCGGTGACGAGACATCAGTGACTCTGCGCTGAAAGGCCCGAAGATCCTTTCGAAGGCTCAACCCCCGGAAGCTTCTCCAGCTGCTGAGGCAGAGAGGTCAGAAGGTCAGCCGGAAGCCAGTGAAGACGCTGGCATCGAGAGTGATCAGTTTGGTGTCTACCGCGACCAAGGGTTAAATCAGACACTAGTGTGGGTCCCTACACCTGCTGATCCAGATCCCACTCCTAGTGAACCTGAATCCCATCCACAGAGTATTCCTTCAGAGGATGTTCCCAATCTTGCTCCTATTGCCCCTTCCACGGTGGATGTGGTAGAGGAAGCGTTACCAATTTCTCCACTGGAATACAGGGTCCCTGACTTGGTACAGAATACTCTGCCAAGTCCGGGGGAAACCCTACATGAGACCCCAGCTGCTATCCATCGTATCACCACGGAGAGTAGACCTGTTATGAAATTAACATATGATGCACCCGGGGTCCAGTGTGAGGTTCCAGTCCATTCCTCTCAGTTTTCCGTCCATCCTTCCTTAGAGCAGGTTACCCCCCGTAAGGTACTGTGGGAGGTACCTGAGATTCAAGGTACTGGGTGACACCCAGCGGCCTGTCCTAAATCATTGCTTGACAGGTTCATTGACCAGGCCAAAGCTATCCTCACAGCCGAGGATAGTTCAAAGGGGGGAGCATGTAACCCCCGGTCAGGGGATTGAACTGGATGGACCCAGCCGGCCCATAAGTCTGGGGGCCTCCAAACAGCCCTTTACGATGAGTAGCAGCACCCTCGAGATAGATGGGGATGCAGATTCGTACTCTTGCACCAAATAATTATGACAACTCAGTAGTTTGGCATAGGGAGTCCATTTAATGACAAGTACAAAAAACAGGGAGTTCAACGAACATCAGCAACTGCTCGATCTCCCTTCTCTCTTCAACTCCACTTAATTTTAGAAATAACACAGTATTTTGTATCAAAAACTCACCATCACTGACGCGCAATCATAAAAACCTAATATGCAACGTGATTGGTTATAGGAAGGTAACTTCAACATCGGTACTATAACTGTATGTGGTGACGGGGAGAGGGGATTGGATAATCAATGTCAGGTGGGGCAACTAAGCCCTTCCTTCAAAATGGCCACTATAAACGTCACCAAAATTATGACGTCTCATTGGTTCTACTCAATTTATGTAACGCTCACCTGATTCCCACGGAGGCGCCGACCTGTTCTGGACTGCTATGACCTCTTCTAAGGTGATGCGCAGGACTCGGAAGACGGACTGGACCGGACCCCCAAACCTCACCTGTCTGGCCCGTAGAAGAATCCTTCTGTAGATGGAAAAGGGGATTAACTGTCTGCTGGATAATGTGTCGGATTCCCCCCCTTCCCCCTCTCACACTCTTCGAACCCCCTCCGCGATTCCCCGTAGAGTCTCACCTTAGAGTCTGAAAGGACGAGCTCTCCATCCTGCTTCCGATGCAGGGGCGCGTTGATTTCCAGTTACTTCACTGGATCTCGGGTTTGGTGAGTATTCAACTCCGCTTGACTTTTCCGATATGAGGCCGTAAGTATTCAGTTGCAAAAGTTCAAGCCTTAATTGTCCGTTGTCCTTTTCTCTATTTCAGATGCAGGATGAAGAATCCGCGTTGAGGAATGGATTCGCCGAAGGTAAACTCTGGTGAGTCTTTTTGATGGATGGTTCCCTTAGTGATCTTGCTTTCACCCACTAATGCGTGTGTCTTTTTCCCCTTAGGGGGAGGGGTACGGAAGTGCCAAAGAAGCAGCGCCGACCCGAGGTGAGGAAAGATTGTCCCAACAATAATCAGGTAAGTCTTAAGGTGGAAGAATCAGGCCTTCCTCAATCTGTTCCTTCGCTCACCTTTGTTTTGTCTCTTTTTCTCCTTAGGCGCTGAAAGGCGACGGATGGTGCCAATGGTCGCTGAAGAGCCCGACGGCGCCTCGTGAAGGTGAGTGGAACGCGGCGCTGCAGCGAGCAATACGATGCGCTTCTAAAAATAATGTCTTTTCTCAGGATAGTCGGAGTGATGGTTCCGGACTCCGGATGGAGGTAGGTAAAGTTCAATTATTCACCTTTCTCTCCTTTCCTTCCTTTTCAGGTGTTCCAGGTTGCAGGCGGGCGTGGCTGGAGCCAGGATGCAGGAGCAGACACGGTGAGCGTCCAGCTGCTAGATGCAGAACAACGCGAAGCATGAGCTGCTGTCTGGGCGTGGTTTAAATAGCCCCCAAAGTAGTTCCAGGTAAGTATTCTTCCTCAGCCACGCCCGAGTGGTAAAATAGTCCCATAGGTAAAATAGTCCCTTTCAGACCTCAAGGAGGTCTGGATCCGGCAGCATGGTCTGCATCAGGTAAGTCCATCCAAGCACTCCCATAATGAGCCTGGCGCCTATGGTGCCAGGACTGATGCCTTCTATGAGCCTGGCGCCAAAGGCGCCAGGACAATGTCCAAAGAGCCCCTATAAGGGGTTGCTGGGTCCCTCCCTGGGGACATGATGTCTGCTTTCGGGGACGCTGGTCCTGAACTGGCCTCCCGGGAGTAGGCATCATGACAGCACTCTCCCCCAAGGCCCCTCCCA
This sequence comes from Ambystoma mexicanum, assembly GCF_040938575.1. NCBI lineage: Eukaryota > Metazoa > Chordata > Amphibia > Caudata > Ambystomatidae > Ambystoma > Ambystoma mexicanum. The sequence continues at coordinate 388,377,036 of NC_090925.1, forward strand.
AGATTGTTCCCTCCAGAGGTTTTGGTTTGTTTGGGAAGATCCGGTGGAATTTCTTAATTAATCGAGGTGCATGTACATGGTCACTGGGTTCCCACGACCTCTCCTGAGGCCCGTATCCCTTCCAATCGATTAGATAGAAAAGTTTTGACCTTAACATCTTTGAATCTAAAATGTTCTTCACCTCGAATTCAGGTTCTCCATCTATTTGAATGGGTTCTGGAGGCTTGATTAGTCTGGTTCCAGGTTGTACTGGTTTCAAAAGTGACACATGAAAAACAGGGTGAATTCGCACGTTAGCTGGTAAATCAAGTTTAACGGCCGCTGGATTGATTATGGCCGTAATGGAGTAAGGCCCCAGATATTTTGGATTAAAAGTTCGAGGTCCCTTGAGCGATAAGTGCCTGGTAGTCAGCCATACTTGGTCCCCAATCTGGTACTGAGGTGCTTCACTCCGATTCAGGTCAGCATTCTTCTTATATTTTCTCTTGGCTTGTTGTAAATGTGTAGTTGCTTCTTTGAAGGCTTGGGTAATTGTAGAATGCAGATGGTCCACTGCGGGCATTCCGAGGCCTTGAGGCGAGTCGAGGTCTGAGGTTCGAGGGTGATGCCCATATAAAGTATAAAAAGGACTTTGCCCAGTTCCAGAGTGTACCGAATTATTATATGCATATTCGGCTATCCAAAGAATGTCTTTCCAGTTACTTTCAGATTGCTGCAACATACACCGTAAATATTGCTCAAGGGTCTGATTCGTCCTCTCTGTTTGACCATCGGTCTGAGGGTGGTGACTAGTCGATAATCTTACATCGATTTGTGCCAATTGACAACATTTACGCCAAAAGTGGGAAATGAATTGGCTTCCCCGGTCTGAGATTAGTACAGACGGGAATCCATGTAAACGAACAATATTTTCAAGGAATTCTTTGGCTGGAACTGAAGCTGAAGGTAAACCTTTCAATGGAATGAAGTGGGCCATTTTGGAAAATAAATCCACAATAACAAGAATAGTGTTATATCCTGAACAAGGAGGTAAATCCGTAATAAAATCCAATGACAGGGTGTGCCAAGGTGCTGGCGGAATGTCTAAAGGTTGAAGGAGACCGGCTGGTCTTTTCTTTTGGCCTTTATTTTGGGCGCAAACACCACAGGACATCACAAATGATTTAACATCTTTTCGCCAAGAAGGCCACCAGAATTGTCGTTTCACCTTTTCTTCCGTCTTGGCAATACCGGGGTGCCCCTCTATTAGTGTATCATGATAACGAGAAATAACGAGCTCTTGTAATTCCTTGTGTGGCAGAAATAAGCGTCCTTGGAAATAAGGTAAATCATTATTTATAGTAAAGTCAGATCCCTTTTGTACCCAATCCTGTAAATCTGTAGGGTCCAGGAGTTGTTTAACTCTAGCTTGAATGTCTTCAAGCATTTGTAAAGAAGTCATGCCCAAAATTCTCTGTTCGGGAATTATCGGTACAGGTTCTGAGTTAGTATCAGTTCCTCCCATTCCTATTCGGGATAGAGCGTCCGCTTTGCCATTCTTACAGCCAGGACGGTAGGTGATTACAAAATCGAATTCCGCAAAAAACAAAGCCCAACGGAGCTGTCGAGATGACTGAGCCTTGGCGGTCTTTAAATACTGTAAGTTCCGGTGGTCGGTGATCACCGTGATGGTATGTCTAGCACCAGGCTTTAAAGGCGGATTTAATGGCTAACAGTTCTTTGTCAGTGATTGCGTAGTTAACCTCGGGTGACGAGAATTTTCTTGCCCAAAATGCAACGGGATGCAGTTGGTTAGTTTCGGGATCTCTTTGAGACAGGACAGCTCCCATGGCTAGGCTGGATGCGTCAGTTTCGACGACATAAGGGAGATCTGGGCGCGGGTGCTTCAATACAGGTGCAGAGGTAAATTTAGCTTTTAGTTCCTGAAAGGCCTGCTCGGCTTCTTCAGACCATTCAAAACGTTTATTTTTCCTTAAGAGCGCAGTGATGGGTTGAACCACACGAGAAAATTCTGGGATAAACCTGCGATAAAAATTGGCAAAGCCAAGCATGCTTTGAACACCTTTCACGGAGCTAGGCTATGGCCATTTGAGGATAGCATCCACTTTTCGTGAGTCCATGCGGACTCCTTTAGGTGTCAGGATGAAACCAAGAAACTCGACTTCTGTGGCATGGAAAACACATTTTTCAAGTTTAGCAAATAGTTTGTGTTGGCGCAATTTCTCGAGAACTGCCCTGACATGTTTTCTATGATCAGATTCCGAAGAGGAGTACACAAGAATGTCATCGATATATACGACAACACAAACGTCGATGAGTTCCCGAAAGACATCGTTCATGAAGTATTGGAAGGCAGCCGGTGCATTGCACAATCCGAAAGGCATCACCTGGTACTCGAATAGCCCATATTTGGTGCGGAAGGCAGTTTTCCATTCATCGCCTTCCCTTATTCGCACCAGATGGTAGGCCCCCCGGAGATCTAACTTGGTATATATGCAGGCATCCTTCACCTGGTCAAGGAGTTCAGGGATCAGAGGCAAAGGGTATTGGTTTTTAACAGTTATCTGGTTCAATGCGCGGTAGTCAATACAAGTTCTGAGGTCGCCTTCTTTTTTAGGCACGAAGAATAAAGCCGAGGATGCAGGAGACTTAGACGGGCGAATAAAACCATTGGCTAGGTACTGATCTAGATATTGTCGTAAATGAAGATTCTCGGGTTCGGTAAGGGCATAGATCCTGCTGCAAGGGGGTTGTGCACCGGGCAATAGATCGATCTGGCAATTGTACAACCTGTGAGGCGGTAGAGTGTTGGCCTGTTCCTTTTGGAAGACGTCTTGAAATTCTTGGTATTCTGGCGGTATTTGCAAAATGACAGGGGTTACTGTAGCTAGGCCAATATTTGGATTTCTTGGATAACAGGTTTGTGCACAATCTGGAAAGGTTATCCTCTTGGCTCGCCAGTCAATTCGAGGATTATGTGTTTCCAACCAAGGGATTCCTAGAATTACTTGAAATTGCGGAGCCTTGATTACATCAAACACAATTGCCTCCCGATGTCCATCTTGACCCAACAATGTCACTTCAGTAGTGGAGTGTGTTACCGGCCCAGAGGCGATTTCGGTTCCATCCACTGTGGTGATGACATCCTTACTGGTTTTAGGGCAAAGAGGGAGGTTGATCCTGGAAGCCAATTCACGATCCACATAGTTTTCTATAGCCCCACTATCGATGTATGCCTTAATGGCATGTAACCGCCCAGGCTGCTTCGGATTTACGAGGACCATTGGCACGATGAAATGCGAGGTCAGAGAGGTAGTTTTTAAGCTCGGCAAGCGGACCCCTACGCTTGTCGGGCGTAGTCGTTTCCCGACTCAGATTCCATCAGGTTCTTATCAGCGACTCCTACCGCCTTCTTAGACGGTTTTATAGGGCAATCTCATAAAAAGTGTCCAGAAGCCCCACAATGAAGGCATAATTGCATTTGCCGTCTTCGTTCACGCTCTTTTTGAGTTAAAGGTCCTTTAACCCCTCCAATTTGCATAGGTTCAGTAACATCGGCACCCTTGGGGTTAACATGGGTTTTGACCAAAACCCAGGTCTCAAACTTGGACCAATCTGCCTTTCTGTTTTGAAGTCTGTGATCTAATTGGACCACCAAGTCTATATATTCAGAGCAGTCTTGGGGTGGATTTACGACCTGGGCCAGGACATCCTTAAGTTCTCCACATAGACCTCGATGGAATAAAGTGATTCTTTTATCCTCCGGCCATCCAGTCTCCACAATTAACCTATTGAAGGCTAAGAGGTCCAGGTTACCCTGTCGTAGGGATAGAAGCTCTTTGTCCAGGGCCTGTCCCTGAGAATGCCGTGTAAAAAGTCTTTCCATGCTTGTCTGGAAGGCTTGAAAGTTCCGAAGAATTGGGTCATCTTGAGTAACCAGTGGAACTGACCAATCCGCAGCACTGCCGCTGAGATATGATAGTACAAAAGCGACCTTGGTTTGGTCGTTAGGGAAGGCCCCAGGTCTGCAGAGGAAGTGCAATCGGCATTGATTCATGAATACGGCTAACCTTTTGGGGTCCCCGGCAAAACGTTCCGGTGGGGCCAGTGGCATATTTCAAGGTAGATTAATTTGCACGGGGTTATTTGAAACCACTGGGATGGAATTACCCCCAGAACCTGGTAAAGGAGTTTGACCAGCCTGACCTTGTAATAGCTGTCTGGCAAGATCATCAGTTTGGTCTTTAGATACAATTAACTCTCTCCTGAGGGCATTCATCTCCTGGCCAGCGGAATGAACTTCAGCCCGTAATTCCCCCAATAGCTGGGCCAGCTGGTCTGTCTCGGAAGTCTCCATAGCGCCCGGGTGGGAAATTGTAGGTAGGCTTTGAGTTCTGTAACGCTCACCGGATTCCCACGGAGGCGCCGACCTGTTCTGGACTGCTATGACCTCTTCTAAGGTGATGCGCAGGACTCGGAAGATGGACTGGACCGGACCCCCAAACCTCGCCTGTCTGGCCCGTAGAAGAATCCTTCTGTAGATGGAAAAGGGGATTAACTGTCTGCTGGATAATGTGTCGGATTCCCCCCCTCCCCCCTCTCACACTCCTCGAACCCCCTCCGCGATTCCCCGTAGAGTCTCACCTTAGAGTCTGAAAGGACAAGCTCTCCATCCTGCTTCCGATGCAGGGGCGCGTTGATTTCCAGTTACTTCACTGGATCTCGGGTTTGGTGAGTATTCAACTCCGCTTGACTTTTCCCATATGAGGCCGTAAGTATTCAGTTGCAAAAGTTCAAGCCTTAATTGTCCGTTGTCCTTTTCTCTATTTCAGATGCAGGATGAAGAATCCGCGTTGAGGAATGGATTCACTGAAGGTAAACTCTGGTGAGTCTTTTTGATGGATGGTTCCCTTAGGGATCTTGCTTTCACCCACTAATGCGTGTGTCTTTTTCCCCTTAGGGGCCGGGGTACGGAAGTGCCAAAGAAGCGGCGCCGACCCGACGGGAGGAAAGATTGTCCCAACAATAATCAGGTAAGTGTTAAGGTGGAAGAATCAGGCCTTCCTCAATCTGTTCCTTCGCTCACCTTTGTTTTGTCTCTTTTTCTCCTTATGCGCTGAAAGGCGACGGATGGTGCCAATGGTCGCTGAAGAGCCCGAGGGCGCCTCGTGAAGGTGAGTGGAACGCGGCGCTGCAGCGAGCGATGCGATGCGCTTCTAAAAATAATGTCTTTTCTCAGGATAGTCAGAGTGATGGTTCCGGACTCCGGATGGAGGTAGGTAAAGTTCAATTATTCACCTTTCTCTCCTTTCCTTCCTTTTCAGGTTTTCCAGGTTGCAGGCGGGCGTGGCTGGAGCCAGGATGCAGGAGCAGACACGGTGAGCGTCCAGCTGCTAGATGCAGAACAACGCGAAGCGTGAGCTGCTGTCTGGGCGTGGTTTAAATAGCCCCCAAAGTAGTTCCAGGTAAGTATTCTTCCTCAGCCACGCCTGAGTGGTAAAATAGTCCCATAGGTAAAATAGTCCCTTTCAGACCTCATGGAGGTCTGGATCCGGCAGCATGGTCTGCATCAGGTAAGTCCTTCCAAGCACTCCCATAATGAGCCTGGCACCTATGGTGCCAGGACTGATGCCTTCTATGAGCCTGGCACCAAAGGCGCCAGGACAATGTCCAAAGAGCCCCTATAAGGGGTTGCTGGGTCCCTCCCTGGGGATATGATGTCTGCTTTCGGGGACGCTGGTCCTGAACTGGCCTCCCGGGAGTAGGCATCATGACAATTTAAGACCCTAGATTACGCGTTCCACTATGATTGGGTTGGCATCAACCCCACTCATACTTTTCCACTTCCGCCTAGCAGCATGCAGAATAACCAGCCAGGTGCAGGGAGTTATTCTGCACCCCAGCTTTCACTCCAATTATGTTAAAATCATTCATCACCTCAGTGGTCAAGTGTCAATTACTTCTTTGTAATTTGACCTCGAGTCTGCTCTTGGTCTGAGAAAATTAAGGAGTACGGGTATGGCAGAGGTCCATGCGTATGTGTGAAAGTCTTACCCTTCCAGCATGCCTTGTCACATGGCTAGGACACCATGATATCGGCCTGTTCTTCATGCATTTTCATGTATTTGATTTCATTCTGCCAGTCTTCTACCATCTGTGGCTTATCTTGACCTTTCTGAACAGGATATTCTGTTCTTTTTCTCTTTAATTGTATCCACTGTTGGCCTCTTCCAGCCCGATACGACCTTGGCTTCTTGGCATGGTTAGCTTCAGCTGGGTTTCTCAACGTCTTAATTCTCAATTTGTTTGCTGCAGCACTCTCCTCTTGAGACCTTTAGTAACATTTGTTCAATTCTGCTCATGTGCGTAGTGGATTTTCACTCATCTATAAAGTGCTTTTGAGGTATATATCTGTATAGTTGGCACTTGCCGCAATCTATTTTCTATTAAGCATAAACAAGCTTCACAATTCCTTTGCTTCTTGTGGTTCCTTGCGTCTGTACACGTTTAAACTAGCTTAATATCTTCATTGTGCATATGGCATACGTTTCTGCATCTTGACATCAACTGCTTCACCTTAGGCTCAAGATGTCACTTATCCATGGTATTTCGTCTCTTTGTCAGTATTCTCAGGTCATTATATCTTCTATATGTACGTCAATCCGATGTCTTATGACGTCACCATTCGTCTTCCTTTATTATCTTCTTGGCATCTTCGGGTATCCCATTGTGAAAAATGTCATTTTGTCTTGCCTGTAGATATGGTTTTCTCAATGGGTACCTTAGTGTCCAGGTTTTCTTAAGTGTCAGTACTTCAATAGGTGCTGTTACTCTTATAGGCACTGGGCAGAGCCCAGCTGCGGCTCTCTGCTGGTTTATCTGTTTGTCATACGTCACATATTTCAGTGTGAAACTACCTGGCACTTCGAAGGGAGTAGCTGGAGTGTGGATGATGTTTGGCAATTCCTCTTCAGGATAATTGAAAGGATCCCCAGCATGTCAGGCCATTCCGGGCATCCCGAAATATGGAGAAAGGAAAATCGGGTCCCTGACGCAAATCCGCGCCAGGGTTCCAGAAAAGGGGGAAAACATAATCTGATCCCCGGCGCGAGAAAAAAAATACCATTGCAGGCGTAAGAGGAGCGCTGGGGTCAGTTGGTGAAACCATGCACAGGGTTGATGCACTCCGCTCAGTACCTGTAGCCACCACTGCTTCGGCCCTGTAAGCAGCACCCTAACCACTGCTGCTGCCCCCAGATGGCCCCAATTTTTTTAAAATTTATTTATTTAACATTTGTAAAGCACGCCAAGCCCGTAGGTATCTGGGCGCTGGAGAGCAGGAAATACACATTACAGGAGTTACCACAGGCAACAATAGATAACATGGGTTTGGCATACATCCTAGTAAGCATAGTTACAGGCATAAGATATTTACAGGCATAAGATATTTACAGATACATTGCTCCCATAGGGAAGTAGTCAGTCAAATACATATTTACAATCTTATTCACTTAAGTAACTTACAAAAGAAGTAAAGCAGATGTGTTTACACCAGCATATTGTGTAGGGATGATACTGTAAGCATCGGGGCAAAGAGGGCTACTCATTGGAAGTGAAGAACCAGGGCTTGAGTTTTCTGCGGAATGAGGTGTGGGAAGGGTCGGCTCTGATGTCTAGAGGTAGGGCGTTCCAGCCTTTGGCTGCCACAACTGGGAAGCTGCATCCCCCAGCCTTGATTCTTTTGAATTTCAGAACAGAGAAAAGGAAGGCTGAAGTGGAGCGTGTGGGCTTGGTGGTTTGTGTTGGAGTGAGCAGGTTGGTAAGATATTTGGGAGCTATGTTAGTAAGGCATTTGTGGGTGATTGCCATTGTTTTGAATTTGATCCGGTCATGAACTGGTAACCAGCACACTTTGCATCTGATTTCATTGATATGTTCTCTTCATGTTTAGTGCTGCCCGTAAGGTGTTGTTTTGAGTGACCTGTAGTTTTTTGATGCTGCTAGTTGCTGTGCCAGCCAGGAGGATAATACAACAGTCGAGTTTCGACAGAATGAGGGCTCTTGCTAAAGTTAGGCAACTATCTGCTGATAAGTAGGGTCTGCAAGCATTAATAAGTTTGGCAGTGTAGGCTGCTGAAGAGATTATGGAGTTAACTTGTCTGGAGAAGGTTGAGGAGGAGTCCAGATACACACCCAGTGTTTTAACTTCTTTAGAAATGGTAATGGTGTTTCCATCAATTATGAAGTGTTTGTATCTGGGGTCAAGTTTTTTGAGGTGTGTTTGGGTGCCGACCAAGAGTAACTCTGTTTTGTCATCACTTAGACAGAGTTCATTTGGGGCCATCCAGGATTGGATCATCTGGTAGATGTCGTTGAGGATGGTAGAGTCTGTGTTGTAGTTTCTGGTTAGGTGGATTAAAATTTGAGTATCATCCGTGTAGTTTGTATAGGATACTCCACGTTCATCAACGCAGTCAAATAGCAGCTTGGTGAATATGTTGTAAAGCGTTGGTGACACGCAAGATCCTTGAGGTATCCCGCAAGGAACAGGGGCAGGGGTGGCGTTAGCTAGGTTTGAAAAGACTCTCATAGTACACTGAGAGAGGAATGATTTTATCCAGGCAATGGCATTGGGTGAGAAGTGTGCAGTGCTGTCTAGGTGGTGGCATAGTATTTTGTGATTTACTAAGTCAAATGCCGCAGAGAGGTCTAGGAGGAGTAGTATGGCTAAGTTTCCGTTGTCAATTATAGTGTCCATTTGATTTTTTAGGTCAAGGAGTGACATTTCCGCGCCATGTCTAGGTCGGAAGCCTGATTGGTGTAGCCCAGGAGATTGCTATTTTCCAGGTGTTCCTGAATCTGGAGGTAGGTGGCACGGTCAAGGATTTTCAGGATGAAGGGGACCGTCGAGATGGGACGGTAATTGGTTGGGATGCTAGGGTCAAGGGATGGTTTTTTAGAAGCGGGAGGACCCATGCTTCTTTCAGATTCTTTGGGACTGTACCTTGTGAGAAAGAATTATTAATGAGAGACGTGATGAATGGGGCCAGTTCTGTTTCGCAGTCTTTGATGACCGGGGCAAGGCAGATGTCGTCTTGACACTTTGACGGTTTTAAACTGGAGATGATTTTGATGACCTCAGTAGTTGAAACTGGCCTAAATTCGAAAGTTCTAAATTCCGGGGCACATTTAATTACTGGCTCAGGGGAGCACCTTGAATGTGTTTTAGGCCTCCTGTGGGCTTAATTTAAAAATAGGAACTCCCTGGGCTGCACTTGGTAGACGTGACTCAGGTGGAGTGAGTAGTGTGGGGCCCCCCACGCAACGTCTGAGTGCTGGGCTCCATCTGACATACCCAGCCCATCCTGCATAAGGACTTTAAGACTTTGGGCCCCCACGCTCTGTTGCTGCTGCTGCCGCCTGCCGCCCACTGCCCGGATAGTAACCATTAAAGAGTGCAGGAAGAAAGAAGGAAGATCAAGCAAGCAGCAAGGACCTTGAGACAGCCCTGGCCAGGTTGTCTTACAAGTAAGGTCTTTTTATTTTTTTAATACAGTGCACTGTTGTCCGGTCCTGATGAGTTCTTGTCTGCGGGAGCTGCTGAACCCCACAGACACCCTAGATCAACAGCTGACAATATTAACAGCTGGAAGTCCAACCTCCTCAGGGGAAAGGGGAAGTGGATAAAACAACAAACAACAGATTCCTGTCTTCATGCTAGTTGGAAATCTGCATGGAAATAAAAAACAATCAGGTTAAAATTCACTCCAAATCTCTAACTCTCCCAATACCATCCCCACATTTAAATCAGTACCTGTTATCCTCCTCACAGAGCTGGGAGGAATAATAAAGGCAGGCAGTTGTAATGTCAATCAGGTGGCTCACAAATAATCCTGGCTTGAAGTTCTTAATGTGAAACCCCACCCAATAGTCCTGAACTGCACTGCCAGGATGTAAATGTTCTTTGGTCTCAAATTGTATTTTTTATAACCCTTTTTGTTTCCAGATGAAAGACTACAATATTGAAGTTCTTAATCTGAAGAAAACTCTTCAGTTTTTTCAAGGTGTGCCGAACTTTCCTTTAATCATTTTTTTCCCTTGCTAGCAACTTGCTGGCTAAGTAGAAACAAAGGCAGTTACATCTGACCAAAAGAAGAGGACTCCTTTTAAACCCTTGGACACTGCGAGCACTGAAATCATAAACGCTGCTCTCTGCGTATGTGCGCTGGGGAGAAGACACTACTCCAATCCAGGCGCACTTTGGAATCGTCTGATGAGCGACGCTTCTCTCAACCAGGCACTGCTTATTGATGCGCTCTGTGACTAGCTCACAGTTTGTTCAATGTTAGCAAGGAGCGTAAGAGTTCCGCTTCAACAAACCAATTAATCTCAAAAAATGTTTTAGTGCTGTCGAACAAATGGATCTTCAGATAAGATACTTAGGAATGAACGCTTGCTCATGCGCACTACTAGTACACTGTTCTTTTTCAATTGCGAATTCTGCTTCACCGAACAGTCTACTTCAGTAAATTTTTAACGGCATTGCATGATCGTGCTTTCACGTAACACTAGTGGAAGAGCGTTTTCTCATGGGGCACTGCTTAAACACTGCTCTATTTCAATTCCGACCTTCTATTTCCTCAGCAGTGCAGCGCAGAGGCATCAAAGAAGGAGAGTAAGGGATTAACAACATGAAGAGATAAACTAAATATCTAAATAAATACCTGTTGCGCTGCACTCCCACCAAACATTCTGGTGTTCTTGTCCCACGCTGCTTTTTTTTTAATATTGTATTTGGTTAAAAATAAACCTTTACAAAAAACACATTTGAAATCTCATAAAATCACAGCTCGTACAAAGCATATAAAAAAACAGTACTTAAACATGCTTACATTCCTATAATATTTCAAATTCGCAATTGAAACAACCGGTGAATTACCCACTATTTAAAATACAGTTTAAGTTGAATTAATTTCACAGCATCAGCTGATTACAACTTTCGAAGCGTGCAAGTTCTTTTACCACAATCTTTAAAAAATGTCCTAATGCTAAAATTATTGGGTATTATACGCCGTTCATAACTCTATCCCATATAAAATCAGTACAATCAACAAATTCTGTATCAACAAATTTCATCAATATAAGCGTTCGTGAACTTTGTGGACTTTTAATAGCACCAAATGTTTCAAGGTTTCAAGTGGTTCAAAACAATGAGGAAACCTACATTGCATAGATTGCATGTGAGTTGGCATGCCTGCCCAATGCTGACATTGTTCCTTAGTTCAGAATTGGTTCAACTGAAACGCATAAATAACCCTCTAATAACAGAACAGGGAAATATAGCAACATAATGATTACATTTCATGCGCTTACGCAGGAATTTGGCATATTCAGAATACGGAGAATATTGTTTCAATTGGTCAATGGTTCGATTCCAATCTTCTTCGAACAGTTTATTTTTAGCGTAAGCAGGTCTAGTACATAGGTCATTGTGTGTTAAACCAAGTCTATCTAGAACCTCTTGCATACGAGTTTTGAATCTATTAATGGAATCAACTGATTTTGCTTCCATTAAACAATGCAAATCACTATATAAGCAATTTTTTGGAGGGTTCAAATATTTTGCGTAGCTTGACAATAAGTGCCATAAGACTCTACAAGATAATGAAATAAGGCTTAGCTCATGCCTGATCACACAATTAGGAATTGACAAAGCCATATGTAAGGCTCCTTTCAGTAAGCGACCTTGTAGCGAGTCCAAATAGGAGCTTAAATCAAAAGGACATATATCCAAAATGTAAATTTAAGAGACAATTGACAATATTTTGTAAAGATTAGCTTCATTTGGCTTCCTAGCGATTGAGCTTTCTGCTTAAGTCTTTCTTTCCAGATGGAAATGGAAGAATTGCTGCTTAGTTGGTAGCCCAAGTAGCAAATCTCGGTTTGTAGCTGCACTGCAAGTTCCCCAATTTTCCATTTAAATGATTTTATTTTGTGCCAGCATGAAGAATCAAAATACTTGTTTTGCTAACATTTAGGATAAGATTCAGCTTATACGCATATTTTTCAAATGCAAACAATTTGGCCTGTAGGACAGCTGGCGTTGTATCCATTATTAGAAGATCATCAGAAAATGCTAGCCAATGGAGTCTAAGCATGCCTACTCTTATTGGGTACATCCCAAGCTCCTTCCATACCTGATCCAGATCACAAAGATAAAGATTAAAGAGAATCGCTGCAAGGTTGCAACCTTGCTTGAGTCCAATATAGGTTCTAATGGCTTCAGTAGTAGCTCCTTCTCTAGACAGCTTAACCTTGTATGCCGTATTAGAATGAAGTCTTATTAGCCAATATATAATTTCTCACGGTATACATAACAATAGTAGTTTAGACCAAAGTAAATATCTTACCACCGAATCAAAGGCGGAGGAAAGGTTGATGCTTGCAATGTATACAGGGTATGCTCCTTTCTTTTTCGTATTGGCAATAATATGAGCCATCAGAGTTGCATTCAGCGAGGTGCCCATCTCCTTCCTAAAACCTATCTGAGTTTTGGCAAGAAGATTGTTGTCTGCAATATACTTTTCAAGATCATACAATAGTAATTTCGCAAAGATCTTAGCACTTATGCCGATGATCGAAATGGGTCGATAATTGTGAGGATCCAATGCATTTAATTTTTTATAGATTGGGACAATTATCGAAGTTCCCCCTTGCTCTGGTATATTACCAGTTTTAAGAATTACATCAAACTTAATTTTAAGTATGGATGCCCATACAGCTGATATGCCTTTGTACATACATGACGGTATGCCATACGGACCAGGGGCATTAGACTGGGATAATTTGTTGATTGCCCAAATGATGTAATCTTCGGTCCAATTAAACTTATCCCATTTCACCAAAAAACTCGGCACAAGTGAATTAGATTTAAGACGAGCGGGAATAGAGAATTTCTCTGAAATATAAGAGACCCATATATGCGCAGGTATTATATTCTCGTTACATGCTGCTTTAGATGGTGTGGTGTTACGTGTAATAGACCATGGCCCTCATTACGACCCAGGCGGTAAGGGGTTTACGCCGGCGTAAACTTCGCCGACCCTTACCGCCTGAGTACGAGTTCCCGTAGCGCCATGGTGATTTTAACGCCTGCTTTTAGCAGGCGTTAAAATCCATGGCGCTAAGGAACCTTGTTGTTAATTACGCCACCGTAATTTACGGTGGCGTAATTAACGCCTTCCCCACTCCCATTATGCCCTATGGGGCAAAAATGGGAATGGGGAAGGGTAAATGGGGATTGGGGACTTACCGCCCCGCCAAGGTCGGAATGGGGCGGTAAGTCCGCCAACCACCATGGCGGAGTTGGCAACTTAGCGCCATGGACCATGGTGCTAATAGCACCATGGTTCTCCGCCAAGGTCGTAATGAGGGCCCATATGTATTTGGTGTCATGCATACATAATTTGCGTACAATCTAACAATTATGCTTGTTCGACTTCACTTTGCGCAAAAATCTCTGTTTGTTTTTATACAATACTAACTTTTGATTTTTAGCAAGTTTAGCCTGATCAGGGTTTAAGATGAGCTTTTTGATAATACATAAGTCTTTATTTTTTTTATGTTTTAGAAGCTGCGTCTAATGATCAAATGTATGAGAAAAAAGTGTGCCTATTGTTGTAGGTTTGACCTGAATAGAATGTATAACTGCAGCAATTATCTCACATATAACTCTTTCTTTTACAAAAGGTGATACATGAGGGCACCAATGGCATGAAGCAATAGAATATTCAGACTTTAATTTCTCTGATATTCGCTTGCATAATCCCGGATTCCACCTTACTGATAGCTTAGGTCGATTACTTTCATTTAAAGGCAGCAAGTGATTGATACTATGGCACTCATGTAATAAAGTTAGATTTAACTGAATAGGTGCATGGTCACCTGTGATAATCGGATGGATCGTCAGAGGCGAAACTAAATGCAGCATTCATTCGGATATAGCAAAAAAGTAAATCATGGAGATAGAGTTGCCGCGGCACCATGTATGCTGGCGACCCGCAGCCAGATTGCTTACAAATGTTAGCTCAAAAGTGTCAAAGTAATCCACCCATTTCGCACCTCGACTATGCGCTCCAACTTTCACTTCTTTGCCTTTGGCGTAAGTCTTCGCTTTGCTCATGAGACTTAGGGAATTAAAATCGCCCACTATAATTATTCTGGGCATCGCTGTCAAACTATGTATACATTCCAAACATTGATCCAGGTCATTAAACACCTCCAAACTATTTTCAGCGGATTCCAATATAAGGATAACACAAATAACTGGTCAACATCTTTTTCATACAGATTGATTTCCATCGCTAACATATTAGAAGAAGAGTATACCTTGGACGAATTACTATTAATCCTGTTACTAATTGCAATTGCGAGCCCTCCTATCGGACGACCCAGTAGGCCCTTGATTGCATGCCTACAGATAGTAAAATACCCTTCCAAAGACAAGTCAGTAATACTCAGTGTTTCTTGTAGAAAGATGATGTCAGGCTGAGTTTCAACAAGAAAGGTGCCTAACCACGCTTGAAGTGCATAATGACCACATGAATTCCAGGAAATAAGGATTAGACCTGCTCTTTTATTTGCTAAATTGAAGTCACTGCATTTTGGAAAGAAGAAATTGAGCGCATTAGGGGCTCAACCCATGCTAGAATTTGGTTTCCTGCAGTCATTGCAATAAACTGGGATACGCAGGATTGTTCCATGGTCATGCCATTCGTCATCCCATGGGGTCGGACACCAACCAACTTTTGAACTGGTTTCTGCAAAAACTAATGGGCCTCAAGCTCACTGTTAAAAGTGTAGAGACAGAAACCTATGTCCTTTAGCTTGGTTCTAAAGCTCCAAATTAATTTTAGCACCATTGGATTACACACATATCCCAACATTCTGTGATTGTTCTGACACGCCAAGGCAATTCGATTGAAATCCGCACTGGTTAAGATACGCAATGAGGGTATCTTTGCTAGTAATCCAAAAAGGAAATTCCTATTAATCCTGTCCCCCTTAAGAATTCAGGATTTCCTTCCAGTCCTATGTTGTTAAGATCTTCAGGTATCACTACTCCTTCATTAGATAGTTGCGCAGAAGGAGGCAAGTAATGAGATGTTATAGCAGAATCTAAGTTGAGTACTACAGGGATCTCTGAGGTGTCCATGGACGCTTCCTTATTAGATGTAGCTTTGACCTGAGACAACTTGGGGGGCAATCCAGGGAAGCATGATGCAGGTCCAGCACATTCTGCGGGTGTAAATTGAATTCCCTTGCTAGTAATTGGGAAGAAAGGGCACCACTCTTTACCGCTATATTTAGGGTCTGAATCATGCTTGTAAAGGATGTTTGGTCAGATAGAGTTCCCTGAGTATGACCATTACCCAACAGACCAATTGGAGTTAATGCTACAAGGCCTTGTCCCTCATCTTGGCCTCGAGTTGTTATATTGTGGTGGTCAGTTTCCCTAACCCCTTGCTCATTCTTGAGTGAAGACACAGTAGGTACGGCCATTGGCATTATTGGGCCCTCAGTGAATGCTGAATCGGGAAGACCTCTATGCTTACCTGGGCCACAAATAATCACATAGTCGTTCTTGGAAAGAGGGTGAGAATCTTTGCAACAGACTTCAGCATAAAATGGACCAGCATGAGTCGTTAGATCAGGAATTACTTCATGCCTGATTTCTGGGGGTTCAATATAATTTGTCATTGCCATAGCAGTGACTGGAACAGTGGTCTTAGTCTCTAGTTTGGAGGTTCATTTTATACCCGCAGAGGGAAAGTAATTACCTAGACTGTTTTGCATTTACATAGTTTCTGGTTTCGGTATGGGAACTATGCCTTTCTGGACTCCAAATGGCATAACTTTCGTCTGTGATTTACCTTTGGCTGAAAAATTGGAAGTGCAGATATTCTTAGTCGGCATACCGTTTGGACAAGTACTATGAGAGGCCTTACTGATATTTTTGTTCTTTTTATTAATATTTTGGGAGATAGGGGATGCAATAGGAGAGCACGGCTTTCCTCTGAAAGTTGCTCAACATCAATAGCATCATCATCTTGGGAAGAAGGCAATACACTTTTCTCAGCGGGGTCACCCTCCATCTCAACAGCTTATAGTTTAATGCTATCTTTCTTCAACATCAGTTTGTCCTTCCTGCGCTTTTCAGCACGTTTTTTAGCTTTGAAATGATTTTTTCTTATACGCCTTGAAATAAACAAAGATTTTTCATTAGTTGCGCATTCGTTGACCTCATCGGTCTTAGTCTCTTCAATAATCTTTATCAAAATAGAAGGACTATCCGGAGATGGCAATGTTGCATCAGGCAGTGGAGTGAGAACTTTTATATTTAGTGCAAGCTTGATCTCTCTGATATCCTGTTTGATAGAAGCAATATCATTACCATCAATAACAGGAATCACAACAGGCTCGACATAGTGTGAGCATGGTTGGTCATCGATGACTCTCTGAGTTTTTTCATTAGAAATACAGCACTGAGTCTGTTTTGGTAGAAACAATAGGTAACTGATAAGTACTAACAGCATAAGGGCAAAGCACAGAGGGAAAGGTCTCTTTTGCCATCAAGAAACCTTCAAGGCGATTAAGTTTAAGCAACATCTCATTTGAGGAGCACTTCATTTCACGTAGTTCCATATGTGTGAAATCGTGGCCTTTATCAAGAAGGTCCAATATCCTGATAATGACTGGAAAGGTATAACGGCTAGAGGGCGGAGTAGTTTCATTACTGTCATCAGCCTGTAAATGATTAGTATTCGAGTTATTCTTAGCTTATATAAATTTGGAATAAGCTTGCGGAGATGCTGATGGGGACAGGGTCCTTTCCTTTTGTATGGAAGGAATCGGCACTAGGTCTCTAGCATCGTCAGCTATATCTTTAAATTGTGAAGCAAGAGGACGAGAAAGCAAAGCATAGGGGGTGAAAGATTTGCTGCTCGGTCATGCACCAATTGCTTATCAATTAGTGGTGTTAGTGCGCTAATGAAAGCCTGTATACGTTTGTTCAATTCATAAATCGGGGCCAGCTCGCCTCCCAATTTATCATTAGCATAGTCGCCGTTGGAGCTATTCATTGAGTCATTCAACCTCACAGGCGACGAGTTCAAGCAGGGTGGAACATTTTCCTCATTTACTGCGATTGCTATAGGATGCAACATAGTTGCAGCATTAATACCTTCTAGAGCGTTGAGCGGGCCAATGGTTCCAGCCATAGTCTGCTCAGCAAAACCATGCTTGGGCGTGCATTTTTCTGGTGTTAGATTTTTCATTGAGCTTTCGTTGGAGGTTACATTGTGATCGTCAGCAAAAGAAGGATCCTCCATGGAAGCTAAAACAGAGTAGGCAGAATTTCCACTACAAATTGAAGCATCCACATTTACAATTTTAGTGCGGGGCATATCGGTCAAGCGGCCACTCCTCAGACCAGACGCCATTGCGGTCACAGCCGTACCAAAGCGGAATATCTATGCAACCTAAGAAAATAATAAGAAATTGAAATCAAGGGAGTGCTACTCACCCACCACCCTGAATTCCTGTAACACAGTCTTATTGAGCCTAAACCTGAAACTTCTCTAACACAGGGCCTTCCGGCTTGTTCTTGGACAGTGAAAGGCAGTTTAGAATGCCTGTGAAGACTAGAAGAGTACCCTTCCTACAACAAGCTACCAGAACCATTGTCTCCTTGATGGATTGGGGAGCTTTCCCTCTGTAAAATGTAAAGTTAAGGCCAAACCAACCTGAACCCATTTGAACTGAATTATTATCAATTCAGAGTTAACCAAGGCATTATAATACATATTGACAATAAATTAGACAATGCTGTGCAAAAACTAACTCACACTTGTACCAGACCTGACAATTTATAGACTTTGTATATATTTTTTGAGACATTTTATATTTTTAAAGGACTCTTTTTATGTTTGTGTGTTTTTTAGTAATGCAGCTGCTAGGTTTAGTGTAATCTGTACATAGTGTCTTATGCTCTGCCCCTTTTGTAAAACAACTCACAAAACCCTGTTGGTGTAATGGGAAAGTATATAAGAAAGCTTAAAACAACTAAAAAGAACCATACACCAGCATTCCTTTTGTCCGCCTCTCCTTTTCTGCTCCAGTTACTCTATCCTTGTGTTTGCTCCTTAGAGGTATTTGGGGAACTGACCTGCCCTAACCTCTTGATCTTCCCTACCCTTACCTTCTTCCTATCAAAGTACACCAGGGTGATCTCAAACCCAGGAGAGCGGGGTTTGGAGACAGGTAAGAGGCGGGTCAAGTAATAAGTGAAGGGTTAAATTGTATATTGTGTGCCCACCTACACCTGTCTCCCTATGAGGTGCGTCGGAGGATCACCCTGCTACATTAGCACTGATTGACAGGCGCGCGAGGTATAGGTCACGTGACCAGGATCCACTTGCACTAGCTAACGAATTGAGATATGAGATAAGAAATCGTGAAAGAGAAATGGAGAGAGGTGTGGAGAAAGAGACAGCTAGAGAGAGACAGAGAGAGAAAGAGTGTGAGAGAGACAGAGACAGACAGAGAGAAAAAGACAGATAGAGATTTTGAGAGTAATATAGGAAGACATTCTCTCAGAGAGACATGAAGTGGGAGAGGAGGGAGAGAAATAAAAGATATGGCGAGAGATGAGGGGAGAGCTGTAATGAGAATTGCTTAGAGAGATGGACAAGGCGTGAGAAATATATAAAAGAAATAAGAAGATAGATATAAGAGAGAAATTATGAGAGAATGTGGAGGGAGGTAAGCAGAGAGGTGAGGGAAATAACACGAAGGAGACCTTGAGAATGACTTGAAGAGACACGGAAATATACAGAGTGAGATTGGTATGCCATATGGACAGACATGAAGAAAGATGTTTGCCCGGTATAGAGAAAGATATGGAGAGAGAAATTACGGGTTTTGACACAAAGAGCAACAGTTGCTAGGAACGAAATAAAAGGCAGCAATGGAGGTAGTGAAAATAGAGGGATGAAAGAACAGATGGAGGATGAGAAAGAGAGGCACGTGAAAGAGTGAAAGAAAATTGCTTGAGAAAGAAGGGACCAGGGGCACAATAGAAATAGAGGGAGAAATGTGTCTTGAGATTAGCAAAGCCCACTCTGCAAGCTAATCCGCTTCTAAGCATTCTCACAAATCGCAGAAGATGGGGGAGTGTGAGAGAGGAGCGGGTTGGGGTAAAAGAGAGAGAAAGAAAGCAAAAGGAGCATAGAGGCGGGTTGGGAGGGAGAGGAAGTCAAAGGAAGTAGGAACATTGCGCTAGCCGAGGCCAGGAAGGAAAGGAAATAGAAGGCAGGTGAGTGTGTGGGGGAAGATGGGAAATAGATGGAGCGAAGATAGGACGGAATGTGTAGTAAATAAAGGGAGAACTTGAGAGAGGATGTGCAGTAGGAGGATAGCACAGAGATAGAAATGATGGAGAGGTGGGGCCGCGGGGGGCACTCCGCTCGCACTTTGTGACGATGGCAGTGAGTGTCTTGCTGTGTCCCTCCCCCCGCCTCTTTCTCTCTCTCTGGCGCAGGGGACTAGGCATCACATCTATGGAGAGACAGGGCCTCCAGTGCTTCCTCGGCTGAGTTAAGGCAGCTGTGGTCGAACAGTCAACCACCCTCACTAGGAGGGGTTTTGACATGCCACCGGATGCAGTAGTCCACAACCACTTCCAGTGGTCGAAGTAAACGAAAAGAAGTAGTGGAGCTAACTTTCCAGCCGGTCTGCCCCGCTCTCCACAAACCCCATCGCTGCGCCCCCTCTCACAAACAATCCAAACCCCCAAACAAACACACCTATTATTTAAGGGAATGTTCAGTGCAGTGGACTGAAGTGCAAGCTTCAACTTCTTCCTACGGTTTTATTTTAAAACGAAACCGTTCCAGAGTGGTTTCTTTTTAAAATAAAATTATAGGAACAGTGAAACTGAAAAATAAAAAGTACAGGAGCACTGCTCCCGACCACTCCCGCCCACTTTGACCTCTGACCACTTCCAAAGTCAATCCCCTTGATTGAGCCTTCAGACGAATTTACTTTATAAGAGGAAAAAAATGTGAAGGCACGGTATTCAGTCATTTCTGTCTGATAGGTCGACTAGGGTCTTCGCCCCCTCAGCGGCTGCTGACCCTATCCCAATCCAATGCGTAGTTCCCCAAGGTTCCTGCATCCCTCCCACACTCTACAACATCTTCACTAAGCTTCTCTTTGACCGTCTTGACGAACTGGGTGTCAGCTACACTAATTATGCAGACTACACCCAGGTCCTCATCACACTCACCGGTTGCTACGAAGAAGATGTTGCAAAGCTTAACGAAATCTACCTAGAAATCCAAGCCTGGATGGCCACACACAGTCTCTGCCTTAATGACGATAAGACAGTATTGCTTATCGTAGGCTCCCAGGCCCGCGGCAATAAATTAGATTCTAGGTACAAATCCTTCACCATTGATGGCAACATCATAAAAGTCTCCAAAGAGGTCAAAACATTAGGTGTGTACCTCGACTCCACCCTATCATTGAAAAAACAAATAAATGCCACCATCTCATCAACCACATACACCAACAAACTTATCAATGCCTGTAGACCTTTTCTATCCTCCTCCAGTTGTCTCACCTTATCCACAGCACTGATCTTGTCTAAATTAGACTATTGTAACACACTCTTCCTAGGCACTACCACCAAAAATCTGGACAGACTCCAGATCCTCCAAAACAATGCCTTAAGATGCGCTCTTAACCTCCCGCACAAGGCACACATCTCCACGGCTAGCAAAGATGTCCACTGGCTCCCAATCCGAGACAGAATCAAGCTAAGAACTCTTGTCATCACACACAAGTGCCTGTCATTGACTGCACCGCGCTACCTATCCGACAAATTCGCTAGACATAGCACTTCTAGACCCACCAGAACTCCCTACCTGCACCAACTCAAGGTCCCCAAATTCAATCTAAAAACAGCAGGAGGTTCCAGCTTCCCGGTTCTTGCAGCTCAATGTTGGAACACCCTCCCTCTTGCAATCAGATGAAAGCTTCCTTTTGGCCATTCAGAGTCATGGTTAAATCCTGGCTCTCTGCATAACACCCTGCTACTTACTCACGCACCTCTAGGTCTTAACTATACCTTGTAACGAATCACCATGTAACCCGGTCCGCTATTATCTATTGTATTTTTTTGCTTCACCCATCTGTCTGTACCATTGAATGTATGTACTTTTCTTGCTGTGCGCAACGATACGTAACTATGTTGTCCATATGATTATGCGCCCAGCTACCCAAGGGTTCGGACGCGCTCTATAAATAAACTAACTAACTAACTAAACAATAATATCTAGAAAGAACTCAAGAAAACTGTAACCTCACCCGCTCCAGGTCCTACCTCCAAACACATCTGCAGTGCTCATAAAAACTAGTGAGGTCCGTCTGGGTCCATACACCAGCGACTTCCCATGGCGGTACTAGGTCCTGAACCCTTCTTTAATGAAGACGATGGCGGGGCATTGCCTAAGCTCGCAGTCCGGCCTTTCTCTTTTGGGAGAGACAGCCCTGCCCACTCATATCTCTTTCATAGAACTGTAGCCCATCTTCAGGGCTATATGTGCCGTTATAGTCCCTTCCCTCCTCACGATTTGTAGGCCCGAGCCACAAGCACTGGCCAATGATGAAGGGGATGTCATTTGACATAATAATATGTTGTGTTCGTGTATGTAGTAGGAAAGTCCATTTGAGCCAAGTCACACATTCCACATCACCACGCTGGAAGTTCACCTCCAGATCTGAGCCACAACAGCAAGGCACTGTGGGTGTGCAAATTAGCCCAAATGCAAACCTTTTCTCCAGGAAATGGTGTCTTTGTCTAAGAGGGTAAACTAGTTTATACATAACTTAATCAACCCAAGACAGACATTTTGCAAGGATGTCAGGACAACTGCATACGTGGTTTCAACCTTACTAGTGCAGTATAGTCCTGACAGCCTTGCGGTTGGAGCATGTTACCATGTTTTCATAACACCAGGAAAGTTATGGTGGGTTTAAAAAGGTTTGAAAAAAATCTGTTGTGGCTAACAACTGGAGGTGAACTTCCAGTGATGGCTACTAGGTGGCGTTGTGGAATGTGTGACTTGGCTCAAATGGACTTCCCTACTTTGACATTTTAGGCAAACAGGTTTTTCAAGGCACAGGCCGACAGTGACTGATCTTGGCTCCTGGGAACAGGCTCTCCAGCCATAGGATGACACCAGCTCCCAGGGTCAAGATGGCCAGGTCCCAGACTGGCCTCACAGGGATGGAAGTGAGACCTTCGGTCAATCCTGACATTTTAATGTGGCTGCACGAGATCCCTGTGCATGGATGCTAGAGGTACTAGCTCAGAACTTGCAATATGAATATGTATGTTTGGAGCTAGAAACATGGTTACACCGGCAAGCCCGAAAAGTGCATCCTTTTGAATTTAACAGCTCAGACCCCTTAAGGTCAGAGCTTCCAGATTCAGTCTTCGATCCTAAAACATACCAGGACTTCTGGGCCTGGATTCATCCAAGAAGACCAAGAGTTTAAAAACAGGGATAAACAACGGCCAAGGATCAAGTCCTAAAAATTAAAGTGGGGGGACTCATCAACAAACGCAATGGGATGTGATGTTGCCAGAAATTAGCATATCAAGGTGAAATATGCACATTTCATTGAGTTGGCTTTGCATAACCACCCAAATTGCACAGGACGAATGGCATTTCCTTTCATAAAATCAACACACACACAAAACCAAGACAGGATATTTTCTTGTAAAAGTGTTTTTCAAAACATGTACATTTGTGCATGTTTTAAACTACAAGAACCAATACAAATGTTATTTTCTGGGACTTGCAGTTCCGAATTCACCTTTAGTTGTTTTTGATCAGGTTGTATAGTGCAGGGGTGAAGTTTCTAGCCTACAAACCTCACGACTGTGGTTTGATCCCAGAGGTCTGCTTTCATTCCTAAATTCAAAGTGGACATCCAATGTGTCTCTTTTAGCTGGGGGGGACTGAGTCCACCTTCTGAATAAAGTGGGGGGACTCCGCCCCCCCGCGTGTACCCTCTACTTGAGCCCTGACAACGGCTTATATGACTATGTCTCCGTCCCGTAATAGAACTAGCCAGGTTTGTGCTAGAACGCATACTTTTCATGGGAAAACACAGTCTGGCTGTTGGGGCTACCTGGGCAGTCAGTAATCATAGCAGGCGGCCTACATACATCCTGCCAGTTGAGGATATTTTTGGTAACCCTGTCTTGCCGACGACTAGGACTTTGGGGCTGCACATCAGAACTGCCACTACGAATCAGGTGAATCAGAAGGAAAAAGCAAATGAGCATTGGCAAAGCCAACATTTTGGACTTTTGTGTAGGCCTGGGAAAGGCACATGCCAGGCACTGCCGTAGTGGTATTAACTGGCCATTGATGGTAGCAGCTGCAAAGTGGTGGTGAGTATCTGGGCATCTAATAGCAGTGCCAGGCACATGTCTAATACTTATGCACAAGCCAAAACGCTGGCTTTGCTAATGTTTGATTTTAACAGGACTTCAGTGAAGGACACACATAGTACTTATAAATCAAGTGGCTGAAGGCAGACCTCATTAAGACCTTTTTATAACACCAGTAGCAAGTTTACAGCTCCAACTAAGTAATAAACTCTCAGAAGACTGATCTGAGAAAGCATTGGCAGGCACCTCGAGTTCAAAGTTTGATGGTAACGCTCGATTAAAGCAAGCTCAAAGAGTTCCCATGAGGAGATGTTTTGAGGCGGGGAGGGGCAGGATCTGGGTGGGAATGGCCAAAGGGATTAGCATGGCCATGGGCAGTCAATGGGCGGGCAAATAATCAAACAACACTGACAATCTGTGTACCCCTCCTCATATGCCATTTCTCCCTATCTGTACTCTAATGCAGTAGTTTGGACTTATAGGTGTAGCAAGCACCACCTAATAGCCAAAACTAAAATGTACAAGTTCTATGATATACTTCAAATTTGTGGTTGTAGGTCTTTTGTTGTCTTACCTTTGCTTTTTTATCTATCCACGGTCTCTGTTTCTTTTTCTCGCTTTTTATCTCTGTACACTTGCTTTGTGTTGCTCTATCTGCCTCCCTCTCACCCTCTATTTGTGCCTCTCTCTCTCTACCAGTCTGTAGCTCAATACCCTTCATGCCTCCCATTCCCCTACTCACTTTCTCCGTTTGTGCCTTTGCCTCTCTCCCTCTACCTTCGTCTATCTCTGTACAAACCTTCCCAATCGTGTTCTCTCTCTCGCGCGCTCTATGCAAACTAAATTGGCTTCCTCTCCAGGCCAGGATACTGTTCAAGACTACATGTATTATCTACAAAGCAGTCACAAGTAGCACACCCGTGTTCCAGGAGACTAAGCTCCACATATCTGGTGGCACATGCTCCTCGAGCAGCAGATCGACCAACCAGCTCGATTCACAACTCGCCCGCAAAGTGAGGACCCGCAACCAAGCCTTCTCTTGTTTTGCACCCACCCCTGGAACTCGATCCCAGTATTCGGTCGGAATACCCACAATTTTCCAATTTTGCAAATCTCTTCAAACTTGGCTTATTCAAGAACAACTGACCAAGGACTAAACCAATTGGAGGCGCAGACCCCAACTCAGTATGGCGCTACTGTTAAAATACTGGTTACCCACACCCTGTACAGCACTTCACTGCTCTCGAGCTAGGTTTTCGCTTTATACAATAAATAAAATAAAGCCCCCTCTCTTGCTCTCCGAAGAATGGATGTACCAGGAACTTGAGGCTTTCTGCTTAGATTGCCAATTTTAAACATATTTTCGTTCCCACGTGTTTGTATGTTGGGACGCAAATTCATTGACAGATGTGCAGTAGTTTTGCTAGACCGCAGGTATTTGGATTTAACATTATTACCATAGTATGTGATTGACATTGGAGCACTGTATGGCGTCATTCACCCAAAAAAATACAATAGTAGCTAATATGAGAGAGGTAGAATGAGATATGATGTGAGGGGATGGGAGTTTTTGCCGCAGTACATTTGGTCGAAGAATGTGTCTGTTTTTTTCAAACAAATTTTGTCGCATATATATGTGGGGGTGGGTTTAGGGAAATAATGTAGGGGGTTAAGGTGGGGCGCCGCTGGGGGTCCCCCCCGCATATATATTTAGCAAAATCAACCTGCCAAAAAATACATTTTATGAATTCTCCTTTGACCAAATGTTTGCGAGTGGAGAGAAGCGAGGAGACAGAGGGGAAGATGAGGAGGGAATAGGGTCAGATGGAGAAGAGACAGTAGGAGGAGAAGGAAAGAAGAGAGTGTGTGGGCCAAAAAGGTGGAGAAAGAGGAGAGGGGATAAACGAGAGAAGAGTGGGGAAAGGAAGAAGGTGGGAGAGAGGAGAGAGAAGAAGGGAAATGTAGGGGGAGAGAGTATGAGGGGAAGAAGAACGAAGAGAGTCCGAGAGAGGTAGGGTGACCAGACATCCCGGTTTTGCCGGGACTGGCGGAATTGGGTGTCTGGGCGTCTTTCTCAAGATTATTTTTCCATTGGAAAATGCAGTGGTCCCGGTTTTTGGCAGTAGGTCTCCATAGCTGGCAGGCAGTAATGCACAATCTCGCACAGAAGAAATGCTGCATTTTACAACTTAAGATAGTGGTAGTTTGTGATAATTGTAATATGTGTTTATTCCACCAGTAACACTTACACCTCCTTCTCGTTCAACCGCTGCTGAAGTGTAGTGCCTGGACAGCCACTGTCCAAAGTTAGTCCTACATTTATTTTTTTTGCTCTGTCCTGGCTTTTTACTTTTTAAATCTGGTCACCCTAGAGCAGCAGTATTCAAATGTGGGGTGCAACCCCCTGGGGTCGCTGACTCATGTCCAGGGGGCCACGCACCCACAGTCTGAAGATCTTGTAAGACCCGACATAGGCCTGTTCTTGGAGCAGGAAGAGGGCAACTGCACAGGGTGCAGATGACTGGAGGATGTAGGATTGGCTGCTTACAGCCAGAACTTGAAGGGCTTAGTCCCTGCTCATTTAGTGTTTGCTTTGCATTTCAAGTGCAAATAAAGAAATGTGAGTCTCTTTGTTATAAGCAGAGAATTTTGATTGTGTAATTAGATGAGTGCAAATTAACAAGGGGGGTCCTGGGAGTCCCTCTGCCAGACAAATGCTAGGCAATTCTCCTCTGAACAAGAGTACCAACAGAAACCCCAGACATGTGTTTCGGTCTGGTTGGACCTCATCAGTAGGGTGGATCTGTGCCTCTCTAAGAATAGTGAGCAAGGGGTCCCTAGTAACTTAGGGTGAGACCCAAAGTTACTTGAATATGCAAATTAACAAGGGGGGTCCTGGGAGTCCCTCTCCCAGACATTACTCCTGGTTACAAGAGACTTACCCAGAGTCTTTAGCTCACTATCTTTCACAGAGAAAAAATATCCCAAACATATCAGTCTTTGTCCTGCCCTGGGGCAGTCCAGCACCGAAATGCTAGGCAATTCTCCTCTGAACAAGAGTACCAACAAAAACCCCAGACACGTGTTTCGGTCTGGTTGGACCTCATCAGTAGGGTGGATCTGTGCCTCTCTAAGAATAGTGAGCAAGGGGTCCACGTCTGGATTCCCCTAGTAACTTAGGGTGAGACCCAAAGTCACTTGAATATGCAAATTAACAAGGGGGGTCCTGGGAGTCCCTCTGCCAGACATTAGTCCTGGTTACGAGAGACTTACCCAGAGTCTTTAGCTCACTATCTTTCACAGAGAAAAAAAAATGAGTGCAGTCATCGAATTTGGGAGTGACTATCCTTATTGGGATGCCCGTCAAGAGCTACGAAAGTTGGGTGATTAAAAATAGAAGGGGTAAATAAAGTTGCAAGAACAATGACTGCAAGCAGGTGTTCTTGTCATGCACTTTCTTTCCATGTGTGTCGAATTCTTTTCACGATAGGGTAAATAAATCTACAGTCATACACTTTTTTCTCAACATGTTTCTATAATTATTTATTTTTAGTCAGCTCCGTTTAGTGTGTGATTTGTGTAATTTTTCAAGTCATCTCTATAAAAACATTATTTCTGCCCTGGGAATCCTAACATAAACACATATCTGTACCAACCTGAGCTGGCAAAGTATGTGGTGAAGTGATTCAGTTTGCAGTGGACGCCGCTCAAAAAGCCTCACTCGTGGTTTACTAGACTATACGGTAGCACTGAAAAGTAATGGCTTGTGGATAGTGAAAATGTTTTCATTGTTACAACATATTCAACATACGAAGAAATATTTGGTGCTTCCTAATGTGTGGGTCACCCTGAGAATACCATTCCTCTCCTCTGGGCCCCCTAGTGTCAATTGCAAACTGTTTGGCTTTTTAACCAATTTTTTTTTTTTAAAGGATGTTCTAAAATGCATCATTTTAACCCATAATTACCCAAGAGGAAAACCCCCCTTCCACACCCCCACTTGATTGGTTTGGGGGCCCTGACTGCGCTCGGTCACTATGGCTTATCTGGGGGAAATATTTATGCCCCTCCACTTAAAAATTTCACCAGCCACCACTGGACCTGGGACTGTGGTGGGAGCAGGTGGGAGGTCCAGGGACTATACTGGGAGCTGGGTGCGGCAATAGCTCGGGATAGTTCATAGTCATTTGGAATTACTGTCGATTTATCATTTGGGGAGGTGGGGGGGGGCGGCCATCCCACATTTTGCTCAGGGGGGCCCAAGCCAAAAAAGTTTGAAGACCACTGGCCTAGAGAGAGGAGGTGGGGAAGAGAAGAAGGCAAGAAGCGATGGTGGAATAAAGAAGAGTGGGGAAGAGGCAAAGGGAACCTGGTGTGTGGGGATGGGTTGTGTGAAAGAAGAGTGAATGCGAGGGTGGGGAAGACGGGACGGCGGAGAGGCGAATGAAACTAGATGGGGAGAGGAGAGGAGAAGGGGTGATAGGAGACAATGGGAGAGAGAAAGGGGAGTACACAGAGGAGGCAGAGAAGCGGGAGAAATGGGAATGCAAATAAAGAGAAAAAGGCGGAAAGCATTTGGGGATCTACGTTTGAAGGAAATAGAGCGTGTGAGAGAGAAGGAGAGAAAGTGGGGGCATCAAGTGGGATGGGGTGAAATAAAGTTGGGGGAAGAATGTAATTGTGAGAAAGGGCCGGTGAAGGGGGACACGGGAGCAGGCTAGCAAGGTTTCGGGGAGGCGGAGGGTGGTGAATTGTGGCGGCACAGGGAACTAGCGCCTTGTCTGAATCGAGAGATCGGGCGGAAGGCGCCGGGGGAGGGGCGGGTCGATGAGGCAGGCCGGACACTGAACTTGCATAAGACTTCATCAGCAAGTCGGGCCGAAATGCTCTCGGATCCCCGTGGGACCCCCCACGGCCGCATCGATGAACGATCAATACATTTCCATCACATTATCCGCGTATTACCACCCAGGTGCCTGCGCACGAGCTCAGCCTCCGCCAGCGCCGCACTGCTGCCCTCCTCCAGGCACTAGAGAGACACGGGGTGACTGCTCCTGCCCCCCGCGCAAAGCAACGCCGAGGCACCCGCGGAGGAAAGGCCGAATGAACCGTCGCAGATGAGCCCCCGTGAAGTCAGGGGGTTCACGCACCTGCGCCCTTCTCCGCCGCCCAGAGGCCATGGCCAACGAGCTGCTGTGCGGGCTCGTCTTCCGGGGCTTCCTGCCCCTCGCCTTGCTGGCAGGTAAGGAAGGGCGCGCAGGCAGGGCGCTGGCGCTCAGGAAAGAGTGCTCTGCGTTCGCCGATTCATTACGGCGCTGCTTAGAGTTTGGTTTATTATACATCCTGCGATATAATTACGTATTTAAACGAATGGTGTGATGAGTCGAAATACGCTGTTCTGTACTGGATTTACGGAAAGTCGGCATTGTGTAAAGGTGGTGTCGTGTAATGATTTTTATGTATTTTAATGGCAAATTTCTCATGGGCTAAAGTTTGATAAAGTAGAAACACAATAAAATACCAAACAATTGTGGGTTATTTGTGTGGCCCCAAAAACTGTCGTCTTTCGGACCTCGGGGTACTGTTGCATCCCACCCGTACGCGTGTACCTCTACATCCCTCTTCACCCCTTTATTTATTTATTTATTCATATTTATATAGCGTGCAAGCAGCCTGGGGGCATTGAGGCGCTGTTACTTGCAAGAACTTAGTTACACAGTTGCAGGCATGGTAGTGGTCGTTGACACATTGTGAATACTACAAAACATCATACTGTTGTTACAGATATTGCACATAGTCATTATATTACAACTTGTGCAACGGGTCATATGATAAGTATTCATGCTGATGTGTAGGGCATCTTTGGCTCTGAAATGCCACGTGCTTCTCCACCACTGAATTACTTTTCCTAGGCTTCTGTGCTCTCAGAACATGCATCTTCCTACTTGGTTTTCTATATACATGTGTTTCTCTGAAAGGTCATGGTCCATCCTAGTATTACCTTCCTTGCACTTGTGGTGGTGTGATAGGGAATGTACTATTCCATCTTCGTTGTTCAGACTTGTACGGCTCCAAAGGGTAGTCCAGCCCAGTGCCAGTGCTAAGTTGCACGCATTTGTGTGAACTCAAAAGCTAAAATAACATCCCATCCTTATTGTTTTGCCTGACCTCTGTAGTCAACAAAGGGGCTGCCGATATTCTTTCCTATCCTTGCACTACCTTTTCAACACTTGTGTGGTCTCATCAGCTTCATACTTCTGTTGCCTGACCTCTGTGGTCCAGAAAAGGGATATTCTTTCCTATCCTTGCACTACCTTTTCAACACTTGTGTGGTCTGATTATCTTCATCCTTCTTTTGCCTGACCTCTGTGGTCCAGAAAAGGGATGTTCTTTCCTATCCTTGCACTACCTTTTCAACACTTGTGTGGTCTCATCAGCTTCATACCTCCGTTGTCCAGAAAGGGGATGTTCTTTCCTTTCACATTTGTTTCTGCACTTGCTTGGTTGCGTCAGCATCTTACTTCTTTTGTCAAGATTACGTGGCGTGGACAGGCATCCACCCATTTCCGCCATCTATTTCAATGCATCCCATTTCAGTGCAAGCCCATCTCACTAAAACTGTGCATGATTCAGATGATGTAAAACTCAGAGAAATATGAAATTCAATTACAGTAAAGGACGCATCTTAAAATTCATCGTGAAATGCAACAACTGAAATAATACACACCAAAGGGAGAATGTGGCATAAAAGAGGAAAATGAAAAAAGGAATAGAAAAGACAATACATACATGAAAGTAAAGTAAAGATGAGGGAGATGTCAGCATGGACTAAAAGTAGGGTGACGTGTAATTTCACCCAATTTTCCAATAAAGCAGGAAGAAATATAACAACAAAATGTACAAAAATAAAGCACAACATTCGAGTAAATGGCTTGAGGTGAAATGGCCCAAAATATTTGATTGAGATGGCTTGAATACAAATGTATGCACTGTGTTATTCTTGAGATGAGATGGCATGCATAGAAATGTGTGCACTAAGTTCGGCTTGATGTGAAATGGCTTCCATAGAAATGTATGCATGGAGTTAGGCTTGAGATGAGATGGTGGTGTAGAAATGTATGCATTGCTTTAGGCTTGAGATGAGATGGTGGTGTAGAAATGTATGCATTGCTTTAGGCTTGAGATGAGATGGTGGTGTAGAAATGTATGCATTGCTTTAGGCTTGAGATGAGATGGTGGTGTAGAAATGTATACATTGCTTTAGGCTTGAGATGAAATGGTGGTGTAGAAATATATGCATGGAGTTAGGCTTGAGATGAGAAGGTGGCATAGAAATGTATGCATTGCAATAGGCTTGCGATGAGATGGCTGGCAAAGAAGTGTATGCATTGCATTATGCATTGCGTTAGGCTTGAGGTGAGATGGTGGAATAGAAAAGGATGGATTGCTTTAGGCTTGAGATGAAATGGCTGGCATAGAAATGTGGGACTAAGATAGGCTTGAGATGAGATGGAGGTATAGAAATGTATGCATGGAGTTAGGCTTGAGATGAGATGGTGGTGTAGAAATGTATGCATTGCTTTAAGCTTGAGATGAGATGGTGGTGTAGAAATGTATGCATTGCTTTAGGCTTGAGATGAGATGGTGGTGTAGAAATGTATGCATTGCTTTAGGCGTGATATGAAATGGTGGTGTAGAAATGTATGCATGGAGTTAGGCTTGAGATGAAATGGCTGGCATAGAAATGTGTGCACTAAGATAGGCTTGCGATGAGATGGTGGTATAGAAATGTATGCATGGAGTTAGGCTTGAGATGAGATGGTGGCATAGAAATGTATGCATTGCAATAGGCTTGCGATGAGATGGCTGGCAAAGAAGTGTATGCATTGCATTATACATTGCGTTAGGCTTGAGGTGAGATGGTGGGATAGAAAAGGATGGATTGCTTTAGGCTTGAGATGAAATGGCTGGCATAGAAATGTGGGACTAAGATAGGCTTGAGATGAGATGGAGGTATAGAAATGTATGCATGGAGTTAGGCTTGAGATAAGATGACTGGCATAGAAATGTGTGACTAAGATATTCTTCAGATTAGATGGCGGTATAGAAATGTATGCATGGAGTTAGGCTTGAGATGAGATGACTGGCATAGAAATGTGTGACTAAGATATTCTTGGGATTAGATGACGGTATAGAAATGTATGCATGGAGTTAGGCTTGAGATGAGATGACTGGCATAGAAATGTGTGCAATAAGATAGGCTTGAGCTGGGATGGCTGGTATAGAAATGTGTGCACTAAGATAGGCCTGAGCTGAGATGGCTTGTATAGAAATGTGTGACTAAGATATTCTTGAGATTAGATGGCGGTATAGAAATGTATGCATGGAGTTAGGCTTGAGATGAGATGACTGGCATAGAAATGTGTGACTAAGATATTCTTGAGATTAGATGACGGTATAGAAATGTATGCATGGAGTTAGGCTTGAGATGAGATGACTGGCATAGAAATGTGTGCACTAAAATAGGCTTGAGCTGGGATGGCTGGTATAGAAATGTGTGCACTAAGATAGGCTTGAGCTGAGATGGCTGGTATACAAATGTATGCATGGAGTTAGGCATGAGGTGAGATGACTGGCATATAAATGTAGGCATTGCTTTAGGCTTGAGTTGAGATGGCTGGCATACAAATGTATGCATTGCATTATGCGTAGCATTAGGCTTGAGATGAGATGATGGAATAGAATTGCATGCATTACGTTAGGCTTCAGGCGAGATGGCTGGCATAGCTGTTGGGCTTGAGATGGCTCGCAGAGAAATCTATGCCTGGGGTCATGAATTGCGTTAGGCTTGAGGTGAGATGGTGGCATAGAAATGTATGCATTGGTTTAGGTTTCAGATCAGATGGTTTGCATAGAAATGTATGCCTGGAGTTAGGCTTGAGATGAGATGGTGGCATAGCTTTTAGGCTTGAGATGCCTGGCACAGAAATCTATGCATTGTGGTATGCTTGAGGTGAGATGGCTGGCATGGAAATGCATGATTTGCGGTATGCTTGAGGTGAGATGCCTGGCACAGAAATCTATGCATTGCATTAGGCTTGAGGTGAGTTGGCTGACATGGAAATGTATGGTCTCTCTTAGACTTGAGATCAGATGGCTGGCATAGAAATGTATGCATTGCGTTAGGCTTGAGGTGAGATGGCTGGCATAGAAATGTATGCACTGGGCGAGGCTTGAGGTGAGATGCCTGGCATGGAAATGTATGCACTAGGCGAGACTTGAGGTGAGATGACTGGCATAGAGATGTATGCACTGGGCGAGGCTTGAGGTGAGATGGCTGGCATAGAAATGTGTGCATTGCATTATGCGTTGCCTTAGGCTTGATATGAGATGGTGGAATAGAAATGCATGCATTACGTTAGGCTTCAGCCGAGATGGCTGGCATAGCTGTTAGTCTTGAGATGGCTGGCACAGAAATCTATGCCAGGAGTAATGAATTGCATTAGGCTTGAGGTGAGATGGTGGCATAGAAATGTATGCATTGCTTTAGGCTTCAGATCAGATGGTTTGCATAGAAATGTATGCCTGGAGTTAGGCTTGAGATGAGATGGTGGCATAGCTTTTAGGCTTGAGATGCCTGGCACAGAAATCTATGCATTGCGGTATGCTTGAGGTGAGATAGCTGACATGGAAATGCATGCATTGCGGGATGCTTGAGGTGAGATGCCTGGCACAGAAATCTATGCATTGCGTTAGACTTGAGGTGAGTTGGCTGACATGGAAAAGTATGTACTCTGTTAGAGTTGAGATCAGATGGCTGGCATATAAATGGATGCATTGTGTTAGGCTTGAGGTGAGATGGCTGGCATAGAAATGTATGCATTGCGTTAGGCATGAGGTGAGATGGCTGGCATGGAAATGTATGCACTGAGCGATGGTTGTAGTGAGATAGCTGACATGGAAATGTATGCACTGGGTGAGGCTTGAGGTGAGATGGTTGACATGGAAATGTATGCACTGGGCGAGGCTTGAGGTGAGATGGTTGGCATGGAAATGTATGCACTGGGCGAGGCTTGAGGTGAGATGGCTGGCATGGAAATGTATGCACTGGGCGAGACTTGAGGTGAGATGACTGGCATAGAAATGTATACATTGCGTTAGGCGTGAGGTGAGATGGCTGGCATAGAAATGTATGCATTGCGTTAGGCTTGAGGTGAGATGGCTGGTATAGAAATGGTATGCACTGGGCGAGGCTTGAGGTGAGATGACTGGCATAGAAATATATGCACTGGGCGAGGCTTGAGGTTAGATGGCTGGCATGGAAATGTATTCACTGGGCGCGGCTTCAGATGAGATGGCTGGTATGGAAATGTATGCACTGACCGAGGCTTGAGGTGAAATGGCTGGCATGGAAATGTATGCACTGGGCGAGGCTTGAGGTGAGATCGCTGGCATGGAAATGTATGCACTGGGTGCAGCTTCAGATGAGATGGCTGGCATAGATCTGTATGCACTGGGCGAGGCTTGCGGTGAAATGGCTGGCATGGAAATGTATGCACTGGGCGAGGCTTGAGGTGAGATGGCTGGCATGGAAATGTATGCACTGGGTGAGTCTTGAGGTGAAATGGCTGGCATGGAAATGTATGCACTGGGCGAGGCTTGAGGTGAGATGGCTGGCATGGAAATGTATGCATTGCGTTAGGCTTGAGGTGAGATGACTGGCATAGAAATGTATGAACTGTACGCAGCTTCAGATGAGATGGCTGGCATAGAAATGTATGCACTGGGCGAGGCTTGAGGTGAAATGGCTGGCATGAAAATATATGCACTGGGCGAGGCTTACTGTGAGATGGCTGACATGGAAATGTATGCCTTGCGTTAGGCTTGAGGTGAGATGGCTGGCATGGAAATGTATGCACTGGACGAGGCTTGTGGTGAGGTGGCTGACATGGAAATGTATGCACTGGGCGAGGCTTGAGGTGAGATGACTGGCATTGAAATGTATGCACTGGAAGCAGCTTCAGATGAGATGGCTGGCATAGAAATGTATGCACTGAGCGAGGGTGTGGTGGGATGGCTGGCATGGAAATGTATGCACTGGGCGAGGCTTGAGGTGAGGTGGCTGACATGGAAATGTATGCACTGGGCAAGGCTTTAGGTGAGATGGCTGGCATGGAAATGCATGCACTGGGAGAGGCTTCAGGTGAGATGGCTGGCATGGAAATGTATGCCTTGCGTTAGGCTTGAGGTGAGATGGCTGGCATGGAAATGTATTCACTGGACGAGGCTTGAGGTGAGGTGGCTGACATGGAAATGTATGCACTGGGCGAGGCTTGAGGTGAGATGACTGGCATAGAAATGTATGCACTGGGCGAGGCTTGAGGTGAGATGACTGGCATAGAAATGTATGCACTGGGCGAGGCTTGAGGTGAGATGACTGGCATAGAAATGTATGCACTGGGCGAGGTTTCAGGTGAGATGGCTGGCATGGAAATATATGCACTGGGCGAGGCTTGAGGTGAGATGGCTGGCATGGAAATGTATGCACTGGGCGAGGGTGTGGTAAGATGGCTGGCATGGAAATGTATGCACTGGGCGAGGCTTGAGGTGAGGTGGCTGACATAGAAATGTATGCACTGGGCAAGGCTTTAGGTGAGATGGCTGGCATGGAAATGCATGCACTGGGTGAGGCTTGAGGTGAGATGGCTGGCATGGAAATGTATGCCCTGCGTTAGGCTTGAGGTGAGATGGCTGGCATGGAAATGTATTCACTGGACGAGGCTTGAGGTGAGGTGGCTGACATGGAAATGTATGCACTGGGCGAGGCTTGAGGTGAGATGACTGGCATAGAAATGTATGCACTGGGCGAGGCTTGAGGTGAGATGACTGGCATAGAAATGTATGCACTGGGCGAGGCTTGAGGTGAGATGACTGGCATAGAAATGTATGCACTGGGCGAGGCTTGAGGTGAGATGACTGGCATGGAAATGTATGCACTGGGCGAGGCTTGAGGTGAGATGGCTGGCATAGAAATGTATGCACTGGGCGAGGTTTCAGGTGAGATGTCTGGCATGGAAATATATGCACTGGGCGAGGCTTGAGGTGAGATGGCTGGCATGGAAATGTATGCACTGGGCGCAGCTTCAGATGAGATGGCTGGCACAGAAATGTGTGTACTGGGAGAGGCTTGAGGTGACATGGCTGGCATAGAAATGTATGCACTGGGCGAGGCTTGAGGTGAGATGGCTGGCATGGAAATATATGCACTGGGCGAGGCTTGAGGTGAGATGGCTGGCATGGAAATGTATGAACTGGGCGAGGCTTAAGGTGAGATGACTGGCATAGAAATGTATACATTGCGTTAAGCTTGAGGTGAGATGGTGGGCATGGAAATGTATGCACTGGGCGAGGCTTGAGGTGAGATGGTTGGCATGGAAATGTATGCACTGGGCGAGGCTTGAGGTGAGATGGCTGGCATGGAAATGTATGCACTGGGCGAGACTTGAGGTGAGATGGCTGGCATATAAATGTATGCATTGCGGGATGCTTGAGGTGAGATGCCTGGCACCGAAATCTATGCATTGCGTTAGACTTGAGGTGAGTTGGCTGACATGGAAATATATGCACTCTGTTAGACTTGAGATCAGATGGCTGGCATATAAATGGATGCATTGTGTTAGGCTTGAGGTGAGATGGCTGGCATAGAAATGTATGCATTGCGTTAGGCATGAGGTGAGATGGCTGGCATGGAAATGTATGCACTGAGCGATGGTTGTAGTGAGATAGCTGACATGGAAATGTATGCACTGGGTGAGGCTTGAGGTGAGATGGTTGACCTGGAAATGTATGCACTAGGCGAGGCTTGAGGTGAGATGGTTGGCATGGATATGTATGCACTGGGCGAGGCTTGAGGTGAGATGGCTGGCATGGAAATGTATGCACTGGGCGAGACTTGAGGTGAGATGGCTGTCATGGAAATGTATGCACTGGGCGAGGCTTGAGGTGAGATGGCTGGCATGGAAATGTATGCACTGGGCGCAGCTTCAGATGAGATGGCTGGCATAGATCTGTATGCACCGGGCGAGGCTTGAGGTGAGATGGCTGGCATGGAAATGTATGCACTGGGCGAGGCTTGAGGTGAAATGGCTGGCATGAAAATGTATGCACTGGGCGAGGCTTGAGGTGAGATGGCTGGCATGGAAATGTATGCACTGGGCGAGGCTTGAGGTGAGATGACTGGCATAGAAATGTATGCACTGGGCGTGGCTTGAGGTGAGATGGCTGGCTTGGAAATGTATGCACTGGGCGAGTCTTGAGGTGAAATGGCTGGCATGGAAATGTATGCACTGGGCGAGGCTTGAGGTGAGATGGCTGGCATGGAAATGTATGCATTGCGTTAGGCTTGAGGTGAGATGGCTGGCATGGAAATGTATGCACTGGGCGAGGCTTGAGGTGAAATGGCTGGCATGGAAATGTATGCACTGGGCGAGGCTTGAGGTGAGATGACTGGCATAGAAATGTAGGCACTTCGCACGGCTTCAGTTGAGATGGCTGGCATGGAAATGCATGCACTGGGCGCGGCTTGAGGTGAGATGACTGGCATAGAAATGTAGGCACTTCGCACGGCTTCAGTTGAGATGACTGGCATAGAAATGTATGCACTGGGCGCGGCTTCAGATGAGATGGCTGGCATAGAAATGTATGCGTTGCGTTAGGCTTCAAGTGAGATGGCTGGCATGGAAATGTATGCACTGGGCGAGGCTTGAGGTGAGATGGCTGGCATGGAAATGTATGCACTGGGCGAGGCTTGAGGTGAGATGACTGGCATAGAAATGTATGCACTGGGCGTGGCTTGAGGTGAGATGGCTGGCTTGGAAATGTATGCACTGGGCGAGGGTGTGGTAAGATGGCTGGCATGGAAATGTATGCACTGGGCGAGGCTTGAGGTGAGGTGGCTGACATGGAAATGTATGCACTGGGCAAGGCTTTAGGTGAGATGGCTGGCATGGAAATGCATGCACTGGGTGAGGCTTGAGGTGAGATGGCTGGCATGGAAATGTATGCCCTGCGTTAGGCTTGAGGTGAGATGGCTGGCATGGAAATGTATTCACTGGACGAGGCTTGAGGTGAGGTGGCTGACATGGAAATGTATGCACTGGGCGAGGCTTGAGGTGAGATGACTGGCATAGAAATGTATGCACTGGGCGAGGCTTGAGGTGAGATGACTGGCATAGAAATGTATGCACTGGGCGAGGCTTGAGGTGAGATGACTGGCATAGAAATGTATGCACTGGGCGAGGCTTGAGGTGAGATGACTGGCATGGAAATGTATGCACTGGGCGAGGCTTGAGGTGAGATGGCTGGCATAGAAATGTATGCACTGGGCGAGGTTTCAGGTGAGATGTCTGGCATGGAAATATATGCACTGGGCGAGGCTTGAGGTGAGATGGCTGGCATGGAAATGTATGCACTGGGCGCAGCTTCAGATGAGATGGCTGGCACAGAAATGTGTGTACTGGGAGAGGCTTGAGGTGACATGGCTGGCATAGAAATGTATGCACTGGGCGAGGCTTGAGGTGAGATGGCTGGCATGGAAATATATGCACTGGGCGAGGCTTGAGGTGAGATGGCTGGCATGGAAATGTATGAACTGGGCGAGGCTTAAGGTGAGATGACTGGCATAGAAATGTATACATTGCGTTAAGCTTGAGGTGAGATGGTGGGCATGGAAATGTATGCACTGGGCGAGGCTTGAGGTGAGATGGTTGGCATGGAAATGTATGCACTGGGCGAGGCTTGAGGTGAGATGGCTGGCATGGAAATGTATGCACTGGGCGAGACTTGAGGTGAGATGGCTGGCATATAAATGTATGCATTGCGGGATGCTTGAGGTGAGATGCCTGGCACCGAAATCTATGCATTGCGTTAGACTTGAGGTGAGTTGGCTGACATGGAAATATATGCACTCTGTTAGACTTGAGATCAGATGGCTGGCATATAAATGGATGCATTGTGTTAGGCTTGAGGTGAGATGGCTGGCATAGAAATGTATGCATTGCGTTAGGCATGAGGTGAGATGGCTGGCATGGAAATGTATGCACTGAGCGATGGTTGTAGTGAGATAGCTGACATGGAAATGTATGCACTGGGTGAGGCTTGAGGTGAGATGGTTGACCTGGAAATGTATGCACTGGGCGAGGCTTGAGGTGAGATGGTTGGCATGGATATGTATGCACTGGGCGAGGCTTGAGGTGAGATGGCTGGCATGGAAATGTATGCACTGGGCGAGACTTGAGGTGAGATGGCTGTCATGGAAATGTATGCACTGGGCGAGGCTTGAGGTGAGATGGCTGGCATGGAAATGTATGCACTGGGCGCAGCTTCAGATGAGATGGCTGGCATAGATCTGTATGCACCGGGCGAGGCTTGAGGTGAGATGGCTGGCATGGAAATGTATGCACTGGGCGAGGCTTGAGGTGAAATGGCTGGCATGAAAATGTATGCACTGGGCGAGGCTTGAGGTGAGATGGCTGGCATGGAAATGTATGCACTGGGCGAGGCTTGAGGTGAGATGACTGGCATAGAAATGTATGCACTGGGCGTGGCTTGAGGTGAGATGGCTGGCTTGGAAATGTATGCACTGGGCGAGTCTTGAGGTGAAATGGCTGGCATGGAAATGTATGCACTGGGCGAGGCTTGAGGTGAGATGGCTGGCATGGAAATGTATGCATTGCGTTAGGCTTGAGGTGAGATGGCTGGCATGGAAATGTATGCACTGGGCGAGGCTTGAGGTGAAATGGCTGGCATGGAAATGTATGCACTGGGCGAGGCTTGAGGTGAGATGACTGGCATAGAAATGTAGGCACTTCGCACGGCTTCAGTTGAGATGGCTGGCATGGAAATGCATGCACTGGGCGCGGCTTGAGGTGAGATGACTGGCATAGAAATGTAGGCACTTCGCACGGCTTCAGTTGAGATGACTGGCATAGAAATGTATGCACTGGGCGCGGCTTCAGATGAGATGGCTGGCATAGAAATGTATGCGTTGCGTTAGGCTTCAAGTGAGATGGCTGGCATGGAAATGTATGCACTGGGCGAGGCTTGAGGTGAGATGGCTGGCATGGAAATGTATGCACTGGGCGAGGCTTGAGGTGAGATGACTGGCATAGAAATGTATGCACTGGGCGTGGCTTGAGGTGAGATGGCTGGCTTGGAAATGTATGCACTGGGCGAGTCTTGAGGTGAAATGGCTGGCATGGAAATGTATGCACTGGGCGAGGCTTGAGGTGAGATGGCTGGCATGGAAATGTATGCATTGCGTTAGGCTTGAGGTGAGATGGCTGGCATGGAAATGTATGCACTGGGCGAGGCTTGAGGTGAAATGGCTGGCATGGAAATGTATGCACTGGGCGAGGCTTGAGGTGAGATGACTGGCATAGAAATGTAGGCACTTCGCACGGCTTCAGTTGAGATGGCTGGCATGGAAATGCATGCACTGGGCGCGGCTTGAGGTGAGATGACTGGCATAGAAATGTAGGCACTTCGCACGGCTTCAGTTGAGATGACTGGCATAGAAATGTATGCACTGGGCGCGGCTTCAGATGAGATGGCTGGCATAGAAATGTATGCGTTGCGTTAGGCTTCAAGTGAGATGGCTGGCATGGAAATGTATGCACTGGGCGAGGCTTGAGGTGAGATGGCTGACATGGAAATCTATGCATTGCGTTAGGCTTGAGGTGAGATGGCTTGCATCGAAATGTATGCACTGGGCGTGGCTTCAGATGAGATGGCTGGCATGGAAAAGTATGCATGGCGTTAGGCTTGAGGTGAGATGGCTGGCATGGAAATGTATGCACTGGGCGAGGCTTCAGATGAGATGGCTGGCATGGAAAAGTATGCATGGCGTTAGGCTTGAGGTGAGATGGCTGGCATGGAAATGTATGCACTGGGTGAGGCTTGAGGTGACGTGGCTGACATGGAAATGTATGCACTGGGCGAGGCTTGAGGTGAGATGAGTGGCATAGAAATGTATGCACTGGGCGAGGCTTGCTGTGAGATGGCTGGCATGGAAATGTGTGCCTTGCGTTAGGCTTGAGATGAGATGGCTGGCATGGAAATGTATGCACTG
Source organism: Ambystoma mexicanum (assembly GCF_040938575.1). NCBI lineage: Eukaryota > Metazoa > Chordata > Amphibia > Caudata > Ambystomatidae > Ambystoma > Ambystoma mexicanum. Next base: position 388,417,691 of record NC_090925.1, read on the forward strand.
GGCGAGGCTTGAGGTGAGGTGACTGGCATAGAAATGTATGCACTGGACGCAACTTCAGATGAGATGGCTGGCATAGAAATGTATGCACTGAGCGAGGGTTTGGTAAGATGGCTGGCATGGAAATGTATGCACTGGGCGAGGCTTGAGGTGAGGTGGCTGACATGGAAATGTATGCACTGGGCGAGGCTTTAGGTGAGGTGGCTGACATGGAAATGTATGCACTGGGCGAGGCTTGAGGTGAGATGACTGGCATAGAAATGTATGCACTGGACGCAGCTTCAGATGAGATGGCTGGCATAGAAATGTATGCACTGAGCGAGGGTGTGGTGAGATGGCTGGCATGGAAATGTATGCACTGGGCGAGGCTTGAGGTGAGGTGGCTGACATGGAAATGTATGCAATGGGCGAGGCTTTAGGTGAAATGGCTGGCATGGAAATGTATGCACTGGGCGAGGCTTGAGGTGAAATGGCTGGCATGGAAATGTATGCACTGGGCGAGGCTTGAGGTGAGATGACTGGCATAGAAATGTAGGCACTTCGCACGGCTTCAGTTGAGATGGCTGGCATGGAAATGCATGCACTGGGCGCGGCTTGAGGTGAGATGACTGGCATAGAAATGTAGGCACTTCGCACGGCTTCAGTTGAGATGACTGGCATAGAAATGGATGCACTGGGCGCGGCTTCAGATGAGATGGCTGGCATAGAAATGTATGCGTTGCGTTAGGCTTCAAGTGAGATGGCTGGCATGGAAATGTATGCACTGGGCGAGGCTTGAGGTGAGATGGCTGACATGGAAATCTATGCATTGCGTTAGGCTTGAGGTGAGATGGCTTGCATCGAAATGTATGCACTGGGCGTGGCTTCAGATGAGATGGCTGGCATGGAAATGTATGCACTGGGTGAGGCTTGAGGTGACGTGGCTGACATGGAAATGTATGCACTGGGCGAGGCTTGAGGTGAGATGAGTGGCATAGAAATGTATGCACTGGACGCAGCTTCAGATGAGATGGCTGGCATAGAAATGTATGCACTGGGCTAGGCTTGAGGTGAAATGGCTGGCATGGAAATGTATGCACTGGGCGAGGCTTGCTGTGAGATGGCTGGCATGGAAATGTATGCCTTGCGTTAGGCTTGAGATGAGATGGCTGGCATGGAAATGTATGCACTGGGCGAAGCTTGAGGTGAGGTGACTGGCATAGAAATGTATGCACTGGACGCAGCTTCAGATGAGATGGCTGGCATAGAAATGTATGCACTGAGCGAGGGTGTGGTGAGATGGCTGGCATGGAAATGTATGCACTGGGCGAGGCTTGAGGTGAGGTGGCTGACATGGAAATGTATGCACTGGGCGAGGCTTTAGGTGAGGTGGCTGACATGGAAATGTATACACTGGGCGAGGCTTGAGGTGAGATGACTGGCATAGAAATGTATGCACTGGACGCAGCTTCAGATGAGATGGCTGGCATAGAAATGTATGCACTGAGCGAGGGTGTGGTGAGATGGCTGGCATGGAAATGTATGCACTGGGCGAGGCTTGAGGTGAGGTGGCTGACATGGAAATGTATGCACTGGGCGAGGCTTTAGGTGAGATGGCTGGCATGGAAATGCATGCACTGGGCGAGGCTTGAGGTGAGATGGCTGGCATGGAAATGTATGCCTTGCGTTAGGCTTGAGGTGAGATGGCTGGCATGGAAATGTATGCACTGGACGAGGCTTGAGGTGAGGTGGCTGACATGGAAATGTATGCACTGGGCGAGGCTTGAGGTGAGATGACTGGCATAGAAATGTATGCACTGGGCGAGGCTTGAGGTGAGATGACTGGCATGGAAATGTATGCACTAGGTGATGCTTGAGATGAGATGGCTTGCATGGAAATGTATGCACTGGGCGAGGCTTGAGGTGAGATGACTGGCATGGAAATGTATGCACTGGGCGAGGCTTGAGGTGAGATGGCTGGCATGGAAATGTATGCACTGGGCGAGGCTTGAGGTGAGATGGCTGGCACTGAGCTGTGGTAGATCCTTGGAACCACTGTGGCCTGAAGAGTCATTTACTCTGCTATCTGAGCGCTTTTCTTATTCGGACTCTGTGGTGCCTCTATCGCATCCTTGCACTGCATGGTTTCCAGGCGTCACACACTGTAACTGCGGCATCCTTGGCTTCCTTTGCTGGACCTTTGGGATTCCAAAAGGTCATGTGCTGCACCATCTTTGCCCTTCCATTGTTAGACTTGTGGGATCTCCTCTGGAAGACGCACCCACGGGGCCCTCTTCACGCGTCTTGTGTCAGACCTGCGCGCCCTCAGAAGCTCGTGTGCTGCACCGGCTGGCTTGTGTGGTCCAAAATATAATGAACGGTGCCCTTTTGCACCGCGATTGTTAGACCAGTGGGCCTTGGACGCGCATATACTGTGCCAGCGTTGCACGGGCGCGAGACATTTGGAAGCGTGTATCCTGTGTTGTCTTAGTACTGGTTTCGTGAGACCTGTGTGTGCTGCGCCTTCTCGATGCTTCTTTGTTTTGGAACCGCGTGGTCTGGGATGCGTGGAATCCTCTCTGCGTAGCTTTCCTTGGTTCTCTGCACTCTTCTTTCGTTGCGCTGATCTGGTGACTATATGAAGCAGTGCTATCTTTGCGCTCATCTGTCAGTCTTGTGTGTGTTCTAGAAAACAAAACATCTCCTCTTGGCGCTTCTTTTGTCAGTGCAGAGAAACTATCACGACCGCAGACAGGCTTCCTAGTAAGAGGAATGGGCGCCGCTATTGCGTCACAAAAAGCACACGTGCAACGATATCTAAACAGCACCGAAATGTTTATGGAACGCCAATGTGCCCTTCTAGAGGAAAATCGCAAAGTTGTCCTTCATAGCATCCAATAACAATCAGGGGCCAGGTCACATAACCCTTGCATTTGTCCATTCGTACCCATAGCCAATAAGCCATATTTTGCTCATTCTTCCATTTCCTTCTTTTCCCCTTAGAAAAAAAAGCAGGAATGATACAGTTCTTCAAAATGGCAAGCTTGGCCGCAGATTTATTTTCACAACATAAAGAATCACTTCACACATTAGTGAAAATCTGTCTGAGAAGTGTGGCGCCTGCTCCGTGTCCAACACCTGCTTCCCCCATTCCTTTGCACCAAGTCCATAGTAGGCCCAACTCTCCCAACCCTTTGTGCCTGAGCCCCGCCTGCCCTTGCAAGTGTTTGTGGGCGGGGAGAGCGCTGTTTCTTCGGGGGAAGCTGAGCCCTTGTTGTTACCACCAGACGCCCCTGCCGTTAGGCTCCCAAGAGGCACTGGTCCAAGAAGAGCGAAGACCCTTCCGGCTTCCTCATGGCTCATTCGGAGTCTGTCTCTTGTACTTGGTCGCCCAAACACTGCCATACCACCACCTGGCTGTCCTGCGATGGCAAGAACCAGGTCTCGTCCAACTTTGTTCCTTTGTAGGGTGGGTGGAAAACGAAATCCTTCTCTTCTCCGCGACGGGCGTCCTACTGCAGGGGCTGCATGCTGCCTGGTGTAGGACGCCCGTCCATTATAAAGGGGTTACCACGCCCCTTTCCTTTTTTTCGCCCTTCGCAGGCTTTTGATAACTTTGCTGCTTGTTTTTTGGCCTGCACCCTTCCCCTTACCCAGGGGGAGGGGAGGCAGAGGAGGACCCTGCAAAGGTTATCGGGCCGCCTCCTCAATCATCTGGGCTTCTCCATCGTCAGCTTCATAACCCTTGCATTTGTCCATTCGTACACATAGCCAATAAGCCATATTTTGCTCATTCTTCCGTTTCCTTCTTTTCCCCTTAGAAAAAATAGCAGGAATGAGACAGTTCTTCAAAATGGCAAACTTGGTCGCAGATTTATTTTCACAACATAAAGAATCACTTCACACATTAGTGAAAATCAGTCTGAAAGTGTGGCGCCTGCTCCGTGTCCAACACCTGCTTCCCCCTATTCCTTTGCACTAAGTCCATACTAGGCCCAACTCTCCCAACCCTTTGTGCCTGAGCCGCGCCTGCCCTTGCAAGTGTTCGTGGGCGGGGAGAGCGCTGTTTCTTCAGGGGAAGCTGAGCCCTTGTTATCACCAGACGCCCCTGCCGTTAGGCTCCCAAGAGGCGCTGTTCCGAGAAGAGCGAAGACCCTTCCGGCTTCCTCATGGCTCATTCGGAGTCTGTCTCTTGTGCTTGGTCTCTCAAACACTGCTACGCCATGGGTGGGTTACCGTCCACCATGGCTCCCCCTCCTTTCGCTTATTCTTACAATTCCAAGAGTTTTGTACACAAATTCCAATAAAAGAGTTCCATTCCCATTGCTGATAGGTGAACTCCATCTTTTAGATAATATTCGGGGGATTTCAAGTTGATCAGGCCATGTCTGATATGTTGGAAGCCTCTGTCCCAGCAGAATTTAGACATAGCGCAATTCAACTTCTTCCTCAATCTTTTTACTGCAGTGTGGTTCTCTGCTCCCCTCCATTCTGGCCTGGGAATTATCTCCGACCACACGATCTCCGTCTCTCCAAGCTGCGCCGATATTTCCTGTAACAAGAGCATTATGTCCCTCAACAACACCCCCCTACCCAAGCTAGTCAGGTAATTCCCACCCAAGTGGATGACCAACACTTCGGGCTTCTGCTGCTTACCCAGCAACCTGCGCATAAGCCCTTGCAGCTGCGCCCATTTCATCCCTTGCACCCCGTGCCACCATATCCGGTACTCGCTGGCCGTCAGTTCCTCCTGCTGCGGTGTCCAGCTCACCCCGGCCCTCGAAACAAATGAATGCCCCACCACCCAAACGGAACGCCTCTTCCTCCTATGCAAAGCTGGTAATGGGAAGGAGACGAGAAGGCGGCATGTTACTTTACATTTTTTCCGGCCTGATGTATCTTTTAAAACACCCAGAAGACCACCCCCCTATTTGCTTGATTTCCTCGGCCTCTAGTCCTCCAGCCGCTGCAGAGGTGGCAGCCCCAATCCTAAATGAATGTGTCCCGAACCGCCTGTCCATCAACCCCATTTTCCCCAGTGCCAGATCCATAACCTTTCTGAACTGGAAGCAGCTCAAGGCGGACCCATCCCCATGCAACAGCAGTGGAACCCCCGGGTCCGACAGCGGCCTTTGCTGAAGGTAGCTGGCCAAGGCTGCCACCGGGCAGGCTAAACTCCCCTGGATGGCCTGGAGTGTCACCACCACCCCTTTCCCCTTCTGATCGGTCTTTGACCTACGTACGTAAATGATCACCTGTGTGCTAGTTGTCTGGAGATCCCCCTAATCGTAAGAAAACAGACCCCTTGCCCCCCTTGTTCTCGGGGACTAGCTCGCTCACCCTGAAGGCCCCATAGAATGCTACTGTGAATGCTGCTGTGAATAACACCCTCCCCGTATCACTACTGCATACCACCTTCCGACATTTAACTAAACCATGTAGTTTCACTACGTCGATGGGCCGCCTCTCATCAGACTTCTTCATTCTTTGTTTGGCCCAACCTCTCATGGCCATTGCAATGTAATGTTCTTTGGTGGGGTCACTTTCCGCCCGTAGTTTAGCATAATGGGCTATCGCTGCCAAGTGATATGTCATCCAGGCTCTAGTTTTTCCTGTCCGCCAACATCAGCCCACAAAGGCCCGTACCGGTAACTCTCTTCTCTACTGGCAGAACGTCCCTTTAAAATACTGTAAACCTCTCCCAGCAAGCCCTGTACCTCCTTGCTGTGCCTGGTGCTAGGGCTGTGTCTATCAGGGAACTCAGGTCACCCCTATTATCCCCCACCATTGATCCTTGAACGGGGAAATCACCTTCCTTGCTTCTGGACAGTTGCCTCGAAACTTCTCCCACTCTAAAAGAGATAGAGAATCAGCGGCTGTGTTTTTTACGCCAGTGATATGCCGTGCCCTGACCTCGATGATTAAAGCCAGTAGGGTCTTTGTGAGTTCCCTGAGAAATTGAGCAATTTCAACACCCTTACATTATTGGATGACCCCAGATTGATGATCTGCACCACCGCCAGATTGTCTGACCACAAAGACACCTTTTTGTTTTCCATCTGAGCCCCCCATAGTTTAAACGCTACCACAATGGGAAACGACTCCAGCAACGTGATGTCCTTGGTGATCCCCTTCAGATGCCACTCTGTGGGCCATGCCTTACCGCACCACCTGTCCCCCAAAATTGCCCCGAAACCGTGGGACCCCGAGGAATCGGTGAATAGCTAGAGCCTTTTGCTGCTGGCCCATTCTCCCCTCCAAAGTAGCACACCATTGAATTCCTCCAAAAATTTCTCCCACATCCGGAGATCCTCCTTTACCTCGGATCCCAACCGGACATGCTTGGAAGCATGCTGCAGTCCCACTGTTTTTAGCTCTATACCTCTGGCAAACACTCTCCCTGCGGGTATTATTGTCCCAGCTAAATTGAGGTTACCTGCCAGCGACTGCAACTCCCTCAAGGTTGCTTTGTTCTTACCCTTCAGCACCCTGATGTTCTCCTTCAATCTCTGCACCTTGTCCTGCGGGAGCCTGCATTCGCCTTTGACAGAGTTCATTTAAATCCCCTGAAATGTCAATGTGGTGGCTGGGCCTACTGTGTTCCCCTCTGCTAGTCGGACACCCATGATCCCCATCAATCCCTGGAATGCAGCCATGAGTGCCATGCACTCCTCGGTCCCCTCTTTACCAATGAACAAACAATCGTCAAGACTCCAACCTTCTGCACTTTTCCCTCAATGCAAACTCAAGAAAGGTGCTGAATGCTTCAAAGTAAGAACATGAAATGGCATAGAAATACTTGTCCTCCACCTTGAACCCCAGCAAGTGATGGCTCTCCTTGTGAATCGACAGCAGCCTGAAGGCTGACTCTATGTCTGACTTTCCCATTAAAGCCCCCTCCCTGCAGCTCTCACCATCTGTATTGCATCATCCAGGGAGGCATACTGAACCCTACACAACTCCTCCCGTATGCCATCATTCACAGATTTTCCGTCCGGCAAGGAGAGGTGATGGATCAAACGATACTGGCCCTCCTCCTTTTTGGGCACTAGCCCTAATGGTGACACAACAATATTGTCCATGGGGGGTGGTGGGGTGAGAGAAAAGGCCAGCAACTCTACCCAGCTTGATTTCTTTCTCCACTTTTTGTGCCACTACCTCCGGCCTTTCAAGCGCTGACCGTAAGTTGGTGGCTTCCTTGATACACGTTTCCTGTACAAGGGATCTTGAAACCCCACCTAAACCCCTGCCACAGCAATTTCGCATCAAACATGTTGTGATACATATTAAGAGAAGGAGTCATGGCGAGGAGCTTAACTGGCATGGGTAAAAATGTTTTAATCGCATTCTTGTCTCTCACTGGTTTGTCAAACTGAATCACGCATGGCAATTCCTCAATCTCGCTTTGACTTTTCTTTTGGCTTGCCGCTGCTCTTATGCTTCACCTCGCCTGCAGAGGAGCTGCAAGCCCTTGGGCTGCCCCCTTTTGGGTGCCTGAATCGGCATGTTTTACCAAAGGGGCAATCCCCTTCTGCAAACCTCCAGCAATCTGCTTGCTCCCCCTGGTAGCTGGACCGATTGTTCCAGGAGGAGGGCCCGCGAAAGGACCCCCTACCTCGCTGTGAATAACCCCCTCTACCTCTCCAAACCTGATACTTCTCTCCTTGTGGCTTGTCGCCGGACTCTCTGGCGGGCACTATTTTATCAATGCATCCCCCAACATCCACCTCATCCCAAGACATAGCGGGCCATACTTGCATTTTTAGCCTAACACCCTGGTCATAATCCAGCCACCCTCCCCTCCCATACTTTAGGTATAGGTCATGGATATATTGCTCATAAGCCACCATTGCCAATGCATCATGCGGAAATTTTTCTAGCATCACGGACATGTACATTCTAAACGCTTTGAGCCAATTGTGAATAGTGGGATCAACCTTAGCCCTCTCCCTTTCCCTTTTCTCTTTCTACTTTTCTGACAGGTCTTTCAAGCCCTCCCGCACAGGTACAATCCCCAACAAGACAAAGATGTCAACATACTCCTTTCTCCACAGTTTCTCCTTAGTGACCCATGGGATGTGCCACACCAGTGAGGTCACTGCCGCTCGCACTGGTGCGAACACTGGCATTGGTCTTCCATACTGGCTTACATGCCCCCAAACTCCTCCCGCGCCCAGGTTGGGTGGGACCGCTGAAGTTAGCTGTGCCTGGTTCTCCCCACTGACATTGTGGACCCTGGGCCCTTGCCCCCAACATGCCTGCCCTTGTTGTGTTCCAGCTGGCTAACATCCCCCAACGGGCCAGTACTAGGCAAACCAACTGACTGAAAACCGCCTGTGCAATTAACCCCACCTGGGATACCTGACCAGTCTCCCCCATGGGAGAAAAAGCATGATAAATTCCCCTCCCAGGCCCCCCTGAGCCCTGGTTCATCACCTGCTGATTTAGCATTCCATTATCATTTACCAAATTTCTAATCATATTGTGAGGAACACACAATGCCTGACCATGCCCACTTTTTCCCCATGCCTGCATGCACTGCATGAATATACCTTTGACCATCTCAAGGGATGTGGGTCCATCCGCAGCTGCTTCCACCGCTCTGAGTGCTGGGTGTGCCACCATGATTCCCTGGAGCCTCAGCAGGTATAGGTCCCGGTAAGGCTGCATCCTCCTGCGCCCTCCCTTTTCCTCTCGGTTTTTTGCTGGTATTGGCTTGTTCCTTGTTTGCCCTGGCCTTCACAGTCATGGTCCTTTTTCTTTTTGTCGTCTGCACCTCTTCTTCCTCGTGGTCCTCCTCTGCTTCCTCTTCTCCTCCCCCCGTAGTTCAAACTCTGCCAGTGCCACATCGCTGGCACTGTCCTGAAACATTAGCAGGGAGCCCCTTCCTTGACTGGGACCTGGTGTTTCATGTCCTGGTGGTCGCACTATTGTGTTCATCCAATCGGGCGCATGTGTTGCAGCAGCCAGCTTCGTCATTGCCAGAAATGCTTCCAGCTCCATCCCTCTGCTGTGCCGTGAAACCCTTTCTCAACAATGTACTTTCTTTCTACAACACTGTCAGATGTTTGACTTTGGCGCAGGTGCAAGTTCCAAATATTTACTGCCTGTACCACAGAGGCTGGCTTTTGTTGGCACCCCCAAGGAGTCTGGTGCTCAATAATTCACTGCCTCTCTCCTTCACCCAGGCAGCCCGTGGCTGAACATGTGCACAATCCTTTTCCTTGCTCCCTGTTGCGGCCCCTCATGCTACGTCCTACTCCACTGGTGGCTTGAGTGGCCTGCTGCTGCCCGTTCCTTGCGGGGCTTCTGATCTGCCGGCCCAACACCCGCGGCTGGCAGTCACGTTCCACGCTCCTCAAATGCACGGTTACCCCCAGGCAAGCCCGTTCTTGCTGAACGTAGGACCCAATTGTTTTTCACCCGGGCAGGCTGGTTCCTGTACAGTCCCAATGCTCTTTCACCCTTTGCTGGCCCGGGTGTTCGGTTCGGTAAGAGCTGCAGCCTCCTTGTGCCCCCTGCAGCTCCTTACCTTCAACCGTATCTTCTTCCGCTCGCACTTCCGACCACTTGGTCCGCGGCGCTGCTCCGCTCCTTCCGCGCGTGCTTCCAGCGCGACGAAGCCTCTCCTCTCCGACATGCCCTGCCGCACTCCTGTGCTGCCTCCCGGTCCTTCGACAGCCACAAGTTACGGATGCCGATGCCTGCTCCGCAGAAGCCCTGGGCTCCAGCCCTTCCTTCCTCGGTTGCTAGCGACACTGCTCCAACATGACCCATGTTCTCAGCAGGCTCTTCTTCTCTTGGCAGCACTTTGTGAACAAAAACGAAATCCTTCTCTCCTCCGCAATGGGCGTCCTGCTACAGGGGCTGGATGCTACCTGGTGTAGGATGCCCATCCATTATAAAGGGGTTACAGCACCCCTTTCCTTTGTTCACCCTTCGCGGGCTTTTGGTAACTTTGCCGCTTGTTTTTTGGCCTGCGCCCTCCCCCTTACCCAGAGGGGAGGAGAGGCAGAGGAGGACCCTGCAAGGGTTATCGGGCCGCCTCCTCCATCATCTGGGTTTCTCCGTCGTTAGCTTCAGAATCTTTGCACTGGTGCAAGTGCAGAGTTGCACAGTGTTAGCACTAGGGAAATCTTTGCCCTGGTGCGAAACGCATTGAAAATGTCACTTTTTTGCACTATGGGAATTTTTGCGGTGGTGCTTACACCATGCCAACAGCCCTTGTTATGGTGAAACAGTTTTCTTATATGTCCCAGGATTTTTACAAATTGGGCAAACCACTTGCACTGGTGCAAAGTTTCTGTTATCTGGCCTCAGGAGTTTTATATGTGAAAATAAAATGGGTGTTTTATTACAAAGCGGGTTCCAGCAGGGCTAACCTTTTTCTAAGCATTTCCAAGTTTGGCACAAAAGGAAACCATGGCATGGCGGGATGCCAGTATTTCCCCAGGATCACTTAATTTGTCCAAATGCTGGGGTTGTAAGCTGGTTCCTCGCCGACAGTCGGTTTCTGTCTTGGCGCCGCTGATCCTGTTTAAACTTTCGCCTGAGGAGGCGGCGTTTAAATACCAACCAATGGAGCCATGCTGTGATCCAACGGAAGCCTTTCTTACCGAATGGATCAATATTGTTCGATGCATTTTTATTATTCAAGACGAAAACATTTGTGAAAAAGTTGCCCTAACTCTATCCGGAATAAACACCTTTTTACAGAAACCCAGAATCTTATGACGCTCAAACAAAGCACATTGGTACAGGCCCTGTGCTTTTTTACTATCATCTTTCAAATTTACCAGTCCATTCCAATGAGGTCAGATAACTTAGAAGTCAAAACGCAGCTCACCCTAGTTACAATTTCAAATATTATCAATATACTATTCCATTAATGCTTTCTAGACTCCTCCGTTCCTCTGGCACTAACCTGTGTGTGTGAAGCGATTTGCTAAACAGAGATCTGGTGGGCGATCACTTTCGTCAGTGGACTCCCTCCTTTGGAACAGCCTCCCTCTTCCTCTGCGGCTTGAGCAGGACCTCGTTAAGTTACGGAAACGCCTCAAGACCTTTCTCTTTACCTCTTCCTTCTCCTCCTCTCTCCCCTGTTAATTACACAGTAGTGTGACGGATGTGCAGGGCCCTTATGTACCCTTGGGGCCCCGACCATCCCACATCTCTCATCCCAGACACTGCCTATTCACTGCACTTACTTGACTCTCCCTCCCCACGGGAGGTTGCACTTAGGATCTTCCTTTCTAGCACTTCACCCCAAGCCCTTCTCCTTAGCACCACAGCACCTATCCCTTCCCCCCTTCTCCCTGCACTTGCACGTTCTGAACATGCACAAGGCATAGTAGGTTTGCCGCCCCTACCCTTTAGTCTCACTATTTGTGTTATACTATTAGTTCAATTATTTATTTTTGTTGTAATTCATTGTCTACCCCCTCTGTCCCCACCATGTCGCCCTGCGGGCACTTTGAAACAGTTTTGCTAATTGTATAAGTGCCTAACAAATGACCAATAAATAAATAAGTAAATAAATAAAGCTCAGCAATTTAACCGCCCACCCCAGACATCATTGTTTTGCCTTTAAGGCACAGGTCCAAGTCCCAATAAGGTCAATATATTGAGTGCAATTACATTGTGTAAGATTTCATATCCATTAGTAGCCTGGCTCTGACATCTTGCAGCGTCCCAGCCAATCGGGTGGTCAACAAGCCTCACAGCCTGGTAAGGGCCCGCAATTCCAGCCCCTGGCTTGATTCTCAATCCACCATTTACATCCCCCACTCTCTCTGCCACCCGCTCTGCTCCTTCTACTCTTTCCCTGCCACCTTGTGTCACCGCTCCACCTTAACTCAACCCTCCGATGTCGGTAACCCTGCCGGCAACGCCCCCCCCAACTAACCTGATTTACACCACACCCTCCTTTGCTGGGCTGCCTGGTCCTGTTTATGGATGCTATAAAAATGGAGAAGTCACTGTGGGTAGTTCCCTTCTCTACTTTCTCTGCAGCCATCTTATTTTGTGTAAACCTCTGCAACGGCCACTGTGCTATTTTACAAAAACTATTGCCACATGCAAAACATCCCGTGGTGCTAACAGCTATTACCACAGCAATAGGGAAGGGGGTGTGGAGTGTTGGTCTGGGGGGTTCCTGCTAAATGATTACAAGGCTTATAAGTGGGAAGAATCCACCAGGAAGCATTCAATAAAAACTATGTTTATTTATTTTACTAACTGTGGGCTAGTATGTTTGTGAATTTGAACCTCAGACCCACCCCTCACTACTCAATTCAGGAAGGAACTCAAGACCCTACTATTCAAGCAATGGCTCCTCTCTAACACCTAGGTCCATACACCCTCCACTCTGAATCTACTCTGAGACTGGGCATTCTACTTGTAATGAACCTCCGGGGCACCAGTGGTCCAGGGATGAAAATCGGTTTCTAACCCATCAATCAGCCCCACATCTCTAGTACTCCAGAAGGCATCCAAACAGATTGGAAACATAAGCAAATTATAAACCTCCTTGTCCAATTTTGGTAATGTGGACGGAACGGCAGGCTTATCTCCGAAAGGTCGTGGATCGTTGGTTCGTTGCAACACAGCGAAAATACAATTATTACCTAATGATCGAAGGGACTGTCCACTCAAGGTTGTATAAAAAATCGACTTTATTACTATCACAACAGACAGTTCTAGCACGCTATGAAATACAACCCACCCTGTAAATGAATGTAGAGGACAGACCGTTTCAAAGACGGAAAAGGGATGCACTCTCGATACTGACAGGAGGGTAGTCGGTATAGTAAATATTCGCATTAGTTTGAGGATACTTGGTTTCAGCACAAAGGAAGCAATGGGTCGTAGAGATGTCACTAGGGGTCTTTGGAGAAGTACCAGGGGCACAGTACCACAACTTACCTTGTGCTGTAGGAGGTCTTGCTGCTCGACAGGGTCGAGTCGGTTTTGGGGTGCTTTGCAGTTTCTGCGACAGGGTTCAAGACAGCTGCGAGTATCAGACGGCAGGCAGTTCGGCGAGCAAAGCTGGACGGGCGGATGCAGGCTGGCCTACACAGCAGCTCAGGAATCATTGTCTCAGTGATGGTCGGCAGTTCTAAAGCAGTGGTCGGGGCCTCTTGGATGGAGTTAGCGACTGCAGCGTGACAATAATCATCGGTGCAGTCGTTTGCAGCTCGAGTGGCTTGACTGGCTCGAAAATGTCCTTTAAGGCGGACGTCAGTAGATGCTTGTCCATTCACTCCTCCTAGCTTCTTCAATGGGCTTGTGTCGTCCTTTAAGGTGGACAGCCCAAAACTGAGGAGAGTGTTGCACGCAGCTCCCTTGTCCTTGGTTTGTTGCAGGCAGCTTCCTTGTCTTTGGTTTGGTTCAGAGACTCTCTGAAATTTCCCACCTTGGAAGCTTGCTGCAGAGCCTAGCGGGGCATGCTGTGTGCTGGCAGAGTACCAGTTCTGGAGCTGCTGTAGGGTCCTCTGGATTTGGTATCTCCCTCTGTTCCCTGGGAGATGTTTAGGGGAGGGATCTTGCTTCCCTCTTTAGAGGTCCTGGCCTTCCTTTGCTGGCAGATGATGTAAGGCAGACTGTACCTTCAGCCAGGGTCCAATGATAAGTTCATCTTGCTAATCCTTGCAAAGATTCAGATGATCTGCCCAAAAGAGGGGGCTCAACCCTCTTTTAAAGCCAAATGGACCACAGGGATTGGTGTAGGCTAATCCTACCTTCATGAACCAATCCTGGGTACCCATCAGCAATCTCCTGAATGCATGAGGTCATAACTAGCGTGCTTTGCAACAGAAAAGGAAAAGGAGTGAAAACATGTAATACTAAGTCCCACCCATCGTCCTGCGTGCTGTGGATCAAAGGGTCTCTCTGGTCAATGGTTCCTGATTAAAGCGGCAGGTCTCACTTGAAGCTGCAGGCGAGACCGGACTTTCTGGCACCGTCAATCCACATACTCGTACCTTCTGAATGGGGTCACCCCTGCAGGGGGGACCACTGTAAAACATGCAGTCCCAGACATGGCATTTCACTGTCAATTGATACTAAGGGCAGGAGCTGGCTTCAGGTTGACACAGTACATATGAAAGTTTGTTGGGGGTTTCCTGTCTCCTTTGTTAGCCTCTGCAGCCAGGTGGGCCTGTTTGAAGTACATTCTGTTGGTATGCTAATTATCTGAATCGTTGACACCAGCTGCAGGGCTGAAACAAAGGGACAGGGTAGATTAATGGGGCCTTTGCCAGTTAATCAGGCTGGCCATGGCAGGGGGAAGGTTTGCCCCCCCCCCTTCTGGACATTCCGCGTGTACTCCACCTGTCAGATCCCAAATACGACAGGGGGACTGTGCCTGTAGGCTGTGTTCACCCAGATTACACGGGTCTATGCATATGTCATGCTGTGAGCGTCGAAAACTCTGTGTGGATTAGCCCTCCACATTTTCCAGAGGTTGATCTACCATCATTCAATTTCATTTAAAATTTCAAAAAAGCCCAGGCGAGTGCACACCCACCGTGCGAATGGTAGTATTCCTCACATGCCCCCCAGCCTCAACATGTGAACCACCAACCTACTAAAGGTCTGGTTCATCATCAAGGTGAAAGTACCGGCTCATGCCATCTGCATTTCCATGCTGGGAGCCTGGCTTGTGCTGGATGTCCATATCTAATCCCTGTAGGAATATGGCCCAACGCAAAAGCTTAGAGTTCTCCCCTTGCATGGCCATTAACCATCAAAGAAGCGAGTGGTCTGTCTGGATTGTAAAGTGTGACCCAAAGATGTAGGGTTGCAGCTTCTTTACGGCCCACATGAACGCGTAAGCCTCTTTTTTTCGATGATGGCCCAGTTCCTTTCCCTTTTTGTCAATCGCCTGCTAATGTAGGCGACAGGTTGCTCTACCCCTTGAGAGTTCAGCTGAGCTAACACTGCTCCAATCCCAAAATCACTTGTGTCTGTCTAGATAATAAACTCCTGACCATAGTCTGGCACGTTCAGAACTGGGGCCCTGCACAACCCATCCTTTAAATCCTGAAAACAGGTTTGACAGGCAGAGGTCCAAGTTACCTTCTTTGGCATTTCCTTGGAGGTTACATCATTCAGGGGCATGGCAAAGGTCCCAGACCCCTTGATGAATGACTGGTAATACCCAGTGAGACCTATAAAGGCTCTCACTTGTGTCTGTGTGGTGCGGATGTCCCAATCCTTCACAATCTGTTGCTTAGCTTTGACAGGTTGTTTCTTACCTCCACCGATCAGGTGGCCTAGGTAAGTCACTGTGCCTTACGCTATCTGGCACTTCATGGCCTTGATAGTTTAAGCGTGTCCCTAATTACGCTCACACCAGAATCAATACACCCCTCTAGGGAAATAAGGCAAAAAGGCGATCTTGTAAGGATAACAAGTTTTATTTAACAAATGAGGATGGTAGCAAAGGACTCTGCTGCCTGAACAGTCTTCCCCTGTCCCTCTTCCCATTCCTTTCTGCCAAAGTGGTTTCAAGCAGGGGTTTACATAGGTCTGGCTTGCCATGGTGATGTCACTGGAGCTGGATCATGACTTCAGCCAAATCCGTACTTCTTCCATAACAGGGATGCTCCAAAGCCTTCTTTTTATATTTTGCTAGCTATGCAAAAATACACTGTAGCTCTGCAGACTTTTACAAACCTTGAGGCCTAGCCCAAAGAAAACGAAATATTGTTATCTATGTACAAACCTTTTCATTCATTCTATCCATATTTCACTCATCTTGCTCACGTTATCTGGGTCCTGTAGTTTCCTCCACAATTTACATGTATAATTTATCCCATTCTGCATCTTTCTGCACAAAACCGTGAGTCCTATTTTTAACCTGCATGGACCCTTGATGGACAGTGGACACCTGGCAAGTCAGTTTGTGCTGGACATAGGGAAGAGCACCGCACACTAAGCCTGTGGTCTATTTACATCCCACAGGCCACATTCCTTCCAGGGAGGAGGGTGAGTTTGACACCTCTACAGTACTAGCTATGCTTTTAAAATGCCTGGGATCTGACATTACAAATCTATCCAACTAATAGTTAATTGCAACTTATATTAGACAATAACTACCTTCTTCAGTGCTTGCCTATGTCTGTGTATGTGATTTATGCTTGCATAAGAGAGGCTTATCAGTGACCTGCCCCCCTGCTACTCCATTATAGTGCCTAAAAGCTGTCTTGCCTAACTCTAAAGCACTACTGGTTCCTTCCCAACAATAGTCAGACCTGCATTCTGCAGCACCTGAAGCACTTGTTTCAGGTGGTATAAGTCATCCTCCAGGAATGGCTGAACACAGAAATGTCATCTAGGTAGGCGGCACTGAAGTTTTCCAGAAAAAACAAAACCTATTTAACATCCGCTGAAAAGTGGCAGTGGCATTCTTCAATCCAAAAGATATCACAATGAACTGATAATGTCCTTCTGGGGTTGTGAATGCGGACATCTCTCTTGCTCCATCTGTCAAGCCGACCTGCTAATACCCTGTCGTGAGGTTGAAGGTCCTCATGTACTTGGCAGCGGCAAGCTTGTTAATGAGCTCATCTGCCCGAGGAATGGGGTGAGCATCTGTCTTCATGACAGAATTGAGCTCCCTGTAGTCCACACAAAAGCGGCCTCCAGTCTTCCCACCATTGGTCTTTTTAGGGACCAGTACCAATGGGCTACGCCAGGGGCTGTGGGATAGGTCTCTCACTCCTAGGGACAGCATCTTGAAAATGTCCTCCTTGATGGTGTCCCTGACTCTATCCGACATCTGGTGAATCCCGCTCTTCGCCGACTTATTGTCTCCATTGTCCTCAACATGGGTGGGTGCACCAATCTGCACAACCTCGAGTCAGTGAAAACAGACTTGCAAACTGTCCCAGTAAACAGTGACAGTGTGTCAGTTGCCGTTCTGACAGGTCTGTCGCAAGGTTGACACCCTCAACTGACCCATCTGTGGCTTCTGTGTGCAGGAGGTCTTGAAGGGGATCGTCTCCTGCTCAGTCTCTCCATCAGTCACTAATGCCATGACCAAGTCATCCCAGCTATAAAGGGATTTTAGCTGGTTGACGTGAAAGGCCCTGCATACCTGTTTAGGTCCTTTCACATCAATGAGATAATTCACCTCACTTACCTTTTCCAGCACACACTAAGACCCAGTCTACTTATCCTGAAGGGCACCGGGTTTGACAGGCTCCATAATCCACGGCCAATGGCCTGGAGAATAGACTGTAACTGTGGCCTTCTGGTCATGCCAGTGCTTCATCAGCTCCTGACTGCCCTTTAGGTTTTTCGTCGACTGTTCCATGAAATTTGCCATTCTAGAGCAAAGGCTAAGTACATAGTCCACCACATGTCGCATAAGGGATGAGGGGTTGCCCTCCGATCCCTCTTTCAACAGACTGAGGGGACCTCATACAGGGTATCCAAACAGAAGCTCAAAGGGGCTAAACTCTATTCTGTTAAGTGGTACCTCCCTGTAGGCGAACAGAGGGCATGGCAGGAGAATATCCCACTTTCTCCTCAGGTGCTCTTCCAAGGCACCTATCATGCCTTTCAGGGTCTTGTTGAACTGCTCAACAAGACTGTTTGTTTGTGGATGGAAGGATGTAGGGAACTGGTAGGTGACTCCACACTCTTCCCACATAGCCTTCATATACACAGATATGAAGTTTGATCCCCTGTCAGAAAAAACATCCTTGGGGTATCCAACATGGGAGAATATCCCAATCAAAGTCTTTACAAATATTTTGGCTTTGATGCTCCTCAGAGGGACTGCCTCAGGGTACCTTGTGGCGTGGTCTACCACCACCAAGATGTATCTGTTCCCTGAGCTGGTTTGAGGATTCAAAGGGCCCACAATGTCCATGCCTAATCTCTCAAAAGGCCGCCCAACCATGGGTAGAGGAATTAAAGGGGCCTTTGTGGCACCACCTGACTTGCACAAGGCTTGACAAGTTGGGCAGGACCGGACAAATTCCTTAAGTTTTATGCCAAAGTACGGCCAGTAAAAGTGCACAGACAGCTGGTCCGATGTCTTAGTCACTCCCAAGTGACCCGCTAAAGAAATTTGGTGAGCCAAATCCAAAAGTAACTTTCTGTGACATTGGGGAATCACCAACCTTCTGGTACCCTCACCCTCAGAGTCTTTTGTCTCACTGTACAGGAGATGAACAAAAGAGAAACTGAGTCAAGGAGTCAAGGCTACCCCTCCCTTGAATGCATGGGTAGTGCTCGAAAACCTACAAGAGGCTAGGAGGTATTTGGACTAGCTATTTATGATCACACTTACAAAATGAAAGGTACTGTTAAAACTTATTCTAAAATCGGGAAACATAATGAAATCACAGATAGGCAAGTGAAGATCATTATCATTCACTATATATAAACCATGTAATTCAATACACAGTGTGGTTAGTAGCAGATAAAGTGTTTTTTATGTACTGTTAAACATTAGCAGCACATTTCTACTGTTTTAATAGTACCTTTCATTTTCAAGTGTGATCATAAATGGCTAGTCCAAATAACTCCTAGCCTCCTGCAGATTTTTGAGTACTACCCGTGCGTTCAAGGGAGGAGTAGCCCTGACTCTGTTTCCCTTTTGTTCATTACCTATTCACCCTCTAGAGTCAGGCCCCCTGTTAACAAAAAAGAAGGTTCCTGCCCTATATTTTCTATTCACTGTACAGGAGTCCATCCTCCCAGTATACTTTGAAGAGTTCAGGGGCCTTGCCCTTAGCCTGCTCCTCCGCCTGCTTCTGCAGGCCATCCACAGTGGGACACTCGGGGCGTGGCCAACAACGCGATGAGACAGTCGTAAGTCTCTGTCGCTCCCGCAACATCAATCCTGGTAAAATCGCCTGTTTTCATCATTTGCAGGGTTCATGAATAACCCCCACATGTAGCGGACATCCTTGTGCCCAACTGGACTGCGGGACGAAGGAATGGAGCTGGGACCGAGTGAAGACAGGCACGGGTGCCGACTCACGCGTCCCCAAGATGGCCGCTTAGGTGAGGCCGCCCTACATGTGGAGTACAGCGAGCAACATGGCACCGCTGCAGACTCCAAACAAGTACTCTGCCCGACACCTACAACGAAGCAGGTCCATTGCCCGGAGGCTGTCCCAACTGGCTGCTGGCCCACGGTCCCGGATGAGAGAGGCGGGCAGGCGGAAGCAAAGCCCTCCTGTGGACCTAGAGCGGCCGCCGCCTGGTGGGCAGGATCCCGAGGCGGGTGCCTCCGGACGACGAACCGAGCCAGCGGAGGCTGCAGACGGACGTGCCCCGGCCCTGTGAAACCCTGGGTTGGCCTTGCCCCGCTGCGGCCCCCCCGGACACGGGTGCTCTACACACGCAAGTAACAACCAGTTCCACACAAAGTAGAAGACGACCGGGACACTGCCCCACTGGTGAGTGCCCTCGGCGGCCCGCGCATCGCAAGTTCTGGAAACCCCCCACCCCAAACACAAGCTGGTTCAAGTGGGTAACTCCACCAGCTCACACACCGCCAAGTGGGGACTGGGGGGGAGGGGAAAGGACAGGGGGCTACGTGCGAATCCTGTGTCCCCACCCTCTGCCTGTACCGACCTCAGTTGGGGAGCGGCACTCAGCGGAGCAGCCCCTCGAGCAACCAGAGCAGAAACAGCGAGCATAAGGACCCGGAAACCCACAGTGCCCCGCGAAAAGATGCATACTATATAGAATACTAGCAGTAACTCACTCAAGGGATCCTGTACAACCTCACTGCATAGATGAACACTAACTGCTCTGAACCAAGAACTGGAGAACTTGAGACACACTATGTGCTGCGCCTTCCTCTGCCGAAATAGCCCCTTCCGGGGGAGCGCAGTGCCCGCAGCACCCACACAGTGGGACACTCCTTCTGGGCTTTAAGAAGTCAGTCTGATCTGGGCTACCAGCTGATGCAAACTCATCCAGCTTGATCAGACCCTTCAGATATGTGCTCACCTGTTCCACAACCTCAGGTTCCTGTGCTGCGCCGCTCAACTTGGAAGTCACTGAGCCCCCTCCTACCAAAGTAGGGTCCTCAGTGGCTACTGGCCCCTCTCCCGCAGGAGTTGGTGACTCAGCCGCCTGCAGAACTGGACTAGAGGCTACTGGCTACCCTCCAACAAGCCCTTGGGAAGCACTCCTGCCCCTAAGGCTCTGAGTGTTCAATCTGGTGACCTCTTTGGCCCTCAATCGGGTAGCCACTGCGACTATCTTGGGTCAGGAAGATCATTACCCAACAGCCATAGGAGGGAGATGGAGTCTTTGACCGCTACACGGCACTAGTTTGTTTCACCTCGCCAGCTGAACTCTGCCATCACCAAGGGGCACTTACTCTTTACGTCAAACCCACTGATGCTTCAATCAGGCCCATCAGTGAGGCTAGCCACGGTGTCTCGAACCAGAGGAGTTTTGTGTCCTTTGGTATAACCATGTTCTAGATCGAGTTGAGTATTATTGGGAACTGGGATCTCCTCTGGAGACCCAGTACTGTTCCCATTCGGTGTTACCAATCCACATTCGGCCACTCCTTGGCCTAGTGGGAAGTTGACTCTAGGAGGCCCACACTAATGATGGCCTCTTTCACAAGTCCAACATTCACTATGGCTTGCTTGGGTAAGTCCTTGCAAGCAGGATCCCCTTTCCTATGGCTCAGCTCCTTACACATGAAACAACCTTTGGGTGGTGAGAACGTAGGTGTCTCAGTGTTATGGCTGCCTGAGCTCTTCTTTTCGGTGTGTACGGCTGAACTAATGTTTTGGGATTTCCCTTCAGTCGTTTGGGGACCTGACTTGGAAGAGGAACGGGTTAGACCCAGGGCTCAAGTCGAGGGTACACACGGGTGGACGGAGTCCACCCACTTTTTCCAGAGGATGGACACAGTCCCCCCAGCAAAAAAGAGAAACATTGCGTGTATTCATTGAATTTATTAATTAACACCAGCCTCGGGGCTCGAACCATGGTCTTTACGTTCGCTGGGAAAAAATAACAAACAACTAAAGGTGAACTGTCCCTTTTCGGTATTGCATGCATGTTCCAGGGAAAACATCGGTATTGGTTCTTGGAGTTTAAAACATGAAAACGTTTAAACGTTTTCAAAAACACTATTAGAAGAAAATATCTTCTGGTTTCGTGTGTGTGTTGATTTTATGAAAGGCAAATGCTATTCGTCTTGTGCAATTTGGGTGGTTATGCAAAGCCAATTCAATGAATTGTGCATATTTCACCTTGATACGCTCATTTCTGGCTACGTTGCGTCCAACTGCGTTTATTAATGAGTCCCCCACTTCTTTTTTTAGGACTTGACCCCTGGTTAGACCTTTGCCCTTCCCATCCTTGTGAACTTTTTTGTCTGAAGATTTCTCTTCCGGTTTAGGTGTGCTCGCCTGAGCCTTATTCTGGACTCGAGTACTTACAAACCTGTCGGCTGCTTCGGCAAGATCCCTAGGGTCTGTAATAGTCTTGTCCACAAGATGCTGGTGTAGGTCAACCTCACAATCTTCAATACATGCTCACACGCAATCAAATTGTACATCTCTTTAAATGTGTCAACTTTGTTAGTAGACACCCACCCGCTGAGGTATTTCTTTCTGAGCTCTCTGAAGTTCTTGAGATACTGTTCTGGAATTTTACAGAACTTCCTGCGGGGGGCCGCCTTCATGCGGTCATAAAAAGGCCTTATCTTGGGAGTTAACTGAAGAATTGCATCTTTCCCTGGTGTTGTTAAGCGACTCATCAGGACTGCACCCCACAGTACCTCATCCACCTTCTGTAGCTGAAAAGCAAGCTCGAGCGCTTCAAACCAGTCAAAAATATCTTTCGACTCTTCGTAAGCCTGCACTAAGTCTTTGGCAGTGTGCCGTCGGTGCTTATTCCAGGCACCCTAGTTTGAGCCACTATTGTTGCTTTCACTAGAGGTGGATCTGTTGGCCTCCTTCTTCTCTACGAGAGCCACCTTGCACAGCTCTGTGGTGACCTTGTCCGGCTATTTCTGTTTCTCTAGCGCTATTCCCCTCTCCTCTAGCAGAATCGTTCTAGCCGCTACCTCATTAACAGCCGGAACAATTACAGGGCCACTTTGAGATCTTGCCGAGACCTGGGACCTGTGGGATGTCACACTAGCCCCAGATCTCACTGACACTGTAGAGTGCTGAGAAACCACGCTTGCCCCCGCAACACCAGGGGGAATGGTTGGAAAGAAACACTGCTCATGCTGTCTTCATCATCATCTTCCATTACCCCTTCTGGAAGGTCTTCTTCATTTGGGTACACAGGGTCCAACCATCCCCTAGAGACTCTCCCAAACCACCCTCGGTTCTACCCAAGCCAGGTGGCTGGTCAGCAACTCAGATTTAGTCACCTTAGTGCTGTGAGGAAGACCCCTCTCTTGACATAGGACCTGCAGGATATCCTTGGTCATGCCTTTCACAGTCTCTATTTCAAGATCCATGATTATTACAAATACCTAGCAGTGTTATAAATGTTGCCTGCAACAATACTTTTATCGTTGGGTGACTGAGCTGTGCGCAAGGCTCCAACTAGATATGACCTTCTGCCACCAATGTCACAAATAAACTTCCGCTGCATCAGTGGTACAGGGATGAATATCGGTTTCTAAACCATAAATCAGCCCCACACCTCTGGTATACCAGAAGGTATACAAACAGATTGGAAACACAAGCAAATTATAAGCCTCCTTGTCCAATTTTGGTAACGTGTATGGAATGGCAGGCTTATCTCTGAAAGGTTGTGGATCATTGGTTAATTGTAAGACAGCACGAATACAATTATTACCCAAAGATAAAAGGGACTGTCCAGTCAAGGTTGTAAACGAATATCTACTTTGTTATTATCACGGCAGACACTTTTAGCACACTACAAAATACAACCCACCCTGTAAAGGAATGCAGAGGACAGACAGTCTCAAAGAAGAAAAAGGGATGCACTCTGGATACTGAAAGGAGGGTAGTCAGTGTAGTAAATAATTGCATTAGTTCAAGGATACTTCGTTTTGGCACTGAGCGAGCAATGGGATGTAAAATGTCATTAGGGGCCTTCGGAGAAGGACCAGGGGGACAGTACCACAATGTACCTTGTGCTGTCGGAGTTTTTGGTGCTCGACAGTGTCAAGTCGGTTTCAGGGCACTTTGCAGCTTCTGCGACAGAGCTCAAGGTGGCAGGCAGTTTGGTGAGCGAAGCTGGACAGACGGCTGCAGGCTGGGCTACACTGTGGCTTGGGGTCAGGAATCGTTGTCTCATTGCTGGTCCGCGGTTCTGAAGCACTGGTCGAAGCGTCTCGGATGGCGTTAGCGACTGCGGCGTAACAACAGTCAGCGGTGCAGTCGGTCGCAGCTCGAGGGGCTCAACTTGCTCGAAAATGTCCTTTAAGGCAGATGTCGTTAGATGCTTGTCGATGCACTCCTAGCTTCTTCACTGGGCTTGTGTGGTCATTTAAGGTGGATGGCCCAAAGCTGAGGAGAGTGTTGCAGGAAGCTGGCTTGTCCTTGGTTTGGTTCAGAAGCTCTCTGGCACTTCCCACCTAGGAAGCTTGCTGTAGAGCTTAGCAGGGCATGCTGTGTGCTGGCTGGGTACTGGTTCTGGAGCTGCTGTAGGGTCCTCTGGATTTGGTATCTCCCTCAGTTCCTTGGCAGATGTTTATAGGAGGGATCTTGCTTCCGTCTTTAGAGATACTGGCCTTCCTTCACTGGCAGAAGATGTAAGGCAGACTGTACCTTTAACCATGCTACAGTGATGAGTTCTTCTTGCTGTTCCTTGTGAAGTCTTCAGGTGATATGCCCAAAAGAGGTGTTCGACCCTCTTTTAAAGCCAAATGAACCACAGGGATTGATATAGGCTAAGGCTACCTCAATGAACCAATCCTGGGTCCCCACCAGCAATCTCTTGTATGCAGAGGTCATAACCAGAGCGCTTTGCAACAGAAAAGGTAAAGGGGTGAAAACATGTAATACTAAGTCACACCAATCTTCCTGTCTGATGTGGATCAAAGGGTCTATTTGGTCAACGGAGCTCTCTGTGGTTCCTGATTAAAGCAGCAGGTCTCCCTTGAAGCTGCAGCAAGACCATACATTATGGCACCGTCAATCCACATATTCGTACCTTCAGAATGGGGTCCCCCTGCGGGGATGACTACTGTAATACACACAGTCCCATACATAAAATGTCAGTGTCAATCAGTACTAAGGGCAGGAGCTGGCTTCAGGTTGACACAGTTCATATGAAAGGTTGTTGGGGGTTTCTGGTCTCCTTTGTTAGCCTCTGCAGCCAGGCCCCATTATGTCAATCACTGCCACCAGCTGCAGGGCTCAACAAAAGGACAGAGAGGATCCATGGGGCCTTTGTCAGTTAATCAGTATGGCTATGTCAGGGGCATAGTTTTGCCCTCCCCCTTCTGGAGATGCTGTGTGTACTCCACCTGTCCAATCCCAACTAAATATGACAGGGGGACTGCGCCTGTCGGCTGTGTCCACCCAAATGTCTTATGTCGTGCGCTGAACATCATAATATTAAACCTTACATGTAGAGATAGGGGTGCTCCCGTTGTTTGAAAATCCTTCAGTCTTCAACTTTCCCTTCCACTACGTAATGTCCATGAGAGATAGTTGATTGATATACACATGGAGTTTCGTCGCACAATCCCCTATATGTGAAAGCCTGGCACAGGTGTCACGCCTCACATCGGCATCCAGGCATCACCGCTCTCAATCTATCTTCCTTGGTCTCTTTAATTCTTTATGCGCTCTCATACCTGCCTAACTCTGTACCCCGTTGTTCACTGTTTCTCTATCACCCTCTCTCCACCTATCCCGTTTCGTCCCCCTCTCTCTTCGTCCCACAAGTTTCCTATATTGTGCCCTCTCCAGCTCACTGTTGCTCGATCTCCCGGTCTCCCTGTCTCCCGTTCCCCTTTCGGCCCCTCTCTCTTCTTCCTTCTATTTTGCGCTTTTGCTTTCTTCACTGTCACTGACACCCCTCCTTCTGCAGCTCCATTTCCCTGACCTGAGCAGCTGCAGCTCTGATGAACCCTGGCCGGTTATGTCCACTTCTTCTCTGACTGCTCTGCTTCTCAAACAGCTAGGACCCGGAACCTCTGGTGACCCTGTTCATAACTGCCTGAACAGCACCCCAGGGTGATCCTCGTCCTGCCAGCTGTTGCCGGGGCATGAAGTGCCTGGAGGTTCACAGAGATCCAGCTGCTTCAAGTAGAGCTGGGGTCGAAGTGAGCGGGAGCTATCAGGAGCGTAATACCACAACGTTCTTTTTTTTTTTTTACAGCTAACAGATCAACACATTTTTACACCACTTTCACCGTTCTGGAACTGTTATTTTCTAGGTTGGAGCATACGTCTTCATTTTGCCACTCTTTGGCAGTTACTACCCCTTGAAACATGCGTTGCCACTTGCTCACACCGTCCCCACCAGAGTCGCAGTTCCACTACTTTTTCTGGCACACTTCTACCATGAAGTAGAGCCTCCGGTTTCTGGATCATTCCTTAAACATACATTTCATTCTCCCCCTCCTCACATGGGTGGACCATGGGCACAGCAAAAAGCTACCGTGCCCCCTATACCTTTTATAACAGCCGATTTAAACTTTCTCTATTTATGTATTTAATACTAATATAAATACAGCCACACAGTGGATTTGTATATAACATTTAAAACATAGTCCCCAGGGCTCTCTGATAGTTGTCGCTACAACCAGGGTCAGGGCACTTAGCCACCAGCCAGAAACAATACAAAGAGACAGAGTTTACGTCAAAACGTACTCTGAATGCAAAAGCACACAATAATTACAAAGCGGCAAAGACACTGTACACTGATTTGATTTAGAGGGCTCCTAGGCAATGCCATAAACAGCTAACAATACAACAAGAAAGTTCAACATTTGGAGCTTCACACAACAGTCCTCAAATTGCCTTGCAGTGACACAAACAAAGCAAGATCAAGGAAGGCTCCCTGGACACCCACCTCCCCCCTTATCCCTGAACGTCTAGATTTATCCCGCGCTAGTCAACATAATGAAACCACAACTGAGAAGCAATCAGTGACCCGCTGTGTTCTATGGCAATGCGGAAGGGAACAGCCGCATGGCTTGAGGGTGGTGATTTAGTAGGTCGCCCCGCCCCCCCTTGGTCAGGTGACCACTGAGCCTTTGTAATCACAGAGAGCACATCTTGGCCAGAGTGTCACCCCCCCCCCCCCCCCCCCCAGGAACTGTGCAAGGCAGGAGCTACCTTCTCATGTTGTCTTCTTACCCAGGAAAGGGAGTTCAAAACGGCCCCGAAAGTGCTGCACAGTTGTGGATTCCATGTTATGTGAAGAACAGAGAGGCCCACGGTGTGCCAATAACAGCCAGATTATGTTAGTTCGTCTCCTTCCGATCGTATGTAGCGTTTATAGATAATTATATGTCATGTATGTTTATATATAATACGCTGGGAAACTCTCAGTCTGTTAGTGCACCTACTGTGGAAATGTCTGTGTAACTATCAAGTCACCCTTTCCAATCCCTATTGACCTAGAGTTTCCTCGTGAGGTCAATTCAATTAGCACCATATAGTATGTTTAATATTAGTATCTGGTACTCAATTTATTGACATTAGAGCAAAAAAAGGCTGAGTAAGAATTCCTATTGGGTTTCAAACCTTTGATTTGCAGATTTAGCACAGAGCTCACCAGCACGTGTGTAAAACTCTTAGCTAGCTATTACAGTTGAGAAAATGGTATAGAGAAAATGTCTCCTTTCTTTGTGAAAATTAGGAAAGTGCTTTTTATATATGAAAGCTACAAAAAAATGCCACCAAAGTGACACTTAAAATATGACGTTTAAGGCCTAATTCATGGAACGTTTAGCGCGGTGCAAAGTGACTTTGCAAGGCCAACAAACACGTAGAACCGGATCTAATTCACAGAGCGGTGCAAAGCAGCCCAACAATCAACCACAAGAAAGGGAAACCACGGGCAATTATTCCCCCAACAGAAGCACTATTACAATTAAACGGGGTTGAATGCTGCCTTGGTGCAAATATGCGCTGCAGCAGTGCAGATCTGCATATCTATGCACATCTGTGCATATCTGTGCATATCTGCATTGGGGCAATTTTCGCTCGAGTACACATGTGGTGCAAGATTTCACTACACAGCAGCACAGTCTTGCAAATCATCGTCAGCTAGATTCTACCCAGCCGGGCATTGCGTCTCAGTTTAGGAGTTGCCTGTTGGCCGTGAGTAAGTGGATGGGCAGTAACTGGCTGAAGCTGAATGGGGACAAGACGGAGGTCCTGGTGGTCTATCCCACACACGGCCCACGGGCGATTGGTCCCACGTCCACCCTGACCTGGTCCCCAGCTTTTTGGCCTATGGAGCTTGGGCCATGTCCCTCTCTGGTTTCGGAGGTAAAGAATTTGGGAGTGATTCTTTCTGCCTCCCTATCGATGGATGGCCAAGTTGGGGCCATCTGTAAAGCTGTATTTTTCCAATTGCGAGGGCTTCGCAAGGTTCTTGCTTTTTTCCCTGTCTGACTGAGGCCCCTAGTGACAGCTTCTCTGGTCCTCAGTCGGCTGGATTATTGCAACTCCCCTTTTCTGGCCCAGCCTCTGTATCTCTTCCATCGTTTGCAGCTTCTCCAAAACTATGCTGCACGTATCTGCCCTGGTACCCAATATGATTCCCACACTTCTCCTGTTCTTCGATCATTGCATTGGCTCACAGTTCTTCAACAGGTCCAATTTAAATCACTGGTGATAGTGCATGAGGTTTTTTATGGTTTGGGGGCTGAATATCTCCAGGATAAATTCTGTCCCTATGTGCTCTCTCGTGAACCGCGTTCTAAGGGCTCCTGCCTTCTTGTGATTCCTCGCTATCAGTTTGAGCGGGTGGGGGGGGGTCGTTCTTTTTCTGTGGCGGCTGCCGAATTGTGGAATTCTCTGCTGGCTCCACTTAGGGCTACGAAACATATCTGTTCTAGTATTTTATCTTGTTATTAGTTGGTTCCTACATCCTTCCGGTCTACCCTAGCACCAAGATGCTTCGGCGTGCATGCGCTTTACAAAAATAATTAACATAAAAATGTGTGCAGTATGGGTTCATCATTTTGCAGCACCTCGCGTGCAGTTATATTTCAGATCCTCAAATCAACTGGTACTTTCTGAAAAAAGAGAAGCCACTTTCTTCAGAGGCCGTTGAGAAGGCACTGTCATTCTGAGGGCAGCACAGATCTTCAGTATTTTTTTTAAAAAAAATTTTAAAACCTTTTTTTTGGTATTTAACACACCGAACAAATAAACACCCACATTAGGGTGGATTATTAACTTTGCGCTGTCAACTTGGACCCTTTCCATCCCCCTCCCCGTGCTCTCTGCCCGCCCCCCCCGCCGCCACAAGGCAGATATGCTGGTGGGCAACAGCTCGCCTCACTGAGTCCTCGTACCAGGGGTTATTGGCCTGACTTCAGACTGTATCAGGGTGCGTTGCCTGACTCCGAAGTGCCCATTGAGGAGGTTTCTTCTTCATTTATCAGAAAAGTTATCAGCGGGCCCCAGATGTCAGGCGGGCGCGCGTGCTGAGGGAGAAGTTTAATTAAGTCTGCCTCCACATCTTGGTAGTAGAGTAGGTCCTTTCGCCAGGCAGTGTAGGAAGGAGGGGGGCCGCGGCCCCATGCCAGGGCGACTCTCCTGCGGGCCAGTGTTAGTAGGACTCCGGCCAGTTTCCTCGAAGGAGCGGATAGCAGTCTAGTCATCCCCAGCAGGGCTGCCGTGCATCTCGGTTGTATTGCTTTTCCAACGATTGCCGTTGACGTATCTAGCACCCTGTTCCAGAAGGGGGCTACCTCAGGGCATTCCCATGCCAAGTGTATAAAGCTCGAGGATATGGTTCCGCATCTCTGGCACTCAGCCTCTATGTCGGGATGATGTTTGATAGTTTTTTCTGGTGTGTGGTATGTTTGGTGGAGGAAATTGAAATGAATAAGTTTGAGCCGGGAATTAAGTGCAATTTTCTGAGTCTGATTCAATATGTAGCTCCAATCTGTGTCTGTTATATTTGTATTTAGCGCTTTTTCCCATCTGGTTTTCGCCCCAGTGTTGAAGGGGGTGTTCCAGCGGTTAGAGTTTTGTATATTTGCGACACCAACCTGCCGTCTCCTTGTGCTTGAATGACATCGTGCAGCAATTGCCACGTAGGTGGTTGACGTGGGAAGTCTGGCAGATGGGTCTGCAGGGTGTAGCGAGTTCGGAAGTAGAGGAATACGTCTAGCGCAGTGTTGCCCCCTTTCTGTTTGGCTTGGTCTGGTGTCATGAAACCCTCTTCTGTGAATAGGTCCCCTAGGGATTGTATGTGCAGCTTATCAACGCACTGGTGAAACACTTTCTCTGATGTAAGAGGGATTCCAGGAATAAATTTGACTGGCAAGAGGGGAGAGTACCTTGTGTGCACCCCCAGCTTCTTTGCCCCAGTCCTCCAGACCTTGTATGTCGTGAGCATCACGTTCATCGTGCGATTGGGAACGGGGAGCTGGGCGAAGACCACTGCAGTCAGGAAGTTGGGAGTCGCCAGGGCTCGTTCCACCTGCACATGAGGACGGATTGTTTGCGTTGCATACCAGTGGCTGAGGTACTGTGCTTGGGCTGCCCAGAAATATTTTTCAAAGTCAGGGAGGGCCAGTCCGCCGTTGGACACGGGGAGTGTCAGTATTGTAAACGCCACTCTAGCTGGTTTGCCAGCCCAAAGTAACTTAAGGACCAAGCTTTTCAGCCTTTTCAAGAAGGATTGTGGTAGTAACAGCGGTATATTGTTGAAGAGGTACAATAATTTTGGTAACACTACCATTTTGACTAAGGAGGTTCTGCCCCAAAGTGTCAGTGGGAGTGTCTTCCAGCGAGAAACCTTGTCGTGCAGGGACTTGAGCACCTCTTCGTAGTTATCCCGGAACACTACTTGATGGTCTAGAGACAGCTGGATCCCCAGATATCGAACCCCGGCGGTTCTCCACGTGAGACCGAAGTCATCGGCAAACTATTTTGTGTCTCGGGTCAGTGGGAAGACGACTGATTTTGAATGATTGATTTTTGATTGACTTCTCGCATGACCGGGTTCAGATTAACCTCCGGGCCACGTATATATAGGGCCACGTCATCGGCGTATAAGGATACTATGAGCTTGTGTGGGCCGATGATGAGACCCCTCTGTTGACAGAGTTCCCGCAGATTGGAGGCTAGTGGCTCCATCACCAGAGCGAATATTAGTGCCGAAAAAGGGCACCCTTGTCTCGTACCCCGCTGTAGGTTTATTGAGGATGATTTTGCCGTGCCCACTACAATATTAGCTTGTGGATTGGTGTATAGGAGGGAGACGAGCTTGATGAAGCGGGCCCCCAACCCCATCCTGGTGAGGACCAGGAACATAAACGGCCACTCCACCGAATCGAACGCCTTTTCTGCGTCTAACAGGACTGCAATTGCTTGGTCTGCTGGGTCCAGAGCCTCGATGATTCCAAACATTCTTCGAATGCCGAAGGTCATATTGCGGCCTGGTATAAAGCCTGCTTGGTCAGCTAGCACCAGGGCAGGCATCAGGGGCATCAATCTATTCGCTAGGATCTTGGCAAGAATTTTATTGTCCAGGTTAAGCAAAGAGATCGGGCGATACGAGGTGCATTCTTCCGGTGGTTTTCCTGATTTGTGTAATAGAATGACATTGGCTTCGCGGGAGGAGTGAGGAAGGGACCCATGCTCCAACGCTTCCTCATATACTGCTGCCAACAGGGGAGCCAGGGTTTCTGCAAAGGCTTTGTAAAATTCACCCGTTAGGCCGTCAGGGCCTGGTGCCTTGGAAGATGGTAGGGTTTTTATAGCTGCTCTGATCTCTTCCTGTGAAATCAGTTCATTCAGAGGTTCGCGTAACTGATGCTCGACCCAATAGAGTTCAGTGTCTTCTAAGTATTTCAGAGGGAGGTTCGAGTCTTTCGGGAGCTTGGCGCTGCAGAGATCTTGGTAAAAAAGCCTAAATTCTTCTGCTATCTTTTCATCCGTGTGGACTTCCTCTCCTTGCTTGTTTCTGATCCTTTCAATTTGGGACTGCTTGTTGTCGGCTCTGATTAGATTTGCCAGTAGAGCACCTGGTTTCTGGCACTCACCATATTGACAGACTTGGCTGGTGCGGTATAGAAACTTAACCTCGCGCTCCGCTGCTGTGTTGAATTTCTGTAGTTCCGTTTTTAAAGCGACTGCGGGCTGGTTTTGTTCGGATTCTGGATCTCGAGTTGCTTCAAATTGTTTTCGCTGGTTGTAAGCTCGCTCCTAATAAGCTTGAGAATGCCATTTTCTTTGGCGAGGCAGACTCCTCTGATGAAGCATTTTAAGGATTCCCAAATTGTACCTGCTGAGGGGACTGACCCCAGGTTGGCCTCCAGGAACACATCGATCTCCTCTCTTAGTTCGGATGCAAAGACCTCGTCCCGAAGTGATCCCTGTTTAAAGCGCCAATGCTGTAGTGGCGGAGCGGGGTTGGCTGGTTTGAGCTTATGGAGGATTGGTGAGTGGTCTGAGAGTGTTCTCGGGTGGATGCAGCACCGGCCGCATGACAGGGGGGCGTTTGTTGAGGTGAAGAAGTAGTCAATCCTGGAGCTTGTATTGTGGACCGTCGAATGAAAGGTGTATTCACGCTGTTCCCCATTGGTGACTCTCCACGTGTCTTGTAAATCAAACGCTCTACAAATTTCTTTTATCTGGAGACTGGCCTTGGAGGGTGGATATTGTGCGGTCATCGATCTGTCTCTTACAGGATCCATTTAGTGTTCATGTCTCCGCCCCAGACAATTGTTGCCGGATTGAGCGAAGAGAGCTGTGTTAACACCCAGCCAAAGTTGTCGGGGGCATCTATATTCGGAGCATAAGAATTAACAAAGGTCACTTTCTGACCTGCGATGATGCCGCTCACCAATAGTGCTCTGCCTTCATCGTCTTTTGCCATGTGTAGTAGCCGGAAACTGAGCCGCCTGCGTATGAGGATGGCGACTCCTCTCGAGTATGTGGAATAAGATGAAAAGTATCTGTGGCACCCCCAGCTTTTGGCCCACTGGTGGTCCTTCCCTTGAGTAAAATGAGTCTCTTGAATCAATGCCACATCCACTTCGTGGCGTCTTAGGTATTGCAGAATTTTCCTAGATTTAGCCGGGATGTTGCCGCCTCTTATATTCCACGTTAGAACATTGAATGGGACGACTTTTATATCGAGCCGTGTTTCCGGTTTTATGGGTTGCGGTGGTCTGGTTGTATTTGAGCTTACGCCGGGGTCTTCGCTCACGGGCTGTGAGCCCCGGTGCGGTGACGGGTTCGGCAGCGGGTAGGGAGCTGGCGAGGAGCAGGACAGTCGTGACCCAGTGGCGCTTAACTTTCCCCTTAACTTCGAGGGGCTCGAACTACGGGCTAACCTCAACAGGCCCGAGACGTAACTCTCCCCTGGGCGGGCAACCCCAAACTGGCCCGCCGGGAGTTTCTGAATTACCCAACACATAACCAAGAAGGCCCATGGAGTCGCCATGCCGGGGCGTTAGATCACACCTCGAATGTACCGACTCAACGTAGGCAAACAGTAACTGAACAGTAGCTGTGCTGGGGGCACCTGGGGCCTCCCAAGTGACCTTGCCCCGACTCGTACTGCTGTAAATGAACTGGTTTACTTTGCGCTGCTGTGCCGCATTTTGTACGTAGCTTTGAAGTGCCTTTTAAGGAGGATTCCTGGGGTTCCTGTCTCTTTGAGGTCTGGGGCGAGCCTGGTTCTGATCTGGGAGACCTAGGCGATCCAGGAACAGATTTGCTTCGTCTGGGGTTTGGAAGAACTGGACCCTCCCCTCGTGCTGGATTCTTAAGCGTGCTTTATAGAGCATTGAATACGGCAGTTGGTTGTTACGGAGTCTCTGTTTGACACTAGCAAATGTTTTCCTTTGGAACTGTACTGCTGGGGAAAAGTCGGGATAGAGGTGGATTATGTCCCCGTCGTGGCTTAGCTTGCCCTTTTCCCTGGCGAGACGGAGCAGGGAGTCGCGATCTCTGTAATTCAGCAACCTCGCTATTATTGGCCTGGGAGGAGCGCCTGGTGCTGGTCTCGTCGCGGGAATCCTGTGGGCTCTCTCAATTATGAATAGGTGGGACAAGGCCTCACGGCAAAATAGATTGGTGCATAGGGATTCCACAAAGTCTTCCATTTTCTCCTGCATTTGCTGTTCTCTCACTCCGACTATCCGCAGGTTGTTCCTCCTCGATTGACCCTCTAGGTCCTCACACTTGGCAGTGGTTAGTTTCATCTGTGTTTCCAGCTGAGAGACTCTGTTGGTTAGGGTTGTCGAACTATCATCGAGAGCCGACACCCTTTGCTCCATCTGGTTCATGCGTTCGGCATGGGAATCCATGCGATGTTGTAGGAGATCGACCTCGGACGCAAGACCGTCCATTTTATTACTCAAACTGCCAATGCCTGCTTTCAGGTCGAGAAGGATTTCTTTTATTTCAAAGGGGTTCTCCGCGACTGCTTCCTGCTGGGGGCAGACAGACGAAGAAGCTTGGTCTTCTTGGTGGGGCAGAGCCCTGGGGGTCGTGCCACTTTCGAAGTTCAGCTTCCTCTGAGATTTATCGTTTTACCCCACCGTGGCTGCGGGATCGAGACGGCTTAATTTGGGATGCGGGAGGTCTTGCTGTGCCCTTTCACCCCTCTTGGGTCCACCTTCGGGCTAGGTTAAGCGTAGCTCGCCGTAATAGGAGATTTAGCGGCAGTACAGGAGTAGGGTGGGGGGGTCGGTTCTCGTCGTATATGGAGCCCTCCTCAGATAGCGCAGATTCCACGGTAAGTTTCGTTGCAGGACTCATGTGTGACGAGGGCTACCCGCCATATGGGCTTCTTAGAATGAGGAGCCGACTGTAATGGTGCGCCTTTGATAGATGTCCGGGATGTTTAACATTGGGCCTTTCGGGTAAATCTAAAGCAGGAGGAGGGATAGTCTAATGTCCGTACACCTGTGTAGTAGTACAGGGAAGAGAGGTCTCCCGCAGAAAGGTGGTTGCACAACAAGTTGTGGCTGGATCCCCCCCAGCCACTGGTGGTGTAGGTTGCCCCAGCTTCGAAGGGTTCCTCAAGTGCTCCGCGTGCGCGGGTGTCGTAACAATCCTTGACTGGCGGGGGCTGGTGTGTGAGTTTTGCTGGGGGAGTGGGTCCCCACCCCTCGGGGCAGCTCCTGGGGAGAGTCGCAGTCTCTCCCCCCCTCCTTTCCTCCCGGCAGCCCTGGGACGCCACCAACTGTGCTCGATTCGCACAGGGTACTCTCTCCTAATGCTTCTCCTGATCGGGCTCCGATCGCCGGACGGGCTCGGTGGAGGAGCCCGGGCTCAGATGAAGAGGCCGCTGGAGGCGCAGCCGCACGCCGGCTCCTTACGTCGCTGCTGCCCCCTTTAGTTCTTTCACCGCCTCCGCGGGGGGTGAGACAGCGCTCCACGGCCCACGGCTGGGAAGCCGGCTGCCGGAGCAGATGGGGGCGGACGGAGGCCGCAGGGGGAGAGGTGAGAGGGGTCGGTGAAGCTGCCCAATCCACCGACTGCTGTCTCCGCTGCAAGTGCCGTTGCCCGCCTGGGTGTCTCGTGGCTGCGATTTTCCCCTCGGCGCCGGCACCAGGCGGGGGGAGAAGGGGATTCAGGATCACCCAATGGTTCATCACCGGCCGGGGCGCGTTCTTCGGACCGCTGCTGATCTTTCTCCCTCACTCTGGGCACACTCTCCGTAGACGGCACAGGAGGTGCTTGATGTCTTGTAGTTAGAGTGGCCGGCCCTGGGAGCCTGGAGTCGAGTGGGCCGGCCCTGCGCTGTTCGGCAGTCGGGCCGCTTGGGCCGATTTTCGGGCAGGGAGCACCGATTTTCTTCCAAATTTCGGGAGAGTGTTGTTAAGGAGGCCAGCACTTCAGGGACAGGGGTTCCGGGACACAGCAACGCCAGGAACCGCAGGATCAGGCAGGATTGATGCGGGGCTACACGGGAGCTGAGACTTAAGCGGCCATCTTGGATGGCCCTCTAGCACCCTCTGATCTTCAGTATCTGAACATTTCTGAGCCAGAAAACCTCTTGGGTGAAGTTGTTACCTCATGAATTTACTCCCCCGGCTGTGATTTATTTCCATTCATGGTCGTTCCACCAAAACAGGACTGAGGAAAAGCAAACCGTCTGATTCAAGATGGCAGCGAAAAGTCTGAATGCCATTGGGATAACAATGAGATCCTACAAAGGCTGCTCACTTCATGGGACATACCTCTGATTCCCAGGGCACACTCCCCTTTCCATAATGTGATATCAATGACTGAGAAAAGTTCACTTTAGTGCAAAAGTGAGACCAGTTGATCTGTGCTTGTGATTTTCTATGAATGATACTTGCCTGGGGTACTGTCGAGCTAGATACAGCAATTTGCAGACTTGTTTTGAAGGAAGCCTACGGTTCGGATTCAAGTGTTCTAGCTACACAGCCAATAACCAAACTATTACACCAGAGTTCTTTCTGTATACAAAAAAAGGTACTGGCTTAGCACCAGGAGAGGGAATGGTAAAGGTCCGGCGGTCTCTGCGTGCATGTGGGCTCACTACCCTCAAACTATGACGCTTTATGCCCTGAAACTGGCAAGATATAGATATCCACCCGTGGAAGTTTGTAGATCCTCAGCACAGGGCTGCCTAATGCGGAACCTGCTCCATGTCTCCAGCCACCACACCTAAGGCCTCTTTTTCTTTTTAAGAAACACAGCCCTTCATTTCTGCGGTGCATTTAGAGGTCAATTGTTCCTAAAGGGATTTGCACTTCACTCTACTAGTACTTTATTTTGACATAAAAAAACATAAAAGCAAATAAACCACATTGTAACAATGTAATAACAATATATTATAATAGAGTGCAGAATAAAAAATCCTCCTTAATAACAAAGCATTTTCAATAAAAGAATATACAGCAACAGCCACATTCTTGAATGAAAGCGAAAGCAAATCATTTTTAGCAGCAATTATAGACCTTACATTAAACTCCCTAAGTATAGGTATAAGGAATTTCTTCCTTGGGTCATCTAAAAAAATAAAACATGTATTAAATCATCCTCTCAGGTAGCATCAGAAACACATGCTGGCAAAGCATGAGAATTCTTTTGAGTTCCAACTATAGGCCACTGAAGCTCGCAGTAGACGCTGAGCCCTGATATTAAACAAAACTCCCCTCTTGCATGAGCCATGAAACTCACTAACATAAATCATGCTCGAAATATTGTTGTACTGAGTGCTTAATGAACAATTATAAATTATAATTAGCCCATTCAACATCATGACACTGCACAGTTTTTTAGCAAAAATATTCTGTGCGCAGGTTAGTCATATCTACTGACACTGTGGACGATGGCTCAGGTAATAGTTCAGAAAGGCCCAGCATAGCAAATTCTTGCTTCACAAAAATGTCAGCCAGTGACAACAGCGACCAACATCAGAAGCAATACTGGAAAATCCAGTGAGTGAGATGAGAATCACTACTGTTCCAAAGTCTGATGCACAATTTCAGTGGTTTGAAATTAAGCAAGTCTACAAAATAAGCAAGACCCTCGTCAAGATGCATAGGTTAACTAGCGGCACCCCCCTGACACCGTAAATAAACATAACAGAACATTATTTTCCTTGCGTTGTATCGGGCTGCGGCTGTGTAGCTCCAGACTTCTGTACCATAGCTTGCCCGCAAAACAGATTTTTCTTAATAAACAGGACAAATTGAGACTAGGGTGCACACCCCAAGCTCTTACCATACCTCAAAATTGCACCATTAACTTGTGCCAGCTTCGTAGTGCAATTAGATACCAGACACTCCAGTCCAGATTA
Organism: Ambystoma mexicanum; assembly: GCF_040938575.1. NCBI lineage: Eukaryota > Metazoa > Chordata > Amphibia > Caudata > Ambystomatidae > Ambystoma > Ambystoma mexicanum. The sequence continues at coordinate 388,454,588 of NC_090925.1, forward strand.
TTCCTAATGGAGATACCCAAATAAGAAAATACTTCGACCCGTGCAAGTTTATTGGCTGCAGCTATGACTATGATTGGAGGCGTCTGACCTGCATCTACCTACACATTAACCGTGACTTAGTGGTGTTAAGATGGCCTTGAGCAGCCATGAATTCCACAAAACCATTAATCAATAGCTGTAGTGCTCTAGGTGTACGAGCTAGTAAAACTACATCAGCAGAGTATACCAGAGCGCAGCTGTTCCTACCTACTAACCTCTGCATGTTGGGGGTTGAAGCATGAATCTCAATAAATAGCGACTTAATATAAAGATTAAAAATCAGAGTTGCTAATACGCACCGCTGCCTTACCCCTTGACTCAGATGAAAGGCATCAGACAACTCCCCAGAATGGGCACTACGAACGAACCATAGAAGTAAGATTAGGATGAAGAGATACCAGAATGGAAAGTAATTGCTTGGGTACTCCAAAAGGAGATAGCAATTTCCATACTTTTTGATGATTGGCATTGTCAAATGCTGAACTTAGCTCCATAAATCCCAGATATGTGGAACACCTGTTGCAGAGGACACATTTATCAAGGATCCACCTAAGACTGAGAACTTGTTCCACAGTACTGACTCCTTTGCAGAACCCGTACCGTTCTTCAGGCAAGATCTCATTAGATTTAGCCCAATGGGAAATTCTGGTAAAAACTCATCTACCAAACCATTCAGCTGAGGAGTCAATCATCGAGATTAGACGATAGCAGCATGAGCCCGACTTATCACCCGTCTTACAAAAGAGTACAACAATAGCTTTCCCCCAACTCGCCAGTCAGGAATGTTCTTTAAGAATTACATTGAAAATGTGGGTAAAAACCAGAACCCAGACTGCAGATTTAAACTGAACAATAGCCAGCGCCACATGGAGCTTTACCACTTGCTGGACTTCAGCATAAGGAAACACAATGTGGTTGCCTTCAATCAGCGCAATGTCATTCAATGTAACCTATTGATTCAAGGACATGCTATCATCTTGAATTGGTGGATTGTCCAACAAGGTAAAATAATTCACCCAATAAGACACAGAAACATTATTTGAATCGTGAGTTTGATGCAGAACAAATCCACAGGAATTCACTGCCTTGACCGAGTATAAGTAATGGTACATAACATAGTCTGATTTGTTGTGTCGTCCTAGAAAAATTGGCACATGTGTTCTCATCCCTGATTCATATGCATCCAACCAAAAGGAAAAGGGCTTGCTTTCAGTGATGGCGGCTCACCCACTAGAATCAGTGCTACTTAGCAAGTTGGATGTAAGGAAGGGGATTATGGGCCTGATTTACAAACATGTTTTCAATGGGTGTATAGAGTGCATTACCGTTCATGACAACACAGGTTCCTTCTAAACATGCGACCAGTGACATGTCATTCTAAGGCAAGGGTTTGCAACCTGATGCACTCCTGCTGGTTTGGACTACAACTCCCATGATATCTCACCCTTGACTATGCTGGGCAGGGCTGATAATTGTAGTCCAAAACATCTGGAGAGCTGAAGGTTGCAGACCCCTGTAATACCTACGGTATCGGTATGCCTTTTTGCAGAGCCCAAGTAATATTGTTAAAACTATGTTTTTTTTGTGCCAAAAATGAAACCAAAGTCAAAGGGGGAATACAAAAATTTAAAAGAGAGAGGGGTACTTTTTTACAAATAAGAAGACTGCAAGCTCTTTGACCCCCAAAATAATGAATAGAACCACCTAAAAAAGAGTTTAGCCCTCACCTACCACTGAAGTAAAATCCTCATCAATACTCTTGGAGCGATTAAGATCAACTACTGGAAAGGCCTGCTTCTTATTGAACCTCTAATCCTTTAAACCCCTCACGACCAGGCCCCTTCCCTCACCTCTCAAGTCACCTCCGGCTACCAACCACAAGATGCTTTACTCGCAGCTTACCCGCGAGCTATAAGGCTAAGGATACATCAGTGCAGAGGCGTTGCTAGGGGGGTGCTAACGGGGCTATAGCCCCGGGTCTTTTGGTTGTAGCCCAGATAGAAGCTCAGGGGTTACAACCAAAAAGGCTAGCTAGCCCCCAGTCCCAAAATTAGCATAGCACCAGATCTTTTACAGACCTAGCAACACCCCTGCATCAGTGGACTTCGAATTTACTAGCTGCGATTTGTCCTCTCAATATATAATCACAGTCGTAGTTTGTGAACGGAATTGATAGGTTATTTATAACGCTGCTTAATAACCAGAGATTTCTAAGCGCGGACCCAGGGATCGAACCTGCGTATCTCTGTGTTGTCTTGCTTTCAAGGCGAGCACGTTGCCCCTGAGCTATTCTAACGAGAATGTTGCCTCACATACAGTCTCTATATCCTTGCTCAACTTCCAACAATACTTTATGTTGCCATCTACTGCTCTGTTTTCATGAGCTGAATATTATGACTGATGTCCTGCAACCCTACGTAATAATATGTTAGAGCGAGGGCAGGGAGGTACTGAAGCGCGATGCCTGTGAGAAGGGCGAATTCCAATACTGGAGTGGCGGAACCCTAAGAGTTTGAAAGAGACGAGGAGGGTGAGGAGAAAGCAGTAGGTTGAGGAGAGGGGGAGGAGGGAAGGAGAAACACCAAGTAACAAATAGAGGAGGTGGGTTGAAGAAGGAAGAGGGGCATGTTAAGCTCTAGAAGAGTAAAAGTGATCTAAGAGAAGCTTACCTTGAGACTACAAAGGGGGAGCCTGAATTGGGTAGAGGAATGGGTACATCGCATAGCACCAAGGCAGTGCAGGCAAAGCCAGTGTTTAGAGAGGAGAAGAGAATAGAAGAAGGCCCAATAGGTACGAGCATGTGGCGAGACATTGAAGAGGAGAGCTAGATTGGCCTGGTGAACGACAAACCAGAACCCTATCAAAGGGAAGGTAATAGGAGCCCAAATGGAAGGCCAGTCAAACATCAGGGACTGCCTCCACCCACATACGATTCTTGGTATCTGTGGGACTGGCCTTTGCATTTCTGGCACAAGATCCAGCAAGAGAATCCCACACCAGACCGACCGGAGGGACTGGAAGGAGATCTGTCCACTGCATATAAGCCACCAAAGGATGGCTACAAGAAAGCAGGAAGATCAGGAGAGACACCCTTCGACCAAAGACTGCGAGTGTTGAGGAGAGACCCTGGGAGATGCCAATGGGGGAAGGTACGAGAAACATTCCATTTGAAGCTGCTTAAGTTTCCTTTCGGCCAACTAGCCCACCAATGTGTTATGGAGCAACTCCAGGGCTTGGTAAGTTTTTGTTTCAGTCTTTGTTTCGACTTTCCAAACAAGACATTGACACAATGTGACATCCTGTAACACACCTACACCAATGAGGGAAGGAGAGGAGAAAAAGGTTGGGTCACCTACAGAAAGCGTGTGGCTATAGATTGCCTCTGATATCGCTGGTCTTGCTTCCTGGAGTTTGGATCCAAATTGTTTCTCTGAGAGAATTCATAAATAAAGAGTGGTTAAGAAGACGTCTTCTGCCTGACCTTTTCTCAGTCCAATCTTTGCTTTGTGACTCATTTAATACTTGCATGCAGAGGTAAGGAAGTGGTTGTCTCTTTTGGTACGGTACAATATTAGCCATCAAAACATCGCACATCATCACCCCAGAGGATTTAAAAGTGCTGAGCATTGTCCATGTTGGGGCAAATTGTGGCACCAATTAGGGTGGTAGTCAGGCTGTGGTCTGGGTGGTGAAAACGAAATGGGGCCAACGAGAGCGGAAAATGTCAGGGAGACAATAACGTACAGACTTAACTCACAACATGAATGGAATTAAAAACATAAGGGTGAGTGTTAGCGGTCGTTGGGATGTCTGTATATCTTAGAGTGTTTTGGCCAGAAGATAATGAAATCAAGATAAAAGAAGCAAGCTTCCCTTGTTGGCCAGCAGAACGTTCAAGGAGGCAATTACTAGTGTGGTGGGGATATTACATCAAGTCATTCTCTAGAGGCATGCCAGCCTTCGGATTGTGCTGAAGAGTGCTTAGGGGTTGTGAGGTCTACTGTAAAGATAATCATATTTGATTTCTTCCAGCTTATAGCCACAGGTGTTTTTGGTAAAGCAGAGCCCACCGAGGAAGGTGGCAGAGCCAGAAGTTGGCTGTGTGCAGAATGATTGCTGGGGGAAAGAAAAGGAGAATTTGACAAATAAATCTCCCCACCCGAGCCATACCAGATTATCCTCTGGTGGAGAAGGGAGAATGAGTGTGGCTCTTGTATGTAGTGAATCTGCAAATAAGCCACTGGAATTCATTATGGGAGAATGTATGGTTGTAAAAGAATACATGGCAGGCTAACTGGGTCAAAGGAGACATTGACATTAAGGACAACACTCTGGGACAGCAGCTGTCCACTGAAAGGGCTTTATGCAGAGACAGTCCAACACCGTAGGCAATTACTTTGCAAACTTTGTGTTCTGCCACAGTGTGTTCAACTGATACACGTGTAGCACACACTCTTCTACCTACTCCCTTGGATGCAAAGGGCCAGGTCCTACAGACAAGCAAGAAGGGAGGAAGTATGGGCACTCTTTAATGAGGGTGGGATTTGATCTGTGCCTCCTCTGGCAGTAAAGCCTTGGACCTAGCTGCTTGGAATTTCTTGAGTCCTACTGCAAGCTTTAGGGGGATGGTACTGGTGGTGTGAGAGGTTGGATTCCTCTGGGGATGAGGCTAGACTCTTTCGAGAGTTAATCCGCATAATTCAGGGTTGCCTACCCTTCTCAACCTGGGCTGTATGTAAGTACCTCACCCTGTTAATAGAGGGAAGGAGAGGATTCTTAGGGTCAGAAAGATTACAGAGTCTGCTGAGCCACTATTTGCAGGTGTACTTTGTGTGTTGTGTCCCTTTTCATGAAATGAGTGCTGCCAACGTGTATTATTTATTCATGTGGGTGTTTGTGGAGGCTGCATGCCACCTTCCAGCTGCTTCGCAGTCCATGTCAGCCTTATACAAAGTGACAGGACATTGTTGTAGCTTAACATAATACGAGGTGTCATAACGACCTAATATAGCAGAACCACCATTAGGTCCAAATTAAATAAATAAAATGAAAAATGCACAAAACTGGTTTCAAAACGAAAACTGGCCTTCTGTCACACAATTGTGGCATTATATTTGATTTCTCTCTCACCTTTTCTTCTCATTTTTCTAATATCTCTAGTAGCTGTTGCTACAAACTCTTTAATATCTGTAATATCTGTAAGGAAACATCAGACCTGTTCTTGCACTCGTATTCTCTCGCCTGCTTTACTGCTTTTCCCTTCTTATGGGTCTCCTGGCTTGTCGCTTAGCTGCACTTCACTCTGTAAACAACTATTCTGTTTGTATTGTCCTATCTCTCCTTCCCTGTCCTCTATTTCTGCTGCTCTCCAGTCATCTCCAGTCTCCTCCTGCCTTAAATTCCCACCCCTCCTGGGCAGCCCCCTGCCCGGCAGTCCCCTCGGCTAAGGGCCCCTTAGGCAAGGGGCGGTTCCTACGGCTGCGGCTCCCTGTGTGTCTGCAGGTGTCCGCAGGGGACGCCAGGCACCAGTTTTTCACCTTGCTATCTCCACTGCCGGCCCACCCCACCTACACCTGTTCACTTCATTCGCATGGTGTCTACACCACACTGTGTTCCACAGTTGTGGTAAACTAGGTTTTTCTCCCCTCGCAGGATTCTCGAACGTAGGTGGCCTCTCCACTGGGTACCTAATACGCATTTACTGCTGTTTTCTGAAATGTGGTAAACTAGGGTTTTTCTCCCCTCGCAGGATTCTCAAACTTAGGTGGCCTCTCCACTGGGTACCTAATACGCATTAACTACTGTTTTCTGAAATGTGGTAAACTAGGGTTTTTCTCCCCTCGCAGGATTCTCAAACTTAGGTGGCCTCTCCACTGGGTACCTAATACGCATTTACTGTTGTTTTCTGAAATGTGGTAAACTTGGGTTTTTCTCCCCTCGCAGGATTCTCTAACTTAGGTGGCCTCTCCACTGGGTACCTAATACGCATTTACTGTTGTTTTCTGAAATGTGGTAAACTTGGGCTTGCCGCTCACTTCCTGTCCGCATGCTCTCGTCTGTCTCCCCCCCCCACTCCCTCCTATTCCATGGTGCTCTTTATCTTGCCTATCTTCTCTAACTGCTTCTCTATTGACTATCCTGCTCTCCTCACTAAATCTGGTAGGAAAAAGTTTAAAAAGGACATCCTGGTCTCCAACCCAGGCCTCCCTATCGTTGACACCTACACTAGTGCCTCCTCCAAGGAAATTCTCACTGACATCCTCTTTTTCGTGCCTTCGCCTGACCTATGGACCCTTCATATGGTCTCTGTGCTCTCTCCTTTCTCCTCCTCTCCCATTAATGGTGGCACCTGTTGGGATGTCCTCCTGGCCCCCTTCCACTCCTCTAAGGCCATTATTAATGTCTACGCTAATGGGACTGTCTTGGTCCAAGGCCCTCAGGCCAACCTTCACCTCTTTGATAGACGCTTCCCACGCCTCATCAACTTCCTTTCCTCTCCTGCTGTCCCCCCTCCTCTGTCCTCGGCTACCTTGCCTCTACCCTCCCTCCCTGCCCCCTCTCTTGCTGCCTCTTCACCTCCTTCTTCTTCACCTCCGCAGGGTGTACCTCTGATCTGTACCCCTCCCCGGAAGTCCTTCAAGGATGGCAACCTTCTCCACATTGCCACTCTTAACTCCCGCTCGGCCACCAAACATTCCTCTGATATCTGCCGCCTACTTGAGGAACTGGACCTTGACGTCCTCGGTCTCACCGAGACATGGTTCACGGCCAGCTCTGTCACCAGCTTTGACACACTCCTACCTGACGGTTACAAGATCCTCTCCGTGCCCAGGCCCAACCGTTCAGGTGGGGGTGTGGCCCTTATCTTCCCTGAGTGGATTCCTGCCACTGTCACTCCTACGTAGACCTACCCCTCTTTTGAATGTCTTGTCTGCCGACTCTCTCTCTCCTAGCCATTCCCTTACTGTGGCTACTATCTATCGGCCACCTGGTCAAATTTCCTCGTTCCTCTCTGAGTGGGCTGACCTCTCCTCCTCACTCCTGTCCTCAACCACACAACTCCTCTTTCTTTGTGACTTCAACATCCACCTGGATGCCTCCTGTCCCCCCTCTGGACTCTTTCGTGACTCTCTCTCACTCTCTATTCTCCCGTCTGGGCCTACTCATTCTGCAGGGCACACTCTTGATGCTCTGATCTCTTCTGACCTTCCCCTCTCCGTCCCTCTCTCCACTCCTCTCTCCTGGAGTGATCACTTTCTCCTATCCTCCCACCTTACCCTCCCTACCCCACAGGCAAAGCCACCCTCATCACTGCCACCCACCTTCTCGGTCATCCGACCCATGAAGCGCGTGTCAGTTGAGGCTTTCGCTGCCACCTTCTCGCCCCCTCTCCCCCTTCGGCTGACTCCCACCCTGACACAGTCCTCTCCAAGCTCCACTCTGCTATATCTGATACTCTTGATATCCTTGCCCCTGTCATGAGAATCCGCCTGAAGCCCAAAGCCAAATGTAACTCCTGGTATGACTCGGATCTCGTCACCCTAAAACGAAAGTGCAGGGTGGCAGAGAGGAAATGGCGTGCTTCATGTTCATCCTCTGACAAACTGGCCTGCTGCCTGCTCCAAAGGCAATACCGTCTCTCCGTTCTCACCAAGAAGAGTGCCCTTATCCAAGCCCACATCTCTGCGGCATCTAACAATTCAGCGGAACTCTTTAAAATCTGCAAGGAGCTTGCCAACCCTGCTGCAGTCTCTACCTCTCCTGTCCCCTCCCAGGCCCTCTGCACTGCACTGGCCTCTCACTTCATCTCTAAAACTCAGGACATCCTGTCCTCACTCTCCTCCTATCACCTCTCTCCCTCTCTTCCTGGCTCTTCCTCCGGCCCTTCTGCAGCCACCCCTCCTCCCTCCTTCTCTGCCTTTCCCCTTTTCTCTGCTGATGAGGTTTCCAGACAAGTCCGTTCTATGAAAGTCTTGTCTAAACAGGTTCACCCCTGTTCCTCCAAAACTATCAAGGACCGCATCGACTCCCTGGCTCCTGCCCTGGCTGACTTTTGCAACCACTCCTTCGCCTCTGGAGTCTTCCCATCCCCCCTTAAGCACTCCCTTGTGCACCCTCTTCTTAAGAAACCCTCTTCCGACCCCTCCTGCCCGGCTAACTATCGCCCAATCTCCATCACTCCCTTCCTGGGCAAGCTCCTGGAGAAACTGGCCATCTCCCAGCTTAACCTCCATGCTGAATCTGTTGGTAGTCTTCATGACCATCAATATGGCTTCAGAGCTGCCAGAAGCACGGAAACTGCTCTCCTGAACATCCCTGAAGACCTGCTCACGAACCTCGACTCCAACACTACGTGTGTTCTCATTCTGCTCGATCTCTCTTCTGCCTTTGACACTGTCAACCATGCCATCCTGCTCAACCGTCTCCGTGATAACCTGGGTATCACTGGTCAGGCTCTGGCATGGCTGACCGCTTTCCTTTCCAATCCACCCTCCCAGGTCCAACTGGGGTCCTTCCTCTCTGACATCATTTTCTCTACCTGTGGTGTCCCCCAGGGATCTAATCTCTCTCCCTGGCTGTTCAATCAGTATCTGGCACTCCTTGCCCACCACATCGCCGCTCTCTGCCCCAACTTACAGTGCTATGCGGACGATACCCAGCTCATTTTCAGGCTACCCTCGGCCTCCTCCTCTCCTTCCCTCATCTCTGACTGTCTGTCTGCTATCCAGGAATGGTCTGCCGCCAATGACCTCTGCCTTAATGCCAGTAAGACTGAGATTCTACTCATCGGCACACCCACTCCCTCCTTCCCTGCAGCTCTCTGGCCAGTCTCTCTTGGCCCTCTTCCTGCTCCTACCTGCAAGGCAAAAAACATCGGGGTCATCTTCGACTCCACACTCTCCTTCTCTCCTCATATATCTGACGTCTCTAAGACGTCACACTACCAGCTGCACCTCCTCAGAGGTATTCTTCCCTTCCTCTCCTTCCCCCAGAAGCTTACTGTCTCCCGAGCCCTGGTTCTCTCGAAGCTGGACTACTGTAGCAGCCTCTATCTTAATCTGCCTGCCACCACTCTCCACCCTCTGCAACTCATCCAGAACAGGACTGCAAGACTTGTCCTTGGCCTCAAGCCCAGGGACCGTATCTCTCCAGGACTGAAATCTCTACACTGGCTTCCTGTGGCTGCGAGGATTAAGTTCAAAACCCTCTGCATTGTCCACAAGCCCTTCTGGGGCCTGGGACCTAAATACCTTCAACTCTCTCTTCCTAAATATCTTCCTTCCCGGGCCCTTCGCTCATCCGTCTCCAACTCCCTCAGGGTCAGCCGCTTCTTGAGGCAACGAGCTGGGGGTATATCTCTCTCTCCGCGGCAGGGGCCTCCCTCTGGAACAGCCTTCCTGCCTCCCTGAAACTTGAGGAGAACCATGTCCGGTTCCGGAAGCACCTCAAAACCTTCCTCTTTGCTTCTGCTTTCTCTCTCCCTCTCCCCTGCTAAATTCTTCACTGAAACTGCACTGAATCTGCAACTGGGCCACTCTCACCAACCTCGCTCATTGGCCCAGCCACTCTCCACTTGCACTGCCTCCCTGGCAGCCCCTGCACTGCGGGACTGTCTCTGTATCCCTACAGCCCCCCCTTCCCAGCACTTGTCTGCACTTACCTTGCACTATTATTTCTTTTTATTCTACTTACCCTGCACTTCCCCCTCTCCCCCTTCCCCTTGCACTTTTCCCCTCCCTCCTACTCCTGCACTTGCGCGATCTAAATGACACCTGGCCTAGTAGGATCGTTGTCTGTGTTCCCCTTGTTCCCCCTCCCTGCCTCGTCGCGCCTTGAAACACTTGTGTATAGGCACGTTACAAATGCCATATCATATCATATCATATCATATCATATATCATATCATTGTCCTAGTAGCTCGCCTTTGAAACCCGCCTTCTTGTCCACTTTCTTTGTCCTATATTCAAATGTCCTCACAGTTTTTCTCCGCCCTATCTGTCCTTCTCCTTCATTCTAAATCTCTCTATATCCGCTCCGTGCCCAGACCGCCATGTGCGCACTCTCGATTCCGTTCTTTTATCCTTCTTGCCCCTAAGTATTGGAACTCTTTTCTGCTTTCTATTCTTTCTTTTCCCTTCCACCCACTTTACCGCTCTTGCTTAAGAACTCATCTTATCTCCTTTGTGGCCTAATGTAGTTTGTTGCTTTTTATCACTGTCAATGGTTATTGTACTGCTTATCTTATAGCACAGCCCTTAGTCGTAAGCCCTTTATAAATGATAATAAAATACAAATACTAATACACAAACAAAGGAAGAATTCAATAGGGAGCATAAAAAATTGCACCACCTGGGGAAGGGCTTCAGGTGGCTGGAACAGCGGGCGAGAATGTACATTCTCGCCCGCTGTTCCAGCCACCTGATTAGCCAATGGCCCTTCCCCAGGTGCGAATATAAAATCTTGTCATGATTGTCTTTGTGTTTGAGGGTTTTCCGCTACCTTTATTGAGTCTTGAAACAGAATTCCCAACTTTCTTTTTCTCTAATGCTGATATTTTGCACACTACAGCTATATCGATCCGGTACAATGGATTATCAGTTGTCTACTTCTTGTTTCTGATGCTTATTCCGCTGATCCGGAGCCCATCAGCTGCAACAATGAAAGGTAGGTGACCCAGCAACTTTGAACATATGCTTATCACAAACCATCCTGTGAGAGATGAATCCTTCAGAAAAGCAGCATGCTCTTGTCAAATCTGTATTTGCATTTATATGTATTTGCCTTTTAAAGTACTTTTGCCAAAGCGCTAACCATACATGTACAGTGCAATAGCATGGGTGTGAAAATTGCATGATGAAAATGAAGAGGAGGAGACTGGCAGTATGTTTTAGATGAGAACAATAGAGGGGAAAAGAGGAAAGTGATCTCAGAACAAGTGGGAGTTTGTTTTGAGATGTATGGGTCAAAAAGGAAAAATAGTGCAAACGGAATTGAGCACAGGGAGGAGGGCGAAGAGACAAAACAAACTGGGATTGTGATCTGAGACTATGGGGGGAAAGCAGAAAGAGATCAAAGCAGAAGGACAGGGGGAGTCAAACCATGAAGACACTAAAAGACAATGCAAAAAAAGGGAAATAGTAAATAGGATTTTTTAATGTCAACCAACAAAGAGAAAACAGTGCAGTGTATACAGATTCATGAGGAGAGAGATATAACAGCAGACGAATCGAAGAATCATAGATATAACGAAAAGAAGCCAAATGATTTGCAGGGCTACCAAGAAGAAGAGCCGACTAGTCAAGATGAGAGTAGGATAGAGTAGGGATTACACGTTTAGCAATGTGAAAAGAAAAAAAGGTGCACGCGTTCCTAACATTGAACAAGTGAAAGCATCAAGATTGGTCGACAGTGGAGACATGTGGGGCTAAAGAAAGCGACGAATCAAAGATTGCCCCAAGATTACGGGCAGAATAAGTTACTGAAGAAGTTAAGGCGGCCGAAAGGTGCTGGAAACAGGGGGCAAAAGAGGGTGGGATAATTGAAGCAGGAAAAAACAAGAGCCCTGTTTTGGAGGGATTAAGGTGAAGGAAACTGGTCAACATCCGGGACTGAATAGCGAATATAAAGGGTGGAGTGAGATGAGAAAAAAGATTTGTGAACTGTCAGCATCGGCGTGGTGGGAAATACCAAATGAAGAAATTATAGCAGGATCGCGTATAAGGAGACAAGAAGAGGACCGAGCACAGACCGCTGTGAAACCCCAGAATGTAATAGTCGAGGGAATGCCATAAAGGCAGCTACCCACTACAAAGACATCCCGAAAGCTGGGGCCTTTGCTTCACAACAAGTGAGAACTTGCCCTTAAGATGACCATGCTGCAAGGACACTGTTCATTGCACCTTTGAACCAATATTGTTTCATTTTTAATTTCCACTGCAAAAAATAGGATCCATAAAGGTGGCATTTCTTGCAAGGAAAAAGTTATTTTGACTGCAGTGCATTGACAATGTAATACTATGGGCCTCATTATGAGTTTGGTGGTATACTGCTGGTAAATCCGGTGGGATACCACTAAAAGGTCATACCGTTACCGACACTTGGTCTGCCAGAATTACTGTCATGTTAATTCTGCACCGGCATACTTGTAATGAGGCCCGATGTCATTTTAATCTATATTGTCAACACTATTTTTGCAGTGGGTTTGTATATCCATTTAACAGAATACTAAATATTGTGGTTTGAGAACCGGTCTGCTAAAGGGGAAGTCCTTATATATTCAATGTGGCACAATTACTGCTGAATCCAGACGAGAGCTGACCCTGGCACTGCAGGCAAGGGTTTCCAGTTCAGAAAAGTTTCTAAACCCAAGCTTTATGTTCCCTGTGCATCAAACACCCGTCCTACCCAATAATCCCCAGGTCACTCTGCACTTAAGAAAGTATATGGGCACATTTGAAGTGCACAGCGTAAGGTGTGGGCAAGTACTACCCTGGAGTAGGGGGGCTGCTTCTCCTTAAGGAGGACAATGGGAATCAATCCCATCAAGGTCACATTATATTTGCTTTAATAAAAACATTCATTTCTGAGCAAGCTTTCGATATATGCGTGAGCTTCGGCATGTTTTGATGATTCATTATTTTTCATCACTATTTTGTTATTGTATTATTTCTAAACCACAGCTTTAATGCCTACCTATATCGTTAAAGGTGCCATTAACAAGTCCAAATGTTAAGCAGTTGTAGAGGAGGTCCCAGATATGGCCTGCACTTCAGCCAGCCATTTTGAGGTGCCAGGAACATACTCGCCAAGATCTGTGACGTAGGAGAAACAAATAAACCAACAGAGAGCGGCACTTGGACTCTGCCCAGTGCCCATCAGAAGAGCAATGCCTGTTGAAGTGACTATAACCAGACAACCATGGGCAGCCCGGTACCCGCTGAGACAACCGTACCAGCAGTTAACACGAAATGAAGACTACTTGCAAACTGTCCCCGAAGAGACCCAAAGAGCCTTAATGGAAGGCGAGAGGTGATGACCCAAGGGCCCGGACAGACGTACAGATGAACATAAACGACAATCGAAAGATGACACACAAGGACGAAATGTGAAGAGTAATGATGTAATGGACTTGTAAGAAGAAACAATGTTGATATATAAAGACACGTAACCATGAAGTGAGATGAAATATGCAACTAACTAATGCCTGTAAATAGGCTTGGAACGCAAGAAGCTAAGGAAACGGTACTGTTTGCAATGCTTAGTAGAAGAATAGAGCGGCAAGCGGAAATTATATATCTACCTCAATGAAGCACATTATACAAGTGCGACTCCATTTTGTAAAAGCAGAATTAAGCCCAGGCTGCAAGGTGCCAAACAGGCCGAGATTCATATTCCAGCTAAAGCCAGAAGGAAATAGCAGAATCGAAACTGAGCACAAAGCAGCTCATGCCTGGGAATTCGAGGTCAACTCAAGGAAGGGAGGAGAGCGGCAACTTCGAAGAATCAAAACTTCAGAGCATAGCAGCCTGCCCCGTGAAGGTCGAGATAAGGAGGCCCCAGGCAGGTGGCAAGGCTAAGAAAGAATCAAATACACGAAAAGAAGGAAAATGAAGCAGATTCACAGTGAACAGACACGTGACCAGCCAAGCGCGAAGAGGTACCAACGTCTGATGTCACCCAGAACCCGAGGATGCCATAACTTTTCCTGATAAGCTACCGTTTCGAGGCCATCCTCAGCCAACTAATTGACACATAGCCCTAAGGTACTGATTGATGGAAGGGTGGCAGGGTGAATCTTGGGTCACACCGCATCTGGGTGTCCATTCTGCATGCTGCTAATTAAAGTGAAGATTTATGTCTAGGGGTGTAATCATAATTGACCAAATAATCTAGGGTCCTATAGCTAGTAGAACCAATGAGACGTTGTACTTGTAGTGACCTCTATCACGAGTGATGTAGAGGAATGGGCGAAGACGCCCACCCATTAAGAGTTATCCAATCCTCTCACTCTGTTACCATATACAGATATAACCCCTATACTTAAGTTACCTTTCCCAACCAATAGAATTGCATGACAGTTGTGGAGAGTAACATGTCAGGGATGACGAGAATGTACTATAACTATTGCTGTCTGAATGAAGAATTTGGAAGTTGAAGCGAGACAGGCAATCACATCACTGTTTATTTCCATTTGTTTCCCTGTTTTTTGTACTTGTCATTAAACGGACTTCCCTTTGCCAAACTACTGAGTTGTCCTTATTTATTGGTGGTGGAGTAAGAGAATCCTGCACCCCATCCTCCTCAAGGTGCAGCTATCTCGTCTTAAAAGTACTTGGTGGTGAGCTCTGATCCCATGGGCCCGTCAGAGGTTGCTCCGCCCACCTGTACACAGTGTTAAAAAATATTACATATCTATATACATTATATAAAATAAAATTATGTTGGGTTTAAAAAGGCTTGCTGAAAGAAACCCTTTCACCTAAAATGTGAAAGTAGAGCAATCCATTTGAGCCAAGTCACGCATTCCACAGTGCCACCTAGAAGCCATCGCTGGAAGTTCCCCTCCAGTTCAGAGCCACATCAGCAAGGCATTGGGAGTATGCAAACCAGCTCAAATGCAAGCCTTTTGCTCCCGGAAATTGTCTTTGTCTTAGAGGTCAGTGATAATTTATGCATGGCTTCATCAGCCAGAGAAAGGTATTTTGCAGGCCCTTGCTGCCAGTGCCTGGGTTGGAGCAGGTGGGGATACCTCCACCGGGAGCAGGGCTTCCCAAAGGCAGTCGTGAGTAATACTCTGAGTCCTAACACCATGCATGAGTCTCCTGATTCCTCCTACCTCTTCCACTAGCCTTGGACCAACCTAGCCACCTCGTTCCTTCCCGTTCTCACTGTGTTTGCCTACTCCTTCAGTTGTTACCATTTCCTCCTGATTCCCTCGACACCCTCCAAATGTAACATCCTTCTCAAAATATCCAGCCTCTTTTCTTCCTGCTACTTCATTTTCTCCAACTCTTTACCACCTCCTCTTGATGACAGCCCTTCTAAACTCTTGCCACCCACTCCTGATACCCCCTCCTCCAGCTCGTCACCTCCTCCTCTTGATGTTACCGCCTTTGTCAAACTATCAGCAACTCATTTGAACAAAACCACCTCCACAATCTCTCTGCTGCCTGCTCCTGATATTAACCTCTCTGCCAAACTCTAAGCACCACTGCCTGACAAACCTACCTTCTCCTCCAGCTCCTCACCTCTTGCCTCCTTCTCCTCCTCTTGTCTCTGCTAGCCTCCCCTCTTCAGTAGACCATGGACTATGCTTCAAAGTCCTCCAACTGACAGCCACAACCTGCTTCAACAGACCACATTACCAGTCTTGGCTGGCTGGCTGGCTGCTTTTTACAGGCTAGTTCCCCCTCACCTGGGTGGGAGTGAGTTGAGGATTTGCACCTATAGGTCCCAAGCGTTGAAGGTCAGTGATTGATTGTGGTTCTCAGATTCTTTGAGACTAAGGCTGAGTGGGTAAGCCTAGGTCTATATGAACCCTGACAGCTATTTTGGAATTACCAGAATGAGTATTAAGAGCTGCCTGTCCCTGGGAGAAGGCTGTAGCTAGGAGTTGGGCCTGTAAGCTTACATTGGGAGCGGTAAGGATGCTCATATTGCCTATTGTATATTCAATATAGTCCTAGAATCGAACCTGTGGGCTTGCAGGGCCTTTGGGAAAACCCTCAAGGATCTTCTTGTAGGTCCAAAGAGTGGGGAAGGGTGTGGCAACGGTGCCTACAATAGGACTAGCCCTTGCCCCGTGATGCGGACCAAAGGAGAGTGGTGGCCGGGGGATCCTCCCCGTATCGTCGCCGCACCCATCACCCACTAACTCATGGATGCATCCATCCCACGGGCCCACTCTTGCAGCAATCTGCACCAATAGGCATGGGATCCCATTTTACAGATATCTGGGAAAAGAAGCCCAAACATATCTGCATTTGTGTAAAGGTTCTGTCTTTTTCAATGTTGCCTGCTCTTTGCTTGCATTTTCCACAATGGTCTAATTATTTTATTGTGGCATGGTTCTGCATCAGACTTACACTTTCTTTGAACAAGTTGCTTGGTCACCATGTTTGGTTTGTGTATCCCAATCTCTGAGTGGTGCCCTATTTCACCTGTCCCTGGCATCAGTAGGGGCCAGAAGGGGCATACAAACCCACCATGTCAGTGATGTGGTACCACTAGGGTTTCCACCCATAACGTGGGATGCCAGACATTTTATTGTGTGTAATAAGAATAAGTGTGAATTGCATAGATAAGCAGTTTCAAACGTGGCTGTTTGATCCCACTCAAGATGTCAATAGCTTTGTGAGACTGCACCATGGAAGGTCCAGAGCAATTAAGCAAAGTGTTTTACGGGGTTAGTTCAGGGTCCAACTTCTTCTGTTGGCGACCTTAATATAACACCATTGGGAAGTGTTGCGTCGGTGTGGTAAATTGTTGGAGGAACAAGTACCCCTGCCTCCTTGGTTACTCAAAGAAATGGTGAACCACACATTGACTGCGCCAAACAAGATCCAATATGGTTTCAAACATTGTTTATCTTTGTAAGCAATTCAAACGAAACATACATTTATTCAACTGTTGTGCCCATTGCTTGGTGCGCCCATTGATTGTTAACACGTGTTTCGGCCTCTCTAGGGCTCTTTTCAAAACAAAACAGATTAGGGCAATTTAAATCATATCCATATTCATAATGTATTCAAAACAAAGTCACGGGATAATCCCTTCATGAACGGCACAAAGCGTTTCTCGCGTCGACTTTGTTTTGAATACATTATGAATATGGATATGATTTAAATTGCCTCAAATTGCCCTAATCTGTTTTGTTTTGAAAAGGGCCCTAGAGAGGCCAAAACACGTGTGAACAATCAATGGGCACAACAGTTGAATAAATTAGTGTTTCATTTGAATTGCTTACAAAGATAAACAATGTTTGAAACCATATTGGATCTTGTGTGGCGCAGTCAATGTGTGGTCCACCATTCCCAGACACATCGGGGTGCATGGAATGGAAATATGCCAAATGTGGGCACCTATAGGGATCATACACAGTGCTTCTCCCCTCTCCTGCCTTTATTCATCTTTTGCATGACCTACAGCGTCACAGTGGCTGTTGTTTTTCAGAAAAGTGCGGATAGCACCTTGAGGTATTGCCATTACCATGGAGAAGGGCGCACAGAGCACCCCTACCAGGCTATATGCATTGTGTACCGTCTGCTTGTGCTCTGATTCTGAGGTGAAATACCTCCATCAAGTGGAATAGGTCTTATGTGATACTCTTTAATGATAACTTGAAATACACAACTGATGTCAAGGGTATCGTACCAAAATAGAGGACAAGAAAATACCGAACACACAAATGCCGAATTCCGAAGTCCGCATTTCACTGCAATTATATGGGGTGGAGGGCGGGTTAGGGTAATTACAAATATAAGGGGAGTATGGGAGGGCTGTGGGGGTGCGAAGGGGTCTGTCCCCGCATATAATTGCGGTGACATGTTCGGGAAAAAAAATCGACATTTTTGTGTGCAGTATTTTCAATTCGCAGTGATCACATAGATCCATGTCTAGCAGTAGCTTGACACTTTCTTATATGGTGCAGGTGCAATTGTTACCTATGATTCGAGACTGCAAAAGTTGAATATTTGTTCTGTTTTCTTTTTAAGGACGCACTGGGAAGTTCCTCAGAACAATATATTACACCAGTTTCATGTTCCTTCTGATACAGTCTTCCTTCCAGATTGCCTTTCACTATGTAAAGCCTAAAGGTACAATTACATTTTTTTTGTTGTGTTTTATCAACAAAAGTGACATCGCCAGTGAATTTAAACGAATATAAATTTTTCTTTAAAGGTCTTTGAATAGTTAATTTTTTTAATATCTTGGATCCTTAATTTATATTCTCGCCTGATGTATTGCTTTTTTCTGCGGCAGCTACACTTTTGTTTAATTTCCTTTTGATTTTTGGTATTTTCTTGATTATTAGTAAAGGATGATTAGGCCTATGCTCTTATCAACATTCGTTCTGTACTAAGCTATGTATGCTTCACTCTTGTGTGCACAAGCAGATATGCTTTCAGATCATTATTGCATCACTGTGTTATTTGCACCAGTACAAATGGAATGGAAGCTTCCTTATGTTTTGCAGGTTTTTTTTACACGGCTTTGTTTCCGTTGGTACTCATTAATTAGAATTTAGAATCAGGAAATCCTATACTATAGATACATTTTTTAGGACGTTTGTGCATTGGGGACCAGGCATGCCCCCAGGAATATTTACACTGAGACACCGCTTCACCTCTCAACCCCTCCTCTTACAAGAGTCAGAAAAGGATGACCTTTGGAACCCAGTGGAGTGATAGATGTCATAGCCAATTGATTCTCAAATTCGTACTATAATGCTGTTTTAATATGGCTTTCATGCGCCAGCAGGAGGGTGGACATGGCCGTTAATGGCCTGCCAGCACAAGCCATCCTCGGCATGGGCTGTGGGCCGTTACCGCCATGTCCGTCCACCTGCCAGGGCATGAAAGCCAGTCGCTCCCCGTGGTTCATCCAGGGTCAAATGGCTTTCTTTTATTTCCCCTCCGAAGAGTGGTACCGCAAGCGACACCAATCTCTGAAGGAAAAAGAAAATGAACCAAAGTATCCTGTTGCCATAGGGAATAGGGACTAAGCCTCTTTTCCATTTCTATGGCAATGGCCGGAGAGGGAGGTGCGGCAGACCAAAGCTCAAAGCTCCCTGTTGCCTCCCCAAATTCAAAACAATTGTGTCACCCAGGGACTGACCTCGGGTGGCTGGAACAGCGGGCGGAGAAGCCATATCATTGCCCCCTGTTCCAGCCACCTGATTGGTCAATGGCTCTTCCCGGGTGCAAATAAGTATGTGTAGTTCAAGATTACAAACACTTTAATGTTAGGGTGAGTGTTTTAAAAAAGGAAATGAGGACCACGCCCACTGTACATTATGTACTTAGTGATTAAACCATTCAACTTTTATAACATATATATATTTGTCAAATATAAACATCTATGGTCATTCTTATGTTCCCAAAATGCTCTTTGATTTTGGGTAAAGCAGCCAGTACCCTCTTGTCACCTTTCCTTTTTTTATAGAGGCATTTCAATGATGTTTAGGTTTATGCTAGGTTTTAATATTGTAGTTTTCTCAGTAAGATAATTGTGACATTCTTATCAGGAATGAACTATATAGACACTGTAAGTGCTCATGAGAAATGAAAACTGCCACCATTTTAAGAGAACAGGTTTACAATTTCAGTACAATTAAATAATTTCCTTTTTCAAAAGTTTCTTTTGCTGAAAATACACCATTCCGTCTCCCAAAATGTCCTTCCTTCTTATGAAGGGTAATTCGCAGATCAAAAACAATTATCTTTTCTTTCTACAAGCACTAAGGCAATCTTTAATTTCGTGTGCTGGTCACTAATTGGTTGGTAACACTGTAACAGAGAGAGGTCCTCAAAACGAGGTCGGCGGTAACCCCGGTGGGATGCCACCGGCCTCGTAGCACCGTTCCGCCACCTGATATCCTGGTGCCACTGGGATATTCCAGGTGGCGTCGGGCCACGATGACAGGCAGCAGAAAGTGTAAGTCCCCATTCCCTTGGTGTCCCGTAGGACTCTACGAGAATGTGGACACGGAAGCACTGGCACTGTTGCTAACGGTGCCAGTGCTTCTGTGAAAACCATGCCTGCAGGGGCCGGTGCTCCTTGCAGGTCAGACCCGCCGGGAGCACCGGCCCCTGTAGGCATTCTCGTAGTCTGGCGGTCCAGAAAGGGTGCCGCTATGTTGCTACCAGCACCCTTATTTCCAGACTGCCATGTTTGTGATGAGGCCCAGTGAGTGTGGTGACGTGAGCACGGCACAAGGATGCGTGTGTGCCACATCATACATTGAATGAAGACGGTGGCCACTCTCGGGGCATCAGTCGAATTAACTGCAACTTACTAGTGTGGTGTCCATTACTGTGGTGTGTCCCCCACGCTATCCAAGCATAACATTTGGTAATGAAGTTGGGGGGAGCAGCTAGACACCGCCCCTCAGTCTGCCAACGGAGAACCCTATACCCTCTCCCACGCAAAAAGAAGTCTTCTTCCACCTGCACCAGGAACTGTAAGGGGCACCAGGAACTGTAAGGGAGAAAGAGCAGTGACTACTATGTCTGCACAGTAACAAGTGGCTGCAGACTGCAGGAATCCCTAGCCTTGATTGGACGATTACAGTGATTGCTAAAACCCTTGGCCAGTCACGGCAGGGAACCACTTCACTGCATTAGTGTACCTCGCCCTGCAGAATGGTGCATATCCTCTCCAGCCGGGTGGTGGCACACATCCTGCCACCGCGATGTACAGAGACCGGCACTTCGAGATGAATTGTATCATCATCCAACACCCCTGGGATAAGTGCTAAGTAGTCACGTGGTCGTCCACCAAGACCAAATCAACAGGTCCACAGTTCCATAGAGGTCCAGCCACTGCGATTGATGTGCTGGGACCCTCAGCGATGCTTGTACCCAAATGGGTTGTATTGGTGGAACCCCTTGAATTTTTTTTCGCTGCAGCCGGAGTGAAAGAGGACACACACAAGAGATCCATGTTCCTGTTTTACGTGGGAAGCAAGGAGCACATATTGTTTGAGACACTTCCGAGGAGTGATGACTCATATCACAATGCGGTGAGAGTGCTCAATGACTAATTCTCCCCGATGGTTTATGCGGACTATGAACGGATTCAGCTAAGACCAGCAGTGTAAGGCCCGAATGAGTGCATTGACAGTTTCTACACCCGACTGTGACAACTAAATGCCACATGCGCATTCCCCGACGAGGATGGCGAGCTGCACAGACAGATAATACAAAAGTGTAGTTCAAACCACCTATGGAAGCAGATTCTCAAAGAACCAGGACTCCTGCTGCAGTGGATACTGGAGTTGGGGAAGGTGCAGGAGCTAGTAGCATCCAGAGCCATTCACATGGAAGACGCCATGAAAGGGCTAAAGGTGGAATAGGCATAGGTGATCATAGGTGATCACTTTATCACCTCATAGGTCCACAAGAAACAAGAAGGGTAAGCCGAGGTTGGCCCAACATGCTCAAAAAAGAGAAGACACCCAACGGCCGTGTGAGTCCTGCGGAGGGGTGTTACCACATGTGGATAGCTGGCCAGCTACCGGCTGCCAGTGCGGACGTTGTGGGAAAATGTGACATTTTGCTGACGTCTGCAGGGCCCCGTGCCCGATTATGTCGCAGCCGAAAGTGAAAGCATCACAGAGGGAACAGGTGGCAAAGGTGGACACTCTCTCTGAAGACGACCCAAGGTTGGACACAGCCATGAGAGAGGATTACTAGCCAGAGGTGGACATCGTATCAGTGGATGTCAGCGACTCAGAGGAGGTGTTATTCATGTCATTGATAGCACTGTGACTACAACACCGATGACGTCAACCACGCTGCGAGGTGGCAGTACTCTCCACCTAAGCGCTAGTGCTAATCGACAGGGGTGTATCAGTTACATCATGCTAACAACTCAATACTCCCAGCTACTCCCTAAGTCACAGCTATCTTTGCCGAAAATACACATCTTCACATATGGAGGCAGAACACACATTCCGCTGGACGGTGCAATTCAGGTGATGGTGGAGGACAAGGACCAGTGTACCCCAGCAATGTTCTACTTCACCAGGACAGCTAAAGATACACTCCTGAGTTGTTCCAAGGCAGAGATCCTGCGCCTGGTACACTTTGCATTAAAGGTATATCTCACATACGTGGACAAGGTGTGCGAGGAATACAATGATCTATTCCTGGGCATAGGGTGCCAAAGGTGTCCGAAAGTGCGCCGACACGTGGATGAAACGATCCAGGCTGTGGCACTGCGGTACCGACATATCCTGTTTCATCTATGTAAAAAGGTGGATTATGAACTGCTGCATATGGAACAGGCAGACATCATCGAGTGTGAGCACAGGCCTACTCTCTGGGTGTCCCTGATAGTGGTAGCTCAAGCACCTGGGTGAGGTGTGGTTGTATGTGGACATGCCACTCCCGAACAGGGCCATTAAAAGGGAGAGACCTCCTACACCCACTCGTGATGACATAGTTGCAGATCTGCATGGGGTAGCAGTGTTCTCCACCATAGACTTGAGAGCCGGATATCACCAAGTGCCGTTACACAAGGAGTCAAGGTCGATTACAACATTTTTGTCCCACATTGGCCTATTTCAGTACAAAAGGCTACTGTCATGACCCTTGCCCCTGGCCCTCACTGGCAAGTCAGCCTTCCAGTTAGGGCCGGTCAAAGGCCTTAAAACCTCATCCAAGACTCTCATAGTGTCAGTCCTGGTGCCTTTGGCGCCAGGCTCATAACCATCATGAAGACCAACATTAGAATGGGACTGTTTATTTGGGACTATTTAACTTGGGGGGGTTCCGCCAAAATGGAGGCACACACATAGCTCAGTTGCACGGAACTGACCTATGCGGTCTAGTCTTTTGGGTGTGGCAGGCCTAGGACTACTTTACCTGTACTACTTTGGGTGTGGCAGGCCTGGGACTATTTTACCTGGACTACTTTACCTGAGACTATTTAAACCACACCCAAACAGCAGAACATGCTTTGCGTTATTCTGCTGTGGACAGCATAACGCTCAACGTGCCTAGTTCTTTGATGCCAGCTTACCTGAAACCAAGGACCTGCAGAGAGAGAAAGAATACTAGAAACTTACCTGGAACAGTATCCTGTCTTCAATCGGTTGCTGACTTCAGTTCCACTCACCTGAAGGTACGAACTCCATCATCCGGCACCGCATGCATCCTGGAATACCATAACCTGGAAAGAGGAGAAAGAAAGACAGCATTAGTAAGCGTTTACTCACGTTTCCTCCCGAATGAAGAAAGCCACACAATTCTTACCTGTGTAGTCATCTCCTGGTCAGTATCATTGCTGGAACATTACGGCGCTCGGCGAGGAACATCGCAACCTGCAAGGAGAGAAAAGACAGAGGTTAGCAATATAAAAGGCAAAACAGCGCAACGCATCGCTCATTACTCAATGGACAGCATCGCGCACACTGCGCTTTCGCCTACCGGCACATGCTCATCTTCACAATGCATGACAACACCAAGATACCTTTCCATACCTAAAAGGAAAGAAGCAAGACATTATTATTCGAACTAAGAGGAACATAAGAACTGCATATCAAGACTATAAAGCAGCAAATCTACGGAGTCGCAGAAGGCCTGGATTCCCACAGGGTGGGGCTTGCACCAGTGAAGGAACTTGGTCGCTGCTCGCCCCCACATCTACGCGCCCCTGCCACGAGGAACAGGACGGAGAATCCACCTTTTACAATATTAAGGTGAGGAGAAGGCCCAAGGGGGAGGAAGGAGTTGAGGCCCAGGCAGGTGGGAAAACATAAAGACAATCTGGTATTGAATCCAGCTCTCCTATATTGCAGACCCATCTTTAACCAGAGGCATTACCAAGGGACCGGGAGAGGGTTCGAGAGTGCAAATCATCCAACCAGGGCTGGGTGGCGTCCCCGTGGATACCAGGTGAGCGTAACAGAACACAAAACCTCAATAATATTATCCACCTGGGCGTCATGGAGACTTCAGAGACTGACCAGTTAGTTCAGTTGTTGGGACAATTACGCGCTGAAGTACATTCAGCCAGGCAAGAAACCAACGCTCTTAGGAGGGATTGATTGTTACTAAGGATCGTACCGGCGAAATAAGTAGACAATTGCTCCAATCACAGGCAGGACAGACCCCATTGCCTGGTAACATTCCGCCAGCACCTGTACCAACTTCTTCCACCAATCCAGTACAAATAACCCTTCCTGGGGCAGTTCCTTTAGCTCCACCTGAACGATTTACAGGGGACCCCAAGAAGCATGCAACGTTCATGAACCAGTGTCATCTAATTTCCTTTGCAGACCTGGGGTTTTTCCTAACGACCAAGCGCAGGTTGCTTTTGTCTTGTCATATCTGATTGGCAGTGTTGCGGATTGGTCGGTACCATTGGTAAGTCAGGATAACCCATTGTTACATGGCTTTGGGGGTTTCCAGATGGAAATGGAAAAACTCTTTGCTCGTCATACCCAAGGCCAAGCATTTAACAACTAACTTTTGTCACTCCGTCAAGGAAGTCAAGACTTGCTTACATATATAGCAACATTTAACAGACTAGTCGTTGAATCTGGGTGACCTGAGGAAAAAACGACCACACTATTTCATCGGGGTCTACAAGGGGAACTAAAGGATGTCCTTGCTCAAGTGGTTAACCCACCTAAAGACTGTGGAGAATTCATCAACCTTGTGGTGCAATTAGATCCCAGATTACAAGACTGAAAAGCAGACCGGATAAGGTTAGACTCTCGAGCTGTGTATGTCCGGTCAAAGGAGAATGTTGCACGTACATTGGAAAACATGGTAGAACCCATGCAAATCGGAGGTGTACGGCCCCCTTTAACTAAACCTGAAAGAGACAAGAGAAGGCAACAGCAATTATGCCTATATTGCGGAAAATCAGGCCACTTCCTCAAACAATGTCCAGTCAAACCACCAAGCAGAACTGTTGGAGCCACAGCGAAGGAAGATAATAACAAGGAGTTGGAAAACTACCAACCCCATCAAGCGCAGAGGTCCGCTTGTCAAGCGAGAAGGATGAGCCACAGACCTCACACTTTGCATTACCAGTAATTTTGATCAATCACCAAATACCGTTTTGGATGCATGCTGTCGAAGCATACATAGACAATGGAGCAGTTGGGAATTATGTAGACCAAGATCTGGCAGCAGAGATGGGGCTTCCCTTATGCCCTAAGTCGACTACTGAAAAAGTTACTACTGTTGATGGGACAGAAATAGTTTCCGGACCAGTAACCAAATGTACAGCAGCACTAACCCTATTGTGCCAGGATGGACACCGAGAATCTATGGCATTCGATCTCATCAAAGCTCCTCCGTTTCAACTAATCTTAGGGATGCCATGGTTGGTAGCTCACAACCCTCTAATAGATTGGCGAGCCAAGAAGTTGGCCTTTTCCGATGATTGTGCTAGCACCTGTTATTACTAAGAAAAGGGGAAAACAGACTTATGTACATCTGCTACTCCCGGTACGGCGGCGATTGTACTAGGTGTGACTAGTTCTCTACCAAATGAATACCAAGATTTTCAAGACGTGTTCCAGAAAGAACAAGCCAATACTCTACTACCGCACAGGCCCTACGATTGTCAGATCGACCTCATACCTGGTGCGCAAATTCCTTGTGGTCGAATCTATGCACTTACTGAACCAGAAAACCTCCATTTGAAATCTTATTTTGATCAGTACCTGGTAAATGGATTTATCCGCCCATCTAAATCACTGGCAGCCAGTCCCTTATTCTTCGTACCAAAGAAGGAAGGAGATTTGAGGACTTGCATCGACTATCGCACATTAAACCAGATCACAGTAAAAAAACTGTTATCCACTGCCCCTTATTCCCGAATTATTGGATCAAGTCAAAGACGCCCAAATCTAT
The DNA here is from genome assembly GCF_040938575.1 of Ambystoma mexicanum. Classification (NCBI taxonomy): domain Eukaryota; kingdom Metazoa; phylum Chordata; class Amphibia; order Caudata; family Ambystomatidae; genus Ambystoma; species Ambystoma mexicanum. Next base: position 388,480,222 of record NC_090925.1, read on the forward strand.
ACCAAACTGGACCTTAGGGGGGCGTAACATCTTGTTCGAGTGAAGAAAGGAGACAAATGGAAAACCACCTTTCGTACCAAATACGGCTTGTATGAATACCAGGTAATGCCTTTTGGACGTTGCAACACTCCTGCTGCATTCCAGTACTTTATGAATGATGTTTAGCAGGAGTTAATCGATGTTTGCGCCCTGGTTTACATTGATGACATCTTAGTGTATTCTGCTACAAAAGAAGAACATGTCAGGCATGTCCGCTCCGTCCTTACTAAACTCCACCAACATATACTGTATGCTAAACTCAAAAAATGCTCTTTTCATGTCACAAGTGGAGTTCCTTGGTTTTATCCTCACACCAAAAGGTATCAGAATGGATAGGCACAAGGTAGATGCCATTCTTAACTGGCCGTCACCAACTTCATTTAAAGGAATCCAGAGTATGTTGGGCTTTGCAAACTTTTACCGCCGATTCATCCCAGATTTTTCCCAAATAGTGCATCCAATTACATCACTATTGAGAAAAATAATAAAAAGTTCCATTGGACCAAAGAAGCAGAAAAGGCCTTTCAAGAACTTAAGAAAAATTCACTTCTGCTCCAGTTCTACAGCATCCTCGCCCACACCTACCTTATATAGTTGAAACAGATGCCTCTAGCATGGCTATGGGAGCTGTTCTCTCACAAAGGGACCGAGGAACTGGCCAGTTACACCCTGTGGCCTTCTGGTCACGAAAATTCTCACCTCCCAGAACTCTTGGCTATAAAATCAGCTTTCAAGGCATGGTGACACTATCTCCTTGGTGCTAGACATACTGTCACGGTCATAACTGATCATCGAAATCTGCAATACTTAAAAACAGCAAAGGCTCAATCATCCGTCAACTGCGGTGGGCTCTTTTTTTCGCTGAATAGGACTATGTGATCAACGCCAGGAGTCCAAAATGGAAAGGCTGATGCCTTCTTCCACATGGGTGTTGATGAAAAGGTATATATAACTCCAGATCAAGTAGCCATCATTCCAGAAGACAAACTCCTGGGTTTTACGACAGCGTTGACACAGGGTGAACTCCAAAACAAGATCCAACTCTTAATGGATCCCACTTTCTCACAAGAGTGGTGTACTCAAGGAGAACATTACACCATTAAAGACCAGTTACCATATTTTAGGAACCGTCTATACTTGCCAAGTAAATATTTACAAGAGCAGGTTATTTCGGGTTATCACGACTCCCTGATTGAAGGTCATCCTGAAATTGCCAAAACTCTAGTTAAAGTAAAACTAAACTATTGATGGCCCACATGGCGCAAAGACATCATACAATGTATTCAATCTTGCGGTGTGTGTGCACAAAACAAGTCCCAAAAGCAGAAACCAGCTGGTCTTCTCCAACCATTGGAAATTCCTCCTGCACCATGGCACACACTGTCCCTTGATTTCATTACAGATCTACCTCCCAGTCAAGGATTCAACACCATCTTAGTAGTTGTAGACTTGTTCTCTAAAATGGCACACTTTATTCCTTTTAAGGGTCTTCCAAATGCATCCAATTTAGCAAAAGTATTCCTGGAGGAAATTGTACGGCTACATGCCTTTTCATCGGTCTTGATCTCAGATCGAGGCAGTCAGTTTGGATCCAACTTCTGGAGGAAATGCTGTTCAATGGCCCAAACTGACATTCGACTATCCACAAGTCACCATCCTCAAACAGGTGGCCAAACAGAAAGAACAAACCAAACCCTCGAGCAATACTTACGTTGCATGTTACATCAAGTGGAAAGAAATTGGAAGGACTTGTTATGGATAGCTGAATATGCCTAAAATAATTCATTACACACCAGCACTGGACAAACACCTTTCTACACTATATATGGTAGACATCTACGTACTTCAGAATTGGATCTCCCAACCCCTTTGGAAATGCCAGTGGTTAAAACCCTACATATCACTATTTCCCAGGCCTTCAAAGAAGCAGCAGAACATTTACTCCAAGCCAAGAACAGACAAAAATAATTTGCTGACCAACATCGTAGTAAAGCCCCTGACTATCAAATTGGAGATAAGGTCTGGTTAGCATCAAAATATGTGCCCATAAAAGGGACTCTGACCTTTCGTCCCCGATATCTGGGACCTTATTCTATTGAATCCATAATAAATCCAGTGGCAGTTAAATTAGCCCTACCACCCACTATGCAGATTCATCCTGTGTTTCACGTATCACTCCTGAAATCGGTACAACCCGGTACTCTGGTTACAATACGACCAAGACCAGTATTAGTTGATGGAGAACCAGAGTTTGAAGTAAAGGATATCCTAGACTCAAAGTACACCAGGTCCAAACTATACTACTTAGTTGATTGGAAGGGATACGGCCCTCAAGACCAATCATGGGAACCTAGTGAATACATCCATGCACCTCGCTTAATTAAAAAGTTCCATCAGAATTACGAAGCCAAACCAGGACCAGGCAGAAGTGCCACAGTGAGAGAGGACTTGGGGGGGGGGGGGGGGGAGGGGGGGAGCGCTGTCATGACCCTTGCCCCTGGCCTTCACTGGCAAGTCAGCCTTCCAGTTAGGGCCAGGTCAAAGGAATTAAAACATCATCAAAGACTCTCTAGGAGTCAGTCCTGGTGCCTTTGGCGCCAGGCTCATAACCATCATGAAGACCAACATTAGAATGGGACTATTTACTTGGGACTATTTAACTTGGGGGGTTCAGCCAACATGGAGGCACACACATAGCTCAGTTACAAGGAACTGAGCTATGCGGTCTAGTCTTTTAGGTGTGGCAGGCCTGGGACTACTTTACTTGGACTACTTTGGGTGTGGCAGGCCTGGGACTATTTTACCTGGACTACTTTACCTGAGACTATTTAAACCACACCCAAACAGCAGAACATGCTTTGCATTATTCTGCTGTGGGCAGCGTAACGCTCACCGTGTCCAGTTCTTTGATGCCAGTTTACCTGAAACCAAGGACCTGCAGAGAGAGAAAGAACACTACGAAACTTACCTGGAACAGTATCCTGTCTTCAATCCATCGCTGACTTCAGTTCCACTCACCTGAAGGGACAGCATTAGTAAGCGTTTATTCATGTTTCCTCCCGAATTAAGAAAGCCACACAATTCTTACCTAGGTAGTCATTTCCTGGTCAGTATCATTGCTGGAACATTATGGCGCTCGGCGAGGAACATCGCAACCTGCAAGGAGAGAAAAGACAGAGGTTAGCAATATAAAAGGCTAAACAGCGCTGCGCATCGCGCATTACTCACCGGACAGCATCGCGCACACCGCGCTTTCGCCTACCGGCCCATGCTCATCTTCAAAATGCATGACAACACAAAAATACCTTTCCATACCTAAAAGGAAAGAAGCAAGACATTATTATTCGAACTAAGAGGAACATCAGAACTGCATATAAAGACTGTAATGCTGCAAACCTACAGAGTTGCAGCAGGCCTGGATTCCCACAGCGGGGGCTTGCACCAGTGAAGGAACTTGGTCGCTGCTCACCCCCACATCTACGTGTCCCTGCCACGGGGAGAAAGACGGAGAATCCACCTTTTACAATATTAAGGTGAGGAGAAGGCCCAAGGGGGAGGAAGGAGTTGAGGCCAAGGGAGGTGGGAAAACATAAAGACAATCTGGTATTGAATCCAGCTCTCCTATATTGCAGACCCATCTTTAACCAGAGGCATTACCAAGAGACCAGGATATGGTTCGAGAGTGCAAATCATCCAACCAGGGCTGGGTGGCGTCCCTGCGGATACCAGGTGAGCGTAACAGCTACGTGTCAATGTCTCATCCACAGCCAAAGTATTCCAGCACACCATCTGAGGAGTACGTAGTAGTCTAAAAGGGGTCATAAACATCCACACAACATGCTCAAAGTCTGGGACCGAGCATCTACATATACTGAAGGGAGTGTTTTGACAACTGAGAGACAAAGGTCTCACACTACATCAAAAGAAATGACATTTCCTGCAATCCTGAGTACAATTCACCGGATCCATGTTCCAAGCAAGCAGTATTTCACCAAATCTGTTGAAGGTGCAGCCATCCAGGAATTTTGACTGCCAACTAACCCTTCTGTGGTGCACAACAATCTGGGGTTGGTGAACTTTTGCAGCAGGTTCATCCCAAACCTGCCCACCATCACAGACCCCCTGAGGGCACTCGTTAAGAAGGACGCCTTCGATCGGTCAAAAGAATTGTAAAGAAGGATGTAACCCAAAACTTGTACAATAGAAATAATCCAAAAGGCCAAATAACCACTGCAGCGCCTTGCAAGGGAAAACAAGGTTTATTACATGCAAAAAGGTCTCAGACAGTCCCATAGAACCAAAAAGACACAGAGTTCGTCACGCCCCAAGAAGTTACAGGTTATATAGCGGAAACTGCATATTAGCATACATAGGTTACAATGTCATCCCACCACCCTCATTGGCTGCAGCCTATAGAACATGCTAATACCCCCTACGTTCCCTGGACCGATTGACCACACCTTATCTAAACCCATTCCCCCATCCACGTGTCCCACTACATCATCACTGTTGAATCCAGGTACCTGATTGGCCGACATGTACACTGATACACTAATATAACGTGACCGTCACATGATGTGCATCCCTCTGACCCAGACACGTTCAGAGTGAGACTGGCAAGGCCAACTCGGCTTTGATAAGACAATAGGCCTTCTCATTATTCCAGATGCCGCGGCGCACACAAGCTGTACCACCGACCTTGCACAAAATTTACTGGCATCACCTCTGCTCCTGCTATCCCAAATCACAGAACGTTCCAGACGCGACTCCCCACTATCTCTGTCAATCCCCAGGTGCCCCATAAGGATGTGACCAGGGCAACGCTCCTGAGTCTGAATTTCAGGGACTTATTTGCTTTGGTTATGCGTCTACTTGTAGCTCAAATGGGGTGACCGCTCCTTGGGTGAGGGCTGTGGAGCTCTAAATCTTCACCTGGCCTATTGGCAGCACAAAACTCTGTGCCCTATTCTCATGAATTTGCCTTTCAAAGAGGAGATCCCTACCTGCTCTCCCAAAAGATAACATGCTAATCCCACTACTTTCAGGCTCTGCAGCTGGACACAATTAGTGCTGATCTGTGCACTGCAGATGACCTTGGCTTCTCTCTTGGGGGACGGAAAAGGGATTTGTCTTGGAGTGGAGCTAAACAGAGCTGCAGCTGCACATCAGGGTCTTCATTCTGTTCATTGTGTACTAGGCCTTAAAATCCAATATGGCGGCACTTCTGCCATGTTGACACGCTGACCTAGCTCTTCCCATTGTACCTTTCTGACCCCATCTTCCACTTAACTCTCTCCTCACTGAAGAATATAACTTCATATACTACTTCTAAACACAGGGCCTATAAGAGTGCCATGTCCATAACCTCTGACGCTGCAACATTAATATGTGTGTTGCTCATTCTGTGTTGCTCTATGATGTATCTATTATGTGTTAAAACTAACTACAAGTGCGCCATCTACAGCGTAAAACTTAACATGCTCACACTGTGGCACGTACTAATAGGTTTTTCTCAGCCTGAAACATTTTGCCTGACTGAGGCGCTTTAAGTGCATCCCAAGATTCCCCCCTTGAGTTAATACTCCATTAACTAACCTAGCTGCTTCACTTCTTCTATAGTCATCATCTTTGGGTATCAATGCCCTACACACATGGCGTAAACTCCCCCCCCCCGACATATTCTTCCAGAGTGCATGTCATAAAACAACAACCCCGATCTCCTGCTAAGTTAACCCACTGCTCTACATAATTCTCAGGGTTAGGTGGAGGGGAGGTCAGAGTACCCGGGAGTCCGAAATCTCGCTCTACTCTCACCATTTTTGATTTTTTCAACACCATCCCATTTATCAGTCTACGTATACATGTGTTTTGTGAGAGGAGGAGCTCTACCCGTTGTTATTGACACCATCATAGTTGAACTCTTTGGCAGGGTCTGCGTACAGCATCTCAAACTCATCTGTCACAAGCAAAAAATCCCAAGCAGAACACCATGATAGGAACCAGTAACTTTACTGCTATTTCCAAACACAAGGGGGCCCTCGAGAACATCAAATCAAACCAGTCAACAGCATTTTTCTCCTGTTTCCTTCTCCATGGCAATCCTCAAGTTGTAAAGGGCCCCCATTGCATGGGTTAAGGACCCGTTATTTGCATCATTTGGGGGGATGTAGATGCAACAAGACTAGCCAGATTTTCTTGCACACTCCCCCCTCCATAGCTGTGAGCAAATCCAGAATGTATCTGTTCTGGAGGGTCATGAGTCGTATAGCTCGTAATTCAGTCTTAATGGAATTGAGACCTTGCTCTGTTTGGTTTGCTAATTGTAACATCTCCCACCTGGTTTTCTGAAGCCACTTTGCATTTGCTGCAGTCTGGATACCTGGCACTAGGAGGGAGGCAAAGAAGTTTTCCGTCCTGGCGAACAAACAAAACTGGTCTGGGATCGCCTTCAATTTACCAGATGAGTAATTGAATCTTTTCTGGTGCCAAAGCCTTGGTGAGCAGCAGACACGGTTGTTGGATGGGGCCTTAGTTGTTTCTGAGGGTGGCACGTTTATAACTGTCGTATAGGTGTCAGGAACTACCACTACCAGTGTACTACGTGTAGGTACACGTATTGTCAGCACACCCAGTACACATCCATTACCGTTGCTGTGCCTTCAGTCATATCAGGAATAAAGAGGGTTTTATTGTAACAAATGTTGGTTCCTATAGGCATAGTGCCATTTCCTTTGAAGCAAAAGGAATAATTCACTGGTATCTGCACTTTTGCTGGCTCCTCACTTAACTCGATTGATTTCAACTTTAGCACATCGTTTCCCCTTATCCTGCTACAGTTCTGATTGACGCATGCAACTATATGCTCTGAGAACCCCAGTAAGTCCTCCGCAACACAGCTCAGTACTCCTGCCACCCATCTATAGTTGGAAAACAATGCACCATCCATTTTAAACAATGGACTTATTTTACAGTGGGCTTGTGCTTTGTTCTTGGCACACTCTTCATCATCTCTGTACATTATGACTGCTTGGACCGTGTGCCCTTGGAAAAGACTACTCTGCACAGGGCCAGGTGTACTAAACATAGGGCTATAAGAAGCAGCATTTCTTGAGGTATAAACAACTTGGGTGTACCTGTTGCATGAGGTATCAAAGAGCATACATAGCAGCTGTCATCTGACCTCATCCTCCCTTCTTCATGCATGATTATACCACATGCTATCCGTCTCGAGGTGGTGTACATCTGCCAAGGTATCCAAAATTATGCCTTTGTACTGATGATATTCTATATCTCTCACTTTCCTTCCTGGTTCGTGTCATCCCCGAATGTACATCTGTGTCAATTCCATATCCCCCCCCCTTTATATGCCCTACCTATATAAAATAACCACAGAGAAACAGTACAGAAACAACAAAACAATACAGCATATACAACATATCATGTATATTACACAACGCTTGTGATCTTGAACCTACAGAGGGGTAAAAAAAAGAAAAACATGCAGAAAAATCAACACTTTTGATCAGAGTATAAGGATTGATCGATTGCAACATTGAAAGAAAAACATGATGCAAAGTATACTGTTACATCACTCAGTAACTTCTTCATTTTCCCTAGAACGTGGAGCAGTACCGGGTGCTTTCCGAACATCAGACAAGTAAACCCAATACCGCACTCCTACACACAAACTGCAAATGGGGTGGTGTAGACCACGGTATAAGGGCCCAGGAACTGTTCCTGCCAGAGCCTTACAATATTCAGCACATATACTTGGTCCCCAGGATACAGTTGTGGCACTGGCAAGTTCACTGCATCCATTGACAATGTCTCAGCTGTATTTTCTTTTTCTAGGAGCAATCCATCAAGACAAAAACATTATACTTTTTGTTAGCTCCCTATGCATATAGGTGTGAAAGGTGTATTCATTATTTTCCCCGTCACTATCTCATGCATGGACAAGTGATGGTCCTTGCTTGGCTGCGTTCTCAGTCTAAACAAAGCCAGAGGGAGACAATGCAACCAATTCCTCCCTAACATAGAACACATTTTAGACAGTCTTGCTTTTAACAGTTCGTTCAATCATTCCACATGACAGTTGACCTGAGGCTGGTAAATCGAGCACAGCTTGTGTCGTATCCCTAATAGGGATGCAATTTCTTTAAACAAATCGCTAAAAAAGTGAGCCCCATTATCAGACTTTAGGACCTCACATATCCCCCAGTGAGGAAAACTCTTGCATACAAAACATTTAGCTGCTCACTTAGCAACTGGTTGTACACAAGGGCCAGCCTCAATCCAATGGGAAAATGGGCAAACCACAACAATAAGATTCTGCATGTTTAACATGTCCATGTAATCAATGTGGAGTTCCCGGAAGGGTCCAGTTGGACTGGGCAATGAAATGTCCTGTGGGTGTGTCCTGTACTGTAAAGATGACAAGTAGTACAATTTGCCACAATTTCATTGAAATATTCATGCAAGTTGGGGACAAACCAGTCCTCCAGAACATCAGCTGAAATGTGCTGTTTAGAAGTGTGCGCTGGGTAATGCAGTTGCCCAAGAGCAACCATGTGCAACACCCGTGGCATTACTACTTTATCTGTAATGTTTTGTCTCCATATCAAATCAGTTGGTCAAAGTGAGCACCCCCTTTTAACCCAAATGTCCTTACATCCTGGGGTGCCTGACCTTGTAGTTCAATTATTTGTGTGAGTGGTAGGTACTGTTGTATATGGTATTGCTAACTGCAACTGTTGATTTGCCACCTCAGGATATGCAGTGACATCTGGTTCCCACAAATACACTGCTTCTTTGGCAGCCTCATCTGCTGCATCATAGCAGAGGTAAACAGGGTCTGTATTTTGGGTGTCGGCAGCGCATTTAACCACTGCTACTAGTGTTGGGTGGACAAAGTGTATATTAATCTCTCCAACAAGGCCGGCTGCATGTTGCACAGGTGCACCATCTGACCTCCTAAACCCTCTCCATCTGGACAACCCTGAATGTACAGTGGTGGTGGCATACGCAGAGTCAGAATATATGGTCACTAAACATCCTTGGGATGCTTCTAATGCTTCAATTAATGCAATCAGTTCTGCTGCCTGTGCCGAATAGTGTGTTGGTAACCCCTTTTGAACTAAAACCTCATACTCCCTGTCTACAAGCAAGGTACACCCTGATGCACCTGTACGTCTCTGTCCAGTCTCTTGATCAATCGTTGATGACTCATCAACGAAGAGGACCTCCCATTCTTGAGATGCATCCTCCCATGCCTGCATTAAATCATTCTCAGGAACTTAATATGTAAGACAATCATGCACCTGCTCGCCTTGCTGATCAGGTATTACAATAAATGTGGCAGAGTTTACTGTGCAACACCTAACAATGTGAATGGACGGGCTTGACAGAATAACTTCATATGCAGAGGCCCTTTGTGTGTTTAGGGTGGACCTGGATCATTCAAGAATTGCAACCACTGCATGCTCTACATATAACGTTATGGAGTCAATTGCAAAGGCCACAGTGGCCAGTGCCTGCGCACAAGAGAATTGACCCTCCTTCACTGGGTCTAATATGCCACTGTAGTATGCCAAGCGCTTGTGTCCAATGTATGTTTGCTGAGTCAACACTGCAGACATGACCAGACCATTAGAATGTGAAAACAAATAAAATGGTCTTGCGTAATCAGAGGTTGCTAGTACTGGTGTATTGCTTATAGCATTCTTAAGCCTTTGGAAACATGTAATAATTTCTCTGGATCATGTCTCCCCTCCTCTTCAACATCTATCTAAACCCACTCCCCCACACTGGTCCGATCCCACAATCATACCTGCTACAACTACGCAGACGACACTGAGATCATCCTTAAAATCCCAAAATCGTCTGGTTCCAACCATCCAGATCTGTCACTATGCCTCTCAGATATTGACTACTGGATGACAACCAACCACCTCATCTTCAATCCTGGGAAAACGGAAATCAAATCCGTATCCAGAACCTGTTTCTTCCATCCACACATCCTCAGACAGATGTTTCCATACCTCACCTATCCGCACCGTTTCTCTGCCATCATCTCCATCATCCTCTCTTGCTTAGAATACGCAATTGGCCTTTACCCAGGCACACCAGCATTTCAGCTAAAGCCACTGCAAAAAATCCCAAATGCTGCAACCTGCCTGCTCATTGACCTACCTCCCAGAGAGTACATCAGCCCTACACTGAGTCCTCCATTGGCTCCCTATTGGTCAACACACTACCTTTAAATACATGTGCATCACTCACTGTGCCAGCCACAACACCAGCCTGGAATTCTTCCAAGACAAAGTCACTCGCTACCACCACTCAAGAACACTCAGAACTCGCACAGCATCTCTCCTAGTTTTCCCACATTATAACTCCTGGAACTCCCTACTCCTGCACATCCAAAATATTGACAATCACTTGGCATTCAGAAAGGACCTCAAAATCTGGCTCTTCCCTCCCTCCTCTTGAAACCCTCTCACACTCTATACTGTCAATAGGTGCACAGAAACCCTGACCCAAACACAACAATACCCCATGGATGCTGGCAGCGGCACACCAAGACAAACTCTCCACCGCCCACCCACCCTCACTGACAAACAATCATAGATCACACCCCTGTCCCTCCCTGTCCCTCTCTAACTGCTCAGACTTTCATCCCACGACTAGCAATACCAGCCAATCCCATTCGACCAAGAAAAACGACTTTGAAGCCAAACTCCATCCAATCACATGATACGTATACCTTGGTACCACGTCTGTGGAAACAGGCACGGCCACCCATCCATGCACCCTAGCATGCAGCTATGGCTATGCTATTCCAGTCTAGCAGCTCACATAGCTGTCCACACTGAAACCCCTGACTAGTATACAGCGACAACCTATGAAAAATTTCAGTCTAGCGCGGCACACATCAGATCTCCAGCACTAGCACTCTATCCTAAACCACCAACAGCACCTGCCCATGTGCCTGACCTCCGGGCTGCTTAGTAGAGCCTAACCAGCCCACCTAAGTTGTAAACTGGTAAAATGCACACATGCATCTCTTAATGTATCTCTTAGAACTTCCTAAACATGGACTGCGGTCACTGAAGCGTTCAAACCACAAAGCTCATTGAGGCAATACAAAACAATAAGTGCTCCTTTGCTTTTCTGTGCTTCGGTCAATCCGTGCAGCAAAGGCTTTGTGTAACTAGAATAGTCAAAAATCCATGCCCTGCAATAGTTATACAACCACAAAACTGTTGCATTTGTTTAACTGTGTTTGACTGTGGTGTGTTTTGTACTGCAGCTGCTCTCTCTGGTGTTCCTTGTTTTTCTGTACCCCTAGCGAAGTCTAGTGTGTTGGAATCTTTGTCCGTGATAGGTAAACGCAGTGTGGTATTGAGAGTCAGGGTGGAATGGAGAAGAACATATTTTTCAAGTCAATCCCAGTAAAATATGTGGCCTCATTGGGTATATTGCAAAGGATCGTGGCAGGGTTCGGTACTACTGAGAATTCAGTTTCTACAATATTATTCAATGGTTCTCTATAATCCTCCAACTTAACCCCTTCGCTTTTTTAACAGGATATATTACTGTGTTGCATGGGCACTCTGAAGGTACTATGATACCCTATTTCCAAAGCACCATAATTGTCTTATGTATTCCCTCATCTGCTTCTCTCGATAATGGATACTGTCGTACTCTGCGTCACACTGTTCCCTGCTTCAACTTGATACGTACTGCTCCTATGCTCTTCAAGAGCCCTACATCATGGGGATTGTCAGTAAGTGCTAGGTACCTTTGCCATATCTTCCTGTAAATATGTGGGCATCGTTTTGGCACTAAGAATAAGGTAAGGTACATTTCTATGCTAAATTATAATTTGATATGGAATGCAAATCTCAAATATCATCTCACCATTATTGTCAACATCTTCAAACAACTGTCCATCTGACACCCTGCTCAGTGGCTGTGCCGGGCATATACACAAAATTGTATGCCACTCTTCTCCCTCCTCATCAGTCCCTATTAGCACTACCTTGTAGTCCGCAATCACCTCTGCCTGCAAGTCTGGTGTGATAATGGTATCCAGAGCATGGACTTGGAAAACTGCTGGCCTAAAGAAAAATTCAGACAGCACTCTCGATGGTTTCTTTATGATGCCCGGCACCCACCTCAACAACACTGTTGCTCCATACATGAAAAAATATGGGTGCAAGTGTATTTCGTTAGCAGCGCCATCGCTATACAATCCTTGTGTTACAGCTATAACCCTAGCATAACAAATTCCTGATGTGGAACACACTAACCCTTCTTCCGTGAATGAGGTCATCATACTTAGCTTGATTAGCGGGTCCCTGCCTGACAAGTTCACTGGTGTTTCTGTTGAAAACAATAGCGGAGCTAACACCACTTGAGTAGCTACTTTGATGGGTATATCTTCTGTAAATGGAACCAATTTTATTGCCCCAGAGAACCCCTGCGTGTCCATTACCTTTCCTGATAAGGGGAAGCATCCTTCCTTTATGCATGATTTTGTTGCACCTGTATCAACCATAAAAACAAGTCTTCACACCTAGCAGGGGTTCCTCTTCCGGGTCAGCAGTGATTGACAGGACTGGGTATGTCAGGGTACTCTGTGGGCTGTCCTAATCTGGATAGGTGTTTGAACCTGGGAAAAGGAAAGGGTTACTGCCCACCACACTCACCCCTGTATAGTGCATTACTGTGCTGTAAAGCATTGTTGTCCCATAGTTGTGGCACTGACTGACTGTGTCTGCTGCTGTGCATACACTTTTGTGCCGCTTCGCATGGGGGGGTTGCATCTATTGTGATAATGGCGAATGATGCTGATACTGTGGCTGTTGCTCCGGCCAGGGCCCCTGCGCACGGCCTGAGCCATACGGGGCGCTCAGAGGCATAATTCACGATGGCTGATGTTATGTAATCAGGACCGCTGGGATAGGCACAGGGATTGTACGAGTACGCTTGTCTACTTCTACACTCTCACATGAAATGGCTCATTCTCCCACATAACCAACATGTATCGGTCCTCCAAATCTTAGCCCCATCCCCCCAAATCCTCCTCTTCTGCCTCCTTGTCCTTGAAATCCCTCTCTTCCTCACTGATAGCCTCCCTGATAACCTTAGTTATCTGGCTAACCTTTGTACCCTTCTGCCTACTCTGGTGCCATTCTCGTGCCCACTGCCCTACAGATGGGCCCGTAACCATTGCTCCTTCTATACTGAACTTTGCTAGTTTCTTCTGCACTGACTTAGCTTCAGCCTTCTCTGCGTTATCCACCACGTCCTTCTCCTGCTTCTGCAGTCGCCTACAATGGTGTACTATAACTGCCTGAATTTCTGCCCTTCTCTTAACCTCAATCCCCACCACCTTGTCCAAATAATTGTGTACATCTTTTGAGTGTTCGTTCTTTAACATGTGGTAAAATATTGCTATTATTTTGTCCCATGGTTCCCCTGTCTCAGCCCTCCACATCTCCTGAATTTGTGTTATATATTGTGCAGGATCGTTGTCTGATTTCATAGTGCGTGCCATAATCGAATTTAAATCTGGTGTGTCAGGATACGCTGCCCTTAAATTGTGCTCCATTATGATTATCATTGCCCATTTGTAACCCTGGGTATCCTGCTTTCTTCCAAATGTCATCTGCTTGATCTCCTAACAATGTGGCAAGTAAACTTTTCATATCTCCCACTGCTAGTGTGATGTCTGCTGTCTGCTTTCCTGCTCCTGTAGTGAGCGATGGCAGTGCCTTCATCAAATTGTTTCTATCCATGTGTGGCCATGGCACATATTGTGCTTGTGCGGTGCCTTAATGTAACAGTGGAAACTGTGTTCCCGTCTGCTTAGCTGGTGGTGTTCACCCCCTCTCTTCCCCTCCATCACTGTCATGCGGCCTGTTCATGCTCTAAGGGCCTCATTACAAATTGGCCAGTCTGGAAATAAAGTGCTGGTAACAACATACCACCTCCAAGACTGCCGGCAGGTGCTCTGATCTACCAGCAGGCCTGACCTGCCAGTAGATCAGGCCCTACTGGCATCTAAATGCCTGAATCACTGGCAGCATTACTAACGCTGCTGGTGATTCAGGCGACCCCATTGCATGGAGTCCTATGCTATGGGGAGACCAGCGTCTCTGCCACCATAATATCCCATAATCACCGGCTGTATGCTGGGGAACTTAGAATGAGCCCCGAAGTCTTGGAGCCCATAAACCCTCTATTCTTGGTGTCACCCTGGGTGGTATGTCTCCCCCCTGCTTCTCCTCTGTCGTCCATTCCTCCTCTTCTGCTACTCCTGCTTCTATGTCTGTTCTAATTGACTCATAGTCTAAGCTGTCAGCAAGCTGTATCCCCCCCTCGATGCCTTTCATTGTTGCGGCCATCATCCTTCACTTCGATGTGCACGTCCCCAATAGCTCTACTACCAATTCAAAATAAAATATCACCTTCTCTCCATTCATCTGTACCTATTGCCGCGCTTCGGCCCTCTCCCTGTTCCAGCATTACTCGCGCAGACTCTGCCTCTGTCTGTAGAAGCGTGTTTTCTAACTCTCCCCATGCCCTGTTCTCTGTCTCCATAACTAATGGTTTGTGTGTTGCATTTGCTGCAGGGGCCTGTGGGATGTTTTTAAATGTGGTTGTTGCTCCCTGTCGCAGGGCTGCAGGGGGGTACATAGTTGGTATTGATACAGCCTGCGGCTGCTTGCATGGGGTAACACCCCTGTGCTGGTGGCGGTGCTGTTATGCTTTCATTCTAATAGGGAATATAAAACTACAATCATACTCTTTTCATTAATGTATTTTATGACGATTTATATATTTGTCAGATTCAGTGGCGTACCAAGCCAGGGGGGAGGGTGGGGTGAAAACATGCTTGCCCCCCCCAGTGGCTAGTTTAAGAGACGGACCAGGAATTTGGAAGCGGGACACCTCTCCCTTTTGGCACACTCGGGGTGCCGAATGTGAAAGGTGTCCTGCTGGCAGGACAATGTCCCGAAATGGCAGGTCACCCCCTCAGGAGGACGTCAAAAGTCCCGCTTTTTCTTCGGGCTGCCTATGAGGGGATCTGCAGGATGCAGGATCATTCTGTTGTTTCGGGCTTTCCAGAGCTCACACTTTCCTGTGTAAATTAGAACTCCGGGCAGCTGAGCGGCTCTCCCAGGGACCTGACATTTTGCTCTTCATCAACAGAGCATTCAAAGGTAAAAGACGTGCCATTGCGAGGATGCCGGGGTGGGAGGGCAGTGGAGCGGCCTGGGGAGGAGGGGACTAGTGGATGCCGGTGGGAACCAGTTTCCCAGTAGCGGGCCAGCTGGCTTTTCGTGGGCATGGTCTTGGATGGGGGGTGCTGCGGCACCAGGATATCTCCATAAATGGAGGGTCAAGAGTGCGAGGAATGCACAGTTCACTGCCAGGCCCTGCTGGAGGGATCCTCGCTGCTGCGCTCCTGTCACCTTGGACCGAGCCGCCTTCTGTTAACCTCTGCATTTTCCTCTGCTGCCTGTGCGATGCCGTCCTCATGGCAAAGGATTTCCAAAAAACAAAGAAGCAGTATTGTTTTCCACGTCCCGAGGGAGGAGGGCGCTGAGCTTAGGGGTGCGGCTGGGAGTTGGTGGAAGGGTGTGTGTGAAATTGGTAGGGCAGGACTTGGTCATGGCAGGGTTTGGAGGGCAAGCTGAGGATTGCCTCAATTGCTGCCGGGTGGGGATCTGTGGGCAGGCATAGGGGCGGGACTTCAATTTTTCTATCTTCTGTTCCAAGGCTTCTAGATCTGCTTCGGAAGCACCCGTACATTGTAGCAAGGTGCTTTGATAATTTGTTGTCTGTCGGTTGATGGGCAATGCTCAGGGCCTGTTCGCCGCAGACTTTTAGTTTGCAATGCTTTCGCTCTTTTCGTTACTGGTTGGGCAGGCTCATTCACCTAGCTCAGCGGGCCGCTGAACTGCCTGCACAACAGGGTCTCTGGGCTGCACTGGACTCCCTTGGCAGTGTAATCAGGACACAATGTGGTAGCTGCTACTCTATAGTTGCGCAGGTTCACTTTGCAGTCCTTGTTGTCCGGTGGGAGACACAGGAAATAAGGGGTGTGGGTCCCGCACTGTGTGGCAGCAAGTCAGAGGGGGACACACCGAGGGAAGCCCTGGACTGGGTTAGAGCAGGTAGATTTAACAAGATTTAATGTGTGCACATATTGTATTAAAACAAAGTGTCAAAAGAGGTGGTCCCACTAAACTGGCACCAGTGATTGCTTTGCTGCAGGGCCAGAATTTAGATATGGTATTAGGAGCTTTATCTGAAAAGGCTCCCCCGCCGGTGGTCGAGGGGGCTGGAGAGAATGCAGGCGACAGAGAGAATACAGAATCAGGAGCCTCAGTTAGCCAGGACAATACTCGGGTAGGGCCAAGGGAGTGGACCCGCTTGTGGGGCAACTTTCATCAGGTCCGCCAGCAGGCACGGCGGTGGGCACCCCCAATGCCATGTCAAGATACTAAAGGTGTGGGCACTGGGGCCCAGTAGGAGCGTTTATGGGTGGAACGTGGGGGATGAATGGTTGGCAGGATCCAGGTTACAGTTGGGGTACCCAATTGCCCGGCCCCTCTGGAGGTGGAATGGGCTAGCCTTTGGGGGCAACTTCGGGGGCTAGAATGGGGGGGTCAAAACAACAATATTGGTGCACCCCCAGCAGGGACTGGAGCAGCACGTCAGAAGACCCCGCGGGAGGGAGCGCATTTGGGTTGCTCCAAGGGCAGATTGAACCGCAGGGTCCCCCAGCAATACAGCAACAAGGGGTGGCGGCGGGTCAGGTGTGCCCACAACACTCCGGAACTGCAACAGTGCTGAGGGGAGGGCACAGGCCCCCCGATCATAATGTGTGTACAGCCACAGGAGGGTTCCAGAGGGGGAGTTAGGAGGGCGGGATCAGGGGGCAACTAGGGCCAGTAACGAAGGGGCTGCTACCTGCTATCTCCCCCCAAGGGCATGGTGGGGAGGGGATAGGGCCACACCATCATGCGCATCCACTTGGACCATGTGATCGGCACCCGCGAATGGGAAATTACCGGGTCTGCCGAACTCGACATGACCTGGTAATTGCCCATTCGCGGGTGCCGGTTTTTTATGTAATGTGGTTTGCTTCCAAAGCATTGCTATAAAGTATTATTTAAGCACATGCAATGCAAAGCAAAACCGTAATGAATATCTATATCAACTAAACCTGTGAAGATGTGTTCAGTTGCTTAAATTGTCCACATCCTGGTTTCACCATTTAACCAAAATGTGTGATCCTGAGCAAATCATTTAATCGCACTGTCTTACATGCAGCTCTGTGAGTGATTCACTTCAGCTTAGCTTATGTTAATGTATCATGCTGTTATAAAAAAAGCCTAATGATAGAGTTGCTTCATATATAATAATAGTGCAATTTAGGTATTTTGCACCACAAAGTTATATGCCACTTGGCTTACTTATGGCAACTTATTCCAAAGTCACTTCCAAGTATCAGAAACTGATGCTGCTCCTTCCAATGTCCTTTTCTGTGAAGTCACTTGTTTGTGGAGCTGCAGATACATTTTATTTTTGTTATGGGTATGTTTTAAAATGCCACCTGCCACTAATGTTACCAGAAATGTTGATTGGGGGCATGCGATGATACCATATAGTATTGCGTGCACTGCATTTGGGCGGGAAAAGTAGCAGGACTTTTTTCGTGGCTTGCCCCCACCACTCTTGCAATGCTGAATACGCCCCTGGTCAGATTGCTTTATGCCCCCACCACTCTTGTAATGCTGGATACTCCCCTGGTCAGATTGGTTCATTATTTATTTACCAACCAGAGCTGACAAGATATGTGGTCAGTCAAAAGCCTAAATTGCAGACTGGGATCAAATCCCAGCTTCTTTACTTAATTCAAGCGTGCGACCTTTGGAAAATAATGTCCTCTTATTATAGTTTAGTTGCCAAAATTGTGATTCTGTTGAAGTGACTGAGTTTATAGTATAAACCTTTTGAAAAAGTTTCAACCATGTTTTAACAGCCTTTAAACGCTGCTCCATTTATATTAGTGACCAATCATATACACATCACAGAGTTATTTGTCTCCAGTATAAAAGATTGATGTCATACATTGTGAAGTCATTTATGTGTGTATGCAAATTAGGGAGCGTCACTTAGCTGCACATAGCATCGCAAATCCTAGAACCAGCCCTGCTTCACAGCCAGAAGTTAATCTTGTTGCTGCGATTTTAAGTGTCATGGAGTCACGTTGAGAAGTTATTGATGGGGACTAGTTACATATGCCTGCACTGTGGAAACAGATGTGTAATATTCTAGATTGCGGTTAATATTAAATCTTAAATCCAGAAAATTGTGTTTGCTCCCCTATCCACTCCAAAATTTGATGACTGAAAGTTTTTGAAGAAATCCTAATCACTGGCACAGCTCTGAGCATCCCTCCAGACCATCGTTTTTCAGTCTGTCAAGCCATTACAGAAGGGGAAAGACCATATTTAAATCAGGCTTGGTCTCACCCCAAAAGGGGTAGTCCTGCCCGAACTGCTAGGTCACATCCCTTCTGCACGAGACCATGAGCATCCCCAGACATGTTTCGGCCTTGTTGGGTGTCATCAGTGAGGAGTAGCTTGGGTCCCTAGTGATGTTTCAATATGAGAAGAAAGTCACAGTTAGTGAACATAAGTACCCTTGCAATGCCACTGCCCTAAAATCTGGGCAGTGTCAATGTCCTGCCCCAACTCCCATGCTAGTTACCCTCCCGCCCAAAATTCCTTCACCCCCAATGTGTTGGATTGCACATATTGTAGGTTACTCACGTCGGAAAGTGTATGTATGATGATGTGAGCATGTGTGATTATGAGGCTGCCACGGATAAGTGCAGAATTAAGAAACGGAGCATAGCTTATTATGAGGCACGTGGCGTCTGTATGATAGAGTTCGAGCTAGTCATTGGTGCATTGTGAGAGGGGAGCCAGGCTTGCAATGAGCTGTCATTTGGATAAATATTCCCAAATGACTTACTATCTAGTGAATTGTTTATTGCTGACGAGTGGTAGCAATTGACAAGTGGATTGGACACGGAGAACGTACAGGTACGTACGATAGAGGTTGGAGGAATTTAAACAGCGTCTTGGCTGTCATTTTCAAGGTGCCAAGCGACCATATACGGGGCTATCTGATACCACAAGAGCACTGTAGGCTGAAGGGTCGACGACTATGGCCCGTGAATCTCATATGGCACGTCAGCTCAATAGTATGAAGGTTGCCTGTCCAACTTTACGGCACCGAGGCCGGAAGTATAAGTAACCAGTCCGAATCATAATGCCGAGGTACGTGGAGGGTACGTCATAGAGAATGGAGTGACGCACGTCACAGCGAATGGCTGTGCAGCAAGCCAGGTAATCATCAGAGACGGGGCGCGGTCATCATAAACAGGAAGCAACAACTTAGAAGCGTGCCATCACGGGGAGAAGCGTCAGGCGTGGCCGAAAGCGGCGACGAAGGAAGGCAGAAGAAGTTAGTAAGCGTGCTACGTGACGGCGGGAACTGCAGGTCAGGTAATATTGCCCGCTATGCCTGTCATTGAAGGCCGAGAGCCAACAGCAGAGGCGGGTACACATGACGCGGTAAACTAGCGAGTAACTTACAGCGTATCAAGGAACATCATTAATCAGGAAAAGGTCACGATGACTGGATTGATGGACAAAGTGCGTATATTACTAATCTGAAATACCAATTTCAGACTTAAAAGTAGAGTCGTTCTCTGAACTAACAGTATATGTGTGGAGGGAGGGATAGGTTCACCGAACGATGTATTAGAAAATGTACAGAAGGTAATGAAACCACTATGTTCAACACGGGATGAACCGCCAGCGTCATGGGGGTGGATGGGTCTGGTCCGGCTGGTGTTATCTGTTTCATCTTTATTGATGCAACTGAGCGTTTCACACAGAAAACAAAATCGGGTACATTACTTCTTTGCTTTGATGCAGAAGCTCGGTCTGTGAACACATTTAACTAGTTCAGGGCTATTATTAGCGGCTGGTTGTGACACTGAAGAATGGACGAAAACAGTCAGTATGGACAAAACTCTGTTGATAGTTATTTGCCCAATCACATGTAAGTTAATTGGGGCAGGGGTGGAATGTGATAGAGATCAGATAATGACGTGAACCAATAATGTTAAAATACAGGAGAAGGACCCACTGCAAAAAGCATTGGCATTAGCCAGTATGAGGACAAAGGTCCTAAGCTGTGCCTTTACAGCAGCATCCCTACGTGGGAGGTCTTTTGTGGGTTGCCAGTGGTAGAAGCTGCTTACATTTGTTCCTCCTTTGGATGCCAGATGCCTTTGGGCCCGGCACACTTTATAAATAAACAAAATACAAAAAATATAAGTTGCCCCGTCGACCACAGGAAAACAAATGCAGTAAAAGCAACAATCAAAACCATCATTTTTCATTGTGCATTGGCATTTCAGAAGGGGAAAACACGTATCCAAATCAGGCCTGGCCCTACCTCCAGTTAGGGGCAGTTCAGCCAGGACTGCAATGCCAGTGGTCATCATTATGATTCATTCAAAGCCTTCCACCTATAACACCTCTGTTTTGCAAAAGGCACACTGAGTGTGACATTATGCCCAGATGTACTTCTCAAGCTTGATGTTCGTGGTCTTGTGCAGAAGGGTTGTGGCCTAGCAGTCTACATGCCATTTCTTGCAACTTCCCTTTCCTCCTGGCATGAAATGGGAGAATTGCGTACAGGGATCAAAATTAAGATTGGATAAGCAGGCACTAAAAGCAGCTCCTGGGTAATCCAGCATTAACCAGTGACCAGGAGCTACCACTTGGGAACGAGGACCTAGTACCAGGGGCGTTGCTGGGGGGGGGGCTTACGAGGGCTATAGCCCATGATCTTTTGGTTGTAGCCCCGGATAGAATCTCAGGAGCTACAGCCAAAAGACTAGCTAGCCCCCAGTACCAACAGTTCCAACATCAGTGTAGCCCCGGGTCTTTTCCAGACCTAGCAACTCCCTTGCCTAGTACATAGAGTTCCACAAATCTAACTTCCACGTAAGATGCACAGTTATCGTTTTGTCCATTATTTATTACCCCTTACGCTTTACATGCCATAACGATGTCTTTGAATGTTTATGTATAGATTGTCACAAATGCACAGACTTAAATTAGCATACGGTTGGTTTGTTCGCCATCAGTTAGTCTGAGGAGCCAAAAGTAGCTTCTGGTAGCTGTTGATGTCAAGCTAACCAGATTCTTCT
Source organism: Ambystoma mexicanum (assembly GCF_040938575.1). Classification (NCBI taxonomy): domain Eukaryota; kingdom Metazoa; phylum Chordata; class Amphibia; order Caudata; family Ambystomatidae; genus Ambystoma; species Ambystoma mexicanum. The sequence continues at coordinate 388,501,580 of NC_090925.1, forward strand.
AGGCCCTATCCAGGAGCTAAATTGGGGTGGGCAGGGGGTGAGAACACCACTTTGTCCCTTTCCCCGCCCACAGCATCCTTCTATTTACAGATGAGAGGTACAGGGAGGGATACGTGTTAACATTTCCTCAGTCTGCACTGAGAAGAGCCAGAAAATGGGCAGGAACAGGCGAGGAGCCACCCCAACCAAAGCCATGCAGACATTTCTGACACAGTCATGCAGAGACCATGTAGCACCTTTCCATTTCTTGCCATGAAGTACCTTTTCATCTCCTGCTCTGCATTTCTTGCAGAATTGGAAGTGCAGCCCTACATGCAGATCCTCGCTCCCTGGAATGGTGGAATGGTGGTATTGCCAATCCCCTGTCTTCTGCACTGTGTATGAGCCCCAGCCCTCTCCTGTACCTTCTGCTTCTGGGTGTGGAGCAGGAGGAGATAGGTAATGTTGCAGGGCGAGATTAACACTTCTCTCCAATATTGTGTCGTTCTAGGACTATCCAGACAGGCCCCTTCATTCTGCCCCAACTGATTTTAAGGGAAAAGATCCCCGCAGGTTTCAGGGTGCAGCACCCGTTTCTCGGAGGCGCTTCCTTCTCTACCAAACTTGCATTGGGTGTTTTATGTGGTACAGAATGGCACACGTTGGAGCCTGCATTTTCCATCTGTTAGCAGCACATGGGCATGTGAGCTAGCACCAACTTTCAGGTTTTTCGTAACAGTGATTTCAAATTCTGGTTTGGTTATTTTAGTTGGTAATTGCTCTAGTCTGGTTAATAATATGGTAAACATTCCGATATGTACATTCTGGTCTGGTAACTGTTTAGCAACATTTTCATAAGTTATTTTGACGTAGTCTGTTATAAAATGTGTTAAATGGGGGGCTCGTCGTAGCCCATTCTAAAGAGAACCAGATCAGGCGTGAGCAGAGGGAGTGCCCGAAACCCTTTCGCACAACATAGCTACGTCTCTCGTGTACTCACCACGGGAAAAAAGTGGAATCACACTAGGGGCTGATTCATGGAATTATTTGCGCCAAAAACGGGGATTTGTGCGCCATTCTGCCTGCAAATCCCCATTTGTTAAACAGATTTGCGGGCATAAAGGTGCACAAATCCCTGTTTTTGGCGCAAGAAATTCCATGAATCAGCATGTATGGGTGGAGCAGGTGCGCATAGAGATTTGAACGAGTGGCACTAAAATAAGGGATAGTAATGGGCATGGGTCAGTCAAAGCAGGTGCATATACCACCCAAAGGTACACCTGTGCACTTTATTTACATTCTTTTCCTCTTCTTCCCTTTTCTCTGCCTATTTGTTTTCTTATTACATGCGTATTTTGTGGTTGTTTATGTTTTGAATGCTGTGTTTTATATTGTAATAATTGTAAATATATAAATTAAAAAAAAATAAGTACAACAGTGCAACATGGAATTACATCAATACCAGCTTGAGAGAACTTTCGACCTGGAATGGTTATCTAATTTATAGCATGCATTACAATCAAAGGAGCGGTAGGTGGGTTTGAGACAGTGGGGGGGGGGGGGGGGGGTTTATAGTAATTGGTTTGAGGAAGCTTCAGGGAGACAAAATGTATCCCAAGTCCAAAATAAGTGGGGTGGGGGGATTAAAGGATTCTAATTCCAATTTTAAGAAATGGGGAGAATAGAAAATTATTAAAATGCCGCGCTGATTTGTTCAGAGATTATAGGTAATAAGCAGAATGAAGAAACAGCAGAAAATACAATATATTTTTCACCAATGCATGCGTGCCGGCTCGTCAGGAGCGAGGGAAGGCACTGCAACTGTCCCACAATGCTCACTTTTCCACAACCCATGCCTAGTTAACAGCAGCTTCTTTAACCAGCTCCGGGAGGTGTGACTGCCCCCAGCTTTCAACAGGTACCCTCACCCCCCCCATTTACTGTATGCCTGACTAGAAGACATAAGAATTAGGGATAGGACAGTGGAAACTTCCAGAAGCCCCATAAGCTTATATTCCCAAGGCATTGGGAGGTGACCCAGATCACAATCACTCAGTGACGGTCCATGTCCGATGGACTCCTGGCAACTTGAAAATCCTGTTTAAAGAGTTCCCCAACATTAGAGAGGAGCAACACTGTTTTATTGAGAAACTCCAGACTATCCTGCAATATTACATCCCTCCTTGGGATGATATGAATCAGCTCATGCGGGTGATTATGCCTCAGGAAGTTAGACAGACTTAAACAACAGGCCTAGTAGCTAGCGGCAGACCCATGAATAGGGCCGGAATTAGAACAAGCTTGTGACTGACTGATAGCCACAATACCTATAGAATGGCCTCGAAAGAACAATTGCATCTGCGTTAAGAACTGTGAGCAAAATAAAGGAGAACCTCCTGCGTATTATTTAGACTGATTGAAAGTCATTTTTACCCAGCACTCAGCAATTGTTAAATCCGAAGATACAGCTCAGGTGGCGGTGGCTAACGCCTTTGTCATGGGACTCCATCCCATGCTCCAAGCCCAGTTAAAGATTATTTGTTTAGGGTAGCAGAACAAGCCCTAATCAGAGTTACTGACGGTGGTGAACTACTGTGTAGGGTGTCAGGAACAGAAAAAAGAGAATATTGAAAGCAAATTTACAGCATTACAGTTGCAGAATTGGTAGTGCCAGGTGTTGCACGGGAGGCTTCAGGGTGGTTTTAGAGATTGGGTGTGAGGAAGAGGAAGAAGAGCACCAGCTGAAAACCAGCCGAGTCAGCTTGTGGCATATCCAGATCCTATGGAATATAATTATTGTAAAGAGGTGGGGCATTTCGAAGAATGAATGCCCATCCAGGTTCCAGCGTAACAATCCTTGTCCCCCTCTTGAGCAGGGCACTTTCAGAAGCGTTGCCCTGGTTATGGCGATGCTCCTGCATGCTTGCCTTAACCAGGGGGTGGGGCCACTGCTCTGATGCAGAACAGCGTTCATGGCGAATCTCGTGCCATCGCCTGATGCAGAGTCTCAGAGACTGCAGCTACCGTGGGCCTGATCCTGTTGCCACCTGGACCCGGCCCATTGGGGCCCACACAGGCATGGCGCCAGCACAGATAAAGGTGACAAGCACCTGCTTGTAAGTGGAACCCAATATTGGTCGCCTTGCATCTAACAACACGACCCTCTTCCCGGGGAACCAGGTTTCCAAGGAAATCGGGAAAATAAATCCTGCACCAGATGGGGGGCATGCTCCTGCAAAGCAGGTTCCCCAAGATCAATCACACATGGCGTAACCAACCCAGTCTATCAGAGACAACAGGTGCCCTCTACGCCAACAAGAGATGCCAATTTCCTGAACCTGGAATTCGAGCTGACCACCCACCAAGACAAGTGGGGTGAGGGACAGAAGGCAATCATAAGGGTCAGGGACAAAAGGCTTCAACAGGGAAATGTGAAACACATGGTGGATGCACCATGCAGGAGGTAGGCATAGCAAGAAAGCCACAAAGGAAACATGTTGAGTGATGTGAAAGGGACCTAAAAAGCGTGGTGCCAATTTGATAGGTAAGTTTGAAAATCGCAGATTTTCAGACGACAGCCATACCTGGTGACTACCGCTAAGATCTGGCTCAGGGGGGTGCTTTTTATCCGCCAATCTCTTGCTCTCCTTAATGGCTGCCTTCAAAGCCCTTGCTGCTGTCTTGTGGCGATCCTGTATAGGGGAAAACAAGGCATCTGCAAATGGGACAGGTCTGCTGTAGCACAATAAAAGGAGCTGTATCCCATAGACGTGTGACAGGTGTTGTTATAAGCCATCTCGGCCATAGCCAGGACAGATGCCCATTTGTCTTGTGTAACATTGGCGTAACAACGCAAGGACTGTTTCAGAGCTTGAGTAATCCTCTCAGTCTTCCGATTGCTCTGCGGATGGTATCCCAAACCTAAAGCTCACCGTACACTAATGTTATCACAGAGGGCTTTCCAGAATTTTGAAACATATTAAGGCCCACGATCCAAGATGATTTTGCCCGGCAGACCATGTAGGCGATAAACATAGTGAAAAAATTACTGAGCCATTTGAGGAGCAGAGGGCACTGAGGGAAACAGGATGAAATGGGCCAATTTAGTGAAGCTGTCCACCACAACCATGATGCATGTATTTCCATTGGATTTCGGCAAGTCCACGATAAAATCCGTAGGATGGTGTGCTAAGGACAGGGAGGTGGTTCCAATGGCATTAACAGTCCCAATGGTTTCCTACGACGTGGCTTTGCTTGGTCACATACGGGGCAAGAAGCAATGTATTAATCCACCTGTCCAGATAAGCCTTGTATCCAGAATGTTCGGGAGATCAGTTCTATAGTAGCCTTCTGGCCCCTGTGTCCTCCCACAAGCAAGTCATGGACGCACGCTAGGATCTGTGCAGAGTGAGGGGGAACATTGAGCCTCTTAGCTTAATATAACAGTTCTCGAAGGAATTGCACCCCTTGCTGCTTTTTTAATACATGCATGTCTGGATCTTTGTTTCTTTCTGCAACAATTGTATGTACTGGTGGAGAAAGCCAACAATGTTTTGTTTCGGTATCATGGCGACTCTTTCACTGTCCGCTGTCTCTGTTCCCGTTATGGAGCAAGACAGAGCATCAGCCCGTACGTTACTGGACCCTGGAATGTAAGTGATCCGGGAGTGGAACTGGGAGAAAAAGTAAGCCCATCAAGCTTCTCAATAGTAGATCAGATTGGTCGGTACACCGGACACTCTGCTGTGACCTGAACATTGGTGAGTTTCCAAAAGCAGATGCTCACCTAAGAAAGCAATCAAGTGGATTCCTCAATCGAACAAAGAGGGAGAACTATTTCTCAGCTAAATCAATAGAAGCCTTCAATTCTATTCCGTATGAACACAGGTTGTTCAGCTGGACTGCAGCAGCGTTTGCGAAAATCTTCATGCCAGGGATCAAGACGATGGCAAAATGCCAAATGGTTACAGATAACCAGATGAGAGATCCTGCAGGCTATCAACACAACAATAAAGGGATTCAGTGCTATCAAAGAAGAGCTAGGAACCATACGACTGATGACTCTTAACAACAGATATGTCTTGGATATGATTACAGCTATAGATGGAGGCGTTTGTGCCAAAATCAGAGAATCATGTTGCACATTCATACCTTCATACTGATGACAGAGGCCATAACGCTGCTAATAAACTTACATGTCAAAATGGAAGATGAAGTAGAAAACATTGCTGATGACAGCTGGTTTCCACAATCAATGACAAATATCTTAAAGTTTCTTGGAACCCTGTTGGTTATGATCATGTTTGGATTCTGTGTGATCAGAATAATAATCACACAGTGCAAGAAGACGGCAAAGAAAGCAACAGGAATGAAGATTATGATCGATGTCGAGTCTGGGTATGGACGCAAAGAGCTGACAGATGAAGAAATCAGAGACTACATATAGGCCAGTGTTCATCCACCGGAGGGAACGAAATTCCTGTATTCAAAGAACCACAAGAAGTATGTGGGTGTCAGGGATCAGTCTCCCTAAGCCTCGGAAATTCCTGCTGTCTCATTACAAGATGCCTCTATTAATAAGCCTGCTGCTAAAGGGGAAAGCAGGCATGCGAAAGAGAAGACTCCTGGTAACTGCCCCACGCGTAAGCTGTCATTTCGAGCACGTTGGGGGGTTGCATCCCAGCCATTCACATACTACGTTGTGGAAGACCTGCACATAGTAAATCAGCTGATCGTATATAAGCACCGCCCCTTCCCCAGAGCAGTGCTCCTGAATTTGGAAAATCCTTTTGGATCAGCAGCAATTTTGTTTTATTGTGTTTGCCTCTTGAATATTGACCACGGAACTGTATACTGCATTGCTTCTTGCCTGCCCATGTTTGCTGGATTTCGTCTGCCTGGAGAATATCGACTCGGACTGCTTTCCTGACCCGCCATTGTCTTATATTCCCACTGCATTGTTACCTCGCACGGCACTCCGATTCGGAATGCACTCGGACTTCCTTCTTGTTCCTTTTGCTTTGTTTTCTTCTGCTTCACTGACTTTTGTTGTTCACGAAATTTAAGGTGCTCGGACTAGAGCCTTCCGATTAGAGCACTGTTTTTGGGCTTGGTTTAGGTGTCCTCGTGCCATCGGTCTAGGGCTGCACTTCAGTGCTTCTTTCCCCGGATTAGGTGTCCGCGTGCTGTTGGTGCAGGCAAGGCTTGTTGGACTGCCTGAACTCTTGAAACCTCCCGCTCTACGTCCTACTGGAACCTTCCTTTCTACATTCTACTTGACTCACCACCCACGAAAACAGACACACTCTGGTAAGGAAACTCTTGTCTGGCTATTTCTGTTCTGGAAGAAAAACTGTATATGAACAAAGTAGAGTGATAGTCTCTTTTGTCCTCCGTCTCAGGGGTCCATCATTGGAAGGTCATTGACTGCATGAACTACTGTTGGCATCACTGTTGTGTAATGCAGGTTAGCATTGCTTTTTGCCACTACGTTTGAAATACTGTTGTGGTTTGTGGTGCTTTTAACTTGATTTATTTTGCAGCCAGTGGTCCGGTAGGCGTCCAAAACATCTTTTGGTCAATCGACATCAGTGTGTCCAATTATTACCACCTGATTGGTAGAATGAACTCTTCGGCTACACAACAAGTTCAACTGATGGTGGTTAATAGCTGTATTATTACGGTAGGAAGATGGATCTACTGCAGCCCGAATGGACAGTGTAGTCTGATGACCTGGAGTGTTGACGAACATGTGAAATCAACAGAATGTCTGAAAGGAGTGATAAAGATATGTACTCCAAAGAAGTCCTTCTTTAGAAGAGGATGCCTAGACGTGGAGACTGGTGAGAGCAGTCGATAAATCAACCAGAGGAGGGAGTGTAGAGGAGAAGCCCCCGCCCCCATCCTGCCTATATGTTGGCAACCGGAAATTGTGACATGCGCAACGCCAGTAATGGTACCTATACCGCGAAGAGTCCTTGAAACAAGGTATCCATTGAGAAAACCCTATATGTATCCACGAAGAAATGACGGTCTTCTGAAGGAAGTTCCGGAAGAAGTGTGAAAGAAAATGAAAGAGAAGACTGGTGACGTCACATGAAGCAGAAATGACGCACACAGAAGAGATGCCAATGAAGAAAGAATATATGCCTTACAGAATCTGATGGTGAAGTAGCGAATCAAGCAACATTTCTGGAGCGAAATGAAGATTGCACGTGCCGAGAAGCACTGAAGAAAATGCTAAACCATTTTACTATTATACAGACATAGTAACGCAAGCAGACTAAGTAATCATAATGCTGGCTACGTAGTAAATAGATTGCAGGCTATGTGCCAATGTATATGTATAGGAATGTATAGAATCTGGATGTTCCACGACACATTGAAGTAAACTTGGACCCTGTGAACGAAAGGGTTGGAAGTGTGGCACAGCAGAATAGAATAGCTGATGGTGAAGGAAGATTCAAGAAGGCTTGTCTGGCCCAGTGTCAAGAGTCGGGGCCGCCGAGAGCCTGGTTATCTACTCGAAAGGATACAATAACATGAGAAGTGAGCTGAGATCCCGTTTGAGGTGTAATGGAAAAACACTAGAAGCGCCAGGATTTCTCAATTTAATAATATAAAATGCAACAAAGGAGCTCAAAACAGGGTCTCGAGTCACATGGTCAGATGAAAATAGACTTTGTGCAAGCTACACTGAGACCAAAAGATAAGGCCATGCCTTCACTCCCTTTTATTCTCTGGCGCAGAGAGCCTGCACAAGGCCAAGTTCAAACATAGTAATTGAATGGCAGAACTCAGGAGTGATGATAGATGTTGGGTTAATAGGGTGGGGAGGCGTTACTAGGCCAACCTCCCAGGACCTGGGGTACCAGCTTGCATTCTGCTGGCGAGTGGAATATTCCAGAAGGGTACAAGTGTGCCAACCAATTATAGAGGGTCATGTATCCAAGAGCCCTATAGTTTGAGAAGCCAATAGGACATTGTGCATTAGTCCAACACGGAAGATGACTTGCACTTGGGGTGGGCTTAGTTGTCCACCTGACTTTAGAGAGTCAATCACGATCCACGCCCTTATAGAAAGTATATGTAGATGCTCCCTTGAGCCAACCACAAAACACGTAGGGTTTCTTATGCCACATAGTATGACATCACTTATGACACATTTTTGCTTTATAAGGATGTCTTTTATGAAATGTTTTTGAGAACTCATTGAGCGACCTGTGCGGCGTCCGTTGATGCCCGTTGTACTCCCTGTTTAAACAAATGTTGATAAAACAGCCAAAATGTTGCCAAACTTCCTGAGTCGGTCTGATTGATGTATGAGTAATGAGCTGCATCCCCATCCATCTCAGATACTGTTACCTCATCTGAAAGGACCCACACAGGTTCAATGGCAAGCAACTCTTTCTCTATAATGGTGTAATACAACTCACTGGAGGCCATTTTTCTTGAGTAATAGGCCACTGATATCTTCATCGGTTTGTAGAAGGACCGCTCCCAAAGCAGAGCTGGAGGCATCTAATTACACAATACCTGGTCGAGAGACCTCAGGATGACATAACACAGGGACTGTTATAAAGGCCTTTTTGAGCAGTAAGAAAGCATTGTCCACTGAAAGGTTGCCTTGGTACTGGTAATGGGAGTCAACTTTGTCGTTATGTTCACAATCCCAAGGAAACAGAGTTTTTTTTTCAGGTTTGCGACTGACTTCATTTTGGTTGTTCCAATTGCCCTTAAACCAACGTGTTTTGACCTTTCCTAGGTCTTTCTCAAGGCTGGGCTGGCTGCTTCTACTATAGTATGAGTAGCAGTGGAAGCTCCTGTTGCGGAGTTTCACTATGACCCTCTGGTCCAAGTTAAAACACTTTGATCATGTACACTTGCTTGTGCTCAAAAAAGCATGAGGTCGTCCTCTGTGTTTTGTATATTTATTCCATGCACCTGGAGTTTCCAGTATGCCCAATAAGGGGCTTGCTCCTTGCAGAAGAGTGACCTTGCCTGATGGCGTCTGCAAGAGTTGCTTGGTTTAAGGGCAATTGGAACACACAATGAACATTCATTGGCATTAAAAACCCACATTAAGGACTAAAACTCCTAAACACTAAAAGCCTCTTTTATTTTTCAAGATTATAAAACCCAAAAGATTGTCATTGGTTCATGAGTAGTCAAGAATGGCAATCAATGTATAACCTACCGATTATGCACATGTGAAATGGGACAATAACTAGTTCACTGTCACAGCGCCAGGGGACCACTCCGGTGGTGATAGTGCGCGGTACAAATATCCTTTAACATTAACATCTAGATAAATCCAGACTGTCAGAACCAATGGTCTGTGAATATAGACCATATGCAAATCAGGCTTGTCCCCACCCCAAAAGGGGAAGTCCAGCCCGAACTGCTAGGTCACATCCCTTCTGCACGAGACCACAAGCATTCCCAAACATGTTTCACCCTTGTTGGGGCTCATCAGTGAGGAGTAGCTTGGGTCTCTAGGCCCAGCAGGCACGGGACCCACGTCTGGGCATACCCGTCCCACTCGGGGTGACAAAGCAAAAACAAAGAGGTGATGGCTGGAAGGTTTAGACTGAATCTTAACCACTGGCATTGCTCGGGGCAACCCTCCAGACCATCGTTCTTCGCCTGCCAAGCCATTACAGAAGGCGAAAGACCACATGCAAATCAGGCTTGGCCCCACCCCAAAAGGGGAAGTCCAGCCCGAACTGCTAGGTCACATCCCTTCTGCACGAGACCACAAGCATCCCCAAACATGTTTCACCCTTGTTGGGGCTCATCAGTGAGGAGTAGCTTGGGTCTCTAGGCCCAGCAGGCACGGGACCCACGTCTGGGCATATCCGTCCCACTCAGGGTGACAAAGCAAAAACAAAGAGGTGGTGGCTGGAAGGTTTAGACTGAATCTTAACCACTGGCATTGCTCGGGGCAACCCTCCAGACCATCGTTCTTCGCCTGCCAAGCCATTACAGAAAGGGAAAGACCATATGCAAATCAGGCTTGGCCCCAACCCAAAAGGGGAAGTCCAGCCCGAACTGCTAGGTCACATCCCTTCTGCACGAGACCTTCTTAGAGACCATTCTTAGAGATGCACAGCTCCTCCCTACTGATGAGGTCCAACCAGACCGAAACACGTGTCTGGGGATGCTGTTGGTACTCTTGTTCATAGGAGAATTGCCTAGCATTTCGGTGCTGGATTGCCCCCAGGCAGGACAAACACTGATATGTTTGGGATATTTCTTCTCTGTGAAGGATAGTAAGCTAAAGACTCTGGGTAAGTCTCTCGTAACCAGGACTAATGTCTGGCAAAGAGACTCTCAGGACAACCTTGTCAATTTGCATATTTAAGTAACTTTGAATCTCACCCGAAGTTACTAGGGGAATCCAGGCGTGGACCCCTTGCTCACTATTCTTAGAGAGGCACAGCTCCTCCCTACTGATGAGGTCCAACCGGACCGAAACACGTGTCTGGGGATGCTGTTGGTACTCTTGTTCATAGGAGAATTGCCTAGCATTTCGGTGCTGGACTGCCCCAGGGCAGGACAAACACTGATATGTTTGGGATATTCTTCTCTGTGAAAGATAGTGAGCTAAAGACCAGGAATAATGTCTGGCAGAGAGACTCCCAGGACCCCCCTTGTCAATTTGCATATTTAAGTAACTTTGGATCTCACCCGAAGTTACTAGGGGAATCCAGACGTGGGCCCCTTGCTCACTATTATTAGAGAGGCACAGCTCCTCCCTACTGATGAGGTCCAACCAGACCGAAACACGTGTCTGGGGATGCTGTTGGTACTCTTGTTCATAGGAGAATTGCCTAGCATTTCGGTGCTGGACTGCCTCAGGGCAGGACAAACACTGATATGTTTGGGATATTTCTTCTCTGTGAAAGATAGTGAGCTAAAGACTCTGGGTAAGTCTCTCGTAACCAGGACTAATGTCTGGCAGAGAGACTCCCAGGACCCCCCTTGTCAAACTGTGAATATATGGTCCATAAACTGTTGGGAAAAAACGCAGGAATGAATTCCTGGTATTGTGTGGGTACGTCCTGTAGAACCCCTATCCCAGTCCAGGCTGTTGGTTCAGGGGTAGCAGTCTTCTGTTCTCCCTGTTTTCCCCGTAAGTAACAAGTCGGGGTACATCTGTCTGAAGCAAAAGCAGCGACTGGGTAGCCCAATTGATATCAGGGTTGTGGTGTCGCAACCACATTCGACCAAGTACCACGAGAAACATAGGTGCCTGGATGACATCCAATGCTATGATCTCTTTGTGCCCATTAATGTCCATGTGGATGGGAATCATATTGTTTAATGCAAGCAGCGTACCGTCTATCACCTCTATGGTTGTGGGTTTCTGCTTTTACTACAATGGTATTGCTATTCATCATGCAAAGGCTGCATTCATATAATTACCGGATGCCCTGGAGTTAAGTAGGGCCATTGTGGATATGTGAGACTTTTCCCAATGCATCTGAACATGTAAGATCAATAACACAGAGGGTGACCTGGGTTGAACAGAAGGGTATACGGAACACAGATTGTTGGTAAGGGCTGTGTTGGTAACACAGCTTGCCACTGTCTCCTCCTTAGGTGACAAGTCTGTCAGTTTTTCCGATGGCCTGGGAGGTTGAAGCGGACAGTTAACTAAGAAGTGTCCCGCCACCCCACAATACAAGCAAAGTCTATTTGTCCTGCATCTTCTCTTCTCAGCTTCCGACAAAGGACTGTGGAGAACTCCCAACTGCATGTGTTTGCTCGCTGCTTCAGAGGGAACCAGTGTGGATACTGGCAGAGGTCTGGAGAAATTGTATTGGTGTTCACCTTGTTTACGTTCTCTTCTTGCCTCCAACCGATGTTCGATGCGCATGGCCTGTCCATCAATATCTGCAGGGTATCTGGTTCAGGATTGTGTACAAGTTTCCCCCTTGTATGTCTCCTGAAGACCTCACAGGAGAAGGGTCTTCTGAGTGATCTCCGTCCATTGGGAATCTACGGCCAATTGGCAAAACCAACTAATATAGGTAATGAGGTCCTGTGTTCCTTGGTGGATGTCCACAAACTGATTCTGAGCACTGGAAACCAGGTTTGAGGATCTGAACACTTCTAAGAAGATTCTCTTTAATACCAGAGTCACTAAGTATCGGACTGTCAGTGGACACCTATGGGGCGGCCCAGGCCAGGGCTCTGCCTGTCAAGTTGCCAAGTATATACCCGATTTTGGCCTTGTCATACTGGAAATGAGTGGGCCAAACAAAAAAAGGACTTTGCACTGATTGCAGAATTTGTTTAACTTTCTTGGATCCCCATCAAATTTGACTGCAGAAGAATGGGCCAGGTCGTTCTCAGAATAACTGATGGTAGCCCCCCGTGTGACAGCTTGGCATAACAAAGTGTTTTCCTACTCCAAAGAAATCACTTCCATTCCCAGGCCTTGTAGTTCTTCCCTTGATTCTTGCACGGAGTCCATCTCACGGATTAGGTTTTTAATCTGTCAAAATGGTTATCTCGCTTGCGCTGTGTAGCTTGGCCTTTCCTGAAGTCTTTTGTAGGCATCAACGTGGCTGTGATTGTGTCTGTGGAGGGTGTAACACACGGAGCGGCCCAACAACCCCAAAGGGTACTCGTGAGTTGACTGGGTCTACTACCTATGTCACGTGTAGGCCTCCCCTGTATTTGCGTGACATAGGGACAGTGCAGAGCACTGACAGGGGGGGGCAGCTGAGGAAAGGACACTGCAGGAGATGAAGAACATACTGGAGAACATCTTCTGACAGGCAGGTTGAATGAGCAGCAAGAGGCAGGCAGGACCAGGTAGGCGATGCAAAGGAAAATTAGCAGACGGCAGGATAATCAGACAAAGAGGGCAAGGACTCCCCCCAAATAACAGCTAGGCAGGGAAGAAAGGAACAAACAGAGAAGGGGAAGAGAGACAACCCTCCACGCAGGAGAGAAGGGTAAGAACAGGATGACGTGCAGGCTGAGTCACAGGCAGGACTTGGAGCAAGGCTAACATAGAGCATTAAGATGCACTGTTCCCACCGTCATACATCCTAAAATAGTCTGAAGTCCCAGATGACTTTCACAAAGCCAGAAGCGTTGCCCTATTTATGGTGACGCTCTGACATGCTTGTTGTAACCAGGGGGGCGGGGCCACCGCCCTGATGTAGAACAGCGTTCCTGGCAGCTTCCATAACGTCACCTGGCGGAGAGCCCCAGAGACCGCGGCCCCTTGGGGCCTGATCCGGTTGACTCTGGCCCTCTGCCCGTGGGGCCCATACCGGGGAAGGTGCCAGCATGGATACAGATGCCAGGCGCCTGCTAAGTGGAACGATGTATGGCGTCTGGCATGGGTTGCTGCACGTCTAACAAGTAAGCATATCAAATACCTGCATCCACACCCTGTTTCAGAACTGGTATCAGTCACCCTAGGGCATATTGGCTATAAACATGCTTTTTTCCTTAGCACCAGTTTACCTGCTAGTAAGAGTTGTGTTGTGTAAACTGAATTCTGTGATCTATTGTACTCCGGATGGAGTTTTCCTGAATTTTCCAAGTCAAAACACAATGGCAGCCTTAGCTACTTGACATGCCGTTCAAGAACATCCTTGAAATGACCAAGAGATTACTTGGTCTCTGGACTTACAAGATCTAATAAGCAAAATACCAGAATCCCTTTGGTTCCAAGACAGTAATGAAGTGGACCATACTAGAAATGCAGAACATGTGAAGATTAAAAGAGACCAATGTAAGAAGAAGTTGCCACACATTCCCCATTACTCCATACACCCAGAGGCCGAAGACGGAATAGCACCAATGATGGAGGCTATACTATGACAAAACAAAAGAGGTGATGGTTGGAAGGTTTGGATTTAATCTTAACCTCTGGAATTGCTCTGGGCAAGAAACACACTTATGAAGACTAGTAATGGGTATTATCCCTAACAACACACCCAATACTTTTTTTCACATAAACAGAGTCAGGTCACTGATTATTTTCATTACCTATTTAAAGTTACCCTTTGTGTAACCGCTTGCCCTCCAACATTCTATCTGTTCCCTTGTGTGGTGACACACCCTAGATAACGCTGATGAGCCGCTTATATAGGGTTAGGGGATAGAAAAGAGACTTGCCTATACCTATGTGGGCACAACCACTGCTATTTTGATCACATCTAAAAAACACAACCTATGTTAATTTGCCAATTGCATGCATAAAGCCTATCAGAGGAAATATAATTATTCTTTTCCCTGCATAGGCTGCTATAATAACAAGTTTAAAAAAATGGTCAGACAACTCCTATTAGTATATGAATTCTACTTCGTAATTTCCCATATTTCTTTTGTATGTTTAGGCGTTACCAAAGTTTCATATCTTTCTCACACAGGTGTTGTACTATTCACTGGAGACAACCTCTGGACTACACAACTTGTCCTTTTTTTTTAAGAGATCAATGACAGGCCTACCGGTATAAGTGGTGTGATAGATATACCACTTTCATCAGGGCCACAGCACTCGCATGGTGCTGTTACAAAAAGATAAATGGAGAGTGTTGGCTGTACACCGCACCTGTACATGGAAAGAGCGGGGTAGGGAAAGGTGGGGGGGAAGAGGGAGGCAGGAGAGCACAATAGTTGTTCAATAGCCCTTATCCTGTATATCTACTTATACATTGCCCCTTGGTAATTACAATCCACTCCTTACCCTACTTGAGTGTCCAGCCAGACAAAGATAGACTAAAATGATTTCTTTTAGACCGAGTGAAGTGTTCTTTTCGTCCCATTCGAACCTGTAAGGATACACAACATTTTTTCTTTCAGATTCATTGTGCGATGGAAGGTTACTTACTTCAAGCATCTATATACTTTTATAGCAGTGTATATTTATGAAGGCTGACAACTTGTCAAGCCACTCATGTCCGGGTTTCCCCGATATCTTGAGTCCAACAGCAAAAAGTCCTCCGTATGTTTGACAATGGACCAGGTGATTCTCCTAGTTGGCTTCCTTTTGCCAGCTTCCTTATGCCAGCTGCAACTTTGCTTCGTTTCAACTGCTATCGTCTGCACCCTCCGTTGCCGGGTGCTTGTATTCTATTTCTTCCGTCGTCGTCACAGCACGAAACTGCGCATGTGCGGCATGTCGTCATGAAGCTAGTCAGTTACATGGACCAACAAAGCTGCCATCTTTATCTAGCTAGTTGTCTGTGCATAAACGTATTCTTGCATCATGGTCCGCATTCTCATTGATCAATTACAACTGCAGGTTGACCACAAGGGTCTCCATTGTGCTGCAGATTTCATATTTTAAACGTGGCTCCAATGGCATGCTACTTCCGCATCCTATATTAGTGCCGCCTGATATGTTATTTATTTTTTATTTCTTATTTTATATATCGTAAGTATTCGAAAATTTGCACATTACTAATGCTTCTTCTGCTCCTAGTGGCCCTTGTGGCATGCTGTTATTTTCTGCAGCTACTATCGAATTCATTTCTCACGGGCATGATGCCCTGTGGGATTATGGTAGAACGAGTACCAGGAATGCCCCCTTGGCAGTCATCTTAATAGTGGATAGAATTATATTATCTTGCTAGGGATATTGTGTGTCATCCAGTGATTGTCAGCTCATTGCTGCAAGATGTCATTCCAAGTACCCGGTGGATCGCGTGATATCAGTTTTGTATTTATACCATTTGCGGTGGTGTGGCATTTTATAGATCACCTGATCTCTGTAATCAATGTGAGATTTTATACCGGCATATAGATCTCAAAGAGTAGCTAATGTCTGCCAACTAGTCCGCTCATTAAGGCCCATCTTATCTGTTTTTAAGCGGAAAATCCATAACTGTTCTCTCCTAAACGGAAGGCTATTCAGATTGACGCCTCTTTGTGGTACCATGATTTTTTCAAGGATTGTCCATGTAAAGTCTGTTGGACCATGCTTTTTTTTAAACAAAGTGTTCCACCATTGGAGCCGTCAGTTTCTTTGTCCTGATGCAGGACCGATGCTCGCCCAACTTAATTTTTATTGGACAGGAAGGCCTTCCTACATACCTCAACTTGCAGGGACATGTGATAAGGTATATTACATTGCTGCTGTTGCAGTTCGTCAGGGTCTTTTGTTTCCACTGGTATTTCCACCCGATATCGATCGATGTGGATCTCAGTGTGTTGGCACATGCACAACATTGACCACATGGAGCATGTCCTACTGGTGTTGTTTGATTCCATAGAGTGTTCAATGCTTGTTTTTTGGGCTCTTTGTATGTCTGTATTAGGGAGTCACGCAGACTATGACTCTTTCTCTTCACAAATCTCGGAGTTTCCATTTGAGATTGTCCTACATTCAGTTTAGGCCATAACCTGAGTACTACCTTCTTAATTTGATTAACCAGAGGGGAGTACCTGACTACTGCTGTGATACTCTTGCTGTTCCCAGTTCTTCTGCCATGTTACTCCAGCATAGTCTCTCTTGGAGTGTTTTTGGCTCTCTCCTTGGCTTGTCTTATAACCCATTTTGGGTAGTCTCGACTCAGTAGTTTGTCTGCAATTTGCTTGATTGTTTTTCACAGTTACTCAGACTTGAACAGTTTCTTCTATACCTGAGAAACTGACCAAACGGGAGATTGTTCCTCAGACTCAGTGGGTGATAGCTGTTAAAGAGTATTAAGGAGTTACGGTCTATTGATTTATTAAATACCGTACTCGTTAAGCAGCCTTCTCTGGCTTTCAAACTTAGATCCAGGACACAGATCCCATCTCTACTGTGAGTGTCACTAAATGTAAGGAATCTGTTCTGTTTGTTCAGCCATTTTATAAAGACACTAAGTTCCTCCTCATTTCCATTGAAAATCATCAGCACATCGTCGATATACCTAAACCATGGGTGAAATCTTCTCAGTGAAAGGATTATTTTAGCTGTAGATGGTCTGGTATTCAAAATCCGACACATACAAATTTGCTAGACTGGGTGCAAATGTAGCCCCCATCACAGTTCCAGTAATTTGTTCATAGAACTCATTATCGTAAATGAAGTAGTTCTTTGTGAGGGCAATTTCTGCTAGTTGCATAATCAGGGGTAATGGTGTCATGAGCGGATCTATGTGATCACTGCGCCGCCCGCAACTGCGACGCCGAAAATGCAGACAGAAGTTACGGTGCAGCGCAGTGATCATATGGATCACTGTGCCTGCTTCCCCTGGCCTGCATTACCCCTACCAATCCCCCACCCCACTTACATTTAGGGCGGCACACTTCTACGTATGCTGCCCACACTCTGTGATCCCTGCGGTGTCAGATCTTCCCAGTAACATGGGTTGGAGCTGACGCTGCAACCGCAACCCTCGACCCCCCATTACTGCACCCAGGAAGAGTGGGGGACACCCCCACAAACCCCGTTCTGCTTGGGCGCAGTAAATGTCACCCATAAATGTCATACATTTATACACAGACAACTTGCTAGATGTAGATTGCGGCTTTGTTGGTCCATGTAACTGACTCATCATGACCGCACATGCACAGTTTCGGCTGTGACGACTGCGGAAGAAATAGAATACAAGCACCCGGCAACGGAGGTGCAGCCGATAGCAGCCGAAGCGTAGCAAAGTTGCAGCTGGCATAAGGAAGCTGGTAAAAGGAAGCCTACTATGTGAGTCACCTGGTCCATTGTCGGACATACAGAGAACTTTTTGCTCTTGGACTCGAGATATTGGGGAAACCCGGACATGAGTGGCTTGACAAGTTGTTAGCCCTCGTAGATATACACTGCTATAAAAGTATATAGATGCTTGAAATAAGTAGCCTTTCTTCGCACAAGGAACCTGAAAGATAAACGTTGTGTATCCTTACAGGTTCGAACGGGACGATAAGAACACTTTGCTCGTTCTAAAAGAAATAATTCTGGTCTATCTTTGTCTGGCTGGACACTCAAGTAGGGTAAGGAGTTGATTGTAATTATCAAGGGGCAATTTATAAGTAGATATACAGGATAAGAGATATTGAACAACTATTGTGTTCTCCTGCCTCCCTCTTCTCCCCCACCCTTCCCTACCCTGCTCTTTCCATGTACAGGTGCGGTGTACAGCCAACACCCTCCATTTATCTTTTTGTAACAGCACCATGTGAGTGCTGTGGCCCTGAAGAAAGTGGTATATCTTTACACCACTGAAACTGGTAGGCCTGTTGTAGACCTCTTAAAAACAACAGACAATTTGTGTAGTGCAGAGGTTGTTACCAGTGAATAGTAGATATGAAACTTTGGTAACACCTAAACATACAAACATTGTTTGTTTGGGAATTCGTATACTAATGGGAGTTTTCCATCCATTTTTTAAACTCGTTTTTATAGCAGACTTTGCAGGGAAAATAATAAATAATGATATTTCACCTGATAGGCTTGATGCACGCAATTGGGCAAATTGCCATAGGTTGTGCTTTTTAGATGTGATCAAAATAGCAGTTATTGTGCCCAGATAGGTATCGGGCAAGTCTCTTTTCTATCCCCTAACCCTAGATAAGCGGCTCATCAGCGTTATCTAGGGGGATTCACCACACGAAGGGAACAGATAGAATGCTGGAGGCCAAGCTGTTACACGAAGGGTAACATTAAATAGGTAAAGAAAATAATCATTGCTCTGGGCAACCCACCAGATAATCGTTCTTCACCTGCGAAGCTATTACAAAAGGGGAAAGACCATATGTAAATCAGGCTCGGTCCCACCCCAAAAGGGGCAGTCCAGCCCAAACTGCTTGGTCACATACCCTCTGCACGAGACCACAAGCATCCCCAGACATGTTTCGACCTACTAAAATCATATCCTGCATTCCACTGACTGCTTCACACTTCACTGTAGTAGATCTATGGTACTGCTTTCTTTTTATCACCATACACATAGGGAGTCAGTTCTTATTTGCATTTTCTCATAGACGAATTCAGTGTATGTGGCCGAGGCTGCCAGAGGGGTACACAGAATAACCAACAATTTTTTCACACAGTATCAGGTAATGTTATCACCACCAAAAATATTGCTGTATATTTGGTCGTCGGGAGTGGCCATTGGCGATATTTTTAGTGGTGATAATATTAAGATTTTTTGGGAGCAGGGGTTGCGGGCTCCCCCGCTCCTTTTAAAATAATACGGGGGTTGCAGGGGTGTCCCCCGCAGGTTCCATGCCTTAATTTCACCGCAAACATATGGTGATATTTTTGTATGGCGATATTTATGCAGGGATATTAACACATGGAACTTTTCACACCAATTTAAGAAGGATCTAGCTGATATTGAGTTTCCTAGCCAATCAGTTTGAGTGCAGTATTCATATGGTTTAATGTTATCTTCCCCATCACATGATGCATTTAAACAAGATATCAAGGTGCTGTTGACCACTTTAGCTGCTAAGGGGCGCAAAGCCTCCAAGCAAAAGGTACATCTGTGCATGAAGAGGGTACACTCTTTGGAACATGAGATAATGTTGGGCCCTAGGTTTGATGCTTGGTCCAGAAAAGAAGCAATATTAATGATCCCTAAACCCCAGACTATTACAAAAATGAGAGCCTTCCTAGCATGGTGGGCTGTTGTAGACAATGGATATTTGCTTATGCCGAGATAGACAAATCAGTTCAACACTACGCAAAGGCAAACACAAGAGCCACTTCGATGGACACCACGGGCAGAGGAGGCATTCAATGTTAGCACTCAAAGCCACAAACTCGCAAACCATGGCGACTAAATGAACTGCTATTGAAAGATTTGGCTTTGAGAACAGATATTGCTGAGGAATTATTTCACGGAAAACACCACGCCGGGGATTGACTGGGGGATACTATGGGATGCTAGCAAGGCAGTAGTACGAGGGGAATTTATTGCGCACACAGTGAATTTCCTAAGGAGAAAAGAAAGAGAGAGGCAGGAACTAGAAACTAAACTGAAGGCAGCAGAAGCGCAATATAAAGATAAAAAATCCCAAAGAGCTTGGCGAGAACTCAAACAAACTAAAGCCGCATTAGAGGCTCACTACGCGGATTAATCTGCATAACTCCTCTTAAAAACAAAACAAATGTACTATATAAAAGGGGATAAAGCCTACCGGCTATTAGCGGCCAAATTGAAAAAGCATAGGAACCGTAACCGCATTACCCAATTAGCATATTCATGGGGGGAGGTGGCCAAAGACGAAAAAGGGATAGCACAGGTCATGCATGCATTCTACGTTAGACATCTATCGGGATAATTTACAAAGGGAGATGCAAACGAAATTCTTGGCACAAATGGAACTGCCACAAATCACTGATAACGACAGACTAGAGTTAGAAGCACCTATATCAGAAGAGGAGGTGCGGGGAGTCATTAACACCTTGAAAGGGAACAAATCCCCGGGCCCGGAAGGCCTGGGTAATGCCTACTACAAAACTTTCCAAAACCTATTGGTCGGCCTACTAACACACCTATATAAATATATAAGAATCACTGGCCAAGTCACGGGGAAATGAGTCCAGTCACCACAGTCCTTCTCTTAAAACCAGATAGAGACCCAACTGAATGTGCGAGTTATCGCCCCATCTCTTTGCTAAACGGCGATGCAAAAAACGACTCCACTGTCTTAGCACAAAGGTTAGCCAAAGTCCTCCCTAAAATAATTCACTCGGATCAGGTGGGCTTTGTAAGAGGACGCCACACATACGATAAAATTCGTAGAGCAATAAATATGTCCATAATAGCTCTGGATGCTTCTAGGGCTTTTGACAGTCTCGATTGGAGCTCTCTCCAGCTGGTCTTGGAGAAATTTGGATGCGGTCCGATTTTCTCTTGCATGGTACTGGCCAATTTCATACACCCATCGACAAAATTGATGATTAATGGCCAGCTGACCGAGAGCATCCCAATTCGCAAGGGCACTAGACAGGGGTGTCCCCTTTCACCGTTAATTTTTGCAATGGCCGTGGAACCGCTAGCACAGGGAATACGAGCAGAACAAGGCATCCTGGGGGTGGACACAGGGACCTGTGGAAGCCAGAAAATAGCTTTATATGCAGACGATGTCCTTCTCTTTCTGAAAGACACAGAGCCTTCTCTCCCCCATGCAATTACAATGCTAAAGAAATTTGCAGAAGTCTCAGGGTTCCATATTAACTACCGAAAATCTAGCGCACTTAACTTCACAGAAAACCCAGAGAGGGTGGCAGGGTGGGAGAGGGAATGTCCACTAAAATGGAGTCAAGGACCCATAGCCTATTTAGGCATAAACCTAGCACCTACCTACAGGAAGCTCTACGGGGCAAACATCCTGAGACTGTTGACAACATTGATAGAAGACCTGAAAAGGTGGGATATGAAGGAGCTATCCTGGTCGGCGCGGATAGCGGCAGTTAAGATGTCCCTACTCCCCAGATTTTTATATGTAATGGATGCTCTCCCACTGAAAATCCTCCCTGCGCCCCCCAGCAAACCAGAATCTACAAAAGAAAGTTATGGCCTTCATTTGGAAAGGAAAGAAGCCAAGAATCTCCCCAAAAAGTCCTCTTCCGAACACAGGCTATGGGGGGTTTGGGGGTGCCGGAATTTCGTAGATACCTTTGGGCAGCGCAGGTGGCATCAATGTTACAATGGTCTCCAAGAGAGAACCAGAATTGATGGGTACACATAGAAAGGAAAGCAACAAAAACCCTGTTGGAAAACCTGGGATTCTTGCGCCCGAGACATAGAGGGAATGGAGGCACGCTGTTGGAAACAACAAAAGCTACCCTGTGGTACTGGGATAAAGCCCTACGGAATAAGAAGCTAAAATTAGGGGGAGGCCCACTCACACCAATGGCCAACAACCCAGACTTCTCTCCGGGTACACAACCACACTTCTGGTCCCGCTGGGAAGGAGGGGAGAATCTTACCTACAATAAGAAGTAGTCGGGCTGCTTGGTCTTTAGGGAAGCCCTAGAAATATTTCTTCTTCCCAATGCAGATCAATTAGTATACCATTTTCCTGCAAGGGCAATAGCTGTATTTTCTTTATAACATGTTTTAACCTCTTTATTTAACTTTTAATGAACAATTAAATAACAACAACGTTATATTTCAGGATAACAATAGCTGTATGTTCTAATTAACAGTTCAATGAGTTTATCTGATTTCTATAAAGAATCCTTCAGAAAATCAGACTTCATGTATGGCGGTAGCAATCAAGGAATACAGGCTTCTAAAGCATCGACAGCTGGATGGTCTGTTGATTGTATTAATACATTTTATTTGGTCAGCAGTAATTCTCCCCCTAAAGGTCTTCATGGCCATTTAGTGGGAGCTGAAGTAGCCTGAGTGGGTTTTCAGAAACGGGTTCCACTGCAAAGCAGTGACATGGATTACTCCCTTCGCTTTTTGCAGTCACTATTCCCTGGACACAAACGGTAGGACAGATGCAAAATGAAGGCAATCAGGGTTACAACTTAGTTTTAGTTAAGTGCTTCCTCCTGTTATTGACACTGCGAAAGAATCATTGCAAAAGTATGAGGAAAAGTTAGAGAAAGTTGAAAGTTGCTAACCTTACTTTCTGACTCCCTATAGTACCTGCATCTCACTCAACATTATAGTCTGATGTCATTTGAGGTCCCCCAAAGAAATGAGCATAGGGAAGGGCATCCAACTGTATTTCGTGGCTACATTCTGATGGGAATTTATCACAAGGCAAGCAGCCAGAGCCAGTAGGAAGCTTTACACTGGCCAGTTTTCAGACTGGAAACATGGGGGCAGTTGCTGGACCTCCTCCCCCACCAGGAGGCTCGAGGCCTCACTTGTTTGTAAAGGCGAAAGGCCCCAACTCTGTCCCCAATTGCTGGGCTGGGCTGGGTGTTGGCAAGTGGCTGCGCTGGCATTTGTTCGGCTGTCGATTCTCGGGGCCCCCCGGCCCCAGAGTGAGTGTGCATTGTTGTGGGTAGCCGGTAAATGAGTTGCTTTTTGACTATTTAATAGGAATTGGTCTGCAGTATAGAGGAAGATTAGGCAGAGAGGACCTTCCCGCTTGATAACAACGGGCATGAGAGGTAAGCCTAGCCCAACGTTTTATTCTAAAAATATCTTGCAGCAAACCTTTACATTTTACAGACATTGCACTGATGTTATACTTCAGAGGTACATAGAAATAATTTCTGCATTCTTGCTAATTCTATATCTTGGGGTACAACTAATTCTGGTGACATTCAATATTAGTACAAAATTGCTAATCAAATTAGTTCATTTGCTAATCAAAAAATTTTCATTAGCAAAATCTGCTAATCAATTTTTGAAAACTAATTTGTGCCTTGGAACACCCAGCACCCGCCGTAATAACGCACCCTGCTGCTCGTAGAAGGCCTCTTCTATGAGCAGCAGGCTGCGTTATTACGGCGGGTGCTGGGTGTTAGAGAGCAGCTGCTCTAACACCCAGCACCCGCCGTAATAACGCTGCCTAATGCTAGTAGAATTACGTCGGGTGCTGGGTTTTAGAGAGCGCCTGCTTTGTAACACCCAGCACCCACCGTAATAACGCAGCCTGCTGCTCGTAGAAGGCCTCTTCTACAAGCAGCAGGCTACGTTATTACGGCGGGTGCTGGGTGTAAGCTGGGTGTAAGTGGCTGAGAATAATATTTCTCCCACCCTAACAGGCTGGAGAAATATTATCAGCCACTTACACCCAGCACCCAACAGATTCATTAATAAAAAGGGCCCGGCTCCCCCACCCAAACCTCCCTACCTCTTCAAGTTGAAGCCGGAGTTGAGTGTGAGAGGGGGGTGGAGATCCTCCTCTCACGTGATGCCGCACCCGGGCTGGGCTCACATTGATGCAATGTTTTGAGCCCAGCCCGGGTGCTTCTGCCTGTCTCGCCTGCAGTGCCCGCTGTGCACAGAGGCAGGCATTAAAAGGAACAATCATTTTTTAAATTATTTTTTGGTGGAAAATCATATAGCAGTAACTGCGACATGATCATGAAAATACACAGCAAACCGGCTTAATTATATTGCAAATAGCGATGCGATACCGCTTATTTTATGCCTTGCACCATGTTGTGGGTAGTCCAAGGCTGTCTGTCCATGTGCACAACTGTGGGCTCGAGAGCAACTCCTTCCACTGTGCTGAGCAAGACTCAGTGCTCTTTTTGTACATCCCTTAAAGGTACAGTGTGCTTGGTTAAGCAGGGCTTCAGGCATTATCAGCCTTGTCGAGGCAATGAGTTTATAAAGGTACATTGTCACATGAGGAATCCGTTGACTCACTGGATTAACTGCAGGGCTCTGGCTCGGAGTGTAACTGTGCCAGGGTCCGCCCAGCTCCTCCAACCGCTTGGGCTGACTGTTGGATCTTCAACAAGGGTCCCCGAGGATGGGTGTCTGTGGGCACGGTCTGTTACTAATGTGTGATGGCTCTCTGGGGTCGTGGCGCGGCCACAGTGTCATGCAGCGCTCCCCGCCAGGCTACATGTAGTTATGCGCTCTGTCTCAGGTCTGGCAGAGGGGAGTACGGTGGCAGGTGGCAGCTTTCCACAGCCAAGCCTGGCTGGGTGTGTATCCGGAGGGAAGGCTAGCTGTCCACGACCCGGATCCTCACAGGTTCGCTAGGTTGGGCTCTCATTGAGTGTTCCTCTGGGCCCGCTCTGCCCCAGTACCTGTTTTCCAATGTGGCCTGTGCCTGGTGGATGGGATACGCGCTCCGCTGCAGCGTGGGTACGGCGCTGGATTACCTGGGATCTGCAGGTGCTCTGCTGCAGGCAAGGCCGCAGTGCCTGCTAGCACCAACACATCGCCGGCTCATTGGAGGTAAACACTACCGGATGCGCCCTAAGGGCCACCTGAACGGCGTGCTTCCCCCTGGAGGATTCGCCATCCTGTTTCGTTCACCGGGCGTCGGAGGCCTGTCTCTTCAGCACACACAGACTGTGTCTCAGCAGATGTTGCGTAACTTCGGCCTCAGTCTACCAAACTCCTTCCAGCTTTCAATGTTTGCTCCCTGGATCTTCCAACCCAAGTTACTGTGGTCATTTAAAGGATTGGAATGCTGCAGGCAGGCTATTCGAACAATGTTCGGGCAGTTAACACAGGAGACTAGAAGAAGGCAGTCATCTTGCGACTGCTCAGCAGCGCCCCTCGAACCACCACTTTTTGCTTTGAAAATAGGTCCTAACACATTTTTGTTAACGAGTGAGGGCAAGCATAGGTTTAGACATAGACTTTTATTTTGGACTCTCAGACATCGACGTCGCTTACAAGCATCAGTTAAAGGAATCATCCCTTTAGTGTTAGGGCCTGTTAGGCATTACACCAACCCAGGGACCTTAGTAAATACAGGTTTTTAAAATGAATATCATTGAGTCTGTGCCTTTCTTGATACCATGCCTGTCTTACACTACGTAGCAGCTTTGTTGGAGGTTGCTTGCCTAAATGATTAATGAACTCAGACACTAAACTGGCAGTCATATCTGGCTCTCAGGCTCAGAATGTGTTAATACTGAAAGAAACCACAGAGTCGCCCCCTTTTTTGGACACTTGATGAAGTAGCACATATCCAGGAAGCAGCTCTCTTTCAATAGAGAAAGACTCATGAGCAAGAAAAGCTTGTTGGGGACAAGGTATGGGGGGAAGCAAATGCAGCCCTTGCAACGTGGAGCATGCATAGGGGCCAGTCACTTAGTGACTGCTTGGTTTTGCTCGAATGAGCCGGTGGGCTTATCACTGGGGAGAACTCATGAACACTGATGCCAATATTGGCAAGTTACAAATGATTTCCGCCCACAGTTCAGCTTCCCAAAAAGTACTGACCCTAGCTTGGGGTTTGGCTATTCCCGGTGCCCTTCTACTAATGAATCATGATAGTTTGCGATGATTTGATTCTGTAATTTCTTATCCGGGATGTACAATCGTCCTTGGTAGTATGGTAGGTTGTCCACGATCGTATACCAGTCTCCCTTCCCTAGTCATTCCTGTTGCGCTGGTGAACTCATAAAGTGTTGCAGGTCAGATTTTAAATTGTCTAGAGTGGTGGTTGCGGCAATCATGCTTTAGATTCGTCCTTCAGAGATGATGGCAACGGGGTCTGGTGTAGTGAATGCCTCTTCTCCCTCACTCATGCGAGACAGGACGTCCACTTTTCCATTGCGTACTTCGGGTCTATAGGTGATGACGAAGTCGTATTCCGCAAAGAAGAGAGCCCAGCGGAGTTGTTGTGGTGATTGCACTTTAGCCGTCTTCAGATATTGTAGATTGCGATGATCTGTGACGACTGTGACTGTATGTCTAGCTCCAAGAAGATAATGCCTCCAGGCTTTGAACGCTGCCTTAATTGCTAGCAGTTCTTTATCAGTGATTGCATAATTCAATTCAGAGGCTGAAAACTTGCTAGATCAGAATGCCACGGGATGCAACTGACCTGTTTCAGGGTCTTGGAAGCATCAGTTTCGACCACGTATGGTAGTTCTGGTCGAGTAGGCCGTAGACTTGGTGCTGTGGTAAATGCTTGTTTTAGCTCCTGGAAGTCTTTCTCTGCCTATGCAGACCAATTAAATTGTTTATTTTTCCGTAGTAAAGAGGTGATTGGGTGGACGATCTGGGAGAACCCGGGAATGAACCAGCGATAAAAGTTGGCGAACCCGCGTACACTCTAATAATAATAATAATAATAATTTGTCATTTATATAGCGCTACGCTGCTTATTATTATCCACGGTGTGTGGTGCTCATTTATCGACCTCGGAAGGATAAAAGGCTGAGTTTGGCCCCGCTAGGATTCGAACCTGCATCAGCAGGCTCTGCACGGATGTCAAAGCGAGCGCTCTACTCGCTGTGCCACCTGACCGGCTTACTCTGTACTCCATTTATGGATGTCGGTGAGGGCCAGTTAAGGATAGCTTCCACCTTGCGTGTGTCCATGCATACGCCCCGTGTTGTGAGATCAAAGCCGAGGAATTCTACCTCTGTCACATGAAAGAAGCATTTCTCCAATTTGGCATATAGCCGGTGTTGCCGCAGTTTCTCCAAAACTGGCCGGACATGATTGATGTGGTCCTCCTTGGTGGTCGAATAGAAAAGAATGTCATCAATATAGGCAAGAGCGCAGATGTCCAACAGTTCCAAGAGCACGTCATTCATGAAAAATTGGAACGCCGCCGGGGCATTACATAGTCCAAAGGGCATAACCTGATATTCATAAAGGCCATTTTTCGTGCAAAAGGCCGTCTTCCACTCGTCTCCTTTTTTACGCTTACTAGATGGTAGGCCCCTTGTAAGTCTAGTTTTGTATATCTCTGAGTGTTGTTGACTTGATCGAAGAGCTTGGGGATAAGCAGTAACGTGTACCGGTTTTTTACTGTGATCTGGTGAAGTGCTCTGTAGTCAATGCAAGTTCTCAGCTCTCCCTCCTTTTTAGGCACAAAAAAGAGGGGCAAGGATGCAGGGGACTTGGACGGACGAATTCAGGTGGTAGTGAACTGGTGAGGCCCAGTATGGTTTCTTTCTTCGATGAACCTGGGTTGGTAAGACCTTTTAATGAGAATCCCTTGCTATAACAGGTGTCGGCACAGTCTTGGCGAAAGGTCAGAACTCGTTTACGCCAGTCAATCCTGGGATTGTGGGTCTCCAGCCAGGGCATTCCCAATATCATCTGGAACTGAGGAGCGCCGATGAGATCGAAGGTGATGTCCTCTTGGTGACCGTCCTGGCACAGAAGCGTGACCTTCTCGGTGTAATGCGTCACGGGGCCGGATGATAGCTGAGATCCATCAACTCCTGTGACGTTTTCCGAAACCTGTTTCTGTCGGAGAGGCAGGCCTATCTGGGTAGCCAGATCTTGGCAGTGGTGAGTGTCACGTTGCACACGAGTACACAGTAACACGAAGCACCGGCCTTAAGGATGGAGCAGCTTATATAGCTGAGCTTCTGAAGCCACGCCCACCAGGTTCAGCCTGCCTGCCACACCCAATGAGTCAGCACATGAAGACCAGGCCTAGGGAGCCACATCTGATGAGTCAGCACATGAGGATGTTCTTTGGAATAAAGGCTTTCAGCTCCTGGAAAGTTCTTGTAAAATAAAAGCACTCCTACACTGAAATAAAGTAAAAGCACTCCTGCACTGAAATAAAGTAAAAGCACTCCTGCTCTGAAATAAAGTGTTCCTGCTCACATCTCCATATGAGCCTGGCGCCAAAGGCGCCAGGACTGAGTCCAGCCAGGGCCCATGTGTTTACAGGTCCCAAAGGGACAGAAGTGAGTCAAGTGACCCATTGCCCCCATCACTAGATGGTGTGGTTTTTGTGTTCTGGGGCCTGTGGCCATGACACAGCGTTGTAGTTCCTGATATGCGTTTCAGAGGACCATAGGTTCCTAATGGCAGGGGTCCCACCATGCCTTAAATATACACTTGCCCTTAGCCATTGGTTAGTAATACATGACTCATGGCAGCCAAGATGAGAGCAGTGGGATCTTTGCATCAACATTCTCCCGTCAAAAGGCCTGAACATCTGGATAAACATGGGAGTGTTGGGGTGGTCGATAAAGGTCCCAATGGGAAATGGGGGTTTGCGTTGCGCGTGCCATATTGGTGACTGTCCGTTACCTTAACCATTCAGGTAAGTTGGGCCTGGGGTGGGTTAATTACTGCTGGGTCAGTGACTGGGGGGACGGCAATGTTGACAAAATGTTGCGATTTAGCATCTAACTAGTTTAGTTAATAAGGAAAGGATAAGTGTTACTTTTAGTGTTACTTTGTGTCTAAGTTGATACATTTTAGATTTGCACGTGCACAACAAGATAGTGCCAAATCTGCTGATGCAATATAAAAACAATGTCGGTGTGTGGTGTGCCATGTAGCGCCTAAATTTGTGCAGCAAGGAGCTTCATATGCGCACGTGAGAAAAGAATATTTGCAATGCAGAAAACAGTGTGAGAGGGCGTGGTAGTCTTGAACATACATGCATACATGGGGGTCTTTAGGGACATCTGTTGGGACAGTTTGGGTACATGGTGAATATACAAATCTGTATGCCGTAAGTCCTCTCATAGCTACAATTTATGAAGGCCCAGAAGCCTGGGTTGGCGAGAGGAACTCTGTGTCACTGGGAAAACTGGTTCAGCAAGGTTGAGGAAAAGCAGCTGCAATAATATCAGGTGGTCAGCTACAGCCACGCTCAGGTTTTTACGACTTGGTACTATTGTGGATAGAAGATGCAATCTTTTTAAGTACTTGGGAGCCTTTTATTCATTGTCCAGGGAAGTCAGGCCATCTGGTAGAGTTAGTTTGGGACAGAGTAATAAACCTGGTACAAGAGATGCTTAACGGCAGAATGAACAGATGGTTTATGGGTTTCAAGCAGGTTCTCAGGATGTGCCCAGAGGCCAAGCGTGTTGAATTGGTAGTCTGAAATAAGGACCACAGCAAGTCTGGACAGATAGGATATTTATCGCCAGTTCAAAGGGAACTTGTTTATTCCTTCCGCTCCTCATGTTGTTGAAGTGTCCTTGCAAAGACCATGTGCATCACATTAGAGGTCCTCAGCCAGTTGGAACTTGTAATGAATTATGTTTGTTGTGTGAATTTGTAACTATGGGACAGCGTCAGGACCTTGCAAATATATGTTGGAACGGGATGGTAGTTAAATAAATGTGTACAATAAGAGCGTGGGAATTAAAGGAGATTACATGTTTTTTGTATAGGTTTGACCATTGCTTTAATGTAGGAAGGTATAGTATGCTCGACTCCAGGTTTGCATCTGGTAAGAGAAGAGACACTTTTGCGTGCATACTGTAGTGCTAGCATGATAAGGTGGCTACCTGTACATTCAGCTTTGTTCCTTTTATGGAGTAATGGTTCTGTTGACTTCGGTCCCGGGAATCAGAGATCAGACATGGCAGATACCAATTGAATTCTTGTTTTGGCCAGCTGAGTCACAGGAGGTAAAACAAGGCACCATTGTTAAGGTTCTTTTAGAAGCAGTAGTTATAAAGAAGGACATTGTGGTTCTCGCAGCCAATGATGAGGGAGGCGGAGCGTGGCGCATAGTCTTGTGCATCGATCCGATCTTATCGCTAAGGGATGTGTCTGAAGAGCAATTGTTCGAAGATGCCAAAGGCACAGGAGAGATGGTTTTAGAGATTGAGGTGTCTGGCCAGATAGCGATAGAGCAAAGGGAAGTGCCACAGACCATGCTCATCGTTAGAAATACATCGCCATATTGGAAGGAGGATTTGGAGATGGTGCCAGAGCATTTATAATAATAATAAAATAATAATAATAATTTTGCATTTATATAGCGCTACGAACCCTCAGGTATCTGAGCTTGCTTATTATTACCCACGTTGTGTGGTGCTCATTTATTGACCTCGGAAGGATGAAAGGCTGAGTTTGGCCCTGCCGGTATTCGAGCCTGCGTTAGCAGGTTCTGCACGGATGTCAAAGCGAGTGCTCTACCGGCAATCCTCATGATGTGGGGCTGTTAAAGAGTGTTGGAGCAATATGGATAAAACTGAAACCTGGTGCGATACTAGCAGGTGTTAAGCAGTACCCCTTGTCTAGAGAGTCTGACAAAGGGATTTATGGGACCGTTATGGCATTGTTAAAGCACAGCATTATACAACATTTCTGTGTCCCCATGCAACATGGCCATCTACCCTGTGAAGAAAGTGAATGTGTCCAGTTGGAGGATGGTCTAGGATTTGCGCCCTCTGAATAACATTGTTGAGGCAATCCTGCTACCATTCTCTGTAATATCCCTACTGGGTCCACTCAATTCACAGTGATCGATTTAAAGAATTAATTTTACTCGGTCCACTTACACCCCGATTCTCTGTACCTCACAGCGATTATGTATTCTGGTCAGAGATTCAAGCACATAAGATTGCCCCTGGGGTACTGTGAATCTCTCGAGTGTTTTCAACAGGGTGGTTCAGCTGGATCTGGGGAATTTACATGTTTCTAGTACAGTCATCCAATACTTGGATGATTTACTAGTCTGTAGCACTTCAGAAGAGCAGTGTTGAGGAGATTCAAGAACACTACTCACCCTGCTTGTGGAGAAGGGGTACAAAGTGGACAAAGAAAAATTGCAATATTTCCAGACAGAGGTAGTATATGTGGAGTAAGTGATATCGCCCGCAGGAAGGAAGGTAATGCCAGAGAGAGCCACTGCAGTTCAGAATAGTCCCCAACCAGTGACCATGAAAGAAATGCAGCAGTTTTTGCGACTCCGTTACTATTGTTGACCATGGATCATTGAATACTCCAGGTTCACAAGGTCCTTACTGCAGGGACTTAAGGTAGCACAGAAGGAGAAGGGTCCGATAGAATGGTCTGAACAGATGATGACCTGGTTTCGGGAACTCAAGGCTGCGATAAATAATGCTCCGGTCTTGGCGACCCTGAATTACAAGAACATTTTTTTCTATTTTCCCATTCAAACAGGTAAGTGATGACAGTGTTCCTGGCCCATAAAAAATCAGTAGGCCATATACCTTTTGTGTACTACAGCGGACTCTAAACCCAGTGATCCAAGGACAGTTCCCTTCTGAACAGGCTTTAGCGGCAGCTGTTTTTGCAATTCAAAATTCTTCAACCATTACCCTGGGTTGCCCAATATTGTATGTTGAGCATGCACTCTTTGCAATCTTGGAAAAGTCCAATTCGACTTTAACGGCCTAGAGATTCTCAGGGTCTGAGGTATTCCTATTAAATGCTTCCATACATCCAGTATGGTGCCACCTACTCAGTCCCGCGACATTTGTAGCTGAGCCAGTGAAACCGATGACATTGTCCACGACTGTGCGACTTATGAGGGAGAAGAGGAAGAGAGGATGAATTTTAAGGATGATGCCTTGGAGGGAGTCGAGGTACTCTTTGTTGATGGGTCCTCGAAAATGAAACAGGACACTGTGGAAAGGTATACGGGTGCGGCAGTTATGGGCCTTGTGGATGGGGAATACCAGGTCAGGATGAAGAGACGTTTGCCTTAACATTATTCCATGCAAGCGGCAGACCTAGTGGCACTTATAATAGCACTGGAAATGAGTAAGGGGAAGACGGTCACTATTTATTCTGACTGCCTATGTAACCTTCACTGTACACTCAGGCTTGGCAAGGTGGCAGAGAAGAGGGTTTTGGAGATCTGACATAACCCCTGTCAAGCATGCTGTGCTATTATCCAGATTAATTGACTAGCTAACCCTGTCCACAGAGGTAGAAATTGTTAAATGCACTGAGCATACTAACCGTACTAGCCCAAAAGTGCTTGGAAATGATCACGCAGACAGAGTAGTGAAAGAAACTGCATATTTGCTATTTACAGATTCCCAGAAAATGTGTCCCAGCAGGTACAGTTGCCAGCCCTGTACACTGCAGTCTGCTTCGGGTATGGAAATGCAGGAAAGAGCACTTAAGGATTTAAAGGCGCTCTGGGCAAAGAGAGGATGTGCCCTCTCACCCACAGGTTTTCTGTGGAGACAGGAGCTTATGGGAAAGGTAGTAATGCCTGTAGAGCTGCTTCTTGTGGTTTTAAAGCAACTACATTACCCATCGCACACTTCTCTGACAAATTTCAGCGGAGCTCCCGGAGGAATGGTCCATACCAAACCTCCAAGAATAGGTAAGTAGATTTGTAGGGGACTATATAGTGTGCAGAGAATTCAATCTTGGAAACACCATGGGGACGGTAAGAGGAGTATTGCCTAGGCCCTTTGGGCCATTTCAGGAGCTCCATGTAGATTTCATAGATATGATTCAGAGATTTAATCATTTCAATTACCTCATTGTCGTTGTTTGCCCCTTTTCCGGATGGCTTGAGGTTGGTCCCTGCGTACACCCTGATGCTAAGGGCCTCATTACACAGTAGGCGGTAGGGATTTAACGTTACCGGTAATGGAATACCGTTAACGTTCAATCCCCATGCTAATTACGACCCGGCTCACCGCTATTAGTGGCACCGCTAAGTACGGCGCCACTAATAGCGGGCAGTCCGCGTGCGCGCGACCCTCCATCCCGTAAATAACGCCATGCCACTAATAGCACTGCATCACAAGGCGAGCGGACATGCCAATAGCGGCATGGTAAATCCCCCAAAACCCCTTACCGCCATGGCGCTAATACCGCCATAGCGAACCACCCATTAAGAGAACTGAGCAGTGTTCCCACCTGCCACAGGTGGACACAATCAGCACAGGTGGAGGCAATGGAGACTGTGGCAGCCCAAAAGGAGCACACCACACCCCTTCCCACACCAAGATGGTTCCAATACTTGCAGCATTAAATGGGCTGGAGGACATGATTGCAGCGCAGCAGCAACAACAACAGGCAGCACAGAGGAGACGCAGGAAGAGGAGGAGGGCAAGACAGCCACAGCAAGCACCACCACGGCACCTAATCATACCACAGAGGCACCCACCAATCCCCAGGATCAGAGCCAGTCCATTCAATCTAACCGCAGAGCAGATACACACCCTGTACCGTCTGGACCGGGATACCATCACCAGCATCGTGGACATGATACACAACGACATTGTGAGTCTCATAGACATCAGAACTGCCATCCCCCCTCTACTGAAGGTGGTGACTGTGCTCCACTTCCTGGCCACAGGCACCTACCAGCATACAGTGGGCCAGATGCATGGCATCTCACAACCAGTATTCTCACGCATGCTGAACCAGGTACTCGGTGCCCTCCTGAAGCATGCACCTGAACACATATTCATGCCACGGACTGCCCAGGAGATTGCAAACACCAAAGTTGGCTTCTGTTCACTGGCAGGCATCCCAAGTTGCATCGGGGCCATCGACTCTACCCATGTGGAATTGGTTGTACCACATCACAATGAAATAGTCTACCGAAATAGGAAGCAATTCCACTCCATCATGGTCCAAATGGTATGTGATGCCAACAAGGTAATCACACATTGTTGTGCCCGTTTCCCCGGATCAACCCATGATTCCATGGTCCTGCGGAACTCAACTATCCCACGCTACATGGAGCAACAAGCCAGACAACGTTCGTGGCTACTTGGTGAGTTGCAGGACAAGCACATGTCAGTGTGATTGGGGGGGAGAGATACAATGGGTGTAGCTTGTCGTCCGTCGGACGAATTCACATACAGATGTACGCCAATGTCCATCTGGGAAGCCCGCAACGTACTTCAGATGAACGGACATGCAAGTATAAGCTACACAACATAGATGACAATCCAGGTGTACAAACCTTATACATCCATCAACATTGCACAACATTCCACGCCACAAAATACACAAATGTCATACATGCCGTCAAGATAGTCATACAGAATTAGTCCAGCACAACAACAATAATGCAATGTGCCCTTGAGCGCATGCAAAGGGATCACCCCTAGCCATAGCATAGCACCCACACCTATAGCACCACTGAAGTGTTGCCTCTCAGAATGAGAACATCAATGTTGGAATGGCATCACACAAGCAGTGTGGTACCAAATCTGCCTGGGCCCAGGGACACGTCAATTACTGTTGGAGGCATTCATGGGGCATGTCTACTTGCATGGTTGAGCTCACCTTTGCACATTGCACTCACACAGACCATCTGTATGTTTGCTGTTAATTGTGTACTTCAATCACAATGCAAAGTCCATTCGTGTGATATGAACAGGCTGCTCTTGAGTTGAACAGTAACAGGACCCCATTCGTCCCCCCATACAGGTGATGCCGACTATCCCCTGAAGAGGTGGCTCCTCACCCCTGTACGGAACCCACAGAACAGGCACAAAGAGGAATAAAATCGTGCACATACCCGTACCTGCATTGTGATCGAGCAGACTTTTGGCCTTTTGAAGACACGGTTTAGGTGCATTAGCAGGTCTGGTGGCGCTCTGTTGTATGGCCATGAGAAGGTGGCCAAGATCACCATGGCATGGGTCATGCTGCACAATATGTGTATCAGACGGAATGTGCCACTGCCCCCTGACGTTGAAATAGAAGCACCTGATGAGGATGATGATGGTGATGAGGACAGAGGTGAAGGGGATGCAGGTCATGCAAGAGGGGATGGCCAGGAGGGACGTGCTGTGAGACAGCATCTGATCAACCAAATATTCTGAGTAACATGGTTTCGTACTGTCACATGGATATGGGTAGTAGTGCACTGGTGCCTGTTTGGAAGCGTACAATGGACCATGGCGTCAATAAAGTACACATACACAATGAAGAAGTACAAGCCTGTGTTTTGTTCAAACACCAGTGTATTAAGGAACGTAAAGCAGAAAATGTGCATGTCCCCAAACATCCCACCACCCTTCCCTTCCCCCCACAACAGTCCCATAACACTCTTCCCCCAACCCCCCACAACAGTCCCATAACACCCTTCCCCCCACCCCCCACAGCAGTCCCATAACACCCTTCCCCCCACCCCCCAAAACAGTTCCACATGTGTCTTGCACAATGTTTCCCTCCAGCCATGCAAGCAGTGGCTTCACCATGCACTCCCTATTGGCCATTGCCAACACCAGCATTGGGAGGCTGACTAGAGGTGTGCCTGGTGGTGCGTGAGGAGCAGCGGAGGGGGCTTGTCTGCATCGAACTGGCAGATGAGGATGTGGCAGACTGTCCTGGTGGTGGTGGTGGTGGGAATTGGCGGTCCAATGCGTCCGTTATCCGTGTGAGGACCTCCCTGACTCGGATGATCTCCCCACACAGCCTGTCTGTACATGCCTCCATCCCCTCCCTGGAGTGCCTTGCTGTCTCCGTGATGTCTGCCCTGAGACGGGCAGCCTCCTCAACATGCTGCCCAACCAGCACAGTTATTTCTTGTTGCCGCTGGCTGATGCTGGCCAGGACGAGGCAGTGTTGGGTCCTGGTGGTGTGGCTGCTGTGGCCTGTGATGGGACCTACTAAAAGCTCCCATGTTCTCATTGTCAGTGACATTGGACCCAGGTGTGTGCTGAGGTGATGGCTCAGGGTTCCAGGGGGGGTTGGGGTGTGCATCTCCATGTGGAAGTCGGTGGGGTCCTCCACATCTGATAGTGGAGCTGAGGGTGGGCCCTCTGTGGCCGGGATCAGTGGTGGTGGGTTAACCACCGGAGGTGGGACAGTTGTTGGTGGTGTGGCAACTTGTGGCTTGGAAGTGGCGCTCCAACGATGTTTCGCACTCAGCTTCTGGACCCTTCTCCATTTGCCACTTGAGGTTGTGGGGGTGTCCTCTGTGTCCAAAGCCCTTTGTTTCTTATGCGCAGGGGGTGCTAGTGATGCATTGCCAGCATCCTCACTGTCTGTATGTGAGCCTGTTGGGGACAAGAAGGGTGATGTTACTGGTTACGGTTCAATGTACTTAATGCAGTATACATCAATGATGCAGTTGTGGGCATTTGGACTACATTGTAAAGGATACAGGTGATGTGTCAGTGCAGTGGCTCATCCATGCATGGTTGTGTGTGGCACTTGTCTCTGGTGATGTGTGCATGTGTGTGTGTTTGGGTCTGACACTGACATGGGCAGGGTGTGATGCATGTGTGGATGTTTGCCCATCCATGAGGTGATTCTGGGCTCACATTTGAGGGGACCAGTAGATTCACATTGCATGCTTTCATGTGTACACTCACCTCCATCTGAAGTGGTTGCCACGCCATGCTCCATCGTGCCGACTCCCTCTATGCATTCCACGCCAATGAGATTGGCGCATGTCTCCTCTCATTCTTTAAGTTTTATGGGCGACCCAGATCCACCTGCTGTGGCAATTTGGTGGTTTTCGGCAAGGATGCTTCTCACCCGGAGTCTCAGGTCATCCCACCTCTTTCGGCACTCACGCACATTGCGGGTGGTGGTGCCCACAGCACTGACTTTTAATGCAACCTCAGCCCAGATTGCCTTTTTTTTCATGAGAGTCTCCCGCCGCATGTCGCAGGCAAAGACCACGGCGGCATTGTCAGCTAGCGTCTGGGTCAGCATGATAAGCTCCTCTGAGGAGAATTTTTCTTTCCGCTGCCGGTCGGTGTTTTTTTCAATGCCTTGGGCATGTTGAGGGTGTCCCTGATGATTTCCAACTGCAAGCTACTGCAAACAGGTCCAGGGGGCAGAGGATGGCAATGGATTGTGTTTTTAAAGATGGCGGCCATGCTCTTTCCCGTTCCTGTGTGATGACAATATTTCCGGTTCCGCAATTTAACGATCACCGCTAATAGCGGTGACTGCTATTTGCATGCAGCGTGAGGGCAGAGGTGCTATCTGCACTTTCGTAGAAGGCGGTAAGAGACTTTTTAGGTTCTTTAGCAGCATGGCGGTAGGGTCATTACCGGCATGGCGCTATGCTCGTGTCCGCGTACTCGTAATGGTACGCTATTAGGGCGGACACGTTAAGAGCGTCATGCCGGTAATTTGAGATTTTTAGCGCACAACGTGTAATGAGGCCTGTCTGCAGAACATTTTTGGTGAGGGAGATATTTTTAGAAATCACTTGGCTCTTGGGATTAAGCACAGGTTGTGTTCAGTATACCACCCTTAGGCCAATGGAATCATAGAGAGGTTGAACAGAGATGGGTTCATCTATCAAAATTTGTGTAGTGATTTGCATAAGAACTGGTATTATTGTTTGCCAATCGTTTTGTTTTATTTGAGAAATCAGCCAGGGAAAGATCATCTCAGTCCAAACGAGATTGTGACTGGGCGTAGGGTCGAATGGCCATTTATGTTTAGTACTGTCCGGCAGATGGCCTTTGGTCGCAGGTTGCTGGATTACGTAGCCTTATTATGTGCTTCCTCCCTCGCACACATAGCCATTAATAGAGAACATTTGGTACCCTTGCAGATGGCGAGGGAGACGCGCCAGGGCTGCTCTCTCTCGCTACTTTTATTTGCACTTGCTATTGTGCCGCTGACAGCAGTGCTGAGGGAATGGCACTTACAGAGAGGCATTCAATAGTATTCACACATGGTTATTCTTTCACCTTATGCAGATGATATAGCTATATTCTTAGAAAATCCAAGGGAAAACCTTAACCCGTTGATGAGGCAGATAGTTCAATTTGGCAAAATGTCTCGGTTAAAAATGAATCCTGGCGATATTCCCTCTCACTGCCGGGGTGGTGCTCTTCGGAGATGATTATGGGTTTAGATGGGAGCTTGTCAATGCTAGATACCCAGGCATAGAGATATCACGAGACACAGATGTTTTATTCAGGGAAAATGATGGTAGGGCAGTGGACAGGTTACAGGAGCAGATTGACAGATGGATGGGTGTTCCCCACTCCCTAATAGGTCACGCTGCGGTCATCAAAATGGTGGTGTTCCCAAATTTCTTTACTTATTCCACAATCTCCCAATTGTTCTTCCCAAATGCTTTTTTAAAAGACTACAAGGAATGCTGATGGGTTCGTATGGGTGGGGAAGGTCGTGAGGGTATGGTGAGAGGTGCTTACGCAATTTTATCAGGGTGGGAGGAAGGTTCTGGCACTCCCAGACTCTGAACATTATGTATGGGTGGCACAAGCCCACTTTCTATCATTCTGGTATGAGACGGGACCCAGCAGGCCCCACGTCCAAATTTAGAGATCAATTGTGGTGCCACAGCTTCAGTAGGCGGAGATTCTGGGATAGATTTGCCAGAGGAGAGGATGCATTGGGGTACTTGCTGGCACATATGTGGCATGTCGGAGATTGGCGGATAAAGTAGAAGTGGCAGTGATGTATTCTCCGGTATTTCCATTTAAGTAAATTCAGGGTTTGAGAATCACTAATGAATGGGTATATAAGGCTTTAGTGGCTACACTGGGAATTGCGACGCTAGGAGACTTTTTCACGAATGTCGTCTTCCTGAGTTTAGAGGACTTTAAAAGGTGGGTGGGGGGTGACCTCCCTAGAGGTATTCCTCTATTTTAGGATTAGGTTTAAAACCTTCTTCCTTGCGTTCCCACAACAGCCACGTACATTCCCACTACTACATGAGGTGATGGAGGCTTTTACTGAGGGGTAGTTGATCTCCCAGATTCATGAGAAGATGAGGGCTGCCTTACCGCACTTAGGAGACAAAGGAAAGCAGCGGTGGGAGAGAGCAATTGGAGCGAAGATTGAGGATGAGGCATGGAATTACATCAGGGCCCAAACATGTAGTGTGTCACTTTATGCTCGGTATAAACAAATACACTTTAATTTTATGTACACCAGACCTATTACACGCCATCCAAATTGCACAAGCATTACACTGAGTGGGGAGTGCTTACATTGTAAAGCTGCTCATGCAGATTTTGTACATCTCTAATGGAGGTGCCCTCCCATTATGCATTTCTGGAGGGAGGAGTTTGAAACCCTGTCGGCTCTAATTAAAGATGCCCCCCGCCAATGGCTCTTCTAGGTCTGACCATGGGTCTGGCTCGGCCGTATAGATGACTGCAGGCCTATTGCTGATTTTAGCCCTATGAAGAATAGCTATGACATGGTGGAAGGCATAATGGCTAGAGGATATTGCCTATTGTCATGGTTTTGATGTGGCTTACATCCGTACCTTACCGCTGCATGCCTGCCCTCTAGATGTCTGGGGACCATATCTTAAGTTCTTTCTAACTGAGTCGGGAGTGCCACTCACTCCCAACAACTTCACCAGACTGATTATGCTGGAAGTAGAAAAGGGCTTTCTGATGCGCTGGGGGGGGAGGTAGTCTTATTTTACTGGCTGTAACAACACCCTGAGTTGTTGGGATATGTTGGGTTTGCATATTTTGTCATCTGCCCCAGCGGACTGATACATTTGAAAACGGACAAGTACATTTTGGGGTCCTGGAGGAAAGTGTGGGTATATTCTTATTTAACAACACTCTGAACTGTTATGTTATGTTGTGTTATGTTTATTTTTATGAAATCCCTTCTCAGTAGAAATTAATATTTCTTTATTGGCTGATCCCACAAGTGTTGTCTGCAAATTGAGGAACAGGAAACAGTATGTTGTAAAATGTTGAAAGTAAATAGAACACCAATAAATAACAATCTTTGTGTTATTGATTTCTTGTAGACTATCTTTGGGAGAAGATCCTATGCCATTTTGGAATACTCAGGTAAGCTGAAGAGGACAATGCTACACTGACTCTCTCTCTCTCTCTCTCTCTCTCTCTCTCTCTCTCTCTCTCTCTCTCTCTCTCTCCATCTCTCTCTCTTGCTCTCACTCTCTCTCTTGCTCCTTATTTGTTTTGCTCAGTATCTGTGTCCGTCTTAAATGTAGCTCCCTCTATTACATTTTCATGGCCTCTTTAAAGACACTACAGATTATATAACAAATGAAATTAGTTATTGATTAATTCAATGGTGAAGTAACTTCTTCATCCATTCAATTGAAGCTTTAAAAATTTTTTAATAGCATGGGGCAATCATTCTGCTTACTTGGGAAACGGAAGAATGTGAGTTACCTTCATAACAAAAACTCTGTTTGGCTTCTAAACCTCTGAGGAGACACAAAGAAACAAATGGTCAATAACAGATCTTGGCTTGTGAACCTATGATGAGACACAGAGAAACACATGATCAATAACAGAGCTTGCCTAGAATCCTAACAGCTAGATTTGTAATCACTGTTCCTGTTTTAGAACAATATATTTACCATACAGTTGCGGTCGTGGTTGTATAGTTAAGGGTACATCACACAATCTGTGTTAAAATGGAAATATACTTTCACCTATAACCTTTGAACAAATGGATGAATCCTTTACACATTTTGGCAAGCTACTAAACCTCACAGATCATGCCGAATTCGGTAAGACTCCACGACTTGATCAAAAGTTATAAGAAGCTGAAAACAGATTTAGTTTTTCGCTCTCTTGGAATGGAGTTTACCACAGGCAAATGGAATGTCGTTTAAAAGCCAATTTCTCAAAATTGGCTCTGTTGATTTTCCAGATTTTTGACACATATGTACCCTTTAGTAAGATGCTGTTTAATCTTCAAACATTTTGAAAATCACATCAGCCAAAGTTGAGATATGAATTTGTAAGTAAACGTGAACTTATCTATTTTTTTTTACATGCGCACATCACTTGTCATGATTGATTTAATATATGGCAACCTGCAATACGCGTATGAAGGTCTGAAAAATATTTTCTTATTAAAGTTAAGTTGTGACATCACTACTGAACTATGATAAGAACATGACATCACTACTTCTCTGAAATCAGCTATTGCAGTTGAGTTGTTTTGTCTCAAAGCCTCATGCTTGAACTAGTACAGAATAGAATTCCAGCTGTCACTGCAGCACTAAATTAAAGCCATGACATTGACAAGCACTTTCAAATTACTTTCTTGTAAAATAGCTTTTGTAACATTTTACACCCATTAGCTGATAAGGACTGTTCATGGTAGTATGTTTATTTTGTGCACTGTTGGAGTTTAACACTTCAGATCAAGAATGTATCTGCATATTCTTACTTATTTCAAGGGACACAAGAATTTTCTTTTTAATCCATTTTTATAAATCTATTGAAATTATTTTTCTGTAACATGTTGAAAGCTGCATATTCGGTTTTTGCTTTTCCAATCCAAATGGATTCTACATTCATGTTACGTATCAGTAACTGGAAGATATCTTACATTACATTAAGCAGGAAGCCATGTATTAAAGGGTATGACAGTGTATGTATCATGAAGAATAAAATAATACCTACCGCAGATAACAATAATATTGCAAATCACCTTTGAGTGCTGTG
This sequence comes from Ambystoma mexicanum, assembly GCF_040938575.1. Classification (NCBI taxonomy): domain Eukaryota; kingdom Metazoa; phylum Chordata; class Amphibia; order Caudata; family Ambystomatidae; genus Ambystoma; species Ambystoma mexicanum. The sequence goes on from NC_090925.1 coordinate 388,543,197, forward strand.
ACCTTATAAACGAAATCTGCATCAGCTTTGTTCTTCTATTTAGTCTTGTAACTCCTCACTGACGTGCTGAATCTTTATAATGTGTGGTATGAGGTACTTTATCCCATATATTACCAAAAAGCAGAAGTATATGAAGAAGTAGAACAATGGTAACGTGTAATATTAAAAGTAATCAGAGGCATAGAAATAAGCAGAAACGCATAATGCAGATCAGAAGAACTCTCATAGTTGGACGCATTCAAATAAGCTAATACGCATAATGTTACAAGCAAAAGCATTTGAGTAAGCAGAACAATGGTAATGAGTCATTCCAGCCCTAGAGAGAGGGCTGTAGCAGGTTTTATCCACCAACCCAAGTTATGGGCACGTAACGCATATGGCGCTGAGCAGCAGAGATTTGTTACCTAATTGCTGCTTCTGTCCCCGCTCTGTTTGGCCTCCATGGAAACGGAAGAGGGTCTCTGTACGGAGCCCCACCTTCCTATTCCATGGCAGCCATGTTTGTATAGTATTTTCTTTCCGTGAACAGGACGCTACGAGGTGACCCGTTAACGGAAAGTAAATACTTTCCAGTTAGCCCCATCCCAGCCCATGGGACGGGTGCTAATAGCGTTAAGCACCCATTACAAGAGCTGGAATCGGTGTTAACATCCCAGGGCCATTAACACCCGTTCCAGCCCTTGGAACGGGTGTTTAATGCTAAATTATATGATTCCTTGTCACGGTCCCTCATTACTGTGGATATCCTCATCCCGGTCCTTCTTTACCAAGCTCAGCCATACCTCATTCCCTTATTAAAGCGTGCATCCTCATTTACACCCAAAGCTGGATTGGCCCAAAGATACATAGGTCAAAAGATAGATAGATGCTATCAGGAAACAGTTATGCCCCTGAGATTTTGTGATGAATTCTAATATGACATCTCAATACAAACACATCCCAGTATGACCCAAGAAACATTACCTATAAAGAAACATTAACCATCATGTCATGAATACAAATGACTAGGTGGTGCTCAAAAACTGAAAAAAAATCAAATTGAACAAACAGTTAAGGATACTAATTACAAAAAGTTAAAAAGTACAACATTGGGAGAACACCAGGGGGGTGCAGAGGAAATGGTGGCCTGATCACCCAGCTCTGGCTCAAAGAGCTGCCACGAGGGCACTGCGGTGCCCAAATTGGCAGAATGTTCCCATAACAGTGACTGAGTAGAGGTCCTCTGAAATCCGAGTGCCGACGAGAAAGCAGCATGACGAGCGGGGTGTGTGGGGCCAGTGGCACCAGAGGTTCTGGGGACTGGATTGTCCAGTGTGCCGCAGGGGGAACATAGCTGAGCAGCAGAGATTCCATTGCCTCTGTGAGAAACCTGAAGGTGTCTCACCCACTAATCCCAGCGGATCTCTCTCTCTCTCTCTCTCTCTCTCACGTGACCAGGGCACAGCCATTGTCTTTGGATCCAGACCCTGGGGGTGGACCAGTGTGGGAGGATCACCTCGGTGAGGGGTTCTCGGGAGTGGGAGTGGGACACCGGATGGTGAGACGCGGTATCCCTCTCTTCCCTGTAACACCATTATCTCATCCTATCTGATGGGATATTTAGAAACTCAGCCCCCCCTCCTTTTCCTCCACAAACACTTTCTCACAGCCCGCTCTGGTACATGACTTGTCCCAATACTATGGTCAGGCGAGGTCAGGCAATTATCGCAAACCACTCACACCTGACTTCCATTAAGCTTCCCCACACTCTGAGCGAGGCAAAACACACAAAGGTACAGCAGTTTCAAGTTGGCAGTTGAAAGAGAGGAGAAAGACGGCCAGTCACGAGAGATCCGTGAGAGGAGCAACACCCTTTCACCTCATTGACATCAAGACGTTACTTTCAAGAAACCTTCAAGGCAGAAAATGTAAGACCAGGAACAAGGCTAAAGAATCCTGCATTGTGTGTCAGAGATATCGAGGGTCCTCCCGTGTAACTGACCAAGGCGGGGAGGAGCAGTAGACGCTGTGGTATCGTCCTTGGCTCCAAGAACAAAGAATAGACAGAGAACTGCACAGCCGGTGAGTTGGGGTGACCAGTCTGTGTTAAAGTCAGGGTTGCAAGTCGCAACATTGTAAAATGGGATGTGATGAAAGACGCGAGTGAAGCTAAATTGCTGGTGAATATTTGAACATTAGAGGAAAAGATATGATACGGTGGACAGAGTGGTCCGGCACTTTGAATGTGCCCAATCAAAGGTCTCTGTATGGTGCCTTGGCGAAAGGAAACGAAAGCAGGAGATATATGTGAAGTGTAACTAGTGTGAAGTGAATTGAATGATCTTGCGACGGTTTAAGCAAAACCCATCGCACATTCGAAAGTCTTCGATTCTGGTATCAAAAGGGGATCTGAGCCCGGACGAGGGGAATCCATGGTCCGAGCCCGAATGAATCCTTGAACTGTGATCACTTGTGTCTGTCTTCACTGTGTGATACCATGCCTTCCTTATACCTCCCACTGCCGCAATGGGTAGGAAGGTTGAGTGGATGAGAGTGGCGGTGGCAAAGAGGGAGAAGAGAGCGGCAGGGTGAAGCCCCATGGTCAGGTGGCTATTAAGGCTGGCTGTGTGAGTTAGACAGAGGTCAAGAGGCGGAAGAGAGATTCAGAGAAACACAGCAGAGGGTTGAGAGAGCCCACCCTTCACAGTGTTGCAGAAGGAGGTGCGATGGCGGTTCACCAGAATGTGACACAAGGCTGCGTTGCCCAAGTAGATGCATTGGAGGGGCGAGCGGCATGAAGAAAGAGGCATGCCAGGCAAAGCGGAGCAGGAGTGCAGATGAACAACACAGCAGGGCACAAGTAGAGCAGCAGGGGGTAGGAAGAGGCGGCCGGGAGTGGTGAAGGCTGCTGGCCACAGACCAAGAGGAACTTAAGAGGGACATTGTGGTGTGGAGATATCCCCTGCAAAGAATAATGGGAGGCAGAGGTTGCAGTGCTGTGGCGAGAGAGTGAGACTGCGGCCAAGTGTTGTGTGTGGGGCCTCCCCCCTTCTCCTCCCTTCCCCGTGAGGTAGTGGTGTCTGGTGCTTGCGATCCTCGGTGGATTTGATATCCAGCAGGGACAAACCAAAAGAAACTCGGGCGGGTGGGGGCTCCTGAGTTTTTCTCAACTGGTGGGGGAAGTTTCAGCTGGCAAAGAGCTTGAGTGGTTGGAGTGTCAGCTCTATCAACATGGCGGCATCCAGACAGGGTGGAGGTTTTGAGGCCCTGCAGTCTGACATTCACAGCGTTCTCTCAGAGATTAAGGCTCTGAGGGCAGAGGTCCAATGCTCGACGGCGGTGCTCTGGGAGAGGGTCAAGAAGGTCGAGGACTCAGGGAGGTGGCCCTGAAGAGCAACCATCTTTCGACTGAAATTCTGGAGATGCCGATGGGAGTATGAATTAAGGAACTGGAACTAAGAGAGAGGATCCTCAGGACCAAGCTGGATGATGTGGAGAATAGGGAACAAAGAAATAATATTAGACTCTGTGGGCCGCCACAGGCTAATGGGGAGACAACAAGGGATCTAGAGAGATGGGTAGGAGCTATGTTTGGAGCCCTGCTGGAGGCTGACGAGTCGAGACCGTTCATGTTTGGCAGAATCCATCGGGTGCTGGCTCAGGAGATGGCACGAGCTCGGTGGTGGCGAAATGTCACTATTTCTGAGACAAGGAGGAAGCGCTGAGAAATGCGAGGGAGGTGTTCACCTTCAAGTGGGAGGGGGCCTCAATATGGATGTACCAGAACTTGCTGACCTACACCCTGGAGCAGAGGCAAAAATGCCAGAAGGACTGGATTAGGTACCGCCGGAGATACCCATTTGCGCTATCCTTTGAGGCAAAAGAAGAGTAGTATGAAGTCAAAGATGGATGCCAGACTGATCAACATTTCCATGAGCTGTGGGATCCCAGGCAGGACCCAGTGTCGGAGGGGCAGATGCAGATGAAGGAGAACTTTAGGAAGGTCTTTGCACAACCAGCAGGAAGAGGGAAAATGACTGGGGCTCGAAAATTTAGGAAGACCAACTTCCAAAGTCGAGGGGTGACCTGACATGAAGAAGGGGGGGAGGGTTCATATAATGGAAAGGCCTGGAGATTATAAGGAGGGGGAGGGTATTTTACATTGTGCTTGAGTTGTATGTTGCGAAATAACATCACTAGGTATTGGGAACTAATAAGGCCAAGGGGGATTGATCAGTTCTGGCAGACCCAGGCAATACCGGAAGAGGTTTGGGTGAAGCACTTCACGGATGTCTATGTAAAAACACAGCTAAATGGCTGTAGTCTCTTTTTGCATGCTAGATGGCGGGGGGCACTCCCTAGGGACCTGGATGACATTGCTCTCTTGATAAAGTTAAGTAAAAAGTCCAATGCCCCAGGTCCTGATGGTTTGTCAAACTTAACTCTCAAGTCAAATATCCTCTTTTGGGCTCAATTATTGACCCAGTTGTTTGAAAACATTCTGGTAGAAAGAGAGCTTCCTGTGACCTGGAGTGAAGCACTGATTGTCTTGATCTTTAAGGGTGGAGACAGATTATCTCCACTGCACTGCAGGCCAATATCATTATTGGAGGCCTCAAATAAGATTTTCGCAAAGATGATTTTGAAAGAATTACATACTTGGGCGGAGGGTCCTAATTGTCTGGATTTATGTCAGGCAGGTTTCAAGAAGGGAGTGGGGACATCCTTAAACGGCTTTGGTTTGGCTTTCCGCTCAGGGCAAGCTAAACATCAGGGGAGATTGGTTTATCCGGCCTTCCTTGATGTAAGAAAAGCCTTTGATCATGTCAATAGGGCAATTATGTGGAAGAGCTTGAATAACAATGGATGTCCCTTACCCTTAATTGGGATCTTGGAGGCCCTCCACTCATGGACTAAAATTAAGGTGAGATTGGATTCTCATGGCTCATTTACAGACTGGATAGAGACGAAACGGGGGCTGTGCCAGGGCTGTGTACTCACGCCTTTCCTGTTTAGTTTCTACATCAAGGATTTGGCTTCCCGTGGAATGTAACCCGTCAAAACTGGTGGAGGTGAAATTGCAACATTTAAACTACACATATGACATTGTCATCTGCAATATGACCCCCATAGGCCTGCAGAGATCTCTACAGGCTGTCTACGATTTCCTGAGCAAGTTGCACCTCTCATTAAACATCACTAAATCTAAAATGTTGGTGCTGAATGGGGAGAGGTCCAACAGGAAATCATTTGGTTGGTGCTTGAATGGCCAAACCTTCGAGGCTGTCAACAAGTATAAGTACTTGGGCTCCTTCATTTATGATGGAAAGGGAAGGAGTGGGCCAGATGTAGAGCTAAAGTCCAAAACTGTGGCAGCCACAATTCAGCTAATCCAATTTGATTTTAATTTTGGTATAGTCTCACTATTGCCTGTGATTAAGTTATTTAGACAGCAAATTGTCCCAAAATGGATTTTTGGGGCTAAGACTAGGGAAAATGACACACCCTCGGCAAAGCTAGAGGCAAAGTGTGGAGAAAGGTCTCCCAGCTACAGTCCCCTTGGTTGGGATTTTGTATGAATTGGGACAACTTCCAATTCTGACATTGATTGACTGGGGCAAATTGCAAATCTATGCTAGTATAGTTGCTCCCCCGAAGGAGGTGTGGGGTGGGGGTGTTTCCAGGTCAAACTTTGGATGATATTAGGGTAGCTACGCTAAATGTGAAGGGTTTCAACTCGCCCAACAAGCACTCTTTAGTACTCAGGAAATTTAGAAAATAAGGCTTTCGGTATTGTTTGTCCAGGAAACTCATTTTAAAAGGGGGGGGTGGGTGAGGAATCCAGATTGGTGGGAAAAGGGATCGGGCAGTCATTCTGGGCCTCTGAGTGAGCAAAAAAGAAGGGGGGAGTGTGGATTCTCCTAGCTAAATCCTTTGAATTGAAGGACGTACAGATGAAGCGAGGGATGTAGGGAAGGCTCCTGCTGGTCTATGGGAATCTGAGAGGGGAATAAGTGCCCTTAGCAACTATTAACACCCCCAATTGTGGTCATTTGCCCTTTCTGCAGCGAGGGATGGCCTGGATCGAACTGTGGGAGGAGGGTTCACAGTGGTGGGGGTGATTTCAATTTGATTAGGGACCCAGTAGTGGACTGGATGTCGGGTAAGAAAGGTAGGGACAAAGAACGAAGCAAAGACGGGGTGGCTTTTGATGACCTTCTGGAAGATTATGGATGGGAGGATGTGCAGAGGCTATTGCATAGCGGGCAGGGGGATATAGATTTTATTCTCTGAATGACTCTTATACTATAATTGACATGCTACTCCTCCCAAAGGGCCAAAGAGGTATGGTGAGGGAGTCCGTTGTGGGAACTGTGGCATGGTCTGACCATTATATGGTGATTGCAGTGCTCACGGGGGGGATTGGCGGAAACGCTCGCTTTCAGTGGCGTTGTAAGCACTCCCTGTTTAAAGATGTGGTTTTCAGGGACTTCATAGCCAGAGAGATTGAGTGTGTTTTCAAGACATATGGCATGGGAGAAGTGAAGAGGAAACATGTTTGCGAGATTGCCAAATCCATGTTACGACGAGGGTTAATGGTCTCAGAAGGTGCAGCAAAGAAAAGAGAGAGGGGATTAGCGGAGGAAAGATTGAAAGTGGAAATTGAAACCTTAAGGCCAAACTGGCACAGGACGGTGGCGACAGAACAAGAAGGGAGGTCAAATAAGATGGCTTATCACGTGGCCTTCACGGCTAAGCTGTATATGGGTGCTGCCAGTCCGTATGTGATTAGCAAGCCTTTAGGGTTTCAACGATGCTATAAGGTGGGGTTGGAAAAGGTGGTCAGATATGGGACAAAGGGTGCTTTCCAACGCTAGATAAGCTGCAGGAAGTCTGAACATAGGCAGCATATCAGTGAAGCAGTTTTAATTCTGAGGAGGGTCTCTAAAGGATTGGTGGCAAGCAATACAGGAGGTTGTTGGTTGCTGAGCCGCAGGAGGAATGTAGGGTCTGCACAAAATGGGGGAGGGACCTGGTTAGGGTTCTTTCGGATGATCTGCGGGCTGTTATGTGTCGGAAGGTTTCCCAGGCTACAATCTCGCTACAGTGTAGGTGGCACACTATCAAAATATTACATAGATGGCACTATTCCCCCATGGTGCTATGAAAATGTACAAAGGGAAGAGCCTCAAGTGTGAGGAAAGAAGGGTGGATATCTGGCATATGTGATGGGGTGCACAGAGTTACAGAATTTCTGGGAAAGGGAGTTCTCCTGCATCCAGGATCTAGATGGGATCTCAAGAGTGTACTCTACATTGTTAGCACTCTTAGGGGTGGAGGAAAAGGAAGGGGGAGAATTGGGCTTTGCCCATATGATCCGGATGCTACTAATGGCAGCCAGGAGTTGCGTAGTACAGCAATGGAAGAGACTTATGATACCCACCAAACGGGAATGGATGCAGCGGGTGCAGGATATCTGTGATATGGAATATCTTACCCATTTGCTGGATGAATTTGAGGTCAATATAGAGGAGGGTTGGATCCCGTTCTTTGATAAATACAGAAAGTAGGCGAGTATCCCGGTGAAGGCTTGATATGCTGGAAATGGCCATATCAAGGATAATACAAGTTGGACCTGAAGTGGAGGGGGGGAGGTGGAGATAGGTGTAAAAGGTCCTGTTTCTGTATTAGATAAGAGCCCTAATGGTTTTTTGAGTGGACTGTATTCTTCATTCTGTATCTGAATTTTCAGAAACCTGCAATAAAAATGTTATTTGTACAAAGGTTGCCTGAGGGCCTCCTGCCTGCATCATAAGGGGAAACTAAAGAAATGTCTCTAGGCCTCTGGCCCTGTGGTTCAGAGCAGTATCAACAAAGTCCTTTCAAGTGCCTCTGAATGGCTCAACTTTCCCAGCTTGTTCGGAACCCCACTGTCTTACAGTTCGAGGCTGCAGATTTCCTGAGGGCCTCCTGCACGTGGTATAAGGGAAAGAAAGGAATGTCTCTGGGCCTCTGGGCCTCTGGTTCATTTGTGTGCAAAACAGTCTTTCCAAGTGTCCGTGAATGGCCAGGCCTCTCTCGGCTTTCTCAGAACCCCTTCGGTTCCATCCCCTCCCTTGGGTCTCGGGTTCTCTCCCCGCTAGTGGGGTCTTCACTCTTCCAACCCCGCTTGTGCTATTTGCTCTCTTGGCCTCTCTCGGATGCTTTAGGCTCTGAGTCTTTTACAGTCTCTAGGATCTTACCCTGTATGGTGGTTTGCCCCCTCCTGGGCCTTCCAGTCTCTCACCTGGGGTATACAGGTCCTCGCTGTCTCAAGCTTTCTTGTGCCCTGACCCCTCTTGGACCTTACACAATCTCACCACGGCTCAGGGTACAGGTCCTCGCCCCGTCTCGGGCAATCTGGTGCTCTGGCCCCTCATGGCTCTTTCACGGACTGCATCCCATCTGTGGGGTATTCAGGTTTTCGTCCTGTCCTGAGCTATGTTAGTATCTCAGCCCCTTGTGGGACTTTCACTGTTGCACCACAGCATGCAATATACAGGTTCTCACCCCGTCACGGGCTATCTGCTGTCCTGGTCCCTCTTGGGCCTTTCACCTTCTCAGCCCTGCCTGGGAAGTCTCTGGCTCGGACCTTCCTCCTCCTGGTTTACTGCATATGTGGTTGATGGCGGTTGTGTACGTCGGGCAAGGCGGCTGTTTGTCTCCTCTTCTGGCTTCATCTTCGATGTTCGTTGTTTGCCATTGGCTCCAGACAGGACTTTGGCGTCGGTTCCCCAGTTGCCGGTCGATTGGGTCAAGCAGTCAAGTCACTACCCAGTGTGGCAGGGACGAGCTTCTCAAGCTCTTGGCCTGCATGCAGGAAACAGCTCTCCCCGCAGGATTGCGAGCATCCAGTGGCACCGAAACTGCTCTTCTGAACACTCATTAAGAAATTAATGAATATGAACCCATGAATATCTTGGGCATTCGCCAATCAGGTTTCTGCCCCAAGCATGGAACCGAAACTGCCATACTTGACTTGAAAATTCTACTTGATGCCATCAAGGACACTGGCAAATCTGTCTTCCTGATGATGCTGGGCCTCTCTGCAGCATTCAATCTGGTCGATCACCAAATTCTCTGCTCTCCACTCCTTGACAGCTAACTTCTCTCCATCGGCCGCCAATTGGTTCAGGTCTTTCCTAGCTGACAGATCCTCACGAGTCTTCATCGATTACTTTTCCGCCGCACCTACTCCTGTCACCTGCAGGGTTCCCCAAGGCACCAGCCTCTCCCCCACCCTCTACAACATTTATATAAAACCCCTCTTTGACCACCTTGACCTTCTCAGCATATCCTACATGAATTACGCTGCAGCTCCTTATCCCCCTTTCCGGTTCTTACACTCAGGACTCAGCCACCATAAACTCAGTGTATGAAGTCATACAAAACTGGATGGCTTCTCACCTACTCTGCCTCAATAATGATAAAACCGAAATCCTCATCATCAGCTTCGACTCCACACTTTGCCACATTGACCCAGCCTACAAGGAGTTTATCATCGACGGAAACCGAATTCCCACCTCTGATGCTGCCAAAACACTTGGCGTCGACCTGGACGCCAACATTGACCTCTCGCGACAAGTGAACTTGACCGCATCATCTGCGGCCTACACAGCCAAACTGCTTCATACCAGCAGGCCCTTCCTCTCCACTCCCAACCGCATTTCCATTGCAAGTGCTATCACAGGATCTAAGCTTAACTACTGCAGCTCCTTATTTACTGGTACTTCTGAGCGCAACCTTAACAAACTTCAGATGATTCAGAACAATGCACTTCGAACGGCCATTGTTCTCTCCAAATCTGACCACATTTCGAAAGCCAGGAGAGATTTCAATTGCCTCTCGGTTGGGGGTAAGAGCTTCCCGGTCGTGGCCGCCAAAATCTGAAACAATCTCCTTCCAGCACTCAGAAAAGAACTAGTCTACTGGACCTTCGGCAGAAACTTAAAGATGTGGCTGTTCAACTAACCTTGCTCCTCCTAAGACTCCTCACTCCTCAATGTAAAATGTTTCCCTCAATGTAACTAGCGCCTAGTTAACTGAGGGGTTTTGTGCTGTAACAAATGCAAAACTAAAATCCTCTGCCCTTGACATGGTCAACCACTCCATACTCATAAAATGACTCCACAATACCCTAGGCATCTCAGAGCGGGCACTGGACTGGTTTACCTCCTTCCTCAATGACCATCCCTCCCAGGTTATCCTGGGCTCTTTCTTCTCTCCCACCTTTATCTCCACCTGCGGTGTCCCTCAGGGCTCCAACCTTTCTCCCTGGCTCTTTATCATCTATCTTGCTCTGCTTGCACACCTACTTTCCACCTTCTCCCCTCACTTCCAGTGTTATGCTGATGACACACAACTCTTCGAACTTCCCTCCGATCCTCTCCTTATCATTACTTCCTCCATCATTCCTGACTGCCTATCTGCCATCCAGTCCTGGTGTGCCGTCATGGCCCTTGCCCCTGGCCCTCACTCGCAAGTCAGCCTTCCAGTTAAGGCCAAGTCAAAGGCCTTAAAACCTCATCCAAGACTCTCTTGGAGTCAGTCCCAGGCTCATAACCATCATGAAGACCAACATTAGAATGGGACTATTTACTTGGGACTATTTAACCGGGGGGTGGGGGTTCAGCCAACATGGAGGCACACACATAGCTCAGTTACAAGGAACTGAGCTATGCGGTTTAGTCTTTTGGGTGTGGCAGGCCTGGGACTCCTTTCCCTGGATTACTTTGGGTGTGGCAGGCCTGGGACTATTTTACCTGGACTACTTTACCTGAGACTATTTAAAGCGCACCCAAACAGCAGAACATGCTTTGCGTTATTCTGCTGTGGGCAGTGTAACGCTCACCGTGTCCAGTTCTTTGATGCCAGCTTACCAGAAACCAAGGACCTGCAGAGAGAGAAAGAACACTACGAAACTTACCGGGAACAGTATCCTGTATTCAATCCATCGCTGACTTCAGTTCCCCTCACCTAAAGGTACAAACTCACATCATACGGCACTGCATGCATCCTGGAATACCATAACCTGAAAAGAGGAGAAAGAAAGACAGCATTATTATGCGTTTACTCACGTTTCCTGCTTAATGAAGAAAGCCACACAATTCTTACCTGGGTAGTCATCTCCTGCTCATATCATTGCTGGAACATTACGGCGCTCAGCGAGGAACATCGCAACCTGCAAGGAGAGAAAAAACACAGGCTAGCAATATAAAAGGCGAAACAGCGCTGCGCATCGCGCATTACTCACCGGACAGCATCGAGCACACCGTGCTTTCGCCTACCGGCCCCTGCTCATCTTCAAACTGTATGACAACACCAAAATACCTTTCCATACCTAAAAGGAAAGAAGCAAGACATTATTATTCGAACTAAGAGCAACCTAAGAACTGCATATAAAGACTGGAAAGCAGCAAACCTACGGAGTCGCAGCAGGCCTGGATTCCCACAGGGGGGCTTGCACCAGTGAAGTAACTTGGTCGCTGCTCGCCCCCCACATCTACGCGCCCCTGCCACGAGGAGCAGGACGGAGAATCCACCTTTTACAATATTAAGACCCATCTTTAACCAGAGGCCTTACCAAGGGACCGGGAGAGGGTTCGAGAGTGCAAATCATCCAACCAGGGCTTGGTGGCGTCCCCGTGGATACCAGGTGAGCGTAACATGTGCCTCCAATGATCTCGGCCTCAATGCCAGCAAGACCGAGATCCTTCCCATTGGGACTCCTGCTCTCTCTCTCTTCCCCTTAAAATCTGGCCACTTTCTATGGGTGCGCCCCCTTCTCCTTCATCTGAAGCCAAAAACATTGGTGTCATCTTCAACTCCTCTTTTTCCTTCCTCCCTCACACCCAGGACCATGCTAAGAAGTCCCACTTTCAATTCCACATCCACAAACAAATCCTTCCTTTCCTCACTTTCCCCCAGAAGCTCAATGTCTCCAGAGCTCTGGTACTCTCTAGGCTTGCCTACTGCAATATCCTCTTCCTTAATCTACCCTCTTCCTCTCTACGAACCCTCAGCTTATCCAGAATAGGGCTGCAAGACTTATCCTTGGCCTCAAGCCCAGAGACCGCATCGCTCCATCCCTAAAAACTCTCCACTGGCTCCCGGTTGCTGCAAGGATCAAATTCAAATCCCTCTGAAACCACGCTATCTACAACTGACTCTCACTAAATACTCTCCCTCCAGCACTTTACGTTCCTCCGGCACCAACTCTTTTCTTGTCAAGCAATTCGCTAAACAGCGAGCTGGTGGCCGATCTCTTTCATCGGCTGGTGCCTGCCTTTGGAACACCCTTCCTCTTTGTCTTGAGATGGATCTGCTCAAATTCTGGAAGCTCCTCAAGACTTTCCTCTTTACCTCCCTCTTACCCCCCTCCCTCCTTTGCTTAACCCCACAGTTGCCTGTATGTGTCCACCTGGGTCCTGGCCTCCCACTCCGAATTGCCTTCAGCCTCTGCCAACTCCCAGCACTGCCCCGGGCACCCACTGGCCTGTGTATCACAGGTCTGCACTTATTTACTGGCAGTTGGCCACTCTTACCTAGTGATCTCTGCCAGTCACTTAACAGCTGCTTGCAACTTACGCCCTAGCACGTCCCTCTGTGTTACTCTTAGCACTTCCCCCTTGCCCTCATCCGTTCTCTCTCTCTGCACTTGCACAATCTGAATGCTCACAAGGCCTAGTAGGACCGCATCTTTCTTTCATTGTTTATATCTGCATTTCACTCCCATGTTCCCTCCCCGTTGCCCTTTGGGTACTTTCAAACACATTTACTTGCTGCATAAGCGCCTTACAAATGCACAATGAATACCAAAATAAAATTACGATGACAAGGTAAATATCTTGAGGAAAGCTAGTAGTAGAGAATCCTTTCAATATAAAGGTTATGAAGTCATGGTTCTTCAAGATTTATCTACACTGACTTTGGCTAGGAGAAAGGAATGCTGACTGCTCATGACCTGGGTCGAAGAAAAGGGTATCAGATATAGGACTGCTTACCTGTTTTCTTTTGTTTTTGAAATTGGAGATGAGTCACACTTACTGACGCAACCATACGAGATTCCCAAATGACTTGGGTTCTGACTGGAGAGCCAGAATGCAAGAAAACACAAAAAAGGAGCCAGCTCTCACCCTCCCCGGGATCGGGGATCCTGATAGGCACTTTGCATTTCCCCAGTCATGAGAAGCACTATGTATTGTCCCATCTCTCCTGGGGCCACAGGGTGCCCATTGCCACCCATTCGAAATGTACCCTAAAAATGCAACAGATCTTCCCCTGGGGTATACTTCTGCAATACTGTGGTTGGCACTTGTGGCTGCATTCTTGCGGCTGTGGCATCCAATAGCTGGGGTTGCTGCATCTGTCCGGCTTGCTGGAATGCCTGCAGGTCTGCTTGGCTGTGCTGGTTCTGTAGTTGGAAGGCTCACTGTAGTTCCTACTGGCCTTCGGTTAGGGTTTTGATTGGGTTCTTAATGATGGTATGTCGTCAATCCCACTTCTGAAACCACTTGTGAGATTTTGTGCCAGAAATGACCACTTTAGGCTGATTTGTGTGCCGAGGAGAGTTTTATTAACAGTTTTGTACTTCAGAAAAGCTGCAATTACTTAATTATAAGTAGTTTAGGTCGGTTCCATGTGTTAGAATCGTGGCAAAAATGGGCGTTTACACAAAAAAATCGTGGCAAAAAGGCAATGGTTTTGCCGCTGCAATCCATATAAAGGATGCAGGGGACACCCCTGCAACCTCCAGACCCATTATACCATTTAAGGAGACCGGGGGACACCACCGCAACCCACACTTCCCTTAAATGGTATAATGGGGTACACCTTTACCGGGTCAAACCATATCATTTTTGCCGCAGTTTTTTATAAAGGTGATATTTTTGCCGTGATTTTATTACTGCATACCTTTAGGTCCTCTAGTCCAAAACCCTTGCTCTCTTCTTCTTGCTATGGTTTTTCCGTTCTTTGTCCTCCGTCCTTCCATAGGCCCAGACGTACTCCATCTACTCGGCTTCCCAGCTATCTTCCTGCTGAAATAACAAGCAACTACTGTTTACAGCTGCCTCCTTTTTATACCCTCCTCTACTCTCTGATAGGAGAAGGTAGATTCCCCTCCCGGTCTCTTCCCCTTCCCCTGTTCTGTATCTCCTCCCTAACCAATTGGTGCCCCTCATTCCCTTTCTCTTTCTTGGCCCCTTCAGCCATGCCCCCAACAGACCAGCCGCCTGTTCTGGCCACCATGTCTCTCGGTGAGCACCTAGGTCTCCCCCTCCCCGTGATTCCGGCTCCCCCATTCATGTCTGACGAAGGGACTCCCCTGCAGGGCCCCTCTTATGCCATGGGAACCACCTGCTGCTTGCCCCAGAATCCGCTGACTTCTCGGTGGCTGGCGGGAATGTAGTGAATTGCAGGCTTGTCACGTTTCTCCCCTCCTCTGAACTCTCCGGCTCCAGGCTGTCCAGAGATGCAGGATCTGCTGGCGTGCTCTGTGGTTTCTCTCAGCGTCCCCGTGATGTCTGGCACTCTGTAACCAGGCAATTAGGGACCCGACACTGCTCTCCATGTTTTCCCCGTGTTACTGAGGTAAATCCTTACAGACCCATTTAGCATGGTGACAGTACTTAGAGGTGAAGGAGGATCTGTGTACGTTGCAAGGGGTATGGGGTGTAACATTGAGGACATTGGTGGTGGAAGCAAAGGAGTAGAGGGGTCGACCAAGTAGTCGATCTGTCCAATAGTCCCATTTGCTGAGAACAAGAGTAGAGATACATGTTTTAGTTGAGTGGTGGGTGTAGTGTCAGCAGATTTTTATAAAGGTTGAATCTGTCTATGGTGGCAGTGGGTTTGGTGAACTGGAAGCATTTCAGGTCAATGTCAAAGAGAACCCCAAGGTTGCGTGCCATGGGTGAGGTCGAGAAGGTCAGGAGGAAACATAATGTGAGAGAGGAGAGTGGCGTTAGCGTTGACGGCAGGGAGAAAGATGACTTCCAGCTTTGACGAGTTGAGCATGATGTGGAGTAGAACCATTGAGTAGCAGATGGTGGTTAGGCAGTTGGTTATGTGTTCAGAGATTGCCGAGGTGAATAAGGGAACAGAGAAGAAGATCAGGGTATCGCCAGCAAAGAGATGATATTTAGAGCTAAAGGAGGAAATTCGTTTTTTGAGGGAGGGGTCTATAGAATAACAATAAGTGGGCATGGAACTGATCCTTGAGGAATGCATACTGGGAAGGGTGCCAAGGAGAAGATGCTGGAGCACCATGAGAGGGGGAAGGAGTGGTCAGATAGGTAGGTGGGCATCCAGTCAGGTACAGTATTCATACATTTAAGGAGGGGAAGAGTTTAAAGGAGGGAGGGTTGATTCACAGTGTTGAATGCAGCGGAAATGGCTAGAAGAATAAGAATGGAGGTGAAGTGAGAGTGGTGGGCAGTGATAAGAGAATTCCCAACATAGATAAGAGTAGCCTCAGGTGAGTTTTCTGACTGGAATTCAGATAAGAGGGGCGTTAGCAAGTCAGTGCCCCATGAGATAGTTGGCTATGCAGTTGAAGACCGCCTTCTCAAGGATTTTGGAACGGTAAGGAAGAAGAGAGACAAGTCTGCTGGATGAGGGTTTTTCAGGGTCGGCTGTTGGTTTCTCTAGGAGAAATATGACTGGCTGTTTTGTAACATGCTGGGAAGATACCAATTGAGAGAGAGAAGTTGAATAAAATGAAGAGGTGAGCGGATGTGACACGTTCAAATTCCTTAAACAAAATACTCTAACTCACCCATAACTGTCTCTCCAACCAGGCACCTAAATACCTGAGTGACAAAATTGTACGAAACCTCTAAGGCCGCCCAACTAGATCATCCCAACAACACTGCCTGAAAATACCAGGATGTAAGCTTCAGAAAGCAGGGGGTAACAGCTTTCCGGTTCTAGCAGCCAAAAAAGGAAACTCATTGCCCACAGCCTTAAGAGTAGAACCATCCTACATCAACTTCAGAAGAAATGTAAGAATGTGGCTCACCTCCCAAGACCTGTAAACCGGGGCTCTGCCTATTACAGTATCTGCCTTCCTTTGTATCTGTCCTGATGTAATTTATTTATTCCTGAATGTACTCCTTGCAGTGAATTTTGTACCATATGCAACTGCTGTAACATAACAATCTTCTGTAAATTTAACCGTATGTAATCTGCAACCCTGTATTGAATCTTGTATCATATTCAACTATTGTAACTTAACCATTCTCTGTAATGTTTGACTGTATGTAATCTGTAACACATGTAACCAAAAGTAAAGCGCCCAGATACCTAAGGGTTGGGTGTGCTATACAAATAAAATAAATACAAATACAAGTAGTGGTGCAAAGGAGTCAGTTGGAGCGCAGGAAGGGTTGCCAGAACAAAGGATGAGTAGTAGTTCAGTGGGGAGGTGGGAGAAAAGTGGGATGGAGAGGAGTGTGCAGGGAAAATTGGAGAGGGAGTATGGGGCTCAAGGAAGGGGGGAGTGACTCAGGATAAATAACTTAATATTGGTAAGCTTTCTGTCATTCATTACTAACAATTGAAGTCTCCCACTCAGAGAAAAAGCTGGGTAATAGCAACATCTGTTATTCACAATGCAATAATGATAGCCTACGAAAGCTCAAACCTCGGCCTGGTCTCAAAGCACAGAAAGGAAAAGACTCCCATTAAAGAAATATTCTTCCCTTAGGACCTTTGCACTATGTCCACGTGTGTGCAGTGCAGGACCATCCTGTAGTCAAATTTTGGCTACACCACTGCATGAATTGTTGTTATACACCATCCAATCTTATGCCCTGAGAAAGCTTTTGCAGAGCCAATCACGTGTCAACATTATATGTTTAACATTGTAGAATTACATGATTGTCAAATGTATAGTACATATATTGTGTGTCTTTTCTATTTATTTACCCAGTTGAAATTAACGTGAAAGTGCCTGGAGAGACCGAATATTCCCCATAATGCACAACAGTGCCCAAGAGTGCTTCCTGTATTGATACATGTATTGTAGACCAGCAGGTTGGTAGAGTTATCACGCAAAAGCGAATCCAAATCTTTTCTATTGTAGAAGGTGTCTTCAAAGGTTTGTTCATTATCTACACTCCACAAGACCCCCAACTCCAGGCTTTGTTTTTGTTTTGTATGGTGTTGAGAAAATGACACCATGTCTACCTTTCAAAACCCCAAACTGATCCTTGTGCAGTAGACTGTGAATAGAGTCCTTGAGGCTGGAAACTCATAGTTTTATCTAAATCTTGTAATTATTATTTATCAAAGGGGTGGACCAGTAGATGGCACATTGTTGGGGGTCACAACCTGGGGTAGTAGTGGATATCTCTCTTGCACATAGGTCTTTGCTGGTGAACCCATCAGGCCCAGGGGCCTGCTGGCTTAACAATATTTTATAAACACTGGCAACCTCATTAGTGGTGGTAGTAGTAGTTTCTTATTTGTAGAGTGCCTTTATCCCATTGCCATGGCCTCAAAACGGTTGTGGGCTGAATGCCCTTGGGGGACCGAAGTCCAAGGTATGGGAAAATTGTCAGGGAGATTAGAATGTGTGTCTGTGTGTATTTGGCCAAGAGGAAGTTGGGTGGGATGGCCGGGCGCCAGTTGGCTATTCATGTCAATCAGGCATGTGTATGGGTGCAGAGGTGGTCAGGAGAGTGTGCAAGTGCAGGAGGCTTGTTATGTGTCCAGCTAGACAACATTTTTGTTGTGGGATTTAGCTGCATTCTGATGGCAGTGGAGTTGTGCGTTGTGTTTTAATCTGGTGTATTTAGGCAAATGCGTGCGGTTAGGTTGGCATGCCTGCGGCTAGAAACCAACAAAGTAATGTGAAATATGTACCCTTGTGCCCCAGTTGGTTCTTTGTTTTCAATGTGTCAGTCTGTCCGTCTAGTCTGCTCCGAGTGATACATTACCTTGCCCTGGAGATATCCTGGGGATGGAAATAGTGTCACAGCCTTCTCCTCTACTGTAGTGGTTTTGGGTTTTAAAGACCCCTTCTGGTATTCCTTGAAGCAAGGGATGAATATGGCAATGTCATCATGGAACTCATGCATGGCACTTACACCGAACACATTGACACTATGTAAATCCCTTAGTATTTTGAGAATAAAGGATTAATGGCAGGATTAGATACAATAATATTCCCTGAGCTATTTTGTTTGGCATGAATAACTCTGCTTTCAGACATTTCAGTAAAGCAGTAGGCCAGTATTTTTGTGCTATGCTCTCCTCTCACAGAATATTTTGTGTAAGACTGAAAAGGACATATTCAGGAGGGTATTCATGTTGTACTTTAAGCCATCCACTTCTCCCGAGACCATGTCCAGCTTTATTTGGCCACTGTGAATTATATTTTTTAACTCACTCTGGGATGCATGGAGCCACTTCAGATATGACTGTTGTTTTCCTTATCTAGGGGCAGTGTGAAATTGTCCTTTATTACAAATTCCAAAAGGTGTTTAATGTCTGTCAAAGAATACCTAAAACCTTTATTCTGCGAGACAAAAGGATTTAGGCTAAATGACCCCCTATCTTTCACATTAAAATCCAAACTAACTGTTGAGAATCAATCAACTACAGACTAACATTCAGGGTTCAGTCACAAATGTAGCATCAAGATGGCCACCATCCAGGTGGTGGATGATACTCTCCAAATAATGGATAAGGACGACTTGTGCATCCTCATCCTCCTTGACCTCTTGGTTGCATTTGACACAGTCGACCATCGTATCCTCCTCTCCCTCCTTGCCGACAGGATAGGATTCTCTGGCAATGTCCTGAATTTGTTATCCACCTACCTCTCGGCAGACACCAGTCAGTCCAGATGAACATGTTATGTTCTAACCGACTCCTAGTTTCCTGCAGAGAATCTCAAGGCTCCATCCTCTCACTGATCACAGTTAAGCTTTATATGGCTCTTCTGGGTACAATCCTCAAAGACCGGAATGGCTGAATGATACGCGCCTAGAAGGATTTAATCTGTAACTTTCGAATTCAGCTAAATCCTTAGCTTCACCACTGAAAGCAGCCCTTTTTTGTCCAAACAGCCTGGTCCAAATCTCCACCCTTTGCAAAATCAAACCCTTCATCCCGTTGCAGGACTTCTGGACCATAGCGCAGGCCCTTGTTGTCTTGCATATCAATGGGGGGAAATGTCCTCCTGACAGGGCTCCCACCCGCTCACAAAAGTAGTCCACAGTGCTGCAGCACGTCTTATTATGGGTGTGCAGAAATTTGACTGAGTCGCCGTGTTCTACAGATACTACATTGGCTTCCTCTCCAGGCCAGGATACTGTTCAAGACTGCATGTATAATCTACAAAGCAGTCACGAGTAACACATTAACGTACCTGGCAGATAAGCGCCACATATCTGGTGGCATATGCTCCTTGTGCAGCAAATCGACCAACCAACTTGACTCACAACTAGTCCGCAAAGAGAGGACCCGCAAACAATTCTTCTCTTGTCACACAACCACTCTCTGGAACCCAATTCCATTATCGACACGGAATGCAAACACAATTCTCCAATTTAGCAAATTTTTCGAAACGTGGCTTTTTCAACAGCACCTGACCAAGGACTAATCCCAATTGAAGCAAACAACGCAGCTCACAGCAGTGCGCTACTGTTAGAAAATGGCAGCACAAACGCTGGCTACCCAAACCTTGTGCAGTGCTCCACTGCTCTCGTGCTAGGTCCATGCTTTAAATGATAAAATAATAAAAATGTCACTAGGGCATGAGCAGAAAGAATACTACTACCCATCCCACTGAGACACTATTACTTGTTACATTGTGGCTGGTAGGAAAAAACATCAAAGTGTGAAAAAGTCTTGTCAGCTGTAGGTGTGGAAGTATAATATTGGATGTCAAAGTCTTCAAATATAAAAAAAAGGGCAATTTTGTCATTAATCCGTTCAAACGATCAAAGTCCTTCTGATCCTTAATTTGCAAATACTGCTACTCTCCAGGTCATGATCAGGTGCAACATTAAAGTTGCCCTCTACTGGGACATTGCTGTTACTGGAAGAAGAAAGTGACCCAACCACGTCATTCCATACCAAATTTGAGTACACATCTGTAAGGCAAAAGTTGAATAAGACCAGTCTCATGTCTTGTAAGGATACCTCCAGTACAATCCACCTAACATCGTCATCATTATGGGTGTACTGAATTACATATTTAGTATTCAGTTGAATACCGAATAGTTTGTCAATTATTTGGGCGAAGCCAAATAGTTGTTTTATCATGTTTATACATCATATTTTAAACTTGAAAAATTCACTTTAAAAAACAAATGGAAGCCCTATTATAAATGTGTTCTTATGTTACATTTATTTCTCTTCATTGTAATCAACATCTCATGCTGATTTAATGCACACAAGCTAGAAAATAACAGATTAATAAAAATGCTGATACCATATGTATGGAAGGATGTTATATACGCGAAACCAGTACTACACAAACTGTTCAGCTTCACGAATGCAAAGTGCTAGGCTGCAATTAACAAAATGGTTACTGCAATCTGCACCAGCCATTGCCAATAACAAAAATTACAATGTCTTGCAAGGCGCAAGTTAGCTTAAGTGGAAATGAAATTTCAAACCTTCCTTCCAACTAACACAGAAATATATAAACAGTTTCTGTCCGCTAGTGCAGGAGTGATGTCAAGTGTACATGCGAGGTGATTGTTCTCCATCTCTCTATTATTTCTAAAGAGGGGGCTCCCTACCCTACACATCAAACATAGGAGTGGGCTCTCCATTGGCAGCCCACCACTATGGCTGGGGGAGCGCCACCCCCTTGCCTGAGTGCCAGGATGCTTTCATGCCTGAGTGGCAGACAGCACAGACCCTGTATGCTTTATTTGCACAGGTGACTGTGCTGCCTGCCTCTGAGCAGGGACATTTCCCCAGCCATGTAATTATTTGTTTGAATGTGTATGCAGAGCCCTTTGGGCCCTGTAACAAATGTAGCTATAAATAATGAGAGGCAGTGGAGCATTGTAAGCCTGCCCCTGTCACCTTTCATTATTGCGCTATCAGCAGAAACCCGCAATGTGAACAGGCTGACTGACAGGAGAGGACTGCTCTGCTGTCAGTCAGCGTATCTCCAGTGGAGGGACATAGGGTCCTCCAAGATGGAGCAGTGTGTGTGGAGGGTGCATGCAGGTAAAGTAAGTATTTCTTTAGTGTAATGTGTATGTATGCACATATGCATGGACTGTATGCATGTATCTATGTTGGTCTGTTTGTTCTTATGAATGCGTGCATGCAAGAAGTTATATGAATGTTGTGTGAATGTGTGGGTGAAAGTGTTGTTTGTGTGCGTCAACCTCCACTGCTAAATTTAGTGGACCCGCTCAGTGGGACGCCTACATTTAGTGCTTGGGCTGCTAGGGGCATGGCATTCTTTTTTTCTTGCACTTGATGCACAGTACCATGCATCAAGGGTACAGCAAACATGATACATTAAGTGTTATTACATGGCTAGACTGGCCTACATTGAAGGTAGGTCAGCCTATCCATGTAATAACACGTATGTTTGCTTTGCCCTTGTTGCACAGTTAGTGTGCATCAAGGATAAAGCAAACACAAGTATTATTATGTGGCTAGAGTAACCTACATTGAATGTAGGCCAGCCTAGCCACATAATACTTCAAAACTGTGGTTTGATTTACCCTTGATGCACAGTTACAGCTGCTTATGTTACTTATCCCCCCATCAAGGGGAAGATTTGTGCTATGGAGGGAGTTGTTTCCAGCCACCTGCAAGAAAAATTAAGTGCGAAAAATACAAGTACCAGAATCCTTAGTCAATTAACTTGCCACACCTGAAAAGGAAATGAATGCACGCCTGAAAAAGCAAAGAAACGCAGCCTCCCTGAAGATTGATGGAGTCATGAAAACGTGTTTTTGGTGGAGAAGCAAATGCAGGAAAACTTGACTGGCAACAGAGCGTCTGCCTTGTCACCCATTTTTAAACATTGTTCCAGGAGTCCCGGGCTCAAACGGCAGCAGCAGCAGGCCCATCATGCCTTACAATGGAGAGCCACAACCATGGCTTTCCCCCTCCCCCATCAAGGGGAAGATTTGTGCTATGGAGGGAGTTGTTTCCAGCCATCTGCAAGAAAAATTAAGTGCGAAAAATACAAGTACCAGAATCCTTAGTCAATTAACTTGGCACACCTGAAAAGGAAATGAAGACACGCCTGAAAAAGCAAAGAAACATAGCCTCCCTGAAGATTGATGGAGTCATGAAAACGTGCGTTTGTAGGAGAAGCAAATGCAGGAGAACCTGACTGGCAACAGAGCGCCTGCCTTGTCACCAATTTTTAAACTATGTTACTTATGTAGTCTACATATACTTTGTTAATGTGGCATGGCATTTTTACGTGGCATCAAGTGTAAAGCAAACATAAGTGTTATTACGTGGATACACTGACTTACATTAGTAGTGCAAGTCCACAATTACTTTCTTGCTGTGACATGACATTTTGTACCTGACATCAAGGGTAAAGCAAACACGACAAGTGTTACTAAGTGAATAGTTTGGCATATGGTGTCAGTGTGCATGTATCTTCTTACTGTGGCATGGCATTTGTTACTTTTTACTGGGCATCAAGGATAAAGCAAATATGATGAGTGTTATTTCGTGGCTAGACTGGCCTACATTAGTGACTCCAGTCTAGTCATATATTCTTTGTGTCATGGCATTTTTGTAATTTGCATAAAGGGTACAAGCAAACATAAATGTGATTACGTGGTACACTGTCCTATTTTATGTAGCCAATATGGATACACTTTATTTCTGTGGAATGTTGCCTCATTACGGCCCTGGCGGTACGGAATGAACGGCGCCGTAAAAGGTGCCGGCGCCGTTCACTCCGTACCGCCGCATTACGAGTTCCCCTCGCGGGACACGGTAAGCACGCCTGGGAAAACCAGGCGTGCTTACCGGGTCCCACGAGGGGAAGAGGGAGCAAACAACGGGCCATCTCGTAATGGCCCGTTGTTTGCTCCCTCTCCCATTCCCATTCAGCCCTATGGGGGCTGAAATGGGAATGGGGAAGGACTGTGTCCGGGCCCTTGGATGGAGGAATTACCGGGCCTTCCGAACTCGGAATGGCCCGGTAAGTCCTCATTCCGAGGACCCGGACCCCAACGCGATTTCGGCGGCAGCCATGCCGCCAATAGCGGCATGGTTACCGCTGAACTCGTAATGAGGGCCATGGTGTAATAAATCAGAAGGAGGACTCGGACACAGAGACATTGTGGTGTGTGAGGAATCTGAGTGCGTCCTCACTTCTTTCCCCCACATATCCTCCCCCAGGTGGCCAGGGAAATGCTGTCACTTTCGGATCCTTAGCCTGGGGATGGATATGTGAGGGAGGATCGCCTGGGTGGAGGAGACTTGGGGAGTGGGGATGAGGCACCCTTGGGTGAAACATGGTATCCCCCATTTCCCTTTTCCAATGACCCTAATATTCCCTAGGTATTTGTAGGGTATTATCAATCCCTCCCCTACTCATGAGTCTAGTTGTTGGGCTCATTACCATGGAGCCGAGAACTTTAAAGCAGTCTCAGCTGAGAAGTATCAGGGGAAGCGCGGCAAGTGCAAAGGAGAGTTCCAGGGCAGAAACTGTGGCAGCGAGCAGGCACTTTCCCAAGATGCTATGAGGTTTATGGAGCGTGATCAGTTGCAACGAGCGAGACGGGCTCTTTGGGAGTCTGAGGCAGAGCAGAGAAATCAATGCGGTACAGATTTGAAGGTACCGGGAGTGTTGGAGAGGCTCCTGAACGCTTAGCAGTGAAGAACCACTGACTTTAGCTGACCAGAACTACTCTGCAGTAAGCAGCTGAGAAGCGAAGAAGCCGTGGAGGATGCCGAACGGCAGAAGGAACCAGCGTAAGCAGACCGTGAACAAAGACGAGTCCCCGGAGAGCAGCCGACAGGGGAAATCCGACCGTAAGAAAGCCGGTGATTCCGCCTGGGTGAAAAGGGGGCCCGGACAAGGTGGATGGGCGGTTGTGAAACAAGAGACATTTGGTTTTGAATAGCTGAATTGAATATAAGGAGAAAGTGAATGGAAAACAAGCATTCCCAAGAGTCATACAAGCCAGCATTACTAAGAGTCAAGTAAGGTAACATTGTTAAGAGTTCAATGACCAAGCATTGCTAAGAGCCAAGAATAATTAAGCATGAGAACTAGAATATTTTTCTGCCATATTACAGCCAAATAATTACTCAAAGCTGAAGTTGGGTCCTCCCTACTCATCATTGACGATCCTTTCAACTGTACATGTCAGCCTCTTGTGATTGACAATGAAACTCCTCCTGACGTTCAATTATAGCTCATACGTAATCTACAACTTTACCCAGGTACATGTCAGCTTTGCAGCATGCTCATCAGTCAAGTATGCCTTTTGTAAAAAATCTGCATCTACCACACTTTTAATGAATCCTAACAGTTTATTTTGCTTAATCGATGTGTTGGGTATGTAACAAAACGCAGCAAATAATTTGTATAGACAACCATTTTCCTTTACGCTTAGCTGAGCCAACTGCTTATGAGCTAGTCGCAAAACTAAATTCCTGGTACAGAAAAAGCAACCACACTGAAAGGCTGGTTAAGGAGTATCATCCACAGCTTTACTTAGAGAATCACACCTTATGCATGTTATTAAAAGTTTACACTTATCTGAAAAGCTCAAATATTGAAACTATGTTCACAATTTATACTACATTCAGAATAGTGTTTTCACCCTGCCACTATCAAATGTGCTATACCAATAAAAATGGGCCACTCCATCCAGGACCAGTTGACTATGTATAGGAGGTATGCATTAGCTTGCACACAGTGCATTTTTCCCTAACCTCCTACCCCCAGCCTCTAATGGTAGGGTACGGGTATTGCCCAAGCCCCAGCTTGCATAGTTGTACTGAAATCAACGTATTAGATAAGATCTTGCTTTCAACAAATGGATGTAACTAAAACAAAGCCCTCTTTCTTTTCACTTCAAGACAGAGCAGTTGTGATTGGGTCAGTGGACAACTATAGAATTAAATGGCCCAGCTGGAACTTTGTTAATTTCATGAGTAGCCTTTCAATTTGAATCCAGGGTGGGCAGAACCCAGCAACCTGGCTAGCGTGGCAGAATAGGAAGGATAATTAACCTACCACTGACCGTTTATGTAACGCTGGTTCCCAGTTGGGAGGGAAATTTAGATCAGTACCTTTGCATCAGAGCACTAAACTAAGTCAGCAGTTTCAGTCACTTTAAGTGGTAGTTTCCTCTACTTGTAATGTATAAAGATAGAACATTGCTGCATAATTTATTTAAACGTGATATTTGTTGTTTCTTTTTTTATAGTACAGACTCCATTTTCACAAACAGACTCATGCTTATTAGCTAATTGCTAAGTGTGAAACACATTTGTAAGTAATAGAGCTATAGAACAGGTAATGAGGGGCAGTCGTCTGCAAATCCTAATGCTTAGTCTATTCGATCATGGATTTCCTTGGGCATGGCCAGTAGACTTGAAATGGATCTCATCCTTACTCTTATGTCCTGTCCCCAATTCCTACATTCTAATGAGATGTCCCATGGAACAGGGATGAGACCGGAGCCTCCTACTGCCAAGCAGCAGTGAATTGTTTCTTTAGATCGTTCCTCGCGTAGTTGCATGCGTATAGGCAACGTCCTACTTGGGTCCTCCATAATGACATGCTTTGTCAAACTGTTAGTCTCTTTCTCTACCTCAGAGAGGAATGAACTTGCACTGAGTGTGCCAAAATGTGCTTTTCCTTTGGCCCCTTGCGCTGATTCCCTACGGTTTGCAATGTTATGCAGGCTGTTCATCTAGCATTTCCTCTTTGGATCCGTGCAACCTGTGTTTGGTGTATTTTGTGGTCTCACATGTGTGACATCTCTGCAATATATGTAATTCTCTATCACACTGGTCACTTTGGCAGAGGCTTGGGGCCCGGAAGGAAGTCTTCAAAACCTCTCCAGTGCCAGAAATCTATGTCTTTGTTGAGTGCAAAATGAAACAGAAGGTCAGTAATCTATTATTCACCCTGACACCCAGATCTACATCAAGCCAAAAGCAGTCAGAAAGAACTGTGCCAAGCAATACCAGGAGAAGGGAGTCATTCACCTGGTACCAAACCAGGAGTTGTGTTAAATATGCCAGGGGAAGGGAGTCATTCCACCTGGGCTTGTTGTTAACTGCAACAAGCAATACCACGTGAAGGGAGTCATTCTCCTGGTAAAAAACTAGGAGTCTTCTTAAAGACGCCAGGGGAAGGGAGACATTCCCCCTGGACTTGTTGTGAACTGTACCAAGCAATGTCAAGAGAGGGGAGGCATTCTCTTGGTCTTGAGCTCAGAGTTGTGCTGGAGACACCAGGGAAAGGGAGTTATTCCCCTTGGTTTTATTGAAAACTGCATAGCTCTACACTAGGAGAAGGGAGTCATTCTCCTGGATGTGAAATTGCATAAAGACTGGGTGAAACCCAAAAGCCAGGGAAGGGAGTAATTCCCCCTGGCATTTTTGTTGTAAGAGGACTCTCTTTGGACACTATCCTAGAAGCAGGAGAAGGGAGCCATCTCCTGAAGAAGGAACTTTCTGTTAGTTTATCCTTTAGTTGTAGTGTGAGGGCTAGAACTAGGTTGTGACATAGTACGGAGATTACTTTGGCGAACATTCTGACGGATGCTTTAGTATTAGTTTTGAGGCAGGGAAATCCCTCCTATAGGATAGGGATTGTGCGGACCTTTTACATTTTGTTTATGTGTTTATTAGTTTTCAATAACAACCACACATATAAACAATTCCAACAATAGCCTGCAGTGGTTCAGAAAATCAACCCCCCCCCCCGGTCTTCCCAGTACATTATAATTCTTGACCGTCGTTACACACCCATAAAAGTACCCATATCGTGAGTCACATAACATTGTCCTTTGTTCCCCAGAGTGCAAACAGCATTCCCCCCACCATCCCTTTACCCATCAGCATTGCAGCAAAATCAAACATCTCCCTTCATCCTGAGATGTTTCACTGCCCTACGGCCTGCCTAATAAGATATTCTTTGTATGGACCCCATATATCTCTGGGTCTAGCAGAGGGATGCATCACTCTACCATATTCCATTTCCATTTCGTTACAATGAACAATGTCATCCTTCCATTGTTCTATACTAGGTGGATTGGGCCCACCCCATACCATCACTACCCTCCTCTTGGCCAGTAATAATCCAGCCAGCCTTCTTGCCGAACTGGCAATCTGTTGGGTGTGTCCAAATAAAGCCACCACAGGATCTGGTTCCACCCTCTTCCCTATAGTATCACACAGACTATCAAAAACTGCCTCCCAATATTGCAACACCGGAGGGCAGTTCCAGGCTACATGTATGAAATATGCTGGTGCTCTTGCACATCTAAAGCATTCATCCGTAGTGTCCGGGAAGAATGTGTGTAACTGCCGTGGTGTGTAATAAAATTGATGCAAAAATGTAAAATGAATCAACTTAAACCTACTGTTAATCGCTATACTCTTCGTTTGTGAGCAACACTATTCCCATACCTCGTTGGGCTGCTCCCCTGCCACCCCAGCAAAGCCTCCCATTTCTCCCATGACAACACTGCCGAGTCCCCCTAGCCTCCTGCAGTCTGCTATGAAGATTGGATACCACTTTACTGATATCTGCCCCTCCTATCATTTTGTCCAGAATGGGAGCTACCGTCAGTTTTTGTGGAAAGGTGGGGAACAAACCCCTCAGGGACTCCCTTAATCTGTAATAAAAAAACGGATCCAGAGAGTTGCCCACTCCTCTATTCCGTAGCCTTTGCCCCGTCATAAATTGTCAGTCCAGGAAGAGATCTGAACAACAGGTAATACCAAGTCACTGCATACATTGTACATACCCAAATTCACCGGTCAATGGCAACCCTGGGGCCTAAATGACCGGACGTCACGGTGAGTATGAAGTCTCCCCATTCCCTTTCTTCTCGAAACGAGCCCAAGATCTGCAAGTCAATTCCACCATGGTTTCAACTTTGGATACTCTGGCAGGAGCCGTTAATATCATTGCATGCTGCAGAAAGGGCTCTTCAAGGGCCCGTTCTATCGCCACATGTTGCCTATCCACCGCTAGTAGCTTCCCATAACACAAAACTGGAAGTAACAGATCCTACATTTTCTTCGAAAAACGTATCCATAACATTGGTAATTCCTGCCCGAAACACCTCGTCAGTCAGGCCCTCATTCTCAAATCTCCATGATGGCCTACTACCCATTCGCCCTGGTATCTCCAACCCCACCACTACTGGAATATGACCTGACAGGGTACGTGCTAGGATCGTGACCTCAGTTACCCACCCCGCCATCCCCTCAGACATCAAGAAATTGTTCAACCAAGATGCAGATTGGTGAACCGTGGAAAAAAATGTATAACCCCTCTCTACCCCATGCCTCGCCCTCCAGATATCCAGCAGCTCCCATGCCCAACACATTTCTTGTAACTTGGCAGTCGACTTAATGGGCAGTCGTAGGGCACTTCCTGTTCTAACAATAGTCGGTTTAAGTCCCCTGCCCACATGATCACCCCAGTGTTATCCATCTCCAACTTCCAGGACATCCACTCTAACATGTCCACCGTGTCCTGGTTGGGACCATAATAATTTAGCAAACTAGCCTCCTGTCCATGCAGGCTCCCCACTACCAATAGTGCCCTCCCCTTCTGATCCTTGACCACCTTTGTCAGGCAAACGCCCACAGTGCCCCTATTAGAATGCAGACCCCCCTGCAATACAAAGAGTAGAAAGAAAAATATCAATGGCAACCCGGCCCTTGACCAAATCGTGTCTCCCCATGCAGGATCAGATTGGTTTCCTGTAGGGACGCTATATCTACCTGAAGACGTTTCATATACAGTAATGCCTTACCGGATTTGGACGTGCAGTTCAAACCTCAAATATTCCATGTCAAACATTTAAACGCTCTGGCCATAGTTACATGTATCTTTTATACTCTTCTCCAAACAGCGCATCACCCGTGTGCAACACCCATGTAATCTCCCCATATACCACATAAAATACATCAATCGAGTGAGGGTGACCCCCGCCCCGAACCACTGTGCCCCCCAGCAACCGACCCACTCCCCAAAACCCACCGCCGGCAACCACAACACGCCAGTTATCCCCCCCCCACAAACTTCAACCATCAGTAGCTTCCGCATGAGGTTACTGAAGTGCCCAGTCACCAAAGCTCTTTGTGAACAAGTTCGCTCCCCTCACACCTCATTCTACATTACCAGCATAATAAGCAGCATTGGCCGTTATCCCATTAACAGACTTCACTGGGATCCCCTCTTTCCCCCTCTGTCATTATTCCCCCGTCCCTCAGAACTCTGGGCAATGACTCCAAAAAAGTATTTGCCTCTTCGGGTGTGTGGAAGAACAATACGTGCCCCCCATACTCCACTCTAAGTTTGGTGGGGAAAGCATACTTCATGCCCCTCTCACTCAACCTTTTTTAACATCAGTATGCATTTGCCTGTTTGCATGAACTTTATCAGAGAAATCCTCTCCCCTTTGTAGAGCATTGACCCCTTCTCTCTGGCCTTTCGCAGTGCCCTGTCTCTTTCCCGATAGTTCAACATACGTGCTATGATAGGCCTAGGTGGGGCTCCCGGTATTGGCTTCCTTCCACTGGGTATCTAATGTGCCCTTTCCACTATGAAGACTTCTGAGAAGTTCTCACTGCCAAGAGCCTCACGCAGAATGGATTCAACCCGGGGTTCCATAGTTCGATGGTCCACTGCCTCGGACACACCCACTATTCTCAAGTTATTCCGTCAGGCGCTGGTAAATTGTAATTCCCCATAGGACTCAATGGGAATAGGGAACACAGAAGTACCAGCACTGTTAATAATGGTGCCAGTGCTTCCGTTACGGTTTGCTTACCACGGCCACTGTAGCCGGCAGGGTCTTCTCTGTTGAGCACAGCGGCTCCGTGAGACAACTCCATAGTGTGTCGGTCCGTAAACAACAGTGCCGGTAGGCTTACCAGCACCATTGTTTCCGGACCGGCACACTTGTAATGAGGCCCAATGACTGTATACTGGCCTGTAGTTGATTAAGCATAGTTTTGATGTCATTGAATGTGCCACTGGGATCAAGGGGCTGAGACTGAGAGGTCCCTTCCGGGGAGTCCACCACTGCCTCCGGGTTCTTCATCGATGCAGGGGTATCAAAATGCAAAATCTGATTGCTGTTTCCCTGCCTTATATGACTTAGATATGAGACTCTGGCACATGCTGGGGGAGTGGGGCACACACTCCAGTATTTGAGGCCCGCAGCTCCAACAAATGGTCACCCCAGAGTGTCTGCCTCCTCACTGGTCCTCAGCCATGCAGCAGTACTTCCCTCTGGGCACAATGACCACCTCTGCCCCCTCTGTGGCACAAGGGCACGTGGCCTTGCACTCCCACACCAGGTCTACACTAGGTAATCACCCGGGTGGGCCCTTGCCCTGCTCGACCCTAGTCACACTGACCTGCTCGCAGAAGGGGCATCTGCAGTTCCTTCAGGTATACTGGCAAACAGGTATCCCCCTTGTCCTGTGCTACGCTGCCCACTCTTACCACTTATCTGCTGGCACTGAAGTCCAAGCGCCGCAGACGCCTCCAGGTGCCATGCCTCTCACCTTGGCATCAGATTGCACCTCACCCATGCATGCAGCAGAAGTGGACCCTCCAGCACATCCACATTAATCCTTCCCCCAGGGTGCAAAGATGGCCAGAGTATACACCCAGTCCGATTTCCCTATGTTGTTAGCTAATACTCCAACAGGTCAGGGACAGCTCTCAGTATTGCTGCAGCATTCAGTGTTGCATTCGGGTACCAAGGGATCACTCTATAGTGCTGCCAGCAACTTGTAAACAAAGCTTCAACACAACAGCCTGGAGGATAGGGCCTTCTCACCGTGACCGTTGTGCGCAATCTTCGTCACAGCGCTCCGACGGTCCTCCACAGCTTTGTCTTAACTCCACTATAGTCCCGGTTTGTATCTAATCCACTCTTCTTCTGCGGATATAGTTGTGGCAGCCTGGTCCCCGGCAACCATTCTGAGGCTTGCCCGGCACCCTCCGAGGTCCAAGGTCTGCACATGCCGTAATATCCCTCACTAGCGCCTCCCCTCGCCGCTTGGGGCAGGCTCCCCCCTCTCCTCCAGTGTCACTGCAGGGTCCCCCATCTCCCCAGTGCTGTTCTCCTAATGACGGCTATCGCGGCAGCCACAGCACCATGGCAGGCACCAGCTCTTCACTACACAGTCCTCCGGAGCGCCCTGCAGACGCCCCCCGGGCAGGCAAGAATTGCAGAAGTCGTTGCTCCCAGTCTCCCACAAGGAGGGCTGCTGGGCATAGTGGCACACCGCACAGCTGCAGTGCGGCCCAACCAGCTTCACCGGCGGTCTCACACGCTGCACAGTGCAAACTCCTCAGGTCCGTCCCAATCCACAGTTTTGCCTTTCACGGTTCTTCCAAGCGGGCTGGGGGCTCCAAACTTGACAGGGACATGGCCAGGATACTCGCACACCTGAAGCATCACTCATAACCATAGTGCTTGGCGAAAGGGTGTCAGGATGTAGTCCGGATTTATCAAAGAGCCAGGGAGCACACAGGCTCGCTGCCATCTTGGCTGGGCTCAACATCACCCTCGAGGACCTTTTCTTTATACACAAATAAAAGTTTATAACCAAAACCATAAAACCTTTGTGTCAGCTTCCTTCTTCAACACCCTTACACTGTATGATATCTGCCAAAGAACTTGTCACAACAGAGCTTACCCAGTTTACACTCTATGTACAATGGACAGACCCTTTTTGAGAGCATTATACGGGCACCCCCTTTTGGCCTCCTTAGTTAAAGCAGTCAGAGGCATGGTCCTTTCTAGGACGTTCATCATTTAGCACCCAGTCATTGCCAACAGGACCTATTCCTGAGGCAGGAGGAGGACACCGAATCCTCCCTAGCTGTGAAGAGGAGTACCTGATAGAACGCTGTCACACCTTTTTGACCTTGCCAAATATGAGATCCTTGTTTAGGGATATGATACTGGAGGTATTACCTCAAACAGGAGGCTCTACAACGTCAACGCAACCCCATCAGAGTCTGGTAGTCAGCCTGTTGGGACATAAAAGGCTGCTGTTCCATTTGTATGCATGACACCTGCAGTAGTGCCAGGCGGCATCTTACCGACACAGATTGGTGCGGTTACAGTTCCACCTTCTAGCTTTGCTATTCCAGATAATGAAACCCAACCAGTTTCCGAGCACACTGCTGAGTGGAAGGAAACAGAGGAAATCCAACAATTACTAAAGGCTTTCCATGACACATCCATGAACATCTTGGAAATCGCAGATTTCCACCTACCACATCTACTAATGGGGAGACCAGTGTCCTTGCTGATTCTCTGATACAGACGAGATAGTTATTCCACTGAAAACTGATGTTTTAAAAGAAGTCAAAAACTGTTGGAAAACCTACCCACTATCTATGTAGTTAGCTAGAATCTGAATGCAAGGCATCGACAAATGGCAAGTAAAAAGTTATGTATCAGTACTAACCCACCAGCAAAATAAGTGGTGATTTCTGCTTCCCTTTCCCACGGAAAATCCCTGTCTTCTTCATCATCAGCCTCTGCCTAGCCTGTTTTAACTACCTCAGGAAAAGACAAAAAATATCTAGACTCAATATAAAAAAGTCTACACAAATAGGGCCCAACACCTACAATATGACAACAAGGATGCAATTCTAACAGTGTGCAACAAGTTTTGGAAGGAAATCGAGAGCTTTGCACCACACCTAAATGGGGACCTCAAGGAGCAATCCATGGCCTGGCCAAGAGAATCTAAGCCCATAGCCCAGGATATCCTTGACTCACATTTGACGCACATGCCTGTTGCAGCTGATCCACATTTGGATACAGCTGCAACAGGCATGTGCTTAGGATTCAACATGAGGCTGATAGCTTGACTCAAGATTACAACGCTTATTCTGGTGGTTCAGAAGACGACAAAGGCCCTTCTCTTTGATGTGCTTGCTTGTTTTCCTCCATCAACTTATGAAGAATTAAAGAAAAGACCCACATTGTCAGCAAAAAGTTTATCAGCTAATACCAGACCTACTCCCAAACCTTCCTCTTTCTTTTAGCAGATAGTCCAGTGCTCAAGCAGCTGGGCTTCAGTGTGTTTATAACTCAAACCCAGGAGAGAGATAGATGTGGACAGTCATCTCTACACACCCAAAGTAGAGACAGAGACCCAGAAAGGGATTCCTAACCTTGACTTCGGTCCACGGTGAGAAGCTGAAACTTTGAGGATAGAAGTGTTCAGATGCATTAAACTCAAGTTGGGGGCAGAATATCCCTTCATTTAACACCCTGAAGCTAAATAATATCAGGCCTGTGGATGATATTTTTAGTATGCAATGGATACAGGCTCCCATTTCCCATCAACTTCCAGCCTTCCCGACCACCCCCACGAAATATGTTCATCGGACCTTCTGCATGGCTTGCAAAAATGAAGAACTAGATACAGTAGAGAAGAGTCCACTGAATCTGGTGGATGATGGGCACTTCTCTTGTTTCTTAGCCCTTCCAAATAAGGACAACAGGATTGGACAACAGTCCTCAAGCTCTCCGACTTCAATGCATTGCGACCCAAGGAGGGATTCTAGATGGTCACCCCAACTAACGTTCTACCTGGGAGCCACACTCGAAACGTCTCAGTTCTTTGATAATGGATGCCCTCTATCAATGCAAGTGCTTCCTTGTGGCCTCTCCTCATCCCAAGGGTCTACATGAAAGTGATGGATTCTATACTGTTGCATTTCTGTCACAAAGGGATACATATTCCCTCCCATTTGGATGATTGACCAATTCGAGCCTTGACACCTTTACAGATAAAGGATTCAGTCATTCAGGTTCTCCAACTGGATGTTGTGATGGTCCTCACTGTGAACCATAAGATATCAACTTTGAGTCCTAATCAAAGAACCAGTGCACTGGATTAATCTGGGACTGGAAGGTTGGTAAGGTCTTCCCTCTCCTGGAAGATATAAAATCTAACATGTATTTGCAGAGAATCTCTGAACAACAGCATGTCAGCATTGATGTTTGAACAGCTACCTGGTTTGATGACTTGTGCATTGTTGTAGTTTCTCATGCAAGGCTATATATGAGATGCACTCAATTACGAATGTTGAGTCACTTGCCTCAGGATGCTCAACTTCAGTCGGTGTCTATTTCATTTGCCACAGAAATGAATACAGATCTTCTCTGTCGGATGGATTAACAAAATCTCACAATTGGAATCTGTTTTTATCCTCCACCCCCAACAAGCAACCTATTTTCAGACTCCTCACTGATGAGCTGAGGTGCAGTGATGGTCTGGTCGGAGCTGCACATTTTCTGGAGTACAGAGGAATCTCGCCTTCACATCAACTATCCGAAATTAAAGGCAGTCTTCTGAGTGATGAAGGCTTTCTAGCCATCACTATCAGAAAACACAGCAGACATATTTTACATGAACAAGTATGGAGGAATGAATTCTCAAGCTCTCTGCCTTCTGGCTCTGGAGCTTTGGGACTAGTGTCTGGATCACTCAGTCTGTTCTATAGTTTCTCATTTCATAAGAGACTAAAATGTATGGGCAGACTAGTTGAGCAGACAGTCGCATGCACAGCACAAATGGGTACTCCACAGAGAGGTGTTGGACCGCATCTTCTCCTGCTATTCCCTCTCTTCCTTCCACGGCTTCCTTGCCTTCCCCTGCTGTGTCCTCCTTGGCTACCTTGCCCTCTCCTCCTCCCTCTTCTACACATCTGCTGGGCCTACCTCTGATTTGTACCCCTCCCCGGAAGTCTTTCAGGGACGGCAACCTTCTGCACATTGCCACTCTTAACTCTCGCTCAGCTGTCAAACACTCCTCTGACATCTGCCGCCTCCTGGAGGAACTTGACCACGATGTCCTCGGTCTCACGAGACATGGTTCACAGCCAGCTCTGTCACCAGCTTCGACACTCTCCTCCCTGACGGCTACAAGATCCTCTCCGCGCCCAGGTCCAACCGCCCCGGAGGGAGTGTAGCCCTGATCTTCCCAGAGTAGATTCCTGCCTCTGTCATTCCTATGCAGGCCTACTCCTCTTTCGAATGCCCCGTCTGCAAGCTATTCCCTCACTGTGGCTACTATCTATCGACCACCTGGTCAGATCTCCTCCTTCCTCTCTGAATGGGCGGACCTTTCCTCTTCCCTCCTGGTCTTGACCAATCAACTCAACAACAACAGGCATCTCAGAGGAGACGCAGGAGGAGAAGGAGGGAAAGGCAGGGCCAGCATGCCCCCCCAGCACAGCCAGTGCCACCACGCAGGCAGCCCCCAATCCCACGCATCAGAGCCAGTCCATTCAACCTAACCGCTGAGCAGATCCACACCCTGTACCGCCTGGACCGGGACACCATCACCACCATTGTGGACATGATACATGATGACATTGTCAGCCTCATTGAAACACGCACCGCCATCCCACCCCTACTGAAGGTAGTGTCTGTGCTCCGCTTCACCTGGCTGAGATGGGGGGGGGAGAGATGCATACTTCACCTGGCTGAGATGGGGGGGAGAGATGCATACTTCACCTGGCTGAGATGGGGGGGAGAAATGCATACTTCACCTGGCTGAGATGGGGGGGAAGAGATGCATACTTCATCTGGCTGAGATGGGGGAGAGATGCATACTTCACCTGGCTGAGATGGGGGGGAGAGATGCATACATAACCTAGCTGCGAGTGCCAGAGGGAATGGAGTAAGCTCATACCCCAAAAGCAGCCCAGACTGGACCTGACACCTGACCACATAATGCAAGATGTAAGCAGCCCTACCATGCGAATGAACCGGTGTCCCAACCATCCCACAGACATCTGTATGTGCACTGTTCCAAATCAGACCGCATTCCCCTCAACAAAATGCAGCTACAAGCAACGACTATAGCCAATGCACAGCACAAAACATCATGAACTGAAAGGCCAGTCCCCCATTACTGCGTACATAGGAGTCACATACATCAATACACCACCACACTGACACAGAGGCCCAACGAAATTGCATGACACCATTTGTTGTGCGTAGTGAGTGCATAATGAGGCTGACATCAACGTTGCCAGGATGAAAGCATACAAATAACTGGACATCTGCAAGATCACAGAAACATCGGTCGTGGACTGACACAGTGCAGGTGCACTCACAAGCCACTGGACCCCCCAGCGCACACTAATCGATGAGATGCAAAACAGTCCATTAGAGGAATACACACATCAGTCACATCGTGTGACTCCATGCATGGAAATGGGGTTGAGATGAAGAAATAAATGCATGCCATGGTGTCACTTAATGAGGTCAAACATGATGAGTTGACTTACACATACATTGTTGCCCACATGCAGGTGATGCAGGCTATCCCTTGAAGCGGTGGCTCCTTACCCCAGTCCGGAACCCACAGAACAGGCACGAGGAGGGCTATAATTGTGCCCATACACAAACCCTTGTGGTGATTGAGCAGACATTTGGCCTCTTGAAAGCACGGTTTCGCTGCCTCAGCAGGTCTGGTGGGGCACTCCTGTACCGCTATGAGAAGGTGGCAAAGATCGTCATGGCATTTGTCATGCTACACAATATGTGCATCAGACGGAATGTGCCCCTGCCCCCTGACGCAGAACAGCAACCACCTGACGAAGAGGATGTGGAGGGTGGGGATGGGGCAGCACCTCAGTGAGTAAGCGATGCACAGGAGGGACGTGACATGCGTCGGACTTTGATCAACCAAATCTTCTAGCACACATGGATGGGGGGGTGTTACATGAGAGATGGCACTTGGGGCACTGGGTGTGTCAGGGACATGGACACTGTAGACTGTTAACCAATAAAGCACACGTACGCAATAAGCAATCTCCACACATGTGATTTCTGCATAACCAAAAAGTGTATTGAAAAGGTAAATCTAAGTGAACACACCCACCACCCCACACACCCACTCCCCCCTCGCCCCTCTACTCCCCAACACACCCACTCCCCCCTCTACTCCCCAACACACCCCCTCCTCCATCCCCCATCTAATCCCCAACACACCCACTACCCCCTCCCCCCCTCTACTCCCCAACACACCCATTCTCCCCTACCCCCTCTACTCCCCAACACACCCACTCCCCCCTCACCCCTCTACTCCCCAAAACATGGTGTGGATGACTGTGCACAAGTGCATCATGTGGCACTAGTTCACAAGACTGCGCCTATTGGCATCCCCCGCTCCCAGCACCCGGTGCACTCCTGTTGGAACGGCGCAGGTTCCTGCCCGATCTGCACACAGGGCTGGTTCTGGTTGAACTGGCAGCCGAGGAAGAACTGGGTTGCTCACTGGGACGCATGTCCCGCATTGTTTGTACTAACTCAGAAAGTACGTGCCGCACCGTGCCAGTTCAGCACAAATGTCCTTAGAACTGGACTCGATAGCAGACCTAAGAGTAGCAGCACAATCACGCATTTCCTCCCTAGTGATGGTGCATTCTGTGACATGCTGTGTCAACAGGGCTGTAAGTTGCTGTTGGCGCGTAATGATTTCCTGCATTACCTCTTGGGTGTTGTGGCCTGTGGCTGATGGTTATGGCGTGTCCATTATACTGCTGCCCTCCTGCACATGTGCGGTTGGGCTGGGAGTAACCGGCAAAGAGTTTCCAGGAGATAGCCCCTGTATGCTGTTGTCATGCTGGCTGCACAGGGACAGGTAGGGGGGCCAGTGGGGGGACACACAACATTATCAACATCCCCTTCCTCGTTGTCGGAGATCGCTGCGGTGGCGGCAGTTTCACCGATGGTGCTGCTTTCTGCGGATCCAGTGCCTTCGGTGGACAACACTGGGCAGATGGTGAATGCCGGTGGCGCCGAAGTGGTGGACTTGGTAGCCATCGGTGCTGTGGCCTGTGCTGTGCTGTGGGACATTTCCTGTTGTTGGGGTTTCCTTGTTCCCCCTGAGGTGGAGGGACGGTGTTGTGCCTCTTCGGCCCTGGCCCTCTTGGCAGTGGTTGCACCTGTGTCATCATCGGCGCTGTCTGAATGTGAGCCTGTGGTGGACCAAAGGAGGGAGAGGGTTAGTGATGGGTCTACGGGCATTGAGCAGGCATTGTGATGGCTGCATTCATTTTGATTGCTGGATGGTTCACATTGGAGGCAGTGACATACAGGTAGTCTCACTTTAGGTGGTTGATGCATGGAGGCATGTGGGTAGCTACAGAAACGGGGAGCATTATGCATATGTACAAGGTGGGGGTCAGAACTGCCTGTAGGCAGTCTTGTGCTAATGTGCCCGGTGGACCCTGGTATGCATCATTGCACTTCCCAATCATCTGGACATCATCGTGGTGAGATTGGCATAGGTGGACTTGAGGCACCTACCTGCATCGCCTGATGTCGGGGCTCCTCTCCATGTCCCCAACTCCCTCAATGCTCTCCGTGCCTATGGTGGCGGCACATATCTCCTCCGACGGCTGTAGTTTAAGGGGCGACTCAGAACCTCCACCAGTCGCCATGCCAAGATTCCGATTTGCCGTCAGTATGCTTCTGACGCGGATACGTAGATCGCCCCACCGCTTGCGGCATTGTTTGGCAGTGCGGGGTGTTGTGCCAACAGCACTGACCCTCTGGGTGACCATGGCCCATATTGCCTTTTTTCTCTGCAGCGCCGGTCTGGTCATCTCCGTGGAGAACACAACATCAGCATGCTCTTGGAGTGTTTCGGCTAACATTGTTAGCTCCTCCCTTGAAAAGTGCTCCTGGCGCAGCCGATCTCCGCTCTTTTTCTGAACTTTAGGCATCGTGATGTCAAAGGGGTGGTGTAGGAGGTTTGTGAAAGTTGTGGGGGTCAGGTGTCTACTGGTAACAGAGGATGGCAATGGATTGTGTTTTTCAAGATGGCCGCCGTGCTCTTTCCCGTTCCTGTGCGATGACGCTACTTCCGGATCCGCTTATTTACGGTCACCGCTAATAGCGGTTCCCGCTAATTGCGGTTACCGCTATTAGCGGTGACCACTAATGTCGATGGCTAGGGTGGCGGAGGTGCTATTTGCACGGCATACGATGCCGGTAAGTGGGATTTTACGCCCTTTAGCAGCATGGCAGTGATTCCATTATGTGTGTAGATTCACCAAAAAAACAACATCATTCGATATTGAAGGAAAGGAGTGGAAAATCAAACATTTCTCAAATTTAAAACCACAAATGTGATATACATTATTGAATGCCCTTGTGGGCTCAGATATGTTGGCCAGACTCAGAGGCAAGTTAACAAAAGAATTGGCGAACATCGTTGCAGGATCCGTTGTCGAGTCCACTCGGCACCTTTGGTCTCGCACTACATGGAATACCAACACAGCGCAGACGACATACATTGGTGGATTGCAGATACAGTAGTTAACACCACCAACGCATCCAATGCACTGAGTTAGAAGGAATCATGGTGGATCTTCAAACTTCAAGCCACAACGAAAGGCCTCAACAAGGCCATGCCAACCACCTTCGGTTGATTAAGCAAATCCCACCCATACAACCTTCACCTGGGTTTCCCATATCTATGTTCCCACACTAATAGGAGAACCTACTATGCCACTATATCTAAGCAACTAGCCAAGCGTTCCTACTACACTTTAACTCAAGCTGCAGTATATTACATAACATGACCGCCTGGCACGTGTTTTGCCACCCCTTTTTATGCCCAGCAGAGTATCAACTAGGCATCCGCCTTTACACGCACAATGTGTTTAAATGTACATGAGTTTTTATGCAAACTAATTGATGTTGCGCAAATAATTGTAAAAGTATAAGGCTTTCCATAAATTCTCAATTCTGTTAACTCCAGATGTGTCATTGTACGATCAAATTTACGAATTTACACACATACACCCTACCACGTGATTCATACCAACTCCTGCCATGCATAATATTGGTGAGGAGCACTACTTCTGTAATGAAGTGTTGGTTACATTACGTGGGGCACACAGCCACTACGATTATACAGTGCCAAAGATCCGCCCCGTTGGAACCCATGAGCAGAGAGGGCTCTTTATCATCACCTACATGCTCCCCTCCACTCTCAGCCCATGTGCAGCCGTCCGCATTAATTCTCGGCACCCCTCCTTCCCCCAATGATCACTTAAGCACCCGATTAAACAGAATGGTTGCCATGTCAACCTTCGAGCACGATTTAAGTGCGCCTGCGCCAGGGCACAGACACTCTACACCCGCACATGCGTAGTGTGCTTCCCAGACACAGCTCGATCTTGCCACTGCAGCTACGCCGGCTCCAGCAGTCGGCACTCGCAGCTCAAGACAACGATTTACTCGTGCAGGGACCCATAGGTAAGAACACCCTGCTGAGACAAACCACGGGGGAGCTGAGAACCAAGTGCCCCCGCCTCTGGAGGCGTTTTGTGTTCACAGCCCCACGTCCCTACTCCCAGAGAAAATGTACACATTATGAGCTGTGCGCCATTGCACACCAAGCTCTGTGCTTTTCTTTTTCGTCTTCTTTGCACTACTAAAGCAGTATTTCTAACTTTACCCTGGTTTGTTCAATCCAGGGTCCTAAAGCCGTACCAAGGTACAGCCACAGGCTGAACCCAGCAGACTGAGACTTTGATTTACACGTGAGCGACTGCCCATACGCCAGCCACCTCACAAAGGGATTTCTCAAAAGGATTCTTCCCAACTGCACACAGCCCCAGATGGCTGCAAGACCCCGGGAATCAGGTATTTTGTTGTCCTTCTGTCCAGTTCAGAACAGCACTAGACTTTAGCGACTACTTACTTTTGGTATTTACACTCTGTTTATACATATATATATATATTTTATTTTTATTTTTTGTTTAACCCCACCATCCAGTTCACCCAGTTAAACTGCCATCCAACTGCAGTAACCACCTTGAAGAGGTCAGCCACACTCCAATTACAATTCCCTGTCAACTACGATTGGAAGTCAATACAAATCCCGGACTTCCGTCCAGGTCAGTAACCAAGTGCCAACAAGCGAATGGACAGCGCAACTGTTGTACCCACAGTTGGTCCCACATAGATTCTATTGCATGCCAGTATCACTAGCACTAGATTTTATCTCCTTTTAGATGAGCTCCACATAAATCTGAGCCCCATTTTTTCTTTCTTTTCCTTTGTTTCTTACACAGGGGAGACCAAGTTGAGGCCTATGAAGAAGGCTTGACGCCGAAACGTCACGGGAACACATTATTTTGAGGGCTTTATTCCCACAATCCCGTTCCATAACTCGATCTGTTTCTTGACGTTGACCAACGACTAGGTCCCTTTTTTCAAGAGCCAATACGGAAAATACCCAGTGTCAGAAAGCAAATAATGCCTTTTTCTTTCACTCATGACTCTTGATCTCACACATTACATGTAATTGTTTGTTCTGTGTCAAAAGAATACACCAGGTTTCTTTGCATTTATTGCTCATTGAGACAAAATACTAATGATGGTGTATCCATATTTTGTGTATCCATATTTTGTGTATTTGTGAACTTTTGCTAAACAATGTCTGTTACTCTTGTTTCAATGCATTTGTGGAATAATATGAATGTATCTTGATCTAAATGTACACGGAAAACAACAAAAAAAGTTTTGTGTCAAATCTAAATGCATACAATTTGATTTACACTTATTAACACTGCCAAAATAATAAAAAAGCTACAGTGTTTTTCTGAAGGGCTCTTTTGTCCGTCTTCTAAAATACGAATGACAGTCAACTTAATGAAATAGCTATTGCCATATTTAGCATGCCAAATAAGTTAGCCTTTATCAAAATATATAGGTAAAGAGACTTAATAGAAGTGGCAGGACGCCATCCCCCCTGTTCTAAGTGATTCCATTACCGGCATGGCGCAATGCTCGTGCCCGAGAACTCGTAATGTGCCGCTTTTACCGGTCTCTGGCCAGCACAGACACGTTATTTGCGCCATGCCGGTAATGGCCGATACTTACCGCCAGGGTCGTAATGAGGGCCCTATTCCGTTATGGGATATATGCAAAGCTGCAACCAGGGATACTCCACATGCTTTCTGCAACAATGCTCTTGATTCAGAGGAATAGAACGTTTTCTTAGTCTTACTGGCTTCTTGTTGTTTTGGATTAGTGTTAACAAGCTTTAACATGTATGGAAAATTACTTTCAGCTTAATGGACCTATAAATGTAAAGCCTCTAGTCCTTTTGCCCACATTTCCTTAAGGAATGTTTTCTAAATGAACAAGAAGCCCAGTAAGAGTAAGAACACATTCCATTCATCTGCATAATTGACGCATGTTTTGCAGTTATTCATTATACTTATTTTTTAACCTGGACATTTCATTGAAATTAGTCCAGTCAGGAAGTTTAGCATTTAGGTAATTAAGTGAGCCTTGAAAAAGAGCCCTGTGGGGCTTGAAACACGTGTTGGCTGTCCTACGAATTGAACTGTAAGTAAATGCATGTACCAAAAGGCGGAGACTGTTCATAATCTTAACTTTAAGTAGTAAGTATGTTATTGGATGTAATAAGTTGCACCTGAAACCTACTGCTCAAGTACACCAATTCATGTTTTAGTTTAGTGCTATAGGTCCTAGTGAGCTATACTACAAGTGTGGAGCATTGATTGCCGCCATTTCAATTCTAAGTATTGGTGAGCAGCCAGTAGTTTTTGGAAGAAAATAAGTGTGATTTTGTGGGGTTTAGCAACCAATTACTCTTTTTGAGAATTGAGCATATTTGTAAATAACTTTTCTCACAACAAAATAAAAAATAAAATATAATGATATACATTATTTCTGTGTACATTTACCTCCCATACTCTTTACAGATTGAGCCTTGTGGATCCTGGGAACATCATACGTCTACTGGCTCCCGACATTGGA
The DNA here is from genome assembly GCF_040938575.1 of Ambystoma mexicanum. Classification (NCBI taxonomy): domain Eukaryota; kingdom Metazoa; phylum Chordata; class Amphibia; order Caudata; family Ambystomatidae; genus Ambystoma; species Ambystoma mexicanum. Next base: position 388,586,246 of record NC_090925.1, read on the forward strand.
ATGTTCATCAGCGGCATCATTATTAGACGGTTTTGCAAGAAGCTCGTAAGAACGAACATCCCCAAAGCTCCACTGCGCTCAAGAAGTCATGGTGATGATGAAGATGAGGTTAGTTTTTATCATTCCAGATTTAGAGACCGCAAGAAGTCTCATGACAGGTGCCAAAATTGAGCCCTAACTTTTTAGCACACATTGGTTTGCGTTCTTTTTATTTTTCTTATACTATTAGCATTAGAATCTAAGTAATGATACATAAGAATATACCTGATTTGGGATACCCTAAAAGATCTAAGGATTTGAAGAGATGCTGACGTGGTGTTTTCTCTATTGCTCCTATGGCTTGTCCAATTTCCTCCATACTCGTCGAGGTTGTGGGTTTCAGGCCCAAGAAAACACCCATTCGGCTGAAGCCTGATGTGCTGCATGAGATGTGAAGACTGTGGGAATCTCCTCATTCAGTGATATCTGATGCAGATTTTGGCTTTTGCAGGAGGACTAGACCCACCCGCCAGCACAGTCTGCAATGTTTTCTGATGACCTTTACCAAGGCCACCCTCCTTTGCTAGCTTAAGGGTAGGTTGACCTGTCTATATCTTCCTAAGAGGACAAGGCAATGAAATCGCTCTGTAAGGACCAACAGTGCTCTGAACCTACGTCAGGCAAAGAGGCCGCAGCGTGCATGTTGACACAGAGGCCAGTAATATGTTCAGTAGTTTGGCACAAGACGAGTTGCCTGGCATGAAACTCATACCAGAGGCTGAGAAGAAGGTAAGGCCCCCTCCCCACTCTGACAGCAAGGCCTTGTGTGAACCACCCACGGATTAGGTGCTATCAAAAGAGATGGTCAATACCATCACCGCCAAATAACTCTCAGAAATTACAAACCAACCCTCCAAGTTGGCTTTGTCATTTTCGTACCCAAAAAGGGCCAGAAACTATTGCTCAAATGGCTTTAGGATGTTCCAGGTCAAGTCATGGAATAGGGACTGCAATGACGCATCCTCGGGCCTCTATAAATGCACTACGCCAACCCTAGGAGACAAGTGTAAAGTTTGATGGTCAAAGATGTAACAACTCCAACTACATGGGATTTGTGGTAGTCTCTGTGGTATCGATGAGGAGGCCAGTGAATTCATTAATTGTTCCATCACGTTATGCCTGAGAATGCCCAGCAGTCCAGTCTTTTTCAAGATGACAGCCGCCATTGACGATTTGTAATTTCTGTTGATTCTACGTTTTCCTCCTGGTGCTGGAGACACGCTCTCTGTCACAACTCTGCAGGAGATCCTACCGTTTGCCATACACTTTCTGTTTCTGAGCTGTCTAATTAGTCCTAGTTTCCTCCCTTTCCTCCCCACCTCTGACCCTCTCAAATTCTCCTTCTCTCCACACTCTCTTTGAAGCTGTGGACTCAACGAGTTTTAGTGACTACTGCTGAGCCTACAACCTCAGACACAAAGGGGAAGTGGATAAAATAAAAAATGACAGGACTTCACTTATGGCGCTCTTCGTTTGTTTTCCACTCGACAGCTGAAGACTTAAAACCCAAATGCATAAGATTAAAAACGTAGTTCCTTACCTCCTGCTCTTCCTTCTCCTCCTGTTGAGCTATTCCCCTCTGGTTACCTGCCTGCCTCCTCTTAGAGCTGCAAGGCACCTCTGAATCCTCTTCCTATCTTCACTGACTGGACTGTAGTTCTTCACTCAGGTACATCTCTTCATGAATATTAGGTTAGAGGGATTCACTGAATGACTTGCTCGTTTACTCTCTTGTTTATTGTGTTTGTGTAATAGTCTCTGTTGAGTTTCTTTTGACCTATACGTTCTATTAAAAGTAATTTTCTTTTCAGAAATGTTCTCACGACTCAATTTGTTGCAGTCCCTGATCTGTTGTCTAGTAATATTTGTCTTCCTTTAAAAAATATATTACTCTTAGGTTTCCTTCTAAACAGTTAACTGCACTGCTTAATGGATTACTGAACTATATAAATCAGTTGCTGCTTAGTCTCTAGACCATGGACAACCACACACTGCATGCTCTGTTGCCTTCTCCTTATTTCTTGGTGAAGCACTGCCATGCTTAATCCTCTTCTCAATGTTGTCTCTGGTACACCGTGCAGCTGCGCACTTATGGACCTCACTCGCAATATGCAAAGAATGTCTGCAACATTCGCCGCGCTTTTGTAATTCACTCCCACAAAGCGTCTTTCTTTTTTAGCGTTAATGCTGCTCCCGCGCTTACTTAAACATTATATATGCAGCTGTCGCCTCCTGACGTGCTCTGAGTACTAATTCCACCTTGTTGCCTGGATACCCTTGAGGCTGCGAAACATCACCACGTACACGCGCGCAAGGGGGTTTCTTCTTCTAGCCTCAGGCCTTGCCGCTCTCGTCTTCAGTAACACAATGTAAAAGCAGATAAACCTCCTCCGCCTCCGATCTTCCCAATTACCTGCTCCCTCCACTGCTTACTTAGAAAACATTTGTCTGTGAGCACATTTGAATACTGTTCTGACCTGAAATCCATGCTGTGAACCTTCCATCTGGTGTCCTGTCCTGAATTCCTCCTGTCTCAGGCATATATCTTTCACCTCAGTTACCTTATTGGTGGATCATCATCCACCTGTTACCACCAACATTGTATTCTTTCCATTGGAAGGGCTTTTTACTCAATTGGGGTGTTTCCCCCCACAAGACCACCTTATCATTGGCTGTAGGTGTATCCAGGAGGATGGTGGTATGTGGAAGCTACTGATAGCTCGACTACAGACAAGGTGTCAGATGAGGCCCATTGTTGAGAGATTGCAACGTCAAAAGAATAAAGAATTCGTAGATCAGGCCTAGAAGCTGGCCAATGCCGTGGAGGCATTTACCCCTGAAGTGCAAATGTTCAAGGCTCTGTACGCTACCTTGTATCACCTGGTAACTGCTAGAGAGAATACTACAACAGATCCAACCCTTGGGGTATGATATGACATGATATGATTTGGTATTTATATTGCACCTCTACACGAGTGTTTCTAGGCACCAACAAGTGTTTCTATGTACCTAAGCGGGTCTGCCTATGAGGAGGTTTGATGGGTTCTTCAAAAACCTTTGCAAATTCCTGGATGCCTGTATGACACAGTTTACTTTCAAGCCTTTAGCCTTCACTATCTCTCGCGTGAAAGTTGGGTACATCATCTCCAACATGGCGGGTTATGATCTTGTATGTGCCACCTCATTGCTTGCTGCAAATAGCCCTCACCTGGATGACTACTTAGGGTTTTTGATGGCCATCAAGGGAATGTTTGATTGAGCTGAGTATTCCAATTATGCCCAGGAAACCCTTTAAGATATTCACCAGGGCAATATGAACCTACTCACCTGTCAATCACTTTTATTAAGTAACCACTGAGTCAGAATGGCTAGATACCACACAATTCCTTGTTTTGTCTAGGACTGAACAAAGAACTTAAGAATGAGTATGCTAGGGTGTTTCGATCTGCCTCCTTCTCAGAAGTAATTACCGCTGTGTATTAGCTGTAGTATCGCCCATCAGAACGAAGACACGAGAGGAAGTGAAATTGCTCCTCTTATCCTCGCAGTATCCCCTCTCTTCCCCCCGTGATTACACCTAATTTTAAACCTGAGTCTGAGGCTATGCACATGGGTGAAGCCTGAGGACTTTTAACAAAGGATGAAAGACGCTAATGGCGTGAGCAAGTCCTCTGCATGTACTGTGGTTCCTGGGGACATTTGGTCTGTGAGTGCTCCATTGTACCCCCTGTAGGTCATGAAATGCCTTCTTCTTAATTGGGACTGAGGATCGGGCGAATGCATGAAGTCCCTTCATTGTTCTTAACTTGCTTCGGAGAAGCCATGATACTGCTCTTCTTGTACTGCATGTCCACTTTTCACTCAACTCTGACACACATTTGGAGACCTCAGCACTACAGGATTGCGGATTGATAGGTGATGCTTGGGCAGATTCCCACCAAATTCCTAGGGAGCCAAAAACTATTTGGCCTTTTGTAGAAGGTGCAGATAGAAGCTGACGTAGCTCTGGACCTGTTACAGAGCAATCCTCTAACATCCTAATGTGGGTCATCCTTAATCGTGAAATTATCTCCTTTGATTTCATCAAGGCAGTCAATTTTCCTGTCATCCTCAGAATTTCCTGTCTCAAGAGGCATAACCCATTCATTAATTGATCTATACATACAATCTTCCTTGGATCCACCTAGTTTACCAAGAAGTGACAACTATAAGAACAACTGGAATTCTCAGATGTTACTAATCTTTTGACTCCAAATGTCTCTCAGGATTCCCTGGCCAATCTATATAAAGTAGCCACAAAATAACACAAATGCATCAAAATATTTGCTAATTATGGTGACAGAGAACTGCCAAGTTATTCTGCTGAGGTTTGTGCCATTGAACTACTTCCAAGAGCCAAAGTTTTCTTTGGGCACATGTAAGTATTATCAATAACTGAGAAAGAATCCTTCTATGACTACCTCGTAATTGACCTTCGTCATAGTCGTATAGTGGAGTAGAAATCCCCTGGGGGGATATAGGCTTCTGTGTTTTTGTCCACAAAAATGATTTTACTGAACTCCAAAAACGTTTAGACTATCATGGGCTAAACAAGGTGACCCTCAAGGATAACTATCTGTTACCTCTCATCTTGGATCTGAGGGACGACTATCACTTACTCCATATTGGGGCAGGAGACCAAAGTAAGACCACCTTTTGGTCACTTTGAAAATTGCATCATGCCCTTTGGCTTTACTAACGCTCTAGCAGTTTTTCATGAATTTATGAATCACATCTTTGTAGATTTACTGTTCCATTCAGTTATTATTTACCTTGACAATAGTCTAATGTTATCCCCCTCTAAGGGATAGACCTATCCTCAAGCAACCATATGCCACCTCTCCATTCATTATGGAAGTCAATACCGCCGACCAAGGGATTGGAGTAGTCCTAAAACAACCTCCGGGAGGGCAATAGTAGCTTATTTGTCATACACCTTGACAGAAAGTTAAAATAAATATTCTGTGCTTGAGAAGGAACTTATGTGTTCCTTCACTTTTTTAAGGGTTTTGTACCCAACTAAGGTTTTTCCCTCTCGAAGGAGAGTGTTTCCTTATCCTTGCCTGTCACTATATCCAGGAGGGCACATGGTGCATGGAAGGGATTACCCTTATCGCTAGGCTCCTTAACTACAGAAAAGGTGTCAGGTGAGACCCGTTGTTATGATGTGATATGATAGGTTATTTATAACGCACTTAATACCCAGAGGTTTCTTAGCGCAGAGCCAGGGATCGAACCTCTGGTGCTCCGTGTCGTCTAGCTTCCAAGGCGAGCATGTTGCCCCTGAGCTATCCTCCCAAACCGTTGATAATCATTTTCAGTTCCACTGGACTGCACTGGGGGATAGGTTACTCTGCAGCTGACTTCCTGTCAGTCTTTGACCATAGACAGATGGACCCAATCTTTGATTCACCATGCAACCACCCTCCCCTCGTTCAGTATTCATATTGGAACAGACAACTCAGTAGTTATGAAATACCATTTTACAAATACACTAGTGACCCTTTGATGTGGACTTTATCTGTGGCACAGTATGCTCCTATGCTTGCCTTTTCAGAGTTTCTGAACAGGATCACTGTTGGCCTGCAGCACATTGGCCAACAATGAATCCAGATTACACAGGTGATCAATGAATTCTACAGGTGACTGAAAATACAGCTGCTGCAAAAAGTCCTGACTGAAGGTGGTGTACATAAACCATGGCAAGGCTATTGCCTAAAGGGCTAAATGGTGCAACTAGTTTTCTGTCATGATTTAGACATGCAGAAGATGATGTGTCATTTTCTAACCTGCGACATATTGTTCTATCGGAAACTATATTCCACCTTAACAAACAAAATAATTACCTTGCCCTAATCAAAACATATAATACACAAATGTCATATTGGCACAAGGAGTTCCTGTAGTGCAGTGACACCAATGAACCAAGATTCCTGGGGTAATGAAAGTGATATCACATGGCATTGCAGGAAATACTGCTACATTCCGTCCCCTTCCCTCCATACTTGTTGAAGTTCCTGCAGAGCTGGGGCAGGACCGGAGCCTGAGCACAGCATCCCGCGCTTCATCTTTCAAAATGTGCACATGGAGGTGGTCTGGACGTACACAACAAGCCTTGCCCTGGACTCCGCCCCACAAGCTCTGAACCCTCCATCCCTTTCTCCTCATTGGACGGGTCAGACACCTGATTCAGTTTTTCCTCCTTAGCTTGCTGCTTCCCCACTGTACCCTTTCATTTGATTTGTTTTCTTTTTCTTTACACTGACATTGTTTAATTCTCTATGCATGCCGGGTAAAGCAGGTTTTTCTGTGTGCAACGGTTGTCACAGGTGTCATAGGTCTTTTCTCAGTAGTGCACTCTCACACTTTGTGGATACATGCACACTCTGTGACACACTTTCAGAGAAGTCATTGAAGCATGAGCTGACTATCGGAGGAGATCTTGAAGGTCAGTCCTCCTGATCACCTCAGGTGCTTTGTGGGTTTGAGGAAGGTAGATAGATGCCTCTTTTCTCTTTGGCAACCCAGCCAGGCAACTCCTTCTCAGAGTGTCTGATCTTGGCCTGTCATGGGTAGCCACCGCACCACCAGGCCCCCCCCAACCACCCAAGACCACTACAGAGACTGTTACCGGTGCTTGCACCGAGTGAAAAATTGGTGCAGGGGCCATACTGTCACCAGAGAGCAATGTGGGTCCTCTGGGAAATACTGAGCGACATGCATGGTTCAAGATAGACCACTTTACTCTGACCAACATGACACTTGCTTGCTTTGATGGTCAATCAGCCTGTTGAAGGGCATGCAGCACTTGTTCCAGGGGGATAATATGTTTTTCCCAGGTAGGGCTGAGCACTGCACTGTCATCCAAGTAGGCCCTGCAGTAGTTCTCTAACCCATTCAGAACATGATTTACCATTCTCTGAAAAGTGGCAGGTGCATTTTCCAATCCAAAAGGCATGACCCTAAGCTGGCACAAGCCATCTGCGGTAGAACATGCTGTTTTCTCCTTGGCATGGCCAGTCATGGCAATTTGCCAATAACCACTTGTCAAGTCAAAGGTAGTGAGGAATTGCGCTGAGCCCAGCTTATCCACCAGTTTGTCTGTCCTTGGCAAAAGATGGGCATCAGTTATTGTAACTGAATTCAAGGCCCTTTAGTCCACACAGATCCTATGTTCTTTGGTACCTGCTTTTGGCACTAACACAATGGGTCTAGCCCATGGACTTGTGGAATGTTCAATCACTCCAAGGTCAAGCATCTTGTTGACCTCTTCTTTAATGTGATTCCTCACATGATCTGACATTCTGTATTCCCTGCTTTTTACGGGTACACTATCACCCGTGTCAATGTCATGCTGGCCCAAAGGGGTCAGGCCTGGTGGAAGTGAGAACAGAGGGACAAACTGAGTTAAATGAGTTAAAACAGATTTGCACTCCTCCTGGTGCTGCAGTGTCAAATTAGAAGAGAGTTCAGCTCCTTCTATAGACACATCTGAAGCGTGTCCCTTTAGAAGATCTGTGAGAGGCTCACTCTCCTCTTCTTGATCAAAAGCTAGGAGCAATGCACCTATCTCTGGTCTAGAGACTTAAGACTTCAGGTGGTTGGTATGAAAGACCCTAGGGTACAGAGACTGTTACCGGTGCTTGCACCGAGTGGGCTTCGGTATCTGTAAAGGCTGAGGTCACTTTGCCTTGTACTGTGATTTATCCTGAGGCCCATACCATGCATGTCGCTCAGTATTTCCCAGAGGACCCACATTGGTCTCTGGTGACAGTATGGCCCCTGCACCAATTTTTCAACGGTCACACTTTAACTTCTTCAGTCCCCGCGGGATACAATGGCACACTGTGCCCTGGTGGTATGGCCATCAAGTTGTTTCAGACTCAGCCAATCACCATGTGATGCCTCTTGTTAGGGGAGTTTTCCTAAAGTCCACTGGAGGTAAGACTTCATAAAACTATCCCTTGGTATACAGGTCCCCAACTCTTAGTATAAGTCTATACTACTGAAATGATCTTGGTAGAAGGGGAGAGCAGCCAGCCTTATCAGAGGAGGAAGATGTGAGTTGTAGGTAAGTACACTGAACCCAGTAAATACAATAGTCCAAAGAAACACTTACACATAAAATGTTATATTAAAATATACATTTATTATAATTGCACAAGTAAGGTAGATAAATACTTAATTGTTACAGAGTTTGACACTAATGATAGTTCTAACGTATTATTGTTACTACCGCACATTTGCGTTACTTGACAGAAATACAGTAATTGTATTTAGTTAGCAAAACCACATACAATAAAGTATTTTCGAAGGGAAAAATGTTGGTTAATCACACAGCACCAGAGCTTAATGTTCTAGAGACACTTTCCAAGCTATCTAACGCTTTAAACATCCAATACCTAACTATACGAAAAAGTCAGTTCGGAGTGGACCCAAAGTCTTAAGAAGTAGCAGAACAGCAAAGGTTCCTCAGGATACTTTCAGTCTGTAGGATAAATTACTTAGTAATATAACACAATGAGGGGGACCCTGCAAAAGGACTCCCTAAAGGGACACCATCTGGCAAGTTTGGGTCAGAGGTAGAGTGGACACCGTGGAGACCTCTTCACGCACTCCAGCCACTCTGGAGCGACTTCTCGGTTCAAGCTAAGTTATACCTTTCACCTCACCGTACCTTAGGCAGAAGAAATGCTTGTAGCAGGATTCTCCTCTGTGCAGCAGTGATGTAGCCGGTCTCCTGATTCCTCAGTCTGGTGATGAAACGAAGGACTCTGAATGGGATGTCTCAGCAGCAGTCTCGAGAGAGGACACCTGGCATGGATTATTTCAGTCTCCTAGGTCGGTCTGCAGTTTTGGTGCCTTTTTCTCAGCACCAACAAAGGATGGTATTCGCCCAGTTGATCATCTTCGTTGCTGAAGTTCTGCACTCTGGTGAGGGGACTTACATGAGTTGTATCGTGCCTCTGGAGGTCCAACTGGAGTTCCCCAAAGTTCTGGATGGATTCGGCTTTTGAAAGATGATGCACTGCAAATGGGTCGGAGGTCTCCTAGTATTTACAGTCTGCAGCTCTGGAGAGGCACAACACCTCAGGAGATGGCTCACTTTGTAGATTGTCCCAGGGCTGGTTGGTCCCACCAGCCAAAGGGAAGGAGTCGTCCTCTTTGGGGCTCCTCTGACATGTCGAAAACGGGGTCTGAAATTTCTGGAGAGACAATCAGCATTCTTATGTTGGGTACCTGACCTGTGCTCAATAGGTAAGTCAAAGCCTTGAAGGCTAATGGACCACCTGAGCAACTTGTGGTTTTCTCCTTTCAACTGCATCAACCACCTTAAGGATTGCTGGTCAGTTTGAATCCTGAAAGTAGTTCCATACAGGTATGGCCTAAACCTCTTTAAGGCCCATACAATGGGGAAACATTCACGTTCAATCGTGGCCCACCGGTTTTCCCTATCTTTTAGTTTTCTTCTAATAAAGCAGATGGGATGCTCCCTGACTTTGCTATCAAATTGACTCAAGACTGCTCCTATCCCTGTGTTGGAAGCCTCACTCTGGACTAAAAAGTCCTGGTTGTAATCTGGAGCTCTCAGCACTGGAGCTTTACAGAGTGCCTCTTTCAGCTCCCCGAATGCTTTTTCACAGTCCACATTCCACTTTACTTTTTTAGGGTACTTGGTAGAGGACACATTATTTATAGGAGAAGCTATGATTCCATAGTTCACAATGAAGTTCCTGTGGTATCCCGTAAGTCCTAAAAAGGCTCTTACTTGAGTTTGATTAGTGGGGGTGGCCCAGTCCTGTACAGCTTGTACCTTGCTGGGTAAGGGCTTGATCTCACCTCCTCCTACCTCTTGTTCAAGATAGACCACTTTACTCTGACCAACATGACACTTGCTTGCTTTGATGGTCAATCAGCCTGTTGAAGGGCATGCAGCACTTGTTCCAGGGGGATAATATGTTTTTCCCAGGTAGGGCTGAGCACTGCACTGTCATCCAAGTAGGCCCTGCAGTAGTTCTCTAACCCATTCAGAACATGATTTACCATTCTCTGAAAAGTGGCAGGTGCATTTTCCAATCCAAAAGGCATGACCTTAAGCTGGCACAAGTCATCTGGGGTAGAACATGCTGTTTTCTCCTTGGCATGGCCAGTCATGGCAATTTGCCAATAACCACTTGTCAAGTCAAAGGTAGTGAGGAATTGCGCTGAGCCCAGCTTATCCACCAGTTTGTCTGTCCTTGGCAAAAGATGGGCATCAGTTATTGTAACTGAATTCAAGGCCCTTTAGTCCACACAGATCCTATGTTCTTTGGTACCTGCTTTTGGCACTAACACAATGGGCCTAGCCCATGGACTTGTGGAATGTTCAATCACTCCAAGGTCAAGCATCTTGTTTACCTCTTCTTTAATGTGATTCCTCACATGATCTGACATTCTGTATTCCCTGCTTTTTACGGGTACACTATCACCCGTGTCAATGTCATGCTGGCCCAAAGGGGTCAGGCCTGGTGGAAGTGAGAACAGAGGGACAAACTGAGTTAAAATTGTTAATACAGATTTGCACTCCTCCTGGTGCTGCAGTGTCAAATTAGAAGAGAGTTCAGCTCCTTCTATAGACACATCTGAAGCGTGTCCCTTTAGAGGATCTGTGAGAGGCTCACTCTCCTCTTCTTGATCAGAAGCTAGGAGCAATGCACCTATCTCTGGTCTAGAGACTTAAGACTTCAGGTGGTTGGTATGAAAGACCCTAGGGGCCTCCTTGGGGTTGTACAAGTCTACCAAATTGTTGACCTCTCCAAGCTCGCCTAAAAACCTGAAGGGTCCTGTCCATTTGTCCTGTACAACCCTCTGTCCCACTGGACCCATTATGAGAACCTGGTGGTCAGAGTAAACTCCATCATGTTAGCCTTCTGACCATGCTTGACCAGCTTTCAAGTTCTCAAACGCCTCTGTCATCATCTGTGCCATCCCCTGTCTCAGGCCTAGCCACATAGTCAGTAATTTGTACTGGCTTAAGGGTTGGAGCACTCTCCAGACCCTCGTTAGTCATTGCCAAAGGGCCTCTGACTGGATGACCGTAGAGGAGTTCAAAGGGGCAAAAGCCCACTCCAGCTTGAGGTACCTCTCAATAGGCAAAAAGAAGGCATGGAAGTAGAAAGTCCCACTTTCTTCTAAGTGGTTCCTCTAAAGCACCAATCATGCTCTTCATAGTCCTGTTAAACCTCTGTACTAACCCATTCGTTTGAGGGTGTTAGGACATAGAGAATTTGTAGGTGACCTCACAGATTTTCCACATGGCCTGCATGTAGTGGGACATAACATTTGACCCCCTGTCGGATACAGCCTCCTTAGGAAATCCTACTCTGGTAAAAATACCAAGTAGGGCCTTAGCCACTGCCTGAACAGTGACATTTCTCATTGGTATAGCTTCAGGGTATCTAGTGGCATGGTCCACTACAACCAATATAAATCGGTTGCCTGAAGAAGTTGGAGGGTCTAGGGGATGAAAGGAAGGACTCTGAATGGGATGTCTCAGTAGCAGTCTTGAGAGAGGACCATGGCATGGATTTCTTCAATCTCTTTGTGGTCTGCGGTTTTGGTGCCTTTTTCTCAGTACCAACAAAGGACAGTATTCGCCCAGTCGATCTTCTTCGCTTCTGAGGTCCTGCACTCTGGTGATGGGACTTAGATGAGTGGGGTTGTGCCTCTGGAGGTCGAACTGGAGCTCACCAAAGTTCTGGATGCATTTGGCCTTTCAAAGACGGTGCACTGCAAATGGGTCAGAGATTTCCTGGTATTCTTGGTGTGCAGCTCTGGAGAGGCACAGCACCTCAGGAAATGGCTCAGTTTGTAGTTCGTCTCAGGTCTGGTTGGTCCCACCAGCCAAAGGGGAGGAGTCGTCCTCTTTGGAGTGCCTCTGTCGAATAGAAAACGGGATCAGGACAGCAGTGGTCACTTCACAGTGATTGGAAGGGTCTGCAGGCGTCTCTGGTCATCTTCAGCTTTGGTTCTTCTGTTCCAGTGGTCGACTTGCCTTTCACCTCAGGAACCTCACCTTTTATTCAGTTTTCCCACACACTCCTCTGCAAACTCTCTCACCATTTTACAGAAAGGGATGAGGGGCTGTCCAATCAGGACAGCCAGTCTCCCAGTGGGAACTGGTTACATTTTGGAACTTTGGCAGATAAAGGGCAGGGGAGTGAAAAACTCCTCCCCCAGTTCCAGCCAGCCCAGATACATTGAAGCCTAGGCGAAGACACCCAATGGTTCCCCCCACAGGCAAAACACACACACCCAGACCTCCCTCTGCCAGAATGGTAGAAGAAGGTCTAATAAAGAACAACCACGATAGAAATGGTGAAAAAAGAAAGGAACCACCATGTTAGAACATAGGTGACCCTATTGTGCGCAACCGAGACTGTGAATACAGTCTGCGGTAGAAAATAGCACAGTAGTTGGTAGAACACATCCACTGCCACCAGCCATTACTATAGGGTTGTCTATGTGACTAACAGGAGCAGAGAGAAGGGGGATACTAGGTATCCACTTAGCACTTCACATCAGATGGTATGTGCTAATCTCTCAAAGCATAACATTTTAGGAGGGAAAGTATCCCTCTATCCTTAAGAACTGTAGTTAGTAAAGATAAAGAAAGAATCTCAAAGGAGAACCCAAAGGGTTTCCAGCATCACTGCACATAAGGTGCTGTGGGCTGCAAAAGTAAAATACTGATGCCTTTAAAGAGATATGGAGGCTCCATAGTAAAATTAAAACACAGAGAACAAAGTTTCAAAAGTCAGAGAAAATAAGAATGAATGAAGGAAAAAAGGCTTCCTTCATTCACGATAGAAAGAAAAAGGTCCAGAAGTCCAGCAAAAAGTGCTCAGGGTCTCACTAGGAGAGGAGATGGAGCATAAAAATGACAAATCTCCCGAACACCTCTCCGCAGGACTTGCTGGGGTTTCCTCCATTTTCCTACAGAGGGGACTGGTCTCCCAGTGTCAGGGGCTACTGAGTTCTGCTGCCGTCATGATCACCTCGAGAATCAAGGGTTCATTATACAGACATGCAGGGACCAGATGGTTAGCAGCATGGCGTGTCAGACATTCCTCTCATTCATCAGTGTTAGAATCTACAGTGAGCCCCCATAGAGTTTAATGATAGCGGGTTTCCCTCAAGATGGCCGCCTAGTGGGTTACAGACGGAATAGCTTGAAGGAACTGGTAGCTGGGATTGGAGGACTACATAAGCCCCGGCCGTGCCTTGGCTCACGCTTTGCGTTGGTTCCGCTGACAGCGGTGCAATGCTTACCGGCACTCTGTTCACAGACCTGTCAAAACAAAAGAAAACAGCATGTTATAAACTTATCGAAGTACAACAGACCAAAGACCCTATGTACCTGACCGAAGTTTTCACTGCAGCAGTTCTCCAAGTAAGAGGAGCCTTTTCTCCGAACTCTGTGTCACAGACAACTACGATTCTTCTTTGACCTCCGATACTTCGGAACCTGCAATAAAAGGTATTTCAGTTAAAAGAGACCTAAATTACAGAACCTGTGCAGTTACAAATTACGCGCTCGCTTACCGCATTACTGAAGAAAGCAGCTTCCGAGTTCTCTGAGTCTCTGCCACACAACAAAGTCCTGAAGCAGGCCGCAACGCTCATCATTATCGCGCGCCTTCATTCACTACGCGCGCCACCTTACCTCAGCACTGCTAGGCTTCATGGTGTTCATTCTAAGAGCCCGTGAATCCTTTCTTAGGAATTATTTCTCTCCTCAAAACCTGCAAATAAAAGAGAAAACAATAAAAGATTTAGACTTTGTCAAGAGAAAACACCCCCTCTGAACACTGTTGCCCCCGGAGACTACCACTCAAAACAAGATAATAGCAAAACCAGAATTGTCAAGATACTTACCACTTCAGAAGCTCCTCAGCAATCTTCATTCTGGAAAGGTCTTGCCTCTTTACCAACGCACCCCTGCATGATAGCAGGACAGAGAGCTCCCTAAAACAAATCACAGGAGAGAAGGGAAGCGGGCACCCAGAACAAATTGTAAGAGCTAACAGCAGGGGTAATGGGAGCCCACCTTAGAGTATAGAGTCCACATTAGAATCATTCCTATTTCTTTTATCTCTCAGTTAATACAGGAGGAACCTTTGACCAGCAACAGCAGCCCAAAGCGTTTTGAGGCCACTTACGCTCCTGCAGAGACAAGGTAATTGTTACAGATGGTTTCAGTACATAAAGCGATTGGGCTCCCATGAGCTCTACAGGACCCTCTACAAGTTCAGTCTATGAACGTGCTTCAAGGGAAGATGGTTTCAGGACCTCATTCATTCCAACTCCATGAGGCAATATTTTAAAGGCCTTACGCGGGAGTGCTCTTACCAGTTACACCCCAGGCCACAGCTACTACAGGGTCTTCTGTTGAGCCTCAAGCAAATGTCCCTCAGGTATTAGGATTGGCCCCGGTCTCGGGCCTCAACCCCAGCAGAACCTGTGGCACCATTTCCACTGGTTCCTCTGGTGTTACCTCGTTTATTGCCCCTGTCTGCAAAGGCTTTTATGACAGATTCAAGGCTTGATGCAGTATTTGGATATTCTGACACCGGAATTGCCTCAGATGAATCAGGGATCCTTTCCTCCGACTTCTCTATTAAGTCGGCAGTTCATTCCATCAGTAGCTAAAAAGGTGGACATTTGCTACAGCTTCCTCCCCGGGGAGAATCTTTGCTTAATGGGTCAACTTCTGGCACATCCCACAATTGTGGCAGCGCAACACTATTTGGGATGGCCCAATCTCATCATCCTCCACTTCCGCTCAAAGCCCACTTTGCTTTTATGATCGCGTGCTCAAAGCTGCTGGAAAGACATTTTACTAAAACGCATTTCTCAATCTCCGGCAATCAAAAACAGAAGCCGTTACGAGCCGTTATCGTGAAGGCAAAATTGACATAATGGAAAGACTCATGTGATTTTGAATCCTTGGTGCCAGCAGAATATCAAGGATATGATGGAGGCATCTTACCATTAGCTCAGTACTGTGGTTCAGAGCATGGCCATTGGAGCAACTCTGCATCGCCACGATAAGGGCTACTAACTTTCAGGCAGCTGTCCAAGAAAAAAGTCTCGACCTGCCCTTCCCAGGGTCAAGCTCTTCAGCCCAGGAACTCATGTTGCGCTCAAGAAAAAGAAAACTTGCGCCCAGATCCACCAAATCCTTAATGGCTCTCACAAAGTTGCCAGCAAATACAGGGGCCACAGGTCAGGAGAGGCTGTCCTTTCCCTACAAGTAGTCGGCAGGTTTTAGGGGTTTGCATGATCAAAGAAACCGAGTGGAAAGGTCCCCCAGTACCTCATTCAAAAAGTAGGCTCATCCTTCTCCTTGAGACTTCTTCTCTCAGCTTTCCCCCGCCAGGATCCTAAGGCAGCTAAGTGATGTGAGGGTCAAGGCCCACATCAATCCTGTGTTAGGCAGCATCCACCACCTCAAAACCCACCAGTTGTTATCGTCTTCATGTTCCTCCTTGTAATTATTCTTCTCCGTCCCTCTCTCTGTGGGCTTCACAACCCATGCAAGCGCTTCCAAAACTCTTACAGATGAGAGCAAAAGAACATGTTCCTCTGGCAGAGAAGGGCTCGGGGCTTCTATTCCAGGTTATTTCGCTTTCCAAGAAAAAAACAAGGCCTGCCTTCAGACAGTTCTAGACCTCTCTTCTTTCAACCTTTTCCTACCCCACAGAAAGTTCGAGATAACCCTAACCCTAATAATGAATGATACAGACTTCTTTTCAGCCAGGTGATTGGCTGGCTGCTGTGGATCTCTAGGATGCACGCCAGCACATGCTGATCTGGGCCCCTCATCTGTCCGTCCTCTGATTTTCCTCTAAAGCGATCATCACCAATAAAAGGTTTTGCCATTCAGCCTCAGCTGAGCCCCCTGTTGTCTTCACACAGCTGATGGCCATAGGGTCGACTCTTCTCCATCTGATGGGACTACGTCTTTATCCATATTTAGATGACTTCCTGGTCAAGGCGGGCTCGCTCAATCAATCAATGGACCTATGTTCTCGTTCAGGCTTTCTGTGAACACCAAAACATCTACCCTGGTACTGACACAACAGCTGGAATTCTTAGGTTTTCAATGGGACTCCTAGGCAGGTAAGGTGAACGAGTGGCAGATGTTTTAAACACAGTAAATCTCTCCTTAACTCACACCTGAACCACGGCTTGGTGGTTACAGTGCATTCTGGGGCTTATTCCAGCTTGCTTACTGGTAGTGCCTATGGCAAGACTGCACCTGCTCTGCATTCAGTTACACCTGGCTGCACATTAGGACCAAATGAGAAAACCTCAGGACAAACCAATTCACATCCCAGTTTGGATCAAGGAAAATCTCCATGGTGGTGGAACGGACAAAATCTCCTGCTGGGAACTCCCATTCAGGATCCCCCATATTAACTAACTATGGTGCTTCAAACAAACGCATGAAAGTTGTTTCAGAGTTTCACATTAACAAAGAGATATCACTTGCATTTTTCTTTCTGTACCCCCAGACAGAATTCTTCACTTTTCTGCGAAAAGACCTAATTTTAAAGGTCTCAAGAGAAAAAGCAAAAACAGGAAGGTTTAGAATGAATCTTAACCACTGGCATTGTCTGGGCTACCCTCCAGACCACCGTTCTTTGCCTGCCAATCCATTACAGACAGGGAAAGACCATATGCAAATCAGGCTTGGCCCCACTCCAAAGGGGCAGTCCAGCCCGAACCGCTAGGCCACATCCCTTCTGCATGAGACCACAAGCATCCCCAAACATGTTTCGCCCTTGTTGGGGCTCATCAGTGAGGAGTAGCTTGGGTCTCTAGGCCCAGCAGGCACGGGACCCACGTCTGGGCATATCCGTCCCATTCGGGGTGACAAAGCAAAAACAAAGAGGTGATGGCTGGAAGGTTTAGAATGAATCTTAACCACTGGCGTTGCTCTGGGCAACCCTCCAGACCACCGTTCTTCGCCTGCCAAGCCGTTAGAGAAGGGGAAAGACCATGTGCAAATCAGGCTTGGCCCCACCCCAAAAGGGGCAGTCCAGCCCGAACTGCTAGGTCACATCCCTTCTGCACAAGACCACAAGCATCCCCAAACATGTTTCGCCTTAGGTCATATACCTCTGATACTGCTATAGCGTCCTTCTCATAAATGCTTGTTAGGGGGATGAAACATTGTGAGTCGTCCACATAGTTTGAGAAGCAGATCTTCTCCAGCATTGGATCTTTCATGGATTCACATGCTTAGAATATTCCCCGTCGTCAGGCTGTGAATCCTCAGTAAATTATATAGTCCTTTTCCATAGGAAAAATGTTGACACTTTTGTGTCCTATCTACGCCGTTTTGGGCCGCGTACGCCTGCGCCACTAGGACGTAGAGGTATAAGTAGCCCTCAGATTTCAACCGTCTTCCAAAGTAGTGGGATTACCTCGAGTATCTACTATTTTTGCTAGGTTGTGCGAATTTCTTCTTCGACTTCCTTCGAAAATGTCTGGAAAGGCATTGTTTCGTCCGTGTGCTACATGCAGTCTTAAGAAAGTATATGAAGGTGATGGGCATATGGACTGTATTTACTGTCTTCACCCTCATCATTCGGCTGACACGTGTGAGATCTGTCAAGGCTTCTCCCAGAAGACCCTGAAGGACCGAAACAGACTCCTGGTGACTTGGCTCAATGACGGGGCGGGTGCGTACCCTGCATCGGAGGTAGGCTCTACTGCCTCGAGATCTAAATCTCCGGTGCCCCCTCGCCGCTCTGCGTCGGCAGAGCCTCCGACGAAGAAACCACGTTCATCAGAAAAATGCCCCTCTGATAAACATCCTGCGAGGGACTCTTCGTCAAAGAAAACATCATCTTCTTCCTCCTCATCAAAAAAGGAGAGAAAACATCTATTGAAATCCTCCTCGGGAGACCACCAGGGCTCTACCTCAAGTCGAGTGTCGTCGACCCACAAGTCGAGTTCAAAACCGGCGAGTACGCCTCAAGACTCTGTGCCAAAAACTTCGTTGCCGACGACGGCCAGATCGTCAACGTCTTCTTTGCCATCTGCGCCTGCTCTTCCCGCGATCACTTCAGCGGGTCAAACAGCGGTTATGGAGATAATGTCGTCGTCGACGGTGGCACCTTTGGTGGGTTGGCAACTGGAGGTTTCCGACCCCGATCTTGCCTGAGGCCTTGTTGCAACCAGAAGCAGCCTTCTCCATCTCGTCGGTGGAGGATGACCGTGGTCCGATCGTACAGCCAACCGATCTGGGGTTACGTGCTACCAGTTTGGTGGAGCTCCCGAGTGGAAGTGCCATCCCAGCCGCCTCTTCCTTGCTGAATCCCCAGACAGTATTGTCCCTGGAGGTGTTGAACACGTTACAGAAGCTGTTGCAGCGTTTGGACACGCAGTTGCCTCACACTAGTGTCCCGACGGTACTGCAGGCTACGCCGGTCATCGCCGAACCAGGCCCGGCTCCTCGCTCGACGACCAGAATGCCTACAACTTGCCCGGTTGAGGAGGATCGTTCTCGCTCACACTCGGAGGAAGGAGAACTGCCGGAGTCGGATTCAGAACGTGAAGGGTCTCTTTCAGACGTCTCATTATCCCCCTCAAGGGACCCGACATGGGAGTCGGATGCGGAAATGGAAACTCCAAAGAGCCTGACACAACCATCACCGCCGGATGACATCGGGGCCTTCCATGCAATGATGGGAAAAGCGTGTGCAGAGTTTGGCCTAGCACCGGAAGAAGAAAAGAAAGATTGTTTTCTCTTCGATCATATGGGCAAGAGAAAAAAATCGATGTTTGCTATCCGTTGAGGACCATGCGTCATCCTTTCTCAGAACCGGCGATAAAAGGACAAGGCTCCGGCGCCAACTCCCAAGTGTTTGATGTCTCAACCTTCGCCGGATTCGGTGGTGTCCGCTGCTGCTGCCAGAAAAGCGAGGTCGCAACACAAATGCACGACCCCGCCGGACAACGATGCCAGGAGACAAGATGCGTTTGGAAAGAAGGTATTGTCGGTCGGTGCGACTACAGTAAAAGCAGCCAACTCCCTGGCCATTATGGCGTGGTATGCTAGAGAGATGTGGCATCGTTTGGCTCCTATCTTGGACCATCTGCCAGAGGAACACAGGAAGTCCGCTATGCTGCTAGCACGTGAATGGGAAGAGGCTTCCAATCATTCCATAAATATCGTTGTCGACCTGACAGAGGCTGGTTTTAAACAAATCAATAACGGCGTAGTGTTAAGAAGGCAAGCCTGGCTTAAGTGCACGACTTTTAGACCAGAGGTGCAATACAAGGTGCTGGACATGCCTTGCGAAGGGGAACAAATGTTTGGCGAGAAAGTGGATGGGGCCTTGAAGGGCATGAAAGAAGACTCTGACACTGCTCAGTCACTCGGAGCCCTACAGAGTGGCAGAAATTTTCGTTCCTTTCATCCTTTTAGAGGAGCATCAGGAAACTCCCGGTTTGGATCACCTAGAGACCGAGGTTTCAGTAGACCCTCCTACTCTTCCCAAGGCTACAGACGAGCAGCCCAAGCTACTCGTAGAGGCAGAGATTATCAGTACTCAAGAAGGAGAGGCTCCTACTCATCGTCGGCGAAGGATCGACAGGCAAAAACCCAGCCATGGCAAGTTTCAAGACGTCCTGGGGCGCAGAGTGTCTCGTCACGTTGACGAGTGGGAACACATAACAACGGACCAATGGGTTTTGGACATGATACATCTGGGTCACTCCCTACAGTTCAAGGGCAAGCCGCCACACATTCCACCAGTGTTCTCGCCACAATCCCATCTTCAGATACTGCTGCAGGAAGTGACGCTTATGCTGCAGAAAGGGGCTATAGAACTGGTTCCGGTGGCAGAAAGTGGAAAGGGAGTGTATTCCCGTTACTTCGTGGTCAAGAAACCCAATGGAAAATGGCGTCCCATTCTAGATCTGCGGGCTCTCAACAAGCTGCTAAAGAATCTAAAGTTCAAAATGCTTACACTGCAAGAGGTTATCCGATCGATACAACCGGGAGATTTTTTGTCGTCGCTAGACCTTCAAGACGCATACTTTCATATCCTGATGCGTCGACGACACAAAAGATTTCTGCGGTTCGTCGTCGGACGAACCCACTATCAGTTCAAGGTCCTCCCATTCGGACTAAAGTCGTCTCCCAGGACGTTCACGAAATGTTTGGCTCCAGTGGCAGCTTGGTTAAGGAAGGAAGGTCATCATGTGTACCCATATCTGGACGATTGGTTAGTAAACAAACAAAGAAATCACATAAAACAATCTCATGTGACGGTCATATTTTTCAATAGTTGAGCAAAGCCACAATTTTCATATAGTGACAGTTTTGTGAGGTTTTATGAGATTGTTTTATGTGATTTCTTTGTTTGTTTACAAAATGCATTTTTTGTCCACTGTTTTATACGGAAAACATTCCGGTTGTTTTTACATGAACTGATTAAAATGTTTTTCTCTATTTCCCCTGTTTGGATCTTTTGACCAACATGATAAGTAGCACTTGTTACAACCAGGCACACCTTGTGCGTGTATAGGTGGGTAGCTGTTTGTGGTACCTCCCTTATATTTGTCTTAACTAGACCTCAGCCACACAGCCCCCTAAAAAAGAGGACTCCCTTGCTCTAACTTTTTGCATTTCCTTCGGCTAAAGGTAAAGCAATCTCAAAACAAGGACTGTCCCGATGGGTGTCATCTACCATTTCTTTTTGCCACTCAAAAGCTGGGAAACCGCTGGAAAAACGTCCAAGAGCCCATTCGACGAGATCCACTTCGTCGTCGTCGGCGGCATTGTGGTCCGGGATTCTGCTGGGAGATATCTGTCAGGCGGCTTCCTGGTCGGTACCACATACGTTTACCCAGCATTATTGCCTCGAACAACAACATGCTGAGGATACACAGATGGGTCGTACAGTCCTACGGAACCTGTTTCAATAAGGTAGGCCCCAATTAAGAGGTATATCCTTCGGCTAATGTACTTTAAAGTGTTGTTTTTTAGCTGTTCATGTACTATGCTTTGAAGTTTAGCCATGGCAAATATGCATTTATGGTTATAGTGATATTGGTTTGCATACACACCTCCAACAATGGGGGATACTGCTATACAATCTATTCTAAGCATGTGAATCCATGAAAGATCCAATGCTGGAGAAGGGAATAGTTTCTTACCTGTAACTCCATTTCTCCAGCATTGGTATCTTTCATGGATTCACATGCACCCCCGGCCTCCCCTAGCATGCAAACCAGATGTCCCCCCATACTACTTTGGGGGTCGAAATCTGAGGGAGCCACGGTGGTGGGGCTACTTATACCTCTACGTCCTAGTGGCGCAGGCGTACGCGGCCCAAAACGACGTAGATAGGACACAAAAGTGTCGAAATTGTTCCTATGGAAAAGGTCTATATAATTTGCAGAGGATTCCCAGCCTGACGACGGGGAATATTCTAAGCATGTGAATTCATGAAAGATACCAATGCTGGAGAAATGGAGTTACAGGTAAGAAATGATTCCCTTTTTCTCGTCTAGCAAGTGAAAAAAGGGAGCTGTAAAAGAGATTGTATAAGATCGGAGATAGCGAGGCCCCTTGTGGGACACCATAACTAAGTAAAACAGGGTCTGCTTCCGCTTGCTTGCTACAAACCCGCATAGACCTCGTCCCTAGGAATGACTGCATCCAATCCAATCCATTGCTTGATCACTAAAATTAGCTACATTCTGTAGTCTGTTCAAGAGAAGAGGGTGATCCACTAAATCGAATGCGGCCGATAGGTCCAGGGACATCAGCAACACTGTTGTGCCCTCGTCGATATTAGTCATCATGGTAGACTTTAGTTCCAGCAAAGCTGATTCGGTACTGAAACCTGGTCTAAAGCCTGACTGACCTTCATTCAGGATAGGATAATCTTTTATGTGGCACAAAAGTTGTTCATATGCCACTCTTTCCATAATCTTCAAAATGAAGGGAGAGTTGGAGATCGGCCGGTAATTAGTGGTGATTTTGGGGTCATGATCAGATTTCTTTAGCAGGGGGGTGATCTAGGAACCCTTCAATCTGGTGGGAACCCTTCCCTCTTTGAAAGAAGCATTCACAATCCTAGTGATTGAGCTAATCAAAAGCTCAGAGCAGGCCTTAATAGCAGTAGGTGGAAACTGGTCCCCTTTACACGTAGATGGCTAAGTTTTTGCTAAACAAGTGCGAAGTTCTTCTTCCGAGATACTCCCGAAATTAAACTTAGGTATAGACTGCACCACAGTGTTTTTTTTCTCCCTGTAAGTCCTTGGGAGGTTCTGTTAGCCGTGCGTTTAAAGTTTGTTTGATGGCATTTTTAATTTCTTCAGTCTTGGTTACCATAGCATCTTGAATCTGTGTACACTACTCCTGATCTTTGGAAATAGATTCTTGATATTTAATATCAGGCTTCCCCAGTTCCCTAAGTATTGCAAACATTTCCTTGGAATCGTATTGGACATTTTGGATACGTACTTCATAGGATTCTTTTTTTGCTTTTACAACAGCCAATTTAAATCTATTTGCCACCCCCCTCATAGGTTATCCTGTCCTCTTCCTCCTTCCTTTTTTCTACTCTTAACTTCTTGAGTTCTTCCGAAAACCAGATGTTTTCAGTTTGAGTAGAAACATTCTTGTTTTTTAAAGGAGCTATTGGGGGCCCAGAAGGGCCCTCTCCAAGGAATCCTTCATGGAAGGCGACATATCCCCCGTGAGTATAGGTGGAATCCAGTCCCTCAGAGTTTCTAGATTAATCCCCTTCACGTTTCTGGACATGATCCAGTTTTGTTTAGATATTGTCAGTTTGCACCGGCTCGAAATGTCTAGTCCGAATTCAATGAAGGTGTGATCCGACCAGGGGCACAAGGAGATATCAGGTATATTGATCTTTAAATTAAGTGAAAATAACCAATCCAGTATGTGACCCTTAGAATGTGTGGTCTTATCTATATGTTGTAAGAAGCTCAGAGCCTTCATGAATCTAACAAGTTCTCTAGCTGCTGGATCATTAGGGTCGTCCTTCCAGAGATTAAAATCTCCCATTACGAGCCATTTGGCCGTACCCTTGAGTTGGGACAGGACCAGGCTGTTCAATTGTGCTATGAAGTCTGGCATAGTGTTAGGGGGACGATATATCAACAAGATACTTACCGTGATGGAGGCATCCATTCTAATTTTAAGACAGATGGTCTCACACCCACTAGGGCCTTGAATATCAGCCTTCCATATATCCAGGGATTTTTTAAATATAATTGCCCCACCCCGATTCTCCCTATTGGCACATAAGATAATCTTTGGGAGTAGCAAGAGCCAGGGATGGGCCTGCAGCCTCATGCATCCACGCCTTGGTCAGAGCGCAGATATCTAGATCTCTCTCTGATATATAATCTGCTATTTCAACAGCGTGCTTCACCAGTGATCTTGTATTGAGTAAGAGGACTCAGAGGGGCTTACTGTCTATATATCATAGACAGTGTTTTCCTTATGAGTGTAGCTATTTTTTGTATAAGCATCGTCCAGGGCGGTGGACGGCTCACATGGGAGGAGTAAAGCTACCTGACCCGATATTGGGTTAACTTGGATTTTTTCTGAATCAGGAGCACCCTCCATAGTGCTATCAGAGTCAGAAAAGACCATGGGCTCCTTCATTACCAAACCATCTGCTATTCCTTGTAAGTTGTCAGATGGCAATGTGAAAGTACTTTGTTCCATAGGGTAACTTCTCTTATTACCTATACAAAGATTTACCATGTTTCTGGGGTCTGGTGCTGATTTACCGGTGTCAAAAATGGTTCCTGCTGCAGCAAAGGCAGCCAGTACTTCAGTGATACCCATGGTAAAGAGACTGAGACTTCAGACGCTTCGCTTCCTATCTTCCGATCCGCGCCTGTTCTGCAAATTTAAACGTGCGGGAGCCGCCAAGCCCTCTGGGGAATGTAGTCTGTAAGGCTGCTTTCTATTGTATGCACAAACTGAGATTATAATACAGCGTTAACAGGCTAAGACAGGCAAAATAGAATATAAAACACTATAATGAGGTCTAATACAGTTGAGACTCAAATTAGGTGTTCCTAAAAACAATTTTGAATAAAAAATAACGGTGCAGTCAAA
This sequence comes from Ambystoma mexicanum, assembly GCF_040938575.1. NCBI lineage: Eukaryota > Metazoa > Chordata > Amphibia > Caudata > Ambystomatidae > Ambystoma > Ambystoma mexicanum. Next base: position 388,610,493 of record NC_090925.1, read on the forward strand.
AATATCCAATCTAATCAACACTAATGCTACAGAGCTTATAAAATATACTAAAATGCTGGGAACCCTAATCAGGGGCGTTGCTAGGTTTGTAAGAGATCTGGAGCTAGGGCCCATTGCAAGTTTGGACTTCACATAACTACATGATCTGAACGTACGCGCCATAAATAAGAATGATGGGTTTAATTGGCGTTTTTTCTTGTGTGCACCCTCGTGATAGGAAATCCAGAGAATTCTGCGGCCCACTCACAGCACTAACTCTGCCTATAAACATTAGATAAGCGGTGCTTGCCCCACGTGCACACACACACACAATAAACACACTGATATTTTGTTAATAAGAAGAAACGGCTACACACATTTCCTCTGTTTAACTATTAGATCATCATCTATTCAGAGCAAAAACAGACTTAGCTCTTTTTCATTAGAATGTTTGCAGATGAAGTACATTCAGATGAAATGATCTGCTCAGGATCACACATTTTAGTTGAGTAGTGTAGCCACAATTTGAGATGGGTCTGCAATTTAGGCACTTGACCATTCTTTAACACAGAGATGGCGCTAACATGAAAAAGTACCCAAAAAAGCAATCCCCTTTTTACATTCTACAAATAAACACACATTAAATCGTTAAATTAAGATAGGCCGTTTTAAAACTCTTTTGTTAAGTAGGTCAGTCTGTTTAATGGCCTGGAAAGATTTGAGTGACAGGACAAGGTTAGAGTTTGTATAGGCTGTTGTATGGCATTTAAAAGATGTTACTATTAGCCACCTAAATGGTATTAATTTTATCGACTGTGTAAGGATGAAAGGCGAGAAGGGCACTGCCAGAATTCAAATTCATTGGTTATTTGTATGTGCTATCTGTCAACACATTCGTATGGTAAGGCCCAATGCATGCAGATGCCACAAACTTGATGGTGATGTACATACGCGTGAATCTGGTCTCATGGGATGAACTTTTGTAATTGGCCTCTCGCCTCCCAGCTCTCCCCCCCCCCCACCACCCTGCCCCCGTCCCCCTGGGTCTCTCTCTGTGTTCTCTCCTTTTTTGTATGGTGCATTATTGCTTGGTAGAAAGTTGTGTTCTACATAAACCACACACATATGTGTACATATTTGCTTTTCTGTCATGCAACAGTAATCTGCATTCAAAATAACTTTGGAGTGTAAATATTCCGAAGCTGGTCACTTAGACGAACCACTGGACATGACATTTTTCTCGCCCAACGCCTTCATTCCCACACTTGTTTCATGAAAATTGCTGAAACTGGACTCGGAGATTATGTTCTGCAAGTCCTGGCACTGCAAGCACAAAAGGATACCTCAGGGAGGATAGCTCAGGGGCAAAAGGCTTGCATGCAAAACAACACAGGGGAAGACAGGTTCGATCCCTGGGTCCGCTCTACCTCTGGGTAATAAGCGAGTTATAAATAACCAATTACAATGTATGTATTGTTGTACAGTTTATAAATACAGGGACCAGCCCACCAAGATGTAATATCACATGAGCCGAAAAGTCAAGACTGATTGACTATTTTGCACCAGGCAACTGTACATCCTGCCCAGTAAGGGCAATAATCACACGCTTTTAGTCATTTTGACATTTATTCTGTAGTTTGGCAAGAAGTTAACATCAGTTTCAGCGCCAAACAAGCTAATAGGCGTCCCCATCACCTGCCACAAATTGCTCTGAACATAAGTGGTCAGTGGCCAGAACGGCAGATTGGGCTTTGAGACAATATTTAGGACACACGCTTGTATGCTCATTTAGGGCCCCCTCACCCTAGCAACGTCTCTGCTCCACCACAGTGTTGATGAAGGACGCCGCCGGGTTTTAGTTATGTCATAGGCCGCGGGCCGCGACTAAGATTACCAATCCAATACCGACAGAGTACACAGACAACTACCTTGGCACTGCAGTTAGCTGGCGCCGGTCGGTGCATATATGCCGCCGCCGGCATGGGCTCGGTCGCGGAGTCGGCCGGCACTGTCTGTAGCTTCACAGGGGTAGGGGAGTGCAGTGACACGGCTGGGGGCCTGGCGTCACGACCCTCACGTCACACAGTAGATGGATTGATGCAGGTGGCGAGCGACTGGCGTCGTCGGACTCCTCGCTCGTGACAGCTCGAGTTCAGTGTCTGCACTGGTACGGGGCTGGGCGTGACCTGCTGGCTTGATCTGCGCAAGTGCGCATGCAGGGAAAGACACAGGGCACGTGCCTGTGTGGTGGCTCGGCTCCCTGCTGCTGGCTGCGCAAGCGCAGACGGTGATCATGAGGCAGCAGCACAGCACGAATAGCAGCAGCCCAGGGCCAGGGGGCAGGCAGCTATGTTCGAATCGTATCACTCATTTTTTAAAATTCATATCACAAACAAACTTTGCTGCACTGCCTCCTGGCCTGCCTCCATGCTGCGTCTACCTGTGTGCACAGTGCCGCCTTTCCAGCACTGCAGGCGGCAGCAAAAATGTGCGGAATTCGGCCCGGGGCTAGCCTATGCTTGTAGCCCCGTGATCTTCATACGGGAATACAAGCAAAGGATCCGGGGCTATAGCCCCTCTAGCCCCCCCACCCTGCGATGCCTCTGTCCCCAAGGCTGCTGAAATAAACTAAAAACACGTCCTGATCCGTCTGTAAGTCGGTATTCAGCTAAAGGAATGCTCTCTAACAAAATGTCTCTAGTCCTTCCGAAGCTCTGGATGGATAAAGGGAGTGAAGGTTTGGAGCATGTGGGGGCAGAGTCGAGGGCATGGCAGCTTTTCAGGACTACATCTAGCCTCTGCGTGCAATTTCTAAAGGGGAAGTTACGGGAACTCTCATCAGATTGGCTTGAAGGGACTTTGAGCTAGGAGTACAGTAGTCAATATGGTGGGTAACTTTTCCTTTACTTCACATGACATTTGATCAGGGCTGTTTTACAGGTGAGATGGTGTCATATGAACATTGAGCCTTATTATATCATAGGAAGTCAGATCACAGATGTTCAAAATATTTTAGGTGTAAGATTGATACAATAAGAAATAGTAAAGTATACAAAGAACCACTTTAGTTATTAACCACATATTAACTATGGCGCAGCCTTGACATGCCATGGGTGCAGTGATGACATACCAGGAGCACCCTCAGTAGGACCTGCACATGCCAGAGATGCAGTTTTTATATGTCACTACGCGCTGATATGGTAGGTAACTGGCAGTTTATATCAGTATCATATTGAAATGTCAGGTACAGCCATCATATATAAAGTGCATATAGTGCTATATATATATTTCTATTACACACTTCTTCACTGTACATGAAGGAACTCATGTGCAAACGTAGCCATTGTCTGCACCATGCCTCATGGAAGTGTAACTTTCAAAATCTTTCCCTGTTACATAGTGAAGTCATGAATGCATTTGTTTTAGAGTGTTGGGTACTGTGAAACATGTAAGAAGTAGCTACCATTGCTTTTGTAACTACATAATTGCACTGCTGCACAGAAACCATAAAGACACCACAATGCATAGAAACATGACCCAATACAAGGGAATTAAAGTAAGCTAAAAAGGAGCCGTATTACCAGAAATTGTTCATAACATTACTGATTATCTTCCTGCACAGAAACCAGTACTGTGTTTTACGCTTTCCTCTTCCCCTATATGTATATGTATCATATGATATGAGTGAACCGAAAGGAAAGTAGTGTAAGAACTTATGTGAAGGGTGCCGTACACAAATATTGAACCTTTTGAATTGTTTGTTCTTGACTGTTAGTGAAGAAAAGCACCTGGTCTAATTATGGTAGTGAACAAAACAGAGGGAGCCACACATGTGATGTCATCAGTGATGTCATGAATGAGATTTGTGATGACATCTTTGATGTCATGGATGTTAGTCCTTGCAGTGCACACTGGTGGCATGAGTAATGGTTGCTTAGCTTATCATAACTGTAGAATTTCGTTTTTTTTTCTCGGTTTTACCTGTAACCATAACGTCCTCTAACAACGTTTTTCCATTGAATTTCATAGGTTTTTGCTAGTGCAACTTAACCATAACGTCCCTTTAACAGTGTTTTTGTTAGTGAATTTCTTAGGTTTTTTGTACGGCACTGTAAGCAGAACGTTGCTTTAGCATAGCGTTTTCTGTAAAGAGGATAGGTATTTGGTACGGCAACATAACCATAACGTCCCGTTAACAACGGTTTGTTACTGATTCCTTGGCTGCTCTCATGATGAATGTGTGGAAAGGGCAAATCGCTTGGTGTATGCGCTATCCCTTACTTTTCTGAATAGTGTTGGTGTATCGTAGCAATTACAGATGCTCATAGTAAATGTTCTTTAGTGTGTCAGTAGGCTCTCTTTTTGTGATAACAGTGGTTGGTAAATCTGTGCCGCACACTACTGGCTAAGATTACTACAGATGAGCAATATGGACGTTTCCTAGGGAGACTGCACCTATTGGCGTATATACAATCACATTGCAAGTATCCGTAGGACTCAATTAGTAACCGCATGTCCGCGTCTTCGAATGCACTTTTAAGTAGTTGTGGAAACGCACGTGTTTCCATTCCACACCTAGACCCATGCATTTCCACTGTATGCAGGTAACACCGCCCCTCTCGCCATCCCTACGGATTCATGCAGTAGACTACTGCATTTAAAGTACTGCTGCCGACTTCGTGGGTGGCTCTGCAAACCTACCAATGTGTGGCTAATACACTCCTAACTGTGTAACAGCCACTGGTAAACCAGGAACAGCAACCTGCAGTGTCACGTGGGCGTGTTAAATGTCACATTACTTTGATTTATCTGCTGCTTGCCTTTCCATGACCCGTCAAACAGATACATTGTGTCTGCACTCAGCAGTGTGACGGAAAGTATCAAGAGGTCGCCTGCCAGTTGTACAGTTTAAGAAAACATGTAACTGCAGGTGGAACAGTAGTAAGTCTGCAAAATGCCAAAGCTGGTGCACCTTGGTCACGCACATACTAGTGCATGTAAAGGCAAGTAAGGAAACAGCAGAATATGCAGAGCGCAAACAATCTTAGTGGTGGTTAGAAAAGCGCTGTAGCTGCATGAGTCGCACAAAGTAAATGGCTTCCTGCTGCATGCAATGAAGCTGTGTTTCGTCTTGTTGTAAACATACTCGTATTCCACAATGTATGTATATCCGTGAATGCTACCCCTAACACTAATACCGTAGCATAAAGTGTTTGTACTGCATGTGACAACAACTGAAATGAAAGCACAAGGGACCAGTGGGCAGGCTACCACCCTTCCAACAATTACATAGGGTACTTTCATGTACAGCATTTGCCACATCTGCTGCAGGCAACAAAAGGGGCACTCCTGTAGGGCAGCGGAGCTGTAAAACAACTTTTGCAAACCATATGCCGCACTTCAGACCCTTACCCGGCAAAGGGCATTGTATTGTGCATGTACTAAAACGCGCTACTGTACAGAGGAAAGGTACTTGGAAGTACGTGGGAACGGTCCTTACAGGAGCATTGAAATGACTGGCGCCTATGTAGGTGAGGGCCACCCAATAATTCCGTCTCCCGACATGTCCCCTATACTATCCATGCAGGTGGTGCCCCTTCTGTACTGGACCTTTCCTGCCGTTCCTTCTGTTGCGTGTGTGAGAGTACCATAATAAACTGGGAAAAGAAAAAAGGTAAATAAAGAAAGCACCTTTAACAGATCAACAACGGAATAGCCAATGCATGCATGCAGGGCTGGAAGCGTGGCAGTGTGTTAATTAATCAAAGGTTGGATATGACTGGTGGCTCAGTTGGGAGGAAACCGGAGATTAGCAAATTTTAGATGGACGAGGATACAATGTACAGACCTACATGCAATTCATGCCAGTAGAAAAAAAACATCAATTAGCATGGTCTAGATTGAAGGAAATATGGTCACATGATGTTAAAAGGGTCCTTTCTGACTTAGATTGGAGAGGTGTTTTGAGGGTGCATTTGTACTTAGGAGTAGATATGGGTTTACGTTTGATTCGACAGAAAGTCATTGGAAGGCTGTATTGGACACCAGTTAAGATGTTCAAATTGGGGTTACGATTAAGTGAATTATGTTGGTGTTGTAACAATAATAGAGGTACTCTTTTACATTTACTGTGGGAATGCCCGAGAGTACAATTGTTTTGGAGAGAGGTTATTGATAGGATTGATTTGATCTTTGGTATACACTTGCAAAGATCCGCTGTTAACATAATTTTACTCTCACATAAAGAAAGGTGTGTGCGCACTAGAAAACATTCTTGCTGGATTGATAGGGTTATTATGGTAGCTATTAAGCTTATCCTCAGGATTTGGAAAACAAGGAAAAAGCCTAGTATTGAAGAGTGGTTGTCGGAGTTGCAGGTTTTATCACAGTATGATAAGATTTCTTTGAAAAATAGAGATAAAGAAGAGGATTACATGATGTTATGGGGTCCTTTTCTGGTTCTTTATGATTGAGATGGTGATGGAATTGTAAATATAACAGATATGACAGTGCCTTTTTTTTACGAAAATGTTGGTCAGGGAGGGTCCCCCCAGGAGGGTCCCCCCTTTTTTCTTTTTTTCTTTTCTTTTTTCTCTTTCTTCTTTCTCTTTTTCCCTTTTTTCCTCTTCCTGTTTGTGTTGTCTTTTGTACTTGTATATGTGTATTTGTTGTATGTTCCTTGAATTCATTGGATATAGTTATTATACTAGAATGCGCAAAATATGATATTTATAATGTACTGTAATTTTGATTATTACTGCTTAGTATGAGACGTTGTGTACTTTTTATGAAAATGTTGTTGTTTATTGGAAACTTAATAAAATGTTTCTGAAAAAAAAACACTGTAGTTCAATCGGTTAGAAAGGGGGTTGCTGTACAAAGAGGTTTCTTTACGTGTTGCAGAGCGTTTTCAAGAGTGTCATTGCACAACACTTACTGCAAAAAAAGGTCACTACTTTCAAGAAGGGCACCAAGCCAATTTAGATGGGGTGTGCAGAAATCGGGATGGCAGGCATAGTAAGATGAACGTTATAGCTGGGGAAAAGTATTTGTGCTGTAAAACGGCATATTCCCATGGGCGAAGTATGCCTTTGGCACATGTCGAACAAAGGCACCAATACACTTCTTTGCAATGTACCGTGCTGTCTGCATTCACAGACAAAATAGAAAATGACGCTGCCACATCGGTGGCTGCATAATGTGATAGAAACATATGCAAGAGATCGGAAACAAACGCATGAACTAGGCAAGTGTCCTTCTTCGCAAACAGCACTGAAAGTCGTGTAACATGCTGTGCAATTTTCCTTGCACAATGAACATCAATAACGTCGGCATGATTGCGTGTCACCAGTGTCACACAGAGAAACCAAAATCAGTCACTTCATTGTAGCTACTCCATAGCACTACACATGTACATGATAGATTGCAAAATGAGCAGCCACTGCACAGTGTTTTCCATTCACTTTCAATCAATGTATATCGGAATCCCCTAAAACCCGCATATTGTGCCTCGTGAAACACACAGCCATAACCGCACCCTCTGCATTTCTGTCAACAAATACACTGTGTCAGACAGTCTAGTCTGTACGCACCACGCAAAAAGTGTGTATGTAACACGTGCCACCCTGCAACTATCGTGATATTCGCAGACCTTTCATGCTGTGCGTGTGCAGGAGAGGGGGAATAATTTTCAACCAGGGGAGCGGACGGCGTTAGGTGTGGTGGCTCTTAAAAGAGCCTTTGTGGGTTTTTTGTGTTTTTTTTTTGGGTGCTTCCCTAGAAACACTTGTTTTGCAGTTTTCATACATAAATGTGTGTTCAACGTCAGCTCACATTCTTACATTAGCATCTTCAGTGCAGTGTGTAGATTGTGAAATAACATTTCATTGCCACTGGTCGACAAAGACATGCCATTTGCCTTTAAAAGGTGTATGTATCACGAGTCAATGTTCTCTTTCTCACAGGAGAACATCCCAGCAGCACTCAAGAAGTCACACATTCTTCTATTGGTGAGACCCCTTCCGACCTCCGGCTGGGGACAGGAATCATTGGAATACTTCTACACTGTTCTCGGGGGAGAAAAGCACCTTGGCAGTAGGAAAAATGTGCTGCACTGCTTTCATCATAATCTTCAGTTGACGGTACACAAGGGAACAAGGCATGTAACCCAAAAAGAAGGCTCCAAAGTGCAGGATCACAACATGTACAGTTGCCGAAGAGGCCACGTGTCGACATTCTAAAAGCAGTCCGCCGAAACAGCACGATTCGACACTACACCACAAAGCGTCCACTCCCTCCAAACCGAAATTGCCAGATAAGTCTTCTTGGAGGGCATACACGCACAAATTTTCCACAAAGGCATCACCCACGACGAAACCTGTCAGTCTTGCCATGTTTTCTAGCCGCACTACACAAAGTAATAGAGAAAGTGAATGCCGCCCTTTCCTGTGACGCACACCCAGAGCACGTGAATGGCCAAAGGCCATAGGCCCATTCCCATTGGCCAGCATGGTAAGAAGCGCAGAATGTGCCACGTGCCTTTCCCCAAGTACCACGAGGGCCGCACCTCTCTGCAGCACTACCTCATTGGCTTACGCTTAAGTAGGCACACATGCATCCACCAATCGCATTGAAGCCGCCATCATCCAACACTGTCACTCCTGTACAACACTTCAAATGTACCGTTACACATTTACAATACAAGTATCGTGCCTTTCCAAAGCACGTCCACTACAAAGTTTAGTAAAATTATGCACGATTTCACCATCCGCATACAGCCACATGGCCACCCACGATGTGGCATGTGTAATCCTGAAACTACCGCACAATCCGCAACCTTTTCGTGATAGTGAGGCTGGGGGGTGTCAGGGTAAGCAATATCAAGCTGGGTAGGGGATTGGGGCTGCCATCGTAGATATATCAAGGTTTTTGATTGCTTGTTTTTTTTTACGTGCCTGCGAGCAACTTTTCTTTTTTCTTTCTCTATATGCGTTTCTGTTTGGCTCTCCTCACATTTTTACCACATTGTAGTCAATGCCTCTTACACAGTCTAAAAGAAAATGGCATTGCCAATAGTGCTCAAATAAATGCAATATCTACGGAACCACTGCATATGTTGCAACCTCATAATCTCATAGTGGCTTTAGAACATGCCATCAGTCTGCATAAATTCACACATGCTCCTGTTTATAACACACCTTCCGACCTCTGGCTGGGGACAAATTACACCGTCATGGGCCCATACCCCTCTTGGTGTTATGCATGAGAAAACGACCTTTGCAGTAGCAAAAATCTGCATCACTGCATTCAGCAACCTCTTCAGGTGACTTATTAATCGTCCACACAACATGTAACCCACATGTACACTTCCATAGAGCACCACAATAAAGTCAACGTTCGTGATGGAGGCCACATATCTGCAAAGGCGAACCATCCTGCCGAAACTGCAGTCCCCCTGACAGCCCCAGAAAGCATCCACTCCTTCCAAGCCAACACTACCAGCAACCCTTCTTTGCACACCACACCTGTGCAGATGGTGCACAAAAGTATCACCGACAATAAACACTGTGCTTCTCTCAATCTCGATATGCTCCACACCCATTCTGTACAAGTCACCAACCTCTAACGGATACAGAGTCAACAATGCATTACTGCCGTGGTTGTGCTCAAGATCTAGGCTCTTGAGTGCATGGCCCCTGAATGCAGAGTCAGACATGTATTGCTGCAGTGGGTAAGCTGAAGGCCTAGGCTCTTGAGTGCATGGCCTATGGCCTACAGCCTTCGGCCATGCACCCAATAGTCTAGGCCTTGCACACACCCATCGCAATGTAATACCACCATACATGTCACCATCTCACCAACTACTACAATCCACATACACAGCACTGCCACCAGCACTCCTACCCAACCTGCGCCCCACCATAGAGCTATGCAGAAAGAAATTGCAACAATTGCCATAATGTACAAATAAAGCACTGTCTCCTGCACCCCTGTGCACTTGCATTCGCATACTACGGCCGTACTCACTTCCATTCACAAAGTATTGTCTCACTGGCAACCTACTCACATACTGTTCGCAACATTAGCCCTACTCCAACCAATTTGCACACACCACACTATGCAAGCATCCCCCTCTACCGGATGCAAAGTCGTGGGTGAGCTGAAGCCCTAGGCCCTTCAGTGCATGGGCTCCGGCCCTCTGCATTCAGCCATGCACCCAATAGTCTAATCCTTCAACACACCTCCAACAAATAAATCTGCACACAGCACAGTAACCAAGCACATATAAGCTCCACTTCAACCATACCCTCTTCCATACTCACATTACATACATACTGCACCCTGCGGCCACAGTACACAACTTCTCACTGCACCATCTCCTACCGTATATGCACCCAATAGTGCATTCCTTCAACACACCCACTGCAAATAAATCAGCACACAGCACAGTCACCAAGCGCGTTATAAGCAGCACTTCAACCATACCCTCTTCCATACTCACATTACATACATACTGCACCCTGCGGCCACAGTACACAACTTCTCACTGCACCATCTCCTACCGTATATGCACCCAATAGTGCATTCCTTCAACACACCCACTGCAAATAAATCAGCACACAGCACAGTCACCAAGCGCGTTATAAGCAGCACTTCAACCATACCCTCTTCCATACTCACATTACATACACACTGCACCCTGTGGCCACACTACACAACTTCTCACTGCACCATCTCCTGCCGTACACCAAATACTGCAGCATGTTGCAACTATCAACACAACTATGGAATGTGCAATACACCCTTTGCAACTTACTTGTGCTGCTGTAGCACGTCTACAATGTGCTCCACACCAATTCCCCAAACATCACCACCCTGTGCCTAATGCACTGTCAAACCTGCATTGCTACAGTAGCTATGCTCCTTGCACACATTCACAGCACCTTAATGCAACCATTCATGCCGGCATTTCACCAAGTACCACTATGCACATACGCACCACTGGCACCAGCACTTCTATCTAACCTCCACACCGCAATGCATATGTACAGTGTTAAATGCAACAGTTACCATAATGTACACACATTACACTGTCTCCGGCACCCCTATGCCCTTTCATTCATATACTATTGTCTTACGCACTTCCACTCAGAAAGTATTGTGTCACTGCCAACCTAACCACAAAATGCTCACAACATTGCCCGTACTACAAGCAATCTGCACACAGCACACTACCCAAGCACATATAAACTGCTCTTCAACCATACCCGCTACCATACTGACAATATGCAAACACTGCACCCAGTGGCTACACTGCGTACCTTTTCACTGCAGCACCTCCAACCACACATCAAAAACGTTACCACGTTCTGACAGTCACCCGACCTACAACCCAAACATACACGCATGGCAGCTCTCTTCTGCTACTCTATTGTGTCTTAAATATGCTCCACCCCTATTCTGTAAAAGTCAGCACCCTCTAACAGATACACAGTCAACAATGCATTAGTGCTGTGGGTGTGCTTAAGCCCTAGGCTCTTGAGAGCATGCCCTAGGCCCTACGGCCTTCGGCCATCCACACAATAATCTCGGCCTTGCACACACCCACCACAATGTAATGCCACCATACATGTCACCATGTCACCAACTACGACAATCCACATACACAGCACTGCTACCAGCACTCCTAACCAACTTGCACACCGCCATAGAGCTGTACAGGAAGAATTGCTACACTTACCACAATGTAGAAACAAAACACTGTCTCCTACACTCCTGTGCACTTTCATTCACATAGTTCGGACGTACCCACTTCCATTCACAAAGTATTGTGTCACTGAAAACCTACCCACATCCTGTTTGCAATATTGCCCGTACTCCAACCAATGTGCACACACCACACTATGCAAGCACCCTCCTCTACCGGATACAGAGTCACACATGCATTGCTACGGTGGGTGAACTGAAGCCCTAGGCTCTTGCGAGCACGGCCTCCGGCCTACGGCCTTCGGCCATACACCCAATGGTATAATCCTTGAACAAACCCATCCCAACTGCATGCACCCATGCATGCCACCATGTCCCCAACCACTGCTATCCATTGGCATAGCACAGGCACCCGTGCTCCCACCCACCCTATACCATGTGCAATTCACTCCAATTCTGAAATTCACCTGCCACCACTCACCACGGAAAGAGTTTGCCACAAACAGGTCGCGGCAGAAGCTATTGTGCCGTTATGACAGCTTCCTCAAATCACCACACAAAGTTGTCGGCTGTCTAGGTACCCGCGAACTCGCGCAATACACACCAATACTGCAGCCACTCCTCCGTCTTCTTCCACCTATTTACCTTTGTCACATTAACCACTTCTCACTCCCCCTCCCTCCCCCTCCCTTCTTGCGGCCAACACATGTACGGTATATTTTGCAGACCACTTCCGGCGCACTGTCCTCCGAGACACCATGGCAGCGTTTCTCAAAATGTTTTGATGCACAGCACGCTTCCCTACAGCCCACCACCGGCCGCATCCAAAGTTCTCTGACAGAACGCCGTAAATCAAGCCAATGACACTCCGGTCCGCGGAGCGAACAGGGAAACAGAGCGGTCCCAGATATCACACATTTATATTCATAGAGACGTACATTTCAGTCATTTGCAACAAAAGTACTGGTCAGATTCCCACCAAAGACACAAAAGCACGCTTTCTGACCCAAGCACCCACTCCTGCCGCAAATTTGGTAAAAATCCATCCAGCCATTCGGGCTGTAGCCATGCGCAAAGTTTTTCCCCATTCAGTCTAATAAATTCAGAGCGACCCATATACTTTTTTTGCAAATTTTGGTGAGGATTTGTCAAGCGGGAGCAAAGTTATAAGCCACCGAAAAAGTGGTCTTCCTACCAAAACTCTCAACACAAGCCTTTGAGATCCTGCCGCAGCTGCCTCGGGCTCTGTTCTGGTGGACTCACAAGGAAAATCTCCCCTCCCAACCCGCATGGTTCCCTTTTCAGAGTCTTTCCCCTCAAATGTCTCTCAACTGATGCTTCAGAGCTCAGCTAAGGTGCCAGCTGCCGCAATCCGCAGGTACCCAGCCTTTGCTCTGTGCAGGAATATAAATAGCACACAAATGTGCTGGTGTTGAAGGCCATGCTTCTGCTCATCAAAGCATTCCTTCCATTATCTCTGTCTATTTTCACACAGACAAAACCGCGGCTATGTTTTCCATGAACTAGGGAGTACCTGCTCTCACCTGATAAGGAAGTCCAGCTTTGACTCTAGGCTCAGGTCAAAGGCATTGTGTGGTGCATGTTCAGGTTGTCATTAACACAGTGGCCAAAAAGCATAGTTGGTTTCTTCACTTTCCTCACAATTTGGGAACTCCCCCCAAAATGTAATGCAAAACATTTCTCTATGGTGTGATAAACTTGTTTGCTGTGAGACACAACAAGAAATATTAATCCTATGCGTCGTAGATGGGAAAGAGTTGCAGTTATTTTGGATCACCTTTCTGCAAGATTGGCTGGGCAAGTTCTTAAACACTTTTCCTCTGAGGTAATTGATTCACAAGGTGCTACATAAGTTCAGGCACAGTGCAATCATCACCTTCACTCTGATCGCCCTGCACTACTCTTGCATTTCTTATCCTTCGATCTTCTGCTGTTATCCGATTGAGTTGTCCCCGATTTCTTCTGAGGAAGGACTTCCTCTCCCACGAGAAAGGGTTAACCTTCCAGCACCACTTAGCATTGTTCCTCTTGATAGTTTGGTACCTGAAGTGCTAAAACGTCTGGGTCCAACACAAGATTATGCAAGTAGCTATGCAGGAGTCAACCAGGTAACAAAAGCAAGTGGATGCACTTTTGTCATTGAGTACAAGAGAATGGATTTAAACCCTGATGGCGTCCACAAACAGTGTCAAGTCCTTTATGTAACAGTTAGCCAGGATGGGCATTAAAATTGACTTGAACAAGCATTATCTTTTGGCTGTTGCAGCCTACATGAAGGGGGAAATAATCTTTTTCTTTGCAGAAAAAAGCAATTGGAAGTCATTTTATAGTCTCCTTCATATCTCCCATCCTGTAAGAATACCTCTTTCTCAGTAGAACTAGAACTTGGTTCTAAATTCTCTAATGAAGAAGCTCTTTGAGCCTATAGTTTCCTTTTCCATTGGCATCCTCTTCTGGAATACTCCTGAATTAGTATTTGTCCTTTCTGCCAGTTGAATCAGTGGGTTGCAGGCTTTATCCTAGAAGGAGCCTTACATGGCCTTGCATGCCGACAAGATGGTTTTCAGGACCATTCCCCACTTCATTCCCAAGGTCCTCTCTGATTTTCTTTTAAATGTATTGACCTGTTTTTCAGCTTCGCCCTAATGGCCCTCCAGCTGAGGTGGCCCTGCAATATTTGGATGCAGCCATAAATTTGAATTTCTTTTCAAACAGATCTAGACTCTTTAGCAGGTTCGAATAATACTTTTGTCACTAACACTGGTGTCTCATCTGGATTCAAGGTGGGCAAGGCCACCATTACCAGATGGATTTTTTCATGCATCACTAAGATATACATTTTGCATGATTTTCTCCATAGCATTTCGGGAGCCTTCCACAGCATGTACCAATTTCTGAGATTTGTTGGTAGTCCACTTGGGCTTGCCCCAGGTGCTCTGCAAGCACATTTTCTGGATGTTGCCTCGATGCGAAATGCCTGTTGCTTCCTGGATATATTGAATTACCTATATGTATGAATCCTTCTGTCATACGATGTACCTCCTCTCCATCAAGGGTTTGCTGAGTAATATGTTGCAAAAAGTTAGGAAAGACAGAGCGCCCTCATGTGCCTAAGAGTAACCGAAAATGACCTTCATGGTGATTCAAGCACTCTCAGTCCGTGGCTCTCCCTCTATCACAACTTCTGTGTATGCTCGGCCTAAAACCTGGGAATCTGCCCATTGGTGAACAGGGGACTATTTATATAGGGGAGTGGAGTGGAGATAACTGTGTATGAGGAACTCATGGTGACAACAAGTAAGGCAGACACAACTGATCACAGTTCAAGGGTGTTTATTGAACAATGAAAGTGGTATGCGGGTTGGAAAAACCCCTAATCTAAACCTAAATCTAAGATGGGTACAGGTGTCGACCATCAAATGAAAATAAGGCAGTCCTAGCAGCGTCCAGTCAAATAAAAGGACCTATACTAAGAAAACCTATTGTCAATTCCTTACGCTAAATACAAAGGATGCAGGGTTAAGTTTCAAGAAAAGAAAGAAGTGTTCTCAAATAATAAATCAGGATGGTGTGCTTTGGGACTCCTTATTCCACGTTTTAGCATGGGGTAGGATGGGAGCTTTGAGCACAGTACTGTCTCAGGTTTCACCAGCACGAGACAACAGTTCCAATAGAAGTTCTCAGGACCGTTGATGGCCAAGTCTCGTTTCCCCTGAAAGCCTCTTGCCTTCGGGGCCTGATGTGTTTCAATAGCAAAACCAAAAGATTCCTTTAACAAATGAAAGTTTGCTAGGGTGAAAACGATTCAGCCCGGGGCCCCTTTTTCTGGGCTGATCCTTCTCAATTGTATTCCATAGTTCTGTCACGACCCTCGCCCAAAACCCCCTCTGGCAAACCCATTGGCCAGGTGGAGTCAGGACTCGGGCCTCTAGAGCCTGGCATCTTCTTCAAAAGCCCTCATGGGGCCAGTCCTGGCGCCTATGGCGCCAGGCTCATACACCATGAATAAACAATGTGCTTGGGAACTACTTTATTATTGTCAGCCAACATGGAGGTATCCACATAGCTTGGTTCCTAACAACCAAGCTATGCGGTCTAGTGTTTTGGGTGTGGCAGCCTAGGGACTACTTTTCCGGGACTATTTTATTGGGGCTATTTAAACCACACCTGAGCAAGACAACACGCTTTGTGTTACTTTGTAGCTTGCAACGTGACGCTCACCGTGTCCAGCTATTCCCTCGAACCTCGGAGAAACAGAACCTGCAAGGAGACAAAAGGAACATCATTAGCAGCAGCATCTTACCTGCATTCTTCATCTTTAAACACTCGCAGCTACTGAGAACAGCTTCCTCGAATCTACACGCCTCCTGGACAGAACAACCTGAAAGAGGAAGATAGAGGCAACATTAAAGAAAACAGTAGAGACATTTACAAATTAAAAACTGCTGAAAAGGCTTACCTGGCTGGTCGCCTCTCGGCTGGCACCACTCCGGACATTCCACTCGCGCTGAAGAACACCGCAACCTACAAGGAATGAAAACACAGGTTAGCAAAGGCAAGACTTCACAGCGCTGCGCTTAGCGCTTACTTACCGCAACCTAGCGCTCTTAATGCGCCAACATTTACCAGCGGGGCTCAACCAAGCCAGTTCACCGCGCTGAAGCTCCGCATAACTTAGGGAGAAAAAAGAGACATTTTAAACAAAGAAAGGCATGCAGGATAGCAACAATACTAAAGAACAGCAATAAGACCTACCTGAACAATATCAAACGGGCCGGCGTCAGTGAAGTAACTGGACCGCACTCGCCCATGAAAGACAACGCGCCCCTGCAAAGAAGGCAGGACGGAGAGCATGCCTAATTCTACCACAAGGTGAGGAGAGGGCGCCAGAGGGACTGAAATCATACGGGGGTGGAGGGAGGATACTTACCCCAGTTGGTCAGTCTTGAACACAGTCCTCCTGTATTTTCAGGCAGAACCTTCCCCGCAGACCACATCAGGGCAAAGGTGAGAAGCATACCAGCGAGTAACTCGGCTGGGTGGCGTCCCTGTGGATACCAGGTGAGCGTAACGAGTTCGCATAGGATGATGACTTCCTCCCCTGGATCCCCCACTTCTGGGCTGACCCTTCTCAATTGTAATCCACAAATCTTATTGTCTTTTTAAACAGATCCAAAACACACAATTTCTCGGGACCCTCCTGGAATTCGCTTCAGTTCCTCTCACTGCATGATTTTCTATCCTGTCTTTCAGCCAACTTACGGATCAAAGTCTTTCGATCGCAAGGGCTTTTGCTTGACCCTCTTTGAGTTCCTTTGGTGACCTTCCTATGACCTTCTGTTTTCTGTAGTTTCTTAATATGAGGCTCGACCAGAGTCTCTTGAGTTGGCACCAACGTGGTTGGTTTCGCAGCTTGCCACTTTGCGATTCTCACTCTACACAACCAGGTCTAATCGATTGTCCCCTTGACTCACCGGTTATGATGAACCGCTTGGCTTTCGGCTTCTTTAGAGTCAAAGCCGGTACCACGGGCGCGGAAGTCTTCTCTGCTCCACCTTATCAGCATAGTCTTGCCCTGTGTACCGTTGACATCTGCAGCAGGACCCTTGTGCTATTATTCATGGTCTTGGATTCTCTTCCATGAAGGTTCTGCGGGCCTTAGATGAAAAGGGCAAGGTCACTTCTCTCCTCGCCACCCTCTCCTTTCCTGCCATCTTTCTCCTTCTCTTGAACTGCCACGTAGTAGCTGTCTCAACGTGCTGTCTGCCGTGTTCGCCTTTCTAGTACTGTGCTTTCTGGATTCACCTTTTATTCCTGTGGGGAAGGGAAAGGGTAATCAGATGTGTGTGATTCTGATCAATTGCCTGACTTTTCCTGACCCTGGTATTGGGACATGTCAGGTAAATGGCTCTAGTGTTAGTCTGTTGTCCATTGTGTTTTGCGAAAGTGTTCGTGGTGGAAAAGGGGGGGCAGTGGTTTGGAATGTCCTACGTGAGAGGATGAGGAAAAGGTGTTAAGGTAAGGGGGATACCGCGTCTCACCCGTTGGTTTCCCACTCCCTGAAGAACCCCATCCAGGTGATCCTCCCTCACTGGTGCACGCCCAGGAACGGGATCCAACAGCGATGTTTGTGTCCTGGCCACCTGGATGACATATCCCCAGGGACTAGCTAGGGAGACACCTTCAGGTTTCTCACATGTGGTGCGTAATGGACGGTTTACTTAACATGATTATTTATGTTACATTTTGTTGCTGCCAAAATGCATCATCATTAAAACTGTTTCTTTCAGTGTGGTTTGCTGCAGGAGCAGGCATTCTTAACAAGTTGTGAACAGGGACAGATTGGGGCAAAAAATTGTCTCGGGCACCAATTAAAAAGTGGCCCAAACTTGCAAATGGCAATTGATTCCTTTGTGACAGACTGTTATAATAGTACCCGAGGGTTTCTCTGTCAAAATGTGATGCAAATTGTGCATTTTAATGAATATGTATTCAGTGACAATGTTCAAAACTACTAGCCATATGATGAAGTAACTCATCAAACTGGCCCACACTGGCCAAAAATGTGGCCCACTTTGACCAAAAAAACAGGCCCACACTAGCATTTTGCATTTTGGGTTCAAGCATGGGCCTATTGCCCTGTAGGCCAGTTCAAGCCTGGTTGCGAAGAAGGGAAAGTCAAGGATCAAAATTACCTGAATCACCCAACAGGTAATTTTTTGTGATTAAGCAGATTTGTGGCATACCTCTCATTTTACATGTAAATTCCACAAAATAAAAGATCATCTATTCTCCTTGGTGATTGTTTAACTACCATGGATTTATTTTAGAGGATGCATACCTTCATATTTTTGTACAACCTCTCCATTAGAAGTTAATACGGGGAGAGCCACCAGGGGGTGCAGCGAATGGTGGCATAACCTATGCTGCTCTCCGACCACTGAGCTGAAACAGGACCTGAGCCCCCCCATTTCACTTGCCTCACCCAGCAGGTGTTTGGAGGGTGGAGTGCGGGAGGCACAGAACTGGTGACCATCCGATCAGAAACAGTGGGTGAATTTAAGCCGATAAACCGAGAAAGTAGTGCATACAGATGGTCCGGGCGAGAGCGCTGTGAGTGACCACAGCTGACCTCTGGGGAGTTCGAATAGACAGCTGATAGGCTTCAGGCTGTGGCGGATTGTGAACAGGCTCGTCCTGCTTCTTTTCGGGATCCTCCTCACAGCGAGGGGCCCCACTACAGGAGATCAAGGCTATGCCGGCCTGGAGAGAGCGTGGTGAGTGGCTGCAGCTGATCTCCGGCAGAGTTCAAATAGACAGCGCAGGCTTCAGGCCGCTGCAGACTATTAACGGGCTCGGGCCACTTCTCTTTGGGACTCCTCCTCACAACGAGGAACCCCACTGCAGGAGATCAAGGCTGCGCCGTGGCAAAGTCAGACTTGGAGCTGGGGGCAGTTTACAGTCCCCGGCTGCCACCCAGCACAGATAAGAGAAGATCAGAAGAAGGGAGGCGGAGTTGAAACGAAGATCCACTGACATATAAGTGGAGCTGCAGCCCCATCCAGAGAACAGGGATTTGACTCCACGAGGAGGGGAGCATTGCCAGGACCTGGCCTACTTCGACAAAGGCTAGCCGAGGAAGACATTTGTGACCCTGGTCACTGGGCTGGGGACAGTGGTGTTCACCAGTTGATGCCCTCATAGAGTGTTGAGGAAAGACAACAGCGCCCAGAGAAGGTGAGGCCCCCAGCCTCGCGAGGAACAAGAGCTATCCCCTTGGGGCATTAATCTGTCAATAGTGACAGGGATGTGTTCCTAGAATTTAATTCTGCAAAGCTCAAGGGCTCCTCTGTTTGAGTAACGTGAAGGCAGTTCAGTGCCTGAGAAGGGTCCTGGAGGCGTGAGCATACCCCTGGCTTATGTGTCAGACCAACCACGACCATGTCTGTGGGTTTTTGACTCCACTACGACACATATATGTGGACAAGGAACTGGCAGTGTCCCATGACCCCTACAGCCCTGTGAGTCTCTGCCCGATGTCCTGACCTTGTAGAGCAACCCTCTGGTGGGATATACCAGTTGGGGGACCTATATGAGGTGAACTGAGAGCTGTTCCTGGGTGGAGGGAGCTCTTGGATCTTGCAAACTATAGAGGGTCCTTGGGTGCAGCAGGCAGAGCCCGAGGTAGCATATGAATAAGTTGGCAGCTTTCACTACAGAAATGTTGCTTTGTGCAACAGTCTTCTCTGTCCCTACACACGGCCCATAAACCAGTGGAAGTGATGGCGGATGATACAGTGTCAACTAAAAAGGACATAGCAGCCCTCCTGGAAGAAATTAGGAGAAAGCGATCAGACATTGGCCACAGGATCGACAAGTTGGATAAAAAGGTGGTAACAGTGCTTTTGTCAAGTGCTTTTGCTGGCTGCCGGCTCCTGACTGAATTTGCTGTCCTACTGTGGATTTTCAACTTGGGCTAATTTAGCCTCAGACTCCTCCCCCCTTCCCAGCATTCCATATAAACACCAGGCCACGCGCAGTGTGCGCGCACGCACTTTGTCAAGTGCTTTTGCTGGCTCCTGACTCCTGGCTGAATTTGCTGTCCTACTTTGGATTTTCAACTTGGTATGGACATTGAAAAGAACTTCACTTTCAACATTAGTGCTTTACGACACTTAGATTTATCAGCACGTTTTAATGGTTCTCATTTTCTTTAATTTTTAGGGCTAGTTTACCCTCAGACTCCTCCCCCTTCCCAGCATTCCATATAAACACCAGGCCACGCGCATTTTGCGAAGTGCTTCTGTCAAGTGCTGTCCGTTGTCAGCTGGACGCGGGGAGCAGGTGAGCAAGCTTTTATATATAACTGTATTGTACATTTTTACTTTGCTTGTTTCATGGTGTGTTTATCTTGTTGGTAACTATAAATGTTTTGGAGGTGATTCTCTGCGGCAAACTTTGAGTATTGACATTTGTTACTTGCTATTTGATAATACCAGTGTATGCCGAGGCTGTATAAAGTTACGTCTGACATGCCTCCCGTGAAAGAAATTATTAGCTGAGCGTCTGATTTCATGAGTACCCCAAAGAGTTCATCACAAACTATCAGCCTCACACGTAGCAGTAATGCCGTACTGAATGCACCTACGATATCCCTTACTTAGGATATAAAAAAGTTTTGTGCCTTAGAAAGTAGAACGAGTCAGGAAACAATTACGTCACTAGCGATTACTCCAGCTGTCCACATAGCTCCTCAGGCGATACTTTTAAACACTGATAGTCTATTTATTTATTTATTTATTTTTCTTTATTTTTGTTTTTGGTAGTAAAAATTAATTTACACCTTTACAAAATTTAAATAAAACTTCTAAATACATATAACATCATAACAAAATACCAACAAATATATACATTTACTTCAGATTTTTAAAACAAGGGAATTATAAGGAGAAAGATAAAACGCCGAAAGTTATATAATCGAGCATTAAATCTCCGTCATCACATTTCTTCGCCAAGTTCCTTAATGTACCATATCGAACAAATAGTAATCAAAGCAGAGTTGTACCTTCAATTTTCAATTCTAGTCACATTACACATCGTAACGTCACTTCTTGGGATGCTACCCTAAAAGGGTCTTACATCCAAGTGGACCTTTAAACACGTCAGCCTTTTGGACAGAACATAAAGCAACTTCATAGTTATGGAGAAGATGGTAAGAACCACAATAGGGAGGGTTGCGAGAGGTATTAAACAGGCACGTCACATGAGGGCCCTTTTGCTGGATACATAATACCATTTAAGCATACAAGATCGTCCTCAATAATATTTACCAGTCGTACTGTTGCCAACATAATTGCATTAGACTGACCCCACATACATCGCAGCCAAATAAAATTCTGTTCAAGCTGAGAGTTGGTCTCCAAAAATTTACCTAAACAAAGGAGCCTTTTTTGCTCAAAATAAACACAGTACATGAACAGATGCTCAAGAGTTTCAGGCATCTTCCGGTTGGAACAGAATCTACAGTACTCCCAACAGCCCCCTTCCTTGACCCCTGACCAGTTCCTAATACGCGATCCCGTATGGATAAGATCCAAACGAAATCTCATATAGGTCCTTCTGGCGTTCTTGTCCGGAAAGCACAGGATATAGTGTAAACGAGGGGTAAAAGCGTGTCTAAATTTGGCATATATATTGAATCAAGTATAGCCTGCAATTAGGTCTGCATTGCGAGCCCAGGCATTCATATAGTACCTGGTTTTGGCTTTCCCTGGGGAGCTAATAAGCTCCTGATGTGACATGTTCAGGGTACTCAGGATTTTGGACATACGTCCTTTAAATTGCAATATAGATTGAGGGTGATCTGCTTGTAGCATTGCCCTGAAATCCTCATAGAGCGAGTATGGCGGCGGCGAAAGCATTTTACAGTATGTATTCACCATGCGCCATTCGTATTTATCCGCCAGAGAGTATAGACCTAGTTCATGTAGCAAGATTGCATTCGGCAGGTATCTTGGAAAGCCCAACACTTTTTTCCAAACACTCCCCTGCAGAGAGTTCAAAATGGGACCCATGTTCAACAGACAAACATCTAAACTATACAGTATGGTAGGCTCTACTTTCATAGTATAAAAATATATCAAAGGCATAAGGGAGTATCTACAGTACTTTGAGAAAATAATTCACATTTGAGCAGCCAAAGTATTCAGCTTAGCGGTTAAAATACCACGCCATTTTGCGAGAGACATATTGTTTGAAATATGGTAACCCAAGTACGTGATCTCGTCCATGATGACTATAGGTTTGAGATTTATTACGTACTTGAACCTTATCGGATTCTTCCTTGTTGTAAAACTTATAATATGGGATTTAGCCGAATTGATAGTCAAATTATTGAGCATTCAGTATTCATGAAAAATATTTAGTTTATTCTGTAACCCAAAGGGTACCTTATCAAACAATATGATATCAGCAAAGGCCAACCAATTCAAGCGTAATTTGCTGAGATTAACCGGGAATACATTTGTTCCCTCCCAAACCTTTTCAATGTCCGCCAAATAAAGATTGAAGAGTACTGCAGCCAAGTTGCAACCCTGTTTCACACCGATTTCTGTTGGGATACTGTCAGATATTAACCCCTCCGGATTGATGCGGACCCTGTATGATGTATTTCGGTGTAAGGCTGCAATAATTGCAACTAACTTCGATGGAATCCCATAGGATAGCATCTTCTGCCAAAGGCGGGTTCGCAAGACACTGTCAAAAGCCGCTGATGAATCTGGAGATGCCATATAAATTGGTCCATACTCCTTGGTGCGGGATGCTGAAAGCAAATGTCCAAGAATTGATGCATTGAGCTGTGTGCCCATAGCTTTCCGAAAGCCAACCTGTGCTTTGGAAAGGATTCCTGCAGAAGTGACAAACTTTTCCAATTCCCACAGTACTAGGCGAGCAAATATTTTAGCCGCCGCGTCGATGAGGGCAATTGGCCTGAAGTTGGCCGGATCATTTCGAGCTACGTTTTTGTGAATAGGAATCACAATTGCCGTGAGCCACGAGGATGGAATATTACTCGAACGGTATATACGCTGGTAACAAGGCAATAAATATCTGTCCCAAAAAGTGTGGATCATCTTTGTAAACACACGGAGGGAGTCCATCTGGCCCAGCCGCTTTAGAGTACTTTAATTGAGTAATTGCCCAGATAATGTCACTCAATGTCCAGGGACATTCAGTTGGAATCTTCAGATGTAGTTTCTCCAATTCCAACCTTCTATATGCAACTAGCATTGCATATTTTTCTGTGAAAAATTGTTGCCATGCTGAGCCAGATATAATCGCAGTCATGCACTGGTCCACCTTTCCCAATGGATTTTTTAATGCAACCCACACTTCTCTGGTGTTTCTCTTGCAGAGTTGTTCCAAAATCTGTTGGTTTACAAGGGTGTGAGCTGCATGGCGCAACAATTTCATTTTGGACTTAAAGAGTGCTACAATGGAATTTTTTTTTTATTTATATGCTGAGCTATTTATAAAACCAAGACTTGCCAGCCGCAGCTCACGATTTTTACAAGCTTTCAGGATCGCAACTTCCGCCATATATTTAGATACAGCTTTTGGTACTTTTGCTCCAATACAAGCCCTAGATAAACTCTCCAGGTGCTTTTGGATCATCATCGTGTTCAATACATTGATAGACTCATCATTAGCACTAGGTGGACAGTTCTCATTATCCACCAACAAGTCTCTGTTTATTAGGAACACCATTTTGCGACAGATACTTGGATGCCATCTCACAGACAACATATGCCTATCGTTTTCAATCAATGTCGTTGCCAGCATAACTTCATAAGGTACGACCCCAACATGGAGATTCGAAAGGAGCATCCGATGATCACTCAATCCCACATCCAAAATCACAATGGGGTCAAGCAATCCAGCGCATGCCCCAGTTGCAAGCATGTAGTCTATTAGGGAAGAATGTTGTCCCCGCTGCCAAGAAGTTTTAATACTGAGGGGAGCTAGTGGAATAGGGTAAATTCCCCATGATTCAAAAAACTCAACCCATATTTTGCCTCTAGTAAAAGCCTGTTGGGAATAAGGATGTGACTGGTATATCCGGGGATTGGATCCCTCTATCTCCAAACAGGAATTCAAATCTCCACCAATTAAAATGTCATGCTTAGGGAAGCAAGTTGAAATCCTCTCCAGCATTTGAGTTAATTCTAATATGGCTGAGTCCATGGGTACTGCACTGGGGTTCCAATAAATGGACAGCACGATGAAGGCATACGGCTTACACCCGCTGGACTGCAATTCCACCAGAACACATGTATCTAATTTGTCCACTAGTTTAGAAGACACCTTCAAGCTATTTTTAATAAGGATAGCAGCTCCACCACATGGACGCCCCATCGAATGATGTCGCGCATGTACATTAAAAGCACTGTAACCATCCAATACAATGTCATACATTGCCATCGTTTCTTGCAACAGTATGACGTCAGGTCTAAGATGGACCGCCACACGTCCATGCCAAGCAATTAGGTTTCTCATGCCGCAGCAGTTCCAAGATGCGACAACAATACCTGGCAGTTATAGATTAGTGGGATCGGGTTTCATGGCAGCCGCCACTTTAATCAGTGGCTCCAGCCATGATAGGCCACTTAACACCTGCATTAATGAGGCCAGTCTTTGAGTCAGTTCATTAGCCTTCAGCTCGTATCCCTCCACTGGGGAAGTTTTAGCCAGCTCGTTGGGAGTCAGAGGAGTGAAGTCGAGAAAAGCCCAAGCACTCTCCTTGTCTAGAAACAGACAGGGAGAGACCCCCAATAACTCAAAGTCATCCGAAAAGTCCGAAATCAGCTTGGTGATAATTTGAGATTGGACTCTACATAACACCCTATAGTTGTTATGTGGGGCTAACTTGACCCAATCCAGGTCCTTTGGTGCCAGATTTCTTAAAGAGGGAATCTGGAAAAAGGTGTTCATTAAAAATGACCTGTTAATCCTGGCTAACCCATTAATCTCTGGATTGCTGATCCATCCGAGAATCTGTTTCATGTCCTTTGGGGTCTCAGACAAGGACTGAAGACCTTGGGGATTTTCATTCAGAGATGTCATCTCTGTTGTTTCCACCACCTGACTTGCATGCACCACCTGAGGCAAGGGAGCAGGCAAAGTCAAAGCCAGAGTTGATTCCACCTCATGGGCAGCCAAATTCCCATTGGCAGCTTCTTGTTTCATCAAGTTCGGAGTACGGCCTTCACCAATGTTCCCACTAACGAATGGGACACTGCTCTTTGTCACTACGCTTGCACTGTCCAATTCTTCTTTCTGCCGCACAGGCCCAGTAGCCGCTGGGGACGGGCCCTTTGTTAGGGCATTAACACCATCCAGTACTTCGTGGGGCCTTACCGCCAATTTTTTGGTTTCAGTTGTTGGAAAGAAGCTGTGGAGCTGAGCTTGAGCTTTCATTGAAGGGGTCTTACAAGATTTTTCAGATGACACTTGCACATTGCCACTTTTCAAGGCCTTAATCTGAAGAAGTTTCTTACTTTCTTCGTTTAAGTCAAGAAGGTCTAAGGTTAGATCATTCGAACTTTTGCCAGGATTCCCACTTACGAGAAGTAAGGAGTCTTTGCTTGGCTGAGTCCCCTTTTCCAAGGCGATGTTCTTTGATGCCTTCTTCTGACTACTTTTAGCTAGGTTTAGGCGTTTTTGGGCTCATAAGAAGGCCTTTTTTGCCTTTCGAGAGACGAAATGCCTATCATCTTGTTCAGCGGTGTCCGTAAGCAGGGCACTTGGCAACAAGGGTGCCGGAAGCTCCACACTTGGTTGCGCATCAAGGATGTCCGTCAAAGCTGAGGGACTGTCCGGAGTTACACCTTCACCAGTGGCTAGCTCGATACCACCACAGAGCCCTGTGGATTCCGAGGACTGAGATTTTGAGACCATGTTAAAGAGTAAGAGTTCTACCTGAAGCAGTCGATCATGCTGGAGTTTAGTTACCTACAAAAGATCTATGTCCTCAGTGGCACCCTGTTCACTGACGTCGCTGCTCACACCTTTCAGCACATGCGAATACAGTTTTAAGGGAGGCCATGCGTTTGAAGATCCAACTTCCGTTTGTGTATCTTGTGATCGTTAAGCAGAGACGGAAGAAGCCAATGAAAGTTCCCCAGCAAACTTCAACATTATTTTTTACAAATTGCGATATGTAGAATGATTTTGATTGCTCCTCCGCAAGTATGAACCCCTCTAGTTTAGATATTTCTTCTTTCATTAAGGCCAAGGAGCCTTGCATTTCCCTTATAGAGCAATGAGTGAGTTTGTGACCTTTATCAAGGAGGTTAAGTATACGCGAAATCACTGGGAAGTTAAAGGGCTCATTAGCATGGTTGTCAGAGGGAGAATCCTCAGGCGTCGAGATAGCCCTACCAATCCCCTTCGAAGTACCTAAGCCCACATCATCATTCCCCAGGGAAAAGGCCCCCAAGTCGTTGGGCAACTCAGCCCCATTATTATGTGCACATCCATCGTACAGGGTGGATGCAGGACCAAAAGAGCTAACGCCTCCCGGTCCCATCATAGAGTGCCCTAAAAAATTCCTTTTAGGTTCACTCTGATGTTTAAATCTAGACTCATTCAGATGGTGAAAATGGACTTGTTCACGGAAGGGAAAAGATCTAGAGGCAGGAGAGGAAGGGCCGAGGGAAAGCCTCACACGTTTACCCAATTCACTCATGATAGTAAGAGCAAGCATAGATGTATCAGATACATGGGCAGGACCCTCCTGTGTATGTGAAACAATACAGTTGATTTCATGTACATGGGCCAATTGACAATCCACCTCCCCGTTGATCTCATTGGCCTCTTGCACTGTGAAGGTCGGCGGGGGATAATCCCAAGCCTGACCTAATATCAGCGGATCGGCGCCACCCACCAGACCCACCGTTGAGATATCGTCTTGGTCTATATGAACGAGAGGAGGCTGGCACTGAGCCCCACCCTCTAACGGAGTTACTGTGCCAGGTGCCAGAATAACTAATGCATTGGAGTCGGGTACAACTTCCTTCTCTGGAGATGCCATTTCCACCTCAACTGAGGTTGACATTGATAGTAACGATTTTTTATTAGATGGCAGCAGAGGCAGGGTAGTATTGACTGTTTTGTTCCCTTGATTCTTACCAGCGCCTTTGGGGAAATTAGCAGACTTGTTACTGCTTCTCAGCGCCCGACCCATTGCCTTTTCCTAATCACCAACTAGAAAGGCTATAATCACAACAACGATATTCCTCCCACAAAATGTAGCACAACAATAAGAGTTCAGACAGAAGGATCACCGGAGGTTAACTTCCCACGACAACTTTCGCAGGTGTCTTTACAAGCGTGCCACCACCGCTACTATGGAGCAGTCAATCTCCATACAGTGTTGATATCTAATGGTAACAACTCAATATGGGTTAGGAACGCCAAACTCAAAAAACAAAGCAAAACAAGGAAAAGAGTAAGTGCACCCTTTCCTAACTTAAACAAGGAAGATAGTGTCACCCTTCTCAGATCTTGTTGCATGCAATTAAGTCACGTACTCACTACAGGGTGCAATTCAAAACATGATCTGCTGTGTTTCTTGACTTCCGCAACACAGGTCACGCCGGGCCACCACAACCACCTATTTTTGATCACTATATTAAAGCCCTGAACGAACTCCACAACTTGCCCAAGGTACCCGTTTTAGGCAAAAACGGCAAGTGTAATATTGACACTGCTCAAGAGATTACTCAAGCACAGGTTTCTCCAGCAAGAGGTTTCTCAAGCAAAGCCAACCCCTGACAGGTTCAAAGGCCTAAGGCCGCAGTCACCTGCCAACAGGGAATACAGGAAGCTTTCGAAGGGCTGGCAAGAATGACTTTTCCCCTAACCAGCTGCACCATACCCTAATGACCGAGAGTTCAAAGGCACAAGGCCCGCAGTTACCCTCTGGCCTAGGATAGGACTGCACGCTAGGCTATAGGAATCAGACCATACGTTGGCAGTATAAGCACCAAACAAGCAATAAAGCTACTAGCTCGCTAGTTAGTTGCTACAAGCTTTTCAGTCAAAGTCCAGGCAAAGGCCAGACTAGTAAAGGGTTCAAAGGTGTAAAGCCCAGTGTCACCCTTTTTCAAGTGACCTCCAGACTTCACAGTTGATTCTCCACAACAGGTCGCAGATATCACTCCCCACGACGCCTTACAGCCGAGGTGAAACAGTAGATTCAACACAATGTTATGAGCATCTGCTCTCCTCGTTAGCAGGTGCCACAAGGGCGGAACTTCGGGCTGTAAGCGGCTGAAATAATTCACACGTGGCGGGCTTGGCGCAACTTCTCCTAGCACACTCCTACGCCAAGGGAGAACACGGAACAAACCTCTAACGAGGCGCGATCAATTTTTTGCAAGTGCATGACCCAAGAGATGTCCAATTACAGAGAAAGTCTTTGAATCTCCACTAGACATTCAAAATATCAGGGGAAGGTAGGACCCAATTCCAAAAGTTGCTGTCCTTCACAGAATTTTCTTAGAGTCTCAAAAAGTCTTACCAGATTGGCCAGGAAGGCACCGCAGCACCGCACAACCACCAAACACAAAACACACTGCTGGCACACCGCGCCGCGCTCCGCGCCTGCGCGGTGTGTTTGTAGTGCCCGAGTCCAAGTTGATGGAAATAGAAGGCGGACTGGATGGTAGACGCTCCGCACAAATGCTGAAAATAGGAAGCTCAAAAGTAGCGTCCTTCCCCACAAGCTCCACAAAACACACTGCTGGCACACCGCGCCAGCAGAGTCGATTTAACTAACACACCGACAGACTCATTGGTACAAGCAGGAGCACTTGTAAATCCATGTTATGTCAAGATGTGTTGAGAACACTGCCACAATAACGAACAATGGCACAAATTCATACTACAGCTGCAGTTTCGCCACACATCAATGCTAAACTAACCTCATGTTTATATAGGGATAATCTAACTATCCCACATGAGGTGACATCTTTTGATGTCCCAATAGAAACACCGACCTTAGCATGTGTAGAAGTACGAGAGGATATACAAGTTGATCATTTACAAGATCTAAATAAAGAACCTACGCTAAGAGATCTGTTCCAATCTCCAGCTATGTTTTCCCCCTCGCCGCAGAATTCTTCCATTTTATCAATCTCCTACACACAACCGACACCTAGACGGAAGGTAATTTATCCCTCTGGTATTCCCAATATTGCAGCAGTGGAACATAAAATTGGCATTGACATGTCTCTATGAGCAATGAAAACTGCCCTGATCTCGCTCACAAAACTATACGAGATGTTGGACACAAAACTCAGCAACCAATATAGTTTATTCTTACAACTGTCAAACGGGAAGCAGAGAGATGCTAGCACCTCCACCCATCAATATGCAATTAACCAAGCAAATAAAGATCGACCAGAAATAACATCCAATATACTTGACATAGATATTTTACAAATACCCAGCACCTTTCCTCTCCAAGAGAAATCTATGCAACTAAGTAAAGACAGTGTCGAAACAATATTCAATGCATTCTCATCCGAAACTAAACAAATGACTGATTCCTTATCCTCTCTGGTGAACACCACTTCCGAAGAAGTATGTAAACTAGCTTGACCTTGTTTAAAAAAAGAAATAAGAGAAAATCCATACATACAACCACCTTTTCCACTGATCAATCACAAGCACAATAACAGCTCAATCAGAGACTCATGAAGATAAAACAGGACTATCACTCCCGGCTAAATCAAATTATGACATGTTTAAAAAAAATGTCAAGCTGTCTGCTCCTACAAGCGCTGTCAAGAAAACTAAAAACATGAGGATGACAGCTGCCATGAAATGTTCGAGCTCCCGTCATTTCATTGAAAATTTGACATTACCTAAGACCACGACACGATTAGCTAGATTAGCAATTGCTAAAAAATATTGCAAAGTGGACCAACAGAAAAATGTACAATGTCTTAAGCAAAAGTCGCAGGACCAAGTCATATGTTATGAACTGCTTGATACACTAGTTCAACTGAGTGAACAGCAAAATAAAGATTGTTTCTCCAATTACTGAAGGAACATCATTCACTGTAAGATCTGACATATCGGTACAAAACTTGTGAAT
Organism: Ambystoma mexicanum; assembly: GCF_040938575.1. Classification (NCBI taxonomy): domain Eukaryota; kingdom Metazoa; phylum Chordata; class Amphibia; order Caudata; family Ambystomatidae; genus Ambystoma; species Ambystoma mexicanum. The sequence goes on from NC_090925.1 coordinate 388,640,863, forward strand.
TCATCTTCCAAAATATCACCATGCCAATTTGTGAACAAACCACATTTTATAGAGACTGACGCCCTTTGTGACCACAATTTTTTGACGTTGGAAGAGAGGGGGATCAAATAGCAAAATATTTACAACTATTCTTCTCTCAATCTAATTTGGAAAAACACCAAGAATAACAACCAACTCAGAGACAATCAACTGAATGACCATTTAAACGAGGTCCATGTTAGTAATCGAAGTAAAAAGCAACAATCTCGGAGATTACCTCTTCAAATATTGGGCTGTTACAAAGATCAGTAACCCAAGATAAGAGATCAAGCATGCACCATTTAATCCTGCAATACAGAAACCATCCCTTCCCCACGTACGATCTAAATAGGACCTGTGTAATGAACATACTAGGTGATGTACCGGCGCTAGAAGATCTCACATCAAATGATATAGATCAAATTGAATGTATATATCACCATGATCTGTCCGTAGTAAAATTGTGGATGAGATCAGGTCTGGTGATGAACACATTATAGCAAGCTAGAGCAGAGTTATGCACCCTGGGTTTTCTGCTGATTAACCATTCCACGTTGGATAATCAACACATACCCTTTTTTGGGAAACATAATACACACCGCCCCGAATGTTGTCAACATGAAACCTCACTGTCATCAAGATGTCAGCAAGAAAGACCTAAAATGGACTTGGTGGTAATTAGAAAAACAGTCCAGAATTCACATTAACAATCCACTCAGTTGTCCTCTTGTTCGCTGGCGTCTTGGAACACCAGAGAACATAAATATCTCACCAACTAAAAAGGTGGACTCCATTGAGGATAGAGTTCAAGGCCTTGAAGCGAATCAAACCTACCTTAAAAGTCCATGTGGACATGAGACTTTCTGAGGTCGAAATAAGAGAAGACGCTATCCTTCAAGATGGACTACTTTGAGAACTGGGAATGCAGCAATAACCTAAGGTCTTTTGGATTTCCTGAAAAAGAGGGCGACACAGAACAGGATATTATAAGAGCGATTCACAACATGATCTAAAAATTGTTGGGGGATGATGCGACGACGGTACCACTGATCGACAGAGCGCACTGTGCAGTAGGGGGAGCTAGAGAGCCGTGAGCAGTGATCGCCCATTTCCACTATTATGCTGAGAAGGCGAGGATACTTGAGAAGGTGAGAAGGGAAGGTCCAATCACGTACAACAATGCACAAATAGCAATATTCCAAGACCTATCTGCATTCACACTAGCTAGATGCCAGATGTGCGCTCATCTAACTCAGTGGTTGAAAGAAAAGGGGCAGAGGTACTGGGTGGGCTATCCCTTTTCAATGGTGTTTCAATATGATGGTCTCAAGTACAAATTGGTGTCAGAGGATGATATCCAGAGAGTTAAGGGACAACTTATGGGGCAAAAGGAAAGAATGGAGGAAAACGTATAGGGCCCCTTCAGAAGAACACAGAAAAAGGGGAAAGCAGGTGAACGCTATCGAATACAGCAGTCCCAAAAGTTTCAGAAATTAAACAATCGCCCTCTTAGCCCCTAATGAGCCCCCAGGTGTGAGAGATTTGTAATGAGGAAAAGTGAAGCTGGAGGATAACATGGAGGTTTGGGGTTTTTGTGTGGCACTTGAGCAAATGATGTAACGGGGGAGAGAGTACTAGAGTATGAGTGTGGGGACCCTGGAGGGCGCTAAAAACTGGTACTATCTCCTAGAGGAATTGGTTGAGTTTCTGAGGGTCTTCTATTGGTGAGGATGCCATGGGAGGGGTGGGTGCCACGGGGGATTGTTTTTGCTGTACAATGGGGTACTGGAGCTCAGAAGAGGTTGCATATTTAAATTTTGGTCTGCTGGTCAGGGGACTACTGGTGGTCCGGTCCTGGGTCGCACTGGTTGGTGTTCAGGGCTGGACGCTGGGGGGGCTAAGGGGTAGGAGAAGGTATGGAGAATTGGGTTTGTTAAAGTTGGGTGTGGAGAAAATTGGATGTTTTTGCTGTTTTGATTAAAACTGAGCTATAGCACAGGCCTGAAGTTGTGGGAATATATACAAGGGAAGATGGGTCCTAAGGAATGCTGTGATATGGTAATTGAAGTAAATCATCACCGTGGGTTCCGGAGTTCGTCTAACTATATGCTCCCTCAATGCAACAGGGGTAAACTCACCGACTAAAAGGTTGTTACTACTGAGAGAATTTCCGAGAGCTCAATTGGACATCCTTATGATACAAGAAACTCATTGGGTATTGGCTAAAGAACTGTCCGTAATGGAGGGCTGTCCTTCTTGAGAATCGATATAATATTAGTCGATGATACATTGAGGGTACAGGTTCTGGAGTCCCAGGTGGCCCCGATCCCGTGGTCAGACCACAACTTGGCGAGGATTATCATGGGGAATTGGTCAACTCAGGTGCCGAACGGCAGATGGATCTGTAATGATGGTCTCTGGGCCCCATTACAAGTTTGGCGGTAACCTGCTGGTGTTACCGCCAAACTCATAACACAGTTCCACCGCCTGATATCCCAGTGCCACCAGGACCTTACAAGTCACGGCGGTTCTGGATATCTTGCGGCAGAAAGTGTAAGTCCCCATTCCCGTGGCGTTGCATAGGACTCCACAGGAATGGGGACACAGAAGCACTGGCACTGTTGCTGCCGCTGCTTCCATGGAAACCATGCCTGTAGGGGCCAGTGCCAGGAGCAATTTTACCTTGAGTGAGTCAATATCCAATGTCTCAAGAGGCAGATGAGGGCATTTTTTAAACTATCGCAGCATTAATGAACCAAGGTATCTTGGTACCGTCAGAGCATACTTGTAGTCTGGTGATCCAAAAAAGGTGCCAGTACACTGCTATCGGCACCCTTATTTCCGGACTGCCAGGCTTATAATGAGGCACAGAAACAGCGCAGGCCCAACTCACTGACATCAAGGCGTATTTTAAGCAATATAATAATGGTGAGGTGGGGGTCCAAACATTATGGGATGGATTCAAGGCCAGTATAAGAGTTATCCTCATCCAGATAGGCTCTCGGAAAAAGAGAGAAAAAGGGTTCAGCAGGAGGAGAGGTTGAGGCAAAAGATAGCAGCATTACAACTGGGAGCCCAGATGGGTTCCTCTCTCTCCCCACGGCAGCTAGCCAACTTAAACAGTACACGACTCATCTTAACGCCGTGTTGGTTCAGGTTGCAGCGAAGAAATTGCTATTTCTCAAGCAGAAGTAACATGAAAAGGGGGACAGAGCAGGCACAATCTTAGCGTGGAGACTAAGAGAGGAGAGGAAAAAGAAAATGGTGACTAGCATTCGGACGTCAGGGGGATCGAGGGTGTTTGATACAGAAAGAATTGGGGAGGAATTTAAAAGTTTCCACGAACATCTTTATACTGAAGAATACTCGGGAGACGGGTCCAATATCTCTGATTATCTCGATCATTTACAGATCCCCAGAATGTCAAGGGAGTCAGCCAAAGAACTAGAAAGGCCAGTCGAGCTGGAAGAAGTCTTGCAAACAATTAAGGCCATGAAGGCAGGCACAACCCTGGGTAGTGATGGGTTTTCGGTTACATTTTATAAGCAGTAAATGTCTATTCTGGCACCTTACTTGGTTAGGGTTTTTAATGTGGCCATAGTGGGGGAGACAGACCAATCTTGTTACTGAATGTTGATGTTAAGATCTTGTATCAATTGGCTTGGAGAAGGCCTTTGACTGGGTCGAATGGCTATATATGACAAAGCTCCTGGAAAAAATGGGGTTTGGGGAAAACATTCGGAAATGGGTTGCCACCCTATACGGAGCTCCTACAGCAAAAGTACAAGTGAATGGGAAGTTCAGCGGCTCCTTTATTTATTTATTTATTGTGCATTTATAAATACATGAAGTGAATTGTGTTTGAAAGTGCCCACAGGGCAACAGGGAGGGAACATGGGAGAGAAAAGCAAATATGACAATGAAAGATAGAGACAGACCTACTAGGCCTTGTGAGCATTCAGAACGTGCAAGTGCAGAGAGAAAAGGGAGATGAGGAAGTGGGGGTAAGTACTAGGTGTCCCTAAGAGTGAGGTGCTAGGGTGTAAGCAGCTATTAAGTGCCTTGGTGGGAGTGGTCAGCTGTCAATGGAAAGTAAGTGCAGGCTTGTGGTGGGATAGTCCGGTGGGTGGCAAGGCAAGTGCTGGGAGCAACGGACGCTGAAGGCAATTGGGTGTGGGAGGCCGGGGCCCAGGAGGACACTGTGTGGTTTAGCAGGGGACGGAGCACTGGAAGGAGGAGGTGAAAATGAAAGTCTTGTGGAGCTTCCGGAATTTGAGGCGATCTGGCTCCAGACGAAGAGGAAGGAGGAGGCTGTTCTTTAGGAGGGAGCCTGCAGAGGAAAGAGATCCGCTGCCAGCTCACTGTTTAGCGAAGCGCTTGACACACAGGGAGTTGGTGCCGGAGGAGCGTAAAGATCTGGATGGAGAGTATTTAGTGAGAGCCAGTTGTAGATAGTGTGGTCCCTGGCCCCAGACAACCTTATGGATGATGCAGAGGGATTTGAATTTGATCCTTGCAGCAACCGGGAGCCAGTGGAGAGATTGTAGGGCTGAAGAGATGAGGTCCCTGGGTTTGAGGCCAATGATAATTCTCGCAGCCCTATTCTGGATTAGCTGGCAGGGGCTTAGAGAAGAAGAGGGTAGATTAAGAAAAAGGCTTTTGCGGTAGTCGAGCCTAGGGAGAACCAGAGCTCTAGAGACATTGAGCTTCTGAGGGAAAGTGAGGAAAGGAAGAATTCCTTTGAGGAGGTGGAGTTGAAAGTGGGCCTTATTGGCAAGCTCCTGAATGTGGGGGAGGAAGGAAAGAGTGGAGTCGAAGATGACTCCAAGGTTTCTGGCTTCAGAAGAAGAAGGGAGAGAACCTATAGAAAATGGCCAGATTGAGGGGCAGAAAAATAGAGCATGTGTCCCAATAGGAAGTATCTCAGTCTTGCTGCCATTGAGGCAGAGATCATTGGAAGTACACCAGGGCTGGATGGCATATAGGGAGTTGGGAATGATGGAGGAAGTAGGGAGAGGATCGGAAGGAAGTTTGAAGAAGAGTTGTGTGTCATCAGCATAACATTAGAAGTTGGGGGAGAAGGTGGAAATGCGGCTTATTGAGGGGCCCCCGTAGCCCTGCTATTGTACACACCGTCAGTGGAGCTGTTGTCAATTTCTATCCGGTCAAATCAAAATATAAAAGGGATCCCTTGTGGCGGAATAGATTTAAAGCTTTCGCTATTTGCGGATGATATATTGGCCTATGTGACGGACATACAAACCTCGCTCCCGGAGTTGCTCTCACAGATTTCTTTGTGTGGGTCTTTCTCTGGCCTCACAATTAATGCATGCAAATCCTGTGTAATGGCGTTTAGGGATGGAATCTCTGCCCTTGACTCAGAGGGGAGGATATTGAGAATGAGAATAGAAAAGTCAAGTATTAAGTATTAAATATCTCGGAGTGCAACTTACCAAGGACCCATCTCAGCTAGCAAAGGCAAACATTGACCCGATGTTGGAAAGAATACTGTTGGATTTCCAAAGATGTGATCTAATGGTATTGTCATGGTATGGTCGTTTGGTATCAGTGAAAATGAATATGTTGCCTTTGTCGTCTATATCTTTTTACGGCCCTCCAGACAATCCTTCCACAAAGCTATTTTAATGAGTTGAACGCACTGGTGTCCAAATTCATTTGTCGGAATAAAAAGCTGAGGCTTAAAAAATCGACTCTGACTCTTCTGGGGAAATACGGAGGATTTGGTCTCCCGGACGTTTATGGTAACTACCGGGCCTCACAATTAAGATTAATGCTAGAGCATATGTATGCAGATCTCAGGACGTACTGCCCTACCTGGAAGATTTAGAAATCTATCCTAGGAAAGTTAGAGATTTCTTATGGGCTCCGCACAAGAACATTCCCCTAGGTTTGAGCCATCACCCCTCCCTAGGGGTACTGTGGTCAGCATGGAAAAAAAGCAAAGTGAACAAATGTCTTTCCTCGTGCTCGTGGCCCTCCCTGACGACCTCAGAGTGGGGTCCCCTGATTGATAGGACGCAGCAACTTTTCCAAAAGTCCCAACAATGGTCTGATAAGGGGTTAGAGAGAGTGGGTCACAATTTTCGTAAAGGTAGTTTCCTGACGCGTGAAGAAGAATTGAGGGCAGAGTTATCTCCATCTTTGACTATATAAGGCTTAAAGGAATATTACCAGTAGAGAATTGGTGGGACGACCTTTCCAGGGACCTTACACCTTCTGTGAAAAGCCTCGACACAGCCGCAAGCAGGAAGGGTATTATATCAAGGCTTTGTAAAGTGGTAATTACATCCCATATGACAGGGAGACAAACATCTAAAGGATATTGGGAGAACCTAGCAAATAGGGAAATTCTCGATAAGGAATGGGAAAATATTTATAAGATTACGTTCCATTGGAACTTATTTACTTCCACTATGGAACATAACTTTGAGGCACTAGTTGGCATTGCGAACCACTGAAGCGCTCCAAAATGTTTCTGGGTGTTTCTCCCTTATGTCCTAGAGCGTATGGACAGGTGGGCTATTTGGCGCACATGTGGTGGAGATGCCCGAAAGTGCAGATATTTTGGGAGGAAATCCTGAGCTGGATCATGGACATCACTGAGGAGCAACTTTCCCTGGACCCCCTTCAGATATTGTTGGGCATTCCCACGAGAGATATGGAGTACTATAGACTTCCCAGAATGTCAGAGGCATGTTGAGATCAGATAGAATAGCTATTGCACAAAAATGGGAGACCAGAGTATCCTGTCAAAAGCGGAATGGGAAAGAAACTACTAGACACAATGATAATGGAGAAACTGATGCTATAGTCAATGATGAATTGTCTGAGCTCCTTTCATTGTAATTGTAATTGTAATCATCATTTATATAGCACCCTTTCCCTATGTGTATGGCCTCAATGCGCTTTGTGCTTGGAATTCCCTCGGGGACCGAAGTCCATGTATGGGAGATTATAGGAGTTAACTGAAAGATGGGTGTTGCATTCTGCCATGTAAGGATTTAGGATGACTGGCTAGTGTTAGGGAGAATTCTCTCTTTAGGCTGAATTACCTAACCTAGTGAGTCTCCCAGCAGTTTTGCTGGATTTCTGGAGTTTGTTTTTTCCTCCTGCCAAGAGTGAGACTCTTTTCCCCACTCTTGGACATGATTTATGGTGTTCCTTTGACTGTTAATGTGTTTTATGGGCTATGGGGTCCTTTACTCCATAGGGTCTCATGTGTTTTTACTATGTGTGTTACACAGCACCCTCCGTGAAGTGACACAGGGGTGTCATAGTGACACCCCACCATAGACTCCATACCCTGGGACTGACTACTGTCTCCCAGGGCATGTAAAGTCACCATTGGCTTTACTAGTCCCAAATTATTGACAGAAACCGGTATTGTGGACGTACTGATCAGGGCAATTCGATTGCCCTGGGGTCTGTTAGTCGAGGGGGCACGTCTCTGTCCCCCTGATCGAGTTTTGGCTGGTGGCAGTGGATACTATTTTTTATATTCGACCGCGAATATATCCCTATGGTATTTTCCCATTGTTCGAGGCTACCAACTTTAATTATTTAATTCTCATAGCCTCGAACATACCGCCGGTTTATTTAATTAATATTAATTCGCCGGTTGGTATTTTTTGCCAGGACTCGATTCTAAAATGGCGCTTGTGTTCTCTTCTGTAACTCCAACCCAAGTCGAGCCCTTTGTTCCACTTTTTGGCTGGCTTCTCCACAGAAGCCTCCAAAGTGGTGCCACTCTGTCTGGGTACCACAGGGGGTGTGGGAGGGGGTTTAGGCACCCTGGACTGAGTTACCTTGGTAACTCAAGTCGCACTCTTGTGTGATTGGCCCAAGTGGTGAGCTGGCCGGCTCACCACTTAGCATGTTTGATTGACAGCTAGGCTGAGTGAATGGGGGTGTGCTGCATAAAAGCAGGGCTTTGGGGACTGGAACTTCAGAAGTTGCCACAGGACCTGAGAATCCGACAAGGGAGAAGCTGAGCCGACCTACCACGACAACACCACCGGTGGAGCCCTGCGGAACCGACTCATCACTTCCCGACGACAGAGAAGATCTCCCGGCTGGAGAGGCTTCTTCCCCTGACTGGTGGGCACAACCAGTTTACCTTCTTTTCCTCACATCCCAGGATGTCTTATGGTCGAATTGCCCGTGCCAAGCACCCCGGCAACCGGATAGCCACTTACCACTGGACCGCGAATAAAAGGACCGCTCCTTTTACCTGAGAACTCTGCGGCTGGTTTCTTCCCTGGCAGTGCAACGGACTCCTGTCTTCCTCCCCAACGAGATCCTCGCTTCCCCCGGACGAAGCACCGACTTGCATCCGCTGCCAGGAACAACTGCCCCCGCTGGAGTTTTCTCACCACTTTAAGGTACCGTGTCCGCCAGGCCTCCCTTTCTAAAGATTGCTACAAGGTAATAATAATCCCTTAACCTTCTGGACTGGGCTGGCCGCCTTGACCATCTAACTGGTCCCTTTCTTTGGTCCAATTCTTTTTTTGAACCCTTTCAAGACTTTTGTGCACTGCAACCATGTGACCTTGGACACGTTTCGTTCTGATCCTCTTAAAGTGGATCCGGCCTTCTGAACTCTAACTTCACGGTTTACTTTGCCTTCCTCTCTTGTTATGTTCTTGTGAAAGTTTTGGGATCTGTTTCAAATTATACTCTGCTTTTCTCTCCCTTTTTAAAACAAATTATTAGAGTGCCATCTGCGTTAAGCGCTCACTGCTGTCTGAAAATAAGTGGGGCTTTACTTAAGACTTGTCTAATATTCTTTTAAGGGAGTGTATATCTTTTAGTGACCGTGTTTTTGAACTGCTTAACCTTAGTGCCTGTGTGTTTTACTAGATGTAGTTTTAAATAAATAATTATATCTCTTTTACACCAAGCTCTGGTCAGTGTTTACTTGTTCTACTGTGTTCTTCTGACCTATTGTGAATACTCTGTATACTGCCTAACTCTTTTTGAGGGAAGTCTGACTGCTCAGCCACAGCTACCAAGTGAATCTGTGTGGTACAGACTGCTACCAAGTGGGTTTACTGCCAAACACCTGTAGTCTTAAATCTTTTGCAGTGGTCCCAGAGGGAACTGCACAGGTTTCTGCCTAACAGCTAGGCTCCAGTAAGCAGACCTGCGGTCAGGCACGTGGGTGGGTCGATTAGGATAGAGTGCTAGTGCAGAAGACTCGATGTGTGCTCAGCTAGACTGACATTTTTCGTAGATTGTCGCTGCATACTTATGGCAGAGGTGTTGAAGCATGTCAGGGTTTTCAGTGTGGACAGCTAGGCAAGGTGCTAAACTGGATTTGCATAGCCATAGCTGCATTCTATAGTGTATGGATGGGGAGTCGTGCCTGCGGCATGTGTCCACAGAAGTGGTGCGGGTTATAAATAACTTAAACTCAGATGGAGTTCATCTTCGATGTCGCTTTCCTAGCTTCAAAGCAATTGGCTGGTCTTGCTAGTTGAGGACTTCCTAGAGATGAGAGCCTGGGCAGTGGGACGGACACCCACATCTGAGGGACCGCAGCAAAAGGAGAGCCAATCACACCCGAGACACTAGAGCAGCGGGGGAAACGCCCAAATCTGAGACAAAGCAGTAAAAGGCAGTGCGGTCAAATATGAGACGCAGCAGTAATGGTGGACAACCCAGAGTTGAGACAATTGAGCAGTTGGGGAAATGCTCATGTTTGAACCACAGCATTGGATGGAAAGATGCCTAAAACATGGGGCGCAACAGCAGACTTCAGATCCTTGCGCAGTGGGAGATACGCCACAATCCGAGATTGAACACTGCATGGTGGAACACCCAAGATTAGTATCAACAGCACATGCTGAAATGCCTACGTTTGGGGCACCTAATCAGTGGTAGAAACCCCTAATTTTGAGACCCAACAGTATGTGCAGAAACACCTAAACTTGGGATGCCTAAGCAGTGGGAGAAAAGCCTATATTTGAGACCCAACACCATATAATGAAACGCCCAAATTTGTAACACCTAAACTTGTGACATGAGGAATGGTGGATCTTGATCGGTAAATGGGGGGAGAAGGGTAGACGAACATGAGAGATAGGAGAGATGGGGGTTTCAGATCCAGGGGAACACGCAGTTAGAGTTGGCATGATGGGATTCAAGGCACGTGGTGAACGGGACACATAGCTACAGTGTTCTCATGCCTTAGGACTTCCGAGGAAATTTGCGGATTGTTGGGCGGCTATTCTATAATGGACCCATGTCTAATCTTCTGCAGACTATGTACTTTTGTTGGTGTTTATTTTTGTTACTAAAATATCCTGTGTTAAGTTGTTGGGGAGTGGGAGGGGAAGGGTATCTCTGTACTGTTGAAAACGTGCTCATGCAGAGATTATATGTTGTTAAAAATGTTAATAAAATTAAAGTTAAAAAAGATGTTACCACGGTTTGCAATGGGAAGTTATTTATTTATTTTTTGCATTTATATAGCACACACACAGCCCAGGGGGCATATGGGCAGCTAGGATACATTAGCCCACAATCGTACATGGCTTATTTCTATTACTTTGGTAGGAGGCTGGGTTACATTAGCCCATAAATGAGTTTGGCTCACATTGAATGACTAGATACATACATATTCCGCCACACATAGTTCAATGTCAGTGGGCTACTTGTGTTAGTCATAAACACATCACGGTGGCTGTGTGGGGACTTGTAATGCGTGTGTTTTAAGCAAACAGTCTGGTTTTGATTGCTTTGCGGAATGTGAGATGAGAGGGTTCAGATCTGAGGGTCCGTGTCAGGGAGTTCCAGTGCCTGGCGGCAATGAGCAGGAAGCATGCACCTTCCACCCCCTGGCACATTTGACTTTGAGGAACGGGCAGTAGGCTGGTGTAAGGTGTTCTTGTAGGTCTTGATGTGTGAGGGATGACGACTCTGTGGGAAAGGTAGCGAGATGCTATGTGATGTATGCATTTGTGAGTGATGACTAGCGTTTAGAAGAGGATGCGCTGGCGGAAAGGCAACCAGTGCGCTTGTTGTCTGGCTGCTGAGATCTGTTGCCTTTTGGGGATGCCCAAAGCAGGGCACAAGACGTTGTTTGGTATAGTTTGGAGCTTGTCCAAGTTTTTAGCCGATGTTCCTTAGAATAGAGCATTACAGTAGTCCAGCCTAGAGCCTTTTAAGGCTATGGCAATGGCTAGGCAGTTTGAGATGGAGAGGAACGGTTTTGTGGCATTGAGGAGTTTGGAGTAATGGGCTGCCGAGGTAGCGATTTCCCTAACTTGTCTGTTCATAGTTAAATTGACATCTAAGTAGACGCCTAGGGTTTTGACTGATTGGGAGACTGGAATGACGGTGTTGTCTTTTGTAAAGGATCGGTACTGGTCGCCAAGTTTAATGCGAGAGTCAGTGGGGGCTAACAGTAGTAGTACAGTCTTATCCCTGTTAAGGCAGAGCCAGTTTTCAGCCATCCATGTGTGGAAGGTGTTGTAAATAGAATTAAGGGTTTTGGAGTCAACCTCATAGATACCAGACAAAGGGATGAGGACTTCAGTATCAAGTTCACTGTATCAGTTCCAGGTGCTCCCTTCTGGTTTGGTCTCAGCCTTCAGAGTACTCGCCAAGTTGCAGGGTCTCACTGTTGTTTCTTTTGCACAAAGGGGGCATTCAAGTTGACCCTTACCTTGCCTCAACGACTATTGGAGCATCATCAAGAGATATTAGCCAATGGAAGTGGCTTCTGGTTCAGTTTCAAGTATTCCATCACATACTCTATAATTTACAAGGATGCTGTTCCAAATATGTTTGGGGAAAGCTCTGAATCCTCTCCATAGAGCCATCACCATGCAAAAACACCTGGATCAAATTCACTCGTCCACAGGTGCCTAACTGAACTTTTGGCTATGTCAGCAAAGATATATTGCAATCGGCACTGTGATTAACGCTGAGTCAGGTACTACATGAAGCCACCGATGCATCATCTACTGAGTTATTAGTCTCTGAATTCCAGGGAGCACTATCATCTGGTTTTGTTTTCGACTTGTGTGGTGGACCGTTCTGCAGAACCTATCAAAAGAAGTCTGCATGGATACAGAGGACCCAATAGTATTTGTATTTTGCATTATTTTATGAACAGGGATGCCAATATTGATCAGCAATGCCTTACAAGAATGCATTTATAGATGGAGGAGGCATTCCCCTGAAGGGTGCATTTAAAAAAGCACAAAGATAATAACTACTGGTGAGCCAGTTCATGATGGTGGCACATAGACGGGGGGGGGGGGTGAAACTTTAAATTCATGTTAAACAGGTGATTTCGGCCTCATCACGAGTTGGGCGGCAGCCCTTAAGTGCAGCGGTAACACTATTACCACTGCATTTAAGGGTTGGCACAATCATGAGTCGGGCGGAAAGTTGGAGTTCTATCTCCAGCTTTTTGCTGTAGGTAAAAATCTCAACTTACTCCCCGTTTCCAGTGCTATTGGACTCAATGGGTAATGGGGATTTACAGCCATACTGCTACTCACGCTAATAGCCCTGGACCGAGTAGCAGTAATGCTATTTGCATTGGCGGTAACACCGCCGGGGTACCGCCATGGCCGTGATGAGGCCCAAAGATAACATTAACCTAAGGCGGGCAGGGTGCTTCAATTTAAAGAGGACTACTGTATAAATATGCAAAATTACATTATTAAGGATCATACGAGGGAGTGTTCAGTTTAGGTAGTGAGGATGGGGAAAGGGCAGGAGGAGCCCCTCTTTTCAAAGTAAGTTAAGCTTAAACCAAGCTTTGTACATAGAGCAACAGTTGGGCTGGATTTGCTTTTGATGGGCTGTGGGTTCCGGTGTAGCAGGGCAAATAGGAAAAAAGAGCAGAAGCAAGAGTAGGCAATGGGCGCATGGGACAGTGAGGTTGAGTGCAGAGAAGCGGAAGGAACAAGATGGTGAGTAGACAGAGATATAATCACAGAGGTACCTTTGAGCAAGATCATTGCTAGCTTTGTAGCTTAGAAGAAGGAATTTGAATAGGGAGTGGTTATCCATGGGGAGCCAGCCCCCATGGTGTCGGTAGCAAGAACTGATCAAGGATCCGAGTAGGTTGTAGAGAGTGTGGTTAGCAAAACTGAGGACTTTTTCAAGAGGGATGAAGAAGTAGAGGTTAAAGCTAAAGAGTAAGCTCAAAAAGTAGTCAAGTTTGCTAAGCATGAGGGTAGAGATTAGAGTTTTCGTAGAATTCTTAGTAAGATATGGACACATTTTTGGAATGTTGAGAAGGTGACTACGAGCAGCAGAGGCAGTAGTAGTCATGAATTGTTGCAGTTGTAGGTTGCTAAAAAAGAGGGCCCCAAGGTTGCGAGCATTGAGTGAATGAGCAGGATGGTAATCGAGAAAGGAGATAGGAGAGGATAGAGTGGAGATGGCATTGGAAGCAAGGAGAAAGATGTCTTCAATTTGTTAAGGGTATTTCCACATTAGGCAGCAGAGAGCCATCCAGTGACAAATTTCAGTGAGACAGTTGGTAATCCATTCTGAGATGCCTGGGGTGAAGAAGGGAAAGGAGAACCGATTTGAGTGTCCTTAGCAAAGAGGTTATAGTGAAAGCCAAAAGATGAGATAAGTCTTCCCCGGCAGCGGTATAGAGGATGAAGAGCAGAGGTGCAAGGATTGATCTTTAAGGGAAGCCGACAGGGAGAGGGATGTGGTCAGAGATTTGCGATTTCCAAGAGATTTTAATGGCTTCACCTTCCAGATGATCCAGGCTAGAGCACATTTGCAATACCCACAACCATGGAAAGTGAGGTGGAGAAAGGAACAGTCGACAGTGCAAAAGCATCAGAGAGGTCCGAAAGGATGAGTATAGAAGAGAGTTTGGAGTGGGTGAGCTTTAGAGATAAAGTAGGAGACATGAATGCATGCAGTCTCAGTGGAGTGTTTACTAAGGAAGCCAGATTGAAGTGAATCTCCAAGGTTATTATCCTCAAGGGGCTCATTACGAAACTGGCAGTAAGCCCAGCAATGGGAAGGCCTCTCTGGAATTACCGTTACTGATGTGTTTGGCGGAATCGCTGTTGTATTTCAACTTGGCGGGAGTGCACACTCACCATTGGCGGTAACAGTTATTCCATCTGGCAGAATTACTGAGTCCCCAATGGTAATTCCACCCGTTTTCAGCGGAATTACCGTTATTACCATTGGCGGGAATAGCATAATCGCCGGAACAGGAAGCACGGCAGTGGCCATTTTGAAAAACTAAATCTGCCCTGAATCCACCACTTTCTGTAGCCATCCAGAATCTGGTGAGTTTGAATGTCCCCCCCTTCCCCTGAAAATGTGCTGGCCAAATGGCCATACCAAGCATGTCTTCCTCTGCATAGGGGCCCAATGGACAGGGGAAGGTGTCACCATATGGCAATGCAACCAAATGCAATGCCACCCAATGTGTATGCAAGCAGAGCCAGGTTTAGGCATGGGTGATCTGGGCGATCGTCTGGGGCGCCACATCTGCGTCCCTGAAGCACCAGCTTGGATGAATCTTACAAGGCTCCCCCAAGCTGGCGTGTTGAAGGATTCTTATTGTAACAGGCACCCTTTGGAAGGCTACCACATGTTGCTGGTATAGCAGTGGCGCTCTGTTGAAATGAGGGACTCCCCGCTCCAGCACGGGAGCCAGGCGCTCACCATTTCAATAGTGTGCTGCTCCTACACCAGCATTTGTCATCCAGACTGCCCCATGCTGGTATGGTACATCAACTGCAAATTTTGCACCCTCCCCACTCTTGATGGGGCAGTGCCAAATATATCTTGGCCCGGGCCTGCCAGAGATAAGGCCGGCCCTGCATGCAAGGGTAGGTGGGCAACTGTGCACAGCAGCATGAATGTGCATGTGAGTACACGCAACTATGTGCAGCCCCCATGTTATGTTATGTTAAACCATTTGTAACGTGCACCTGGTACCCGTAGGCTGATGGACGCAAACTCACAAACAGATACAGAGCAAAAAACAATCACAGAAGAGAAAGCAGATGAACCCAAGATTGTAAGCGAAAAGCAATGTCTTCAACAATTTCTTGAAATGTTCTGTTGATGCCATTGTTCAAAGGGTGGGCGACAAGGCATTCCATGCAATGGGAGTCGCTACTTGAAACAAGCCCATTCTTGCTTTGTTAGAGTTACTCCGAGGCACTCTAAGAATATTGGTGTGATCGGATCTTAAAGTCCTCACATTGGGCCTCATTACACGGATGGCTGTGAACCATGGCGCTATTAGCGCGATGGTTCATGCCAGTAAAATACCGGCACCGCCTTGGTGGAAAGGGGAATTACCACCCTATTCCAAGGTTGGCGGGGCGGTAATTCCCCCTTCCACTATTGCCCTTCCCCAATCCCATTTTTGCCATATAGGGCTCTATGGGAATGGGGAAGGCGCTAATTACGGTACCGCAAATTGCGGTACTGAAATTAGCTCCCTGGTCCCTTTGCGGGTTGTTTTTTAACGCCTGCAAAAAGCAGGCGTTAAATTCCCCAACTCGCAAAGGGACCTCATAGTAAGGCGGTAAGGATTTACTGGTACCGGTAAACCCTTACCGCCATCCGTGTAATGAGGCCCATTGTCTTTTAGAACAATTACCTCCTTCAGATACAAAGGCATTTGACCCATAATGCATTTGTGTGTGATAAGAAGAAGCCTAAACAGGACTCTTGCTGCAACCGGCAGCCAGTGAAGGCTCCTACAAGCCTCACAAACATGGTGCCTTTTACCTAAGCCCTTTACCACGCTTGCCGCCCCATTCTGAATCACTTGGAGACTTTGAATTTTTACTTTCGGAATACCTACTAGGAGTGTACAGGAGGGCGCACAGTCTTCTGACGGGCCCATAGGTCAGAGCACACCCTCTAGTACCTGCAAAACAAGATAGCTGCACCTTGAGGAGGTTAGGGTGCAGGATTCACATACTCCAACACAATTCAATAAGGACAGCTCAAAAATGTGGCAAAGAGACTGTTCAGTTCATAAAGGTTTATTTCATTTCCCTGCTGACACCGAGCAGCCCTATCTGCTGTGGTCAAGTTCCCTGCCTCAAAAGAACCCCCTCCTGCATTACCCAGAGCTTATTTTTATAGCCAAATATGTGGGAGCAAATCTGCCCCCACCTTTTCCTGCACAGTCTTAGACAACTTCATCGTTAAACATTAGCTCATTGGGCAATTAATTTTAATTGGACTAACCCATCAGGATGAAATACGCTCTAGCATGCATGTCTGACTTGTCCTCCGGTATTCTGTTCGATTTATAGTTGCTGCAGCTGGACTCCTCAGATAAGGGTTTCGACCAGGCCAAATTTAATGTCTGGTTTCTGCTCATTAGTCAAGTTTCTGAAAGCATGGTGTCCTTGAACGTCTCAGCTTTAAAATGATTTCATCTTTACACACTTCAAGCACTACTCAGTTTCTTCTTATTTTAGCCACATTTTGGTTACATGTATTTCCATTAAAGGCATTTTAGCCAGAACGATTTTCTGTCTGTATATAGAATATCTCATTGTCCATTATGCGCCTTGCCACCTTATTACATCACGGTAATGCCATTTTCAACTTTATAAACACAATGCCTTTTGAATACCAGTGTATTGTACATTTTAAATACCGATTTCGCATAATTGCAACACCACATGAGTCCCTTCGAATTTCTCTGTTTAGGTTTAAGTGGGGGGGCCCTCCAGTTCATTCAGCTGTTGATTCAATATATATACATATATAGGTGGGGACCTTCATTACACTCCCCCCGTCTTGAAAGTTCAGTTGTTTGTAAAACAACAACTTTAACCCATATTCGATGTCCATTCTCCTTAATATTTATCTAAACATGTTAACACGATCTTATAATTTAGCACATACTAACGTATTGTCATTTTTAAAATAAACGTGTGTGTGTCATCTCCTTACATGTAAGCCCTACTTCCTGTAATTGTGTGCCTTTAATCTAACTGTATGCCTTGGACTATTCACAGCCATTGTGAGACTCAAGAGGTTTGGTCAAGCTTTGAGGTAACCCATTAGCCCATTGTCTCTTCGTATGTCACACCTTGTCTGCAACTCCCACCCCAACAAAGTACAATCTCTCCTTGAGCATCTTCTCCTGCCCATGTATATTATTT
Source organism: Ambystoma mexicanum (assembly GCF_040938575.1). Lineage (NCBI taxonomy): Eukaryota > Metazoa > Chordata > Amphibia > Caudata > Ambystomatidae > Ambystoma > Ambystoma mexicanum. The sequence goes on from NC_090925.1 coordinate 388,658,043, forward strand.
CACTTTGTCCTTCCCTCTTGTCCACACTCTTTCCTTTTCTGTATCTTCCGTTGTAGTTGTCATGAGTTTGGCGTTAGTGGACCGTCTGCGTCCTGTCGCCTTTTCCTTTCCATTGTGCTGTTTTCATAGTCGGTCTCCCAGGTTCCTTTGAAGCTTAGACCAGAAGTCCATTGTTTTTTCCTTTTCACATGAAGTTCACTTTTTTCCAGAGTGTTTCTCTTTCAAAGTGTTCATTGTTCAATGGGTTCACAAGAGGGGACGGTTCAGCATGGGGATGCAGGGTTGGGGGAGTCTAGTTGCAGACATGATTCAGCGTCGGGCTTTCAATGGCTTCCTCTATGACCTCCCTCTTTCCTCACGCAGTTCAACGTCAATTTCCAAAGGCATACAGGTCCCACGACGTATACCTGTAATATATAACGGAATGAGTTTCATTTGTAAAATAAACAGATCTCTGCTATTTAACACATTTCCTACCAACCCATTTCCTTAAAACCTCTTTTCGCATGGTCTATTACACCTTATTCCCTAGAATTGAGACATTCCCTCTTATTTGACACCCTGCCTTCTAGACAAGCTACACAACATTTCCTTTTAAACATTTCCCTTTTGTGGGTCATTTTTACACCATAACCAAAATACCCCCCCATTCCTAGCACTGTGTCAGCTGGCTTAGGCAACGATTTTTGTTTTCAATAGCACTCGATGCATCACATCCTTCATGGGACACATTTTCTCCTTCCGGGTGCCACATGCAACCCGAAGGAGACAAAACAAAGAAAGATGTCGTCTTCTTTCCTGGTCTTCTAGGCACGTCCGTAGTAGATGACAGACATGTCCTTGGGGATCCCTGTTGTCTGTAGAAAGTCAAGATAAAGGCAAAAGTAATTTGGGCATTTGCAAGGGGTCAGGTTTTCTTCCCGACTATAGCCCCCTTCCTCCCTTTCTGCTATCAAAAAATACTCTTTGGGTCATTCTCCCCTATTCGTTGGTGCACATAAACAACTAATTCCCAACTACCCCGCTGGGATACTCAATTTCAGCTTGGTTCTTTGCTCAGCTCAGCTGTATTCTCCCAGGTTAGCAGTAAACTCTTCCTGGTTAGCTGCACATACTTCTTCAGTTTAGCAGCAAATTCTTCCTATTCTTTTTTTTTTTCTTCGTTAGTTGGACCATGGTCTCTGTTTGTGCTTTGTGTTCATCCTAAGGAGATAAAACAGAGGCGTTTTGCTGCACACCGTCCCTGTCTAACTTGATCTAGCCTACCCCTTTCTTCTAAGACTACGGCACCAATTCTTACTACCTGCCTCCACCTTTATTGTTCCCATTAATGTTTGCCTATTCTAATGCTTGCATACCTCTATCATAACAATCCTTTTGACATTATGAACATGAAAATAATTACTCACCTTCAATTTTACTTCTGTTTTCTGTGGTTGTCTGGAATGGCCATGCTGTTTATCTATTTCTCTACTCTTTCCACACCTGATTATACCTATCTTGGGAAAAACAGCTAATTTATGAAGACCTTGTGTCTCTTGCTACCTTTTTCTGTTAATCACCTGGATCCTCTTACCTTTTAGTGTTGATCAATTGCTTGTTCACACCCTTTTGGCGTGAACTAGTACTTACCTTTTTTCTCTTTTCTCCCTAATTTAACGCCATGCAGACAATTTATTGTGCTTTCACGGAAGAGGTCCATAGCTTGTCTTTAAAATAAATCAAAATTGTTACTGGCATTCACAAGTTGTTTTGCTTACTTCACCATATTTACTTTAAAATGGTTTGTGCGAGTTTTCCTTTGTTTAATTGACCCAATTTTATCAGCCATACTCCTTTTCTTGTTCTTCATGGTCTCCTGATGTTTTTTATTGCCCAATGTTCCTTTTTTTCTGTTAGCCAGGAAACCTCATGAGTGCTATTTGTTTTTCACTTTTTGCTCTTTTTTTTCTTTATGCTTTTGAGTGTATCCCTTATCCTTTTATTCATTTTTTATTCAAGATAACCACTCACTTTCAGAATTTCCTGATTTATTTATTTATTTATTTCTGTGACCAATCCTTTTGCGCTTCCTCGCCTCTTCTCTGGCCCTATTTCTTCCTTTCTTCTTATCTCTATATTCATTTTTCCTTTGAATTTCCTCATCCCTTCCTTCACGTACCTTTGCTTTTCTTCTAATCTTTGCTGTTTCTGTCTGTCACGTTCATAGGCTGCTCTCTGGTTTGCGATCGAGCTGCTTTCCTTGCTCTTCGCGATAAAGCTTTTCTCGCCTTAGCCTAACTTTCCTTTTATCCTTCAGTCCCTTAACTCCTCTTTAGGCCTCCCATCCTCGCTTTCTTTCCCATCGAGTTTCAATGAGATTTGTCCTCCCGTCTATTCGTCCTTTGTAAATGCTATCTCATCAGTTCTGTCTTCACTTTCTCTCCTCTTCTTTCCCTCTCTTCCCTTGTTGAGAGGCGCCCTTGTCTGTGCCTCCTTCATTAACGCAACATCGTGTCTCCCCTTGTCCCTTGGCTAGGGATGTGAGATTCTTGTCCTTAACCTTCTCTTGATTTTTGCTACTACTGTATGAAGGTGACTCATAAGCGGGGTCACTATACCTTGTGGCTGCTTTTAGCTCGCTTTAATGGGCAAAGTCCCTTAGGCTTACTTCCCTCTGTTCCTGTTTCAGGCGGGGCAGGCGTTGCTGCAGGTGTCTCAGCCCCCCTCAGTGCATATTTTTTAGCTTCGAGGCTGCTGGAGGCTCTTCCTCCTGTCCTTGTTCTTATATTTTTCACAATTTGAGAACAGCATAGCGTTTTCTAACTTTTTTGCTTGTATATGCGGCATGCAAGCAAGTTGTTATGCGTTGTAAAATGGCTTTAGATGAACACTCAATTTGTGGGCGCGGCATAAACATCTTGTGGGCGGTACCTTTAACCCACTCCTCTAATTGGAGCAATGTTTTCCGGGCTTAACTCTGTTTCTATTGATATCCTTACGTGAGTCCAAAACTCCCATTACAATGAACAAGCATCAAATGCAGCAAGCTCCAATCCAGTCCCTTCCCGCCAAATTATTTATACCGCCAATTTACTCAAGAACATCAATCTATGTGCGATTCCTTCCCAACTGTAGAATCGCATTAAACTTTTACTTGATTTCAACCAACAAGGAGACACAATTCCTTACATTTGACATACAACAGGACATGTATAACAGACACTTGACAGACTAGACAAACACCAGCTGGACACACATATACCTTCCTTCTAATCAATACCCCGTCATGGGATGCGAACGAACCCCCTTAATGATGTCTTTAAACGTTATCGTAGCCTAATTGTCCCCCCACTGTGGGCTATGGGTTCACGTTCCTTCTGACCACTCTTTAAAGCGCAGGAACAAGGCGAATCCTCTTTACTTTTTCTCTCGGGTGTCCTCCTGGTATCCTTACAATTTCTTTCCGTTGCCCCCCCCCCCAGAATTCTTGCGTTTTTCTCTCGGGTCCCCACCGACCCACCCCAATCCCCCGCCCCACGGAATTCATACGTTTTTCTCTCGGGTGCCCCCCCGGAATTCTTACGTTTTTCTCTCGGGTGCCCCACCCGGAATTCTTACGTTTTTCTCTCGGGTGCCCCCCCGGAATTCTTACTTGAACCACTACTGTCCTTCATGATTCTTATTTCATTCTGCTTGCTCTTATATCAACTGCCATATTTCCCTATTGTATGGCTGCCTTAATTTTCCTGGAGGTCATCCGTTTCACCTCGTGTTTGCAAATATTCATAATTCGCAGCCTGCGCCTGAATTTCTAAAATCCTTCATCTCCCTTTTTTTCCCTTATTTCCTCACCAGGTTATACAGCTGGCTACATTCATCACACTGCACACATACTAAAATCTTTTACTTCTCACTCACCCAATCTCATTTGCCTTCTGCCGCTTTCATGCCTTCAAAATTGCTTGTGTTTAACTAGGGTATGCCCTAAATAATCATGCTTTTCCTTGGTAATCTCAACACTCATCATGCTTTCACGCTTTGTCATTCAAGTCTTTCTTCGTTCATCTAATTCCTACAATACCAGAATCTCAACTGCCCGTCTCAAACCGAAAGTTTTTCCCCATTTAATAAAAATGTTCTCCACTCCGGCTGACAAGGCCTCAAAATTGTAACCTACCACCCCTGGTATGACTCCATGCAGACTGTCCTACCAGTCACAGTGGAGCTCCTAGAAAAAGCCTTTAGGAGCACCCAAAATCCCCCTTCACTACATGTGTGCTATCCCCAAAATTCCCCAAAAGCAGGTCACAGATGATCCAATAACCTCCTTTAATTTCAGGGGGCATTCTTAGTCAAAAATTATAGAATCGCACAAATGGCAATGGACCATTCAGCTACAGGGCAGTGCCTTCTCCTGACCACATGTTGATTTAAAACCTCATGTAAAATCACACGGTCCTCATCTCATGAAGCTTATCACTACCTCTTTTAATTCTAACACTGCTTTTGTAGCTGTAAAATAACCCTTGCTCATACCATGCTAGGTTACATGCTACACTCTGTTTGTTGCACTTTATCGTTAAGTGCCAATGCAGGGACGTCATTTGGGGGTTGCCAGGGGTCTTGGCTGTACCCCCTGGAGGTATCCCTTATTGCCCTGCGGTCCCCTTTGCTACCCTAAGAATTAAAAAATGTTTAAAACCTTTCCTATAGTGGTATCATCAGAAGTCAAGGGTCATTGAGATGTCACTTCCGCTACCTCTATTCTTTTGGTGAGACGACGTCCCTGTGTCATCACTTCCCTTTCACTATCATATACGCAAATGCCTCCGCCCCTTTCCTTTCCCCGCCATACTTAAAGAACACCCTGCTCATTCATTTCTCGTGTCCTTATCAGTGTTAAATTGTATTACTACACCGCCATCCTTGCAGGTATCTCACAAACATCTTCACAGGCTCTGAAAGTGCAGAGTGCCGCAGTATGCAACTCTCAGTATTCTTTGAAAGAATACACATGACTTTGTGCCAGATGAGCTGCTCACTGGCCAACAATGGAGGAAAGGCTACTCTTTTAAAGTCACAAATGTAAGTCTTACACAGCGCTGGTGACTTTGGAAGTTGGTGAGGCGTACACATCTTGGTGGGAATTTGGGAGCGAGCTAGGCCACCTCACACCAACCAGTGTGTCAGTGGCTTCTCCCTCTGCAAAGCATTTTGGAAACATGGCTTCCAAGAGGTGCAATTTACTGTCCAAGCCCACAGAAATACGACATCACAAATCCTGGCCTAATTATGAGTCTAAACAGCCTGGAATCCACTGAAATGTCGGCAATGGTTTTTTCCCAGCTCACGGACATCTGGACTGGATTAATGTGAAGGCATTAACAAATAATGCATACGAATACAATTTTCTAAAATAAAGCACCTATCAACACCCCCAAAGGCAGTTCACAAAAACTGGGAACACTGCGCCTCTGCCATACAACGCACATACACAATAAACTTAACTAAAAGTCCACATCTCAGAAATACAAAGCAATATCTGAGCCAAGGTGAAGGGTATGAAAGCCACGTGTCCAAACAGCACCCCATTGAGTGACATGTATGAGGCTGGTGGCATTCACAGATATGCACAGACACAGACTCTGCCCTTTACCGGATCTCTGCTAGCGCAGAAAGGGGTTGAGGGCGAGGAGACAGCTAAATTAGACTATGACCTCCATTCTCTAGCTCCTTCAGAGCCAAACACGCTGTAGAAAGCAACATTCATACACTGACTGCCATATTCCATTTGCCTAAGTTGCTGGCAGTCCTGCATGTATGTGCCACTGGGACTGCTGGTGCAGTGACCCAGCCAATATTTTCTGTGATGCTCGGCCAGGGCCAGGTTGCCTAACTGCCCCAGGCTGCTTGCCACCCCACAATATAAAGGAATAGAAATGGAGCTAAGACCTGTTTCATTGTCATCACTGGTTCCCCCATTGGGTGCGCAGGATGGTCATACACAGTTTTGAATTCCCCCTTCCCATGCGAGGATTAAAATCCCCATTTAACAATTCAGTTATGCATGCTTACCATGCAACCTTAGTGTTAAAAATCACCACTACTGCTAGCATTCTGTTTCCATACAGCACTTAACAGTACATAAACACATACACACGCGTCGCTGCAGGGCCTACCTAGGTGAGAAACTTTTCCGACATGCAATGAGAGAGGCAATCAATTCTTAAATCCTGCGCTACCCCCCAATGCTCTTGTTCATGGACTCCTTGTTGCCCACTGCTGTCCCCATTAACCAAAGGGGCTAATGCCACAGGGCTAAGCTCCCCCGTCTTGTCCCCATCATGGAATGCTTTTCTAGTGAACTTGGCGCAGAACCATCCCTTCTTATTTCTCGCAAAATTCTCAACCCTGCTTTGGTTACCTACCTCTATCAGTTCCCCCTTTTGCTGAATTAACCACTATACTGTGTTTTACTTAATATACTCTATCCAGTGTGAGCTTAACATGCAGCTCATTCATAGTAACTACAATATATATCTATTTGTCCTATAACCACAGGCGATGCATGCTTCATCCTGCAGCCCCTAGTGTATGCCTTCTTATTGTAATCTGCAAGCCCCTTCCTTGTAATAGCACCACAATGCCTATGGGCTTCTGCATGTTCCATTCTACTAGGAATTGCTCATTGCTTGCCAGACGTCAGTAGATCCCAGAGGCGTTTTTATTGGAGGGCCCATGGGGTGGCTGCCTAGGGCCCCCCACAATGCTGCCTGGTCTACAGCAAGATTCAAGTTTACATATGGCGTAAATAGCACGTGCCAGGAAAATTTGATTGCATGCTGCTGAGGCTCCAAACCCATTGCCTGTCGATTTTGACAAGTACATTCTGCCTTGTTCAATTAAAACATGCAATGCCTTTCGTTTTCATTGTGGAATACATAGTTTGGGTAACACAACCTTTGTAGCGTTACTTCCCCTCTGTGGGAATGTTGCTAATCGTGTGCATTAGCCAAAGTTGAAATCCATATTCATCCACGGCGGTTCAGAAGTTGTCTCAGTGTGTTAAGCACTTATTGTAGGGATATGTGTTCATGTGAGGGATCAGAAGGGCACATCCAAGTGAGGCTGGCTGAACGGTTTTTAAATCTGAAGTTCACAAATATACCTGCACAATTACTTGGGTTTGTAGCACAAGCGGCGCGATTAGCAGCACTGTTCCTGCACCAGATAGGGGTTAAAATTAGTTTGCTCAGCTGGGCAATCTTAAAACCTAAGCAATCCCTTAAAAGATATGCATAGATTATCTGTCCAAGCGGCAAACAAGTATGCAAATTCGAGACTGTGCAGCAAAAGTGTTCATGCTTATATCCTGGCTATGCCCGCAGACGGCACAGTGATCCCTTGCATTACTGTGCTGTTTTCTGCGAGGTTTTACCTACTTGCATGCGGGAACTTCCTTTGATAATTGAGAACTGACGCTAAAAATTATTCCTATGTTGTGCAGCCCCCGTCTGTAATATTTTGGGTTTTAGAATTGTCAGGTTTGGAAATACGGGTTGTGTACTCTTGCAAGTCAGTTTTATAACATTAGATTGTTTTAGTACATGTTGAGAGCTGGAAGAGAAAGGGCTCAACTGCTTGGAATTGCAATATTGGCACAAATCCCAGCTTCACCCCTTAAACGCTGTGTGATCCTGGGCATCTCATTTAATCTTTTATACATTTTAAATGCTTGTCTTAAATGCTGCACGGCCGCATAGTGTGTCTTCACAGAGAGTAAGGCCTCTAGGCAATACTGAATGTTCCCACACAGATGCCTCTTGTAAGCCGGTTGAGACGTGCACAGGCTATCAGAACCTAATGCATTTCTTTGCCAAAACTCATTGGCACCACGCAAAAGATGTCTTTTCGTCCGCGCTCATTTATCCTTATCGGAATGAATCACTCTTGTCAGTTCCCCAGATCCTCCAGGTCACCCCAATAATGTATGCCTATTCTTGAAACTCCACAATGGGGCCTAGCTTTAGTCATCCGGCTCCTAAGAGCTGGGATGTCTGCTCACCAGTACTAAAATGAAAGAATCTTGCAGTGCTTTCCACAACAGGCAGGATGCATTAATATGCAATCAAGCCCTTTTCCTACAATTGCTGGGGCTGCTCTGCCGTGAGGCACATTCATTCTGCATGCAATACACTCTGTTTTCAAATTAAATACAATATATAACACACATGCACTCAAACATTCTATAGATCACTGAAATAACCTCACAATTACATCGGTTGTTAGCCTGTCTCTTTTTCCATACAGCTTTGCAAGGCAGGGTCATTTGCCGGGCAGTGTTTTATCTCAAACTGTCTTTGCACATTCCTTTCTTGACAAATCACTGCTCACTTTCGTGGGCCATAAAGCAAGCATGTTTTTATTTCTCTTGTTGCGCTCTTAACACACGAGAACAACACTTCCCTAAATCACTACAACTGAGCCATTTCAATGCGAAAATCCATCGTTCTTAGCACGATCTATCAGTTATCTTGCCTGCTATAAGGAAATACAACTTTAACTCCATAGCTGCTGGTTTGAAACACAATGGGCCTCATTACGAGTTTGCCGGTAAAACCGTGTTCATTACCGGCATGCCGGAATGAGCGGGTCCGTGCTTGTATGAACCCGCCAATAGCGGGTGACTACGAGTGCGCGAGCACGTGCGTTCCCCCATGCCGGTAGTGGCAATACCGCCATGCCGGTAAAGGGCCTCCAAGCCCCCTATACCGGCATCGCGGGGCCCGCCCATTGCGCTACCGCCTCACACTAACCCGTAAATACCGGCACGGTAATACCGGCGTGGTATTACCGTGTTCGCAAAAAATGGACCCGGAAATTACGTCATCGCACAGGAACGGGAAATGGGCCGGCGGCCATCTTTAAAAACACAATCCATTGCAATCCTCCACAACCAACACTCCTCCCGTGTCGTCGTGTGTCAGGAGAGCATCACCATGTCCAAGGCCAGCAGGAAATCCACCCAGAGGAAGAGGAAGCAGCGGTTCTCGGACGCTGAGCTCACCATGCTCGCCAACACACTGGAAGAGCATGCGGACGTAATACGCTGCACAGACTTCAAGCATGCGGCCCAAACCCGCAAAAAAGAGGTCTGGCTCGAGTTAGCGCAGAGGGTGACAGCAGTGGGGTGCGCCCCAAGGAGTCTGCGCGTCTGCCGGAAGCGGTGTGACGACCTCCGTGTCCGGAGGACCCTGTCCGAAAATCGGAGAGCCGCAAGGGCGACAGGCGGTGGGCCACACTCCCCAGTCCAATTGATGCCATGGGAGGAGATGGCAAGTCGCTTCATCAACACCGAAAGCATTGAGGGGATCGGAGATCAGGAGGTCGGGCGGCAATCACCACAGAGGAAGGTGAGTGTACCATCACAACCACGTATCACGACACATGATGTGGCCCAACTGATGGGGAAGTTAGATTGGGCAAGGCGATGCATCAACATACCCATAGATCAATCATCGTCACTTCCCGCACCACATGGACGCAGAGTGACGACCCCAATCCCAACAGAGGTGCCACATGACCCAACCATGCCCATGCACCCACCACACAGAGACCAAACTAATGCTACACCACCAGCCATGCATTGATCCCCCACATACCCCATCAGTACACCCAAAGCAACAAACCAGAAATGAAATGATGGCTGAATGCATGGACACATCCCACCACAATACATCACAGCCGCCAATTGACCACATCACTGATGACCCGCATCTCTTCTATCCCCCAGGCACTGACGATGAAGGTAGACCAGTGGACAGGGGTGCGAGCACGTCCAGTGCACAAAAGGGGTCCAGGGACACCCCAACACAACCGTCCAAGGAGAAGTCATCTGCCAAAGCCAACATGCCACGCAAGGCACCAACCCTGCAGGGAACACCTGCACCCACTGACCAACAACCAAAAACCACAACAGTGGTAGCCCTGCCGCAAGCCACCAAGGACGTTGTGTCCACAGAGGTGGAAGAGGAATCAGACATGATGCCTGGCACACCCACCCCAAGCCCAATTGCCAGCCCCCAACCTCTAGCAGAGTCTGAGTGCCTCGACAATCCGTGCCTGCATGATTCAGACCTCGGTGAATCAGACACTGCGCTGTTCGAGGACAGTGCCCCGGAGGATGGCTCCGCGCAGCCGCCTACCACCACCCTGCAAGGCACGACTCTGCCCTCCTCCACTCTGCCCTCCTCCACTCTGCCCTCCTCCACTCTGCCCTCCTCCACCCTGCCAGCAACCTGCAGACCTGTGGACGTCACATCATTCGAGACCCGCCAGCGAACAAATTACTCATGTTCTTTTGGAGGCCCGGCAGGAGTCCATGCTCCAGATCATGCAGCAGCAGGTAGAAGCAAGCAGAGAGGCCATGAGTGCCATCGTGAGGGCAATAGCAGCCAATACTGCAGCAGTGGAGGCATCCACGCGTGCCTTCCAGGAGTGCATGGGGACACTCACGGAGGCCATCCGTGCAGGTAACGCTCCAATGCAGCGGCCACACCTTGACACAGGCAGTCCATTGAGAATTGACACTTCCGCCACAACTACCCCTGCCACCTCGGCCCAATCCAGTCCGGTGCGTCACATGAGGAGGAGCGCACGACGGCCGGCCATGGCACCACCCAACACCAAGATGCAAAAGAAATGAATGCACGGACAATGACATTGTGGCAGGACACATTGTGGAAGGGAGCACTGTCCGATGCACACATGGGTACACTTAGCATCTGTGTGGAGGGAGAGGGATTTCACTAGGGTGTTTGGAGGGTTTGTGGGGTGGGAGGGGGTGTTCACTGGGGTGTTTGGAGGGGAATGTTAATATTATCACGTGTATGTGAATAATACACCCGTTGTTTGCAAGCAATTCAATGGCTAGACATTCTTAATTTTGTGCATGTACATTCAATGTGTGATAGCGTACGGTTGTGAACTGCTAAGTATACAAGTGTGCATGCCCACATGCAACCAGTGTGTCACTGGAACATTCCTTTCATGGTCCGTGCGTTTCAGATGTACACGTGGATTAGTGCTTGGTGTACAGCATGGCCATCCCGTGCATCATGTACTGGCAGGGGGCTCCTTCGCCTCCGTCTCTATCCCCTTCATGGTCACCCGGCCCATGCACGTCTATGTCAGTTGGCAGTGGTACATTCCTCCGGATGCACATGTTGTGCAGCATGACACAGGCCATGGTGATATTTGCCACCCCCTCAGGCCTATATAGGAGTGCACCACCAGAACTGCATTGGCATCGTAAACGCGCTTTCACAGGCCAAAGGTATGCTCAGGCAGAACACGGGTACGAGTGTGCACGCGATTGTACTCCTATCCATGCCAGTTCAGCGGTTACGCATTGGGGTAAGTAGCCACGGCCTGAAGGTATATCCTCCATCACCTGCAGGCAGATTGGAATAGGTGTGTGTGTCACTCTGACTTGCCAACTTTCAGGGCACTCAGTCATGGCGGCAGCTATTTGCTGTGGGCATGCACATGTCCCTGTACGTATACGCAATAGTCACATAGATGCTATGGATACTGTAATGAGGTGTGGGACACTGGATGTGGTTTGATGGATGATGCAGGGTGTAAACATGCATGCTGAGGCAGATGTGCTGTGTTAGTGCGGCAATGTTTGGCCTCCAATTCATGATGTGTATTCTATGCATGCTCACAATTATGCATGCTCACACTGGCCACATTGCCAGGGTTACCATCCTGTTCAGTCCTGCATTGCTTGACATTGCCATGGTGGCCTGGTTGTGGCTCTTACTTGTCGTCATCCATATGCATAGTTTGGCATTTGTGGCCCAGTGATGTGTTGGGTTTGGTTTGGCTAGTTCAGGTCTGGAGTGTTTGGCTCGGCATGCACTCTCCACTCACTGGCTACTGCCACCCAGGTGCACTATTCCCCCCCTTGCCACCCAGGTGCAAGTAGCATCTGCACTGATCAGGTCCCCACAGCACAGCCATGGGGCAGTTGTGCAACTCACCAGGCTGCCAGGCTCGTGGTCCAGCATGCGTGAGAGTAGTGGTTGTGAAATGCCATGCAGCTGGTCCACTGTGTGTTGGTAGGTGCCTGGGGCCAGGAAGTGTTGCACAGTAACCACCTTTATTGGTGGGGGGATGGCAGTGCGTATCTCGATGTGGCTGGCAATGTCATTCTGTGTCATGTCCACTATGGTGGTGATGGTGTCACGGTCCAGGGTGTGCGTCTGCTCACGGGTTGGTTTACATGGGCTGGGTCTGGTGCAAGGGATTGGTGGCTGCCTATGTGGCACTGGTGGCTGCGCTGGTGGTGATTGCTGGCCATGTCTCGCCCTCCTTCTCCTCCTGCGTCTCCTCTGTGCTGCCTGTTGTTGCTGCTGTGGTTGTATCACTATGGGCGAGTCCTCCTGCAACATGTTTGATGGTGCTAGTGGTGGCATTTTGGTGTGCGAAGGGGTGTGGTGTTTCATTGTGCGCCTTTTGTGATGGCCAACTCTGCATTGGCTACGCCGGGGGGGGGGTTGCGGTGTGTGGGTGTGCTCAGTTCATACTGGCACAGCCTCCTTTGACTCCACCTGTGGGGATTGTGTGCACCTGTGGCAGCTGCCTTGTATCTTGGTTGCTGTTTGCGGGTGGTCCGCGATGCCTGTTTTTCCGGCATCATGCAGCCCGTTATTACCGTGTTCGCGATGCCGGTATTTGCATGTTTGCGTGGGTTGTGATTGCCCCCTATTACCGGCATGCCGGTATTTACTACCTGAGGGGGCGCGTGTACGCGCCTGTGCCGCTATTAGCGGCACCGTAAATAACGGTGCCGTTAATACCGGGTTTGTGGGTCAGAATGCTACGGAACGTTAAATGATGCCGGTATTTACATACCGGCATCATTTTTCCCTTACCGGCATAACTCGTAATGAGGCCCAATGTGTTTGCTTAAAGTGTACCAGCATTTTTGCACTTTGACAGGTTGTCTAACTCTTTTTGGGCTGCAATCACCACAATTTTGTGTTCTTTAAACTATAATACCTGACCACTTATTTTAATTGAATTTTTTGCAATTTCAAAACCTTGGCTTGACGCCAATTTTTTATTCAGTTTAAAATATCATTTTTATACTAGTTCCAATGTTTTAACTGCTCACACAGACAGTTATGCCACGAAGCAAGCCACATGAACTGCCACAACATACAAACGTAGACACATACATAGCGTGACATGTAACAAGTCAGACACAAACCCCGACCACCTGCATGCATGTCCCTCATTAATATTTTACTCTTGTTATTGATTTTTGAATGCAGTTAATGGGTTTGGTTTGTTCCCAAATCTGGACTGCCATTATTCTTTTTCCCCGTGTCCCTGTCTCTATCGGCTAGGGCAGTTTTCAGTCACCTTTTTTGTTCTCCCGACCCTCTCGATCACTGCCTTCTTCAGGTTTTCGTCTGGTCCGTCGCCCGTAAAGATGGGAAGAGATAACCCGGGTCCCTTCAGGCTCTGACTGCAGTCTTAATTATACTACTATTGTCTATGGGGAGCTTCACAGTCTACTCAGCCCAAAATGGCGAAGGACTCGTCATCTTGCCGAAGACCTAGAGTTACTTTGTGTCAACAGCCATTAGGTGACTTGTTTTAATCAATAATTGATGGTCAAAAACCGTCCTCTGCTGCCATGTTTACATGAGGGCGCACAGTCTTCTGACGGGCCCATAGGTCAGAGCACACCCTCTAGTACCTGCAAAACAAGATAGCTGCACCTTGAGGATGTTAGGGTGCATGATTCACATACTCCAACACAATTCAATAAGGACAGCTCAAAAATGTGGCAAAGAGACTGTTAAGTTCATAAAGGTTTATTTCATTTCCCTGCTGACACCGAGTAGCCCTGTCTGCTGTGGTCAAGTTCCCTGCCTCAAAAGAACCCCTTCCCGCATTACCCAGAGCTCATTTTTATAGCCAAATATGAGGTAGCAAATCTGCCCCACCTTTTTCCTGCACAGTCTTAGGCAACTTCATTGTTAAACATTAGCTCATTGGGCAATTCATTTTAATTGGACTAACCCATCAGGATGAAATACGCTCTAGCATGCATGTCTGACTTGTCCTCCGGTATTCTGTTCGAATTTATAGTTGCTGCAGCTCGACTCCTCAAATAAGGGTTTCGACCAGGCTGGTTTCTGCTCATTAGTCAAGTTTCTGAAAGCATGGTGTCCTTGAACGTCTCCGCTTTAAAATGATCTCATCTTTACACACTTCGAGCACTACTCAGTTTCTTCTTATTTTAGCCACATTTTGGTTACATGTATTTCCATTAAAGGCATTTTAGCCAGAAAGATTTTCTGTCTGTGTATAGAATATCTCATTGTCCATTATGCGCCTTGCCACCTTATTACATCACGGTAATGCCATTTCCGACTTTATAAACACAATGCCTTTTGAATACCAGTGTATTGTATATTTCAAATACTGATTTCGCATAATTGCAACACCACATAAGTCCCTTTGAATTTTTCTGTTTAGGTTTAAGTGGGGGGGGGCCTCCAGTTCATTCAGCTGTTGATTCAATATATATATACATATATATATATAGGTCGGGACCTTCATTACAGGAGACTGCAGCCATAATCCAATTTTGAGCCAATAATGGCTCTAGCCAGGGTTTCTGCATTTTTCTCCGAGCTCAACAGTCGGAGATGGCAAAAGAGTTTGATAAAATAGGATGAAGATGAAACAAGATTGTTCACTTGGGCCTTTATGTTCATGTGTTTATCCATATAAACGCCCAAGGTCTTAACCTTGGGTAGAACCTAGATAACGCAATTATCGACTGTGAAGCACTTCAAGTTGGCAACCAATTTTTCTAATTTACTGGGGGAGCCTAGCAGCATAAGCTCCGTTTTAGCGCTATTCAGTTGAAGCCCATTGGATACCATCCAATCCTGAATTTTCAGGTATATATTGTTGATAAGGGCTTCATCTTCTTGATATGATCCCGAGATAGGTATGGCGCATTGTGTGTCATCTGCCTAATTTGCAAATATGATCCCCTCTTCTTCCAGCATCTGGAAAAAGGGGATCATAAAGATGTTATAAAAACATGGTGACACACAAGCTCCTAGGGGAACTCCATACAGTAGGAGCATAGGGTCAGCTTTTGCTGATTCACTATCCACTCTGATCTGTCTGCCCTTCAAAAAAGATGAAATCCATTGAATGGCCGCCTCAGAAAGGGAAGCGTTTACTCTTAACCTGGTGGGGACAGAATGGAATGGTCCACCAGGTCAAAAGCTGCGGAAAGATCTAAAATCATCAAAAGGGAGATCTTGCCCTTATCCATCTCTTGAGTAAGACTTATGGGCAAGAAGGGCCGTCTCGGTGCCATGTTAGCCCTGAAACCAGATTGGTATTTATGCAAGATTTCATTTTGTTCCAGGAATATAGAGATTTAATTGTAGGCAACACGATCTAAAATCTTCAACAGGAACGTGGTGTTGTGATTGGTCTGTAATTGGAGGATGTTAAAGGGCACAGATTCGGCCTTTTCAGGAGCGGCGTAATCCACGCCTTTTTTAGATTGTCAGGCACCAAATTAGTCTGAAAAGAGATATTCACAAATTTCATGAGTGTCGAGATAACCGTGGGTAGACATTCCTTAATTATGATTGCGGAACAAGGGTAACCTTTGCAACTTGTGCTTTTGAGTTGACTGATGGTCTTTGCGAGTTCCTCCTCAGAAATAGGACTTAAATTAAATATGGCTATATCTTTATCTTTTACCGCCATGCCATGAATTTTCTTCTGTCTGTCCTAATAGATTCAAAGCTAATTTTTTTGTCTCAATGTATTCTTGAATTTTTTCTAGCTTAAGGGTCATAGCTGATTGAATTTCAGTGCACCATTCTTTGTTTTTATCAATCAGGGCTTGAGTAGGATCTGACGTATGAGCTTGTTCTTTCAACACTTTAAAAAGCTCCTTACAGTTAGATTTTGTATTCGTGATTCTCACATTAAGTGCCTCTTTTTTTGCTTTTATCACCGCTTTTTTTAACGCGGCAGCAGAGGTTTTATATGCTTCTAGGGGGTGGGTGATTTATCCAATCGCCATAGATGGTAGAGTTTGTTTTTCTTGGATTTCATATCTGCCAATTCATTAGAAAACCAATTATCTTTATGTTCAATAGTTTTCAATTTAGTTTTAGATAGGGCCAACATTTCTGTAACACTCTGTATAGACTTTATCATTCTGACAGACATGTCCGTAGCATTAGTAAGAGATCCTATCTCTAATGCAAGTTCTTGCGCCCAAGGACCTAAAGTATCTTCATTCAGATGTTTACGGTTTCTACTGTTTACGTATTGTTTAGGGTAAAACATTTTTTTATTGAAGGATCCTAATTGAGAGTGGAAACAAATACTAAAGTGATATGACCAAGGGCATGGCTGCACATCTGTCTCATTCAGCTAAAGATTAAGGGAACCAACCCAATCTAGCGTATGTCCCTTAGAATGAGTAGCTGTTCTAACATGGTGGCAGAAACCTAGGGCATCAAGCATATTTTCCATTATCTTTGCAGTAGGGTCAAGCTCATTGCCGAGCCAAAGATTAAAATATCCCAACAAAATCAGTTTGGTATTGGGATTCAACAATGAAAGAAGAAAACTGTTGAGGAGGGTGCGGAAGGAAGGATCCTTTCGAGGGCGCCCTATAAAGCAAAAGGATATTCAAGGTAACTTCAGCACTAATGGCTGTTTTGATAGCAATTATCTCTGATCCAGGATTTGTATCAGTTTTTAATTCCCAGGTTTTCAGGCTAGATCTCATAATGAATGCTACCCCTCCACCCTTGCTCTGAGCTCTATCCTGCCTGATCATATGGTAACCTTCAGGAATAGCCAAAGAATAGCCATGTGTTCTGATTACGGCCAAGTGCCAAAGTGGACCCCCAGCACAATCGCATGTACAGGCCACATTGCCAGCACAAGAGGCAAAGAGTACATACCAATGGGGTGTACACTCACAGAAGACACTACCCCCAACTTGCATTGGCCTGCAATCGACCATAACCATCAGACCACATGTCTGTGATGTCCCTTCACCATGTAGCATGTGTGACTAGCAAGGCCACGTAATATATTGCATGATGACTAACAGCATTTAATTGTCCACCCAAAAAGTTTACAAGTGACTCAGGAGGAGGAGGATGCAGGCCCATCTACATCCCATGGCCAGGCCTCCATAGCTACATCAACAGCCACCACCCCTGCACGGCCCAGCAATAGGAAGGGAAAGAGAAAGGGCAGGAGTGGAAAACCACGAACCAGCAGCACCACACATGCCAAAACGGCACCTGATGGCATCGATGCTTACACAGCGTCAGGTACTGCACCCTCATCAGCTGCAACCGCCACCCAACAGCCAGCCACCGTGGATGCGACAGCGGGCCAGATTATGGCAGGCACGCACAAGGAGCTGCATCCACACCCCCAACTGGCCCATGACACCCTCCCATCACCTGAGTGGGACGAGCAGCCACATGGTCAGTGCGGCCTAGAGTCAGAGGGTGAGATGGTATTGTGGGTGGTGGCAGGTCTTACGGCTTACCCTGCTTCAGCGCCAGCCCTCCCTATAGCCCACAACCCATATTGCAGGCATCTCAAGATGCTATATGGAGGAGGCTGGACACCCCTGAGCAGCGCCAGGTGCGCTTGGAAACACTGTTGGACACTCGAGTCCAACATATGCAGGCCATTCGAGACTGTGTCCAGGGTGCCTCATGGAGGATAGTGAGGGCCATGGATATGGACTGACAAAAGTAAGCTGTTATATTGCCGCCCTTACTGTCATGGGACAGAGAGTGAGGGAGATAAATGAGAGCATCTCCGCTCTTGCTGAGGCAATGCAGGCCAGCATACTCCTGACTTTCCAATGTATCTGGGGGCCTGAGTCAGACCAGTCCACCTCAGTAACCCCACTGAGGGATCTTTGCCCAGCACCCCAATACACCGCCCAGTGCGCCATCTGGCTCCCATAGTGCTGGAGCAGGCTTGTAAGGCCATGCAAGTGACTGTAGATAGCCCTCTGTACACAGCTCCAAGGGAGGTGGGAGGGGAGTGTTGGGGATGGTGTTGTGGGAAGGGGAGGTGAATGAGGAGGCTGTGTTAGGGATGGCGTTGTGGGCAGGGGAAGGTCGGTGGAGAGGGTGTGCTGGTGATGCCATTGTGGGGAGGGAGAGCTGGGTGGGTGGATGTGTTGGGGATGACGTTGTGGGAGGTGGGTGGGTTTGGGTTTAATGGGGATGGTGTTGTGATGAGGGCGCCGGGAGGGTGTATTCACATGTATTAATTAAATAATAGTTCACTTGAAGCAATGCTCGGATATTCCCTTATTGTGCGTGTGTTTAATTCATAAGGTGACTATTTATACAGAGGTGCGTAGCATGTCGATATCACTGTGCTCCAATAAAATTGGCCTTCTGTTCTTGCCGGACAAGATGTCCATCCCTACCCTCTTCACGCTCAATGCATGTCAGCGCAGCACCCGCAGGCAGTGAGTCCTCCTCATCTGGGGGTAGTCCTGTCCTCATCCGGGGCTAGGGGTACGTTCCACCTGAGGCAAATGTTGTGTAGCATTGCACAGGCATGAACAATTTGTCAAACCTTCTCTGGTCTGTACATCAAGGCCCTTCCAGTCTCGAGTAGGTACTGGTATTGTGCCTTCAACAGGGCAAAGGTCAGTTTGGTGCACAGCCTGGCCCGGACGTGTGCATCGTTATAGCCTCCTGTGGTGTCTGTGGATTACGCTTGGGTGTCATCAGCCATGGTAACTGGGGGTCTCCAGAGTCACCAGCAAGGGCAAAGGTCATAGGTGTCAGTCACGGAGCATTGCGGATGTGTTGCCTTTTATGACAGCATGTTGATGGACGCACTGGGCATGCATTCCACGAGTATTGTCACACAACACAATTTATCATCACACTACTTGCAAGTGGAATAATTCACTATGGTGGTACATTTACTTTGTCGTGTAACACCATGCTCACAGTTCATGGCCAGCACTTGTCACATTCAGGGTCTGTGATTGTCATGGCAGCAGTGCTCCAGATAAGATTTTGAGGTTGGAGTATTTTACTCTCTATTTTTAAACTTTGAGAGTAAATGTGATTTTAAGAGAACAAAAATTACTTTTCTTCTTCGCAAGAGAGTAAAATGTATGCGACATCCAGCCGAAGTATGAAAAAACTATATGTAAATCATTACTATGCGGCAGCTTTCTGCATTGTGACAGAATACACTTTTCATTATTTCTAGCCATTTGATCTCTCCTGTATATATTTAAATGTTGAAATCACAAAAACCTAGCCAATTATATAGTAATGCATACATGAATTTGTATTGTGTGTTTTGAGATACGATAGCAGAATTGTCTTTTGATGTTTAATGAAAGTCCTAATTTCCTGGAGCTATTATTACCTAATGGTATGCCAATGTTATGATATAACAGTGCAGAGAGGCAAGGACTCCATGCTAAATTATATTTCGAAGGGATTGTGTCCTCTGACGTATTCCTCATCTTAGATATCTCCTTCCAGCTCTGTTGGCCTCGGAAATTTTTTTCTCTAGAGGGCGCTGCGCGTCGAAGTCCTCTGAGTCGATGTCCCTCGACAGCCGCCGTATCGACGTCGACGTCATCCTGCCTATAAAGGCCGCGCGCAGCGTCCGTTGCTCAGTTCCGTTTTTCCGCGCTTACTCAGTGCCTCGGAATACCGTTGCTCAGTTCTTAGTCAGATTAATCCTATTTACCTCGAGTTATTCGATCCGTACTCGATGGCTTCCTCGTCGGAACCGACAACTCCTCGATCCGGCTTCAAGAAATGTCGAGATTGTGGGAAAAAGATGTCGTTGACCGATCCTCACAGAGTTTGTCTGTGATGTTTGGGAGCTGAACACCATTGTTCGGAATGCGAGGACTGTATGTCCATGACAGCTAAGGCCCTGAAGGAGCGTAGGGGGAAGCTGGAGAAAGGTAAGACTTTTAAAGCTTCTTCTTCGTCGACGAAGTCGAGACATTCGTCTCCTCGTCACCATTCGCGCTCCAGGTCTCGGAGTGGGTCTCATCACTCCTCGAGATCGAAGCACTCGAAGAGGAGACGTCGAAGATCCCCTTCTCCGTCTTCCTCTTCCTCTGTTTCGCCAAAAAGAATCCCTTGCCCCACGAAACATAGTTCCCGGGCTGAATGGGAGGAATTCCGAAAAAATATGATGAGCGTCTTCGAGAAAGCGGCCTCGACCCCCTCGAAGACTGCTGAGAGCGATGCTCTGGTCGAAAGAACCGAAGGTCAAAAACGCCGCGAGTCGCAGTACCCGGCGAAGGAAACCTCTCGAGCGCGTCTCGAACCCTCGAGTAGGACTATGACCTCCAAACCTTCCTCAAAGGTTCCGTCGACGCCGTCGACGAGGGTTCCGTCGACGTCGATGTCTTCGACGCCGTTGTCGAAGGGACCTTCGACACACGGGTCTGTCGACTCGACGCCAGCTTCGACACCGGCGTCGACGCCAAGAAAAGTCACGGTTACGACACATCCAGTGACTATCCCCAGGTCCTCGACGTCGATGGCTTCGAGATTGTCGAGTAGAATTCCAATTCTGTCGAGGTCTTCGAGGCCTCCGCCTTTGTTTTCGACGCCACTCTCGAAGCCTTCGACGTCGGCGTCGACGACATCGACGTTTTCGAGGCCGATAATGACAAGTTCGGCACCCTCTGCCTTGGAAATGGGATTTACTCCCTTTATGAGTTCAGAACAATTGAGAACTATGTCCTCAATTTTGGAAGAGGGTGAATTGTCTGAACAGGAAGACACATTTGAGTTACAGGGACCTGTAACCCCAATTAGAGAGGAATTTTCCTCTGAAGAGCGCAGGTTAAAGGATCTTCATGATTCCTTACATGAGGCAAGTGGGTTAGACACTTCCCCTGAGGTGGAGTTTGCTAAGCCAGACCCGGGGGAGCATGCTGAAACCCCCTACAGAGCCTTAATGGCCAGGATCACAGAGTTCATGGGGTGGTCTGCACCTTCACAATTTTTCCAACAAGATGACCTCACGGATATTCTTGACAAAGGCCCACAGGAGGATCCTGTGGTGCCTTTTCATAAAGCTCTTCAGAGAAAGATCATGACAAACTGGGAAACCCCAGATGTAGTACCAGCAGTAAATAAAAAACTGTCTACAAAGTACAGGGTATCTTCTACAGACCTAGAGTTTTTGTTTAAACACCCATCCCCAGAAAGTCTGGTGGTACAGGCAGCATCCTCTACCGATGTCAAGACGGCTTATCCTACCGTCCCACAGGACAGGGACCATAAAAAATATGATGCTATGGCAAAGAAAGTCTTTTCAGCATGTAGCATGGCGTTAAAATCTGTTAATGCTACTTGCACCCTTGCTAGGTTCAGCCATACACTTTGGGAGTGTGCTTCTACAGCGGCTGACTGCATCCCGGAGGGAGAAGAAAGGGATGCGTTCCTGAATATTATACAGGACGGTAAAGACGCTATGTGCGAATCCCTCCAGACGGGCATTGATTCGGTTGACAGTATCAGCAGAGCAATGGCGGCAAGTACATCAACCAGGAGATTCGCTTGGTTGAGAAAGTCTGGTTTTGCCCCAGATGTGCAAGCCAGGCTCTTGAACATGCCATTCGATGGCTCTTCTTTGTTCGGGAAAAAGGCGGATGACAGTTTAGAGAAACTGCAAACTTCAAAAGCAGCAGCAAAATCCCTAGGAGCTGCAATCCGTCGGACTCCTTTTCGTCCCACAGGAACCTCTGCGAGGGGCAAGTCCTTTCGCTTCTACTCCGCATTCGGAAGAGGTAGAGGACGACCGGCTCAAAGGGGTCAAAGAAGAACTACCCGAGGTGGACGGAGTAGATATTCAAAAGCCGCAGCAACAGCAGGTACCTCTTTACCATCGGCATCTGCATCAGCCGCCCCAAAACCACTCTGAGGACTTCCCTCACAGGACACCTGTAGGAGGCAGGTTGACTCAACATCTGGTGGTATGGCAGGCTATCACGTCAGATGCTTGGGCATTGGAAACAGTTGCCCAAGGTTACTGCCTGCCTTTCCTATGTATACCACAGAGTCATCCACCGGGGATCAGCTCTCAGAAAGCTCCAGATCCGCTCCTCTTGCAGGAAATTTGGGACCTGCTAGAGAAAGGTGCCATAGAACCGGTACCTGTAGCGGAGAGGAACAAGGGCTGGTACTCCCCTTACTTTCTCATTCCAAAGAAAGACGGAGGACTGAGACCCATCTTGGACTTGCGAGAATTGAACAAATTCCTCAGAAAAGACAAATTCAAGATGGTCACTCTTTCTCAGATCCTCCAGACCCTTCAGTTCCAGGACTGGTTGGTATCTCTGGACCTTCAGGACGCTTATTTCCATGTGCCTATCCATCTCAAACACAGGAAATAACTGAGGTTCGCAATTGGCAACTCTCACTATCAATTTCGAGTGCTGCCATTTGGGCTGACCTCCGCCCCGAGGGTCTTCACCAAGTTAATGTATGTAGTGGCTGCAAGTCTAAGGAGGGAAGGGATTCACATCTACCCCTACCTGGACGATTGGTTGATCAGGGCTGTTTCTCCGGAACAAGCTCGGATCCAGCTAAATCACGTGTGCCACTTCCTTCACAGACTGGGCTTCTCCCTCAATTTAAAGAAGTCACAAATGATACCATCGCAGAGACTCCAGTTCATAGGAGCTATCCTGGACACTTCCCTGGGAAAAGCCTCGCCACCAGAGGTGAGGGCTCAAGATATTCTACAGATGGTTACCAAGTTCCAGCATGCCCAACGTCTCCCAGCCTTTGACTTTTTGAGGTTGCTAGGCCTCATGGCATCCTGCATTTTCCTAGTGCCAGAGGCTCGCCTGAGAATGAGATCCCTCCAGTGGGCACTGAGGACTCAGTGGTCACAATTCTCAGGGAGAATGACAGATATTCTTCAGGTTCCCGGCAGGGTGGCTCGAGACCTTCAGTGGTGGGCCTGTCAGGAGAACATTCTGAAAGGAGAACAGTTTTGGCAACCCTGGCCGGAGATAACAGTAGTCATGGATCCCTCACTCACGGGGTGGGAGCCCACGCCAACGACTTGACCATCAGCGGTCGTTGGTCTCCATCGGAGTCCAGACTACACATCAACCTGTTAGAGCTGAGAGCCATCAGACTTGCGCTGAAGGCGTTCCCGCCAGCTGTACAAGGGAAGAACGTCCTGATAATGACGGACAACACGGTGGCCATGCATTACCTCAACAAAAGAGGAGGCGTAGGATCACTACCCCTGTGCAGAGAGGCGATGCAGCTCTGGTTTTGGGCAATCCAAGAAGGAATCTCTCTATCGGCAGTTCACCTAGCCGGAGAGAAGAACTTGACAGCGGACGCTCTGAGCAGGCAGAACACAGTCTCCCACGAGTGGGAGCTAGCTCAGGAAGTCCTTCAAGAGATCTTTGCCCTTTGGAACCCCTCAGGTAGATCTGTTCGCCACCAGCCTAAACAGGAAATGCGACCTGTTCTGCTCAACGGAATTTCCCCCGAGAGGAGCTCTGGTAGACGCGTTCATAGTGGACTGGGAGTTTCCGCTTCTGTACGCGTTCCCACCGGTCCCTGTCATTCCTCAAATGATCAGGAGGTTGAGAAGATTCCGGCGAACCATGATCCTAATTGCCCCGGATTGGGCCAGGAGAACGTGGTACCCGGACCTTCTAGACTTGTCCATCTGCCCCCCAATTCGACTTCCACTCAGAGAGAACCTACTCTCACAGAAGGGAGGTCAGGTTCTCCATCCAGACATCAAAACCATCAACCTTCACGCTTGGCTTCTGAAAGGCTGAGGTACAAGGAGTGGGACCTCCCTGATGATGTTATGGAGGTGTTGCTTTCGGCAAGGAGGCCAGCAACAAAGTCTTTATACCGCTGCCGTTGGAACAGATTTTGCAGCTGGTGTAGAGAACAGAATATCGACCCTTTTTCATGTGGTACACCAATGGTTTTGTCCTTCCTACTATATTTGGCAAATTCAGGCCTTCAAGTTGGCACCATTAAGGGCTATCTCGCAGCGCTATCCATCTTTAAGCGTACTGCGGAAGAACCATCCTATTTCAAATTACCCTTGGTAATATAGTTTCTAAAGGGGTTAACCAATGTTTATCCCCCAAGACCATTCCAAGTTCCCCTATGGGATTTAAACTTAGTAATAACTTTCCTGATGGGTACACCTTTCGAACCTCTCCTTTCTTGTTCGTTAAGATTCCTTACCCTTAAAACTGTTTTATTAATAGCACTTACATCTGCTAGAAGGGTGAGCGAATTACAAGCTCTTTCTTGTAAACCCCCTCATACAATCTTTCACAAAGACAAAGTTGTCCTGCAAGTGAAGCCTAATTTCCTCCCAAAGGTGGTTTCTGAATTCCATATCACTCAGAAGATTACCCTACCATCTTTCTATCCTCCTCCTCACCCGGGGAAAGAGGAAGAGAGGTTACACAGGCTAGACCCTAGGAGGGCTTTAAGTTTTTACATTAGTAGACTAGCCAGGATAAGACAAGCAGACCAGCTGTTTGTAGGTTACACAGGTCACAAGCTGGGGTTACCAATAACTAAGCAGACCATTTCCAGATGGATCATTCTAGCCATTCTGGAATGTTATAAACTGGCAGGGAAAGAGCCCCCTCAAAACCTTAGGGCTCATTCGACCAGAGGTATTGCAGCTTCATCGGCCCTCAAAAGAGGCGTGCCGGTTAAAGACATATGTGCGGCCGCTACATGGTCGTCTGTCCATACCTTTACACGTTTTTACAATCTGGATTCCTCCTCCAGTCAAGAGACTAGGTTTGGAAGGGCTGTACTGCATTCTATTCATCAATAGAAGACAGCGTGAAGTCAGTACTCCCTCCTCCGATAATAGAATACTGCTACGCGAGCATATCTAAGATGAGGAATACGTCAGAGGACACAATCCCTTCGAAGAACAAGTTACTTCTTACCTTGTAACGTTCTTTCGACGGGATGTTCCTCCGACGTATTCCTCATCGACCCTCCCATCCATCCCCGCAGTTCTACTTCCCTTGTTGTTGCAGTTTACGCTCCTTCAGGGTGATTAGTTAGTCCAGAAAGTATTATTGTGGACTACAAAACGGAACTGAGCAACGGACGCTGCGCGCGGCCTTTATAGGCAGGATAGAGCGCCCTCTAGAGAAAAAATTTTCCGAGGCCAGCAGAGCTGGAAGGAGATATCTAAGATGAGGAATACGTCGGAGGAATATCCAGTCGAAAGAACGTTACAAGGTAAGAAGTAACTTGTTCATCTAATCTAGTGGTTAAATGGTTATTTATATAGCTCTTTTGGCAAAGCGCTGTACATAGAACATATTTATCACAATTGCCACCAAACCAAACTCGGTACTCCTTTATCGACCTAGAAAGGATGAAAGGCTGAGTTGGACTTGCTGGGTTTCGAACCCGCAACCCACAGATCACGCAGTGATTGCAGCAACGAGTGCTCAACCGGCTGAGCTATCTTATTGGCTGACATCCTTCAGAGGTTGGTTAACTGAGTATCGACTGAGGTATAATGATCACAGTACCTAGATGTATGACGAACCATTTATGAAGCGCTACATAAAGTTCAATACCTATCTGGATTGTCACAGGGACAGGTTTTGCTGAGTTTCTATTTCAATTACCAATGTAACTTTCATTTGTTTGTTTTTGAACAGCGCTTGCACTTTCTTGAGAATCAGGTTTTGGATGTTTTATTTGTAGTCTTGAAGATTTCAGAGGCTTGAACACCTGTGATCAGTGTAATGACAATTACTCACCCTTGAGCAAAGACTATGCTGCCACTGACCATTTATAGTAATGTACCCCATTGACTGCAAGGTTGAATGGATGTAAACTAGACTGTGCATAGTCATCATTTTACACACTGTTTTTATAATTAGACTGTAAATTAAATTAGAAGTGTAAAAAGGATCTGCCTCTGCATGATTATGCACACAGCACCGGAACTCTGAAAAATAATTGCAACTTAGTTTTCCATCTTTTTACTTATACAATCCTAAAATTCTAGGAAAACATGCACAGTGCTTCTGAAGCTGAATGGAAAGAAACCATTCCTTTTATCAGTGTGCAGTTTCTTTTTGAAAGGCTTCAGAGAAATACATTCTGTTTCAGAGGTGGCTTGCAATTTACATCCATGTAGATAAAAATCACAAGAAGCCTTGTGTTTTCTGTCAAGTAACCTGACCTTTGCACTGCCCTCTGCTCTAAACCTGTGTGTAAATGTACCCATGAAAATAATAAAACTGGCATATTTACAAGATTTTCATGCGTAAAAAGGCCTGGTACTCGCCTTATCTGGAGCCCTGCATGGCAGAATGCCATGGTGCCCGTGTTGGGCCTGTGCGTTGCTCTCATGCATGTACCCTGATGGGTGATTAGTTGTACTTCTGCAGGTTTGTGTTGTCTGCATCTATTCCATGATGGCTTCATATGCATGGTTACCTGAGTACATGATATGATATGATAGGTTATTTATAACACGCTTAATACCCAGAGGTTTCTAAGCACGGACACGGGGATCGAACCTGTGTTGCACTTATTTCTGCCAATATTGGATTCCATTGGTGCAGTGTTGAGCTGTGTCGTTCCATGTATAGGGTTGTATGATGTTGCATTGTGGTGTGTATAGTCCTGTGTGTGTGTGTGTGTGTTGCTAGCCTGTCGGGGCAATATGAATTGGCGACTTACTACAGCATTGTCATTCATGTCCAAGTCCTCTAGGTTGTCCGCCCCCTGCCCCATCACCAGGGCCTTAACAGGGCATGCATTCTTCAGGTGTGATGATTCCGGGCCCTGCTCCCTTTTGCATGGCATTTCACTAGTGCTGTGAGATTAGTTTGTGTGATGCCACTTGTACTCATCCAATATCCACGTCTGTTGCCCTCTGTGCCTCTCCATGTATCCAGGAAGTGTACTGGATACACATGGTGTGCTAGAAGGTGCCAGTTGACAAGAAATGTGGGACCGACACGCGCTTCAGCAACAGGGGTGAGGCTGTAATGATGTTGATCCTGCTCTCTGTCATTCTGGATCAGGGTAAGTAGCTCAGCTACGGTCTCCCTGTTCTGCCAGTCAGCTAGGGTCCAGGGTGAAGGCCTGACCTGGGGTATGCGCGCTCGCCTTGCATGCCGTCTTCTCCTCTCTGCGCGTGTGTCCTGTACTGCTTTTCCAGCATGTACAGCTCAATGCAAAACAAGAGCAGCTGCATGGACCAGTTCCCTAGTGGCAGCATGGTGTTGGAAAAAATGTGTTTGGGGAAGGTGTGGGCCATATGTTCTCCTGCTGAGTGGATTGGGTGCACCTGTGACTTGATTTCCCCTGTATGCCTTTACCTCCTCCTTTTAGATGGAGCTAACTACACTGTGTTTTTGGGGGAATTACTGCCCATTTGTATATCTGTGATATTTGAACATGGAATACAGAAGAAATACTGTTTTGTATCTAAGAGGTAATTCCGCCAGCGGAAATAGTGCTGGGGCTAATTCTGCCATATGTTGGCAGTATTTCCAGCAGCAGTTATTCCACTAGGGATAACTCTGCCAGTGGAGTTCCCGCCAATTCATGATTCGGCAGTATAGCAAAAGTGGCGGTTTTTCTGTTACCACTACTTTTACCTTATTCCTCCAGACTCTTAATGAGCCCCAAAGTCTTTGACAGTTGGGGAGCAAACAGATTGAGAGGAGGGCAAGATGGGTTGGCATTGCAACGGTTGGGTGCTAATTCAGTATGAGTAGAGTCAAGAGTAGAATGGGTAAGGTGGAGAGGAGGTGGACAGAAGGAGGGTGAGAGAGAGAGAGGAGGGCTGTGAGAGTGTCACATATTTTAGGGATTTGAGAGGAAAATCAATGAGCAAAGTCATTAGCAGAAATGGAGGAGGAGATAATTGTTGGCTTGGAAGTTGTGAGCAAAGTTTGGAGGGTAGGTGAACGTTTTCAAGGGTGATTGTGAAGGGAAATATTAGATTTGTGAAGTAGGAGGATTTGGCAGAGTCCAATGCAGAATTGAGTGTGGCAAGGGATTTTCTGTAGACTAGGAGTAGGGTTGGGGTCTGAGTTTTGCCAGTATTGTGTGCCACAACACATGCTTGTTTTGAGGGTGTACATACAAAGGGTAGTCCAGGCCTGAGGATGGGAACAGGAAGGTGTGTGTGCATTGTGACAGTCAGAAAAAGCATAGTCCATGGAAGAGGCATGAGAGGGCCAAGAGAGAGGTCCTCATGTCATCAAGTTAAGGGCAAGAGAGTCCTACCTGAATTTCCTCTTAGTCATTGAAGAGGGAGAGGAGGAGCAGAGGATGGAGGTATGAGGTGCTAAAGTAAACAATGGAATGATTGGAGAAAGAGGGGACAATGGTGAGGTGATAGGAGGGGAGTGAATTAGAGCAAAAGACAAGGTCAAGAGAGTTTTCACTCTGGTGGGATAGGTTGGTCGTGGAGGGAGGAGAGGAAGTGTTCAAATAGGATAGAGGTAAGCGCAACGCTGTGGGGGGTTTTGAAAGGTTAAAATCCCTCAGCATGACAAGTCGAAATCAGTCGGAAGTGACTTAAGGAGAAGGTTCAGGTCAATAATAGCATAGTAATTACAATGGATGTCATCCTAAAGGGGTGGAATACCTTAGAGGATATTCAATTTAGTCTCTTAGGGCACTTAGCAAAGCAATCAAGGTGTCATATTGGAGAGAAATCAGCAACAGTCTTCAGAGCCTATCACATTTGCAGACAGAAGTAGAGGGTCAAGAGGGTACTCATCATGATAGAAAATCAAATGGCCAATTCCAATGTTAAAATCAGGTAGGGAGTAAGATCTCCCGACCTAAGTGTTCTTGCAGACCTTCTTCTCGAATTGATGGAGATCTCCAGGACCTCAAGGATGCATATCTACAAGGATGTCGAAACTCAGCAGCGGAGCAGAAAGTTCCTGTCATCGTTAGATTATTACCTATCTCCCTGGTTGTTTCAGGTATTGAATCATTGGGCATGCCACTGGCTTGATCTTTTTGCATCAGACGCTACCTCGCTCTTACTCTTGGTGGGCCTCCCTACATCTAGATCGATCTGTGTGGTTCATGGATGCCCTCTCAACATCCTATATGGGAGGTCTTCTGTCTTCCTTCCCTCCTTTTCCTCTTTAACCACACGTCTTCAGGACGATTCAAAAGCAACATTGTACAGAACTCCTAGTGGCAACATATTTGACCTCAATGCTGTTGTTTGTGGCAATAGAAATGTAGAAGTCTGAGAGGCTATTTGCTTTGCAGGCTTATAAACATCATTAGTTTTAGTTTTCATCCTGGTTTGTATCTATAGGGACCTCCCATCATTTGGAGATTTCTGGAGAATCATTGCTTTTATTTTTGATGGTTTTAAAATGGATCTTGCACTGTCAACCCTTTGATTAAAGTTGGGCTTATTTAAGGCATTCAGAGACCTGTGATAATTACTATTTACCTTGGATCCATACATGACCTGTCTGCTTGGGAGTTCAGAACTTCAGACGCCTCAGAGGAATAGGTCACCCTCAGCTATGATCTTTTCTTAGTTCTGCAATGCCTCCATTCTTCTCACTTTGAACATTAAAAGGAGATCTGTTTCTAATAGCAATCATGTCTAACAGCTCCACTGCTGAACCTGGCGTTCTTGACTACAGAACATTACATAGGTTTCAGTCCAGGTGTGGTACAATTACGAAAAGCCACTGTCTCTTTCTGCCTAATTTGTGCTTGGAATTACAAGTAAACCAATAAGTTTTACTTCCTGCATTTCCTCCAAGCCCATCTTTGCTGGTTCACCAGAGGCTCACTCCCTAGCAAAGACAATGCTCTGTATGGCTGTAATGAGAGAGTTGGAGTTTCAGCCAGCCAAAGCCTTATTTGTTTTGCCTTCAATGGGTTAGTCAAGTCAAAGGCAATAAACCTTCCTCCTCTGCCTTGAGTTGACTGATTCACGCATACATTTCCAGGGCATACCAGTAAGCTGGAGACTACCTGTTATCGTTCAAAGGTGTTCCACCCGTTGAAAGGCAGCATCATGGGCAGAAGTACTCAGTGTCCACCATAGACATTTGTAATGAAACCAAGTGGAGCAACCTTCACATGTTCATGAGGCATTAAAAGCTGTCAATTGGTAGGTCCTTGTCAGCAGAATTTGGGTCTAACATCCTGCAAGCAAGCAAGCATATATTCAATTATTTCAATACCATTCCTCAGGTATACCATCCAGGTCTTGGTTACTATACTCTTCCACTGTCTGGCTGATATCATCAGCACTGCATGCTATATCTTCATAGACTGTGATGAGGAAGGGGGTTATGGGGTAATACCAGATTACGTAGGTTAAACAACATTGCCCCTAATCCTCTTGGCTTTTCATAGTGCTTACAGCCTTCTCTGCTCTTCCTGCCTTAGGTTACCCTAACTAAACGTGGAAAATAGTGGAGAAGAAGTAAGATGATCTTCATGGTCCCTGTTAGGCATAATGCCAAAATATCCCTTTTTTTCAAAATATATTTTGTCTAGAAGGCTGCTTGCCTTCCTTCAGCATGGACTGAGATGAGTCAAGAGGACTAGGAGTAATGATTATTAGCCTACATAATCCACCATTGTACCATACACTAATACAGCCTGTCCACTGGCTTAACCAACACTTTCCATTGGTATCTGTATGTGCCTGCGTAGACAGCCTACAAGATGTGTGTGTTCCAGAGCCTGGGTTGTAATGTGACTTGAATACATGGATGTTGAGTGATGTGAGTAAGAAGATGTGAGTTTTTCTCTGAATGGAATACTGAGTAAATGTTATTAATGAGTGTTCTGTGAAGGCTACTCAGTACCTGACTGACTGATGAATGGATGGTCCAGTGGGGCACTGTAGTTTACTCCCCAAAGAAATTACTTTATTACTTAATGGCATTTTGCTGTTCCATTAGCGAAACTTAACATAAATTACAAGTATATATATTCACACAACTGGATAGTGTTCTTCTTATACAAAAGGGCCACTTAAGAATGCAACAGTTAGGGGGACATGGCCAGGTGGCAAGGGATGCATATGTGCCTGCTGTAGGCTCCGCAGGACAGCGCCCTGTTGAGCCCCCATCCAGCACTAGAAAGCCTTAATTTCTCCCATCCGAGATGTCATCATGAGCTACAGACTTCCTGGAAGTGGGAGACTGCAAAAGGCAGAGGAATGAGGGGCTCCGGTGCATATGCTGGCGAGTGACGGTGGGGTAGCCGACTCAACCAAAATGGCAGGTTCGCCCGCTGTTCGAGACCCAAAGGCGGGACTCTACCTGTAATTGTTGGGCACTGTGCCCCCAGAGACACTCCCGCTTTCATCTGACCCGGGACCCCGTCATCAGTGGCAGAGGTGTCACCCAAGGCTGGGCTTATGCTCCTCCCGCGCCCATAGGCCTGGACGGATCGGATGAGTGGTTCCGAGCTTTCCCTGAGCTGACCCGTGATCACGGCTGCCTGGTTGTCTCGGAGCAGGTGAGGCGGCTCACTGCTGGCGGGCCTGCTAGTGGAGGATCAGGTGGGTGGGTGCGGAGACAACAGGAGGCGGAGGGCCCTGCGGCACCAGCTGCTTGATGGCCGTTTGAGGAGAGGATGGTGTGAGGGAGCATGCAGCATGGTGTGTGATGAGAGACTGGAGTGGCACAGCAGTGTTGGTGAGGGTGCCCCGCGGCTCACGGTTCTCCTCTCTTCTCCTTAGTGATTCTGTTCTGGGCTGACACAGAGGCAGATCAGCAAGGCCTTTAGGCCTATGCCCTCTATCACTCCAACAGGAAATTGCTCCAATATAGCCCAATTCTATCAAGGATTTGAGTTGGCCTGGAGGGTCTTGGTCCCCCTTACTTTGGCATCAGCTTCACTGCAAAGGGATTCCCAAAGGCTGACCTTGGTACATATTGTTCTGACCTGAAACACACCATAGCAGGTGATCAGCATGTCCAAATCTTCAACGGAATCCAAACATGCAGATTTTAAAACTCTACCAGCCATGCAAGACAATAAGGCCTGGAGCGCTCAGGCAGTGTGGGGTGAGTTTCACTCCCCTCCTCCTGCGGTGGACCACAGGGACACCTTGATCACGAAGCAGGATCTCCTCAGTATGCTTTTGAATATTAAGCAGGAATTTTTGCAAGAAATAAAAGCTTCTAGTGACAGGCTGTCCAAGTCAATAGCTGAAATGAATACTCACATGCCGGGGATGGAATCTCGATTGGGCGATGTGGAGGTCCTGGTTTGTGAACAAGCCCACGATCACTTGGAGCACATGAACCGGGTAGTCGGACTCGAAGAGCAGATAGAAATGGTCTGGACCAAACAGGAGGACCTAGAAAATAGATTGCAGAGGAACAATGTCTGCCTGCGCGGAATCCTGCACCAAATTCAAGATCAGGAACTTGGAGATTACATCCATGACTTATTCTGATCCCTCCTTGTCCTCCCTGAGGCAGAGGAGCTCGCCTTGGATAGGATGCAACTGGTCTACTCATCCTTCCAGCAACATCATAACCTCCTGCCTGATGTACTCACGAGAGTGCACTTTTTCCAGCGGAAAGAGCACCTTGTGGTGGCAGCAAGGATGAAGGAGCCTATTGAATTCTGAGGAGCAACCATAACTTTCTTCCAAGACCTTTCTCTGCTGACTCTTGCGAATAGGCAGACACGGAACGTAGCTACACCTGGCTCCAGTCACACAAAGTGCGATACAGGTGGGGTTTCCCATGCAAGCTCCTCTTTGAACATCAAAATCAGCATTATGCAATCAGCTCAGAGGAAGAGGCGGCTAAGCTGCTGGGAACCTCCACGGAAGAGTGTCGGGCTGATGAAGAAGTTAACTCATTGTCCCGTCCGGGACCCACAGATCGCAATCCACCCAGGAAGCAGAGAGGGAGGCGAACTGACATGAAAAGCTCATCCAAGAAGAAGTTGGAGTCGACGTCTGGGGACGCGCATTGAGTCTCTGGACTAAGGCTGGTCTAGCGAAATTACGCAAACCCGCCTGCTGGGTTTATTCTGCTGGACTTATTTAGTCTTCTGATTGTTGGTTTAGCCTGATACAATTTGTTGACATGGGGTGGCCATGATTCATATCCTGCCTGAAGGGATTACTAATGGCGTCTCCTCATATAGCTTTTTTTACCCTGAATGCTCGGCCTCAAATCGTCCATCAAATCAAAAGCGCTATTACATAAACTGTCCTTTCTCAACACAGGTTGTGCTTTCTTTCAGGAGACCCACCTGTTGATTGAGGATTAACCTCGTCTATGTGATGCAAATTATTCTAGGATCTATTTGTCAAGCAGTGGATTAAAAAAACAAGGTGTCGCCATTATGATCTGTAAGGGGAACCCCCTTTAAAGTTTTGGATACGCTGAAGGATGGGCAGGGTAAATATACCAACAACAAAAAAAACCAGCATTCCAGCAATCTGCCCTTACTTAAAATACAGTGCAGCACAAATTCCCCCAATGTGTACATATAGATATAACTCATTTACACCCTTCAGTATTGCCAAATTCCCCACTCCTGCAGTAGCCTTAACTCCAATAACTTCAGGCCAAACACAAGCTGTTGCAATGTGTATCTATTCAATTACATTTCCAGCACTCCAAGAAAGCCAGTGCCTTAGGATATCACATCATCCAAACCTGAAACAGTCTCTTGTGCCAGTAAAATGCACTATTTTTTATACAGATCACAAATATCTCGGGGAGGGTAGATATTTTTTACTCAAGGCCCTATTGCATGACGGGAGCGTTACTTTGGCCTCTCTATGCTCCAAATGAGGGGCAGTATGCCTTTCTTGACAGCTTTTCTGTGCTGTTGGCAGGTTTCGCAGAGGGGGAGGTAATATTATGAGGCAATTTTAACTGTGTCGTTGATCCAACTATGGATAAATCCCTGGCGCAGATGCCCAATGATAGAAGAAATTGACAGGCAATGACGAAAATACTGAGGCACCATTCACTTATTGAAACTTGGCGTTTTTTTCCTTCCTGGGGAATGGAAGTACACATACTACTCAGCTGTACTGAAGGGTTTCTCAAGGATTGATATGGTCCAAATAGTGAATACAGTCATTCCAGAGGGGTTACTTCCACCCCAAGGCCCTCTCTGACCATACCCCACTTAAACAGATGTTAGATTTGGGCCCTGCGTGTCCCCCTGTCAGACCTCCCCGGAGAGTGAATGATTTAATTCTATGTCAATACCGGAGGCTCCCATTATGCTTCTCTTTCTTTTATTCAACAATAAAGAAAAAGCTCAGCAGCAAGATATTTGTGCACCCAAATGTGCCATGAGTAATGTGCATAAAACAGGTGCACTAAATATATAGTAAGCATAGTCATATAACAGTAACATCATAACATAAAACTAAGAGTCTCTGAAGGAACTGCATTTCCCAGGGAGCTTAGCTCCAGTTCATTTAGAGGCCACCAACATGTGACCTAGTCCACCAATAGTAGTCCGGATCCCCTCCATAAACAGTCCTAAACATGATGTCACTTCCTCTTTCTTTGCTGCTCACAGCAAGAGATAAGTACTTCATGTTTAGCACTGTTTACGACATGAATTCATGATTTAAAGAGAACGTTAGATTTTTTCATATTTGTATTTATTTCATTGTTATTAAGAGTGCGCTCTGCTTATACGAATTTACTTTCAATATCTATTTATTTTCGTATTGTTATTCATTGTTGTGCGCTCCGACGCCAGTTGCCTTCTACTGGCCTTGGAGACTGCGTAATGCGAAGCTTCGCTTTGCGCGGTCACAGCTGATCAGCTGTTTTTGATCTGCTCGTTGAGCAGATCCCTCGGTGGACTCGCGCCGGCTTCCCCGTATCTTCGTTGCTCTCCTTGAACACTGGGGAGCCGGCGCGGCCTAGCCGGACACTGCTGCGACGCCCGCAGACCACCAGGGGAGCTCCTGCTCTCCCTGGTCCTTTCCTCAACATTCCGGCGCTCGAGTGCGCATGACCGTTAATAGTATAACAGTTTTTGCGAGCTCGAGCGCCGGAATCCCTCTTCAGGCAGTAACGAGTTTCTTCATTGCGATTTTAATCGCAGATTGACAGGAGAACCCACTCGAGTGAACATATATATATTTTAAATTCTAAATTTGCATACAAAAAAAAAAGGTGGAGAAAGAAATCTCCTGTTCAGCATACCAAGAACAATAACAAAGCTGAACTGAACTAACATTACTGGGCAGTGAGAGAAGGCGTCCAGAAGCCCAGAAAAGAAAAAAAAAAAAGTGAGTAAGGTGCATTTATTTTATCATGGCAGCGCAGTACTCACCTCAATCAGATCAGGCTTGGTCTGAGGCTGAGGGAGATCACTGCTATATAGATGAAGTGGCAATGGCTAATAGCTTACAGAAGGTTCTGGGATCCTCAGTGGAGACCAGTATTAAGAAAGCTGTAACGGATATGCTCATTCCTATACAAAATCGCCTAGACACTATGGAGGAGCATTTAAGAGGGGCCTCCCCTCCTGGGAGGAAGAGAACACAGAAAAGGAAGCACCTTACTGAAGGGGGATGTACACCGGCACGCAAGAGCAAGAGCTCTACGACCCCCCCCGAGGCAGCCAACTAATGCCACAGCTGCCGTAACAGACGCCTTCTCAAGGCTGAAACAAGCCTTCATGAATAGGAAGGTAACCCCTTCCCATCAACCCTCTTACCCCGAGGAAGAAATCAGGGGAGGTAGACCCTCAAACCCAGAGGGATATGGACAGGGCACGGAAGAAGAAGATCATAATAGGAGCGTCTACGACGCTGATCTTTCCCACTCTTCTTCAGAAGAGGAATTTCATCTAGAGGATTCAAAACCCTCAGGGTCAGGGATTGTGGCAGACCCCATCCCTAAAGACACAACCGGGAACAAACCTCCTACAGAAGGGATGTTTACCCCGGAAGACTTGATACACCCTAGGTCCACCGACTGGGAACCATCTTCCAAGACATCAAATTACATCCATCTTAGGCTGCGCAAGCCACTTGACAAGGAAGTCAGGGCCAGACTTCGTGCTAAATGTCCACAACCAGACATTGCGGACAAAGTAGCTCTGACTCCAGAGCTTGATTCTAAAATGATTACCTTTCTAGGTAAAAACGTCAAAGACCCTAGGAAGGGTATTGATCGCGCCTGGAAGTCCTGCCAGGACAAAGTACTGGACGTAGCAGGTCCACTAGCAAAAATCTCAGATCTTGCAAATGCAGCCATCAGCTACTCGGACCCCATCGACCCAGTAATACTGTCCGGTTGGGTCCAGAGGGCTATTTGCCTCTTGGGAAACGCCAGTTGCGCTATTTCAACAGAGCGACGGAAAGGCATCCTATACAAAATAGACGCCAAATTAACCGAACTGGCAGATACAGAATCCGGCACAACTGCGCAATGCCTGCTTTTTGGAGATCCTTTTATGAAGGAGATGACAAAATTCGTCGGGACATTCACGGCATTGGACAAAGCACAGGCTTCAATAAAAAGAGTATTTGCAACCAAGGTTTTCTCCAGGGACTGACGAGGAAGAGGTCGCTCTTCCGGCCGTTACTTCAAGAGACCTCAACAATCCAGAGGCCAGCATAATTCCTGACAAGAACGCTCTGACACATTCTTCCCCTCGAGAGGTCGTGGAAGAGGGCGTCCCTGGAGGAGAGCGGCTAGATACCCAGCCCAACAACAATCTACAGGTCAGTGTACTAATAGCAGCGCCAGCGCCACTAACACCTATAGGAGGGAGGTTAATGATGTTTGAAAATGCTTGGGATACCTTATCGGGAGACGCCTGGGTAAGGAACACAGCTCGGGGCCTGCGTCTAGAGTTTTTCGTGCAGCCCATTCAGACATGTCGCCCCACTCCCATAGTAATGTCTCAGTCAGATCAAACCGCCTTAGACAGCGAAATACTCAGTCTTCATCAGAAGCAAGCGATTCACCCCTGCTCAAGTCAGGGAGGCTTCTTCAGTCCCATATTTCTGGTACGCAGGAAGCAAAGGGTACACCCAGTCATAAACCTCAAAGCTCTCAACGAATTCATCATTTATCGCCATTTTAAAATGGAAGGTATACACATGCTCAGAGATCTTCTGAGACCGAACGACTGGCTTATGCGCCTAGACTTAAAAGACGCTTACCTCGCAGTGCCGATTCATCAAGCTCACATAAGTTACCTCAGATTTTCTTGGAGAAATCAAGATTGGGAGTTCACAAGTCTACCCTTCGGACTCTCTTCGGCGCCTTGGGTTTTCACCAAACTCTTAAGACTTGTACTAACTCAATTAAGAGAACAAGGTGTCCGTCTCATAATTTATCTAGACATTATTTTCATGGCCCACTCGCAAGAGCTAGTTCAGAAACAGACCAAATTGGCAAACTTGCTACACAGCCTCGGTTTTCTCATAAACTGGGAAAAGTCAGTTCTACTTCCATCCAAAAATATGGAATTTCTAGGATTCATAGTGGACACACAGAATTCTCAACTTCGACTCCCATCAGCCAAGATTCACTCTACCAAAAGAGAGATATGCAGGTTCTTACAGAAGAACATGTTCTCTCTTCGAGAACTAGCAACAGTGATAGGGCTACTTTCATCTTCCATTCAAGCAATATTTCCCGGCCCTCTTCACTATCGAGAACTGCAAAGACTAAAAGGCCAACACTTAAGGCGAAGCCTTTCTTATTCTCAACTCCTGACACTGTCTCCTCAAGCGAGGACATAGCTCAACTGGTGGCTAACTCACATGGAAGCCTGGAACGGCAGAGCCATCTTCGGGTCCGCTCCAGATATTATCATAGAGTCGGATGCCAGTCGCTCCGGTTGGGGAGCGAGATGCGGTTCCGTAGCCATGGGAGGGACTTGGTCCCCTCAGGAGCTGGATCTGCATATCAACTGTCTAGAGCTTCTTGCAGGTTCCTTTGCAGTGTGCTCTTTTGCCAGAGACAGAGCGAGTTGCTGTATCTTACTAAAGATGGACAACATCTCAGCGGTAAGATACATCAACCATCTGGGCGGCACCAAGTCGAGACCCCTAGCATAATTAGCCACGGATTTCTGGCATTTCTGTCTGAATCATCGGATTTCAGTTACAGCTGAATACCTTCCCGGTCTCTCAAATGTAGTAGCGAACTGGTACTCCCGTCACTCGACAGATTACAGCGATTGGAGGATCAACTGAGAGGTTTTCCTCCGCCTCCAGGATATCTGTGGTCCAATGTCCATAGACCTCTTCGCTTCCAGACTCAACTCCCAATTACCAACGTTCTACAGCTGGAGGCCGGGCCCGGCAGCAGCCGCAACGGACGCATTCCTGCAGTCATGGTCCCAGGGAATATTGTATGCCTTTCCTCCTTTCACTATGATAGCGAGGACCCTGGCGAAGGCCTGTCAGGAGCATGCAGATCTGATCCTTATAGCGCCGGTCTGGACATCTCAGACCTGGTATCCAGTTCTTCTGGAACTTTCTTTGGATTCTCCAATCCTACTACCGCAGTTTCCGGATCTCCTACTAGATCCATCAAGTCAGCGTCATCCTCTCCTCCTCAGCGGATCTCTGACCCTAGCGGCCTGGAGGATTTCAGGTCAAGATGTAGAGTCCCAGGCATGTTTCACAAAGCGATCAATCTCATCAAGGAGAGCTGGGCTCCTACTACCCTTAAGAGATATTCCAACTCTTGGAGCATCTGGAGCTCCTGGTGCCGAGAGAAAGGATTACATCCAATTTCAGCACCTGTAGAAGAGATTTTGAATTTTCTAGCATCCCTAGCGGAAAGAGCGCTTGCCTACAGGACCGTGAACGCCTACTGTTCAGCAATTTCCGCAGGTCACAACCTTATCCAAGGAGTACCAGCAGGAGAACACCACCTCGTCTGCAGGTTGCTCAAGGGTGTGAGGTTTACCGTCCCACCTCCAGCTCGCTATGACAAGCTTTGGGACATTAATAAAGTACTGAACCTTTTTTTGTCATTGCCTCGTAATGAAGAACTATCACGCACGGCCCTATCCGGCAAACTCACTACTCTACTCTGCTTGGTATCCTGCAGGAGAGTCTCTGATGTCAGAGCTCTAGATTTAGCAGGCAGGGCCTTTTCTCCGGATGGCATTATATGTCATATTCATAGAAGAACGAAGTGCAATTCCAGGGTGATTTCTTATCCCGCCTTTAGATATCAATCTAAGCTTTGCTTGGTTAAATGCTAGAAAGTCTACGAAGAAAAGACAGCTTCACTCAGGACCTCCCCTAACTTGCAGCCACTGATAGCTCTGCGTAAACCGCACAAAGCGGTATCAGCGCCGACCTTAGCACGCTGGGTGCGCTGGACTCTAGCTCAAGCAGGGATCGACACCCAGCACTTCGGAGCCCACTCCGTTAGAGGAGTCATGGCCTCCAAAGCCTTTCAGGCAGGAGTTCGCCTAGAAGACATCATGAAGATGGCAGACTGGGCAAGCGAATCAGTATTCAAGCAATTCTACCTAAAACCGGTAGATCAGCCGGCATCCATTGTGGTGAGTAAGCTTTAAACAAGCATAAAGGGAGCCTCCGGTCTTGACATAGAATAAAGATTTTCCATAATAACTTACTAGAAAGTCTTAATTCTATTAAAGACACGCAGGCGAGCATTATCCCACCCGGCGAGAAAATAACAGCATGTTACTTGATGTTGATTAAAGACTTAATGCAAATATTAATGTTTTGGGAATTTATATGTATTCTATCAAAATTACTCCATGAATTTCTCTCCCACCCTGATAAGGGATCTAGGGTTGTCATATACAGGAAACGCATTTTTCCCTTTTTCTTTGACAGCGCCTACAGACAAGTCCGGCTGATCACGGCCCGACACAGGTTCTTCTACAAGTTGGCTACAGTTATCTTCTACTATGGACAGCCAAGTTCGCAGCCTCGAAAGAGGAAGTGACATCATGTTTAGGACTGTTTATGGAGGGGATCTGGACTACTATTGGTGGACTAGGTCACATGTTGGTGGCCTCTAAATGAACTGGAGCTAAGCTCCCTGGGAAATGAAGTTCCTTCAGAGACTCTTAGTTTTATGTTATGATGTTACTGTTATATTACTATGCTTACTATATATTTAGTGCACCTGTTTTATGCACATTACTCATGGCACATTTGGGTGCACAAATATCTTGCTTCTGAGCTTTTTCTTTATTGTTGAATAAAAGAAAGAGAAGCATAATGCTCGCCTCTGTGTCTTTAATAGAATTAAGACTTTCTAGTAAGTTATTATGGAAAATCTTTATTCTTAGGGATGTAACCATTAAGACCCACATCCTAGAGACTCTGAACAATTATTTCAGAGAAAACAACACCAGTGAACTGGACTCCAGGACGGTGTGGGAAGCTAGAAAGGCAGTGGTTAGGGGAACTTTAATAGGGCAATCAGTGGCTTGTGTTAAAGCCAGAAAAGCCCACCAAGCTATTCTGGTTACATGTGATTTCAACAAATTAAATTACAGAGAATGCTGTTCTAACGAAAATGTTATAATGAAAAATATCGAATTAACATTTTTTTGGGGGGGGGTTTCCCCCATTATGCCTCCCATTTCCCTATGCTTTAAAACACACCCAAACCCACTCCCCAACCGTTTTAACCTCTTACCCCACCCCATATACATTTTAACCAAAACATTCGATATTTTTCGCTATGTCATTTTTCGTTATTACAGCATTCTCTGTAATTTAATTCATTAAAATCACTGCAAATGGCTATTCTAACGGGGGAGGTTAAGAACAAGGAGAGAGAGAGCATACATTGCGGGGTTCTCGTCAGTCTTTGCAAGATCTTCAGATAGCAAAACCGGCCTTGGAAACTCACCTGGCAGAGACGGCAGCCCTCTCTATTTTGCTTACAAAGCAGCATTATTATTCCAGGGGCAACACGGCCAAGATACTCCTGGCGTCTACATTATAATGAGTCCTTGAGGAATAAAACAGGGCGCTGTATAGTCCCTGAGTCAGGGAAACGGAAGATAATGGAAGAATATTTGGTAGGTCCTTGTCAGCGGAATTTGGGTCTAAAATCCTGCAAACAAGCATATCTTGTGCCAGGGCTCAAATGTTTTGTAGCATGCCTTTGACACATTGTGGCGGGCATCGCCCCCCACTCAATTGCTACCACCCATTGCTGCTCCCCACAGTGTGAGTATATTTGGGGTTAAAGCAGCAACTCCCCATGACTCATTGGTGGTGATAAATGCACTACCTTGCAGATGTGTGATTTACAGATACCAATCAGCTTAATATCAAACGACACAATGTACTAGGTGTGTCTTGAAATTAGAGAAACACTTTTTGCAACATATCCTCATTAACATTTTGCTTTAATTCTATAGGTGGCAAATGGAACTTATTGACCTTCCATCCTCAACATCCTTTGCCCCTATGAAAAATTGATAGACTAATAAATGCAGGAAAAATCCATACTGAACTGATGAACTTGCCTAGTAAACACTGCAGTCAGATGGTCTGATATAGTCTGTCATGCATGACAGACACTTCTCTTTCGACAGTGGCATTTTACCTGGCATTTCCTTTCTTGTGGTGCTGATGGCTGACGACTCCCCTGTTGTTGTCAATTCACCCTGCTGTGGCAGTGCTACTGGTTATTACAGCAGTGGAGCTGCACCAATATGCAGACTGACATGAACAGTATGTCGTAAGAGCCAGCCCAATCACCCAGTATTGTCACCCACCAATTAATTGTTATCAATGAAAATGAATAACTAACAGTGCCCAGCCCACCCAAGTCATCAGTCTTGTGAATAACAATGAGCCTGGCCAGGATCCCTAGACATAACACACTGTTTTTTCTTGTTGCAGGACTATGACAGACATGGTTACTATTAGAAAGTTGCCAAAAAAAATCAGAATCAAACAAAGTCTGAGACAAAGTGCTGCAGCTCAGAAATAAGTGCCAAAAAACATCATGAGCCCTGGCAAACATACCCACAAATTAAGCACTGGCGGTTCTGTTACTGTCAGTTACACCACTGGATAACTGACAGGGTGGTAAGACTCGCCGGATGTAGGCCCCCAGC
Source organism: Ambystoma mexicanum (assembly GCF_040938575.1). Classification (NCBI taxonomy): domain Eukaryota; kingdom Metazoa; phylum Chordata; class Amphibia; order Caudata; family Ambystomatidae; genus Ambystoma; species Ambystoma mexicanum. The sequence continues at coordinate 388,700,252 of NC_090925.1, forward strand.
AGAACTTGAACTTCTAGTACGCGATGGGCACGAAACACAGAAGATATCCACTTGTAACTGATTACTGGAACATGCAGTCCCGGAGGAAAAACTACCATATATGCTCAGGTAGCAATACTGGCAGCGCATCCGGACAATGGCCCATAGAAGCTCTCGGTGCACTTTGATAAAAGAGGGTACGCTGAAGCTCTATTTCCGTTGGTACATAGCCCCACAGAGCTACATGCGATCCATCCTGAATACTCAGATCGCTGCTGCCATGGATGTGGCCAACTGGAGGACTTGGCTCATATGTGGTGGTCTTGCCCGATCATGCAGACTTGCAGACATATTGGGAGTAGATTGGCACAAAGATATAACTGGCAGGCTGCTCCGAATGTGCCCGCTGACCCTGATCCTGGGTGATGCCCCAGATGATGATACGTACCCAATAACGGGCCCCGGGCAGATCTTAAATCACACCTATTAATGGCAGCAAGAATAAATCACGCCAGGTATTGGAAAACTCCTGAAGGGTCCAGTATTTCCAATTGGTGGGTCAGAAAAGTGGAAATATTTGCATTGGAGAAAGTATCGGCCCTGCCAACTGATAGAATGATGACATCTATATGCACTTCGGCCCCGTTTCGTGACTTTATCTGGGAGAGAGAGCACATGTTCTTTAGGCCACATCTGTTGAAATATTTGTCTCTAGATTAGTGTAGATAAGGAAGGTAGGTACCTGCAGTGCTAAACACCAAGGGTAGATTATGCTCATATGTATCAGTCGGTTATGGCCGGCACAGATATGATATTGATGATCATTGTCGATCTCAATTGTGAAGATTGATTGATTTATTTATTTATTTATTATTTTCTTTTTCAGGGGGAATTCTTGTTGTATTTGTGAAAATTGAATTTTGACAAAGCAAAATAGTTCTGACATGTCATTGGCTACTGTCATTCATGTGGCAGGATTTCAATAAACATGTTATAAAAAAATAATACAACAGCTTGGTTATGTCAACACACTTTTACATTTGTACAATGGTTGTGGATATTTTTTGTCAATTGTCCTTTTTTTGTGGGTGGCTGAAATGATTCTGCACATATTGTGGAGACTTACTCAGGTTTTGTGAGAACTGAATAGCCTGCACTGTGAGGTTCTGCAGTGTATTTTCCAAATCTTAATTGAAGTATTCAGGGCTTTTTGTGCAAAACATTTGTTTGCTACTGTTAAAATGAATTGACCTCTGGATTGGCCATGTTGAGACGTCATCCAAGGAGTCACCAAGTGGCACATCTTATACACGTCCAGGTACATGAATCAATTCTTAACAAGACAACGTACTGTCCTCCTTTAATTGCCTCATTAGAACGATACAGTTTGCCTTAACCTGCCTTAAATGTCCTCATGTACCCCAGAGGTAGGAGAACAACGTATCAACAAATAAAGCACATTAAGAAGATTGCGACGCATCACTTGTATTTCTGCTTTTTTATTTCTAAATTTAGATCTATAGGCCCCATAACGCAAAGAGTTTTTGGTGAAAAGGCAGGCATGGATAAAGCAGATCTTGTGTTGATATGAGGCCAGTTGACAATTCTGAGTTTCTTCCTTTGAGGACAGTGTACGCTCGATCAGAGCTCTAGCTTCATTGATTTCTTTCAGTGAAAGAGCAGTTGAAGCGCATACATCAGCCACAGCTTTTATTGTTCTTGAAGGCCGCAGAGGGCTTTTAAGAAGTGTTTACATGCATTCTGAATTAAATGCAGCAGTTTGAGTGCATCCCAGAGGTATGGCCCTTACAAAGGCTGCAGAAGGAACTATTTATCTGTGACAGTGCTTCTTGCATCCCTTTGTGTATTGTGCCAATGTTTGTGCCTGTCTGCTTGTCCATCTGTATCTGTTCCTCTATCAATTCACCCATCCATACGATTACCTATCAAATAATTTTTGTTTTGTTTTTCAAATGTGATGTAAAAGGTGCTTGGAACACATGTTTTCTGCATAGAAATCCTGCCATTCACCCCCACCTCCCAAATGTATAATAAATTACTCCAAGGTAAATGTATTGCCCATTATACAAAGAGGCAGGCTCTTCCTTGATTTATTATTTCAACCCCCTTCCTTGTTTAGTTATATAGTTAATCTTTTTATATAGAGCTAACCTATTGCTTTATGTTAACATCAGAGCGTCTTGAGACACAGTAAACATGTAAATCTGCAAAAGCAATGTCAGAATGCGAAAAGTCATGACAGACTACAACTCTGCTTAGAATAATCATAGGTAGCGGGAATATCTTCATACCCAAGTCACCTGCAAGACAGACAAAAAGGAGACAGCCTTGGGGATGTGTTAGGCTCAGAGACACTAGCCTTTTTCGACATCTTCTCCTTTCTCAACAGGCCAGATCTGATCGAACAATAGCCTTCATTGTCTTGACCCTGATGTTCTTCTTTTATGTAGGACACAGACACAGAGACAGAGGAGAGTGAAGAGGAGACTGAGGAACTGAGTGAGGAGAACACCATGGACAAGACCACAAGTGATCGCAGGCCAAAATACATGGAAAAAATCACATCGTTTATCACTGGCTTGAAAATCATCTTTGAAGCACTCTTTACCACGGCAGGGAAAGTGGTGGCCACGCTGCTGCTTGGCTTCTCAGGTACTGTCCACAGGGGTTTGTGGTTTCTTGTTGTCACCATAGTGAGAAATCAAAGGGTAATCAACAGGAATAAATAGCTAGGGATGGCTCGTCCATAATGGGTGACAGGGCACCAACCTGCTACCCATAATGGGTGAGCCAAGCAAGCCCAGTGAAAACACATAGTACTCCCTCAGCTGCAGCAAGCAGCTGATGGAGTGCTCCTAAGCTGTCTTTAACTATAGAAGTGAAACTTGGTGTCCCTTTGATGGTTCAGTAGCACCCCAGGACGCATGCCTGATGGGCCATGCATTCCTGGGGTGTTTTGCTTGCCCAACCTTGCATGGCTTATTTGGGGATGCATACTGGGGAACTGCAGGCCTAACTGTGTGTAGGGGCCACTACTGCACCTCTCCGCACATTTAGGTCTCCTTGAGCGACATGATGGAAGTGTTTCAGCTCCACTGCGCATGTGCAGGAACCGGGAATCTCGCTCTGCTTTGTTGATTCTGCTGTTTACTGCACAAGACCTGGAGGGCCTTTGTTGCAGGTAGTGTCTGCAGTCTGAACTGGGGCTGCATGTAAGAATGAAATGTATGTGTGTATGCATGTATGCACGTTAGGATTTGTGTTTATAACTGCACATGTGAATGAGAGTGTATGTTTGAGTGCACTTGTGTAGCAGAGTGTATTTTTGTTATGGGTGCACAAGTGAATCAGAGAATGAGAGTGGATAAATGCTAGATGGGTGCCTGGGTGAATGAGAGATTTAGAGTGTATAATGTTGTATGACGGCATCTGTCCCGAGTTGCTAGTCTCCGATTGTGGGGTAGGGGAAGTGTAGTCAGTTTGTACAGCGGCAGCCAGGACATGTTTTCTCCCTCTGGTATGGTTTTTCTCTCCTGAGCTACAGGGGTAAAGCCAGCGTGATGATGTTATTAAGTAGCCGTGCTGCCCTACATTGGTGGAACCAGTCTGGACATATTTTCTTACTGCCTCATGGCATTTTGTACTGGGCATTAAAGAAGGAGCCTGTATAATGACTGTTCTAATATGGCTATACTGGCCTACATGGGTGGAGCCAGTCTGGACATGTCTTCCTCTGGCATGGCATATTCTACTGGCCTTAAGGGTAAAGCCAGCATGGTGAGTGTACGTAAGTGGCCATACTGGCCTACATTGGTGCAGCCAGTCTGGACATATTTTCTTACTGTGGCATGGCATTCTTTACTGGCAACTCCAACGATAGTATTTTTGTATGTGGGGATACTGGCCTATATTGGAAGAGCCAGCATGGACATGTTTTCTCATAGAATCATTACTACATTATTGGAAAAGCAAACATATGTATGGTCCTATATGGGACTATTGCATATATTGGTGGAGCAGGCATGGACATTTATGGACATTGCCAGCATGAAAATATTTGTTATACTGCTTATAAAGCGGGCAAAAGGCATCATGAAAATGCATTGTAAAATTCTCCTCTGCACTGTTGGTGACTTGCATTTATTGGATTGTTTACCGTACAAAACCAATAGCAAACGGTGTGGCATTTTACCCATTTTTTCACAGGAAGTGTGCCATAAAATGAACCATTTGAATCCATTATTTTTAAACCATCATCATAGTTCCTTTATCCGGCTGTAAAGTCTTTAGGTACAAAAAACACAATACATAGTTAAAAACAAAATACGATCCTGTTATCACAATCCCTATAAAATAATCTCGATACACATACGTATAATCATTAAAAACTAAAAATACATGGACTATAAAGAAGATTTTAGGCCTAAATTACTGTCAAGGGGCGTCTTTTTAACCAAGCCCGTTAAATGTATTTGGCTACAATAAAACACAACATCCATCTCGGAGGTACTTTTACAAAACTTGATTGCCTCCGATAAGGTGCAAATGTAATATAATAAGAACAATAGTTTAAGATACATAACTCTTAGGGACTTCGGCCCATCGCATATGTACATGAAATGGATAATATCTTCTTTACTCGCACCACATAATGGACACTAACCCACACTTTTGACTTGCTGCACCGACCCTGGTGGTGCCTCTCTTGAACATGGTACTGTAACTCTCGCCTTCTTCATGCTTTTCCCCCTCCTTTTCTGTCTCCCTAAGCTCTGCGCCTGGATGTCTGTTTATTTTTGTGCACATTATAAATGTAAATATTAATAAATAAATAAAATATGCACCCGTAGAGTGTGTCCAATGGCTGGTGTAGTCGCAAACCTTTAAGATGCCAATTCTATGTTCAGTATAGAGTACCCTTGCGTAATTTGGGGTAATTATGTTCAAGTACGGTTTGTAGCCGAATCAGTCTTTAGAAGACAAATTGTCCATCCCACGAGATAAAGTGAAACATGAATTTACCATCGTCCTTGACTTGAAGTCAGCCCATGCTTTTTTCACCCTGGGAAGGCTATCTTTTGAAATGAGATTTTAGGGGTGGTCGAATAACATGCAAGGTCGAATGCTGTTGAGAGATTTTTTACATGTGAGAACCACCCTAAATTCTGTCCCCCTTCAATATTCAATAAACAGGTCACACATTCACGATATTTGCCAAGGGCAGAATGGTCCCATAATCTAATCCAGTGGAGAACAGGTTTTAGCACAGCTTATTCACCAATTGTACATATATTACATTCTTACGGACAGCTCCTGTCGGTGGGATTTGCAGGATTAACAAAATACCTTTTAGACATTTATTTTCAGATGTTGACAGAACTTCGCTTTTAGAAATCCCCAAATTTCCACACCGTATAAGGCAGCCTTCATAGGTTGAGATTTGTAATTCTCCAGCATTGGATCTTTCATGGATTCGCATGCTTAGAATATTCCCCGTCGTCAGACTGGGACCCCTCGGTACACATATATAGCCTTTTCCAAAGGAAAACTTTCGACACTTTTGTGTCCTATCTACGTCCTTCTAGGACCCGCCTACGCATGCTCCGCAGGCCGTGCTAGTATAAGAGGCCCGCCCCCGCGGCTCCCCTTCAGATTTCAACCGTCTCCAAAGTAGTGGGATCTCCTCGTGTTGTCTTACTGTTTTGTACTAGGTTGCGTTATTGGATTTCGAGTACATTATAATGTCCTCTGTGTCAGGAAAAGCGCTGTTCCGTCCATGCGCGACATGCGGCTTAAAAAAGGTTTACGAGGGGGACGGACATATGGACTGCATATATTGCCTCCACCCTCACCATTCGGCGGATACCTGCGACATATGCAAGGGTTTTTCTCAAAAAACCCTCAAAGACCGGAACCGACGCCTGGTGGCATGGCTGAATGATGGAGCGGGGGCTTACCCCCCCTCGGAGGTGGGCTCCACACAGTCAGCGAAAACATCACGCCGCGCGGCCTCGTCGGAACCACCGGCGAAGAAATCTAGACCGTCGGAAAAAGAGTCGTCTGGAAGTCACTCCACTAGAGACTCCTCGGCAAAGAAATCATCCTCATCAAAAAAGCATGAGAAGGAAAGGAAATCCTCCTCTGGCGATCATCACAGATCGACCAAGAGTCGAGTAAAAGCGGGCACAGTGTGGAGAAGGCGGGACCGCCAAAACCACCTGCGAAGTCTACGTCGTCGACGGCGGTCCAGTCATCGGCCGCCTCCCTGCCACTTGCACAGGCGGCATCCACCGTCCCGTCGACGAGGGCCTCGTCGACGGGGGTCCTACAGGAGGCCTTGAGGCCGGAAGTCTTTGACCCGACCCCCCCGGAGGCTTTGCTACAAGAACAAGCTATGTTGCTGTCCTCGGAGGACGAGAACGAGAGAGTTGCTGGCCCAGCAGACCTAGGGCTAGGAGCGGCTGACAAGTCGTCGACGAGGGCATCCGTTACACCGGTATCTGCCCCTATCCTCAATCCTCAATCGGTTTTGTCGTTGGATATTCTGTCCACGCGTCAGTCCTTGTTACGGTCGTTGGACCAGCGACTACCCCAGGCAAGCCTGCCACAGTCACACGTCGACGAGCCGGGCCCGTCCCGTCAACCGACGCACCCACGCACGCCAATCTTAACACTGGCACAGGAGGAAGGTGAGCTGCCAGATTCGGAGTCTGACAGGGGAGCCATGTCGGATATCTCATTATCCCCCTCCAGGGATCCTACCTGGGAGTCAGAGGCGGAGTTGGAAAACCCCAGAAGCCCAGCTCACCCGTCCCCTCTGGAAGACATTGCGTCATTCCATTCTATGATGGAGAAGGCATGCAAAGAATTTGGTCTGTCCCAGGAAGAACAGAAAAAGGACTGTTTTTTGTTCGACCACATGGGCAAGAGAAGGAGGTCGGTGTTCTCGATACCAATACTAGACCATGTATGGAAAGAGGGGTTGCAGACAATGAGACACCCATTCTCAGAACCAGCAGTGAAAGGACGCCTAGAAAAAAAGTTTAAGGCTCAAGAGTCTACCCCCAAGTGTTTATCCTCTCAACCAACACCGGACTCGGTGGTGTTGGCGGCAGCAGCGAGGAAGGCAAAGGCACAGCACAAGTGCACGACTCCTCCTGAGAACGAAGCGAGACGCCAATATGCCTTTGGCAAGAAAGTGCTCTCCGTGGGAGCGACCACAGTAAAGGCCGCAAACTCTCTGGCAGTTGTGGCCAGATACGATAGGGAGATGTGGCACAGACTAGCTCCGCTGCTTGATCATCTTCCAGAAGAACAGAGGAAGGCGGCGATGCTACTGGTCCGAGAGGGTGAGGAAGCCTCAAATCACGCAATAAACATCGTGGTGGATCTCGCTGAGTCAGGCTTCAAGCAAGTCAACAATGGGGTGGTATTGCGTCGACAGTCATGGCTTAAGTGTACCTACTTCAGGCCAGAAGTGCAATACAAGGTCTTAGATATGCCCTTTGAGGGAGACCTTCTTTTCGGTGAGAAGGTGGACGAGGCCCTAAAAGGAATGAAAGAAGATTCGGACACGGCACGTTCATTGGGCGCCCTCCAGAGTGGCAGAAGTTACAAGTCTTTTCGTCCCTTTAGAGGGGCTTCAGGTAACTCAAGATTCTCTTCTGGAGACAGATCCTTTGCCAGATCGGCTTACCCCTCCCAGGGATACCGACGTGCCTCACAATTGGCTAACCGTCGACGAAACTTCCAGTCTTCCAGAAAACGACCATCATACCCATCGTCGTCGAGAGACAAGCAAAATAAGGATCAGCAGTGACATACCACAAACCGTTCTGGGGGGAAGAGTTTCAGCATATGTCGACGAATGGGAAAGGATAACGACGGACCAATGGGTGTTAGACACTATAAGAAACGGACACTCTCTGCAATTCAAACACAACCCTCCGCAAATTCCACCTGTGTTCACCGCTCAGTCCCATATGAAGGTACTGCAACAAGAAGTTACACTCATGTTAGCGAAGGGCGTGATAGAATTAGTTCCAACATCACAGAGAGGTCAAGGAGTCTACTCAAGATACTTCGTCGTAAAAAAGCCGAACGGCAAATGGCGTCCCATTCTAGACTTACGCGATCTCAACAAGTCCTTAAAGAGCCTGAAATTCAAGATGCCCACTCTGCAGGAAGTGATCCGCGCAGTTCAAAAGGGAGATTTCCTGCCGTCCCTGCTTTTACAGGACGCGTATTTCCATATTCCAATGTGTCGGAAACACAGGAAATTCCTACGTTTTGTAATAGGGCGAACTCACTACCAATTCACGGTTCTTCCTTTCGGGCTCAAGACCTCCCCCAGAACGTTCACAAAATGCCTGGCTCCAGTGGCGGCCTGGCTAAGGAAGCAAAGCCACCATGTATACCCATACCTCGACGACTGGCTGGTAAGGGGATCCTCCCCAGCGTCGACCAACACAAGTCTGCAAGCCACCATGCAGCTTCTACAACGGCTAGGATTCGCCATAAACTTCGGGAAATCCTCTCTGCGGCCATCGAGAACGCTGGTATTCTTGGGGGCACAGTTCGAGACTCAGTTAGGGCTGGTGAAACCTTCTCTCGACAGGACCTCAAGACTCATTCAACAAGCGGCCCGGCTACGGCGAAACACCAGGATCTCAGTGAGAAAGTATGTTTCGATCCTAGGGACCATGGCATCCTGCATCCATTTGGTGAGAAACTGTCGACTATTCATGAGGCCAGTCCAAGAATTCCTCGCGGACCGATGGACACAGGCTCAGGGATCGTGGTCGGACAGGATAACCATCGACGACGACAAGTTACGTCGGACCCTTCAGTGGTGGCAGAGTTCCCACAATCTGAACAACGGTGTGCCCCTACAGGAGCCAGAGTTTCAGAGCACCATAGTTACGGATGCGTCCCTAACCGGATGGAGAGCGGACATGGGTGCTCTCCAAACACAAGGTCGCTGGTCTCCAACGGAGTCACTCCTACACATAAACATACTGGAACTCAGAGCGGTACGATGGGCTTTGAAGGCGTTCCTACCACACATCAAGAGTACGTGAGTGCGAATACTGACCGACAATACAACAGCCATGTTTTATCTGAGGAAACAAGGAGGGACACGATCAAGGACTCTTTCCATAGAAGCCCAGAAAACATGGCATTGGGCTTCGAAGCACGAAATTTCCCTTGTGGCTCATCACCTCCCAGGAGTGAGGAACTGCCAAGCCAACTCCCTCAGCAGAAGCATGGCCCAGATACACGAGTGGGAAATGGACACGGGTCACTTGAGGAAAGTGTTCGAGAAATGGGGTCACCCCCTCTGGACGCCTTCGTGACCAAAGACAACAAGAAATGCGAGCAATTTGCAAGCAGATGGCCCCAAGAGGGTTCGGTGGGGGAGGCGTTCTCCTTCCCATGGACGGACATGTTCCTCTATGCTTTTCCCCCGTTTCCCCTCACACGAAAAACAATACAGTGGATACGTAGATACAATTGCCGGGTGATCCTAGTGACACCATACTGACCGAGGCAACCGTGGTTCTCAGACCTCCTCCATCTATCACTGGAACATCCCATAGCGTTTCCGAAAGTCCCGTACCTTCTATCCCGGGACAGAGGCACGGTGTGGCATCACGACCCGGACAGTCTCAACCTTACGTCCTGGCTCCTGACTTCTCGGAGTTCGGTGCTTTAGACATTTCAGAGGATTGCCAAAAAATTCTACAGGCGGCTAGAGCCCCTTCTACTAACAAATCTTACTCCTATAAGTGGCAGAGATTCTGTGAATGGTGTAGAGGACAACGGGGCCTACAACCATTGTTGGTGACGCCGGAACAAGTTCTACCTTACCTGCTCCTCTTGGCAGAAAAGGGATTGTCCCCCTCATCGATAAAGGTACACCTGGCAGCCATCTCGAGGTTCACAAGGAAGAGGCAGTCGTCTCCTCTATTCAGTGACAGACTGGTAAAACACTTCATGCGGGGTTTATTTCGAGCTTTTCCCCCGGTGAAACGTTTTCCCCCGACATGGAGCCTCAACACAGTGTTGGCAGGCTTGATGAAACCGCCTTTCGAGCCTATGGCCACGTCCGACATAAAATTCATTTCGTGGAAGTTGGCATTCTTGATAGCTATCACATCAGCCAGACGTATCTCGGAACTGCAAGCGCTGGTCGTGGACCCGCCCTACCTAAGATTCTTTAAGGACAAGGTAGTCCTGGCAACTAACCCTATGTTCGTCCCGAAGGTTCCGACGGTATATCCAAACACTCATCCGTGGTTCTGCCTACTTTCTTTGCCACTCCATCATCGGCAGCAGAAAAAACTCTTCATACCCTGGACGTTAAGAGGGCTCTGAAATTCTACCTACATCGTACACAAGACATCAGGGCTACTCGGCAACTGTTAGTCGCATATGGTCCGTCGACGAGAGGAAAAGCAATCTCTAAAAAGGGATTGGCTAGATGGGTCTCGTCGACCATTGCTTTTTGTCACTCTAAGGCCAGAAGGCCACTGCAAGGACATCCTAGAGCTCATTCTACAAGGTCGATGTCCTCCTCAACAGCGTTATGGGCTGGAATTCCGCTGACGGACATATGCCAAGCTGCGGCATGGTCAGTGCCCCACACGTTTACCCGCCACTACTGCCTTGCCAGGCAGCATGCAGACGAGGTGCAGATGGGAAGAGCTGTCCTGCGCCATCTGTTTCAGTAAGGTAAGCTCCACGCTGTGGAGATTCGGTTTTCTACCTTTTGATGACAGTATACTTTATGTGGGTAAGGTTATATGAATTAACTTATTCCTGCTGTACATATCCATTGTGTAGTAGGGTGAGGATATATATTGTTACATTACATTCTCACCGCCGTCTCAAGTGTTACTGCTATACAATCTATTCTAAGCATGTGAATCCATGAAAGATCCAATGCTGGAGAAGGGAATAGTTTCTTACCTGTAACTCCATTTCTCCAGCATTGGTATCTTTCATGGATTCACATGCGCCCGCCAACCTCCCCGTATGTAATGTATGTGATGAATTTAACCCTTCCTACTTTGGAGGGGCCGAAATCTGAAGGGGAGCCGCGGGGGCGGGCCTCTTATACTAGCACGGCCTGCGGAGCATGCGTAGGCGGATCCTAGAAGGACGTAGATAGGACACAAAAGTGTCGAAAGTTTTCTTTTGGAAAAGGCTATATATGTGTACCGAGGGGTCCCAGTCTGACGACGGGGAATATTCTAAGCATGTGAATCCATGAAAGATACCAATGCTGGAGAAATGGAGTTACAGGTAAGAAACTATTCCCATATCCAATACTGGGCGTAACGCACCACCACCATGCTTAAGAAATTATTTGTTCAGGGTGCCACAGCTTTTATCGAGGGCAATGCTGGACTTAAGTAATTGTGCCGCCCACCAACAGTTACTGGCAAAATGAATGCTGAGACCATGTAACTTGTTCTACTTTGAGGCTTACAATTTCCAGATACAAAGGTTTGGGTATTGTATTCTTTTCGAGAAAAGATCATAGATTTAGTTTTCTCGATATTCAGTTCTAGACCTATGTCAGCAGACTTCTTTGCAAAACATGAGAAGCATCCTCTCAATCCTGATGGTGTGGTGGATAGGTGTACTGCGTCATCTGCAGATAGTAGTGCCGAGAATTTGTCTTTCCCCAAACGCGGGGTATCAAAGTTATGCTGAGTTAGTTAATACAATACTGTGTTGATGAAAATACGAAACAACAAGAGAGCTAAAACACATCCTTGCTAGACTCCTCTGTCGACCAGAGATGGTACAGTTACCTCGCCCGCCAAACTCCAACGCACTGTTGCTAAGTTGTTTTGGTACCGCAGCCAGATTGGCGTTAGTAATATATATGCCTTGATGTTAACACAATACATACTAGGCTCCGTGGGCCACTATCAAAGGCTGTTTTCAAATCTACAAAAACAGCATACAATGTTGTCTTCTGAGTGCCACATGTTTTTTGGATGCGTAAGTACAACGAAATCCCAGTTCCACTGTACTCATGCCAGACCTAAAACCTATTTGTAGATGTTTAAGGAGGCCTTCCCTGTCAACCCATTCCTGTAGGTGTCTTAATAGGACTTTGGCAAACAGCTTCCCTGAAATGTCCAAAAGTGAGATGGGCCAATAATTTGCAGTGTTTTTTCTCAGCTGCCCTTTTTGTAAATTGGAACTATTTCGGCAGACCTCCAAGACTGCGAATCATCCTCAGAGCAATCATGGCATTGAATACTTTTGTTAGTATTGGGGCCCGTATTGTTGGTTCCTCCTTGAAGAAATCTCCTGGTATTTTGTCAGGACTGGCAGCTATGCCATGCATTATGGATTTTAGTGCATCCTCTGCCTCCTTTGCCAAGACCTGAAGACAAGGGACCATGCCATTGGCTATGTACTTCAAACCACTGGTTGTTTGCTCACCTTGAGACTCAATCACATTCGCAATCTGGTAGAGGGATTCAAAATGGCCCTTCCACATGGTGCTGCGATATAAGCATGGAGGAGGGTATTGCCCCTTATCTTTCAGATACGAGGCGCCAAAACCCAGGCAAATTACCTGATTTTGCATCCTCTGACAAAACTGCCCACTTATTGGTAAAAAATGCCTTCTTTTTTGCCTCACCAGATTCCTATAGGATGCTCTCAAAAATGGCAAGTGAGTCCTAGGTAATCAAAACTGCGAATTGAGGTAGGAAAATAAGGTCTGTTAAGCCTCCCAACACTACCTGCCAAACTATGCATCCCTGTCCTTTTCATGCTTTTTAATGGTTTTCTTGGTGCTTGTTACAAAAGGCTGCAGCTTAATCAGAATTTCCTCAAATATTAGAGCTACTTCCTGATCCAAGCATGCCTGGGAACAGAGAAGGTTGGTGTAGTTCAAAATAGAGGCGTAGATAGTGGGAATGAACTTGTTGCTCATTAATTTACCACATTTAACTGAACATCTGGCATGCCCCACCACAGTTACTTCTATGGTGGGACAGGCAGATGACATTATTAGGAAGATAAAGCCTTTCAAAGTTAACACTGTGGGGTAGTGATCGCTTTCGCAGCAAGTTAGTACTTCAAAATCACTAATCAAGGGCCAGTCTGAGACAAGGATAAGGGCGGGATCTGGCATTCGGGCCATGGAACGTATCCTTCACAGGTTGGTCCAATAGAAAACAACCATTACATGGGCGTAACCCTAGATTGTATAGGGAACGGACTGTATCAACGGCACTAGAATACAGCCTTTTTAGCAGGGGGGCATCAAGCATGCCTATACCCCAAGCCTCGTCCTCATCTTCCCATTAACCTTCCAATACTCTGATTGGTTCCAATTGCAGGTTGAAATCGCCCACTACTATTATCTCGAATCATCCACCCTTGGTCAGCTCCCATTTAGTCACCCATTCCTATAGATTTAGAATAGTTCCAGAAGCTCTTTTAGTGTCTGGACGATTATACACATTGAATAGGAGCACAGAACGACGACCAAGAATACCAATGATCAGATATTGCAAATCTGCAGAGCCCCTTGTAACATTCTCAACCTCCCATTTGTGGCTGGCATCCACCCAGTTTGAAAGACCACCAAACGTTCTCCCCTGCAGTCCTTTCTGTTGAAGGATTGCTAACCCTTTTCATCCAGGTCTTCCACGGCACATGTTTCCTGGTGCCAGATAATGTTGAATCTCTCCAGGAACAAGTGCCAATCACTATCTATAAGGCACCTACAGACCCCTGCAATATTCCATCAAAGGACCCTACATGATACGTTTCACTCTTATCATATTCAGGTGGGTTTCTAGTCAGTTAAACTTCCTGGGATTTTGGTTCCCCGTTGTACTCACTAATCAACTGATTATTTAGAGCAGGATTTCCCTGGATATTTTGTTGTGCACCCAGGAATAGACTCATGTGTTACACCGCTACCCTGTCCGACTTCACTTACCTCGAGGGGCTTCCGTGCTCAGCTTTGGCAGTGATATAATTACATATTTGAGCCGGTATAAACAATTGGCATCCGATTCTCAGTGGCCAGAAATAACCCAGAAAACCTTGTTCCGTCGGTATTGAGAGTTGAATACAAGGATGAGTTATTAGACATACCAGAACCAGGAACCCTGTCTGCATTGACCGAACAAGTATTAAGGATTGATCATCGTCTCACGGAAAGAAAAAGTGAAAGACGGAGGACCGAATGAATAGATCCAAGACTTGTGACTAAACCAGAAGTTCAAACCAATCCTGCGGATCTAGCTCCGGAGCACATGCAGTTGGGAGCTGTTCAAGGTCCATTTTCTCAGTCTGAGAAGAAACAATGGCGTACCAACCGTCTCTGCCTGTACTGTGGAGCAGCCGGACACTACTTGGGTTCTTGCCTTTTTACGTCCTCTCAGGCTTTTGGAAAACTAGAAGGCTTGCTGTTAAAAAAGAGGGCAACAACAAGCCCTCAAACACCTTTAGTCCATTTATCATTGGCGCTCATGCAACCTGCGACCCTCCTTGTTCTCAAAGTCCAAATCATTCTAATTAATGACCTTTCGGAGCTGGTCTCATTTGTAAGACACCATCTTTTCCAGTGGTTTTGGGTCTCCCCTGGTTGCTAGTCCACAATCCCCATATTAACTGGGAAACACGGCCGTTAATCTTCACTTCTAGTCATTGCATCTTGAAGTGTTGTGCTAAACCCGACATCTGCATTTCTTCCACATTATTGTATGCAAGAAGGAGGGCACTCTTCATCCCTGCATCGATTATCGTCTATTGAACGAAATGACCCGTATCGGTATCCAATGTCTTTGATTCGTGACATAATCGAATCCCTACATGCCGCCAGTTACTTCACGAAGCTAGATCTTCGAGGGGTGTACCAACTGGTTCGAATCAAGGCAGGCGATGAATGGAAAATAGCCTTCAAGACACCGAGCAGGCATTATGAATATAGGGTGATGCCTTTCAGGCTGTGCAATGCCCCCTCAGTCTTTCAACACTCCATCTTTGCCCCCCTGATTGGGCTCTTGATGTGGCTATATCTAGATGACATTCTAATTTTTCCACCAACAAGGAGGATCATGTTCAGCACGTGTTAGAGGTTTCATCCAGGTTGGCAAACAACCCTCTCTACGCAAAAGCTGAGAACTGCATCTTCCATCAGAACAGTATTGAATTTCTTGGATACGTACTCAGTGTTTCAGGGATACAGATGGATACAGATGGACCCGGCGAAGGTGAGAGCGATCATTCAGTAGACTCGACCTCAAGATATCAAGGCACTGCAGCGTTCTTTGGGTTTCACCAATTATGACCGGCGTTTCATCCCAGGTTTCTCAAGTCTTACTTACATCCGGCCTCGACTCACCAGTGTCAAGGTGCTGTACGTTTGGGATTCAGATGCTACAAAGGCATTCGAGGAACTAAAGAAGGCGTTAGTTTCTGCACCCATTCTGCAAAATCCCACTGAGGACTTGCCCTTTATCGTTGAGGCTGATGCCTCCGATTTTGCAATCAAAGCAGTACTACTGCAAAATAACTAAATAACTCACCCTCTGAAGTCAAACATCCAGTCACTTATTTGTCCCGGAAGCTAACTCATATCGAACGGAATTATACTGTTATAGAAAAAGAACTGCTGGCAATAAAAGATGCCTTTGAGGAATGGAGGCATCATCTTTTGGGTGGGCGGTTTACGGATAAAGTCTGTACCGATCAGAGGAACCTCCAATTTTTGCGTTCCCTACAGTGTCGGAATACCCGACAGGCTCGGTGGGCCTTTTTCTTCTCTCATTTCGATTTCACCATCACTTACGTCCCTGGTGATCTGAACCGGAAAGCCGATGTATTGTCCCGCTCCCTGAATACTGACAAAGTACCCAACATATTGGAGATACCGGTCATCGCTCCCAAACACTTCCTGACAGCCTTACGGCCTCACCTGAGTTCACTACTTCGTGAGACCTTGTCTGATCCCAATAGGACAGGCATACTGGGGAGGAATGCTATCAGTGAGAGGGATGGTCTCTTATTTTACCTGGAACGGCTATATATTCCCACCTCTGACCTTCGTGTGGCTATAATGCGAGGATTTCACGATTCCAAAGTCGGCGGACATTGTGATGTGAAGGCAACCCAAGATCTTATCACACAGCAGTTTTTGTGGACAGGATGGGCTTGTCAAGTTCAGGATTACGTGGCGATGTGCCATGTCTGTGCTTAAACAAAGACCCCACACAGAAAGCCCTTGGGGTAGTTACGACCCACTGAACTGCCTCCCGTTCCCTGGCATACCATGGCCATGAACTTCATTGTGGAACTGCCACTCTCAGAAGGCCACACGTGTATCATGGATGTGATCGACTGCTTTTCTAAATTGGCACACTTTATTCCCTTTCCCAAGATTCTGACAGCTGTTCAATGGCACTTCTCCATGACATTTATCATTTGCATGGCATTCCCGAGAAGATTCTTTCAGACCGCGGGTCTCAATTCCTTTCTTGGTCTCAGGTCTGTAAACATCTGGCAGTACATCATGCCTTAAGCTCTGGATACCATCTGCAAACCAACAGTCAGACAGAGAGGACTAATCAGACCCTTAAAAAATATCTACGCTGGTATGCTAATGCTTCCCAGGACAATTGGTATTCAAACTTGGACATGACGGAGGTGGCCTACAACAAGTCCTTGCATTCGTCCGTCAGCTGTAACCCTTACTAATGTACCAATGGCATTCATCCTAAATTGGTACCATTTTGACCGATCCTGCCTAGTCCTTTCCCGTCTGCAGATGGCTTGATCTCCAGGATACAATTGCAACATCGGCTCATCAAGGGAATCCTGGAGGCGGCAAAGGATTGTATGAAGAACCAGACTGACAGGCATTGTACCACGGAACCAGAGCTTGCTGTTGGGGAATGGTTTGGTTCTCCTCCAAGAATGTGTGTCTCTGAAATCTGCCCACCAAGCTGGCTCCTTGTTTTTTGGGTCCATTCAAGGTCATCAGGCAGCTGTCTTCAGTGGCATACCAGCTTCATCTCCCCCCTTGGCATGTGTATTCTGTTTTGCATGTCTCTCTTCTGAAGCACTTTGTGCCGATTCTTTTGGCAGAACGTGTCCTCACCCTGCTCCTATATTGTTCCATGGTTTTCCAGAATTTGAGGTGCAGGAGATCTGTGACTCTCGTATCAGGCGTGGGGTTCTCCAGTTTCTGTTTGGTTGGAAAGGCTACTCGGCTAGCGATCGCACTTGGGAACCTCGCTCGCATGTCCATGCCCGACGTCTGTTGCAGGAATTCTTTCTTGGGCATCCATGGAAGCCTGGAGCTCCTGGCCTTCTTGGGAGGGGGAGTGTTACACTGCTCCCCTGCCGACTTCACTTACCTCGAGGGAACTCTGGGCTGGGCTTTTGGCGTCCCTACCCCCACTGGCACTTTCCCCGGCTGTGGCCCGCGAAGTCACGGCATTTCGTTGGCGCGGTCATGTTGGAATGACTGCACATGAGCAGACTGCCTTGGTCCTCGTTCAGCGCATGCGCGGTGTACAGGGGTCTGGCCAACGTCAGCTTGCTGTTCAAGCCTCGTTGTGATGGTGGCTCCATATAACGGCTGGTGATCTTTTCCTCCTTGCATCTTAATGCATGGTTTCGCCCATTGTTGCACTCCGGAATCCAGATTTCCAGTTACCTTCTCCTTGCCCTTTGCTGGGGTTCATGGCTTGTTGCTGCCTTGTTTTTCCTTGGTCATATGCCCTGTGCCCTGCCTGCCCCCCTTGCCTTCCCTTCCTTTTGGTAATTCCTGCCTCCCTGGTTTCCTTTTCTGTCCTTCCCCCTGCTGCTGTTCCTGCCTGTTCTCTTGTACTAGTCCCAATATTGACCTGCTTGGGACCACACTATTCTTGCCCATATTTCGACCTGCTTGGGACCACACCATTCCCTGGAAGTCTTTGCCTACCATATACTTCCACTGCAGAGACAGCCTTGGACTTTGGCGCACAGTCTGACCTTTCCAGTCAGTGCTTGCACTGCTTCTACGCCACATTCATCTGGGAAGGTCTGTCCCGTGGCATGGTAAGTTGATTCAGGACCCCCCAGTTGCATCCTGGAGGGTCTTGGGTTGGTTTCTCGTGTCGCATTATCTTCACTGCATAAGACAGCCTGGCATCATCTGCACAAGCACCCGGAAAATCAGGTTTGCAGCACCAGCGAGATGTCCTGCTTAATATCACGCTCCCCCCCTGAAATTGACGCAAAGGGAGTTAATCTATACTCTGGCAAGTTGGCTCTGAGAGCAATTTCGGAACATGCAGGGATAGGTTCTCAATTCGATTGAGAGTAATCCCTGTACCAGCCATGCTTCTCTTAGAAAGACTTGGATGGTGTCGTCAGAGCCCCCTGGTGTATACTGGCATCTACACCTTACAATGACTTCCCTTATGAGCGATAAACACCCCTTGTTGTGGAGAATCCAATGGATCACCTTGTTGGTCAGTGAATCCTGCTCCTCGAAGCGTCCCTGCAATGGCCTTGGGACATTGCATATTAACGCAAAGTGTTCATCAGATCCCTTGCCCCTATGTCCCTTAAGTAAGCAAAATCGGCTCAACCCACAATGTGGGAGGAAGAACTTGGTCCCTCGAAAGAACTGTTTCGACGGCCCTAGCTAATGGTCCAGGTCCTGTTTCGGCCACCACAGAGGTCTTAGGTCTGTGTGTGCTCTAATGGCGTCACTAATAGCTTTTGACCAATCTCCCACTCTCTCGGGTCTGACATTTCTGGCAGTTTGTAATTTGCTGCTTTTAACCACTCTGTTGGTAGTCACAGGTAAGGTGCACCAATCCATTCTCACCAGACAACTGCGGGGGTCTGGTATTACCACCCTCGGGTTTGGGATATCTACTTTGCTCTGACTAGTTTCACTAAGAGCTTCCAATTTAGCCCTGAGCTGTTTCTGTGTAGATCATTAATTCAGGCACACTCTCCTTCAAGTTTTGGATCTCTGTGATCAGGTCAAGAGGAGACGTCCCTGCCGTGGCTCTCTCTGACTGCTTGCCACAGGGCCATTTCCTCTCCTTTAACTTCGGGATAATATAGATATTTTTGATGTCACCTTTGCTCACAGCTAGTTTTTTAATCAGGTTCTTGTGTTTCTTGGTGAGTTTATCAAAGAGTATGGCCCTATTTCCCCCTTCCTTCTCTCCTCTCAATCCACCCCTTCCCATACTCCTGTGCCATCATCCCCTACCCTTCACCAATACCCTCAATGCTACCCCCACCCCTCTCCAACTAGAGAGTGTTGTTTGAAGGAGTTAGCCCCACAAGGGGCATATATCTATTAAGGGTCGGGATGGCTGGGGATATCACTACTCTTCTGGTTTCTGGAATGTCTTGACACAAGACATCAGCTTGGGGGGCTGCAGAGGCCCAGGGATAGTCCCCTTTCTATGTAGCTCTGAGCACTGAATAACACACAGTAAGTTTGAGCTATCCAAATTCGCTTCTCCAGCAAGGAGTATGTAGTGTCTCCCTCCCACCTGGTCTGATTTTTGACCAGTCAAAAAATGATCCAATTGTTCTTTGTGAAGGCTGATAGCCTTGGCCCTTTCTTTTCCATTTGAAGAATGTTTACTGGCTGGGGTAATCGGAAGTATATGAACCAAATCTGTTGGTGGAGTTTCAATAAAATGTATCTCAGTGCCCTGTAGGGCACAATTCGAGTAAAAATTCGAGTAAAAATACAGCTACTGGATTAGTATCACTTTCTATGTCGCACAACTATTCACTGATTTCGGAGATAACCACGTTAACCTCCCTAATTGGTTTAAACATGTTGTAAAGTTTCTTCTTGGAATATCCTCTTGAGGAGGGGTTTAAGAGGCAATAGCAGGATAAAAAACAGTGTTTACAATGTTATCAAATAAAAACCCAACTAGGCAATAATAAAGTACAAACAGAAAGTAGTAGATAGAATTGAAATGTAATGCAATAAGACATAGGTACAAACAAAGCCCACAGCGAAGCCTATAGAGGAGTAAATGCAACACTGTGCAATTATACACCCATGGCGTACACCAGGACAGACACGTCCAAATGTGTCAGTGGTTTCGGGAGCAACCAAAGTCTGCCACTCCCGCCTGCTCCTTATTGTGAGGGGTCAGAAATGAAAGCCAGACAAAAAGTTGTCATGTTTTTGTTTAAAGACTTTTATTAACATAAACTGGTTGGGAAAATGCCTCTCTGATCCTGCTGTAAGAGGACTTTCACTACCTATAACCAAAAGCTAAGGACCTTTCGTCAGGATATCAGAAACCAAAAGCGGTCCTTGTGGCCTCACCCTCACACTACAAACTAAATAATAAAGTGAGGAAATGTCTTTAGCCTGGTATTTGCAAAATAATGTCATAAATGAAAATATAACATCTCCAACAAAAAAGTTCTCCAAGGCAACAACACCTTGTTTCCAAAGGGTGGTTCCCTTCCCCTGGATTCTTCAATGGGGTGGCAATGTCTCTTGTTCTAACGGTTCTTTGTGTCTTTCCTTAGCCCAGACCAATCCTGTTAGGTAAACGCTGTTCAGCCTTGTGGTTTCCTTCTTAAAAAAGTTCATTCTTTGTTCACTCTCACTCTGTCCTTTCTTGGGACTTCTCTGTAGGTTTTCATTTGCCTGGTATACTCCCCTGCCAGGACTTGTCACATACTTTCAACTGCCTGGTTTACTCGCATGCCAGGACTTATTTCCATATATGTGTAACAGTCTTGCTTTACAGTCACAATTATATACCTTTTCCTTGATTCAGTATTTCTAATGCTTTCAATGTTCATTTTCAGTTTTCCCCCTGTCAGCATTCCGTTCACTTATATATTGTTAGGGGTTGCATCTGTATTCGGCCCTTTTGACTTTGCCAAAATGCCCCAGTGTCCCCACTTCGCTTGGGCTGACTCACTGGCTCTTCTTGGCGTCTTCGGTCCCGGTCGTGCCGCTTGCCTTCTACTCTGGACTGCCTTGACATCTCTCGGCCTTCTCCTGCGGCTCTGCTCCTGCACGCTTGCTTGCCTTCAGGTCTCAGTAAGGGTAACGCTACTTCCTCCAGCTGCCGAACTCACAGGCATCGTCTCTTTGCTGGCGAGCCCCTTGGCTCCGCCACACTGACTCGTGCCTCCAGCCTCCGTACGCCTCCAAGGGAGATGCAACGTCTTCTCCTGAGCGTCTTCTCACAGTTTGGTTTCCATTTTTGAATGCCCAGCGCATAGGTGCTTTCTCAAAACAACTAGCACGCTCATTGAGCTTGGGGCTCCTGCTGCTCTGCATTATGTCCTTCATCCTCCTTGTCTCAGTATTTTGGTGATTGTGGGAATTGGAGTCCACTGATATCAACTGAAGCACAGTACTCAGAGAACCTCTCTCAATGATTCCATATGAAGGGTCCATTTTATATGAAGGGGATTAGAACTGAACAAGGTTTTCTTGGAGCTTTTACTTCTTAGACCATGGATGGGAGTTTGGTCTAATGGATGTTGGGAAAAGGTTTCTCTCTTTTCCCTAAGGTGGGGGAACAGTCACATGGCAATATGCCAGTAGAGTATTGGGTATAATGGGGTCTTTCTCATGGACAAACGAGGGATTCCATGTCTCATCTGGTGAAGTCATGACATCACCCTGGTAGTTGTCTCCTCCCATGTGAGTCTCCCTCAAATAGCTTCCCACAGGGTCAGGATCAGGTTGCGGCTTCCCTCCACTAGCCACATGGGAGCAGGTTACCACCGGGGGATCTGTGATGACCTCATTGGATTCATCACATTATAGAGTGACTTTTCTTTTTTGTCTTTTAAAAATAGATGATTGTTTTCAGTTCAGCAATCACAAAGTGGATACAGAGGGACAAAGCATAAGAATTTACATTGCATTAACAGAGCATACATTATCTCAATGCGTAGTGTAGTCTAAGTGTTAAGATTGAGATGGTAAGTTCGCTCCTCAATTAATTCATACATTTCACAGTGTTTTTTAGTCTTTAGCCTGATAGGTTCTGAACTCTGCCCAGATATCTTTAGGTCGAGACATACACGAGTCAACAATATGTACAGTTCTTCAGTTTCATTCACCCAAGTGTTCAAACATTCTTGTGTGGATGGCGGACAGCTAGCTTTCCATTTCCAGAGTATATATCTTTTTGTTATTATATTACAAATATTCAGAAAGGATCTGGTTTTATTTTCCCATTGTGTCTTACTACTTTCCAAATAATGCAGACATCAGGGTAGCATCTAGGTGCCTTCCAGTTATTTCCGACATTACCCTATATATATATGTGACCAGTAATATGACAGATTTGGGCAGGACCAAAACATGTGTAGGCATCCCGCTTCCATTGCCCCACATCTCGGGCAAGTACTGTTATGGTCAGGGAATATTCTCTTAAGTCTGTGTGGCGTATAGTGTAGCATATGTAATATTTTATACTGTATTAACTTCAGTCGGCCATTCATGTAGACTGAGGTAGTAAACCTGCACATTTCCCCCCATTATACATTGTTTATTTCTTGGTTTAGTTCCCTTGTCCATTTCTCCCAGGAAGGGTCCCTCTGTGTCGGTTTCCCAAATAGTATTTCCCTGTGTATGGTAGCCAGTATATGCCTACATCCACTAGAGTTTGATATGTAAACAAGCAGCTTGTTTTCAGGTGGTTCAATAGGGTATGAGTCCCATCTAGCCTGGATTGCTGCACGGAATCTATAATATTGCAATAGCCCCACTTGTGTGTCTCCATTTTTTGTGTGAAGTCCCTCGGTCGTCAAGAACTTCCCCTCGGGGAGCACATTGTCTATACATTTATACTCAAAGGGTTCCCACCGCCTGTGGATATTAACATCTTGTGTTGGGGAGAGATGTGGAAAGTCCCACAGTGGCTACCAGTGATAATATGGATTCTTCCCTTCCGTTCTGTTAAAAATGCGCTTCCAGGCATTTAATGTGGTGGAGACTGGGTCGTACAGGCAGTCATCTCTGTATGTGTTGTCCATTATGAGTGTCCTCATTTCCAGTCCTTCTGCCGCATATTTTTCTGACCTAACGTGTGGTGGGATTTCTCCCAGATTGTACAACAGGGAGGCAAATTGTATTTGTATTTATTATGTATATATAGCGCTTTACTCCAGCGTGAGACTCCAAATGGTACCTGAGATGCCATGCAATAGACCTCCAGGTTGGGTCCATTGAGCCCGCCCTTGGTATACGGCAGCACCTCTAACTCCCACTTTTTCCTCAAGGCATAGTATTATGTAGTTCTGCGAAAAAGCAGGCGCCTGGCCAGATGGGCACATTTACAAAAGTATATAGTACTTTAGGTACTAGTATCATTTTAATTAGCAAGAGTCTACTTGCTGCCGAGAGCGGGATCCGTAACCATGCAGATATTATTGTGTTTTAAATTTCATCACTGCAGTATAGTTCTCTGTTAATAACACATCCTTGGATCTAGAAACTGTTATTCCTAAACATCCCAATTTATATAGTGTCCATTTAAGCAGGCTTTGTGTCAGGGGTCGGGGTGTAGCATCGGTAATGGGGAACATCTCTGATTTTTCATAATTAATGGTGAATCCAGAGTATGCCCTGATTCGGGCTACATCTTGATTAATAGAATCTAATTTTTGTTGTGGGTCTCTACCATAAAGCAGGACGTCTGCCTACAACAAAATTATCTCCGGGGTCCCAGATATTTGTATGCCTTTATTCACATGTCTGGCACAGATTAGGTCTGCCATTGGTTCAATTACCATAGCAAAAAGTAGTGGGGACAGTGGGCACCCTTGACGTGTCCCTCTGCCCAATTCAAATGAGGCTGACTGTGTTGTATTAGTTAGGACAGAAGCTGTGGGCTTAGTATACAGTATTTTAACATAGTCAATGAAAGGCTCACCTAGTCTGCATTTTCAAAGGACCGTAAATAGGTACGGCCACGGCACCATGTCAAATGCTTTCTGGGCATCTAAGGCTACAGCTACTGCCTGAGTTTCGGGGGATATGCGGGCCATAACATTGAACAGCCTTCTGAGATTAAGTGACGTCAATCTTTCAGGTATAAAGCCGGCTTGATCTTGATGTGTTAATGCAGGCGTGAGTGGCAGTGACCTATTAGCCAGTATCTTTGCGTAGATTTTAGTGTCGACGTTCATCAGCGACAATGGTCTGTAGGAACTACACTCATCACACGGTTTGTTCGTTTTATGCAATACTGTATGTAATACAATTTATGCAATACTGTATGTAATACAATACCACTTCTCTGAGAGATTGCGGGAGCTGTCCCTCCACAACTGCCTCAAACCACAGCTTGAGTAGATGAGGTGTCAGATGGGCACCATATTCTACATAAAATCCAGATGTGAGGCCGTCTGGGCCTGGGGCTTTATGTCTCGGCAATACTTTTATCACCCAGAGTATTTCCTCTGTCATAAATAAATCATGATTTCTGGCTTTCGTAGATAGCTCGGCTAGAGGGATGGAGTCGAGTAGTGTCTCAAGCTCGGGCCCGCTTCCCGGGTTTTGTGCCTGATATAGTTCCTTAAAGAAATGTGTGAATTCCTCATTAATCTCTGTTTCAGAGTACCACAATATAAGGTTTTTATCTTCAATTGCCACTTTGTGCTGCACCCTTTATCTTATTTAACAGATGCAGATAACACCCTATCTGGTCTCTTGCCTTCACCATAGCGCCGAGCTTTGACCGGTTTAGCAAAGTATCTCACTTCCGTATCGGCTAGTT
Source organism: Ambystoma mexicanum (assembly GCF_040938575.1). Classification (NCBI taxonomy): domain Eukaryota; kingdom Metazoa; phylum Chordata; class Amphibia; order Caudata; family Ambystomatidae; genus Ambystoma; species Ambystoma mexicanum. Next base: position 388,725,037 of record NC_090925.1, read on the forward strand.
GTCTGTAGGTTGCTAATTGTGTTTTTATCTCTGCTAGTTTATTGCAGTACGGGTTTTCTGCATACTCCTGGATCCTGCTCTCGCTTTTAGCTAGACCTCTGCGTATATCTTTCAGTACCCCAAATTCGTGCAACATGGCCATTCCCCTGATGTATACCTTAAAGGCTTGCCAGAGCGTAGCCTACGTGACTAACCTGGTGTCATTCAAAGAGAAGTATGTACATATGTAATTTTCTAGGTCAGTGCAGAATACTAGGTCTTGTAGAGCTAGGGCTTTAAACCTCCAAGGGTATCGGGTGGGAGCTACATCGTCCCATTGTAGGGAGGGCCGGATTTGGGAGTGGTCAGAGAAGGTGCAGGGTAGGATATTAGACCCTACCGTCTGTCCAATCTGTCCAAACACATCTATTCTGGATGACATATCATGTACGGTGGAGTAATATGTACAGCCGCTCTTGGACGGGTGTTGTAGCCGCCATGTATCTTGTAGACCAAGAGTATGCAACAAGTCTATTATTCAATCAGCCGCCTTCAATAAGGGCCTGGGCTTTCGTCCTGTATGGTCCAGGTCTAAATTTAGGATTGTATTCAGACCACCCGATCCCCATATCACCGGGATCAGTGGGTAGCCCATGATGATGTCGGCCAGTGCCCGATAATAATTTGGGTCATCCAGGCTGGGACCGTATGAGTTCACTAACAGTGTTTCTCTGGTGCGTATTTTGCAGTGAACTGTGACATATCTACCCTCTGGGTCGGTATGCAAGTGTAGCCGGGTGAAAGCTACTTCGAATGGATTGTGTCCTCCCACATATTCCTCATCTTTAGATATGTTGTCTCCCAGCTCTGCTGCTTTGGAAAAATTGTTCACCAGAGGGCACTGTGTTCGAGGCCACGGAGTCGACGTCCCTCGAGGGCCGCTGTCGAGCGTCGACGTCATCTGCTGTATAAAGAGCTTGAGCAGCGCCCGTTACCTCAGTTCCATTTTTCTGAGCAACTGCTTTGTGTCATGAACGGCGCATCAGGCTTTTTCTCGATGATGTCCTTGTCATCTACTCCGACCACACCCAAGACAGGGTTAAAAAAATGTCAGAAGTGTGGTAGGAAAATGTCATTAACCGACCCCCATCGGAATTGCCTCTGGTGTCTCAGCCCAGACCATCGGGTTGACGAGTGCGATTCCTGCCAGGCCATGTCCAATAAGGCTCTTAGGGAACGTAGAGGTTAGCTGGCGGTGGGGGAGGAAAACTTACAAGTCTTCTAAAAGACAAAAAGATTCGGATGAATCTAGTCAAAAATCTCGACATGGCTCGTGGAGGTCGAGATCGAAGGGTTGCTTGAGGAAATCCTCCTCGTCTTCGACTAAGAAGTCAAAAAAGTGATGTCACAGGTCTTCTTCCTCCTCTGAGAGGAGAGTAACTTATCCATCCAAGCATGGTTCCCATGAAAAATGGGAGACCTTTAGGGCTTCGATGCTTAAAATATTTGAGAAAGCGGCCCAGATCCCCTCGAAGATGCTGCATAGAGAGATGCCTCTACCCACTCTAAAAGTGACAGAGGGAAATCAAAATCTAAACACGCTAGAGCCGAAAAAGAGTGAAGAGTGTCATCAAGGGAAACCCAGACGCCTCGTACTAAGACAAAACCTCCAGTCCATAAATCGGTGGTAGCGGAATCGACATCGGCGTCGAAGTCGAAACTCGACTCGACACAGTCGACGATTACTGCGTCGAAACCGCTGAAGAAAATGGCGTCGACACCTTTGACTGTATCGAAGCCTTCTTCGACAGTATCGAAGCCTTCTTCGAAAATGTCGAACCCAGCGTCATCTTTATCGACACCTTTGACGCCTTTATCGAGGCATTCTTTAATCCCGGTACCCAAGTCGACACCATTGCCCATGCCTAAGTCGATACCACCGTCTTTACCTGAAAAAACCTGTCCATCCTCAAACCAGACAGGAATTTTTCAGATCCATGTCATCCATTTTTGAAGAGCACTCCTCTGAAGAGGATGTCACTTCAGCTGGAGTTAGGTTTGGAGCCAGAGAGACTGTCTACAGAATGCGAGTGGCCTGGACACTTCACCTGAAGTGGAATTTGAGAGACCAGACCCTACAGATCATGCTGATCCTAGTTATAGAAATCTCATGGGAAGGGTCATTGATTTTATGGGTTGGAAGACAGCTTCCCCAAATTTCAACCAGATGACATGACGGACATCCTGCGTGAAGGCCCTCTAAAAGATCCTGTTCTTTCATTCCATAAAACACTTCAGAAGAGTGTGATGGTAAACTGGAATACTCCTGATTCTATTTCAGCAGTAAACAAGAAATGTGTACCAAAATACAGGCCATCTTTATCGGATATGGAATATATATCTAAACATCCCTCCCCTGAAAGTCTAGTGGTTCAAGCTGCAACCTCTAGGCAATCAGTTTACCCCTCAATACCACCAGACAGGGATGATAAAAAAGTTGATGCTTGGGCCCGGAAAGTTTTTTCTTCGGGCAGCATGGCCCTTAAATCGACTAATGTAACTTAAAAAAACTGATGGCGGTGGTGGCAGCGAGTATCAGGAGAAGGGGATTCACGTCTATCCTTATCTGGACGATTGGCTAATCAGGGCAAGTTCAACCGAACGAGCCCAGGAACATCTGGCCTTGACCTGCCACTTCTAACACAGACTGGGCTTCTCCCTCAATTACACGAAGTCACAAATGATTCCAAGCCAAAGACTCCAATTCATCGGAGCAGTCCTGGATACTTCCTCAGGGAAAGCCTTGCCTCCCGAGGAGAGAGCTCACCACATTCTACAGATGGTATCAAAGTTTCAAAATGTCCAACATCTACCGGTATTCGACTTTCTTAGGTTGCTAGGCCTCATGGCATCCTGCATTTTTCTGGTGCCAGAGGCCAGATTGAGGATGAGATCCCTTCAATGGGCCCTCAGGACACAATGGTCCCAATTTTCGGGGGAGATGTCCGATCTTCTGCAAGTCCCAGCCAAAGTGGCTCAAGACCTCCTATGGTGGGCTTGCAAAGAGAATATCCTTAAGGGGGAACCTTTTTGGCAACCGTGGGCGGAGATAACGGTAGTGACAGATGCCTCACTCACGGGGTGTGGAGCCCACACCAACGATCTGACAATCAGCGGTCGTTGGTCTCCATTGGAGTCCAAACTACACATCAACCTTTTGAAGCTGAGAGCAATCAGCCTAGCGCTGATGGCTTGTCTGCCCTCTGTACAGGGAAAGAATGTCCTGATAATGACGGACAACACAGTGGCCATGTACTACCTCAACAAAAGAGGAGGCGTAGTACTGTGCAGAGAGGCAATGCAGCTCTGGTTCTGGGCAATGCAAGAAGGAATCTCTATATCAGCAGTTCACCTAGCCAGAGAGCTGAACACAGCGGCGGACGCTCTGAGCAGGCAGAGCACAGTCTCCCACGAATGGGATCTAGCTCAGGAAGTCCTTCAAGAGATCTTCACCCTTTGGGGAACCCCTCAAGTGGATCTGTTCGCAACCGGTGCCAACCGGAAGTGTGAGCTGTACTGCTCAAGGGAATTTCCTCCAAGAGGAGCTCTAGGGGATGCGTTTGTGGTGCACTGAGTATTTCCACTCCTCTACGCGTTTCCTCCAGTCCCAGTGATTCCTCAGGTAATCAGGAGGTTGAGAAAGTTCAGGAAAACCATGATCCTTATTGCCCCGGATTGGGCCAGGAGGATGTGGTACCCGGACCTTCTGGACATGTTCATCTGCCTTCCAATACGTCTTCCACAAAGAGTGGATCTTCTATCGCAAGAGGAAGGTTGGGTTCTCCATCCAGAGGTCAAGACACTCAGTCTTCATGCATGGTTTCTGAGAGGCTGAGATATAAGGATTGGGACCTCCCGGATGAAGTAATGGAGATTTTGCTTTTGGCCAGAAGGCCAGCAACAAAATCCCTGTACTGGAGTCGTTGGAATAAGTTCAGGTGCAGGGATAAGAATGTGGATCCATTTCTTTGTAATACTCCAACAGTACTTTCTTTCCTCTTACACTTGCCCAATTTGGGGCTCCAAATTGGCACTATAAAAGGATATTTGGCAGCGCTATCTATCTTTAAACGTTCCTCGGAAGAGGTGTCCTATTTTAAAATGCCCTAAGTAATTCAGTTCTTGAAAGGGCTAACAAATGCGTACCCCCCAACACCTTTTCAGGTGCCCATCTGGGATTTAAATTTAGTCTTAAAATTTCTCATGTGTGCCTCTTTCGAACCTTTACATTCTTGCCAATTAAGACCTCTCACTCTTAAAACAATTTTGTTGCTGGCTATAACATCAGCCCGCCGGGTTAGTGATTTGCAGGCACTTTCTTGTAAGGCTCCTCACACCATTTTCCATAGAGGCAAAGTTATTCTAAAAGTCAAACCATCTTTCTTGCCTAAAACAATTTCTGATTTCCATCTGTCAAAGAAAATTACCTTACCTTCTTTTTATCCTCCTCCTCACGCTTGTAAGGAAGAGGAAAGGTTGCATAGACTGGACCCAAAAAGGGCTCTCAGTTTCTACATTTCCAGATTGGCAAATCTTCGACAATGTGACCAACTATTTGTTGGGTATACTGGGCACAAATTGGGCCTTGGAGTGTCTAAACAAACTCTATCCAGATGGATAATTCTAGCTATCTCGGAGTGCTACAAATTGGCTGGAAAAGAGCCTCCAGATGGATTAAAGGCTCATTGAACCAGAGGCATGGCAACTTCCACGTCTCTTCAAAGGGTTGTCCCGGTGCAGGATATTTGTGCAGCGGCCACCTGGTCGTCAATGCACATCTTTGTGAAACATTACTGCTTGGACTCTACTTCATATTAAGGAGGACTCTTTGCAAAAGCTGTCCTTCATTCAGTCCATAATTGAAATTTCTGGCACACCCTCCTCCAAATTCTTACTGCTAAAGTTGAGGAATACCTGGGAGGACACAATCCATTCAAAGAACAAGTTACTTACCAACTGTAACGTTCTTTTGATTGGATGTTCCTCCCACATATTCCTCATCGACCCTCCCAACCTACCCCTCCGTACAGTTTACGCCAGTTGCACTCGAACTTCCTTTTTTTTAAAAAAAAAAAAAAAAAACATTTTTATTGATTTTATTTCAACAACCAACACAAACCAAACTTACAGTGTTCATGACAATATTAGTACACATCATTTTATCTTGTCCACTGTGTTTCCCCCCTTCCCACCCTCCCCTCAAGCCTGCTTTCCTTCCTGTTCCGTTTCTTCATCATGTGATAGGATTTCTGTATCGATTACTCCTGGGGGGTCCTGGTCACTAACCCCGTCATTTGTGGGCCCAAATAATTCTGCAATTAGTTGTTTCCAAGCCATAAAGGTTCCTGCTTCCTCCTTCCACCCAACATTACTCGACTCTTGCCATGCTGCTGTTTCCGCCTCTGTCCATTTTTGTAGATCTTTTCACCACATTTCCATTCTTGGTCTGTGACATGCTTTCCATCTCATTGCAATTTTCCTCTTTGCTAGTACATACACCAGGTCTTTCAATTTGCTCACGTGCTTTAGCTTGTGTGGTCTAGGGAACCCTCCCAGTAGGCAAGCCCTTACTGTATCTACCTCTATTTGAATCCCTTTATCTTCCATCCTGTGTGCTATTTCTCCCCAAAAACATTCTATTTCTGGGCATGACCAAAACATGTGCACCATTCCAGCGTTTTCTTCATTACATTTGGGGCATGCTTGTCCTCTTGCATTTTTAAATTTAGCTATCCTTTGTGGCGTCATATACGCTCTATGAGTGATCTATAACTGTATCTGCTGTAGCCTGGCATTCCTCTACACTTTTTTGTGGTACATTTGAGCACGCTCCCACATCTCATCACTCATTGTGGTCCCCGCTTCTCCTTCCCAATCTTGTCTGAGTTGTACCACTTCCCTTCCCACCTTGGTCATAACTAGCTCATATATTCTTGATATTTCGTGGCCCCCCTCTGCTATGTCGTATATTGTGTCTATGGCGGTAACAGGTTCACTCGATAGTTTCTCTTCAGACCATGTCTCTTTGATCCACTGCACCACCCTATGACATGTAATATACTGTCCCACATGTACCCCTGTTTCTTCCACCAGCCCCTCAAACTCCCTTATATTCCCTTCTTGCCATATATCTCCCAAAGTCGCAATCCCCACAGGCTCCCAATGCCTTCTAATCATTAATCTTAACTGTTTTTCTTTTCCCGCCAGAGCTACCAATGGCACCTGCGGGGAGCATGGATAAAGGTCCTCCATTATCTTACAAGCTCTTCACCATATCTCCCACCCAAGTACCATCATTTTCGGGCGCCCCTCCATGTCCGCTTTAGGCAACCACATCATCTATTTAAGGAAGAATGGGGCACAATCCTGTTGGAACTACCCGGTTTCTGAGGTCGGCTCCTCAGAAAGACATTTAGCTACGTACTGGAGTTGGCTTGCTATATAATAGATCTTATAATTTGGTAATTTTATGCCTCCCTTCTCGTATGAGTTTTGCAGCTTCCAAAGGGCCACCCTGTTCCTTGTCCCTTGCCAAAGGAATTCCCTGCATATACTGCTCAATTTAGCAAAGAATCGCTTGGATATCAAGTATGGGATGTTCCCAAAGTAATGTAACAGTCTTGGCAGGACCACCATTTTAAGCATCGCCCCTCTGCCCATCATCGCCAAGGGAAGTTTCACCCAAAATCTCATACTATTTTCTATGTTCCGTACGACCTTCTCAGTATTGTGTTGGTGCTCTGCTTCTACTGTGTGGTATATGTTTATTCCCAGATATCGAAACGTATTGACCTCCCATGGTATCTGGAGGGCCAGTAATTGCTCCAGTGGGATCCTTTTATACCTCCCCAATGGAAACACACAGGACTTTTTGGGGTTCACTGCTATGCCTGAGAGCCCTGCAAATCGGTCCAGCACTTCCAGGACATACTGTAGGTTTTCTTCTGGATAGTGCAGATACAACAACATGTCATCAGCATATAAAGAAATTAAATGCGATTCCCCTTTAATGACAATGCCTATTGTGTCATATTGCTGCCTCAAATATATCGCTAGAGGCTCCAAGGCCAGGATATACAACATGGGGGACCACAGGCATCCCTGTCTGGTGCCTCTACCAAGCTGCCACCTCTCTGATATAACTGACCCTGTCTTCACTCTGGCCAGCGGGTCGCTATATAGCCATTTGGCCCATCTCAGATACCCCGGCCCTATTACATAGTTTGTTAATGCAGCAATCAACCATGGCCATTTGACCGAGTCAAAGGCCTTAATTGCATCCAGCGACACAATTGCCATTTAATTTGTCTCTTCATTAGCATATTCAATGACTTGATGGAGTCGCCTAAGATTGTTGGATATTTTCCTATCAGGGACATAACCAGTTTGGTCGGGGTGTATCAATTTAGAAATGACTCTCTTCATTCTATTTGCCAGGACCGCCATCAATATTTTGCTGTCCTGGTTCAGCATCGACAGGGGTCTATAGGATCCGCACTCACCGCCAGGCTTGCTGGGTTTGGGGAGCGGTATGATTATCGCTTCTCTCAAGGATTCTGGTAGCTTCCTGACTTCATACGCTTCGTTGAGCATTTCCAAGAGTGGTGGGAGTACCTCATTTTTATACATCTTATAGAATTCACTGGGGAGTCCGTCAGCCCCCAGAGTTTTACAAGTGGGTAGCTGCCTCACCACTTCTTCCAATTCCTCTAGAGTGATTGGTGCGTCTAGCTCCTCTGGTTCTAAAGCACTAATCTGCGGCAATCCTATATCCTCTAAAATTTTGCTTATTACATTATTATCACATTCCTCCACATCCCCATATAGGACATGGTAATAGTTTGCAAATTCTTGATTCACTTCCTCCTGAGTATCTGCTATACTTCAATTTTCTTTCACTATCGTTCTGATTACTGGTCTGGGAGTCTCGCTTTTGTGTAACCATGCCAGAACTCTCCCTGGTTTATCTCCCCCCGCATGCTGTCTCTCTATGTATTTTTTATAGTTTAGATTGCACAGCCTTTCCCAATATCCGCGCATTTCTGTTGTAACCTAAGTATCGCTTCATTATCATCTTTGGTGCTACCTCCCCCTTTCACTGCCTTTTCCAGCTCCCTTTCCGCTTCTTGTAGGTTCGCTACAATCCCTCCTTGTAGCCCCTTGGACTTGGCTATTGCTATCCCCCTCACCACTACTTTAAAGGCTTCCCACAGAACACAGCCGACTCCACACTACCTGTATTGGTCTCGAAGTAGCTTACTATTTCCTCTCTCATGTCTTCTCTGAAGATGTTGTCCTTTAGCGCTTCCGCTCTGAGACGCCATGTCGGTATTTTCGCTCTCGGAGGTCGATACTGCTACGTCAATATAAGCGGTGAATGGTCCGATAGGACCCTCGCCTTGTATTCTATCTGTGTTATTTCTGTCATTAGCTCATGCGTGACAAACTAATCTAGTGTGTAGTTTCTGGGGGGCTGAATAATGCAAATATTGTCGATCTTGCGGATAGTGTAATCTCCATGCGTCCTCCAACCCGAAGTCTGTTATCAAGGACTGCAGTACTCTGGCTGTTGGGGTCGGTCTATCTATTTTAGAGTCTGATCTGTCTATTTTTCGGGTCTATTACACTATTAAAATCTCCCCCACAAATCACTGCCTTTCCTAGGCCTGCGCTGAGTTTACTATATAGGGTTCTGAAGTATGCTGCCATATCCTGATTTGGGGCATAGGTGTTTATCACACATATCTCCTTGTTTTCCACCAATCCCTTTAATATTACTATCCTCCCATCTGCCTCCACTGTGGATTGCAATAGCTGAAACGGTACATGCGGTGCCACCCAGGTGATTACCCCTCTAGCATACGCTGACTATGTTGCCTCCACTACAGTCCCTCTCCACTTCTTCTGTACCACCTCCAGTTTTTCTTGGATCAGGCGAGTCTCTTGCAGCAGGGATATGTCTATTTTCTGCCGTTGCAAATACATCATAACCTTATTTCTTTTGAAATAACTAGTGAGCCCCCTCACATTCCAGGTGACTACTTTGAGGTCTCCCATAGCATATCTGGGCCTCTCCCCTCCCTCCCCAAGTTCCCACCAGTTCCATCAGGTCTCAGATCCTTCCTTTTTTTATGTAGGCTTGTTCCGCAATACAAATGTCTCCCAACTCCTAACTCCACCCCAACTACACACCCTCTCCCACCCTCCTTCCTTCCCAACTCCAAACTTCCCCTAACTACAAACACATCAAACACCCAAGCCTCCCGCCCTCCCACCTCCCTGCCCTGCCCCAACAATACCCTCCCCAACTGTTGCCCAGCTCCATCCCTGGATCTCAGGCACCCCCGCATCTAGCCCTTTCTGGCAATAGCCTGTACTCACGGCTCCGCAGGGTGAACCGCCCTAATGGCTGTCCTACTACTACTTCCAGGGGATAGGTTGTCTACATCCTGCTGCTCCTATTTGCTTCAGATTCACCGCGCTTCGTGTTGCCTAGTTTACTTATACATTATATATACTAAATTTCCAGTCCAACAAATTCTACAAGTCCAAGCGTGCCATGTTATAATTCCTCAACTGTTATCTACATAACAGTCTATTCCAGATCTTCCCCCTCCCACCTTTCCATTATGCATGCTGTGTCACCATCACTTATCCTGTTTCTCGCGATCTTGCTCTTTTTCTTGGTCCGAGCAGCCCTGCATGTCCAACCACGTTGTCGCATCCTCTGGGATGTCAAAAAAAAAGCCTTACTTTTATGCAGGACTTTCAGCTTCGCAGGATACAATAGCATATACTTGATCCCAGCTGTGCGTAGCCTCCTCTTGACAGCCACATAGCTGTAGCACTCGAACTTCCTTAAGAGCCTGAGGACTTAAAGCCTGATCAACTGATGCGACCTTGAACACCGTAAAAACAGAACTGAGGTAACGGGTGCTGCTCGAGCCCTTTATACAGTGGATGACGTTGATGCTCAATGGCGGGCCTCGAGGGACTTCGACTCTGCGGCCTCGAACACAGCGCCCTCTGGTGAAAAATGTTTCCAAAGCAGCAGAGCTGGAAGACCACATATCTAAAGATGAGGAAAACGTGGGAGGAACATCCAATCGAAAGAACGTTACAGTTGGTAAGTAACTTGTTCTTCTCGATGGACTAGCGTCAATACCCCTCTGGATTGTGTGGAGTAAATAGTAAAGAATCTGTTTGGGCCCCAGTTCTTGGCGAGCGTGATATTCGCTCCTCCCTTTGTGTGTGTTTCTTGGAAGAATAGAATCTGGGCATCTTGGCGATAAATGTAGGATATCACTATTCTCGCCTTAGTAAAGTTACCTAGACCCCGCACATTCCAATTGAACCCAGTACATTGCAAACATCAATAAATGTACCACCAATATGAGCGGATCTATGTACTACTTTTAATATACATGCACATACGATATTGAACTTCGTGATTGACTGACCATTTTCTCCCAAACCTTTCAATCTCCCAACTTCCCTCCCTTTCTCCCACCCACACTGCCCTCCCAACTAGGGCTATGTATACCGCAACGGCCCCCCTCCCTAACCCATCTATTTCTGCACTCAACCCCAACTTGTGCATTAATAGTATAACAAGCAGCTGTAAACTTGCCTGGGGGCTGCTGCCTCTGCATGCAGACCTACCGAAGCGCTGTGCCTTACTCCAGTAAACTGAGGATTAGCGAGCCTGTATTATATCGGGTTTGTAGGTTTTACCTCTGCATCTTGGTGCTAGAGCGGATAAACGGTACCAACAAATATCCTGTGAGTGGATGAAGTCGACATCTCTGTACCCATTGTCACAGTTAGGTAGACGTAGAGGGTTCTCCTACTTTCTCCAACTCCTCCGTCTGGGGTTTGATGGGTACATGAGCTTCGATGAAAGATGCTTCCTCCTCAGGTATTGTGAAAAATGTAGTTCTCCTCAGTGTTGTAAGCAGAGTCTCGCTGGAAAAAGCATAGCATATGGTATAGATCTTTCTCGCAGCATGCGCTTGACCCCCATAAAGGTTTTTCGCTCCTGTTGTACCGCAGCAGAGAAGTCTGGGTACATGTTCAGGGACGTGTTACCGTACTTCAATGGGACCTTCTCTCTAGCCAGACGGATAATAGTGTCTCTGTTGCGGTAGTTAACAAGTTTCGCTATTACTGCCCTGGGGAGGCACTTCGGGTTTGGGCCTTACAGTAGGCTTCTATGGGCCTGCTCCACCGCGAACATAGGAGAAAATTGTTGGTCGTCCAGCAGTTCTTTCAGTAGGCCTTCCAGAGCCGTTTCCATAGGGCCACGTCCAAAGTTTTCAGGGAGGCCCAGTGTGCGAATGTTGCTTCTCCTGGACCTGGATTCCAGGTTATTACATTTGGCGAGGGCTTTTCTCAGGTCTGTAGTTACAGTCACCATCTGTGATTTGAGAGTGTACATCATCCTCAAACGTGCTGATGCGTGTTTCATCTTCCGTGAGCCGTGTGCTCACATGTTCCATCCTCCCATTGAGAGGGCTATGTCAGTTGTAATGTCATTGAGCTTGCCTGTGAGGGAGGCAAACCGCACCTGCATGTTATCCATGATTTGGCTGAGGCTTGGGTGCCTCTGGAGCCTCCTCCATGCTGGCTTCAGGTCTTTGGGTCTTGGCTGGTGTTCCTACCCGAGACTGGTTGACTTGACATGTGTATGCGTGGAGTGTGTTTTGCTTCTTCTGGCTCCCTCCTCCCCTAGGCATGGCTGCAGTCTGCGATGTCTTAACACTTCTTTATGTCAAGGGATGACAGAGTGTGTGCCTTGCTGAGTATTCCCTATGGTGTTTTGTATGCAGCAGGTAGTCCACGGTTATGCTTATGGTATCCAGCGCATGAAAGATAGACTCAGGCACAGTGTTTACATTTAGTATAAAAGTTCGCAGATAGCCCTTCTGCAGACTCACGTGTTTTTGCGCCATGGGGCGCTCAGAAGCAGCAAGGGAGGGATATAAGATAACCGTGCCAGATCTCAGAACTCCCGGCATCACCCATGGTATATTTACACTCCAGTTGATGGCACATGCTTATCTGTGTCAGTCACAGACATATCCTTGCTTCAGCGGCTATGCGGTACTGTCAGAGGGCTCTATATATATTCTGGCACGTGTTCCTTCTAGCAGTTAACGTGTCTGGATCAGCCCAGAGTTTACAGCCACACTGCTATCCCCAGTGTGGGGGAAGTAGCCACAGTCACGCTGTCAGTATTTAGTGCTGGGGATTGCACAAATGTTGCCTCTGCAGCACCGGGTGCACTCATGTACCCCAAGAGTGACAGTGGGGGATGGAGAGAAGAGTGTATGACTCCAGAGCAGGCCGCAAGGTGTTGCTGTTACCTTATTCATTTGACAGAGAGTTTTCTGTGTTTGCCCGGGTCAGCATTCAGTTCCTTCACTTCTCACAGGGCTTGTTGTCGGGTGGCTGCCACTGAGATTGTGATTCTGAGGGCTGTTCGGGAGGAAGTCACAGTATCTCTCTTTACTTTCTTACCCTCAGCAGCCTGCACCTCATCCGGCCTGTCAGTGTCTATCGGTGTTCTTCAGTGTGATCCCGATTGAGGTGCCTCTTATTCCTCAATGTATCGTGTGGTTTTATGCCGGTCTCCTGTTACGGGAGGCCGCCACAGTGATAAAAGCATACAGCAAGGAAACGTCTGGATGTAGCTCCATGAACTTTGCCCAGGTCACGCAGTATGTCTTCACAAGTCCCCGGCTTGTGATTTTTCCTTCCTTGGTGTAATTTAAACAGGCTCTATAGTGTTTTCATTAGGCGCCGTACACGGGAGCTCAAAGATCAGCAGCCATTTTGCGGCTGCTCAACAGCGCTCCTCCCCACCCACCACATAGAGTGACTTTTCTGCTCACTCTGTGCTAATCGCTTGTTTGCTTTAAATGCAGCTTAAAAATGCAGCCAAAATGTGGCAATAGAGTGACAACCATAAACCGTGCTCCTTTCTCTTTTCTATTTCAGACTGTTGTTAAATACTAAGGCACAGCAAGGCGAGGCTACAACGGGAGTGAGGCACACACGACTTGCTCGGGGGGCAGCCTTAGTCCGTCATCCCTCTCTCCCTGAACGTATGCACAATGTATTGCACATCTCAGGTGTGTAGCAAGTCCTGGCATGAAACACCTCCAAGCCTTCCCAGCCACCTGCAGCGTCAAACACCAGCGGCACACCACGCTCTTGTCCTGCGTGGGCTTCGCCTGCTTAGCTTCCCGCTTAGGTTTTAAAGACAGGTGAACAAAATGGGTGAGTTCAGGCTATCAGTATCAGGTCCCAGCTTCTGATCCTGTGGTGGCTGAAGAAGAACCCCACCAACCCTCCGAAGTAGTCAGCTCCTCAAGTTTCAAGTCACTTCGGCTGAGCCAACTTCCCCCGGGAGAAAGAGATAAAATAATAAATTACAGGACACTGCTTGTGGCTTTCTCTCAATGTTCACTGATTGAAAAGCAGCGGACCTAGAAATCAAATACAAGAGGTTATTGCTTTCTACACCTCCTTACCAATCTTGTCCTTCTTCTCAAACAATAGACTTTCCCCCGGTTACTTGTCTGCCTGCGCTGTGCACTCGAAGGCACCTCTGAATCCTCTCTCAGTTCTTCTCTGTAACTCCTGTTGAATCAGCTCCCTACTAGTGTTGTTCACAAGAAGTATTCTGTAGTATGGTTGCCCTCTTGAGTCTTACTATGTCCTCCTGGAACCTTTCTCTACTTCATTCTATTTATTGATCTTTTCACTCCTGTTTGTCACATGTATTTGGTGTACTTTTACTTGTCTTTTCTGTGAAACTTCATTGACCTTTGTTTGAAATCTTGGTCTCTCCTAAATTACTTTTCCGACTTTACTGTAAATTTCCTATTTAGGCCCTGATTCATGGAATTATTTGCGTTTTAAACAGGGATTTACGTGCCATTCTGCCTGCACGCAAATCCCTGTTTTACACGAATTTAATTCCATGAATCAGGGCCTTAGTTTCCACTCTAATGAAGATTTGTTCACTGCACTGAGCCTCTGAATATCCTTCACTGAAGCGCCGCCGCATCTGTGCTCTGACTTTGCCAGCCGCTTGCTGACAACCGCGCTCTTTAACTCTGCTGCGATTTCTTCTGGTAACTTTTTCTCAAGCTGCTGCGCACACTGAAATCTCAGAAACGTTCAAAGGACTCTGAACAGCGCTACGTTACTGCGCACCTTGAGGTTCTTTCCTCAAATTGCTCAGCCTGAATCTGCAGGCATCGTATTTTTACTTCGCCTCTCACATTACTGAGCTCGAACAGAAAAGGTAACGAAGCACTCACGCCCCTGATCTTCTGTGTTTCCTGTTACCGCTGCTGCTATTCACTACACTTTCACGTTTAAGTACCCAAACTATATATACATTTCAGACCAGCTATGTACACTAACGTTAACTTTGTCTGCATTTAAACTCAGCTCAACCTCTGATACTTAGCTCATAGATCTTGATTGCTGGAACTGTAGAACTGACTTCTCCTGTGTCTTCTTCTTGAAAATTACTTGAATTACTAGTTCATGTCTGGAATGAAAGACAGATTAGAATTTCCCTGAGAATACCAAGCTGCCTCACATCAACCTATCAGCCAATCAAAGTTAAGGGAAGGTCCAACCATCTTGGAATGGGGTGACTTCAGTCTCCTGATGACACCTCTGTTAAGGAAATGTTGTTTTTTCATGCACACACTCACGCATGCTCCAGAAACGTCCCCCTACTTCAAATAGGCAACACATGGCCCACCCTGGTGTATCACATTCCCCTTCCTTGAGTATCTTCCCCGCAGGACCTTGACAATCAGGTAACAATCAACTCCAGCTCCACTTCACCAACAGCACACAACACTGTCCTGCGTGGGCGCTGCCTGCTGGGCTTCGTGTGTTAGGGTTTAAAGGTAGCTGAGCAAAATGGGTGGCTTCAAGCTATTAGGTTTTAAAGGTAGGTGAGCAAAATGGGTGGGTTCAAGCTATCCAGCAGCAATCAACTCCAGCTCCACTCCACCAGCGGCGCACAACACCACACCCTTTTCCTGCACGGGCTTCACCTGATGGGCTTCCCGTGTTAGGTTTTAAAGACAGGTGAGCAAAATGGGCGAGTTCAGGCTATCAGGCAGCAATCAACTCCAGCTCCACTCCATCAGCGGCACACAACACCACGCCCTTGTCCTGCTCTTGGTTGGTTCAGGTTCCCTCTAAACGCTCGGTTGCCCCTGCATATTTGTAGGAAATATGTATGCCCCTCCAGTTAAAAAAATCACTTGCCTCCACTGGAAATAATCCTCCTGACCATGAACATGATCACTGCTGATACGGCTATCTCTGCAGTGGGCACTATACAAATGGCCCCATTCATGCACACGATTAAACTAACACATTCATACCCACACTTACTGCTTCACTCATATATTTAATCACTCACACACTTACTTGCTTAGTAATGCACCCACCTGCACACTCACTTCTTCACATTCAGTCACGCATTTGCACACTGATTTTTCTCATTGACTTACTGAAACACCAATTCACTCACACTCACTCACTGACACACCACTCACTTAAAATCACAGACACTATCTCTTCCACTTAAACTCAAACATATACACTTTCTGACATCCTCACACTGGCCCACTTACTCAAAGTGATTCATGTACACTCAGACGCACACTCACACTCACTCCATCCCTCACTCTATCCCCTGGAATCTGTGGCTCAGATCACAAAAACAAATAACTTCATTTGTTAATAGGCATTGGCTTTCAACCATTAAAAATAAGATTTAATTAAAAATTAAAAAGGAAAAAGCTGCTTTTATAAACAACTATGAAGTATCTTAGAGATAGGTCTTGGGTCTAGTGCCATATTTTCTACATGTCTCGCTAGAATGTCACCTGCATTTGTGCATCTCACTAATAACCACAGAATGCCCCTTCTGCTCGAGGTGCATTGGAAATATTAGGAGGTCATGCCACTATTTCCCTTGTTCCTAGAAAATCATACCCATTCTGGTTTCCGCCTCTCGCTCTTTTGTTTCCTTTGCTAATTAGCTTCTGCTGGATTCTTTCACTCCTGATTAACAGTCCAATTGATTTAAAAGTGCTAATATCTGCGGATTTAGAATGTTGTCAAACCACCTTTACAATTGATTCCTGAATGTGTTGCTTAAATGCTTTATTTCCATATAGCTTAAATAAATGTTGCCCTTTTGCCATGTGGAACCGTTGATTAATTTAGGAAATAATGAGGCTTGCATTTTCTGTGTTAGCAGACCAGGCAGCAAGGCTCGTTACTCTTCCAATGTCTATTTTAAAAAGCCACATTGAAATGACTTTTCCACTTCAGGGAACCAGAACCTATATTGACTTCTTCCTGCATTGGATTAATGTATCCGATGTGGACAGTACTTTAGGATACTCTGTCACTTGCCCCTTTTTTTTATTTTTTTAAAGAATCATTTGAATGCCAATTGCATAGAAAGGAAGAAGGATCCATTGATCTGTATATCACAGAAATTCAGCCTTGATAAAGTGCATAGGAGCGAAACGTGTCAGCTGTTTTCATACTACAATTGGAGTCTTATTTAAACTCAAAATTTAAAATGAAATTTAGATTACAGCACCAGGAATATAACTAGAGATCAGATAATATGTTGTATGGTCGGAGTATTAAAAAAAAGTCACACAGACAATCACTCGAAGTTCAATTTCAATAAATGAGTAATTGGACGGTGGGGAGCTGTTACATTTACACTGTAACATAAGCGGCTCCCCGCCGCGAGATTTTCGTCATGTGCACTGCAGGCTGGAAATGTAAAGAGCAAAAGGTAGTGTACAAGCATGTATGCCGCATTTTGCCCTTGACATTTCCTCTCTGCAGTGCAAACTGAGTAAACGCTGCCTGGCATGCTAGGCAGGGTTTACTTTTGTTTGTGAGCGCCACTTGCCATGCTTGCATGGCACACGGTGCTCCCAAAATAAATTAAACCCTCCCCGACATTCTCCCTTATTGGAGAAGGTTTAGTTGCATGGCAGGGAGCATGGATAATGGATCCCTATGAGGCATAAAGCAGGCAGACTTCACAGGGATCTCCGGCACCGGCATGAAAATGCATGCCTGTGCAGTTGCTGGAGCATTTGTATGGCGTAGAGGAAGGGAACAGCTGAAATGCACGTTGCGTTCTGCCCTTCCTCTCTCATACAAATTAATGTAAATGAGCTGTGGCTGAATGCAAGGCATTAAAGCCTTACACGAGGCTTGGAAAAGGAGCCCCTGAGTGTAAATCAAAAATTCAGCACAGTCAGAGGCCAAAATGTATTTTCATTAGTGTGTTAGTTGACTCGAGAGTACGTAAGACCAGTGGTCGAAGTGTACAAAAAGAAGTAGCGGAACTATGTTCCCTGCTGGCCTCCCCGTTCTCCACAAACCCCATCACCACGTGCAATACAAACCCCATACACATGTGCCTGCTGTTTAAGGGAACGTTCAGTGCGGTGCACTAAAAAGCAAGTTTCAACTTCTTCCTACACTTTCACTTTAAAAGGAAACCATTCCGGAGCAGTTTCTTTTTTAAATAAAAGTACAGGAACAGTAAAATTTAATTTTAAAAAGTAGAGGGGCACCGCTCCGCTCACTTCAACCACTGCGTAAGACCCCCCTCCCTCTATGGTCTGTCTTGCATCCTTAAAGCTAATTTTGTAAACGTAGCACTATCCAAAAGGTTGATTTTCTGACTTATGTCCACATATGGACACTTTTGCAACATATGTGTGTCTTGTTAGTTAGATGTACAACTATTCTGTGTACTCTGAATTAATTTCACCTCTAGTTGTAAGGTTCAAGTGTATGCATCTCCACTCATTTAATAGCGAAACATGATGCTGGTTATTGTCGTAATAGACCTGACCTCCCTGCACAACCTTGGCAAAACAGTCATTCGCTTATGTACTCAAGACTCAGACTCTCTCACCTCAAGGGGGGCAAGTATAGGTAGACTACATAGACAGAGACGAGAGACGTTCTGTATTTGGATGTGATATTACAGAGGAAGGAGTTTGCTTTGTAATGTGAAGTTTATTTCAGTACATTGTTACATTTTGAACCATCAATAATAAGTAAGCAATAGTTTTTTACTTTACTTGTGGCAATCTCTAATCAGAGTGGAACAAAACTTTGCTTGTTAGCCATCTTTGAGCAATGTCTGTAAAGCATATGAGCCGCTTTCCCAATTTTATTTTAGTCATGAAGATTACTAACAAAAGAACTGCCGTTTCCGCCTTTCATCCATTCCGCTAGTTAGAGTCAGAGTACAATTGGTTCTTTTTTACTCTTCAATTGATACTTCTGCAGTTCTGCTATGCAAATTGCAAACATGGTAACAGAACTACTATTACCCAAATTACCTGGTACTCATTTTGTTTTACGTGTTACATGTTTTATGTTTTATTTATATATTTTATATTTGATTATTGCACTTTAAATTTTAATTTTACATGAACCTTAATATATGTCTTCATACAAATCATAAAACATCATCCTAAAATACATTTTCATTTAAAAAAATAAAAGTTTTATTTATAGCCCAAACCACCATTCTTAGTTACATCAGTACTGAAAAAGGGCACGGGGAAGTTCTTTAAAAAAACAGTAGTCTATATCATAGCCCACTGCATTAATATTCTAGACATTATTCCAAAATTCCATATCTGACCTATATATTATATATATTCCATATATTGTCACAAATGGCCTCAAGAACACACCAACTCCTGAAGACTGTTCAAGGGGTTTTATTAGACTTTGCATTAAGGGGGTCTCTATGGGCCCTCCATCTCTATCTAACATATGAATGAGCAGGCCCTCGCTAGCCCAAGTGTCACTCATCCCCATGCGTGTCACTAGAGATCGGTAACTCCTACTATCTAACAGCTGTCTGTCTTATGGTAATGGCCTAAAGGCAAACACCTTTTCTCTCTAACTCCCATCTTGGAACAACCTAGTTTGTCCCTGACCTAAGGTCTCTGAAGGTAGTTTGTACTGATTGGTGCCTTTCAGGCACACAGGCCCCACTTGGTCTCTTACTTCCACACTCTTTTTCCTCTCTATGTGCTTTTCTACTACTCCCCTCTTCACACTACTACTACTGCCCTTTCCACAATACTATGACTCCCCTCCCCACACAACTACTACTTCTCTCTCCACACTGCTACTCCTACTCCTCTCTCACTGCTACTATTACTCCACCCTCCACAATACTACTTTCCATCCCACCGTCTCCACAGTCACCCTTCTATCACTCCCTGCCACCTACTCACTCACTCCCTACTCTCCCTCCACAAATCTGACTCATATACTTAGTAGGCACACCTATACCCAAGTACGACTTTCTTTCACCATCCAATACCTAACCTTGCACACTTTTCGAATAATCCACCTCCACACTCCTCTGCACTGTCCTTCCACTGCCTGGTATCTTGGTCTGCCTCCACCTCCTCTGACCTCACTCAAACAACCTACAATTTCCTGCTTTCTGTGTCTTTTTTTATCCTCCCCCGTCTCCTTCCATTGATTATCCTCCCGGTTGCTTCCCCCTGAGAACCATTTACTGTTCTACCCCCTTTCACCAGAGAGGTGTTACAATTAAAAAAATGCATATAAATCCGTCTAAACGCTGCTCCTTTCTCAAGTGTGGGTCTATCTGGGTTTGTCAGTGCCGGCCCAATGCGGTTACAGTTACTCTTCAAATTGATGTGAAGGCATTCTTTGGGCCCAGGATCGTTGTCCTGGCCTGGAAGCCGTTCCATGGCCCTGTTACAGATTAGCATACAGTCTCTGCAGTGTATACTTAGGTTTTCCGGTATGTGCTGACATTCTGGTTGATCTGTTGGAATGCTTCGCGTTGCAGCTTTCCTTCGCTCTGCTGCCAGTTTGGGTGTGCGGTTATGGAACAGTTCTGTGAAGTGTCTCTCAGGCTGTTTTCTTGCCTTTCCGCCACTAGACATGCTGGGACTTGCAGCACGTACACTGATGAAAAATTGTAAAATGTATTCAGTGGTCGCACTATCCTGATCATCCTGCTTTCTGTCTGTCTTTCCGTCCACTATCCGGGGGCACAGGTGTGCTGATTTCTCCAACGATCCCCTGGCCTGGCCCTTAGAAATAATGGGCCTGATTCATGGAAGTGTTTTATAATGGCATAATCCCATTGGAAAACGTTCCATGAATCAGGCCCCATATCTGTCCTCGCAATCTGTCGTTAACCTCTTACAGTCCCCTAATATTGCAGTCATTGTCTCTCGCCATTGCTTCTTCTAACTAAGTCGCAAATGCCCTCCTATTGCTTGGGGGCTATCTTGCACCTTTGTTCTTCTAAAGCTCATCTGAGCCTTCCCAATTTTTCAAAATTAAATGTTCCTTCTATGGTGAATTGTGTATGCTTGAGTCATGTCAGGTAATGCCAAGAGTCGAAGAAGTCGCAAGTAGCACTGTTAAAGTAAGTGAACATATAGTGTCCTGGTAAGCCCTTTGAAGGGGCTTCTGCCTGTCTCGACTGCCCTTTGCCCATTTTCTGTACCTAGTTTTATTATCAGGTGCCATGTGCTCACTTGCCCCTGTACCATTCACACTTTGTGCCTCATTACGAGGTACCCGGTTCGGTAAGAAATCTGGAAAAATTGCTGATAATGCTGACAGCTGCATTTTTACCAGACCAGGGAAACCTAAGTTTACTGGTGGGGGCTCTGATCTACCGGCAGGCCTGATCAGGTATTTGATCAGGTCCCTACTGGCGAAGAAATGCTAGAATTACCGGCAAGGGTACTCCCGGTGCCTGTCATTCTGGCAATCCATCCCATGGAGTCCGGTGGGACTCCATGTAATGGGAACTTGCTGCCGTCTCCGCCACCTGTAATATCCTGGTAATACTAGGATATTGTTAAGGATTCTAAACGGGCGTCACACACCTGACCAGGACTCTTGATACTGGCCTAGGCTGCAGCGCACAATTAAAACACTTTTACTTTATTCCCTAAGAATTCAGATTGAGATGGCACCCGACCCATCTCCCTTCCATTTTTGCAAATACCCCGGGCAACAGTGGACCATGAACCAGGACGGTGGGTGGGTAAATAATACAATATTTATTTATTTTAAAATTCAAAGGAAATCACACAAATTTAATATTTGCAAATGCACTTAGTTAGACCTTTTCATGTAAGATAAGCACTATACAAATAGAAGAAAGCAAAATTAACTTTAGAGTGGATTTTAAATTGTATCACAGTTAATGAGAGCTCCCGGAAAACTGAGCAAAACGGCCCACAAAATTACTAAATGTTTATTTTACAGGGGCGGGTGAATGAGAAAGGCACAACATGAGTATAACAGTATAAGAACACTAGAAAACTATCAATCAATGTCCTAACAACTGGCATACATTTCAGAAAAATTGACTTGGGAAGTAAAACACAATGGCCCTCATTACGACCCTGGCGGAATACGAAAAACGATGGCGGAAATGTAATACCGCCATCGAATACCGCCCGTTGCGATCATGACCCGTCACCGTAAAGTACGATGCCATTAGCGACACCGTAGCGAACGCCAACGCTAACTGCACCAAGTACGCGCACGCGCGCCCTGCAAAACCGCAATATCCGCCATGGCGCAACGGTACGCGAATGCTGACCCCAGCGGACATTCACCTAACGCCATCAAGCATGGCGGAAAGTACCATTCCGCCATGGCGAGAACTACGGCATCGCGAACCAACCGTAATGGCCCTACTGAGTGCCTGTACTCCACTCCCTGGCCACATTGCACAACTCCTCGTAGGCGCAATGCAGTCACACCATGCAACCAGCGAAATGTACAAGTCACCCATGCATGCCAACGAACAAATGCATGCAGGGGCCCCAAGTGCCCTGTGAGTGGCCATCCACAATTGGCAACACACCATTGCCGTACTGATGCAGCACAGGCATCTGAAGGTGCAAGTACACCAAAACGAACAGAAAATTCCATGACACAAAACAACTACAGTCCCCCATCGCTTGCCACCAGTGCAAATCAACATCCAAAGCAGTAACCTGAGGGAGACTGCACCAGCCCTGTACACATGCCAGTAGTCAAACCAACCATCAGCATAAGGACGTACCACACAACTGTACCCAGAAGCCGGAACCCAATGCAAAACACCTCACAATACATCGCGCCACAAATCGGAATATGCCACATTACTAGCAAAGAATAACGCTACACGGTAAATATCTGAATATAAATTTAATGCACATCAAAATCACCAAGCCCATACAGCCATTAGAACATAAAATCACAAATGATCAGCATTACTGTGGGCTGCATCCGCAATAAATGACCAGCTTCCCCATGTGTGACGCCCTGTACCTTCATGGCACACAGGGGCTACATCAACGTCCAAAAAGGCAACATGGAAGCGCCTATGACCGCAGGGCCGTCCCATGAAGTAGGCACTAGTCCAGCTGGAAGCTAGGTATGCTGCACCTAGCCACTAGTACTGCGTAAGGGCATGTGGGCCATTGGCGATCGTCCCATAAGATCGTAATGGTGCTCCACTGATTAACTCGAAGCTGCAGGTGTCGACTGTAGAAGCCATCTGCAGGAGTGGCGTACAGATGGCAGCGGCAGAAGGGGAGGAGATACCTGTCACCCAAATGAAAAAAATGATAGTATGGGCATCCGAACTCCATATGCATTACTCACTTCATTCAACACACCAAACCAACAACCATATGCATGCTAGGCCACTCATAAGGATCAATTGCCCCCAAAAATCACTTGCGAATCATTACGACACAAATCGAGGTGAATACACTATTTCAAACGAGTGTCAGTGTGCATGCGCCTGTCGGAACAGGATCCATCAGATGGGATCATCAACGTGCATAAACACAAGTGATTGAAGGCGCGTCGAGACAGGGAGGGTTCAACAAGAGCAGACAGACGATGGTCCCACTATGGCAGGCTTGCATCACATAGCGCAGGGGAAGGGGACAGATTCCAAATAGGCATGTACATGGCAGACTCCCAATTAAATCATCTTTCCATGCATCCATTCATCATTCCCTCATCCCGTAATGAAAACGCCTGAATATTCACTCACATAACATTCGAAATTTCCATAGAGTCTGTGCGTAATGCAGCCTTCAAAATCCACTGTGCTCCTGCCCGGATTCCTTGTGTAGTGAAGTCACATGTATTTGGGAACGTCCTGCCTTATCGTCCACTACGCCATGGCGCATCCCATTCAGACCATATCAATCATTGCATTCCCGTCATGGGCCCTGTCCCAAGGACATTCAACAATAGAACGTTACATTTCCAGTCAGACCTGTGGGCGTCTCCACGCCGCTAGTTGAAAACCGAAAGC
The DNA here is from genome assembly GCF_040938575.1 of Ambystoma mexicanum. Lineage (NCBI taxonomy): Eukaryota > Metazoa > Chordata > Amphibia > Caudata > Ambystomatidae > Ambystoma > Ambystoma mexicanum. Next base: position 388,748,516 of record NC_090925.1, read on the forward strand.
GCTGTCCTTCGAATTCCTCATTTGCAACATCACGTTGAAAAGGCATCTGTGAACGCTTGTATTCACAAATACATGTATGCAGTGCGGCTGAGGGTCCACCGTTGATCGAGCACTACATTCCACTGACCCTTCACAAGTCTGCTCGCGAATGCAAATATAGTATGTGCAACAATGGGACCATAGCAGAATTAACATATAAACCAATATTCCACAGCCATCGGGATTAAGAACATGATTGCAAATGCAAGATGCCATGCGTCGAATTGCAGCGTCGTGTGCGGGACGTGCTCGCACGAAAGGCATTGCAGCTGACACAGGTGGAATGAATCACCACAGGTGAAGGCTATACAGCCTGAAAACACATAAATTGCATACCCAAACCCCTCCCACAACCACACCCACTCCAGAATGCTACCGGCAGGACTAGCGATGTTAGGCCTGGGGGACCTGATTGCACTGCAAGTACTCCAACTTCAAGAGGAAGACGAACGCCAACGACTGCAACAACCGGCCGCACAGAGGAGACGCAGGAGGAGGAGGAGGAGGGCAAGGCATGGCCAGCAAGCCCCACCAGCACAGCCACTACCACCACGCAGGCAGCCCGCAATCCCACGCCTCCGAGCTAATCCGTTCAACCTCACAGCTGAGCAGATCCACACCCTCTACCGTTTGGACCGGGACACCATAACCGCCATTGTCGACATGACACACGCTGACCTTGTCAGCATGATAGATAGCCCAACCGCCATCCCACCCCTACTGAAGGTGGTGTCTGTACTCCACTTCCTGGCCACAGGCACCTACCAGCACACAGTCGGACAGTTGCATGGCATTTCACAGCCACTATTCTCACGGACACTATTCCAAGTGCTTGATGCCCTCCTGAAGCACTCAGACGACTACATCACTTTACCACGCTCGGAGCAGGAGCTAACAAACACAAAAGTGGGATTCCATGCACTTGGCGGCATACCGGGTTGCATTGGTGCCATCGACTGCACCCATGTGGAATTGGTTGTCCCACATGCCATGGAGGCCCAGTACCGCAACCGGAAACAATATCATTCTATCAATGTGCAAATGGTGTGTGACTCCAACAGGATCTTTACACATTGTTCTGCCCGATTTCCGGGATCAACACATGATTCTATGGTCTTGCGGAACTCTAGAATACCACGCTACATGGAGCGACACGCAGGGCGCCGATCCTGGCTACTCGGTGAGTCTCATTTAATGCATGAGTATGTGGGGTAGGTGATGCGTGAATGACCTGGCAGGAAGGGGGGGGGTGCGTACGTAGCAATGACATTCCACAAACATCCTTTCTTGTCCACATACAGGTGATTGCGGGTATCCACTGAAGAAATGGCTCCTTACACCAATCCGGAACCCACAGGACCAGCATGAGGAGGACTACAACCATGCCCACTCACGTACCCGTGTGGTCATAGAACAGGCATTCGGCCTACTGAAGGCTCGTTTCCGCTGCCTCAGCAGGTCTGGCGGGGCACTCCTGTACCGCCATGAGAGGGTGGCAAAGATGGTCATGGCATGTGTCATGCTACACAACATGTGCGTACGTAGGAATGTGGCCATGCCCCCGACGCAGAACTGCTAGCACCTGAAGATGGTCATGATGAGGGTGGGGATGTGGCAGCACCTCAAGGGGTCCGCGAGGCACAGGAGGCCCGTGAATTACGGCAGAATCTCATAGATGCATGCTTCTAGCACTCACGCCTGGTGGCTGTTACATGGACACGGGACTTGTGGCACTGTGTGTGTCTGGGACATGCACAATATGGACTGTACGCCAGGATAGGCCTCGTACACAGAGATCAATGTCCACACATCTCATAGGATGAATATGAAGATTTGTATTGCAGATGTGAGAAGACATTACACACCCAATCGACCCGCCACCCAAAGAAGCCCAACACACCCCCTCCACCCTCCTACCTCCCCCCCGAACACCAGTGTCCAATGACGCTCATTGTCAGTGGGCAGACGCTATTGCAAGCCCCCTCTCCGGGTATCAGGGGCACCCCTGCCTGTGGAGCGCCGGGTCCTCCCAGATCTACGTTGGTGGCTGCCCTGGACGGAACTTGCAACGGATGATGTCTCTGCCTGCTCACGTCCATGCATGTCCCTAAGGGTTTGTGAGAGCTCAGTGAGCACACGGCGCACAGCGGCAAGTTCACCACATACGTCTTTGGACGTCGCATGCAGTTCACCCCTCAGGCTCTCGGTACTTCTCTCCATTTGTGCCCTTAGTGTCTCTGTACTTCGCTCGATTTCTGCCCTAAGTGTCTCAGTAGATGTTTCAATGGCTGCCTTAGAACCCCCACATTCATCAGCATGCTCCTTGAGGAGCGTGGCCATTTGCTGCTGTTGCACTATCATCTGCTCGAGGGACTGTTGCCTCTGCTGGGCCATGCCCATTTGCGGTGGTGTCACAGAGGGGCTGGACGCCTCATGTTGCCTTGCAACAGGCCTTGTTGGGGTTGGCCAGTCATCGTCTTGTGGGTGCCCCTGCGTGGTGTCCTCATGGTGTACGGGATGAAACATACAGGGGGATTGGGACAGGTCATGGATGGATCCTACATCTACAGCACCGTTTTCTGTGTCGGAGCATGCTGGCATGAAAGCAGTTTCACCTATGGTGCTGCTGCCACCAGAAGCAGTGCCTTCTGTGGCATCCATTGGGGGGACCTGTGGTGCTGCTGTTGTGGACATGCTGGCTGCTGGGGTGCCTGTTGATGTCCCCTCCAGTGTGCTGCCACTCGATTTGTGCAGCTGCCGTGCCTTGATCCGTGCAGCTGAGGTGGAGGGTCTTTGGCCGTTGGTCTTGGCCCTCTTTGCAGGTGTGCTGGTAGGGGTGTCCTGAAGCTCGTCGTTGGAATCGGACCCTGTGGTGGAGTAAAGGAGGGCGAGCGTTATTCATGGGTCTGTGGTGATTGTAATGGCAATTGTATCACATGCATTGGGGTGGTACCTGGGGGTGATTTGGGTCAGGGCCTTGGAGGTGGTCTCATTTTTGTGTGCATTGGGGATGCAGTTATTTTGCAGTCTGCAGTTAGGGTGTGCATGCTGCACATGTAGGGTGTGTTTTTTGGTTTTTTGAATATTTAGTTGTTTGATTTGACTTTTAAGGGGCGCTGTCATGGCATTGTATGTGGTCGTTCTCCTGAACATGTGTTTCTATTGCACTATGGGGACACATGGTACTTCACATGGTTGGTAATTGGGGATTTGCCATAGTTTTATTTGGGCCACCTACCTGATTCTTCTGATGTCTGCACTCCTTTCTCCATCCCTCCGACTCCCTCTATGCTCTCCATTCCGATGGTGGAGGCACAGATTTCTTCCCAGGGGGTCAACTTGATGGGTGATTCCGATCCTCCCCCGGTAGCTGTGGCAATGTTCCGGTTGGCAGAGAGTATGCTCCGGACGCGTATCCGTAGGTCGTCCCATCGCTTTCTGCATTGCTGTGGGTTGCGGGGTGCGGTCCCCCAGCGCCCATATGGCCTTCTTGTTCGCAAGTGCCGTCCTGGTCATTTGCGTGGAGAAGACGACGGCAGCGTTCTCCTGGAGGGTCTCTGTGAGCACGGTGAGTTCCTCGTGGGAGAAGTGGACCTGCCGCTTGCGGTCGCACGCTTTTTTAGCAACTTTTCCCATATTTATTTTTTTAACTGGGGTGGCTAACGGGTTGGGATGTGTCTCAGGGTCGGATTTTAATGGTTGTGTTGGGATTCTGGTTTTATAGGTGTACGGCGTGCTGTTTCCCGTTCCGGCCCCATGTTTTTACTTCCGTTTCCGTATATTTTCGGTGACCGTATTTTGCGCTGAACGCTCATTACGGTGACCGGTAAGATGGGTGGCGGAATTGCACCTAGGGCGACGTACGACGGCGGTAAGGGGCGTTTTGGGGTCATTTCCGCCATCGCGGACTTTGCACTTCCGCCATGGCGTAATGCTCGTGCCCGATGGGTCAGAATTAGCCGCACTTTCCTCCATCGTGCAGTGGCGGAAACGCTATTTACGCTATGGCGGTCATGTCAGTTGATTTCCGCCAGGGTCGTAATGAGGGCCAATGCAACCAAATCACACATGGAGAAATTGCATTTTCTTACTTTCACAGGGTTAAATGTCAAAATGTTTGAAAAACGGGTTGAATAGACAAAATCGGAATGCAGTTTTTATGCTAAGGGTTTGATACACATCACAGGAATAATAAGAAAGTGAAAAGGTGACTAAATTAATGACAGCATGAGATTCTCAATGGGAAAGGAAATTCGGTTTTAAAAATAAAAGCAGTTGATAGAGAAAATCGGTTTGGAAAGGAAAGGACAAGTTTCACTTAAACTAGATTTTAGTGGCTAGAAAATAGAAACGCCACACGTGAATAAAAAGGTTAAGCTGCAGTTTTAACCCCTTCACGCCGTGTGCCTCTTTTAGGGATAATTTATTTAATCAAAATATTACTAAGGACTTACACAAGGACAGAAATGAGTTGAAAGAATGGCGCTAACACTTGAAGATCAAGGACAGGATGCACAGAGGATTCTGACAGTTTTAAAGATTTCTGCTAAGGCAGCTATGGGATTTCTATAGGATGGGGCCTAATACAAGGTAACAGAGCAAGGGATGCAGTTTGTGGTTGTTGGGGAAGGGAAATACTCACAACAAGCACCTGAATGGGGTATTTTTGACAGCGGACCAGGTTTCTAAACAGGGAGGCAATATCTGCTCACATCAGCCTGCTTTCCTAGAAGAAAACAGCTGGGCAAGGGTCTGGTCACGGCACAGCGGCACATCAGCTGGATAAAGCAGGTAGCAAGGCAAGCAGGTAGCACTAGGTTAATGCCAATGAGGATTCAGCCACCATTCCCCTTTCTGCCTGAGTTATTGGGATTTTTAGTGGGATTTTTCTGGATCAGTGGTCCTGCTTGGATAGGGTCAGCTATGCTCTGGCCTGACAGTGGAATCTGGAATCTTGCAGAGTGAATATGGAATATCTGGATGTGCAGGAGCTGGAAAATTCAGAAGAGAGTCCTTTGTCTCTCTGAGCCTCCACCTTTTATAAGGTGGGTGACATCACATGATTTACTATGGGGGCAGATGTTTGGCTTGACATGCCTCTAACAACTGGATTGGTCAGGGTGACTTTTACCGCCTTCCTGTCAGCCGGTTGTACTTCAGGGACATAACATCAGTTTAATGGTGTGTGCTTACAATGCCCATGTCCCTCCCACAGTTCCTTTAGCCAAAATCATTTATGACATGAATGGCACATTTTGTACAGTTGTGGCACTTTTGAAAATCACATAGGCAGATTCCAGATTTTACACTGAACCTGTCATTCCAATTCCCACATTTGTCCGATGTTGTTTCGTCGTTCCAATAATCTTTAGTCATTTCTAGTGGGAACCGCTTCGCCTAAAATTAAATTTTATATATGTGTACCTATTATCACAAAGCATCTTTGCATTAAATGTCAAAGTTATACCATGTATATTTTTCCCATGATTTACATTTTTCTGCCGTTTGCGTCCCCTGCATGCTGGGGAAAGCTACAATGTCTCATTTTAATACCACAAAAATTACATTTAAACAAACTTTTGTATTACTACGTTTTCCGGTTGCAGAAATAAAAGTCTTAAAGTTTATTAATTCAGAACAATCTTTTGCCCCAGAAGGGCTGGCTTTGTCTTCCAAATAAGGGAATACTTCCCAACCCTCAGCCAAATGTCAGGCTTTAGCTAGCCTAAGTCCAATGTTGCCCTGAGTTGCCTTTGAAGCTCCTCAGTTTGAGTTGAGGGGAGGTGCTGCTAGAAAGTCACAACTATGTGTCCTGGAAATCCATTGTACCGGGCTGGAGCACTGCCACATAGCCTGACGAGGGTGCAAGATCCACCACCCTTGTCTATTCATATGCCCCGGGGTCTGGTCCACTTGAAGGGAGGCAGATCCTGTTCCCAGGAAGCAAGGTCCTTAGAAGCCAGGCCACGAAAAACCTGTTCTGTGATTGTATTTTTTTTCTTTTTTTTTCCTGAACCAGAAAGCAAGACTGGTGGAATTAAATATCCTACATATGTTTTAAAACAAACCCCCTCACATTTCTATGCAAGGACAGGGCCTTAATTCAACAATTCACTTTTAAACAGACATTTTCTTGTTTGTAAAAAGCACCATCCTACACGTGGTTAATTTTCCTTGGCTGTCATTTTACAATGCGGTTTTCTCTTACATCTAGATTCTGAACATTATTTGCAGCCCTAATCAATTTCTCATACACAGAAATATGTTCAAGGCCAGGGTCCACTGAAATTGACATAAGCAAAGAGAGGGCTTCTTGTGAAGAGTTTAACTGTGATATTTTGTTGCAAAAGTAAAGCATTTTTCACTAGGCTTGGAATGAATTTCTGTGTTATTTCACAGATCTTGCCTGACACAGCCTGTCATTCAGTGAGAAATGCCCCCCTTTGCTGGAGCACACCTGAATATGGATTGACATAGCTGGGTCTCACTGGAACAAAACTGTGTACTGTTGAAACGGTGGAAAAGAGCATCAGGGTGCAGTCATTTTAAATGCAAAATATTTCCTTTTTCAATGGGAAATTTTGAGTTGGCAGCATAGCCGCGCTGCTTTTCAATTATTTTTTGGGTGCACATAAGGAAAACACTGGCAGCCATTCTTGGTGTTCCATGTTCCTTCTCGCCCCATATGTGCTTGGCAAAGACAGCGCAGCCATTATTTTTGTGACTGCAAAATGCAGTTTTGGTGCAATGCAATGGCGCTCAACAGAGCCAGCGCAACCATTCTGCTGGTACTGCTGAACATCTAGTTTGGTGATGTAGGGGAGTTCTGCTGGGTGGATAAATGTACCCCACAATATCAGACAGCGGAGGCGGCAGGGACAGTTTCCCGGTATCCCGCTGGAATTAACGGCGGGATACTGGGAAACTTGTAATGAGCACTCCACTCATTTGTGGTCCTGAAAAGGGAGGGGGCATTTTACCAGAGACCCTGGGGAGTGGTCCAGAAAAGGGCCCTCAGCCTCCAGGGATTTGCCTTTCAATATTTAACCCAGCATTACTCTCCCCGCCAGGTCCGGTTACTCCCCATTTCTGTTTTTATTTTCCCTATCTAGAATAAAAATACAGGCAACAGGGGGGACTCCTATTGATGCCTGGTCCTTCCAGGATCTCAATGCATCCAGATAAAAATTCAGACATGTACATCTGAAACTTGCAGGGTTGTGTTAACAGAACAGTCTTCGTAAATTACCATTCCCAGTAGTTTGCCAGATCTATTTCAAGGTAGAAGGAATACACAATAGCCAAGACCACTATAATAAAACAAGCAAAAGCAATCATTAGAATACTATACCCAACCCATAATTTCCAACCCATATTCTCATAACCCCTAAACGGGTATCCCTTTTGCCCAATCATTATTAGTTAAAAAAAACCTCCCATGTGCGGCTGCGCATGAGCAGTAACTGACCTCAACATCCACTCCGGATAAACCCCTGGGAGTTTTCAATATGGACTCCAACCTTTTCTTGTTTTGCATGTGGGGTCTTCAATAGGAGGCAGCCCACATGTCCTGTGCCATACAGTGTTGCATGACAGGTCCACGTCTCGACATCAGTCTTTAAATGTGGAAAATAATTACCTACATTTCTGGTTAAGATTAGCGAAATGTTTATTCACATTTGTTTGCAAGACAAATGGACAGCATCCTAGTTGCTAACACATTCCCAACCAATTAACCCCCCAGGCCTCCGGACCGGGCTCCTTTTATTTGTTTTCAAGCGCTCGACCCCGAACCTTGGCACACTATTTCTGCCTCCCGGTGAAACAAAGGATTTGATTGCCCTGTGGTCCATGCTCAGTGTCCATATCCACTAGATGTCACATGGTCGTGCTCTTCCGAATGAAAAATGGTGGCACACGATGACCATAGGGCCTCCAACCCAGACGTTATTCCAACGCTGATGTGAAGTCCATTCTGAGAACAGATTCAGACCAACGTAATTCACTGGCTCAAACTCATCAACCTTGGCCCAGTCACGTGGGGCAGGCTGAACGTCCACGCTCAGCAATTTGGGTGCACATTCTCAGTCCATATTGCAACACCCAGTAGTGCCTGGTGCCAATAAGGGCAAAATGGTGCCCTAACCAAAGTCTGCTAAGATTTAAAGAAAAATAATAATCACTAGGATTAAGAATGCAGGGGTGACATACTAATGGGCAGCAAAAAACATGTTTTCTTTTCTTCTACAAATGAAAATCCCACAGTCCCGCTACTTCATTTAAAAATGTTCCCCATTCGCCATGATTGGTATATTATTTATTTTCACGTTTCCATGACTAGGAGACTGTGCACGTCTGCACCAGTGAGGCATACGAATTTGACAAATGGCCCACAATAGATGTTCCCACTAATGTCTGTTATTCAAGCACTAAAGAGAACATTTTGAAGGACGTGTGTCAGTACACAGAGTGAAGTCTAGTTCTAGTTCGGCTGGGAAATAATATAAAGGTGTTAGGTCTCATATGTGACACAGCGGAAAGACCAGTAACTGCGTCTCAGACAAAGAATAGGGGTGTAGCCAAGCCTAAGGCAGGGCCTAAGCAAAAGTAGAAAGCCAAAGCCAAAAAAGAGTAAACTCTTCTGAAAAAATAAATAAATAAATCTTCTCTTCGGAAAGTACCTGCAACCGCTATTGATGTATCCAGCCCAGCGCCTGAACCTAACATCTGCTACGTGATGCTTAAAATGCTTGAATCTAATGAGCACGCTGAACAACAGTGTTTACTTCCTCAAGGGAGACCTGGAAGGGAAGTATTCATCAAAGGTCAGTGATAGTGTTGATCCTTGGACGGCCCACAGAGAATGTTGTGCTGCTCCTTGATACATAAGTGGTGATTTTTATTATTTCTGAATCAACAACATACACATCTAAAGCACGAGTGCTGTTTTTGAAGAGTTCTCTGTGAACCTAATTAATCAAATAGGTTGATAATATATATATGGTTATGGAGGTGTACGTTAGAACAATGAGTTGAGTGGCATAGGATCACATGCATGTATATTGTTGAAGCCTATATTTCTGGCCATAGTCCAAGTTCAGTACTTGAGCATAATGTTTTTTGTCTTAAAGCCTAAAAGAAAATAATTGTTATTGTTTGACTTTAAAGAACTAAATTGACACCTTGTTCAGTAGCCCTGAATCACTGAATAAATCAACATTAAATTAATTATTTTCATGAATTTATGCTCAGTGCGAATGACTTTGAATTCAATAACTCAATTATCAAGACAAGAATAAAAACACCAGAATAGTAATTGTTGCAAGAATAAAAAATACCATCTGTGTATTTTCAGTTGTATTCCAACACAAAGGCTTGTCCATTAATGTTCATTCTGTTGTTCATTCCGTTACCATAGCAAACTTCAAATATTTTGTTTTGTATTGTGACAAATAAACAAGGCCGTCAGTAAGTCTATTCTCCTTGACATGGTTCTCATGACTATATGAAACAAAAACATACCTTTGCGAATCAAATATAGGATGCAGCTATCAATTATGTAAACGTTTATTCATGTAATTAATGTTCAGTATGGCATTGCTACTGAAAGCATAGAAAACAGTTCTGGCGATGTGCAGCAGTTCAAAAAGGATATATCAGAAGTCATCAGCCCTAAAATAGAATGTTAAAAGTAGCTTCACTGTTCAAATAATGTTGATATGCCTAGATCATTTTTGAGAAGTCGTGCAGAACTCACTGCTTTCAGAGAGGCTGCATTGTCAAGTTGTCTCTCAATTTGTTGGTTACAATTTATGAGCCACTCATTCCCTCAGAAAGACTTACATGCAGTTTCAAAACCAAAATGCCATATAGCAACTATATATGTTAAAGAACCACCCTCTTGATAGAATCATGAGACAATGGGCCTCACTATAGGTTGAGCGGTGCAGTAAAAATGCGGCGCTACAGCTATTACTGCCGCATTACCGCTCCGCCCAATACTGAGTTTGGGGGAAACTCAGTGCATTTACTTCCAGCTCTGAGCTGGAGGTGAAAGAGCCAACTTTCTGCCCATTTTCCACACAATTACCGCTGCGGTAATTGCTCTGAAAATGCCCCATTGAGTCCTATGAATTCAAAGAAAATGGGGACTTACCCCGCCACTGCAACTTGTGATCCGGCGCTTGTATCGCGGGACCAAGTTGCGGTAACGCTAATTGTGTTGCGCGGTATCCCAGTGGATGTACTGCCGGGATACCGTCCAACTTAGAGTTAGGCTCAAAGTAATCTTTCACAAGATCAACTAATATAAACGTTGTCTTTCAAATATCATTGCTATCTGTTGACACAGTTTTTTGATCCCTCAGAATTCGAAATTGACCATTAATTATTATCTAAGGACATTATCAGCCAGTGATATTTGAATGGATCACACACATGAATTTGAGGTTCAACACATCGTTGATTTATTCTCAAAGGGCACTTCAGTGCTTAAAAAAATCAGAACAAATGCATTTAATAATTAATAAAGCCCACACTACTCGTATATTCAAATTTGATACTTAGTTTTGCGACAACGACAGACTTTTCAGGACGTACTATTGGTGCAATGTTTTTGGACATTGTTTCTGCACACGGATGAAAAAATATTTTTTTAGACTATGGGGGTCATTACGACCCAGGCGTTAATCATTGCGCAATTAGCGCCATGGTTGACGCCGGAATTCGCCATGGTGAACGCAATTACCGCCCCATTCCAATCATGACGGGGCGGTAATTCCTTATTCACCATTGGCCCTTCCCCATTCCCATTTTTGCCCCATAGGGCTCAATGGGAATGGGGAAGGCAGTAATTACGGTAACGCAAATTGCAGTACTGTAATTACCTCCAAGGTCCCTTTGCGGGTCCCTTCCTTAACGGCTGGTGAAACCAGCCGTTGTGGTAGGGACCCGCAAAGGACCTCGTAATTGGGCGGTAAGGGTTTACCAGTGCCAGTACCCTTATCGGTACCGGTAATCCCTTACTGCCCGGGTCGTAATGACCCCCTATGTGCTTCTGTGGCAAAAAGAGATTTCAAACACAGGATTGGCGATCAACTTTTTGTAAAGGCCAACCCATAATGCAATACGACAACTCTTATTACCATTGCACCATCAGCAGTTTTTGCCTGTTTCCTACGCAGGTTTTCATGGTGGGCGAGCAGTGCCGGCTGTGTCTTTACGTCCACTCAATTGATGCTGAAATGCTATTTTTAGGGGTGGTATTTCATGGGCCTGTTATGGAAAACCTCCAAATCCCCAGTGTGGAAAGATTCTGTGTGGCGTTTTAAATTTCTAGTGAGCCTGTATGAGGTGGAGACTCAGGCTTCAGCAATTTGTTCCTCCTCTGCTTTCCTCAATTAGCGGTGGATGTGCACTACAATGAAAACGAGTGTTAGCCTCCCATTCATTTTTTTGGCAGTATGGTGCAGAAGTGATTGCCACTTTTCACTCTGCAGGTCTGAAGAATGTTCACAATTTTATGAACTCCAACTGAGATGATTGCTTATAGACTGTGAATGTTCAGTCATTCTTTATAAACCTTTGTTTGCTTGCAGCATTTACTTTCTTGGCAACAGATTTTGACACATGAAAAACTTCAAATGTATAATATTTTAAAACCATGCTTCTCGATCACAACAGAGGAAGTACATTCAGAGCTCTGGACTACCACTGGGCTTACAACTTTTTAGTGTCCAAGTCCTAGAGATGCTATGTACAATACTTAGAACTGAATCCAGGGCAATGGTATCATCTGCCAACCAAAGCAGTTTTCCTGTGAGAGCATGGTCCAGTGCTGCCTGCTTTTTTAGGCATATTTGTAGTTGAACAATTGGCAAGCAGCAGTTGGGCAGACTATGGGCCTCATTACACGGAAGGCGGTGAGCCATGGCGCTATTAGCGCCATGGCTCATGCCGGTAAAATACCGGCACCGCCTTGGCGGAAAGGGGATTTACCGCCCCATTCCAAGGTTGGTGGGGCGGTAAATCCCCCTTCCGCCATTGCCCTTCCCCATTCCCATTTCTGCCCCATAGGGCTCTATGGGAATGGGGAAGGCGCTAATTACGGCACCGCAATTTTGCGGTGCCGTAATTAGCTCCGAGGTCCCTTAGCAGGTTGGTTTTTAACGCCTGCAAAAAGCAGGCGTTAAAGCACCAACCCGCTAAGGGACCTCGTAGTAAGGCGGTACTGGTTAACGGTCACCGTTACCATTAACGGTGGCCGTTAACCATTACCGCCTTCCGTGTAATGAGGCCCTATGAATGTCTACAGTGTTCATCCTCACAGGTACCGTTAATGGTTAAGCTTGTTCCACTTACTGTTCTTTTAAAATTGATCAAAGGTTTGTCACAACTGTTACCCTGAGTTATTATTATTATGACGGCTAAGTGTTACAGTTAGCAGTGGCAGTGGCTCACTCCATTCATCTGCGGACTTTGTGCTCACCGGACTCAACATTTTAAAATTAATTCATCACACCATAGAAAACAGGGCTGCTTCCTTCAAACGCCTCTGGGGACGCTGTGAGAGCGGACGAGGCCCACCCCCCAGCTTCCTGCTAAAAACAGTTCCGTGCCGCGAAGCGGCCGTTAAGTGACGGCTAAGTGTTACAGTCATTTGGGTTGACGACTACAGGAAAAAAAAAATAACTTTGAACCATCGCTAGCTTGCTCATCAGAACCGTAAGTAAGCAGCCCAAAAGCTTGAGGTTCAGTCAATACCATTAGTGCCAGAAGGTGATATAATAGAACCCGTTGGGTGGCAAAAGAACTCGAAAGCTAGCAGCTGCAACACCTTACTATTTTGTGAACTTTGGAGCGTCCTGAGCACTGCCGGGAGACTGTGGGGCTATCTCCCTTTGATCCCGGCAGCAGCAACAGAATCCAGCACACACTCTTTAACTATTCGCTTGCCAAAGAAAGGGCTAGGAAGTGGGTCCCTCCTTGGCATAATTTAACAGAGAAATAAAGGGAACGCAGAGTGTGGACAGCGGGGAGGCCCTCTTGAATTTGGCTCCCGACACACGGGGCACTTGACCCGTGAACAACTACCCAAATCGGGCACGTTAGGCTTATCGTACACCGAAGTGAACTATGGTAGAACAAACAGCAGAAGAGCCCAATAGTGCTGAGGGCTATCAATTATTGCCTGAGAGGGACCAGATAATAGGAGGGGTGGCATCTGTGGTTGTGGCGCCAATTGAGAAGTTGACCCTAGGTGCTATGAAGGATCCTGTAGTGCGGGGCCACTGTCCAATCGACATTAGGGTCGAAATAGGCGCAGCAACAGTGTCCCCTGAGAATACCTTGCAAAAGGACCTGGGTTTAGGGCAGACTGAGGAAATTGCATCGGCTGGCCCCTTACAGAAGCTAGCGACAAGAAAAAAAAGGGCGCACCTAGTGGACGGGACACAGGGTGGTCCTGCAGAACCTTCAAACCCAACAAGATTAAACATATGGGGGATGAAGTTGGGGGCACGCTAGAGGAGGCTTGTTCTGCGTCCTCTGTGGATTCCCCCCCCTACGGTCTACAGATTTGGAAATTTCAACTCCTGCTCTCGCCCTCCTCCAAAAAAGTGACCTAATCCATGGCCAAAACAATGTGGAAACCTCCCTCGCTAACGTCAGAAATGCTACTCTCTAAACAGAGATTATTTTTTCGAATGGCGGAGTACAAACCTACACAAACATTGCAAGAACCCCATAATGGCCTGACATCCATGACCTAGAGATGCCGTCTAACCCAAAGACTAACAACGATACGAACAAACAAGACAGCCTCAGAGAGTTCACCTCAAGGAGTAGTGGGGGGCCCATAGTGGCCCTTCAATCTAGTCGGGAATTTGGGACAAATCCAAATAAGCCTGAGGAGGAGGCCATGTCCTTGAAGAAAATCATAGCTGAGGAGCCCCATTGTGTATTAGATGTATCACCCATGGATGAGGACCTCTTGACAGCTGTGGAAACGGCCCAAATTGACAAAAACTGACTTAGAAAAAAACACCCATAGACACAGAATTAATAGCGGCTTCAACAATAACTTTAACGCCCTACATGAAACTCTATGAGTCACTAAATGATCGGATAAGAGACCATTCGACTATCCTAGCCATGCCCCATTCAAAGATGATTTTTTTAGAAGGTTTTGTGACTGCAATTCAATCGAACCTTGAAAAAAATGCGGAGCAGGTAACGGGTATCTTACATAGTATAATTGACCCTATCATCCAAGATAGGATCAAAAGAAGAGTGGGCTTAGACAGACTGAAAGATCCAAACATCAGTCAAGTCGAAGGTAGCGTGATGCAGACAACCCAAACAATACCTTATACGGTTCAGGTGGCAAAGGGTGCCGACCCATTGTATTTCTCGCCAAGAGTGCATGCACAGTTATTTATCACCAGTACATTTGCAGAGCAGAGCAAATACTTTGAACGCAGGTAGACAGAAGCAATGACTCACACCCACACATGCAGTTAGAGGATAAGTGCTCTTCTACGGCTATCTATTCATAGTTAAACATACATAAAGCAATAAGTGATAATACAGAAATAAATCACAGAAAAGATAATAAGCTAACAAGAATACATCACCATGGGCGTAACAGAATTCCTCATCTCTCCAGAAGCGGCTGGAAGACCCCGCTAACAGCCAGGCCGAGAGCACACCAGCCCACAGGTATTTCCTCCCTTCCGACTGAGGTCTTTGTGCTTTTCCCGCCTGACCTTTCCAGAGCTCTGCATTATATGCCCTCCTCAAAAGGGGTGGCAATTTCTCGAACCTTCTGGCATTAGCGCTTGTGCGTTGATGAGTAACCATTGTTTGCTGACCGGGTCGACCGACGGCAACCCCAAGGAGCAAAGCGCTTCCCTCTCCTAAAGCACCACGGAAAACAATTCCATAATTCATCTTCAACCTTGGCACGGGGCATAACAAACCTTATCGGGTACCAGCCGGCACCTGCGTATTCTAGCCTCTCCGAGCTCGGTGTCCTTGGATGATCTATGCAGACCGACACAAGCAACGAATAACGTTGAAAACATGTTTTTCATTGAAATACTGCTAACCAGGCTGAAAATCTGTGTACAAGTGCAGCTTCCACTGAGGCATGGAATAAATATCCATTATGGCTCTGAGCGCCCCCAGAATGCACTACGTGCCAGTGCCATATTTTAGGTCAAGCATCAAACCCATCTAAAAAAGCTGTAATGGATACTGTCTGTTCGTGCAACGGAGCCTATCAAGGAGCCAGTCCTGGGCAGTCCCGATACCATCTACTCAAAAGGAGTTTATCTCACAATGGAAAGAGATGCACAAGTTTCACCTGCCATAGCGCACCGTAAAATAAAAGGCTGTTGACCATTAGAGGAGAATAAGGACATAGATTTGAGACCATCAAAAACAAAAATAAAAAAGAAATACGAGATATTCACTAAATTGGGTGAAGCGGGGCATAAACTCCAATTTCCTAACACTAAAAGAGAGCTCCTAAAGAATACCTTGTCGAAGCAGAAGAACCAGCAGAAAAATGACGCCATAACTCTTAATAAATTAAAAAAATCCTCCAGAACCCAGGGCTCAGTACATCTGGTAAGAAATGAGAGAGGCTGGCCCCTAGCATGTGGATACGCTAGCCGCGCGGCCTTTAGACATACAAAGAGATGGGACCCGGTTTAGGGGGGGTGAGTCAACATAACTCAAACCACCCACTTGAGGAAACAAACGAGGTAGATCAGAGGGAGTACCTTATGAACCTCTCCACCTATACAATAACTGAGGGAGAAGATTCTGCAACTGAAATCGAAATGAGAAGCCCTGTGACTCAGGTCAGGGAAGATCAGAACAAAGTCTTAAGCGAACTAGGCGAAACTTCTGACAAGGAGTCCCCAATAACACTGGACGTGATTACAAGCCCAGACATAAGATCGCGCAAAAGGAAAACTATTCACATTCATAATCATTTTGCCACATCAGTGGAAAATAGAAATTAAGGGCACCCGGAGGGAGATGAAGAGGAGAAAGGTCTATATTAGTAAATTCGTCCCCCTAGAGGCTTCAAACAAACTAAAAAGAAGAATCATTTACAACCCATCGCTGATATTGGTGAAAAAAAGAAAACAGGGGCACAGATGAGGAAGAGCTGTCCTCCAAATATGTGCCCTTAAAAGCCAAAAACAGCTCAAAAAGTGAAAAACGTCCATTTCAATCTAGGGACAAGAAAAGGGCCTTTATCCATAATCAAATTAAAAAGAGCAAGGTGGGAGTGAGATTCTGGGATAATGAAGAGGACTCTCCACAGAGACGGGGGTGTAAGGCCCGACAAGAGAAAGACAATAATACTTATAATCTACTATTAGAACTGGTTTTAGTGAGAAGGGAAGACCTAGTGTTAAATAGGGCAAATATCTTGCGACTTGTACACTGTATTCTGACATTGCGGGACATTGATTCAAGTGACCTCAATTTAATCGAGTTCTCTGAGGAAGAACGACTGGATAAAGTCATAATCTTTGTTGCAACTCAAGGGAAAAAGAACAAGCTGATGCAAGCGTCTGGAAGATTGCTTCCTATGGGTTTTGCATTATCTAACTATGATGGAGAGGATAACTCTGGGGCAACACCTAAGAAGAAACGTGGTGCCTGTAACGTGACCCCTAGAAGAGCTAACAGATCTTGGCAGAATCCATCGCAAAGCAACAAGAGGGTTTGTACGCCCGAGATGTATTGTCTCCAGACAGTCAAAATAAAAACATGCATATGCAAATTACAGTGGAAAACAAGAGAAAATGGAACCCTAGATCGATGTGTAAAGGGAATAAGCAAACCGAAGCAAAGGAGGAAAACTGGGCATTGTTGGCTGGAGTCCTTGCTGGGGAAGATTCTTCAACATAGCGCTCAAGATCAGCGACAGGGGCTTACCCGGATGGCAAAATCACAAAAGTCACACTAGCATTGTGGAATACGCAGGGCTTTGTCCACCTCTTTGAAGCCGGAGACTTAAGGTCAGAAGAATTTGATAATTATGCCTCCAGGAGACCTGGCTGCGGGATCCACCACTGTTAGAGGGCTACTCAGTTTACATAAACCCGACAACTAAGGGGCCGACTGGACGACCTATGGCGGTCTTGCTACTGGCATTAAAAAACACCTTAAATGTCTATGTAATTAAGGAATACTTCCCATCGTCATTGATACAAGCACTTTTAGTCTGCACAATGCATATGCATGCATATGCACTCACATGCTAGTATCCTACACTTGTTAGCTGCATTTAGCTATTTAAATGTGCACCGCCACTGATAGTTGTATTTTACCTGCCACTGAAAGTTGTATTTAGCCTGCCATTGAAGCTACATTTAGCCTGCAATTGAAGCTACATTTAGCCTGCCACTGAAAGTTGTATTTAGCCTGCCACTGAAAGTTGTATTTAGCCTGCCACTGAAAGTTGCATTTAGCCTGCCATTGAAGCTACATTTAGGCTGTCACTGAAAGTTGTATTTAGCCTGCCCTCGAAAGATGCATTAGCCTGCCTGCCACTACACTGTATTTTGATATTGTATCTTGATTGTCGCATTTAGCTATCTATGCGGTATCTAGTCTTTGATTGCTGCATACCAGCCCTATACCATCCTAGACCAGCCTCGCCACCTGACCTCTACACCCCACTTTTAACCAACAAAATGTACTTACCAGGCATCTACTCAGTACTGCTGAGAGTCATTCTCCACCTGATCAATTCCACCACCGTACTAAGTTTTACCTCTAGCGTGGCCCCCATAGGCACCATTCCAATACCTTGCAGTATGCCCCACCTCATAACCACTCTGCTCTACTCTTCCAAACCATGCAGCCTCCCTGCGAGAAATACCAGACTACGCGCCAGGCTACCCAAATTATACAAGCCTCGAGCTAGAGACACCACCCAGTCTATACTGACTAACCGTTCCCTAACTATGCATAAGACCACTCTCACCCAATCTCACCAACTCTCCCTTGGAAAGACACAAGCATAACCCAACTAACGCCTTGACCAAGCATAAAGGGCACAACACAGACTCTAATTCTACTCATACCAAAAGCACTGTCTCGCCCATAAGATGCGCTTTAATCAATGCATGCTCTATAGTAGCCCATGCCACAGACTTAGCAGGCCTCATTCTAGCAGAAGATCTAGACTTCATAGCCATTACCCAGTCCTGGCTCCACACAGCCGCAGGCCCAGCCCTTTCACTAGCCATTCCCAACGACTACACCATTATCCGAGCGGATAGAACAGAATCTAGAGGTGGTGGCCTGGCCATAGTTGCCAAAACACACCTCAACATTAGACTTGACTCCTCGAACCACCTCCCATCCTGTGAATCACTCACAGCTAAGCTGCCTACCGCTAATTCCCAAACCATATCCATTCACTTACTCTACAGACTGCCTGGACCCTTAGGTTCTTTCGAGGAAGACCTCACTACTATCATTACCGATAACCTAAAAAAACACCTCCCAGTGCCTCCTCCTAGGGGACTTCAACTTAGGCCTAAAAGACCCCAAAGATCCCCAAGCTACCATCATCAACAATACAATGTCAGAACTAGGCTTTACCCAAAGAGTGTTCACTCTTACCCATAACAAAGGGAGAACCCTCGACTGGGTAGCAGACCATAACTGTGTGACCTCCATTTCAGCTAACTCCCCTCAACCTTGGTCTGACCACCATCTCATTTCCTTTGCACTCGAAGCCTCAAGCCCTATCACCAATAATGTGCTAACCTCAGCTATCCCTACGAGAAGTAAGAAAAATATTACAGTGGAAAAACGAATCCCACTCATTTTACCAACTCTAAATCAACTCTCAGCTACCTCCACCCCTCATGACCTTGTAGAAGGCTACAACCAAATCATGAGTTTAGCCCTTGACTCTATTGCACCGCTAAAACTTAGAAAATGCAAGCCAAAAAAACACCTGAACTCCTGGTTCTCCTCGCACCTTAAAGCCCATACACTCGAGAAACACAAAAAGGAACAAGCCTGGAGACAATCTCCCACAGACAACAAGTTGATTCTCAATAAAATAACATCCACCTACAAAAAAGAAATTATAGCCACCAAACAAGAGTCCTACAACCAGAGAATAACACAAGCCAATTCTAGTACCAAAGAATTATTCACTATCATTAAAGAATTGGAAACACCTGTTTTAATCCAAGATACATGCGTAAAAAACAAACAGTGGTGTACTAGTGTCCAAAATGCCCTGTCTAATAAAGTAGCAGGCCTCCAAATTAAAATTAACAAAAAGAAAGAATTCATAACTAAATTGACGAACTCCTCTAACACTGCCTCGCTGCCCACACCCCAAAACCCTATGCCCAACCCACTTACCCGCTTCAGCTTCTCCAAAGTCTCCACCCTAGAAGTCGAAAAAATCATTCTCAGCCTCAAACCATCAAACTGCAAAGGTGACCACTGCCCTTCACAAATCATTAAAGATGCGGCAAGAGACCTCTCACCATTTATCACCAAACTTATTAACGCCTCCTTTTCCTCAGGCACCATCCCTAGCAACCTTAAAGAGTCCTGGGTCCTCCCTCTTCTTAAAAAACCTTTCTTGACCCATCTATACCTACCAACTTCAGGCCTATTACCACCGTGCCTTTCCTGCTCAAAATATTAGACAAGACAGCATACCAACAAATACAAAAATACCTTGAACAAAACCATCTCCTGGGTATTCGGCAATCAGGCTTTAGACCCCAACATGAGACCGAAACGGCTCTTATCGATCTAAAGGCGCAAATTGACACCCTGAGAGATAATGGGAAAACTGCTCTACTGCTTCTCGTAGACCTCTCGGCAGCATTCGATCTAGTAGATCACAAAATTCTATGCAACCACTTGGACTCAGCTGCCCACTTCTCCCAAGAAGCCATCGGTTGGATTGAGTCATTCCTAAGTAACAGATCTATGCGCGTCTTCTCCACCTCAGCAGCCGACCCCATCCCAATCACCTGCGGAGTCCCTCAGGGGTCTTGTGTCTCCCCCACACTGTACAACGTGTTCACGAAGACCCTGTTTGACGATCTCGATGGCCTGGGTATCATCTACACTAACTATGCTGATGATACCCAGATCCTCATCCCGTTGAATGGAGATTACAACCATGATTTGGCCTTTGTGAACAGGGTGCACCTCATCATCCAGGCATGGATGGCTTCTCATAGTCTATGCCTGAATGATGACAAGACCGAACTCATCATCCTCAGTTCCACTCCCAACGTCACCAAATTAGACCACAAATACACCAGCTTCATCATTGACGGGAACTTGATCAAGGTAGCCAAAGAAGGGAAAACATTAGGAATATACATTGACTCCTCCCTCTAACAGGTCAGCTCCATGGCATCATCCACGGCATACACATGTAAGCTTATAAGAGCAGCCAAACCTTACCTATTCTCACAGAGCTGTATCACTCTAGTCAGAGCCCTTGTTTTTATCAAAATTAGACTACTGCAACGCCCTTTACGTGGGAGCCAACAAACAGGTTACCAACAAAATCCAGACGCTGCAAAACAATGCTCTCAGAGCAGCGCTCAGCATCCCTAAGAGAGAACATATCTCCAGCATCAGGAGAGCTCATAACTGGCTTACCATTTCAGACAAAATCATGCTAAAAGTAGCCTCGCTAACCCATAAATGCCTCAACAATGCTGCCCCCACTACCTAGTTGACAGAATAAATAGATATACCCCTAACAGACCCACCAGGACCTCAAATGCAAATCATCTCACAGTTCCCAGGTTCAAACGAACCAAAACGGGCAGCAACAGCTTTCAGGTGAAAGCAGCCCAACATTGGAACTCCCTATCGCCCTCATTAAGGACTCATCAACCCTACACCCACTTTAGACATAACTACATCCAGTGGATAAAACACAGGGGGCCTCATTACACGGTAGGCGGTAACCATGGCGCTATTAGCGCCATGGTTGCCGCCGGTATTTTACTGTGTCCGCCTTGGTGGATGGCGGAATTACCACCCTACTCCAAGGTGAGCGGGGTCGGTAATTCCCCATTCACCAAGGCACTTCCCCATTCCCATCTTTGCCCCCATAGGGCATAATGGGAATGGGGAAGGCGCTAATTACGGTACCGCAAATTGCGGTACCGTAATTAGCACCAAGGTCCCTTTGCGGCACCCTACTTTAACGGCTGGTAAAACCAGCCGCTAAGGTCGGGTCCCGCAAAGGGAACTTGTAGTAAGGCGGTAATCGGTTTACCGGTACCGGTGCCCTTACCGGTACCGGTAAACCCTTACCGCCTACCGTGTATTGAGGCCCAATGACTGCTAATTGACTGCCTAACCTACCATGCCACTGTAAACCATGTAAATATGTATATATATATATATATATATATATTTTTTTTATTGTAGATCTCTGCCTCTATTGTAACTGTTCCAACCAATGTACTCACTGTAACTACTGTACAGCACTGTAACTAAGCTGAGAATAATCTTGTGTCCTCCTGCGCCCTCTTACCCTCGGGTCTGGCGCGCAATACAAATGAATAAACTAAACTAAACAATCCCCAATGAACGATATGACCTGAAGAACCTTCTTATTATGAACTTATATTGGAATGTAGTACAAATGGCCGAAGGTTTTGTAAAAGCAGTGCTAGAGATAATAGACGAGGCTCTGGAAACAAGGACCAATTTAGATATCCTAATATGTGGGGACTTAAACATCTATTGTTTTGATGATAGAGCAGCCCTTATAACATACTCTTATATGAATGCCTCTATGCATTTAATTAGAGGGATTACTTGGAGAGCCGAGTTGGAAGGGAAAAACATCTACATTGTTAATGGACATGTGGAAGGAGACATCCCAGCCCAAGTGACATGGAGGAGAGGCAGAGAGAGAGAAAAACCCACAATTAGCTGTTTGCCTCGGAAAATCTACTCATGAACCAGGATCATTTTAACATCCAGAAGACCGACAAAAGTGACCAGGACATCTTGTCAGTGACGATCACAAATTGGATAAGGGATAAGCCCTGAAAAGGGCATGTCGATTTACTCATTCAACCAGGTGGTAATAGACTTAAAATCTCCAAGGATGTAGAGAGACAAGAGGATGAGGGCCAAAGGTTTACAGGATTCAAAGAGGTGGGACAGGGCTTTGGCAGATGTGGTTATAGGAAGCACCACTCCTTCGATGTAGAATGATGAGAAAAAAGAAGGACCTGCAAAGAAGTTTGAGATACATCAAGAAAAAACATCATCATTACATTATCGGTGTTAAAAAACTAAAAAATATGAATATTGGATAACAGGTCATAAGTGGATTTTACATCAAAGTGACATGGAAAAGTGCATTTAGTCGCTAATAAAAATACTACTGGAATCTGGAGAGTTCTGAATAATCTAAGTGCCCCCCCCCCCCCCCAGGCATCCTTAACATCGAATGGAGTATCAGCAGATGTATGGAGGAATCACTTTAATGATCTGTTCAATACAGATAATTAAGTGATGGCTGAAGTGGAGATGTCAAAAACTGGTTGGTTCTTTCCGACAGAGAGATCTGATATCAAAACTCTAATTAAGAGAGCGAGCAATTCAAGGGCCCCCGGACCCGATGGTCTGACAAACTGCATGTTAAAGGAAGACCCAGATGGCTAGACGGGAGGGATGTAAAAACGTTTTAAGAAAATCTAGGAAACGAAGAGGATACCTGAATCGTGGCGCTCTTCGATTATCATCCCCATATTTAAGAAGGGCGATAAGTCCAATACATCTAACTATATAGACCTATCGCCCTTCTTGATGTAATGGGTAAGATCTTTGGTGCGCTGGTATTGAAAGCCCTTAATACTTGGAAAACGAGCACGGGACACTATGACAAATAGCAGGCGTGATTTAAGAAAGGTATAGGGACCGCCCTGAACCTCTTTCTAATCAACCTAATTTAGGCAAAAGTGAAGTCAAAGGAGAAAGGGAAGGTGTACCTAGCCTCAATCGGTCTCGCCCAGGCATTTGATACAATACAAAGATCTAAATTGTGGAAGAAGTTGCAACAGTGTAACTAACTGTCCGAGAGATGTGAGAGAAGCTCTCACGGCGCTACATACCAACACCAATTTACAAGTAAGGCTTGATAAAAGCGGGCACCTACCAAACCCTGTAAAAACAACAAAGGGCCTGAAACAGGGATATACCCTGGCCCCGGCAATGTTTAATCAATTCATTTCAGATATATCTAGTGCATTCGATAACATCAGATTTTTCCCTCCTAGAAATGTTGGGATGTCTACTTTACGTGGACGACCTACTTTTATTGGACCAGACTCAAGTGGGACTCCAGATACAATTAAAGGCTTTAGCCACCTATGTGGACGAGAACGGATTAAAAGTCAACGTGACAAAATCAAGAATTCTGACTCTGGGAGGAAAGTAGGCCATAAGATCTCCAAAAAACAGGCCTGATACCTGAAGGGCAAAAAAATCATGGAAATCTCTAACATGATCTATCTGGGTGTGTGCGTAAATAACAGTGCAGTGGGTGCTCCTCGAGAGGCCAGGCTTGGAACCAAGATCAGAAGCCTGTCCTCACAAGCACAGATAATTCAAAGCAAGCACTGCAGGTTCACAATTAAACCCGTGATTGACTTCTACGCAATGAAAGTGGCCCCAATAGTTACATACGGCTCAGAGACCTCATTTTTTTTTACCAGCGGGTCTTTGGCCAAAATTGGAAGGGCTATTTTGGAGACAGGTTCTTGGCCTCCCTCCTAGCCTACCAATTCAACTATTGAGAGAGGAGCTGTGTTTGGTGTCCTTGTACGCTATCACTCAATGGAAAACATTAGCTTTCTTCCGAAAGTGTCTGCTGGAAACATCAGATGGTGGCTTCAAAGTCCTAAACAAAGCTCTACAGTATAACACGGAAACGGCCCTGGTAACTTGGAAGAACTCTTGTCTAAAGATTCTGTATGATCTGAGCACTTCGGAAGAAAATTTGATGAGTGATCCGGCTAAGGTAAAAAGGAAATTATTTGATCAAGACTGGGTAAACACCAGGGGAAAGATGAGAGAATTGAACCGTTTTGACCAGAAGGGATCTGAATACAGACCGAGAGGAAAGCCTCTACAATACCTGGAAAAATTCTTGAGCAAACATCTGAGAACCCAATTCCTCCGCTTCCGCTTAAACTTAATGCCCACTCGAGAATTTATAGAAGCAAGAAGAGGCAGAAATCATAGAAACTACAAATGTAAACTATGTAAAAGTCAAAGGGAGACGCTGTATCATGACTTTATTATGCCCAGAATTAAAACAGCAAAGGGAAAGATGGCAAGGGAAATTCTTCTCGCAATGTACTACTCTGACAGTGGAAGACTGGTGGCCAGCTTTGCTTCAACGCGAACGAGTTTTGCTAACTTTGGCACTTTTACCATTCCTGAAAGAAGTTTTTTAATAGACAAAAAGTAACTCTGTCACTTCATTGTATCACACTGCTCCCGGGTTGACAAATCAACTACAAATGAAAACCACTAAGGGTGGAAGGCTAAGACCTCCTACGAAGATGTGGAATTATTTTACTTTTTGATAGATTTTCTTTTTTTTCCAGTGTATATGTGTATGTTTCTTTTACCTGTTGAATGACATAAATTGTTTGATAAACAGCTATAAGGTTTAAATTGTAAAACCAAATGCTAAATACAAAAAATTAAAAAATAAAAGATTATTATGGTATTTATTGAGGGCTAGCTAGCTTCGGGAAGCAACAGAGTGCTTTACAATCATGGGGGAAGAACACAGTGAGAGAAGCAGAGAAAAAAGGAGCGGGGAGCTAACAGGAGGGCGTGGGTGGGCAATTGGCAGCAAGGGATCGACAAGCAGCAGGGAGGGGAGACGGTGGGGAACAGATCACCGGGTCTTAGGTAGGGTGGGGAGTGCAGGGTGTGTGGTCCAATGTGTTAGGGAGGAGCCATTCGTTGAAGAGGAAGATTGTGAGATTTTTCCTGAATTGTAGAAGTGATGGGGCAAGTGTGATGTTGACGCAGAGGAGGTTCCAGGGTCTTGGAGCATAGACAGAGAAGGCCTGTATTCTGGTTCTTTCCTTCCTACACCATCATAATTCAAGTCTCCACATTTCCTTAGGTGGATCTCAGGGCTCTGGGGATGCTGAGTTTCACGGGGAGGTAGCGTGGGGACTTCAGGAAGAAAGCCTTGTAGATGATGCAACAGTATTTGAAGATTGCCCAGGCTTGCAGTGAGAGCAAAAGCAGTTCTGTAAGAATCGGGGGGTGGGGGGTTTGTTGAATTTGCAGAGTCCTTTAATGAGTCTTGCAGCAGCATGCAGGACACATTTCAGGGGTGCCAGGGTAGTCGCCAGAAGGCCATCCAAAAGGGCATTGCACCCATCCGGGTGGGAGAGGACCAAGGCTTGGACAGCAGATCTGGAGTTGTTTTCTGGGACGAAGGGCTTGATTTTCTGCAGGAGAAAAAGTTGTTACCATGGCGCTTGTATCTTCCTTGCGATGTGCTGTTTGAACGTGAGGTGTCTGTCGATGTTGAACCCAAGGGACTTGGTACAGGTGACCAGCTGGGGTGTGAATCCCTTGAGGTTCATAGCAAAGAGCCAGTTCTGGATATCATGGTCTTTGGTATTGTTGGTCAGCAGTATGGATTCAGACTTGGAAGGGTTGAGTCTCAGGTAAGCAATGGACATCCAGGACTGGATCAATGTGAGACAAGCCTTGAGCATGTGGATGCCTTTGATGGAAGATACCTTGAGGTAGATCTTCGTGTCATCTCTGTATTGGTGTATGTGGATGTTGTGTCGAGCGAGGAGTTTTCCGAGCAGTTCCATGCAAAGATTAAAGATCACGGGGGACAGGATGGATCCTTGCGGGACGCTACAGTTGATGGGTAGAGTTGGTGATCTGGGAGAATACATTTGTATGAACTGTTGGCGTTTCGCAAGGTAGGATTTGAACCAGCTGAGGATGAGCTTGCTGATACCCATGCAGCGATGTAGATTGTCAGCGAGTGTTTGGTGGTCTACTATGTCAAATGCTGCTGAGAGCTCAAGGAGAGCTAGGAGGCAAGGATAGCCATCATCGAGATTTCAAGTGCATTGTCGATCACCTTAATGGTAGCTGTTTCTCTGCTGCATCTGGATCTGAAGCCAGATTGGTAGGACTGAAGGTGGTTATTGGCTTCAATGTTGTTGTTAGCTATTGCTTTCTCAAGGCTCTTACCTAGGACAGAACGATGGGTGATGGGGCAGTAGTTGCTGAGATTGTCAGTGTCCAGTGTTGGTTTCTTAAGCAGTAGGAGGATTTGTCCTGTCTTGAGGGTTGAGGGGAAGGTGCCTTGAGTTTGGGAGCAGTTGATGATTGTCTGGTAAGGGAGGAGTGCTTCAGTTGGAAGGGTTTTGAGTACAGAGGCCGGGAACAGGATGTTGTCTGCAAACAATGTGGTTTTGAGGGATCCTAAGGCGGCAGGGAGATCTTCCATAGTTAGTGTCTTGAAAGTTGTCCAGGTAGCTCTGTCTTTATGAGGTGGGATGTGGGGATGTCGGCATGTGTAGTGTGCTGTCATTTGTGGTGTTGATGTCCATGTGTTGGCAGATCATGTTGATCTTGTTGACGAAGAAATAGTTCATTGCAGTGGACATTTGATGGAGTGTGCTACGGGTGGGTCGGGCAGAGGGTTGATTCAGTGCTTGATGGCTTTGAATAGGGCTCTGCTTTCATTGTTGACCTTGACTATGGTGTTTTGGTAGTAGTTGGCCTTGGCAGTGTTGATCAATCGCCTGTGTGTAGCACAGAGTTTCTTGAGCATGGCAAGGTCAGATGCACTGCAGGATTTTCATCAATTATTTTCATATTTTCTGATGATTGGTTTGTTGAGGTTAAGCTCTTGAGTGTTCCAGGGTGGTGAAGGTTTAGGCTTGAGGGTGTGCAGTTTCACTGGGGCATGGTGGTTGATGTTTGTGAGGGTGGTGTTGAGTTCTTGGAGGAGGGAGTGCCAGCCCTGCTTCGTCAAACGGACATCACCCATTATATCGGCCCATTTGAGGTGGAGTTTGGTGAGGTCTTCTGTGAGAGCCTCCACTGGGAAGTTCTTGAAGGATTTGAAAGCTTGATTGCTTGGTTTGCAAGGGATTTCCTTGTGACTGATCTCAAAGGGGATTACCAGATGGTCCGACCAGTCGAGCGGAATAGGAGAGCTGTGGTGGAGGATGGGCAGTGAGGTGACGATGAGGTTGAGAATATTATTTCTCCAGTGAGTTGGTTCATTCGTTTGCTGTGTGAGGCAGTGGAGAACCTCCCTCATTGACTTGGTTGCTGGATTGCCATGTTGAAGTCACAGAGGAAGATGTTGCTGGCATGCGTCAGAAATCGTATTTTTTTTTAATGCAGCAAAAAGGTGTTGCAAGGTGCATCAAGTCAAGGGAGGGAAAGGTACAGGGAAGAAGAAACAAAGCAATAACGTTCCTACTAGGTTTTGAGACATTCGGATCGTGCAAGTGCAGTAACAGAAATGAGTGGAGAGAGAGAGGAGGGGAAGTGTAGGAAGGGGATGAACAGGGGAAGAAGACAAAACAAAAACATTCCTACTAGGTCATGAGACAGTTCGGAGCGTGAAAGTACAGTAACAGAAATGAGGGGAGAAGGGGGAGGAGGGGCAGTGTAGGATGGGGATGAACAGGGAAGAAAGACAAACAATAATGTTCCTACTAGGTCTTGCGACAATTCAGAGCGTGCACGTGCAGTGACAGAAATGAGGGGACAAGGGGAGGGGGAAATGAAGGATGGGGATGAACAGGGAAGAAAAAGAAACAAAAACGTTCCTACTAGGGCATGAGACTATTCAGAGAGTGCAAGTACAGTTAAAGATAGATGGGATATGGGGAGGAGGGGGAAGTGCAGGATGGGCAGGAAGGAGTAATGTTCAGACGGGAGGGAAGAGATGGGTACATAAGTGAAAGGGAACAGGTTGAAACACAGAACAAGGCTGGAATGAAGAACGGCATTGGAGTGGGTGCACAAGTTGGGTAAGCCTCACCCTATGGTGCAGGGGGCTAATCACATGTGCAGGTGCAAGTAGGCAAGGTGCAACATTGGACTGTCTCAACTCATGGTGATGGGGGCTACATCAACAATGCAGGAACAATAGGTAGAAAAGCTGAACAATCCTCTTTTCCCTCTTCTGTGCCCTAATACCCTTGGGTCTGGTGCGCATTATAAATAAATAAACAAACAAACAAACAAACAAATAAACAACAAAAATTGGACTGCCTCACCTCATGGTGAGGGGGCTACATTAATAATGCAGGAACAATACGTAAAATGCAAAATGGTGGTGACCAAGCCTGTGAAGTCTTCGATGAAGGAGGGGCTGGGCTTGGGTGGTCTGCAGATGAGATGAAAAATGACTGTGTCCATTGGGGAGAGTGTAAGTATCAGGATAGGTTTTCTAAAGAGCCAATGGTGGTGACATCCAGTTGGGTGCATGGCCATGATGCCTAGTGAATGATGATGAAGCCTCTGCCAATCTTGTTTGGATGGTCACATTAGGGCTATTGCGAATGAGGACATCTAGGATGTGGGTGGAGGTGGATGTCATCCAGGTCTCAGTAATGAAGATGGCATCCAAGTCATGTGTGGTGAGGAGGTTGGGGATGCCAGCTGCATGGTTGATTGCTGAGCGGTCATTGGCGAGCATCAATTTTTGTGTAATGGTGGCTGGAGTGGTGATGGGGTGTTTGGTGACATGGGTGAGGTTGCTAGGATGTAAGGTCCATGATGTTGCTGGTGAAGAGCGTGGTTGGTGATGAGTGGTGATGGTAGGAATGGCTGTTGGGAGACACAGGTGAAACACATTTTCAGGGAGCCTACCTGATTTT
The DNA here is from genome assembly GCF_040938575.1 of Ambystoma mexicanum. Taxonomy (NCBI): domain Eukaryota; kingdom Metazoa; phylum Chordata; class Amphibia; order Caudata; family Ambystomatidae; genus Ambystoma; species Ambystoma mexicanum. The sequence goes on from NC_090925.1 coordinate 388,777,513, forward strand.
AAGAGGGGCAAAGGGCCTGGTCCTGGGTCCTCCGGGTAGGAACAGGTCCAAACAGGAATTGCCCTTTTCTTCGTCTGCCCTGGACTTCAGGCGTCCGGGGAGAGAGATGCCATTGGTCTAAGAGTTAAGAACAGAAACGAAGAGCCACGGCAAAGAAGGTGGGTGGGGCTTAGGTCAGGTGAAATAAATCTACTTGCACCTGCTCACAAACTGCAAAGGAAAAGAGGCTGGAAGACTGCTGTAGTAGGGAAAAAGGGCAGCAAAACAAGAGATTAGCAGTGATTGACAGGTGGGTGGGGGTTAGGCCACGTGACCTAAATCCACTTGCTCCTGCTCACCAACTTCAAAGGAAAAGAGGCTGGATGGCTGCTTAAGTGGGTAAAAAGGGCAACAAAACAAGAAGGCACCAACAGATTAGCAGTGATTGACATGTGGGGCTTAGGCCACATGACCTAGATGCAGTTTGCTGGGGGTGGGAGATTCACTGATGAGCCAAGAGCTGGAGGGAAATGAGACCCCCACTGGCAAAAAACAGGCAGTATTTCCGACACCGGTATTATCGGTCTCAGAAATACTGGCAGTCCCATCCATGGATTCCTAGAGGGCTCCATGGAATGGTGATTTACCTCTGTTGCTGGCACCTGCAGTATCCTGGTAATGCGGGGATAGGTGCCGTTAACGGGAGGTTAGTTTGCCAGTATCCCGCTGGAATTACCGGCGGGATACCAGCAAACTCGTAATGACCACCAATGTGCTGCATTTCACCATCTTTATAATATCAAGCAGGCAGTACTCAAACACTATATAGGCCCTCATTATGAGGTTGCCGGTAGGCCACCGGTAGTACTGGCGGCTTACCGGCAACCTCGCCGTTTCCGCTGCCTGATATCCTGGTAATACCAGGATATTACAGGCGGCGGAGGAACAGTAAGTTCCCATTCCTGTGGAGTCCGAGAATGGGAACACTGAAGCACCGGCATCGTGGCTAACAGTGCCGATGCTTCAGTGATGTTTATGCCAGCAGGGGCCTGAACTACCGGCAGGTCAGGCCTGCCGGTAGTTCTCTGCCCGTCCCGGCAGACTCTGAGTATGCCAGTCTGGAAAAGGTGCCAATAACCATTGTTACCGGCACTTTTTTCTGGACAGGCATCTTTGTTATCAGTAATGCCTTGAAGCTTGTATGCTGACTCTGGGTAAATCTGCTGGCTGTGATACGATCAGGGATATTGGGAAAACCTTTGCAGAATCTTGAAAAAAGCCCTTTGAAGGTGTGGATTTAATCAATCATTCGGATCTGAATTGGTTAACGACAGGCATGTGAAGAGTACATATTGTAAAGTAGCAATGGTCTTTGATCACCTTCCACTGCTCTGGTGTTTAATTCAAATTCAGGCCATCCTTCATGATACATTTCGTTGATTTTCAGATAGTTGCAACAACAGTTCCTTCCAAATCACCATCCTTTGGCAGCCCACCTCCCTTGTTTGTGCTGTGCTCTGCATTTTGCTGTTCTTCTTTGACCTAGACCTCTCTCTTATCAATCAGATTAACAATTAAACGAGGAATACTGGCTTGTGGATTCGAACAGGACTGTGGTTTGCGTGCATCTATAAAGAATAGACTTAAAAGTTATTTAATATTTAGAATTGTGTTCCTGATTTGTTGGTAAACATTTGCAAGAACAGTTACTAAATCAGTATTGTTCAACGTTTATGAAAAGATAACATTCTTGCAAATGCAAAAAAAAAAATGATGGCATACGACATACCAGCTCTTCTTGAGTTGCGTCATGTGGCCCGGAGACAAGAGCTGCCATCATGGTATCTTCCTGAGAAGCAAGAGATGAATATCTGGTGAGTGAATGGGTATGAATGTTATTGTGTCTCAATGTTCTGGGTGGGTGTGCATGTGGAGAATGCAGTGTGAGTGAATGTGAGAAAAGGTGTATGGGTAAGTGACTGGTGGGTGAATGGGTATGCATATGATTCTGTGTTCGTGCAAGGTGCTGGGGGACCCAGGAAGCACTTCAGCATTGTTTACATTTCATTAGACAGACGTGGCATGTTTTACTGGCATTTATGGGCAAAGCCAACTTGATGAGTGTTATTACATAGCTGCACTGGCATTTTGGTGCAGCCGTCCTAGCCATTTTTGACTATGGCATGCCATTTTTTACTTGCCATCTATGATAAAGCAAGAATGATAACTTCTATAAGTGTCGGGACTGGCATTTTGGTGCAGCCAGCCTAGCTATGTCATACTGTGGCATGACATTTTTTAACTGAGCATGTATGATAAAGCAAGAATGATAAGTGTTCTTACGTGTCTAGACTGTTCTACGTTGATGCCAGTGAAATTTTAATAGCAAAGCCAACAGGAGTATATTTTTACGTGGTGGTACTGGCATATATTAGCAGAGCCAGCTTGGACATGTTTACTTATAGTATCATTACTGACATCATGCGCTTAGCAAATATGAATATGTTCTTATATGGAAAGGTATAGGCACAGCCAGCGTGAAAATGTTTTTTATACTGGCATGTATTGTGGGGAAAGGCATGAACATGCTTTGGGTAATGCTCCTGTGCACAGTTGGTGACTTGCCTTCATTAGAGTTCTTCATGAGTTACCCTACAAAACCAATTGCAAACTGTCTGGCTTATTACCCAATTGAAAGTATGCTGTATAATGCACAATTTCAACCCAATATTTAACCGGAACAATGCTTCATTGGCTAGGACTTCCTTGCTACGCTCAGTCGCTCTTGTTTACTTGTGTCAAATATTTCCGCCTTCCAATTGGAACAAAATTCACCAATCGCCACAGGATATTTGTTTGCCAGGTGCTGGACACCACCCCTTGTTTTTACACTAGGTAAAAGATTTAAGCTTTGATAAAAAAAACCATACATCTTTCATCTAGCACAGTGAGCGGAAGCCGCTGCATCAACCTTGAATATCATGGGAGTTGCACATGCATGGTGGTCTAGGCTAGCTAGCAGTGTGGCGTGTCCTGTGCTTTGTTGAGGAGCTTGCAGGGCCTTCAGCATGGCTCTCAAGGGTGCTCCCAAATGTTGTGTTTTGCCACTGGTATTGATACTTGCAAAATGGCACAGTGTTATACATGCCACTGGGCCTAGAGACATCACAGACGTGCACTAGTGACAAACATGCTTCCACTTCTAGCAGCAAAATACTAAGAAAAAACTCTTGGAATACCTGTTCTCCGTGGATTGTGTCAAATGGTCCAGAGACAAGAGTCCCCATCATGGTGTCATCCTGAGGGACAAGAGAAGATTTGTCTGCATCTTGTCCAGCTTTTATTTTTAAGTGCAACCACTTTTTCTGCCAGTAAAAAATCTGGGATGCATCTGGCAGGCGAACATTTGCTGCAATCTGCATGTCAGCAAACTGACTTATCAACTTAAACCTCTGAGACATGTTCTGCCCTCGTTCGCTGTGTCTGACCGTCCAGCTGTTGTTGGAAACCTTGTAAATTCCAGATTGGTTTACTGTAATGCCTTGTTATTGGGTGTCCCAACGGGTCAGTTACACCATCTTCAAGTCGCCCAGAATGCAGCGGTGAGACTTCTTTATAGCCTTCCTCACCCACTTCGATCTCATCGTTCTGCAGGCGCCTCCAATGGCTTGCAGTTCAACAGAGGAATCTTTATAAGATCCTCTGTTTGATCTTTAAGTGTATTTGCAGTACCGCCCCCAGTTATCTTGCCTCAAAACTCTCTCTCCAATGCCCATCTCACTCACTTTAGTTCGCGGGCCAACATCTTCTGAAAGTCCCCCCTCTCTCTTTGTATACTGCAGAGATAGGTGTTTTTTGATCTGTGGTCCAGTCGAACTCATTGCTCTTTGATCTTCAAAAACCTGACTCACTCTCCAGAGTCAGGGAAAACCTTAAAACATATATTTTCAAAAACAATCCCTTCCCTCTATTGTTCCACTCTTCCATGTCAGTCCGTGCTTCCTGTTACATCTGCGCCTAGAAGCAGTTTATGACTGGTTTCGTATTGATATGTGCGTTACAAATCCAGAAATCAGATCAAATCAAGCATAGACCTGAGTCAAATGAACAATATTGACAGAAGGTAATGTCACGGAGCATTACATTCCACACACCTAGAGACTGCACAGACGTACACTAGTGACAAGCATTCTTTCTCTCGTGACCACACAGACAAAACCCCTATGAAGTGCAATGCTAAGCCAACCAATTGCCATATTTGCGATCCTTGGAATGCATTGGGTGAACCAGATAACAAAGTGCCTATCTTTTTGCAATGTAATCAAAATGGACAAGAACAGATGTCCAAATTATTACAGAAGCAAATGTGAAGGTCAATATATTCTAAACGGCAACCTACAGATGAAAATGATTATTATCCACGCTCCTCAGAATTGACACATGATAAAACACATTAGCAGTAATGGAAAAAGCAATGGTGACTATGATAAACATCGAGTGCTATGAGTTGGAGGGTAGTGAAATGATTTCGCAAGAAAACGCCTGTAGAACACAAAACAAAATGAAAAAGTGTTTAATTTTCATAGAATTGGATGGGGAAATAAAATGAGCACTGTTCAGTATCTGTAAACATCAATATTGTTAACAATCGAGCTCTGAACTCCAAACCAACAAACGCACATTCCCTAAGGCATAAAGCATGTGAAGGGCAATACAGTGATCAATAATAGTGGCATGTTTTATATTATTTGTCAGAAAACATTCTGTTCTAACCAACAGACAAATCAATGGTGTGTGGCATACCTTATCCCCCTGCAAAGTGAGGCGTGGTTCAGTGAAAACAATGGACGTCCTCTTTTCACCCTGGTTACAAGCAAATTCGATTAATGAGTACTTTCCTAACAGCTGATTCAGAACATAGACAATTACCAACGACATAAGCATAAAGAAATGTGCCCACTGGGAATTATTGAATACTAGTTTCTAAGCTAAGGCTGAGCTGGTACCTCCACAGGAGGTTACGAGGTTGCAACCCTATATTGTTCCATATTTTAAGAAAAAATAAAAAGAATAATGAGGGAACAATCATAAAACAACAACAAATGTTTCGCATATCTAATGGTATTTATTTACATCAGTACATCCTGATTTACAAGATTTAATTTAAAAAAAACATTATTAATTAATATAATGGCACCAAATAGCAACAAATACTACCCAGTCCACAATTAAGAAAGTTCACTTAATAGACTGGCGTGCTAGTAACTACAGACAAACAAACATAATGAAGAACAAAATAATAAAATCGCATACCAAAATTAACAAAAAGTCATCTACTCAGAAAACGTTTGCAGAGGTAGACTGACAGACTGCTGCTGCATATCTACTGCTAAATAACAAAGGTCAACTAAATAAACTAAAGCAGAACCTCGGACAAATAGGGTCCAAAAAATGAGAATACAACTAAGCAACTAAATCTAGAGGCCCTAAGACAGCCGAGGCTGTCCAAAAACTATGATCCAGGATGGCTACCCTCTTCTACAGTGGGAACTGAGGGCAATATTCCCATAAACACAAAGAAATGTGCCGAATGGGGATTATTCAATACTAGTTTCTAAACTAATGGAAGGCTGAGCTTCCGGTACTTCCGCAGGAGGTTACGAGGTTGCAATCCTATATTGTACCATATTTTAAGAAAAAAATCCAAAGAATAATCAGACAACAATCATAAAATAACAAATGTTTCCCAAATCTAATAGTATTTATTTACATCAGTACATGCAGATTTACAAGATTTAATCAAAAGAAAAACGACATGCCTGCTGTCAAATGAAAGTACATTTACAGACATAATTCGTGCACTAAGCAACCCCAGTGCAATACCTGTTCTCCAAGAGAAGTGTCGGGTGGTGCTGCGAGAGTGCTTGATATCCTTGAAATCTGCTGTGTCTAGGTAAGAAAGGTGCCAAGACAAAAAATTTGTTATGAAATCTGCAAATTTTATCGGGAAATACTTTTAAATAGGCATAGTTAGCACAGTGGGTGATATTAGTGACATGTCCTGTAAGAATTATAACTGACTAGGACTATTTCATGGACTGAACAAAACAATCACGAATGTAAATGATGTTTTTGGTGCAATCGGTTGGAAAGAACATACAAATAAATTCACAGTTAATTCTTAGGCATTGTAAAATTCATTCAATGATTCAGGAGTCCAATTTCAACTTGAAACATAAAAAAGAATCTTTGAACAGACCACCGTTTATGAGTTCACGACAGTGAAATACATTATACTCACATGTTTGCGGCCATGACCAAAGATAATAGTTACGACCGTTGCAAGTAACTTACGAGTCAGTCTTGGGCAATGCTTCTGTGTATATATACAGAGGATTCATGGATCTCAGCTGTGAAATGTTCACTGCTGACCCAATATCGATTTTCTCACACATCTGCGAAGGCATGGCTATTGATTTCATTATGTGGAAACCAAAGTTGATAGTCTATTGTCGTATCAGCGCCAGTCTTTTGCGAAAATGTGTAGCACTGTCCCAAGCGTCTTGACATGTGTGTTGTCTGCACATCCAGAGACAATGCAAGAAGGACTTTTTTGGCTGAAGTAAGGTCTTAAACACAAACAAATTCTAATAACAATTCTGTTGCATAACATAACATTAGAATACATACAGAATGTTCAGAGAATCTGTACATTTTTAAAAAACATTGGGCCTCATTACGACCCAGGCAGTTGGGGGTTAATGGCCCTGTTAGAGCTGCCGGCGCCATTAACCCCCTACTGCCTCATTATGAGGTCTGTTCGCAGGTCCCGCTAAGGACGCCTGGTAAAAACAGGCGTCCTTAGCGGGTCCCGCTAGCCGACCAGGATGCTAACAACAGGCCCTTCATTAACGGGCCCGTTGTTAGCATCCTCCCCATTCCCATTGAGCCCTATGGGAGCTCAAATGGGAATGGGGATGTACTGGGTCCGGGTTCCTTGAATAGGGAAATACCAGGCCCTCCAAGGTCGGAATGGCCCGGTATTTCCCCATTCAAGGAACCCAGACCCGGTACCCGGTATGGGGGTAGCCATGCCGCTAAAAGCGGCATGGCTAACTCCATACTTGTAATGAGGCCCATTGAGTTTCTGTCTCCAAAATTTAAAACACTATTAGAAGAACAATTGTGAATAACGTTTTGGATAATATTTATAATGGGTGGTAAAAATAACAAAGATAGCAGTGTTTTCCCAGACCAGAATTGAGTGATAGTTTGATTATAAAGTCAAAGTCAACTTTATACATTATGTAAGGGAGGCGTGCATGTGAAATGTGGGCAGATACAGGATAGACATTCCTTTGATTTGTTTTGATTTGACTGTTCAGCATTTTACACAACAGAGGATGTGATAAGATGAAAACGGTTGACACCTGGACACATCGTGGAATGGCTTTGTAGAAGTTACAAAAAACAAAGATCAAAAAGTCACATGAAACATCAAAAGGTTACCAGAGTAACTGGTAGCCAAAGATATCATATGCCTATCTCTTTGTATTGTACCCAGAGCTGGACGAGGCCGACATGGCTCAGGCAGACCGAACCCTACCTAGGGCTCTGGCCTGACCACCCTCTCAGCCAGTGCCTGCCCAAAGCAGGAGCCGGCCACGAGCCCCACCCGCTGCTCCCCCACTCCTTACATTTAAAAAAATAAAAATAAAAAAGACGATTCCGATATTGCATTTGAAATGTGTCTCGCTTGTCTGCCATTGTGCCCTGTGTGAGATTTGTGCACACCCGGATGCCATTTCCCTGGCTCGGCCCATGGTGGGCTCTTAGAGCCAGGCTCGGTCCTACCCATGAAATCTCTGGCTCCCCCACCTATAATTGTACCACACCCAGTTAGTACACGAACATGGTGCAATATCCTTCTGAATTTAATCTACACGTGGTCTTTTTTATGGTGTCTTGATGCAGATAAGGGGCATTTGGCAGCGACTGCTGACTGCCATTTGTCAGCTTTCTGTGTTCTGACCATCTGCATTTGGCCTGCAAGTGTCACTGTGATTGAGGGGGCAGATATTGCATTTGATGGAAGAGTGTAGCATTTTGATTAGGCAATTGACTACTAAAGGAGAACTGTACTTGTTGCTTCCAAGATTCTGGCACTGCCCGAGTGTAAGATCCAGCCTAACTCGGAGTTATACCAAGCTAGTATTCAGTGTTTGGGTGGTCATTCGATGATGCGAGGCAGCCTTTACCTTGAACCTGCACTGTCGATTCACATATTCGTTTGAATTGACAACATCTACATTTGACCAGGACAAGACTGCTAGTGCATGACACTGAATATTTTATTCCTTTGAGTACTCAATTGGCTGTGCAAAGAGGCCGGTTTTCTCATCTTCTATGACTTGTGGCACACCCCAGCGTAAGACCCTGCCAAATTCGCTGAGCTCATGCTAATGTTCTTATATGGTGGTGGTCTCGAGACATTGGGCCCGATTACTAGTTTGGTGGTAATTCAGCAGTAAATCCACTGAATTACCACCAAACTCAATTACTGTTAATGCCACTTCGATCCCGTGGAATTACAAGTGGTGGTAATTCCCAATTTTCTGGAGTTCATAGGACTCCATATAGGTTTTAGGCAGTAAGGAGGAACATTTATCTCAAACTTTATGCTGGAGGTAAATCTTTCTCCCTACCGCCAAACTTGTAGTACAGCAGTGTGGGGTGATGTGGTGGAAAAGTGGCAGTAATGACATTACTACCAGTTTTCCACCCTTTTAACTGCACCACCATACTTGTAATGAGTTGCAAAATGCCAAGACTTCACCTCCAGGTGTTAGGAGAGATGATCCCATGGGGATGCCCTTTTGATAAACTAGTCAGAGAAGTTTTAGTTTTTCCTCTGATCTCACTGACACCCAAGTCCATTATGAGACTGAAACAAGCCAAGGCCACAACTTTGATGGAATCTGGATCACCTTTCTCACTCTATACAATCGCTCATGAAGCCCCTTTGCAGGCAAGACCTCATTTCCATTCTGAAGGGCAATATCCTTCATCACAACCTGTCAACTCCTAATCCGACATATGAAAACTAATGAGTACCCAAAATGGGGAACACACGTCCATAGCACTGTCTAAGGCCAAACGCCAAATAATTTTGGATTGTGTTTAACCACACATACTCCTACTCAAAATAGTAGTGATTTATGAATTGGTATTCTTATAGTATCACACTCAAATTATGACTTATGGTCATCACTTTTAATAGTTCAAAAACATAAAACAAAGGGTAATTCCCCAACTCGTTTCGAGAGAAACTCTCTTCTTCAGGGGAATTTTCTTAGGAATCCTATACAAATAATTCAGAAAAACAGTATCAGTTTCAATTGGTCCTCATATCCATAATTACAAACATCATACAATTCATTAGAACATAACATTTCTTGTATTATTTGTACCTTCGTAGGTACAAATAATACAAGATTTGTACCTACTGCTATTTGTAGCAGTATTTCTTGCAGAAAACAAATGATCTTGCGAGCCATATTGTGATATAGCCATAATCATCAACCTAATGATGAAAGACCATGGTCAAATATCTGTGTGCCATCTATGCTGCTGATCATACTAATGTCCTCTAAGGAATTGATATCTAGAATCCGCCTACCTATTACCCAGGTGTATACCTCTAAGAATCTTGATGTCTTCTTTTCACCTATAGTTCCTGTGTTTCTATAAGCGAAATAGATAAAGTATTTCCCTCAGTATTATAACCTCTCAATCGTAGTATCCCTATATTTGTGATTAAGTCACCTTAATGTGGATCTTTATAGAATATACGAGCTAGAATCTAGTTGATATTAACTCTTAATCTGGCAGCATGGCTCCTGAGCTCATGCAATAAGGGTACTTGAGCCTGCCTGCGGACTACATGGACATGTTAAGAGAAGCTGAAGAAGCCTGCACCAGAACTTCCTATGCGTTAAGATTAATTTCTCCAGCATGGGGTCTGGCATGGATTCACATGCTCATGAATATTCCCAGTCGTCAGGCTGGGAATCCTCGGTAAAGAAAAAACCAGTATCAGTTTCGTTTCTGATCTGTCTTTCGTAGTAATAACCAATCACTGGTCTCTGCGTCATACTGACCACAGCCAATGACTGCCCTCTACCTAAGCACCGCCTCTGGCAGCCATCTTCAGATTTTTACCGCACGTTCATGTGTTGGGATCCTCGTGCTATTGCTCTCGAGCGTTAGTGCTATTTTTTCGCGCTTTTTCACAAAAACTTCGATTCTTTCGGTCAAAAGAGCCTCAAGCTCCACCGATCCTACATCCGATCAACGGGGACCCGTGTCGGATTCATCTGTGCCCCTCAAGGGTGAAGATTTCGTCGAGCTACACTTCGGAGGACTCCAGAAGCTTCTCAGGCCCGGTCTCGGAGATGGCCCAGGAGAAGGGAAGCTCGACGCCCGGAAAGCTGTTCAGGGCCTGCCCTGGATGCCAGCTGCAGAACGTCTTCAAGGAGGACGAACACTCTTTCTGCCTTTACTGCCTTCATGGGGACAAGACGCACGTGGAGAAGGACTGTGCGTTTTGCGGCAACATGTCGGAACGGACCATGAAGGACCGCCATCAACGTCTCGCCAGCTGGCTGGAGGGTAAGAGCCCGTCTGGCGAGAAGAAGAAGAAATCTGAGCGGTCTTCTAAGACCTTTGAGGGCGCCCCGGCGACGGGGGCCCAACATAAGGCCAAGCACCGCGAGTCCGCTGGCACCGGGAGCGCCGAACGGTCGGGCTCTACGGGCGCCAGGCAGGGCGCACCCTCCCCGGCACCATCAACCACGAGCCAACGCTCTGGGTCGGGTAAGAGGAAGGCCGAGCACCCGGCGAAGCTCCTGGAGAGACCCCGGTCGAGCTCTAAGGCAGAGGAGGAGCGTGGCAGTGCCCCCTCCCTCAAGGATAAGGCGGTGAGCGCACCTAAGGTGGTGAAGGCCTTGATCCATTCGACCAAGCCCTCTATCGAAACGGTCGCGGCGGCCCTGGCCCAGCCTGTGGAGGCTGCACCAGTGGTGGCGGCCTCGGGGCCCAGAATCTCCCTGCCTCCTCGGAGGGAGTCTTCTTTCGTGCCCATCGATAGGACCCCCGTGAAACCCTCCGTGGGGAAGAAGGGGGGGGGCAGGGCGTCGTCGTAGATTCGGCCTCAACCTCAGAAGAGGAACTGATCGAGGTCTTAAGCCACGGCCTAGGCGTGGAACAAGACCAGCCCGTCGGAATGGGCCCCGACGCAGGTGACGACGACGACATCGTCGAGGATACCGACGGGGCCCCTGCTCGCCCGTCGGATTCCCCTCTGCCAGCGCCGCAAGACAACTCAGCGGCCATTTTGTTGGCTATACAGTCCTTATGCTCCGAGATAAGGACGAGACTACCGTTACCGACGGAGGAACCTCTCCCGTCGGGGGATCCAGAACCGGGACCTTCTGGTGTTCCCCCTACCAAGAAAAGAAGGATCCATCCACCGCCTCCTTTTCAACCGTCGCGCCCCGTCCAGCCCTCCTCCCCGTCCACCCGAGGGGATGATACGGGGACTGACACGGCAGCGACGGGTACGGACGACGAGGCATACGACGAGGATTTTCCGTCGTCGCCTCCCACCAGGGCTTCTCCGCCCGACGAGATTGGATCGTTCCACTCAATGATCGCCAGGGCATCCGAGCTTTTCCAACTCTGCCCTGAGGAGAAGAAAAAGGAAGGCTTCCTTTACCAACGGCGCGAGACCAAGAGGAAGACGGTCCTCGCAGTGCCTCTGTTGGACGACATTTGGGATGAGGGCCTTTCCCTCCTCAAGAACCCTTCCACGACGCCAGCGAAAAGAGACCGGTACGAGAAAAAGTACCGGGTCCCGGACTCGGCCCCCCTATGCCTCCGGGCGCAGCCTACCCCGGACTCCGTCGTCTCCGCGGCAGCCAGGAAGAAAGCGGGGGGGGGTGCGGCCTCCACGTCGACTTCCCCGCCGGACGGCGAGGGAAAGAAATTGGATGCCATGGGACGCAGAGTCATCTCGTCGGCGGCGACGACGATTAAAGCGGCCAACGCCTTGGCTATCGTGGCCCGCTACGACAGGGAACTCTGGTACAAGATAGCTCCCCTGCTGGATTTTCTGCCGGACGACAAGAGGGCGGAGGCCCTTGAGATCCTGCAGGAAGGTGAGGTGGCCTCGGACCACGCCATCACCGTGGCGACGGACATCGCCGACACTGGGTTCCGCCAGATGGGCAACGGCGTTTGCCTTCGACGTCGCGGATGGCTCAAGGCTACGGACTTTCGGCAGGATGTCCAGACCAGGGTCCTGGACATGCCCTTCGACGGGAACAACCTGTTTGGGAAGACAGTGGACGATTCCCTTCAGGCCATCAAGGCGGATACTGAGACGGCCCGGGCCCTTGGAGTACTGCAGCAACGGCGGACGCCCTTTCGGAGCGGCGGAGGCAAGGGCGCCTCCAAAGGTTCCGGCGGCGGTTTCGCTTCCTACCGTCAAGCGGCCCGCTCGTCGTCGCAAGAGGCCTACAGAGGACGAGGCAAGTCTGGCGGACCCCGCCGTCGTCGCCAAGGAGGCCAAGGCGGCAAGGCCGCGTCCAAGCAGGATTGAACCGGCCGTGGGGTCGGGCCCCCACCGAAGCACCCCGGTGGGAGGCCGGCTGGCGGGCTTCGTCAGCGTGTGGGAGTCCATCTCCACCGACCGTTGGGTGCTGGACGCCCTGGCCCGGGGCCACGCGCTCGAGTTTCAAAGAAGGTGCCCGCGCGTCCCCCCCGTGGCCAGGAAAGAACTTCACGTCCCTCAACTTCTCCTGGAGGTAAAGGCGATGCTCAGAAAGGGCGCCATCGAACTCGTCCCAAAGAGGCTTCGGGGCTCCGGAGTCTACTCGCGTTACTTCCTCGTGAAGAAGAAGACGGGAGGATGGCGCCCCATCCTGGACCTGCGACGCCTGAACAAGTTCATCAAGGCGCAGAAGTTCCGGATGGTCACCCTCCAGCACGTCCTGGGTCAGCTGGAGGAAGGAGACTTCCTATCGTCGTTGGATTTGGAGGATGCCTACTTCCACATTCCCATCCTAAAGGGGCACCGAAAATTCCTCAGATTCGTGGTCCAAGGGCGTCATTACCAGTTCAAAGCCCTTCCCCTCGGACTGCGGTCGGCACCCAGGGTTTTCACCAAGTGCCTCGCACCGGTGGCGGCGCAGCTGCGCCGCGAGGGGATTCACGTCTACCCCTACCTGGACGACTGGCTCATCCGCGCCAAGACGAGGGAGCTCGCCGTGGTCCACACGGCAAGGACCGTCCAACTCCTCACGGACCTGGGATTCTCCGTGAACTACGCCAAATCCCACCTGGTGCCCGCGCAAGTCGCACTGTTTCTGGGAGCGAGGCTCGACACAGTGTCCCTTCTGGCCTCCCCGTCGGAGGAGAGGACCAGGACCATCTTGGGCAAGGTGCAACGGATGTTGGTGGCCGACGCGGCCAAGGTGAGGTCCATCAAGTCCCTCCTCGGGATGATGTCTTCCTGCATCTACCTCATTCCCATGTGCAGGCTCCGGATGCGCCCGTTGCAAGAGTTCCTGGATGCGCGCTGGATCCAGACGACGGGCAGCTTCGAGGAAAGGATCAAGCTCGACGAGAGTTTCCGACGAGCGATACGGTGGTGGGGCACCCGCGCGCATCTGACGGCGGGCATGGACTTCCAGACCCCAGCACACCAGGTGACTGTGACCACGGATGCCTCCCTAGAAGGGTGGGGAGCGCACACCGAAAATCTGCACGCAAGGTGACTCTGGCTCCCGACGGAGAAGTCCCTGCATATCAACGTCCTGGAGCTCCGTGCAGTGTTTTGGGCCCTCAGGTCCTTCCTTCCGTCCCTCAAGGGCAAGGTGGTGAGGATCTTCACCGACAACACCACCACCATGTTTTACATCAGGAAACAGGGCGGAACCAGGTCCCCAGCGCTGTCCAAGGAGGCGCAGGACCTGTGGCATTGGGCCGTCGCCCAAGGGATTCTTCTGGTGCCGTTTCATCTGGCAGGGATAAAAAACACCATCGCCGACTCACTCAGCAGGGAGCTGCGCTCGTGCCACGAGTGGGAACTACGGCAGGATCTGGTGGATCGCCTCTTCCGACGGTGGGGCACACCCCAGATCGACCTGTTCGCGACGGCGACGAACACCAAGTGCCGGAGGTTCGCCAGCAGGTTTCCCCAGACGAGGAGCATGGGCGATGCTTTCTCGTTCCCCTGGGAGGGCCTGTTCCTCTACGCGTTCCCTCCCTTGCCTCTGCTAATCCGGCTCGTCAACCAGCTCAAGAGGTCACGGTGCAGGATGATCCTCGTCGCACCTGCGTGGCCGAGGCAGATATGGTTCCCGGACCTTCTGGACTTGTCAGCGTCCCCGCCAATCAAGCTGCCGGCGGACGCGGATCTACTCTCCAGGGAAGGAGGCGCCATCCTCCACCACGACCCGAAGTCGCTGAACTTGCAGGCCTGGCTCCTGCAGCGCTAGAGTTTGGAGGATACGACATACCGGCCGATTGCAGAGAGGTTCTTGCAAAGGCCAGGGCGTCCTCGACTCTTAAATGCTACGGACACAAATGGAAGAGGTTCTCTGTCTGGTGCCACGCACAGAAGATTAACCCTCTACGGATTACGGCTCCCCAAGTGCTGCCGTACCTGCTGACGCTGGCCAAAGCTGGTCTGGCACACGCGTCCATCAAGATTCATCTTGCTGCGATCTCCCGATACACCAGAACCACGGGCCGGACGTCCTTGTGGTCTCATCGTCTGGTGAAAGAGTTCATGAAGGGACTGTTCAGATCGTTCCCGCCGGTGAAGGCTCCGGCCCCGGCGTGGGAGCTCAACGTGGTGCTGACCAAACTCATGGGACCTCCGTTCGAGCCTCTGCACTCGGCCCCGTTGAAGTTTCTATCGTGGAAAACAGCTTTTCTCGTGGCCATCACCTCCGCACGACGAGTGGGAGAGATCCAGGCCCTTTCCTGCAAGGCCCCGTACTTGACTTTCCACGACACGAGGGTAGTGCTCAGGACGCACCCCTCCTTCATGCCCAAGGTACCGTCGGACTTTCATCTCAACGAACCCTTGGTGTTACCTGTGTTCTTCCCGTCGCCTTCGTCGCCGGCTGAGAGGACTTTGCACTCGCTGGATGTAGCTAGAGCGCTGAAGTTCTACGTGGACCGCACGAAAGGTTTTCGGAAGACGTCACAACTCTTTGTGAACTTTGGACCTGTCAATCAGGGGAAGGCTCTCTCGAAGGCTTCCATCTCCAGATGGCTCTCCGGCTGTATCATGTACTGTCACCGGTTGGCAAACCGACCGCTGCCTGGCCGTCCGAGAGCCCATTCCACCAGAGCGATCGCAGCTACCACGGCGTTCCTATCTGGTGTGCCCCTGCTGGACATATGCAGGGCTGCTACGTGGAGGTCGACGCACACCTTCACGAAATTCAACTGCGTCGACCGGGATTCCAGGGAGGAGTCCAGGGTCGGCCAAGCAGTGCTGCGCAACCTGTTCGCCTGAGGTGAGCCTGGTGAGGAGGTAAGATGCTTAATGTTGAGTTGATGTGATGCTTAATGTTGAGCCTTTGCCACCTCCCGTGGTTGTGCATGTGTGTACTGCTATGTATTCTTTATTCATGAGCATGTGAATCCATGCCAGACCCCATGCTGGAGAAGGAACAAGTTACTTACCTGTAACTGTTGTTCTCCAGCATGGGTCTGGCATGGATTCACATGCGAACCCTCCCGCCTACCCCTCTGCGGCTCTTCACTTGGTCATACTGCCACTTCACGTGCTTCCAAATCTGAAGATGGCTGCCAGAGGCGGTGCTTAGGTAGAGGGCAGTCATTGGCTGTGGTCAGTATGACGCAGAGACCAGTGATTGGTTATTACTACGAAAGACAGATCAGAAACGAAACTGATACTGGTTTTTTCTTTACCGAGGATTCCCAGCCTGACGACGGGGAATATTCATGAGCATGTGAATCCATGCCAGACCCATGCTGGAGAACAACAGTTACAGGTAAGTAACTTGTTCCTTATAGAATCTGGCCTGGTGGAAAGATTTTAGGAGGCCACCCTAATTATGATGAACTAGGAGATCTGAGAGGTTAGCCAAAGCCCAATTAAGGTACATGGATGAGCAATCATGGCTTAGTCTCAGGAGAGTGTTAGTGGAGTCAGGGGCCCTCAATGAGTCCACACAATGTGGCATACAATAATTCAATTGAGAGACAGTCATGTATAAAAATACAGTTATTTATTATAGGCCTTCTGAACACATTGGAAAATGAATCTAACAAGCAGCATTAACGCACAACATTCTATGATACCAATATATGCGGTCACCATAGGTTAACATATACATAAAGTAACTTAGCAAAAGCATGTAAGAATTTAGCAGTAAATGATGGTACCAGATCACAAGACAATAACCTAACTTAAGAAGTCCAAACTCTAAGATGAATGGGGCCTTATGCCAAAAAGTCACAGCAGCCAAAATGTTTCTCACCATAATGATGTCTCTGTAAGTAGGTTTTAATAGGCTTGTGATTGTGATTGTTTTAACGTTGTACAATAATTTTACCAAAGGTAAGTGTTTTCCTTTCTTCCAAACTGAATGCTAACCCAGGGGCAGAATACTCAACCCAGGTTCAACGACCAAAAGGTGAGGGGAATGGAATAAAGAGACAAAGGGACTTGTTCCCAAGGTTATCCTATGGAGGACAGGGTGAGACAGGCAAATGCATTTACTTACCGGCTGACTCACATTTTCCAAGATTACTTGGATATGGATTGTCTAGAGGTTCGGGGGGCTCAATCCTCAACCATTTGTTCCAGTGACAGGTGCCCAGGAGTTGCAGGTTTGAGGATTCTTCCGGTTGAATGGAAAAGCAAGATTCAACCCTTTTTGAAGAAGAAATGTTGAATCCACCAATGGAGACCTCTTCAAGACACTTCACAGGTTGGAAGAATGCGAGTTCCAGCGACAGCCTCTCACACAGGCGACGTCAGGTGCCCTTCCAATTGCGGTCACAGCTGTTGCTCAAGGACAGGTTCCCGCAAAGTTGGAAAGCTGAAATCTGGGGAGAAGGCTACTAGTGGTACAAGCTTACGACCACCGCAGTTCGGGACACGAATGTGGAACAGCAACTCTTCTGGCGATGTAGCCCATGTGAGAGCTTGTCAGTCCACCTGGCAGTCTCCAGGGACACTTCCGAAGTCTCTGAAGGGCTGGATCATCGAGAAGGCACTAAGACTAGTTGGTCCCACTAGTCCAAGGACTGAAGCACCACTCAGGGTCTTCTGAGACCAGGCAGAGGAGCAGGGCTTTACCAGGCTGGCTACTAGAAGGGATGCCGGGCCACTTCAGAAGGTGTCTTCAGAACTTCTCCAAGCTGCTCTTCTTTGAGCGAGATTCTTGGCTCCAACATTGATCTGAAGAAATGGCTGCTGAGGTCCTCTTTTTATCCAAAATATGAGCTTTAAGCAAGTCCATGCCCATCAATGGTAAGGATGCACACCATTTAAACAGCCAGTAGTTGTCCAATCAGGGACAACTACTGTTTTCACACCCAATATCCCATTCTCATGGAGTCCTGATTTCCTGAATCACTGGCATCGTTTTTAATGGTGCCATTGAGTCAGGCGTTTATTTGCCGGTAGGGGCCTGAACTTCTGGCGGGTCAGGTCTGCTGGGAGATCCGTGGTCCCCACAGCACACTTGAAGTGTGCCGGTCTGTAAAAAAGGCCAGATTCAGAATTACCTGCATTCTTTCCAGACCAGCACACTCGTAATGAGCATCAGTACCTCCTTATTCTTTCATCTGGTAAAATTGGGTTCTTCCTTTCCTCTATAAAAATGCATGTGGCTGCAATTACTGCTTGCACAGTTCTCCTTTCCGTTCTTTTATTTTTGCCACACTGCTAATTCAAGTCTTAGAAAGGTTTATCCACCAGTCAGGATACCCTGTCCTCTTTAGGAGTTGAATGTTGTCCTTTCTAAACAAATGTCTCTTCCCTTTGAAGCTATGCTTAAGATTGGCATGCATTATTTGACATGAAAAGTGGGATTCCTTATAGCTATCACTTTTCACACACACACACAGACACACCAAAGTGAGCACCAAGGAAGGGGCTGCCCGGAGACTTCACCGATTACCCAGAGTGAAGTGCTAGGGGGTTCGGGGAGGCTTCATGATATTAGCCTAACAGATGCCTGCAGTGACTCCCCATGATGTATACACCGAGCGCAATAGTCTTTGCATGTGCACTGAGGAAATATACAAGGATTTCCCGCAGTGGTCCCACCGACTCCCACCATACATTGTGTTGGGTTGTGGCTTGTTCTATCTGGCACAGCAAAACAGAGCACAACCTGACAAAATGCAGTGATGCTGTATAAATAGAAATGACTTTGCCTGCTTCTTAAAGGCCTTTTGAGGATGAACGCAAGGAAGATATGCCGTTAGGCAACTTGAGGTTCCACAAAAGGAGGACCCTAAAGGCTAGCGGAGCACTGAAATGAACGGCCACACATAGGGCTTAGTTGGCATGTGCCTGATTCCGCTTTAATTTAACTTGTTTTCTTGCTGTGTGCCAGAATACCCCTGGTTTCCCTGTGCTACAATCTGTCAAGCATCGTCAAGGATGTTAGATCGTTCTTCTGAACCTGTCATCATCATTCATGCCAGATGTGAGCCAATGTTTAATCAATGCGTGGGACACCCAAAGGGAACCGCTTATCTCCTTCACCATGCACCTTGTTTGACATACCGCTGCTCTGCAACATTGGATGGTTACATTTGTTCAACTCTAATGCTAACTGGCTCAACGTTTTTTGCAGGTATCACCATGCCTTCTATCACCTCTTCCATATACTTCTTCATTTTTATGGGCCTGTGCTCATGGTGGGCTTGCCGACGCAGTGTCACACTGGTGATCTTCAGCAGCCTTTGTGTGATGACGGCCATTTTCAGCGCTGGCCATCTGACCAGCATCTACCTGTACCAGCTGCCTTACTTCCAGGAGCTGGTCCCTCCCGAGGACATATATGCCAGGTAAATGAAAGTCCCTTGGACCTCTGTAGCATAGTTGTACTGAAGTCTGAAGTAAATGTGATGAAAAAGAAACCTACATGTAGTCTCTACATCCAATACATAAGTAGGACACATCATTTTTCCTAACAGGGCAGGGTCCCATCAGGGTCTGGAAAATGGATAACTTACAAAAGCGCAAAAGTGAATGATCACATTTCATGCAACTATGTGATTTCAAACATTTCTTCTCATTTCCCTGTGTTAATAGCTGGTTCCCCTTACATGTGATACTGACTCTGCCCCAGACCTACTGACTTTTTCAGGCTCCAGCATGCCACGATTCTCCTGAGTTCCTTACAGTTAGTCCGCCCCTATTCTTCACATAGATTATGGTCCTCACCTACCCTGAATCCTGGAAAATAAATATACCTCTTCATGCTTCCTCTAGCGAGACCACTTTAAGTATTAGCGCGGGTGAGTGCTTGTAAGGTATTACCCAAATTGACCTTTTACAATTGACTTTTTGTCCTAATTTACCTAATTATAGTGGTAATAATTGACCTTCTGCACAATTGGCCTTTATATTATTTTAGTTATTTTATATATGTATTGGGTTGGTTTTGGATTATAAATAATCTAAGGGGATTGGGTGGGGGATTGCAGGGGTTTTTGGATTGGGTGGGGGGTTGCAGGGGTTTCCCCCCCATACATGTCCTAATTGACCTTTTAAATTCTCGCGAGGTCAATTCTCCCGAGGTCAATTGTGAAAAGGTCAATTAGTATACATCCGGCTGGAAAGCTGGACAGTAGGGACCCAGCATTAACAGGAAATTTGCATGTTGAGAAGCCTCACAAAGTCCCATGCTGCATGTGTCAGCTCACAGTGATCTGAAAATCCCCAAGGCATACTGATTGTATTTGAAGGTAAAAAAGGCAACATAAATGGACATGATCTGAGCTTATTTTCTGCAAGACATATATGTGCACCTACCAGTTACCCTGCACTGTATGGTAACCCTGCAAGCATTGATGCCATTTGGAGGTTGCTAGGGGTCGCACTGGCGACCCCTGGGGCTCACAAGTGTGACCCCTGTGGTCTCCTTGCGACCGCTGTATAAAAAACATTTAAACAAAAAGAAAAAATATATTTTTTTATTTTTTTGAAACCGCAAGCTCCTCGGCTGCGGGAAGAGCAGTGGCGTACCAGATACCGGGAGGGACCCGCAGCATCCACCGGCAGCGGCAGACACAGTACCAGCAGGGAGAGCCCGTGAGGGTCAGGCAGGGTGGAGCAGGACGTTTAGGCGCGACTGATGTGCCGCCTGATGTTCTGGCATGGCTGTTTTGCCGCAGGTCTCGTTTCAGCGCGCCAGGATGTTTTGCGCTGCGATGTTCTTTCGCTATGTACACTGCTTTCCACTTTGTCCAATCTGTCATCCATTTACTTGCTTAAGTGCTCTGATCGCTTGAAAGGTTAATTTTGTGGGCTTTCAACTGGGCCACACTCTTCCTCCCAGCTGCCGATTCTGCCAATTTCACCCTTGCTGAAAGGAGACACTGCAGACAGATGCTGTACGTTCAAGGGCACATATGAGCAGGAGGAGGAGTTGACATTACCACCGAGGAAGAACACCTATGCCATCGCCATGGAAAAATCTGGTGCTGAATGTGATTGATTGGAGGGTCCTTCCAAAATTGAGTTTAAAGGTATCCAGCACTCTCTACGTGTCTTGTCATGGTTTATAACACGGCACACGCCAGCTCGGGAACTCCTTCCCATAGAATGGATGTGGCGCACACTAAAACACTTTTTATTTTTAATATACTACGGATTCCTTTCTGTAGGCCTCCAATCGGTCTCGCACCCAACCTCCACAAACACCCCATATCACAATAGACTAGGAACCAGGCCGGTGTGTATCAATGAGATATTTATTGATTTATTATTTAATGAAAAAAGGAAAATAATCAATATACAGCCGCCACCAATGTTGTGGCAACACCAATGCAATAATCTCTACAGAACAATTAGATTAAGATGTCCTATTACAATTCACACAGTTATTTAATGGCAAAACAGAAAGATTTTTTTTGTAAAGTGATAGCACCAAAGGTATGGAACTCCCCCCTGTAAAACTCACCCCCAAACATCAGTTAAACTTGATTACTTTGAATGGAAGGCAGTGGCAAGGAGTAGGAATAGAGAGAGAAAATCGGATTTGGGGTAAAGCCTACCACCACCAGATGGGAAGCTAGCAAAGAAAGTGAAAACACGTTTTGGAGCAAAACGGCAGAATGGGGTTTTGGTTATTTCTCACAACTGCTAGGGGTCAGAATGAAAGGAAATTTGTATTAGATTGTCTTATATAGATTCTTTCTTATTTTCTCTCAAAGCTGTTCAAACTACACTTCTGTTGAGTTTTTTAATCCTTGAAGAATACACGTGAGAATTATGTCCATACAGATGAGCTTCTCGTTGAAATCCTCCTGCATTGAAGAACACGCGCAAAAAGTTCACCCACGAACGAATACACGCGGAAAAAAAAAGGACACGCGCTAGAAACCACACGCGCGACAATAATCTCACGCGGTTCTTAGATTAACGCGTCAGAAAACACAAGCGCTCTTTAGTTCACACGCGACAAAAAGTTTTCTCGCATAGAAGCACAAGCGCTATAGAAAACACGCGCACATAAAAACGCACGCGATTCTCAGATCCACGCGCTACTGAATACCCGCGCTGGAAAAACACACGCGCACTTGAATACGCACGCGATTCTCAGATCCACGCGCTACAGAACACCCGCGCTGGAAAAACACACGCGCACTTGAATACGCACGCGATTCTCAGATCCACGCGCTGCAGAACACCCGCACTGGAAAAACACACGCGCACTTGAATTCGCACGAGATTCTTAGATCCTCGCGCTACGGAACTCCTGCGCTGGAAAAACACACGCGCACTTGAAGTCGCACGCGACAGACAGATTCTCACGCTACTGCGCTGGGAAACAAACGCGCACTTGAAGTCGAACGCGACCAACAGATTTTCGAGCTTCCGCGCTGGGAAACACGCGCGCACTTGAAGACGCACGCGACAAACAGATTCTCTCGCTACCGCGCTGGAAAACACACGCGAACTTTAAAAGTTCAATAGTACTAGTACAAAAAATTACTTTTCTCAAATGTTTTCAAGGAAAATGTCAATGGGGAAGAACAGAGTTACTGTACAAATAAAGACACTTATCTCCTGAGCGAATTCATAAAGATTTTCTGAGTCTCCTGTCTTCAAAAACGAATTCCTGTCAACTGATGTCTTCTCCCGGAACCCCCAAGAAAGTAGCCGCTCAACTGCTAACACCTGAAGGATAAAATCCACCAGGCCCAAGTCTAAAGCAGGAGCAGCCACAAAACACGTCCTCTCAGATGGGGTTTTGATGATGAAAGGCACAGAGTGACAGTTTAGAATGTTCATTGTTGTTCTGCCTTGTCTTCCAACCAATCAGAGCTGACACTGTGAGACTCC
This sequence comes from Ambystoma mexicanum, assembly GCF_040938575.1. Taxonomy (NCBI): domain Eukaryota; kingdom Metazoa; phylum Chordata; class Amphibia; order Caudata; family Ambystomatidae; genus Ambystoma; species Ambystoma mexicanum. Next base: position 388,800,128 of record NC_090925.1, read on the forward strand.
ATTTTGCTTTGGGTCAGAACCAGGATTCTGAGTCAGCAAGTTAAGGCCAAACCAACTATAATAGAAAACTTCCCACCCACACAAGGCCAATCTGAAAAGGATAATTAAAGTGAAATAAGGAGAAGGAAACTTAAATAAGGAAAAAGATAGCCTGAATAGGGGAAGGAAACCTGACAGTACCCCCTCCTAATGCCCAGTCTCTGGGCCTACCTTATGTGGATTTTTTGCGTGAAACTTAGCAACTAAACGGGGGGCATGTACATCAACTGAATCTTCCCATGATCGTTCCTCAGGTCCATATCCCTCCCAATCAATTAAATACTGCAACCTTCCCCTCACTTTCCTGGAATCCAAAATTTGTTTAACCACAAATTCCTCAGATGAATCCTCCAAAATCACAGGGGAAGGTGGTGTTCTAAATCTAGTTCCTGAACAAACTGGTTTAAGAAGACTAACATGGAAAGTAGGATGTACCTTCAATTGCTTGGGTAATTTCAATCGTACTGCCACAGGGTTGATGATTCTCTCTACCTCAAAAGGGCCTACAAATCGTGGACTGAACTTATTCTTTCCCTTAATTTTCAGGTATCGTGTAGAAAGCCAAACTAAGTCTCCCAACTTATATTCAGGACCAGCCTTCCTTCTCAAATCTGCACACCTTTTATATTTCAACTTGTTTTCTCCCAGCACCTTTTTTGCTCTATCCAAGTTATTTTTCATTAACAACAAACGATCTTCCACTCTAGGATTCCCTGAATCCTCCAACACCTCAAAACTCAGAAAGCGAGGATGAAACCCCCGACCCAAAAAGAAAGGGGACATAGAAGTAGCATCTTTACCACAATTGTTGTAAGAGAATTCGGCCAACCACACCAAATCCACCCATTCCTCTCTAGCTTGTAAATAACACCTTAAAAACTTCTCCAATTCTTGATTTACTCTCTCCACTTGTCCATTACTCTCCGGATGATACCCAGAAGTCAAACTAACTTCCACTCCAAGTTTCTTACAGAAAGCCCTCCAGAATTTTGAAATAAATTGAGATCCCCTGTCAGAGATAACTTGACTTGGAAGTCCATGTAGTCTAACTATACCTTGCAAAAAACTATGAGCCAGTTTTTCCGCGGTAACCTCTCCCTCCATTGGTAAAAAATGTGCTTCTTTCGTAAAAAGATCGACCACAACAAGAATGGTAGTACAACCTTTATCTTGAGGGAGATCAACTATGAAATCCATAGAAATAGTGTGCCAAGGACGAGGAGGAACAGGCAACGGCTCCAATAAACCATGCGGCTTCCCAACTTGACTTTTTGCTTGTGCACAGACTACACAAGTTTTTACAAAGTTCAAAGTGTCTTGGCGAATTTTTTCCCACCAAAAATTTCTTCGAACCAATTCCAGAGTTTTTCTGAAACCAGGATGTCCAGATAAAATGGATTCATGACAATTTCTCAAAACCTTTTCTCTTAACTTTTCAGTAGGTACATAAAGCTTGTTATCAAAATAAGGTAGATCGTCTTTCAAACTTCTGGCTGGATCCAGTCTCACCCACTCCTCCATCTTCTGCAAAGACATATTCTGACGAACTTCATTCAAGAAATCCATTTCTTTAATGGCTCCAGCTAACAAAAAACGTTCTGGAGCAATTATAGGTTCTGGTTCTAGAATCTCTCTCTCCTCACTTCCAGGAAATTGGCGGGATAACGCATCAGCCTTTTTGTTCTGACTTCCGGGTTTAAAAGTCACAATGAAATCATAATCGGCAAAGAATAAGGACCAACGAAGTTGTCGTGGAGACAAAGTTCTTGCAGATTTTAAAAACAATAAATTTCGATGATCAGTAAGGACTGTTACTGTATGTCTTGCTCCTTTTAGAAAATGTCTCCATTCTTCAAAAGCGGACTTTATGGCTAATAGTTCACGATCAGCAATTGTGTAGTTCACTTCAGCAGCAGAAAACTTCCTAGAAAAAAAGCAACTGGATGTATTTGACCAGTAGTTTCATTCCTTTGAGAAAGCACCGCCCCCAACGCCAAATTTGAAGCGTCCGCCTCCACAAAAAAAGGTTTAGAGAGATCTGGATGAATTAGAATTGGACTAGAAGTAAATCTTTGTTTTAACTCTTGAAAAGCTTTTTCTGCTTCAAGGTCCCAGTCAAATTTCACTCCTTTTTTCAAAAGTCTCGTTATAGGAGCAACCAGCCGAGAAAAACCTTCTATAAATCTCCTATAAAAATTGGCAAACCCTAAAAAACTTTGTATTTCTTTAACCTTAGTAGGAGAGGGCCATTCAAGAACTGCTTGCACCTTTTTAGGATTCATTTCTAAACCCTTAGGTGAAATTATAAAACCTAAAAACTCCACAGAATCTGTATGGAATTGACTTTTTTCCAATTTGGCAAACAAATGGTTTTCTCGCAGCTTTTGTAAGACTAAGCGTACATGTTTCTGATGTTGATCCAGGTCAGAAGAGAAAATCAAAATATCATCGATATACACCACAACAAAAATATCCAGGTATTCTCTAAAAACTTCATCAATGAAAAATTGGAAAGCCGCTGGAGCATTACATAGACCGAATGGCATAACTTGATATTCAAACAGCCCAAACCTGGTCTTAAACGCTGTTTTCCATTCGTCCCCCTCCTGCACACGTACAAGATGATAAGCTCCTCTCAAATCTAATTTAGAGAAAATATTTGCTCCTTGTATTTGATTAAGCATTTCCGAAATGAGAGGAAGAGGATACCGGTTCTTAATAGTGACTTTGTTAACTGCTCTATAATCTATGCAAGTCCGAAGCGTGCCATCCGGTTTTGGTACGAAAAATAAAGGAGAGGCCGCCGGTGACTTAGAATGACGAATAAACCCTTTGGCCAAATTTTCCGACAAATATTCTTTTAAATAATCATTCTCTTTCTCAGTAAGAGCATATACCCTACTACTAGGCAAAATTGTTCCTGGCTCCAGTTCAATTTTACAATCAAAGGGCCTATGAGGTGGTAATTCTCCTGCCACTTTCTCATCAAATACGTCCCAAAAATCTTTGTAACACTGGGGAAGTTGACCCACTACAGCTCCCACATCATGACATCCAATTCCAGTCTCAGCCAGAAAACTTGACACAGAATTACTTTGTTTTACATCTTCCCCTAAGAGACTTCCTGCAAAGCAATTCTCCTTACAAAACTCTGACTGCATGTCAATTGTTCTAGCACTCCAATCAATCAGGGGATTATGGAGAGTAAGCCAAGGCATACCCAAGATGATCTTCAACAAAGGAGCATCAATTAACTCAAACGAAATTATCTCTTTGTGACCTCCTGATAACTCCAAAGTTAAAGAACCAGTCCTATGAGTAATTGGCCCCGAAGATAGATACGTACCATCAACAGCCCTAGCCTGCTCTACAACCTCCTTCTGAATAATTGGAATTCCCAAAGATTTTGCCAACCCCCAATCCATAAAATTTCCAGTGGCACCAGAGTCAATTATTACGGGACCATTTCCCTTACATTCCAACTCAAAAAATAAGGATACATTTACGGTTATATGAGGAACCGCTGTCTGCACCGTATTGGCGATCTGTTGTACCTTGACTGCTGAGGAAGAAGTCTTCTTGGGGGTGTACGGACAGTTTCCTAAAAAGTGCCCACCTCTTCCACAATATAAACACAGATTGTTTTCTCTCCTCCTAGTCTTTTCTTCCACTGTTAAAGGACCTCTGATTCTAGAAGATGGATTATTACCTTTGGATCTACTCTCTACTTTAGGTTTATCTACTCTAACTAGAGACTTGACATCACTCCCACAATGACGCCTCTCTGCCTTCCTTTCACTCAAACGAAAGTCCAATTGAATAACCAAATCAATCAGACCTTCACAAGTAGAAGGGCGTTCAACTACTCCAGACAATGCATCTTTTAACTCATCTCTAAGGCCCCGATAAAACAACAAAGCCTGTTTAACCTCTGGCCACTTGCTTTCTAACACAAGGGACTTAAATTGTGTTATATAAGCAACCAAGTCTCTATTTCCTTGCTTTAGTTCTAAAAGTTCACCATCCACTTCCAGAGATAACTGTCTTCTATCAAACATCTTTCGGAAAGTCTCTAAAAAACTAGTGTAGTTTCCTAAAACCTCACTCTTTTGACTCACCAACAACCCAGCCCAAGCAGATGCCTCCCCAGAAAGATAGGACAACATAAAAGTTATCTTAGAAGCATCCGATGGAAATAATTCTGGTCTGCTCATAAAATGTAATTCACATTGTGTCAAAAACACCCTAAACCTCTTATGATCCCCATGATAACGTTCTGGAGGCGCCAAAGGAACTGGCATAATTAAACTCCTTACCCCTTCTGTCACTGGAGGCGCCCGTTGTATTGGTGGTAAATGATCTTCATCTTCCCTTTCTAACTCTGGTGGAGAACCAGCGCCCCCTGAAACCTCATCCTCTCTCCTTACTCCCCTCTGTTGAATTTGTGTAACTTTAACACTCAAGTCATCCACCTTTTGACTAAGTAATGCATTTTCTTCCCGAGATATTTTCAACTCCTCCCGTAACTCCCTGATCAAAGATCCTAACATCTCCATGGATTCGTCGGGGTTCATGACAGCTCGGGCGGACTAAATTATTGGCCTTTCATACTGTCAGGCTGAGAGGTCCTGTGTCCGCAGAGGCTGCTGAACCCCCGACAATCCCCCTGAAATGTAATTCCCAGAACTAGATTTTAATTCAGCTCTGTTAACTACACCCCAAAGGGAAAGGGGGAAGTGGATAACAAAACAACACCAGGCAGACTGCGTCAAGGCTAATCAGAGCTGAACCTGCAGAGGATATAAGAAAAGCAAATACAATTCCTTTATTTACTTACTAACCTTATGAATGGGAAAACATTAAATCCTTAACTAATAATTAAGACTCATACCTGGTTCTTCTCTTGGAATTTCTTAGAGAAGTTTGTAAGAAGCTGAAAATCTCTCTTACTTGAGACTCATGAAGTTTATAGCAACTTCTTACTTGAAGCCATTCTGGAAAGCTTAGTTCGTTGTCTCTTTTCCAAAATGCACTGATCTCCAGTTAGATTGTCTTATATAGATTCTTTCTTATTTTCTCTCAAAGCTGTTCAAACTATTTACACTTCTGTTGAGTTTTTTAATCCTTGAAGAATACACGTGAGAATTATGTCCATACAGATGAGCTTCTCGTTGAAATCCTCCTGGATTGAAGAACGCGCGCAAAAAGTTCACCCACGAACGAATACACGCGGAAAAAAAAAGGACACGCGCTAGAAACCACACGCGCGACAATAATCTCACGCGGTTCTTAGATTAACGCGTCAGAAAACACAAGCGCTCTTTAGTTCACACGCGACAAAAAGTTTTCTCGCATAGAAGCACAAGCGCTATAGAAAACACGCGCACATAAAAACGCACGCGATTCTCAGATCCACGCGCTACTGAATACCCGCGCTGGAAAAACACACGCGCACTTGAATACGCACGCGATTCTCAGATCCACGCGCTGCAGAACACCCGCACTGGAAAAACACACGCGCACTTGAATTCGCACGCGATTCTTAGATCCTCGCGCTACGGAACTCCTGCGCTGGAAAAACACACGCGCACTTGAAGTCGCACGCGACAGACAGATTCTCACGCTACTGCGCTGGGAAACAAACGCGCACTTGAAGTCGAACGCGACCAACAGATTTTCGAGCTTCCGCGCTGGGAAACACACGCGCACTTGAAGACGCACGCGACAAACAGATTCTCTCGCTACCGCGCTGGAAAACACACGCGAACTTTAAAAGTTCAATAGTACTAGTACAAAAAATAACTTTTCTCAAATGTTTTCAAGGAAAATGTCAATGGGGAAGAACAGAGTTACTGTACAAATAAAGTCACTTATCTCCTGAGCGAATTCATAAAGATTTTCTGAGTCTCCTGTCTTCAAAAACGAATTCCTGTCAACTGATGTCTTCTCCCGGAACCCCCAAGAAAGTAGCCGCTCAACTGCTAACACCTGAAGGATAAAATCCACCAGGCCCAAGTCTAAAGCAGGAGCAGCCACAAAACACGTCCTCTCAGATGGGGTTTTGATGATGAAAGGCACAGAGTGACAGTTTAGAATGTTCATTGTTGTTCTGCCTTGTCTTCCAACCAATCAGAGCTGACACTGTGAGACTCCATTTTGCTTTGGGTCAGAACCAGGATTCTGAGTCAGCAAGTTAAGGCCAAACCAACTATAATAGAAAACTTCCCACCCACACAAGGCCAATCTGAAAAGGATAATTAAAGTGAAATAAGGAGAAGGAAACTTAAATGAGGAAAAAGATAGCCTTAATAGGGGAAGGAAACCTGACAGGAAGGCAGTGGCAAGGAGTAGGAATAGAGAGAGAAAATCGGATTTGGGGTAAAGCCTACCACCACCAGATGGGAAGCTAGCAAAGAAAGTGAAAACACGTTTTGGAGCAAAACGGCAGAATGGGGTTTTGGTTATTTCTCACAACTGCTAGGGGTCAGAATGAAAGGAAATTTGTATTGCTTACACTTTAGGAGATAGGGAATGTTTAGAGAATACTAATAAGCACATCAGAACAAAGCATAAATAAAATGGGAAAATCAGTTTTGGGAGAAAGCACTTTCAAAGGGAAAATACAGTGGCACATTTAAATTCAGATATACTGAGGTTTACAATGACAGGCAGCTCAGAGAAGGGCTAGTTACAATAGGAAAATTGCCTTTCAATGACAAGAACAGAGGCACATAACAGTTAGACTTCTAGGAAAAAGGAATTGCTCACAATGGAACAACGGTTTGGGGTTTAATTGGACAGATGCAAATGGGAATTTGTTGGGTAATGCATACAATACATGGACAATTTGGTTTTCAGTTACAAGGAGACTAATTCTTTTGAGGCCAGTTTAATGACTATAATAATTAAATACAACACCAGGGATAAGATGGTTAATTTCGAATTTCAGCTGTTCTTGAACCATGTTTCAGTCATGGTGAGCACATCAAGATCCATTAATTCAAGGAGGTTGCAGATATCAGTTGAGTGTTTTACAGCAGAGCGAGTATTAAGGGTTGCATTGTGGAGAAATTTGCTATCCTTTAAAGGTCTTCTGCGGGGGGGCGCATGGGACAGTGGTCCCCCCCAAGGGTGGCAAGAAGGCCAGGGAGGTAGAAGTGGATGGGGGAGGAGTCGAGGCGACAAGGGGGCCGGGACAGTAGGGCAAGGCCCAGGTGCCTTTAGAGAGGAGGAGGCAGAAGGTGTAATGGGCTTGGACTATGGACATGTGACAGGCCCGAGGGCATAGAGATTTTAAGTTTAAAGACTACATTGTTCCAGAACTTGAGCTTTAAGTAAAGAAGGAGAAAGCATAATACTTTGCTTCCATGTCTTTAATAGAATCATGATTTTCCTGAATGCTAGTATAGAAAATCTAAATTATACCGTTTGTAGAGAGTTCAAATTCTGCTCATGCGTATTGAAAATAGTTGTGTCAAAATTAGATGCTAATGCACATGCGTAAACATCTTTGTAGTGTATTGAAATTAGTTCTGTTATGGCGCATGCATACAAATGCTTTTGTTCAACGTTGCGAGCGAAAAATTACTATGTGAACATCAAATGGTGACTAGCGCACAGAGCGGCAGCCTTAAGGTAATCGCCATACATCTACTACATGAACGGAAACTATAAACTTGTAGCTCTCGCCTAAATTGTCCTTTAGACTCGCTTGTGAAGATACGCCTAATTAAACATTAGTCTCCCCTACGCTGAGCTTCCCCATAATCTTCAGCTCTGTCCAGCCTTCTTGAATCCAGCTTTTCGCGAATACTTCAGAAACTTCTGCTTGGTAATTCTCCTGCACTGAAAATGGTTTTCTTCATTGGGGCTAAATTAAACATGATTAGACTCCATGACTTCTGTGATCAAAGGCAGTTACAGAACACTGCCATCATTCCACATCACCTGAGCCCACCCAGGACCATTTAGTTCCCAGAAGGACCCCCCCCCCTCCATTCACATATGCAAAAGTAAGTGATGATTTTATTTATTAGATTTTGAACAGTCTACACATGTTTCATGAGTTTCATAGCATTTCTTCAGGACTGTAAGCAAATAAAAATAAATTGAAAATAAATAAATAAATAGTGTGTACAAATCTACTTGTGAACGTGACTAGACTCACATCAGATAATCCTCTATAGAGTTCTAACGTGTGAGAGAACAATGGAAGAGGAAAGGGCCAAAGATTACCTGCAAAGAGTTCCAACAAGGTTACCTGGAGTTACCTGCATGATAGTTAGGGGAAGGCTTATTTCTCAGAATGCCACCATCAAACAGTTTTTTAACCACTTACAGCATTGCAATTGGGGCAAAATTTGCTACACTCATGAAACCCTGTGCGTGGAATGTTTGGAGATTTTACATGCTTTGATATAGTGATACTTTTCTCCCAGTAATTACTGTACTTCTTTGAACAAGAAGTATAATCTTAATGTGTATGTAAAAATAACAGTTCATACTGTTTCTGGATTTAAAAATGTATGTATACAACAACATGCTACACTATCACCTTTTAAGAAAAGGAACAGTTGTAAATCACACTCTTCATGCTTCTTGCTGCCAGCCAAGCAATGTGAGTCAAATGATACCTTGTGTTGAAGTCCTCAGAATCAGGAGGAATAGTAGTGTGGCCAATGAATTCGCATTGGACTGTGAAGACCACTTCTTGAGTAGAGGCTATGATAAAAAAAAAGTAAAATCTTCTCTACAAGAGGATCCACAAAAGAAAGAAGTTAATAAAGGCAAAATACCTGAATGTAAGAACAATTCAATTGAATCCAATAATCAAGTTAATTAGCTATTTTAATGCCAATGGCACCTCTATACAGCAAGTGACCTCCAAAGACTGGAGTACTTTCCAACTGGATTAACAAATTAAGCCACATCTTCGACAGAAACGGATTTACTAGCACAAACAGAAGAGCCAAGACTCTAAGAAACATTGTAAGTTCAAGTTTTCTTTTCCAAAAAAATGCACCCGTATGTAACAGCACATGCTTTCCCACTGTTACTCAGTGTCTGTGTCATGTGTGGACATCTTTCCATATTAACACATTAATGCAAACCTGGATCACATCTTCATTCTGGGCATGAACACTACCACCCCTTCTGAGGTGGTAGCAGAACCCTGCAACTACACAAACATGAATCTATTTGAATTCATGAATTAGACTCATGCTACATTGTTCTTACTAAGAAGAATTGTATGTATCTCTCTTCCACAGCTATGCAAACTTCTCTTTTGGGGCAGGAGGGCAGCATTCCACGAAACAAACCTTCACCCTGCCTGCGCCATCATGGCTCGGTACCCGAAAAGGTTTTGACCATTTTCACTTTCTTTTTTCTCACACGTTGCAACTTGGTAAAGGATTCATTGCATGCTCTGCGGCTTAAGTCAAGTTCATGTATACATTTTCACACATAATTACTTTCTTTCCTTTTTTCAGGACTTTATTTATTTACAGTCCTAAGAAATGACATGAAATACATGAAATATGTGTAGACTGTGCTAAGGCTAATAAAGGAAGTAATCTTTTACTTCTGCATACGTGTCCGTATACGTGAATCGTTCTTTCCAAACATCACAGAATCATCTTAGCTCAAGGATGTCAATTCACCGAAGAGGGTAGGGGAAGTGACATCATGCGCCCAATGACATCACTGGAAGAGAGGCAACATGATCGTTGACCCTGATAACATCACAGGTTGCAACAACATATCTGTGCAAAACATATAATTCAAATGATTTTGTAATTAATACCAAAAACAAGGATCTACTAAAGCAGACAAAAGTCTATTTTGGCCATTACGCATTTTTCAACTATGGTTCTTCCTTGATATGGAATGATGACATGCCAGAGGTACACCCACTAGAAGCAACATATGCCAAGGGCACTGCATCCATATGCCATCACCGCCTTTTACTGTGTTGCCAGTTTTTCTCAACTTATGTCATTTATAGCCTCACACGCCAAGTATAGCCATTGCATGCTAAATAGAGTCTCACATTCCAATGTGATAGCACCTTATGCCAAGTGTAGTCTCCTATATGACGATACTGCAATTCTTTTCCTATTATAGTCTCACAAGTTAGATATAGTAATCATGCCTAAGGTGCAGGACTAAGATGTTCAGTTGTGGCCATGATATGCCAAGTGTTCCCACAAGTGACCCTGTACTGCCATCTAATGCCCGTTAATGCCTTAGCTCTGAACAGGATATCCTTCACATTCTTTGCATGATGTGCTACCATCAATCACTGTATCCTGTTGTGACTCTGTTCCCTTATTTACCAAAAGAATCAAGTGTGATTTCAAACATGCACAGCCCCGTTTGAGGCACTATTCAGAAAATGTAGCTTCTATATTTTCCCAGATATTCTCCAGTTATTGCTGCCTGTTGCTTCTGCCCTTAGGTTATTTGGTATGACTGCCTTTGTCCGCACAAATCTGACAGAGTCATGGAAGCTACATCCCCGTCCTGGACTTACCTGGCCAGCCTTCGTGAACCCTTTCCTGCTCCTCATACTGTACTACACTCTTGTGATGTTGTTGCATCAGTGGGCTAGCATGCCAATGGTAAGTCACCTATCATGTAGATGTACTATAGTGTTGAATTGTTGTCTTGGGAGTTAGGAGAGCCAAATTCCAATCATTTCTTTCCTCTTCACTTGGACAAACTTGCATGATCCTGATCAAATCGCTATTTCCCTGTCCCTCAGTTATTGTAACTTGCACAATTGAAAGCACTTTGAAAGAGGTTAAACCAAGTATTAAATAGTCCCTATTTTGCTGCCCCATTAATGTGGGATCCTGAAGATACTAAGCAGTACTGCCATTGACAGCTGGCTTATTTTATCAAATAGAACAAAGTAAGCTCAACACCCATTTAGTATATTCCCAACAGCTTTGAATGCATGCGCCACTGGTTTCCACTAGTTTTGGCTCATCAGGAAAGGTGCAGCTTCCCCTTTTAATGTTCAGTGACCTCTATACCTTATTATTTTTGTTTCTTTGAAGCAAGAGTCTGAAGAGAAGGAGATCCCTGAATCACAAGTCAGTCAACATGAACAGCTTGATGAAATGCTGTGGCTGCCAAATGGTGAAACGAAAAAGGTAATTTAGATTTTCAGGTACTTACTCTAAAGGCCTCACTAAATAGCAGAACTTCAAAGCATTTGCAACAAACACCAGGGACTCTCTAAATGACCTGTGATAGGTATGCAGTGTGGACTACCAAGAAACGTCATTGAAGTCAGCATCCCATCCTTTTATGGGGCCCACAGTCTGTTTTCACAGACATAGAAAACATGTGAAGGTATCATTCTTTGTACACTATAAGTAAATGTGGTGGCCATCTTAAAATTACTCCTTTTCTGTCAATGTTCTCTAATCTTTTCTGTATAAACATATGTCATGCCCTATTTCGAGAGAAAAAATGATTCTTGAAAATGTTGATATTCACGAGTCATCCACAATTTTTTAAATAAAAATGAAGTATTTTTAACTGCATAAATGAACTTTGTCAGTGTCAAATAACCTTTTAACTTATCTTTGTTATTGTTTAAAAAGGAGATTAGCTATTCCAGCACATTGGATTTTTTCACTACATTAACTGTTCCTTTTATGATGAAGTGCGAATATACACTTTGATTGATTTTGTTGTTGTACACTAAATATAATGAATGATGCCAGAAAAATACATGGGAAGGGAAAATCAAAAATCTAAAAAAGCTATTGCCTGATTTTCTGTAGCTATGGTTTTAAGCTTGAGACAAAGGCTAATCAAATGTTCCCCCCACGACAAGGAAGTCATTTGAGAGTAATTAATATATCTGAAAATTTGGAATGAAGTCCCATCTCAAAATAAAAACCTACGGTAATGCATGGCCTAACAAATTTACATTGGATTTCTCAAATAGAGGGAAATATGTTTTCACTATTTCTCTAAAATGAACCATATTCACACTCTGGGCCACCTGCTGCTAACATATGATGAATATGTTTGCAACCATTTTGGACTTGGGAGCAAAATCTCAGTCTAACTCTGGGATACATTTTGGTTTGTGAAGACTGATGTTCTCTATGCAATATATTCTTGATGAGTATTCACAAATTGTGTGACGCATTGCCCTCAACCCCTGCATCTTTAAAGCACGAAAGTAGCAATGCAGTAGTGTGGGCATGATATCTCTTGAGAGTGAGGCATTTTTGGATTGAAAACTTTTTATTTTGTAGCACAGGAGAAAGAAGGAGAAAGAAAGTCAGTAAAAATGTATAGATAGAAAACATAATTCAATTTCTCCAGCATTGGATCTTTCATGGATTCACATGCTTAGAATATTCCCCGTCGTCAGGCTTCATACCGTCCCACATACCGTCCCACAGTTCATACCGAAAGCTCCTTCAGTGTTCCATAAACGGGGTCTATATAATGTACCGGGGATTCCCAGCCTGACGACGGGGAATATTCTAAGCATGTAAATCCATGAAAGATACCAATGCTGGAGAAATGGAGTTACAGGTAAGAAACTATTCCCATCAACAACCAGAAGCATGAACCAACAAAAACATTGCATATCTCTATGGTTATGAGATCAATGGCCTACATAGAAAAGAAATGTGCAGAGCATGAAACATTGGCAATTGAGTCAACTGAAAATAGAACTATACAGACATTTACGTATATATTAGCCATATACATCAAGGAAACTCCCCCATATGTTCCAAAACGTATCGATGTCACCTGCTTGCTTGTAGATAACTCTTTCATAGGTGGAAATGGTGCGTAGCTCCTCCACCCAGTCGTCGATACAAAAGGAGCTAGTTGATATCCCGGATCTTAATATCATTTCTTTCGCAATCATGCAAGCTTGGAGAAGCCAGATCTTCTTGCTGAATGGGACATCCTCTACTAGAGACACATCCCCCAATACCAGCAGAGTTGCAGTCATAGGGATTGTACAACACAGGATCAAACCCAGCCTCTCACAGACCCCCTCCCAAAATGCCCTAGTCTTTGAACAAAAGCAGATCAAATGACAGAGGGTGCCCCTTGCGTTTTTACACTTCCAACATAGTTCGTCCTCCGGAAGGTGTCTTTTGAATAATTGTACTGGGGTCCAGTAAGACCTAAAAAAGAAGCTTGGTTTGCAAAGCTCTTAGGCCCCAGATTTAGATATATCTCGCCAACAGTCCTGCAAGAACACAGTCAGTGGATTTGTCCCTCTAGAGGATCTTTTCTTGGATGTCAGTAAGGCCTTCGGATCTAACTGTGATAATGCACTGCTCTCCCATTCTATACTTGTTGCTTGGTCTCCATCTGTTTCGATGACCTTGCATAAATGTTGAGTCGTAAATGCCAGATGATAATCAGCGAAGTTCGGTAAGTTCATTCCCCCTTGTTTTAAGGGGAGCTGCAATTTCCACATGGCGAGTCTTGCTGGCTTTCCGTCCCAGATGAGCCTATCGTAGTTTTTATATAGTGCAAAATTGCCCATAGGCCTCAGAGCGCTCACAAAGACAAAGAAAGAGAAACACAAAACAACGCAATTCCGCTACGCTATGGTATCATCTGACTAGTTTTCTCCCTTATCAAACAGGATATTTCACCTTTTCTGGACACAAGGTGAACTGGAATTGAGCACAGGTGTGTCGCAGGCAAACATTGTTCACTGCAGGATTTTGGACTTATCCCAATTCACCTTGAATCCAGAAACTAAGGAAAATTGCTGGATATCTCGCATTAGGTGAGGTATGCAATTTGTTGGGTCCTGCAGGGCCACCAGCAGATAATCTGCGTAGAGCCAGAGTAAATTTTCATGATCATTCCCAATTATCGGTCGAAGACTATCATCAGCTCGCAGTAGCACTGCCAATGGCTCCATCGACAAGATGAATAACAATGGCAAAAGCGGGCAACCCTGTCTGGTACCCCTATTAAGCCGGAAAGCATCCGAAATAAGACAATTTGTAAGTACGCTGGCGGATGGATTTGTGTATAACAGCCGCACCGAGCGCTTGAAATCCTGGCCAAATCTCATTTTGTCTAACCATGAGAACAGGAAGGCTCACTCCACGTGATCAAACGCCTTCTCTCCATCCAGCAAGACCACCGCAGCAGCATTTGTTTGTCTATGACCATGTTCAATTGTTAATAACAGGCGTCTCATATTATCAATGACATCTCTTCCAGAGACAAAGCCGACTTGGTTCCCATGGATTAGCGAAGGTATCACTGGTTCCAATCTCATAGCTAAAGACTTTGCCAGAATCTTGCAGTCAGTATTAATTAGACTGATTGTCCTATAATTTTCACGTCTTGTAAGGGATCTTTCTTTTTTCTTTAAGACCGGGATCAAGGCATGTCGCATCATGTCTGGCATGGAGTCAGTCTCAAAAGCGTTGTAAACATCACAAAGAAGTTGCAGAGCGGAGTCAGGCAAAATCTTATAAAACTCTACAGGCAATCCATCCCTGCCTGGTGACTTGCCCACAGTAAGTTTGGAGAGGGCCAGACCAATGTCTTCAACTATCTTCAGAGTTTTTTGATCTGTGGCCACTTTCATGTCAAGGGAATCTCATATGGTAAGGCATTTTTCCGAGCCTCTGAATATTCATACAGTTTTTCCCATATTGCTACAGAGGTTTTGCTCACTCCTTATTACGATTCAGTGCCGAATCTACAAGCTCAGAATGGTCCACTGACCATTGGCAGCTTCAAGGTGTGACAATGCAGATACATCTATGTGTACGTGATACAGATAAACACAGTAGGATGCTTGATTTCTTTGGTTACAGAGATTATTGGAAGGGAAACACTCTTCTTTGAGATGAACTGTAAATAGCACAATAGCTGGCAACCAAATGATAAGGTAAAAAGCAAACAGGCTACTGTGTGATTGCAGAGGTGACTTTCAAATGTAAGCTACCGTCTGGATACACTCTCTAAGGTAGCAATGTTGCCTTATAATTCATCATCCGTATGACCCTTCGTGCACAGATGTGGGGTCCCCTTTAATCGGCTATCCCCTTCTGTCATAAACTCAAGCTTTGCTTTCAAAACCTGCCTGCTTCTCGGCCCTGCAAAATGAGGAGTCCGAGCTTGTGTATGTATTCATTAAAGGCATTTTCGAAGGGATTGTGTCCTCCGACGTATTCCTTATCTTTGATAATACGTTTCCAGCTTGCTGGCCTCGGAAATTTTTTCTGTAGATGGCGCTGCTCGTCGACGTCCGCCGAGTCCATGTCCCTCGACGGCCACCGTATCGGCGCCAACGTCATCATGCCCATAAATAGCCACGCGCTGCGTCCATTGATCAGTTCCGTTTTTCCACGCTTCTCGGGGCCTCGGAACGTCGTTGCTCAGGTCAGTCAGGATAACTACATATATCTGCTCGAATAATACCTTCTCGTTCTCGATGGCATCTTCATCGGAACCGACAACGCCGCGATCCGGCTTCAAGAAATGTTGAGACTGCAGTAAAAAAATGTCGATAACGGATCCACACAGGATCTGCTTGTGGTGCTTGGGATCCGAGCACCATTGTGCGGAGTGTGAGGACTGCATGTCCATGATGGCGAAAGCCTTGAAGGAGCGCAAGGGGAAGCTCGAGAGAGGTAAGTCAGTCAAAACCTCCTCGAAGGTTTCTTCGGCTGAGTCGAGGCATTCGTCTCCTCGCCGTCGAAAACATTCCCATTCTAGATCTCGAAGTAGCTCCCATCATTCGTCGAGATCAAGACACTCAAAAAAGAGACGTCGAAGATTCCCTTCCTCGTCGTCTTCAGTGTCCCCAGAAAGGGTCTCCTGTCCCACTAAACACAGCTCTCAAGCTGAGTGGGAGGAATTCAGAAAGAAAATGTTAAGCATCTTCGAGAACGCGGCCTCGACCCCCTCGAAGACAGCTGAGGGTGATACCCCGGGTGAAAAACCCAAAAAATTAAAACGCCGCGAGTCGCAGCACCCGGCGAAACATTCCACCCGAGAGCGCCACGAGCCATCGGGTAAGAAGGCACCATCTTCGATGCCGTCGTCAAAGATTCCTTCGACGCACGGATCGGCGCCATCGACGCCGTTGTCGAAGGGTTCTTCGACGCATCGGTCGATCGACTCGACGCCATCGTCGACGCCGACATCGACGTCAATGAAAGAGAAGACCAAGGCCACTCCACAGCCTACGGTGATTCCAAGGGCCTCTGGCACGACGCCGAGACCGTCGTCGATGTCCTCGAGTAGGATCCCGATCCTCTTGAGTTCTTCGAGACCCCTTCCAGTTTTTTCAACGCCGTTCTCGGCGCCTTCAAAGCCTGTCACATCGGCGTCGACGACATCAACGTTTTCTCGCCCAATAATGACGAGTTTGGCTCCTTCTGCCTTAGAGATGGATTTTACACCATTTCAGAGGTCAGAGTACCCTGGACTAACTTCAATTTATGAAGAGGGGGAAGATTCTGACCAGGAAACATTTGGGTTACAGAGGACCACACTGCCCAGTTCAGAGGATTTCACCTCTGAGGAAAGAAGGCTGAAGGACCTACAGGAGTCACTACATGAGGCAAGTGGGCTGGACACTTCCCCAGAAGTGGAATTTGTTAAACCAGACCCAGGGGAACATGCCGAAACACCCTATAGAACCCTTATGGCAAGAATTATTGAATTTATGGGTTGGTCTGCGCCCTCACCTGTTTTTCAACAGGATGACTTAACAGACATATTAGACAAAGGTCCACACGAGGACCCCGTGGTCCCCTTCCATGCAGCCTTACAGAGGAAAATTACATCTAATTGGGAAACTCCTGAGGTTATCCCTGCGGTCAATAAAAGATTGTCAGCCAAGCATAGGGTAGCGGCTGTTGACCCTGAATACCTATCAAAACAAACCTCGAGCTAAGACCACTGCCCCAAACACCTCTCAAATCCTGCGAACTCCTAGTAGCCAAACTACCCATTTCCAACTGTCGCACCTTAACCATCCTTCTAATATATAGGCCACCCGGCCCCATTGGCTCATTCGAAGCAGACCTATCCAGCCTCCTAGCCAACAACACAAAAGACACCACCCAAATATTACTACTAGGCGACTTGAATCTAGGACTAAACGACCCTGACGACAAATCAGCACAAGCCATAGCTAACATGCTAGATGAACACGGCCTAATCCAAAGAGTGCTCACCCCCACCCATAATAAAGGTAGGACCTTGGACTGGATCGCCACTCTAAACTGCGACACCATCATTACCAAAACCACTCCCCAGCACTGGACAGACCATTACCTCATTGACTTCACCTTATCTCTTAATAGAGAAGTCAACAAAGGAAAAATCATGGCACCACCACTACCCACTAGAGCAAAAAAAAACATAACCCCAGACAACCTCCTACCACTACTACTGCCAACCCTCAATGCTCTCCCCGACAATCTAAAACCAGAACTCCTAGTAGAAAACTATAACAATACCATAAAAAAAGGACTAGACATCATTGCCCCTCTAAAACTGCAAAAAAGCAAACAACAAGCCCACCTGAACACCTGGTTCACCCCACATCTGAAAGAACTTAGACTGCACAAAAGGAAACTTGAAAGCCAATGGCACAACTCCCCTACTGAAGAGAACAAATCACAACTCAAACTTTGTGCAAACAACTACAAAAAAGAAATTCTACTCACAAAAAAGAAACTATTCAATGAAAGAATCGAAAAATCGAGCTCCAACACCAGAGAACTATTTGCTATACTAAGAGAATTAGAATCCCCTATACCCCCACCAGACAATATAATTAAGGATAAAGCATGGTGCACCAGCGTCCAAAACGCCCTAACTAATAAAATCAAAAGTCTCCAAACCAAAATCGCTCTGAAAAAAGACTCTCTCACCACCAATGAAGCATCTCCCAGCAACCACGACAAAACAGCCAACCGTCCAGGCCATAATCTCTTCAGATTTACCAAAATATCTATCCCAGAAACAGAAAAAATTATAGCCTCACTTAAACCATCTAACTGCAAAGGCGACAACTGCCCTCCCCAAATAATCAAGGATGCTGCTAGGGATCTAGCCCCCTTCATAACCAAGCTGATCAACGCATCCTTCTCCTCCAACACCATACCAAGCAACCTCAAAGAATCTTGGGTCCTGCCTCTCCTCAAGAAGCAAACCCTAGACCCCGCCATTCCCACCAATTACAGGCCCATCACCACGGTGCCATTCCTGTTAAAGATAATAGATAGAGTAGCATACCTGCAGATTCAGCAATATCTTGAAACTCACAAACTACTAGGCACCCACCAATCAGGCTTCAGACCGAAGCACGGCGCCGAGACAGCCTTAATCGATCTTAAAACCCAGATCAATGAGATTAACGACAAAGGGAACACTGCCATGTTACTACTCCTCGATCTGTCGGCAGCATTTGACCTGGTGGATCACGCAGTCCTGTGCGAACACCTGGCCTCAGCAGCCCACTTCTCGAAAGAGGCCATAGCCTGGATCCAATCATTCCTGGACAACCGAACTATGAGGGTCTTCTCCACCCTAGCCTCAGCAGACCCCATTAAAATAACCTGTGGGGTGCCCCAAGGCTCCTGCGTCTCTCCCACCCTCTACAACATCTTTACCAAGCCCCTATTTGACAAGTTGGACAGACTGGGTGTCTCATATACCAATTATGCAGATGACACCCAGATCCTCATACCCCTCTCAGGCAACTACGCTTCAGATACGGCCTTGGTAAACAAAATATATCATCATTCAGGCATGGATGGCCACACACGGTCTATGTCTAAATGATGAGAAAACCGAAATCCTGCTCCTCGGATCCAATACCAATCTCAAAAAACTCAGCTCCAACTATAAGGCCTTCAACATTGATGGCAATACCATCACAGTGGCCAAAACAGTGAAAACACTAGGCTTTCACCTTGATGCAACCATGTCACTAAAAAAACAAGTCAACTCACTAGCATCCTCCACCGCCTACACATGCAAGCTAATTAGGGCATGTAGAGCCTTCCTCACCCAAACTAGCTGCATCATCATAGCCAACGCCCTAATACTATCCAGACTGGACTATTGCAACGCCATGTACCTAGGAGCCAACAAATGCATAACCAACAAACTACAGACACTACAAAACAACGCTCTCAGAACAGCCCTCAACCTACCCTCTAAGGAACACATCTCCAACAAAAGAAGAGAACACAAATGGCTTAAAATCCATGACCGCATCTCCCTCAAAACGGCATCACCCACCCACAAATGCTTAAACAACGCAGCCCCCCCCTATCTCGCATCCAGAATAAAGAAAAAAACGTCCACCCGCCCCACCAGATCGATCAATTCCTACTGCCTGCAGGTACCCAATTTCAGACAAAAGAAAACCGGCGGCAGCAGCTTCCCTGTCCTGGCAGCCCAACACTGGAACGCCCTCCCACTCCACATTAGGACAGACCAATCCTACTATAGCTTCAGGCGAAACACCCTCACTTGGCTGCGGGCCAATGATCCTCACGACTAACCCTGCCATCTAATCTGATCATGCCAATGCTATAACCTGACTACCATGCACAGCCTTAAATTTGTAAATATGTAAATGCAACCGAACTGCTCCTACGCACAGTATTAATATGTAAATTTGTAAACCTTCGCTCAATTATATGTATATATGCACATCCCACACAATGTAACTGTAAATGCAATGCACTTTTTCTCATGCCTATCTTATTCTGTAACCAAGTTTTTAAGTAATCCTATCTTCCTGACCTCTGTTGCGCCCTGTTACCTCTGGGTTTTGCGCGCTATACTAAATAAATAAATAAACAAATAAATAAAACACCCATCCCCAGAGAGCCTGGTGGTTCAAGCGGCAACTTCATCTAGCAGTAGGACCGCTTACCCTACTGTCCCGCAGGATAGAGATGACAAGAGGTACGATTCTATGGCGAAGAAAGTCTTCTCTGCTTGTAGTATGGCATTGAAGTCCATCAACGCCACCTGTATGCTCGCCAGGTTCAGTCACACACTATGGGAGTGTGCTTCATCAGCGGCTGACTGCATACCCGAAGGAGAGGAAAAGGAAGCCTTCCTTAACATTATTAAAGATGGCAAAGATGCCACGTGCGAATCACTTAAAACTGGCATCGATTACGCTGACAGTATCAGCAGGGCCATGGCGGCAAGTACGACAATCCACAGGCATGCGTGGTTGCGAAAGTCTGGCTTTGCTCCAGATGTACAGGCCAGACTTTTGAATATGCCCTTTGACGGCTCTTCACTATTCGGGAAAAAGGCTGATGACAGTCTGGAAAAGTTGCAGACTTCTAAAGCAGCAGCAAAATCTTTAGGAGCTGCTATCCGCCAAACTCCTTTTCGCCCCTCAGGAACCTCTGGGAGAGGAAAGTCCTTTCGCTATTATTGCGCATTCGGGAAAGGCAGAGGACAGCCGGCTCAAAGAGGCCAAAGGAGATCCACCCGAGGTGGACGGGTCAAAAGTACTAAGGCCGCAGCAGCAGCAGGTGCCTATTTTCCCTCGGCATCTGCATCAGCCGCCCCCAAACCACTCTGAGGCCTTCCTACACAATACACCTGTAGGGGGCAGGTTAACTCACCATCTGACGGAATGGCAGGCTATAACGTCAGATGCTTGGGCATTGGAGACGGTTGCCCAGGGTTACTGCCTACCCTTTCTACACATTCCTCAGTCATCCACCGGGGAACAGCTCTCTAAAAGTTCCAGATCCGCTCCTCTTGCAGGAAATTATAGACCTGCTAGAGAAAGGTGCCATAGAACCGGTACCTGTAGCAGACAGGAACAAGGGCTGGTACTCCACCTACTTTCTCATACCAAAGAAGGACGGAGGACTGAGACCCATCCTGGACTAACGAGAATTGAACAAGTTCCTCAGGAAGGACAAGTTCAAGATGGTAACTCTCTCTCAGATCCTTCAGGCCCTACAGCTCCAGGACTGGCTGGTATCTCTGGACCTTCAGGATGCTTATTTCCATGTGCCAATCCATCTCAAACACAGGAAATACCTGAGGTTTGCAATTGGCGACTCATTATCAATTTCGAGTTCTGCCATTTGGGCTGACCTCCGCCCGAGGGTCTTCACCAAGCTGATGTCGGTAGTGGTGGCGAGTCTAAGGAGGGAAGGGATCCACGTCTACCCCTACCTGGACGATTGGCTGATCAGGGCTGTATTTTCGGAACAGGCCCAGGCCCAGCTAGATTATGTCTGCCACTTCCTTCACAGACTGGGCTTCTCCTTCAATTTAAAGAAGTCACAGATGATACCATCACAGAGATTCCAGTTCATTGGAGCGGTCCTGGACACTTCCCTGGGAAAAGCCTCGCCACCAGAGGTGAGGGCTCAAGATATTCTACAGATGGTCACCAAGTTTCAAAATGCCCAACGTCTCCCAGCCTTTGACTTTTTGAGGTTGCTAGGCCTCATGGCATCCTGCATCTTCCTTGTGCCAGAGGCTCGCCTGAGAATGAGATCTCTTCAGTGGGCACTGAGAAGTCAGTGGTCGCAATTCTCAGGGAGAATGACAGATCTCCTCTGGATTCCAGACAAGGTAGCCCGCGACCTTCAACGGTGGGCCTATCCAGAGAACATCTTGAAAGGAGAACTGTTTTGGCAACCATGGCCGGAGATAACAGTAGTCACAGACACCTCACTCACGGGGTGGGAAGCCCATGCCAACGACTTGACCATCAGCGGTCGTTGGTCTCCATCGGAGTCCAGACTACACATCAACCTATTGGAGCTGAGAGCGATCAGACTAGCGCTGAAAGCTTTCCTGCCATCAGTACAGGGGAGAAATGTCCTGATAATGACGGACAACACGGTGGCCATGCACTACCTCAACAAAAGAGGAGGCGTAGGATCACTGCCACTTTGCAGAGAGGCGATGCACCTCTGGTTTTGGGCAATCCAAGAAGGAATCTCTCTATCGGCAGTCCACCTAGCCGGAGAGAAGAACTTGACAGCGGACGCTCTGAGCAGGCAGAGCACAGTCTCCCACGAGTGGGAGCTAGCTCAGGAAGTCCTTCAAGAGATCTTCGCCCTTTGGGGAACCCCTCAGGTGGATATGTTCGCCACAAGCACCAACAGGAAGTGCGATCTGTTCTGTTCAAGGGAATTTCCCCCGAGAGGAGCACTAGGCGACGCGTTCGTAGTGGACTGGGAGTTTCCACTCCTTTACGCGTTCCCACCAGTCCCTGTTATTCCTCAAATGATCAGGAGGTTGAGAAGATTCTGGAAAACCATGATCCTGATTGCCCCGGATTGGGCCAGGAGAACGTGGTACCCGGACCTTCTAGATATGTCCATCTGTCCTCCAATCCATCTTCCACTCAAAGAGAATCTTCTCTCGCAGAAGGGAGGTCAGGTTCTCCCTCCAGACACCAGAACCCTCAACCTTCACGCTTGGCTTCTGAAAGGGTGAGGTACAAGGATTGGGATCTCCCTGATGACGTTCTGGAGGTGTGGCTTTCGGCCAGAAGGCCAGCAACAAAGTGTTTATACCGCTGCCGTTGGAACAAATTTTGCAGCTGGTGTAGGGAAGAGAATATCAACCCTTTTTCATGTAGTACACCAACGGTGTTATCGTTTCTACTCTACTTGGCAAACTCAGGCCTTAAAGTTGGCACTGTAAAAGGCTATCTCGCAGCGCTTTCTATCTTCAAGGGCACTGCGGAGGAACCATCGTATTTCAAACTTCCTCTAGTGGTACAATTTCTCAAGGGATTAACTAATGTTTACCCTCCAAAACCATTCCAGGTTCCCTTATGGGACTTAAATTTAGTCTTAAACTTCCTAATGGGCACTCCATTCGAACCACTTCACTCTTGCACGCTGAGATTTCTCACGCTTAAAACTGTCCTATTAGTAGCACTAACATCTGCTAGGAGGGTGAGCGAGCTACAAGCTCTCTCCTGTAAACCCCCACATACAATCTTCCACAAGGACAAAGTTGTCCTACAGGTGAAGCCTAATTTCCTCCCAAAGGTGGTTTCTGAATTTCATATTACTCAGAAAATTACCTTACCTTCGTTCTACCCTCCTCCCCATCCGGGGAAAGAGGAGGAAAGGCTACATAGGCTGGACCTAAGGCGAACTCTCAGCTTTTACATCAGCAGAATGGCTAGGATCAGGCAAGCAGACCAACTGTTTGTGGGATACTCAGGTCACAAGCTGGGACTACCCATAACAAAACAAACCATCTCCAGGTGGATCATTTTGGCCATCCTGGAATGTTACAAACTGGCAGGGAAAAAGCCACCCCAAAATCTCAGGGCTCATTCAACCAGGGGTATCGCAGCCTCTTCGGCTCTCCAAAGAGGGGTACCGGTCCGAGACATATGTGCGGCTGCCACATGGTCGTCCGCACATACATTCACAAAATTTTACAATCTGGATTCCTCCACTGCTCAAGAGACCAGATTTGGCAAGGCCGTATTACATTCGGTCCATCCCTAAAGGGATACATAACATTCTCACTCCCACCTCCAATTACATGCCACTGCTATGGGAGTCTATCAAAGATAAGGAATACGTTGGAGGACACAATCCCTTCGAAGAACAAGTTACTTCTTACCTGGTAACGTTCTTTCGACGGGATGTTCCTCCGACGTATTCCTTATCGCCCCTCCCAACCATCCCCGCAGCGATACTTCCCTTGTGGTTGCAGCTTACGCTCCTTCAAGGTCAATAACCAATTCAGGCATTACTTTTCTTATGCTACAAAACGGAACTGAGCAACGGACGCAGCGCGTGGCTATTTATGGGCATGATGACGTCGGCGCCGATACGGTGGCCGTCGAGGGACATCGACTCGGCGGACGTCGACGCACAGCGCCCTCTACAGAAAAAATGTCCGAGGCCAGCAAGCTGGAAACGTATTATCAAAGATAAGGAATACGTCGGAGGAACATCCCGTCGAAAGAACGTTACCAGGTAAGAAGTTACTTGTTCATCTCTGGAAATACCTTTAACAATTGTGCTAATGATGGGTGGCCTTGCTATTATATCACTGGCTTGATTGGAAATGAGGGGCCCAAGCAATTAGATTTCAGCATGTCTACAGCGAGAGGAGGAAATACAGGCTCAGGCTACAAAAAGCGATCAATGGAATTAAGTGACACTCTAGAGTGCAAGAAGGAATACATATTCTGAATGAACAAGGGATACCCAGGTTTGTAAGCACATTACACAGGCTCAGCAAGTGGGGTTTAAAGCCGAGGTCTCCCAGAGTGACCTGAGAATTTCTAAACATGCTGCTGTTGCATTTTCCAGGTGGGAAAGAGATTGAAGAAAAATGACAGATGGAATCTATATGGTACAAATGAAAGGGAGCTATTTGGCCTGCCATTGAGATGGAGCTGCTGCACTTGGGTCCTTATACCAGGTGCTGCATATGCCATTGTGGCCGAGTTGCACTAAAAATCATTGCTTGGCACACTAAGAACAGAGAGTAAAGATAAGTCAGTGCCACAAATCCCTCCCTGGGAAGCATACAAGTTAAACCTTACCTGAATAGGGCTTGGTTTGGTATGTATAGAGAAAGCTTTAACTCTCTGGCAGAGCCCTTGAAGTTGCATATTAATGAGGTGCCCTGATGCCAGTCAGCTACTCATGTGAAATCTCTGTTAGTATCAGTCACTTTGCAGGAGCAAGTGGAGCTGTCTAAGTTGGGAGAACATTGTGAAAGATGCTTTTAAAAGCATCTTTTGTGTGCATGCTGCTCGGTACAGTGGTGTGTTGTCTTTGTTTTCGCCAAATTATAGGGATTTTTGTGGCTAGATGCATGTGTTTGCAAACAGAGCATTACTAATAGGCTTAGTAAAAAGACGTCTGGCCACTGCAGTATCAGAAGTCTTTTTATTAGGTCTATTAGTTTTGTTGTATGTGCGAAAAAAACAGTTTCCACATATTTGCGAGCCTCAAAAGAAATTACCCGGTATGTGGGGCTTAGATGGCTTATTTTGGTGCCATGACAGCTCGTTTTGCAATGTTATTTCAAATCGCAATGTTAAGTCAACATATTTATGTATTTTGGTCTTTCATAACGAGTAAATAAATCTAAAGGCTCTAGAATATGTGCATGTTAATTTTTGCGCACAATGCACAAACCAAATCCACAAAATAATAAGACTTTCACGTTCGTAAGTGTTTTTACTACATGGTTTATTGTGTGTTTGCAGCCTGTTACCTCTGTTTGGGTAAAAACGTGTGTGTGCTTGCAGTCTCCATTCTGCCTTAAGGAGTGGCTCTGTGGACCTTATCCTTCCCTTGCCTCACGCACATTAATCTTTGCAGTGTGTGACCCTGGTTCTCAGCCTACAAATGCAATGGCAGACCAGGGGACACCGTAGTGAGGAGAAGAAATTGTGATCTGCAAACTACTCCATCCATTCTTCAGGCTACTGGGAGTGGGAGCCAAGTGCCCACACAATGTATAACTGTCACATTTCTGTACCACCCGCAATGCACTGAGCAGCCATAGGTACAACCATGCATCGGAGGCAGGGCTTTAGGTACCCTACCAATCAAGGCAATCACCGCTCCCTCTCCTGCCAGAGCTGTGAGTACTCCCAAAGGCAGCTGCCTATCAGGTGCCTCTGGAAAGATTCTGCAGGAGCTACGATCCCACACTCCCCTGTGAGTATCGACCTTAAAGCAATTTAAATTCATGCTGCACTGACAACACCCGTGGGGCAAAGGAGAAGTGGATAAAATAAGAAATCGGAGACTGCAAATCACTTTTGAGAGAGATCTTAAATTAAAGAAAAAGAAGATATAGCTCAGGAGCCTTTTTCGTTTTTAGTTTGGGCTATGATTTTTGACATAAGAGCTTCAAATATGGGCTTTGTATGAGGGTCGGTAATGCTTTTCCAATGGAGATGACTTTTGAGGAGGGATACACAGTTGTTAGGTTATTGAATCCCTCCCATTCCCTGCCCCTAGCCATGCCAATCCCTATTGCTAATCCCACCCATTCCTCCCCATATCAGACTCTTTGAGCTCTTCCATGGAGGCAGCCATCTTGGATGACTGCCTCTAAGGAATCTCTCGGGAAACGAGACGAAACTAGTGGCCATCTTTGAATAGGAAAAATACCATGCATCTTCCAAATAAAATTATACATTGAGTTTGAGTATAATCTTTTTTAAAATAGCTAAAGTAATTTACCATACTTTCGACAGCAGTAATTATTTCTGTCCTTTCTGCGTTTCATTTCCTTGTTTTTTTTTAACATAGCCAGGGCTGTTAATCGTCCTTTTCGAATCAGTTTTAATATGTATCAATGGCTTACAACACAAAATCGGCAATGTTGTGATGCATGTCATGTATTGCTCAAACCTTTACTGACTCAATGATTGCCTCACTCGCTGAAAAGGGTCATAAAGAATGCTTGCCCCTCATGGTTCCGCAATCCGACTGATTGTGTTTGGCTTCACACATAAATTGTCTGACTCACCCCACCTCTATTTTTCTCCTTTGATGCATTCCCTTTCTGTTGTTTTCCTTCCCTGCTACTTTTAAACCAACTGTTAAGTGTTCAAATAAGAAACCTGCAACAAGACATGAAACCCCACAGTGCTCATGCTGTAGTGGATCTCATGGTCCTTAGCCCTGAGATTGTCTCCAATGTGAGCTACAAATCCGAATTGTGAGCAAACTCCCGCAAACACACAGAGGACAGTGTTCACGTGAGCCATGTCCTCTGTGTTCACAGGATTTTGCTTGCACTTTGGATTTTTGGTCCCCCGCTGCCGGCAACGTAGCGCATGCTGGCAGCGGGGAGCTACAAACTCGAAGCACAAGCAAAATCCTGTGAACACACAGAGGACAGTGTTCACGGATTTTGAGCACTGTCCTCTGTGTGTTTGTGGGATTTTGTACACAAATCAAATTGTACACTGAAATGACAAATATATAAATATTTAAGTGAACCAAAAATAGTATGACAGTAACTTTGTTTTACCTATTTGGAATGGAAGAATGCAAGTATATGACTGCAAAATGATGTCAGCCTAAAAAAATCTTTGCGTTATGCAGCTTTTCAGTCAAGTCATAAAGACACACAAAAACAAATCTGTGTGGCAATTCTATCTGTTAGTAAACATTATGGTCCTGATTTGAAAAATGGTGTTTCAATCGTACAATCAATGTTATTGCTTCCAGAATAAATTAACTGCTTGTAGACGTGCCTTCTTACTGCTTGGGAACTGTCATTTAAACATTGCACCTGCTTGAGAAATCGTTAGCAAGCATTTCTGTTGGTTTAGGGCAATTTTGACCTTAGCAAGCAAGTCTGTCAGCTAGGGCGGCTTTTCACCTGTTCTAGAGTGCAAAGACCACATAACAGAGAAGCATGGTGTGGCTAGTGAGTATTGAAGGTAGGGCAGGGCAGCCCCCAGGACATGTTTGCAGGTTATGCTTGATTTCATGTATCATTGATTAGCTATCTCCTTGATTGAAACATAATATAGCTTAAATGTTCATCTTCCCCTCACCACCCAGTGAGCAAGGTCCCCCATCCCCAGGTGACTCTGAGAACCCGACCAAGACATGAGGTTGAACTCTTGTGTCTTAACCTGAAGACACAGGAGACTTGAACTCTCCTGCAATACCCTCCACGGGACAGTAGAACAGAATGCCAGTAAGTGTGTGGGCTCAGTTCCCAGAAAGTATTTCCGGGTCAACCAAAGGTGGTTACTGGGCCATTCTGTGATGAAGCTAGCCTTTATGCCAGTTACCTGTACTAACAAACTGCAGTGAGACTTGCATGTCTCCCAATGCCACCCCCCCCCAATCTTATGAGCTTGCTTGTGCAGCAGTGGTCTGTGGTGGAGTGCTTTCCTGGAAGGGACACTCTTAAAGCAGGCGCTACATGCATCTTGTTTTCTCCTTGGCAGGAGAACACTCAGGATCTCAGGGTTGCTTTTGTTCCAGTCAGCATGCCTCGATGGGCAATCTGGAGGCTTGCCAACATTTTAGGCTCATGTCCAAACCACTTAACACCAGGACAGGAATTCCCCCACGCTATCTCTGCACCTTCGCTGTTGCTCCAAGGCTGCACCCTGATAAGTGGACATTCAAAGATTAAGAACAGCCAACATTGGACATTTTTAAGGGCAGGTAGGCAGTACGGCCAGCTGTGCTTAAGATGTTGCCATGATGGGTGAAGTACTAGAGTGGAGACAGAGGAAGTGAGGGACAGAGGCAGGTTAGAGACGAGGGAATAATTTTAGCTTTGCTAACTAGGATAGATGGCTGGGTTGAACAAATGCTGCTGACTGAGCACAGAATGCAATCTATTGGTCTATAGGTCACATGTTTGAATCCCAATGAGGTGGAAACAGGATTGTATCCATTTATGATTGACCAGAATAAGAACAATCACATTTCAGGATATTTTGTTCTTTTTATTAGCGCAGAGCTGAAACCTACGTTTTTCTTGCAGGTGCAGCAGCAAACGCTAGTTTAGTTGCTAGCTTATCTAGCAGCCAAGCAGAGCCAACAACTGAATACTTGAAGTTGCGGGCACTTCAGTTTTGTTGCATTTTGTTGCATCTCTTTGGTTTGTGTTAGTGCTGTATGTTGGAGAAGACATTAAGCTTGTAGGTGTTTGGTTATTTGCCCACCCATTGATTGACCATGTATATAAAGTATTAGGCATTTTGCAGGCTCTTTGCTCTTAGATGCCCACAAAAGCCCAAACTGTTGGCGTTGCCAATGCTTGTTTTTATCCTCTTTCCACCCACTGGTGCTACCAACCAACACTAAGGAGATTAGGGTTGCAACCGAGTCCTTGATCCATTCCTCCATCCACTGGCTGCACTCAGTACTGTGCCTCCTTACCATTTTGTCAGCGCCTCCACCTATATATCGAATGGTAATGGGATCCTTACCTTCATTTTCATAAATGCAAATGCTCATGAACACATCCCAATAACAACACAGGTGGCGTGTATAGTGTTTTATTTTCATAGGATTTCTCAAATGAACAATGATTATTTAACACCAGCAACTTATGTACATGCACCACGTGGATCCATATCAATTTGCATTACTATATTGGAGGGGAGGGACCTGAAGATGCCATGCTGCCAGAAACTGTCAAATCTCTACCACCCTTCCAATGAACAATCAGCATGACAGTACACCAGGAATTACTGATCTGAACGCTTAACCCCTTAGATGTCATGCAGCGTTTTACCCACTTACTGACCGGGTAAATAGGAAAAACAGCATTCTGAACATATACAATGTCATGGGGTTATAATTGAAATCCCTTTTCTAATTGCCTCTACACCTCATCCACCCCCTCCTAACCTCATTCTATGCCTCAATGCCTCTTTGAAGCACCTATAATAAAGATTGTCCATAATAACTTACTAGAAAGTCTTAATTCTTAATTCTATTAAAGACACGGAGGCGAACATTATGCTTCTCTTTCTTTAAATATATAAAGAAAAAGCTCAGCAGCAAGATATGTTTTTCTTTTAGTGCACCTGAGTACCATATAACATATGTATGAAGAAAAGGTGCACTAAAAAAAAATATATAACAAATATAACAAGTGGAAACATCTCATAATATGTCCTTAAGTCCTTGAAACAATATTAAACTCCATTTTCCAGAGGGCTTGTGAAAAGTTCATCTCGAGATCACCAAAACGTGACCTGGGTCCTCCAATGGGTGTCTAGGTCCCCACATAAACAGTCTTGAACATGATGCAACTTCCGTTTTCGAGGCTGCGAACTTGGCCGATAGAAGAATTGGAACTGAGGCCATCTCATAGCAGAAGATAGAAGTGTGCTGTGGATTAGGCGGACTTGTCTGTTGATGCTGTCAAGAGAGAGATAGAAAGCTCAAGTTACTTCATGTATATTACAACCCTAGTTCCCTTAGAGGGGTGGGAGAGAAATACATTGTGTTAGTTTGAGGAACATCCATGCATACAAAATGATCTAATATTCTTAGCAATGCATATATAATAATTATCAAGCTTGATACATTCTTCATTGCTCGCCAGGTGGGATAATGCTCGCCTCTGTGTCTTTAATAGAATTAAGACTTTCTAGTAAGTTATTATGGGAAATCTTTATTCTATGTCAAGAGCGGAGGGTCACATTATGCTCGTTTAAAGCTTACTTACCACAATGGATGCCGGCTGTTCTACCGATTTAAGGTAGAATTGTTTGAATATAAATTTGCTTGCCCAGTCCGCCATCCTCATGATATCTTCCAGTCGGATTTTGACCTGGAAGGCCTTAGAAGCCATGGCTCCTCTCACGGAGTGGGCTCTGAAGTGCAAGGTATCTATTCCTGCTTGGGTTAAAGTCCACCGCACCCAGCGTGTTAGGGTCGGAGCGGAAACTGCTTTATGGGGTTTGCGCAAAGCTATCAATAGCTGCCCATTAGGAGCAGCTCTAAGAGGAGCCGTAACCTCTTCGTAGGCCTTCAGGCATCTGACTAAGCAGAGCTTGGGCTGTTCCCTAAAAGCAGGGTAAGAAATCACTCTTGAGTTGCACTTCGTCCTCCTATGTATATGGAACACAATGCCATCGGGGGAAAAAGCTCTGCCCGCTAGATTGAGGGAACTGACGTCGGAAACTCTCCTGCAGGAGACGAGGCAGAGCAGTGTAGTGAGTTTGCCGGATAGAGCAGTGCGGGATAATTCCTCATTATCTGGCCAAGATGGGAAGAGATTCAGCACTTTGTTAACGTCCCAAAGCTTGCCATAGCAGGACGGAGGCGGGACTGTAAGTCTGACACCCTTGAGTAGTCTGCAAACAAGGTGATGCTCTCCTGCTGGGATCCCTTGTATGAGGCCGTGGCCTGCTGAAATAGCAGAGCGGTAGGCGTTAACTGTCTTGTAGGCGAGACCTCTTTCAACTAGGGATGCTAGGAAATTTAGAATTTCCTCTATAGGTGCTGAAACTGGATGTAATCCTTTGTCTTGGCACCTGTTCCTCCAGGTGTTCCATGAGTTGGAGTATCTTTTAAGAGTAACGGGGGCCCAGCTCTCTTCAATGAGGCTGACCGCCATGTGTGACATGCCGGGAACTCTCTATCTGGACCTGAAATCCTCCAAGCTGCTAGGCTCAGGGATGCGTTGAGGACTAGGGGGTGACACTGCCCCGATGGATCCAAAAGCAGATTGGGAAATCGGGGTGGAAGGATTGGAAAATCCGAAGAAAGTTCCAGAAGAACTGGATACCAGGTGTGAGAGGTCCAGACCGGGGCTATGAGGACCAATTCAGTTTGTTCCTGACGGGTCTTCGCCAGGGTCCTCGCGATCTTGTTGAAGTGGGGAAAGGCATAGTGTACTCATTCGGTCCAATCTTGTAGGAAAGCGTTTGTCGTGGTGGCTGCTGAATCTGGTTTCCAGCTGAAAAACACTGGTAGCTCGGTGTTGAGGCGTGAGGCAAACAGGTCCTTGTATAAGGGACCCCAAACCTGCTGAAGGTGAAGGAAAACTTCTCTGTCGAGCTTCCAGTCGCTGTAATTGATCGTATGTCGAGAGTACCAATCTGCCACTACGTTCGTGAGG
The DNA here is from genome assembly GCF_040938575.1 of Ambystoma mexicanum. NCBI lineage: Eukaryota > Metazoa > Chordata > Amphibia > Caudata > Ambystomatidae > Ambystoma > Ambystoma mexicanum. The sequence goes on from NC_090925.1 coordinate 388,831,778, forward strand.
CCTGGTAGATACTCCGCCGTGACCAAAATGCGGTGTTCTAGACAGAAATGCCAAAAGTCTTTGGCTAGTTCCGCTAGGAGCCGGGATTTGGTGCCACCCAGATGATTGATGTATCATACTGCTGAAATGTTGTGCATCTTCAGCAAGATACAGCAACTCGCTCTGCCTCTGGCAAAGGAGCATACTGCGAAGGAGCCCGCTAGGAGCTCTAGACAGTTTATATGCATCACGAATTCCTGAGGTAACCATGTTCCTCCTGTGGCCACCGGATTGCATCTCGCTCCCCAGCTAGAGCGGCTGGTGTCTGACCATATCGCTATATCTGGGGCAGATCCAAAGATTGCTCGGCCGTTCCAGGCCTCCATGTGTGTGAGCCACCAGTTCAGTTCCGTTTTCGCTTCTGGTGATAGCGTTAGCCTCTGGGAGTAAGAGAGACTGTGTCTTAAGTGCTGGCCCTTTAGTCTCTGCAATTCCCAATAGTGGAGAGGTCCGGGAAATATAGCTTGGATAGAAGAGGAGAGAAGTCCTATTACCCTCGCTAGGTCTCAAAGAGATATGTCGTCCCTCTGTAGGAGTCTGTGAATCTCCCGTTTGGTGGAGTGAATTTTGGCCGTCAGGAGACGGAGCTGAGCAGATTCGGTGTCTACTACAAATCCTAGAAACTCTAGGTTCCTGGATGAGCGAAGGATCGATTACTCCCAATTTATGAGGAATCTGAGACTGTGTAGCAGGTCTATGGCCAGCCTAGTCTGTTGTTCTACCAGAGCTTGAGATTGTGCCATGAAAATATCGTCCAGGTATATTATCAGCCGGATGCCTTGTTCTCTTAAATGCGCTACTACTGGTCTCAGGAGCTTGGTGAAAGCCCAAGGAGCTGAGGAGAGTCTGAATGGCAAACTCGTGTACTCCCAGTCTCGGTGATTCCAGGAGAATCTCAGATAGCTTGCGTGGTCCCGATGTATGGGTACCGCAAGGTAAGCATCTTTCAGATCCAGACGTATGAGCCAGTCGTTGGGTCTCAGAAGGTCCCTGAGCATGTGAATACTCTCCATTTTTAAATGGCCGTAAATAATAAAGTCGTTGAGAGCCCTTAGGTTTATCACTGGGCGCACTTTTTGCTTTCTGCATACCAGCAATATGTGGCTGAAGAAACTGCCTTGGCTTGTGCAGGGTCAAATCGCTTGCTTCAAAGCTAAGCTGTGAATTTCCTTGTCCAGCGCTACCTCGTCCTCTTTGGACATTGTAATCGGAATGGGGCGACCTGCTTGAAAGGGTTGTGCAAAGAATTATAGGCGCATACCGCAAACTGTGTCTCTGACCCATGCATCCCCTGATAAGGAATCCCATGCATGCGCAAAAGGAGGTAACCTCCCTCCTATAGGCGTTTGCGACGGTGGCGCTGCTATAGGCAGACTGACCTGTTGTTTGTTACTGTGCTGGGTATCGAGCGGCTCTCCTCCAACCGCAACCTCTTCCTCGCCCTCTTGAAGGGAAGAAGGTATCTGAGCGATCCTGCCGGGCGTTGTGTTGATCCCTGGATTGTTGAGGTCTTCGATCAAAAAAGTATCGGCCGGAAGTATCGTCCAGCCCTGGAGAAAATCTTTGAGGAAAAAACTCTTTTTATGAAGGCTTGAGCTTTGTCTAAAGCTGTGAAGGTGCCAACGAACCTGGACATTTCCTTCATGAAGGTATCACCGAAGAACAGACCCTGTGCCGCGGCCCCGGATTTGGTGTCTGCTAGTTCGCTTAGTTTGGCGTCAATCTTGTAGAGGATGCCTTTGCGGCATTCTGCCGAGATGGCACAACTGGCGTTACCTAGCAAACAGATGGCTCTCTGGGCCCAACCAGAGAGGATTAATGGATCAATGGGGTCTCCAGAAGCTATGGCTGCTTCAGCTAGGTCCATCATCTTTGCTAGAGGACCAGTGACGTCCAATACCCTGTCCTGGCAGGACCTCCAGGCGTGATCTATGCCCTTTCGTGGGTCTTTGACATGCTTTCCAAGAAAAGTAATCATTTTGGAGTCTAACTCCGGCGTCAGTGCCACTTTGCCTGGAATCTCCGGCCGTGTGCATTCTGCCCTGAGTCTCGCTCTAACCTCCTTGCCCAGGGGTTTGCGTAACCTGTCTTTTATGTATTCCGTTGTTCTCGGAGACGGTTCCCAGTCAGTAGATCTGGGATGAACCAAGTCTTCCGGAGTAAACATCCCCTTAGAAGGAGAGAGTTCCTTGGTTGGTTTCTTAGGGATAGGGGCTGCCGCAATCCCTGATGTTGAGGGTCGTGATCCTAATGTTTGCGTGTCCTCGTCTGACGAGGTGGGAGATTGATTGCCGAAATCAAATCCCTCTTGATCAGTGCCCTGTTGGTAACCCTCTGGGCTGGAGGGTCTAGTGCCCCTGTTTTCTTCCTCGGGGTAAAAGGGTCCATCAGTGGAAGGGGTTTCCTTCCTATCCAAAAAGGCCTTTTTCATCCTGGAGAAGGCGTCTGATAGGGCAGCAGTGGCTGGTTCTGGCTGGCTCGGGGGGGTCGTAGAGTTTTTACTCAAGCGAGCTGGTGTTCATCCCCCCATCTGAAAGGTGCTTTCTCTTTTGTGTCTTCTTTTTTGGTAGGGAGTTTTCTTGTAGATGCTCCTCCATGTCGTCCAGGCGCTGCTGGATAGACAGAAACATTTCAGATACAGCTCTTTTGGCGCTGGTCTCCACTGAAGAACTCAGCACTTTTTCTAGGCTGTTTGCCATCACCACTTCATCTATCTGGTAAGTATCTTCCTCGTATTCAGACCAATCCTGGCCATCCTGAGGGAAGTACTGGTCTGCCATTCTTGTACTGCACCTTTCTGTTCTCCTCTTTTTTGAATTTTTTTAATGTTATTATAATATTTATATTTTATATCTATATCTATATATATCTATATATATATATATATATATATATATATTTATTATTATTATTATTATTATTATTTTTAAATATGTGGGCACAGAAAGCCTTCTCTCAAGCCCACTGTCAAATATGGGGAGCTTCAATGTAGCCCTGATCAATGGGCTGTAAATGTCTATTGTGAAATTCTCCCTCTCTTTTTTTAAAACATTTTTTATGCTAATTCACTACAATTATATTTCTAAGTACTAAGCCTGCTCCTGACACTCGCGATCGCAAAACCGTTATGAAAAGGGTAACGGAAATGCGCTCGTGAGCGCCAGGATGCAGAGAAAGGAACCTGCAGAGCAGGAACTCCCTCTGGTGACTGCGGGTGGTGCCGCGGTCACACGGGAGCACAGAGCTGCTTCCCCGGGCTCCGGTAACTCGAGCCGAGTCAGGGAAGCGAACGAGGGACACACGCAAGGGTTCGCGGAAGCGGACCCTCGCGTTACACATGTTCGCGGCTCAGAGAAGCTGAAATAAGCAATTTGAAAAAGCGCGTAGTATTCTCCGACGCCAGCAGGAAGCAGCTGGCGTCGGAGAGGAAATCACGGAGGCCGAGAGAACGCAAAGCGTTCCTCAGACAAAAGCAATTAACATAATGAAAATGCCATAAATCAATAAAATTCATTAAATATGAGTAAAACCCACGAATACAAAGAATATAAACAGTTCTAGAACATGATGCACTATCTCTTGCTGTGAGCAGCAAAGAAAGAGGAAGTTGCATCATGTTCAAGACTGTTTATGTGGGGACCTAGACACCCATTGCAGGACCCAGGTCACGTGTTGGTGATCTCGAGATGAACTTTTCACAAGCCCTCTGGGAAATGGAGTTTAATATTGTTTCAAGGACTTAAGGACATATTATGAGATGTTTCCACTTGTTATATTTGTTATATATATTTTTTTGTGCACCTTTTCTTCATACATATGTTATATGGTACTCAGGTGCACTGAAAGAAAAAAATATCTTGCTGCTGAGCTTTTTCTTTATATATTTAAAGAAAGAAAGAGAAGCATAATGGGAGCCTCCGGTCTTGACATAGAATCAGGGTTTCACTTGTTAACTTTGTTCTCAAATGTTCCAGAAAGCAGTACTTACTCTACCTCCTCTAAGAGTGGTGAATTGGGACTTCTTGTAGTCTTTAAATACAGTTTCTATGCAATATGAAGAATTTCTCCTTCTCATATTTTCACATAAAAGTGGTTTAATGAACCTTTCCAATGAGAACTAATATACATATCTAACCAAGTAAACCAAATCTATCCCTATCAAATTTGCTATACAACTCTTTAGTCCTTAAATCTTCCATCTGCTCTTGTGACATTGCTGATGGATTCCCTTGGGTTTCTTCCTCACTTGCCTTCAAGGAGGACTGGTAGGGATTGACTACTCTCCATGACAATGCTAGAAGCCTGCAGTTTTTTGATACAGTATGCACTACTTTGGCACGCAGATTCTGGTAGCTTTTCATTCGTATTACTAATGGAAAACTTCCTGTGCAGTCTCTCAGCGAACAGACTTCAGATCTACCCCTCCTCATCATGAAATAGGGCTGCTGTACATGAACAAACACTACTTATTGTGGCAGAAGTGTCAGAACAGGCCTTGTTGACTCAAATGGGCCCTTCTCAGGGTGCTCTTGCTAATGGAGGTTCTCTTGAATGGTTGTGTTGTGCTACATGTCAGCTCTGTATCTGTTATGTACAGTTTTGTGACAAGCCAGGCCAATAGCGATCTGGGAAGAGAGTACGGCCCCACTCTGCACACGCATGGATTAGCTGATTGAGGGATATTACATTTAGGGAAGGCTCTAGTGCAGAGCAAACCCTACCTGGTCATTCACACATAAAGGTATCCTGAGAAAAACAACAAAGTGGAATGCATCTTGCTTGGCTTGTCCCACAAAGGCTTTTCAGGATAGGTTTCTCAGTTGAAAGAACCTCCAGATTGGGCCCTGTCTACAGGCAAACGTTTCCGGCCGCGTTTCCGAAGCCCGGCCGCGTAAAGGGCGACTGCTGTGACTCCTGCTGTTTGGCTGTTTGCTGCTTTTGGATTATTCCCTCCTGAATCCAATTACTCTTTCATCACAGCGTGTTCCCCTCGCGCCCCTTGCTCTGTGTAAGGCCGGCTGTTCACGAGCGAGCGAACCGCTACAACGCTGCTACGCGGGTTGAAGCCCCGCCCACTTCTGAGCTCCGCCCATTCCAAGAAGTGAGGATTCAAAACAGGAGCCCAGCAACCCTTGCGGCGTGAAGCCCGGCCGCGTGAATGGCGACTGCTGTGACTCCTGCTGTTTGGCTGTTTGCTGCTTTTGGATTATTCCCTCCTGAATCCAATTACGCTTTCATCACAACGTGTTCCCCTCGCGCCCCTTGCTCTGTGTAAGGTCGGCTGATCACGAGCGAGCAAACCGCTACGCGGGTTGAAGCCACGCCCACTTCTGAGCTCCGCCCATTCCAGGAAGTGAGGATTCAAAACAGGAGCCCAGCAACCCTTGCGGCGTGAAGCCCGGCCACGTAAAGGGCGACTGCTGTGACTCCTGCTGTTTGGCTGTTTGCTGCTTTTGGATTATTCCCTCCTGAATCCAATTACGCTTTCATCACAACGTGTTCCCCTCGCGCCCCTTGCTCTGTGTAAGGCGGCTGATCACGAGCGAGCAAACCGCTACAACACTGCTACGCGGGTTGAAGCCACGCCCACTTCTGAGCTCCGCCCATTCCAGGAAGTGAGGATTCAAAACAGGAGCCCAGCAACCCTTGCGGCGTGAAGCCTGGCCGCGTAAAGGGCGACTGCTGTGACTCCTGCTGTTTGGCTGTTTGCTGCTTTTCTGTCGTCTGCCGACCGTAGGGCTCTTCTGAGGAGCTGTCATCTCAATTGCACAAAAAGCTAGCGGGTCAAGCAGCAAACAATGACCCTACTGGCCGACGGCCCACTAACCCGGAAAAAATCTTCACTGCAACGGCGCTCGACAAACCCTTGGTCCAGGGTGAAAGCTGTCGCCGGGGCTAAGGTAAGCAAAACAATTGGTCGCGCGCTTATGGCTGCTAATAGCTCACTTATACCAATAAGCCCAATAATAACAGGGGGCACCAGTTCTCTAACGCCCCCAGCATCGTCGTCTCTCGACGAGCGATGCGTGCCAGCTGATAACTTAATTCCATCTGTGCTGCTTATTGTTACACCGGAAGCTCCTGCAGCCCAGTTGGACAACACTCGCTCACTTGGCACCCCTGCTATCAATCTCGAATGTAATCCAGCTTCTAATGGTGAACTTTCTGTAAGCATGCCTGCCAGCGAAACCGACTTGTTAGCACACCGAGTGGCCAACGTGGATCTGCTGAAATCACCCAGCGCTTCAGCCGCCATTCCGGCGCTTCGGTCTGACGCCAAAGCGTCTCACGACTGATGAAATCGGTCTCTACGCCTCATGCGCCCCTTCTGAACAGTAAATCCACAAATGCTGTTGATTTTTGGACAGAAAAAGGTCACCCATCACACTTAGTGACTGATAAAGAACTGCTAAAAATCTCAAATCTAGGAGTGGAAAACCTCCCGACGAATAACTAGAGTTTCAAACAAGCTCTGAACAACAACCGACTATCTATGCCTACCATGGCGTCGACCTGTCCTCTTACTGCCAAAGACACTCTGATACAGGAGAAAACCTCTAGTTGTTTCCCGGCTCAGCCGCGTTGTTTACAGATTGGCTCCGTCAACGCCAAAAATGCATTGAGGCCCCAAGTTAATATTCCATGCTCTCTACTCCCAACCAATCCAACTTGCTCTCTAATTGATTTCTCCATATTAAAACCAGCAGGTCGAGCTACTTTAGGAGCAGCACTTGAACGTACTGAAGCTGAGAATGATAGTGCTTTGGCCTGCCAAGCACCTGATGTTGGGCGACTCTCTATGTCGAGCATAAATGAACAGTTCATTGATGCCAATCCTTCAAGTACTCCTCAACTCTTAGCACCAAAAGCCAATCCACTTCCCACTCACCTTGATTGGAGTGCGATTGCTCGTGCTAGTCACCTGCAAAGAGTTGCTGAGCTCAGGCAAAAGGCACTTCCATCATACCTCCCCTGCACGAAAATCCAACGCTGAATGCGAGTCCTCCGCACCCTATGCAACCTCAGTTTGGCGAAGAAGTTCATCCAATGAATTTTGCAAAAAAATGTTCCACCTTCAATCCGCACTACAATCTGGACAATTCGGCTTGCTCTTCGTCACTCCATGATTTTGCACCTCAATCGTTTGGCATTTCATCTGAAGCGCTTTCTCAGATACATAACAATGTGCTAGCCGCCTCTGCTGTTGCCCTAGCAGCATTCACAAAAATGTTTGAATCACTGATTGGAACTATAAGTGATCAAGGCGCTGCCATTAATGTCTAAAATTGACAAATTAGAACACTTTTCGAGTTTTCTTCAAGTTCAAATGACAACTAATGCCGAAAATGCTGTGAGATGGCAAGACAGGCTGAGCGATTTAGCTGCACGCCATCACTGTCAAAACGACGCCTTAATGTAATGGAGGGCCTCCTGGACTCTGTGAAATGGATGCGAAAAAATACAAAAATCCCCGCACGGGGCGACACGAGACACGAGACATTTCTTTTGGATCCCCTCATTCTCAACCTATAACTGCATCTGTGACAGCTCCTAATGAACCTTCACAGCCTGGTCCACCACCGAGCCTGTTGGCTCCCTCTCATGATGCTCGAGATCCAAACCAGAATATGCAAGGTCCAGTCCCTCAAGCGAGCAGTTTCGCATTAAATGCAATTCCGCTTATAGGAAGTGCACCAGCTCAAACTTCCACGTCAGTGAATTCATTCAACATATTCAAAGGTCCAGCAAAAACAATCAACACAACCCTTGAAAGTAAACTGAAAAAGTTATCTGGAAAACAAGCACAGCAATCCAACAAAAAATTTATCCCACCGAAACAAATACAACAAAAGGTAAACAAATTCATAAGAAACATAACAACTCCGAAGAAGACAAACTTGTTCACTCGACCAACTCATACAACTACACAACTACTGGGAAGAGCATTGCCAGCAATGCTCCATCAAGATCGACAGGTGCCACACTGAGTCCTTCAAAGATCCCGGCAAAACGCCGGCGTATAACATCCAATGACTCCTCATCTGATAATGGCATTTCTGATTCCTCTGTTGACTTATGCAATTTATCGACTTACTCAGCTGATCTTGAGAATTCCACCATTGTCGCTATTGAAGCCCAAGCTGCAAAATCAACTAGGTCTTCAACGATGAGGAATCTAGAGGCAAACAAACCTTTGAGGATACCGCAGGCAAGACCCAACGATCGACAATTTTCTCTCATGACGAAAAGGCCTCCTTAGCAAGTTCTAAGCACGAGGTTAAATCCTAAACAAACGTTGAATCAGCTAAAATCGCGTTTGCCTCTAGCTCAGCGAGTCTCTGGACCCGGAAACCTTGAGACTCAAACATGCAAGTGGAAACTCTGTCTCCAAAACATCCACTCAGATGGCAACAAAGTCAATTTAAACAGAGGAAATATCCTAAAATTACTTGCTTGTATTCCACCATTGCGAGCGATCTCATCAGATGATATTAAAATTGTGGAATATATCAGTGAAACGTCTTCTGACCAAGTCCTTCTTCACATTTCTTCAGCGGCTGTAAAAAACATGCTACTTCAAGCAAATGAAGATCTTTTGGTCTATGGTTTTGATCTTACTCTCGAGTCACCTGCCCCGAGATTTATTTCATCCTCTAAGACAAATCTTGACCATGAAGTAAGCCATGGAGCCGCCAAGCGAGCGGCCCTGCGTCAGTCCCTAGCTTCATCTCCCGATATTCTAGAAGCTGCCACGCATCAGTCATTTGAAAGAAGAGCTAACAACGCAAAAAGATTTCCAAACGGACCAAGTAAATAGTAATGACCTAATGCCAAACAACAAGAGCTAATTCTACTGTCATGGAATACGAGAGGATTCACGCATTTATTTAATACATTCCACAAACCTTTGGAGAATGTATTCGTAATATGTTTACAAGAAACGTGGCTACGTGATCCCCCTACACGCAATGGTTTTACCACGCTGATAAACCCAGCTGGCAAGAACCCAAAAGGCCGGCCTTTTGCAGCTCTAATAACTCTCTTGAAAATCTGGAACTGGTGGACGTTGGTAGCCTCCACGAACCCAAATCCATTTGTGCAAAGCACCTTGATCAAACTTTCGCTGAGAGCCACGGTTTCTAATCTCTTAATAATAAATGGATATTGGAATCCCGCTATGATCTCATCAACATCTTTCATCCAGTCAGTATTGAATGAAATCGACCACACTTTTCTTAAACATGATAACGTTTCCGTACTCATCTGTGGAGACCTCAACTGCAGTTGGTTTAAATTCGATCTACTTACCAAGTCAAATGTTCGGTTGCCTGATCTCTAAGTCATTCCGAGAGGCCAAACTTGGGCTAAGGATCTCCTGGAACACAACTGTCAGATGTTAAATGGAACAATTCAAGGCGACTCTCCTGCTAATCTGACGTGGCATAGCATGACTCGAACAAATACTCTTGATTATATTTGGGCCTCGACAGATTTTCTTGAAAAAGCTATTTCTCTTAATGTGCAGCCGATGTCATCCAGCGATCATGATATGCTGCGACTTGTTTGGTGCGAAGAGTATTGTAACATGCCAGAAAAATACTCGCACCAACTACAATCAAATGCTGCAGGAAATCGATTGAGAACTAACAAATCTGCTATTGCCCATCTAAGACACAGTCTAAACGTACTCCAGACAGTAGAGTACACGCCGCTGCTGATGGACCAAACTCAGACAATTTTTAACTCAAGAATCTTCGGGTCATTGCCAAAACATCTATATAGTTCTGAAATAGCAGCAGCAAAAAAACTATTAAGGAAAGATCTTAGGCAAATCAAAAGAGAGCTGAGTGACCCGCATTGCAAAGCAATGGAAGTCAAGAAGCGGCGGCAATCATATCGAAATTGGCTAAGATCACATCTAATCATCATCTACCAAAGCCGAGCAGAAACAATGCTAAAACTTCTGGTACAGAAAAATACACGTGAAATCTGGGCCATTTTAAATAAAGGCCGCTCGAAATCTACTCCAGCAATTTCAAATGAAATTTCATGCGACAAATTGTGAGAATATTTCACTCTAATATATGAAAAACCTGTATTCGAAGCTCTCCCGCCGTCCAATATGATAATTTCCACTTGGAACATTACACCTTCCTGTAAAGAGATTGAATTTGCAATCTCCAAGCTGAAAAATTCAAGAGCTCCTGGCCCTGACCAAATATCAAATCTTATGCTCAAAAAGCATAGTGTACACTGGGCTAAATTTATCCACGAGTTGTTTTTTCAGATCTCAACTAGCAGGAGGCTTCCCTCTTCTTGGTCCAAGGCAATTGTAGTTCCTATATACAAGAAGGGCTGTCGGGCCGATCCTGCGAACTATCGCCCGATCGCCCTTTTTGACACTATTGGCAAGATTTTTGGATCTTTCTTGAGCCAACAGTTGGTAAATTGGGCTCTCTCAACTGGAAAACTTGACTGTCGCCAAACAGGTTTTACAAAAAACGTGGGAACCGATGTGAATCTTACAATCCTGTCACTCTTAAAACTGTCAGCATTGGAGGCGAAAAAAAGAATCTTCTTTGCATTTGTCGACCTTCGACAAGCTTTTGACGCCATCAACCGGACTAAACTATGGGCAAAACTCTGCTCGTGGCATTGTCCAGATCATCTGTTAGATCCCATCATCGCCCTGCTTTCTAATACTTCGATTCAAATCAGAGTCAATTCACAAGGCGATCTTACAGATCCAATAAGAACATTTAAAGGCGTCAAACAAGGTTGTCCACTTGCAGCAGATCTTTTTAAACTGTTCATAGCTGATTTACCGGAGTGGCTAAAGTCCGTCCATTGCTTTCCTCCCAAGCTTAACGGTTACTTTGTAAATCACCTGGTCTACGCTGACGATATAGTGTTGGTCGACCAAACACAAATTGGGCTCCAACATCTTCTTTCTCGCCTGCAGGAGTTTCTATCTGCTAATTAGCTGTGTTTAAATGCAGAGAAAACAAAAATCATGTGCATCGGACGTTCCATGTCAAGGAAAGACAAGTCTTTCCAATGGCGCATAGAAAAAAAAGCAGTAGATGTCGTCAAGTCAATCCGATATCTAGGTGCAATGGTCAACGACTCGGTTTGCGAAGATGCCTGGATTTGCGACTTGATGGCTAAAATAAAGATTTTGAGTCTTCAAGCTGTTAAAATCAACATTGACTACGGGAAATTCTCCATCACCCCCGTTATAATGTTTTATCTCCAAAAAGTAATCCCAACAATCACCTTTGGCGGCGAAGCTGCCTTGAATATCAACTACAACATTTGGAGCCGATTGGAAGGAAAGTTTTGGAGACGTGTTTTGAACCTTCCGAATTACATCTCAATGTCAGCCCTGAGATACGAGCTAGCTTTGAACTCAACTTATGACGATCGTCTGGAAATCTTTATCTACCTTGCGTTAGATACTACTTGGTTCCTCTATACCGGCATACAACATCTTCAAGCCGGGTAAAGAATCCACCGACAATGACCTTATTCATGCTTGGAAGCTCAAACTAAATCTAATTATGGTTGAAGCAGGCATATCTGAAGAAGAGCTAATGCAGCGCCCACAACATGCTAAAAAGAAGCTAGCAATATGGGACTGGATCACAACTTATAACAGCCGCTTAGCCCTCAAATCCATCTCTCCCTCTTCCAGAAGTATGGTCAAATTACACTGTCAACCAAAATATCTCACGAATTGTCCATCGCGTCATCATAGGGAACAATTCCTAAGGCTACGATTGAACGCTCTAAACACCAACGAGATACTTTGGATGCGCAAGAACAAAGAAACAGTCAACAATAACTGCCGATTCTGCAAAACAACAGAAGTTGAGTCTTTAAAACATCTAGCAGCCATATGCCTTATGTTGTCAGGTCTCCGCGAAGTGCATTTGAAGGAATTCAAACCACAATCCAATGTGTCAGAGGATTGGTGGGACTATGCTGTAGCAGGTCATAACATCAAGCTCTCCTGTAACCTAATCAATTTTTTCGATGAAGTTCTAAAGTTAGTTCCTCACTGAATGTCGGGAGTAATTGAAAGTCAAGCCATCACAGCCAATGTAGTTTTATGTGACCGTGTCTCCTAACGGTCCAACTTGTACTGTTAAATCTGACTTTGGCAATTCTACGGAGGAGATGGAAACGAAAATGCACTTATTTTTCTCTGAAATGTAACAAAAACATGATATAACATATCAAGTTGAAGTTTTACAATAAATTTAAAAAAAAACACAAAAAAAACAGGCAAACGTTTCAGAGGACCTGCTACTGGACTGGCTGGTGATGAAAGGTAATTTTAGAATTCCTTGCATCACAAGCTGGTTCCAGTCTCTCAACCTTCGCCTCCATCTTGAAATGGTGAAGATTTGCTCTCCAGAAGGCAACTTGGTCAAGGAGAAAAACCCTCATTATGAATTTGGCAGTGTGGCCAAAAATGGCACTACCACTGCATTACTGCACTGCCAAACTACGGTTTTGCAGGTAAGGTGGAAGAAAAACCTCCGGCAAAATGCTGGAGGTAATTACGCCACCTTGCTGCCAAAAAACAGAAATTTCGGTGGAATCACCGCTGGCAGTAATTCAGCTGAAATCCACATAGAGTCCTGTGAACTACATAAATGGGGACTAACACCGCCCTACCACTACTTGTAATCCGGCAGTAATTCCGCCGGGCCAAGTGGTGTTAACGGTGAATCTGTTTGGTGATATCTCGGTGGATTTACCACAGAGATACCACCAAACTTGTAATGATGCCCTAAATCTCTCAAGATGGCACACTTATCCCAGACACTAAGCCACAACGATTAAGTTATGACTAATGTTTAATTGAATCTCCTCTCTACCACTTGTGAGCAGAATAACCACCTACCCCAATAGTAGTTGCCTGCCTGCTAAAGGTGACTGTTCTTCTGGTGAACCTGACATACTAAAGACAGCCCACACTTAGCCACCGCAACCACTCCTTAAGTACCTTTTCTTTTCCCGCCACCCACTGTGCATGTCATTGCCCATCTTTCCCACTCATCCATCCCGACCCCACTGAACCTTGCAGTATCCCCTCAAATAATCCATAGCCACACCAATTTAGTTGACGATCAAGTGCTGCAGCTAACATATTGGGCCTTATTATGACCCTGCTGGTCTGGAAACAACGGTGGCGGTAAACCCGACGCCACTGTTGTTTCCAGACTGGCAGATTAAGAGTTCTGCAGGCGGGTGGTGTCTGACCTGGCGGGAGTAACGCCACCCGCCTGCAGACGGAAATGGAAACACTGGCACCATTAATTAGGGTGCCAGTGTTTCCATTGTCCCCATCCCCATGGAAACAGTCCTATGGGGCTCCATGGGAATGGGGATTCATGGAATTCCTCCTCCGGAATTACCAGGTCACCAGGGATTTAATGCCTCGGTGATTGGGGCAATCACGGAGGCGGTAATTCACTACGAGTCAGGCGGCAGCCTGCCGGTTTTTCCGGCATAGCTACTGCCGGACTCGTAATGGATCCCATTGACTTTCCCAGTCGCTGTGGCTACGCTGGGCTGGTGTGCCTCAGCATAAACCTGTTCCCTGCAGGAAATACACGACTTCCTATTTTTGGCCCAATTTTGCATTCCGACTGGAATTGCCTTCCCCATTTCACTTGAAACGTCGGGCTTTGCCAGAGCCTTGAGCACCCTTTGGACCTTCATATTCACCCATAACCCTGCAGACACACTTGGGGAAACCACCTGTAGCTCATATTTGAAAACAAGCACAATAGCAGTAATTTGGGCCCAGGTTTTGATTACAACATGTGTGACACGAATACTCACTTGGGGATGAGAAAACCAAAATTGAGAACAAGCTTCAGTGCATGGAGGAAAATCATGGGCTGAAGTCAGCAGTGTCAACAGCACCCCCTGTACTTTCAGCTACACGATCGCAACACCACCAACACATGGACCCAGAGACCAGCAGGCCCAACCACACCCAGGTGCTCATTTTCACTGGGGCGTAATGTTAATTGAAGGCGTAGAAGCCTTTACGTCACTCCCCATTTTCAACTATTAGTATGCTGAAGGGGAGGGACAGAACATAACTTGCGTTTGCCCCTCCTCCCTTGCCCTATGCCATAAAATGCCCCAGCATTTGCGCCGGCATGTATTTTCATACCGGCGCAAATGCTGGGGATCACTATGGAACCTGCCAGCGTTATGCTGCAGTGGTCTCCATAGGGAAATGAGCAGGGCAAAAGGCGGCATACATTTTGCCCTGCACATTTGCACTCTGCAGTGCAAATGACCAACAATTGTCTGCGTTGACCTGCCTACGTGTATGTCTCCATGTAACAGGTCAGTGCTACCCAACTGCAATCTGGAGCAAACTGTGCTCCCCTGTGTACTCAGATACATAAGAGTGCAACAATACTGCATATCTTAGACCTGGCTATTTGAAATGGGTTTGGTGTCCAGGTTAGCATATGCACCCACTCCTGATGTGCTGCTGAAATCCAGTTCTGCATGAGGCCAATAAATATACTTCAAATAAAGCCAAGACATGCACCCTAGCCTTGCAAGCTAATACCTAAGAATACTGAATTCAAGGATCAGAGGTGAAACTATGGAGCTTATTTTCGAGTTCCTCGTGGAGCCGGCCTGCTACATTTACAGTTTTGCGTAGGCAGGTCCCCTGCATGCAATTTTCAACATTAGAATTGCAGGGGGCAAAAGTAAAGAGGAAAACGTAGGTGTAGGCACTTGTATGCTACCCTTTTGCACAACTGAGTAAACAACCACCTGCCAAATACCCCTGGCAGGCGCATTTACAATGGATTCCTATGGAGCACGCCTGCTTTTTACTGGTGTACAATGCAGGTGGACTACAAGGGAATCCACAGCATTTGCGCCACTTCCAGCAGGAAATTGCATGCAGGGCAAATGTGTGAAGTATTTGTATGGTGGAGAGGAAGGGGGAGCGGAATCGTAACTTAGAATCCGCCCCCTGCTCCATCATACAAATGTATTTAAATGTGTTGTAACGTGAATTCAAGTCTTTCACATGACTCGCTTTGAGTTCACCGTACGCCAGCAGTAAAATTAGCTCCTATATGTCTACAGCGATGCCCATGCTCGTCATACATTTAGCATGCCATTTCCTTGTTTCTGACATCAATCCTGCCCCATTACTTCCGAAATCAGTGAGGGGCCCTTAAAAAGCCCTTATGGTACAGAATTTTGGATGCCACAACTTTGACAGTTTGTCTCCCATATCGACAAATATCTCAAACCCCAAATGTATATGGCATGTATTAATCTGCGCACTCTTGTTTTACGGCACTACCGAGGCCCATCCGTTCTCCTATGTGTTCCACTGTCATTATCTTTCTCTGTAATCCCCATTTCCCCTGCAAGTAGTCTCTTCCTGCAGTTTATCTTTTCAAAGTAGTCTGATTTCTGCTCCAGTCTCTCTTTTCTCGGCAGCATTTATGTTTTCGTCCGGTAATCTTGTCCTATTGTTTGCAGCGTCTGTTCCCTCCGGAGAGTTGCTGGTTCATGTTGTGTCTCTAACTTCCTTCAGTACCCACCATCGCCCGCAACCCGCGCCCCCTTCCCCCTCTAGCAAACTCGGTTTTTTTCATGCACAGTGTTTCTATCACTGCATTGTCTATCTTCCAATGCAAACTATGCGCTGCTTTGGAAATGTTGATGGTACGATTTTTTTTCTAAAGCCTCTAATTGAAAGAGAAACCTTCTTATCTTCTGGGATTCTACGTTTTAAAAGCCAAACTGCCATTTATTTTTGGTTTTCGTTTGCTTCTTAGTGGTTTATGCAAATGTAGTGCCTGTTAAATAAACAAAGGGGAAATGGCTCACTTGGCACCTCTATGCCGCAGGCCTCTTCCTCTTAGCTGTTGGGACTGTGTTATCATTCGGCGCTTGGCCTTATGTAGAGTGCATCATAGTCCTTCATACCAACACTTGCAAAAACAGTATTTTGACTGAGACAAGCCTCCATATATTTGGACGAGCAAAGGCAGAACTTTGTATGCCGGTCTGCACACACTATTTTATTTGAAATTATAAATCTAGCTGATTTATAAAGTGCTTGTTGTAAATGGCTAGAATTCCTGGAAACATAAGTCTTAGAGGGGCTTCCAGGAATCTGAATTTCTGTTGGCAATGCTTCTGCTAATATGCGCGATGCTTAACTCGCGAGTTAGCACATTCAGTAAATATGATAACCTTCAAGATGTGACAGCATCAGTTAATGGTATTTAGGGTTCTGAGAAGCAAACCGTCAATGTTGGTAATGGGAAAACATCAAAACATTGTTTTAGGCGGCTAGAAATAGGGTCAGGCGTTACTGCCCTCACACACTTTCTATCGGATCCATACATCTTAAAGAGCTAGAGTATACAGTATAATCGGTTTCTGCTTCTCTTTCCTGAATGGAACAGGCTTTTACTGAAACATGGGATATGGGGCACTTCCCCTACCAGTCCTCCCCTTGATGCAGAAAAACAGCACGCTGCCCTCATTGGTCTGCATATACGGAGGCCTTAATGTAGCATACATCACTCGGGCCTCGGTGCCTCTCCACTAATTGAGGCCTCAATTTAGCATGCCCTCTTATAACACTGCACATGTTGTGCCCTAAATGTAGTAGGTTGCCCTGAAGGTTCTGCACATATTGAAGTTTAATTGTAGCATGCTGGCCTCACGCCTTTGTACATATTTGTATGTATTTAGATTTTAATTTATTTGTATCACAGGTTTGTCAATTTCGACAAATGTACAGATGCAGAGGCATTCCCCCCCCGCCCCTCCCCCGAAGGGTTCCTGTACAATAGCACAACGATGAGAACTAGTGGTGAGCTAGTTTATGATGGTGTAAAAAAGTGACCCATATTCCTGGGACAAAACAAACAGAGCACAATATGAATATAAAAAAACAGGTGACTTACAAGGTAATGTTAATCAAAGCAGGCAAGTTCTTCCAACTAAAGAGGAGTACGATATAAATATGCAAGATCACATTATTAAGTATCACTGGAGGGAGCTGTGGGCTAAGGTAGGTGGGATGGGGAAGAGGGTAGGAGGCGGTACCTCATTAGCAAGTATGTGAAGTTTAAGCAGATCTTTGAAGAGATGCACAGTTGGGCTGGCTTTGAATGTTATGGGCATCTTGTCCAGCTGAGCAGGGCGAGTACGGAGAAAGAACGGGAGCAAGAGGAGGCAAAGGGGGCATGGGGCAGTGAGGTTGAGTGTAGAGGGTGAGCGGTGGGATAGAGAGGGTGAGGCCTAAATGTAGCATGCTGCTCTTATGTCTCTGCACATATTAAAGTTCAATGAAAGCATGCTCTCAAGCCTCTGCACCTATTGAGGTCTAAATATATCATGCTGCAGTCATGTCTCTGCACATATTGAGGCCTAAATATAGCATGCTTTCCTCATGTCTCTGCACATGTTGAGGTATAAATGGAACATGCTGCCAAGTAGTGGGTACACTAAGCCTTATACACACGTTAAGACGTAAGTGCCGTGTGTTCCCTTGATGTGTCTGCCCGTAGTGATACCTAAATGTAACATACTGCTTCATACGTCTACGTGTATTACAGATGCTTAAACGCAGCGTGAGCCTTCTGCCTCAGCATATTAAAGTCTAAATTCAGCATGTGTCCTACCATAACGTCTCTGCATATTAAGCTCAATTGAAGCATTTTGTTCTCATGCCTCCACAGATATTTAGGCATAGATACTACATTCGGCTCTCCTACATCTTAATTTATTGACTATAGCTAAATGAAGAGTGCTACCCTCACATTCCATCATACGTTCAATCCCAATTGCAGCATGAAACCCGTCCGAAGCACTAAGCACACCAACACTAAGATCACTACTTTGGTTACTAGTCAAAAAAGGAATTTCAAAATGCTCAGCATTGTCCACTGAGCAATTCACCAGAATTCCTGCAAACATCTTCATCTACGGGCCAAATAGAACTAGAACCCTGAAGTCTAGCAATGACATATGCTTTGGGCTCAAGCATTATTTGAAAATAAAATACGGGGCTACATCATTTTCAAACATTTCAACAAAACTCTGAAACTCAGTCCCCAAGGGAATCTGCACAATAGAGGAACACCTGATACTTAGGCAAGCAGCAAAAACATGGCTGCTTAATATGCCAAACTAACTCGCAAGCCATAGACCACTGTCAAAGAGAGACCAAACATAGCTGGCGATGGTACACTGGGTTCAGACACCAAACAAGCTACCTGCATGGCTTTGACTTAACCCACTGCCCTCCCTTTTCCCCCACTTACCCATATTAAAACCTCTATACTCCCGAAAAGATGACACACGCAATACAAACTCTGCCACGTACGCAGGACATCTATGACCACCCCCCAAACTGACACCAAATAGCAAAACTCCACTCCTTCTCCAATAACTCGCATAATCCCAGCACTGCCAATGCATCCTTACACCACAGGCCCATAAGTCCACTCATATGAACTGCATTGCCTGCACGCCCATCAACCAAGTTCACCTAACAACAAACCCACACACAGTGACCATTTGTCCAAACTGAAACTACCAACGCCACCGTAAAAGCACTCATGGCCTTCCCCCTCCTCCCACTAACAAATCCACCACTCCCTTATTTTCATATTTGCCAAAACTCTTGGAGACCAAGCAAATGGCAGCAGTGTGCAGTATAAATTCCACTAATATAAGATACCATCCTCCTGCACAAATTGCCGTCTTCCATACAACATTTCGGCCCTCATAAATGTACACAACTTGAAGCTTGGATGTAGCATGCAACTCTCTTTTGTGACATCTAGCAATGCCTGAATGTTAAGGTATTTGCTTACACCTTTCCATACCTTCACTGACCACATAGGGCTGCACCTCTTCTAAACATGCAATGACTTCTAAGTACCACCTAAGCTCTAAACCTGGAGCCATTTCCTCATACCTCGCCATCTCTATGGTCCTCAATGAAGGAGGGGGACCGCACAACCTTCTGCCTCTTGATGTCCAAATGTGGGATGATTTCTCCATACACTTAGGCACTGAACATACAGGAATTAGGATGCTGCCGCCGTAGTGCTTATCTTGCTGAGGCCAAAGCGCAAGACGTTGGGCCTCATTACGTGTCGGGCGGTCCGTAAATAACAGTGGCGGTAAACCTGCCGCCACTGTTATTTACGGACCGCCCGATCCCGAGTCCGGCAGGTGGGAGGTGGCGTTTCCGCCAGGTCTGACCTGGCGGGTTTAACACCGCCCGCCTGCAGGCGGACGTGGAAACACCAGCACCATCACGGGATGGTGCCGGTGTTTCCACTTCCCCATTCCCATTGAGTCCTATGGGAATGGGGATTTACCAAATTCCGCCTCCGTAATTCCCGGGACACCAGGGCTGTAATGCCCAGGTAATTCCGGGAGTCATATAGGCGGAATGGTAATACGAGTCTGGGGGTAACCGAGCCGGAAAAACCAGCTGGTTGCCGCCGGACTCGTCTTGTGATGGTGCTGGTGTTTCCACGTCCGCCTGGAGGCGGGCGGTGTTAAACCCGCCAGGTCAGACCTGGCGGAAACGCCACCTCCCGGCTGCAGGACTCTGGATCGGGCGGTCTGGAAATAACAGTGGCAGCGGGTTTACCGCCACTGTTATTTCCGGACCGCCCGACCCGTAATGAGGCCCAATGTCTTTGTATCCCTTCACCCATTCGCTCCCTATCATTCACCACTCTCATATCCATTTATCACCCTCACACATTATGTTTGCCTTTCTACGTCTTCACCCCCTCTGCCCACACCCCTATCCCCCTCAATACTCTGCTACCTGCTGCCCCATTAAACGTCATCTGCTTCCCCATACCTCTTACCTCTGTCTCTTTTCTATCTATTCCTTTCACTTACTCAATATCACTACATCCCTGCCCAGCATCTATTCACTCCTGCCTCTATATCACTTCACCTCTTACCACATACATCTTTTCTCTCTACCGTGTGTATTTTAACTAACCTTGCTACCTCTACATTTGCTGCTTCAACACCACTTCACCACGTCCTCAGGTTGTACTGTAGCCCAGCATTCTGACTTCATTGCTCTTCAGTCCCTCCACCCTTATTGTTGATAATCTGCTAAGGTTATACAAAGCATTCGCCATTATAGCTTTTCAGCTCCTAAGGTCATAAAGCAGCATCCTGCTCTTATAACTGTTATTCTCCGAAGGTTGAAATTTGGCACACTGTCCTTAGCGCTCTTCAGCTTCTGAGTTCATAACATAACACACTGATCCACTAGTTGCCTTTGTGATAATCTATGACTTGACACCTGGAGAAGGGTAGTCAATCTGTGTGACTGTCTCCAGCAGCATTGTATCTCTATGTTCTCTTAGAAGAATCTCAAGACCGTACAAATATCAATGACAAACATGTGGCAATCACGGTTTGGTGCTGCAGATGTCTCTGCCGCTCCCTATTTTCTGTAACACCTGGATTCAGGTATCCAATTAATAGCCCATCAATGCAGTCTTCAAGCAACACAGAAAGGACTGCAGGTAGAGAAATGTGAATGAATGAAACCAGTGGTTGCCTGCCATGAACCTCACCAAAGATAGCCTCCAAAGGCAAGCACATCTCTCCGCCCAGTCTCTTGCTGTCTCATTTCACTGTGGTTATATATTTTAACCTCTGTTATGTGATTGATCACTCAGATATAATGATTTATTTTTTAGTAAAGTGCACATGCTTAGGAGCTTATAATGGAACGCAAATCTATGCTACAAGTCAGTAGGCATGGACCTCCCATTAAAATGTACTGTGGATTGCCTCAGGACTCTACCTGTAAAAATTACAAAAGTAGTCTAAAAAGGAGTGTACACCAGGCAAGAAGTAATGCAATTTATTCTGGGCTCAGACACAGCTGCGAAAGCGAAATTCAAACAGAATGCAGAACAGAACTGCATGAAAAGTGCTGTCAAAGATACGCCCCAAATACCAAAGCTTTTCTAATCGTACAAACTACTTAGCATCAACACATATTGCAACATTAGGTTAATCCTCCAAATGAGGCTAATTGGCAGTTCTACGTTGTTCCCCTATAGCGGACATACATTATTGGAAACAGTCCAGCCCATAACTCCCACATCATAGTGCCAAAACATTGAGACATTTGAGATGACCAGTGGATCTTTATTCATCTACCGTAGGTTATCTCCATCCGTTTCTCATGGGAACACAAGCAGTCATGACACTACAAGAGCCTTGAAATGTTAAAAAGTTACTTGCGTAATGTTGCATCTTAGGAACTCTTCGGACCGCTTCCGAGGCTGAGATGTGCTAAAGGGAAATTTGAAATCGCCATGGGATGTTTTGAAATCGTCAGTAGACCAGTTTTATAAACTAATATGCTGAATTATAAAATGCTTATGCATTCACTGCCTTACCCATGAGCTTTGCTTCCTGACCTCAAAAAGTATCAAAGGCTGCTTGTCTCTTAGAACATGATCCTGGGAACGTGCGGTTTGCAATGTCCAGCTAGCTTCTACGGCTGCTTGGCAGATAACGAATTTGAATTCATTTCTAATGGAAGAAAGCTCCAAGACCTGTTTACAGTGCCTGGGTCTAATGTTAAGCCTTACATACTTACCTGTAATTCAAGCTATACTACCTATAGGTTATTCATCTAGAACACAAATTGTTGGGGTCAGCTTCGTTCTTAGGTAGGACTGTGTGGCTTTCAATAAAGCCCCCTCCATTTAGTGCGATAAATCCCACCGCTGATAGGTTTGCGCCTCTTTTCCGCGCTTGACTTACATTTTTACCACATAATAAAGCAAAGAAGAGGTATAGTGCACCATATTTAACATTACATTGAGATCTAGTGAATATCATCTATGTCTAACAGAACTACACAGAAAAACTGATAACCTCTCAGAAAACACTGAGATGATAACCTAGTCACTCCTACGAGGATACAATCCTCTTCAAATAAAGGTTCTAGCCTGTAGAGAAACTTGGCTACAATTATCTAACAATGTTTATAAAATACAACATTCTTCAGATAACATAGTTACATTTTTCAGAACAAAATCCTATTTTACTCAACTGAGCACTTTCCAAAACAATTCAGAGTGTGGAAAACAACACAAAACAGTTTTAATATAGCGTAGTCAGTTTGAAAAAAGGGGTGTACATTTATTTTCATAATTGATTCAAAAAGCATTCAAACAAATATATATGATACAGTCCAGTAACAATTCTGTGTTGATCTAACAATATCTCCTTCATACTGTTCATCAGCAAGTTGATCAACACATCATATGACACTTTTCGGGCACCTTTACCCCCTTCTTCAGGTATGGATGTTACTTAACAATTTCCCTTTCTGTTAAGAAAGATAAAGGGTTTCAATCAGTAATTTCACATGTTAGCTCCCATTCCAAGTCCATGTGCGCGTATAGAATTAATACCTTCACTAACCTTGTTATTGTGGGGTAACTCGAACCCCTCCAAATGGAATCTGATTTGGGCTTTGGATTGATTTCACCAAAATCTGTGGAAAATATTCCAAAAGGTGTATAAGATTCCTGTACTTTTTTTAAAAACACATACCATGTAACATCAAGTATGAGTATACAGAGTAATGAATAAAGTGAGATTCTACCTACTTAGAAAATGTCCAAGACTTCCTACTTGATGGTCATCGGTGTCAAGCTGTAGACTGCTGCATTTCAATCAAGATGGGTCTATAAGAGAAAACCACCCATCTATAAGCTCACTTGTCAGTGAAAGTGATGTCAGAAAAAAGCAGTAAATTAATTTGTAAATAAAACTACTCAAAAACTAAGAGGGATTATAAAAATAAAAAAACTATATAATGAAAAAAATGCAAACCAAGTGCAGAGAAAAAGTGTGTTCTTCTGGTACTCACCAATCCATATGTTCACTGCAAAACCGAAGACCGGGAACAGGGAGAGCAGCTGCATGAGCAGCCTCCCGTCCCGGGCCTTGGTTTTAACTACTTTCTCATTGTGTCAGGTGATCGCCGTTCCGATCACGTGACACGTAGCGTTAAGCAATTCCTAGGGTTGGATTGCTGAGTCCTTTCATTATTATAATATTCATGGTTCGTGTACCAGTGAGGCCTTCACACCATGAGCCTCCAGTATTCTTGTTTCACGGCTCCATGCTTAATATGCATTTCCTCCTTGTGTCACGTAATCGCACTCCCGATCACGGGACCCAAAGGATTCCATCCACGTGATCCCGATCACGTGATCAATGCAGCCCTCGAGACCTCGAGTTTATCGGGTAAGTATGATAGGATTTTGGAGCGTGGCGCATGCGTCCACGGCGCCATTACACGCCTGAATTATTCTATATATAGTACTCTTACACTTGCTGTATTTAAAGTCACATGGTCATAATCCTGGTCACGTGACTGTGGTGTATCATAGAATGCAATCCGTAAATTACAGCAAAGTGTATTCTCACTAAAGAAATTATAAAAATTGACACTACGTATCTGTGAATAATAAAAATAACTAAAGGAAGTAAAAAACATGAATAAAAATGTATACTAATAGGTCCAAAATAATGTAAATTGAAAATACTGTGGTAATACGCCAGTAGAAGTCCAAAGACTCCTATTGTGTGAATTGGCGAAAGCAGTTTTGTCCCGTTTCATTGTTATTAGTGTCATGATCAAGTATCTGACAAAGCAACAAAGAAGCTGGTTTCTCAAGGTGAACCAATGGAGTGTCAGAATGAAGCTAAAATAACTTTCTGGGATATGTCACGTTGATATGCACAAATCAATTTAGATGAGCTATCACTAATGTCATTACATAGTGTGTTCGCTCAAGGTTTTTTGTTAGTATTTTGATCATAGAGATTATTAATACTATAAAAGCGTGCTAGCGGTACTTGGTGGTGGGAGAATAACATGATCCACAGTTTACAATGTAATCCGTTCTCAAAAATGTAAAAAGATGGTTTCATCACTGCATATCAATCTTCTTCTTGTTATAATTACTGCTAAAGGGGAGGGTAGCCTCAAAATCAAAATCGAGACACATTCTATACTTATCACTTCGTTATGAATAGAACAAAATACACAACTAAATATAACATGTCAAATCAAATGCATTGTTCATACCTCTAGGTTCCAGTGCATCAAGCCTATCAATCCATTCAATTTCTTTCTGTCTCAAAAGTAACTTCACATCTCCTCCTCGTTTCGGGCTTTTAAGATGTTCCAAAACAATTAGTTTCATCTGGGCTATGGTGTGGTTCTGAGAATTAAAGTGTTGTGATACCGGTGAGTGAATAGATTTATTTCTTATGTTTGATTTATGTTCCGTCCACCTTGTTGTAACTTTCCTGGATGTTAGTCCCACATAAAAGATGCCACAAGGGCATCTAATGCCATACATTACATTCAGTGTATCACAGGTACTTGTATGGTTCAAAGTGATTTGTTTACCTGTGTACGGGTGATTAATCGTAGATCCTCTAATTACATTGTGACAATGTTGACAATTATTACAAGGCAACGTTCCTTTGAATTGGTTCATTCCTTTTACTGGTGTTTCATATTCTGCTTTGACCAAAAAATCTTTCACACATTTACTCTTTCTTTAGGCAAAGGTTGGAGTATTTTCAAACAGTTGTGCCAAAACAGGGTCCATTTTCAACATCACCCAGTTCCTTGTAAGAATTGTTTTAATCTTGTAACTTTGTTCTGAGTATGTAGTCACATAAACTAATGATTCCTGGTCAGATTTTTCTGATGGTATTAAGCATTGATCCCTTGGCAGTAATGAAGCCTTGGTTCTTGAGTTGGTTAATAGATCTTGTGAGTAACCTCTTTCAATACATTTTTCATGAAGTTTTGCTGCTTGAATCTCATATTCTTCTGGTTCTGAAATTATTCTTTTATAGCGGAAAAATTGACTGTACGGTATGCTTTCTATGGTAGATTTGGGATGGAAGCTGGATGCCATTAGTAAACTGTTTCTGTCAGTCGGTTTATTGTAAATAGTAGTATATAGTTGCCTATTCTTACTGTAAATTTCCACATCTAGGAACTGAATAGAGCTATTGCTGGTAGAGGTTGTAAATTTTATTGTCGGGGCTAGTTGGTTCATGTAGCCAAAGAATTCCAAAATATTCTCCTGGGCTCCTCTCCATATTCCAAAGATGTCATCAATGAATCAAAAATAACATCTCAACTGATCCTTAAATTGGGGTTTGTTCAATACCGCTGTTTGTTCAAGATATGCCATGTATGCATTGGCATATCCTGGGGCCATCGCAGCACCCATGGACGTGCCGCATATCTGAACGAAGAATCTATCTTCAAATCGGAAGAAGTTATTGTTGAGTACTATTTTCAATAAACTTAGGATGCATAATTTGTTGGCACTACAATTTTGAGATGACAATAATAGCCATTCCATGGCTTCCAAGCCTGCTTCGTGGGTGATATTAGTGTACATACTACAGACATCCATGGTAAACATGGTGTCCGTAGATTTATCAAAATCCAAGTCTTTAATTTTCAACAAAAAATCTGTGGTATCTTTAAGATGAGATGTTGTAAGTTGTACTAATGGTTGAATAGCCTGATCTATATATTGTGCTAGTGGTTCTAAGAGATTCTCAGTCACCGCTATGATGGGTCTTCCCGGAGGTTCAATCAAACTCTTATGGACTTTCGGTAGTATATAAAGTATCGGCATGATTGGATATTTTTTAGTCAAAAATGATTTTGTTTTTTCCGAAATCCAACCTTCTGATTCTGCTTCATCCAAAAAGGAATTAATTAATGCCCGGACACGCTCTGTGGGGTCAATTGGTACTTCCAGGTAAGTGTCTTAATCCTGCAATTGTCTTTCCACTTCTTGTTTGTATAATGATCGATTCGTGATGACTAATGCGCCTCCCTTGACCGCTGGTTTCAAAATTATATTCTCATTGCTCCATAATTTCGTTAACACTTCTTGTTCATCTTTGGTAAAGTTTCCTCTAGTCTTTTTTCTTTTAAACGATATCTTTCGATAATCTTTTAATGTTTGTTTTTGAAACACTTCCAATACATGATTTTGTACATGCGGAAGAAATGTACTCTTAGGAGGAATCTCCAAATATTCCGAAGTTATTGATGATGGTACCATTTCTGTAGTTGCAAAAATCTATTTCAATTTCATTTTCCTAGTAAGTCTGAAAAAGTCAATTTTTTCTTTTAAGTAACTGCTTGTGTATCTGGGAACAAAGGACCAACCTTTTTGTAATGTTTTCAATTCAAACGGGGTTAGTTCATATGAGGAAATATTGGTGACTAAGTTTTCCTTGGTGGTAGATTGACTTGTCTTTGAGGATTTTTTCTTTTTGGATCTTCTGGTTTTCTTTTTCCTAAAAAAATCCCCGAACTGGGACCTGGTGCGTTACCTGCAGATGATTGTACCTCTTCTCTCGACTCTTGGTTAGTCGATACTCCTTCCTCTTCTATTTCTACTCCCAATGCTTCTGACGATGATGTTTGTGATGTTTGATCCTCTAGTTGAAGTCGGTTGTGGATTTCTTTTGTTATAATATTCTTTCCAAGAGTAAACAATGTCCAATTTATAATCAATTGTATCCCGTCTGAACTTTCAAATCTTTTTGGTTTCAATTTCTGACTTGAACCGATCTAACTTAAGGTTCAGTTCTTCCAATGTATTCACCAGTTGTTCTTTTGTCATCAAAGGTGTCAATGCTGCTTTAATCGTTTCAATCTCCTCATTGATATGTGTCAATGACTTGGATAACTCCTCTATCATCAAGAGTATTAAATCTAACAAGCACTTGTTGAGAATTTGTCTCCACTTCTTGATGAAACCAGGACTTTCTCTACATAAAGTTGGTTGTAGGTCTACGCGTAGACCCCTTGGAATCCTCTGAGACTTGTAATACTGAGCCAATGTGCTTGCATGTAGTTTTTGATTGATTTCTCTTTTGATGATTCTCTCAAGTTGTCTGATTAAATCCTCTGGATTATTAGTTTTGATACTTTCCCTCTCTGTAGTTGTAATTAAATTAAGTATCCGTGTTGCTTTGTCCTCCGTGAAACCTAAGGTTTATGCTATATTGTTTGTTAAAGATTCAATTTTAGAAAATTACATTGCGTATCGTGATCTTCAAAAATGTAAATATTTATGTCACATGTAGACAATGTGTAAATAAATCATTTAACCTGATCTAGTGTGCAGTGGAGTCATTTTAGTAGCCTACGAAGTCACAGCTCTGGTACACTACTAAACTTACTTGAGGTACATTGAAAGCAACTGGGTTCCATAAATTAAATTTATTTTCAATTATTTCTGGTGCTCCAGGTCAAGCAAAACTCTCGCTACTGGACAGAGAGTAACAAAACAGAAAAACTGATAACCTCTCAGAAAACACTGAGATGATAACCTGGTCACTCCTACGAGGATACAATCCTCTTCAAATAAAGGTTCTAGCCTGTAGAGAAACTTGGCTACAATTATCTAACAATGTTTATAAAATACAACATTCTTCAGATAACATAGTTCAATTTTTCAAAACAAAATCCTATTTTACTCAACTGAGCACTTTCCAAAACAATTCAGAGTGAGTAAAACAACACGAAACAGTTTTAATGTAGCGTAGTCAGTTTGAAAAAAAGTGATGTACATTTATTTTCATAATTGATTCAAAAAGCATTCAAACAAATATATATGATACAGTCCAGTAACAATCCTGTGTTGATCTAGCAATATCTCCTTCATACTGTTCATTAGCAAGTTGATCAACACATCATACAACGCGTTTTGGGGTCCTTTGCCCCCTTCTTCAGGTATGGATGTTACTTAACAATTTCCCTATCTTTTAAAAAAGATAAAGGGTTTCAATTAGTAATTGCACATGTTAGCTCCCATTTCAAGTCCATGTGCGCATATAGAATTAATACCTTCACTAACCTTCACTAGGGTAACTCGAACCCCTCCAAATAGAATCTGTTTTGGGCCTTGGATTGATTTCACCAAAATCTGTGGAGAATAGTCCAAAAGGTGTATAAGATTCCTGTCCTTTTTTTTTTTTTAACTACACACACATATACATACATGTATGTATATATCTATATATATATCTATATATATATATATATATTTTTATTTTGTTTTGTTTATTTTTTGTTTGTTTATAAGAGCACACAAATCAAGTCTCCACCACTGAGATGAACTGACTCCTTAACTGTGTATCATCTGTTTTCATCTAATGCTAGCTGATCTACCCAGCGTTGCCTGGGATTTTATTTTCTTATAGGCACTATTTGTTAGAAATACCTTAAGGTCCTGAGTCACTTATTGCGTGATGTGCTTTGCACTCTGAAGTAAACAGCACTGAGAATTGGCACGTGTTGAAAGGGAGGCAAGGGTTGGTGTGCTGCAGCATAATGGAACCTTCTGTGCGTTTTATCTGGCTACCGCCTCACCCTGGCACTGAGCAGTGCGTTGCGATGCAAATGTCTCAAACAGTGCATCCTATGGTTTTGAAATGTGGTTTTCAAGGTCCACTAAGGACCTCGAGTTTTGTTTGTTGGATCCAGATGCTTGCAATGAGCTCTGTCCAGTCCCTCTACGGCCACCTTGATGTTCCGCCACTTCCAGGCAACCGTCATATGTGTGCAGGGGCTGAAATCCATGGAACAGGGTGGGGTGTCCACATGTAATGTAGCGAGTGTTGTCCGCAGGATCCTAACAGCCAACTGTGGAAAATTTGGTGCAGATTGGTGGAACTGTGTGGAATAGTATTAGGAACATACAAACCCAGAAACAGATTTTGACTTACTTTTATAAAGATAGATAGATAGATAGATAGATAGATAGATAGATAGATAGATAGATAGATAGATAGATAGATGCTTAATCAATTTAATTAAACATGTACAAAATTGGACAGTCAATGAGTTTTATGAAAAATCGAATTAATAAATTATGATTATGATCCGAACCTAAAGGAACTTGGCTGTCTTACACAGTGGGGCAATGCCTTGGGCTCCGGAACAACCCCAGACTCACCAGAGGAACTCTCAACCTAAATCACAATGTTCTAAAGGTCATGAATGTTTGCTTACTATCCTCAACCTCTGGTTAATGTATGCAAACAAAGGGGGATCTGGGAATCTCTCTACCAGCACGAACACAGCCCAATGACCTGTTCTTGGGTGAATAACCCCTGGAAGAGACTCTACCAAGTCTTTAGCTCACTGTCCTTTTCACAGAGAAGAAATTTCCCCGCATATCAGCCTTTGTCCTGCCCAGGGGCAGTCCAGCGCCGAAATGCTAGGCAATTCTCCTCTGAACAAGAGTACCATCAGTAACCCCATACACGTGTTTCAGCCTTGTTGGGCATCATCAGTGAGGTGAAACTGTTGCCTCTCTAAGAACAGTGAGCAAGGGGTCCACGTCTGGATTGCCCTGTTAGCTCACTGTCCTTTTCCTTTTCTCTGTGAAAAGGACAGTGAGCTAAAGACTTGGTAGAGTCTCTCCCAGGGGTTATTCACCCAAGAACAGGTCATTGGGCTGTGTTCGTGCTGGTAGAGAGATTCCCAGACCCCCCTTTGTTTGCATATCCTCAACCTCTGAGATCACAAATGCAGTACACTGTACTCTACACTAAGTCTCGGGAGTTATCAGCTTATGAACCCTTACACGTTCCCTTTCAGAACCACAAGAGTGCCTGTAGACCATAGAAATGCCAGCTGTGCGCAGTATAAATTAACATAACATTTATAGTAGTAGGCAGCATGGGAACCTATGTTTTCCTAGGTTCCCACGTAGGAATTCCTGAAACAAAATCATATTTCCCCTGGGAGGCTTGCATTTCTGGTTGTAAATCATTTTAGCACTGCAGTACCTGTGATGGTTTAGGTGCCTGATTTCCCTTTTCTCCCCCTTCTGTCCAGCTCTCCTCACCTGAACTGCCGGAATTACTGCTGGGATCCTGTAGCCGCCGTCGAGTAAGATAGTCCTTCTCCTTTTTTCGATGTGCCTGCTTGTCACGGAGGGAGGCCACCTTGACTGCTGCTGGGAACAGCTGGCCGGGGACCTCCCTTCCGGGACTAAGCCGAAAATAGGGGAAAAAACCCCAGATGGGGAAAAAACCCTGGGACTCCTCAGGTTGTCAGCAAGGTAGTATTGTACGTGGCCGTGCAGGTGAGCAGGAGAAAGTAATAAGCAGGATCCGCGTTGATTGCAGGAACAGCAAAGCAGCAGGGGGGTCCTACTGAGTGGAAGAATCCCCGAAACCCCTGCCAGCCAAGCAACTAGCGGGGCGAGGACCAGGAATGGGAGGAGGTCAGGAAAAAAGCACCGGCAAGGCACCGGCAAGGCAGTCCAGAGAGAAAGCAGAGGAACGAAGGAAAAAAGGGGCGGAGCCTATCCGCGAGGACGGAACCGCAGAGAACTGAAACACAAGTCGCCGAGGCACGGTGACTACAGGGAAAACTGGAGGAGAGAGAGGTAAGAGAAAAAACGTACGCCGTGAAGGGGCGCGAGAGCAGAGCAGAGCAGAGCAGAGTAGACGGAAGCTGAACGGGGTAGGAGCGAAGAACCAGGAAGCAACGAGGGCTTCCACTGGACAGTTGCAACGCAGGGACCGCTGGGCCGGGAAGGTAATTATACTCCCAGCGGCCCCGCGTCGTGAGGAAGAAGCGTGATGGACACAAAGGAGGGACTAGTGCCCTGCATACCTGTGTCCTAATTTCCAACGCGGGAGAAGCCGCCAAGCGGAACGCCTGCGGGTGACAGTATGCCCCCTTCCAGACCGTATCACCCCCGGCTTCCCTGGGTGCAGGCGGTGAAATCTAGCGAGCAAGCGAGGCGCATGCACCTGAGAAGCAGGTTCCCAAGAGTCCTCCGACTCCGGATAACCCTTCCAGGACAAAAGGTATTCCAACCTGCCTCGATAGAACCTAGAGTCCCTAATGTTGGAGACTTCATATTCTGCTTGAGTGGGGGTCTGTGATGGAGCAAGTCTGGGCACTGGTCTGTGATGGGAATCGAAATAGAAGTCTTTAAGGAGAGAGGAATGAAAGACTGGGTGAATGCGACTTAGAGAAGGTGGCAGCCGAAGACAGGTAAGCCACAGGATTGATTTTGAGAAGAATGGGAAAAGGACCCAGATAACGAGGGGACAGTTTAGAGGGTCTTGTCCATTTGGGTAGAAACCGGGTGGACAGCCACACCTTGTCGCCTGGCTTCCAGTCCGGACATTCTTTGCGATGTTTATCCACTCCCATCTTAGATCGTCTCCTGCTGTTCTCCAAACTCTGTAATGCTGTGTCATGGGCATCCTTGATCTGATCTAACACCTCTTCGGCCGTCGGGGAATTGGTGAAACTGGGAATTTCAGGGAGAAAGGACTTAGGGTGAACCCCATAGGTACAAAAGAAAGGTGAAAGACCTATGGCAGAGTGTTTGGCATTGTTATACGAGAATTCTGCAGTAGGGAGTAGGGAAACCCAATTCTCCTGGTGTTGAGTGACGTAACATCTCAGATATAGTTCGAGAGTGGCATTAAGTCGTTCCGTCATCCCGTTGGACTGGGGATGAAAACCCGAAGAGAGTGCTCTCTCAATTCCTAAACGGGTACACAGGGCTGTCCAGAATCTCGAAGTGTACTGGCTTCCCCGGTCCGAGATGATCTTGTCGGGTAGACCGTGTAGCCTGAAAATGTCTCGTGCAAACACTTCAGCCATCTTGGTGGCTGTGGGAACCCCAGAAAGAGGGGAGAAGTGTGCCATCTTGGAGAATGCATCTACCGTGACCATGATGCAGGTACATGATCCAGATTCCGGGAGGTCTACAATGAAATCCGTAGAAACCAACCCCCAAGGGCGAGTAGGCATTTCAACTTGGGTAAGTAATCCCAACGGTTTCCCCGTCGGATATTTTGATCGGGCACAAATAGGACAGGTCTTCACAAAGTCTAGGGTGTCTCTCCTCACGGTGGGCCAGGAAAAGGTTCTCGAGATGAGCTCCAGAGTGTTGATTCCCCCGCGATGACCCGCAAGGCGGGATGTGTGACACCAATCCAGAATCTTCTTCCGCAGCGGGCCTTCCGGAATGTATAGACGTTTCTTGAAGAACAGCCAGCCGTCTTTCTCTTGATAAGGAGAAGTGGGGTGCAACGCAATTCGAGGAAGCTCTTGACTCACGGCGGTCTTAACCCCTTGTAGGAAAGTACTGACCTGGGCCAATATTCGATTGTGATGAAACATGGGTTCAGTGTCTAGTGAAGCCCTTTCCTTGCT
Source organism: Ambystoma mexicanum (assembly GCF_040938575.1). NCBI lineage: Eukaryota > Metazoa > Chordata > Amphibia > Caudata > Ambystomatidae > Ambystoma > Ambystoma mexicanum. Next base: position 388,864,182 of record NC_090925.1, read on the forward strand.
GGAGTCCTTGCGAGATAGAGCGTCTGCCAGACGGTTAAGCGAACCGGGAATGTAAGAGATCTGAAAATCATATTGTGAGAAAAGATAGGCCCAACGAGCTTGCCTGGAATTTGAGCACTCCATTTCTTGGAGGGCTTTCAGGTTTTTGTGGTCAGTCCTGATGAGGAATGGATGCCTGGCCCCCATGAGTAAATGGCGCCATTCGTCACAAGCCAATTTCATAGCCAACAACTCCTTTTCTAGGACCGAATAATTCAATTGGCTAGGTGAGAGAGTCTTGGATAAGTAGGCTACTGGATGCTCCACACCGTTGACAGTCTGAAGTAGAACCGCTCCAATCGCGATTGCAGAAGCGTCAGTCTCCAGGATGAAGGGCAAAGTCTGATCTGGGTGGTGGAGGATCGGAGCCGAGCAGAAAAGATGTTTGAGTAGTCTGAAACTGTTTTCGGTATCGGGCGACCAGTAGAACGGAGAGGCCTCTTTCTTGAGTAGGCGAGTGATGGGATATACTACTTCAGAGAAGTTGGGGATGAATCTTCTGTAATAATTGGAAAGTCCCAGAAACCTTTGCACCTCCCGGACAGATGTGGGTGCGGGCCATTCGAGGATGGCCTGAACCTTCCTCTGATCCATATCTATACCCTCTTCGGACAGCTGATAGCCCAGATACTGCACAGAAGGGACCGCGAATTTACACTTCTCAGCCTTCACTAACAGCTCGTTCTTTTGTAGACGTTCCAGGACTTGAGTGACATGCCCGATATGTTCTTGTAGGTTGGGGGAGTAGATAAGGATATCATCCAAATAGATGATGACGGAAGTAGAGAGCATGTCAGAAAACATTCTGTCCATAAATCTTTGGAACACAGCCGGGGCGTTAACTAGCCCGAATGGCATCACCTTATACTCATATAGGCCGAATGGAGTGCGGAATGCCGTCTTCCATTCGTCACCCTGGGAGATTCTGAGCAGATGATAAGCGTTTCTGAGGTCAAGTTTTGTAAATATTCTGGCCCCTTGTACCGCCTCGATGATGTCGGAGATAAGTGGCATAGGATAACAATCACGGATCGTCACCTTGTTGAGACCTCTGTAATCGATACAGGGTCTCAGATCAGTAGAGTCTCTTTTTTTTATGAAAAACAGAGGAGCCCCTGCTGGGGATTTTGAAGGCTGAATCAACCCGTTCTTCATATTAGTGTCCAGATAGTGTCGTAACACAAGTTTCTCGGCCAGAGTAAGGGAGAACATTCTGCCAAAGGGAACTAGGGCATTGGGTACCAGATCTATGGTACAGTCTTCGGGCCGGTGAGGTGGCAGTATGGAGTGAAGGTTCTCCCGGAACACCTCAGAGTATTTTGAACAATAGTTGGGCAATGCAAACACTCTCACACAGTCCGAGGTATAGGCCGTAACGGATTCAGGGCCCTTCTGGCTCTTCGGAGGAAGACAATGTTCGGTGCAGTATGAAGAACCAAAGCTCAGCTGGTTCTTAGTCCAATCGATCTGGGGATTGTGTTTGCGAAGCCATGTGATTCCCAGTATGATTGGGAAATGTGCAGCCCGGATAATGTCGAATCTTACCACTTCTGAATGATGAAAAACTGTTAAGGACAGATCTTCAGTGGTATGGGTGATGAGTCCGGATGATAAGGGAGAGCCGTCGACTCCTTCTATCTTCTGTCCTTCCTTCCGGGGTATCCTGCGTAGACCGACCTGGTCTGCCCACAGGGTATCAACAAAGTTGCCGGCTGCTCCGCAGTCCAGTAACGCGAGAGTCTCCACCTTCTCGCCTTTTACCGTAAGAGTGGCAGTAACTACCATGAGTCTGGTATCTTCCTTGGGTTCAGAAGAAGAAACTGTAAGCGAAACATAGGGACGAGTAGAGAGAACTGGAAACCCCCGGACACTAGTCCCTATTGATGCCGAGGGTGCTCGTTTCCCTGCCTCTTGCTAGGCAATTCAGAACAATCCTTAAGAAGGTGTTGGTCTGACCCACAATAGGCACAAAGTCCCTTTTCCCTTCTTCGCCGTCTTTCGGCAGCAGTCAAAGGTGCTCTTGTGGCGCCTATCTGCATGGGTTCTTCTGACGCGGCAGTGGAAGAGCGACGAGGGGGAGAGCATGCCCGAACATCCAGGGGGAATCCTGAGCCACGTTGTCTGCGTCTTTCTGTCTTCCTTTCTTGTAGACGATACTCGATATGCAGTGCAGCCGTTAGTAGGTCCGAAAAAGTAGGCGAGCGAGTAGACCTGGCTAACTCGTCCTTAATTTCCTCTTTGAGACCCCTCCTGAAAATGGCATACTGTGCAGGTTCTGGCCAGCCAGCGCCAGAAGCTACTGTCTTAAAGGCCGAAATATATGACAGGACATCCAAGGAACCCTGCTTGACATCCAACAATTCTTCAGAAGCAGTGAATGATAGTTCTGGGCGTTCGAATGTCTGTCTCAGAGAATTCTGAAATGCTGAGTAGTCTTGAAGTATGGCATTGTTGCTTATGACTAGGGGAGTAGCCCAAGTCAAAGCATTGCCGGTCATATTCGAGATTAGGAAGCCGACTTTAGCTTGATCCGTAGAGAAAGTGCGGGGTCGGAAAGTAAAGTAGACAGTACATGCCTCTAGGAATTCCTTCACCTTCTTGGGGGCACCGTCAAACTTTCCCGAGGATAGTATCGTAGGTGGTAGTTCTGGAGGAGGGGGTTCCCTGGCGGAAACCATTTGTCTAAGGAGGGCGTTCTCCGCCTTGACTCCCTGGAGTTCTTGAGACATAGCTTGGATCGCCTTCCAAAGCTCTTGCACTTGTCCCTCAGCGGACATCGTGTCTTTACTTGGCGTTGCAATCTGTGATGGTTTAGGTGCCTGATTTCCCTTTTCTCCCCCTTCTGTCCAGCTCTCCTCACCTGAACTGCCGGAATTACTGCTGGGATCCTGTAGCCGCCGTCGAGTAAGATAGTCCTTCTCCTTTTTTCGATGTGCCTGCTTGTCACGGAGGGAGGCCACCTTGACTGCTGCTGGGAACAGCTGGCCGGGGACCTCCCTTCCGGGACTAAGCCGAAAATAGGGGAAAAAACCCCAGATGGGGAAAAAACCCTGGGACTCCTCAGGTTGTCAGCAAGGTAGTATTGTACGTGGCCGTGCAGGTGAGCAGGAGAAAGTAATAAGCAGGATCCGCGTTGATTGCAGGAACAGCAAAGCAGCAGGGGGGTCCTACTGAGTGGAAGAATCCCCGAAACCCCTGCCAGCCAAGCAACTAGCGGGGCGAGGACCAGGAATGGGAGGAGGTCAGGAAAAAAGCACCGGCAAGGCACCGGCAAGGCAGTCCAGAGAGAAAGCAGAGGAACGAAGGAAAAAAGGGGCGGAGCCTATCCGCGAGGACGGAACCGCAGAGAACTGAAACACAAGTCGCCGAGGCACGGTGACTACAGGGAAAACTGGAGGAGAGAGAGGTAAGAGAAAAAACGTACGCCGTGAAGGGGCGCGAGAGCAGAGCAGAGCAGAGCAGAGTAGACGGAAGCTGAACGGGGTAGGAGCGAAGAACCAGGAAGCAACGAGGGCTTCCACTGGACAGTTGCAACGCAGGGACCGCTGGGCCGGGAAGGTAATTATACTCCCAGCGGCCCCGCGTCGTGAGGAAGAAGCGTGATGGACACAAAGGAGGGACTAGTGCCCTGCATACCTGTGTCCTAATTTCCAACGCGGGAGAAGCCGCCAAGCGGAACGCCTGCGGGTGACAGTACCATACATAGAATTTATGTTTTCCAAAATGTATTTTTACATTTAATATTGTGTCAAATATCTTCAAAATTATTGTTCTAGTCTGTTTTCTGAACTCTTCTCAGAGCCAAAGTCAGACCCTCTTAATGTTCTTTTCATCCGTACACAAAAAATGAGCAAAAGGAAAGTGGGCATGGGAAACTGATGGACAAGAGACACATTTTTTGTGGGTTGGATAGAAAGGCAAACAGTATCTTGGAGGCAGAGGAAGAGACAAGGCGTAGACAGAGGATAAGTGAAAGAAGCAGAGAAGGACAGATAACATGACTCTTGTAAAGACTAAATAGAGTTTGGCAGCGCAAAGGTAACAGACTAGAGGGTGAAATAGAGAGAAAGGGTATCAGGAGGAGGAAAATGCACACACTCAGAGTGAAAGGGGAAGAGAGAATGTGAGATAGGGGAGAGAAAAAGATAAGCATGACGTTAGAAGCAGGAGAAAGATAATGAGGCATGAGAGGCAATAAGTGGGATGTGTCATTCTTTTCTTACCTTTTTACGTTTGTTATGATTGTTTTGGCCAGAAAAATATGAAGGATCATCTGTCATTGCCGTTGTACATTTGTGTACTGTTTACTATCATGTCCATTGACTACATTGTATGGTAATATTTTTTCAAGCAGGGTCTTTTCAAAAATATGTTTTGTGACAGTGTTTATTCTGACAATATTTTGACATACAACCCACATTTGTATTTGAAGTAAATGGAAGGAGTTTCTACCACTATCTGCAACATCGGAAATCTATCCCATTTTGTATTTGCAATGACCTTTTACAGCACCATTATTTTTATCCCCATTAAATCCTTGTTATTAACCCATGTTTTAATCCAATATTATTCCTAATCCCTATCAAAAATATTTGTTAACCTTAATTCATTTTTCGACTCAATAAATCCTAATTGTGTTTACCTCCTATTTGTTTTGCTTACTTTTTAATTGAATTGCCCAATTTTTACCTAATTCTATATCTTCATCTCAGTTTTTAATCCCCAATTAGATTACATCCCAGAATAATGCTGCATTCTCTATAATTTCATTTCAAATTAATGTATGTTATTTACTTTTTTATTAAAATTTTAATTTCCTTTAGCCCAAAATGATCTTTCATCCCAATGAAATCCTATATTCCATGGTTTTACTTTTTTCCCAACACATATGTAGCGCAGGCTTTAAATTCTAATTGTCTGATGTTATCCCTCAAATGAGTCCTTTTTTTAGTGTTTTAATTGCAATATCAAGTAGTTGCCAGCTCTTTACCTTAGCAATCAAGTGAGTATACAGTAGATACACTGCTTTTTTTCATGTATTTGTTTACCCTTCTTGTTTAATCGGTTGGAATGTTCAGCTAGAGTCACACACATTCAAAGGGGATTTTTTTTCATCTATTTTTAAAATAACAGCCAGCCACATATTCTACATAAGCCAATTTCCACACTGAATTGAGTCTTCTAACATGCAGCTATTATTTCTGATAATAAAGGAGATGTTTTTCCTCTCTTCTAGCCACTCTATTTTACCAATAACGGTTGGCAGGATATGCCCCTCTTACAATGCGAACTCCAGCAGGACAGCAGCCACTTCTCGGTTCCCATTTATTCCTCGGTAGACCACAGCCCATCATTATCAGGTAATCCCCATTTATATCACATTGGGCTACTTTGTGTTGATGCTGGGTCACCTGTGATCCAGCTGTCTGAGTTTGGTTTTGAAGTGAAGCAATTTTGAGCTATTGACCACTGATCAAAGGTAGACACTGCTTTGATAAGGTATTTCTCTCTTTGCAGCAGGGTTGGGAGTGAGCTCTTTCATTCATCTAATCCAACTTCAGTATGTCTTGCTACAGACATTCACAGCGTGATTGACAAACAGAACACAACTCAACTGAGTAAATTATGAGCTTGCCCTAGCTAAGTAGTGCTAGAAACTATTTAGCGTAGTTTAGGCTGAATTCTTTTTTTACATAATGTGAATAGCTAATATAATACAAAAATTATATTTGGCACTGGAATTCTAAGTATAGCTTTCTCTTGAAAGGATATTGCAACTTGCACATCTAAAGAACCTCCCGATGCCTCTATCACAGCAGAATATAAAGAAGAGTAGTGAAAAAACATGGTCCTTTCCCCACCACATCCACATATTTGGGTGAGGGAAGTAGGCCCCTCAATGCTGATTGGTCAGAGATCCAAAATCATGATGTCCAGACAACTAATCAATCAGTAGTTTTGGAATATGGTGTGATGAACGGAACCCACAAGAAGCCCATTGCTGCAGCTCCTCGAGCCCCATGCCTGCTCACACTGTCTCACATGCACCCCATCCCAAACTGCAAAGTTCCTACAGAAAGACTTCTTTAATTGCCTCTGCAACATCTTAAGCACCAACATCCTTCCATCATGATCCCCCATCAAAGCCCTCTCCACAGCTTGTCCAAAATAATTACCTGAAGCCTTCCCGGCAGCTTGTGCTCCCCACCACTCACTCACTCCTTTGCTCTCCCCCAAAGTTGCTACATCACTATCTTCTCAACACGCTCCACCTCCAATATCCAACTCCCAGTGCCCACCCCAAATGTTATTTCCAACTCTGTCTCTCCTCCCATCTCACAACTTCTCCATGCTACACACAAACCTGACAAAACTCAAATTTGGCTTTGCTAACATGATATTCATCTGAAATAAGCTATATGTATCATCAACCTCTCTGACTGATACATGCTACCCTTCACCTTCATTGCGATTTCATAGAGATGGATACAACTGTATGCCTTTTCTGCAACATTCACACAATTCACAAACCTTCTACTTGCCAATTTGCAAGAAAGGCAACATCTCAGATCTGATTATTGTTCTGGAAAACCTCATAGAAGTCTAAGTGAAATTTGACTGGTCACATCACTGGTTATTTCTAATTAATTCTGTATTCTTTACAATACAATGTCGCAGTCAAATTAAATCTCTGATAAAAGACAGCTAAAATACCTCAACATTTGCTACCTAACATCAGAACTAACCTCTTAACCTCTTCTCCCTGATTAGATAGATGTGATGAGATTGTTGATTTCTATAAGGTCAAATAGCTGGAAATCATTGGCTAGCTGTCAAACCAATATAGTTCAGCCAAATCCCTGGACACCATAGCATGACCAACATGTCAACAATATTGAATAATTGGGATGAAACTTGACTTACCCAAAGATTTGAAAAGGCAAAGAAAATCAAGCAAAACATCATCCTCAATCTGAAATCACAAAATTTTCTGAACAAAATAAACTTCTCTTCCAATCACCCAAGTTCTCTTTTTCACTGTCAAACAATGCCTGAATCCTATGATAGGAAAAACCGATTCAGACCTCTAATTAATCATTAACAGCACTGCCTTGTTCTTTTCTAATGGAAAAGATCTTATCCTCAATTAAATGGCACAAACGTACATTTTCCTGTCTACCTTACACCCTCCAATGTCACACCTTGTTACATTAGTGGTGCTTATTTCAGAGAATTGTTCTATCAAGTATATTATGCAATTTTCTCATCCACTAAAAGAAGCTGAAAATGCTTTTCCAGCCTATCCAATCCCAGAATGGGCCAAGCGATTGCAACTTTTTTCCCCGAAAATCTTCAGTTCATCTCTATCACATGGTTCTTTCCATTTGCTTTAACTCTCTGCTACACCATGTGGTAGGTCTGCTTTATTTTATTATATATATATATATATATATATATATATATATATATATATATATATATATATATAAATATATATATATATGGAGTGCGCCCCTCTCTGGTTTCCTTTTTGTCATATATATATATATTAAAAAAAAGAAAGCAGAGAGGGGCGCACTCCAGTCCAGTTCCCTGCACAGTAAACCTTCTCAGCCACTGGTGTTCTCCTACCGGTTTCTGTGCTCTTCACATCGTCAGGGAGGCAGTATTAACTTGCAGCTCACAGCAAGTGCAGGTGTTGACAGTCAATGATGATTCTGCTGCAAGGTCTTCTGGTAGCTGTAGTCATCAGGTTTGCAAGGAACAATCTCACACCCAATCCCACAGTGGGGAAAGGAGGGGAGTAGCCTACAGTGAGGCACTCCAAAGCAGGGCATGTGTCACCCTGGTGCAGCACCATATCAGATTCTGAAGATTCCACCCTTCAGAAATCCTGGAGATATGACAAAAAAGAAAGCGGCGAGGGACGCACTCCAGTTCCCTACACAGTAAACCTTCTCAGCCACTGGTGTTCTCCTCCTTCCGGTTTCTGTGCTCTTCACATCGTCAGGGAGGCAGTCTTAACTTGCAGCTCACAGCAAGTGCAGGTGTTGACAATCAATGATGATTCTGCTGCAAGGACTTCTGGTAGCTGTAGTCATCAGGTTTGCAAGAAACAAGCTCACACCCAATCCCACAGTGGGGAAAGGGGGGGAGTAGCCTACAATGAGGCACTCCAAAGCAGGGCATGTGTCACCCCGGTGCAGCACCCTATTAGATTCTGAAGATTCCATATATATGTAAATGTACACACAGGCGCGCGTGCACACACACATTATTTATTAAGACTAAATACATGACACCATTACTACAATAGCCCTCCACATGTACCATTCAACATTCATGCACTTGCCACATACACACAATCAAGGAGATCTGGATTCATACCTGACAAAGCTCTCCAGACCGCTCCCAATTCCTCCAGACTTTGCCACCTACCAGAACACCTCTCAGACTTCAATCTTCAAAAAGATTGCCAGGATCATCATTTCCAACTTCGTTTTCTCTTATCACAATTACACAGTCACACAGACAAATACACGCACGTGTGCCCACGCACACACACACACACACACACACACACTCTGTACCCACCCTCTACGAAGCAGTCTTCATCACCTCATCCTCTCACTAACTCAGTACTAGTTGCTGGCCTGACTATCAGCCACCCTGTATTGTGCAGGCAACATTGGTAAGCTGTGAAGAGCAGAATCTATTTTAAGCTGCTCACTCTGACCCGCAAAGCACTGTACGACTTGGCTTTTTTCATATATTAAGCAACATTTCAAATGACGTTTTTCTTCTCTTCCCCAACAAGCTACTACTTGCAACTGTATGCTTGTTCATTGCTTTAAGTTTTCCAGAGCATTTGGTAGATGCAGCGATGTCATATTCTGGAACTCTCTTCCTGAAGTTATCCGTGCAAATTATAATTTGCTCATTTTCCAGAAAAAAATTGAAAATCCATTTACTTTTGATGTGTCTCGCTCCTTTTTAGCCTTCTTGCCTCTTTCTGATTTCTTGCATTGTCTGCACACTTAAAAACCTGTTGATTGAAGTGCCTTTGCAGACAAATAACAAATAAAGACACATACTTACTCAAATTCCCAGTCTCCATATCCAAAAATATACCTGTGCTACTCCCACTTTACATGCATAATGTCCTTTGGTCCCTTTCTCAGCACTTCCCTCTCTTTACACCACCTATTCAAGAGAAATGTTGCATCCATTGATCTGCTCCTATTACCCCTTTATTGATGACACCCACACGTTCCTCTAACTCCTTAGCCCCACTACTTTCTTGGAGTCCTGCATCACTGACTTCCCATTCATCACCTGAAACTAGAAGATCATGCACTTTCTGTACTGAAGACAACCATCAGAACCTATTTCCCCTCATCTGCTGCACTAAACATAATCTCTTATCCAATAGTTTTCTCCATTGCCTCCACTTCTCAGAAATAATGTGTTCACTTTCCCATCAATGTGCAACCCTCCTCATTCATCGTCATCATTATGGCAATTGCAGCCCAGCTCAACCTACTCAGCATTCACAGGCTCTACTCTCCACTCAAGCAAAACATTGAGCAATGCAGTAGGCATCAGAAGGCTGGACTATTGCGGTGAACTTAAATTCCTTCCATTCTAATCCTTGTAATCCCATGACAAAGTAATCTTATTTTCTCCAGCATTGGATCTTTCATGGATTCACATGCTTAGAATATTCCCCGTCGTCAGGCTGGGAATCCCCGGTACATTATATAGACCCTTTCCCGTAGGAAAACTTTTTCGACGCTTATGCGTCCTATCCACCTCGTTTTGTATCATGCGTGCCCGCGCCGTCAGGACGCCTTGATATAAATACAGGACCCGCCCCCGCGCTCCCTCAGATTTCAACCGTCTTTCAAAGTAGTGGGATCCTCGTGGTTACTGCTAATCGAAATTAGGTTGTATTTTTGCTTCGGCGACGTTACATTCTGGAAAAAATATGTCCGGAAAAGCTTTATTTCGTCCTTGTGCGACATGTGGACTCAAAAAAGTCTATGAAGGTGATGCCCACATGGATTGTATCTACTGTCTCCACCCGCACCACACGGCGGATACATGCGAGATATGCCAGGGTTTCTCCCAAAAAACCCTTAAAGACCGGAAAAGAAGGTTGGTCGACTGGCTTAACGACGGAGCGGGTGCCTATCCGGCATCAGAAGTTGGCTCCACGGCCTCCAGGAGCAAGTCGGAACCTCCCTCGAAGAAGGTGCGGCCTGTCGAAAAATGCCCTGCGGACAAGCATACGGGGGAGCATGCTGGGTCTTCCTCATCACACAAGAAGTCCTCCTCCTCCTCATCCTCTAAGACGGAGAGGCAAGCGGCATCAACATCCTCCTCAGGGGACCGTCCTAGGTCTTCCGTGAGTCGAGACGCTTCAGCAGGGAAGTCGGCAACGAAATCAGCTACGAAGTCTAAAGGCTCGGTGCCGGCTACTTGCTCGTCGACCCCGGTGTCGCTGACGATGCCTATTACTATTCAGGCAGCAGCGGTGGGGATTCCTTCGTCGACAGTGACTCAATCTATGGCCTGGCAGCCAGAGGTTTGTGACCCGGCCCCCCCTGAGGTCCTACTGCAGCCAGACACGGCCTTGTCGGGGTTGTCGGTGGAAGGAGAATGTGGCATGGTTATGCAGCCGTAGGACTTGGGCCTACGGCCTTCCAATACGTCGACGACGAGTGCGAGTGGGGGTGTGGTCCCTCTATCCTCGACGTTGCTGACCCCCCAGACGGTTTTGTCTCTGGATGTGCTTAATACACTTCAGAAGCTCCTGCAGCGTCTGGATACGCAGATCCCTCAGCCTGGCACTTCATCGCCGATATTTTCTGCACCTTCCGTCGACGAACAAGCTCAAGCAGCTAGCTCGACGACCAAAAGCCCGTCGGCCTCCCAGGTGGTGAAGGATCGTCCTCGAGCGCAGGAGGAGGGTGAGCTATCGGAGTCCGATTCTATACGAGGTGACTCAGGGTCGGACATCTCCCTGTCACCGTCGAGAGACCCAACATGGAATTCCGATGTAGAGGTAGAGTCTACGAGGAGCCAGGCACAACCATCTCCTCCGGATGATGTGGGAGCCTTCCATGCAATGATGGGAAAAGCGTGTTCCGAGTTCGGCTTAATTCCTGAGGAGCAAAAGAAAGATTGCTTTCTTTTTGATCACATGGGTCAAAGGAGGAAATCGGTATTTGCCATCCCAATCCTGGATCACGTATGGCAAGAAGGCCTCAAGACGATGCGTCATCCGTTCTCGGAACCGGCTATTAAGGGGCGTATTGAGAAAAAGTTTAAAGCTCCGGAGTCCACTCCAAAATGTCTAACATCACAGCCACTGTCAGACTCTGTGGTATCGGCGGCAGCGGCTAGGAAGGCCAGAGTACAGCATAAATGTTCAACCCCACCAGAAAGCGAGGCAAGGAGGCAGGACGCCTTTGGGAAAAAGGTGCTCTCAGTCGGCGCCACGACGGTAAGAGCAGCCAACTCCTTGGCGATTGTATCACGTTACGATAGGGAGATGTGGCATAAAATAGCCCCTATCCTACAACATCTGCCGGAAGAACATCGAAAAGCAGCCATGTTGCTAGTACGGGATGGCGAGGAGGCCTCGAACCATGCAATTAATATTGCGGTGGACCTAGCAGAGTCTGGGTTCAAACAAATCAATCATGGCGTAGTACTTCGTCGACAAGCGTGGCTCAAATGTACTACTTTTAGACCTGAAGTCCAGTACAAAGTCCTAGACATGCCATGTGAAGGAGAACATCTGTTTGGAGACAAGGTAGATGAAGCCTTGAAGGGGATGAAAGAAGACACGGATACCGCTAGGTCTCTTGGCGCCCTCCAGACAGGTAGAAGTTTTCGCTCTTTTCGCCCCTTCAGGGGTGCTTCCGGAAACTCCCGCTTTGGAGCCTCTAGGGACCGTGGATTTAACAGGCCCTCATACTCCTCACAAGGTTACAGACGGGCATCCCAGTCGGCACGTAGAGGCAGAGATTATCAAGCCTCCAGACGACGCGGCTCGGGTCCCTCGTCGACGAAGGACAAGCAAACCAGCAACCAATGACGGCCTTCGGAACGTCCTGGGGGGTCGAGTCTCTCATCATATCGACCAATGGAAATGCATCACCACAGATCGATGGGTTCTGGACACGATTCGCATGGGTCATGCGCTGCAATTCAAAAACAAGCCTCCAAGTCTTCCGCCAGTGTTTTCGGCCCAGCCCCACCTTCGAGTTCTAAGACAAGAGGTGGCGCTTATGCTACAAAAAGGAGCGGTAGAACAGGTTCCTGTGGCACAGGAAGGACAAGGGGTTTATTCCCGGTTCTTCGTCGTCAAGAAGCCAAATGGAAAATGGAGGCCAATTCTCGACCTGAGGGTACTCAACAAAGGGCTAAAGAGCTCATTATTCAAAATGCTAAAACTCCAGGAGGTTATCAGGTCAGTGCAACCCATGGATTATCTGTCGTCGCTAGACCTTCAGGACGCATATTTCCATATCCCAATACGTCCACGACACAGGAGATATTTAAGGTTCGTCGTCGGGCGAAAGCATTTTCAGTTCAAGGTCCTCCCGTTCGGCCTCAAGTCCTCCCCCAGGACGTTCACCAAGTGCTTGGCCCCCATAGCGGCCCATTTAAGGAAGGACGGTCACCATGTCTATCCCTATCTAGACGACTGGCTGGTCAGAGGCTCGTCCATGGAACAAACACAAACCAGTCTGGGGGCCGTAGAGCCTTCGAGGACCTTGTTCTTTCTAGGAGCGGAGTTTCATACGCACACAAGCCTTGTAAGACCATCCAGCGAAAGAATACAGAAGCTACAAAGCAAGGCGTCGGAATGGAGATGCGGTACCAGGGTGTCGGTGCGCAAATACATGTCCCTGCTAGGGACCATGTCATCCTGCATTCCGTTGATAAACAACTGCCGTCTGTTTATGAGGCCTTGCCAGGAATTTCTAGCGGACCGTTGGGCGCAGAGCCAAGGTCGCTGGTCCGACAGACTGGTCATCGACGAACAACTGGTACAAGCACTCTGTTGGTGGAGAGTTTCTACTCATCTAACGAAAGGAATGCCTCTGGTGGAACCGGAGTTCCAGAAGACGGTGGTGACGGATGCATCGCTGAGCGGATGGGGAGCTCATCTGGATACGTTACAGGTACAAGGCCGGTGGCCGTTACAAGAGTCCTCCCTGCATATCAACCTGCTAGAACTGAGAGCAGTGCGGTGGGCTCTAAAATCTTTTCTTCCTCAACTGAGAGACTCTGTGGTGCGTGTCATGACGGACAACACGACTACAATGTTTTACTTAAGGAAACAAGGAGGAACACGTTCCAGGTCCCTGTCGACGGAGGCACAGAAAATCTGGCATTGGGCCCTGCAACACAACATGCTAATCTTGGCGTTCCACCTGCCAGGTGTGAGAAAAGGTGAAGGCAGATGCCCTCAGCAGGGAAATGAACGAAGTTCATGAATGGGTGCTGAACGACCAGCAACTACAACATGTATTCAAGAAGTGGGGACATCCTTCCATCGATCTGTTCGCGACGAAGGACAACAGGAAATGCCCGCAGTATGCAAGCAGATGGCCTCAGCAGGGCTCACTGGGGGATGCGTTCTCCTTCCCATGGACGAACAAATTCCTGTACGCATTCCCTCCATTTCCTCTTATCCGGAGGACGTTGCAATGGATCCTCAAGTACCCATGTCGGGTGATTCTGGTGGCCCCGTATTGGGCCAGACAGGTGTGGTTTTCAGACCTGCTGCACTTAGCGGCGGCGGAGCCTATGAGGTTCAGGAAGATCCCCAACCTTCTGTCTCGACAGGAGGGTATCGTTTGGCATCACGACCCGGACAGCCTCAAGTTGACGGCCTGGCTCCTGACTTCGCCGAATTTGGCCAGCTAACGATTCCGGGGGAGTGTCGTCGTATTCTGCAAGCGGCAAGAGCACCTTCCGCAAACACTTCATACTCGTACAAATGGAGGAGTTTCTGTCAGTGGTGTGGGGATCAACCAGGTTTGGTTCCGCAGTCGATTACGCCGGAACAGCTCCTTCCATACTTGCTGTTCTTAGCTCAAAAGGGCTTATCGGTGTCGTCGATAAAAGTACACTGGCCGCCATCTCCAGGTTTACACGTCAACGACATTCCGCACCATTATTCAGCGACCGCCTGATTAAGCACTTCCTTAAAGGGTTGTTCAGGAGTTTCCCTCCCGAGAAGAGATTTCCTCCGGTGTGGAGCCTCAATCTGGTGTTAGCGTCTCTTATGAAACCTCCTTTTGAACCAATGTCATCGTCGTCTCTAAAGTTTTTGTCGTGGAAATTGGCCTTTCTGGTGGCCATCACTTCAGCCCGACGTATTTCAGAAATCCAAGCTCTAATGGTAGACCCACCATACTTAAGATTTTTTAAGAACAAGGTGGTCCTTGCCACTAACCCACAGTTCATACCGAAAGCTCCTTCAGTGTTCCATAAACATTCCTCTATCGTCTTACCTACGTTTTTTCCAGAGCCATGCTCGGGAGCGGAGCGCACGTTACACACATTAGACGTGAAGAGGGCTCTCAAGTTTTATCTTCATCGCACGCAACCTTTCAGGAAAACGAGGCAATTGTTCGTGGCCTATGGTCTGGGTGCTAAAGGCAAAGCCATTTCAAAGCAAGGACTGTCAAGATGGGTATCGTCTACCATTTCGTACTGCCATTCCAAGGCTGGGAAGCCTCTTCTGCGACGCCCAAGAGCTCATTCAACTAGAGCGGCGGCATCGTCGACGGCGCTGTGGTCTGGAGTCCCTCTGGGGGACATCTGCATGGCGGCTACCTGGGCGGCTACACACACTTTTACCCGCCATTACTGCCTGTCACAACAACATGCCGAAGATACTCGGATGGGACAGGCGGTGCTTCGACACCTATTCCAATAAGGTAAGCCCCGGTTGAGGGGTTAGATCTTGTTGCACTTATGATTGAATATTGTTCGTTTTCTATGTTAACAATTGCTGATGGGTACACGACCATAGGGAACGGGCATTGTGAGGAAAGTATGTGAGTTTGCATGCACGCCTCCTCTTTTCGGGATGGTACTGCTATGTAATCTATTCTAAGCATGTGAATCCATGAAAGATCCAATGCTGGAGAAGGGAATAGTTTCTTACCTGTAACTCCATTTCTCCAGCATTGGTATCTTTCATGGATTCACATGCGCCCGCCTGCCTCCCCTGGGCATGCAAACTGGTTCCCCCACTACTTTGGGGGCCGAAATCTGAGGGAGCGCGGGGGCGAGTCCTGTATTTATATCAAGGCGTCCTGACGGCGCGGGCACGCATGATACAAAACGAGGTGGATAGGATGCATAAGCGTCGAAAAAGTTTTCCTACGGGAAAGGGTCTATATAATGTACCGGGGATTCCCAGCCTGATGACGGGGGATATTCTAAGCATGTGAATCCATGAAAGATACCAATGCTGGAGAAATGGAGTTACAGGTAAGGAACTATTCCCATCCACATCATCTTCCCCATCTCAAACATCTAACCGCTGTTGTGCTTTGATTTTCATTCCATAATTTATCAGTATTTGAGTGCAATGTGCACCCTCATGGGCCTCTTGGCATTGTACTCAAACTAAAAAATAGAAGCTCAAGGGCTATTTTAGGGAATAGTCTTGCCTTGATTACCTTGGGAAATGTTATTCTGGTTGTTTAAGCCACTTCTTATTGCCAACTTTTGAAAGTATGAAATATTCAAATGTTATACTTGTCTGAACATTGCTACTGCTCCTTAGTGCCCATTAAAACGAATGCTGTTTCTCCTAGAGGATGATGAACTGGAAGAAGTACCAAAGCAGGAGAACCAACCAGGCGGGTTGGCAGCCTTGGGCCAATTCATTATGAGACAAAGTTACGTTAGCGCCCTGATTGTGATGATGGTAGGATACAGCATTTCTATTTCTTGTACGCAAACAGCTATATAATCTCATATTTCCTGTATTCCCCATTTTTACCGAATGGCAATTTCATTGGGTACATTTCCGCAGAATATATTTCCATTCTCTTTTTGCCACAAACTTGCAGATGGTACATTTGAGTAAGGTATATAGTACAGAGAGGGATGGGGAGTGGAATAGAGTGTGAGGGGGTCACCCCCCCATGCTGTTTGTGTTAAAAAAAAGCAGAGCATTTGGCGAAAAAGAAACGTCAAACTTTCATAGAAGCATATTTTCTGATCACATCTTAGATTGTATCAGGGATAAATCAGCCCTGAAACTCCAAATGCCGATAAAAATAGTACCATTGTGTTGGGGAAAAGAGATATATGTGATCACTGTGCATTTTTTACTGCGCATCCCAAAATATTGAATCTATTTTTTCTTTTACCCCCATTGCAATGCATATATATGCGGGGTGTGACTCCCCTCAGCGCCCTCCTTAAAGGGATGGTCTAGTAAAAATTTTTATTTAAAAAAATAGATAGGCCACATAAAAAAAAAAATACTAGCATCCTCCGTTTTAAAACTTCCTATGTAAAATTATGAGCTATTCAAGCTCAAAATTCGAAAAAGCAAGCACAGGGGCGCAGCCATTTTGTGAAATGGAGGCCCTCCTGTGCTGGCTTTTGCTTTTGCGGCACTAATGAAGGAAAAGCCAGCCAGCTGTAGTAAACAAAGTCTACTGCTGGGTGGCTTTCCCTTCATTAGTGCCGAGACTCGGAGGACCCGGACCGGAGACCAGAGCAGGAAAGCTGCAGCTGAATCTCGGTAAGTGCTATTTATTTTTTTTACAAAAAATAAGCACTAGCTGTGGTTTTTTTTCTAAGTTTTCCGGGCTGGAGGAGCCCGGAAAACTTAGAAATAAAACCACAGCATTAAAAATGTATTTATGTTTGCGGTCGCTTTTGAAGCGACCGCAAACATAAATACAACGTTATTGTGTTGGAAAACGCTGCGGTTTTTCTTTCCAAGTTTCTCAGGCTCCTCTGGCTCGGAGGAGCCTGAGAAACTCGGAAAGAAAAACCGCAGTGTTTTCCAACACAACCGCGTGTGTTTCTGCCTGCTGTGGCTATCACTTTGGTTCTCCGGTGCTCCCAGAGGAGCACCGGAGACCCAAAGTGAAAGCCACAGCAGGCAGAAACACACGCGGTTATGTTTACATGCCGCGTAGTGTTTCTACCTGCAGCTGATTTCCCATTTGGGGCTCTCGGGCTCCCCGTGGGGAGCCCGAGAGCCCCAAATGGGAAATGCTAAATGCTGCGTTGTCTGCCTAAATCTGCTTTCCCATTTGGGGCTCTCGGGCTCCCCGTGGGGAGCCCGAGAGCCCCAAATGGTAAAGCAGATTCAGGCAGACACAACGCGGTTGTGTTGGAAAACGCTGCAGTTTTTCTTTCCGAGTTTCTCAGGCTCCTCTGAGCCGGAGGAGCCTGAGAAACTTGGAAAGAAAAACCACAGTGTTTTCCAACACAATAACGTTGTATTTATGTTTGCGGTCGCTTCAAAAGCGACCGCAAACATAAATACAATGTTTTTAAAGCTGCGGTTTTATTTCTAAGTTTTCCGGGCTCCTCCAGCCCGGAAAACTTAGAAAAAAAAACGCAGCTAGTGCTTATTTTTTGTAAAAAAAATAAATAGCACTTACCGAGATTCAACTGCAGCTTTCCTGCTCTGGTCTCCGGTCCGCGTCCTCCGAGTCCCGGCACTAATGAAGGGAAAGCCACCCAGCGGTAGACTTTGTTTACTACAGCTGGCTGGCTTTTCCTTCATTAGTGCCGCAAAAGCCAGCACAGGAGGGCCTCCATTTCACAAAATGGCTGCGCCCCTGTGCTTGCTTTTTCGAATTTTGAGCTTGAATAGCTCAAAATTCTACATAGGAAGTTTTAAAACGGAGGATGCTAGTATTTTTTTTTATGTGGCCTATCTATTTTTTAAATAAAAATTTTTACTAGACCATCCCTTTAACTCCCCACCTTTATTATCAACTTAACCCATCCCCCCAAAAATATCGGCAGTGAAATGGGGTGTTTATAATTTGACATTTTGAGATGCGCAGTGATTGCATCATTTTGTAGTAATACCGGGAAAAAGTAACATCTGTTATTTACAATACTGCTAAATGAAAAAAGTTGACAAACAAGCAGTTTGTAAAGAAATCATTTGTATTGTTAGAATTTTGTTGTTCTTAGTACTATTATTATCACTAGTTTTTTTGTTATGAATTTCACTAATAAACAACTGTAATGATCCAGACATGGACACATGCCTCAAACCTCCAGGTTACGCGGAAGAGGAACCAGTAATGTAACTCAGTCCTTCGAATTATGCGGCACAGCAACCAAGAACGTAACTCAATGCAGGCTGAATGGGGAGGTCAGTCTTTTACTCACACCATGCATCCCAAATTAGATTATGAAAAAGTGAATCCCTAAACTATTTGAAAAAAGAAATAAGATATTGATTAAAGGCAAAATACATTTATAATGCAAAATAATGTTTAGAGAGCACACAGCAAAGTCAACAAAGACTAGACTTTACTTTCCAAAGTTAGTAATTTCCAAAGTTAGAAATGTTTTAGGTAACTTGTCAGGGAAATATGATCCTAACTATTAAAGTAAAAACACTCTCTCACGTTGACATCTTTCAATAAAATTGCTTTCCAAACTGCAGCAGAAATAAAATAGACATAAGAGGTAACTGGATGCTAACGTGTCTAAGAATAAGGATTACATTTGAGAGAGGGTTCTATGCAAACTTCTTTACTTGAGAAATGCTTTGTCACACATATTCCATTAGTCCTGTCAACGTTTCTTGAGATACCTTGTTCCTTGTTGTCAAAATGCTTTGCATTATTATGCAGCATTTGTGGGTTTCTAGAAAGCTTCAAATGATTTCGGGAGAAATTAGACTCAAGCTTAGGTGATGTGGATGC
The DNA here is from genome assembly GCF_040938575.1 of Ambystoma mexicanum. Classification (NCBI taxonomy): domain Eukaryota; kingdom Metazoa; phylum Chordata; class Amphibia; order Caudata; family Ambystomatidae; genus Ambystoma; species Ambystoma mexicanum. The sequence continues at coordinate 388,883,177 of NC_090925.1, forward strand.
CCTACAGGTGGCAGGAAAACACAAAAAATAGAATTTTCAGTTACCAAGTGAAGGCAAGCGTCCCCAAACAGCACGATCCTCCCCGCAATGAGAGACAATGAAGGACTCTCCCAAAATGGGAATAAGGCCAAGACAGAGTGCGGGTGAGCGTAAATGGGAGTTTATCAATCAGAATTGGGCATGCAAAGAACTCTGCAAACTCAGAGAGCGCTCTGTCTGACAATAGCAAAGACAGGCGTATATATTTACAAAAAATGTCATAAGAACCTACACACTATAGGGGGCACAAGTTCAATGGGATTGGGTGGCGATGACTAACTATAGATGCTGCTGCGATGTGGTTGGCCGTGGCTGGAGAACGTCACTTGGTCAGCCTCGTGGGTTGGGCTGGGCCTGGTAGGTTGGCAGAGTTCATCCGGGCGGTGTTGTTGTGCCATCGCAGCCAGTGTCAGAGATGAATGTCTTTTCCTGACTTATTTGTCCTAGGCCATGCACACCGCAGTCATTCAGTCATTGCAATATTATCTTCTTTAGTAAATCTTCCAATAGGTTATACTACAGGTTAATGCAACACAGGAGGAATGTACCTTGTGAGGGGTCTGGAGGTAATACGTCAGGACATGGTTACCCGTGTCCTGTTGACCGGGGCCATAGGTCGAGGGGCTAAGCTTCAGGGCCTGGGACGGGCGGTACAGGTCTTTCTGCCTTGTTAGAAGTTGTTATGAATGTTCCGCTGTGTGTTGTCAAAGTGTTGGGTGTCCTGATTGCACAGGGCCATAAGTCTAAGATGGCCCGGTGGGTTGTGGGGTTTACGAGGGGGCGCGTGTGTTCAGGCAGAGGTTTACTGCTGTGCTGTAAATAATGCAGGTGGCGGGCCGCGGCCTTGGGTGCTGCAGAGGGGGCTACAAATCTTTGAAGCGGCTCCAGTCTGGTTGGGGGAGGTGGAGTAGCGCAGAGCGGGCCTCTGCTCTCATGTCTTGGCAGCCTTCGCAGGGTGGGAGGGGGAATGGCCTTGCACGCATTCACAAAGGTATCTCCCTCGTGTGTTGCCGACTTTAGGTAAAGACATCACAAACATTTGAACACTCTCTATAATACTTATTCAAATCACTTTAAAACATGCATTTAAACTTTGCTGGATGTGTCTTGATTATACCCAGTCCGACCACCGTATTCGTACACTATGTTTTAACAGCTACAGTATTTTAGTTACATGCATATACATTTGCAGTAAATGAGGTAGTAGTCGGGTTGGTGGAGTACATAGAAAATGACCCGCCACTGTACGTGACGGTGGTGGCACATAAGGGGCTTAGACATACACACATGACGAGTGCATTCTCGCGCATCCTTCACATGAGTCCATAGTATAGTTACATTCGTCTTCTCGTGTACTCTAGCAGCATTAGCTTGGTTATGGCGCAAAACCATGGAGGGTAGGTTTCCCAGTGATACACGTAACAAACAGATCCCTGGAGCGCTCCTTATTATTAGCACCCGACTGCAATGGTGTGGGCTCGCCATTTCTTATATCATGGAAGCATGCTTTCTTATGTTTATACATTTTACAGGCTTTTGTAATATAAGGGATTTTGTGGAAGAAAGCATACTCTGGGAGTGGTCTTGACATTAATATATAAAGACTGTCTGCCATCTGATGACCATTTTACTGTTCTTTCCATTTCCCAGGCCTGCTGGCCGGGTCATGCTGGGAGCGATGATACACAACGGGAGGTGAACTGTTACAATGTTAGTGTACTACGCTAGCTCATGTCCGTCTTGTTCGTGGGAACGTGCTCGCAGCGGATCTGCCAGGGTGCTGCAGCGACAGGGATGACTGAGACTCTCCAAGGGTGGGGGCCGCGCTACAGTGCGCTGAGCTCACACCATCTTTACCGGACAAAATGGTTTCTGGGCCTAGCTAAATTTTAATACATGTGGGCAATCAATACGTGTGGGCAATGTCTCCAGCGGGTGAACCCTCCACCACCTGGGCCCGGGTGGCATGAGGGGACGCCCAATGAGCCATTGCCCTCACCTGGGGAGAAAACGCAGGCGAGGGGGGTCTCCTGGACCAGTCCTCCCCTACACAAGTCATGAGTGAGAGGGTATAGATTTCTGGGGGCTGTTGGAAATTGGCCTGAGACCTCTAGGTAGTGTTGGATTTACTCAATGTCTTATGGTTTCCCATGTGACGGAGGGATATTTAATGTTGCTGCATATCGGCAGGTCAGTTCCGAAGGGACAAGGTTCTCCTTTGCTTTCCATTGAGGAAGCAAGAGCTCTGGGTCCAGCATAGGTAGCACGAGGAGGGGTTGGAAGGGGAGAGAGGCATCTAAGATGGTGGACAGGACATATGACAGCTTACTACACCTCCTAAACCCAAACCTAGGTCAGTTGTAGCTAGGAGCAGCAACTAATCTCAACCATACCCCAAGTACAGGACACAAGTGTAGACCCTCACCAAAAACCAAACCCAAGTAGATGAGTGAAAGCACAGTGAAACCCCAAAACCACAGACAGCCATTGTGTTTTTTTTAGAGGTGGTTGTGGCAGGTGGATGTAGAGTTGGAGTGATAGAGGAGAGTTCAGGAGATCCTGGAGACTAGAATGGGAGAAGTAAAAGGAGAAGGAAGTGATAACATACAGTTGTATAGAGGATGAGAAGGTAGAAGATCTAAGAGATGAGGGTGGTATAGAGGAGATAGAGGTAGGTAGTAATATCAGGCGATGAAGTTTGTACAGAGGAGGAGGTTGGGCTAACATCAACAAGTTGAGTTGGAACAGAAGAGGTTGAGGTGATAACATCAAGAGGTGAAGGAGGTAGAAACAAGAAGGAGGTTGCATCAGAAAGTGAGTAGTATTTGGGAACATTCAGAGGGGAAGGTGCTCCACAGAAGTCGTAATTGTAGGTGAGCATGCAAGACAGAGTAGAAGGAAGAGGGAAAGTCATAGCCTGTGATAATAGGAAGACACGAGAAGCTGGCTGAGGATGTGTGATGAGACATTCAGATCCAGGCTAAAAAGCCAGAGGAGGATTAATCAGGGAGACCAAGGGGGGTGAACCCTGAGCATTGTGGAAGAAGCATCACCGGCCCCCAGGATAAGTGGTGTGTTACACACCAGGGGGAGAATGCTGGCTCCATCTCGTCCTCATCAATACAGATGCGGGCCGGTTAAATGTCTCTTTTCTACCAGGCGTAAATAACTTGCACAAATAAAGCACCTATAAAAGACACTCGTTTCTCAACAATGTTGCCCCTCTAATCCACTCTCAACCATTCTCATACCTCGCAATTCATCTATTGGTTCGGAACACAATTCAGCCTGTCGTATTCCAAAAGTATAGATTGTGTTCAAGTCTCAAAAATATGCAAAGCATCTATCTCTTATACAATGTTTAAACGTTCTTAAAAACAGATGCTGGTGTATGCACACCTAATGCAGTCCACACTAAAATTATTAATGCTTAAGTGGTGGGGTTAGTAAAGTGCGCAATCATTCCACAAATTCATTTTACCAATTACCTTGCACATTATTTTAACTTAAAGACATAAAGCACTGGTCTTGGCTTTCCTTTGCCAGATTAATGCATTAGTTTGGCCATTCTCTTCGTTGTTCAAACTGTTACAAACCTCATTTGGCCAAACATGTTTTTGAAAAGCTAACCGGGGCCAGATAACTCCTCAGCCTCGGTCTATATAGTCTCAGACCTTTTCCGATCGATAGTGCAATGTAATTCAAACAAAAAACATGTCAACACTTGGCTGGGGAGTTTTCTGGACCCGGTTTGCTTTGCAAAAACAGGTTTGAACAAATTAAGTTTGTAAGAGTTTGAACAACGAAGAGAATGGCCAAACTATTGTATTAATCCGGCAAAGGAATGTCTAGACCAGTGCTTTGTGTCCTTAAGTTAAACAATGTGCCAAGAAATTAGTTAAATGAATTGGTGGGATGATGGCGCACGTTAGTAACCCCACAATTTAAGCATGAATGCACGTTTTTAGTGTAGACTGCATTAGGTGTGTATACACTAGCTTCTGATTTTAAGAACGTTTAAAAATTGTATGAGAGGTAGATGTTTTTGTGTATACTGTATGGGATTGAAGTGTATGACCTACCAATAGTTGACAATTTGTCAGTTTTAGAGGCCTTGATTTGGAGGAGAGTCCTTCACACCTCTGACTCAGTCCCGCGTGCAGTAATGTGTTATGAACCAGGTCTTGTCTCTCTGAAGGCTAGGGCGCATTGGAGATATCTCTTATTTTATCGGAAAATACTTGTACCAAACAAAAATACATTGTTTGAAAATGTTAATGTCACCTGTCAGGAAAAGTGCTTGTTCGTCGACATTGGGAGGATTGGCGTAGTTATGTATTGATTTGATGTCCAAATGCGGCTGTGATTTAGCTGAATTGATTGGTAATCCGTGTAGGGTTAAACAGGCGCTTTATGACTTAGATTCGATCCACACAATGGAGGAATTCCATCAGTATGCCTCAATGAGTCATCTGCAGGACAACCACAAAAAACTGGGAACGTTGGAGCCTTTTTTGTCATCAGCTTTTTCTTAGGTTTAGATGGAACTTAATCCACACAAAAGAGATTGCGATATTGTCTGGTTGATAAACAGTTACTTTTTTGCAGAGCAACGGGAAACATTTAAACATTTGTTATTACACTGCCCTATGTTACAAGGGTTACGTTCAAATGCTCTTAGGAATTACGCCATTAGGTTTAGCAATTCTGAGTTTGAATTTGTGTGGAACATCTGTCTGTCCAGCTCCACAACCACTGTTGTTATTAGAATTCTACATTTTTTTTTGAGTTTTTAATATGGACATTAACTTTTATGGTTAAATTGTTATAATCCCCTTTTTCTTTTGTCCTTTTTTCTCTTTTTTTCCTTTACTCTTCTTATTATTTTACTTTTCATTTTATTGTATTTTTTTCTTATTTTTGTGGTTTGTACATTTAAAACTTTATTAATCATTTTCCTTGGGGAATTTTTTTTTATATGTTATTTTGAGGCATGGTGTTTATGTCCATTGTTTTAAGATATTAAAGGTTCAATTGTTTTTTAACCAATAAAAACATTGTTTTTTTTAAATTGAATATTTTTGATACTTGAATACAATTTATATTTTTGAAATAGGACAGGCTGAATTGTGCGCTGAAACAACAGATACATTGTGAGGTATGAGAATGGTTGAGAGTGGTTTAGAGGGCAACATTGTTGAGAAACAAGTGTCTCTTAAAGGTGCTTTATTTGTCCATCTAATCCTGACAGAGAAGCTACTCAAATATCTTTTTCAGGTCCCAGAGGTTTCTGAGCACCGCAGACCACCAAGAAATGTGTAGTTTGCAACTGACTATTCCAAGCTACAACTCTCCACACCGCTTAACATTTTAACTGCCATGGGTTCCCTCCCCCCCAGTGCCAATGCCTTTCTTGGTGATTTTGGTATTTTCACCATTCAATGCATTCCACTGTTTTCTGTTTCATTAACCCCTTAAGTGCCATGGACCAGACATCTCATCCTTGGCAACAAGGAGGTGATCCCAAGGATGAGATACTTCGCCCTTGGCACTTAAGGGGTTAAGAGAAAGGGGAAGGGGTAAAATAATAAATATCCAGCTCCTGGTTCACTCGCTTTCAAATTTGTATTGAGAATGTATGCTGGAGTCTACAGCATGGAATCCCATGTCTCGGGAGGATAGCTCAGCAGCAAAGTGCTCGCCTTGGAAGCAAGACGACACGGAGCAACACAGGTTTGATCCTAGGTTCCGCGCTTAGAAACCTCTGGGTATTAAGTGCGTTATAAATAACCTATCATATCATATCAAGACAAAACGTAAACAAATTACTTTTAGCATGCATCATTCTACTGTTACCAAAACTCGCCTCTCCATGTTCCCTATGTACTGAAAGTGAGAGGCCCCCAAAAATGCTGTTAATTCTCCCAAAAAGTCAATCAGGACACTTCCCTGGAGGGAATGAGACCAAGACCAAGTGCTGGTTATATGAAAAGGCATTATCTAGAGTAGGGCAAGCAGAATCTACTCTGCTCACGCCAAGAGCGCTCTGCAGAAAACATGTTACAAATTACTTTTATACAGCTTTATTGTCATCAAACAGAGGGAAGGCCTAAGGGATACATGAACAGTTGGGATTGTTCACTAGGGGTGAACACCTATAGGTGCCATAGGGTCAGAGGGCTGTGGTTGGCTCAGGAGCATGTGGTGTTGTGATGATGCTTCTCAGGTCAATCGGTCAGCTGGGCTCATCGAACTGGTATGCAGGTATGGCAACTGTTGTGATGTTTCTTATTAAATAACCATTTGACATTTGCCCTTGTGGCCACACATTCCCATTCATCCAATATCATAATCTGCTTTGTCCAGCGTGCTGTGAGACCTGTGAGCTTAGACACTAAGGGAAAAGATGTTTCCAATACAGGTTAATTTATCATTGGGCATAGGTCAAACTACAGCTATTAAATGCAGTGTTTGATCCGTCGATAGGCAGGATTAACTGTGTGTTGATACAATACAAGATATATATATTGGCTAAAGAGGTGAGACTTTTGAGGTTATTGTGTGGTGTGGAATGTCCATCTGATAAACAACAAAGAGGACTCTAAATCTAAGGCCTGAATTACACATTAAAAGACTAGGTCACAAAGGGGCACATACCACAATGGTCACAAGTCTTTTTGTGGGGGTTAAAGACATGTTGTTTAAATATCATTAAATCTCTGCTGATCTGCTTTGACACTATGAATGGTGGAGGGGAATCTAAACACCTTTGTGTTGTAGTTCTGCATTGCACGGGAAAACAGGGCCTTCAGGAGCAGTTTTTACATAAAGGCTTTTTACACGTGGCCTATTACATTCAGGTTATATTTGTCTAAAGTATGTTATCTATTCTACCTAGCTGAGTATTCTCATTGTTACAAAACTCATGATGAGAATATGCATATACTTAGGTTATTGTCCATACTACGTTGAACAGTTCATAATCAGATTCTGCACACACAGGTCTTAACACAAATTGTCATAATACGATCATACTGGTTAGGGCAATTGGCTGCCGTACTAGTTTTACACAATATCATGCATATATTTACATTAAACTTAAAAAACAAGGTAGCTTTGTGCTGGCATGTACAGTGTTATGTTCTGTTATGCATTTTGTTATTGCAATCCATCTCTATTAAACGACGTCATACTACACATTAGCACATATCACTTTTTTATAACTGGATTCTAACGTTAAGGCTTTTGAGTACACATATTTTATACAGTGCGCTAATGTTCTACTACAATTCTTGCATTATTCCGTATGATATGAGCAGCTTACTCAGATTGCATACAGAAAGACACTTTGGTTTTCTTCTATTAAGGCGCAAACAATCAAACATACTTGAGGGTCGCTTCTAGCTGTTTGACCATGCTTTAAAGAATACGGGGATGGTATTCTTTATGGCCTGGGTCTGTTGGACGGGGGCAGGGTTATAGAGATGAACGACTTCTGTTGCTGGTCTCTGTGCTGGGCCGTGTCAGGGTCAATGAGGTAAGACGGAAGACAGAAGATACAGTGTAAAGTTTGTTGCATTCTCGTGGCTAGTCTCCCATGAGAACCGAACAACTGCAGAGATGGCAAAGGGGAGGAGACGGGGGGAGTAGTTTGTCTGCTGTGTGCCTGGCTGGGAGAGCTGCAGGCCGGCGTTCTAATTTCACAAACGGCCAGCCATTATGAAATAACAAAATGGAGTCAGTGGCCCACAAAATGCAGTCTCGTTCAACTCTGGTCTTATGCTGTCTTAAGGGGGATCACAGTTCCTAGGGGTGTTCCCGCATGGGTGCTCCGGGTTGGGGCCCTGAACCCAAAGCAGCCGCACTGGGCCTACCCAGGAAGTGTAAGAATGGAGGGGGCGGGTTCCAAGACCCCCTCCTCACACACATTCCCCCCTTTCGTTACTTAAGTAACGAATATTGTAGCTGCCCCAACCTCTTACGCTCTTCTTCCTCAGCCACTGCTCCATCCAGTGAAGGTGTTCCTTTTATTGGCATCCATGCCCTACATACCACCCTGAGTCTTTCTCCCCTCCTAGCATATTCATCTGGGGTGCAGGTCATATAAATACACCCTCCCTCAGCTTCCAGGTCCACCCATACTTCCTAGTACCATTGTAGCTCTTTGGGTTCCTTTATGATTGTGTGATATAAATTATCCACTATATGCCCTGTATTTTATATAGCAGTCATTGGGCCTCATTCCGGGTTTGGAACTAACCATGGAGTAATTAGCTCCATGGTTGCCTCCGAAACCGTCCCAAATCCGGCATGGTGAATGGAGTCATTACCGGTCCATTCCAGGGTTGGAGGGACCGGTAATTCCCCATTCACCTTTTGCCCTTCCCCATTCCCATTTCTGCCCCATAGGGCTCAATGGGAATGGGGAAGGAGGTAATTACGGCACCGTAAATTACGGTACCGTAATTACCTCCGAAGTACCTTTGCGGGTCCTGTACTTAACTCCTGCTAAAAGCAGAAGGTAAGGAAGGACCCGCAAAGGGACCTCGGAATACGGAGGTAAGGGATTACCGGCATCGACACCCTTACCGGTGCCGGTAATTCCTTACCTCCAACCTCAGAATGAATGACCCCCATTCTGTATTTGGGCTCTGAATGATCTCCTGTTTGCACTTCTGCTTCGTGCTTTATTTGCGCCATTCCATTTGCACGGCCCATTGTTAGCATCATCATCGCACCGTTAGGTACCGCATTTGCACAGCATCTGAGTCCTAATTGGCACACACAAAAAATAAGGAGCAAAAAGACGATGAGTGGTATGAGTAGTTTTACTGTCATTCCAAGCCACGATGATAACCGGGAAAAAAGATTCTCGGACCAGGTGCTGGCCTGTGCTCCTCCTTCGTCTTTCATAAGTTCTCCGAGGTCGTGCACCGCTGCTATGACATGAGAAAGGGAACCGTTGTCCGCATCTGCAGAAGGTACGAAAGTGCAACATGCGCTCCCGATTTTTCGGCAAACTCCTCCATCCATTGCTGTTTATACCTGTTCTGCATGGTCATTAGTCGCAATGCTCTGAGTTCCACTTTAATAACATTGGGCCTCATTACGACCCAGGCGGTAAGTTACCGCCTGGGTCGTACCTTTACCACCATGGCGTAAACTACGTTTACGCCATGGTGGTTGGCGGACTTACCGCCCCATTCAGAGGTTGGCGGGGCGGTAAGTCCCCATTAACCCATTTACCCTTCCCCATTTTTGCCCCATAGGGCATAATGGGAGTGGGGAAGGCGTTAATTACGCCGCCGTAAACCCCTTACCGCCTGGGTCCTAATGAGGCCCATTGAATCCTTCTTCAGTGTCGTTGGCCAGCTGGATGAGTTCCCACCTCGTTATCTGAAGCCATTTTGCATTCGCTCTCGCCTGGATGCTGGGAACCAGAGGCGCCAAGAATGTCTCGACGGAGCTGAACAACCGGAATCGGTCGGGGATCTGTGCCAGGAGTTCAGATGATCTGGCTGAGATATAGTTTGATGATCGTTTCTTCCTCCGCATTGTGCTCTGTAAGCTTTCTTCAGCTATGGCATTCATGGGAACTTCTTCAGGCGGCGTTGGGGACAGTTCCTTTGGCGCCGCCACTTGTGTGCTTTCTTCTTGGATGTGGCTTTCTGGAATCACCGTCAGTGTGGAATGCAGCATTGCCAGAGAGCACGTGCCCCTCCTTGATTGCGGGAGGTGCAGGTACGCCAGGTTGCTGCAAACCCAGTATGTATCCATCATTGCAGCCGTTCCTTTCTTCATGTCAGGTATTATAAGAGTTTTGCTGCAATTTTTGTTTTCCCCCCATGTTCTTTTTACCTTTCCCACGGAAGCAGAGTTCGTAAGAAATGTCTTTTTGCAGTTTGAAGGGTTTTTTGATGGAAGTAACCCAAGTGAGTTTCATTATAGGTTCAGTCCATATGGGAGCGCATGTTCACTGTACCCATGAAAGTTTTTCTTCAGACAGCCCGCGCAGTGCTTTTGCCTTGCACAATATTTCTTTGTTCTGCCACTTATTCTATGAGTGCAGCGTCCCCTTTATCACCAAAAAAGGCTCCTTTACACAAATTACTCCTTGCGGCCGGGAGTAACATGTCTACTCGTTTTGTAATAGCTCAAATGAAACTGTCTGTGCTTGAAAGGTTTTTTTGATTCTACACAGCGCGAGATGTTAGAGACACCGTGCCTCTGCAAATGGAATTTCTTGTGGCAGCAATACCTTAGGGATGCCCGAAGCATGGGGTATAAGCAAGGAAATGTAACAACTTTCATTTGTTGTCTGCTTTGCCGTGTTGCTCATGTCAGCATACCATTTGTTTGTTTGGTGTGGATGCTGAGGATCATCAACTGTATCTAGGCCAAATTATAATGCTCTTCCCATTTTTCCTGTTGCTTTCCCCTCTTTTTCCTCCTGTGTCCACCCCCTCATTCCCCTGGGCCTCCTTGTCGTTCCCATTTCCCTCCAATTCTGTGTATAGGTTGGAGTAGCCAATGGCCATGCCTTTGTTATCGCTGTTCCCTTTGCTGGTGGTTGTGCTACCTATTGATGTTGTTTCTGTAACAGACATCGTTGTTGGGTATGGGTGATTTTGTACCCACGTGAGTTCTGAAGGTATTCTATCATTCATTGCATAAACACTAAAATCAGATTTATTCAAATATTGGGACTTTTGAGTGGCCTGTTTCATTGTACCATTTGTAGTAATATTGTATCCGTTCCCCTGACTCCCGTGGGCCCATATTAACTTAACGCCATCCCAAATTAAATGCGTTCCTTCTTCAATTAATTTTATACCCACACCCCTCTGGCTCATATCAATTGAAATAAAAGCTATTGCCCAATACAGTACCAGGCCAAATAACGTTGAAAAGAACACCACTGCACACGCAAACAACACACACTCATATAAATAGCTAGGATAAACACTTCTCCTTCTATTCCTATCTACACTATCATTCGTGGCCGCTGGCGCCTCTTCCATGCCCATTGTAGCTCCTAAAATAATGAGATATAAGCATTTGTTAAGCATGCATGTTGAGCTTTCATTATTTACAACGTTTACTCATACAACACTTCAATTTTTCAAGTTTGAGCAGTTGCTTTTTGTTTCTTAATATGAGTGAATATTTTTGCATCCTTCCTTTCTTCCTCCCCACACCTCGAGTTTGGGGAAGAGGAATCGAGGGAGACAATTTACTGTCAACTTGAAACCAACAATGAAGAGAAATGGATCATAAAAAAAGAAATAGAGAGAGAGAGAGAGAGAGAAAGAGAGAGAGAGAGAGAGAGAGAGAGAGAGAGAGAGAGAGAGAGAGCGCATGGAGGTTGTTTATCCTCATCCTTGTACAGATATTTTGCATTTCCACAGAAGTTTTTCATTTTTACGTATCACACTTATTATCATTGCTCATTGAGGTTCTGCATCCTTTTAAATACTCTCTTTTACTCTTTGGTTACCCCTGTTCTGTGCCTGCAATCTATTTCTGTACTCCTGCTTTTTCACTTTCTATGCTTGTGCACTCTGTTCATTTCTGCTATCTTCATAGTCTGTGCAGTCTGTATTCCAATGAGCCTTGCGAACATCTGTCAAGTGCACCCAATACCTTAAACCCTGCACCTTGACTGCCGTAGGTGTGCAGTATATTACCTTGTAAGGACCATGGAACCTTGGTCCATTACGTCTTTGCACAAAACTTCTCACATATACCATGTCACCTGTCATCAACTGGCAATCTGGGCTATCTGTGGCTGGAGTGGTTGTGTCTGTGGCAATTTCCTGTGTAAATGGTGTTGCGATTTGTTTTGCTATGGCTCGTGCTGCTCTTGTAAGATTTCTAAAATACTCATGGAACTCTTCTCCTAGAATTGTGGCACTCTGATGTGTATCTGACTGTCGCAGGGGTGAGTGGGCTGTGTGCATCCTCCTACCTGTCACAATCTCATGGGGTGACAAGTGGTGGTCTTTACTGGGCTTATTCCTCATCTCAAAAAGTGCTAAGGGTAAACAATATACCCAGTTCTTTTTGAGTGTATGGCGCAATTTGACAATCTGCTCTTGAGCAATCCGTTCATTTTTTAAACAATTCCGTTAGATTGCGGATGATGAATTGTACAGAGCTTGTGGGTTATACCTAGCATTGCAGTTATATGCTTGAACATGTCATTCACAAAGTGCGTCCCATTGTCGGAACGTATGACATCACAAATGCCCCAGCGGGGAAATACTTCCCTGACCAAGAATTTGACGGCACACTGTGCGTTGGATGAGCGCAGGGGCCTGCTTCCACCCACCGGGAAAAGGGACATACCACAACGATCAAATATCAGGCTCCATTACACCGCTCTCCCATGTCTGCATAGTCTATATGCAGCTCTCTGAATGGGCCTTCAGGTTTTGGCAATGTTCCCCTGAGTGCCCGTAATGTAATGCCAGAGTTCTATGTTTGGCATGTGATACATTCTATTATTAGCTTTGGGACTTGCTCCTGTAGGCCCGGGGCGAACCAATCTTTCTGTATGTCTGCGATAATGTGTTGCTTTGCATTGTGGGCAGGGAAGTGCAGCAAGTGTAGCAACAGGCATTACTACCTTACCAGTGTTATTCTGGCTCCATAAAAGGTCGGAGGATGACTAGCTACACCCTCTTTTCACCCATGTCTCCTTTTCCTCACTGGGTGCATCTTGCTGTAGCTCAATCATTTGAGGGATTGGCAATGAGTTGAATCCTTCTGGCTGCTCTTCCTCTACTACCTTCTGTTGTTTGTACTCACCTGTTGAGCTTTTTGGTAAATAGGAGGATTCCTTGGCCGCAGCGTCCGCTGCCGTGTTCCCCAATGAGATGACGTCATCACCTTGTGTGTGGGCCTGACATTTCACGACTGCTACAAGTGTAGGCTCTTTCAGCGCGTCACTTAATTCCCCTAGTAGTGTTGCATGCTGGACTGGGGACCCATCTGCCCTTCGGAATCCTCTCCTACCCCATCTTGCTAACCCTCCATGAACTGTTGTTGCCATGTAGGCATAGTCTGTGTAGATGGTGGTTGTGCACCCTTTTGCTGTGTGCAATGCTTCTATGAGCGCCACTAGGTCTGCTACTTGGGCTGCGAAGTGTGGTGGTATTATTTTTTGTACAATCACTTCTAATTCCCCATCCTCCACCCGAACTACTGCTGCTCCTACTCATTTTTCTCCTGTTTCATAATCTATGGAGGCAGACCCATCAACTAAATACATTTCTCCTTCTGGCAGTGCATTTTCATGTGCTGTAGGTGCGTTACCATCATCACTTGTGTATGTGTCACAGTCATGCTGCTGCATGTCTTCTACTGTGCATGCTTCCGTGAGAAATGTAGCAGGGTTTATACTTTTTCACCGCACGATATGAATGTTCGCGCTGGATATGATCAACAAATACTCTTTTGCCCTTTGAGTAGTTAGTGTGCTTTTTGATCTTTCCAGGATGGCAAAAAGAGAGTGTTCTACATATAACGTGAAGGAGCATCCCATCACGATTGTAGAGGGTTTTTTCGATTGTGAACGCGGCGACTGTGAGAGCCTGTTTGCAAGCGAAATGTCATTACTGCATCTAGTGTTCCACTGTAGAATGCCAGTGCCTTGTGACCTAGGGATGTTTTCTGTGTTAGTACAGCTGTCATGAGTGTGCCATTGCAGTGTGAGAACAGATAGAATTTACGCTCATAATTGGGGGTTGCTAGAACTGGGGCAGTGGATATCAATTGTTTGAGTGTGTCAAAAGCTCTGTGCATTTCTTGTGTTCATTGTAATTTAGTGTTTTCTCGTTGCGCTTCCTTGAGTGCCTGTAATAGGGGTTTTGTGTGTGCTGTGTAATCCAGTGTCCAGGCTAGGCACTAATTACACAAGCCAAGGAACTTCTGCATCTCTTTTACTGTGTTAGGCTCTTGTACTGCTTTTATCGCTGCTGCTCTGTTGGGTATTATTCCCTTACCATCTTTGGATATCAGCTGACCTAAGTATAGCACTTCTGTCAAGCAATATTGCAGTTTTTGTCTGTCCAGCTTGTACCCTTTCTGTGCCAAATGTGTTAACAGAGTGATGGAATCCTCTCTGCACTCCTTTTCGTCTTTACCGCAGACCAACAAATCATCCACGTACTGAATTATTGGACTCGTGTGTATGTTTCCAAGATCTTCGTGCAATATTCTGTTAAAAATACTGGGACTTTCGCAGTACCCTTGAGGCAATCTGCAGTGCTCATATCTTTTCCCCCCTAGTGTGAATGCTGTTAGGTACCAGGAACCTGGGTCGAGTGGAAGTGAAAGAATGCATTTTTCAGATCCACCACTGTGAAATGGGTGGCTTGTATTGTGATGCTGCATAATATTGAAGCAGGATTTGGGACTTCTGTACTACGTCATTGAGGGGGTGTAGGTCCTGGATCATCCTCCATGCCCCTCCCTTTGCTTTTTTTGATCGGGGTATTGTTTTACCCAGGGTAAAATGGCTCCGGGCTTGAGCTTTATCTTTACAGGTGTCACTTCATGCAGCCGACCTACATCGTGTGGGCCTGTGGTACACAACTGCTGCAGTACTTGGGACATGTCTTCCTCAAAGTATGCTGGTGGTGCTTTAACGATCGCTACAAGAGGTAGTGGCACCACTCTTTTGTGAATCATTACATTACAGGGGATTGCAATCTCCATCACTATTTCCCCATCATCTTCTGTGTCACTAAATAGTTCCTCGTCTGTGAAATCCTGCAGGGCTGTATTAGCGTCGATGCACAGCACTGTTCTCCACTGGCATCCCTGCATGTCCATTGCAATTACTGCTATTCTTTGTGACAACACTTGTGCCGCATGTATATCTAAGGACACTATTGAGCCTGGCACTATCTCTGGGTCTGTGATTGGGTGGAAAATGAGTTCTGAAGGCACTCTCCATTTTTCACTTTTCAACTCTGGCACCACTCTCGCTAGTATCCTCAACCCTTATATGAACAGATCTGGATCTACAGGTATGCCATGTGTTTGCGGGAAGTTTGCTTGAGTGTTAATAGCTAGCATGGCATGAATCACGCATATGCCTGGTGTAGAGCACACTATTCCTCTGTCAATAAAGGATATGGTCATGTTGAGTTTGCTGAGAAGGTCCCTTCACAGCAAAATTAATGGGTGACTCTTCGTAATACAGCAGAGGTACTCGTACAGTTTTTCCCCTCCACCGTTATGTCTAGCTCTTCAGTGTATGGAACCTCAACCACCGCCCCAGAGAATCCTTGTGTTTCCAAAGTCTGATTAGAAAGCGGGAACCTGCCCTCCTTGAGGCATGATTTTTCCACTCCTGAATCCACCATAAAAATGAATTGTTTGTTTCCTATCGCCACCTCTACCAATGGTTCCTCTGCTGCATTAAGGGTCGTCGACAGGACTGGACACGCAAGTGTTCCCTGTGAGCTGTCCTATGCTGAATGCCATGGGAGTTCATCAGTGTCAAAAACATTTCCTGTTACCATTGGCGTCCCTCTTAAAAACAAAAAAACTTAGGAAAGATATCCAGGAATTTAGGACAGAGAAAATGTACCCATACCTTAGTGCAGATTATTTGCAACAGAAGACACAGGATAGATCACAATAAAGTAAGAATAATAGAGGCAGATCACGGAGGTGGGTTACATTTTCCGATTCAAGTAGCGACTCTGCAGTTGAGGACCAATCCTCACAGGGATTCCCGCAAACTTATAGATCTAGGAGTCAGAGGCCTTTTTTAGGGAGAGGCCAGTTTTGCGGTTTTCAAGGGGATTTATACAACCAAATATGGGACCCTTGGGGAGGAAGACGGTGGCAACAACCACACATGAGCGCATACAATCAGTAGCGGGTTTGATCAATCCCACAACCCACAGGGAATTTGACAGAGACATCCCAGTCTTTAACTTATCAAACACTGAATTGTCCCCTATCCAAATTCAACTTTTTGGGAAGGGTCTATCATTTGTCCCGACTAATCGGACTGACTGGCTCACAGTACAAGGTGAGATAAAACCGTTCTTTAGAAAAGTGCGTGTTAGCAATTTCTTTAGCGACAAGGAACAAGAACTGAGCCCACAGGACACAGGCCTAAGAGTCCCGTCTAATTTTACTCCACTCAATAATCAGGTGGCTCAATAAATAATTCTCTTTGAGAAATGTGTGATGTCCGACCTCAAGAGATTACAAAATAGCACGCAGAAAATCAGACATAATCTATCCAATGCTGAAAAACAGGCGGTGAATGAACTTACAGCCAACACAGGCCTAATAATTAAGCCTGCTGATAAAGGGGCAGGTATTGTGGTCTTTTCCCAATCTAAATATCATAAAATGGTAATGGCCCTATTGGAGTATTACGGAAGCTATCGGCCCCTACGTAAGGACCCATCCTCAGAAATCAAAGAGGAGATTAGGGAAACTACACAGTTTGCAGCGGATCGCTCTTGGATCACACGAGAGGAATTGGAATATTTGAATTATTCTGAGGGGAGGACTCCCTCCTTTTATGCCCTCCCAAAGATTCATAAACATGAATCCAATCCACCGGGAAGACCTATAGTATCGGGCTGCAAGTTCATAGATTTTTTTCTACAACCCATAAGTCAGAAAACTGTGACTTATTTGAAGGACACCATGGCAACGATTAATGTCTTTGAAGGGGAACCTTTTGACAGTGACAACGATTTTCTGGTCACAATGGATATTAAGTAATTGTATACGAATATACCCCAAGATGAGGCCATAGAGATTATTCTCAGATTTCTGATTCATCTGGGTACACAACAGAGGGTCCCAGCAGGGTTTATTATCGAACTTATGACGATTGCCCTACAGAAAAACATTTTTGTATATGCAGGGCAATATAACTTACAGACAAGGGGCACGGCTATGGGGGCCGCATTTGCCCCTAGGTTAGCCATCCTCTTTATGGCTGCCTTTGAGGAACAGTGGGTACTTTCAGCCAATAACCAATTTAGATCACAAATCAGGAAATGGTTTCGTTATATCGACGACGTGATCTTTATTTGGCAAGGCGAATTTGATTCCCTTAATGCATTTTTCACATATCTCAATAATCAACATCCTACCATCAAATTCACCATGCAACATGATAATACATCTATACATTTTTTGGATTTGGAACTCGAGGTACAATTGTACGCTATATAAGAAGGACACAGACAGGAATACCACTCTAAACTTCACTAGTTTTCATCCCAGGTCCCTTAAAGAAAATTTGCCTTACAGTCAGTTTTTGAGGTTGCGGCGCAATTGTACCAAAGTATCGGACTACTATCAACATGCTAATAAATTGGCTAGTGACATGAGGGACAGAGGTTTTCCTAAGACGCTGGTTGCACATGCCCTGAAAAGAGCCAGGTTTACGCCAAGAGAAAATCTCCTTGAACCCCAAGCAAGAAACACGACACAAGAAAGGATCACGTGTTACCACATATAATACACAGTCGTTTGCTATCAAAAAAGCATTATTGTCCCATGGTTGATACTTGTCTGCCAACTTCAGGGAAGCCATTGTTTGCTTTTAAGAGATCAAGAAATCTACTGGTGCACTCCTCTTCACTAGTTAAACCTAATGTGAGTCAGAGTGTTGCGCCCATTGCTGGGCCACTTCCCCTGTGGTAATTGCCGTGTTTGTCAGTTTACTAAAAACACAACACGTTTTCAAATTGAGAACAGAACATGGGACATTTGTTTTTTATCAAACTGCAAAACCAGCAATGTGGTGTACTGTATCCAGTGCCCTTGTGGCCTGAGATATGTCGGCCAGACAAGCAGGCTGGTACATACGAGAATCAATGAACATCGCTCAAGGATACGATGTAGAAACCATCTGGCACCAGTGGTCTCACATTTTGTGGCATTCTCACATTCCCCGAATGACATAAAATGGTGTATGAGGTGAAAAACAGCCCAAATTTGGAACAGATGCTGCTAAATAGGGAATCCAGATGGTTTTTCCGCTTGCAGACATTAAATAGATCCAAAGGGCTGAATGAGGAGACCCCCACATTCCTGATACCACCTTAACAATATTACAGTCCATCACGGGTTGGTTTTCCTGGTTTATATCTCCAGGATGTGTAATAGTTGCTTATAAGCAATTTTGAGTGACTGTCTCTTTGCCTGCCTTTTTGGTTTGTCATAACTTGTACCCCCGTGTCTCAGCCTAGGGGTGCATCAGGGTGCTGTATATTTTCCCTTGATCATAAGCACAGGATCATCATTATTATCCAAATAATAGGGATAATTAGGCTGTGCCAATAGTTGCTTTATATTACATATAAGCAATGTTTAAATGGTGTCTCCTTTCCAGCATGTATCTTAGTGTATTAACCTAGGTATGCTACAGGATGCAGTACACCTTTTATCCACTATGGCGCTGTGTCGCCATTCCTTTCATGTGGAACATAAGGCCGCGCAATGTCTCCATGGTAATCAACACTTCTATTGAGGAGACTCGGTGTTGAGCTCTATCAGAATACGGGGAGTCCGTATACATGATGAAGTAAGTCCTCTGCAGTAAATCTTGTTACATACTGGACACAATCGCCCGCAGGGACATATTTATTGATTTTCTGTCCCTTCCTTCAGTTCATAATTGCGACCAAAATAATTTGGGTTACGTCCACGCCATTTCTTGAATGTGGAACACAAGGCCGCGTGATGTTTCCATGGTAATCGACACTTCCTGTAAGAAGACTCGGTGTTGAGTTCTATCAAAGTACGGGGGAGATCGTATATATGATGAAGTAAGTCCTCTGCAGTAAATCTTGTTACATACTGGACACAATCGCCCGCAGGGACACATTTATTGATTTCCTGTCCCTTCCTTCAGTTCACAGTTGCGACCAAAATAATTTGGGTTACGTCCACGGTTGGGAGACACGCATTCACGTGTCCCGAACTACAAGGCATGCCAGCAGCTCATTCTCACAGCCTGGCCGCTGACATCGTATACGTTGAGAACGTTTCATTTCGAACAGGTACAGAATGCGATATACATTGTGCTTATCTGGCGTTGTTTGTTTGTCTGAGTATTAGGTTGCAAATATTAGGACTGTTTGGTGGATGGAGGTTTTAGCCTTAAATCTTCACATTGACTTGTTTTATAACAGGTTACGAGGCCCTTGTGTTCCCCTTGACAACAAAAGACTACGGCTCGAGTTCTTTCTCTCATCGATTTGGGAGTGATGGTTTACACATTCTCGATATAGATGTGCTACGGTTTTTTCTGGGCCTGGCAAAATTAGGAGCCGTAAGTCAACTGCCATTCCTTTTCACTTGGGAATTATTCACTCTCAGGTCTTATCAATGGCTATTTTTCCTGGTCACCATTTCATACATTTGTTTAAGTGAACATAAATTACCCAATTCTTGTTGTTGCAGGCGGACCGTATGGTTGCTTGCAGCTTTTTCTTCCATTTGTTTGGTGTTTCATTTCTTTTCATTCTCTGGACTGCCTTTGCTCCTATGTGCAATGGTGGATAGTATGCATTATATCTATTGACTCACTATCACATTCCTTCTTTTTTCAGATAAATTAGAGTTCATATCATCATCATCACATGGGGAGCACAAGCTTTAGCACAGACGGTGTTTTCCGCCTGTGGCTTTATACAGTAGCTAGTTGCTCCCAATTTTTAACTGATTTTGACACAATTCTTGTGTTTTTTAACTTTTAGCTTTTCATTTCTATTCCTCAGGGGACACCTTTTTGTGTATCTAACTCTGGACCGGAGGAAGGCGTTATATACATCTATCAACGCTGAAACATAGAACATACCTGCTTTTGCAACACCCTTCCAAGCGGGTGAGAGACGGCTGGGTTTTAACCAATAACAGCCACTCTACGTAGATCTCGAGTAGATTCTTAGATTTTCCAGTATGATTTTGTATATTTGTTATTTTCAAGCCTGAATACTTCATACCATCTGGAAATAGATATAATTATTGGATGGCTTTGGTTGTATTCTCAGACGTGGATCTGTTATATGGATTGAGGTTTTCTCTATATGTCAAATTATTTAATGTCAATCTTTTCTTTTCAAAATGTTTTTGTTCTGGTTTTTACTAGAGTAAATTGAATTTATTTGTTGAATTGTTAGAATACATTGTGATACAAATTTTGTTTTAGATCATTAAGTTGTAAATGCTTCTTAATACAATATGAGCTATGAATTAATGTACCCTTTGTTTTGAAAACAGAAAATATATGTTTGTTAAAACTAAAGATATACATTACACATATATTTAGGATTGTGGTTGGAGGGATTTGCTCATACAGAGAGACAGAATACAGTTAATTGATTGGACTGATATTCTTTAAATCCTTTTCCTGTTGGGACACACACTTGTTTAACCATTGCCGTCCCTCTACATGGTATAGTTGCTCCATTTGTAGTGGTAGCGTAAGTGCTGCTGCGAGTGGGGCGGTATGTTCATGAAACTGGGGGTGTTGCGATGTGTTTTGTGGGGGCATCTGGCACTCATTCATGTACCTAGGGTCGTGCTTGCTCTCCCTGGGTGGGGGTGTCCATTCTGTTGTTCGGTTGAGTACAAATTAGTGGGACTGCTCCGACATTCTCTCATGAAAGGCCCGCACCTCCCACAATTCCAACACTGTCCTTGCCTTCCTCCTATGGGCCCTCCGTACCTGGCACCCCCTCTTCTTGGCCCCCTGAATCCTCCTCTATTGCTCCGGCCGCCTCTCAACGGCCACTGTGGTCCCTCATACTGGTTTTCCCCTGTCATTAGTCCTGGCTATTACCTGTCCAGTTTTCCGCCATTTGCGTCGGTATTCCCATCTGTCCACCGTCCTCCCGCTCCCTTCCTGCCGTGCTGGTTGGTACTGCACTAACCTTCAGTAATTTGCTTTGTACTAATTTAGCCTTCCCGCCCCCCCCTGTGTATTAATGCCAGCTGTAGATTCCCCCCCCCCTTACTGGTACTCACCTTTTTCCCTTTCTTCCCTATTACCGCCATGCATCCTGCTCTGTTCTTCAACCTCCCTCTCCACTCTTCCATGGGGGACAATCCCTCCCCAAATGTGTCAGGACTGGCTGGGTTAGTAACAGGAAGAGTAACAGGATTAACATTGTGCTTTCAGAGCTGGGTGGGTTAGTAACAGGAAGAGTTTGTACATAGAATTAACATTGTGCTTGCCCAAGTCAAGATGGAGAGAAAGAAACTTAATCTGATTGGTTAAAGGAACAATGATATGTTTGGTTTGCCTGATTGGTGGAAAGGACAACGGGTTTGATTCTTGGGAGGTGAGCAAGATTCTAAACTGCCTTTCATCCATAGAAATTCAGTGGCTGGTTGTACATTAGTGAAGCTCCTTAAGTAAGGCCCTTTCAGAGTTCAGAAAATCTACCAAAGAAGTAAGAATATCGTTTGCTGATCCAGTATGAACAAGAAGACATCAGGTGGGATCGTTCTTTTAAAGATTTTAAGATTTTCACAGTGAACTTTCATTTTCTTTTATAAGAAAACTTAAACAGTTAACAAGTTTCAAAATTATTTGAGAAAAGAGACATTTACAGTTAAGTTACTATAAGGAAACAAGCTTGAAGATTGTGCGTTGAAGTTTAAAGCTTATTAACTGCGTGTAATGTACTTCAAGACTGTTTAATGTGTGCGCGAGTTTGCTTGTCGTCGTTTACGTGTTTTTGGAAGCGCGCGGGTATCCAGAGCGATAGAGCGCGTGCCCAAATGAATTGCGCGAGTGAATTTTAGCGCGTGTACATTTTTAACGTGAAAGACGTTTCATAAGAGAACGCGTGTTGGGTTGCGATAGAGCGCGAGTCCATTTTAATTAAGCGCAAGTTGTTTTTAACGCGTGAACTATTTTACGTGAATTACGTTTTGTTTCTCCGCGTGTGTTCGGTAGCGATAGAGCGCGAGTCCATTTTAACTAGCGCGTGTTACTTTTATCGCGTTTACGTATTTTCTCACATGTGCGTGTTTTGTTAAGAATCGCGTGTGTATTTTAAACGCAAGGACAATTCTTCACGTCTTCTGATTTCACGTGTTTAACACACACGCGTATCAAGAAAGAAACTATACATTTTTATGTGTAAATAAGGAAACAGTTCACACGCAGAAGGAAAGCAGCATTCCAGAAAGTTAAAGAGTATCTATTTAATGTAATTTATGCAAATGGAATTCAATACTTCAGAGAAAGACTGCATTTTATAAAAGCATTAAAAACTACATAGAGTGAAAAGAACTTTTAAGCAAGAAGAATATCTAAGTCTGTAAGGTGTTTGCAAGGGCCATCACTTTAGGATTCTAAAGAGACTTGAGTGGCTTGAACTATATGCACTAAACAAGATATTATTTACAAGATATTCCACAAAGATTATTAGCCTCTAAATCTTTTACTGAGGTTTAAGAGGTAAAGAGTTTAGAGTTTGTTTAGAATAATTTTAGAAAAGAAGTTTATATTATCATATAAGTAACCAGGTGTATTTGTTTACTACAGATACCAGAGCCTACCAAAAGGTTGCAGGGCTGCAGTGTCTCCGTTGTTATTTTCTCCAAATTCCCCTTTCCCTTTCTTGGGGTTTTCAGCTCAGCTTATACTTAAGGGTTGAGAGGTGAACTCCTGGTGAGGGTCTGTGGGGCCAGCATCAGCTCCTGTGGAATTCAGTCAAGCCGGACCCTGACAGGATGAAAGGCCCACGATAATTTTTTCCACCTGAGCTGATATGGATCCCACAGAAGCACTAGCAAGTTCCATAAGGGACATGTTTTCAGAGTTAAGGGAGAAAATGAGGGCTGTGCGAAAAGAAAACCAGGAATTACAAGTCAAGTTTGAAGAGTTAAACTCTAAGGTTACCCGGAAGGGTGAGGAAATTTCTTTGGAGTCAAGAGATTCAGAGAATCCTAGTAGAGAATTACCAGTGTTAATTAGAGAGGATTTGGGTGAAGGAACGAGTTCTATGGGAAGAAGTAGGGGAAGTTTGAATATACCTATAGGTCCAGTCCCCTTAGCACCTCCAGAACGTTTTGGGGGAGATGCCAAGAAATGCCAGATTTTCCTTACACAGTGTGAACTTCATTTCCTTTGTAGACCTGAAGCTTTTAATACAGATGCTACTAAAATAGCTTTTATGCTGTCTTACCCTACTGGTGAGGCGGCAACTTGGTCAGTATTATTGGTTGGTCAAGAGAATCCTATACTAAAGAACTTGTTAGCCTTCAAGTTAGAATTTAAAAAGATGTTTGACAGACACCAATTATCCCAAGAAGTTGATGGAGAACTATTAGAGTTAAAACAGGGAACCAAAGATTTAGTGTCTTATATCACACAGTTCAGATCTTTAGTATTAGAGAGCAATTGGCCAGAAGAGAAGCAATCCTCTTTGTTCTATAGAGGCTTGAAGGAGGAGTTGAAAGATGCCTTATCTACAATTGTTAATAGACCCACTTCATGTGAAGATTTAATTAATCTAGTCATACAAATTGACTATAGATTAGGGGAACACAAGGCTGAGCGTAGAAGAGGAGGAGTTGAGCAACCCAGAGTTTTCCCTAGAGTTGATAAAGGAAGATTAGAATTTGTAAATAAAGAATTGAGAACTGGGAATGCAGAGAGAGTAAATAAAGTGAGAGGTCCTTTAACTAAGGATGAGAAGGATAGGCGAAGACAGAATAATGTATGTTTATATTGTGGGAAATCAGGACATTTTGTTGGAAATTGCCCTTGGTGTCCAAAAACTTCTTCATCTACGAACAGCTCCAGAAATCAACAAGTGGCAAATACAATCCAAGCAGCGGTACCACATATTACATTGAATGTATCCTTGTATATTAAAGAGGAATTAAAGAGAAATGGTCCAGTAGTAATAGATTCTGGAGCCACTGGTAACTTCATGGATTGGAATGTGGTTAAAGATATGAATGTGCCTTACATTGTAAAAAATATACCAGAGTATGTGAGAGCGGTGGTTGGGTCTTAACTGACATCAGGTTTAATTACACACGAAACAATCCCATTGGAAATGGAAATTGGAGGACACTGGGAGGAAATTGTGTTTGAATTAATTGACACTCCACAGTTGAAAATAATTTTGGGAATGCCTTGGTTGACGTATCATAACCCTCAGATTGATTGGGGAAGAAGAGTGGTGAAATTGGATTCTGCTTTTTGTGTTACAAATTGTTGTAAAGAAGTAGTTCAGGAAAATGTTTCTAGTAGTAATTGTTCAGAAGTAGTGGAAGGTTTGGTGAACTTGGAAACCATAGTACATTCTATAGGGGCTGTAATTGGAGAATTACCAAAGTGTTATCATGATTTCAATGATGTGTTTAGTGAAAAGGAAGCTAATGAATTACCTCTTCATAGAGAGTATGACTGTAAAATTGATTTAGAACCAGGGGCCCACATTCCTTGCAGTCGCATCTATGCCTTAACAGAAAAAGAGAATCAACATTTGAAAGATTACATCCAAGAAAATCTGAATAAGGGGTTCATCAGGCACTCTCAATCGCCAGCAGCTTCTCCACTATTTTTTGTTCCCAAAAAGGAAGGCACTTTACGGACATGCATAGATAATAGGGCATTGAATAAGATAACAATTAAAAACAGATATCCTCTGCCCTTAATATCAGTAATGTTAGACCAGATTCAAGGAGCCTCAGTATTTACCAAACTAGATCTTCGTGGTGCATATCATTTGGTGTGGGTACGTCAAGGTGATGAATGGAAAATGGTATTTAGAACAAAATTTGGTCTTTTTGAATATCAAGTAATGCCATTCGGATTGTGTAACGCTCCCGCGGCCTTTCAATTTTTTATAAATGAGGTATTGAGAGATTTTATTGACATCTTTGTAGTAATATACATAGATGACATTCTCATTTACTCTAAGGATCTACTGCAACATGAAGAACATGTAAAGAAAGTGTTACAGCGACTAAGGGAGAATAAACTATTTGCTAAGTTAGAAAAGAGTCAATTTCATACCATGGAAGTGGAATTTTTAGGTTTTATGATTTCTCCCAAAGGTTTGGAAATGGATATGAAGAAAATTAAAGCAGTTGAACAGTGGCCAACTCCAACTTGTGTTAAAGAAATCCAAAGCTTCCTGGGTTTTGCAAATTTTTACAGAAGATTCATTAAAAATTTCTCTCAAACTGTTTCTCCTATCACCAAATTATTGAAGAAAGGAATGAAATTTGAGTGGAAAGATGAAGCAGATCAAGCTTTCAAAAAATTGAAGAACTGTTTTACATCTGGACTGATCTTATTACACCCAGATCCTTCACAACCATTTTTTGTGGAGACAGATGCTTCTAATGTTGCAATTGGAGCTGTGCTTTCTCAACGGCATCCTGAAACT
Source organism: Ambystoma mexicanum (assembly GCF_040938575.1). Taxonomy (NCBI): domain Eukaryota; kingdom Metazoa; phylum Chordata; class Amphibia; order Caudata; family Ambystomatidae; genus Ambystoma; species Ambystoma mexicanum. The sequence continues at coordinate 388,908,634 of NC_090925.1, forward strand.
GGACAGTTGCATCCTGTGGCCTATCTATCTAAGAAATTGCTTCCAGCAGAAGTGAACTACACGATTACTGACAGAGAACTCCTGGCAATCAAGAAGGCATTTCAGGAATGGAGGCATTATCTGTTAGGAGCAAGACTCACAGTAACCATTTTAACCGATCATAGAAATCTTCTGTTTTTGAAATCAGCTCGAACCCTATCACCTTGACAACTTAGGTGGTCACTCTTCTTTTCAGAATACGATTTTGTGATAACATTCAAGCCTGGGCGGTTAAACGGTAAAGCGGATGCTTTATCGCGACAAGGTTCTTCGGAAGAAGTTGAAAATCATTTATTACCAGAACCAGTGATTGCAGAAGATAGATTTATTCTAAGTACTACAAAGGAAGAGAATCTGCTTCTTAAGAAAATTCAAAAGGAATTACCAGAAGAGGCGATTCAATCTTAGTTAGCGGAGGATTCTGGAAGACATTTAATTGAAGGATTTCCATGTGTCCATTCTAAAATTTACCTTCCAAGTAAGGAACTGCAAAAGGAAATTATGCAAGAATGTCATGAATCAAAGTTGGTGGGTCACCCTGGAATTCGTAAGACAATTGAACTGGTTGAAAGGAAGTTCTGGTGGAAAGAAATGAAAAAAGAAATTGAAGACTATGTGAAAACATGTGAAGTCTGTGCTCGAGTGAAGTCAGGAGGAGGAAAACCATCTGGGTTACTAAATCCGTTACCAGTACCCCCTAGTCCTTGGTTTACAATCTCTATGGATTATATTGTAGATCTTCCTAAAGATCAAAGTTACACTACAGTATTAGTAGTTGTGGATTTACTAACTAAAGCTGGACATTTCATTCCCATGAAAAGAGAGGCTTCTGCAAGGAATCTGGCAAAAAGTTTTTTGCAAGAAGTGGTACGATTGCATGGTCTACCAACACAAATTGTATCAGATCGGGGGTCTCAGTTCATTTCTAAGTTTTGGCGAGCCTTCTGTACAGAGTTGGGAATTGAGGTAAAGCTTTCTTCAGGTTATCATCCACAGACCAACGGCCAAACAGAGCGAGTAAATCAGGAGTTGGAAAAATATATTAGAGCTTTTTGGCAAGAAAGAGGAAGTTGGGTAGATCTTCTTTGGCTAGCAGAGTTTAGCTATAACAATTCTGTCAAGGATTCTAAGTATTCTCAATTTTTTAGCAATTATGGTTTCCATCCACGATTTTTGAAAGAAGTGTTGTCATCTGAGTATTCCAATCCAGAGGTTGAGCAGCAATTGACTTGTATTAGAGATAGTTTAGTGAAAGCTATAGAAACTTTAGAGAAAAGTAAATTACGATTTAAGACATTTGCTGATAGAAAACGTCGAAAAGCACCACATTATCAGGTGGATCAAAAAGTTTGGTTGTCCACAAAAAACCTACGTTTAAAGGGAAGAACTAAATTTAGTCCGAGATTTATTGGTCCATTTGAAATAGAAAGAATAATAAATCCCGTAGCAATCAGACTGAAATTACCCGCAAGTATCAAAAGTCACCCTACATTTCATGTCAGCTTAGTGAAACCTTGTGTGTCAGGAACTAGATTGGGAAAACCACCACCAGCAGTTTACACAGAGGAAAATGACGAAGAGTTTGAAGTTAAGAAAATCTTAGATTCCAGGATTGTTAGAGGTACCTTGCAGTATCTTATTGACTGGAAGGGATACGGGCCTGAGGAAAGATCTTGGGAGGATCAAACAGATGTACATGCCCCTCAATTGATTAGACAGTTTCACAAAAAGTTCCCTGCTAAGCCAGGCCCTGGGACAGGGCTTTGAACAGGGGGGTACTGTCAGGACTGGCTGGGTTAGTAACAGGAAGAGTAACAGGATTAACATTGTGCTTTCAGAGCTGGCTGGGTTAGTTGTGCTTTCAGAGCTGGCTGGGTTAGTAACAGGAAGAGTTTGTACATAGAATTAACATTGTGCTTGCCCAAGTCAAGATGGAGAGAAAGAAACTTAATCTGATTGGTTAAAGGAACAATGATATGTTTGGTTTGCCTGATTGGTGGAAAGGACAATGGGTTTGATACTTGGGAGGTGAGCAAGATTCTAAACTGCCTTTCATCCATAGAAATTCAGTGGCTGGTTGTACATTAGTTAAGCTCCTTAAGTAAGGCCCTTTCAGAGTTCAGAAAATCTACCAAAGAAGTAAGAATATCGTTTGCTGATCCAGTATGAAAAAGAAGACATCAGGTGGGATCGTTCTTTTAAAGATTTTAAGATTTTCACAGTGAACTTTCATTTTCTTTTATAAGAAAACTTAAAGAGTTAACAAGTTTCAAAATTATTTGAGAAAAGAGACATTTACAGTTAAGTCACTATAAGGAAACAAGCTTGAAGATTGTGCGTTGAAGTTTAAAGCTTATTAACTGCGTGTAATGTACTTCAAGACTGTTTAATGTGTGCGCGAGTTCGCGTGTCGTCGTTTACGTGTTTTTGGAAGCGTGCGGGTATCCAGAGCGATAGAGCGCGTGCCCAAATGAATTGCGCGAGTGAATTTTAGCGCATGTACATTTTATCACGTTTACGTATTTTTTCACACGTGAGTGTTTTGTTAAGAATCGCGTGTGTATTTTAAACGCCAGGACAATTCTTCACGTCTTCTGATTTCACGTGTTTAACGCACACGCGTATCAAGAAAGAAACTATACATTTTTATGTGTAAATAAGGAAACAGTTCACACGCAGAAGGAAAGCAGCATTCCAGAAAGTTAAAGAGTATCTATTTAATGTAATTTATGCAAATGGAATTCAATACTTCAGAGAAAGACTGCATTTTATAAAAGCATTAAAAACTACATAGAGTGAAAAGAACTTTAAAGCAAGAAGAATATCTAAGTCTGTAAGGTGTTTGCAAGGGCCATCACTCTAGGATTCTAAAGAGACTTGAGTGGCTTGAACTATATGCACTAAACAAGATATTATTTACAAGATATTCCACACAGATTATTAGCCTCTAAGTCTTGTACTGAGGTTTAAGAGGTAAAGAGTTTAGAGTTTGTTTAGAATAATTTTAGAAAAGAAGTTTATATTATCATATAAGTAACCAGGTGTATTTGTTTACTACAGATACCAGAGCCTACCAGAAGGTTGCAGGGCTGCAGTGTCTCCGTTGTTATTTTCTCCAAATTCCTCTTTCCCTTTCTTGGGGTTTTCAGCTCAGCTTATACTTAAGGGTTGAGAGGTGAACTCCTGGTGAGGGTCTGTGGGGCCAGCATCAGCTCCTGTGGAATTCAGTCAAGCCGGACCTTGACAAAATGAAGCCCCACCTGTGGCAACTCCTGACCTCCCTTCTTCTTTATCCTGCACCTCTATGTCACACCAATAGTCTTCCTCCCTGTCCGATGTCATCCCTCCCATTTCTAACTCGCGTCCACTGTCAGCTGTGTTTATTTCTATGATTCGTGTGGGGGTGTCATTTATTCAAAATAGTGTCTCTCCCTTCTTTCGCCGCCCCTTCACTCGGCCGAGACATCGCGTCTCGTTCTACTCTGGGGGTGAGTGACCTCCCCTCTCCCCCCATGGCCCTCAGGCGGGACAGCTTGGTTCGAGCCATCGTTAGTCGTGAGTCTAAATCCTGCGTAAGTTTCTCAATATCGATTGTGGGGGTACTCACCTGTCCTGTTATTCCTTGGCTCTCATACGGGGGTGGTGCTGTGGCAGATGATTGATTGATTGATATTTTATTTCTATCGCGCTCGTACACAAGTGTTTCAGAGTGCGACAAGGCAACAGAGGGGAACAGGGGAGAACAAAATAGTGATCTTACTAGGCCCAGTGACATTGAGAACGCGCAAGTGCATGGGAGAGGGGGGATTGGAAAAGTGCATGGAAGGGGGAGAGGTGGAAAGTGCGAAGCAGAGGAGAAACAGATAAATACCAATAAATAAATAATAAAGGCAACAAACAGTGGTAATGCAGCCAGCAATTTGCAAGTGCTAGGTTTAAGGCAGCAGAGAGCATAGGTCCGATAAGTGCAGGAAGTAAAAGGGGGGGCTGTATGGGTACAGATACAGACCCCAGTGCAGGGGGTGGCCCGGAGGCAGTGCGGGAGGGTGACAGGATGAGCAGGTACCTGGGCCCAAAGGACAGAGGGTGGCCAGGTGCACAGTGCCAAGAGAGAACAGATCAGCAGGGGAGAGGGGGAGCGAAGGCAGAAGAAAAGAGGAAGGTCTTGAGGTGCTTCCGGAACCGGAGATGGTTCTCCTCAAGTTTTAGAGTGGCAGGGAGGCTGTTCCAGAGGGAGGCCCCAGCCGAAGACAGCGATCTACCCCCAGCTAATTTCTTAGAAAAACAACTGACCCTGAGTGAGTTGGAGGTAGAGGAGCAAAGAGCTCGAGAGGGGAGGTATTTGCGGAGGATTAGCTGAAGGTATTTTGGACCTACGATGGCTTAGGTATGGATGATAGTGTGGATTGTGCTATGTATACAGGGTCACTATATCCTTCTGCAGGCACTGGTTTCGTCAATAAGGGATTTATGCGTGTAACCTCTATCTTATTCTCATTCTGTTCAATTGGCCCTTCACTGCCAGTTGTTGTCAGTGGAGATGCATTATACTCGCCACTTTTACCCGGGGGGACTTCCTCAAATAGCCGCCTCAGGTCCAATATTTCCTTCCTGTTCGGCAACTGTTTCCCTTTATATTTAATGAACAGACAGGTGGCAACCATGTCTAGCTCATCCTTATCGAAGGACCCTGCCTGGGGCCAAACTTGGGACAATCATTCTCCCTTCAACTCTGTGACCCATTGGTCATGGTATTTGTTTATTTTCTCCGCATATCCTGGCAGAGTTTTACAGATGTGGGCTAGGGGCGTTTCTGTGCCCATTTTACCCAGCTGAGGGCGTTACTCAACTAACAATCCTTTTCTATACTCTCATCCTTCTTGTATGGCCAACTCAATATGTTATGCAACCCTTCTTAAAAGGAACAGACTGTTTACTCACTTTTCATCAGTTATAAACCACGTCAACTTGAACAAAATTTTCTTCAACACAATTTTAAATCATTTTCATTGACGTTCTTCAACAAGAAACCATGCTTTCACAAAATACGACACTTAACACATACTAAGTACAACGAATAATATAGACAACATAAATTCTACCACACCTTCCCTAATACCCCCTACCTACCCCTCATTGATGTCTTTCCCTTATTCTATAATTCTTTTGAATAATTCTCTCCCTTTACCCTATCTATATGCACCTGAGAGGGAGGAAGGTAGGTTAGAAAAAGCAGGAAAAAAGCGTTTCTAAATACTACTCCGGGTCTTCCTTCGAGACCCCTATGTTTTTTCTTTACCTCACTATTCCCATATCCATATATCCTGTACTAATCAAGATAGCACTATGCGGCGCCGCCTTCCACCCCCCAACGGAGATAGGATCCCTTTAACCTCTTTTCACCTTATTTTCTGTCAGCGATAGAAGAAGAGTAGTATAGAATATAGAACAGACCTAGACACCCGGGTTCCCCCCCTGTGTTACAAGTCTGTACACCTGTTCAACCCTACCTGTGCTGTATTTCCCAAAACCTCCTAATCTGACTCCCACCCTCCTTTTAATATCACCTGCACTTGATACTCACGTGTCCGTCTTGATCTGAGACCCTCTGGACTTGATTGGTCGGTGCTCCGCCCCTCGCTCAAATACCACACCCGGCTCCGGCGAGTGGTATGGTGGGTTTTGTAAAGGGGGATCCCATACACTTTCGCCCTATTGCGTGCGCACACCTAGTTGTACCGGTTGCCGTTGGCGGGTAGCTTTTGAGGGAGCGCGCTCCGGGTCATGACAGGGGGACGTCTCGTACCAGAAGGACGAAAAAGAACGCTATCGCATTGGGGTCACCAATGAAAGTGAGAGGCCCCCAAAAATGCAGTTAATTCTCCCAATAAAGTCAATCAGGACACTTCCCTGGAGGGAATGAGACCAAGACCAAGTGCTGGTTATATCACAAGGCTTTATCTAGAGTAGGGCAAGCAGAATCTACTCTGCTCACACCGAGAGCGCTCTGCAGAAAACATGTTACAAATTACTTTTATCGTCATCAAACAGAGGGAAGGCCTAAGGGGCACATGAACAGTTGGGATTGGACACTAGGGGTGAACAACTATATGTGCCATAGGGTCGGAGGGCTGTGGTTGGCTCAGGAGCACATGGTGTTGTGATGATGCTTCTCGGTCAATAGGTCAGCTGGGCTCAACAAATTGGTATGCAGGATCGGCAACTGTTATGTTTTTTATTAAATAACCATTTGACATTTGCCCTTGTGGCCACACATTCCCATTCATCCAATACCATAATCTGCTACAAAGAGGACTCTAAATTTGAGGCCTGAATTACACATTAAAAGACTAGGTGACAAAGGGGAACATACCACAATGGTCACAAGTCTTATTGTTGGGGTTAAAGACCGGTTGTTTAAACATCATTAAATCTCTGCTGATCTGCTTTGACACTATGAGTGGTGGAGGGGAATTGAAACACCTTTGCAGTGTAGTTCTGCATTGCACAGGAAAATGGGGCCTTCAGGAGCATTTTTTACATAAAGGCTTTTTACACGTGGCCTATTACATTCTGGTTATATTTGTCTAAAGTATGTTATCTCTTCTACCTGGCTGAGTATTCTCATTGTTACAAAACTCATGATGAGAATATGCATATACTTAGGTTATTGTCCATACTACGTTGAACAGTTCATGATCAGATTCTGCACACACAGGTCGTAACACAAATTGTCATAATACGATCATACTGGTTAGGGCGATTGGCTGCTGTACTAGTTTTACACGATATCATGCATATATTTACATTAAACTTAAAAAACGAGGTAGCTTTGTGCTGGCATGTACAGTGTTATGTTCTGTTATGCATTTTGTTATTGCAATCCATCTCTATTAAACAACGTCATACTACACGTTAGCACACATCACACTTTTATAACTGGATTCTAACGTTAAGGCTTTTGAGTACACCTATATTATACAGTGCGCTAATGTTCTACTACAATTCTTGCATTATTCCGTATGAAATGAACAGCTTACTCAGATTGCAGGCAGAAAAAACACTTTGGTTTTCTTCTATTAAGGCGCGAACAATCAAACATACTTGAGCGTCACTTCTAGCTGTTTGACCATGTTTTAAAGAATATGGGGATGGTATTCTTTATGGCCTGGGTCTGTTGGGTGAGGGGCAGGTTTATAGAGATGAACGACTTCTGTTGCAGGTCCCTGTGCTGGGCTGTGGCAGGGTCAATGAGGTAAAATGGAAGACAGAATATACAGTGTAAAGTTTGTTGCATTCTCGCGGCTAGTCTCCCATGAGAACCGAACAACTGCAGAGATGGCAAAGGGTAGGAGGCGGGGGAGTAGCTTGTCTGCTGTGTGTGCCTGGCTGGGAGAGCTGCAGGCCCGCGTTCTAATTTCGCAACTGGCCTGCCATTATGAGTCTCGTTCAACTCTGATCTTATGCTGTCTTAAGTGGGATCACAGTTCCTAGGGGTGTTAACGCGCGGTGCTCCAGGGCTGGGGCCCTGAACCCAAAGCAGCCACACTCGGCCTACCCAGGAAGTGTAAGAATGGAGGGAGGGTTTCAAGACCCCCTCCTCCCACACATACTTTCTATACCTAATAGCCTTTGCTAACTGCTTAAAGGCTCCTCAAGTTAGTTAGTGGGAGTTCCTGACCTCTTCTCTTATTATTTCCTAACTTTTTTATGAAAGGGAATCTTTCTGTATCGGAAATACTTTTACAATCTTTATCCAATATTCTGGGTTTGCAGTGGTAGACGTTCTCTTTGGGAAGTTCTATTGAATACCTTTTTGATTCGCTAAGTGAGCTGAACTTAAGATTTTTATATTTTTTGCTCCTTTTATTCCTGAAACTAATGTATATATTTATAATATGTGCAACTAATACCCTGGGAACCCTGCAACCCTATTGAGAGGCTGTGGCAAAATCACACCCAGTTTTAGAGACATGGCTTTGGTTTCATCATTTTTCTTTTGTTTTCAAATAAATTATTTGCCATATGTGTAAATTAAACTCCTGTGAATCACTTCCTGATTCCAGTCTATTGTGCGTACCCCCCCCTGCTCCTCGCACAGTAAATCAGGGAATAAAGAATGTGGTCTTTAACTCTAGACTATGTTCTGTGCGTCCTGGCTAACCCAGCAACCCCTACTAGCATTCCCACTCTCAATTTCCTCCAGTCTATCACCGCCCTCACTACCACTACATGCTTTCCTTTTTTTGTGAAAACCACACTTAACTTTTTTATCCTTTGCCTTCCTAGTTCCAATCTTCTTCACCAACCCCCAACGGCCCTTCATCACCTGCCATGGAATTGGAAAAGGGGCTCTCTGTTTAGTTCCTTTTCCGTTCTTCATGGTAGCCACGTAGGAATGGGTATGCCTTAACATTTATTAAACACTGCTCATGAGCAAGTGTTTTTTCATAATGTAAATTGTCATTAGCAGCCTGCAATTATTTGTGGATGCTAATGGCAATAATGACTTCCGTGGCAGGCCTTACTGGGCAGTAATCTCTGACTGCCAACTTTAAAGGACCTCACTCTTTTTGAGCTTATTAACTTATATAGTGGGCTATTACTCCCCAGTATAAACTTCCACAGAATGCAAAATTGCCTAAATATTATGTGAATGAACTTGGAGCCAGTACAATACAATTGATCAATGTTCTAACTAGATCCTGCAATGCATTCAAACTGATTGTGGCTGGCCGATAAAGGTATCAGTTAAAATGGCTATCCGGTCATTGCATTGACAATCAATGCATCGACAACCAAACCATCTAAAAAAAAGTATCTAAAAAAAGCATGTAATGCATTTTTTTAGATGTTAAAGCATTTAGTTTAATAAAAATGGGTTTTTAAGGTTAAAAAAGGGGGAAGGAGGTGGGACCCCCCATTAAAAAATAAATAAAAAAATGCATTGGATGCTTTTTTTAGATGTTCTTTTTTAGATGGTATGGCATTAGATGCTTTGGCTGTCGATGGAATGACTATAAACCATGAAAATGTTAATTCAGCAAAAAGGGGAGGAAGAGGTGAAATGGTAGGTTAATAAATACATGATGTTTATGAAACAAACATCTTATTACCTTGTGCCTGAGATTCCTAATGTTGAATACAATTACTGTAAGCTGATGAGAAATCCAACGCCATAAAAGGAACCAACTTGGAATGTTTTAAATGTTATTCTTGTATTTATAAAAGTATTCCAAATTGAAAACCACAAAGAAACATTTAAATGAAGCAATCTAAACACTTATCATAATTAGTATACAATTATTATGATATCAGCTTTCTTATTTTAGGTCAAAATGTATTATTGGTAATATCTAGCAAGACTATCTAGCAGATAATCTGCCACAGAGAACATCTAAAAAATAAAAAAGGACTCAGGCTGGATTTTTATGATCTACAGTTAACTACTTGTTCAATGAAAATTAAAACTCTGCAAATTGCCTTGCCAGTTTCAACTTATTTCTACGATGTGTTACACTAGATTAAACTTTTTGTATGAAATGTATTTTAAACACAAAATCGTATTCTCAAATGAAGTCTGAAAAGACAAGACATAGCAAGATCCTAAATAGATATGTTATCTGCTTTCTTCTAGATAAGGGGAATGCATAATGGTACTTTTTGCCAATTTAGAAACTAATAACTCCATCCACTTCTGCTTATCATGGTCAACCAAACCTCATAACATTGGCTCCTTCAAAGTCCTCTCCTGCCACTTCCCTCTCTCCCCGACGGACACAGTCACCTTCCATCTCATCTACAGACCACCCAAACCCAACACCTCCTTCATCAGAGACTTCACCGACCTGGTCTCCATCATGCCCCTCACGCACGCCAACAATTTTTCCTATGCAACTTCAACCTCCCAGACAACAAGGCCAACAGACCGATGACGGAAACTCTCCTTGTCCTTCGCGACACCCTCAAGCTCACACAGCACATGAAAGACCCAGCGCACAAGAAAAGTTACACCCTCAACCTAATCATCACTACACTGCTCTCTCTATCCACTACAGCTCTCCTCTCCTGCATGACCGGTCTGACCACCTGGCCATGCCTTTCAACATCCTGCAAACCATCCCAGTCAAGCACTACCAGCAGAAACCCATCAGACAAGCATTCAGGTCCTTCAAGGACTTCATGGTGGAAGCCTTCACGGAAGACCTTGCCAACCGCCACCTCACATGGGCCAAACACCCCCAACCTAACAGTGACTCTCAACTGGAAGCACTCACAGCCACCCTCTCAGCCTCCATCGACCGACATGTGCCTCCGAAACAACGCACCTGCAAACTGAAACCGTCAGCACACTGGTACACGCAAGAGCTCAACCTTGTCATGACCAATCTTCAATTCAACACAGAAGCTGCTGAGCCCCATAGACCCACCAAGGTGTAGCACACTCAACTAACTTGAATACAGCTGAACTCGTGACACCCCAGGGGGAAAGGGGAAGTGGATAAAACAAAAACTCAGACACAGATCACCAACCTCTTTCAGGTATCTGCATGAATGAGAGATTCATTAAATGTTAACTAAACTCTAAAATGCCCTCCCTGACATAATACTCTCCACAAAATAACACAATAAATCAATTACCTGAAAACTCCTCTGCTACTGCTTAGAGGATTATGTTCTTGGATTCCCTATCCCTCTCTTATGACACCTTGGATTCCCAGTCTTTATTTTGCAGTGAACTAGTGCCAAACAAAACTTCAACCTTGCCTAATACTCTGAATTAAAGTATGCACCCTTTAATCTTTGCTGTAGGAAACATGCATTGGTAAACAGTTGAAACTCATACATTAACTGGGTAATTCATAGAATTTCGCAGAAAAGTGTCGCAAGCGGCTGGCGCAGAGTGTCCGCGTGCGATTGACTGCGCCAGGCACGTGCGCTAAAACCGATTTCCGCGCACAGCGTATTCATGGATTTCAGGCTTCTAAACCAGCCGTGGCGCAGAGAATCGCAGCGACCCTGCAGCAGCGCCAGTAACGCCCCCAAGTACGCCCTCGCGCAAGGAAAAGCCATAAAAATCGCTAAATCATCGCAAAGGGCTGCGCTAACCCTGGACCAGTTCACCGGGCTGGCAAACAGCAAACGCCAAGCGGGGAACGTGTATTGCAGGGGTGCGCGGGAAGTTCCACACGCGACTGGCCCCGTGCAAGCAGGGTACGTGAATTTCAGGGGTGCGCGGGAAGTTCCACACGCGATTTCAGCAGGGTACGTGTATTTCAGGGGTGCGCGGCAAGTTCCACACACGATTCCTGCAGGGTACGTGCATTTCAGGGGTGCGCGGGAAGTTCCACACGCGATTCCAGCAAGGTATGTGTATTTCAGGGGTGCGCGGGAAGTTCCACACGCGATTTCATCATGGTACGTGTATTTCAGGGGTGCGCGGGAAGTTCCACACGCGATTGGCCCAGTGCGAGTAGGGTACGTGTATTTCAGGGGTGCGCGGGAAGTTCCACACGCGATTTCAGCAAGGTATGTGTATTTCAGGGGTGCGCGGGAAGTTCCACACGCGATTTCATCAGGGTACGTGTATTTCAGGGGTGCGCGGGAAGTTCCACACGCGATTGGCCCAGTGCGAGCAGGGTACGTGTATTTCAGGGGTGCGCGGGAAGTTCCACACACGATTGGCCCAGTGCGAGCAGGGTACGTGTATTTCAGGGGTGCGCAGGAAGTTCCACACGCGATAGTCCCAGTGCGAGCAGGGCACGTGTATTTCAGGGGTGCGCGGGAAGTTCCACACGCGATTGTCCCAGTGCAAGCAGGGTACGTGTATTTCAGGGGTGCGCGGAAAGTTGCACACGCGATACCAGCAGGGAATGTGTATTTCAGGGGTTCTGGGGAGTACTACACGTGAATTTAATTTTTCCTCCCAGGTGTACGCTCCACAACCTCCACGGCCCCTGCAGGCAGCCCACACCACGGGGGACTACCCTGCACCCATGCTCATGTCCCGCAGGCAGCCCATCCACCATGGGCATGCCCCCCAGCCAACCCACATGTCACCTTGCACTACTGATCAACAATGCATGTCTACCACCACCCCCACCCCCCAGCAGTGCAGGCGCAGCCTCCACCAGGCCCCCACTCATGTCTCCCACCACCCCCACCCCCCAGCCACCAGGAGCAGCCTCCACCAGGCCCCCACCCATGTCTCCCACCACCCCCAGCAGTGCAGGGGCAGCCTCCACCAGGCCCCCACTCATGTCTCCCACCACCCCCACCCCCAGCATCCAGGGGCAGCCTCCACCAGGCCCCCACTCATGTCCCCCTGCACCCCCAACCCCCAGCAGTGCAGGGGCAGCCTCCACCAGGCCCCCACTCATGTCTCCCACCACCCCCACCCCCTGCCACCATGGGCAGCCCCCACCAGGCCCCCACCCATGTCTCCCACCACCCCCACCCCCAGCAGTGCAGGGGCAGCCTCCACCAGGCCCCCACTCATGTCTCCCACCACCCCCACCCCCCAGCATCCAGGGTCACCCTCCACCAGGCCCCCACTCATGTCTCCCACCCCCCTGCCACCATGGCCACCCTCCACCAGGCCCCCACTCATGTCCCCCTGCACCCCTACCCCCCAGCATCCAGGGTCACCCTCCACCAGGCACCCACTCATGTCTCCCACCACCCCCACCCCCCTGCCACCATGGGCAGCCTCCACCAGGCCCCCCACTCATGTCTCCCACCACCCCCACCCCCAGCAGTGCAGGGGCAGCCTCCACCAGGCCCCCACTCATGTCTCCCACCACCCCCAACCCCCAGCCACCAGGGGCAGCCTCCACCAGGCCCCCACCCATGTCTCCCACCACCCCCACCCCCCAGCAGTGCAGGGACAGCCTCCACCAGGCCCCCACTCATGTCTCCCACCACCCCCACCCCCCAGCCACCAGGGGCAGCCTCCACCAGGCCCCCACTCATGTCTCCCACCACCCCCACCTCCCAGCAGTGCAGGGGCAGCCTCCACCAGGCCCCCACTCATGTCTCCCACCACCCCCACCCCCCAGCCACCAGGGGCAGCCTCCACCAGGCCCCCACTCATGTCTCCCACCACCCCCACCCCCCTGCCACCATGGGCAGCCCCCACCAGGCCCCCACTCATGTCTCCCCCCACCCCCAGCAGTGCAGGGGCAGCCTCCACCAGGCACCCACTCATGTCTCCCACCACCCCCACCCCCCAGCATCCAGGGGCAGCCTCCACCAGGCCCCCACTCATGTCCCCCTGCACCCCCAGCAGTGCAGGGGCAGCCTCCACCAGGCCCCCACTCATGTCTCTCACCCCCCCACCCCCCAGCCACCAGGGGCAGCCTCCACCAGGCCCCCACTCATGTCTCCCACCACCCCCACCCCCCAGCCACCAGGGGCAGCCTCCACCAGGCCCCCACTCATGTCTCCCACCACCCCCACCCCCCTGCCACCATGGGCAGCCCCCACCAGGCCCCACTCATGTCTCCCACCACCCCCACCCCCCAGCAGTGCAAGGGCAGCCTCCACCAGGCACCCACTCATGTCTCCCACCACCCCCACCCCCCAGCATCCAGGGGCAGCCTCCACCAGGCCCCCACCCATGTCTCCCACCACCCCCACGCCCCAGCAGTGCAGGGGCAGCCTCCACCAGGCCCCCACTCATGTCTCCCACCACCCCCACCCCCCTGCCAACATGGGCAGCCCCCACCAGGTCCTCACAATCCCCAATCATGTGCGTAATGGTCAGCCTCCACAGCCAAAAAGCCCTACCAAGTAACCCATTCACCCACATGGAAATGGAAATCACATGTTACACCCCCAATGTTCATGAAGCTAATGAACCCATGTCCGTCACACACAATGGTTGCAATTGAATGGGAAAACACACAACATGACATGCATGAAACCAATGAGATGATACCACACAGTGAAGTATGGAAACAAAATTGTATTGAAAAAAATAAAGAATGCTAAAGAAAGAAAACAAACTACAATGTGAATGAGAAAAAAAAAGCTGCATGTCCGTATAAAAACACAAAACTTGAAATCCAAATCCAAAAAAATTTTGTCCAAAGTCAAATGTAAAAAAATCTCCATGCAATAAAGAACTATGTACAAAACTACCAAGGGTCCATGAGTCCAACTGAACAAAGGAAACCTACTAAAAAACCTACCTAAAAATCAACTATATACAAAAAGTGGAGCAGTGTCCGTCGACTCCAAATCATAATAAGAAAGAAAGGAAACCTAAAACTAAAGAACTATATACAAAGGCGGCGGGCAAGTCCAGCGGCTCACTCCGTGGTGTCCCGGGCCAGGGCATCATCGAACTCCTGTTCGATGTCCCGGAGGCGGTCCAGTTCCATGGCCCCGAGGGTCCGCAGGGACGACGCCGTGTCCTCCTCCAACCCCCTGCGGATTGCCTCGAGGCACTCGGCCCGCCTCAGGGCCCTCCGCATGGAGTTCTCCGCCCTGACCATTGTGAGCCGCGCCACTTCCGCCCGCCGCCGCTCCGCACCTATGGCATGGCCCAACCGCTGCCACACGGAAGACACTCTCTGTCCTGGGTTCCCCTGCCCTCCGGCCGATGCCTGCCCCTCCGATGTCGAAAGCCCTGAGCCTTCATGTCTCCCACCATGTTGCTGCTGCTGCTGCTCTGCCTCTGCCCGTGCACTGCCTCCTGCTGCCTGCACATCCTCCGCCAGCTGGGGTGCAGTTGTTGATGTGGCCACCCCTGCTGGACCTCCGACTCCCGACTGTGGCAGGGATGCCTCCTCCACCAGCCTGGCCGCACCGTCAGAGGCAGCTCAACAGGGCACCCAGGTGACCGCTGGGTGGGAAGATGGCACAGAGGACGACTGGCGCGTAGAGGGTCCAGTTGAGGAGGGGGTCGAAGCAAGCCCCATCAGACAGCGGAATCCGGCCTGGGTGACCTGTCCCAGCAGGCTGACGTGGTCAACGAGCCATTCGAGATGACGTGCAGTCTCTCCATGAAAAGACTGCAGGTCACCTCGCATGGCCGGTTGACGCAACGCCACACCAGCCAGGACAGGCTCAACCCGGACCTGGATGGCCACGTCCGCAGGCAGAGGAAGGCCAGTTGACGTCAGCTCATCCCCTGCCTGAAAACGGGTCTGGACGTAGGCATCCCTGCGGGTGCAAGATGATGCAGGGACAGGATCGGGGACAGGATTGCACACAGGCACCTCCGCGGCCGCCTGTGCTGCCTCCTGTCCCTGGTCCTGCACTGCATCACTAGCACCAGTGGGATCCCCACCTCCAGACCCCGTCTCTGGTGCTTGCACGGCCTCCATTACTCGGTGCCATCTTCGCCTGTTGGGCCCTGTGGGGTCCCAGCTGCCCCTTCTGCTGCCGAGGAGTCCAACTGCAACCTCTGCCTCTTGGACCTCCCCCCGGCAGCTGCGGCCTGGGACGCGGCACCGGACTCCTCACTCCCCGACGAGATGACAACACGGGAGGGGAGCCGGGCCTTGCGTCTCCGGCTGGCGGTCGGATCCCCGCCGCTGTGCTCCACAGCACCTTCTCCGCCCTCTTCATCAGTTGACGCTGCAGACAGGGAGAAACAAAACACAGGCATCAGGGCACTGTACAATGGACACATACACGCATGACAGTTGCACATGAGTGGCATTGGCAAACCTCAGACATGTCATCACAATCCCCAACACACATGTCATTGCAACTCGTACACATGAGCCATACCACAGCCATATCGCAACTGCCACCACCATCCATACACATACAACAGCATGAGCAGCCAAAGGGGAGCCAGACATCACATGCAACACAGGAAGTGCACCACACATGTACACACACCACCACACTTGCATGCATGTCTACACCTCTGCCAAGTGTCGCACTGTTCAGACGGGCATCCATGTCACATCTGCCAATCAGGCTTCCACATACCGCTGTCACATGCATCCATGTTGCATCACTGTTGCACCCTTGTCAAATATACACACATGCACATGTACACAGTGCTCATACATGCAGCCGAAAACAACATACATGCCTGACATCACGGACATGTCTACTTACATACACATTCATCCAAACATGTGTGCACGCACAACTGCATTTGCCATGCAAGCCCACACACACAAGCACCATCCATGTCTCACACATCACAGCCCTCGCATGTGTCAGCCCCACGGCCCTGTACACCCCCACCCATACTCGACCCCATACAAACAGATGTGCAACCTGCACAATACCGAATAATCACCACACGCACTGCTCACAATCAGGATGCATGTACACTCACCGCTCGACTCCAGACGGGTCTGCTTCTCTAGGACCTGGACGTGGAGCGCTGGGGATATGCGTTCCAGGACCCCCATCTGTTCTTCCGACAAGTGGCCCCGGCGCCCCTTGGCATCCGCTGCCTTCAAGAGGCGCCGGGCCTTGTTCAGGGTCCTGGACCTGAAGTCCTCCCAGCACTTCCTGACATGTTGTAAGTCCCGGACTGCCACCCCCTCCGCGTTGATGGCAGTCACGATGTCAGTCCAGATCCGAGTCCGTCCTTCCTTGTCGGGGCGGGAACTTCCGAAGAGGGCATCATACTGCCCCAGGACTTGCTCCACCAGGACATCAACTTCGGTGGCACTGAAGCTGGTGCCCCTCTGCCTCTCTGGCCGGGGGATGTCAGTGGTCACAGATGGTGTTTGCCCCGACATGACAACCCCAGAGGCAGGAGTGGGTGGGCAACTGGGTCCTGGGGCTGGGCTGTGGAGCGATGGAATTCCAGTCGGGAGTCTTCGGTTCCAGCAGGGGTGGTCACAGCAACAGCACCCCTGGCTGATGTGCAGGCAGCAAATGGCAGTGCACGTGGGCAGCAGGCAGTCAGGCAGCAGCAGCTGGCAGGTGGGAGCGTGCTCGGGGCTCTGGGGGGCAGTAGTTCGGCCTTCTGGGCAGGAGCGTGGTCTTCCATGTGCTTACGCGTGGCCAGCTTGGTACGGAGTGATTTGGCACGTGAAAATCCTGCACGTCAGCGTGAAAACAGAGGAAAGGCCCTTAGCGCGTAAGCGCGTCAGCACGCATACGCGATTCTATTGGACCAAAGGCCCTCAGCGCGTAAGCGCGTCTGTGACGTGACCCGCACGGGTGTTTCCCACACAGCACGTGATGACAGAGCACACGTGGAAAGACTGCACGTCAGAGTGTCATCGCGTGTGATTGGTGGAAATGGCCCTACACGCAGAAGTGACAAAGCGTGTAATTGGTGGAAATGGCCCTACACGCATAAGTGACAAAGCGTGTAATTGGTGGAAATGGCCCTAGCGCGTACACGCCGCGTAAGTGACGCTGGACATGTGGGCCTGTATAAAAGGTACGCGTAGAACACCATTTCCTTGTACGTGCTTTTCGTGGAGAGCGAGGGGGTGAATTCTGTACTTCTTGTCGTTTCACACGCGATTTACTTCACAGCGTTTCAAGTTCGTATTCCCTGTTACCTCTGACAGCTTTTTCTCTTTTTTCTCTTTTACTGGTTTACCTGGGCCTGTTCCCTCAAACAGTGTTCCCTTCTACTGTTGTCCTGTCTCCTCAGACAGCGTACAAATCTTCTTTTGGCGGGGGTGTTGCCAACCAAACGCGCTCCTTTTTCACGCTCTTTTACCTGGCAGACGGTGAGTCACGCACGTATCTAACATCTGTGCTTGCCCCGTGTGTAGCCTACCCCTTCAGAGGTCATTCTAGGCTGCGTGTGACACGCATACGTTCATTCTTGTGTAACTGGGTGCCAAAGTGTAGTGCAGGTTTTTCTTTCTGCACACGTGGTCTAGGAGGGGTTGCGTGCACGTCATCTCCCTTTTTTGGGGCTCCTGTGCGTAGCGTGACCCGTCATCTTTCCCCAGGGGTTACAATCAGCCTTGCAAGAGCACTAGGGTACAATTACCATCTGGTACCCAACCCCTTTGACCCCCAATTGCCCAGGACTATATTTTACAGCCACTCCCATACGCACATTAACATCAGTGCCATGGCTGGGAGGCGAGGATTCCGTAAGGGTGGCAAAGGTGGAAGAGCCACAAGTGGTGGCCGTGGTGGATCCGGTAGGGGACGTGGTCGTTACTTGCAGGGTGAGCCTGTCCCCCCATGTGTGGAGGACCAGTCAAGGGCACCCATAATCCCCCCCCTCCCGTTGAGGCTGATGTGGCTGACACCATCCATTCTCAGCCCTTGTTGGACCAGCCCATTGTGGCACCAGACCTGGCTGACTCCATGGCTGACTTCCAGGTCAGCAGGCCTATGACACGTGCGCTGGTGCACGTTGATGTCACCATGCCACGTGCATCTGGGGCAGCAAGGTCATCTGCTGCACCAAGTAGGCAGGGCGGAGAGGCTGCAGGCGCAGCTGCGGCTCCATCCACCCCAGCCCTCACACACCCAGCCCGGACAGTGTCGGTCCTAGTCCATGCTGCTGACATTCCCCCTGACACCATCACACTAGAGCCAATGCCTGCACCAACTCCCATGCTGAGTGTGCAATCCCACACTCCTGATACAGAGTCCACCAGGGCTCCTGCCCCTAGTGTCCAGAGCGGCGCAGGACACTCAGGATCACCACCACCTTCCAAGCGGAAGAGGAAGAGTGCTCTTCCGGCACAGGCTGATGCCCCAGACACGGCTACACAGTCCGGCCCGTCCAGGAAGCCCAGCTTCACGGATGACGAACTGAATGCACTTGTCGAAAATGTGTCCGCACATGACAACGAGATGGTCATTGTTGCAGGATCAAAGACCACACCTGCACAACGCCAGGCACACTGGCAGACCGTTGCGGACATCGTAAGTGCCCTTGGAATCGTGAGGCGCACAGCCAAAATTGCTTTAAGCGCTGGAATGACCTAACGCGCAGGGCAAAGAGTAAGCTGGCCTCAAGTCATGCCGCAACTCTAGTGACTGGAGGTGGGTCTCCAGTAGTAGACATGGAACTCACTCCACATGAGTCAGTCGCTGGGACCTACGTCACGGAGGAACAGATCCAAGGCGTGGGAGATTTGGCTGATTACGAGGCATTGTCCGGTGAGTGCACATGCATGTGTGTGTCATCCATGTGCATGGTGTGTGTGAGGGCTTCTGTTTGTGTGCCAGGTGAGAGTGTGTGCGCCTGAGTCGTATGGGTCAGCCATGTGCTTCATGCAATACATCCTGCGCAGCTGCATTTGGCCATAGCAGTATCCCTTCTGCCAACAGTAGACATCTAGCCCAACTGCACGCCAGTTGCCCTTGAAGTGTCACCTTGCCACAACATTGTTGCTTAATTTTTCACTGTTCATTTAGTCAGATTGTTTGCATTCCACCACTTTTACTAGGCATGTCGCAGTCCTCTAGTCACATGTCTGACATGGCTATGGTAAAGTGGAGTGACTTTGTTACCTGGATATCATTTGTTCAAACATGTCCCTGTGCAATTGCACCATTTCGGACTGGCAGCTCCAGGTGAAGAATCTGACCTGTTTGAATTAGAAAAGCTATTACATGCGGGAACTGGACTGAATGAATAGGTGCTGCCCTCCTCTCCATCTTGACTCAATAGCAATGGTACATGCCATCTGTGTGATGGCATGTGTGTTTCACCTGCCAATCACAGGCCAATGTGTGATGCCACTGTCAGGCAGCATGCAGAAAATGTGTTCATCTTCCATCTTGGTGTCATTAGTGTGTGCCATTTGCCTGCCCTTCATACGCAGTGAGGGTGCATGCATGGGAGGGTTTTAGTCATGTGGGACATGTGTCAAACAAGTACTGGTTCTCTTGCTTCTCAGCCCTCATTGTGTTCCATGGTGCTAATGCCTGTTTCCATTTCTTTGTTATTATGTCTTTGCAGGGGAAGACGCACCTGATACTGCTGGGGTTGTGGAGATGGTGCTGACCCAGGAGGGGTCCGAGGGCCGACCAACCACCAGTGAGGGACGTGGTGTGGTGGTGGGTGAGAACCCACAAGTGCTGCAGGTCATGCTCTCAAGGGGTGTCTCTGGCTGCACCTCCCCCGAGCTGTACTCAGGTGTTGATTCGGATGAGACCTACGTGCCGTCGCAGGTGAGTGTTCCAGGGAGGGATTCTGTTCTGTCTCACCCACCTGCACCAGGGTCAGAACCCTCAATGGGGATGTCGGTGTTGGCAGCTACGCCTTTGGTGGTTACGGATGCAGGGTCACACTCTGCGACATCTGATCCTGTTCCTGGGCCAGCAGATCAGAGGGGGAATGCAGTCCTGCAGCCTCAGGCAGTGCCGGCACAGCAAGGCGCAGTTCGCCTTGCCCCAGACAGGTGTGGTGCCCGCCGACGTGGTGGCCGTACGACTCCTGGCAATACCGCATGGGAGCAATCCATTTACGGTATGGCAACCCAACAGGCAGCATCATCCGAGATGATGGCTCAGGCCATGGATAGGGTGGCCACTTCCATTGTCCTCCCTGAAAGGCTGATGGAGCGACTAGAGCAGGCAACCGACTCCATCTGCCAGTCACACAGGGAGGACATGTTGGGGTCCAACAGGGACAGGCGGGCGGCACTGGCGACTCTGCAGGAGGCCATCTCCATTGAGTCCCAGGGCCACAGGGAAGCCCTGAGGCAGGAGCTCCTTCACCTCAGGACGACTCTTGTTGAGCTTGAGGCTTCAACACACCAAAGGACAGAACAGCAGCTGGAGCGTCTCACCTGTACGCTCTCAGCTGAGATGCAGGCAACAAGGGCGGAGGTCCGGGCATCCCGTGAGTTGTTGCATGGGGACCTCCGCACACTCATCCTCCAGAACCAGACCTACCACACCCGCATGCTTGCAGCCATGGAGGAGCAGACTAGGGCCTTGCGTGGGCTGCCTCCCATAGTGCAACCACCTCCGGATGCAGCTGCACAGGGTGATAATAGCGACAGCAGTGATACTCCCACAATAGGGTAGCCGTGTGCGCCATGAGCCCATGGAGGTGTTTTTTTTCCCCAGGATCCACGCAGGTGGGTTCTGGTGTGCATCCTGTCCTCGGACCTCCTGGGTGGCCTCCCCAACCCCCCCGGGCCCTTCAATGGCCATTTTTGATTTATTTTTATTTTTATTTCTTTTATTCCCAATTTTTTTGGGACGATTTGTTGGCTTCCGTGGTTCCTGTGGGCATACGCTGCATTGTGGCTGGGCACATGCAGGCTTGTAATGTATTTGGTTCAGATGCTTGGGTTTGAGTCACACACACCCCTCCTGCTTCCCGTTTCCATGGGCTTGCAAAGGGTGTGCCCAAGTGACAGTGAATTACACAGTGACGTTGGACTCCCATGAGCTGTGTGGGCAGTCTGTAGTCAATACTGTGTATACATTCCTAGTGCATATTGCTGTTGTGTTGTACACTGCATGTTGCATTGATGTGTAACTCATCTTCTGTGTCTGCCTCCCAATTTGCAGGTCCCTTCCTCATGTCTACACAAGGACCTCTAGTCTGGAGATGTGGTCCATGTTGGCAGCAGTGCACCTACAACTCTACATGGCGCCAACACTGCACAGTTGGTAGTGGTGGGAGTGCAGGCATTTCCAGGTGGTGAGACTACTAATATTTAACATTAGTGATGTCATGTTAATGGTAGTACGTGCTCAAGTTTGTTGTTGGTCCGGCATTACTGTGAGCATTTCAGGTGTTGCAAGTTTCTAATAGGGACACTGTACGTTGTGACACTAGTGTCATGTTGTGGGGATTACTTTGTTTACCTGCAAATAGCATGACATGGCACGGTGTGTCGTGTGGCGGTGCTGGGGTTGGGTTGGCTGACATGGCACTGTCCTCTTGTTGCATTTTGCAAGTGGGTATTCATTTTAGCTGCTTGAATGTGTAACTTCACAAAACTGCATTGGTGGTGTATGTGTGGGTAGGGATGCACACATTGTGACACTTCCAGGTGAACAATCTCAGGCTGATATGGTTTTCACGGTTCTTTCTCCAGACATTCAGGATCAGTGTCAGGTTGAGTCATCATTGATTGTCAGATGGAATGTGCCAGGGCAGTGTGCACTCCACAGGGGTGTGATTTCTATGTGAAGTAATTAGCCACTAGCTGTGTACGGGCTGCCTCCCCCGTGCCCTTTCCCCTCCCATGCGCAGCGGCTGTGCATGTGGTTGGGGATGGGGGGGGCACCACCATGTCCACGTCCAGGCCCCAGCATGTTGCAACGTTGTGCAGGACACATGCTGCCACTATGATCCTGCACACTACTGGGGGAGTGTACAACAGCTGCCCGCCAGAACGGTCAAGGGAGCGAAAGCGTGACTTCAGCACTCCGAATGTGCGCTCCACTATGCCCCGGGTTGTAATGTGGGCTGCGTTATATCTTACCTGGGGTGGCGTGGTGGGGTTCCAAATTGGCGTCATCATGTGGGGGCTGAGAGGGTAGGCACTGTCCCCTGTGGAGGTGGTGATTGGTATCATTGGTGGGGTTGTGACCTTGCTCAGTATCTGACATGCATGCATGTGCAGTGGCATTCATACTCACCAAGCAGCCATGTATCGCCCTGCCGCCCAGCTTCTAGGTCCCGGTTTAGGGTGGACATTCGGTAAATGAAGCTGTCGTGGGTTGACCCGGGATAGTTGGCATATACTGAGGTGATGATTCCCTTGGCATTACATACTACCTGCACGTTGATGGAATGCCAGTGCTTGCGGTTCCTATAGATGTGCTCAGATGCCCTGGGGGGACGTAGAGCCACATGGGTGCAGTCGATGGCACCTAGCACTTTGGGGAATCGTGCCACAGCATAAAAATCCAGGGCGGCAGCATGCCTTTCTGCAGGTGTTCTGGGCAGGTATATGTGCCTGCGGACTGATGGGCGTGCAGTGATGATGTTCAAGACCTGGTGTAGGCAGCGTGACTGGGTGGCCTGTGATACACCACCCACAATGGCACTTGTCCGCTGAAATGATCCAGTGGCTAAGAAGTGCAGTACATTGAGGACCTTCTCCAGGGGGCTGAGTGCTTGGGAGCACAGGGTGGGTGATGTGAGGTCATCCTCCCACTCACTCACCAGGTCCAGTATGATGTGTGGTGGAAACCTGTACCTCCCATGCACCTGGTCATCAGGCATCCCGAAAAGGCTGGTTCTGGGTGTGAGGATTCTGGCCCTGACTATCCTCCTCCTCCTCCTTTGGTAGGCCAGGCCCACTGCTGCTAGGAACGGTATGTTCATCCTGGGTCTGAGCTTGTTATTTTGTTAGCGCGCAAATTAATGCGTTGCGCGTGTTGTAGGCGAGCGTGTGACCCGCGCACCCCTGAAATCCAGTACCCAGTCCAATAGCGTGTGGAAATTCTCGCGCACACCGGGATACAGGTGCGCTGACGTACTTGCGTGTGTAAGTGTCCGCGCACACCTGATATACACGTACATAGGCCAATCGCGTGTACGCGCACTTTTGGCCAATTACACGCGATGACACCCTGGCATGCTGTCCAATTACACGCGATGAGACTCTGCCGTGCTGTCCAATTACACGCGATAAGACTCTGACGTGCTGTCCAATTACACGCGATGACACTCTGACGTGCAGTCTTTCCACGTGTGCTCTGTCATCACGTGCTGTGTGGGAAACACCCGTGCGGGTCACGTCACAGACGCGCTTACGCGCTGAGGGCCTTTGGTCCAATAGAATCGCGTATGCGTGCTGACGCGCTTACCCGCTAAGGGCCTTTCCTCGGTTTTCACGCTGACGTGCAGGATTTTCACGTGCCAAATTACTCCGTACCAAGCTGGCCACGCGTAAGCACACGGAAGACCACGCTCCTGCCCAGAAGGCCGAACTACTGCCCCCCAGAACCCCGAGCACGCTCCCACCTGCCATCTGCTGCTGCCTGACTGCTTGCTGCCCACGTGCACTGCCATTTGCTGCCTGCACATCAGCCAGGGGTGCTGTTGCTGTGACCACCCCTGCTGGAACCGAAGACTCCCGACTGGAATTCCATCGCTCCACAGCCCAGCCCCAGGACCCAGTTGCCCACCCACTCCTGCCTCTGGGGTTGTCATGTCAGGGCAAACACCATCTGTGACCGATGACAACCCCCGGCCAGAGAGGCAGAGGGGCACCAGCTTCAGTGCCACCGAAGTTGGTGTCCTGGTGGAGCAAGTCCTGGGGCAGTATGATGCCCTCTTCGGAAGTTCCCGCGCCGACAAGGAAGGACGGACTCGGATCTGGACTGACATCGTGACTGCCATCAACGCGGAGGGGGTGGCAGTCCGGGACTTACAACATGTCAGGAAGCGCTGGGAGGACTTCAGGTCCAGGACCCTGAACAAGGCCCGGCGCCTCTTGAAGGCAGCGGATGCCAAGGGGCGCCGGGGCCACTTGTCGGAAGAACAGATGGGGGTCCTGGAACGCATATCCCCAGCGCTCCACGTCCAGGTCCTAGAGAAGCAGACCCGTCTGGAGTCGAGCGGTGAGTGTACATGCATCCTGATTGTGAGCAGTGCGTGTGGAGATTATTCGGTATTGTGCAGGTTGCACATCTGTTTGTATGGGGTCGAGTATGGGTGGGGGTGTACAGGGCCGTGGGGCTGACACATGCGGGGGCTGTAATGTGTGAGACATGGATGGTGCTTGTGTGTGTGGGCTTGCATGGCAAATGCAGTTGTGCATGCACACATGTTTGGATGAATGTGTATGTAAGTAGACATGTCCGTGATGTCAGGCATGTATGTTGTTTTCGGCTGCATGTATGAGCACTGTGTACATGTGCATGTCTGTGTATTTGACAAGGGTGCAACAGTGATGCAACATGGATGCATGTGACAGCGGTATGTGGGAGCCTGATTGGCAGATGTGACATGGATGCCCGTCTGAACAGTGCGACACTTGGCAGAGGTGTAGACATGCATGCAAGTGTGGTGGTGTGTGTACATGTGTGGTGCACTTTCTGTGTTGCATGTGATGTCTGGCTCCCCTTTGGCTGCTCATGCTGTTGTATGTGTATGGATGGTGGTGGCAGTTGCGATATGGCTGTGGTATGGTTCATGTGTGCAAGTTGCAATGACGTGTGTTGGGGATTGTGATGACATGTCTGAGGTTTGCCAATGCCACTCATGTGCAACTGTCATGCGTGTATGTGTCCATTGTACAGTGCCCTGATGCCTGTGTTTTGTTTCTCCCTGTCTGCAGCGTCAACTGATGAAGAGGGCAGAGAAGGTGCTGTGGAGCACAGCGGCGGGGATCCGACCGCCAGCCGGAGACGCAAGGCCCGGCTCCCCTCCCGTGTTGTCATCTCGTCGGGGAGTGAGGAGTCCGGTGCCGCGTCCCAGGCCGCAGCTGCCGGGAGGAGGTCCAAGAGGCGGAGGTTGCAGTTGGACTCCTCGGCAGCAGAAGGGGCAGCTGGGACCCCACAGGGCCCAACAGGAGAAGATGGCACGGAGTCATCCAGGTTGGTGGGGGGTATGGTGGAGGAGGGGGCCGTGCAAGCACCAGAGACGGGGTCTGGAGGTGGGGATCCCACTGGTGCTAGTGGTGCAGTGCAGGACCAGGGACAGGAGGCAGCACAGGCGACCGCGGAGGTGCCTGTGTGCAATCCTGTCCCCGATCCTGTCCCTGCATCATCTTGCACCAGCAGGGATGCCTACATCCAGACCCGTTTTCAGGCAGGGGATGAGCTGACGTCAACTGGCCTTCCTCTGCCTGCGGACGTGGCCATCCAGGTCCGGGTTGAGCCTGTCCTGGCTGGTGTGGCGTTGCGTCAACCGGCCATGCGAGGTGACCTGCAGTCTTTTCATGGAGAGACTGCACGTCATCTCGAATGGCTCGTTGACCACGTCAGCCTGCTGGGACAGGTCACCCAGGCCCGGATTCCTCCGTCTGATGGGGCTTGCTCCGACCCCCTCCTCAACTGGACCCCCTACGCGCCAGTCGTCCTCTGTGCCATCTTCCCACCCATCAGTCACCTGGGTGCCCTGTGGAGCTGCCTCTGACGGTGCGGCCAGGCTGGTGGAGGAGGCATCCCTGCCACAGTCGGGAGTCGGAGGTCCAGCAGGGGTGGCCACATCAACAACTGCACCCCAGCCGGCGGAGCATGTGCAGGCAGCAGGAGGCAGTGCACGGGAAGAGGCAGAGCAGCAGCAGCAGCAACATGGTGGGAGACATGAAGGCTCGGGGCTTTCGACATCGGAGGGGCAGGCATCGGCCGGAGGGCAGGGGGACCCAGGACAGAGAGTGTCTTCCGTGTGGCAGCGGTTGGGCCACGCCATAGGTGCGGAGCGGCGGCGGGCGGAAGAGGCGCGGCTCACAATGGTCAGGGCAGAGAACTCCAAGGGCCCTGAGGCGGGCCGAGTGCCTCGAGGCAATCCGCAGGGGGTTGGAGGAGGACACGGCGTCGTCCCTGCGGACCCTCGGGGCCATGGAACTGGACCGCCTCCGGGACATCGAACAGGAGTTCGATGATGCCCTGGCCCGGGACACCACGGAGTGAGCCGCTGGACTTGCCCGCCGCCTTTGTATATAGTTCTTTAGTTTTAGGTTTCCTTTCTTTCTTATTATGATTTGGAGTCGACGGACACTGCTCCACTTTTTGTATATAGTTGATTTTTAGGTAGGTTTTTTAGTAGGTTTCCTTTGTTCTGTTGGGCTCATGGACCCTTGGTAGTTTTGTGCATAGTTCTTTATTGCATGGAGATTTTTTTACATTTGACTTTGGACAAAAATTTTTTGGATTCGGATTTCAAGTTTTGTGTTTTTATACGGACATGCAGCTTTTTTTTTCTCATTCACATTGTAGGTTGTTTCCTTTCTTTAGCATTCTTTATTTTTTTCAATACAATTTTGTTTCCATACTTCACTGTGTGGTATCATCTCATTGGTTTCATGCATGTCATGTTGTGTGTTTTCCCATTGAATTGCAACCATTGTGTGTGACGGACATGGGTTCATTAGCTTCATGAACATTGGGGGTGTAACATGTGATTTCCATTTCCATGTGGGTGAATGGGTTACTTGGTAGGGCTTTTTGGCTGTGGAGGCTGACCATTACGCACATGATTGGGGATGGTGAGGACCTGGTGGGGGCTGCCCTGGTGGCTGGGGGGTGGGGGTGGTGGGAGACATGAGTGGGGGCCTGGTGGAGGGTGGCCATGGTGGCAGGGGGGTGGGGGTGGTGGGAGACATGAGTTGGGGCCTGGTGGAGGCTGCCCCTGCACTGCTGGAGGGTGGGGGTGGTGGGAGACATGAGTGGGGGCCTGGTGGAAGGTGAGCCTGGATGCTGGGGGGTGGGGGTGCAGGGGGACATGAGTGGGGGCCTGGTGGAGGGTGGCCATGGTGGCAGGGGGGTGGGGGTGGTGGGAGACATGAGTGGGGGCCTGGTGGAGGCTGCCCCTGCACTGCTTGGGGGTGGGGGTGGTGGGAGACATGGGTGGGGGCCTGGTGGGGGCTGCCCATGGTGGCAGGGGGTGGGGGTGGTGGGAGACATGAGTGGGGGCCTGGTGGAGGCTGCCCCTGCACTGCTGGGGGGTGGGGGTGGTGGGAGACATGAGTGGGTGCCTGGTGGAGGGTGCCCCTGGATGCTGGGGGGTGGGGGTGCAGGGGGTCATGAGTGGGGGCCTGGTGGGGGCTGCCCATGGTGGCAGGGGGGTGGGGGTGGTGGGAGACATGAGTGGGGGCCTGGTGGAGTCTGCCCCTGCACTGCTGGGGGGTGGGGGTGGTGGGAGACATGAGTGGGGGCCTGCTGGAGGCTGCCCCTGCACTGCTGGGGGGTGGGGGTGGTGGGAGACATGAGTGGGGGCCTGGTGGGGGCTGCCCATGGTGGCAGGGGGGTGGGGGTGGTGGGAGACATGTGTGGGGGCCTGGTGGAGGGTGACCCTGGATGCTGGGGGGTGGGGGTGCAGGGGGACATGGGTGGGGTCTGCCCATGGTGGCAGGGGGGTGGGGGTGGTGGGAGACATGAGTGGGGGCCTGGTGGAGGCTGCCCCTGCACTGCTGGGGGGTGGGGGTGGTGGGAGACATGAGTGGGGGCCTGCTGGAGGCTGCCCCTGCACTGCTGGGGGGTGGGGGTGGTGGGAGACATGAGTGGGGGCCTGGTGGAGGCTGCCCCTGCACTGCTGGGGGGTGGGGGTGGTGGGAGACATGAGTTGGGGCCTGGTGGAGGCTGCCCCTGCACTGCTGGGGGGTGCGGTGGTGGGAGACATGAGTGGGGGCCTGCTGGAGGCTGCCCCTGCACTGCTGGGGGGTGGGGGTGGTGGGAGACATGAGTGGGGGCCTGGTGGAAGGTGAGCCTGGATGCTGGGGGGTGGGGGTGCAGGGGGACATGAGTGGGGGCCTGGTGGAGGGTGGCCATGGTGGCAGGGGGGTGGGGGTGGTGGGAGACATGAGTGGGGGCCTGGTGGAGGCTGCCCCTGCACTGCGGGGGGTGGGGGTGGTGGGAGACATGAGTGGGGGCCTGCTGGAGGCTGCCCCTGCACTGCTGGGGGGTGGGGGTGGTGGGAGACATGAGTGGGGGCCTGGTGGGGGCTGCCCATGGTGGCAGGGGGTGGGGGTGGTGGGAGACATGAGTGGGGGCCTGGTGGAGGGTGACCCTGGATGCTGGGGGTGGGGGTGCAGGGGGACATGGGTGGGGGCCTGGTGGGGGCTGCCCATGGTGGCAGGGGCGTGGGGGTGGTGGGAGACATGAGTGGGGGCCTGGTGGAGGCTGCCCCTGCACTGCTTGGGGGTGGGGGTGGTGGGAGACATGAGTGGGGGCCTGGTGGGGGCTGCCCATGGTGGCAGGGGGGTGGGGGTGGTGGGAGACATGAGTGGGGGCCTGCTGGAGGCTGCCCCTGCACTGCTGGGGGGTGGGGGTGGTGGGAGACATGAGTGGGGGCCTGGTGGAGGCTGCCCCTGCACTGCTGGGGGGTGGGGGTGGTGGGAGACATGAGTTGGGGCCTGGTGGAGGCTGCCCCTGCACTGCTGGGGGGTGGGGGTGGTGGGAGACATGAGTGGGGGCCTGCTGGAGGCTGCCCCTGCACTGCTGGGGGGTGGGGGTGGTGGGAGACATGAGTGGGGGCCTGGTGGAAGGTGAGCCTGGATGCTGGGGGGTGGGGGTGCAGGGGGACATGAGTGGGGGCCTGGTGGAGGGTGGCCATGGTGGCAGGGTGGTGGTGGGAGACATGAGTGGAGGCCTGGTGGAGGCTGCCCCTGCACTGCGGGGGGTGGGGGTGGTGGGAGACATGAGTGGGGGCCTGCTGGAGGCTGCCCCTGCACTGCTGGGGGGTGGGGGTGGTGGGAGACATGAGTGGGGGCCTGGTGGGGGCTGCCCATGGTGGCAGGGGGGTGGGGGTGGTGGGAGACATGAGTGGGGGCCTGGTGGAGGGTGACCCTGGATGCTGGGGGGTGGGGGTGCAGGGGGACATGAGTTGGGGCCTGGTGGAGGCTGCCCCTGCACTGCTGGGGGGTGGGGGTGGTGGGAGACATGAGTGGGGGCCTGCTGGAGGCTGCCCCTGCACTGCTGGGGGGTGGGGGTGGTGGGAGACATGAGTGGGGGCCTGGTGGAGGGTGAGCCTGGATGCTGGGGGGTGGGGGTGGTGGGAGACATGAGTGGGGGCCTGGTGGAGGCTGGCCCTGCACTGCTGGGGGGTGCGGGTGCAGGGGGGCATGAGTGGGGGCCTGCTGGAGGCTGCCCCTGGTGGCTGGGGGGTGGGGGTGCAGGGGGACATGAGTGGGGGCCTGGTGGAGGGTGGCCATGGTGGCAGGGGGGTGGTGGGAGACATGAGTTGGGGCTTGGTGGAGGCTGCCCCTGCACTGCTGGGGGGTGGGGGTGGGGGTGGTGGGAGACATGAGTGGGGGCTTGCTGGAGGCTGCCCCTGCACTGCTGGGGGGTGGGGGTGGTGGGAGACATGAGTGGGGGCCTGGTGGAGGCTGCCCCTGGTGGCTGGGGGGTGGGGGTGGTGGGAGACATGAGTGGGGGCCTGGTGGAGGGTGACCCTGGATGCTGGGGGGTGGGGGCCTGGTGGGGGCTGCCCATGGTGGCAGGGGGGTGGGGGTGGTGGGAGACATGAGTGGGGGCCTGGTGGAGGCTGCCCCTGCACTGCTGGGGGGTGGGGGTGGTGGGAGACATGAGTGGGGGCCTGGTGGAGGAGGCTGCCCATGGTGGCAGGGGGGTGGGGGTGGTGGGAGACATGAGTGGGGGCCTGGTGGAGGATGCCCATAGTGGCAGGGGGGTGGGGATGGTGGGAGACATGCATTGTTGATCAGTAGTGCAAGGTGACATGTGGGTTGGCTGGGGGGCATGCCCATGGTGGATGGGCTGCCTGCGGGACATGAGCATGTGTGCAGGGTAGTCCCCCGTGGTGTGGGCTGCCTGCAGGGTCCGTGGAGGTTGTGGAGCGTACACCTGGGAGAGCCCACATGGCCAATTCACGTGTGGTACTCCCCAGAACCCCTGAAATACACATACCTTGCTGAAATCGTGTGTGGAACTTCCCGCGTACCCCTGAAATACACGTACCCTGCTCGCACTGGGCCAATCGCGTGTCGAACTTCCCGCGCACCCCTGAAATACACGTACCCTGATGAAATCGCGTGTGGAACTTCCCGCGCACCCCTGAAATACACATACCTTGCTGGAATTGCGTGTGGAACTTCCCGCGCACCCCTGAAATACCCGTACCCTGCTCGCACTGGGCCAATCGCGTGTTGAACTTCCCGCGCACCCCTGAAATACACGTACCCTGATGAAATCGTGTGTGGAACTTCCCGCACACCCCTGAAATATACATACCTTGCTGAAATCGCGTGTGGAACTTCCCGCGCACCCCTGAAATACACGTACCCTGCTCGCACTGGGCCAATCGCGTGTGGAACTTCCCGCGCACCCCTGAAATACACGTACCCTGCTCGCACTGGGCCAATCGCGTGTGGAACTTCCCGCGCACCCCTGAAATACATGTACCCTGATGAAATCGCGTGTGGAACTTCCTGCGCACCCCTGAAATACACATACCTTGCTGGAATTGTGTGTGGAACTTCCCGCGCACCCCTGAAATACACGTACCCTGCTCGCACTGGGCCAATCGCGTGTGGAACTTCCCGCGCACCCCTGCAATACACGTACCCTGATGAAATCGCGTGTGGAACTTCCTTCGCACCCCTGAAATACACATACCTTGCTGAAATCGCGTGTGCAACTTCCCGCGCACCCCTGAAATACACGTACCCTGCTGAAATCGCGTGTGGAACTTCCCGCGCACCCCTGAAATACACATACCCGGCCAAATCGCGTGTGAGACTTCCCGCGCACCCCGGTATACACGCACACATATTTTTTGTCAGCGGGTGTCCGTGTTTGTGGGTACCCCTTTGCACGTCATTTGTCCAGGAGGGCCACAGTATAGGACATTCTTCATGGCAGTATATGGGTGCTATTTGTTGGCGCACATTTCTTACAGCCGCAGAGACGCTACCGCCTGCTTTCTTGTGGCGGTCGTGTTTGTGCCTGTGTGCTGGTTTGAGCGTGCGCTTTTTTGCCCTATTCTATTCCATGAATACGTGTTGTAGGCGAGCGTGTGGGCGTTCCGCGCACTTGTGCCCTGTACTTCCCCCGTGACGCCCACGTTTTGGCAAGTTGTTCCCCATTCCGAGTGTTACGCCCGTGTTCCGCCTACTTTTGTTGCGTGCGCCGCGCTATGTGCGATTTTCGCTGTGGCCTGTGCAATTTTCGCTGTGACCTGGCGCACGCTGTTAGATGGCCTGTGCGCCATTGTGCGCCGCTCACTTTTTTATCGCACATCCGCTGGTTTTCTCGCGCACGGACTTCCATGAATCGATGTGCGCTGCTTTTCGTGCGATTTTTGCGCTTGCACTGCGATTTTCGCTATTCCACTGCGATTCGCACGTTTTTGCCCACTTGCACCGCGCTAATTATTCCATGAATCGGCTCCTAAATGTTTAGTCACCTAGAAAGAGACCTTTAGATTAGGTAGGCATGTAATGTTTTCAGCCTGCACTGGGATGTAGGGTTCATTGAGGACTTACGCAAACAACCATGGAATCACTAACTGCACTGAGTAAGAGTTCTTCTTATTTAACACACCATGGAGTCAACAGGCACTGGAAGAATAGTGCCCATGCAATTCAGGGGCAGTATTCTTTATATTTTCTGAACAGTTACTGAAGATTGAAAGTTCTCCTCATAAAAGCACACCATGTAATAAGAGAGCACTAGGGAATAATGTCCTCACTGCGGCGTGTGAACCGGAACTTTAATGAGCTTTCCATTGAAGAGAAATCTCTGTGTAGTTACATACTGAGGCAGCGCTTTTACCGCCTTTCAAGATTAAAAGAAGTTGGTTGTGGATTTATAACATTTCTGCAGCTGTCTGCAGTTCAACTCTGTCGCCGCGCATATCCGCCTTCCAAAATGAGTTCAGATAATAGCATTAATCAAACGATAAATGTCAAATAAGAACTCGCTGTCAACACGCTATCCGGGAAAAAGAAAATAGGATGTAGAACTCCATCACCGGAAAAAGAAAAGCGCAACGCTTACCTTGCTGAGGAAAAGGAATCCGGATGGAAATTCTAAACCTCACGTCAGGAAACACGTCGCAGTTGAAGACTACGTGGCCCGGAAACAAACGCCTGTTGAAAACAGCTGATCGCAACATCACAGCTGATCTCTTTTGTATAACTGGAGCAGCGAAGGATGAAGCATCTAAACAAGGTAAGCAAATAGGACGTTAGTGAGTTTTCCGCGTGATCCTCTCATAAAAACTAAATGTGCACACACGTAGACTAGAAAGTCAGAACAATTAACCCCTTAGAACCCAATATTCTTCCTAGAGGTTTTTTCCAAGGCAAGGAGTCTTTAAACAGTAAAAAGCTGAATTAGTAAATGTACTTAGCTTAAAGTTGAAGAGCTCTATTAAACAATGAAATCTTATTTTCTTCAAAGGTGACTTTATCTTCTCAGAATGAATCTTGTCTTGATTTCTTTTTTTCCTCAAGAAACTCAGGAGCAAACAAACAATATGACATGCATATATAGAATCTCAAATGAAAGGAGGATTAGAATGCCTAACCCAGTTCTTTGTTTTCCCATCCACCAATCACGACCCTTGATCCTTACCTTCATCTTGGCTTGGGCTCTCACCAGAATTCTGAACACTAAAGTTAAGGCCCTAACCAACTCCTAGGAAAACCTCACAGATTATAACAAATAGAAGGTGAAGCACAGGGCACGTAATAGTGAATGAAAACATGTTGGTAATATTTCCAGAGGCCTGCATTATGCTGGTATTTTCCCCAGATACCTGTCAGTAGCCCCTTTCCAAGAGCTCCCCCTTGGGCCAGGTTTGAAAGAGTTCTTTCTGTGAAACTTGTAAACCAGTAAAGGAGCGTGAACATCACTAGCAACCTCCCAGGACCGTTCATCAGGTCCAAAACCCTTCCAATCGATCAAGTATTGTAATTTCCCATTACTCCTCCTCAAATCTAAAATCGCTCTCACCTCAAATTCTTCAGATTGATCGTCAACAATTACTGGACTGGGAGGAATGCCTAGTCTTGATCCTTCAAGAAAAGGTTTCAACTGACTTACATGAAAGGTAGGATGTACCTTAAGACTTGTAGGCAACTTTAGCCTAAGAGCTACAGGGTTAATCACTGTTTCCACATCAAATGGTCCAACAAAACATGGACTAAACTTGTTTTTTCCCTTAATTCTCAGATGTTTAGTGGACAACCAGACCTTATCCCCAGCTTGAAAGACTGGACTTGGTTTACGTTTTAAATCAGCAAATCGTTTGTAACTAACCTTATTCACTTGAAGTGTCTTGACTGCTCTTTCCAAATTTTCTTTCATAGCTTGTAATCTGATCTCAACTGCTGGACTGTCTACTTCTCCACCAACATGTTCTCTTAAAAAACGTAAATGAAAACCTGACTACCAAAGAATGGAGACATGGAGGTAGAATCCTTCATAGAATTGTTGTAAGCAAACTCAGCACCCAAATGAGCTCCACCCAGCTGTCCCCAGCCTGTAAATAGCACCTTAAATATTTTTCCAACTCCTGGGACACACGTTCTACCTGGCCATTGGTCTCAGGATGATATCCAGATGTTAACCTTCCCTCCACCCCCAAACACTTACAGAAGGCCCTCCAAAATGTAGACACAAACTGGGACCCTCTTTCAGAAATGACCTGACTCGGTAATCCATGCAAACGGACATTACATTGGGAGAAACTTTGTGCCTACCTTTCTGGAGAAACCTCTCCTTTAATTGGAATGAATGTCCCTCTTTAGTAAGTAAATCCACTACCACTAGGACTGCGAACATCCCTGGTCTTTAGGGAGGACTACAATGAAGTCCATGGAAATCGTATGCCAAGGATGATGTGGAATGGGAAGAGGGTCTAAAAGACCTATCTGTTTACCCACTTGAGACTTAGCTTGTGCACAGACCTCGCAGGTTTTTACAAAATTCAAAACATCCACCCTCGTAGTATCCCACCAAAGGTCTCTCCTGACCAACTCTAGCGTCTTTCTAAAACCAGGATGCCCTGACAACACAGATTCATGACATTCCATTAATACTCTTTCACAAAGCTTCTCCGAGGGTAGGTATAGTATGGTGTCCAGATAGGGCAATCCATTCTGCACTCTCCTAACCAGATCTTGTCACACCCACCCTTCCATCTGTTCAGTAGTCATGCAATCTTGTATCTCCTTGGAAAGACTTCCATCGTCAAAAGTTCCAGCCACCATAAAACATTCAGAAGGAATCAGAAGCCATTGATCAATCTCTTTTTCTTGTTGACAACCGGGAAACTGCTGAGATAAGGCATATGCCTTCCTGTTTAACCTTCCAGGTTTAAAGGTTACCACAAAATCATAGTCGGCAAAAAACAAAGACCATCTCAACTGTTTAGGAGTTAATGTCTTTTCCGACTTCAAAAACAGTAGATGGCAATGGTCTGTCAAACTGTTACAGTGTGCCTGGTTCCTTTAAGGTAATGACACCATTCCTCAAAAGCAGACTTGATAGCCAAGAGTTCCTGGTCCATAATGGTATAATTTACTTCAGCCGAAGAACATTTTTGGAGAAAAATGCAACTGGATGCAATTGTCCGGTGGTCTCATGCCTTTGTGATAACACCGCTCCCATGGCTAGATTAGAAGCATCTGCCTCCACAAAAAATGGCTGGGTAGGATCTAGATGAAGCAATACGGGACCAGAAGTGAAACAATCTTTAAGAGATTGAAATGCACTTTCCGCCTCAGTACTCCAAAAGAATCTTTCTCCTTTCCTGAGGAGCTTAGTAATAAGAGTTATGATCTGTGAGAAACCATCAATAAATCGTCTATAGAAATTGGCAAAGCCTAGAAAACTCTGCACCTCCTTCACCTTCATTGGAGTTGGACAATCAATTACTGCCTGAACCTTTTTTGAATCCATCTCCAGACCCTTCACTGTCTCCGTATGAAACTGGTTATTTTCCAATTTAGCAAACAAATGATTCTCTCTTAACTTCTTGAAAACGAAATTGACATGATCTTGATGTTCAGGTTTTGTGAATAAATTAAAATGTCGTCAATGTAGACTACTACGAAGATGTCTAAAAATTCACGGAGGACTTCATTAATGAAATACTGGAATGCTGCAGGGGCATTACAGAGGCCAAAGGGCATCACCTGATATTCATATAATCCATGCTGAGTCTTGAAAAAAGTCTTCCATTCATCTCCTTCCTTTACTCGAACAAGATCATATGCTGCTCAGAGGCCCAATTTGGAGAAGATGTTGGCCCCTGAATTTGATCAAGCATTATTGAAATTAATGGGAGTGGGTATCGATTCTTAATGGTCACATTGTTGAGAGCACAATAATCTATACAGGTCCTGGAAGTGCCTTCCTTCTTAGGGACGAAGAATAAGGGGGATGCTACCGGGGATTACAAATTTCTAATAAATCCCTTTGCTAGTTTTTCAGTAAAATATTCTTTGAGGTAATCATTTTCCTTTTCACTAAGAGTTTAAACCCTGCTACAAGGTAAATTAGCACCTGGTTCCAAATCTATCTTGCAATCAAAAGGCCTATGAGGAGGGAGCTCACTAGCTACCGCTTCATCAAAAACATCTCTGAATTCTTTATAGCACTCAGGCAACTCCCCCATTACAGCCCCAATCGTATGTGAATGTAAAAGAGCACCAACCTCCCCCAGCCTTTTAACAACCGAGTCCTCTTGAATCTGAGGGCTATCCAGAGGTTGATATTTTGAACAGCGTTCCTTACAAAAATCTGAATTTAAATCAATCATTCGCCTTGCCCAATCAATCAAAGGATTATGAAAAGTGAGCCAATGCATACCCACGATTATCTTTAATTGTGGTGCATCAATTATCTCAAAAACCAATTCCTCAGCATGATTCCTAGCTATTATCATAATGAAAGGTGCAGTCTAATGGGTAATGGGTCCACGGGTTAACTCCGAACCATCCACAGAACTAAACTGCTCAATCAAAACCTTCTTTACCAATGGAATGCCTAAGCTTCCTGCCACTGCCCAGTCCATAAAGTTTCCAGTGGCCCCTGAATCATTTACCACAGGGCCACTTCCGACCAATTTCTTTTCGAAGAATAAGGATACATTTATAGTTATATGTGACACAGGCGCCTGAAGAGTGTTGGCAACTTGATGTGTCTTGTTTTCTGATGACTGGAATTTTTTCGGGGCATAAGGGCAATTTCAAAGGAAAGAACCGCTCCTTCCACAATAAAGAAAGAGATTATTGGCATGTTGTCTTTCCTTCACTTCCTTAGAAAGAGGCCCTCTTATCTTTCCTGACACCTCAGATACCTTAGACTTAAAATCCTTATTTTCAAACTCCAACCAAGGTCTATTAAATCTAGGATTAGGTTTACTTTCTCCAAAAACCCTTCTATGCTCCAATCTGCTTTCATTTTGGTGAAACTCCAACTGCACTACCAAGTCCATTAATGCCTCACAAGATATTGGTCTATTTACCACTACTGACAAGGCATCCTTAAATTCATCTCTCAACCCTTTGTAAAATAGAGAATCTCTTTTCTCTTCAGGCCAGTGACTTTCCACAACTAGATTTTTTTGAACTGTGTAATATAACTCACTAGATCCCGTTACCCTGTATTAATTCAAGCAACTCTCCACCCACCTGCAAAGATACTCAACGTTTGTCAAATAATTTACAAAATTCTTCCCTGAAGAGCCTGATATCACGCAATGCCGGATCCCTCTGCTTAACCAACAACCCAGTCCAACTTGCAGTCTCCCCAGAAAGATAAGATAACATATAAAGGTGAACACCTCCGGTCTGCTAAGAAAATGTATTTAACATTGAGTGAAACATTTTGAAACTTTCTTGCCTCCAATGCAAATCATTGGGGATGTGCCAATGGCAAAGGCATAATTGCAGATCCCAAACCTCCTACTGCTCTCAATATTGACTCTGTTCTCTCCTCAGACCCTTCTTTCTCCAAAACTGGGGGTTCCTGATTCTGTTCTACTCTCCTTCCAGAAAGTCTTGCCTTAGTAATCTCTTGAATATGAGTCACCTTACCTTAATACTAATTTCTTCAACTTTCTTATTTAAAAGAACGTTCTCGTTTAGAGACACTCTCAACTCCTCCCTCAACTCCTTAATCATATCCCCCAAAGCTTCGATGGTGGCCTCAGGGTGAGGGTCTCAGCAGCTCAGGCGAAGTTATTTACTTGGGCCTTTCATTCTGTCATGACCAATCTTCAATTCAACGCAGGAGGTGCTGAGCCCCAAAGAACCACCAGGGTGTAGCACGCTCAACTGACTTGAATACAGCCGAGCTTGCGACATCCCTGGGGAAAAGGTGAAGTGGAGAAAACAAAAAACTCAGACACCGGATCTCCAACCTCCTTAATGTTATCTGCATGGATGAGAGATTCATTAAAAGTTAATTAAACACTATAATGCCCACCCTGAAATAATACTCTCCACAACATAACACAATAAATCAATTACCTGAAAGCTCCTCTGCTACTGCTTAGAGGATTATGTTCTTGGGTTTCCTACCTCTCTCTTATGACACCTTTGATTCCCAGTCTTTATTTTGCAGTGAACTAGTGCCAAACAAAACTTCAACCTTGCCTAATACTCTGAATTAAAGTATGCACCCTTTAATCTTTCCTGTAGGAAACATGCATTGGTCAACAGTTGAAAATCGTAGATTTTTTGTCACCTAGAAAGAGACCTTTAGATTAGGTAGGCATGTAATGTTTTCAGCCTGCACTGGGTTGTAGTGCTAATTGATGATTTAAGCAAACAACCATGGAATCACTTAATGCCACTGAGTAAGAGTTCTCCTTATTTAACACACCATGGAGTCAACAGGCACTGGAAGAATAGTGTCCATGCAATTCAGGGGCAGTATTCTTTATATTTTCTGAACAGTTACTGAAGATTGAGAGTTCTCCTCATAAAAGCGGTCCATGTAATAAGTAAGCACTAGGGAATAATGTACTCACTGCTGCGTGCAAACCGGAACTTTAATTAGCTTTCCATTGAAGCGAAAACTCCTTGTAGTTACATAGTGAGGTGGCGCTTTTATCGCCTTACAAAAGTAAAAAGTTTGTTGTGGACGTATAACATTTCTGCAAATCTTTCGCTGCGCATTTCACGCCTTCCAAAATGAGTTCCGATAATAACATTAATCAAACAGTAAATCTCAAATAACAACTCACTGTCACCATGCTATTCGGGAAAAAGAAAATAGGAATTATAACTCCATCACCGGAAAAAGAAAAGTGCAACACTTGCTGAGGAAAGCAAATCCGGATGAAACGTCCAAACCTCACCTCTGGAAACGTGTTGCAGTTGAAGATTACGCGGCCCGGAAACAAACTCCTCAGTTGAAAACAGCTGATGACATCACCGCTGATCTCCCTTGTGTAACTGGAACAGCGAAAGATGAAGCGTCTAAACAAGGTACGCAAATGGGACATTAGAGAGTTTTCCACACGATCCTCTCATAAAAACTAAACATGCACACACACGCACTGGAAAGTCAGAACAATTAACCCCTTAGGAACCAGATATTCTTCCTAGATGTTTTTTCCAAGGCAAGGATAGTCTTTAACAGTGAAAAGCTGAATAAGTAAATGTACTTAGCTTAACGTTGAAGTGCTCTATTAAACAATCAAATCTTCTTTTCGTCAACAGTGACTTTATCTTCTCAAAATTAATCTTGTCTTCATTTCCTTTTTTCCTGAGGAAACTGATTATTTCTCTTGAACACCTAGGCCCAAAACTCAGGAGCAAACAAAAACATTGGGCCTCATTAGGACCCTGGCGGAGAGGGTATTACGCCAGCGTAGTGCATGGCGTACCTCTCCGCCATACGAGTTCCCGTAGCGCCATGGAGGTTTTCTCCGCCTGGTTTTACCAGCCGGAGAAAACCATGGCGCTACGGGACCTCGTTGTTAATTACGCCACCGTATTTTACGGTGGCGTAATTAACTCCTTCCCCACTCCCATTATACCCTATGGGGCAAGAATGGGAATGGGGAAGGGCAGAATGGGGATTGGGGATTTACCGCTCCGCCGAGGTCGGAATGGGGCGGTAAATCCGCCAACCCCCATGGCGCTATCGGCGGCTTTCCGCCATGCTTCGCGGTGCATTTAGCACCGCGAAATCCGCCTGGGTCGTAATGAGGCCCATTGCCTGTATACATAGAATCTCAAATGAAAGGCAGTTTAGAATGCCTAATCCAGTCCTTTGTTTTCCCATCCACCAATCGCAACTCTTGACCCTTACCCCCATCTTGGCTTGGGCTCTCACCAGAATTCTGAACACTAAAGTTAAGGCCCAAACCAACTCCTAGGAAAACATCACAGATTATAACAAATAGTAAAATAATAAACTCAATAAAGAGAAGGGGCCTCATTACAACCCTGGCGTTGGACCATGGTGCTACTAGCACCATGGTCCATGCCGGATTCCGCCATGGTGGATGGCGGATTTACCGCCCCATTCCAAGGTTGGCTGGGCGGTAAATCCCCATTCACCATGGCCCCTTCCCCATTCCCATTTTTGGCCCATAGGGCTCAATGGGAATGGGGAAGGCGCTAAGTACGGTGCCGCAAATTGCGGCACCGTACTTAGCACCAAGGTCCCTTTGCGGGTTGGTTTTTAACGCCTGCAAAAAGCAGGCGTTAAAATCTCCAACCCGCAAAGGGACCTCGTAATCAGGCGTTAAGGGGTTAACGGCGCCG
Organism: Ambystoma mexicanum; assembly: GCF_040938575.1. Taxonomy (NCBI): domain Eukaryota; kingdom Metazoa; phylum Chordata; class Amphibia; order Caudata; family Ambystomatidae; genus Ambystoma; species Ambystoma mexicanum. The sequence continues at coordinate 388,948,917 of NC_090925.1, forward strand.
CCACCTTTTACGGCGCCGTTAACCCCTTAACGCCAGGGTTGTAAGGAGGGCCAAGGTGAAGCACAGGGCATGTAATAGTGAATGAAAACATGTTGGTAAACTTTCCAGAGGCCTGAATTATGCTGGTCATTTACCCAGGGACCTGACAAACCTCAGCGAAAGAGTAATCAGGAAACAAGAGAAAACCTGGCACCACTAAAGGACTGCATCCGACCTGCCACTCCTCAAGGACCTCGAAGTAACCCGTCCACAAAACATTAACACAGCCCAGGCCTCCTACTATCACAACATCAAAACAGAAGCCGACAACAAAAGGAGCGCTCTTCAAGGCGGTCAAGCACTGTGTCAACCCGCTACCCGACCCTGCCATAAAACACTCCATCAAAAATCCACCGCCTTCAACACCTTCTTCATCGACAAAATCAGCAAGATTTGCCAGTACATAGACGCCAGCTCTACATCTACAGACCCACCTCACGTCCCTCTTCATGAAATCTCCACACCATGGACAACATTCAAGATACTTTGTACAGAGGGCCTGGTTGAAACCCTGGCTGCTCTCAAACACACATCATATACAGATGACATCCTCCCAGCATCCATCGTCAAGAAGCTCTCATTCCCTACCTGGAGATCATCAACAGCTCCAAAAACTCAAGACACCTTCCCATCGACCCTAAAGACAGGACACATTCTCCCTCTACTAAAGAAACCCACTCTGGCTCCCGACAGCCTAGGTACTAATCACCCCATCACCCATCTTCCCTTCCTAGGTAAGATCATCGAGAAAGTGGTAGCCACACAACTGCAGCAACACATCGACACCAACAATCTCTGCCAAACTTACCAATCTGAGTTCAGACCCAGATGCAGCACAGAGACAGCAACCATACAGGTGGTTGAAAATGCCTTCAACATCCTTGAGGACGGCCAACCCCACCTCCTGGTTTTTCTTGACCTCTTGGCCATTTTTGACACAGTAGACTACTAGGCACTCATGGACACTCTACATCGGTGCATGGGGATCAGCGACCTTGTCATATGCTGGTTCAAGTAGTACTTCGCCAACTACCAGCAGTTTGTTCAGATGGACTCCTCTAGATCGCCAATGCTACCCATTACCCGCTGATCTTCAATCTATACATGGAGCCCCTGTGAACCCTCCTAACCACACACAACATCCACATTCACCAATACGCTGATGACGCACAGCTACACCTCAAGATCGACTCCATCAAAAATATCCACAGGCTTAAAACATGCCTCTCGCTGATCCAGTATTGGATGTGCAGTGCATACTTGAAGCTCAACCCCTCCAAGGCCAAATTCCTACTCCTCACCAACAACACTGACTACCCAGACATACAGACCTGGCTATCAACCATGAACCCTGAGGGCTTCACAGCCAAGCTCACCTCCTGCGCCAAGTCTTTCGGGTTCCACATCGACAAACACCTCTCCTTCAAGACACACATAGCTATAAAATAACTCAGACAGCTTGTTTTCAGCTCTCCCTCCTGTGGAAAGTCAAGCCCTTCCTCTCTTCTGACAGCTTTAGATCCACCGTTCAAGCCCTGGCCCTATCCCACCTGCATAGGGGCAATGCCCTGCTCGAAGGCCTTCCGTCGTCCTCTCTGGTACCCCTGAGAAGTGTCAAATGTGGCCGCATGTCTCATCAAGGGTCAATGCAGATACTAACACATCATCCTGGCCCTCACTGACCTTCACTGGCTCCCACTGAACGCACAAATCACCTTCAAGTCTTACTGCATCATCTATAAGGCAGTCGCCCTCAAGTCACCCAGCTACCTCATGGAAAAACTCAGCATCTCCGGCGGACAGCGCACCACCAGAAACCAGGACACGTGCAGACTTTAAATCCACTCCTGCAAAAAAGGAAAGGACCATAAAACAAACCTTCTGTCAACTGCGAGCAGGAATTCTTCAGACCCACTAGCCTCCTCCCACTCCTCACCTGTTGAGCTGGAAGGCGTGTTGAAGAGGACTGGCTCTCTGTACTGATATGGAGACGGTGTTGCGTGCCCACCACGGTAGGAAGCCACAGTGTCCACCTGTGAGCTGTAGCCCCTGTGGCCCCTCCGCCGAGATGGGCGTGAAATTTGAGGAAAAAGCCTTAGGCTACAAAAAACCCCACAGAGTCCTTCTTGGTAGGTTGTTGAACAAGTAGCAGGATACAGCCGATCCGGAATTCACAGCAGAGGAGGTATTTATGCACAGGGATACCGGCGAGCACACTACCGGCAGGAAGAAAGCCCTTACGAGGAGAAGAGGAGGTAAGTCACAGCACCAGAAGCGTATGGAGTCGCGGGTTGAATGCGGGCTGGCAAGAGCAAAGCGAGGATGGCGGAATGCCGAGTAAAAGATAGAAAAACCCCGAAGGTAAGCAGAAACGGAAAAGGCAGTAAACGCCGAAGCATTTAAAAGATAGAGAGAGAGAAAGTTAGAAGAAACTAGTAAAGAGGCGCAAGGGTAAGCGAGAAAAAGGAGGAGAAAAAAATAGGACTGCGGTCAGGGGACTGCGGCGGAGAGAAATGAGAACTTCGTAGAGTAGTCTCGAAGAGAGCGCTGGAACAAAAGCACAGGAGTGTGCAAAGAGCGAAAACTCCGATGTTGCAACGCGCAGAGTGTCGGGAGGACAGGAAACAAATACCACCCAGCACGCCGCGCGCTAGCAACGTGCAGAAAAAAGACTAGACCTTCACCTAACAAACGTGATGGAACAATCAATGGCCGCTCCACCTAAAATGGTTCCAATGCTTCCAGAAACCGGAGGGCATGACACCTTCTCTGCCTATACCCCAAGACTATGGAACCTCCTCCCTGTCAGCATCAGACTTGCCCCATGCTCATATGATTCAGAAAAGATCTGAAGACCCACCTCTTCAAGGAATATCTCCCCCTTAACATCTAGAGCATCAGGTCGCCCCCTGCACCACCTGATTCACTAGACGCCATCCATCCCTCTCCTCCCCACCACCCTGTACAACTGTACAACTGTACTCCTGCTCTGTGCCCCTCTGTATCCTTCCCCCGGCTCTATATCTGTTCTGTTGTTACTGTCAGGTTTCCTTTAATTATTCCATTATTCCCCTTTATTACTGTGTGGGTTAGAAGTTTTCTACTGCAGTTGGTCTGGCCTTGACTTTTCTATACAGATTCCTGGCTCTGGCCCAAGGCAAGATGGAGTTTTACAATCGAAGCTTTGATTGGCTAGAGAGAACTACAGGACAACAATGAACGTTCTAAACTGTCACTCTCTGCCTTTCATCGTCGTAACCCCAGCTGAGAGGACGTTTTTTTAGCTGCTCCTGCTGAAGTCTTGGGCCTAGTGGATTTGAACTTTCAAATCCTGGCAGTCGAGCGGATACTTATTCGGGGTTGTTCAGGAGAAGTATTCAGGTTCACAGGAGAGTTTTCAGAAGTTCTTTTTGGAAAAGAAACATTCTTAAGCTAAGTGACTTTATTTGGATATGTAAATCTGTTGCTCAGAGTCATTAGTGACTTTTAGAGAAAGTAATTGTAAATTCAATAGTAGAACTGTGATGTTACACTGTTAATAGTTCCACGTTTAATTCTTAAACGTGCGTGAGCAACGGACGTCTGTTACGTGATTTCTACAGCGCGTGTATTCATAGCGCGTGTACGCGAGCGCGTGAAAAGACTGCTACGTGATTTCTACAGCGCGGGTGTTCATAGCACGTGAGTTCATAGGCCGTATATTCAAAACGCGTGTACGTGAGCGCAAGAAAAGACTATGTGATTTCTGCAGCACGTGAGTTCATAGCGCGTGAGTTCATAGCGTGTGTACGCGAGGGTGAGAAAAGACTTCTACGTGATTTCTACAGCGCGTGTGTTCATAGCGCGGGTGTTCCTCAGCGCATGTTTTTCTCTCCGACACGTATTTTCTTCAGCGCGTGTTCTGCGCGTGTAAATCTTTGCGCGTGTGGACAAGTTTGCAAGTTCTTAAAGAGACTATGTACTTTATTAAGAAAGAAGAACTGGATTCCTTTTAAGCCCATCATAACTGGAACATTATACAGTTTTAAAAGGCATGAGTCAAGATTCTTAAGGCTACATTACTCGATAGTAGTTGCTGTTATTTTCAAGATTTTCAAAGCAAAAAAGAAGGTAGAAAGATTTTATCAGCAATTACTCCTATCTTCTCTAAGATCCTTAAAGAGAAGAACCAGGTATGATTCTTTACATTTTAGTTAAGGATATAGAGTTTTCAAAATCAAAAGGTAGTTAAGTAATTTGAGGATTTTGTGTGTTCTTATGTATTCACTGCAGGTTCCGCATCAGCTAGTCTAGACGTTGCCAGCCTGGTGTTTCTTATATTATCCACTTCCCCCTTTCCCTTTGGGGTGTAGTTAACAGAGCCGAGTGTAGACTGGTTCTGAGGATTACATTTCAGGGGGATTGTCGGGGGTTCAGCAGCTTCCGCAGACACAGGATATCTCTCAGCCTGACAGAATGAAAGGCCATTAACCTTAGTCCACTTGAGCTGACATGAACCCCGACGGGACCTCAATGGAGGCTCTAGGATCTTTGATCCGGGAGTTACGGGAAGAGTTAAAAATATCTCGTAGTGAGAATGCTTCACTTAGTCAAAAGGTGGAGGATTTTAATGGAAAAGTGGCACAAATTCAGCAGATGGGAGCAAGGAGAGAGGATGAGATGGCTGGGGGTTCAGGTTCTCCACCTGTGTTAGTAAGGGAGGAAGGTGACCGGTTATCACATTTATTATGGCCCTCACATGCTAGTGAAGGAGTTAGAAGTTTAGTTATGCCAGTTCCCTTGGCGCCTCCTGAACGTTATCAAGGAGACTCTTAAGAGATTTAGGGTGTTTTTAACTCAATGTGAGTTACATTTTATGAGTAGTCCTGAGATGTTTCCTATAGATGTTTCCAAGGTAACTTTCATGTTGTCTTATCTCTCGGGGGAGGCCACTGCTTGGGCGGGGTTGTTGGTGACTCAAAGGAGTGAAGTTTGGAGAAATGATTCTAGTTTCCTGGAAACTTTCAGAAAAATGTTTGACAGAAGGCAGATATCTTTGGAGGTGGATGGGGAGCTTTTAGAATTGAAACAAGGTAATAAAGAATTAGTTGCTTACATTACACAATTTAAGTCCCTGGTTTTAGAAAGCAGGTGGCCCGAGGATAAACAGGCCTCGTTGTTTTATCGAGGCCTTAGAGATGAGTTAAAGGATGCTTTATCTGGAATTGTAGATCGGCCCTCTACCTGTGATGCTCTGATAGATTTAGTTATTCAATTACACTTTCGCTTGAGTGAAAGGAGAGCGGAGCGGCGTCATAGTCAGAGTGATTTTAAGTCTCTAGTCAATGTGGATAAACCTAAAGTGGATATGAAAACGAAAGAGACTGATCCACCTTCCAGGGCCCGGGGTCCTTTAACTAAAGAAGAAAGGGCTAGGAGAAGAGAAAATCATCTGTGTTTATATTGTGGACGAAGTGGACATTTCTTAGGAAATTGTCCTTTCACACCAAAAAGAAATTCTACTTCAAAGTGCAGACTGCTGTTCCTCATATCACAATGTATGTATCCTTGTTTTTGGAGATGGAGTTTAAGGGAAAAGGTCCAGTTATGGTAGATTCAGGAGCCACTGGGAACTTTATGGATTGGGGTCATGCTAAATCTTTGGGAATCCCTATTATTCAGAAGGAGGTTGTTGAGCAAGTTAGAGCAGTTGATGGGACTTCTCTTTCTTCATGTCCAATTACTCACAGAACTAGTTATTTGATTCTGGAGTTAACCGGGGTCACAGTGAGAGGATATCTTTTGAGTTGATTGATGCCCCTTTGTTAAAGATAATTTTGGGAATGCCTTGGCTTACTCTGCATAATCCTTTGATTGATTGGAGTGCTAGGACAATTGATATGCAATCTGACTTCTGCCAAGAGAATTGTTTCTCGGGAAGACCTTTTGAGGGAGAGGTTAAACAGATAAATTCAGTGTCTAGTTTCTTGGCTGAGTTTGGGGTTGGAGGTCATGATGTTGGAGCAGTTGTTGGACAACTTCCACAATGTTATCAAGATTTTTGGGATGTTTTTGATGAGAAAGTGGCAGGAGAATTACCACCTCATAGATCCTTCAATTGTAAAATTGAATTATAGCCAGGAGCAATTTTGCCTAGTAGCAGAGTATATGCTCTTACACAGAAAGAAAATGACTATTTAAAAGAATATTTAACTGAGAATTTGGCAAAAGGTTTTATTTGTCATTCTCAGTCCCCTGCAGCCTCACCTTTATTTTTTGTACCTAAACTAGATAGAGCCCTCCGAACGTGCATAGATTATCGAGCAGTTAATAGGGTCACAGTTAAGAACCGGTATCCTCTTCCCCTCATCTCAGAAATGCTTAATCAAATTCAGGGAGCCACCATTTTTTCTAAATTAGATTTGAGGGGATCTTACCATCTAGTGCGCGTGCAAGAAGGAGATGAATGGAAAACAGCATTTAAGGCCAGGTTTGGACTATATGAATATCAGGTGATGCCATTCGGACTATGCAACGCTCCAGCGGCTTTCCAATATTTTATTGATGAAGTTTTTAGAGAATTCTTGGATATTTTTGTAGTTGTCTATATAGATGATATTTTGATTTTTTCTTCAGATTTGTATCAACATCAGAGGCATGTTCGTCTGGTTTTGCAAAAATTACGCGAAAATCATTTGTTTGCCAAGTTGGAAAAAAGCCAATTTCATGCAGATTCTGTGGAATTCTTGGGTTTTATAGTTTCACCAAAAGGTTTGGAAATGAATCCTAAGAAGATACAAGCAGTTCAGGAGTGGCCTGCCCCAACAAAGGTTAAAGATATACAGAGTTTCTTAGGCTTTGCAAATTTCTATAGAAGATTTATAAAAGGATTTTCATGGCTAGTTGCTCCTATAACCAGACTGCTCAAAAAGGGAGTAAAATTCGAATGGGACCTTGAAGCAGAAAAAGCCTTTCAAGAATTAAAGAAAAAATGTACAACCAGTCCAATTTTGATACATCCAGATATTTCTAAACCTTTCTTTGTGGAAGCGGACGCTTCCAATCTAGCAATGGGGGCGGTGCTTTCACAGAGACATGAAACAACTGGTCAGTTACACCCAGTAGCTTTTTTTTCTATAAAGTTCTCTGCGGCAGAAGTGAATTATACGATTTCAGATCGTGAATTGCTAGCTATGAAGTCTGCTTTTGAAGAATGGAGAAATTTTCTTAAGGGGGCTAGGCACACAGTAACTGTACTTATGGATCATAGAAATGTATTGTTTTTGAAATCTGCTAAAACTTTGTCTCCACGACAACTTCGTTGGTCCTTATTTTTTGCAGACTATGATTTTGTAGTGACCTTTAAACCCGGAAGTTTAAACAGAAAAGCAGACGCACTATCCCGCCAATTTCCTGGAAGTGAGGCGAAAGAGGTTCAAGAACCAGAACCGATTATTGCTCCTGAACGCTTTCTGTTAGCTGGAGTTTTTAAAGGTATGGATGTGTTGAATGAAGTTCGCCAATCTATGTCCTTACAGAAGATGGAAGAGTGGGTGAAATTGGATCCAGCTAGGAGCTTAAAGGAGGGTCTTCCCTTTTTTGATAACAAGCTTTATTTGCCCACAGTTGAGTTAAGAGAAAAGATCTTGAAGAATTGCCATGAATCGATCTTGTATGGACATCCAGGTTTCAGGAAGACACTGGAATTAGTTTGTAGGAATTTTTGGTGGGAGAAGGTTCGTCAAGATACTTTGAACTTCATTAAGACGTGTGCAGTCTGTGCGCAGGCAAAAAGTCAAGTTGGGAAGCCGCATGGTTTATTGGAGCCGTTACCTGTTCCTCCTCGACCTTGGCACACGATTTCTATGGATTTCATCAGTGAGCTTCCCCTGGATAAAGGCTGTACAACTATTTTAGTTGTGGTGGATCTTCTTACTAAAGAAGCGCATTTCTTGACGATGGAGGGAGAGGTTACTGCGGAAAAACTGGCTCATAATTTCTTGCAAGGAGTGGTTAGGTTGCATGGTCTTCCTTGTAAAGTTATCTCAGACAGGGGATCTCAATTTATCTCAAAGTTTTGGAGGGCCTTCTGTAAAAAAACTTGGGGTGGAGGTTAGTTTAACTTCAGGGTATCATCCAGAGGCTAATGGACAAGTTGAGAGAGTCAACCAGGAGTTAGAGAAATTTCTAAGATGTTATCTACAAGCTAGTGAGCAATGGGTTGATCTGTTGTGGTTGGCTGAGTTTTCCTACAACAATTGTGATAAGGATGCTACTTCAATGTCACCTTTCTATTTGGGACGTGGTTTTCATCCTCGTTTTTTGAGTTTTGAGGTTTTGGAAGACTCGGGGAATCCTGGAGTGGAGGAACGTTTGTTGCTGATGAAGAATAATTTGGATAGAGCAAAAAAGGTACTGGGAGAAGGCAAATTGAGATATAAAAGGTGTGCGGATTTGAGAAGGAAAGCTGGTCCTAAGTATGAGGTAGGGAACTTAGTGTGGCTTTCTACCCGACATTTAAGAATTAAGGGGAAGAATACATTTAGTCCCCGATTTGTAGGTCCATTTGAGGTCGAAAAAATCATAAATCCAGTGGCAGTATGACTGAAGTTACCCAAGCAATTGAAAGTACACCCCACTTTCCATGTTAGTCTTTTGAAACCAGTTAGGCCAGGCACCAGGTTTAGAACTCATTCCCCTCCTGTGATTATTGAGGATTCATCAGAGGAGTTTGTTGTTAATAACATTTTGGATTCCAGGAAAGTGAGGGGAAGGTTGCAATATTTGATTGACTGGGAGGGATATGGACCCGAGGAACGTACCTGGGAGGATTCCTCTGATGTACATGCTCCTAGGTTAGTTGCTAAGTTTCATGCTAAAAATCCACATAAGATTGGTCCAGGGACTGGGCATTAGAAGGGGGGTACTGTCAGGTTTCCTTTAATTATTCCATTATTCCCCTTTATTTTTGTGTGGGTTAGAAGTTTTCTACTGCAGTTGGTTTGGCCTTGACTTTTCTATACAGATTCCTGGCTCTGGCCCAAGGCAAGATGGAGTTTTACCATAGAAGCTTTGATTGGCTAGAGAGAACTGCAGGACAACAATGAACGTTCTAAACTGTCACTCTCTGCCTTTCATCGTCGTAACCCCAGCTGAGAGGACGTGTTTGTAGCTGCTCCTGCTGAAGTCTTGGGCCTAGTGGATTTGAACTTTCAAATCCTGGCAGTCGAGCGGCTACTTATTCGGGGTTGTTCAGGAGAAGTATTCAGGTTCACAGCAGAGTTTTCGGAAGTTCTTTTTGGAAAAGAAACATTCTTAAGCTAAGTGACTTTATTTGGATATGTAAATCTGTTGCTCAGATTCATTAGTGATTTTTAGAGAAAGTAAATGTAAATTCAATAGTAGAACTGTGATGTTACACTGTTAATAGTTCCATGTTTAATTCTTAAACGCGCGCAAGCAACGGAAGTCTGTTACGTGATTTCTACAGCGTGTGTATTCATAGCGCGTGTACGCGAGCGCGTGAAAAGACTGCTACGTGATTTCTACAGCGCTGGTGTTCATAGCGCGTGAGTTCATAATGCGTGTATTCATAGCGCATGTACGCGAGCGCAAGAAAAGACTGCTACGTGATTTCTTCAGCGCATGTTTTCATAGCGCATGTGTTCCTCAGCGCGTGTTTTTCTCCGGCACGTATTTTCTTCAGTGCGTGTTCTGCGCGTGTAAATTTTTGCGCGTGTGGACAAGTTTGCAAGTTCTTAAAGAGACTATGTACTTTATTAAGAAAGAATAACTGGATTCCTTTTAAGCCCATCATAACTGGAACATTCTACAGTTTTAAAAGGCATGAGTCAAGATTCTTTTTTTTTTTTAATAAAGTATTTTATTATTATCATAGTATTACAACAATCACAAAAATCAAAAACAAATCAACATAAGGACTATCATGGTCAGTCTCAATCAACAAAGGCAGTACACATCAGCTGTGGTCAAGAGTCTTCCTTAGTACATATATCGGCGTGTAGTACATAATACCCATTGCACACTCCCCAGCATGCAGGAGGGAGTCTTAGATCGCTTCTTCTTCCCACCTATCCCAAATTTTCGAGGCTTTATTGGGCCAACCCCTTGCCAACTAGATCCTATGCTCCATCATGGCGCACACGTCCATATCCAGTTTCCATTGATCCATTGTCGGGGGGGTCAGGGGCTCCCCATTTCTGCGCTATATTACGCTTGATCAGCCCTGCTGCCGTGTGTAAGAGCAATCTCTCCCACTTGTTAGCTTCGATTTCATTAGGTATTCCCAGGAGTAGGGCTTTTGGGTCCAGTGGTATGGTCTGGCCCAGGACCCTGGAGAGCTCCCCACAGCATGCATTCCAAAAGGCTTGTATCCGGGGACATGCCCACAAGATGTGAAAGAAGGTTCCCTCCTCCTCCCCGCAGCGGAGACAGTTTGGGTTTGGGGCCCTTTTCCAGCCGTATAGTCGCGTCCTAGGGTAGTATACCCGGTGCAGTATCTTCAACTGCACCAGTCGGAGCCTAGAGGAGATAGCAATTTCACGAGGGTGCATGAGGACTTGTATCCAGTCCTCCGGATCTATCTCTCACACATCCGCTTCCCATTTCGCCTTGAGCTCATTCAGTTCGGGGGTAGCAAAGGAGGATATGGCGTTATATAAGATGGAAGTGCATTTGGTGGGGATAAACGCTGGTAGGATGTTACGCTCTATGGGGGTGTAGCCCGGTAGCCTTGTGTCAGCTGTTAAGTGGGTTCTTAAAGCGTGGGCTAGTTGTATGTAGTGATACCGTTCCGTATTTGGGATCTGGAAGTGTGCCTGTAGATCTTCAAATGAGGCCAGTTTCCCATTTGTGAGCATATCCCCCACTCGCGTGACCCCTGCTTTTATCCAGTTGGGCCATGGCTCTAGTTCACGGGACGCAGCTAGATTATTATTTTGCCAGAGAGGTTGTGCGATGGTGACTTTATTATCCCACCCAACGAACCGGTGTGCCTGTCTCCAGACCATAGTGAGGTGCGTTGTAGTTGTGGGTGGGGGGGTTCTTGGGAGGGGTTGATAAAGGATGGCCAGCGGGTCTGCATTCTGTATAGTGGCCATCTCAGCGCGTATGTGAGGTAGGTCCCGATTCCCGTGAAGCAGATCGTTAACCACAGCCAATTGTGATGCCCAATAGTAGGTTTGGAGTCGGGGGACTCCCACTCCCCCCTCCCAGATCGATCTCTGAAGGGTGGTTAACGCTATTCGTGGTTGACCTCCCCCCCATATAAGGTCCCTAAGAAGTGTCTCTGCTAGGTGAAACTCTGAGTCTGGAATTCTGTGTGGGGCATTTTGAAGGACATAGAGGTATCTGGGAAGGGTCATCATTTTAAAGAGTGCCGCTCTACCCATAAGGGTCAGGGGGAGAAGTTTCCAGTGTTGGACATCGATAATGAACCGGTCTGTGATCGGTCGGAGATTATGTACTACATAGCTTGTCAGGTCCCCGGATATCCAGATTCCCAGATATCGAAAGCCTTGTCATTCAACTCGGTACGGGCATTCCTGGGGGATGGCCTGCTCTCCACCCTTCACAGGGAAGAAAAATGATTTATCCCAATTGATTCTGAGTCCGCAAAATTTACCAAAGCGGATGAGCAGCTGTGTTACGATGGGACAGGATCGAGGCGGGTCTCCCAGGTATATAAGGAGGTCGTCTGCGTAAAGAGATGTATGGTCCTCATAGCCCTCTGGCCAACTAAACCCCGTCCAGGCTGTGTTTTGGCAAAGCCAAATAGCGAGTGGTTTGATTGCAAGGGCAAACAAAAGGGGGGAGAGCGGGCATCCTTGCCGCGTACCTCGGCCCAAGGGGAAGGATCGAGAGGACCATCCATTTACCTTTACCTCCGCTTGGATGTTAGTATAAAGTAATTGTACCCATCCTATAAAGACTTCCCCGAATCCCATACGGCGCATAATTTCCCAAAGGCTATCCCATCGAATTGAATCGAACGCTTTTTCAAAATCAATTGCCAGCAGGGCCAAAGGTCCGATTATGATCGGAGATCTCTCCATTGCCAAATGGAGACGGCGTAGATTCATCCGGGTCGATTTGTGGGGCAGAAATCCGCATTGGTCCGGGTGAATCAGGGTGGATGTAACCAGTTGTAACCGGTTCGCCAGGAGTTTTGCGAGGACCTTGGCCTCTCCATTAATCAATGATATAGGTCTGTAGGAAGCACATTTGTGTGGGGATTTGTCAGGTTTGGGTATGACCACGATGGTCGCTTTACATAGGTCTGGCGGGAGGGTCCCTGGTTCCCGGGCGGCAAGGAACATTCTGTGCAGGGGGGCCGCCATCTTGTCTGCTCCTAGCTTTTGCCAGGTTTCAACGGGTAATCCGTTCGGGCCCGGTGTTTTCCCCGACTGAAGCTGAGATAGTGCCTCTGAAATCTCGGCCTCTGATACGGCGGAGTCCAGATGCTCCCTCTGCTGCACGGAGAGCGTCGGCAACGATAGCTCGGCTAAGAGGGATGGGTCTAGTGGAGAGGCTGGGGCTCGGTACAAGTCTGCGTAGAACATCGAGAAGGCCTCAGCAATCTCAGCGTCAGAGTGATAGCTGTCGCCCTGTGGTGTGACTATTTCCTGGACATGGCGTTGTCCTTCGTCTCTCTTCTGCAGCCAGGCGAGCATTTTGCCCACTTTGTCCCCTAGTTCGTATATTCTCGCTTTAGCCTGCCAGTGGGCCTGCTTAGCGTCATCCATCGCTCTGTTCCAAAGACGCTCTTGGGCGCGTTGGAGGGAACGATGGGTGTCAGGCGTGGGGTCGGAAAATAAGTCAAGATTCTTAAGGCTACATTACTCGAAAGGAGTTGCTGTTATTTTCAAGATTTTCAAAGCAAAAAAGAAGGTAGAAAGATTTTATCAGCAATTACTCCTATCTTTGCTAAGATCCTTAAAGAGAAGAACCAGGTATGATTCTTTACATTTTAGTTAAGGATATAGAGTTTTCAAAATCAAAAGGTAGTTAAGTAATTTGAGGATTTTGTGTGTTCTTATGTATTCACTGCAGGTTCCGCATCAGCTAGTCTAGACGTCGCCAGCCTGGTGTTTCTTATATTATCCACTTCCCCCTTTCCCTTTGGGGTGTAGTTAACAGAGCCGAGTATAAACTAGTTCTGAGGATTACATTTCAGGGGGATTGTCGGGGGTTCAGCAGCTTCCGCGGACACAGGATATCTCTCAGCCTGACAGTTACCTCTGAAAAGCGCTCTGTTATGCATCTGTACTGTTGTTTACCTCTGTAAAGCGCTCTGTTGTGTATCTGTATTGGTGTATACCTCTGGAAATTGATGTGTTACTTCTCGAAGCTAGCTCCATGCTCAATAAATACCACAATAGTAATTATAATAATATGAATACAAATAATAATAATATTTTATCTGATGAGATTGTTAGTTACTCCTATTTGTTCTCTGAACACAATTGCCATTCCAATAGTATTATGAGTAAAAGGTCACAATAATTCAAACATGCTGTGTTTTTTAAAATGATAAAGAATAATGAAACTTTCTACCATGTCATATTTTAAATGCCATGCTGCTATCTAGATACTGTTTTAGTTTCCCCCTCTTGACTGCACATCACAGACTGTGAAATAATAAATGCATTCCGCTGGTACTACCTACCTTGTGATCCAAAAATGTCTGCCATTCCTTCATTCAAGTGGGACCTAAGAATCTCGTTCCTCAACTTTGAAAAGGCACAAATGCCTATCAAGCAATCATTAGGAGTGTGCTGGTCCGGTAACAACGGTGGCAGTAAGGCTACCGGCACCATTGTTACCGGCCGGCACACTACGAGTCTTTGGGCGGATTCCGTCCAACCCGCAAGTGTCAGACCTGTGGGGCGGAACGGAACACACCCTTATGACATTCACGGAAGCACCGGCACTGAAATGGGAATGGGGATTAACAATTTTCTGGTGCCTGACTTCCAAGAAATCAGGGGTGGTAATCCCCTGGTGTTTCCTGCAAGCCACGCGGCAGAAAAATTGGGGAGGCCGGCAGAAACCTGCTGGTTTTACTGTCACAGTTACCGCCAGTCTCCTACTTACTGTTCAGTCCTGCTGCTTGTAAAGAATTCCAAAATTTGAGTTACTGTGCATCATTTAACTGGTTAAGTGCCAAGGACGAGCTATCCCATCCTTAGCATTATGCTTGCAGTGCAAAGGATGAGATAGCTCGTCCTTTTTGGCACTTCACTTTGTGCGATCGCACAAAAATTAAATCCAACCCCTGGGCTATCACGGCCCGGGTGTTGGATTTCCTTCAGTTTCACGTCAGCACAAATGCATGCTGACGTGAAACTGAAAGTAAATTTCACTGTGACAGCCATTTTCAGCTGCCGCAGCGAAATGAAAAGGTGAGCCTCCACCTTTCTCTCCCTCGATCTGCAGCATTATTGTGCCGTTCAGATGGAGGGAGGTGTCGTTGAAAAGGGGAGACTCTCCTCTTTCCAACTACACCTTATTTGAAGCATTGTTGGGGGCGGATTGGGCGCAGATCTCTCGATCCGCACCCAGCAATGCCACTAGACCCCCATGGATCTGTTTGTGAAGTGGGGGAGTGAGGGCTGCTTACTATGTAAGCGTCCCTCTCCCCACCAGCCCCCAAAGCATGGGGAAGCATGTTTGCCCCCCCCCCTGGGTGCGGATGGGCACAGTAATGTGCCCATCTGCCCCTAGGCAAGGGGCAAAAATTTAAAATAAAAAAATAAAAGAAATGATAGCTAGCATTTTGGTTGTAGCACCAGAGCTTCTATCCAGGGCTACAACCAAAAGACCTGGGGATATAGTCCGCTAGCAACGCCTCTGCTGTGGGCAGATTTGGGGCAGTACCTTTTCCCATCCTGGGGGCAGATGGGCACAGTAATGAGGGGTACCCCAAACCACCAGCCACTTATGTAATGAAAAGCAGGGTGCCCTCCCACCCCAAATGGATGGGGGGGCTCTCATTTAGCCCTCCCTGGTGCAGCTCTAGCCCAGCTAGCGCTCCAGGATGGTCGGGGGTGATGTCCCTGGCCTTGGGAGGCTGGCTCCCATGTGGTTTGACCATCCCCAAGCCCAGCAGCGGTTCAGGTAGCCCCGGCAGGATCCCCAACCTTTCCGGGAGGGAGAACCTGTAATGCAGGCCAGCCAGCGCACCAGCAAAGTCGTGGGTAATGTCCCAGGACTTGGGTGGCTGTCTCCCATTTGGGTTGATCATTCCCAAGCGCAGCAGCAGTCCCAGGGAGCCCCAGCAGGGACCCCGACCTTTCCCGGAGGGAGAAGCTGCAACGCAGGCCAGCCAGGGCTCAAGAATAGTCGGGGGTAATGTCCCTGCCCTTGGTGGGCTGCCTCCCTGAAACCGCCGCCGGACTTGTGGGCTGTCAACCCACATGAGGCACAGCCACCCAAGGCCAGGGACATCACCCTCGGCCAGCCTGGAGCTCTGGCTGGGCAGCATTACAGAATTTCCCTCAGGAAACGGACAGGGACCCTGCCGGGGCTCCCTGGGACTTCCTTTGGACTTGTGGACAGTCGACACTTATCTACATGTGAGTTACTGTTTTCATCCGGACACCTGTGGGAATGTGGGAAGGTAGGACATGTGTTGTTGGTCGTGTGTTTCAGTAGTTTCCAGGTGGGAAATGTCTGAAAATGTAGTTTATTTCCAAAATTTGCAACTTTGCCAGGTCTTGTGAATAATAAATTCTGATGCAATTCGCCCAAGCCAGACCTCTGTGGATTCCCACGGATGTCTTCCTTTTCGGAAATGTATGGGATTCCCTGTCTTCCTTGGTGGCTGTGACACCCAAGGTCCAAATCTGTAAGTGGTCCACAAGAGCAAATTCCCGCAAAATCTGCTCTGCCGAAAGACTTGGGGTTACCAGTGGTTTAGCCTTTTCCCTTTGCACCCAAGTAGGTGCACCCACACATGTGAGTTACTATTATTGTCGGACACCTGTGGGAACGCGGGAAGGTAGGACATTTGTTGTGTTCACTTGGTTTTCATAACATTTTCATATATTTGCTGCTTCACTTTGTCACACAACCCTTTCACTTCCCAAATGTGACCTACATTTAGTCACTGCTTTAGGCACTATATGCTTTTGTAGCCTGAACAAGTCACCTACCTTTCAAAAGGGCTGCCTGTGCTCTTTCAAAAAAGTATGCTTGCCATTCCTCACCACATTTGTTTTCCTTATTTACACATGCTAAGTACGTCTGTTTAGGCCGTAGGCATAAAAATCCTGTGTACCATGGCTACGTTTTTGGCTTGTGGTATTGCTTGTTTTGTGAAACATTACGAAAAATGTGTGATTTCCTAACTGGAAGATTCTGGGGAATGTAGCAGAGCATTGCTTTTCTCAAAAATTCGCAGAAGCCATTGCCTTAACGCGCCAACGATGTCCACCACATACCTTTTTTTCTGTAATTTTTCCAATTTTTACCCAAACTATGGACATTTTCCCTACATAGTTGTTGCCTGACCTGCGCAAATCACCCCTACCTAGACTTGGAATTTTGTCTACTTTTCAGACATGTTATGCCTCTCTGTCTTCCCATTCAGCTTTCCTACCCTCCTCTTCCATTCCGTCCACGCATGTCCTATTGGAAGAAAAGGGCAAAATCGCCTAGCTCTCACAAAACAGATGGTAACCATATAAAAATGTTACTTTGGTTTTTACTCAACCTGTTCTTGAAAGCCTGGCAAATGCTGAATTCAGCACAGCAGGCCATTTGTTCCTAGCTCTAATAAGGAGAAAAACAAAGGCTTCTTTGTATATCATTGTATTGCAATTTTCTGAAATAAACCAAAATGTTCTCCCTTCTTGGTTATTTTCTCTCACCCCCATACAGCAAACTAGGATTCCTTGGTGGCATTATGACCGCCTACATGTGGGAAGAAAAGGGGCAGAGATATCTCATGTAACAAAAAATTTACAAGAGATTGAATGGCGACATACCGAAATGACCAAAAAAGGCTTTGGCACTGAGGGGGGAAACCCTTGGCAATTAAGGGATTAAGGATGAATTTATTTGCCGTTCCCAGTCAATGTTCAATTTACTGTCTAGTCCCTTCATCAGCTGGATCTCAACCTACTTGTGAACCACCATGTCTTATGTAGAGCACACCGTAATGATATCAGTTCCGTCACTGTTGTTCTCGTGTAGTGTTTCTGCCTAAAGCATTAACCTATTCATAAATACAAAACACATTAAAAAAATACTGGTAAATGGTGCAAAGTCCAGAGCTTTGAGTGAGTCGTGGATAGCCAAGTCAGCATCCCAGCAGTCTATAAATTGTATCCAGAGCTTAGGTGCTGTTAGGGCTCCCTCTTTCGCCAACTTACAAGCAGCACAGGTGATGTCTATGTGCACGCATCAGAAGTCTAAAGGGCCTTTCAAGTGGTTCGCACTATTTGAATTTTCAGGGACTAGCCATCTATTTACAAGCTGTGAAAGTAATGCATTCACATAAATGAGAAGTCCCATGCTGAAGCAGGTCAAGCCAAGCAAAGGACACAAGAGCTAAAGCTATGCTCGTTACTGATTTGCAGATATTTTACTGTTAGAGTGAATGTTTTGACAAATTAAATGAGCACCAAGCCCATTGTGCATTAAATGCCCAGTAGGAGTTCATGCTTCAATCACTACTATAGACATATTTGCCTAATATAAAAGTCTTTTATTTAATTTAAAGCAACCGGGATCCCTCATTGGTGTTATTTTTATCGCTTTTCTCATAGGTGATTTATTTACAGAATGAGTATGATTTACTCACGGATTGAATTGTTTACATACAGTGTAAGAGGGGGTTTATTTACAGATAGTGATTTATTTACAAACCAAGCCAGAGAGGGATTTATTTACAATTTGCAGACTAGATTTGCAGACTAGATTTGCAAACAAGACCACTTGAGTCCAAACTGAGTGCCCACCAAATACATGTTTGCAGGGTCTCGTGATGTATCGTTTGGGGCGGGCGCCCCCCTGAGTTGCCACGCTCAGCACTGTTTCGAATACGCCCATTATGTATGCCATGCCTTCATATCAGCCCACCCCTCGATTTCACATTCCTTTCATAGCACTGGCTACAGTTTTACCAAATGGGCACATTTAGCTGAATTGTCTAAGCAGCAAAAGTCGCTACCTTACTACCTCACTGGAATTCAAATTCACAATTTTACATATGATTGTTTGTGCTTATGTAACTAACCTGTATAAGAAAGTACTGTTGAATACAACCTATGTAAAAAACAACTCGTATTGTTTCACTCCTTTGATACCAGTGAGAAGTGCTTATAATAAGGGAACTTGCTTTAAAACTATATCTTGATGCCTAGGTTGTTGGTCTTCCCTTAGGTGAGCTGCTCTCAGAAACACCTAATAGACACTTACGTAAATATGAAGAGCTTAGGTGGTGCATCCAACACAACTCAACAACCGCACAGTTTTCTAAGCAGTTTTACCAAATGGCTTGATTGTGTGCAATTGTATACAGTACACCAGTCCTAGCAAAGGTAGTTTTTTGTTTTGTTTTAGCCTTAGCCTTTATATGAAAGCTGTACAGGGTAATTCATTGAATTTCGCACAAAAGTGGCGTACGCGGCTGGCGCACAGTGTGCACGTGCGAATGTCTGCGCCAGCCGCGTGCGCTAAAATAGATTTCCGTGCACAGCGTATTCATGGATTTTAGCCTCCAAAACCAGCCGTGGCGCAGAGTTGCGCAGAGAACGTTCAGCAGCGCCAGTTACGCCCCCAAGAACGCCCTCTCGCAAGGAAAAGCCATCAAAATTCCAGATTCAGTGCAAAGGGCTGCGCTAACCCTGGACCAGTTTACAGGGCTGCCAAATAGCAAACGCCAAGCGGGGTATGTGTATTACTGGGGTTCGCGGGAAGTTTCACACGCGATTTCAGCAGGGTACGTGTATTACGGGGTTCGCGGGAACTTTCACACGCGAAAGGGCCTGTGCGAGTGGGGTACGTGTATTACGGGGGTGCGCGGGAAGTTTCACACGCGATTGGCCTGGGTACGTGTATTTCAGGGGTGCGCAGGAAGTTTCACATGCGATTGGCCTGGCTACGTGTATTTCAGGGGTGCGCGGGAAGTTTCACATGCGATTGGCCTGGGTATGTGTATTTCGGGGGTGCGCGTGAAGTTTCACACGCGATTGGGCTGGGTACGTGTATTTCAGGGGTGCGCGGGAAGTGTCACGCGCGATTGGCCTGGGTACGTGTATTTCAGGGGGGCGTGGGAAGTTTCACACGCGATTGGGCTGGGTATGTGTATTTCAGGGGTGCGTGGGAAGTTTGACACGCGATTTTGCTGTCATAGCGGGGAACGCGTATTTCGGGGGTGCACGGGGAGTCCTACACGTGAATTGGCAGTGTGGGTCCTCCCAGGTGTCCCCTCTACCCCCTCCACGGCCCCTGCAGGCAGCCCACACCACAGGGGCATGACCCCCAGCCAAGCCACATGTCACGTTGCAATATGATCACCCTGCACCCCTGGTCATGTCCCGCAGGCAGCCCATCCACCATGGGCATGCCCCCCAGCCAAGCCACATGTCACGTTGCAATATGATCACAAACTCATGTCTCCCAGCACCCCCACCCCCCAGCAGTGAGGGGCACCTGCCAGCAGGCCCCCACTCATGTCCCCCAGCACCCCCACCCCCCAGCAGTCAGGGGCACCTGCCAGCAGGCCCCCACACATGTCCCCCAGCACCCCCACCCCCCAGCCGTGCAGGGCACCTGCCAGCAGGCCCCCACACATGTCCCCCAGCACCCCCACCCCCCAGCAGTGCAGGGCACCTGCCAGCAGGCCCCCACACATGTCCCCCAGCACCCCCACCCCCCAGCAGTCAGGGGCACCTAACAGCAGGCTCCCACGCATGTCCCCCTGCACCCCCACCCCCCAGCAGTCAGGAGCACCTGCCAGCAGGCCCCCACTCATGTCCCCCAGCACCCCCACCCCCCAGCAGTCAGGGGCACCTGCCAGCAGGCCCCCACTCATGTACCCCAGCACCCCCACCCCCCAGCAGTCAGGGGCACCTGCCAGCAGGCCCCCACTCATGTCCCACACATGTCCCCCAGCACTCCCACCCCCCAGCAGTCAGGGGCACCTGCCAGCAGGCCCCCACATGTCCCCCTGCACCCCCACCCCCCAGCAGTCAGGGGCACCTGCCAGCAGGCCCCCACACATGTTCCCCAGCACCCCCAGCAGTGCAGGGCACCTGCCAGCAGGCCCCCACACATGTCCCCCAGCACTCCCACCCCCCAGCAGTGCAGGGCACCTGCCAGCAGGCCCCCACACATGTCCCCCAGCACCCCCACCCCCCAGCAGTCAGGGGCACCTGCCAGCAGGCCCCCACACATGTCCCCCTGCACCCCCACCCCCAGCAGTCAGGGGCACCTGCCAGCAGGCCCCCACACATGTCCCCCCCAACAGGTCATCACACTCCAGACCCATGCCCCTCATGGCCACCCAAATCCCACCCCAGTCCAAACACCCCACATTGAATTCCCAAAGTCATGATAGAAAATACATAACCAGCATGGCCATGAATCAATGTCCCTCAGACCCACGCAATGGTGACACATGACTGTGAAAAGATCAACATTGTGACATGCACAAAACAAAAGAGATAATACCACATCAGTAAAGTATGTAATAAATGTGTATTCAATAATTAACCAAATGAATAACAAAAAAAACACACACAATAATGGAAATAAAAAAATGCATGTCCAAAATATTCAAAAAAATGTGTGAAAGCAGAATCCAAATCAATCCAAAAGCAAATGGGTCCAAAGAGTCTGTCCGTCCAACCAAATCCAAAGTGTAAAAATAAGACACATCCATTGATCCATGGTAAAAAAAGAAACTTAAATGAAGTGAAATCCAGTGTAGAACTATATACAAAGTACAAATCCAGGGTCCATGAGCCCAACCATTGAAAGGAAACCTACAAAAACCCTACCTAATGAAGAACTATATACAAAAAGGTGGGGCATTGTCCAAGCGCCCCAAATGAAATGAAAACCAAAAGGAAACCTAACTCTAATTAACTATATACAATGGCAGCGGGCTAGTCCGACGGCTCACTTCCTGATTTCCCGGGCCTGGGCATCATCGAACTCCTGCTCAATGTCCCGGAGGCGGTCCTCTTCTAAGGCCCCGAGGGTTTGCAGGGACGATGACATCCGGAACTCCAGGTCCTGCGAATTGCCTCGAGGCACTCGGCCCGCCGCAGAGCCCTTTGCATGGAGTTCTCCGCCCTGACCATCGTGAGCCGTGCCTCTTCCGCCCGCTGCCGCTCTGCATCTATAGCATGGCCTAACCGCTGCCACACGGATAACACTTCCTGTCCTGGGTCCTCCTGCCCTCCGGCCGATGCCTGCCCCTCCGATGTCGAAGGCCCTGAGCCATCATGGCTCCCACCTTGTTGCTGCTGCTGCTGTGCCTGTGCCCGTGCCCTGGCTCCTGCTGCCTGCACATCCTCGTCGGGCTGGGGTGCAGTTGTTGAGGTGGCCAACCCTGCTGGACGTCCGACTCCCGACTGTGGCAGGGATGTGTCCTCCACATAGGGGGTTCAGGTGAGGAGGGGGTCGAAGCAAGGTTCAGCAAATGGAGGAATCCGGCCTGGGTGACCTGTCCCAGTAGGCTGACGTGGTCAACGAGCCATTCGAGATGACGTGCAGTCTCCCCATGAAAAGACTGCAGGTCACCTCGCATGTCACATTCACACAACGCCACCCCACCCAGGACAGGCTCAACCCGGTCCCGGATAGCCACGTCTGCAGGGAGAGGAAGGCCAGTTGTTGTAAGCGGATAACCTCCCTGAAAACGGGTCTGGAAGTAGGCATCCTTGCTGGTGCGGGATGATGCAGTCACAGGATCGGGGACAGGATTACACACAGGCACCTCTGTGGCGGCCTGTGCTGCCTCCTGTCCCTGCCCCTGCACTGCACCACTGGCACCAGTGGAATCCCCACCTCCAGACCCCGTCTCTGTCCCTTGCGCGGCCTCCTCCTCCACCAAACCCCCCACCAACCTGGATGACTCTGTGCCATCTTCCTTCGTCAGACCCTGTCGGGTCTCAGCTGCCCCTTCTGCTGCCGAGGAGTCCAACTCTGACCTCTGCCTCTTGGACCTACCCTCGGCAGCTGCGGCCTGGGACGCGGCACCGTACTCCTCACTCCCTGACGAGATCACAACCTGGGAGGGGAGCCGGGCCTTGCGTCTCCAGCTGGTGGTGTGATCCCCAACGCTGTGCTCCACAGCACCCTCTCCGCCCTCTTCATCAGTTGACTGCAGACAGGGAGAGATAGGAGACAGGCATCAGGACACTGTACAATGGACTGATACACAAATGCCAGTTGCACATGAGTGGCAGTGTCAAACTTCAGACATGGCATCACAATCCCCAACACACATGTCATGTCAACTCACACACATGAGCAATTCCACAGCCATATGGCAACAGCCAGCACCATCCATACACATACAACAGCATAAGCGGCCAAAGGTGAGCCAGACATCACATGACACACAGGGAGTGCACTAGACATGCACACACGCCACCACACTTACATGCATGTGTACACCTCCACCAACTGTCGCAGTGATGAGATCGGCATCCATGTCACATCTGGCAATCAGTCTTCTACATATCAGTTTCCCAAGCATCCATGTTGCATCACTGTTGGACCCTTGTGAAATACACACACATGCATACATGCAGCTGGAACCGACATCCATGTGTGACACCACAACCATGCCAATTTACATACACAGTCATTCAAGCATGTGTGCTCACACATCTGCATTTGGCATGCAAGCTTACACACACATGCACCATCCATGTGTCTCACACATCCATACATGGCCCTACAAAACCACATGTGCAACCTGCACACTACTGGCACACCACCACACGCACAGCTTACAATCAGTATGCATGTACACTTACCGCTCGACTCCAGACGGGTCTGCCTTTCAAGGACCTGGACGTGGAGCACTAGGGATATGCGTTCCAGGACCCTCATTTGATGTTCCGACAGGTGGCCCCGGCACCCCTTAGCATCTGCTGCCTTCAAGAGGCGCTGGGCCTTGTTGAGGGTCCTGGACCTGAAGTCCTCCCAGCGCTTCTTGACATGTTTGAATTCCCACCGCGTTGATGGCAGTCACGATGTCCGTCCAGATCCTGGTCCGTCCTTCCTTGTCGGCGTGCGAACTTCCGAAGAGGCCATCATACTGCCCCAGGACTTGCTCCACCAGGACTTCGTGAAGCTGGTGGCCCTCTCCCTCTCTGGCTGGGGGTTGCCAGTGGTCTCAGATGGTGGTGTGCCCGACATGGCAACCCAGAGGCAGGCTTGGGTGGGCAACTGGGTCCTGGGGCTGGGCTGTGGAGCGATGGTATCCCAGTCGGGAGTCTTCAGTTCCAGCAGGGGTGGTCACAGCAACTGCACCCCTGCAGATGGCTGATGTGCAGGCAGCAAATAGCAGGGCACGTGGGCAGCAGGCAGGCAGGCAGCAGCAGATGGCAGGTGGGAGCGTGCTCAGGGCTCTTGGGGGCAGGAAAATGGCCTTCAGGGCAGGAGCGTGGTCTTCCGTGTGTTTTCGCGTGGCCAGCTTGTTACGGATTGATTTGGCACGTGAAAAAATTGCACGTCAGCGTGTAATTCGAGGAAAGGGCCTTAGCGCATAAGCACGTCAGTGCACGAACGCGATTCCATTGGACCAAAGGCCCTTAGCGCGTAGGCGCGTAAGTTACATTACGCGCACAGGCGTTTCCCTCATAGCACGTGATGACAGAGACACTGTCGGTTCACACGCGATTACTTCACAGTGTTTCTAGTTCGTACTCCCTGTTACCTCTGACAGCTCTTTTCTGATTTTTTGTTGGGCCTGTTTCCTTAAACAGAGTTCACTTCTCCTTTTGTCCTGTCTCCTCAGACAGCGTACAATTCTTCTTTTGGCGGGGGTGTTGCCAACGCGCACATGCAGGTATTTTTCACGTTCTTTTTCCAGGCAGACGGTGAGTTCCGCACGTACTTAGCAACTGTGCTTGCCCCGTGTCGCGTTCCCCTTCAGACGTCATTGTAGGCTGCGTGTATTACGCGTACGCTTATTTTTGTGTTTCTGGGTGCCACAGCATAGTGCAAGTTCATTTTTTCACGCACGTGGTCTACGAGGGGTTGCGTGCACGTTTATTTTTGATTTTTGGGCTGCCTGTGCGTTGCGTGACCCGTCATCTTCCCCCAGGGGTCACAGACAGCCTTGTTAGAGCACTAGGGTACGAATTCCATCTGGTATCCTACCCCTTTTACCCCCAATTGCCCAGGACAATAGTTTACTGCAACTCCCATATGCACAACAACATCAGTGCCATGGCTGGGAGGCGACCAAGCGGTAAGGGAGGCAAAGGTGGCCGACCCTCAAAAGGTGGGCGTGGTGGGCTCGGTAGGGGACGTGGCCGGGATTTGCAGGGTGCCCCTATGCCCCCATGTGTGGAGGAACAATCAGGGACACCCATGCCCCCCCCCATGGTTGAGGGAAACGTTGCTGACACCATCCAAGCTCAGCCCCTGTTGGACCAGCCCATTGTGGCACCTGACCTGGCACAGGATGACTCCCTGGCTGACATCCAGGTCAGCAAGTCTAGGCCACGTGTGGCGGTGCAAGTTGTTGTCACCAATCCACGTGGATCTGGGGCAGCTATGTCATCTGCTGCCCCAAGTATGCAGGGTGGGGAGGCTGCAGGGGCAGCTGCAGCTCCATCCGCCCCAGCTCTGACTCTCCCAGCCAGGACAGTGTCAGTCCCAGTCCATCAAACTGACGTTCCCCCTGCCAACATTACCCAGCAACCAATGCCTGCATCAAGAACTATGGTCATTGTGCATTCCCACACTCCTACTACCCAGTCCACCGGTGATTCTGCCCCTACTGACCAGAGCGGCGTAAGCCACTCTGGCTCCTCTCCACCTTTAAAGAAGAGGAAGAAGGGTGCTCTGGCACGACAGGCTGAGACCCCAGACATGGCTACACACTCCGGCACGTCAAGGAAGCCTTGCTTTAATGACGCGGAACTTGATGCACTTGTGCACTATGTGTCGGCACATAGCCACGAAATTTTGGTGACTGCAGGGTGCAAGACCGCACCTGGTCAACGTAAGGCACACTGGCAGACCATCGCCGACCGCATAAGTGCCCTTGGATTTGTGAGGCGCTCAGCTGATGATTGCTACAAGCGGTGGAATGACCTGAAACGCAGAGCAAAGAAGCTGGCCTCAAATCATGCCGCTACTCTGGTGACTGGCGGTGGGTCTCCACAAGAGGACAACGAACTCACTGAACATGAGTCTGTTGCTGGGGCCTTCGTCACAGAGGAACAGATCCAAGGTGTGGGAGGACTACCTGATTATGAAGCATTGTCCGGTGAGTGCCCAGGCATGTGCATGTTGTTTGGGTGACGGGTTCTGATTGAGTGCCAGGTGAGGGTGTGTGTGCCTGAGTGGTATGGGTCACCCATGTGCTTCATCCAAAACATTCAGCGGCCTTGGATTTGGGTGTGACAGTATCCCTTCTGCCCACATTAGTAATTTGGCTCAACATTACGGCAGTTGCCCTTGAAGTGGCAACAACATTGTTTGTATTTTTCAGTGTTCGTTCAGGCTGATTGTTTCAATTCTCCCACTTTGGCTACGCATTCCTCAGCCCTATTGTCACATTTGTGGCATGATTCTGTCATTGATGAACCCCACATTGGACCACATGTGTTACCTTGTTAGTTGAATGATATGACCATTCAGGCTAATTGAGTATTGGCCTGATCACAGGAATTTTTGGGGCCTGTTTGCATGAGGAACATGATAGTTGTTTCCTGTCATGTTGAAGTGACAAACCATTGATGTATACATCGGCCTGCAATCACTGTATTTTTGGACACTGGATGTGTTGCAGTGTGTGGCACATGCCTATTTTGTCACACTATGTAGCATTTTTCATCTCATCATGTCCATCTCAAATGGATGGCTGACAGTATTCATTCACTGACATATGGATGTACTTGTGGAATGTACCATGGCTATGGTACATGCCATCTGTGTGATGGCATGTGTCATGTATGTGTATTGGACATGCCACTCACAGGCCAATGTGTGATGGCAGTGCTACCCAGCATGCAGCAAATGTGTTGCTGTTCCATGTAGGTGTCATCAGTGTCTGCCTTTTGGGTCCCCTTCAAACTCAGTGACAGTCCATGAATGGGAGGGTTATAGTCATGTGGGACATGTGTAAATCATGTAAATCATGTACTGGTTATGTAGCTTGTCAGGCCTATTTTTGTGCTATGGTGCTAATGCCTGTTTCCATTTTTTGTCTTTCATGTTTTTGCAGGGGATGACGCACTTGATGCTGTTGAGGTTGAGGAGATGGTGCAGACCCAAGAGGAATCTCAGGCACGACCGGGCACCAGTGGGGGACGTGGTGGTGTGGTGGTGGGTGAGAACCCAAGTGGGTGAGAACCCAATCTTGCTGCAGAACATTTTATTGAGGGGTGCCTCTGGGTGCACCTCCCCGGACCTCTATTCAGGTGCTGATTCGGATGATGAGACCTATGTGGCATCGCAGGTAAGTGTTTTTGGCAGGGATTCTGTTCTGTCCAACTCACCTGTACCAGGGGTAGAACCCTCAATGGGGATGTCAGTGTTGGTAAGTCCGCCTTTGGTGGTTACGGATGCAGGGTCACACTCCACAACATCTGATCCTGTTCCTGGGCCAGCAGATCAGAGGGGGAATGCAGTCCTGCAGCCTCAGGCAGTGCCGGCACAGCAAGGCGCAGATCGCCTTGCCCCAAACAGGTGTGGTGCCCGCCGACGCGGTGGGCGTACGCCACCAGGCAATACCGCATGGGAACAATCCATTTACGGTATGGCAACCCAACAGGCAGCATCAGTTGAGATGATCGCTCAAGCAATGGAGAGGGTGCCACTTCCATTGTCCCCCCTGACAGGCAGATGGAGCTACTACAGCAGGCAACAGACTCCATTTGCCAATCACACAGGGAGGACATGTTGGCGTCCAACAGGGACAGACGGGCGGCACTGGAGACTCTACACCAATCAATATCAATAGAGTCCCAGGGCCACAGGGAAGCCCTGAGGGTAGAACTCCATCACCTCAGGGAGACTCTTGTTGACCTTGAGGCTTCCACTAACTTGAGGACAGAACAGCAGCTGGAGCGGCTCACACGTTCGCTCTCAGCTGAGATGCAGCCAACTCGGGAGGAGATCCGTGCATCACGTCAGGTGCTGCATGGGGATTGCCGCACTATAATCCTCTAAAACGAGACCTTCCACACCCGCATCATTGCTGCCATGGAGGACCATACCAGGGCTTTGCGTGGGCTGCCTCCCATTGCACCACCATCTCCTGTGGCAGCACCACCTCCTGTGGCAGCAGCAGAGGGTGATGATAGCGACAGCAGCAGTTCTCCCACATTGGCAGGCCATGAGCCCATGGAGGTGTTTTTTTTCCCAACATCCACACAGGTGGGTGTTGGTGCGCACCCTGTCCTCGGACCTCCTGGGTGCCCCCCCCCCCCGGCCCCCTCAAGGCCATTTTTTATTTTTTATTTTTTTTTTCAGTGTGTTGCCTTGTGTGGCTCCCGTGGGCATCCACTGTATTCCGGCTGGGCACATGCAGGCTTGTCCTGAGTTTGGGTTAGATGCTTGGGTTCGTGAGACACACACCCCTCCTGCTTCCCGTTTCCATGGGCTTGCAAAGGGTGTGCCCAAGTGACATTGACTGTCACGGTGACGTAGGACTCCCATGAGCTGTGTGGGCAGTCTGTAGTCAATACTGTGTATACATTCCTAGTGGATATTGTTGTTGAATTGTACACTGCATGGTGTATTGCTATGTGCTTGTGCATCCATGTCTTTCGCCTAATTTGCAGGTTAATTCCTCATGTCTTCACAAGGCCGTCTACTTTGGAGATGGAGTTCATGTTGTAAGCAGTGCACTTGGACATTTGCGTGGCAGCAGCACTGTACAGTTGGAAGTGGCCGATGTGCTTGCATGATCAGGTTGTAAGACTACCACTACTTTAACTTAGTACTGTCATGTTTATGCTATGTTTGAGGTTGTGTAGCTGCATTGAATTGTTGGTAAGTGTTTGGTCATGTGTGTTGTTAGTTCTACATTACTGGGAGCATTTTGTGTGTGGGCAGTTTCCATTGAGGACACTGTACTTTGACACTTGTGTGATGTTTTGGGGATTGCTTTGTTTGCTCTCACATAGCATGACATGCCATGGTGTGTTGGGTGGCAGTGCTGGGGAGGGGTTGGGTGACATGGCACTGTTGTCATGTTGTATTTTGCAAGGGGGTAATGATTTTTGCAGCATAGAAGTGTGTCTTTTGATGACACACCATTGGTGGTGTTTGTGTAGGTAGGGCACACAATGTAACACTTCCAGGTGACCATTCTCAGGCTGGTATGGTTGTGACAGTTGACTGTCCCTTATGTCATCATCATTGATTGTCAGCTGGCATGTACCAGGGCTGTGTGCACTCCACAGGGGTGTGATTTTAGGTGAAGTAATTATCCACCAGCTGTGTACGGGCTGCCTCACCCCGTGCCCTTTCCCCTCCCATGCGCAGTGGCCGTGCTTGTGGTTGGGGATGTGGGGGCACCACCATGTCCACCGGCAGGCCCCAGCGTGTTGCAACGTTGTGCAGGACACATGCTGCCACTATGATCCTGCACACTACTGGGGGAGCGTATAACAGCTGCCCACCAGAATGGTCAAGGGAGCGAAAGCGTGACTTGAGCACTCCGAATGTGTGCTCCACTACGCCCCGGGTTGCAATATGGGCTGTGTTGTATCTTACCTCGGGTGGCGTGGTCGGGTTCCGAATTGGCGTCATCATGTGGGTGCTCAGCGGGTAGGCACTGTCTCCTGGGGAGGTGGTGATTGGTATCATTAGTGGGGTTGTGACATTGCTCAGTATCTGACATGCATGCATGTGCTGTGGCATTTATACCCACCGAGCAGCCATGTATCGCCATGCCGGCCAGCTTCTAGGTCCCGGTTTAGGGTTGACATTCTGTAAATGAAACTGTCGTTGGTGGACCCTGGATAGTTGGCATAGACTGAGGTGATGATTCCCTTGGCATCACATACTACCTGGACGTTGATGGAATGCCAGTGCTTGCGGTTTCTGTAGATGTGCTCTGATGCCCTGGGGGGACGTAGAGCCACATGGGTGCAGTCAATGGCACCTAGCACTTTGGGGAAGTGTGCCACCCCGTAAAAATCCTGGACGACAGCCTGCCTTTCTGCAGGTGTTCTGGGCAGGTATATGTGCCTGCGGACTGATGGGCGTGCAGTCATGATGGCCAACACCTGGTGTAGGCAGCGTGACTGCGTGGCCTGTGACACCCCCCCACTGTAGCAGTTGTCCGTTGAAATGATCCATTGGACAAGAAGTGCAGTACATTGAGGACCTTCTGCAGGGGGCTGAGTGCTTGGGAGCACAGGGTGGGTGATGTGAGGTCATCCTCCCACTCACTGACCAGGTCGAGTATTATGTGAGGTGGAAACCTGTACCTCCCATACACCTGGTCATCAGGCATCCCAAAAAGGCTAGTTCTGGGTGTAAAAATTCTGGGCCTGACTATCCTCCTCCTCCTCCTGTGGTATCCCACAACCACTGCTGCTAGGAACGGTATATTCATCCTGGCGTCTGTGCTTGTTTGTTGTTTGCGCACACTTTTATGCTGCGCGGGTCCACGTACGCCTGCTTCCTGCTGGCGTACGTGTTTCCGGATTAGCGCATCTTTTTTGGCGCACGCGTTAGCCCCGTTTGATTCCATGAATACGTGTTTTGAACGTGCGTGTGGGCATTCCGCGCACTTGCCTCCTGTACTTCCCCCGTGACGCCCACATTTTTACGAGTTGTTCCCCATTCCGCGTGTCACGCCCCCTGTTCCTCCTACTTTTGTTGTGTGCGCCGCGCTATGTGCGATTTCGCTGTGCGCTTAGCGCACGCTGTTTGGAGACGTGTGCGCCAGCGTGCGCCACGCAGAATTTTGGCGCACATCCTGGAATTTCCTCACGCACGGACTTCCATGAATCGCTATGCGCGGGTTTCGCTCAATTTTCGCACTGGCACTGCGATTCGCACGCTTTCGCACGCTTGCGCTGAAAATTTAAGCGCACAGTAATTCCATGAATCGGCTCCTTAGTCTTTACAGGGACGTACTTATCTCACAGACCTTATTCCTCGGTTTTGGTGTGGTACACTCATGATGCACTGATGTCTTCCAGTCAGTTTGTGATCTGCTACCAATTAAATAGGAGTATATTGATGCAAAGGTTATTATAAAGTGATCTTTGACTATGCACAGTTCAGACCTGTTCTACCCAATGAATACACTAGAGGGTTACCTGGTACTTGTTTACAAGTGATAAAGAATTAACTATTTCAAAAAAGTAAAATGATCTTTAACATACAAAAAGATAATGGGCCTCATTCTAAGTATGCCGGTCCGGAAACAATGGTACAGGTAAGATTACCGGCACCATTGTTTCTGGGCTGGCATACTGCAGGTCTGCCTGCCGGAGCCACCGTGCCTGACAGGTCTGACCCTGCCACACACAGCAGCCATGGTAGGCAGACCTAACATGGTCTCACTCCTTCTAGATACTGAATCCACCATTTGATGTTACTCCGCCTTACACTCCTATGCTCTTCCCACTCTCCATAACTCCCTCCTTTGAAGTACTACTCCATCGTCCATGGTAATACTACCACCTCCTCTATACTACTGCTACTCCCTCCTCCACACTTCTACTATGTCCTCCTCCACACTACTATGTCCTCCTCCACACCACTACTACCAATCCTCCCATTCACTACTCAAACAACCTCCTTTCTCTAAGTACCATTCGCTTCCCAGACAGTCTTTACTACCTTATCTAAACACTCGCCACACAAACACACACACTCAAACTGCAGAACCACATTCACTCCTTAACCAATACCTCAACTTTTCTAGAAATCTTCTCCACAAGGTGCTGCTCCCTCCTTCCTCCTGCTGGTCTCTTGGCCAGTCTGTACCATCGCCTCGGACCTTACCCGGAAAATCCTCACTTCATGCTTCCTGTCCCGAGCTTCAATACCACTCCCAAGTGAGGATTGGTCACCTTTCCCTAGCCAATCTGGCTGTGCTTTTCCCATCCGGGTCGTGTATGCATGTGGGGAAAATCTTGAAAATAAGCTATACTCAACGCACTTTCTCCATGTGGGCATATAACATCCCGGGAATGGCGGTCCAGTACGCTGAGTGTCCATATTCATGTTCTGGGATCCTGGTGCTTTGGGTTTCCCACTAAGTCTCTTATGGAGAAAGGGTGTGCTGCCCTTCTATTTCCTGGTGGCTTAGGTGGTTTGTCAATTCCAGTAAAGGCTTGCTGGTGCTTATTGACGGCATCAACATGTCAACAGCCCTACCCATAAACTCGGCAACATGCTGGATTTGGTATTTGCACAAAAATCCCTTTTAACACTTCAGTCTATTGAACCCATCCTCTGGTCTGACCACTTCTTGGTCTCTTGTAGACTGGAAGATATAGGCAAACCTGGTAAAATTCCTATAGAGAAAATTTGGCAGCACTCGTGGCGTGCTGTTGACACCTCAAGTTTGGCTACTTTGATTCAAGCCAAATGCAGCTGTGAGTCAGCAGTGTCACTGTCCTCTATGTCTGAGGCTTTTCTCGAGGTGGCTTACATGGTTGGCCCTCTTCGTCTGATCCAACCATGCAAATTGCCTCCTGAACCGTGGTTCACTGATCTTTTGAAAGAACGCCTCAAACTACCCCAATCGAACGTAAAGGGAGTAGAAAATACGATCTCGCTCTTAAAATCCAATATAAAATACATTCTGGTACCTAGTCAGTCAAAATCAAAGCTGCCAAAATGGCACATTTTACCACCAATATTGAGTCCTCTCTATCTCAGCCAAGAGCCCTGTTCGCTGCTGTCAAGGATCTTGCGTTGGTGGAGAGACTCACCCCTACTGTTACACCTACCCAGGAACTCTGCGATGCCCTATCTCACTACTTTATCTCTAAGATTGATACTATTAGACAAACCATCTCCTTGACAGTGACAAGGGTAGGACCCATTGACAACACTATCCCCTCTCTCACCGTCTCTGATCCTACCACTGCCAACACTTGGTCCCCATTTCCGACTTATACAGAGGAAACTCTCCTGATGGCTATTGGAAAAAGTAAGTCATGTTCTCCCTCGGACGCTATTCCTCTTCGGGTTATGCAAGATATTGCCCCTGATCTGTTATCAGAGATTACTAAAGCTATAAATGACTTCTTTCAAACGGAGTCGGTCCCACGGGAACTGAAATCTGCTAGGGTGATCTCTCTTTTGAAAAAACCTACCCTGGACCCTACCACTCTATCAAATTTATGCCCTATTTCACTTCTCCCCTTCCTGGCTAAACTCTTAGAGTCACTGGTGTCCCCTCTAGTATCTACCTTCTTAGAATCTACTAACCTTATAGACCTGGTTCAGTCCAGGTCCTGTCCTGGTCGTGGCACGGAGAGTGTTCTGGTCGCTGTTCTGGACGATATGACCAGGCTAGTGGATGCGAGTGGAGTGGATGCCCTGATTTTGTTAGACCTATCAGCGACCTTCGAAACAGTCGACCAGTCCATCCTGCTATCTCGTCTTGCCCATTTTGGTATATCAGAGCAGGTACTAGGATGGTTCAGCTCGTTCCTTGCGGATTGTACTCAGACCCTCTCGATGCCCCCTTTTCTGTCTGCTCCTTGTCACTTCAGGTGTGGAGTGCCACAGGGCTCCTCCCTGTCGCCTATATTGGTTAACATCTACATTTGGGCCCTTGTGTCTCTCATCCGCTCCTTCGGCATCAGTTGTTACTCCTATGCCGACGACACCCAGATACTGATCAGATTAGATCTTGATCAGGCTGAAGTTTTGTGCTTGCGGGAATGTCTGACAGCTGTTGGAGATTGGATGAACCACAACTGGCTCAAATTGAATGGTGATAAGACTGAGGTGATGGTGGTGGGCTATCCCCCTAATCCCACACTCTGGGTGTCCTCCTTTTGGCCCTCTTCCCTGGGACCCCTGCCGATCCCGGTTAAGAAAGTGAAAAAGATGCATGTTTCCGTGAAGTCTGATTTGAAGGTTATGACATGGAATGTGAATGGTCTGAATAATTTCAAGAAGAGACAGAAAATATTTGATTATATGGGAGATAAGCAATGTGATGTTTACTTTTTGCAGGAAACACATTTTTTGAAAGATGACATCAAAAAATTGCAGAGACAATGGGTTGGCGGTGCGTATGGATCTTGTTTTTCCTCTGGATCTAGTGGAGTGGCAATACTGATTCGTAAAAATGCCCCTATTAAGATCTTACATGAAAAAGCTGACAAAGATGGTAGGATTATTGTTTCACTAGCAGAAGTACAAGGCTTGAAGGTGACATTGGGCCTCATTACGAGATTGGAGGTAGCCATGGCGCTATTAGCGCCATGGCTGCCTCCAAACTCGTTCCGACTCTGCCCTGGAGAATGGAGCAGTTACCGGGCCATTCCAAGGTTGGCAGGACCGGTAATTCCCCATTCACCAGGGCCATTCCCCATTCCCATTTGAGCCCCCATAGGGCTCAATGGGAATGGGGAAGGCGCTAATAACGGTACCGCAAATTGCGGTACCGTTATTAGCTCCAGAGTCCCTTTGCGGGTCCCGTCCTTAACGCCTGGAAAACCAGGCGTTAACGGAGGACCCGCAAAGGGAACTCGTAGTAGGGCGGTAAGGGATTCCCGGCACCGGTGCCGGTAATCCCTTACCGCCCCTTCGTAATGAGGCCCATTGTGTAATATCTATGCAGCGTCCATAGATGATGGTACTTTTTTTTAGGAGAGTCTCTCAATTAATTCAGGACTTTGAGTCGGCTACTGTGATTTTAGGTGGAGATTTCAATCTGGTGTTAGATTCTAAATTGGATCGAAGCAATGGTGGTGTAGAAAACAGAAATGATGCTCATTTTCGATCATTTCAGTCTCTACTAGCTGACAAATGACTTGAATGATTGCTGGCGTTTAATGAATCCATGTTTGAGAGAGTTCAGTTTTTATTCCAATTCTCATGGTACCTATTCACATATTGATATGTTTCTAACTAGTGGTAAAATGACCGAAAAGTTCAATTCAGGTGATATTGAGAATATCGTGGTTTCTGATCATGCCCCGGTCTCTTTGGCAGTGAAACTTTATTTTAATCTTCATAGGCCCTTCACTTGGAGGATGAATACCTCTATTTTACAAGATGAGGAGTTACTTGATAAAATTAGAAATGAGGCAGATCATTTTGTCAGGAAAAATCATACTGATGATTTGAATGTAAAAATGGTATGGGAAGCTTTTAAATGTACAATGAGGGGCATTGTTTTAGGTTAGTCAAGTAGTAAGAGGAAAAAGATGGAAAACGATAGATCAGATTTGGAGATTTGTATTAAGGAGGTGACTAATGTTTTAATAGTCGACACAACAAATCCAGTTAAGAAAAAAAAACTGTGTAATTCAAAGAGAGAGTTGAATAGAATTATTGATGAAAGAGCTGAGAAACAACTGTTCTGTCTAAGATGTTCTTATTTTGAATATGGAGAAAAATGTGATAGCTAGCTGGCCTACAGGCTTCGTCAGCAAACCTGTGAGGGAGCTATTACATCTATATGTAGTCCTGAGGGTCATGCAATATTTAATCCCGTTGAAATAAATGAGGTTTTCAGGAAGCACTATGAGAATCTCTATCAGAATGAACCAGGTATTTCTGGTCGGGGAGATTCTTTCCTTGACTCCATGGAAATCCCATAGGTTTCAGATGTTGATAAAGCGTTGCTTGAGAATGTGATAACATTGGATGAAATTAAATTGGCGATTAACAGGTTGAATACTGGTAGGACACCGGGTCCAGATGGATTACCAGTGGAGTTATACAAGATTTTAACTGATTCTGCTTTGGATCTGCTAAAAGATATGTAAATTTCCTCAAAATCTGAGGGTCTTTTACTGACCTCCACTTTACATGCAACAATTTCTTCTTTTTTTGAAGAAGGGTAAAGATGGGAATCTACCATCAAGTTATCGCCCAATCAGTTTGATCAATACTGATAATAAAATACTTGCAAAGGTGTTGGCTTTGAGGATTGATCAATTGATTGGTAATCTAGTACATCTTGATCAATCGGGTTTCATTAAGAACAGAAAGACCTATAGTAATAATCGGAAATTGTTGTTAACAATGTCTATTGCACAGTCATCGTCTGAGGACATTGCTGCCTTTTCACTTGACATGACAAAGGCATTTGATAGGATAAATTGGCCCTACTTATTTTCAGTTTTGAAGAAGATGAACTTTGGAGATGATTTTATTTCAAGGTTAAACCTTTTATTCTCTTCTCCGACTGCAGATGTAAGAACAAATGATTTGCGGCCAAGACAATTTGCATTGATGAGAGGCACTAGACAAGGTTGCCCCCTGTCACCTCTGCTTTTTGTACTGGCAATTGAACCATTGTCAATTGCTTTATGACAAAAGCAGAGTTTGTGTGGAGTATGGTTTCAGGGGATAATGTAAACAATGTGGTTTTATGCAGGCGATCTTCTATTGATAATAAAGGAATTAGATGTTTCATTATCGGCTCTGATGGAGACTCTAGGGGCATTTTACAAGGTTTCGGGCTACAAAATCAACTGGTCGGAATAAGAAGTTATGCCCTTAACATATACCTGTGATGAGGCATTTATTGAGTCGTTGGGATTTCAATGGTGTGCGAGGAAAATGAAATATCTTGATGTGTGGCTTACTCCTAGAGTTGAGGATTTGGTGGGAGAGAACTTGAGTGATGTGTGTAAAGATCTTAAGGCATGTTTGGAAAGGTGGTCCCTTTTTAATTTATCATTGTGGGGCACAGCCAATGCTTTGAAAATGACTGCTGCACCGAGAGTTAATTACATACTTAGCATGCTCCCGTTGGAAATAAAGACTTCCAATTGGAAGGAACTGCATTATTTGATAAAATCATTCATATGGGTTCGAAAGCCGGCAAGGTCACAACTTTGGAAGCTTCAGCTTCCTGCAGAAAAAGGGGGGTAAGGCTTACCAAACTTTCGGGCTTATCATACAGCATTCACATGTCAATTTATTGTGCCGTTTCTTGAAATGCGACCAGATGATTGGGTTATTGCGGAGGTTGGTTTTACTGGACCTCTGCTGCCGAGGGCAATTCTTACCACGAGTAATGCTAGAAGTGTGAGAAATCCAATTACTGAGTATCTAAGGAAATGCTGGGATGGCTTATGTACCTTTTTGGGCTCGGGTGCCTTGAGATCGGCAAGTGCTTCCATTTGGATGAATGCAGCAATTAAGGAGAAAGGTAAAAAGCTTTTTTGGGTGGATTGGTTTATTGGTGGAGTGTGTTGGATTGGTGACTTGTGGCAGAATGGGAGATGGATTTCTGGGGCGGAAGTGCGTCAGAAGTGGAATATTGTTAATTTCAAATACAAGGATCATGTAAAGTTATGAGAGGAATGGAGTCAGATGATCGGATCTGACATCTCATTGGGACAATGGATGGATATGTGTGGGAATGTGAAACTTTGTTCATTGAATTTGTGGGAAAGATCTAGACAAATTAAGATCCTTAATAGAGTATATTGGACACCAGAGAGAATGATGAAGCGGGGGGTGACTGAAACGGATGAATGCTGGAAATGTTTGAACGATGTTGGTTCATTAGAACATATGTTATGGCATTGCTCTCGGATTCAGGGGTTCTGGACTGATATCTGCAATATGTGCATATATGTTTTGGTCATAGTAATGGATCTGAATTTCAAAACGATGATTTTGGGTTGTGATGA
The DNA here is from genome assembly GCF_040938575.1 of Ambystoma mexicanum. Taxonomy (NCBI): domain Eukaryota; kingdom Metazoa; phylum Chordata; class Amphibia; order Caudata; family Ambystomatidae; genus Ambystoma; species Ambystoma mexicanum. The sequence continues at coordinate 388,985,969 of NC_090925.1, forward strand.
TGTATGTGATGATGTATTGTGTGATCTTACAGTTTCGAAAAAGAAGTTTTTGTTTAGAAGTGCCTCAATAGGTAAAAAGTTGATACTGCGCAAATGGAAATCACATTTTGTACCGCTTTCATCAGACTGGATTTGGGAAATGCATTCCCTTGCAACTTTGGAGAATAACATTTTCAGGAGGCAAAGAAAGATGAACTTTTTTGACAAAATATCAGGAAGATTTCTTGAGATTTACTAGCTGTTTCATTTAATGTATGGAATTGTAAATGAGTTCAGAAATGTTGTAAAGTATCTTGATTCAAATTGTTTTTCAGTTGGTTAATTTGTTGTTTGTTTTATTGTATGTCTGTCCTATCTGCATCCTTGTCTATAGACCAACAAGCCTCTGCGGTCTGTCAGGCTAGCCATTTTCAGCTGAAAATTCTGAGGCGAGTATTACATCTGATTCCGGCTCCATTGCACCCTCCAGTGGTAGCAGCTATGGTTCTATCACAAATAGACTATTGCAACTCCCTGTACTTAGCCCAACCCTAGGGCCTGATTAAATGGCTGCAGCGGCTGCAGAATTTGGCCGCTAGGGTAGCTACAGGCACCCCTTTTGGGGCTCCTATCTCCCCTGTGTTACGGACCCTGCATTGGCTTCCAGTGGCCCAACAGGTAGAATTTAAGGCTCTGTGTATTGTACACCGTGCCCTCCATGGTCAGGGAGCGGAGTACCTCCAAGCCAAGTTCATCCGCTATCATCCCACCCGTAACCTTCGCTCAGCCACTTCCAAACAACTTGTTGTGCAGAAGCAAAAGCAAAAGCACAACAGAGATCGAGTTTGCGGCTGGGCCTTCTCTATTGCTGCAGCAGTTCTGTGGAATAATCTCCCTCTCACCATCAGGAAAACCCCTAACTACTTAGAGTTTAGGAGGTGGGTCAAAACATACTTATTCTGAATCTTCATGGGGCTGTGGCCATCTCTTCTAGCGCCATGATGCCTTTGGGCGACTGTGCGCTTTATAAGAACTGTTAACATAACATAACATGACCTTATAGCTGTGTGGACCACCATGCAAGATGTTGCCACCTCTTTGTGGCTTGCTTTCGCTATGCTGCCTGTCTGATTTGATGGCACTGATGTGTGTTGACGCTGATCTGGCTTTGTCTTTAGAGTGACTCTATGGCATGTCAATGTGTCCATAGGCCTATATGGCTCCCTAGATGTGTGCTGTAGGATCAGGATACCTCTAAGGATTTTCTATGAAAAGAAAGAGAGGTATGGTTTGAGTTAAAAGCGGTCTGCATGCAAACATTATTCCACAAGGGGACAGAAAATGGGGCCCTCTCTGCTCACACTGTCAGCCTCAGAGGTAGGACTGGCTCTGGATGCTTATCTATCAGGCCTCCCACCCACGGCTGAGAGGGTTGCCAATCCCCTCTTGACAAGGTCATATTAGTGTCCTTCAGCAAGACCAAGGGGTGAATGCTGGAAGGTTATGAATCAATTGTAACCACTGGCATAGTTCTGGGGAACCCTCCAGACCATTGTTTTTCAGCCTGCCAAGTCATTACAGAAGTGGGAACACCATATGCATATCAGGCTTGGTCCCACCCCAAAAGTGTCAGTCCAGCCCGAACTGCTAGGTCACATTCCTTCTGCATGAGACCAGAAGCATCCCCAGACATGTTTCAACATCATTGAGGGTCATCGGGGAGGAGTAGCTTGGGTCTCTAGGCCCAGCCGTCTTGGGACCCACGTCTGGGCATGCCCGTCACTCTCGGGGTGACCTATCCAAAACCAAATGTTGATGGCTGGAAGGTTTTGAATCGATCATAACCACTGGCACAGCTCTGGGCATCCCTCCAAAGCATCGTTTTTCAGCCTGACGAGCCATTACAGAAGGGGAGAGACCATATGCAAATCAAGCGTGGTCCCAACACAAAAGGGGGCAGTCCAGCCCGAACTGCTTGGTCACATCCCTTCTGCACGAGACCACAAGCATTCCCTGACATGTTAGTGGCCTTGTCAGAATAACTAATGCAAGAAACTATAAGCGAGGAGGAATGAGACACTAAAAGATTGGAAAATGGTTTAAGAATAACTAAAGAACCAAGTGTTGGTGGTAGTAGCGGAAAAGATCACAGCGTTACACTTGGGTATGCTTGGGAAGTTTAATAACATTTGGTCCCTGTTCCTTGATTATGCTGACCGTTAACCGGGGATCGTATGCAAACCTCCTTCGTATTGGGGGTTTATCTCAAGTTAAAAACGATGCATCAATATTCCTGCAGTCACTGTTGCTTTTGGTGTCCCTGAGATTTAATTTTTATAGAAATGTATTTGAAAAGATATGTTTTGCAGGTTTTCCAAAAAAGTGGGGATGAATCAATAGGTTTATGTGTTTTTAACATACGCATTGTGAAACAAAAAGGAACTTAAAAGTTATAATTATTGAATTATTTTTACTCTGTGCTGCAAATAATGTTCTCACGACGGTTGTCATTTTCTACCCATTTTTCTGAAAATTTTACAACGATCGGTACACATTCCCATACTCATAGCAGCACTTACACCAAGATCACTCAACTGTAAGTTAGATGTGCAAATACATTTGTGAATTGTGCTTGTAAATTCAGCAACATTTTCATATAATTTTCTTCTCCTTTAGAGACCACTTGAAACAACGACTGTAGCAGGTCTCGTTGTATGTTATGTATAGGTTAATTATGCAACTGTGCATGATTGATGCAATAATATACACCAAGTCGTACATTTATTTATTTATTTGGTATTTATAATGCGCCTATACAGCAGATGGTGTTTCACGGCGCAACATAATTTTCACTCTCGCAAAAGTGCTTTTCCACATTAGTTATAACATTCGAAATGTTTACTTTTTCCAGGATTAGTTACACTTACTTTTGGAAATAACTTTGTGAATTGGGCCATATATTAAAAAGATTAATAGGCAGGGTATGGAAAGTAGTAGGTTTTTAATCATGCCAAGTTCTTTTGCATAACAGGCAAAATAAAGTACCTGAAGCGTGGCTTAATGAAGTTGTTAAATGTATCCCTGGTCAGGCGTAATTGCTGAGCACTCATCTATCATATATAAATATATATATGGACGGTATAGTTCAGAGGCGGTTTGTCGAGCTTGCCATATTTGTCACGGTTCGCATGCGCTTGGCAGTGCTTCATAGAGTAGGGGGATGCTTCTTTCAGCAATGGCATAGGTGGCTAGGGTAATTGGTGCTTTGGTGGTATGGTGATTATATGTTCCCTAACTAGAGTAATACAGGCAAAGGCACAGGCACAGAAAAGTTTCCCAAATCAAGATGGCAGAAGAGTGTAGAGACAGTCTGAATTGGAATCTCGGAAGGGTAAATAGAATGATCAGACATTCCGAACTGCCTTTCTTCAAATTAACTGAACCTGGAAGACCTGCTTTTAAAGGGTTGTACCCAAAGAGGGCCTTTGAAAGAGGAGTAAGGGGTAATTCACAGAATTGGAGCATATAATTCCAGGACATCTGATCGTTCATGAACCGGTGGGAACAGTCAGTCTGTACACATACACATGCAGATGAGTCATTGCGCAGAAAAGTAGGAATTTGAGTTCAAGCTAAAGCACAAGGTCTGCATTAAGGTACAGGAGAATCAGAGGAAGGCTTGCAGATATTTATTTTAAATGTGACAGTTTAGTAAAATAGGCCAAAAAAACAGATTAGCGAAAAAATATATTCAATGAGCAATAAAAGTGCATGAGTAGCAAGAAAAACAAACGTTTTTTTACATGCAGCCTCGACCGGGAATAATACAAGCATCATTCAACGTGCTATCATTAAATGGCGTTTGTTATAGGAGTGAGTGACATCACAGCTTTAACAATGTTTCAAGACCTGATTGGACAATAGTTGTTGTCCCCTAGGGAAATCTATACAATACCTAGCCCTATTGGCCTAACCTACACCTCGTGACCAAGTCAATAACCTCCTCTTAATTATGACCTAATACTGAGATGATCAAAACTGCTTTATTTTCATTGGTGGTTATATCTTATTGCCTTTTGCAACATGAAGATCATCTCCCCATTGGCTATCCCACCATTGAATGTTCCATGGTGGGGTTCTTCCCCCTTCATTAACCAATCATTTTGTGAAATGCAGACAGTGTGGCAACAAAAGACGAACACCTCATCACTTTTTCATGGGACCTAAATGTTGGCACCCTCTGATCATTCTCAGCCTTGTGACTGTACAAATGATGGTTAATGTTGCAATTTCTCTTCGGAAGCATGTTTCACCTTCTGGGAAATATCCTTCCTTTCCCCTCATGGGAACACACAACCTCCTACGAAACACTTCTTGCATACTGCTCCAAGTCTGTGTACAACTCTTGAATGTGAATTTATGTGTGCGTGAGTGGGGGTTGTTTTTGGTTCTTGTTAATATATTTTTTTTGGGGGTTGAGGTAGCAAAATGTTTAATATACCCCTTACCCTTCCATGGTCCCCTACTATATTCCCTACATTAATCAAGTGTCTCCTTGCTTCTGTTGCCGTGAATCCCTGTTTCTGCGTGGGCATTTTCTGCCAGGGGGCTTTGTGTGTCTCGTGCACATCTTAGCACATGGCCATGTTCTCGCCAAACTGTGGCCTTCACCTTCCAAGTTTTACTTAATATGAAAAACATGTTTTGTTATAATTTCACTCGTTTAAGTCTTGGGAACCTGCTGCACCGTCCGCTTCTAACCAATCCCTGTGCGGCTTTTTGCATCTTCCTCCAGGGTTCTGACCTTGTCTCTTGCAGTATCTGAGACAAGCAGCAATGAAGTGCATCTGACCACTGGAAATCTGAATGTTTCTCTGTGGCCTAGTTTTCTAATGCAAAAGGCTGTTTTTTTTCTAAATGCATTTTATTTTCGATTGGCACAAAGTCCAGCTGCTATATGCTGGTGTGTCAACATTCATTTCTATATGTTCCCTACTATTTTCTGTAACTGTTGTCTATTATACTTCTATGAAATGTTTTTTAACTATAGGAAGTGCCATGTGACTCCTTCCTTTACTTATGAATGTATCCTACTTCTAATGCACTGCTGCATACTAGGCACCTCCTACATTACTCTACACGCTTTGCACTCTCAATATGTACATGCTTCAGGTGTCTACTCTGTATTTCTTCATGAACTGGTCCCAGAAATTCATCTATCCCTTTGTCAGCTTCACATAAAGCCTACATTTTGTGGACATTAGCAAGGTGGCTGGACTTCTGTGTGGGCCATTTCTCATGCTAAAGAGATTCCCATAACTTGTACTTTCTCTCACATTAGGGGCGTTGGATTTGCATCCCAACAGTTTTCTACAAATAGTTTGATTTCTTGAATAGGAAAAAGACACAATGTATGGAATAAAAGGAGAACACTAAGAATAAGCAACAATGGAAAAATACAACTTAAAGGCAGAGTGGCTCAATGGACATTTAAGAAAATGTTGAACTGAGTCAATGGAATGAATTCTCGTTGTGTGTGTACACATCTATATAGATATAGCAATATAAACAGCAAAAAAAACCTATAAATAAGACAATAGAAATATGGATATAAAAAGAGTATGAAGGAAGCACTCAGAAGGTCTAAAGATGGCCTTCACAGTAGTATTTTTGAAATATCTCCTCTGGGCAGTAGCACAGTAGCAGTAGCAGAGGAGTCACAGGTATGTAGAGGGTAAATTGGTGCTGAGAGAGTATGAGAGAAAAACAGTAAACCGTTATCAGGATTAAAGGTAAACTAACAAGTGTTTATTGCACATGCCATGCAGTTCTCAAAATTGGAAGAGAAGATGAACCTGTGTTGTTTTTTATTTTATCCACTTACCCGTTCACTTTGGGGTGACCTGTATCCAGCAGTGGAAATAAATCCTGGGGGCAGAGCACTACGGAAGGGACAGCGAGGTTCAACATCTTCTTTGGAGGGTACTGTATGGACATGAGTGTATTCTGTGAATTCTTCCTTACTACTCTAGTAGAGCCCTTTAAAAACAGGTTTTGCAGGCTCAGTACATTTGATGAAAGGCAGGTTTGAATGTCTTATAATTGCAATTACCCTTCCAAGATTCCAATTCAGATGGCCTCTACACTCGTTCAGCCATTTTGATTGGGGAAAGTTTCCTGAAGCACCAACTCCCCTCCTAGACCTTTGCTGAAAGCCACATCCCCCTACCCTATGCACCACTGCCAACCCTGCAATACCCCCTCCTAAAGGCCCTGATCCAGGGCCAAGTTTGTCTGGAATTTTCTGGTGGAACTTAGCAACTAAACGTGGCACATGAGTATCTGAGATTGCTTCCCATGACCTCTCTTGAGGACCAGGTCCCTTCTAATTAACTACATATTGTAATTTGCATCTTACTTTACGAGAATCTAAACTTGCCTTAACTTCGAATTCCTCTGAATTTCCCTCTGTGACAGTGGACTATGGTGGTAAGGCTAATCTAGTAGCCTCCAGACAGAGTTTTAACAAACACACAGGAAATTACCGATATAAATATCTGGTGGGTATAGTTCAGAGGTGGTTTGTCGAGCTTGTCATATTTGTCACAGTTCGCAAACGCTTGGCAGTGCTTCATAGAGTAGGGGGATGCTTATTTCAGCAATCGCATAGGTGGGTAGGGGTATTGGTGCTTTGGTGCTATGGTGATGATATGTTCCCTAACTAGAGTAATACAGGCAAAAGCACAGGCAAAGAAAAGTTTCCCAAATCAAGATGTTATGTTATGTTATGTTATGTTACAAGAGCTTCTAGAGCGCACAGTCACCCAAAGGTATCTTGGCGCTTTGAGAGAGGAAAAGCTGGTCACTACGGGGCAACCCTAAAATAAGTGAGTGTTCACAGACCTTCTAGAAGCTAAATAATTGGATGATTTCTTAATAAAAAAGCAGAAGGTCATTCCATAAAGTTGCTGCGGCAACGGACAAAGCCCAGCCCCTAACCATAGACCGTTTGTATCTAGGCACTACAAGTTGTTCGGCTGTGGCAGACTGAAGACTACGAGTAGGGAAGTAGCGGGTGAATTTGGCTTGAAGATATTCAGCGCCTTGATTATGAAGGGTGCGATTTACTATACATAGTGCTTTAAATTTATCCAGCTGGGCCACTTGAAGCCAGTTGAGAGTCCGAAGCATGGGGGAAAAATGTGCACCAAATGGCGTGCCAGTTGCCACCCGAGCGGCTAGATTCTGGAGATGTTGCAACCGCTGAATCAAGCCCTTAGTTTGGGCTAGATAGAAAGAGTTGCAAGAATCTAGCTGCGATATAACCATGGCCGCCACTACAGGGGGGGCGCGGTGGGGCAGGGATCAAGGGCAGCACTTTCCTCAGAATTTTCAACTGGAAATGACCAGCCTGGCAAACCGCAGTGACCTGTTTGTCCATAGAAAGTGATGCTGAAATAACAACACCTAGATTGTTCACTTTTCTTACTGGAATAGAAAGGGAACCTAAAGATGAGGGCCAAAAGGAAGACACCCAGAGCGTGGGATCAGTGGGGCAACCCACCACCATCAGCTCAGTTTTATTACCATTTAATTTGAGCCAATTGCTGTTCATCCAGACTCCAACAGCTGTCAGAGACTCCTGCAGACACGACGACACATCAGCCTGATCAAGGTCTAATCAGATCAGAATCTGAGTGTCATCGGCGTACGAGTAGCATCTGGTGCCGAAGGAGCGGATAAGATATACAAGGGGCCATATATAGATGTTAAACAAAATAGGTGATGGGGAAGAGCCTTGCAGCACTCCACAGCTGAGGTGACAGGTAGCAGAGAGAAAGGGGGCATGGAGAGGGTCTGAGTATGATCAGCCAGGAATGACGTGAACCAGGCTAGTACTTTCCCTGATATACCAAACTGGGCAAGACTGGATAACAGAATGGAGTGGTCGACCATGTCAAAAGCTGCTGAAAGATCTAACAAAATCAGGGCTCCTACTCCACCCACATTCACCAGTCTGGAGCCTGGCTATGTCATCCTGGACAGTGACCAGAACACTCTGTGTGCCTCTATCAGGACAAAAACCAGATTGAGCAGTGTCCAGAAGATTGAAAGATTCAAGAAATGTAGACAACAGAGGAGACACCAGTGACTCTAAGGGCCTCATTACGACCCTGGCGCTAAGATGTTAACGGCGCCGTAAAGGGCGCCTAATTACGAGGTCCCTTTGTGGCTCCCGACCTTAACGGCTGGTCTGGACCAGCCGTTAAAGTAGGGACCCGCAAAGGGACCTTGGAGGTAATTACGGTACCGCAAATTGCGGTACCGTAATTACCGCCTTCCCCATTCCCATTGAGCCCTATGGGGCAAAAATGGGAATGGGGAAGGGCCAATGGTGCATGGAGAATTAATGCCCTGCCAACCTTGGAATGAGGTGGTAATTGCACCATGGCGGACTCGTTACAATACCGGCAGCAACCATGGTGATAATAGTGCCATTGGTTACCGCCGGTGTTGTAATGATGGCCTAAAAGTTTAGACAGAAGGGGCAAGGGTGGGATGGGACGGAAATTAGATAGAATAGTGGGATCCAAGGATCGTTTCTTCAGGAGGGGAATTACCCTGCCTTCAGTTCCTGTGGGACCAGTCCCGACAGGAGCAAATCATTAATGGCCCCCGTAATCTCTGAAAGCAGAGATGGCTGAAGTTCTATAGGTACTTTTCACATAACCACTACTGTGTTGATCACTTCCTCTATTTCAAATGGGCCTGCATAGCTAGGACTAAACTTATTATTTCTTTTCAATCACAAATGTTTAGTAGACAGCCCCACTTTCCTCCAACCTGTTATTCAAGACCTGGTCGTCCAATGCAATCTGCACATTTCTTCATTTTTAATTTGCTTACCGGTAACACCGATTGCTTTTTGTAAATTTTCTCTCATCACCCTTAACCTATTGTCTGCCACACGGCATGAGCAGCTAGAATTCTGCTCTGTGCTGGCTCAAGCAGCAGGCATTGTGACATCACAACTGAAGTGAAATCATTTATTACAGAGCAGTAGGGATGTCATTGTCTCATTGCAGGTCAGTAGTGATGTCACAACTAGCCTGTAATAGGAAAATTACTTACAGGATTTTATGTGGGTCTTGGAGGCTCCCATGTATTGCAGTGGTATACCTATGATATTGATTACACAGGGGCACATGTGTATGTGTCTGCTGTTTGATAAATCTTTTGGGAAGATCAGAGTGTATCTTTACTTTCACAGAACTCAAAACATATCTTCTGTGTCTGCTTTACAATGTTATCTCGATCATATTTTAGGATATGTGACAATCTTGCAAATCTGTTGATTATCTCGGCCTGCTTTACCTAATTTTATGTAAGCACTCTGTACCTGGTTCAGTGCTGCCAGTGAGTTGGTATTATGCTGCAAATGGCACACATGTAGCTTTCTTTTCACTGTGTGCTCTGTTTGCTTTCTTTCCAGGTATGGAGCATTACCCACAACAGCTGGTTGACATTTGTTCTGCTGCTCTGGTCGTGCGTCATTTGGATGATGCGGGATCGGAGGCGCTATGCCATGCTCAGTGCGCCATTCCTTGCTGCCTACGGAACCATCTTGGTGGTCCAGAACTTTTTTGTTGGCCTGAATGTCACACAGGACGAGATGTTTCCTGGCATTCCAACTTCAGTCCTGGTAGACTTTGATTTGAAACCTTATGCAATGCCCTGTGCGCATTTAGGTGTCAAGGTGAGTTTGAATGTTTCCTCCATGGGAAATTTGTGTACTCTGGAAAATACACATTGGAACCAGCGATTAAATGTAAATCATGCCACTGTGGTCCTAAAAAAACATATTTCATCAGAGATTTATTTTCATCATTTTAGCTATCTTATTTTATCTGTTTGTGAACTGTGAACCTAGCTTTGGGAAGCAACAGACCTCAGTACATCGGGGGTTAGGGGGGAAGCGGGGTCTGACAGGGGGGTTGTTTATAACTTTTGGGCAGGGAAAATGGAAGAGCTACAGCTATGTGGCCCTTTGCATTGCAGAGGGATAGGGGGAATGTGGGTGAGTTACTGAGCAAGATGCAGTTTACAAAGGCGATATAAGACCTACAAAGTAGATAACAAAGAAACATGAAAAGCATTCACACATCCCTAAAAGAAAAGTAATCAGTCTTTGAGAAGCACTGTGGAATTTCAACTTATGTTGGCAGTGGGATACAGAGGAAGTGCTCACAAAAGGCAAAGGTTATATATTCATTCATGATGTTTGATAATGATGGTACAGGTCTGTTGAGAGCGGAATAGAGCTTGATAATATGGGTCTGTAAATTGGGACGTCTCAATTATGGGCTTTCTCTTTTTTGCAGGGAGGGATTTTGAGTCTGGTCATATCTTGACTGTTTGTGCGATAGTTGGTTTCTTGAGGTAGTAGGTTTGCTAGAGAATTAGAGGGAATTCCTGATGGTGAAGGCTTTGATTATTATGCAGCATGTATTGAAGAGGCGGCGTACTGGGGTTGCCTGTAAAGAAATATTCCAGCTGGGTATTGTGGATTATTTTTTGGTACCTCTGGATAGGCACTTTGCTGCATGTAAGACGGCTTTCAGTGATGACTGGGAGGATGTTCAGAGACTGTTGAGGTGTGTGTTTGCGACTGTTAAAAGTTAATCTTAATATGTTTTAGGGGCTCACGAAAGTCAGGAGTTTGAGCTTTTTTCATGATATGAAATCTGAGGAAATATGGCTTCCATCTATGTAGAAGCCAAGCTATTTAGCCATTGGTATGACCAAGTGGGAGTAGCCATTAATGTTCCTTTCATTGGGGTTTTCTTTTATTTTGTCACTGTTTGTCATTGGAAAGCTGGTCACCTTTGGTCTTTGTTAGAGAATACGCTGAGGGTGTTGAAGCCTGGATAGTGGCATGTCAGTCTTTGTTTTATTAGACCTTCAGGTAAAACTGTGCATCATCAACATGTTAGTTTATATCATTGTTTTTGCTTTGTAGCAGAGAGTCTATGGGTGCCCTACGTGAAGGTTAAAGATTATGGAAATAGTAATGTGCCCCTCAAGTGAATGCTAGAGGTGGAAAGCAGGAGGATTTAATTTGCACATATAGAGAGTGCTTTGCAGGAACAGAAGAGAACTATTCAAAGGCAAACCTACTTATTCCCCTGCAAACCGTGAGGATGCCACAGAGGATATAGTGGTCTACTGTGTCAAATACAGCAGAGAAGTTTGGGAAAGGAACCTGCAGCATGTGAGGTTGCTGTCTAGTGTGCAGGCAGTATCAACAACTGCCCGAATGGTAACGTTTGAGGGTCTATAACATCACCCGAAACAGAATCGGTAGTCTTGGGACGAGAGTCGGTTTGGTTTTGTAATTTAATTGTTACGCCCTGTCGATTATATTGCCGTGCTAGGGCAGGTTTATTATGAAGCATTATTGTGAGGCCAGAAGGTTCAAGATGAGCTATTTTGATGCGTGCAAAAAATCTGAGAGTGCAGTATCAGAGGCATTGTGTTAGGAAGGCTCTAGCAATGTGGAGGAAAGGTGAGTTAACTTTGGTTGAGTTACATAAGGCCCTTGAGGAATAGCGTGAGGAAGGTGGGTGAAGGAGGAATTGGGTGATTAGAGATCAGTGGAATGCATAGAGTAAGCTTAGAGTGATGTACCATATTTCGTTAATCTTATAAATAAATAAAAACTTGATAGCTTTCTTAATGAGGTTAAAGTCAGGGGGTAGTCAGAAGAAAATTGAGGCAATGACATAGTACTTGCTAATGCTTACCGCTCAAAATCTGATGTTGTCCACACTTCTGTTCCCGCCTCCTCATTCCTTTTCCTATTAAATTTCCACCTGACTGCCTCAATTCATCACTCAGAGCTTGCACCCATCACAAGTATTTCCTCACTACTGTGCCGGCCAGCCTCAACTTACTCAGCAGATGTCAAATCTGCCCATGCCTCACCTTTCACTCTCCCAGAACCCTCACCTTCACTGTGGTCCTCTGCTGACTGAATTACTGTACTGTTCTCCATTTGGGTCTTCTACATTCTTCTCTCAGCATGGTACTCAACTTTGCCACCCACGTGCTTTTTCACATTTCTCACTCCGCCGCCTCTACACATTGTCTGAATGCTGGCTTGCTCTCTATGAAACACCTATTACTCTTTCAATCCCCTTTTCTGCTATTCACATCCTTCAGGCCCCCACATCTTTTCAGCTCTATATCCCGCTATATCCTTCCTGTGATCCTACAATTTCAAGCCATCCTTATTCTGGGGCCACATCACACTGCTGCTCCTTCTCCCTCCCATCCAACTCTAATTACAAAGAAAGGTAACACTACCCAGGATCTTTCTGTATATATTTTGTCTGTGTCCTTTGTCAATTGTTATTTCTAGATGCATTGTTAATGTTTATTCCGTCCTGCACGTTCCCACTACCTCCTCACCATATGGTTTTGTTACCCCACTATTTTACCACATTAGGTAAAGTGTTTATGTTCGAAGTCCTGTGTTCCCTTTTTCAAATAAACACAAATACAGAACAGTTTTTTACTTCCTTGAATAGAGCCTTTTGTCGTGTTTAGCCTCTCTGGTGGTCTCACAGCTAATTTAGGAAGGCATTCATCCTAAGTTTCCACTTTGGACAGGATCGCATTTGGGACATTTTTGTAGGAATTTAATTATTGAATGGGTGGATGGAATGAATTCATGATGCCGCCTCCTGATGCCATCTTAAGTTGGGACTTGTTTCATTTTCAAAGGAATGATAAGCATAGAACAAAACCGTAGCGATAGCCCATCTAAATACCTATCTGTTCAGGTGTTCTGAGGAATACCCCATCTGAAATTATGGATGGGTAATTGCCATTCTTGTATCGGAATGACAGTGTCAGTTCTTAGGCCGCCATACCAAACAGATGTACTACAGAGTTTCCATATGAAGGAGGAAAAGAGCAGTAGCCTTTAGCGTGTCATGAGTGACTCTGAAGCATGACAGCAAGGTCAAGGGATGGCCAGTGACAACGACCTTTCCTTTCACAGTCACCAAGTTGTTGGAAAGAGCCCAGGTGGCAGTTGGTCAGAGGATATTGTATTCTTGTGAGACTTAATTGCTGCACTGTTTCTCCCCCTAGATATTTCCCCCTTTCTATTAGCCTTCACCAGTCTGACAATTAGTTACATATAGTAGTGTACTATAGTTGCTACTTGTCCTACGTTTATCCACCGTATTGTTCCAGGTATCTGTCCAAGATACCCCTTCTCAAACCCAGTCATCATGCCTCTTAGGCTCTCCCCATTATACCACTATATGTTCCCATCGCCCGCTTATGTATCATATTACCTTTTGTACGCTTCTTTGTGACCAAAAGAGCTTGTTTCTCTGTTTATATTTATGCAAATGAAAACAAGGTGTCCATCAATTTGATATGGAATTTAGAAATGAGAAATCTTTTTTTCTTTAAGCATTCTTATGGTAGATTTATATATTTGTGATTGTTCTGTAACTTCTATGGCTTTTGCTGAAATAAAATTATAGGTAAAAAAGGGCTCTTCAAAATGAGATACTCTGCATGCAGATAAGATAATGTGTACAAATAGAGGCCGGAGTACATGAAACACATGGTGACTTCCTGTACTACCAACCAGTCTTCACCTTTCAAGGCCTTCCAATCATACCTAATAGGGAACTAGCTGTTTTAACAGCATCTGCAAGATATGCAGCTTTATTCATATCTTCTGTTGTTACCCACCATGGAACAAATTCATGCTCTAAAATGAAAATGAGAGCATTAACATGGGGTCACCAAGTCTACTTTCTTTTTTTCAGACTATCCTATCCCAATTGACATGACAGATAAATCTAAAAAAGAGATAGCTAACTTATCATTAACATTTCAGTGACATGGATAGAGATAATTATTTGTTTTTATTAGCTGCTATATGGCTAAAAGAAAATTAGCCTTCAACAACATAAAAAAAGTTTAACATTACTTAAACACATTAATGTATAATTACATTAGTTAAAATCAATTGTACATATATAAAACTCAAATGATAAAATTTGAATTTTCCAGTCTATAACAAAATTATAGAACAGTCAATCACAATAGAATAAAAGTATCTCAAAAGGTGCGTTACCATATCAATTCATCAAATGTTAGCATATCAATTCATCATTTAAGAACTATAATAGTCACCAACAAAGAGAGCAATTTTGTAAATATCAATTTCCATAATTCATATACAAGATAGGAAAAAATAATAGATCTCCCAAGATAATCTAGGACCAGAATTCATCAGATCCTATAATGTATATATCATGTTATTGTATGCTGTAAAAGTTGGATTAATACCTTGCCAAGATAGGGAATTGAGTTACAAGGTGCAGTGTATTCCAAAGCATTTTGACATTAACGGCAAGTTCTCTCCTGCTTATGAATTTCTTGTTGTGAGTATTCCCTGAGGCTCCTCAGTTTAGATATGTTTGATATTTTTTATACAATCCCATATATTGCCCTTATCAGTAATCTCCACCAGTACCCCACATCCTGACTCTTGTTCTAATCTATCTCCTTGCTGAGGTTTTGGAAAGGATAATTAAATCTTTCATGATCTTTCATGATCCCAAGAGTCATCCAATTTGCCAGCTTTGATATGATTACCAAAAATGTGCAACAATGTGTTCTCTTTGTCAGTTAACATTTTGAGTAATAATAACCTTTGTTTGATCTTAAATAGAGTCCAAACGGATAGCGTTAATTGGGGTTGTCTTGCGTAAACCGAGTACTCCATAAATTACCTTCTAGTGTCTTAAACCAGCCAATGTCTTTCCCCATGTACATTTTGGTTCCATATAATGCACTAGTGATGAAACATGTTTTGTATAATTTGATAATACCTGTGATTGATAATCCACCTACTTTCCATATGACGTTTATGATGTTAATACAAAAATGGTTGCCTTTGTGGTTAAGTATTTCTTTTAGAAGAATGCAACTATTCTCCAGCATGGGGTCTGGCATGGATTCACATGCTCATGAATATTCCCCGTCGTCAGGCTGGGAATCCTCGGTAAAGAAAAAATCAGTATCAGTTTCGTTTCTGATCTGTCTTTCTTAGTAGTAACCTATCACTGATCTCTGGGTCATACTGCCCCCAGCCAATGACTGCCCTCTCCCTAAGCCCCGCCTCTGGCAGCCATCCTCAGATTTTTACCGCACGCTCAAGTGTTAGGAGTCCTCGTGTTTAGCTCCCGAGTTTTTTTTTTACTGCGTTTTCACGTCTTTCAGGAGATTTTCACATTTTTTCGGTTTAATCGAGTCTCAAGCTCCACTGTTTCTACTTCCGATAACGGGGACCCGTTTCGGAATTCTTCTACGCCCCTCAAGGGTGAAGTTTTCGTCGAGTTTATACTTCTTGGAGGATTCTGGAAGATCTGAGGCCTACCTCAACGGACATGGCCCAGGACAAGGGAAGCTCGACGCTCGGATTCAAGTTGTTCAGGTGCTGCCCTGGATGCAGATTACAGAACGTTTTCAAGGAGGACAGGCATTTGCGATGTCTCTACTGCCTTCATGAGGACAAGACGCACGTGGAGATAGACTGTGCGTTCTGCAAGAACCTTTTGGAACGGACCAAACAAGACTGTCGTTCCCGCCTCACCGCCTGGCTGGAGAAGGGCACAGCAGGTGAGAAGGCGAAGAAGAAGTCTGAGTGGGCTTCTAAGTCCTGTGAGGGCGCCCCGGCGACGGGGGCCCAACAGAAGGCCAAGCACCGCGAGTCCGCAGGCACCTGGTTGTGCCGAAAGGTCGGGCTCTTCGGTTGCCAAGCAGGGCGCAACTTCCCCGGCATGTTCGACCACGAGCCAGCGCTCTGGTTCGGGGAAGAGGAAGTCCGAGAACCCGGGTAGGCCGCTGGAGCAGACCCGGTCGATCTCGAAGGGGGAGCAAGGCGCTGACACTCCCCCCAAGGCGAAGGCCCAGGACGCACCTAAGGTGGTGAGGACTTTGATCCACCCGGCAAAGGCCTCTACCGAAGTGGTCGCTGCGACCCCGGCGAAGCCGGCTGAGACTACGCCTGTGGAAACGCCTTCTGGGCCCAGACTATCCCTGCCACCGTGGAGGGATTCCTCTTTCCAGCCCATCGCTAAGACCCCCATTAAGCCCCCAGCTGAGAAAGAGGGGGGGGCCCATGGCCATTACAGACTCGGAATCAGCCTCTGAGTAGGAACTGGTGGAAACCGAGAAGGGCCTCAACGAAAGGTCCATAGGCCCCAACGAGAGGTCCTTAGGCCTCAACGAGAGGTTCATAGGCCTCAACGAGAGGTTCGATCCCAGGGGGTGGTCCCTGCTGACGTGATCGAAGATAGCAACGACGATGACGAGCAGGGCCCAGTGGAGCGGCCATCCCGTCCGTCGCAGCCATTGCCCGAGCCCCAGGATAGCTCGGCGGCCATTTTGTTGGCAATCCAATCCTTATGCACCGAGATAAGGACGAGATTACCACGCACCCCGACGGAGGATCCAGAACCAGGCCCGTCGGGAAGCCCTCCGAACAAGCGGAGGAGATTCCATCCCACTCCGCCCTTCGTGCCTGCGAGACCGGTGGACCCCTCATCCCCCTCGCCGTACCCTAGAGAGGATACGGCGACTGATACAGCGACAGGGACAGACGATGACAGCGGCGATGACACAGTGGACATCCCGTCTTCACCCCCTCCCCCCCCCGCGGGCGTCTCCAGCCGACGGAATTGGCTTTTTCCACGCCATGATAACCAGGGCATCCAAGCTCTTCCAGCTCTGCCCTGAAGAACAGAAAAAGGAGGGGTTTCTGTACCAACGACGAAATGCCAAGAGGAAGACAGTCCTCGCGGTGCCTTTACTCAATGACATCTGGGACTAAGGGCTTGCTGTCCTCAAGAACCCTTCCACGACACCAGCCAGGAGGGACAGGTACGAGAAGAAGTACTGAGTCCCCGATGCCGCCCCCTTGTGCCTCAGAGCCCAGCCCATGCCAGACTTTGTCGTCTCGGCAGCGGCTAAGAAGGCAGCGGGTGCTGCAGCTTCAACTTCCACTTCCCCGCCAGACAGCGAGGGCAAGAAGTTGGATTATATGGATTATATGGGACAACGAGTCATCTCGTCGGCGGCGATGACGATTAAGGCGGCCAATGCCTTAGCGATCGTGGCCCGCTACGACAGGGAGCTCTGGTTCAAGATAGCTCCCCTGCTAGACTTCCTGCCTGATGACAAAGGGCGGAGGCCCTAGAAATTCTGCAGGAAGGCGAGGCGGCGTCGGATCACGCCATAACGGTGGCAACAGAAATTGCCGATACACGATTTCGCCAACTGGGCAACGGAGTTTGCCTCCGACGACGAGGATGGCTCAAGGCGACAGACTTTCGCCAGGACGTCCAGACCAGGGTGTTGGACGGCAACAACCTTTTTGGTAAGGTGGTGGATGAGTCCCTACAGGCCATCAAGACCGACTCGGAGACGGCCCGGGCCCTGGGGGTGCTTCAACATCAACGGCCCTTTCGGAGCTCCGGAGGCAGACAGGGTGATCCAAAGGATCCAGCGGTGGCTTTTCCACTTACCGCCAGGTGGCCCGCTCCTCTTCCCAGGAGGCCTACAGAGGTCGCAGCAAGCAAGGGGGTTCCCGCCGCCGGCGCCAAGGAGGCCAGGCCGCCTCCAAGCAAGACTGACCCGGTCGGGTTTTCGGGCACCCACCAAAGCACCCCGGTGGGAGGCCGGCTGACGAAGTTCATCAGCGTGTGGGAGTCCATCTCCACCAACTGTTGGGTGTTGGACACCCTGGCCAATGGGCACTCGCTGGAATTCCAAAAGAAGTGCCCTCACATTCCTCCCGTGGCCAGGAAGGAGAATCACACCCCCTCGACTACTGTTGGAGGTAAAGGCGATGCTCAAGAAAGGTGCCATCGAGCTCATCCCCAGAGGGCTCCGGAGTGTACTCAAGGTACTTCCTCGTCAAGAAGAAGACAGGCGGTTGGCGCCCCACCCAGGATCTGCGTCGCTTAAACAAGTATATCAAGGCGCAGAAATTCAGGATGGTCACCCTCCAGCACGTGCTGGGACAGCTGGAGGAAGGCGACTTCCTATAGTCTTTGGACCTGGAGGATGCTTACTTCCACATCCCTATTCTAAAAAGGCACAGGAAGTTCCTCAGGTTCATGGTTCAGAGACGCCACTACCAATTCAGGGCCCATCGGTTGGATTAAAGTCGGCACCCAGGGTTTTCACCAAGTGCCTGGCACCAGTGGCGGCGCGGCTGCGTCTGCAGGGGATCCACTTTTACCCCTACCTGGACGACTGGCTAATCCGGGCAAGGACAAGGGAACTCGCTGTCGAACACACGGCGAGGACCGTCCGGTTACTCACGGAGCTGGGGTTCGCCATCAACTACCCCAAATCCCTCCTGGTTCCATCGCAGATAGCACTGTTTCTGGGAGCGAAGCTCGATACAGTGGGGCAATTGGCCTCCCCCTCAGAGGAGAGGACCAAGACCATCCTGGGCAAGGTGTGGCGCCTGCTAGCCACGGACGTGGCCAGGGTGAGGTCCATCAAGTCCCTCCTCGGGATGATGTCCTCATGCATCTATATTGTACCCCTTTGCAGACTTCGGATGCGTCCGCTACAGGAGTTCCTCGACGCCCGCTGGCTTCTGGCGAGGGGCTGTTTCGAGGACAGGATCCCTCTCGACGAGGAGTTCCGTCGGGCGATCTTATGGTGGGGCATCCGTGCTCACCTCACGACAGGCACGGAATTTCAAATCCCGGCATTTCAGGAGACGGTGACGACGGACGCCTCTCTGGAGGGTTGGGGGGCCCACACCGGAGACCCTCCACGCAAGAGGCCTTTGGCTCCCGGAGGAGAGGTCTCTCCACATCAACATTCTGGAGCTCCGAGCAGTGTTCTGGGCTCTCAAGTCGTTCCTTCCGTCCCTCAAGGGCAAAGTGGTGAGGCTCTTCACCGACAACACCACCACGAGGTTTCATATACGGAAGCAAGGAGGCACCAGATCCCCAGCCCTATCCAAGGAGGCCCAGGATCTGTGGCACTGGGCCGTCGCCCAGGGGATGTTTCTGGTTCCCTTCCACCTGGCAGGAATAAAAAACACAATCGCGGACTCACTCAGCAGGGAGCTGCGCTCGTGCCACGAGTGGGAACTGCGCCAGGACCAAGTGGATCGACTCCAGAGGTTCGCCAGCAGGTTCCCACAGCCGAGGAGCATGGGCGATGCTTTCTCGTTCCCTTGGGATGGCCTGTTTCTATACGCGTTCCCTCCGTTGCCGTTGCTGCTCCGCCTGATCAACCAGCTCAAGAAGTCCAGGTGCAGGATGATCCTCGTCGCACCGGCGTGGCCGAGGCAGATCTAGTTCCCTGACCTTCTGGACTTGTCAACGTCCCCACCAGTCAAGCTGCCGGCGGACGCAGATCTTCTCTCCAGAGAAGGAGGCGCCATTCTCCATCACGACCCACAGTCGCTGAACTTGCAGGCCTGGCTCCTGCAGCACTAGAGTTTGGAGGGTACGATATCCCGGCTGATTTCAGAGAGGTTCTTGCAAAGGCCAGGGCGTCCTCGACTCTCAAGTGTTACGGTCATAAGTGGAAGTGGTTCTCTGTCTGGTGCCGTGCACAGAAGATTAACCCTCTGCGGATTAAGGCCCCTCAAGTGCTGCCGTACGCTGCTACCACGCGTTCCTGTCTGGTGTGCCCCTGCTGGACATCTGCAGGGCTGCTACGTGGAGGTCGACGCACACCTTCACAAGATTCTACTGCGTCGATCGGGACTCCAGGGAGGAGTCTAGGGTCGGCCAAGCAGTGCTGCGCAACCTGTTCGCTTAAGGTGAGCATGGTGAGGAGGTAAGAGATGCTTAATGTTGAGTTGTTGTATTGCTTAATGTTGAGCCTGTTGCCACCTCCCATGGTTGTGCATGTGTATACTGCTATGTATTCTTTTATTCATGAGCATGTGAATCCATGCCAGACCCCATGCTGGAGAAGGAACAAGTTACTTACCTGTAACTGTTGTTCTCCAGCATGGATTTGGCATGGATTCACATGCGAACCCTCCCACCTACCCCTCTGCGGCTCTTCACTTGGTCCTACTGCCACTTGGCGTGCTACCAAATCTGAGGATGGCTGCCAGAGGCGGGGCTTAGGGAGAGGGCAGTCATTGGCTGGGGGCAGTATGACCCAGAGATCAGTGATTGGTTACTACTAAGAAAGAGAGATCAGAAACGAAACTGATACTGATTTTTTCTTTACTGAGGAATCCCAGCCTGACGACGGGGAATATTCATGAGCATGTGAATCCATGCCAGACCCATGCTGGAGAACAACAGTTACAGGTAAGTAACTTGTTCCTTATTATGGCTTATTGGCACTCTGATGTATGCGATATGTTCAGTAATATCGAGCCTTATTCCCTTAATTGTCCAGATAAACCTCTCTGTAGCATGGCCCTTCATGCATGTCAAGAATTTTTTTGTTTGTTTGATTAGTCTTGATTTCGTTTGACTCAGAAAAGTCGAATAGTGCTTTCAGTGACAGTTGTAAGCCAATGGCTGTGCGATCCAAGATGATATCCGCATATTGATCCTTTGGATATGCATGTTTTTAAAATTCAGTGGAAAACTGTGCGCATGCTTTAGTGCATCATCCAAATCAACAATATAGAGGTTAAAAATCAGGGGTGCCAAAATGCATCTCTGATTCAGGCCACCATTGGTGCCTAGTGGATCGATCAGCTCTCCCCTCTTGTTAAGATGGATACAGACTGAGGTGCCCCTATAGAGTTGTATAATCATGTCTAACTACAAGTCCGGAAGACCCTATTTCCTGAGTTTTTGCCACAGCAATTCCTGATTAATCATATCAAATACTGTGGTAAAGTGCACACATGCCAAATATTAACAAGAGCCTTCCTTATGGCGGTTTCATTTATTAAATATTGGACAGTCTGGGCATTGTGCAGTGAGTTAAAACCCGCAGAAGTCCGCTTGATAGCAAGGCAGAAGTTGGCTATATTCCGCACATCTCCTGATATCTTTTAGTAAAGGACTTTGCCTGGAGAGGCCAACAGGGCCAACAACCGGTAATTCTTGGTTTCATTATGCAGCCCTTTCTTGTGCACTGGAATGATGTGAGATATCTTCCATGAAATTGTTTTTTTTCCAGTTTAAATTATCTTGTCAAAGATTTGTGTTAAAATTACAGCCCACAATAAGAGATTACTTTTTATGTCCTTGCTAGAGGGGCCATCTGGGTCAGGTGCGCAGGATGGGCACAGGGATTTAATAAATAGAGAATATCTCCCTCAGATATGTACAGAGAATTATTTTGATGAAAAGCCTTGGGCTGCATACGAGGAGTAACATTAGAATTATTACAATAGGTATTTATAATATATTGTTTCCACTGATTCACATATCAGAGTAGTTTCATGGTTTATTCCTAGAACATGACATTTTCTAGCATGTGCCAACATTTTTTGAAACGTTTTTCCGGTTTTATTAAACAGAAGTTGCCATTGGGTGGTGTAGATGGAGGCTTCATGATGGTCTAGTTCATTTTGAAGTTTTTGATAAGTTTAGGTCTAACATTCATGGCTATATTAGAATTACCAGTAATGGATCTGATGTTACACCAGGAGTCGTACATTTGCTTGGCAATATGGCAATCATAACTATGAATGTATTTGTACTCGGTTTAGAAGTCACAGCGATCTGCTTTGAAATATCGATTGTCCCTATTATCTGAGTAAAGTGTTCAATAATTATATTTCCATCCAGCTCACTGTAGAAATTCTGTAATCTAAAATCTTTAGTGATATATTCATTGCATATATGAACATTCTTGTGGTGCCACATGATTCTGTTGCCCTCTGTGTTAATGGTATGTTGGCCTGTGAGTTTGGTCGGCTTCATGACTTGTTGGAGTTTTATTTTGATCTGCAGCCATGAATGGTCAGCGCCTGCCTACATCTGGTACTGTCCTGGTGCCCCGGGCAGGGCTGCACTTTAAGGTGTTGCCGGTACAGTTGATTGGTGCTGCAGTGGGGGCCTGAAGAGGTGCTGACACCAACCGGCCAGCTGGAGTGAGGCAGCTTAGCCCGTGAAGGGGTGCCCCCCCCCCTGGAGAACCGGAGGAGTGTGTTGTATGCCACAGTGGTGTTGGTGCTTGAGCGGGTGCGCTTATATGAACTCTGATGCCCGCTATCCGCACATCTCTCGATGCGGTCCCGTGAACTAGCCCGGCAGCAGTAGTGGTATCGGAAAATGTTGGGGTAAAGTGATTATCCCTTGAGGAGGGCTGCCACCAACTGAAACATTTTAATATGAACCAGGGGGCCGGAGCTGCTGCGTGCTGCTGAGACCTAGATCTGCCTCACGTAACAGAACCTGCGTGCGCAGTTCTGCTGAAGTGTCGGAGAGAGGAGAAGCCGGAACGGCGACCCAAGTCCTGTGCATATGCCGGGGCTGTTGTTGTCGGTGATCCACAGAAGCGGGCTTGCAAGCCCGGGGTGGACCACCCGGGGGTGGGACTGTTCTCCTGCTTGGATCTGAGGAATAGAGCGTTCAATGGCGGCTGCAGAAAGGCTGAGAGGGTCAGCTGAACAGCCGTTGGACAAGCCTTCGACACTGTTGCTTTCCCTGGTTGGAGAGGGTGAGCCATAAGGCCTACCTGACCTTGTGGGGAAGCGGGGGGCTCCGGGCCTCACATGGACTTCTGGCATCCCAGGTAGAGAGTTTGGGGGCTGACGGGTTGGATGGGCAGTTGGAAGTCGGTTGCTGGTACACAACCTCAGAAAAGGTGACTGGAGGGGCAATGTATTCACCATGGAAGCTGCTCTGGAACAGCTACATTCCGAGAGAGAGATCATCAGATGCTTCTAATCAGGCATGTTAGGTGTACCGTCATTGATTCCTTGTTGGATTGTAGATTGATTTTGACCAATAGCTACATTTTTGCCTTGTGACTTGGGATCTAGACACTTTCCTCGTATTCCGGTGAAGGGTTCATCCCACCTGAGTCACCTTCCTTCCTCCTCTGCTGCTGGAGCAGCACGTTACCCCTTTCAGCGACCTGTGTGACGTCTTGCACCTGATTGTTTTTGGTGACCTGGAATGTCTTGTGCACCTGACTTGTCTGCAACTGTCTTCCTGCTACGCCACCTGGTGAGTTTGTTGTGCATTTTGCAGTTTCTCTGTGCATTGCAGTTTCCCCGTCTCTCTCTCTCTCTCTCTCTCTCTTTCTCCTGGTCTCCAATCCAAGCCTGTCCATCGTTGACACCTACGTCAATGCTTCTTCCAGGTAGACTGTCACAGACATCCTCTTTGCCGTTCCCTCTCCGGACCTATGGACTCCACACATTGTCTTTGTCCTCTACCCTTTCTCTTTGTCGCCCATTAATGGTGGCACCAGATGAGAAGTACTCTTGGTATGCTTCTCCTCCTCTGGGTGCATCATATATGTCTATCAGAATGGCACTGTTATGGCCCAGGGCTTTCATCCTAGTCTCCTCGTTCTTGATAGTAGTCTTCCGTCTCTCATCAACTTCCTCCCTTCTCCTGCCACTCCTCCGTCTGCCAACCCTCTTGCCCCTTCTGCACCACAGACGTGCGTACCACATCCCTGTACCCCTCCTCCGAAGTCCATCAAAGGTAGCAACCAGTTTCACTTAGCTACCCTCAACTCTTGCTCTTCTGTTAAACACTCCTCTGATATCTGTTTGCTTCTTGAAGACTTTGACCTTGACATTCTTGCTCTCACTCAGACGTGGCTCACTGCCAGCTCTGTCACTGCTTTTGACACATTCCTCCCTGAGGGCTACAAGATCCTGTCTAAGCGGGTCTCGCCTTGATCTTCCCTGAATGGGTCCCTGCTACTTTCATTCCCACTCACACCTATTCTTCTTTCGAATGCCTCATCTGCAAGCTTGTTGTCTCGCCAACCCTCTCATTGACTCTCTTCACCATCAATAGGACCCCTGGCACAGTCTCCCTCTTCCTCTCAGACTGGTCAGACCTCACCTCTTCTCTTCTTGCCTCCACCTCCAAGCTTTACCTCCTCAGAGACTTCATTATTCTCCTTGACTGTCCTGTTCGGCCATTGGATTCTTCCGTAGCCTCTGTAACTTTCTTTCCCTCACTATTCATCCTTCAGCCAGACATACCTTGGATGCTCTCATTTCAGCAGACATTCCCATCTCCAACCCTCTCACGACACCTCTCTCCTGGTCTGACCATGCTCTCCTGTCCTCTCACCTAGATCTCTTAGGTTCCCCCGGCTAAGCCTCTGCCTGCACTGGCAGTCTCCTTCTCCGTCATTCAACTGATGAAGCGTGTGTCAGTTGCTGCTTTTGCCGTCATTTTCATTCCCCCTCCCACTCCTGCCACTCACTCCCACACTGATTCTGCCCTTTCTAATCTGCACCTCTCTATCACCATAACCCTGGACATCCTTGCCCCTGTCATGAGGTTCCGCATGAAAATGTTCAGCCAATAGCTGCATGGCTACCGCCGAGGTCGTAATGAGGCCCTTAGTGTTTGCGCCACCATGATGGTCATATAAGTAACATTTTGTTCACAATATACTCGGTTGGATAGTGAATGTCCCTGAATAGCAAATCATTGAGGGAGGTATTGCCCTTATGGTCAAGAAATAGAAATGTAGTTTTGGCTCCAATTAGTAAACCACATTTTGGTTGTCCCAAGGTGCCCTTAATTGCTGTGAGGGTAATACAACAGTATCCATCCATTACAAAAGTGGCATCTAGATGATCAGCCCCCTCTTTATGATTACTGAAGTGAGTATGGCTCCTAATGTTCCAAACAAAGAAGCTGATCGACTCTTCCCTGATGCTAGGAGTCAGAGGCGTAGCAAGGATTGTCTAACAAGTGGGGCCTGTAGCTAATGTAGTTGGGCCCACCACAGTGGCATTAACATCTGTAACTGCACACACAGCGCTTCTGAATCGGAATTTAGAGATTTTGAGTGGGCCTTGCCCTCTCAGGCCCTACCCTGTCTACACCTTTGATAGGAATACTGTTTCCGACTATATATCAGCAAAGCAGGAAGCCAATCCCATGAGGCTGGTGGTCGTGTTAGCGGGGGGTGGGAGGGTTCTCAGCTTCCTTGTCTATGATAATCCTTCTAGTGGCATTGTCACATACAATTTTGTAGATTTCGTAATATGCAGTGGAAGACTTTGCAGCAAACTGAGCCCTGTTTTCCAAAGTGTAGCCCATTTTTAAGAAGTGAGTGTTATATGCCATGATTAAATCCAGAAAGTATGGAAAGGCAAAATGTATACAGGACAAGTTAGGTTTAGAACCTGTCAATGAGGGGTTGAAACCTCCTGGGTAAGCAAGAGGACAGGCCACGGGAAATCCCACGTCCCAAAAACGGAAGAGTCCAGAAATTTGACAAAGACCTGTTTTGTTAACAAACCATATACAACAGGGATAGCAACAAACATTACAAACCTCTTTGAGGCTCTTGAATAACTGCAAGCTTGACAATGGCTTTAAAACGAGAGTGGCATCACAATTGATGTTTTATCCTAGAAAACCATTGGGGTTAGTACACTCATTGGATACACTCTATCTGGTGGCTCTACCTAAGACCACGTAAGACCACCTACTAAACTGATACAGGTGAAAACATGTAATCATAATACATTATAACAGGCTGCTGCAACATTGATATATGAGCGTTAAAGGTGGGTAGGGATTGGTCAGTAGTCTTTCTCAGCCTTGGTATTTTGGAAGGATACTAGCACATGATCAACAATCCTAGCCAGTGGGAGCAGCACCAAGGTGCTGTTCTGACAATAGGTTAAGATCTCTGATGCCTTAGGCTCCAAGACAGGACATGGCCCATTTTGTACCTTGTGTCTTGAAAGCATGATGGGAACAAAGGTCTCAGTCTGTCTGTCTGTCTCTGAATCTAATGAATAGACATTATTCTCCAACTGTAGGTCATGTGTGTCAAGACCACATTTTGGATTATTCTGCCTAGTATTTGAGGATTTTAGCCCTTGTTATTGTGGGTGTAGTTACCTTCCTTGGCCTCTGGAGACTTGTTCAAGCTACTTCTCAATATTAAGTCTGAGTCAGTGGGAATCTGACCTTCCAACATTATTTGTTTATTTGCTTAATCTAAGAGAAACGTGTCTCATGTCTGGGAACTGGTGTTGTCTGTTTTTTTGAGTGTTGATCCAAAACTTTCCTTCCACAGTAACTAGTCAAGGCTATTGTCTGAGCCGTGCAGGTTTAGCCTTGTGCTAACTCAGTAAACCAGGTCCATCTGCAGCTTAGAGGCTTCCCGATGTTTCTCATTCACTCAAACATGGCTGTGACGTCCATCTTGTTTTGCACGGCCATTCACTTCTGTTCCGTTTCTGCATTAAGCAAACTTTATATGTATTCTCGTGTGTCTTGCATTTCAACGTATATATGGAGTGTATGTTCTCTAGCCTATTGGATGCAAGCATATTCGTCATGTCTAAGTGCAGTTTGACCTATTGTTTTTGTATCTTCATGGTGGATGCTTATGTGCTTTGTGTCTAATGCCCCTAAGTATGTCAGTGTTCAGCAATGGTGTCATTTACTTTCATTATCTTGATCAAAGCATAGTCTCCGTAGCTTGCAAATTCACCTCCTCTCCGATTCCTCTGGGGTAGGGTTGGTAAGGTTGTCTCAGTGAGTATCGTCTCTCAAACCTGCGGTAGGGTGGTGGGGAGGAGTCAGATCCCATAAGTGATGCACACTTTCTTTTTCTATGGCATCAAGACAGGGGAGGGGTGGATGTAATGACTGGTACATTCATATGCCTGTCTGCATCCCCCCCTCTGGTTGAGTCCTCGACCACACTTCTCAGAGGACACTCCCATTGATGGGTACCTTGGGAATTCATATCTTTGTCAGCCCCCTCAGGTCACCTGAGTTATTTATTTGCTCATCCATTCTCCAGGTCATAGCAGCAGTCTTGATATGGTTTGCAGAACACCCACCGTCCCACCTACGGGGCTTGGGGATAACAATTTTGTACCTGGGGGAACAAGAGGGTATAGTTTTAGGTGAAACAGAAGTAGATCACCAGTCCGTGTTTTCTCGTCTGTCTTAGTGTCCACGTCTACCAGTATTTTCATTCCTACCGTCTTCTTGAGAGTCTTTTTACATTGGGTTATGGCTAGTCTTAGGACACAAAATCCAAATAATACTAACACTGGTACAGCTATGAGTACTTTCAATCCATTGGCCATCCAGGAGAAAAGATATGTGGGCCAATCTTCATCCTGCCCCACTGTGTTTCCTTACTCCTCCATCTTAGTGTGCAAGTCTGTTAGCAGTGTTATAGCTTCTGTGTAACGCTCACCTGGTTTCCACGGGGACGTCACTCAGCCTGTTCTGACCTCTTACGACCTCGAACCCTTCCCTGAAACACAGGATTGGTAGAGTTTAACTCCCTATTGTCTCTGATTGCTTGAACCCCTTCTTCCCCGGTGTCCAACCCTTCCCTTTGATCCACAGCTCACCTTGTTTTCTTAAAAAGTGTGCTCTCTGACCTGCTTTCAGCGCAGGGGCGCATTGATTGATGCAGGCTCGTTGCTGCCTAGTTACTTCACTGGCAAGAGTCCGACAGGGAAGTATAATGAGTCTTTTGAACAGTTCTCTAACTTCGTTCCTTTCCTTCCTTAGATGATGGCCCGCGTCCGGGGATGGTGACGTGCTGCTGAGATGAGTAGCGCTGAAGGTGAGTGAGAGCGTGATGCGCGATGCAACCCTTTCGTATTTGTATTGAACTGAGTTCTTTTTCTGTGTCTTTTAGTTGCCGCAATGTTTTCAGCGTGGATGCCAGTTATGAAGAAGAAATGCAGTGAATTAGCGCGTGAATAAGTAATAAGCGCCTCTAGATGTTTCCACGCTAACCTGGAGTGCCTTTTCCCTCTTGCAGATGGATGAGAAATTCCAGAGACAGAGTTCCCCCAGAGCGGCTGGGATTCAGGTAAGCGTTTGAAGCTCATACAGTCTTTAAAGATAAGCGAAAATTTGCTGAATGCTTACTAATGCCTTTTTTTCTGTTCTTTTCCCTTTCCCTTAGGAAGCGGCATGCCGGGATGGGAATGACACTGCCGAAGATGCCCGCAGAACAGAAGAAGCGATGAATGATGGGCAGAAGCGCCGCAAGGTAAGGCTGTTCCTAACTGTGTTGTTGTTCTTGCAGGAGCTGAGCGCAGAAGAAAGATGCAGGCCTACTGGAGACCGATCCGAACACGGTGAGTGTCACACTGCAGGTGTAGAAAACACAAAGCATGTTTCTCAGCCTGGGCGTGGCTTAAACTTAAATAGTCTCTGGGTATCCCAGGTGTCTCTGGGCTGAACCACACCCAAAAGACAAGACTGCACATGCAGTTCTAGGAACCGAAATATGTGGGGGCATCCATCTTGTCCCCATCAATGCACTACAAGTCCAATCCCCAATTTTATCCTATGGGAGTGAGTGAGTCTGGTGCCACAAGCGCCAAGTCTGACGCAAATTGGGTCTTTGGAGGGATGGAGAGGCCCTTGAGGGCCATGTAGGTCATCGTGGCTTGGCTCCAGCCTGACATCTTGGAGGGCTGGGACATGAGGGGCAGGAATCATGACAGCACTCCTCCCCCCCCCCAAGGCCCCTCTCAAGGTGGCTCTTCTGTCTGGTCCTGGTTTGTTTGGATGGTTTTGATGAAATCGTCTAAGCAAGCGAGGAGCATGGATGTACTCACAAGGCTCCTATGTCCTGTCTTGTGGACCATACCCCTTCCAGTCTACTAAGTAGTATAATTTGGATCTGACGTACTTTGAATCCAGGATGTCCTTGACTTCGAATTCTGGCTCCCCGGCGACTACTACTGGCTGCGGTGGCGTTGCTACCCGGGTCCCAGGTTGAACAGGTTTAAGGAGAGACACGTGAAACACAGGATGAATCTGCATGTTTGACGGCAAAGCTAGTCTGACCGCCACAGGATTTATCACGGAGGTGACAGTGAATGGACCCAGGTATCTTGGACGGAAAGTTCGGGCTCCTTTAATGGACACGTGTTTAGACGCCAGCCAGACTTTGTCTCCCACTTGGTAGTTGGGGGCCTTTGCTCAGTGTTGATCAGCAAACTTCTTTTGGCGATTTTTAGCTTGAAGTAGGTGTTCAGCTGCCCTTTTAAAGGTTTGAGAAATGGTCCTGTGCAAGGTTTTAACTGCTAGCATTTCCAGGGTTGTAGGAACGTCCAACTCAGAAGTATATGGGTGCCTGCCATAGATGGTATAAAAGGGTGTCTGCCCAGTGCTCGTGTGTAGGGAATTATTATAAGCATATTCAGCTATCCATAATAGGTCGAACCAGCTTCCTTCAGCTTGGTGTAACATGCAACGCAGATACTGCTCGAGCGTCTGATTTGTCCTCTGTTTGACCATCCGTTTGGGGATGGTGACTGGTGGATAGCCAGATGCCGATCTGGGCCATAGAGCAGCATTTCCTCCAGTAGTTAGATACAAATTGAGTACCTCGGTCTGAGACTAAAACTGAAGGAAACCCATGGAGCCGTACGATACCTTCAAGAAATACCTTTGCCAGAGTGGAAACATTTGGGAGCCCCTTAAGAGGAATGAAATGTGCACTTTTGAAAATAGGTCCACGACCACAAGAATAGTGTTAAACCCTTGAGTGGGTGGTAAGTCAGTAATAAAATCGAAGGACAACGTGTGCCAGGGTGCTGGTGGGATTTCCAATGGTTGTAATAGCCCAGCCGGTTTCTGCTTGGATGACTTGTTTTGAGCACACACTCCACAAGATAGGATGAATTGGATAATGTCTTTACGCCACGTGGGCCACCAATAATTTTGTTTTACCTTGGCTAGGGTTTTAGCGATTCCGGGGTGGCCCTCGATCAAGGAATCATGATAACCGGACATGACTTGTTCTCATAGTTCTTGGTTTGGTAAGAATAAACGATTCCTGAAGTAGGGCAACTGATCTTTTATCATGTGATGTTCTCCTTGTGCACTCCGCGCTTGTAATTACTCCAGACTCATCAGGTTTTGGATTTCTTCATGTAATTCTTTCTGAGTTATGGTTGCTGTGATTCCTAGGAGCTTGTCACTCGGGATTATTGCTATTGGGTCAGGGGTCTGATACCGTTGCCCTTCCACCCCCATACGGGAAAGGGCAGTGGCCTTCCTGTTTATCACCCCTGGTCGAAATGTAATCACGTAGTCCTATTCAGCAAAAGAAAGAGCCCAACGTAGTTGTCGTGAGGATTGGGCCTTTGCTGTTTTTAGGTACTGGAGGTTCCGGTGGTCAGTTATTACGGTGATTGTGTGTCTGGCGCCCAAGAGGTAGTGCCGCCATGCCTTAAAGGCTGACTTAATGGCCAGGAGTTCTTTGTCTGTGATAGCGTAATTGAGTTCAAGGGGTGAGAATTTACGCAACCAGAAGGCAACAGGGTGTAACTGGCCCGTTTCGGGGTCCTTTTGTGAGAGGACGGCTCCCATAGCCATGCTTGAGGCGTCCGTTTCCACCAGGTATGGGAGATCAGGGCGAAGGTGGCATAAGATTGGGGCAGATGTGAATCTTGCTTTGAGTTCCTGGAAAGCTTCCTCGGCTTCTGTTGTCCACTGGAACTTTTTGTTGCTTTTCCTTGTTAATGAAGTGATGGGATGCATGATTTATGAAAATCCTGGGATGAACCAGCGGTAGAAGTTTGCAAAACCCAGCATACTTTGAACCCCCTTGATTGAATTTGGGGATGGCCAGTTAAGGATAGCATCTACCTTGTGTATATCCATTCGGATTCCATTCGGGCTGAGAATAAAGCCCAGGAATTCCACCTCGGAGACGTGGAATTAGCACTTTTCGAGCTTGGCGTAGAGCTGGTGTTGACAGAATTTCTCCAAGATCTGACGTGTTTAACGTGGTCCTGCTTTGATGCGGAATATACTAGAATATCGTCGATGTACACTAGAGAACAGACATCAATCAATTCCCGTAGGACATCGTTCATGAAGTATTGAAATGCTGCAGGCGCGTTGCAAAGGCCAAAGGGCATTACTTGATATTCGTATAAGCTGTATTTGGTGCAAAAAGCGGTTTTCCATTCGTCCCCCTGTTTTACGTGAACAAGGTGATATGCCCCCCTCAGGTCTAGTTTTGTGTAGATTTGGGCATCTTTGACTTGATCAACTAATTCAGGGATCAGTGGCAGGGGGTAGCATTTTTTTACGGTAATCTGGTTCAGTGCGCGATAGTCGATGCACGTTCTCAAGTCCCCGTCCTTTTTCGGTACGAAGAATAGAGGACTGGCTGCTGGAGACTTCAAGGGACGGATGAACCCGTTGGCCAGGTATTGGTCAAGATAGACCTTCAGGTGCTGGTTTTCTGGTTCCGTGAGTGCGTAAATTCGCCCACAAGGGTTTTGTGCGCCAGGTATCAGGTCGATTTGGCAATCGTATGGTCTATGCAGTGGCAGGGTATCAGCCTGTTCTTTCCGAAAGACATCTTGAAAGTCCTGGTATTCACTTGGTAGGGTGCCTATTGCCACAGTCGCAAGCGCGGAGGTTCTGGTCTCTATTGGTTGTTTCTCTTGGTGATAACATGTGTGGGCGCAAGTCTCGGGAAAGGCCAATTCTTTTGCTCGCCAAGCGATTCGAGGATTGTGAGATACCAACCATGGCATTCCCAAAATCAACCGGAACTTTGGTGCCTTAATGAGGTCGAAAACAATAGATTCTTGCTGTCCATCCTGGCACAGAAGGGTTAAAGCTGCAGTGCATTGGGATACTGGACCAGAAGCTATTTCCGTGCTGTCTACAGTGTTAATAGTGTCAGTGGTTGATTTAGGGCGTAACGGAAGCCCCATCTTTGCCGCAAGATCCTGGTCGATGTAATTCCCACGGCTCCACTGTCAATGTACGCTCTTACTGCGTGCATCCGAGATGGTTGTTGGTGATTGATCAAGACCATACATAGTGCAAAATGGGAGGTCTGTAGTTCACTTTCTTCGCTCGACAAGTTTTCCTTCCTTTTCCTTAGGAAGCGGCATGCCGGGATGGGAATGACACCGCCGAAGATGCCCGCAGAACAGAAGAAGCGATGAATGATGGGCAGAAGCACCGCAAGGTAAGGCTGTTCCTAACGCTGTTCTTGTTCTTGCAGGAGCTGAGCGCAGAAGAAAGATGCAGGCCTACTGGAGACCGATCCGAACACGGTGAGTGTCACGCTGCAGGTGCAGAAAACACAAAGCATGTTTCTCAGCATGGGCATGGCTTAAATAGTCTCTGGGTATCCCAGGTGTCTCTGGGCTGAACCACACCCAAAAGACTAGATGGCACATGCAGTTCTGGGAACTGAAATATGTGGGTGCATCCATCTTGTCCCCATCAATGCACTACAAGTCCAATCCCCAATGTTATCCTATGGGAGTGAGTGAGTCTGGTGCCACAAGCGCCAAGTCTGACTCCAAGTGGGTCTTTGGAGGGATGGAGAGGCCCTTGAGGGCCATGTAGGTGATCGTGGCCTGGCTCCAGCCTGACATCTTGGAGGGCTGGGGACATGAGGGGCAGGAATCATGGCATTCTGTGGGGGGTCCCGTTTTCGTCATCATGGCTAGGTATGTAGGTACAGCAGGACGGAACGATTTTTGTGCACACACCACCCTCCATGGCTGTGATGAGGTCAAGGACATACCTGTTTTGAAGAGTCATGAGCCTCACGGCTATGAGTTCTTCCTTTATTGTGTTAAAGCCTTTTACTGTTGAGTTAATTGTCTTCAGCAACTCCCAACATGTGATTTGTAACCATTTGGCATTCACGTATGTTTGTATCTCGGGAATGACATAAGTGAAGAACATTTCTGTTCTTCTGAACATTCTGTGCTTCTCATGTATTTCATTAAATGCTTTTTCCATCTTTTCGGAGACACAATTGCCTCTTTTTATTCATTTGAGGTTTACAGATCTTTTCTTTCTCTCATTTGCATCCATTTTGGGAAACCCACCAATTTGTATGTCTTTCTGAGGTACTACCAGGGCTGGTGTATTCAGTAGTACTAGGGAACATATCCCTCCCCAGTTTGGCAGCAACTGCATTGTAACGCTTACCTCACAAACTCTGGTTTGTTGACGAGACAACAGGCTTCAAACTGCTGAGGGAGATTCACGAAAATATTCCGCTGACAGGAATGAGCGCGGCAACAGTGCTGAGGCAGACGTGAAGGCAACTTCCGAGAATGCTGACTAAAACCAAACACCATGGAATACTGTGGAAATGACTGGAATGTACACGGCTAACTTCAGAGGAAAACTATGGAACCACGGTCAGGAGATTACAAGAATGGGCTGAGGAAAACTGTGACTGGAACTGGCGCCGCGGTAAGCGTACACTGCGAAGCATATGACGCGAAGCGCGGAGCAGGTGAGGGGAGGGGCTTATATATGCTGCGAGTGTGAAGCACTAGACCATAACTATCACTTCCCATAGAACCACTAAGCCGCCATCTTAGGTAATGAGGAAGTGTCTTTTGCCATATAGCCTAAACATGGTTCTTTCCTTGTTACAGTCCAAGCATGATAAGCCGTGGTCCACAAATTCTTAGAGGCTAATCTGGGCGCATGACCCAAGCTTATGACAGTATTCCCCGCCAAAACCCCTCATAAACCAGAATCCCCCTTTGTAGGCTTGCACGGGTTATTTCTATGAAAGGCTCTCAGCAATCTAGGCGCATGAATGTTCTCTTGGGGTTCCCATGTTCTATCCTGAGGACCATACCCCTTCCAATCCACCAAATAGAACAACTTCTTGTGCACCACCTTGGAGTCCAGAATAGCCTTGACTTCATACTCTGGCTGATCAGTCTCAACTTCCATTGGGGCTGGTGATTCTTGAATTCTGGTATTCGGGCTGACTGGTTTCAACAAGGAAACATGAAACACTGGATGGATTTTCAAGTTCTTGGGAAGTGTCAATTTCATGGCCACTGGATTAATCACTTTTTCGATTGTAAATGGTCCCAGAAATCTTGGAAGGAATTTTCGTGACCCCTTCAATGTTAAGTTTTTGGTAGACAGCCACACTAAATCTCCAACCTTGTAATCGGGCGTGTTTTTTCTTTTTAGATCAGCAAATTTCTTCTGGGCCTCTTTGGCAATAAACAAATGCTCTCGTGCCTTGACCAGGGCGGTGGCAATTTTTTCGTGCAGAGTTTTCACAGCTGGCATTTCTAAGGATTTGGGAGGATCATAGGCAGACGTCTGAGGGTGCTGGCCATGTAAGGTAAAAAAATGGACTCAAACCTGTGGAGGCGTGTACAGAGTTATTGTAAGCGTATTCAGCTACCCACAAGACATTAAACCAGGTGTCTTCAGACTGATGCAACATACATCGGAGGTACTGTTCCAAGGTTTGATTAGTTCTCTCGGTTTGTCCGTCCGTTTGTGGATGATGGCTGGTGGACAAGCAAACGTCCACCTTGGCTAGTTCGCAACATTTTTTCCAGAATTTAGAAACAAACTGGCTTCCTCGATCAGAAACTACTATTGACTGAAAACCATGGAGTCTTACTACATTCTCCAAAAAGGTTTTAGCCAGAGCCGAGGCTGTAGGTAAACCGTTCAATGCTACAAAGTGCGCCATCTTTGAAAAAAGATCCACCACCACCAAAATGGTATCATACCCATCGCACTTGGGTAGATCTGTGATGAAGTCCATAGAGAGAGTATGCCAGGGAGCAGGTGGCACACTCAGTGGTTGAAGAAGGCCAGCAGGTTTACTCTTTTGATTCTTGTTTTGAGCACAATTTCCGCAAGTGTTCAGGAATTGAACTACATCTCTTCGCCATGTGGGCCACCAATAAGATCTTTTCACCTTCTCCATGGTTTTGGTAATTCCAGGATGACCCTCCAGCAAGGCTCCATGATAGTCGGAAATTACTTGAACTTGCAGCCTAGGCGTGGGCAGATATAGGCGATTCCGATAGAATGGCAAACCATTTCTGCATTGAAGTTTTCACCCCTGGCCTCCCATTTCTGCAGTTCGTCGGTGTTCATGCTGATTTTGACTTCCTCTCTCAGTTTCTCCCAAGACGAATCTATTGTACCCACAACTCCAAGCACCTTTTCCCCAGAAATAATTTCCACAGGAATGGGAGGCAGATAAGCTTCTTCACCTTTTCCAATACGAGATAGGGCATCTGCCTTTCCATTTCGGACCCCCGGCCTGAATGTGATGACAAAGTCATATTCAGCAAAAAAGAGGGCCCAACGTAGTTGACGGGAGGATTGTGTCTTAGCCGAGCGGAGATACTGCAAGTTGCGGTGATCCGTAAAAATGGTAACGGTATGTCTTGCCCCAAGTAGGTGATGTCTCCATTCCTTAAGGGCACACTTGATGGCCAACAATTTCTTATCAGTAATTGTATAGTTGAGCACTGTAGAGGAGAATTTTTTAGACCAAAAGGCCACTGGATGCAATTCGTGGGAATCCGGATTGCGCTGTGGTAACACTGCTCCCATGGCCACATTTGAAGCGTCTGTTTCCACCACAAACGGAAGATCCAGCCGGGGATGCTGGAGGACAGGGGCTGCAGTAAATCTTTCCTTTAATTTTTTAAAAGCCTCATCTGCCTCTGTAGTCCAATCAAATTTTTTGTTTTTCTTGAGTAAGGACGTAATGGGATGAACTAATCGCGAGAAATCAGACACAAACCGTCGATAAAAATTTGCAAACCCTAGAAAACTTTGAATTCCTTTAACAGACGTGGGTGCAGGCCAGGTGAGAATTGCATCAACTTTTCGGTTGTCCATCTTGACTCCTTGTGCCGCCAAAATAAACCCCAAGAACTCAACTTCTGGAACGTGGAAGTGACATTTTTCCAGTTTAACATACAGAGAGTTTTCCTTGAGTCGTTGGAGAACAGCAGTCACATGCTTGACATGTTCCAAAGGGTCATCAGAAAAGATTAGAATGTCGCCCACATAGACCACCACACAAATATCCAACATATCTCTGAAAATGTAATTCATAAAGGATTGAAAGGCCGCTGGAGCATTGCACAGCCCGAAAGGCATCACCATGTATTCAAAAAGCCCGTATCTGGTTCGAAATGCAGTTTTCCACTCATCTCCCTCTTTTATGCGAATTAGATGATATGCGCCTCTGAGGTCTAACTTAGTGAAAATTTGCGCCTGTTTTACTTGGTCCAACAATGTAGAAATGAGTGGAAGAGGGTAGCGATTCCTTACAGTGATTTGATTTAGGGCTTGGTAGTCTATACACGTTCTCAATTCTCCTTTTTTTTTGGGGACAAAAAATAGGGGTGTTGCTGCTGGGGATTTAGATGGTCTGATAAATCCATTAGCCAGATATTGATCCAAATAAGTTTTCAAATGAACATTTTCCTTTTCTGTCAAAGCATAAATTCACTGCACGGAAGCTGGGATCCAGGAATTAAATCAATTTGGCAATCGTAAGGTCTGTGAGGGGGCAATACTTCGGCTTGTTTTTCCTCTTGGAATACATCTTGGAATTTCCGGTATTCATGGGGAAAAGAGCCTACAAGACCTAAAGTGTTTTCCGTAGACTCCTCCTGTTGCATTATCTCCACTGAACCTTCCATAGAATTGCAGGAGTTTTGGCAGTCAGGAGCAAAGGCCAAAGTTCTAGTTCGCCAATTGATCAATGGGTTATGCTTTACCAACCATGGTATTCCCAAGATAATCTGGAACTGGGGAGCTCGAATCAGGTCAAAAGAGATCCTCTCTCTGTGTCCATCCTGGCAGAGCATAATAAGGTTGTTAATGCATTGTGTAACCGGACCTGACACTAATGGAGAACCGTCGACCCCGGATACATTTTCTGCCTTTAACTTATACGTCAAGGGAAATCCCAATTTGCTAGCCAGGTGAAGATCCATATAATTGCCAATAGCCCCACAATCAATATAAGCAGTCAACTCATGTCTTATTGTGGGAAACTCATGACTAAATAGGATGATTGGAAACACAAAGTGGGAGGTCATTGAAACCTTATCCACGCTCGACAAGCTGACCTCTAAACTTGCCGGGCACTGGAGTTTTCCGAATTCTGGTCCTTCTGATCTTGACTCACTCCTCCCAAAGGTTTTCGTGCCGGTTTTACTGGACAGTCCTTTAAAAAGTGACCCGCCTTACCACAATATAGACATAACTTTTGTTGACGTCTTCTCTCTCTCTCCATCTGAGAAATCGGGCCTCGAATTCCCCCCAACTGCATGGGTTCAGAGTGAGTTTCTGGGCCTGATCTTGCAATTGATTCTCTTGGGCGAACCACATATGCTCGATTGTCTAGGCGAGCGCGATCAGTTCTACGATCTTGTAACCTGTGGTCTAACTGAATAGTCAAATCAATGAAGTCATTGATATCCTCCGGTGGGTTCACCACTTGTGCCAAAACGTCCTTTAATTCACTGCGCAGACCTCGATAAAATAAAGTTGTTCTTTTTTCCGTAGGCCAATTGGTTTCTGCCACTAACCTATTAAAGGTGGCCACATAGGCCAGCAATTCATGATTGCCTTGCTTCAATGACAACAACTCGCCATCCAACGCGTGCCCTTCAGTGTGTCGAGCAAAAAGTCTTTCCAATTCTTTCTGAAAATCCTGGAAGTTTTGCAACACCGGATCATCCCTATTCACAAGGGGTATGGACCAATCTGCCGCATAGCCACCCAAATAAGATAACACGAAAGCCACCTTTGATTGGCCTGTGGGGAACACGCCAGGTCTGCACAAAAAATGTAATCTACATTGATTTAAGAACACAGCAAATTTCTTTGGATCTCCTGTGAAGCGCTCAGGAGGAGCTAACGGAACGTTTCCAGGAATGACCACTTGGACTGGAGCCTGGGGCGCCGTAGATGCAGAAGCCTGGGAATTATTTAATGGTAGCGGTACCTGACCTGCTTGAGCCTGTAACAGCTGACGAGCCAATTCTTCTGTTCGATCCTTGTTCACCACCAGCTCTCTTCTAAGGGCATTGGTCTCAGACCGAGCTGCGTGGACTTCAGCTCGTAATTCCCCCAAAAGTTGAGTCAACTGATCCATCTCTGTATTTTCCATGAATGCTCAGACAGAGTATTTTTCAGCACGGCTTCGCGTTCTGTAACGCTTACCTCATAAACTATGCGGGAGCACTTCTCTGGAAAATCTGTTTGTACTATTCTTAGTGTGCGTCGTTAATCTATGTAGTCTGGTTATCTAAGGAGAAACGTTCAGCAATCCTTAATATGCTAATCTAATGCACCCATTCAGGAATTAGCTCTCTAACACTTCAGGGGGTCGTTACCTGTTGTTATTTGTTGGTGAGCTCTCCATCCTGCTTCTACGCAGGGGCGCTTGTTCTGAAGAATGGAGATGAAATGTAATTTTCTGAGGGAAGGAAGGATCGCTAGTGTGCGTGATATACGAGGGAGAGGTAATAGGGACAGGGTAGGAGTTAGAAACTATCCCTGGCAAGAATAGCACAATTAAGCCGTTCCATTAACAATTGACGTGCATGAACACCTAGTCATACCAAACCCAACAAAATGAGGAACGACTATATGTGCGTGTGAACAAATGGGCAGAACAATGTTAACTGCTGAGAAATTGTATTGTCCTTTTTTACATAAAACTCTAGCTTTGTGCGTATTGTGGTGTATGCTAACTAGTGGAGAAAACTTCCAACCGCTAACAATATGACCCTAGTTAGTTCTGCTGACTGGAAGAAATTGTAACACCCAAGATATGTCAACTCAAAACTTTGTCACAGAATTGCAGTACTACATAGCGTGTGTAAAAAGGCTGCCTGACAGGGGAACAACTTATTACTGCTGCCACAAAAAACAATGTAACTCAGCTGACTGGAAATGCACGCTAAAACAAGGGCGCAACGAGACAACAGGCTTCAAACTGCTGAGGGAGATTAACGAAAATATTCCGCTGACAGGAATGAGCGCGGCAACAGTGCTGAGGCAGACGTGAAGGCAACTTCCGAGAATGCTGACTAAAACCAAACACCATGGAATACTGTGGAAATGACTGGAATGTACACGGCTAACTTCAGAGGAAAACAATGGAACCACGGTCAGGAGATTACAAGAATGGGCTGAGGAAAACTGTGACTGGAACTGGCGCCGTGGTAAGCGTACACTGCGAAGTAGACGACGCGAAGCGCAGAGCAGGTGAGGGGAGGGGCTTATATATGCTGCGAGTGTGAAGCAATAGACCATAACTATCACTTCCCATAGAACCACTAAACCTTCATCTTAGGTAATGAGGAAGTGTCTTTTGCCATATAGCCTAAACATGGTTCTTTCCTTGTTACAGCCCAAGCATGATAAACCGTGGTCCACGAATTCTTAGAGGCTAATCTGGCGGCATGACCCAAGCTCATGACATGCATGTAAGCTTGGGAGCAGGAGGCCCAATAGACATCCATGAGTACTGCTTTACCAACTTTCCAACCAGGTCCTTTGATATGCATTTGCACCCTTCATTTGCTCCATTGTTTATCGGGCCATTTTTCTGGAAGAATAGTGATGCATTCTTGATGGGTATTATGGGTACGAGGCCTGCTTCATTTTCTAACCATATGAGCAACTCTGAGTACTCCTCCCAATCACAGAGGCACTCATCATTCCCTGTCTGTACCACTTCTACTGACACTGTCAGAAGTGCTTGTCCTTTGCATCCAATCAGTCCTTCAACCCATCCGTCACCTGTAAACACCTGTACATGCAGTAGTAGTTGAGGCCTTTCCCAGCACCTAGGCATTACCCCCATCTCTCTTCCACCATTTATTGAACATTGTAACTCCTTTTGATTTACTATTCTAGCTGCCCCTCTATTTGAGCCGTCTAGTATGTATTGTATCATTTTATACTTGCTCAAATAGTCCTCTCTCATTGCTTTGTTTTTATGTAGCTATCCTCATAGAGGACATATTTTGGTGACATCCATCGCAATGTGGCCCATACTGCAGTCATTTTCGCTGATGGATCCATATGCTGCAACAGTGCACTCTCATTACGTTGTATGTGAGCTAAAAACCTGTACTAAGCAAATTTTAAAAAGTTCATAATTTATTTTGTTGATACTTTCACATCGATTCTCAAAAACTGAATATCTACAAGAAAAACTGTACTAGGAAGATCCTCTCAAAATTGAATTGTGTCTTTGGATTTGTAAGTAAGGCAAGAATTGGTACTCTAGTTTTCTTGAACACACTATAACTTCACTACATAGAAAATAATAGCAGAGAGGTATATCTGTAAAGGTAACATTTACTAATTGTCTCTTGCTTTATCAAAAGTGATTTTCCTTCTTATGCTGCAGGTAAAACAATCTTCGAGAACCAGTTCGTGTGAGCAGACTATTTGCTTGCATAAAAAAGGACAGTGTGCATTAATTAATTCTCTGTGAGTTGCTGTCTGCTACTTGTCATGAATCGAGCCTACACTCCTTTTTATTTCTTCTTCTTCTTCAATAGCAACTTCCGGGACTTGGGACGGGGGGGTCTCAACTTTACAGGCTTTGACGTCACCAATATGTATCCATGCACGCCTGCCTGACACTTTGAAAGCTGTGGGGGTTATGAATTCGATAACAAATGGACCTTTAAAACTGGGCTTGTGCCAGGATCGTGTGAAATTTCTCAAAAGGGCAATGTCACCTGGGTATAGGCGATGGGGTTTGAGAAGATTCTTCAGATCTACTTGAGTGTCATCTTTCTCATTCTTCTTCGACCTCCCCTGCTCAAAGCTGTCGGGATATAAAAGAATCACTAGCCGGCATTGTGGCCAGATATTCATGCATCTCAGAACTCAAAGCAACAGCAGCACTGTGGGCATCAGTTAGCGCTCTAGTGGGAGGAGCAAGAGGTATACGGTCCCGTCACCAGCTCGTGAGGAGTCAACTGGTGGTCTGAGCCAGACTGATTGCGTAATGCAAAGAGAGCTATGGGTAAGCAGTGGAGCCATCCTTCTTTCATAGTCATTTTTAATTTGTCATTTCTCTCATTGAGCAGGAAATTGGGATGTTCACAAATTCCATTTGCTTGCGGGTGTTAAGCGCATGAGAACCTATGCTTAATCCCTAATAGGATTGTGATGTGCTCAAACACTTTGTTCATAAAATGCGGTCCATTTTCAGACTGAAGGATTTCGCACCTCCCCATCATGGGAATACATCTTGTACGAGGAATTTTGCAGCACGGGTTGCATCAGGATGTGTGCACGGACCAGCCTCGATCCAGTGGGGGAAAGGGCATACGAGTACCAGCATATATCTGTAGCCATTACAATTTTGAATCATATATGCATAATCAATGTGAAAATGTTGAAGGGTCCAGTTGGACTGGGTATTATACCTCTCACTACTGGCAGCGTGTGCCCTGCTGTGTACTTCTGACATATTACACAATTAACAACAAAGGCAGAAACATGCTCTTCCAGATTAGGAGTAAACCAATCTTCCGCTATCTGGGCTGGAAGACTCTCGGAATGTGTGAGCAGGATGGGCAAGCTGCTCTAATGCTGTTTTAACTGCTTGCCGGTGCTGTCCTGTCGCCACATTGCATTAATGGGGATACTCAGCACGCCATCCTTTACCATAGTTCCTGCTCTTCTGGTTGTGCTCATCCCTGTAGTTCAATTATCTGCATGGTGGGAAATTAATTAAAGCCTTCTTTTAACACCATGTTGCAAGCTTGTGTGTATTTATGAGGTGATGTGTCAAATTCAGATATTTAATGAAATTTTGCTGCTTTTTTGGCCTCTGTGCTGGCAGCTTTGTTGCAGCGGGAGATTACATCCTCCCCCTTGTGTGGGCTGTGCACTTCACCACAGCAATAGCTGATGGTAGTTGTAGTATGTCTGTGAACCTATCCAATAAGGGCACGTGTTGCACTGGCGTGCCATCAGTGCGTAGGAAATCCTGCCTCTTCCAACATGACAATCCTGCATGCACAGTTGACGGCACAAAGGCAGAGTCGCGTACACTGTGATCTACTCATTTTCATGTGTTAATAATGCTACAATAAGTGCTACTAGCTCTGCTACTTGCACTGAAAAATGCAAGGGCAATCTGTCATGATCTCTGCTTCCAAAAGGTCAGGGTTTTCCCAACTCCCTTGGAAGCAGATCCATAACCCAGGTTCCGAGGGCCAACCAGTCCCAATTGGGACCTTTTGGACCCAGTCCTGGCGCCAGTGGCACCAGGCTCATAAATATGCCCAGTCCCAGCGCTGGAAGCGCCGGGCTCATAATGCTTGGGTGGACTTACCTGCAGCAGACCATGCTGCTTACTTGCCTGCCAGCTGAGCCTCTGATCCTCTTCTGTTTGGAACTACTTTTCCTGTTGGGTGGGGCAGGAGCCACTCCCTAGATTCAGAACACTGGAACTCTTCTGGAAAGCAGGAACTCTTTTCTTACCAAGGCGTGGCTGTGGAAGGAGACACCTAAGCACTACAGGAGGCTATTTAAACCACACCCGGTGGATG
Organism: Ambystoma mexicanum; assembly: GCF_040938575.1. Taxonomy (NCBI): domain Eukaryota; kingdom Metazoa; phylum Chordata; class Amphibia; order Caudata; family Ambystomatidae; genus Ambystoma; species Ambystoma mexicanum. The sequence goes on from NC_090925.1 coordinate 389,028,540, forward strand.
AATCTTGCTTTGCGTTATTCTGCATCCTCTGCAGCAGAACGCTCATCGTGTCTTCTGCATCGGATCCTGGGCCTAAGGAAAAAGGCTTACCATCCTGAATCCAGTCTTCAGCAACACCTATAAAGACAAGAAAGAACAGGTTAGCATTCCGGCATCTGAAAGACAAAGGCTTACCTGCTCTTCGTGCGCTCCGGAGGTCTTCACACTGCATTCCGGCATCTGAAAGACAAAAGCTTACCAACTCTTCGCACGCTCCGGAGGCCTTCGGCGCTGCACCCTGCATCTGAAAGACAAAACAAGGTGCGTTTAAAGACATCGGGGAACTTTAATACTCACTTGCCATTACTCTAACCCAGTGGGTATTCCGGCACCCTGCAGCCGCTCCGAACTTGTACCTGCAAAATAAAAGACAGTTAGAGCGCATCGTGAAGCAGGCAACAAGCGCTTACTTACGTGCTTCCAGGCGCTTCTATTCATCACACGGACTCCATCTTCAACTCACTTCAGCCCGTCATCCGCCATCGCCGGAACCTGCAAAACAAGAGACATCATTACTAAAGACTTTAAAGACAATAGAATTACTCGACACTTACCGTTCGTGCAGTAAACGACGGACTGCAGTCCTCTGAAGTCAAGAGGCCTGCGCCACCGATCCAGTGAAGAAACTGGTTACAGCACCCTGCCCCGAGGCAGATGGAGAGCTCGGCATTCACTTACCTAAGGTGAGAGCGTTAACCTTTGGGGGTCTACAGGAGAGCAAAAAAGGAAAGAGATAGGGACACCCCAATAACCCCAGTTCATTAATCCCATATTTTCTATCTGCAGACATCTTACTCTTGAAGTCAGGCATACAGTGCACAGAGGTCCAGCCCAAAGAGCCAACCGGGTGCTACACATCACCTTCGAAGATACGGTAGTCGCCCAGTCAAGACCGGCGCCTCTGCGAGAATCAGGTGAGCGTTACAAATCTCACGCTCGCCACTACCTCAAAGTTTCCATTCTGTCTTAATTTTACCACTGCGGTCCCAGTGTGCCTCTCGCCTGTATTCTGATCAATCGATGGGGAACTATCAATTAAGATTATCTCCCTCCCTCCAAGGACATTTTCTCTGACACGGGGTATATTGTCATGGTACTCTGTGTATTTGGTGCAGTCTTGCAATAAATCTTCTTCCTCCACTGGCTCGCCTATGAAAGTTGCTAGGTTCACTACTCTGCATCTCACTATTTTGACTGCTGGGCTCGAAAAGATCACCCCGTGCCCTGATGCTCTCTCTGCTGTCAGTGTGCCTTTGGGTTTCCCAAGAATGGCAAACACGGCATGCTCCACATATAGTGTTACTATGCATCCCATCGTGATATTAGCTGACTTCGCAATTGCAAAAGCTGCTGCAGCCAATGATTTTTTGCTGGGATAATGACCGTTCATTACTGGATCTAAGATCCCACTGTAGTATGCTAATAGCTAGTGTCCCAGTGTAGTCTTCTTTTTCTGTTTAAGCACTGCTGTCATTACCACCCTATACAATTGTGAGAACAAGTACAATTCTGTACTGCAATCAGGGATCCCTAGAACAGATACTGTGCCCTTTTCAAATGCCTATATCATTTCGCCTGTTCAGGCTATTTTGCTGTCATCTCTCTAAGCTTCCTTCAATACCTTGAGAAGGGGTCGAACATATGTGTTGTAATCAAAGAGTCTAGCCCTGCAGTAGTTGTAAAGACCCATATATTGCTGCATCTCCCTCACTGTTCTTGGCTGTGATGTTTTCACGATTGCTTCTGCTCTCTCAGGGGTCACTTTCCTGCCCGCTTGTGATATCAACTGCACAATGTAAAGAACCTCCTCCTGACAATATTGTAACGTAACCTTGTCCATCTTGTATCCCTTCTCTGCCAAAACTGTCATCAGTTCTATGAAGTCTTTTCTGCACTGTTGGCTGTGCTCACTAGCACCTCAATCCTTTTCTGCATTGTTCCTCTATCTCACTGCACACCATTATGTCATCCAAGTATTGAATTACTGTACTATCAAGGTGCTCATTCCTCAAGTCAATTAGGAGTACCTTGTTAAAGAGGGGCTGTGCGCGTCTCTCACCTCTTCCTCATTTTAACTTTCCCCCCTTTTCTCATCTAAACACATTGGGGGTCATTACCAGCGCGGCAGTAAGGGGTTAACTGTGCCGGTAAGGATGCCGGTGCCGTTATCCCTTTACCGCTGCATTACGCGGTCCCTTAGTGGGTCCCGCTAAGGGTGGCTGGTTTTACCAGCCGTCCTTAGCGGAAGCCGCTAAAGGAAAGATGCCTGTTAATAACGGGCCCGTTATTAGCTCCCTCCCCATTACGATTGAGCCCTATGGGGGCTCGAATGGTAATGGTAATGGAGGTGCCGTTATCCCTTTACCGCTGCATTACGCGGTCCCTTAGTGGGTCCCGCTAAGGGTGGCTGGTTTTACCAGCCGTCCTTAGCGGAAGCCGCTAAAGGAAAGATGCCTGTTAATAACGGGCCCGTTATTAGCTCCCTCCCCATTACGATTGAGCCCTATGGGGGCTCGAATGGTAATGGTAATGGAGATGGGTATTTTGAATGGGGACTTACCGGGTCCTCCAAGGTCGGGTCCTCTTCATACACATCGCGTGTGGATGCTGGCTTTTGATTACCTAACTTGGCTCCATTTATTGTGTCCTCACTACTATACGCAGGTTACACAGGGTTAGTGTAGACTGACGCTTTTAATTCTTTCAATGGGTAAAATCTGTGTCCTTTGGTTTGCAGATCGATGCTCTGGGGAGGAGAAGGAGGAGTTGTGGGCGCTTGGCCCTCTCCTTCATGCCGGTTGAGCATCCATCCCTCCGGGGTGGGTCTTCCACCTCGTCCCTAAACATCTTTCATAGTTCCAGAATTGCCAACCTATAGTGTAACTTGTTTCCCTTATGTGCAAGTATGTTGCAGCACAGATTTCAAAAGACTGCCTTCTTGGGGACAGGTTTTAACCATTTCTCTTCTGTTTCCTGAACCCATTTCGCGTTATACCTTCAAATGTTAGCTTTATACCGTGGGAGGGACTTGCACATATGCATAAGGAGAGTGACCCCCATGATGGCACGTCACACTCTTCACTACTGATACTTGCCTGACCTTAAAAAATGTTTACTCAATATTTTTCCACTGTACTTTCACAGTTTCACATCAGCAATATATATTATTCAACTTCCAACACTTTTCAATCCTTTTCTCAAGCCACTCAGCTTCAACAATACCGCTTTAGGAGTGCACCACAAATGCCGCCCATTCCCAGAACTCCGCCCTTTGAGCCAAAACCAAAGCTGCACGTGCTCCTATGACATAAACCAATACTAACACAGCCTCTTTTCACAACCTCAAGCCAACTTCTCACCGTTCTGCTATTACCTCACCATCACTGATAAACAGAACCTGTTCCCTCCCCCCACCACAACCTCCTTGCCTCCTGCCACAGGCAGACAAACTTCTGTCAATCCTCCAAATCCTATTTACAACCTGCCACTAGCACTAGTAACCTCTACACATATAGGACACATGTGTGCACCCTCAAAATACCACAATATCCAAAAACCCCAACGCCATCTTCCTGTCTAACGTCTGACAAGGGATCCTTCTCTCCTTAAAACTGCCCCTCGGGGCGTGATGCCTTCTTCTATGCCTTCGACACAGGATAACTCATATATTTCTTTTTTTTAAATTCTTTTTGTTTTCTCTTTTCTCAGTATTTATTACTCCTTCTCAAAGTGTAAGGTGTCACCTTCCGTAACCCAGGCTACAGGTAAACTCTCATGAATAAACACTTTATCACTTTCCAGCACAACATATACAACCACATCCCCAAAATTTACCAACAACTCCCTCCCACCTTTATTTGTCAAGATGATGCTCTCATACTTACATCGTGGGTCGGCCGAGGACTTTGGAATCGCTTCTCCCTCAATCGGCTACTCCGTCTTCCGGCCTGTGATGCGTCCCGCGGGGAACATGCAGGATTTTCTCCAAAGGGGGCCCCTGATGACTGTCTCAATTCACACGTGATTGGTTATCCGATACTCACGGGTCACTCCATAGTACTTTAGGCTTGCTGCAGGAAAAAGCCATTCCAAGGGCACTGGCCAACCATCCTCTGCCACCACATGTTAATGAGGGGTGGAAACCCCATGGGTAAGCAAGAGGACCGGCCAGGGGAAATCCCACAGCCAAAAAATTGAGGAGTCCAAAAATGTGTCAAAGACCTTTTTTATTAACAAACCATATCAAATAGGGACAGCAACGAACATCACAAAAATATCTGAGGCTCTCGAATAACTCCAAGCATGACAATGGCTGAAAAATGAGAATATAATCACAATTGACGTTACATCCTAGAAAACCTATGAGGTGGAGGGATTGATTAGGAGATTCAACTAGGTATAAGTTCCATAGGGCTTAGTGCGCTCATTGGCTGTATTCTATCTGGTGGCTCCGCCTAAGACCACTTACTAAACTGATACAGGCGAAAACATGTCATCACAATACAATATTACTGGCTGCTGCAAATTTGATAGATGAGGTTTAAAGGTGGGTAGGGATTGATCAGTAGTGTCTTTCTCCGCCTTGGTACTTTAGAAGGTTACCAGCACATGAGCAACAATCATAGCCAAGGCGAGCGGCACCAAAGTGTGGTTCTCACAATAGGTTACCATCTCTGATTCCCTAGACTCCAAGCCAGGACGTGGCACATTTTGTATCTGTGTCTTGAAAATAGAAATGAAGGTCTCAGCCTATCTGTCTCTGAATCCAATGAATAGACATTATCCTCCAACTGTAGCTCCCTAGTATTTATGAGCATTTTAGCCCTTGCGGGTGTAGTTACCTTCCTTGGCTTCTGGAGACTTATTTGAGCTACTGTCTTCTCAATATTAGGTCTGAGTTAGTGGGAATCTGATCTTCCAATGTTATTTGTTTCTTTGCCTAATCTAAGAGAAACGTGTTTCATATCTGCGAACTGATGTTTGTTCTCTTGAGTGTCGGTCCAAAACTTTCCTTCCACAGTAACCTTGGAAAGGCATGTGCACCTATTGTCTGAGCCGTGCAAGTTTAGCCTTGTGCTAACTCAGCGAACCAGGACCCTCTGCAGCTTAGAGACTTCTCAATGTCTCCTATTCACCCAAACGTGTCTGTACCATTCATCTTGTTTTGCATGGCCATTCAATTCTGTTACGTTTCTGCATGAAGCAAGCTTTATATGAACTCTTGTGTGTCCTGTGTTTCATCTGATATATGGTGTATATGTTCTCTAGCCTATTGGATGCATGCATAATCTTCATGGCTGAATGCAGTTTGACCTATTGTTCATGTATCACTGTGGTGGATGTGTATGTGCTACGTGTCTAATACCCCTACGTATGTCAGTGTTCAGCAATGGCATCATTTACTTTCATCATCTTGATCACAGCATATTCAAAACTTCCACAGTTTGCAAATTCAGCTTCTCTGCGATTCCTCTGGGGTAGCTTTGGTAGGGTTGTCTCAGTGAGTATCAGCTCTCACGTCTGCAGTATGGTGGTGGGGAGGAGTCAGGTGCCGTAAATGATGCACACCTTTGTTTCTGTAGCATCGAGACAGTGGAGGGGCCGACGTAATGAATGACACATTAATTTGCCTGTCTTCTAACGCCTCTCTGGTAGCTCAACGAAATCAATGTCCTGTGTTGTTAAGACTTGGAGTGTAGTAACTTTAAAACAAAGCTAAAGTTTAAATATTCCATTTCAGTTGATGGAAATTTGTCTGTCAGGGTTAGAATAAGATGATGGCAGGTCTGGCTGGTCCGGGCTCAGGCTTTAGCATGTAAATACACGCTAACATATACATTTACACTGGTGAAAACAGAGAGCTGATTGGTGATGTTTCTGCACTCAGAACACAGTCAGGCATTCTAAACTGTCTTTCATTGTCCATGTCAATCGGGAAGCTCCTGTTTAGGTGAAGCTTCCAGTCCAAGGCCCAAAATTCAAGGGGAGGCCGTGAATACTTCAGGAAGAGGAAATTACTGTGCAGAAATCTACAAGGCACTTTGAGATATGGTGGGGTGCAGTGTTTCTTTATTTTGAGGAATAGACTTTAAACATGAAGCCACTGAACGTTGCAGAAGCAAACTTTGAACTGTACATTTTGTCCCAGTTGGGCTTTCTGTTTCATGTGTGTTTTAGTTATAAATCATTGGAGATTTAACGTATCCCGGAAGGGATCATAGTGTACGCAGTCCGCGCACACGCTCTCTCACAGACTTCAAATGAGAAAAGAGAGTACCGTTCCAAGGGTGCAGTGTAAAGATAGCGAGTGCCCGCTCACCTCTTAAGAGAGCAGTGTCTCGGCAACAACGCACACATTTCACTAATCAAGGTAGTGTCTCAGACTAGAGCGCACTCACTTGCAAAAGGATATGAAAGCTCACCTGCTTCAAGTATTTAGCACCAATCAAGGGATAGTGTCCCTCCCTATTGAGGAGTGAAGCGGTTCTTAAAACTTCTACCCTGGGTCGGAAGGACATCATGGGACTAGTCCCTTTTCTTAGAAACGTGGCAGAAACTAACCAATTATTAATTTGGGAATTCTACACAAAAAAATAGCTAAAGCTTAGATTTAGCACTCAGCTGAGTAGTAAAACAAATGTAGGTGCAAGACAGCAGTTATTAGAAGTTAATTAGAAAATAGGAAGTTTGAGTTCACATGTATAAGTTTGAAATACAAAATCCTTCAGCTATCACAGGAATCAATATGTAGGATAGTTTACTAACTACTAACAGTTCCCGGGCATTCAAGCTGAAAACTTTCTTCACCTCCCAGCTCTTTGAGCAGAATAACAGGTATTAGAACGTCCAAGGGTTAGGGGCGAGGGGTCTGGAGAAAGAGTTGTAATAATTCATGTTCCTCGTTTTTTTTCTCACCCGCTACCGATTTTCATGAAAGTAGAAGACAGAAGTCTGTTGTATCCTCTTCGCCTTTCCCTCAGGAGTGTTTCTGGTTTCAACTGCAGATAGTTTGAGTTGTTAACCAAACACTCTTGCGAGTCTGCAGGGTTCAGCAGCTCCCACGAATTAATCCATACAGGAGTTGACAGATGGTTGTAGTTTTCTTTCATGACATTTTAGTGGACATTTTATATTGGTGTAAGTGGCAGGGATAGATGTATCAATACTTTGTGATCTGCAGCCACGCTGCTATCCATTACCAGATCAGCCACATAGAGCACATTTTTCATTAGTCTCGGTAACAGTAGTATTTGATCGAGAGGGGTCATGCGACTTATGTTATTTCATTATTCTCTAGTGAAATAACCAATGCTCTTTTAGTCGACTTAATTTGTTCTTAAATTCATTTCGACCTTGTGGGTTATTTTGTCCTTTTCTGTGTTGCCCCATATCCTTTATGCAAGTGTGGCTCGCCTCATTAAGCAGCTCTGTGATGTTATGTGGTTCGGTCAGTAGTGTAGGGACTGGTGATAAGATTTTATCAAACGGGATAACCTCAGGTTCCTCATTGCCTACTTGTGATGGTTTGTTATTGACAAGCTTCTCCTCACCAATCTCGCTCGCTTGCACACATTGGGCCTACTCGGCCCTCCAGAAATCAACTAACAAGATACTAGCTATGTGCTCTCCTCTCCTTGGTCAATTTCCTTCTCTCGCCCTTCATAATGTAATCCCTCACCACGGGTCCTACATACAATTGATTTCCATGTATGCTACCATCAACTGTTATTTTTGCTATTGCTTCGCCATCAACCAATGATGTGTTCATACCGGTTGTTAGGACACATGCTCAACTTAGCTCTTTTTAAAAATTCAAATGTGTTGTGTTCCTCATTACGGGTTCACATACCACCTTACTCAGATTCACTATTTGGGTGATGTAACTATGCTGATGTGTATGTCTGTGAGGTGGCTCCCGTCAGGCAAGGGGAAATGGGATTCTCCAGCATTGGATCTTTCATGGATTCACATGCTTAGAATATTCCCCGTCGTCAGACTGGGAACCCTCGGTATACATATATAGTCGTTTCCTATAGGAAAAAACTTCCGACACTTGTGTGTCCTATCCACATCTACTTCCTCTCCGGGGGCGTCCACGCAAGCCCCGTTGGACGTAATGGTATAAAAGGCCCCGCCCCCGCGGGTCCCGTCAGATTTCAACCGTCTCCAAAGATAGTGGGATCTCCTCGCGTAGTCTCTACTGCTAGATTTTGTTGAATTGTCGAACTCCTGTGAGTTTGTTAATTATATCGGAATGTCGGGAAAACCTCTATTTCGCCCGTGTGCCACGTGCGGATTGAAGAAGATTTACGAGGGGGACGGCCATTTAGACTGTATTTATTGCCTCCACCCTCACCACTCGGCAGACCAGTGTGAAATATGTAAAGGTTTTTCCCAGAAAACCCTGAAGGATCGAAATCGACGGCTGATATCCTGGTTAAATGACGGTGCAGGAGCGTACCCTCAGTCAGAGGTGGGCTCTGTGCGCAGCGGGGCCTCTGCAAAAACATCAGGAGCCCCTCGACGCTCAACTTCGTCGGAACCTCTGGCTAAGAAGTCACGACCTGCGGAAAAGGACGTTCCACAAAGTCACTCTTCTAAGGACTCTTCTAAAGACTCTGCAAGAAAGACATCTTCGTCAACTTCGTCGAAGAAAGGAAAGGAGAGGCCTAAATCCTCCTCGGGCGATCAACACAGATCAGCCACGAGTAGAGATTTGGATAAACGCAGGGGGAGCGCTGTGAAGGCGGGACCGCCTAAACCACCTGCAGGCCCAACGTCGACGACGACGAACCAGTCGGTGTCCTCACTGCCGCTGACGCAGTCGATTTCACCCGTCATCAACCCAGCGACGACCTCGGCGACGATGTCCTCGTCGACGGAAGTTCTGGCCTGGAGACCAGAAGTATTTGATATGGGGTTGCCTGACACATTGCTACAGGAACAGGCAGCGTCAATTGCCTCGAAAGAAGACGACAGCTTCAGAATTGTGAGCCCGGAGGACCTCGGTCTACGAGCCAGGTTTCCATCAGGAGCAACCTGTTCTCAGGTGTTTACCCAACCTCCAAGCTCTCAGGCGACCCTGTCCATGGAGGTACTGTCCTCCTTACACTCGCTGCTGAAATCGCTGGACGAAAGGCTTCCACCTGTACCGTCGACACCCCCCGTCGACGAGCCCGGCCTTTCACACCGCCCGACCAGATCGATTGGGGTTCCAACTACTCCAGCAGTCCAGGAGGAAGGTGAGCTTTCGGACTCCCTATCTGACCACGGGTCAGCGTCAGATATATCCCTCTCACCATCTAGGGATCCATCCTGGGTGTCGGATGTGGAAATGGAAACACCAAAGAGTCCCACTCACCCGTCACCACCGGACGATATAGGTGCCTTTCATTCTATGATGGAAAAAGCGTGCAAGGAGTTTGGCCTGGTCCAACAGGAGGAGAAAAAGGACTGTTTTCGTTTTGACCATATGGGCAAGAGTAGACGCTCAATATTCTCAATACCCATTTTAGACCATGTCTGGAAAGAAGGTGTTCAAACCATGCGTCACCCATTTTCTGAGCCGGCTGTCAAAGGCCGCATTGAAAAGAAATTTAAAGTACCAGACTCTACACCGAAGTGTCTTTCGGCTCAACCTACACCGGACTCGGTGGTGTCGTCGGCGGCGACGAGAAAAGCAAAGGCCCAACATAAATGCTCTACCCCTCCAGATAATGAGGCGAGGCGCCAAGACGTGTTTGGTAAGAAGGTTCTTTCTGTGGGGGCCTCAACGGGGAAAGCAGCTAACTCCCTGGCGATTGTGGCCAGATATGACAGGGAGATGTGGCACAGACTGGCACCTATCCTGGACCACCTCCCAGAAGAACATAGAAGAACGGCGATGTCCCTGGTTCGAGAAGGCGAAGAAGCATTGAATCATGCTATTAACATAGCGGTGGACCTGGCAGATTCGGGTTTTAAACAAATAAATAACGGAGTTGTTCTAAGACGCCAGGCTTGGCTTAAGTGCACCAACTTCAGACCCGAAGTACAGTATAAAGTTTTGGACATGCCCTTCGAAGGTGATCTTCTTTTCGGAGAAAAGGTGGACGAGGCCTTGAAGGGCATGAAGGAGGACTCAGATACAGCACGCTCGTTGGGTTCTCTCCAGAGTGGTAAGCCTTTTCGTTCTTTTCGTCCCTTTAGAGGAGCATCTGGAAACTCAAGATTCTCAGCAACCAGGGATAGATCTTTTGGTAGATCAGCGTATCCTTCCCAAGGATATAGACGCGCCTCTCAGACCTCAAGCCAGCGCAGAAACTTCCAGTCTTCCAAGAGACGACCAACTTATTCGTCGTCGACGAGCAAACAGAAAGACCAGCAATGACGGGAAGCGTACCGTTCTGGGAGGAAGAGTGTCAAGCTGCATCGAGGAATGGGAGACCATCACAACAGATCAGTGGGTTTTGGACACTGTGAGGTACGGACATTCCCTACTATTCAAATGCAAACCTCCAAAATGTCCACCAATACACCTATCCCAGCCACATCTAAACATCTTGCGGCATGAAGTAACACTCATGTTACAGAAAGGCGCCATCGAATTAGTCCCTGCATCGCAGAAAGGCCTAGGGGTATACTCACGGTGTTTTGTGGTAAAGAAGCCAAACGGAAAATGGCGCCCTATTCTCGACCTGCGAGACCTCAACAAGACCCTACAGAGTCAAAAATTCAAAATGCTTACACTGCAGGAGGTGATCAAATCCGTCCAAAGGGACGATTTTTTGGCATCACTAGATCTACAGGACGCGTACTTCCACATTCCGGTGTGTCAAAAACACAGGAGGTTTCTGAGGTTCATGGTAGGTCAGACACACTACCAATTTGCAGTGCTCCCATTTGGTCTAAAGTCCTCCCCAAGAACGTTTACAAAATGTTTGGCACCTGTGGCAGCCTGGCTGCGAAAGGGAGGGCATCATGTATACCCGTACCTCGACGACTGGCTTGTGAGGGGATCCTCCCCAGCGTCGACCAACGACAGCGTACAAGCCACCTTACAACTTCTGCAACGACTGGGGTTCGCAGTGAACTTCAAAAAGTCTTCTCTAAAGCCCTCAAGGAGCTTGAAGTTCTTGGGAGCTCAATTCGAAACCCACTCGGGAATAGTGAAACCGTCCCTAGACAGAATATTGAAGATCGAACAACTGACGAGTCAACTTCGCCTACAGAGCACATTTTCCGTGAGAAAATATGTGGCAATCCTGGGTTCCATGGCTTCGTGCATCCACCTAGTAGTAAACTGCCGATTGTTCATGAGGCCTCTACAGGAGTTCCTGTAGGACAGATGGAAGCAGGCCACGGGCCGGTGGTCAGACAGGATAACCGTCGACGACGAGGGTGTCATCAGATCCCTCCAATGGTGGAAAATCTTTCACAACCTGGACAGAGGGGTTCCTCTACAAGAGCCGGAATTTCAGAACACCATCATCACGGACGCCTCCCTGACGGGCTGGGGAGCACACATGAACGATCATCAAACCCAGGGCAGATGGTCTTCGACCGAATCGCACCTACACATCAACGTGCTGGAACTGAGGGCAGTGAGATGGGCCTTGAAATCATTCCTTCCACATATCAAAGGATCAAAAGTAAGAGTGCTGACAGACAACACGACAGCCATGTTCTACTTGATAAAGCAAGGCGGCACCAGATCCAGGACCCTTTCGGCGGAAGCTCAAAAGATCTGGCACTGGGCGTTGAAACACAACATATCCTTAGTGGCTTACCATCTCCCGGGTGTGAAGAATGTGTAAGCGGATTCCCTGAGCAGGACATTGGCTCAAATACACGAGTGGGAGCTGGACACCGGTCAGCTACAAATAATCTTCGAAAGGTGGGGGACCCCCTCAATCGACCTCTTCGCAACGAAAGAAAACAGGAAATGCGAACAGTTCGCGAGCAGATGGCCTCAAAAAGGATCCCTGGGGGAAGCGTTCTCGTTTCCTTGGACGGACAAATTCCTGTACGCTTTCCCTCCGTTCCCCCTTATACGGAGGACAATCCAGGGGATTCGCAGGTACAAATGCCGGGACATTCTAGTGGCACCGTATTGGCCGAGACAACCATGGTTTTCCGACCTCCTACATCTGTCGTTGGAACTGCCTATAACGCTCCAGAAAGTGCCGAACCTACTGTCCAGGGACAAGGGAACGGTGTGGCACCACAATCCGGACAGCCTCAACTTAACAGCATGGCTCCTGACTTTTCAGAGTTTGGCAGCTTGAAAGTCTCGTCGGATTGCCGGAGAATTCTGCAGGCGGCTAGGGCCCCTTCGACTAACAAATCATACAAATGCAAATGGCAAAGTTTCTGTACGTGGTGTCAAACACAGCACGAAATTCAGCCTTTAGAAGTAACCCCTGAACAAATTCTTCCGTATCTTCTTCACCTAGCTGAGAGTGGGCTGTCATCATCGTCCATCAAAGTGCACTTGGCGGCCATTTCAAGGTTTACGAGGAGGAGACAGTCTTCACCATTATTCAGTGACAGACTGGTGAAACATTTCATGAGGGGTCTCTTTAGAACTTTCCCCCCTACGAAACGGTTCCCACCGTCGTGGAGTTTAAATGTGGTGTTGGCTGCCTTAATGAAGCCTCCATTTGAGCCAATGTCCTCTTCATCCATGCAGTTCCTATCTTGGAAACTGGCTTTCTTAATTGCCATTACATCGGCTAGAAGAATGTCGGAATTACAGGCATTGGTCATAGACCCTCCATATATGAGATTCTTTAAGGACAAAGTAATTTTATCAACTAATCCTACTTTCATCCCGAAAGTGCCGACTGTCTATCACAAACACTCAACCATTGTTCTCCCTACTTTCTTTGCGTTCCCTTCGTCGACGGCGGAAAAGGCTCTTCATACTCTTGATGTGAAAAGGGCGTTAAAATTTTATCTGCAAAGAACGCAAGAACTCAGAACTACCAGACAGCTGTTCATTGCCTATGGCCCGTCGACGAGAGGAAGGGCAATTTCCAAGCAAGGGCTGGCTCGATGGGTCTCTTCGGCGATTGCTTTTAGTCACTCCAAGGCCGGGAGACCCCTACAAGGGTACCCTAGAGCCCATTCCACGAGATCGACAGCCTCCTCCGCGGCTCTATGGGCAGGAATTCCTCTGACAGACATCTGCCAGGCGGCAGCATGGTCAGTTCCACACACGTTTACACGCCATTACTGCCTGGAAAGGCAACATGCGGATGAGGTACAGATGGGAAGGGCAGTGCTGCGCCATCTGTTTCAATGAGGTAAGCCAAATACGGTGAAGCCGTTTTCTCTTACCTTGCCTATGTTTGTTCCCTTGGTCTTATTTATGTATTATGAATATGTTTATATCTGAAAATATGTTGCTGCTTACACACACACATATATATATATATACATATTTGGACTGAGAGTGTTTCTTATAAAAGTAAGTTACATTGCATTCTCACCTCCGTCTTCGATGATACTGCTATACAATCTATTCTAAGCATGTGAATCCATGAAAGATCCAATGCTGGAGAAGGGAGTAGTTTCTTACCTGTAACTCAATTTCTCCAGCATTGGTATCTTTCATGGATTCACATGCGCCCTCCAGCCTCCCCGGATTGCAATGTGCAAGATATGTGCATAAGCAGGTTCCCCTTTTCTACTTTGGAGGGGCCAAAATCTGACGGGACCCGCGGGGGCGGGGCCTTTTATACCATTACGTCCAACAGGGCTTGCGTGGACGGCCCCGGAGAGGACGTAGATGTGGATAGGACACACAAGTGTCGGAAGTTTTTTCCTATAGGAAACGACTATATATATGTACCGAGGGTTCCCATTCTGACGACGGGGAATATTCTAAGCATGTGAATCCATGAAAGATACCAATGCTGGAGAAATGGAGTTACAGGTAAGAAACTACTCCCGAACCTGGGGTCGTGGCAGTGGACCACGAGGAGGAAGCTACCCGTTCATTCTGCCAGTCCTTACCTTGGTTCGCCGTGGCAGCCGTCGCGGGTGGTGACCGGGGCTCAGGGCTGGAGACGGTGAGGACGCGGGAACTGCGGCCAGCCGCGCAGCAGAAACACGCGCACCCCGGCGTGTTCCTCTCGCCGCCGGAACAAGCAAGAAGAGAGAGGCGGCTTGCTAGACGGGGCGGGCCACTCTGCAGGTGCAGTTCGCTCGGCAGGAGCGGGCGAGCGTGGACCCCAATGGAGGAGGAAGGAGGGACGCCGAGGTCTTCCAGAGGGGGAGGGGCCTCGGGGCACAGACGGGAAGGTGGACGGGACTCCCCTGGCAGGCGGGAGAATCAGGAAACACGGACCCAGATGGCAGCCTTTAAAGGAGGCGGATGTGGCAGGATCAGCCAATAGAAAGGCAGATAGACGGGGAAGGTCCCTATTGGAGGGGAAACAAGTCACTCACAACACATAAAAGACTGGGAACTGATCAACGCGTTGTTGTTTCCTTTTCTAGTCATAGGGAGAGGGCGAAGAGCGAAGGAACGACTGGTGGGCCTATCCGGACACCCAGGAGGCTTAGGAAGGAAGGTTATATTCCTGGAAAGCGGCCAGAGAAGTGAAGTAACTCTCAGCAACTAAACAATTGACTATAATTTCATTTGGTTAAGTTACAAGAATAAAGCACAATTTCAGCAACTAACCACCTGGTCCGACTCTTGATGCCTACATTGGCGACGAAGGTGGGATTTAGCGACAACACGATGGAGACCCTAATTAAGGCGCTGACGGACGGCCAACAACAGTTGCAGCAATTAATACAGCTGCAAACACAACAAGCGGCGGCTGACCGCCAGGCATTCCAGCAAGCCATCCAGTTGCAGGGCACCTTGCAAACTATGGCGCAAGACAAACAACACAAGAACATCACTAGGCTTACGGATGCGGTAGCCAGCTCCAGGAACCAGCCCATGGTGCCGTCCACCCTGCTTCAGAAGTATAAGGAAGGGGAAGATCCAGCCTTTTTCTTCACCAGCTTTGAAAGAATAGCGAGAAATGCGCAATGGCCACCTGAACGTTGGGGACAACATGTGGCTCCCCTGTTATCCGGAGTGATGCAGGGAGCATATCAGGCAGTGAACCCCAATGGTAACACTCCATATGGTGAAATCAAGGCAGCCGTACTGGACCATTTAGGCCTGGATGAGGAGGCCTACCGTATTCTGCTAAGGGACACAAAGCTAAGGAGTGGGGAAAGCCCCCGGCAGTTATATTACCGCATCAAAGATCTGGCGGAGAAGTGGATCCAGGCACCTACCCCAGCTAACCAGCCGCTCCTGGACAAAATAATACTGGAACAGTTCATCGAAGCTTTGCCAGGCCCAATGCAAAGATGGGTTCAGCAACAGCACAGGCCTACATTGGCAGAGGCCGTGGACATTGCGTTGGCTTATCAAAAGGCCAGGTATAGCCGTTTTCCCATAACCAGTACCATAGGAAGGATGACCTTATCCAGCATAGAACACCCAGTACAAAAGGGGCCAAGAGGGACCCCCACCAGATGGAGGCAACCAGAGGAAGCCACAAAGAAACATGAAGAAAGGAAATCGGGATATGAGGAGAAGCAGTCTCCTATGGCCCAGGGGTTTCGACAGCCCCAATGCTTTGAGTGCAGTGAATGGGGCCACATTGCCCGGTTCTGCCCCAGAAGGAAGACGACAGAGCCCATGGAAATTGGCTATATGAAACCCCATCCAGAAGAACGCAGCCCTGGACCCTACATTGTGGATATAAGGGTGGATGGTCGGCCAACTCGGGCGCTGCTGGATAGTGGAAGTAGACAAACAGCCATATCTCCAACCGTGAGTACTACACGGAATAGATTGGAGTGGTGTCAAGCCAGTTACATGACTCGGCCAATCAATTGGAACCCCGAAGATCATGAAGATTCCCTGAGAGGGGAAACCCTGACTGATCCAACCCTTCGGGTAGCCTGAGAGAGAGCGGCTAACGAGATGGAACCAGACGTAACGAAGGGACCTGGCTTCTTGTTTCATCATGGTCTCTTATATCGCAAATACAAAGCGGACGATGGGAACGTAAAGGAACAACTGGTATTACCAAGAACACATAGGATGGTCATAATGCAGTTGGTGCATAACCACCCCTGTGGTGGGCACATGGCCTCCCTAAAAACCTAGCAGAACATCTTGAGACGGTTCTATTGGCCAGGCATATATGGGTAAGTAGCTCGGTTCTGCAAGGCGTGCCCCACTTGCCAGTTAACCAGTGGGGTTTTACCAGCAAAGGCCCCATTACAGAAGATGCCCCTCATTAAAATACCCTTCCAGCGGATAGGCATGGACATCGTGGGACCTATAGAACCTGCATCCCGTGGGGTACAGGTATCTACTAGTCATCCTTGACTATGCTACGCGATATCCCGAGGCGTTCCCCTTGAAGGGAACCTCAGCCCGACAGTTATGCGACCAGCTCATACCCTTCTTCGCGAGGGTGGGGTTACCCTCGGAAGTCATTACCGACCAAGGGACCAATTTCATGTCCACCCTACTTCGGCAAGTATGCGAGAGACTACAGATCCATCAGCTACGCACCTCAGTGTTTCATCCCCAGACAGACGGCCTAGTCGAAAGGTATAACAAAACAATCAAGAAGATGATACGAACAGTAACAGGACCCGATGGGAAAAACTGGGAACGAGTATTACCCTTGGTCTTGATGGTATTACGGGACACCCTGCAATCGTCTACAGGCTTCTCTCCCTTTGAGCTCCTTTTCGGAAGACAACCCCGAACCATATTGGATCTCATAAAGGAGGAATGGGAGACTTCAGATGAGATTTCTTTAACGGAGTACACCGAAGAGCTAAAAGAACATCTGACAACACTCCGTTCAATGGCCGAGACGAATCTAGGACAAGCCCAATTAACCCAGGAGAAAACCTACAACAAGGGAAGTCGGATGAGAACTTTCAAGATAGGGGACCAAGTATTGATCCTCCTACCTACCAGTACGAACAAACTCCTGGCCAGATGGAGAGGTCCTTATGAAGTTAAGGAGGTCCTTAGCCCGGTGACATATCGAATCCACTAACCCGACCAAACCAGACCAGGTATATCATGTGAATCTACTAAAGGCATGGACCGCACCCATATTAGCGGCAATGATGAAGATCGGTGACGATGGTTCAGAACAAAATGTGAATCGCCAACGGGGCAAGCTGGAAGACGTTCAATGGGGAAATATATTGACACCTTCCATGAAATCAGAACTTTTAGCCAGATTGTCACCCTATGTAGGGGCCTTCTCGGCCTTACCAGGAAGAACCGATCTAATCGAACATGAGATCAGAACTGATCCCGGACAGACTGTCCGGCTAAGACCCTATCGGATTCCAGAAACAAGAAGGCTAATCATCAAAAACGAGCTGGAAGACATGCTCCGCATGGATATAATAGAACCGTCCACCAGCTCATGGTCCTCCCCGATAGTACTGGTACCGAAGCCGGACGGTACGATTAGGTTTTGTATGGATTATCAACAGTTGAATACCATTTCCAGATACAAAGCCTATCCAATGCCAAGGATGGACGAGTTGTTGGAGAGCCTAGGATCCGCCAACTTCCTGAGTACGCTGGACCTAACCAAAGGATATTGGCAAATCCCCTTGAAAACCACAGACCGGGAAAAAACCGCCTTTGCAACCCCCCAAGGTCTATATCAATTCAAGGTTCTACCTTTTGGCCTACACGGGGCTCCAGCCACCTTCCAAAAATTGATGGATGTCGTACTATGCCCCCATGAGAAGTATGCTGCGGCTTACTTAGATGACATTGTCGTGTATAGCACGACCTGGAAGAACCATCTATACCACTTGGAACAGGTGGTGGCCGAGTTAGACAAGGCAGGCTTACACATCAATCCGAAGAAGACGGTGATGGGTGCGCACGAAACTAAGTATCTTGGACACCTGGTTGGTAGAGGCACCTTACGACCTCAAACATCAAAAATCAAAGCCATTCATGAGATTCCGACACCCACTACAAAAAAACAAATCCGAGCCTTCTTAGGTTTCATCGGCTATTACCGAAGATTTATCCCTGATTTCTCCACGGTGGCAGCCCCCTTAACCGACGCTTTAAGAAATAAAGGGTCTCCTGATCTATCCAAGAATGTTGCGGCTTCGGGAGCTATCGAGGTCCTAAAACAAAGGATTACCTCGAATCCGGTACTCCGGTGCCCCGACTTCCGTAACCATTTTTTTCCGCAGACGGACGCTTCGAACCATGGTCTTGGTGCGGTACTTTTGCAGGAACATGATGGTGAATTTCAACCAGTCTGTTTCGTAAGCAGGAAACTCGTTCCTCACGAGGAGGCCTATTCGACTGTGGAGAAAGTGTGTTTGGCCATCAAATGGGCCGTAGAATCTCTCAAGTATTATCTCTTGGGTCACTGCTTTACGTTATATACTGACCACGCACCCCTACAATGGCTCGCCAAGCATAAGGATACCAACCAGCGTGTCCTTCGCTGGTTCCTGTCACTGCAACCATTCGATTTCCTTACCATACACAAGCCAGCTGGATTCCAACTGGTGGCCGACTATCTGTCCAGGAATATCCCTTGCCCAATCGGCCAGGGTTTGTGATGGGGAGATGTGAGGTGGGTCCCGTCAGGCGAGGGGAAATGGGAGAACCTGGGGTCGTGGCAGTGGACCACGAGGAGGAAGCTACCCGTTCATTCTGCCAGCCCTTACCTTGGTTCGCCGTGGCAGCCGTCGCCGGTGCTGACCAGGGCTCAGGGCTGGAGACGGTGAGGACGCGGGAACCGCGGCCAGCCGCGCAGCAGCAACACGCGCACCCCGGCGTGTTCCTCTCGCCACCGGAACAAGCAAGAAGAGAGAGGCGGCTTGCTAGACGGGGCGGGCCGCTCTGCAGGTGCAGTTCGCTCGGCAGGAGCGGGCGAGCGTGGACCCCAATGGAGGAGGAAGGAGGCACACCGAGGTCTTCCAGAGGGGGAGGGGGAGGGGCCTCGGGGCACAGACGGGAAGGTGCATGGGACTCCCCTGGCACGCGAGAGAATCAGGAAACACGGACCCAGACGGCAGCCTTTAAAGGAGGCGGGATGTGGCAGGATCAGCCAATAGAAAGCCAGATAGACGGGGAAGGTCCCTATTGGAGGGGAAACAAGTCACTCACAACACATAAAAGACTGGGAACTGATCAACGCGTTGTTGTTTCCTTTTCTAGTCATACGGAGAGGGCGAAGAGCGAAGGAACGACTGGTGGGCCTATCCGGACACCCAGCAGGCTTAGGAAGGAAGTGTATATTCCTGGAAAGCGGCCAGAGAAGTGAAGTAACTCTCAGCAACTAAACAATTGACTATAATTTCATTTGGTTAAGTTACAAGAATAAAGCACAATTTCAGCAACTAACCACCTGGTCCGACTCTTGATTCCTACAATGTCAATGTACATAATGGTGTTCACAACCTTGATAAAGACCCAGGACGGTTGAAACACGTGTTACCTGGAATCTGAATTAAAATAACTCTTATGATCAACGTTTATATTCAGGGTCAATTCTTTGACACCATATCAAACTCTTTTTTGAACTACTTAATAACCCAGCACCAAGGTAACGCCTCTTTTGAACCCCATCACAGGCAACATGGTCCCTGCACAAGTTTTATTTTTATTGATCAGCGCAGTGATCTGCATATTCTAGTGCCCTACCTTTTCTTTAAGAATAAATATGTGGACAACAACAAATTAAAGGTTGTAGAGGATTATACTACTTTTCCTTTGGCTCAAACTTCTTCAGATTTTGACTTTGAGAGCTGTATGCAGAAGGTTAAATTTAAGGTGTGTGGCGAAGTCCAGTGCCTAATCTTTGGACCGAGAGAGGAGGTGGTGAAAGAGGCTATGGGTCACCGACAAACATCAATGGCAACCACGCTAAGGGAGCCAGGTACAAACCTCTTGAGGATAATGGTACTCATAAGGAGATATCCCTACCATCCCCCCATTTCCCTTATTCAGACCTAAACACCAAGCAGAGGAGCTAATGAATTTCACTTTTAGGGTATGGCAGTAAAACATTCTGAATTCACTGGAGCATGTGGAAATACATTTCTTTAGGAAGGAAGCATTCCAGGCAAGGTGTCAGACTAATACAGACTGTGGGACTACCTTTAATACAAAGTCGCACTCAGCAAGCAAATATGAAATTACACATTTGTGCATTATCTGCCTGAGAGACCAAACAAACGCACACTAGTCTCCAGCTTCTTGTATTCTCAAGGAGATTAACAAGTTGCCATTTCCCTCTGGCAAAAGTATTGCATTCACACCAAAGAGCTCCCCTTGCTTCCCAAATGTTTTTCTGTATTTTGATGTACATGCTAAGAAAACGGATGAATCTAGTTCCCAGCAGGTATTGTCAGCAGGGCTCCAAAAGGGAGGGAAGGATACCTCACAGGGCAGTTTTAAAATCCAATATGGCAGCAGACCTTGATATAAGCTCAGGCCAACTTCCTTCACTCCACATGACCATAATGTTTAAGCGCTTTGAAGCAGACATACGTTGGCAGGTATCACTCCCCAAAATAACTATATAAATGTTAAAAACACAGGAACGGAAAGTAGACCTGGAAATGTAATCTGGTAACAGATTCTACATCCCTGTTGTGACCTAAGATTTACTTGATGCACTTTATTAACAGGACAAGGTAACTGCATCCCAGGTCAAGGAGGATATGCAAAGGCTGTATTATGCTGATTAACTCCCGTAAGCACCCTGCCTCAGCCTAAGAGCATTTCTGCCTCACACACTGCTGTAACCATCCCAATAGGCCTCAGGAACCTCCAGGAAGCCTGGCGAAGGGCTTTTGCTCCCAGGACAGCAATGGTTGAATATCCATGCTCAATTAAAAGTGCCAATATTTACTTCCAGCTTTCTCGTCTATAAAACCTGACCATGCATACCAGTTCTGGGATGGCTTGAGAGTTTGTGTGTGCAATCCTGGAAGTTTGGTGGAATTTTTGCCCATGCGTCTCTATACTTTGTACCTCAGGCCAAACTCCAGAATGTTAATTCTGTGACTGCTAACCCTGAGTAAAGAGTGGCATAGTCAATGATAGACTTTGAAACACAATTTCTTGATGTATAAGCCCTTACAAATGCACAATAAATAAATAAAATAAATAAATAGACTGTCTATAAAGGTGAAGGTTGTTGGTAACAGAAGGTAAGGGATTGGTGTGATCAAACTGGTACAGTAAAATTAAAATGGCCTGGCACCTTGATCTCAGAAAGGTTACTATCAAATGTTAGTTTCATGGCATGTCATGCTAGACTTCATTTTAATTCATTGTGAAACAGCTTAGTGCCTCACTTGGAAGAAGGATATCAAACTGCATTCTGAAAAGCTCAAATGACAAAATAGCAAGGCCCACTTTGCAATTCAAGCTTTTCAGAATTTTTGCAATTGTCACCTGCTTTCCCTTTTATGTATGTGTGGGACAACCCTGCAGCCCCCAAATCCGAAAATATCAAACTAGGGGAACGGGGGACACCCCTCCGACCCCCACACACCTAGTTCAGTATTTTCGGATTCAGCATTTTAACCTATGCCTAATGCGACAAAAATGCGCATTCAGCATTTTGTATTCTGTATTCTGGGGCAATACCACAAAATATAGCAAGAGCTCCCTATGCAGGACGTGTTTCTTAGACTATGTGAAAGACGGAGGCAGGTGTCTGACTCAACGTGTTAGGTAGGGAGAGTAGAGCTAGAGGTCTGTCCTTCTCTATGCAGGGACAATCTGGCACCATTATCTGATGTATGTTACTACGCTTTGACTGTTAACATCCGGCCATGACATGTGTTGCACATCACTTCATGCCACAGAAAGGCCACCTCACAAGACTAAGGAGAAAGGAGGAACGCTTTCAGGTCACAAGCCAACAAACCTGAACACCAGTGCACCCAAAGATGAGCACTGTGTGGCCCCACAGCAAGCCAGCCAAAGCAGAGAGAATGGTCATGAAACAGAAGTGAATGTGCTCCAAAACAGACTCACCAACAAGCTAAACAGTGATCTTGGCACTTTGTACACCTAGACATTGTTTTAATACCAACATTTGGGAGGGGTTGAATGTCAGAAATGTGAATTTGCCACGTTTGCAACCCCCTTAGAAAATGTGCAAAATGTTTATGTAGTTTTGGTTTGCCCATTATAATTATAATTGTTCTTTTATAACGCACTTAATACCAGCGTGTGGTTTCTAAGCACGGGATGGGGATTCAAACCTGTGTTGCCCTGCGTTGTCTTGCTTCCAAGACAAACACATTGCCCCTGAGCTATGCTTCCTCCTCGATGTTATGGTTATTGTAACAACCATAATGGTATGGTAACAAAAAAGATATCAAACTACATCAAGATGTTGCCACAGTTGTCTTAGAGCCACCTAGGCTTGTGCTTTTGTGCAAAGTTTTTAAGGACATGAACACTGTTAGTGTTGCAGGTGCTAAACCTTTAAGCCTTCCACAGTGCCAGGGTGCCATTGTAATCCTGGACATGTTGAACAACACAGATGGCAAATCCCTTATACTTCTCTGTCTCCTCCCTTTTTCAGAACCGAGCCCCACCTAAGAAGACTGACGAGCACTCATGCCATCAGAAAATATTGTTCCCCTGCCGCATCCGTCCCGCCAGTGTTCATAGAATCTATTTCCCATTTTTCCATCCTCTTATCCGTCCCTCAGTCAGTGTCTTGCTTCCAGCAGACTAAGATCCAGATACCCATTGCGTGGCACATTACTCTACTCCATGGTTATGTCTAAGCACTCTGATACTGCTATAGTGGTGATTCAGCACAGTATGAAAGCATATTAACATAACATTACATAACCAGCACATGGCCCAGTCGCAGAACAGCCCAATCCCCACTACACAAGTGCATTCCATGCCCCTAAGCATCACCTTAGGAGAGAAGGGATTGGGCTATAAACGCAAGCTTGGTTAGTCAAAGAGCTTGGGAAGTTTGAGTAGGAGTTTGAGCGAGGATTTTGGCAGCGAGAGGGAAATGAGAGGAGTAATGAAAGGAGAATAGTTTGGAAGAGGTTGGTGGGTGGTTGGAAGGAGAGAATTGTATGGAGGGGGTCGAGGGGAAGATTGTTACCATCAGAGAGAGGCAGGGGAAATTTGTTGGCACCCGAGAAAGGATTGTTTAAGGCTTGCAGAGGAGGGTTGACATCTGGAGGGAGAGATAGAACTGGAGAGTAATTTTGAGGCGTGATGCAGAGGAAGACCAAGAGAATTGGAGAGATGGTTTTAGGGCAAGAAGCACCAGCAATTAAAAAGGGGGATGAGTTAGGGAAAGATGGTGCAGGAGTCTGAGAGAGAATGTCAAGAGGACATAGAGTTCAGGAGAAAGAGCTTACCTAGGAAAGAAGATGAAAGAATGTCACGAGGGGAGAGATCTGGCAGCTGGCAGAATGTTAGGCAAAAATGAGCTAGAGGGAAAAAGATATATTGAGGAGGGAGAAAGAGCTTTTATTACCTGGAAAGAGATATTGAGGAGTTTTATGAGGAACTTGGAGGGGACGGGAAGTGTTTCGAGAGGAGGGGTAACAATACTTTGCAGAGAGAAGAGAGGCTAATTGGCTAAAGGGCGAGATAGGACCGGACCATTAACAGCCAGAGGGAGGAGGACAGATACCCGTACTAGACAGCGAGAGCAGAGAAGTTCCAGAAAACCAGTGAGACCCAGGGCAGATTGTAGAAGCAGAAGGGAGGAAGTCACTTGATATGGTTACTCCAAGTCTGCTGCCATGCTCTTTATAGGAGGCTGTCCTGCGGTGGAATGTGCAGTCATGTGTCTACCTGCCTGCTGAAACCCAGAGACATCTGCCATTCTACAGTTGGAGGCATTCTGGAGACCTTCCAGGGAGAGGATTGGCTTTGCTGCTTGGGTACTCTGAATGCATATTTCCATAGTCCCATCTTTGAGGAACACAGGAAGTACGTGAGTTTTGGGATCAATGGTGTGGGTTACCAATTCCGATGTTTTCTTTTGGACCTATCCTCAGCTCCCAGTATCTTTAGTAATGTTTTCTATGTAGTGGCCTCTTTTCTGCACCAACAAGGCCTACGCCTATACACTTAAGTGGATGACTGTTAGTTTCGGCCCCAATGAAGATTACCCCTGCTAATTGCGCAGGGAGTCTTGATTCTATTAAAGTCTAGGAGGCGAGCATTATGCTTCAACTTCTTATTTATTACTCTTCAGCAGTTTCAACAAAAACATAACAAAATAAAAAGGCTTTCCCTTTCTCCCTTTTCTTTTCTTATAAACTACAGGTCCCACTGGCTATGTAGTCCTGCTAGCGTCAGCCCAGTTTATGACCCACTTCCTGTTCCTGGACTCCTCCTCTTCTTTCACTGCTCTGAACTGCATATCTTGTAACTTTTCAACTTGGTCCAATCCAACGGGACAAAGTATTCCAACTTCGGCAGGCTTCAAACTTGCTGCTCTCCAAATGTGTACTTCTGCTATCTCAGGCTCCGCTGCCCACGACTCCTCATCCTTCAATTATTCTTCTGGTCTTCCCCTATGGATCATACAAATAATAGTATCAGGGTGGAGTCCTTGTACTGTTATATAAACAATCAACATTTTAATCATGTGATATACAGTACATGAAAAAGGGGGGGAAATTAATACTTGCCTCCTAGCCTTTAATAGAATCAAGAATCCCTGCGCAATTAGCAGGGGTAATCTTCATTCTATGTCAAGCCTGGAGTCAAGCATTATGCTTGTTCAAAGCTTCCCCAATACGGTTGCAGCTAAACCTTTGATTGGTTTAAAATAAAATTCTTTAAAAGTAGTGTCACTAGCTCAATCTGCTGCCTGCATAATATCTCGCAATGATGCGCCTGCAGTGAACGCTCTGGATGCCATTGCTCCTCTTACTGAGTGTGCTCCGTACTCCCTTAAATAGATGCCTGCTAGCTACATCACCTCTCGCACCTACCTAGCTATGGTGGCCGTTGCTACAGCTTGGAACGGTTTCCTGCGCGCTATGAGCAATTGCATAGTACCTGCCACTCAAAACATGATGCTACGCACCACTTTGTGTTGCTTAGACAATACGGATAATGCACTGTAGAGGATCCTGTCTTTGTCTTCTTAACCATCGAAAAGGTCACCCCTTCGGGACGGAAGGATTTTCTGTGTATTTCCAGGGCATTTTCATCCGCTACTCGTTTGCAAGACACTAAACATAAGAGCATGGCCAATTTACCTGATAATTGCTTAAGTGATAAGTATCTGTCCGTTGGTCAGCTCGCTAGCAGCCGCAGCACCACCGTGACGTCCCACAATTGATTGTATCTCGGCTCCGGGGGTGCTTTATATCGAGCTCCTTTCATGAGCCTGGTCACCGCTGGGTATTCCCCTGCTGGAACCTCTTCAACTGGCAGATGGTCTGCTGATATCGTCGACCTGTACACCACTATGGTCCTGAATGCTTTCCCATCGTGCAGAAGGTATGCTAGAAAATTCAAGATTGCAACTACAGTGGCCAAAACGGGATGAAAATGTCTCCCTTTGCACCAGATCGACCACCTGGCCCAAGTAGCGTCGTAGCACCTCCTAGTGGATGGGGCCCACGACTTGGCGATGAGCGCTGCAGCTTGTTCCGAAATGCCTGGCAGTTGCCAACGTCTCCTGATATTCTGCATGCAATCAGTTCGAGAGTCCCTATCACTCTCGGAGGATGAAATTATCCGGCTGGGTCTGTGAGCAAATGCTCCTCTCTGGAAGAATGTGCGGTATGTCTGCTGTCAGTTCCATTTGCTCCAGGAACCATACCTGCGATCTCCATATCGGAGCTCTTAGAATCACTTCCACTTTCTCTCGGCGACATTTCGCCAGGACTCTGCTCAACATCACGAAGGGGAGAAAGCCATAATGTAGCTCTCCTGCCCATGCTTGGAGGAATGCGTCTGTGGCTTGCGCGGACGGGTCCAACCTCCAGCTGAAAAATCTGGGCATCTGCACGTTGAGCCATACGCAAATAAGTCGATGTGCACTGGTCCCCATGGTTGGTTTAGCCGCTGAAAGACTCCTACGCTCAGTTTCCAATCGCTGGAATCTGTCAGATACTGGGAGTTCCCATCGACTACCACATTGAGCTTCCCGGGGAGATATTCTACCGTCACTGACGTCCCTGACTGGAGGCAAAAAGGCCAAAGATCTTTCACTAGTTCTGCTTGCAATTTGGATCTCGTTCCCCCTAGGTGGTTTATGTACCTGACCGCTGATATGTTGTCCATCTTGAGAAGGACACAGGAACTCACTCTCCCTTTCGTGAATGCCTTGATGGCGAAGGAGCCTGCGAAAAGTTCCAGGCAGTTTATATGGAGGCGAAGTTCCTCTCCGCTCCATTTCCATCCGGTCTCCAGAGGCCCGCATCTCGCTCCCCAGCCCACTCGGCTGGCGTCTGATTCTATAACTAGATCCAGATGATCATCGAATATGGCACGTCCATTCCAGGCGTCCATATTCTTCAACCACCATTCTAGCTCTGTGATGGACACTTGGTCTAAAGGAATCACCTGGTGATATTTCAGACCTTGCTGCAAGTGTTTGATCTTTAGCCTCTGCATGGCGCAATAGTGTAGGGGACCTGGGAATATAGCTTGAATTGACGCTGCTAGTATCCCCACTATCCTTGCTAGTACTCTGATAGATATCTCCTGCTTGCTCAGACCGTCCCTGATCTCTTTCTTGATGTATTTTATTTTCCGGGTTTTTAACTCCAGAGTTGCTTTCCGGGTGTCTAAGACGAAACCCAGGAAGTCTAATCTCGGCGCTGGGGTTGTGTCTGATTTCTCTATGTTCACTAGATACCCCAGCAATGCCAGGAGGTCTCGCACCCACGCAGTCTGCTATAGCAGCGTGTCTTGATCCTCCAGCAGAAGCAGTAGGTTGTCTAGATATATGATCATCTGGATCCCCTTCTCCCGGATCTCTGCTGCTACTGGTCTCATAAGCTTGGTAAAAGCCCAAGGTGCTGAGGCTAACCCGAAGGGCATTGTTTTGAATTTCCACAGTTGGCCATTCCAGCGAAAGGCTAGGAAACTCCTGAATTCCACCTTTACCGGCACTGTAAGGTACACGTCTTTTAAATCTATCCTTGTAAGCCAGTCCCCTTCTCTTAGGGTGTCCCTCAGTTGGTGTATCCCTTCCATTCTGAAGTGGCAACATACAATCCAACCGTTCAATTCTCTCAGGTTTATGACCGGTGAGCACTATGAGAAACATAGTGCTCACGAACTTCGGAGTCGTTCTGCACTTCTATATGGCTTCTTTCAGTTCAAGTTGGCAAAACTCTCGGTGTAAGCTCTCTTGCTCTATCTACTCTAACTCGATCTCTCGCTCTGAGCCAGCTCTCTTACACAGGTTCCTGTATAAATTCTAGCTGCAGACCTCTGACGGTTTGCAAAACCCAAGCATAACTGGAAAGCACGTGCCAGTTTCCCCAAAAACGCTGCGTTCTGCTCCCCAGTGGGGGATATTTTGGGGTTTTCAACTGGGGTAAAGCTTTGGCCTCTGCCGACTCCTCTGCCGGCTCCTCTCCCTCTGCGCCCTGTTGCGAACCGTCCACTGCCTAGAAAGAAGGAGTCTTGCTGCTTACTCTCCCAGTATTGGGCTCTATTGTACTGAGGTCTTCTGGCTCCGTGAAAACAACTGGCTGCTCGACACTGATAGCAGCCGGTCCCGGCAAAAACTCTGCTCGAGAAGATTTTATATATCGATGCCTGAGATTTTTCCAGAGAAGTGTAGGTACCAAGGAACCTGTCCAAATCCTTACCAAAGGTCTCTCCAAAGAGGAGGCCCTGGGATGCCTCCCCGGGTTCGTACGAAGCAAGATCGCTCAGTTTGGCATCTATTTTGAGCAGTAGCCCTCTCCTCCTTTCTGAGGAAATGGCACAGTTTGCATTAAATAATAGGCATACTGCCCTCTGCGCCCAATTTTCTGGGGCTTCCGGGTGGATCTCCTCTCCGGTATCTCTGGCTGTCTCAGCCAGATCCATTATCTTAGCTAGTTGTCCAGAGATATTTAGTATCTTCTCCTGGAGGCTCCTCCACGACTTGTCTATCCCTTTTTCGGGGATCTTTGCTGGTCTTCGACAAGAAAGCCAGCATCCTTGGGGCCAACTCTGGCGTTTCTGCCACTTTGCCTTTCAAGTCCGGCCAGGGGCATTCTGCCTTCAAGCGCTGCCTCACTTCCTTGTCAAGCGCTTTTCTCAGTCTTAGGGCCATGTATTTCGTTACTCTGGGGAGGGCTGCCAATCTGACGACCTGGGGTTCCTAATGCTGTCTGGATCAAACATGTCTGCCACTCCTTCTAGCTCCTCATCTAGGTGCTTCCCTTTGCATGATTTCTTGCCTCTGCTGGATATTGCCCACTCTTCCTCTTCCTTCTCTTCCTCTTCTTGGGAGGAAAAATTGCCTTCCGCTGGCTCCTCTTCCAAGCCGGGCTCCTCCTTGCCCAAATGATCTTCCCATGGGGTTGGGCCGTGAAGGCCTCTCTCAGCTTTGCAAAATCGTCGGCTGCCTCTGGGATCTTTTCTTCTACCCCGTAAGGTCGCCCCGGGGGGCCAGTAGAGGATTTCCTCTTGCGGGCTGGTTACTCCCCTTCAGGCCACTTCTCAGAGGCTCTGTGGTTGTGCTGTCTGGTTCTTCTGTGCTTTCTTGGGGCTGACTTAAAATGGACTCTAGGGTCGCCAGCTTATCATGTAAGGGTTTCACCCCTTGCGCCACGGCATCTACCAACAAGCTTCTTAGCACTTCCTTAGGCGAGGTCCAGTGATTGTCTCCTCGCTCCACTCAAATTCTGACATGTTATTGAGTGCTGCGTGCCTTATACCTATATTAGAGGTGTCTTGAGTATGTCAGATCTGATTCTTAGAATTCTGAAGAAAGCCCTCTTGTGCTCTTTCTCTTATATGTAAAAAAGAGGCTTTATTTTATAATCTTCTCTCCATTTTTATTTTTTTTATTTTTTGTGGCTAATACCCTTTATGGCTTGCCTTTTGTCGTATAAGCTTGTCTTGCCTCTTTTCTGAGTTGTCCGGGGCTGTGATCTACGAAAGCTGCTACTCTCGAATTTCTTGAACTTCCTGGGAAGCATTAGGTTCTGCTCGCTTAAGCGTAGGGATCGTCGGATCCGTATTGACAAGTTTTGCTATGCTCTATTCAGTTGTTACGGCTGTGAGGCTTCGCGTTGCCTACGCGAGACAAATATACAGCCGGGCCCGGATTCTGGATAAATGTGCGAGCTTCTGTCGCCTGATGACGTCGATCGGCGGCGCGAGGGCTTGGCACTGCCACTCCGTCGGAGGGGGCCAAGTGCTTCGTTCATCTGACTCCGCCCCCACAAGGGTTGGGGCTAAGCCGCTGTTGCCAGTAGCGAGGGAGAGTAGTGCCGTTAGTGCAACACAGGGCTCGCATCCGTTGCTACAGTTTCACTGCTACTTACTCCTGTTATGAGGTCTTCTGATCTTGTGCCTCTAACGCTGCGCTTCTACCCGCAATTAGCGTTTAACCTGTACTTCCATAACAGACTGTCGCGTGTTAACTGCAACTATAAACATTTCATTATAAACATTTCACACACACTTCTACGTCTTTACCACACTCTCTCCTTAAGCTTCATGCTCATGAAAATAGGTCAAAAGTCATATTTTTCGCACAAGTGACAAAAGGGTACTTATCTGCTGAAGAGCAGGAAAAGAAGAGGAGGAGTCCAGGAACAGGAAGTGGGTCATAAACTGGGCTGACCCAAGCTGTTCTACAGAGACAGTGGGACTTATAGTTTATAAGAAAAGAAAAGGGAGAAAGGGAAAGCCTTTTCAGTTTTCTTATGTTTTTGTTCAAACTGCTAAAGAGTAATAAATAAGAAGTTGCAACATAATGCTTGCCTCCAGTCTTGACATAGAATCACGGATCAAGCTCTTCTCAGTGTTCAGTAAGCCTGCAATACTCTTGAAGCTTGTCAGGTCCTCAAAGCTCTTGGAAGTGGTCCACAGGGTGGTGGTTTGTGGCTTCAGGGGGAAGGTGTAACTCAGTGAACCATTGGTCGTTTGGTGGTGGTAGTTTGATACGTGGCTAGTTAAGGATGAGGAGTATATTTAGGATGAGCACTTGCCTTAACTTTTCTTTCCAAGAAGTGGCCCCTTCCCTAATCCAAGATGGTGGGAGCTGGCCATCACTGACTGAAATTAAATTCTAAAGCAGTTAGAAAGCTTCAAAGAATTCCTTAAATGCCTTTCATCTTATGGCATTCAGAGAGCAGGTGTGATTCCCAAGGGGTTCCCTCTTGGAGCCAAAAACCAGTCTGCAAGAGGTTTCAGAACCTGCCTAATGAATCTGCAACTGAACATCAATATTGCATTTGTGGTGGGAGCATAGTGTTTGTATTTGTGTTGTGTTTAACTCATAGCTAAAAACAGCCCATCCCTGGGCAGTGAAGAAGGCCCAAGCTTTTTCAGATATTAAAAACGTATGTTGTCAGGCAGGGCTGTTTTCCAGCTCAGAACTATTTTCTTCAGATATAATTGGGTTTCTGCTTGCTCGCAGCTCATAGTCATTAGCTCTGTGTATGTCAGCGTCTCTGCCAGAGTTTGCATGCCTTCACGAAAAGACCAGTGTATCTACAGAGTCAACCAGTGCCTCTCCGGAGTCAGCACTCTCCTCTTTTTACTTCGGCCTCCTCGTAGTTTTTGCATGCATGCACGGTACACAGCAGCACCATCAGGCGTTTTACTTCGTCCTTGTCGTTTTTCCGCGCATGCACGGTACACAGTGGAGGAGCTGCATCTTCTATACCGCTCGAGGCTTTTTGGTCCTACAAGGAAAGGTACCTCTGCAACTCAACGCACGGCATCAAGAAATTTGATTGTATCTCATAAGACAGCGTTTCTGGTGATTTAGGCTCTGCATACATGCCAACCCTGTCGATTTAGGTGTGAGACTCCCGATTTTTCAATTACAAATAGAGCTATTTTTTTACTATCTCCCGACTAAAATAATGATAACCCCAATGCAGTCCTATGGGAAAATGACTTTCTCCCGATTTCTGGTGTGAAATCTCCCTCTCAGGGGCTGCACAATGTTGGCATGTCTGTAATGATGCCTCCTGTTTTCTCTGATGAAATCTCCTTTCCAGGTGCGTCGGAATGTTGGCATGAATGGCTTCGTCCATTAATAACGAACAATCCACTAAGGGGAGTTATCTCCCACAAACTCTCTTCAACTTTTTGGATTCTTTCAGAGGAGAAAGATTTTTTAATTGAGTTGTACAATTGTGTAAGTTATGATAAAGTGGTTTAGTAGTACAGTTAGTTTAAAATACCTAGAAGTAAAAAGGGTTTTCAATAACTTGGTGATGTTCCCTCTGAGAACTAAAAAAAGGAAACATATTCTTTCCTTTTCCTTGAAGGGAGTATTGAGCCTAGAAACAGCTGATATGCAGTAGCCACTCAAAGAGCATAACTCTCCTGTACAGTCTGGGACCAGTTAAATTCTCTTTGAGCTGTTGCATAGTGAGACACGGCTAACCTGAGGCAAATGAACAAGACTTGCTAGGCCCAGTCAGTGGGAGGTAATGAAGATGAATCCAGTTCTTTCTATTCCCTCTGTCTGCAGATATCATCTCAAAAAGAAGAAGAAAAGGTTGTTTAATTTGTTATTTTATTGACTTCCTCTTTTTCCCCTTGGGTGTACTGAATTTACAGGATGTATTGGGTTGCAACCAGTCAAAATCAGTACTGATTCTGACTAGCAAGTGCATTGGAGCAATTCTGCATTGTACTTCAGGAAAGGCTTTTCCTCAGGAGAGGATTTATTTGATTCAAGATGTTGAGGTTTAGTTCTTAACAGGAAAATACTATGACCAACTGCTTTCAAAGCATATGCTCAACAGCCACATGCCTCTATTATATTCCTTTGGCAATAAGGGTTCTTCAGTGGCACCTTTAGTTGAACTACGACCGGACCAATGAATCTCTGTTCCAAAAGATTTCAGTAACTCGGAAATGACTGAATTCAATTAAGTGGTGGTCTCTGCAACTCAGTATTATGAAAGAGCTTTTTTCCATCTGCTTCATCATTAAATGCCTCACTGGATTTGGCTTAATACCTTCAAACTCACTGTCTTTGATATTTCTAAATTAATATTTAACACGTACATTTTTTTAAACTAAAAGTGAATCAGTGAAATCTTTCTTGTCTTGTCTCCAGGGGAAAATGCTTCAGAATATCACAGACAACACCACTGCTATTCTTTATGTCGCATTTTAGCAATAAAAATTTGGGACTGGCCCTTCTTTGTCAAATTTCCCTGGTAGCTATTCACTTGGAAGGCAAAAGCAATCTGACAGTGAATGCAGTAATAAAGGCGTAATCATGCTGTGCACATGTGGTGCACAAGTGGGAACTCAATCCCTCCAGTTGCCAAGAGGATATTCAGTTATTGGGGTAATGCTCAAGTGGACATTTTTCCAAGGAGACAAAATGCCCAATGTCCTCTTTTAATGGGTCTGAGCTGCAATTCTCTGGAATATACTTTTCTTCTGAATTGCTCCAACAAAAACCTATATGCCTTTCCTCAATGTCCTCTGATTCTAACTGCCTTGAGGAAGTTCAAGTTAGTGAAACGTGTTTTCAGACCCCTGACCTACTGTCAGAAGGCAGGTTCCTAGTAGCAAGCACAGTATCTTCTCTCAAAAGTAGGGGTGCGCCGAATGTAGGCTTAGGCTTCAAGTGTAACGCTCACCTGATTCCCACAGAGGCGCAGGTCTGGCTTCGAGTGCTGATGCTTCTTCTATGGTGAAGCGCAGGACTCTGAAGATGGACAGGAAGGGCCCTCTACTCTGGCTTCTCCGGCTCGCAGGAATATTCCCCTGTGCGTGAAAAGGGAGTATTACCTACTGACTGAGTTATGCTCAAGCCTCCCACTCTCTTCCAACCCTCCATGATACCCTTCCACGATTCCCCGTGAAGTCTCACCTTAGGGTGAGGAAGGATGAGCTCTCCATCCTGCTTCTGATGCAGGGGCGCGTTGAAACCCAGTTACTTCACTGGATTGAGGATTGATGGGAGTTCAGGTAAGCTTGATTATTCAGGTAAGGCTCTGTAAAAGTTCTGTTGCAAGTTCAAAAGTCCAAGCTTAATAATAATGTTCATTGTCTTTTTGCAGCAAGCGCTAATGCTTATGTCTTTTTTCCCCTTAGGGGCCGGGGTTCGGAATGCCGGAGATATGGCACCGACCCGAAGTGAAACGTGCAGTTCCAGTTCCAGTAAACGGCAGGTTAGTTCTGGATGAGCGCTCGGGAACTGTCTTTGCATACGCTCATTCAATGTCTTTATCTTTTTTCCCCATAGGGGCCGGGGTCCGGAAAATGCCTGGAAGGGGCAAGACCCGAAATGAAATGGGAATGACCCAACAGGTAAGTCTTATTCCCTTCCTTCTCTTACCTCTTATTCTTGTCTTTTTCTCTAGGCTCTGGGAAGTGGCTGTGTATCCGGATGATCGCTGCTGAAG
The DNA here is from genome assembly GCF_040938575.1 of Ambystoma mexicanum. NCBI lineage: Eukaryota > Metazoa > Chordata > Amphibia > Caudata > Ambystomatidae > Ambystoma > Ambystoma mexicanum. The sequence goes on from NC_090925.1 coordinate 389,062,188, forward strand.
ATGGAGGAACCCAGGAAAGGTGAGTGAAATGCAGCGCTGCAGCGATCGTAACGAAATGCTTTAAAAATAATGTCTTCCCTTTCACGATCGTCAGTGATGTCTCCGTGGTGCAGATTTAGCTGGTAAGGTCTCTTATCTCCCTTTGCAGCTGACCCAGGATGCTGACAGGCGTGGCTGAAGTCCAGATGCAGGAGCTAACATGGTGAGCGTCCAGCTGCGAGGAGCAGAACATCGCGAAACGTGAGTTGCTGATCGGGTGTGGTTTAAATAGCTTTGGAAGAAGTCCCAAGTGTGTATCCTTCCTCCGATCAGGTATGTATCCTTCCCCGACCACACCCGGGTGGAAAGTAGTCCCACAGGTAAAGTAGTTCCATTCAGGCCTCAAGAGGGCCTGGATGTGACAGCATGGTCTGCATCAGGTAAGTGCACAGCGCCTAAGGCGCCAGGACAGAGGTCCAACATGAGCCTGGCGCCTAAGGCGCCAGGACTGCGTCCAAAGGGCCCCAGCTTGGGCCCGCTGGCACTCCCCTCGGGGAAATGATGCCGGCCTCTGGGGTCGCTGGGTCGGACCTGGCTCCTTGGAGGTAGGCATCATGACATCAAGTAAGTATTCAGCCCGAATTCGGCTATTCGCTTCGACCGAATACTAACTTGAATCGTTACTCGAAGCCGAAGTTACACCCCTAACAGCAATACCCCAGTTGCTTTTAGGGTAACATTGTATTTGCCAATTTACGTTACTATTAACAGTTGAGCCAGCAATGTCCATTTCTCCATCTCCTGCACTTGAGGAAGCAAGGCTGGAAATCCCTGGCAGCCCTGTGAGTATACATGTTGCGTTTATGCCAACAACAACACAAGCTATGTCCCAGCAGCAATTTTCGGGTGGGACTGAGGTTTCTACAGCTGACTCAAGGAAGTAGTGGTGGGAACTTCCTAATTGCCTGAGAGGGGCAACTCCTTTCAAAGGCACTCACAGTGAACTACCCCTCCAGCCTGCCGGCTCCAGGCCAGGGTTCCTCCCTCCACTAATCCGTTCCAGAAGCAGTGCCTCACCTCCACCCCGCTCCTCCTCCCACCCCAAGGGAGATGGGCACGGCAGTGAAAAACATGCTGTTATAACCCTTGCCCCTGGCCCTCACTAGCAAGTCAGCCTTCCAGTTAGGGCCAGGTCAATGGCCTTGGAACCTCATCCAAGACTCTCTTGGAGTCGTTCCTGGCAACATTAGAATGGGACTATTTACTTGGTATTATTTGACTTGGCGGTCGGGGGGGGGGTGTTCAGCCAACATGGAAGCACACACCTAGCTCATCTTTTGGGTGTGGCAGGCCTGGCACTACTTTACCTGGACTACTTTGGGTGTGGCAGGCCTGGGACTATTTTACCTGGACTACTTTACCTGAGACTATTTAAACCGCACCCAAACAGCAGAACATGCTTTGCTTTATTCTTAATGCTCACTGTGTCCAGTTCTTTCATGCCAGTTTACCTGAAACCAAGGATCTACAGAGAGAGAAATAACGCTACGAAACTTACCTGGAACAGTATCCTGTCTTCAATCCATCGCCGACTTCAGTTCCACTCACCTGAAGGTACGAACTCCATCATCCGGCACCGCATGCATCCTGGAATACCATAACCTGGAAAGTGGAGAAAGAAAGACAGCATTAGTAAGCGTTTACTCGTCTTTCCTCCCGAATGAAGAAAGCCACACAATTCTTACCTGAGTAGTCATCTCCTGGTCAGTATCATTGCTGGAACATTACGGCGCTCGGCGAGGAACATCACAACCTGCAAGGAGAGAAAAGACACAGGTTAGCAATATAAAAGACGAAACAGCGCCGCGCATCACGTATTACTTACCGGACAGCATCGCGCACACTGCGCTTTCGCCTACCGGCCCATGATCATCTTCAAACTGCATGACAACACCAAAATACCTTTCCATACCTAAAAGGAAAGAAGCAAGACATTATTATTCGAACTAAGAGGAACATAAGAACTGCATATAAAGACTGTAAAGCAGCAAACCTACGGAGTCGCAGCAGGCCTGGATTCCCACAGGGGGGCTTGCACCAGTGAAGTAACTTGGTCGCTGCTTGCCCCCCACATCTACGCACCCCTGCCACGAGGAGCAGGACGGAGAATCCACCTTTTACAATATTAAGGTGAGGAGAGGGCCCAAGGGGGAGGAAGGAGTTGAGGCCAAGGGAGGTGGGAAAACATAAAGACAATCTGGTATTGAATCCAGCTCTCCTATATTGCAGACCCATCTTTAACCAGAGCCCTTACCAAGGGACCGGGAGAGGGTTTGAGAGTGCAAATCATCCAACCAGGGCTGGGTGGCGTCCCCATGGATACCAGGTGAGCGTAACACACACAGCAACACAATCAGAGTTGTCACGGACCCTAGTTGTCAGGAGTGTTGTTTTGTAGTCCTGGTTTTGAAACAAAAGCCTTTTGCATGCTGGGAGTTATAGGCACGTACTTACATGATGAAAATCAAGTTCCAGCAGAAAATGATAGATGCTGCTAGTCACAAAGGGCCAAATGCCAACTCTGGCCTGAAGTGGTCCACCAGGTCTCTGATCCCCATATCACCTCCTTTTTGTCAGAAGGCCACACAGAAACACTCTGCCCTTCGCCCCCCGCCACATCGTGGTTGTACCTCCTGTCACTCCAGAGTATGGAGGAGGGCAGTGGACACGTCCAGGACTTTGCACTGTTTAGCAGATCTTTCCTCACTGTGGGAACCCAGAGTAGGCCCTTTTCCTCGCGGTCCGAAGTTTACAGAATCGCTTCACTTGTCCTGTGCGCTCCTATTTCAAACGTTAACACCCCAGCCACCTGTAATCTACTGCAAGGTTAGTCTCATTTGCCAGGGATATTTTGTACAGATAAACTAAATCTTTTGTAGTCCATTTAAAACCTGCCTTCTGACGGAGGTTTATTTGCAAAGCTGAGAGAAAAAGCACTCTCTAGAAAACGTGTTTTCCTTGCCGCTTTTGTAATCCATTTAAAACCACATTTCGAAGGGATTGTGTCCTCCGACGTATTCCTTATCTTTGATAATTCGTCTCCAGCTTGCTGGCCTCGGAATTTTATTTCAGCAGAGGGCGCTGCGCATCGACGTCCGTCGAGTTGGTGTCCCTCGACAGCCTCTGTATCGACGCCACCATGCCCATAAATAGCCACGCGCAGCGTCCGTTGCTCAGTTCCGTTTTTCCGCACTTTGTGGGTCCTCGGAATATCGCTGCTCAGTTCTTCAGTCAAATATACTTTATTATTCCTTGTGAATACCGACTCGTACTCGATGGCTTCCTCATCTGAACCAACGACTTCACGGTCCGGCTTCAAAAAATGGCGAGACTGTGGAAAGAAAATGTCATTGACGGATCCTCACAGGATCTGTTTGTGGTGCCTGGGAGTCGAGCACCATTGTTCGGAGTGTGAGGACTGCATGTCCATGATGGCGAAAGCCTTGAAGGAGCGTAAGGGGAAGCTCGAGAGAGGTAAGGCAGTTAAAACTTCTTCAAATTTTCCTCGGCGGAGTCGAGATATTCGTCTCCTCGCCATCACAAAAGACATTCTCGTTCTAGATCTCAAAGCAGTTCCCATCACTCTTCGAGATCTAAGCATTCAAAAAAGAGACGTCGAAGATCCCCTTCCTCGTCTTCTTCCGTTTCCCTGAAAAGGGTCTCCTGCCCCACAAAACATAGCTCTCAGGCTGAGTGGGAGGAATTCAGGAAAAAGATGCTTAGCGTCATCGGGAAAGCAGCTTCAACCCCCTCGAAGACTGCTGAGGGTGATAGCCTGGGTGAAAGACCCGAAAGATCAAAACGCTGTGAGTCGCAGCACCCGGCGAAAGAAGCTACTCGAGTGCGTTACAAACCCTCGAGTAAAGGCAAGGTTGCGTCTTCAACGCCGTCGTCGAAGATCCCTTTGACGCATAGATCGGCATCTTCAACGCCATTATCGAAGGGTTCTTCGATGCACAGGTCAGTCGATTCGAAGCCGTCGTCGACGTCGACGCAGAGAAAGGACAAACCCACGGCCACCTCACAGCCAGTGGCCATACCCAGAGCCTCGATCACGAGAATGTTGTTGACAACCTCGAGTAGAATTCCGATACTCTGGAGTTCCTCGAGTCTTTTCTGCATGTAGCATGGCGTTGAAATCCATCAATGCTACTTGTACGCTCGCAAGGTTCAGCCACACACTTTGGGAGTGTGCTTCATCAGCGGCTGACTGCCTCCCGGAGGGAGAAGACTGCCTCCCGGAGGGAGAAGAAAGGGAAGCATTTCTCAACATCATTAAGGATTGGAAGGACGCAATGTGCGAATCCCTTCAGACTGGCATCGATTCTGCTGACAGCATCAGCAGGGCCATGGCGGCAAGTACAACAACCCGGAGATTTGCTTGGTTGCGAAAGTCTGGTTTTGCTCCAGATGTGCAAAGCAGACTCTTGAATATGCCCTTTGACGGCTCTTCTTTGTTTGGTAAGAAGGCGGATGACAGTTTAGAAAAGCTTCAAACATCAAAGGCAGCAGCAAAATCCCTGGGAGCTGCAATCCGTCAGACACCATATCGTCCCTCAGGAACCTCTTGGAGAGGTAAGTCCTTTTGCTTCTATTCCGCATTCGGAAGAGGCAGAGGACAGCCAGTTCAAAGGGGTCAGAAAAAATTCACCCGAGGTGGACGGGTTAAAAATACAAAAGCCGCAGCAGCAGCAGGTACCTCTTTACCCTTGGCATCTGCATCAGCCGCCTCCAAACTGCTCTGAGGACTCTCCTCACAAGACACCAGTAGGGGGCAGGTTAACTCAACATCTGACGGAATGGCAGGCTATTACGTCAGATGCTTAGGCATTGGAGACAGTTGCCCAAGGTTACTGCCTGCCTTTTCTACGCATCCCTCAGAGTCATCCACCGGGGACAGCTCTCTGAAAGTTCCAGATCCGGTCCTCTTGCAGGAAATTGTTGACCTGCTAGAGAAAGGTGCCATAGAACCGGTACCTGTAGCGGAGAGGAACAAGGGCTGGTACTCCCCCTACTTTCTCATCCCGAAGAAAGACGGAGGACTGAGACCTATCTTGGACTTACGAGAATTGAACAAGTTCCTCAGGAAGGACAAGTTCAAGATGGTAACTCTCTCTCAGATCCTTCAGGCCCTCCAGCTCCAGGACTGGCTGGTATCTCTGGACCTCCAGGATGCTTATTTCATGTGCCAATCCATCTCAAACACAGGAAATACCTGAGGTTTGCAATTGGATGCTCTCATTATCAATTTCGAGTTCTGCCATTTGGGCTGACCTCCGCCCCGAGGGTCTTTACCTAGTTAATGTCGGTAGTGGCGGCAAGTCTAAGGAAGGGAGTGATTCACGTCTACCCCTACCTGGACGATTGGCTGATCAGGGCTGTATCTTCGGAACAAGCTCAGACCCAGCTAGATTATGTCTGCCACTTCCTTCACAAACTGGGCTTCTCCCTCAATTTAAAGAAGTCACAGATGATATCATCACAGAGGCTCCAGTTCATCGGAGCGGTCCTGGACACTTCTCTGGGAAAAGCCTCACCACCAGAGGTGAGGGCTCAAGATATTCTGCAGATGGTCACCAAGTTTCAAAATGCCCAACATCTCCCAGCCTTTGACTTTTTGAGGTTGCTAGGCCTCATGGCATCCTGCATCTTCCTTGTGCCAGAGGCTCACCTGAGAGTGAGATCTCTCCAGTGGGCACTAAGAACCCAGTGGTCGCAGTTCTCAGGAAAAATGACTGATCTCCTTGGGATTCCGGACAAGGTAGCCCGAGACCTTCAATGGTGGGCTTATCGAGAGAACATTTTGAAAGGAGAACTGTTTTGGCAACCATGGCCGGAGATAACAGTAGTCACGGACGCCTCACTCACGGGGTGGGGAGCCCATGCCAACGACTTGACCATCAGCGGTCGTTGGTCTCCATCGGAGTCCAGACTACACATCAACCTATTGGAGCTGAGAGCAATCAGACTAGCGCTGAAAGCTTTCCTACCATCCGTACAGGGAAAAAATGTCCTGATAATGACGGACAACACAGTGGCCATGCACCACCTTAACAAAAGAGGAGGCGTGGGATCACTGCCACTGTGCAGAGAGGCAATGCAGCTCTGGTTTTGGGCATTTCAAGAAGGAATCTCTCTATCGGCAGTTCACCTAGCCAGAGAGAAGAACTTGACGGCGGACGCTCTGAGCAGGTAGGGCACAGTCTCCCACGAGTGGGAACTAGCTCAGGAAGTCCTTCAGGAGATCTTCGCCCTTTGGGGAACCCCTCAAGTGGATCTGTTCACCACCAGTACCAACAGGAAGTGCGATCTGTTTTGTTCAAGGGAATTTCCCCCGAGAGGAGCTCTAGGGGACGCGTTCGTAGTGGACTGGGAGTTTCCACTCCTGTACGCGTTTCCACCAGTCCCTGTCATTCCTCAAATGATCAGGAGGTTGAGAAGATTCCGGAGGACCATGATCCTAATTGCCCCAGACTTGGCCAGGAGAACGTGGTACCCGTACCTTCTGGACATGTCCATCTGCCCTCCAATTCGCCTTCCACTCAAGGAGAATCTTCTCTCACAGAAGGGAGGTCAGGTTCTCCATCCAGACATCAGAACCCTCAACCTTCACGCTTGGCTTCTGAAAGGTTGAGATACAAGGATTGGGACCTTCCTGATGACGTTATGGAGGTGTTGCTTTCGGCCAGAAGGCCAGCAACAAAGTCTTTATATCGCTGCCGTTGGAACAAATTTTGCAGCTGGTGTAGAGAAGAGAATATCGACCCCTTTTCATGTGGTACACCAACGGGGTTATCCTTTCTACTCTATTTCGCAAATTCAGGCCTTCAAGGTGGCACTATCAAGGGCTATCTCGCAGCGCAATCGATCTTCAAGAGCACTGCAGAGGAACCATCGTATTTCAAATTACCCTTAGTAATACAATTTCTAAAGGGATTAACTAATGTCTATCCTACAAGACCATTCCAAGTTCCCTTATGGGACTTAAATTTAGTCTTAAATTTCCTGATGGGTACTCCTTTCGAACCACTCCACTCTTGTTCGCTAAGATTTCTCACCCTTAAAACTGTCTTATTAGTGGCACTAACATCTGCTAGAAGGGTGAGCGAATTACAAGCTCTATCTTGTAAACCCCCTCATACAATTTTTCATAAAGACAAAGTTGTCCTACAGGTGAAGCCTAATTTCCTCCCAAAGGTGGTTTCTGAATTCCACATCACTCAGAAAATTACATTACCTTCATTCTATCCTCCTCCCGATCCGGGGAAAGAGGAAGAAAGGCTACACAGGCTGGACCCAAGGCGGGCTTTAAGCTTTTACATCAGCAGACTTGCTAGGATTAGGCAAGCAGACCAACTGTTCGTAGGTTACTCAGGGCACAAATTGGGACTACCGATAACAAAACAGACCATTTCCAGATGGATTATTTTGGCCATTCTGGAATGTTACAAACTAGCAGGGAAAGAGCCTCCTCAAAATCTTAGGGCTCATTCAACCAGGGGTATCGCAGCCTCTTTGGCCCTCCAAAGAGGGGTTCCGGTTCGAGATATATGTGCGGCAGCCACATGGTCGTCCGCACATACCTTCACAAGATTTTACAACCTGGATTCCTCCTCTTGTCAAGAGACTAGGTTTGGCAAAGCAGTATTACATTCTGTTCATTCCTAAAAGGAAACATGGCGTTTTTACTCCCTCCTCCAATTACACAACACTGCTATGGGAGTCTATCAAAGATAAGGAATACGTCGGAGGACACAATCCCTTCGAAGAACAAGTTACTTCTTACCTGGTAACGTTCTTTCGATGGAATGTTTCCGACGTATTCCTTATCGCCCCTCCCATACATCCCCGCAGTAATACTTCCCTTGTGGGTGCAGCTTACGCTCCTTCAAGGTCAATAACCAATTCAGGCATGACTTATCTTATGCTACAAAACGGAACTGAGCAACGGACGCTGCGCGTGGCTATTTATGGGCATGGTGACGTCGGCGCCGATACGGTGGCTGTCAAGGGACACCAACTCGATGGACGTCGATGCCCAGCGCCCTCTGCTGAAAAAAATTTCTGAAGCCAGCAAGCTGGAGACGAATTATCAAACATAAGGAATACGTCAGAGGAACATCCCATCGAAAGAACGTTACCAGGTAAGAAGTAACTTGTTCTTTCCAGCTTCTGTTGGCTATATCCCATAACATCAAGTGCTTTAGCCAGTATTTAACAGCTGTTCCATCACCTGAAATTGATTCCTGTTTACTTAAGTCTGCTACTGTTTGAGTGCTCGCTTGTTTTGATATTTAGCTAACTTTTTGCTTTTTGACAGCATTTACTTTGTGGAATCATTGTAAAGAAACTGCTAATTGTAACTGCCTTTTGACTGAGGTTTATTTGCAAAGCTGAGAAAAAAAGCACTCTCTGGAAAACAACGTGATTTTCTTGCCCTTTTGGTAGTCCATTTAAACCCACATTTCCCAGCTTCTCTGGGCTATATCCCATAACGTCAGGCGTTTCCACGCCAGAGCTTTCGGGACCAGCCGGTCTTCGCTGGTTATCGGCCTGTGTCGGAGGCGCGCTTAAGATACTTGGTACCTCTGGTTAAGTTCTGTTGATTTCATCTACTTTATGCTTTATAAAGGGTATATTTATACTTCCGTAGGGCCAGGAGCGGGTCCTTCTTTTTCGTATCCCTTCCCGGTAGTATCTTTTGGATAATTATGGGACATTCATCAGATTTACATCATCTTCCACCGGCGCAAAAAGCTGCTTGGATGTCAATAGTTGACAAATATTTGCCACTAAATGCAGACAGAGCTCCTATTGCCTATCAGGGCACCAATACGGCTTTGTATCATACTCCTATGCCTCAGGGCTACCCTAAACCACCAGATGGCATTTGTGGAGGATTCTATCAAGCCAAGCGCTGCAATAAACGAGAATAATAGTTCCCCTGAACCCCCGAAGCAGATTGCCCATATTTACCAACCAAATCTGATTAAAAACCAGCAGACAGCAGTGAATGACTCAAGTAAGTCCAACGGCCTCGCTAACCTGAATCTTAGCCCCCCATAATCTCAGTTACAGGTAGTTTAGGTTCACCTATTCAACTTTACTCAAAATGAACTACAACTATCTCTAGACAAAGCACACACTATAGGGCATCCAACTAAACAGACGGATGGCTTGAATTTAAAAATGGCACTATTTAATACAAGGGGCCTCGTCACGAGTTGGGCGGTAATGCCGGCGCTATTAGCGCCGGGGCCATTAGCGCTACTGCCAAACCCCCCAGCGCTAATAGCGCCGGATCATGGGTTTGGCGGAACGGTTGGTTCCCATTCCCCATTGGACCCATTCAGGAATGCCTCATTTCCCATTGAGCCCAATGGGGAATTTTTGCACTATTACCGCCTGCAGATTTCCTGCCGGCGGTAATAGTGCTGAAAATCGGCAAATTTGCTGCAGATTCGCCCCCTGCTCAGAGCTGGGGAGAAATCCGCCAAGGCCATGATCTGGCAGACCCTTAAATGTGGCGGTAACAGCACTACTGCCGCATTTAACGGTTACCGCCAAACTCGTGATGAGGCCCAATATCTCTTAATAAACGTGCGCTTGACATCCATGACTATTTGATGACACATGACCTTGATATCCTTTGTCTTATTGAGACATGGCTCACTGAAACCAGTGGTCCTATGATCAGCTTGGCCGTTCCAGAGGGATATTTAATTATTAGCAAGATTAGAGTGAATGGCCACGGAGTGGGTGTGGCTACTGTTATCAAAAACCATCATCAGTTTTTTGAAAAACCAAGCATCTGTGATAATGTAAGTATTGCATTTGAAACGGACTCCTACCCCGTGTAGTTGCTTCAAGCGTATTATTGTGTATCGCCCACCAGGGGAAATGGCTGATTTTAATGAGGACTTGACTCAGTTACTGAATACCACTAATGGTCAACATTGTGCCAACCTAGTCGTTGGAGACTTTAATAGATGGCTTCACGATCCTAGAGATAAGGAAGCAATAATTCTAGAGGAGTTACTCCTGGAAAGTAATTTTAAAGTCGAAAATCACGAACCCACAGGACAATCGGCAATATTCTTGATTGGGTAATTTCCAGAAATCTCAACGTGATTATAAAAGACAGCTCACCTTGCATATGGTCAGAACACTGTGTAATAAATTGTATTATTATGTTAGTTGGTACTTCCGAAAAACCATCTAGCCCCAAGGTGGTGTATAATCGGAACTTCAAACACATCACATGCTCCTAGTTATAGGACTGTCTCATTGATGTTATGTCTAATACAGTAGACACAGATCCACCTGAACTTATTGTTGAGACCTACAACAAGATTGTTTCCAAAATGCGGGATAAAGTTGCCCTCATTCGAAGGAAATTGGTGAGGGAAAATTGTAATAGCAAAAAGTGGTTTTCCATAGAGCTCGCTGTCTTAAAAAAACAGAAGAGGAGCTTGGAACAAATCTGGGCAAAACTCCCTATCACCACTAATAAGGCTAATTGGAAGACAATAGAGTGCGTATATAAAGCTAAAATCATCATTGCTCAGATGAATGTCTTCAATGAAGAAATATTTGGGGTGGAAAATTACTCTAAAAAACGTTTTGAAATCTTGAAAAGTCACGAAAATTTTAAAGCTTTAACCCCCCCGATCTGCCCATTCGATCAGGACTGTGCATACGTTCAACAGGCCTTCTCTGATAAGCTCAAGGCCGCCCATGACAAAATTCAACATGACCTAGGATTTATCTTAAGAATAGAGTTTGCAGCCTAACAAAGCTTGCCCCTTGCGATACCACAAAAATAATTATATTTAGGTTTGCTGGTTGTCAAGCAGAGGTTATTCTCGAGATATGTAGCTGTCACACAGACAAATAGTTATATTAGAATAACATAAGGGTGATCCTCAAATGCGCCAACCATTTAGTGCAATGTTCATAGTGATGTTCTGGTGAGTCAAGATTCAATTCACATGCTGACACAAAGTTCTGTTTCCAAATGATGTCTCTAAATTTTATGAACATAAAAGCATATTCCATCTTTGTTTTTCCATAAAGGATTAGCTATACATCAAATTCTATTCAAGAGGTGCATAATAAAGCAAGGTGACTCACTGGGTTTCACAAATCCAGAAGTGATATATCTAATGTCTTGATTCAATTCACAATAGTTAAGGGGGTCACGGTTGGGTAAGTTCTAAAGCTGTCTGGATATAAGCTGGTGCCCCAGAAGGTTTAGTGTATACAAAATTGAAAAAATATGTTTGTGTAAGTATTTAAGTTTAAAGGTTTAGTGAGGATGACGAGTTTCACTGTTTGGTAATGGAGCCTAACCTAGCTTTGAAATCAGAGAAGATAGGGATTAGCTTACCTTGTACTACTTAGTGTAGTTGGGCCATGATAAGCCTGGTGTCCCATAGTTTCCTGTTGGAAGGCACAGGTTTAAAGTGAACCTTTGCGCTATTTATATCACGAGATCCGCGTAATGCGCAGTAACATCATGCACAGCCGCGCATATACGTGCGGCTGTATCATGACGTCATCACAGTCATCCTGCGGCCTTTCTAGAAAGGGATGCAAGATATATCTTCTTTTGGAAACACGATATTTGGAACAAGAACGGAAGGAAAAGCAAAAATGATAATAGCAAATGATCTACATGAAGGAAAAGCGAGAAGACATGTAAAGAATGATTTTTAAGCCATCTTTGTGATGAATCAGAATGTAATGTGTGCAGTGCTTTGAAGTAAAGGATTGTTACCTAATTCCTTGGGTGAACAATTGGCAGGAAAAAGTATGTATGCAAATAGTGAAAAAGTGGAGTATGTGGTGGAAATAAAAATATGAATAAGACAAAAGAATTGAGAAGTTTTTGGAGGCTACAAAGTAATGAGCCCATCCCCTACATTGCCTGAACTAGGAAGAAAGTTGTTGACAAATTGAAATAAAGGTGTGACATAATTAGAGTGTCTAAAGGATGGCTTTTTCCTATATGATATGATATGGCATTTATAACGTGCCTATACACAAGTATTTCAAGGTGTGACGAGGCAAGGGAGGGGGAACAGAGGGAAGACAGACAACAATCCTACTAGGCCAGGTGTCATTCCGATCGCGCAATTGCATGGGAAGGGAGAAGGGGGAAAGTGCAGTACATGGGATAAGCAAATAAATAACAATAGTAAAGGTGAGGCCAGCCTGTGGCAAGTGCAAGGGTAAGTACAGGCATCAGGTATCAAGTGCATTTATAACCAGTTATACATCTCTGAATCACAATTTAAACCAGAGATGTTACGCTCACCTGGTCTCTGTGAAGTCGTTGGGGCAAGGTTGCAGCCCTCCCTGGGGTGAGGTCGCTCGCGTCTGACTTCGCCCTCTGCGCTTATGTGGTGACTGGTGGTAATAGGTGATGCTGCTCGGGACTGCTCCTGCATGGAGAATAGGGGGTGAGAATATGCCAGCTTGTGCGCCTGATCCCCTTCCAGACCCCTTCTCCCAAATCGTGATACATGTGGGATGCGTTGTCCCTGGAAAGCTCACCTGTTGATATGTTTTGGCAAGCACTGCATCCTGCTGCTTCTGGCAGGGGCGCTTGTATGATCTGGACCGAGTTCCTTCACTGGACCCTTGCACGTGGTAGGCCAGTCCTGCTGCGACTAAGCCACTATGCTTCAGGTAAGTGTTCCTGTTTGCCTTTGTCTTTCCTCGTCTGTTTTTGTTGTATTGTAAAGTTTGTTGTCTTGTGTTGCTGTCCATTCCACTTTTGATGTTTGCTCTTTTGTTTTCTTCCCTTGCAGGTGATGTTGCTGGCCAGGTAGAAGCTGCGGAGCTCGAGGCGGCAGCCGGAGGGAATGAGGAACGAAGCTGCAGCGCTACATTAGCTGGTAAGTTGTTAACTAGGGGGCGCACAGGGTTCAAATGCGGCACCGCCCTAGGACGGATGTTTTAACCTTGTCTTTCTTCTTCACAAGGTCCGAGTTTTGTTTCCTGGAGGTGAGAATGCAGGAGAACACCTGGTTTCAAAGGTAAGTAAACTCATCCAAGCGGTGGTGAGCGTCACGTTTCACGCGAGTGCACAGTAACGTGAAGCACCGGCCTTAAGGATGGAGCAACTTATATAGCTGAGCTTCTGAAGCCATGCCTACCAGGTTCAGCTTCCTGCCACACCCTGCCACACCCGATGAGTCAGCACATGAACACCAGGCCTAGGGAGCCACACCCGATGAGTCAGCACATGAGGATGTTCTCTGGAATAAAGGCTTTTTCAGCTCCTGGAAAGTTCTTGTAAAATAAAAGCACTCCTGCACTGAAATAAAGTAAAAGCACTCCTGCACTGAAATAAAGTGTTCCTGATCACATCTCTATATGAACCTGGCGCCAAAGGCCAGGACTGAGTCCAGCCAGGGCCCCTCTGTTTATGGATCCCAAAGGGACATAAGTGAGTCAAGTGACCCATTGCCCCCATCATTAGATGGTGTGATTTTTGTGGTCTGAGGCCTGGGGCCATGACAACACTCCCCCTCAAGGCCCCTCTCATGGGTGGTTTCCCCCCTGGCCCCGGTTTAGTGGGGTTATTGCGGTGAAACTGCCTGATTAATCGTGGAGCATTGACATGGTCACTGGGTTCCCAGGTCCGATCTTGGGGTCCATAACCTTTCCAGTCTATAAGGTAGTATAACTTGGACCAGACCATCTTGGAGTCTAGGATCCTTTTAACTTTGTATTCTGGTTCTCCAACTATTTCGGGATCCGGTGGCGTATCGATCCGCGTACAGGGTCTCAATGGTTTTAGGAGGGAGACATGAAACACCGGGTGGATCCGCATGTGGGCCGGTAACTCTATTTTCATGGCTGCAGGGTTGATCACAGCCTTGATAGTGTAGGGTCCCAGATATCTGGGACGGAACGCGCGTGGTCCTTTCAGGGGGATGTTTTTGGATGCTAACCAAACCTTGTCTCCGACTTGGTAGTTGGGAGCTTCCCTTTGGTGTCGATCCGCAACTGCTTCTGTTTCTCTTTGGCCCTGGCAATTTGCTCTGCTGCTTCCATAAGAACCTGGGTGATGGTTTTGTGTAAGGTCGTTACAGCGGTCATTTTGGAGTTGTATGTGCGTATTCTGCTAACCAAAGTATGTCCATCCAGGTATCCTCAGTTTGTTGCAGCATACACCTTATTTATTGCTTGAGGGTCTGGTTAGTCCGTTCGGACTGGCCGTCGGTTTCGGGGTGATGGCTTGTATATAACCGGATGTTGATTTTGACAAATTTACAACACCTTTTCCAGAATGCAGAGACAAACTGAGTTCCCCAGTCTGACAACAATATAGATGGGAACCCGTGTAGCCAATCTGTTCCAAAAACAAGGTAGCCAGAGTAGAAGCAGTTGGGAGACCTTTCAGGGGAATAAAATGGACCATTTTGGAAAACAGATCTACGACGACTAAGATGGTATTGTATCTGTTACAGGAGGGAAGGTCTATAATAAAATCCATTTATAGCGTGTGCCAAAGTGCTGTGGGCACTTCTAAAGGATGTAGCAGGCCTGCGGGACTTTGTTTTTGGGACTTGTGTTGTGCTCAGGTGCCACAGGTTGCGATGAACTGGACAATGTCCTTTTGCCAAGTTGGCCACCAGTAATTTTTCTGTAATTTAGCTTGGGTTTTGGCTATTCTCTGATGCCCTTCTACTAATGAATCATGATAGTTTGCGATGATTTGATTCTGTAATTTCTTATCCGGGATGTACAATCGTCCTTGGTAGTATGGTAGGTTGTCCACGATCGTATACCGGTCTCCCTTCCCTAGCCATTCCTGTTGCACATGTGGACTCATCAAGTGTTGTAAGTCAGATTTGAAGTTGTCTGGAGTGGTGGTTGCAGCAATCATGCCTTGGATTCGTCCTTCAGGGATGATGGCCACAGGGTCTGGTGTAGTGAATGCCTCTTCTCCCTCACTCGTGCGAGACAGGGCATCTGCTTTTCCATTGCGTACTCTGGGTCTGTAGGTGATGACGAAGTGGTATTCCGCAAAGAAGAGAGCCCAGCGGAGTTGGCGTGAAGATTGCGCTTTAGCGGTCTTCAGATATTGTAGATTGCGATGACCCGTGACGACGGTGACTGTATGTCTAGCTCCAAGTAGATAATGTCTCCAGGCTTTGAACACTGCCTTAATTGCTAGCAGTTCTTTATCAGTGATTGCATAATTCATTTCAGGGGCTGAAAACATGCGAGACCAGAATGCCACGGGATGCAACTGACCTGTTTCGGTGTCCGTTTTGACAGGACTGCTCCCGTTGCTATGTTGGAAGTATCCGTTTTGACCACGTATGGTAGTTCTGGTTGAGGATGCCGTAGAATTGGTGGTGTGGTAAATGATTGTTTTAACCCCTGGAAGGTTTTCTCTGCCTATGCGGACCAATTAAATTGTTTATTTTTCCGTAGTAAAGAGGTGCTTGGGTGGACAATCTGGGAGAACCCGGGAATGAACCGGCGATAAAAGTTGGCGAACCCGAGTACATGCTGTACTCCCGTTATGTATGTCGGTGAGAGCCAGTTAAGGATAGCGTCTACCTTGTGCATGTCCATGTGTATGCCCCGTCGTGTGAGAATAAAGTCGAGGAATTCTACCTCTGTCACATGAAAGAAGCATTTCTCCAATTTGGCATATAGCCAGTGTTTCCGCAGTTTCTCCTAAACTGGCCGGACATGGTTGACTTGGGCCTCCTTGGTGGTCGGATAGATAAGAATGTCATCAATATAGACAAGAGCGCAGACATCCAACAGTGTGCGGAGCACGTCATTCATGAAAAATTGGAACGGCGCCGGGGCATTACGTAGTCCAAAGGGCATAACTTGATAGTCATAAAGGCCATATTTCGTGCGCAAAGGCCGTCTTCCACTTGTCTCCTTTTTTGACTCTTACTAGATGGTAGGCCCCTCGTAAGTCTAGTAGACTCAACAGTGTCACCTCTAAGTCGTTGCGCAGCCCTAGTTAAGGTAAAAGGAGCACATCTGAACTGTGTTTATAACAGTTAAACAAGCACAGTGTGGCAAGTAATTGAGTCCAATAGGTTCATCAGCCAAAATGCTATTTAGAACAAATTTTATGGATAAGTGCATAAAACAGAACTGCCGACACGTGTTTTGACCCTGAAAAACAGGTCTTTTTCAAGGCAAAACTATAATGGTACGAAACACAAGTATGTATATAGTAATATTACATAATATCATGAAGTCATGTGAAACGAAGATAATTGTGAAATTAAGTTGTAGGGAATACAAAATTAATCAGAGAGAGGAAGGGATGGGGGGCCAGTACCCGTCGGAAAAAAGCAAAACAAAATGCAAATAAGCATTGTGTCATAACGAAACACCCAGTATCAAAACAGTGAATGTGATCAAAATTGTATGTAAATAAAATAGATACATTAGATTTGTTACCATGAGTAGTAGAACATTCATTGGTCAGAATCCCAGATGGAAGATCCATATAATTGAAACCATAGATGGAAAACAAAAAATACGAAAGACAAAATGAGCTAAGTCCCTTTTGAACAATGATGTAGTGCATTGAAACACTAGTTGTGCCAAAAATTGTTGCACGGTGCATGTTACATATATCGTCTCTCTGATGCAAAAAGAAGAGGAGTATTGTGCCAGGATCCAAACAGACATCCCTTAAACACCTAATAGACTGCCATATAGTGAACAAGGAATCATAGTTTTGTGACTGCCCCATGCTACCCAGTAGTGATGAGGGTGCATTGATTGGTAAATAAAAGCAAAAAATATATATTACTGTATGCGGATCAATCTAAATATGCATGCACAGATCTCATCATGAAAAGATGCCCAGCTCTGATGGTATATGTGCTACAATTGCTGAAAAAGATGGTAAACAAAAAGACGTTTGTGTGTGCCCGCATGAAATGCATATTAATAAGTAACATATAACAACAAGTATGTTGGTAATAATATAGAAAATACCTTATCCGTCAATGTTACTTGTGAAAGGTAGTTAGGAAAATTCCCGATCAAGATTCGGATACTGCGAGTGAAAAAATGAAAGTAAAAACAGAGCGTCTGACCTCGAATATACGGGCTGACTCTGATATCACTTGAGTTGTAATGTATGTAAGTATGCTAAAAGAATATATTTCTCCATACCTGTAGAATGTTGGGGATAGATCCCACGTTGCGTGTTGCCGATGATATGGAAGAGCTTCAATACGTGGTTCCTTGCTTCCGCGTATATGAGAAAAGGACCTAAAAACACATCACATGACGAGTCACGTGCGAGCGATCGGTCCGTTGCATTATGGTAAACAGTGGCCATGAGTGAACTGAAAAGTTACACTCAATGCTTATTATAGTGCCTCATATGTGATTGAAGAAACTGATAATGCGCTGAGGCTAAATTGTAAAGGCAATACTATATTGGATCACATTAGTAAAAATAAAAATAATAGTGTGTATATTGCCATCGATATGTTTGTTAGTGCCTCATATGCGGCTGTGTGAAATGATAATACAGTAATGCCAAATTGTAATCATAATAAAATGATTAATCACGATGATGATATTAATGTATATATTGTCATAAATATGAAGGAGCAAGCGAAAAATTAGAGAAAGCACATTAGGAGTGTGCTGTTAGTACCTGGGGTGTCCCTGAGTTTTAACTACAAATTATACTTACTATAATTGCATTCAAGACTGGATGAACAGTTGAAAACTGGCACAAACCCTTGGCAGAAATTATGTGCGTTAGTACTTGTCCGTGTGTAATCAAAAACATGTAAACACAGTGAAAAGCGATTAAGCCATTACTGTCCACACAAAATGAGAATCCATAGTGAAATATGGAAAATAGTACTGCAATTATTAGGAAATATGTACCAACATTAGCAGAATATATTAGATAAATACATTAAGTTCTGTGTCCGTGTTTAGTCCAAGACTGGTACAGCAGAGCTTGGCAATGGTCCATGCCTCAAGCTGTCGTAGAAGCAGTTGGCGATCTCCACCTCTCGGATGAGAGTGTGCTTGAATTAACCCAATAAACTTGAGATCATTTACTGAGTCCATTTCGTGATGTAGCTGCCAATGCGAAGCAAGTGGCAATTTAGGATCTTGGCTCTTCAAATGTGCAAAATGTTCACCAATACGTACTCAAATATATAAATACAAAATCAAAAAAGTAACACGAGACAGCGGTGGACGATACGTACACCTACAATCGTCACTATGTAATAAAACCCTGGCATTTACGGCAATTTACTCCCCACCAGCCCTCCTCAACACCTTGCTAGCTGACATTACCCCTATTCTAGCGACAGGAATGGCAGATACGTGCATGTTAGGAGGGGACTTCAATGAAGTAATGAACAATGCCCTAGACCGTACGCATCTGCGGACCAGAAACCCTACCACTGTCACCAGACTCGCCGCCTTTGCATCCGCACTGGGGCTCCGAGACACGTGGCGAGACCTACATGGAGAAGAACGTGAGTGCTCCTTCCATTCAGGAGCGCTGCCTCAATGTCCAGGATAGACTATTTCTTTCTTCCATCCCAGAACATTCATAAATCCTGTAACGCATCCTTCCTTCCACGAGGCATATCCGATCACTCTCCACTATTAGTGGAGCTGGAGACAGAGAGACCACGCCCGCTGCACACCGCCCACCTGGTGTCTTAACTCCTACTACTTGGGGTTCCCAGACCTACAAGAAAAAATAGAAGCGGCCACCTCCAACTACTTGGACGGATGACCCCTCCATCCTGTGGGAAGCATACAAACGAGTCCTGCGAGATCATATCATGGACTTCCGCTAAGAAAAAGACGCAACACGAGATGATTACTGATGCCGAAAAGGAAGTTGTGACTAAGGAAGCAGAACATATCTCCAGCGACACCCCCCAGACACACAGAGCCTTAATGCTGGCGCAGAAAAAGTTACATAATCTGTCGCTAGACTGTGCCCAAAAAGCACATAGCGCCATGAAAGCACGGCTATACGAAACGGGGGAAAAAGCAGGCAAGATGCTCGCATGGTTAGAAAAACGTGATGAAGGTCAACGTACAGTAAAGAACATCAAAACAAGAGAAGCCAAAATAGTCTCCACTGATGCGGAAATAGCAGAATGCTTTGCTGACTTCTACGAAGGACTCTATGCGCCTCCCACCGATACAGCGAACAGCTCCATGTTGGACGAGACCGATCTCCCATTCCTCACCATGGAACAAGCTGACACGCTAGATGGCAAAATAACAGAAGAAGAGATCTCGACAGCCATAGCACAACTCCAAGCCGGCAAAATCCCAGGTCCCAATGGCTTCCCTATTGACATTTGGAAACGTCTGAGCCATCTAGACTTACCCGCTCACCTACCCAACCTGTTCGAAGACTCCTTACTGAAAGGCGTGCTCCCGCCAGACCTCCGCAAAGCCACGATAATTGTGATCCCCAAAAAAAAAAACCCGGACGAATGTGGCTCCTACAGGCCCATATCATTGATCAATACCGAAGCGAAAATACTGGCCAAAGTGTTAGCGAACACAAACGGTCATCACAACACTGATCCACCCGGACCAATGCGGCTTCATGCCCCAAAGATCAACCAGAATGAATATCCGCAGGCTGCATCTGGCCCTGGAGAGAGCGCCCACTCTACAGCAGTCCGCGGCACTGTTGGCCATAGATTTCGAAAAGGCCTTTGATTCGGTGTACTGGGAGGCATTATGGACAATCATGAGGAAAATGAACTTCGGCGAGCCATTTATAAAATGGGTCCAGCTTCTGTATAATAACCCGCTGGCAGAGGTGAAAGTAAACGGATGGCTCTCGCGTGTATTTCAATTGGGGAAGGGCACCAGGCAAGGATGTCCTCTCTAGGCAATGCTGTTTGCCCTAATAATCGAGCCACTGGCAGTCATTCTGCGGGATACGGACACATGGTCAGGTTTTCGCTGGAACTCGGAGTGGGAGGACAGGATATGCGGACCACCTCCTGATATACTTAGGTGACCTGGCAATCTCAGGCCCCATAGTCACTGAAATCCTAATAAATTACTCAGCCTTTAGCGGCCTCAGGGTGAACTGGCTCAAGTCTGTGCTCTTCCCATTGAAGGGCGTGGACTGTATACCACCACATGGCTCGCCCTATCAGATTGAACTTACACAGTTCTGGTATCTAGGCATCACTATCACTAATACACTTGACACTTACATACCCCAAAACCTATAACCACTAGTTAATTAATTTGAACAAGATGTGGTCCATTTGGAAGCATTGCCATTATACTATTAGGTAGAGCAGCGCTCTTCAAGATGTTGGCCCTACCCCGATTCTTGTACATCCTTCAAAATGCCCCTCTTCATATCCCTACGGAAGAATTCCGTAAAATAGATAGAACAACACGTAAACTGTTTTGGGGAGGGAAACACCCGAGGATAACTCTCAAAACCCTCTAACGTTCAGTCTGGGAAGGGGGGATCGGTCTCCCCAACATCCAAGTCTACTACTGGGCGACCCAAATGGCGACAGTCAATGATATTCTTCATGGCAATCCAAAACTCCCGCATATACAGGCGGAAATAAACGCACAGCATGTCCCTGCTCGAAAGTCTTTATGGAAAACAGTGTCGCCCTCCCGAGCGCTCGATAGTGGCGCAGACAGCACAAATATGGAAAGAAACACACAAATATATTGGCTGGGATAATAGAATCACTCCAGTCCAGCCTATCTGGAATAACGCCCATCTCACAGGCCTCAGCAAACTCCCCAAATGGCCTGGCTGGTCCGCAGCCGATATACATACCTTACAACAAATATTTGTGAATAATCAGCTTATTCCATTTGCCAAGATCTCTGTTCAATATGCCCTCCCAGCCACCGAACGTTACCACTACGAACAACTACATCATGCGCTTTCAGCCCAAAGGGACCAAATGGTAGACAAATGCCGGAATGCACGCCTATAGAAAGAAATATAGTCGTAGACAGTGTAGAAAACAAAGTCACATCCACCATGTACAATGCCATTTCCACATTTGCCACACCAGAACTTTCAGGCCTGAAGCTGAAATGGGAAGGAGATGTTGGCCCAATACTCCCCGAAGATTAGATTTCGGCCCTGATGCACCCCAGAGATATTGCAATTTCGGCCAGAATCAGACTTATTCAACTAAAGGTCCTCCAAGGATATACTATCAGCATTTAACACTGTACAATTGGTGGAAAGCAACCGACCCCAAATGCCTACGCTGTAAACAGGAAGAAGGTACCTTCTACCACATCCTATGGCAATGCGCCCAAATACAACACTTTTGGCGACAGTGTAGTGAAAGACTCTCGAGGGTCATGGGCCGCCCGATACCAACTGACCCCAAACTCCTCCTTCTGGGGATTGAAGAGGAAGGAGAACTGTCACGCTTCGAAAAGCTGCTGCTCTCAACGTCCGCAGGGATTGCCAAAAGAAACATTGCACAATTGTGGGGATCAGAAATGACCCCAAGTTATGACCAATGGACTGCGGACGTAGATGCTATCAGTCTGATGGAACACCGAGTATATCAAGCACGTGTCCATCCAGGAAAAGCGGACAAAATATGGGGAAAATGGGAACAAGTACTATGAGCACGCAGTGATCAAGCGACTGAACTGCAACACGTACCCTCGTCACCACGCCAGGACTTAACGCAACGATTTGTCAACACCCGGTTGTGTAGTCAAGACAATAACGCAGCTGGTCTTGCATGTGTGTAACTCTCCTTTGTGGATGTATATATGCACCCAGACAATAATCATACGCAATGCCTTTTCATATGTATGCACAGTTATTTTTATTTTGTTTGTTCGGATATTGATTGTTCTGAATGCATGTACAAAACTCAATAAAATGTGTTATTAAAAAAAATAGTAAAGCTTTGGTTATCTGTTATTACATGCACTGATAGGGGATATCTGAAGTCCTTGTTTCAATTAGCTCTAAGAAGTTCAAAGATTCTGGTCTTTAGCGCCATGATCGTGCTACCTACATAAGTTTTACAACAGGTTCTTTCTATCCCAGATATAACATTCTTGGTATTGCAGTTGATGAGTTCATTGATGCGTTTTGATTGCCATTTGGAAGTAGGATTTCTTTCTTTCCCTGATATTGGAACGGGCAAAGTTTGCAGTTACCACATTTATAGTTGAAGAAAATAGGTTTTTGATTGAAGATTTCTTTCAGAGTTTGGCTGGAGATGGGGCTAAGAAAGCTGGGGCTAATTAAGTTTCCAATGGTTGGTGCGCGACGGTAACTAATGCTGGGATGATTTTCCAGATATTTGTTTAGACTAGGATCCATTTCTAGAATGTTCCAGTATTTATTGAGAATTCTCTTGATTTTAGATGCTTCCATACTGTATGTTGTGCTGAATTTAGCAACAGTTTCTGTGGTAGTTCTTTTGGGTTTGTCTGTCAAGAGATTATCTCATGAGATTGTTTCTGCTTTCCGCCCTGCTTCTTTCACAATTTTAGGTTCATATCCTCTTTGTTCAAATTTGGTCACTGTTTTCCTAAAATGTTCCTGATAAGTGGTTGATGTGCTGCAGTTTCTTTTTTAATCTGAGGATCTCACCATATGGAATATTGTTGATAATGTGTCTTGGATGGTGAGATGTAGCGTAGAGGAGACTATTACCAGCCGATGGTTTTGTGTAAAGTTTAACAGTCCTTGTTCAAACCAGATTCTGCTGTTTTTGTTCCATTCCTTTTCCAGATTGAGTATATGATTTACAGTTAGTTTCTCATAGCATATTTTATTGTTGAGATGAGATGTTTATGACCTTCCTGAATGTAGTCCACCCTGGAAATCAGCAGGGATTATAATACAGACACAATGAACCTGAATTCCATCTACGGGGTCATTGAACAATGATGTCCAAGAAATGGCTCTGTCTGAATGGTTCAAAAACCAAACTCATGCTTTTCGGCAGTTCCATGTTAAGATCTAACCTTGGGTTAGAATATTCACGATTCAGAATTAAGGATTGCCTCATCCCTGTAGTGGACAAAGTCAAAACTTTGTGGATCTTGTTTGACGCCTCACTTAGCGCTGAAAGTCAAACCAACTGTGTCTCCAAAAACTGACATTATTATCTAAAACCTCTGAGAAATATCAAGCCCTTCATATCTGAAGTCAATTGTGTGTCAATTACTCGTGCTACCATCCTCTAATGCCTGGATTACTGTAATGCCCTACTGGTGGGGGCTAGTAAAACATGTATGAAACAACTACAGATTCTCCAGAATGATGTTGTGCGCATTATTAAAGGCGCCCCTAGACTGGAGCGTATTTCACAGGCAAAGCAGTCTCTATACTTGCTTCTTATCTCTGCTCGGATCCATTTCAAGACAGCTCTGTTAGTTCCCAAATATCTTTATGGTAAGGCACCGGCTTACCTGATAGCACATATCTCACTGTATGTACCTAGTCGAGCCCTCTGTTCAGCGAACCTCGGTCTGATAAATACTTCCAAGTTTAAAAGGATTAAGGGCAGGGCTCAAGTCGAGGGTACACGCGGGGGGGCAGAGTCCACCCACTATTTTCAGAGGGTGGACTCAGTCCCCCCATCTAAAATGCGAAACATAGACTGTCCTATTTGAATTTATGAATTAAAACCGACCCTGGGGATCGAAACGCAGTTGTCAGGTTTGCCGGCTGGATACTTCACCATTGCACTATATAACATGATGGAAAAAAACTAAAAACCGAAGGTGAAATGTCTCATTTCGGTACTGGAAGTCCCAGGGAAAACATTTGCATTGGTTGAGTCACTGATTTAGTCTTGTTAAACGTTTCAAAAGCATGATTAGAAAAAAATATCCTCTCTTGGTTTTGTTTGTGTGTTGATTTGATGAAAGGCAAATGCCATTCGTCCTGTGCAATTTGGGTGGTTATGCAAAGGCTATTTAATGAAATGTGCATATTTCACCTTGATATGCGTATTTCTAGTGACGTCACATCCCATTGCGTTTGTTGATAAGTGCCCCCACTACATTTTTAGGACTTGACCCCTGATTAAGGGCCTACGAAGCGCGTTTCCGATACTGGCAGCTCGCGTCTGGAACTCACTGCCAAGTGCTCTATGATTGGACAAAAATGGGAGTAGTTTTCGCATAGCCCTGACAACTAGACTCTCTGCTAGATGGACTTCTCTGATCTTCTCTCTGTCTTTCGATCTCCTTCCTCCTAAGTCCTGATGGTAATGCCCCTGGTCTTGTCCCATTGTATATGTTATTTCCTTTGTGTTTTTATGCACCCAGATGCCTGAGGGTTAACAGCGTGTTACAAATAAATAGATACATTTAAAAAAAAATATATATATATATGTATATATATATATATATATATATATTTGGAAAAAGGGGACAACAGCCGGACTCAATAGAGGACTGCACTCAAATCGATCCGCACGTCTGTGCTGCGCTGAGTCTTCAAAAACGAGCCTGACTCGGTTGTTTTACCTCACAATGTCCAAAATGTATTTAATTAATAAACCATTTAAAAATATTATAAAAAGGAGAACGCTCTTATGATGCGTTTCGCAGCGTGCTCGCTGCTTGTTCACATACAAATGTTTCAAATACCAAGGTGATAAATATAATCTTTCACACTCTTAGTCTCTATGGTTTCCACTCCACAATTGTTCTATGTCTATTTCCTCTTATCTCCTCAGTAAATGCATTGTGTTTGTTATTTTACACGCGAATACCATGGCGGCCATTTTAAGCCAGTTTCTAAACCAATATTGGTATGCTTGTATGGGCTTACTTATGGCATGCTTACTCGCTGACGAATATAATTAGCCATTTTCAGAGGCTATTTTCCTGTGGAGAAAATACAGTTTTGCAAAAGAGGACATCTTTTATATATATTGCTAAAATAATCAGAGCCATGACAACAGTCATTATTATTGATCCAATGAAAACTCATAACACTTGAAAAGTGCTTAGCTCATCAATAAAATCAAAGCAGCAGTATTTTTTGGGTATTAGGATCATAAAGTGCTTAATGCATCTAAAGAAGGTGAACAATACTGTTCTTGTTTTCATTCAGATTGTAAAGTGCTTAGTGCATCGGAAACCATAACAGCAACAATCGCTATTTACCATAATAAAGTGCATAATGCTTAAGAAAGTGCTTAGTTTGTTAACAAAAACATAGCAGCAATTCTTTTTCCGCTTGCAATCATAAGGTGCTTAGTGCATAGAAGTAAAAACATAGTTGCCCATATTTTTTCCTTTCTAATTGTAAAGGTGCTCAATGCCTTCTTTCAAATTATGTATCATACAATACATCATGCATAATCATTATCGCTGCCATGAAAGTTGCTGTTGTAATGGGATGCTCTATATCAGGAGCATAAAATGCTCATATTAGTACCTTTTTATAGTAGATGTCATATAGAGTAGACTAAGCATATATAAAAAATGTCGGCATTAGTCTTATATTTGTACTTAAGATCCCAGCTATCACCCATATTGCATATCTCAACCACATGGATATATGTCATGACTCCGATTTAGCAACTCTGGAAAAATCAAATAAGAAACCAACACGAGACTGTGCTTTGCCACCTAATCACCAATAGAAACAGAAATTGGCACACTGCCATCTTTGTGAATTCTGAAGTGAAACTACAACCCGACTGTAAACAAAAATTCGGACAATTTCATCAACATCAATTTGCTATTTGACGATGAAACACACTTTTTTCGCCCTTTCTTTTGGTGTTTGTTAACCATACTATATATGGACGCAATTAAAGACCTGTTTAGAGAAAAGATGTTAAAATATTAAAAACAGCCACACTTGCTTCAAACTTGTATATCAATTTTAAGTTCCTAAAAACATGTTCAATTCTTTATCCAAATTGTGTCCCTTTTGGCTTTTTGGTTTCAAAATCTAGGATGAATCTTGTTTCCATTTGTCGAAGTTCTAATTCTCGGTTGCCCCCCCCTTCTTTCACGTGATGTACACCAAAGAATCTAAAACTTTCAATTTTACCTCCATGGGCTTCTTTAAAGTGTACTGCCAGTGGGTATGCAGCATCGAAATTCTTGATTGCTCTCATGTGCTGGAGAATAGTTCATTTTAGCTTTCCAATAGTACTTCCAATGTACCATAACTTGCACGAGCACATGAGAGCATATACTACAAATTCCGTGTTGCATGTAATTCTTGCCTTCAATTCCACTGTATGGCCCAATACTGGATGTGGTACTGTTCATGGCGTATTGACAGGCTTTACACTTTAAACACTTGAAGAAACCATTTCCGTTTCCGGTTAGCCCTGTACCGGTATTTGGTGTTTTAGTTACAGGTGGCATATAACTACTGACAAGTAGATCTTTAATGGAACAAGATTTTCTATACGTGATGTTGATCCTTTCTTCTAGGTGTGATGCCAGAACTTCATCCGATCGTAACACATTCCACTGTTGCTGGAGTATCTTGCGTATGGCACCCGAATGTGTGCCATATGTTAAGATGAGCCGAATAGCGTTTTATTTGTCAGTTTCTTCCAAGGCTCAATTTGTTAGGAGAAGTTCTGTTTGATTCAAGTTTCGAGCCTTTAGACACGCTCTTTCCAATATGGCTTTTGGATATGTTTGTTTCTTGAAGTTTGTTGCAGTTAATCTACATTCTTTATTGAAGCAGTCCAAATTTGAACAGTTTCATCGAATTCTAACAAACTCGCCATATGGAATGCTCCATTTCAAAGTGGTAGGATGGTTACTGCTTGCTAGTAATGGCATATTGGAGCTAGTCGGTTTACGATGGAGTTCAGTAATTATTTCATGTTTATTTGATTTTACTACAACATCAAGGAAGATGATTGACTCTCGTCTATGTGTTTCTGTGAAGTGTAATTTCAGATTGTTGATGTTTAAGATTTTCACAAAGTAAAGCCATTATTTATCATCTCCTTTCCATAGGATAAAAAGATCATCAATAAATCTTAGCCAAAGAACCACCTGGTCGGTGTATTTGCTGTTAATTTCAGTCCATACTATTGTTTTTTCCCACCAACCCATTGTTAGATTTGCGTAGGATGGAGCAAAGCTAGTTCCATGGCCGTACCCCTTAGTTGATAATAGAATTTATTGTTGAATAAAAAGACATTATTAGTTAAACATAAGTCTATATATATGTACAAAGGTTTAAAAAAAAATCTTTCACAAATTGCAAATCGAATTAGGCTCTCTTTATGTCTATCACCTTGACACATTCCAAGTATTAGAAGGTGGATCTGAAAGCAGCTTCCAGAGGCTCCAGCCTGGGGATTTGTCAGAGCCACCCAGATTTTACACCACCTGCTCTGATACTGTTGTGGTGGGCAGGGGAGGCATCTGCTTTGAAGTTCACTGACTCAGCTTCACACTTTGCCCAGACTCCCAGGTACTCTGCCCTTCCTCCCCCTCCTCCACCAAGCTGCATTTGATTGTTTCTTTTTGGGACACATCTCATGTATTTCTCTCAAGCGTGGTCGGCATTTGGACCACCTAGAAGTTCTTCAAATTCCTCCATTGAAGGAGCCCGCATATTAGCAAATATGTGTTCGTAAATTGACGACGTGAGGACGGCCATTTCCATGCAATGTCTCTGCTTATAAGTGTGCAAGCTCAAAACCAAATCACACGTTAGGATACCTCTTGCAACTGTAATTCACACCTCTGAAAGCAGCACTGTCTCCCTCCTCCTCCTCTCTCCACCACCCACAGCGCCCATAATGTCTCCTTCAGGGCCCACCATGCAGAACAAAAGCAGAGACAAACATGCAGCTTTTCACTAATTGGGCTTTACCTTTTACTTGATGGAGCTTGACATGATTTGGAAAGACTGGGGAATTACTTTTTTAAGTTGCTTCTTCGTTATTAGCAGGCCCTATTCTAATATGTACATGTTTAAGTAATTGGAGTTGTGGTGATGAATCCTTTTGTGTTTCAGTGCCTTGTTAGAGCCAGAAGACTAAAGATGGGCAGGCCCAAAGGGAACATTTGAAAGTACAAGTACACACATCCTAGTCTCCCCTCAATGTGATTGCATACATGCATAGTTTACTCTTGGGCAAGTCTTACTTACTTGGACCCTGCCGAACAAGCAATATCTATTAATGCACAAAAATACAAACTGTGCTGTTATTGAACAGTTTATATTCGGATGTATTCCTTTCATGGTTTACACAAAACATCTCCTTGAGACAACAAAGAAGAGAAATGCAATATAAAATATGGATGTACATATTTTAACGTGTGTTTTTCAATTAAAAAGTGTTTTTCTTGTCTACATAACTTAAATCTACTATTTGGTACACCCCTACTCTGCTCCATATGGCACCACTCCCTTCAATCTTTGAGCTTCAAGGCTTGGTTCCCGATTAACGTATGCTCAATTTGGGATTTTGGAAGACAATCTAAAGGTCATGGGTGTGACTAGAAAAGGATCCATTTGCAAAACAGCGTAAAAACAAGTGGCTCAATGTTTGCTATTGTGATTTAACAAAAGAAATAATATTTCTCTTGCTACTCTTGACAACGCCATGTTTTCATGTCCTACTTGGTCTCTACCAGAATTTTAGTAGATTCCTGTAGGAAATATATTTCTGCAATTGCTGCTTATTTGAATGCTCAAGTGGACATCTTTCCTCAAATAAAGAAGCAATGAGATACCATTTTGATGGCCTTCGCCAACTTCAATCTCTCCAGAATGGGATTTGAATGTGGTACTGGGGTCCTTGATGAATACAATGTTAGACTCTTCGGCCTCATGCCATGTGGATCTTATCTCTTAGAAGGCTGAATTTTTAATTGTTATAACATCAGATGGTGCGTCAGACGTTTATTTGTAGACAGTTACTTTTTTCACAAAGATAAGGTTGACCTTAGAATGGTTCCATCCTTTGTTCCCAAGGCCTAAGCAGATTTCCATCTAAAACAAGAAATAATTCTTCCAGTCTTTTGTATCAGTCTACACCTGGGGAGGAAATGCGCCACATTATAGATATTTCTAGGATGCTAAAATTCGACATTGAACATACAATAGCCTTAGGGTAATTATTGTAGGATAATGACCCACCACCAAGTTATCGCTCCCGTCAAAGCTGAGGGCCTTAAGTGGGGGAAAGGTCATTGTCCCAAGTGATAATTACCCCTCTCAAGATCTATAAGGCTATTCGCAGGTAGTGGTAGTGGCAATACATGTTTTGGAGTTTTGGCAGTGAAGTAAAAACATTCCTTTAATAGTGAGAATAGTCTATAGACAACCTGAGTTAGTAAATTATGACCCTTCTTCACCAAGCGATTTCCATTGGGGTTTTGCCATTATAAAACGCTTCTGTGAATTAGGCCCTAAATATTGTTTTATTCGCAGTGTTTATATAAGTGTGTCCTCATAGATTAAGTATTTTATTTATACACTTGGTTGAACTGGAATGGGTTTAGCATGAGAATTCATTAGGCGTCATGTAAAAGTAAACAGTTTATCTATAAGAAAGTAAAAGCATATCCCCATGTTTTAACTTTCTCTCTGGTGTGTTAAATAGGTTGTTGCAATGAAAGAAAGGTCTTCCCAGAGGGGAAACCTGCATGAAACCTGCATTGTGGTTTCTCTGTCTGGTTTCTCTGTCTGTTTTTGAAGTCAGAATTTTCAAAATGCTGTTAATACTAGTAGTTATTGACTGCACTCTGAACATTCTGATTGGTTGAGAGGATGTCAATAATGATCTCCATGTGCTAATAAACATTTCAGCTCATCTGTTTATCTTTGTGTTACTTATGGTGGTCTTAGCCATGGGAGGAAAGCTGCTAAAGCAACTTGAGCTAGTGTCTTTTATTGCTCTCTCCTATAATCTAAGGGCTCTCTCTGTTCCTCAGAGAGCTCATGCTGATTCCACCAGAGCAAAAGCTGCATCAGAGGCTTTCCAAGGGTACTTTTCCAATTTTTGGAAATCTGCTGCAAACAATGTGGGCATCTATGCATTCTTTTTGCAAGCATTATTCTTTGGACGATTTTTCTAGAAAGGATGCATCTTTTGGTCAAGAGGTTCTCACAATCTTTTTGCTTAAGCGGGCTCGCATATGCTGTCATTCCCAGGGATTTTAAGCTGTACAGCATGGTTTCCTACAAGCTGGGAAAGTAACGCAGAACACCGGAATAAGGACAAATGACCTTCTTGGTTATTCTGGTATTATTCGTTATTGCTTTCTCCTCTTCAAAACACTGACCATTCTTTCCCTCAAGCATATGCACTTATACAACCTGGTATATGGAGGGAAGACCTGTGGAATAAGACGTGGTGTTTGGTGCTGCTCTCTTTATAATGACAGGGTCAGAGCTTGAGGGGACGTTATGCAAAGAGTCCCATTTCAAAAGGCTTAAAGTCACAGCACCCATTTTTCTATGAGATGCTTTTCCAGACATGCCAGCAGTGTCAGACACTTCCCGGCCAGTTCCGGAGGAGGGGGACCGAGATCTAAGAGTACCGGAATAACCATGAAGGTAGTTGTTCTTATTCGACAAATATGTCAGTGATAAAAGGTCTTTAATCTTGAATCAATAAGTACATATTGAGCTTGGTACTTCATTTTTTACAACAACCATTTTAACATTTGAGTGTTCGCAAACATGAAATAATATATCTTCATATGAACAGTCTCAGGATTTGGCTGTGAAAATCAAAGGGCTGCATTGTCCTCATGCTCCTTTCCAGAAGTAAGGCTTATTGTCCCCAAAACAGGGAGCATTGCAAATTTGTAGAGGAGGAAGGGCTGGAAATAGAGATGCCTCTGCATATGGGGCTGTCTGCATGACCAATCACAAATGCATAGGCATCTTTAGAGAATATTCATAGAATGTTAAATGTGTATTATTCAATGATTTTCGTCCCATTTAATGTAATTGATTATAATAGGTTTCATCAAAATTCTATTTTATAAGTCTCCTTTTTGTTTATGGTGGTATGCTCACATTTAGAATGAAATAATCTTCTAGTCTCATTCTATGCCTATGATTCATGGCTTATAAGGTAAGCTCCAAGCATTCTGTCCAATGAGGGCAAGTAGCTAGAAGACAGACTAGGGGCCTCAACACAAATTGGGCAGTATCCCAGCAGTAAATCAACTGGGATACCTCCCAACACCATTACCGTTACCGCAACTTGACCCAGCGCTATTAGATCACAAGTTGCAGTGGCGTGTAAGTCCCCATTCCTTTTGAGTCCATAGGACTCAATGGGGCATTTTTGGTGCAATAACCACAGCGATAATTGTGCTGCGGAAATTGAGCTGAAAAAGGGTGGAAAGTCAGTGCATTCACCTCCAGTCCTCCGAGTTTCCCCCGAACTCGGGATTGGGCAGAGTGGTAATGCGACAGAAATAGCATTACCACGGCATTTTTACTGCACCGCCCAACCCCTGATGAGGCCCTAGGTTGTTAATACCTTTATCTCTGGACTAACTTAAAGACACATTTCTAAAATCAGCAAATTCTGCAGGGTGATTTCAGACCTTTGATGCAGTATCTATTTATTGGCTACTGTTTGTCTTATTTAAATATGCTGCAATTTTATTATTAATTCTCTGGCGCTACATACATTATATACATACCTTTTCTGTGTTACAGATTTTCTATGCCTTTACATTTTGGCTCTTGCTACGACAACATCTAACAGAACGACAGAAGAAGATAGACGAGAAGGAGGAGTCTCTCAAAGAAGTAAGCGTCGAAGAACGTGGTAAGGATGGAGCAAGTTCACACTGATTTAAAAGCTGCAGTTAAACTCTCCATTAAACTCGGTTAGAGGAGCCTATTAACAAAATACACATTTAACAGTCTTTTATATACAGCTCTTAACTGATGTGTTTTTGCAAGCTTCTGATTGTAGTAACAGCAGTGAGGCACCTGGAGACAAAGTAGTTTTGTGTAGGATCATACAAGATGGAACAAGGCTGTGCATTTTATGACATGGACCATGCTACTGTGAAACAAGGAATTACACAAATTAAATCACAGCCCTGGCTCCAGCCAATCCGATCAATGTGTTGTGATGTAATGTGAGAATCATTTGTATAAACACACAGCTTATACAAAATGCTTAACGCTTAAGGAAATGCAAGCCCCCATAGTCATTTATATTTTAAATGTGACCAGTTCATAGCAAAGACTTTCTTTTTGATGCTTTGTCCCTCCATAGACATCTATGGAAACCCCCAAAGTGTTCCTGTTGTTTTGAACCTATCCTGACTTTTGAAGGTAAGTAAGGCATTTTTGCTTCACTTTGCTTGCTAAGCACATCTGTTTTGGGTGTACTATTCTGTTCCATTGGCTATCTGTGCAGGGGGACTCTGAACTCTACTGTGGAATTCCTTGTTTATTTTACACTACACACATCCTGTAACACGCAGTGAAGTGTGGTAGGGATACTTTGTGTTCCTTTTCCTTTGTCTTTTTGACTTTGATGGTTATTTGCAAGCTGTATCCAAGATGGGCTAGTGGCAGTGAATATTTTCCTACCATGTTTTTATAGTCTTGTCTACACTTTTGCATTTTACTGCGTAATGCCTTTTAGAGTACCTTTTAGAGTACCATATCCTCAAAAAATGGCTCTGCCACAAGATTTCGCCCTGTCCTTTATCTATCTTGTATTTTGGCCATCTTTCTGCCCTCTGAGCCACATTTGAGATATATATCAAGCCCTTTTACGGGCAAAGCCTCTATTCTCCTGTGCAAAGCAGCGGTATATGTTTGTGGCCAGATGTGGCGCCTGGGATTGTCTGGCCTCAGTCCACATCCTGGCCAAAATGTGTCTGTTGCTGAGCAGATGGGTTTGCCGGAAGCTGTCCATGATTGGGCAGCCCATGCCAGTTATAATGGTGCAGATCGTTAACATTGTTAGCCCCTCCCTCGCGCAGCGTTCCCAGCTGTCAGTCCCTTTCTCTGCATCAGACAGGAGGGAGCCGACCACAGCAGTTGTACTGTGTTGCACCAAAATTGCAGACCAGCACATGCCCAAGAGGTTCCGTCACTGTGCAAGTTGCTCAGGAAACTTCATTTCCACTGACCCACACAGTCTTTGCCTCTCCTGCTTGGGAAAAGACCACCTGTAGCAGTTCTGCAACACATTTCGCCGCTTTTCAGGGAGGACCCTGGTAGCTTGCTTAGCAGGCTGGGAACAGGTAAAAGATCTTCAAAAAGGACACCAGGCACGGGAGGCAACCTCTTGGGGTTGAAACTGCGTGGGAGGGCTCCTATGGACTTGGCTTGATGCAGCACACAGACAAGGTCCTGCACAGACCTATCACCTTGCACCGAAACATCTGTGTATCCGCGTGTGAAGTGGGAAACCCCATACCGCGCAGCACTAAGCAACACATCCTACCCTGTACAGAACACAGGTATGGGAGGGACACACCCCTACTAAGATGGATCCCGCAGCATCACCCCGTACCGGCTCCTTGTAGCCATGACGTGGGAGGTAGGAATCTCCTAGCAGGGATGCACTGCATCTCAGAAGGGCAGACCTTTATCCGGTGCCACTTGAACACGTGTATTCTGTAGATGGGTATGGTGACCCGCACAAAAGGAAGAAGCACACTTCTTGCCTACCAACAGCCTCAAGAGTGTGCAGCGGCAGGGAGATGTGGAGGTAGGAGAGACCGTCCCAACCACTCTCTTTACAGGCATACTAACGAGCTGACAGATCCATGCTACAGACAGGTCAGCCGAAAACGAAGGCACGGGTCTTCATGTAAGGATTACTCGCATAGCAAAGCCAGGAAAAAAAACAGGCTACAGCGGCTTTGAGATTATCGCCTGGTACGGAAAGCCTAGTTACTAGCAGGGGCATGGACATAACCAAGCCTCAAAGCGCACAACCCTGCATTGGTAGGGAGCGCATTCACTCTTTCAAACCCAGGGTGAAGCGGACAGAGCCCAACAGGGACCCATTCCAGGAAATTGCAACGTGGCTTCCTATTCAACACGAGTGAGTGGCTGCTAGCCATACACAACTGCTACTATCAAGGCCCAACTGGTCCACTGTAAATGGACTTAAAACAGGACCAGCAGAAGAGCCCTTGCTTAAAAGGTTTAAGCAATTCCTCACAGGGCCAGATATGCACACCTTTTTCTGGCATAATCAGGCCCATTTTACAGCATCCAATTGCACCAAGCCCCTCTGAGATTGGACATCAAAAGGATGCATCATGTCTGGGGGAAAGGCCACTGGCACCATAAGCAGTACCAACAGGAACTTGTGCTCCCATCGCAAAACCAAAACTACCCTCCAGGAAGGATAAGGACCAGGATGATGGTAAACAATCAGTCCAGTGTTTTCATGACAGAATCCTAGACATTATAGAATATCTGGACCTACAAACCCCTGAAGGACCCCCGATGGAAACAGGAGTACTAGCCGTGATCCTCTGTAGAAAACCGGATTAGTCAGTTATACTGATACAGCCAGATGTTCATGCGCAAGCAAAGAAAATATAGGAAAAGCCACATAATGTGGCCACAGTGAATAATAAATTGGACGCCTGGTTCAGGCAGCCAATGACTTAGAGAAAGGCAGAGGAAGGCAAATGCTCTCTAGTTTGTAGAAAGAGAGGGAATCGAGAGAAAGAAACACTAACACATGAGTTACCTCTTATTGGTGTGCTCTAGTAAAGGCCCAATTATGTATCTGTGTGGTTATAATGCAAGTGGTTATTAGTTTGGTATATTTAACAGAGAAGGCAGAAATGTGTAACAAAAAGGAATACAAATTTAATATTCATAATCAATGGGAGGCTAAGGAGCAGGGTAAGCTCTCACAGTTGATGCTGGAGGCCCTGCTGATACTACCTAAGGATGGTAGAGACAAAAGAGAATGTGTCTCACACCATCCTTTGTCAATGATAAATGTGGATATCAAGATTTTAAGTAAGATACTGGTGGGACGCTTGGCAACAGTTATGCAGGGGCTGCTGCATCCGGACCAGACATGTTTCATACCAGGCAGGTCCACTTCAAATAATCTGTTGCCTTTGATCCTGGATAAGTATAGGAATGTGTCAGAAAAGGTGGCAGTGGTGAGCTTAGATTCATATAAAGCTTTTGATTTGGTTGCCTGGGAATTTCAGTGGATGGTGATGAGAATGATGGGGCTGTGGGGCCAATTTACCAATTGGGTAAAGCTCCTATATGGGGACTCTGCCTCGAGAGTGCATTTTAACAGGGTGGTATCGCAGCCTTGGCCTGTACAGCGGGCTACGCGTCCAGGGTGCCCGTTGTCTCCCTCAATTTTTGCTCTGATCATTGAAGAAGTAGAGAGAAACAGAGCTGGAGTTATTCTATTTAAACATGATTGTCTTCAACTGTTTACGAAAAGCAAGATGATTCTCTATCTTGCGCATCTGTGGTGGAAGAGAGTTCCACATAGAACAAATGGTTTCCTAATTAAGGAAACCCGCGTCCCCTGCACACTATTCTTTTGAGATGCCCAAATTAATCTTTGACAATTCATCTGTTTATCAAAAAAACTGTTATTTCTTGCAATTATAACAAAGGAACATTCAATATTTGATCTGGCCCAACGCGTTTCGAGTGTTACTTTCACTCTTCATCAGGGGCAAACATTTTCTGTTTTCTTTATACAATAATTAATCTCTAGAGAGAAAATAGATTGATGATACAGTGTTAGTAGTTAATTCCAATACTTAATATTCATTTGTGCATATAAGGCAAAACAAAAACTTTTTTAACTAAGGAAAAGCACATCATGTGTTCTTGCTGTATTAATCATTACTGCATTCTTTTAGCTCAATATCAGTAGTCATTATTTAACAAAGGGAAACATCATTATAGTTAATGACCAATGCTAGGTGCCTACATAGGTGAATGACAAACTTAACTTTTCGTTGATAGAGCATGTAAAGGTAAGTAATGAAATAGTTATTATTGTTAGCAATTTCTCTAAGGTAGATATATTAGGGTACTTACTTAACAAGCAAAAAAGTGGTTTCCCAGTGTGGGCAATTCCACTTCAAACTGATTGGTAGTGAGGTGGAGAATCCTAGTGCTTCCTAACCTATAATGAATAATATAATTAAATGGTGAAATAGCTTGGCCAGAATAGACAGCTTAGTGGTCATACACTTACTTGTAACAGTAATAAATGGTTCCACAGACAGGCATCTACTGCATCTCTGTGTGAGGATACTGGGGATGGTAGGTGGTCCCTCTCTAAAGGCTGAAAAAACAAAATAATAATTACCAGGGGAAAGGTGAGATAAAGCCATACGAGCTGGAGGGCTTAATGTGGCTAAGCAGAGGATAAACGGCTTGCCAGGTCTACTTACAAAGAAGAGTTGGATTATCCAGAAGATGTTGGATGTGGCTGTAACAGGAACATCTCCATCCGCTTCCATTTGAATAGGGAAGCAGATCAAGTATTTATGCTCGCGGGTGACGTCATGCGCGTGGTGATGTCACGTAGCGGCCATTTTGTATGTTTATAGTCATTTCGCGCATGCGTGAGAACGACGGGGGTTACGTCAGAGTCTAACAGATGACTGAAGAGAAGTTAATATATATACAACCTGTGAGTATATTTGACCAGCCTAGATACCAAGGCTGAGCACTTCTCCTCCGCACCTCAAATTATATTTACCCTTAAACTAATAACTTTGAGTTTTGTTAACTTATTGTGAACCAGGTGTTCATGGTGGTTAAAAAACTGTTGCGTGGAAGAGAGTTCCAGGCTTGAGCACCTCGGATGTGGAAGGCCCGTCCTAGACCACGAGATCTTTTTATCCGGGGCAAGACCAACAGAGAGCCAACCGAAGATCGTAAGCTTCTTGTTGGTTGATAGACATTGATCTTCTCCTTCAAATATAAAGGAGCGTTTCCAAAAATACACTTATGGCATGTAGTAAGCATTTTAAATTGGATACGGGCTGCCACTGGAAGCCAATGAAGCCGTGGGCCTGCAGATAACAGGGGATCAGCATTGTATTTCTCTATATGTGGATGACACGCTTCTATATGTGAAGGACCCAGTGGTTAACCTCAGCCAAGTTATGGCAATGGTAGGTGAGTTTTGGAAACATTCAGGGTTGTTAGTTAACAACTCCAAATCTGCGATTTATATGTTACCAACGGAAGTGGGCAGAGATCTATTGCAGTTTGGGATGGAGATCCCAGAGTGGGGATTTCAGTATGATAAGCGCTGATTAGTACTGGTTGTACTGGCAGAATATGGAAAACGTAGTGGCTGCCTTTGATATGCTAGCAGATTTCTGGGCACAATTTCCACTTTCGCAGCTCTCCCCCCTGCAATTGTGAAGATGATTAGATTTCCAAAACTGTTGTATGTCTTCAGGTGATGCTGATGATCATACCAGCAGCCTGCACTCAGGCTCTTCATAGGATTATGTCCAGATTATTGGGGAAAGGGGCCGTCCCAAAGATAGCACTTATCACCTTGCAACTACCAGTGGGCAGGGGAGGAATAGGGGTACCGGACTTCAGGTCCTACTATTGGGATTCAGTGTTGCAGCACATGGTAGACTGGTATATCCGCTCACATGGAGACCGACTCACGGATTGGATCATGGCTGACTCAGCTCCTCTAAAGGTGATGAAGTTAATTGGGGGGGACATTGGACAGCTTTCATCACCCGTTAGCACCATTATACGACGTGGTGGAAGGCCACCAAAGTTCCAGGACAGAGTTTTCCTTTTATGGCTGAGCTTCCTCTGACTTGTAGCAGGCTGGGCACACACTTCAACAGCCGGGTAGGAGGACCATTGGGTGGCTGAGCCGAGGAGGCCTGGTCAGGGACATCTATAAAGGGGATAAGGTTATAACATTTGTAGAATTTAGAGCTGCTCACCCCAATGTGCGTCTTAATTTTCTGGAATTTGCAACCATAATGGAGGGTTGGGGGGTGAGATCGTTCTGGGAGAGTTTCCTGGACAGGCCGCGCACACACAGGATGAATAAGGTGTTGGTGCGGCTGGCGGAGGGAGGTAGAATTGTTTCTGAACTATATGCAGCGGATAGCCCTGAACTGGATATTAAGGCAGTGGGCATGAGGGGAAAATGGCAGAGGGATATAGAGAAGCAATTTTCAGATGAGGCATGTAACAGGGTTCTCATGTATTAGAAGCAGGTTTCTAGGAATGCATGCTTTCAGTGGATACGATACTAGATTGTGTGGCAAGCTTATGTTGCTCCAGTAAGGGTGAATAAAATGGCGGCCAGCATGGATCCATCTTATTGGAGGTGCCAGGGAGTGACTGGGATGTTTCTGCACATGTGGTGGGACTGTGACTGTAACAGGGACTGTGACTGGCTCTCTTAGTGTGCGTTGCACACTTAACTATCGCGATGGCTACTGGGAGTTGTAGTGCTTTAATAAGTCTGTCCAATAAGGTGGCATACTGCACTGGAGTGCTGTCCGCTCAGAGGTAGCCCCTCCTTTTCCAACATGCTAGCCCTGCATGTACTGTTGACGTCACATAGGCGCAGTCACTGTACACTGTTACTTCCTGGTCTGTGTGGTTCTCGAGCATGACAATCAGTGCCACTAATTCTGCAGCCTGTGCTGAAAAGTGAGACGGTAGTCGTGCACTTATCATTACTTTGAATTCCCTGTTAGATTTGTGCCTTAACACAGCGGCACCTGAATATCTTTGTCCATCAGATTGATCGATCCTCGAAGACCCATCAATAAAGAGAATCTCCCCAGCTGCCAAAGCATTTTCTTTCACCCTCGGGATCTCATCATAGAATTCTTCATAATTTGAGCAGTCTTGTGCATGCTTGTCTTCTGTCAGTGGTTCAGCTACAAATGTGGCAGGGTTCACCGTTTTACATCTGACTATTTTAATCACTGGATTTGATATAACTACCTCATAAGCAGAAGCTCTTTGAGTTGTCAACGTATCTTTGGGTTTCTCAAAAAACGTAAATAATGCATGCTCGACAAATAACGTCATTGATCACCCCATCACTATGCTGGCTGATTTGTCGATAGCGAACGCGCGGCTGCCAGCGATTGTTCACAGGGGAAGTGACCCCTCATTACTGGGTCCAAAATCCCACTATAATATGCTAGAGGCTTGTATCCCAACGTAGTTCTCTGCATGAGTACTGCTGTCATAACTGTTCCAGTTGTGTGCAAAAATAAAAATAATTCCTCAGAATAATTAGGAATCCCTAAAACTGGAGCTGTGCAAATTGCTTTTTTCAACTCATCAAACCATTCCTCCATTTCCTCAGTCCATACAATCTTTTCCTGATTTGCTTGAGCCTTTTTCAGGGTCTGCAACAATGGCCTTGTTTATGAACTATAATCAAATACCCATGCTCTTACATAACAGCATAGCCCCAAAAATTGTTATATATGCTTTATCGTGTGTGGTTTTGCAGTTTTCAGAATTGCCTCAGCCCCTTCAGGTGTGACTTTCTTTCCCTCATGCGAAATTAACTTTCCTATTACAATACTTCTGTCCGACAATACTGTAATTTCTCTTTGTCCACTTTATATCCTTTCTCTGCTAGAATAATCATTAGCTGAACTGAGTCACGTCTGCACTCCTCCTCTGACATCCTGCAGACTAAAATATCATCCACATATTGCAAAACAACACTCAGCAAATCAATATTGCTTAAGTCCATCTGCAGGACTCTATTGAAGATCGATGGTGACTCACAATAGCCTTGGTGTAATCTTGTGCTTTTCAACTTAGTCTGACGGAACGTAAATGACATCAGATCTTGAGAATCTTTATGCATCGGGATTGAGAAAAACGCATTTTTCAAGTCAATCACCGTGAAATATTGCGCCTAAATAGAATCGTCGCTGGGTTGGCAACCAGAGGAAACACAGCCTCTACAATCTGATTAATTGGGCGCATGTCTTGCACTAAACACCACGACCCTCCCTTTGATTTCTTGATCAGATACACCGCAGTATTGCATGGTGACTCTGACGTCATATCAGGCTGAGAGAAATCCTGTGTCCGCGGAAGCTGCTGAACCCCCGACAATCCCCCTGAAATGTAATGCTCAGAACCAGATTATACTCAGCTCTGTTAACTATACCCCAAAGGGAAAGGGGGAAGTGGATAACATAAGAAACACCAGGCTGGCGACGTCTAGAATGCCTGATGCAGAACTTGCAGTGAATACATAAAAAACACACAAAATCCTCAAATTACTTAACTAACCTTTTGATTTTGAAAACTCTATATCCTTAACTAAAATGTAAGATTCGTACCTGGTTCTTCTCTTTAAGGATCTTAGAGAAGAGTGGAGTAATTGCTTATAAAATCTTTCTACCTTTATTTTGCTTTGAAGGTTTTGAAGATAACAGCAACTCCTTTGAGTAGCCTTAAGAACCTTGACTCTTGCCTTTAAAAAACTGTATATTGTTCCAGTTATGATGGGCTTAAATGAATCCTGTTCTTCTTTCTTTAAAAATGAATTTTAAACCAACACACGTGAAAATAAAGTACATAGTCTCGTTAAGAACTTGCAAACTTGTCCAAAGTTTGTAGAAACCTTTTCGCGCACACACACGCAAACATTTATATGCGCAGAACTCACGCTGAAGAAAATACACGCAGGAGAAAACACGCTAAAACACACACGCTATGAAAACACGTGCTGAAGAAATCACATAGCAGTCTTTTCTCGCGCTTGCGTACACGCGCTATGAACACCCGCGCTATCTACACACGCGCTGTAGAAATCAATAAAGCAGTCTTTTCTCACGCTCGCGTACACGCGCTATGAATACACGCGCTATGAACACACGCGCTGTGGGTCACACGTAAAGTCTTCCGTAGCTCGCGCGCGTTTAAGAATTACACATTGAACTATTAACAGTTTAACATTACAGTTCTACTTATGAATTTACATTAACTTTCTCCAAACGTCATAATTAATTTGAGCAACAGATTTACATATCCAAATAAAGTCACTTAGCTGAACAATGTTACTTCCAAAAGAACTTCCAAAAACTCTCCGGTGAACCTGGATACTCTCCTGAAACAACCCCGAATAAGTAGCCGCTCGACTGCCTGGATTTGAAAGTTCAAATCCACTATGCCTAAGACTAAAGCAGGAGCAGCTACAAACACGTCCTCTCAGCTGGGGTTACGATGATGAAAGGCAGAGAGTGACAGTTTAGAATGTTCATTGTTGTCCTGCAGATCTCTCTTAGCCAATCAAAGCTTCTATTGTAAAGCTCCATCTTGCCTTGGGACAGAGCCAGGAATCTGTATTGAAAAGTCAAGGCCAAACCACTATAGTATAAAACCTCTAACCCACACAGAAATAAAAAGGGAAAGTATTGAAAAGTCAAGGCCAAACCAACTATAGCATAAAACCTCTAACCCACACAGAAAAAAAAGGGAAATATAAGAGGAAACCTGACACGTCACTAGAATACCCTGATCCATCGTGGCGGATATCATCTTAAAAATACCTTTGTCTGCCTCTTGAGACATGGGATACTGTCGTGCTCAAGGTAAAATTGCTCCTGGTTTCACTTTGATCTTAACTTCTCCAATCCCTTTTAATAGGCCTACATCATAACGGCCTGTAGTCCATAAAGGAGCTGGCACTTTCGCCATGTCTTCATCAAAAAATGTGGAACAATGCCACACTATCATCATCCCCTGTGGAACCACGCGTCTTTCTGCCTTAACCCAATATGTAATCCTTATCTTAAACACTACTTCATCGTCCGATGGGTTATCTTTAAATATATCCTCATCAGTGACGTCAGTTAATCTGTAACCTTCTCCAATAGCGATCACTGTACTCCATGATCTGCCGGTATGATCAAATCCTATGAGCATGGCGAATTCCCCTCGCACTACAACTGCTTGTAACTCCAAGAGAAAAATTCAGCCCCCCCCCCCCTCTTGGTCCATTGGAATCTCTCGTCTAAAGAGAAATTCATCAGGTATTCTCATGGTATTACCAACTAAACCAGGCAACCACGTTAACAGAATACGCACCTTA
The DNA here is from genome assembly GCF_040938575.1 of Ambystoma mexicanum. Taxonomy (NCBI): domain Eukaryota; kingdom Metazoa; phylum Chordata; class Amphibia; order Caudata; family Ambystomatidae; genus Ambystoma; species Ambystoma mexicanum. The sequence continues at coordinate 389,104,316 of NC_090925.1, forward strand.
TAATGAAACACTTCTGGTTCTAACGGTACTCCTCGTATGGCTATTTGCCCTGTAAATGCCATATTGAATTCATTTACATTCAAATGATGTATTCCTGGTGTAGAAAACACTATGCCTTCATCAGTGAAAGAAATCGTCATATTCAGTTTCGTCATTAAATCTCGATCCAGAATATTAACTGGTCTCTGTTTTTAATACAACAATGGACCAGGCATATTACATTCTCCTATAGAGACTCCCAATATCTCAGTAAAAGGAACTCTACTTTTAGCTCCTGTGAAACCCTGAGCCTTCATGGGATTTCCTGACATTAAAAATGTTCCCTCTCGTATACATGAGCGAGTCGCACCGTGTCTACTAAAAAAGAAAAGGATTTGCCTCCTATCGTGACGTCAACCCGTGGTTCCTCTTGAGGATTAGGCGTTACTGAACACATCAGGTCACCCACTGAGCTGTCCTATTGTGGGTATATACTTATCCCTTTGCCCGTGAAAGGATTCCCACCGTCGATTGTGACACCCCATACTCTAGGAGTCAATAACTGTCCTGTGTTTGAGCTCTGCTGTATCTGCATGGGTGCATGTTGTGAGTGCCTTTGCCGCGGATTCAATGGTGCTTGCTGTGATTACAAAGCCTGTTGCATTCGCTGTGCTTGTGTCTGATATACTGTTTGATCTTGGGCAAACCCGTCCCTATTTTTTGAGCTATATGCTGGAGGATAAACTGTTCCCCCACCCCTCTTGAGAATTGCCCATTCTGTACATACCCTTGGATTCCACATGTTCCATGCTATATGTTATGTCATTCTACATGTCCAACATACAGAAGGGAGTCTTTGAATTTGCCCTCCCTGCATGTTTTGGTCATCATTTTGCATAGGCTGAAATCCACATTGGTTATTCTGGAAGCTTCCATGATTATTCTGGAAGCCTCCTCTTCTGCAGAAGTTTCCCCTACCTCACAGTTTAAATCCATTCCCTCCTTGATCGAACTGCCGTTGGTTATTCGCATGCGGCATACCTGCTGTTTGCTGTGCTCCTGACCCTTCTTCACTAGCTAGCATTGCCCGTTCTATAGCATACTTAGATAGCTTCTTCTGCACTAGCCTAGCCCCCTCAATCTTCCTAGCATTGTCTCTCTTTTGGTTTTTCTTCTGCAACAATCGGCAATGATGTGCAATGGTCAACTGTATTTCTGGCCATGGTTGTGCCTCCATACCCACCGGTTTCGTGAGCTGTCTCTGTAGCTTATCTGGTTATCCCTGACACAATATATGATAGAATACAGGTATGGATTTTGCCCACGGTTCCCGCGTTTCCAAACTCCACTGCTCTTGAAAATTCTGAATGTAAATAGGCGGATCCTCTCCTTCCTGCATCTTTCGTGCTATTATAGCTCCCATGTCCAATGTATCAGGCTACTGTTCTGTAAGCGCTTTCCAGACTGCCGCTGTACAATTATTAAACAGCGCTCCATCATGAGCTGTGTTCTGGGCAGTGACACCTGCATATCCTGCTCTCGACCAACTGTCGTCAGCTCTCTTCCCCAAGTATAGCTGCTGGAAGACCCTTAATGTTCCCTATGGCTAGCGTATTTCCTCCTGTAATTTTTTCTAATTCATAGATCCATTTTCCGACACCCGGCGTCAGACTCATGAGTTTACACCTTAAATTATCCATATCCATCTGGGGCCATGGAATATACTGCGGTCTGACTCCTCCTTTTTCTAACAATGGGAACTGTGAGATCCCAAAAATGCACTTGTCCCGCATCGTCTGCCTGTCCATAGCAGGGACAATGGTTCTGCGCCCTCTTCTTACTGGTAATTACCTTAATCTACTCACATAAGGTAGCGAGTCCCCCCTCACACTATTGGATCGCCCATTAGGTCAAACTAGCCGCGCCAGTGGTTCTGGCGTCCTCGGTTTAGGTAGGTCTAGATCTGACCATCTCACTTCCTTATCTGTCTGTAAACATCCTTTGGGACCACATATACTAGTGTCCTCCTCCCCATGGAAGGTTGCTCTGTCTTCGTCTGACATGTCTTGTCCCCAACTAGTGTGGCTTCCCTCTTTCTCGTCTCTATTCAGAGTCAGCCTGTCCAAAGATCAGGCTCCATGTTTGGGGCTGAACAATCCTTCTTTGTCTCGCGACTGTGCGCCCTTAATCGATCATAATTTCCTTTACCTTTTGACTCACTTTTGGTCCTCATTTCGTAATAGACCTTATCGATTTTCTCTCCTATAGCTCCTATGTCAAAATTATCCTCTAGATCTTCTTTAGAGGTTCTGGCATTGGTTCTTGCATCGGGAAGAATTCCTCTATGTCCTCCCATGCCACTACTGGACCAGGTTCCATTAACTCTTTCTCCAATGCGATCAATGTCGCGTGCCCTTTGCCTTCTCTTTCGTTCCAGTTCTTCATCAAATTCCCTTAGTTTCTTAGATTCTTCTCTAACCCTTTTGTCTTCCTGTCTTTTCACTTCTCTTCTCTCGTTTGCTCTATGCACTTCTTCATCTCTTCGTCTTTGAATTATTTTATCTCTTAATTTCTGTTCTTCCTCTTTTCTCTTTTCTAGCTTATCTCGTTCTTCGATTGCTCTCTGCCTGTTGTCATATTTACTATGCTCCTCTGCTTTTTCTTCCTTCCTTAGCTGCTCTTCCTGATACAGTTGCTCTTGGCTCTGTCTATTCTTTCTTTTGGTCTCTTCTTCTTTTAATAATTACTCCTGTTCCCTATCTTTTTTATCTTGCTTGTCCTGATCTTTTGCCTTACTTCCTCAATGCTCTTTCCACCAAGTTTGAACAATATCTGGCCGCCCATACATTTGTTTGTATAAGCGCTACCTCATCAGTTTTGTCTTTTTCTCCTTTTCATCTCTTTATTTCTCTTTTCATGTCTAAAGACATACCTGGTTTGTCACTTCTCTCCTTGTCCCGTGGGACTTTAGGGATTACATCCCTCTCTTGAGTTTTTTCTGGACTCTCGTCGCTGCTATATGCAGGCGACTTATGTATCAGATTATTGTACCCTGTCGCTGCTTTAAGCTCTCTTAACCCCTTAAGTGCCAGGCTATTATGTAAGCCTATTCAAAAAGGATGAGCATACTCGTCCTTGGCACTTAAGAGATTGAAGGATATAATCCTTCATCTTTTGTACTTTCACCATTTACTTCAGATGCAGTAGGGGGAGCAGAGGGCTCAAGACCCCCCCTCTTTACACAGGTTCCCGTTCCCCCTGGTACATTTTCCAGAGCTCTACGTTAGCTAGCCTCTTTTCTAGTTTCTTTCCCGTATATGCTGCATGCAAATATGTTGTCATGTGCTGCAAAATTGCTTTGGAAAGTGATCCCCTTTGTGGCCATGGCATGAACATTTTGTCTGCCGTACCCTTAACCCATTCTGCACCATACTGCTTAAGCTTGGGTGCTTGTTTTGGCAACTGTCTGCACAAGTGTATGAGTGGAGTAATATCCTCCATCATGACTAGTCACTCTTAACTCATTAATAATTTATCATGCTTTTACAAAATACTTCTCAGAAAAATAATTCAATATGAGGATGCACCAATCCTCGCAGCTCCAAACCCCTATGTTTCTCTTTACTTCAATCTACCTGTTCAATGAACACTATTAGTTAATTAAATAATCAATTTTCAGCCTTTCACCACAGTCTATTGCTTTTTTAGTTCTTCAATATTTCACTGTTTCTTTACCGCATACAACATACACAATATACAAACAGACATACACATTGACAGACTGGCCGTTCCATGTATTCTTCTGTTAACGCTCCTCTTGACTATTCTCTGCCCCTAATGACTCTGATCGGAGTGTAAGTTGATTTCTTTAATGATCCTTGATCGTTCGTAGCCTAGTTCTGTCCACTTGGACTTTAAAACAACTTCTTCTTAATACGTCACTTGAAGAAGGACTCTGGGCTTTTATCATATGGATCCCTCTTTGTCCTTATACCTTAAACTATGACACTCTTCATCCTTAAATAAAAATAAAATACCCCAACCAACCGTCCGTTACTCTTTCCCTGTTATCACTCTTCCCCACTCAGTGCTCATTCAGTTTTTCATCTACTCACCATTCGCGCTTTCAGCTCTTTGACTCTCGGGATCGCTTCCTGCTCAACCAGCCGCTTTAACCTTCGGTTCGCTCAGCTTCCTGTAGGAGTTGGCAGGGGATTCTGCTTGAAAACGAGGGACTCGTCCCACCTTTACTCGCATGTTTTTTTATTTAAACTAGTGGCCGCTATCTACAAGGAGCTTCACGTTCCTCCAGCTAAATGGAGGAGGTTGTCCGATATTTTCGGGCTCCCAATGCTTACTCGAACGATGGATCAAAACGATCCTCTGCTACCACATGAACTCATGTACCCAACACAAGCCCTTTCAGACGGGCTAGCAATGCTTTGAGATAGATGGTGATGCAGAATATGCTCAAAAATCACTAATCAGACTGATTTAGGAAGTTGGCAATGTAAGTCTGTTTTAATATCAATTATCTAAAACAGGGAGTGCAACGAACATCAATGAACACGCTCGATCTTCACACTCAAAGCATTTCATAAAAAAGTAGCTTATATACTAAAAATGTGTCATTACTGACGTCAGTCTATATGGCAAACTACAAAAACCTACTTAGGAATGTGATGGGTTTACAGGGAACATATAGGTATACGTTGCAACTAAGCCCTCCTCTAGTATAGGTCACTATGAACGTCATCAAATACACAACGTCCCATTGGTTATACAAACTATAGGGCTCTCTATTAGGTGTCGCTCTATAATTGGTTGGCACCCTCGTACCCCTCTGTAATATTCCACATGCGCAAGCAGCACGCAGGTTGGCAGCCAGGTGCTGGTGAGCTGGTCATAATCATAGCTTCCCACCTCATTAGCCTGTCGCCTGTCATCACTCTTCAGTCTGCCAGTCAATTAGCCCTTTGAAGATTGGCCTTGCAGATGTTCTCTAAGCCTGAGAAGAAAAGGGAGTATAGGCATACTCTGTCCTTTAGTTTCGATGTAGCTCATCCCAATTTCTATTTCCATTCGACTGTGATTGAGACCATGGGGCCTCATTGCGAGTTTGCCGGTGCGGATACAACGGTACCAGTAAGCTTGCTGGTGCCGTTGTATCTGGACCGGCAAACTCTGAGTTGTGCTTGCGGGTGCCTTTCATTCTGCCAGGTCTGACCCGGTGAAATGAAAGGCATCCGCAAGTACAGTTATGAAAAATGCCGGTGCTACAGGCATCCCCATTACCATTTGTGGCCCATAGGGCTCAAATGGGAATGGGGATCACCCGATTCCGGCAGCTGCGAAAGGGCAATTACTGGTTCTGGCGGGGCCGGAACACCCCGGTAATTTCCCATTCATGGGTGCCGGACTATCTTGCAAGTTTAGAGGTAGCCTTGCCGGTTTTACCCTTATCTCAGAGCATTTTGCTGTAATAAACCCTATTAAATGAAGAACCTCTGACGTCTTTAATGTTCTTGCACCTCTCTTCAGACAGGAGTTTGTCTTCTTCACATGTTTAGTAGCTTCTGCAAGAACATTGAGGCTCACGATGGCCTTGACTTCTTGGTGTTGGGCCAAACAAGCCTTTCATCAATACACCTCCCTGGACAAGTTTTCATTTTCTAACTGCGACACACTGAAAAGCCTTTCTGCTCACAGGATCCAGCTCTGCTAAAGTGCGTTGTGGAACATCTGTAGTCTTACATTCCTATGCATATACATTGGCGCATTGCCGCAATCTATTCACTATGTGCCAGCCTTAAGAATACTTTGTCTACTTGCGTTGCAGCGACTGTACAATTGTAAAATGACTTGATATTTTCTTCATTGTTTCTGTAACATGAGCATCTTCATCTCGAGCCCGAAATGTTGCTCATCTTTAGCACCTCCTCCTTTGCTTTTAGGTAATGCTTATATTCTTCAATCTCTTCTTATGAGTGTGTCATCTCCGCTCTGTATGATGTCACCAGTCTGCTTTCTCGCTCATTTTTCCCACTTCCTCCAGGATGTCATTCAAATGATCAGCATATATTCGTGAGTGCATACATGGTTTTCTCAATGGGAACCTTACTTCCATGATCCTTTGCGGTATGGGTATTTTCACTGGTACTGCACGTGTCTCACACTCCGGCTCCCAACATACTGGTAGCATGGGGGAGGAGCTTTGGGTGGGGGCACTTGGCTCCACCTCTACACACTGTCCAATAAACATTACCTTACATGAAATTGTTTTTTAATCCTTGCGCTGAATCTCATATTTCTGTATTCATCTAAAAACTGCTGTATATATATGTATATATTTTAATTTCTTCCTATTCCGGAACTTACCTTTGGTATGGTTTCTTCTCTGGCATACACTCTGGAAACACTGGATGACTGTAATCTTCTTTAATCTTCAGGTTCTTGGGAGCTCTCTGTAGTTATGTCCTCTCAGGTCTCTGACTTGAATGAAAGGCAGTTGAGAACCTGTTCCAAGGTTCCAAACTACCTCACTCAGTCAATCACTGCTATCCCGCTGCCTCGCCATCTTGGATAGGGACAGAATTAGATGTCTGATATAGTAGGTAATTTCACCAATGCAAATCAAAGTCCTTATCAACCTTGAATCCTGACTCCAGTACCCAACCCTAATACCTGGAAACTGACAGAAGTAAGGAAACCTGACACCTAGGCTGTCTGCCCGCTCGCCCTTTTCTCCTTCCTTTTCTGTATGCATGTTTTTTATGGCTGTGCTATCTATTCTGAACAAACCGTCTCCTGCTTTCCACCCATCTGATCCTTGCACTGCTGGTTTCTCAGTGTTCACTTCACTCTGTGTCACCCACAATCTAGTCAATTCTGTTAGTGCTGCTGCCAGTGCCACTTCTAAGTCCCTTTTATTGATATCAGCATGCGTCCGGAGGCGATGCATATGGGGGTGGTGGGACTGTCGCTGTGGTGGGCACATAGTTCGGATTAGTGTAACCTACTGCAGCGCGAGCTGCCAATGGGTATATTCCCCCATGCTCTACTGGTGCCCTGCCCTCCTTTCCTGTACCATCGCCCCTGCTATCATTTTGCGCTCCTCCTCCCTCAAGATCTGTATCTAGAAACATTTTCCAAAGGTCTAATATCTCTCTCCCCTTTTGCAATTGTTTCGCCTTATATTTGGCTGTCAAAAATATGGACATGTGTTCCAGAATTCTCTTATTATGGAATCCTTGATCTGGCCATGAGCAGGGCATCCCCCCCTCCTCTTGTTTCTGTCACCCATTGCTTGTGGTACTTCTCGATTCCAGTCACGATATAGTGGCAGGGCCGTATACATATACTCTATGGGTGTTTCTCCTCCCATTATAATGGTCGGTGCACCTCACTGTCTCTACGCCTTTGTTAGCGTGCCGCACAGGCTGCTGCTGCCCGTCAAAAAAGTCAGTCCTTCGTCCTCTCCCTCCCGTCAAAAAATCAAAAATGCTCCCCCCCTCCCCTTTTTCATCATGCACACCACACCAACTTTCACACCCCACACACTCAGATCACACTGCAACTTACACAATGCCCCTCCTCGGTCCTCCATCCTACGCAGTAAAAACATGAACAAAACAAGCTAAAATAACTAGCTAAAATAAGAACAACTACAATTTCTGAGCCCACTAATTATGCTGGGCTCCTACTTGTTTCTTTTTTCCTCCGTTACACAATGTGAGTGGCACCACCTTCTTCCCTCACTCCGTAAGGCTCCCTAAGACTCTGTTTGCCTTTCTTTAATACTTAATATTCTCCTTAAAAAATGAATAATACTAAAACATACAATAAACCACATTCACACCACACCAACAACCTCACTTTCCACATGTTCACAACTTCCACACTCTCCCGTATACCCATCCCCTACTTGCTATCACTTGCAAATGTATACTCACATGCGCATGTTCACCCAAACTCCTCTGTCATGGGGTTCTCAATAACACCAGCCTGCACTCTCCTTGGAGCTGTGCCCCACTCCAAAGAACAGACAGGAATTCGGCAAAGACGGCTCCTGTAAAACCACTTGGATCCCCGACTGGCCGCTATAGGTTCGCGAGGCCCCTCTGGAGAAGAAGCCTGGACACCTACGCAGGCATGAGGGGCGCTGGGATCACATCGGGGTCACCAATTGAAGGCACGCCCCTAAACGCTCACACGACCCTAATCTCTCACACCAGAAAAAATACAACCCGCTCGGGGAAAAAGGCCCAAGAAACTCTTGCAAGGATAACAAGTTTTATTTCTACAGAAATAGGTGCATCAGCAAAGAACTCTCTGCCATGGAACTTTCTGTCCAAAAAGGGTGCAAGCAGAAGCTTAAAAGGGGACACAGCATCATAGATTACATCATTTGCATACAGAGGAATCCGGTGCGGCTGGTTGGTGCGACCCTATGCATGGTGGGCTTGCTCCATTGGGGATGCCAGATCATTGGTCCCAGCCCAATCCGTCCATCTTCAATCATATCGAGTCTGCTGGCTCATCGTCTAGTGGGAACCAAGGCCAAAGAAACTATTAACTACATTTACAAACAGTGCTACTCTATCATTATACAGTGTACCTGGCATGCTCAAAGACTGGCACAGGGGGAGGCTCAAGGTCATACTAACCCACACATCCTTCAATCATCCCAATTGTGTCTCTCGGCCTCCACGTCTTCCACCCTCACTTTTGAACTATAATGTATCCCTCCCTGTACCTCGCATTACAAATTATGTCATTATGAAATAAAGGTGGGGTGACCATGCTCTTAGATCTTTTATGGTGGGTTGGTTTAGGGTCGGTGGTCTGTGGTCAACTGGTATCTTGAAATGTAAGGGTCTTGGGACTAGGGTAGTTGTAGGGGCTATACCTCGTGGCTGGCCGGGTTGGGGTTGGAGACCTGCTTTGCCCTGTATGTGATAACACATACACTGAGGCGCCCAACTTTGTCTCTTGGCCTTGCAGGGCACATTCTTTGTAGAACACACATATTGGCACCAATTTAAGAACAAAGAAGTGTTTCTGTGAAAGTTAGCAGTGTGGGCCCCTCTCGTCAGCGCTTGGGCCTATTCAGATTTCCCCTTCAGGCTTGCGACCTGTGTCTAACCCACTCAATAGTGCATGGCCGTGCAGGCCCTATGCTTCAAAATGGCACCACTTTATATACGTGCACTATGTCTAAACGTCTAAATTGCGTACAATATTATGATCATGTGGGGACATTATGAACACCCCCTTTCCCCCTGCTCTTTTATAGTTCTTCCAATGGTGCTCACCTCACCTCACCCTAAAGCACCTAGGGGGATGGGATGGGTTCGCTCCCTTCCCAACAATACTCAAATCTTCTTGAGTCCTGCAGAGCTTGGCACTCTCATACTTATTGTCCAAAAGTGGCACACTCATGATGTGACCAATGTCTTTGTGCTTATTTCTTCAGAAAAGGAAGAAACTGGAAACACCCTCATGGAAATCCTTGGCTCCTATGTTAAAGGCCTCCTTGTCAAATACTGGATCTTTTTTTGCTGTGCCATGTTCTTCGTCGTCAGCTTCAACGGAAAAGTTGTGGTCTACAAAATCCTATATATTGTGCTTTTTCTGTTCTGCGTGGCTCTCTATCAGGTGAGATCATTTTCAAATGTTTTGCATGGATGTATTTGTTTTTCTGAAAAATATTTGTATAAGTCCACATGGGATCAGTCAAAACATCTACACACATATGTATCAGAGGTGTGAAAAAGGTTACTGTTAAAAACATGTATGCGCTGTTACATTGAATTTGTAATGTGCCATAATGGCTATCCAGGACATTTAAGGGGTTAGAGGGCTAGTATGCATTTTTTTATTTGAAATTATTCTGTAGTGCAGGTCAGGGGCAAGTGCATCAGAGCGCTTTACAGTTTTCCATATATACATTTGCATAAAATTAGTGCATTAGTTCAAAAATACATGAATAAAAAACAGAATTTCATAAGCAGGTTTTCAATGTATTTTTTTATTTAAAATGTTGCTACAGAGGAAGATATTCGGGTGGTGTCATTCACACATTGTAAAATGCACTTGGTCGGGAAATGGAAACAGAACTGCAAATTAGTCAATTTTTACTTAACCTTTATTAATGACTTCTGTGGGACCTGTCACAAAGCTTATTACGGATCAATGATACACACAGACCCAGAAGATAACTTAAAGATGTAATATTTGTAAGAAAAGAAAGAAACTGGTTAAAATTAGACAAATACCAGGATGTGGTTTCTGTTGTTTACAAACAGTACAAACAAATAAGAGGATAGTTTTCCATGAGTTGTAATCAAGGCAAACAAATAGCAGAATAGCATCGCCTAGTTGGAAGAAGTAACCAATAAGCAACCTTGGGAATCACTAGTCTCAACTTCCAGGTCCCCATGCCCAGCAAATCACCCAGAGCCAGAGGTAGTTTGTAGCTATTGTTGTCTTCTTTAGTTGCTCCACATGGCATCATCCATGAGTCGCACCCTGATGTGCTCCCGATATGGCAGACCACAGGAAGGAGGGTGAGAGCATCATGTCTCAACTGGTAAAATGTTGTGGGAACTGCCAGCCCAACAGGTCTACGTGAGATCTCCGCTTACAACAGTTCATTCTTGCAACACGCCAGAGAGAAAAGAGAAGTGGATAAAATACAATAAATCGGGCACTCAACATCTTCTTTTGTCGGTCTAGAAAAATGGACACCTCTCACGATTGACGGCAAACGTATTTTGGTGGCCGAAGACCAACCGTCTCATGTACATAACGATAGAAATACAGATGTCTGAGTTTGACCAATGAGCGGCCATTTTGATGTAACAAGGATCGTCATTTTGTTTTCTAACGATTGCTCATTGCTTTCTGTTCAAACTGCTTCGCAGCACATTTTTTGCTTACTCTGCTCGACTGTTAACATTGTTGTCTGAACGTGAAAGGACAAGGCCGCAAGGCCGCGAGGCTAATAAGGAGTTCATTGAAACACAACGTAGGCAGCTCCAGAGAGGAATGCCCAGCTCCCTCCCGAATATAGCCTTGAAGGAGAGCCGCAGGGCATTTAATCATTTCACAGCTGCCAGCCAGTCTCGTTATATGGTAGAAAGTGTTATAATAAAGGAGCTAAAGGCTTGAATTATGCTCTTCTTACGGCCCATCTTTTCCGAGCCCTGTAGAGCGTGTCGGCTCCCAGGCCACGAATAGCACCTCAAAGATAGCAAGGTCTGGAATGTGACTCTTTCCCCGTATGTAGCTCGCTTACAAGAACAGAAGCACCGTGTTCTGTTCAACAAAGAAAAGATGTCTCTACACTTGCAAGGTTGCATATTGTTGCTAGAATAGATATTTGAAGGTGCCATATTCGTCGAAGTTGTCCATCATCAAACCGAGTTCAAAGAAACCCAATGAAGGGCGATGTTAAACATGTCACAGCTGATTGTATGATATGCATTTTGTATATATGTAACTGAAGTGCATAATTCTCTCTTGCGCATCCCTCGAGGTCTAGAGATACACGTCGCGGGGCGTGAGACCGAGTTGGCCAACTGAGACTATTTACTTTGCAAAAAACCCTAGCTTTGGGAATGCAACCTTGTGTCTGGCGCATCTATCGTGTGTGGTGATTTGCCTTGTTTCCATAACGCGAGGGACCCCTAGGGTCCCCTTTCAAGATGGCGCCCGAATAGGGACCCTCCCCCACTTGTTCCATCGTATACGTTGTAATAGAGTAAAGGCAGAGAACAATGAGGACGGGACGATCAAGCCGGGATCAAGAGGTGTTTGGGGCGCCCTGTAGAAATGATGAGAGATTCCTTTGCAGATCTGCACACATCTGATCCCTGATCGACGTATCTGGCCAGAGAACAAGGAGGCGAGGGTCCCGAAACGAGGCAGAAGCCAAGAAACGCAGACACGACATCATTGGTTGCGTCAGTATACAGACGAATTGTGTCCTGGAGGACAATTTGATTTATCAGGTGAGTCATACCCCGATTCAAAATAACCCTGATATTGGTTGAGAGTTGACTTTGCAAAATCAAACGCCCAGGGTAAGGTTGATTAACCAAGGGGAGGTTGAAACATGCCTGGGGTATTGTCCACCCTAGCAGGGTTTTTCTGCTGCAGTAAACAATCTTTGGAGAATGGCCAAATTGCACCACCTGGGGAACGCCGGTGTATGAGATGTATGCGAAGTATGGTGTGGGAGCGATAATATTCTGTGAGACTTGGCATAGGCAAACCAGAAAGCAACAAGACCATCAGTGGCCGATAAATGGTAGTTTTGAGATAGCGAGAATAGATAACCTGGAAAGGGTGTTGATAAGAAAGAAAGCACGTCCCGCAGCAATTGATATCGTTAAGGACAGGAGAAGGGAAGCAATGTTCCGATTTAGAAGTAGAGCGAAGCATGCGCGCAGGCATAAATCGAAAGATGAAGTAGCGGAAGAAAAGGAGGAGGAGGAGTGGACGGAGAGTCTAAGGAGGTCAGGTAGATGGGACCAGTTGAACATAGAAAAAATATACCCACAACAGGAATTGCACATAGCAGATGAAGTGATGGAAAACATATTGATCCATACAAAACAAGGCCCAAGATCAGAAGCGAGGCCAAATACACCAGTAACTATTGCTCAAGCCCCTCCCGTAGCTCAAATTCTCCCTCCCGTAGCTCAAGCCCTCCCACAGCCACAGACCGCGCACGTAGCACTTCCTATTAGCCAGCCAGGCCCACAGCAGACACTCCCCGTTCCTATTGTCCCATCCACACCTCCCGCCCCAGATACGGACTCGGTACCGTCCGTCCCTCCAGGGGTTGAAGTTGAAACCACGGGGGCGAGAGGCGGGACTGAACAAAGTGGATGCACAAGGGTAACTCGCAGTGCGATCAGCAAAGAAAGGAAGGTGGATTTGCAGCAACAGGCAGAGATGTATATAGACGGGAATGATGGGATGGCAGCATTGGCTTCGATGTATGGCTTCCGAAGAAGCAACGAAAGACAGGTATGTGGGAATGCATGGGTGAATATTTGGTGGAGAGATGGAAACAGTTAATTGGGAAATTACCACTGCAGCGATTGTTAGATCTGAATGCATTAGCACGCTGTAGAGAAAGAGATGAAGAAGTAAGGGAACATGAATATGGACTTTTTGAGCTTAAAAATGAATTGGATAATGATTATGCTGAAATGTTTATTGCACCTGGGTACAGGGGTAAGGGTATCAGGGGAGATAGGAAGGAAGCGGTAGAGCCATATATACAGCAGCGACATTCAATGTCGTCAGTACAGAGGGGTGACAAATTGAAAGTATGTATACGAGAGGCGTTGAGATGGATGTCGAATCCCAGTATCCCTACAATGGAGATACATGAGATATTTGATGAATATTCCATGCCTATGAAAAGGAAAGCACTGCAGTCGATGGCTGAACATTTAATAGACAAAGATATAAAAAACGACAAGGCCAGCCCACCCGAAATAATGACAGTATATAAGAGAGCACTAGAGCGAGGGACAGGAGAAACAGCCCTATCTCTAGATCTGGGAATATTGTTACACATGAGAAAAGGGGGAGGGACAGTAAGTGGGCCATTCCCTATGAGGGAGGTCCCACCTACCTTTGTGCCAAAAACGTAGTGGCCCAGGTAACGCCAGCCCATTATACCGCCCAATATGTGCATGTCCCCTTTTCCAGACAGGAGGTGAACAACATAAAGCAGACGATTCCCGATATAAAAAAGAATCCTGCAGGATTTTACAAGGAAGTAAAGTCCTGCCTGCAATCATCCGTGCTTAACATGGGTGACATAGACCTAATATTCCCAGTGATCCTGCCAACAGACATATGGAAGCAAATAAGAAAGGTGGATGACGTAACGGCCTATGGCGCCACATGGGTGTTCTTGGTAATAGAAGACAGGAATAAAGCAGTTGGAGGGACACCGGGAGCGAACATGGTAGCATTACCAGCATGCATAATACAGAAATGAAAAGAAATTGTCCCAGAGAAAAGAATTCAGTGGGACAAGTTGACTGCATGTGTGCAAGGCAAGGATGAGTTAGCAACAGATTATTTCAATAGGTTCGAGGAAGTATTCGCAGACTTCAGTGGGCAGGATGTGAGCTCAGAAGCGGGGAAGAGGCTATTTGTTGATAATATGTGAGGGGGTTGAAACTTCCAATTCAGAACCTAATAATGACATCAGAAAGTGCATGGCAAGCAAAAATGCTGGGTGGAGTATTGCACATGGCCCAATATTACGAGACAAGAGTGAATGCGGGAAAAGACCAGGAGGAGAAAGATAGAGTAAATTTGAAAACAAGGGTGTTACTGCAGGAAGTAGCAGGACATAATAGAGGAAGAGGGAACGCACAAGGGAGGAGTAATTCGAATATGCATGGGGGGCCATTGGGACCAAATCAGTGTGCATACTGTAAGGAGGAAGGACACTGGCGAGCGCAATGTCCACATTTACAGAATAGAAATGGATCTGGCCAGAGAAGACAGCACAGAGGGCACCAAAGAGCGAATGGACCAAATAGGAATAGTATGCAGCATCACCACAATAATGAAGGTAATCAAAACCAAGCCCAAAACCAAAGTGCTCCTAACCAGAGTCAGGGCCAGCAAAACCAACAGTATGGGAATCAGAGTGGGGGAAATAGAGGAAAGAATGGGAACATCTTCAATACACAGCCAAATACGTATTACAGTAATAGTAGTGACTACACATCGGATGATGTGTTATTTCCCCAATAGGACAGCCCAGGGCAGGAGTCGGAACCAGTGTCTATTCCCGTGAATCGGAGAGGACCCTACGTAGGAATGAGAGGCGGGAATGAGGAGCACCGCTTCCTTGTAGATACAGGAGCACAAAAGTGTTCAATAGACCATCACTTGGTTCCGGATATACCACTGTCAGGGCAAAAGAATATTTCCGTAGGGTTCGCAGGTACACCAGTCATAAACCCAGTGTCCCAACCAGTCCCAGTTACCATAGGACCATTCACTGAACATTGTCCCTTTCTCCTAAAAAATTTTTTTGGGGAGAACCTGTTGGGATTAAGCTTGTTGAAAAAGCTAGGTGCGATTATACATTGCACTTCAGACGGGGTGTTTTTGACGATTAGGCCACAAGATGCCCCTGTGTCAGAATTCATGCCTGAAACATTTCCAGGAGAGTTAAGAAAAGTGCCAACCTGTATATGGGCGATGCATGATAACGATGTAACATGCTTGAAGATAGAGCCAGTGAGGATCATTTTAAAAGAACGAGTTACACTGCCGCGAATTCCCCAATATAAAATTTCAGCTAACGGAGAGAAAGGATTGAAAAGTATTGTTTCAGATTTGGTGAAATTAGGGGTAATTGAAGAAATTACAGGCAGTACATGTAACAGCCCGATTCTTCCAGTGAATAAGAAAGGAGGCAATGAAGTACCATATCGTTTCATAATTGATTTGCGCGCGCTAAACAAAGTAGTAGATCCACAATTTCCCTTGGTCCCCTGACGTCACTACAATATTGACAATGATACCTGCCTCAGCAGAATACTTTAGTGTAATTGATCTAAAAAATGCTTTCTTTAGCATTCCGGTGGACAAGGACAGTAGATATTTGTTCGCGTTCACATTAGGGGTACGATCATTTACATTCACGCGCATTCCACAAGGATATATGGAAAGTCTGAGTATTTACAGTAGAGCGTTAAAAGAGCAGCTATACATGCTAGAATTACCAGTAGGGTGTGTACTATTGCAATACATAGATGATCTGTTGATCGCTACTGATACAGAAGAGATTTGTAAAAAGAGCACCGTATTACTACTGTCACACCTAGCGGCACATGGCCATAAAGCTAGTTTGAAGAAGGTTCAATATAATCGAAAGGAGGTGGCTTATTTGGGCTACCTACTTTCGAAAGAAGGAAGAAGGCTAATGACAGAAAGCATAGAAAGTATTTCTTGTATGCCTATTCCAAAGACACAGAAAGGAGTCAGAGACATAATAGGCATGGCTTCTTATTGCCGGCAGTGGATCGGTAATTTTGCGCTGATTGTGAAGCCAATGGTGCTATTAACTAAGAAGGATGCGGTGATGCCTTTGCATTGGAATGAAGAATGTCAGAGAGCGTTTGATCAATTGAAAACTGCATTATGTTCTGCTCCAGTTTTGTGCACACCGAATTATGAAAAAGTTTTTAGATTGTTTGTATGTGAGAATGAAGGATGTGCATTGGCTGTTTTGACACAGGAACAAGGTGGAAGAAATAGGCTGTGCAGCTATTTTTCTTCTGTGCTGGACCCTGTAGCGCGCGCACTACCACGATGTTTGCGATCTGTCGCGGCGGCTGCTGCGTCGGTGAAACAAACGGAAGGGATGGTATTGGGGCATACTTTAATTCTGATGGTGCCACATGCCATAGATGTCCTATTAAATAGGACACAGACACAACACCTCACCTCTGCTAGACAGACAAGATATGAAATTATCTTATTTGCGCCCCATATCCAAATTATGAGGTGTAGCACTTTGAATCCTGCAGAATTAATGCCACTGCCCACAGAAGAAATTGGACAACGAATCACCACCCCATGATTGCTTAATGGTCACTGAGGAAGAAACGAAAGGGAGAGTTGATTTAAGTGACATCCCACAAAAGGAGCCAGATGGAGAGTTATTTTGTGACGGCTCTTGTTTTAAACTACTTGATGGCACGTCAACTGCCGCCTATGCTATCACTACCCTAGAGAGCGTTGTAGAAAGCAAAAGAATCCCCTACAACTCGGCACAAGCCGCAGATATAATAGCATTGACCATAGCCTGTGAGATTTCTGAAAATTTTAACGTGAATATATATACTGATAGTCAGTATGCTTCTGGGGTGGTTCATAACTTTGGTCGACTCTGGGCTGAGAGGGGTTTCTTGACATCACATGGGGCCAGAATTCAACATGGCCCTTTGATTGTACGATTGCTGTCTGCACTCACGTTTCCAAAGCGCCTAGCAATAGTGAAATGCGAGGCACATAAAAAGATAACATGCAAAGTGGGAGAGGGAAACGCATTTGCAGACAGAATTGCGAAACAAACTGCCACTGATTTGAATAATAAAATGATCACAGTCCAGACTGAGGAAGTACCCTGTATGATAGAAGATGGAATTGCCACTGTCAAAGAAATGCAGGCCGAAGCCACGGCCAATGAGATACAAGGGTGGGCAGAGGACTCTGCTGAGTTAGATTTAGAGGGTTGTTGGGTGGACAAGGGAACTAAAAACTGGATGTTGCCAAATTCCTATGTAACTGCAATGGTCACAATGGCACACAGCCCTACCCACATTTGTGCCAAGAAAATAATACAGCAAATATAAAGAAGAATGCAGAGAGGTTGGTGCAGAACTGCATTACGTGTTTACAACACAATGTAGGAAAGGAAACAGACTCCAATAGGCAGTTTTGGTCCACCCTCTATGCCTTTTGAGGTAATCCATTTTGATTTCATAGAGATGGAGAGGTGCCAAAACTTGAAATATGTCTTAGTGGTGATCTGTGCATTCAGCAAGTGGGTGGAGGCATATCCCTTAAAAGACTGCACAGCAATGAGTACGGCAAAAGGAATGCTTAAAGAATACTTTTCCCGTTTTGGCTTGCCCCGTGTCGTATGGTCGGATAACGGTCCACATTTTGTGGGCGCAGTGGTATTACAGATATGTGCAGGTCTTCAGATTGCTGTTACGATGCCTGCTCCCGGGGAGCCGGCTCAGGCCCTGCGTCCCCGAAAGCGGACATCAAGTCCCCGGGGAAGGTCCCAGCAACCCCTTATAGGGGCCCTTTGGACAGCGTCCTGGCGCCTATGGCACCAGGCTCATAGAGAACGTCAGTCCTGGCGCCATAGGCGCCAGGCTCATTATGAAAGTGTTTGGGTGCACTTACCTGATGCAGACCATGCTGCAGAACCCCGGCCTCCTTGAGGCCTGAAAGGAACTACTTTACCTGTGGGACTCATTTACCACCCGGGCGTGGTCGGGGAAGGATACATACCTGATTGGAGGAAGGACACATTCTAGGAACTTCTTCCAAGGCTATTTAAACCACACCCGATCAGCCACACGTGCTTCGCGTTGTTCTGCATCTAGCAGCTGGACGCTCACCGTGTCTGCTCCTGCATCTTGACTTCTGCCACACCTCCCAGCATCCTGAATCACCTGCAAAGGAAGGGAACAAGAGAACAGAAGAAGGAAAAGGCCTCACCTCCTAAATCTGCATCCCAGAGACATTTCGCCGACAATCCTGAAAAGGAAAACATTTATTTTTAAAAGCACATCGCATCGATCGCTGCAGCGCCGCATTCTACTCACCTTTACAGGGCGCCTCCGTGTTCAGCAGCGACCATCCGGATTCGCAGTTGCGCCCCCGCGCCTAGGGAGAAAAAGACAAGAACAAAGGTGAGAGAAAGAAGGGAAAAGGGAAGCTAAAACTCCATGTCAAGACTTACCTGTTGGGTCATTCACTTTTCATTTCGGGTCCGCGCCGCATCCAGGCATTTTCGGACCCCAGCCCCTAAGGGGAAAAAGACATCAGCGTTAATGAGTGAATGAAAAGACATTACCAAAACACTCATTAAAGACTTACCTGATTTCCACAAGGATTTCACCGCTCACCTCGGGTCGGTGCCTGTTCCCCGGCATTCCGTACCCCGGCCCCTATGGGGAAAAAGACACTAGCATTGGAACATTAATGCATGGACACAAGGGGAACCACTTATAGAAAAACTTACCTGGAAGCCAAGCAAGTTTGGTTCTCACCCATCCGAAAATCCAGTGACGTAACTGGATACCAACGCGCCCCTGCATCAGAAGCAGGATGGAGAGCTTGTCCTTCCAGACCCTAAGGTGAGACGCTACGGGGAAGCACAGAAGGGTTTTGAGGAGGGTGAGAGGGGTAAGTGGGAGGCAGATTGCATTACCCCGCAGACAATTAACCCCCTACTCTCATCTACAGAAGGATACTTCTGCGAGTCAGACAAGCCAGATCTGGGGCCCAGTCCAGTCCGTCTTCCGAACCCTGCGCATCACCTTAGACGAGGTCACAGCAGCGCGAACCAGGCCAGCGCCCCCGTGGGAGTCAGGTGAGCGTTACAGAACGTGAAGCCTTCCTACAAATTCCCACCCAGGCGCTATGGAAACTTCTGAGACTGATCAGTTGGCCCAATTACTGGGGGAATTACAGGCCGAAGTACATGCCGCTCGTCAAGAGACTAATGCCCTCAAGAGGGAATTAATAATATCAAAGGAAAGAACTGATGACCTGGCCAGACAGCTTTTGCAAGGTCAAGCTGGACAAACTCCTCTACCCTGTTCCGGAGGGAACTCCGCTCCTGTGGTTCCCAGTAACCCTGTGCAGATTAATCTACCTGGAAGCATGCCGCTGGCCCCACCTGAACGCTTTGCTGGGGACCCTAAACGATTTGCCGTATTCATGAATCAGTGTCGTTTGCACTTCCTATGCAGACCTGGGGCCTTCCCTAATGATCAGACCAAGTAGCCTTTGTATTGTCATATCTCAGCGGCTGCACTGCTGATAGGTCAGTTCCACTGGTTACTCAAGATGACCCGATTCTCTGTGATTTTCAAGGATTTCAAGCAAGCATGGAAAGGTTATTTGCTCGACACTCTCAGGGGCAGGCTCTGGATGATGAACTTCTATCCCTGCGACAGGGCAATCAGGACCTCCTATCCTATATTGCAACCTTTAATAGACTAATTGTGGAAACGGGATGGCCAGAGGATAAAGGAGTTACGTTATTTTATCGAGGTCTACGCGGAGAACTTAAATATGTCTTGGCCCAAGTTGTAAATCCGCCCCAAGAATGCACAGAATATATAGACTTAGTGGTCCAATTGGATCACAGACTTCAAAACAGAAAAACAGATCGGTCCAGGTTTGAGACCCGGGTGTTGGTCAAGACCCATGCTAACCCCAAGGGAGTTGATGTCTCTGAGCCTATGCAAATTGGAGGGGTTAAAGAACCCTTAACTCAAAAGGAACGTGAAAGCAGGCGGCAGATAAAATTATGTCTTTATTGTGGGAACTCTGGACACTTTCTACGAGATTGCCTGGCAAAACCGCCCCAAAAAGCGGTAGGAGCCGCTGATAAAAACCATGAAGACTCTGTTTCGGGAAATGACTCAGCCCGACAAGCGTAGGGGTCCGCTTGCCGAGCTTGAAAACTAACTCTCAGACCTCGCATTTCATTGTGCCAATGGTTCTCGTAGATCCAGAAAAGCCTAAGCGGTTGCATGCAATAAAGGCATACATCGATAGTGGGGCTATTGGAAACTATGTGGATCGTGAATTGGTTTCTAGGATTAACCTCCCTCTCCGTCCTAAAACCAGCAAAGATGTCATCACCACAGTCGATGGAACTGAAATTGCCTCTGGACCGGTAACACTTTCCACTACTGAGGTGACTCTTATTGGTCCTGACGGCCATCGGGAGGCAGTTGTGTTTGATGTAATCAAGGCTTCACAGTTTCAGGTTATTCTTGGAATTCCTTGGTTAGAGACACATAATCCTCGAATTGATTGGCGAGCTAAGAGAATAACCTTCCCGGATTCTGCACAGACCAGCTACCCAGAAAACCTGTAGATTAATCTAGCATCTGTAACCTCTGCCTCCATGCAATTACCTCAGGAATACCAGGACTTTCAGGACGTCTTCCAAAAGGAACAGGCCAACACGTTACCTCCTCACCGATCGTACGATTGCCAAATCGATCTGGTGCCCGGTGCACAACCCCCTTGTAGCAGGATTTATGCCCTTACCGAACCTGAGAACCTGCATTTGAGACAATATTTGGATCAATACCTTGCCAATGGTTTTATTCGCCCGTCAAAGTCCCCGGCATCCTCGGCTTTGTTCTTTGTGCCTAAAAAAGAAGGCGACCTTAGAACTTGTATCGATTACCGCGCATTGAACCAGATAACGGTTAAAAACCGTTATCCTCTGCCTCTGATTCCTGAACTCCTTGACCAGGTGAAGGACGCTTGCATATACACCAAGTTAGATCTCCGGGGGGCATATCATCTGGTGCGAGTAAAAGAAGGCGACGAATGGAAAACAGCCTTCCGTACAAAATATGGATTATTCGAATACCAGGTAATGCCTTTCGGGTTGTGCAATGCGCCTGCTGCCTTCCAATTCTTCATGAATGATGTCCTTCGGGAACTCATCGATGTTTGTGTTGTCTATATCGATGACATTCTAGTGTACTCCTCTTCGGAATCTGATCACAGAAAACACGTTAGGGCAGTTCTGGAAAAACTGCGCCAACACAAACTATTTGCTAAACTGGAAAAATGTGTTTTCCATACCACAGAAGTTGAGTTTCTCGGTTTCATCCTGACACCCAAAGGAGTCCGAATGGACTCAAGAAAAGTGGCTGCCATCCTCAAATGGCCATCACCTAGCTCTGTAAAAGGGGTTCAAAGCATGCTCGGCTTTGCCAATTTCTATCGCAGGTTTATCCCGGAATTTTCACGCATAGTACAACCCATTACTGCACTCTTGAGGAAAAATAAACGTTTTGAATGGTCTGAAGAAGCCGAGCAGGCCTTCCAGGATTTAAAAGCTAAGTTTACCTCCGCACCTATATTGAAACACCCACGTCCAGATCTCCTGTATGTCGTCGAAACTGACGCATCCAGCCTAGCCATGGGAGCAGTTCTGTCTCAAAGAGATCCTGAAACCAACCAACTGCATCCCGTAGCATTTTGGTCCAGAAAATTCTCGGCACCAGAGATTAATTACGCAATCACTGACAAAGAACTGTTAGCCATAAAGTCCGCTTTTAAATCCTGGCGGCATTACCTACTTGGCGCTCACATACCATCACGGTGATCACTGATCACCGGAATTTACAGTATTTGAAAACCGCCAAGGCTCAGTCATCACGGCAGCTCCGACGGGCTTTGTTTTTTGCTGAATTTGATTTCGTGATTACCTATCGACCTGGCTGCAAGAACGGCAAAGCAGACGCCTTATCCCGAATTGGAATGGGAGAATCTGATACAAACTCAGAACCAGTACCAATAATTCCCGAACAGAGAATTCTAGGCATGACTTCGTTACAGACGCTTGAAGACATTCAAGTCAGAGTGAAACAACTCCTGGACCCTACAGTCCTACAGGATTGGATACAAAAGGGATCAGAATTTACCATAGATAATGGTTTACCTTATTACCAAGGACGCTTATTCCTGCCGAACTAGTTTTACACGAACTAGTTATTTCAGGTTATCATGATACATTAATAGAGGGACACCCCGGTATTGCCAAGACAATGGAAAAGGTGAAACGACAATTCTGGTGGCCCTCTTGGCGAAAAGATGTTAAATCTTTTGTGATGTCCTGTGGTGTTTGCGCCCAAAATAAAGGTCAAAAGAAAAGACCAGCCGGTCTCCTTCAACCTCTAGACATACCGCCAGTCCCCTGGCACACCCTATCAATGGATTTTATTACGGACTTGCCTCCTTGTTCGGGATACAATACCATTCTGGTAGTTGTGGATTTGTTTTCCAAAATGGCCCACTTCATTCCTTTGAAAGGTTTACCTTCAGCTTCTGTCCTAGCCAAAGAATTCCTCGAAAATATTGTTCGGCTACATGGATTCCCATCGATACTAATCTCTGACCGGGGAAGCCAATTCATTTCCCACTTCTGGCGCAAATGTTGTCAAATGGCACAAATCGACGTAAGATTATCGACCAGTCACCACCCTCAGATCGATGGTCAGACCGAGAGGACAAATCAGACCCTTGAGCAGTACTTGCTGTGTATGTTACAGCAATCTGAAAGCAACTGGAAAGACATTCTTTGGATAGCCGAATACGCATATAATAATTCGGTACACTCTGGAACTGGCCATAGTCCTTTTTATACCTTGTTTGGACATCACCCTCGAACCTCAAACCTCGACTCACCTCAGAACCTCGGAGTGCCCGCAGTAGAACATCTGCATTCTACCATTACCCGAGCCTTCAAAGAGGCAACCACGCATTTACAACAAGCCAAGAGAAAATACAAGGAGAATGCTGACCTACATCGGAGTGAAGCACCTCCGTATCAGATTGGGGATCAAGTGTGGTTAGCTACCAGACATTTACCGCTCAAAGGGCCTCGAACTTTTAACCCAAAATATCTGGGACCTTATTCTATTACGGCAATAATTAACCCAGTAGCGGTTAAACTTGATTTACCAACTAATATGCGAATTCACCCTGTTTTTCATGTGTCACTTCTGAAACCAGTGGTACCCGGAACCCGACTACTCAAACCTCCAGAACCTATTCAAATAGATGGGGAACCCGAATTCGAAGTGAAGAACATTTTAGATTCAAAAATGTTTAGGTCAAAGCTTTTCTACCTAATTGATTGGAAGGGGTACGGACCTCAGGAGAGGTCGTGGGAACCCAGTGACCATGTGCATGCACCTCGATTAGTCAGGAAATTCCACCGACTCTTCCCAAACAAACCAAAACCCCCAGAGGGAACAACCTTGGGAGGGGCCTTGGGGGGGAGTGCTGTCACGATGTCCGCTCCCAGGGAGCCGGCTCAGGCCCTGCATCCCCGAAAGCGGACATCAAGTCCCCGGGGAAGGTCCCAGCAACCCCTTATAGGGGCCCTTTGGCCAGCGTCCTGGCGCCTATGGCGCCAGGCTCATAGAAAACGTCAGTCCTGGCGCCATAGGCGCCAGGCTCATTATGAAAGTGTTTGGGTGCACTTACCTGATGCAGACCATGCTGCAGAACCCCAGCCTCCTTGAGGCCTGAAAGGAACTACTTTACCTGTGGGACTCATTTACCACCTTGGCGTGGTCGGGGAAGGATACATACCTGATTGGAGGAAGGACACATTCTAGGAACTTCTTCCAAGGCTATTTAAACCACACCCGATCAGCCACACGTGCTTCGCGTTGTTCTGCATCTAGCAGCTGGACGCTCACCGTGTCTGCTCCTGCATCTTGACTTCTGCCACACCTGCCAGCATCCTGAATCACCTGCAAAGGAAGGGAACAAGAGAACAGAAGAAGGAAAAGGCCTCACCTGCTAAATCTGCATCCCAGAGACATTTCGCCGACAATCCTGAAAAGGAAGACATTTATTTTTAAAAGCACATCGCATCGATTGCTGCAGTGCCACATTCTACTCACCTTTACAGGGCGCCTCCATGTTCAGCAGCGACCATCCGGATTCGCAGTCACGCCCCCGCGCCTAGGGAGAAAAAGACAAGAACAAAGGTGAGAGAAAGAAGGGAAAAGGGAAGCTAAAACTCCATGTCAAGACTTACCTGTTGGGTCATTCCCTTTTCATTTCGGGTCCGCGCCGCATCCAGGCATTTTCGGACCCCAGCCCCTAAGGGGAAAAAGACATCAGCGTTAATGAGTGAATGAAAAGACATTACCAAAACACTCATTAAAGACTTACCTGATTTCCACAAGGATTTCACCGCTCACCTCGGGTCGGTGCCTGTTCCCCGGCATTCTGTACCCCGGCCCCTATGGGGAAAAAGACACTAGCATTAGAACATTAATGCATGGACACAAGGGGAACCACTTATAGAAAAACTTACCTGGAAGCCAAGCAAATTTGGTTCTCATCCATCCGAAAATCCAGTGAGGTAACTGGATACCAACGCGCCCCTGCATCAGAAGCAGGATGGAGAGCTCGTCCTTCCAGACCCTAAGGTGAGACGCTACGGGGAAGCACAGAAGGGTTTTGAGGAGGGTGAGAGGGGTAAGTGGGAGGCCGATTGCATTACCCCGCAGACAGTTAACCCCCTACTCTCATCTACAGAAGGATACTTCTGCGAGTCAGACAAGCCAGATCTGGGGCCCGGTCCAGTCCGTCTTCCGAACCCTGCGCATCACCTTAGACGAGGTCCCAGCAGTGCGAACCAGGCCAGCGCCCCCGTGGGAGTCAGGTGAGCGTTACAATTGATAAGAGATTTCATAGTTCGAGGCATCCGAGTTCGGCCGGTCTTGTTGAGAGGCACAACGGAATCCTCAAGTCAAAAATGAGCAAGATATGTGCAGGGAGCAAGTTGAGTTGGGTGGATGCATTACTGATAGCGCTATTGTGCATGCGTACGTCTGTACAGGCTAGTACTGGGCTCTCCCCGGATGAGATTGTGATGGGGAGGCCGGCGAATGTTTGGTGCGCACCTCAGCCAAAGCGACTGAGTGAAGTAGAGCATCCTGTACTTAGCACTTATTGTGGCCTTTTAATGCAGAAATTGCGTTTGATTCATCAGCAGGTGCAGGAGGCTCTACCCGTAAGATATACTGGTCCAGGGCATGCGCTGGAGCCAGGAGACTGGGTGCTGCTTAAGAACTTTGAGAGAAAATCATCGTTAGCACCCATGTGGCGCGGCCTCTATCAAGTGCTTCTGGCAACGCAGATGGCGATACGGGTGGATGGGAGGAAGGCATGGATCCATGCCACCCATACCAAAAAGATCCCATCTTCACTGAAAGACTTGCCCAATCCGGACGACCGGAAAGAGACAGCGGTCCCAGAAACGAAAGAAACTGCTGCCAGTCCACTGCCGCTAAATCTGTCTGAGCGAGAAGTGAAACTCGAAACAAAGCCTGAAAAGATTGCCAAAAAGGGGGAAGGGCAAAGAGTGCTCCAACGTTGCCCAGCAGAACCTACATCACTGTTGGCCGACACGAAATCTGCATTGCAAATAACGGAAGACACTAAACGTGTACCCCTTTGGCGCCCACCAGCACTTGCCATTGCGCCAGAGCCAAAGACCGAATCTGCACCACTGTCGCGGCACACACCAGCACCTGCCATTGCGCCACAGGCTGACTCTGAGCCTGGATCTGGAAGTGCACTGGCACTGTTCACGGATCACACAATACCAGGAGAGAGGCGCTATGATTTGCGGCCTCGAAAGACAGAGTGATCCACAGTTCTTTGGTGTTTATGCTAACCTCTGGTTCCGCTCATGGACGAAGAAGGAACTAGAGGTGTAGAGGAGAGAAGCGTGAGAGTTGTGCAAGTCGGACAATTCAAGACTCGTGGCTCCTCGGTGCAATCATAAAAAGTACATGTGTCCTGAACCAGAGCGGACAAGCTGAGCACACATGGTACAAAGGCAATAGAGAACTGTTCAGAAGTCCTCTGAGCAGTGTGAGAAAGGACAAGTGATCGATCAAGAACGAATAAGCAACCCAGGCTGCAAAGGGCTGGCAGACTAAACTGTTGACAATTCCTTTGAATTTATTGACATCCGGACAAGTGCAACGAAGAGAGATATCCACGACAAACTTTGTCATGAAGAAGAAGGACGGTGAGAAAAATGTCGGGACCGGTTTCAGCCTCCTCCTGCACCACTGCTGAGAATGAGTTAGTTAAAAAGACTGTAAACTTAAGGAAAACGCATGGTAAAAAAAAATTGTATGCTGATCTTGACAATAATCATGTGCTTCATGAGTGTGGTAGCACCAATAACGACAGCTTTTGTGTTATGGTATGTGGAGTCTATACACCCATTGGAAATGTTCCTACCAATAGTTAATATATCCACTACTGAAAGCCCGGTTCAGGTGATTACTTATACCGTGTCCCCAATGGAAGAGAGACACAGAGAAGGGTATGGAAACAATACATTAATACTCATCATGAACATGACGCATGCAATTCTAAAGAAAAATAATTGCTGGGTATGCGCCCATTTACCACAGCATGCGGGGAAAGGAATAGGCTGGTATGTACAACCATTACCATTAAGTTCTGCATGCAGTGCATCTTTAAGTGCAATGTTTTATGGGAAGTGGAATAAGAGTAGTATGGGTCAATTAGATAGAACAAACATGAATGAGTTTGAGGAAATAATTATGAGGCCTGTGGGTTGTTCCATATTCCATAAAGCGCGAGTGATGATCCCAGAACCTACGCCTAAAAGTACGCGAAAAATAACACGACAAAATAGACAAGATAGATTGTCCCTGCCAGTTAAAACATCTGTGATGACGTTTTGTGTAAGGACAGGCGGGAACAAAGATGCAATCCCCCCTTCTTATACGGTGAATTACAACCCGAGAACTGTCCCTTATTGTCTAAAAAAGAAAGGCTCATATTCAGTAGAAACATTTACTGGATGCATGAATACAGCGGTACTAAAATGGGAAATAGAACCAGTATATGTGGGAGATCCTGTCTATTTTATATGTGGGAAAAAAGCATATCCTTGGTTGCCCAGAAACTGGGGAGGTACATGTTACCTAGGTCTACTGTTCCCGGGAGTGTTCCTCTTAGAAACAGCAGACATAGCCAGGCTATCCAGATCTAGAAACCGAAGGAGTAGCAAAGGTGTTTTGATAGCGAAGGACGTAGCAAAATCATTCATACCATTCTTGTCCCAGATAGTGAACTCCTATAACATAAGGCAGCTGTCCAGAATACTAAAGGATACGATAAACACAACGACAGATATACTATTTAACATGACGTTGGAAGAAAAGGGAATTAGGTTAATGACGCTGCAAAATAGAATGGCTCTCGATGTAATCCTTGTTGATCGTGGGGGAATTTGCAAAATTGTGGGATCAGCGTGCTGCGTATTCGTAGATGACTACTAACCTATGATTTTTGAAGCAATACAAAAAAATGCATGTCCTAAGCTCCGAACTCCCTACTGGAGAGGGGGGCTGGGGAATAGGGTCCTGGTTCTGGGGAATACTGCGTTCTTGGGGATGGAAGTTGATTGCAATATTAGTAGTAGTGTTTGGAATATTAATAACGTGCTGTTGTTGCATACACTGCCTACCAATAGTTTGCACTGAGGGATGTACTAAGGAATGTATGCATATGATAACAAAAAGAAAACAAACTTATGGCTGGGATGACAGAGACACGAATGAAATGAAAACAGTGAAAGAACTAATGGCTATAGATATTAATAGATATTAATGACGATGATGATGCTTATAATAACATGCAAAATTCAGACATAGGTACTTCAGACTCATCGTCATCAGAGGAGGATACAATGAATGAATGAGACGCTTGGCATACGGCCAAAAGGAGGGTTTGTCGGTCTAGAAAAATGGACACCTCTCACGATTGACGGCAAATGTATTTTGGTGGCCGAAGACCAACCGTCTCATGTGCATAACGATAGAAATACAGATTTCTGAGTTTGACCAATGAGCGGCCATTTTTATGTAACAAGGATCGCCATTTTGTTTTCTAACGATTGCTCATTGCCTTCTGTTCAAACTGCTTCGCAGCACATTTTTTGCTTACTCTGCTCGACTGTTAACATTGTTGTCTGAACGTGAAAGGACAAGGCCGCAAGGCCTCGAGGCTAATAAGGAGTTTGTTGAAACACAACGTAGGCAGCTCCGGAGAGGAATGCCCAGCTCCATCCCAAATATAGCCTTGAAGGAGAGCTGCAGGGAATTTAATCATTTCACAGTTGCGAGCCAGTCTCGTTATATGGTAGAAATTGTTAGAATAAAGCAGCTAAAGGCTTGAATTATGCTCTTCTTACGGCCCCCCTTTTCCGACCCCTGTAGAGCGTGTCGGCTCCCAGGCCACGAATAGTACCTCAAAGATAGCAAGGTCTGGAATGTGACTCTTCCACCGTATGTAGCTTGCTTACACTGTGTTCTGTTCAACAAAGAAAAGATGTCTCTACACTTGCAAGGTTGCATATTGTTGCTAGAATAGATATTTGAAGGTGTCATATTCGTCGAAATTGTCCATCATCAAACCGAGTTCAAAGAAACCCAATAAAGGGCGTTGTTAAACATGTCACAGCTGATTGTATGATATGCATTTTGTATATATGTAACTGATGTACGTAATTCGCTCTCTTGCGTCCCTGGAGGTCTAGAGATACACGTCGCAGGGCGTTAGACCGAGTTGCCCAACTGAGACTATTTGCTTTGCAATAAACCCTAGCTTTGGGAATGCAACCTCTTGTCTGGCGTATCCATCGTGTGTGGTGATTTGCCTTGTTTCCATAACGAGAGGGACCCCTACGGGCTCCTTTCACTTTGGTTCTGCAGGGAAAGAAAAAAACAGAGGTGGTTGTTTCACACAATTGTTCCCTTTCTTTTCCAAGCTAAATGCTCCCCTGTGCCTCACATCACCACTACCTGAGTATCTTTGTGGAGGGCTAGGAGGTTGACACTTGAGATATTACGCAGATGAAAGAAACAATCTTCAGAGAATATCTATTTCTAGGCTCTTTGCTATTTAATCTTAATGATACTACTGCTGAACTAGGACCACTAAATTGGAGTCTCTTTGTGAAACCTAACTGCTAACTTAGCTTAAAGTGCCCTCCAAAAACACACCTGCTGCCATATCATGAACTTGGTAGAATATTATCCAAAAACCCAGGTCTCACTGAAAACCTGTGTTGGGGAGCCAAAAAATCCTCAAAGTCAAGGAGTCCTAAATTAATACATACAGTGAGTCTGCAGTTGGAATGCATGTTGTTTTCAAATCCTTTACTAGTTTCTGAATTAAAAGAGTATTGTTTTAGCTCACAGGCTTAAGGATGAGACGCTACTCCTGAGAGGGGTATGCATGCATGACGAGTGAAAGTTCAATGCAGGCTCTGCTTCTGGTCACGTGCAATCGTGCTCAGTACGTACAGTTCCAGGAGTTTGCTCTGAGTTCCTTGAAGTATTTTACTGTTCTCAAGGGGCAGGCGGAGCAATTCAGCCCTACTCATCTCGCACTTAGGAGTTTGAGACAGGACTCTCCTTCAGGTACAGCTGCCAGGTGCACTCAGAAGGCAATAATCACTCCTCATTTTATACGTGCGAAACGTGGGCTGCATTGTTGATTTCAAAAGAGCGCTCCTGTGCTTCTCTGAGCCCGGGAGTTCCCTGTGGCATAGTGCGCTAAGAACATCTGTCACCAGCAGTTAAACTCCTGGGGGCGCTCACTTCATCTATTGTCAGAGTCTTGTCAGAGTTTATCTTGATTTCGTCTTTACACATAGTTTCTTTTCCTGAGATGAATCATGCCCGAAGTAAGGCTTATCCCCACCTAAAATCTAGGACTTGTGCTACAAAGTCTTCTTAGAAGAAGTTTTGATTGGAATCTAGATTTTGGCCCCAATCTAGGCCTCTTCCTTAGAGAGATGCTGGGCAGGACCAGTCCTGAAATAGATGATGAATGAAACCCAATTATAGAACATTAATAGAGAAGTGCTATACTGCTTGTAACACAGGCCATCTTCAGGTCACTGCCCTCGACCTTCCCTAACATCTTGGGTTGGGAAAGAGTTGTCAAAGGGACTAATCTCTCCCCACTGTCCCAATAAAGGACCACATCTTTCACAATCTGCTGAATATCCTTAATATTTCCTCCAGGAAAAGCAACCTCTCACCTTGTGGGTTACCCATGCCTGCTGGAAGGGTCTATGAGCCTTGATAGAGGGTCACCAAATGTAGTCTTGCAAATGTTTGCCTGCTCTTTGAAAGGTTAGCTGAGGTCTCAGAGGGAGGCATCTCGGATTCTAGTTTCTGGACTTGTTGCCTACTCCCCAATTCACCACTCTGGCTGACATCCTCACTCCTCCATCAGTCTGATACTTGATATTCTTCTTCTCTCTCACTAATTCCACTTTACTTATTCTGGACTGTTCTCACTTCTTCGACACTCTGCCACACGCTTCTACCTCCTCCCACCAGCTTCTTCCTCCTCCCACCACCACTGGTCCACCAGATGTACTGTACATCCACAGGACCATCTCTCTCTGTATCGCCCTGGTCTTCTTCTTTCGCATCTACTATGTTTTCCTGTGCCCTCATTCCTTACTTTCTTATTTTCTACTCTCCCTTTTACTGCCTGTGTGCTCTCTACTTCCGTCTGGTTGAGGGATACTTACCTCTTCCTCTTTGCTGGCTCAATCATTCCTTCTACCATCTTGTCTTTTATCTGCGGGGTTCCTTCTCTCCCCCACCTCAAAGTTCTTTCTCTCCCCAATGTCGGTGTTCTTTCTATCCCAGACCCTGGTTGTATCGCAGACCTCTCCCAAACATCTGGGCTCTTTTCCTTCCCAATCTCTGGGGTCCTTCAATCTCCAGACATTGGGGTCTTTTCCTCCAAAACCTTTTTGATCATTCATTCCCCAACCTCAGGAGTCTTTGTCGTCCCAATGTTTTAGGTCTTTTGTTCACTACCATTTGGTGTCTTTCTTTCCCCACCTCTCATTCAATAACATTTGGGGTCTTTCTTTTACCAACCTCAGGGATCCATCTTTCCCTATCCTTGGCAGTCTTTTTCTCCCCATCCTTTCCGATAGCCTTTTACTGATCTTTCCCGCTCCCAGGTCTTGTTCTCCTCCAATTTCCAACCTCCTCCTCATCCTACTTCTTTGTTCTAGTCACCACCTGTCCTCCAGCCATCTCCAAAGTATTTCTCTTCTTCACCTCCAGCATGCTCCTTTTCCTTGTCCCTGTCCACTCCAAACTCCTATGCCGACAGTTCCTTCTATTTGGCGCTTATAGTCTCTCAACACCACCTGCGGGGTTGGTCATTATACAATGGGTTTTAGGTGTATGTATTTTGGACCTGAGGTTTGTGATGGGCTGGGTTTCCTTCGGAATGTGCTTTCTTCTGCGTTCAGGTTTCTAACAATGCCCCTTTCTCCAGCATTGGATCTGTCATGGATTCACATGCTTAGAATATTCCCCGTCGTCAGGCTGGGAATCCTCGGTAAGTTATATAGACATTTTCCATAGGAAAAATTCGGACACTTTTGTGTCCTATCTACATCGTTTTGGGCTGCGCACGCCAGCGCCACAGGGATGTAGGGGTATATATAGCACCGCCCCCGCGGCTTCCTCAGATCTCAACCGTCTTCCAAAGTGGTGGGATTACCTCGCGTATCTGCTATTTTGTTAGGTTGTTCTTTCTACTTCTGCGACTGTTTGTTCTTCTTAAGAGAATGTCTGGAAAGGCTTTGTTTCGTCCGTGTGCTACGTGCGGCCTTAAGAAGGTGTACGAAGGGGATGGTCATATGGACTGCATTTACTGCCTTCATCCTCACCACACGGCGGACACTTGTGAAATCTGTCAGGGTTTCTCCCAAAAAACCCTCAAAGATCGAAAAAGACGCCTGGTTGATTGGCTCAATGACGGAGCGGGTGCGTACCCGGCATCGGAGGTGGGCTCCACGGCCTCAAAAAGTAAGTCGGAACCCCTGACGAAGAAGGCACGTGCTGCCGAAAAACGAACCTCGGAGTCGGCGAAAAACGACCCTCGGAGAAAGATTCGGAGAAACATTCGAAGGCCTCCTCCTCTTCACACAAGGCGTCGTCTTCTTCCTCCTCATCTAAAAAGGAGAGAAAAGAACCATCTAAATCCTCCTCAGGAGACCGTCATAAGTCTACCTTGAGTCGAGAGGCCGCGGCCAGCAAGTCGGCCCCAAAAGCAGCGGGAACACCTCAAGGCCCTGCGCCACTGGCTTCGCCGACGACCCGCTCGTCGACGCCTGCGTCATCGGCGGCTCCTCCCACATGTCAGACTGCAGCGGTAGGAAACATATCGTCGACGGTGGTCCCGTCGATGGGATGGCAACCAGAGGTTTTCGATCCCGTCCCGCCGGAGGCCCTGCTTCAAACAGAGGAGACTTTCTCCATCTCGTCGGCTGACGAGGAACGTGACACAGTCGCGCGCCCAATCGATCTGGGACTACAGCCGACCAGCGCAATGTCGCTCTTGGGTGTGGGTTCCATCCCTACTACCTCGTCATTACTGATCCCCCACGCGGTTCTGTCCTTGGAGGTGCTAAATACGCTACAAAAACTATTACAGCGTTTGGACACACAAATACCCCAGCCTGGGGCCCCGACACGGAGACAGTCTACGCCATTCGTCGACGAGCCGGGTCCGGCTCCGCGCTCGGTGACCAGGATTACGGCCGCTCCCCGCGCGCCGGAAGATTGCCCTACCCTGCAAGAAGAAGGAGAACTACAGGACTCTGACCGTGAGGAATCAGGTTCAGACATCTCACTATCCCCCTCAAGGGGCCCAACTTGGGACTCTGAAGCGGAGATGGAAGCTCCGAGAAGCCCGGCACAACCATCGCCACCTGACGACGTGGGTGCATTCCATGCCATGATGAGTAAGGTGTTCGGAGTTTGGCCTAGTCCCTGAAGAGGAGAAAAAGGATTCTTTTCTTTTTGATCATATGGGCAAGAGAAGGAAATCCATATTCGCCATCCCGATTTTGGATCATGTCTGGCAAGAGGGCCTGAAGACCATGCGGCACCCGTTCTCTGAACCGGCAGTGAAAGGTCGTTTGGAGAAGAAGTGCCTGACGTCTCAACCTTCGCCGGAGTCGGTGGTATCGGCGGCGGCGAGAAAGGCCAGGTCTCAACATAAATGCACAACCCCTCCAGACAACGAGGCCAGGAGACAGGACGCTTTCGGCAAGAAGGTGCTGTCCGTCGGCGCGACTACAGTTAAAGCAGCCAACTCCTTAGCGATTATGTCTAGGTATGACAGGGAAATGTGGCACCGACTGGCTCCTATCTTGGAGCATTTGCCCGAGGAACATAGAAAGTCCGCAATGTTGCTAGTGCGGGAAGGAGAGGAGGCCTCCAACCATGCTATAAACATTGCCGTCGACCTAGCCGAGTCCGGTTTAAGCAAATCAATAATGGCGTAGTTCTACGTAGACAAGCCTGGCTCAAGTGCACTACGTTCAGACCGGAGGTGCAATATAAAGTCTTGGATATGCCGTGTGAAGGGGAGCAACTGTTCGGTGAAAAAGTTGATGAGGACTTGAAGGGCATGAAAGAGGATACTGACACGGCACGGTCATTCGGAGCCCTCCAGAGTGGTAGGAATTTTCGTTCCTTTCGTCCTTTCAGAGGGGCCTCTGGTAACTCAAGGTTTGGGTCATCTAGAGACTGAGGTTTCAGCAGACCCTACTACTCGTCCCAAGGCTACAGGCATGCGGCCCAATCTTCTCGTAGAGGCAGAGATTACCAAACCTCCAGACGGCGGGGTGCCTACCCTTCGTCGACGAAAGATAAACAAACCAAGAGCCAACAATGACATGCTTCAGGGCGTCCTGGGGAGCCGAGTGTCTCGTCACATCGACGAGTGGGAGCGCATAACAACAGACCGATGGGTTTTGGACACGATTCATCTGGGACATTCTCTACAGTTCAAGGGCAAGCCACCACACATTCCACCAGTGTTCTCGGCCCAGCCCCACCTTCAAATACTACTACAGGAGGTGGTGCTTATGCTGCAGAAAGGGGCTATAGAACTGGTCCCGGTGGCAGAAAAAGGACAGGGAGTGTACTCCTGGTACTTTGTCGTCAAGAAACCAAATGGAAAATGGCGTCCCATTCTGGATCTACGAGTGCTCAACAAAGTGCTCAAGAATTTAAAATTCAAAATGCTGATGCTTCAGGAGGTGATCCGATCGATACAACCCGGAGATTATTTGTCGTTGCTAGACATTCAGGACGCATACTTCCATATCCCGATGCGTCGACGGCACAAAAGATTTCTGCGGTTCGTCGTCGGACGAACCCACTATCAGTTCAAGGTCCTCCCGTTCGGCCTAAAACCGTCCCCCAGGACGTTCACCAAATGTCTGGCTCCAATAGCAGCCTGGTTAAGAAAGGAAGGTCACCATGTGTACCCTTATTTGGACGATTGGCTAGTGAGGGAACTGTCTTCAGAAAGGGCACAAGAAAGCCTGGATGCCACCCTGTCCCTCCTGCAACGTTTGGGCTTCACAGTGAACTTCGACAAGTCCTCGTTAAAGCCTTCAAGGACCTTGGTCTTTTTGGGGGCGGAGTTCCACACAAAGTCGGGACTGGTGAAGCCATCCCTCGAAAGGATTCACTGACTGCAACAAAAGGCATGGGAATGGGAGGTCGACACCAGAGTGTCAGTACGAAGGTACATGTCCCTGCTGGGGACCATGTCGTCCTGCATACCCTTGATAGACAACTGTCGCCTCTTCATGAGGCCTCTTCAGGAATTCTTGGCGGATTGATGGGCACAGAGCCGAGGACGCTGGTCGGACAAGTTGACCATCAACGGCCAGCTCGTGCAGGCGCTTCAATGGTGGAGAATCTCCATACACCTAACGAAGGGAATGCCCTTACTGGAGCCTGCGTTCCAGAAGACAGTGGTCACGGATGCTTCTCTAACTGGGTGGGGAGCGCATCTGGACTCCTTACAGGTTCAGGGTCGTTGGTCATCGGAAGAGTCCTCCCTCCACATCAACCTGCTAGAGTTGAGGGCGGTGCGTTGGGCCCTAAAATCCTTTCTGCCACAGATAAAGGGCTCAGTGGTGGGAATCATGACGGACAACACGACAACCATGTTTTATCTACGGAAGCAGGGAGGAACTCGCTCCAGGAGCCTGTCGACGGAAGCCCAGGAGATCTGGCATTGGGCCCTACAACACGACATACATCTGTTGGCGTTCCACTTACCAGGAGTGAAAAATGTGCAAGCAGACGCTCTCAGCAGAGAGATGAATTGTCTACACGAATGGGAACTGAACGATCAGCAACTGCACCATGTCTTCGCGGAATGGGGTCATCCAGCCCTCGATCTCTTTGCGACGAGAGACAACAAGAAATGCTCTCAATACGCGAGCAGGTGGCCACAACAATACTCGCTAGGGGACGCGTTCTTCCCGTGGACGGGCAAGTTTCTGTATGCCTTCCCCCCATTCCCTCTCATCCGTCAAACTCTGCAATGGATCCACAGATATCCTTGTCAGGTGATCCTGGTGGCCCCGTATTGGGCCAGACAAGTGTGGTTCTCCGATCTACTTCACCTCTCAGCGGCAGAACCAATGAGGTTCCAGAAGATCCCCAACATTCTGTCTCAGGAGAAAGGGACCGTTTGGCATCACGACCCGGACAACCTCAGTCTGACGGCCTGGCTCCTGATTTCGCCGAGTTTGGCGCGTTAGCGATTCCAGCGGATTGCCGTCGTATTTTGCAAGCCGCAAGGGCACCTTCCACGAACAATTCATACACATACAAATGGAAAAGTTTCTGCATATGGTGCGCAGGTCAACCAGGTCTGGTCCCGCGGGCGATCACACCGGAACAACTCCTACCATACTTGTTGCTCCTGGCAAATAACGGGTTATCTGTCTCATCCATAAAGGTGCATCTAGCTGCCATCTCGAGATTTACTCGGAAGAGACATTCCACTCCACTGTTCAGTGACCGCCTAGTTAAACACTTCCTTAAAGGATTGTTTCGAACCTTTCCTCCCAAGAAGAAGTTTCCTCCGATCTGGAGTCTGAACCTGGTCCTGGCAGCCCTGATGAAACCCCCTTTTGAACCAATGTCATCAACGTCATTAAAATTTTTGTCTTGGAAATTGGATTTCCTGGTGGCCATTACTTCTGCTCGTCGCCTGTCGGAAATACAAGCTCTAGTGATCGACCCTCCATATTTGAGGTTTTTCAGTAATAAAGTCGTGCTGGCCACTAACCCGCATTTCATACCTAAAGTACCTTCCATGTTCCATAAACACGCTGCTATAGTGTTGCCTACATTCTTTCCAACACCATCTTCAGTGGCAGAGAAGACTCTCCATACTTTGGACGTGAAAAGAGCTTTGAAATTTTATCTCCATCGCACTCAAAGCTTCAGAGACACGAGACAACTCTTCGTAGTTCATGGTCCTGCGGCTAGAGGTAAAGCGATTTCAAACAAGGACCATCCAGATGGGTGTCTTCGGCCATTTCTTATTGTCATTCCAAGGCCGGAAAGCAGCTAGAAGCATCCAAGGGCCCATTCAACAAGATCTAAATCGTCGTTGACGGCTTTGTGATCTGGAATTCCGCTGGGGGATATCTGCCAGGCGGCTTCCTGGTCGGTACCACATACGTTTACCCGGCATTACTGTCTCGCACAGCAACATGCTGAAGATACACAGATGGGGCGGGCAGTACTACGTCACCTGTTCCAATAAGGAAAGCCCCAAGTGGGGTTGCATCCTTCGGCGACTATGCTTTAAAGTGTCGTGTCTTTTTCAGTGAACATGCTATAATGTAATGTGTTGCCATAGTAAGGGGGCACTGTGCTTGTTGTGATGTTGGTGTGCATACACGCCTCCAATGTTGGGGGATACTGCTATACAATCTATTCTAAGCATGTGAATCCATGAAAGATCCAATGCTGGAGAAGGGAATAGTTTCTTACCTGTAACTCCATTTCTCCAGCATTGGTATCTTTCATGGATTCACATGCGCCCTCCGGCCTCCCCTGAGCATGCAAACCAGAGATCCCTCATACTACTTTGGGGGCTGAAATCTGAGGGAGCCGCGTGGGCGAAGCTATATATACCCCTACGTCCTAGTGGCGCCGGCGTGCGCGGCCCAAAACGACGTAGATAGGACACAAAAGCGTCCGAATTTTTCCTATGGAAAATGTCTATATAATTTACCGAGGATTCCCAGCCTGACGACGGGGAATATTCTAAGCTTGTGAATCCATGAAAGATACCAATGCTGGATAAATGGAGTTACAGGTAAGAAACTATTCCCTTCCTCACCATGGCCCGAGCCTTCTAAGCCTCCGTCTGCTATCTTGAATTTTCAAATGTGCGTGTGATTGGAGTGATTGTCTGGCGGTTTGCAGACTCGGAGCATTCTTCTGATTACGTTCCTGCACCTGTCCAGTAAAGTATGAATAAGACAGACTCCTGGGTTTGTATGTCCCAGTACCTGCAAACAAGTTGGTTCATTTGTGGGGCATTCAAGCTTCACCAGGAGAGCATGCATTTGGGAGTCTCTGCCTTGTGGTTTGTTTCTCCTTAAGGATAAACCAGGGGATATTCCCCATGCCACCACCTGATCTGGGGTTTTCACTCCCCAATCCCAGGGAACTTTCTCTCTCCAATTTTATGGGTCTTTCATGTCCCAATCTTTTGTGTATTTCTCTCCCTCGTCTTTGGGGTCTTTTATCCCCAATCTCAGGCATCTGACTCCTCTCAACCTTTGGGACTTTCCCGAATATTTGGGGTCTTTCTCTTGTCAACCTCAGGGATCCATCCCTCATCTACCTTTGTGGTATATTCCTCAGCAACTTCTCTCCAATGTTCTGTGACTCCTCTTTTCCACTCCCAGACCCTCTTCTCATCCAATTGTCCACCTCGTTATCATCCTACTCCTCTCTCTTAGTCACTTTCTCTCCTCTAGCCACCTCCAAACTATACAATTCCTTATTTCCCTCAGTCACCTTCTCCTTTTCTCTGATTGCTCAAAACGCCAACAGTGACAGTTCCCTCTATTTACCTTTTATAGCCTCACAAAACTGCCTGCAAGGATGGTCCTTATGCTATGGGTTGCATGGGAGTGTGTATTGGGGACTCATGGTTTGTGATTGGACTGGGTTTGCTCCTTGGCGTCTTTTCTTCTGTGTTTGGATTTCTATCCATGCCCCTTTCCTCTCCATAGACTATGCCTTCTTAGCATCGGTCCACCATTTGTATTTTCAGATGTGCATGTAATCGGAAGGTATTTCTGGCAGTCTGGCAGCCCTCTGGGTTCTTCTCTTGACTTTCCTCCACCTGTGCCTTAAAGTATTTGAAAGCTGTTTGTGAGTCACAGTTTCTTCGAACAAACTGGTACATCCGCAGGACACGCAAGATTCCGCCAGGCGAGCATTCATTTGGGAACCTGTCCCTTGTGGCTTGTTTCGATTAAATGTAGAGCAGGAGATCTTTCCCATGCTGCTACTGAGTTTGGAATCAACTAACATATGAAAGTATCCTGGCTCGTTGGCCACCTCATCTCCAACTCCCAAGGGCAAGGCACTTTGTTGCAGGCAACATAGGGTAGAATATCAAAGGTTTGGGACAATGTGAGGCATTTACAGTTCTATTTCCTATAGTAAAGTTTGTCTATTGTTTTAATGCGTAAAGGGTGTTTACTAATCTCAAAAGGGGGTAAAGGTGCAGCTTTCTTGTATGAGTCAGCCCTTGTGTAGCTATGTCAAAACCTATATGGGTTGTTTTTCTTGAAAGATATGTATAAACATAACTATATTGTTTACAAATGTATAGCACACCTTTCCTTGGGTTATTATGGTCCTATGACATGGTCCAACATAACATGTGCCAATCTGGAGAGGAATAAAGGACAACATTAAATAAAGGTTGCTGTGGTTATTTTGCAGTGTGAGCAAGTGGCAGACTTTAATGATGACCTACCATTTACATTGCACTTTGCTAGGCTGCACATCCAAACTGTAGTCCCTAATTAGACTTCATGCTTGTCTTACCAAACTCTGTATGTTGTAAGGTTAATTTGACCTTGCAGCGATTAAATGCAATTCTTGAAAGGTATAAATTGTCTGATTCACCTTTTCCATCGAAGCATGGTCCATTTGCTAGAGTTAACTGGATTGCTGATATATCCCGGTCCCTACGGGCAATTTGTACTCCAACTCCTCTCCCCATGATATTGTTCTGCTTGATTGCCTATTAACCGAATTGAAAAAAAGAACATACTAAATCATACATACAAGTTCTTGATTGAATCTTGAATGATCAGTGCAAAAACAAGCAATGTAGTCTAGTGGGGACAATATCACCTCTGGGACTACAGTCCTAAATTCAAATCACACAACTTTACGGATTGATCAAAAACTGAGGTTGTGGGCAAAACGCTTTAGGCAGTATTACATAAACAGTTGGAAATAACTTCTGTCCTAAAGTAACTCGGGTGGAACTGGATTACAAAATGTATTCCCACAGTTACTCTATTACGGTGTTCATTTGGCCTGATTTTTTCTTGTGTTTTTTAGCACTGGATTACCATGACACTGCAGGGTGGAGTGGGGTCATTTTGTTCTCCCTTGTCGATAGAGGGGGGACTCTTAGCAGGTGTGCAGGGTGTTGAGTGTCGCAGTAGTGGTGTCCTTAGACATCACCCATACTTAGACAAAGGCTGATCCAATTCTGGGCAGCATTTGACCTTAGTCAGAGTACAGACCACATTAACATGGAACAGGCCCCATGCAAATGTGTTTCATTCCAAAAGGAGGAAATGAGTGAAACGCTCAAAGGCATGGCCAGCCATATCAGGTCAGAGCACAACTGTTCAGTTACTACTGGAGACTGCCCTGTGGCAGAGTCAATATTGTCTTGCTGTATCTGACTCACCTTCCATAGACACAGCCAGGTGTTGTGTGCCAACGAGATACAGCTTTTTGAAAAGCACAAAGTAGTTGTATTCACAAAAGCAAAATACCCTGTGTCTGAGCCCTCCTAAGAAACTGCAGATTTAAATTAAATAATTGATTGTTTATTGCTCAAAGGAACATGCAAAAGCAACATACCTCTGCAATGGTCTGTGCTTGAAGCAAAACAACACACCACTTATCACTTTTACTTCCAAGGGGGTTTGAACTATGCTTTGCTCTGATTTCCGTATCCTCCAAAATTGGGAAAGTGAAGAAGTATGTTAACTGGCATTCCTAGGGGCTGGTTTATGTAAAAACTGGAAGTGCATATCTCTAATGATTTTCCCAAGTTCTATGTGCTGTGACAGGGCCTGGTTTCAGGCCCTGTCCAAGAGGTGGAGGGAGTCCGACCCACCCCAACACACTGACCAGTTGTTACGCTCACCTGACTCCCACAGAGGCCCAGGCCTGGTTTGGAGTGCTGTTGCCTCTTCTATGGTGAAGCGCAGGACTCGGAAGATGGACAGGACCGGGCCCTCAAATCTGGCTTGTCTGGCTCGCAGAAATATCCTTCTGTGTGTGAAAAGGGAGTATTAACAATCTGCGGGATAATGTGTAAGCCTCCCACTCCCTTCTCACCCTCCACGAAACCATTCTGCGATTCCTCGTGAAGCCTCACCTTAGGGTCTGAAAGGACGAGCTCTCCATCCTGCTGCTGATGCAGGGGCACGTTGTAATCCAGTTACTTCACTGGATCATGGATTGTAGAGAGTTCAAGTTTGCTTGACCTTCCCGGTAAAGTACTGTGAGAATTCTGTTTATAAGTATGAGCCCGAAATAATATTTGTCTGTTGTCTCTATTTCAGGTGCAGAACAAAGATTCCGAGATGAGCAATGGAACCGACAAAGGAAACTCAGATGGGTTGTTTGATGAGAGGTTCCTTTAGTGTCCTTGCATTAATGCACTAATGCTTGTGTCTTTTTTCCCCATAGGGGCCGGGGTTCGGAAATGCTGGAGATATGGCACCGACCCGAAGTGAGAGGTGCAGTTCCAGTAGAAATCAGGTAAGTCTTTAATGAGCGTTCAGGTAATGTCTTAGCATTCGCTCACTAACGCTGATGTCTCTTTTTTCCCCTTAGGGGCCGGGGTCCGGAAATGCCAGGATGCGGCACCGACCCGAAATGAAGTGGGAATGACCCAACAGGTAAGTCTTATGATGGCAAATTAAGGTTTTCTTATTTTCTTCCCTAGCTCACCTTTGTTCTTGTATTTTTCTCCCTAGGCGCTAAAATGTGGCTGCGGATCCAGATGGTCGCTGATGAACATGGAGGCGCCTAGTAAAGGTGAGTGGAATGCGGCGTTGCAGCGATCGATGCGATGTGCTTTTAAAATGAATGTCTTCCTTTTCAGGATCGTCGGTGAAATGTCTCCGGAATGCGGATTTGGCAGGTAAGGACTCTTCTTTCTCCTATTCTCTTCTCTTCTCCCTTTGCAGGTGTTCCAGGATGCTGGCGGGCGTGGCAGAAGTCAGGATACAGGAGCAGACACGGTGAGCGTCCAGCTGCTAGATGCAGAACAACGCGAAGCGTGAGTTGCTGCTTGGGCGTGGCTTAAATAGCCTTCAAAGTAGTTCCAGGTATGTATCCTTCCTCTCAGGTATGTATTCTTCCTCCGGCCACACCCGTGTGGTTAAGTAGTCCCCAAAGATAAAGTAGTCCCGTTCAGGCCTCTAGATGGCCCGGATGTTGCAGCATGGTCTGCATCAGGTAAGTTTACACCAAGCACCTTTAAACACAAAGCCATCTTTTATGAGCCTTGGGCCTATGACGCCAGGACTGTTGTCCAATATGAGCCTGGCGCCAAAGGCGCCAGGACTGAGTCCAAAGGGCCCCTACTTGGGGCTGCTGAGACTTCCCTCGGGGATATGATGTCTGCCTCTGGGGTAGCTGGGCCTGGTCTGGCTCCTTGGAGGTAGGCATCATGACAGTACCCCCTCCCAAGGCCCCTCCCAAGGTTGTTCTCTCCGGGGGTTTTGGCTTGTTTGGGAATTTTCGGTGGAATTTTTGTATTAATCGCGGCACGTGTACATGGTTTCTTGGTTCCCAAGATCTCTCCTGAGGTCCATACCCCTTCCAATCAACTAGATAGAAGAGTTTTGACTTTAACACTTTGGAACCCAATATGTCTTTAACTTCAAATTCTAATTCCCCATCAATCTGAATTGGTTCTGGTGGTTTGATCAGCCTGGTTCCTGGTTGCACCGGTTTCAACAGTGAGGCGTGAAAAACGGGATGAATTTGCATGTTCGCTGGTAGATCGAGTTTAAAGGCCACCGGGTTGATTATAGCTTTGATGGGATAGGGTCCTATGTATCTGGGGTTGAAAGTCTGCGGTCCTTTGAGAGGTAATGTCTAGTTGCTAGCCACACCTGGTCCCCTATTTGGTACGGAGGTGCTTCACTTCGATGTAAATCAGCATTTTCTTTGTATTTTCTCTTTGCTTGCTGAAGATGAGTCATAGCTTCTTTGAAAGCTCGGGTTATCGTGGAATGCAAATGATCTACCGCAGGCATTTCCAGGTTTTGAGGAGGGTCCAGGTCTGAGGTTCGAGGATGATGACCATACAAGGTGTAAAAAGGGGTTTGTCCTGTTCCAGAATGTACAGAATTGTTATATGCATATTCTGCGATCCAAAGAATGTCTTTCCAATTGCTTTCAGATTGGTGCAACATACACCGAAGATATTGTTCAAGGGTTTGGTTAGTTCTCTCTGTTTGGCCATCGGTTTGGGGATGGTGACTGGTGGATAGTCGTACATCAATTTGCGCCAATTGACAACATTTCCTCCAAAAATGGGAAATAAACTGGCTTCCTCGATCTGAGACTAATATGGATGGAAAACCATGCATACAAACTATGTTCTCCAGAAATTCCTTGGCCAAGATGGAGGCTGAGGGTAACCCTTTTAAAGGGATAAAATGGGCCATTTTGGAGAAGAGATCCACAATCACCAAGATAGTGTTGTATCCATAGCAAGGAGGCAGGTCGGTAATAAAGTCCATCGACAAGGTGTGCCAAGGTGCCGGTGGAATATCCAAAGGTTGTAGAAGACCGGCTGGTCTTTTCTTTTGACCTTTATTTTGGGTGCAAACTCTGCAAGACATCACAAAAGATTTTATGTCTTTTCTCCAGGATGGCCACCAAAATTGTCGTTTGATCTTTTCCTCAGTTTTAGCGATACCAGGATGTCCTTCCATTAATGTATCATGATAATGGGCAATAACAAGTTCTTGCAGTTCTTTGTTAGGCAGAAATAATCGCCCCTGGGAGTACGGTAAATCGTTATTAACGGAAAAGTGTGACCCCTTTTGGCTCCATTCTTGTAAGGCTGTGGAGTCTAATAGTTGTTTAACTCGAGTTTGAACGTCCTCAATAGTTTGTAAAGAGGTCAAACCCAAAATTCTCTGTTCAGGTATAATCGGTACAGGTTCTAAGCTCGAATTTGTTTCTTCCATCCCAATCCGGGATAAAGCGTCCGCTTTGCCATTCTTGCAACCAGGGCGATATGTGATTACAAAATCAAATTCTGCAAAGAATAAAGCCCATCGGAATTGACGTGATGATTGGGCTTTGGCCGTCTTTAAATATTGCACATTTCTGTGATCTGTAATCACCGTGATGGTGTGTCTTGCGCCGAGGAGGTAATGACGCCAAGCTTTGAAGGCGGACTTAATAGCTAGTAACTCCTTGTCGGTGATTGCGTAATTAATTTCAGGAGCCGAGAATTTTCTGGACCAAACGGCTACAGAGTGTAGTTGGTTAGTTATTGGATCCCTTTGAGACAGGACAGCTCCCATGGCTAAGCTGGATGCGTCGGTTTCAACAATGTAAGGGAGATCTGGGCGTGGATGCTTCAACACAGGTGCAGAGGTGAATTTAGTCTTTAGGTCTTGAAAGGCCTGTTCTGCCTCATGAGTCCATTCGAAGCGTTTATTCTTCCGTAAGAGAGCTGTGATGGGTTGGACCACTCGAGAAAATTCCGGGATGAATCTTCGATAAAAATTGGCAAAACCAAGCATGCTCTGAACCCCCTTCACAGAGCTAGGAGATGGCCATTTGGGGATGGCGCCCACCTTTCGCGAGTCCATTCGGACTCCTTTAGGTGTCAGGATGAATCCGAGAAACTCGACTTCTGTGGTATTAAAAACGCATTTTTCGAGTTTTGCAAACAGTTTGTGCTGGCGCAATTTTTCAAGAACTGCCCTGACATGTTTTCTGTGAACGGATTCCGAAGAGGAGTACACCAGGATGTCGTCGATATATACGATGACACAAACATCGATAAGTTCCCGAAGAACATCATTCATAAAGTATTGAAAGGCGGCAGGTGCATTGCACAATCTGAAGGGCATC
Organism: Ambystoma mexicanum; assembly: GCF_040938575.1. Taxonomy (NCBI): domain Eukaryota; kingdom Metazoa; phylum Chordata; class Amphibia; order Caudata; family Ambystomatidae; genus Ambystoma; species Ambystoma mexicanum. The sequence continues at coordinate 389,148,970 of NC_090925.1, forward strand.
ACCTGATATTCAAAGAGCCCATATTTGGTGCGGAATGCAGTCTTCCATTCGTCGCCTTCTTTTATACGCACCAGGTGATAAGCTCCCCGGAGATCTAACTTGGTGTATATACAAGCATCTTTTACCTGGTCGAGAAGTTCAGGGATCAGAGGCAGAGGATAACGATTCTTAATCATTATTTGATTTAGGGCGCGGTAGTCAATACATGTTGTAAGGTCGCCTTCTTTTTTCGGCACGAAGAACAGAGCTGAGGAAACAGGAGACTTTGACGGGCGAATGAAACCATTGGCAAGGTACCGATCTAAATACTGAGGCAAATGAAGGTTCTCAGGTTCAGTAAGAGCATAAATCCTACTACAAGGCGGTTGAGCATTGGGTACCAGATCGATTTGACAATCGTACGACCCGTGGGGAGGTAACGTGTTGGCCTGTTCTTTTTGGAAAACGTCTTGGAATTCTTGGTACTCAGCCGGTAGTTGTATAGTGGCGGAAGTTACTGAGGCCAGGCCCATATTTGGATTTCTTGGATAACAAGTTTGTTCACAATCAGGAAAGGTTATTCTCTTTGCTCGCCAGTCTATTCGAGGATTATGTGTTTCTAACCAAGGAATTCCTAGAATTACTTGAAACTGTGGGGCCTTGATTACATCAAACACAATAGCTTCCCAATGTCCATCCTGACCCACTAGTGTCACTTCTGTAGTGGAATGAGTTACCGGCCCTGAGGCTATTTCGGTTCCATCAACTGTAGTAATGACATCCTTGTTAGTTTTCGGACGGAGAGGGAGATTAATCCTGGAGGCCAATTCACAATCTACATAGTTTCCAATAGCTCCACTGTCGATGTATGCCTTTATAGCATGCAACCGCCGAAGCTGTTTCGGATCCGCGAGGACCATTGGCATGATGAAATGCGAGGTCACAGAGTTTGTTTTCAAGCTCGGCAAGCGGACCTCTACGCTTGTCGGGCTTGGTCGTTTCCCGAATCAGGTTCTGTTAAATTGTTGTCAGTGGCTCCAACCACCTTCTTAAGTGGTTTTACCGGACAATCTCGTAGAAAGTGACCAGAAACCCCGCAATAGAGACATAATTGCTTTTGCCGCCTTCTCTCCCATTCCTTCTGCGTTAACGGTCCTTTAACTCCACCGATTTGCATAGGTTCTGAAACGTCGGTACTCTTGGGGTTCGCGTGAGTTTTGATCAACACTCTGGTTTCAAACTTGGATCGATCTGCTTTTCTATTCTGAAGTCTGTGATCAAGTTGGACCACAAGGTCTATGTACTCCGCGCAGACTTGGGGTGGATTTACTATTTGGGCTAGCACGTCTTTAAGTTCTCCGCGCAGACCTCGATGAAATAATGTGATCCTTTTATTCTTTGGCCACCCAGTTTCCACAACCAACCTATTAAAGGTGGCGATGTAAGATAAGAGATCCTGGTTACCTTGTCGTAAGGATAGCAGTTCGTTGTCTAGGGCCTGTCCCTGAGAGTGTCGAGCGAATAATCTTTCCATGCTTTCCTGGAAGCCTTGAAAATCCTGGAGAATTGGGTCATCTTGATTTACCAAAGGAACTGACCAATCGGCAGCACTGCCGCTGAGATAAGATAATACAAAAGCTACCTTGGTCTGGTCATTAGGGAAGGCCCCAGGTCTGCATAGGAAGTGTAAGCGACATTGGTTCATGAAAACGGCATATTTCTTGGGGTCTCCAGCAAAACGTTCAGGCGGGGCCAAAGGCATGTTTCCAGGTAGATTGATTTGTACCAGGTTATTCGAAATCATAGAAGTGGGATTACCCCCGGAACTAGGTAAAGGAGTTTGTCCTGCCTGACCCTGCAACAACCGTTTGGCCAGGTCATCAGTTCTTTCCTTAGATAGGATCAGTTCTCTTTTGAGAGCGTTAGTCTCCTGGCGGGCGGAGTGTACTTCTGCCCGTAATTCCCCCAAAAGCTGGGCCAGCTGGTCTGTCTCGGAAGTTTCCATAGCGCCTGGGTGGGAAATTGTAGGTAGGCTTCGCGTTCTGTTACGCTCACCTGACTCCCACGGAGGCGCAGGCCTGGTTTGGAGTGCTGTTGCCTCTTCTATGGTGAAGCGCAGGACTCGGAAGATGGACAGGACTGGGCCCTCAAATCTGGCTTGTCTGGCTCGCAGAAATATCCTTCTGTGTGTGAAAAGGGAGTATTAACAATCTGCGGGATAATGTGTAAGCCTCCCACTCCCTTCTCACCCTCCACGAAACCCTTCTGCGATTCCCCGTGAAGCCTCACCTTAGAGTCTGAAAGGACGAGCTCTCCATCCTGCTTCTGATGCAGGGGCGCGTTGTAATCCAGTTACTTCACTGGATCATGGATTGTAGAGAGTTCAAGTTTGCTTGACCTTCCCGGTAAAGTACTGTGAGAATTCTGTTTATAAGTATGAGCCCGAAATAATAATTGTCTGTTGTCTCTATTTCAGGTGCAGAACAAAGAGTCCGAGATGAGCAATGGAACCGACGAAGGAAACTCAGGTGAGTTGTTTGATGAGAGGTTCCTTTAGTGTCCTTGCATTAATGCACTAATGCTTGTGTCTTTTTTCCCCATAGGGGCCGGGGTTCGGAAATGCCGGAGATATGGCACCGACCCGAAGTGAGAGGTGCAGTTCCAGTAGAAATCAGGTAAGTCTTTAATGAACGTTCAGGTAATGTCTTAGCATTCGCTCACTAACGCTGATGTCTCTTTTTTCCCCTTAGGGGCCGGGGACCGGAATTGCCAGGATGCGGCACCGACCCGAAATGAAGTGGGAATGACCCAACAGGTAAGTCTTATGATGGCAAATTAAGGTTTTCTTATTCTCTTCCCTAGCTCACCTTTGTTCTTGTCTTTTTCTCCCTAGGCGCTAAAATGTGGCTGCGGATCCAGATGGTCGCGGATGAACATGGAGGCGCCTAGTAAAGGTGAGTGGATTGCGGCGTTGAGCGATCGATGCAATGTGCTTTTAAAATGAATGTCTTCCTTTTCAGGATCGTCGGCGAAATGTCTCCGGAATGCGGCTTTAGCAGGTAAGGACTCTTCTTTCTCCTATTCTCTTCTCTTCTCCCTTTGCAGGTGTTCCAGGATGCAGGAGCAGACACAGTGAGCGTCCAGCTGCTAGATGCAGAACAACGCGAAGCGTGAGTTGCTGCTTGGGCGTGGCTTAAATAGCCTTCAAAGTAGTTCCAGGTATGTATCCTTCCTCTGAGGTATGTATTCTTCCTCCGGCCACACCCGTGTGGTTAAGTAGTCCCCAAAGATAAAGTAGTCCCGTTCAGGCCTCTAGATGGCCCGGATGTTGCAGCATAGTCTGCATCAGGTAAGTTTACACCAAGCACCTTTAAACACAAAGTCATCTTTTATGAGCCTGGCGCCTGTGGCGCCAGGACTGTTGTCCAATATGAGCCTGGCGCCAAAGGCGCCAGGACTGAGTCCAAAGGGCCCCTACTTGGGGCTGCTGAGACTTCCCTCGGGACATGATGTCTGCCTCTGGGGTAGCTGGGCCTGGTCTGGCTCCTTGGAGGTAGGCATCATGACACCAGTGCCGAAGTGAGGGCAGACTCCTCCCACCCTTCCTTACCTGAGGATTGCCGGTAGCCTGGCCAGGAAGGACTCCACCGCAGCCAGAGCAGCGGCACAGCCAGTGTCCGGCCTACATCTTGGAGAGGGGTGCTGTGAACTTGGAAACAGCGGCTGCAGTAAGCAGCAAGTACAGACACAGCACCTATGAGTGCTGCGTCAACTACAACACCAGCACAACACAGATCCAGCAGACTGTTGACCTCATTACCACTTGGGAGGTGTGGGTTAAATGCGGCGCTATGAAAGTTGGAAGATTCACCTCCAGCTATTAGCTGGAGGTAAATCCGTCAACTTTCCAGCCAATTTCGGCAGAATTACCTCATGGAGTCCTATGGACGCTAAGTAAATAGGGACTAACACCACCACTTGTAATCCAGCGATAATACCGCCGGACCAAGTGACAGTAATGGTAATTCCGTTTGCTGGTATCTCGGCGGATTTACCACTGAGATACCACCAAACCTATGAGGCCCAGTGTCTGCTGGGGAGCCTCCACTTTGCCACCAGGAAACTTTATTATTAAAGTGAAGGCTTCTAAGAAGGCCATAATTACCCACAATGCCACCAGGGGCATTCTGTATTTAATATTAAAAGGCATACAGAAAGGCCTCCATTCTGCACATCTAACCAAGGGCCAGTACATGGTCCATGTTGGAAAGGGGCCGGGCTTGCAAGGTAAATGGCCAATCCTGAGAATGGGCGGGGGATGTAAGAAGGTGTGTGTGATTGTGCCAGTGTGGGTTAGTAGGATGAGGACAGGAGGAGGCAAGAGCGATTGGAGTGCAGAGGCTATTGTTAAGAGGGGGTCTGTTGAGTGTTTGAGTGTGAGAGCAGAATGTTTGAGGAGTAGAGATAGAGTAGGAGTAGTGAAGTGTTAGTGGTAGTATTGGCAGAGGTAGTAGTAGTTGGAAGTTGAGCTAATGGTAGTGGGAGTAGCGGAATTGCGAGTACGGAGGAGGGAGTAAGTAGTAGTAGTGGTACTGGGGGTAAGCGATAATATTGGAAGTGGAGTAAGTAGTAAGGAGTGTTAGTGAGTAGAAAAAGCAGTATAGTAGTAATAGGTATCCGAGGGCAATAGCAGGGGTTAAGTATGGAGTAGAAATAGTAGGAACAACAGAATAGTAAGTCTGACAGAGTGAGAAAGAGATTATAAAAAGATTAATAGCAAGAGGCAAGAAAGTAGGGTGAGGGGAAGGCAGAAGGAGAAGATAACAGAGATAGAGGGATAGTTGGAGGTGCAAGAGATAGTAAGCATAGGCATAAGGAAAGTAGATCAAAGGGTGGAGGCAGAAAGGCAGAGTGAGAGATCAGAGGGACAGAGACGTGATGGGAAGAGAACATCTAGAGATCAATATAGTAAATGGCCAGGTCCAAGCTTGTGTGGGAGAAGTGAGAGTGACACAGGGCCAAAGAAGGCACCATCCCTACCTCTTTAAAAATACTAAGCGGATTAGGTAAGGGAAAGCCTAGAAAACCCCTAGGGAGTAAGTCAGCCATCTAATCAGGGACAACCCACTAGTAGCCGAAGAAACAGACAGGTTTGACCTTTAACTAACACTGACATGCCGATTAGGACACCGAGTTTAGGGAGGTGGGCCAGACCGGGGATGTAGAGCGAGAGAGGGATGGCCCTAGCACCAATTCGCCAAGAACCCGACCAGGCCTCAGAATTACCAAAGCTGTCTTGGCTCAAGCTGTTTGTAAAATCCCAAATAATCACTCTTGGACTCCAGAGTTGAGCCAGTGTGGTTCTTTGTGATGGATCGTCCTGTCACAGTACCAAGCAAGTGAGGTAAATCATTGCAGACTGTTGATAACCAGAGGCCTGATACACATGTATGGAGTGGCCGACTGCACAGACAGCCTATCCTTCTTCTTGCACGCAAGTCTCCTTTGTAAATCAGGCACTTGCATGCAGGATTTGATGGCCTCAGAATGCTCTTAGCACTTTGCTTGCTGTATCCTTAATCCATTATTTGTTGTGAATCTGAGCACTGATTATTAAATATCCTTTCAGAAAACCTACAGAACTTGGAGTCAGTTAAAATAGCTCTATTTATGATGTTGTGTAATGTTCTTATAATTTTTGATATACACTCAGTTATTTTGCTGGTGTGTTATTGGTTATGCTGTTGTAACTTGCCTTAATTTGCATGCAGATTCATTTTGATTGGTGGAGACGGATCTTACGCTACTTCTGGATCACCGTCATTTCGTACTCAATGGTGGTACTCATTGCAGTCTATGTGTACCAGTTCAAAACCATCTCTGGCTTCTTCCTCCAGATTTTGGGGATGTCAGAAGAGGGGTAAGGGCTCAAATTCTTTCATTCAAACCGATGTTTAGCGCATTTCCTGTAAGCTTTTTAGAGACTGAGGTAATGAGAAAGTGAGTGATTTACTAAATTAATAAGTTATTGAACTCGTAAAGGACTACATATTTGGGTTATTGAGCCAGTAAGTGATGCAGTGAGCCAGACACTAAGTTTGTGGGTTATTTAGCAAGGAAGAGAGTTAGAGTGCTATGTAGTCAAAGTGTGTGTTAGTATGTTATTGAGTAAGCAATTGTGTCAGTGAGGCAATACATCCGGTAATGGAGTGTTTCCAAATGCAAAACATTCCACAGGAGAAGTGTCAATACATTTATTGAGGCACTAAAGGAGAGAGAGTAAGGAACAATGTGATGGAGAAAGAAAGATCAACATAATAGTACAGAGCAGATTGTTAGGGCAGATGTTTGTATAAAGTAGTAAAGCTAGAATAATGAAAGCTAAGCCCAAATGGTGACTACCCACACTCTGTACAGTACTCCACTGCTCTTAAGCTATGTCCGCGCTTTAAATAATAAAATATTCAAATAAGTCATTTGATATTATTTTTCAGTTGGATTGTTCCTATAGTGAGCTCCCAACAGAACACATGCAATATTCTGCCCAAATATCCAATGGCATTAAAAAATAAATAAGTGAGTTTAAGCAAATCAGAGAGCGCTTTCCTTTTTTCTTCAAGATTTTCCCAAAGTGTTGCCAAATCGATAAGCACATGTTGGGAGAATGATACATTTTTAAGAAAATATATTTGTTTATTTCTGGTATGGATTTTTAGTATCTATACAAGATGCACCGCACCCTTTAGTGAGTGACTGCGAAGAGACATAGATACATTACACATCAACATTTAGATCACAAAACACAGAAATACTTCTCAAAAGAGGAAAACAATATAAAGAGCAGCAGCCATAACCTCAAATACTTCTAAAAGAGAAGAGTTCTTTTCAATCTTAAAAACGTGTGTAGAGAAGGACCTAAAGGCCATGAAATAGGAAGTGAGCAGTCCAAATAGACTTATGGGTGGTCTTAGGTTATTTATGAATAGATGCTATGTGTTGATATATAGAGGTACACTGGTATTTGATACTAAAGAGCTTTTAAGGATTGCAGACCTGATTTAAAATAATGAATTTTCAAGGGATTGCCGCAGCCTGTGTAATAGATGTGAACCTGAAATATGTTGTTGAATTTGTGATTACATGCTCTGCCCATTAATCTGGCAACTTAATGAGAGCTGATTAATGATGAATTGGTCACATGTATGGGGCAATTCCTATTCATATTTGCTTGCTTTTTGGGAGCTATGTGCACATGTGAAGGGTCCAGAAGTGAAGCCATTGTGTCTCTCAGCTGGGAGCACAATAGGAGATTGATGCTTTTCCAATTTTTAATCTCAGTGTTAAGATGGTTTTCTTCAGAGTTATCATCAAGGTGGGATCAGAGTGTTCACTGATCTGTATGGTCTCACTACAGCTCACAGTTCAGTGATCACATGATTGTAAGAGAATACATTGTGAAAAGTGAGGGGGAATGGGAGTATTATGTAACTTTATGTTTTTTCTGTGCAACATCTTAATTGAAATTTTTATTATTTCAATTGAAAGTATAAAACAAAAACTTAATCCCTCCCCAACCACCTCTACCCACAACCACATACTTAGCAGGATAAGGGAGAGCCAATTCGCTATGAAATGTACCATACGTTCAATTAGTACATTGCTGAAGAAGTTAACCTGCATCCATCGCTTCATAATCCCTGAAAGTAGTGGAGGTCCCCTAAACCTATCCCACACAAATACCCTTAGTAATTAAATACCTAATAAAAGCAAGACTCTACGCCTTTTGGGCACGTGACATTTTTATGACACTCTCACATGCTACAAAAAAGCATCCAAATCGAGTAATGGGCGATCATCTCACCATTAAGTGAATATGACATTTTTTCATTAACTAAGTTATTGATACTAAGCATTGAGTTGTGGGATGTCCCTAGATTTTCTATTGATGGCAATGAGAAACCCGGCCGCCAGCAGTGCCTTCAAGATAAGGTCTCCTATAGAACATCACAGTGGAAAGACTCCTGCAAACGGCATAGGCAACAAACAAACTGCATGTTCCATTGAGGCATGACGGATGGTGCTCCCCGCTGCCTACTATCTCAGTGTCCGCTGTTGCCTTGCTGGCACTGACCTTTAGACAATTTCTGGCATTCCACCTTGGTGCAACTCCCTCATGGGTGCGTAATACCATATGAAGTAGAAATAGGGGCTGCCCTGGGAGTGAGGTCCCCTCGCCCGGCTACTGGGTGTTCTGACCTGCAGAGAAAACGCCCTGCACACCCCAATCACTGAGGACCTGGTCTGGGGGGCTGTGCTGGTATCAGCAACATCCGCAACATCAGCTTGCTTGCTTCTCTCGTCGACTTGCTGCCCATGGGAGAAATTTGAGGTGGACCTGCGCCTGCGAGGATGTCCTCTTAGTCTACCGAGGGCTCCATCCTGCCCCTGCTGTGAGCTTCGGTCAGCTCAGAACAGTGGCGGTGCCAGGAATCAAATTTAGGAGGGACACAGAGGGGGCCAAAGACAAAAGTGGGGGGGCACAGACAAAAGTAGGGGGACAACATGGTAACTGCTAGTCTTAGGTAGGGGGCACAAGGGGGGGCACAGGGTTTCACAGGGGGGCCCTGGCTCCCCCAGGCCCCACCCTAGCGACGCCATTGGCTCAGAATAATGTCTTTGGCATATTTCCCTAAGCGGTGCAACTCCTGCAGAGCTAGTTAAATGGCCAGCGTCTCACTTCTGTGTCCAGGATGGGGAAGACATATAAAGCAGGAAAGCAGGGGGACATCTCCACAATGCTACAGTCCGCAGACAAGTGCAAGTGTCCTGAAGTGGTGACAGATCACGCAGATGTCCACCAAGTCTGACCCTACTCGCTGAAATCTGCAAATAAAACCACAAAAGCACAGAGGAACTTGCCCATAAGATTCTAGCATTGGATAAAGGGTTTCAGAAGCAGAGCACAGGGTTATCGGAGGTGGTGGACACGCTCTGCAAGCAGTCCTACAAGGTGGGTGAGTGTTCCAACCGACTTGAGGCCTTGGTGGCCTGATGTGAGGCCTTGGAGGACAAGTAGGAGGATGGGGAGAATCGCCCCCACAGAAATAACATTCGGATTCAGAGCATCTTTTCAGCGGTGCACAACGATGAGCTGCCTGCCTTTGTAGAGGACCTCTTCCGATCTATATTTGAACTGCCTGAGGAAGCTGAGATCGAACTGGAGCAGACGTATCACGTCAGCACTAGGGCCACCTTGCCCCAAGACAGATCCGTGTTTGTGTTGTCCCGGGTTCACTTTTTCAAACAAAAGGAGCAAATAATGACTGCAGCCAGACCCCTGTTGACCATCTCTTTTCGTAACATGTCACTGTATCAGGATTTGGCATCAATGACCCAGGCAAAGCGGAGGGTGCCGAGGCTACTGACCGAGTGGCTGTGCACTAAGGAAGTGTCCTATAGATGGGGTTTTCCAACTGTGCTCCACTTTTCTTAGGGAAAGCGCTGGGTGGCGCGAACTCTAACCGATGCAGAGAGCCTGCTGAACCCGGATGGGTCAGGGGGATGAGGGGTTTGGGATGCTGAGCAAGAGCTGATCCAGAATCGTGGCCTAGAGCCATCACAAAAATGGCACAAAAAGGGTAGAGGGAGGAAGATAAAGGGTCCAGTCAGAAAGGCCTGAGTGGCCTGGAGCTTAGCAGGGAGTATTGTGGGTGGTTGGGATGTCTCTCTGGTTACTGGGTCACTTGTGCTTTGCGGAGGCACTATGAGATTATGGTCCTAAGAATGAGTCCTTGGGTGAGGGTGATTGGCGGGAGAGGGGGTTTAACCATGATGTGTTGTTCCCTGAGGGGTTTCCAGATGTTTGGAATATGCTCATGTCTGAGCATAGTTTATGGTTGGTTTCGGGTGTTGGGGGAGGGTTTGTTTATAAATAGTTGCTGTGGGAGGGGCACTTGATTTATGGCAGTGCACTGCAGGTGATTCGAGAGGTGGTCGCCGGAGGTGGACAGCCTGATATTCAGGGAAATGTTGGCTACTGTTGTGAATAAAGGGGAAGGTGAGAAGGGTTTTTGCCTCGGGGGAGGGGCGGATGGGTGGTGAGAGAGAAGTGGGTTGAGTGGTGGCTGTCTTGGTGGGAGAGCAAATCCCAATCTCTAAAATCAAGGTCCCGCGTGATCCACAGTGACATTATCGCTGTGTCAAATGCCTGTTGTGGGAGCGTCTGTGTATGCTCGTTTCTCTGTATGTTCCTAATGTGGTCCAGGTGGCTTTCTTAGAGACCTTCCTCCTTCAGGTGCTCTCTTTTGCGGAAGGGCAAATCCTGATTGGTGGGGCTTTCAATTTGTTACCTAACCCTCCAGTTGATAAGACTCTTCCTCCCACCAAGCTTGATTTCAGGCATGCACATGCATTTGGGCTGTTTCTTCTGGAAATGGGACTGGTTGACACCTGGAGGTTGGCTCACAGGGATTTCACCTTTCATTGTCATGTTCACAGGGGCTTCTCTAGATCAGACCTTATACTTATGGCAAGTGTGCTGTACCCGTGTGCCTAGGGGGTGGGGGGATATAGGCACGCGGAGACTATCCGATCATGCCCCAGTATCGCTGTCCCTGGCGATTGTGGGAAGGCCTGAGAGACCCAGACGCCTGTGGAAGTTATATGATCCGGTTCTTGGGGATCTGGTGGTGTCTAGAGAGCTGGGTGAGGTTATATCCAACTATTTTCTAGAAAAATAAAGACTCACGGCATTCATACGAAGTAGTTTGGGATGCTATGAAGGCGGTTGTTATGGGTAAGTCTGCAGCTTACACCAGGGAGAGAAAACTGACTAGGGTGCAGCTGGATGGGGAAGTTAGAGGCGCAGAACAGGAGCACAAAAGACTGGGCTCCCGTAGGGCACTGCAGGAGCTTAGGGTGTCACGTAAAATTCTGGAGGAACATCTCGCTGACAGGACGGCTCAGGCAATGCTGATGACTAAACAGTATTATTATGCCAATGGGAACCGAGCCAGTCCACTTCTGGTAGCTAAACAGTGTACGCTTCAAAACCGAAACGCAGTTTTGGCCCTGTGCGATAGTCAAGGAGTGGTGCAACGGGGTGAGGCCGATAAGCTGAAGATTTTTAAAGCCCATTTTGGGGTGGTATTTAAAGGGGGGCCATCCCAGGGGGATGCCCAGACCCAATACCTACAGCATGTACATCGCCCTAGCCTAACAGAGGAGGAGCGGGACTCCCTAGAGGCACCTATATTCCCAGGGGAAGTGGAGTGGGCTATTAAGACTCTGAAGAACAAGATCGCAGGCCCTGATGGGTTCACAGCTCTTTTCTACAAAACGTTTTGTGCGCTCCTGGTCCTACTCCCTTCCCCCCACCCCCAGGTTGCACTCTTTAATTTCTTTAGGGTTTCCGGTAGAGTTGTTCCTTCTATGGGTGTGTCGATGACTGTCCTGATTCCAAAACCTGGTAAGGAGGATCCAACACTCTGCGATACATATTGCCCCATTACCCTTACAAACATGGATTCAAAGCTTTTCTCTAAAATGTTGGCCAGGCGTATGATAGAGGTCCTCCCTAATCTCATAGATGGCGACCAGACAGGTTTTATCGCGGGACGCAGTACCCATGATAATGTGAGGTGTGTGTTGAATCTATTGGTGGTGGGATGACGTCAGGAGGTGGATCTGGGAGTTATTGGACTAGATGCTCACAAGGCCTTTGGTAGGGTGGACATGGGGTATCTCTGTGGAGTCTTGGTATGGTTTGGGTTTGGCCCAGAGTTAATTAATTGGGTAATGCAAATCTACCAAAGTCAACACACCTCTCTTCGAGTCAATGGGGTGCTATTATCTAGCCTACCCATTACCAGGGGGAAGAGACATGGTTGTCTGCTGTCCCCACTGATTTTTGGCCTGACTATGGAGCCGCTTGCCTGCAGTATCAGGGCGAATAGGGCTACAGAAGGGATTTGGGTAGGGGGTGGATTATAAGGTTTCTCTCTATGCAGACAATGTGCTGCTCACCTTGAGTAACCCCTGGGAGTCACTGCGCGTGGTGCTGTGTGAATTGGAGGAATGTGGTCTGGTCTCTGGATTTAAAGTGAATTATGACAAGTCACATGGGCTGGATATTTTTTCTGAGGCCTTGCCCCGATACAATGCACTTGCGAGTCTATCCACTATATGAGTGCGCATATTCCTAGCAATATCTCAGAGATCTATCGATCTAACTTTCCACCGGTGTTCCAGGAGCTGTCTGAGGATCTAACTAGGTGGGGCTGGCAGGAGATGAACCTTGTCCCATGTCTCCTGAATCCTTCTACGGCACTCCTGACAAGGGTCCCTGACCCAGACTTGCGTACGCTTCAGGGTAAGATTTATAAATTCATTTGGGGGTATTAATGGATTAGGATCGCTTGGAGGGTGCTCGTGTGGCTGACGGGGGTGGAGGGCCTGATGTCTTCCACAAGCACAGCTTTTTCATGTGGTCACATGGGGGAATAATACATTACAGCCGAAGTGGAAGGCAAATGAACAGGCCCAATTGGCAGTTTGTCTCCACCAGTTGCCTTATGTTGACAGGGGTTCTTTGGGACAGGAAGGGGGATTCTCATTATTGGCCACAACAAAGTGTACGCTTTATTATATGGGAAGAGCACTGCATATATGTGGGGAGACTATGGGGTTGGGTCGTCTCACGCCTGTTTAGACTAACCCAGGTGTCTTGCCTGGATGCGACTGTGGGAGCTTTGGAGATGGTTGACAGGGGGCTTGACTTCACTGTACCAATTATATAAGGAAAACAGTCAAAGAGGGTGTGGCCTGGACCATGCAGTGAGGCTGTGAAATCGTACAGCTCCCGTCCAGATCCTGTAATTTGGCGGTGGTAGGCATCCTTGACCACAAACATTATCTACAAATCGTTGGGGAAACTTAAGCCCTCCTGTGCAGCGCTGACCGGTTCGGAATCGGACCACTACAACGGAGTTAAGGCAACTGGAACTTCGGCCCTGTTGGGGAGAACATGGTGGACGGAGTCGCGATGGAATAAGGAGGAGGGGCGTAAAAGCGGCAGCGTTGCACGGCAGCCTCCGTGGGTCTGACAAACTGGAGCGGAGCCAAGATTGGTGCACACGCTGGAGGCTGCCTGGCTCTGCAGTCCCCAGTTAGTTGGCAAACAAAGGCTGGAGCGAGGTGTATTGTGCCCCTGAACACTCAGCGCCCAGATAACAGAGCGAGTGGACTGGAGCTCGCGAGTGCTTGAAACTCAGGGGCTGTGTCGGGCTGAAGTAGCCCAGCTGACTAGGAACTTCATCTGGGTGCGCTGCGGTGCGGGGATGCTAAGTAGACCCTGGGCTGACTGTTGGGTTGCCTGTGACACGCAGAGGCTTCAACTGAGTGCATGGGGTGTGTGAATGTTGTGTGCTGCAGGAGCCGGGCAGCCGTGATGAGGCTGTGGGACGGTACGGCTGGTCGACAGCCAGCAGCCTCACCCTGAGCAGTGCTGGGTACTGCTAACGGACTAGACGTGGCGAATCTGTAAAGGAAGGAGACTCGCTGGGAGTCCAAAGGTGGCTTGGGCCACAGTGGGAACTTGCTGAAAACCGGCCGGGAAGAACTGGAAACTAGTTGCAAAGCGGGAGTTGCCACGCTTTACCCTGAGTCGGTGCGAAGTGAGAGCATGGTCCTGTCAGCAGTAACCCTCCATAATATAACAGTGACACAGAAGACATCAAGGTTGGAGGGAGACCCGGGCTGCCCGTGCCCCCCCCCCCCGTCTTGATGTTGTGGCCCCCAGGGAATTGCCCACTGCGTAGGAGAAAGGAAGCAGACATTAATTCAGCAGGGGTGGGGACATCGTTGCGGTACAGCAAGTAGCTGGTGGCTGGCACTGGGAGTCGGCTGATCTTTGCATGGAAGCTGGGTTGGCTGGCTCAGGATACACATGGTGGGGGCTGCTTGGTCCTACTTGGCAGTGCATTGGGATTGTGGCCAGTTGGAGGAGTGGCGGACTGGGAGAGTAGTTGTCTTGTGGCCTGGGCAGTAACCACTGAAACTTTAGGGCCTTGGGACCTGGGCACTTGCTGCCATTACGCAACCCAGACACTAATAGGGGCTGTCCCACCATTGCTTACTTCGCGTATTTCGACCCTGGTCGCACACAACTGGTGGGGGTGATCGGCTTCCTGAGCCGACTCTGAAGCGGTGGGAGAGCGGGACTTCACACCTTGGCAGAGGGCAAACACCGTGGTGATCATTGGGAGAGCACCTGCAGTCACCACTGGAACAGGGGACAGCACTAAGTGTTGCTTGCTGTTTAGCTGCCACCGATCTAGCTGGGTGCTGGGTGTGGACAACAGGGATCGCTCACTGAGGCACAGGAGTGCAGAGACCTCACAATGACACCTGGGTTTGCGGGGCTGCAATGTTGCTGGTGGTGGACTCGGAGCTGGACTGGGACTCGGGACTCAGGTTATGGCCTGCTACACCCTCACGTGAAGCATGTCCCCCACAAAGAGAAAAAATAAAACAAAAGTCATGGACTCATTCAACAACGCAGGAAAGACTCGGGACTCGGCGCAGTGTGCATCAACATCGCAGGCAGAAGCGGGAGCTCCAGGCACGAGCACACAAATAGACCTGGTGTCGACAGCAATAGCGGCACTGAGATCCTCTGTGGAAACAAAGATAGATTAGGTCAAGGTGGACGTTCAACTGCTGCGACAGGACGTCCGGAATCTACCTGAAAGACTTGCGACTGCTGAGATGGAGCTAAAAGAAATGCGAGAGTCCACAAAGGATTTGGAAAGCCGGGTCTAGGACCTGGAGAGAAGGAACCCTAGAGCTGAGGATGCGGATGGGAGGGCTTGTCGGAATAATGTCAGGTTGCTTGGACTTCCGGAGGGCCTGGAGGGCTCGATCCCCACTCAGTATGTCGAGAATCTAATACAACAAAAAGTGGGAACTGGGAATTTGTCTCAAGGATTCGCAGTTAAGGAGGCTCATCGCTCGTTGCAGAAGAGGCCCCCAATGGGGTCTCATCCCAGGCCCGTTATTGCGGAAATCCGGAACTTTCAAGACAGGTAGGTGATCCTGAAGTACTCCAGGGAAGGAGGTGTGAACCAGCGAGACAACTCCAAAATAGCCATCTATCCGGAGTAGACACCAGCGTTTCAGAGGGCCAGGAATTCTTTTGTACCAATTAGGGCGAGACTCCGGCATCTTAACATCAAATACATGCTTATATACCCGGCTAGGCTCAAAATTATTTACAGGGGCAAAGCGC
Organism: Ambystoma mexicanum; assembly: GCF_040938575.1. NCBI lineage: Eukaryota > Metazoa > Chordata > Amphibia > Caudata > Ambystomatidae > Ambystoma > Ambystoma mexicanum. Next base: position 389,164,235 of record NC_090925.1, read on the forward strand.
ACTTCCTGTAAACCCCTGGGGCGGCCAACATGTGGCTGGAACATAATAACTTGGCTGGAGCCGAGAAACCCAACACCTGACACATGGAGTGCCGTCATTGAGCTGGGACGCTCCTGCTGACGGACCGGCACACTTGAGATGCCAGTCCATGTGCCCCTGGCGGTCCTAGACGGAACATGCAGAGCCCAACTCTGCCATGATACGCTGTTTTTGCAAATGATGGGAGCTGCATTTGATCACCCACTGCTGGGCATAAGGTTGGCCCTGCAAATTGGTTGGTGTTGGCCTGTTGCTGACACTTAATACTCGTTACACAATGGTCTGGATGGGCCTTAGCGGTACAAGTACGTCTGAGCACTGCGCGTGCCACGTAGCTACTGGACGAATGTACATTATTTGGTTTGTATGGTTATTGGTTGTATGTTCTCCACGTATTCTGGTACATATATTGCATGTATGGTGTTTCTGGTTTTGGGGTTTAGATTGCAGAATCAGAAGGGGGTGGCGGACTTGGGGCACAGTCTGGACTATGAATGGTTGCTGCATGGCTTCTGTTAAAGTACTAACTTGGAACGTGCGGGTTTGGGCACGTACCTATGAAGGAATAGGGTAAAATCCTTCCTAAAGCGTAAGAAGATAGCTATTGCCCTGCTGCAGGAGACCCTCCTGACAGCTGTGGATCTGGTAGGGTTCTGGGAACGCAGGCGGGGAAAGGGGTATGAGATGGCATACTCTAAATATGCTAGAGAGGTGTTTACCTGGATAGACTGCCATTCCAGCTGCTGGAGGTGGATGCGGATGTGGATGGGAGGTACCTTATCCTGCGGGGTTACATAGCCCACATCAAGGTGTGCATAGTTAACTCTTGATTCCCAAATCATGGCATCCCATCTCACATTCACACTCTCCGTTCACGCGTTGCACAACACCGTGGGGGTGACTTTAATTGCACTAGGGGCCCTTTGCTGGATAGATCCTCTCACCCACCGAGGGGCCCATCCATGGTCTCTGCAGCTCTCGATGGGGCGCCTGCTAACCTTGATTTGGTGGATACCTGGAGGAAATTGCATCCTGCAGAGAGGGGCTACTCTTTCTACTCTTCACCCCATGCCCTGTTCTCTAGAATTGATTACATATTTTTTGGGCGGAGTCAGATGGCTGACATAGGCGATGCACTGTACCTGGGCAGGACAATATCGGACCACTCCTCGCTAATGGTAACATGGAACCTGAGGGGCCCGAGACCCGCCTTCCCAATGTTCGCATGCCGACAGATGCTTTGTCAGATCAAATCTTCAGAGATAAACTGCAGCAGACATTGGTAGAATTCCTAGAGCAAAAAGTGGGCAGCGCCGTGGAGTACGGTGTGGGAAACCCTGAAAGTGGTGGTGAGGGGTAATGTTATAGCCAGTGCGTTAGGTATTCACAGAATGCTGAGGGCTGTACTGGAAAAGCTAGAAGATAAAATACGAGAAAGGGAGGCACTGAACCCGGGCTAGCACCCAAATGAAGAGAGGTTGGCCAAAACTAGATGTCGCTGCCTTGAAGCGTGGGAAAGGCTATCTATATTTGATTACATGGATAGAACTACAAGAGCGCATGTTGAGGGGGATAGGCTTCTGTCGTGGCTCGGTAAAAGGGAGCACCCTAGGCATTTGACCACTGAACTTAAGGGTAAGGACGGGAGTGGATGCAGAACACAGCTTGAGATTCGTAACATCTTTGCTGAATACTACTCCAAATTATACAGTGACGAGGAACCGGTCCATCTAGAAGATGTGATGGAGGCCTCATTTTACATTGGCCTTCCCAAACTGAAAGTAACGCAGCAAGCTGCACTAGACCAGCTCATCACGTTGGAGGAAGTGAGCGCTGCAATTGTCTCACTCGCTACTATTAAAACGCCTGGTAGTGATGGTCTTCCCCCTAAATTTCATAAAACATATAATTCGACGGTGGCCCTGGTGCTACTTAAAGTCTTTGAGGAAGCCTACACTAAGGGCGTGCTGCCAGCAAGCATGCAAGAAACTCTGGTGGTCCCAATCCCCAAGCCAGGAAAACCCACTGAGAGATTTGAATCCTCTCAGCCGCTGGCCATGCTAAACTATAAAATGAAAATATTAACTACAATAATGGCAGGGCGGTTACGCAAAGTGATTGCGGGTCTGATACATAGCGATGAGACTTGTTTTATCCCTGGTCGGAGTACAGCACTAAATCTGCGACAATTGTAACATATTATAGCACAGACCAACATGTCCACTGAGCGATGCTCGGTGGTGTCACTAGACGCGATTAAGGCTTTTGATTCGCTTTATTGGGAATGGCTTTGCAGTATTGCAGGAATTTGGGTTCGGTGAACGGTTCACGTGATGGGTAAAGATTCTTTATGCATCCCCGACTGCAAGAGTCAAGTCTGGGAGACAGGTGTCAGCGAGCTGGGATATACAAAGGGTAACGCGCCAGGGATGTCTACTATCGCCCATGTTGTATATACTGGCGCTGGAGCCGTAGCGGTTTACCTATGCCAAGAATTTCTGGAGGCAGGTATTTGGGTTGGGGGCGTCACAGATTTAGTATCACTATACACCGATGACGTCCACCTGTATGTGGGGAACAGGAGGATAATCTACTGTTAATCATGGAGGTATTGGATAACTTTGCTAAATTCTCAGGAATCTCCTTCAGTAGAGAGAAGTCCTGCGTATTCCCATTAGCGGGGCTCAGAGTTGCTAAGGGCGATGCCTTGTCGGAATTGGGGCTCTCCTGGAATTTGATCTTCTTTAAATACCTGGGGGTAAACAACATGCACACTCCAGTGGATATGCACACTCGGAATACAGTTTGGGTGATGAAAGGTCTGAAGAGGTTGATGGCGTTTTGGTCCAAGCTCCCACTGTCACTGCTGGGCAGGGTAGCGATCATGAAAATGATTGTCCTGCCTAGATTTCTGTATTTCTTTACCAACATACATTATTATATCCCTGTCTCCTTCTTTCGCTTGCTGGAATCACTGATCAGAGGATTCTTATGGGGGGGCAGCGCGTCATAGGATCACCCTCACAACACTGTACACCTACCTTATAAGGAAGGGAGTGTGCAACAGCCGAATTTAAAACGATACTACCTGGCAGCACAACTTAGTTTTGCTGCAAAATGGATATCGGACGATGCTACATCCGAATCTCCACTGCTGCAACAGCTGGTGGCCCCGGCTCACCTTAGGCACATAATGTGGCCGAAATGTCCATGGTGTGGTGGGGACGCTGCTGATCTGAGTCATATGTTTGGGAGTTGCACAAAAACGCAGGGCTTCTCGGCTCTAATCGAGCAGGCATGTAGAAGGGCTGGGGTTACGAGATGCACCTCGAATCCAAAGGAGTGTTTGCTGGGGGCTTACCCGAGGAATAGCAAGCACAAGCATGTTATTAAGTTTATGGTCATGGCGTGCATCCTTGCTTAACGATGTGTTTCCATGACCTGGAAGTCATCTGGGGACCACAGTACTCCCGATGGTACAGGGATTTTGAGACCTGGGCTGAGTTGGAGATTAAGGTAGGGTTTATGTCCATGCGGAGCCTGGATGCAGGGGGAGCATATGAATCCTGGAAGACGTTAATCTGGGACATGTTTCACCCTTCAGATGATAAGTCTCCATGAACGCTCCTCTGCTGATTGCTGTGTGATACTCTCTCATTGAGCTTGCTATTCTCCTGCCACCTACCGGAACCCCAGTGCCCTTATGCTAAATTCGAACACGGGCGATGACCCGGATAAGTTAATTGAACCGTTGATGGTCCTCATACCCTAGTACGACCACATCACTACTCAAGTCTATCACCTAGTTTAAATGCTTGGAGTACTTGTTTTGTTGTTATATGTTAAATGTGTTGGCAGACAGTAAGAATCACAAGTTAAATCATGCTTGGTACTATTGCATAAAGAATACCTGACTGTACCTATGTTATCTCTAAATGCCAATAAACACATTTAAAAATAAATAAGGAAAACAGTCCCATGACCTTTAATGAGGGCACTACCGGAAACAGAGCGGTTTCATTATGCCCAGTTGCGACACTGGGTCTCACATCCTACCACAAAACAGGGACCCACTAGACCACTAAATGCTCTTGAGCTGACACTGCCAGGGGGCTTATCGTGGGGCCGGGTCTCAAAACTATATAAACTATTGGATACAGGGGCTCCTGTGGTGCGCCTACCATATATGGCTAAGTGGTAGTCCAATATGGGCGAGCCTATAGAGGATGAGGCTTGGCTGAGAATAAAGGGTAGGATGCTTAAGTCCTCCAGGTGTGTTACAGATAGGGTTGTAGGATTGTACCTATACATTCTGGTATGTGGTACCTCACCCCAGAAAGGTTGCATTGTATATCAACTGATAACTCAGCTTCTTGTTGGCGGGGTTGTGACGCAGTAGATTCTCTCTTTCACATGGTATGGTTGTGTGGTAAAGTGAATCTTTTCTGGAAGGAGGTGCTCTCCAAACTCAGGGATATCACAGGATATTGCTCCCCATGGACCCACATGTAGTTGTACTAGGGGATACAAGGGCTGGGTCATTCCCTCTTACGGGTCCTATGGCTGCCTTGATTGGGCATCTCCTTTTGGCTGCAAAGCTGACTATCGCCTGGATTTGGAAATCGGCTGAGGGCCCGGTAACCCAAATGTGGTGGGTTAAAATATGGGGCACCCTGGTTGCCGACAAGATTACGGCAATGTGTGAAGGGTGATACGTCAAATATATCACTGTGTGAAAGCCTTTTATTGACTTTGCAGAGAGCTATCCTGCTTTGGTTGCAGGCCTCCTCTAATGTGGCGCTTCTCACCGCTGTAGTACTGTTTCAGTTTTTTAGCAATATCTGGCTGGGTCCAACGGGTAGGGTGGGTGAGGTGAAAGCTGTACAATGTATTCCCTATGACTAAGATTGGCATTATGATGGAACTTGTCACCTGCTGCTGGTGAATTGTAGATGTCATATATTTTCATGTGCTGCCTCCCACAATGTGTTAAATAAAAGTTTTTGGAAAAAAGAAAACAAAGATTCATAAAACACATTCAGGTCGAATAAAAACACTTAAACATTGAACAATGTACATCTACATTACTAAAACTTCACTCAGTGCAGCTGTTATGGGTCAATCAGTTTTTAACAATAAGTAATCTCCCTTAACAATGAACATTTGTAAATATAGGAACTCAGGTTGAAAAGACATGAAAAGTATAATAAATAAATAGTGCCAGCCTAAATTGGTACAACCCCCTTGATTTTAAAACTGGAACCAGAGTATTTTACAGATTGCAGTGTAGTGAAGACAAAAGAATAAAAAGTGACACAAAGTTTAAATATCTGTTTGGCATATGGGGCAAGTTTGAGAATACATTCTAGCCCCTGCCATTTCCCAGTTATGGAATTCGGAGGGAGAAAATTAAACCGTGGGCGGATCAGGTATAAACGTTGAGATACATCTGTGCACCATTCAAGGTAGGGCTGCAATTTTCTAGGTGACATGATTACCTGGTGAGCTCTGTCTGGAGATTTGCCAATCTGCAATTTCCCTTTGTCGCTGACAAAGGTGTAAAAACAGTACTTTAGCCTTCTCTTAACTTAACATCAGCAAAAACCACTTTGGACAGGCTGGCTTCCTTGTTTGCCTATGTTGCCAGCCACATTAGTGCCAGCACTATATGATCACAATCTTTAACAAAGGGACCCAAGCTCATTATGTACAGCAAAAAGTTGGGGCATTCTGTGGGAGAGTAAGGATTTACCTAGCAAATTTATTTTCAATTGTCTGTCATTTATGAGGGAACTCCTGTCCCCTAATCTCTGCCCCATAAAGATCAATCACAAGGGCCTTGACATTATATACCTTTATCATTATTTCTGGGGGATGTACTCTTATGGACCTCGCCCATCAAGAGATCCCTGCTATGGCCTGGGACATTTTGATTGCTTGCTTTTCAATATGGGGCTTGCAACTGCTGTTAGCAGGAAGAATGATTCTCAGATAGTCAAAATATTGTACTTTCTCTATCTGAAATCAATTCACAAAAAGCCCTTTTGGCAATTTCTGTGCCTTTCCCATTATTAGCACTGCTGATTTAGTTACGTTTATCTTCAGTTGCCTAAGGGTCATAAAATCATTAAACTAATTTAAGAGTTTTTGGAAGGCTGATGATGTACAAGCTAGAAGCACAACACCATCAGTGTATGCCAACATGGGGATCCTTCTGCCATCTAGCCTAGGTATTGGGCGTAGACTGTTCTAAAATTGATTGAAGCATGTTGGTATGCAAATAAAATAAAATAGGTGCAAGAACTCACCCCTGACGGAGGCCCCTGTTTGTCCCAAAAGGAGAAGTTTGATTTGCCTCTCTGTCACAACGGACAGCATTCTCTGTGTTGGTTTCACATAAAAACATTAATTTCAATAGCCCATCTCAAATTGATTTCCCATTTCTACCAAAATTGCCATAACTGTTCCCTGTCAACCAAATCAAAAGCAGCGGACAGGCTCATAAAGGCCAAGTACACAGTGCCATCCTTTTAAGTTGTGCATTTCCCTGTCATTAACATTAAATGTAGGGCCTGATTTAGTGTTCCAAGTCCTTACCTGAACCACAGCTGTGTGTGCCCCATGTTATTCTTCACCCTCACCCAGTAATCTAAATACCCTCACAACACACTCCCTGAAATTTTAGTGAAGGCATCCAAATGTCAGATTGGGCAATAAGAATTTGGTAATGATTTGGCTCCCTTATTGTAAATTGGAACAATGATCGCTTGGGCCATGATTCTGGAATTACACAGCTCTTCACATAGCTCTTATGTGGACTTGAACAGGCCAGCTCATATAAAATCTGGATGCAGCGACATTTTGGGCTTCTGGGCTGTGATTGCCTTCAAAACATCCAGATGAGATATTGCTAAGCCTATATTCTCCCTTAGGCTATATAATTCTTTAACATACATTGTACTATTTTCCGCATTGTCTTTGAAAAATATGTCACCAAAGTACGACACTGTGTCCAGTCATATTTTCGAATACAATATTTTCGAAAGTCAAAATGTCGAAAATATTTATTCGAAAATAAAAATGTCGAATTACAAAAAAGTCGAATGTTTAAATAAATAATTAATTAATAAATATTTTATTAAACATATTTTTTTAAATAATGAAAGGTATATCCATGGTGGGTGGGGGGGATGGGGAGGAGGGGGGGTTGGGGTAGGGGTTTGGGGTGGGGGTTTTTAATAATTAATTAGTTAATGTTTTATTAAATATATTTTTTTTAAATTAAAGGTATATCCATGGGGGGTGTTGGGGGGGATGGGGAGGAGGGGGGGTTGGGGTAGGGGTTTGGGATGGGGGGTTGGGGGGGACCCCCCATAAAAAACGTTAGTATTTGTGACATTTTACATAGTTATTTTAGCATTGGTTTTTCGATTTTTTTTTTTGACATTTTATTTTCGAATTAATGACTTTTTCTATTATATGTATGTGATTTCGACATTTTTGAATTCGACATTTTTGTAATTCGAAATTTTGTTTTCGATACTATGACTATAAACCGTACGACACCCATGCCAGGACTTGCACATTTGTCTATAGGAAAGGATTAAGAGAGGGATTGGTTGCTTTTTCCACCTTCTTCCCTCATGTCCTTGTTTTCCACAGCATCCAGGGTTCCTCCCATGCAGGAAGTTCAAGTTCTTGCTTCCATAAAAAACATGCTTTTTTATACTCCTTTCTTTTTTCTTTGACCCAGCTGCAGTTACTAGGCTGGGCACTGAGGGCTCAAAGAGCTTCCTTCACTAGTTTACATTTAGTGTCAAACCAGCCCTTACCCCGAAGTGGGTGTTTTTGTGTCGCCTTTTTTTGTTACCTTTATGGCAGTAGCCCTAGCCAATTATTTATAGGCCATGATTGACTTGTTTGGGTTGTTTCCTTCATTTAGGCATTCAAGGTTGAGTGGTTGTGCTCCCCTCAAGCCGCAAGGGATTTGGTGTCCAGCTTATCCCTACAAATCCTTCTTCGTTTGGCAAGAGGGAACCTTCAGAGTACTTACACAATGGTTTCTCTTTGATTTCTAGGCAGCAATCTAGCCTTATGGTCACACTCGTCCCGTTCCATAACTTCCACATGCATTATTCAATGCCAGTGTAGCGAGATACCCTGCTGACCTATAAAGGTTTATCTTGTGGGTAAATCGGCTGGTACTCTCCCATTTACCACCCACAGCCTTTGTTCTACTAAGAGGATATTGAAGAAGTGACCCTTAGGATAGCTTTTTGGAATAGAGGTCACATATAGTGGTACACCCCACAGTATATCTTCTCAATCAATCTCCTCCTCTATTAGCCCTTTACCAATCTTTGCATTAAACTCTTCGGAGACAATAAAAATGATATTCAGCTTACAATTTAAGATGTCAGATGTATATGTTTCAAAACATTTAATCAGAGTCAATAGGTCCGTCTTACTTTGGTGCATTATAAAAGTTAACCTATATTAACTGCCCAATTTCTGGGTCCTTAAATGAAGCAGAAAGAATGTCCTCACAAATTATCTTCAGTCCCATAGAAACATAGATGGCTACCCCACTGGAGAAGTGCCTGCGCAGGTTAGGTTTGGCATTATTCCCATATAAAACATTATTCCCATATAAAAAAAACATTTATCAGGGAGGTTGAATGGCTCAGGTATTTTGGAACATACGAATGTCGTAGTTCTTCACGAAATGTAACCAACTAGCCTAATTTATTTTGTATTATTCCAAGATGCCGATGAGTAGCGAGCAAATGTAATATGCTCAGCTCCGCTCAACGGGCTGCACCAAAGCCTGTGGCTCCAGCAACCTCTCCAGTACGAAGAACTAAAATGCTATAACAGGTAAGCTCCTGCCCTCCCATAGCACAGACAAAACAAGTGGCATTGGGTCAGGAGCGTGGATAGCGGGGCAGCGAAGAATACACCTGTGGTGCACAGCCGCAGATATGAAGGGAGTGCACCACCAGTGTTGCAGATGACAGCCCTCTTCAGAGAGACCACTTCGAAGCGTGTAGTCCCAGAGACCTCTCCGACATGACGTTTTAATGCATTCTACCAGGCCCGACTGCCGAAACCTCACAGACCTCACCACTGTGAACCTAGCAGCGCTGAGGCAGTGAACTGGCAGTGACGCCGGCCTAAACGTATGTGGTGAGCGTTATGGCGAGGATGACACCTGGGGGCATGGTCACAGAGTAATACCATTGCAGCGGGTAGGTGGCAGCCTCACCAGGAATTTTTTCTACACCCAGCGCAGTGAGATCCCAAACATGGGATGCTAACAGGCACGGGGAGAAGCACACCACAACCGACCAGGCACCACTCCACGAGGTACCTTTGTGGGGAACGACCCCCATACCAAGCCAGACAAATCCCTCACACATCTGGGTGAAACTACAGCTCAAAGAAAAGGAAGTCCCATGCATTCGGATGTAGTAATTGGGTGGCGCCCACCAGAGAATAGCAGTTGAATCAGATACCAAAACCAAACATAAAGTGGCAACACGGTGCCCAAAGTCACACAACACATCTGGCAAAGACAGTTTACAAGACTGTTGGGGCCACAGAGATAGATGACGCAGCAAGCCACTCTCATGAAGCAGACATGACAACAAGTGACCATACTGGCACCAACTCAGGGGATAACATCTTCTCAAAGGGTGAGATCCAGAAGTGTCTGTCGAACTTTCAAGAATCTTTTATGGCCTCTTTCCCAGAACAATTTCAATCATTGAAAGCGGACCTTACATGGTCGATGTCTGTCATCAAGGGAGACCACAAAGCTTGGTGAGAGAACTGATACTAATTAACGGGCCATATAAACCTTGGTGAAAGATGTCCATGACAACAGCTAGCTTTTGGACCACCTAAAAAAGAAGATCTGGCAACTTAGTGATGCAAAGTATAGACTTGCAAAACATGTCAATACGTCCACATATCTGCATACATAAATTGCAGGAGGGAATTGAAGATGGAGAGCTAAAATCATGTGTACAGCGGCTTTTTTGGCAAACTCCTTCTTGCAGCAGCCACATCGAAGGGGCATATTCTGATGGAGGATACGAAGATCTTGCCTTTTTAAGAATTGGTGCTTACTACCCTTCAAAAACGTAAAGAGATAGCCCCACTAACAAGAGAGCTCTCCAGGAAAGGCATAAGATATAGATGGACTTTTCCATTTGGACTGCTATTCACCTGGGAAGGGGTGCACCAACGCATTACTGTCCTACAAGAGGGTTTGCACCTCCTTCAGCTAGAAGAGGGCGACACTAGTGGACAAGAACCCATTAGAAAACAAGCCCAAAGGAGAAAACCCCTGCAATGGTCATCAGTGTCCTCCCTCCCCCAGAAGCCCTAAGGGGGCCTCTGGTATGGCTGAACACAACATACCCTTGGGCACCCTCAAACATTCAAATTAGAGAGTACGATGGCTGATTTTTGCAATCACTCCTTTGCCACTGGATCTTTCCCCTCCCCCCTTAAGCACTCTCTTGTGCACTCCCTTCTAAAGAAGCCCTTGGCCGATTCTTCCTCTCCTGTTAACTACTGCCCAATCTCCATCACTCCTTTCCTGGGCAAACTCTTGGAAAAGCTGGCCATCTCCCAGCATAATCTACATACTGAATCTGTTGGTTGCCTCCATGACCACCAGTCTGGCTTCAGAGCTGCCAGAAGCATGGGAACTGCTCTCCTGAAGACCTGTGAAGACTTGCTCTCCAATCTTGACTGTAATCTCCCTTCTGTCCTCATTCTCCTTGATCTATCCTCTGCTTTTAACACAGTCAATCATGGCATCCTGCTCAATCAACTCAGCGACAACCTTGGTATTACTGATCAGGCCCTGACCTGGTTGACCTCCTTTCTCACAGACTGACCCTCTCGGGTCCAACTGGGGTATTTCCTCTCTTCTATCTCTCTGTCTACTTGTGGTGTTCCGCAGGGGTCTAACCTCTCCCCTGGCTCTTCAGCCACTAGCTGGCACATCTTGCCCAACGCGTTGCTACTTTCTGCTCCAATATTCAATGTTATGCAGATGACACTCTGCTCTCTTTTAAGCTTCCCTCAGCCACCTCGGCTTCTTCTCTCATACCAGACTGACTGGCTGCAATTCACAAATAGTGTGCCGCCAATGATCGCTGCCTTAATGCCAGTAAGTCTGAGATCCTCCTCATTGGGACACCTGGTACGTCATTTCCTCTCTCTCTCTCTCTCTCTGGCCACCCACTCTGGGCCCTCTTCCTGCTCCTTTCTGTGAAGCTAAGCAACTTGGTGACATATTCGACTTCACCCTCTCCTTCTCTCCTCACATCTCTGACGTCTCTAAGAAGTCAAACTATCAGCTGCACCTCCTCAGAGGTATTCTTCCTTTACTCACTTTCCAGCAGAAGCTCACTGTCTCCAGAGCTCTGGTCCTTTCTATACTGGACTATTGCAACAGCCTCTTTTTAAATCTTCCTGCCTCTACTCTTCAACCTTTACAACTTATCCAGAACAGGACTGCAAGACTTGTCCTCGGCCTCAATCCCAGGGATCAGATCTATTCAGCTATGAAATCTCTTCACTGGCTCCCCGTGGCTGCAAGGATCGGGTTCAAGGCCCTCTGCATCGTCCACACGGCTTTCTGGGGCCTGGGAACCGCTCTACCTCCAACTTGATCTTCCAAAACATCTTCCTTCTCTAGCTCTCCTCTCATCCACCTCCAACTCTGAGGATTAGACGCTTCTCCAAGTAGAGAGTTGGGGCAGATTTAGCTCCTTGGCTGGGGCCTCCCTCTGGAACAGCCTCCCTGCCTCTCTCAAACTTGAGCAGAACCACCTCCGGTTCTGGAAGCTAATCAAGATCTTCCTTTTCGCTTCCACTTTCTCTCTTCCTCTCCCCTGCTGATGCACCCGACTGCTCCACGCACTGGTCACCTAGTCACCCTCTGAACTCGGACCCAGGCTCCTGCATGCCCAGGTGCCCCTGCACTGCCTCCGGGCTCCCCAGCACATAAGGGTCTCTATCTGCAACCCTACAGTCCCTTCTCTCTGCACTTATGAGCCACCCGTTGGCTGCACTTGTGAGTTAACTGCACTTCTCCCCTTCCCTCTTCCTCGCACTTGCACGATCTGAATGACACAAGGCCTAGTAAGATTGTTATTTTGTCCTCACTTTGTTTCCCCCACCTTGTCTTGTCGCGCCTGGAAACACTTGTGTACAGGCGCATTATAAATGCCACATCATATCATATCATACGAGGCAAGGTAAATGGATATATATGGGTGCTGAGGAGACCACTACAAACTGGAGAGGTGTACGCGCAACTTTGCTGCCGTCTAGAGGCCGATACTAGCATATGATGATGACGAGCCGATAAGCTACTACACCCATCCTTAATCGTGGCCCATAAAGGGCTGATAACAAGAGATAAACCAAGAAATCTATGGTAGGGGACCTTAGGGTGCCCTCTTAATTGCTGTTCTTTAGGGTCACAATGGTCTACGCTGTGTAATAGTCCACCTGGTGGCTTTTAGAGCCTTGAACACGACCCTTCTGTGTTTTCTAGTTTGTTTTGTTAATAAGTTCTTGATGTTTTTTGTTCTGAGGAAGGGGTTAGATGTGGGAAAGGGACGTTTTTAGAGATCAGGGGAAGTGACAGGAGCCAGGAGCACATTGGATGGCATTGGCAGAGCTGTGACGAAGACAGATTAATTTACGGTTGGGGTGCAAACACGCCAGGGAACTGAAAAGGAGTTAAATGCATTGTCTAATCGAAAATACGTTCTTGCTCTTCAAACAAAACATCAGGGGCCACAATTCCGCTGTAAGAAGTTGAACATTACCTTTGAGACAGCCAGGCGGATGTCGTAGCCCTCCAAGAAACGGATTGGTATGATTTGACCGCAGCATAATTGTTTGCGGCGCAATTGACCGTAGTCAATTTTGACGCAAACCCAATTTTGCCATGGTCAAAATCAACTAATCCATACCACCCTCCCAATACATCCTCACCCTCCGCCATTTACCTTTCAGCGGCTGCCTTCATTCTGATCCTGTGGCATCAGTTCCGTCCCCGCAACACAGGTCAGAACTGACTACGCAGGGTGCCTTTCTCTGTTTTTTATCATTTAAAAAAAAACAATTTTTTTAAAATCCCCTGCCTCCAATGTCCCGGAAGCGTGGGACTCCTCCCGCCACCCCCCTTCCCATTCCCCTTGTTTGCTATAATGGAACCGTAAGGCCTAGTTGACCAAATTTTTGGCTGTATGATCATTTCGTACAGCCTAAATTCGGTCAACTAGGCCATACGGGGGGGGGGGGGGTGAAGCGTGGCTACATGGCCACGTAGGAGGTGGTGTTTCCCGAGAGCTCTTGCAGATCCGGCCATTATCCTGGAAATAAAGTGCATTTAAAGCTTGCAGGGAAGCCTCACGCGACACTAATGGACGTATGAATGCATTGGGCATGTAGAGTATGCAAGCTTACGGACACCTGAGAAGCTGGAAGCTGACTGTGTGCATTTGAAGTCCGAGGACCCTTCGTTGCGGGACCCCAAGATGGCGGCTTAAAGACAAAGGAAGTCTGGGGCAGAGCGACGCGATCAGCGAGCCTTCACCCAGCTGGTGGTGTTGGACCGCAAGGAGGTGAACAACGGAGCCGGAGCCCTGCGCAGCGCTGCCGCGTGCGAGAGCCCCCGTGCAAGCCGCAGATAGGGCAGGCGAAACAAAACAAAGCAACGCGGCACCCACGTCGGAGCTCCCCATAATGGAAGATGTGAAAGGGCGAGTCTCAGAAGAGTGCAGGCCGAGCTGTCCGCACAGCGGATACATGTACATGGTAACCGAAGCGCTCGCATAAACTGGGAAGGCTGCAGGCTTGAGGAATACAGAAAAGATAAAAGGCGCGAGATTGACATCAGTCGGAAAGGAGATACCGCGCGGAGCTGAGTGCGGGGCAGAATGGATACATTGGACGCTCCACAAGAGGATACTGTAACAAGCAAAAAGAGGCCCCGGACAGCGCAAGCTGAAGCAGTGAAACTGACAAATGCGAGGAGGTAGGTTGATCGCGTACGCAATGCAGCCCATTGTTAATATATTGGGAACCTCGCCATGCTGCCTTCACAATAACACGCAAGCGAAATTGGAATGAACAAACAGTTGTAGGCGCACTGGAAGAGGAGCGGGATACACTCACAGGGTATAAACACACTGGGATTGCAAGGGAGGGCATCAACACAACAACCTGGGCAGCAGAACTACATAGTGCTGGTGTAGAGAACTCAACCCCCTGGGAATCCTGAGTCGCTCCAGAAACTGACAAATATGAGGAGGCGGGCAGATCACAAACACAACGCAGCCCATTGTCAGTAGCTTGGGAACCTCGCCATCCTGCCTGCACAATAATACGCGGGCGAAATATAATTGAACAAATAGCTATAAGCGCATTGGCAGAGGAGCGGGATGCGCTCATAAGGTATAAACACACAAGGATTGCATTGCAGGACACCAGTGCCTGTGTAGAGAAGTTAACCCTTTGGGGTTCCTGATCCACTCCGGAGATGGACAAATATGTGGAGGCAGGCTGGGCACGAAGCAACGCAACGCATAAGCGTATCACAATACATGGCACGCAAATAGCCACGAAAAAATGCCGGAGCAACGGGCCGCCACGACGACACGAGTGAGCTGGGCCCTGACATTTTGGGTGACTTGGCACACCTAAAAAGAGAACTGTACGTGGTCGGCCCACTTGTCCCTGAGGCACTAATGTGTCCAACAAGCCCCTTAGACAAAAAGGCAAACAGCCCACACTGGATGATTTTGCTAAAACACCACCAGGCGCAGAAGGGGCCAGGAAGAAAGACAAGACCCCCGAAGAGGGCTCAGATGCAATGGGTAACAGGGAGGTACTGGCGGCGATAGCAGACCTAAAAGTTGCCTGGGAGACTAAACTGGGCCTGGCAATAAATGAACAGAAAGCGGCACCAGTACTGAAAGTCGGAGTAGTGAAGGAGGATGTAAAACTGCTCCGGCAAGACATAAGGTCACTGGCTGAGCGCTCGGGGATCCTGGAAAAAGAGGTAGCCCCGAACACGCCGGCCTGTGCGGACCATAAATCGGAACTTCACGCCCTAGTGCAACGTGTAGGAAACCTGGAAAACAGGGCGGAGGAGGCAGAGGGACGCGTTCAGAGGAACAATATTCGCATTGTCGGATTGCCAGAAGGGGCTGAGGATAACCCCACAGAATACATTGAGTCCATGTTGTTGCAGGAGATACCTGGAGGAACCCTGTCCCAGGGGTTCGCGGTAGAGAGAGCGCAAAGGGCTCTAATGAGGAAGCCGCCCCCAGGAAACCCCCCTAGGCCAGTGATTGCTAAAATCCTAAACTATCGGGACCGAGAAAGGATCCTCGAACACTTTCGAAAGGGTGGCACGATTCAAAGGGGGGCAGCGAACATAAAGGCATACCCGGATAACACCCTGCAGGTACAGCGCAGCCGCATGAACTTTGGGTCTGTGAAAAGAAGATTGCGGGAAGCAGGCCATAAATACATGTTGCTCTACCCAGTGAAATTGAAAGTCTTCCACAAGAGCAGAACTTGGTTTTTCGACACCCCAGAGGATGCCATGGGATGGTTGGACGCGCAGAACTGCCCCCAAGAACCGGATGTCCAGGAAGATGAAGGCGGAGATAAGAATATGTGTCTGGAGCGCCCTATGTGCTGCATCTTATGACAATGGGACTTGAATATAGCATTGCATATAACCGGTGGGAGTGTAGGCTTGGAGACACAGTTATAAGTACGATCCGGTGGCACTATAAACCTTGATATTAGTATGAGAGTTACACAGAGCATGACCTCACACCCCCATAACTAGAAACTTAGTTAGGTCACTGGTAGCCCGGTGACACCATGCTGGGTTCTGGGCCTGGGATTCCTAGGGCAGAACCAAATGCGGGAGGTCCTGAGATCCAGGGATGGAGCTGGGCATTTCTTGGGGTTTGGGAGTTGAGGTTGGGGGGGAGGGGTAAGGGTAGGGGGAGTGTGCAGTGGTTTGTTGTAGTTGGGGAGGGTGTTAAGTTGGGGTGTGAGCCTACACCCCGAGACAAACGATATGAACCATGGGAGACCTTAAGATAGTTACTTGGAATGTTAGGGGGCTCAACAGCCATCTGAAAAGAAACAAGGTTATGCTGTACCTGTGCAGGCAGAAAGTAGACATAGCCTTGTTACAAGAAACTCACCTAACGCAGGAAAAACTGGAAGTGCTACAGAAGAAGTGGAAAGGGACGGTAGTAGGGGCAGCATACTCAACCTATGCAAGAGGGGTAATTACATGGCTAGCACCACATGTCCCGTTCCAGCTGTTGCATTAGGCAGCGGAAGCGGACGGCAGGATGGTGGTCATGAAAGGGCTGGTGGAAAATAGAGAGATATGTATTGTAAATACTTATGCCCCGAACCAAGACACGGCAGCGTACTTTAGGACCCTGTATGGTAAGCTCAGTGGTACTTTGGAGGAGGCTGTGCTGTGGGGGGTGATTTCAATTGTGTGTTAAACCCCAAAATGGACACAGGACAGACAATATTCACACTATGCGGCCCCTCAAGGCCTATATACTAGACTAGACTACGTGTTTGTCACACATGAACTAATGACTGAAATAACAAACGCGGAATATAAAGCGAGGGTCCTCTCGGACCACTCGCCACTGATGTTAGTGTGGCAATACCGACACCCCAGGGGAAGGATACCCACATGGCGCCTGCGTGCTGAGGCGCTGAAAGACAACATATTTAGGGAAGATATGCGAGAGGAAATAATACGTTATTTTGAGATAAACACTGCAGTGTTAAGACAGCGGGCACACTCTGGGAAGCCTTCAAGGTGGTGGTGAGGGGGATTGCCATAGCCAAGTCTAGGGGACTGCAGAATGGGATCCTGACCGAATTGCAGCAAGCTGAAAAGGAACTAGAAAGGGTGTCGGAAAGGGGAAGTAATACCAAGGAAGACACAGAGAGGGTCCTAGGCCTGCAACAGAAATGTGCAGTATACTGGGAACGATTGTGCAACCTCAACTATAAAAAGTATATAGAGAGACAGCACGCAGGAGGGGACAAACCGGGGAGAGTCCTAGCATGGCTATATAAAAACGAGACCCCTAGGCCCCCAATTAGAACAATAGTGAGAGAAGATGGGAGCATAACCGACACACAAGAAGGGGTTAATCAGGAATTCACAGAGTATTATAGGTGCCTGTATGGGGACGAGGTAGGAAGCAGCAGTGAAGAGATAAGAGACACATCGGAAGATATCGGACTACCCCAGATCAGTGTAGAGGAGAGGGAGGAACTAGATGCCCCGATCAGCCTAGAGGAATTAGAAGAGGAAGTGAGGCAACTGCCCACGTACAAAACCCAGGAACTGATGGCCTCCCAAGTAAATTCTATAAAGCATATAAAACAGAGGTACTCCCCCCCACTACTGGAGATGCTTAATGAAGCATATGAAGCTGAGAAATGACCGTAATCCCTACGGGAAGCAGTCATTATACCACTTCCCAAACCCAATAAGCCGGGTAGCGACTGTGGCTCCTATAGGCCCTTGTCGATGTTAAATCAAGACAGCAAAATTCTGACAGCGGTTTTGCCGAATAGATTGAAGAAGGTCATTAATAAGCTAATACACCCAGTCCAAACAGGATGTGTCCCGAATAGAAACATCTCAAATAACCTGAGGTGACTCCACTGAGTTATTGAACATGCCAATGGAGATACAGGCGAGATGGCGATAGTATCATTAGATGCGATCAAGGCATTTGACTCGGTCAAATGGCCCTGGTTAACTGCGGCCGTAGCCAATTATGGTATGGGACCAGGATATCTCCAATGGGTCAAACTGCTATACAGTGCACCACTTGCTAGAGTGAAGACAGGGGCTGTGGTTTCTGAAAGATTGCAACTCAGTAGAGGTACCAGGCAGGGCTGCCCATGGTCCCCCATGCTGTATATCCTGGCCTTAGAACCCCTGGCGATTTATTTAAGGCAGCAATATGATGCAATAGGTATCGTCGTTGGGGAGACACCACATCTAATCTCATTGTATGCAGATGATAAGTTACTATATTTGCGCTACCCGGAAAAGAACCCCCAATATATATTAGAAGTGATGGAGAGGTTCGCAAAATTATCAGGCATAGCAGTGAAACGAAGTAAGTTCTGCATGTTATGTATAAGGTATAGAGGGCTCCCGATAGAGCATTTGCTGGTTCTACAGATACCGTGGGAGGTTAACACATTCAGATATCTGGGGGTAGATATATATCACATGGTAGAAGCTGAACATAAACATAACACAGAGAGAGCAGTTAAGAAATTGGAAAGTAGCATGAAGTTTTGGGTGAAGCTCCCCTTGGCAATGATGGGACGAGGGGCGATGCACAAGACGGTGGCGCTGCCCAGATTGTTACACTGCTTCGCGAACATCCCATACTCAATACCCAGGACATTTTTTGTTAGGCTGAGTGGCATGTGCAGGGAATTCTTAAGGTACGGGATGAGGAACAGGGTAGCCCTGTGGAAATTACAAAATCCATACGAGAAAGGAGGCATTAAATTACTAAACTGGGAAGTTTACTACGTAGCGAGCCAACTGCAATATGTAGCTAAATGGCTCTCAGATGAGCCTACCCTAGAGCACAGGCTGTTTCAGAGGGACTGCGCCCAATACTTTCTACAAGAGATGATATGGTTACCTAAATTGGAGTTGGAAGGCCGCCCGAGGATGATGAGCCTTGGTTGGGAGATGTGGCGAAGAGCGTGCCAGTTAATGGAAAAACCCTCCCTGTGCTCCCCACAGATCCCATTGGTCGCAGTGGTGGGAAGAGAAAAGCAACTAAGGTTAATGATTAGGAAGCACTGGGAACCGGTGGGGATAGCAACGATGGGGGATGTGTGGCAGGGGGGGAAGATACTGGATTTTGGGAAGCTGGTGGAACTAATGGGGCTGCATGTGGGGCAATATATTACATATCATGGGGTGGTGCAACGAATTAAGATACCTGGTCTGAAGTGGTATTGGCGGAGGATCCGGATGCCGCTATTAATACGATATATGACATAGCAGAAGGGGGACATGAAACATCTAGATTGTATGAGATGATAATGTCCCAAGCGGGCAAGGAGGTGGTGCAACTCAGACTGGACTGGGAAGAAGAAGCAGGGGCCCCGATGAGTGATGGGATGTGGGAAAGAGCACAAGGATATCATAAAAAAAGTATCAAGAAATGCTAGTCTACAGCAGATACAATTGTATATAACTCACAGGGCATACCTGACGCCTCAAAAGATAGCTAAATTTTAAAACGCTGGACGTCAAGTGTGCCCTAAATGTAATGAAGAAAATGCGTGAATGGTGCATATGTTTTGGGCGTGCCCATTGATAGAGAGATATTGGGGAGAAATAGCGCAAAAAATTGAAGACAAAGGGATCCATATGAAGGTGGATACGGCATGGGCTTGCTTGATAGGAGGTTTCTCCAGACCACGTACACTTAAACATGTAAGCAAACTTAAAGATCTAGCGTATGTCCTAGTAAAGAGAAGGATTGCAATGGGTTGGAAGGCATGTCATAGACCGAAAATGGAAACATGGTGGAAAGATCTGCAGAAGTGGGCGGAGGCAGAAACTGTGGTATGGCAAGAAGCGTGTACAGGGGAGATAGAAGAAGAAGCCGGAACCCTATCGGGCTGGAGGCAATTGGTTGCTGAATTATTCGAGCCTTCGCACGATGGAACAAGTGGTAGAGACCCACTGAGTTCTATCGAAGAGGAATCCCTAACGCAAGAGTGAGAGACTGAAAATAAGGGGGAGTAGGCTGGGGAAGGGGGAGGGAAGGGGAGATACAGTGAGCATGACTATAGCAATGTAAGTTTGTTTGTGATTGACATTACGCATCCACTGTAAGTTTAGTTTGAGTTGTTTTTTTAATAAAATCAATAAAAATTGGTTTTAAAAAAAAAACTAGGCCATACGGTTAAATATTTTTGGTCAATTTGGCCAAACCCCAAGAAACACATCTATACAATGCTAACTTCCCTGCTCTGTTACGAAAGATCAAGGAGAATCTTACTAGGGGGGCCCCTTGACCATTCCATGGCTAGGGAGAATAGAGGCTGTATAATTGGTGGTCCTTCCCAAGGTCCTCTACTATTTTAAGGCTTTACCGATTCCCGTCCATAAATTCTTCCTTAAAATTCTGACCAGTACAGTCCTTGCATTTGTATGGAAAGGCAAAAGACCCCGGGTATCACATAAACTCCTATCGGCTCCCAGAAACAAGGGTGGTCTATCCTTTCCAGATTTCTACACCTACTATGAAGTTGCCCAAATATGGCTAATTAGAAAGTTATTCTCTGGCAATCCTGGACAAATATGGAGTAGAATGGATATAGCAGTAGTGGGACACCCACTGGATGAGGTCCTGTGGCTCCACAAAGCAGATAGACCCAAAAGCATGTACCTATGTCAGATCATGCGCCTGGTGGGATACACTTGCGATTCACGAGTCCAGAAATACAGAATATCCACCTTCTCTTCCCCTTTTACACCCATATTTGGAAACCCACAATTCACGCCATTCGGCAGGGAGAGGATAGCTTTCCGGATCTCCTCTTCCGTGATTGGGTTGTTCAGTTCCCCCTCCAATTTCCGGGTCTAACCAACCTAGCGCAACCGCAACCTCGTCCAGGTATTGCAGCATCGTATCATGTTATGCACTGGTTTGGGAGATGTATAATTTCTCATAGTATCCCCTAAAGGTTGCATTGATTGTTGGCAGGTCTTTAACAAGGCTGTTGTTCTGGTTCTTGATTGCCATGATGGGAGTTGACTGCTGTTCCTGTTTTATCGCGCTAGCCAGTGTCCTGCTGTGGTGATCGCCTTCCCCATATTTCGCTGCCGCTATCAGGTCCCCCTTGAACCTCTGATCTCTGATGGCTATTAACTGAATTTCTTCCCTCAGTTCTTTGAGGGACCCCCCGCTCCCCTTGTTGTACCTCTAGGTCTTTAATTGTTTCTTCCAGTCTATGCATAGAGCGTCTAAGGGCTTTTAGTACTCCCCTTCTTTTGAGATACAGCAGCCTCTCACGTAGGCCTTAAAAGCCTCCCACACCACTCCCGGGTATGGACCTGAATTAACATTTGCAGTGAAGTATGTCTGAATTTCTTGGGCTATTTCTTCAAGGAATGCCACGTCCTCCTTCACAGTTGCCTGGGGGAGGGGTAGGAGACCTGTGGCCCGGTCAAGCGGACTAGGACCGGGGAGGGGTCTGAAAGGGTGAGTGGTAGTATGGTGGATTCTGTCACACTTCTCGTCAGGGTAGAACTGGCCATTATTTAGTCTATTCTAGAGGAGCTGCCATGGACGCCAGAGAAGTATGTGTATTCCCTCTCGTTAGCGTGGGTTTCACGCCAAACATTGTGTAGGTCATGTTGGCTTGCTCTAACTGGCCACGTCTGTACAGCTTGCGGCAGAGACAGTTGTGCTGTGGAGGCTCTATCGGGCACCAATGTGAGGGCCATGTTGAAATCACCTACCCAATTGATGTCGTATCCCAGGAATTTTATAAATGTGTTTTGCGCAGGTATGGAAGAATTCAAGGGAATCTATATTTGGTGCCTATACGTTTATCTATAAGAGTTTCAGTCCGTGACACTCCCCTGCTAGCGCTATACACCTCCCCTCTTGTTCACTTATTTTCTTGTGAAGTTTGAAATTCAGGGAGTTATGAATGTACATCGCGACCCCCCTGGAATGAGTGGTGTAGGAGGAGCCGTATCTGTGGAGCCGTCAACCAGGGCATACGTGGGATGGGTGCAATCACCTGCCATAATTGCTGAACAGCCTAATTCTTTTCTGGTTGGTTAGGCCCCTGACATTCCACGACATTATTGACAGTACCATAGCCTGTCTATCACCTATGTCTGGTGCAACGTTTGCAGTTTTTTGGTGCCAAGTGTTTCTGCTGTTTTGGGTGATACAACTCCAAATCTGTCATGTTATCGTTCAGTGTGCCTATCTGGTGGATCATTTGCATTGGATCCTCAGTGTGGTGCCCAGTGGATCCACTATGTGTCATGCCTTTTAAGTATCCCTTGACCATTACCCCCCCACCCGCCACCACCAACGCCAGAAACAACAAGCTACCGATTCCCCACCCCCTCTTGAAAACCCCCCAACGTAAACATAATCAAACCAATCTGCAGTATGTGCGGGTATCAGGGCATTAAGGGCGGCCCATGCTCTCCATGTGGCGACCGCTATTTTCTGTCTAACCAAGACCACCGCCCAGTGCCCCCTGGGACCCAACGTGAGGTCTTGTTGCTACTATCCTCGTAGCATACATTGTCAAGGCGAGTGGCGTGGTGATCCGTTTGGATCTGGAATGTTCAAGGGAAACCGTTCTCCGGCCTCCGGGGTGGTGAAAAACATTGTTCAACTGTTGTGTTGTATTTGAAACTTTGCGGGGTACATCACTGAGTATCTTATGTCCTTTTTTCGGAGCACATTTTTGACTGCTTGGAAGGTTTTCAGTTGATCTTGAACTACTGGACTTAAGTCTGGGAAGAGCCGTATCGTGGAGCCAACCCATCTCAGCTCTTTCTTTTCCCTTGCTGCCCTGAGTATAGAGTCTCTGTTTCTATAGCAAAAGATTCTGGCAATTATCGGGCCTTCTGTGGCACCCTGAGGAGGCCTTGGGTCCACTGAATGGTGAGCACGTTCTACCATAAACTTGTTTGATAGTGCCGGGTTCTCCAAGATGTCAACCAGAAGTTGTTCCACAAATTTCTCCATATTGTCTATTTTTGTGGACTCTGGAACACCCATAATGTGAATGTTATTTCTTCTAGAACAGCATTATAGGTCCTCATTCTTGGCCATTAGCTTCTTCACAGATTTCTGTAGGGCACCCATCTTGCTCTGCTGTGTCGCTATTTTATCTTCGCCCTCTCCGATTCTCTGTTCAGCTTCTGTCATTCGTCCGCACAGCTTATCTATCTGTATCGCAGAGATATCTACTTTGCACGTGAGTGCATCAATCTTCGCCCCCAGGCTGTCTTTGCTATTTTTAGTGCCAACAATGTCTGGTTCAGAGCTGACACATCTACCTGTGCCGCCGGTACTGTAAAGGGAGAGGGGGCGGCTGGCTGTGCTTGTTCGTTGCTGGCGAATTGAGCCATCTTCGTCTGATTTTTTGGGTTGACCATGCTGGGGCTGACTGGCAAGCAGTGGGAGACACGTTGTGTTATCAGGGCAGGGCGTTGGGACCGTGCTGGTCTCAGCCGTTGGTGGCGCGAAATGTATCCCGGGCATTCTTGCTATTAGGGTATCTCAGCTGGGCGTTCACGTGGGCCAATCTGCATCTCCCCGTGGGCTTGCCTGCAGGATCTTCACTGTAACTTCCTTGTGTCTGATTCTGCTAGTGGTGTGGGATATCACCCGGGTGCTTCCTCCGCCCGCGCACAGCGCACAGGTGGTCTCCTCGGAGTGCGGGCCAATATCTAGGGCAAGTCACTGTCCCACTGCGGTGATGAAAGATGTGGCAACAATATCAGTTGTGCCCATGAGCGAGGTCCGAGTCTGGTTGGTGGGGGTGCCTAGGTGTGCGAAATCAGTGGTGGCCTCGCTGTGGACCACTCCACCCGCCCTTTCAGGTGTCGTTGCAGTCCTCCTAATTTCTCTGTCCACTTGTCTGAGCTCCCCCCGCGTGGCCTGATTGTCACTTAGCGAGGGTCCCTGGGAGTGATCTATAAAAAGAAGTGCTGAGGATGATGGCACAGGGGTGGTGTTATTCACAGCAGTGCGGTCCTGCCGGTTTTACAGTCTCCAAAGTGTTTGGTCCCAAATTCAGGTGCGGTTTTGTCTCCAGTTCTGCGAACCCCCCAGGCGCTACCCAGGGGGGGTGGTGGGGCCTCCCGCCTCCGGGTATAGAGTTATGTCCGCTGCACTGATCCCATACTCCTATCTGTAATGGCTGCAGTTGGAATTATGAAAGGATGCCTCAAACTTGCCCCGGGCGGGGTACCCAAAGTGCCTGGCCTATGGAGTCGAGGTCTGTGCTCGGCAGGGGGTCCTCGTAGCACTGTGGGCTGTTGGGGAGGTGCAGTGGTGAATCCCTCCTTTGGTGCCGGATCATAGGGGGACCATGCGTGGCCACCAGCCCTCATTTCTGGATTGTAGGGCTCGCTCTTACACCTCTCCTGCAGGCCCTCTCTCCCGTCACACCCTACTCCGATGTGCGCTGTTACATAAACTCATTGCAGATCGATTTGGGGGTCGGGGGGGCCAACCCCCGCTGTCCCAGGGATGTTAATTCACCAGCATGGGCCACCACTGGGGGTGGGGGGGCACAGCTCATCTCCGGATTACGCTATGGCTCTGCATGCTCCCCTCACGGACCTCTGGCTGGTCTGTGCCTCTGTCTGGATGCCACTGCCCCTGGACTCTTAGCAGTTCGTTCTAGTATCAGGGGGTGCCCGCTCCCTCTCTGCCACCACGACAGGCACCGGCACGCCGCAGGGAGAAGTGCTCTATCTGCGCCCGTGCGAGGGCTATTTGTTGGGAGCTGCGGTCTCCACTTGCTGCTTTCCCAGCGTACTCGCTGTGCACGCGGGTTGCTACTCCCCCACTCCTCCAGACAATGGTCAGGCACTTCACTATGCTCCAGGCGTTCTTGCAATCAGAGGCCGCAGTTTATGTTGATATTGCACCGGGGTGCCATGGCTTGTCGCTCTACGATTCCGCTGTTTTTTATGGTTGGTCGGGTGGTCCGGATCAAGGATATTTATAAAGAATTATGTGCCTTCACGGAGCCTCTCAGGCAGTGGCCATCTTAGTGAGCTGCGCAACAGCGCCCCCTTAAAATCTGACTTTAATCTCCCATTATGCCCGCAAAGACTAAAGTTGCTGA
Source organism: Ambystoma mexicanum (assembly GCF_040938575.1). Classification (NCBI taxonomy): domain Eukaryota; kingdom Metazoa; phylum Chordata; class Amphibia; order Caudata; family Ambystomatidae; genus Ambystoma; species Ambystoma mexicanum. Next base: position 389,189,267 of record NC_090925.1, read on the forward strand.
ACATTGGTTAAGTGCATTTTGGTTAAGTACACTTTTTATGCCGCATGCCGCTTAAAGCATACTGATAACTACGGAAAGGGAGGGGGAGGGAAGGTGAAGAAGGAACTTGTATCATTATTGTGTCAGGAACTGGTATCAAGTGTTCCTCACGAACTGTCTCTTGCCCCACAGACCCCTGTGAGCGTCTAGCGTGTTACAGTATTCTGAAAAGCTGTGTGACTCTAAATTCCCCTTGGGGATTTTGGGATGGGTGGACTATCGTCCCAGGCCCGCAAACAGTTTTGGATGAGGCACAGGCTTGGAAGTATACTGTAGGGGCTTGGGGATGGTACATGTGGAGTGGAGTGTTGATAGGTGCAAAATTATGGGGAGTTCAGTGCATGCTCTGGGTTTAGAGTACACTGAGAATCAAACGCTATTTTAGGTAATAGCAGTCATATTGAAATCCATGCCTAACTCTGCGCTGCAGCCAGGACCGCAGGCCCAGACCACAAACATAGAAATAAGCTTATACATGCAGGAATAGTTTGTATCATGGGCACCGGTGAGAAAGGCCAGAGCTGCAGAGATTCATAGACATTTCATTGTCTCATGTTGCCAGCATTCGTATTCCAAGAGGAATACACCTTGCAAGGCCACAAAGGGGCTGAGAGCTCCCTGCAAAAAGCAATTTCACACGAAGGAGGGCACGAGACTCTGACCTTCCCCAGTCCCTGCTTTAAGCTATGATAGGTCATATGATAGGTTATTTATAATGCGCTTAATACCCAGAGGTTTCTAAGCGCTGACCCTGGGATCAAACCTGTTGTGCTCTGTGTCGTCTTGTTTCCAAGGCGAGCACGTTCCCCCTGAGCTATCCTCCCGAGAACCATAAAGCACCTAGATGACCCTATCCCAAGTCCCCAGCATTCCAAGTTACCAGTCAGCCCCATACCACCAACCATAAAGCTGTTAGGCCCCCAATCGACCAGAAAAGATCAGAAAACAGGGGAAGGCTGCTTTCATCATTAGGTTATTTGATTTGTGCTACTTGGTGTCTGGAGGGGCAAAACAACAAACCTAAAACAAGGGTGGGGAGCTTTGGAATGGCACAGACGTGTCTGGAATCGAGTTGGGGTTTATGAGTTACAGTGACCTCGAAGTACCCTCTTAGCCGTTGTCTGCATTACGAGGTGCACAATAGGTAGAGATAGAGAATGCATTGTTTTTCTTCGTATAATGAGCAATTAAATGTAGCTTAGTGCCTGATGACGTGCAAGAAGAAGCCCACGTGCGAGAAGATGGACAGACAGGGCTTGAACCAATGGCCTGGCATCCTTTATAGAGCAAGTAGCCTACGTATAGGGTCGCACCAACCAGCCATTCAGATTGCAACGTATGTAACTTACATCACTGATGACTCTGTGTGAATTTTTTATGTTTTGCTTGTGCTGATTTTGGCAGAATGTTCCGTGGCAGCAGAGCTTTCTGCTGGCACATCCTTATTTTTGTGCAAATGAACCATGTGCTCCTTGCAAGAGGTGTGCTGGGCCTTTTTCCCTAGTGGGTTGCATTCTTTCTGGCGTGAGGGTTGAGTGGGTTCCTTACATTTTTGGTGACCCCGATGTTATCCCAGTGACCCCCGCAAAGATGAAGGCTTCCAGGCCGCATCTCTGGAGGGGCGCACCCACCTACAGTGACCAGTCCCAAGTGCGCAACTTGCAGTGGTGTACAAGAGCTGTTTTCATGTAATTCCTGTCTGCTCTTTGGAGCGGATGCGGCTCCTAAGTGGGTGCAGGCTGTTATTGGGACCCTCTGACGGAGGAGCTTGGGTGAACATGCAGATGTAAGTACACCACTTGAAAGCCACAAGGAGTGTGGAATCCTTTCCTAGTTAGGGGTGAAGGTGGCGCCATATTTATATTTAATAAGGAGATACAAAAGTAGGAGCTCCATATAATTCGAGAGCTTGGATTCCTGTGTCCAATATATTTCGGGTTGGAGAAAGAGACAAGGTAGTGGTTGTATTTTGGCTTGTTGTTTTAGTTTGTTGTTTTGCTGTGTTGAAATATCATTGTGTAGTAGGTGGAGGCCAAGAGGGGGCCTGCAGAAGTAGTGTGGGTGTTGGCCATGAGGAGTGAGAAAGTGTGTGCGGTGGTGGGGGGTTTGGACAGGTGGCGACTGGGAGGTGGGAACGGAGGACTGGTTGTGCCACTTATAATAACAATGTGAGTGACTCGACCATTGTCAATATGGGTTAATGACTCTGCTGTAGTATATGTATAGTGCATTGCCATTGTATGAGGATAAAATTGAGAAATACCACAAGCAGTGCCTGGCAGAGACACAAGGGGGGATGCCCGCCCCTGGCCATAGCAGGGTGCTAATAACAGAGGGATACTGGAACGCATGAGGACATTCCTAATGGCCAAATATAGGGGTAAACAACTTCTGAAGCGAAAAAAGATTTTAGACTTATGGAAAATGGTAGATGATATAGAGTACACTAATGGGTGTAAGCCCCAGCACGATGACACTGCCGCCCCAGATGTACTGAACGCAACAGCGCCAGAGAAAGTGGCGCAGCCATCACCTAGAAGGGGGCTGTACCCGCTCACCACCCAGCCCAGGCACGGGATACACAAACCCAACATATGTGCCCACACCCGCCACTGCCCCACTCCCATATCGACTGACACCTAACATTATTACACCATGGGATAACAAGTCACTGAAAGAGTTTGAGTAGGCATTTGAGGCAACACAAGCAAAGGTGTCCTGATTAAGGGCAATAAAGGAGAGGGTGGGCAAACTGGAGTGTGGTTTCGACGAGTGGAGGGCTGGAGACATTTTGTTTAGGCTTGATATCACTGCGATAAAGGATGTGCATATTGAGAAGTGGAATTCTGGTGATCGAGGGACGGAAAGTGTAGGTTATGGGACAGTGAGGCGGACAGGGATGCGAATAGAGACCTACGGGGAGGAGAGTGGGACACCATGGTTGAATTCGAGGTTGAGGAGGAGGAAGCACAGGAGGCACCAGAGGTTTCACCAAGATTAGAGAGCGTGTGGGGGCCGTGATTGAGGAGCAGATTTGGGCGGGTAAAAGTGAAAGCGAGGCGAAGAGTGGGCACACAGCTGCCATTGTTGCATAAAGGACCTGCGAGGGCGCATTATGTGCCTTGGGCTCAGATGGATGTGAATAATTTTATCAAAACACTCCCGGCCCTCACTGCGGTGGATGTGAAGTGGATATATGCATTTGAAAAGCAGACAGCTGGGATTCCTTTGGCAGTGGGAGACATGAAAAGTTTGCTTGTTACAACTGAGAGAGATTAGGCTGAGGACATGTGGGTTAAGGCAGAATATCCAGAGTCAAGTTAGATGATGATGTAGAACGAAGGGGCACCTTTCAACAATATGAGAACGCACGTGTGGGACGTGCTGCAGCGAGCATATCTTGACGCACCGGACTTACATTCCATAATGCAGCACACCATGGCGGATGATGAAGACCCCTCTCAGTACATTTCAAAAGTGCAGGAGATGTGGAGAGTGGAGACGGGTGACCAGTGGGACCGATCAGTTCATCTTTTTAATTTTATCAGTGAGAGGGGATTGCTCACAGAAGTTCAGAACGCGCTCTAGAAGATAGTGGGATAAAGACAAAGGGGTGGGCCAAAATTTAGACTATAATTATACACCATTGTAAGAGATTAAAGAACAAGAAAAGGAAACGGCTCAGATTGTAGACTGAGGAAGCGAAATGGGGCATAAAAAATTAGCTAAAATAGCAGTTGAAGGAGCAGTAACAGCAAATCCCCAGACGGACTCAGTGAAGCAGGCTGCAGCATTCGCAGATGTGAGAATAACAGCATTTTGGCCAGACATAGGGCAGGGGCAGTGGGGCGGCGGACCCCAGTCTCAGTACCCTGAATGGCAACAAGGAGGTCATCAGCAGGGAAGAGGTGGATTTCAATGGGGGAGTGGGGATTTGATGGAATGGGACCCAGAGGTGGAATGGGACCTTCTCAGTGCCATGGGAAGTGGGGGCATTTCACCAGTGAATGTAGAAGTAGGCAGGGGGCAGAATACAACCCATACAATTACACTGCCCTTGCTCTGCCTCATTCATGTCCACCCCCGATAGCCACCTCCATACCCTAAGAGATACACCTGGCTTATACCCAGTTACCACCAAGGACCCCACACATGCAGGCGCCGGCCCGCCCTAATGCCCACCCACAAGCGACTCAGCAGAATCCCTTGTACGGAGGTCAAATGTCCACAGCTAATGCAGTGCCAAATGGAACAGTAGCACCTTATCGGGAGGTAGGGGAGTCAGCATCATGGGGGGCAACCCTTTCACGTTCCCTGGTACCAATACATACCCTGATTAGGACAGCCCACAGAAATGTCTTGCATGCCCAGTCCTATCCATGACTACCCATCCTGATGAGGAACCCTTGGTGGGCGCTGAGATAGGAAATAAACAATTAATCTTTATGGTTGACAGTGCCACTAAATCATGCATCAGTGAGGGACACTTCCCTTTATCAGGTGAAACTCTCACCATGCAAGGATTCTTTGGGGCTGTCACAACGGTTCCCTACACAGAAGTGGTACCAATCAAAATAGGAGGAAAAGTGGTGTGTGCACCCTTATTGTACTCAGAGGCCTCCCTGATAAATTTGTTAGGGCAGGATTTGTTAAGCAAACTGAACATGACCATCACCTTCACGGATCATGGGGTGGTGTGTGCCACCCCAGGCATGTGCGCCTTGAGGGCGATGATCATAATACAGGCCAGAGGTGGGAAGGTGGTTATTTGCAGAATCCCTGTGGAACCAGATATGTTTGTATATTGGATCACAGTGTTGTTTGACGCGGTGCCCCATATTGGTAAGGCGTGTTGGCGGGTACCATCTAAGTTCATTTTACGACCCGTGGTGACCCCAGAGCTTGTAGCAGAAACAATACTTTCCTTAGATTTACAGGGCCTATTGGTGTCAGCTAAAAGGATTGTTGTGGTTGGTGTTAGGTAAGAATTGGTGCAGTCACACTGTTTGAAACTGCACAACACTTATCTGTTTGCTATTAGGTAACCCATCTTTTGGTATAGGTATGTTCTATACAAGTTGGTCGTGTGACTGAGCAGCCAGGCTTCTCTCAAGAGGGGTAAATGTGAGCTGTAGAACTGTACAAATGAAATTCGGAAATACAAGTAACCAAGTAACACTTACACTCAAGGTTTCAGCTATAAATAGTTATTTATTTATTTAACATCCATTTTAAATAAGAATTGGTGCAGTCACACTGTGTGAAACTGCACAACACTTATCTGCTTGGTATTAGGTAACCCGCCTTTTGGTATAGGTATGTACTATACAAGTTGGTCGTGTGACTGAGCAGCCAGGCTTCTCTCAAGAGGGGTAAATGTGAGCTGTAGAACTGTACAAATGAAATTCGTAAATACAAGTAACACTTACACTCAAGGTTTCAGCTATAAATAGTTATTTATTTATTTAACATCCATTTTAAATAAGTATTATTTAAAAAGGCAAATCATTATAACAATTCAAATACACTTTAAAATTACTTATCAGAATCAAAACAAGTTAGTGGATAATGGGGGCGTGGCTAGAGGCCAATGGAGTAGAACAGCTACTCAGAAGACACCCGCCTGATCCGTCATGATCTGCGGTGAAAGTATGCTTTTATGTACACAAAGGATCTGAAAACGTCGGGATATGCGTGTGAATATCTGGTGATTGCCTAGCTGGAAGGGGATGCATTACAGTCGTGATGTGGATAGACACACATTGTGTAACCGAAGACCCTCCGGGGGAGCCGAAATCAAAATGGCCGGGGCATAAAAAAGGAATCTGCAGAGGGGTGCTACAGAGTGGAGCTCCCTGTGAAACTTGCAGGGCCCGAGTGAGGGAGAAACAAGAGGGAGGAGGATGCAGCGACTACAGGAGTGCTGCGGGTCGTGAGAAGCGGAGGTGGAAAGCTGGTGACCAGGGCTGCCTCGGAGTGCGGGGAGCGACAACAGCGGGACGCTGAGATCAGCAAGGCTGCTGCCGAGTTGACCAAAGGCGATGTGGGACCCATTTCAGCACAGGACTTCCTTTGTGCTAGTGAGCACCCAGCCAGCAGTTGGCAAGTCCATCGGACTACTGCGGCAAGACCCAGAGGGTTGGCCTGACACACTGCAAGTATGGGGAGGTGTGGAAAGGGCTCTGTCGAGCGCCGCCTTTTCTCAGCGGGAGAGGCCGATGTGGGGAGAGTGTGGGGAAGCCCCTCGGGGAACATAAGTGACCCGGGCCCAGGTGGTGTAAATAACATAAGAAGACCCTGGCAGAAGTGGGGTCGGTGACCATGTGACTAAGGTCGATTGCTGAACAGGATTGAACCCGAGGAAAGTAATGAATGGCGGCTTCCACCCGCCATGCAACGAGAGAAGTGCTCCCTGCTGCATTGAATTAATAAGAGGAACTGATATTTGGCTGGCCAGAGCCGGACATTGCAGCAGGGGAGCATCTGATGAACCCCGGCCCGGGGGTGAAACCAACTACACAGCCCCAATTGCTCTAGGGCTACAGTGGACAGGGTAACTGTAAGCAGTCAGGCGGATGGGGGAAGGAACGGACTGATAACGCATGCAGCCAACGCCTAGTGGTATTTGGTCAGCGACAACACCGTACATAACCACCAGCGTGTGATACCACCAAAGAAGCAGACAAGCCAGGGGTCAGGGGTGTCTCCCCCCTTGCAGGCACTGCATAAATTGATCCTTCCTAGGCGAATTGTGGTACCATAGTCCCCCATAACATTGCAGGGCCCGCTGACCAAAGAGGTTTAAGCAGCGCACAGCCATCCTGAGCAGTGGTGACTGTGGCGAACCAGGAAGGGAGGAAGCTAACCGACTTTCTCCCAAGTCAGCAAAAACCAAAATGAATCAGCCCACCATGGACAACTTCACTAAACCAAAGCAGCAGGCGCCAGGAGGTAGTGCGGACCTGGCGCAAGAAAAGGCTGGTGGCGCAATGGAGCTGCATAATCAGTTGAGGCTGGCCATAGCGGATCTGAAGGCCACACTGGGGATGCAGATCGAAGCAGTACAACAGGATGTAGGACTTTTGCATCAGGACGTGAGGAACCTTGCAGGGGGCACTGCTACGCTGGAGACACAGGTGAAGGGGAACTTAGGAGCGCTCCGTGACACACATGTGGATGTCCACATTTTGCAGCAAAACGTCAGTCTGCTAGAGAACAGAGGGGAGGAGGCGGAGGGACGGGCCCGAAGAAACAACATTCTCATAGTAGGCCTGCCGGAGGGGGAAGGAGGCACAGATTTTACAACGTAAATTGAAAACATGTTGCTCCAAGAGATCGGGCCTGGCAAACTCACACAGGCTTTACAATCGATAGAGCTCATAGGACGCTAACCAGGAGGTCACCAGCCCCGGGAGCACCCCCAAGACCGATCTTCGCTAAGGTTCTGAATTATAAGGACAGAGAAAGAATACTGGTGTATTCTAGATGAGGAGGCGAACTGAAGAGCAAGACTTGGTTCTTTGATATCCCGGAAGAAGCGCAAGCATGGATGGACAGAGATAGAGAGTTGGTCCCGGTGAAAAGGAGTGTGATAGTGATCTAGGAAAACGAATGGAGAGCCCTGCTCAACCGGAGATGAGAGATAACTAAGGTACTTTGGACTGCACAAGCGGCACAGTAGAGTGTGCTGACAGAGCAGGATAAGAACATACATGCTGGGGCCGGGTGGCTCTTACTAAAAAGACACTTTATCGGAGGAAGAGCTCCTGAGTGCTTTGCAAAGGGCTTTATTGTTTATGGCGGGGCCTACTGGCAGTACATGGAGGTGGAGTCTGGACCCATGGTCGTGCTCGTGACGCCCTCCGAGATCTATTTTTCTTTGGCACTTGTTCGGAAGCGGATAAGCCTGAGCAAGGATAACGAAGCTGTGCAGTTATATTTAGTTGGGGGAGTTGGGGAAGTTTATTTGGGGAATGGGTTGCCTGCATGTTTGTGGAAAGGAATATGGAGTACAACGTTCCGAGGATGGATGCAGATGGCTTCAGTGGTGTAAATGAGGAGTGGTCTAAGAAAAGGGGACAGAGGTAAATGACAGGTACCATAGACGTATTGATCTGGAATGTAAGGGGTATGAATGCTTATGTAAAGAGAAATAGAGTGTTCACATATCTTATGAGAAGGAAGGTGGATACTGCCTGCACGAAACTCATCTTACGGCAGAGAAACAGGCACTACTAGCCAGCAAATGGAGATGGCAAGTATTTGGTTCTTCGTATTCCGCTTACGCTTGAAGGGTATTGATATGGATAGCGCCCTCAGTACCCTTCAAAGTTACTCACATCAAAATGGATAATGAGGGCAGGATGGTGCTGGTACAAGACCTCCTGGAACATGTAGATACATGCTTAGTTAATACATGCGCCCCTAATCACAGTGCCACCAAGTTTGTCCAGACCCTATACCACGTTTAGGCCCCTATCGGGATAGTAACATGATATGGGGAGGAGACTTCAACTGTATGTTGAACTCGACCCTGGACCGGTCTGAGACCAAATACACTAAACCTGCTTCGCCTGCCAGAACTTTACAGAGGCTTCTGGGCTCCTTTGTCTTGGAAGGTGCTTGGCAAGTTCTCCAGCCAGAAGCTAGACACTGTTCCCATTTTTCAGCGCCACATGCAGTACATACAAGGTTAGATTACCTTTTTGTAGGGAAAGAACTGGTCCACCAGATCACGCATGTTCAGTATGAAGGCCGACTGTTGTCGGATCATGCCCCACTTAGACTACATTGGCAATATGTGGCCCCTAGGGTCCCCATACCTATGTGGAGACTTAGAAGCGAATCACTGAGAGACCCCCCTTTCCGTGATAGCATTCATAACTGCATCACAGACTATGTGGTGCATAATGCAAGCAGTGTACCAAGTGCTGGAACCCTCTGGGAAGCATTCGAAGTGGTAGTTAAGGAGGCCGCTATGGCGGGTCTAGAGGCCTCCAAGTAAGCATAAATTGAGAACTTACCTCTGCGGAGGAACGGCTGAGGGTATTAGAGCAGTCCCAAGAGCAACATCCAGCCACTAAAGCGAAGCCAGGGGAATTAAAGCAGAAATGCATGGAATGCAGGGATAGGCTGGGTAAGCATAGTTTCGCCAAATACATGGAGAGCGAGCATAAAGAAGGAGGCAAACCAGGAAGATTGTTAAGATGGTTGTACAAGAAGGAAGTGCAAAAGAGCCCTAAATACTCTATAAGATCCGGGCAAGGGGACTACTGCTACACCCACAACAGGGTTAATGAGGCGTTCCACAAATTTTATCAACAACTGTACCAAGAGAGGCCCCCGGTGCCAACCACCCACTTAGCGGATGTGTTGGGCGAGATCGAGCTCCCAAGCTTGACCCAAGAAGAAAAAGATGGTCTAGAAATGCCCATTACATCAGAGGGTATACAAACCATGATTATGGGCTTGCCGACAGGGAAGGCACTAGGGTCAGATGGGCCACCTAGTGAATTCTATAAGGAGTACACACAAGTGCTAGCCCCCCATTTGCTCAGTACCTTCAATGATTCCTATGAGGCGGGGGTCCTCCCATTCAGTCTGAGAGAATCTATCATTATATCTCTCCTAAAACCCCATAAATTACTGACGGACTACACGTCTTATAGGCCGCTCTCGATGCTTGATCAAGATAGTAAGATACTGACGGCAATATTAGTGACTAAAATGAAAGGAGTGATACATAAGTTAGTGCAGCTGGACCCGACTGGGTATGTCCCTGGCCGAAGTATGACCTGGAACCTGAGGAGATTACACCATGGGATTGATAGGACAGCATTCTGAGACATTCCGTGTGCTATCCCCACAACTGATGTGGTGAAGGGGTTTGACTCTTTGAGGTGGGATTGGCTCTATGCAACTTTGCGTAGATTCGGATTCGGGCAGGCGTATATTAAGTGGGTCCAATTGGTGTATACTAGGCCGATGGCTAGAGTTAAAATGGGTAGATGTATCTCCGAGTCGTGGGAGTTGGGAAAAGGCACAAGGCAAGGGTGCCTATTGTCACAGTTGCTCTATGTCTTGGCCATGGAGCCGATTGCCCAGTACTTCAGGACAGAATACAGGGACGTGGGTATTGAAATAGACGGGACCAGGCACCTGGTATCCTTGTATGAGGATGACACTTTATTATATATTCAGAACCCGGAGGACAATTTGGAGCTGCTATTAGAGGCCATGGCCCTCATTCCGAGTTTGGAGGTAAGCAACGCTCCTTACCGGCATGGCTTAAATAGCGTGTCCGGGCAGTCATCAGTCCGCTAATAGAGGACTATCATAACTTTGCGGGCACAAGCTTTATGCCATGCCGGTAAGGTCATTAGCGCCATGCCGTTAAAGACACCAAAAATACCCTTAGCGGCATCAGGCATGGTGCAGATAACACTACCGACAAGGTCCAATGCGGCATTAGCGGTGACCGTTATTAGCGGTGACTGGTAATAACGGTCACCGCTATTAACTGTCACCGCTAATAAGCGGAACCGGAAGTAGCGTCATCACACAGGAACGGGAAGGAGCACAGTGGCAATCTTTTAAAACACAATCCATTGTCATCCTCACCACACAGATGGGGGATGGGGGAAGGAACGGACTGATAACGCATGCAGCCAACGCCTAGTGGTATTTGGTCAGCGACAACACCGTACATAACCACCAGCGTGTGATACCACCAAAGAAGCAGACGAGCCAGGGGTCAGGGGTGTCTCCCCCCTTGCAGGCACTGCATAAATTGATCCTTCCTAGGCGAATTGTGGTACCATAGTCCCCCATAACATTGCAGGGCCCGCTGACCAAAGAGGTTTAAGCAGCGCACAGCCATCCTGAGCAGTGGTGACTGTGGCGAACCAGGAAGTGAGGAAGCTAACCGACTTTCTCCCAAGTCAGCAAAAACCAAAATGAATCAGCCCCCCTTGGACAACTTCACTAAACCAAAGCAGCAGGCGCCAGGAGGTAGTGCGGGCCTGGCGCAAGAAAAGGCTGGTGGCGCAATGGAGCTGCATAATCAGTTGAGGCTGGCCATAGAGGATCTGAAGGCCACACTGGGGATGCAGATCGAAGCAGTACAACAGGATGTAGGACTTTTGCATCAGGACGTGAGGAACCTTGCAGGGGGCACTGCTACGCTGGAGACACAGGTGAAGGGGAACTTAGGAGCGCTCCGTGACACACATGTGGATGTCCACATTTTGCAGCAAAACGTCAGTCTGCTAGAGAACAGAGGGGAGGAGGCGGAGGGACGGGCCCGAAGAAACAACATTCTCATAGTAGGCCTGCCGGAGGGGGAAGGAGGCACAGATTTTACAACGTAAATTGAAAACGTGTTGCTCCAAGAGATCGGGGCTGGCAAACTCACACAGGCTTTACAATCGATAGAGCTCATAGGACGCTAACCAGGAGGTCACCAGCCCCGGGAGCACCCCCAAGACCGATATTCGGTCTCTGCTGTTTTTTGGAAAAGACCCACCTATAACACCACTATGCCCAAGGACCTGAAGAAGGGAGCTGTCCGCCTGCGGAAAGAAAGGTTCAATGAGGATGAGCTGCAGATGCTGGTAGACACACTACAGGAGCATGCTGCCATAGTTTTCTCTAACAACATGAAGAGAGAGGCAGTACTTAAGAAGAAGGAGATATGGGCACTTGTTGCTCAGAAGGTCAGTGCTATGGGGAACACCCTACGCACGATCAAAGACTGTTGCAAATGGTGGGACAACCTGCAACTTAGGGTAAGAAACATCCTCTCAGTGAACCGCAGCCAGGCAATGGGAACAGGAGGAGGTCCCAGTTCTGTTACGCTCACCTGGTTCCCACAGGGGTGTTGATCAGACCCGGACAGCTGCGGTCTCCACCAACGTGATGCGTAGTGAAGAGATGACAGTCTGGACTGGCCCGCCTAATCTTGTCTGCTGGACTCGTAGAAGTATTCTCCTGCAAGTGGAGAAAGGGATTTAGCCACCCGTGGACTTTAGTGATGGCCCCCCCAACAGTTCTCGTTCTCCCCACTAATCACCTCCGATATTCCCTTTTGGTAACCTCACCTTATGTTTTTAAATGATGAGCTCTCCATCCTGCATGGCATGCAGGGGCGTGTAGATACCAGTTACTTCACTGGGTTGAAGGTACTGGAGGAGTTCCAGAGGAATATTGACTCCAGTGTCTATAAAGTTCAAAGAGTTCAATATGTCCGATGTTCACTCTTGTTCCATTCCCTCGTTAGGTTGCAGCTGGGTCCAAAAGAATTTTGCCTGAAGGCAGCTGATGACGTTCAGGTAAGAGTCTGTATTACCAAACACTGTCTGGTAAAAGTTGCAGGAGTTTAACTTGCTGTTTTCTCTCTCTTTATAGGTGCGGCATAGAAAGATGCAGCAAATTAAAGAATAATACCTCCGCTGGTAAAGCAGGTAAGCCTATGGTGGCAAAGAGATTGTCCTTGTTGGTTTTCTCGGCTCACCTTGTTATTCTTTTTGTTTTCCCCCCAGGTGCTGGGTTTCGACGAAGAAAATGATGGAGGCAGCGCCGAGTCGAAAGATGCGGTGGACTGGTGAGTATAACACGGCGCTGCTGCTGGCGAAGCAACGCGTGCTGAAATAATGTCCTTTCCAGGCTCGGAGATGTGCTGGGTCCGGAATAAGGTAAGGAATCAAATAATGTCTGTGATCTAACCTCTTCTCCTTTCTTTGCCTTTTGTCTAGGAGCTCCGGATTCGAGGCGGGCGTGGCAGAAGACTGGATGTTGACTTGCAGACACAGTGAACGTCATGCTGCTGGATGCAGAATAACGCAAAGCATGGGCTGCTGTTCGGGCGTGGTTTAAATAGCCTGCAAAGTAGTCCCAGGTAAGAAGTTCCCCAGAACCACACCCGAGTGAAAAATAGTCCCTGTAATAAAATAGTCCCATCCAGGCCTCACGTTGGCTTGTACTCATTTGCAGCATGGTCTGCATAAGGTAAGTAAAGTCTATGAGCCTGGCACCTATGGCGGGGTTTTAAATGAATATCTGGATGCCTGCTCCCGGGGCTGATGGACTCGATCCGGATGCCCAGGGGTAGGCATCATGACAGCACTCCCCCCAAGCCCCCTCCTAAAGTTGTTCTTCCCCTTGGCCCTGGCTTGTCTGGGAAGTCCCGATGGAATTTATTCACCAATCGAGGAGCATGAACGTGGTCACTAGGTTCCCATGACCTTTCTTGTGGTCCGTAACCCTTCCAGTCGATTAAATAAAAAAGTCTTGATTTAACCATTTTAGATTCCAGGATGGTCTGCATAAGGTAAGTAAAGTCTATGAGCCTGGCGTCTATGGCGCCAGGGCTGATTTCTATGATGAGCCTGGCGCTTAAGGCGCCAGGACTGAATCCAAACAGCCCCCAGCCGGGGCTTTTGGGGTTTTAATGAGTATCTGGATGCCTGCTCCCGGGGCTGATGGACTCGATCCGGATGCCCGGGGGTAGGCATCATGACAAGTTCCCCAATCAAGCTCACCCCATGGCAGGACATCTGCGCCAGCATGATAGGAATGGAGGGGATTGAAGATGTTGGCGAGATGGAGTGTGGCGCCACGACATCGGGTGATGGAGGTGAGGGTCCAAAGTAAACATTGTAATGCCAAATCTGATGAAAGTCAACCAATATGTCAGTCCAAAGAGTCAAGCCATGGTCCAACACACACACACACACACCCACACACACTCACTCCCAGCAAAGTAGGCAGACGCATTACAGTCACCTGCAGATGCCTGCTGCAAGGCAATATCGTACATGACATATACCACACAAAGTTGTAAATGCCATAAGTCGCACATGGTGCAGGCCCAAAATACTATGCATGTCAGATAGCAGTGCTCGTGGGCAACATGAGTGACGCCGACGTATGCCTGCATAAACCACCCATGTATCAAAGAACGTGCTCATCCAAACACAAATTCCTATTACCCCCAATTGTGTGGATGAGCAATTGTCCTAATGTATGCATGATGCCTAATAAAACATCACTCATGCCGTCCCTCTCTTCGACCCCCACAGGCACTGACCATGACAGAAATGGGCAGGACGTAACCCCTGCACAGTCCAAACCCCGGAAGAGGTCCCGGGATGACAGCAACCGCCCTTCAACCTTGAGGGAACAACCCAGGGGCGCCGTGCACCAACAGGCAAGCCACCCCAGGTACCCATTACACCCGTGCCACCAAGGCCCGTAGAGGGCGCAGCACCACCACCACCATCACCAACCATCGGCCATCTTGATGATTCAAGCGAGGCACCACGATCCGAGGAGTCCAGTTTGGCTTGGGAGGTGGCAGCCACAGCACCCCTGGCTGTGGAGGACCCACAGGACGACATATGGGTGCCATTAAGGACGATGTTTTGGAAGTGGTCCATACCCCAAGTGCACCGGCATCCCCCCTTATATCGTCCCTCGATACAGAGCACGCCACCACCACGGAGCAGTCTGGTCAGGACCAGACGGAAGGCCACTTCAGTCCAATTGTGACGACTAGGGAGGCTGAGCAGACTGGGCAGGACAGCCAGGGACCCACTACCTCCACAGGTACACCCGCAGGGCTGCAGCGGTCCGACCTGCTTACTGCCCTCGTGCAGGAGTTTATCGAGGACAACAGACTAGCCAGACAGGAGTGGCGTGAAACCTTTGACACTCTAGGCGGGTCCATCACGGACAACACTGCCTCCCATGCGAAATCCTTTGCTGAGAACACCAGCCGCCTCTGCGAGGAGGTCTCGGCACTCCGCCAGGTCCTAGGCCGCATAGCGGATGCCATGGAGGTAGGGAATCCCGCTTCACTATCCCAGCAGGCAGCCACACAGCCTTCATCCAGTTCCACACAGACAATCCCGCTCTGCAGGTCGGCATGTACCCTGCGCCGTCAAGACATGCCGCCACCTGGACCAGGGAGTGCGAATTGAGCATCAGGGCATCCTCATGTAGGCATTTGAGACTCGATGGGACACGTATGGGAGAGTTGTGGGAGGAGGGGGGTGAGGGTGTGTGGGGGAGTTGTGGGGGGAGTGGGAGGGAGGTGAGGGTGTGTAGGGGAGTTGTGGGGGCAGGGGGAGGGGGATGAGGGTGGTGGAGGGTTTTTGCACTTACATTTACGTTGTTATAGTTAATACACCCGTTGTGTAGAAAACAAGACCTGAGTGGACATTCTTCATTGCGCATGTGTCATTTAATCATTTACAGTGCATAGTGTAAATGTACCCCCGCGCCCAGTGCCCTCTGGCCAACCATCACGTCACCCTCTGCTCCCATATGTGTCAGAAAAATTGTGCAATCACTGACTGGCGCATAGCACGTCACTCCTGTGCATCGGCACCGCCATGATGTCCAGCCACATCTTCTTCTTCCCCTTCATCATCACCAAGTGGTAGCAGTTCAATGTCAGGGGGCAGGGGCACGTTCCGGCAGATGCACATATTGTGCAGCATGACACATGCCATGATGATCTTGGCTACCTTCTCATGCCTGTAGAGGAGTGCCCCACCCGACTGGCTGAGGCAGCAAAATCGTGTCTTCAACAGGCCAAAGGTCTGCTTGATGACCACACAGGTACGGGTATGGGAATGATTGTAGTCCTCCTTGTGCATGTTCTGTGGGTTTCGGACAGGGGTGAGGAGCCACGACTTCAAGGGATAGCCACTATCACCTGCATGAGAGTCAATTAAAGGTAAATGTTAGGTGATTCATGATGGACAGCTGTACTAGTCAGACATACCTGCAGGTTATCGTTGCCCACATGAACATGTCCCTGGATGTATTGACGCCATTTTCAGTCACTCAATGTGTCCTGTGCCATGGACTAATGGTGTGGGTTGCATCTTCCAGATGATACATGGTGTGCACAGACGTCTTGTTGCACATGCATCGTGTACCCATTCAGCTGTGTTAGTGTCACATTAGTGAGGTGTTGTGTTCTGTGAGATTTACTTAGAGGGAGCATTGGCAGTAGTCTGTGCAATTTTGGGCAATCAGCGCTGATCATTCCCATGGTGACATGCAGCACTCTTGTGGGTGTGCCTGCCCTGTGACAGACAGTGGATTCCCTAGTGGGTTCAGTTTGATGCACTCACAGGGAGGCTTGTCCTGTGTAGTGATATGCTGGAGACAGCAACATAGTGCATATGCACTGCAAGGTGCTGGATGGTGTTACGGAGGGTGACGGCCCTGATGAGTGGTGCATGTGTTGTGGGATGTGGGGTGGTTTACTGTTAGTCATGTAGTGATAGGTGTCGACCTTACTTCATTCATATGGGATTTGGGTGTCATGTACCTTTTGTGATGGTTTGGGACACAGTGTTCGGTGATGTGCACATCGTGCAGTCACATCAACATTGACAGCATGGTGGTGTGTGGATCTCTCCCCCCATTTCAATGCCATGTCCCAGTCCTGCAACGTATCAAGCAACCAGGCACGTCGTCCAGCATGTCGCTCCATGAAGTGTGGTAGCGTGGAGTTCCGCAGGACCATAGAGTCATGAGTTGATCCGGGATATCAGGCACAACAATGTGTGATGATCATTCTGGCGTTGCATACCATCTGCACATTGATGGAGTGGTATTGCTTGCGGTTGCGGTACACCACCTCCATGGCATGCGGGACCACCAACTTTGAGCAGCAGTTGTTCCTGTCATTTACACTAGGAGCTCCTGGCTGTTGTTCTTCTTCCCTTTGAAGAGTGTATTTTTTTATCTCCTGATGAAGACATTACTCAATTAATGTTAATACGTCGAAACCGGTTGAGATGAGGTCGCCCTCGGACATTTATGTGACCCATCCCAACCACTTGCACAATTTACTGTGACCATGAATATTGATTATACACCTCTTTTTTATAATGAAAACAATGATTCATTGTTTGTTATGACTTTTTATAGGTTTTAGCTTATACATATTTTTGTTTGGTATGAGTGTATGAATGCATGATGGATGCATGTGAACGAATGATATGAATTGTATTTAACTTGTACGTTCTTAATTTTCCTGCTATGTAAATTGTTATTCTAGTGCTGATTAAATCATGATTAAAATTTGTATATCTAAATAATGTATCGGGTATAAGAAAATCCTTTGATACCCTGTTTTCAAAAATGGTACCCTCTGGACTTTCTTTGTGAGACTATTAGTTATACTAATACCCCGACCCAGAGTGTGGGGTCTCCTGTGACTTTCAGAAATATGTACTATTTGAGAAACTATCAGGGATCGCCATCAGCATAGATACATTGGCATTATTCCCTATAGAAGGGTTGAGTGGGACAGTGAGGGGTACGCTGCCATTACTGGCCCTACAGTGGAAAGAGCATATATTTTTCAGTTTATAGTGATTGCATCGAAAATAAAGCGTCGACATACCAAAGCATCGAAAACAAAGCTTCGAATGCCAAAGCATCGACATCACATAGAAAAAAAGAATTAGCCATTCCATCGAAACTAACACATCGACAATAACACATCATTAGATGCCCCAAAAAATCATTCATTATGTAGGCAAGTTGAATGTTATGGGGGTCCCCCCCCCCCGAACCCCCACCTTACGCACAAGCACCTCACATTCGAAAATCCTCTAAACAATGTAAAACCGAATGACAAAGAGTTAAAAAACAGTGAAAAACACAGGAGTAAAGGACCTTATGTTTACAAGCAAGAGCAGCTGACGGTTGAAAACAAACGGACAGTCTGTCAGATGAACGGAAAGTGAGGATAGAGACGAAGATATTACTGATACTGTGAGGAAAAGAAAACAGGGCAAACCAAAGGTAATCATCATTAATTATGTCAGGGAGGGAATATCAAAAACAAATCTATGAAATATTAGTGAACAGTGTTGGAATAATGTATTTTATTTCCAATTTCAGAAATAAAATGTCTGAGGCGATGGAATTTGTGAAATCACAAATGGGAAAAGACCAATTGATTTACAAAGGATATGCATACAACCGAGAGAAAGAAAGAAAAGACAAAAAATATTGGAAATGTACTTAATACTATGTTAAGAAATGTCTAGGAAGAGCGATAACAGATGGGGATAAGGTTATCACAAACGGCAAACATAATCACATGCCGGATAGTACTACAATAATGATTAAAAAAACTCTGACTGAAATAAAAAACAGCTGAGGAGAACCCAGCTGAACCGAGTGGATCACTTATAAATAGAACATATGGTAAAATCCCTTTACATGTGGCAGCGCAAATGCCAGAAACTAAACTCATCCAAAGACGATTGAACAGAAAGAAACAGCAAATAGAAAAGCTGGCCATCGCACCGAATACATATGATGAAATAGAAATTCCGGAATTATTTCGAAAACTGAAAACGGAGAGCAGTTTCATTTTTGTACGTTGGATGTAAGAAAAGAAAAAATAATAATATATGCTACGAATGAAAACTTAAACATCTACGAAATTCAGCAGTGTGGCATGAGGATGCCACGTTCAAAGTGTGTCCACGACCCTTCGCCCAGTTTTACAGCCTACATGGAATGGTACATCAAACACTAATCCCACTTGTTTCCATTTTGATGTCTAGCAAAATGGAAGACGTCTACAAAACAGTATTTGACACAGTAAAAGAAGCCTTCCATTCTACATACCCAGACATCATGGTGATGGACTATAAAATAGCACAAATGAAAGCTTTCAAAGAAATTTACCCAAGCACCACAATCCAAGGCTATTTTTTTCATTTTTGCCAAGCAATATGGAGAAAGATACAGAAACTTGGGATACAATCAAAGTACATTGAAGACACAGACTATCAGCACAACGTTAAACAGATTTTTGTATTGGCCTTTGTCAAACCGGAAAATTTAATTGAATATTATGGAAAATTAATAGACACCGAATATTATAAGACAAACAAGCATGATTTCACAGGATTACTGGATTACATAGAAAGTAATTGGTTGGGCCAACTAACAAGAAGTGGAACACAAAGACGTGCCAGGTACATGATAACTATGTGGAACTGTTACCAGGCAGTGAAAGAACAAAGGGCAGGCACAAATAATATGATGGAGGGTTGGCATAATAAAATCAACAAAAACAAACTTCAACACAACGAACCCCAACCTCTGGTACTTCTTCAAACAATAAATAATCGAACAATCAGGCCAGGAGGTCATAGTTGCAAAATCATTATCATTGAAACACACTCAAGTGAAAAAAATAAAATACAGGGAATACGAGGAACGTCTTCAAACAATTGTAAATCAATACGAAACCATGGATTCGTTAAGCTACTTGCGAGCAATAGCATGCAACTTAAAGTGTTAAACATAAAAAAATGTACTCGCCCAAGACTCCAAAATCTCTGATTGAGGTGCGAGGAAGAAGAATCTGTGTAAAATAATAAAAACATCCAAAAGAAGCTCAAAAAAAATCCAACACAAGAAATATATCCAAAGAACACCCCGACAAGCAGAGCACTACAAAAAAAGAAAGAAATTGCACTCTGGTTAAAGATTCCAATCCATGAAAATATAATCCAAAAAACGAGCAATCTAGGGGAAAAATAATACAATTTTGAAAATAAATCCATGAAAAAATAAGAAGAGATCGACGAGCAAACCGCTGTATCCCGCTGAACTTTAACATGTAGTACGTATGACATTCCTGGCAATTTGCATTCAAAATAGTTTGAAAAAAAAGAAATATTTAATGCGAAATCACTTAGCGGTAAAATAAATAGCAGTTTAATGTCAAACAAAACATTAAAAAAGTTGAAAGAACTATAATAAAATATTTAATTTACTATAAATTAATGTTTAAAAAAGACAAAGTTTTATTAAATATTTCCAAAAAAACAGTTAGTTTGTATAAAATAAAAACTTAGATATAAACCAACACATTTTGTTATTTCTTTAATGTAATAGTAAAATTGCATTTAGATGATTTACCATTCGATGGAATGACCAGATACCACGTTTTTCGATGCTTGGGGATCAACGTGTACCGTGACCTGAAGGAAGAACACGTTACACCCACTGGAGGGTATTCAGAGCTCTATGAAGTTTAGGCTAAACTGCCACTGTCCATGATGTGGAGGACGGCTATGCTGAAGATGGTGGTACTGCCCAGACAATTACACTTTTTTGTGAACCTCCCATTTTATATACCTAGGTTCTTCTTTAAGAAATTGGAGAGCAGTAGCAGAAGTTTCCTGTGGCAGAATGGGCGAAGTGGGATAGTGTTATCATCATTGTATAACCCATATGCGGAAGGGAGTATCAGAGTCCCGCACCTTGAACTATACTACATAGTGGGGCAACTGCAATTTGTGGTGGATGACCCAACTCCGGACACACAGCTGTTGCAATCTACCGGAAAGCGTTATTATTTAAAGGAAACACTGGATGGAGAAACCTCGAGGAAGCCAGCGGTCACATCTGGTGTCCCTAGGTGTGAAGGCTTGGGATAGAGCCCTGGCAGTGATGGGGTTGATAGACCCTGTATCGGCACAGACCCCTCTGGTCTCTGTAATGTCAACCTCACCTCAGGCGTGTAGGGGCAAATGCAAGTATTGGGAAACCTGCGGGGAGGCCCCCATAGGGGACCTGTTGCAGAACACTGAGTTTGTACCCTTCTTGGAACTGGCAAGACAGACTGGGATACACTCAGGTCAATATATGTTACATAGAGCCATTAAGAGAGAGGTTCAGCGGAGGTGGCCTGTGTACCAAGAATTAATTGCGAAATATTCGATAGTGGATATCCTGGATGACATAGCTGAAGGAGGGCATACTATATCGCGGATACACAACCTCCTACTGTCTAACGGGCCGACTTTCCCTTTGGTACTAAGGGGCAAATGGGAGGAGGACCTGGGAGTTATCTTTGTAGACACACAATGGGGGCGGATTCTGGGATACTACACTTCTTGGATCAAAGTCTTGCACATAGTTATAGAGTTTCAGAAAATCACTTGTAGGGTCACAAGTTGTTAAGCCTGTAAGAAGGGAGTTGGAATCAACTCGAAAAAGGTAAGTCGATGCAAGTCCAGAGTGAGAAAAGCATGGCTAAAGGCAATAAGGTAAGTACCTCTGGTTTGAAGAAGAGTGGTCCAGCTGGAGTTCGGCTTGCTACAGCGGTACAGCCTTGCAGACCCTCGTTCCTGAGCCTCAGTCGTGGGGACAAGAGGGAGGATGCCTGGAGGGCTCCTGCAGCGGTACTTAGGCGGTTGTCGGCAGCTACAGGCTCTTTTTGATTCAGCGGTACTTTGCAGTTTCAGCACTTTACAAACAGCACTGTGGCATATCTTGGATGCCGGTTAGACTCTCTTTGCTCCCTCGGTCCTACACTCTTGTGATGGGACTCTGGATCTGAAGGTCCTTCTTCGGGATGGTCCTTAGGAGTCTCCTGGAGCCTCAAGCGAGATTCAATCCCGTGACATAGGTTGCACTCGACTACGGACACTTGACCCCTAGCATTGGGCTCCACAGCAACGGAGAAGCACAGCAAGACGGGGATGGTCCAGTGGAGTTTGTCTCAGGGTTAGTTGGTCCCACTAACCCAAGGGGAGAAGTCGTTCCTGAGGAGCTTCTCTGTTTAGGTGAAAAAGGATGTCAGCACAGCAGCAGGGCTTCACCGGGCTATTCAAAAGTCCAGGAGGTTGCAGCAAGCTTCGTTCATGGTTTCTTCTTAGGATGTTCTTCCAGTGGTCGACTCTGCCTGTAGTCCCAAAACCTTCACATTTTAAGCAGGTTTTTGCCATTCATGCACAGCCTAGGCTGTCAATCATACAGCAGGGTGGCTGCTCTGAAAGGACAGCCAGCCAGCCAATCAGGACTAGTTACATTCAGGCATTCCTAGAGAAAAAGGACAGGGGAGTTTCGGGACCCTCCCTCACATCCTGTCCTTCCAGACACACTGGAGCCAGGGGCAGGGTTCAGGGCTGAAGCCCGCCAAAGGCAAGACAAACAAAGGGCTCAAACCTGTCTCAACGCACAGAGTAAAACCCAAGAAAGACCTCACAAACTGAAAATGGTGAAAAAAGAAGACAGGGGACATTTTGCCAAAATGGTCCGCCATGGGTGCTATACTGCAGCTGAGGATACAGCCGTCAGTAGAAAAGCACAGTTGTGGGAAACATTAAACCACTGCCACCTGCCATTTAAAGTAGGGAGGGTAACATAAGCATTTCAAAGGAGATAGTAG
Organism: Ambystoma mexicanum; assembly: GCF_040938575.1. Classification (NCBI taxonomy): domain Eukaryota; kingdom Metazoa; phylum Chordata; class Amphibia; order Caudata; family Ambystomatidae; genus Ambystoma; species Ambystoma mexicanum. The sequence goes on from NC_090925.1 coordinate 389,211,534, forward strand.
GATAAGTGGCTACTAAGTAACCCCCCCCCCCCAGCACTCTACATAAGATGATGTGTGCTGGACCTACAAAGAGAAAAGGTAAGTAAAGTCAATTGTACTTTACTATTCTTGGAAACTGTAGTTCATACAAGAAAAGGTATTTAAACCTTAAGAAAAATCCAAATGACTTCTAAGTGACACTGCACTGAAGGTGCTGTGTGTCATCATACAAAACACAGATGCCTATCGAGTTTGTCAGTCTCCAAAATCAGTGAAAACACAAAATCCAAATCAGGTAAAAACACATGAGAGTCAGAAAAAGATCTCACTCACTCCAGGGTTAAAATTAAGAAGTCCTAAATCCAGCAAAAGAGCTTGGGGTCTCTAAGGTTAGTGGGAATTAGCACAGAAATGAAAATTCTCCTTAACAGTCGGGACAGACCCTGATGGGTACCAGTGGTGTATGGTGTTAGGTCATGACCCAGTGGTGCCCCTTTAAGACGTAACAAATTCTGAGTTGTTTGAGTATCTGGCTGATGATAGAGAAATTGTGTTGGAAATCTGTATACCCTGCAACATCATGGTACAATACTGCAAAGTACAATGTTCCTTGATGGCCCTTGTCGCCCCTCCCCCTTGACTAAAATGGATTTAGAGCAGGTCCCAGAAAGCCTATGGACAATCAATGACCATAATGTAGGGCTCTTGCAGGGGGTGGCATCAGTTCAAATAACACTCAAGCCAGGCGCTGTTTTGCCCCGAGTGTAACAGTATCCACTGTCCAAAGAGGTGGAATAGGGAATACGAGACACCATCGTGGCACTCCTGAATCAGGGAATAATTGTACCTTCGACCCCCCCCATGCAATACGGCTATCTAGCTGATCAAAAAGGCAAAAGGGGGAGTTGGAGAAAGATACAGTATCTCTGCCCTCTAAATGATATTGTTCAGGTAGAAAGTCCTGTTGTTCCAAACCCTGCATCAATCATGTGCAGCATCCCTAAAGAGGCGACTCACTTCACTGTGGTGGTTCACAAAAACACGTTCTTTTCCATACCCTTGCACCCCCAACTCACAGTCCCTCATCGCATTTACACATGGAGGAATGTGCTTCGAGCACAAAAGGCTGCCTCAGGGGTACTGCGAGTCTCCTCGTATTTTCAACGGTGCTGATTTAGGGAACATCCAGTACCATCATTCAGTATGTTTATGAACTGCTGGTGTGGAGTGACAGTGAGCAACAGTGCGGAAATGACTGTTACCATTTTGCAACTATTCGTATACAAGGGTTACATGGTAGACAAGGCAAAGCTACAATACTGTCTTCAAGAAGTGCTCTATTTGGGCCCAATGATATCTGTCCACAGGAAGAAAATTATACCGTCGCACTGCATCAGTGAGCAGTACTCCCCATCCCACGACTGTCAAGGAAATGCAGACATTTCTAGGATTATGTAATTACTGCAGGGCATGGATCCTAGATTATGCAGCGTGCACCAGTCCCCTACTGCAAGGCCTCAAAGAGGCTCAAAATAGTGACCACAAGCTTGCATGGACAGAGGACATGCTTACTAACTTTAATGACCTTAAGGAGGTAATTTCCACTGCCCCAGTGCTAGTAACCCCTGACTACACACAAGAGCTCCATGTGTTTTCCCATTCCAATGGGCAGCTGATCACCGCTGTCCTTACACAAAAGAGCACAATGGGCCACAAGCCATTGGCCTACTACAGCAGAATCTTAGATTCGGTAACGCAGGGCCAGTTCCCATGCAAACAGACGCTTGCTGCTGCATTTGAAATTGAGAAAAGCTCCACAATTGTCTGGGTGTTCCATAACACTGTATGTGGAGCATGCAGTGTTCACCATCCTTGAGCGATCCAAATCAACTTTGACTATCAGCCAGCATCTGCTTATGAGATAATCATGTCCAGCCCTAACATTCTATATAGTGCGGGTGCAAAACAGTAAATCCTGCCACCTTTCAGACAGAAATGCGCATGGACAAAGACTATGCAAGACATGACAATGTGACAATTGAGGGGGGAAGGCGACATCCCAAAAGCAAGGGAAATCCCACTCAAGGGCGGGGGGTTCTTTTCGTTGATGGTTCAGTAACTATTGACCATGGAACTGGTTTGAGGCATACTGGGGTGGCAGTTGTCCGTTTAGTAGATGGGGTCTATGGGGTATTGGTGCAAAAAAGATTACCCATGCACTATTTGGCCCAAGCAGCAGAACTTATACTCAAGGGTGCTGCATGACCATCAACTCTGAATCTGCCTACTTCACCACCACGGTGCATGTAAAACTTGCATGTTGGAAAATTATAACATTTAGGTACAGAATGCAGCACTGTTAGATAAACTGAAGACTGATTCAAGTTGTGGGATCGTTCTGTTGCATGTGCGCTAGTTTCCACTCTCGTGTTGTTGTCTTCAAACTAGCATACTCACCAGAAAAAGGTGGCAGCGAGCAATACCCTTCCCTCAAACTTTAAAATGAGTTAACAGCAAGATTAAGGTTCGGGAAGGTGTCTCGCACTCAAACCACTAGAAGTTGAAAGAGTCCGCTGATACAAATTCAATGTCACTAAAATGACTCCAGTAATAAATCAAATAGTGTTTTTAATTCTTCAAATTGCGAACAGCCGACACGTTTTCACTATTTCTCCACCCTTTGAAAAGGTTTTGAAAGTTATCCCACACGAGTGTTCAAAACAGCATAATCTTGATCGCCAACTTTTTTCAATTGCGGTCAATAGAAATTGCCCATCTGTGGTATTCGTCCTGGTATTTGCAATCTGTTAACTGAGGATGATTTATAAACCCATTGGTTGGTTTTTGCTCTGGCTTCCAAATCAAGCTCCAAATAGCAAATGTCACCTGCTATGCTAATATCAAAGTGTTCAATCCCTCTTCAACATTTTCAGGACAGTGCCCAGACGCGTCGCCTCTCGGCTGAATGCAGCACTGTTAGATAAACTGATTGAAGCACTATCCCAGCCCTCCCTGGTGGCGATAGTGAAATGCACCCCCCATACTAATGACACAGACGAGGTCTCATTCGGTAACGCTGCCACGGACGCGGAGGTCTAACAAGCAGCGTATATCCCTGTGTCAAATGTTTACGAGTACCCAGTGGTAGCACAGAGCAGAGAGCAGTTGCCAGCCTTATATAATTCCTTACCAATTACACAATTGATTGAGTTGCGGGTCTGGGCCCCACTGGAAGAGAAGGATCTATGGGTGAGGAGGGGATGGAAGCAGTCCCCTACAGATCTATTGTGGTGACAGGAAGCATAAGGCAAGGCGGTTATGCTGCATGAATTGCTGCTGGTTGTATTCAGCCAGCTGCATCACCCATCCCATATGTGAAACAACATATCGCTGTGGATATACAGAAGGATTAGTTTGTCACTAATCTGCAAAAAGCATTATATAAATGGTTATTCATTGCACCACGTGTCAGATTTACAGCACTGTCCTTACCTTAAGAACTATACGAGGTACCCTGCTCCACCATACTGGGGCCGTTCTGCGAATTACAGATAGACTACGTGGACATGGGGGAACGATGTTATGGGTCTCGCTACCTAATAGTAATCGTTTGTCATTTCTCACAGTTGGTGGAGGCTGGTCTTTGTGCACATCCAGATGCTAAATGTGCAGCCACATTTTTCATCAGAGAGGTTTTCCCTCGTTGGGGTGTGTGCGATGTATTAATGTTTGAAAATGGCATGCACTTTTCAATTAGCTCTTTAAAGAGATCCAGCAGTACTGGTCATCAAGTATCAGATGTGCTCAATTTACCACCCCAAGGCCTACAGAATTGTGGAGTGGGTCAACGGTCTCTTGAAAAGCAAATTGTCCAACCTCTGCACCACGTTAAAGAAGAACTGGGTGCATTGCTTGCCCCTTGCTCTGTTTAGCATGTGCAAACAGCCCTGTAAAGATCACCATTTATCGCCCCATGAGGTGTAATGAGGTGGCGAATGCACACACTCCTATCTCCAAGCAGGAGAGCATCTGATGCTCACAGGGCTGCGTCCGTTTTAGGAGATTAATTTAAAAGCTACTTCTCTGCCTTAACAAAAGCAATAAAACATTTTTCTCAACAGACAGCACCTCCAAGGACTGAAGAAACGACCAGCGCTGCATCTGATGCACCAACAATGTCACCTCCTCTCCAGCTCTTCCCCGGGGATCTTGTGTACATGAAGAATTTTGTCTGCTGATTGAGTGAGCCTAGATATAACAGCTCCTTTGATGTTGTTTATGCCACTCCCCTTGCAGTGAAAGTTCTAGAGTTGTGGTATTGGGTGCACCTGTCTGATGTTCGCATAGCACCAAAGGCCCCATAGAACACTGGGGAGACTTAGCAGGGGATGGAGGTTGTATATATACATATATATATATGATATGTACCCCCAAGAAATATGCACAAGCAGGGGAAGTGTACGATCTGTGCGTAGAGCATGGGTACCAAAGGAAGGGTCACCACCATATTTGGAAGCTGAGAGATTAGAAAGGGAAAGAATAAACAAGGAGGAAAAGGAAAGGATCACCTTGGAGTTTGTTAATGTAGTATTAACGAAAGAGGGGATGTTGGGAAGAGGGGGCGATCGTCCCAGTCCCCCAAGCATTTTCCCATGAGGTAGAGGCTTGGAAGTGTGCTGTAGGGGCTCAGGGAGGGTACACAGGGGGGGAAGAGGGTGTTGATATGGGCCACAGTATGGGGAATGTCAGTGCATGATTTGGGTTTAGAGTACACTGAGAATCAAATGCCATTTTAGATAATAGCAGCCATATTGAAGTCGATGTTTTGATGCAGCCCGGACCGCAGGCCCAGGCCACAAACATGGAAATAAGTGCATGCATGCAGGAATAGTTGTATCATGGTCACCGGTGAGAAAGGCCAGAGCTGCAGAGATTCATAGGCCGTTCATTGTCACATGTTGCCAGCATTTGTGTTCCAGGTGGAAAGTGCCCTGCAAGGTCACAAGGGGGCCGATAGCTCCCCACTAAAAGCAATCCCACGAAAAGGAGGGCACAAGCCTCCAACCTTCCCCAGTCCCGGCTTTAAGTTATAGCACCTAGATGCCCTTTGTCCCTAGACCCCAGCATTCCAAGGTACCAGTCAGCCCCAGACCACCAACCATCTATTTGAGCCATTAAATGTAGCTTGATGACGTGCGAGAAGAAGCCCACGTGGGTGGAGATTGACAGATGGGGCTTGGACCAATGGCCTTGCATCCCTTATGGAGCAGGTAGCCTATGTATAGGGTCTCACAAACCATCTTTTAGGATTTGTAACTTATGTAACTTACGTCACTGATAGCGCAGTGTGCCTATTTAATGTTTTGCCTGTGCTGATTTTGGCAGAACATGTCAACTGTGTGAGGTTTGTCGATAATAATATCTTCAGTGTCTGTCAACTCCCCTCCTCCTCACCTGAATCCCTTGATGTGATCTCAGGTCATTTGCCTCTCTTTCGTCTGTTGGTCTTTTTCTTTTGATAGAGGTATGGTTGTCCCCGGAAGGAAGCCACTGTGGCGCCCACAAAAGCTGGTGAACACAGGACCCCCTTCCGAGAACGCCAAGTCAAGAGGAGAAAAGCCAAAGGCTTAAAAAAACCTCCTGTAGTGACCGATGCGGATCCGATGGATATCGAAGAGGACCGCAGAGCAACAGAGAGTAACCAGTGAAAATAGGCGCCGTATCACAGAGCCTAGGAACAATCAAAGGTAGTAGCACGTAGTAATAGAAGAAGGCAACAAGGGTGTAAAGCGTAGCGGGGTAGCCAAGCAAAAACAGGTAAACAGAACCACAGAGGACGGGAAGGACTGGAGATGAGAACGTAAGCGGAAACAAAACGGGAAGAGAACGGCTCAGAGGAGGAAGACCCGCAGTGCAGAGTGGAAAACAGTAAGGAAGGGGACGAAAGCCAGAAAGGAGGGAGAGACAAGGAGAGAAGGCAGTATAAACTGCAAGCGGAAACTAGGCAGCGTTAACCCAAAGCAAAAAGCGAGTTAATGGGGTTGCAATGCACAGAGCAAAGAAAGGGCGGGGATAAAGTAGGAAGTGAAGGAAAGGAAAGCAAAACACTAGACCATTAACATGAAAGCGTAATGAACCGTGCCGGACATTTCAATGGCGGCGTAATCTCCAAGAGGTCCACAAGCGCCAGGAAGTCAGGCGCGTGACAGAACGTTCCATGGCAGCAGACCTCTCTGCTGGCAGATTCCTTATTTTTATGGAAATAAACGTTGTTCTCTTTGCAAGAGGTATGCTAGGCCTTTTTTTCCCTAGTGGGTTACTTGTTTTCTGGTGTGAGCATCGAGGGGCTTCCCTACAGAGAACAGGGAATTGGAGAAAATAAATTCCGACATTCTTCAACTCTCATATCTGCACAAGAAAACAGAAAATAAATGAATCTTATCACATGGATTGCTCACTCTCGTCTCCTAGCTCTACTTCTTTATTCCCTTTTTCTTGATAAGTCTCCACAAACTGCCTGGAGACCAAGACAATTAATGCTTAAAATTGTCCTTTGGTACTGAGCATCTGGAACTTCTGTTCTCTTCTTGTGCCTTGATAGATCATATCCCTTGTGTTCTATCTTGTTTTCAAAGTTCACTACCCTTTTCTAGAATGGGAGTTCTCTCATTCTCTTTCTTTTTTCCTTATTGTATTTTGTTCTCACTGGTTTCTTGTTTTAAGATTCTATACTGAATTCCAGATGCCTTTGATGTTTTCTATCTGAATTGTTTTTCTAATAACGATATATATATATATATATATATATATATATATATATATATACATTTCAACTACTTTGATTGATTAACGGTTCAAGCCCCTCTATATTGCACAGGTTAAAGGCTGAAAGGTTCTTTCTCTAAGCTGAAGAGCGAAGTCCCTCCAACAACAATCTTGAAACGCTACTGTGCATGCCTCTCTCAGCGCACTCGTGCTCACTTGTTTCAGTGGCACATAATGGATTTACTTTTCTGTGTATAGGATTGCTGCTCTCCTAGCTCTTTTCACTCTTGTATTAATAATGCATGCTTGTCTAACAAGCATTGGCAAAGTCAATAGTTTTGGCGGTTACTGCTGTTCTTTGAATTTTGCATCTATAGGCACCTGGGAGCAAGGAGAAGAGTTCAGGTTTTCAAAGGTGGAAGTGATAAGGGGTGCAGGTGTGAAGGAGAATCAGAAGGGGAATACAGTAAGGGAGGAAGCAATTGACAGAGGGTGCCATCGATGATGAGCAAGAGGAAATATGAGTGAGAAAGAGTGAGAGGGTAAGAAATTAAGTGAGTGTGAGAGGAAGGATGGGAGGGGAGTAGAGAGAGGGGGTGGAGCTAGAGAGAGGGGGAGTGGGGTGGGTTGTGGGGGTAAAAAACATGGGTTGGAGGTAGAGACCGTGGCGGTGGGTGAGAGTAGAAAGTGTGGCGGAAGGAAGGGTGGGGGTAGGGTGGTTGTCTGGGTTTAGGGAGGGCAGGGGTAGGATGGGTGGGGGAAGAGAGGTTGGAGGTAGAGTGATGGGGGTGGGGTAGGTGGTGGGGGTAGAGAGTGTGGGGTTTAGGTGGGTGGGGTAGAGAGTGTGGGGGTAGGGTGGGTGGGGGTAGAGAGCTTGGGGGTAGGGTGGGTGGCTAGGTGTACAGAAGGTGGGCGTAGGGTGGGTGGGGAAAGAGAGGGTGATGGTAGAGACGGTGGGCGTAGGGTAGGTGTGGGTAGAGATGGTGGAGTAGGGTGGCTTTGGTAGAGATGATGGGGTAGGGTGGGTGGGGTGGAGGCATGGTGTATGATGTGCGAGTAGAGATGGGTGGGGGTTTTGAAGAGGGTCGGGGTTTGGGTGGGTGCGGTTAAAGAGGGTTGGGGTAGGGTGAATGGGGTAGAATGGGTGGGTATGGGAAGATTGGGTGAGGATTGGGGTAGAGAGGGTGGGTGTAGGGTTAGTGGGAGGGGGTGGAGAGGGTAGGGTTGGGGGAGAGGGAGTGAGTAGAAGTAGAAAGGGTGGGGTTAGGGAATGTTGGGGTAGGGTGGGTGCACTGGGGTAGAGAAGGTGGGGGTAGGGTGGGTGTGGATACAGAAGATGGGGCAGGATGGGCGAGGTTAGAGAGGATGGGTGGCTGAGGGGAGGGTGGCAGGTGGGAGTGTGGGTTAGAGATGGTAGGGTGGTCAGGTCAGGGCAGAGGGGTTGGTGATATGATGGGTGGGTGGAGGTAGAGGGGGTGGGGGTAGGGTGGGTAGGGGTAGAGAGGGTGGGGGTAAAGAGGGTTGGGGTAGGGTTGTGGAGGTAGAATGGATTGATGGGGTAAAGAGAGTGAGTTTAGGTTGAGTGGGTGGGGGTAGAGGTAGGTAGAATTGGGCTAGGGTGGTTGGGTGGCGGTATATCTGTAATGTGCAAGTTATCCGCTGCCAAAGAAGGTGTTCGGTGTGCATTGGAAAACAAGGTTGTGTGCAAAGCCTTCTCTGTGTGGGGCTGCTTGCTGGCACATAGTCTGAATTTTATTTGCCAATCATCCAAGAGTTTAAAAATAAAATAAAACTTAATTCATGTGTAGGTAGTTCTACCTAGAGGAAGCTGGATTTCTTCTCTCACAAGCTTATCAGTTGATTCAATGAAAATGGAACGATCTTACACAAGCAATCAATCCTGCAGGCATTCATTTTTCAGTTGTATTAACTGGGTGGGGGTTGGAGGTTAAGAGGATGGAGGTAGAGAGGATGGGTGTAGGGTTGGTGTGTGGTCGTAGAGAAGGTGGGGTTGGGGGAGCGAGTGGGGGTAGAGAGTGGGGGTAGGGTGGGTGTTCTGGGGTAGAGAAGATGGGAGTAGGGTGGGTATGGATAGAGAGGGTGGGTAGGGTGGGTGAGGTTAGAGAGCATCAGTGGGTGAGGGTAGGGTGGGCTTTAGGGGGTAGGGAGGGTGGCGATAGGGTGGGTGAGTGGTCGGTGCAGAGAGTGGGTTGGTATTGGGTGTGGGAGTAGAGTGGGTGGGGCAGAGAGGGTAAGGGTAGGATGGGATGGGTAGGGTGGGTGTGTGGGTAGAGGTAGTATGGGTAGGGGCTAGAGAGGGTGAGGAGAGAGTGTGTGTGGGTAGAGAGGATGGGGTGGGTGGGTTCCGGTAGTTGGTCAGGGGCAAAAAAACATGAAGAACAAAGCAGCCTTGGGAGGACTCGTTGAAAGTAGCCTAAAATATCCCAAACAAAACCCAACCAGCACATGTAATGGGTGTAGTGTGGATGGGTAGAGAGAGTGAGGTGGATGAGTGTACATAGAGTAGGGGTGAAGGTAGAGAGAGTGGGTGTGGGGTGGGTCAGTGTTCGTAGAGAGCACTGGCGGCTGGTGTATTTTTTAATTGGGGGCGTAGATATTTCTATTGAATATGTGAGCGAGTTTAGGGTTGGGTTATGGGCAGGGGGTTCTTCTCCTGAGACTTTTTTTCAGTATTGAGTTAAAATGTTCAATTTTTACAGCACACGTTTTGAGATAAATTGGCTAAAAAGCCATAACATGTACAATCTGTTTCTCGAATAATGCATGAAAAAATGTAATAGATGCAGGTCACCAACAGAACACAGGAGCATTTTCAAGATGCCCTTGCCCACAATATATGTCAATATTCTTGCATTGTAAGAACATTTTTTCATGCTGGCTGTGCCCAATAATGTCAGTAATCTCACTGTAAGAAAACATGTCCATGCTGACTGTGCCAATATATGCCACTATCTCCATGTAAGAACATTCCTTTTGGCTTTAGCTATAATATACTAATACCAAGTAGCCCTTAATGTCAGAGATGGCAAACAGTTAATAGTGATACATGTTGTCGCTTAATTATCTGTAATGTGCAAGATATCCGTTGCCAAAGAAGGTGTTTGGTGTGCATTGGAAAACAAGGTGGTGTGCAAAGCCTTCTCTTCATGGGGCTGCTTGCTGGCACATAGTCAGAAAAAAAAGTTTTGCCAATCATCCAAGAGTTTAAAAATAAAATAAAACTTAATTCATGTGTAGGCAGTTCTACCTAGAGGAAGCTGGATTTCTTCTCTCAAAAGTCTTTGAGTTGATTCAATCAAAATGGAAAGACATTACACAAGCAATCAATCCTGCCAAATTTTTCAGTTGTAGTAATAGTATCCCATTACCCCAGAAAAGATCCCGAAAGATACTGCGAAATGATTAAAAAGGGTTATTCAAAAACTCTGCAGGGCAAACGCCAGGCCAGAGAAGCAGCAACATGTTTGAGCACACAGGAAAGAACAATAAACTGAGCAATTCCATTCAATTCAATGTAAAACTCCTACGGAAAGCTCATTTTGATGTTGGAGTTTTATTGTCACTAAGTGACAACACTCTGACCATATACTTAGTTATGCTTTGTGCAAGAGGGAGCCCAGCAATCCCTTCTGCCCACTGTTCCAGCCCTGCTCATCAAGCAATTGAGTGAGCAACCTGGAAAACCCCCAAAAGCAAAAGCCATAAAAAAGGGAATCATTTTCTTTTTCACAGAAGTTAAAGCAGAACAGTTTTTCCGAAGGGGAAAAGCTGGCATCAACAAACAGATGAGATGCCTAATCATTGTATGTTGAGTGGTGGCATCCTTGTGTACTATTTACAAAATTGAGCACTTTTTTGCCAGCAGTGTCACAATTTCTGTTACTGGTCAACCACGAAGAGTCTACACATTGACTACCAATCAGGCATGGCTCAATATTTGACAGTTATCTGTTTGTTAAGCACTACAAAGAAATGAAGTTGTACAGTGCAATAGGAAAGGATGGTCCTTAGTACATGAAATTATTTATATGTAATGTTTAGGCTTCATTTAATGTCTATTCTTACTGTAGGATGTTACAGCTCAAAATGACAGTTGGCCAAGAAATCTGTACAAAGCTACAGCTAAATGTATTGTTTCTGAAATAAGCTTCTCTAGCTTGGGATCTTTCATGGATTCACATGCTCATAAATATTCCCCATTGTCAAGCTGGGAATCCTCGGTAATATTAAAGGAGTTTAGATTTAAAGCTTAAAAAAACTGCTTGTCTCTTATGTAGCATCTTGCTGTCACTTTAGGTCATACTGCCCCATCCAATGGCATCAGTACTCCTTACCTCCACCCCTGGTGGCCATATTCAGACTTTTTACTGCACGTTTGGTTTTGTGGGGGCCTTGTGTTTCACTCCTCGTAATATTGACTTTTCATCTGTTTTTTAGTATATCGTCAACATTTTTTCTTTCATCATCGGTCACATCTGGAACTTCTAGTAGCAGCAATCCTTTGCCGGTGAGGATCTAGACATCACAACATCTTCTAGTCGACTTTGAGGCCTCCTCCATGCGGCCATGGCGGATAACAGCAAGAAGAGCCTTTTCATGCCCTGCTCGAAGTGTCGCCTCAAGAACATTTGTGTGGACGATCGACACGAAAAATGTATATATTGCCTGCACCCGGACCACAATGTGGATGCCTGCTCCATTTGCCAGTCTTTTTCCATGAAGAAACTGAAGGATCACCATAGAACGTTGGTGACCTGGCTGGAGGAGGGTGCCAGGACCTCTGACTCAGTGCAAAGTCATGCCTCTGTCAAGGTCAGCAGATCTACGGCCCAACAACAACATTGTTGTGGAGTCGCAGGTCCCAATCTACCATGATTGCGCCGTCTATTATTAAATCCTCAACCGCCTCGTCCACGGTTACGACCATCGTATCCAGGGTTGCGTTGCCTACCAGGGCAGTACCCACAACAACAACACGAGATCCTGTGAACGCTTCTTTTGTTAAGAGTGCTTCTGTGGAGAGGGAGGTGCTGCCAGTACTCTCTTTTTTTGCCACGGCCATCAAAGACAAAGCCAATGTTTTCTCTGGTACCTATGGCCACTGTGACAACACCTGTCCAAATGCTACAGGAGGATAGCATGTCAGAAGATGGGCAGGCTTTATTTTTGGATCATGAGGAGATACAGGAGGGAAGTGAATAGAGGGTAGAGGTGCACTGAATGATTCAGAGGATTCAACAACTCTGTTTTGATTATAAAAGATTTTTGGAAGATTTTAGGTGCTCCCAGTCAGATCTTAGCTACAAGATCATATTAAGTTATAGAGAAAGGGTCCTTCAACACCATCGAAGGACAAGACTCAGGGCACACATTAGACAATATAATGTCAATCAATTTTCACCACATCATAAATTAGTCATGTTCCAGAATGAAAACATTTTTTTTTACTAGTTTGTACATAAAGAAACTCAATAGGTAAAGAATATCTTACATCTCACATTGTAGAAAGATAGCAACAAATATTACAAATAAAATGCATGTTATTTACACTGTGTTGTATGTGCGCCACTCTGGTGATGGCTAAGCTTGACCATTAAATTGTCTTCAAACAAAATAAACATTCAATGACATTGGATCCTTTTGTCAAACCAATTCAATTCATGAATCCTTAAATAAAGCAGATATCTCCATAGGAACGGGGGTTAAGATTCTTGACGAGATGGAGTCTCTCTGACAGTTGTCTCCTATTAGATACTACGCATTTCGGGCAAAATGACCCTTCTCCAGAGAAAGGTGGTTTGCATCTTCACCGACAACAAGAATCAGGAATCAGGGGGGACCCGCTCTCCCATTCTCTCCAAGGAATCGAAAATGCTGTGGAACTGGGCGATCTCACACAATACCTTCCTCATTCCGTTTCATCTGGCTGGGGTCCACAACACCATTGCGGATTTCTGCCACAAATGGGAACTCCATCAAGACAGGGTTCTTTGTCTTTTCTTGGCATGGTGCCAGCCGCAGATAGACATATTCGCCACAGCGGCCAACTCGAATTGCGCGCAGTTTGCCAGCATGTACCGTCAGATGAGGAGTCTGGGAATACCTTCTACATTCCATGGTAAGGCCTGTTCGTCTACGCATTCCCTCCCATCCCGCTCCTCCTATGAGTGATCAAAGCACTCAAACAGAGCATGTGCAGGATGTTCCTCATTTCTCTGGCATGTCCACGTCAAAGGTGGTACGCAACCTTCTTCATCTGTCGTTAGCCCCTTACATCAACCTGCCTCCTCTCCGAGACCTGCTCTCCAGAGAAGGAGAATCCGTGCAGCACCACGACTGAGCGTCCCTTTGTTCCTGCCATATCTGATATCCTTAGCAAATTTAGCACGTGCATCCATTGATGTCCACTTAGCTGCTGTCTTGTGTTGCACTCACACAACGGGCAAGCCTTCTCTTTGATCTCATTGACTAGTTAAAGAATTCCTCAAGGGCCTGTTTCGAGCTTTCTCACCAGTAAAGGCTCCTCTCCCAGCTTGGGAGCTGAATATTTTCCTTTCCAAGTTGATGGGCCCGCCCTTCAAGCATCTGCACCGGGCTCCTCTGAAATTCCTGTCATGGAAGACTGCCATCTATTGGCTATTAGTTCTGCCTGGTGTGTCAGCGAGTTACAAGCTCTCTTGCAAGCTGCCATATTTAACCATTACCATTTTGGTTCCTTGGTTGTCACTGTCTCTGAGCTCCTGTCTCCACTGAATCGAAAAAAGGTCACTGCGCCGCCAAGAACAATGAGCTAACCAGATGCTAACTCATAAAGTCTATCTGGTTCTTATACAAATGAAAGTCACAACAAAGATTTAGACAAAGAGTTGCCCAACCTTTTGATCTTGTTTTGGTTATTGCGCGGAGAATAAATGGATCAAAAAAACGAATTACATTAACTAGGCAATTTCTTCTCAATCTGTGTCAAAGAAGGAAAATAAATGTGTGCATGGCGACTGCAACCAGAAAATTAAAAGTACCCGAACGGTTGCTTTCCAATCATCGCGCTCGACGAAACACAGCTGATTGCTGTCAAAACACTTGCTGCAAACACCTCACTCCAACGGCCGCTGCAGTTAAAAAATGTACACCTGACATGCAGCATTTCACAGATATGCCTGCAAGTGATGAACACGACGCGTGCGAAGCATGGAGCGTTTATACTCCGAAAAAGAGTTCAAGGCAAGGCAGTTCATTACATGCGTGCGCGTACATCAAAGGCAGTTATACTTGAAGGAAATATAATAAGTCAAAATGACTGCTGAATTAATAAATCTTGCGGTTCACTATTCCAAGCAGTTGCAGAAGAAAACGGAGTGTTTATTTTTCACTTATCTTGAGATGAAAGCTTCTCAGCACGCAATCTGCCTGGTCCATCAGCTCCTGTAAATGTTTCTTCCTAAATTCCTGAAACCTGGAAGGCCCTAGATAGAGAGCCTAATTCACTGGATCTTCACAAATCTTGACCAGCTCTGCTGATGGTTAAAAATTAAAGGCAGTTGAGAACTCACTTCAACTGAACAAAAGGCGTTCTCAGCCAGTCAGCTCACTGATTTGAACCTCCATCTTGGCTTGGGCACTTGTCATAGCTCTAAACACAGCTCTAAACACCCAAGTTAAGGTCCAACCTGCATAATAAGATACATTTCTCAGACACAAAAGCTAACCCTTAGACCAACCAACCACCCTTAACACATAGAACACCAATGCTTACTAAAGCAAACCTGACAGCTTTCGGGCGTGCTGCATGGCAGCTAGAAGAGACACTGAAAGCAGCATTTTATTTGGTCACCTGCTGCTCGTGCCACGCCCTGCTCATGCTGACACTACTGATTGTGATTGCTGCCTTAGTGCAGCATTGATATAGTGAGCTGCCCTGGCTGTAGTGCCTCCCTGGAAGCACTGTTGCATGGGATTTGGTGGGGAGGCCTGCCAGTGGAAGACACAGTGCTGCAGATACTGCTTGGACGATTGATTGGAAGCCAGGTGTTGGATTGATTGCTCTCTGTGTCGGCATACCCTGTTTTCGCCTTTGTGGAGGTTGGGGGACATATGCAGGGTGAGGGCATACCAGGCCTCTTTGAAGTGATGCTGGACATCACTCTGATGGTTAAATTGTCCCTGAGCGGGGCTGGTGTGCTGTGGACATTATCTGTGTGGGATTGGCAGGAGGGAGTACGCCTGTGTGGCCCCTGTCAGGGGAGGCCTTCCTTAGTATTAAGTCTGCACGCAGTTGCCTACAGATGCCAGATAAACATAACAGGGGCAGGGCCTAGCAAAGAGTCATGGAGGCCTACACCCAGAAGGAGGGGGTGGAGCAACTCAGTTGCTGCTACCTAGTGGGGGTGAGCCTGCCTCGGTGTCAGTGAATCAGCAGGGTGGGGACCGGATATTAGCGGCAATCGCCACGTTGCAGGCGACTCTAGAGCACAAGATTGAGGTGGTCACCATTGATGTGGGCCTGTTGCAACACGATGTGCATTCAGTTGTGGACCGGCTCAGCGCCACAGAAGTGCAGGCCCAGGAATCTCGTACTAACATAGCGAGTAACAGTCAGAAATTGCCACGTTGACAGCGAAGGTGCGGAACGACACACAGAAGATATGGAAGGAAGGGCAAGGTGGAATAATGTGTGAATCCTGGGATTGCTTGAAGGGAGGAAGATCAGGACCCCAATACCTATGTTGAGAACTTGTTATTGCAGGAGATGGGTCCTGGAGTATTGTCGCAGGGGTTTACAGGGGCACGATCCCACAGATCCCTAGCCAAACGGCTTGTGCCTGGCGCGCCCCCAAGACCGTTGATTGCTAACATCCTGAATTACAAAGATAAAGAATGGATCTTGACTTTTTCTAGGTACAGCGGGATGATAGAGCGAACGTTCTCAAAATGAGCTATCTACCTGGATTACACACAATTGGCACAGCGGAGAAGAACAGCGTTGGTCCTGCATGGGGCTCATCTATGATATTTGTTGATTTATCCGGCAAAACTGAAGGTGCTGCATAATGGGCGATCCCACTTTTTTGAGGACACTGCAGCGGCACACTCATGGATTGCACAGCTACAGCAAGGAGAAATTGGGGTCCTTGATGCGGAATCTACAATGAGGGGTTGTATGGACTGCTGGGATTTACAGCGTCTTGATGAGCAAATGGTGGGAGCCTGCTGGTTGGCACTGGGGTTGTTACTCCTGTCTCCAGTATATTCTTTCATTTTGTCCTTTTTTGCGGGGGATTTACTGCTTTCTGCCTTTTCAGCTGACACACTGCTATGGACATTGAACTTTTTGATACCAGTGTTGAGGTATCTTCTGCTGTTCCTCACCCAGAAAGTTGGGAGGGGATACGCGAGAAGCAGTTATGCCGGAATATGCGTATAACTATTGGGTCTTTAGTTGGAGGGTGGGTGGTAGTGTTTGGAGTGGGGGTTTGGTTTTTCTGGTTAATGTTTTTTCCTGCTACTATGGTGTTGATGGGCCTTTTTTGGCGGCGGATGGGGTGCAAGTGCAGGTGTTGGTCTGGGCTGTTGGGGGGATTGGCGAGAGGACCGGATGCAGAGAGGTGGTGGGGGGTCGGTGGGACGGAGCACGACTCGACGATGATGGGGCATGGCTAGCAATATGCGGTGATTACGTGGAATGTCTGAGGCTTGAATGACTGCATTAAGTGTGTTGCCTACCTGCGTAGGAAGGGAATAGATATAGCCCTGTTCCAAGAGACGCACCTCACGAAGGAGAGGCAGACTAAACTTGACAGGAAATGGGGGAGGGGCAGCTGTATGAGTCCCCGCACTCTGTGTTTGCGAGAGGTGTCTTGGTGTTGATTGTGCCGACCGTCCCTTTTAGGCTTCTGGAGACCAAGAGCGATGATGAAGGGAGGCTAGTGCTGGTCTTCAGACTCCTGGAGGGTAGGGATGTCTGTATCATAAATATGTATGCTCCCAATCATGCTGCTACATCCTTTTTTTCTTCACTCTACACACAGCTATCTCCATATAGGGGGGCCTGGTGGATATGGGAAGGAAACGTTCATTGTACTCTGAATCTGTTAGTGGACCGGTCACATGACAAGTTCCGCAAGCCTGCACCTCCAGCGAAGGCCTTGAATGGATTGCTGAGGAACTTTGAGTTGATGGGCCTATGGAGGGCAACTTATGCACTGGATCGTTCGTATTCACACTTCTCAGCCCCGCATGAGGTGTGTACCGAAATGGATTATATTTTCACGGATGAAGTAGTGCTGGGGAATTTGAAAATGCGGCCTACCAGGCTAGGGTCCTCTCTGATCATGCCCTGCTCACCGCTCACGATCACGTGGGTGGGGGGGATGGAAAGCACTCGGCTCCTTGGAATGCTAGAGGAGGCCTATGAGATAGGATGTTTACCTAGTAGTTTGCGGGAATGCATTATAGTTCTAGTACTCAAGCCAACCAAACAACTGCTAGAATGAAGTTCTTAGAGACCCCTCTCCTTCGTCAATCAGGATTGTAAAATCCTCATGGCTTTACTGGCAGCCAGATTACGTAGAGTGATAGGCAGTTTGGTTCACACAGACCAGACAGGGTATGTTTCTGGTAGGAACACTGTGTGGAACTTGCAGAGACTTCACCACATTATTGATAGTACTATGAATTTGGAGCTGGATTGTGTGATTGCCTCTTTGGATGCAGGTAAGGCATTTGATTCTGTCAGGTGGGACTGGCTATATTAGGCCCTGCGTCGGTTTGGCACTGGGGAGGGATTCTTATGCTGGGTGCCTCTGGGGAACACTGAACCAAGGGCTGGGGTCAGGACGGGCAGGCAGATTTCTAATGGGTGGGCACTGAGGAAAGGCACACGACAGGGCTGCCCGCTGTCCCTGGTGTTGTTTGTTTTGGCCCATGAGCCGCTTGCGGAGTACCTAAGATCAGAATACTCAGATGAGGCCATCCCCTTTGATGGTACTAGACATGTTTGCATGCGGATGATATGCTTCTTTATATCACGCATCCAGAAGAACATTTACACTACTTCCTAGACATCATAGATCGAGTTGCTGATTATTCAGGCATACATATAAGTCGGACCAAATCCTGTCTGTTTCCATTGGCTTGGTTGCAAGGCCTACATAGGAGTCAGCTACCTCACTTGGATTTGATTTGGGAGACTGACACCTTTAGGTACCTTGGGGTGAATGTGAGGCATGAGTGTTATGCCTCCTATGTACATAACACTGTGAAGGCTTTGGAGGGAATAAGGACATTTGTGTTGAATTGGATTCCATAGTTAGGGGCTTCATTTGGAAGGGTCAGAGAAACAGGATTGCATTAAGTACTTTGCAGGGGGATTATGCAGGTGCGGGGGTCCCGCATTTCGAGCTTAATACTGAAGCCCTCTCTCAAACTAAATTTTTTGAAGGAGGTGCTCTGGGTTCCTGAGAGCATACTCTTGGATATGCCCTACCTTCTGGCGCTGGGGAGGACTGTGTGGCGGAGGATGTGTCAGATCCTGGGAATTCCAGACCCATATTCTCCAAATATTCCCCTTGCGGTAGTGTCAGGGGTGCGAATGAAGGTGGTTCAGGAGGTTAGACGACACTGGGAAGTTCATGGGGTGGCGATGATAGACAACTTGATGTTTTATGGGAAGGTGATGGATTTTGAGTCCCTAATTCAGATCACAGCGTACATAGGGGTACATTTATACTGCATTTGGGTCTACTGAAAGAGACTGGGAGTAGATGGCCTGCTGTTCTGGATGGCACAGAGTCAGTTCTGGTATTGGAACCTTGTACGATCTGTCAGAGGGAGGCCACGTGATCTGCGGAGTGTACAAGTTGGTCCTGAGCAGGCTGAGTGAGTGCGAGCAGAAGGTCCGGACACAGTGGGAGTGGGACCTGGGTAGGTCTTTCACTGGCACAGAATGGGCTCAGACCTTCCTGTATACCAGGAGGGTCTCTCGGAAATCCGGATTTAAATTATCACAACTGTACGTGACGCACAGAGCCTACATGACTCTTATAGAATATCCCATGTTCACGGGGCTGCGCAGCAGGTACGCCCTAGATGTGCATATAGGAAGGCTGATATGTTGCATATGTTTTGGAGATGCCCAGTGGTCCAGAGATTCTGGGTGGCGGTTGCAGACAAGGTTGCAGGCGGTGGGGTGGAGCTGCATCTCTGGCCTCCAGATGTGGGCCTCCTGGGAATGTTCCAGCAGAGTAAAAAACGTACTGCGCACCTCACCAGAATGAAAGATCTGGTGTGTGTGCTGGCAAAACACAGGATTGCAATGGACTGGAAGGAGAAGGAGGGACCCAATGTGGATGCATGGTGGGTGATTTGGAACGATGGGCAATAACTGAGACCTCGGCTTGTTATAGAGCAGTGTATAGAAGAATGAAAGAAGTGAACAGTGACGCTGCAGCTTGGAATGCCCTGACAATGTTTGCCCTTCTGATGAGCTGCCCCAATAGCTGGCTTGCTTTAGATGCATATGATATTGTGCTTGATGTTTTCATGCCCCCCTATGATATCCCCTCTCTGGACCGCTGTACCTCTGGATCGACACTATATGAGCAGGTGTTATTGGGTGTTTCTAATTGTTGGGGGTGGTTTTCTTTTCGTTTTGTGCAGATTTTCTTTTAGTTTGGTTTATTTCACTGCTTATTCTGCTTTTGATGTGTTGTGTGACTGTTTGCGCAGAGATAGATACAAGGCTATCTGTTGTATTTGTTGTAAGGTGTTATCCTTCTTTTGTTTTGAAAATAAAAATACAATAATTTTTAAAAAAGGTACCGTCAACAAACTTATGGACATTCCCGTGTTCTTTGGCTCTCCCACCTAGGGGTGTCACGGTATTAGTTTCATGACGGTATGCTAACCTTCTTGCCAAATGACGGTATATCATGGCTATCGTGGTATAGCAGGTGGAGTTAACCAATCTTAACAAATATTTTCTAAAAGGTCATAAATTGTCAGATTTATCATCACAAACAAAACTAGGCACCCATGGCCAGAATTGGGCTTTTCAACATACTTTCCACTGAAATGCCACCCCTTGCTTCCACCAAACACAAACACACGTGTGGAGAGGAGGATGGGGGGGGGAGCCCTGCTGCGACTGGCAAAGCAAACTGAATAGCTTTTCTTAAGTGATCGTTTAGGCTTTTAGCTCCCCCACTGGCTACTGGTGAAGATGAACATGTTGCCATCTTTATAACCTGCATGCCGCAGATCAATGGAGGCTGATGGTAGTATACGCTTGCGTGCATACACACACGCACACTCTTTACGTTACAGCCTTTAGTTTACTTGTGGACCAAAAGGTGTTCAGTAATCACGGACATGTTACCCTTTTGTATGGCAGCAGGGAATACCCACAGAGATGAGTGAATTTCGCAGTGTGACTTATTATATGTAAATTCAATGATAGAACCAGGGAAATTCCGCATTGTCATATGTTTAGCAAATATTATCCATTATAAATATATAAACCCCAAACCCGCCAACCCAAAGTAAACCCTTTTCCTTCTTGGCACTGTATTTATTCTTCCTATTGCTAACCTATTGATTTTGTGTCAGGCACGTGTGGTTTATGGAATGGCATTAAAAACTGCTCCAACTGAAACTACTTGGCAGATGGCACATCCAACAGTGCAAGACCAAGACTGCGCAGCACTTGCTTACTGCAGCCTTTCCAAATCAGATTGAAAGCACACTTAACGGTATACTAGTATAAACAATGTGACGGTTATCATTGTTCAATTGAGTGGTTCACGGTATCTTTAACGCTATACCGTTATACCGTTGCATCCCTACTCCCACCTCTCCGGCAGAGAGAGCTTTGCATGCTTTAGACATTGCCCATACGTTAAAGTTCTACATAGGACGCGCTAAGGATTTTTGCAAGACTTCACAACTCTGTGACATTTGGACCACATCGTCACGAGATTCTACTGCATTGACAAGGATTCCAGGGAGGAGTCCAGTGTCAGACAAGCAGTGCTTTGCCAACCTATTTGCTTGAGGTGAGTGTTCCAGAGCAGAGTGCTATTTCTTCTGTAGAGCTGTACCACCTTCCTTTGTTTGTGATATATGTACTGCTGTGTATTCGTATTCATGAGCATGTGAATCCATTAAAGATCCCGTGTTGGAGAAGGAACAAGTTACTTACCTGTAGCTACGGTTATCCAGCATGGGTAGCTTTCATGGATTCACATCTGACCTTCCCTCCTACCCATCTATGGTTCTTCTTGGTTCCTACTGCCGCATTACGTGCACTTCCAAATCTGAAGATGGCCACCAGGGGTGGAGCTAAGGAGTAGTGATGCCATTGGCTGGGGTAGTATGAACCAAAGTGGCAGCAATAGGCTATATAAGTGACAAGCTGTTTTTTAAGCTTTAAAGCTATACTGCATTAATTCCAACTTTATTTGGCCGTAAGGCCATCAAAGGAAATCCTAACACGATACAAAACTACGATACTACTAGTATACTTTTATCAGTCGTGTAATACATGCCCCCCTTCATTTTCACTTCAGGGGCAGGGAGCACACAGATCCTGTGCTGTGATAATTGCCCATGGGCCTTTTCCCCAATGGGAGTGAGTTGGCTCCCGAAAGGACAGGATTCTGGTTATTGTTCTTGGAAGTATCAATATTTCTGTGAGAAGAATAGGGGCTAATAAAAAATTGTACTATTTGTTTTTCGACCATAGTTCACTTGACTATCCAAAATTCTGTTGGCCAGTCTCTAAATTCCTGCTTCATATAGTCACTGGTGGGGTCCCCCTCATGGCAGTCTAGACTAGTTCACCATAGTTTCCCTGGTTACAAAAGAACAACCACTTGGTTTGTGAAGCCAGTGCAAGGATTTATTTAGGAGTGCATCCCTTGGCACTCGTTGATTAGGCTGTAGTTTCGGCACCCCATGCAAAAAACACCATGCTTCTTCTCTGTCTCCCAGTTTCTTTGCTTTTAATCTAGCCCTCCCAAGTTGAGGATCTAAGAGTACCGTGGTACTCTTAGATTCTCAACGGCCATTGTACCCTGGGTGGTTGGAAATCCTGGCTTCCCTTGTTACATGAACAGTATTAGTTTGCTGGATGGCTTATAAGCTTCCTTAGAAGTGAACTGCTGTGTAACCTGCTCGTCTTTATTCCATGGCCTTGATGAGGTTGCATACTGCTCACATTTGGCTGGGGTCTGGGAAACTGTTTGGATGACATCTGATAGTGATATGGGGGCTTACAACCTCCATGGTGCCAGGAATTAACCCTCTGTTGGCTCCCCCACCCCCCTCGCTCTTATGCTTCAATCAAGGCAAGTAGAAGCCTTTTTATATCTGCTAGCTCAGAGAGAA
Organism: Ambystoma mexicanum; assembly: GCF_040938575.1. Classification (NCBI taxonomy): domain Eukaryota; kingdom Metazoa; phylum Chordata; class Amphibia; order Caudata; family Ambystomatidae; genus Ambystoma; species Ambystoma mexicanum. Next base: position 389,233,680 of record NC_090925.1, read on the forward strand.
CCTGATTGCAGTTACACCCGTGATTGGGATGTGGCTCCTTTGTGAGCACAATCGTTGATGTTGTGGGTATTTAGACCCGTTTGATTGGGAACACTTAATGGGGGGGACACGAAGGGGGACTGTTTGCCGAGCTCATGGCCATCTAGATCTTGCTCGCAGTCCCAGCAATAGCAACAAGCCCTTTGTCAGGCATAGGCTCTTCCCCTTTTTCAGGCATATGCTCTGTCACAAATTCTGCTAGTTCCATTGGTTCTAAAGCAACATTGATCACTGCGAGTGGTGGGTCCACTTTGGCCACATGGTTCAAACTTGGCTGAATTATGGTCTCACCACCACCCCTACCAGCGGTGGCAGGAATCAGAACTGGCACAGCTGGAATGGAGACACTGGGGAATCTGCCTGGGCACAGATGTTGGGTCTGTCTGGTATGGGAGACGAGTTGCCCTCCCCCACCCTCCCGGGTCTCGCGGCACAGATTAACAATGGGTGAGTGGCGTATAATACAAGATGCTATAGCAGCTGCAGTATTGACAAAAGTATCAGTAGTTGACCCTCCCTCCTTTGGCAAATTGTTAGGGGCGCTAGGGGGCCCAGAAACTGCTGAATCTCTTTGATTAGCAGATGGGTATCACTGAAGGAGCTAGCAAAAGAGCTGGCACTAGCACCATCAGTGACTGCTGATCTTAAGGCCCCCAGGTCTGTGGCATCTAAGAAGGCTGGAATGGAGAAATCTGCTTTTGCTTCTTCCTCCTAAGCGTTAGCATTTTCCTTTTTAATCCCAATCCACACCCAGTGCCAGAAGCAGGGCCAGTTACTGGATCGGGTAGAGGGATTGGTGCAGTCACAGATTCCTGATTGCGTAGGGCTGACTTCGCATTTATAGCAGTGCAGTCAGAGTCAGGTGGAGGCATGGGTCACACTGAAGAACTTCAGGAGTAGATCCTCAGCAGTAGAAGTGGAGGTAGGGGTACGCTGTGGCTTCTGTGACAACTTTGCAGATGAAAACTAACCTACCGATGAGCAATGAGCGTGCAGCGTGGCCACAGATATAATCAGGTAATGGCAAGTCTTGGGCATCAATATATATATTTATATAATTTAAATGATAAGGAGCTCTTCATATATGCTTCTTACCTCGCTCAGTGCTTTTCCTTGGTTTCTTCACCTGACCCAAGTTGTAAGGCAAAACCGAGGCAGAACGGGGGAGAAAGTCAGCAACAGCGTAGACCCCAGCAAAACATCAGCAGCAGTAGCACCTCGCAGTAATCCAGACAGATAGTGAAAGGGACTCGAAATAGAGGCATGCTCCCCTATGGGTCAGCAAACACCCCTGCGGGACACCAACACCCCACGCCTTTGTCTCCCACGTGGGCTTCACCCTTGCGGGGGGAGAGCTCAGGATATGAACCCTGGGTAAAGGGGGCATGGCTTCTGTACGGCAGCAAGCAGGGCCTCCAGGCAGAGTTTCTGGGCTTCCTGAAGGTGCGGGATGCCAACACCCCATGCCCTTGACTCCCCTGCAGGCTTCAGCCTTGCAGGGTTGAGCTCAGGATTTGAAGGCTAGGTAAAGGGTGCAGGACTTCAGTACGGCAGCATCCAGGGCCTCCAGACAGGGCTTCAGGGCTTACTGAAGGTGCGGGATGCCAACACCCCACGTTCTTTACTCCCTGCGGGCTTCACCCTTGCGGGAGAGAGTTCGGGATTTGAAGGCTGGGTAAAGGGGGCGGGGCTTCAGTAAGGCTGCAAGCAGGGCCCCCAGGTAGGGTTTCCGGGCTTCCTGAAGGTGCGGGATGCCAACACCCTGCACTCTTGACTCCCCCGCTTTAATATTACTGAGGTTTCCCAGCCTGACGAGGGGGAATATTCATGAGCATGTGAATCCATGAAAGATACCCATGCTGGAGAACAGGAGTTATAGGTAAGTAACTTGTTCCTTAGGTTACATTGTCAAATAAACTGAAATGAGAGATGTGGCGTGCAAAAAGATTCTGGTGTTATTGGAACAACCGCACAGCAAGAGTAGTCAGGAGACGATATTGCGAATGTTTACAAATGTTCAGTAAACAAATGGACTAGACACATTTGCAATCTTCGTCTGCCAGGAACTTCTGTGTTCATACAATTACAGTTTATTACTTGCACAACTGAGCTTTCAAGAAAGCACTGCAATAAATCCTGTTGCAATTTTATTTTAGATCACAATCTAAAACTCACCTTGCAACCATGAATGATATTTTGAGGCAGAAAATGGTAAATGGATTGTCTGTTTCACTTGTATTAGGTGGAGGTTATTTTAAAAGTTTGGAAGTAAGAAGAACATGGAAAATACATCGATGTAGTTCAAGTTTCACTCCTGGAAAACATGCATGGACGTGTTTTCTGTAAGGCTTCTGTTGTCAAAATTATGACCGCAGGCAGCTTAAAGTGACTGGATTAAGGTTTAATTACTCTGAGGTGAGCAACTCCATTATCAGTTGCAGCAGTTATGTATAAATATGAAGACAGTCTCTGTCTGTTGCTCTATGAGTGCTGCAGTAAGTCCTTTGCTTTAAGAGTCTTTCTGGAATAGCGCCCGGACCCTCGACTTGCGCCAGCAATGTCCCGCTCCTATCTTCTCTCTTCCCTAGCTCGCGCTCCAACTCACGCGGAGTCTCGCAAGATGCCATTGGTCACAGGCTCTCGCAAGACTCTCTCGCCACCTACCTCCTTTTATTGAGCAGTGGTGTCCCAATACATAACATACCCTGCATACTTGGCTGGTCTACGTTTCTCCCGGTGAGAACGGGTCTCATGGTTTTCCCCACCTTTAGACTCGGCAGCTGATGTTCTGTGCTCACTAATCTCCACTTCACCTCGCTCCTTTTCCTGTGACTCTAAGCCCCACATCTCATGCTGTTTCTGTGCTCTTCATTTTATGGAGCATATTCTCGTAGCAGTTCTTGGTCAGTACTGTCTGGTGTATGGTCACTGCCCTCTTCCTGCACTCCAAGTTCCCCTGACTGGGGTTCTCCTGACCCCTCTGATGACTTTTGGTACACTGCAACCCTTTCCAAGTTCAAGCGTTTGCTGTCCCGAGTACACATATGGTTCGATTCATTCTGCACCACTTGAATTGGTCTACTGAATCTTAAACCAGTGTCTTGGTCTTTGTGGGGCAGTCAGCTTTTAACTATGTCTGCCACCCAAACCTCCGTTCTGAGGGCAGCTCTTCTCTCATTACTTTTGCTCTTCAAAGTTGCTTTGCTCTTTTTGATTCTGTTAAATCTATAGGGCTTCAGAACATTCGACAATAGTTTCTACTTCCAATTTGCAGTGTTAAACAAATAGCACCCACCTGAATCAGAAGCAAACAATGGGCGATGAAATGAGAATCTACTTGGTGGCCTTAAATCCACCAGATGAGGTACTATCAGGTAGAAATTGGGTTTCCAGGGAAACCCTCTGGGGAATAAAACCCTATTCTGGATACTGGTGTGGATGTCTTCTCTTGTAGACTGGTTGTCAGGAGGAATGATGAACTGGAGGATTGTAGTCCTTCTAATGGTGTTGCTAAGTCTTGTTCAGGTCTCCCTGGTCTAAATATTGGAGATACGAGATTTAGAAAGCGCAACTCTATTAGAGCGCCAATATGAGAGAAACTGCTCACCAGTATTGCGAGTATGCATAGAGATATGCAAGAAGAGAGATCTGTTCCGGCGTGGCGGAAGGTCCACTGCGAGGCAATGGTCTTCTGTAGCAAGGATAAAAAGATATGAGAATAGAGCAGACATTGGCAATGATTGTGAGCTACAACGCGTGCCTGACTGTATTACTTCCTACCAGGAGCGTTAGCTAAAGACCGTAGATGCAAGCAGGGCTGACGGCTCTGACAGAATGAAAGCTGGCTTCCGGGTCTGCGTTGTCGTGGATACAGCGAGACGTTTGCTGGAGGCAGCTGCACACAGAAAGGGAAGAGCAGCATTTTACATCGAGAAAAGAGGAAGTAAGCAAAATAATGACATATTATTCAGAATCTCAATACTAATCCTACATACACGAAGAACAGCTGATCGGAGCGGCTGATAATTCTCTGAGGTGTCACGGAAGGCGAGATCGGTCCCGGCCGGAATGAATCCTATTGAATTGAAGACAGAGATAGATCAGAGCAGCATAAACAGGGTTAGTGAAGGATAGTAACACAGAGATCACTAGTTGCAAACTTATGAAGCGTGGCTAAGAGAGGAGTAGCAACACAACGTTGCTTGGATTCAGCAGCCTGATAATGGGTTCTAGGCAGCGGAGGCAGAGACAATCCTCCTGCAGCACAATGAATAACTGGAACACAGCCCTGGTTTCAGGACACCATCTTGGAAGGACACAAAAACACCAACCCGATCCCCCTCCGCCGTCACGACAGGGACCAGCGGAGACGGCAGGACATGACACATTCTCCATATCACTTCCTCCTTGTCTACTACCTCATCTTCTCTTTTAGCCATGCAGTACTAGTGTGGAGGCCGCCTTCCTTCCTAAGTAGCATGTGAAAGGGAGACACATTTGTGGTCTTGTTTGGAGTGAGGCGATGAGTCGCAATGGCCTCTTTTACAGTTTTGCACGGGTCCATGTTTGATGAACCTATTGGTTCTCTCAAATAATCCATTAGCTTTTGGGTGATACAGGGAGGCCTTGACTTGTTTGCTATTGTTTTCCATCAAAACTCTCTCCATCTGGCTGGATACTAGCTGGACCCCATTGTCCATCACTATCTGCCTGGGAAGTCCTTCCTTTTGGAATCCTGCAATCAATACTTCAATGACTGTTGCTGTGGTGATGTCCCCACTACCTCGGCTTCCACCCATTTAGACAAGTAGTCGAATATGAATATCCTGTATCTGTGCTCCAGCTTCATTGCTTCTAGTGGGCCTATGACATCTAGTCCCAACCTTTGCCACACCCCCTCCGGTATCTCTGTTGGAATCCGAGGTGCTTGTCGTACCTTCAGGCGTTTGTCGCTATTTATGCACTTGGGACACCACTCCATCATCATTCGGATGTTGTTATCCATGCCCGGCCACCAGTATGCATCCCTGACGTGGCATTGCATCATGCTGGTCCCAAGGTGTCCTGAATGAGTTCTACATAAGATTATCTTCCTCATGCCCGTTGGTGGTATGATTTGGTCTCCTCTAAAGAGCAATACATCTGTTTCATATATTTCGTCTACTACTTTCCATAATGGTCTCAGCCCCTATGAGATTGTTCTTTCATCGGGTAACACTTTGAGACCCCAGTTGGTTATTTCACGTGTCGCAGCATCTTTCCAGTAATTTTCCCCAATCTCATGTACATCTTGCAGTTCAGGTGCCCCCAGAGGCTACGCTGCACTCATCTTACAGGAAAGGCGACTTCTGCCCATTTGACTCAGTCAGCCTCGACATGCAGTTGGCATGTGAGTTCCTCCATCCTGCAATGTGTCCAATGTTGGATGTGTACTCTTGTAGCTTTGCAGCTATGCGCGTTAATCTGGGGGTGGACCTTTTGGTACCGCCTGGGCTCAGCATGTGTATGAGCGGTGTGTGGTCGGTTGAAAGCGTGAATCTGGTGCCCCAAACATATATCCTAAAGTATTCTATGGTCCAAGCGTATGCCAACATCGCCTTCTCAATTGTCGAATAATTATTTTTGGCATCCGCCAACCATTTGACATAAAAGCTACCACTTTTTCAGCGTTACCCCGTTTCTGGGTGAGGGGCGTGCCTAGACCATATGTATTGACATCCGTAGTGATAAACGTGTTCCAGTAGGCATTGAATGGTCATAGACATGGTGCACCTAATATTCTGTCTTTCCCTTCTTTGAACGCTCTTTCTTGAGTCGGGTCCCACTTGTACTCTGTTCCTTTTTTAAGCAGTTCTCTGAGGGGTGCTGTTTCTTCTGAGAACCTGGGCACAAACTTTGCAGAATATTCTGCAAGGTCCAAAAAGGATCTCTACTCCTCCTTATTGGTTGGGGCCGAAGCATTCACTATAGCTTTCAGTAAGTTATTCTTGGGACTATTGTCTTCTTTGGATATGGTGTAACCTAAGTATTCTGCTTCCTCAACACTGATTGCATACTTTTCATATTGTAGCCATACCCCTGCATCTTGTAACTTGTGGAATACTTCCCTTAACACCTTGTCATACATCTTCGTGTCTTCTGCATATATGAGAATATCATCTTAAAAGTATGTTACATTCCCAATGTTCTTCGGTAGGGAGTCCATCATCCGTTGGAATGCGGATGCAGCCAAGGACAATCCAAATGGCATTCTTGTGTTTTGAAATGTGCCAAACAGGGTGATGAATGCTGTCAGTGGTCTTTACTCCTTGTGTAGCTTGATTTGATGGTACACATCCCACATGTCCAGCTTAGAAAAGACTTTCACCTCCATCATTAAAATTAGCTCATTGATGCTGGGAAGTGGGTAACTGTTAGTGATGACTTCTAGATTTAGACTGCGCAAGTCTACCCATGTTCTCAAATCATTTGAGCCTTGCTTGTTTATGAGCGCCACTGGGCTTAACCACTCTGACGACTCTATATTCTTTATCATGCCCTCAATGACCATCTTCTCCAATTGCTGTTTTAGTGCTTGCCTTGCTGAGGCCAGTACCGGCCTGACTTTGTGTTTGATTGGACTGGCATTCTTGCGTATGTTGAGTTTGTGCACCTTTTTAATTCTGCCCAGTCCATTCGAGAATAACTTTGGGAACTCCTCTTCTAACACTGACACTCCTCCACTTTTCACTGTCAGTACTTCACCATCTGTGCTAGGGTCAGGCTTTATTTCTAACTTTACATGGTCATCCCCCGCAAGCACTGTAGGGCCTGTCTCGGCAAAGTTTACTTTGGTATATGTCTTCCTCCCTTTGAACTCTACTGTGCCATTGATGTACCCCAGTAGACTAACAGATGCTCCACCAAACACAGTAGGTTTGTGTTTAGTTTTCAAAACGTCCACCTTGTCACTCTCGGCACATCATCTCTTTATATGTGCGTATTGAAAGAATGGTTAAGTCTGAGCCGGAGTCAGCCATGACCCTGGTTTCCATTCCATTAGCTCGGATCGTGCAGTGTGGCTTCTCTCTTCTTGCTGTGACACTATTGACCATAATGATGGTTGGCTTTTCCTTGTCTGATGATTCCTCACTCCTTTCAACGCCATCCATGTCCACCAATGTGATTTTATTGCCCTTCCATTTGCAAGCAACCAATGTGTCTCTGAATCTGCGGCAGTTTGAGCATTCGTTGTTCCTGGCAGGACATTCCCTATCGTTGGCTAAATGTCGGGTGCTGGTGCACCTATAGCATTTCGATGGTTCTCTTCTGCTGGCTCGGTCATCTTTGATGTCCCATCTTGTTTTCTCTTTGTGGCCGCGGTACTGCATGGCATGCACTTCAGGGTTTGGGGTGCTTCCCACCATTTCCTTGTGCCTTTTGGAAGTTTCCTGCAGAGCTCTGGCAATCTGAATCGCTTTATCGAACACCAACTCCTTCTCCACAATACATTTGTCCTGGACCGATCTCGAGTTATTGTGAACCACAAGCATGTCACAGATCCTTCTCTGTGTTTTTGCCAAAGTCACAAAAAGACGCCAACTCTCTCATCTGTGTAACATAGCTGTCCACCAGCTCCGAAGTTTCTGGTTTACTATTATAGAATTTAATCTGGTCAAGTCAATGTTCTCTTTATTGGAAAACCGCTTTACTGTGCGTCTGATGGCTTCTTTAAAGACGTCATCCTCCACCAGCTTGTGATTTAAACCTGCAAATATCCTCTGCCCTTTGCCCCCGTGGCATTCAGTAGCATGGCTCTTTTCCTGGCAGGGGAGTAGTCTGTGTGTCCCACCACATCCAGGTAGGTGGTGAAAGGGGGTTCCCACTGAGGCCACGGAATGGCAGGCCTACCTGGCACTTGAAGAAAATCAGGGGGTGGATTGGCGCTTTGCATCTCAACTGCGTGGGAATTCTCCTGCTCCTCGTCAACAATTATGTTGTAAAAATGTTGACCACAGACAGCTTGAGTGACTAGATTAAGGTTGAATTACTCTGAGTCCTTTTGGAGGAGCGCCAGGCCTCTCAACTTGCATTGGTCTTGAGCTCTTACGAGACTCGCTCACGACAGCTTCCATCTCGTTCTTCTCTCCCCAAACTCTGTGCCTCCACATAGCCCGCATGCACATACATACTGATAATGTACTAGCATTCACACGCGCACACATAATACTTCACTCATTCACAAATTGCAGTGTACACATGCACTAACGTGCACACATTCACCCTCACTTTCACACACACATACTCATAGACACAGACCTTCCCTCACAGTAAAGCATATATACTACACAGGATACCCTCACACACAGAACGTTTTTAAAGTTTACCTTCATTGCTACCACGCCTCTTCTGCCTAGTCATGAGCAACATGGTGACCCGAATGGCCCTTCCCCACAACATGTAGCCTAGAAAGTTAACTGGCCAGTGTCTGCCATCAATCACATGGCAATGTAATTCCCAATGTCTACGTAAGCAAAGACAGCCATCCAACCCATGGCCACCTGTCACCACATGATGGCGCTGTTCCTGACAACAGCAGGCAGCAGCGATGAAGTGAAACCAAGATTAAAGATATATTTTAACTATGAACAACACGTGAATGTTTGTTTATTTTGACAGCAATGAAAACAATAGGAGGGGTGACTGAACGCCACAACAAACTGGTAGAGAGGCAGCCGCAGGAGGACCAAACAGATCTGTTGTCAAAAGTAGCTCGAAAATAGCTCAAAATAGCTCAAAAATAGCCCTGTTTCCCACAAAATAGCCCAATATGAAATCACTGTGCAGCTGAGAAATTGGAAACCTGGTGTAACATCGATTTGGCAGTTTCATGCCATGGAATTATCCGTTGCTATGCCAACCAGATAGCCTCAGTTCAGAAACACCACCCCCTCCCTCTCTTCTGTAACAATGGTCTCGGCAACTTTGTGGCCCAAGTGCCACAAGAATTCGCAAAAAACAATCAGTGCACTGCCAGCTTTTTGTGAATACTCTCTCATAAAACACTGCTCTCCTGTCACGCCTCTAGCTCCTCTATTTCATGCACATGCGCACTAGATTAGTGTTCAGCGCACTCCTTCTACATTCATAATGGAAGCGAAGTGGCGCTTGAATATGTGAATCCAGACCTTCTACAGAAGTAATTAGGCTGCGTTTGCAGTAATTAGAAATACAGCGGTGCTTCAATTGAAGAAGAAAAAAATGGGGGTCATTACGAGTCAGGCGGTAAGGGATACCGGGCACCGGTAAGGAGACCGGTGCCGGTAATCCCTTACCGCCTGATTCCGAGGTCCCTTAGAGGGAACCGTTAGGAACATGTGGTCTGACCACACGTCCCTTACGGGTCCCGCTAAGGGACCAGGGTGCTAATAATGGGCTTGCCATTCGTGAGCCCGTAATGAGCGCCCTCCCCATTCCCATTGAGCCCTATGGGGGCTCAAATGGGAATGGAGAATGGTTTGTTCAATGGGGACTTACCGATCCCGCCAGGGTCGGACTGCACCGGTAAGTCCCCATTGAACAAGACCGGACTCGGACACGGTATGGGAGGCAGCCATGGTGCTATTAGCACCATGGCTATCGCACATCTCGTAATGAGGCCCTACATAGGATTTAAGGCGGAATTACCACAAGTGGAATTACTGAGTGATAATTCCACCGATTTTTGGAGCAAAGTGAAGAATTTACCACCAGCATCAAGCTGAAGGTAAAGCATCAAGCTGAAGGTAAATCCTTCACTTTTCGTCCAAAAACAGCAGAATTACCACTCAGCAATTCCACCAGTGGTAATTTCACCAAACTTACAATTTGCTAGTGGAGGAACATTAGCAGTAGCGGAATTAGCATCACTTTTTCCCGCACTGCCAATCTCATAATGAAGATCTATATATTTTAAAAGCACTTGCCGCAGTATGCTGAATAAATTAGCGTGTTGAACTGCATTCATTTTTCTTGTTTTCTTACTCCACATTTGATACTTTCATGTACTTGCATTTTAGAATAATCCAGAGGTCTGACTCTTCTGATTGTTTGTTTGATTGACCCTTCAGACCTCTGGTCAACTTACTGTTAGGGTTGCCCTTGTATTCTTGTTTTCTGTGTAAATGGTTATTCTAATGGTATTCAGCTACAGGCTCATGCTCTTATGGGTGCCAGCTGGTAAAAGATAGAAGCTGGATGGTGAACAGGATTGGTCACAGGTATATACTCTCTTGGCTGATTTAAGAAGATGGTTGTTATGGAATGACTGGCTTTGTGCATGGCATTGCTTCTAACAAGGCCAGCCATTCCACATGCAGTTGCATACTCTGTATTTGTAGTCTTTGAATGGAAATATATTATACATTTTTGATAATAAATAACATTTTCTATTTCATCTCAATGAAGGGAGCAGAGGCTTTTAAAACCAATGACATGTCACTGATGCCAGGTCTGGCCATTTATGTTTGCTTGTTAATGAACTATTGGGGTATTGATGTTTGATCACCCTACAGGTTAAAAGATTTGGGCCTTGAACAGTTCAGCACGGTGGAGCTGTTTGCTGGCATTCTTCTGCCATCCTCTTTCCTACTGGCATGTATTCTCCAGCTGTACTACTTCCATGAGGACTTCCTGGTGCTCACTGACCTCAACAACATTCCTATCAACCCAGAAGGTGTTTCTGACAGGTATGTCGTTGCTATCATAGGATGCGAAGGCAAAATGCTTTAACTAGTCTTCTTTTCTGAAATAAGTGAAATCATGCATCTAGCCAAAAATGAGATCTTTCAGCAGTGTTGCCTGATTTCTATCTCTTCAGGGGGTTTTCTTGAACATCTCTCACATGGTGTGACAAATGGGAGGTTTATGGAGTATTGAAATGGAAGCTTAGCAGATATCTCGTTATTCTTTTCAGTATACAAGCTTTGCAAATGAGAGTCTCTCTCTCTCTCTCTCTCTCTCTCATTCATTCTCTGTTCTCGCTCTGTCTCTATTTAGTCTTCTTTCTCTGTCTGTTTCCATTGCTCCATTTCTGTCAGCCTATGGATCCATCCATCCATCTCTACATTAATCACTCTCTTAATCCATACATGCACTTAAACAAAAACAAAAGGCCTATTATCCAACCTTCTTATTTCGTGTTAATGTGCTTTGCTTTTGGACTATTTCATTTCTTATTTTCATTTAAAGTGCTTATGTGTATTGTGTAGGCTCCATAGAAAAGTGGGGCACAAAAACCTAGTTCTATCCCACTTGTGTCTGGGCTCACAACAGTGATTCCATAATTGTTGAGTAATTCTGTGATATCATTAACCCACTCAGTTGTTTACTTCATTAAATATGTGTTTCATTGATATTTTTCGAATAATTATTGCTACCCACTTTTACACCACTTATACCTAACTTTCTGTGTTGAAATACATATTGTAGACAGGGGCCAACGTTAATCTGTTCACAGTTAGGTGCAGGTATTGCTTTTTTTAATAGCAAGTGGTAGAAAGACTACAGGAACACTTTTCAGTACAAAATAAAGCATAAATCTGGCTGAAGACTATAAGGAAATACTCTCTTTGACATTTATGCAATATAAAAATATCTTCATGTTGTGAGTATAAGGCCAGGGTCTAAATAACAATATGTATTTTTTCGTAGTAAGAAGAAGATTGAAAAACGAGTTTTCATCATAGCCAACGAGTAAGTCTGATTCTTTTCTTCTGAATTTGCCAGAATATTACAAATGGAGCAGCTACTTTTTACAAATCCATCTAGATGAGGCGATTGCTACCAAAATGATAAAAGAGCATGGGTTATTTCTTTTTGATACATTGTAAATATATTAACATGTAACTTTTTCTCTTGTCCACCGATATTTGTTGCATTTTAGCAAGACCTTGTACAGCTAGTCCAAACTATCTCTTCTTGAGACAAGATTGCCAATCCTATTGGTGCTAGTCCATTAGAGGTTCAATCTTTTAATTTTAAGCAAGTCTGATGTAAGTTCCCTCTTAGAGATAGACAATTGTTATTTACTTGAAAGCTAGTCCACCAGCATTCCTTCCTAGAGATTGTCTGGTGTTGTTGCCCCCCAGAGCTTGTTCAGTATCATTCCATGATGGATTGTCCATGTCTAAACGCGGGATCGCCTGACCTTTTTTGATTTTTATATACATAAAATGATTCTGGTAAGTCTGTCTCGGAAAGGGAGCTTTGCTGATCAAACTCCCTTTCATAAAGGCACAATGCCCACTGCCAAAGCATTTTGCACCCATAAGATACTGCTAGGACTGTCTCCTGAGTCTCCCAGCAACTGCCTTGCAGTGGCAACAGGGCAGGTTTCGGGATCACATGTGCATTCCCGTAAGCAGCTGCTGGAACCCAAAGTTAGTCTGGCAAAGGTTGCTTTTAAGATCGAGCACCCTGATTCCAAATGACACCATTGTAAGAACCCAAAGTCTGGTGGCATTGCAAAATAAATATAATGTCATGCCTGGTTTTGACATATTGACTGCGGGGGTTATACAATTATGCACTCAGCCATTTGATGTCATTATAATTGTCAGCCTGGTGAACACTGACTCATCCAATGCAGGGGTTTATGTACATTCAGGTTGTCTGAGCTGAGCTTCCCCAAAATTAACCATTTGATTCTGTACAGTAAGGCCTCCCTTTAATGCCCCTGAGAAGGTTTGTCACCTTCCCCTAGAGAGCAGGCTATCTCTCTGGAGGTTAGCTGGTAACCTGGCTTCAAAAGGAGCCTGCAGGATACAATGGGAAGCAATCATCAGGGTATTAATTAAAAGGGGCTCTGTGATGTAGGCAGACAGAAGAAGGAAGCAGAGTTAGAGGAGCCTAGAGAAGCTAGCTTCAGTCCACACAGAGATCCCACCACCTCGGATTTTGCTAGGGGTCAAAAACTTCCTGTCACCTTTCTACTTCTTGCAGACAAGCCACTCTGGGTATGACATCAGCAGACAAAGTACACTTGTTACACCAGCCTGGATTGGACCATTAGCCACAGGCTTCCTATTGACCAATCAGCTGTAGCATTTTGCCTGCCTAATGGGGAGACCCTACCCTTAATTAATTCATCCTTGGACTCTTCAAGAGAAAGGATTTGCATGTCACTCTGTTTGGAGTATAAAGTGCTTCAAAGTCCTCTGCCATATAGGCGCAGATAGATATCTCCAAGGAAGAGGGAAGCTCTTCCCCTCAACCATCCCAGAGGACCATTTGAGGTGACTGTTGCTGGACAAAGCATGCTTGCAATCTGAACACTGGTACCCATGATTCTGCTAATTTGAGGTGACAAACCCAGCAAGTGTTCTCTCATAACCTTCGTGGTTTAAAAGAAAATCACAAGGAATACCTTTGCTCATGGAGACACTGGACAGGGCCACCCAGCAATCCAGCAGCCAAGGAACAGCCTTGGCCCTGCTTCCTGCCTCATGCCGCTTGAGAGCTACACATGGTGGACATTGCCCACACAACATGTTGGATTCAGTCGCCCAGCTCATCAACCCAACTTCGAATCACTTTTGCAGAATGCACATCGAAGCCTGGAATGATGTTGTTCAAACCCCAAGACAAGATTTAAAGGGTATTGTTAGTGGTTATGTCTCTCTTACCTTCCTTTGAGGGCCCTACTGACTAATAATAACCCACTCTCTACATTTTCCCAAAGATACATACTTGGACTTGAACATTGTTGCTGACATTGCTTGTCCTTGTCTCCAAAACCCATAGTGCCCCTTTTGCTATAAAGTCTGCATTCTCTGTGTTCTCTCCTGCAGGGGTGGGTGGCTAGTGTTTTTACTTAGTTATGTGTAGTTTTAGATTCATTAAAGGTCACTATTTCTATAGAACTTTGATTGGACATCCGTTTTGCTTGGGTCATTGTAGTATTCATGTTTGGGTTGCTACTGGTAGCAGATCACATTCACTACTGAAGAGTATAGCCTGCCCTCGGCCTACACTACTCTAAGAGGCAAAGGAGGCATACAGTTTGTGCTGCGCCTTGTTCACCTTAATGACTGGGATCACTGTTGATTTAGTAGTAGTGTGGTTCTGAGTAGATGTGTTAACCCCTACTACCCATCCCTGTACTCCTGTAGAGCAGCCGTTATTTCATCACACATTCTCTGCTGGAGGTATTAGTCTATCATTTTCTTCATGAGATGGTGCAGTATTATTCCTTCCTAGAATTATTATGGTATCGTGCCTTTCTAAAAGTAGTCCAGTATCTTTAGCTTTAGAGCTAGTCTAGAAGCATTTCCTCTCAGAACTAATTGAGATATATTTAATTTTGGGACTTATTTTCTGCAGAGCTAGCCCAGGTAAATTCAATGGATTCTGGGAGCTAGCCCTCTAACATTTAGGATCACAACCAGTACTTGTTAAGAAATAGTTTCTGTGGAGCCAGCCCAGGAAAATTAAATGGCTTCTGGGAGCTAGCCCTCTAACTTTTCGGATCACAACCAGTACTGTGGATTAGCTCTTAGCGCTAGCCCTTTCTTTGTATAACTAGTACTGCGCCATTTCTTTTTTGAGCTACTGCAACACCATCTTGGTGTCAGGGTCCGGCTTGCCATATATCCGCAGGAGCTTTTGCTGCTTCCACAGGCTCTCCCCTGAAGTTTCCTTCTCAACCTATGTACTACAGCTGAGCTGAGAACCCCAAGAAAGGGAAAGGGGTATTGGAGAAAATAACAAACGAGATATAGCTGACTTGCAACCCTCCGGTCGTCTGCGTTATCGGAAAACAAATGTGTTTGATTACATATACATTATATATTAGTTGCTACTCTAATAATTTGACAATGTGATCACTCTCTTACCTACTTAACCTCTGCTATGGCTTAGAAGTTCTGGCAATCACTTGGAACACCTTTTTTTAAAGCTGTTTTATAAATAACAATCCATTTTCAACAATGGGCTAAGCTCTCTTGTTTCTTTGTTTGCCTCTTTCTGTAGTCCTCTTTCTACACCAATGAATTCACTTTGAATGCTCCTTTTTTTAGAGAAGCTGTGAAACCCAAAGCTGCTTAATTCTTCAGTTTCCTTGTTTTGCCTATTTCTTGTAGTCCTTTCTCTACACCCATGAATTCACTTAGAAAGCTCCTTTACCAGAGCGACTGTGAAACCTGAAACTGCTTGCTTCTTCAATGAGTCAGACAATTAACTGGAAACTCCTTCCTAAGTAAGAATTACAACCAGTGTCACTTAAGTTGAACAAGTTCTACACGCGCATGTGTTAGTTTCACGCGCTACTGATTTCTCGTGCAGCTATTTGTTCGTATAACATGCTACTGATGACTCGCGCTGACTGTGCTGGCAATTTTCCTTTAATAAACAAAAGCGCGTATTAACACGGTGCCACCGCCACACACCGCGCCTAAACACGCGCTGACGGAAGATTTCATTTAAACCTTTTCTCACGCTCACACAACGCTTCATTTATTTACTCAACACGCGGTCTTTTAATTTCTTGTCACCGCTAGTAAATGAAATTATTTATACTCCGTCGCTCTCCGACAACCGCGTCTCTTTACTAACGCTGCAGGGACATTAATGTTCACGCTCGCGCTAGCATAACACGCGATCGCTTCTCGCGCAATGTTCCACCACTGAAATCCTCTTTTAAAAAACTAAGTTGCAATAATTCTAATTCATGAACTACTTCTAAACTTGAAGTTGCCTTTGAAGATTACTAAGACTCTCACACTGCGCTGCCATGAAATAGAGTCATTTCTATCTTTAAAGTCACTAGTCTCTTGGCACAACGCACGCTAAGGAGAGTTCTTCAGTAATAACTATTTTCAAACATATATACAGTCTCAGTATTACTGTAACTTATTATTAAGAGAAAAAGCATTCTTTTCAACTCACTCTTCTTACGATGAACTGTCTCTGCATTATGTAATCTCTTAACTATGAAATCTTCTCTAATTCTTTAGATTTTTTTTAAATGAACACTCCCACCTGTGATCTTCAAAACTCTCTCAGTTACTACACTCAGTCTTCTACTTCTTCAAAGGATTCTCTGGACTCTGGAAAGGCCTTAATTAAGGAGCTTAACAAATGTACTGCTGGACTCTAAATTACTATGGATGAAAGGCAGTTTAGAATCTTGCTTCACCTACCAAGTACCCCAAACATTGTCCTGCCCACCAATCAGATAAGGTCAACATAACATTGTTCTTCCAACCAATCAAATAAGATTTACTTCCCTCCATCTGGACTTGGGCAACCCACAATGTTTATACTAAAGGAAACAACTTCCTATCCTGTGTATCACTACAGACCTTTTCCTGCTACCAGCCCTGACAGTACCCCCTCCACAAAGCCCTGTCCCAGGACCTGGCTTGGCAGGGAACCTCCTATGGAATTTCTTAATCAGCCTAGGTGCATGCACATCAGTCTGATCCTCCCAAGATCTTTCTTCCGGCCCGTAACCCTTCCAATCAATAAGATATTGCAGTTTCCCTCTAACCATCCTGGAATCTAAAATCTCTTTAACTTCAAATTCCTCCTCATTCTCCTCTGTGATAACTGCAGATGGGGGTTTTCCCAATCGAGTTCCCAAAATGCAAGGCTTCAACAAACTAACATGAAATGTAGGTTGACTCTTAATACTGGGAGGTAATTTCAACCTGACCGCCACTGGATTGATTATCTTTTCAATTTCAAATGGGCCAATAAACTTTGGACTAAATTTAGATCTCTTTTTCAGACGCAAATTCTTTGTGGACAACCAAACCCTTTGCCCTACCTAATACAGCGGTCCATCTTGATGCTTTCGGTCTGCAAAAGCCTTAAACTTTAATTTATTCCTCTCTAAAGTCTCCTTAACCTTCGTAAGACCATCCCTTATAAAAGTTAATCTATGCTTAACCTCTGGACTTGAGTACTCGGTTGGTAAAACCTCCTTTAAAAATCGAGGATGGAACCCATAATTACTGAAGAAAGGAGAATAACTAGTAGAGTCCTTAACAGAATTGTTAAAACTAAACTCTGCCAACCAAAAAATATCTACACAGCTCCTCTTGCCAATAAGCTTTAATGTATTTTTTTAGCTCCTGATTTATCCGCTCAGTCTGGCCATTAGTTTGTGGATGATAACCTGAAGAAAGCTGTACCTCAATTCCCAACTCTGTACAAAAAGCCAGCCAAAACTTAGAGATAAACTGGGACCAACGATCTTACACAATTTGTGTAGGCAACCCATGCAGTCGCACCACCTCCTGCAGAAAACTCCTTGCAAGATTCCTTGCTGAGGCCTCTCCTTTCATGGAAATGAAATGGCCTGCCTTGGTCAGCAAATCTACCACCACCAATATCGTGGTGCAACCTTGATCCTTAGGAAGATCTACTATATAATCCATAGAGATCGTAAACCAAGTCAACAGTGTTCCATTTGCGTGTGAGAACAGGAACAATTCCTGTTCATAATCAGGTTTGTCTGGGACGTGGGCTGTTCTAATAGTTATTTTAGTGTTGTGAAGGCAGTGTGCATTTCAGATGTCCATGTGATGTGTGTCTTGTCGTTTTGCGCTTCTTTTAATACTTGTAATAGGGGTTGTGTGCAGGCAGCATAGTCTAATACTCATGCTCTGCAGTAATTGCGTATGCCGAGGAATTTCTGCATGTCCTTTACAGGATGTGGTCTGGCTGAGGCATGCACTGCAACTGCTCTGTCAGGTATTATTCTCTTGACGTCTTTGGAGATCAATTGGCCCTA
Source organism: Ambystoma mexicanum (assembly GCF_040938575.1). NCBI lineage: Eukaryota > Metazoa > Chordata > Amphibia > Caudata > Ambystomatidae > Ambystoma > Ambystoma mexicanum. Next base: position 389,251,474 of record NC_090925.1, read on the forward strand.
GTACAGGACCTCAGCCAGACAATACTGCAATTTGTTTTTGTCTACCTTGTACCCCTTCTGGGCCAACAATTTGAGCAAGGTGATGGAATCTCTCTGACAATTTTCTTCTCCCTCGTTACATACTAGGAGGTCATCTATGTACTGAATGATGGTGCTCTGAACATCAATATTGCCAAAGTCTTCATGCAATATTCTGTTAAAAAATATTAGGACTTTGAGATATTGTAATTCAGAGTCAAGGGGCACTGAGAAAAAGGCGTTTTTCAGATCCACCACTGTAAAGTGTGTGGCCTGTTTTCGGGACTCTGCACAAAATGAATGCTGGGTTCAGGACGAAAGGGAATTCCTTTTGGACAATATTGTTGAGGGGTCGGAGGTCTTGGATCATACGCCACAACCCCCTTTTCGCTTTTTTGATGGGATACACTGCATATTACATGGAGAATTGGAAGGGGCAATGGTGCCCTGTTGCAGCAGTGCGTGTATCGTTTCCTTTATTCCTTCCTCTGCCTCCCTTGATAGGGGATATTATCTTACCCTGGGCAGGAAGGCACCTGGTTTGTTTCATTTTTGTTGGGGTCACTTCTCTTAAAATTCCCACATCATGGGGATTCGTGGACCACAAATATGGCGGTACTTGCTGTTAGTCTGCATCACAGAAAGATGGCACTGACAACAGCCATAAGGGGGTTTGTCACTCGCCTGTTCTGTACCATTATATCACAAGGCATGCACATTTCCAGTATGATCTCCCCATCAGCATCATTGTCAGTGAACAACTCCTCATCTGTCAATTCTCGCAATGGTACGTTTAGGTCAATATACAACACTGTACGCCACTCACACCCATGGGCGTCCAGGCCAATTGCTACAATACGTTTTGCAGACACTTGTACCCCCTGCAGATCGAGAGAAAGAATGGTACCAGGCACTATCTCAGGGGTTGCTACTGGGCGGAAGACACAATCAGAGGGTACATTCTTTTCATGTTAGTTCTGGCACTGCTCTCACTAGCACTTGTATCCCGTAAATGAACATGTCCGCATTTGTTGGTTCCCCTCGCACTGTTTTGTTTGCTATGATGTGTATTAGCAGCATTGCTCGGAGTGGGCACATTCCTGGGGTGGAGCAGACTATTGTTACGCTCACCTGGTATCCACGGGGACGCCACCCAGTTGTGGGGACTCTGGTATCTTCTCAGCCGCTCCCAGGTATGATCAGCGGAGAAGTTCTGCCTTGTTATGGGTTTTGGCGTGCTCTCTGTCCTGCCTTCTTGGCAGGGGCTCGTTGTCCTTTGTGGGCGAGTGCGATCTAGTTACTTCACTGATGCAGGCCCTTTAGAGTCTTTCAGGTAGGTCTTATTACTGTTATACTTGGTCATTTGGGAATGCTCCCGGCCTGCAAAGAAAATGAAGGCGACACTGATTCATGAAAGCTGCGTATTTTCGTGGCTCACCAGCAAACCTCTCCGGTGGTGCCAAAGGAACTGTACCTGGTAAGACAACTTGTACCGGAGTAGAGACAGTGGATGACATGGTAGTATTTTGCATCGGTGGGTTGTTCCCAGGTAGAGGCGTCTGACCCGCTTGTGATTGCAAGACTTGCCTGCTGATATCTTCAGTATGCTCTTTAGTCACCAATAAGTCTCTCCGGAGAGCGTTAGTCTCCTGTCTGGCAGAGTGAACCTCGGCATGAAGTTCTCCTAGCAATTGGGCCAATTGGTCTAATTCTGATGTTTCCATGGTGCCCAGGTGGATTGGTTTGGCAGGCTTCGCGTTCTGTTATGCTCACCTGGTATCCACGGGGACGCCACCCAGCTGTGGGGACTCTGGTATCTTCTCAGCCGCTCCCAGGTATGATCAGTGGAGAAGTTCTGCCTTGTTATGGGTTTGGGCGTGCTCTCCGTCCTGCCTTCTTGGCAGGGGCGCGTTGTCCTTTGTGGGCGAGTGCGATCTAGTTACTTCACTGATGCAGGCCCTTTAGAGTCTTTCAGGTAGGTCTTATTACTGTTATACTTGTATGCCTTTCTTGGGTTTAAGTAATGTCTTTTCTCTCTCCTTAGGTGCGCGGAGGTTCGCTGTGGAACGTTGGCTGAGTTGGGACTCGCCGGCAGGTGATGGTGCTTCGAGAGCGCCTTGATGCGGTAAGTAGGCGATATGCGCAGCGCTATGATGCCTTGCCTTTGCTAACCTGTTGTTCCCGTAGGTTGCAGTGCTCACCCGGAGCAAGAAGTCCCAAGGCGATGCTGGTCGATGGGCAACTCGTGAGGTAAGCTGCTGGCACAATTGTAAAATGTCTAATGTCTTGTTTCTCTCCTTTTTGCAGATCCGTTGGTCCGGGAGGCTCGCTGTTCCTTGGATGCTGTTTGCAGGAGCGGAGGGCAGCCAGCGGTGGAATCACAGGTAAGCTGCTGCTATTAACAATGTCCTTTTGTTTTTCAGATGCTGTTCTTCCGAGGTTCGCAGGTGCAGCTGTACACGATGAGCGTCACGTTGCAGGATTGCAAAGTAACGCGAAGCGTGTCCTTCAAGTCGGGTGTGGTTTAAATAGCTTCAGAAAAGTAGTCCAGGTAAAGTTGCCTAGGCTACCACACCCAAAACAATATACCGCATAGCTTGGTTCCAAGAGAACCAAGCTATGTGGGTGCCTCCATGTTGGCTGGCACTGGAAATAAAGTAGTCCCAAAACACAAGTCCCCACGAAGTATGAGCCTGGCGCCAACGGCGCCAGGACTGGCCCCAAGAGGGCTTCAGCAAAGGATGCCTGAGTTTGTTTGAGACCCGACCCAAGGCCCCTCCTGGCCCATGGGCTGGCCAGGGTTTTTTTTTTTACATGGGTCGTGACAACTATTCCCCTGTCTGTGAATGGTATGGTCATGTTTAACTTGCTGAGTAAGTCTCGTCCCAGTAAGTTTACAGGGGAATCTTTGTGGTAAAGTAGGGGTGCCCATATTGTTTTCCCCCTATCCTAACATCCAAATCTTCTGTGTAAGGAACCGTGACCACAGAGAATCCTTGCGTCTTGAGAATTTTGCCAGATAGCGGAAAATCACCTTCACATAAAGATGATTTCTCTGCCCTGAGTCCACCATAAAGATGAACTGTTTGTTTCCTATCTCTGCCCCCACCAGTGGTTCCTTGTCTGGACGTAAGGTAGTGGATAGGACTGGACACGCAAGTGCTCTCTGTGGGCTGTCCTAGTTGGGGTGGGTGTCCTTTCCGGGGCAAGAGAAAATGTTTTCACTGAGCACACATGTTCCCTGATATGGAGCTGGCGCGCCATTAGCATTAGTGGCAAATTGGTTGGCGTGCCTATGTGTCATTTGATTTTGTCGGGTCGGGCGTGACTGCATACTATGCGGGGTGTGTCGGAGGGTATTGTAACCTGGTATTGGTCTACTGTCTGGTTGTTCTTCTTGTTCATAATTTCTCTGGGGAATGCCGAATGGGCTACCTGGGAGGGGGTGACCGCACTGGGATTGGCCACAATGTGGCTGTTGGTACTGGTAGTTCCCTCTCAGTCTACTGCAGCATTCTCATGAAAAGTGTCCGCACCTCCCGCATGACCAGCATTGCCCTTGGCTTCCCTCTCTTGGCCCTTACCCCCCATGCCCTCCTCCCCGGAACCCACCTCTGCCTCTTGCGGTTCTTCCTTGCCATTGGGGTCCCATGTACGGTTGATCTTCTCCCCACTGTTCTTGCCCGTTGTCTGCACATGCTGCAACCATCCTAGCCTGTACAGCTCCCGACACTCCCCCTTCTTCTCCCTGCTGCTCAGAGGGCGGCACTGTGGTTACTGCTGCGACCTTCACTAACTTACTCTTTAGAAGTTTTGCTTCTTCTGCTAATCTCCTCTGGGCCATTTATTTTTCCCTTTCTTTGATCCTCCTGCAATGATGTACTATAATGCTCTGTATTTCTGGCCACCCTTTGGCTTCTATCCCAGCTATTTTATCAAGGGCCTTCTGTGCCTCCTTCGGGAGGCCTCGCTTAATGATACAGTAGAATAGGGCGGTGGATTGTTCCCATGCCGTGCCCGTCTTGCGCGCCACATCTCCTGCACACGAAGAATGAACTGCGCAGCGTCCTTCGCATCCCCCATAATAAATTGCATTATAGAGTGTAAATTGGGGGTGTCTGAGAAGGTTCTCTGCAGGGCATCCCAAACTTGTGCGCAAACATTATTAAAGGATGCCCCATCATGTGTTCCATTTCCTCTGGTGACACCCGGTAACCCCGCCTTCACCCACACCTAGTCTGCTTGATCTCCCACTGCCGATACTAAAAGGCTTCTGATATCCCCTTATGGCCAGAGGCACCCCTGCGGTATTCTTTTCAAATGTGTAGATCCATTTCCCTGTGCCCGCCATGAGCGGGGAGAGAGATCTGAGGAGGTTGTTTTTGTCCATCAGTGCCCAGGGTACATAATAGGGCCGTCCTGCTCCTTTATGAATAAGGGGCATTTGTAATTTCGATTTTACCTTTCTGTGATTTACCTTTGTTCCCTTCTTTTTTGCCAACGCTATTCTTCCTACTCTGTTCGGGATCCTTCTCTCGCATCCTTCTTCTTCCTCTGTCACCAGTGGGGATATCCATTGCACCTGTTGTATCTCCCTCGTCAAAATCTCTCCAACATTCCTCATCCCTTTCTGATACCACTGTGTCATATCCCACACTTTCTATCTCCCCCTCTCTTTCTGGAGCACTGTCTATTCTGAAAAGGAAGTCCCCTGATTTCCATTCATCTTCTGGCGGGAGAAAGGAGCTTTTTAAGAGTGGTGGTGGTGGCCCTGCCCAGACGGCTGGGTTGTCTCGCATATTGCTCTTATTCGGGCCAATTCTGTTCGGGTGGATGTTAATGCTGCCTCAAGATCGTGGTTGGATGGTCCTAAGGGGGTGGGCATGGTTGTGGATGGGACATAGGGAGGCGGAGTGGCTGTGCTAGGTGTTGTTGGGGTACTTCCCCCTCGTACATAGGTGGGGTCTGAGTATCCCTCTGCGGGTCTTGTGAGCAACAGGTATATTTTCCTGGGCTCATCACTCACCTTCTCCTTTCCACTCTCCCTCTCCCTCGTTATTGTTGGGGACCCTTCCTCTGTCTCTCTTTTAATTGTAGTGGGCATTTCCTCAAACATTCTCCACAAATCTAGCAATTCTCGTCTATTTTGGAGCTGCTTTCCCTTACATTTGGCCATCAAATATGTCGCCAAAAGTTCTAATATCCCTTTGTCAAATGACCCTTCTTCTGGCCAGGCATGAGGTGATCCCTCATCCTTTGTTTCAGTTACCCATTGACTGTGTTTTTTTTTTTATTTGTTCACTATACAAGGGGAGGTGCTTACAAATGTGCGACAGTGGGGTATCCGTCCTTATACTCAAAAAGGGGACCTATTTTTCTTTCCCCTTCCCCACTATCAACCTTCAGACTTTAATCTCTGATTTAAAGGCATGGTCTAGTAAAAAATGTTATTGTCCCTACGGGTCGGCCATGTTTTTTTAAGCCTAAGTGGCTCGATTTTAGAAAACTTTCCTATGGACCTTCCCCGAGTTTTCGTCCATTAAACGCACGCGAAAACAAGCACCAGGGAGCCGCCATTTTCTGATAATCCTATCTTTTCCCCGATCGCCCTGGCTGACCTGCTTTTGCGGCACTAAATCAATTCCCCCGCCCCTGAGCCTGACATTATCAAAACATTCATATTCCCCGCCTCTCCCCGTGACGTTACTGTGCTGCGTAGGCAAACGCGCCCAGTCGTCTTCTGCGCGACTCCACACAGAACCCGGAAACCAACACAGATCAACTCACAACACAGCGCGCCACAATTCGGAATATGAAACTGTACTTTAAAATGAAACAGCAACACGGTACATTTGGTAAAGTACATTTATTTGACATTAAATGTTTAGAGAATATTCAGCAATTGACATATGAACTCCGGAAGCCATTTATTTTCTTTTATCTGTATCCGCAATAACTGTTCCGTTTCATCTTGAGTCACGCGCTGTTCCTTTATGGTACACAGGGTGTTCATTTTCGTAAAAAGAATCACTTTGGAAGCATGGTGAACCGCAAGGCTGTTCAATCAACTAGGCACTAGTCCAGCCTAAAGGTTGATATGTTGCTTCTAGCCACTAGTACAGCGTAAGGACATGTGGGCCCTTGGCGATCGTCCCATAATATGGTGATCGTGCTCCAGTTGTTGACACGAAGCTGCAGGTGTCTGCTGAAGAATCCATCCGCCGGTGTCTCAAACAGATGGCAGTGGCAGAAAGGGATCAAATACCTGTTATGAAAACAAAAAAAATGATAATTAGTCTCGCTAGCCGATCAGATACTATTTGCTTGCAAGGAAAGTTCAATGGAGTATGTTTGTCTCTAAAATCAATGCGAAAAGTATCGAGATAAATCGAGGCCAACACACAATGTTAAACGACAGTCTACATGCGTGAGGAATGATATGATATATGATATGGCATTTGTAACGCGCCTATACTCAAGTGTTTCTAGGCGTGACGAGGCAGGTGGGGAACAAGGGCAGACAGACAACGATCCTACTAGGCCAGGTGTCTTTCTGATCGCGCATGGGGAAGGGCTGTACATGGTTAGTTGAATACAAATTAAATAATAGGGCCAGCTGGTGGCAAGTGCAAGGTAAATGCCGGGAGAAGGGGCTGAAGGATACAGAGACAGTCCCGTAGTGCAGGCAGGCAGTGCAGGGAAAAGTGGCTGGGCCAAGGACCGAGATCGGTGAGACCAGTGGAACTGCATGCCCATGTGCCCACTACGAACACGTTTTCTTTGCTTTTCCTAGCTCTTCATTCATTCATTTATTCATGCATCCATTCATTAAATCTTCATTCCGGTATAAAAGCGTGTAAAGATTTACTTACATTATATTTGAAATTTCCATTGTGTCTCTTCGTAATGCAGTCTGTAAAACGGACCGTGCTCTTGACAACGATTTTTCGTATACTGACCTAAAACTGAAACTCGGTCTAGTTTCTGAATTTTCTGCCTTATCGTCTCTTATGTTATTGCGCACTCCCTTCAAATGTAGTTCTTTCGGCATGGTCCCTGTCTCAAGGTCAAAAAACAATAGACCCTTATACTTCCAGTGCGACTTGTGGGCCTCATCTGGGCGCTGTCCTTCGCATTGTTTATTTGCAACATCACGTAGTATAGGCATCTGTGAGAACTTGAAGTTTAGAATCCGACTATGTAGTGCGCCTCAATGTGCAAATGCGAACTGGCTTCTCTCCCAAATGCCACGGCCCGCTTGGCTGGCGCGTTCTAAGTGCCCCAATTTTGTCCCCGTTGTCTGCGAGCTTTGCAGCCCAAATTGAGACATTTAATTTTTGGCGGAAGGTCAGGGAAAGTATAAAGTACCACAGGAGTTGAGTTAAAAGTGAGATTTATTGTTTGTTTGTTTGTTTTATTATTTGCAATACGCAAGCCTCCCCTCCGTTAACAGTACGCAGCATTTACATTTACATGAGATGAGACATGAGAAAAATATGTACATACACATATGTGAGGTGAATAGAGAGAATTCAAAGATGACACCCAGCTTGTTCGCCACCCATGATGGTGAAGGTAGGGGTTAGGTTTACAGGTACACTGTACAATAACATTTATTTACAAAAAGACAATCGTATTGCAATTATTTAAACCGGGATTTGTACTTCACAATCAGCTGTGCTTCGGGTGGGCATGGCACAGTCGCAATGTTCGGTGGCAATGGATCACTGCTCTGCACAGAAACGTCCAAAATTCCATATCTGTGCTTCTCTAACACAGCAACAATAAGGCCTTTCACAAAGTCGAACTGCATTTCATCATAGACTGGTTTGATCACCCATTGCTTACTTCGTTTTGAAAACACCTTAGTGTAGCGAGGCATCCTTACTTTACCCCTAGTCCTAGATTGTTCACGTCCGACATTGCTGTTATGGGCCAAGACAGCTAGTAGAGTGCGATGTTTCATGCCCCAAAAGCTAAAATGCGAGCGCTTTGGCCTGTACTTTAGGCACATATTGTGGAACACCTCTAAATCTCCTGTGTGACAGAATTCTGTCAGTCCTCTCAAATCTCTTGATAGAGTTTTGTCGAAACAATCTTCTCAATGGCTTTGTGTGTCGGTGAAGATGGAATCAACCACTTCCTCTTCCGTGCCTCCCCCGGGGACAAAGGGCCATGTTCACATTGGTGGAAATGTTCATTTGCTGTCCAGCGGTGAACGTTGATACAGTGGTCCATCAGTGACCGCCATTTTTCAAGTAGTATTTCCACTGACCCCTCACAAGTTTTTGAGCTCCACCAAAGATGGTTGGTGATAGAATGTGACCACTGCAAAATACTTTTTTTTTCCCTGCAGCCGAGATTTTCTTATTGATTGATTTAGCAAGATGCCATACATCAAATTGATGTTTAATATGTGGGAACTGCTCTCTCATTGTCTTGGCAATTGAAACGTGTCTATCCGTGGCTATGAGGTCGATGTGCATTCCCCTCGATTGTAGATATTGCACTGATTTTATAAAACCTAGTTTCTCCATGGCCACTGAGGATGTACATTGTGTTACCTGCACGACCACCGAACTCACAATTTTCTTACTATCCATGTCCTGAAAGTGGTAGGTGCAGTACTTGGCAGAAAATCCAGGGCTGTCGCACTGTCCATCGCCGGCTAGCCTGAATCGTTTGCCTTCGAATGTACTTGCTAGAGACAATTGTTCAATTTTCCAAGCATCACTAATGGCCGGAAACAGATAATCACGTTGGTATGTGTAGTACAGCGCTTTAGAAATGAAATGGAGTCCCACAAACTGAAAGAAAGCCTCTAACTTTCTAAAACTGGAGCCACTAAAAAGTGATTGCCTGCTGGCAGTTTCCCCAGCATCGGTTGTGCAGACCATGAGAACCTATGATTTAATCTACAGGTGGCATTTATTTTGACGTTACTGCCTTTTATTTGACGAGTCACATTAATCAATGGCTTCCCACATACTTTCCCTCTAATGGAATGCACACATTTCAGCATACTTATAATTTCCATCAAACACCGTCGAATACAATGTATTTGCTCTTTCATTAGACTGTCATCCTGCGTCAACGTTGTTTCGGCCTTTGGCGTTGTGGAGATTTCAACACATTGGAAAGGAATATCGCTGATATCAAGTTCTGATGCGTCTATGGATGCTGCGGCTGGTTCATTCTGTGTCATTTCAACATCTATTACTTCAACATTGATGGGAGAAGACAACAATGTCGACAGGTTTTTTGGTGGCAAATTTTTGGCGGGTGTAGATTGTGTAAATTGATCTGCAACTACTTCAGAGCTATCTTCAATACATTCAATAACATCTTCTTGTGGTGGTGCGGTCGCACTGTAGCTATGGTCCAATGCAACTTTGCTGTAGTCTCCAAACACAGTTAATTCATGTTCTGGCCATTGGACATGTGCATCTCGAGCCTGAACACGCCTCGCCTCAATTAATAGTTCCTCCATAGTGTACACGGTCTGGCAAGCCACATCTCTCATTCGCTTCACTGTCTGTTTGTGTATAGTTCTGACACCCACGGGTAACTGGAGGAGAGATTGGAAAAGGGATGTTCAGTTTAAACAAAAGATGGAGTGTAGTAGAATTGACTGGAAAAAAACATAAAATAGTCCCCAGCACAAACATTTTTTTAAAGTTATGAACTGTTTGTAACTAACCTTTTTTTGTTTTTTTTTCTTTGCAACTTTTTTGACTCGACCTTCAACATCTGCACGCTGTAGCTCCGATTCGTTTCCGCATGTCCTCCCTTCCTCTTGCGCTCCAACGACTATATTTTCTGTATCCGCATAGACAGCAGGGAATGAGGCTCCATCGTCTCCCTGAAACATAGTACTTTCATTACTATGTATCAAAATATTGTTAGCATAAAACACACGTGAGGACGAACACACAGGTACATCTCAATAGCCAAACACGATTTAAACATTGTGTGCAACAATCAAACGACAAGTGATGATCTATTTCGATGGAACTGTCAGTATCCATACCTCTGGCTCTGCATGGACTGCCATGAATGGTTGTATTGGAGAGGAGGCACCCGCATCTCCCTGAAACACAGTACTTGCATTAGTATGCTTTTCAATATTGGAAACACAACACACACTTGGGGTCGACGGCACAGGTACATACAAAGAGATAACCACAAATGATGCTTTGTCCAAAAGAATCAAGGAAAATCCAAATATGATCACATTTCATTGACTTATTTCAACGATTCCTTTACATCTGCATCATCTAAATGAGATGTTGTGATTCTGGTGGAAGCTTCGTCGTCTCCCTGAAACACAGCACTTGCGTTAATAGGGAAGAAAGTATAGCAAATGGAATCACGTTATATGATCACGCATGATGGAGCTGTCATTATCCATACCTCGTGCTGCTGAAGAATATCTATGGATGTTGCAAATGTAGTGCGCACTTCCGAAAGCTGTTGCGCCGATTCGTATACTTGAATGTCAGGCTCTGCATCAAGTGCAGGGGTTGACGCTCCATCAACTGCCTGAAACATAGTACTTGCATTAGTGAGGATTACAATTGTGAAAACATAACACACACCTGGGGTCGACAGCACAGGTACATATCAACGGCTAACCACGAATGAAACATTGTGTAGAACAATCAAACAACAAGAATTCCAGCTCTGATGATGACGCTCGATGGAGCTGTCAGTATCCATACCTCCTGCTGTTGAAAAACATCTAGAAATGTTGTCGATGTGGCGGACGCTTCAGCATCTCCCTGAAAGACAGTACTTGCATTAGTATGGATAACACTAATTATAACTGAAAACAAACACCAGTGGACGATAACTAAGGTGTATATCAATTGGAAAGCAGTAACCAAACATTTGGTAAAATAATTACACGATAGAATAAAACTATTACTTGACATGCATAAAACAAGTATGTAGCGGATTAGCCTAGTAAGATTACCTGATACGCGCTAGAAGTGGTTGATAACTGCGACCACGTCAATGATGTAGAATGTTCTTGCTTCAGATTCAAGGGATAGTCAAGAAGTTGTAAAGGTCAATTAATGATTGATAATGAAATGCCAATATTAAAAATAGCCATGTAAGCCGACAGAATACTTGAAAAATGCTCAATACAGCACAGTTCCCTGTCCCCATATATATATACATTGCGTTTGTGGGTTATGAAATCGAAAAAGAATATATTGATAAATGTCATTATTCAAAAAACTATACACTCATATCAATATCGAAATTATTACAAGGGATAGAACACCTACAATATCAATTAATCCTTTCGGCTACCTACACACTACCGCAAGGCCGAAAGCTAAATCCGGACACTTGACTCACCGGTGGCGGAATGTGGACGAATAGAGTGGGAATAGCGTTTTCGCGCAATTTCCGTGTCGTTCGCCGTTTATTCTTCTTCGTTACCCAAGAAGTTGTGTACATGTCCAAGGAAAAGTGCCGGCTGCAGATGCAGTATCGATCACCCCTCTTGTCCTGTAAGACTTGTTGGACTCTACTTTCCAGCTCATCCAGTGGATATCCGCAATGTCTGACCCATTCTCTTATTCGATCAACAGTTTTCGGGAATACATGCATTGTAGTTCCTTCAGATTTCGCATTATAGATAAAGGAGATGATGAAGGAAATTTACCCTGGGACCCGATTATAGAATATGAGGAGATACTCAAACTAATTATGAAAGCTAAGAATTCGAGGGCTCCTGGTCCAAATGGGCTCACAAATAATACAATGAAAGCACTGCCAGAAATGTGGGCCCACATATTCACTATGTTATTTAGAAATATTTTGGGAAGTGGTACCATACCTACTAGCTGGCAGACGGCCCATATAATACCAATTTTTTTAGAGAGGTGATCGAAATATAGCCAAAAACTATAGACCTATTGCATTGATTGATGCGGATTGCAAATTATTTGCCTCACTGCTGTTAACACATGTTAATGATTGGATAGCGAAAAACCATATATTGAATAAATATCAGATGGTGGTCAGGGCTGGGCACAATTTGGTGGGTCCCTTTATGTTGCCTCTATTGATTTGTCAACCACACTTGACTCTGTTATTAGGTCACGACTTTGGGTTAAACTTTCTAATTGGGGCATTCCTGAAGATTTATTAAATCTTATTATGGATATGTACGAGAACTCAGGGATACGCTTGTGGAGGGGAACTATAGAAGAATAAGAACTGGGATAGGTGTGAGACAGGGCTGCTCTTTGGCACCCTGTCTTTTTATCCTCTATATGGTAGAAGCTGGTGAATTTCTTAACAACGCTGGGCTGGTGAGTGCTAAATTAGGGGAAATTAGGATTTCATGGTTGGCATATGCCGACGATTTCCTCCTGTTTGATCACACCAAGGTAGGGTTAGAGCATTTGATCCATAAGTTTGAACAATTTGCTGAATTTAATGGGCTAAAAATTAATCCCAGTAAAACTTGTGTCATTGTAATCTCAAAGGGAAAAAGGGGAAAAGATTGGACTATAAAATTGGAGGGGAATCCATTACAAGAGCTCAAAAAATTCTGTATTTGGGCTTTCCGATACTGGCACAACTATCGTCCTCTGAACTCAGACTGTTGCTTAAACAGAAGGCTATACCATTAATAACCCAGACTATTAAGCTGCATAATACATTTGGAAGATTCTCCCTAAAACCAGCAGTAGACTTCTATGATGGGAAAGCTCTGCCAAAGATGATATATGGCATGGAACTCCACTTTCTGGATATTCAGACTTTCTGGGATACCATAGAAGGTATAATTTGGAGGAAAAATCTGAAGCTTCCCATTGGGGTGTCACAGTATGGTTTTATGGACGGTATGATAACCTTCTTGCCAAGTAACGCTACACCACGGTTATCGCGGTATAGCACACATGTTAAAGTAATCTTAATTAATACTTTGTGACAATTTTTGACATTTCTTAACAGACTTACCTGACAAAAACGAAGTTGTCTTTGTATATAAATGCTCTAGAAGAAGTGACAAAAGTGGGCAATTGTTAATTGGGAAAACCAAACTCCCTTCATTTACTGAGTGCACTTTGGCTGCTCTGAGTGCATAGCAAAAACTGACTGCACATATCACCAGGGTAAAGAAGCCATGTTCCCACGCTGTACAAATGTCTGGACGAGGGTATAGAAGGGATGAACTTCAACCCTTTCTATTGAATTAGACCCTGAAGCCTTTGTGGGCCCTGTTACGCTTTCAAAGAAAACATGTACCATTGTTTAAGTGGTCATTTAGGATTTCAGCTCCACAACTAAACTGCTTTTCTTTGTTCTGCCATTAACGTCGCTTGATAATCTACACACCACAAAATCAAGGCACAGGCTGAGCTGTGTCACTTCAAATGTATATGTGGTTGCCAAAGATAAATTGCTCCAAAAGGTGATCAATAATCACAGACCATTTTCACCCTGCTTTCAGCTAGTGGGTGTGGTGCGGCAGTGATGCATTTGGAGATTATTCAAATTCAATGATCAAACCAGGGAATTCACCCATTGTAGTATGCATTAGAAAACACATTCTCCATTATAATCTGTTACAATCTAAAATGTAATTTATTTAATCCATAATAATTTACAAACCACACAGATGCCTTATGTTGCACTGAATTAACTAGTTCCTTCTCATTCCTTACAATGTGTTGTTTTCGTCCTCAGGGATGTGCTTCGGGGATACAAAACTGCACCACCGGAAACTGTTTTTACCCAAAAAAAATAGATTTTCTCACTGCCCTTTTGAATTTGAAAATCATAAACTAGTGCTTTTTCCAGCTGTATAGAATGGGGCTCCCCAAACAACATTTTTAAATGGGCAAGCATGCATCTTCAACTAGAGCTGCAGGTCCCCATAACAAAACAGCTGGTAAATGGATATTTCCTGGCAATCACTCCGTCATCCCAAAAGTGGGGCCAAAGAAACCATGAACACGTGCAAACATTTTAAATGTATGGTGCATGCTCAGTCACCCCCTAAGCCCCTGTGAAAACCGGGACATGGGACATATTCTTTTTACTAAAATGGTTTGGGACCTCGTGCAATTGCATACCTCTCGTTTTGGGATGGTCTGCATGCCACAAAAGTAGGCTATAGGCTTAACAGCACTTCAGAAATGTTTTCAAAATGCAGACGGTTGCCATGTAAAAGGAACAAACAACATAGCTGATGTTCGCGTATAAAACAGCCCTTTTCAGTACGATTGGACCTTTCTGATGGGTGTAAACTGATAGCATGCAGGTCTGAGCCCTCCACATAGTTGGGCGAGCAGAAGCAAAAAACTATCCTTAAGTTTGTCGACCATAGGCCTCTCATAACCTATATGTAGCACTTTACTCTGCAGTGGCCACACTCCAAACCTTGGAGACAGTGGCAAGACTCACTGCAATGGCATTTGCCCAAACAAAGCAGCTTGGCCCTGGACCATCACTCAACTTTTGCAAAGTGTGCTGCAGGACAGGAGTTAATGTGTTCTTCTGTGGAGTGTTCAAAGGGCCTGGACCAAATTGATAGCTTTATGATCCTGCTGACAGGGTGGTTGCAGTGCAAAGGGCCTGCCGACTTGTCTGTCTCTCTCAAAAACGTTCCGTTTCACTAAGCTATGAAAGCAAAAGAAAAATGGGAAAAAAAATACAAAGCTTTCTTAACACACACAGGCACAACAACCCTTTTCGCTTTGCACATGAGAGGCTTTTTGTCATGCAGAAAGTGTTTATTTTTGTGTGGAAAATAAAAAATGTATTACTAGAGGGCCCACGCAATACAGCTGTGGCGGGAGGTTCCAATTCCATTCTTCACTGGAGCCTGGTGCAGAATGCAGCCTCGTCTCGTTGACATCCGCTTATCTGTTTGTTCTGCTCAGTGGGGGTGTTAGCTTAATTGAAAGTGCCAGGCAGCTGCACGCAATTTAAACAAAATAGTAAAGTTGTCAGAACTTCACTGTCTGCGTGTGCAGCCCTGAACAAATCTGCTTTGCTGCCTTGCCTGTTGCCCATGTGTTCAACTGAGCAAGGGGAAGCCACTGAAAACAAACCAAACGTCTTTGATGCTGAACACACACAGTAAACCAGTATGTACAAGGTCAAGGTTATTGTGATTAAATGAGGAGGGTCACGGTAATTATACCTCTATACCGGTGTACCGTTACACCCTACTTCCCAATAACATCTCAGTTGCAGCAATCAGATTTGAATTGGGTCTTGTCTCATTAAGAGCTAGATCTCTGTGGGGGTTTATGGCCCTATTACGCTCTTTCCTATGCCCTAAGAAGGATTCTCTTTATGTAGACTTGGGGAAAATTCTTTTCTTCCAGGGCCGTACAATTGGGAATGCCTATCTTAATAAGTTCAGAGATTTCTGTGATAAGACACTAAAGGATCTGTCTACAGATTGGGAAACACTAATGACCAATCCAGATGAAGTCAAAAAACTTCTAGTTGTATATGATTGGGATAATATGACTGAAACATTACACTCTTATCCTTCCCTCTGTGATATCAAACATGAGCATAGCAGATGAGGGACACTTTCATTCATTATTGCACAATTCCCAAACCGCGACTATCGTTCCCTCCTTTTAAAACTCAGGTGGAATATTCTACCAACTAAAGAGGTTTTGAAGAGAAGGAATTTAGTTGGAGACTCCAACACTGTATGTAGATTTTGCCATAATTTGGGGGTTTTGGAAACGGGCCGCCATCTATTTTTAGATTGTGTTGAGTTGAAAGGAATTAGATCCCTATAGCTGGAAAAATGTGCTACCCTGGGAAACCTGGGTGAAGACGACTACATCTGGTCAAGATGTTTATCAATCTGCAATACAATGGAAGGCCTGGCAGTAGCAGGTTTTATTAAATCACTAGATTTATTTGCGGCCTTGGTGTGACCAAGGTGCTGCTAATTTAAGTGAATTAGATGTCCCTATTTCTGGAGCGCCCTTTCTATCTGAGGATTCTAGATGCACGTATTTAGGTTTTAATTGACATTTTGATTCTAGGCAATGGATATGAATTTTGTTATTTATGAAATATGAAATTATTTGTAATAAGAGATATGAATTAATTCCGCTATACACTGATTCTATGATGTGATTGTAAAATGTAAAATGTTATGTGATGAAGACTACTGTCAATGTTATTAAATGTAAAGGTTTTGTATGTAAGCCATATACAATAAAAAAAGTTCCTTTACTTGCCAAAGTGGCATCCTGGCTACACCTCTGGTATTCTGTTTTATAATAAACCAGGGCATAATAGAAATGCTGCTCACTCCCACAAGTCCCAAATCTCAGTAGAATAATATTGGTAGATGAATATAGCACATCTTGCACACCCCGCCCTTTGTGCCCTGCACCAATGACATCAACCAATGTAAATTGGGGTAAATTGTTAATAAGAAGGTGTTTCAAGTGAGTCAGGATCTCCTCGTGGGGGGGGGTGTGTGGGGGTGTGTGTGTGTGTGTGTGTGTGTGTGTGTGTGTGTGTGTGTGTGTGTGTGTGTGTGTGTTTCTCTATGGCTTGAACGCACTGGCGTGCAGGAGTAATGAGACCGATCCTCTGTTTCTTTTACAGGCTGAAGGATAATATTCTGAAGATGCAGAACAGGTAAGATACAGCCGTAATTCCCAGGAATTCACGTGCAAAGCATAGTCTTACTTTCAACATTTAAAGACAATAACATATACTTTGAAAAGTTATGCACCAATGCTTTGGCATAGAGTTACAGTCCCATAATGTCAATCAATGGTCAGTGCCTACGACTGGGTCTCACGAACCAGTACATGTGATGTAGAGTTGTATTAGCTTAGACAAAGAAGGCAGGTCAGGACTTAGTAAGCGCTTGAAGTTGCAGAAATTGTATCCCAAAAAATGATTTTCTTCCATTTAGCATCTCACCTCATGTAAATGGAGAGGGTTAAATTCACTTAGAGTAAAATTTCATATTTGATCAGACAATTGTGCAGTATTGGGGATAAAAGGTAAGACCCTTTCTTGTAACCCTCAGATGTGACCCTTGCTTGTAACCCTATGTATAGTGCTCCATTGCCTCCCAGCTATGTTCGCGCTTAATAAATCCCATACATATAATAACACTAATATTATGTTTTCCATAGCACTTGATGTCAGAATCCTCCTACTTCTAAGTACCGGAGTAATAAGCATTATCATTGCCCAATTTATTGATACTCAATTTATTAGCATCAAAAAGTTGAAGGGCTCAGACAGTGCATTATCAGTATAACAGAATTATAATTGAATCTTGTGCTGTTACACTCCAAAATGTACATTCATTTCACCAACCCCAGTTGGTGCAGATGGAAAGCACAATGAACACTGGTGGCTGTACAAACCATTGTATGTATTGCAAGAGCTAACTATAGCCAAATACATTCCAATCTCTGCATTTATGCAACTTAGGGAGAGATCAGATCTGAAACTCAGGTGGTTTATAGTGTTGTTGAGGACAACCAACCCATTTTGGTTGTTTGAGCATTGTTGGATGACAGCAGTTATGCTTTTCTTTCTGAAACCCGGAGTGATAGCAGGCTGTACAGTGCCTGTCATCGACAGTTGCAGTATAGGCTGAAACACAATGCACCCTTTGCCCGATGTGAGACCTGTTGTCTGTTTGAGTGACCTCTGCATGGTTTATTTATTTTCCCCCATCTCTGATATGTCTAAAGAGCCCATGTGCAAGGTTTTTGCCAAGTCGAGTGCATAGTGTTGCAGGGCTATGTGTTGCAATGTGTGCTGCGTTTCTTAAGTGCCCAAGAAACCCTCCCTTTGCTCACCTTGATCCCTGCAGCCATTCACACCTGATAGCAAATGGGCCCCATGTGAAATGATACAAGGTGTGAAAACGGGTGGTATTAGGCATTCTGCAGGAGGTTAACATCTCTAATGTAAAGGTACTGTGAGGGATCAGAAATGCGAGGCAGACAACTTGGTAAAGGTTTTTCACAAGTAGCCATTTTATTAAATTATAAGGGTGAGATAAACGCCTCTCTTTCCATAACATAATGAGGATATTCCTGCCTATAAATATAAAACTAAAGGAAAACACTCTAACATCAAAAGGTATCTGTCCTTCACACTTGCACATGCAACAAAATCATAGAGGAGTATATTTATGGCTGTTCAAATTCAACAAAATAGCAATTAAGGTCAAATGCAAACTTTGTTACTAAATATCCTTATAACCAGGATTGGATACCCTTCCCCATGTCCAATGCAGGATTTTCTAAATAAAAGTTCCAATTAGCAAAAGTCCTTTTCAATGGTTATATTACTCATCAAGATCAAGGATAACCCAAAGTTCCTTCACCATCCAAGTTCTGTTTTGCTTGACACTTGGATTGGATTATTTTAGGGATAAACAAAGTTTAATACTCTGCAAAAAAGTTTCCTCCGCTCCAGCTCATCAAACAAAAAGTCTTTGTTTCATACTTCCATTGGACATATCAATAGAACTTCCTTCTTTAGAAAAGACAAGACTTTCATAACACTTCTTTATAAACACAACAATGTTTTTGTCAGGATGGTTTTCTTTTTCCATAGTTCATCAAACAACTTTTAGTGGTGTTGGGATGGTCACCAGGTATGCCAGAGGTCGTCTGGGGATTAGTCTGACTCCCAAGGGCGCAACAACCCTTTCCCCAGAATAAACGGAGGACTCAACCAATGACAAGTTAGTACTGTGGTTTATTATAAAAAAAACCAACAGGTATCATACAAGACAAATCAGGATTCTCCAGTACATCTCAACTTTACAATGCATGCTCCCTAGTTTGGTTGCTACATGTCATTATAACCTGGGCCCTTCCCCAAAAAACCTATCCCCACTGCTAATTGGGTGCTGAGAGCGATGACCCATATAGCTATGCCATATAGAGGTTATTCTACTGGCCCTCGCATGTCAAGTGGAGGACCTGCCCGCCACCAAGACACTATCTATTACATTGTTGCAGAATAGTGGACTTATCATTGATCCTTGCCCCTCGCCATCCACACCTGGATTTCTGTCTCGTGATTGGCTGGAGCTGGTCTCCCCTGGCCTGGGACCCAACTCGGTTCTCAGCCCTCTGTGCACCTCTTCAAGGTGATGTGAAACAACTATGTGTCTGAATTGTATCTGGTAGTATACCACCTTTGCCCATGAGAGTGTGTCTCCACATTGCAACACTTGTTTCACCCATCGTCTGGGCTGCTGAGAACGGCTTCTCTTCCCACCACGGGTGAATGGCCATTGTCTAGTTCGGCTGCATCACGTGGTTGTGAACCACACAATCTGGGGTCTGCATTTATGAGGATTTATTATATTTTTCTGCAACTGGTCCCTTGTTTGGAATGTGACTGTTTATCTGTGACCTTGGCTGTGAGCTCGATCTGCGCTTCGTGCAGCCTGAGCCTGCTCCTTCTGTCTGGCATTCTGTGGCTTGAGGCCGCCTGTAATTTTCCTTAGACTTATAATGCGATTTCTTTATCCTCGTACTATGCTATGTTTCCTATAGATTAATCATACATGGTCTTACCAGGCTCTATATATACTTCTATAGTCCCATAGGGTTAATTGCCATAAGCATCTGCAAGCTTGCTCAGGATCGGGTTAATTGCCATAAGCATCTGCAAGCTTGCTCAGGATCTCTTGTTGCCTTGCGTTTCTGCCTTACTGCATTTGGCTAATGAGAAAAATAATAAAAGCTTTGACAGTATGTATATGTATCTATCCATATCTACAGAACTGTGTAAGCATGTTCTTCGGGTGTGTGTTTGTGTAATGCTGTGCAAGGCTGCGAGTATCCTTCATGACTAACGCTGCTACGTTACGTTGTCACTAATGATGTCAGCACAGTGGTTTCTTGGTACTTAATAGAGACAGTCCATTATGGTGTTTTCAGATCCGCGATCTCCATCGGATTCTCTGGATCTGGAAGGCTCTGCACTGGATAAGGTTGAAATGGTTGTCTGAGGGTATACCTCCCTGCGTTCGTGTCAGGCAGGGGTTCACTTGGTGTTCATCTGATATATGATGAGTGGGTTCGAGTGTGTTTGACTCTTCGTCCTGTCATCTTCATGGGGTTGAGGAGAGGCATTCCCGGAACCCTCTCTTCAGTCCCTCCTCTGGTCATCCTGTCAACCACTTATCCATACTTCATCACCTTCATTTTTGGTAGCTATATTTCGAAGGGATTGTGTCCTCCGACATATTCCTTATCTTTGATAATTCGTCTCCAGCTTGCTGGCCTCAGAAAACTTTTTCATCAGAGGGCGCTGCGCATCGACATCCGTCGAGTTGATGTCCCTTGACAGCCACCGTATCGGCGCCAACGTCACCATGCCCATAAATAGCCACGCGCAGCGTCCGTTGCTCATTTCCGTTTTTCCGTGCTTCGTGGGGCCTCGGAATATCGTTGCTCAGTTCTTCAGTCAAATATACTTCATTATTCCTCGTGAATACCGACTTGTACTCAATGGCTTCCTCATCCGAACCGACGACACCACGGTCCGGCTTCAAAAAATGTCGAGACTGTGGAAAGAAAATGTCATTGACGGATCCTCACAGGATCTGTTTGTGGTGCCTGGGGGTCGAGCACCATTGTTCGGAGTGCGAGGACTGCATGTCCATGACAGCGAAAGCCTTGAAGGAGCGTAAGGGGAAGCTCAAGAAAGCTAAGGCAGTTAAAACTTCTTCAAAACTTTCCTCGGCGGAGTCGAGAGATTCGTCTCCTCGCCATCACAAAAGACATTCTGATTCTAGGTCTCGAATCAGTTCCCATCACTCTTCGAGATCTAAGCATTCAAAACAGAGACGTCGAAGATCCCCTTCCTCGTCTTCTTCCGTTTCCCCAAAAAGGGTCTCCTGCCCCACAAAACATAGCTCTCAGGCTGAGTGGGAGGAATTCAGGAAAAAGATGCTTAGCGTCTTCAAGAAAGCGGCCTCAACCCCCTCGAAGACTGCTGAGGGTGATACCCTGGGTGAAAGACCCGGAAAATCAAAACACAGCGAGTCGCAGCACCTGGTGAAAGAAGCTACTCGAGAGCGTCACGAACCCTCGAGTAAAGGCAAGGTCGCGTCTTTGACGCCGTCGCCGAAGATCCCTTCGACGCATAGATCTGCGTCTTCGACGCCATTATCGAAGGGTTCTTCGACGCACAGGTCAGTCAATTCGACACCGACGCCGAGAAAGGACAAACCCACGGCCACCTCACAGCTAGTGGCCATACCCAGAGCCTCGATCACAAGAATGTCGTCGACAACCTCGAGTAGAATTCCGATACTCTCGAGTTTCTCGAGGCCTCTACCAACTTTCTCGACGCCTTTTTCGATGGCTTTGAAGCCTTTAACGCCCGCGTCGACGACGTCGACGTTTTCTCAGTCAATTATGACGAATTTGGCTCCTCCTGCTCTAGAAATGGGATTTATACCATTTCCAAGATATGATCATTCCAGAGCCTTAGCATCTATTTATGAGGAAGGGGAGATTTTGGATCAGGAGATACCTTTTGAGTTGCAGGGATCTGCAACTCCTGTACCAGAGGAATTTACCTCTGAGGAAGGTAGGTTTAAGGACCTCCAAGAATCCTTACATGAAGCAAGTGGGTTGGACACTTCCCCAGAAGTGGAATTTGTCAAACCAGACCCAGGGGAACATGCTGAAACCCCTTATAGAACCTTGATGGCAAGGATAATAGAGTTTATGGGATGGTCTACACCTTCACCTGCTTTTCAGCAAGACGACCTCACAGATATTTTGGTTAAAGGTCCACAGGAGGATCCTTTGGTGCCATTTCATGCGGCACTACAAAGGAAAATATTGGCAAACCCCTGAGGTTATCCCGGCGGTTAACAAAAAATTATTAGCCAAGTATAGAGTGTCTACTGCTGACCCTGGATATTTATCCAAACACCCAACTCCGGAGAGTCTGGTTGTTCAGGCAGCAACTTCATCAGGTAGTACATCGGCTTACCCTACTGTTCCACAGGTCAGGGATAACAACAGATATGATTCTTTGGCCAAAACAGTCTATTCTGCATGTAGCATGGTGTTAAAATCCATCAATGCTACTTGTACGCTCGCAAGGTTCAGCCACACACTTTGGGAGTGTGCTTCATCAGCGCCTGACTGCCTCCCGGAGGGAGAAGAAAGGGAAGCGTTTCTCAACATCATTAAGGATGGTAAGGACGCAATGTGCGAATCCCTTCAGACTGGCATCGATTCTGCTGACAGCATCACCAGGGCCATGGCGGCAAGAACAACAACCAGGAGATTTGCTTGGTTGCGAAAGTCTGGTTTTGCTCCAGATGTGCAAAGCAGACTCTTGAATATGCCCTTTGACGGCTCTCCTTTGTTTGGTAAGAAGGCGGATGACAGTTTAGAAAAGCTTCAAACATCAAAGGCAGCTGCAAATCCCTGGGAGCTACAATCCGTCAGACACCATATCGCCCCTCAGGAACCTCTTGGAGAGTTAAGTCCTTTCGCTTCTATTCCGCATTCGGAAGAGGCAGAGGACAGCCGGTTCAAAGGGGTAAAAAAAAATTCACCCGAGGTGGACGGGGTAAAAATACAAAAGCCGCAGCAGCAGCAGGTGCCTCTTTACCCTCGCCATCTGCATCAGCCGCCTCCAAACCGCTCTGAGGACTCTCCTCACAAGACACCAGTAGGGGGCAGGTTAACTCAACATCTGACGGAATGGCAGGCTATTACGTCAGATGCTTGGGCATTGGAGACAGTTGGCCAAGGTTACTGCCTGCCTTTTCTACGCATCCCTCAGAGTCATCCACCGGGGAACAGCTCTCTGAAAGTTACAGATCCGCTCCTCTTGCAGGAAATTGGAGACCTGCTAGAGAAAGGTGCCATAGAACCGGTACCTGTAGCGGAGAGGAACAAGTGCTGGTACTCCCCCTACATTCTCATCCCGAAGAAAGACGGAGGACTGAGACCTATCTTGGACTTTGAAGAATTGAACAAGTTCCTTAGGAAGGACAAGTTCAAGATGGTAACTCTCTCTCAGATCCTTCAGGCCCTCCAGCTCCAGGACTGGCTGGTATCTCTGGACCTCCAGGATGCTTATTTCCATGTGCCAATCCATCTCAAACACAGGAAATACCTGTGGTTCGCAATTGGCGGCTCTCATTATCAATTTTGAGTTCTGTCATTTGGGCTGACCTCCGCCCGAGGGTCTTCACCAAGTTAATGTCAGTAGTGGCGGCAAGTCTAAGGAAGGGAGGGATTCACGTCTACCCCTACCTGGACGATTGGCTGATCAGGGCTGTATCTTCGGAACAAGCTCAGATCCAGCTAGATTATGTCTGCCACTTCCTTCACAAACTGGGCTAAACTCCCTCAATTTAAAGAAGTCACAGATGATACCATCGCAGAGGCTCCAGTTCATCGGAGCGGTCCTGGACACTTCTCTGGGAAAAGCCTTGCCACCAGAGGTGAGGGCTCAAGATGTTCTGCAGATGGTCACCAAGTTTCAAAATGCCCAGCATCTCCCAGCCTTCGACTTTTTGAGGTTGCTAGGCCTCATGGCATCCTGCATCTTCCTTGTGCCAGAGGCTCGCCTGAGAATGAGATCGCTCCAGTGGGCACTAAGAACCCAGTGGTCGCAGTTCTCAGGAAAAATGACAGATCTCCTTCGGATTCCGGACAAGGTAGCCCGAGACCTTCAATGGTGGGCTTATCGAGAGAACATTTTGAAAGGAGAACTGTTTTGGCAACCGTGGCCGGAGACAACAGTAGTCACGGACACCTCACTCACGGGGTGGGGATCCCATGCCAACGACTTGACCATCAGCGGTCGTTTGTCTCCATCGGAGTCCAGACTACACATCAACCTATTGGAGCTGAGAGGGATCAGACTAGCGCTGAAAGCTTTCCTACCATCAGTACAGGGAAAAAATGTCCTGATAATGACGGACAACACAGTGGCCATGTACTACCTCAACAAAAGAGGAGGCGTGGGATCACTGCCACTGTGCAGAGAGGCAATGCAGCTCTGGTTTTGGGCAATTCAAGAAGGAATCTCTCTATCAGCAGTTCACCTAGCCGGAGAGAAGAACTTGACGGCGGACGCTCTGAGCAGGCAGGGCACAGTCTCCCAAGAGTGGGAACTAGCTCAGGAAGTCCTTCAGGAGATCTTTGCCCTTTTTGGGAACCCCTCAAGTGGATCTGTTCGCCACCAGTACCAACAGGAAGTGCAATCTGTTTTGTTCAAGGGAATTTCCCCCAGAGGAGCTCTAGGGGACGCGTTCGTAGTGGACTGGGAGTTTCCACTCCTGTACGCGTTTCCACCAGTCCCTGTGATTCCTCAAATGATCAGGATGTTGAGAAGATTCCGGAGGACCATGATCCTAATTGCCCCAGACTGGGGCAGGAGAACGTGGTACCCGGACCTTCTGGACATGTCCATCTGCCCTCCAATTCGCCTTCCACTCAAGGAGAATCTTCTCTCACAGAAGGGAGGTCAGGTTCTCCATCCAGACATCAGAACCCTCAACCTTCACGCTTGGCTTCTGAAAGGTTGAGGTACAAGGATTGGGACCTCCCTGATGACGTTATGGAGGTGTTGCTTTCGGCCAGAAGACCAGCAACAAAGTCTTTATACCGCTGCCGTTGGAACAAATTTTGCAGCTGGTGTAGAGAAGAGAATAACGACCCATTTTCATGTGGTACACCAACGGTGTTATCCTTTTTACTCTATTTGGCAAATTCAGGCCTTCAAGTTGGCACTATCAAGGGCTATCTCGCAGCGCTATCGATCTTCAAGAGCACTGCAGAGGAGCCATCGTATTTCAAATTACCCTTAGTAGTACGATTTCTAAAGGGATTAACTAATGTCTACCCTCCAAGATCATTGCAAGTTCCCTTATGGGACTTAAATTCAGTCTTAAATTTCCTGATGGGTACTCCTTTCGAACCACTCCACTCTTGTTCGCTAAGATTTCTCACCCTTAAAACTGTCTTATTAGTGGCACTAACATCTGCTAGAAGGGTGAGCGAATTACAAGCTCTATCTTGTAAACCCCATCATACAATTTTTCATAAAGACAAAGTTGTCCTACAGGTGAAGCCTAATTTCCTCCCAAAGGTGGTTTCTGAATTCCACATCACTCAGAAAATTACATTACCTTCATTCTATCCTCCTCCCCATCCGGGGAAAGAGGAAGAAAGGCTACACAGGCTGGACCCAAGACGGGCTTTAAGCTTTTACATCAGCAGACTTTCTCGGATTAGGCAAGCAGACCAACTATTCGTAGGTTACTCAGGGCACAAATTGGGACTACCGATAACAAAATAGACCATTTCCAGATAGATTATTTTGGCCATTCTGGAATGTTACAAACTAGCAGGGAAAGAGCCTCCTCAAAATCTTAGGGCTCATTCAACCAGGGGTATTGCAGCCTCTTCGGCCCTCCAAAGCGGGGTTCCGGTTCGAGATATATGTGCGGCTGCCACATGGTCGTCCGCACATACCTTCACAAGATTTTACAACCTGGATTCCTCCTCTAGTCAAGAGACTAGGTTTGGCAAAGTTCAAGTTGTGGTTGCAGTTTACGCTCCTTCAAGGTCAATAACCAATTCAGGCATGACTTATTTTATGCTACAAAACGGAACTGAGCAACGGACGCTGCGCAAGGCTATTTATGGGCATGGTGACGTCGGCGCCGATACTGTGGCTGTCGAGGGACATCAACTCGACAGACGTCGATGCGCAGCGCCCTCTGCTGAAAATTTTTTCCGAGGCCAGCAATCTGGAGACGATTTATCATAGATAAGGAATACGTCGGAGGAACATCCCATCGAAATAACGTTACCAGGTAAGAAGTAACTTTTTCTTTGGTGAGCCCTACGAGTTGTCCATTGCATGATCGTCAAAATTCTAGGTCATATAACTGCATTCTCCTTCTGGGTTACACCATGCCCATTTCCCACCATATGTCTTGTTGTCGAATGGATTATCAAACATCACCATCTCATTCAGGAACAGTGGACATGCCCGTATTCTTGTTCAGGTTATCTCTTTCTTCCACTATCTTTTCCTTTTTTCCTCCTATATTCACATCCATCATTACCTTCATCCCTGTCGATTTCTCCGTACTCTTGCGGCATTGAGTAATGCAGATATTTATCACACACAATCCCACTAATACCAATATTAGTGCCCCTAGTAATACTTTCAGTCTGTCTGCCTGCCATGAAGGCATCCATGACCAGATCTTTTTTCCAGTCCCTTTGGCTTCTTCCTCCATTTTCTCATGCATCTTCGACAGTCGTGTCACTGCTTCTGTCAGTGTGCAATTCTCTCCGTCATTGGCGGGTATGAATGTGCAACAGGAACTCCCAATGTTTGCGCAAACTCCTCTTTACATTGCATTGAGAAGATCCAGAAAATATCTATTCTGGAGCATCATCAACCTTACTGCTCAGAACTCTTCTTTTATTGTGTTGAAGCTAACTGTAGAGTTTATTGTCAGCATCAGCTCCCACCTGGCTATTTGTTACCTTTTCACATATGTCTGGACTGCTGGAACCACTGACGCAGAGATCATTTCTGTCCTGCTGAATAACCTATGTTTGGGTGGTACATCATTTAGGGAGGTTTCTGACTGTGATGAGAAATAGTTGTCTCTTTTCAATCCACTCACGTCCACAGACCGTTTCTTTGTTCCCTTTTCTTCTACTCCTACGGACCTTTCCTTCGTCGTTAGTGTTCATCTTCGGGAAGTCATCGAGCTTTATATCCTTCTGGGGCACTACCAGTGATGGAATATTGATGTGTACAATGAGCATATTCCTCCCCATTTGGGCGGCAGCTTCTCGTATGCCTTGGTCCCACAGCTTTTCCAGTGTTATTGTTTTCATGTCACCTTTCTGCATCCCATCTGTTATATATTGTATAACTTGGTCTAACTGCCAGTAATTGTTCATCATGTCAAGAGTCTGTATGAACTATCTTCATAGGAGAATGTTGTCTGAGACATCCATCTCAGTGTTGCTGTTTTCCCTTAGAATCTCCCTCAGGCTGTAACCATGGATAAGTACATGAGGCCTTGAGCTGGTATGTCAGTTGCTATGAACATTCTGGAGGCACTCATGGCATAGGGGATTAGTGAGCAGATATAACAGCTCTCCCCGGTGGTGTCCTTGCCTACTTTGGTCATGTGTTTATACCACATGTTATTAGACACCCGAGCAGTGTCAGTGAGATACAGGTCCACTCCCCCATGTCTGTATCAGCACTGCATTTACCTCTCCTTACCATGCTTACAGTGCTTTCTTGTCCACCTGACATGGTCCTTCCACCTGCTGGGGCTGGGGTAATGTTAGTAGATGATTCAGCTGTTTCACTAAACACAAGCGATATTTGCCAAAAAATTCATGCAAAGACCCCACTTAGGAATAAAAGACACAAAAAGATAAGCATATTGTTAATTATTTCAACCATTTACCTGTGCTTCCGTGATCCTTGTGCAGCATGAAGATATCAGTTGCCCACCTGAAATGTGCAAAGACTGTGTTCATTTATTAGTGTTAGATTAGTCTCAAGCTCCTGTGAATCATATAGTCACGGTAAACACAAATAGCTGTTCCCACACAGTTCTAATTCTAGGGTCTCTAAGTACTGCAAGGACAGATGAGTTTCCTCGTTCGAGTTGTGGGTAAGCTTGGGCAAAATATGCTAGGAAAACGTGGTAATATATGCTAAGAGGGCGTGCTCGAAATCGGTTGGACCTTCTAATGAAGTGGACAAACTGGCCCAAAAATGTATCAGGTTGTGGATCATTGGGCAACATGAACAATTATAGAATATCACAGTCACACTTTCTCAACGAATGTATGTAGAGAGAAAAATAACAAACAGACAGTATATCCTCACTCTGGATGTCTGGGAAGCACTTGCCCTAACTTAGCTGCCCGTGAGCGAGTAACCATTGGGTGTCCGCCGCTCGGCAGTGCTGGTTCCGAATTATCTCATTGTTCCCCTTGCTGATGATCGTTGGCCCTGTCGATCTCGTTGCCAGGTGAGGCCACAGCTTTGTAGGACTTGACGTCATTCATATGGTTCCAGACCGACTTTCCCTCAAGCTTCACCGCTCTTTCAGTTACTGCTTTGACTGTGTGGGGGCCTGAGATTGTGGGTGCATGCCAACACCGACACGGTCCCCAGGAAATATAGGCAGTTGCTTAAGTAAGTCCTCTGTGGCGTTGGCACTGTCGCTTTCTCTGCTGGCTTCAGAGCCCCCCTGGTGTCGTCGTATCTGGTGAGAGAGAAAAGAGACACTTGCAATCAAGGAAGTAACATAATCGTACATTTCCTGAGCCAAAACAGTCACACTACTCTCTGCATCTTTGAGCACCCTAGTGGGAGGAGCCAGGGGAAGTTACATGTGCCGCCCTGTCACCACCTCATATGGGGTTAAATCATGGTCGGACCCGGGCTTGTTGCGCTATGCAAACCATGCTAGAGGCAGGCAATGTAGTCAGTTCTTGTTGGTACTCTTTTAAGTTTGGCAATGCACTCTTTCAGAAGGCCATTGAGGCATTTACACATCCTGTTTGCTTGTGGGTGATAAGCACTGGAGAATTTGTGTTGAATGCCCAGCAACGTTGTGATGTGCTTGAACATTTTGTTGGCGAAGTGAGGGCCATTGCCAGACCGCAGGACCTCACACACACCCCACCGTGGGAATACTTCCTGGACCAGAAATTTCGCTGCTCTGATGGCGTCAGGATGAGAACAGGGGCCTGCCTCAATCCACAGAGAGAATGGGCATGCAACCACTATCATGTAGCGGTATCCTTGGCAGACTTGCATCATGTCAACATAGTCAACGTGGAGGTGCTGAAATGGACCAACTGAGAGATATGGTATGGCTCTTCTTCCAACTATCAATGTATGTCCTGCAGTAAACTGCTTGCAGGTCAAGCAGTTACTTGTGAATTCAGCCACTTGTTCCACCAAATTAGGACAGAACCATGTTTCTTAAATATGGGCAGCAAGCACCTCCTTCCCTGTATGTGTTGGATAATGTAACTGTGTCAATGCTGTGTGCAACAATGTGAGCGGCATAACCACTTTCCTTATTTTATTCTGCGGCCATATGGCATCTGTTGGGGATACTGTACATCCCCTCCTAGTCGCCAGATTCTTTCCCTCCCTGGGTGCAGCACCCTGCAGCCTCATTATTTGTGTTGCTGGAAATACATTGTACCCTTCCTTTAGTATCATTGTCTTTGCATAGTCATGGGCATATAACAAGGCCTCCATTTCCAGGAGTTCTCCAAAATAAGCAGCACACTTTGCTTTCGTGTCTGCTACTTCATTTCCTCTTGAGACAGGGTCCTCCCCTCATGTGTGCTTGGCATTTGACTACTGCTAGTTGCTCGGGATAATGTATGACATCCACTAATCTGCCCAATAGGAGTGCAGGCTGTACTGGTGACCGTCAGGCCGCCTAAAACCCCTGCTCATCCATCGTGACAGTCCTGAGTGTACTGTGGATGTCACTTAGGCTGAATCTGAGTAAATCATCACCGCCCTCTTTCTTCTGTGCTCCAATGCTAATATTAAGGCCACTAATTCTGCTTCCTGTACTGAATAATGTGATGGCAATCGTGTACTAACCACTACCTTACTGGTTGTATCCTCCCTGAGCTTCACCACTGCTATAAACGTATGCCTGACACCATCTGTCTGGTCAATCATTGACGAACCAACAATGTAAAGCAGGTCTTCCCCCTCAAGTGCATCCTCTTGTACTTTACGGGTATCACTGAATTCCTGTATGTTTTCGGCGCTGTCATGTGTGTAGTCACCTTCTTGTACAACGTTGGCAAGAAAGGTCGCTGGATTAACAAGTCTGCACCTCACTACCTTGATTGATGGGTTTGATAGAAGCACCTCGTACCCTGATGCTCTTTGCATTGTCAGTGTGCTCTTTGGTCTCTCCAGTATTGCAAAGAGGGCATGCTCCACATAACGAGTGGTACTGCACCCCATGGTAATACTCTTTGACTTGTCCACTGCAAATGTGGCTGCAGCTAAAGCTTGTTCTTACAGATAATGTCCTCTCATTACTGTGTCTAATTTCCCACTGTAGTATGCTAGTGGCTTGTGCCCCAAGCTTGTCTTGTAGGTCAGTACTGCTGTCATCACTACCCCATCGGAGTGTGACAAGAAAAATAATTCCTTTTTATAGTCTGGGATCCCTAACACTGAGCTGCGCATATAGTTTACTTCAGCTTATTGAATGCCTCAATCATTTATGTTGTCCATCATATTATCTTGCTCCCTTTTTGTGTTTCCTTCAGTGCACTCAGTAGAGGCCTGGTCTAAGTGCTGTAAAGACCCATGCCCTGCAGTAATTACATAGTCCCAAGAATTGCTGCATCTCTCTTACTGTCTTGGGTTTTTCTGTTCTGCATATTGACGCCGCCCTTTCTGGCGTCACCTGTCAGCCATTTTGGGAGATCATCTGTCCAATGAATAGCACTTCTTTCTGATAGTACTGTAGTTTGGCTTTGTCCACTTTTTATCCCTTGTCAGCTAGCACTGTCAGCATGTGCACTGAGTCATTTCTACACTGTTCTTCAGTCGTGCTACAAATCAAAATATCATCTACGTACTGTATGACTGTACTTTCCATCTGTATGTTGCCTAGGTCCGGCTGGAGGACCCTATTGAATATGGAGGGTGTCTCAGAGTACACCTGAGGAAGTCTTGTATTTTTCCACTTTTTATTTCTATACAGAAAGGAGCTCAAGTCTATGACCGTGAAACAAGCAGCTTCTGGTGGAATGCTGCACACAATCGTCGCTGGATTTGGAACTAAAGGATATTCTGCTTCTACAATGTGATTAAGAGGGCGCAAGTCCTGTATAAAATGCCATGACCCCCTTTTGCTTTCTTAACATGGTACACCGCCGTGTTGCATGGTAATTCTGATGGTACTAGGATGCCCTGTTTCACTAGTGCTGCAATTGGCTCATAAATGCACTTGTCTGCCTCGCTTGAGAGTGGGTATTGTTTTACTCATGGCATAACTGTTCCTGGTTTCAGCTTTATCTTCACTCCTCCCACCCCCTTCAAAGGTCCTACCTCGTAGGGACTACTGGACCATAAAATGCTGGGCACCTTGGCCAGATCCTCCTCGCAGAAGGACGGTGGCGCTTTCAGCACCATCGCCATCCTCTGTGGTACCTCTCTGCAATTGCAATCTCAGTCCCGTACTGGAACAGCTCCTCGTCCACTGGCACCCCCTCTCTGTACCCTCCGTCCATAATACGCTCTAATGATTACCCTTATGTTGAGAAAATGTATCCCTGCTGTGGAGCACACTATTCCCTTGTCCGTGAATGAAATCATCATGTTAAGTCTGCTCATAATCGGTCTCCCCGGTATGTTTACAGGGATCTTTCGAGAGCAAAGTAAAGGCAAAGATAAATCGTGTTGCCCTATAGAAGGGGAAATATTGTCTGTGAAAGGAACCACTTCCATAGCCCTATAGAATCCTTGAGTATTCATGGCCTCGCCCGACAACCTGTAACTTCCCTCCCGAATGCAGCACTTAGTCGCCCCTGTGTCTACAAGAAAGGAAACGGTTTTGTCACCTATCGACACCCCTATGCGTGGTTCCTCCACAGGGTTGGGTGTAATTGACAGGATGGAACACATCAAGTCCATCTGTGGGCTGTTGAGGGCATAAGGACATCCATCCCATTCCCCGAAAAGGGATTGTTCCCCACTATGGTGACCCCTCCCATGTTCCTAATGGGGGTTGTTGCTATGGAGTCTGTGCGTGCCACTATCCGTTGCTTGGCTGTATGCTGTTCTGTATCTGCAACACCTGCTGTGTGTTACCTTGAGTCTGGGGCATCTGTGGTGTCTGCAAATACTGCGATATAGGTCCTTGCATCTGTGATATCTGTGCCATAGGTTGGTGTGTCTGCGGGTATGCGCTTGGTGTTGGTCCTTGCTGATGTCATGCTTGGTCCTCTGTAATACACGTCCTGTTCCCCTTGATATGCTGGCTGGTACTGTATCCCCATTCTGTTGCACCCCCCTGCTCCTGCACACTCTCGAAATGTGCCCTATCTGCCCGCACAACCAGCACTGTGGTGGCTCCCTCCCTTGCCCTTGGAAACTCCTAGAATACTCCCCTGGGACTTGCTGCAACTGCTGCCCATATCCTCAAAACCCTCCTGGAAATCCCCCTTGGTTGTGATGTATCTGTACCGTGTTCCCTGGGTGGCCCCCCTCTTCCTCGAAACCCATGCTGCATGTTCCCCTGCCCCATGAATCCTCCTTCCCATGTCACGCTCTTTTCTGCGCTGTCACCCGGAGACCGGTACTTAGGTCGCCCTATTTTCTTGTCCCTAATACCATCTTCTTCCTCTTCCGAATCTGTTACCATATCACTCCAAAAATAGTCCACGAAGCTCAGGCTTCCCACTGGAGTCGATCAAGTCCATGCCACCCCTATCTCGATAGGACCCCATGCACATTCTGTCTGATACTGTAGTGGTTCGGTTTGGCAAGGTTTTGCTGTCTGGATCTGCTCAACTACCTCCACCCCCCACGCTTATGCTGTCTTCCGTGCCTAGTGCCCATCGTGCTCTTATGTCTCTCATCATGCACTCCTCCTCTCTTCAGTGGTCTTCCCACTTTCCTTCTGCTGCAACTGTTCACCATAATGTACTACTTCAATGTCTTCTTCCTGGTTCACTACCCTGCTAGGACTTGCACTAATAAGCCCTTTCCTGGTATACTTGCCTTCCAGTACAACAAAAACTCCTACCACTACTATAAGTACTGTGTTGTGGTTATCTTCAAACAATAGCAAAATCTTTCTCTTTCAGCAACTTTGAGATCCACAACTCTTTTCATAAGGATACAACACCCCTTGATGATGTTTATTCCATTTGTTTATTTGCCACTTCTAGTACAGGTTGCTTTCTCCTCCTCCTTTATATTTTCCACAAGGATGGCTTCTCTCTTGCAATCTTTGGGTTTCCATTATCACACCAGGTAAACTGGTTCCCCTTTTCTCAGTACACTATTTCTTGGTCTTAGCCAGGGTTTGTTTTTATTGGTCTTCAATACTGCCCCCTCTTTACTGTGGCAATGTTTGATATTGATATTGATATTTTATTTCTATCGCGCTCGTACACAAGTGTTTCAGAGTGCGACAAGGCAAGGGAGGGAAAAAGAGGAGAACAAAACAGAGATCTTACTAGGCCCAGTGACATTGAGAACGCGCAAGTGCATGGGAGAGGGGGAGGGGAAAAGTGCATGTAAGGGGGGAGAAGTGAAAAGTGCGAAGCAGAGGAGAAACAGATAAATAACAATAAATAAATAATAAAGGCAACAAACAGTGGTAGTGCAGCCAGCAATTTGCAAATGCTAGGTTTAAGGCAGAAGACAGGGTAGGTCTGATAAGTGCAGGAAGAAAAAGGGGTGGGGGTTTATGGGTTCAGATACAGACCCCAGTGCAAGGGGTGGCCCGGAGGCAGTGCGGGAGGGTGGAAGGGTGAGCAGGTACCTGGGCCCGGAGGACAGAGGGTGGCCAGGTGCAGGGTGCCAAGAGAGAACAGATCAGCAGGGGAGAGGGGAAGCGACGGCAGAAGAAAAGAGGAAGCTCTTGGGGTGCTTCCGGAACCGTAGATGGTTCTCCTCAAGTTTTAGAGTGGCAGGGAGACTGTTCCAGAGGGAGGCCCCAGCCGAAAACAGAGATCTACCCCAGCTCGTTTCTTTGAAAATCGACTGACCCTGAGGGAGTTGGAGGTAGAGGAGTGAAGAGCTGGAGAGGGGAGTTATTTGCGGAGGGATAGCTGAAGGTATTTTGGACCCAGGCCCCAGAAAACCTTGTGGACAATGCAGAAGGTTTTGACTGTAATCCTTGCATCCTCTGGGAGCCAATGGAGAGATTTCAGAGCTGGAGAGATTCGATCCCAGGGCTTGAGGCCAAGGACAAGTCTTGCAGTCCTGTTCTGGATTAGTTGCAGAGGGCGGAGAGTAGAGGCAGGTAGATTTAGAAAGAGGCTGTTACAATAGTCCAAGTTAGAGAGAAACAGACTTGGGATACCATGAGCTTCTGGGGGAAGGAGAGGAAAGGCAGAGTACCTCTGAGGAGGTGCACTTGGAAATTTGACAATATGTTTCAATTTTGCACCCTCTTGAGTCTGGCCCTGACAGTTCAATATTATGCTCTCCTGGCTTTGTAAACATGGGTTACAGTTTCATTTCAATGTTGCCTTTTCTTGGATTTGGAAATGCGAGATACAGTTTAGTTGTAATTTTGCTCCATCTTGGCTTTGGCAATAGTTTTAATCTTGCTCCCGCTTGGCTTTGGCATTGTGGGATAAAGTTTAGTTTCAATCTAGCTCCCTCTTGGCTTTGGTAGTGATAGTTATAAACCTCTTGCTCTTGGTTCCTCTTTAAACATGGATAATAGCAAATATGCTTTCTTTCATTACTTCGTCATTCAAAACAATCTTACGCAGCTAGCTGTTTCACACGGAGCGCTCCGGGGGTCCCCTATCATAGGCCAACTCACCAACCTCTCCTTGCGTGTCCACTTTATCCGCTGCTGCTGTAACCTTGTGGTCTTTGCGGTTGGAGCTTTTGACAGCTCTGGTGAAGTTCCCAAGTCCTGCGTCTCTTTTGAAAGGAGCCTGCTTCGCTCCTGGCATTCTCCGATGCTTATCAACGAGGTGAGGACAGGGAAAGGGAAACTTGTTTCTTATACAGGGCAGTCTGTCACCTCAGCGCTTCCCGCTGTGTGATCTCTGCAGTTTGAGCTTCTAAATTTTACGACCCACTCAGCACCTTAACCCGCTATACAAACATTGACGTTCCCAGCATCTTCAATTCTCTGCTCTTGCTGCATGCACGGCTGCTTACTGGTTCTCCAACTACTTCTGACAACTTCCACCATGATTTCTAATGGTCCACACCTGAAAGGTTTTTAAATAGTGAAAAGTCTGACACAGGTATGGGTCATTAGAAACACTATACTGCATATTGCAGTTCTGTGCCTCCAAGCCACTTTTCCTTGTCCCAGTACCTATGGCACTGTGGGACTTGAAGTCCCTAATGTGTGAGTTTCTTTTTATTGTAAAGGTTCTAGTTTCAACCTTATAAAGCTCATCTTGTTTATAGAAGGTGTTTTTAGAAAAGGATCTTAAAGTAATTGTTGATTGCTTTTTGAGTTCATAAAAGAGGGGGAATCAAATAAATCAGGAGTAATGTTATTAAGATTCTGACCCTGATATACCCTGTTATTATGTTGCCCATTAGAGTTTTTACTACTAACACCTTGAGTGTTTTTGGGAAGTGGAGTCTGACTCTGACAGCACACCATTAGGTATTTGGGTATCCTGGAAGTCTCAGCCTCCAAAGAAGATGAATACTGCATCTCTCCTAACAGTCACTCCATTCCCATGTTGGCCTTCTCCCAGGTATCCCACCTAGCTACTACCACCCCCAGGGTTAGTATCAGGAAGCATCTGCCTTTTTCCAATGCCACCTGGGAGGAGATTTTAGGCAGGGATTCTGTGAGGACTTTGCAGGATTCATCAGAGTACTCTAAGGGCCTCATCACGTGTTTGGCGGTAAGCCTTAAAAGTGGCGGTAACAGAATTAGCGCAGCCAATACCAATCTGCCGGATTACGAGCCGGCGCAAATACCACTGAGTGTTTCCTTCTCTGCCTCCCCCTCCTTCCCATATAGGGTTTCATAGAAGCCGGCGAACTTCTCAGCTATGCCTTCTGGATCAGATCTTTCCCACTCTTCACCACTTACAATTCTTGCCACCCATCTGTCAGCCCGCTGACCTCTGAGTTTAGCTGCCAACATGGTGTCGGCCTTATCGCTTTTTTCGAAATATCTTTGACATAGGTGTTGGAGTCCAGCTACTATTGTGCCCATCTCTAATTCCCTCAATTCTTGCCTCTTCCCTCTTGCCAAGCCCAGATCCCTCTTCCTATCCGCCTCCCCCTTTCCTTCAGACCTCTCCAATGAGAGGATCTCCGACCTCAGCCTGTGAGCCAGGAGAGTCCTCACCCTCTTTTTGGAAGCCCCTTCATTAATCAACCTACCCCTCCAGGTTGCCTTCGCTGCCTCCCATACTATCTCCCGGTCTACTTCACCAGTGTCATTTAGCTTGAAGTATTCCCTGATCGCCATTATCATCTCCTCTTTGAAAACCGCATCCCTGAGGAGAAAGTCGTTACATCTTCATAGAGATTCCCTGGATTTTATGTTACGCTCACCTGGCTCCCACAGGGGCGTCGATCGGATCCGGACAGCTGCGGTCTCTTCCAGCGTGACACGTAGTGCAGAGATGACAGACTGGACTGGCCCGCCTAATCTCATCTGCTTGACCCGTAGAAGTTTTCTCCTGCAAGTGGAGAAAGGGATTTAGCCACCCGTGGATTCTAGTGATGGCACCCCACTGTTCTCCCCACTAATCACCTCTGATATTCCCTTTCAGTAATCTCACCTTATGTTTTTGAATGATGAGCTCTCCATCCTGCGTGGAATGCAGGGGCACGTTGATACCAGTTACTTCACTTTTAATAAGCACCTGGATGCCTGCTCCCGGGGCTGATGGGCTTGGTCCGGATGCCCGGGGGTAGGCATCATGACATTTTAGGCCCGATACGCTAATGTCAGAACAGACCAGGTCGTGGTCCGACCAGCTGACTGGGCGGATCTCAGTCATCTATTCTGCTCATATACTGGTGCTCCGTGAATAGATAGTATTCTTGTCCTAGTACCATGGACTGTGGAGTAGAAGGTGTATCCCCTCCTGATTGGATGGAGCTCCCTCCATATGGCCACCAGTCCCTGCTTCCACATTATGTCCCGAAACCCTCCGTGGGGCCGTCCCCCTCTACCATCTGGTGGAATGGCCTTACCACTGTGGTCCAACTCCCGATTAGCCCACATATTGAAATCCCCCCCAGGAGGAGGAGCCCTTCCGCTTTGGCCATAACCTCCCCAAGGACTTCTTGGATAAATTCCGTCTGACCCACATTGGGGCAGTATATGGCGGCTAGGGTAACTCTGGAGTGATGTTAAATGCCCGATACCACCATGGCTCTCCCATCCTCCCTTCCCCACTGGGTCACCTCGGTCAGCTTTTGGTTCCTGTGTAGGATGATGCCAACTCCGCCTCTCTTAGTGTGGCCGGATGCCCAGAAGGTCTGACCCACATGAGATCCCTCTCCTCCCCCTTCACTGTTCTAATTTCCTGTATGAAGAAGGCATCTACTCTGGCATTTTTCATTTCCTTCCCCAAAAGCGAGTGCTTTGTTGGGGAGTTAAGCCCCTTCACGTTGATAGAGCCTATTCTAAGGGTCTCAACCCGGCCCTTCCTCTCATTGTCTGTCATTGGTTCTTTGCCTTGTCTTCATCTTTTTCCCGGTCCTATGGAAGTTGCCCTGTTCCCCTTTGGAGCTGAATCGGTTCTGGGCTCGAGAACCCCTCTCCCCGCCACCCTTCCCTACCCTCTCCCTTCTCCCTCCCCCGTTTGGGACGCCTGCCAACGGGCAAGCCACCAGGGTTGAGTGTATGTCCATCCACCGCAAGTCCCTTAACGAACTCTGTATCCCCGGCCGGGATTGCCAAACTGGTGGCCTTTCACTCCTTAATGGTGAGTCTTTGTTCGCCTAGTCCCCCCCGGCTTCCGACGTTGGGGTGTTTGGTTTCTTGAATTTTCTTCTGCCGTTTGTCTTCTTCTTTGTGGACCAGGGGCCCTCGGGTTGTCTCCTGGTTTCTGGCCATGCTTGTGTGCCCTCCTCGTTTCCTTCCTCCGGAACGTCATCCTTGAGCACTTGGAGAACTTGCGTGGCTTCTTTGCCACTAGTCACCCTGTAATCTACACCAGATCATTCGAAAGAAAGGGCAAATGGGAAAGACCACCTGTATCTTATGTCCTGGCTGGTCAGCCAGTGGGTGAGCGGGTGACACTCTCTTCTGCGGGTGAGGGTGGACAGGTTTTGGTAGATCTTAATCGTGTTACCTTCGAAGATAAAGCTCTTCAGCCTTTTTGCCTTCTCCAGGACCTCCATTTTGTCTCTATAACGGAGGAATCGCACCACAATGGACCTCGGGCCTCCTGCTCCACCCCCTCCACCTCAATGTGCTCTCTCCAACTGGACATCCTTACCCCCTTCTAACGTAGAAAGTTGGTTGATCAGGCCTTGGACTTTCCTCCCCACATCGGCTGCCGTCTCCCCTCTTTGCTGCGTCATGCCCATAATGCGTAGGTTATTCCGGCGTTCCCTGTTTTCCAGGTCATCCATCTTCAAGATTATGTTCTCCTCTTTCATTTCTAGGTCTGTTAACCTCGCCTCATACATCATGTCCAACAGGTCAGTCTGAAATGGTTATTTTCCATTCCTTCCATTTTTTTCTACAAGGTATCCACTCTTCCTCTGTCGTCCACTATAGAGGCCTGTATGTCGGTGCGGATAGCTTTGATCTCCTGAAAAATGTCCTTGAGGTCATCCTTAGTAAGCGCTGCAGGAGGGGGGTCACTGCCTGAGAGCATGGTGGCTCCGTAGGCCTCACTCTGGGCTGTTTGTAAGCAGCGAAAACGTTGGAGGGAAGCAATTGCTCCGGTGGCTGGGGTCCGCTCCAGTATGTCGCTCTTTTGGTGCCTCTTGATGTGGTGCCTCTAATTGGACTCTCCTATTGGAGTCCCGGGGTTCTGCAGGGCGGCCCAGCCCCTCTTTGTTGTCGGGGTAGCAGATTCCTGGCTATTGGCCTTGGAGTTGTGCCAGGGGCCTTGTGGGGCTTCCAGTGTATAAGGCCACGGCCTGCTTTTTACAGTGTGCCTCTGCTGTGTGAACTGGGGGAAGACGAGATGCCGCTGATGAGGTGGAAGCCTCCTTGTCCTCTTTCTGGGGGAGTTGGTCCCCGGGTTGTAGCCCTGGAAAGGCTGCTGGGGATAGGGGGGGGGGGCAGCACCCCACTGCTGTATAATCACTGTCCCGCTTCCACCCAACTTCTCCTCACCTCCTTTCTGTTGCTGTCTTCAGGAGAGGCCGACGCTCCAGGCCCGGGCTCCTCCTCTTGTTGGTGCCGCCGTGTGCCGATCGCCCCGGATGCCTCCCCGTTCGGGAGTGAGCTGAAGGGCCCCTTCACAGTTTGGATGGGTGGCTCTTCGAGTCCTTCCGGGTGCCCACTCCGGCATGCTGTGTGCGGGTGGGGGGCCCAGGCTGTGTTATTTATGCAGGGGCGGCGCCCCCGGCGCTCAACCACCCGATGTGTTCTGTGGGCGCGGGGCGGGACCCCAGCCCCTCAAGCCCACCACAGCCCCCCGGGAGGTTGATGGCCCAACAATACGAGACACCCCTGAGGTCCTTGGCGCGTACTGGCTAGGTCGCCGGCGTCCTCATGAGGCTCCGTTCGAGCTGCTCTGTTCAAGGAGTAGACTAGGGGGATCCCACTCGGCTCCGGTGGGCAGCTCTCGTGGTCCTGGGGTGTGTTGGTCTCAACTCACCTGCTCCGGTGTACAGTCTGAGTGGGTGGTCCGGCCTATGCCTCTAACCGCTGCCCGGCTCCCGTGGATCTTCGCCTCGGCGGGGTCTCGGCCGCAGCGCCCCACGTCCGGGGCTATGAGTGCAGAGGGACCGCCTCCCTCGCACAATCTCCAGGCGTATCCTGTGGGTCTGGGGGGGTCCCCCACACTTTGGGCCTCTCCGCGGTCCCCCATTGGATCGATGGCAGAGCTTGACAAACCACGCCTGGGGTCCCAGGCGCGGGCTGATCACAGCTGGCGGCGTCCTTCGGGGAGCCTTCCCCTATCACCTTGGCCTGGGTCTGTGTTGGGCTAGATCTCTCGGTCCATGGACTCGGTGGGACTGACCACCCAGGGCACAGGTCCCCTCGGGCTCCACCGAATAATCTCGGCCGGGGACTGGAACTGCACACTAGGCCCTGCGGGGCTGGAGGAGTGCGAGCCTCACACGTCTGGCATGCTCCGTGCCCCTTGGTGGTCTGATACATTTTTTTTGAAAAACAATATTGCCCAAAAATCTCCAACTGCTGATTTTCAACTCTCCCTGCTTTGCAAATTAAAAACATTTCATTCCATAGGTGCTTTTTCAAATTGTGGTCCTGTTGCATATTTATGCCGGGAATAGTGTACATTTTGGGGTGTCCCAGCCTGCTCTTCGCCCACTGAAATCTTCTTTTCATGCAGCGGCATGTCTTGTGGGCATGAGGACATTGAACCACGTTTCTACTATTTCGTCTGAACTGCTGTTAAAACGTAAGAAGACACTCCAGAGACATTACTTGAGTTGAAGGGTTTATTATGTAGGTTCATCCAAGAGAAACAGCCCCCAGCAATGGACCACAATGTCCACCTCACTCCTTCTCCCTTCAACCTCTCTTCACTGGAATCTGGAACCCTTGATGAAAGATAGCAGTGAGGGTTCCCTTGTAACTAGGATACATGATGCTAGAAGGGTGGTGTCAACAATACACAAGAAATGAGGTCCAGGGTTGACACCAAGCTCCTCCTAACACCTCCCTTCCTTTTCCAACAAACAATGAACAAAACAAAAAATGAAAGGTAAAAAAAATAAATATATATATCCGATGAAATGTTAAAACAGCTGAAGAACAAGTGTAAATGACCAGGATATAACAAAATTGTCAAAGTGAAAACGTTTCATGATAGTCATTTTAAACTACATTGGTGTCTTTAACATTCCTGAAAAGTGCTATCCTGTCCTTGTTCCATATACCACCTCCTTTGACCAGAACAGAGGATCCTAGATCTTTTACAACCTGTTTAGGCTGAGAAAATAGTGACGCACCTTTGCGTACTTTGGTAGGAAGTTTAATCCTAATCCAGTCACCTTCCTCAAGTTTTAACGCTCTTTAGATTTGACACCAGACTCAAATATTCTCCCTCTCACACTTTCCAAATCCACTCCTACTAATTTGGATTGTCCCATATAGGTTCATCCAAGAGAAACGGCCCCCAGCAATGGACCACAATGTCCACCTCACTCCTTCTCCCTTCAACCTCTCTTCATTGGAATCTGGAACCCTTGCTGAAAGATAGCAGTGAGGGTTCCCTTGTAACTAGGATACATGATGCTAGAAGGGTGGTGTCAACAATACACAAGAAATGAGGTCCAGGGTTGACACCAAGCTCCTCCTAACAACTGCATTGGCTTATGTTGGAATCCAGGATCCATTCCAAGATTGTCTGTTTGTTCTAACTCGATGGGTCCGACTTGATGGTCGTGCAGTTATCTAATGCCTCCGTCCCCAAGTACCGCTCGAGCAGAATGTAAACACTGCCCTAGCAATCCTTGAGGCCACAGGTGTGGAGTGTCGTCGTCAGCCTGGTACCGGGAACGCCGGAAGGACCCCTGAGTGCTGTAAGGCAAAGGGTTATAATCAAGGAAACACCCAAAAGGCAATTGGCAGAGGGAGCAAACAAGATACAGTGACACCAGCTTACCTAAAGGGGTGGAGCATAGGTAAGAGACCTATACAGACAGCAGGGGAACCCACAGCAGGCTGAGATGATGTACTTGGCACTCCTGAAAACACCTGGTGGAGCAAGAACTTGATCCGTGGCAAAACTTGAAGCAATCCGAGATTTGCAGAAACAGAAGGGTAATCCAAAGGCAAGTCCAGAGTACAAACAGGTGTCAGGTGTCCGGAAGATCAGAGAGTACGCCAAAGTCCAAGGGTAATCCGAGAGCAAGTCCAAGTGAAACGTTCCAAGGTCGAGGTAAGGAGAGTAACAGGAAGCAATAGGTAACTCCTGGCAGTCCTCCGGAGAAGTAGCTGTGAAGCAAAGTGTTGTGTTTGCTGGCTTCTATTGAAGCGGCGAGCGGTGTCACGTGACGCATCACGTGACCGCTCCCATGCGTTACGTGGAGCGCAACGCGACCAGCGATTGGTGCTGCCGGTACTTCCTTGTATACTGGCGTCGCCGGCTGTGCAGGAGGCGCCATGGCAACCGCCAACGCGGAAAAGGGCGAAAAGAGGCGGGTCCGCCCAACATGGTATCCCGCCTGCCGTGCTTCCCCTGCTGATGTGGATGGAGAACACGACGGCGAGAAGCGCCTGGTGGAAGAGACAGGTGTGAGGGGGGAAGTGGGAGATGGGGCATGTGTGGGGGCATGACAGAGCCCCCCCTCAAAGGCCCACGACCGCGTGGGCTGAATGGATGTTCACAGTGAAATCGGGCCACCAAGCGAGGAGCGTGTACATCCCGGGAGGCAACCCAGGAGCGGTCCTCAGGGCCGTAACCCAGCCAGTCCAC
Source organism: Ambystoma mexicanum (assembly GCF_040938575.1). NCBI lineage: Eukaryota > Metazoa > Chordata > Amphibia > Caudata > Ambystomatidae > Ambystoma > Ambystoma mexicanum. The sequence goes on from NC_090925.1 coordinate 389,293,851, forward strand.
TAGATATTGCAACCCGCCCCTGTACATACGGGAACCCAGAATAGCCCGCACCTCAAACACATCGGGGGACGAGACAGAGACCGGGGCAAGACGGGTAGCCAACCGGTTAGGGCCAGGGCATGGCTTAAGCAGGGAGACGTGAAACACCGGGTGGATCCGCCAGGCGGGAGGCACCTCCAGGCGTATTGCCACTGGGTTCAGGACCTTGACCACCTCATATGGACCCACAAAACGAGGGAGAAGCTTGCAACAGCCAGGGATGTGCAAATGGCGGGTAGAGAGCCAAACCCGGTCCCCCACTTTGTAAGCAGGCGCATCCGCTCTCCTCCTGTCAGCAGCGGTTTTCATGGAGGTCTGGGCTTCGCGCAGGTGGACCAACGTTTGGGCATGGACCGAGACCAAATCCCGAGCACAGGCCGAAGCGGCGGGGGTATCAGAAGAGGAAAAGTCTGGAATGGGGAGAGTACGGGGGTGTTGGCCATAGAGGGTGAAGAAAGGCGAGAACCCAGTAGCAGAGTGAAGTGTATTGTTATAAGCGAACTCGGCGAGGTGCAACAGGTTGAGCCAAGTGTCCTGGTACTGTAACGTTAGGCAGCGTAGGTACTGCTCCAATGTCTGATTGATCCTCTCGGTTTGCCCGTCGCTCTCCGGATGGTAAGCAGAGAAATAATGAGCATCGATACCTAACAGAGAGGTGAGGGCCCGCCAGAAACGGGAGGTGAACTGCGTGCCTCGGTCGGACACCAACACATGGGGCAGGCCAAAGAGACAGAACACAGACCTAAAGAAATGCTTGGCCAAGACCGGGGCTGAAGGTACCCCCTTGCATGGTACGAAACGGGCCAGTTTGGTATAGGAGTCCACAACGACCCAAATAGTATCGAAACCCTGTGTACGTGGCAGATCGGTAATCAGGTCCATTGAGACCGTGTGCCAGGGTCGTGGAGGAACGGGGAGAGGTAGATGAAGACCCAGAGGTTGGCCCCTGCGTGACTTGCCCTGGGCACAGACTGAGCAGGTATTGACATAGTTCTGTACGTCGTGTTTCATAGTTGGCCACCAACACTAGCGTTTGAGTAGGTCTAGAGTGCGATGCTGCCCGGGGTGACCATTAATGGCAGCATCATGAGACCAGTCTAACGCCAGGTTCCTGGTTTTGCTTGTGGGAAGAAAGAGCTTCCCGTGTACAAAGGGCAGCCCATCCTGCATAACCGGATCCCATTCTGTTAGTGATTGTGGATAGTGGGAGACCCACTGTCGTATGGTGGACTGTAAAGAAGGCGACGGTGTACAGACACAAACTACATGAGTCTCACTCAACAAGGTTTCAGGGAAGGATGGGAGAACCTCCCCCCCCGGGGGAACGAGACAGAGCATCTGCTTTCCCATGCCCGACACCAGGTTTATGTTTCACCACGAAGTCGAACGCGGCAAAGAAGAGATGCCAACGTACCTGTCGGCTGTTTGTACATTTCAGAGAGGCAAGGTCCTGGAGATTCTTATGATCGGAGAACACCACAGTCTGGTGTTTTGCGCCCAAGAGGTGGTGTCTCCAGATCTGTAGAGCGTCCTTAATGGCCAATAGTTCTTTTTCCGTAACTGTGTAGTGCAATTCGCTTGCCGTAAACTTGCGAGAGTGAAATGCAACCGGATGCAGACGACCAGTGGCAGGACATGGTTGGGACAGTACAGCGCCTAGTGCATAGGAGGATGCGTCTGCCTCGAGGACAAACGGGAGTTCAGGGTCAGGGTGTTGCAACACCGGAGCAGTGGTGAACATGGTTTTCAGAGAGTTAAAGGCGTTTTGTTGTGTCACGGACCAGACACAGGGGACGGAAGGGCTGGTGAGCGCAGTGAGTGGTGCTACGATAGAGGAGAACCCAGCAATGAATCGTCGGTAAAAGTTAGCGAAACCCAAAAATGACTGCAGTTGCTTGAGTGTGGTCGGAATTGGCCATTCGTTGATTGCCCAGACTTTGGACTGATTCATAGAGCGACTCCTGAGAGAGATATGGAACCCCAAGAACTCAACCTGACTGGTGTGGAAAATACACTTCTCGGGTTTAGCAAATAGTGCGTTGGCTTGGAGTCGTACCAATACTTCCTTAACATGCGTGATGTGTTCATCGAGGGAGGAAGAGAAAATCAGTATGTCATCTAAGTACACTAGCACGTAGGCGTTCAGGATATCGCTGAATATGTCATCCATGAAGCGCTGAAACGTAGCAGGAGCATTATAGAGGCCAAACGGCATAACTGTATACTCGAACAACCCTTGTCGTGAGCAGAAGGCTGTCTTCCATTCATCTCCATTAACGCATGCGTACGAGATTGTACGCCCCCCGAAGGTCCAGTTTGGTGTAAATTGTGGCATGAGTGAGTTTGTCTGAAAACGGGGTAATAAGAGGTATGTGATAGCGGTTTTTTACCGTGATGGCGTTCAAACGCCTGTAATCTATGCAGGGACGGAGATCCCCTTCCTTCTTTGGCACAAAGAAGATAGGACTTGCAGCTGGGGATGTTGACGGACGAATGGGACCCAGATGCAGGGCCTGCTGTATGTACTCTTGCAGGACTCGCTCTTCCGTCTGGGTTAGGGAGTAGATCCGGCCCTTTGGGATTGGAGCGTCCGGGACTAAATCAATGGGGCAGTTGTAAGGTCGATGCGGAGGAAGACCTTCCGCAGAGCCTTTGTCGAACACAGCCCGGAACTCATGATACTCAGGAGGTATGTTGTTTGTGACCGCCCCTATCATGTGAGTGTCCTGGGTGTCGGACCTGTCTTCTGTGGCTAAAGAAGCGACTACCCCTAGGATGTCTGCGGGGCTGGAAACCCGAGGTGTCTCGAGCAGGCAGTAGTATTGGAACGTTTCTGATTCGAAGGAGACCTGACCCGTGCCCCAGTTAATCAGAGGATTGTGCCTTTTCAGCCAAGGAATGCCTAGAATGACTCCGAACTGAGGTGTGGCTATGAGATCAAATGACATGGTCTCTCTATGGACTTCCTGTATGATCAATTCCAACGGGGCTGTCTGTTGCAGGATTGGTCCAGAGGCTAGGGACGTCCCGTCCGCTGCATGAACCGGCTCGGGGTGTTTTTTTGTGATGAGAGGTAAGTTCAGTGAACTGGCTAGCGCTATATCTATAAAGCAGCCTGTAGCTCCAGAGTCGATCACTATTTGTACTGCATGGGAGATACCTGCAGCAGGGTTTAAGGAAGCTTGTACCACCACAGGTCGGACGGGACCAAAAGCCGGATCAGAGGAATTTTGTATAGGACTCGCCCCAACCCCTGATCTCAAGGGCGAGTCTTCGGAAAACCCGGAATATTGTTCTGTGGCCGGCGGGGACACTCCTTCACAAAATGCCCGTTGAGACAGCAGTAGAAGCAAGCATTGTCCGCCCTTCTGCGCTCTCGTTCGGCATGAGTAATGGGGCTGCGTACCCCGCCGATCTGCATGGGTTCGGGTGAGGTGCCGGATGTGGTTGAAAGTGAGGTATGGGATAGCCCTGCTTCCCCCCTGCGTTCTGTCCGTCTGGCGTCGATTTGCAAGGTCAAATCAACTAGGTCGGTATAGAGTGAGGGAAGAGAAGGCACCACGGATAAAGCATCCTTCATGGAACCACACAAGCCCCGATAATAGATCACTGCCTTTTTGTTCTCTGGCCAGGAGGTCTCAGTAGCGAGCTGGTTGAACTTGGTGATATACTCAATGAAGGTGGACCGGCCTTGGGTAAGATCCAGGAGTTCCATGTCTCTGGATTGGGCTTTATATCTAGTGTCGAAAACCTTGGCCATTTCTTGGGTCAATAACTCGAAATTGTACAGGGCAGGATGGTCGCCCTCCAACAATGGGTTGGGCCACGTGGCTGCCACACCCGACAAATGGGAGAGAAGAAAAGCTGCCTTAGAGACAGAATCAGAGAAAGCCTGGGGTCGGCACAAGAAATGCAGCTTGCACTGGTTTATGAAGGTGCGATATTTCTTAGGATCCCCCTGATACCTCTCAGGGGCTGCTAGAGGAAATGGGGTCTGAACCACCACAGACGGGGCTGGCAGGGTGGGTGGTGTGACAGGAATCGGGTTTTGGGGTGGGGCGGCATCGCCGAACTCGGCGTCAACAGGTAAGGGATGTTGTGTGCTTTGCATGGCATCAAGGCGGTGGTTCAATGCAGTGGTGGCAGCGGCCATGTCAGTATGGAGGGCAGTGGTAGAAGCTGCCATATCTGCCCTAAGCGATGTCACTGCTTGCATTAAGGCAGTCACAGGGTCCCCGGCTGAAACATCCATAACTGGACGACCATAAGGCTTCACAGTCTGTTCTAACTCAATGGGTCCGACTTGATGGTCGTGCAGTTATGTAATGCCTCCGTCCCCAAGTACCGCTCGAGCAGAATGTAAACACTGCCCTAGCAATCCTTGAAGCCACAGGTGTGGAGTGTCGTCGTCAGCCTGGTACTGGGAACGCCGGAAGGACCCCTGAGTGCTGTAAGGCAAAGGGTTATAATCAAGGAAACACCCAAAAGGCAATTGGCAGAGGGAGCAAACAAGATACAGTGACACCAGCTTACCTAAAGGGGTGGAGCATAGGTAAGAGACCTATACAGACAGCAGGGGAACCCACAGCAGGCTGAGATGATGTACTTGGCACTTCTGAAAACATCTGGTGGAGCAAGAACTTGATCCGTGGCAAAACTTGAAGCAATCCGAGGTTTGCAGAAACAGAAGGGTAATCCAAAGGCAAGTCCAGAGTACAAACAGGTGTCAGGTGTCCGGAAGATCAGAGAGCACGCCAAAGTCCAAGGGTAATCCGAGAGCAAGTCCAAGTGAAACGTTCCAAGGTCGAGGTAAGGAGAGTAACAGGAAGCAATAGGTAACTCCTGGCAGTCCTCCGGAGAAGTAGCTGTGAAGCAAAGTGTTGTGTTTGCCGGCTTCTTTTGAAGCGGCGAGCGGTGTCACGTGACGCATCACGTGACCGCTCGCACGCGTTACGTGGAGCGCAACGTGGCCAGCGATTGGTGCTGCCGGTACTTCCTGGTATACTGGCGTTGCCGGCTGTGCAGGAGGCGCCATGGCAACCGCCAACGCGGAAAAGGGCGAAAAGAGGCGGGTCCGCCCAACATGGTATCCCGCCTGCCGTGCTTCCCCTGCTGATGTGGATGGAGAACACGATGGCGAGAAGCGGCTGGTGGAAGAGACAGGTGTGAGGGGGGAAGTGGGAGATGGGGCGTGTGTGGGGGCGTGACAGTTTATCCTTTAAAGCCACTCTTCTTCAACAACCACGCTATTTAGCACAGAAATGTCACGTATCTGGTGGTAGGCATTCCACTAGAAATAAGGAGATATTTTGTGTCTAGATATTCCTAGAACATGAATCGCCAAGATCTCCAACCAAACTTTTTCCATTTCAATTCCCTGCTTCTGTAACCCTCTCCCCACTGATTTACACTTGGTTCCCACTGTCCCAATTAAAAACCTTTTTGTGTCATCATTAACACCATGTATTGTAGCCCTGGGTCCATTATATTTCCTTCCTTTTTATGTCCTGCACTAAAGAAAATTAAGTCTGGAATGCGCACCACAAAAATATATATATACATACATCATTTATGGCTACCAAGGGAAGAAGTGGGTGGCTGTTGGAACTAACTATTCATTGCCTCCAGTTTCATTCTCTGAATAGAGTAGGCCTATTTACATCTTACATTCACTCCTTAAAGGTTATTGGCCTGTACCTGTCATTTTTGCCAGCCCTTTCAAGGACTGACACTTCATGGACCATAGCCTGGCAGGCATGTAGCTGTTAGTCCTGGATGGTGTGTTTTTAATGAAGTTCTTCTGAGGGTATTCACAGTGGAAGCACTCCAAATGTGCATGGTAGATAACCATGTGAAACGGCATAGGCATTTTGAAAAGGAAACCAGGCTTAAAAAGCCAATGAAATAAGGGTTATTGCATTCATAAAAACAGTGTAGCCCCAATATTCATGTATTGTAAAGACCATGTATTGCTGCTAGTGAGCTCCCATTTCATAACCTTGCAATATTCCCAAACTTTGTGGACTCATCTAGATTTCAACCTGTGTCTTTACAGGTTATGCTCTGTGCATAACCTGTAAAGAGCAGCAGTTTATCTGATTAAATTCACTTTACATTGACCATAAATCTCAGACACCGCTCAATGCAAAAGGAAATATACCCATGTCCTATAAATAAAGGCATAAACATGTGTTGTCTTTCTTTAAACTCATCCTTCCCAAATATGTATACTTAATTATAGGAGGATAACTGGATGTTTTGTAATATTTCAGTTCTTTATGTATAAAGCTTTTAAATGTTATTGTTTCTTTGATAGATTATCAGCTGAGAAAGTGAATAATCCAAGTCTAAACACACTGGACAAGATAGACAGCATCACCATGGATGAAAATATGGTACCAGATCCATTGGCAACACCAGGTAAGTGTATTTACTGCTTACATCTACAGCATACTCTTTCATTGAATCTCTGCACACACATAACCAATAAGATAGCTCAGTTGGGTAACTCTTGATGCTGAGGCCATGGTGCAACTTGTAAGACGCAGGAAAGGATTGGATTGATCCCCTCAGCTTGCAACCCTTTAAGGTGGATTATAACAAGTACAATTAAGTGAGGGTAAATATGACCCCTGCACATGCAATCCATATTCTAAAACCAAATGACAAATTTACCAGAGCAACTGGTTCACCATTTGGTTGCAAGTCTGAACGCTTAGGCTGCACTCTGTGGAAGGTCGATGGTCAGGCTGAAATTGCACCATTGCTGATCGATGCCATTTCAATGAATAAATGGAATGTTAGGAGATTATATTTAATAGAGAATAATGTACCTTGTACATAATGTAGGTGCATTATAAGGGTATTGCAATTTATTGGATAGTTGTCTGACTGTTAGGGAGATGTATCATTGTTATGCTTCATCCCCTCTCCTTATGAGACCCCTCACACGTGTTCTGGACTTCTGGACCTTTTTCTTTCAATCCTGAATGAGTGGAGCCTTTTTACACTCATTCATTCTTGTGGGCTCTGTCTTTTGGAACTCTATTCTTTGTATTCTACCTGCACTATGGATTATGTCTGCTCCATAGCTCTTAAAGGCATCTGCGTTTTACTACTGCAGCACACAGCTCCTTATGTGCAGTGTTGCTGGGGACCCTTGGCGTCCTCCTTTAAGATTCTTTTTTACTATCCCCAAGTAACTACAGTTGCTAGGGATAGAGAGATATTTGGTATCTCTCCCAAACTTTTGTAGACTGAGAGATTGGCACACACCACCTTCAGTGGAGTGCCAAAGGGATACCTAGTATCCCCCTTCTCTCTGCTACTGTGACTTTTTAGTCACATGGGCAATCACCTAGTTATGGCTGGTGGCAGTGGGCGTGTTCTACCAACTACTGTGTATTTTTTGGTTCATAGCCTCGGTAGTGCACAATAAGGGCCCCAAGTACCAACTTGAGACCCTCCTTCTTTTTTTGTCATTACTAGCATGGTTGTTCTTTGTCAGCCCTTCTTCTACCTTTCTGGGAGGGGGAGACATGTGTTTGTTTTGCCTTTGGCGGGAACCCTTGGGTATCCCCACCCAGGCTCCAGAGTGTCTGGGCAGGCAGGAAGTGCAGGAGGAGTTTTTCACCCCCCTGTCGTTTGTCTGCCAGAGTGCCTGAATAGGTCCAGCTCCCACAGAGGGTCTGGTTGTCCTGATTGGACAGCCAAACACCCCTTTCGGAAAAATGCTGAGAGAGATTGCAAAGGAGTGTGTACTGGAACTGTATAAAATGTGAGGCTTCTGGAGTGAAAAGCAAATCGACCACTGGAAGCCGAAGTAACTGAAGAAGATGACCAGAGATGCCTGCAGACCCTTTGAAACACTGTGAAGTGACCACTGCTGTCCTGACCCTGTTTCGTGTTTGACAGAGGAGCTCCAAAGAGGACGACTCCTTCCCTTTGGCTGGTGGGAACAACCCAACGAACTCTGAAACGAGCCATCGCCTGAGGTCCTAGGAGTTTCCAGAGGTTCAGAACCCCAATACCAGGAGACCTACTGCCCGTTTTGAGTGCATCGTCATGGAAAGGCATAATCCGTCCAAATCTTTGCTGAAACTGTAAGGACACTCCAGAGATACGATCCAACTCGCCCAGACCCCCTCATCACAGCGTGGGAGTGTAGGAAGCAAAGGCGATTGATCTGACAATCCGTGTCCTTTGTAGGTGCTGCAGAAAAGGTGCCAAAACCGCAGAGTGAACCCAGAAGTTGCTAAAAGTCATGCTACAGGTCCATCCTCAAGACTGCTGCTAAGAGATCCTGTCCATTGTCCTGCCTTTTTGTCATCAGACCAAGGAATCCGGAGGTAGGGTCCAGAGCTGTAACATTGCGGAGCATCCAGCACAAACATTTTCTTCTAACCCAAGGTACTGTGGGGAAAAAGGTATTGCTTTCCTGATTCCAAGAAGTCGCTCCAGAGTGTTGGAGTGCTCATGTTACACTAACTAACCATTTTCTTTTCCCTTTCTAACTTTGCTTCAAATGTAACTGCAAACAAACACAAAAGTGACAGTGTTAGGTTATGTTATTTTGCATTTATATAGTGCCTTATATACCATTGGTATGGTCTGAAGGCGCTCGTAGGTTGAACGCCCTTGGGAACCGAAGTTCAGATCAGTAGAGAGAGTAGAGAGAGTCAAAAGGTGCGTGTGAGCACCGGGTATGAGTGCAGCTCGTGCAGTATTCGTGTAACTGCTGCTTCTTAGCGGTAGGTGTGGTGGTTGAGAGATCAGGAGTATGTGTTCTTTCTGGCAGGATTGTGGCTGCGTTAGGCCTGAGGAGAACGCCTGGCTGGGGGGTGTGTAACCAGCAGTGTTTACTTAGAATGATGTGGAGTGAGCGGCGGATGTTGGTATGAGAACAGTTATACCGAATGGTGTCATAGTATCTCTGTGTTCTAGTTGAGTGGTGATGTAAAGGAGAGAGTAAGCGTGGTGGTGTGATATGATGGGTTATACGATCTTTCAAACGTTCTCTGTTTTCCAAAACATACTATATACGTCACGCAATTCTATGCGCTCCAGTCCGTTCCATGCACTCCTATCCACTCCGTGCACCCCAGTCTGCTCCATACACTCTGGTCCGCTCCACGCACTCATGCATTCGAGTCCGCCCCGCGCACTCGGGTCCGCCCCGCGCATGCACTCTTGTCTGCCCCACGCATGCCCTCCTGTCTGCCCCACGCATGCACTCCTGTCTGCCCATGCTCTATGCGTTCAGCAGCTCTACGTACTCCTGCATTCTACGCACTCATCAGTACTGGATGCAATCTGTGCGTGTTTGTTCTACGTACTCGTCCGCTCTACCCAACACGTCCGTTCGCTCCAGGCACTCATTCGCTGCAGGCACTCATCCGCTTTATGCGCTCACATGTACTATGCATTCACCTGTTTTTCGCACTCACCCCCTCTACGCACTCACCCCCTCTATGCACTCGTCCCCTCTAGGCGCTCGTCCCCTCTAGGCGCTCGTCCCCTCTAGGCGCTCGTCCCCTCCACGCACTCATCCCCTCCACGCACTCATCCCCGCTAAGCACTCATCCCCTCTAAGCACTCATCCCTCTACGCTCTCATCCCTTTACGCACTCATCCCCTCTACGCACTCATCCCCCTCAAATGCACTCATCCCCTCTGCGCATTCATCCGCTCCCCGCACTCATCCGCCTCCCGCACTCATCCGCTCCCCGCACTCATCCACTTTATGCACTTGTGCTTTTCACGCATTCAACTGCAATATCCTGTTCTATATATTCTTTTCTACACTCATCTGTTCTATACCTTCATCCGCTCTATACGCTCGTCCGCTCTATACACTCGTCCGCTCTATCTACTCGTCCGCTCTATCCACTCGTCCGCTCTATCCACTCATCCGCTCTTATACACTCATCCACTCTATAAACTCATCCGCTCTATACATTCGCCAGGTCTGTAGATTCATCTGCTCCAGCGATCTACACACTCCCCGCACTTCCGTATTCATCCGCTATCCACACTCATGCGCTCTACATATGCATCTGCTCCACATGCTCATCTGTTCTACACACTCGTCCAGTTTAGGCTCCTCCGTTCTGCACATTCATCTGTTTTACGCACTCCTGCATTCTACTCGCTTCTCTGTATTTACACACTCATCCGCGCTATATGCTCGTCCGCTCTACACACCCAGTCGCCCTACAGACATCTCAACATGTTCATCCATCTGTACATTCATCAGATCTACATATTCATTCGATTTCCACACTCATTCGAACTATATAGTTATCTGTTCTTCCACTCATGCATTCTTCCACTTAAGCGCATTCATCTGTTCCACCTGCTTCATCCATTCTAACTATTTCATCCACGCCATTCACTTTGTTCACTCCTTATGCATTCTGTCCATTTCAGGAGTTTAAATCTCTTTACTGTTTCGGTTTGACTTACTCTTTGTGCCGCGTTTTGTGCCCTTTGGAGTTTGTTCAGTTGGTACGCGTGGACTCCGAGGTATAGGGGGTTTGCATAGTCCATTCTTGATATAATGATTGATTGGACAGCGGAGAGTCTGTTGGGAAAGGAGAGATATGGAAAGATGCGCCTAAGGGTTTTAAGGTGGTAGTGGCAGGACTTTGAGACGTTGTTGACTTGGCACGAGAGTGTTAGGTTAGAGTCAAGGGTGCATCCAAGATTTTTCAGTGAGTTGGAGGGGGTCGGTGAGTTGCCCATGGCGGATGGCCAGGGTAGTGGGTGCGGAAGAAGTTCGGAGTTGCCACATATCATGATTTCCATTTTGGAGGGGTTTAACAAGAGGTGGCTTTGGGTCATCCAGAGTTCTATGTCAAGGAGGCAGGAGACAAGGTCCGGTCGGTAAGAGGGTAGCCCAACTGTTTACGAAAAGCTCTTTTATGGAGTACGATGACCTGGTAGAAGCACTGGGGAGGAACAACATAAATGCCTCTGAATATCTGCGTCTGAAGGGTATCTTGACTGACCCCAAGTGACGCGACGCAGCCTGTACTGCACAGAGCTAGGTTGCCTGGCAACGCCTCCAGACAACGCCTTTAGCCTCCACACAAGGCTAGGTTGGCAAGCAACGCCTCGGTACTCCCAGCGACTGCTACATGCAGAGATGCAGACTCGCGGCATAGACTCCTAAACAACGAGCCTTGAGCCAACGCGTGAGACTAGGAGCTGCAAGGAAGGAAGTTTGGGATTAAGCCCAAGAAAGATAATTCAACAACCACATTGAGTGAATATTTTCTGTACAACCTGGAAATGATGAGATACTATGATATTGGTTAAAAACAGTTTGTTTCATCAGCCCGGATTTGAAAAAGGCTTTTTTAAGCCGAAACACGTGTCTCGCAAGGGCTTGTAATACAATATAACCAAGTTGGATTAAACCAAAAGCTTGTTCTACAATAAAATCTAATCAAGTGTGAAAGATTTGGCGCAGAGTCACGGAGTCTTTTCCATTTTCAAAATCGCGGCGTAGAAGTCTGCAGCAGTCGAGAGCGTGTAAGCACTGTGAGACTCGCTGTTCACACGCCGCCTCGTATTTTTCAGCCGAAAAAGGTAAGGCAGTGCAATTACGAGCAGATTACGGGCTCGGAAATATCCCATCAGGGAAGCCACACCGAAGGAGTATGCCAACCAAGACATGAGCTTCATTTAAAAAAAATGAAAGGAAGTTGTGTCATTTCCTCAACAGATATATCTTGTCTGCATGAGGAACGAAGGAATATGAAAACACGAATGCACAGAGGGCAGGAATAGTGAACCAACAAACACTGCTCCCCTGCAGAGACCGTAGCCAAGCCTCAAAGAAACATGGGCACAGTGAGAAAAATTTGTTTTGGGAATATTAGACATAGTCAGACTTACCCAAATAGCTTGAATACCTATAACGACACAGGGGTACAGGAAACTCATTACACCCATCCTGTGATGTTTTTTAGGGATTAATCCACCCATCCTTCGATCTTGCAACATGGAACAGTCCATCTAAGTGACGCCATATGTGCTGGGTGCATCGATTTTGGTTTTGACGGCATCGTGGGGCTTAGCATGCAGCAGCAGCCTTAGACTCAAGGCTGTGTTTTTTCCCCCTTACAGTAAGAATTGTTTTCTGCCAGGGGAGAGACCTTTTCTTATTTGTATTATTACCCGGAACCACAACATTTAAACAACATTAGTGTATTCATGTACCAACAACAAACACCATGGTTTTTCTAATTACTCAATTCATCATTTTTCTCCATAGGGTCCCTGAATTCTGCCCCGATGAAGGTGGCCATATTGGATTAGACCAACCACCAAAACGCAGTCCTCAGCAAGGTGGTTCTAGTGATTCCCTGCTTTGGGAAACAATCACTGGCTTATGTGGACTACCAGACTTTATAAATTCAAGTGTATAGGAGCAATACTTGCTTTGACAGTCTGGGGTCCATCCCCTGCACACGTAGGCAGACCCCAATGAGGGCTCCCTCTTAAATAGAATCAAATTGTTTTTTTTTAAAAAAAACTCCAACATAGTTGTTTTTCCGTCTTTTGTCTGCCCAAAATAAGTGACTTGCCTTTGATTTATACAGACCAAAGAAGGGCTGCATGTTCATGAATCAAAACGTGTTCTGAACTCCTGAGCACAGGACTTGGCAATTTGAGACCATCAAGAAACAAGAGACTTGGCTTTGAGTCGAGACCGTTCAATCATTCAGGAACCAAGAACTACATTTTTTTGATTGTTAACTAGTGTGTTAACAATAACGCAGGAGTTAAGAATCTGTAATTGCTTCACAAAAAATTCGGCGAGCTAGGAATGTGTTCCTTGAAGTGGAAAAAATGGTTTTGTTGAACCCCCACTTGATCAGCTCCTCTGAACATTAAGAATTGAATTCAAACATTATGTAAGAAATGTGAACATTGCAGCCCCTTTGTCATTCAACATGAGTGTTTAGCTCTAGTTCTAATTTACCATTTGTTTGGCAAAGTTTGTTGTAACCTGTCTTCTATTTCACTTAGCTTCTTTTTCACTACACGTGACCAACTCTGGAGTCAGAGTTTCTCTATATACTGGGTTTGTGTTTATACTTCACCTCTTTTTTTTCTTCAAACTTAGGCGGGGTATTGTTCTTAACTCAAGAAACATTCGTTTTTTTTGGATTTTAGGTGTGTATTCATTAACAATTTGGATGTTTTATTTGAAATGGATTGAATACCAGAGAATTGGTCATTTCTAGAAGCAGTTATATTAAGCTTGCAGCTTTTTCATGTATACTGTTTTGAGCAAAAGACAATAACTATTAACCACTATTGCAAAGTGTCATTGTGTGTGTTTCTTTTGGACATTGAATATGTGTACACATTATGAGACCGGGATCAAGAGCAGTCCAGACCCAGAGTTTGATACTTCAATAATATTGCATGACTGTAGCATGTGTAGTATCACTTAGCAGCGTTTTTTCACTTTTTGTTGACCCAAGTGGCATGTTAATACCTCTCGTACCCTCACCCCCTTTGAGAAAATCCACTGGGAATCTACAACAAGCAAGGGCGCTCCATCTAGAATTGACAGGGTCCTGGTCACAGCTGAGTTAGAGGGTAGGCAGAACTTCAAGCAATGCTGGGAAAAGGGGGAGGGGAAGAGAGAACGCAGGATATGTGGGGGATGTCTATAAATTACTGTTAGCTGGGAACCTGTATACGTCAGTCATGTAACACAACTTCAAGATCCTGCACTCCTGGAACCTACCACCAGCAAGATAATGTTTAAGGGATTCTCCCCACTCTGCCCTAGGGAGTGTTGACAGCAGGGGAATGCGGTATCATATGTGATGGGAGTGTCCAAATGTTCATGTATATTGGTCTGAAGCCCTTAGTTGGATCAAGGACCTGGCCAGGATGGCCCTACCATTATTCCCCCACCAGGTTTTGTGGTGGAACCCTAAACACCCCTCCCCCTCCCCCACCCCCACGATTCTGAAACCTCTAGGTTCCCAAAAATTGTTCAAGCAATCCTGAGAGCTGGAAGGGTAGCCCTAGCCCAGAAACCACTCCAACAAAAAAGGAGCTGTAAATTAAAACGGGGGACATCTTCATTTATGATAAGTTGACCGCCATGATAATAAGATGGAAAGCTTCTTGATGAAGTGGGGGTTTTGTTGCAAGAGGGAGGGGGGAACCTCAATCTAAGCCAAATTATATGAACAGATCTAGTCATCCCCACCCCCTCTGGCCTCTTGTGTTGGCGAGGGAACACAATGTGCATAGAAATGATGTCAAGATCCCACAGCGCCAGGAAAATTGGATTTTCTAGTCCATTAGCTCTAACGTCCCTACAGAAAGACAGTCATGGTAGCCCATGTGAGGGGGCGGCCACAGGGATAAAATGGAATGTAATCGTTGCTATTGATGGTTGAAAACGTTTGCATTTACTTTTGAAACATTCAATAAAAATCAAGTTAAAAAAAGGTTCACAGCATGTGGTCGCTGTAAAGTTGTGGATTCCTGGGGCTGCCACTTGTTAGCAGCCGATTGTGTTGCCTTGCTTTTGTCCTCCAATGCAGTGTTATTTTTGACTCGCCACGCCGTGGCTTGCCTTTGTACAACATTAACACATATCCTTTGTTTACTCCAGAAGTCTTAAAATTGCTGCCTGCAGGCCCACAGTGTTTTGGGGATTTCCATATTCTCTACTTGTGATTTATTTTATAAATTGACTTGCAGTTTTATTTTTGATTTATTGTGGGCATAGTCAAGATTTTGGCTACTATTCACCAGCGCCATGTCCATGCTACAGACAACTTAGTGCTACAGAAACACCTAGATGCTTTACTTCCATGTAAAAGGCAAGAAAAAAGTTACTGCATAACCTTTGTGATTTGACCCTTTCATTGCTTTACCTATTACAACTCTCTTATCTTTGCGGTCCAAGTGGCAAATGTTATTGCTGAGGCAACCCTGATACGGTTTATTTTATCAATCTAGTGTCTTACTTTACTTTCATATCAGCAAATCAAATCGTTGCCTGCTCCAGTCTCCCCCTATGTACCACCTCTCTGGTTTGTCTTTACGCTGTCACCACTGGTAAATACAAATTGCTGGGCGGTTGTTTGTACCACTCTTCTTGATCTGCAGTACCTGCGGTCCTTTGTGTCTCCCCGCACTTGAGTTCTAGACTTGGCAATAGATCTGAGCTTCACACAATACCACTTACACCTCAGTAGGGACCAATGTCTTCATGATTTTAACGTATGGGGCATTCACCTGTAAATATTTTGAAAGAGTGGAATTTTTTGACTGGTTCAAAAAGGAGTTTTAGTGGCAACTTGAGGGCTCGTTTCATGCGGATCACCTTACGGTCTTGCACGAGGCTTTGGAACAATAAAGTCTAAGGTGTCTGATGGGTCATTGGTTGGCTTATTTTTGGCCTGGGACAAAGTGTCTGCAGGCAGATTGCGTGACAGTCAGACTAGATCGCTTAAGAACTCTCAGGTTAGAGAAAGAATTAGAGCAATACAAGCATCACTCCAAGGCCAGATGGCCAAACAGTAAACACTCGCAAAACAGGACTCTAACCCAAGTGTTTTTGCAGACACCATTAAAGATTCCTTTCAGAAGCACCTACAGTGGCACCCGTCGACCTTTTAGACATACTAGCACCATAATCTCCTAAGAGGGCTCGCACACCACTTCCTCTGCACCCGAGGGGACCCCCACCACCCCCTACGCCACAATGAGTGGACATGCCAGCCCAACCACTCGCTGCCCTCTGCCTCCCACACCGCCACCTGCAGCCCCTGCTGCCCCATCTTCTCCCCTTCCCCCCATCCCCCTGACCCCCTTCCAATCACGACCACTCCTCCACGCCTCAGGGAGACTTAACATCCCCTGTCCGATCTCACCATCAGCGGCCTCTACCTATACGGCACCAGGGACGTGCTCCCAGCCAAGTCAGTTCCCACCTCAATCTACATCCACTCCCTTGCCTCCCCCCTCTTCCCCCCCCAGCCCCCATCCTACAGGTGCATGTCCGACTCAATCTGCCAAAAATACACCAATGACTTCCAGGCACTGTCCAACTCTTACGCTTTAATTTCAGGCTAGGGCAACTCACCAGGCAAGATATTCAATCAGCACATTCATCCATGTCTTAGCCACCCTCACTACACACTATGGACGCCTCAACATCCTATGCTGATGTAGCCACCTATACGCCTATGCGCACCTACCCGCAGGCTAATACCGATGCTGAACCTATGAGAATTCACACCCTATGGAGCTAAACTGACTTATAACATATGGCACAGCAATTCCACAGGCTGCCTGACAACCCTACTGCTTTCAAGAAACATTTGAACACAGGGATTTCCTGTTATGAAATCACGATTGGGAACTTAAACAACTCCTACGGACTGTGCTCAAAGACACTTTCTACAAACCAATTAGACAAACTGCAATGGCAAGGCATAAAATAAGCAGGGTTGCCAATTAATTTGGCACTTGTGTAGCAAAGCTAGCCATTTAAGTTACCCTGTTCAATGAAAGCACAGCTCACCCTGTATTCCCCTTCTTCCATTCCGAGCTCTCCCCACCCTCTTCTCTGTTCACTGCAAGTTCAAAGGGGCAAATGGAGAGAGAGAGTGCAGCAGTAATCATCCTTCACTCATGTGCCAAAAGGCCTGTGTGGGAGTACTACGAATTTTTCTTCAAATAATTGCAAACCAGAAATAAAATCAGGATAATACTATTAATAACTGTATCCTGCCTGCCAAATACCAGTATGTGTTAGTTTTATTTGTTAAGTCTTTCAATTCCTTTTCTAAAAATGTAATATGTTACATAATGTATAATTACAGTATTGCTACTGTGAAATTGTCTCAATGATTTACAGTGAAGTGTATCTGAATCTCAGTGTCAACCAGATTTCATTTTGTTGGGGAAGATGCATCATATAAACTAGTGGACACGTTTGAAAATGTGCATGACCACGCGGTCAAATGCACATGACCACACGGCCATTTGCTTTGATGGCAAACCTAGCCCTGTGGCCTGCTGGTTACATACAGCTTGCAACTGGTGCTCAACCCATGAGCTGATTCCCATACTCCATGACATCTTGCCATGTTGCTTTATACCCGCCATCCTGAAAGTGAGATGGCCACAAACTACAATATGCTGCCTAGTTTGCCCAGTTCTTTGCCTGCTACGCCATCCACTCTGCTTAGTCTTCTACATAATGAATACACAAAGCTAACTTGATATTTAAAGTACCGATCAATTGTTTCATCCAGTCTGTACATCTACAGACATACTGCAAACTGTAGTTGGCCTCCAGAGCTCACTTTGCTCTATTATTCTAATTACATTCTATATTTGCACCTGCAGTAGAGAGCTGGACAAACTGTTTTTAAAACTTTCATCATATCCATTTGTGTCCTTTCATGCAGATAACCTTTTTACATGCACTCATCCAGGGTTCACAAAATATTTTTACCCACTAGCATAGTCGAGTAGATTTTAAGAAGGGCCAGTACATTTGCTGGGGATGTTGAAATGTATTAACCTTTACGTTGTTTGCAGTAAAGGTCAAATAGAAACTACTGTGCATGGCTGGCAGCAGTGTGCCAAACTAAAGTGGGTTTGTGGTGACATAAACCATTTTACAGAAAGTGCATTTTAATGTGTCGTCATCCATTGCCATGGGTCTAGTGCATGTCTCTTCAGGCGAATGGGTAAACTAAGTTACTGAACTTGCAGGTTTAGTGGAATTTTTAGGAATTTGCAAGGCCTGACTTCTCACCAATGTCTTACTTCAGCGGTACACAACTGTGGTATTATTGCTAATTTCATATGTTGGGTACAAGTATCTTCTGGTGGCATTAAAAACATTAGTACAAAATTGCTAATCAAATGGGTTTGTTTGCTAATCAAGAAAAATGTAATTAGCAAACCCTGATAATCTTTGAAAACTAATTTATGCCTTGAATGGTCCGACACTGCTGGAATGCGTGGCTATTACTGCATATACAACGCCCTCAAAGGGAAATACCCTGTCAAATCGGACTGGTCAAAGATTGATGCTTGCAAACAAAACAGTCTGAATCTCCCTCCAACTATCTAGATTGACTGACCGACACTAAATACTCCGGTATTGCAAACGCTGGGAAACAAGCTAAACCTGCATTTGTTTCTCATTCTGTGAATGGTCTCCTTCCTGAAATTTCAAACAGTAAAAATGTTCAGATTGGGTGGCAAGCTGAATCTATTGAAAAAGCGCGTCAAGCAGCTGAACATTCCGATGACAAATGCAAATGCCAGGAGCAAGATGGGCTACACGCCTCATGGCTTTGCAGATACACCATGCACAACAACAAAAGGGGGGGCTCCACCATGATCCAATACATGGATAACCTGTTGCATAACCTTGCCCCTTTGAAGTATATTATCAAGTATTCCTAAGTGTTCTAGTATAAACGTCTGAAGTATTTAAAGTGATTCTGGTGTAAATATAATAAATATATACTTTTATATAATGTATAAGTTTAAGTGCTTCTTTGATGTGCCTATCTAACTTGATTCAGTGTACTTACATAGAGCTCACATCTTCCTCTCTGTTAGGGAGAATTCTCTGTTTAGGCTGAATTTCCCTACCTAGTGAGTCCCCCAGCAGCTTTGCTGGATTTCTAGGGTTTCTTTTTTTTCTCCTGCCAAGAGTGAGACTCTTTTACCCTCACTCTTGGGCATGTTGAAGTGTGTTTTCTTGGTTAAACCTTGTGTTGAATGGGCTATGGGGTCTTTTACTCCATAGGGCCTCATGTATTTTTGTGATGTGGGTTACACAGCACCCTCTGTGCCGTAACCCAGGGGTGTCCTAGGGACTCCCCAACATAGACTCCATACCCTGGGACTGACTACTGTCTCCCAGGGCATGTAAAGTCACCAAAGACTTTACTAGTCTTAAATCCTGAACAGAACCAGTACAAACCATCACATTGTGGACGTACTGGCTGGGGCAATTCGATTGCCCCAGGGTCTGTTAGTCAAGGGGGCACGTCTCCGTCCCCCCTGATCGAGTTTTGGCTGGTGGCAGTGGAAACTACTTTTTATATTCGACCGCGAATATTTTCCTATGGGATTTCCCATTGTTTTAGGCTAACACATTTAATTATTTATTTATGGTAGCCTCAAACATACCGCCGGTTTATATATTTATTATTATAACTCCGGTTGGGATTTTTTGCCAAAACTTGATTCTAAAATGGCGTTGGCGTTCGCCTCTGTAACTCTGACCCGAAGTGGAGCCCTTTGTCCCACTTTTGGCGGGCTTCTCCACAGAAGCCCTCCAAAGTGGTGCCACTCTGTCTGGGGTACTTAGGAGGGGTGGAGGGGGATTTAGGCACCCTGGACTGAGTTACCTTGGTAACTCAAGTCGCACTCCGTCCTGATTGGCCCAAGTGGTGAGCCGGCCGGCTCACCACTTAGCATGTTTGAGTGACAGCTAGGCTGGGTGAATGGGGGTTTGCTGCATAAAAGCAGGGCTTTGGGGACTGGAACTTCAGAAGTCGCCACAGGACCAAGAATCCGACGAGGGAAGAGCTGAGCCGACCTGCTGCGACGACACCACCCGGTGGAGCCCTGCTGAACCGTCTCACCACTTTTCCCAACGACCGAGGAGAACTCTTAACGGAGTGGCTCCTTCCCTTGACTGGTGGGGACAACCAGTTTTCACCTTCTTTTCGCTTCTTCGAGGTATCTCGTGGCCGCCTTGCCCGTGCCAAGCACCCCGGCAACCGGAATACCACACTTTTACCACAACCGCGAAAGTCGGTACAACCCTTTAACCGGAGGACTCCGCGGCTGGTTTCTTCCCGGGCAGTGCAACGACCTTCTTCTTCTGCTCTTCAGCGAGAACTTCTTCTCCCCTGACCGACGTCGAGCCTTGCTGCCACTGCCTGGAACAACTGCCACCGCTGGAGGATCCTTCCCGTCTAAGGTACCGTGTTCCGCCTGGCTTCCCTTGCCACCGACTGTACGGGGTAGTTTTAGCCCCCGGCTTTCGAACCTGGGAGTGCCTGGGACACCCTGGCTAAACTTTCTAAGCCTCTCTAAACTCCGCCTGAACTCTTTGCAAGACTCTGAATCCCTAATAACAGTGTGATCTTGGGCACATTTTCGCTCTGTCTGCTCTAAGAGTGGGCCCTGCCTAGTGACTTTTGCTCACCTGTGACTTTATGCTTCTTTGAGCCTATTGAAAGTGTTCTTGACCTTAGAGTGGTGTGTTTAGCCTATTCCTGCTTTTTCTCTCCCTTCTTTGAACCTACTAGAGTGTCATCTAAAGTTAAGCACTCACCTCTGTTTGAATTATGTGATGTTAACCTAGAGTTGTCTAGATAGGAATAAGGGTTGGGACTGCTTTCCATATAACTGTGTTTGAAGTGTTTTACTATATATTGCTAGAGTGTTTTCAACTTATGTGTTCTTAAAATAAATAACTATATACTTTTGAAACCAAGCTCTGGTCAGTGTTTGCTTGTACTATTGTGTTTGAGTACCTATTGTGTATACTTCGCATACTGCCTAACTCTTCTTGAGGGAAGTCTGACTGCTCAGCCACAGCTACCAGGTAAATCTGGGTGGTGCAGACTGCTACCAAGTGGGTTTACTGCTATACCTGTAGTCTTAAATCTTTTGCAGTGTTCCCTAAGGGAACTGCACAGGTTTCTGCCTAACACTCTCAAAATAAGCCTGACTGCTCTGACACTCTACCAAGGTCCTGAGTTAGTAAAAACTGATACTAAGAGTTGGGCATCTACAAACCACTGGGATAGTTTACTAAAGTCATACTACCAGTAGGAGTTTAGGAAACTCCCCTAACACTGGTGTTACAGCTGGTGGGATTTGTGTAGGTTGGATTACACTGATTTCTGGTTGTTTTGCATACAAAGAATCTATCCTCCAGGTCACTATACTGTAAATTACTAAAGCTATGTCCACAATGGAAAACTATAAGGCAGAAGCTCTTATGTCTCTTACTGTTGAAAAACTGAAAGAAATGTGTAAAGCTAAATGTCTTAGTACAAAAGGAAAAAACACTGAGTTAATCCAAAACTTGTTGGATTACCAAACTGCAAGTAAACATGTAACCCCTACTTCTAAAATAGATCTAGAAGATAATGATGGTCAAAGTTTAACTCTTAGCCCTCAACTTCCAGATAATGAGGTAGAAGATTATGTGGAAGAAAATGTGAATATTAATCCACCTGCCAATCCTCTGACCTCACCCCTATCTGTATCTAACATGTCAGCTGAGCTGCTTCTAGAGCTAGAGAAAATGAAAATGCAGCTTGAATTCAGGAAACTGGAGATACAGTCTGAAATGAGGGACCAGGAAATGAGGAAGGAACTGCAACTCAGGGAAAAAGAGATGCAGCATGAACTAGAGATGAAAAGGTTGTCCCTTGATTCCACTTCTGTTTGAGTCCTCTTTGCCAGACCACTCCAGGAGCAGGAAGCCTCGTCTCCCCAAAGATTTGGTGAGTTTGTATGGTGTGAAAAATAATATTCTTGATTGGCTGAGTACATTTGAATTTACATGTAAAGTACAAGGTATTTGTGAAAGTGAGTTTGTTCTAGGCTCCCCCAGAATGGCTGTGATGCTGTGATGGAGTTGAATGATGTTGATAGACAAGATTACCAGTTGGTAAAAACCGCTCTCATAGCCAGGTTTGGGAAGACCCCTTCCCAATATCTAAAAAGGTTCAGGGACCACAAGAAGAGAGATGGTAACTTGTGGTGCACTTGGGTGTGTGAAAGCCTGAAACATGTAGATGGGTGGATTAAGGGCTACAAGGTGAGCTCTTATGAAGGCATGAGGTGTCTCTTCATGCTGAAATGTATTTTTGATGCCTATTCCCAAGAGCTGAGACAGCATCTTGCTCACTCTAAAGAACCGGACCCCAAGAAGCTAGCAGTGGCTGCTGACTTGTGGGTGGCCACTAGGGCTACTCACAAGGATTCTGGGGCCCCTCACAAGAAAGAGGATGGTTAAAAGCATAAAAAGGATGAGCAGGATCATTCTAAAAATCCCCCGCCAAAAGAGAGCCACAAACATAACAAGGGTACATTCCCCCGTAAACTACTTTATAGAGCTAGTGAAACCTCTAGACCCAAACCAGAGGGAGGTCATCAGAAACCCTCATTCCAAAGGACATTTGGGAAATGTGTTGTTTGTGGGTCTGGCAACCACATGAAAGGAGGTCCCAGATGTAAGGGTAAACCTTCAGGGATCCCCTCTGTCATCTTAGCATTCACATATGATGTGGATATCCCAATGACAAGGGCTAGCTTTCACCCTCAAGCTGAAGAACCCATCGGTGTTCAAGCTAGAGTTTCTTGTGAATGGTCAGGATACCCCTGCCATTAGAGACACTGGGGCTAGTATAACTGTGATAGATGAGAGTTTGTTTCAACTTGAGGAAGTTGCTAAGTCTCCCAAAAGGCTTACCAATTAGCAGGGGGCCCAGTCTATGTGCCCAGTATTGCCAGCTATGATTAAGTGTAATAAGATGACTGTGAACATTCCTGTAAGTGTTCAATCAGAAGTACCATGAAGAGTACTTTGGGCAATGATTTGAACGCCTTAGGTGTAGTCTCCAACACACCCAAACCCCCCTCTACGAAGAGGAGGGAGTTGACAAGGAAAGCCAGAGAGGCAACCTTTAGAGATCTTCCAACAGAGACCAAGGGAAGCCTAGAGTATCTAAAGGAAAGAAGGGCCCCGAGCCCAAATCTTCCACAAGGAAAAAGATTCCTGTTGAGGCTGAGTTGGTGCCAAAGGAATCCTGAAGAACACTCTTCTGATGAGTCAGAGGAGGAAGAGATCCAACCCTGTCTAGAGGATCTGGATCCAAGAGACCATCCTGAGTTGCAGACTGTGCTTGCAGAAGGTGGACCCTCAAGGACAGACTTCAGTAGGGGACAAAGAGAAGATCCCTTTCTAGAAGGTCTTCATCAGCAGGCAGCCTCCCAGAGTGAAAGGTAAAACCCTGGGAAGCATAGGCTGTACTGGGAGGATGGACTTCTCTACAGTGAGCATGTGCAGGCTATTCCAGGAGACCTCAAGAGACTGGTGGTACCCCCAAGAGTTAAGGCCCAAATTCCTGCAGTTGGCACATGAAGGCCCCCTGGCTGGTCACTTAAGCTTTAAGAGGACCAAGGAGGGGATCTCATTGTATTTTTACTGGCCCAAGATGGGTGCAGAAATTTAAAAAGACTGTAGGGGTTGTCACATTTGCCAGTTATCTGTTGAGAGTGGAACCAAAGATGTGGCATCCTTAGTGCCCCTCCCTTTTAAAAAGGTTGGGGATTGACATTGTTGGTCCTCTAGACCCTCTAACATCTTCAGGCAACCGATTTACATTGGTTGTGGTGGACCTTGCCCCCAGGTACCCTGAAGCAATTCCAATGATAACTGTTATTGCTCAGGTAGTGGCTAAGGCCCTACTTAGTATTGTTACCAGAATAGGATTTCCTAAGGAGGTTGTATCCGACAAGGGGTCACATTGTATGTCCCACTACATGCAGGCTCTGTGGAAAACCTGTTGGGTCACCTACACGTTCTCAACTGCCTATGACCCTCAGAATTATGGGCTGGTAGAGAGGTTTAATAAAACAATGAAGCTAATGATTGAAGCTTTGGAAGAACCACTTAGTAGAAAGTGGGACCTTCTTCTGCCATGCTTTCTATTTTCCTACATAGAAGTTCCTCAAGCTGGAGTAGGCTTTAGCCCCTTTCAATTACTTTATGGTCATCCAATCAGAGGCCTTTTGGCCCTGATTAAGGAAGGTCTCGAGAGTGCTCCTCCCCTCAAACCAATAAGGATTACTGACCATGCGCTTGGCCTCAGATAGAGGACGGCACTCATGATGAGGCTACTGAGAATTTGAAAGCTGGTCAAGCTCTGGTTAAGCAATGGCATGACCAGAAGGCAAACATGGTAGATTTTACTCCAGACCAACATGTTCTCATCATGGTCCCAGTAAAACAGAGGGTCTTACAGGACAAATGGACAGGACCCTTCAACATTGTAGGAAAACCTGGAGAAGTCAACTATTTGGTAGACCTGGGCAACCTCAAGGAGGGCCCCAGGGTCTTTCATGCCAACTGTCTGACGGCTTATGTTTTCAGACCAGAGATAGGAGCTTTGCTCTTAGCATCTCATCAAGAAGAAGTGGAGAGTGAGCCTCTCCCAGATCTTCCAAGGCGCAGCCCTCAGATGGGTCAGTAGAAAGGGTAAGACTCTCTACTAATCTGACAATGCAGGAACAGGAGGAGTGCAAAGCTTTGTTAACTCACTCTGTCCCTCTGTTTTCACTGACACCAGGCTTGACCCGTTGGGGCCAGCATGCCATTGGCACTGGTGATAGTGTACCTGTTAAAAACAGGGACTACAGGATGTCAGAAAATGTGAGGAATCACATAAAAGAAGAGGGCAATCAAATGCTTGACCTTGGAGTGATTGAACATACCACAAGTCCATGGTCTAGCCCAGTTGTGTTGGTACCAAAGGTAAGAACTAAAGAACTTAGATTCTGTGTGCACCATAGGGCCTTAAATGCACTTACTAAGACGGATGCCCATCCCTTGCCAATGACAGATTAACTGAGCTCAGCAAAATTCCTCAGTACTTTTGACCTTACAAGTGGTTATTGACAGATTGCCATGCCTGAGCAGTCCAAGGAGAAGACTGTTAGGCAGAATCACATGGGAATACCACATACAATTAAGACTACAAGTATAAGTACAAATTCACCTTTGGTACAAGCTTGTACTACACAGTAAAGTGGTAGCGGTGGCTAAGCAGCCAGACTTATCTCAAGAGTAAAGTGAGCAATATCAGACGTTACACAAAGGACAGCAATGACTATGGTTCAAGCAAACACTGACTCAAGGTTTCTGAGTAAAAGAATATACATTTATTTACACATCAGTTGTAAAACAGTTCACTAAGTAAAGCAGCAGAAAAATCACAATCTTAATACACTACACCACTCCCAATGAAATCTGGACAAGTTAAGCTCAAAATGAAGTGCGAGCAAAAGGGCACTCCAGCAATTTAAAAAGGGAGGGAAAGACGAAGTTATATGAAATTAAGCAGCACCAACAAGTGAAGAGTCAGGCAATCTAAAAAAGGCTTACTACAATGAGGATTCAAATCAATAGGCCTGGGCCAATGTTAATGGGTCAAAGTCTTTGCTCAGGATCACATAGTTCAGAGTAGTTTGCGGTTAAGTCTTTGCCAAGAGTTTGAAACGAAGTTGGTCAGAAGAAAAGTTATTTAAGAGTAGAGAAGGACAAGCCCTTGGATTAGTGAAAGATTTCAAACACTTTCACTGCGGTCGAACAGCATGAACGACCGGATTTGAACAGTACCTTAATAGAAGAAGAATGCTGTAGCTGAGGCAGAAGTTCCTGGCAGGTCCTGCAGGCTCATGGTTCCTGAAGCGACTGTTGGACGGACAAGGAGGAGGAAGACTGGAGGGTCCTGCACTGCCCAGGGAAGAAACCAGCAGCAGAGCAAAGCGACGAATAAATGGTGCGCTCCTTAAAACCCAAACAGGGTCCGGTCCTCCTGGCTATCCGTTTCACTGCAGCTGTGCACAGCAAATTCGACCAGGAGGGGGAGGCTTTGCTTGGTATTTGGCGAACTGGTTGGTCCCACTAGCTCAGGAGGAGAAGATTCTTTGCAGATCTTCCCTGTCATTGAAGCTTCAGAGATTCGGACCCACAGCAGGGCTTCACCAGGAGGTTCAGTAGTTGCAGCAGTCCTCTTCCTTCGGCTTCTGTTTGGTTCTCTCGATCCAGTGGCGACTCTGCCTTCCAAGTCCCACAGACCTGCTTTTTATGCAGTTTTCCCCCATTCACACAGCCTGGCTGTCAATCACACAGCAGGGTGGCTGTCCTGGCCAGACAGTCACCTAGCCAATCAAACATGAGTGCGACTTGGGTCTCCAAGGAGACCCTGTGCAGGGGCCCTAAAACCCCTCCCTCACATCCTGTCCACCCCAGACTCTCAGGCGCCTAAGCAGGACTTCTGTGCAGAAGCCCACCAAAGGACGGCGAACAAAGGAACCAAACCTGGTTTGGCGTGCAGAGTAAAACACGAGAAAGACCTTTACAAACAGAAATGGCAATAAACCCAGCCGGAACCAAATAAAAGTAAATGTGGTCCAGCGGGTTTAAGTTCGAGGCTACTAACTTAGCCTAAAACAGTACCAAGGCTATTTTACATAGACTGTGATAGGGAACAAATGGTAGATACTCCTGCCACCAGCCAAATCTTATTGAAAGGGGAACAAAATAATGTTCCATGAGAGACAAGCAAAAAGGGATAACTATAAACCCTTTCCAGTACTCTATGGAAGGTAGTTTGTACTGGGTCTGTGATTTAAAGAGACTAATAAAATCAATGGCAACTTTACATATTCTGGGAGACAGTAGTCAGTCCCAAAAAATGGAGTGGGAAGCCTAAAAAGACAACCCTATGTCACTGCACTAAAGGTGCTGTGTGACACACAGTAAAAAAAAGATGATGCCTATGGATTAGGTGAGGCTCCACAGTCTATGAACACACAAATGTAAAACAAACAGCAAAACACATGTAATAGTGGTAAAAAAAGGCTCACACTCTTTCCAGGTGAAAAAATAAATCCTAGAAATCCAGCAAAGCTGCTGAGGGATACAGTAGGTAAGGTAAATTAGCCATTCTGATGAATTCTCCCTAAGACCCCCCCCCAGACTAAGGGACAGGAGGATTTAATCCACTCCTGGATGAATCTCTTCACTCTAGTCGGTTATAAACATCCTAGAGAGACCATCAGCATTTTGGTGGTGACATCCTGACCTGTGCTCAATGGTGAAATCAAACCCTTGCAGGCAGATTGACCATCTTAGTAGTTTTGTATTCTCCCCTTTCATTTGCATTAACCATCTCAAGGGTTGGTGGTCTGTCTGAATCACAAAAGTAGATCGATACAAGTATGGTCTAAACTTCTTCAGAGACCACACAATGGCAAATCATTCACGCTCTATGGTTGCCCACCTTGTTTCTGGTACCTTCAGTTTCCTACTGATGAAGCAAATGGGGTGCTCCCTACCTTTCTCATCCAGTTGACAAAGGACTGCACCTATACCTGTATTGAATGCATCTATCTGCACTATGAAATGTTGGTAATAATCAGGAGTTCTTAGGACTGGAGCTTGACAAAGGGCTTTCTTCAGGTTTTCAAATGCTTGAGTGCACTCCTCATTCCATCTAACCATTTTAGGGAATTTTGGAGAGGAGACTACATTCAAAGGAGAAGCTATGGTTCCATAGTTCACAATTATATTCCTGTAGTACCCAGTGAGACCTAGGAAGGCTCTCACTTGGGTTTGAGTAGTAGGGCTGGCCCAGCTTTTTACAACTTGTTCTTTGCTAGGCAATGGCCTTATTTCACCTCCCCTACCTCATGACCAAGGTAGACCACTTTGCTCTGACCAATTTGACATTTGCTTGCCTTTATGGTCAGATGGGCCTGCTCAAGAGCCTGCAATACATATCGTAAGTGATCAACATGTTCTTTCCAAGTAGGGCTGAACACTGCAATGTCATCCAAGTATGCCATGCAGAAGTCCTCCATCCCATTTAGAACTTGATTGACCATCCTTTGGAATGTAGCAGGTGCATTCTTTAATCCAAAAGGCATGGCACATCATTGCTACCTGGGCGGCATGTGCTTAATGGCGCCAGTAAAGGTGACGGCGCCGTTAAACCCATACCGCCCTATTACGAGGTCCCCTTGTGGGGCCCGCTCTGGATGTCTGGTTTTACCAGACATCCTTAGTGGGTCCCGCGAGCAGATCAGGGAGCTAACAATGGGCCCGTTATTGATGGGCCCATTGTTAGCTCCCTCCCCATTCCCATTGATCCCCTATGGGGGCTCGAATGGGAATGGGGATGGGCCGGGTTCCCTGAATGGCCCGGTATTTCCCCATTCAGGGACCCCGGAGCCGAGTTTGGAGGCAGCCATGCCCTTTTTAAGGGCATGGCTACCGCCAATCTTGTAATGAGGCTCATAACCTTAAACTGGTAGAGGCCTGCTGGGGTTGAAAATGCAGTTTTCTCCTTGGCATGGTCTGTCAGGGCTATTTGCCAATAGCCTGACGTCAGATCAAATGTACTGAGGTACTTGGCTGCACCAAGTTTATCCACCAGTTCATCTGTCCTTGGTAAAGGATGGGCATCAGTCTTAGTGACTGCATTTAGAGCTCTATAGTCCACACAGAATTTCAACTCCTTGGATCCTGCCTTTGGTACTAGAACAGCTGGACTAGACCATGGACTTGTAGATGGTTCTATAACCCAGAGATCGAACATCTTGTTGACCTCCTCCTTTATGTGGGTTCACACATGTTCTGACATTCTGTAACCTCTGCTTTCCACAGGTAAACAGTCACCAGTTTGAATGTCATGCTGGCTCCAAGGGGTTAAGACTGGTGAAAGTGAAAACAGGGAGGCAAACTGATTCAACGGAACCTTGCGCTCCTCCTGTTGTTCAGATGCCGGATTGGAAGAGAGATTAACTCCTTCTATTTTCTCATCCAAAGGTTTGCCTCTGAGTAGGTCAGGTGGAGGTTCACTCTCCTCCTCCTCTTGAGCTGAAGCTAGAAGCAAAGCTCCCACTTCTGGTCTCGAGGCATATGCCTTTAAACGGTTGGTGTCTAAGACTCTGGGAGCCTCCTTAGGTCTGCCTACGTCCACCAGACAGTTCACCTCTCCAAGTTTTGCCACAACCTTGAAGGGTCCTAACCATTTGTCCTGCAAGGCCCTCTGCCTTGTTGGCACCATAACTAATACAAGCTGGTCTTGGGTAAACATGCCAATGTTTGACCAGAGCCTGACCTGCTTTCAAGTTATCACTAGCTTCTGCCATCATGTGTGACATTCTCCTCCCGAGACCTATCACATAGTCAGTCACGCTGACTGGCTTGGGGGAAGGAGCACTTTCCAACCCCTCCTTAATCAGGGCCAAAGGACCTCTGACTGGATGGCCATAAAGAAGCTCAAAGGGACTATATCCAACTACCTCCTGAGGGACTTTGCTATAAGAAAAGAGAAGGTATGGCAGTAATAGGCCCACTTTCTTTTAAGGGGTTCTTCTAAAGCACCTATCATGCTCTTCATAGTACGATTAAACCTCTCTACCAGGCCATTGGTTTGCGGATGGTAGGCTGTTGAGAACTTGTAAGTGACACCACAGTTTTTCCACATGGCTTGCATGTAGTGGGACATAAAATTGGATCCCCTGTAGGATATCACTTCATTAGGAAACCCTTCTCTGGTAAAAATACCAAGTAGAGCCTTAGCCACAGCCTAAGCCGTAACAGTCCTCATAGGTATTGCTTCAGGATATCTAGTAGAATGGTCTACTACAACCAGGATAAACCTGTTTCCTGAAAATGTGGAAGGGTTTGGGAGACCAACAGTGTCGATGCCCACCCTCTCAAAAGGAACTCTCACCACTGGGAGAGGCACCAATGGTGCCAAATTCCTGGCTCCGCTCTTGCCAGAGGTTTGGCAAGTGTGACAGCTCCTACAGAATGTGTCATCCTCTGAACCCATCTTAGGCCAGTAGAAGTATAAAGAGAGGCTTTTCTTGGTCTTTTTGAAGCTCAAATGACCAGCCAAAGGTATCTTGTGGGCCGACTGCAGGAACTGGAGTCTTTTTCTAGGGACACTACAAGTCTTTTGCAGTCCCCAGGGATAGACTCAGTCGGTTTACTGTCGAAAAGGCCATCGTCCCAGTGCAACCTATGCTTTCCAACTTCATGCCCATCAAGTTGAAAAGCTGCCTGTTGCCGAAGACCTTCAAGAGTAGGACACTCACTTTGTCCTCTGCTGAAGTCTGCCCTGTTGGGTCCACCTTCAGCCATTAAAGACTGCAGCTCAGGATGGTCTACAGGATCCAGATCTCCAACTAGAGTTATGTGTTTTCCAGATCTGATTCTTCAGACACTGTATCAACCACACAGGGTTGTACCTCACACTCAGCCTCAGCATATGGAGGAGTCACCGGTGTGACTTTGGACAAATCTTGGGGATGTCCTTGTTGGTAGCACAGGGGTGCCATCTGCTTTCTTCTTGGAGGTCTTGGGTTTCCCCTTTGCCTCTTTTCTTTCCTGAAATAGCAGTGAGCAACTCTTGTAGAGTGGGGTTGATAGTTTTTTCCATCAAATCCCCTGGAGAGCCTCTCAAGGTCCTCTCTCCTGCAGGCCTAGTTAGCTCCTGTTTCCTTCCACTAGGAGGCCTGGGGGTGCTAGACACATCTCCAAGAGTTTTCAGGTCATTACCTGTTAGGGAGAATACTCTGTAAGGCTAATTTCCCAAACCTAGTGAGTCCCCCAGCAGCTTTGCTGGATTTTTGGGGTTTCTTTTTTTCTCTCCTGCTAAGAGTGAGATTCTTTTGCTCCCACTCTTAGACATGATTTGAGGTGTACCTTTCACTTTCCATGTGTTTAATGGGCTATGGGGTCTTTTACTCCATAGGGTCTCATGTGTTTTTTTTATGTGGGTTACCCAGCACCCTCCGTGCCGTAACCCAGGGGTGTCGTAGCGACCCCCCAACATAGACTCCATACCCTGGGACTGACTACTGTCTCCCAGGGCATGTAAAGTAACCATTGGCTTTACTAGTCCCAAATTATGAACAGAAACCAGTACAAACCATCATATTGTGGACGTACTGGTCGGGGCAATTCGAGTGCCCCGGGGTCTGTTGTTCGAGGGGGCACGTCTCCGTCCCCCCTGATCGAGTTTTGGCTGGTGGCA
Organism: Ambystoma mexicanum; assembly: GCF_040938575.1. Classification (NCBI taxonomy): domain Eukaryota; kingdom Metazoa; phylum Chordata; class Amphibia; order Caudata; family Ambystomatidae; genus Ambystoma; species Ambystoma mexicanum. The sequence continues at coordinate 389,324,777 of NC_090925.1, forward strand.
GTGGATACTACTTCCTATATTCGACCGCGGATATATATCTCTATGGGATTTTCCCATTGTTCGAGGCTACCAACTAATTATTTAATTCTTATAGCCTCGAACTTACCGCCGGTTTATTTATTTTATATTAATTCACCGGTTGGTATTTTTTGCCAGAACTCGATTCTAAAATGGCGTTTGTGTTCTCTTCTTTGACTCCAACCCGAGTCGAGCTCTTTGTTCCACTTTTTGGCGGGCTTCTCCACAGAAGCCTCCAAAAGTGGTGCCACTCTGTCTGGGTACCACAGGCGGTGTGGGAGGGGGTTTAGGCACCCTGGACTGAGTTACCTTGGTAACTCAAGTCGCACTCTTGTGTAATTGGCCCAAGTGGTGAGCCGGCCAGCTCACCACTTAGCATGTTTGATTGACAGCTAGGCTGAGTGAATGGGGGTTTGCTGCATAAAAGCAGGGCTTTGGGGACTGGAACTTCAGAAGTCGCCACAGGACCTAAGAATCCGAGGAGGGAGAAGCTGAGCCGACCTGCAACGACGACACCACAGGTGGAGCCCTGCTGAACCGTCTCACCACTTTTCCCGACGACAGAGGAGATCTCCAGTCCGGAGAGTCTTCTTCCTTTGACTTTTGGGGATAACCAGTTTCGCCTTTTTTTCACCTTCCTGGAGCATCTCGTGGCCGCCTTGCCTGTGCCAAGCACCCCGGCAACCGGAATACAACAGCTTACCACTACCGCAAAGAGAATGGTAGTGCCTTTTAACCGGAGATCTCTGCGGCTGGTTTCTTCACTGGCAGTGCAACGACCTTCATCTTTCCTCCACGGTGAGACCTATTCTTCCTCTGGACGAAACACCGACTTGCACCTGCTGCCAAGAACAACTGCCCCCGCTGGAGCTTCCTTCACACTTAAGGTACTGTGTCCCGCCTGGCTTCCCTTGCGACAGATCGTTCGGGGTAACAGTAAAGCCTCGACTTTCTAACATGGGCTGGCCTGGGACAACCTAGCTAACTTTTCCTGACTTTAATTTCATCCTTTTTGTGCGAACTATCTACAAAGACTCTTTGGGCATAACCCCACTGGTGAACCTGGACCCCTTCTGCTTGCTCTCTCCAAGAGTGGGCCTTGCAATTGACTTCCTTGCTCTCCAGTAGAACTCTGCCTATCCTGCCTTACTGTGGTTTATTGAGAAAGTATTGAAACTTATGTGCTTCTTTAACCCTGCCTTTTTCCCTCCCTTTCTTTACAACTTATTATAGTGTCATCTTATGTTAAGCGCTCACCTCTGTCTGAAAATAAGTGGTGTTTTTCACTAAGACTTGTCTAATAAGTGAATAGGGTTGTATATATATGATAGTGACTGTGTGCTGAAATTACTTACCTCTTTTTTGCTAGTGTGATTTACAAGTGTGTTTTTAAATAAATAATGATATACTTTTACACCAAAGCTCTGGTCAGTGTTTGTTTGTACTACTGTGTCTCTGTACCTATTGTGTATACTCTGCATACTGCCTAACTCTTCTTGAGAGAAGTCTGACTGCTCAGCCACAGCTACCAAGTGAATCTGTGTGGTACAGACTGCTACCAAGTGGGTTTACTGCCAAACACCTGTAGTCTTAAATCTTTTGCAGTGGTCCCTAAGGGAACTGCACAGGTTTCTGCCTAACATTACCCAACAGAACTCTCCCAGGCACTTCACTCTGCACACTTAACAGGTATCTTGACAGTCATTTTATTGCACTGGATGAGAGCTGGTAACTGGGGAAGCATTTGCACAGGGCCTCCAGCTAACTTGGTTAGGCGTTTGGGTGCCTTAGCAACATCCTCCACCTTGAAAAATGATTCATCAACCACAGTTATGCTGGCTTCAGTGTCTCTGATGGCAGGAGTCTCCTGGCCATTCACAAGAATACTATCTTTATAATACTCTTTAGTATTATCTGGGATGGAATTATAGACATCTAAATTCTGTTGTTCCCACAAGCCCAGGGACACTAAAGAAACACTAGCTGAGACTCTCATGAGTTCATCAGCCAGTAGGTGAAAGTTTCTTACGTACGTCTTCCTCTGGGGAGAAGGCTAAGGAGACAGTGTGGACCCCTGAAGGTTTACCCTTACATCTGGATCCCCTTTCACATGGTCAGTTGACCCACAAACATAACATTTCCCAAATGTTTTGATGAATGGGGGCCTTGTTCTGACCTCCATCTGGTGTGGGTCCAGATGGTACACTAGCCTGATTCAGTGTCCCTTGTGGTTTACCCTTATGTTGCTGTTTGGGGCCCTCTTTTGGATTGGAGGTATTCGAATTCTCCTTGTTATCTTTCTTTGGCTTCTACTGAATTGCCGCAGAATCCTTGTGAGTAGCCCTGTTGGCAACCCACAAGTCAGCAGCCTTAGCTAACTTCTTTGGATCTATCTCCTTAGAATCAGCCAAGTGCTGTCTGATCTCAGAAGAGCAGGCATCATAAATTGACTCCAACATAACAAAATTTCTCATACCTTTATAAGTGTTTACTCTGTAACCCCTAACCCAACCATCTACGTTTTTCAAACATTCACATATCCAGGTAGCCCAAAGGGTACCATCATGCTTTTTGAGGGTCCTAAACCACTTAAGGTACTGGGAAGGGGTTTTCCCAAATCTAGCAATTAAAGCTAACTTCACACACTCATAATCCATCCTACCCACCTCCCCCAACTCCATCACAACATCAGATGCAACAGTGGGTAGCCTAGAGAAGAGCCAAGGAAGCAACTGATCCCCTGTAATGTCTTGATTCCCATGATTATACTCAAACATTGCCAACCAATTCTAAATATCTAGCTTAGCCTCATACATACCCACAATTTATTTAGGCATACTGGATCTCTTAGGACTGGAAGAACTCAAAGACTATGGGAGAGAAGCATTCTCAATAGACAACTTTTTCATTTCTAAGGCATGACTCAAATCCATTTCTCTGAGTCTAAGTTCTTGATGCTTTTGTTTAAATTGAGCATGAATACGTTTGAATTCCAAATCAAGCCTCATCTTTTCTAGAGCAATGAATTCAGGACTGAGTGTAGGACCTCTAGGGGTCCCAGTGGACAAAGGTTGAGGTTTCTGAGCAGGTAGAGGAGTTGTATGGCCTACAATTTGAGACTCTTCTGCTCATCTAACTCATCAATAACATTAGAATTTGACTCTGACACATTATCATTCTCCATAACATTTTCCACATTTGCTGGTGAGGTAGGCATTTTAGAACCACTCCCCAGACTTGGTTTCTTTAACAACCTTTCAATTAATTCTGAGTTTTGCTTTTAACAGAGAGATTCCTTTCTCCCCACAGATGTTTCACATAATCAACAGTGTAACTAAGGAGGATCTCTTGACTGTAGCTTTCCATATCAGACATGATTAAAATTTGCTTTTAGTGATGTTTAATCCTTGTGGTTAATTGATCCAAGGTAATAGCAGCACTCTAAGGAACAGCTGCCACCAGTGTTAGGCAGAATCATATGCAGTACCTTTTGGGAACACCACATACAATTAAGACTACGAGTTTAAGCACAAATTCACCTTTCGTACAAGCCTGTACTACACAGTAAAGTGGTAGCGATGGCTGAGCAGCCAGACTTATCTCAAGAGTAAAGTGATATCTTGGTACCCGTATTTGGTTTAACTGGGCGGTTCTGGTAGGTCTAGTTGATTGGGTCTTGGTGAATTTACAGTTTCGATATTTAGGGGCTTTGTTAGCCAGACACTTGTGCATTAGAGAAAGTGTTTTAAAGGCTATTCTGCTTTTGATTGAGAGCCAGCGAACCATTTGTCTGGTACTAGTAATGTGGTTGGCTTTGGGGATGTTGAGCGCAGCTCTTAACACGTTATTCTGTAGTACTTGTAATTTGTTCAGGTTAAAACAGCTTGTACCAATGTATAAGGCATTACAGTAATCCAATCTTGATAGTATCAGGGCTCTGGCCAAAGTGATATAACTGGTTGGGGAGAGAAAAGGCCTACAGGCTGTGATAAATTTAGCTGTATATGCGACTGAGGAAGCTATGGAATTGATTTGTTTAGAAAGAGAGAGTGTTGAGTTCAAGTAGATGCCTAAGGCTTTGACCTCTTTAGAAACTTTGATAGAAATGTTGTTAATAAGGAAAGATTTGAATTGTTCGGGAAATTATTTTAGGCAAGTTTGTGATTCAATCAGTAGTAGCTCTGTTTCTTTGTCCTTTAGACAAAGTCCATGAGTGGCCATCCAGGTCTTGATAACCTGATATATTTCTTTCAGGCGCTTGGAGTCAGATTCATAACAGGGGAATGAGTATTTGGGTGTCATCTGCATAGTTAATGTAGATGGCAAGGTAATCAAATAGTGCCTATGTAAAAATATTATACAAAGTAGGGAAGACGCAGGATCCTTGGGGAACTCCACATAGGACAGGTGCTGGGTCGGCCATAGCTGTTTGGGAGAATACTCTCATTGTTCTATTAGAGAGGAAGGATTTGATTGATGTAGTGGCTTTAGGGGAAAAATGTGCCACTGAGGTCAGATGGTTACATAAGATATTGTGATTGACCAGGTCAAAGGCAGCCAATAAATATAGTAGGAGAAGGAGGGCTAGATTACCTTAGTCCTTTAACTCATCAATTTGGGTTTTAAGGTTGATGAGTGCAGTTTATGTGCCGTGACCTAGTCTAAAACCTGACTGGCGTGGGCCTAGTAGATAGATTCGAGAAAACTTTGGATTTGCAGGAAGGCTGCTCTATCCAGAATTTTCAGAAGGAATGGCACTGTGGTTATGGGGCAATAGTTGCTAGGTATGTTTGGGTCTAGTGTAGCTTTCTTAAGGTGTGGGCCAACCCAGGCATCCTTGAGGTTTGTCAGTACTATGCCATTTTTAAATGAGGCGTTTATAAATGTGGTGATGAATGGGGCGAGCTCTGCTCCAATAGCTTTGATAACTGTGGCAGGACATGTGTCTCCCTAACATCTGGAGGGTTTGAGGCCTTCAATGATTTTAGTAACTTAGTCACTGAGATGGGTTAAAATTGGAAGAGGAGGGGTGATTCATGGTGGGGTCTGGGTGCTCGAAGCGTGGAGAATCCGAGGAAAGGCTGCCCTTTTTGGCATCAATTTTGGGTTGAAGGAGCGAGATTTAGTCCTGTAATGCATTTTGAATATTAGTGCACCACGCAGAGTCTTTTATGCAGTGGTCTTGAAGGGTCACTGGAGTTTCTAGTTATCTAAGAATTGTAAATAATGCTTTTGTTCCTGATTTGGCATTACTGACCCTTGTGTTATAGGTGTCACTTTTGGTATGGTGTATAGCGTTTTTGTAATTATTAGAAGCTATTACAAATGTATCTTTATTGTTCTCTTAATCTTACATAACTTTTTTTTATATTTGTGGTGAACCAATTATTTAGGTGAGCTGTTTGTTTAGATTTCTGCATTTTTAGAGGGGCCATCTTGTCTGTTGCTTGGGACAGAGTTTGGTTGTATAATTCCACCATTGCTGTAGGGGTTAGACTGTCAGTATTGGAAAAGCAGATGATAAGGTTGAGTAGAGGTAGCATCCTTTCTGCTATGATACTTCCTTTATTTCGTGTGAGGGCTGGAGGAGCCATTGTGTGCTCAGTGTGTGGGTTTGGTTGGCCTTAGATGGTGAAGGTGATCATGTGGTGATTCGACCATGCGCAAGGAGTATTTGTTAGGATCTCAGTGTTACAATTGAGATCTACAATCAAATCAAGGGTGCAAAATTTGTTGTGGGTTGGTTTGGTGACACGATTGAGGAAATCCAGTTCACTTATCGTGTTGGCTAATGCTAGGGCATTATTATCTTTAGGGTCATTGAGTCCTAGGTTGAGGTCTCCAAGAAGTATGATTTTAGAGCCTGGTTTGACATTGTAGGTTGGGAGTTGGGTGATTTCTTCATCAAGGGAAGAAACTGGTCCCGGTGGTCTGTATAGGAGGTGTATAGTCAAAGTTGACTTGGCTGTGAGGGGAAGTTTCAGGGATAGGAGTTCCCCAGAGTAGAATTATTGGTGGATAGCTGTTTTTCTTACCCCCAATTGTTTCCTAGTGATAAGTGCTACTCCTCCTCCTCTTGCGTTCTCTCTGTCTGTTCTTAGTATCATATAGTCGTCTGGTATTGCTAGTGACAGAGCTGGACCTGCTGCTGTATGCAACCATGTTTCCGAGACGGCTAGTATATCCAGTTTGTTAGTTGGGATAAGATCAGAAATATCCAGCGCATGTGCTGTTATGGATATTGCTTTCATGAGAGCACACTTGAGAAGTGGTGGCTCTTCCTTGGGGTGTGAGTTTTAGTCTGAATAGGGATGGTAACTGGTAATTTATTGTGGTGGGCCTGTGAATTGTGATCAATAAGAGCACTATTTCCATTATTGGTGGGACGGGCGTTAAACGGTCTCTTAATGTGTTTATGGGTCTTCATAATTATATCAGATTGCTTGTGGATCTTATGGTCATTCTTGTCATTCTTCTTCTTGTGGAGGGATGTATCAATAGTAGGTCTCAGTGTACCTCTTGACCTAAGTCTGGTATTTCTTATTCTAAGACGGCAAGCTATATTGGGCATAGGCCGAGTGGTGAATTTGTGTCTCCACTGGGAAGGCGTGAGAGGAGGTGTATTGTTAGAAGTATTGTCTGGTGGGAGCGAGGTAGTATTTTTGTGCAGATGCAGGGCAGGTAGGAAGTTAGTAGGTTGTATCAAATGAGAAGGAGGAGGTGACCTAGGCGAGTGCAGAGTTGACCCTTGGGTGTCTGTGCCTTTAAGTACTATACAGGTCATGACTATATCGGGATGTTCCTGGAAGTACCTTGTTTTGATCAAATGTAGGTAGACAGAGGTAGGAGGCTATGTAGGTGCTGCAAATATCATGCTAATCAGACACTAGAGTATACTGGGTGAGGCACCTATAACATGTTCGAAGCTGTATGAAGGAGGAGAATACAGAACTAGTACATGTAATACAAGTTCAGTAGTGTGCTGATTAGTGCATGACAATGCTAGGGTATATCGTTGTGTAGTACATGTTAGAAGGTGTGCCACAATGCGAAACTCAGGTGAACTGTAGATGTTCAGTGGGCTGCATTGCCAAGCTGTTCAGGCAATACAGTACATGTAAATGGTGATAAAATTACATCATGTTGTTCATACACAAATTATAATGGTATACGAATTATATAGGAGACAGTAGTGGATGGAGAGGGGCACCAAGATTTTAAAAGATCTTAAGTAATTAAACATCTAGCAGTTCATGGGGGTATGTGAGAGGTCGAGTATTGGCGGTGTGCCGACGTGCTGATTCCGCAATCGCAGTGAGAACGAGGCAGCAGGAATGGGCAAGTAGGCGGTTTACAGACTAACTGCTCAAAGTATTTGTTTAACCCCTTTTTAAGCATATATAAGCAGGGGAGACCCCCCTCGCAAACCCACCCACCTTTTTTATTTACTTAACCCATCCCCACACATAAATATGTGGTAAAATGGGTCTCTCGAATTTTGATATCTTGGGCTTCGACATTTTTGCACACTTTATTTTGATATGAAACCCCGTCCGCACCATCACGGGACACTTTAAATGCTTAACCTCTGAGTTAAAAGCCTCTGAATATTGCATAAGCTTTTCGCAAATTCCCCACTTAATATCAGGGTTTGGTGAAATTTCCTTTTGTGCACTTTGTGAAGTTCTTTTTCTAAAACCTCAAGTCTGCTAGATATATCTTTAATCAACACGTTATATCTTTAAAAAACCTCTAGTTCTTTGGAAACACACATGCCCCTTATATTTACCTGAAAATCCTTTCTCTGCGCCAATAGCGAACCCACTGTAAAGGGGGGATCAAATCTGACCCTCATGCCCCCCACACGACTCAACACGAAGGAAGAGAAACGACAGATGTGCCTCACTCTTAGTCCCAGCACCGCAGCCTTCGATGTATCGCAGGTCTGAGAAGTACTATTCTCTCAGACAGCTGTTCAAACCATACCCAATAGATGTTTCGGACGATATGGAAAGGACATCAATCGAGCAAGTCGACTGACTGCAAAGCTAGAAATCAATGACGTCATCACTGACATCACAACGTAGACGTGTTTATACATGAATTACATATTCATCCATTCATGAAGTTGCACATACATGCACTAGTTTATTGCATATTGGCACGAAGCACATGCTCATGTAGGTAGAGGACGGACACATATACATATCCTTATGTTTATATCTTTCGCCAAAGCTGAAACAGCAAAATGCAAAGTATTCATACATTTAGCTTGCACATGCTTGACTGTTATTAACATAGAAAAGACATAAGGAATGATATGGAAGCTATAGGTCTCTGAAATGGATGGCAAAGGAGAGACAGGCTTCGGGTAGATGAAGAAGCTGACATGATCGCCATAGGTGTGCAGAAACAGAAACAAGGCACCCAGCCAAGGGCAAGTGGAGACGGAAGGTTCCAGTTACCAAGATAATAAGCAGCCTGGAGAAACCCAAGCTAAAATCCTCATAATTACAGGCAAGAGGGCTTAATTTTGTCGTCTCAACAAATGGGACCCAGCTGAACAGGACAATGCCCATTCAACCAAGGTAGACCGAGAGGGCCATTCCCATCGAACCAGGGGAAAAGAAGCTACAAGTGATGCATCTGGATGATTAACTGAATGCACTCTCACAGGCTTAGGTGATCAGAGAATGGCAATATTAGGGAACGCTTCGCACCTCCATGTTCTTTCTCATTGCCTTGAAAAGGTACACTCAGTCTGGAAACCATCTAGGGTCCCAAGGATGGGAGGACACATTCTTCCCAATCCAAATTTACCTTTCACGTGGGGATATAATTTGTTGCAAGGGCCAATGGTCTTTCTGCAACACTGCAACATTGTAGACTGATGCTAGTAGAGGTGGTCCTAGGAGGAGTCACTAGATATGGCTATCCAATTGTAGAACTAACTTGTATATTCTCCATGTGTTGCTTACCCAAACTGACCAATGCAATCGGCTGATGGGTTTTTGGGTTGGAACCTGAATTTGTGACCTCACACCAGGATAAAACCAGGTGACACATGCTTAGAAGACGAGAGCTCCAGAGGATACTCATATATATGGTGTGATAACTGTCATTTCTGTTTTGCTTATAAAAGACAGTAACTTTGCCCCATGGCTGAGTCTTCCGCTCTTGTGGTGAGGAGTCTTTGATGGGCCCAGATATTTTCTGCTAGTAACTGGGGCGACTGCTAGAGAGTCCTTGCCACAGCTATACACCACGTTTCCATCAAAATATTCCTCAACGGTAGCTAAAATATCACCTTTAAAGACAGGATCAGTAAGGGACTAGGGCTTAAATCTCTGTGGATTGGTCCTCTATGTTTTTAATGACTTCTTTTTAAAGGTTTTCATTTTGGCCGTGCACTTTGGTTCGACCAGAATTTGACCCCTTTTCTTTATTATGGGGACCCCATACCCTTCAGCGCTACCGCATGCCCCCACTTCCCTACCCCCACATCACATATACCTATAAAAAAATTATCCAAAATAAATGCACAACCAAAATGAAGCCGTTCAAAACACGGGATATTCAATTTCTTAAGGACTGGCATCCCACCTGGGAGGACCATGATTAACATAACAGGGTCTGATAGTGTCCTGGGTAATATTGAACATTACCCACATGAAGGGCTCAGCTGTGGTAAATTCATAATCAAGTCTAGTAGAAGAATTGTTGGCTCCAGAATAGTCTGATAATCCCTCTTATGTGGGTACTGTTAACGCCAAATGTCGATTAAGCCATAATAGGATAGCAAGCTTTGAATCACGTCAACAGATTTTGGCATGGACCTGAGTTTACCCACAGAATAATCTAAGCTGGGGGTCACAGACAGTGTTAAATTCCCCCAACCCATATTATCGTAGCATCTAGATAATTTATCAGCAACCCAGCAACATATTCAAAAAATTATGAAGTATCAATATTTGATGCATAAAAATTCAATATTTGCACAAAAGTCTATATATGTTGACCCTCAGGGTCCACAATCACACGAGTATGAGTAAAATGCAAGGATTTATGTATATAAATCGCAACCCCTCTAGCATAACTTGAGCAAGATGAAAATAAAATTGATTCCCCTCACGTATTTGTAATACTGTCAATTATTTTTGTGTCAAAAGATTTGTTTCCTGAATGCATAGTATAGTAGCCTCATAACAACATGCTTAGGAAAGGACCTATGTGCTTACTGGCATTTGTTCAGTCGGTGGACATTCCAAGAAACAGTTTAAGCACACTACCTGCCATTGGGAAATGTTACCATCATGTCACCCCGGATCCCTCTAGCCATTGGATCCAGAGGTCCCCACCTGTGTTATTCTACCTATACAACTTATAATGAGTTTTCCCACCCTCCTTCCACACTGATCACCTCAACCTGTCAGAGTATTCCCTTTCCCAGGTACCCAGGTGCACAACACAACCATGAAACCTTCAACAGGTGTCATCATTGTCCAGCAGGGAAGCCCAACCCAGATCCCCACCCCTCCAGGCCAGCAAGCCTAGAATGCAGTATAACACTGTGCAGCTGCAGCTCACACAGCTTGAAAATATACATAATTGCTCAGCATATATAATCAGTGCAGACATAACAGGAGAAGTAACAATATTGCTGAATGTGCATGCTCCTATCACAGAGGCAAAGAAATCAATAAAATAATCTCATCAGGAGTGAGGAAAGGTTGAAATGGAATGTCCCCCCATCATATGCAGATAGTCCTCAGGTCAGGATATTTGTCTCAGTAGCGTCTCGGCAACCTTTGCTTCCTGTCCGGGTTCCGGGCTCATTTTACAATTGTGCACTATACTCAATTTTGCTGGGTAGATTACTGTGTACGACACATCCTTGGCCAGTTGTATTTGTTTGTGTGGCCTCAAATGATTTCCTTGCCTTCCGTACACCAGGGTTAAACACTTCAAAGAATTGTAGGATCATGTTCTCATGCCTAACCTTGCATTTATCACAGGCAGCCCTTAGTACAGTGTCTCGGTCACAATAGTTCACAAACTTAAGGCTCATTGAGCGTGAAGGAAATCCAAGCATATTTCTGTGACCCAACGACTTATGTGCCCTTTCTATTCCATATGGTTTTGAAAACTGGGCATCCGGAAATATGTTCTGTATCAACCTTTCAAGATAGTCGTCTTTCTTATCAGTCTGAGCCCCTGTCTCGAACCAAAAATGTGAACAATACAGCATCTCAAGCACCCCTCCAAATCTTCCACTTTTGTGTGCAATGTTTACAGCTCACTGTCAATTCTTTTCTCACGCTTTAAGGAAGCCCTCAGCAGAACCTACACTATCCTCCACATCTCTGGCACGCCCAGCCATATCTGCAGGTCTGGCCTGAATGCCGTTGATTCTAGTAGCAATATCACCCACATGGGTAGGAGGCTTATTATGACTTGTTGTTTTATGTTCTGTACAATTTCCTTGTGGGTGATAGGTTAGTCTGCAACATCTTGAGATTCAGATGACGGTGCTCCATGGTGCTTATTGCAGTCTTTACCTGATAAGCAAATTACTGTAGGATGACGTTTCTGGCATTCTACAAAGAGCAAAGGTAACTGTGCGACCAATACAGTGTTACCACAATGATGCTTCTCCCGGCACGCGTCAATATGTCAAACACATCTTACAGCACTCCATTGGTGCAAGTTTGTGACTTCTTTAATATTAAGTGAAATGCCTGCACAGCACCTGGAAGTCGCATAGAACAGTAGGCCACAAAGCGCAGGCAGTCTTCGGCTCACACAGGATCCAAGACCCCCAGCAAGCACCACCTGAAGCAGCTGTAACTTCTAGCATCATCGTGAAGCTGTGATTGGTGCCATCTTGAAGACCACTGGCCTCAGTGACAGGCCGCAGAGTGCCAGAACTGAATTTTCGTTTGAGTCAGCAGCGCTTCAGCAACAAGTCCCAGGCTTCAAGTGCAAAGTACCAGTTATCCAAGTTCTGGCTGGGACAAAGTCAGAGGAGCTTTCCCCAATGCATTCACACTAGGCTCCGCCCATCACGTAACCTCCTTGTTATCTATAACACAGGGCATGCCTGCAGATTTTCGGTGGTTGCTCAAGCCACGTCTGGCACAGGAAAGCTCTGGATCCCTTTCTCAAAGTGGGGTACTTTTTAGCCAATAAGAGCTATTTGTGGATAACAAGTAGTGCAGTGATAAGAACTTATCACATGCACAATGTTATGTCATTTCATTATAAATCAAATGCATATCATTGGCTTTACACATTAATGTATTGTGGCGCCTTATGTAAACAGCTTCAATGTTATGCCAATTTATTTTGTATTTTTTAAGCAATAATGAGACTTTTTTGTCATAGAGAACGGGACGAACAAGTGGATTCTGGTGATTGACAGAGGTACAGTTATCTTCTTGAAGCTGCTGGAGATTATTCATGGAGTCCAGGTGCTGGGCTGGAGGTTGCTGGAACTGCACATAATTAAAGTGGTCGCAACTATGACCATCTGGATCACTCTGAAAGAGGTGAGTAACGAAAAGCAGCCCTAACTTGGTTTGGAGAAAAAATATGAATGAGATAAAAGTATTTACTACTGTATCTTAATTAGGTGGATATTTCAAGTCACCAAGGAATTTACGTAGGTATCCCTTTGAATACTCAGTATGTTGCAATAGGTCTTTCTGTTATTATTGTGATGTGTTGCAAACACATATTTTAAGCAGGTTAAGAAAAATGAATTTAAAGGTTTGCGGTTTTAAATAAGTGATAACATGCATATAAGTGATGACATGCAGATAGATTATTGCACCCTTATGGTAAACTCCAACACTGTCATAAAGAAACATAGTACCATATTTGTCAACTTACTAATTAATTACTGTAAACTGTCAAAAACAGCAAAGAAGAAAGGAATCTCAAAGCATATCAAAATATAGTGACACCTTTAATTAAATGTGTTAGTGGCAGCAAGAGTTCAGCTCAGAAACATGCATTTCACACTTAGTGGTGTTTCTGGCAGCTGGCATTTGGGTGGCCCCACACCAGCTCTAATAAGCTTTTACATAGAGTAGAACTGTGAGCCCACCCAAGATGGTGGTGGCTCTTTGAGCTCTTTTGATGCCCAACCAACAAATCTTCCATAGAGTGGCCCAATCCTATCCCCCAGTGGTGGACACGCACTAAGGGCTCCTTTGGCCCTAAGGGGCACACTGGTGGTTTTACACCCTCTTTGCCATTCCTGTTATGAAAGAGTTTGATTGCCTCAGAACAGTGCTTTTGGAGTAGTGAGCCCCATTATTTACTAAGCAACCTTCTAGCCTGCTCTGATAGACGAGATCCCTGTTCTTGGGGTTGGCAGTGTGTCGGTGGATCCTCTGCTGAGGCCCAGAAACTCTGTGACCAGGATTGGGCTGGTGCGCAGCGGGCCTACATCCTGACGGGCATCTGAGATCTGGCCTTATCACTTTATAGCATCACCGCACTTGACTACCAAAAACTGAGATACTCTAGCATGGCACTGCAGTGTTGACTGCTTCCACACGTATCACACAAGTTGCAGCTAGAATGAGCTTGGCAGGCTCCTTGTTAGGCAGAAACCTGTGCAGTTCCCTCTGGGACCACTGCAAAATATTTAAGACTACAGGTGGTTGGCAGTAAACCCATTTGGTAGCAGTCTGTACCACCCAGATTTACCTGGTAGCTGTGGGTGAGCAGTCAGACTTCTCTCAAGAGGAGTTAGGCAGTATACAGAGTATTCACAATAGGTCAAAAGAACACAGTAGAACAAGCAAACACTGACCAGAGCTTGGTGTAAAAGAGATATAATTATTTATTTAAAAAAAAACACATCTAGTTAAACACACTGGCACTAATATCAAGCAGTTCAAAAACACGGTCACTAAAAGATATACACTCCCTTCAACGATTATTAGACAAGTCTTAAGTAAAGCAACACTTATTTTCAGACAGCGGTGAGCGCTTAATGAAGATGGCACTGGTTAAAAAAGTAGAGAAAGGCAGAGCAAAGATAGAAACAGATCCCAACACTTTCGGAAGAACACAGTAGGAGAAGAAGGCAGGTTAAAACCGTAAAGTCAAAGTTAACAAGGCCGGACCCACTTTAAGAGGCTCCGGTCGAAATGTGTCCAAGGTCACACAGTTAAAAGTGCCCAAAAGTCTCGCAATAAGTTCAGAAGGAGTTGGATCAACAGAAAGGGACCAGTTAGATGGTCAAGGTGGCCAGCCCAGTCCAGAAGGTTAAGGGATTATTGTTACCTTGTAGCAATCTTTAAAAAGGGATGCCTGGCGGACACAGTACCTTAAAATGGTGAGAACGCTCCAGCGGGGGCAGTTGTTCCTGGCAGCGTGTGCAAGTCGGCGCTTCGTCCGGAGGAAGAGAGGATCTCGTCGGGGAGGAAAGCAGGAGTCCGTTGCACTGCCAGGGAAGAAACCAGCCGCAGAGTTCTCAATTAAAAGGAGCGGTCCTTTTATTTGCGGTCCAGTGGTAAGTGGCTATCCGGTTGCCAGGGTGTTTTGGCACGGGCAATTCAACCACAAGACGTCCTGGGAGGCGAGAAAAGAAGGTGAACTGGTTGTGCCCACCAGTCAAGGGAAGAAGACTCTCCAGCAGGGAGATCTCCTCTTTCGTTGGGAAGTGGTGAGTCGGTTCAGCAGGGCTCCACCGGTGGTTTCGTCGTAGCAGGTCAGCTCAGCTTCTCCCTCGTCGGATTTTCAGGTCCTGTGGCGACTTCTGAAGTTCCAGTCCCAAAAGCCCTGCTTTTATGCAGCACACCCCCATTCACTCAGCATAGCTGTCAATCAAACATGCTAAGTGGTGAGCCGGCCGGCTCACCACTTGGGCCAATCACACAAGAGTGCGACTTGAGTTACCAAGGTAACTCAGTCCAGGGTGCCTAAACCCCCTCCCACTCCCCCTGTGGTACCCAGACAGAGTGGCTCCACTTTTGGAGGCTTCTGTGGAGAAGCCCGCCAAAAAGTGGAGCAAAGGGCTCCCCATAGCCCATGAAACACATTAACATTCAAAGGAACACAATAAATCACGTCCAAGAGTGGAAGAAAAAGAGTCCCACTCTTGGCAGGAGAAAAAACCAAACTCCAGAAATCCAGCAAAGCTGCTGGGGGACTCACTAGGTTAGGAAATTCAGCCTAAACAGAGAATTCTCCCTAACACTCCTCCATAACAGACATCTGTTTTTAGCCTTCATATCAAGCAGTACAGTGCTGTGATTGTGGGCAAACCAGATATATACTAGTCAAAGCTCCCATTCAAGCCTGGAGCAGGCTCCAAGTAATCCAAAGGAGCCTCACAAACTCAGCAGCCTGGCTTGCCGGTGGTGGTTCAGCCTGATAACTCGTTGCAACAAGCTACACGCATTAAAGAGATGTTTCTGCAGTCCAAAGAGGACATCCATTCACTTGATGCCAAGATGGACACGCTCACCTGCAACATGTGCCACTTACAGGCTAAGCAAACATGGATTTAGGTTTAACACGCTGAAGGAACAATATCTGAAGATAAAGATTCATCTCATTCTTTTTCTGCTAATATGCTTGCCCATCTGTAAATTATTCCAGCACAGATGGAAGACCTGGAAAGTAGATTCTGATAAAATAATATTCACATCAAGGGTGTACGATAATCCATGGTCGATGGAAAACTTTGTTTAGAGAAATGATAGAAATCTCTCAACTCTCAGAACTGTTCATAGTCAGAGAGAGCTCATTGTTCCTTGGCACGTATGCCCTTACAGGGAGCTCCCCTAGCGCCATACATGCATGGCTGCTTAGTTTCAGGGACCACAATACTATCCTTCACCCACTAGGGAGAAAGTATATCTTCACTACTTCCATTCCTGATTTTTCTGCGGTTGCTCAGGCATCAATGAAGACATTAATCTGAAGTTATGAAAACCTTGACAGCCAAGAGCATTACATGTTCTATGCTGTTCCTTAAGTGGTACACAATGAGAAAACTCATTTCTTTGACTCCCCCACCCCCAAGCAGCCAATGAATTTCTAAATGTGACAAGGTGAATAGTCTAGCCTTTTCAATAGCGTGAAAGACCCTTTATGTTTGTGGGAGAGTGGGAGGAACCTGGGGTCAGCACCCAGTCTAAGAATAGAATCAGAGGGGGAGGCCCCAAACTCTATTCTTTCCTCTTGTGCCTGTATGTATTTTGCAAACATTGATAACTACAGTTATACCTCTTAGACGAAGACCTTGCTGGTCTATCCCTATGCTTGGCAGATCAGATTAAGAAAACAAGCATGAAAAGGTGCGTAAAGATGAAGAAAAGTCATTAAGAGAGAAGGAAGAGAGGATAGCGGTATTGATGAGAGCCAGGACCCTGGCAGCTACCCGACGCAGGAGAAGAGGGGTGCAGTCCCTGCGCAATGATGCTGGAGGGAGCCAGCGAGACCGTGGACAACCGCAAAGGTCACCTGAGCCAGCAGGGAAGCGAGTGGAAAGAGCGGACCCTCCCTCCAGAAAGCACGGAATGGAGACCACTCTAGGTTGGGATTAACAAGCATCAAAAAGCATCCCATTTTCAAGCATGGGATTGCCACAACAACCCCAAAGCAGGAGAAGAAAACCTACCGCCCCCTTAGACCTCCAGGGAAAAAGGGAAAGGAAGCCCATTGTCCCCCTCACCAACCTACTGGACGATCAGGATGGATAGAAACCCGGAGACGGAACGCTGACATTTTTTGTTTTACAGTGGGCTGACACAAGGAAAGTGGGCAGAGTGTATCCCTCTTCTTCTAACTTCATCAAACACATACACGCCCTGGGAAGGAATGGCAGGGCCAGATTTGACAGGGAGAGTTGGACAATGAAGACAGAAGGAGGGAGATTTCAACTGGGCACAGAAACAGGAAGTGTGGAATATCTGGATGAGGTCAGCAGTGGAGGTGGACCAATAGACCAACAGGAGGAAGGAAGAAGGGGTGGCTTGTTGAGGAGAGTATTTGAAGAAGTGAGCTATTGCCTTAGAAGGGAAAGTGGTTCATCAGCGTGAATGTGAGTGGTTGTGCAGCGAGTCAGTGGAGTAAAGTAGTGTAAGGAGGAAGAAGAGTGGACAGCTGGGAGGGAACAGGGTAATATAAGTGGGATGAGAATAGTAAGGGTGGGGGAAGAGAATAGTAGTGGTGGGAGGAGGAGAGTAATATTTGTGGGAAGAGAAGAGTAGTCGTGCAGAGAAGGAGTAGTTTAGTGGTGTGGGAAGAGATGTAACATCAAAGGTCTAAGAGGAGTGAAGCAATCGGAGGGACAGAATAGTTGTGGATGGAGTGAGGTAGAGGGCCAGCCATTACGAGTAGGGAAGGGCGCGGTAAACATGAACATGAGTGACAGGCATGAGTCCAACTGAGTAAGTGTAAGGCAATTTCCAAGATGCTTTAGAACACTAACAACTGGCCTGTGTAGAGACAGGAAGGAAGTCCCAGAGGGAGTTTAAAGACATCATTTTTGGCAGACCATCAGTAGCATAAACCAGGAATTAGACAGTAGGGGTTACTGATCTGCAGCACTAACCCAAGGCTACGCACACCCGGACTAGGTAGGAAATGTCAAGGGAGACAGGAGAGAAAGGGATGGCCCTAGCACCCACAAATCAAAATAAACACCCTTGAATCATCTTTTAGCCTCAACATATTTTGTGCCATCTGTGACATAAAGACCTTCCACTGTGATTCCCTCTCAGCTCGCCCATCTGACTCCTTTTCAGTAGGGAGTTTCTCTCTTCAAGGTGGTATCTGATCAGAGAGTTGCTGCTGCTGGATCAAGTCATTTGAACTGCCATTCTCCTCTGTGTTGGGCCCTTGAAAGCACCTCCCTTACAAGGAACTCTACGGTCGATTTTGCATAGTTTTTTGCACAGGGCCCCGCCTCATACCTATGTGAAAAGGATCAACCAACAGTAAGCATGTACCAGTAAGAGGCACATTAGTCTTGCATAGCAGCATAGTTGATATGGAAGTGCCGGAAGGGCCCTTCCAGTCGTGGCAATGTCCCCCACACAGTCCTCAAAGTATGACAGACAAAAATTCCTGACACACCAGGCAATTTCTCATAAACTCTGCCGCTCATTCATGTAAATTTGGCACATAACACCTTTCATTTATCTCTGCTGCTATGTTCTCCTTCGATGTGTGGGTAAGGAAGTGCAGCTGTTCTAGTGCTACACCCAGCGATTTATTGGGCATGTGAGGCTATTCTGTGCTATTCTGTCTCCAGACCAGGTTGGTTGGTGCAAGGGAACACCCTCGCTGTATCCATGCATCTTTTTCCTCCTTCGGGCCTCCCTTTGCAGCTCTATAATCTGGACAATACGTAATTTATTGAAAATGTTAGCCCTCTCTTCCTCTTGACCCTTTCTTCTCTCTGCTGCCATAATTAGCTTTTTCTCTTTTTCCCCTGGGTACAATCTCATACTTCCCTCAGGTAAGTAGGCTGCTTCTTATTCTGCTCTGTCAGCCATTCCGTTCCCTAAAGATATTTGGTCCTGTTTGTGTGTATGAGCGGTGCACTTTATTATGGTACCTCCACTGGTAATTGTCAGTGCTTCAATCAATTGCCCAAGCAACTCTGCATGTTGCAGCGGGGACCCATCACTTCTCCTGAACCCCCTTCCGTCCCACAGCTCCAACCGTGAATGTATTGTGGATGTTACATACGTTGAATCCGACAATATATTAGCGGCATGTCCTTCCATCATATTTAACGTACTGATCATTGGCACTAACTCTGCTGCTTGTGCTGAATAATGTGATGCTAATCATTGTTGGTACACTATTACATATTCTCCATGCTTGTAGCACACTATCCCTGCTCCAGTATGTCTCCTTCCGATCTCAGGGTGTATACTTGACGATACGTCAATATAAACCATGTCTGCCACTTTTATTTCTTCTTCTTTGACCTGTATTTTCCCTTCCATTCTGTGTGTGTGTACGGCACAGTCATGTATGCAATCCCCTTCCTCTGCAGAGTCTGTTATGAATGTTGCTGGGTTGACCACCCGGTACCTCACCACCTCAATGGCTGAGTTAGTCAATATTACCTCATATCCTGATGTCCTCTATGTTGTTAATGTGGTTTTTGATTTGTCCAAAATGGCAAACAACGAGTGTTCCACATACAGTGCTATGGGACACCCCATGGTATTCGTCGCTGCGTACTCTATTGTAAACTCTTCAGCCACGAGCACTTCGTCACAGGGGAAGTGTGCCTGCATCACTGGACCTAGTATACCACTGTAGTAAGCCAGTGGCTTGTGTCCCTGTGGCTTCTTTTGCGTGAGGGCCGCCATCATCACAGAGTCATCTTGAGTGGAAGAGCAAGTAGAATTTCGCTTTGTAGTTGAGGGTGGCCAGCACTGGCACATAGGCCAATGCTTCTTTCAGTTCTGTGAAACTCTCATTCATGTAGGGTGTCCATTTCAGTCCCCTCTTCTCTTTCTTTGCCTTGAAGGCCTGCAATAATGGTTTCGTTTATGTGGAGAAGTTGAACACCCATGCCCTGCAGTAAATAACCCCAGAAACATCGTCATCTCTTGCACCGTGCGTGGACGTGCTGTTAAGTGAACTGCCTCTACCCTGTATGGTGTTATCCTGCGCCCTTCAATTGATATTATTTGTCCCAGATACACAACCTCCTCATGTCAGTATTGCAGCTTTGCCTTGTCTACCTTCTACCCCTTTTCTGCTAGTAGTGTTAAAATGTGTACCAAATCAGCCCTACAAACTTCCTGGGTCTCACTGCATATCAGCAAATCGTCCACATGCTGCTTCACTGTTCTTGACATTTGTAAAATGCTCAGGTCCATTTGGATCACGCGGTTGAAAATGCTAGGTGACTCGCAGTACCCCTGGGGCCCCCTAGTGTGTTCAAATCTGGTTCCCTGATATGTAAACGCTGTCAGGTATCTTGAGTCAGGGTGCAATGGGATGGAGAAGAAGGCATTCTTCAAGTCAATGTTTGTGAAGTGCTTTGCCTTTGTTGCGATGTTGCACAGTATTGGAGCAGAGTTCGATACTGTAAAGACTGGAGGGGGGTGTCTGTACTTCTGCTCTCTATATGGCAGAGGAGAGGCACAGAGGACCCCAGCCAAGATTCTCTATTATTGGTAACTTAGTCGAGCAATCAAGGCCTAGCTTCTCAGGAGGTGATGCAGGCTGGTTCTTAAGTACAGTGTAGTCCCCAAGCCCCCCGCAAAGGAATACTTACACACTGTATTAGTTAAAACACATATATAATTAAGGTTCAAGGTTATACACACAATCACAATAACTCACTTTGTGCTCAGTAAATCTACAATGGCAAATATATACAGTTCTAAGTGGTACCACAATTATTATTAGATTTCATTAAAGTGCATCAACTCTACTCTGCTTAAATGTCACACAAATCACTTAAAGGTAACCAAGAATTGGCAGAATACTGGCCCCTACCGTGAGACACAGTTCTGTGTGGAAATCCCCCCACCTGGGAAAACTGTAAAATAAAGATATACCACAAGCCCAGTCCATATATTATTCAATGAGTCTTATTCCGTTCTAAAATGTTTCTACCACCCCAGTGTACCTGGAATAGCAGAGTTCCTCGAGGAGGCGTCAAGGGAGCCTTCTTGAGTGTCTCCCTTTAAAGCAGGAGCCACAGATCGTCGATTGGCCTCGAAGAAAGTGAACTTGGCATCGAGAATCCACAATGGAAGTTCGGCGACGTCGCGGCAGCAGCTTCTGTCGTCGACGACGAGTCGAAGAAGTCGTACAGGGAAGAGGCGTGCGGGGCACCTCGATGTCAATAGTTCAGGACCGCAAAGAGTTTGTGAAGTACTTTGGCCCAGCAAGGGCGTCGAGTTGTCCAGCATATCTATGGTCTTTTGGGTGGCGGGAAACCCACTGGCGGATGCTCCTCGGCGTGTTGGCGGCCTGGCCTTCTCCGGCAGGATGAGGTGGGCGGCGGTGCAGACGAGCACATCCATGAATCAAAAAGTCTTAATCAATGGAGCGTTGTGGCTCTGGTCGTCGATGGCACGGTGTCAAGCAGACCCTCTTCTGGGCAACACGGCTTCGATGGGCCTCCAGCAGTTATAGCAAACCTGCGAACCCTGGTCGACGGCAGTGGACGGAATGTCCGGTGCTTATCTTCGTTTTCCTCGGAGGTCCCCGTCTCTGGTCGGCAGCCTGTCGAGAGTCTGACTTCCAGGGAGCTTTGGCGAAGGTTAGCGGTGCTCGATACTCCCTCGGCGCACGGGAAGAGGGCGTCTAACCAGGTCCTCTCTTGGATCAGTCTCGATGGCTCAGCGGCTTTCGGATTTCGGCGCAGGGAGACAGCAGTCAACCTTCTTCTTCAGGCTCGGCTTCGAGATTCAGCTTCAGTTTCAAGGTCAGTTTCAACTCCAGCTTCTGAGCGAATTCTAGCAGTGAGAGGCCCCCAGTGTCAGGCTGAGATCCTGGTGTCTGCAGAAGCTGCTGAGCCCCCGACAATCCACCCAAAATGTGGCACTCTGAGCTGATACTATAAACTGCTCAGTTTACCTCACTTCCAGGGGAAAGGGGGAAGGGACAAATTAACAAACACCAGGCTGGAAGCTAAGACTAGCTGGTTCTTCACCTGTGGTAAAACATAAACATATAATACACCTTGTTATTCATGAGGCACTATACTAACCTTAAGTATCAATATCCTTTACCAAATAAAGTAAAAACCATACCTGGAACTTCTCTACAATATGCCCAGAGAAGTGACAAGCTGACTAGACTTCCTTACTAGTTGACTTGAATCTCAACGATCATTCAGCCTTCTTAGTAGGTCCATGAATGTGAAATTAACTTTGCAGGTAATCTTCTTTAAACTCAAGAAGCTAGAACAAAGTCTTAAGTTCATTAAAAGTAAATGGAAGTTCTAGTGTTTCTGGAAAGTATTTATATTTCTTCTTATAAATTTCTTTTTAGAGTGTTTTTACTTAAATTAACAGTTCTTGAAACTTGCGTCAAAAATCTCACGTAGAAATCTCTTGAACTCGCATAGGGATCCAAACTGAGTGAAGATCGTTGAAGCGCTGTAGATTAAACCACAGAAAAAATCCACACGCGGTTAAACGAAAGCACGCACACGCGCTGAAGTTCAACCGCGGGTAAAAATCCACACGCGCTTAGTCCAGGATGCGAACACACGCGCTGACGACAAACCGCGGGTAAAAATCCACACGCGCTTAGTCCAAGATGCGAGCACACGCGCTGACGACAAACCGCGGGTAAAAATCCACACGCGCTTAGTCCAATATGCGAGCACACGCGCTGACGACAAACCGCGGGTAAAAATCCACACGCGCTTAATCCAATATGCGAGCACACGCGCTGACGACAAACCGCGGGTAAAAATCCACACGCGCTTAGTCCAATATGCGAGCACACGCGCTGACGACAAACCGCGGGTAAAAATCCACACGCGCTTAATCCAATATGCGAGCACACGCGCTGAAGTTCAACCGCGGGTAAAAAACACACGCACAAGAGTATCACGCGACACCAAAGAGCTCGCACTAGATACTCAAGCGAAGTCTCTCACGCGCAGGCTTCTGTTAACGGAAAAACCACGCGCTTGATAGAAAACGTAGCGTAACAAAGCCAAACATGCGACAGCAATAAAGTTCTTAGTAAATATTTTTCATATGAACTTGAAAATCAGATTAAATCTTCTACAATGACATTATAGAAAGAGTCTTGAGTTTTAAAAGGACTTATCTTGTGGAGAGTCTTTGAAACCTTTCTTTTTTCTTGGATAACTCGAAATCTTCTTACTCCTGTTCAGTGCCAAAATGAATCTCCGCAAGATTCCTGTTTGCTTTTCCAAATAAGCCGCTCGACCGCTTGAAACTTGAAACCCCTGAACAAGTTAAGCAGCAGCAGCTTAATACGCGACCTCTCAGCTGGGCAAAGACGATGAAAGGCAGTTTAGAATGTTCATTGTCTTCCCTATAAACAATCACCAGCCAATCAGAACTTAGACTGAGGACCTCCATCTTGGCTTGGGGCATTCTCCATAGACTGCAATGAATGTTAAGGGCAAAATTGGCTGTTTTAAAATTAAACTCATAATAACTTCCAAAAACCTTTCTATACTAATTTTCCCCAGACCTAATGTCTCAGATTATGTCACTGTATCCTAACAGTACCTGACAGTACCCCCCTTCTAACGACCAGTCCCTGGGCCTTTTTTCAATGGAAATTTCTTATGGAATTTTTTAACCAAATGAGGAGCATGTACATCACTTGCTTTCTCCCAAGTGCGTTCTTCAGGACCAAAACCCTCCCAATCAAGGAGATACTGTAGCTTTCCTCTCACTATTCTAGAGTACAGAATTTTCTTAACTACAAATTCTTCTGAATCATCTTCCTCAAATACAACTGGTGAAGGAGTATGTGTCAATCTAGTTCCTTTAACCACTGGTTTCAACAAGCTAACATGAAAAGTTGGATGAGTTTTCATATGTCTTGGTAATCTAAGGCGAACAGCCACTGGATTTATCACCCTTTCAACCACAAACGGCCCTACAAAACGAGGGCAAAACTTATTTCTTCCCTTAATTCTCAAAAATTTGGTTGATAACCATACCAAATCTCCCTCCCTATACTGGGGACTAGTCTTTCTTTTAAGGTCCGCAAATCTTTTATATTTCTGTTTACTCTCCACCAACACCCCTTTTGCCTTCTCCAAATTTCTTTTCATGATCTCTAGTCTCTTTTCCACTTCCGGGTTTTCAGCATCATAATCGATCTCTATACTAAGAAAACGAGGATGAAAACCTCGTCCCAAATAAAATGGAGACATTGAGGTGGCATCCTTACTACAGTTGTTATATGCAAATTCTGCCACCCACAACATATCTACCCACTCTTCCCCTGTCTGTAGATAACATCTCAAATATTTCTCCAACTCCTGATTTATCCTTTCCACTTGCCCATTGGTTTCGGGATGGTAACCGGATGATAGGCATACCTCAACTCCCAATCTCTTACAGAAAGCCCTCCAAAATTTAGAAATAAATTGAGACCCTCTGTCTGAGATGACCTGACTGGGAATTCCATGCAGTTTAACTACTTCTTGTAAGAAACTGTGAGCTAAACTATCAGCGGTAACCTCTCCCTTCATTGGAATGAAATGTGCTTCTTTAGTGAGTAAATCCACTACAACCAATACTGATGTACACCCCTTATCTAGTGGTAGATCCGTGATGAAATCTAAAGACACTGAATACCAAGGCCGCGGTGGAACGGGCAACGGTTCCAATAACCCAGAAGGCTTTCCGATGAGGTTCTTAGATCTAGCACAAACTTCACAGGTCTTAACAAAATTAAGAGTATCTTGTCGAATTTTCTCCCACCAAAAATGTCTTCTGACCAACTCAAGTGTTTTTCGATATCCTGGATGTCCTGCCAGAACTGAATCGTGACATTCCTTCAAAATCTTTTCTCTAAGTTCAATAGATGGTAAATAGAGTCTGTCGTCCAGATAAGGTAAACCATCTTTAATCTTGCGAGCTGGATCCAAACGAACCCAATGTTCAAGTTGTCTCTCAGATATGGATTCTCGTACTTGTTTAAAGATTTCGTTTTCTTTCTCAATTCCAGCAAGAACAAAACGTTCTGGAGCGATCAGAGGAAGTGATTCACAAACCGACTTAACTTCACTTTCTGGAAATTGTCGTGACAGAGCATCTGCTTTTTTATTTTGATTTCCTGGCTTAAAAGTAACTATAAAATCATAATCTGCAAAAAATAAAGACCACCTTAGTTGTCGAGGTGTCAGAGTTCTTGCTGTCTTCAAAAAGAGTAAGTTTCGGTGATCGGTTAATACTGTCACAGTGTGACGTGCTCCTTTTAAAAAATGTCGCCATTCTTCAAATGCTGCTTTGATAGCAAGAAGCTCGCGATCTGAAATGGTATAATTTTCTTCCGCTGGTGAGAACCTCTGAGAAAAGTAGGCCACAGGATGCAATTGTCCAGTAACATTATGCCTCTGCGACAACACTGCTCCCATTGCCACATTGGAAGCATCAGCCTCTACAAAAAATGGCTTGGAAGTATCAGGATGAATTAAGATAGGAGTAGTTATGAATTTCTCCTTCAATACTTTAAAAGCCTCATTAGCCTTAACGTCCCAAACAAAAGGAACTCCTTTCTTCAAAAGTCGAGTAATTGGAGTCACCAAACTGGAGAAGCCTTCAATGAATCTTCGGTAAAAGTTGGCAAATCCCAAAAAACTCTGGATCTCCTTCACCTTCGTTGGAATAGGCCAATCACGAACCGCTTCCACCTTTTTCGGATTCATTTCCAGACCACTAGGAGTGATCACAAAACCTAAAAATTCCACCGAATTCGTATGGAACTGACTCTTCTCCAATTTAGCGTAAAGATTATTCTCTCTCAATTTTCTCAAGACCTGTCGAACGTGAATTTTGTGTTTCTCCAAACTTTGGGAAAAAATCAAAATATCGTCAATATAAACAATAACAAAAATATCAAGAAATTCCCGAAGAACTTCATCGATAAAAAATTGAAAAGCCGCTGGGGCATTGCAAAGACCGAATGGCATCACTTGGTACTCGTACAGGCCAAATCTGGTCTTAAATGCCGTCTTCCACTCATCCCCCTCTTGAACTCGTACCAGATGATAAGCCCCCCTTAAATCCAATTTAGAAAAAATGGTGGCACCTTGAATTTGATTTAACATCTCAGAGATGAGAGGGAGCGGATACCTATTTTTTACTGTCATTCTATTTACCGCCCTATAATCTATACAAGTTCTGAGGGAACCGTCAGATTTTGGCACAAAAAACAATGGTGAGGCAGCCGGCGATTGAGAGTGCCGAATAAAACCCTTAGCCAAATTTTCCTTTAAGTATTCTTTCAAATAGTCATTCTCTTTTTCTGTCAGGGCATAAACCCTACTGCTAGGTAAAATAGCTCCAGGCTCCAAATCTATCCTGCATTCAAACAGTCTATGAGGAGGCAACTCTCCAGCTTCCTTTTCATCAAATACATCCCAAAAATCTTGATAACAAGTAGGAAGTTCACCCACTACTGCTCCAACATCAAAACCTATTGCCCCTCTTTCTGCAAGTGAAAACGAAACAGAATTCACAAATCTTTCTTCCTCTCCATGACTTTTCCCTAAGAAACAATGTTCCTTACAAAAATTTGATTCTAGGGATACAATTCTTGCACTCCAATCAATTCTAGGATTATGCAGAGTAAGCCAGGGCATACCCAAGATTATTTTCAAGATTGGAGCATCAATTAATTCAAAAGAGATAGTTTCCTTATGACCTCCAGTTAACTCCATCTCAAGTACCTCTGTATTATGAGTGATTGGACCTGAAGAAAGAGATGTACCATCAACTGCCCTTACCTGCTCAACTTCTTTCTTAGCCACTAAAGGAACACCTAAACTCTTTGCCAATCCTCTGTCCATAAAATTTCCTGTAGCCCCTGAATCAATAATAATTGGCCCAGAACCTAAGATTTTCTTTTCAAACATTAAGGATACGTTCACAGTTATATGAGGAACAGCTGTCTGTATCGTGTTAGCAACTTGTTGTACTCTGCCTGAAGAGTTGAAGATCTTCTTGGAGGTAAAAGGACAGTTTTCAAGGAAATTACCACTCCTACCGCAGTATAGGCACAAATTATTCTCCCTTCTTCTTGTCTTCTCTTCCTTTGACAACGGACCTCTCACCCGACTCTGCAGCTCATTTCCCTTTGACTTAACTTCCCTGTTCACCACCTCAACCTTAGATCTCTCTACTCTTCCTGGAAACCTAACTTCCCCCTGAGAACGTCTACGCTCTAAACGTCTTTCGGTTAAACGAAAATCTAACCGAACCACCAAATCAATTAGAGCATCTAAAGTAGTTGGTCGTTCCAAAACACCAGCCAAAGCATCTTTCAATTCATCTTTTAAGCCCCGATAAAATAAGGAAGCCCTCTTCTCCTCTGGCCATCTACTCTCTAAAATTAAAGTTCTAAATTGAGTGATATAAGAAATCAACTCCTTTCCTCCCTGACGCAACTCCAGTAGTTCTCCATCTACCTCTAGAGATACCTGTCTCTTATCAAACATCTTTTTAAAATCGGCCTGGAACAGGGAATAATTATTCAAAGCCAAACTCTTTTGACTCACCAAGAGACTTCCCCACGCAGATGCTTCTCCTGATAAATAAGATAATGTAAATGTGACCTTGGAAGCATCCGTTGAAAATAACTCGGGACGACTTAAGAAATGTAATTCACACTGAGTCTGAAAAATTTGAAACTTTCTCGGATCTCCCAAAAAACGCTCAGGAGCAGCCAAAGGAACAGGCATAACTAAAGTTCCTAAACCACCCACCACTTCCCTTGAAAGTCTAGGTTCTTGTTCTTCCCCTACACTCACTAGCTCAGGTGGGTTTCCTGCACCTTCCGAAACTTCCTTTTCTTGTATTTGTGTTACCTTTAAATTTAACTCATCTATTCTTTTATTAAGATTTGAGTATTCTCGATGAGCCACCCGTAACTCTTCTCTAATTTCCCTAACCATTTCTCCCAACGCCTCCATGGCTGTCTCGTCGGGGTTCATACAGCTTGGGCAGACTTTTTCTTTTTTATTGGCCTTTCATTCTGTCAGGCTGAGATCCTGGTGTCTGCAGAAGCTGCTGAGCCCCCGACAATCCACCCAAAATGTGGCACTCTGAGCTGATACTATAAACTGCTCAGTTTACCTCACTTCCAGGGGAAAGGGGGAAGGGACAAATTAACAAACACCAGGCTGGAAGCTAAGACTAGCTGGTTCTTCACCTGTGGTAAAACATAAACATATAATACACCTTGTTATTCATGAGGCACTATACTAACCTTAAGTATCAATATCCTTTACCAAATAAAGTAAAAACCATACCTGGAACTTCTCTACAATATGCCCAGAGAAGTGATAAGCTGACTAGACTTCCTTACTAGTTGACTTGAATCTCAACGATCATTCAGCCTTCTTAGTAGGTCCATGAATGTGAAATTAACTTTGCAGGTAATCTTCTTTAAACTCAAGAAGCTAGAACAAAGTCTTAAGTTCATTAAAAGTAAATGGAAGTTCTAGTGTTTCTGGAAAGTATTTATATTTCTTCTTATAAATTTCTTTTTAGAGTGTTTTTACTTAAATTAACAGTTCTTGAAACTTGCGTCAAAAATCTCACGTAGAAATCTCTTGAACTCGCATAGGGATCCAAACTGAGTGAAGATCGTTGAAGCGCTGTAGATTAAACCACAGAAAAAATCCACACGCGATTAAACGAAAGCACGCACACGCGCTGAAGTTCAACCGCGGGTAAAAATCCACACGCGCTTAGTCCAGGATGCGAACACACGCGCTGACGACAAACCGCGGGTAAAAATCCACACGCGCTTAGTCCAAGATGCGAGCACACGCGCTGACGACAAACCGCGGGTAAAAATCCACACGCGCTTAGTCCAATATGCGAGCACACGCGCTGACGACAAACCGCGGGTAAAAATCCACACGCGCTTAATCCAATATGCGAGCACACGCGCTGACGACAAACCGCGGGTAAAAATCCACACGCGCTTAGTCCAATATGCGAGCACACGCGCTGACGACAAACCGCGGGTAAAAATCCACACGCGCTTAATCCAATATGCGAGCACACGCGCTGAAGTTCAACCGCGGGTAAAAAACACACGCACAAGAGTATCACGCAAAACCAAAGAGCTTGCGCTAGATACTCAAGCGAAGTCTCTCACGCGCAGGCTTCTGTTAACGGAAAAACCACGCGCTTGATAGAAAACGTAGCGTAACAAAGCCAAACATGCGACAGCAATAAAGTTCTTAGTAAATATTTTTCATATGAACTTGAAAATCAGATTAAATCTTCTACAATGACATTATAGAAAGAGTCTTGAGTTTTAAAAGGACTTATCTTGTGGAGAGTCTTTGAAACCTTTCTTTTTTCTTGGATAACTCGAAATCTTCTTACTCCTGTTCAGTGCCAAAATGAATCTCCGCAAGATTCCTGTTTGCTTTTCCAAATAAGCCGCTCGACCGCTTGAAACTTGAAACCCCTGAACAAGTTAAGCAGGAGCAGCTTAATACGCGACCTCTCAGCTGGGCAAAGACGATGAAAGGCAGTTTAGAATGTTCATTGTCTTCCCTATAAACAATCACCAGCCAATCAGAACTTAGACTGAGGACCTCCATCTTGGCTTGGGGCATTCTCCATAGACTGCAATGAATGTTAAGGGCAAAATTGGCTGTTTTAAAATTAAACTCATAATAACTTCCAAAAACCTTTCTATACTAATTTTCCCCAGACCTAATGTCTCAGATTATGTCACTGTATCCTAACAGTACCTGACACCCAGATATACTAGTTGATCTCCCATTCATTCTGCTGAGTCATACTCGGGCAACCAATCACTCAGAAGGGCATTCAGCAGTCAGTCAGCCAATCAGGCATTCAGTGCTTTCATGCCATTGTCCTCCCTCTCAGACACTCACAACAAGGAATATGTATTGGGACAAGTACCCAGCCATTCTACACTACACACTGCATTCATACCAGTT
This sequence comes from Ambystoma mexicanum, assembly GCF_040938575.1. Lineage (NCBI taxonomy): Eukaryota > Metazoa > Chordata > Amphibia > Caudata > Ambystomatidae > Ambystoma > Ambystoma mexicanum. Next base: position 389,354,457 of record NC_090925.1, read on the forward strand.
TCGGGCAGGGCTGTCTCAGTCATTCTGTCCACGCGAGCGAGGTGCCCTGCTGCTTCAGTATTGCATCCAAACAGGTAAGACTCCCCATTTGGGGAGACGAGACCCTAACAGTTAAATGTTTCCTTTAAGTAAGGACTAGAACCCTACCAAATTTAATATTTTTCACCATTTGGATCACCAAATACGAATTGCCATACAAGGAGTATATATGTTAGACAGCAGCAAGGAAAAGTGAAAGTGCTTAAGTGGACTATAAATTTGGGAATTTTTCCACAAGAAAGAATGCACAAATAAGGTCAAGGTTTCAAAGCAACATTAACACAGGTATATTTTTCAACAGTTATTGCACTGCAAACTTTGAATAATACGTGTAATATACGTTTGGTTCACTTTTGAATGAATATGTTGATGGATACGTTATTTATATATTTATTTTTATTTTTTATTATTTTCATTGATAATAGTCCCTGAAGAAGGTCTGGAATAGACAGAAATGCATTGGACGATAAAATGTTTGCAAGAGGCCTACTAGAGAAAAAAATTGAATAATAAATATACCTATATTCAAACCAATTAAGTTTGTCAAGATTCTTCAACGTATATCCATGCATAACTGAATGAATTCAAGTAACGATTAGTGGGAGTGCCCACACAGGTCCTTCCAGCAGACTGGAATAACCAATCCAGTCACCAGTATATTATTATTTCCTAACACCCCCCGCAAACGGGGAGGCATCTGGCGACAGGACCAAATACTTTTTTCAAACACCAGTAATTCAACAACCAAACAAAGAACACTAGTTGTGCCCACTCATCTCCCTCTGTACAAACACCAGAAACTAGACATCCACAATAAGAAGTGCATATTGGTCTCACACTCCATTCACCCAGGTCCCACCCACAGGGTGGACCCACAACATAAAGTCACTGGGAAAGCTCTAGCCAGTCTGGCATGGACTTCACAACAACACCATATATGGAACTTCCACCCAAAAGCCAGTTAGGGGGAAGGGGCAGAGTCAGGGCTTCCCAGGACTTTGGGAAAACAAAGTAATAGGCAATAGAAAGCAAAGCCACAGGGGCCATCTTGATTCCTATTAGGAATCAGGAATCAACTGATTCCAATGCCAGGGCCTGGGTATCCCAAAATGGAGGATACTCAGAGCACCTGTCAAATTCAGCATGGAGCTGCCACCAGCCCATACCATGCTCTGTGGGCCACACACAGGTGCCCAAAAACATACACTAGGTGCAGAGGGTTGTACCCCCACCCATGTGTCCATAAGGGTATCCCATGGGTCTGTACACCAAACCAAAAACAGGAAGAGCTGCACTGCCAGGAGTCCCACATGGACTCCTGGCCAGAAAACAATACAGAACACAAATGAAAAAGGACTACAGGACAAGGACAGGGAGGCCCTATCCCTCCAATGCATTTCCAGCATCACAGGTACAAAGGGAAATTCTGCCTCCACTAAATCATTTAGAGGGTGTAAATCCTGTATAAATCTCCATGACGCACCCTTTGATTTCTTTATCGGGTATATAGCTGTGTTGCATGGTGATGTGGATATCTGTATGTTGAAAAACCAGAGCAGAAAAGGCTAGAGACCCGAGCGCTAATACAGACACTGTAAACTGCCTGGCATTAGAGGCAGGTGTAAGATAATAAACAAAGCGCAGCAGGGGAATGTGGTTGTGGGGATACTGCTCCATACACCACAGTCAGTAACGCATACAAACACATGGGTACATTCACACTGCGCAAAATGTCCAAGTATTGATGTTGCGTTAGTCGCAAGTATGCGGATATATTTCAGAATTAATGTATTGTTGTTAGCCTGACACGTGTTTCGAGCGCACGCTCTTCATCTGAGGCTGAATGAAAGTAACATATGCAAAGCACATTCAAATTAAGAGACTGTGCAAGATTGTATACATGCACACACCAGTGTCACATCCGGTGACATCGAGGTTAGGTACCGTCATGGTAACATAACTGAAAAAACAATTAGCATGAGTCACATTAATTGACACCATTCATGGATAGATACAAATAGAAAGATACAATGCACAAAAATGCCAAATTATTGACACAACCAAATTTGTGTATCGATGAATGCACAAACAAACAGGAAAAGAGAAAGAGAAATCAAAGAGGAGAAGGAGTTAGGCACTGGGCATCATGGTTACATGCTCAATGTCACAACATTTGTATTTAATTGTGTGTAAGAAATGTAGTGTACCTTCAGTGCCCGTCAAATTCAGGATCTATCTCAGAAAGAAAGGTACACCTAATCATAATCAATTAGTGTGGCGTATGCAGTGCCACTGATTCAATAAAACCCAACCTAATCCTCTGCTCAATGTTAAGCTATCACTGACTCATTTTCAATTAGTTACTCACTTCTTACGTATTGGTATTGTGGGCTGTATCCCATACTCATCTATTTCATATCTGTTGAATAAAAATAATTTTATGGAAAATGTGTTGCTATTAAATAATGTATTCACTCCACAAACACTGTATGAAAATAATTGTATCTCTATTGTTTCATCGCTGTTGCGTAAAGGAGAGGTCTACAATCCCCAATATATTCACACAAGTAAGGATATCGATTCACAGTTGTCAACCGGACCAATTGAGCCACAAAACAGAAAAATAACAAAGCAACTGAGTTAGGTGGGTGCTGATAACCTTGACATTTGTCAATCCTCAAAAAAAGAACGTTAGCAGTCATAAACTGATCTATATCTCAGCCGCATTGCTGCACTTACCTAGCCTTTCAGCGTACTGAACCCATTGTCAAGGAAGCGTAACGCTTTCCTTGCTGTGAGTTATATTGTTGCATTTGAAGACTAGCCCATCACTATTTGATTTCATAGCTATACTCGAGTGGTGGCCATTTTGCAGTGATCGCAAAGGACATAGCGCTAGTGTTTAGCACAGAGACTTGTTTAATTAAATGGAATCACATTAAGTCTGAATGATTAGTTAATTTGTATTGTTCATCATATTCAGACATGCACAATACTGGTGTGATGTTTAAACATATGCCATTAAGTTGGTATAATGACATGCTGATTATCGCTGCACGAAGTGCAAACAATGATCTCATTCTAAATTCATCTATATATTTGGCGATCACTGCCGTGCCAAAGCCAATGATTAATTGTACCAAATTATTTGAAGAACTGCTGCTCCGATCCTCCCACTGAACAGGTGCTAGGCAATCTCTAAACCTAATGATCAACAGGAGTGCTTCCCGGGACTGGTAATTAAAATGTTATGCATTTAGTATAGCTGATGACATTGTGCTGAGTGAAAATGTACATTCGAACATTATGCCTTAAATCATTTGTACTAAAGACATCACTTCTATGTGACAAAGTGCACTTCCACATATACCAGTGGCCAACCCTTGGCATACATTAGTCACAATATTGTGCGCATTACATAATTACCAAGCTATTCTCTGGTACGGAATAAATAACATAGACATTGACGCATACCCAACAGAACAAATTAATGCAAACCCAAATTGGCTATCACTGAAATCTCTTTGACATGCATGTCTGTTTATGTAAGTTCCTATTAGACATATCAAGATGTACCAAAATTCCAGACCTTGTGGTCAGATACATTGCTTATATAATTTGAGACATTATATACAGAGCATATGTCCAAGTTAATAAGGAGAAAATTCATTAGAAAACCGATAAATCATGATCCGTATTGAGCCCTGTGGATACTGTCCTATATTGACAAATGAGGTGTGCTTTTAATTGCCTCAATTTGAGTTCCAGGTTGCCCAGGTTGCCCCCTCTCTGCAGTAATGTAACCTTTGCCATACCCATAAATCTTTTTTGTTGTCCATCTGAGAACTGTTTGCAGTGTGTGGCCAACGGGTATCTGGCATCCTGGTTCCCAATAGTTGACAGATGTTCTCGTATCTGTCATGGCCACTGGGCAGGGGCCACAGTTTACATCCCCTAAAGGGTCCAGTTGGACCCAGTCCTGGCACCCTTGGTGCCAGGCTCATAAGAAAGTGTGCTTTGCTTACCTTTTTCATTAGGCACGTGCTATCCCATTTCATATTGAGCCTCCACGTGCTAATGGGCCGGGCGTGACCATAGGAATACTTGAAGCTGCACGTGCAGCATCCTCTGGGAGTGGCAGGGTGGAACCATCTAGCAGAGCAATAAGGCGTGTCCAGGATCAGGCTATTTAAGCCTGCCCCGCCCGCAGGCCAACGTTTCGCGTTACTCTGCCCAAGCAGCGTAACGCTCACCGCCGCCTGAGAAGCATCTTACCTGTTTTCCAGTGAAACCATCCCGGAGAAGCCTCTTACCTGTTTCCCAGTGACCGCAACACCATCTCGGAGAAGCCTCTTACCTGTTTCCCAGCGACATTGGCACCATCTCGGAGAAGCCTCTCACCTGTTTCCCAGCGACATTGGCACCATCTCGGGCAAGCCTCTTACCTGTTTTCCAGCGACAGCGAAAACCATCTCGAAGAAGTGTCTTACCTGTTTTCCAGCAAAACCATCGCGGAGGCGCCACTTACCTGTTTTCTCCATCAAAACCAACAGAGTCGTCGCTGAAGCACCTCTTACCTGCTTGCAGTGACTCCATCCGCATTCGACCAGAGCACACTTACCTGGTGCTTAAAATACAACTAGCGGCAGCACTCCTACCTGACCCGCAGCTCGGATACCAACTCCGGAGTTCCACACGGTCAGTTTCTTCACGGTTGCAGACATCCTTCTCCCGCCGACAGGTCCGCGTACTGCGACTCTTCTCCAAGCACCGCCAGCCTATCCCTGCAGGAGGAAAAGAACAAACCAGATTAGAAACTTAATAAGGGCAATTGTTGAGGCCGCGCCCCACTCCATCGAGCGCTTACCTTAAGACTCCAACCTATCATCTTCTTGGGAACACTTCGGGTCTTCGACCGGTACTGTGGCTCCGCTGGGCCATCACCTATAAGGGTGAAAGAGACATTACTAAGGATACGACTCTAATCATGTGACAAGACATTAAGAACTAATATGAACAATAATCATCATTAAAGACTCCTACCTTCACAAAGTGGTTTGGTCACAGCTGGCCTGGGCCGCCACATCCAGGGACCAGTGAAGCACCTGGGTCACCTTGAAGCGCCCCTGATGATGAGAAGCAGGACGGAGAGCTTGCCCTCACTATATATCAGGTGAGCCTATGGGTAAACGCTTCATCACCTCATTTTGGCACGAAAGGTCCGAGGGGAGTCACGACACCTCCACACCCTTTTTTTTTTAAATGATTTTATTCAAACAAAACAACATTACAATGAACATAATTAAAAACATTTAACAACAAAAACACTGCACTCCCCATCCCCCCCCCCCTTATGAGCCTGTTTGTACCTCGCCCTCTGTGTCTGTTCCATGTGTCAGGGCGTCGCTGCTTTCGGATTCTGCTGGGGCCGATACTGCTCCAAACATTTCAGCTATCAACAGTTTCCATGCCATGAGGGAGCCCATTTCCTCATCCCCCCCGAGTTACTAGCCTCCTGCCACACAACTGTTTCAGCCTCCGCCCATTTTTGTAAGTCCTTCCACCAGACCTCCACTTGCGCCCCCCATAACGCTCCTTCCACCCCATAGCGATCCTTCGTTTCGCGAGCATATATGCCAAGTCTTTCAATTTTCCAACATGTTTGCGTTTCCGCGCTCTGGGATATCCCCCCAGCAAGCAGGCCCAGGCCGGGTCTATTATGAGTGTGACCCCCTTCTTCGCTAGTTTCTGTGCCACCTCACCCCAATAGACTTCAATTACCGGGCACGCCCAGAACATGTGTATCATGTCTGCATTCTCTTCGTCACACTTAGGGCAAGTCTGGCGCCCAACGTTTCTGAACCTTGATATTCTCCGAGGGGTCATGTACGCCCTGTGCGTTATGTACAACTGTAGTTGTTTAAACCTGGCATTTCTCGACACCTTCTTATGATATCCCAAGGCCCGTTCCCACATCCCATCCTCCATCGGGGCTCCCATCTCTGTTTCCCATTCTGATCTCAAATGCACCAGGTCCTTCCCAATCTTAGTCATCAACATCTCGTACAACCTGGACAACTCATGCCCACCCTCTGATGTATCGTATATCACCCTGACGGTGGTGTCCGGCTCCTCCGCCAATATGGTTTCAGGCCACCTACTCCGGATCTCCTGTACTACCCTGTGATAAGTGACATATTGGCCTACGTGAAATCCCGACGCTGCCCCAAGTTCCACCAACTCCATAATAGCCCCATCCTGCCAAATATCTCCCAAGGTGACTAGACCCACCGATTCCCAGTAAGTCCTAATGATTACTTGCAGTTGCCTGTCCGCCTTTGCCAGTGCGACCAGCGGTATCTGCGGGTCACACGGGAAAGGGTCCCCCATCATTAGGCAGGCTCGGCGCCACATGTTCCATCCCAACAACAGCATTTTAGGGCGCTCCCTCATGTCCGAGCTAGCCACCCAGATCAGTTCCCGTAAGTAAAAAGGAGCACAGTTCCTCCTGAACAACCTGTGTTCGGGGGTCTCCTCATCAGAGAGCCACTTAGCCACGTACTGCAATTGTGCCGCTACATAATAAGCCTCAAAATTAGGCAGTTTAATACCGCCTTTCTCATAGAAGTTCTGCAGCTTCCATAATGCAACTCTGTTTCGGGTGCCATGCCACAAAAAGTCTCTGCACATACTGTGCAGCTTAACAAAAAACTTCTTAGGGATCATGTAAGGGATATTGTTGAAATAATGTAAAAGTCGAGGCAGGACCACCATTTTAAGCATAGCACCTCGGCCCATCATCGCTAGGGGCAACTTCTCCCAAAACCTCATGCACTTCCCGATTTTTTTCTATGGCTATTTCAGTGTTGCGCCTGTGTTCTTCCTCAATTGAATGATACACATCTATCCCCAAGTAGCGGAAGGAACTCACCGCCCACGGAATCTGCAACACAGGTAACCTCTCTATAGGCCTTCCCACGTACCTGCCTAGCGGGAATAGGCAAGATTTCTGAGGGTTCACCGCTATACCGGACAGCCTGGCATACCGCTCCATCACCTCCAAAACATACTGAAGATTCTCCTCCGGGTACTTTAGATACAATAACAGATCATCTGCGTACAAGGATATGAGATGACTCTCCCCTCCCACCTCGATGCCGATCGGCTCGTATTGTTGCCTGAGGTATATTGCCAGGGGCTCCAGGGCCAGAATGTACAGCATCGGGGACCATGGGCACCCCTGCCGAGTGCCTCTGCCCAGCTGCCATCTCTACGACACCACTGCACCCGTACGGACCCTGGCTAGCGGTTCGCTATATAGCATTTCAGCCCATCTAATGTAGCCTGGCCCCTTACCATACCCTCGCAGGGCCGCCAGCAACCACGGCCACTTCACAGAATCAAACGCTTTGACTGCGTCCAATGCCACAATCGCCATTTCGCCGTCATAACTGCACCCCCATTCAACCACTCGGTGGAGTCGTCTATGATTGTGAGTGATATTCCTACTCGGGACATAGCCCGTTTGGTCTGGGTGAATTAGCTTACCGATCACTCTCCGCATTCTGTTGGCCAAAACAGCTGTCAGGATCTTGCTGTCCTGATTCAACATCGACAGGGGCCTGTAGGAGCCACAACTATGTCCAGGTTTATTGGGCTTGGGGAGCGGTATAATGATCGCCTCCCTAAGTGACTCCGGCAACCGTCCCGCCTCAAACGCCTCGTTGAGCATATCTAGCATGGGTGGGAGCACCTCCTCCTCATACATTTTATAGAATTTGCTAGGGAATCCATCTGCCCCCAGGGCCTTACTGGTGGGCAACTGCCTCACAGTCTCTTTCAGTTCCTCAAGAGTGATCAGTGCATCAAGCTCCTCCCTTTCCTCGTCATTCACCTTGGGCAGACCTATGTCCTCCAATACCTCATCAATCTCCTCTCGGCTGCTCCCCTCATCACCCTCGTATAAAGCCGTAGAGTATTCCGCAAATACCCTATTCACTCCTTCTTGAGTGTCCACCGTCTCACCCTCTTCACTGGTTACAGTTCGAATCGGGGACCTAGGGGCTTCGCTCTTATACAACCACGCTAAAAGCCGGCCCGTTTTATCTCCTCCCGCATGTTGCCTTTCTATATATTTCTTGTAGTTTAAATTACAGAGCCTGTCCCAGTATTCCACACACTTCTGCTGTAATCTGAGTATCTCCTCCGTATTTGCCCCACCTCCTTCCAGCTCTTTCTCCAGTTCAATCTCAGCCACGTGTAGGTCAGCCAGGACTCCACCCAGCAACCCCTTTGCCTTCGCAATGGCAATCCCCCGCATCACCACCTTAAAGGCCTCCCATAACGTGCCCGCTGACTGCACGCTGCCAGTATTTACCTCGAAGTAAGCGGTAATCTCATCTCTTATGTCCTCCCTGAAAACTGGCTCTTTGAGCGCCTCTGCCCGGAGGCGCCACGTCGGTATTTGCGCCCTAGGGGGGCAATATTGCCACCCGAGGACCCGGGGCGAGTGATCCGAGAGAACCCTCGCTTTGTAATCTATATGACTACTCTCAGCAACCACGTCCGGAGTGGCAAAAATATAATCAAGCCTTGTGTGTAGCTGATGTGGGGCCGAATAGTGCGAGTACTGCCTCCCATCAGGGTGTTTCGCTCTCCACACATCTACCAAGCCAAAATCTGCTAGCATCGTCTGTAACCCTTTAGCCGCTGGGCTGGGCCTGGCCGCCACCCCATCCGACCTGTCTACTCTTGGATTCAAGACACAAATGAAATCCCCTCCCCAAATCACTGCAGCCCCCACACACACACTCAACTTGGTACACAGTGTCCTAAAGTATGCCGCCGTGTTCTGGTTAGGGGCGTATGTATTCACTATGCATACTTCTTAGTTCTCTAACAGCCCCCTAACCATAACCAGCCTCCCATCTGCTTCCACAATTTCTTCAGTTAACTTAAATGGGACATGCGGCGCCACCCAGACAAGCACTCCCCTTGAGTAGGCAGAGTACGATGAACCAACCACTATCCCTTTCCATTTCCTCCCCACCACCTCCATCTTCTGGCCTGTCAGATGTGTCTCCTGCAACAAGGCGATGTCTATCTTCTGTCGTCTCAAGTACAACATAACCTTATTACGCTTCAAGTAACTGTTGAGCCCTCTAACATTCCATGTTAATATCTTAAGGTCTCCCATGGTCTGTCAATGGTTCCCCTTCCTTTCTCTGCGCAGCCCTCCCCCCCACACCAAACAGACTCTCAATAATAGTACTTCCACAAAGGCTCATATTTAAACTTACACACCCCAACACCCCAACTGAGCTAACTAAAACTATGTACACCTCAAACTCCCCTCCTCCCTCCCCTCCCCCCGCCCATCCCTTCCCCAACAACTCCCTCTTCAACTGTTGCCCAGCTCCATCCCTGGATCTCAGGCACCCCCACATCTAGCCCTGACCAATACGCTCAGAGCTCAGTAGGGTGTAGCCGCCCTAATGGCCGCTTAACTATTAATACTAATACTAAATGGGGGTGTGAGGACAAGCCCTGCGGGGCTCCTCAATAAAGCAACAGTCACAGTGCACACAATACATTGTCTATTCTACTCTGGTCCGATACGCTAACAGACCGCCTCATTGACTATATTCAAGTCCCATGGTCTCAAGCGGCACCATCTTCCAATGCACCCCTTTATTCTTTACTTATCTCGACCGCCTCCTCCTTGCGGCTGGATGTCGGACTCCTGGGGGCAACCCTGCGTGTCGAACCATCCCATGGCATCCTCCGGAGTGTCAAAAAATAAAATTCTGTTTTTATGAAAGACCTTCAATTTCGCCGGGTAAAGTAGCATGTATTTCTGGCCCGCTTCCCTCAGTCTCCTCTTAACAGCTCCAAAGTTCATTCGGCTCCGCTGCACCATCAGGGTATAGTCCGGGTAGGCTGTTATGTTTGCTTCCCCGCGCTTGATTGTTCCACCTTTGCGAAAGTATTCCAGAATCCTCTCCCGGTCCCGATAGTTAAGGATCTTGGCGATGACTGGCCTAGGCGGATTGCCTGGCGGCGGCCTCCTCGTCAGAGCCCTATGTGCCCGTTCCACGGCAAATCCTTGAGACAGAGCTCCTCCGGTTATCACCTGTAGCAACATGTTTTCGACAAACTCTGTGGGGTTGTGGCCTTCTGTTCCCTCCGGTATACCCACGATGCGGATGTTGTTCCTCCGGGCGCGTCCTTCCGCTTCCTCCGCCCTACTCTCCATGTTACCCACTCTTTGCACCAGGGCATGCAGTTCCAACTTGTGTGAGGCACAGTCCGCTGTTTTCGAACTCCCCTCTTTCTCCAGGCTCTCTGTGCTCCGCCAGGGACCTTACATCTTGTCGGAGTAGATTCACCTCCTCCTGCACTTCTCCGACCTTAAGGTCCAACGCTGCTTTCAATTCGGACACCACTATTTCAAGCTTGGCCTCCCAGGCCGCTTTCAAGTCTGCTTTCAGGTCTGCAATCGCAGCCAGGACCTCCTGATTCGTACCCACAGCGGCCATGCTACTTGCGGGGGGCTTGTCTTTGCTCTTGGCACTTTCCGGGCCCGGCGGTGTTCTGGCAAATTCGTCCAGCATAGGTTGCTTCGCTTTTTGTCGGAGAGGCTTATTAGACATGGCGCCGCAGCCGTATGTCGGGGGTCCTCCGACCTCTTATGATCCACAAGTAGGGGGCTGGGGGGCGCACACTCCGTTAGGATATCCAGGGCCCTACCCAAGCATGGGGGCCTCAGGACCTCAAAAGCCCTGCCAGCCTCCTCCCCGGCACACCCTAGTCCATCAGCAGCGCTCCACAAATCCAGTCATGCCCTCCTTCCCTGTTTAATTGCTTCAGTGCCTTTTTGCCAATGCAGCCCGGTGTCGTGCTATTGCAGAGTATCCCTACAGGTCGGGTCCGTTCGGCCGAACACCATGTCAGTTTCACCATCAGCTGAAGCAGACATTCCCTGTCTAGGGCTCACGCAGTGCCTGATCGTTCTTCACAGGCTTGAAAACTCCATCTGTGCGACATTGTCCCACCAGGGGTGTAGACACTGCCCATATATTTGGAGCACCCCTCTCTATAGTGTTCCTCCATTTTCTTTGATATATTTGTGGGTCTGTTCGTGCGTGTGTGCTCCGATGCCCATAGCAAGGGGTTTCCACGTCGCGCCCCCTCCTCAGCCGGGCCCTTGGTCCGTGACGGGCTCCTGCGGCAGCTCTCCTCCGCGGCCCCTGTTCTTCGGGGCCGCCGCTGCTACAGTCCACACTTTGCTCCCTCTGCTGCCGGCACGGAGCATTTACCTTGGTGTCTGTGCCTCTGTGTGCCCGGGGCACATTGCTTCCCAGCTGGTTTGGGCAAAGCTTTTCGTTTCATACAATGTTGCGGATGGGCTCTCTGAAGTCCGGTCCGCCATTTTGTTTCCTTTGTTCTTGTTTATGCCACAGCCTCCAGACACGAATATCTTCGGATCCCTTGGCATCCCGTGCTTGCTGTTTTCAGGTTCCCTTCAGTTCACCTTCCGACGCTCTCGCCTTTGATGACAGGGTGTTCAGGCCGCATTATGCATGTATTTTGCAAGGATCAGTTACGGATCACCAGGAGCTACCCAGAAAGACGTCCTACTCCATGGCTAGTTAGCCACGCCCCCAACACCTCCACACCCTTCTTACTGCCTCTCGTGTTCTCGCAGGGACAGTACCAGCATCCAGAGCAGTGTACTTGGTGGCAGCTGGGGGAGAGAACAGATCCAGGGGAGCCGCATCCAGGGCGGGCTCCAACCGTGCCCCAACGTCCCTGCAGAGGCCATGTGAGCATGATAGAATGCAAAGCCTCTCTGAATCTCTGCCTGGGCATTATGAAAACCTCGGAAACCGACCAGTTGGCCCAATTACTAGGGGAATTGTGGGCTGAAGTTCATGCATCTAGACAAGAGACCAATGCCTTGCGAAGGGACTTAATTGTAGCTCGGGAACGAACTGATGACTTGGCAAGGCAAATGCTTCAAACACATGCAGGACAAGTTCCGCTACCTGGGATGGCACAACCTCCTACGTCGCAGTCGTCACCACCCGTCCAGGTGGTGCTTCTGGGGGCAGTGCCGCTAGCCCCACCTGAACGTTTAACCGGTGATCCAAAGAAATATGCGGTATTCATGAATCAATGTCGTCTTCACTTTCTGTGCTGACCTGGGGCCTTTCCAAACGATGGCGCACAAGTTGCTTTCGTTCTTTCCTATTTAGGAGGAAGTGCAGCAGACTGGTCGATACCATTAGTGAACCAGGATGATCCTCTGCTCCGAAACTTCGGGGATTTCCAACGGGAAATGGAAAAGTTGTTTGCTGGACATACCCAAGGCCAAGCCTTGGACATTGAACTGTTGTCCCACAGACAAGGGAGCCAAAACTTGCTTACCTATATTGCCAATTTCAATCGCCTTGTGGTGCAGACAAATTGGGTGGAAGAAAAGAGGACCATGCTCTTTTATCAGGGATTGCGTGGAGAATTAAAAGATATGTTAGCCCAAGTGGTTAATCCTCCTGAAGGATGTGCAGATTATATAAATCTGACGGTACAACTAGATCACAGGTTGCAGAATTGAAGAATGGACCGCTCAAGGAATGAAAGGAGATCTGTCTATATGCGACCCCGGGACAATCACAATTCAGCCAAAACCCATGAACCAGTCGAAACTATGCAGATCAGAGGATTATGCTCTCCTATCTCCAAGGCGGAGCAAGAAAAAAGGAGACAGCAACAACTATGTTTATACTGCGGAAAAGCAGGACATTTCCTTCGAGAGTGCCCCATCAAACCCCCTAAAAGAGTTGTAGGAGCAACAGACAATGGTCATGAAGAAAAGGAACAAAATCAGGAAAACTCAAGTGCCCGGCAAGTGTAGGGGTCCACTTGTCGAGCGAAAAGAAGGAATCTGTACAGACCTCACATCTGGTATCTCGTTACTTTTGGTCAACGATCAGCAACCCACAAAAGTACATGCCTTGGAGGCATATATTGATAGCGGTGTGGTGGGGAATTATATTGATCAAAATCTGACTGAACGGATAGGCCTCCCTCTTCAGCAAAAGCTCAAGTTAGAAAAAGTCACAGCGGTAGACGAGTGTCATGTTCCGGTCCAGGTGGCGGTTGTTACCGCGTATACGACTACGCCGCCATTGACTGTTCCATCACGCACTATCCGAACAGCCTGCAACGCTCTAGTGTTTCACCAACATGGCCGCATCTGGGAGTTTACTTATTGTCAGTAATCCCAGCGGTCGGTGCGTTGCAACCGTCAGGTTAGCTTGCTCTCTCTCTTTGCGGTTGATACGCTACTGTAATTTCCCTAACTCTGCTTTGCACCGAAGCCCTTTCTTTCTCTCTTGCTCTCCCCCTCTCCTGGTGCCCAGCGCTCCTTGTCTTCAGACTCTATTGACTCTTAGTTTTGTGTATTCTAATTTTCCCCTTTACCGGCTCGCCGGGCCAACTCTTCCTATTTACAGCATTTCCATTTCTTTTTCTTGTTCCTTTATTTCCTTACTGCCTCTCCCCCTTTTTCCTCTTTCTTAGGGCAGTGCCTTGGAAGGTTTTTATTTCTTTTCGTTAATCGTGGCTCTGTCATAGCTCTCTCTTGCCTCCCATTCTTACACCGTCCTGTTGGAAGCTACGATTACCTCTTGTTTGCCTTATCTCATCACCCAACATATTCCGCCTTCCTGCAATCTCTTGCGAAAACTTACCACTGGAGTGCATTCTCCAACCTGATCAGACACTGAAGTGTGCCCTACGTCACTCAAGAACCACAAGGGTGTTTTTTCTGTTTTCATGCTTTTTCCCCCACTTCTGACAGCCTGTCCCCGGGGCTGGAGCCTTGGTGTGGTGAAATAACGTCTCAACCACGGCTTCTACCTGTGGCAGGTCCGTTCCACTTAAGAAGGAAAAGGACTATCTGGCACACCGACACAGACTAAAAGAAACCTCTGACACAGATCCCACAGGTGAGGAGAGTGGTGCAGGGTGTGGGGTGGAGGAGACTCAGAGCAAGGGGATACAGAAGTATCCGGAGGATCGACAGGACAGATTGCAGCACCCAGAAATCAACATGGCCACACCAGAGCAAGTCCAGGAACTTTGGACAGCAGTACAAGGACTGTCTCAAGAGTTACAGACTGTAAAAGCAGAAAATGCTGTACTAAAGAAATTAATGGCAAATCATAAATAACAACCTCCGGAATTGCCTCCTATGGCCCTGTCCTCAGGCAAATTTGATGGTTCACCTAAAAGGGTGAAGGTATTTCTTGAAGCTTGCACTGTGTACTTCACGTTCCTCATCTCAAACATGACGGGTAATGCCCTTGCTTGGGCGACCTCATTAGATACCAGTGCCAATCCTATTCTGCAAGACTTCGGGGGTTTTCAGACCCTTCTGAAACAGACCTTTGAGTGACCCAAACTGACTTACACAGCATGCGAAGATCTTCTGGATGTTTGCCAGGGAACCTCAGATCTTCTCTCCTACATAACCACCTTCAAGACCCTAGCCGCAGGAGCTGGCTGGCCAGAGCAAGCCCAGCATGCCATATTTCACAGGGGGCTCAAAGAAGACATAAAGGACGAGCTGGCTCGATCTCCTCAACCTTCAACCTTCACCGACCTTTTTTCAGCAGTTCTACAGATCGAGTACCGTCTTCAGGAGAGACAAAATGAACAGAGACGCCACAGAGGAAATCTTTATGGAAGTGAAATTCCTACTATTCCTACTAACTTACCTTCTCAATCCAGAGAAGAACCTATGCAGATCGGGACCACTCGTGCACCACTCTCTGCCGAAGAAGGAAGATGCTGAAAAGAAAGGGGCCTGTACGCGTACTGTGGATCTGATAAAGATCTCCTCAAGGATTGTTCGGAATTGGCAACCCGGCGATCAGGAAACAAACAACCCCAGGCCTAAAAGGGACGCGTGTCCGTGGGTTAGCAATTAAGTCAAGTCCCTATGTTTCTCTATTCATATCGGCGACAGGAGCTCAAGAAGTCTCTCGGCTGATGGTGTTTAACATAATGTTGGACATCAATCATCGACAAGTGGAATCACTAGCTCTACTGGACTGCGGTGCTGCAGGCAATTTTGTTGACACCTTGTGGGTGGAAAAGGTGGGTCTTAAAAGAGTGGCACGCAAGGAGGGACAAACGGTTGCGAGTGTGGATGGTACACCCCTCTCTTCAGGAGGCATTACACATGCCACTGAAGATCTCCAGGTAAAGATTTTTCAACACACCGAGACCCTGAGGTTCGACATCATAAGGGCTGCTAACTTTCCGGTGATATTGGGAATCACTTGGCTCAGAAGACATAATCCTCACATTGACTGGGCAGCTAACCGACTAAGTTTTGAATCTACCTATTGTAAGCAGCAGTGTCTTCCCCAGACTACTTATAGTAAGGTACAAACTACTTCCTCCCAAACAAAGGAGTTCGTAGGAGTACACGCTCTGCCGCGGTTATGTGACAGGTACCAAAGTGTATTCATGGAGATGAAGCCCGCAGAGCTACCTCCTCATCGGCCAGAGGACTGTTCCATTGACCTTGAGCCAAACTCTTTGGTTCCTTTTGGCCGGATGTTTCCCCTTTCCCAAACTGAAAAGAGGGCTCTACGCGCTTATTTGGATACCAACCTACACAATGGTCTCATCCATCACTCTAAATCCCCAGCTGGTGCCTTATTATTCTT
Organism: Ambystoma mexicanum; assembly: GCF_040938575.1. NCBI lineage: Eukaryota > Metazoa > Chordata > Amphibia > Caudata > Ambystomatidae > Ambystoma > Ambystoma mexicanum. The sequence goes on from NC_090925.1 coordinate 389,370,239, forward strand.
CATCTCTAAGAGAGATTCTAATGAACTAAGACCATGCATTGATTACAGAGGATTGAACAAGGTGACGATTAGAGATCGGTACCCAATGGCTCTGATAACTGATATTATGGAGGCTGTTCAAGGGGCGAAGATATTTACCAAGCCTGATCTCCGGAATGCCTACCATCTTTTTCGTATCACCAAGGGGGATGAATGGAAGACAGCCTTTCGTACCCCATTTGGGTTGTACGAATATAGGGTAATGCCATTCGGTCTAGTCAGTGTCCCTGAAATTTTTCAACGTTTCATGGACCGTATGTTCTCTGACCTCATGTTTATGTCAGTCATAATTTACTTGGATGACATATTGGTTTATTCCGCTAACGAAGAAGAACACGACCACAACGTGTTAGCGGTTCTGGACCGACTCAAGAAGAACCAATTATTGGCGAAACCCGAAAAGTGTATGTTCGGAGTGTCCTCTATACCTTACCTGGGGTTTATTCTATCCGAACAATGTATCTCCATGGATCCTCGCAAGATTTCAGCCATAATGGATTGGCCATCTCCTTCTTCTATCAAGGAAGTACAAGGTTTCCTAGGACTTGCTAACTTCTACCGAAGATTTATCCCCAAGTTTTCAGAGATTGTACTACCCATTGCAACACTACTCAAAAAGAACTCTGGTACTTTCACATGGTCTTCCAGGGCTGAAGAGAGCTTTCACCAGCTCAAGACTCTTTATTGTTCTGCGCCCATTCTACAGCAACCAGACCAGATGAAGCAGTTCATTGTAGAGACTGACGCTTCATCAGCCGCTATAGGAGCTGCGTTCCTTCAAGAGAAGCGAGATGTGGAACACCCCATGGCTTATCTCTCCCGAACCCTTACCGCTAGCCAGTTGAACTATTCAGTCCTCAAAAAGGAATTTCTGGCCATGAAACAGTCCTGTGAGGAGTGGCGTCATCTTCTCCTAGGGGCTAGTCATCCGTTTTTGATCTGTACGGATCATAAAAATCTTTGAGTCCTACAGTACATGGAATGTTCTAATTCCCGTCAGGCTCGTTGGGCCTGTTTCTTCGCTCAATATCACTTTCTGATCACTTATCTCCCCGGTTCACAGAATACTCTGGCTGATGCCCTTTTGCCAAAGGATTTGAACTCCCAAGTCGTCTCGCACCCACCAGAGTTGATGTTTTCTCAGAACCGGATCTTGGCACAGATCAATACATTGTTACAGGATGTTAAAGAGGCTATGGGTTCTGACCCCTTGATATCCATCAATCCCATCCCTCTCGCAAATAAAGAAAAGGAAGGACTTTGGTTTCACCAGAACAGATTGTACATTCCTCCTGGCCCTCTACGCAAGAAGATCATTGTTAGGGAGAATTCTCTGTTTAGGCTGAATTTCCTAACCTAGTGAGCCCCTCAGCAGCTTTGCTGGATTTTTGGGGTTTATTTTTTTCTCCTGCCAAGAGTGAGACTCTTTTACCCTCACTCTTGGACATGATTTGAGTGTGTTCCTTTGACTCTAGATGTGTTTAATGGGCTATGGGGTCTTTTACTCCATAGGGCTTCGTGTGTTTTTGTGATGTGTGTTACACAGCACCCTCAGTGCAGTAACACAGGGGTGTCATAGTGACCCCCCAGTATAGACTCCATACCCTGGGACTGACTACTGTCTCCCAGGGCATGTAAAGTCACCATTGACTTTACTAGTCTTGAATTCTGAACAGAACCAGTACAAACCATCATATTGTGGACGTACTGGCCGGGGCAATTCGATTGCCCCGGGGTCTGTTAGTCTAGGGGGCACGTCTCCGCCCCCCCTGATCGAGTTTTGGCTGGTGGCAGTGGATACTACTTTTTATAGTCAACCGCAAATATTTCTCTATGGGATTTTCCCATTGTTCGAGGCTGCTATCTTTATTTATTTAATTACGATAGCCTCGAACATACCGCCGGTTTCTCTATGTATTATTAACTCTTTTTTTGCCAAAACTCAATTCTAAAATGGCGTTTGTGTTCTCTTCTGTGACTCCAACCCAAGTCGAGCCCTTTGTTCCACTTTTTTGGTGGGCTTCTCCACAGAAGCCCTCCAAAGTGGTGCCACTCTGTCCGGGGTACTTAGAAGGGGTGGAGGGGGATTTAGGCAACCTGGACTGAGTTGCCTATGCAACTCAAGTCGCACTCCGTCCTGATTGGCCCAAGTGGTGAGCCGGCCGGCTCACCACTTAGCATGTTTGAGTGACAGCTAGGCTGAGTGAATGGGGGTTTTCTGCATAAAAGCAGGGCTTTGGGGACTGGAACTTCAGAAGTCGCCACAGGACCTAAGAATCCGACGAGGGAGAAGCTGAGCCGACCTGCTACGACGACACCACCGGTGGAGCCCTGCTGAACCGTCTCACCACTTTTCCCAACGACAGAGGAAATCTCCCGCCGGAGAGTCTTCTTCCTTTGAGTGGTGGGGATAACCAGTTTCACCGTCTTTTAGCCTTCCCGACGCATCTCGTGGCCGCCTTGCCTGTGCCAAGCACCCCGGCAACCAGAATACCACGTTTTACCACGACCGCGAAATAAAGGGTAATACCTTTAACCGGAAAACTCCGCGGCTGGTTTCTTCCCTGGCAGTGCAACGACCTTCATCTTTCCTCCAAGTCGAGATCTTCTCTTCCTCTGGACGACACCGAGACTTGCACCCGCTGCCAGGAACAACTGCCACCGCTGGAGGATCCTTCCCACTTAAGGTACCGTGTTCCGCCTGGCTTCCCTTGCCACCGACTGTACGGGGTAGATTTAGCCCCGGCTTTCGAACCTGGGTTAGCCTGGGACACCCTGGCTAAACTTTTCTGAGCCTCTCTAAACTCTTTTCGAACTCTCTGCAAGACTTTCAAAGCCTAGTGTAACTGTGTGATCTTGGGTGTATTTGTGCTCTGCTCTCTCTAAGTGTGGGCCCAGCCTATGGACTTTGGCTCACCAGTGACTTTTGCTCTTCTGCCTTGCTAAAAGTGTTCCTAAATCTTAGAGTGGTGTATCTTCACATATTCTGGCTTTTTCCCTCCCTTTTCCATGAACTTATTGGAGTGCCATCTATAGTTAAGCGCTCACCTCTGTCTGGAAATAAGTGGTGTTAACTAAGACTTGTCTGATAAGGAATAAGAGTTGTATATATCATAATAGTAACTGTGTTTAGAGTGTTTTACAATAAGAGTGCTGGAGTGTTTCAAACTGTGTTTTTAAATAAATAATTATATACTTTGATACCAAAGCTCTGGTCAGTGTTTGCTTGTGCTATTGTGTCTGAGTGCCTATTGTGTATACTTTGCATACTGCCTAACTCTTCTTGAGGGAAGTCTGACTGCTCAGCCACAGCTACCAGGTAAATCTGGGTGGCACAGACTGCTACCAAGTGGGTTTACTGCTAACACCTGTAGTCCTAAATCTTTTGCAGTGTTCCCAAAGGGAACTGCACAGGTTTCTGCCTAATACTGGTGTACAGCGGTGGGATTTGTATTGAGTATATATTTTAGTGTGCTTTAGGATACCTTAGTGCAACTAACCACAAAGCTTAGCACTGAAAAAGTAATCTTCTAACCTGTTAACTATGGAAAGTTATAGTCAAGAGTCCCTTGCTACAGAAACTGCTGATTGTTTAAGAGTTCTCTGTAAGCATAAGAATCTCCTGACTAGAGGCAAGAAAATGGAGCTAATAGAAATGTTGTTAGCTAACCAAAGCCTGGATGATGGTTCAGAGGAACCTACTACTCCAGCAACTGTAGGTAACAGTATTGAGATTGAAACTGAACAAAATGTTGATGATCTTGAGGAAGAGTCAGAAGAGGAGGGTGAGGCTGCTGTGACTGTCCCCCCTAGGCTCTGTCTGCTCTACCTGCTGTACCTACTGGACCTTTACCAGGTCCCACATTTAGTCCTCAATACTTTGAACTGGAGAGAATGAAACTAGAATTGGAGTATAAGAAACTTAATGCTCAAACTGAAAAAGAACTAAGGCTAAGGGAAATGGAGCTCAAGCATGAGCTAGAAATGAAGAAATTGTCTGTTGAAAATGCTTCTCTCTCTGGCTCCTCTAGAAGTTCCAGTCCTAAAAGACCCCGGATGCCTAAAGAATTGGTTGGTATGTATGAGCCTAAGTTGGATGTGTTGGATTGGTTGTCTCTGTTTGAATATAATCATGGGCTCCAGAACATCACAGGAAATGACTTACTCACCTGGTTGTTCTCTAGGCTTCCCCCTGTTGCAACTGATGTGGTAATGGAGTTGGGGGAGGAGGATAGGAAAGAGTATGAATGTGTGAAACTAGCTTTGATAGCTAGATTTGGGAAGACCCCTTCCCAGTATCTTAAGAGGTTTAGAACCCTCAAAAAGCATGATGGTACCCCTTGGGCTACCTGGGTGAGTGAAGGGTTGAAAAACTTAGAGGGATGGATTAAGGGTTACAAGGTGAACACTTATGAAGGTATGAAAAATATTTTTATGTTGGAATCAATTTATGATGCCTGCTCTCCTGAGCTCAGACAGCACTTGGCTGATTCAAAGGAATTAGATTCCAGAAAGCTGGCTAGGGCTGCTGACTTGTGGGTTGCCAACAGGGCCACTCACAAGGATTCTGGGGTAACTCAGAAGAAGAATGAGGGGAAACAGCCTAGAAAGGACTCCAAAGAGACTTCTAATACTGCAAATTCCAAAGAGGGCCCCAAACAAAACCATAAGGGTAAGCCACAAGGGAAACCAACTCGGCCTAGTGTACCTTCTGGTGCAAAACCAGAAGGAGGTCAGAACAAGCCTCCATTCCAGCGAGCCTTTGGCTCATGCTATGTTTGTAAGGCCACTGACCATGTGAAGGGAGATCCCAGATGCAAAGGTAAACTTCCAGGGATCCAGCTTGCCTCCTTAGCCTTCGCTCCAGAAGAGGAAGTCCCAATGGCAAGTGGAAACTTTCTACTGCTGGCTGATGAACCCATTGGTGTCTCAGCCAGTGTTTCTTTAGTCTCTCTGGGGTTGTGGGAACAACAGAATTTAGATGTGTATAATTCTATCCCAGATAATACTAAAGAGTATTATAAAGACAGTGTCCAGGTGAATGGACAGGAGACTCCTGCCATTAGGGACACTGGGGCCAGCACAACTGTGGTGGATGAATCATTTCTCAAGGCAGAGGATGTTGCTAAGGCACCCAAATGCCTCACTAGGTTAGCTGGAGGGCCTGTGCAGATGTGTCCCCAGTTACCAGTTCTCATCCAGTGTAGGGATATGGCTGTAAAGATACCTGTCAGTATACAATGTGAAGTACCAGGTAGGGGTCTGTTGGGTAATGACCTGAAAGCTCTTGGAGTTGTGTCACATACCCCCAGACCTCCTAGTAAAAGGTTACAGGAGCTCACAAAACCTGCAAGAGAGAAAGCCCTGTGAGGGTTATCTCAGGAGATGATGACAGAGATCACTCCTCTCCCACTGGAGCAACTTACTGCAGTAACTACCAGATCAGGAGCAAAGGGGCAACCCAAGACTCCTAAGAAAAAGCCAGCAGCAAGCACTCCAGTGCTTCCAACAAGGACTTCCCCTAGGTTGTCCACAGTTACACCTGTAACTCCAGCTGAGGCTGAGAGGGAGGTACAACCCTGTGTGGTTGAACTAGACTCTGAAGAAGAGCTAGTAGGAGGCCAAGAACTTATTGGAGATCTGGACCCTGAGGACCATCCTGAGCTGCAATCTTTACTGGCAGAAGGTGGGCCCAGCAGGGCAGCTTTTCGTAAGGGACAAAGAGAATGTCCAACTCTGGAGGGTCTCCGCCACCAGGCAGCTTCTCAGGCTGATGGGCAAGAGCCTGGGAAGTATAGGTTGCACTGGGAAGATGGCTTCTTCTACAGTGAACCAACTGAGTCTGAACCTGGAGACTACAAGCACCTTGTAGTACCTCAAGAAAACAGACAACAGTTCTTGCACTTAGCCCACGAGATTCCTTTGGCTGGTCACTTGAGTTTCAAGAAGACCAAGGAAAGGCTCTCACTCTACTTCTATTGGCCAAAAATGGGGGCTGAAGTAGATAGGTTTTGCAAGAGCTGCCATACCTGCCAAACTTCTGGTAAGGTTGGCTCCAAGAATGGGGCACCTTTGGTGCCTCTCCCAGTTGTGGGAGTCCCATTTGAGAGGGTAGGGATTGACATTGTTGGTCCCCTTGATCCCCCAACCTCCTCAGGCAACAGGTTTATCCTTGTTGTAGTAGACCATGCTACTAGGTACCCTGAGGCAATTCCTATGAGGACTGTTACAGCTCCGGCTGTGGCTAAGGCCCTCTTTGGTATTTTTACCAGGGTTGGGTTTCCTAAGGAAGTAATATCCGACAGGGGGTCAAACTTTATGTCCCACTACATGAAAGGCATTTGGAAAACCTGTGGAGGTACTTACAAGTTCTCAACCGCATACCACCTCCAGACAAATGGATTGGTAGAAAGGTTTAACAGAACCATGAAGAGCATGATAGGTGCTTTAGAGGAACCCCTGAAAAGAAAGTGGGACCTTCCACTGCCATGCCTTCTCTTTGCTTATAGAGAAGTCCCTCAGGAGGGAGTAGGTTATTCTCCCTTTGAACTTCTCTATGGCCATCCAGTCAGAGGTCCGTTGGCCCTGATTAAGGAGGGATTGGAAGGTGCTCCTCCCCTCAAGCCAGTCAGAGTGACTGACTATGTTATAGGTCTCCGGAGGAGAATGTCACACATGATGGCAGAAGCTAGTGATAACCTGAAAGCTGGACAAGCTTTGGTCAAGCATTGGCATGATCAAAAGGCTAACATGGTTGAGTTCACTCAAGACCAGCTAGTTCTCGTTATGCTCCCAACAAGGCAGAGGGCCTTGCAAGACAAATGGATGGGACCCTTCAAAGTTGTGGGAAAACTTGGGGAGGTCAACTATCTGGTGGATCTGGGCAGACCCAGGGAAGCTCCTAGAGTCTTCCACACCAATTGACTGAAAGCGTACGTCTCCAGACCTGAAGTAGGAGCCTTGCTTCTAGCTTCAGCAGCAGAGGAAGAAGAGAGTGAATCCCTCCCTGATCTCCTCAGAGGTGTACCTTTAGATGAGAAAATTGAAGGAGTCAATCTCTCTTCAGATCTGACACCTGAGCAACAAGAGGAGTGCAAATCTATGTTAAATCAGTGTTCCTCCCTGTTCTCACTTTCACCAGGCTTGACCCTTTGGGGACAGCATGAGATTCTCAAAAGCAGAGGATACAGAATGTCAGAAAATGTAAGAACCCATATCAAAGGGGAGGTCAAGAAGATGCTTGATCTCGGGGTAATAGAGCCCTCTACTAGTCCATGGTCTAGCCCAGTTGTGTTAGTACCAAAGGCAGGATCCAAAGACTTGAGATTCTGTGTGGACTATAGAGCTCTTAATGCAGTCACTAAGACTGATGCCCACCCTTTGCCAAGGACAGATGAGTTGGTGGATAAACTTGGTGCAGCCAAGTACCTCAGCAAATTTGACCTTACGTCAGGCTATTGGCAAATAGCCTTGACAGACCATGCCAAGGAGAAAACTGCATTTTCAACCCCAGCTGGCTTGTACCAGTTTAAGGTCATGCCTTTTGGATTAAAAAATGCACCTGCTACATTCCAAAGGATGGTGAATCAAGTTCTAGCTGGGATGGAGGACTTATGCATGGCATACTTGGATGACATTGCAGTCTTCAGCCACTCCTGGGAGGAACATGTGAACCACCTAGGACATGTTTTGCAGTCTCTCGAGCAGGCCAATTTGACAATCAAGGCAAGTAAATGCCAGATTGGTCAAAGTAAAGTGGTCTACCTTGGGCATGAGGTAGGAGGTGGAGAAATAAGGCCTTTGCTCAGCAAAATTGAAGCTGTGCAAAATTGGACACCTACTACTCAAACCCAGGTGAGAGCCTTCCTAGGCCTCACTGGGTATTACAGGAATTTCATTGAGAACTATGGGACCATAGCTTCTCCACTGAATGTAATCTCCTCTCCAAAATTCCCTAAAAAAGTCAAATGGAATGAGGAGTGCAATCAGGCCTTTGAAAAACTAAAGAAAGCTCTTTGCCAAGCTCCAGTACTGAGAGCTCCTGACTACCACCAAACTTTCATTGTACAAACTGATGCTTCCAATGTAGGTATAGGTGCAGTTCTAAGCCAACTGGATGAGAAGGGTAGGGAGCACCCCATTTGCGTCATCAGCCGTAAGCTGAAGGATCCTGAGACAAGGTGGGCAACAATCGAAAGAGAATGCGTTGCTATTGTGTGGGCACTGAAGAAGTTTAGGCCATACTTGTATGGTTCTACTTTTGTCATTCAGACTGACCACCAACCCTTGAGATGGTTAATGCAAATGAAGGGAGAAAATCCAAAACTATTGAGATGGTCAATCTGCCTGCAAGGGTTTGATTTCACTTTTGAGCACAGGTCAGGGTGTCACCATCAAAATGCTGATGGACTCTCTAGGATGTATGCCATCTACTAGAGGTATGAGGTTCATCCAGGAGTGGATTAAATCCTCCTGTCCCTTAGTCTGGGGGTGGCTAGTGTTAGGGAGAATTCTCTGTTTAGGCTGAATTTCCTAACCTAGTGAGTCCCCCAGCAGCTTTGCTGGATTTTTGGGGTTTATTTTTTTCTCCTGCCAAGAGTGAGACTCTTTTACCCTCACTCTTGGACATGATTTGAGTGTGTTCCTTTGACTCTAGATTTGTTTAATGGGCTATGGGGTCTTTTACTCCATAGGGCTTCATGTGTTTTTGTGATGTGTGTTACACAGCACCCTCAGTGCAGTAACACAGGGGGTCATAGTGACCCCCCCAGTATAGACTCCATACCCTGGGACTGACTCCTGTCTCCCAGGGCATGTAAAGTCACCATTGACTTTACTAGTCTTGAATTCTGAACAGAACCAGTACAAACCATCATATTGTGGATGTACTGGCCGGGGCAATTTGATTGCCCTGGGGTCTGTTAGTCGAGGGGGCATGTCTCCGCCCCCCCTGATCGAGTTTTGGCTGGTGGCAGTGGATACTACTTTTTATATTCAACCGCAAATATTTCTCTATGGGATTTTCCCATTGTTCGAGGCTACTATCTTTATTTATTTAATTACGATAGCCTCGAACATACCGCCGGTTTCTTTATTTATTATTAATTCTTTTTTTGCCAAAACTCGGTTCTAAAATGGCGTTTGTGTTCTCTTCTGTGACTCCAACCCAAGTCGAGCCCTTTGTTCCACATTTTTGGCAGGATTCTCCACAGAAGCCCTCCAAAGTGGTGCCACTCTGTCTGGGGTACTTAGGAGGGGTGGAAGGGGATTTAGGCACCCTGGACTGAGTTGCCTAGGCAACTCAAGTCGCACTCCGTCCTGATTGGCCCAAGTGGTGAGCCGGCCGGCTCACCACTTAGCATGTTTGAGTGACAGCTAGGCTGAGTGAATGGGGGTTTTCTGCATAAAAGCAGGGCTTTGGGGACTGGAACTTCAGAAGTCGCCACAGGACCTAAGAATCTGACGAGGGAGAAGCTGAGCCGACCTGCTACGACGACACCACCGGTGGAGCCCTGCTGAACCGTCTCACCACTTTTCCCAACGACAGAGGAGATCTCCCGCCGGAGAGTCTTCTTCCTTTGACTGGTGGGGATAACCAGTTTCACCGTCTTTTCGCCTTCCCGACGCATCTCGTGGCTGCCTTGCCTGTGCCAAGCACCCCGGCAACCGGAATACCACGTTTTACCACGACCGCGAAATAAAGGGTAATACCTTTGACTGGAAAACTCCGCGGCTGGTTTCTTCCCTGGCAGTGCAACGATCTTCATCTTTCCTCCAAGTCGAGATCTTCTCTTCCTCTGGACGACGCCGAGACTTGCACCCGCTGCCAGGAATAACTGCCACCGCTGGAGGATCCTTCCCACTTAAGGCACCTTGTTCCGCCTGGCTTCCCTTGCCACCGACTGTACGGGGTAGATTTAGCCCCCGGCTTTCGAACCTGGGTTAGCCTGGGACACCCTGGCTAAACTTTTCTGAGCCTCTCTAAACTCTTTTCGAACTCTCTGCAAGACTTTCAAAGCCTAGTGTAACTGTGTGATCTTGGGCACATTTGTGCTCTGCTCTCTCTAAGATTGGGCCCAGCCTATGGAATTTGGCTCACCGGTGACTTTTGCTCTTCTGCCTTGCTAAAAGTGTTCCTAAATCTTAGAGTGGTGTATCTTCACATATTCTGCCTTTTCCCTCCCTTTTTCATGAACTTATTGGAGTGCCATCTATAGTTAAGCGCTCACCTCTGTCTGGAAATAAGTGGTGTTGACTAAGACTTGTCTGATAAGGAATAAGGGTTGTATATATCATAATAGTAACTGTGTTTAGAGTGTTTTACAATAAGAGTGCTGGAGTGTTTTAAACAGTGTGTTTTTAAATAAATAATTATATACTTTGATACCAAAGCTCTAGTCAGTGTTTGTTTGTGCTATTGTGTCTGAGTGCCTATTGTGTATACTTTGCATACTGCCTAACTCTTCTTGAGGGAAGTCCGACTGCTCAGCCACAGCTACCAGGTAAATCTGGGTGGTACAGACTGCTACCAAGTGGGTTTACTGCTAACACCTTTAGTCCTAAATCTTTTGCAGTGTTCCCAAAGGGAACTGCACAGGTTGCTGCCTAACAATCATAGATTGGTGTCATGACAATAAGACCGAGGGACACTGAGGTCAGTCCATCACATCTGAGATAATCGGAAGATCCTTTTATTGGCCCAACTTGAGAAAGGATGTTGAGACTTACCTGTTATCCTCTCCTGTTTGTGCCATGGCCAAATATCCCACGGTCAAGCCATTGGGTCTTCTCACACAAGCAGAAATTCCTACACGTCCATGGGGTCATATATCTACCAATTTTATAGTAGAACTACCAATCTCCGATTCATGCACCTGTATCATGGTTACTGTTGGTACTCTTTAACAAGATGGCTCATTTCTCTCCCCTGTCTGGTTTACACACAGCGGCTAAAATGGCCGAGGTCTTTGCCAGAGACATCTTTCGCCTACATGGTCTTCCAGATAAGGTTACATCAGACCGTGGCAGCCAGTAAGTTTCAAAATTGTGGAAGGCACTCTGCAGCCGTCTAGGCATAGACTGAGCCTTGTCATCTGGGTTCCACCCTCAAACTAATGGCTAGATGGAGAGATTGACGCTACACTTGAGCATTATCTCAGATGTTACAGTAACCAACTCCAAGACAATTGGGTTCAGCTTCTCCCCACAGCAGAGTTTACTTATAACAACTCCAAACACTCTGCTATAGGACTTGCCCCCTTCTACTGTAATTATGGGGTTCATCCTCAATCTGTTCTTCCCATACTTCCAATACCCATTAGTTCACCGGCGGTGGAGTCCATATTGGCCAATGTCACCGAAGCTCACAAGACATCTAAGCTCAGTTTGGAAAGAAGCCTTCAGTCATACAAGAAGCAAGCACCGGCGCAAGAATCCAGACTGGATTGAAGGTACCAATGTGTGGCTCTCTACCAAATGTTTACCTCGGTGGGTTCGCCCTTCTAAATTATCTCCCCAATATTTGGGACCATTCCCCATTCTGTCAAGATCAATCCTGTTGCTTATAAACTCAAGCTACCTTCCAACCTCAGTCTTATTCACTGGGGTAGATTGGAATATCTCATTTGCTGGAAGGGGTACCCAAGTTCTGAGGACTCTTGGGAACCTGCTTCCTTTGTTCACGCCCCCCAGACTGCTGCCGCGATTCCACCGAATACATCCGGGCAGACCCGGAGACCCTGAAATTAAGAGGGGGCATACTGTCATGTTCCGGTCCAAGTGGCGGTTGTTACTGTGTATACGACTATGCGCCATTGACTTTTCCATCACGCACTATCCGAACAGCCTGCAACACTCTAGTGTTTCACCAACATGGCCGCCGCTGGGAGTTTACTTATTGTCAGTAATCCCAGCGGTCGGTGCTTTGCAACTGTCAGGTTAGCTTGCTCTCTCTCTTTGCGGTTGATACGCTACTGTAATTTCCCTAACTCTGCTTCGCACTGAAGCCCTTTCTTTCTCTCTTGCTCCCTCCCTCTCCTGGTGCCCAGCGTGTCTTGTCTTCAGACTCTATTGACTCTTAGTTTCGTGTATTCTAATTTTCCCCTTTACCGACCCGCAGGTCCAACTCTTCTTATTTACAGCGTTTCCATTTCTTTTTCTTGTTCCTTTATTTATTTTTGTTTCCTTACTGCCTCTCCCCCTTTTTCCACTTTCTTAGGGCAGTGTCTTGGAAGGTTTTTATTTCTTTTCGTTACTCGTGGCTCTGTCATAGCTCTCTCTTGCCTCCCATTCTTACACCGTCTGTTGGAAGCTACGATTACCTCTTGTTTGCCTTACCTCATCATCCAACATATTCCGCCTTCCTGCAATCTCTTGGGAAAACTTACCACTGTAGTGCATTCCCCATCCTGATCAGACACTGAAGTGTGCTGTACGTCACTCAAGAACCACAAGGGGGGGGTTTCTGCCTGCAGGGTTTTTCCCCCACTTCTGACAGCCTGTCCCCAGGGCTGGAGCTGTGGTGTGGTGAAATAACGGCTCCACTACGGCTTCTACCCGTGGCAGGTCTGTTCCACTTAAGAAGGAGAAGGACTATCAGGCAATCGACATGGACTAAAAGAAACCTCTGACACAGATCCCACAGGTGAGGAGAGTGGTGCAGGGTGTGGGGTGGAGGAGACTCAGAGCAAGGGGATACAGGAGTATCCGGAGGATCGACAGGACAACGGGTCACAATTCTCATCCGGCCCTGTCACGCAACAGACCGACAAAGTCACGCTGATATGTCAGGTCGGCCATCGAAAAGACATTACCTTCGACCTTATTGGAGCTCCCCAGTTCCAGATGATCTTAGGAATGCCATGGCTGGAAACACATAACCCAAGGATCGACTGGCGAACAAGCGTGCTGACCTTTCCTCCAGAATGCACCAATATGTGCTTCCACCAAGAAGAGAAGAACCAAGACCTCAAAACTAAATCTCGCTTGGGACTTTCTGACTCCCTACCCCTGGAATATCTGGACTATCAGGATGTGTTCCAGAAGGAACAAGCAAATACCTTAACCCCTCACAGGCCTTACGACTGCCAAATCGATCTGGTGTCGGGAGCACAAATCCCATGCAGTCGAATTTATGCTGTAATTGAGCAAGAAAATCAACATCTGAAATCTTACTTGGTCCAGTACCCAGCTAACGGTTTTATCCACCCGTCTAAGTCCCCTGCCTCTTCAGCTCTATTCTTCGTATCTAAGAAAGAAGGTGATTTGAGAACTTGTATAGACTATAGAGCATTGAACCAAATCACCGTAAAGAACAGGTATCCCCTACCACTTATCCCGGAATTGCTTGATCAAGTAAAGAACCCCCAAATCTACACTAAATTGGACCTACGAGGGGCCTACCATCTTGTGCGGGTTAAAAAGGGGGATGAATGGAAAACGGCATTCTGAACCAAATACGGGCTTTTCGAGTATGAGGTCATGCCCTTCGGAAAATGCAATGCACCCGCTGCATTTCAGTTCTTCATCAACGGTGTACTTCACAAATTGTTGGACGTTTGTGCGCTCGTGTACATTGACGATATTCTCATTTACTTTTCATCAAAGGAAGATCACGTCACCCATGTAAGAGCAGTTTTGGAAAAGTTACGCCAACACCGGCTGTTTGCTAAATTGGAAAAGTGCTCTTTCCACGTCACAGAAGTCAAATATGGATGCAATTCTACAATGGCCATCACCAACATCCATCAAAGGAGTGCAAAGCGTACTCGGATTTGCCAAGTTTTACAGACGATTTATACCTGGATTTTCGCAGATAGTCCATCCAATCACTTCTTTACTGAAGAAGAATAAAACATTCCTTTGGTCTCCCGAGGCTGAAATGCCTTCCAGGAACTGAAAAAAGCTTCACTTCAGCACCCGTTCTTCTGCATTCCCCCCTGACCTGCGCTATGTGGTTGAAACAGACGCTTCTAGTATTGCCATGGGAGCTGTCCTATCACAGAAAGATCTGAGTACTGGACAACTTCATCTCATAGCCTTCTGGTCCGTAAGGAGCCTTCAAGACATGGAGACACTACCTTTTGGGATCCAGGCACACGTTCACGGTTATTACTGATCACTGAAATCTACAATATTTAAAGACAGACAAGGCCCAATCCTCGTGCCTGCTCCGCTGGGCTCTTTTCTTTGCAGAATATGATTTTGTAATTACACACAGACCAGGAGTGCGTAGTGGGAAAGCCGACACCCTATCTCGCATGGGAGAAGACAAGGAAGCCTTTGCAACATCGGAGCCTGTGGCCATTACACCCGAAGACCGAATTCAGAACCAAATCGCTGCAACCTCCTGTTTGGAGGAACTGAAAACTGATCTTCGATCCAGGATGAATCCATCCGCACAACAGGAATGGATAGCTCAAGGAGACCAATACTCCATCAAGGACGGTTTGCCCTATTTCCGAGAAAAGCTATATATCAAAGACAAAACCTTGCAAAGGCAGATAATAGCAAATTACCACGAATCACTAGTGCAAGGGCATCCTGACTATTGGTGGCCAACCTGGAGAAGAGACATTGCCCAATACATCGCCACCTGTGGTGTGTGCGCACAAAATAAATCTCAGAAACAAAGCCCTGCGGGGCTATTACGTCCTTTAGCGGTACCACCAGCACCATGGCACACCATGGCACACACTGTCGAGGGATTTTGTTACCGACCTTCCCACCTGCAACCGGTTCAATACTATTCTAGTTATCGTGGACCTGTTCTCATAGATCTGTAAGTCTGAAAGGACTTCCAACTGCTTCCGCACTTGCCACTGTGTTTTTGGAGCAAGTTGTTAGACTACATGACTTCCCGTCGGTGCTAATTTCAGATCGTGGAACTCAATTTGTTTCGGCTCTCTGGAGTAGATGCTGCAGCATAGCCAAGATTGACCTCTGGCTATCCACGAGTAACCATCCCCAAACCGATGGCCAGACTGAAAGGACCAACCAGCCCTTAGAGCAATACCTCCGGTGCATGCTACAACAAATTGAAGAGCCTTGGAGAAACCTTCTCTGGTTAACAGAATTCACCTACAATAACTCAGTCCACACTAGCACTGGACAGACCCCGTTTTATACAGTCCAAGGTGGTCAGCCTCGAACATCCATCTTTGATTCTCCTGACAAATTGGAAATGCCAGCTGTCAAAACCTTACACAAGACTATCTCATGAACTCGAAAAGAGGCCGCAGAGACACTAATCAAGGCTAAAGAACAACAGAAAAAATGTGCGGCAAGACACCGAAAGGAAGCTCCACATTACCAAGTCGGGGATAAAGTTTGGTTGGCAGCTAAGAACATCCCATTGAAAGGACCCAGAGCCTTCCGCCCTAGGTACTTGGGGCCCTATTGCATCAAGACCATTATTAACCCTGCAGCCATGAAATTAGATTTACCAACTAACATGCAGATCTATCCAGTATTCCACGTCTCCCTCTTGAAACCAATGAAGCCAGATACTCGGATTGAAACACCACCTGAGCCAGATGTCATACAAGGGGAACCGGAGTATGAAGTCAAAGACATTTTGGATTCTAAGGTAGGATGATCCAAACTGTACTACCTAATTGATTGGAAAGGCTACGGGCTGCAAGACCGGACTTGGGAGCCCAGTGAATTTGTCCATGCCCCACGGCTAGTTAGACAATTTAATCGTAATAATCCCACCAAACCCAGACCAGGAGGGAGAACAATCGTGAGAAGGGCCTTGAGGGGAGTGCTGTCATGGCCACTGAGCAGGGGCCCTAAAGGGTCCAGTTGGACCCAGTCCTGGCACCTTTGCCTCCAGGCTCATAAGAAAGTGTGCTCTGCACACCTTTTTCCTTGGGCACGTGCTATCCCATCTCATATTGAGCCTCCACGTGCTAATGGGCCATAGGAATACTTAAAGCTGAACGTGCAGCAACATCTGGGAGTTTCAGGGTGGAACCATCTAGCAGAGCAAGAGGGCATGGCCAGGAACAGGCTATTTTAAGCCTGCCCCGCCCGCAGGCCAACGCTTCGCATTACTCTGCCCAAGCAGCGTAACGCTCACCGCCGCCTGAGAAGCATCTTATCTGTTTTCCAGTGAAACCATCCCGGAGAAGCCTCTTACCTGTTACACAGCGACCGCAACACCATCTCGGAGAAGCCTCTTACATGTTTCCCAGCGACAGTGACACCATCTCGGAGAAGCCTCTCACCTGTTTCCCAGCGACATTTGGACCATCTCGAAGAAGCCTCTTACCTGTTTTCCAGCAAAACCATTGCAGAGGCGCCACTTACCTGTTTTCTCCATCAGAACCAACAGAGTCGTCGCTGAAGCGCCTCTTACCAGCTCGCAGTGATATGATATGATATGATATTTGTAACGCGCCTATACACAGGTGTTTCAAGGTGCGAAAGGGTGGAACTCCATCCGCATTCGACCAGAGCACACTTACCTGGTTCTTGGAATACAACTACCGGCAGCGCTCCTTACCTGACCCGCAGCTCGGATACCAACTCCAGAGTTCCACATGGTCAGTTTCTTCGCGGTTGCAGACATCCTTCTCCCGCCGACAGGTCTGCGCACCGCGACTCTTCTCCAAGCACCGCCAGCCTATCCCTGCAGGAGGAAAAGAACAAAGAAGGGTTAGAAACTTAATAAGGACAATTGTTGAGGCCGGGCCCCACTCCATTGAGTGCTTACCTTAAGACTCCAACCTGTTATCTTCTTGAGAACACTTTGGGTCTTCCACTGGTACTGTGGCTCCACTGGGCCATCACCTATAAGGGAGAAAGAGACATTACTAAGGATACAAATCTAATCATGTGACAAGACATTAAGAACTAATATGAACAATAATCATCATTAAAGACTCCTACCTTCACAAAGTGGTTCGGTCATAGCTGCCCTGGGCCGCCACATCCAGGAACCAGAGAAGCAATTGGGTCATCTTGAAGTGCTCTTGCTGATGAGAAGCAGGACGGAGAGCTCGCCCTCACTATATATCAGGTGAGCCTATGGGTAAACGCTTACTCACCTCATTTTGGCACGAAAGGTCCGAGGGGAGTCACGACACCTCCACACCCTTCTTACTGCCTCTCGTGTTCTCGCAGGGACAGTACCAGCATCCAGAGCAGTGACCTTGGCGGCAGCTGGGGGAGAGAACCGATCCAGGGGATCCGCATCCAGGGAGGGTTCCAACTGTGCCTTAACGTCCCCACTGAGACCAGGTGAGCGTAACAGTAGCCTGATCTTTAAGGGTCTAATTGTTCTACCTATATAAAAGGATCTGCACACACACTTAATGCAATAAACCACATATTTTGAATTGTAATTTATGAATGAGTTCACATGGTATTTCCCCAACTTGCCAAAGTTGCCAGATTTCGTTTCTAAAGCATATGTGCACACGGAGCAACCCCCACTTTTATAAAAAACATTATTTTGCAATCTATGCAATCAAGTTTCACTCTGCTTAGAATTAGACATGTGCAATGGACATAATATCTCTTTAAATGTGCAAGCCTTGCTGTAATTGATGCCTGGATTGGGGTCCAGCCATTTTCACAGATTGTTATCCAATTGGAGTATATGCCAATGTCTCTTGATTATAGTGTAAATGTTCTGACTGTCTGAATTAAATCTTGTAATTAATTTCAATTTGTTAGACTCAGTGGTCGAGGTACGAGCTTTTGGGGTTAGTAAATCAACTCTTTCCAAACCACATACTTGTTTTTCAGCTTTGTCTAGTTGTTGTTTCTTATAGCCTCTAGCTATCAATCTGTTTTTAATCAATTTGCTTTTGTCCCGAAATTCTTCGAAATTGGTACAATTTCTTCTGGCCCTGATAAATTACCCTTTGGGAATGTTAGAAATTACATTTTTCTTATGGCAACTGTCAGCATGTAACACTGCCTTGACCGATGTAATTTTCCTGAAAGTCCTAGTGTGGAAACCCATAGGTGTGAGAGAGATTTTCAAATCTAAAAAATCTGTGCATGTATGACTGAATGTATATGTAAATTGAATTCCCCAGTCATTAGAGTTCAAAAATTCCACAAATTCAATCAAACAATCCACTGTTCCAGACCAAACAATGATGACATCATCTATGAATCATTTCCATAGTTAAATGGTAAATAATGCCGATTGAAGAATACATATTCTTATTCGAAATGATGCATGAACAAATTTGCTAATGCTGGCGCAAAACTAGCCCCCATAGCGATGCCGATAAGAAACACATTATTTGTTCAGGGTACACAATTGAAAATCTTTAACCATTTCTGTATTTTGATAGAAGGAGGCTGAATCTTTCCTAAAGATGTAATCTACACACGCAATGGCTCGATGATGGTCTATAGGTGTGTGTATAAGGCTATGAGGTCCAGTGTGACTAGAATGAGGTTAGGACGCAATGGTAGATTCTCAAAAATTTGCAATATGTGCATAGTGCCTCTGATGTAAGTCGGTGTCTGGACCACTGCAGGTAATAAACATTCATTGATGTAGATCTAGATTGGCTCAAGAATACCACCTTTCCCACTAACCATAGGCCGTCTTTCCAGGATATTCTCAAATGTTTTATGCACCTTGGGTAAGAAATAAATGGTAGGCATGGTAGGTCCATGCACCTCTAGATATTCCCTTTCCATGTCTGTCAATAAGCCTTTCCAATGCCAGTGTTGAATTAATGTTGACATAGTTGATTTAAGAGCATTAAGAGGGTTAGTCGCCAGTACTTGATAGCATCCTGGTGTATTGAGGTGTTTCATTCCCATGGTGATATAATCTATTTTGTCCATGATAACCATGATACCCCTTTTGGCTGCTTGCTTAATAATTATATCTTTATTAGATGCAAGTTGTTGAATGGCTAGTTTTTCAGATTTAGACAAATTCAATAGCTGACAGGATTTACATGATTTGACATTATCAGCCAGCTTTTGAATATCATTGATCACTGCCTGATAAAATGTGTCAGTGATATTGTCCGTAGGAAAAACAGGCGTAAACTTAGATTTCTTAGTGAGTTCTTTAATATTAAGATTCTGTTTTACAATATTGAGATCTCTAAGTATGTCCAATACACTATTGTCTTTACCCTGACCGCTATCGTATGAGTATGAGTATGTGCGTATTTAGCATAGTTTGTAAGGAGATGTCCGATGATGCTTGCGCAGTGGGTTTTGCAATGAAGTTTCGCACTTCAGGATTAGGTGGGGTTTTATTGGATAAGTGGCACTATATAAGCCACACTAATTGATTATGATTATGTCTACCTTTCTTTCTGAGATAGATCCTGAATTTGACGAGCACCGAAGGTACATTACATTACTCACACACAATTAAATACAGATGTTGTGACATTGAGCCTGTAACCATGATGCCCAGTGACTATATCCTTGTCCTCTTTAATTTCTCTTTCTCTTTTCATGTTTGTTTGTTCATTCATCGATATACAAATTTGATTGTGTCAATAATTTGTGCATGTTTGTGCATTGTATCATTTCTATTTGTATCTATCCATGGATTGCGTCAATTAATGTGACTCATCCTAATTCTTTCAATTATGTTACCATGATTGTACCTAACCTCAATGTCTCCGGATGTGACACTGGTGTGTGCATGTATACAATGTTACACGGTCTCATAATTTTAATGTGCTTTGCATATGTTGCTTTTATTCAGCCTCAGATGAAGAGCGTGAGCTCGAAACACGTGTCAGACTGATGACAATAAATTAATTCTGAAATATATCAACATACTTGCGACTCACGCAACATCAATATTTGGACAAATGCGCGCAGTGTGAATGTACCCATGTGTTTGTATGCATATCTGTATGCTACCATGCTGCCATAGTGCATGTAGAGTCAAGTATACTCCCCCATATGCTTCCCCTGACAATGGGTATTGTTTTGCATAGCGCAATAGTGCCCCTTCCTTCAACTTTATCTTTACCACCCCCACTCCTTTGAGTACCCCTACATCATGCATCCCTTTGGTCCATAGTTTCTCTGGGAGACTTTTGAGATCTTCATCTGTGTGTTTGTTCCACCTTTTCACCAGTTGTGTGAGTATTGGCACCAGCTTTTCTACTACTTTGACTAGGCAAGATATCTGTAGCTGGAGTACCATCTTGTTCATCCGTTATTTGTGTTACTGTCAGTGTTGGGTCAATGCATAGCACCATACGCCATTCCATGTTGTCCTCACCCCAACTTCACCAGTGCTGGGGTGAGGACAGGTGCTCAGTGGAACAGTAAGTTGTGCATTTGTAAAAGTTGTATTCTCGCACTGCAGCGCGTGTGTACCCGCTCCCCCCCTCTCTTTGTCCTGGTTGCTTCCTTGTTTGTTGGCCCTCCATCCCTCCCTCCCACTGTGCTCCCATTGGTTGGTGGGCCCTTTAAATCGGCCACTCAAGGAACCCCCTGCTGTAGCAGCCCCTCGGCCAAGAACTAAAGGCTAAGGACAGCTCCTGTGGTGTCTCAGCTTTCACTGTGGTAGCACCTAGCCTGCAGCCCTTGACCTGCTGCGACTTATCAGGTGAGTCAAATCTGGGTGTGTTGTATTGTGCTGTGCTTAAAAATGTATCTTTTTTTTGCCCTTTTGGGAAAGTCGAATCTAGATGTGTTCTATTGTGCCGTGCTCGAAAACCTAGCCTTTTTTCCCTTCTAGTAAAGTCGAATCTGGGTGTGTTGTATTGTGCTGTGCTCGAAAACTTAGCCCACAACTTGGCGCGCACAACTTGGCAGCATGCGCTCCCTTGCTTCTCTAGCCACGTGCCCTCGCTCACATTGTAGGTCCCTCAATCCTGCCCCACCCTCCTGCATTTCCTTTCCTTCCTCTCTCATCTCAGCCTGTTTTTCTGGCATTACTTTGCAAAGCGTGCATTATTCTTCTAGGTTCCTGTTTTGTTCTGTGCCTTGTTTGCTCTCTACAGTTCTTGATATTGTGTGTCCACGGTTTGTGGCATCACATTGCAATTGCCAGCATTCTTCACTTCTAGGTTCCCTGCTGACCTCTGTGTTTGGCTTTTGGTCCTGTATTGAATCTGCTTCTTTACTTCCAGGTTCTCTGTTGTGCTTTGCCTTGGTTCTGTACTACCAATGTTCTTTCTGCAGAGGTGTACCTGCTACCTTTTTTGAAATATTTGCAAGGAACTTGGGGTTGGTCAGCCTGAGTTACCTGGGGTCAACCAGACATGGACTCCCTGCTCACAGTGCTCAGAGGGGCACAGCTTCACCTCACTGATGAGGCACAACAAGACAGAAACACATGTACAGGGTTGCTGTTGATACTCTTGTTCAGAGAGGAATTGCCATATCATTTTGGTGCTGGACTGCCCTTGTGGGCGGGACAAAGACTGATATGCAAAAGAGCTGCCAGAAGCAGGGAAACTGCTCTCCTGGACACCCGTGTAGACTTGCTCTCCAATCTTGACTCTAATCTCCCTTCCGTCCTCATTCTCCTCGATCTATCCTCTGCTTTTGGCACGGTCAACCATGCCATCCTGCTCAATCGTCTCCATGACAACCTTGGTATTACTGATCAGGCCCTGACCTCGTTGACCTCCTTTCTCACAAACGACCCTCTCAGGTCCAACTGGGGTAATTCCTCTCTTCTATCTCTCTCTCTACTTGTGGTGTTCCCCATCAGGGTCTAACCTCTCTCCCTGGCTCTTCAACCACTATCTGGCACTTCTTGCCCACCACATCACTACTTTCTGCTCCAATTTTCAATGTTATGCAGAGGACACTCAGCTCTCTTTCAGGCTCTCCTCAGCCACCTCTGCTTCTTCTCTCATACCAGACTGCCTGGTCACAATTCAGGAATGGTGTGCCGCCATTGATCTCTGACTTACTGCCAGTGAGGCTGAGATCCTCCTCATTGGGACACCCGCTCCCTCCTTTCCTCTCTCTCTCTGGCCGCCCACTCTGGGCCCTCTTCCAGCTCCTTCCTGTGAGGCTAAGAAGCTTGGTGTCATCTTTAACTCCACCCTCTCCTTCTCTCCTCTGTCTTCATGGTCTCTTACGTCTCTAAGAAGTCAAACTATCAGCCGCATCTCCTCAGAGGTTTTCTTCCTTTTCTCACTTTCCCCCAGAAGCTCACTGTCTCCAGAGCTCTGGTCCTCTCTAGGGTGGACTATTGCAACAGCCTCTTTCGAAATCTTCCTGCCTCTACACTTTGACTTTTACAACTTGTCCAGAACAGGACTGCAAGACTTGTCCGTGGCCTCAAGCCCAGGGATCGTATCTCTCCAACACTGAAATCTCTTCTCTGGCTCCCTGTGGCTACAAGGATAACTTCAAGATCCTCTGCATAATCCACAAGGTTTTCTGGGGCCTGGGACTGCTCTACCTCCAACTTTCTCTTCCAAAACATCATCCTTCTCGAGCTCTCCGCTCATCCACCTCCAATTCTGTGAGGGTCAGACGCTTCTCCAAGCAGAGAGTTGGGGGTAGATCTATCTCCTCGGCTGGGGCCTCCCTCTGGAACAGCCTCCCTGCCTCTCTCAAACTTGTGCAGAACTACCTCCGGTTCCGAAAGAAATTCAAGACCTTCCTTTTTGCTTCCGTTTTCTCTCTTCCTCTCCCCTGCTGTTGCACCTGACTGCGCTGTGCACTGGTCACCTGGTCACCCTCTGAACTCGGGCCCAGGCTCCTGCGTGTCCAGTTGCCCTTGCACTGCCTCTGGGCTCGCCAGCACTTAAGGGTCTGTATCTGCAACCCTACAGTCCCTTCCCTCTGCACTTATGAGCCACTCGCTGGCTGAACGTGTGAGTTAACTGTACTTTCCCCTTCCACTCCCCCTGGCACTTCTCACCTTCCCTCTTCCCCGCACTTGCGCCATCTGAATGACACAAGGCCTAATACGATCGTTATTTTGTCCTCCCTTTGTTTCCCCCCTACTTGTCTCTTCGCGCCTAGAAACACTTTTGTACAGGCGTGTTATAAATGCCACATCATATCATATCATTGTCTGTCCTGCATAGGATCACCATGCCTTTGCGTATCACTACCTCCTCTAGCTCTAGTATGAGTGTGCTACCTTTGATGTCATCCTTCTGACACTGTGGTCTGAACATGAATTCTGATGCCAATCAGAACATCTTCCCTCGTATTCCCGGGACCCATCCCAGTAGCATCTCGACTCTGTACATAAACATGTCCGGGTGCACCAGCTAGCCTCGTAATGTGCTTTAAACGTGTGCCACCAAAAGTAGTGCGCCCACTCGTGTGTAATAAATGCCTGGCATTGTGCACACCATCCCTTTCTCTATGAATGAAATTGCTGCATTTAGCTAGCTGAGTAAGTCTCTCCCTAGTAGGTTGATAGGAGTTTCTTTGGAATACAGAAGTGGTGCTACGGTGTGCTGCGTCCATATTGTTAGTGGCAAATCTTTTGTTACATGTTACATGAACCATCACCACCGCTCCAGAGAAGGCCTGCATATCCATCAGCTTGTTTGATTAGGGGAATCCCCCCTCCCTTATGCAGGATGTGATTTGAATGAGAATTCCCTTGGTCCTATTTTCACTGCTACCTGGTGTTCCTCTTCGGGACTGTCAGTTTCTGCTAGGACTGGACACACTTGGAATCTCTGTGGGCCCCCCTATTGTTGTGGGCTGCCCTGTGGGAAAGAGAAAGGATTTCCCCCCACAACACTGATCCCGGTGTAGTGGGGCACCACATTCTGTCCTAACACCACAGTACTTCGCACAGCTACTGCTGGTGTTTGTGTCACAGTTGGGGTCACTATGCCACCATCCGTTTGCCCCCCTTGCATCTGCAGTGGTCCCTGCTGTGCGGGCATCTGTCCCTGCTGCAGCTGGGCTGGGAGAAGCTGCATCTGCTGCCACTGCGGCTATGCTTTGACAAACCCTTGCTGTTGTGCCACTTGCACTGCTTGCATCTGAGCTTGTTGCACAAAACGACAGGTGCGCGTGAGATGCCACATGTTCTAGCAAATGAAACACAGTCCTAAGACACTGTAGCCTGCCCCTCTATATACTCCTCTTCCTCGTTGCTGGTACCCTCTCCCCATTGGGAAGAATCACCCATGCATGTAATTCCCCTGCTGTTGGGCTCCCCACTGTGGGATATATTGCAGCTGCATGTAACTCCCTTGCTGTGGCATGTTTCCTGTGGGAAACCCTCCCTGTTGGGCGGGTGCCACTGCAGCAGTGTCAGGCACGAGCGTTTCCCCTTCCATTGTATACTTTGCCATTTTATTTTGTACCCGTTTCTTTTCTGCTTTTGGAGCATTTTCTGCCGCCTGCCTCTCACTTTCCTGCTTCCGTTTACAGTAGTATACTATTGTCGCCTGTATTTCTAGCCATCCCTTTGCTTCTATTCCTACAATCTTATCTAACGATGCCTGAACATCCACTTGCAGCCCTTTGACCAGTATGTGGTAAAACAAAGGTATGCACTCGTCTCAGGACCTTCGTGTCTCTAGTTTCCAGGTATCCTGCACCTGTTTTATATAGACTGCAGTGTCATCGTCATGCTTCATTTTATGTGCCATTACTAGCCCCAGGTCATAGCTATCTGGATACATGCACCTCTGTACTTCCTATTCGTGTGCTCGACAGTTGTTGAATGTAGCCCCATCGTGGGTGTTAGTACTTAATTTCACCCCCTTGTATCCCGCCTATTCCCAAATTTTGTCCCCTTGTTCTCCTATTATGGTTTTGAATAAACTTTTCATATCCCCTATTCCCAATGTCACCCCAGCTGTCTTTTCCTCGAGTGCCTGTATCCATTTGCTGGGCCCTGCCACACGGGAGGGCAGGCTGCATATTAGATTGTCTCAGTCCATAGTCTCTCAGATTACATAATGTGCAACCCCTTTTCCCTTTGGTAGCAGTGGCATTTGTCTCGTCCTAATCCGTTTTTTACCCGCTCCCCCTTTGGTGACCTACACTACATCTACTTTTATCTTCCCCGTCCTACTGCAGAGGGAAGTTGACCAGACCCTTCCGCTCTCTTCACTGTCCTGTCGTCTTCTTTGTTTCCTCCCCCTTCTCCTGTTCTTGTCGGCTGTCCACTCATTGCCCTCTCCATCGCTCCATTCTCCCCTATTATTTCTTTGTCTGAGGCTGTACTACCCTCATCCCTTCCTTCTATCTCCTCCTCTTTGCCCTCTTCCTCATCTAATCAGAATTGTATCCTCTCTGACAACCATTCCCCCTTGTCCTCTTTATTTTCCCTTCACATCCCCTCCTCTATCACCCTTTCTGCTTCATTGAAGAGTGCGTCCACCTACTGTTGTGTATTCTTTTCTATATCTGCTAAGTATTTCCTCTCCCCCCTTTTGGGTACCTCCTCCCGCCAGACGTCTCTGTCCCTCTTTTTCTCTGTCGTCTCCTTGTCCCCTTCTGCGTTTTCCTGTTGTGGGTTTGTATACCCTGCCGCAGGTCGTAATGTCAGATAAACACTGTTAGGCACAGGCGGAGAGCTTGGTCCGTCCCCTTCCTTTGTCCCCTCTCCCTCTTTTTTCACTTGTTCCCTTTTTGTTTCTTCGTACAGTTTCCAGAGCCTCAATATATTCTGCTTGCTTTTCAACTTGGAGCCCTTGTACTTAGTTAGCAAATATGAGAACATATTTTCTATTATTCTGCTATTGAACGTTCCTTCCCCAGGCCACGCATGGAAACACTGACCTGCAGTCTCCTGGAGCCACTGAAAATTATATTTTAATATTTGATCGCAATACTGGGGAAATTTTCTACACATGTGATCGAGGGGGCTATCTAGGTAAGCCATTATTTCCCACCCTCTGGCTGTCTTTCCTCTTTGTCCCAATAACCATAGGCACCCTTCCCCTCGTTCTTCATACACATTTTTCCCGCAGTACCCTCACTCACCTTTAATCACTCGCCTCCCCCTTCTTTCACTCTGGCCTTCTCCACAGGCCCACCCCCTCACTCTCACTTGTCACACTGGCCTTCTCCCTAGGCCCGACCACTCACTCTGTGTTAGTAAACAACAGTCCTCTGCACGGGCTCACCTTTCCCTATGTTAGTGATAAGCATTGAGGCTACCACTAAAATGCCAAGCGCACAATTATATACAAGGTACCTCACAATGTTCTCCCCTCCTCCATGAATCAACACCACATAACAAAATGAGCAACACTAGCTACCACACACACGCCCCTCTCTATACCTCCCAAACAATAGTAAACTAATGCCAGTCTACCCCAAATGACGCAACTATACAATCGCTGGTACTACGTGCAACTACCATCTAACGTGGTCCCCCACTTACTATGCACCTGTGCAGTACTGACCCCAACCGGCCCATAGGAGTGGGGGTTTCCCAACCAGCACTTTAAGATGAGTTGCAACACCCTTGAGATGGATGGGGATGCAGATTAATACTCTCGCATCAAATCAATAATGACAACTCAATAGTTTGGCAAAGGGGGTCCGTTTAATGACAAGTACAAAAAACGGGGAGTTCATGAATATCTGCAATCGCTCGATCTTCCTTCTCGCTTCAACTCCAATTAATTTCACAAAAAACATAGTATTTATACTAAAAACTCATCATCACTGACGTGTAACTCTCAAAACTTAGCATGCAATTTGATTTGTTCTAGGAAGGTAACTTTAATATAGGCAATATATCTGTATATGGTAACGGGGAGAGGGTGTCGGATAAACAATGTCAGGTGGGGCATCTAAGCCCTTCCTTAAAAATGGCTACTGTAAACGTCACGGAAAGTACAACGTCTCATTGGTTCTATTAACTATAGGACCATAGATTACATGGTCCACTATGATTGGGTTGGCATCAACCCCACTCATACTTTTCCACTTGCTTAGCAGCGTGCAGAATAGCCGGCCAGGTGCGGGGAGTTCATCTGCACTCCCAGCTTCCCTCCAATTATTGCTACAATCAATCATCGCTTCAGTGGTCATGTGTCAATTATTTCTTTGTGGTTGACCTCGAGTCTGCTTTTGGGTCTGGGAAAGTTAAGGCGTCTGTACATGGCAAAGATCCATGCGCAGGTGTGAAAGTTTCATCCCTTCTTGCTGGTCTGGTCACATGATTCCGACACTGTGAAATCGTCTTATTCTTCATGCAATTTCGTGTATTTGATTTAATTCTGCCAGTCATCTGCCATCTGTGGCTTATCTTGACCTTTCAGCACAGGATACTCTGTTCTTCTTCTCATTAATTGTATCCACTGTTGGTCTATTTCAGCCGATACGACCTTGGCTTCTTGGCACGATTATCTTCGTCTGTGTTTCCCTGCGTCTTTAATTCTCGATTTGTTTGCTGAAAAGCTCTCCTCTTGAGACCTTTAGTAACCTTTGGTTGATTCTGCTCTTGCGCATAGTGGAAGTATACTTATATAAAGTGCTCCTTTGAGGTATATATTGAAGGCGAGCGTCCCCAGATAGCACGATCCTCCCCACAATGAGAGACAATAATGGACTCTCCCAAGATGGGAATAAGGCTAAGACAAAGTGCGGGTCAGCTTAATGGGAGTTTATATAAGTCAAAAATAGGGCATGCAAAGGACTCTGCAAACTCCGAGAGCGCTCTGTCCGACAGTAGCAAAGACAGGCGTATATATTTACAAAACGCATCATAAGAGCCTAAACACTATAGGGGGCACATGTTCGTGGGGATTGGGTGGCGACGACTAACTATAGGTGCAGCTGTGATGTGTTACGCCGTGGTTGGTGGACATCAGCGGGTGCCAACGTGGGGCGGGCAGGTCAGCTGGGCTCATCCGGGCGGTGCTGCGGTGCCAGGCGTGGCCAGTGTCAGTGATGAACGTCTTCCTTGGCTTTCTGTCCTAAGGACCACGCACACCCCATTCATTCAATACCGCAATATTATCTTTCCCTGTAAATCCTACAATAGGTTATTCTACAGGTTAATGCAACACAGGAGGAATGCACCTAGAGTGGGGTCCTTTGGTGATACATCAATACATGGTTACCATCATCCTGTTGGCCGGGTATCATAGGTCACTAGGTTAGGTCTCAGGGCAAGGGGTGAGCTGTCCAAGTTTTCATGTCTTGTTAGAAGTCATTATGAATGTGTTCCTACAGTGTTGCTATAATATTGGGTGTCCTAATTTTACAGGGGCCATTAACCTGGGGTAAACTGGTGGGTCGTGGAGTCTAGGACAGGGCACCTTTTTGCCTGCGTTTATGGCCGGGGTTTACTGCTGGGTTGTAAATAATTCAGGTGGCTGGTCGTGGCCATGGGAGCTGTGGGGGAACGTGAATGCTTGAAGCGGCTCCAGCCGAATTGGGGGAGGTGAGGCAGAGCAGCCCGGGCCTCTGCCTTTCATCTGGCAGGCTTCACTGGGGAGGGAGGGGAAGTGGCCTTGGATATGCCCACAATGGTATTTTCCTCGTGTGTTTGCAGGTTATACAAAAAGACATAATAATTCATATACTGTACAATACTCATTGAGCTTTTTCTTCAAAGCTTACATGTCTACAGTTAGTGCCTTTACAAAGCCATTTCTACTGTTAGTGCCCTTACATAGCCATTTCAAATGTGTTACCTATACCAATGTTGCTATTGTTAACTATATCTTAAGTATTTAACAACCACGACATTTTGTTACACTCTATGCATGCACGATAAGCGAGGTAGTATTAAGGTTGGTGGAGCACGCAGGAACAACTGGCCAATAAGACAGATGGCATTGACACATGGTGAGCTTGAGCATTCATATACATTCTATGCGCTTTCTTACACAATTTACATGAGCTCCCAATGCAGTTGCACTTGATTTCCGTTTCTCTCTAGCAGCATTAGTTCAGTTATGGCATAGGGCCGTGGAATACATTCTTCTCGGAGAAACATATAACATAGAACCCGGGACACTTCTACCATTTGCATATAGCTAAGGGGATATGGGCATTTCAGCCAGGATTCCACATGAACACACACTCTGCCATCTTCATGGAGTTTACATATTTTATCGAAAAGGTCATGGAGAGAAGAGTTTCATCACAGGCAGTTTGCATATTAGTATTTAGGGTCTCTACTTTTGTCGGGGGACCATTTTACAGTTCTTTTCCACCCTGGCCCTGCTGGCCGGGTCATACTGTGGACAGCGATACACTGCGGAAGGTGAATGTTACAGTGTTTGCTTTCAGCACTAGCTCATGTCCGTCTGTTCGTGGGAACGGGCTCTCAGCGGATCTGCCAGGGAGCTGCGGCCACATGGACAAGTGAGAACTCGCCAAGGGTGGGGGCCGTGCTGCGGCACACAGGGGCTCATGTCATTCTGGTTTCACAAAATGGTTTCCAGGGCCTAGCTTAATACAGCATGTTTGGTCAATGTGTCAGCCAGTGGTCCACCCGCCACCTGGGCCCTGGTGACAGGGGGGTCCCTGACGAGCCATGGACTCCACAAGGGGGGGGCTGCAGGGGAGGGGGGTCTCTTGGACCTATCCTCCCATACATTTCCCCCCTTTCGTTACTTAAGTAACAAATACTGTAACTGCCTCAACCTCTGACGTTCCTTTTCTTCAGCTACTGCCTCGTCCCACCCAGGGGTGCCTTCTATGGGCATCCATGCCCTACATACCCCTCGCAAGCTTTCCCCCCTTCTAGCTTACTCGTCTGGTGTACAGGTCATATATATACAGCCCACGTCCCCTTCCAAATCCACCCACACCTCCTTATTCCACTCGAGTTCATGGGGTTCTTTAATTGTGGTGTGCCATAGCCTGTCTACTACATCCCCACTGTGGTATATGGGCACCATCTGGAATTTTGGTGTGTTTTCTTCTCCTGTTTGCACCTCCACCTCCTAGCACATTTAGTACTGCACCGCGAGTGTTGCCCATTGTCACCATCATCATCGCACCATTTGGTACAGCGTTTGCACAACATCGAAGACCCACCTGGCACATACAAAAATTAAAAAGGAGTAACACCACCATGGGCATCAGCAATTTGACAGTCATTCCCAGCCATGACGGGACCCAGGAGAAGAGGTTGTCGAACCATGTGCTTGCTTCGGGCCCACCTTCAGTTTTCATCCTCTCTCCTAGGTTATGTACGGCTTCGTTCACGTGGGATAAGGTACCATTATCTGCATCTTTAGAAGGTACGAAAGTGCAGCAGGCACTTCCAATTTTTCGGCAAACACCTCCGTCCATCGCTGTTAATAGGTCTAAGACATACCTATTCTGCATGGCCATTAGCCTCAGTGCTCTCAGCTCCACTTTTATTACGTTAAATCCTTCTTCGGTGTCATTTGCCAGCTGGATCAGCTCCCAGCATGTGATTTGGAGCCATTTTGCATTTGCCCGTGCCTGGATGCTGGGGATGAGTGAGGCGAAGAAAGTCTCTGCAGAGCTGAATAATCGATATCTGTCTGGGATCTGTGCCAGTAGTTCTGAGGATGCTTTTGATATGTAGTTCGATGATCGTCGTCTCCGAGACAGCATCTCTCCCTTATTGCCGGAAGACAGGACATATAATTGTGATTCTGCAGTTGGTTGGGCCTCATTCTTCTGAGGAATCTCTTGCATTTTCTTGCTCCCACCAATGTGGCTCTCTGGTATCACCATTAGTGCAGAATGTAGGGTGGCCAATGAGCAGATGCCGCTCCAGGATTGTGGGAGGTGCAGATATGCCTGGTTGCCACATACCCAATAATTGTCCATCAGGGCTGCTGTCCCTTTTCCCATATCCGGGATAGTGAGGGTCTTGTTGCAGTTTTTGTTTACCCCCATTATAGTTTTCCCATCTCCCTGGAAACACAGTTCATAGTCTATTTCTTTCTGTAGTTTGAATGGCTTTTCAATGGCAGTCACCCAGGTCAATTTTGAGATGTGCTCTTTCCATACTGGTGTACATGTTTTTTCTATCCACTGCAGTTTCTCTGGTGCCACACCTTGCAGCGCCTCAGCTTTGCACATTATTTCTTCATCTTTCCACTTATTTTCCGAGAATAATGTCTCTTTTATTATAAAAAATTGTTCTTCCAAACATATCACTCCTTCCGCTTTCGGGTAACAGGTCTTCTCGTTCTGCAGCATTTTAAAAGTTACCTCATGTGCCTGGAAGGTGTTCTTAATTCTGCACAACGTGAGATGAAGGAGACATTGGGCATCCACAATAGGCAACTCTTTTGGTAGCAATACTTTGGGTGTACCTGAAGCATGGGGAATAAGGGAGCAGACATAGCAACTCTCATTTGTTGTTTGTTTTGCAGTTGCACTCATGTCTGCATACCATTTATTTGTCTGGTGGGGGAGTCGTGGGTCTTCCATTTTGTCCAGTCCCAACCCGTAATACTCGTCGTATTTTCTCCTTCCCACCTCCCTTTTCCTCCTATTATTTCTAAAATATCTCCCGGCTTCACGGGCGAGGAACAGTCTAGACCCCCCTTTCTTCCCTCCGCCCCCCTTTTCCCATTCATCATATAATGCTGTGTATCTCACTGCCATCTCTTCATTCTCTTTCTTTATTCTATCAGGTAGTGTGTTCTCTGTTGTGGGGGTGGTTACATGTGCGGGCACGCTGGTGGGGGTGTTGTACAGCCATGATAGAACAGAAGGGTTGCAATCATTTAAACTGTGGGCATTTTAATCGGAGACATTTGGCGGGGAAGTTGTGCTATCCTGCATTTTATCCTGCATTCTTCCATTTGACGAGGTAGCTGCATTCGGCGGTTTCGTGTTATATCCCCATACAAGTTTAGATCCGTCCCACACCAAAAAATCACCTTCTTTAGTATTCGCAGTTGTAGTTTGATTTGTTACATTATTCCCGTTATTCCCTCCCCCCTCGTTCATCTCGATAGAGATGAACGCTATAAACCAATAGGTAGCCAAGCCAAACAGTATTGTAAAAAATAATGTAATGCATACAGACAATCCACACTCATACGAATATCTACACCTTTCAGCTAAAGCATCTCTACATTTAATCAATCTATTTGTTGCAGGCTGCCCGTTTGTTGCCATGGTAGTTCCTGTGTGAAATATAAAAGTGCATTAAGTACGTGCATGTAAACATTTTTGTTTGCACTGTATGTACCAGGAAGTCATAGAAAGGGAGATAGTCGGGGTACCGGGGGGAAAGGGGTGCACAGAGAAGGGAACAGAAAATACATATATTTTACACCGTTATTTTCAATTAAACATTTTTTTTTCATCATTAATTTTTCTCATTTATCTCGATCAATAACCTGTAATAGAATTGTTTCGTTAACAGCTTAATTTACCAGTTACATTCCTCCATTCATCTGTTCATGTTTACTCATCATTTCCAATATTTTGGTTTGCTGTTGTCTGTGCCTCCCCATCCACTTCTTCCCGCACACTATTATATGCCTTCCGTACGTCTGTCAAATGTATCCAGTACCTGAGTCCCTTCACCTTTACAGCTGTGGGTGTACAAAACACTACTTCGTATGGCCCATGGAACCATGGGGCATTCCACCGGCGCACAAAGCTCCGGACATAAATGAACTATCCTGGCATTAATTGTACTTGTGTGTCTAGTTCGATAAAGGACACCGTTGTGTTCCCTTCTTCCCTTGTAAATGGTGGTGAGAGTTGCCTTGAGAAGGCACGCGCTGCCCTAGTTAGCTTCTTTAGGTAATCTGTGAATTCATCTCCTAATATTGTGGCGCTTCTGTGTGCATCTGAGTGTTGGCGCAGTGGAGAATGTGCTGTGTGCATCCGTCTTCCTGTCACAATTTCGTGCGGGGACAGATGATGATCCTTGCTCGGCTGATTCCTCAGCTCAAACAGTGCAAGGGGTAGGCAGTAGATCCAGTTTTTCTTTAATGAAAAACACAATTTAGACAATCTTCCTTTTAACAGGCCGTTCATCTACTTAACAACGCCGTTACTTTGGGGATGATAAATCGAGCACAGTTTATGCTTTATTCCACAATAATGCAGTCACTTCCTTGAAGAGTTCGTTCACAAAATGAGTGCCGTTGTCTGAGCAAATTACGTCACAAATTCGCCAGCGTGCGAACACTTCCCTCACTAGGAACTTTGCAGCGCTCTTAGCATCAGGGCGCGCACATGGACCCGCTTCCACCCACCTGGAGAATGGACATACAACCACTATCATGTAGCGTGCCCCATTACATCTCTCCCCCGTGTCTGCATAATCAATATGCAGTTCTCTGAAGGGCCCTGTTGGTTTTGGAATTGTGCCCCTGAGTTATATATTTGGCAAGTCGTGCACTCCATTGTCAACCTGGATATGTGCTCCTGGAGACATGGCACGAACCAATCTTCCTGTATCTCTGCCGCAATGTGTTGTTTAGCATTGTGCGCTGGAAAATGTAATTGCTGAAATGCTATTTCTAACAGTTTGATGGGCATCACTACTTTTCCTGAGTTATTTTGGCGCCACAATAAATCTGTTGCTGATTGGCTGAAACCCCTCTTTTCCTACAACACTTTTTCTTCCCCACTTACACTTTCCTGCAGCTCTAGTATTTGTGATATGGGCATTGCATTGTATCCTTCTGGAAGTTCTTCGTTCGTCTGGTGCTGCAATAGGTACTCACCTGTTGCATGTCTTTCAAAATATGAAGCCTCCTTGGCAGCAGCGTCTGCTGCCGCGTTCCCCAAAGACACAACGTCGGTATTAGACGTATGTGCTTGGCATTTCACTATTGCTACCATTGTTGGGCCTTTTAGAGCTTCAATTAATTCCTTCAACAGTTCGGCATGCTGCACTGGGCTCCCATCCGCCCTTCGAAACCCTCTCCGCCCCCACCGGGCTAGACCTCCGTGTACGGTGGTCGTCATGTAAGCTGAATCTGTGTATATCGTCACTGCACATCCCTTCGCTGCATGTAATGCTTCTATTAGGGCGATAAGTTCTGCTGCTTGGGTTAAGAAATGGGATGGGAGGTGGTATTGTACTTACACTTCATACTCACCTTCTTCTAGCCTCACTACTGCTAGTCCCACATGTTTCTCTCCTGTGTCCATGTCAATTGACGCGGACCCATCTACAAAGTACACTTCTCCCTCGCTCAGGGCATTTTCACACACCACCGTGCCCTCCCTTGTTTCTCCTGTGCAAGTTGCACTATTGTGCTCTTGCATGTCTTCTAGTGTGCACGGTTCTGTGATGAATGATGCTGGGTTTACTGTCCTGCACCTCACTACGTGAATGTTGGCGCTGGACAATATTATCTCATAGGCAGTTGCTCGCTGTGTAGTCAGTGTACTTTTTGATCTTTCCAGTATTGCAAACAATGAGTGTTCCACAAACAAAGTCGCAGGGCACCCCATTACTATTGTGGCACTTTTCTCAATGGCGAACGCAGCGGCAGCGAGAGACTGCTCGCACGCGAAGTGGCCTTGCATTACTGCATCCAATGTGCCGCTATAGTAGGCCAATGGTTTGTGTCCTAGGGAAGTATTTTGTGTCAGCACAGCTGTCATAAGAGTCCCCTTGCAATGTGAAAACAGGTAAAATTTGCGCTCATAGTCAGGATTGGCGAGTACTGGAGCACTCGAAATTAGCTCTTTTAGTGACCCAAACGAGTCACTCATTTCTTTTGACCACTCTATTTTCCTGTTCTCTTGCTGGGCCTTTTTGAGTGCTTGCAGCAAAGTTCTGGTGTAGGCTGCATAATCTAGTATCCATGCTCTGCAATAGTTACACATTCCTAAGAATTTTTGCATCTCCTTCACTGTGGTTGGTTCTCTCACTGACCTAATTGCTTCCACTCTGTCAGGTATTATTCTTTTCCCATCCTTTGATATCAGCTGCCCCAGGTTCAGTACTTCTGATTGGCAGTATTGTAGTTTGCCTTTGTCCACTTTGTACCCTTTATTGGCCAGCAGTGTCAAGAGAGTGACCGAGTCTCTTCTGCATATTTCTTCACTCTGTGCGCAGACGAGCAAATCGTCTACGTACTGAATGATCGTGCTTTCAACTGTTAAATTACCGAGGTCTTCGTGTAGTATGCGGTTGAATATGCTTGGACTCTCACAGTACCCCTGAGGTAGCCTGCAATGCTCATATCTCTTCCCCCCTAGTGTGAATGCTGTCAAGTATCTGCTTTCTTCTGCCAAGGGGATGGAGAAGAATGCATTTTTAAAATCAACCACTGTGAAATGTGATGCCGTTTTTGGGATACTGCACAGTATGGATGCAGGTTTCGGGACCAAAGGAAATTCTTTTTGTATGACGTCATTTAGGGGGCGTAAATCTTGGATCATCCTCCAAGCCCCTCCCTTTGCTTTTTTGATCGGATAGATACAAGTGTTACATGGGGAGTTTGAGGGCACTATTATTCCCTGTGCTAGCAGTGCACTTACTGTCTCTTTTATCCCTTCCTCAGCTTCGCGCGACAATGGGTATTGCTTCACTCGGGGCACAATTGCCCCTGGTTCGAGTTTTATTACTACTGGTGTCACTCCATGCAACAAGCCTACATCATGGGGGCATGTTGTCCACAAATTGCTTGGCACCAGTCGCATGTCATCATCAAAAAATGACAGCGGTGCTCCCACCACTGCCATCAACTGGACGGGCACTTGTTTTGTTTGAATTAAAATGTCACAGGGTATTGCTATTTCCATTATTATCTCGCCTTCACTCTCTGAATCAGAAAAGAGATCCTCATCAGACAAGTCACGCAGGGCGAAATCAGCATTGATGCACAGTACAGTGCGCCATTCACACCCATCTATGTCCATCCCAATTACTGCAATCCTTTTGGCTGATACTTGCACAGCATGCAGGTCTAAGGATACCACTGAACCTGGTGCTATGTCTGGGCGTACTATTGGGCGGAAGATGAATTCTGCTGGTATCCTCCACTCTAACTTTTTTAGCTCGGGTACTACTTGGGCCAGTGTTTTTAATCCTTCGATGAACATTCTTTCGTCCACTGGCATGCCCTGTATTTCTGGTGCTGTTGCTCAGGCATGTACCACTAACATTACGCGTAATGGGCATATCCCTGGGGTTGAGCATACTATCCCTCTTTCTGTGAACGATATTGTCATATTAAGCTTGCTGAGAAGGTCCCTTCCAAGCAGGTTTATTGGTTATTGTTCATAATAAAGTAAGGGTGTCTTTGCCGTTTTACCCCCCACTGTCACATCCAAATCTTCTGTGTAAGGAACTTCAATTACAGCCCCAGAGAACCCCTGCGTCTCTAACTCCGGCCTTCACGGATTCATGATTTCTCGGCTCCCGAATCTACCATAAATATGAACTGCTTGTCTCCTATCTGCGCCCCTACCAATGGTTCCTCCGCTGCATCGTAGGTGGTAGATAGTACAGGACACGCAAGTGGGCTGTCCTATGCTGGTTGTCTCATTGTCCCCCCCTGGCTGAAGACATTTCCTGAAATTACTGACACACCACTATAGGGGGCCGGGGCTGGTGCTCCATTGGCACTCGTTGTGAAAGGGTTGCCTGGGGTGTATTGCATATTGTCATTGTTTTGTGGGTGATTCTGTGTCCTATAATGTTGCGCTTGTCTTTGCTCTGCATACTCCTGTTCTTGTTCCCTCTGTTGTCGTCCCATTGGAATACCGTATGGGCTTCCCGGGTGGGGGTTACCATATTGTTCCATCTCTTGAAATCCGTTGTTCGGTCTACTCCTGCACTCTTGAGAAAAGTGTCCCCACCTCCCGCAGTTCCAACAATTTCCCTGCGCACCTCTGGGACCTTGCCATCCATTCCCTCCGTTTCCCCCGTACCCTTATCCACCCCCTCTGCGACCCTTGTACCCACCTCGTCCCCCTCGAGGGGCCCAATCTTGCCACTGCGGACCTCCTTTCTGCTCCTGCTCGTTCCACTGTGGTTGCCCTGCTCCTGACCAATTTGTTGCCATCCTCCCCTGTATTGCTACCAGCCCCTCCTCCTCCTCTTCTCCCTCCCTGCTGTGTGGGAGCGCGGCTACTGCTGCAGCGACCTTCACCAGTTTTGTTTGTACTAACTTTGCCTCGTCTGCCAATCTTCTTTGCGCTATTTCCTTTTCCCTCTCCTTTATTCTTTTACTATTATGCTCGGTATTTCGGGCCACCCTTTCGCTTCAATACCTGCAATTTTGTCAAGTGGTTTTTGTACCTCTTTAGGGAGGCAGGCCTCTCTTTATTATGAAGTAAAATAATGAGGTTGACTGATACCAGGGCGTGCCCGTTTCCTCTCACCACATCTCCTGGACCCGAAAAATGTAATCCATAGCATCTTCTCCATCATTCATCGTGCATTGCATGACTGACTGCAAATCTGGGGTGTCTGGAAATGTTTCTCTTAATGCGTCCCACACCCTTGCACGTACTGTGTTGAAAGAGGCACCATCATGGCGATCGCAGTCTAACGTTACCCCCGGGAAGCCAGCCTTTACCCATACTCTGTCAGCTTGATCCCCAACTGCCGATACTAGCAGACTTTTCACATCACCTATTGCTATTGGTACCCCGGCTGTGTGTTTCTCAAATGCGTATATCCACTTGCTTGCCCCTCCTGATAGCGGTGGTAATAGCTTTAACAAATTGGCCTTGTCCATCTGAGCCCAGGGTATGTAATTCGGCCTTCCTCCTCCCCTGTGTATTAGTGGGAGTTGTAACTTCCCCTTTGTTGCCTTGCCTGTACTCACCTTCATTCCTTTCTTTCCTAGTGGCGCCATTTTCCCCAACCTATTCCTTAGTCGTCCTGTCCATTCTTCTTCCATTGTTCTTCCCGAACATGCACCATCCATCCCCTCATTTCCTCCTCCCATCGCCATACTTAATCTTTCACCTTCCTCTGAGCCCTCTTCTATATTGCACAATAGTTCCTCTCTACCTCCTGTGGCCATTATCTCATCGTCCGTATGCTCCTCCCTTTCCTCTAGTTCAATTATTCGAGTTGGTTCTTCTTGTATTCTGAACAGTATCTCCCCCTTCTTCCACCCTTCCTCAATTGTTTTATCATGACCCTGTGTTCTTGTTGTCAGCTCTGACCAAGCAGCGTTAGCCCCACTTTGTTCACATATGCTTTTTATCCTCGAGAGCTCATCTTTTGCTACGGAGAGCCTAGACTCTAAGTCTTCTGTTAGTTTCTCTATATTTACTGTGGGTGTACTTACCTGGTCGCGCTGCCTATGGCTCTCATACGGTGGGGGTGCCGTTGGCCCTCGAGTCGTAGTGACTGTTGTTGGGGGCACATATGTCGGTTCACTGTATCCTTCTGCAGGCCCTGGCTTATTTAATATTGGGTACAATCTAGTTACCTCTACTGGTGGTCCCCCTTCTTGCAACACCTTGTCGTCTTCAGGTATCAGCAATGGATTATCAGTGGTAGATGGCAAATCAGTACCTAGCTCTCTTTTTTTGGGAGGGGGCACTTATTCAAACAATCTCCATAGATCTAATATTTCTCTCCTATTATGTAACTGGTTCCCCTTGTATTTTATACAAATGCATGTTGCTACCATATCCAGGACACTCTTGTCAAACGATCCTCCTTCTGGCCATATTTGGGGTAACCCTTCCCCCTTTAGTTCTGTAATCCACTGATCGTGATATTTCTTAATACGTTCAGCATACCCAGGTAGATTCTTACAAATATGGGCCAGGGGTGTTTCTGCCCCCATGATGCGTAGTTGCCCTATATATCACTAGATATATCTATATATGTATATATCTCTGCATGTAGGGAACTGTGTGTTTCCGCCACCTGGGCAATATGGGAGTGGGTGTGCACAGCTTATACTCGGTATAATTTAGGGGGCACATACAAAAGCAAACCACCTTTTGTGCACTACTGATATCTTCAGCACACTTACTCAAAAAATAGTCAGTTTACTGCATCGGGCTCATCCCCGTAAAAATGTCTTCTGGTCACACTTACCATGACCACACCATAATTATGCACGTTTTACCATTTTTACATATTCATCTTGACAAAGTATGTTCTGACACACATGATGCATACACACCAATAAGGAACACTCTATTCACAGTTCAACTCGTAATCCTTTTCCACCCTTCCTAGTTGTCTCTTTCTTTCTTAATCTGATATGAACTCATTTTTTTTTTATTTATTTTTTTTAGTTTGATATTAACTCGTCTTTTTACTTAGGTTATCTTCTCTCTTTTTTTTTCAGTACCATCCCTGTTTTTTCCCCATAAACCCAGAGAGAATAATAGAAAGAATAGCAGTTACTAATGTATTCACCGTGTCTCCCTTTTTTACCAGACACCTTTATCTTATTTTTCACTTCTTCATATATTCCCAGTACTAGTCAAGATAGCACTATGCGGCGCCGCATTCTACCCCCTTTCAGAGCTAGGTTCCCGTCTCTTTATCTCTTTTCACCTCTTGATCCTAATGGCCATATGCAAAGAAAAAGTAAAGAAAGTCTAGAGTGGTTCTTAGTATTCCCAAAGTGTCCCTTTTTAAATGACCTCGTTCCCTGTCCTGTTTTCCTCCCCTGCTCCCTTTATGGTCACTCGCACTTAATACTCACGTGCCCGTCTTGAACCGAGAGTCTCCGAACTGGGTCCGTCCAGGCAGCGCTGCAGCACGCTCAACGGTCAGCCCCGGCTCCGGCGAGCGGTACTCAAAGGGGATTTTTCAACCGGATCCCGTACCCTCTCTCTGTTGAGTGCGCACTTCTAAGCGTATCGGTCGCCGTTGGCGGGCAGCTTACCAGAGCCGGCGCACCGTGCGTATCCCTTTTCGACCGGAGATTTTCATGCCAAAGGGGACGGTAGGGATATATTAATAAAAAAAATCACGCTGTCGGGGTCACCACTGAAGGCGAGCGTCCCCAGATAGCACGATCCTCCCCACAATGAGAGACAATAATGGACTCTCCCAAGATGGGAATAAGGCTAAGACAAAGTGCGGGTGAGCTTAATGGGAGTTTATATAAGTCAAAAATAGGGCATGCATAGGACTCTGCAAACTGCGAGAGCGCTCTGTCCGACAGTAGCAAAGACAGGCGTATATATTTACAAAACGCATCATAAGAGCCTACACACTATAGGGGGCACATGTTCGTGGGGATTGGGTGGCGATGACTAACTATAGGTGCAGCTGTGATGTGTTACGCCGTGGTTGGTGGACATCACGGGTGCCAACGTGGGGCGGGCAGGTCAGCTGGGCTCATCCGGGTGGTGCTGCGGTGCCAGGCGAGGCCAGTGTCAGTGATGAACGTCTTGCTTGGCTTTCTGCCCTAAGGGCCACGCACACCCTTTACATTCAATACCGCAATATTATCTTTCCCTGTAAATCCTACAATAGGTTATTCTACAGGTTAATGCAACACAGGAGGAATGCACCTAGAGTGGGGTCCTTTGGTGATACATCAATACATGGTTACCATCATCCTGTTGGCCGGGTATCATAGGTCACTAGGTTAGGTCTCAGGGCAAGGGGTGAGCTGTCCAAGTTTTCATGTCTCGTTAGAAGTCATTATGAATGTGTTCCTACAGTGTTGCTATAATATTGGGTGCCCTAATTTTACAGGGGCCATTAACCTGGGGTGAACTGGTGGGTCGTGGAGTCTAGGAAAGGGCACCTTTTGGCCTGCGTTTATGGCCGGGGTTTACTGCTGTGTTGTAAATAATTCAGGTGGCTGGTTGTGGCCATGGGAGCTGCGGGGCAACGTGAATGCTTGAAGCGGCTCCAGCCGAATTGGGGGAGGTGAGGCAGAGCAAGCCCGGGCCTCTGCCTTTCATCTGGCAGGCTTCACTGGGGAGGGAGGGGAAGTGGCCTTGGATATGCCCACAATGGTATTTTCCTCGTGTGT
This sequence comes from Ambystoma mexicanum, assembly GCF_040938575.1. Taxonomy (NCBI): domain Eukaryota; kingdom Metazoa; phylum Chordata; class Amphibia; order Caudata; family Ambystomatidae; genus Ambystoma; species Ambystoma mexicanum. Next base: position 389,411,041 of record NC_090925.1, read on the forward strand.
TTGCAGGTTATACAAAAAGACATAATAATTCATATACTGTACAATACTCATTGAGCTTTTTCTTCAAAGCTTACATGTCTACATTGTTAGTGCCTTTACATAGCCATTTCAAATGTGTAACCTATACCAATGTTGCTATTGTTAACTATATGTGAAGTATTTAACAACCACAACATTTTGTTACACTCTATGCATGCACGATAAGCGAGGTAGTATTAAGGTTGGTGGAGCACGCAGGAACAACTGGCCAATAAGGCAGATGGCATTGACACATGGTGAGCTTGAACATTCAAATACATTCTATGCGCTTTCTTACACAATTTACATGAGCTCCCAATGCAGTTGCACTTGATTTCCGTTGCACTCTAGCAGCATTAGTTCTGTTATGGCATAGGGCCGTGGAATACATTCTTCTCGGAGAAACATATAACATAGAACCCGGGACACTTCTACATTTGCACATAGCTAAGGGGATATGGGTATTTCAGCCAGGATGCCACATGAACACACACTCTGCCATCTTCATGGAGTTTACATATTTTATCAAAAAGGTCATGGAGAGAAGAGTTTCATCACAGGCAGTTTGCATATTAGTATTTAGGGTCTCTACTTTTGTCGGGGGACCATTTTACAGTTCTTTTCCACCCCGGCCCTGCTAGCCGGGTCATACTGTGGATAGCGATACACTGCGGAAGGTGAATGTTACAGTGTCTGCTTCCAGCACTAGCTCATGTCCATCTGTTCGTGGGAACGGGCTCTCAGCGGATCTGCCAGGGAGCTGCGGCCACATGGACAAGTGAGAACTCTCCAAGGGTGGGGGCCGTACTGCGGCACACAGGGGCTCATGTCATTCTGGTTTCACAAAATGGTTTCCAGGGCCTAGCTTAATACAGCATGTTTGTTCAATGTGTCAGTCAGTGGTCCACCCGCCACCTGGGCCCTGGTGGCAGGGGGGTCCATGATGAGCCATGGACTCCACAAGGGGGGGGGCTGCAGGGGAGGGGGGGCCTCTTGGACCTATCCTCCCATACAATATATATAGGTGGTGCTTGCCGCAATCTATCGTACTACTAAGCATAAGCAAGCCTCATGATTTTTGTGCTTTTTGTGGTTACTTTGCATATGTACATGTTTAAACTAACTGAATATCTTCATCGCACATATGGCATAATTTCTGACATCTTGACATCAATTATTTCCCTTTAGGCTCATGATGTCACTTATCCATGGTGTTTCGTCTCTTTTCATCATTCACAGGGGGTCATATCTTCTATATGTGAGTCAGTCTGGGTTCTTATGACGTCACCATTCATCTTCCTTCAATATCTTTTTAGATTCTTCAGGTATTGTATTCTTACAATCGTCATTCTGTCTCACTTGTCAATATGGTTTTCTCAGTGGGTACCTAACTGTCCAAGTTTTCTTAGGTGTCGGTACTTCAACAGATGCTGTTATTCTGATAGGTACTGGACAGAGCCCAACTGCAGCTCTCTGCTGGTTTATTTGCTCACCATACATCACATATTTCAGCGTGAATGACCCTGGTACTTCAAAATGGGCGGTTGGAGTGTGAATCGAGCTTGGCACCTCCTCTACACTCCACCCTCTGGGCGATTCATCAACCACACTAACTTCTTCCTTTGTATCCACCTTTACTTCATCCTCTTGATCCACTTTCAATTAATCCTCTGGATCCACACATAGAAGACTGAAGAAATATCTCTTTGGGGGTCTATATCTTTATGACTCCCTTCAAGCTTCCTGCTGTTCTTACATGCTCATTTTTGTTCCAAGTCATGAGTTGACATTGTCCAGTTGGACTACAATAGGTCCACCTTCCCACATCATTTCTGTGTTTCCTTGGGTATCGAAACTGTGTTCTTTCTGGTGCATAAATGCTGGCTTTCACAAAGTCTCTTATTTCTTCATCAGTCAGGTCCTTAGGCTTCTATTCTGACTCGACATCAATCATGATCTTCATCTCTGTGGCCTTTTTTGCAGTTTTCTGGCACTGGGATATTATTATCTTGATAATGCAGAATCCAAGCAATATCATCACTAGCAGGGCTCCTAGGAGTTTGAATGCATTTGCCATCCATTGTGGAACCCATGAAAATAGTGATCCAAACAAGCTGTCGTCATCAACTTCTTCAGTTTCATCAATCATTTGATTCTGTAGTTTTGTCAGCGTACCTATCGCTTCTGTTAAAGTTCCATTCTCATTATCGTGCGATGGTATGAATGTGCAACATGATTCTCCAATTTTTGCACAAACACCTCCATCCATAGCTGTGACCATGTCAAGGACATATCTGTTCTGGAGAGCCATTAGTCGAATCGCCCTGAACTCTTCCTTGATTGCATTGCATCCTTTTATGGTCGTGTTGATTGTCTGCAGTAACTCCCATCTGGTTATCTGTAACCATTTAGTATTTGCTCCAACCTGAACTGTTGGCATCAGAATTGTCGTGAACACTGATGAGGTGAGGCTGAACAGCCTGTGTTTATACGGGATCGCATGAAAAGCTTCTTCTGATTTGGCAGAAAAGTAATTCTCTCTCTTCATTCGGTTCATCAGTTCCACAGATCTCTTCTTTCTCAGGTGAGCATCTGCTTTCGGGAAACTGTCAATATTTAGATCACTTTTTGGAATCACCAACGCTGGGACGTGGACATTCACCAGTGTGCATATACCTCCCCAATTCTTCGGCAGTCTATGTGCTTTGGATCCACAGGCCCAATAATGATCCATGATCACTGCTGTTCCATGTATCATTCCTGGAGCGTCAAAAACTCATCCACAGTCCTGATTCTCTCCCGTTTTTCTTGTACCACTATTCCTGAAGCACAATTTGGAACTCTCCAATGGCACTATCTGTAACGGTCCTCCTCTATCTTCGACCAATGTTAACAGTCTTGCAAGTCTCGGCCATAATGGCTTGCATATATTCTGTGCATTTTCAATTGCTTCTTTGCAGGCTCCAATGACCATCCACACTCTGCAGATCACTACTTCTTTCTCCCATTTGTCTGGTGGAAGCACTGTTCTCCAGATTTGCATTTGGCCTCTGTTCTTCCAACTTCGAGTTTCTTCTGGAGTTCTTCTTGAACGTTCAGTCTTTGGTTTGTCTCTCTTTTGATCTCTGCTCCTTTAACTCCAGGCTTCTCATATCTAATCACAATGTTCTTTGTTTTTTCCAATGTTTCTTGTCTTTATGTCCTGGACATAATCGTCTTCATTGAATCAGTTTCTTCAGTTGCCCTTTTCAGTGAAGTATCACTTCCCATGAAATGGCCTCTGATCTTGCACATTGCTCTGTGTGATAGACAGTGGGCTGTCTGGACATCAATTTCAACAGCTACGAAGATCTTCGACTTCCCCATGCTGTATGGTAAGAGTGCACGAACAAAGCATTCTTCGTCTGAAGTTCATCTTCCACCTTCTTTCATATGTTGTTACCAGTTGTTTTTTCCAAAGTGTGCTGTGCTGTCCAGGTAGTTGTTTAGTTCGTTGTTGTCTTCTTGTGAGCTCCTCCTGATTCTCTAGGTTTTCATATAGTTAGCTTTTATCACATCCTTAATAGCATCCATTTAGCTTCATCTGGCTGGAGGATTCTCGGGTACCTCCATCCATGGTCCAGGCATTTTCATCTGTACCATTTGAGTAGGAGAAAGTCTGGTAATTCTTTCCTTGTCCTCTTGTCTTTTCCTTGCTCTGGCTATGAACGGCCATATTGATTCTGCTATCATCTCTGCACGTGATAGTTTTGCTGGGCTTGTACTTGCCCTTTTCATTGCTGGATCGGGGTACTTATCAATGCTGTCTCTCTTAGTTTATTCTCCAATTCCTCTTGTCTCTTTGAGAGTTCATCTGTCTCCATTTGCCTTTTTACTTCACTTGGCATGGAGCTTCTCATCGTAGGTTGTCCGAACTTCTCCCATTCTTTGGATCGTGGTTCTGCAGTTATTGACACTAGACCTGGTGTATGTGTACTCATCGTTTGCGTGTGTGTGTCTTTCATTAACCTTTCGCATGCTTGCTCTGCCGACCCTATCTCCCGCTTTTCAATTTGTTTGTTACCACAAGTGTGTGTGTATTATTGCTCATCACATCCATTTCAAGTTCACTCATTCCTCTATCAGACCTTCTTGGGACTGGAATTGCTGACTATATAAGGTCTGGTGCCTTTGTGGGTTTCATGCCTAAATCATTAGGTTGGTGCACTGGAATCGGAACACTTTGTGCACCAATAAAAAATGCCATTTGAATAGTCAGTGACAGTAAAACAATGATGAATACAATGCATAGGTACATGATTCCTCTATAGGTTAACCTACAACACTTGGCTCCGGGAGAATACGAGCACCTCTCCTCCTGAGGGATGACAAGATTACTATTTGAGTTGCCCATCTCGATTATCTAAGGAAAGAAAACAAACTATTTAATACATTCTAGGTAATGTTATATCTGGATTCTGATTGTCTCTTCTTGCAGGTCACAGAAACTGGAACGATTGTCTTTCTTTGCCTGAATAATAGGCTGTCTCTTGTTTCTGGAAACAGGTCTCTTTTCCATATACGAAAATGTCAAAATAAGGTAATAAGTTCAGCAAGTCTTTAGTGTGCGTGTTTAAAATAAACAAGCTCCCAGTCAATGCCTCTTATCTGTTTCACTCCAGATGACATATCGTGTCCTTGTCAGCATAAACAAGACTCTGGCAACACTTTCATGATCTGTCCCTCGGAAAGTTTACAATCTTCTCCGGAAATTCTGATGATGATTAGAAAGTTGCAACCTGCATTACAATACCATGCAGGAGCATTCTCATCTGTGTAGAGTTTGCTGGATCTCGGATGAAAGTGCGGACGTCAATACTGGCAGGTCTACCCACAAGCTCTGGAAAATCCACAATTAGGTGAAAGAAGATGTTGCTTGGCAATCTGCTATCTTCTGGTGACAGGGACATTTGTCTTGTCCTCCTTGTATTCCGGAAGCAGGAGAAATTGCTCGGCAATCACAGTGAACAACCTCCTTATTGTCTTTCCGTTTTCAGGATCTTGAAGAAATTCAGTGATGTTAGTGAGCCTTCCCACCAACGACAGGTACGATCTCAATACTAACGTGAAATAGATTAAGACGTCTTTAGTGATGTCACTACTGTGGGACACAATAAGTCCAAATAAGGCTTCTGTGTTAAAAGAGTCTGGATACTGTATTTTCTTTCAGTTCGTGTGTCCTCGATCAGAATTTGGCATATCCTTTTTCTTATCAAGGCTTCAGGGTGCCTCAGTACAAAGTTCAAAGTCAACAGAGTATGTTGTGGCTCTATGCGTGTAATTTTCCTTTTCCCCCTGGAACTAGGATGCACAGAGGGTCGGTGTGTATGTCCTTATACCCTTTTTTTTCTCAGAGGAAATGTCCAAAATTAAGCCACAACTTTGCACAAAAGGTCTTTGACTGGTCATGCGTCCTTCTTCCTCGTCGTGGATCTCATCTGCACATGCTGTGGTTCTTCCCCGTTGTCTGTAGTCTCTACACGTTGGGGTGCGGGCAGAGGGTCCTCTCCGATGTATGGTTTGATGTCACCCAGGAAGATCCAAGCTCTTCTTCCCTGTAGGTTGACTGCAGAGGGAGTGACGTCCTCCACTCTGAATGGTCGGTTGAACCTTGGCTCGTCCCACTTTTTCCTCATGTGGTTTCTCACCAGACCGTGTCCCCAGGGAACAATGGTGGAACACGTAGACCTTGAATTTGGTCTGTTGTAGTTTCTCCTTCTGTGTTCTGTGCTGTCCTGCACCCTTTTTGTTGTCGCTGCAGCTGTCCTGAAATTACAGTAAGACAAGATGTCATGCAATTCAAGTAATTTTGCATTTCTCATCCTAACACTTCCCCTGTTGGCTGAGGATCACATCTAGCTCTTTCGAAGGGATTGTGTCCTCCGACGTATTCCTTATCTTAGATATCTCTTTCCAGCTTTGCTGGCCTCAGAAATTTTTTCTCTAGAGGGCGCTGCGCGTCCACGTCGGCCGAGTCAATGTCCCTCGACAGCCGCCGTATCGACGTCGACGTCATCCTGCCTATAAAGGCCGCGCGCAGCGTCCGTTGCTCAGTTCCGTTTTTCCGCGCTTACTCAGTGCCTCGGAATATCGTTGCTCAGTTTTCGTAGAGAATTAATCCAATTTCCTCGAGATATTCGATCCATACTCGATGGCTTCCTCGTCGGAACCGACGACCCCTCGGTCCGGCTTTAAAAAATGCCGAGACTGTGGAAAAAAGATGTCGCTGACTGACCCTCACAGAGTTTGTCTGTGGTGTTTGGGAGCTGAACACCATTGTTCGGAGTGCGAGGACTGTATGTCCATGACAGCTAAGGCCCTGAAGGAGCGTAGGGGGAATCTGGAAAAGGTAAGACTTCTAAAGCTTCTTCTTCCTCGACGAAGTCGAGACATTCGTCTCCTCGTCACCATTCGCGCTCCAGGTCTCGAAGCGGGTCCCATCACTCCTCAAGATCGAAGCACTCGAAGAGGAGACGTCGAAGATCCCCTTCTTCGTCCTCCTCTTCCTCTGTTTCACCTAAGAGAATCCCTTGCCCCACGAAACATAGTTCCCGAGCTGAATGGGAGGAATTCCGAAAAAATATGATGAGCGTCTTCGAGAAAGCGGCCTCGACCCCCTCGAAGACAGCCGAGAGCGATGCTCTGCTCGAAAGACCCGAAGGTCCAAAATGTCGCGAGTCGCAGTACACGGTGAAGGAAGCTTCTCGAGCGCGTGTCGAACCCTTGAGTAAAGCAAAGACCTCGATTCCTTCTTCGAAGGTTCCGTCGACGCCGTCGACGAAGGTTCCGTCGACGCCGAGGTCGGTGTCTTCGACGCCGTTGTCGAAGGGACCTTCGACACACAGGTCTGTCGACTCGACGCCATCCTCAACACCGGCGTCGACGCCAAGGAAAGTCACGGTTGCAGCGCACCCAGTGGCTATTCCCAGGTCTTCGATGACGATGTCGTCGAGATTGTCGACATCCTCAAGCAGAATTCCAATTCTATCGAGGACCTCGAGGCCTCCGCCTTTGTTTTCGACGCCACGTTCGAAGCCTTCGACGTCGGCATCAACGACATCGACGTTTTTGAGGCCGATTACAACACGTTTGGCACCCTCTGCCTTGGAGATGGGTTTCACACCCTTTGTGAGTTCAGACCAATTGAGAACAATGTCCTCAATTATGGAAGAGGGAGAACTATCTGACCAAGAAGAGACATTTGAGTTGCAGGGATCTGCAACCCCAGTTCAAGAGGAGTTATCCTCAGAGGAACGCAGATTAAAGGAACTCCATGATTCCTTACATGAGGCAAGTGGTTTAGACACTTCCCCTGAGGTGGAGTTCGCTAAGCCAGACCCGGGGGAGCATGCTGAAACCCCTTATAGAGCCTTAATGGCCAGGATCACATAATTTATGGGGTGGTCAACACCTTCACAGGCTTTCCAACAGGATGACCTCACGGATATTCTTGATAAAGGTCCACAGGAGGATCCTGTAGTACCTTTTCATAAAGCTCTTCAAAGGAAAATCATGACGAACTGGGAAACCCCAGATGTCGTCCCGGCAGTAAATAAAAAACTGTCTACTAAATACAGGGTATCTTCTGCAGACCCAGAGTTTTTGTCAAAACACCCATCCCCAGAAAGTCTGGTGGTACAGGCAGCATCTTCTACTGACATCAAGACTGCTTACCCTACCGTCCGACAGGACAGGGACGATAAAAAATATGATGTTATGGCTAAGAAAGTCTTTTCGGCATGTAGCATGGCGTTAAAATCTATTAATGCTACTTGCACCCTTGCTAGATTTAGCCATACACTTTGGGAGTGTGCTTCTACAGCGGCTTACTGCATTCCGGAGGGAGAAGAAAGGGAGGCGTTCCTAAATATCATATGTGCGAATCCCTCCAGACGGGCATTGATTCGGCTGACAGTATCAGCAGAGCAATGGCAGCAATGGCAGCAAGTACAACAACCAGGAGATTTGCTTGGTTGATAAAGTCTGGTTTTGCCCCAGATGTGCAAGCCAGGCTCTTGAACATGCCATTTGATGGCTCTTCTTTGTTTGGGAAAAAGGCGGATGACAGTTTAGAAAAACTGCAAACATCAAAGGCAGCAGCAAAATCCCTAGGCGCTGCAATCCGTCAGACACCTTTTCGTCCCACAGGAACCTCTGCGAGAGACAAGTCCTTTCGCTTCTACTCCGCATTCGGAAAAGGTAGAGGACGACCGGCTCAAAGGGGGCAAAGAAGAACTGCCCGAGGTGGACGGGGTAGATATTCAAAAGCCGCAGCAACAGCAGGTGCCTCTTTACCATCGGCATCTGCATCAGCCGCCCCAAAACCACTCTGAGGACTTCCCTCACAAGACACCTGTAGGAGGCAGGTTAACTCAACATCTGGCGGAATGGCAGACTATCACGTCAGATGCTTGGGCATTGGAGACAGTTGCACAAGGTTACTGCCTGCCTCTCCTACGCATACCTCAGAGTCATCCACCGGGAATCAGCTCTCAAAAAGCTCCAGATACGCTCCTCTTGCAGGAAATTTTAGACCTGCTAGAGAAAGGTGCCATAGAACCGGTACCTGTAGCGGAGAGGAACAGGGGCTGGTACTCCCCTTACTTTCTCATTCCAAAGAAAGACGGAGGACTGAGACCCATCTTGGATTTGCGAGAATTGAACAAATTCCTCAGGAAAGACAAATTCAAGATGGTAACTCTTTCTCAGATCCTTCAGGCCCTTCAGTTCCAGGACTGGTTGGTATCTCTGGACCTTCAGGACGCTTATTTCCATGTGCCAATCCATCTCAAACACAGGAAATACCTGAGGTTCGCAATTGGCAACTCTCATTATCAATTTCGAGTGCTGCCATTTGGGCTGACCTCCGCCCCGAGGGTCTTCACCAAGTTAATGTCGGTAGTGGCTGCAAGTCTAAGGAGGGAAGGGATTCACGTCTACCCCTACCTGGACGATTGGTTGATCAGAGCTGTATCTTCGGAACAAGCTCAGATCCAGCTAGATCATGTTTGCCACTCCCTCCACAGACTGGGCTTCTCCCTCAATTTAAAGAAGTCACAAATGATACCATTGCAGAGACTCCAGTTCATCGCAGCGATCCTGGACACTTCCCTGGGAAAAGCCTCGCCACCAGAGGTGAGGGCTCAAGATATTCTACAGATGGTTACCAAGTTTCAAAATGCCAAACGTCTCCCAGCCTTTGACATTTTGAGGTTGCTAGGCCTCATGGCATCCTGCATTTTCCTAGTGCCAGAGGCTCGCCTGAGAATGAGATCCCTCCAGTGGGCACTGAGAACTCAGTGGTCACAATTCTCAGGGAGAATGACAGATCTTCTTCAGGTTCCCGACAGGGTGGCTCGAGACCTTCAGTGGTGGGCCTGTCAGGAGAACATTCTGAAAGGAGAGCAGTTTTGGCAACCCTGGCCGGAGATAACAGTAGTCACGGATGCCTCACTCACGGGGTGGGGAGCCCACGCCAACGACTTAACCATCAGCGGTCGTTGGTCTCCATCAGAGTCCAGACTACATATCAACCTGTTAGAGCTGAGGACCATCAGACTTGCGCTGAAGGCTTTTCTGCCATCTGTACAAGGAAAGAATGTCCTGATAATGACGGACAACACAGTGGCCATGCATTACCTCAACAAAAGACGAGGCGTAGGATCACTACCTCTGTGCAGAGAGGCGATGCAGCTCTGGTTTTGGGCAATCCAAGAAGGAATCTCTCTATCGGCAGTTCACCTAGCCGGAGAGAAGAACTTGACAGCGGACGCTCTGAGCAGGCAGAGCACAGTCTCCCACGAGTGGGAACTAGCTCAGGAAGTCCTTCAAGAGATCTTCGCCCTTTGGGGAACCCCTCAGGTGGATCTGTTCGCCACCAATGTCAACAGGAAGTGCGATCTGTTCTGTTCAAGGGAATTTCCCCCGAGAGGAGCTCTGGGAGACGTGTTCATAGTGGACTGGGAGTTTCTGCTTCTGTACGCGTTTCCACCGGTCCCTGTCATTCCTCAAATGATCAGGAGGTTGAGAAGATTCCGGAAAACCATGATCCTAATTGCCCCGGATTGGGCCAGGAGAACATGGTACCCGGACCTTCTAGACTTGTCCATCTGCCCTCCAATTCGACTTCCACTCAGAGAGAATCTGCTCTCAAAGAAGGGAGGTCAGGTTCTCCATCCAGACATCAAAACCCTCAACCTTCACGCTTGGCTTCTGAAAGGCTGAGGTACAAGGATTGGGACCTCCCTGATGATGTTATGGAGGTGTTGCTTTCGGCAAGAAGGCCAGCAACAAAATCTTTATACCGCTGCCGTTGGAACAGATTTTGCAGCTGGTGTAGAGAAAAGAATATCGATCCCTTTTCATGTGGTACACCAATGGTTTTGTCCTTCCTACTTTATTTAGCGAATTCAGGCCTTCAAGTTGGCACCATCTCGCAGCGCTATCCATCTTTAAGCGCACTGCGGAAGAACCATCCTATTTCAAGTTACCCTTGGTAATACAGTTTCTAAACGGGTTAACTAACGTTTCCAGGAACGTTAAATCCCCTATGGGATTTAAACTTAGTCCTAACTTTCCTGATGGGCACACCTTTCGAACCACTCCACTCTTGTTCGTTAAGATTTCTTACCCTTAAGACTGTTCTATTAATAGCACTTACATCTGCTAGAAGGGTGAGCGAGCTACAAGCTCTTTCTTGTAAACCCCCTCATACAATCTTTCACAAAGACAAAGTTGTTCTGCAAGTGAAGCCTAATTTCCTCCCAAAGGTGGTTTCTGAATTTCATATCACTCAGAAGATTACCCTTCCATCTTTCTATCCTCCTCCTCATCCGGGGAAAGAGGAAGAGAGGTTACACAGGCTGGACCCAAGAAGGGCTTTAAGTTTTTACATTAGTAGACTGGCTAGGATAAGGCAAGCAGACCAGCTGTTTGGAGGCTACGCAGGTCACAAGCTGGGGTTACCGATAACTAAAGCAGACCATTTCCAGATGGATCATTTTAGCCATTTTGGAATGTTATAAACTGGCAGGAAAAGAGCCCCCTCAAAATCTTAGGGCTCATTCGACCAGAGGTATTGCAGCTTCATCGGCCCTCAAAAGAGGAGTGCCGGTTAGAGACATATGTGCGGCTGCCACATGGTCGTCCGTCCATACCTTTACACGGTTTTACTACTTGGATTCCTCCTCCAGTCAAGAGACTAGGTTTGGAAGGGCAGTATTGCACTCTATTCATCAAAAAGAGGAAGCATGAAGTCAGTACTCCCACCTCCAATAACAGAATACTGCTATGGGAGCCTATCTAAGATAAGGAATACGTCGGAGGACACAATCCCTTCGAAGAACAAGTTACTTCTTACCTTGTAACGTTCTTTCAATGGGATGTTCCTCCGACGTATTCCTTATCGACCCTCCCATCCATCCCCGCAGTACTACTTCCCTTGTTGTTGCAGCTTACGCTCCTTCAGGGTGATTAGTCTAGTCCAGAAAGAATTATTGTGGGCTACAAAACGGAACTGAGCAACGGACGCTGCACGCGGCCTTTATAGGCTGGATGACGTCGACGTTGATACGGCGGCTGTCGAGGGACATCGTCTCGGCGGACGTTGACGCGCAGTGCCCTCTAGAGAAAAAATTTCCGAGGCCAGCAAAGCTGGAAAGAGATATCTAAAATAAGGAATACGTTGGAGGAACATCCCATCGAAAGAACGTTACAAGGTAAGAAGTAACTTGTCTTCTCGGGGTGTCAATGATGTGGGTATTCTTCTGCCTGTCGCGATTTCATGCAGTGTGAGATGGTGGTCAGAACCAGGCTGGCTTTGGAATAAGCTTCAGCTTGGCTATCCTTTCTTTTAACAAGCCATTGAGCTTCTCGCGTATCCCATTTCCTTGGGGATGATATGCCGAGGAAAACTTGTGCTTTATACCAAGCAACAAGCTGTTCAAATACTGCATTAACAAAGTGAGGTCCATTGTCTGACCTCATGACCTCACATACACCCCATCTGGGAACTACCTCCCTCACCAGAAATGTGGCTGCACAGCTAGAGTCTGGTTGTGTACATGTACCTGCTTCTATCCATCTAGAGAATGGACACACCACAACAATTAGATACCTGTATCCGTTACATACTTGAATCATATCGACATAATCGACATGAAAGTGCTGAAAAAGCCCATTAGGCCTTGGGATGACTCCTCTAATTACTCGTAGAGTATGCCCAGCTGTGAACTGTTGGCGGATAATACAATTCACCATACAAAATGCAACGTTCGGCCAAGTTCGGTATAAACCAGTCTTCAGCAATCGCTGGTGTTAGATTGTCTTTTGTCATGCATGCTGGATAATGTAACTGTTCCAGTGCTATCTTCAATAAGGCTATAGGCATCACCAGTTTACCAGTGCTGTCTTGTCACCACAAGCTCTCGGAGGGGTTTAAAGAACACCCTTGTCACTTCCAAAGGGTTTTCTCTTCCTGTGGTGCCTCCCCTTGGAGCTCCATTAACTGGGTTTGCACCATATTACTATAACTTTCAGTTTCACTTCGTGCAACAATCATTCTCTCATGCACGTCAGTTATTTCCACATTCATTATTATTTCATGTTTGGTTGCTACACGTTTGCCTTCCATGTCTGCTGCCTGATTTCCTCGTGAGATAAAATCTGTCCCTTACGTGTGGGTGGCGCATTTCACAACCGCTATGCCCAGTGGGAGTTGTAGTGCCTTAAGGAGCCTGTCCAATAAGGCTGCGTGCTGCACTGGTGTACCATCCACTCAGAGGTAGCCCCTCCTATTCCAGCGTGCTAGGCCTGCGTGTACTGTCGATGTCACATAGGAAGAGTCACTGTACACCGTCACTTCCTGGTCTTCGTGATTCTCAATCGCGAGTATCAATGCCAATAATTCTCCAGCTTGTGCTGAATAATGTGATGGTAATCATGTACTAATGAGTGCTCGCATTTCTCCATTTGCCATGTGATTCATCACAGCAATGATGGGCAAAGATATACAGTTTCTGTATATCTTTGCCCATCATTTCGATCAATTCTCGAAGAACCGTCAACGAAGACGGTTTCTCCTTCTGCGAATGCATTTTCTTTTACTCTGGGAATCTCATCATAGAATTCTTCATAGTTCGCGCAGTCATGAATTGCCTCTCCGTCAGTGACTGGCTCTGCTATGAACATAACTGGGTTCACTATCTTACATCAAATTATTTTAATCAATGGGTTCGATAAGATCACTTCATAAGCAGAAGCTCTCTGCGATGTCAATGGGCCTTTCGGTTTTTCTAGAATGGCAAATAATGCGTGCTCGATGAACAAGGTCATTGAGCATCGTATCACAATGGTTGTAGCCTTCTATATGGTGAATGCTGCGGCAGCTAAACTTTGTTCACAAGGGAAGTGACCCCTCATTACTGGGTCTAGATTCACACTGTTGTATGCCAGGGGCTTGTACCCCAACGTGGTTCTCTGTGAGAGTACTGCCGTCATAACACTGCCATTCGTGTGCAAAAACAGGTAGAATTCCTCTGCATAATTGGGAATCCTTAGAACTGGTGCCATGCAAATAGCTTTTTTGAGTTCAACAAACCCTTCTTCCATGGTCTCGGTCCACTCACTTTTTTCTTTCGTCACCTGTGCTTTCTTTAGGGCTTGTAACAAGGGCTTGGTATATGAACTGTAGTCAAAGACCCATGCCCTGACATAATTGCATAATCCTAGAGAACTCTGCATCTGTTTTTTCATATGTGGCTTGGCTGTGTTCAATATGGCTTCAGCCCTTTCAGGGGTAACCCTTTTCTCCTCATTTGAGATTAGCTGGCTCTTGTACAGCACTTCTTGTTGACAATATTGTAACTTCTCTTTGTCAACTTTATATCCTTAATCAGCCAATATTGTCAATAACATAGTAGAATTGTGTCTGCACGTTTCCTCTATCGTGCTGCAAATTAAGATGTCATCCACATATTGCAAGACAACACTCTTCAATGGGAAATTTCTTGAGTCCATCTGTAGGACCCTGTTGAAAATCAAAGGAGACTCACAGTACCCCTGGGGTAGCCTCTACTCAATCACCAAGTATGGTGATTAAAAGACCCTTGATATCCCTGAAAGCTAACGTGTTCCCTCCTGTCATTTTTTCTAACTCATGTATACATTTTACGGTTCCCGATGTCAACATTAGAAGCTTATTCTTCAGATTTTCTCTATCCATGTGTGGCCAGGGTATATACTGTGGCCTCGTTCCTCCTTTTTCGAGCAACAGGAATTGTGACACATGGCACTCCTTTTCTTCTCTCATAATTTTTCTGTCTACCATAGGGGTAATATTCCTGCATCGCCATCTACCTGGCAATGTCCTTAGTCTGCTCACATAGGGTGGTGGAGACACCCCCCTCTGACCGTAAGATACTTCTTTGTGTCGGTCTGACTGTGTAGCTGACTATGATGCCTTAGGTGCAGATCTAGTAGAATCTGACCATCTTATTCCTTTTCATCCAGAGAAGCTTTTTTCGCGTATTCTCTCATCTTCTATTTCCTCACAGTCCTCTCTCTCCGCTTCTGATATTGTCTGTGCCCAACTCGTTCAACTTCTCTCATCCTCCTCATTCCTATTTAGCGTCAACCTATCTAGGGACAGTTCTCTATTTCTGCTACTTCGAGTGGCGTCCTCAGTGTCGTACAACTGAGTGCTCTCCAGATGCTCGTCCTCTCTTTTTCCCTTGGGGTACTTGTTCTAGCCCCATTTCATCATATATTCTATCGATCGTCTCTCTGATGCTTCTGGTGTCGAAGTCATCTTCCATATTTGCCCTAGCTGTGCCTGGTACTGAATCCTACTCAGGAAAGAATTATTCAATGTCTTCCCAGTCTACTACTGGATCAGGTTTTTTAACCTCTCTTTCCAGATTTTCAAGATCCTGCACTCTCTGACTTCGCTTACGTTCTATGTCGTCATCAAACTCTCTGCGCTTCCTCTCTGACTCTTCTTTCCTTGCATCTCTACATTCATTTGCCCTTCGTATTTCCTCATCCCTTCATCTTTTTATTCTCTTGTCTTGTAACTTTTGTTCTTCTATTCTTCGTTGTTCTTGTCTAGCCTGATCATTAGCTGTTCTTGGCTTATGATCGTGTTTCCTTTCTTGCTCTTCACAATATTTTCAGGCTACCCTAGGGCTCCTCCTCTACTTCCCTAATCTCTGACTGTCTGTCTACTATCCAGGAATGGTGTGCCACCAATGACCTTTGCCTTAATGCCAGTAAGACTGAGATTCTCCCCATTGGCACACCCGCTCCCTGCTTTCCTGTAGCCCTCTGGCCAGCCTCTCTTGGCCCTCTTCCTGCTCCCGCCTATGTGGCTAAAAGCCTCGGGGTCATCTTCGGCTCTACACTCCCCTTCTCTCCTCACATCTCTGATGTCTCTAAGAAGTCACACTACCAACTGCACTTCCTCAGAGGTATTCTTCCTTTCCTCTCCTTCCCCCAGAAGCTCACTGTCTCCAGAGCTCTGGTTCTCTCTAGGCTTGACTACTGCAACAGCCTCTTTCTAAATCTGCCTGCTTCTACTCTCCACCCTCTGCCACTTATCCAGAACAGGACTGTGAGATTTGTCCTTGGCCTCAAGCCCAGGGATCGTATCGCTCCAGGACTGACATCTCTACACTGGCTCCCTGTGGCTGCGAGGATTAAGTTCAAAACCCTCTGCATCGTCCACAAGTCCTTCTGGGGTATTGACCTTCAACTCTCTCTTCCTAAATACCTTCCTTCTCAAGCTCTTTGCTCATCTGCCTCAAACTCCCTCAGGGTCAGTCCCTTCTCCAAGTTGGCGGTAGATCTCAATCTTCAGCTGGAGCCTCCCTCTGGAACAGCCTCCCTGCCTCCCTGAAACTTGAGGAGAATCATCTTCGGTTCCGGAAGCACCTCAAAACCTTTCTCTTTGCTTCTGTTTTTTCTCCTCCTCTCCCTTGCTGACTTCCTGGCTGACACTGACATTGCACTGGTTGCCTGGCTGCCCTCTGATCTCGGGCCCAGGTCCCCTCCCCGCCAGTCGCACTCCTGCACTGCCCTACTGGCAACCCTGCACTTGGGGACTGTTTCTGTATCCCTACAGTCCCACTACCAGCACTTGACACCTGTTGTCTGCACTTACCCTTGCACTTGCCACCTGCTGTTCGTACTTCACCTATTGTTATTATTTCTTATCCCATGTGCTGCACTGTCCACTCCCCCTTCCCACCCTGCACTTCTCCTCCCTCCCCTTCCCATGCACTTGCGAGATCTGAATGACACCTGGCATAGTAGGATCGCTGTCCGTCTTCCCTCTGTTCCCCTCCCTTGCCTCATCGCGCCTTGAAAGCACCTGTGTATAGGCGTGTTATAAATGCCATATCATATCATACAACTGCTCTCGTCTCTGTCTATCTTTTTTCTTGATTCTTTCATCTCTGAAACCTTTTTCCTTTTCCTTCTCTTTCCTTTTTGAATCGTCTGGCTCTCCCTTTTGTCTCACGTCCTCAATGCCTTTACCATCGAGTTTCAATAAAATCTGACCTCCCATCCATTCCTTCTGTGTGAATGCCATCTCATCAGTTCTGGTCCTCATCTCCTTTCCATCTCTACCTATATCTAGAGATGTACTTGCTTGTGCCTGGTCTCATTTTTCCTTTTCGCATCTCTCCTTGTCCCTCGGGACGTTAGAGGAGATATCTCTGCCTCTGTCCTTGTCTGGGCTTTTGTCACTACTTTGCGCAGGTGACACGTATGACGGGTTGCTATATCCCGTGGCTGCTTTAAGTTCCCTCAATGGGTATAATCCTTCGTCTTTACTGGCTTCGCTTTTTGTTTCAGACGGGGCGGGTGGCACAGAAGGCGTTCCACCCGCCTCAATGCATATGTTATGTATGCAATCTAACGGTGGCTCCTCCCCCTTTTCCTGTTGATACATCTTCCAAAGCTCTAAACTAGCTAGGCGTTTTTTTTAACTTTTTGCCAGTACATATGGTATGCAAATATGTCGTCATGTGCTGCAGGACCGCTTTAGATAACGATCCGCCTTGGGGCCATGGCATAAACATTTTATTTGCGGTTCCTTTAACCCATTCTGCACTGTACTTCTTCAGTTTCGGTTTTAGCAACTGTTTGCATAAGTGTATTAATGGTGTAACGTCTTCCATGCTTAAATCTGTTTATATTCTCACATAACACTTTGTTATGCTTTACGTTTCTCAAAATCAACAATATGAGCAAGCACTAATCGTCGCAAGCTCCAATCCCTTTTTTCACAAAATATTTCACTTTCACTTTTTCAAAAAACAACCATTAATTCATGTCATACAACATTCTGTCTATACAAGCGCACAATTTTCATGCTATTTCCCCCAAAAATGTTCTCACCTTGTGACGTCAGAGAGAAAAAATAACCCAGACGACAGATTAGACAGACTCCGGCCGGCTACATGAATCTCATGCCCCTATCATTATTCCGACATTCCTATAGCGTCCTATTTTTTCCAGGACTTTAAATGCAGGCTTCTTCTAGCGCTATGTTAAAACCTACGGATCTGGGCGTATCCTCTAGCTTGGGCATCCTCCCGGTATCTCTCTAGCTCGGGTATCCTCCCGGTATCTCTTTCTAGCTCGGGTATCCTCCCGGTATCTCTCTCTAGCTTGGGTATCCTCCCGGTATCTCTCTCTATTGCTCGGCCACCCTTGAGTCAATATTTTTCCCCTTATATATACATTATACTCTTACCCTGACGTTATTTTTGTCCCACCTCCCTGCGTTACCTTCCCTTACTTGTTCTAAGGCATGCAACTTTTTGCCAAAGCATTTAGTCTTTTTCACTCACCGTTCGCATTTCTTTCCTCTCTGGATGCTGGGGATCACCGTCTTTGTTACTGCCTCTCCTTGTTGTTCGCCCGATTAGCTGCTTGTAGAAGTGGGAAGGGGTTTATGGCAGAGAGCAAGGGTCCCCTCAGACCTTAACCTGCAGGGTTTTTACTTAGACTAACCACTATCCACGGGGAGCCTCTCGTTCCACTCAGCCGGATAGCAAAGGACTTGTGATACTGCTGAGGACCTAGAGTTACTTATGTTGACGGCTAACGGGTGTCTTATTAATCATTTCTAATCGATAACCATCAATCTCTGCTACCAAGTGTGCAGTAGGAACGCCAGCTGGCCCATAGGACTGGGGGTTTCCCAACCAGCACTTTAAGATGAGTAGCAGCACCCTTTAGATGGATGGGGATGCAGATTAATACTCTCGCATCAAATCAATAATGACAACTCAATAGTTTGGCAAAGGGAGTCCATTTAATGACAAGCACAAAAAACTGGGAGTTCATGAATATCAGCAATCGCTCAATCTTCCTTCTCGCTTCAACTCTAATTAATTTCAGAAAAAACATAGTATTTATACCAAAAACTCATCATCACTGACGTGTAACTCTCAAAACTTAGCATGCAATTTGATTTGTTCTAGGAAGGTAACTTTAATATAGGCACTATATCTGTATATGGTAACGGGGAGAGAGGATTGGATTAACAATGTCAGGTGGGGCATCTAAGCCCTTCCTTCAAAATGGCTACTGTAAACGTCACTAAAAGTACAACGTCTCATTGGTTCTACTAACTATAGGACCCTAGATTACATGGTCCACTAGGATTGGGTTGGCATCAGGGTGCAGAATAGCCGGCCATGTGCAGGGAGTTTGTCTGCACCCCCAGCTTCCCTCCAATTATTGCTACAATGATCTTCAGTGGTCATGTGTCAATTATTTGTTTGTGGTGAGCCTCGAGTCTGCTTTTGGGTCTGGGAAAGTTAAGGTGTCTGTGCATGGCAAAGATCCATGCATAGGTGTGAAAGTTTCATCCCTTCTTGCTGGTCTGGTCACATTATCCCGACACTGTGAAATCGTCTTATTCTTCATGCAATTTCGTGTATTTGATTTAATTCTGCCAGTCATCTGTCATCTGCCATCTGTTGTTTATCTTGACCTTGCCCCACAGGATACTCTGTTCTTCTTCTCATTAATTGCATCCACTGTTGGTCTATTTCAGCCAATACGACCCTGGCTTCTTGGCACGGTTATCTTCGTCTGAGTTTATCTCTGTCTTTAATTCTCGATTTGTTTTCCTGCAAAGCTCTCCTCTTGAGACCTTTAGTAACCTTTGGTTGATTCTGCTCTTGTGCATAGTGGAAACATACTAAAGTGCTCCTTTGAGGTAGATTTGTATAGGTGGCGCTTGCCGCAATCTATCTTACTATTAAGCATAAACGAGCCTCACAATTTCGGTGCTTCTTGTGGTTACTTTGCATATGTACACATTTAAACTAACTGAATATCTTCATCTCGCACATGGCATAATTTCTGACATCTTGACATCAATTATTTCACTTTAGGCTCATGATGTAACTTATCCATGGTGTTTCGTCTATTTTCATCATTCACAGGTCATCATATCCTCTATATGTGAGTCAGTCTGGGTTCTTATGACATCACCATTCATCTTCCTTCAGTATTTTTTTAGCTTCTTCAGGTATTGTATTCTTACAATCGTCATTCTGTCTCACTTGTCGATAGGGTTTTCTCAGTCGTTACCTTACTGTCCAGGTTTTCTTAGGTGTCAGTACTTCAATAGGTGCTGTTATCTGATAGGTACTGGACAGAGCCCAACTGCGGCTTTCTGCTGGTTTATTTGCTCACCATATATCACATATTTCAGCATGAATGTTCCTGGTAACTCAAAATGGGCGGTTGGAGTGTGAATTGAGCTTGGCACCTCCTCTATACACCTCTCCTGCATCCTAATCACCATAAAATACAGGCCCTCCCACGCCATAGGCATTCAACCACAATGCAGCGCTTTCTTGCACTGTTACACTCACGTCCGAGAGATCCTAGAGTCCCTTCAGTACCAAGCCTCCTATTTGGGCTCACTCTCACCCTGAGCGCGGGCGGCTCTTGGGACCAGACATACCTTTATGAACTCATCATCTGCAGGGCCTCCTCTGTGATGTGTGTGGATCAGGTCTGCGGTCGCCGGACCCACGCCCCAAGGGAGGGCGGGCGGAATACCCCCAGTTGACCGAGAGAACTGAGGATCTCGCTGGGGCCTCTTGAAATGTATCAGGGGTCCTCCAAAGGCACGTAATAAATAGTTACCAAAAGGAGTTAAAAAAAGGAGCGCACACCAGACAAAACGTAATGATGTTTATTAAAGCTGGGCAAGCACAACTCAAACAGAACAGTGGAACAGAACTGGTTGATGAGAGCTGACAAACTGGCACACAGCAAATGTCATTTGTATACTGCTAGTACAATGTTCATGGCGTTAGAAACTGTTGCATTTCAAACTTTGCGTCTTTTGCAGTTCCCACAAAGCCTACTGGTTAAGATACGTCATTACATATAGCTAAGCATACATTAGTGAAACATGATTGGAGCAAACAGATATGCCCTTCCTTAGCTCATCTCCTCCCCAACTGATTCCACATTGCTTCCCACTCCTCCCGCAAACATTTTGCGATCAGTAAAACATTTGTGCTGAACTCTGGTACTTTATTATTCTGCCCTTAGTAAGCACCACAGCGGAAGGAACACGAGACACCCTTGACTAGTGGGAAGGGTTACATTCACATTGCACCTGCAAGATAGCGACCGTCACAAACATTGTAGTGGAGGTTCTGAGGGCTGGTTACTTCCCAGGGACACCAAAACTTACCATCTAATTGGTTCTGCATTGAACGTGGGTCCATTCTACCGCCCCGTTCCATGCCTGCTGGCCAAAGGGCATTTAACACTTCCTTGGTGTTATGTGCATGGTTTTCTGGATCAGGTCCACTTCCCCAGCTCCCATGAGGAGCCGTGGGACTGGTACGCCGACCTTGATTACGTCACCCAGTGCTGTCTCAGCTATTTCAGTCTGCTGAAGACGAGCAGCTTGAGTTCAGCTTCCCCCCTTCCTAAGCCATGGTGCACAGGCCATGTGTTCGATGCAGGACTTCAGGAGGTGCTCCATTTTCCAAAGAGTCCCGTAGAGTCCCAGTCTGCCCAGGATTCTGTGCTGTGAGGAGCTGCTGCTACAGACTGTGCTTGGTGAATTTACCTTTTCTGGCCCTTTAACTGGTTGACTCCACCCTTAAAAGGGTGTAGCAGGCGCGAAGCGCCGCGCGGAATCCCATATAGTCCCAGTCTGCCCAGGATTCTGTGCTGTGAGGAGCTGCTGCTACAGACTGTGTTTGGTGAATTTACCTTTTCTGGCCCTTTAACTGGTTGACTCCACCCTTAAAAGGGTGTAGCAGGCGCGAAGCGCCGCGTGGAGTCCCGTAGAGTCCCAGTCTGCCCAGGATTCTGTGATGTGAGGAGCTGATGCTACAGACTGTGTTTGGTGAATTTACCTTTTCTGGCCCTTTAACTGGTTGATTCCACCCTTAAAATGGTGTAGCAGGCGCGAAGCGCCGTGCGGAGTCCGGTAGAGTCCCAGTTTGCCCAGTCCGCCTCTGACGGCGAAAGACGGAGAAAGATCTGGCGATAACTAAGAAGACCGGAACTAGTGGAAAAATGACTGCACCAGGCCCTTAGACGAGGCTAAAGACGCTGTTCGAGGCCCGGAGCACTCGGTCTAATGGCTTCCCCTGAAATATTCGACGAGGTAAGTGCTGATATGTCATTAGCAACCTGCACTCAGTTATCCGTGGCACTACCGGTGCCATCTTTACAATCGCTTGCATCAGGCCCCTTAAGTCCCAGGTTGAAGGAATCGGGCTTAACACAGGCATTGACTCCATTATCTAATCAACAAGTACATGTCGAGAAGCATTCTGAGGCACAAGTCTCGTTCGTAGTAACAACTGATGGACCTGTCTTACCTGAAATTTCACACGAGGTCCTGCTTGGGGGAGCCGTCGATGCCACTCTGTTGAATGCCGACGAGACTGAGAATACAGAAGATGTCAGATATGGACTTCCAAATAACATTACTATAGATCCATCGCTGTTTCAATCTCTGTTCGATGTCACAGACACTGAACTACTTGAAATAAATGTCCCGTCAAATGCTATAGAACAAAGGGAAGTGTCGTTCAATCCTCGGCTCCATGAGGTACAAAAGAAATGCCTTGTGGGTCTTGAAGTGTGTCGACCATCAACGCAGGTCGAATCAGCGGCAGCAAGTCAATCTGCTTCTACAACATATTCAGCGGATTACGGCTTGATTTCATCCGCTGATCCTTCGACCATGCCCCGCTCCTGCGTGAGCAAACAATCTCCAGTGCCATTAAATCAAAAACAGACGGCGTTTGCTTTTCCAGTTGCCTGCAAGGAGGCGCGTCCAATCATTCATACAGCCGCAGTTGCAAACTGGAACGCGCTTGACAATCAGAGCTGTGAAGTGAGTGATACTCGAATGTCTACGGGATGCGATGCCGTTGGCCTGCACAGAGCCAATCCCCTTACATCCAATAGGGAAACATCAAACATTGCCGTACCTGACACACTGAAAGCAAAAACCGCAGTCTTGGAACACCATCAAATTCAGACGTCTGCGCAATTAAAAGCAAGCTCTGATGCTGTCGAGAGGGAAGCGCGTTTGACTAAACGCCTGACCGATGACTTCTTGCAAATAAAAGACAAATTAGTGAACAGCTTTTCACTCCCAGCTAAACCGGTGCTAAGTAATATGATTTTGAGTTCATCTTCAAACAATGTAAACATTACAGAAGTGCGTCGCTCGACAAATAACAGAGAAAGAACAAGTACTCCACAGACAAATAACATGCAAGCCAATGCAAGCTCTCAAGGGATAAGAAGCGTTTCAAACGCTCCACTGCACCATCACTGCAATGAATCGACATCGGAAATGTTACAAAATAATTGAGACTATTCAGCAGGCTCGAACAACGGTTTATCGAATCAGCCACATATTGAGCAGCCACATAAAGAGCATAACGTGGAAAGTGCTTTAAAGGCAAACATTTCAGTGGCTGCATTTATTCAAATACACAACAACGTGTTAGCTGCAACGTCTCTGGCATTGTTGCCATTTTTAAAATTATACAAATCTCTGAATGAATCCATAAGAGATCAAGGGGCAATAATGGCAAACCTGGACAATAAATTGTCAGTTTTAACTCAGTTTTCAATTGTTACAGCAGAAAAACGAAATGGAGGCAAATCTATCTCTCCAGTGGCAACACAGATTAAGTGATATGGCAATGAGAGAGCATACCAAGTCAGATGACCTCATGGAGGCCATCCTTGAATGTATGAAATGGTTTTGCCATCTGGACAAAAATCGTTGGAATGACCAATCTTCGTGCTCTCATGCACATGGACGTCAACATGTTATGGCCGGAGTAAATACAGCTAAAACAGGCACTCCACGAGAGGCGACGAGTTCTGTGACTCAGCGGCCCGCTCATCGGGAGCAGGCAGTAGCTGAAAAAGCTCTAGTACCAGCTGCCGCTCCAACAGCCTTAGTTGATTCGGGAGAAAAACCTCAGGATCAGATTCCGTCCATCGTGATAGTGGAGGAAAGCCCCACTTCTGTGTGCACGAAAACGCCAGTGCCAAATAGCACAAAGGAAAAACACTGTAACACCTTTGATATTTTTCTGGGCAACGCTAAGACTCTAGAGCTCTCCACAAAAATATTTGATGTTACTAACAAACAGAAGCCAGCGGTAAAAAAACGACAGAGAAAGCAGAATCCTGCTAAAACCAAACAGTTTATAAGAAACCTGTCGACACCGAGCAAACTGGGCCTTTTCCAACGGGCTCTCCCCGATAAGACACAAGCAGTCGTAATAGACAAACTCAATCCTCAGGAATTGGCAAAGATTGTTGAACGATCGACTGCCCAACAGGAGAAAAACCCAAAAAAAGAATAAGGCTGGACTCAGAAACCAAAACAGTGGAATCTGTAAAAGAGTCTTCTGACCTTGGAGATTGGTCAACCTATTCGATCGATGAAGACAACAATGCTGCAGGAGACGAAAACGAGAGTGCCCCCGGAGCAAATGTGCAAGAGATGATTCCTGTAACTGCACCATCCATTCACTCGCCTTGTAGTTGCAGAACGAACAAAAGCAAAATGAATCAAACAAATAATGGCAAGGCTGACAGTACCATAGGCCCAAAATCCGCTTCGAGGAAGCTGACTACTGAACCAAAGGCGGAGTCTCAAAAAAGAAACCATTCAAATATAGTGCTAAATCCAAGAGTAACTGAAGCGCGAAGGTCAAAAAATTCCGTTCAAGAACAGCAAGTGCGTTTTGAAAAAAACCCTGTCACAAAAAATTCGACTAGAGGACTTCGGATGGAAAATATCTTCCCGGATGGCAACGAAGTAAATCTAAATAGAAGTAACGTGATGCGCTTATTTCATGTTATTCCATCACTGTGCACAATAACCTCAGATGACATCCATATTGTAGAATACCTATCAGCCAAAGAAGAACTTCTGTCTTACGGATTTGAAGTCTCACATCAGATGGAAGACTCCAACGAACATTGGTCCGAGTGTACCTCCCCAGTTGAAGATCACCGTACGACGAGCGAAAAGCGAAGAGATGCTTTAAGGGAGGCATTTAAAATACAGCCTAGAGAGAAGGAAAATTACTGTGTGGCTAAAGGGAGAGCAACTGTGGAAACTCAAAGAAGGACGTAACTAGATAGGCCAAATGGAAAAGTGATTTGTGAACTGATTTCATGGAACACCCGTGGCTTTAGCCATCTTTTTCAAGACCTACCTTTTTCCTTAGATAAGAACTTCGCGATATGCCTACAAGAAACGTGGCTGCGCGAAACACCGGTAAGAGATGGATATTCCATTCTTCTAAACCCAGCTGGCAAAAATCATAGCGTTCGCCCCTTCTCTGGGCTTTTAATAATGCTTAACAACTCATTTGGATGGGAAATAATCAAAACATACATGCCTAACTTGTTCATTCAAGGGATTCTGCTGGAATTCATGCCATCTGTCTTTAAAGATTCCAAAAAGTTACTCT
The DNA here is from genome assembly GCF_040938575.1 of Ambystoma mexicanum. NCBI lineage: Eukaryota > Metazoa > Chordata > Amphibia > Caudata > Ambystomatidae > Ambystoma > Ambystoma mexicanum. Next base: position 389,436,117 of record NC_090925.1, read on the forward strand.
TGATCAATACATATTGGATATACCATGATCGCAACTAGTGAATACTTGGAATCAATAACATTAGTTATAGATGACAGTTTAGTGACATGCCACGATTTACAGATAATCATACGTGGTGACCTAAATTGTTCTTGGTTTGACGACACCGAGCCAACAAATTGGGCAACAAAAGAAACAGCCACGCTAATATATAGAGAAAAACACAATGGCAAGGAGCCATGGAAACACGAGACTGTGATATGTTAAATGGGATGACAAAAAGTGATAATCCACCAAAGTCGACTTGGCATGGTGCACTGCGGCATAAAACCCTGGATTACATATGGATTTCAAACAACGTGTGGGCTGACATTGTTGATCTAGAAATCATTAGGTGTGCTAGTAGTGACCATGATCCATTACATCTATCCTGGAGATGTGACAAATACACACCTGAAGGATCTTATGAGACTGCCGTTGTAGTTAACCACGGAGGTAATAGATTAAGGATCAACACAGCCCAATTAGTCAAATTTTCACAGAATTTTAAGATGGGGAACCAATCTCCAAAAAGTAAAATAAATGTTGCCCCTATGTTATCAGAATTTCGTGTCATAAACAAATTGGGTGTGAGCGTGCCTAAAGTTCAGAAGCATGCCTTTAGCAGTTCCGTGCAGACGGAAAAAAAGTTGTTGCGAAAAGATCTAAGACTGCTCAAGAGACTTCATGGTCACAATGCTGGTCCATTAATCAAAAAAAGGAAGTTGAAATACAGAAACTGGTTGAAGTCCTTTGTCTGCTTGCAAGATCAGGAAAGAGGTGAACAGATGTTAAAGTTGATCCTAAATCACAAGTCCAGAGAAACTTAGAAGATCTTAAATCAAGGGTCTCTAAATCAAGACATAATGCAGTCAAACGGGATATCGAGGACGACATGGGAAGAACACTTCTGGAATGTATTTAGTTCCACATCTTCAAGCGAATTTACTCAGACAGAGGTTAGTAATGAGCCTTGGGATGTGGTAGAGAACATTATAAATATCGAAGAAATTATTAAACATCTAAAGAACTCAAGAGCTGCAGGGCCTGATGGCATTACAAATATCATGCTCAAAGAAAGGAAAGAGAAGTGGTCTCATTTCATTGCCTACCTGTTTAAATTAATAGCATCAGTGAAAGAAGTTCCTGAGTCATGGCGAACAGCCATTGTCGTTCCAGTGTTCAAGAAGGGCAGTCGGGACAATCCCTCGAATTATCGCCCGATTGCTCTCCTAGACACTATTGGAAAAATCTTTGCAACCTGTTTACAACAGAAACTAGCGAAATGGGCCCTCTGCACTGGTTTGATGGACTGTCGACAAACAGGTTTCTCCAAAGGTGTGGGAACCGAAGTAAATCTCATGATACTAAACTTGTTAAAATTGGAGACGTTAAAGAAAAAGTCAAAGCTATTTTTAGCATTCATCGACATGAAACAAGCATTTGACTCAATAAATAGAGCCAAATTATGGGTTAAGTTGGCTAAGTGGAACTGTCCAACATCACTATTAGATCTGGTGAGAGCCTTACACTCAAATACCACCATGTGTGTACGGATGAATGCTCTAGGTGAGTTAACAAACAAAATTCCAACAAATAGAGGTGTTAAGTAGGGCTGCCCATTGGCAGCACTATTGTTCAAATTATACATCTCTGACATGTCATCAGCACTTGGCAATGTCTCATGCTTCCCACCAAAGGTAAATGGGCAGCATCTGATTTGGGCAATCTATGCCGATGATATTGTGTTAGTGGATCTCACACAAATCGGACTCCAAAGGTTGTTAACTGGATTTCAAGCATATTGTAACGAATTGTCGTTAACAATAAACGAAAAGAAAACTAAGATTTTGATTGTCAGCAAAGTGTTAACAAAGAAAGATTGTGCCTTCAAATGGTCGATTGGTTGTGAGAGTATAGGAAATGTTCCCTCCATTCGCTATTTAGGAATTCTCTTCAACAATTCAATAAGCGAATCAGACTGGTTGAAAGATCTAAAAAAACGGATGGCCGGCTTTGGAGTGCAGGGAGCAGGCATACATGCAGAATATGGGAAATTCACAACAATTCCAGTGTTGACATTCTATAAACAGAAAGTCGTTCCAGAAATTACTTTCGGCTCCGAGGCAGGCTGGAACCTGAGCTTTGTCTGTTGGGACATTCTTGAGGCAAAATTCTGGAGACGTGTCTTTAGTCTCCCGTTTTACGTCTCAATAAAAGCCATAAGATATGAGCTTGGTCTTGTCTCCCTATACACCACTGTGCTATGGAAATCTATATCAACAGTAAGGAAATTACATTTGAATGAGCCCATGCCTGCATACAGAATCTTGACAGAATCCACACAGCGACCATATGAAGGACTGCTGAGATGCTGGGTCAACAAAATAAAACAAATTGTTGACGCCGCTGACATCAAATGGGAAGCCGTGATGGAACTACCTCAGCTAGCCAAAAAAAAATTCCATTAGTGGAATTGGATACAGAACGCAGACAATCGTGCGAACATGAAGACTTCCCTGGATCTAGGTACTGCGATAAATGGCTTGGATAAATTACCAAAATATCTAAGCCAATTTACATCTAGATATCATCGAAATACATTTTTGAGACTACGCTTAAACATGTACCATACAAAAGATGTATTATGGACCCGACATGATGTAAATACAACCAACGTCATTTGTAGATTCTGTCTGGCCAACGACGAATCTTTGAAACATATAATAACTTAATGCGACAAGCTAGTAAAGATGAGATCCCTGTTTTTGGGCAAATATGCTCCTCTAAATGACAACTCTGAGGAGTGGTGGTGTAGGAGGCTTTCCAGTCAAAATGTCCATCTAACCTGTGCGGTGATTAACTTTTTAGAAAAGATCCTTCCATATGAAGAACTCACAACGTGACCACTCACCAATATGGGAAGGATTCCGTGATTATTTTTCTGTCCGCTTATGTATATTTCTTCTCTTCTCTCTTCTTGTTCATGGCTCTGCGTTCTCTTTTGTGTTTTTTGGTGTTCTTTTCGGTAATAAGAAAGTTTGTAATAAAAGTTTGAATAAACTAAAAATTACAATAAAAAAATAAAATAATTATATGGACTCTTTGGTCTGCCTGACATATGGACATTTTCGCTATTGCACAGAAATAGAGGGCAGAGGTGCTTGTGTATAACATTTGAGGGTGGGCATTCATATTTGAAAAAATCAATATTTCCCCCTTTAACAGTAGATTAAAGCTAATACACTTTCAATGTGCCCACCAACTGAATTACCTAGTTCACAAATGTACAGGTTTTTTCCACAGATATCACTTCAATGCGTTCACTGCCTGCACAATTATGCAGAATTTTATCACATAGTATGGTAATGTAGAAATATCAGACCCTTTTCTGTTAAAGAATTTTGACTGATTTGTAAAATGCTGGATGTGAACTTGTCCCTCACTCTGTGTGTGGAATTGCTGGGATATACTCTCGAGGCTCCTTTCGGGACTTCAGAAACTGTTGGGTTTATTGCTTGTTGTGACTTGTAGGAGAATTGCTATGCTTTGGGTCAAGAATAGCACTCCATTGGTAGCCGGTTGGTTGTGAGATGTTGCTTATTGCTATGATCGTGAACATGTATATTTGGAGACCTAGATTTTTTCAATCAGATCTAAAGACATTTGGGCCCTTTACAGGAGCTTTTTGAAACAATGAGAGAGAGAGAGAGAGAGAGAGAGAGAGAGAGAGAGAGAGAGAGAGAGAGAGACAGACTTTCCTATCCCAAAGAATTGGGATCCAACTAATTATGTACAATTGCACTGCGTTATTGCTTTATTCTTGCATTGTTCACTTTGTCGTCATTGATAACAAAAATGTGATCTGCGTATGCCACCAATAATTATATGTACACATTCTCTCATCAGTCCAGTTGTAACATCCAGCTTCACCTAAAGTAGCTTATTGATTTATTTTGTGTTATCCATTGCAACAAGGTCAGCAACCTGACATTGTCAAGAGGGGAGAGGAACACCTCTCAGCGTGGGGTGGGAGGCCTTCCAGGGAGGAATCCAGATCCAGTCCTACATCAGAAGGAGAGGTGGAAGTTGAGAGGGCCCAGTTTCCTGTTCTTTTCCCAAGTGCCAGTTTATACATGGGCAAGCACACTTATCTCTTTCTGAACGTACTAAATTAAAAGGAACCACACGTCTCTCTTTGCAAGGTTGCAAATGTATGTATGGCAAACATGTGAGTGCCTCTGCTGCAAACATATAATGTAAATAACCTCGTGTATGGGATGGTGCCCACTCAGGAGGGTATTCAGTCACGTTTTAATTCTCTATAAGATAGTAGAGGAGAAATTACGTTTGAACATCAATCTGTTCCCACCCACATGAGATGCCTTATAGTTCTTCTGTGGTAAGGCACAATGAGTTAAAAACGTTATTGTGGACCTTTGAGTGGGCCACATCCCATATGATAGGTTATTTGGCTTTGCTTGCTCTCAATAGACAGACTCACATGTTTGTCAAATTCCAAGAGTAAATAGGATGGGATAAATACTGTTTTTTTAATGATGATGAATTTGAAAATGGAGGAATGTTAAAGGTTTAAATTTGATTAACCAATAAAACAAAAACAAAAAATACTGTTTTATACTAGACAATGGGCCTCATTACGACCCAGGCGCTAAGTGGTTAACAGCGCCGTAAAAGGCTGCGGCGCTGTTAACCACTTACCGCCTTACTACGAGGTCCCTTTGCGGGACCTGCAAAGGGACCTCACAGGCAATTATGGTACCGCAATTTGTTAGGAGCTTGAGGCATGTGGAAAGACACAGTATCAGGAGGGTTAAGAATTTGAACATTATAAGGCCTTTCCTCTGCCATGAAGACTTATGCCTCCAAAGCATTCAAGCTGTCTACTTTTGCGTGCATTATAGGACGTAGGCCTACTTTAGATTCAAGTCACAGTGCACGCTATGTAAAAAGTGTACTTTATTCCTTTTGTTTGTACTCTGGTAGAAAAACTAGAGGAAAAAGGTCTTTATAAGATAAATAAATACATACATACATATGGTTGGTGCCGGTGTTGTAACAAGTCCGCCATGGTGAAATGGGGAAATACTGCCCCATTCCAAGGTTGGCGGGGCGGTATTTCCCCATTTCCTCATGGCCCTTCCCCATTCCATTCCCAAGCTCCTAATATTGTCTGCGCACAGGCCCCAAGATCTTCAGACCACCCGACCACTAACATGTCACAGGCACCTTATATTGCCTATCCACATGCTAATAGGTCCTCACACTGCTCATCTACCCAATCTCCTCGCACTGTTGTTCTATGCACCACAAACCTTCCCAGGTGAGTGCAAAGGAGTTGTCTTTAGATTCTGCTAGTGGGTGAAGTATTTAGGTCTATGCTACTCTCTTCCCTAGATCCTCCCTATACACCCCAGTGTGTCTGGACCCTCCAGAGCGGGCAACATCCCATAGAATAGGTTATTTGGCTTTGTTTGTTCTCAGTAGATGGACTCTAACATTGTTTGAGAATAGTATGTGATACAACAACCATTCCAAAGGCTGTATCAAACTTCAAAATGTCTAGTTATGTATATATTTATTCATTTATTTTCTAAAGACATATTACCACTAATTGTGTTACAGAGGTGCAAACAATAAAGTACCCTTTTTACATAGTGTTTACTGAATCTATATTAAGGAACGCATTGAAGGCTCTCGAGGCAAAACTCCAGATGGCAGTGCAAAGGCCTCAAACTGTGCACATTGCCCATTTCCCATACTCTTCACAGTGTCTGCCTGTCCACATGCCCCACGCCCCTCACATTGTCTGTTCGCAGGCTCCAAGTTCTTTGTACCATCTGTCCTCTAACCGGCCATAAGCTTGACTCACCGTGAGAGGTTTCATTGTTTGTAGAAAGGTTGGGAGGATGTACTAGGTAGGCGTTGGGGGTGCAAATCTGTAGGTGATGCCAATGAGTTAATATTACATTTATTATTTCCTTATCAAATTGTTTATAGCAGGCAGCGGTGTCTGGCCCTTTCTAAGATGGATGAAGGGGGCAAGACAGCTGATTGGGTGGAATTGTTGGGTCAGGTAGTCTAGAACCTAGAATAAAATTTCCTAATACTGCCTTTCAGCAAAAGATCTTTAATCAGCAGGAATGCTCCACCGAAGCTCAGGTCTTAGGTTCTGCTTGTCCCTGCGAAGATTTATAAAGAACTCCCAGCACCAGCCAGGAGGCCAGTGTGGGAAAAGTGGCTGTTAGTCTTGTGGGATTAAGTTGAGTTTGTGGTGATTGAAATTAGAAAACTTCAACTCAGTGATTGGTTTACGAGCCATTTGCCTATCAACTCCCAGACCTCTGTAACGAAGGTCTACATTCTTTATTGGACCCTGTAGGTATAACTTTTCGAAATTGCCTGCACAAAGACACATCTGCCAGGGAAAACATAATAACATGTACATAGCTGGCAGAGCAGCAGCTCGACTTTTTAAAGAAAAGGAACATAGAGCGCGCCCACGCATTTGCAACTGATAGAGGCTTTCCTTCACCTCGCTGATTAACTATGCATATGGAGACAGAAGCTCATCAGTCCAGCTCTCTAGAAGAAGTTCAAATGGAGGCAGGGAACGTGGCAAGAAAAACATGACCTCGTCGTTCCGTGGAGTGTGTGGTGAGGAGCGCAGGATCAGCGTAGTATGCTGAGCTTGTTAATGAAACCAATGAGACTCCATGTTTTTATGTATATGTAAACATGTTTCAAAGCCTAAGGCAGCGCAAGGCTAGGGCTTGTGTTGAGTGTGGTTTGCATTTCTAAGGAGAAAGAGGCACAATTAGAAGCAAGAGCTTTCCTTGAAAAGTAAATCTCAATCCCAAGAGTATTTGGTTGGTATTAGTTGTTTAGTGACAGCTATTGTTCCCTTAAGCAGGAATTGAGAGCTTTCTGAGGTGTACAGGGAAGTCACCAGGATATTCAAGTGAGTCTAATACTCAGAGGAAGAGGTAGTCAAGGACGCTTGCCTCCTTCAAAGCTTCTTCAGGACGAATTTAAACCCTCCTTCCAGCTCTAAGCAGAGGAGACCAGGTATGGTAAAGAACTAGGTAGTAGGTAGTAGGAGCGAAATGTGGCGTGGATACACAACTCCTCAATTTTCCAATGTGTGTATTAGATCTCTAAAAAAAAGATAGAAGAGAAAATCAGTCTTGAGAGAAGAGAGTGAGTTATGCTGTTTACTTGATCCCAATTCCCATTTTCCTAAGGTGGAGTTTTGTAAATAGCTAGAGAAAGAATAGTTTTAGGAAGGACATGCAGAGGGGTCTGTGGGGGAACAAGGGGGTGGTTTCAGCAACTCCTGTGGGATTCACTCAGAACTGCCAAAATTAAGATCACTTTGAAACAGACTAGCACCTGTTTTAAGTGCATGTAATAACTGCACTTTTAAACTCCTATGTTGCAGTGTCATCTGCTTAGTGGTAGCAACTTGATGAACCAATTGGAGATTATGGATTTACACCATTGTACTGATGACTGCTAACCTTTCATTCTTTTTCAAAATATATTTTATTGAAAAGTTTTTTCTTGTGTCAGAAATGGCAGTGATAAAAGCAGAAACAAGCAATATATTATAATGTTTCATATGCATAGATCTGGAAAATCTAAATATATCTTTTGCTGATTTGGAAGGGATGTATGTCTTTCTGCTCGTGCAGGTATCTCTGATGAACTACGTTTTCTTCATTCCCTGGATTTTTGCACTGCCATACCCAAAGCTCCGCCCACAGGCTTCCCGCATCTGCACCATTTGGTCCTGTGTAATGGTGATCTGCAAAATGATGTATCAACTGAAGTTTGTTAAACCATTGGAGTTCTCTTCAAACTGTACGCAGGTGAGATTTTGATGGCGTCGACCCGGTAAGAGACCTTGGGTTCCAGGAAATAATGAGATATCATAAGCAGGTTATTGCCCTGAAAATGCTAAGAGGGCAGAGTTGAATCCCTCCATTACACATGGGGTTCTCTTCCATATTCAAATTACTTTATAGATTATGCAAATGGCAGAGGTGAACCTCCCGGGCTACCAGATGCATGAATGGAAAACAGTGCTTTCTTAAACTCTCTGTTAACTGAACTACCAACTTCCTACTTCATAAATAACTTAGTTAAATCCAACCAACTTCACTAATCACCTACCAATCCAGGAAACATGTATGAATCTTCTTCCAAACTCTTAACTTGTAAAGTATTTTTCCATCTACCTTTAATTTGGCCAATCATGCATTGGTCACTAGCAACTGGCATAGCCAACCACTCGCCACACTGCAACACTGCACAGCACAACTCGCAGTAAAGTGTCTTGCATATACTGGTGTTGAAATGTTATCTATTGGAAATTGCCATTACTACAAGGCATCTTCTTTTTTAATACCTGTGCGTGCAGATGTTGATGTGTGTTACAAGTTGGAGGTCGTCATTATTCCAGGGCATCCTCTTATATTTGGCATTTGATGAATGCGCTTGTTGTTGCTGTTATAATAGGAAAGTACATCAGTACTTCAAGGCGGGCTCTCTCTGTCATGTGGAATTTAAGATATGCCATGACTTCAAGGAGATTCTCAGAAAGGAACTGCCGCCACACCAAGGCGACTTGTTGGGAGGAATATAGAAATTGTCATTACTCCAAGGTGATTTCGGTTGGCCCCTGATAATGTTGCTGCTGGTCTTGACCTTTTAGTGTGAGTGATGTACATGCGTCTAATTTAGGTGGTGTGATTCAGACTCCCTTCTCTGTGTTAAAGGAAGGGAAGTTTGTTTTTTTCTGCTTTGAAATAGATACATATGCGAGTTGGCTTGTTCAAGTGTCCTGCGTGTCATCCCTGCTTAATGTTAGAATGTGGGTGACTGTGAATGAAAGACTGCTCTGTGATTGTTGGATGGGTGATGAGCCGTGTGTGTTCTAAGACTGTCAGTTGGGACCTGCCCTGGTATATCTGAGGATGGCCAGCGGGTATGCTCCGTTGTTTTCATTTAACTTCCAGAGTAGCCAGAGCCTTGTGTGAACATCAAAAAAGAACATCACCATTTTTGGAGATGGTTAAGTAAAAGAATGTATTAGTTTGCTTGCAATACAAATGAATAGCCTCCGAGCCATAAACCCATTCTCACCCCAACTGACCCGCCCTCCTTTAGATCCGCCACCTTTATCCCGTTTGGGGCGCACAACTAGCACTTACTAGGCCTTCCAACATGCTATTCCCACCTCCTGCCTTAAACAATACTCTTCTTTGTTTTGAGAGTACAGCCCCTCATTAGTGTTCCTTCCATACAATGACAAGTGATCAGCGTGTTTCAGGTAAACCTGGCCGCTTCAATCCACTTCCTCTCCCATCCCCCTCAGGCGAGGGGCGTATGACCGCCACATCCCTGACGACATCCGCTGTTTGTCAGAGGTTCATTTGCTCTGCTGCTTTGAGGCGTGATGACACATTGGCTTCAGTTTAACAGCCTTGTCCTACTGCACCAGAACAGGCAAATGTCCATAGCCAGTGCTTTAGGTGCACTATAGTCAGTGGTTTAGGTGCACATGCGTAATCCAGTTCATAGGGTCGAGCATTGTCTAGGGGTTCCAGCGAGGCCTAGGGGCCTCCCTTCATGTTGTGCCCCTGCTCGATATTTCAATTATGTATTTTATTAGCCATGGGTCTGTGTTTTTCTTCCACAGAAGTCTTATAAGTGCGTTACTTTTTTCAGTGCTGTACAAAATATAATATTTGTATAAACTGGGGCATCAACTTTCAGCCTTTGGTGCTTCCCTAGGCTTAAAAATAAAACACATATAAACTTTATTCAATCACGTTTCAAACTCCCATTAGGTGTGGAAGTTCATTTTGCCGGGCATGTGATTCCTCACTCTTTTTTTGGAGTATAAAAGACGGGTATAATTTGTGGGTGCTGTGTTAAGCTGGCCTGGAGGGCATTGTGTTGACACCCAACATCTGTTGCAGCATAGAAATGACACCTGCCACTGAGAAAAAGATCATGGATATACATATGAGCGCCTGGAGACTCCCCTTAGATGGTAGTGGTGCGCCGTATATATCAGCATTGCATTACATACAGTTGTGGTGATATAGGGTTGTTCAGCGACTTTTGGCCTCATTACGAGTACTGCGGGGTGGTAACGGAATAACCGCTCTGTTAATGCCACATAACTGCACTGCCATACTACGAGTTTGGACGAGAGGTGGAAGATGCACCTCTAGCTAAGAGCTAGAGCTAAGTCTGCCACCTTTCTGCCAGAAAACAGCAATTGCGGTAGAATTGCCACCAGCGGAATTACCACCAGTGGTAATTCTGCTGAAATCCCCATGGAGTCCTATGGGCTCCAATTAATACACCATGGAGTCCTACGGACTCCAATTAATAGGGACTAAGACTGCCTACCACCACTTGTAAGCCAGCAGTAACACCACCAGACCAAGTGGCGGTAACAGGAATTCCGTTTGGTGGTATCTCAGTGGATTTACCACTGAGAAACCAACAAACTCGTAATAAGGCCCTGTGTTACTAATAGCACACATTATATCATCAGTACATAGATTAATTATATGGTGGACTACCTGAAACATTACTTCTAACACCTGCATATCTGTGATTTTCTTAACTTCTTGGATTAAGCTCTCTAGATTATCAAAGTGTCTAGGTACTACCTTAGCCAATAAATATTAAACTGCCGAGCTCCTGTGTGCAGAACAAAATATATGTCTGATGTAGCAACTGAGACCAATTCTACACACGCATCTTCACTAAAAAACAAAACCTAAGATATCCCAGTTGCCCTCCCATCCCAAGAGATGCTATTGCCTTCCAATAACACCTGACGTTTTCCTAGTTTATTAAGAAATTGCAACTAAGTTGATCCTATTCCTTCCATAAATCTGAGGTTATACCTGGGGCATTTGTCAGGTTTCTGGCCAAATTGTGAAACCTTATCCCAATTGCCTCCAGCCCATGGGCTAAGTACGATTTTTCTGGTGGTGGCCCAGGCGCCTTTCACCGCCCTCTTTGCTGTGAAGATATACTCTCGACATCCATAAGTCCATCCTCTAGGTCCATCCGCTATACTGTCAGAAGTCTCTCCGGGGCCACAGACAATTTTTCTAGTATTTCCTGCATTCCTGTTTTCTGGAATAATTTCCCAGAATTCGTGGCCAGCTGTTACATCTGACCTTTTCTCGGATACTCAGGAGTTCATGATTCAGGTAATCTTTCACCTCTTCAGAAGCAATGTCCCTTTGCAGCCCTCATACAGAGGGCATTGCTCCATTCATCAGTTGTATCAGAGCATCTCTCGTGAGCCTGCTGAGAATCCCAATGGCATGCAGCTCCCCAATGTTCGTATTGGTGAACTGTGCCCCAGAGATAAGTCATGTTGGTCATTCTGAATTGCCCAAACACACCTCAAGGGGTAAGGGCAGTATTAGCACTATCCCAAATTATAATTGTAATTGGTTATTTATAGCGTGCTTAATACCCATAGGTTTCTAAGCGCTGACCCGGGGATTGAACCTGTGTTGTTTTGCTTCTAGACGAGCATGTTGCCCCTGAGCTATCCTTCCGGGGCAATTCAATCAGCAACTTCCCTTTTCTTCCTTCCTCTGCCCATTTCCTCACACTGATGCTGCCAGCGAATTGAGGTCCGCTCAGTACAGACAAGTGAATAGTTATTCATTTTATTATTTGGGTATTTATTGAGCGTGGTCCTAGCTCCAGGAAGCAACGGAATAGTGAAATGTATAGTCACTAAATTGGTGTTTACAATAACATACCAAAATCCTGATCTATCTTGCTCATGGTACCATACCATAAAGACTGACAACGCATCTGTGTGTTTCTCATGAACTAACTTAAGAACCTCATCTGTAGGGGAGATTAGATACTGGTTTAGAGTGCACATTCTATTATCTAACTACATATTATAGTGACATAAAGCATGCATGGTGTTAAAACACACCCTGCCACCTTAGTACTGTTTCTGGGAGTTAAAGTAGTTTATAAATAGCAGTATAGCTCTGTGGAGTTGTCAGAATGCTTCCCTATCACAACATTCTGATCTTCTATACTCCACTCTTCTGGTGCAGTCAGACGATGAACACTACAGGTTACGGATACTGTGCCAGTGTCTCTGCTCACATTGTCGCTCTGCACTCTTTCGCTCACCACCAGCGGTGTATTTGTCATGTAGCAGTACCAATTAATTGTGTTCAGGATTTCTTTTCTTCCCAATATACAGTGCAAAAAAGAGTAACAATTGTGCATTAAATCTGAGACATGGGGCGGTTCAGGGTACATTTTAGGAGCCTGAATCGTCAGTTTAGTAAAAGTGGTTGTATTCCTTTCCAAAACATTTAGGGTTAGGGCCAATTTTGAGGATTGTTGTTCAGTGTTTAAAGCACAGAGGTAATCCTTGTCAGAGATACAATTAGAGAGATCTTCACAGGGAAAGGGAAGAACTCTACGAGGACACATTGCTGGCTTTGGGAGAGACCAGAGCAACATATCTAAACTTCCCATAAACCTGAACGTTCCACCTGCCAGTGAATAATGTTTAATCTCAGGTACCCTGACCACGTCACAATCTCAGAGGTGGTCACCATGTTAAGAGATTATAGCTTTCCATCGATCCAGAGGAAGTCATTAGAATAATTAAAAACCAGGAGAGAAGTCAACACAGCTGAGATGCATAAAACAGAAATATTTGTTTTTCAGCTTTCTGATGCTGCAGTCTGCTTGCAGTAGGGCACATGGACCCATGTGGGGTGCCCCTGAACTTTGACAGCTGAATTTGAGACCAAGAAGACCTGGTCGAGCCCCTTCCAACATTGAGCCAAAGCTGACTTTCTCTGGTGTATCTTAAATAGCACAAAATCCCCTGGCAGCAGATAGTGGCTGGGGGCGAGTGTGTCTTTTGGCAAAGCTGTTTTGAACTGGTTATGATCAAAATTGACAGAAAAAAGTAAGGACTTCAAATGTGTTCACAAGGTGTCCTCAGGAGCTGCTGAACCCCACAGTGCCTCCAAGATGTTACGCTCTCAACCAAGTAATACACAGCTGAGCCTGCAACACCCCCAAGGGAAAGAGGAAGTGAATGAAATAACAAACAGTTCAGATTCCAGGCCTTGACTCAGGAGGATATCTGCATGGGACGAGAAAGAATTGATGGTTAGCTTATACATCCTAAAAACCTTTTCCCCTTTACTTCATTCCCTGGTGACTCCCTAACTTTACCTGTATGTCCCTCAACTATATCCAGAGGAATTTGGCAGTTATAACGACTTGTTAAAAATGTTTCTTGACAGTTGTCTAGATCACTCTTAAAAGTTATCGTTTCCAAAAGTTGGTTTCTTTGCTTCCATCTGCCTTCAAGAGTATTTTAAGTCTTTGTTGGTCACATATGCTTCTGCATAACTCTGCTTCTTCATTTCCTGAATCTCTGCCTTTGTTTTAAAGAATTAATAAGAGTAACTATTTTCAAATATTATTTTCTGGCTATAGTCCTAATGCCGCGCTAACCTTGCATCCAGAAAAAATGTTATCATCAAAAGTTAGAAAACAGAAAGTGATTTTCTATTTTACTGCCATCTTGCAGTAACAGAAGATGCCCTCTCGATGGCACTGTCGCCACGCTAGTCAATGTCTAAACATCTACTCTCACTCGTGCTTCCTGCAAACAGTTATATTTAAACATCGACTTCTCTTAGGCACGTATGAGTATACAGCCTTGGTAAAATTGAACTCCTGCGGATTTCAATCATGTAAATGTCGCTAATAAGATAGCAAGAGTAAATAAGAACTTAGCTGCTGCCTTCCTTTGCTGAAGCTGCTTTCTCGCTCGCTGCTTAGCTGCTCTCCTGACTCCTGATTCCCTCCTATCATTCTTCCAGGAAGAACAAATAGCCAAAACTTGCTGCTGGGGTTTCCAGTAATAAGCAGATAGTTATCTATCGTTTGTAAACAGTGAGCTAATTGAAGGCTGGCACACCCCACACAGAGTCCCCTTCCACCACAACCATGTAGGAATTTCCATATCTATATACAGTCCACTAATAACAGATGGCCATGTGGCACACAGCCAACAGTTTGGGCTTTTGTTATTGGGCATGAAAAATGCATTTGCAAGGCACAGTTGTAAGTGGCCATCAATGGTAGCAGCTGTAAAATTGTGTTAGTATCAGGGCATATAATAGCAGTGCCTGGCAAAATGCCTAATACTGATACACAAGCCAAAACCGTTGACTTTGTCAATTCTTGTTTTTAACAGGACTTCAGTGAAGTGTACACATAGTGCTTATAAATCGAGTGGCTGAAGGCAGACCTGGTCAAGACATTTCTTATTACACCGGTAGCAACTCCAATGAAGCCATTAACTCTCAGAATGCTGCTTTGAAAAGAACTGGCAGGCAGTTTGAGCATACACTTTGATTGTAAGGCGTGATAAAGCTTCCTCAATGAGATCAAAGGGTGATGTGTTTTGGGCGGGGAGGGTCGGGAAGTGGGTGGGATTGGTCATAAGGATTAGCATGGCCTAGTTAAAGCCCCAACGGCAGCTACTGAAGGCAGCTACAAAAATGGTGCCCTCACTGCCCGGACTTCAATGTTTAGTCTGAAGAAAGACATTGCGAAGGTATGAGCGGGGCCTTTAAATACCACAGGGCGGCAATACCTTGGAGTGGATGAGCAGATTCACCACTGGTGGGAGAAGGGATTCCTTTCCGCTGTGTGTCGAGCTTCGTGGAGGGGGAGGGGGAATGATCATATTTCATTAATATTTGAGGGCTCAAGTCGGCTTTCCTCCAAAGGGTGGATGCTTGGGGAGCCATTTTCCACATTGTCAGTGTGCCGCTTGGTTAGAGAGCTTCGTAAGAACCTATGAGTAAGAATACTAAAACCAGTGACACAGCAAAGAAATAAGGAGGTTTTTCATGTTCCCTCCTAGAAAGGCCCCACAGGTATGTTGTAGTAGAGTGATACATCAGAACTGAAAACTGCCTGCCGGAAGAGCAACTACTGGGGAAGGTGAGGAAAGTTGCGAGAGAAATCCATCTGCGCAGGAAGGCATCACAGAAAGCTAATAGCACATAATAGCGTAGGAAGTCATCTGGGAACGCCACAGATTTGCTGAGTAATACTGAGCAAGCTGGCATGCTAGTAGACTTTAGCTGTGCCTCTGAAGAAAGCTCAACGAAAGCATCAGGTCGTGTACTAGCAAGAAAAAATATTTAAGAGTGCCAAATTGGAATTCCTGTCTCGTATTGACCATGCTTCTTCTGCGGAACTGTAATTACCAGCAGAGAGCATGGGCATGTGGTCTTAAAAAGGTGTCCTTCAAGATGGCTATCCCCTGGGATTTCTGGGAAATGTAGTATGGGGGCACTTCCAAGGCTTCTGAGCCTAATCATAATGAGAAAATCCACACACTTGACTAGGATTCATGATGTTTCTCAGGCCCAGACCCTTTCCTGAACCCACCACCCCCAGAAACTGACAATAACCCCTACCCCGAAGCAAAACATACTGGCCCCTGTTTGTTCCAAGTATTTCTTATGAGATCTCCTATCTGTGATATGGCCCACACAGGTGGTGTGCTCATTTATTTCTACATACATGCATCCCGGCACTCTGTGTAGAGGTGGGCTGATCTACGTAGACAGGATGCCCCCTTACAGGCAGGCCTTATCCAAGGCTGGCTGCCATTTCCTCAGTCCTATGGGCATTCCAGAGACAACAGTCTCTCTCATGGTATAGTGGCACTGGCAGGCCAGATTGAGACGATGGCTGGTGCTGTTATGCAGAGAGCCGAGTTGATTTACTTACCTCTTTTACATGAGGGCACTTCAGTGCAAATAAGCGAATCCAGCGGTAAAGGTTTCGTATTTTGGCCTTCTTTTATGCTAAGCTTGGGGCCCTGAATGATAGATGTCAACATGCACCATTTCTGCAGGGACTGCATTTTAAATCTGCATTGTAGGTCAAGTGGTGGGTTCCTCCTGGCGGAGCCTCAGTTCATTTAAGGCCGTGTCTGAAGCGCTGGGAGGCCGCTGGCATGGGAGCAGAAAGCAGTTAACCCCTCCTACCCTTGGCTCAGACTAACGTCAGTTTCTCTACAATCTGAGGAATAAAGCCGTGCCGACTGCAAATTCTGCGAATGAGCCATGTGCCCTTGGTGATAGCAATTTGGCAGTTATCGGGAGTTCTAATGATACATGCAACACCCGACATGGGCACAGCCCCGTAGCCCAACCCAGCGGGAAAATGACTGCTTATTTTCAGCTCGAGATACTTGCAAAGGAAAAGGAGTTCATTCTGGATGGTGCGCTTTCCAACAGGCACAACAACTCTAGCTATGGTGACATAGGACTGCAGGCTTCACCACTAAACTGCACAACCCGCAAGGTTTGTCATACTGTGTTATCACATAGTTGGGGAACAGATGTCAAACATTGGGGGGATATTTGCTCATTTAACAATGAGGACACCTTGGTTGAAAGGGGATTTAATTGAAAGATTATTTTACATTGGGGGCTGGAAAGAGGCATAATAAATCCTTTTTGTCATGGTGGTCGCACTGACGATTAAGCAGTGAAAGAATGACCTTTTGAAATGGCATATGAATCAATACATATGCTTTTAGCCCCTTTGGAGGCCTGGGTCAGCAGGGGCAAGAAGGTCATGGTTTTTTGCAGGCCCGCGGCTTCCAACATCAGGCATTGTGATGTAGATGGGATCATCTTGCAGTTCATGCCTGGGTGAGGCCATACATTCGGACTAGAGAGAAGGCCCAGGAAAGGACGAGGAGTCGGACCTTATTGAAATGCTCGCTAAATAATTGGGGGTATTGCTTTGGAATTTAATTTGGACATCTTCTGTAGTCATGCAGACTGCTGATCATCCAGTGCTAATCTTGTTGTAAATAACTAATACATTGCAGCCTTTTTAATTCCACCAAAATAAGTTGCAAACGATGCGGAAAGGGGAAACACATACATATTTCACTACCAATATTAAGAGGACTATGCACGTGCAAGTACTTTCTTCAGTCAGACGTCCTCATCTTCCAAATCTTATATTCAAAGGAATTCATCTGTGTGTGAGTAGAGAGGAGAAATTGTGCTTTCAACACATTTGCTATTTTATGAAAAGACCTACATTTCTGGTGTCTTTCTAAAAAATAATTTCTCTTAATGTTAACCACCAAAGATCAACCATTCACAATGTACCAACCGGGGAATTTGTACGAGCAAGAAGAAATTGTCTAATCCAGAGCACCTTCCGACAAGAATATGCACTTCTCAAATCTAGATTCCCTGGAAGAGTCTATACAGATGAATGTGTTAAATGTGCATATAATAGGACAAATGATTTAACACAAGAACAGACACTTGGACCTAGAAGTAGAAAGAAAGCAATAGAGGAACATGTTAAAGTCGGCTTTGTCAATAAATACAGTTGTGACCACAAGGCTAGCAATAAAATTCTCACAAAACATTTGCACCTTTTGAAGCTAGATGAGAACATCAGGAACTATGTAGACCTGAAACCCAGAATAATTTTCAGAAGAGCAGAGACTCTTAAGAATCAGTTGAGCCCTTCGCTCTTACCAGACATTGAAAGACCAACCAATACTCCATGGCACCATCTAATATTGGATTTAGGAAGTGTGGCAAATGCACTATGTGCAGATTTCCACATGAGAAAACTAACAAATGTATAGACCACCAAGGTAATGAAACGGAGATTAAACAAGAAATCAATTGCAAGACCAAGTTTGTGGTTTATGGTATTGTGTGTATATGCAATAAGGTATACATAGGCCGTACTATTAGAGAGCTAATGATCCGAATTAGAGAGCACCTTGCAAAAATAGGGAGCCAAGATCCACATCTCCTTTGGCCTTACATTGGCAAGATAAACACCAAAAGGAAAGCAAAACAGACATCAGATTTAGTGGTCTTTGTCACATTATAATTGTCAAAAGAGGAGGAAACAGAGAAAAAGCTCTCAGTCAAGCCGAAGCAAGACTGATTTGTCAATTCAATACTACAGCTACGGGTCTCAATTCGGACAGTCAAATGGTGTCCTTCTTATAACTACTACAATTTGAGCAATACTGATTTCCTATTTGAGACACATTAATGTGGTCCATATCTAGTGATCTTCGCTAAACTTGTATTGTGGAAACTTTCCTAAAATATACTTTATTATGCTTGGTAACATGTACTTGAATGATTTAAGTTTATCATAGTCATGATAAAAGTATTTACAATGTCTAACATTAACCTATAAATCATATTTTTTTTTCATTCTTGTAAAATTGGCATCTAAGTGAGAACGTAAGTTTGATTCAAAATTCATTTGCATCTTAGGTTTAACTGAAGTAAGCCAATAACAATGATTTTGCGAATTCAACTTAATACTGCATGTGCAGCAATGCGCAATTTACGCTTTGTAGATGGCTAGTTCACTGGGGGCACATCGAGCCATGCAAATTAATCGTGTGCATCCTAATATAAATATCTATTTACCTAATGAAGCCAAATAGTAGCAGTTATTTGTACGATTAGATAATATACCCTCAGTTCAAGAAATACCCTGTAATAACTAATATAAATTGGGGACCAAACAATACAAAACATGAGTATTTGCGTTTGTACGGCATAACTTGTCCAAAACATGGCACTCGCCTTTCAAGTGGACCTTCACAGAAAGAGACAAAGGACTCCTAGAGGAAGCGTTGCCATGTCAATGAGCGAAGAAACTAAATACTCTAACGAGACGCCATTTCGGCGCCTTTGACAACCAGCCAATGCGTGCGATTGATCGGATAACAAAGCAGAAGGTATGAGACCGTCTGCCAATTACAAGCTTAGTTTCAGTGATGTCCGTGCGTACAAGAGGGCGCATTAGGAAAATGTGAGGAGCGCAGCCGTGGAGACGGCGCGAGTAAAAGGCATGGATTCCTCTTGCAATTCATGAGTGTGTTTGAAATGCTATGATTTATTACCGAGCTGTTAACACGCACCTATTCATTTAACAATAATAGCGTGCGAAGCACTGCCGTGTTAACTATGTGTACAGAGTATTGGACTGTATTGAAACGCACTATTACTGAATCCCGCCACTTTAAATTAGCGCATGTACGTCTGATATTAGATACATATTCATCTAGAGTTGCACTTATGTGGGCAACTGGACAATTAACATTAAGAGAAATGATTTTTTAGAAAGAGATCGGCTGAGAGATGAAAAATTTGAAACAACACCAAAATAGGCGTAAATTGTGATTCCGATTGTGAATTGAAGTAGCCTAATACAGTATATATTACAATCCATATTCAATTTGTTCACAGGGATTTAACCCATTGATTTTGGCAAAGACCCAAGAATGTTTAGAAACAACAACAAGGTAAACTACCATTTCCCATAACTTTGGCCAAGGTGCGCTAATATTGTGAAACTTTAGAACATTCTGAATAGACTATTAAGTTAGTCTCAAGCAATCTGGAACTAACAATGTATTTTTCTTTTCTTTTTACCTCTCTTTACTTTTTATTTGTCGCTTTTATTTGTTGTTTTTCCAAACATAAACAATCCTCCCCTTAACTAACCCCTTTTCTCTGTGTGTTTGTTTAACAAATGTTCTTTCAAACAATTTGTGATCATTGAATGAACCCTAATTTAATGTATAACCTAAAATTGTTGACATTTGCCTGATCGGTAACTACCACTAAACTTTTTATTTGTGTAAATATGTGTCAACATGTAACAATCTTTATATATATTGAAAAAGAAAGAAAGTACAAGCTTGATTTGAGAAAGGCTGCAAAGGACGAAACACGTGTTATCATAAAGGGCAACTGCACAAATCAATTTATCACCAAGGGAAACTTTGATTTTTAGATTGAATACAATTTTGGTCAATCAATAAATAACTATCTGCACAAGAAACTGGCGTAGGCTAATGTCTGAGTTTTTGGTAGATTATTGTTACAGGTGGTTTAGTTGTCTCATTTATCACCATACTCAGTAGGACGCGACAGCATATTAAGTGAACATTCAACATACAAATAAGTAAAGAAACTACTTTGAGAGCTTTATGGATCTAGTGTCGCCACAACCGATCAGCCCCTTAAAAGCCAACCTGTTGTGAAAGATACTACATTTCTGGTGATTTGTTGTAAAACTAATTGAAGAAATCATGTTCGATATGCGATGACCACAACTGAGGATATACTGCTCACACTATATGCCTCTGAGGAAGGAACATGGAGCCAGTATGTGAATTAGGCTAAGGTCATCCATTTTGAAGTACTGTCAGAGTACCCATGGAAATGCAACCTTTGCAGGGGTGTTTGTTAATTGTTATCCACACTTCTGCACTGTTTCTTGTACAAAAAGAAAAACAAAGGGACAAATATCTTCACTGCATTTTTTTCGTTAATGCGTAGCAGTCAATATGAAAACATTCCGCCTATTTCAGGAAAGCACAATCTATCAGCCGTTTTGGGAAAACAAGTAAACTACTATGCTCCCAGCTCCAATCTGCCTGCCACACTGTAAAATGCCCTGCATTGAAAACTACACATGCATGACGGATTGTTCGATTCACTGGATGAAGAGGCACTAACTTCCATGAGACAAGTCAAAAACAGCATGATGCCCAAACAGCAAATAATGGCGAAGTCACACGATGTGGAGGAAATAAAATCGGAATACCTGTTGTTTTACAGGCACCTGAAGGGAGCACAGGTGATGAGATTATTAATCTGGAGGTACCTGATGCCTGGGGCAGATTCCTCAGGAATGTACTTAACTAGAAAACAGTAGAAGTTGCAAAATGTTGCGAAATTCAAAAGGGGCCAACAGGGGTCCTCTCCTCTATTGGCTGAACTCGAGGTGATTGCTTCCTCGATGCCAGGGAACCAGCAGAAAGGCACTGGTGTGGAAGGGAAAAGTCAAGTGTGTAGAGGAGCTGGATGTGCAAGGGACTGTTACGCTCACCTGGTTCCCACAGGGGCGTCGATCGGACCCGGATAGCTGCGGTCTCCACCAACGTGATGCTTAGTGAAGAGATGACAGTCTGGACTGTCACACCTAATCTTGTCTGCTGGACTCGTAGAAGTATTCTCCTGCAAGTGGAGAAAGGGATTTAGCCACCCGTGGACTTTAGTGATGGCCCCCACAACAGTTCTCGTTCTCCCTACTAATCTATCCCCTTTTTGGTAACCTCACCTTTTGTTTTTAAATGATGAGCTCTCCATCCTGCATGGCATGCAGGGGCGCGTAGATACCAGTTACTTCACTGGGTTGAAGGTACTGGAGGAGTTCCGGAGGAATATTGACTCCAGTGTCTATAAAGTTCAAAGAGTTCAATATGTCCGAAGTTCACTCTTGTTCCATTCCCTCGTTAGGTTGCAGCTGGGTCCAAAAGAATATTGCCTGGAGGCAGCTGATGGCGTTCAGGTAAGAGTCTGTATTACCAAATACTGTCCGGTAAAAGTTGCATGAATTTAACTTGCTGTTTTCTCTCCCTTTATAGGTGCGGCATAGGAAGATGCGGCGAATTAAAGAATAATACGTCCGGTGGTAAAGCAGGTAAGCCTATGGTGGCAAGAGATTGTCTTTGTTGGTTTTCTCAGCTCACCTTGTTATTCCTTTTGTTTTCCCCCCAGGTGCTGGATTTCAACGAAGAAAATGATGGAGGCAGCACCGAGTCGAAAGATGCGGTGGACTGGTGAGTATAACGTGGCGCTGCTGCTGGTGAAGCGACGCGTGCTGAAATAATGTCCTTTCAAGGCTCCGGATGTGCTGGGTCCGGAATCAGGTAAGGAATCAAATAATGTCCGTGATCTAACCTCTTCTCCTTTCTTTTCCTTTTGTCTAGGAGCTCCGGATTCGAGGCGGGCGTGGCAGAAGACTGGATGCTGACTTGCAGACACAGTGAGCGTCACGCTGCTGGATGCCGAATAACGCGAAGCATGGGCTGCTGTTCGGGCGTGGTTTAAATAGCCTGCAAAGTAGTCCCAGGTAAGAAGTTCCCCAGAACCACACCCGAGTGAAAAATAGTCCCTGTAATAAAATAGTCCCATCCAGGCCTCATGTTGGCTTGGACTCATTTGCAGCATGGTCTGCATAAGGTAAGTAAAGTCTATGAGCCTGGCACCTATGGCGCCAGGACTGATTTCTATGATGAGCCTGGCGCCTAATGAGCCTGATGAGCCTGGCGCCTAAGGCGCCAGGACTGAATCCAAACAGCCCCCAGCTGGGGCTATTGGGGTTTTAATGAGTATCTGGATGCCTGCTCCCGGGGCTGATGGACTCGATCCGGATGCCCGGGGGTAGGCATCATGACAGGGACGTGTGGTGGCGGATTTCGCTGCATATTACCTGTGCGTGCATCTGACCAATACTACATGTTAATGCCGAACATGCCTGACTTCTTCCCCACTTTCACTGTAACTGGCTTGCAGGACGTGGACACAGACATTTTCCTCATGTAGCACCTTAATCCCTGGGCAGTTAAGGGCTACAGAATTCAGTGTGTTGTGACTATGTGTGCATGTGTCTCTTCTGCGTTAGATCGGACGGGGTACACAAAGCATAGAATGTATACATTACATAAAATGAAACATAGGTTTTTTCATTTACTTACTTTACTGCATACCGGCCCATGTCACGTGCACAAATTCTAGTATCTGCCTCTCCACAGTCAGTCTCTTCGCCTCGGCAGGCTGGGCCAAGTAGCAGCAGCTCCTCGAATAGGGCTCGATCGGCGGCTCCTCTGTCACCTTGCACTGCAGCATGCCTTGTTGACTGGGCATGCTGCTGCTCACACACACTCACAGTGCTGCTCTGCTTCTCGTGACATCAACACTTCTTCTGGCAACTCCCAGCATGTGCTTAGGAATGGTGGCCGCACCCAGCACAGACATGCAATACACATGACAGGCCTGACCAGCAACGGGTCGGCAGGTGCATGACATGTCATGATTAGCTGCTGCTTGCCGGGCCAGCGCTGCTACATTAGCAACAACAGGCCTCCTGGCCCCTGGAGGAGTCAGGCAGGCGGCAGCCCTGCCAGCCGCCCTCCTCCCCACCCCTGGCAGGACCACACTTTGCAAGTGAAACTTGCAAAGTACAGCTTCTTCAAGACACGAGCGAGCTCAACCACCTCAGCGCCTCACATATCCCAGCCAGGCCAGCCCCACATCATTGATGTTTTTGTGACTTCACTTGACACACAGTCTTGAGTGCGCAGCCCGCCCGAGGCTAGGGTGGGGGATTCCTGGCTTCCAGTTCCACACCGATAGTGGCTGGGCCTGGGAAAGGGGGGCAGGGGCACTCAGTGCTTTGATGCATTCTTTCATCAAAACAAGGTTAACACTTAGGAAATAAGTGTTAACTTGCTTTGATGAAACTGCACCAAGCACATGAAATTATATGAATCGATGATCGATTGATTCATGTGCTGTCATATGCAGGGCTAAAAATGGCCTAGGCCGGCCGCTGTGGATATTTGATATATCAATATGAAACCAGCCCCCAGGGTGGCTCAAAAACCAGCCCAGGCCATTCCCAAATTCAATTTCATTTGACCGGGGGCCGAACGGCCGATATGCCAGTCTGCCCCTGGGTACTGGGGAATGCATGGCAGCTCCTTGAAGGGGTCTAACTTTATCCGGACGAGTTCCCACGTCATTGATGACCACAAAGAGGTTGGTATGGAGTTAATTAATACTTGCAAATCACCTGACCACTCTCCCTTGTTTGGTGATTTTTCCTTTGGCTCTACTTGGAGGTTTGCAAGCACGCCTCAACATTGTTATGGGGAACATTCAAAAAATACCCCATCTGGTTTGCAGTATATAGTATACCTGAGTTTGCATAAAAGGTCTCTTTAAAAAATAAAGAATTTAAGGGATTTTCTTGAAGTATATTAACACTCTGTCCGTCCTTCCCTCTGTTGCTCCAGTGAATCCTTCTCAGGGGCCTGAATGAGGAGGGGGAAAAAGAGAAGGAGCAGTCTATTCCTCAAACTGACATTATATGGATATTATGCAAGGCTCTGGAAGCATTACTCTTAATCGAATAGAATCCAGGAAGTTATGCAGCCTGTAGTATTAAGACAGGACTGTATGTAAAAGGTACATGTAACCCAGAATAGACCGAGAACTCACATTTGCTGCCTCACAGAACGCAAACGTCCTCAAACATGGATAGAGGAGACAAATTGGTAGGAAGGAGAATGCTACACATACCATAGCATGGATAGTGGATGCAGATTAGAAGCTACCAGGAAGGTGTCTGTATCCAGACAGACTATGATAAGAAGTGGGGCATTGTTTTCAAATAGTGTTGCAATTAGAGATCAAAAGAATAAAGTGCCTGTGGTGTGCAATATATTAAATGCTCACTATAATAGTGGAAGCAACAGTATAGCCAGTGAAACCATGAGTGAAGCTGTTTTGAAGATCATACCCTGAGAAGGAAATCTCTCTAAAGGGCTGCCAAATCTGAAAGGTTTAGCGACTGGTAATTTCGAGAGGCTAGGAAATACAAGATTAAATTAGATGCCCAGCATTACAACACACTGGTTAAGGGGTGAATCTGGGATTTGTGACAACTCTTCTATTTATGCATTCGAGCACTTTCATTATCTGTTCTTACCATGAACTAAAATAATCTGATTAAAAACAAAATATTATAGAAGGTTTTAACACAGAATGATTCTAGCTTCATTCTCTCCATCATCAAGAGAAGTGTATAAGTACCAGCATACCAATCAATGTGATTTAACAGATTTAATTTGGGTTGGTCTTTTGTATTCTAAAGCTTTACCGAATTCCAAAGCTCTGGCTTGTGAAATTGTAATTTACAAACGTGCAGAAAAATCTTTGACTTTTACAAAAATGCAAAGCATTTTTTGTCAGACGAGCAGACTTTAAAATATGCTTGCCCGAGTCCTTCAACATCTGGTCCGCTCCCTTCTGTCTACCACCCCTTCCACTCAAATGGCCTATATAAGAAGGAAGATCAAGTAATGGGCTAAACGATGCCACCAGCATGTGAGGAGGCAAACTTCACAGAAGACCGTACATTACTGTACGAGACATTAGATGATTGACCAGAATCACTGTATTGTCTGCTGGCAAAGCCAGGATACAAGCATGAATGCTTTGATTCCAAAATCGGATACTTATTCATCTCTTGGACTAACAAGTTTACGCTCATCTTTGGAGGTGATTTCCTAGGTTTTACACCAGCACATCTGAACAAACCAATTTCTAGAACTTCACCATAAGAATGACATGTTCGTTTTCATAGCAACCCCAATTTGGTCCAGGTACATTGCTGATAATAGCACCTGTTGTGCTGCAATACCAAGTACATATACAGGCAGGTGTATCAACTTCAGACATCGGAAAGGCTCAGCCAGCCTTACAGGAATGTGCTATTCTAATCTTGCATAGGAACACCTATCTCTGCAATGAGAGCTTAACAAACTTAGCTAACTTGTGAACCATTGTGGCACTCAATTTACCAATATGCATTTCAAATTTGGCTATTGCACATGATCAACAAAATTCCCACATGAAGGAAAGAATGCTACAGGAGTTGTGCCGCCAGGAACACACAAACTATAAATACCACAGTGAATACAGAAAGCATTACATTATGAATTGATTGAGGCAGAATGTACTTGCTAAAACAGACAGGCAACAGGTTTAGAGCCTCAGCACCATGGAATACAATACCCTGATGTGTGCTATTTAAGTCTGTTGAACAAAGGAATCTTACCTCTTTAGATCAGGCAGCCTTGTGGGGCCCCCTCCAAGGTGGGGGCCCTGCGCAAGTGCCCCTTTTGCCCTCCCATAAAAACGTCTCTGTGCACAGTACAATCTTTCAGTTGCATCTACTGTGTTTACTGAAACGTTTGGCAAGTGGAAAGCTTGCATCAAAAGTTTTTTATTCTCTGGATCAAGAGAGCAATGCTTGAGATGTGGTAGGCAAAAAGATGTTTCAAAATGCTGGTCTGGCATTAATTCATGTTAAAGCCACTTCTATTCTATCCAGCTACTCATCTCTGAACCACAATCATTTGGGCAATTTGCTGAATTTATAACTCTGTTTGCTGCAGAAAACCTTTCCTTCCTGCCAAACTTGCCCAAGGAGTAATTTCTGAGAAATGACAGACACAGTAGTTTGCACAACTGCTCAAGGTGGGACAGTGAAGCTTTATGCTTACCGTAAGCAGAACCGACAGATGTACAGCAGAAAAGTGTTGGATCTCCCTTAAAATTTGTAAATTCTTTAGCACCAAAAACTGGGGTACTTCAGTAGTGGAAAACAGATTCCTCCATGGTCAGGGTATTATCCGTTATCGACCTCTAATTTTTTGCAGACTTTCAAGGCTTACAAGTGCAGGCAGCCTGGTAGGTCTATAAAGAAGTGTGTGTGACGGAATCTTTCAGGTTTGCTGTCTGACATGTTTCTGGTTCCGGTACCCGAGCCACTGATCACATGAAAAACATTTTCCTCCCCATGATGAAACAGTATAAGCCGGTTTTCTCATCAATGGTAAGATGTTAGTCAAGACAGTTGGGTCTTTAACATAAAGAAGGATTACTCACTGAGGCTTCCATGTGTCCACCTTTGGCACCTTATTGTCCTCACAGAGTGAACTCCAAACTCCTCCAAGAGATTAAAAAACTCTTTACAATATATGAAATTGAAGCAGTTATGGGACACCAAAGAGGTCTGGGATTTTATTCCCAGTATTGTACAGTCTCCAAACAATTAAGAAGCATGAGAGCCATTCTGAATGTGTAATTTATAAATGTTTTCCTCCTGTTGGAAACTTTCATATTGCTGACATATTGAAGTCCATATAAGGAGGGAGCTGGTTAGTGTCACTAATTTATTCAACCATTACTTTCACATCCCCACCATAAAGCAACATTGGACATTTTGCATACAGAAACTTTCATGTTGATGTTCAAGTTCAGGGAAGGATCAATATGAGGCAGAAACACTCAGTCATCGTCGCTTCCCCAAAAGCTGAGAGCTGATCTATCATGTAGTTCAGAGCATTTGTCTGTACTGAGATGACTTGTTTGCTTTGAGACAATGACATTCTTACATGTCTTGGAAAGGTCAAAATTGCTTATGGGTGTGTGACTTTCTGCTAGATTGGCCATGCACGTTTCTCCACATCTTTCCTCTGGTGCCTTTGATTCACAAAGTTCTGCAGAAGCACAGGTACTCTGCATTCATGTGCTTGGGCACCCGCCCCAATTGCTTGCAACCACTGTGATCCATTGCTCCAATATTTACTTCTGGCCTAGCCTAAGACCCACTGGTGTCCTCTAGGCTCATCTTTTTACTGGGGTATTCCCGCAGTGGGGCCCAAATGTCTCTTGGTCTGCTGCGTGTCGGTAGCCTTAGTCCATATTGTGTTTCATTTGCCTCACAGTTTGAAAGAGTTCGGAGCCATACCTCAAGAAAGGGGATGGCCCTCTGAACCGTGCTTTCGCTACCAGGGATGTAGCTATTATGGATGTCATACACAAAAACATACGGAACTGTATGCTTTCCTCATTAACTAAACCAAGCAGCCAGAGGCGACATCGGGATAGTGCCTGTTATTGCTGTTACTATCATTTCTTTCGTGACGTCTATAATTTGATGCCAAAACTTCTCAACAAATGGACAACCCCACGCTAGATGTAGAACATCTGCATCCTGTCTGCGGCATCTACTACAGCTCGAGGGTAGTATGCACTTAATTTAAGTGGCATGTGGTATGTTTAGTGTAAATATTTAGAGTGGGTGAGCCTGATCCGACTGTTCAGTGCTATACCTCTGGTTAACTGGCATGCACCTGTCCATTGCTGATCTGTGAGGGACTTTGCAAAGGAGATTTGCCATCTCTTGTGTGCCATATCCTGTATGTCAACTTTCCATGAATTAATCATGATATGGATGGTAGAGACCAACTTCTTATGGTATAACGTCTTTTCATCGACTGGTGCAATTTCAATGTTTTTTTTTATGAGTACATTTTACCGAAAAAAACTAATTGAAATCTATACGGGGATTGGAAAAGTATATATAGGAGGTTGGCGGGTCGGGAATGGGTAAAATAACAATAGGGGATGAGGGACTTGGGGGAATGGGGGACCCCCAAAAATAAACATAAATCAGTTTTGATGAGTTTTTTAAATAAAACATACTCACATAGAACCTGCTCATTCCTGGGGGGATTCGTGATGTGCTGTGCTATGGGGGACATGGCAAGTGCCACCGGTCTAGATTGTATATACTGCATCAATGTGTTCTTTAATCGTAGGTATAGCAGAATAGTGATTTAATTCTCCGCTCCCTTCTCCTTAAGTTGTTCCAGCCTAATCAGGTTCCCTCCACTGTGCAGGTCTCGCAGTGTGGTGATACCCAGCCGCTCAAAGTGTAATCGAAATATTTGTTATAATGTTTGCTCCATCTCTTTCACCATGAAAATGGAGAATGCTGGGGAACATAGCTTCACTTCACCGACCATTTTTGCTATTATGCATCACAGGTCGTGTGT
The DNA here is from genome assembly GCF_040938575.1 of Ambystoma mexicanum. Classification (NCBI taxonomy): domain Eukaryota; kingdom Metazoa; phylum Chordata; class Amphibia; order Caudata; family Ambystomatidae; genus Ambystoma; species Ambystoma mexicanum. Next base: position 389,464,780 of record NC_090925.1, read on the forward strand.
ACTGTTTACACCTCTTTTCTGATAGTTACTCTCTTGCCCCACAGTATGGATTGAAGATTGGGCAGGTGCATAGCTGCACTCTACCCACCTGAGGATACCTGTGTTGTTCCGCGTACCACCATGTGGTATATTGTGCTTGTGCCGCTAGATAGTATGCATGTATGTCTGGGTCGTCAAGGCCACCTTTCCCACATACTCTTGTCAGAGTTTCATACAATATTCAGGGTTGTTTACCCACCAATATTAGATTGGTGAACATGCTCCTAGGTCTGCCAGTATGTTTTCGGCATATTATACATACATTGCTAAAGATATCTAGCAATTTTGGAACAATTACCATTTTAGCCAATGATATCCTTGCAGCCTGGGAAAGTGGTAATGTTATCCCCACCGCAAACTTTAGCTTCTAAGACTGTAATGGTTTTGACATAATTTTTAATAAATAAGGCTGTGGTATTCGTAGACACCCCTATGCCAAGGTATTTCATAGCATCCCCTACCCATCTGTGATCTGTCTGAATGTCCTCCTTCCTGGTGCACAAGGTTAGAGGGAGAAGCTCCTATTTTTCCAAGCAAATTTTTAACCCAGATACACCTCCAAAAGCTTGAATAAGTTCCCTTAATGGGTTCAGGTTTCGCTGGGGGAATGTTACATATAATAATGTATTTATTTATTTATTTGCATTTTTAAAGAGCTCACACAGCCGCGGGCATAGAGGCGCTGTTACAGGAATATGTCTTAGTTGCGCATTTATAACACGTTTAATACCCAGAGGTTTCTAAGCGTGGACCCGGGGATCGAACCTGTGTTGCTTCGTGTCGTCTTGTTTCCAAGGCGAGCCCGCTGCAGCTGAGCTATCCTTCCAGGACACCGTAATAACATGTCATCTGCATATTGCGATATTATGTTAATTTATTAGTAACATTTTATCCCTCTATGTTTATGCTGTTCCCGTATGAGACAGGCTACTGGCTCAATGGCAAGGGCGAATAGCATAGGTGACAACGGACACCCCTGTCTAGTCCCTTGCTTGGGGGATATCCGTTCAGATATAATTTAGTTGGTTAGGACTGTGGCTTTCGATAAGCTGTACAAAAGATGCAGCCAACTAGTCAAATGCCTTCTCAGCGTCTAGAGAGGCAACTACTTCAGGGACTCGCGGGTCAATGTTGTGTAGTAGTGCGAATAGTCTCCTCAGGTTATTTTGCATTAAGCAGCCAGGTATGAACCCCGCTTGACTATTCAGGATCAATGGTGGCATCTTTGGTAACAAACAATTTGCCAGCACATTGGCCAAAATCGTATCATCTGTGTTTTTGTTTGAATTTGTTTATTTAGTGAAATTGTTACAACTTCATTCCACAGTTACATTTTAAGTTACAATGCTTAATTCAGCAGTTCTTCAAATATATAATTCGGCTTTGAGTATTTCAAACCAGTATACGTGAACTTAAACATTTCTAGCAAGTGACTCGGGTTTGCAAGTCCGGGGTAAAGGATTGCTGATTGTTTCAAAATAAATGCAGATCAGGTGTGGGCAGTTGGGCAAGCAACAGTATTCCATGTTGCCAATACTGCGCATAGTCCAGTTTTTAGGTCAAATCAATGAAATATTCTTGTCATTGTGTGGTAAACGTATTTCCTCGTATGGGTTTTTTTCCTTTTTTTTTGTTATTCTGTCAGCACCTTCTATTCCTTCTCATGTTTCCTTTTTTTTTTAATTGCTTCCTACTTCCCTTTTCAGATCATCCTTCCCCTTGACCCTCCCGATCAGGGTGGCCGTAAATCTGCAGTATTCATTAATTCATTCAGAATTTGTCCCCAATCCATCCCCCTTTCCTCATCTTCCTCAGTTGTGGCCTGTCCTTTCAATAATTCCATCTCTGCCATCCCCCAGCGATGTACGTCTTCTATCCATAGTTGTATAGATGGGCTCTTTGAGGTTTTCCATGAGATTGCTATCCTGCGTTTGGCTAGTATAAATAGGAAAGCTAAAATGTTCTTCTTTGTCTTGTACCGCTTACCTCCTGGTAGTATCCCCCATAAGCATGCGTCTGGTGTGTAGGCATACACACTGTGTGCTCATGAATTGGATTTAGTTACCACTTCCTCCCAGAATGCCTTAATCTTTGGGTAGTCCCAGACCATATGCCAAATTGCTGCTGCGGCTCCTGCACATCGTGGACAAGTTTGTGGGTATTGTGAGCTAATCATATGGAGTCAAGATCGTGTCATATACACACTGCATAAAGTTGTATTGTATTAGCCTGAACCTGGCATTTCTTGATACCTTCCGAGTAGGTTCCCATATTCTGACCCACTGTTCTTTTGGGATCTCCCTCCCTATATCTCTTTCCCATTTAGCCCTGACCCCTTATTCTGGACCTTGCTTCTATTCTCCGATTCGATAATATAGGACCGAGATCAGACCTTTACTGTGTCCTATGTCAAACATTTGTTGCATTAGGGGATTATGTTTCAGTTTCCCTGGAGTATCTTCCCAGCGAGTGGCCAGTCATTTCGCTATTCGGGCGTAACTCAGAAAGGCTCCCTCAGGCATGTCATAGCGTTTATGCCAATCTTGAAACGATAACAGTTTCCCTCCTTCACAAAGATCCCCAGTTTAGTGCACCCCTTTTATCTTAGTCTAGAGGAATCAAGATTTGTCAATATTACACGTAAGGTGGGATCAAAGCCCAGCAGCAACTCTGGGCTATACAATTGGGAGCAACGTAGTTTCCCTAGTATTAGTTTCCAAATCCCTCTCAGTACAGTGTATATATTGTTCTTCCCAATGTTTGCCATCGAGTCCCATAACAATTCTATTCCATTCCTGTGTGTTTGAAAATCCCCTAGCAGTCGTCTCAGATCCCCTTCTGGTTTGTCCACCCAGTGGGATACTGTTTGCAGCTGAGCCGCTACATAATAGTTTTCGAAATTAGGTAGGGGGAGCCCCCTTTCTGTGTATGGCCTGCAGAGAGTGGTTAGTACCACTCGTCTACGATTCGAACCCCGTAGTAACACCCTGATTTTGGTATCCAGCATTTTAAAAAAATAAAACGTCTCGATCTTATACTGTATGTTAATGAAGTAATAAAGCAGTCTAGGTAACACTACCATCTTACATAAGGCGATTTCTCCAATCAAAGAACGTGGCAGGGACTTCCAGAATTCTATTGAGTCTCCTATTCTCGACAATGCCCTCCCAGTGTTGTACATAAAGTCTCTTCCATACTCTGAAAGACTGTAATTCTTAAGTAACGAAAGGACTAGAGTTCCCAGAGAATTCCCCATTGTGGGAGTAGATTTAAAGGTTGAGTGCGCAGGGATCCCAATGGGAATACTAGGGATTTCTCTCTCTTTACGTGGTAGCCTGATCGTTTTCTGAAGTTGGCCAATATCTTGCGTATCACTGGGATCTTGCGTATCACTGGGATATTCTCGGATATTCTCACTAGGATTGCTACATAGATCAGTGCATCGTCTGCATATAGGGATATATTATGTATAATGCCTTGGATCCTGATCCCCGTCTCAGGTATATATTCTCTGAAGTACCCTGCCAAGGATTCCAGAGCCAAGGCGAACAGTATTGGCGATCCCGGCACCCTTGCCTAGTTCCTCTCTCTAATGTCCATTTCTCGGATATCCAATCGCCTGTTTTGACTCTTGCCTGGGACTTGAGTATAATAACCGGGTCTGTCGATGTATTTGGGTTTCCATCCCAATCTCCCTTAGCACTCTAAAGAGCCACGGCCACTCCACCGAATCAAAGGCCTTAGTGGCATCTGATTATTTATTTATTTTTTTATTCACGTTTGTTTAGCGCGCAAACAGCCCGGGGGCATTGTGGCACTTATTACAGAAAAAAGCTTAGTTGCAGGAATAATACATTTTTACAATTTTTTTGTACAGATGAGGATATACATACAGTGCTCTTCAGGAGCGCAGAGTGGCATAAAAATGTGAAGAAGTACAGGTAATACAATGTATATACAGTGCAACTTGTACAACAGGATGGGTGTATGGTAGGGTTAGTTGAAAAGGGAGGTTTTTTTCTGAAGGCCATGAGGGAGTTCTCTGCTCTGACGGCTGTGGGGAGGGAGTTCCACAGTTTGTTTGCTTGGTAAGGGAACCCGATCCCGCCCGCCTTGGCCCTGTTGATGTGTGGGGTGCATAGTAGGTTAGAGTAGCAGGTTTTGGTGGGACATGAGGAGGTGTATTTGGTAATTGTCTCAGATAGCTAGGACGGAGCTGTGAAGGAGAGGCATTTCTGTGTGAGGGTAAGGATTTTAAAAGTGATGCGATCTTTCACAGGGAGCCAGTGTGCTTCCTGCCTGGCATGGAAGATATGATCCCTTTTAGGACTGCTTAGGGCTGCTCTTAATGCATTATTTTGAGTGACTTAGAGTCAGTTTAGGTTTTTAGCAGAAGTTCCAGCAAGCAGAGTGTTGCAGTAGTCTAGTTTGGCCCCTGTAGTAGCTCTGGCTATAGAGAGACAGTTAGGCTTGGAGAGGTAGCGTTTTATGGCGTTGATGAGCTTAGTGGTATAAGCAGAGGCTGAAACAATGGCACTGACCTGCTTGTTCATGGACAATGTAGAGTGTAGGTGTACGCCTAGGATTTTTACTGTGGAGGAGACAGGGATGGAGGAGTTGTCAATGTTGAAGTTGGAGTAAAGGTTGTCAAGTTTTTGCGAGCGTGGCTTTTTGGCCGAGAATAATGATCTCGGTCTTGTCTCCGTTGTGGCAAAGGCCATTTGCCGCCATCCACGCCTGGATGGTGGCATAGAGGAGGTGCAGTGCTTTGGCATCTTGGTTGCAAGAGCCGGAGAGTGGCAAGAGATTATGAAATGTAATCTTCTGATATTCATTGAGGTATTTCGCCCTCCCAGGAAACCACATTGATTCAGTTGTACTATGTTGGTGATCCCTTCTTCCAATCTAGATGCAATGACTTTCCCTAATATTTTCGTGTCAACGTTTAACAACGATATGGGTCTATATGTTCTCCAGCATTGGATCTTTCATGGATTTACATGCTTAGAATATTCCCCGTCGTCAGACTGGGAATCCTCGGTAAGTTATATAGACATTTTCCATAGGAAAACTTCTGACACTTTTGTGTCCTATCTACGTCGTTTTGGGCCACGTACGGCAGCGCCACTAGGACGTAGAGGTATAAATAGCCCCGCCCCCGCGGCTCCCTCAGATTTCAACCGTCTTCCAAAGTAGTGGGATTACCTCGAGTATCTACTATTTTATTAGGTTGTGCGTTCTTCTTCTTCGACTGTTTCTTTTCGAAGAATGTCTGGAAAGGCGTTATTTCGTCTGTGTGCTACATGTGGTCTTAAGAAGGTGCATGAAGGAGACGGGCATATGGACTGTATTTACTGTCTTCACCCTCATCATACGGCGGACACGTGTGAGATCTGTCAGGGCTTCTCACAAAAAACCCTAAAAGACTGCAACAGATGCCTGGTTACTTGGCTCAATGACGGAGCGGGTGCGTACCCGGCATCGGAGGTAGGCTCTACAGCCTCGAGATCTAAGTCTCCTGTGCCCCCTCGTCGCTCAGTGTCGGCGGAGCCTCTGGCGAAGAAATCACGTTCATCTGAAAAACGCCCCTCGGAGAAACATCCTGCGAGGTCCTCCTCTTCACATAAGGCTTTGTCTTCTTCCTCCTCATCTAAAAAGGAGAGAAAAGACTCATCGAAATCCTCCTCAGGAGACCGTCATAAGTCTACCTCGAGTCGAGAGTCCTCGTCCCACAAGTCGAGTTCAAAAACGGTGGGAACGCCTCAAGGCCCTGCGCCACAGACTTCATCGACGACGGTCCGATCGTCGACGCCTGCTTTGTCTTCGGCTCTTCCTACGACTATTTCGTCAGGTCAAACAGCGCCTATGGAAAAGATGTCATCGTCGACGGTGGCCCCGTCGGTGGGATGGCAACCGGGGGTTTTTGATCCGATCCTGCCTGAGGCCTTGCTGCAACCAGAAGCGGCTTTCTCCATCTCGTCGGCGGAGGATGACCGTGGTCCGGTCGCACATGCAACCGATCTGGGATTACAACCAACTGGTTCGGTGTCGCTCTCGAGTGGAAGTGCCATTCCAGTTACCTCTTCCTTACTGAATCCCCAGACAGTTCTGTCCCTGGAAGTGTTGAACACATTACAGAAGCTGTTGGAGCGGTTGGACACACGGTTACCTCAGCTTAGTGTCCCGACAGTGTTACAGGCTTCGCCAGTCGTCGACGAGCCAGGCCCGGTGTCCGGCTGAGAGGTCCTGTGTCCGCGGAAGCTGCTGAACCCCCGACAATCCCCCTGAAATGTAATTCCCAGAACTAGATTTCAATTCAGCTCTGCAAACTACACCCCAAAGGGAAAGGGGGAAGTGGATAACAAAACAACACCAGGCTGACTGCGTCAAGGCTCACCAAAGCTGAACCTGCAGAGGATATAAGAAAAGCAGATACAATTCCTTTATTTACTTACTTAACCTTAGGAATGGGAAAGACTTTAAATCCTTAACTAATAATTAAGAATCATACCTGGCTCTTCTCTTGAAATTTCTTAGAGAAGCTTGTAAAGAAGCTGAAAATCTCTCTTACTTGAGACTCTTGAAATTCACAGCAACTTCTTACTTTGGGCAAATCTGGAAAGTTTAGTTCTTTGCCTCTTTTCCAAAATTCACTAGTTGTCCAGTTAAATTGTCTTTATTTATTCTTTCCTTTTCTTTCAAACTTTTCTTGTGTTTTTTCAAACTATTTACAATTCAATAAAGTCTGTGAATTCTTGAAGAAACACGTGTTAAACACACACACGGGTTATTTCAATACAGATGAATTGCACGTAGAAAACTTCCTGCGTTGAAGAACACGCGCAAGGTAAGCAAAATCCACACGCAGAAAACACGCGCTTGCCAAAAACACGCCAAGTAGAATTCACGCGCAAACGAGAACATGCGCAGAAAACACACGCGCTAATAAATTCCCGCGTTGATGAACTTCCGCGTTTATTCACACGCGCCTTATAATCCACGCGCAAAGAGTACACACGCGATCGAGTACACACGTTTAAAAAGACACGCGCAAGAAACCATACGCGCAATTGAGTTCTCGCGCTGAATCACACGCGCTTGAAAACACACGCGCTATAGAGTTCTCACGCGGCAAACAGATTATGGCGTCAGGAAGCACCCGCACTGGAAACACACACACTTTAAAGTTCTCACGCGACGAACGAATCTCACGCTAGGAGCACCCGCGCTGGAAAACACACACGCTATTGAGTTCTCGCGCGGCGAGCCGATTCTCGCGCCAGGAATCACACGCACTGGAAAAAACGCACACGCTAAAGAGTTCTCATGCGACGAACAGATTCACGCGCTAGGGAGCACACGCGCTGGCAAACACACGCGCAGTTGAATACTCTTGCTCGCGCAAAGGTTCAACGATAGTTTAAGATCACACGTAGTACGCGTTTTTACAAATAGCGTTCAAGCGCACTCAGGGAGTTCAATAGTATAAATTCAAAGGTTACTTTTTACGAATTCTCAAGTAATGTCATTAAGATGAACAGAGCTGTAGTACATACAAAGTCACTTATCTCCAGAGCGAGTTCTTAAGGATCTTCAGACTTTCCTGTCTTCTAAACGAATTCCTGACAACTGATAGCTTCTCCAGAAACCCCCAAGAAAGTAGCCGCTCAACTGCTAACGCCTGAAGGATTAAATCCACCAGGCCCAAGTCTAAAGCAGGAGCAGCCACTAAACACGTCCTCTCAGCTGGGGTTTAGATGATGAAAGGCAAAGAGTGACAGTTTAGAATGTTCATTGTTGTTCTGCAGTGTCTTCTAACCAATCAGAGCTGTCACTGTGAGACTCCATTTTGCCTTGGGTCAGAACCAGGATTCTGAATCATCAAGTTAAGGCCAAACCAACTACAATAGAAAACTTCCCACCCACACAAGGCTAAACTAAAAAGGATAAATAAAGAGAAATAATGAGAAGGAAACTTGAATAAGGGAAAATAACCTGAATAGGGAAAGGAAACCTGACAGTACCCCCCTCCTAATGCCCAGTCTCTGGGCCTACCTTATGTGGATTTTTAGCATGAAACTTAGCAACTAAACGGGGGGCATGTACATCAACTGAATCTTCCCATGATCGTTCCTCAGGTCCATATCCCTCCCAATCAATTAAATACTGCAACCTTCCCCTCACTTTCCTGGAATCCAAAATTTATTTTTCCACAAATTCCTCAGATGAATCCTCCAAAATCACAGGGGAAGGTGGTGTTCTAAATCTAGTTCCTGAACAAACTGGTTTTAAAAGGCTAACATGGAAAGTAGGATGTACCTTCAATTGCTTGGGTAATTTCAATCGTACTGCCACAGGATTGATGATTCTCTCTACCTCGAATGGGCCTACAAATCGTGGACTGAATGTATTCTTCCCCTTAAGTTTTAGGTACCGGGTAGAAAGCCAAACTAAGTCTCCCACCTTATATTCAGGACCAGGACCAGCCTTCCTTCTCAAATCAGCACACCACGTTGACGAAGGATAAACAGGCCAAAAGCCAGCAATGACAACTTACAGGACAACCTGGGGGGCAGAGTGTCTCGTCACGTCGACGAGTGGGCGCGCATAACAACAGACCAATGGGTTTTGGACACAATACATCTGGGCCATTCTCTACAGTTCAAGGGCAAGCCACCACGCATTCCACCGGTGTTCTCAACGCAGCCCCACCGTCAAATACTAATGCGAGAGGTTGCGCTTATGCTGCAGAAAGGGGCTATAGAACTGGTCCCGGTGGCAGAAAGAGGACAGGGAGTGTACTCCCGTTACTTTGTCGTCAAGAAACCCAATGGAAAATGGCGTCCCATTCTAGATCTACGAGCTCTGAACAAACTGCTCAAGAATCTAAAATTCAAGATGCTTCCACTCCAAGAGGTGATCCGTTCGATACAACAGGGAGATTATTTGTCGTCGCTAGACTTTCAGGACGCATACTTCCATATCCCGATGCGTCGACGACACAAAGGTTTCTACGGTTCGTCATCGGACGAACCCACTATCAGTTCAAGGTCCTCCCGTTCGGACTGAAATGGTCCCCCAGGACGTTCACGAAATGTCTGGCTCCAGTAGCAGCCTGGTTAAGGAAAGAAGGTCATCGTGTGTACCCTTATCTGGACGATTGGCTAGTGAGGGGATTGTCTCCGGAAAGGGCACAGGAAAGTCTGAATGCCACCATGTGCCTCTTACAACGTTTGGGCTTCGCAATAAACTTAGAAAAGTCCTCCTTATCGCCATCAAGGACCTTGGTCTTTCTGGGGGCGGAGTTCCAGACGCAGTCAGGACTGGTAAAGCCATCCGTCGAAAGAGTTCTGAAACTACAGCAAAAAGCATCGGATTGGAAAGTCGACACCAGAGTGTCAGTGCGAAGGTACATGTCCCTACTGGGGACCATGTCGTCCTGCATACCCTTAATCAACAATTGTCTCTTCATGAGGCCGATTCAGGAATTTGTGGCGGATCGATGGGCACAGAGTCAAGGGCGTTGGTCGGACAAATTGACCATCAACAGCAAGCTCGTGCAGGCGCTTCAATGGTGGAGAGTTTCCATAAATCTGACAAATGGAATGCCCTTGCTGGAACCGGTGTTCCAGAGGACAGTGGTGACGGATGCTTCTCTAACTGGATGGGGAGCTCATCTGGATTCCCTACAGGTTCAGGGTCGTTGGTCATCGGAGGAGTCCGGTCTTCATATCAATGTGCTGGAGTTAAGGGCGGTGCGTTGGGTCCTGAAATCCTTTCTTCCATGGATAAAGGGATCAGTTGTACGGATTATGACAGACAACACAACAACAATGTTTTATCTAAGAAAGCAGGGAGGAACTCGCTCCAGGACTCTGTCGACCGAAGCCCAGGAGATCTGGCATTGGGCCCTTCAGCAGAACATAGATCTATTGGCGTTCCACTTGCCAGGAGTCAGAAACGTGCATGCAGTCTCTCTCAGCAGGGAGATGAATCGACTACACGCATGGGAACTGAACGACCAACAACTACACCGTGTCTTGGAGAAATGGGGTCGTCCGGCCATCGATCTCTTTGCGACGAGAGACAACAGGAAATGCCCACAATAAGGTGGCCACAGCAAGGCTCACTAGGGGAAGCGTTCTCTTTCCCGTGGACGGACAAGTTTCTGTATGCCTTTCCCCCGTTTCCGCTCATACGTCGGACGCTGCAGTGGATCCACAGATATCCATTTCGGGTGATCCTGTTGGCCCCGTACTGGGCCAGACAAGTGTGGTTCTCCGATCTACTCCATCTTTCAGCGGCAGAACCAATGAGGTTCCAGAAAATCCCGAACCTTCTGTCTCAAGAGAAAGGGGTTGTTTGGCATCATGATCCGGACAGCCTCAGTCTGACAGCCTGGCTCCTGATTTCTCTGAGTTTGGTACGTTAGAGATTCCAGCGGACTGTCGTCGCATTTTGCAGGCGGCGAGGGCGCCGTCCAGGAACGCTTCATATTCATACAAATGGAAGAGATTCTACATATGGTGCGCAGGTCAACCAGGTTTGGTCCCGCTTAATATCACACCGGAACAGCTTCTACCATACTTGCAACTCCTAGCTCAAAAAGGCTTGTCTGTTTCATCCATAAAAGTGCATTTGGCTGCCATTTCGAGATTTACTCGGAAGAGACATTCAACTCTGTTATTTAGTGACCGGCTGATTAAACATTTCCTTAAAGGATTGTTCCGAACCTTTCCTCCCACGAAAAAGTTTCCTCCAATCTGGAGTCTTAACCTGGTTCTGGCAGCGCTGATGAAGGCCCCTTTTGAGCCGATGTCATCGTCATCATTGACATTTTTGTCGTGGAAATTGGCTTTTCTGGTGGCTCTTACTTCGGCTCGACGACTGTCAGAAATACATGCTTTAGTGATCGATCCACCGTACTTGAGGTTTTTCAATAATAAAGTCGTGTTGGCTACTAATCCTCATTTCATTCCTAAAGTGCCTACCATGTTCCATAAGCACTCTTCTATAGTGCTGCTGACGTTTTTTCCAACACCTTTGTCGGTTGCGGAAAAGACTCTCCATACATTGGACGTGAAAAGAGCTTTAAAATTTTACCTCCATCGCACTCAATGCTTCAGAGACACTAGACAACTATTTGTGGTTTATGGCCCTTCGGCTAAAGGTAAACCGATCTCAAGACAAGGACTAGCCCAATGGGTGTCGTCTGCTATTTCCTTTTGTCACTCAAAAGCCAGAAAACCGCTGGAGAAGCGTCCAAGGGCCCATTCGACGAGATCCACTTCTTCGTCGACGGCATTGTGGTCCGGAATTCCGCTGGGAGATATCTCAGGCGGCTTCCTGGTCGGTACCACACACGTTTACCCGGCATTATTGCCTCGAACAGCAACATGCTGAGGATACACAGATGGGTCGTGCAGTCCTATGGCACCTGTTTCAATAAGGTAAGCCCCAATTAAGGGGTCACATCCTTCGGCTAATGTACTTTTAAGTGTGGTGTTTTCACGGTTAACATACTATAATGTGATGTTTTGCCATGATAAATATGCATTATGGTTATTGTGATATTGGTTTGCATACACACCTCCAAATCTATTCTAAGCATGTGAATCCATGAAAGATCCAATGCTGGAGAAGGGAATAGTTTCTTACCTGTAACTCCATTTCTCCAGCATTGGTATCTTTCATGGATTCACATGCGCCCGCCAGCCTCCCCTACGCATGCAAACCAGAGATCCCCCCATACTACTTTGGGGGCCGAAATCTGAGGGAGCCGCGGGGGCGGGGCTATTTATACCTCTACATCCTAGTGGCACTGCCATACTCGGCCCAAAACGACATAGATAGGACACAAAAGTGACTGAAATTTTCCTATGGAAAATGTCTATATAACTTACCGAGGATTCCCAGCCTGACAACGGGGAATATTCTAAGCATGTGAATCCATGAAAGATACCAATGCTGGAGAAATGGAGTTACAGGTAAGAAACTATTCCCAAACGCAATAGTTGGGATCTTTCTGAGGTTTTAATAGGACTGTGATTAAAGCTTCCCTCATAGATTCAGGGAGGATACCTAATGTAAATGCCTCCATGTATACCCTCTTCAGCACTGAAAGTAAAATATCTGCGGATTGTAGAATAGTATTCCACCGGGAGGCCATCGGTTCCCGGTGATTTACCTTTCTGCATTGATCGTAATTCTCACTGCATTTCTTTTATTTCTATCAGGGCTTCCAGCGCCTCTCTTTGGGGGGCCTTCAGTCTGGGTATTATCAGGCTGAGAGGATTCCTGTGTCCGCGGAAGCTGCTGAACCCCCAACAATCCCCCTGAAATGTAATTCTCGGAGCTAAATAAAACTCAGCTCTGTTAACTACACCCCTAAGGGAAAGGGGGAAGTGGATAACATAAAAACACCAGGTTGATGGCTTCAGGACTAGCCGATACTGAACCTGCAGTGAATACATAAACAGACACAAATCCTCACATTACTTACTTAACCACATAGTGTAAAAGACTTTCAATCCATAACTAAAGTGTAAAGAATCATACCTGGTTCTTCTCCTAAAATTTCTTAGAGAAGACTGCTGAAGTTGCTGAAAATCTTTCTACCTCTTTACTTGAGTCTCTTGAAATCAGCAGCAACTTCCTTATTTTTAGCAAACCTGGAAAGCCTTGACCTTTGTCTTTTAAAACTGAATATAGTTCCAGTAAAGGTTGTCTTTAATGAATTCTGTTCTTCCTTATTTTCTTTTGAGTTCAAAACATGATCCCATTTTGACAGAATACGTGGCTTCTTGAAGAACGCGCGCTGAAGATCACCCGCCCTGAAGAACACACGCTATGAAGAACCCACGCGCTGAAATCCACACGCGCTGACAAGCGTCCGTGCTAGAAAAAACAAGCGCTGGAAAAAACACCCACGCTGAAGAACACACACACTGGGAAAACACACGCGCTGAAGATCCCGCGAGCCAAAGAACACACGCGCTGAAAATCCCTCGTGCTGAAGAACACACAGTCGGCAGAACTCTCACGCTGAATACCCGTGCTTGGAACAATCCCGCTAAGAACACACGCGCTCGAAAACACACGTGCCAGAAAACACATGTACTGTAGGTCCCGCGTGCTGAAGAACTCACGCGCTGGAAATTCCGTAGCAATCTCTGACACGCGCATGTGCTGAAGAAAACTCGTACCAGTAGAGGAGGTTACGCACGCGCAGGAGATTAACCGCGCGCCTTAGGTAAACACGTCACACGTGTTACAAACGAAGCGTTCACAAGTCAAATCTCGCGCTTACTTTAAAAACAAATGCCAAAGTTTGCACACTCTAATAAACAGTTCAGAGTTACAATTCAAAGCACAAATTTTACGTTTTCTCACTTGAAATTACTCTAGATGAATAGCTAAGCAATAGTTTCAAAATCCAAATGAAAGTCACTTATCTCTTGAATGAATCTTCAATGAACTTCAGGATTTCCAGTCTCTAAATCATTTTCCTGACAAACTAGGTTCTTCTCCTGAAACCCCTGAAAAGTAGCCGCTCGACTGCTAGGGCCAGAAAGTTTAAATCAATAAGGCCCAAGTCTTCAGCAGTAGCGGCTACTACACACGACCTCTCAGCTGGGGCTATGATGATGAAAGGCAGAGAGTGACAGTTTAGAATGTTCATTGTTGTCCTGCTGTGCTCTCTAGCCAGTCAGAGCTGTTATTGAGAAACTCCATCTTGCCTTGGGCTAGAACCAGGATTCTGTATTAAGAAGTTAAGGCCAAACCAACCAAAATAGAAAACTTCCTACTCACACAGACTAAACTAAAAACCTCTACTAAAGGGGTAATATAATAATAAAAAGAAACCTGACAGTAATAATAAAGGAGGAGACCTGACAGGTATATGTGCTATTTCCAACAAATCCGATGCCTCCTCTTCAAAGTACGTACCTTCACTGGAATATAATGTATTATTGTACTCTTGGAAGACCCTGTTAATCTGTTGTTGTGAGGCTACGCTAGATCCCCTTTCGTCATTAATTTGTGTAATTGCCTCTCTGGGGTGTTCTTTTCGGATCAACCATGCTAATAGTTGACCTCCTTTATCTCCTTCCCTGTGTATTTTCTTGGTATATTGATTCCTGTTAAACTTGGACAGTGATTCTTGGTGTGTGTTATTGATGTGGCTAGATCTGGATCCACTGCCTTCCCTACACCAAGGTCGATTTCCAAATCCCTGATCAATAGTTCTGAATCTTTTAGTTTATTGGACAGAGTCTTTCTTACCCCCACTATCTACGATATACATACTCCCCTCATCCATAACTTGAGCGCTTCCCACACAATGCCTACTTTATCAACTGAGCCCTCATTATTCCCCAAAATAGATGATCCCTTCTCTCAGTGTCATATTGAACGCCCTGTCTTGTAGTGACTCCACATTCAGATTCCAAGTAGGTATTGTTGGACGATGGTGTCCCACTTGAAATATCGTGACTAGGGGGGCATGGTCTCATAACACATTTCCTAGATAATCCGTCTGGGAGAATCTATGTGCGTTCTCTGTGCCGGCAAATAAGTAGTCAAAAGGGGAGTGTGTGCCATGTACCGGTGAATAAAAGGAATACCCTCTGTCATCGCCATGTTACCCTCTCCATAATTCCTGTACGTCCAGCTCTGATGCCATTCTATTGAGAGATTGTGTCGAGCGTGATGCTGGTAAACCCCTGTTCCGGACCGTTCTTTACCTGGGTCTAGGTAGCAATTAAAATCCCCTCCCCAAATGAAGATGTCTGCTCTGTCACTGCCCATGAATTCCCCTATCTGTAAGAAGTATTCTTCGTTCTCAGTATTGGGTGCATAAGAATTCAATATGCAGATCCTTTGCCCTTCTAAACTACCCTGCATTATAAATGTGCACCCTTCTGAGTCCCCCTTAGATGCTTCCAACTGCAACAGTACCTTTACATCTACCCAAATCAGCACCCCTCTTGAATATGTTGAATATAACGATCCCACCAGTATGCCCCCCCACCTCTTACGCAGATTTATGAGGTCGGCCTTGATTAAGTGTGTCTCTTACAATAATGCCACCTGAATGCTATGCCGACGTAGAAACTGCAAGACTTTGGAACGTTTAGACCTGTTACCAAGGCCGCGTACATTCTGTGTTCCTATTTGTATTGACATTTAGACCATCTTGTACATGCCCCCCACCTGGATTTTTCCCCTCCTTGGGGTAACTATGCATTTCCCCTTGTGTCCTCAGCAGTGCCTGTCCGCTCTTGAGCCGGGTTTTCATCTGAGTTATGCACATTTTCCAACTGTAACTTTGCTGGTAATTCCATATGTATTTGTCTTGCTGCCAAACTACTTCCATCCGTGCAATTGTGTTTGTGTCATTCTCCTCTGTCAATTCTTTCCCCCTCCCTCCTCCTCTTCTCCCTCCCTCCCTATTCCCACCACCCCAACTCCTTGATACCCCAACATGTTCTTCAGAATAGAAGTTTCCTACTTTAATCTATGACGGGCGTCCGCCACTGGACATCCTCCAAAAAGAAAAAGAAATTTAAAAAAAGAAAGAAAAAGTATCTCTGGTATGACTGTTCGTCCTTTTCACCCTGTCTTTTTTGTTTGCAAGGCCTACGGGACTTCAGTCTGGGGTATGGCCTCAGCGTCGGCCACAGATCCCGGTTCTCCTCCTCTCCTGCTTTGCATCTCTGGTTTCTCGAGTTGTGTCTACAGATAATCTCTGTAGTTATTCTTTTTTATCTCCGTCACTTTAATCGCCTCCACCTTCTGAGCTTCCTTATAATTGTTGGTTTTCCCAGCTCCGTTGGTTCCATGAGTTAATATCCCTGCAAAAATATCGCGATACAAAAATATCGCCATATTTTTGCAGCGATATTGAGGCCTGGACCCTGAGGGGCACACCCCTGCAACCCCGCAGTATTTTTAAATGTGCGGGGGACACCCCCGCAACCCCCGCTCCCACAATTTATCCCCCCAAAAATATTGCCAATGGCGTTCCATACAACAATATATACGTCAATATTTTTGGTGGGGATAATATGTAGGGATCCGTTGTGTTCTCGGGTTGTCATCCTGTCCATATTTGGTCTCTGGCCAAAACCATGCTTCTTTCGCTGACATGAAGAAGTGTGACTGGTTGTCTGCCAGTACCTTTAGTTTCACTCGGAAGAACATCATGTATTTCAAGCCATGTTCGCGGAGCCTCCGTTTTACGGAGTCAAAGGACCACCTCTGTCTCTGTACTTCCTGAGTGAAGTCTGGAAATATCAAGATCTGTGTGCTCTCCTTTTGTATGCTGCCAGATTTCCTTGCCTACTGTAGGATCACATCTTGGTCTCTGAAATTGAGTAGTTTGGCCACTATTACTCGTGGGGGTGCTCCTGGATGTGGTGGGCGGTCTGAAACCATGTGTGCTCTAAACAGCTTGGAAAGGCAGCAGGGCCGTAAGATGTCTAATATAAATGTTTCCACATAGTTCCGTGCTGTCCCCTTCTTCTCTCTCTGGTACCCCTATCATCCGGATGTTACACCCTCTAGAGCGCCCTTCCACGTCTTCTTCTCTGTCTTCGAGGGTCTTTGGTCCCCAACCAGGCCTTTGATTTGGTTCTTCATGGATTTGACCACATCCTCCAGGTCGCTTATTTGCTGTTCCGCCATTGCCACACTATCGTTCACTTTCCCAATGTCAGCCCGCACCAGTGGCACATCTAACCCACACTTCTTGTATCTTAGTTTCGAGTGCCATACTTGCGTCTTGTATGACTGTCATTAGATTTTACAATGTGAGCCCACCTGTCTCTGTTGGTGTGCTCAGATAATATGTAAGGATCTTGTTGGGCTTGTTTGTTTTCAGTTTTGCCCTCACATATGGCTCCATCCTTTGTTGTCCCTTAACCATCGTTGTGAAGTGAATGTGGCTTTTTAGTGAGGAGACGCCGGGTGTTTCCCTCAGTTTATCTCCTGCTAGCCCCCCTTCAGTGCTCTTTCCTTAATGTCAGTGCTAGTTGTGGTCTCTTCTTGTTACTTCCTCGTGGGTGAGCCGTTCTAATCCTTGATTCCTGCTCTGCTCTGTTTGTCTGTCTTTACTTGGTTTGCACTATGTCTCCTGGTCAGCTGGCAGGCTGGTAGCTGTCGTCTCTTCTACGCAGTGATTCCAGTTTTCATGTACAATTGTGTTTGAAGAGCGTGTATTACTTTGTTTTAATATATGTCTGTGCACGGGGGCTGCCGTCGTTCAGATTCTATTAACCGTTCTCTGCCGCGGTCCCTCACTACCTGTGTGTTGCCGTTGGTATCTCGCTGGGGGGGCCGCTATCTCCCCTAAATTCGCCACCCGCTATCCTCTATATCTGGGTTATCTGCTCATTGAATGCCTGGTGTGCCTGGCTGTCGCAACCCTCAGTGTGTATATTGCCTCGAAGGGGGCCTCCATCGTCCCTGCCGCCTCTGCTAGTTTCCTATTGCCCCTGTGGATCTCACAGTCCCGCCTTTCTGAGCAGATCATTGCATGGAGACTACTTTCCTCTGTTAGATTTGCAATCTTCATTGATTTGCAGCTGAAAAAACAGGATCTTTTCATCCAGGATGTAACGGCCACTGCAGAGCGACTGAGGTTTACATCCTCATCCTCACACTGCTCAATAGTGCCCCCCATTATCTGTGTTTATTATCGAGAGTGGCCTATAGGAGGAACAGTCGGAAGGCATTTTATTGGCTTCCAACAACACAGCTGTGCGAGTGGACTCCAGCAAATTACCTTTGCGTAGTGAGTATTCACACATCCGTAGGAGATGGGGACAATATACTCTGCAAACACCTTATAGAACTCCAATGTTAGTCCATCATAACCAGGGGTATTATTGTTTGGGAACATTTTAGTTCAGTATCTAGCCATCCCAATGCTACCTGATCCAGACATTGTTTTATTTCTCCTGGGTGGCCTTGGATTGCGCTGTGTATAATCTCTGGTAATACTCCGCAAATATTCAATTTATCTCCCTATTATTTCTTACTAGGTATTCCTCACGAGACCAGATTTCCACTATATCCACGTTCTCCCGTTCTTTACGTTGCCCAGGCTAGTGTCCTGCTTGGGCTTCATCAAGGATTCTGATCATTCCCAACTGGCTTTGAAGTTTTGATATGTTGATCTACTGCTGTTGTCAGACAGGGTTTTCCTGCATTTTCTCTTGCAGAAAGAGCATTAGTCTTAATAGAAAGTGCTGATCCTCCATCCACTCCTACCATTGCTCATCTTGATTGCCGTGTACTGGAGGAGGCACATGAGGAATCACGTGGACTAACCCACCCTCACTCGAGGTCCCTGGCAGATGGACGTCGCTTGCCTCATTCATATAAATCCATTGCCCTTTAAGATGTATCCCAGTCAAACGAGAATGCAGACATAGGGCCTCATTACAAGTGTGGCGGTCCATAAATAAGGGAGCTGGTCACACTATACCGGCACCCTTTCCGGACCACCACATTACAACTCTGCAAGCCTGGTCCTTTGTGCCTGGCAGGTCTGACCTGAATGACCAGATCAGACCTGCCAGGCGTAATGGCACCCGCCCGCAGAGTTTTCCCCGCAGAGTTTTCATGGAAGCACTGGCACCGTTACAATGTTGTAATGTCCCGGTGGCACTGGGATATCAGGCGCCCGATAAGTGCTACAAGTACGGCGGCAACTCGTAATGAGGCCCATATAGTGAAGCTTAGATTTGTGATCACCTAGGGAGGCAGCACGGATATCAGGAAAAGTCATACTTCAACTAAGTGTGAGGTGAGCAACTGCCTTCCAAGATGGCGACTGATCCTAAATTATGCATGGTATGTGTTGCTGCATACTGTGCCTTGCAGTATGAATCCACAGATGTGTGCAATCACTCCAATCCTGTTGTGAAGCTAATAAGTACACACATGCTGCCACTTGAGACTAAGAAGTCCCTTAGTGAAGGGTCAGATCCCTATAAAAGATACTAGCCATTTGGACCTCTGAGTGGGTGTCAGGAGGTGGTGAACGCATCATGGAGTGAACTGGAGAAGGGCAGAGATGGTGGAGGAAGTAAAGCAGTCAGGGGGGAGGTGAAAGGAGACCAAGGAGAAGAGTTGAAATAAGAAAAAAGACAGGAGGTAGTAGGACTGAGGAGGGAGGAGGAGAAATGGAAGGAGTGATGAGAAAGGAGTGCAGATAGAGGATGTGGAAGGAAGCCAGAAATAGTTTACAATGGAAATAAGGAGAAGGAAGGGATGAAAGAGCCCTTTACAGGAGCTTTGGAGGAACACTGAAAAGAAAGGAGGGAAGAGACTTCAATATTAGGAGGTTGGAGAGGAAGCGGGGGGAGAACTTACTCATAGAGGAGCAGAGGGGAAAGAGCAAGCCAGTCCAAAGCCCAAATTCGGGATGTGCAGGAAGGGTGGAGGCACTGAGATGGGGCGGGAGGTGAGTCTGCCTACAGGAAGTGCAGGATGGGTACCCAAGGCACCAGATTGTTACGACCAATTGAGGTGGAAAGAAACAACATGGTTTGGAGAAGCGGGGCCAGGACCCTAAGGCAGGGAGGTGGCAATAATCTTGATCCTAAACGTCTAGACAAAACCAGCTTACCATTTGCCTGGTGGGGACTCTGGGATTTTGCCAGTTCTTATCTAATCCCGGCCTCCATCAGTGTTTGGCATTAGTGTACCGGCGCATGTTGGCCCCACATACCCAGAAAAGGGTCTGTATTCTTTTTATTGAGAATTCGAAGCAGTTGATAAGAACCCACAATGTAAGGGGACAAAGTGCTAATACGCTGGTACGCTCAAACAACTCCTGGACTGTGAATGACTATGAAAAAACAACCCATCCTTCCAGAAGAAGGACACACACACTGGGCTTGTAAAACTTAAATACTCCACAATTGAACTATATGAAAAACTAAATCGGTTTGCTGTATGTATTTTCATTGGCATGTTCTTATTTTTCCCACAGTCATGAACAAACACTTTTTTTTGTCTTACTACATGCTTGTTGATCATACCTTTCTTTTGTCACTCTCCACCAACCAACTACCGATGCAAAAATCTTTTAGTACATTTCCCCACAACCTAACTTGCCAAACTACTAGCCCCTTACAAATGAACCAATGACCTTGTCAACGCCTATCAGTATACCCACAGATAAACACAATTAGGGTAAGGTTGGGCTTATCAATCCCCCAGATACTAAATTAATTCAGATATTCAAAATTACAGCACAAATGTAGAAGTAATTTCAATTAAAATTCATCAGATGCTATTTTTTCCATACTTATTTGTTGTAGATATCCAGAAAACTTGAGCAGGCTTTACTGCTGGGTGGGATGGCCAGCCCAGACCTACACAAAATGGTCAGTCCACCAACAGTTTAATCAACCATCCAACATATTACTTCTGAGCAAAGAGCCAGATTCCCAACCTACCATAGCAGTCGCACAACCAAATATCCCACTGTGTCAGTTCTAATACACAACCATCAGGGTATATTTATAGGGCGCTTGCCCTGACCACAAAACCAATGGCTTTATGTGGGTATGTTAGTTTGCCTAAATAAACCGTAAAACTAACAAGACCTTTTGTTTCTGGAACAAATAGAAGGGGGCATGGGAAAAAGGAAAGAAACGGAGAGGAAAAGAAGGCAGAGAGAGGTAATATTAAATAGGTTAGGTTGAGTAATTCAGTTACATGCTGGAGATTACTTGATGGGGCTGGAGAGATCTTGGGGGTCTGCCGTCTGTGGTTAGGCCACTGCCTTCATTCATTAAAGAAACCTTACAGATATTGACAGCTACAATTTTTGTAGTGAGCCAAGACACCTTGCTATTGTGCTTGCAAAAAATGGAACATGTTTTAGGCAACCAATATTGGCTCTGCATGGAGAATAAAAAGACTTGTTTGAAAGGCAGTGTAAATCCCTGAGCTTCCCGGTGTGCAAGACCGCTACCTCAGATCACCGCAAGCTAAGCAATGGAAACTTTACTAAGTGGTTTGATCAGAGAAACCAGTATGGCATGAGCCATGCAAACATTCTAGAAGAATTATCCAAGATGGTGGCATGCCTAGTTAAAGGCTCTGGTTGCGGACCCACTGCAGCACTCAAAACAACCAAGAACATCTGGGGAGTTCTTAGTTCCCCAGCGAGGCCACTAAACAGACTGCAGCTGATATCAATTACTCAATTACAAGTCCAGCTTGAGGACCTGCTAAAGTTTAAAAGGGGTTGGATGATCGCCGATTTCTAGTAGTCAAGGGTTAAAGCGGGAGGAGCAAATATTGTGTGGTGATATAGTATGGCAGATAGAAGTGGAAAGGAGGTGGCAGAGATTAAAAGAAGCAGTGAAGAGATAGTTGAAATTAAGAGGAGCAATGAGGAAGTGTTAAAGAGTGCATCTATGAAATGAGCAGAGATAATAGAGGGTGAGTGGAGCGAGGTAGAGAGAACATCTAGGAAATACAGAGGCAAAGAGATAAAGGAGAGTGAGATGAACAACAAGGAGGAGGCAGCTAAAATAACTGAGAGAACAGGGGACACAGGTAATGGAAGTGGAAAGGAGGAGTAGGGAGTAGGAGTGGTTGAAAAGTACATCAAGGTTAAAGGGAATAGTCGAGGGGAAGGGGGCTGAGAGTAGCCTCAAAGAGGAGGAAACAAGAGCGTTAAAGAGAAAGGGAGGATCATGGAAGATGTGGGCAATTAGGCGTGTTTGTCAGGTCCCATTCGTCAGATCCGCAATATCTGCTGAATCCCACAGACACCGCCGAGCAACCTGATTTACTTCTGCTGAATTAGCAACCCCCCCAGAAGGGAAAGTGTATAAAATAATAAACAACCAAATCTTTTTCTTTATTTTATAGGAAATCTGTTGCAGCGAAGACAAGAACAGAAAACCCAACAATTATTATGAAGTCTAAGACCAAGTCTTCTCTCTCTTCCAGATCCTCCCTCCCCCTGCTCCTCTATTATCTGTTTCCCCCCTCGATGAGCTTGAAGGAAAAATCACTTGCAATACCAAGAGTTCTTTCTCTGTTTCTCTTTTGTAAACTACTGGTTAGTTAACTTTGTTGCTTGCAAGCAAAACCTTCCTTAACTTTTGTAGGAATCGAGGGCTAAATGAAAGTTCATTTAACCAGCCATCTTGGAAGATTGATATACCTTCTATTGATTGCTGTTTAAATCTTTTTTTGTATTTGAAGCTCTAATATTTAAGATTAGTCTTCTGGTAAGGTTGCTTATGCTAACTTGCTTGTGCTATATCATCTTTTGTATTTGAAGCACTACTATTTAAAGGCATTTTTATTAACTTATCTTTCCCATTTCCTTACTATCTATCCCTGATTACTAACTAAGAATTCCTAACAATGCACCTTTGCTATCCACATGTATGCGTTTTCGTACATACACTCTGCATAATGTATTCCACTCTCCAGTGCACTTATCAATGTAAATCGCTGATCGCTTCTGCGTGATATTAGTAGTGTTTTCTGAGATGCTGCTTCCTCTCTTCTTTTAGTAATGTCTTGCTCCAGATTATGTGCAGTGCCTAAGCCGGTCAGGTCTTAGTTGTTCCGCAGAGGTTGCTGGGCCCCACATGCCCCCAAGAAATTTTAAGTTTGCAGCTGACTATTCTCAGCTACAATCTATTCCCAGCAACAGTTATGCTCCAGGGTGCCCTCATCAATGCAAGGTCGCTCCCAGCACACACCTTAGACATCGTAGACCTTATCGCCTCGAATAAACTTGACTTCATAGCCATTACTGAAACTTGTCTCCATGCAGCAGCTGGCCCAGCTCTCTCGTTCGCTGTCACAGAAAACTATACCATATATTGGACCAATAGACCAACAGCCAAAGGTGGTGGAGCATCATGTATTGCTAAGAACCATCTCAACATCAGTGAAATATCCAACCACACATTCCATTCCGGTGAATTACTATCTATCAAAATTGTTTATCTTCCACGGCTACCCTGAATACTCACCTTATCTACAGACCTTGTGGTCTGATATCCTCATTCAAAGAAGATGTTGCACAAACACAGAGCCTGGCTCTCAAACCAAAACTCAAACTCAAGACCTTTCCTGTCGCCCCTGACAGTTAGATCACGCTGGTTAGAGCCCTCATCTTGGGCCATAACACAAAAAAACTGCAGGCGATTCAAAATTGGGAGACCTAAACCTGGACCTCAATGACCCCAATGATGATAATGCCTTAGCACGTGCCAACACCCTCACTGCATTTGGCTTCACACACCTGATCAACAACCCCACACATATCAAAGGTCAAACACTCGACTGGCTAGCGGACTTCACCTGCAACACAAACATACTCTAACTCCTAATGCTGGTGGTCTGACTATCACATCATCACATTTAGTATCACTAAGAACTCTGTGACAGACATCCCCCTTCCCATTTCACCAGCTGCTCTATCTAGATAATTCACGCAGCGGCACAGTTAAAAAAATCCTTCCCTTGCTACACCCTATTACTGCACACCATGACCTCATCACCAACGACCCCACCACCATGATTGCGATATACAACCAAACTCTCCTAGCAGCTATCATAAAGTAGCACCCCTATCCATGTGCAAAGCTAAACCCCTAGTCCATCTTAATTCATGTTACACTCCTAACCTTAAAACTATGCCAGGCAGTAAGAGAATTGCTGAGACCAATTGGAAGACATACCTGATTGAACCGAACAAAGCAACCTTTTCCGTGGCTTCCAAAAATTACAAACAGGCTATGCTCCAAACACAAAGCGCCACGTACAGTGAGAGAATTGCTAATGCTAAATCAGGGACCAAGGAACTCTTCGCCATCCTAAGAGAACTCGAATCGGCAGTGCCACCACAAGAAGTTTGCCTCAAAGATGCGAGCTGGTGTACTGACATTCAAAAATCCCTCTTTGATAAAATAGCCTGCTACAATCCAAAATTGAAATACAAAAATCAACCTTAAATCATCCCAATCGCAACAGACTCTTATTCACACTAGTCAACTGGCACGCAATTCGAATTCCCACCAGTCTCTAATACTGAAATCCTGAAAATCATATCCAGCCTCAAACCCTCAAGATGCCAAGGCGATATCTGCCCAGCCTCACTTATTAAAGACTGTGCATCTGCACTGACACCGTTCATCACAAGCCTAATCAATGCATCTTTTGAAAGTAGCACTGTCCTAACTAATCTCAAAGATGTGTGGGTCCTACCACTACTAAAAAATCTACTTTAGACCGTAACATACCAACAAACTATCGACCCATAACAAAGTTTTGTATGGAGCAGTGTATCTCCAAATCCAAAATTATCTGGAAACCCACAACCTCCTCGGCCTACGGCAGTCTGGCTTCTGCCCAAGACATGGTCTGGAATCAGCATTACCTGACTTAAAAATACAAATGGATGAGTTTAAAGATAACAGCAATCCAGCACTCCTCCTCCTGCTTGACCTTTCTGCTGTGTTTGATTTAGTCAATCATAACATACTTTGTAAACACTTATCGTCAGTGGCCTACTTCTCACCAAAAGCCATACATTGGGTACAGTCCTTCCTAACCGATAGAACCATGAGAGTTTTCTCACCTACCTCTGCAGCATTGTCAGCCGCAGTCACTTGCGGAGTGCCTCAAGGCTCCTGTGTCACCCCTACGTTCTACAACATCTTCACTAAACCACTATTTGACCTTATTGACGAGTTGGGTGTCATCTACACTGTACGCTCACCTGATTCTCGCAGAGGCGTCGGTCTTGACTGGGCGACTACCATATCTTCAAAGGTGATGTGTAGCACCCGGTTGGCTCTTTGGGCTGGACCTCTGTGCACTGTATGCCTGACGTGTAGAGTAAGATGTCTGCAGATAGAAAATATGGGGTTAATGAACTGGGGTTATTGGGGTGTCCCTATCTCTTTCCTCTTCTCCTCTCCTGTAGACCCCCAAAGGTTAACGCTCTCACCTTAGGTAAGTGAATGCCGAGCTCTCCATCTGCCTCGGGGCAGGGTGCTGTAGCCAGTTTCTGCACTGGATAGGTAGCGCAGGCCTCTTGACTTCAGAGGACTGCTGTCCGTCGTTTACTGCACGAACGGTAAGTTTCGAGTCATTCAAATGTCTTTTTAAAGTCTTTAGTAATGATGTCTCTTGTTTTGCAGGGTTCCGGCGATGGCGGATGACGGGCTGAAGTGAGTTGAAGATGGAGCCCGTGTGATGAATAGAAGCGCCTGGAAGCACGTGAGTAAGCGCTTGTTGCCTGCTTCACGATGCGCTCTAACTGTCTTTTTATTTTGCAGGTACGAGTCCGGAGCGGCTGCAGGGTGCCGGAATACCCACTGGATTAGATGTGGAAAGGAGTAATGGCACGTGAGTATTAAAGTTCCCCAATGTCTTTAAACGCACCTTGTTTTGTCTTTCAGATGCGGATGCAGCGCCGAAGGCCTCCGGAGCGTGCGAAGAGTTGGTAGGCTTTTGTCTTTCAGATGCCGGAATGCAGTATGAAGACCTCCGGAGCGCACGAAGAGTAGGTAAGCCTTTGCCTTTCAGATGCCGGAATGCAGTGTGAAGACCTCCGGAGCGCACGAAGAGTAGGTAAGCCTTTGCCTTTCAGATGCCGGAATGCTAACCTGTTCTTTCTTGTCTTTATAGGTGTTGCTGAAGACTGGATTCAGGATGGTAAGCCTTTTTCCTTAGGCCCAGGACTGGATGCAGAAGACACGATGAGCGTCCTGCTGCAGAGGGTGCAGAATAACGCAAAGCAAGATTCATCCACCGGGTGTGGTTTAAATAGCCTCCTGTAGTGCTTAGGTGTCTCCTTCCACAGCCACGCCTAAGTAAGAAAAGAGTTCCTGGTAAGAAAAGAGTTCCTGTCTTCCAGAAGAGTTCCAGTGTTCTAATTCTAGGGAGTGGCTCCAGCCCCACCCAACAGGAAAAGTAGTTCCAAACAGAAGAGGATCAGAGGCTCAACTGGCAGGCAAGTAAGCAGCATGGTCTGCTGCAGGTAAGTCCACCCAAGCATTATGAGCCCGGCGCTTCCAGCGCTGGGACTGGGCATATTTATGAGCCTGGTGCCACTGGCGCCAGGACTGGGTCCAAAAGGTCCCAATTGGGACTGGTTGGCACTCGGAACCTGGGTTATGGATCTGCTTCCAAGGGAGTTGGGAAAACCCTGACCTTTTGGAAGCAGAGATCATGACAGTACCCCCCCTCAAGGCCCCTCCCAAACCGGGCTTCTCCGGGGGTTTCGGCTTGTCAGGAAATGTTCGGTGAAATCTTTTGATTAGGCGAGGAGTGTGGACATATTCAGCAGGTTCCCAGGATCTCTCTTGGGGGCCGTAGCCTTTCCAGTCAATTAGGTAGAATAGTTTAGATTTGGAGATCTTGGAGTCCAGAATGCTTTTGACTTCAAACTCGAGTTCTCCATCCACTAGGATAGGTTTTGGAGATTTGGTTAGTCGGGTTTGAGGTTGCACGGGTTTTAATAGGGAGACGTGGAAGACCGGATGTATCTTCATGTGCAGGGGCAAGTCCAACTTGACTGCTACTGGGTTTACTATGGTAGTGATGGAATAGGGACCAAGGTATCTTGGGTTGAATGTGCGTGGCCCTTTTAGAGATAGATATTTGGTGGATAACCAGACTTGATCCCCTACTTGATAGTGAGGGGCTTCCTTCCGATGTTGATCTGCTCCTTTCTTGTATTGTTCTTTAGCCCTTTGAAGGTGAGAAACAGCTTCCTTAAAGGCTTGGGTGATTGTAGAATGCAGGTAGTCTACTGCTGGTGTTTCAAGATCTTGGAGGGGATCCAACTCCGAGGTTCGAGGGTGACTGCCGTACAAAAGAAAAAACGGGGTTTTCCCAGTTCCCGAATGGACAGAGTTATTGTAGGCATACTCGGCTATCCAAAGGATATCTTTCCAAGTTTTTTCAGTTTGTTGCAGCATGCAGCGTAAATACTGTTCCAGAGTTTGATTGGTCCTCTCGGTTTGTCCGTCGGTCTGAGGGTGGTGACTGGTCGATAGTCTCACATCAATTTGAGCCGACCGACAGCAACTTCGCCAAAAATGAGAAATAAATTGACTACCTCGATCCGAAATTAGAACCGAAGGAAAACCGTGCAGTCGGACGATGTTTTCGAGAAATTCTCGGGCCAGAGTTGCTGCTGTTGGCAAGCCTTTGAGTGGAATGAAATGCGCCATCTTGGAGAATAAGTCCACGATTACTAGAATCGTATTGTATCCGGAGCATGGAGGTAGATCGGTGATGAAGTCCATAGAAAGCGTATGCCAAGGGCGAGGTGGGATGTCAATAGGGCGTAAGAGGCCTGCTGGTCTTTCCTTTTGACTCTTGTTTTGGGCGCATACTCCACAGGACATTATAAAGTCTCTGATATCTTTTTTCCAAGACGGCCACCAGAAGTAGCGCTTGATCTTTTCTGAGGTCTTGGCTATACCGGGATGACCTTCCATTAAAGAGTCGTGATAACAAGAGATTACTTTTTTCTGTAAATCTGTGCTGGGTAGGTATAATCGTTCTTGGAAATACAATAAGTTGTCCTTTGCTGCAAAGTCCTTTCCCTGCAGATGCCAATTCTGTATATCTGCTGGAGTTACAAGTTGCCTGGCTTTATCCTTAACTTCCTCTATGGATTCTGTGGCGATTACACCCAGAATTCCTTGTTCGGGAATGATTGGTACAGGTTTAGGGTTGATCAAGTGTTCTTCCACTCCCATCCGAGAAAGGGCATCGGCTTTACCGTTCTTTGTACCAGGTCGATAGGTAATTATGAAGTCAAACTCGGCAAAGAATAATGCCCAACGGAGTTGTCTAGAGGATTGGGCTTTTGCGGTTTTCAAATATTGCAGGTTTCGGTGATCCGTAATCACAGTAACTGTGTGTCGGGCCCCCAGCAGATAATGCCACCAAGCCTTAAAGGCAGACTTGATAGCCAGAAGTTCCTTGTCAGTAATCGTGTAATTGACTTCAGGAGGCGAGAATTTGCGGGACCAAAATGCCAGGGGATGCAGCTGATTGGTTACTGGGTCCTTTTGTGATAGAACTGCCCCCATGGCAAGGCTTGAAGCATCAGTTTCCACGATGTAGGGGAGTTCGGGGCGAGGGTGTTTTAAGATTGGTGCAGAGATAAATGTAGTCTTCAAATCCTGGAAAGCTTGTTCCGCCTCGGTAGACCATTCAAAACGTTTGTTTTTCTTTAACAAGGCAGTGATGGGCTGGACTATTCGAGAGAACTCGGGGATAAACCTGCGGTAAAAGTTAGCGAAGCCTAACATGCTTTGCACACCTTTTACGGAGGATGGTGATGGCCATTTGAGAACTGCATCAACTTTCTTTGAATCCATACGCACTCCGCCAGGTGATAATATGAATCCCAAGAATTCAACTTCCGTCACGTGAAAACACATTTTTCCAACTTAGCGAAAAGTTTGTGTTGACGCAATCTTTCGAGGACCATTTTCAAGTGTTTCCGATGTTCAGATTCCGATGAAGAATAAACGAGGATGTTGTCAATGTAAACAACAACACATACATCTATGAGCTCTCTGAGGACATCGTTCATAAAATATTGAAAGGCGGCCGGGGCATTGCAAAGTCCGAAGGGCATGACCTGATATTCAAATAGCCCATACTTGGTGCGGAAGGCCGTCTTCCATTCATCGCCCTCTTTTACTCGTACCAAGTGGTAAGCTCCTCTAAGATCCAGCTTTGTATATATGCATGCTTTTCTGACTTGGTCCAGGAGTTCAGGGATCAAAGGTAACGGATATCTATTCTTAACGGTGATCTGGTTCAGGGAGCGATAATCGATACAAGTTCTAAGGTCTCCTTCCTTTTTTGGAACGAAGAACAAAGCTGAAGAAGCAGGGGACTTGGAAGGACGAATAAACCCATTTGCCAGGTATTGATCCAGGTATTGTCGAAGGTGAAGGTTCTCAGGCTCGGTGAGGGCATAAATTCTACTACAAGGAGGAGTAGATCCAGGTATCAGGTCTATCTGGCAGTCATAAGACCTATGAGGAGGTAGAGAGTTAGCCTGATCCTTCCGGAAAACATCTTGGTATTCTAGGTATTCGGGAGGTAACTGGGGAGTCTCTGAAGAAATTGCGGCCAGTGCAACACCAGGTGGAGGGTGACAAGTAGAGACACATTCTGGAAACTGGACCGTTCTTGCTCGCCAATCGATCAGAGGATTGTGTTTCTCTAACCAAGGTATTCCTAGAATAATCTGAAACTGAGGGGCCTTGATCACATCGAACACGATCTTCTCATGGTGTCCATCTTGACTTACTAGCGTCACTTCTTGAGTGGTATGCGTTACTGGCCCGGAGGCTATCTCCGTACCATCCACCGTAGTAATGACGTCCTTTACAGCCTTGGGACAAAGAGTTAGATTCATCCTCAAAACCATTTCATGATCCACATAATTGCCGATGGCACCGCTGTCGACGTAAGCTTCAATTGCATGTAATCGATCCGGATTATCAGGTCTAATGAGGACCATAGGTATCACGAAATGCGAGGTCACGGAACTGGTTTTTACGCTCGGCAAGAGGACCTCTATTCTTGTCGGGCGAGGTCGTTTCCCTGCTCAGAGTTTGTAACTTTGGTAACTGCAGCTCCTACTGCCTTCTTGGCAGGTTTCACCGGACAGTCTCGAAGAAAGTGCCCTGAGTTTCCGCAATATAGGCATAATTGCAACTGTTTCCTCCTTTCCCGCTCCCGTTGTGTTAGAGGACCTTTCAGACCCCCTATTTGCATGGGTTCCCCGGAGTCTACTCCTTTGGAAGGAGTTGGCGGTTTGGAAAATACTCGAGCATCAAACTTGGAACGATCGGCCTTCCTGTTCTGCAGCCTGTGATCTATTTGAACGACCAAGTCTATGTAATCCGAACAGTCTTGTGGGGGATTCACTACTTGGGCTAAAACGTCTTTGAGCTCTCCACGTAGACCTCTATAAAACAGCGTAATCCTTTTGTCCTCAGGCCATTGAGTTTCCACTATTAGTCTATTGAAAGATGCAATATAAGCCAAAAGGTCTTGATTACCCTGTCGCAACGAAAGAAGCTCATTGTCCAAGGCCTGCCCCTGTGAATGTCTTGCGAACAGTTTTTCCATACTAAGCTGAAAGGCTTGAAAATCATGGAGAACCGGATCATCTTGATGAACTAGAGGGATCGACCAGTCTGCCGCATTGCCACTAAGGTACGAAAGTACAAAAGCTACTTTAGCTTGATCAGTTGGAAAGGCTGCTGGCCGGCATAAGAAATGCAACCGGCACTGATTGATAAATACTGCAAACCTCTTTGGGTCACCAGAAAATCGCTCGGGCGGAGCCAGAGGTACATTCCCAGGTAGGTTGATCTGCACTGGATTCATAGAGGATGTTGAAGGAAGATTTGCCCCTGATGCGGGTAACGGGGTCTGTCCGGCTTGTGACTGTAGCACTTGTCTAGCAAGATTGTCTGTTCTCTCCTTGGAAATAATTAGTTCCCTTCTTAGAGCATTCGTTTCCTGACGAGTTGCATGCACTTCTGCCCTTAGTTCCCCAAGTAACCGGGCTAGGGGGTCAGTATCCGAGGTTTCCATAGCGCCTCGGCGAGAGTTTTGCGGTAGGCTTTGCGTTCTGTAACGCTCACCTGATTCTCGCAGAGGCGCCGGTCTTGACTGGGCGACTACCGTATCTTCAAAGGTGATGTGTAGCACCCGGTTGGCTCTTTGGGCTGGACCTCTGTGCACTGTATGCCTGACGTGTAGAGTAAGATGTCTGCAGATAGAAAATATGGGGTTAATGAACTGGGGTTATTGGGGTGTCCCTATCTCTTTCCTCTTCTCCTCTCCTGTAGACCCCCAAAGGTTAACGCTCTCACCTTAGGTAAGTGAATGCCGAGCTCTCCATCTGCCTCGGGGCAGGGTGCTGTAGCCAGTTTCTGCACTGGATAGGTAGCGCAGGCCTCTTGACTTCAGAGGACTGCTGTCCGTCGTTTACTGCACGAACGGTAAGTTTCGAATCATTCAAATGTCTTTTTAAAGTCTTTAGTAATGATGTCTCTTGTTTTGCAGGGTTCCGGCGATGGCGGATGATGGGCTGAAGTGAGTTGAAGATGGAGCCCGTGTGATGAATAGAAGCGCCTGGAAGCACGTGAGTAAGCGCTTGTTGCCTGCTTCACGATGCGCTCTAACTGTCTTTTTATTTTGCAGGTACGAGTCCGGAGCGGCTGCAGGGTGCCGGAATACCCACTGGATTAGATGTGGAAAGGAGTAATGGCACGTGAGTATTAAAGTTCCCCAATGTCTTTAAACGCACCTTGTTTTGTCTTTCAGATGCGGATGCAGCGCCGAAGGCCTCCGGAGCGTGCGAAGAGTTGGTAGGCTTTTGTCTTTCAGATGCCGGAATGCAGTATGAAGACCTCCGGAGCGCACGAAGAGTAGGTAAGCCTTTGCCTTTCAGATGCCGGAATGCAGTGTGAAGACCTCCGGAGCGCACGAAGAGTAGGTAAGCCTTTGCCTTTCAGATGCCGGAATGCTAACCTGTTCTTTCTTGTCTTTATAGGTGTTGCTGAAGACTGGATTCAGGATGGTAAGCCTTTTTCCTTAGGCCCAGGACTGGATGCAGAAGACACGATGAGCGTCCTGCTGCAGAGGGTGCAGAATAACGCAAAGCAAGATTCATCCACCGGGTGTGGTTTAAATAGCCTCCTGTAGTGCTTAGGTGTCTCCTTCCACAGCCACGCCTAAGTAAGAAAAGAGTTCCTGGTAAGATAAGAGTTCCTGTCTTCCAGAAGAGTTCCAGTGTTCTAATTCTAGGGAGTGGCTCCAGCCCCACCCAACAGGAAAAGTAGTTCCAAAGAAGAGGATCAGAGGCTCAACTGGCAGGCAAGTAAGCAGCATGGTCTGCTGCAGGTAAGTCCACCCAAGCATTATGAGCCCGGCGCTTCCAGCGCTGGGACTGGGCATATTTATGAGCCTGGTGCCACTGGCGCCAGGATTGGGTCCAAAAGGTCCCAATTGGGACTGGTTGGCACTCGAAACCTGGGTTATGGATCTGCTTCCAAGGGAGTTGGGAAAACCCTGACCTTTTGGAAGCAGAGATCATGACATACACTAACTATGCAGATGACACCGAAATCATCATACCCATTTCTGGCTCCCATGACACAGACTCTAAATCACTCAACACAATCTATCAAACCATCCAGGCCTGAATGGCTCAA
The DNA here is from genome assembly GCF_040938575.1 of Ambystoma mexicanum. Lineage (NCBI taxonomy): Eukaryota > Metazoa > Chordata > Amphibia > Caudata > Ambystomatidae > Ambystoma > Ambystoma mexicanum. The sequence goes on from NC_090925.1 coordinate 389,497,092, forward strand.
CATGGATTATGCCTAAATGATGAAAAAACAGAATTACTTCTCATAGGATCACAATACCGTCTTAACAAACTTTGTGACTCCTTCAATTCCTTCACCATAGACAGCATCACTATGTAGGTTTTTACCTTGTCTCAGCTCTCACCTTAACCAGACAAGTCAACGCCACGGCATCGGCAGCAGCCTACACGTCTAAGCTCATCAATGCCTGCAGACCTTTCCTGTCGCCCCTGACAGTTAGATCACGCTGGTTAGAGCCCTCATCTTGGGCCATAACACAAAAAAACTGCAGGCGATTCAAAATAACACCTTAAGAGCAGCACTAAACATCCCAAAAAATACTCGCATCTCTATGACTAGACGGAACACCCACTGGTTACCTGTCCAGGAGCGAATCGTTTTCAAAACCCACTCTCTGACGCACAAATGTCTATATAACCGCACGCCCAAGTATTTAGCCGACAAATTCTCCATGAACCAATCTAACAGACCTATGCGCTCAGCATACTCTCACATACTCTCCATCCCCAGATTCAACTTACAGCAAGCTGGAGGTAGCAGCTTCCCAGTGGTAACAGCCAAACACTGGAATGCATAACTAGCCGCATTAAGGTCAGAATCCTCCTTCTGGATCTTCCGCAAGCACTTGAAAACATGGCTTTTCACACAAGAACTGGTAAAATAATTCTCTCTCAGCAACCCGAACCTTATGAACAATTGAATGAACACTGCAACCCACGATATATGATGTACTGTACTAGTCTATGTATATACGTAACCATGTAACTCCTTTTTTTCACTATTGTCCAGAACAGCACCGAGATGCCTCCGGGCTCGGTGCGCTATACAATTATCTAAATAAATAAATATATCTTCACACCTCCTAAGGGAAAGTGGATACAATAATAAACAGCCAGCTCCTGTTTCACTCGCATTCAAATTTGGATCGAGAAGGTGTGCTGGAGTTTACAAAACAAAACATAGACAATTACTTTTAGCGTACCTTACCTACTGTTATCAATATTTACTTTACTTTAATTTACTTTACATTTGTAATGCGCAGACCTGGGACCCGAAGGCTTAAGGGTGCACAGAAAAAACAAACCAACATCTAAGACTGAGACAGGTTTAGAACTTGGCCCAACTTTGAAGTTGAGTAAGAATGGCCAAAAAAGATGGCAATCTAACCGAATAACAAAGATATTAATTTTTTCTTAGAGATTTCCGTCAATATGATTGACCTTAAGTCAGGCGGGAGAGACTTCCATGCTCTGGGGGTTGCTTTTATGAAAGCCCCTTTTAATGCTTTGCTGGTATTGCAAAGAGGTGACTGCAGCTGATTTGTGTTATTGGATCTAAGAGATCTAGGATTATTATTCTCCACAAGAAGATCTTTCAAATAAGCTGGCATGGGTCCTACACGACATTTATGGGTAACTAACTGCAGCCAGAACTGTACTCTTCCTGCTACCGGAAATCAGTGCAGACTCCGTCTGGCCTCTGATATGGGATCTCTCCAATTAAGGCCTTTGACCACCCTAACAGCACTATCCCTGAGCACCTGAAGACATTTACACCCAGCTTTTGGGATACTTATCAGTAGACTGCTACAATAATTGATCCTTGCGCCTCCTATGGCCCTTGCAATCGAATCAGCATTTTTTTGGGAGATAAGAGGCCGAAGGTGTTCCAGCAGATTTATATAATAGGTTGAGGAAGAGACCACACTGCTGACCAGTGCCTTCATGTTAAGATGCTGGTCCAGTACTATGCCTAACGTTTTGACTTTCTTTTTAACATCAATCTTACAATCTACAATAGAGAAGCATTGATAAATTGGACCTAGCTTCATAATCTTATTCTGTGTGCCCACCACCGTAAGTTCTGTCCTTTCCTTGTTTAGCGCCAGGCCATTCTGCAACATCCAAGTTTGAATAAGGTCATATACCTTATTAATGTTGCGTTCATCTTCTATATATGATCCTGTTAGTGGGATGACACATTGCGTGTCATCCGTATAATTAACAAATGCTATGTTATTCATATACAATAGATCAAAGAATGGCACCATAAAGATGTTATAGAGGGCTGGCGACACACATGCACCCTGAGGAACTCAATAGACTAAATTTGCTGGCCCTGACTCCGATTCCCCTCTAAAAACTCTACATTGTCTATCGCTCAAAAAAGATGCGATCCACCGAGCCGCGTTATCTGAAAATGTTGCCACTTCCTTCAACCTAGTGTTTAGAATGGAATGATCAACTAGGTCGAAGGACGCAGATAGATCTAGCAGCATAAGGAGGGAGGCTTGGCCTTTGTCCATGGAGTCAAGAAGCTTAGACTTCAATTCCAGGAGCACTGTTTCAGTCCCATGCCTTTGTCTAAAGCCTCATTGATATTTATTTAGAATCTGATGACTGTTCAAATGTGAAGAAATTTGACCATAAGCCACACAATCCAGTATCTTTAAGAGAAAGGGAGTATTCGTAATGTCTCTAAAATTTCACGCTGTTTTCGTGCATGATCATGGTTTCTTTAAAAGGGGATTTATCCTAGCTTTTTTTATCCCCTTTGGGACATGATTTTCTGCAAAGGAAGCGTTAGCAAATTTGCACATAGCTGTGATTAATGTAGGAGCGCTGTCCTTTATTATCATCGTCGAGCATGGATCCCCCTTACAACTTGTAGTTTTAAGCTGCTTAATAACAGTGGCCAATTCTGTCTCTGATATTGGGGAGAAATAGAAGTAATTCTGTGCGGCCGTCCCACCCAATGTATCTCAGAGACCACATCAATTAGCTGCATGGATTTCCTGAATCCCCCACCTTAAGTTTTCTTCGACTCACAAGTAAATTGACTGCTTATGAATTGGAATGTCTTTACAATGTTTGTCCAACTTCTGTGTTCTTTGTGCTTGTAGTTTTCAAGAATTCCCTTTTAAAATATCAAATGAAATAAACATATTTTATATTTTATAAATGTTCCTAACACTATGTATACATATATATTAATATTTACAATCTGCCCCCAACTAATGACTTCTCTCTGTTACTTGTAAACGTGTAGGAATCAAGATACTCCTGTAAAGTACGCTTTTCTTTTCACCTTTATTATTTCTTGAGTTTCTTAATACATGCATGTTGTGACCTTGTCTATAAATGTGCCGTGCTGCCAACTTCTTGCTTTTTCGAAAATACAAGCACAACTGACACATATGCAGAGACTTGTTGAGAACAAAGCAAAGCGCGCTCCGTTGCTTGGACCTTTCCTCGAACATGACACTCGCTCACTTGTATGAAGCTGTCTCTTGAATATTCGCGCTCGTCAATCTCGTGTCACCAACTCAACCTTGTGAGTTGAAGGTTCCCCTTCTGGATCGCTTTCCCTGAAACACTCTCATTAATTCCTCTGGGAAAGGTTATCATGTGCTTAAGAACAACTTGCTAATAAACAATTTTCCATTGAAACACAGCAAACTAAAGGTCGCCTCACATGCAGAGTTATAGTCATCTCTCTTGGTCCAAAACATTATTCAACATACAATGTTTGACGCTAGAAATATATACAATTACTGCCTTTTGAATATATAGTAAATTGTACTGATCCCCCCATTCATTTGCTTCATGTCCCACGCTACTTTCTTGAAATAATCTTCGTGCATGATCTAAGAACTACACTAAAACTAAATTGGGCCTTATGCTAATGTAACTGCGGCCTTCCTGATCTGATTTCTTGGATGAAAGGCAGTTTAGAACACCTTCCAACATTCCATGCTCCCTCACAGAAGGAAACTCTACTAAACAGCTTCCTTTGGTGTCTTCTCCACCTTGAAATAGGGCTCTTCTGTGTTACTAATATGGAGGAAGGATAGCTCAGGGGCAATGTGTTTGTCTTGAATGCAAGACAACGCAGCGCAACACAGGTTAGAATCCCAATCCCACACTTAGAAATCACTTCCTGCTATTAAGCGCGCTATAAAAGATAACTTATAAGTGGAGTGGAAAGTGGTCTTGCTGGCCTTTGCTCAGTTGCTGTCTCTGTCCTGCGCTGCTGAGAAGAGCTTCTTTTCGCCAGAGTTTCACACTGCCTAATTAACCATCAGTCCAGTGCGGACTGCACGTGGAGTGGAAAGTGGTCTTGCTGGTCTTGAGCAGAGAGGGCGAAGAGGGCGTCTGATTACCGGTAAGACACTTGAATTGTAAAATTGCTCAGCCGCTATCACCTAAATTCCAAAATACAAAAAGGTAATTGCGAAGGCGGGGATAGAATATGTCCAAACTAAAGAGTGGGAAATTAATGATAACGGAAAAGGGTCTGGCTGCGCTAAGAGCCCTATATGAGGACCTGTCACTGGCTGAGAAGTCTGGTTTAAAAACAACAGAAATTACTGATGAACTGCTCATTGAACAATGCTCCGTAATAACACAAACCGTGGGGATTTGCGAAACACAGTGCAGGTATGCTGCTGTTAAAGAAATAAGTCAAGGTGTCTCTGAACTATCTAGGACACTGTTGCAATATTCGGAGGTGGTGGGAAATAACTGTTCCCCCTCAGCTACAACCTCCGGCAGAGGGTGTCTGAGGTCAGAAAAGGGGATATAAACTGTGTTGGTTAATGAGGGAAATGAGGAAAACTCTATCCTGGAGGAGCGTGACAAAGTAAACACGGTAAAGGGATCAAATTGCACAAAGTCAGTGGACGTTTCCCTTTGGCTTGATTTTCACCATGCAGTGCAGACAATAGAGGATAACCTCACAGGAAGCTGGTTCGGCCCTACTTCAAATTGAAGATCAAAAACCAGAAGGAGCTCCGGAGACAGTGGAGGGTGTCCATCTCAACAAAGTAAGCTGTGGGAATGGTCAGGGGCAACCCGGCAGGGGAGAAAAGGAAGGGCGAAACAACAGGAAGATTGGAAAACTCGACTACGTGGCCCTGCTCCCAAACCACCTCCAGAATGATGGGGCGTGTAATCATGGCTGTTGATAAAAAGTATATTTGAGGACAGACATGAGGTTAAATATGTGAAGGGGTCTCACGGCATACCATCTTGGGATCAGTCTCTTCAGGTAACAGATGGGGGTACTAGGTTACTCCGCAAGCCACCTTAGGGTTAAAGTTGACTCACGGCCGGGGCCTTTTGCCTTGGGATTGGTTACTAACCGTGGCCTACACCAGGGGACTATGTTTGGGTGGGCAGATGTGCAAGTTGGGGTTAGGGTGGGGCGGTTGGGGAAGGTGAATGTGCCCTTAGGAGGTGGTAGGGGGGTTTCAGCATGGTATGGCAGTGATATTCTGATAAATATTAGATCCGGTGTTAGGAAAGATGTCATATTGTATGTAATTTTACATCCATGTGGCAACGCACAAACTTTTTGCTGCTGTTTTACACCCTGATCTAGACTTTGCCAGAGAAGCGCAGCCTTCCGCCGCACTCCTCTGGGCTTTTGCTCAATTCTTATGGGGAAACTGACATGCCCTTAAGACAGTTAGTACTGGGAGACTTTGTTTCCCTAAGTCCTTTCCTCATGTTGCAGCTTTTGTGTAACATGAAACAAGAGTGCACTGTAACTTACTTTACCGCACTCTTGGGTCTCTAGTCATTCCAAAGGCTCTAGCCACTCTCGCTGGACTTATTATGAACTGTGCAAATGTGTCACGGACAGGACTGGTGTCGGCTATCGTTTCACTTGTGTTTTGAACCCTTTTTTTGCCATGTTATCCGCGCTTACCGCGTTTGGCACGAATAGGTGTCACGGTTCCCAAAATGGCCATGCCACGAGGTTCTTTGTCCTGTCCGCTGACCGTCTTGCCCCTTCACCTTCCCCCAGGTCGCGCCGACCCGGGGCCGTCCTTATTTGGTCATGCCCTTTCCCGCGAAGCCCCAAAGCTTTCACGGGCTTCTGCATGCCTTGTGTGTGCCTCCAGGATGTGGGCTGGGATGTCTGTTCCCAATACACATCTTGGGTGCTAGAGAGTCTAGAATGTCCTGAATGCCTGGGACCACCGTGGTCCGTGATAGGTCCACGTATGGTGTGAGTGTTTGTGAGCAGATCTCCCATTGGGTCCTCTCCGTTTTGGCGCGAAGGGAACTTTGGATAAGAGGAGGCTGAAAACACCACTACCATGTCGATCTCCTGAGTTCACACCGAACAAGGGATAAGGAGCCAAGTATCCTGCAACAAGAAGCTGAGTCGAGGAACCTCTGGTAACCCGCTGAAGGTTTGGCACCCTGAGCCGCTGTCGTCCTGCGAGACCCCTATGCATCTGATCGTCCCAGAAGGTCTGCGAAGGCGGTTCGACCCATTGGAATAGTGGGATCAACTTTTCCCGGCACCTTCATCAAACCCTGCAAGTAAGTCTCTTCGGAAGTGTCCCTGGGCCAACCAGTGGGCTGACCAGCTTACACAGGTCGCTTTGCTCTGTCACCGCCGCCGTTTCAGGGAAGCCCTTGAAACTTGGTCTACTGCTTGCTCTGCATCCACGGCACCCTCACACCGAATTTCGTACACTTGGCATTCCCAGATCTGAAGTCAGACGAGTGCGGACCAGAGAAAACGCGGTTGCTGTGTTGCCCTGCTGTGGTATCAATCTGTGCACGTCCGCGGCATTCGGGACACCCTCGAACCTGCATCCTGCTACACAGAATCTACATGGTGTCGAGACGTCCTGATGATCGCAGCTGAACCTGCCAGCATTGTGAACTGAACGGGAGAAGTCTGGGTCTGCCTGCGTCGGGGACCGGTGAGTAGTCCATACCCCAACCGGTGGCCCCTCGCGCAGGAGCCCGTTTCTTTTCTACCGCTTTTGCGAAATAGCGACTCTATCCTGCACTCTCGCCCTGCCTCTGCCCACAAGTGGAGGCCTTTCTTGAGTAGTGGGTTCTGCATCGCTTCATTCACCTTCCTGAACTGCCTGATATCCTTGAAGAGGCCCTCTTTTGTCCATTGGCACCAGCACGTGCAGGTACTTTTGAGCATAAGGCTCTTCTCTTCGTAGGGCTCGGACGTCCTCCTAGTTAGGTGTATTTCAGATGTTGAACTGGGTCTAATGATTATTTGCACTGCCTGTTTTCCTCCCCATCTAGGTGGTCTACATATTACGTTCTCCTAATTCCTTAGACCCCTCGGTCTTGTATATATATTGTATTGAGTGTGATGTGTTGGTTTACTTTAGTATTATTGTGATTCTTTGCTATGGTCGATGCTACAAAGGCCTTGTAATAAATGTGTCTATATTTTTAATATAACACCTGTCGGAGTAATTTGTAAGTGTCCTTGCTTTGTGTGCTCATTGAGGTCTTTCCGTCACCCTCACCCCTCTTGAGACTTAGTCTTGACCGCCACCATCGCTACCCTGATTGGTCTGGCTTGTCCAGAGGTTACCCTGTTCCAAGAAACTAGGCTGGCCTTCTGAACCTCTGCCCCTCCAGGTCCGAGTTCAAAAATCCATCTTAACATCCGGGTCTACTCCTACGTCCTGCCCCCTTTCCTCCATACTTTTGGGACATTCCGTCCTGTGGGACGGGAACGGAGCACTTTTTGTAAAAAAGCATCAAATTGAAAAATGTGTCGTTCTTCTCTTTTTACGTGGGGTACCGCAAACGGCCGTAAACCCGCCCTCATTAGCTGCGCCCCGCGCATCGCCCTTCAGTCCTTTTCTCCGTGCGGTCGGGTCTGGATGCACTAGCATCACCGGGAAGACCGTTTTCTTTCCGGTTGTCCTTCTCTCCTGCTCCAGTTCTGCGGTCGCGTAGTCCTCCATCTCTGCCGGAGCGTCTGGAATTTGCCACTTGTTCTTCTTGCGAGCGTCTCTTCGCTAGGGCGGATCCCCATTCTCTCTGCTTGGAGTGTCTGGGACCGGATCACCGTTGGGACTTGTGTTTCTTCTGTGACTCCCTTTCGGTCCGGGCACTTCAACATCCTCTTCGTAGGTGGGAGCAAATCTTCCAGAAGGTTCCTCCATCGCATTTCCAACTCTTCATTGATGGAAAGAAGAGACGCCCGGTAAATTCTTTACTTTTCAGCGCACCCCGGCCGGGGGACTCCTTCCCGGGGTCCTCCAGGTCCAGTAGGGGCTTCAAAATCTCTGCTACTGGGGTAATTCCTGAGGTGCCTCTGAGGCCTAATAGGCATACCAGGGTTTTCTCCGAGGGTTTCTGCGAGGGGGCCTATACCGGATCACGATTCGAGGTTCACTGATCAGGTGCTAATAGCCAGCATAATCGTGCTGAGGCGTCAGGTACCAGCGTTCGCTCCGAGGACTCCTTGTCTGGAGCTTCCCACACAGACACCGGGATGTGCCCTGAGGCCTCTGTTGAGGCTTTCTGTACCGAACCACGGTTTGAGGCCCCTCTCGAGGGAGCTAGTAAGACTGGACTCTGTTCCGAGGTTCCTCTTAAAGAGGCTAAGGTGTGTACAAACAGAACTGAGAGGCCTGTAAAGGTCTTGTCTGTGAGGTGGATTCCTCAACTTTCCCACGCTCGCAGAGGTACCGGTTCTGTTGAGGGGGCACAGGGAGAAGTCATCGACCGTAACTCCTCTGTTACCGGCGTTGCCGAGGTTCCTCCTTTGGATGCTAATTCAAGGGACGGCGTTCCTGCGTGGTCTACGGCGGACATTTTGGATTCTTCCCTCACACCCACGCTATCGTCGGCCGGTGCTGGAAACCTTCTTTTAGATGGACAACCTTATCCACTTGACAGTGTGAATCCGTTCCACCCTTCGTATGACTGGCGTGCTCAGATGTCACTACCACATTCGGTCTCGCTTCCTCCCACATCTACCCCATTGGTCGATGTAGACCTAGTTGGTGGCTGGCCCTCATGGCAGCCCTCCTCTCTATGTTTGTGGGGTTATGTTCCTCATGAGAGGCCCCTGCCCACTCCGGTGCCTAAGGCCTTGGCAGAGAATGCCTTTTGTGGGAAATGTTATAGTCTTATGTACTCTAATTCCATGAAGGGCCTCTTTAGGCAAATCTGCCCTCAGACTCCGTTGCCTGCCCCGACAGGTCCTGTCATGGTGCCTTTCGCCCCGGGAGTAGCACCTCCTCTGCCGCCTGGCCCTCCTCCGGCTCTTCCGCCTCTGCCTCCCTTGTCACCGGTGGACAAGTCTTCAGCAGAGCGTGATTTCAATCTGACGCCTTTCGCGTCGCAGTCGGGGGGATCCAGATGCTCTAGATGACCCTTTGGCAGATCAGGACAGTGAGGACCAGCCCCGCTCTGTACAAGCATTTCACAACCGGGTACTGGACATGATGTCACTCCTTGACATACCAGTGCCTGAGGCACCCGCTCCACAGCAAGGGGTGCTTTTGGGGGCGCTAACCTTGACTCCACAGCAGCGCACCGGCCTGTACCTTCAGAGAGACGTCCTTGCCGAGGCCCGCAAGGTCTGGTATAAACCCCAAACCGGGCTGCACATAAATAAAAGAATTGACGCCCGTTACAGGCTTCACACCTCAGAGGAAGTAGCCTTGTCATCATGCCTGCTCCTGTCCTCGGCGGTGGTAGCGGCCGCCACTCTGCAATCTAAGCTGGGCTCTGCGACTTCCGTAGCTGTGGCTCAAGTTCTCTCCAAGAAGGACAAATTGCTCGATTCCTTGGGCAAGAAGATTTTTGCCAATTCTGCGCTGCAATTGCATCAGGCCAACGCAGAGCACATCCTGGCGGCAGCGGATGTGAAACTGTGGAGAGATTTGGCTGACTTGCAAAATGTTCCCTGTCGACAGGTTAGAAGACTTTAGAGGCAGCTTGTCAGATGCTAGAGTGTTGGCGCAGGATATGCTGGAAGCTGTGGGCATCATGTTGACACCTCAGCTCGTGGCCTAATGCTGGGGGTGGACACCTCTTGTCAGGCTTGGCGTCATGCAACAAAGTTTTCGAAGGAGGTCCAAGATAAAGTTCTGGACCTGCCTTTTGATTGCAAAGAGTTGTTTCATTCTTCAACGGATGACAAACTCACCAAGACTAAGACGAGCACGCAAACTGCCAAGTCTTGTCGCTACTCGTGAAGGACCCAGTCAAAGGTCAGAGATCTGGGTCCCTATCTCGATCCTCTTCCGGCTTTAGGGGGTTCCAAGATCACAGGTCGCGCAGGACTGATCCTCCGCCGGGTAACTCCCGCCGGAGGCAGCCACGTGGCCGGTTTTTCTCTCGGTCGTCAGCCTCTTCTTCAGGTACAGGTAGTCTCTGCACCAAAAAGTCTGCAAAATTATATGTTTTGGCGCTCATACGAGACTACGGTGGGAAGACGAATCTTGTCTCATCTGGAGGCGTGGCAAACCGTCACCGACGACTGGTGGGTTTTGTCCATCGCTCGGGCGGGCTTCCGCTTGCCCCTCCCCCCTACCGAACCCTTCAATCCTCCCTTTCAGCAGTCGGGGAAACACTCCCTCAGAGCTGAGGTCCAGAAGCTTCTAGATTTCAGAGCTATATAACCTGTTCCCCTAGTGGAACGAGGGGAGGGCTTTTACTCTCATCTGTTTACAGTGCCAAAACCCAACCAGGCTGGCCTGCGCACCATTCCAGACCTTTCCCAGTTCAACCTTTCTCTTCCCCAAGAGAAATTCAAGATGATTACGCCCTGCCAAATAAAGTCCTCTCTTCAGAAGGGTGACAGGCTCAGCGTTGTGGACCTTCACAATGCTTATATGCATATCCTGACCTGGAGCCCGCATCGGAAATATCTGCGGTTCTCCCTGGGAGAGGAGCACTATTAGTTTTGAGTGCTCCCTTTTGGTCTCAGCTCTGTGCTGCGTGTCTTCACACAGATGATGTCAGTCATTGTGGCTTTTTAAGGCTACAAGGTATTCATGTGTATCCATATTTGGACGACTGGCTTCTGCACAATCCCTGTCCGGTGAAAGTCTTGCGCAATCTTCAGTCTCTCCTTACGCTCCTCTTCAGTCTTGGGCTGTCGCTGAGCTGGCGGAAATCCTCCATGACGATCTCTCAGGACCTGATATTCCTGGGTTTCCGTTGGAACACGATCGAATGCAGGGTGTACTAGGGTGGACAGGATGGGTGGATCTGTTAACCATGTGTCAAGTCTTCATTCAGTCGGAAAGCATGTCCGCCTGGTGGTTCCAGAGGCTTCTGGGCCTCATGGCCTCGTGCGTGCGTGCTTGCTCTTCCCCTGGCGCGTCTCAAGATGTGACTTACGCAGTTGGCTCTTTGGAGCTCCTGGCTCCAGGCGGTGGACTCGGACACCAGAATGATCCTGGTTCCACCCTACATGATGACAGATCTGCTTTGGTGGTCTTCTTCCAGTAATCTGTTGGTGGGTGCACCCTTTCAGGAGCCCTCGCTTCAGGTGACCATTACGACGGACTCCTCCCTTATCAGGTGGAGCGTGAAGATGGATCATCTTCAGGTTTTCAACCTGTGATCGCCGCAGGACAATTTCACATAAATGATCTTGAACTTCTGGCGATTTTCCTGGCGCTCAAAGCTTTCAAGCCAGGGATTGTGAACAATGTGGTCTGCATCCGCACAGACAATGCGGTATCCATGTTTTACATCAACAAGCAGGGGGTACCAGGCCACCTCCCCTTGTTGATCTAGCCATTCAGATTTGGGAATGGGCCATTCAGCACAGTGTTTGGCTGTTGGCGGTACACATTCCGGGCCAGCTGAATGTAACGGCAGACTCTCTCAGCCGGCGAGCGGTAGTCAGCTACGAGTGGGAGCTGAACACGGAGATCCTCTCCGAACTTTTTCGCCATTGGGGCACTCCAGAAATTGACATCTTTGCAACGTCATTGAACAGGAAGCTTCCTCTTTATGCTTCCAGGGACGGGCTCACAGCCTCTTCCCTGGGGGATGCTTTTCTGTGGCACAACATCAGGGCCTACGCCTTCCCGCCTCTTCCTCTGATTCACTGGGCGCTATGCAAGCTCAGGAACACGTCGAATTGCACTCTCCTGTTCATAGCCCAGCCAGATTCTGGTTTTTGGAGCTTCAGCATTTGTCAGTCTGCTCACCGATCAGGCTTCTGCTGATTCCCAACCTGCTTCACCAGAGCGATCAGCAGATGTGGCACCCCTCCCCACAATCATTCAGCTTGGCGGCCTGGTGCCTGAGTTCAAATCTTTAGAGAGTTTCAATTTTTCCACGGGTTAAATATGCATATTATCCAAGTGGATAGAAAACCTTCGACCAGGTCTCAGTATAGGAGCAAATGGCTCAGTTTCTGTCACTGGTGTTTAGCAAAAAAGTTCGACCCCAGAGAAACTGCTAGCGACACGGTGCTGTCATTCATTTCTCATCTGGCAGCTTCAGGCATGCATGTTTTGTCTTGTAGGACTTATTTGTCGGCTATTGCCGCCTACCTGTCCAGGGATTCTTCCTCTTTTTCTTTGACAAACCCTGCCATTAAAAGGCACTTTGCAGGTCTGTTGCATCTGTATCCACCTGTGCGCAGTCTGATCCTAAGTGGGATCTGAATGTGGTCCTTACTGCTTTATGTCATAAACCCTTCGAACCCATGGCTACGGCAGACTTGAAATTCCTTTCATGGAAAATGGCCTTTCCGATTGCGGCAACTTCGGCAAGGCTTGTAAGCGAGTTTCAGGCCTTGTCGGTAGAACATCCATTCCTCACCTTTCACAAGGATAAGGTTGTCCTACGGACCAATCCCTCTTTCCTTCCGAAGGTGGTATCTGATTTTCATTTGAACCAGTTGATTTCCTTACCAGTTATCTTCCCAGAACCGGGTTCACATGCCGAGAGGGTTCTGCATAATTTGGATGTTAGGTCAGCTCTTAAATTTTATTTGGGCAGAACATCTAATCTTTGGAACTCTTCCGAGCTCTTGGTGATCTTCGGAGACCCAAAAGGAAAGCCGGCCTCGAAAGCAACTATCATCCGATGGATTGCTTCCTGTATCTCTGAAGCGTATTCCATTCAGGACCTTCAACCTCCAAAGGGAATTCATGCCCATCTTGTGTGAGGCAATGCTGCTGCCATTGCCTTCCAAAAATATGTTCCCTGGGAAACCATTGCCAAGGCAGCCACGTGGGCTTCCCCATCAGCTTTTGTATTTGTATTTATTAATTTTATATAGCGCTTTACGCCAAAACGCTTTACAATATAACAACAAGAATAAATAGCATATAATATGTGAAGCATTACTGCTTAGACCTGATCTCCAGGATAGATGCTCAGTTCGGGCAAGCTGTTCTTAAAAACCTCTTTCAATAAAGGAGTTCCATCCACCCATTATCCTGTAAGGAGTGCTTGGTAATCTCCCAGAAGTATGGAGGAAAAGGGACGGGACGTAGGAGTATATTAAAGTTACTCACCATAGTGACTACCTTACTCCTAGTCCATAGTCCCCTTTCCTCTATACGCCCGCCCGCTGTCCCCTCTAATAAGTATGCTCTATTATTGCTTAAATGGTCTCAGACCTGGCAATAGAAAAGGACTGAAGGGCGATGCGCGGGGTGGAGGTAAGGTGGGCAGGGTTACGGCTGCGTGCGGTACCCCGCGTAAAAAGACAAGAAGGACACATTTTTCAATTTGATTATTTTTTACAAAAAGTGCTCCGGTCCCGTCCCACAGGACGGAATGTCCCAAAATTATGGAGGAAAGGGGATTATGGACTAGGTGTAAGGTAGTCACTATGGTGAGTAGCTTCATTATTCTCTCTCTTTATCTGTTTCGGTTCATGATTCAAATGTCTAACTCTTAATATTCAGGGCCTAAATGCCCCAGGAAAATGTAGGAAACTAGATGCACTCTTAGGGCGACACCAACCAGATTTGATGACGCTCCAAGAGAGGCATATCTGTTAAAAAGATAAAATGAAATTCTGCTTGAGACGATACCCTGTGCTGATACAGTCGAATGCGATTAGCAAGGTTGCTGGGGTGTTAATAGCAATGAGAACAGCTTCATATATCAAGGTACATAAAGAAGGACGTTTTGTGTTTATTGTTATCACTATAGGTCCAAAGAACTTTACAGTGGCTTCCATATACGCTCCTAATATGGGCCAGGAGGGGTTCCTAAAGTCCACCCTGACATTATTGGAAGTCTTCGCTGAGGGGGAGATAGTCCTTTTGGGGATCTAAATGTAGCTTGGGACCCATGTCGAGATCGTAGTGCTGCAACCTACTTGTCAAATTCGGGGCAATCAACATCTCTTAAACAAAAAGTAGCAAACCTCGCCTTAGTAGATGTTTGGTCAACCATTAAAGGGGAGGAAACGGGTTATACCTTTTATTCACATGTCCATCGGACCTTTGCTCGTATAGATTATGTTTGGGTTTCGGAGCCACTGTTGGGCCTAGTAACTCAAATCTCCTGTTTGGTGATGTCGCTCTCAGACCATGTTCCTCTTATCATGGACATGGAAATAGATGGGACAGTACAGTGAGTTTGGGCGTGGCGCTTTCCATCTGAAATACTGGCGGATGATATAGTGGTAAATAAGATTGAGGCCAAGAGTTTTTCTAGTTTAACCAGACACAAACAACCTCAGCAAATTTAACACGGGATGCTTTCAAAAGCTACGATGAGTGGGATTCTTAATGCCAAAATGGCACATAGACACAATCAAAAAATGGCAGAAATAAAATTGGAGCAAGAGATGCAACAAATAATGGGCAAAATGGAAATCAAATTCACTCTGTCTGTTCAAAGAGCATATAGGGCGGCCGCTGGGAAATTAAACTTACTGCATGCCAAGAGGGCAAAAAAGTCGTAATTGTACCTTAGACATCTATTTTATGTCAAAGCCAATAGGGCAGGCCGTTTGCTAGCCAAATTGTTACGACAAAAACAACACCCCCCAAACAATTCAGTCAATTCAAACCCTCTCAGGTAAATCAGTTATAGAAACATCCCAGATTATCATGCAATTCTATAATTTCGATTCAAATCTGTATGTGTCAGAATACCCAGATCGCACGACACAAGAGAATTATTTAACATCGATTAATCTCCCCCGAATAACGGAAGAGGAAAGGGGAAATCTAGAGGGAGAAATCACTTCTGAAGACGTATTACAGGTCATAAATTCCCCTCTCCCACCCACCCCCGAATAAATCCCCGTGTCCGGATGGATTTTCTGCCCAGTTTTATGACACATTATGGAAAGTGCTGACCCCACAACTCGTATTTTTATTTAACTCACTTTAACAATCAGGACACATCTCCCTGTCTATGGAAGAGGCAAAAATAGTTTTATTTCTCCAGCATGGGGTCTGGCATGGATTCACATGCTCATGAATATTCCCCGTCGTCAGGCTGGGAATCCTCGGTAAAGAAAAAACCAGTATCAGTTTCGTTTCTGATCTGTCTTTCGTAGTAATAACCAATCACTGGTCTCTGTGTCATACTGACCACAGCCAATGACTGCCCTCTACCTAAGCACCGCCTCTGGCAGCCATCTTCAGATTTTTACCGCACGTTCATGTGTTGGGATCCTCGTGCTATTGCTCTCGAGCGTTAGTGCTATTTTTTCGCGCTTTTCACAAAAAACTTCGATTCTTTCGGTCAAAAGAGCCTCAAGCTCCACCGATCCTACATCCGATCAACGGGGACCCGTGTCGGATTCATCTGTGCCCCTCAAGGGTGAAGATTCGTCGAGCTACACTTCGGAGGACTCCAGAAGCTTCTCAGGCCCGGTCTCGGAGATGGCCCAGGAGAAGGGAAGCTCGACGCCCGGAAAGCTGTTCAGGGTCTGCCCTGGATGCCAGCTGCAGAACGTCTTCAAGGAGGACGAACACTCTTTCTGCCTTTACTGCCTTCATGAGGACAAGACGCACGTGGAGAAGGACTGTGCGTTTTGCGGCAACATGTCGGAACGGACCATGAAGGACCGCCATCAACGTCTCGCCAACTGGCTGGAGGGTAAGAGCCCGTCTGGCGAGAAGAAGAAGAAATCCGAGCGGTCTTCTAAGACCTTTGAGGGCGCCCCGGCGACGGGGGCCCAACATAAGGCCAAGCACCGCGAGTCCGCTGGCACCGGGAGCGCCGAACGGTCGGGCTCTACGGGCGCCAGGCAGGGCGCACCCTCCCCGGCACCATCAACCACGAGCCAACGCTCTGGGTCGGGTAAGAGGAAGGCCGAGCACCCGGCGAAGCTCCTGGAGAGGCCCCGGTCGAGCTCTAAGGCAGAGGAGGAGCGTGGCAGTGCCCCCTCCCTCAAGGATAAGGCGGTGAGCGCACCTAAGGTGGTGAAGGCCTTGATCCATCCGACCAAGCCCTCTATCGAAACGGTCGCGGCGGCCCTGGCTCAGCCTGTGGTGACTGCACCAGTGGTGGCGACCTCAGGGCCCAGAATCTCCCTGCCTCCTCGGAGGGAGTCTTCCTTTGTGCCCATCGATAGGACCCCCGTGAAACCCTCCGTGGGGAAGAAGAAGGGGGGGCAGGGCGTCGTCGTAGAGTCGGCCTCAACCTCAGAGGAGGAGCTGATCGAGGTCTTAAGCCACGGCCTAGGCGTGGAAGAAGGCCAGCCCGTCGGAATGGACCCCGACGCAGGTGACGACGACGACATCGTCGAGGATACCGACGGGGCCCCTGCTCGCCCGTCGGATTCCCCTCTGCCAGCGCCGCAAAACAACTCGGCGGCCATTTTGTTGGCCATACAGTCCTTATGCTCCGAGATAAGGACGAGGCTACCGTTACCGACGGAGGAACCTCTCCCGTCGGGGGATCCAGAACCGGGACCTTCTGGTGTTCCCCCTACCAAGAAAAGAAGGATCCATCCACCACCTCCTTTTCAACCGTCGCGCCCCTTCCAGCCCTCCTCCCCGTCCACCCGAGGGGATGATACGGGGACTGACACGGCAGCGACGGGTACGGACGACGAGGCATACGACGAGGATTTTCCGTCGTCGCCTCCCACCAGGGCCTCTCCGCCCGACGAGATCGGATCTTTCCACTCCATGATCTCCAGGGCTTCCGAGCTTTTCCAACTCTGCCCTGAGGAGAAGAAAAAGGAAGGCTTCCTTTATCAGCGGCGCGAGGCCAAGAGGAAGACGGTCCTCGCAGTGCCTCTGTTGGACGACATTTGGGATGAGGGCCTTTCCCTCCTCAAGAACCCTTCCACGACGCCAGCTAGAAGAGACTAGTACGAGAAAAAGTACCGGGTCCCGGACACGGCCCCCCTATGCCTCCGGGCGCAGCCTACCCCGGACTCCGTCGTCTCCGCGGCAGCCAGGAAGAAAGCGGGGGGGGTGCGGCCTCCACATCGACTTCCCCGCCGGACGGCGAGGGAAAGAAATTGGATACTATGGGACGTAGAGTCATCTCGTCGGCAGCGACGACGATTAAAGCGGCCAACGCCTTGGCTATCGTGGCCCGCTACGACAGGGAGCTCTGGTACAAGATAGCTCCCCTGCTGGATTTTCTGCCGGACGACAAGAGGGCGGAGGCCCTTGAGATCCTGCAGGAAGGTGAGGTGGCCTCGGACCACGCCATCACCGTGGCGACGGACATCCCCGACACTGGGTTCCGCCAGCTGGGCAACGGCGTTTGCCTTCGACGTCGTGGATGGCTCAAAGCTACGGACTTCCGGCAGGACGTCCAGACCAGAGTCCTGGACATGCCCTTCGACGGGAACAACCTGTTTGGGAAGACAGTGGACGATTCCCTTCAGGCCATCAAGGCGGATACTGAGACGGCCCGGGCCCTTGGAGTCCTGCAACGACGGACGCCCTTTCGGAGCGGCGGAGGCAAGGGCGCCTCCAAAGGTTCCGGCGGCGGTTTCGCTTCCTACCGTCAAGCGGCCCGCTCGTCGTCGCAAGAGGCCTACAGAGGACGAGGCAAGTCTAGCGGACCCCGCCGTCGTCGCCAAGGAGGTCAAGGCGGCAAGGCCGCGTCCAAGCAGGATTGAACCGGCCGTGGGGTCGGGCCCCCACCGAAGCACCCCGGTGGGAGGCCGGCTGGCGGGCTTCGTCAGCGTGTGGGAGTCCATCTCCACCGACCGTTGGGTGCTGGACGCCCTGGCCCGGGGCCACGCGCTCGAGTTTCAAAGAAGGTGCCCGCGCGTCCCCCCCGTGGCCAGGAAAGAACTTCACGTCCCTCAACTTCTCCTGGAGGTAAAGGCGATGCTCAGAAAGGGCGCCATCGAACTCGTCCCAAAGAGGCTTCGGGGCTCCGGAGTCTACTCGAGATACTTCCTCGTGAGGAAGAAGACGGGAGGATGGCGCCCCATCCTAGACCTGCGACGTCTGAACAAGTTCATCAAGGCGCAGAAGTTCCGGATGGTCACCCTCCAGCACGTCCTGGGTCAGCTGGAGGAAGGAGACTTCCTATCGTCGTTGGATTTGGAGGATGCCTACTTCCACATTCCCATCCTAAAGGGGCACCGCAAATTCCTCAGATTCGTGGTCCAAGGGCGTCATTACCAGTTCAAAGCCCTTCCCTTCGGACTGCGGTCGGCACCCAGGGTATTCACCAAGTGCCTCGCACCAGTGGCGGCGCAGCTGCGCCGCGAGGGGATTCACGTCTACCCCTACCTGGACGACTGGCTCATCCGCGCCAAGACGAGGGAGCTCGCCGTGGTCCACACGGCAAGGACCGTCCAACTCCTCACGGACCTGGGATTCTCCGTGAACTACGCCAAATCCCACCTGGTGCCCGCGCAAGTCGCACTGTTTCTGGGAGCGAGGCTCGACACAGTGTCCCTTCTGGCCTCCCCGTCGGAGGAGAGGACCAGGACCATCTTGGGCAAGGTGCAACGGATGTTGGTGGCCGACGCGGCCAAAGTGAGGTCCATCAAGTCCCTCCTCGGGATGATGTCTTCCTGCATCTACCTCATTCCCATGTGCAGGCTCCGGATGCGCCCGTTGCAAGAATTCCTGGATGCGCGCTGGATCCAGACGACGGGCAGCTTCGAGGAAAGGATCAAGCTCGACGAGAGTTTCCGACGAGCGATACGGTGGTGGGGCACCGGCGCGCATCTGACGGCGGGCATGGACTTCCAGACCCCAGCCCACCAGGAGACTGTGACCACGGATGCCTCCCTGGAAGGGTGGGGAGCGCACACCGAAAATCTGCACGCAAGGGGACTCTGGCTCCCGACGGAGAAGTCCCTGCATATCAACGTCCTGGAGCTCCGTGCAGTGTTTTGGGCCCTCGGGTCCTTCCTTCCGTCCCTCAAGGGCAAGGTGGTGAGGATCTTCACCGACAACACCACCACCATGTTTTACATCAGGAAACAGGGCGGAACCAGGTCCCCAGCGCTGTCCAAGGAGGCGCAGGACCTGTGGCATTGGGCCGTCGCCCAAGGGATTTTTCTGGTGCCGTTTCATCTGGCAGGGATAAAAAACACCATCGCCGACTCACTCAGCAGGGAGCTGCGCTCGTGCCACGAGTGGGAACTACGGCAGGATCTGGTGGATCGCCTCTTCCGACGGTGGGGCACACCCCAGATCGACCTGTTCGCGACGGCGACGAACACCAAGTGCCGGAGGTTCGCCAGCAGGTTTCCCCAGACGAGGAGCATGGGCGATGCTTTCTTGTTCCCCTGGGAGGGCCTGTTCCTCTACGCGTTCCCTCCCTTGCCTCTGCTAATCCGGCTCGTCAACCAGCTCAAGAGGTCACGGTGCAGGATGATCCTCGTCGCACCTGCGTGGCCGAGGCAGATATGGTTCCCGGACCTTCTGGACTTGTCAGCGTCCCCGCCGATCAAGCTGCCGGCGGACGCGGATCTACTCTCCAGGGAAGGAGGCGCCATCCTCCACCACGACCCGAAGTCGCTGAACTTGCAGGCCTGGCTCCTGCAGCGCTAGAGTTTGGAGGATACGACATACCGGCCGATTGCAGAGAGGTTCTTGCAAAGGCCAGGGCGTCCTCGACTCTTAAATGCTACGGACACAAATGGAAGAGGTTCTCTGTCTGGTGCCACGCACAGAAGATTAACCCTCTACGGATTACGGCTCCCCAAGTACTGCCGTACCTGCTGACGCTGGCCAAAGCTTGTCTGGCACACGCGTCCATCAAAATTCATCTTGCTGCGATCTCCCGATACACCAGAACCACGGGGCGGACGTCCTTGTGGTCTCATCGTCTGGTGAAAGAGTTCATGAAGGGACTGTTCAGATCGTTCCCGCCGGTGAAGGCTCCGGCCCCGGCGTGGGAGCTCAACGTGGTGCTGACCAAGCTCATGGGACCTCCGTTCGAGCCTCTGCACTCGGCCCCGTTGAAGTTTCTATCGTGGAAAACAGCTTTTCTTGTGGCCATCACCTCCGCACGACGAGTGGGAGAGATCCAGGCCCTTTCCTGCAAGGCCCCGTACTTGACTTTCCACGACACGAGGGTAGTGCTCAGGACGCACCCCTCCTTCATGCCCAAGGTACCGTCGGACTTCCATCTCAACGAACCCTTGGTGTTACCTGTGTTCTTCCCGTCGCCTTCGTCGCCGGCTGAGAGGACTTTGCACTCGCTGGATGTAGCTAGAGCGCTGAAGTTCTACGTGGACCGCACGAAGGGTTTTCGGAAGACGTCACAACTCTTTGTGAACTTTGGACCTGTCAATCAGGGGAAGGCTCTCTCGAAGGCTTCCATCTCCAGATGGCTCTCCGGCTGTATCATGTGCTGTCACCGGTTGGCAAACCGACCGCTGCCTGGCCGTCCGAGAGCCCATTCCACCAGAGCGATCGCAGCTACCACGGCGTTCCTATCTGGTGTGCCCCTGCTGGACATATGCAGGGCTGCTACGTGGAAGTCGACGCACACCTTCACGAAATTCTACTGCGTCGACCGGGATTCCAGGGAGGAGTCCAGGGTCGGCCAAGCAGTGCTGCGCAACCTGTTCGCCTGAGGTGAGCCTGGTGAGGAGGTAAGATGCTTAATGTTGAGTTGATGTGATGCTTAATGTTGAGCCTTTGCCACCTCCCGTGGTTGTGCATGTGTGTACTGCTATGTATTCTTTATTCATGAGCATGTGAATCCATGCCAGACCCCATGCTGGAGAAGGAACAAGTTACTTACCTGTAACTGTTGTTCTCCAGCATGGGTCTGGCATGGATTCACATGCGAACCCTCCCGCCTACCCCTCTGCGGCTCTTCACTTGGTCATACTGCCACTTCACGTGCTTCCAAATCTGAAGATGGCTGCCAGAGGCGGTGCTTAGGTAGAGGGCAGTCATTGGCTGTGGTCAGTATGACGCAGAGACCAGTGATTGGTTATTACTACGAAAGACAGATCAGAAACGAAACTGATACTGGTTTTTTCTTTACCGAGGATTCCCAGCCTGACGACGGGGAATATTCATGAGCATGTGAATCCATGCCAGACCCATGCTGGAGAACAACAGTTACAGGTAAGTAACTTGTTCCTTCTAAAACCAGGAAAAGACCCAAGTGGCTGTGGAACTTATCGCCCCATAGCCCTTATAAACGTAGATGCAAAAATCTATTCAAACATTTTGGCCAATTGCTCCCCTCAATTATACACCCGGACTAGTCTGGTTTTACAAATAATAGACAGGCTCATGAAAATATAAGACGCACTTGCCACATCTTGGAAAAAGTCTCAAAGAAGGGCTCATCTGCGGCCCTCCTTTCTCTCGATGCCGAAAAGGCTTTTGACCGCGTCGAGTGGGGGTTTCTCTTTTTAACGTTAATGAAGATGGCTTCGGCCTGGAAATTATAGAGAAAATGAAGGTGAACCATAAAAACCTGTTGGCCCGTCTCTTAATCAACGGGCAACTATCCCAACCTATAACACTTCAAAGAGGGACTAAACAGGGATGCCCTATGTCACTGCTACTTTATGCCATCACCCTGGAGCCTTTCCCTGCGAAAATATGTCAAACTATTGAAATACAGGGGATCATTTTCAGGGGAATTCAGCATAAAATTATGGCATATGCAGATGCATATGCAGATGACATGTTGTTTACAACAGACCTGGTATCTACGTTGACATCAGTAGCTAGGGCACTGAAACACTATGGGCAGTGGCAGGGTTAAAAATTAACCTTACAAAATCTGAAATTTTAAATCTGTCTCTTCCCCCTGAAGAAGTACAGACACTTTGAACGCAAACAGAATTTGGCTGGGCACAAGACAGTATTAGACTTCTCGGCGTAATGGTGACTCCTAAACTAACAGGGATGTACTTGGCTAATTATCCCTCACTGCTGGAAGAAGTATCGGGGCAATTGAGGAAATGATGCCCATTGATGATATCATGGCTTGGTCGAATTAACACAATAAAAGTGGTAATCCTTCCTAAATTGCTCTATTTTTTCAAGCGTTTCCTGTCCGGTCCCTGCCTCTTACTACTTAAAAAAATTACAGAGCAAGATATCAGCATTTATCTGGAACAACAAACCACCCAGGGTAGCATTTGACATGCTCTCCACACCTACAAATAGGGGAGGATTGGGCCTTCCTAATATGCAAAAATTATTTCTAGCTTCACAACTTCGAATAATAAAGGACTGGTGGGACGAAGACTCAGAGATAACCTTTGGCTTCCTAAAAGGGATAGCCCTCAAAATAAGCATGAAAGTGAGATTACAAGCTTGGTTGAGGAGGTCTGGGACACTGCTGTTAAAAAATACCAATTCACGACATTCCCCTGCCCTTTAACGCCACTTTTCTTTAACCCTCAGTTCACACTGGGTCAGGATTCTCTGGCATTTAGTAGATGGAAGCTAGTCGGCTGCACGAAACTCTCAGATGTGTTTCAGGGCAAGTATCCCAAACTCTTCAATCAATGTAAAATAGAGCTCGACCTGAACGAATTTGCCCATTTGCAGTATTTCCAGGCTACCCACTGGATATTAGCCCACCCCCCTGCCCAAATAAACAGGTGGCGACCCGGGAGTTTACCACATTCGAGAAGTTTGCTAGCTGTAACCCTGGGAACAAGGCACTAATTTCAAATGTATATAAAATTATTGCAGAGGTGCCTCCCGTTCTTCTTCTGCATTACAGATCTCGTTGGCAGCAAACCCTGGGGGCACAAATCTCGCAATTCGAATGGGAAGGGCTGTGGAAAGATATCCCCAAGTATACTCGCTCGATCCAGATAAGGGAATTTTGGTATAAGCTGATGGTTTAGTGGCACTACACCCCGGTTTGTTTTCACAAAATGAAAGCAACCATCTCTCTGCAATGTTGGAGGCAGTGCGGTCTACTTGGGGCCTGGGGGCACGTTTGGTGGACGTGTCCGAAATTGAAGGGCTATTGGGAGGAAATTGACGACTCTAAGGTGCAAATATTTGGGGCTGTTGGGCATACTACGTTGAGGTCTAACCTTTTGTTGATCCCTAAGATAACATTGAAACTGTTTTTGAAACAAAAATGTAAAACATTTGTCATTTTGCAATTGCCTGCTCTCTTGTGTACAGCGCAAAAATGGAAATCTAAAGATCCACCAATTATTGGGGATTGGTACTCTAGAATGTGGAACTTTGTTGCAATAGAGTAGATAACGTACACTATTCAGGCTGATCAAATGAAATTTGCACAGGACTGGGCGGAAATACTTACACAGTGACTATAACATGCGATACTGCCCTCAACACCTTTGTATCCTGAGAATAAACTGAGTATATTTTTCTGTTCTGCTGTTGTGATCTTTTAATCTGTACCATGCTGGAGTAAGGGGGGGAGGATGTAGTGGGCTTGGAGTGTTGATTAGGTTTTTTTGTTGAGGGGGGGATAAATTACAGTTTGCTATATTTAAAATGCTAATAAAAAATTATATTTAAAAAAAAAAAGAATGCAATTAAAGCACAACTGGGAAACGCCTTTGTGCTGGATCATTCCTTTGAGCGTTTTGTAAAGACACAGAGGGAATCACAGAATTAACATACCGTACGAGGCAATTAGAGTCGGAATCTGGGTCAGTTAACAATGGGTCTGATCAGCCATTGGAAGACATTACCTCGAGCCCCTTGACTAATACTTCAGATGAACAAATAACTCTGGGTAGACCAAGGCCAATTTTGAAAAAACCATGAATGAAAACTATTTCTCTCCCAGAAACATCACTACGCGGCGTGAATATTATATTCTACCACAAGTAGACTTATTGGGGCCAGCATCAGTTTCGGCACTGCTCATACTCTATGACAACAACAAAGAATCAGTCCAGGAAAACACCATAAAGATGACTATGGTGGATTTAAATGTTAAACAATTACTGGAGGCATTGGTGGAATGAGGCTGCAACGTGTGAGGGAAGAAACTGTAACATGGTGCACCGAGATTTTACCCGTAACACGGATGGGGAAATTGCGCCACAGGCTATTGTGTTGGTACATTCACAGACGCAAATGAGTGAGTCGCCTGATAGCCCCTCTGCACTAGTTGCATTGTGCTCTGGGGATAACCAAGAAAATGAAGAAAACCTGGTAGCCCTGAGTTCAGAAATCAAGGAAAATCAAAGGAAAATTGGGGGGACCCTTCACCAACAAGGGAGGATCAAGCTGGCTGGACTAGAATTAGAAGACAATGGAAAAAAGAGTAAATTACAGGAAAATAAGAAAACCAAAAACCTACCAGTCCTGAATGGGAATAGACGAAACAACTCAAAAAAATGTTTAACAGTGCATTGGTCGACAAAGAGCAAGACCACGAAGTGGAACACAACCAAACAAATTAGGAAGTCTTGGATTTGAACTTGGAAAGTAGGGGCAAGGCCTCAAAGAAGAACGGAAAAAGAAAGCAAAGCAAAATTACCAGGTTTCTGGAAAACCCAACTATAAATAACAAAGAGGCCACAATTCCAGTTCCACAGTCTCAGGTACCTGCAACAGCAAATGTGGAGAACGTAGACTGTCCTTGTGATGCTCAGACACTTCCTGTGCAGCAAAACTTTGGGGCTGATAGAGGGACAAGTACAATAACGCAGGAGCCGTGTATGACTATAAACGCAGATCAACTGACCAACGACAAATTCCAAATAACCATGGGCTTGAGGATCAACCCCCTAATTTGTGGTCAAATGCACATGAATAGTGACCAAATGATCAAAGGTTTTCAGGCAATACCGACTTTGCAGGATTTGCACACCGATGATATTGAAGGATAGTCTTCCCAAACAAAGGAGCAGAGAAAGCAATATGTCACTACACTTCCAACTTGATTGCCCACCCAAATTGTCTGGAAAGAAAGGGAAGCCCTTAGAACCTTGGGATATGAGCTGGTAGAACTCTGTTGCCCAAAACATGTAAATGAGTTCCTGGAGCAAGCTTCACTATCTCAGCTAATGGCACCCATTCCCAATAATTTAATGGGTACAGGTACTGCCGCTAAATCTGGGCTTGAGGACTGGTCGTGGCTTGCGAACACAATTGAAATGTTTAAAAAGTCAAAGTTAAACAATAACAGTCTTTAACACGGGGCGTGTAGGATTGTCTCATGGAATGTCTGCGGATTTCAGAAACTAAATTGCTCTCTCCCTGACTGTTTGACTACAGCTAATATAATTCTTATGCAGGAATAATTGTCACTAAATAAAATTGTTTTACAGGGTCACTATACATACTGCAAAGAGGCTACTAGAGGCATCACAGGGCGTCCTGGCTTAG
Source organism: Ambystoma mexicanum (assembly GCF_040938575.1). Lineage (NCBI taxonomy): Eukaryota > Metazoa > Chordata > Amphibia > Caudata > Ambystomatidae > Ambystoma > Ambystoma mexicanum. Next base: position 389,522,593 of record NC_090925.1, read on the forward strand.
TAATTGCTGTTGATAAAAATCTCAAATTCACACACAGGGAGGTTGCAACACGGTCGGACAACCTACTTCCAATTAACATTTCTTTCCCTAACTTGCAGGCAAATGTTTTGGTTGTGAATGTCTACTGGAACAGTGAGAATCTGTCCCTAGTAGACATGCATGCTGAGGTTGATGACCTGCTTTCGGGCTGACTGGAGAGAAAACAAAACCTGCATATCATAGTGGGGGAGACCTAAATGCAAAATGTGTAGACGTCCAGAATAAGAAAGGTTTGGAATTAGAGAAATGACCAAATGCTCCACGGGTGCCAAACTGGGTGCTTTGTGGAATGAATACTTGGTGAGCTGGGATCTAATCGTATGCCTGCCTGAGTAGGAGGAGATAAAAAGTGGATTCTTCACTTGGTGTAGAGGACAAAAAAAATCTTGAATTTACCACTTTTATGTCTCCTCCGAACTAGGAAGGACATGTGAACCACTGATCAAAGGAGCAGCTCTGGGTAGTGATCATTTCCCATTAGTACTGACATTGCGACTACCATCCCCTTTGACACGCTTTGACCCCTGCACTGCCTTTACCACCCCAAAAAGGGGTGGTCCAATGGTAAAATGGAATGTTGTGGCATGCAGAAACTTTATGGTGACATGGGAGCTCCTCTCAAGCAATATGGGTATGAACGCTGACAGAATTTCTGCTTTAATCAAACCCTATTATACTGTATGAAACTGCTTACTAACATGGGTCATCTTTAAACCAACAAGGAGCACTTACATGTCTTTGACCAAAGGCTGAGGGAGGCAAAGAGGACTTAGAGGCAGGCACTATGAGTTTTGGCTTCTCAAGTCATTGGAAGCGTTGACTTCCTTAAGTCCAAGAGGCAAATCATTGCGACTCAGAAGCGATCTTTGAAGGTGGACAAAAATCCATATTAGAGAAAATCAAGGGGTCCTTAAAACTATACTTGAGAACAATTATTCAAAATTCTGGTCACTTATAGAAGGGAAACTGAAATGGTCCAAGGTTTGCAATGAGTTTCTTCGATTACGGAACAAGAGTGGGTAGCGTTTCTGAGTGCCAAGTATAGCTTGTCAAAAGAGGAAATAGAGGGTACTGCAGCCTACAAGGGAAGAGATGATACCGATATATAAGCAAGGAGACAGTGCTGACCCAAAAAACTATAGGCCTATCTCCTTGCTAGATTGTTCCAGTAACATTTTCGCAACCATATTACTGAGAGATCTTAAGACCCACATTCTATGTAAGAATCTACTTTCATGTTATTAGGTGTGTTTTCGCTCAGGAATGGGGACTTTGTTGAATGCTTTTACTATGTCCCATCTACTAGCTGCTGTCAAAAAGGGGGTGATGGGACCATATATATGGCCTCCATCGATATGTCAAATGCATTTGACACGATAAGCAGGCACACCTTGTGGGTACATTTGCTTGCTAGGAAGATTCCAGTGAAGATGGTGCAGCTTTTGGCCTTGTTACACACTAATACCTCGGTGAAGGTTAGGTTGAGCCAGCAGGGAGCCTTGATAGGTCCTATACCCATGTATGTTGGGTTGCGCCAGGGGTGTCTTGGATCCCGTTTAGTACAATCTATATACGTCTGACATTGGCAGACTATGGGAGGCGCTACAAATCTGTGGTAAATGGGCACAGTAACACTACACTAGATTGCCTTTGCAGACAACATTATATTGTTTGACAGAACCCCAAAGGAAGCTTTGTCTTTTCACAGCTATGCAGAAGGTAACTTAAAAGTGAACGGACAAAAGTCCAAGGTCATGATATTCACAACTAAAAGAAGGCCAAATACCTTTGACTGGAGAGTGGGTGACCAGAGTGAAATCTCTGAGGTAGCTGGGCTACTACCTAACTAACAGCAGCTCCATGGTGGGTTGGAAATTGTTTCTCAAAGGTAAATACATCCCACTCTTGACAAAGATAAAAAGAATGTATTCACAGCTGTGTCGCTACTCATTCCGGCCACTTGTTCAATTTGATCTGCTATTTATATGGCCTATACATCTCATCATCTGAAATGGGGGCTTATCTAAATACGCTCCAAGGGTTGCTATGGAAAAGAGTTCTGCGACTGGCAAAATCTGTTTCAAATGCAGCTATCAGACATGAGTTTGGTCTGATCTCCTTGGCCGCCAGACCAAATTGGAGGAAACTAGCAGAGTTTGCCAGGCTGTTAAATGCTCTGGCAAACTCTCTTAATCAGCGGTGTGGGGCGGGGGGGGCAGCCTTTGATCTCAGCAATCACCATAAATGACTTCAAAACATGTATAAGGGAAATGCTAACACTAATTGGCTCCACAAGGGAGGATCTAACCAGTAACAGGTGTAATGTTAAAAAAGAAGCTGTTTAAATATGATTGGTGCGAGACAACGGATCTCTTGCAATCATATACTCTATACATAGAATATGCAAAATTCATTAGTAAAATGGAGGATGCTATGAAATACAAATCTCTTTCCTTGTCCCAAAACCCTGACCTTATATCTACATTTCCGATTCAATCAATTCTTAATGCTGGAGCGGAAAGGGACATGGGACAAGACTAAAACTGATATGCATTGTATGTTCTGTAATGATGCCTGCAAAATTGAAACTCTAAAGAATCTAGTCTTGGAGTGTCATGCGCTCAGAGAGTTAAGACTATGATTTTTGGGATCAATATAGTTGATTGAGTCCTTATGGATTAGCCTAATGTAGGGCAATCGACAAACCTTAATCACTGAGTGCTTTTTTAAGGATACTCAGGGTAATGCTGGAGGCCCTTTATATTTTTTCGTTATGTTTTTTTTTCTGAATTTTTTAATGGTACTATCTTGGTGGTCATACCTAACAGCGGGTGGGATGGACAGTAATTCCATCGTGCTTTGGGGAAGGAACTACCAAAAAGTGATGTACATATTACATGCTGTGTTTGGATGTGCTATGCTAAACTGATGTTCTGACAGTGTGCATAGTGCATAATGTATAACGCATAGTGTTGTTACACTATGTGGTTCTAATTTTATATATCAAATTGTATTGAGTTTTAATTGTTCTTTTTCTTTTTGTTCTTTGTTTTCTAACTGTATGATGTGAAAGGCTTATATTTTCTGTTTATAAACACAACACACACAAAAAGAAGAACAATTATAATTATAAGTGTGGTTAAGGATTATTAAAGATAATCAGATTCTGGGCCTCTATCTCATGCCAGTATAAACTCCACTCCATCAAACTGTTGCACAGATGGCAATATGACCCGTTTAGGTTGGCCAAAATGTTTCAAAATGGGAGTCCTATGTGCTGGCACGATTGTGGTTTAAGAGCCGATTAAGGCATATGTGGTGGGTGTGTGTGGTGGTTCAAACCTACTGGGACGAGGTTCTCGGCTGGATCAGGGATTTCAATGGGATACAGAGATGTAAAACTCCAATGTTGCTATTGTTTGGGCTAGAGGGGCATGATATGGAGTATAGAAGATTGTCTAAAATGATACATAGTCTGCTCTTGGCTGGACGGGCCTGCCTGGCCACACAGTGGAAGAGGAAATTCCCCCCGAGTGAAAGGGAGTGGGTCATCACGGCCAGGAACATATACCTGATGAAGCAATTGACAGCAACAAAACATGGTGACTTTGGGTTGGTGCAAACTGAATGGGCGGGCTTCTGTGACAAATGTACTTGACAGGCTTGGAATGGGGTTGCTCAGAACAGTGCTGAGGAGGATGTGTTCCACTGGTGACCCTCTCGAAAAGGTGATTAGTATACATTGGTGAAATAGTGGACCCTTAACCCCTCCCCCCGAGAAGTGAAGTGGTATGTAGTTTATGTAAATGTTTGAGTGCCTTCTTTTCTTGGTCAAGCGGGTTGGGGGGGGGCTAGGTAGGGAGGTTTGGGGGATACAGTTTTAGGGGTACGGTTGGAGGTCTTTGGTTGTGATTTCTCAGATGTGGTCCGAAGATATTACTGTTAAACCAATTGTCTCTCATATTTCTTGAAAACCTAATAAATTTGAAGTAAGAAAAAAAAGAAAAGACCACTCATCCTCATACCTCTTCAAAATCCTTCTGTACCCTTTTTCTTAAAAAGCAGCCTCTCACCTTGTGTATAACAGGGATCCCTGCCCGAGACCTCACAGTACCCCCAGTAAGGACCTGCCTCCGGTCCTAGTATGTTAGAATGCAACTGATGTGGAACTTTGCCACTAAACAGGGAGCATGCACATCCTTCTCCCATTCCCATGATCTCGCTTTCGGACCGAAACCCTTTCAATCTATTGGATACTGCAATTTCCCTCAGTAAATCCTAGAATTCAATATCTTTCTTACTTCATACACTTCTTCCTGATAGTTCATTATTATTGGGGCACGGCTTCTGGTTAATCTAGTTCATTCTTTGCATGGTTTTAAGAGACTGGAAGGCGGGGGAGAGCATGGCTTGGCCGGACAGCCATGTAGCTGCTCTCTGTTTCTGCTTCGAACTGCATGGAGGGCCGCAGCAGCTAGTTGGTGATTTGTCCCCCATCTGCAGAGTGTGGGAGGGTGCCGCTGGGCTGGGAACCCCCTTGTGCCTGTCTTGTGCAAGTTTGGGGCTGAACAGCGCATTGGAGGGACAGCTGTCCCCCAACGTAGCAGACTTTGCATTGACAGCCTGGAAATGGCATAGCATAGGATGCGCGGCCGCTAGGCGGGCCATGTTCATCGGGGCTCCTACACGCAGAACTTAGTGGAGTGGAGAGGTGGTGGGGGCTGCTGAGGCTGGTGGAGGGACTGCCTTACTGCCCTGGAGCAGATCGGGGCATCACTAGTCCGACGCCATAAGAGCAACAGTGACAGGGGGGAGGAGGAGCAACCACGCTGCTGAGCCCGGGATGACAGGGGCTTGGCAGTGGGTGACATTTGCAGCCAACCTGCATTCTGCTTCCTTCTTGGTCCCCGGGGCACGGCCTGCAGCGAAAAGTGGGACCGGGACTTCAGGGATGCTGCTATTCACCGCAGAGGAGCCCTCGCTCGTGTGCTTCATCATTTGCCATGGTGCGGGTCACCATTGGAAGTGCCCTTCACCACACAGCATTTTCATATCTTGGAGACTCCCGCCGCCTTGCTGAAGTTGGGCAATGATTGCTCGTGTAGTGCCTGACAGGAACTGCTATCACTGATATTTACGTTTGGAAACTTGACAGCCTTTATATTTACATACTCTTCTTGCTGTATTTTGCCCCTATGCTGTTGCTTGGCTATAATTCCTGCAGTTCCTCCACTGGGGCTGAAGGGGGTGGCACAGGCTTGGAGTGCATAGAAGGAGCTGACTGAGAGCTGCCATTGATGCTCCCACTTGAGAGCTTGGAATTTCTGCGGTGAGTGAGTCGACTCTAGGCCCGCAGGGTGCGCACGAAAGCTGCTTGCACGATATTGACAAGCTCACGTCACCTGGCAGGCCGTGGTGGGGCCCCCATTGACTTTTCAAACTAACATGAGGCAGTGTCTACTAAGCTACCATCCCTGTCTCGCTTACTGGCCCGCCTCTGATTTGCTGGCGTTGTGTTGACTTGTGCCTCTGGAGAGCCCTTCCTTACCGGGGTGCTATCGGGGTGGCAGACAGCCATCTTCAGCATTATCTGGACACAGAGTCAACTGATCTAACTGCTTAATAATATTTGGGGCCGGGGCCTGGTCTCCTCCCCTGCCCGGCTTTAACATGTCTTCCGGCAAATACAAGTCCTCTGACATCAAATAATTCCTGACTACTCTGGGCCAACATAAGTAGGCGCAGCCGGTGTCGTCAAGGGTTTCACAGATTTGGCAGACGAGGATGAAGCTCCAGGACTGGTTACGAAAGAGGACATTGCTTCTCTCCTTCCGACTCTAAAGAATGAGATGCTGACGGAGCTCAGAGAAGACATCTTGGAATGTAAGGCGGATTTCACTCAAGCAATATCTGATGTCAGCAAAAGCATGCAATTGATGGGGGCCAGGCTGACGTACATGGAAAGCTCTGTTATGGAACTCTCTAATGATCAGTCCGGCATGGAGCAGCATCTGAGCTCCCTCGAGGAGCAGCAAGCGTTCATGTTGATGATGATTCAAGATGGAGAGAACAGATCAAGACGGAATAACATACGGCTTCTGGAATTACCCAATCTGTCCCCGATGCCCAGCTGGGGTCATATGTACAGAATCTCTTCTGAGAGATTTTGAGCCTCTCGGATGACGTGGATATGATCCCTGATCGTACTCACCAGGTCTTCTCCCCATATCAGAAGAGCAAGGGATGCCTTCTGAACATCCTCACCAGAGTTACTTTTTTTCATGTGAAGGAAGAAATTAAGAAAGCTTGAGGCTCCCCAGAATAACCCTTAAGGGGTGCAAAGATTTGCATTTTCCTCGTCTTGGCCAACTCACTTTTCAGAAGAGGCGAGGGATGCGCCCTGTAACCGCTTGGCTGTGTGATCATAACATCACATACAGATGGGGGTTTCCCTTCAAACTTTTCTTTGACTACCAAACTGCTCCATGTCAAGTCTCCTCCCTGGAAGATGCCTCAACTCTGCTCGGAATTAACTTTTCTTCAGAGGATGGCCAGGACCGCTCAGGGGGTTCAACGGACCACTCTCGATGGACAAGCAAGTCTACAGGCTCTGACAGGCGAAGATGAAGACAGTCAGAAATCCCTTGAGCAATGCCGGGAGGAGAGACCATCTTAGGGGCGTAGCTGTTTTTTTTTTGTCAACGCATCCAGCTGTAGTTGGGACCTTCATTATGGTTTCATTTAACTGCGTTTGTCGATTTGTGGGGCCCTGGCGATGCTTGCTGTTTTGACATTTGGTCAATGATGTCCTCCCATTCGTAACTGATCTGACCTCTGCTAGCTGGCGGGTTCTCCACCCCTCTTGCTCTAGAAGCTACATCCCCCCTTGAATAACACAGGTTACACTTTTCAATTTGGTCTTCATTACCATAGTTTCTGTGGTCCCTTCTGGGGCCATACTAGCCATGTTGGCTTTTCCATGGGTTTGCCATGATTTTTCTCTTTTTTAGTCTCACTTGTTCAACAGTTCAGGTTCTGTTTTTTTGGAAGAGGAGAAGGTGTAAGCATGCAGCACTGGGGTTGGGGATTGTTCACTGTGGGGTACTGCCTGCTGTTAGAGTGGGGATTTTTTGGGGAGGTTCTTCCCTGTTGATCTCCCCTCTGAAGGGGTGTTTGGGGTTCTGGTTTTTGGTGGAGGATCTGCTTTGGGTCACAGTATGGGGGAGCTATACTGCTTCATATGATACTTAGGGTTGATTGCCTCGAATGTTCGCTTGCTACACGTGACACAGTCTATTAAGATTGTTTCCCTGAATACACAGGAGCTTAATTCTCCTTTTAAGAGGAAAGCGTTACTTCATCGACTTGCTCACTGTGATCCCGATGTGGTTCTCTTACAGGTAACCCATCTGAAGCAATCTGATGAATGGTGTTTGGCCTCCTGTAGGTTTCCCTACCAATTCTTTGCTACTGGAGGCACTAAACACTAAAGAGAGGGGTGTAGCAATACTGTTTAATGCAAAAACATAATTTGTTAAGAGACGGGTACTCGCAGATAAGGATGGGCGATATGTGGGGTTGTCAGGGACTTTGGTGGGATCCCCCACTACCTTTTTTTCTATCTAAGGCCCCAATGTTGATCAATGCTCCTTCTTTAACTGCCTTTTTAACCCATTTCGCGGATGGTGAATTGTTTATTGGGGGAGATTTCAATGCCGTAATGAATCGAGTGAGGGATTGCACCTCACCAGCTTCTTCTGCATGCATCCGTTCGGTGGCTTGTCTCCAGGGTGTTCGGGATTTGAGTTTGGAGGATTCCTGGTACCATTTACACTCTGGCGATAGGGATTATTAATTGTACTCCCACGTACACGGCTGTCACTACAGGATTTACATGTTTTTCTCTCCCCTCTCCACACTGGACACTCCCCTTGAAGCTACCATTGGGAGTAAAGTTCATTCAGATCATGCTTTGCTTAAACTTACAGTTTCGGTAGGACAGGTTCAGCTGCCCAGGCCACCCCTTTGGCGTAACAAAGATGTTCTGTTGCGAGACCCTCTAATTAGGGAGAAGGTGAAGGACCATATTATTCAGTATTTTCAGCTTAATGACACAGGGGAGGTCTCTCTGAGTTTGGTATGGGAAGCATGCAAAACCGTGATTAGGTGCAAATGTATCAGTTTTTCTGCTGCATATCGCAAGTTATTACATACACTGATTTCCACTCTCGAGGCACAGGTTGAGGGTTTGGAACAGGAACATGAACGGACGGGCTCACAGAGGACCTACCGTCAGCTGGGAAATGCTAGAGGGGAGCTGGAGACTCTACTTACAGGGGATGCAACTATGTCTCTTTTGCGCACTGAACAATTCTTTTACTCAAGGCGTAAGAAGGCCAGTAGAGGTTTAGCATGTAAATTGCGCCGTCTCCAAACCAGGAATTATATTAGGTTTCTTAGGGCACCCAGGGGTGAACTCTATTCTGATGAGGGAACCAAGCTGAACATTCTCACCGACAATTATACCTCCCTTTTTCAGGCTGAGACACTCGACACAGAGCAACAGCAGTGATATATACAATGCTTGTCTCTCCCCATGCTTGTGCAGGAAGATAAGCAGCAGCTTGAACGCCCCATTTAGGAAGAGGAAGATTTACAGGCTGCCCTGGCTCTTCCTTTGGGCAAATCGCTGCATCCCGATGGGTTCTCTATAGCTTTTTACAAGAAATGTGCAGTCCAGTAGGTGCCACTGCTCACACAGCTGTTGAACAGTTTTTTATTGACTGTCTCTGTGACCTCTCCTATGGCAGGTTCTTACCTCACTCTGTTGCTTAAGCCTGGAAAGGACCCGCAAGACTGTTCGGCGTATCATCATATAGCTGTTCTGAACTACGATGCGCACATTTATTCTAAGGTTTTAGCTTTCGCCCTTGCCCCTTTGCTTGCTAAACTGGTAGGACCAGACCAATCAGGTTTAATCCTTGACCTCCAAGCTCAGGATAACATTCAAGGGTGATTCATGCTGTCGATTGGTGTACTAAGAGGAAGATCTACTAAGAGGAAGATTCCGATGGCCCTCTTGTCGCTTGAGATTAAAGCGTTCACTAACATTAGCTGTTGCTATTTAACCAAAGTTCTAAAAGCTTTTGGTTTTTTCCCCAATCGCATCAAAGTGATCCTTGCAAATATTGCTTGCCAATCTGCGTCAATTAAAATGAACCGTAAATTCTCAATTCCGGTCCCTATTCATCGAGGCAAACGCTGTGGTTGCCCATTATCCCCACTTCTTGTTGCTTTAGCTCTTGAATTCATGGCCATACGTGTAAGAAGTAACCCTTTGATTACTTGGATAGATACTGGCGGGACTACACATACACTATCTCTTTACACAGTTTATATGTTGATGATGACTGACCCTGTGTCCACTCTTCCAGTGATTACTAAAAAGCTGGATGTCTTTCCAGAAGTCTCTGGGTATGCTATTAATTATGCTAAATCGGCTGCTCTCAATATTTCTGTGCCCCGAGCGGACCTCCACTCCTTACAATGTTCTTAGCTGTTCAGATGGCAGGAAGGTAAACTTAAATATTTAGAAATCTATCTTACCTGTTCTCATGATACCCTCTTCCATCACAACTGTCCGTCTCTCTTCCATGAACTGTACCAAGATCTAGAGCGGTGAAAGGCCTCCACTCTCTTCAACCCTTCCCCCATAACACCTGTCCTCCACCTTGGTCATTTCTACTTCTTCCAAAGTTTGAATGAATTTACTGGTATAAAATGTCAGGCATTAGTTGCTGCGGGGCTCATCCCTTCCGATTCACGTGCACACAGATCTCGCAAGTCGCGGAAGTTGGAGGTCCTCACTGATGAAGTGGTGGCACATGCAGATAGTGTATGGCAGCCACCACAGGAAAACTTCAGGCAAGCGCACCTCAGCCATATGGGCATCCATCTCCCATAAAGTGTCAGCTGTGGGCACAGTCCCCAGGGATGGGGAGGACTGTCGAAAGAGGTGGAACCACTTCAATGTTAGAATGCACAGACTCCTGTCATAACACCGGCAGGAGTCACTGGCTACTGGAGGTGGTACCATGGATCATCTAGTCCGCAGCCCGTGGGAGCAGAAGGCAAGCTCCATCCTGGACATATAGGGAATTTAGGGAGTCTGGAGCTGAGGCCAGAGCCAGCAGTCGGGACCAATCTGGTGAGCCCCCTTGCCCCATTACTCTGACAATGCAATGGGTGGGGCGGGCTGCGCAGTAACTCAATATTCCCTGCCAGGGCCAATGCCATCACTGCATGCAGCGGTAGGTGAGAAACTGTGCATGTAACCATGCATAGCAGTGTGAATGTGCATGGGTGCACATGCAACCATGTGCTCCACCAGGGCTGGCTTCAGGGCCATGGTGTGACTGTAGCTCCCCATACGCCACCCTGCCGGGGGTACCAGGCCACCTCCCCTTGTTGATCTAGCCATTCAGAGCCATGGCGGCTCGGGGGAATCATTCAATGGCTCCTGCAAGTTAGCGTGGCAGGTGAATGCGCACTATTGAAAGGAAATGTGCCCCGCTCTCATGCTGGCGCTGGGCGTTTCAGCACAGGAGCAGGGCTCATGCCATTACAATAGGGTAGCCTACAATAGTCAGTCGCATTCACCTCTACAAACAACAGTTGTGCCATACCCGGATGTAATAGCATAGGTCCTGAAATAAAATTATTTTTTAACGACTGAAAAGGTTCTTCTGCTTCCTTGGTCCACTGAAACTTGACTCCCTTCCTTAAAAGCTTTGATATTGGGGTTATCACTGATGAAAAATCTCGAATGAACCGCTGATAATTTGAAACCCCCCCCCAAAACTCTGTGGTGGTCATCACAAGCCCAGCGGAATTACTTTTACCGCTCTGGTGTCCAGCGTAATTACTGCTGCATTACAACCTGCTGGGAGCGCGCACACACCATTGACAGAACTGGTAATTCGGCAAAGCGGAATTGCTGCCAAAACAGGCCTCTCCACATCCCTCCACCCACTCCCCAAGACACGCATGATGAGGTAATTGTGAGGAGAATGGACAAGATGGAGGAGTGCCAGGTGTGCCTGGAGGCGCTCGCAGATGCACAGGCCCTCCACCTCCAGCCCATATGGGATTGTGTCCAGGGTGCCACCCACAGGATTGTCAGAGCCCTGGACCACGACTGATGTCAGGTGGCTGTGACATCTGCCACCCTGACTGGCTATGGTTAGAGAATGCAGGAGCTCACATAAGGCATCTAATCCTTTGCTGATGCCATGCAGGCCAATTTGCAGCTGATCATACAGCACATGCGGGGGCCATGGTCTGGGGAATCCAGCTCTCTCACCCCCACAGAGGGCTTGTTGGCCAGCACCCGTAGGTGCTGGCCAACCCAATCCCAGCAAAAGCAGAGATCGATGCCAGTAGACACATGTGCAGTGCTGAGACTTTACATCACTGCACATGCGCTCAGGCACAACAGTCCACAGCTCCAGTCGTCGGGCCGGAGACAGCCTTACGGCTGATTTCTTTCACACAGCCTGCGTAGGAAACACGTCCCTTCCACTGCTCCAGACCCCTTGGCTGATGCACAGAGCACAGCAAGCAGCAAGCTCACGCTGCTTCTACTAGCCTTTAAGGTACATATGTGAGTCATCCTCCGTTTTCTGCGCGCCCCCCAACCACCACCAATCTGAGCTCCAAGGCACAGCTCATTACTGATGCGGGACATTTGTCTCTCCCTCTAAACAGGCCACCGATGTCAGCACGCCTCAGCAGCTGAAACACCACTTTCTCCCTTGACCAGCAGCCACAACTCTTTTGAAGCAGCAACCCTTTTGCAGCTTTTTACTGAAGGTTAGTTTACTGGGTCTCAGGATCCTTTTGTAACACTCTTTCACGTGGGCTGCTTAGAATTCCTAAAAAGTAAGCCCTCATTTTAACCTCCACACTTCTGCTCTAGAGGTACCATCTAATCTCTGGACTTTTATTAAAACACACCTTTATGTTGTGTTTTTTTCTAATCTATAGGGAGACCTGTTTAACCTTGGTGCCAGAAGAAGGCTCTACAGCCACCTAGCCGAACCGTCCGAGGTCACACAGTCCCTGGAACTAACAACTGTGAATACTGACCGCAAGAACCGCCAATATCTCTAGTTTTTGACGTCGGACCAGCCATCTGGTTATCCCTGTCAAAGCCAGGCTACAACAGACCCTAAAACTCTTTAGGCCAATTGTCCATTTGAAAGTGGACCAGCCCAAAAGTCCTTTAGACATTATTTTGCTAATATTTACAAATTCACTATTGACTTTATACGGTCTGAAGAGTGTGTGGATATGTAACACCCACTCTATTTGATGAATGCATTGAATATAAAAGTGCTTTTTTCACTATTGTTTATACACCTGTTTTTATACACCTGTTTTTGATTCTTTGGTAAAACACTTGAGAAAACTGTGACTCACCTGACTGAAAATGTTCTCTATTTTATTTTTGTTTTCACAACTTATGATTGCAAAGTTATATGTGTAGCCAAATTAAAAAAGGCCACTATGATATTAGACCAGCGTTTGGATAATTCCTCTTTTTTTCAGTAAATGCATAATTTATAATGTCTTACTGACCAAATCCTGGAGGATTCGAAATTTTTATTGCATCTAAATCATTGCAATCCTAAATGTTTGAAGGCAGGACGACCCTTTTGTATATAACTAGCACCCCTAGGCGCCACTCAGCACGTGTGCTAGCCTCAAAGTTGCTGGGGGGTATACAAGTAAGGGGAAGAGGCCAGGCCACAAAATTGATCGGACGTTTGTTGTTAGGCACAAGGGTGTTTTGGGGAAGGTGTTATGGGTGTTATGGGGAGGGGGTGTTGGGGATGGTGTTGTGGGGAGGGGGTGGGTGCAGTGTGTTGGGGATGGTGTCGTGGGGAGAGGGTAGGGGGCAGGGTGTGTTGGGTATCTGCACAATTTCACATTAAACATGAGTTCACCTGAAGCAATGGCAGGACATTCATTTTTGTGTGAATGTGTTTAATACTTAATGTGACAATATATACAGTGGTGCATGGCATGTTGAAAGAAATGTGCTCAGAAAAAATTGTCTGTGAGTTCCTGATGAACCATTCGTCCAGCTCTGACCTCATCCTGGCCACCGCATGCAACAGCTTCAGCCACAGGCAGTGTATCCACATCCAAAGGGGGTGGCATGTCCACTTCAGGGGGTAGAGGGACATTCCAACTGAGGCGCATATTGCGCAGCATGGCACAGATCAGCACAATTTTGCCAACCTTTTCAGGCCTATACAAGAGTCCCCCTCCAGTACGGTCCAGACAGCAGAAACAGGCCTTCAGAAGGCCGAAGGTCCGCTCTTTCAGGGCCTAGTCCTTCTATATGCATAGTTGTAGGCCACCTCCTTTGGCGTCTATGGATCCCACACAGGTGTCATGAGCCACAGCAGCTGGGGGTATCCATAGCCACTTGAAAGGAGGAAGGTCAAAGGTATCAGTCACAATGCATTGTGGATGTCTTGCCATTTACTTCAGCATGTTGATGGACATTCTGTGCATGCATTATGAGTCTCATTGCACCACATGTCTTTCTACCACAGTATGTGCATGTGGAATCCAGCAGTATTTGCAATACTGTGTTACGCCATGCACCCAGCTCATTGGCAGCAGTTGCGTTTTCAGGGTCTATTATTGTTATGGAAAAATGAAATGGTGCCTGTTTTGGGCCTGTACGTAGCTCTCATGCATGTGCCCTGATGTTTGATTAGTTGTACCTCAGCGGGTTTCTGGTGTCTGCGTCTCTTCCATTATGGCGCAATGTACCTGAGTACTTGGCTGAACATGCAGTGTAAGATTGCGTAGGACCATGTCATTGTGGGTGGAGCCAGGGAAGCGGGCACAGCAGTATGTGATGTAGAGGTCTGCATTGCAGGTCACCTGGACGTTCAGTGAGTGGTGGTACTTCCTGTTGCGGTACACCACTTCATGTGCCTGGGGAGCCACCAATGCCAGATGGGTGCAGTCCAGGCCTGCAATGACGTTTGGCATGTGTGCCACAGCATAAAACCGTGCCTTCATGGCATGCTCCTGTGCTGGGGTGATAAGCAGAGAGATATACTATGACACATGGCACAGGAGGGCTTCCAGCACCTGTCCAAGCATGAATGAAAAGGTTGGCTGTGATATGCCATGCAGCATTGCCAAGGAGTGCTGAAAGGTGCCAGTTCCCAGGAATTGCAGGACAGACACTAGCTGTAGCAGCGGGGGCACAGCTGTCCTGATGTTAATCTTGCTCTCAATGTCCACCTGGATAACGGTGAGCATCTCACCTATGGTCTCCCTGTTGAGCCGGTACAGTGTTACCAGATGGATGCCTGTGGGGGTCCAGGGTGAGGGCCAGACCCTGGGTATAGACGCTCGCCTTCCATGGTATCTCCTCTTCCTCCTCTCTGCACCCTGTGCCCTCGGCTGAGCTTCCTGCCTCTCTAGGTCCACGCACAGCATGAGCAGCTGCATAGCCAGGTCGCAATAACTAGTGGCAGCATGGTGTTGGAAAGTGTGTTTGGAGCACGCGTGTTCCGTATAGCCCTCTTGAGTGGATTGAGTGTACCTGTGGCTTCATTTGTGGCACCTATCTGCGTTTAGCTCCACCTGAAAAGTGGAGGTAACTGCGCTAGGTTTTTGGTGGTATTACTGCCCAATTTTGGCGGTATTACCGCCATGTCCCAACTTGCACATCAATGGTGATACAGCTTTAGTGTTCTCTGCAGTAATTCCATTGACGGTAATTCCACAGACTGTTTTACCGTCAGCTGAATTACCATCAAAGGTATTAACGCAGACTCATAATATGACGGAACAGTAAATGTGGTGGTAATTCCATTACTGACACTTTTACCAAATACCACCAAACTCATAATGACCTCCTGTATGTCACCCCAGTAGGAGTGGGACAATCCTTTACTGCTTGTACCTTTTTGTAATCCATTTCCAAACCCTCTGGCGAAATTACAAATCCCAAAAATGTATAACAGTTTGTGTATGAAATAGTTTTTTCTCTATTTTGCTGAATAAAATATTGTCTGTCAACTTTTCCAAAACCCTTTTTACGTGTTTTGCATGTTCATCATTCTGGGAGAAAATCTAAATATCATCAATGTACACCACCAGGAAAATAGCCAAAAACTCTCAACAACTTGCTGATAAAAAATTGGTAAGCCGCTGGAGCATTACAGAGACCAAAGACATCACCGGATATTCATCCATTTCAAATGTAGTCCTCAATGCAGTCTTCCACTCATCACCCTCTTGCACCCGCACTAGATCATAAGCTGCCCTCAGATCTAGTTTTGTAATACTAGTAGCTCCTGCTATCTATTCCAATATTACCAAAATCAATGGGAGGGATAATGATTCTTCACTGTGGTCCTGTTTACTGCTCTATTATCAATACAGGTGCAAAGCATTCCATCCATCTTAACAACGAAAAAACAGGGGTGAGGCTGCCAGTCATTGGGAATGTCAAATAAAACCTTTGGCCAAACACTCTTCCAAATAGTGGTTGAGATGTTCATCTTTTTGAGTTAAGGCATACATTCTGCTACAGGGTATTGGTGTTCCTATTTCGAAATCTACCTTGCAATCATAGGGTCGATGTGGCAGTAACTTCCCTGCCACTTCCTCATCAAACACATCTTTAAATTCTTGATATCATTCTGGCAACTCACCCACAATAGTTCCTACTGAAAAACCCTCTGAAAATCCTCCTGCTAAACAAGCTCCTACCACCAGTTCCGTTACTCCATCTCCTATCTGCTTATCGTGTCGAAGACGAGTCTCGCGACACAACTCTGAATTAAAAGTGACTGCTCTCCTAGCCCAGTCTATGAAAGGATTATGTAAGGTCATCCACAGCATGCCTAGAAAGATCTTTTAACTATGCAGCAAATATTAGTTCCAATATAATCTCCTTCTTTATATCCGCCACCTTCAAAACTAACAGATGTTTCTCATGTTTTATGAGTCCTGACAATAACCAAGTACCATCCACTGCCCTCACCTTATCAGGACACTTCTTCAGTGGGCATCCCTGACTGTTTTGACAACCCCACATCCATGAAATGTCCTGTAGCTCTGGAGTCAATCACACACGAAACCACCACATCTCAACTCACCTTTCCAAAACAAGGATACATTTAAGGTTATGTGAGGAACTGCCGTCTGGAACGTGTTAGCCACTTGTTCTCTTCCAATGTTTCAAATGTGTCTCTTGGGAGTTCTGGGATACTTTCCCAGAAGATAACCCACTTCCCGACAGAATATAAAAAGATTTTCTCTTCTCTAGATAATGGCCCTCTCACACTACCCTGTAGTTCCTGAGGTCTCTATTCCTTACTCATCGACTCAACTCTGGATCTATAAGGTGATAAATTCTCCGGTAAGAATCTCCTTTGCTCTGTTCTCCTCTCACTCAATCTGAAATCCACCTCTATCACTAAATTGAATAACTCTCCGCAAAGCATGGGTCTGGCCACCATAACTGCTAATGCATCCTTCAAGTCACCCCGTAACCACCGGTAGAATCAGGATGCTGTCGTCTCCTCTGGCCAACCACTCTCCAAGACAAATGCTCTGACTGTGTGATATATGTAACGTAATCCTTCCCTCCTCGTTTTAGTTCTAATAACTCACCATCCACACTCTTTGGGTACTGATGTTGATCAAACATGTTGCTAAATTCTGCCTTGAAACGTGTCAGATTTTGTAATTCTGGGGCCTTACTAGTTACCCAAGGTGCATCTTCACCCGACAAATACGAAAGGATAAATACTAGTTGGGAAGCCTCTGAGGGAAATGTTTGAGGACAACATAAGAAATGCAATTCACTTTGGGCCCAAAATAATGTACTTTTTTTTTTATCTCCCCCAAATCTCTCGGTAGGTGCCAAAGGAGTGGTTACATGTGAAGGACCAGAACAACGTATATGTCCACCCGAGACTACTCTCTTTTCCTCCTCTCTTGTGTTTCCTGTTCCTGTTCTGGAATAAATTCTGCAGTCTCTAACTCCCTTACTTGAGTAGATATGCTTGGTCTTGAGGGACCTCATTCTTCCCTAACTCTTAAATGCAGCTCCTCTAATCTTGAACTCAGGATTTGTGTCTCGTTACGAGATGCCTTCAACTCCTCTCTCATTTCACCTAGCATCTTCCCTAGGGTAGCAACGGTTAATTCTTCAGGGTCCGTAATCAACTGGGGTAGGAAATCAACGTGGGCCTTTCATCCTGGGGAGGATAGCTTAGGGGCAACATGCTCGCCTTGGAAGCAAGACGACACGGAGCAACACAGGTTTGATCCCCGGGTCTGCACTTAGAAACCTCTGGGTATTAAGCGCGTTATAAATTACCTATCATAACATGTCAAGTCCCAGTTAGTTGTCCTGCAGAGGGTGCTGGACCCCACAGACCCCCCAATAAATGTGTACTTTGCAGCTGCATATTCCCAGCTACACTCTTCACACCTCCCAGGGGAGAGGAGTGGATAAAATAATAAACAGCCAGCTGCTGTTTCACTTGCTTTCAAATTCATATTGAGAAGGTGTGCTGGAGTCTAAAAAAACAAAACACCTGGTAGCCTTTGCTAGCTTCTGAAAGGCTCATTAAGTAGCTGCAGGGATTTCCTGAATCCTTCACGTTAAGTTTTCTTCCAATCACGATTAAATTGACGCCTTATGAATTGGAATGTCTTTACAATGTTTGTCCAACTTCGGTGCTCTGTGTGTTTGTAGTTCTCAAGAATTCCCTTTTAAAATTCCTAATGAATTCAACTTATTTTATATTTATACATTGTCCTAACACTGTATACATATATTTATATTTACAATCTGCAACTAATGACTTCTCTCTGTTAGTATTATTTGTAAACGTGTAAGAATCAAGACGCGCCTGTAACATTGTACATTTTTCTTTTGCTCTTTATTATTTCTTGTGTTTCTTAATACATGCATGTTGTGTTCCAACTTCTTGTGCTTTATACAGGTACTCTTTGAGAATTAAGCTATGCACGCTCCGTTGCTTAGTCCTTTCCTCAAACGCGTTGCTCGTTCACTTGTACAAAGCTTTCTCTTGAATACTCATGCTCGTCAAACTCGCGCCACCAACTCATCCTTGCATGTTGAAGATTCCCCTTCTGGGTTGTCAGCCTTCGAACAAGCTACCTAATTCCTCTAGCAAAGGTTATCATGAGCTTAAGAGTATTATATAGTGTTCAGTTGAAACACAGTTAACTAAAGGTCGACTTGCATGAGGTCCAGTCAACTCTCCTGGTCTGAAACATTCAACATGCACTGTTTGACGCTAGAAATATATACAGTTGGGGCGCTGCTGAGCAGCCAAGGAAGATGGCTGCCTAGTCTGGAAGCTCCGTCCTCGCCCACCAGCTTATTCGGCATATCGGCGTTCATCTGCAACATTTTTCCAAACTACTGCTGCGTTTCTGTTGCTGAGACTCTCCTGCGGCTGTGGCCGAAAACTGGGACGAAAACGCTGCCGCCAGCCGGGAGTTTGAGCGGCTCGGCCTGCTGCGGCTGCTCGACCTGCGGGGCCGCGCGGAGCGCGCGCTCCCCCGCCCGCAGGGCCGGCGGTTCCTGGGGCCCTGGCACTGCTGCCTTCCGGCGATCGCCGGCGCTCCGCCTTCCGCGGGTGCCTTCCTTGATCCTGGGCCGGATTTGGGGCCACGGACGCTCTGGCCCGTGCTTCGTGGGACTCTCGACGGACCGCCGACTGGCGACGGGCGGAGCGGCCTGGCCCGTGGAGCCAGGGCCGGGCGCTGTGCCTCGCCGGAGCGGCGCCTCCTCGCCTGCGGGCCCTGGAGCTGCCCGGGCTGGCCGTCCGGGCCGCGACTATCATCGCCATCCTCGTCGGCCCTCGGGCCGTTGAACAAGCGGGCCTTCCCGGCTCGCCTTAAGACCTCGCCAAGGGACCCTCCGCGCCCACTTCCTCCCCACCGGTGGGCCCTGGTATTGCCCAGATAAATCACCGAGACCGTGACTGCGGTCCCCGTTGAGCAGGCGGGCCCTCCCGGCTCGCCTCACGTATCTATCGCGGGGCCTGCCGCCTTGGGGAGGGGGCTTGTGCTTGCGGGCCGGACACAACTACCGACAACCTCCTAAAGTTGACCCTCGAACACCGCCATGGAGTGGAGCCTCCTGGAGACACGCGGATAAGCCACCCTGCGAATTGGAAGAGGTGGGTGCTCTTAATTGTGATTTCCCTGCCTATTGCTCGATATCAATGCCTGCAGATAGCCCGGCTCTACCT
This sequence comes from Ambystoma mexicanum, assembly GCF_040938575.1. Classification (NCBI taxonomy): domain Eukaryota; kingdom Metazoa; phylum Chordata; class Amphibia; order Caudata; family Ambystomatidae; genus Ambystoma; species Ambystoma mexicanum. The sequence goes on from NC_090925.1 coordinate 389,541,972, forward strand.
CCCCCGGATATTCTCGATCAGTAAGGATTGTTGGGCTAACTTCTTTTGACAGGGAGCGGGACACTTTGGCACCTCTTTGACATCGCACTAGCTGCCTACTTTTGCTTGTTGGGGCGCCCACACCACGTACATGCTTCACCTAAGGCCCTGAGGTAGGGGGGGGCTGCCCTTTTTTCTCAAATACCCGCAGAGAGGAACGGTATCGCCTGAACACGCCGAGTCGGGATTTCACCGCCGCATCCCACCTACCTTCCTGGCGGTGCGCTCCAGACCTCCTCCATCACCTATATTGTTGTGCTGGCCCTGACCCTGCCCCCGAAGAATGGCTAATAGATCGCGTACCACTAGCAAAGCTGGGGCTATGGACAAATACGCCAGGGCAACACCCAGGGGAGACCAGGCATCGTCCGCTACAGCCCAGGAGGAGGGCGACCCTCGGCCGGACCCCCCGCAGCCGGACCTGGCCGCTATGATGGAAACCATGGCTAAAAACTTTGCAGCATTCCATGAAAAGCTAGATGACATTAATGCGAATGTGGCGTCATTAAGGGCTAAGCTCGACCAACACGGGGCTAGAATCACTGAAGTGGAGCAGAGGACGGGCACCACTGAAGACAATGGCCCTCATTACGACCCTTGCGGAAATCAACTGACATGACCGCCATAGCGTAAATAGCGTTTCCACCACTGCACGATGGAGGAAAGTGCGGCTAATTCTGACCCATCGGGCACGAGCATTACGCCATGGCGGAAGTGCAAAGTCCGTGATGGCGGAAATGACCCTAAAACGCCCCTTACCGCCGTCGTACGTCGCCCTAGGTGCAATTCCGCCACCCATCTTAGCGGTCACCGTAATGAGCGGTCAGCGCTAAATACGGTCACCGTAAATATACGGAAACGGAAGTAAAAACATGGGGCCGGAACGGGAAACAGCACGCCGTACACCTATAAAATCAGAATCCCAACACAACCATTAAAAATCCGACCCTGAGACACATCCCAACCCGTTAGCCACCCCAGTTAAAAAAATAAATATGGGAAAAGTTGCTAAAAAAGCGGGCGACCGCAAGCGGCAGGTCCACTTCTCCCACGAGGAACTCACCGTGCTCACAGAGACCCTCCAGGAGAACGCTGCCGTCGTCTTCTCGACGCAAATGACCAGGACGGCACTTGCGAACAAGAAGGCCATATGGGCGCTGGTGGCACAGCGGGTAAGTGCAGTGGGGACCGCACCCCGCAACCCACAGCAATGCAGAAAGCGATGGGACGACCTCCGGATACGCGTCCGGAGCATACTCTCTGCCAACCGGAACATTGCCACAGCTACCGGGGGAGGATCGGAATCACCCATCAAGTTGACCCCCTGGGAAGAAATCTGTGCCTCCACCATTGGAATGGAGAGCATAGAGGGAGTCGGAGGGATGGAGAAAGGAGTGCCGACATCAGAAGAATCAGGTAGGTGGCCCAAATAAAACCATGCCAAATCCACAATTACCAACCATGTGAAGTACCATGTGTCCCCATAGTGCACTAGAAACACATGTCCAGGAGAATGACCACATACATTGCCATGACAGCGCCCCTTAAAAGTCAGATTAAATAAATAAATATTAAAAAATCCAAAAAACACTCTACATGTGCAGCATGCACACCCTAACTGCAGACTGCAAAACAACTGCATCCCCAATGCACACAAAAATGAGACCACCTCCAAGGCCCTGACCCAAATCACCCCCAGGTACCACCCCAATGCATGTGATACAATTGCCATTACAATTACCGCAGACCCATGAATAACGCTCGCCCTCCTTTACTCCACCACAGGGTCAGATTCCAACGACGAGCTTCAGGACACCCCTACCAGCACACCTGCAAAGAGGGCCAAGACCAACGGCCAAAGACCCTCCACCTCAGCTGCACAGATCAAGACACGGCAGCAGCACAAATCGAGTGGCAGCACACTGGAGGGGACATCAACAGGCACCCCAGCAGCCAGCATGTCCACAACAGCAGCACCACAGGTCCCCCCAATGGATGCCACAGAAGGCACTGCTTCTGGTGGCAGCAGCACCATAGGTGACACTGCTTTCATGCCAGCATGCTCCGACACAGAAAACGGTGCTGTAGATGTAGGATCCATCCATGACCTGTCCCAATCCCCCTGTATGTTTCATCCCATACACCATGAGGACACCACGCAGGGGCACCCACAAGACGACGACTGGCTAACCCCCACAAGGCCTGTTGCAAGGCAACATGAGGCGTCCAGCCCCTCTGTGACACCACCGCAAATGGGCATGGCCCAGCAGAGGCAACAGTCCCTCGAGCAGATGATAGTGCAACAGCAGCAAATGGCCACGCTCCTCAAGGAGCATGCTGATGAATGTGGGGGTTCTAAGGCAGCCATTGAAACATCTACTGAGACACTTAGGGCAGAAATGGAGCGTAGTACAGAGACACTAAGGGCACAAATGGAGAGAAGCACCGAGAGCCTGAGGGGACAAATGGAGAGAAGCACCGAGAGCCTGAGGGGGGAACTGCATGCGACGTCCAAAGACGTATGTGGTGAACTTGCCGCTGTGCGCCGTGTGCTCACTGAGCTCTCACAAACCCTTAGGGACATGCATGGACGTGAGCAGGCAGAGACATCATCCGTTGCAAGTTCCGTCCAGGGCAGCCCCCAACGTAGATCTGGGAGGAACCGGCGCTCCACAGGCAGGGGTGCCCCTGATACCCGGAGAGGGGGCTTGCAATAGCGTCTGCCCACTGACGATGAGCGTCTTCGGACACTGGTGTTCGGGGGGGAGGTGGGAGGGTGTAGGGGGTGTGTTGGGCTTCATTGGGTGGCGGGTCGATTGGGTGTGTAATGTCATTTCACATATGCAATACAACTCTTCACAATCATCCAATGAGATGTGTGGACATTGATCATTGTGTACGAGGCCTATCTTTGCGTACAGTCCACATTGTGCATGTCCCAGACACACACAGTGCCACAAGTCCCGTGTCCATGTAACAGCCACCAGGCGTGAGTGCTAGAAGCATGCATCTATGAGATTCTGACGTAATTCACGGGCCTCCTGTGCCTCGCGGACCCCTTCAGGTGCTGCCACATCCCCACCCTCATCATGACCATCTTCAGGTGCTAGCAGTTCTGCGTCGGGGGGCATGGCCACATTCCTACGTACGCACATGTTGTGTAGCATGACACATGCCATGACCATCTTTGCCACCTTCTCATGGTGGTACAGGAGTGCCCCGCCAGACCTGCTGAGGCAGCGGAAACGAGCCTTCAGTAGGCCGAATGCCTGTTCTATGACCACACGGGTACGTGAGTGGGCATGGTTGTAGTCCTCCTCATGCTGGTCCTGTGGGTTCCGGATTGGTGTGAGGAGCCATCTCTTCAGTGGATACCCGCAATCACCTGTATGTGGACAAGAAAGGATGTTTGTGGAATGTCATTGCTACGTACGCACCCCCACCCCCTTCCTGCCAGGTCATTCACGCATCACCTACCCCACATACTCATGCATTAAATGAGACTCGCCGAGTAGCCAGGATTGGCGCCCTGCGTGTCGCTCCATGTAGCGTGGTATTCTAGAGTTCCGCAAGACCATAGAATCATGTGTTGATCCTGGAAATCGGGCAGAACAATGTGTAAAGATCCTGTTGGAGTCACACACCATTTGTACATTGATAGAATGATATTGTTTCCGGTTGCGGTACTGGGCCTCCATGGCATGTGGGACAACCAATTGCACATGGGTGCAGTCGATGGCACCAATGCAACCCGGTATGCCGGCAAGTGCATGGAATCCCACTTTTGTGTTTGTAAGCTCCTGCTCCGAGCGTGGTAAAGTGATGTAGTCGTCTGAGTGCTTCAGGAGGGCATCAAGCACTTGGAATAGTATCCGTGAGAATAGGGGCTGTGAAATGCCATGCAACTGTCCGACTGTGTGCTGGTAGGTGCCTGTGGCCAGGAAGTGGAGTACAGACACCACCTTCAGTAGGGGTGGGATGGCGGTTGGGCTATCTATCATGCTTACAAGGTCAGCGTGTGTCATGTCGACAATGGCGGTTATGGTGTCCCGGTCCAAACGGTAGAGGGTGTGGATCTGCTCAGCTGTGAGGTTGAACGGATTAGCTCGGAGGCGTGGGATTGCGGGCTGCCTGCGTGGTGGTAGTGGCTGTGCTGGTGGGGCTTGCTGGCCATGCCTTGCCCTCCTCCTCCTCCTCCTGCGTCTCCTCTGTGCGTCCGGTTGTTGCAGTCGTTGGCGTTCGTCTTCTTCTTGAAGTTGGAGTACTTGCAGTGCAATCAGGTCCCCCAGGCCCAACATCGCTAGTCCTGCCGGTAGCATTCTGGAGTGGGTGTGGTTGTGGGAGGGGTTTGGGTATGCAATTAATGTGTTTTCAGGCTGTATAGCCGTCACCTGTGGTGATTCATTCCACCTGTGTCAGCTGCAATGCCTTTCGTGCGAGCACGTCCCGCACACGACGCTGCAAATCGACGCATGGCATCTTGCATTCGCATTCATGTTCTTAATCCCGAAGGCTGTGGAATATTGGTTTACATGTTGAGTCTGCTATGGTCCCATTGTTGCACATACGATATTTGCATTCGCGAGCAGACTTGTGAAGGGTCAGCGGAATGTAGTGCTCGATCAACGGTGGACCTTCATGCAGCACTGTACCGAGGTTCACCGACGGCGGGGAGTCCCATCAGTGATTGAGGGCAGTTACCATTTTCACACACAGACGCACTGCATAGATGTATTTGTGAATACTAGCGTTCACAGATGCCTTTTCAACGTGATGTTGCAAATTAGGAATTCGAAGGACAGCGCTTTCGGTTTTCAAGTAGCGGCGTGGAGACGCCCACAGGTCTGACTGGAAATGTAACGTTCTATTGTTGAATGTCCTTGGGACAGGGCCCATGACGGGAATGCAATGTATGATATGATTTGAATGGGATGCGCTATAGCGTAGTGGACGATAAGGCAGGACGTTCCCTAATACATGTGACTTCACTACACAAGGGATCCGGGCAGGAGCACAGTGGATTTTGAAGGCTGCATTACGCACAGACTCAATGGAAATTTCGAATGTGATGTGAGTGAATATTCTGGCGTTTTCATTACGGGATGAGGGAATGATGAATGGATGCATGGGAAGATGTTTTAATTGGGAGTCGGCCATGTACATGGCTATTTGGAATGTATCCCCTTCCCCTGCGCTATGTGATGCAAGGCTGCCATAGTGGGACCATCGTCTGTCTGCCCTTGTTGAACCCTCCCTGTCTCGGCGCGCCTTCAATCACTTGTGTCTATGCACGTTGATGATCCCATCTGATGGATCCTGTTCTGACAGGCGCATGCACACAGACACTCGTTTGTAATAGTGTATTCACCTCGATTTGTGTCGTAATGATTCGGAAGTGATTTTTGAGTGCAATTGATCCTTATGAGTGGGCTAGCATGCATATGGTTGTAGGTTTGGTGTGTTGGATGTAGTGAGTGATACATATGAAGTTCGGATGCCCATACTATATTTTTTTTCATTTGGGTGACAGGTATCTCCTCCCCTTCTGCCGCTGCCATCTGTACGCCACTCCTGCAGATGGCTTCTACAGTCGACACCTGCAGCTTCGAGTTAATCAGTGGAGCACCATTACGATCTTATGGGACGATCGGCAATGGCCCACATGCCCTTACGCAGTACTAGTGGCTAGGTGCAGCATACCTAGCTTCCAGCTGGACTAGTGCCTACTTCATGGGACGGGCCTGCGGTCCTAGGCGCTTCCATGTTGCCTTTTTGGACGTGGATGTAGCCCCTGTGTGCCATGGAGGTACAGGGCGTCACACATGGGGAAGCTGGTCATTTATTGCGGATGCAGCCCACAGTAATGCTGATCATTTGTGAGTTTATGCTCAAATGGCTGTATGGCCTTGGTGATTTTGATGTGCATTAAATTTATATTCAGATATTAACCGTGTAGCGTTATTCTTTGCTAGTAATGTGGCATTTTCCGATTTGTGGCGCGATGTATAGAGAGGTGTTCTGCATTGGGTTCCGGCTTCTGGGTACAGTTGTGTGGTACGTGCTTATGCTGATGGTTGTTTTGACTACTGCCATGTGTACAGGGCTGGTGCAGTCTCCCTCAGGTTACTGCTTTGACTGTTGGTTTACACTGGTGGCAAGCGATGGGGGACTGTTGTTGTTTTGTGTCATGGAATTTTCAGTTCATTTTGATGTACTTGCACCTTCAGATGCCTGTGCTGCATCAGTACGGCAATGGTGTGTTGCCAATTGTGGATGGCCACTCACAGGGCACTTGGGGCCCCTGCATGCATTTGTTCGTTGGCATGCATGGGTGACTTGTACATTTCACTGGTTGCATGGTGTGACTGCATTGCGCCTACGAGGAGTTGTGCAATGTGGCCAGGGAGTGGAGTACAGGCACTCAGTAGGGCCATTACGGTTGGTTCGCGATGCCGTAGTTCTCGCCATGGCGGAATGGTACTTTCCGCCATGCTTGATGGCGTTAGGTGAATGTCCGCTGGGGTCAGCATTCGCGTACCGTTGCGCCATGGCGGATATTGCGGTTTTGCAAGGCGCGCGTGCGCGTACTTGGTGCAGTTACCGTTGGTGTTCATTACGGTGTCGCTAATCGCATCGTACTTTACGGTGACGGGTCATAATCGCAACGGGCGGTATTCGATGGCGGTATTACATTTCCGCCATCGTTTTTCGTATTCCGCCAGGGTCGTAATGAGGGCCAATGTCCAGGAACTGCAAAACACAGTGTCAGAGCTTGTCCGAGACATGAAACAGGTCAAATCTAAATGCGATGACCTCGAATCGAGGTCGCGGAGAAATAACATTCGCATAATTGGGGTCCCCGAAACTGCACTTAAAGGACGCATGGAACTAGCGGTGGAAAAACTCATTAGAGATCTCCTGGATGACCCTGAGCTCTCGCCATTCTTCACGATCGAAAGGGCTCACCGCTCCCTGGCACCCCGCCCGCGACCCCGACCTATCATAGCAAAACTGCTCAGCTACAAGGACAGGGATCATATACTCCGCCTGGCCAGAGAGAAGGGGGAATTAAGGATGGATTCACAAACAATCAGGATCTTCCCCGATTTCTCAGTAGGTGTCCAATTGGAGAGACGCAGATTCACTGGGGTGAAGAAAATGTTACGTGATAGGAAGATTGAATACGCTATGCTCTTCCCCGCACGCCTTAAATTCACTCATCGGAACAAGCTCTACTTCTTCACAGTCCCGGACGAGGCTGTGAAATTCATTGAGGCGCAGATCCCACTGGCAGAGCCACCTGCGGTCCCGATGGACATCGATTAGAACTGGCCGCTGTCCTTCTCTTATGAGTCTGTTTTGTTGCCCATTAATATATGCATCCTTGCTCTGTAACCTCATTTATGATAGCCGAGCCTATGATTATGCTACTTGTTCAAGATTCGTATCAACACTGGTGGGCAGGACGGCAGCGGTGGCCCCCACTGCAGCTGCAATTCCTGTAGAATCTAAATGTTTGTATCTTCGCCCCGGTTGGGCTTTCTCTCAAACACTGCCAAGTTGGGGATGGCAGCTAATAGTTCACGTTAGGGGTGGGTATCCACACACTGCTAGTTGGGACAGGGCGGTGAGGGTGGGGGGTTGGAAAGTTGGGGTAGGTTATATTCAAAATGGCATGGGGGCTAAGACGGGCTACACACGATGGCAGTGGTGCTGCATGGCAGCACTCATGGCGTTTATCAGAGGCAAGGCTTTTACTTGGGATGTTCCGTAAGCCACCTACATGGCGATTAAAATGATGTCATGGAATGTACGTGGCCTGACAAATTTCACGAAATCCCGTAGGATCGCGGCCTACGCACAGCGACACGGGGTCAAGGTTCTCCTACTACAAGAGACACATGCCCTTAAACACCTATCGTCGAACATCGCACAAACTTGGGGTGTCAACAGATATTTCACCCAATACTCCACCCAAGCTAGAGGGGTCCTGACTCTCATCCATAAATCTATTCATTTTAATCTCCGCTCATCATACATTGACCCTGAAGGCAGATATGTAATCCTGCATTGCACCTTGGCTCATGAAGAATGCCTACTGGTCAACGTGTACGCGCCCAACATTGACACCCCCGAGTTCTTTGATGGAGTGATGGCCATACTTATGAAATACATAGACGTCCCCATAATATGGGGGGGGGGACATGAACCTAACACTGGACAGTTTACTGGACAGGACGACGACCAGTCGCAGACCCACACCAAGAGCGACTAAGCGGCTTCTCTCACAAATGGACTCCCTCAATTTACACGATATATGGAGAACGCTCCACCCCCACGACAGAGACTATACTTTCTATTCCACTGTCCACGACAGCTCCTCGAGAATAGACCTGTTCCTACTCTCTGGCAGACTGGTAGGGAAAGTCTCAGATGTCACGATACTTGCACGCACGCTATCTGACCACTCCCCTGTACTCCTACAGATCCAACTCGGTGACGCAGTGCCCCTAAGACCCCACTGGCGCTTCAAATCCACCGCCCTATCAGACATCGTCTTCAAAGCTGAGATCCTAGCCGACATAACCACATTCTTCGAAAAGAACAATACAACCGATACGCCCGAGGGGACCCGATGGGAGGCGTTCAAGGCGTACATCAGGGGGATGTGCATCTCCAGGGAAGCTGGGGTCCTGAAAGCTATAAGGCAGTCCTTAACCAACTCGGAAACCAAACTTAAAGCACTTGAACAGGACTATCTGACCACTCAGTCCCCAATGACCCTAGCTGCGATAAGATCAGAGCTGGAAAAGTTTGAATCACACGCCATAAGGGAGGTACAATACTTTACACGCCCTGTTGCGGCCCGCAAATATGGGGAGGGGGACAGACCGGGTAGAACCCTGGCTAGGCTAGTCCGTGCTGAGACTGGTGGGACCCGCATTGATAGCATCATAGATAGCAATGGAGTGCGGCACTGGTCGGATCGGTCCATACTAGACACTTTCACTAACTTCTACGCCAATCTGTATGGTCCCCAACCAGAACACTCGGCCCAAGACCTAGACGACCTCCTTGAGAACATCCCTATGACCCTTATCTCCCAAGACACCCGTGAAATATTAGACGCCCCATTTACCCTAGAGGAGATAGTTCAGGTGATATCGAACCTTCCCAAAAACAAGGCGCCGGGCCCGGATGGGCTCACCTCCGAATTCTACCAGGAGCATGTGGCTATACTAGCGCCTGTGCTACATGGGGTCTGGGCCGAATCACTCCGTCTGAATTGCCTCCCCCCCCCCCCCTCCCTCAGAGAAGCTTTAATAACTGTCCCCCCCAAACCTGGTAAACCCCCGGACGAGTGTGGGTCTTATAGGCCTCTATCCCTTATTAATACCGACACGAAAATCTTTGCTAAAATAATTGCTGTCAGGTTTCTCCCTTTCATGTCCCACATGATTCATGAGGACCAATGTGGGTTCATCCCGGGCCGATCCACGGCACTGAACATACGTCGCCTGTTTAATGTAATGTCTAGAATTGACCCAGGCGCGGACGCTGTGGCGGTCACACTAGATGCCCAAAAGGCTTTTGATATGGTCTCATGGCAATATCTGTGGGCCGTGCTGGAGAAAATGGGTGTAGGCCCCAAAATGACCTCTTACATAAAACTATTATACACAGACCCACGAGCTAGGGTTCTTGTAAACTCTGCTCCTTCCTCTCCCATCACGCTACACAGGGGCACTCGTCAGGGATGTCCCTTCTCTCCCCTCCTGTTTGCGTTCGCCATAGAACCCATGGCTGATCATGTAAGGGGTCGGCACGGCAGTAAAGGCATACGATTACTGGATGCACCAGAGATCATCTCTCTATATGCAGACGACGTGCTCCTGTATGTCAGAAATCCTTCCACATACTTGGACCCGATCATCCGAGACATCACCAAGATAGGTACATTCTCAGGTTTCACAATCAACTACTCTAAGTCCGAAATCTTCCCTCTCACTGCGGCGACCCAACGACCATCCTGTGAGTACCCGCTGCGCTGGTCCCCGGATGGGGTGAGGTATCTCGGGGTACAAGTATCACTAGCCAGGGCCTCTCTAATGACAGATAACTACGAGGCAACAGCCCTCCTAGTCTGCTCCAAGTTCTCCAAATGGCGCAAACTACCTTTATCCCTAGCGGGCAGACTATCTCTAATAAAGATGGTGGTGGTCCCTAAACTCCTGTATGTCTTCGCTAACGTCCCGATTTGGCCTGGGAGCCAATACTTCAAGAAGCTCCATTCGGAGTGCGCACAATTCCTCTGGCATCCAGGCTCAGTCCGCAAGAAGTGGCAACACATGACGCCGCCCTATGACAAAGGCGGGTTCACGGCCCCAGACCTTCGCCTATACTGGAATGCTGCACAGGCCCATCACGCCTCTCACTGGTACACGCTCCAAGATCCGCCCATACACGTAAAACTTGAGAAACTGGCAGGAGGTGGAACCAATATAATGTCCTTTTTATTAAACCGCGCATTCCAAACAGACGCTCAGGCGGACCCGGTGGCCGCTACACTTAGGGCCTGGAGGAACATCCTGTGTTCTGACCGGGAACAGCGCCCATACTACAAATGGCTTCCCATGTGGCAGTTCCCCGGGCTCCCCCCCCACACACGACCCCAATCTCATACGCTACTGGGAAAACCTGGGATACCATGCCCTTGCGGACCTCTTCCCTAACGGGGTTTTTATCACCCCCCAGACATGGCGCCCTGATCACTCCAATTCTCCACTCGAAATGCTGCAGTATTATAGGCTTAGAGCTGCAGTACGGACAATGTGGCCTTCATACCCTATTGAACCCCCAGACTCTCCTGAAATACAATATATAGCATATTCCGGTAGCGCCAAAAGCATAATTTCTAATTTGTACAAAATACAACTGAATAACATTGCGGACAACTCTCTTAAACCACGCGAGTCTTGGGCTAAGGAGCTTGGAGTTGAAATCACAGACGATCTCTGGAGCAAAATGTGTACACACACACGTAGGGTCTCCCTGAGCGCCAGATTCCGATGCATACAATTTAAACTCCTCAACAGACTCTATTACACACCGTATAGAGTCGCATCATTCACTGGCACCCCGACCCCTTTGTGTCCCAAATGCAAATCGTGCGAGGCGGACCACGTACACATGTTCTGGGCTTGCCCTGCCCTCGACACATTCTGGACGGCCGTGACAGAGGCACTCTCCGAAATAGCTGGCTCTCAGTTAACTATGGAACCACTTGCCATACTATTTGGTGCTTGGGAGGGTGAGAATGTAAAGAAAATGTAAGTATCATGGTGGCCAAAAGATGCATATTGCAATGCTGGAAGCGCCGCAATCCTCCCACTTTCAAGATGTGGCTGAAAGCCCTTACATGGACACAAATGTGTGAGGAGGAGTACATTGGATCCCTACCTCCGACATCCCGCCCCAAAAATGTCTGGTCGGAATTTTGCAGCTACTTAAATGGCAGAGAGGTAGTGGAACTGACCTCATCTCCCCTCCAGGACAATCAGATAGGCCACGTGTGACCTAACCTCTCTCTGTTTTTTTTTTTCTTTTTGCTTTTTCTTTGTGCTGCTTGTCGCCTTCCTGCGATGTCAGATGCTGTTAATGCCATGTAATTTGAACTGTGCCTGTCTTGACCTTTATGCCAATAAATAAAAGGTTTAAAAAAAAAAAAAAAAAGAAATATATACAGTTACTGCCTTTTGAATATATAATAAATTGTACTGATCCCACGAGTAGTCTGCTTCATGTCCCATGCTGCTTTCTTGAAAAAATATTCAAGCTTGGCCTCAGAACTACTCTAAAACTAAAGTGTACCTTAAGCTAATGTAACTGTGGTCTGCCTGACCTGACATCTAGCATCAAAGAGTAGCCTGACCTGACATCTAGAACCTCATGAGTAGCATTCAAGGATGCTGAAGCCACTCCTATCCTTTCAACATATGGTGTACCTCAGGGTTCTTGCTTGTCTCCGACCCTATTTATTGTATACATTAGACCACTCCTTGATCTTCTCGATGACCTGGGTGTCCAATATGCTAACTATGCAGATGACACCCAGGTTCTCTTCAAGTTATCAGGTGTATATTCCACCAAACTTAATAATGTGAATTGCATTTATAATGAAATTCAATCCTGGATGGCCTATAACTCTCTAGCACTTAACACTGATAAAACAGCTTTTCATTATTAATACATACCCCCGTTTGATGAATCTTGCCCCCTGCTATTCTCATTTTTCTATTCTAGGTAACAATATCCTTGTCAGCAAAACAGTTAAAACTCCTCTTGGCATAATTATGGATTCTGAACTTTCCATGAAACAACACGTCTCAAGTGTGTGCTCATCTTGTGAATACATCATCAAGTTATTGTACCAAATTAAGCCATATCTCTGCATCAAAAATAGGTCCCCCTTCGCTACTGCTCTAATCAACTCAAGGCTTGATTATTGTAACTGTTTGCTTATCAGCAACTCACAGTCTAATATTGCCAGCCTGCAAACGACACAAAATGGGGCAGTTAGTGCTCTATATGGTTTAGTCAAGAATGACCATGTATCTACTTTTAGAAAAAAGTTACACTGGCTTCCAGTCAGACAGAGGAGTAGACACACGTTGCTCTCTCTGACCTACAAATGCCAGAATGCTGCTGCTCCTCTCTACTTGGAAAGAACAATCTCTCATACTCAACCCATCAGAGCCCTATGCTCTAATAATTGTACTCTCTTTTTCAACCTCACTTTTGCCTGAAAAAGTTCAGAGGCACCTGTTTGAGGTCTGTGCACCCAGGAATGGAATATTCTCCCTCAGTCTTCTAAGCTTTCATCCTCACTCCCAGCCTTCAAAAAGACCATCAAAACACTTCTCTTTAACTCTGCTGATTAGTATCTTTTCTCTCTCTTATGCCTGACCTGTTCCCTCTGATCTGTCTGTCCAACATTCCATGGTACGTCACAGACAAACCTTCAATCAGCTTTCTTTGGGGACTTCTTCATCTTGGAATGGGGCTCTTTTGTGTTCCAAATATGGAACAGCTGTTAAGGATTATTAAAGATAAACAGATTCAACAAACAAACCCTAGACCGCTTATTCTCATACCTCCTCAAAACCTTCTGCCTGTTTGCTTGAAAAGCAGCCTCTCACCTTGTGTATAACCGAGAACCGTGCCCGATAACTGACAAAGCCGCACATTGTAGCTTGTGCTTCTCCCTGTCACTGGAAATGTGGAAAAACAACTAGCCTTTGGGGAACCAGAGCTTATTGTTACGCTCACCTGACTCCCACGGAGGCGCTGGCCTGGTTCGCGCTGCTGTGACCTCTTCTAAGGTGATGCGCAGGGTTCGGAAGACGGACTGGACCGGGCCCCCAATTCTGGCTTGTCTGGCTCGCAGAAGTATCCTTCTGTAGGCGAAAATAGGGGATTAACTGTCTGAAGGTAATGCAATTGGCCTCCCACTTTCCCCTCTCACCCTCCTTGAAACCCTTCTGTGATTTGTCGTAGCGTCTCACCTTAGGGTCTGGAAGGACGAGCTCTCCATCCTGCTTCTGATGCAGGGACGCGTTGGTATCCAGTTACTTCACTGGATTTTCGGATTGGTGAGAACCAAACTTGCTTGGCTTCCAGGTAAGTTTTTTGATAAGAGGTTCCCCTTGTGTCCATGCATTAATGTACCAATGCCAGTGTCTTTTTCCCCATAGGGGCCGGGGTACGGAATGCCGGGGAACAGGCACCGACCCGAGATGAGCGATGAAATCCTTGTAGAAATCAGGTAAGTCTTTAATGAGCGTTTTTTGGTAATGTCTTTTCATTCGCTCATTAACGCTGATGTCTCTTTTTCCCCTTAGGGGCCGGGGTCTGGAAATGCCAGGATGCGGCGCGGACCCGAAATGAAGAGGGAATGAATCAACAGGTAAGTCTTAACATGGAGATTTAGCTTTCCTTATTCCCTTCTCTCTCTCACCTTTTGTTCTGGTGTTTTTCTCCCTAGTCGCTGGGGCGTGACTGCGAATCCGGATGATCGCTGCTGAACATGGAGGCGCCCTGTAAAGGTGAGTGGAATGCGGTGCTGCAGCGATCGACGCGATGAGCTTTTAAATTAAAGTCTTCCTTTTCAGGATTGTCGGCGAGATGTCTCCGGGATGCGGTTTTAGCAGGTAAGGACTTTTCCTTCTTCTGTTCTCTTCTTCTCTTCCTTTGCAGGTGATCCAGGATGCTGGCAGGCGTGGCAGAAGTCAGGATGCAGGAGCAGACACGGTGAGCGTCCAGCTGCTAGATGCAGAACAACGCGAAGCACGTGTGGCTGTTCGGGTGGGGTTTAAATAGCCTTGGAAGAAGTTCCAGGTATGTATCCTTCCTCCAATCAGGTATGTATCCTTCCCCGACCACGCCCGGATGGTAAATTAGACCCACAGGTAAAGTAGTTCCTTTCAGACCTCAAGGAGGCCGGGATCCTGCAGCATGGTCTGCATCAGGTTAGTGCACCCAAGCATTCCCATAATGAGCCTGGCGCCTATGGCGCCAGGACTGATGTCTTTTATGAGCCTGGCGCCATAGGCGCCAGGACACCTGTCCAAAGGGCCCCTATATGGGGTTGCTGGGTCCTTCCTTGGGGACTGGATGTCCGCTTTCGGGGACGCCGGGCTTGAACCGGCTCCCCGGGAGCGGGCATCATGACAGCACTCCCCCCCAAGGCCCCTCCCAAGGTTGTTCCCTCCGGGGGTTTTGGTTTGTCTGGGAAGAGTCGGTGGAATTTCCTGACTAATCGAGGTGCATGCACATGGTCGCTGGGTTCCCACGACCTCTCCTGAGGTCCATACCCCTTCCAATCAATTAGGTAGAACAGTTTTGACCTAAACATTTTTGAGTCTAAAATGTTCTTCACTTCGAATTCGGGCTCCCCATCTATTAGAATAGGTTCTGGAGGTTTGAGTAGTCGGGTTCCGGGTACCACTGGTTTCAGAAGTGGCACATGAAAAACAGGGTGAATTCGCATACTAGCTGGTAAATCAAGTTTAACAGCCACTGGGTTAATTATTGCTGTAATAGAATAAGGTCCCAGATATTTTGGGTTAAAAGTTCGAGGCCCTTTGAGTGGTAAATGTCTGGTAGCTAACCACACTTGATCCCCAATCTGTTACGGAGGTGCTTCACTCCGATGTAGATCAGCATTCTCCTTGTATTTTCTCTTGGCTTGTTGTAAATGCGTAGTTGCCTCTTTGAAGGCTTGGGTAATTGTAGAATGCAGATGTTCTACTGCAGGCATTCCGAGGTTCTGAGGTGAGTCAAGGTTTGAGGTTCGAGGGTGATGCCCAAACATGGTATAAAAAGGACTGTGGCCAGTTCCAGAGTGTACCGAATTATTATATGCGTATTCGGCTATCCAAAGAATGTCTTTCCAGTTGCTTTCAGATTGCTGTAACATACACCGTAAGTACTGTTCAAGGGTCTGATTTGTCCTCTCGGTCTGACCATCGGTCTGAGGGTGGTGACTGGTCGATAATCTTACGTCGATCTGCGCTATTTGACAACATTTGCGCCAGAAGTAGGAAATTAATTGGCTTCCCCGGTCAGAGATTAGTGTAGATGGGAATCCATGTAGCCGAACAATATTTTCGAGGAATTCTTTGGCTAGGACAGAAGCTGAAGGTAAACCTTTCAAAGGAATAAAGTGGGCCATTTTGGAAAACAAATCCACAATTACCAGAATAGTATTGTACCCCGAACAAGGAGGCAGGTCCGTAATAAAATCCATTGATAGGGTGTGCCAGGGTGCTGGTGGTATGTCTAGAGGTTGAAGGAGACCGGCTGGTCTTTTCTTTTGACTTTTATTTTGGGCGCAAACACCGCAGGACATCACAAAAGATTTAACATCTTTTCGCCAAGAGGGCCACCAAAATTGTCGTTTCACCTTTTCCTCTGTCTTGGCAATACCGGGGTGTCCCTCTATTAATGTATCATGATAACCGGAAATAACTAATTTGTGTAATTCCTTATGTGGCAGGAATAAGCGTCCTTGGAAATAAGGTAAACCATTATCTATGGTAAAGTCTGATCCCTTTTGTATCCATTCCTGTAAGGTTGTAGGGTCCAGGAGTTGTTTCACTCTGGCTTGAATGTCTTCAAGCGTCTGTAACGAAGTCATGCCTAGAATCCTCTGTTCGGGAATTATTGGTACTGGTTCTGAGTTTGTATCAGATTCTCCCATTCCAATTCGGGATAAGGCGTCTGCTTTGCCATTCTTGCAGCCAGGTCGATAGGTAATCACGAAATCAAATTCAGCGAAAAACAAAGCCCATCGGAGCTGCTGTGATGACTGAGCCTTGGTGGTTTTCAAATACTGTAAATTCCGGTGATCAGTGATCACTGTGATGGTATGTCGAGCGCCAAGCAGATAATGCCGCCAGGCTTTAAAAGCGGACTTAATGGCTAACAGTTCTTTCTCCGTGATTGCATAATTAATCTCGGGTGCCGAGAATTTTCTGGACCAAAATGCTACGGGATGCAGTTGGTTGGTTTCGGGATCTCTTTGGGACAGGACAGCTCCCATGGCTAGGCTGGATGCGTCAGTCTCGACGACATAAGGGAGATCTGGACACGGGTGTTTCAATATAGGTGCGGAGGTAAACTTAGCTTTTAAAACCTGAAAGGCCTGCTCGGCTTCTTCAGACCATTCAAAACGTTTATTTTTCCTCAAGAGTGCAGTAATGGGTTGTACCACGCGTGAAAATTCCGGGATAAACCTGCGATAGAAATTGGCAAAGCCGCGCATGCTTTGAACCCCTTTTACAGAGCTAGGTGATGGCCATTTGAGGATGGCATCCACTTTTCTTGAGTCCATTCGGACTCCTTTGGGTGTCAGGATGAAACCTAGAAACTCGACTTCTGTGGTATGGAAAACACATTTCTCCAATTTAGCAAATAGTTTGTGTTGGCGCAGTTTTTCAAGTACTGCCCTGACGTGTTTTCTGTGATCAGATTCCGAAGAGGAGTACACCAGAATGTCATCGATATATACGACAACACAAACATCGATGAGTTCCCGAAGGACATCATTCATGAAGTATTGGAAGGCAGCCGGCGCATTACACAATCCGAAAGGCATCACCTGGTACTCGAATAATCCGTATTTAGTACGGAAGGCAGTTTTCCATTCGTCGCCTTCTTTAACTCGTACCAGATGATAAGCCCCGCGGAGATCTAACTTGCTGTATATGCAAGCGTCCTTCACCTGGTCAAGGAGTTCAGGGATCAGAGACAGAGGATAATGGTTTTTAACCGTTATCTGGTTCAATGCGCGGTAATCGCTACAAGTTCTAAGGTCGCCTTCTTTTTTGGGCACGAAGAACAAAGCCGAGGATGCCGGGGACTTTGACGGGCGAATAAAACCATTAGCTAGGTATTGATCCAAATATTGTCTCAAATGCAGATTCTCAGGTTCGGTAAGGGCATAAATCCTGCTACAAGGGGGTTGTGCACCGGGCACCAGATCGATTTGGCAATCGTACGATCTGTGAGGAGGTAACGTGTTGGCCTGTTCCTTTTGGAAGACGTCCTGAAAGTCTTGGTATTCCGGAGGTAGTTGCATGGAGGCAGAGGTTACAGATGCTAGATTAATCTTCAGGTTTTCTGGGTAGCAGGTTTGTGTACAATCCGGGAAGGTTATTCTCTTAGCTCGCCAATCAATTCGAGGATTATGTGTCTCTAACCAAGGGATTCCAAGAATAACCTGAAACTGTGGAGCCTTGATTACATCAAACACAACACCCTCCCGATGGCCGTCGGAACCAATAAGAGTCACCTCAGTAGTGGAATGTGTTACCGGTCCAGAGGCAATTTCAGTTCCATCGACTGTGGTGATGACATCTTTGCTGGTTTTAGGACGGAGAGGGAGGTTAATCCTAGAGACCAATTCAGGATCCACATAGTTTCCAATAGCCCCACTATCGATGTATGCCTTTATTGCATGCAACCGCTTAGGCTGTTCTGGATCTACGAGAACCATTGGCACAATGAAATGCGAGGTCTGAGAGTTAGTTTTCAAGCTCGGCAAGCGGACCCCTACACTTGTCGGGCGGAGTCGTTTCCCGAAACAAAGTCTTCATGGTTTTTATCAGCGGCTCCTACCGCCTTTCGGGGCGGTTTTGCCGGGCAATCTCGTAGAAAGTGTCCAGAATTCCCACAATAAAGACATAATTTTAACTGCCGCCTCCTTTCACGTTCCTTTTGAGTTAAGGGTCCTTTAACCCCTCCAATTTGCATAGGCTCAGAGACATCAACTCCCTTGGGATTAGCATGGGTCTTGACCAACACCCGGGTCTCAAACCTGGACCGATCTGCTTTTCTGTTTTGAAGTCTGTGATCCAATTGGACCACTAAGTCTATATACTCTGTGCATTCTTGGGGCGGATTTACAACTTGGGCCAAGACATCTTTTAAGTTCTCCGCGAAGGCCTTGATAAAACAACGTGACACTTTTATCCTCTGGCCATCCCGTTTCCACAATTAGTCTATTAAAGGTTGCAATATAGGATAGGAGGTCCTGATTGCCCTGTCGCAGGGCTAGAAGTTCGTCATCCAGAGCCTGCCCCTGAGAGTGTCGAGCAAATAACCTTTCCATGCTTGCTTGAAACCTTTGAAAATCACGGAGAATCGGGTCATCTTGAGTAACAAGTGGAACTGACCAATCGGCAGCGCAGCCGCTGAGATATAACAATACAAAGGCTACCTTGGTCTGATCATTAGGGAAGGCCCCAGGTGTGCATAGGAAGTGCAAACGACACTGATTCATGAATACGGCGAATCGTTTGGGGTCCCCAGCAAAGCGTTCGGGTGGGGCCAGCGGCATGTTTCCAGGTAGATTAATCTGCACAGGGTTACTGGAAACCACAGGAGCGGGGTTCCCTCCGGAACCGGGTAGAAGAGTTTGCCCAGCTTGATCTTGCAAAAGCTGTCTGCCCAGGTCATCAGTTCTTTCCTTTGATATTATTAAGTCCCTCCTGAGGGCATTAGTCTCTTGACGAGCGGCATGTACTTCGGCCCGTAATTCCCTCAGTAATTGGGCCAACTGATCAGTCTCAGAACTTTCCATAGCGCCTGGGTGGGAATTTGTAGCAAGGCTTCGCGTTCTGTTACGCTTACCTGACTCCCACGGAGGTGCTGGCCTGGTTCGCGCTGCTGTGACCTCTTCTAAGGTGATGCGCAGGGTTCGGAAGACAGACTGGACCGGGCCCCCAAATCTGGCTTGTATCTGGAAGTATCCTTCTGTAGGCGAAAATAGGGGATTAACTGTCTGCGGGGTAATGCAATTGGCCTCCCACTTTCCCCTCTCACCCTCCTTGAAACCCTTCTGTGATTTCTCGTAGCGTCTCACCTTAAGGTCTGGAAGGACGAGCTCTACATCCTGCTTCTGATGCAGGGGCGCGTTGGTATCCAGTTACTTCACTGGATTTTCGGATTGGTGAGAACCAAACTTGCTTGGCTTCCAGGTAAGTTTTTTGATAAGAGGTTCCCCTTGTGTCCATGCATTAATGTACCAATGCTAGTGTCTTTTTCCCACTAGGGGCCGGGGTACGGAATGCCGGGGAACAGGCACCGACCCGAGTTGAGCGATGAAATCCTTGTAGAAATCAGGTAAGTCTTTAATGAGCGTTTTTTGGTAATGTCTTTTCATTCGCTCATTAACGCTGATGTCTCTTTTTCCCCTTAGGGGCCGGGGTCCGGAAATGCCAGGATGCGGCGCGGACCCGAAATGAAGAGGGAATGAATCAACAGGTAAGTCTTAAAATGGAGATTTAGCTTTCCTTATTCCCTTCTCTCTCTCACCTTTTGTTCTGGTGTTTTTCTCCCTAGTCGCTGGGGCGTGACTGCGAATCCGGATGATCGCTGCTGAACATGGAGGCGCCCTGTAAAGGTGAGTGGAATGCGGCGCTGCAGCGATCGACGCGATGAGCTTTTAAATTAAAGTCTTCCTTTTCAGGATTGTCGGCGGGATGTCTCCGGGATGCGGATTTAGCAGGTAAGGACTTTTCCTTCTTCTGTTCTCTTCTTCTCTTCCTTTGCAGGTGATCCAGGATGCCGGCAGGCGTGGCAGAAGTCAGGATGCAGGAGCAGGCACGGTGAGCGTCCAGCTGCTAGATGCAGAACAACGCGAAGCACGTGTGGCTGTTTGGGTGGGGTTTAAATAGCCTTGGAAGAAGTTCCAGGTATGTATCCTTCCTCCAATCAGGTATGTATCCTTCCCCGACCACGCCCGGATGGTAAATTAGTCCCACAGGTAAAGTAGTTCCTTTCAGGCCTCAAGGAGGCCGGGATCCTGCAGCATGGTCTGCATCAGGTAAGTGCACCCAAGCATTCCCATAATGAGCCTGGCGCCTATGGCGCCAGGACTGATGTCTTTTATGAGCCTGGCGCCATAGGCGCCAGGACACTGTCCAAAGGGCCCCTATATGGGGTTGCTGGGTCCTTCCTTGGGGACTGGATGTCCGCTTTCGGGGACGCCGGGCTTGAACCGGCTCCCTGGGAGCGGGCATCATGACACTTATTAAGAGTGGAATTTAGTGAAGGGTTACTCCCAAAACACCATGCCACTAACAGTAAGCACACTTTCTAACAGCTATATAGTCTTCACCATCAGTAATTCACTGTGCTTCCACCATGAATGTTCTTCTTCAGTTCCTAACAATTTATTCATTAAGTAGTCTTTTTCTCTGTCATCATTTCACAAAAACTGTAGTAACCTGAGCATTTACAGAAAGAGTTTTCTAAAACAGTACCTGCTGATTGAAATGCTCAGATGAAAGGCAGTTATAGAATCCTGTAAATATTTCAGGCGGACCGCAACTCCTTCTAAACCAATCACCATCTGAAAGCCCACTCTTCATTTCTTCTTTGAGGTTTGTTTTACTTCCTGGATGGGCTAAGTCAAGGAATTCATACTAAATCAAGGATAACCTACTTTTCGCTTATCCAAATACAGGCAAACTCAGATTTAATATTTCCAATGGTTAAAACACCCCCCCAACTCTATAAACCATCACAGGACACCTGCGTAGCCTGACAGTACTAAGGAGGAGAGGGCCCCAGAAGAGAGAATGTAAACTGCTAGGGGATAGAGGAGGAGAATAGGAAGAAAGCCAGGGGTTGAGGAGGACGACCCTAGAGAATGGTGTATAATTGAGGAGGAAAGGAGGAGAGGAACATACAGGAGAAAGGGGGACAGGTTAAAGAGTAGGAGGTGTCCAAGATAAGGACAGTTAGCTGGTGGGGTGGAGGAGAACCAGGTGGATAGACTGTGGCAGGTTCTGTAACCAGCACAAGTCAGGTTAAACCTTACAAACTCAGGGACCTGAAAAGCCTTTACTACGATCCAACAGCCTGACGCCTGGCCCAGGATCAGACAAACCAGGGCTGGTAGTGCTGGATCTACTTCAACAGAAGAGCAGCATCCTAACAACTTCTATGAAAGCCAAGCATCCAACTTCAAGAGCAATGAAAGAAGTACTGTGGCTCTTAAAGAACTGAACAACTGTTATTAAATGTATACCTGTCAAGTGGCAGAGTGTAAGGAAGCAAGGTAAGGACTCTGCACCACAGTCTCAAAGCGAAGATTTGATTTGTTTGTGTTACTTGATTTCCCATTACTTCACTTCAGTAAAATTTAATCCCTCAGCATTTATATGTTTTGTTTTGATAAAGACCTTTGAACCTTAGAACTTGACTTTGGGTTGTCTTTTGATTTCACAGCCATGATAGTGCTAGTGCAGTACTTTCATAGTGCTTGTAAGATAGGTTGCTTTTTACCATGATGTAATCTTAATGCATTAAAGTGGACGAGGAAAGAGTTAGCTTAGGAAAAACAGGGGAATGGAAGCAAAGTAGTGAGGTGAGAAATGGGGAAGGTTGAAGTCAGGGGACACTCTGGTCAAATGATTAAGCTCACTATGGGTAGGGAGAGTTTATGCTCGGATGACCTTAAAATCCACCATTTTACTGTGTGCAACATCTATATATAAAAAACACTTAGGTATGTTTCCGTACTCAGCTAATGAGATTTATCAATGTTAGATTGCCAAACAGCAAAGTGCACCCACTTCAACAATAGCTATCATTTCAACATACAGATGCAATTTATCAGTGTTAGGTTGCCCTCTGCTGTCCAAATGGCAAAGTCCACCCACTTCAACAACAGTAACCATTTCAACAGATCGAAACGCTGTAGGATGAATGCCTCCTCACAAGCTCTTACTGAAAATAGGTGCTGTAATTATTCTACTACGCAATCTTATGCCATCACAAGGACTCTGCAATGGAGCAAGGTTGACAGTACCGTGTCTACAAAGACACATCATATATGCTGGTGTGATCGATTGAACTTATAAACTGTTCTTATACCGCGCAAACCTCTCATTCCATTTGATATGTTTAGCCTTTTCAATGGCCATTAAAAAGTCACAAGGACCTAGGCCCCCTTCCTGGAAGTGATTGGTGGTCATTCTGACATTTAAGAAGAGGGACAGAAGAGACCCAATGAATTACCGACCGATAGTAACCTTCAAGATATGCTAGAACAGCGTATGTTACACCGCAAATGGCTAGTAAAGCAAGAAATAAGATGTTCCATGTCTTATCAAGTATTTCAGAGAGAATAATCTTAAAAGCCATGTTTCAAAATGGAGTACAATTTTCCTGGGCTTTTTTGGCGAATTAACTGACAGGTCAACACTCAAGATTCAAGTAATTCCCAATAACTGCAAGTTTTGTACTTTTTTAATGAAAAAGAAGGTTTTGATGAAGTCAACATATTCATTCCACAACCATGCAAAAAATGTAATTTTTATACTTACATCCACCATCACAAGCAGATTAGATGCTACTGGTGAAGTTACCATGATGTCCGCAATGAAGGAACAGTAAGCTGTATTATTATGATCATGAGTGTATGGGTGCAGAGTGCCAGGTGCACCATGTGCTTATTTCTTAGACCTCTTTTCTTGTGCAGAGTGATATTGAACAGCATGAAGTACAGGTGGATTTATTATCATATTAATCAGCCAGGGACATGGTAGCTGTGCATTTTCCTCAAGTATATTTGCTGATTTGAGCAGTATATGCGAGGTACAAAAGTGGTTCGAAGTGGAGGTTTCATATATATATTAGATTCATTGTCACTCTTTCATTTAAGTTAGTCTCATTTTTGTACCACTATAGGTAGGAGTAATGAATGTTACCTATATTTGACATGATGCACAATAATTTGATTCAAATTTGGACAATCATGAATATAAAACGTTATAGGTTCCCGCACAAAACCCAAGCCCCCTCAGATGTTTCCGGACCAAAAGTAATGTCAAAAAGCGTCTTAAAAACACACACATCATTATTTGCTAGCTTGGTGGAATGGCAATAAAGGAAACTGCCTATAAAAATAATTCCCCTCCATTGCAGCATCGCAACTATAGCAATGAACTTATGCTACTTTCTATGCCCAATCAACACAGCCCCCACACATGTATAGATTTGTGGATGGTTATTTTCTCAATCAGTGTGACAGGGTGATGGCAAGTGGATGCCGTTATTGCTTCTTTGGGACTTGACAGTACTTCCTACAGATGGTCTTCTTCCTCCTAGCCTTGGACTAAGTGCTCACATTATAGCCCACTTTTTATGACAATTGACAAACCACTGTTATTTCTGGTTTCCCAGTGGTTTGCAGTTTGCCATTGATATTTATATTGGTTTTCCTCAAGGTTGGTGATGGTATTTCCTGATTTCTTCTAGAGCCAACCCACTCCCTGGCACTGTGGCTTCTCCTTTATTATGTCAAACAGTATCAGCACACTCCCACTTCTATGCTTATTTTTTCCCTCCATCCCTCCAGCAAGTTTTTTTATAATGATTGTTGTGTTGTCACATTATTGTATGAAGGTTTTTTTTAAACCATTTGGAGCGATTGTCAAAGTGTTCTAAATGGTTGTGTCTTAACAAATATCGAAGAAGCTGATTCCAAGAAGGTATTCACCTTCCTTACACAATGTGCTGGCTTATATTTTCAATAACATTTCCTCTATTTCCACCATGCATGCACAATGTTCCAGAAATATATGTTGTGTGTGGCAAATATGGCCCTGTTTATGTGTGGGTATCATGCATCACCTTTTGCTTCAATAACAATAACAATCTCTCCTTGACTAGAAACTGTACCAGAATGGAACCCTCCCCCAGGACCCAATCACGCAGGAGCTTCTCCAGAACTCCATCCTATATGTGGAGCCAGTGGATCCGGCACGCTGGTGTGGAGCACTGATCAAATGTGTGGAGAATGTCTTGCCTTGTCTGAAGGTACAGTATGGATGCATCTCATACTGTGTTATGCAATGCATAGGAGGTTTGTCACATCATAGCATATCCGAGTGTCTAGCCTTAGACATATATTTGGAGCTGGGACAAAGAAGCCCATCCTGAGATATGAGGAACTTGGATGTTTGGGAATAGCTAAAACTCTTCCCCCAATATTAATGCTGGCCATTTATAAAGCATACAGCAAACCATTGGATATTTCTTGCCCATTAATAATTAAGCATCAGTGCCATGTTGGGCAGGCTGAATCTGTTGGTTACTGCATGCCGGCCACTTTAATCAACCCAACCAAATTGGAAAGGAGCCTCATTCATCACACTCCTGTCCCAGAAGAAAACAGAAAAAGGTTGACAAATAACACTCACAGAAATAATTAAGTGTCAAGAGTGTATGTTGCATGTCTATGTACTAACTGGGATGCAACAAGGCATTTCACTAGGACCGGATTGAGATACAAAATCACATAGAGGTTATATTTAGGGGGAGAGATGGTAGAGTGCAGGATGATGGAGTTCCATGGGTAACACGGGGAGGGTTTGGGGGGGGGGGGCTAGCAGGATCCTTACCAGGGGCCAGGGTGCTATGAGAAACCTTCTTGATCCTCAATTTCCTTCACAAGGTTTAAGGGAGAGAAGGATAGTCTGATGTCGACCGAGATGTTTCAGGGTTTCACTGCATGCTTGGGTTCATTCCTGGAGAAGGCTTGTTTCCTGGTTCACTAGAAGGTACATTCTCCGACACATACCTTGAAGAAATCCCACATATTACACACTTTAATATTAATGCATGGGTAAGCAAACTCATGTAAGTTGACTCAGAGTCCAAGAAGCTTAAAACAAATTTGATTGCATCAAAATTAAGAATGACTTGGAAAAAAAGCTCTATATGATTTTTTTTCCAACCAAAACACGTGCAGAAGCCAAAAATGTGTTACTCTTTTTTTGCAAAGCAAGTTTGAATTTGGATTCAAACCTTAATTTAAAGTATTTGATTCACAATAGCAATAAGAGTGCAGCAGTAGCTTTGTCTCTGTTTCCTCTATTCTACACCCGCTCAATAATTAACAGAAAAGACCCCACTCAGCCAGCAATAGTATTGGTTAAGTATTATCATCCTCAGAAGATTGAACGGCTGTGTCGAGCCTGCTGAGATTTAACCTTCTAGCTTACTGGTTTAAAATAAATGTCTAACGTAGAAAGTTAGTCCACTGATCAAGCTCACTGTGTCGTGTGCCCAAAGCCCATATGGATGAGGAGAGCATTCCTGGAAGCAAAGCTTTAAACTGGGAAAACACCACAGAGAATTTGGGTAATTGTTGCATGATTTAAGGAAAGTCTTAGCTTTATGTCACACAGACATCTCTGTAACTGCGACCCATTAACCAATAGGGGCACGCGCGACTCCTCCAGTCCCGCAGCTCCCTAAAAATAACCCAGGCAAGATGCTCCCAAAGCCGTTGATTTAGTCTGGTTCTGGCTTTAGTCATGATACCCCTGGTTATCCCTCAAGACATCACCTCTGTCACACTCGCCATTGACGATCTTGGTAGTGTAGGCCTTGCAGTAAACTTGCTCCTCTCTGGGGGATATTTTGGCGTTGAGGGTTTGTTCGAAATTGAGCCCTTTGAACACAAGCAGGTCAGGCATGTCCTCATGTTGATGTCTTCAATGTTGTAATTGTTAATATTAATGAAACACACAGAACCGACACTGATCCAGTGGGAAGCCAAATGTCAAAGCTTATTGCAACATCTAGGCAAAACCAGTGACATCTTAAAGAATAATCCTGATAAAATCAAAAGAAAATTGTACTCCCAAGACTGGTTTAAAACAGACGAAGAAAGACTGAAATACAAGGGATATGGAAAATCGTGGGAGAATAGCCAAAGGCCACACTCAAAACCGAACTATTTGAAAATTTGAAAATATTTCCTCATTGGTTTTTCAGAGACCAATTCTTAAGGTTTTGATTAAACTTAATACAAACCAAAGACATTTCATAGTGCAAGTCTTTAAAAGCCTGTCCTCCAACATGTCATACATGCAAAGAAGAAATGTATGACATTTAATAATGGACTGCACAGCTTTGTCAACTCAGAGAGAAGCACTAATGTCTGATGTTATCCAAAAGTATGGCCACAGATCAAAGGACTTATGGTGGAAAATGATACTGGCCGGCAAAAAAACAGCAATAACCTTGGCTCTCGTTAAACTACTAATCATCATTAAGGAACAACTAGTAGTTGCCAACTGAATGGCATCATGCCCTGCCTTTTCTTGATCCCTTGTGCTTGTTGTGCTTGTTGTTTTTCTTGATGTCGGACATTTTAAATTTTTTTCCAAGGATGAATCTGTGATTAAAGGTTAACCATGTAAATCACGTTAAATAAATGTAAAAAAAAATATTGAAAATCTTGTTGTCAAAGTGCTCAATGAAAACCAGAGAAAAATACGTGTTGCATCACAACAAACATCTGAAGAAACCCTGAAAACCAGCTTTTGAACCTTTAGTACCACCTACTCCCGATTATATGCGTCTGAAGACCCATACAAATCCAGAATCAACAGACAAGATTGCCATTCCATGTCCTCGTACTGCTACATCCATCTCCAACTGGTTGGGCTACTCAGTGGCAACGCCCAGACCTCGTCCTGTCATGATCTCACCTACTGAAGACATCCTGACGTTCCCTGTCCTGTAAAAGAGTTCTGCACTGGAATTGAATATACCAACCCCTTCACATACAGAAGAGACATATGTTGCATTTAAATCTTTGCACCCAAGAGAACCTCAACACTACTGATCCCTCTGGTTATAGGCTTCCAAAAACACATAATGGAACGTTTTGGGTGACAAAATGAATACAAAATGCTGGATGAGCATTTACTTCGACATGGGAAAAAATACCAAAGCCCAATATGTCGAACAAGAGGAGCAAGGGTTGTCGGGGTGTCCCCTGCTCCCATTGTTCAGCATTATGATATTCAGGGGTTGCGGGGGTGTCCCCTGCTTCCATGAGATTGAAAGCAGGGGACAATAAAGTAAACGAAAAAGAAAAAAAAGATGAAAGGACCCTGCAGCGCCAGCTTCGACCCACATTAGTGGGATGGAACTGATGCCGCAAGGATAGATTGGAGTCGGCGGCATACACAGAAGTGTGCCGCTAAAAAAGGTAAGTAGGGGGGAAACGGCAAGGGGATGCAGGATGCGAGAGAAAGTGATCTATGTGATCACTGCATGGTGCGATTTTTGAATTCAACATTTTCTAATTCAGCATTTTCAGGCTGTGCAGTAATCACGTAGATCTTAATGGAAACCTTTGCATCACCATCTAATGTGATGCACAAAGAGAGGGGTAAAAATATAAAGAGTTCCTGAGTCTGACCCTTTAGTCTTGAGGAAGGATCTCTTCATGCTCCCTGATAGGGGAATCTGCCAGGAAAATGTCCTCCTCCTTTTCCACTTCCTCAGCACCCACTGGCGAAGGGAGCCTCAGGATGGACTCTATTCATAAAATATTTGCTACATATCGGCAAACACGATTGGAGCTCCCACCTTTATTGCTTTGCTGGGGCATTACGACCAATCCCTTTGTGACTCCATGGAGAGAATGGGGGAGTGCCTACCTAAATACAAATGAGAACATTTTATGGGGGTAATGAAAGGCGCTTGTCTCGTCTCCAACAAGGTGATTAGTGCTTCAAAAGATGTAGCTGACTTACGTACTAATGCTTACTGCCAGAGCATCTCCATGCAAAGAACATTCTGGTCCAGACTAACAGGTTTAAAACTGGATTCACAGCAGAAGGTGGTAGGTGTTCCATTTATGATAGAGCCCCTATTCAATTCACATGCAGACAACAAGGACTCAAGAATGAAGACAGAGGTAGAGACTCTAAAGTCTGTCAGCTTGGACACAAGAGAAGAAAACATAAGTTACCCTTTTGTTATTCTGCTAAGAGGTACTATCCACAAAGAGGCCACATCTCATACCAATTCCAACAGACCTACCAACACAGACCTAACCAGCAGCAGGGTTTTAAGTCAAAACATGGAGTAGTAAACAGGCTCCAGCAGTGGCAGGAATACCCGCAGCACCCCAGAAACCATTAATGGTATATACATTCTTCATTGAGCATTCAGGTGGGAGGCAACAGTCAGCTCCATTTTCCAGCTT
This sequence comes from Ambystoma mexicanum, assembly GCF_040938575.1. Lineage (NCBI taxonomy): Eukaryota > Metazoa > Chordata > Amphibia > Caudata > Ambystomatidae > Ambystoma > Ambystoma mexicanum. The sequence goes on from NC_090925.1 coordinate 389,570,599, forward strand.
GGCAAAGCATCACAAAATACAATTGGGTGCTGGGTAGTGTAAAATGGTTGCATGTGAGGATTTTGTAAACCTCCTCTGATGCCCAAAATGTTCTGCTCTGCCTCATCCTAAATTGAAGCAAGAGGCACTGGTGGCAAAAAGGGGCAATAGAAAAGGTTTAAAAGTTTCATATTCTCCCGCTACTTCCTTGTGACGAAAAGGGATTGGATCAGCTGTGGCCTATTCTAGATGTCAAAATAGCAAACATGTTTGTAAGCAAATAGATATTCAAGATGATGGCACTGCATCAAGTATTCTAATATCTTGCGAAGTGGGATTAGTTGTGATCCACATACCTTCATTGTGTTTATTTAGACATTCCCCATCGACCGAAGACACCAGAAATTCTTCAAGTTCATGGTGGACAGTCACTATGACCCGCACAATGGCATTCCCTTTGGTATCAAGTCTTTCCCATTTGTATTCTCAAAGTGAATGGCAGTACTCATGCTCACCTGAGAAAGGTAAAGGATGTCTGTATCAACCGATTTTAGACAATTTGCTTATGAAAGCCAATTCTTCACAGAAGGTGGCTCAGGATGAGATGAATCATGGATGATTCTCAGAGAAACCCTGTCATGATTCTCATGTGGCCAGGGAAAGGCAGAGGATTCCTGATCTTGAACCTGGGGGTGGTGTTCTGCGGGAGGATCACATGAGAGGGGAATCAGGTCAGGGGAACTGGGCAAACCCCTTCTCATGTGGCCAGGGAAAGGCAGATGATTCCTGATCTTGGCCCTGGGGGTGGTGTTCTGCGGGAGGATCACATGAGAGGGGAATCAGGTCAGGGGAACTGGGCAAACCCCTTCACTAACTTCCCTAGAGACCCTACAGTCTTCATGGCCTATTGTAGAACGTAAACTTTTAAAGAAAATGATAATCAGAACGTTTGGGACTTCAAGTTCCACTAAGTGCTGGGAAGAGGAAGAGAGACTCAGAGGCACTAAACTGCAAGGGGCAGACTAGTGGTTCTAATGACCCACACCTGAGGGGGACCTTTCAATATATAAGGCCCCCTAAGGTGCAGGCCATTAGAAACAGAAGGAGGAGTTGCAGAAACCACCAGTCGCAGTTGCAGGGGAAAAAGAAAGGAAACAGAGCCGCCGCTATCTTTGGAGCAGATGACGGTCCTGAGGGGGTCTCCAACATGGATGGTCTTAAATGCAGAGGTTGAACAGCGGGAAAAAATGTTGTAGCACGCTTTCCTCCTGCAGAGCGAGACTCTCGCTATTGCGTGCTGTGTCCCAGTGGCTGGCGGAGTACACTAGGAGCAAGAAAATCTCCTTTCCCGATTGGCGCAGGTCACAGGAAACACTGATGCAGTCTGACATGCAGGGGACAGCAGCAGATGCAGAAACAACAGTGGCAGTGGATCGAGCGAACGCATGTGCTGAAACTGGTAAGCTTACTATTGTTGGCTAATCTCTGTATGTTCCATAATCAATCGATGGCTACTGATACTAATTTTGAATACCAAACTAATATAAAGAAGTGGAATTGGCATCACAAGAACTTTGTAAAAAGAGGAAAGATAGGTTATAATAATTACTAGCAAGGCCAACGTTATTGCCCATACAAAAAGGGGGCAATACTGAAGCGAGCTAATCATAACCACCATTGCCAACGCCGAGAGAGGGCAATACTGAAGAAAGCTAACTATAACCATCATTGCCAAATCAAAGAGACAGCAATGCTGAAGAAAGCCAGTTATAACCATTATTGCCAGAGGGAGGAAGAGGCAATAGTTGAGCAGGAAATCAACAAGCATTGCCTAATCCAAAGAGGGGCAAGTGTAATACATAAAAGTGGGAAAACAAGAGTTGCAGGAGAGAAGCCCTCTTAGTAGTAAGTATCAAGGTGGAGAGGAGAATAACCTGCATTGCCTGTAGCAAATACAACAGTGGGACAAACCGCACCAATGTGTATTATGTCTTATGTGTATTATGTCTTCCCAAAAGGAGTTGTGGATTTTGATGTTGTTGAAAGTTAAAGACTTTTCAAAAAGGTATGACATAAACCTCCCCACAGAGTATGTGTAGTAGTGTTAGTAGCTTACATCCTGGCAGGCGAGTATACCAAGAAAGGGACCTTTTAGTTATAGTCCTGCAGGTTACTGGATCAGGAAGAAATCATTGAAGTACTGCGTTCGGGTTGAAGGTTGTGTACAAGAAGTGGTAATAACACTAAAGTGTTTCATTAATTGTGGTGGAATCATTCTGACAAAACATTGTTGTTGATACAGAATTGTGAAAGTATTTTTGTTTCTTAAGAAGAAGTTGTGTTGATCTCTTTTCTATATACATGGAGAGATAACTTGTCGTCTGGTTGAACTGTTGGTTAAAGTCCAACTGAAATATTTCAGGAGCAAGAAGAACTTTATGATCAGAACTTTGCTACAAAACAGAACTTATTTGAACCTTTGATTGAAAATCCTGCATTGAATCCGGGGAAGGGGATCCAGCCCAGGTTACACGGATACAACGTTATTAGGTTTATGTTGAACATAAACATTATTTCTGTTATACTTGAATTGCCAAATATTATCTTTATGTGTTTGATGTATGTATAAGTGTGAGGGATATATTCCTTTTATTATAGTGTTTTCCTTTAGTTCATTTTGATAGGCAGGGACATCCTTTACTAAGTTGTCCTACCCACATTTTTGACCCCTCACAATCAGCAGACCCAATTCTTTAAAAACTAGGTAAAGAAATTGGTGTGAAAATGGCTACGAAGGAACTCTTTAGGAAGATATACTTTCCAGGGCAACCCTGAACACAATACCCAAAAAAGTGTTTCCCTTGGAGGCGAGGTTATCCTCTCTATGGTTTAAATGTTGAGCAATGTCTTCGGCCATTCTACCACAGCAAGGAAAATAGCATTGCTTCTGGGATCATTGACACCATGCATTCTGATTACCCCTCACGCAAGTCTTCACTTGAGCCCTCTACAAAAATATATGGAGAATCAAAGATCTCAGAAGTCGAACTGATGTGAGAAGCTACTGGAAGTTTCCCAGTTAGCTTTCAGTGGTGGTGCAGGGAGGAAACTTTACTCTGTGGGATCCATTTTTAAAACCTGCCAACACAGCAAATGAGTGTAACAGCTGGAGTACCAACACGTGGCCTTGTCTGACAATCAGAAACACATATGACATGAACAGAGTGGAGATGAGAGCTGTACATTTAGCCCTTGGGAATTTCCTGCCCTTGGTGAAGATTTCTTTGATCTTGATTCAAAATGACATCACTATAAGAATGTATCATTTTTAATTGTGTGTTTCAGCTAAATCATTAACCTTTCACATGGTACAAACATTTAAAACAACATTAAAATGATTAAATAAAGTTCAAGTAACACTATAATCCATATCGCATTATACAATGAAGCTTCAGACATTGAAATGGCTGATGGCAAAAAAACATTTTTAAAAAATCATGCATTGAGTACACAGAATGCTAAACGTATACCATACTATTGAACAGGTCGTGACAGCTTCTCAGTCCTCAATAGAACGTAATCATTTTCAATCCAATATAATGCCACCAGCTCCTAACTCTAATTTCGCTGCCCTTCAAACTCACCTTTGTGACCCAGCGAGACGTGATCACCCTTCGGAAGTCTCGGTTTAAAATTGGCAAGTGCCTTGGAAGGTCTGAGCCTGGATGAGGGGGACCTAAAGTGAACATTGTGAGATTGTTTAAAAAGGCATTGAGACTTTTGAATATTACGAATGAGTTGATTGTAATTGAAAAGCGGGATTGAACTCGCTGAGGGATGTCAAAGGAAAAGCATGGGGACATGAATCTCACTCCTTAAAGAAGCTAAGTAAACTACATTGTGATGTCAAGTATGAACCTGACTCAGGGATGTCCACAGTGAGTTGTCGGTCTGAGCCCGACTGAGGGAGGCTGACAGCTGGGCAAGGATCAGAGCCGGGCTGAGGTGGACCCAAAGGAAGAAGGGTAATCACCCAACGTAAATATTAACTGAAGTAATTTTTTTTTGTTTTTTCTGCATATAAGGCCCTTTCAAGCAAGAGACTTTGTCTGAAAAGAGACTTGGATATAGAAGGCCCTGATGTAGTGGTCCGGTGCCACGTGGGCATTCATCGGAAGGTCTCTAGCTGGTACTCCTCTCCTGAATAAAAAGGATTGATAATACAAAAGTATTGACCACAACAAGTATCAAGAGGCCATAGGGAAGGCCGGCGTGAGGTGTCAATGTGTTCATACACGGGTCAAGCCAAACCCCTTGTACAACTGAAAGTCCTTGACACATTGCTGAAGATTTGATGATTGTGAAATAGTAAATCTGACTGAAAGAATTGTCAAAACATGTGTTTGCCCCCGCCTTAGGGGAACACTATGCGAACTGTGTTTTTCTCACTATAGTAATCAAGGAGGTATGTGTTCAATAGTTCTTTAAAGAGAAGCCCAGAACATCTGCTGGTGACTCCCGGTGAGGAAACTCATGATCACAGCTGGTCATCTGCTAGGGATTCAAAACATCAAGGCAAATGCCCTGAGCAGATTGTTCTTAGAAGACCACAGATGGGTACTAAACAACAATATTGTGCAATCTGTCTTCGAAAGATGCAGCTTCCCGCCTCTAAATCTTTTCACAAAAGTGGAAAATGAAAAATGTCCAAGCTTCTCCACCAGGTTCCTAGAGGTAGAATGCTAGGGGAATGCTCTTTTTAATCAATTAGTCATGCATTTATTATGTTTTTCCTCCAATCTCATTGTTACACAGAGATATCATCAAACTGCAACAGGCTATAGTTCCTTCCTGGCCTAGCAAATGGTGGTACTCAGACCTGATCCACCTGCATGAGGTCCCAGAGGGAATTCTGCCCTACAAGCTGGACCAGTTATGAGCCACTGTGTGTGCTACCACAACCTGCAATCCTTAAACCTGACTGTGTGGCTATTGAACACTTACAATATGGGCATCTGAACTTGTCAGATGACTGAATGCAGGTGCGTAAACGAGTCCTAACCTTCCACAAGGTTAACCGATGCCTTAAAGTGGAAGAGGTTTTTCCTCTGATGAAGAGACAGGGGATAAGATCCTACAACCTGTCAAGATCAAACAGTACTACTTTGCTTTCTCTATTTGGCTATATTAGGATTGTAGTTTTCCTCCATTAGTGTACACCTTTCTGCTACTGTAGTATACAGGGAAAACCTCACTCAGAAATCCTTCTTCATAATTTATGTGATAAAGGATTGCTTGAAGCGGCTTCAGAAAATCATCTTCCTGTCAGAAGGCCATCTCTTCTTACCCATACATAAATATGACTTGCATCATTTTTGGTATGCAGCTTACTAGATCGCTATTATGTCAGCCCATAGAGTAGCTGAAATTCAGCCACTCTTCATTCGTGAGCCCTGAACTTGTTTCACAGAGAAACAGCTGCTTTTAAGCTACATCAGGCATTCCTTCATATGGTGTTTTTTGATTTTCGTTTGAAACAGTAGACTGGTTTATTTCTCTAGCCTTTCTACACCAGGAGTGAGGTCCTATGCTGCACACTAAAGGGACTTAACGGTACTATTGGGACAAAACTAAAGATTTGAGAAAATTCAAACAGTTACTTATTAATTACGGAGTGATCAACACAGGCACACCAGCATATAAACAATCCATCTCCAGGTCAATAGTGCCCTGCATCCAGCTGTGTTAGGTGAAAGCAAATCAATCTCTCCAGGGTAGGCCCAAAACCCACACGACTAGAGGTAAAGCAGGTACAGAAGCTTTTTACGCAGAATATGCCTCTTACATAAATCTGTCCACATCTTTTCTAGTCACTTGTGCCAAGATTCTGACACAAGAACAGATGGCCAAGTGGTTTAAGCCTCTTTACAAAACCTTTTTGGCAAGCTGTGATGATCACTTGTTTGATAAACCCTAACCCATTCCATATGAAATTCGTCCACACCTTTTCTAGTCACTTTTGTCAAGACTCTGCCACAAGAACAAATGACCAAGTGGGTCAGGCCTCTTTACAAAAACGTTTAGGCAAGCTGTGAAGGTCACTAGTTAGATAAACCCTAATCCATTCCACAGAGCATTTTCAGACTTCTTGTCTCTTTACTTCAGAGCTTTGATGTATGTTTTCTTCCTTCACTGGCTTGAGTTTAATGATTAACCCTCTCCTTTTGATGTGCGGTTGATACACTATTCAAAGTTCATGAATATCACTGAATATCCCATAATAAAGAAATAAGAGCAACTTGCTTGTAAATCCAGTTCTTCAACCTAGGGATCTTTATTGAATTCATACACCCTCCTCCAGTTTTCAATCAGTGGTGAATTAGGATTGAGTGAACAGGAGAAACTTTAACTAAAATTCTGCTTCCTCTTATGCCCTATATTTAATACATACCTTCGTACAGGCTCGTGGTGACAGCACTACTGATCTGTAATTAGAAACTTACATCACAACCCTTCTGTATGAGCTATTACATTGGGGTTGTGATGTCACAATGGCTACTGCTTGACCAGCATAGAGCAGAATTCCAACGGTTACTGCAGCACTTAATAAAGCCGTGACTAGCTTTCAAATTTCTTTCTTCTGAAATATCCCTCTGTAACATTTTACAGCCATTAATTGATAAGGAACTTCATATGGAAGTATGCTTATTGGGTTGACTGCTGTAGTTTGTTTTTTTGTGTTTATTTATATGAAAGTAAAACGGTGAAAGACAAATCAAAAAAGCATACAGTCAAGAATAATGTACATTCAGAACAGAAAAACCAGGATAAAGCTATTATGACAGATTTAAGATGTATGATGCTTATATTGTTCTGTAAATTAAGTTGTGACGCTTTACTGTGAGACATTGTTTACTTTATTGGTAGTTGTTGTTGTTCATTGCAAACTTAATAAAGTGTTTTAAAAAAAAAAAGAACAGAAAAACCATAAGAATTACACATGCCCAAATCACCCCCCCCCCACTAAAACAAAAAACAGAAAACCAATAAGCAAAAGAACGAAAATTAATATACATCAAGAAATCTTCAATTCTTCAAAATTGTCCAATCTCTTCTGAGTATTACCTCCTCTATATTTGCAAGAGAATGCATCTCAAAAACCCAGTCGGAAGCATGTTATTTATTTTAAACAACAAAACATTTTTTAGATGCTTTTTTGTGACACTGCTTAAGCTTCTTTCTGCAAAGCATTACAAGCTGCATGTTAGTTCTTTTCATCCAAAAATATTTCAGATTAATGACAACTGGGAGATGCGCAACTCAAAATCATGCTCACCTTTCAAATTACTGCATGCTTACTGCATGTGGTAACAGGACAAGATTGACGGTATTACCAGCAAAACATTTAGACAGGCCCTAGGAAGGAATAGTTATTTACTTTATAAATTTGATGAAGAACTGGATTTAAACACAAAATATTTCCACACGAGTGCAGAATCTAGAAAAAAATCAACATTTGAGAGAATACTCTGTAATTAAAACATACACACCCATATATAGATATATATCTATGTGTTTTAATTAAAGAGTTTTTTTTATATTTTGCGTAGAGATCCATCATTTAAGTACAAACTGGTCATCAGTTTTTTTGCCCCTACCAAATCCTCCAACTGGCTGGCGAAAAACTCAGTGGGATTTGCGAAATGCATTAAATGCAAAGTATGTGAATATGCATTGACCCAGTCCTCATTTCCACATCCCATTACAGGGCGTAATTTATTTATTAATGGGCACAAACTGCAATACAGATTGTGTTGTTTATGTCCTGAGTTGTCCTTGTATAGAATGGTATGTTGGCAGCACTACTAACATAATCAAACTCAGAATTGTGCAGCATGTGCGTGCCATAAAGAACAAGAATTTTGCATACACTATTGAAAAACACTTTCATGAATTTCATAATGGGCAGTTACAGGGTTTCCAATTTTTTGGAAGGGCTCATATTGCCAAACACCCTGGCGTAGGGGATAGGACATTGAAGTTAAGACAATTTGAAACCAGACTGATAATTGATTTTCAAACCAAGGTCCCTTTGGGTCATACCATTGACGAATAACTTTACACATTCATTGGTGTTTGATTCCATTATCTATGATGTTCTGGAAATATGTTTGATGTTCAGTGCTGTTCCTGTTTCTTGCCTGAACAATTTTTGATGTTTCTTGATGTATTTTGATTCTCCCTATTATGTTGCTCATGCATATAATTAGTGTTTTGCTGAGTTTCTATAGTGTATTAATTTGTAACATCTTTTGCTTACTTTATTTGTATTTGCTTTTTATCCATTTTAGGCTTAGCCCTATATCCTTTCTTACCTTTATAGAAACGTTTCCTTTCTTTTTTTGTTCTCACCTTCACATTTATTCTCATTAATATATTTAATTTTGTATGTTTTCCCTATTTACTTTATTCACTTGTATTGTGCTCCACAGAACCCGGAGGCTTAAGGGCTCCACATAAAACACAGAACACAACAAATAAACAAGACCTAGATGATAGATACTGAACATCAATTATACAACACAGGTGCTAGACCAGGGAGGAGTAGAGGGAATCCTCCTTCTCCTTCTTCGTCCATTTTAATTTTATCTGGTATTGTTTTGGTGTATAGGTTTATCAGTCAATGGTCATAACTTCTTTTTTACATTCAGTCTTGCTTGATTATTTACTTTTGACAGGATGTTCTCTTATTAATGTGCAATAGTGCGGTTTTCATCATGGTCTTTTCCATCAGTGTTACTGTTTGTGGGCCACTCCGATTCTGTGCTGTACAGTCTGGAGTTAGTGGTTGTGCTTCATGCATTCTTAATCAAGTCTATTTCCCTAAACACATGCCCGATTAGACGATGGCCATCCACGTCACACGTGGTATGCACTTGGCACTTTATGCATTGTGCACTTTGCTTTTGATTCTACTATCGTAGGCTGTCTTGCACTGTCAAGACTGTTGTCCCATGTTTTTATCTATTGCTATTGTATAATTTCTGAGTTTTAATTGAGTTTATGAATCCGGCACCTTATGCACATGCTACTTCCACCCTTCCCTACCTTAGCATTTTACATGACATATAAACACATGATCTACATCTGACCTCGGTCACTTAGCACTTTATTCGTTGTTCAACTAATGTGGGTATATTGCTTGTCATGCCATCAATGCCATTTATCGCCACAGGGGGATTACTATGTTTGTTTCTGGCCATGGGCCCCAAATGGGTCTATTTTATTTATGCACTTTGCAGTTTACATCTTGTGTCTTGGCCAGGATTCCACATGTTATAGTCCAGGCCTCCCGGCACTTTGTGATTGATTGTGTGGTATTTATTAATGTCTTTATTAATGTGGGGATCATTATTGCCATTCTAAAATGGATTTCCATTTTTTAAGCGTATTTTGAGTATCAGTGTCATGTTATCTAATCTTGCATTCATTGCATTTGTTAATTTTGGTACTGACACATTTGGGTTTTAACCCTGTTCTAAAATGGCTGACATGTTTACCATGATTTATTGTACTCTGTTGTGAACCATCAAGTGTTGGTCACCTTGTATTTATTCACCTTTCACTGGGGCCTTTTTCAGTGTGAACAAGTGCCTGGTAGGGCATGAAAAGCTTAGCTGGTTGCACTTCTTGCACAGATATTGTCTGTGATTAAAATGCTTTTGCAACAGACTACAACGTATGTATGTCTCTCACCGCCCATTTGTGCGACCGTGACACCTGCGTGTCAGTTTTGCTCCTCTATATATGATAACAAGCAAGTTACATCACATTGCACAAAGTCACACAATCAAAAAGATGCCTGACCTGTCCACATATCTACCGTTCAGATACAATCAAGATACCCCACACAGGGCAGGATTACAAAATCACAGGAAGTTTCACAAGGACACGCCTTTTAGTCTGCACTATTTGGAACCAAATCACACTATGGATGACTTTAAAATTGCAGTGCTGAAAGGAAACTTTGGGACAGAAAATGTGCAAAAACATATGAACATATGAATACAAATGCATGCTGACTTGTAATACATTTGAAATTGTTTTAAATAGACATTGCGGCTTCAAGAGTCACAAATTCCCATTCTTTACACACATAGAAAACTAGAGGTCAAAACAGATAGACCTGTTTTTTCCTATAACATTTTCTATGGCTCTTTACTGAGATTTGACTGACAAATACCCAGCCCCATCTGTTTCTATGTTGCTGGGCTCATTCTTACCCAAGCCTCCTCTTCTCCCTTGCTCATTACAGATTGTCTATCCATGATTCAGATTGGTGCACTTCCAATTATCTCTGCCGTAATGCCAGTAAGACAGAGATCCTTCTCATTGGGACCTCTGCTCCCACTTTCCTTCTCTCACTCTAGCCTCCCTCTTTGGGCCCTCTTCCTTTGCCTTCACGTGAGGCCAAAAACCTTTGTGTCATCTTTGACTTCGCTCTCTGCCCTCTGCAACTAATCCAGAACAGGATTGTGAGACTTGTCTTTGGCCTCGAGCCCAGGTACCGTATCTCCCCAGCCCTGAAATCTCTCCACTGGCTCCTGGTGGCTGCAAGGATCAAGTTCAAGACCCTCTGCATCGTCCACAAGGCTTTCTGGGGCCCGCACTACATCCAACATTTTGTTCCAAAATACCTTCCTTCTCTAGCCCTTTGCTCAGCTACCTCAAAATCTCTGACGGTCAGATGCTTCTCCAGGCAGAAAGTGCAGGGTAGATCTCTTCTCTGCCAGTGCCTCCCTCTGGAATGGCCTCCCTGCCCATCTCAAACTTGAGCCAAACCACCTGAAGTTCTGGAAGCAACCCAAGACCTTCCCTTTCATCTCTACTCTCACTCTCTCTCTAACGCTGACCTACCGGTCTGCTGCGCCGACTGGTTGCTTGGCTACCCTCAGTGTCCAATGGTTACCAGGTTCTTCCACAATCAGTCTCCCCTGCACTGCCTCCGGGACACCTCACACTTAATGGCTGTAACTGTTACCCACAGTCTCCTGCTTCCTTGTACTTACCCAGAGCCGCGCTGACCTGGCTGCACTTACTCAGAGCAATGCTGTGCTGACCGCATTTCCCCTCTTCCCTTTCCTTGGCACTCCCTCTACTTCCTCCCCCCTGCACTTTACATCGTAGCACTTGCATGATCTGAATGACACAAGGCCTAGTAGGATCATTTGCCTTGTCATCCCTCTGTCTTCTCTCCATTGCCTTGTTGCGCCTAGAAACATTTTTGTACAGGCTCATTATAAATGAGATATCATATCATACCAGCTCTTTAAGCTTCCCAGATACTGATCAGTGCTCCTGTTCCATGCCAAACAGTTTTCCCTCTACCCCGACCCAGATGTAGAGAAGCACACCCTCAATACAACAGTATCCTTTTCACACCAGCCTTCACAAGCCAAAGGGCCAAAACATGACTAATGGCCCCCCCTCCTTATTGGCCTTCTGGGAGGACAATACTGAAAATGGGACCAACATCCTGAATAATTTTCTAAATACAAGAGTCCAACAAGTGACTTGCTGCATTTTGTTTTCTAAATACAAGTGTCCAAAGAATGACTTGTTGCATTTCCTGTCCCAAGCTTAAATGTAGGTGGGCAAGGTCGGCAACAGGCTTAGTGGAGATGGACCCACAAATGACTATGGGCCTCATTCCGAGATTGGAGGTAGCCATGGCGCTATTTGTGCCATGGCTGCTTCCAATACCGGGTCCGGTCTGGTTGGATGGGGACTTAACGGGTCATTCCGACCCTGGAGGACCCAGTAAGTCCCCATTCAACCAGCCATTCCCCATTCCCATTTGACCCCCCATAGGGCTCAATGGGAATGGGGAAGGCGGTAATTACGGGCCTGCTAACAGCAGGCCGTTAATTAGCACCATGGTCCCTTAGCGGGACCCGTAAAGAACGTGTGGTCTGACCACACGTCCTTTGCGGTTCCCGCTAAGGGACCTCAGAATTGGCCGGTAAGGGATTACCGGCACCGGTCTCCTTACCGGTGCCCGGTATCCCTTACCGCCCAACTCGGAATGAGGCCCTATGTCTAAAACATACCGGCCTTCAGTAGGTTTGCCCATGCTATGACTAAGACTACCTCATTCCTTCATGCCTCTTTAAGAGCAGCCCAACACTTTTTCTCTTGCTTGCATATCGTTTTCAGTACCCCACTTAAATCTTTTCGACTGGAATACATGGGCTGGGGGACTTCTGAAGTGTAAGGCTCCTAGTGAAGGAAACCAATCAGAAGAAGACACAAACAGGTAAGATATCCCAGAGGCGAATCTTTGGACTGCCCTGCTATTCCAAAAGCCTCATTCTCGTCCTATGCTGATGAAGTAATTAGAAAAATATGAAAGCTTGCAAATATATGGCTTTGTTGGCCTAATTAAGATATCATCTTGTTGTGTTTGGCTAACACGGTACAAGAAAACTGAAATACATATATACACACACACACATTTGTGTTTGTGTGTGGGTGTGTGTGTTAAGCATGGCCCAATGTGCCAATCACTATACTACACTGATGATCCCTCATAAGGGTGAAACCGGTATGCAGTTGTCTATAGCCTTGAGAACTGTCTGTCTTGTATTGAAGACCCTATGTATAAAATAGTGCTGTCCTCTTTGCGCACCCACAATGCCTTGCTCATATAGCTCTGCTCATATGGCTCTGAACTGGAGGTGTACTTGCAGTGATAGCTACTGGGTGCTGCTGTGGTACAAGCAGTGTATTGCAGGCCAGAAAACGAGAATTGCGAGAGTTGGTGTTCCTGAAATCCAAACGATTGACACTGGTACACGAAGATGGATAAGTCTGTAATCAGACTTTTTCTACCACATATTTCCTCATGGAAAGACCTATTTGCTGATTAAAGTTTGTCCAGATCCACCTCACCACCTGAGGACCAGTGCGTGATGAGTTGTAGCGCAACGCAAGGTCATTGTCACATACGAAGGGTACATTCATCATGTTGAAGGTGAAAGTTGTCCAGCTGGAATCTTCCACTCCTGATGCGAGACTTGCTGAGATAGATATGCAAGGCTCTAAAAACATGTTGGCTTTGAATCAGAATGGAAAAGCATTGGGCACAGAAATCTGTGGAAGCAGATACATGGAAAACAGAATTGAATATCTGGAGAATATGGCTTCGGCTTCACAAAGTTCTGAAAGTGGCGATCCTGTCTCTAACTGATGTCCTGAGTTACCAGAGTTGGAGAGGGAAGAGGATCCGATTTATGTCAACAAATGTCATTGAATCAATGGTAAATGCAGGACTCCAGGGCAGGTCCAACAATCATTATCAATGCGTCCGATGCTCAAGACAGAGAAAGGATCTAAAGAGCGGCCAAGACTAAAGCAAATCTAGAGTTTCAGTAAGACGAAATTCTATACTTCACAGACCTGGGACTGGATACAGAGACAGAAGGGAAGCAGCCAAACCCTATGAAAAGGATGCCTTAGCCGGGCATTCTCATGGCAGACAAGCTTTAAGGGACACTGTGCCTCATCACGAGTTGGGCAGTATCCTGGCTGGGATACCGCCCAACTTTATTTGCGCTACCGCCCAACTGTCTGGCAGTCTTACTTCCGGGTCACGGGTTGGGCGGTTAACGTTATTCCCATTCCCCTCTGGGTCCATTGGAGCCAATGGGGGATTTTTGGCACATTTGCCGCCAGTGGTATTACCACACGTTAATTGCGCCAAGAATCTGCATTTTTCGGGCATATTTACTCATGATTGGGCGGACCCTTAAATGTGCTGGTAACCCTGTTACCACTGCATTTAAGGGCTACCGCCCAACTCGTGATGAAGCCCTACATTATGTAGGATTCTGTAAAAGCTGAGGAACTTCTGAAGACTATTCCAGAGAAGGCTCTGGCAGGAAAGTGTAAGGGACAAGGCGAGGCAGTGGGGTGCCAGTGGTCCTAATTTTAAAAGTGAGCTTTGCACTTGTTTAGCTGCAGATCCTTATGAAAGAAAGGAGGGACTTCAAGTGCATTAATGTGGACCTCCAGCGTGCCAGAATTCAGTATCAAAGGGTAGTTATCAATATTTGCTATTCAGAATGTTTGAACTTCCTACTTCGGGGACGTCACCTTCGTTTTGTTATTGCATTTTGGAAATTAAAAAAATGCAATAAAGATACAATAACTAAAAGCCCAAATGGTGATATTGTGCATTGTGATTCCGCTGATCAAGCAAAGGAGCTTTTTCTGTGATCTGGGTCTAAAGAGCACTTACCGTCATCTGCCACTGCTAATTTCTTGCCTATTACCCTCTGGTAGGTGCCGAAGGTTTTCATAACATGTTTTGCTCTTGGGAAAGTTCATTTGAGAAGGATTGTGCTACAGGTGCATTTATATCTGGAAGATTGGTTAATTCATTCTATGACCAGAAAAGGGGCAACAAAGGCTTTGGTGAGAACAGTGGATGTGCTGTGCTGCCTTGGTTTTTTGGATTCATGTTAAAAGTCCATGTTAAAACCATCAGAGAGGATATAGGTTACGCGAGCCTTGTTCAATTCTGAGATAGGTCTAGTGAAGCCGACCGATTCCAGAGTAATTTTTCTACAAGGCATTGCATACCTCTCAAAAGGTGTGCAGTGTATCAGTTAGGATATACAAAAGGATGCTGCATCTGAAGTCCTCTTGTGCACCCCGATACCATGATCAGGCTGAAGATGACCATGTGGAACTTCAATAGTGCCAGTTGGATGGATACTAGGAAGGAAGGATTGTGTTGATTGTGTTGAGCAGGCAAATGAAGCAGAGTCTGGCTTGGTGGGCCCACAAGCCCAATCAAAGGTTTTCCATTTCAGAAGAGAAAGCACCAAGTGTCTGGACCAATAACAGGTGCACGGCCACTGGTGGCAAGGGGAAGCATAATTTCATCTCATTGTGCTCGCATTGATGGCGATCCAATGATCTATCAGGAACTTTTGCCCCTTGGTTGTGAAGAAGGCTTTTCAGATACAAACAGATAACAAAAGAGCTGTGTATTATATACAGAAACAAGTAGGGACATTATCATTGCATTTGTCACAGTAAGCTGATGCCGGTGGTGCTGGGCATGCAAACATTATGTCCATGTGTCAGCAGGAAACGTGACCTCAGATTACCTTACCGGCGAGTGAAAGAAGTAACATGAATGGGAGCTAGCCCCTCTTCCATTACAGTTGGCTTTTCAGAGATGGGGTTATCCACGCGTGAATTTGTTTGCCACTGCAGAAAACGTAAAATGCAGAATCTTTGCCTCCAGGTTCCATCAGCCAGAGTCTCTGGTGGAAGGTCTTCTGATTAACTAGTTAAGTCGATTTCTCTACTCTTTTGTGACCAATTCTGCTAATTCAGAGAGTGGCCAGCTAGAGGAGCAATTCTCCTTGGACACTAATTCTGAAAGCTCCAATGTGTGTTCCAGCTGTGTCGACAGCCACCCATTACAATGCCTCATCTTCACAACATGCTGTCCAGATGGCAAGACAAAAGTATTTCATCACAACCTAGCATCCCTCTGCATGGAAACAGTGCTCCTGAAGTCTTAGAGTCATACACTTGAGCATGGATCAAGATTGCATGTACATCATAGCAGAGGTAAAATCAGTTTCTAAGAGGACCACTTATGCCAAAAGGTGGGCCATGTTCTGCCTCCTGTAGGCTACTGCAGATTTGCATCCAATTAACTGACACTCACATTAAATACTACTATACGTACTAAGCCAGGCAAGGTCGGGTTTGCAGCATTTGTCATCTGGGTGCATCTCTCTTCAAAAGGTATTGAAAAAGACCAACCCATGAATTGCTATTTACATTTACTTTGTGGAAGGATCTTCTGCTCAGGTTTGCAGGCCAGCTCCCATGTTGGAACTCAACGTGGTGTTGTCAAAGATGATGCATTTAAACCAATGCACTTGTGTTTTGAAATACTTTTCTTGTAAGATGTCTTTTATATCACGTCAGCAAAAAGAGTGTGAGCTATGCCAGCCGGAACAATGTTGCAAGTTCTTCTGAGACAAGTTAGTGCTATGGATTAACCACTGTTTCGTGCTCAAACTGGTGTCAAGCTTCCATTTGAACCAGAATAATCTCTTTACGAGGATTATTTCGAAAGTAATGACAGTCTGAACGATAGGGCTCTTCACACGTTGGATATACGTCTATATAGATATTATAATGGATTAAGGCGTTCAGACAAACTGATCACAAGTTCGTGGCTCATTCAATTTAGAATAAGGGACAGGCAATTTCACAGCATGGCATAATAGTTCTGTTGTGAGAAGGTAAGCAGACCATCACCCAGATGCGTAACAAGAAATTCAATAGACTGCGCTAAGAATTGTATTTCGATGCAGTCTCCGCCTTTCATCCCATGGATGAAAACAATAATGTGCTGCTGATTTAATATAATTTATTGTTGTCTTACTACATGATTGTGTCTCTTCCAGTGCTGCTAACTGTCTATATATAGAAGTATGTGAATCTATGCAGGAACCAATACTGGAGGTGAATAAGGTATTGGCCTGTAAGTGTAGGTTTCCTGCACTGGTTTCTTTTATAGATTTACATGTGCCTGCCCTTCTTCCCAAGGAGATATAGTTGTGGTTATATTGCTGAATATATGTACATCAGTAGCCTGAGAGTCAACTGAGGGTTTGGAATACAGGTAGTGAGCACTGATTGGCTAATAGTAGGATGTGCATATGCCCTTTACTGAAAGGAGCACGTGCCTATTTCAGAAGGGTATGGTTAACCAACAGAAAAACATTGTTTTTCTATGTCGTATGGTCATTTTAAAAGTTTTCAGAGTTCCTACCAATATTGGAGAGCTACAGCCACAGTTAAGTAAAATATGAATTCCAAGACACATGCCTTACTGTGTGCCCCCTTACTGAGGGGTGTCAGTGTACCCTCCACATATCACCACTAAAATAACACTTCAAGACACAAGCAGTGATGTACATCTTCACTGAGTGTGGTCAGTGTAGCTTGCACACACCAGGGGGCATGGGGAGAGTAAAGTGACATCTCAACGCACAGGCAGCACAGCAGTTGCTAAATAATTTCTAAAATCCCTGGAAAGCAAATGTGTCTCTAAAATTCCATTTCTTCAATGTTTGTCGCATATACAGATTGCCTGCTCTTCTTGGACTGTTGTTGCCCTGCTGATCAGTTGTATTACTAGCCTCTTATTGTGTACTGTGTGCAGTTTTTTAAACCCTCTCCTGAACTCACAGAACCATCTCACCGTCCTGACTCTAATGGCATTTGAGATGACTGTATACCGCCACCAACTATATTACCGGATCCACAACCGACTGACTACACCGATCACCGGAAGCATCTTTGACAGCATCACCCGGCGTCACTTGGATGACGGCCTCCTCAGCTGCGTCAAGTACTTTGTCAACTATTCGTTCTACAAGTTTGGCTTGGAGGTGAGTTCAGCTTTGCCATCTGTACTGTAAAAGCCAAGACAGAGTCTCAGACCACTTCGAGAAACTTGCAGATCTGATGATTTTTCAAATTTAATATTTGTTAACATCAATTTTGCTAAACATTGTTCTAACAGGAATTATCAATGTTTCACACCATCAAATGTAGAATATTGCTGGCGAGTTTCAGTGATGTCTAAGCTACAGATATGTACATTGTGGTTAGTGCTATGATAATGGCTATTGCTTTGATGACCTTAAACTGGAATATACCAAGCACAACTTTCCTGTATGCCCATAGTATTGAGTCAAAAGCACCACATAGCTTAACACTGTAATACCTAATGGTTAAAATACAAACTAAAACATTGACTCTGATGTTTAGCTGAGGATAATGGTGTTATTGTTAGAATCAGCAATATTTGAAATGCATTTTAGATCAGAGGGCAGAAAACATTTCAGACCGTCATGACAAATGTCTGTTGTCATTTAATATCCATTAGTTTGCTTCTTATTTTGCGTTTGAATGTAATATTTGTGCCTGCTCTTGTTGTAATGGACCTATGATCATGCGGTTGTTGTTAAGAAACTGGCAAATAGATTAATTCCAACACCAGGGCTTGCTGGAAAGTCCTATTGTTTTCGTAAGTGTTCAGATTTTTCAGGGGTTCTAGCTCATTCAACCTTATTTCAAGTACTATTTATAACCATGTTAAAGAAGGGAAATTAGTTGGAGTTGTTTATTTCATTTGTTGTTGTTCCTTTTTACCCATCAAAACTCCATAAAGTGATTTAGCATCTCAGTGCTTTGTCTGGCTTTCGCCATTTAACTTGCTAAGATTTCTTCAGGCCAGTGACAGAGGAGCAGGCCGTTCTGCTTGCTCTTACACTTAGCATAGATGGCTTGATCCCTTTCTTAGATTTTGGTGATGTAGGGCCCCAAACAGCAAGGATTGCTTGATCTATATTCCCTCTATGCTCTTCAAGAAATGCTGAGATAACATTCATAATATAAAATGGAGTACAGATCTGATTGGTTGCGCTAGCCTATGATAAACAATGACACACTTCACTTGTGATTTACATTGAATCAAATCAAATGTCCAAGGCTGCTAGATGAGTAGCAGTTTAATTGATATGTATCACAGAAAAAAAAATGTTTCTTAATGTGTTCAGCCTACACGTGTTTCGACACACAGGTGTCTTTGTCAAGGCAAGATATCATCCTGGTGAAGTCCTGTTTAATGGGGCTAGTGAATCTCATAATGTGACAGGTGGTAGTCTTAAGTATATAATCTGATCAGTGGTTCGATAGTTTCAAGAAAATGGTGCAGAAGCAGTCTATTATTGCAACCTCGGTGGCTGGTTCAAATGATATAACCCTTAATAGGTAGCTGACGGCCTCATTCCCCATTAGTGTGCCGCCGTAATGTGTAAAGCAATCACCTTGTTAGTTGTTCTCAAGGGGAAACACCAATCATTCTCAAGTTACTGTGAAATGAACACAGGAATAAGGAGTTAGAAAAAAGAGGTTCAACATCTACAGTGCCTAGATCTACTGAGCAGGAGGCAATGGGTGTTTGGCAACAAATTTATGGTGTGACATGGCCAGTGGCCATACCTAGTAGGCCTAAAAGAATTATATTGGTGCAAAATGTACAGAGGCCATGACCAACGGCCATAGCTAGTGAAACCTCAAGAAACTATGCAACATGTTCGGCCATGGCTACTGGGCTCAAAAGAAAACTATTAGTACAACATGTACAGTGGCGACAGTAGAAGGCCATGACTAGCGTTCCCTTAGAAAACGAAGGTATAGCAAAAACCTTGAAATTCATTGAAAAAACATTTGTGAAGAGAGAGTTAAGGTGATCAGATTTAACGTAACAAAACCCCTGAAATTCAACACTCGCATTTCAATCAAGTCCACGCGAACCAAACAGTGATAGGGGTTAATGGCCAGGGAGGAAAATAGCAACTGAGGTGAGTAGGGGGACCATGGAAAAAGGAAGGGGGCCCTTGGTGAGTGCTTGTGAGGACAGGGAAGAGTTTTGGATTTTCTAGCGTTATTGAGGGAATCTCGTGGGTGTCATGTCAGGCTTGCTGAAATCCACAGGAGCTGATGCTGATACCAGAGACCCTCACCGGACGTGTCTTGCTCAACCCCAGGTTTTACGGCTGAGTCGGAAACACCAGGAAAGGGAAAGGGGTAGTGGATAAAATAATAAACTACTGACACTCCTAACTCCTGCTCTCTGGGTTCTGGTATCTTCAGTGAAAGAATAACAACACAAGGTTAATTTATATCCTGTTCTGTGAGCTACAGAATAAATATTTTCTTATGTACTTCTCTTTTACCTGTCTTGCCTCTGCTAATTGCAGAGAGGTGTTATTGAATAAGATTGTTGCCCTGTTCCTTTTTTCCGAGATTGTTCTTCTCTTGTGAATTAGCAAAACCTATTCTAACTATCCCTAACTAAACTATTTCCTTATTTCGAAAACTATTGTACACTGTAATTCTTTAATTAGTCTTTTCTTCTTCACCCTATCTGATGAATTACGTATACTTTCTCTTCTGCTTGCTGATGTGAATTTCTGTTAGAGCTTTTCAATGACATTTTGATTTCCTACTGATAGTACTTTTTGAGTAGGATTGCTGCCCTTATTGTCGTTATTTACATCCGACGAGCAATCTCTGTAATGTGCAAAGGAAGTCAGCGTATCAAACAGTGACGATAGACACAAGTGATCACAGTTCAAGGGGTTGATTGAACGCCTATCTATTCCTAAATCTAAGGATAGGAGCAAGCTACAACCATAAAAAAAATAATAATGCAGTCCTAGTTAAGTCTCTGACAAATAAAAAGAAATATACTTATAAACCTATTGCCAATCCTTAATTCTAAATCCTAAAGGGTGTGGGACAATTGTGTATGCAAAAAGAAAAGTGTTCAAGAAATAATATGTCTGGATGGTTGAGCAGTTGGCTTCCCTTCCCCACGTTTTCAGCACGGGACAAGGCGGCAAATTCGGGCTTCACATACACTCTGGGTTTCTCTGCCACAAAGATACAGTTCAAAGCAAAGGTATCAAGGCCAAAGCCTCTTTCGAATGGATTGTGTCCTCCAACGTATTACTCATCTTTGACATCTAATGTCCACAACTTGGTTGCTTCGGAAATTTTTCGGCAGAGGGTGCCCTGTGTCAATGCCGTCGGGTCGATGTCCCTAGAAGGCCTCCGTCAAGGGTGACATTATCGGATGTTATAAGTAGCACGCACAGCCCCCGTAGTCTCAGTTCTGTTTTTCTGCAAACATGTTTCCTTTGTAAAATTCGGCGCGTCTCGCGATTATGTCTTCATCTTCTACCCCGACAACCCCGAAGTCTGGATTTAAGAAGTGTCGGGACTGCGGCTCGAAGATGTCGATCACGGATCTGCATCACATTTGTCTGTGGTGTCTCTGCGAGAGCCACAATACAGATGACTGCTCAAAGTGTCAGTCGTTGACTGCTAAGGCCTTCCGGGAACGTAAGGGAAAATTGAAGGTAGGAAAGGTAACCAAGCCTCGTAAATCCCGGCCTACTGCACTTTTGACTAACAAGTCGAGGGGTGACTCTCCTCGGCGAAAGAAGTCCAAGCGGTCAAACTCTAGGAGTGTCTCCTGCCACTCGTCGTCCTCATCAAGGCGTTCCAGGAAACTGCACCATCGGTCGCCTTCCTCTTCGTCAGATGCCTCCATGAGGAGGGTGGTATGCCCGCCCAAGTCGTCGACCCCGGCGGAGTGGGATGCTTTCCGGGTAGCGATGATGAAAATGTTTTATAAACATGGCACTGTTCTGCCCGCGCCTTCTGTCGAAGCCAGCAAGGAACGCTCTTAGCCCGAAAACTTGCATGCCTTCGAGCCTCAGTAAACCGTGTGATAAACACTGGCTTCGCTGCCCCATTCTGACGAGGCATTGAAAGATCACTTGAGACGTGCCAAGCCAAGGTCTTCGTCTCCGGCAAAACCGGCAAAGCTGTTGACACCCTCCAAGCCCTTGAAGGCATCAACGCCATCAGCGCCATACCCATCGGGTGCACCTGTCGGGTCCTCAACCCCGGTCGGGCCGTCAATGACATTGTCGACACTGACACCGCCGGAGCCATCGACCCCATTGGTGCCAATTTTGCCAGTAATGTACCTGTACAAGTGGACCCCCCAGAGGAAGGCTACTGCTAAGTCTTTAAGTCCTGTAGCAGAGGTTCACTCCGCTCCCAAATAAGGATTTTTTTTAGATCCCTCACTGACATTTATGAGGAGGAGGAACGATCCAATGAGGATGTTGTCCATTTTGGTCTCCAGTATGGGACCCCTAATACTCCTGATTGCCTCATTTCAGAGGAGAGTCGGATGGAGGATCTTTGTCGAACCTTGCACAGTGCCAGTGTTTTTTTACACTTCTCCTGAGCTGGAGTTCCCCTGACCCAGGGGAGCATTCTGGCTCCTCATATCGAAGGCTCATGTCTAGAGTTGTGGAGTATCTGGGCTGGTCCTGTGCACTTTGAGCAAGATGATTTTATGGATATTTTGGTTCCGGGTCCGTCTACCGACCCCATGTTGCCATTTCATATGGCTTGCCAGAAAAGGGTGGCTGTAAATTGGGACGGCCCAGAGGCGACTCCGACAGTGAACAAATCTCTGACGAAGAAATACCGTCCATCCAGTAGCGACCCCGGCTACCTGTCCACTGACCCCACTCCAGAGAGTTTGATGGTCCAGGCAGCTACGGCTACCTCAAAGCAGGTGGCGTACCCTACATCCCTCCTGATAGGGACGATAGTGTATGGATGGATGGGCACGCAAGGTTTTCTGCTGGGAGTATGGCGTTGAAATCGGCCAACTCTACTTGTGCCTTAGCAAAGTTTTCCCACACTCTGTGGGATTGCATTTTGTTGGTGGCTGAGCATATTCCTGAAGGGGAATAAAGGGATGGCTTTCTGGCTATTGTTCAAGATGGCAAGGATGCCATGTGTGAATCCCTTCAGTCTGGGTTGGATACTGTGGATAGTGTTAGCAGGTCCATGGCTGCGAGCACCGTGATGTGCAGGTTTGCGTGGTTGAGGAAGTTGGGTTTTGCCCCAGATGTGCAAGCTCGCCTTCTTAACATGCCCTTTGACGGGTCTCATCTGTTTCGCAGCAAGGCTGATGAGAGCCTTGAGAAGTTGCAGACCTCGAAAGCAGGTGCCAAGACTTTGGGCGCTGCTGTTAGGCAACCTCAGCCTTTTCGTCCTACGGAACAACAATGGAGGGTGGATCCTTTCGCTTCTACTCCTCATTTGGAAGGGTGAGAGGAATGGCCAGTCAAAGGGGCAGCAGCCTCTTTGCCATCAGGCACTACAGCAGCCGCTTTAAAACTGCTCTGAGGCCTTGAGTCACTGTTCGCCAGTAGGGGGCAGGTTGTCTCAGCATCTAGAAGAGTGGCGAGCCATTACTTAAGATGTGTGGGCTCTGGAAACAATAGCCCACGGCTACTACTGCCTTCCTTTTCTACGACGGCCTCACGACAATCTACCGGGAAAGCACTCTTTGAAGATTCCGGATCCGCTCCTTGTGCAGGAAATATTGACCCTGCTGGAGAAAGGAGCTATAGCCCAGTGCATGTGGCAGAGAGGAACAAGGGTTGGTATTCCCCATATTTTTTGACTCCCAAGAAGGACGGGGGACTGAGACCCATCTTGGATTTACGGTGCTTGAACAAGTTCCTCAGGAAGGACAAGTTCTAGATGGCCACTTTTTCTCAGATCCTTCAGGCCCTCCAGCTTCAGGATTGGTTGGTGTCATTGGACCTGCAGGATGCTTATTATCATGTGCCGATCCATCTCAAGCACAGGAAATACCTGAGGTTCGCCGTTTCGGGTCCTGCCATTCGGGTTGACCTCCGCCCCAAGGGTCTTCACCAAGCTCATGGTGGTGGTGGCAGCGCATCTCAGGAGAGGGGAGATTCAAGTCTACCAATACCTCGACGATTGGTTGATCAGGGTGCGTTCTTCCGAGCAAGCCTTGGATCTTCTCAGTGTCACCTGCCACTCCCTTCACAAACTGGGCTTCTCTCTCAATTTCAAGAAGTCACATATGACACCTTCCCAGGAGCTCCAGTAGATTGGGTCTGTGTTGGACATGTTCTTGGGGAACTGCTCACCACCCAAGGTGAGGGCTCAACACATTCTACAGATGGTCACCAAGTTTCAACATGCCCAGAGTCTTTCGGCTTACGAATTCTTAAGGTTGCTCGGCCTCATGATGTCCTGCATTTTTCTGGTGCCAGAGGCCCGACTGAGAATGAGATCCCTTTAATGGGCTCTCAGGACACAATGGTCTCAGTTCTCAGGCAAGATGTCGGACCTCCTTCGGATTCCGTTCCGTGTCTCACAGGATCTTCTGTGGTGGGCCTGCGAAGGAAATCTCTTTTTGGAAATCGAGGCCAGAGGTAACCATAGTGACGGACGCTTTCCTCACAGGGTGGGGGGCTCACGCCAACAATCTGACCATCAGCGGTTGTTGGTCTCCATCGGAATCCAAACTACACATCAATCTTTTGGAGCTCAGAGCAATCAGGCTAGCACTGAAGGCTTTCCTGCCGTCTATAGGGGGGAAGACTGTCCTGATAATTACGGACTACATGGTGGCCATACATTACCTCAACAAAAGAGGATGTGTAGGGGTGCTGCCCCTATGCAGAGAGGCGATGCATCTCTGATTCTGGGCAATTCAAGAGGGAATCTCTCTAGCGGTGGTGGATCTAGCCGGCGAGGAGAAAATGGAGGCGGATGCTCTGAGCAGGCAGAGCGTGGTGTCCCACGAGTGAGAGATAGCTCAGGAAGTCCTTCACGAGATCTTCATCCTTTGGGGAACCTCGCAGGTGAATCTGTTCGCGACCAGTGCCAACGGGAAGTGCGAGAGGTACTGTTCAAGGGAATTTCTTCGAAGAGGAGCTCTAGGAGACGCGTTTGTCATGGATTGGTCATTCCCACTTCCGTACGCATTTCCTCCAATCCCCGTCATTGCACAAGTTCTAAGTAGGTTGCAGAGGTTCGGGGTCCCACATGAACCTCATTGCTCCAGATTGGGCCAGGAGAGCGTGGTACCTGGACCTTCTAGACATGTCCATCTGTCCTCCAATGAGTCTTCCCCAAGGAGTGGATCTTCTCTCGCGAGAGGAAGGGTGGGTTTTCCATCCAGAAGACAAGATTCTCAACCTTCATGCATGTTTCTGAAAGGTTGAGATATAAGATTGAGACCTTCCGGATGACGTAATGGAGGTTTTGCTTTCGGCCAGGTGTCCAGCAACAAGGTCCCTGTACCATTGCCGTTGGTGTAAGTTTTGCGACTGGTGCAGAGGAAAGAATGTTGATCCTTTTCAGTGTTCAATTCCAGAAGTTCTCTCCTTCTTGCTTTCTTTAGCACACATGGGTCTTCAGGTGGAAACCATTAAGGGTTACCTAGCAGTGCTGTCCATATTTAGGTGCTCATCCAAAGTATGCTTTTATTTTAAGATTCCACTGATCACTCAGTTTCTAAAAGGACTCACAAATGTGTTCCCGCTGTCGCCTTTTCAGGTGCCGGTCTGGGACCTCAACCTGGTCTTAAAGTTTTTGATGGGTGCTCCGTTTCAACCTTTGCACTCCTGTCCATTGAGGTGGTTAACCTTTAAGACTGTTTTCTTGGTTGCGATAACATCTGCTAGAAGAGTGAGCAAGTTACAGGCACTTTCTTCTAAGCCACCCTTTGCGATGTTCCACAAGGACAGAGTCGAATTGAGAGTACGTTCTTCCTTCCTCCCTAAGGTAGTCTCTGACTTTCACTTAAGTCAGAAGGTTGTGCTACCCACCTTCTATCCTCCTCCACATCCTAGTAAGGAAGAGGAACGGCTTCATAGGTTGGACATGAGGAGAGCATTAAGCTTCTATCTTTCCAAGCTGTCCAAGGTCAGAGTGGACAACCAGCTCTTTGTGGGGTTCACTGGCCACAGATTGGGCCAGGCTGTTTCTAAACCGACCATATCTCGGTGGATCATCCTCACTATTTCTGAATGCTATAGACTAGCTGGCAAAGATCCGCCTGAGGGCTTGCAGGCTCACTCCACCAGGGGCATAGCTACATCGACAGCCCTACAGAGGGGTGTACCTGTAAAGAACATCTGTGATGCTGTGACAGGGTCTTCCATACACACGTTTGTTAAGCATTATTTCCTGGAAACTTCACATGTTCAGGATGTGGCCTTTACTCTGCCATTTAAATTGGGTATATCTAAATTCTTCTCCCTCCTCCAATCTTGGTTACTGCTTTGGGAGTTTGTCAAAGATGAGGAATATGTTGGAGGACACAATCCATTTAAAGAACAAGTTACTTATCAACTGGTAACGTTCTTTCGACTGGATGTTCCTCCAACGTATTCCTCATCGCCCTCCAAGCCTTCACCTCTGAAGGATTTCACGTGCTGTTGCAGCTTTCCTTTCAACAAGGCTGAAGGCAGTCAACGCAAGTTGTGGGCACTTGGCCTACACAGTGAGAGGAGGGAAAAAGCATGAAATGAGGCTACGGGCGCTATGCGTGCTACTTATAACATCCGATGACGTCACCCTCGACGGAGGCCTTCGAGGGACATCGACCCGACGCCATCGACGCAGGGCGCCCTCTGCAGGAAAATTCCCGAAGCAGCCGAGCTGTGGACATTACATGTCAAAGATGAGAAATAGGTTGGAGGAACATCCAGTCAAAAGAATGTTACCAGTTGGTAAGTAACTTGTTCTTTCCAATAACAATTTCTTACTGCAGAGGGCTTGTTGTAACAAACAAATGTTCCACTCTTATCAGGATTTTCATATGCATACGTTCTTGCTTCCAGTATTCATCGTGGGTCTCTCTCCTTCAGACTTGGACCCCTTTTTTCCACAATGTTCGCACTTGGTCTCCCTTGTTCTGGCTCGGATCCCTTGTTCACAATATTCACATTTGGTCTCCCTCGTTCAGGCTCTGACCATGTAGTCTCACATTCTACAGTTTCCTCTTGATATCAAAATCCAAGACTTTCGAATGTGCGATAGGTTTCATCACACGCATTTAACAATGTTCGTTCCAGTGCTCGTTATACAATGTTGCCGCTTGCAATCGACTTCAACACAGAGCAGTCTTGTATCGGTCTCCCCAACTCACAAGCTGTGTTGATCTCTCTTGCGCTCCTTTGTTCTGGGAGCCAAGGACGTTACCACAGCGACTGCTGCTCCTCCATGCCTTGGTTGGTTATGCGGGAAGGCCTCTGGTGTCTGCGACACACGATGCAGGATTCTTCAGTCTGGTTTCCTGGCCTTACGCTTTCTGCCTCAAAGGTTTCTTGAAAGTAGTGGTTTCTTGAGGAAAAGGTCAAGGGTGTTTACCTCCTTGCAAACCCTTCTCGGTTTGTTGTCTTTCTCCCCTCGTTCAGCTGCCAACTCGCTCAAAACCGCTGTTCCTTTGTGTGCTTTGCCTCGCTCAGAGTGTGCTCTCTTGCTTCGCCATTTATCTGTGTGGGGAAGTTTAATGGAAGTCAGGTGTGTGTGATTGTCAGTAATTGCCTGACTTCGCCTGGCCATAGTAGCGGGACATGTACACTGCTCGGGTGTGAGTGTTTTCTCCCAGAGTGGGCTGTCCGTGTTGAAGTGTTTATGAAGGGAAAGGGGGTGGTGGTATCCTACCTGATAGGATGGGGTAAAGGTGTTGCAGGAGGAGGGGTACCAGGTCTCGCCTCCGGTGTCCCACTCCCAGAAGACCCCTCACCCAGGTGATCCTCCCCCACTGGTCCACCTCCAGGTTCTGGATCCAAAGGCGATGGCCATGCCCTGGCCACCTAAGAGACAGATCCACAGGGACAAGTGGGTGAGACACCTTCTGGTTTCTCAAAGCATGCGTACCGGATAAGTACACTGCTTCCTTCTCAGATGGACTTTTGATTTAGTGTCCCTTTTCTTTGTTCATGGGGGCAATGTATTTCCTATTAGCCGGCTCACTTCCTTGTCACACTCCCTCCTCTGTTTACAGCGCTCAGCTGACTTGTGCACCGCTTTGCTGCCTACTTCAGAAACTGTGCAGACCTCTTCAGGCTCTCAAAATGAGCGTTCCTTTCTCTCGCCAGCAAAGGCTTGTGCTGACTCTGCCTCTGGCTTGTTGGAACATGGCACCTCCTCTCGCTACTAACACGCGTGCACTATGCAGCTTCAAGTTTTAACAAACAGTTTCATGGTAATCTGTGCTCATAAAAACTGACACTAAACAATAGTGGCTCACACAGATTTTCCTCTTGAAATAAATATTTACAACTGTCCTCACATGCTTCTGCAACTGCTTACCGGCCAGCTTTTAAGTTTAAGAAATAACACAGTCTCCCATATTTCTGCACTCTGACCTGTGGCCTTCAAGGGGATCGAAACGAAATGTGTCCAAGGTCACACGGTTGCAGTGCACAAAAGTCTTATAATGATTCAAAAAGGAGTTGGACCAAAGAAAGGGACCAGTTAGAGGGTCAAGGCGGCCAGCCCAGTCCAGAAGGTTAGGAGTTATTATTACCTTGTTGCAATCTTTAGAAAGGGAGGCCTGGCGGACACGGTACCTTAAAGTGGTGAGAACGCTCCAGCGGGGGCAGTTGTTCCTGGCAGCGGATGCAAGTCGGTGCTTCGTCCGGGGGAAGAGAGGATCTCGTCATGGAGGAAGACAGGAGTCCGTTGCACTGCCAGGGAAGAAACCAGCCGCGGAGTTTCTCAGGTACAAGGAGCGGTCCGGTGATTTGCGGTTCAGTGGTGAGTGGCTATCCGGCTGCCGGGGTGCTTGGCACGGGCAGTTTGACCACAAACCGGGCTGGGGTGCGAAGAAAGAAAGGTAAACTGGCTGTGCCCATCAGTCAGGGGAAGAAGCCTCTCCAGCCAGGAGATCTTCTCTGTCGTCGGGAAGTGGTGAGTCGATTCCGCAGGGCTCCACCGGTGGTGTCGTCGTGGTAGGTGGGCTCAGCTTCTCCCTCGTCGGATTCTCAGGTCCTGTGGTGACTTCTGAAGTTCCAGTCCCCAAAGCCCTGCTTTTATGCAGCATACCCCCATTCACTCAGCCTAGCTGTCAATCAAACATGCTAAGTGGTGAGCCGGCCGGCTCACCACTTGGGCCAATCACACAAGAGTGCGACTTGAGTTACCACGGTAACTCAGTCCAGGGTGCCTAAACCCCCTCCCACACCCACTGTGGTACCCAGACAGAGTGGCACCACTTTTGGAGGCTTCTGTGGAGAAGCCCGCCAAAAAGTGGAACAAAGGGCTCGACTTGGGTTGGAGTCACAGAAGAGAACACAAACGCCATTTTAGAATCGAGTCTTGGCAAAAAATACCAACCGGAGAATTAATATTAAATAAATAAACCAGCGGTGTGTTCGAGGCTATGAGAATTAAATAATTAAAGTTGGTAGCCTCGAACAATGGGAAAATCCTATAGGGAAATATTCGCGGTCGAATATAAAAAGTAGTTTCCACTGCCACCAGCCAAAACTCGATCAGGGGGGACGGAGACGTGCCCCCTCGACTAACAGACCCCGGGGCAATCGAACTGCCCCGACCAGTACGTCCACAATATGATGGTTTGTACTGGTTTCTGTTAATAATTTGGGACTAGTAAAGCCAATGGTGACTTTACATGCCCTGGGAAACAGTAGTCAGTCCCATGGTATGGAGTCTATGGTGGAGTGTCACTATGACACCCCTGTGTTACTGCACGGAGGGTGCTGTGTAACACACATAGTAAAAACACATGAGACCCTATGGAGTAAAGGACCCCATAGCCCATAAAACACATTACCAATCAAAGGAATACCATAAATCATGTCCA
The DNA here is from genome assembly GCF_040938575.1 of Ambystoma mexicanum. Taxonomy (NCBI): domain Eukaryota; kingdom Metazoa; phylum Chordata; class Amphibia; order Caudata; family Ambystomatidae; genus Ambystoma; species Ambystoma mexicanum. The sequence continues at coordinate 389,599,943 of NC_090925.1, forward strand.
AGAGTGGGAGAAAAAGAGTCTCACTCTTGGCAGGAGGAAAAAGACAAACTTGGGGGACTCACTAGGTTAGGAAATTCAGCCTAAAGAGAGAATTCTCCCTAACACTCGCCCCCACCCCCCAGACTACGGGAAAAGAGGATTTAATCCACTCCTGGATGAACCTCATACCTCTAGTCGATGACATACATCCTAGAGAGTCCATCAGCATTTTGATGGTGACACCCTGACCTGTGCTCAATGGTGAAATCGAACCCTTGCAGGCAGATTGACCATCTCAATAGTTTTGGGTTTTCCCCTTTCATTTGCATTAACCATCTCAAGGGTTGGTGGTCAGTCTGAATGACAAAAGTAGAACCATACAAGTATGGCCTAAACTTCTTCAGAGCCCACACAATAGCAAAACACTCTTGTTCAATGGTTGCCCACCTTGTTTCAGGGTCCTTCAGTTTTTTTCTACTGATGAAGCAAATGGGGTGCTCCCTACCTTTCCCATCCAGTTGACTGAGGACTGCAGCTATTCCTACATTGGAAGCATCTGTTTGCACAATGAAAGTTTGGTGATAGTCAGGAGCTCCGAGTACTGGGGCTTGGCAAAGAGCCTTTTTCAGGGTTTCAAAGGCCTGATTGCATTCCTCATTCCACCTAACCTTTTTAGGGAATTTAGGAGAGGAGATGACATTCAGTGGAGAAGCTATGGACCCATAGTTCTCAATGAAATTCCTGTAATACCCAGTGAGACCTAAGAAGGCTCTCACCTGGGTCTGAGTAGTAGGTGTTGTCCAATTTTGCACAGCTTCAATCGTACTGGACAAAGGCCTTATTTCTCCACCTCCTACCTCATGTCCAAGGTAGACCACTTTACTCTGTCCAATCTGGCATTTACTTGCCTTTATGGTCAGATTGGCCTTTCCAAGAGCCTGCAAAACATATCTCAGGTGGTCCACATGTTCCTCCCAGGAATTGCTGAACACTGCTATGTCATCCAAGTATGCCATGCAGAAGTCCTCCATCCCATTCAGAACTTGGTTTACCATCCTTTGAAACTTAGCAGGTGCCTTTTTCAATCCAAAAGGCATAACCTTAAACTGGTATAAGCCAACCGGGGTAAAAAATGCAATTTTCTCTTTGGCATGGTCTGTCAGGGCTATTTGCCAATAGCCTGACATCAAGTCAAATGTGCTGAGGAACTTGGCTGCACCAAGTCTATCCACCAACTCATCTGTCCTTGGCAAAGGGTAGGCATCAGTCCTAGTGACTGCATTAAGAGCTCTGTAATCCACACAGAATCTAAGTTCTGTAGATCCTGCCTTTGGTACTAACACAACTGGGCTAGACCATGGACTAGTAGAGGGCTCTATTACCCCGAGATCAAGCATCTTGTTGACCTCACCTTTGATGTGGGTTCTGACATTTTCTGACATTCGACATCCTCTGCTTTTGACTGGCAGACAGTCACCAGTGAGTATGTCATGCTGTCCCCAAGGGGTCAAGCCTGGTGAAAGTGAGAACAGGGAGGCAAACTGATTCAACATAGATTTGCACTCTTCCTGTTGCTCGGGTGTCAGATTTGAAGAGGGATTTACTCCTTCAATTTTTTTGTCTAATGGTAAGCCTCTGAGGAGATCATGAAGAGCTTCACTCTCTTCTTCTTCCTCTGATGATGCGAGAAGCGAAGCTCCTACATCAGTTCTGGAGGCATACGCTTTTAGTCTGTTGGTGTGGAAGACTGTTGGAGCCTCCTTGGGGTTGCCCAAGACCACCAGATAGTTGACCTCTCCAAGTTTTCCCACAACTTTGAAGGGTCCCATCCATTTGTCTTGCAAGGCCCTCTGCCTTGTTGGAATCATAACGAGAACTAGCTGGTCTTAAGTAAACTCAACGATGTTAGCCTTTTGGTCATGCCAATGCTTGACCAATGCTTGTCCAGCTTTCAAGTTATCACTTGCTTCTGCCATCATTTGTGACATTCTCCTCCAGAGACCTATCACATAGTCAGTCACTCTGACTGGCTTGGGGGAAGGAGCACTCTCCAACCCCTCCTTGATCAGGGCCAATGGACTTCTGACCGGATGACCATAAAGAGGTTCAAAGGGAGAATAGCCTACTCCCTCCTGAGGGACTTCTCTATAAGCAAAGAGAAGGCATGGCAGTAGAAGTAGGCACTTTCTTTTAAGGGGGTCCTCTAAAGCACCTATAATGTTCTTCATGGTTCTGTTGAACCTTTCAACCAGCCCATTTGTCTGAGGGTGGTATGCGGTTGAGAACTTGTAAGTAACTCTGCAGGTTTTCCACATGTCTTTCATGTAGTGGGACATAAAATTCGACCCCCTGTCAGAGATTACTTCCTTAGGAAACCCAACCCTGGTAAAAATACCAAGGAGGGCCTTAGCCACAGCCGGAGCTGTAATAGTCCTCATAGGAATTGCCTCAGGGTATCTAGTAGCATGGTCTACTACAACAAGTATGAACCTGTTGCCTGAGGAAGTTGGAGGATCAAGGGGACCAACAATGTCGTTCCCACTTTTCTCTCAAACGGGACTCCCACAACTGGGAGAGGCACTAAAGGTGCCACATTCTTGGAGCCAACCTTACCAGAAGTCTGGCAGGTGTGGCAGCTCCTGCAGTATTTATCTACTTCGGCCCCCATATTTGGCCAATAAAAGTAGAGTGAGAGCCTTTCCTTAGTCTTCTTGAAACTCAAGTGATCAGCCAAAAGAATCTCATGGGCTAACTGCAAGAACTGTGGTCTGTTCTCCTGGGTTACTACAAGTCGTTTTTTGTCCCTAGGTGCAGACTCGGTTGGTTCACTGTAGAAGAGGCCATCTTCCCAGTGTAACCTATATTTCCCAGGCTCTTGCCCTTCAGCCTGAGCATCTGCCTGGTGGCGAAGACCTTCCAGAGTTGGACATTCTCTCTGTCCCTTACTGAAGTCTGTCCTGTTGGGTCCACCTTCTGCCAGTAAAGACTGCAGCTCAGGATGGTCAACAGGATCCAGATCTCCAATGAGTTCCTGGCCTTCCACTAGCTCTTCTTCAGAGTCTAGTTCAACCACACAGGGTTGTACCTCCCTCTCAGCCTCAGCTGGAGGGGGAGTTACGGGTGTAACTTTGGACAACCGAGGGGAAATACTTGTTGGCTGCACCGGAGTGCTGGCTGTGAGGTTCTTTTTAGAAGTTTTAGGTTTCCCTTTTTCTTCTATTTTCTTAGAGACAGCAGTTGACATCTCCAGTGGAGTAGGAGCGATCTCTTTCTTCATCATCTCCTTGGGAGTACCTCTCATGGTTCTCTCCCTTGCAGGTCTGGTGAGCTCCTGTAACCTTTTACACAAGAGGTCTGGGGGTATGTGACACTACTCCAAGAGTTTTCAAATCATTACCCAGCAGAACCCTTCCTGGCACCTCACTTTGTATGCTGACAGGTATCTTCACAGTCATGTCATTACACTGGATGAGAACTGGTAATTGGGGAAGCATCTGTACAGGCCCTCCAGCTAACTTGGTGAGGCGTTTGGGTGCCTTAGCAACATCTTCAGCCTGAAAAAATGATTTGTCCACAACAGTTATGCTGGCCCCAGTGTCCCTAATGACAGGAGTCTTCTGACCATTCACCTGGACACTGTCCTTATAATACTCTTTAGTATTATCTGGGATAGAATTATAGACATCTAAGTTCTGTTGTTCCCACAGACCCAGAGACACTAAAGAAACACTAGCTGAGACTCCAATGGGTTCATCAGCCAGTAATAGAAAGTTTCCACTTGCCATTTGGACTTCCTCCTCTGGAGCGAAGGCTAAGGAGACAAGCTGGACCCCTGAAGGTTTACCCTTACATCTGGGATCTCCTTTCACATGGTCAGTAGAGCCACAAACAAAGCATCTACCAAATGCTTTCTGGAATGGTGGCTTGTTCTGACCTCCTTCTGGTTTGGCACCAGGAGGTACACTAGCCTGATTTGGTTTCCCTGGTGGCTTACCGTTCTGGTTCTGTTTGGGGCCCTCTTTGGAATTGGAATTATTAGAATTCTCTTTGGAGTCCTTTTTTGGCTGTTTTCCCTCATCCTTTTTCTGAGTAGCCCCAGAATCCTTGTGAGTGGCCCTGTTGGCAACCCACAAGTCAGCAGCCTTAGCTAACTTCCTGGAATCTAATTCCTTTGAATCGGCCAAGTGCTGTCTGAGCTCAGGAGAGCAGGCATCATAAATTGACTCCAACATTACAAGATTCTTCATTCCTTCATAAGTGTTAACTCTGTAACCCTTAATCCATCCCTCTAAGTTTTTCAAACTTTCACTCACCCAGGTAGCCCAAGGGGTACCATCATGCTTTTTGAGGGTCCTAAACCCCTTAAGGTACTGGGAAGGGGTCTTCCCAAATCTAGCTATCAAAGCTAGCTTTACACATTCATAATCCTTCTTATCCACCTCCCCCAACTCCATTACCACATCAGTTGCAACAGGGGGAAGCCTAGAGAACAACCAGGGAAGTAACTCATTCCCTGTGATGTCCTGGAGCCCATGATTATACTCAAACATTTTCAACCAATCCAACACATCCAATCTAGGTTCATACATACCCACTAATTCTTTAGGCATCTGGGGTCTTTTGGGACTGGAACTCCTAGAAGAACCAGAGGAGAGAGAAGCATTTTCCACAGAGAACTTTTTCATTTCTAATTCATGATTAAGCTCTATTTCTCTGAGTCTTAACTCAGCTTGCTTCTGCTCAGCCTGGGCATTCATTCTTCTGAACTCTAGCTCTTGGTTTCTTTCAGATTGAGCTAAAAAACGTTTAACGTAAAATAAGCAGGATTACATGCAGGACCTGGTATAGGCCCAGTAGGTACAGTAGGTAAGGCAGACAGAGGCTCAGAGTGGCTAACTTCATTAGGTTCATTTTCCTCTTCTGACTCATTATCAAGACATTGATTCAGATCAATACCATCACTGTTTTCTACATTTGCTGGGGGTGGGTAGATTCCTCTGTACCACCCAGACTTTGGTTTTCCAACAATCTTTCTATCAGTTCCATTTTCTTGCCCTTCTCAGAGAGATTCTTATGTCTACACAATACTTTTAAGCAATCAGCAGTTTTGGCAGACAATGATTCTAGGGTATAACTCTCCATAGCAGACATAGTTAGAAAATCTGCTTTTTAGTGCTAAGCTCTGTGGTTAGTTGTCCTAAAGTGTTCGACAAGCACTCTAAAGTGTATACTCAATACAAATCCCACCACTGTACACCAGTGTTAGACAGAAACCTGTGCAGTTCCCTCTGGGACCACTGCAAAAGATTTAAGACTACAGGTGTTTGGCAGTAAACCCACTTGGTAGCAGTCTGTACCACACAGATTCACTTGGTAGCTGTGGCTGAGCAGTCAGACTTCCCTCAAGAAGAGTTAGGCAGTATACAGAGTATTCACAATAGGTCAAGAGCACACAATAGAACAAGTAAACACTGACCAGGGCTTGGTGTAAAAGAGATATAATTATTTATTTAAAACCACATCTAGAAAAACACACGGGCACTAATAGTAAGCAATTGAAAAACACGGTCACTAAAAGATATACACTCCCTTAAAAGAATATTAGACAAGTCTTAAGTAAAGCTCCACTTATTTTCAGACAGCGGTGAGCGCTTAACGTAGATGGCACTCTAATAGTTTGTTTTAAAAAGGGAGAGAAAAGCAGAGAAACAGATCCCAACACTTTTCCAGGGACATAACAAGAGAGGAAGGCAAAGTAAAACTGTGAATTCAGAGTCAGTAGGCCGGATCCACTTTAAGGGGATCGAAACGAAATGTGTCCAAGGTCACATGGTTGCAGTGCACACAAGTCTTGTAATGATTCAAAAAGGAGTTGGACCAAAGAAAGGGACCAGTTAGAGGGTCAAGGCGGCCAGCCCAGTCCAGAAGGTTAAGGAGTTATTATTACCTTGTTGCAATCTTTAGAAAGGGAGGCCTGGCGGACACGGTACCTTAAAGTGGTGAGAACGCTCCAGCGGGGGAAGTTGTTCCTGGCAGCGGATGCAAGTCGGTGCTTCGTCCGGGGGAAGAGAGGATCTCGTCGTGGAGGAAGACAGGAGTCCGTTGCACTGCCAGGGAAGAAACCAGCCGCGGAGTTTTTCAGGTACAAGGAGCGGTCCGGTGATTCGCGGTTCAGTGGTGAGTGGCTATCCGGCTGCCGGGGTGCTTGGCACGGGCAGTTCGTCCACAAACCGAGCTGGGGTGCGAAGAAAGAAAGGTAAACTGGTTGTGCCCACCAGTCAGGGGAAGAAGCCTCTCCAGCCGGGAGATCTTCTCTGTCGTCGGGAAGTGGTGAGTCGGTTTCGCAGGGCTCCACCAGTGGTGTCGTCGTGGTAGGTCGTCTCAGCTTCTCCCTCGTCGGATTCTCAGGTCCTGTGGCGACTTCTGAAGTTCCAGTCCCCAAAGCCCTGCTTTTATGCAGCATACCCCCATTCACTCAGCCTAGCTGTCACTCAAACATGCTAAGTGGTGAGCCGTCCGGCTCACCACTTGGGCCAATCACACAAGAGTGCGACTTGAGTTACCACGGTAACTCAGTCCAGGGGGCCTAAACCCCCTCCCACACCGCCTCTGGTACCCAGACAGAGTGGCACCACTTTTGGAGGCTTCTGTGGAGAAGCCTGCCAAAAAGTGGAACAAAGGGCTCGACTTGGGTTGGAGTCACAGAAGAGAACACAAACGCCATTTTAGAAGCGATTCTTGGCAAAAAAATACCAACCGGAGAATTAATATTAATTAAATAAACCGGCGGTATGTTCGAGGCTATAAGAATTAAATAATTAAAGTTGGTAGCCTCGAACAATGGCAAAATCCCATAGGGAAATATTTGCGGTCGAATATAAAAAGTAGTTTCCACTGCCACCACCCAAAACTCGAACAAGGGGGACGGAGACGTGCCCCCTTGACTAACAGACCCCGGGCAATCGAATTGCCCCGACCAGTACGTCCACGATATGATGGTTTGTACTGCCTTCTGTTAATAATTTGGGACTAGTAAAGCCAATGGTGACTTTACATGCCCTGGGAGACAGTAGTCCCAGGTATGGAGTCTATGGCGGGGTGTCACTATGACACCCCTGTGTTATTGCACGGAGGGTGCTGTGTAACACACATAGGAAAAACACATGAGACCCTATGGAGTAAAGGACCCCATAGCCCATAAAACACATTACCAATCAAAGGAATACCATAAATCATGTCCAAGAGTGGGAGAAAAAGAGTCTCACTCTTGGCAGGAGGAAAAAAACAAACTCCAGAAATCCAGCAAAGCTGCTGGGGGACTCACTAGGTTAGGAAATTCAGCCTAAAGAGAGAATTCGCCCTAACACACTCTATGAATCACCACTGGCCACCTGCTATACTTGACAGACCTGACAGCGGACATGTGTAGTTCAATGCCGCTGTATGTGTAGTTTGTTGCCAATATCGGGAGAGTCCCGCAGGAATGGGGAGAGAGTGAAATAAATGGGTCTCTGTGCCGAAGGTCATGGCTAGTGGGCCCGGAGAAACATATTAGTTGAACATGTACAGTGTCCACAGTCGAAGGCCATGACTAGTAGGACCGAAAGAAACATATTGATGCAACATGTACAGTGGCCAAGGACGAAGACCGTGAGCAATGGCCATGGCTGAAGGCCCCAAAGACGCCTATTGGTGAAACATATATAGTGCATAGATGTATTTACAACAAGGCCGACTAGGCCCAGGGTGGCAGATTGCCAGAGGAGCAGTATTTTATTGCAGTTTATTTTCAATTTACTGGTTGTCATTTTTTAAATATAAAGGCAATTTTTTTCTAAGAGTTTGACTGATCCACAACACTGCGAGCCATTTTGAGCTGTTAGCAGTCGCTCCACTCTGACAGCTTGATATTTACAAAAGCTTTATTGTAAAGGTTACTTTAAAAATTAAATTAAATTAAAAGGAAACGTGTTCCAAACCCAGCGTGCTTTAGATATTTAGTGATTCAGTCATACAACGTTCATAAACATAGATGACTGATATAAAGCTCTTTGGTCATTCTCATCTGCCCAAAATGCTCTTAATTTATTTTTAACTTACGTTTTTTATTTCAAATTTTACAAACAGTTTACTGTTACATCATTACATCGAAACCAGCCAAGGATAGCAACTGAAAGCCCCCCCCCACCCGGACCTTACTGCCCCAAAACCTAGGAGATGCTCGCTTATATACACAGCAGCAGAATAGACACTTATAAAAAAATAAATTAAAAAAAAACAATACAACCAACTGTACCAACTTAGCCAGGTCTGAACCATCTCTAAGTGGTAAGGCCCGTGACAATACTTTGAGTACCTTCCTGGTTAAGGCGTTGTCTATCTCTCCCCAGCCATTACTCCAGTCCAGAGCCCTGATCCTCACACCAACCACTTGTCAGGTTCCACTGTGTCTCCCCTCCATCCAATTCCCATTTACTTATCAATGGACCCCACTCCCCCTGGAATGTTCCCACGTGGTTATTAACAATAGCCGTGAGCTTCTCCATCGTATAGATCCTTAATTTCCGCTCCCAGACTGCTCTATCCGGGGCCCCCAGGGACTTGCACTTTTGCGCCAATGCAGTCCGACCCGCTCTAGAAATTGCTTCCTACAATCTCAGGAGCCCCTACTCATCCCATTCCAGTTGTGAGAGGGGCTCCAAGTAGGTCCGGAGGGGGTCTGGGTCTAGAGGGACCCCGTAACCTCCTTCATCCAACTCTGGACCTCTGACCAAAATGTCAGAATCACTGGGCAGTTCCACCACATATGAAACCATGTGGCCATTGGCCAGAGGGAGGAGGAGCCCCAAACATTTTGGCAATCCTGGCTGGGTCTCTATGCCATCCGTGCAGGATCTTGAAATTGTGCTCCATTGTGGACGTAAACAAGTTACCATGGAAGGCGATCTTAAATATCTTGGACCATGTCTCTTCCAGAATTTCCCTCCCAACCCTCTATTCCCACTGTTTGTTTATTTATTTATATTTATTTGTAGAGCACATGTCACGGGCCTGAAGGCATAGTAACGCTGACAAGAACATAAAGCAGTATATCACAAACATCACATAAAAACTATAGTCAGAGGTGCCACATCAGAGGCCTGAGCTAAACCTCAGGTCCCTGGCACATCAAGGTTTGTAGTCCCTTTGAAACGTAAAAAAAGATGCTGGCATATTGAATCTATATTCCGGGGTGCCATCACAGAACCTGAGCTGGACTGAAGACCAGCAGAACATCAGTGTTTTTAGTTCATGTTTTAACTTTGCGAAGGATTAGCACGTCTCAAATCGGGAGTGTTAGGGAGAATTCTCAAGAATGTGCAAATTTCCCTTACTTTTTGAGACCCCCAGCAACTTTGCTGGATTTCTAGGATTTTAATTTTTTACCTGGAAAGAGTGTGAGCTTTTTTTCCCACACTTTCATGTATTTTGATGTGTGTTTTACTTTTGTGTTCTTTGGATGTGGAGTTTTAAAACAACTTCTTAGGCATAATCTTGTTCTTGTGTGTCACACAGCACTTTCAGTGCAGTGGCACAGGAATGTCTTTCAGACTTCCCAAGTTTTAAATACTTTCTATGGGACTGATGACTGTCTCCCAGAGCATGCAAAGTTAAATTGACTTTACTAGTCTTTTTAAATTTACAGACCCAGCACACACTATCTTCCTATAGAGTGCTGGAGGGGTTGCCTAGCATCCCCGGAGTCTAAACACTCATGTAACAGTCAGATGTTACCCTTTCCCTCTTGAAATGGCTGGTGGCAGTGGTTTAGAACAAACTACCATGATTTTTCCCGACCGCGAGCACCGGTAGCTAAAAGCCGGGTCAGCCATATTTTTTCAATATGGCGCCCAAGACCTATCTGTAAAAACAGACTCCGGCCAACATTTGTCACCGTTTCTTTTAGGAAAGTTCCTTCTAGTGTTTGTCTCTGCACACCAAACCAGATTTGGCCTCTTTGTTCGTTGGCCTTTGGCGGGCTTCAGTGCTGAAGCCCTCCTCTGGCGCCTGAGTGTCTGGGATGGACAGGATGTGAGGGAGCTGCCCGAAACTCCCTGTGCTTAGTCTCCTAGGAGACCTGAATGCACTCTGGCGTGATTACCCTGCTGGGTGAGTGACAGCTAGGCTGGAATGAATGGGGGAAAACTGTTTAAAAGCAGGCCTCTGGGACTTGGAAAGCAGAGTCGACCACTGGAATGAAAGAACTGAAGACGAGCTGAAGGAAGATGACTGCTGCAACTCCTGGTCCCCCGGTGAAGCCCTGCTGCAGGTCCGAATTGCCTGTAACTCCATCGAAAGAGAAGCCCTTCAAGGTTAACTTCTTCCTTTGAGTTTGGTGGGAACAACCAACTCGCAAGTCACCTGCACACCTTCTCTATATTTCTTCAGAGTGCTGTTGAAAACCGGATAGACAGTGAGAAGGATACCAGTTTGTGGTCTTTAAGGCACTCCCACCTTAAGCAGACATTTAGCCAAGCTTGTGGCCTCTTCCCTGGGCAGTGCAGGAACCTCCCAACGGCCTCCTTCTTGTCCCCATGACGGAAGCTCAGAAACAGCGAGATCTGCAGGAACTGCCCGGAACAACTGCCTCGGCTACAGCTCTTCTTCATTTAGAAGGTACTGTGCAAGTGCGGTCAAGATATCCTTTCTGCCGTGGTGGAAGTTTGTGAAACTTTTCCAACTTTAAAGGCTTGTCCTTCCCTAAACTGACATAGAACTTTTCGTCTGACCAACTACTTCTAAAAACAGTGGCAAAGGCTTAACCGTTTACTACCAGAACTGTGCTATCCTATCAAAAACTCTGAACCATTGACTTTGGCCTAGGCCTATTTGATTGAATTGCTGGTTGTAGTGAACTGAAACTATTTGCCCTACCTCTGAAAGTATTTGTGCTTTAATTCTTTTAACCATGTCTTTTTACCCCCTTTTTAAAGTAACTGAAGTGCCATTTTTCTCCCACTTCAGGGGAGCTGAACTTGTTCAGAAACTTATTGGTTGTGTATTGTAGTATATTAGATTGTGATATTGAGCTGCTCTTACTAGTGGAATGTTTTCCAACTGACTGTGTAAATACATGTATATTCTTTTACCAAGAAAACGTGTGTACGTGTTTGTTTGAACCACTGTGATTGTTAGCCCTTTGTGTAACCTTGTGTACTGCTCACTTTACTCTTGAGATAAGTCTGGCAATTCAGCCACTGCTACCACATTACTGTGTAGTACAGGCTTGTACCAAAGGTGAAATTGTACTTACACTTGTAGTCTTGTGTGTAGTGTTCCCAAAGGGTACTGCATGTGATTCTGCCTAACAGAGAGGCAGAGCATTCCAGCTCTTAGGGTCAGCGTAAACTAAAGATCCCCGAGTGTCAACATCAAGCTTGGGCCAGGGGGCCTTTCGGAGTCCCAGATTGTTTGACCTAAGCGTCCTTTGCGCTGGTAACCAGGCAAGGCAATTAGATATTCTGGCCTCATTCTGCAAAGGCACTTGTGCGTAATACAGAGGAGACGGAATGTCACTCTACTGGCTAAGGGGGCCAGTGTAGCACCATTCTGGCTTCTGAGATATGCTTATTTCTCCTCAGGCCCTTTATAACCCTGACAGCTTTCTTTTGCATTACCTGGAGGCGCTCCCTTGCCTGCGCCCTGCAACAACCTGGTGCCATAGTCTAACTTTGCACAGATGATTGCCCTCGCAATAGTAGCACAGTTTTCTTGTGTAAAGAAAGACCTCAACTGTGCAACTAGTTTTAGATGATAAGAGGTGGTCAAGACCAAGTAGCTTACGTGAGACTTCATGCCCAGAGTCTTGACTTTCGAGAGGGTGGTGATAACACAACCTGCAATATGCACCTCTTTGTATTCCAGGCTTACTTTCCTTAGTCGTGCGATGGTGCCCACAATCATTATCTCCGTTATTGCATCGTTAAGTGCCAGAATAGACCATGTTGATGGACTCAGTGTCCCTGCTGTAATCTCTCGAAAGTAGGATTAGCCTCTGAGTATAATCAGCACAGTTGGTATATAGCACCCCTTGTTCGAATAGGGGCAGGGTAAACAGGTTGAACAAAACAGGGGACAAGCATGAGCCCTTAGGTACTCAGCAGGGCACCATAAAGAGCTGTGCCTCCTTTTCCATAGTCTCCAGCATGTTGGCCTTGAGGTCGATCAAGGCGTATTCCGTTCTGTGTGCCCTGCAAAAACCTGACTGCCTCTGTCCCAAGACCTGATGTTTCTCCACATGAATTCCTGTCTATTTCCTACCTCAGCTGTGAGCATAGCCCTATAAAGTTGCGAGGATTCCCCTCCGACATTCCCCAAAAACCAAGACCCCTCGAAGTTAGTCAAGTCACTAGCCAGTTTATACTCCCACCTGCCGTCGATGAGAAACCCTTTTACCCTGAGATATTCAAAGATGGATATCGATTCCTTTCCCATCACATCGGCCAAAGCATTATATTCTATGGAGGACCCCTCCAAAAACAGCTGACCTACCCTCTCTAACCCCCTGTCTGACCATTTCTGAGAATGACGGAAGCCCTGCTTGGCTAGGTCTAGTGGGGGCCCCCATACGACGAATGCAGGACGGCCAAGAGGACAGCTGAACATTAAACTTGGATTCTTTGCATATAGACCAAAGAATCTCTAAAGTAGAATGTAATCACAGCCTCTGGGGGATCGCCCCAGCGGAGACCACAGATAATCCCCAACCTTCTTGGGGTGAGCCGCAATGTCCTTGAGGAAGGTCCAATAGTTCCCCAGGTCGTCTCTTAGATGCTCCACTGGTACCCGCATCTGTGCTGCCTTATAATAGATCTGGAGGTTATGCTAAGCAATTCTCCCTTCCCCCAATCCCTAGGTAAGGTTAGCGTTTAATGTTTAATTCTGGGAACTTTGTTCTGCCACACAAACCGGTCCAGAAGGGTCTTCAGTTCTCAAAAGTATGCCTCTGGACCACCGTGGACAGGCTCGAAAAAAGATCGGGAAGAACATTCTTTTTAACAGAGATCATCTTCCCATACCACAAGAGCACCCAAGGAGCCCACCTTGCTAAATCCTTCTTCAATGTCGCAAGCATTGGGGTATAGTTGGGTGAAAACAACGCAGTGAGATCTCTATGGAGCTGAATTCCAAGGTACGTAAACCCCACCTTCTCGACTCTCATCCCCTTAAACTGAACCCTGTTCTCCAGACCGGCACCCTCCAACCGTATACGCATAATACAAGATTTCTGTACATTATTCTTGAGCCCCGAAAACTTCCTGAAGGACGAGATCTGGGGCATAAGCTCAGGAACAGATGAGTGTATGTCTACTACGTACACCAAGACATCTTTTGCGCAATGGGGTGAAAGGTTTTTCCTTAGAGATCACGTTGATTGTTCCGGCGATCCATTTAGGAAGTAGTTCTGTTTTTCTGTCGAGGTCAGCTTCGTCCAGGGTCGTCGTTGGCGGTTTGTTGATTTCAAGTTGTTCTGCTAAGTTGCTGGCTTTGATGGCCCTCCAGTTTCTTTTCATGGTAGTTAGCATGGTAGTCAGCATTTTGGCGGGTGGTTTGTCTGTCGTTGTGGGCAGCGTGATTACAGAGGGATGATGAGGTGGTTGCTCCAGAGAATCTGTAATGGTAGCATTGCAGTGATAAGGCTTGTGTTGGCGAAGATTGCATCTAGCCTATGTCCCGCCATGTGGGTTGCTCCTTTGACTAGCTGATGTAGTTTCAGCGTCTTCAGTTGTTTGGCTAGTGATTTGTGGGAATTAGCTGTTTCTTCATCAAACCAGATGGCAAAGTCTCCCAGGATTATCAGGTGTTCCTGCTCGATGTCTAGATGGGTGATGGCTTCAGTGAAAGCAACGACGAAGGTTGCATCGTATGTTGGTGGTCTGTATACCAGAACACATTTGAGGTTTGTTTTGGGGTTTGCGGTTAGGTGAAGGGTTAGGAATTCACAGTTTTTTATGTTTACTTTTGATTTTCAGGTGTTCCTTGTATGCTACCGTCAGTCCTCCTCCTCTTTTGTTTTTCTTGTTTGCTTGTGACCACTTGAATTTGTCAGGGATGTAGTTATGCAGTGTGATTTTGGAGTTGTCGTCTAGCCATGTTTCATTTATGAATAAGATGTTGATTCCCCCGTCGGACATGAGGACTAAGATCTCTGTGGCATGTTTGGACATTGATCTAGCATTGATTAGGTTGCAATGGATCTTTTTGACGTGGTTGGGTTTGTTTTTTAATCCTTGTTTTATCTTGTGGTTGTTCTGTTTGAGTTCTTCTGTGTTATTGTCACAAATTGGTTGGTGGTCCATGTTGTCTACTTCCTCGGTGAAACGATCCATTAGATTGATTGTGTGGTTGATGAATTCTTCTGCATTTCTTCATCTTCTATTTTTTTATGTGATTGCTTCCGCTATCCTTGATCCTTGTGTTTTTTGTGATATTAGGGGTGAAGGCGTTGTTTTCATTCCTTTCTCTTCTCTGGTCTTCTCTTCTTTTTTTGCTGGGTTCTAGTGAGTTATTCGCGTGCCTGGACATGTCGGTGGTGTTGAGGTGTTGAGATGGTGAGGCAGTTGCAAGGTACAGTGTTAGATATAGGGATGTTTCTCTTCTCGTGATGTTTGTTCTGTTGGCTGGGGTGTTTTTAGAGGTGTGTTCTGTATTGGTGGTGGTTTCTCCTGGTAGAGGGCGTGTATCCGTTCGGGTTGTTCTTTCTTCCGTTTCTCTTTGGTTGTGTCCAGCTTTGTGTCGGGGCATCTTGGTAGGAAGGTTTGAAGTTTGGGTTACAGGGGCTGTGTGCTTTGTATGGTGTTAAGTCTTATCCTCTTGCGCTGTGATATTTCAGTGCACCCTGGGCTGGTGTCCTTTTACATTGGTTATGATCCCGAGGTGGTGGTGATATTGAGGCTGCTGATGTAGGTTGGCTTGGGTGTCTGCATAAAAATGAATTGCAATGGTTGGGTAGGGTTCCGGGTTTGCGTTGTTCTAGGGTGTGGGTAGTTAGCTCAGGGTTCAGGGCAGTTGGCCAAGTAGTGGGTTGCTGGTTTGGTCTTCTTCCTTACGTGGGTGGAAGGTCTGAGCAGGGCAGTGTCAGGGTACTAAGCTTTGGGGCAGGGTAGCGCAGTTGGTATGACTGTAGGTTTTCTGAATTACATGACGTGTTTGTATTTAACTGAGGCAGTGACCTAGCTGTAAGTAATTGCTTTCAGCGGTTAGCTGGGTGAACTAGGACAGTGAGGAAGGCCTGTCTTTCAAGGTGGCATACACGATGGACCACACCTAGATTTGAGATTCATGTATAGCGGGAGAAAGTCCTAGTTTTTACAAAAGGCAGATATGAGCAGACAAACTTGGGTTTGAGATTTCTGTATAGTGGGAACAGGTCCTAGGTTTCACAATACAGTAGGCTAATAAGGGAGAACACACCTAGATTTAAGATTCCTGTATAGTGGAAGAAAGGCCTAGGTTTCACAATACAATAGGTTGATAGGGGAGAAACACACCTAGATTCGAAATCCCTGTATAGTGAGAAAAAGGCCTAGGTTTCACAATACATTATGCTGATAAGGGAGAAACACACCTAGAATTGCGATTCCTGTATAGTGGGAGAAAGGCCTAGGTTTTACAAAAGGCAGATATGATCGAACAAACCTGGGCTTGAGATTTCGGTATAGTGGGAGGAGGGCCCAGGTTTCACAAGACCATAGGCTAATAAGGGAGCACACACCTAGATTTGAGATTCCTGTATGGTGGAAGAAAGGCCCAGGTCTCACAATACAATAGGCTGATAAGGGGTAAAACACCTAGATTTGAGATTCCTATATGGTTGGAGAAGGGCCTAGGTTTCGCAATACAATAGGCTGATAAGGGAGAACACACCTAGATTTCAGATTCCTATATGGTTGGAGAAGGGCCTAGGTTTCACAATACAATAGGCTGATAAGGGAGAACACACCTAGATTTAAGATTCCTGTATAGTGGGAGAAAGGCCTAGGTTTTACAAAAGGCAGATATAAGCGGACAGATCTGGGTTTGAGATTTCGGTATAGTGGGAGGAGGGCCCAGGTTTCACAAGACCATAGGCTAATAAGGGAGCACACACCTAGATTTGAGATTCCTGTATGGTGGGAGAAAGGCCCAGGTCTCACAATACAATAGGCTGATAAGGGGTAAAACACCTAGATTTGAGATTCCTATATGGTTGGAGAAGGGCCTAGGTTTCACAATACAATAGGCTGATAAGGGAGAACACACCTAGATTCAAGATTCCTGTATAGTGGGAGAAAGGCCTAGGTTTTACAAAAGGCAGAAATAAGCGGACAGACCTGGGTTTGAGATTTCTATATAGTGGGAGGAGGGCCTTGCATTCACATTGGATTTCCTAGAGAGTGTGACGGATGTGTGCGGTTGGTGTTATTATTGTAGGTGCACGTCTGGACACTGTCGTGAGCTGCTTCTGCTGGTTAGCAGTTGGAATTATGTTTTGGCAACCACCTAGATGGATAGGGGTGGGAGCGAGGAACTGTAGAAACAATACAGACAGCGCAAATTAGTGCTGTTGTTCTAAAAAAATGTCTACAACCATAACTGCTTACCTAACTTATAGGAGACTCACTATGAATAAGGTCCAAAGATACAAGCACACAGTGTGGTTAAAGAGCTTGATAAGTAAGCAGCAACCTGTAGAAAGATAATGTGAAAGGACTGTCTGAGGAGAGTGAACTGACTGACATTAAAATGCAACTTAATTGGAGAAGACACCTGATTCAATGTAAATATAATGAATTCTTTTAGGTAAGTCTAGGGTTTTCTGTCCATCAATACTTGTCTGTATCAGATATTTTAACAACAAACACACTCGCCTCTATTGGTCTCATTATAAACACACTGGGCCACATTACGAGGTTGGAGGTAGCCTTGCCCGTTTTACCGGAAAGGCTACCCCCAAACTCGCATCCGGCTCTGGCACCCGCGAAGGGGAATCACCGGGCCATTCCGACCTCGGCGGACCCGGTAATTCCTCTTGCGCGGGTGCCGGAGCCGGTATGTCCCCATTCCCATTTGAGCCCCCATAGGGCTCAATGGGAATAGGGAGGATGGTAGCAGCTGTACCGTTTATAACGGTACCGTTGCTACCATCATGTTCTGCTCGCAGGTGCCGGTACTGCCACCTGGTCAGAGCAGGTAGGTGCAAGAGCACCCGGGAGCAGAAGTCCTCGTATGGCGGTATGGTAGCAAGGGTGCCGGTAGCGATACCGGCACCATTGTTTACTCACCACCATACTCCTAATGAGGCCCAATGTCTATACACGTGTCCAGCACTACTGTTCCATGTGCGTTACTTCTTGTACATATGAATCACTGTAAAACAGTGTCTATAGGTATTCCGTCCTGGCTTACCTTCTTGATATTCGTTTATGGCTTGAACCAGTAACATGGTTTGTAATTCTCTCGTGCATGCTGCGGCACACAATGTTGTCTTTGCGTCACCATCACCAACCAGCGCACGTCAGCATAGGAGAGTAAAATTCACCAGAGAGCTGTTAAACAAATGTAACACAAAGGTGTCACTATGTGCAAGAGAATATAGCCTTCTGCGTTCACAAACACTATTACCTATGTCTCTTGTCCATAAGTTGTGGGGGAATTTAGAACCTGCTTACCTCATTGTGTTCCAATGTGTAGCTCTTAGTATACGCCCTATTCCGCTCGATCTGCAAGCGACCAACCGGAAGCGCTTGCACTGTTCAATATGCATCATGTGATGCACTCACTTGATGGGGGAGGTGTTTTAGTCCCTTTTCTAAGTATGTCCTATAGCATGATGTATATCCATGCTGGGGCCATCTTTGAGTGTAGATAAACACATATATACAGGGTGGATATAACCCTTAATCTAAGACACAATATGATGGTCTCATATACTTACTGGTCTTCATACATATTAAATCTGATTTGTGTTCAAAATTGATCTTAAAAATGTATGCGCTGAGTGTGTTATATTGTATAAGGTGGGAATTGACACACCAGTACTATATGCTACCCGCCATACATCGTATTAGTAAAAAGAAGTATTGGACCGCCATGATTTTTTTAGAAAGCTTATTCCATTAATCAACTGGGCACCCTCAAAGTGCCTGGTCCAGATTGGGTGCTGGGTGATCTCTATATGTCTAATGTGATGCTATAAGCTTCCCTTCTGTTCTGGTGACAGAAAAACTAGCTATTCCTATACATATGAGAGGATCTGGGGATATGCCAAGCTGTTATTGCCCCATTTCCTTAATTGATGTTTCCTGAAGTTCTTTTGGAAATTAATTCATAATAAATTATTGGATTGGGTGGAGGAGGCAAACATTCTACCGGTTACCCAATTGGGATTTTGATCTGGTGGTGTTTGTAGTAGAAAGCAAGTAACTAAGGTTTCATCAAGTTACGTGGATTCTGAAGCCTTGAAGACAGTAAAATATTTTGGGCCTCATTACAACCCGGGCGGTAAGTACCGGTCATTACCGGCATGGTGCAAGTTCTGTGTCCGTGCTGGCAATAGACCGCTAAAAGCGGCCTATTATGAGTACGCGGGCACGAGCTTTGCGCCATGCCGGTAATGACCCCACCGACATGCTGTAAAAGGGCGAAAAATCCCCCTTTCCGGCATCGTACGTGGTGCAAATAGCTCCTCCGGCATCCAAGCCATCGGCATTAGCAGTGACTGCTAATAACTCCTGAGAGGAGTTAACCATGCTGGCGGAGACGCTGCAGGAACCTGCCGATGTTGTGTTTTCCTCAGATATGTCCCGCCCTGCAGTGCAGCGCAAGAAACAGATATGGGCAGACGTCGCCAGGAAAGTAAGTGCTGTTGGCACCACACCCGGCACTCCCAAAGATTGCCGTAAGTGCTAGGACGATCTGCGTTTACGCGTGCGGAGCATCCTCTACGCCAACCGCAACCTGGGTATGGCGACAGGCGGAGGTGCGTAGTCCCCCATCAAATTGCAACCATGGGAGGAGATATGCGCCAGCATCATAGGGACGGAGGCAATTGAGGGAGTGGGGGACATGGAGTGAGGAGCCCCGTCATCAGCCGATGCAGGTAGGTGTCCCAAATGAAACAATGCTAATACCACCACAATGATGTCCACCTGAACTGACAGTGCAATGATGTAGAGCAGGGTCCACCAGACACATATGTACAAGACTGCCTACAGGCAGTGCACAGCATCACCTTGTCCACATGCACAATGCACCCCATGTGTGTTTCAACCCAGATGCCTCCATGCATCACCCACCCAAAAGACAAGCAACCCGTATGTCACTCCCCCAATGTCAATCATCTGCCATTCCATATGAATGCAGCCACCCCAATGCATGCCCGATGCCTGTAGACCCATCACTAACCCTCTCCCTCTATTGGTCCCCCACAGGCACACATTCAGACAGCGGTGACGAGGACACCAGGGAGGAAGATGCCACACCACAAAAGAAGGCCAGGGGCGAGGAGGGAGAACACCGTCCCTCGACTTCAAGGGGTAGAGGCCAACCTGCACCACTGCGGAAGACCAAGAAAACCCCACAGACCACAGCACCAATGTGCACTACGGCCCCTACAACAGCACCCACACCAGCCACTATCACCCAGGAGGCAGTGGCAGAAGGCACAGCATCGGCTGCCAGCAGCACAGTGGGTGAGACAGCTGCCGCAGCAGCCCTGTCGGACGATGTGGCAGACGTTCAGCTGCATGGCGCAACACCCACCACAGGCCCCCTGCACTCACCACAACTTGCCCCATGCAGCCTGCAGAACAGCAGCATGCACGGGCTGTCACCTGGTGATTCATGGCCCGCAAGTGCCAGCCCCACGCCAACTGTGCATAATGAACAAAGCATGGTGGAAACCCCTCTCACATCCACCCAAGTTCCAACCAGCCAAGAGGGGATCAGGGCTATTCAGATGCGCCAGGAGGAGCTCACAGGGCTGTTGACGCAGCATATAATGAATGCGGCCAGGCAAGGGATGACATTAAGGAATGTGCTGCATCCCTGAAAACAGCAATCAAGACCACCTCGAAGGACATTTGCGCCGAATTGGCAGCAGTGCGGCACGTCCTCTCTGAAATGGTGGCAGCAATGCAGGCCAATGCGTCCACCACAGTTGCCAGAACAACTTGGGTCATCTTCGAATGCAAGTTCAACCAGAACCAACCCCGTGCATAGGTCTGCCCGGAACTTGCGCAGATCAGACAGGGGTGCACCTGGTGCTGGAGGAGAGGGAGGGCTGTAGGTACAGGCAGGCATACTGGTGCCATGTGGACTAATGTTGCACGCTACTGCACACCATGTGTGAGGAAGTCAAGGGGGCAGGAGGAGGGGGAGAGGGTGTGTGGGGGAGTTGAGGGGGGAGAGGGTGTGTCGGGGGGGTTGAGGGGGTAGGGGGGAGAGGGGAGAGGGTGTGTGGGGGAGTTGAGGGGGGAGGGGGGAGAGGGTGTGTGAGGGGGGAGGGGGGAGAGGGTGTGTGGGGGAGTTGAGGGGGAGGGGGGTGAGGGTGTGTGGGGTGGTGGGCTTGTGCACTTTGTTATTTTTCTTTAATACACCTTTTGGGAAATCATAATTCACATGTTCGGACATTGCTTATTGTGTACGTGTGCTTTATTGGTGAAAAGTCTACAGTGTCCTTGAGTGCCACCTCCATGTCACACTCCCCATCCATGTGTGCTAGAAACATTGATTGATCAGAGTATGACGCATGGCACGTCCCTCCTGTGTATCGGTGCTTCCCTGAAGTGCAGCCCCATCTCCACCCTCCTCATCCTCATCGTCAGGTGGTTGCAGTTCAGCGTCAGGGGGCAGAGGCACATTCTGTCTGATGCGCATATTGTGTAGCATGACACATGCCATGACGATCTTGGCCACCTTCTCATGGCGGTACAGGAGTGCCCTACCAGACCTGCTGAGGCAGCGAAACCGTGCCTTCAAGAGGCCAAATGTCTGCTCAATCACCACACGGGTACGTGTATGCGCACAATTGTAGTCCTCCTCATGCCTGTTCTGTGGGTTTCGGACTGGGGTAAGGAGCCACCTCTTCAAGGGATAGCCTGCATCACCTGCATGTGGGCAACAATGTATATGCGTAAGTCATCATATCATATGGGACCAGTATCAATGACACCATAGCATGCATTTAATTCCTGATTTCAACCACATTTCCATGCATGAATGGAGACACACGATGTGACTGCTATGTGTGTATTCCTCTTATGGACAGGTGTGCATGCCATCGTCTAGTGGGCGCAGGGGGGTCCTGTTCCTTGTGAGTGCTCATGCACTGTGTTAGTCCACGCCGGTTGTTTCCATGATCTGGCTGATGTGCAGTCATTTGTATGCTTTCATCCTGTCACCGTTGATGTCAGCCTCATGATGATCTCACTATGCACAACAAATGGTGACATGCAGTTTTGTAGGACCTCTGTGTCAGTGTAGTGGTGTATTAATGTATTTGGCCCTCATGTGACTGCTTTGTACGCAGTAATGGGTGACAGTCCTTTCTGTTGATGGTATTTGGTGCTGTGTATTGGCCATACTAATTGCTTGTAGCTGCACTGTGTTGCGGGGGATACGGTCTGATTGAGTACAGTGCACATGTAGATGGCTATGATATGGTTGTGACACTGCATCATTTACATGGTAGGACTGCTTACATCTTGCATTATGTGGTCAGGTGTCAGGTCCGGTCTGGCCTGCTTTGGGGTATGAGCATGGTCCATTCTGTCAGTCACTCGCAGCTAGGTGAAGTATGCATCTCTCCCCCCCCCCCATCGCAGCCAGGTGAAGTATGCATCTCTCCCCCCATCTCAGCCAGGTGAAGTATACATCTCCCCCCCATCTCAGCCAGGTGAAGTATGCATCTCTCCCCCCCCATCTCAGCCAGGTGAAGTATGCATCTCTCCCCCAATCACCTACCCACATCGCATTTCCATGAGCCTAACATCCAACTCACCGAGAAGCCAGGATCTCTGCCCTGCATGTCGCTCCATGTAGCGTGATATCATGGAGTTCCGCAGGACCATTGAATCATGGGTTGATCCGGGGAATCGGGCACAACAATGTGTGATGATCTTGTTTGAGTCACATACCATTTGCACGTTGATGGAGTGGTATAACTTACGGTTGCGGTACGCTACCTCCATGGCATGTGGTACCACCAATTCCACATGGGTGCAGTCGATCGTGCCAATGCAACCAGGCCAGTGAATGGAAACCAACTTTGGTGTTTGAGATCTCTTGGCCAGTCCATGGTAAGTAAATGTGGTCGCCTGTGTGCTTCAGGAGGGCATCAAGCACTTGGTTCAGCGTATGTGAGAATAATGGTTGTGATATGCCATGCAGTTGCCCCACTGTGTGCTGGTAGGTGCCTGTGGCCAGGAAGTGGAGCCCAGACACTACCTTCAGTAGGGGAGGGACGGCGGTGCGTATTGCATTCAGGCTGACAATGTCGTCATGTATCATGTCCACAATGGTGGTGATGGTGTCCCGGTCCAGACGGTACAGGGTGTGGATCTGCTCAGGGGTTAGGTTGAATGGACTGGCTCTGATGCGAGGGATTGGGGGCTGCCTGCATGGTGCCACTGGCTGCACTGGTTGGGCATGCTGGGCCTGCCTCACCCTCCTTCTCCTCCTGCGTCTCCTGTGTGCTGCCTGTTGTTGTTGTTGTTGTTGCAGCAGTTCCACTGCAATCATGTCCTCCAGCCCCAGCATTGCTAGTAGTATTGGAATCATTTTGGTGTGTGACTGGGTGTGGGAAGGGGTGGGGTGTGCTCTTTTTGTGCTGGCCCAGTCTGTATTGCCTCCACCTGTGCTCATTGTGTGCACCTGTGGCAGTTGGGGACACTGCACATGGCCGTTTACGGGTGGTCCGCGATGCCGGTATTTGCTCCATGCCGGTAAGGTACTTTTCGGGCTTCAGTAGGGTGTTATTTGCATGTCCACCTGACTTGTGATGTTCCCCTGTTTGCGCCATGCCGGTATTGCCGGCATGAAGGGTTGCGTGCCCGCCCTCCAGCCGCTATTAGCGGCACTGTTAATTACGGTGCCGCTAATAGCGGGTTGGCGTATCATAATCGTGCGGAGCGGTAAGCGATGCCAGTAATCCTTTACCGGCATCGTTATTTACTTACCGGCCGGGTTGTAATGAGGCCCTTTGTCTATTTAGGTGTGAGGTTTGCGGAAAACAATCTATGGCATTCCCAAATTGATGCTTGGCAAGTAGGATAAAGCAAGCTAACTTAGGCATCTTACGAATCTTTACTGCCCATGATGGTCAAACAGTTCCCCCAGTGATCAAAGTATATGATGCTAAGGCCCGCATTACAACCCAGGCGTTAAGAGGTTAACAGCGCCGTAAAAGGCGGCGGCGCCTTTAAACCCTTAACGCCTGATTACGAGGTCCCTTTGCGGGTGGCACTTTAACACCTGCTTTTAGCAGGTGTTAAAAAACCAACCCGCAAAGGGACCTTGGTGCTAAGTACGGTGCTGCAATTTGCGGCACCGTACTTAGCGCCTTCCCCATTCCCATTGAGCCCTATGGGGCAAAAATGGAAATGGGGAAGGGCCATGGCGGCATGGGGAATTACCGCCCCGCCAACCTCGGAATGGGGCGGTAATTCCCCATTCCGCCATGGCGGAATCGGTAAGTTACCGGCATGGACCATGGTCCAACGCCTGGGTCGTAATGAGGGCATAAGTCTCTAGGTATTAGATACTCTGGGGCTGGTATTTGGGGTATAAGTAATCTGAAATCTCTATCAGTAATTGAAAGGACAATTTTGAAAAGTTTATTAAGTGTCGCCTTGTCTACAGCAGACAAACTAGTATATTGGGAAATCAACATGACTCCTATTTCTGTGCTATTGCAACTTAGCCTTGCTTGGCTATGGTTTAAGATTCAGGCCAGTGCGAGAACTCAGTTGAATAAACAAATCTTAAACAATATATTACAACTTGTCAAAGCGCTAAGTGTTCCATGAATAAGTTGTGTGAAGAATTTCCTAGAGACTCTTGGTTTAAGTCACTTTTTTCCATCCCACTATGATTAGTGATTGATCTGTTTTAATATTTAAACAGGTGATTATAAATGTATATGCACGTTGTTTCCTTTGGTATAGAGTAAGTCTACTGTTAGATTATACTTGCCAAACCTGTTATCTACACCTTATGGATCCAACTATCTGTCTTTTGTACCAAAAATCCTTGCAAGGTATTTAATTACTTGTCTGCACTTTCACCAGTTACCACTAAAACTATATATTAGGAACAGGAATAAGGAGCAGTCTATTGTCTATCGAATCCAATATGCACCTGTCATGATGCATATTCTTATTTGTTTCAAGCCCAAGACTTTAATGTGTGTGAGGCTCTAGGGTGTTTTTTAATGCTTGCTATGAAAATTACCATGACATTTATTTCTGCTGCATAGTTGTTGTATATGGTATTTTATTGGTGTCCAGAGTTTTATGAATTTATTCAAATTAAATTATGATACTACTGCTACCCCTTACCTCAAAACATATTTAGATACATTTTACTTCAATGGATTGCCTTTCTCCTGCAGATTCCTCATCTGATAGATATCCTCATCCAGCTCTACTGTTCGGAAAAAACTTTGACAGGGGGCGTAGTGGACCTCGACTCGGCCGTCAATCGTCGATCCGTCTTGCTCGGTGGTCAGTCGTCGACTCCAGACGTGACGTCAGGCATCATATATATACCACCTCACTACGCCCCGCACCTCATTTCCTTTTTCCACAAGCTCGACACGCTGATCAGAGGAACATAGTGTTATGAAGTCTTCGACTGTTTTTGACGGATTTTCACCAGGTTTGCTTTCTTCGCAACCAAGAGATGTCTGCACCTCGGTTTTTGGTTTTAAATGCTGCACTGACTGCGATTCTAAGATGTCGGTGACCACCCCACACGACATCTGTGTGTGGTACTTCGGCACGGGTCACGACACTCAGGGGGGTGCTTTGTGTGTGAAAATGAACCGAAATCTGTGCGTGAGCGGGCAGCCAAACTCGTGTTGGGCCGACCGCCTTTGAAATCACCTGCGCGGTCACTAGTCTGGTCCTCTGAGGCTGTGAGTGAGGGGCCTACCCCCAAAAAAGAAAAAGCGAAACATCGGCGTAAGACAAAGAAGCGGTCTCACATAAGGAGCTACTCTTCCTCATCGTCGTCTCACAAAATGAAAAGCCAACGTGATTTAAAACTCAAATGTTGGTGATGTTTGATAAGCATGCAGCGCTAGGTGTGATGTGCCTCCCCAAGCAGCAGACCTTGGTGGCAACAGCGGCACTCGGTACTCCCGACCCCATGCAGGCCCATTTGCCAACGCCATCAGCAAAAGGAAAGCCTTCGGGCTCGATGCTGAGAAAGGCACCTAAACCCTCAATGCCTGGGCCTTCCCGCAAGCCTCAGGGTTCGGACATCCCTGACACCTCTTCGGTGCGCAAGCCCTGTTTGACGCAGAAAACTATTCCCTCGACACCGACAACCATTCTGTTGACGTGGAGGGAAAAGCCCTTGGCGCTGACTGTCACAGCGGATCTTTAGTCCCACTCTCCCGGACCGATTTCTTCAGCTCCATGGCGTCGATCTTCAGCGCTGATGGTGGAGATTATCAAGGTTACATCAATCCTGTGTACGCAGGGATGGGTGGCGTTGACTACTTTGACGACCAGGCAGATCTCCTGCCATTGGCACATGGGCTCTATGATGCCAGCGGGCTAGACACATCCCCGGATGTGGAGTTACAGCAGAACCAGCCTTACACCCATACCCATGCCAAATTTCAGTCACTAGTGGAAAGGGTGGTCAACACTGTAGGGCTCAATGCTGAGCTAGTGCCAGCCCAGGGATATGAACTGACAGACATTCTGGACGAGGGTCCAGTTACGGAAAGACCTATGCCACTGATCCCAACGATCGCCCATCCAATAGCCTCCTTGGGGCTGCATTCCTGCTCCATTCCTCCGGTCATTTCCACTATGACCGGGAAATATAGACCGGCAAGAGGATCCCAGTCATTTTTGTCTTCTTACCCTTCTCCGCAAAGTCTTGTTGTGCAGGCAGCCACAGTTTCCACCAGGGTGGCTTCCTCTGCCTCGAATCTGCCTCCTAACAGGGAAGGTAAGAGGATAGATGCGATGGTGAAGAAAGTCTTCACATCTGGCAGCATGGCCTTGAAAGCCAATAACATAGTCTGTGGGTTTGG
Source organism: Ambystoma mexicanum (assembly GCF_040938575.1). Lineage (NCBI taxonomy): Eukaryota > Metazoa > Chordata > Amphibia > Caudata > Ambystomatidae > Ambystoma > Ambystoma mexicanum. Next base: position 389,626,212 of record NC_090925.1, read on the forward strand.
CAAATAGTCTTTCAGCCTCTGCAAGGCGGTTGAGCAGGCAACCCAAATACATCCCTGAAGGGGAGCTGCAAGACTGCTTTGTACAGCTGGTGGAGGATGGGAAGGAGGTGGCCAGGCAGTTGCTGCAAATGGGCCTCGATGTGGCCGACTGCCTAGGCCGTTCAATGGGATTGGCTGTGTTACTGAGGCGACAGGCCTATCTACGGTCTTCAAGCTTTTCTCCAAATGTCCAGAACAGATTGCTGTATATGTCCTTTGAGGGCAAATTTCTTTTTGGCCAGAAGGCCGACAACTCCCTAGAAATATTTAAGGAGTCAAAGATCGCCACAAAATCGCTGGTCCTAGATGCATATCCGGTAAAGTCTGCCTTCAGCTTTGCCTCTAGGGATAGGGGCTACAGGCATTAAGTGCCTTCCGGCAGGCAGGCACAGCTCCCGCAATCCAGGCAGGGAAGAAGCAATTCTTGCGCTCCGCAAGGGGAAGGGGGCTTCCAGGGGCCAGCAGGCAAGGGCGGCTCTTTCCTCTAAGCCGCTTTGATTGACCCCTCCCGCGACTTACCAGTTGGTGGGCGGCTGTCAGAGCATTGGCCCCAATGCCAGTAGATTACCTCCGACACCTAGGCCCTGGAGATTTTGTGGTGTGGCTATTGTCTACCCTTCTTAAGGAAACCGCCAGACAGACCCCCACCTCCTCCAAGCCAACAGGGACAGTAGCTCCAGGAAGAACTGTTAATGAAGGTACCATGGAAGAGGTACCACCTGAGCAGAGAGGATTAGGCTGGTATTCCCGATGCTTCCTGGTACCTAAGAGGGGCGAGGTCTCTCCATCCCATTTTGGACCTCAGGGCCTTGAACAAGTTCCTGAGAAAAGACAAATTCAAGATGGTGACGTTGAGAGAAATATCCATGCTCTCGAATTACAGGACGGACTGGTGTCAATAGATCTGTAGGACGCTTATATCCATGTGCCGGTACATCGCAAGCACAGGAAGTTCCTGAGGTTCTCATAGGGGACAGGCACTATCAGTTCAAAGTGCTTCCCTTTGGGTTGACCTCTGCTCCAAGGGTCTTCACCAAGATCATGGCAATAGTTGCGGCTCACCTCAGCAGATCTGGTTCCCCGTATTCCCATACCTGGACGACTGGCTGATCCGATGGAAGTCTGCAGAGCGGATTTTGTCCCTCCTAGAGGAGACATGTTCACTACTCCATAGGCTGGGCTTCTCCCTGAACTTGAAGAAGTCCCAATGCGGTGCCAGTCCAGAGGCCTTACAGGAGTGTATTGCAATAATACTATACACTAAGTCACTTTATACTAACATCACGAAAGTGATGTTTTGTATCAACCTACAAGTGTTGTATAGGAGTTGAATACATTGAAATTGTTAGTAGGCTTAACTCTACTTGTTTTGTACGCACAATATGATGAATACATTTTTGTTTTACCAGTTTGAAATATTGACCTGCTATATGAAGACAGACTAACTAATACGTCAGTAGCTCTGAGGTGTACCACATATACTGTGTCAAAGGGAGGGGTAGCCTGTATCTCACCTTTCTTTTTTGCTCTAATAGATTTGTCCCTTATTAGACAGGTAAACAAAAAAGAGGGAGCCTAACTCCTTTCATTACCCATAGCCAATCCAGAGGCTCCAGTTTATCGTGGTAGTCCTAGACACCCGGGAAGGGAGGGCCTTCCCTCCCGAGGAGAGAGTCAACAGCATCGTACAGGTGGTGAACCTGTTCGGGAACCTCGACGATGTAGCAGCTTTTTCTAGTGGCAGAGGCCAGGCTGCGAATTAGATCTCTACAATAGCTCCTACGGGATCAGTGGTCCGAGTACCTCGGAACCATCAGAGATTCCCTCACATTGTTCAGGTCAGTGATCGACGACCTTGGTTTGTGGGCCAACAGCAGCACTCTCGGGTGGGGGAACCCTTCTGGCCTCCGTGGCCTCAGGCTCAAGTAGTCACTGATGCATCTCTGAAAGGTTGGGGCGTTCATTGCGAGGACTTGCAGGTGAACGCCCTTTGGTCAGAAATGGAAGCTATGTGGCACATCAACAGGCTGGAGTTGCGAGCCATCAGGTTAGCCCTGAAGGCTTTTGCCCCATCTCTGAAGGGGAAGCATGTCTGATTCTGATGGACAATACAGTGGCCATGCACTACCTGAACAAGCAGGGTAGCATGCGCTCCCTCCCCCTCTGTAGTGAGGCGACGCATCTGTTGTTCTGGCTATTGGGGAACCGGATCTCGGTTTTGGCAGTTCATCGGGCGGGGACAGAGAACAGTTTGACGGATGCTTTGAGCAGGCAGAGCATGGTCTCACACGAATGGGAAGTGTGCCAGGAAGTCCTAGAGGAGGTCCTCTTTCGCTGGGGTACCCCATCAGTAGACCTGTTTGCCACAGAGTCCAACAGGAAGTGAAGACAGTTTTGCTTGAGGGAATTCCAAGCAAACAGCATGCTAGGGGATGCGTTTCTGGTGGATTGGTCCTTCCCTCTCCACTTTTCCTTCCCTCTGATCCCCATCATCTCTTGGGTTCTCAGGAGGTTGAAGAGGTTGTGAGTAACCTTGATCTTGATTGCCCCGGACTGAGCAAGGAGGGCATGGTACTCAGGCCTTCTGGATCTGACCATCTGCCCACCTCTTTGGTTGCCTCGTCGCCCAGATCTCCAGACTCAGTTGGAAGTTTGGGTGCTCAACGCGAAGCGGGAATCCCTCATCCTACATGCGTGGCTCTTGAAAGGATGAGGTATGATGTCTGAGACCTCTCTGAGGAGGTACTTGAGGTGTTGGTGGATGCACGCATGCCGTCTATGAGATCCCTGTATGCGTGCAGGTGGAGAGGTTTTAAGGCGTGGTGCAGGGAACGTGAGATTAGATTGACCCTATCTACAGATATGGAGTTCCTTCTGTCACTGGTCTCAGCAGGCCTTCAGGTTACCAGTCAAAGGATATTTGTCGGCTTTGGTAAGAGGTCCTCGAATCAAGGTTCATTTTTTTACGATCCATATTATGGCCCAATTCCTGAAAGGCCTTGTGAATATGTTTCCACCAACTCCCTTTGTTGTCCTAGATTGGGATTAAAATCTGGTTTCAACTTTCTTGATGCTGCTCCCTTTGAGCTCCTGCACTTCTGTTCTTTGCGGCTGCTCAATCTAAAATCAGCCTTCTTGGTTGCAATTACGTCTGCAATACGGGTCAGTGAATTGCAGGGCTTTTGTTGTAAACCACTGTTTTTGCAGTTCTTGAAAGGCCGGGGTTTCTGCCGAAGGTGGAATCTGAGTTTCACTTTTCACAAGCCATAGACCTGCCGGTCTTTTCCCCACCGCCGCACCCTTCTGAGGAAGAGCAGCGCTTCCATCGGTTGGACCCCAAAAGGGCCTTGAGTTTTTACGCTGCAAGGACGTCAGAATTTCAGAAATCTGATCAACTATTTGTGGCCTACTCTCTAGCCCAGAAAGGTCTGGCTGTAACCAAGCAGACGCTATCCCAATGGATTATCTTGGGCATTGCAGAATGATATCAGCCCGCAGGCAGGGAGCTGCCTCGTGACATCAGGGTGCATCTACAGCCTTGCAAAATGAGGTCCCAAATAGGGACATTTACCATGCGGCAAAGTGGTCCTCACTCCATATGTTTACCAGGTACTGCAGTCTGGACATCGCCTGTCGGGCTGACGTGCCTTTTGATAGGGCAGTGCTACAAAATCTGTTAGTGTGAACTTCCTGCCCGCATCCATTGTTCCACTGCTTTGGGAGTCTATCAGATGAAGAATCTGCAGGAGAAAGGCAATCCATTGAAGGAGAAATTACTTACCGTAATGTTCTTTCTATGGATTCTTCTACTGAAGATTCCTCATCTCCCCTCCCATCCATGCTTGCTCAGAAAGCGTTGCCAGCTGGCGCGCTTCTATCTTGGTGAGTAGACACCTGGTGAGGGTCCTGGAGTGAACGTTTCTGTCTGGCAAGCCGCATGTCTTTCTCAATCAATCTTTTAAAAAAAAGATTTTGTATTGATTCTGGCTACTGTGCAAGTCTTTGCACTAATGTTTTCATCCCGGATGCTTGTTGTTGTTTACCTCTTATTGGCTGTTTAGCCTTCTTCTCTCTGTTTTCCTCTGCAGCGGTCGAGCACAGGGAAAAAAGGGGGGAACTGAGGCACAGGGCTTAGTGACATGGTATATATATATAACACCCAACGTCACGTTCGGAGCCGATGATCGAGCACGACAGATCGGCGATCGGCGGCCGAGTCGAGGTTCAAAAACCGCCCCTGTTCAAGTTTTTTCCAGGCAGCAGAGCTGGATAAGAATATCTATCAGATGAGGAATCTGCGGGAGAAGGATCCATAGAAAGTACATTACGGTAAGTAATTTCTCCATCTCCACAATGTAATTTCAGCAAAGTAAATTACCTGCCATAATATACTTTGATGAAATAGTGATCGCAGTGTATATTAAAACCTCACCACTGCTCTGTTATATGACAGAACGATGTGAAGCGACCTTCACAGTAGCATCCTATGCAATGCCACGCTTATCTATAACTGTTGGCTTGAGCACATTACCTTTATTATACCTTCAGAAGACAACGTTAATGCTTTGTTTATAAATACAAACACAAACTTGTATTTCTTCTTTTGTTTTACATTTTGTATTGAAGTTGTGTGTCTCGTACAATAGGCTAAAAATATGAATTTCATTAACAGACATGATGTTAGCCTAGACAGTACATGGTACTATCAGAATAATTTATGTTTTTAAAGGTTTACACAGGTTTATTAATCTATTTTGCGTTCCAGTCACTTTCAACATGCAGAATATGTTTAGTAATGCTATAAATAGTAAAAAGATATTTTGTACCAAACGTATATATTTTTAAATATATGTATCCCTTTGCGACTACCTTCATTTAAGCACATAATCCTGGAATTTCCTAAAATATTATTTGTGTTCTCTCTCTTCTCATTCTTGCCCTCTTTCTCCTACTTTTTGAGATTTTTTGCTGTTCAATATTATTTTTTGGAAACGGTATCTTTTCTCTTGATGAATCAAAGAGGAATTGAGGCATTCAGGGTTGTTTCAATCAAACCCAAATGATACATTACCAGTGTCATCTTAACCATTTAAAAAGTGTGAAAGGTTGATATAGGAAACATTGAAAACAAAGCCATACAGTAGTGAGTAGCCTTATTAACTATGTTTCTTCATAGTCATGAGCCCAAGCAAGTGCCTCTATCCGTTCTGAATGCATAGGAGGAGGTTTAGGCATCCAATATTGAAGCATAGTTAATTTTGGGAGTAGACAATACAGGTCAAAAAATCTACAAGCAAATATGGAGACCTTAAGTAAAAAAAGAAAAGGTCCGGCGCACACTCTAGTTCCCAGTCTTTTTTAATCCTTAAACTAGTAATAACAGGGTTTGATCCCAGCAATCTTCAAAAATAAAGGGGTTAAATCCCAAATGTAAGTGGTAACAGGGTTGGATCCCACATAATGGTCAAAGAATATACCATGGTTAAATCCCAACTGCCACAAAATGTTCAAAAAATATACCAGGGTTAAATCCCAACTGCCAGTTCAAATGCACGGTAGCTCTGCTCCTCCAAGTACTTTCGAGTCTCCAACTCTCTTCAGGGAGGCTGTGTTTCATTTCAGCTGTTGCCAATTGCATTTTTAATTACAGTGTCAAGGAATTCTGGTCTTTGTAGTGATGGCACAATGTTTTGTTCAGGAGACCAGGAACTAACTCCCCTCCAAACATACACATCTTAACCAAAATTGGGGTAGGGGGAAAAACCATGATTATGGCTCTCCAAAGTGAGGGCATGACAACCCCCGGTGCTGCTGCCTCCAGGACCCGGCCTTAAACTATTAATAACAGGGTTTGATCCCAGCAATGTTAAAAAATAACAGGGTTAAATCCCAAATGTAAGTGGTAACAGGGTTGGATCCCACAAAATGTTCAAAAAATATACCACTTACATTTGGGATTTAACCCTGTTATTTTTGAACATTGCTGTGATCAAACCCTGTTATTACTAGTTTAAGGATTAAAAAGACTAGGAACTAGAGTGCGTGCCTGACCTTAAAAAATACACAGCTTGGCCCAATAGAGATATTCACAAAATACCATAAAAGCTTCAGCAAAATTATCTTTAACATGGACACACAGCTGTGTGGAGTGAGCGTAAGCACTGCATTACAGGCGTGAAGGGTCTCAGATTAAAGGCATACAGGCCTTTTTGTTTGCTGGTTGTACTGATTCCTAAGCATGTAATCGAATCTGTTGCCCAACCAAATTCCCTGGGTGCTACTTGTAAATGGTGTTTAATAGATTGTACAAAAAGACAAGACCTTGGCTACAAAGCCAGCGGTGTGGGCTGCACTCCCAAATACCACGTGGTGGTGTTTAATATTCTTAATAATCTTGAGAAAAAGTATTGGAAGTCTTCAAAAATGCTCAATATACTTTTATTTTCTGATCAGTTATCTTTAGAAGGCAATTAAATGTTCAATCATGGGTGACAGATGCATATCAGGGCCAATGCATTTCGGAACAATTATGTCCTTCGTCAGGGACAGTGCTATCTTTTTACTATATGAGATAATTACAGTTCATTATCCATAGCCAGTCAGTATTCAACTACATAATCCACAATGGCATAGTAAACAGGGATGTATTAAAAGACGGTATACATTGGATGCGAAATATCAACACAGGTTGTTAAACAGAATTGTATAACATTGTTATGTAATAGATACGGACGTAATGTAGTATTCCATTGATTGGAGAAAAGAGGAAAAGAAACAAAACCTTTTTGTTAGCTAATCTCAAAGATCATATGATCATATTTTATACACAAGGAAACTAGCTATTAGACTGACCTGTTGATGATCACATAAGTGGATGGTGTCTGCAAAGATATAATGTTTATGGTGTCACTGTGGTGTGCTTTATGCGTAATATTCATCAAAAGGTGGCTGTTCAACATTTGTTAGTACATGGGTACCTTAGTGTCTTACCTGTTTCTTAATACAGCGGTCTACTCAAAAGATGAAGTAATCGCGCCAGATACTCTGCGTTTCTCGTGTCCAGGTGCGTTATCTCTGTGACAACTGTGCTGTGTAAAAATACAGTTAAAATTATCGAGGATTGCATGGTTCTATGGTTATAAATCATCAGCGATCTTGTTCTAGCTTATAATCGCAATGTGCTTTCAATCGTGGTGCTTACCAGGTTTGCTGCAAGGACACGCTGTGTAGAGCAGTTGTTTGTAGCCAAGGCCTTGTCTTTTTGTCTGAACTGTGAGTGCTTTTCACAGAGGCACCTTTTTAGTGGGTTTGCACCCCACGCAGTGAAAATAATTGAATTTGAAAAAGTCTATTGAAAGTGAATATAAATATAGGCTGTGCACACTCACCACCCTCTAGTTAAACAGATTGTACCCAGTGTATGCTGAGTCCTGAGGAAGGGCCACAGTTTTGTACTTCCACCTTAACTTGAGGCAAGTTTACGTCGGGATCCCAAACAGTTAATTAACATCAGCATTAAAAAAATAATTTCATGAACATGTAGCAAGTTACAATGAGGTTAGTGGTCGCCTGTGCTGTATTCCTCTACTCTGCGAGACAGGTAAAGACAAGATCTCGTAAGTGCAGACCTTAGCGGAGGACAACGGCTAAAGCATATGAACGTCAACCATGAAATGTGGTCAAAAGCTGCCCGTACCTGACGACAGCAAATAAAAATGCAGAGGAGATACAATCAAACACTTTCCCAATCCATCAAGGGTTTCAGCAATAGCATGTAACTGTGGATCGATTTACGACATCACGCAGAGCAAACTCTACATGTTCAGCTTTATAGATTTTCAGGGGATACATTCAGCCTGGGCTGCATGTACTAGATGAGACGCATGGGGAGGCAATCTGTTTGCAAGCATTCTTGAATTGATATTCACATCAACATCAATAAACAACACAGACTGAAAAGAACCTTGTTTCGCTAAAGCTTTTTTGGGCTGTAAAAGAAGTATGAAAACATCCTCAGGCAGTGTCTGTGGCAGATGACTACTCTCCACTGATTCTTCCCATAGAATGAGCTGGCATTGAGCCATTATATGTTTATATTCCTTTTAAAGTTCTACTACTATCCCATCAAAGCTGTGGGCCTTGCCTTTGGGCAAATTGTCAATGGCACACATAAGTTCCTCAGCTGTGAAAGAGGCCTTAGATGTATTATCAGTGCAATGTCCAGAGTAGGTAAAAATCCCTATATTTCCAAAAGCAACCATGTCACAATTTGCAGAGATATACTATTCAGCAAAGCAAGTGTTAATATCCTGAGAGCAGTTTAAAGTAGTACCCATTTAATTTACAATGAACTGTATGCAAGTTCTTACCCCGCTCACTGAAGGTTGGTATAGTAACCGAGCAGCTTGCCAGTCAATGACGCCATGTCTATGCGCCATCACCAGTTCTGCCATTAGCTACACCTTGCACTCTGCGGTTGTGTGAAAGTCTTTCAGTTTTCCATGAATAACATGTGGAAGCAAATTCAAAGGAATTTTTTGGGAGGACATGTCATGAACTATCGAATAGTATTTGAATTCCTTACTACCTAATTTCAGGGATGGCCACACATCAACCAAGATATGCTGTTTGTGGGCCGCCTGAACCAGTGTTCTCAGTATGGCACCCATGCAGCAGCGATCTATGTTATCACAGATTCCTAAGTCACACTACCCCATGTAACATGAAAATCCATGGCATCTTGATAAAAAACATGAGATTGTTCTAAAATGGTGAGGTTCTTGATGTTGGGGCCATTAGTATTGACCAGGCCTACCTTCTGCCCTTCCCGCAACAAGGCCCTAAACTATAACACACCTGCCCTGAGGATTAGAATCGATCCTGGAATAACAGAAGTCAATAGATTGATGAATGATAGTAAAGTCCCCAAGTGATAGCAAGGTATAAGATGTGTAGTATTTACATTTCTCCCTTTGTGCTTTGCAAATCCCGCAGATTTAAATTGGCCAGCACACTGGTCTTCTGGAACATAATTATCCTACCAGCATGTAGATCAGGATACACTGCCAGTATGCCCAGGAGGGTTTTACAGGGTTTTTCAGACCTTAAACGGTCCAACTGATAAAAGTAGTAAGATTCGTGTTCTCCCTTAACCCACCCCTTCATGGACACCCCAATACCAGATTTATTAATACATAATGGACAGCTGTTAATATAATGTTCAACATGGACAAAAAACATTTTCAAGCTTTTTTCTTTTAAATAGAAACTCTGTCATCTCCCACCCCTGCCATTGCTGTCCTCCCTAACTCAAATGTGTAACCCCTTTCCCAATTAATAGGCAGAGTGTTCCGGCAAGGCAATTGAAAGCCACACACAATGGTTCGATCCATGAAGCAGCATGAGTAGTGAAGTTCCGCAGATCCCTTAATGTTGAAGGACAAAGATCTGACAGTCAAAGGGCAAATATGAATAAATCTCAGTCAGCCAAGTGTGTCACCCCAGATGAGACGGGCAAAGCTGGTTCAAAACTGTGTAGGGGACCAGGGCTTGCAATCTGAATATCTCAATCAATCAATCAGATTTATTTTGGTAGTACAATACAATACAGTTCAACATACAGAATAAAACACAAATTAAACATCATTGAATAGCAGTAAAACATTGCAGGGCAGAAAATATCACATATAAGTGGCAGTGAATATTCAAACAGGGACGTATGGATACAAAGTCCATGTGACCAAAGGGTCTACATTGTGTAAAATTATGGTTGTGCAATAGAGACAGCAAAGGGCGAGTACGTACCTGATGATATATGGCACAGAAGAAAAGAAAGTACATCATATCTTCAATAGCCCCTTTACACATTTCTCAAATGACATTATCAGAACATTAAAAAAATGTGAATGCCATTAAAGGTCAACTACATGTGCTGCCGATTAGTATTTTTCATCAGCTCTAAAAACTCTATTTGAGTCGTCTTAATCGCCCAGAGACTGATTTTGTAAGTCTTAGCTGCCTCATGAGTAATACTACCGGGATTTAAAAAAACCCTTTTGCCGCTCAACATGCTAGGCATCCTTCTTATACATCTAAACCATAGAATAGTCATGATGTTGTTATCTGACCTTAACAGCCACATAAAAATTTGCTGGGTTAGAAATGCATTAACATTACCCCATATATGCAACTATAGAAACATAGGTTCTAGTGAAAGCTCTTCTTCCAAAAATAAGAGAACCAGCTCCTGATGGACAGCAACATTTGGTGCAGACATTGGTAAACTAAGTAGCTGTTTGGGGAACTTATTTTCAGAAGCTTGCAGTTCCGACATATTGCTGTTCCCCCAAAGCCCCATACCATACTTTGCTGTGGCAATAACTTTGGAGGAGTAGATTTTTGACATCATCTCAATAGGGGAGGAATTATACATTTTAACAAAGCCAAAGCCACTGCCAACGGCCTGAGACATAATATTTGCTTGTTTGGTACACTTGTTTGGTACACTATTTTAAATCAGTTGGCAATGGGGTGAAGGTAATTCCTAGAAGATAATCATATGAGGTCACTGGCATGAGTTTAGTAGTGCTTTTAACATGAAAGGTAGGAGGGGCACCAACCTGCCTTGTTTGTGGATTACTCTGGCAGATCATCACAGCCCATTTACTAACATTAATTTCAAGGTGTAAACTATCCATAAAATCAGAGTATGCATCAGTAAGCGTTTTGAGAGCCCTTGGAGTCCTAGCAATTTAAACAGTGTCATCAGCATATACCAGTTTCAGAATATAAAGGTTCCCAAAATGCAGCGCATCTGCATTACATGCCACAAGTTTATCCATAAGTCTGTTGATATAAATTGAAAACAGGATAGGGGCCATTACACAGCCCTGTCTAACACTGGTGTTACAGAAAACCAGCCTGCACAGTGCCCATTACCACCACTTCTTACACAGGCTATAAGATTTCGTAGGATGAGGAATCAAATCTGAATTTGGTCTTCAGGACAATTGTAATGACTCAGATAAACCCTCTCCTTATTCCGCCACAATGAATTTGCAACTAACAGGTACAGATTCAAATGGCCTTATTACGAGTTACACAGTCTGGAAAAAAAGGCAACGGTAACAACACCAGCACCTACATTTCCGGACTGGGTCACTCCGAGTCTGCTGGTGGGGGCACAGAATGACTGGCCTGGCTCGCTGGTAGTCCAAGCCCCTACCGGCAGGTTTTTCACTGAAGCATCGGTGCCAGTGCTTCAGTGTTCCCATTCCCATGGAGTCCTAGGGTACTCCATGGAAATGGGAAATCTACTGTATGCCGCCGCCTGTGATATCCTGGTAACACCGGCATGTCCGCCATTAGCACCGGCAGGTTATCAGCTACCTCGTAATGAGGCCCATAATCTCTCTTCATTGGTGCCAAGACCTTCTCTAAAACCAAGTTGGCATATAGATAATATGTTTTCCATAGTTGTCCATTCCTGTAATCTAGCCAAGATAATTCTGCCAAAAAATTTAAATTGTGAATTTAACAAAGAGATAGGCCTTTAAGATACTGGCAGCTCTCTGGGGCCTTTCTTATAGATTGGGAATATAACGTCTGACTGCCATGATTCAGGGAATCTTTTATATTCTAAAAACATATTAAAAAAGATTTCCAAAATTGATATACGTTTTTAAGCAAGTGAACAGGGATACCATCGGAACCAGGGCTACGGCCTAATTTCTGAGTAAATAAAGCAACTCATACTTCATCCAGGACTATTCTCAAATTTATTAAACTTGCATCTTGTTTGTTCATCCTGGGAGAATTGGGAATCGCCTTATAGAGGTTACTTAAATGGGTCTCCCATGCTGAGACTGGCACATTTTCTCGGGGTTTGTTTTCGATTCCGTAGGTGTCTAGAAGCATAATTAACCATATCCCAAAACGATTTAGCGTTTTGTTGTCTTGCAGCCGTAGCTTCTTCCCATGCCATCAATTGTGTCGATGTCTTACTATCCGCTGTGATTTGTTTATATTACTTTCGTGCAGTAGCAATATGGGCGCTGGCTAGTGGGAGATTTTAAAAGGGAGAGACGTTTTTTTTAGCCCTACGGCAGTCGGAATTAAACCAGGAACCCTTATTGGGAAGGTGGTCCCAGTCTTTTTCATACTTGAAAAACATGTCATAAATGTTGTTCATGATCATGGAGTATAAGGCCATGTTTGCCCTCCTTCCATCTAATCACTTTTCTAGAAGTAGCCAGGGTAACCTTGTTGGTGTAGGGGAGGATGGTTCTAGCACATATACCACTAGGCCATAGCCTAAGAGCAATTGCAAAATTGTCGCTATATGTATCAGGGATAATCCTAAAGTTCAAAAGAGGGTCCCATTTTGATGTAGACAGACAAAAGTAGTCAATTGTGGATTTACCACAATGGCCATGGAATGTATATTTACCAGGGCAATCATTGTCCTGTCGTCCATTTACTGACCTCAGTCCCCATGGCGATAAAAGATGTTTTAAACCATACTGCACAGACGAGGGTCAATCGTTACAGGGTGCAGGATGTTAGGCTGCGTATCCTCACCAACATCAAATTGATCAAAATCAGGGCCTTCTGCAAGCATTAAAATCGCCTCCCAAAATGAACCACTCAGGACCGTCCCAGGTGGGATTGGTAAGAATATCCAAAGTATTGGATAGATCCAATAAGGGTTGTTTCGGATTGAGTTTAGAAGGGCTGTTATACAAGTTTCCTAAATAAAATGCTGGAGAACCATTGGTATTTTTAAACGATCAAAACTGCAAAAATTCTGAGTTTATGGGTACAACAGTAGCATATGAGGCAAAAACAGACTTGACCAATATAGCTAGGCCACCAAATAGACAACTCTGTGCTTTTTTTGATGCAAAAACCTGAAAAGAAACATAACCATTCCGAACAATCTCTATATTTGCCTACGTTTCTTGTAATAAAATTATGTCATACTGCATTAGTTTAACCAAAATGTCTTGACTGACAAATTTAGAATGATATCCAACTATGTTCCACGAAATGATGTTGACATGTCCACAAGAGTTGACAGGGGTGTCGGCCAATGCCCTCAACATCCATTGTTGAATGGATGTTGAATACGGATAAGCAGGATTGGGAACAAGAGGTGGAGGGTGGATGCAGTGCAGGGAACTAAACAAAGTGAGGGGAGGAGATGCAGGGATGATGGGTGTCAAAGTACTGTAGACACTGACACCAGCCCCAACCTTTAGGGGTAAGACATTCTGGGGACTACCAGCGATTAGTGCCCAGAATTACACGATCTTTACTGGCTGCGCCTTTCTTTGGAAGCACTCTCAAAAGAGGCCAGACTTTGTCTAACCATACATTTGTTGAGGGAAAGCTACTTTTTTTCCAAAAGGAAAGAATAGCCAATTTTGAAACCAAGATTAGAAAGACAATTAAGTGCTGCATCCCTGAGGTCCATGCATATATATACATTCCCCTGAAGAATAAAGTAAATTGGGTTTGGCAGAATGTCCACTCTCAACATCAGTTTGATCCTGGAACATATATCATGCCATATAATGTCAGATCTGGGTCTTCTCAGTTAGCGGCAGAATTAGATTTACACGTTTTTGTTTACTTGGGGGGAATGTCTTTCTTTGAAAATATTTAGTAGTTATTTAGCCTTAACTTAATTTAACATGTTACAGAAAGAAAATTCTCCAATCCATCATGGAGGTAATGGAGCAGAACCCTGATTGATGGAGAGATGCCTTTCAAGGTTCGACAGGCATTCTAGACTGCCTTTCATTGTCCCTTTTCAGTCAGGAAGATCCTGTTTTAATTATGCTCCAGGTTAGGCCCTTTTTAAGTATCCAGTTTGTGACAAAAGCTGTAAAACCTCTTCAAGAAGTTCAACACGACGTAGAACACGCTATGCAAACTATTTGGTGGGAGCGTACTGAATTGATTTAGAAGTTTGTCCTAAGTTTGTTTCAGGAATTATTTTCAGTGGCTATCAATTTAAAATATTATCTCTTCATTTAGGTAGTTAGCGCAGTATTTAGGTTGTCATTTCATGTATCTGCTGAGACTGAATTGAAGCACTTCGAGCGTTCATTTAAATTCACCTCAGACTTCTGAAGAGACTTGCGATGTAAACTGCTCTATGCGCGTGCGCGCTAAAATCTCCAAGTGAAGTTACATGAACTATGTGCCTGCAGCTGTTCAATTGTAGTTGTCATGGTGTTTTCGCTACATTTTCAGCAAAATAAAGGAGCAGCAGAACCTAAATTAACAGTTAAACGCTGAGCATAAAGGGTAAGGTAGTCGCGAATGAATCGCGGCAGACTTCCTTAAACTGAGCATGCGTGTAACTACAATTCAGAGCACTAGTACACAGCGGTTGTGCAGTGCTGTGCCTGACTTTGTTTAATTTACCTTTAAGAAATGTATCTGCTCCAAAGAAGCAAAACAGTGCGCGCAGTGTATATTTAATGGTGTGAAAATAAAGGGAGTAGCAAGTCGCAAAAGCACAATGTACTTTAGGAAGGAAGCTTTCAGGAATTAAACAGTTGAACTGCATCAAGGACGCCTAAAAGGAGAGGAATTTTGGTCATTTCCTGAACAGTTGATTGAAAACACCAGGGAAAACATTTAGGATTGTAACCTTCAGCAAAGGAAGATTTTCATTCTTTTAGAGATTAAGCACATTGCAATCCATGGTGTTTCTTATCCTCAACTGTTTGAAGAGGATTAACAGGTATAATTTACATTATTTTAAGGAGGGAGAAGTGTTTAGGGAATAAAGTGTTTGAATAGTTGTAACCATGCATGTTCTTTATTCCTCTCTGTAGATCTCCATTTCGTGAGAAGAAGGGATCTGTTGTTTGTTATTTTCTCCACTTCCCCTTGCCCCTAGCGGTGTTCGAATGTCAGCTTTGGATGCAATATTCAGTTGTTGATCTGACATCTAGAGGAGTGTGTGGGTTTCAGCAGCTCCTGCAGATGGAATCATCAGGACCAGACAATAGTTTGCAAGGCCAGTCATCCTGAAAGAAAATCATGCAAGTAGCCTTCTTGCACACAATTTCTCCAATAGCAATCTGATATACTAGAATTAGCTTCATGGAGTTTGTCCGGGGTGCAATACAAGCTTACCAGGAATGTATGGGTGTTTCTCTCCTCCCCAATGGCCGTGCCTAAGACATTTTCCCTGCCTCTGCGATAAGTTCTCTCCTTAGGGATATCCACATTCCCAAGACTGCATATAATTTAGAAATTAAGCCTTTTGAAGTGGCAGTTGATGGGAAAATGCACTTCAAAGCTGTAGGAGGCCTAGATACAAACCCTTTAAATGATGGGCTTTGGACTCAATCAGCAAGGTTTTCATGAATGAGTGCACATCAAAGGAGAGAATGCTCTACTTTCATTTGGGCTCATTGGTGAAATAGTCAAGTCACCTTATTCTCAAAGGTGACCTGAATTTTTTATGAGGGGTTGGACAATAGCGCAAAGATGCTTTGTCGAGCCTCCATGCATGCATTAGCGTCGGGACGTGAGTGCTGGGAGTGCATTTAGCTGAGACACGCTTTAAAGGACCTGTCTCTGTGAAATGCTTGAGAAAATAAAAAAGTGTTTCGATTCCAGTTTGGGGGATGGAAATTTTAGTGTGATGGCCGCAGTTTGAACCGCAACTGTCACACTTCAAAAACAAATCATGACAGGGCCAGAAATGACTCTTCTATGGTTTGCTCCAGGTGCAGGGACAAGATCCTCATTTCTTCACATTTAAAAGTGCATCCCATGTGTGAATTTGTGATGCATCTTTAAATGCAGATATGTCGCCTTATTTGTGCAAATGCGCAAAAGGGAGGAAAAGGAGATCTGAATGTACGCTCATTCAGCTGCCCATTGTGAATTGGGCTGCTCATTGTTTTGGTGCCAGCAGGGATGTTGCTAGGTCTGGAAAAGACCCAGGGCTACGCTGATGTTGGAACTGTCGGGACTGGGGGCTAGCTAGCCTTTTGGTTGTAGCTCCTGAGATTCTATCCGGGGCTACAACCAAAAGACCAGGGGCTATAGCCCTCTTATCCCCCCTAGAAACGCCTCTGGGTGCAAGTGAGGCGATGGGCATCTTCTTACTTGCAGCAAAAAGGTTATGAGAATCTGGCCCAATGTCACACCTAACAGTATCTAAATGTGAACGCCTCGTCCAGGCCATAGTCCATTTTACATATTTCAAAGGATTCAATGACCCCACCAGAGAAGAGGCCACCAGCTTTGATGTACCATTTCTCAACCCAATGCAAATGATCTGGGTCCAGCTTCTCTTTAACAGTTATGGGCACAAAGGGTGATGTAAATGTTAACAGGCTTTTCAATCAACTAAGCATGTCCCATGCTTTCATGGTGTCTCTCATGATTAAATTACAATGTTAGCTGGAAGCCCACACCCATGTCTGTATCCAGATATGTTGGCCAGACACAACAAGAGTGTTCCCTAAAACGCCACTTCTTCTGAGTGTTTTTGTACCCATGCAATGACATGTTTAGACTGAACTGCCAGATAATAATAGTATAGCATCGGAAAAACCAAACCACCTTTGATTTTAGGAGTGTAGAATGTGTATCTATTAACCCTTCGGGCCCCCCTGATCAATCAAAGGTCAGAAGCATATTCTCCCATTCTTTAACTATATTTTGGGTCAGATAATTGGTACAGATTCAAAAGGCTAAAGTTGCTTAGGTAGAATAATCATTTTAATAACTGCAATTCTTCCAAACCAGAAGAGGCAAAGCCCATTGCATTTTGCCAAACCTTTCCTAATATTTAAATCAAGGCTCAATAGCTAGCACCATGTAAATGCCCTTGGTCGGCGGTCACATTAATCCCCAGACATTGTATTCTGTCCTTCGCCGAGGCATATGGAAAATGGAATTCATATAGACTGATCTCACAAGATACTTTGATCTTCAAGATCTTTTCAATGCAGAATCTGCACCGAGTTCCTGCTTTAAGGAATGACAGTGAAGAATTGGGATGGGAGAATTTACACAATTATATAATCAGCAAAATATTGATTTCATGAGAGGTTTTGCTGAATATAATACTAGAAATATTAGGATTAGCCATGATCCTGGCAACTAAGGCATACCTTGTTAAAGCAAATGAGGTGTGTACCCCTATAGAGGGTGAATTTGTCAGTGAGGTTAAAATTGACACTTATTCTAGTTGATGGCTTTCTGTAGTTACCCAAAATCATACTCATCATTAATGAATCAAAGTTACATTTCGAATCAACAGCCCCCACAAATCACCAGTCCACTCTGTCAAAAGCTTTTTCATTTTACAGAGCTAACAGCAATGAGTGTACTGGGGGTTATTGGCCTTATTAACAAAGTGGAATACTCAGCTTGTATTATCAGAGGCTCCTCAACCTTCTACAAAACCAAATGATCCAAGTTCACCAAGGAGTGAATGAGTGCTTCCAACCAGGGGATCACAATTTTAGTATAGTTCTTCACATCTAAATTAAATAAAGCTTAAGGCTATGGGTCTTTATCATTTTTAGGATTTTGCCTGGTTTCAGAAGTATCATAACTTGGGCCTCGGTCATGGATTCTGGGAGATTTCCCCACTACCTAATACAGTTAAGCAGCTGAGCCATATGGCCAGCAAGAATCTGATGCAAAGGTTTATAAACAGTAGCCATCAGAACATTGCGTCCTGGTGATTTCTTAGATTTCATTGATTTAATTGCTTCTATGGCTTCTTTCAGTTATATGGGTGTATCCAGCATTTCTCTGTGTTCCAGGGTGCATTTAGGAAGATCAACCCCCCTTCAAGGTAACAGATTTGAAATGACTATCTCACCCACTGAATATAGCTTATTATAAGTTTGCAAAGCTGCTTTTTGTTTTCTCTTCATCACCCCTCTCCTCACATGACTTGTCAATTACTATATGAATAAATGCCTTGTTAGCTCTTTCCCTTAAGAGATTAGCCAATTTCCTTCTCAATTTATTACCATGCTGATACAGTTATTGTTTCAATCTCAAAAGTAGGTGCTCCACCTTGTGTATCATCAGCATATGCAACTGGTTGCTGTAAGGAACTCACAGTGACAACAGTAAAGATAGACACAAGTGATCACAGTTCAAGGGTGTTTATTGGACAATGTTTGCAGGGTGAAAAAATGCCTAAACTAAACTTCAATCTAAGATGGGAACAAGCGTTGACTATCAAATGAAAATAAGGCAGTCCTAGTGGCATCTGGTCAAATAAAAAGGGCCTATACTAAGAAACCTATTGCCAAACCTTACAACGAATAAAAAAAGTGGTACAGGATAGTTTTCAAGAAAAGAAACAAGTGTTGACAAATAAAATGTCAGGATGCGGCAGCTAGGGTCTTCCTTCCCCTCGTTTTGAGCATGGGTTAAGGTGGGATCTTGGAGCACAGCACACACTCCAGCTTCCTCAGCACGAGTCAACAGTTCTGTTCCAGTTGATCAGGAGCTTCGATGGCCAAGTCTCGTTTCCCTAGTTAGTCTCTTGCCTTCAAGGGCCTGAGGTGTTCAAATGACAAAACAAAACTTCCTTCAACAAAATGAAAGTTTGTTTCTTGGTTTAATTCGGGTGAGGATTCTTCACCCTTTGTTCCCCCTCTTCCAGACGCAGACCCTTCTTAACTTCCAGCCTCCCTCTACTGGGTTCACTATGGCTTTTCCTTTCACAAATCTTAATGTCTTTTTTAAACAGTTCCAGTGGACATCCCTCGGCCGGGTTCACTCTTGTCAACACACTGTTTCTTGGGACTTTAGGCTTGCCCCCTTCTCATCAGCATCCCTCGTCTGGGTTCACTCTTTCCAACTTCACATTTACATTTGCTTCAATGTTTACAGGATTCACTTCCCCTGCTTTCTTCACAGTTCTTGAGTCAGAGGCTTTCGACTGAATGGGGATTTTGCTTGACCTCCTGTATGACCACTTTGACCTATCTTGGTGGCTCTCCTATGGCCTTTTGGTATCTGTAGTTTCAATCAGACAGGGATTGACCAGGGTTTCTCGGAGCAGCACCCACGTGATACCAGTCCCCTTTTCCAGCTGGTCTCCCCTTCAGAATGTTACAGTTCTCACTTTGCCTCATTGCGACTTTAATTCACCACTGCCCGGTTCTCATCGGCTCTCCCCTCGACTCACTGGCTGTGATGAACTGCTTAGCGTTCCTCTTTACTGGAGTCAAAGCCGGTACCACGGAAGCAGGAGTCTCCCTCGCTCGGGCTTATTGGTGTTGATACGCTCCGTGTACTGTTGATATCTGTTGCAGCACACTTGGGCTATTGTCCTCGGTCTTAAATTCCTTTCAGGGCAGGGTCCGCAGAGTTTTGTCGAAAAGGGCAAGGTCATGTCTCTCCTCATCAGCCTCTCGATATTGGCCACCTTTCTCCTCCTCTTGAACTGCCAGGTCTGGATAGCTGTCTCATTGTGCGGTCTGCCTTGCTCGTACTGTGCTCTCTTACTCCACCTTTTATCCCGGTGGGGAAGGGGAAGGGCGTTAGGTGTGTGTGATTCTGATCAATTGGCTGACTTTGCCTCACCCTTGTGTTGGGACATGTCAGCCTCTGGTGTTAGTCCGTTCTGTGATGTGTCGTACAAAAGTGTTTGTGTCGGAAAAGGGGGGGTAGTGGTTTTGAATGTCCTACGTAGTAGGATGGGGAAAAGGGGTTGAAAGAAGGGGGATAATGCGCCTCACCCGTCAATTTCCCACTCCCCGAGGATCCCCCATCCAGGTGATCCTCCCTCACTGGTCCACCCCCAGGAACTGGATCCAATAGTGATGGCTGTGTCCTGGCCGCCTGGATGACAGATCCCCGGGGACTAGCTAGGGAGACACCTTCAGGTTTCTCACATTGCTTATTTCAGATAATTGTTTCAATGTAACTCTGATCACTTTCGATTTGTGCTTTTGCTCTTCTACTTGCAATTCATTCAATAGTTGATCTTCCTCAATTGTCAAATCTGCTTCATATATGCAGAAGGCGGCATTATGCTTCCTCATGCAACAACCAGGAGGGCATCCGGTGACATGTCTTCGAGTATATCATGGGTACAATACTCCATAACCATACTCTTAAACTCCTCAGAGCAGGCCACATCTCTCAATATTCTGGAAGCCAGACTCCAATTGTTTTACCTTGTCCCTCTTACTAAATCATACAAAGAGATCATAAACATGCTGTGATCTGATAAGGTCGTAATCTCTATTTTATCTCCCTGCAGTGAACCCGCCTGACCCGCAGAGGTAAAAATGTAGTCAATTCTAGATTGATTTGTGTAGACTTGTGAGAATTGAGTGTAATCCCTCCTCTTCAGCTGTTGGACTCGCCCTGCACTGATAAGAATGAGATTTTCGAATGTATGTTCCAGTTTACGAGAGGCTCCACCAAATGTGGAGTTTGTCTTTTAAGAGGATCTATCTAACATGCAGTCCATAGCTAAATTCAAATCACCCAGCAGGATTATTTCTCGCTCAGCCAACCACTTCCTGGTTCTAAAGAGGTCCATCAGGAATGTGTCCTTTGTGAAAAACGGGGCATATTAAGCAGAACACACTTTTCAGGCTAATACTTATCTCCCTTCTGCTTCAATTTAACTTTCTATAACCGTGAAATGGAAATCATTATGTATTGCTGATGTTACTCCCCACTATTTGAATCAGATGAACAATGGACCTGTAAAGGTAAATTCCTATGTTTGAGTCTACTCTGTTCTCTTTTCCTCAAAAGGGACTGTTTCCTTTCAGTACTGCTTCCCTGATGTAGTCTCTTAAATTCCCCCAATAATTGTCTCCTTTTATTTGGCGTGTTGAGACCCCTAAATGCAATGATTCAAAGATGTCAGCCATCATGAACTTTGACCAATATCAGCAATACATTCTGCAATTTACTGTTCTTGAGATTGCAGCATTTTTTCCTGTTCTTCGTTTCCAAAGTTGTGTTTATTACACATCTCTGCGGTGAAGGTGGTGATTCAGTGGTGTCAAGGGGGGTGCACTTATCAGCTGCAGGAATGATGGGAGCAGGGAAGGGGTATCCCTAGATGAGGAAGGGACATCATTGACAGCTGCAATGGGTAGTATATGCACCAAGTGCGCGCGTGCAGCTCGAGAGGTCTGGTGGCAAGACAGGGGTGGGGCGATCAAGGGGGGACTGAGGGGGTCTAGGGGATTCAGGGTTAGGAGCACAGGGAAGAAGTGGTAGTATAATACAAGGAGAACCACATACCAGCCATTAAGGGGTGAAAACCATAGGTAAGTAAACCACTTGGGTTTTGCACCGACAGGCCGTGCATAGTGGGCAGACATGAAATTCACAAGCAGCCCGTAACAACAGTGTGCTGGAGAAATGTTGCAAGCGGGCTGTTCCCAGGAGACAGCAGTCACTGGGAAAGGGGATCGGTATATACTGTGAGAAACCAAAGGGTGCCTCACACGCTTGTTCTCAGAGACTTGTCATCCAGGTGGCCAGGACATGACCATCACTTTTGGATTCAGTTCCTTGGCACCAGTGTGGGAGGATCACCTGGGTGAGGGGTCTTCGAAGAGTGGCGGTGGGGCAACCGATGGTGAGACGCGGTATTCCTCCCTATCCCATATCAATGATCCCTTCTATTTCATAGGATTATCCGATGTCCCAACTCCCTCACCCTCTTTCTACACAAACACTGGGCCGAGGAAGAGGGCGACTGAGAGTAACAATGCTAACCCTTACATATAGCATTGGACATGTCACGCTAAATGGGTCAGGCAAAGTCAGGAACTTGACTCTAAGTGCATACATCTGATACCAATTTGATCTTCTCACACGGATAAAAGGCGGAACATAGATGTACACTCTGAGCAAGGTAGAAGACGGTACGAGCAGAACATCCGGGGCAAAAGGCGAACCTACTGGAGCAGAGCAACGGACCGAGGGACAAGAGCAAAGGGTAAAGAACACCAGGAGTTCCCTACAGGAGGTCATTGCCTCCAAAAGGCCGTAAAAGACACATGGAGAAGGCCAAGTCCCAGACAAAAAGACTGCATTGTGTTTCAAGGACGCCAGCGACCTTCCCGGTGAACTGCAGAGTTGGGGAGGCGAGGACAAGCCTGTGGTATTAACCTTGACTTGTGAATAAAAAACTGCAAAGTCAAGAAAGAAACGCACACAGCCGGTGAGTTGGCAAGCAACATGAAAGACTGGTGTGTGTCAAGGAAAGATTGAAGTTGCAACAGTATATCACATAATTGAAGGATGCATGCGGGTGGATGAAATGCGAAGGAAGGCAGACCTGTGATGAACTTTGAGAAACTGACAGCTGTGAAACCAGCAATACTGAGTAGCAGAGTGGTCCGGCTAAAGGAAGTAGTACACTAGAAAGTTTCTGAAAGGTCCAAGCCCGACTGAGGGAGACCTATGTGAACTTTTGCTTTGAAATGTCTGAACCCGACTGAGGGAGACCAGTGTGACATTTTTTGTTGAACTGTTTTGAAAACTTGAAAGAGAGACTATAACGCGGAATGCCAGGGGGGCCTCGATCCACGTTTTGAACTGCTGTGCTGTCCAACGTGGGGAGGAGAGCTGACTCAGTCACACTTATTCTTTATCTTCAAACACTGTTTTTCCTTTGCATACATATTCTCCTTTACACACTTTTTGTACAAGAGATAGGGCAGGCATTAGGCGTTGTTAGTATAGGCCATATTGATTTGACAGACTCAACGAGGACTGATTCATTTATTATTTGATGGTAGAGACTACTCCCATCCTAGCTATAGGGCAAAGTAGGAGTTTTTCCAAACCCCAAAAATTGAATACAATTTTACAAATTGTACCTTTTGTGTCAGTGTCAGGCCTCCTTTACAACGGTTTTGTCAGCTCCTATCAACTAGGTCTAGGACTGTGCTATTTGATTTGTACTTGTCTAGCTGTAATAAACTGTGTTATATCTTGCTTGGTGTATGCTCCTTTTTGGATTACTTTTTCATTTTCCAGTCATTACCTGTCTGAGAGGACCCCTGATACATTTTTGGAGGCCCTAGCAAGATCCTCAGTACCCTCGGCCAGCTGAAGGTATTTGAGCTGCCCTCCCGGGGAGCGCGGGTCCGGTGACTGCAGACCAGTCTTACGCGCACCATTGAGAACGTCCTACAGATGCTGAGTTCACAAAGGTCTGTCTGGTCCCGAGCACAACCCGTTCTCAGGTGGAGAAGCAAGCCAGTAAAGAAGGCTTTGTGCCGAGAGGGCTCAAGGATCTCTAGGAAACGTAAGTGTACCCTCGCACAAATGCACAGTACCATGGTTGCATGCCCACGGAGGGGGGTGAGATGGTGGATTTTCTTTTATGGTGTCTAGGACTCATCCTCAAGGAGGGAGGATGATAGGCCATAGTAATCATAGATTCTAGTTCCATTCACCTGATAGGTAGTGGATGTGTGGCAGGCGTGCCTGTATTAGAGCAGAAGAATGCGTAGAAGGTGGTGGACCCCGGTAGACGAGGGGTGCACAAAATGCAGGCGATTGTATAGTTGTGTCATTGGGGAAGAGGGGTGTTTTTTGCTTTGTTGGCGTGTTGGATGAAAGCGTGCGGTAGAATAGTACATGTAGGGACGTATGTTGTGGTAAAGGTTTTGGGGTTTATTATTTGTAGGTTCGTGTGGACTTAGCCGAGGTGGAAGGGCTGACACCAAAAGTAATGTGTATATAAAGTGGGCCTGTGGAGAGGGTCAGTGGTATACTAATACGGGCCTGAGGAGAAGTGCTACAGGGTCCAGGATTATTTTAAAAGTAGGGCTGGGGCTACAAGGACACAGAGAGGACATTTTAGCAACTACAGGAGGGGACACATAAATAGAGGGGTAATGGCTTTTCAGGGCAGTCCTCTGGATCATTTGTGTACTAAGTTGCCCCAGTATCGTGAAAAAATATTAAAATATAATGTTCAGTGAGTTCAGGACACTGCAGGACAGTGTTTCCATGCATGGCCATGGGAGGAAACATTAGACAGTAAGATTATAGAACAATGTTCTCCTACCTGTTAACGAAGTATAAAGGGTCTAAACTTAAGAGCAGACAAAATATTTAGGGCTTTGGTAGCTCTACGAAGAGAAAAAGGAAGAGCCCATGAAGCAGAGCAGTCAGGAAGACAATGTGACCGAACTGCGAAGTGCCCCGCCTCCCACTTTTGGAGCGTACCCAGCATTAAAACCTGCCAGGGGGTACACCAATCCACAGCGGGGAGAGCGGACAGGGGAAAGGCAGGACAAGGACGACAGAAAGTACTTGGCAGACATAGAATAATAGAATAGAACACACAGCAACAAGTGGGCGCTTTGCTTAATGAGGCAAAGAGGGTCATAGAGAAGTAGGTGAGGAGCAAGGAAAAAGAACAGGGGGACACCAAAGATGAACAAGGGTGGACATCGGGAAGATAAAGTTTAAATTGGAGAAGTAAATTGGTAGTACGACAAGGAAGCGGGGAAGATGGAAATGTGGGGTGACAACATAGTTGTCTCCAACGAAAGAGGATACGGAGGCTAGCACAGAGGATGACAAACTGTTGACAGTGGAGAAAGAAAGGGGAAGGGGACAAAAGCAGAGGAGGAAAGGAGACAAGGGGGAGCAAAGCAGAAACTGGTCCATGATCCTCTCCAACCGGAGGGGGAAGACAAAGTTAGGGCTGGCACAGGCAAAGAGAGGGGGACTGCAAGCAGGGCCATGGGCAACGAAAAGGCCACTATTACGTATGTGGAGAGGAGACACGCACTATGTACCATGGCAGACAATGGACAAAGACAATCTCATCTGTAGCTTTATCTCCCCCATGGCGGAAGCAAGCAAATGAAGATACGCTCTTGAGAAGGAAACAGCGGGGGTAACGCTAGCCATAGGGGACATGAAGGGCCTATTTGCAGCCATAATAGGGGAGCTAGGGGAAAACATTTGGGAACAAGTGGGATACATTAGGGTGGAGTTAAGCACAAATGCACATGATGGAGCCCCGTTTAACAACTGCCATGCCTATTTTCGGAGCGTATTAAGGAGCATGCACCTTGGGATGAATACATTCCTTTATTTTACCATATATTGATCAATGGCCTCCCATCAGTCATGCAGGCCTCCATAGACAAAATAGTGGGGTTAGAGGCAAAGGGGTGGGCAGAAACACAGGCAACAATAGTACACTATTTTAAGAGGAAGCAAGAGAGTGAGAGACAGACAGCAGAAAGTTCTGCAAAGCCAGAGGACAATCTGATACAGAAAGAATTGGCAAAGTTGGCAATGGAAGGGGCAGTGCTCATCCCAAATGCTACAGCAGTGTCCCCCACCCAACAGGGAGGGTTCCCAGTAGGGAGCATGCCCCGGCAAGGGGGATACATGCAGCCACAGTACACACCACAATGGGGGGTACAGCAGCTGGAATGTTATTCACAAGGGGGGATGTATCGGCCCCGGGGATATTATCAAAAAGGGAGAGGGTACTCCCAACGGGGCCGAGGGGGCAGGTGTTGAGGTGCAGGATTTAGGTTTATGGGGCCATGTTTTATTTGCAGTAACCAGGGACATTCCGTGTGTATGTGCCCTTTTCGGCAGCAAGCGCAAGGATACCAACTAGCACAACAGCAGGGTCCACTCAAACAGCAGGCACAGCCCCAGCAGTTCCAGCAACTGCAGGTGCAGCCCCAACAGCTACAAACAAATAAAATATCATAACATAACATAACATAACACAGCAGGCGCAACCTCTGCCCCACAGAAACAGCCTTTTGCTCATGCAGGACAGGTAGTGGTCCAGGGGGCCCCCACCCACCCGAGTGTACTACAAGCCCCTGCACAGACACAAGGGGATGTTACATTATTGGGCCAGAATGTGGTACTACATCGGAGTAACTGTTCTGGGAGGGAACACTTTCCCCTTCCTGCAAAACATAACATCCCAAAAGGAGAGTCCACAGAAAGTATGTGTCCAGTCCTAGCAGACAATGACGATCCCGAAGAGGAACCTGAGGTAGCATTAAAGATAGGACTGAATGAGTTCTATTTCTTGATAAATACAAGGTCCACCAAATCTTGTATAAAGGAGGACGGTTCCCACTGTCAAACAAAGTTATGGACACACAGGGCTTCTCTGAGGCAATTGTCACGGTTCCAGTAACAAAAGATGTACCTTTAATGATAGGCACACAACACCTTGTAACACTTCTGCTGTACTCAAAGGATACTCCCATGAACATACTAGGAAGGGACCTACTGAGCAAGCAAAATGCAACCATTTAATTTACAAATAAGGGAATGGTGTGCTCAACTCCTGGCACGTACCCTGCCAGTGTGGCCGCCATCATACAAGCAATATATGCTCACAGTACAATGCGAGGACAACCCATGTACCCCGAGCTATTCCTATATTGGGTCTAAATGCTACTAGGGTTGGTGCCGGGAATAAAAGGGAAAACATTTTTGACTCGCTTCAGAATTTCTGTTCAAGCCCCAGTGCGACAATAAGCTTGCCGCAGGCACATGAATATTGCTGCATCTAGAAGAACTTATTACCTGAAAAAACATGGTGATATTATGCGGTACAGATGAGGATGACACAGAATGGCATACAGTACTCTGTATTGACCCCACACTAACACTAACTGATGTGACTAATGTACAGCTTTTTGAGGATGGGGAGGAAGAGGAAGAGGAAGAAGGCAAATAGTGTTCCAACTGCACAACCTCTTCCCCCTAACAAGTGTTAGAAAGATTAGTACCACAACTAACACAAATGGAAAAGAGCGCAGTCTAGCTACATGCAGGAGGATTTAAAGAAGGTCCCTGAGAAATTGTGAACATCAGGGCCCCATGATGTGGGAGTGTTAAAAGGGGAAGGGGCAGTAAGAGTAAACTTAAGAGGGAACGTTGTTGCTCAGAGCAAAGCAGTATCCACTGTCCTGTGAGGCAGACAAGTGCATATACGCCAGGCTTCTTGCGTTATGGCAATAAGGAATAATACAAACTTCCACGTCCCCATGCAACATATCTAGATACCCCATTAAGAAAGCAAAGGGAGGATCATGGCGATTCATACAGGACCTCCATCCCCTAAACAATGTTTAAGGGAACCCGGCCATGATACTGTGCAGCATCCCATTGAGGGCAAAATATTTCACGGTAATTGACCTCAAGAATGGCTTCTTCTCCATACCACTAAACCCCAGTACCTCACAGCATTTATCTATAGGGGAGTGCGATTTGAGCACATAAGATTACCACAGGGGTACTGCGAATCCCCATTATATTCAACAGGGTGATCCAAATGTATATGAGCAAATTGAAAATGCCAAGCATGGTCATACAGTATGTGGATGATCTATTAGTCTGCAGTGAGACAGAAGAATAGCGCACAGTAGAGGATTCTGTCCTTCTCTTAACATTGCTGGCAGATAAAGGGTATAAGGTGGACAAGGAAAAGTTGCAGTATTGCCTGGAAGAAGTGGTATACCTGGCACAGATATTATCAACAGAGGGGTGGAAGATAACACCACAAAGAGTTGAGGCAATAAACAGGACCCCACTACCCTGCGCAGTGAAAGAGATGCATACTTGGCTTACGTTGCATCCACTGTGCACTCAGTGTTGGCCTGGTGGGAAGGAAGGGGGTTCAGGAGGAGTGATGGTCTCTACTGCAACATGCAGAGCTACTGACACAGCTGATTTAGGGGTTAACACTTCCAGTGGAGATAGCCATATTAAATTGCACCACCCACATGGCAGGATTTCATCTACTAAGGAAAATACATGGCTGAAAAAGCAGCCAAAGAGGTGGCCTTCCTGTCTGAAGGGACCATTAGGTTGTACCCAGGTGCAGAGAGAAGGGTACCCATGGATGGTGATTGCAGGGGAGAAAAGGAATAAGGGTTCTGAGGACACAGAGCATTTTAACACACTGCCCATTGTACAGATACGTTATTTTATTGTATTTTTGTATTTGTAGAGCGCACTACAACCCACAGGCATCGAGGCGCTATGAAGAAGTGTGAGTGGGCTTGATTCAGGGTGTCAGTTTGGTCTAACTTATCCTCTTCTTCCGAATATGCCCCCGACTCCCCTTCCTCCCTTTCCACCTCACCTTGAAGTTTCCGGCGTTGTGACAGCGTTGGGTTGTCTTTTGCTCGAGTCTTTACTCCTTTTTTTTGCAGATGAAGGCGACCAAGGTAGGACGCCACAGTGACACCCAAAGGGTGATCTGTGGCAACCCTCCGCAGTTGCCGAGTACTGGGGAAAAAGCCAAAGGCATAAAAAACCCCGGAAGAGATGAGATTCCGCAGCTGAAGAGAGCTTGAGTATTATGACTCCAAAGGATACTGCAGTGAAGTAGGAACGGATCCAACACAGCGAGGGTGGAAGTGCTGACAAGAAAGGCAGATAGCGGTACTCAGAAAGAGTGAACCCGTAAGTACTCCAGCCAGAAATGGTAGGCAAGGCAATCCGAATAACAGGCAGTGGTCGATACACGGGAGGAGCAACAGGTAAATCCAAGCAGGAATGGGCGAGGCAGGGCGATCCGATATGCAGGCAAAAGTCGGAATTGGGAAATCAGTGGAGAGAAAAGAAAAGAAGGAGAGAGGAAGGAGAATAAACTCTGCGAGGGAGGAAGGAACCAGGGTAGCCAGGAAAAAATAAACTGAAAGAAACGAAGGGAAGCGCACTCACGGAAGACGGGAGGGTGAAAGGGAATATTAAGTGGATCAGAAAAACAGGCGGGGAGGAAAAATGTAAGAAAACAGTGATAATCAGAAAGGGAATTCCAAACGGAGA
Organism: Ambystoma mexicanum; assembly: GCF_040938575.1. Classification (NCBI taxonomy): domain Eukaryota; kingdom Metazoa; phylum Chordata; class Amphibia; order Caudata; family Ambystomatidae; genus Ambystoma; species Ambystoma mexicanum. The sequence goes on from NC_090925.1 coordinate 389,655,087, forward strand.
TAGCGCAGGCAAGAGACAGAACGAAAACTGTACGTTGCAACGCAACCCGACCCCGGAAGTGAAATGTATAAATACCGGTGTCGGGAGGCTGCAGGAACAACTAGACCGACACCTCACGTTTTCATTGGACGTGATGGTGCCAGCAAAGGCGGACGCAGTCTCCACCTATTCCACAGCCGCCAGATTCCCCGCGGTGTGACAGTATGCCCCCTCCCCAGGTCCACACCCCCAGGTTTAGAAGGGTTCTTGGCATGGAACCGTCGTAGAATGAAGGGGGTACGTAAGTGGGATCTGGGTTCCCATGTGTCCTCAGAGCTTGGATAGCCTTTCCAGTGGACTAGGTACTCCAATCGACCTTGATGATAACGAGAGTCGCAAATACGGGAGACCTCATAAAAATCTTTAGAGGGATCCGGAGGTACAGATATCTTCCCCTTCTTCCGAAGCCATTTGTCTTCAACAAATGTCTTTAGTTGGGAGGTGTGAAACACTGGGTGCACTCGGCGTAGTTGTGTGGGTAATAGGAGACGAAAGGCCACTGGATTAACCACGTGTGTTATCTTGTATGGTCCGATGAATTTAGGAGACAATTTTGAAGGACGCACCCACCGTGGTAAGAATTTAGTGGAGAGAAGCACTCTAGAACCGACTGTCCAATCTGGGACAAGTCTCCGGTGTTTGTTGGCTTGGAACCTGTTTCTGTCTTTGAGTCCTTGTCTAGCCGGTCTTGGGCCTCTTTTATGGTTGCTAATGTTGTTTCAACAAAAGGGACTGAGGACTCTATGTCAGTCAATGGTAGAAAAATACGGGGATGGAAACCGTAAGTACAAAAAAAAGGGCTGGTACCGATGGCAGAATGGGAAGAATGATTGTACGAAAATTCAGCAGTAGGAAGTAACTGGACCCAATCGTCTTGTTGTTGATTGACGAAACATCGAAGATACTGCTCTAATGTACCATTGAGACGTTCCGTTTGACCATTTGATTGTGGGTGGAACCCAGAGGTCAGAGCTCTTTCTATGCCCAACCGCCGACAAAAGGCTGCCCAAAAATGCGAAGTGTATTGGGTGCCACGGTCAGAAATGATTTTGGTAGGCAGACCGTGTAGTCTAAAAATGTCTTTGAGAAACACACCTGCCATCTTGGAGGCTGAAGGCACTCCGGGTAAAGGTGTAAAATGTGCCATCTTAGTAAAAGAAACAACGACCACCATTATACAGGTGCATCCTTGAGATTCGGGCAATTCCACGATGAAATCGGTTGTTAATGTGGTCCACGGGCCTGTGGGAACCGGGCATGATTCCAACAATCCCAATGGTCTTTGGGTAGAAGACTTGTTACGGAGACAGGTGATACAAGATTGTACGTATAGTCTAGCTTCTTCCCTCATCTTTGGCCAGAAGAAATAACGCGATAAGAGATCTTGAGTGTTTTTTACTCCACGATGACCTGCTATCTTGGTATCATGACACCAGAACAAGGCCGTCCTTCTCAAGGATGGGGTTGGCAAGTATAACCTTGCGTTGACTAAATACAGCCCATCTTTCAGAACGTACTCCGACTTCTCTCCCTGCATTTCATCTTCAAATCTCTCTCTAGAATCATCCTTGACTTGTTGTAGGAAAGTCGATACCAAACCGATACAGGGAGATCTGGAAAACATCAATTCAACGGTGGTTTCCTGTTCGGACAAGTAGTCACTACGTCGGGACAGGGCATCAGCCACAACGTTTTGCTCTCCCGGGATGTAGGTTATGTTAAAGTCAAACTGAGCAAAGAAATGAGCCCACCTAGCCTGCCTAGTATTGTAACATTCAAATTGACGCAATCCTTGTAGATTCTTATGGTCTGTGCGAAGGGTGAAAGGGTGTTCACCACCTTGAAGGAGATGTTGCCATTCAGTGCAAGCTAACTTCATGGCCAGCAGTTCCCTCTCTATAACAGAATAATTACGCTGGCTAGAATTCAGTGTCCTAGAGTAGTACGACACTGGATGTTCTTTACCCTGATATTTCTGCAGCAAGACTGCTCCTACTGCAGCTGAAGATGCGTCTGTCTCCACGATGAAGGGATTGTGTTGATCAGGTTGTCTTAGTATGGGAGCGGAGCAAAAGGCCTGTTTTAATTGTAGAAATCCTTTCTCTGCTTGAGAAGTCCACTGAAACGGTAGGGAGGACTTTTTAAGGAGTGTGGTCATCGGGAGTACTAATTGAGAGAAGTTCGGAATGAACTTCCGATAGAAATTTGACAATCCAAGGAATCTTTGGATCTCCTTCACAGATTTAGGGGATGGCCAGTCCAAGATAGATTTAACCTTCTGAGGATCCATCGATATTCCCTCTGAAGAAAGAACGTAACCCAGATACGAGATAGATGTTACAGAAAACTTACATTTTTCCAACTTGACAGAAAGGTGGTTGTCTTCAAGTCTGCGGAACACCTCTTTGACATGTGCAACATGTTCTTCCTTAGAGAAGGAAAAGACCAAAATGTCATCGAGATATATGATGACGGAGTGTCCTAAGAGATCCGAAAAGAGTCTGTCCATAAAACGTTGGAATGTAGACGGCGCGTTCACCAGGCCAAAGGGCATCACTTGGTACTCATATAACCCGAAAGGGGTTCTGAACGCCGTCTTCCATTCGTCCCCTGCTTGTATCCTAAGCAAATGGTATGCATTACGGAGATCGAGTTTGGTAAACACCGTGGCTGACTCTACAGCATGGATGATTTCTGAGATCAGGGGCATCGGGTACCTGTCCTTGATAGTTACTTTGTTCAGTCCCCGGTAGTCTATACAGGGGCGTAGCTCCTGGGTGTCTTTCTTAGGTATAAAAAACAAAGAAGCGCCTGCAGGGGATTTGGAGGGTTTAATTAGATCGTTGGCCAGATTCCTATTAAGGTAGTCTCGCAGATACTGTCTTTCTAGTACCGTCAAAGGATACATCCGACAGAACGGGACCAAAGCACCTGGATGTAAATCGATGCTACAGTCTTCTGGTCGGTGGGGGGAGGGGAGTTCCAAAGGGATTTTTTACGTAACCACTTCGGTATATTCTTGGAGATAGGCTGGTAAACAATGAATGGTCTTTGCTTCTTCTTCTCCACAGGAGGTTTGGATGGTAGAAAAGGTGGGTTTTGCCAAACAGTTAGTCTTACAGTACTCGGAGTGAAAACTCAACAGGTTTCTGGACCAGTCTATGGTGGGATTGTGTTTACGTAACCATCCAATGCCAATAATCAGGGGAAAGTGGGCCGCTCGGATTAAATCAAAAGAAAGACGTTCGGAATGCTGCCTGATGTGCATCGTGAGGATTTCAGTGGCATGAGTAATGAGGCCTGAGCTCAAAGGTTCCCCATCAACACCTTCCACCTTTTGATCTTCCGCCTTAGCAATCCGTGACAAGCCCTGGCTTTCTGCCCAATGAGTATCCATAAAGTTCCCAGCAGCCCCGCAATCAAGGAGTGCTTGGGTTTGAATGGAGCTCTTGCCAATCAAAAGAGTAGCGGCCATTACCATGAGTCGGGCATCATCTGAACGGTCTGAAGTAGTGACTGAAAGAGTAACAAAGGGACTGGAATCACTCCCTCGGTAATAAGTCCCTAAGTTTACCGAGGGTGCTCGTTTCCCGAGCGCCGGGGAGGAACAGTCGGACAATCCCGAAGTAAATGAGATGAAGATCCGCAATACATGCATAGATTTCCTTCTCTTCGCCGTCTGCGTTCTTCAGTAGTGAGAGGGGAACGAGTGGTTCCGATTTGCATAGGTTCTTCTCGTGAAAGACGTGTAGAGGGAGGTGGCATCGAAGAAGGAGGGACAAGGGGCATGGCACCACCACTCTTGATCTTGCGGCGCTCCGCTCGACGTTCGGACAGTCGGAAGTCGATCCGAAGTGTTGCAGTGATCAGATCTGCAAATTTTAGGGGACGTTCAATACGTGCAAGTTCATCCTTCAACTCTTCTCGAAGGCCCCTTCGAAAAATGGCATACTGGGCCTGTTCTTGCCACCCCGCTTCTGCTGCGACCTGCTTAAACGAGGTAATGTAGGACATCAGGTCAGAGCTTCCTTGCCTGATATCTAAGAGGTCCTCAGAGGCCATAGAGGTGCTTTCGGTTCATAGAAATGTCTGTCTCATCAGGGTTTTGAAAGCCTCATAGTCCCGGAGAACCGGTTCGGTTCTGTTAACCAATGGGGTGGCCCAAGCCAAGGCATTGCCAGACATATGAGTTATCATGTATCCCACCTTGGCATGGCCCGTAGAAAAGGCATGAGCCCGAAAAGAAAAATGCAGGTGGCAGGCATCCAAGAATTCTTGTAACCTCTTAGGCGACCCATCAAACTTCCCAGACACAAGTGGCAAAGTGGGTAAGTCAGCAGTGGGTGGATCCCGCTCTGCTACTCTTTGTTGTAGCGCAACGTTGGCGCTCTTGAGGTTTTGAACTTCCAAGTTCAGGCTTTGAACCGCCGCGATCAATTCCTGGACCTGTTGTGGCGTAGCCATATCTGATTCTGGGCGTTGCAAACTGTCAGTTTGGTCTAACTTATCCTCTTCTTCCGAATATGCCCCCGACTCCCCTTCCTCCCTTTCCACCTCACCTTGAAGTTTCCGGCGTTGTGACAGCGTTGGGATGTCTTTTGCTCGAGTCTTTACTCCTTTTTTTTGCAGATGAAGGCGACCAAGGTAGGACGCCACAGTGACACCCAAAGGGTGATCTGTGGCAACCCTCCGCAGTTGCCGAGTACTGGGGAAAAAGCCAAAGGCATAAAAAACCCCGGAAGAGATGAGATTCCGCAGCTGAAGAGAGCTCGAGTATTATGACTCCAAAGGATACTGCAGTGAAGTAGGAACGGATCCAACACAGCGAGGGTGGAAGTGCTGACAAGAAAGGCAGATAGCGGTACTCAGAAAGAGTGAACCCGTAAGTACTCCAGCCAGAAATGGTAGGCAAGGCAATCCGAATAACAGGCAGTGGTCGATACACGGGAGGAGCAACAGGTAAATCCAAGCAGGAATGGGCGAGGCAGGGCGATCCGATATGCAGGCAAAAGTCGGAACCGGGAAATCAGTGGAGAGAAAAGAAAAGAAGGAGAGAGGAAGGAGAATGAACTCCGCGAGGGAGGAAGGAACCAGGGTAGCCAGGAAAAAATAAACTGAAAGAAACGAAGGGAAGCGCACTCACGGAAGACGGGAGGGTGGAAGGGAATATTAAGTGGATCAGAAAAACAGGCGGGGAGGAAAAATGTAAGAAAACAGTGATAATCAGAAAGGGAATTCCAAACGGAGATAGCGCAGGCAAGAGACAGAACGAAAACTGTACGTTGCAACGCAACCCGACCCCGGAAGTGAAATGTATAAATACCGGAGTCGGGAGGCTGCAGGAACAACTAGACCGACCCCTCACGTTTTCATTGGACGTGATGGTGCCAGCAAAGGTGGACGCAGTCTCCACCTATTCCACAGCCGCCAGATTCCCCGCGGTGTGACACAGGGTTACAAGATAGCGGCCCAACAGAATATTTCTTAATACATATTGTTGTGTTACATAATACATTCAAAGGACGGCTTGATTCAGGGTTACAAGATAGCGTCCCAACAGAATATTTCTTAATACATATTGTTACGATACATAATACATTTGGAGGATGTTGCTCAGATGCAGAAATACCGCCCTTTTAAACAAAGAGCCTAGTTTTAATGGCTTTCCGGAATTCTGTGTGAGAGTCAATCATCCTAATCTGGGAAGGGAGGGTGTTCCAAAAGGTGACGGCCATGGTTGGGAAACTGGTACCATCTGCATGCACTCTGCATGTGAGGGGAACAGTGGTTTGATTGGAGTAGGCTATTCTGGATGGTCTGGATGGCGTGTGTCTAATGATTCTTTGTGCTAAGTAAGGGGGGAACCAGGCCGTGGGGACATTTGAGTCAGGGAGAGGGTTTTGAAGACAATCCTTTCCTTGACAGTGAGCCAGTGTGCCTGCCTTCTGACCCCTGGGATGTGGTCTCTGCGTGAGAAGCCTGTAGGGGTCCTCAGGGCATTGTTCTGAGCTAACTGAAGTTTGGCCAGATTCTTGCTTGAGGTCCCAACAAAGAGGGCATTGCAGTAATCCAGCCTCGACCCAATAATTGCCCTAGCAATTGTGAGGCAGTTCTGTTGGGAGAGGAATGGTCTGGCTGTATTGAGCAGGTTTGAGTGATATGCAGCGGAGGATGCAAAGCATTAACCTGCCTGTCCATGGTAAGGTTAGGTTCGAGATACACGCCCAATATCTTGATGACTGGTGAGACATTGATGGGGATGTTATCAACGGTGAAGGAGCAGTATTGCTTGTCGAGTTTACCCAGAGTGGAGGGGGAACCAATAAGTAGAAGTTTGGTTTTCTCACTGTTGAGACATAACCAGTTTTCTGCCATCCAGGATTGGATTGTTGAATAGATGGAGATGAGGGTGTTCATGTCCGTTGGATAGTCGCCCGAAAGGGGGATGCGCACCTGAGTGTTATCTGCATAGTTAGTGTATGAGATGCTCAGGGTGTCCAAGATTCTGAACAGGGGCCTCGTAAAGAGGTATACTTGACCTACCGAGGGAAGCGCCCCAGGAAGAAAAAGATCTATGGATAAAGAGGGGGTGCTCTCTCTCTCTCCTACTAACGTATTCTGGAGACAGAACATGGAAACCAGTAATGCCCAGGACATTGTTGGCTGTTGCACTGGAACAACTCTACTTTTTCGCCCATGTGTCCAAGGAACATGTGGCAGCAGAAATAAATGAAAGATGGTTTGTTCAGAGGCTCCATGAATTGGTGGCAGAGTTAATGGGGAACTGTTTGACTTGTCAAAGGTTTTTGGCAGGACAAACATTGAAAATAATAAAAGCAACATTGCTGCGACCGGAGGGGCCCTTCTGGTACTTGCATATTGACTATGTCGATATGCAAGACAAATGTACCTCTTATAGGTACATGCTTGTTGTTGTCTGTCCATTTTCACATTGACTTGAAGGGGGACCCTGTGCTCATAATGACATAAAGTTGACGGCAAAATGTTTGGTGCAGGATGTGTTTTCAAGATGGGGAATATGTACCAAACTGAGGTCAGATAATGGGCAACACTTTTCCAATGACCTGTTCAAGGAGGTTACAAACCTCCTGCGGATCAAGCACTGCCTCTGCACAGTGTACCTCCTGCAAGCGAATGGCATGGTGGAGCTACTAAACAGCTTGCTTACGGAATGTTTAGCAAAGCTAACAACAACTTTTGGCAAAAACTGGCTTTATTGCCTCCCTTTAGCTCTTTTTGCATTACGTAACTCACCCGCTGCAGATCATCATTTGACTCTGTATGAAATTGTTACTGGCAGGAAAATTAATGCACTTTCCTCGCCTGCACATAAAATTTCAGATGTTAGTAACACTGCACGTATTTTGGGTAAAGAATTCAATGCATATCTGACTGAACTTACTAAAGCTGTAAAATACATATCCCGTCAGGTACAACCATGATCAAGCCGGCTAGCCAAGAAACAATGCGCACAAATGCACACAGGGAGGACACCTTTCCACAAGCTGCGCCCCTCTACCAAGGAGAAAAAAATCGTGCTCTGTAATTTTGACAGAAAATGGAGGGAGCCTAGATTTACTGGGTCACATAAAGTGGTCTACGCAATACCTACAGCAGTGAAAGTTACAGATCGGCACACGTGTATTCACATTTCAGACGTTCGCAAAGTCAACAGCGCCACCCCCTCCGGAGAAGAGGTGAGGGGCCCAACTTGATGGGCAGTATCAGTCAGCTATCGTTAACCGTTTTATCTGCCATTAGACATTACAGGATGCCAATGGAGGAAGAGATAATTGGGCATTATAATAGTGGAGGAATTGGGAGAAAATATCAAAAAGATGTCCTTTCGGTAGGTTTAGGTTTTTTTATTTTTTATTTCTCTTTCTTCTCTGGTTTCTATTGCATAACGAGCCAGGCAGCATGTTAAAAGAAAATGAGAAAACTACAAGAACTAAAAGGAGTGTATTTAACATAGACAAGTTTAATGACACGATCGGGTGGGGGCAGGACACAGCATCTGGAAACATGTGGTATGAGGAAATGAAACGTGTGGGGCGAGAGAGGGCTAATGGCTATGTGTGCTCTCTTATCCCTCACAGGGACACACAAACAATTCTTACCCCAAGAGGTAACAGCAGGGGAGGAGGGATGCATAATGCTCCTGTCTTCATGTAGAACCTGGCGCCTTTTTCAGGGGCAGACGGTATCTATTTATTGGATAGATGAAGGGGAAGAGGTGTATGCAGATAATTACATACAGCGGGAGAGCATGTCCAGAAGAGAAGCTACAAAGCATATAATATTAGAATATGTAACAGAGGGGGGCGAGAAGGGGAAAGCAGTTGTTTACGACCCACAGCAGAGTGTACTGCAAAAGCTCTATAGGGCACGATATTCCATGGTGCCACACCGACCCCTTATGAAATTACGGGGATACATGTTTCACCATGGAAAATGGGAAGGGGGAATGGTACAGTGTTGTGCAGAGGGGATAGTGGGATTTGGGGAGGATGTGGTGTGAAAAATAAACAAGAGTTGTCGGGCAGTGTGGAACAAGCACAAACATGCTTTGACTTGGATAGATGAGAGACATCAACCAGTGCACATAAAGCCTCTTACATGATTTTCCTTATGTTTCAGGGCTACAGGCTCAACAGTCTTCGGGGTCAACACTGGCTGCGCAAAGATGAGAAGCATCTCGGCACTGCAGAGTGGGACAGCAGCATATGCCCAGCTTCCTCAAGACTGGCGAGGAGTGTGTTCCCTTATCTCGCTCCACAGCCCTGCATTAGTCATGCCTCAAGCAGATTTAATACCCTTCGATGACCATCCAGCGTTTATGCAAAGAAAGATGATGGAGGAACAAAGGGCACCAGGAGAGCGGGAGTGCACCATGAACAGGAGGAGGAGGGGCCATACATAACTGTTGGAGGAATTCTCACAGAGTTTGGACGCAATTCCTCATCACTTTAGATTGTTTACAAAAGCTTCAGTTTTTTTTTTTGCATCACTACTGCTCCCTGGAGTCTAGGCAGGTGGCTCCAGATAACAAGATATAAAGTGCTACAGCTTGCCAACTCAACTGAAAAGGGACTCAATGCAATAAGGGAATTACTTTGTGCAATACGATTGGTAGCACTTCAGAACAGATCTTGATTTGAATCCAACCAATGATGCAGCCAATGGGACGCTGATGGAGGATGTGGAGGAAATTTGCATTCTCCATCAAAAGATGACCAAAGAGACATGTGCCATCAGACGTGACAGCTGGCTAGATCCACTGTTATCTTGGCTGCCCACGTGGTTGGCAGCAATATTTAAAGGGACAGTGCCCATGCTAGTCCTGGTGCTCATCACCTTCTGTGCAAGCCATTTGATAATAAAAAACTTTCATTGCAGTAAGAGAAGAAGAAACTATATAATGCCTATAACTGGTGGTAGGAAGGAGGGTAGAGGTAAAGATAACAAGATAGAGGCCCCATTTCCTGAATGGAATTACTGCAAGACGCAGGTGCTTTTTGCAGTGCCACCGGCTAATGCGGAAGACTAAGATGCATTTTGGGTAGCATTTTCATTGGATGGGCGGGATTGCATGGTAATAGGATCTACATTGGCTGAAGAAGAGGGAGGGGACACGAACAGAGTGACAATGTTATGGATGCCCAAAACAGTAAGCAAAGAAATTATTGGAAAAAAGTGTGTCGATCAATAGATGGATCGAAGGCAGGAATGCAGTAAAGGTGCTGATTTAGTGCTGTCAAGGGGGGCACACTTGCCAGCTGTGGGGATGATGGGAGCAGGGCCAGGGTATCCCTAGATGGGGAAGGGACATCATTGACAGCTGCGATGAGTAGTGTATGCGCCGAGTGTGCATTTGCAGCTCGAGAAGTCTGTGACAAGACAGGGGTGTGTGTGCTCAAGGGGAGACACAAGGGGCCTAGGGGATTCAGGGTTGGAGCACGGGGTAGAAGTGGTAGTATAATACAAGGTGAACCACATACCAGCCATTATGGGGCAAAGACCACAAGTAAGTAAACCACTTAGGTTTTACAACTGACAAGCCCTGCATAGCGGGCAGACATGAAATTCATGAGCACCCTGTAACAACAGTGTGCTAGAGAAATACTGCAAGCTGGCTGTTTCCAGGAGACAGCAGGCACTGGGAAAGGAGACCGGTAGACACATACAAGGTGTCATAGCGCGAACTCCACGACAATGAGAATAACGGGCCTCCTACTATAGGGAGACTTTCCTCCTGAGAGCACAGCCCACTGTATATTAAAGCAACCGATGAGCTAAGGGCTCAGGTGAAAAGGCAGGAGGAGCACGATCAAGCTGCAAAGGAAAACACAAACTGTATAAGTATAGGTGCTTGTAACAAGGACAGGGTCAGTGATCCAGCACTTCTCCTATATCCCCAGCCTACCTGAAATATGTGTGTGAGGAGTAGTGAGCCTTTATAGTAGATACCTCCTACCTTGTTGTAGTTTCAAGGGTTAGTAAACAATAGTTCCAAGGAAGTCACAAATCCAGATGATGTAAAGTTCCAAAAGAACCCAATGACACGAGGGTGCACTTCGATGTCTATACCCAGGCGGAACAAGGTCGCGTCTAAAAATGTTCATCTGAGTTCATGTAAATCCAATGAAGCCGATGAGTGTTCAAAAATACAGTTCTTGTAAAACAGTCAAGAGGTTTATTCAAATGGCAATCCAAGTCAAATGAGAAAACGTTCCAGTAACCTATTCCTAAACCTAGCACTCCTAATAACGTGGGGCAAGCAAAACAGCATAACAGTCAGTTTCTGGGAAAAGCACAGGTCCGGTACCAGAAAGTACATCCAGTAACACCAAGAAAATAACACAAGAAGGGTCAAGCAAACAGTAATCCAGCATGAGCATAGCAGTATGTTTGTAATCCAAAATGACAACAAGAAAAGGGTACAGACAGAAAAACAGCTCACTGTTTCGGTTTAGGAGCAACAGTATTGTGGGCCTTGTAGCTTCTTATGCTGGATCGCGCCCTCGACCTTTACTGCCTGCCGTGGGTCCGCCTCGCATGATGACATCACACAATGGTGCGCTACACTGCATGGGAATCTGGTTATTGCAGTGCAGCGCAACACGGAATAAGACCGGCGTCTCCCAAGTCTCGAGGGGAGTCGCCAACTGGACCACACATTGCGATGGTAACCGGCATGTATTGGCACCACGACACAAGGTCGACGAGCCAGGCTCTCGGGCGCTCGCTGGGAAAGGAGAACATCAAACACATAGATGTATGCTCTGGGAGGTACAGCCACAGTGGGCCCAGGGGTTTCGAATTGCCCCTTCACAGATGGACCTGGAAAGAAGACTACAGGACGAGGGGACAAGATTGGAGGGAGCCAATCATCAGATGGGTGTTGGTGTCCTGTAAAATGCAGCAGTGTTGTATGTTCTCACTTATGTCTGTGAGGTAACTAATTGTTTGGATGCCATGTGAATATCTCCCTTCCCACTAGCTCAGGGTGTCTCATGTTTCCTATGTGTGCTGGCCAATGGCAGAACAATGAAGTTCTGGAGGTCAGCACGATTACGTATTGCTAATAAAAAGTAATTTTTGGGGCAGGACTGTTTGCTCTAATCATTTTACATTAACCTATGTTCAGCTATAGGGAACTGACGTAGTCCCGCCAATCAGGTTTGTAGGATGTCTAATATTTTGCAACAATGCTTGCAACTTTTTCTGTCTATGCAAATAACAAGCAACTGTATACAAGATTTGACCGCAGTGGATGGTTTTGTCAGCTCCTATCAACCAGTTCTATTCCACTGTGCTGTTTGATTTGTGCTTGTCCAGCTGTAATAACGCGTGTTATTTCTTGCTTGGTGTACGCTCCTTTTCGGATTACTTTTTGATGTTCCAGTCATTACCTGTCTGAGAGGACCCCTGATACAGCACCATGAGCATAAACCAAGTAAGGCAATAAGACCTGTGTCTAGCCAAACCCCCAACATATGCCTGTGTTAATAACATTAGCCTAACCTGCACAAATTAATGACCTGTCCCATCTGTAGGTTTTCGCCTGATCTGAACACCATATGAACAGTATAGCTTGTTTACCCCCAAAGTTTTAATTTCCTAGCATGAAAACCAACACATAGAAAACATCCCATCTCCCAACTGTGAGCAATCACCTCCACCCGCCCCAACCACCAGCTTCCTAAGTTAATTAATCAAATGGAGCATAGGCCCATGGAAACAGGGGGACCCTTCTAAGCCATGGAATGGTGTCCTGTAAAGTTGTATAAATTGCCAGACGTCAAATCAGGTTTCCAGACTACATAGGTAAAGAGTTTATTACAATTTTAAGGTATCAGCATGGTGTGAATTGTATTTAATTTGAATTGTAGGCCACAATGGTATGGCCATTTATGACGGATTTCACACTTCCGTAGTTACTCCATGCACCAAATCTTGGTATTTCCACACTGCTGTACAGGAACTCTATTGTACCCTTTTTCTGAGCCTCATGAAATATTTATTTTTTGATTGTAAGTTGTGTAGCTGTACAACAATATCTTGTGGAAGGTGATCTTTCTCTAGCCTTAAGGGTCCCACTCTATGTGCTTTGTCTGTTATTTGTGGGTGATAGCTTGTTCAGAACTAAGTGAAAAAGTCCCAACACACAGCTGTGGATGTCCTCCACATTCGAGCCTTCTTTTTAATTATATAAAGATTTTCACTCCTGTTTTCTAAATCCTCATTTTTGGGCTACAAAGCTTCTGTGCAGTCCTTAAGCATCTTGAACTCATCAATTACTCTAAGTATCCTGTTTCTTGTAATGGCGATTCCAGTTTTATTCTGATCATTGCACTCTCCACGGCAGGTAATTTCATTTCCACCTCCTGTCATCACTGATAAATCTGTGCAGGGTGCCACCAATTTTTTTCAGAAAGTGTTTTTGACGTTCTCTTGCAGGGGATGTAAAGAATGTAAAAGTTGCTCTGTAGTAAACAGGGGTCAACCTGCACAAGTATCTCCTCTAGGATTTTCCCGCCCTCCATTCTCTAGGTGGTATGCTGTCTTAAGTAACTTGGGTCTTTAGGAAGGTACGAAAAACTTGCATACAAGGATTTCTTACATTCTGCTTGGCTTTAGACAATGCATAGATTAATATCACCATACTGCCATAGATCTCCTCTCAATCTTACCACAGGTGCTTATTGATGAGTCAAGTGCCTCTCAAACTGTAGGGACTCGTCTATGGATTCTTGTGCTATTCTAATCAGTCTCTGCCATTACAGTACACTTCTCCTTTTATGTAATAGATCATACCCAAATTAGACCTATTTTTTGAAGTTTCAATTTTGTTTAGTGCTGACCACTGGAGGCCTGTGAGAGGCGCAGGATTATGTGAGGAGCATGCCCCAGTAACTATAACTATTTGATCCCAATTCCAGACATTCTGTCTCTGCCAATGTTTCAGGGTGTTGTAGGGTCTGTCAGCAGAGTGACCTAAAATCACCAGGCATCAATGGCCTGACAGCAACACTTAATCCAGTGGGGGGGGCATGCTGTGTCGACTCCAGGGGAGATTACTGTGAAGAGGGCAGCACCGCAGGGAGACCATCACTGTTCGGATTATACTATGCGGTTCACTCACCTTCTTTCTGGGTGCCGGCAGTGTCCATTCCGAAGGTCAACTGCTTGCAATCCCGCAGTAGCCACTCTATGAAATAGCGATTCATTCCACCATTTTCCCTTCAGCTTGGTTCTGCAACCACTGGCCCTGTGCTCTGCCTGCTCACATAACTCCTTCTCTGGTTGGTCATCTGGCCCTGACCAATATGGTATTGACGTCCCCACACGGGAGGGATCAGCATTACAGAAGGTTTTAAAGAGCAGGACTTAACGCGCTCTTTGAAACTTTCCGTAAGGCGGTTTAAGCCCTGCCCCGTTTCTCCATGGGGGGGCTACTCTGCTGCAACTATGGTCTGTGCTGCATCGTGTCCGAGTTCCTGATAGGGGACAGTGGCTCTATTCCCATTAAGGTAAGTGTTCAGTTCATGCAAGAGTTTGGGCCTGTGTTTTAAATCCCTGATGGCTTAGGGTGTCAACATGGGTTTTTCCACTATGTGTGTTTCGAGACTGGGGTTTCAGTGCACAGCATCTGCAACAGTGTCACAGGAGTTCCAGCTCCTCGTTTGTTCGCTATCTCTCATCTGCCGGTGTTTGAAGGGATCAAGGTAGGCACTTAAGAGCTTCGTCCCTCTTTCCGCTGGCTCTCTCGCCCAGCTGTGGTCTGGTATGGAATTGTGTGGGGCAGTAATGGGTTACTATCCTGCAGGTGGTGCTTTCTCTGATTTGTGTATTCTCTGGAATGTCTGGGGGAAAAAGAGGGAACTTGGCCAGAACTTTGGTTAAGAGGCATGGGTATAGACTGGCTCTTGGGGGCAGTGACAGTAAATTGGTCCCTCTATACTGCAACTGTCCCCCTCTGGGGTAAACCTGGCACTAGAGTCTTCCCTGCTAGATCCCCCTACCCCCAGACTGAGAGGGGTTCCCATCCTCTCTTGACAAGGTAAGGGTACTGACCTTGTCATGATAGCCAAAAGAGACAAAAGTTCCCTTTAGGGCCAACGTAGTGAACATATAGCTGTAACTTCAAGTGACCCCCTATGCTAGTGTTAATTATACATTTAGACAACTTCAGATGGATGGCATAAACGTGGTGAGTGATTGGGTGGAGGCATGTCCTGTTTTGTTACTTCATTCTCAATTTTAAAGCATGATGTCTAAATTGCAGAGATTAAGGTATATTATACTGCTAATCTTCAATGAAGTGAAATATCTCCTTGTATCTTTATAGATGTGCTTTGTTGTTGCTGTTAATGTCATTGGGCAGCGGATGGACTTTTATGCAAGCTTCCATGCCTGCTGGCTGTTATATCTCTTGTACCTCCGAAGACGGAAGACGATTGCTGAAGTGTGGCCTAAATACTGCTGTTTCATTGCCAGTATCATGACTCTTCAGTACTTGCTTTGCATTGGTATCCCTCCAGCTTTCTGCGTAGGTAGGTAATAATCAGTAGAGAATTCATGGGACTGGGGTGTTTGATTAAGGGTCTCTTAGAAGCTCAGTGATCAGTTTCTGGGTGTAGATAAGAAACATAAACAAGGAAATATCACACACTTATTAATCAGAGCACCCTGTGGATGAAATGATAGTATCATTTTGATGTCATGACCCTAGTGATCATTTGGATGTTCATAAACCTGTTGAGGTGAAGCCTTTCAACACAAATCTGTGGTTTCTAAGCTCACTGGCCTGTACATGCTAAAAGGTTAATGTCTAGCTCTAGGACCTCACATCTAGCTGTATATATCGTGCAGCCTGGCCCATTACAAGGGATAGGGTTGATTCTGCTGCCTCTGCTAGCAATCAGTAGGAATATCCCACTCCATGTTCAATCTGATGATTTCTTAATACCTGTTGCAATATATTCAAGGAACCACTACATTAAACCGTGAATAGAACCGTTAATAGAACTGGTTGAAGTAGAACCCTGACAAGATGTATGTAATGATTGTTCGGTCAGAGGGCAAGCTAAAATTGGAGTACAGAGTGGCTAATGTTCCACTTTCAAATAGATTCATGAATTCCATTGAGACATATGTGCTCAGCTTTTAGTTCAGCCTTTCTAGCTGTCTCAGATCAGATTGAAGCTTTACGGAAGGGCTACAACTATTTCCATAAGGGATGCTGATTACGACTACATGTCAGCTCCTGATTGCGATGGTTGGAGCATTAAATGGTCATTTAGGTATAACTAATTTTCAAATACGAACTTGGTTACAATAGTGGACAGTGATCATTGTGCAGATAAGCAACCAGTAACCAAAACGTTAATATTGGTTTTGCGAATGGACTATTATGATTACGGTGGTTGTAAGAAATTCGATTTGTCACACATGGGCTATTTCCTGAGGAGGAATATTTTGAACTTTTTTATGAAGTGTGAATGAATAGTTCAGGGTTTACATGAATCCAAACTCCCTTAGTCCTGTAGAATGAAGGCCATGAGTATTGTTACTAAAGAAGGACAGTTTCATATCAGTCTGACTCCATCTGAAGCAGTAGAAGAGTCTATGCATGCAAGATTATGCATTGGAAATTGCACTGCTTGAAACCTCCAAGGATTTACTCTCTTGATGTACTTTGCTAGAAATGTCTCATTCATTTTCATTTGCAATGGCAATGGTACTGGATTAACAGTGATCGTGGGCACCTCCATGATTGGGAAACTAATACAAAATTAACTAAAAAATAAATTACAAGCAATTAAATACAGAATAATTGCCCCTCCACCTCATGTCCATAATCACCCCATACAATCAAGTGGTACAAGTGGCACGTTTGACTGCAAATGTGGCAACTGTGAAAGGTGATTAGAAGAACGGGGGATAAGGGCACATTCTTTTGATGACTAAACCATGCCTAAACTGGGGAATCCGTCATTCCAAATAGAAAGTGCAGGTCTTATTTAACATGATTATCTGTCAACTGTTCACGCTCTTCTTAATTATGATAGTCGTTAATTCCTCCCTTTCATGTTCAAACTAAAAGAGTATATTTTGTTTCCCAATGCATTCACTTTGGCTAAGTTCTTTATTTTCAGTCTTGCCTGTAGACAGCGCTTCCCAGTATTAGAAAGTGAACTATATATATGAATTCCTTGTGCCTGTGCACATATTCAAAATAATTGCCAATATTATAACAGTCATGTACAATATACAAAAAAAGGTAGCAGGCGCCCCTCTCTAGAAAGAACATGGCATGATAACCTGTTCTGTGGTTTTTTCCCACTTTGAGAGTCCGCAGCCATTGTTTTTTGCGCACTGTACTATTCACAAAGGAAGAATAAACATTTGCATATCTGTCTTTGTCCCGCCCACAAGGGCAATCCAGCACCGAAATGCCAGGCCAAAATGTCACCTAAATATTGGTAACTCTGTGGTCTGTAATCTCAATGGGCCTCATTACGAGTCCGCCGTGCTGGAATCTGGTGATTCTGTGACGACGGTGACTCCGCTTCCACGACTGCAAAGTTGCAGAAAGAAGGGCCGATTACGGCACGTGGGTCACGCGCAACACACCGAGGCGGAAACGGAGTCACCGCCGTCATGTACAACACCCACGCAGACGGACTTTACGCCACAGAAAACGGTGCAAAACCCGTGTCCGCTCCCGCCGACACGGAAACACCGGAAGCGGAAATACCATGACCGCGGAAAAAAACAGAAACAGAGAGGCAGCCATTATATAAAGAACAATCCACTGCCATCCTCAGACACCACAGGTCAGAACACCTCCCTGAGAGTGACAACACATCTAACACCATCATGGCATCCAGGATCCCAGCACGCAGACAGCGAAAGCAGCGCTTCAGTGAGGCTGAGCTCACAGTTCTGGTGGAGCACATTGTCGAGCATGCGGAAATGCTCTTTAGTGCAGACCAACGGCGCGCTACTCAGCAACGCCGCAAGGAGGTGTGGGCAGAGGCAGCACGCAAGTGCACAGCGGTCGGTGTGACCACACGCTCTGTGAAGGACTGCCATAAGAGGTGGGATGACCTCAGGCTCTGGGTGCACAACCTCATCACTGCACACCGCCAACACAGCACTGGCACTGGTGGAGGCCCTGCATCCCCTCTCAAGTTGCAATCATGGGAGGAGCGCTGCAGCAGTGTCATGCACCTCGAGGGCATCCACAGCATAGGAGACACAGAGGCAGGAGTGAGCCCACGTGCAGATGCCGGTAAGTGCACAGAGTACAAAGGCATAAGTGTGAATGGGAGTGACCTAATGGACCCACTCACAATGCTCCCCCCCAAACAGGGCAGGAGTGTTACGCTCACCTGGACCCCACCGGGGCGTCAAACGGAACTGGACTGTTACGGACTCCACCAGCGTGACTCGTAGTGCGGTGATGGCTGACTGGACTGACCCTCCTAGTTTCGTCTTCTTGACCCGTAAGAATAATCTCCTAAAGGTAGGAAAAAGGGAATTAGCCACCCATGGGCGAGAGGATACACGCACTCAATTGTTCCCCACTGAACACCTCCTGTATTCCCTTTCACTGGTCTTACCTTATAGTTTGAAAAGATGAGCTCTTCATCCTGCGTGGAAGGCAGGGGCGCGTAGAAAATCAGTTACTTCACTGGTCTGAAGGAGTTGGGTGAGTTCCAGACAACTGATGACTCCGAGGTAGTTCTTTAGAGTTCAAAATGTCTGTTATTCACTCTTGCCCCTCTTTTCTCCCTTTTTTCTTGCAGCTTGAGCTGAGGGATGATAACCTCATTGGAAGC